>NC_044600.1:3572500-13572500 GCF_901933205.1 Camarhynchus parvulus
TAGCAACTCAAACCATATGTAATAGCTTAAAATAGCTTTTCTCCAACTCCTAGGATTTCTTAGTGGTTTGCTCGCAATTTCCATTTAAATCAAGGTATATTTGCCCTGTTCAAAAAGGTTCTTCATTTTCCCAAATTCTATTAAAATGAACAGGGTTTGAAAATGCTCATTTCTTGTCAGAATGTCTCTTTTTCTCTTGACTTGTAGCTTATCAGGTAAACTGAAGTATGGCAGAGGGTGGCAGTTTCTCAAATTTGTTGCCTTTGTTTGCTGTTCAAAACATTTTATTGGAATATATTGGTGTCTAATATTATTATAATGAGAAATCCCAGCAGGCTTTGATTTCTGTGATGTCAGTATAATGAGAAGAGGAACTGTGCAACTCTGAACTATAATGGATCTATCATAGTGTACATGAATTCCACTTGGCTTTACAAAGCTGTGTGCAGGCAAATCTGGATGTTTGAAAATCCCGCTCAGTTCCTGTTGTGTCCCCAGGAAAATGCTCTTTTACACGAGGGAACTGTGATACCAAGAGCCTGGGTAATTGCTCTGAGGTAATAAAAGAAGCAGGCAACAAATCTGAGACATGATCCATATCTTGATTTTCAGATCCTAGTCATGAAGCTAAAAATTTAGGCTGAGAGCACTTGAATTTCATTAAATCAAATGTTAATATCCAGGTAAGAATTCTAGATTTGTGTCCCAAGGTTTTCAAAATATGGACAACAAAACTGAAGGAAGGACCAGGTATCAGCCATTGCTTTCCTTTCCTCTAAAAATGTTTCTTTGGCCTAAATGGAGGATGTGGTGAGGCAAACTTTTTATCTATGATTTAAAACAGCATGAGAATACAGTGCCTATTACCTGACAAAACACTTTGAAACTGCATTCATTTAGATACTCTAGCATATACTTAAACCTGAAATGAAGGCAGGATGTTCCTTTGAATACTTTTAGTTCTCCTCTTGTTCCCTGGGAGCAGCAGACAGGCTTTAGTGAAATATCCTGATTTGTCACATAGGATGGAAACAGTTACTACAATGATATCAAAGATGTTTTAAGCTAAGAATTCTTGGATGGGCAGAATTTTTGTAAAGGGACAGGCTCTCTGGTCTTGTTCGAGCTACTTTAATTTGCTGTGAATTGAGGTTTCGCTGCTGAGCATTTGTTTGCAAAAGGAGGGAAGGAGTTGGTCTGGGAGCAGATTTGGTGCCACAGCAGGGTGGGAATTTCCAGCGCTGGTGTTTGTGTTGATGGAGCCACTGAGGGGGAATCTGATGTCACAGAGGTTAAATTTGGTTCTAACTTTGTTTTAGAGATTATTTTCTTTATGTTTATAGCCCATATTTCAGCTCTTTCTGTGAATCCCAACAGTACTCCAGCTTCATTTTTTAATTCTTTCACCCTGCACACCAACAGGTGCACAACAAGTAAGCCACAGTCTTATTTAATTGCCTGATGTAATAATTCTCTAAATACATTAGGGAATTCTTTTATTCTAGCAGAAGGAAAGGAGCTAAACCAAACTGGTCTAGTTCAGTTGGGCAAATTTAGCTGCTTGATTACAGCAAATAAATCCCTTTATTTTTTAAATGTGTAGGATTTTAGTAGTTTTCCTCAGTACAATGTTCCAAAGTAAACAATTCAGCCACAAACCAAGGGTGAAAATAAATAGTTTCTTTCCGTTAGGGTCCTGTCTGGCTCTAACTTTGAAACCAAGCAAAACCTTCTCCCCCTTTTCCCAGAATGTCTCACCAACCATCTCATTTCTTGTTGATCTTTCAGTTGCATAATCTCAGTGGGTCTGTAAAAACTGCTCTGCGTTGGGCACATGTGTTTAATCATCTCCTTAACTTTTTCTGGAGACATTAAGAAGTGATTTTAAGAACAGTAATAACTCTTTAAAAAGTCATTTAACAGCTGTCTTTGCTGAGAGCAAGCTCTGTGGAGTGAAAATGAGAAGATAATTGAATCATAAAAAAATTGTTTTGAAATGACTGGAATTGTCCTAGATTGTTAAATTACTATTAAATGGCATTTTTTTTCCCTTGCCTGTAATAATTCATCTTTGAAAGCTAGGCTTGTTAAATGTAGGTCTGTAAAATAGTGTGTGTTTTCTAGTAAGTCAGATTATTTCTCATTATAGACTTCTTGGTGGGTAGACAGGGTTAGACTTGATGACATCCAGAGCTCCTTTTTAGTTTAAATTCTCCCATGAGTCTATTTATCTAGCTATGAAAAAAAAATAATTTTGAATAAATATCCAGTCCTTCCACAGGGTGAATATAAAATTAAATTCAAAATGCAATTCTTCTCATTCCTTTCATCTTTTATAACTGTTTCAACCCCCTTCAATACCCCATTTTTTTACTTTCAAGTTCTTCAGAAGATGTCATAATAGAAGGTGAGAGTAGGAATACATCCCAGGGATGCCTTTGAGACATTGTGATTCTAATTTCTGTACCCAGAGCTCTTGTATGAGGTCACAGCATTTGTTTAGTCACAATTAATTCATTGGTCACTGTTCAGTGCATTTGCTCTTGGCCTCAAAGGCCTGTTCCTCTTTGTGAATTATCAACTGCTGGGAAAAAAAAAAAAAAGGTGATTTTCTTCTTAAAACTTAATCCTGCATCAGATACCCCTTCCTGTAACGTTATAATTTTCCACGCTTAGCAAACATCAGATATCAAATTTTCTTGCTTACCCCCAGTTACCCTATTCCAACCAGTTGTGAGTGAATTTCCATAAAATGTCACTTCTGACCCCTCTCAAATCAGCTACAAACATCTTAAACAATCCAGGTTATATTTTGACCTTTAGCTAAAGATCATTGTTAGAAAATTGGTTTTTGCTTGTCCTTAAGGTAACAAGGGAGCATTTTGTTTGTCCATTGCAGGCTTGCAGAAAATCATCTTTTCAAAACATGCTGCTGAAATTGATATTAAAGTGTTATAAATGCTATGGAAACTGAAAAATTCTCCACAAGACACAAACATAATTTCTTTTCCTTGTTGCTACTTCTTGCCAAATTATACAGCGTAAAATTCATATAATTATTATTTCTAAGCACTTAGAAACTTAAGTCAACAAGGATTTGCCAAGAATAACATGTCAAAGTAAACTGAAGTGCCTCATTAACAGCTTTTACTTGAAATTATGGAGAACAGAAAAGAAATAGTTGTCATGTATACCTTGAACATAAGAGTATTATTTTTCAGTGGTTTATATCAGACAGTGCAGAGTTCAGCCTCCAGGACTGTCTGGAGTTACCCATTTTGGAACAAGGGTGAAACTGGTTTGAAATCATGCTATTAAATTATCAATGGCAAATGGCATTAAATTATCAATGGCATTAAATTATCACTGACAAATAGGAAGGTAAATCAAACTGGGTTCCTAAGGAACTTAGCACTGAAGCTCCTCTATATCTTCTTATAAATGTTCTAAAATAATTGAAAAAATGAAGGGAAATCTTTGATATTATATATTACAATTGGAGATCAAGCTGAGAAGAGCTGCATGTATGGTGGGGTATTGAATCAGAACTGAATATTAAATCACTAAATCAGGGTTTTAAAATCAGAACTGAATCCCAGCTCAGCCAGTTGGAGACATTATCTGATAAACACAAGATGGAATTTATTTGTGCAAAGTGCTGGTTTTGGGAACAAATAACTGCAAAAATGTACAGATGGTTTGGGAACAGGTCCCTGGTACAGAGGCAGGAGCTCCACATGAATCACAAGGCAGGCATGAGCAACAGCACCACATTGTTGATAAGAGAAAAACAACTACTGAGGACATTCAACCAGATTTGAGTCAGGATGGCACAGAAGGAATCCAGCTCTTCACTGGAACTGCCAGATCCAACAGGAGCACATCCAGCTCTGCCCCCTGAGCTGCGAGTCCAGACAGACCTGCTGGACAGGCAATGGAATATCAGAGCTGTCAGGGGAGGGATTCTGGGACCAGGCTGCACAGGCTGCAGCTCTTTAGACTTGCAGCAATTTTCAAACATAAGCTAAGGGTGTCAAGAAGGAAAGTGGTGTGGCAATAAAAAGAATATGAATATATATATTGTACAATGTGTGTGTATATATATATATATATATATATATATATATATATATATATACACACACACAGGTGTGTATATATGTATGTATATATATATATATACACGTATGTATATATATATATATATATATATATATATATATGGCATTAATGAGCTTAATTTGTACTGTAGACAAGCAAGGAAGCACCTAAACCTAGTTGGTCCAGCTTTCTGACTTGAAATGCTGTCTGACTACATGTCTAGCATTCTTTATCATGCTTCTAAAATACTTACTTGTTAAACTTAAATTTTTTTGGAAGTTTTTTCAAAATGCTGGAGGTTCAGTGAAAATAAAATTGGAGAAATTCTGTTTTAAAAATAAGGACTGTCATGATGTGAGATTAGGAATTGTTATTTCTAAACTTTTTACCCTGGGCATCAGAGATTGTTCATGGAACTGAATTCTTACCACGACAGGGAAGCAGTGTGGGGATGTTCCCTCCTTTGTCACCTTCTCTGCCCAGAACACCACTTGCAGTGCCAAAAGCCCTCTCAATCTGGTTTGACCAGTGGTTTCACAGGATAATCCATATCTTCCATTTTCACCAGGAAAATTATCACCTGTTTTTCTTTATTTTATTCTTTATTTCACACTGGAATGGGAGCCAAGGCTGTCATCTGCTACTGAAGGTAAAAGCAAAACTCAAGGGAAAACCCTCAGATAGGGGACAGCATCTAAAATAGTCACGTACATGTGTGTGTGTTTATGTGTGTGTCAGAGACAGTGAAGAAAATAATCTGATAGTTATTTCCATATGTCTGCCAGAACCAAAAAATGTGAATTTTCATGTCTTGAGATGAACTATCAAAATAGCTGTACATCAAAAATAGCCACTACAGAAAAGGATTGCCTTTGGGCGGAGGCACCTCCCAAGTATCTGTTTCCATGTGCATCAATAATGACTGTTTGGATTACAGCATCAAAAGATACTATTAGAATTAATTAGAAATATAGTTTGTCTCATGTGGGAAATTAGAAAACATTTGTCCTAGAATTTGTCCCAAGCTAGAGTTTGTCAGCAATTTTTCAGCCACATAATTAGAAAAAAAGATGCAGAAGAGAAAAATGGTGAATGGATGCTACATTTACTATTGAAATCCAAGTGCCTTTGGGCAACTAGGAAATACTTAAGCAGCACACAAGGTCTGCAACAGCACACTTGTGGAGTCACAAACCTGGCAGGCATGCAGGAAGGGATGTGGTAATGTGGGAGAATGTTAATATATGCTGGGCACAGTGCTCACATGGAGAAGTCAATATCTGTAAGCTTAGAAATTATTAAGATAAGTAATTTAAGTAATTAAATATAAAAATTCTTCTTTTTAGGAAGTTTCAGTGCTGTGTGTGCACACATGGGTCCATGGGGAGCACACAAAGTTTTTGTTGACTGTCAAGATCTAACAACAACCAAATCCTCCCAGTGTGTGCTGCTGTGTCTGTGCCGCACCAGTTTCTTTGAAAGGAATGGAAATTTCCTGTTTCCTGCTCCCCCTGGCAGAGGAGCCTGAACCTCACAAGGTTCCAGCAGGACAGGTCAGAGATGTCCTGAACAGCTCAAGCGCTCAGCTCCCCCAGCCCTGCCTGCTGAACCACCCCCAGGTGATTCCCCATGGGCTCCTACAGAGCTCACTCACTCCAGCTCCTCTTTAAGCCAAACCTGAAATCTCTGGAGGTGTTTTCCCTTCCTTGGCATGGCCATAGCCCACAGGTTTAGCTTGCTGATCACCCCAGTAACATCAGAAAATGCTGCACTGGGAAATGGACTCCACAAATGAAATAACTTGGTGGCTGTGCAGACTATAGCTGGTTTCTCACTTTTTCTCCCAGGCAGAGGTCCCAGCCCTCATTCAAGGAGCAGATGGGTGAGAATCAGATGAGGTCAGTAAATTAAGGTTGTGTGCTGTTTATCTTTTTGCCAAACTACAGATGTAACTTCCATAAGGGTCTCAGAGCAGGTCAAGGCCCATCATTTTAGATGCTCCTGTTTGAGCAGGTTCCCTGAGCAGCACTGGACCAAGCAGTCCCCAGGATGCTGAGAAACTTTCCTTACACTTGTGCCAATAAACCATTTATTTATGGCCCAAAATGTATTGGTTGACCACACATTAACTGGTTATGATTAGGACAAAACTAATGAGTGTTAATCACTGGAGCCTCATTTACTTTGTCACTTATCATGGGATATAATTCAGGAGTAAACCCATGGAACAGAAGGGTTTCTTAAATCTTGCACTATTTAATTTGGGGACAGGAATACCAAAATGGATTGAAGAAAGCAGAAATAAGACTATTGATGATCGTGTATGGAACAGTTGGTTGGTCCTTTATTATTTAACTTTCCTCCTCAGTAACCAACCCTTATTTCATCAAACCCCAGCACTGACAGCTTTCAGTCCTGAGGTTTGAGAGAAAGAAAGCTCAAATTTTTCTCAAGAAATTCAGAATATTGTTTTTGCATTTCCAAAGTTTCCCATGGGAAGCATTAAACTCTTAGTAGAAACTGCTTTTATATTCTGCTAAGGGTTGAGGTATTGGCCAGATTCTCTCTCCTCTCCTACTATTTTGGGTGTCCATGTGACACTCAGCAGAGTCCTGCTTTAGATCCACCTAAAAATGGGACTTCTCCAGGCAGAGGAAAACCCACTGGTTGAGAGAGAGCTGCTTTGAAGGTACAGAGCTTTTGTGGTCTGAAAGGCAAATTTGTCCTTGGTGTCCTCAGGTGTGGCTGTGCAATTTGATCAATTGACATTTGAAATCCTGCACAGCTCCTGCTGTGGTGGCTCTGGCAGTGTGTGGGCTCATGGGATCCTGCAGAACCCTGATTTTTGTGTGTGAATCACCAGCAGAGCCCATTGATAACCATTGATTGGGACTATCTGGAACTTCTAAAGGAAAAGGAGACCTGGAACGATGTAAAGGCATGATTTCAAAGATGAGACATTGTTTTGGAGAGATGAAAATATATTCAGATATTGATATCTACATCCTAGATTTAGGTAGATGTAGGTATAAGGTTGCTTCTCCTTATTTCTTATCAGTATCTCATTTCTACCCAGCCAATTAATGTATTAATTAATGTGTGGCCTGGACTGGATGCTGTAGGGGAAGGGAACAGAGCTTTACTTAATGATTTCTGTTGGTACATATTTAAAGAATTTGAGCTATGTTCTCCTTAATGGTCAGTTTTATTTTCTTGAAATAAATTTAGAGACTATAAATATAGATTCATAGCCATGAATCACTTCATAAAAACCAATTACCAATTCAACTTTTTAAGATGTATGTTAAAATAGATTTTAATCTACAACATGCAATGATGGTTTTTACTGAAATCTTAGAGAAACCCACTTATTTGACTATAACAATATATGATCTATGCAGTTCCAAAACTACCCTAAAAGCTGCAACTTCAAACAGCTCAAGAGCAGAACTTGGAATGGATATGAAGGTACAAAACTTCAGGAGGTCTTAGCAGAAACTTTATATATAGCTGGAGAAAATGCCACATCTTATTTTAGAAGGCAGTGGTTTATTACCTCCCAAACTGAACTGATTAGGGGTTTTTTTTACCTCCTTCTTCACATGGTGTAGAATCTTATTTGGATGAACAAGTGTTCCTTACTTTCTTCAAATTAAATCAATTTTCCCTCTAAGGTGTGTCTAAAATCAACTCCCTTTTTTTTTCAGGAAATTTGTAGTATCATTTGAAATGTTGTATTAAGGGTCTGCTGCTTCCCCATTCCAAACCAACACCCTTGCAAATACTCAGAACTCCCACAGTCCTTCCTCAGGGCTTTTATTCTGTCTCTATGACTTTATCTGGTACCTATTGACTACTGGGACTGGTTTCCAAGAGACATTTTGGAATGCAGTTTTTGCTGTTCCATCTGCAGATGTTCCCCACAGCAGATGCACAACTTGAAAAATAATAACTGCTAAAAATATGCAAGCTGTCAGCTTGGTTTTTACTGAGAGAACTGTAACTTCAAGTGAGATAAATTTGTACCTAAATGCAGTGTAATACATTTAAATTATGTCCAAAGACTGATAGCAATCTCAGCAAACAGTGCAAACAATCGTCATAAATGTTTGATTTGAGTCCAAGGTGGGGAAAGGTGGGGTAAAAATGTTGCTGGATAAGCTAAAAATACTGACATGAGTTTTGAAAAAGAAAACATAAAAAAACCTTAATTAAATAAGTGGTATTGACATTGTATTCTGTGTTATTCACAACTTAAAAAATAGCTCTTCCTTTATGCTTACACCTTTAAGTTCTCATAGCTGTAATGTTTTTTCACCTGACCTTGCAGAAAAGATTTGTCTTAGCCTACTAAATAAGCTGTGAAAGTACTGGGATTTCAAACAAACCTTTAAAAAAGCAATGATCCTTCCTTTACACTTAGTTCAAGGTTAATTCTACTTGCCAGGAAGACAGTAAAAGAAAATCAGTGAGAAATTTGAGTGATGAATGGCAACCACAGATCCCATACACCTCCAGCAGCTCCCATTTGTCAAAGTTGCACCCATTGATAAAGTCAGAATGAGGGCAGGATGTCAGGAGGCTCCTTTTTTCATTGCACTCACACATAACAAATCAAGAGAAGAAATTGATATGCTGTGAATGTTGATAGAGCAAATTTGACAAACTGGCAGATTGTATGCATATGGAAGAGTTATGGAATGATGTACCTTAAGCAAAGATCACAATTTCATGACAATGTTTCTGTTCATTTTTCTGATGCAGAAGTGCTCCTTCTCCTCTGAGTGTGGGTGTGCACAGACACAAAGTGAGATTAATGCAGTAAGGAACTCTAGCTGAAAACAAAGACACTTTTAGGGCATAACTCAGAAACAAGTCTGCCTTTCCAAGTGCAGACTTTAAAACTCCTACCTCTCTGCAGATTCATCTGCATTTTGTTCCGTGATCATCTGCAGCTCCTGCGTGGTTTTACTTGACTCCTCTTTGCCAGAGTTTTCCTGGGCGCTGCTTTTGCTGCTGTCCTCGCTGGAGCGCAGCTGCTCGATGAGGCTCTGCTGGTGCCAGCTGCGGATGGAGCGGTGGTGCCCCGGCGTCGGGCCCGGCACGGGGGCCAGGATGTTGTGGTGCACGGGGCTGCTGTTCTTCTTCAGCCCATTTCTGTCCCGAGAGTGGCTCTTCAGCCTGCTCTGCACCGGGGTGCCCCTGTGCTCGTACCCTTCCTGCTGGTGGCAGCCCCCGGAGCCGGCGGAGCCCTGCGAGGGGTGGCTGAACCACCTCCAGCGGAGCCTCAGGATCTGCTTCACATCAAACTCCTTCTTTCCAGACACTGACATGGCTTTTTTCCAGAGAGGGAAAAAAAAAAAAAAAAGACAAAAGCCTATTCTTTCAGGAAGGAAATGGATTCTTTGTTATCTCTTCTGTTTCAACTCCTCTTCTTAAGGAAAGGCAACAGCAGAACAAACACCGGCAGCTCTGTGCCTCTGTCTCCTGATGAATGCACCGCGAGCCTCGCAGGCGATGCTGAGCTGCTGTTAGCTGTATAGGTGGGAATCCATACTGACAGGATGATGAGGTCAGACCTTAAACAAGTAAATCAGCTTAGCACAGGAAAGCAGCAACCATAACACTCCCCAGCTGCCAGGCTTACACACTCGCAGCTCCACAGCGCGGCTCCCCATATATAACCCAGCCTCACATGATCCTCAGGGAGCCCGAGCTGCGACTTAAGATGCAGGGGAGCACGCACAAATAAAGTGACAAGACTTTCTGTCTATCTCAGGGCGTTCTCCATCGAGCCTGCTAATTAGCGATGCTGCTTTTCACTGGAGATTTACAGAGGATGCTTCCAGGCGGCTTTTTGGTGGCGATTCGCTGCGAAACTCTCCCCGCAGCTCCCGCGGCTCCTTAAGGGGCTGCGTTTGTTTGTCTGGCTGTGTAAAATTCCTACCAATGGCCTCGGTGTGGTAGCACTTACCTAAAGGAGAGGCAGCCTTTGGATGCATGCTGCAGGACTGGCTGTGTCTTCTCACCTACCCATGGGTTTCTCCATATAATTGCAGGGCGAGGAGAGGAGAGGGAGGGAGCTCCGGAAAATCGGAGATGTGCTCCCTGAATGACTGGATCTGTGGCAAGCACAGTTTCCTGGCTAAGTGCCTGTGTAAACAGCCTTTCCCATCCTGCTCTTGATTTCTCACGGACAGTGAAACACTCGTGGAGTTGTTTTTTTTCTGAAAACACCTTTCTTTTCTTGCTTTTGGTAGCGTGCGCCGTAACGCGCTTTCAGCAGATTTAACAGGGGAGAGGTTTTCATTCCCATCCCTTGGTTACCAGGCAGGGCTGTGAGAACTGTCTCCTGTGTGGTTTGAAATAATGTACACAGAATGTTTTCATGTGCAAATTGAAAAGAAACGAACGGACTGGATTTTTTTTAATGTTATATTCTCCCAGGTTGGCTACTGATGGTCTATCCAACTGTAGGCAGGGTGCAGAAATAGCAAAAGCTGTAACACAAAGTCAGAAGAGCATGATTCAGAGAGGACCCCTCTCTAACATGCCTCTCCTCTCAGAGCTTCTGACATTAATTTCATTTTTCTCAGTTTTTTCTGTGAGTTTTTCTTCTTTTTTTTAACAAAATTCTACAATGGGACATTGAACATTCAAATAAAATCTGCTCTTTATTCTTTTGGACTTCATATAATACAAGCAAGGAAATGTGAAGTAGAGTTTAAAAACCTAAAGAAGAAGAAAAAGCAAAATGAGAGGATAAAACTAAGGAATTTGCAGTTTTTATGCTGGGCTCTGCTGCTGCTGTCCTATTCATGGTATTCAAGCAAAGGACGTGCAGCATCATGGGCTGGATGCATGTGAGAGAAATTACAGGATGAGTGAAGAACTCATCAAAATAATTGAAAGATCTTTTCCATCTGGATCCATAGAGGGAAAGACTTTGTACAAAAGAAAACCTGTGTGAAAGGCTTGGCCATAAAAGGCAGAAAGGAAGGAGCTGAGGGAAGGTTTGACAGACGTAGCCAATGCATATTTGTTGCTATAGAGAACATTGAGGCTGAGCTGTTGCAATTAAATGTACATTAACAAGATTTCCTTTGAGATGTTCTAGGAATAGAGAGAAGCTAGAAAACTTATTCAACTTCTGATAAGTTACATTAAGAAGAAGGTGTGTAAAGGCCTTAAAGTGCATTTAGTAAGGGGGTTCAATTCAAGCTTGTTGAGGATGTGAGCTAATAAAGAAGCTGCAACCAAACTTCAGGGACATTAAAAGATTTCTAGACAGTGAGAGGATCAGTGAAAAGGCTGGGCATTGAACAGAAGAGATTGTTGTATATCCAGAAGTCAGTTTAAGATGTTTTCACACTTTATTGATGACCTTTTACAGCAAACTAAGCCTTTCTGAAGACCCAAGTGTTTCAGGTATTTTTTTCTTGCATTACACATATATAATATTCAATATAATGTTTCTTGACTTCTCAGTTTCAGCCTGCACACCTAAGGATGTTTTTCTTTTCAATTTCACACAAGTAATGAGACCCAGTGGTATCTCTATATATTCCTGAGGATTGCCTACATGGAAATTTGACATCTATTTTAGGGAGGGAGTCTCTATATAACAAGTTAATGAAATAATTTATGATGAAATCTTGTAGAGGTGGACAGAGAACACGGTTTCTTGCCACTCTTTAATCAGGTCATTGAGCTATCTCAGCAGCTCTGTCAGGTCCTCTTAGCAACAGCTCTGATACATTTAATCCATATTTTTCCACCATGTCACAAAGCTTCTGTCGGTTTTCTTCCCTTAAATCTCTTTTGCTGAAGTCATCCTTTGCTCTGAGATATCATCAAAAGCATATTCCTTGCATTTTACAGGGGAATGTACAAGCAGCACTTCTGCTTGTGAATTACTCCTGTTCCTGCTAACTCAGTACAGGTTTTAGCAGATGCAGTGAATTTAGCTAAAATTAAAATCGTCAAACTGGACATTTGCTGAAGAGACCACCTTGCTCAGAAAGTCAGCTTGAGTCAGCACAGGATATGTTTCACATGGGGCATAAGGAGATTATTTTTCTACAGAGTTTTTTGTGTTCTGGCTAAAATTTCAGCGTGCTGTACCAGGTCAATATAAGTGATTTGATAACCCAAAATTTCAGGCCTGAAATTATTGGAAGTGTGGCATATATATGTATAACCCTGGAGGAGCTTTATGCCATGTACCTGCTTTTCATCATTTTCATTTATCTTCTGGTGAGAAAATTAGTTCTCTTCAACTTGAATGCAATGTGTGATTTTTCTGCATCTCTCACATACTTTTAAGTGTATCTCTGATTGGGTTCAACCTTCTAAATTAGAAAAGAGACACGATATAAGACTTTTCTGTTATTACTTTCCCTTATTTAACGCCTTTGGTCTCATTTAGATGAAAAACCATGTAACAGCATTATTCTTTCCCCTCATGGCTGGAAATCTCCAAAGAACAGGATTTTCTAGGACCACAGCAGGTCCAGCCAGGGCCACCAAGAGGGTCAGGCAGGTGGAGCATATGATGGATGAGGGGAGGCAGCTGCAGCAGGGTTTGTTCAGCCTTATGAAGAAAAGGCTCAGGGGCATTTTCGTGCTGCCTGCAGGTACCTGGAGGGAGAGCAGAGGCAGAATCAGGCTGTGCCAGAGGAGCCAGGGACAGCACTGGGGACAGCAGGCCCCTGTTGGGCCGTGGCAGAAGCTGAGGAGATGGCAGAAAAACTTTCTACCTGTGAGGGTGAGCAGGGAGGTGGGAGGAGGCTGCCAAGAGAGGCTGTGGCATCTCCTCCCTCTGGGAAAGTGAGACCCACTGAGGGTGGGCAGGTCCTGGCACAGGTGCCCAGAGGAGCTGTGGCTGCCCTGCATCCCTGGCAGTGCCCAAGGCCAGGCTGGACAGGGCTTGGAGCAACCTGGGACAGTGGAAAGTGTCCCTGCCATGGCAGGGGTGGCTCTGGATGGGCTTTAAGGTCCCTCCATCCGAAGCAGTGTGGGACCCTGTGATCCCACACAAGTGTCACTGCTCCAGCTGGGCCTGCTCTGAGTGGCAGATCAGCCTGGATGAGCTCCAGAGGTCCCTCCCGAGCTGTTCTGTGCCTGTGTGACGTGCCAGGGACTCTTTGATGTCTTTATCTTGCGGCTGTGGTGCAGCCAAGTACAATTCCTGTGGCTGTCAGCTGTGAGGAACAAATCCATCTCCAGAAATGTGCCCTGCAGTGCTGCAGCACAGCATCCCTGCCTGCAGGGCTGAGCGAGGCCAGCTGCTCATCCCTGGGGAGGCTTGCCAGGACTTGGAGGAAAAAGAACTTTTTGTCCACAAAAAAACCTCCATCCCATCCAATCCATACAGGATTTGGAGAAAGGTCTTTGCTCCCATTAGGAAAACACATTAAATTTGATGGTAGACTGGCCCCCAGCAGGAAACTGGGAATGATTTGAAAAACCCTGTGAAAACATATAGAACTTGCAGATAATTTGAATGATATGTATTAAGAGCCTAAATAGGGTTTTGTAATCATTTTAAGATTACATCTGTCAATACCTGAGGCACCACTTGGTTTAGGAAATGATAAAAGCACTTTGGTCATAATATCCCCTATATGAAGATATTGTTAATTTTGTTACAAATCATGTTTTAAATCGGCTTCAAAAATTACTTTTAGCTACAGCTGCCTCCCAAGTTTGTCTGTCACCAAAGCACTTAACAGAAAGGAGTTTTGTAATGATTTCAAAATGTCTGAATTTTTCAGTTAATAACTCGGTAATTCCTTTGAAAATTGAAGCAATAGGAATATATCCATACAGTTGTGTAATGTTTATTCTTTTCTCAATAGAGACACAGAAAATTATTATTTTTTCTTCTTCTTTTTGCCCTGAGCTTGGTAGCACAGTATGGAGAGCCTGTTAGAAAAATATCTCTCTGATCCAACAAACCTAGACAAGAGTAATAAAAAGAGGAATCATCCACCTTTCTTGTAAAATAATCCCAGAAAAATACCACTTGTGGAGTCTGAAGGAAGCCAGGAGTATTGCAAGGACTAGGTTAGTAGCAAGAGCTGATAAAGTAGTTCTTTGCTGGATATGAAACAGACCATAAAAATTTGAATTTTCTTTTAAATTCAAGGATATCTTTGGAGCAGAGTTCTTCAATGCCAGGTAACTGAGTCAAATAGGGAAAAATCTGCATAGGCTGAATGAGACAATCAAAAAGCACAAACATATGTTTTCTCATATTATTGAAGATATTTTTTGTGTATTATGATATTACATTATTTAGAAAGTCAAGTTAATTACTCATATCAATACTGTTTACAGAGTTTGCATTGGTGGGAACAGCACAATAAGATTCACATGTGCACAGATTGTTGATCACTAAATCAAACCCTATTTAAAAACTCTTCCCTGTGTGCCCAAGCTGTGCTCCCCAGGGTCTGCACACTGTGTGCTCAGCACTTCCACTGCAGATCAGGCCAGACACAGAGAACAAGAAGTTGAATATTTTTATGACCCTGTTTTGAAAAATAATGCTCAAAAGAACTCCCATTAGTCCATCCTTTGTGCAAGAGATAGGCCAGGAAACATCTGCATAGCACAGCAGCAGCACTCAGGAGTCAGAGCTGAGGGGAAGGGAACAGGACAAAACCCAAAACAAATAGCTCTATTTAAAATCTGCAGGAAAGATCCTGCTTTCTTTTCAAAGAAAACTTTCAATGCCACAGACTGATCAGTTTAAGGCAATGGCTTCCCATGCTGCCCATAAAGGAGGCAGGAGAGATGATCCACTTTAGGGAAGGTGTTGACACATTTAAACACAATTGCTTCCTCAAATAACTGGGAACTAGCCTACAGATTGCAACCCACCCACAAAGCCCTGCGCCAAAATTGGATAAAAATCACAGCATTCCCACAAGATCCAAGGAAAAAGCATGTGAGACATGAGCCTGGTATGAGTAAGTCTGACTAAGATCTTGACAAACAGTGGCAGTGCTGTCACCCTCAAAATGGCACCAGAATATTGGAGTGGAATAAGAAATAGCAAATATCCAGAAGGGACTCCCATGGACAAGGGCTTGAAAGTGATGCCATTAATGCAGCAAAAATAAAACTCAAACTCATGACTTGAAACTTGTCACAGATCAAGAACAAGATATAAAAGAATGGAAAAATGTGGATTGATGCAAAGATGTATAAAAAATATTTGGACTGAGTTTTATTGCTGTGAACTCTCTTCAGTTTCTCAACATCTTTCTTGTGCTGGTGGGGCAGGGTTGTGCAAACCTGGCAGTATTTATTAAAGGTGACTGCTGCTTACCTAGTAACCACTAGTAAATTACCAGTAACTACCAGTAAGTAGTAGAGTTGTAGCTGCAACTTGCATTTATTCCATGAAATAGATGGATCAAGCAAGCATATGATGGCTTATATTCCACAAATGTAAAAGGATCACAGTGGCCAGGTTCTTGCAGAAAATACTGGGATTTTCTGCACACTCAGTGCTAACAACAACCCCTATTTAACCCCCAGTGATTACTGTTGGATATGAAGGAGTATGGAAAGGATCTGGCATACCTTCAACAAAGGCCAGTGTGTGGATTTGACACTTGTCAGTACAGCTCTGTATCATTTGCCATCTGAAAGCCCTGGCAGAACAAGGACTTATGCCCAAGGTCAGTCCTCTCTGGGAAGTTTTTTTAATGTGACTCTTGTTCATTCTCTCTTAAAAAGTAATAAATGGCACCTTTAATTGCAGGAGAGGGGAAACCTGGAGGCAGCTGTATTTCTGTGCACTGTAGAATGTAATGGTTCTTAGGAGTATTTAGGTTTTAATCCCACAAATGTGTTCTGAGGCTCATGAAAGGTGCTGTGTGTCAATAAAGCCTCTTAAAATATGTAGTCCTGCATCTCCCCTGAATCCCTGGCTTCAGGGCTTGGAGAGATCTTCAATTATTCCTGGGAAATGAGCACCTGGGGCAGGTGTTGGAGAGGTCTGAGACAATTGTTTGGTGCCTTTCTCCTGAATGGCTTCTCTGAGGCGCAGACATTGATTGGAACTCAGGCACGCAGCCCAGCTCCCACCAGCTGGGATTTTGTCTCTGCAAGGGTGCAAAGAGGAATTCTGGAGCAGCAGCTGCTTTGCCTTTGCAGCAACAAGGGAACAGTGACATTTCTTACAAGTCGAGGCTCTTACTGCTGGGGTTTGTAACATAATAATCCATCAACCTTCACTTTCCCTCCCAGCTGTCATCGCTTTTCCTACCAATTTTCCCAGAGGTTTATCTCTCCTTTGTGATTCCATAAGAATGCAGGGGACAGAACAATTTTTAAAATCGTATGTTCAAAAGCATCATAGCCAAAGTTCATCTGGAAAAAGTGCTGTGAACCAATATCCTTGTCAGCAACCTGTCTCCAGCATCCTGACACCACTGCTTTGCTCATGTCCCCTGTAAAAGCACACAATAACTCAATTTTTACTTTGACAAAAAGCCATACAGATCCACATCACAATATTATTGTTGTTCAGCCTGGCTCTGGCTGCTGTCAGCTGCCAAAACACCTTGAGGCTGCACTTTCACTGTGTGATACTGGCCTGGAATATAAAAATACAGAACTACATTTAAAGCACTCAAGTCCTATCCTTCTCATGCAAAAAATAATCTTTGGTTCTTTCACGTTTGCAGTTTTTAGAGCAGAGAGACTCAGCATTTCTATTTTGGTGTGTAAGGAATTTTTAGTGTTTTCGTATTTTCTGGGGGAAGAAAGAGATGTACATGTAAGTACTGTACCATAAGGGGAAATCTAGGAATTGATAGGAAAATAGAATATGTTTTCTCTTCATATCTAATTATTAATAATAAAATGGTACTGAACAACATAGTGATTATATTTGCAAGTGATAGCAAATTTCAAGGAGAGAAGGATGGCATGAAACCTCTGAAAAACAGATTACTGAATCTAACATACAACTTTCTGAGACAAAGCCTATTAATGACAGATTCCCAAAGGGCTAGGGATACACAGCTTGCTGAAGAGAAACAAAAGGACAGAAACCAGCACATTAAATCTGACTATTTAGCATAAATGGCTGAAAAATCCACTTATGGCCTAGGACAGGGGTGTGATTGAGAATATCACCTCTTTTTTAGTGTCGATTATGCTGGTTTAATTTTCTTCAGAACTTCACCAACAATCTTTGATACAGCTCCTTATCTCTTTATCTTGCACCTGAGTTTTGCTGCGGTTTGTGGCACCCCAAACCCCAGCGATGTGAGAGGAGCTCCTGTAGGGGTGACAGAGTTTCAGTGTTAAAAGCTGCAGCCAAAAGCTTTAAGTCCATTTTCAGTTTCCCAGCTCAGTTTGGGGTGTTTGAGTGGGGTGCAGCTGCTCACTCCTGCATGGCTGCAAGGGGGAACTCTCCAGCCCTGGGATGGGCAGCAGGAATTTCTGGTGCTTGGTGTTAATGTCAAGTGGCACCGTTTCCTGAAAGGTCCTCTGGTGATGTGCAGAAATCAATGCCGGACAGAAACCCCCATCACTGCTGGGTGCTTGTGCTCTGATGAGGTCTGGCAAAGGAAAGTGGCTCTTTTCTCTTTGATTAAGGAAAATACTTGCAGCTGCATACATTAAGTATAGAAATTCTACAGCAAGGACAGCTCTGCTGTAATAAATTAAATCATATTGCAAATACACTACCAGGAAACTGTTTCAGCAGAAATTAAGGGTAGCAAGCCTCCTGAAATTAAGCTTCTGCTGAAATAAATTGGTAATATCTAGCTAATATAGCTCAGCATATGTCACAAATGAGAGAGATGCTCTTGGCTGATAGTGTCAATTTAAAAGGCTGTTGTCATCAAATCATTTTGAGGTCTCAATTTGCATACCAGGGGTTATAAAGAAATTTAACTTTACTTTAGAACACATATTGAGTTGTTTGGCACAGTTGGATTGACAGTGTGTGGCGTTAATTTCTTAAATTAAGTTACTGCTTTACTGCTGATACACTTGTTAGTGAGTTCCTGATGGTTTACCACTTTCTTGAGCATTCAGGGATATTGGATGCCATCACCATTTTCATGTAAAATACAGTGGTCTTTAAAGAACTAAGCCTGTAACTGTGGTGGTGCTGATGTGGAATTAGTGATTACAGGAAAAATATAACTCCCAAATTCCACTGCTCTAAAATACTCAATTCAGCTAACCATGGGAACATGCAGAAAAGCCTTGGACATGGGATTGCTTTTTAATCACTGCCAGCAGTTGGTTATATTAGTGCTTTATTTCATAATTTTATGTGTGGTGTTAATGAAAATGTTATGGGAGAAAGCAGTGGGAAAAGAAAAGCTATTTGCCTCTCCTTACTTAATAATTGCTTCTTGCTGCTCCATTGAGGTGGTTTTTCCCTCTGAAATTGCTTTCTGTATGCTGGAACACAGCTCATTGTTCTTCTGGCTGACAGTCTAATCATTCTGCCTTGCAGAGCTCTCACTTACACACAGCAAAGGCATTGCTGGATTACCAGGACATCCAGTCCTCTGGAAAATAACACATCTTTTACCTTCAAGAGGAAGCAATACTGAAATTCCAAAAATCTGTGGTGTGATTCACATCATTTATATATCAGGATCTTTAATAACCTCATTTTCACCAGCTTGGTCAAGTCCTAAAGCTTTAGCAAACAAGAGAAGATTATTCTGCCTGGCTTTTAATTCTACTACAGGAACTATATTCTTTCTCACACAATTCCAGTTGCCTTTTCACCTAGCTCAAAAGCAGAGAATCCTCTACCTTAAATATCTTATTTTGGTCAATATTTTGATTAACACTGCACAGAACTTTCAGTGGCACTGCCGGCACGTAGGTGACTCGTTAATCTGGCGGCACAAATCAGCTTTGCAGGACTGAGGGGGCTGAAGCACAAAAAGCTACATGTGTCTGAGGGTTTAATGGCAGAGGTGTCTGAAAAACAAAGTGCAGCACCCTTGCTTGGCTGTCTGAAGAGGAAAAAAAGTGTTTATTTACAACAAATACAGCATTTGAATTCTCAGCATGCAGGAACTAACAGTTTTACTCAGCGCTGCTGTGATTTAAGGAGAGGCTTTGCCTTGTGTCTCCCTTTTCAGGCTGTTTGGGGACATTATTCACCTGTGATGCTGACATATGTCAGCAGTACATAAATGTAAAGGGGGAATGAGACAAAATAAAATGTTTTTACAAGTCTTTACAAATTTTAATGGTGTTCCTCAACCTCAGCCCAGCTCAGGTTTTGTGAATCAGCCCATAACACCCACGGAGGGTTTTGCAGTGCAGGACACATCCCAGCTGAGCCTCTCAGAGGGGGGATGTGGGTTTGAAAGGCACAATAAAGACTTGTCAAACCACTGAGCATGGTTTGTGTGGCACCTGAGAATGCCACCAGGCAAACAGGCTCTGCCTGCTGGGAATGAAATGCCTGAAATGCTGCCTGGGCCCTGCCACAGGGGTTGCAAGGCTCAGGTTTGGAACCCTTTCAGCCCAAGGATTAAAGGAGCACGCTTTGAAAAAGAGAAATGGAAAAGAAGGTTAGAATCTTTTACTTCTTTTGTTTTTGGGGTTTTTTTTCTGTGTTTTTTGGTTTTGTTTTTTTTTTTTTGAGCCTATTTAAATTACTGCAGTGTAAAATGGTGTAAAATGGATCAGAGTTGCCATCTCAATTTTTAATGAGATAATCTGCAAATGGGAAGAGCTTGTGCGCGTGGTCCAGGTCAGTGCAGAATTGTCCTTATGTGATGTTCTCTTTAGTAAGCTTTAAAGTACCTGAAATAGATCATCCATTTCCCTGCAAAAGAGACAGCTTTTGTATGAACAGACCCACATTCTTTAACTCCAAACTAAACTTTCTTCTTCTTCTTCTGTGCTTGGTTGTGCTGTCATTCCTATAATGAATTCAGTGCTGAATTCCATAGCATGACTAAAGCCTTGCCTTAATTTATTTTGCTTTAGCTCGAGGCTTTAATATTATTATTAATATTTGATTCTTTATTTTCTCTCTCTTCCTGATTTTCCTCAAAGCCAGTTCTGCTATTTTTCCTCCATTATTTGCCCCTAGGCTGAAGGCACATTTCCTACCTTTGTAATTTAGCAGTGGGATATGAACAGAGCCAGGTGGAAATTCCTGTGTGCTACTATGTAATCCATAAACTTCCATTGCTAACCTATCTAATACAAATAATGGCATTTTGAATTTGGACTTCCCTGAATTGCTCGTTTTTGAAGCAAATAAGCATAATTTTAAAACTTTTAAAAATTCTTACTTAGGAAATTATATGATCTACCAGTAGAATCACTAAGTTTATTCAATTCTTCAGTCCTGTCAAAAACCTATTAAGTTCCAGTGGGTTCTCCCCAACACATAAATCTTGCCAGGCATCTCTTTCTTAATTACATGGCACAGGCTGTCAGCTTGCAAACGTTGTATAGTAAATTAAATTGTCAGAAATACCCAGTTTCAGGTGATTATTTGTGCTACTGAAGCTGTGCTGCACAACTGGAAGGGCTTTCTTGGCCACTTTTGGGCACAGCTTTCATTACTTACAGTTGTGGAAACATGTTTGTGTGGAGAGAAATAATCTTGTTTTCAACAACTACAGACTATTTGCTCTGTTTGATCAGCCATAAAAGTCAAGGTAATGAGATGCTTCCTGATATTTTTAAGTATTTGAGGTAGATTTCAATGTCTCACTTGTCTCCTTGTACCAAATCAGGTCTGTGAGGGTGTGCAGCTACAGATAAGAAATAATTCAATTCCTAGTAAGCAAAAGCAATCTGTTGAAAAATTGGGATTTTTCTGATGAAAATGCCAGAGTATTGGTCTAGAAGTTATAATGAGAATATGTACTGGGTACTTTTTCATTATCTTTGATCCAAAGCTCTGGGAGCCTCTTCAGAAATCTTTAAATGATTTCTTAGAAAAGCAATATTCCCCTATCTTTACTTTCCCATATATAAATTAACTTTATGCTCTCTGTGGCCCTTCTCTCTTTAAAGCAGAGACCAGGGAGCTGATTACCTCAATAATTAATTTGGCCTGACCCTTGTCCATGTGAATCACTCAGAAAGAAATACACTGGGGCAGAAAATATATTGACAATTCCAAGCAGTGTCCTTGCTCCAAGCCAGAGCCACAGGCCAAAATCTCCATTCTGTTTCCCAGGCAGGATACATCCCTGAGCTGAATAATTCCTCAAAAGAAAGTAATGCAATATTTCTGTCTCATCAGCACACTCTGATCATGGCCAGGGTGACTTCAGTGAGAGGTTTCAGGGCAGAATTTTTGATTTACTGGGAAATAATGCCATGGACCAGAATAGTTTGGTGCAACTGTTCTGCTATTTGTACTTTGTTCTTAAAATAAGGCGCTCAAGGAATTGTGCATCACTCTTCTTTGCCTTATAGACTTTTGTATTTCAGAAAATCTTGTTGCCAATTAATTCATCTGGGTAAATATCTATCCTGATAAAAAACTCGAGTTTTTAGTGAAAAGGCAGAATGTTGTGCAGTCTGTCAGGCTGTGGGGGTGCTTTCAGAAATGGCTGATACCAAAGGAAAACACAGTTCTGTAAAAAGCCTGATTTAAAGTCAGTCTGAGCTGGGAGACAGAAGAAACTCAAAGGTTTTGTATTTTCATCAACTGCTGAACTGGTAGATAATAATTATAGGTAGATAAAAACTATAGGTAGATAATTCAGGTAGATAATAACTATATTAGGGATAGATTAGTGATTCTGTCATGCATTTTTATTGTCTTAAGATCAAGACCATCAAAATAAATGGGTGTATTTTTGTGTTTGTACTAAAAAAACCTCCCAAAATCTACTTTCTTGTTAAACTTGTAACACAAAGTCTCCGAAGTTGGAAGATGCTTGTTTCCTTTTGGAAATGTGTCTCTCTGCAGCACTTACACTGTGTATAATTCATGTGCATTTTAAATACAAATATATATATATATATATATATATGGGGTTGCTCAGGGTTGTTCCCATTCCTTGGGGAGCCTGGGCAGTGCCCAACACCCTCTGGGGGAAGAACTTTTTCCTAAGATCCATCCTGAACCTCCACAGAGACCAAAAAGGAGCCTGCATTTAGTTACCCAATTTCCTAAACCACTCAAGACTAAATCTCACTATCTTTGGAAAAATTGGCATAACTTCACCAGTTTTGATGAATATTTCCAGTCTGCTAAACCATGACAGTGTCCACTCACACTTGGGACTGTTTTTTTTAACGTGGTGTGTTTCAGTAGAAAACATTCCTGAGCTTGTAAGAGATGCAGCGAGAGGATAGGTGGGAATGATTGACTTTGCCCTGTTAATCTGCTCTTAAAACTTCTCTGGTTCTGAGCATCCCAGGGCAAAACCAGACACAAACTCTTCCCCCAAGGTCCTGAAAAATCACCAGAGATGGGGAAAGGAGGAAGGATGGAGAAGGGGAAGCCAAGTGTCCCAAAGACATTTCTTCCTTATTTTTACACGCTCAAAATCTGCCAGTAACCATTGGAACCTGTGAGCACCACTCTGTCACTGGGATTTATGAGAGCCTAAAGCATTTACAGAGGTTTTAAAGACAGGCTCATTTCTTTAAATCACTGCAAACAATGTGTCTTTAAAAGTCCTCTGTTGTGTTCTGGTGTGTGAGGAACTTTATCCTTGAACTTTCCCCCAAGGACCGCGGAGTGTTGCTAAAATCTGCTCACAATAAGCACATTTGCAGATGTGCAGACACAGAATTATAGGAAATACAAACAGGACCCCTGTGTAAAGCAGAGCACACTCAGAAGCAGGGAGGGTTATGATTCAGGCACTTTAAAAGAGTTTTTAATGGCCAGTGAAGGAGGTTGTTTGCTTTAGGAGAGTACATACAATAATAATGCACGCACTCAGTGCAGAAAGAGAGGAGGCAAAGCAATTATTCTGCTCTTAGCTGATGTTATTTGGATAATGAACCACCTAGAATGAGGTATTTTGCCAAGATCCTTGTTTAAACACTTTGTCAGGCAATCTGAATTGTAACTCATGCATGAATCAGCCCTGATGTCTTCATTATTTTTTCCCCATTATGTCACTGTTGCAACAAATAGATCTCAGCGATCTCAAACTTTTGGGGAAAGCTTTATATACCCCAACATGAAATTGCTAAAGGCAACTTCCTCCTGTGTCTTGGGGTTTTACCATCCATGTAGTGACTAAATTGAATTTATAGCAGCAAGGCCACAGCGCTGGAGGATTTGCTGAGCAGAGCAAAGGTGAGACACAGGCAGGGCACTCATGGAAAAGGGAGATGGGCAAGGCAGAGTCTGGGCAGGGAATTCTGCTCTGCTGCTGCCCTGCCAGCTGACATAGGGATTATTGCATTTGCTTGACAGTGAACACTGGGAAAGATCCACGGAAATGTCCATCACTGAGAGGCTTTTGAAGATGCTGAGGATATTTCTTATCTGAAGTGTCAGTGATTGTTCAGCTGCATCTCTCATTTTTAGCTGGTTCTAAGTGTGGATGCTTTTTGAAGACTGAGTGGAAAGAGATTGACATTCCTTGGGAAAAAACCCTTTATATATTGTATTTCCCGGCATTCTCTCATATGTAATAGGATGTTTGAGTTAATGCAGAATGTTGGGGGTTTTTTGATTGTAATGTAGTTTAAGTATGTTGAGAACTTCGAGATGGGAATCGGAAACCCAAATTCAAAAGCTCTAAGAATTGAAATAAATGATAAAATTGTGCCATCAGTGCAGTTTGTGAATGACATTCAAGCTCCATTATAAAATTAACTCCTTTCTGCATTAATAAAACCTGTTTGATAGGTTCAGGGTTTTTTCACACTGCCCTAAATTTCATAAAATTAGGGCAACTATTTCTCCTGCTCACAACTTCCAGGGGAAAACAATTTAAAATTTAGTTATTGGGAAACTTCTGGTTTGGGTTCTGCTGAGGTTCCCAGGGGCACAGGGCAGTGACCAAAGGTGCTTTGGAAAAGCCACAGTAACAGAACTGCCTTATAAACTCTGCTGCTGTCCCTCGGAAATGGCGTTCTTATCTTCTGCATGCTTGACTAGAGGTATATAAGTACTGCATACTTGATTTTAAGCCAGGCAAATTCATAATGGAAATGCAACAATTTATTAGAAGAGAAGCAAATAGTGAGGTCAGAAAAGCTGGAGTAACAGCTCTGGAAGGAAATGCCAGAGCAAGGACTGACTGCTTCCTTCTATGTGGGATGGATTGATTTTCCTTTTTTATCCTTTTCTTTTTTTTCCATTTTTCCTGCTTTTTTTTTTCCCCTTTTTTTTTCCCTGTTTTTCCCTTTTTTTCCCCTTTTTTTCCCCTTTTCCCCCCCTTTTCCCCCCCCTTTTCCCCCTTTTCCCCCCTTTTCCCCCCCTTTTCCCCCCTTTCCCCCTTTTCCCCCCTTTTTCCCCCCTTTTTCCCCCTTTTTCCCCCTTTTTTTCCCCCTTTTTTCCCCTTTTTTCCCCTTTTTTCCCCTTTTTTTCCCCTTTTTTGTCCCCTTTTTCCCCCTTTTTTCCTAATTTTTCCTCCTTTTTTTTCCTTTTTTTTTTTTTTTCTTTTTTTTCCTTTTTTTTCCTTTTCCCCTCTTTTTTCCTTTTTCCTTCCTCTTCTTTTTTTCTTCCTTTTTTTTTCAGAGGAATATGGTGGCACATTTGCTTTTATTTAATACGATCTCAGAGATTTTTTGGAAAAGGACCTTGGTTTGAGATCAGCTTTTAAACTTGGGCTCCAGAATTTCCAGAATTTGGCAGCAGGCAGGGATGTTGCTGTGGTAACCACTATCTGAGGCTGTGCCGCTGAACCTGCTGCCAGTTCCCCATCAGCTGAACGCTGCAGGCACCCTCAGAGGCCACTGAATGCTCTGTCCTGGATCAGTTCAGCAGGCCCTGCCAAAAATAGCCTGGGACTTGGGAACACCAGCGGGGGAAAAAGTGGGGAGAAAAGTTTCCCTTTAGGGGTGAACGGATGCTCTAAATCTTGGTGGTGAATTTGCACCCTCCTGGTTAAACCATTGGGGGTTTTTCTGGTGAGCAGAGGTGGCTCACAGATATTTTCAGTCTGAGGGATGGTGATTGTTCTGGAATTCAGGATGTGCCCTCTTCCTTCTGCTGCCCTGGGTGGGGCTGGAAGAGCTGTCCTTGAGGAAAAGCTCCCAGATCCATCTCTCAGGGTGCCAAAAGGGAGATGTTCTGTGAGCCCCACGATGCTGCTGCTGCCCAGTTCTGTCTGTGCAATCAGCCAGCTGGTTGCAGTGAAGCATCCTCAGTCCAGCCAATTTTTAATATCTACACTCCTCAGTATCATCTGTTCTTTCTTCCTTTTTTATTCACGAACAAGCACAGTGCTGGTCCACAAAAAAACACCCAAAACTCTAAAAATGCAGAATTAATTACATTATTTGTGCTCATAGCCTCACATGCAAAACTTGAGGACAGCTTTCTGTATGTATGTTTGCTATTGCTTGGGAAATTTTCATCTCAGTTTTGGCATTCTGCTCTCCAGGCTCCTGAGAAGTTAACCCAAACACCTCTGTGCTCTGCATCACTCTGACTGCTTCCTAAACTCTTACTTTGTGTTTAGAAATACTTGTACTGTGATACACTTGTCAAAATGTTCTCAGAAAATAAGCCCCAACTAGAAATGCCTGTCAAATAATGCAAAACTGACAGCTTTAGTCAAATTAATGATGACTGATACCATTTGCCACAAGCATCAAAGCTTCCAATAACATTTTCTTCCTGGCAACAGGCAAAAATATTTTTTTTTTTAGTTGAATTACTTTTTTTCTATTTGGTGGTACGAAATGAACAAGGTTAACTTTGTATTTACACAAATTCTTTGTTATTTATTTCATTATCTAGCTAAATGTGGTGCTGTTTAACAAAATACCACACCCCTCATGGCATGAAATTTTCTACTCTACTCCTAACAAGCTGAAATATATATTTATGTGTAATGTATGTTATATAATGTGTGTATTAATACATTATGCATAAGATCCATAGTTTCATATAAGTTTATATCTAAAAATTTCCATATTTTAAAGTAACTTTGTGGGTGATCTGTAGGTGCAGGAGTAGTATTGGGAATTTATCTTTCAAACCTAGCACAAGATCACAGCTCAAGGCTGAGAGAGGCCTGTGCTCTGTGGCTGAGGCAGAGGAGACACCAAAGAGGAATTGCTGCAGAATTCCTGCTGGGTTACAGGTGCTGTTTAACAAATTCAAACACAACATTGATTCTGGTATGAAGGTATTGCAGTAGTGCAAGAGATTGTGAAATCCAGTGAAATTTCCTTTTTTAAACACTTTCAAACAAACGAAATGTGAATCCCACCTGAAGTTCATTCTACACTGAGGCTACAAACCTTAGTGATGAGCACTCCTTGCAAAAATTGAAATTTTTCCTCTGAGTAACTGAAGAGCAAATATTTTCAATGTAATTAAATTAGTTTTAGATCCTTCTGCAGGAAAAATAAAAAATCTGGGGGAAAATAAGTTTTGTAGTTTTGAGGCGTTTTTTTTTCAGTTGTGTTCTGGAAGACACCATGAAAATAGACCTGGATAGAGCCCCAAGGCACAGAGCTGAGGAGAGGAGCCAAATCCCCTCTGATGCTGCAGGATTTTGAGCTTGCTGGAAGTCCCAATCTCTGTGAGGGGGTCTGGATTTGGGCAGGAGCAGCCCAGGAGCCAGAGCTCCCAGGGAACACATCCATCCCATCCATTCCATCCCATCCATCCATTCCATTCCATCCATTCCATCCCATCCATTCCATTCCATCCCATCCATCCATTCCATCCCATCCATTCCATCCATCCATCCCATCCATTCCATCTCATCCATCCATTCCATCCATTCCATCCATCCATCCATCCATTCCATCCATCCATCCATTCCATCCATCCATCCATCCCATCCATCCCATCCATTCCATCCCATCCATTCCATCTCATCCATCCATTCCATCCATCCATCCATCCATTCCATCCATCCATCCATTCCATCCATCCATCCATCCATTCCATCCATCCATCCATTCCATCCATCCCATCCATTCCATCCCATCCATCCATTCCATCCATTCCATCCATCCATCCCATCCATCCATCCATCCATCCATCCATCCATCCATCCATCCATCCATCCATTCCAAGGCATTCCGAGTGAGGGGCTCAGCAGCAGAGCCAGGGCAGCTCCTGCTCTCCCAGGAAAGCTCCTTGCACTGAGGAAAGCAGCCAAAACAGGAGCCAAGGGCTGGCACGTTATAAATCACACTGCTCAGATCAGCCTTTCTTGGGTTGTTTTTTCCCTTTTTTAAGCATAATTTTCCTGATGTTTGCTGGAGTGGCTCACCTGCCAGCTACAGGCTGTTCCATAAGAGTTTTTTGTTTGTGCTTGTTAGCAGAGTGGATTTATGGATCCTCCTGGCTCCATTGGGCAGCTGGGGATCTAAGGGGGGGAAACAATCCATGGTCAGCTTGTCTTCCTTTAGCCCCTCTGAAGAGAGAGGGGTTTTGTCTTAGTCAGGATTATCGTACACCAGAATCCATGGAAAAACAAATGGAGTTGCTGTCCCATGAGAGCCAATACACACCTGCCAAATTCAAAGTTTAATGCATGTGTGATAAAGTAGAATGTAAACCCCATCGGCTGGTTTATCCTTTCAAATTCACAATTTCAGCTTCTGCAGCACTTCGAGGAGCTCTGGATCCTTATCCAGGGCACAGCTGGGAGAGTTACAGAGGAAAGGGGAAAGGCATCTCAGTGATTGCTGAGGAGAAAAGATCTTTCTCTCTGCACTGGGGTGAGCAAATTCCTGTCCTCCACACAGCCACTCCATCCATGGAATCAGGATCACAGAGCTGAGTCCTGTGGTCATGGAGAGTTTGACATGTCCCATTCCTCACCAGGCAGCTCCTTGTTTTTGGAGCAACAAAATGGAATTTTGCTGTTTCCCCGCTGAGCTGGGCCATGTCTGACACTGGGAGGTTTTCAGGTGCAGTAACAGCTTTTAGAGCAGAAAAAGGCTGAGGAGAACCTTGCCCTTGCACACTAAAGCAGGTGGATTGTGTCTTGGCGTAACATTTGCATTTCATTCTTTGAATAAATTAATGTTTTAAAGCGAATGCCCAAGGATATTGCAATTATTTTTGCAATTCATACATTTATGCAATGCCTATCAGAAAAGCCCCTGTTAAAGACAGGAGGTAATCTGGGGTAAATGTCAATTACTGCTGGGTTGTGTTAGGTCTATAGTGGATGCATTTGTAAGACATTTTAATATTTAACGTTTGAAAACTTGGACTGCCAGATTTCTAATGATGCTGCTACTGGTTCAGTTGTTTTTGTGTCTTCAAAAATTAAAAACATTTCAATATTTAAAATAACTGCACTGCTCATTTCAAGGCATATGTTCCTGCATATGTTTGTAGCTCTGCTTTTCTGAATGTGTAAGATTTTTTGGCATATATTGGTATTTCATTCTGAACCTGGGGGAATTAATGTTTAGAGTGACTGTTTGAATTCATTTTAGGTTTGATTGTTAAGAGCTCCTCTGGGAGTCAGGGAAGGAATCCCAAGGAGGCAAAAATGGAAACAAAGGTAGGAGAAGAAAGAAAGGCAGATGGTGGCAACAATGGCTTATCTTTTTTTAGATCATTTATTTAGTACAAAGGAGACTGCCTTAGAAATCCTTTATATACTCCATATTCATTTCCAGTGATAGAAATACCATATTTTCATATTCAAAACGCATTTTGAGCCATAAAATTTAGCTAATAAAAACCCCTGAATTAATTACTGCAACCAAAACCCCCTCTCATGGTCTTCTAAGGGACTGAGCATCTCAAATGAACCTGAAAATTAAACTCAAAGTTTTTCTGCTCCAGCAGAAAACTGGTGGTGCCCTTGAGAGATCTCAGATTATTTTTATTCATTTATTTCTTTGTTTTCTGTGATTTGCTGTTGAGTTTATTCTGTTTCTGTGTTTGAAATACGTGGGTTTTTCTTTCCCAAAGGAGCAATAGTTAACAGGCTCAGAGAGGAATAAACTCAGAGTGTCTGGTGAAGCTGTAGGTACAGAATGAACTGGTTTGGTTTTCCCCTGGCTCCAGTATTCTGTCACCTGCTCAATTTTGGTCAGCAGTACTAAATCAAATGTTAACCATGCCCCATTTGACAAAAAACAAATTATCAGTACACTTAATATTACCACACTATTTTCAAAGCAACCTGTCATGGAATCACTGCTCTGAAGAGAAAGTGCCCTGTATTTCTTTCAGCAGGGATTTTTTTCCTTTTCAAGTCTCTCCAGATCAGAATTAAAATTTAGCACATGCACATTTAGCGAAAATATTTTCATGTCAGTGTGTCACTCAACATTCCTTCCTTGTTAGCCATGATTTTTTTTTTTCCAAGTCACATCTCTAGATAAAAGGAAAAATCTCAGCTATCTTTTAGGATTCAGAAAACAGATTTCAGCTTTATTTTTGCATAAAATGAATTAATTTCATTTTCAACAAGTACATCTATATTCAGAAAAGCTGAATTTTTTTGGGTTACTTTTTTCCCAGGTTCTGCCTGTTCAACCAAAGGAACTCATTCCTGAAGTTGATCTAGAGTGGGAATTAATACAAAGCATGTCCATTTCCTATTAAATGTGTTATTCTTGCAGAGGAATATTTTCATCTCCAGATCACAGCAGAAATAATTAAAATTCAAGGCATTAACTATACTTTAATTAAACCCAACCATATTTCATAGGATTGTTTTGGCAGTATGAGGAAGAGTCTGTCTCCTCAGCAGCTCATGAGGTGCTTATGACAAATTATAAAGTCACTGAAGCCAAGGAGAATTGTTCCAGTCAATTAAGAGTGTCTGTGAAGGGGTAGCTGCAGTATGAAAAGAGGGAAAAATATAGTGGTATTTGAAAGTTTTCCAGACTTACACATTAAATTGGTTCTTTTTTCTCTCCGTGTAGTTTTAAGTCCATTGGTTTTGGTTTTGCCAGTAATTCTATTAACCTGTTAGACAATAATGACACTTCCACTGCTCTGTTAATTGAGATTTCTCTGAATGACATGGCCCAAAATGCTGCTTCTCTGTCTGAGAAAATGAGTCTAAAAGCAGAGAATGTACTAAAACTTGTGGCAAACAGTGTTTTGAAACTCAGTGGGCCTCTAGGTTTTTCTCCTTTGTCTTTATTGTTTTCTTCCTAAATATTTTTATACTCAAATGTAGATGTGATCTACAAATGTGTGTGATTTTGTGATTAGAATTGAAATTATAAGTTGCTTTATAGCCTGAAAAATATTAGTTAGAAGGATTTTTTTGGAGGGAGAAGGAGGTTTTGGTTATTTGGAGAGTATTTTTTTTTAACAGAATGTAGGCAGTTGTTAACTGCAAAGCTTTTTTATTATTGTGGGTCACACTACACAGCAGACAGGCAATTTTCTGTGACTGGGATGTGTGCAAGGAGGTCCCAGGTACAGCAGCTTCACACTCCTTACCTCCATGGTTTAAAGCCTATAGCTTGGTGAGAGAAAGACAAAAAATATGAATTAACTGCTCAGATTTGTACTCTCTTTATTTGGTTTTGATCTTTGTTTTCTAAAGCCTCTTGCACTCCTTGCTGTGCAAACAGCAGTGGGCACAGGGAGCACACCTGGAGGGGGCTGCTGAGGATTTTAGGCAGCAGTGCAGCATTTTACATCTTTTCCACAGGATTAATTAATTGTAGGCAGGAGTTGGGATCTGGCAGCTATCTGACTTCTCCTTCTACTGAAATTAGTGAGATGAGTAATTAATACTCATGGGACTACTCAAGGCAGGGGCTTCTGCACGGCAAAGAAATTCAATATTACTGAGGCAAACAGTGAAATGGACAGGTGATACAAAAATGTGTGAAGTGTGCAAAGTACTGACAAGGTATTGATCAGGTCATGCTTGAAAATCTGAGTTGGAGGAGTGTGTTTAACTTCAGTAAATAGGAATGTGTCTCTGTTTGAATCAGCATGGATCTGCTGGGGTATGTCCAGCAAATTTCATATTTCATATTTCTCTTTCTGTGTGGTGCCAGGGAAGTCCCTGAGCTCAGTTTGTTGGAAATGACTCTGTTAGTCCTGGGGATGGTGCCTCCTCTAAATGAGCTTTTCATGGGAAACAGAACTGGGCACTGCCAAAGGTGTTTCTTATCAGATTGGCATGCATATTTTGTGACTCTATATAAAATGTTTTTAGGGCATGTCAGCCCCATTTAGAGCCTGCTATAACTGTGTGGAGCTGCTCAAGTTCCAGCTGAGTTTAGTCTTTAGTGCCTGAGCAGGGTCCAGGCTGGATCCACATCAGGGATCCTCCTGAAGCTGCCCCAGGATGAATGCTGGGGGTGAGCCATGCCACAGAAAGGACACGTGGCTCAGCAGAGTGTTTGTCACAGCTCACTAAACCCTTCCTGCTCTTCAAACTTCCAAGAAATTCCTAATTAACATTTGTTTACCAGCTCATTATAAACCTTGGTGGCGTGTGACAATGACAGCAGGGGGATTTGAGCAGTGATGCTCAGTAATGGGAATGATCCCACATTATTTCACTGTAATCTTTCATAAGAGTCTCAGTTATTTCCCAAGTTTCTCATACCTGGCAGTACTTAATGGTAAGTCTTGGCTCTGTTCAATGGAACTGAGCTTTCTAAGTGGAAATTGCACAAAAGATGCAAATTGAACTAGAGCTTTGGATTCTGATATGCTTTTCTTTCTGCGCTATTTGCATGAACCTGCCATGTTGTTGAACTTTGATTCAGTCCTTTTGTATGAGACCCTTAGTTTTAAAAAAATCTATTTTATTTAGAAGGAATTGATTAGCTAAGAGAGGTCAACCTATGCTTTTCAAATTGATCAATGATTTAACCTGTTGTAATTATATTTTCTGCAATTATACAGCATGGAAATGCCATTATATTACATCACATAAACACCTTCTAAAAGGTCATTCCATCATGCTTTGCTAATTTAAGTACAGTTAGTGAACATTTAGAACCACAGCAATCATTAAGGTTGGAAAAGGCCTCAAGATTGAATCCAGCCTTTAAACACCCACTAAACCATGGTGTGAAGGGCCACATCTGCTCATTTTTAACACCTCCAGGGGTGGTGACTCCACCACTGGCCTGCTCAGCCTGTTCAGTGTTTCACCACCCTTTCAGTGAAGGAATTTTTCCCAACCTGGCCAGAGTGGAGAAGGTCCTGCACTGAGCCTTGCTGCCACCTTTGTCACCTGGGGCCCTGAGGCTGCCCCAGAGCTGCTGCTGGGAGCACCAAGGCTGTGGGGCTGATCCCTGGATGAATTCACTTGAGAGTTGGACTTGATGAGCCCCGTGGGTCCCTTCCAACCCAGAATATTCTGGGGTTTGATGCCCTTGGCTGCTCAGTGCCCAGGCTGCAGGGGGGTTGGTGACACTGACCCTGATGCTGCAAACATCTGATGGTGGCACAGCCCTTCCCTGGAGAGGTGGATCTCCACCAGGCCAAGGACAGCGCAGAGCAGCTCCTCACACCTGGGGGATGCTGTGGTCGCTCTGTTTGGTAAGAAAAACAAGCGCAAATACTGCTTTTCCCATTCTGGGCTCATCTTTAATGAGACTGGTTTTGGGTACTGCAGCTACCAACGTTGGTACCAGATCATTCCTTCCTGGAGGCCAGGTTAAAAACCACCCACTTCAAAAGCCCTGGCTATGGAATACCCTCATAAACTCTGAAATTTTAATAAAGAGAAAATCAAAACACATGGCCTGGTTGGATAGAAGTTAAGATTTTGAGCAAAGCTTTTGAATCATGAAGGGTAATTACAGGGATGAACATTTAAGTCTCATTTTTTGTGGCTTAATATACGATTGCTTTCTAAAACCCTTTACCAGACTTCTCAGAACTGTTTCTCTGCTGGAGATAGCTCCATGTTTATCCCTGACTTTTAATAACTTTTTCCTTAATTCTGTTGCCTGTACAGTGGAAACAGACTTTGTGGATTAATTTGGTTCCAGGCTGCTTTTCCTGCTCAAGTCCTGTTCTGTTTCCCCTTCAAACTGTAAAATCTCCTGTTTAAGTCATGTACTGAACACAACATTTCCCATGAAAGAAAGCTCAAGGCTGCTCTTGGAGGCAATGTGAAATATTGAAGGGTGAAAGGGGAATGCTGAGAAAGGAACTGCAGGCAGGGGTGTGAGTGGTTTGGCCACGTGCAACTGGAGAAAAGGCTGGTTTGGAGTGAACATGAGAGTGTGTGAGCAGCACTGCAGTGCCTCCTTGGACATGACTCAGAGGGCTGTCGCTGTTTAATTAGACAGGAAAATTGTGACCCAGTCATGGCATGTGCCTTAGAATAACAGGAGTTGGAGCAAATTGCAATGAATATTAGAGCTGTTGCAGATGGGAAAGAGAAGGAGAAGTTTGAAATTACTTATTTTTTTAAATTAGAAAAGATGGGGTTTTCCCTTTCTTCTAGTGTATGAATCATTACTATTTCTTATTTAATTATTTCAGCCCTTTTCTCCCTCCTGGAACTGTCCCTGGTTGCTTTGTTTCCTGGCCAAAGATAAAACTGCCTGTGAAGCCAGCAAAGCCTGTTAAATAAGCTGTCAAAACATGAACTGTTTCATACCTTGGAGCTCAGTAAGGAAGCCAATTTTATACAACTTAAAAATGAAAGTCTCTCAGTGTCACCTTGTTGGAAAACCTGGAGATAGACTGCACAGAGCTCCTTTTCATTATGATGCACCTGTAGGCAATCCAATTTCTGTAAGGGATGGTGGAGGAAACATCACGCTCACAGCAAAACTGCCATGATAAAAGGCAGGGCTTTTTCTTCAGGAACAGGTTTTAAATTAAGATGAGAAGATTCTAAATGGGGTTCGTGGTGTTAGAGAAGGATTTGGGTAGATCTGTGTCAGACATCCTTCGATGTGGTAGAGAAGCCTGAGATGATTCAGAAATGTGAGAAAATAGCACCTTGAGAGAAAACTCGAGTACTTCAGAGCAAGTGTTCCACTTTCTGTCTTTGCAGCCCTCTAGCAAGGGCTTTCTTCTGAAGTCTGACTAAAGGCAGCTTTTTATTTGATGAGAGTTTCACACTAATTCAATTACATGTGCAAGCTGCATTCCATTTGCACACATGATGGTGTGAGAACTGACTGAAAGGTGCAAGAATTAAATAAAGAATTAAATACTGGTTTGAAGTAGAGGCAGCAGGTTTTGTATTTCAGTAGGAATAGTTTCATCTTAAAGCTAAAAGCTCTAACCATCAGTTTTTCCTAAAAATGCAGAACCTAACCCTGTTCACATGAAAGTCAAGGGGCAAACTGAGAATATGGTTTTTATTTAGATATTTGACTCAAGAAAGTTTGCTTAAATGTCTCCAAGCCAGAGGATACTAACATAGAAACAGAATATTAACAAAAGGCACTTTTTAAATAATCAAATGCTAGCAAAAGCATTATCACTTCAAACTGTGATAAGTGTACCAGTCTGTCTGTGCTGCAGCAGTAATGAGTGCTGACATCTTAGAAAAGATCTAATTATAGAGCAGGGATTCCGTGCAGAAGTTTTGACATTTTTAAATACAAAATAATATCATTTGGGGTAAAAATGCAAAGGGTAATGTTTTCTTCAAAACAAATGTCTGAATTAAAGTTGACATTGGTGTTTAGAAAAGATATCTAAAAGGAAAGAAACTTGCTTTTGCCTGCTCATGGGAATGTCAGCAGAGAGTAAGGGACAAAGCTGGAAAAGAAATAATGAATGTTACCCCTTAGGAGGGGAACAACTCAACTTTCTAGAGCATCCCAGAACTAAACTCGTTCTAGTTGGGTTTGGCTATTCTAAGATGCTCACAAAAGTACTTGGTAGTGAATGAATATAGCCTTTAGTCCCACAGCTCAAAGCACTGAAAACAACTCTGTTTGTTGTTCTAGAAAGTATCTAGATGCCAGTACTGTCATTAAACCATGTGCTCAAATATGGCAGTTTTTCCAGAGTATTTTTCAGGGAAAGGCCTATGTAGGGTGTTTTGTTGGTTTTTTTTTTAACCAGTAGGATCTGATTCAAGATTGGATTTGACATGGAAATACATTTATCCAATGTTGCATCTGAGGTGGGAAGAATTACAGAGTGACTGATGAGCAGCACTGAAAGTCTTATCTTTGTTCTATAACCCGAGGGCCAAGCTACAACTCTCCATTTCCCTTCTTTTCTTATCTGCTCTCATCTGTCATGCATCACAGTGTCTGATTGATTACTCATTTTTTCTGTACATTAGGCATGCACACAAGCACCAATAATTATTGAATAAATATGTGTTTACAGCTCCTGCTGCCTGCTTTTAAGTGTCTCACAGATATTTCCTGCTCTGCACATCCTCTTGTGATATGTGATAAGAAGGAAGGTGCATAAGAGGAAAAATAATTGGCTAAAGTGCAAAATGAGGTAGGAGTGCAAGCTCATTTTGAACCTTGAGGGAATTTATTATTAGTTATATAAGGCTTGGGGGTTGGAACTTTGCTGTCCAGCACATTTATAACATCTGGGAAAAGGACTGGAGTTATCAGTTGTTAACATTTGGAGTTATCAGTTGTTGACATTTCCTGGTGATGCTGAGCAGCAGATTATCACACTCAGGCCCTGGCAGTGAAGAATTGTAGATTTGAACAAAAAGTTCAGTAATAAAATAAAAGGGCCCCTGAGATTCAGCGCAGAGAAATGTCAAATGATGCACTGGTGGAATGATGGGCTCTGAGTTGTGCCCAAGAGAGACATCCTGGGTTATCATTATAATGCCATGAAAATGTAAAACTATGTCCCCTCCCTCAAAAAAAAAAAAAAAATTAACTCTGGGGATGTTCAGCTGCATTTGCTGTGCTCTTACAGGATTTCCTGATGTCAGATTGTGGTCACTGAGAGAGGAATAATATTTGGGTGTCACCCCAAAGGTGCTCTCCCATGTCCCACCCTGCTCTGCAGTCACTCCCTGCTTTGTGGGCTCAAACACAACAAGAACTATGAGCAGCCCAGCATAAAACAGATTAAAAAGAGTGTAAGAACACAAGGAAATGAGCAAGCCATACAATTCTATCTCATTTCAGACTGAATTTATTCAGTGAAAAGAGGAATTCACACCGCATTTCTCTGCGCAGAGCTATTGGTTTAACAACCAAAAAGCCACCAACCAAACACATGTTGAATTTTTGTATAAAAAATGCACCTTGTAGTACTGAAATCCCTGGGTGTAAGCCATGTACATCTTATAAATGCCCACTGGAAAAAAAGTAATTAGATCAAACATAAGGATTTATGCACAACCTCAATACTATACATTAAAGCAAGAAATGAGTCATATGTAACTTTAAAAAACCACAAAGCACAGCAAAGGAAATATCACAGATTTCTTTATTTTTTGAGATCATTCTCTCCTTGACTCCAGAAATAGCCTTTATATTTCATTTTCTAGTTATATTGACATTATCCCAGCCAAAAAACCTGAATGATATAGAAGGATGGCAAATGGAATAGCTTGGAGCCCTAATGGAAGAATTCCTGGGGTTTTTTTTTTTTTGCCTTTCAGCTGAGTTCAAAGATTAGTGCTGTAAGCACAGTTAAAATGTATCAAGTGGTAGAAAATTAATTATGAATGTACTTTAAGTAGAAGCTGTTAAACTTCAGCAGTTTTTAATATAGAACAAACAGCAATGAAAATTATTATCATTGTAGATGCTGACCAAAAGAAAGGCTTTTCAAGGACCCCAAAGGAGTCGTGGCTGTGACACATTTATGTGGGTTTGTCTGAGAAAATGAGAGCCTTTTCTTGTTTCTCAGGAATAGAAACCCTTGGGCCCCCACAGAGCTAAAAACAGACAGGATTTTAGGGGCAGTGTTCTTACCCTGAGAGTTTTTGAAGTTAAATTTAGTTTTTAGCTTAGTTTCTGAGCATCATCTGTGGTTTATATGCTAGTCAGCCTTGATCAAACCCCTTAGGGCTAAGATTTTATTGATCTTCCTGACAGATGTCCTGTACTCTAGGGTGAATTGCTGCTTAAGCAATAAATACTTTTAAAAATATATTCCCCACAGTCAGGGAAGAGTGATTAAGACAAAAAAGCTCGACAGCTATTGTCAGAATTTGCAAGCATTTGTTGCTATGGCTGTAATTAAAATCCTGAAAGCAAATCAAGCTTTTAGGCCAACTTGTGCCATCCATAAAAAAAAACAAATACCAATTTATTCCCAAAAATTGTCTTCAGCACATTTTGTTGTTTATCAAAACAAATACTCGTGTAAGTACTGTCTTGATTTTGTTAATTATATTCCCACCAATACACCAGAGACTATGCTTTCAGAATATTAATTTCTTTATGTAAATTAGGAAGGGGGGTTCGAAATAATGCTGCTGTTGCAAACCATTTATCTGTTCTGTGGTGTAAAGAGCTCCAATTTCAGCTGATTGCAGGATGATAATTGTGGTTACTGTTGCCATTAGATTTTTTAGAAGGGAATAGGGTTTGTAGCTTGTGGCTTGCAGGGCTGGTATTTTCAAATGGAAGATTTTTGTATGGACTTTGTTCAAGAAATACTTAAAATTTCCAGTCAGAAGCAATTCCCATTCTGGCTTCCAGCAGCCCTGTGCTCACAGGACTTATTATTGTGCTTGTCATGCCATTTCCCATTCACCAGACAAAAAGCTTTTAGATTTTTTCATACCAAGATGGAGAGGTGACAAAAATATGGTCCAGGAACAGGTTTTTGCTCTCTGATAAATAGTTTTTATTCCAACGCTGGGGCTCTCTGTGGGCATTCATCTCATGGGCATATGGGCTGGCATTTATTTAGCCCATCAAATTTGCAACAGCGAGGGAACTACTCCAAGACCAAAGGTGAATGGTGCACAATAGCTTGTAGAGAAGACGTTTGCCAGGTTTGGACTTTGTTCCAACACAGTGCTGAGGTTTGTTGTATAAAATTTTGGGGCAAATTCTGTCCAATTAAACTTTTGGGTTTCAAGTGTCAATATTACGGATCAGTGCCATCAGTTCAGGAATAACTTTATGAGGCAGGAAGGAGAAAATTCTCCCAACCAAGCTGGCAGGAATCTGTGGTGGAGCCTTTAGGGAGAAGGCTACAATGGCCAATTTTGGGCAATAATGAGTGTAAGAAAGGAGCACAAGGAAAGGAGCTGCTGCACAGGGATGCATCTCTTTGGCCGGGCTGGGGGAGGCACAGAACCCTGCCAGCTCCACACAGGCAGGAGCCTTTTTGGGCAAAAAGGTCCCCAAGGGGCAGGATGAGGTTAAGGCTGGTTTTGTACCCCTCACATCCTTTGCTGAGGGCACAGCTGGGCTGTGTTTACAGCTGAAGGTTGGGTTTGTTATCCCAGCCAGGAGCTGCTCCCAGCCTGGTGTGCTCACATTGGGCACATTGGGTGAACTCAGCAGAACTGAGGTTTAAATTCTGTAATCAACTCTCTGAGCAAGCAGGGATGGGATGAGTGGGACCATGGGACATCCAGAAATGGTTTCACAAATGTGCTGCCATGTCCTGGATCTGCCTTGTGTGCCACAAAGACATCAGATTTTTTGTTTCTAAACAATCAGTTTTGCAAACCCTTTAAACATCAGCTAGCCCTTTTCCTGTTACTGCACAATACTTATAACAAACCCACTGGTACCTCTTAAAATACAGTTATAACATTTATAAATCTATTGTGACAGTGTTCCTACTGTTCCTCAGTAGCAACAGTACCGGGAGTAAATTAAAATGCTGAAGGAAAAATTAACTGAAGGAGCAGATGAACCAAGCAGATGAAAGACAAGTAATTATTTCTTATCTAGGAAATATTTCTTCAAACAAAATAGATTTGAAAGCATTACTGAGATGTTTAGATGGGGAGAAAATGGTTCCTTAAATTCTTATTTTCTGGATTTTCAAATAAGGCCTCCAACTGTTTGATTCCTCTTGGAAGCTAATTCTCTTTCAGCAATTCAGTAAGGGATACCAGCAAAATCATTTTCAGTGCCTATTTAAGCAATACAGGACTTAAATCTTTATGAAGATGTTTCCAAAACCAAACTATAACAAGGAAGTAAACTCCATATAAAATCTATTCCTTCTGCTTCTGTCTTCTGGTGAATAAGAAAACTCAGTCATATTTTTATCATTTTTCAGTTGCTGTAACTTTTGTCTGACTTTGAATGCATTGAGCTAATGCCTTAACAAAACAGTTTTAGGATGAGAATAACTATCCAGGATCCAGGGATAATTGTTCCCAACTTGCTGTTAAAGCATTCAGTGACTTTAGTAGTGACATCATGGCATGTCTTATGAATTCAAACCCTTGTCTAGGAGGAGATTCTATGTTGCTAGAAATGGAAATGGAGACATAGTAGTTTTATTCCCTATGCTTTCCAGTTTTACCAGTTCTGTCCAGTTCCTGTTCAGTCAATCTGTGCAAGTCTTGAAGATGTTTGTCACCAAATAAATGAGATCCAGTCCTTTGTGTAGTTAGAGATCTCAACTTGTGCACAGCTTTTCTGGGGCATTAAAGTCACGTTCAAAAATTATTTGAAGTTGGTGTATTAAAAAATATCTGTCATCAAACTATATCAGCAACACTGAATTCATTTCCATGGCCTTTTTTCCTGACCTTCTCAAATAATACTCCAGAATGCATTAGGATTTAAAGGAACTCAGCTTTAAGCTTTTTGTGGTCACGTGTTTACTATTTTTAGACAAATATTCAAGTTAGGCTTCAGAACTTAATTTCTGAAATAAGTTATTTGAAGCATGACCTGAGTTTACTTCCATGTATGAATATTATATGAAAGGATTAGGACTAGCTTTTGGAAAGCAATCCCAGTTCTCTTACAAGACACCATTCCTTTTCTCAGGCAGCTTTGATCTGCTATTCTTTAAAACCAGGCAGATTTTCCTTTATTTAGTAGAGGTTTTGTACTGGATATCTGCTTAAGAAATAAGTGATATATTCAAATTCTTAATTAACACTTAGTGAAAGGCTCTAATCCATACAAGATGAATAAACATCCAAATATGAATAACTTAGAATAACTCATAATAATAATAACTAAGAATAACTGAGTAAAAGATGAATAATAAAAGCTGCCCTGCAAACGATAAAAATATTGCTGTCAGCAAAGAAACAGAATTTCTGAAAAAGTACTGAAACCATGTTTCAGAAAAAGCCTCCAGACATATTCTAGGGTTACGTAAGAATTACTTCTTGTGTCTTTTCTACCTCTGTTCAACTTTAGAGTGGTTCTTGCTCCCAAGGCTGTCCCAGTTCACAGCTCATTGACATGCAGTTCAACCACACCAGATGTTTACTGTGGTCAGGGGCCTGTAAAAGTGTCAAAGGTGCAGAAAATGTGGGGTTTCTGCCCTGGCTCCACTCCTCTGCCAACTGCTTGTCCCCACTGAGGAGCAGCTAGAAAGGAGGAAGGGTTTTGCAGGGCTGATGGAGAGGATGAGGCAGGAAAGCAGAGAAAGGCTGGGAATTGAAAGGTGTGACAGCAGCCCAGCCTTGGGGAAAGGGCGTCCTGAGGGATTTGGGATGACAAAGTTCTGAGCCAGTGGAGGGGAAAGAGTTTGTGTAAAGGCTGAAAGAAGAGCAGTCTGTGGAACTTGAGAAAAAATGAAATCGTTTAAGCTGTTAGGGAAAAAGAAATAAATAGATGCATTCTTATGATTTTCACCCCACAAGGCAATGGAACACCTTTAACCCAAGCCCCACTGAGCAGTCATGTACAGAAAACAAAACAAAAAACCCCACTTTTTTTCCATTTGACTTATTGACAGATGGATCAAGTCAACATTCAAAAGTGACATATGGAAAAACTTCTAACTTTTTAAAGAGATACTTCTTCATGATGCCTTCCAAAACAAGAATGGAAATCAGGAGAGGATCTAATCATATTTCACATTACTTGCAGAGTTCTCCTCACAGGTGCAAAAGTTCTTACAGCCACCACAGATTATTTATTTGCTGGGGGTTATCTGCTCTGCTCTGCACCATTACTTCTGCCTATCAATGCTTTCTGACCTGAGCACACATTTTGCTTGCTGGATTACAGGAGCAGCTTCAATCCCCTCCTGGTATCTCCAGAGGCTCCCTGTGTGCGATATCAGCTCTCACAAGCTGATAACAGTGTCACAAATTCTTTCCCATTTTGATGTAGTGTAATACAAGCTGTTGTACAAGTCTTCATGTCTCAAGCTTTTTGATACAGTACATTTATTTTGTAATTCTGAGAGTTCTCAGACACCAAAATGAACCAGACAAGTGTTGACAGCATGAACAGTAGGCACAGGGGAAAAAAAGCAAAAACTGGAACTGAGAATATAGGAATTGTAATTACAGTTTTAAGTATTGGATTTTAAAAAACATTTTTATAAAGTTAAGATCATTAAATCCCTTAAACTAAAAGCTGGAATATTATCTGCACTGCAATTTGCCTTTTTCTTTGAATTTTGCTGGGTTTGGGAGGCATTGGCATTCCTTTGTACCTCACCCTGTCAGGCAGCAAAGCCACACCAAATCGTCGTGGGCCAACGTGTCTGTGGCAGTCACAAATTGCTTTGTTCCCCAAAATGCATGGCCTGAGGTAGTTCAAGGAACAGGGAGAACATTTCCTTCTGCTAGAATCTTCTATCAGCCTTTTCAGCCCACATCCAGTGTGATATTTTCAAGCTGCTTTCTCCATTACTGCCAGAGCAGACTCTGTGTGTCTGGATCACTCATGAGCAGACACAATTCTCTATTCCTCATGTGATCTCACACTGCTTCCTCCAGAGGACTGCAAAGCACGTAGACTGTTGGTTCCCAATGCTTATGCTTGGGAAAGTACAAATAGATAGAAAAAGAATACTTCAATCTTTTTATAGGAAGAATGCTTTTCCTAATTTTGGTAAATGTGTGCCAATGATTGGTAAATGTTACTAATTGAAAATCTGATATGGAAGTATTTACTGGGGTATCATCTTTCTGCTCTTATTGCATAAATCTTATCTGATTTTATTAAAATTTAATTTTAACTACCATTTCATAGTTGCTACTGCCTCTGACAGGAAGGGTGGGCTAGATGGGCTGGGACCTTCAGAGGATGTCCCCGGCCTGAATTATTCCATGATTCTAAACTGTCACAGGTGTAATTGCAAAATCCCTGAAATAGATTATGAAAATCCAGGTTTACCCCAAGAAAAAGGCCCCACAGAATTGCTGCAGTTAATGGGGTTTATCCATTTCTCAATGACTTTTGAATCCACCTATTCATGAATATTGGCATCACTTAACAGTAAAACTTACAAAGAGCCTCAAAAGTGCTGTAACCTTTAATCATGCTTTATTTACTGGTTTTATTCGTATTGATCCAGCCATCTTTAAATGGAGTTAGAGAGTAAAACCATCTCACTGCTCATTTCAGAGGGTAAGCCAGCTCTGAGATTTCTCAGCTCTCTGAGATTTCCTGGAGCTCCAGCAGAACCGAGCAGCCGGCTGCCTTGAGAAGCTGCCTTTTTTCCTGGTGCATATTTTTGCAGGTTATTTTTAGTGCAGTTATTTGTGGTGAGCACTCCAGAGCGTTTGGGAGAAGGTGCTGAGCTGCATTTGCATGCAGGGAGCAGCGACAGCTCTGGCCAGGCTGTGCTGCTGTGGCAGATGTGTGTCCATGGGCTGTGGGAGGGGAGGGACAGAAATTCCAGCTCCTCCATCCCACTGACCTTGCTCAGCCCTGTCTGCATCATGTTATCCCAACCATCAGACTCTTGGGTGGGGTTGTAAATAGAATATGACACACAGACTCTGATGGAGCTGATCTCCCCTTCTGGGTATTTACACTCCAGTCTGTGGGCTAAATTTGGGGACCTTTCTGTCTAAAAATTCTCTGCAGAGGATACACAGTGAGGGAGAGGAAGAAAACCATCACCAAAACTCCTCCAGGGGATGGTGTTCCTTGATATTATTATTCCTTGGACATTTTCCATGTAATTTATAGTATCTTCAGCTACCTAATGGAACAGAACTGACACTGTCTTAATATTTGACAAGCTAATTATCCCACATGTAGTAAACAAGGTTTTATGTAAAGTCTTCACATTTTCTTAAGTGAAACAGAAGCAGACAGCCCTGTTCCTTTTCTGAGCAAAACATTCAAGTGTTGCACACTTCACATTATGCAGTTTTATTTTTGATGTTGTAGTCAAGTAATTAGATCCTGCCTTATCTGGTTGACTTGAAGACTCATTGCATCAACCTTTTGAGTACTGCTCCTGAACATGTAGTGGCCATAAGGAATTTTTTATCCAGGTATGTTCTGTGGCCAAGTGGGTAATGCAAACTCTTCAAAATAATTCATAAATTTATCATAATTTCATAATATCTATATATGCTCACATATATATGTATTAGATAAAGATGACTCACCTTTTCTGCAGCCCACAGTAAGTTGGTGTTTGTTCTCTAAAATGGGCATCTGTGGATTAAGCTGTTTCACATATCCTGGCACCACTGCCTTTTTTATCTTCTGTATTTACACAGAGTATGTCTGACCCCATATAGCCTGAAATCAATTATGTCTCATCAGAAGAGACAGAGAGTTAAGGAACCTTGCTTTGTGAGGCTGCAGCTATGTTAACAAGCAGTTTCCAAATGGAAAATGATCAATTCCTCAAAAGTTATTAGTTCTTGTTTTCCTGCCCCAGAATATGCTCCTGTGAGTACAGAATACTTATTAGACATGGTTTGTAGAAATCCTACTTAAAATGATGCATTGTCTTGCTCTGTGCAGAGTTTTCTGAGGGGTATTTTTTCTTTGGTAAGTTTTTGACAAGGTGAGTGAAGGCAATATGTTCTTATTGCAGTCTGAAATTGTTCAGATTTTAACAAAAATAGTTAAATCTCTCGATTCTAGGATTACAAAGCAATAAATATATTGGCTGTTTTTCCATAGATGGCACAATATGTCTACCAACACTTAATGGCAGAAATCATGAACTGCTTAAAAAAAATTAAAATAACCAGACAGGTTGTTCTACAAGTGAATCTAAATCTTCTAGATATCCATGCAATATTTACAGGAAGAGCAAGAGGATTGCAAACTTCCTCCTCCCTGTGATATTCCCACATTTATTCTCCAAATGTGCTCCAATGGGGATCAGCTCTACTGCATAAGCAAATTAGGCAAAAGCTGTGCTTTTTATTGGTGCTGCCAGCAAGGTGGTGGAGGTTTTTGGAATGAACTCTCCTAAAGAAATCTCTCTGGATCTGATCTCTCACTTCGTGCAGGCGTATGCACAGTCAGCTGTCATCACTACCTACAGAGCTTTAGTGCTTTAAAAAAGGGTAGAACTATCTAATTATAGAGAAAAGTCATGAATCTCGGAAGTAATTGCATTATTTTCTTCGTGTATTCACCTTCTCCCTGTTTTAACTCCTTCTTTGCTGCCAAGCCACTTGACTTACCCAATAAAAATAAAAAGCACAGTATGAAAATTGCTTCAGCATCCTTTCCATTCATCCTTTCCATTCACAACAGAGCTGTGCTCTGTTGGCATCACCTGCTGAATCTGAGCTATGAGCAGCCCTTGAGGCAGTGTGAGCTCTCCAGTCTTGTCTCTGCACCCCAGGGGCAGCTGTGGGGTGCCCTGCTCCGTTGTGCCCTCAGCTTTCTTCCCAAGGAGCTGGAAATGCAGCCAGGGCAGGGCTCTGGCAGCCCCAGGGGTGCAGTGGGGCTCTCAGCTCTGCTCTGAGCTGCCTCAGGATGGGTTTAACAAAACTCATCCCAGAGCCAGGAGTGCCCAGCCCAGCACGGAGCATCTGCTCCTGGTGGGATCTCTGTGTGCCCAGAGCTCCAGCCACACACAGCTGGGACCCCTCCTGGTCCCCCCAGTGCTGCAGAGGGAAGCACAATCAATTACAGCAATAAAAACAAAGCCAAGAATGTCTTCATCACTGAGAATATCTTTAGTGCTTTCTGATCCCATCTCCCCACTAATCTGTGTCATTGCTTTGTCCTTTTTTCAGCCAATCTAAGTTGAAACTCCTCCTGCACTTGTGCCCTGCTTTTCAGTTCTGTTGCCTCTTGCTATTTTACTGTCAAGTTTCTCTGCATCAGCCACAGTCATTTTATCATTCTTGTTGTTATCAAGCTTTATGAATGAGATACCTTTAACCTGTTTTTTCCTCGCTGAGGAGATGCTTTGTAAGATCCACTTCCTCTGCTCATTTACAATAAACTAAAGCCTACTTCAGAGATGTGGTAAGCACTGAGCACACCATCTAGTGCAATCCTTTTGGATGAAGTCATTTATTTATCTACATTATAAATTAAGGAAGTGGTGAGGAACACATGGTTCTGTAGTTTAAAACAGAAAGTAGTGTGAGGGTAAAGATATGGAGAGTGAACAATGGAGACAGGAGAGCAGACAGACACACACAAGCACCCAGTTGAGTGCAAGATTGCAATCATGCTGATTATTTTCCCCCTGTGCTTCTTCTTCCTGGCTTGCTTTTTTTTTTTTTCTTGTATGCTCTTGATACCGTCCATTGTAGGAGAAATTCACTTTGCCTGGCTTCATGAGCCTTCTGAGTGCCATTCACAACAGAGACTCAAATTTGCTTGTTCTAAATCACCCTCTGGAGGGGCCTCTCTCCTCTGCTGAAGCACCTAGAGAGCATTGTTTCATATTATTGGTATCTGGAATTAGTGTGAATCTTCCATATAATGTACTTCTCTCTCTTTCCTGCTGTGTTTTCAGAAAAGTATGGAAAGCATTTGTCAAACCTGGGGAATTGCTACGATTTCAGTAATATTTTGTTGAATAGGAGCTCAAGGATACTGGAATTCAAAAGATAATGCAACACTTATTGCAGCAGTTATGTTTTCTAATATTATTTTCTTTACCTTTGAGAAAGTTGTTTGGGGATTTTTGAATCAATGGGGAGAACATAAGATATGGCTGAAGGAAGGATTGTTATTGTTAGCACATCCCCTTGTGTAAGGATTTATTGTTCTGTTCAATTGAGCAATATGATTATCATAAAAACATCAAAAATAAAACTTTAAGCATCTATTTTGTCTTCACTGATACAAGCACCTTTATTACCAGTAATGAGGGCATACTTGAGATTTGGTGCCTGCAGAGCTGAGCATTTCAAGGTTAAAAACGCAGAGTTCCGATCACCATCTCTTTTTCTATCCGTCATGGTTGTATTTGAGGAGTTTCCTCGCTGCTCCCAAAAGCACTGCTCCACCCCTTGTCCCACTCAGAGGTGGCACCCTCCCAGAGCTGCGCTCTGTCCCTCTGACATTCCCAAAAGATTTTGGCTGAATGGTTGGCATTTCTGAGCAGGCTGTACAGAGCCCAAAGCCAACAGTCACAGCATTTCTGAGATCTATTGTTTCCGTGATAAGCTCACGACTTTCCTATGAGTTACTCCAAAGGCTCAAATAATAAACATGCAAATGATGTGTCAAGATAAGACCCAAATTAAGCTTTTTATCCTACCTTGAAGAAGCTCGAATTGGAAGTAGCCAACTTTCAGATAATGGCACAATGCTGCGAGAGGCTCCTGACTTGTGGAAGGCTTTAAAACAACAGAACAGGCAGCACACGGGGCTGTTTTCTCACATTTCAGTGACAGATTATTTCAGAGAACTCTCTAGCCCATTTCCTATTTCCTTTGCCCTTGGCCTGCTAAGTAATATTTGCATTTTTCCCTACAACATATCTCCTCTCTGGACGGAAGCTCCTGATAAATGTTTTCCGCTGAACTTCCCTCAGCATCCACATTAAACAAACGCCTTTGCCAGGGACCATTTCCTGAGGCCTCCTCCACTTTCTGCTGCTGGACAAGGTCCACCTTGTCTCTGCCCAGTGCCACACCATGGAACTTGGGATTGCAGGACATTCCCAGTCTTTAAATGTCAGTATCTCATAAATCGTGCCAGAAAATCTCTCCAGAAATCAAAATTCTCATTGAAATTATAGAAATATTTCCTGCAGGATAATTGCAAAATGAAGAACCAATTCTGGAGAGTTAGAGCCAGGAAGTAACAATTCTGGAGAGTTAGAACTAGACTTGGAAGGGTTTTACGAGTTAAGTTGTCCTTGAAGGAGCAAGAAAGAGGTACAAAATTATGTATTTTATGCCCTGCTGTTGGTAGGTGATTAGAATCAAAGCAGAGCAGAGAACACACCAAGATGAATTATAGTGAGACTCTTTCACAGCAGCTTTCATTTGTTTTACAGAATAATATTCAGCAATATACCTCTTCCAGCCTGCTACAACCTTTTTGTGTTTTCCATTTTCCTCTGAGTCAAAGGTTTTAATAACTTTTCAGTTGTAACAGTTAAGATTCAGGTATTTTTGTACACATCTAAGCGGCAGCTAATGATTCATTAGAGTTTTACTGTGAAAATGAAGTTGCTAAGCTACATTCATGTTGCAATTAATTTCAAATTTAAAAATGTCTTAAAGCAATCCTTTCAAGATAGCATATAAAAGGTTGCCCTTTAAGATGGCACAGAAAAATTTCATATCTTAAATTTCTCTTCAAAATATATTTTATAAATAATCCTAAGGTAGATCTGGTCTCTACTATAATATTCACCCAAAAGGCCTATCTTCAAAAGTTGTTTTTTTCTAAAAATAAAGTAATACCTCCAAAGTAACTTTTTTTCTTGTCCTAAATTTCTCTTTTGCTAAAAACTGCAAGCAAATGCAAATCTCTTCAATGTATTTCTCCATGTATTGCACAAGTATTGGAGTGTCTCAATGAATTTGATTATACAACTTGAACCATTTTTCCCTACAGAAAAAGATATCAAACATATTCACTTTTAAATGTGCTCCTTGAGTGCATTTTTCATTGAAGGGTTTTACAAAGAATTACCCCCAGTGTAATGTACTTTAGCTCGTGTACTGATGCCCATATTCCCTCAAAGTCTTGTGAAAACTGATAAAAAAAATATGTAGTGCTGGCTTAGCAAGAATAATTTTTAAATCTCGGTAATTTATCTTGAGAGACTCCACGATCAATATCATACAGCACTGTGAGCCTGCTGCTTTATTATCCTTTTTAGCCAAGTGTGGAGAGATAAAGCATTGATTTTTGTTTGCTGTGTGTGCTGTAAAAACAAAGGAGAAATGTCATTTTTGAATGCCAAGGTTATATGAGTATGGTTTTATTGATTTTCAATTAAATAAAAGTTATGTAAGGCAAGAGTTGACACTGCTTTGGGGAAAAAATAAATGCCATTGAAATAAATTTTAAAAAAGCCAAGCAATACCTTGGAAAATAATTTATGGCAAATTCATCTCCCCAGCTGAGCTTTCAAAAATTGTTTTGCCATTGGATTCAGGGTAGATAATACTGCACAAACTTTAAATAAGAGAGGATTGACAATATGAAAAAAGAACAGTACAGTTCTTTATTTTAGAGATTTCCTACTTTTGGGGTTTTTTATTGTGATGACCCAATGCATTACAACTGACTTCTCTAGGAAAAAAAAAACTGAGATATTTCATATTTTCTCTACTCTATTTTTCCCTATTATTAATAATTTATTCAATTTTTTTTATTTGCTCAGTAAAGTAAATTTTATTCATTCAGAAAGGCCATTTGTTTAAATCTGTGGTGTCTTGTAGGACTGAGCTGTTGAATTTTAACACAGGAGGAAGGAAGCCACCTGCTGCTGAGAGATAGAAAATAGAGTTCTGCTGAAAAGGCTGTATGGCAGGGGCAGCCTTTAATTAGAGATAAATGTGCAGGAGAAAATCCATATTTAAATGCATTTGGAATTGAATTTGTTACCCCTGGGCTACAGGAACACTGTGGTTTGATGTGCTCTTCAAGCACAACCGTGCACTGAACTGCACTCAGACCTTAACCTTTAAAAAACAGGAAGGATTTTTAGGGACCTTTAGTTCTGAATTTATATTTTCCTCCCTTTCTCTTTAACTGTGCACTCCAGAAATGTCACACACATTTAAATTACTAGTGAGGAGTTTCTGTAATCCCAAAATGCCAAGAATTTAGCTGCTTTTACTATGAAAGTGTTGTAAAACTTCAAGAATTGGAAATGAGGGTGGAGATTCTAAAATATATCATTTTATATAGTTTCCATAGATAGTTATACATATATAGATACTATTTAGAGATCCTCAAATTCTCAATTTCTTGCATATTTTTATAAATGCATGAAGTAAGAAACCTTTGTAGAAATGCTCAAATAGGCAGATTTGAGAAGTCAGACACAATAACCCCAAACCTGTTCATCTCTTTCACGTTTTGCTGACCATATGCTTTCTGCCCAGCAAATTCTGGTCATCTCCTGAGTTTTTCAAAGTAGCTCACAAGTTATTGTATTTCTTGCCTGCATGGTGATCAAAAACCCTCAGTGTGCCAGCTGGGTGGAATTAGCATCTGCCATCTGTCCTCAGTGGGATCTTTATCATGGGGGAAAGAATTCCTGTGTATGCTTTGGCAAATACAATAGGATTTCATTTCCTTTTAGCAGTTCTTGGGAGCAGGAGAACCCAAAAGGTATCAGGAATGTGGAAAAGCAACTCAAGATAATCAGTGAATAGAGAACAGGGTATATTTTTAATGTTTAGGTTGTCTCTTTTGTTGAAACACTAAATGAAAATTTTATCTTGGCAAATTATCAGAACTGTCCTGTCATGAAATAATTCTCTGCAAATTGTTTCCTGTTATTTCCCATGTTGTTATTCTGAAACATTTATAAATTGCTCCATCACCTTGGCATAGGTAATCAAAAACTTATTTCCCCAAGTGGTTTTTTTAACCTTGGGTAAATTTTTACATGTCCATCAAAAATGATGAAAATTTGAAAAGAATAGAATCCCTTTCTGCTGACAATCACTTTATTCTGCAAGGCCATGCAAGTGTAAGAATGTTTGAATGAGGACTTGAGTTATAAGTGACATAAGGCAATGGGGGAGAATTGCAGAGAGGGAAAAACTGAAGTTTCAAAACAGCTTGAAGAGGAAGGAGATTAATTTTTAGACAAAGGGCAGGGTGAAAGTATTGTGTTGTATGCAGGAAATGGCTTCCTTGTGTCTTGCTACTGTTATTATATCAGTCTTACATTGACAAAAATGAATCTTTTTGTATCACTATTAATAAATAATTTATTATTTATTATCATAATAAATGATTTATTAATAAATAATTAATAAATTAATTAGGTTCGAAGGTACACCTGCCATCAGTTTTCTGTGCAATCAGAGTGACTTACTGGGTTGTAAATTTTGTTTATCTGTGAAAGAGGCACATCTGTAGAGGTGAAGGGTTTACAGATTCCAGGTTACCTTTTTCTCTGCAAATAAGATCACTTCTGAAACATTAATAGTAATTGGAAAATTGGATCTCTTTTGGATCTCCAAACCTTACTGAGTTTTGTATTTAAGGGACAAGACCAGGTTAAATCTGTAGTGGTTGGAACCTGATTTGCTTTTCATTCTCAGTGTGAGGCAGAGCTGTGTGATGGCCCTTGTTGCCTTTTACATGGGTTTGGTGTTTTAGAACACTGGAAACATTGGGAAGCAGACAGCACGATGAGCTCTTTCCTGAATTTGCATTTCCAGAAGTCCATAGCTCACAATTCTTTTTAGAATAAATGTTCTAGAAGTGTGGGGGCTGTCACACTGCAGTGTGAACAAGCTTTGGTTATAAAGGTGCTATGACTTTTAACTAAAAATAATATTCTGGGAGTTCCCAGAATCAAAGAATAAAAAGCAGAAAGTTCTAAAATACCAAGTTCCTGCAATGTGAAAAATTAATTGTTTCTACAACAGCACGTCTGGCTAAGCTGCCATGGCAACAATTGCAAAAGACAGAGTCCCTGATCAAATTTCCCCTCAAATTAAAGGTGCAGTTGGGAAGCGTTTGCTGCAGAACCAGACTTTGTGGAGATGTTTATGGCAGCAGCACTCAGGCTCCAGCTGAGCAGGGCAGGATCCTTCTGCACTCAGACATCCTCTGCAGCTTGGGGTTGTCCTCGTGGGGTCACATCCCATGGACATCCTGGTTCATCCTGAGGTGGTGGAAAGAAGGAAGGGGCAGTTTGGGAGATAATTTCTGCTCCTGCCCCAGCCCTGTTTTGTATTTACTCTCAGGGAACAATATAAAACACAACCAGATCGTTCCCTCAGCTCTGGTCCTGGCACTGTGGTATTTAGCAAATGGGCTCCAGTCATCCTCAGTATTATGTAATTGGATGGTAATCTTAAAATATCACCGTTTTTACTGGAAATGTACAAACACAAAAAGAGAATTTGTTGTTTTGTCTGAAACCTCACTGTCTTGTATCAGAAATTTGCTGCTTTTTGTGCTCTTGGTACTTTAGACACCCTCTGGGCCTGTGCCTAAATAAAACCCTGGTGGGTTTGGATTCAAGGGTTGGGTTTTGGATGATTTTTAATTTTTAACTGAAGGGTTCCCTCTGCTGGCTCCTTCCAAAATTCCTTTCCACAGGTTAGGAGGGGTTGGAGTTGTTACCTTTGAAATCTAAGAGCACCCTTAGTAACATAAAGCATTTTCATAATGAAAATAAGAAAATATTTCATGGTGACTACAGCTGCCTTCATATGAGTTTAGAAATTAGTTTTATAAAATTGCAAGAAAAATATTGGTTTTTCCTAAATGGTACTTTAATGATAAATAAAATAAACCATAACTGTATTTGAAGAAAATTCTGAGAATAATACCCTTGAAGTTTCAGGTGGGGCAGGGGGAGAAATTAATTTCTTTTTTTTTTTTTTTTAATCTCTGTTGGAAGAAGAAGTTAATGATAAAAATATTTACCTGGGTGAAGTAATGTCCCTGTCTTTGTTTAGAGCCTAATTCCATTTCAGTGTTAGATTGCCCATAAATCTTTCAAAGATATTTAGATGAGAAACACATTAAATTTTTGTGTTTATCCACATTATTTAGATTTTAAATGAATATCAGAATTCTGGTTTAAATTTAATTAATTTTAAATTAAGTTTAATTAATTTCAAATTAATTATCAGAATTATGGACATCCGCCCTGGACTGGGAATTTGGAGATGTAGACTCAGATTTTAGTGGTTTTGATGAGAATTTCTGTAAAAATCACTGAAACACCAATAATAATGCTTGTAATGCATAGAAAATTAGGTAATGATTCAATAACACAAGGAATTCTGTGATTTCTGTGCTATAGAAATCATATTAAGAATTTGAGTGCAACTGCTTATAGTGGAAACTCTTTTCTTTGAAGAATGCCTTTTATTGAAAAATAATATTGTGGAATTTTGCATGAATCACATTGTAATTTCATACTACATCTGAAATACAGTCGGTTAAAAAAATATTTTTTGCTATTTAGCTTAGCAAACTGAGCCCTGATTGCTGCACTCATAAATGTTCAGCCAGGAATGAAAGTGCTCCTGGCTGAACATTTATGAAAGTGCTCCTTTTTTTTCTAAAAAAAAAAATATATTTTGGCTCCAACCACTGAATTTATTGGGACAATCTCATCCCTCTTCCTGCTGCTAAGGTCTTGTTTGGAGTTAAAATTTGGGTTTTAGTAGTGAGTTTTGTCTGTGGGCCTTCAGGAGAGTAATTTAGTTTTCCCAGAGTCCTGAGAAAAGCTCTGAAATCTTCCAGGGAATTGTTAGGCCCTTCAATTTTGTCACTTCTGTAGCCAAGGTCAGGTAGCATTGGCATCTGAGGGGCTGGGGATACAAAATTGTGTTTTTAGAGACTCATGATTCTCATTAGAATATGCAAGGCAGGTAATTCCATAAGGAATGGCAAAGAGTGACTAACAAACTCCATTGTGTGGGGTGGCCTTTGATGCAGTGATTCCTGCCCAATTAACTGAATTTCCAATTTCCAGGGGCCTCTCTGAAGCCTCAATACAATGAAGAACTTGTTTAGCTTCAAGCATGATCTCAGGTCCCTCCACAGTTTGTGTATGGCACAGTGCTGCTTTCAATCAGTTTCAGCATCCAATTTCAGACTTGAGCATTATGTAAAATATAAAAATAGCCTGGTGCAAGCATTGAAATGCCACATGCATTGCAATCCCAGGCTTTTGTCACCTCCTAATGAAGCTGGGCACTCAAGGCAAACTCCTTCCATTACCCAAACCCACCACTGTTCTCCTTGCCTTGGTAATCTGTTCCTGACAAAAGATAAACTCTGACCCAGAGAGTTAAATAGGTTTATATGTCTGAATCAGTACACCTAAAGTATAATATTGGCATTTAGATTTAGAAAGTAATTCATAGTAAGTTTAGACTTGAGCTTTAAGTACTCTGTAATGAGTTGGTGTTTATCTGCTGCCCTTGTAATTGAAAGAAGCGACATTTTGTTTTCTTCAAGCACATTTATACTACCCAGGTGGAATTGATAGCTGTCATTTTCACAAGGACAAAATGATTGAGAAGACAAAAAATGTGGCAGAAAAGTTGTTTTTACAGGTTCAAAGCTGTATTTTTGTATAAGTTATGTTAGGAATAAAATTGCTAAGGATCAGCTACTTCTGAGGTCCGAAGTCTAATGTGGTCTCTCGTTTGGTGGCTGCTTTGTACAGGGAACTGGAGTTGTGAAAGAAATATCTGAAATCACAGAGTGTTTGGCTGGCACAAGGATATTGTGTGTGACATTACTGGATTGCAGTTATGGATGGGATTTGATAAAGGAACTTTTGCAATTGCTGCTCCACAGTTAATGTTTTGTTGTCACAGCAGTGCAGGAGCTGTTGGAGGAACAGCAGAGCATAAAAAAGGAGAAAAATGGGAAATATTTTTTCCCAGACTTCCCAAGTTTAGAGAGCTTCAGAAGAGGAGTCCAGGCTCAGAACTGATTTTGTCAATTATTCACAGGCATGTCCTGAGAGCTGCTGAGTTCCTCAGCACAGATATTCAGCAATTTGTAAAATGCAGCTCCTCACAGAAATCATATACCATAGTAATCAAACATCACAGTGCTTTTCCTTGGGTTTTTCAGTGTTTTAGTTTTGTTTGGTTGTTTTGGCTTTTTTTTTTTTCAGTTTCGAATAAGGCAAGAAAATTTCATCGCGGAAAATACAATTGAATACAAAACAGACAATGAAGTACTGTGAGGAAATGAGCAGCTGACAGACAGAGTTTGCTGTGATGGAGAGGAAACATTTATGTGCTTGTGAGAGGAGCATGTTTGCAGTCATATGTCTCAACAGAAGGAGAGCAGTAGTGGAATTTCCCCTGGAGCAGGGGCACGGGGGGAAGGAGCTGAGCTCGTCCCCAGAGCAGGGAACACTTGTTCTCTTGGCCACTTCACAGCCAGGGCTGAAAGGGATATTATAGATGTTTCTGCACAGCTGAATGAGGAATTAACAAACAGCAGAGCAGACAGGTTGTGTGCAAGACAGGCCGAGATATTTGTGTTTTCTGTGTTTCTGGGCAGGGCCAGGCTGACTTAGTGTGTCAGGCTAAGCTGCTGCAACATCAAGAGACCATTCAGTCTGTGCTGGTTTATTGAGCGCTCTGGAAACCTGCACTGGTTCGTCTGATGGTGCTTCAGATGCCTGGCACGGCTCTGCAGGAATTCACATTTTGGGATCAGGGTGGTTTCCAGCAGAGCTGGTGTTCCTGCAGGACACCACTCTGGGATCTTTGAGATCTGCTCTGCTGGGGTTACCCGCATGTCCCACAGCATCCCAGCACCCACCACTGCAGTGAAAAATCGCTGGATTTGGGGATTCTGGGGGAGGCACAATAGGTATTGTTTGGTTCTGCTTCTCCTTGAGGAGGCATTGAAGGGTATCTCTAATTTTCAGACAAGACCTAAAACAACTTGATGCAAATTCATTAAGAGAATGGCTACCTTGCAGTGACCTAGATCTAAGGAAGAATTCCTATGGATGAATTTTAATTGTTGGAGGGGAAATATAAAAAAATTGTTAAAGTTGTCAAAAATATATTGTGTCAAAAGTGAATCATGGAAGGCATTTCCTAAGATCAGGCTATATTTTGATTATTAACCATTTAGAAAAACCATTCCCTGGACCCTTCTGGCTGAGCATTGGCATGAGAATACAATACATGTGCTTGGAGACGGTGATGCTTTGATGTTGGGTGTACTGATTCAGTTAATTGACACCAATGCAGTTCATTGTTTTCAGCCTTTCATGTTAAATCAAAAGATGTTTTTGAGGTTCCCCTCTATTCACCTACTAAAAAAAAACCAAATAATTAAAAACCCCACACTAAGATTGGTTAAATTTATCAAGATCGTGCTAAAATTTAATAGCCTCTGATTAGAATTCTAAGAATATAAATATCTCCATTCTAGGAATTCAGTGCCTGGACTGGGGGAGGGATAGAAAGATTTGCAGAAGTTCAGTGAGGTTTATACGTTTATATACTTGTTCTGGTTTTGACATGTACATGTATTATCTTCTCTTGAGTATTCAAATTTCTAATATCTCCAATATTTTGGGGAGACTTGAGGAGAGATGAAGAAATAAAACATTTACACCCCGAAAACTCTGCCAGTTCTTGTCCATCTCGCATTTTACCACTGGAGGGCGGTAAAATATTTTCAACTCCTCTTTTTCCTTTCTTTTACTTTTTAAAATTTTCCTTTAAATGTTTGAGCTGCTGTTAAAACATGTATCTATTTTTTAAAAGGTAATTTACACAGTTCCCAGCTCACCATCTCCAGGTTTTATAAGTCATAAGGATTTTTCCACTTTTGTTCTTAGGTTTTTTTCCTTGCTCTTGTGCATAGGAATTTGTGGCCATGGTAGAGCCAGGAAAAGAGGCCAGAGCTGATGATCAAAGGTTTAATAAGATTTCCACGATGGAAATTCTTTGGTGTTGGCATAAGGGCATTAAAAGTGATGCCTTGGCATGGGCAGGTGTCAGCTCCCACAACCGGACTGTAAAAATAAAAGCAAACTTTCTCCATAGAGTGTTTCTGATGCTGATATTATCCCCAAACACTGTCTCTCTGTGTTAAATATGCTGTTTCTTCTACAGTAAAGAGAAATGTGCTCTGACCATGGCCCTTCCAAATTGTATTTTCCAAAAATCTACTTTCTACCTATATTTAAGTTCCTGTGAATGTCTGTGCACCCTGAATTTCCTTGTCAGAGAATTGAATTGGGAGTGTGTCTTTAGACAGGGATGTTCAATTTTTCTGGCTATTACTGCAAAGGTATCCAACATGCCTTTAGATGAGCTTAATATGGTACTTTTACCTATTTTAGACAGGTAAATACTACCATTGAAGAAAGCATATATTGTAAACCACATGGTATTAGTATGTTACTTATACTTCAGCTGAAAAAATATGGAAGGATGACTCTATAGATAGTTTTAGCTCCAGTAATTGCAAGCTGTAAGGTAAAACTTGATTTTTCATTCCTCTTGGATCTTTTTTGTTTGGATTTAATACAAATTATTCAAACAAGAGAACATGGACAAATAGGAGTTTTCTTAAATGGTGTGTGAAATCCTGCTCTCTGCTGAGTGATGCTCTGTTTGTTGGGATGAGTTTACATTGGAGCAGTTTTGGGTGAGGGTGTTCTGGTAGGGACATCCAAGAAAAGGCATTACAGCACCTGTGTGTAATTATCCTGCTCACAGATTTGGTTTTCTGGGCACTGTTTTTTCCATTTCTGTGGGGTTTGTTAGCTGGGCACAGAAGTAGAATATTCTACTTTTGTAAATTGCCTTATCCTTTTTTAACCTTCAGCTGCCAGAATTAGTTGTTTGGCTTTGCCTTTTTGTTTGTTGACTGACCGAATTCTCTTTCTCAATGACTTCTGAATTATTTTGCAAAGCTTTTTTGACTGCTTTATCTCCCATTTCATTTCCTTTAATATCTCCACCAGCTGGAATCCATACAAAAATGACATTGTTGCCGTGACATATTACCTTATTATAGACATCAATAATTTCCAGAGCTATTCCTACTCCAGTGATTGAAATTTCCAGGATGATATCAACGGCACTTAAAAGATCTGGAGAAGTGACAGATTGTAAAGGTTGTACTCGAGCAATCTAATTCAGTGCCATCAGGGTAGGAAATAACTCCACAGCATAACCAGGTAACCAATCTACCTGGCTTCTTCAACTGAGTCCACACAGGAGGCTGCTGAGCCCTGGCCACTGCAACACCTTGGAGGAAAATGGGAAAATAGAAAAGGGGGGGAGAAAAAAAACCCAAAAACCACATGAATCAGAATTAAATGATTGCAATGAAATTGCAATAATGAAATGCAATGAAAGAGTTTAGTCTTAGACAAGGAAATGCCAAGGCTAGGGCTCTTGCCCCACACTTCTTGCAGGGTTAATGTGATGTGCTGAGCTCAGGGTGGGGCTGGGTTCATGGCTGCACTTGCTGATCTGAAAAGTCTTTTCCAACCTTAACAATTCCATGGTTCTATGAGTGCTCTCTCCACAGCTGTTCCAAATCCAACCAGACTGATCAATTATCCATCATCTCTTCCTTGTTTTTTCTCTGTGCTCTCTTAATCTTGGAACTACCAATGATTAAGTTGTTTGCTTGTGAGCACAAAACTCAGAGTTCCTCAGATAACTTTATTTGCCCATTTCAATGCCCCTGCAAAGAGCTTCTGAATCCTCCAAGCATCTGATTTTCCCCCGTCTGTGGTTCAAAACTGAATTTTTTGCACTACAAGGAGCTTCCCAGCGTGGTTGCTCCTTTAGCTGCACCTTATCTTGTATTCCTTGTGGTGTCAGTGTTCCTGGCTTTGGCTTTTTCACTCCCACAGGGAAAGTCTCTGCTCAATAAGGAAAATGTCTGCAATGTTATACAGACATGATCATGACACTCAGAAATTCTGAGGAATCCTTTACATCTGAGGAATCCTTTAAATATGAGGAATCCTACTTGACCATTTATTTAATGCTATTTATTCAAGCTATTCCTTAGTAGCCAACCTCTACCCAAAAGTGATAATGTCCAAATCATGAATATCAGGTTGCAGAGCTCAACAATTGACACAATGCAAACAATTTAAGTCAAAATTTTAGGATTTAGAAAGAATTCACTTTCCCTATTTCCCAGAAGCCTAATTCTTTATTCTTTCATTGTTCAATTACAAAACTGTATTTGATGACCAGAAGTCATTACTCAGTCCTTCCTCTAAATATTTAAATTCTGCAGTAAATGTCATTTTCCCTTATTATTGGAGGTATGGAGGTAATGAATTTTCAGTAGCTTGAAAGAATTCATAGATAATTTAAATTACCCACTCCTGAGCATACCTGACCTGGAAATTACTCTGTGCTTGTGCTGGAGTTCCATGGGGCAATGTTGTGTGTTCTGCAGCCCTGACAATCCATTATATTGTCATTTTATGATATAGACAATGCAGAAGAGGCAGGTTTAAAGTAAGCCTTCACATGGATGCTGTTCCACATTAATCCCTCTCTTCCTTATAACATAAAAGGCAATCTTTGGGTTATGGAGGAAGACTAGGAAATACAGGAATGCTAATTATAAATGAAAGTGAAATACTATAATAATTTACATTATGTCCATTGCTGCACTTTTGTCTCCCTCACTTGATCTCTTTATTTGAGACAGCATTCCTGGCAAACTGTTGCACTCTTGCACATAAAATATGCTGGAGAATTAAGAAACTTGTGTGTTAAACTTCATTTTTAAACAATGCCACAGGCAAATTGTCCCCTTTTTAAAGAGGACATTATAGCATATCTGTGTCTATAAATACAACGCATAAAGCTCCTTATTACCAAATGCTTTATTAACATCAGCAGACAGTCTTATGACATGATCTATGGTTGATTGATTTGCCTGAAAGCCACTTTAATACTGAGGAAGAAGATTATTCATCTCCAGAAAGAATGACAGTCAACAATAAATCATTCCCTCCATCTTCTTACATAGCCATGAAGTTAAGGCTATCAGCTGATAAGAACCTAAATCAAAGTATGATCTGTTTTTTGGAGGGGGTTGGGTTTTTAATAAGAAATGCATAAGGTTCCTTTCTTATTTTTTTGATCAAACTAATGCTGCAAACACAACCACTGCAAATGTGTTGAGATATCAGAAGTTTTACATTTAACAGTAAGAATATGGGATTTTTCTACCGTAATTTTAATTTTACTTTACATTTAAGATCATTTTGGCTTGTTTTGTAATCTGATTTACTCACAAAATTACCCAAACTGAAGATTTTTTCTACAAAATAAAGGTTGAAAGTGTAGTTTAGCAGAGTTTTGCACCATTTATAGAGCTTATTCAGTGAAATATTTTGCTGATTTGATTTTTGGACTATTTATGGGATGGTTAATTCCTTTGTTCTTCCATTGCTTTTTTCCATGTGTACTTCTGCTTTCCTGCCCTTCTGACCCTGAGCTGGGCTCTCCCATGGGATTTAAGGCAGGGAAGCAGCAGCAGTTCTTGTTTTCCAAGAGCACCAAGGTGCAGGAGCAAGTCAGAGCCCCTGCTTTGCCTGTCCTCAGGACAAGTGCTCAACAGTGACTGAAATCCTGAATTTCAAATGGATTTGGGGTTTTTGAGCCTCACACCAAAGCAGGAATGCTCAGCTTTGAACACTTTGGCGTCTGGCTGGGCTCACAAACAACAAAGGAAGATCCAGGAGCAGGGAGCAAGTTCAGTGTTTGGATGGTGACAGTTTGCCAGGCTGGGTAGCTCTGTTTGTGCCCCATTGGGATTTGGGGAAGTAAAAAGTGGATTATAAAAGAGGCAAAGATTATTGTTACAGTAGTATGGAAAAGAAAAATAAATGTAGACATTTCTGACAAAATTGTACCTTTGATATTTCTGTTTCTGCTTCTTATGAAGTCTTTCCTCTTTATCTGGAGGTTGGATGATTCAGTGAATTAGGGGCCCCTCTTTTGGTTTGCTTTTTAAAAAATCCTTATTGCTTTTGGCATGCTGAAATCTTTACTGAGGTTCTGATTTTCCTTACTCCACTGCTGTAAAGCCTCTCTGGCATTGCCTTATCAAGTGCAACTAATTAACATCAAAGGGATATTGTTCATTATGGCTCTATGATCAGCCATGTATCCCCTATATGCTGAATTGGCTCTTTTGAATCTCATTCAGAGTGCCTGCTCTGAGTCCCTTACAGATTGCCTTGTTCATTTGCACAGCGCTACCCAGGTTAATATTCACATGCATCTAAGTGGAAAATTGCCTCTTCCTGAAGGACCATCAGCCCTGTCTGGTGGCATTTTCTATAAAACACATACTCAGATATTGCACTGCTAACAGGCAGTGCTTTATTTCTCTGTTACCTCTTGACTTAGCATGCCCATGATCAAAACCCAACCTGCACATTTCTGCTGCATTTCCTTTAATTTCGTTTCCAGGGGTCTGTTTTCCTTATCCACGTGTCACCATTGCTTATGAGAGCCCATAGGTGGACACAGATCCCCTCCCTGGCCATTTTCTGTTTCCCTGCCATCACAGTCTGCTACTTCCACTCTGTCTGTGAAGAAAATTCTGTCCAGTTCCTGGAATGAAGAGGGAATTCCATCAATGCTGCAGAAAAATGCAATGTCTGGAGCAACCCCCTGAAACTGCATCTCTGTGGGTTTGCAGTTTCCTCTTGGTCAGCACAACAAACCAGGTCTGTTCCCCATATTCTGCAGGTTCAGAGGGAACCTTGATTCTCATCGCTGAAAAGGGAGTGTAAACAAAAATGCCAACATCACACTGTTCAAAAGTTAGTGTATCATTTTCCATTGGAAATCATTTCCCTGCTAATTCATGGAATCACCATAATTCCTCTCATGGCATACACAGCTATATCCAGAGAAGTTAGGATAGTTTTCTGTTACACATTATGGGAATATATATGCATCCCTTCCCTGAATTTCTAGCATTTTTATACACTAGCTTTATATTTTTTTATGTTTCTCTAACGCCTTGCAGTTTCTTGGAAGCCTATTTACCTACTGTAGATATATTTCTGGCTTCATAAAAGGTGTTTCGTGTGCATTTTATTTTCTTTTCTAATTCAGAGTATCTGAAACACAGTGAGGTTTGTGCTGCAGTCCATAAAAATGACGCTTTTCTGTTATAAAACTGAGCTTGTGTTATGTGCTTTGGAGTGTTCTGAACTTCGTGGGCATTTGTTCACTGTTGCAAAAACTGACAAGAATTTTGTTTGTACTTAGATGCAGATTTTGGGGAGTATCTGCTTACCCCAAAAACTGCACATTTTTTACACCTAATTTGGTATCAAGTCAAGTGGTAACCACACCATTTAAAATACTTTTTTACAAGCATAAAAGGAGGTGTGCTGTGTGTGTGTATTAATTGGGAGTTTCTAACTTTGCCTTGAAAAAGTGAAAAACTCTTTAAAAATAATGCCATGCTTTACTTTCAGATCAATGCAGTACAGGCAGGTGCTGAAAGTGCTTCTCTATGATTTTAATTTTGGCACATCAGCAAGGCAATCTAGAATTCCAGCAGCTTGTGTGTCCTGGGGATCCACTGCTTTGCTGAAAAAATTGAGAACTTGTCAGTATGAATCACCATAAATATTATTGTATAATATCCCATACATAGCATAATATAAATATTTTAATGTAATGATATTACTTAAATATGAATATTTGAATTGTAATAGTTTACAGTAAGAGTTGGCAATGAAACAAGAATGTGTGACACCCCTTGTAGTCATGTCCCCTGTGGAGGGCCAGGTAGACCTTTTTACATTTAAGACCAGAATGCCACCATTATTACTGATTTTTTTACCTGTTTTGCATCCACCTTGTAGAGTTTGACACTGTTTTTGTTGAAATTGTCCAGTTTAGATCATCTTTATTAGATCACAAAAAATTCTACATGCCAACACTATAAAAACCCTCATACCTGCTCAACTCACGGCCTACCCAAGGAGTGCAGCTGCTTAATGTGCGGAAAAAGAAAATATTCATCTGTTCCTTAAAGATTTAAATTGTCATAAAAATCCAGTATTAAACATGGTGCCTGTTTAGCCTTTTTGGGTTTCCCTTAAGTTTGGAGTAAGTCATCTTGTATTTGGTGCTGACTGAAAAATGTAATTTGACGTTTTTAAAATTAAAACCGTCATGGTATTTAAAGATGAACTTAAGCTCTGCTAATTCTATTAAACTGCATGCTGCCAATGAGTTATAAAGTCTAATTAATCATTTTGTCAGCTTTGCCTTCTGAAGCTAGTCAATATAAATTTGAATAAATAGGAAGCTGTTGACCCAGACACCTCTGGATGTTCTGAATAAAGATGTGCCAGTAGTAAAACACTCCAACAATCACCCACTTTGCACATAGTGTGCGCAAATGTGGCAGGGAATTACACACTAACACACAGGCGTGGCGTTGGTCTTAATTTAAATTATTTATTTGTGGTGATAAATAAAGGAATATGTGGAGTCATCCCTCCTGTGTTTTGTCAAGACAGGGGTTTTGAGGAGGAAAACTTTTTAGCCCAAGTTTGTCGCTGACACTGCAGTGTGACATGTCACATCAGGTTGCATCAATAGAGCCATGTTATGTAAAAGTAATGAAATGTGACTGATAGAACCCAAGATACTGTAACATACTGTAACATAATGTGTCAGCATTTCTTTAATGGAGCCTTTCAGGAATGCTTTTTTTGGTAAAACACCTTAAAAAGTCAGTTACAAAGAGCGATGAGGAGAGAGAAAACATTTGCTCTCAGTTGCCGCCACAAGAAACACAGAAAATGATCTAAATAAAAAATATTTCCAGTAATTTATATACATGCGTATGAACTAGAAATTCAGAATAGTGAAACCTGGGCATCATTAGTTAATTTTCTAACTGTGTTTTATGAAATTTGTTTCCTGATAATGCACAAGAGTAAAAATTTGCCTGTGTTTGACATAAGGTGTGGTATTGGAAGTTCTCTCTATCCAACAGAAAAACTTCTATTTCTCTAATATATCCTAACGATCCAGGAAACCTCATTTCCATTAAAACCAGCCCTGTGACCCTAGAAACAAAATGATTATTTACATTTTTGGAGGTCGGATTGCATCTTTTCCTCCATCCCTCACCGAGCTGGTGAACCTGGGGGCGGAATGGCCCCGCGTGAGGGATGTGGCGCATAAACCACCCCTGCCACCAGCATCCTTCTTGGCAGGAGGGGAGACACCGAGCTGTTTGTCTTCAGCAGATTAACAGGGAAGGTTGTTTTTGTTTGTCTGACTGGTCAAGGACAATTTACAGTTCAGTTACTCTGAAGGAAAGACTTGTTGATTTGAGAGCACTCCTATTATAGCTGCAGGTAGGGGATGATGGATTCAGCCGTCACCGTGATAGAGTGCAGCCCGCGCGCTGGCAATGCACTAAATAAATAAAACACTGGTGGATCTGTTTGCTTCAGCTGCTTAACAGCAAGGGCTGCCATGTAGGTGGAGGCTTCTCGAGTGGGGCAACCAAGGGTTTCAATCTCCTCTTTAGCTCAAACAAGTGCTTGGTCTTTCTGAGAATATTCAGATTCATCCATAGGGAAAACAAGGAAAGAAAATGAAAAGAACGCTTTTTTTCTTATAGGAATTTTGAATCCCAGTGGCTCAAAGACAAATTTTTGTACTTCCTACAAAATATTGTCTTCACCTAGTTGAACACTCATTTTCTCCATTTTTTCCGTATCTTTGAATTCCTGAGACAAGAGTTGTTAAAAATCTAGTTTGTCCCTTGGCTGTGGGAGACTGTTCTGTGTAGAACATCCACTCTTGGAACAGCCACTGTAACAGTGGGCACAAATTCTCTTGTAGGTTTAATTGATCTATTAGCTCAGTTGCTTATTCTCTGGCTGGATATTACCCTTGATAGCCATTATCATTCCATTAGAGCAGTCTTGTCAATTTTTAATTGCTGATCATTTAGGATATATTTAGTATACTTAACAACTCCTTTTTTACTCATCAGTGGGAATTGTTTGCTATGCTACAGAGCTTTTAACTAATAGGAATTTTTCTTCTGTGTCATGTTAGTTTTTATGATTTTTCTCTTGGTGACATGAAATAAATCACTGCTAACAGTACTAATTTCACTATATTTTAGTTAATTATATGGGTACAAATTTGCATTTCAAATTAAAATTTATACACTTGAGAAAAAACTATTAAAAACTGTAGAAGAACTCAATAAAAAACCCATGTTTACCTTCTACTTTCCTGCACATCTCATTCCATGCTCTTCAGTGCAGGCAGGGTGCATAGGCTGGTCTTGAATTTTCTGGTATGTTGTGGTGTAAGTAAGGCTGATATTGACAGATATTGCACTTGCAGAGCTGCTGAGAGATCAGAAACAGAAAATTGGGAGAAAATTTATGTCCCCAACCCAAAATTTGAGTTCCATGTTTCATTAGGAGGCGGTGCTGAGTGCTGTCCATGGTAGCTGAGTGCATCTCTCCGGGCCGTGTAGTGGTTACACCAAGGATTGTCATATTCATATTTCATATTATTTTCATCTTGCAATTCAAGCAGCAAAGATGGGATCTAGACTGAGAGATCATACATCCAAAGTCAGTAAACTTTATTTCCAAAATCAAGAGGTTTTTCCCAGAGTTTTTTGTTTTTCCTGATAGGTTTGGGCTTTTTCAAGTGTTCAGATTTGCAGAAACGCTTGAGAGGTTGAAGGTAGCACCCAAAGGCCAAGGTGAGTTTCCTCTGTAAAAACACTGATCATTTGTTGTCTTGTGGCCTTCCTAAGATGTGATTATTAATCTCAAGATGATTTTTTGTCTGTTTAAATACTGTGAAAACCCCACTGAGTCAGGAAACCTTTAAAAACAGAGAACTGGCAATTCCGCATGAAAAACTTTGACACACACAAAAGACACATCACCTCTTCAGCCCTCCAAAAAAGGGGATAGCAGCAGAAAAGAAAGCTGCTTTGTTCCTCTCTGAGCCTTGAGTGGAACAGATAACATTATTGAAGGGAATCATACAGAGCCATGTTGGACAGTTCTTTCAGCAAGGATGGACTCTGTTTTTCCTCATTGTCTGCTTAATACTGATACTGCTTTAGTGGCCACAAAATACAATTTTACGAGTGTTGTTTCTTTGCTATCAGGTGGAGCCACGAGGGCAAACACCTGCCACTTGTAATAATAGTGGCTTTTTGCGGGTAAAGTTGGAAGGGGTGATACTGCGAATAAAAGTCAGTTTGACAGGGAAGAGTAAAATCAGTGTTAATGCTGTTTGGTTTTGAAGAAGCCTTGACAAATTGAAAAGGCAAATTAAAGCATTAGGTCGATATAGCAAATGAGAATTAATAATCTCATAAAATATAACACTAGTAAGAATTAATAGAGGATATGTAAATATTATCAGTGGGGCTTCAGTGCAGATAAGCTCTGCTCTGGGAGACAGACGTCTGGCAATGGCTCTGGTTTCTGCAGGTGCCTTTGGTGCCCTCTGTCATGTATTTAGCAAGTTCATCACTGGAAGGGAAATGAGGACCTAATATTGCAAATCAGCCAATTTCTACTCTTCCAAATCAAACTTTTGTGTGGAGGATACTGAAGTTTCAGTACTGGTAAATTTAATATTTTCTTGGCTTTTTTAGCAAGTTTTACACAACCCTTTTCTTCCAGTTTATAGGTTGATTTTTCTTAACCTTTTCCCTGGTTTTCCACACTTTTTTTTTATTTCACTGAGTTCTTATCTGTGCTCACAGTAAGCTTAATTCGTTGCTCTTGCTCTGCAGAGCACTCCAGTAATTACTGAAACTGCCAATGAAGAAACAACTACAAAGAAAGAATTAAATGTGTGCTATAAATAAGGTATTGAATTCTGTTTGACTGCACAGGGCAACAATTTCTAAAAATTGCTGAAGAGTCCAATAAACAAGGTAGATCTTCAAGATGTTGTGTCTGTACAAACCTGCAGAGACCCCCACAAATTGCTCTGTACAAATGGGAAATGAGATGAAGTTTTAAACTTGCAAGTACTTAAGTATGTAATTACTTGTTCTAAGAGTAATACCAGGGGGAAATCGTGGAGAATCCAAAACTGCATTGTTCTTGTCCATGCCCTTTCTGTTCAGATGAGCAATTCTTAACCAAATTTCACAGTTCACACTTCACACTTTTTCAGAGATTTCTAACTAACTTCTTCCCCAGTACAGCAAGTTTTGGAGGTGAAAATGGGGAATATGTTTGAGGTAACAGTGAGCAGGACTGAAAGGTGACTCAGCCCCAAGTCTCTCTGCTCAGCTGCCCAAGCTCAGCTGCCAAACGCCTATTTAAGTCCCTGACTCCTAAAATAAATGTTCAGAGCAGCCTTGCCAGTCAACTCCAAAATTTTCAAGTCAGTTTTCCACTGAAAATTTGATTTGATTTTGGAGTTAGCTGAAAATCAAGCGGTCCAAGTGCTATTTAAAATGAATTCCTGGAAGTGTGGGAGTCATCCCTGAGATCTCAAAAGCAAATCCTGAGTAGCTGGGGCTCTCTGGGAGGTGTCTCACAGTCCAGCTGAGGCTGGAGAATTCACATTGTACTGTGAGACATTTTGGCTGCCCCACCAGAAGCAAAACTTGTGCAAATGACAAAATTTGAGAATGAGGTGACTTGGCCACACTGATGGGATTTTCACGGGAAAATCTGCTGGAAATGCACGTTCTGTACCAACTGTATGAAGATACTGTAAATGCATTCTGCTTGAATATAATTTATTGCTTTTCCCTCTGTGATTAGAGAAAGCAGACGAGCCCTTCTCTGCACTCAAGGAAATTAGGGAAATCAATTTCATGGGAGAGGCAATAACAAACAAACAGAAAGCTCTGGGTTAGCACAGGAATATTCACATTTTAAAAGTTGTGCAGGTTAAGCAGAAAAGTTTCTTCTTTTTGTAGAGTGATTTTTCATTTTGCACTAGAGGCTTTTAGGGTTATTAAATGTCCAGATTTTAAAGTGTATTTCGTCAACTGAAGCAGAACAGGAGCCAAATTTGGGGTTTTGATACGCAAGCATCACTCTCACTAATTCCATTATGAACTTTACATTTATATTCAAAAAAGCCCTGCCTGACTCTGCAGTGTGTGCTGTATGAGATATCCCAGAATCACAGGATATTCTGGCTTGGAAGGGCCCACAAGGATTGAACCCAGCTCTTAATGAATGATCCATGCAGGGATCAAACCCCCAGCCTTGGGGTTATTGCACCTCAGAACTGAGGGCCCTGGCACTGCAGCACAGACTCCTCTCAGTAACTCAGATTTCCTTACGGCTCAAAATTTACAAATAATTGATCTCTGTCTTCTTGTTCTTTTTAACCTTGAAATTATATTTTATCTCCACTAGGGAGCAGCAAATGACATAAAAATATCATTACTGCTTTAATCCCATGGAAAGGAACACGGGAGAAATGGGACTAAGACTTTTAAATTCAATAATCTGGCAGGTTAAAAATGCATTCACTTTGAATTCTTGTGTGAACAATTGTGATTTTTGAAAACTACATAGTAGCTTTATCTCTTTTTCTCTTTTTAGCTCAGCTCATTTAAAGTCCCCCTGTATAACTTGTCTTTTGGTGGATAAAATGGGTTTACTTTCATCTTCAAACTGCTGTAAAAGGGTTAAGGAAGGGCCTGAATGCTTCAATTTGCCTCAAATGGAAGCTCAGTTGGATTTCTCTTTTACTATGTGTATTTTTTAATAGTATTTTTGTGATAAAAGTACTTTGAATTAAGACATATATATATATTCAGAATATTTAAATTTTTTAATGTTATTTAATTTCTTATCCTCCTACTTGTCTTTGCACTCTGAAGAAGAAGAAATAAAGATTCATTAAAGAGTGCACTAAAAACAAATATATGACATTCATCCTTTTTGGTCTGGTTAGACTAAACACACAAGATAATATAAGGAAAGTGGATATACACAAATTAAAAGAGCAAGCAGCAGGGATGGCATTGAGTTTCTTCTGGACAAATGGGCTAAAACTTAAGAAAAAATTAAACTTTTTTTTTTTTTTTGTGGCTGTCAGCTGCTAAACCAGGGAATCATTTTCTCATAAAAGTGATGAATGCTCTCTTTTGGAGTCCTTTAGGAGTGGGCAGGGGAAAGCTCTGAACAATACACAGCAGAAACCCTTGCAGTGACAGAGGCTCCATCACCTTATTTCTTACTCTGAACTCTGCTTCCTTCTGCCACTGAACTGGAATATGTAATTGACAGATCTTAAAAACAGGAAATTTCCAAACCAGATTTAGGGCTTAATTTTTCAGGTGATTTCTTGGTTGGAGAAAGACATAACTTTGTAGAAATAACAATGATGTGAGTGTATAACCAGTGCTCTTTATGCAGTAACTTCTGCAATACTGGATATTGCTGGGTGTTGAAAGTACCTCTGAAAACTCACCACCTTCCCAGAAAAACAGGACATTGCATTTTTGAAAAACAGACATTTTTTAGGTTTTTTTAATCAAATATATAAGAAGGAGAAAAGACTTCACATCAACTTTGGAAGCTGCTTGCTCTTAATTCTTTGTGGCCTGGAAGAACGCTGAGCGTGTTTTGAATATCAGCACGTCACAGGTGACGTGTCCAGCCCACGAGGCAGCACTGGTGGCACATTTTGTCCTGGCTCTTTGGTACATTAGGCAGCCCTGGGGCACGGGAGGAGCCCCTTAGGATCTCATCCACCTGAAATTCCTGCTCCAGCTCCTTTCTGCTGTCACACCCATGGAAATCCTCTAAATGGCTCCAACCAACTCAAAGCCTCCCTCTGCTCCGTCCTCCTCTTCCAGGCTGAGATGTTTAACTCCTTTGGCTGAACTGGAGGCAATGTCCTCAAAGATGACAGGAGCTATAGGGAGATGTCAATTTTGGGTCTAACTCTGCCCACCCAAACCAGAGCTGAGGTGCTGAGGGTGCACTTGGTGCCTTTTGGGGCCACCTAAAAGCAGAGACCAGGCAAAATTAAGGGAATAAAAGCAGTTCTATTTATTGAAGGGTCTTCAGGTACATTTAGGGCACATGAAGCCCCCCGGGGCTGCGCCCAAAAATTGACAACAGGTCACGGGTTTGCACACTTTTGTAAGCTTGGTCCATTTGCATATTGGGGGTTAATTTTCTAATTACAGCTTCGGGTAATGAAGTCATTGACTCCAAGTTTGTTCCCCACCAAATTCACTTTTGTTTGCATTTCTTGGGGCCTGAGTGAGGTGTCCTTGACTGCCAGACCTGGAGAGGAATTGTTGTGCCTGCCCAAAATGGGAAAGCAGCAGCTCACACTGTACATGGAGTTTAGAGTTATTCACTAAAGAACTGCAGGATACAAATAGATGAAAAATAGAAAAGCTCAAGCCCTAAGGCATCACACCCAGCTCTGCCAAGAGCAGACAGGGATCATGGCTTGGAGACTTCCAGCTGAAATCCCTTGGGAAAATCTTAATCAGCAGGATTGGATCCGGCCTGGAGCCTGGTCTGCCCTGGTGGCACAGCTCCTCCCAAAGGGCTGAGAGGAGCAGGAGTGAGCCCGCAGCTCCAGAGCTGCCCCAGGGTGGGTGGCACACACTGAACATTTCCTCCTTCACCTCGGAGCTCCTCTGGCCCTGCTGTGGAGGGAGAATGTGCTGCAGTGCTCTCCTGCTCTGTTTGTGCCCAGGCTTCACAGAAAATGAGAGCACTGGGGGTAAGAAAAACATCTAATGGGAAGGTACTGAATGTGTTTTCAATTGACTTTTTCCTCTGCCAAAAGGAAATGTAAACACTCAGATTTCCCAGTTTTCATGTGCCACGCATGAAAGTGATTGGGATCATTTACATTCACACTTATTTTGATAGGCAGGCAATAGATAAGTAGTGAATTAAACTTTTTCTCTCCACCATCTGTATCCAAAAGCAGGAGCATTAGGAGCATGGCAAGTGATGCTGGTTTGGGATGCAATTATATTTCAATGGAAAGGTAAATGTATGGAAAATACCTGAAAGCTGACCATAAGTTTGTGGGCTTATTAGGATTGCAATGAGCATAAACTATTGAATTCCATTGAATTATTTATGGAGTTTCAGGACATAAGATTTCTGTCATTCTGTTGACTGTGTTATAATTAGAATAACTCTGGCATCAGCATCAAGTTGCACACAAACCAAAAATAAATAGGATCAATCATAAGATCATAGTATTGAGTGAAAGAGCTAAAGTATGATGAGCTCCTAATATATGGGGAAAAAAAACCACAAAATTCAGCTGCTCTGTTAAGACAGACTGTTGAAGGTGTTGGAATTTTTCACTGACACAATGGTACAGATTTCATAACATATTTAAATATTTTATGCTTCTTCCTTGTAAATCTAACGTGGAATCATCACTGACTCTTCTGGTCGAATTTCCACATTTGTCAGAGCCTGAGCTGCTAACTCTGACTAAAAGCAGTCTGTAGTCTCAGGTGCATCTGCACCAGCGATCTGGTTTAATTTCTTGCAACTTACTCTGCAGCCAGGGGTAGAATTATGCCCCAGCACCTCAAGTAAAACTGTTCTGCCATTTTTTTTTTAATGAAGTTTTTAAGTTTAGAAACAAATCTCATCAAAAGTTTTTCCGATGCAAACCTCCGGCCTTGAGAATTGCAATGGATTTTTCATCCCTCTTAAGCAGTCATCAGTTTTCTTACAACCAGTCTCTGTGTTTTCCAGGATTACTTAGTGTCAGCAAATTTCCATTCTTTTGATTTGCTTTCCTAAGTAGAACTTCTAGTAGAAATAAATTACTCTATAACTAATCCAGCTTGCATATTTTATCAGCATTCTTTCCATCATTTGTTTTCTTTGCATTTATTTTAATCTTGCCTGTTAGAAATAATGTAGTGATTTAAGAATCTACCCTTTAAGAAGGTAGATTCTTAAATCACTACATTACAATAGTGCAGCACTATTGTAATATCTGTCAGCAGCAAGATGGGAACTTTTATCCTTCATTTTACCTGAAGTTGTTCCCTTAAAAAAAGATAATTTGTGATTCTCACCAGTGAAGCAAACCTCAGCTCCTTTTTGCGCTGTGCCATTGGTTATTGTTGTCCCATATTCTAAGAAATAGGAAGTTTGGAAAGCTTCAGTGGGGGTGTTTTGGGAGTATTTTTGGATTTGGAGCCCAGTGACAGCCCTGCAGTTTGGCAGGGCCATCCTGCAAGTCCTGAGCTAAGGAACTCAATATTTTGTACACATAATGAACATCTGGTGACAAGGCACTCAGAGCAACAACAACAACACCAAAAAAAAAGGGAAGGGGAAAATGAGGAGGAGGAGGAGGAGGAAAAGCAAAAGGCAGTAAAATCTTTTGCATGCCTGCTACTTTTATGGCTTAAAATATTTTTTCTTCAATCAGTGCATCTAGGGAAACTTTTTTTGATGTAACAATCAATTTTTAACAAGGAAAAAAGTCTGAACTCATAAATATTGTATGTATTAATTGTGAAGCTTAATGGAACACTTTGTGTTTCTGAACAACTCGTTTACATAATTAAAATCTCCTTTGATCTGTGAGTAAATGATTTAATCTTAATGCTCATTAGTCTAAATGGGTCTTCTATTCAATTGTATCAAGATGCTATGGAAAATTCTCAGACCTTTAGAAAATATTTGTCAGTTGTTAGGTAAATAGAAACCTATCTGTGAACAGAAATCTTTTATCTCTGCAAAAGAATTTGACTCTAAAACTAATTCAGATTAAAGCTTTTTTTTTTCTTTTATCTGACATTTTGGTTTCAATAGCAGTTCAATGAAATATGGGAGGGGGTTGTTCAATTTATAGTCAGTAACTACTTCACTACAAAAAGAATTTAGTCCTTGAAAATAAAACATGAAATGAAAGAAAACAGAATGTCAGATAGGTGCACCTCCAACTGAGGCATTAATTTTTGTAGCTTCATTGGTATTTTCTTGTGGGTGTTGCTCAGGAATCCTTGTGGATATGGCAAAGCTCAGGAACATCTGGGAAATGCACAACAAGATTTTCCATCTTTAGAATCCATGTAACAGCAGGAGCACCATGACAGTATTTATCTGCCAAAGGTTTCCACTTTAGGTGTCCAGGGTAGGATCCATTCTTCCAGTCTTTCCCTCTCAAATGTTGAGTACAAAACCTCTCACCAAACGAGGTGCTGCACATCTCCCTTGGATCTTCAGGCACTTTTCTGACAAACCCATTTCCTTATATCTTGATTCAAACAAAGAAAGCTGAGAAATTGGGCATCAGTGTCAAAATACTCATTTTTTCCTCAAAAACTCTAAACCAAATAATTTATTTTGAAAATAGTCCTTTTTCATTATCCCATCTGTAATTTTTTTCTTTAAAGCCACTTCTCATTCCCACTGGGAGCTTTTTCCTTTTTTGAAAAAGGTAAGAATTTTAATTAGCTCAGGTGGTGCAATAAACACAAACATCTGTGTCCCTTTATGAAAGGCTGTTCTCAGCCCCTTCCCTCTCCAACAGATTCATGGCACACAAACACCCCAGAGTCACCTTGCTGAGAGCTCCAGGGCCTGGTGAGCGCAGGTCCTGCCAGGCTGTGGCACAGCAGCCTCTCCCCAGCACCTCCTGGGATATTGGGAAAGGCAGAGCCAGCACTCAGCCACTGTCCCCTGGCCCCAGGGACACTTCTGGCACTTTAGGGACATCTTGAGCCAGAAGGTTGAATCCATATTTAATTCCTCTTGAAACTGCTCTCTTCCATGCAGTAATCCATGGCAGATGTGTCAATGGTGCTGTGACACAGCTGCAAAGGCAGTTGGGATGAAACACTCCTGGGTACGCTGACAAAATAGCCAATGTTTAAATATTCAATCTTTTGAATTCAATATTTCAATGAAAAAATGTTGAAAACTGATATTTTGTATTTCTTTAATATTTCCTATGTACAGTTTGTTTTATTTTCCTCCTATAGAGTTTTAACTGCTGTGTTTATTTTATCTACTAAAAACAAAATTTAAAATTGTCAGAGCTTTATTTGAAAGTCCCATTTTCAACACTAGTCTTAAATTAGAATTGCCTGTTTTCAAAGGTTACCTTATAGCAAGGTGAAACTTTTAACTTCTGATACTAATTCACTCTTTAACAAAAAAGCAAAATCTGTCTTGACTATAATATTCAGTTAACGGAACTGTTACTGGGCTGATTTCAGCGCTTAGTTTGGATTATTTTCTGCTGAAATTCCAGATTTACTATATTTTAATTATAGAAAATGTGACATATCATTTTACCCACTTCTATCTCATTTGAATTCTTTTTAATTTGTCAAAAGTACTGAATATAATTCAGTCTACATACAAGCAAAATACCCATTACTTCAATTTATGTAAATAATTAAGGCTTGGGTTTAATGACTGAAGTTGTTGGGTATTTTTTAATCAAAACAAAAAAAAAAGAAAAGAAAAAAACCTGTGGTATCAATTTCAGCTGAAGGAAACAGGTTTTTGGCTGTGCTGAGTGTTGAGAATTTACATAGCAAAGTGCAAACACCCAAGAAAACACACCTCTGTCCTCGGAAGGGTTGGTGTAATATTTGTGCAAACAGAGAATGAAACGTGGCTTTGGCAGGGTTTGCCTTGGCATGGCACCGAGGAGCTGGAACATTTTTGGAATAGCCTGAGGGATTTGGGCTCCTGAAGAACTCAGAGTAGAAAAGAGCACCAGGGCTCTGCACTGATGCTCTGCAGCACTCAGAGCCCAATGCATATTTTAGCTATTACTCGCTTTTAAATTTGAAACAGACAAAGAATTTTAATGTGGAAAATCAACGTTAAACAGGTTTGGTTTTTTTTTTTCTCTTTCATGTTTTTGTAACTTGAATAAGCATTTCCTCTCTCACTCTTTATAAGTACTGATAATAATGTGAAAAAAGTGCCTGAGCATCTCTTAAATCATTGTGAGGACTGCAGGGTGGATTTCTCATTTTAGCAACATCAATACACAAAATAACCACAAAATAGAGATGAAGTTCACTTATCCCGAGTTACTGCCTAGGATTTACTTGCATGGCTTTCTAATAATATAAATAAGCATCTAACTTTGGGAACAAAACTAAAGAATTTGAACTCTATTTGACTGATAAAGTTTGGGGGGGAAAAATGTCAGAAAAAGGCTTTTCAGCAAGAGTCTCATCAGTTCTTAATTTCTGTGCAAACAAGTGGTGTGCAATGATTATAGAATTGTTTTTGTTGGTCAGAGGGTTTTGCAAGAAGACATCTGGGGTGGTTTTTGAATAAGACATCAGAGTTTGGATTGCTCTCCATAAATGTGTCCTGTGCAATCCACATTTCAATGCCAAGGTACAAAGCATCACCCATAAAAGCAGCCCACTGTTATTGCTATAAAAATGTTACAGAATCAACACACAGACATTTACAATCAGCCAGCTGAAACATTCTCTTCATGGACTTGGGTCATGGAGAGACAGTTCTGGAGTGGTTTGTGCTGAAATCTCATGGGCAAATTGAAATATGCTTAAAACCTTAAATAAGTGCATAGTAAATTGGGAATTTTAGTAATTTATTGGTATTGATACAGTATCAGCAAGCTCTAGCAATTTTTTTTCAAATAATTTTATTTTCTTCAGTCCCAATGAAAGTTGTCCATGACTTAAAATTTAGGCATTTTGTAAAAATATTTGTAGTGAAGTTCCATTCAGTGCCCACTGCAGAGATGAAATTCATGGAGCACAGATTATAGGAGTGTTTCAAAAATATATTACTGTATTTTCAGCTTAATTATATTGGTCTGAACTGAAGTCATTTTTATATTTGCAAAGAATTTTTAGTATTTTCCCTACTTTGTTTTTTGCTTACCTAAATTTCTTGAGCAACCCTACTACAAGATGGATGATTGTCAGAATAATAACTTGCATTATTGAAAATAATATGAAATATAAGCATTCATGTTGCTTCTGTACACCAGTGGCTGGATTTGCTTTAAAAGAACAAAAAAGAAATTTTCATTTCTGAACCATTTTAAACCAAGCTATAGAGGTATAAGTAGTTTAAAAATTTATTTTATAAAATTATTATGGTTCCATCAGCAAAGGAAAAGACAACTGGAGAAAATTGGCCCAACCTGCAAAATGTCTGCATTTATAAAGAAAGGAATAGAAAAGAAAAAGCAAATATGATTGGATATAAAAGAAAAGGTAGAAGTTAAGAAACTGAGCTCCAAAATCAAAGAGTGCCTTTTCTGTAAAATTTGGGATCAAAGACTTTCTTTGCCATATTAGAAGGATTCTTGCAATGAACTTAACTTTCTGTGACATTGGGCCAAAAGCGTTTTGCACAGGCAAAATATTTTTACAGGAGATTCTGACAAACACAATTTTTGTGCTATTTTATAAACAGTCATGTGAATACTTGTTCTTTGGAGATCTAAGGGCAGGGGTTTTCCCTGAAGAGCAGGAAAACAAAGTGCCCCTTTATGTAAGAACGCTGGTTCATTCAGGGGGAAACTAAATATCACAGGGAAGAGTGTCAGAGAGCTGGCTGTAGGCACAGCAAAACCAGGAAAAGTAGCAGTGAAATGTCTTTCATCTGCCTCCACAATTAATGTCCGGGGAGGTAGAGTTCAAAAATAATAGTTAAAAAATAATAGTTAAAAAATAATAGTTTAAAAATTAATAATAGTTTAAAAAATAGTTAAAAATAATAGTTAAAAATAATAGTTAAAAATAATAGTTAAAAATAATAGTTAAAAATAATAGTTAATAATAATAGTTAAAAATAACAGTTAAAAATAGTTTTAAAAAGTTTAAAATAGTTTAAAATTGTTAAAAATAATTTGGTTATTGTCACTAAAATTCTCGATTTCCCTCTTTCAGAGCAGGTTTGTTGATGGTGACAATGTCTCAGCAGGAAGGGCACTTCAGAAGCTCAGGCCAGTGTCCAGGATGAGCCTAGAATTAATCCTTCCCAGAGATTTCCCAGCTGGCAGCAGCTCGCTCTCCCCAGGGCAGATGTGGGATGTGCCTTTCTTTGGTAACTTTGGATGGATTTTTCTTCCATGAACTCACTCAGCTCCTTCAACAGACCAAGTGAAGCTGTTTCACTCCAGGTGTGACATTTTAGTTTATTTTAGTACAAATAAGTGCCATGCTGGCTTCACAGGACAGCCATCCCCACACAGAAAGCCCAGCCTGAATTCAGCTTTATATTTGTAAAGAATATAAATATATTTTCCAGGGGCTCCAGCATCCCTGATTCCTTCATTCCAGCAGGTCCCTGACTGACCTGACCAAGCAGATTTTGTCCCTGTGCCCACATCCCTGACCTGCATCATTCTGAAATGCAATGCCAGCCTGGTTTTCTAACCCAGAATTGGAATTTTTCATCATGTCCCATATTGCTATTTGCATTAAAATCCAAACTCTGATTAATGGCATAAGAATTGTAATTGCTAAAATTGAATTTAAAATGTTCATTGAAAGAGCTGGAGCACAAAGAAATTGCTTTGTTTTGAGCTGCTACCAGAACATTGTGATTTAGAATTAGGGAATAACCCTTTACATCCTTTGCATAATTTTAATGGTAAATTTTGGACTGAAGTGATGGAGCAGATGCTCAGTGGTAGATATTAGAGTTATTTTTTAAATTGTTGCCCCTCATTCCCTCAGGTGTGTGGGAGATCTAACAAGGTGCTTTAGGTGCCCTTCCCTCACTGAGGTACCTGCTGTACTGGTGTCCCACCAGATCATCTGATAGCCAGAGAAAACCTTTAAATTGGCTCCTGAATTCATGCCAGCTCTGAAATACTCTATATTCTCTGCTTGTTTCCTGCACTCTGTCCTTTCCTCAGCCCATCCATCCCTCATTTTCCTTTAATCACTTGCAGAAGCTTATTTTTTTCAAGATAGAGAGGGGTCCTTTTTAAACAGCATCTTAAGGTTCCCAAATCCCAGTTCAGAATTAAAAACCATAATAGCATTCTGGAGTAATTTTATGGCTCCTGATAGATTACAATTAGTGATCAAACTGTGCTGGTGCACTGCATTGTCAGCCAGCTTTTATCTCTGGTAAACAGCTCTGTAATTAGGATTTCATGGATCACAATAAGTCCCAGATTTTACTTACACATTTTGAGGTTGATGTTTTCTTCCTTGGGTTATAAATTTATGTGAAAGTCTGGAGTTACAAGTAGAAAATTGAAACAGAAAATCAAATTTCCTAAGAATGCAGAGTCAGGTGTCAATCCCTGATTTGGGTAGGGAGGTTTTGACTCCCCCCTTTGTGGTGATTCCAGAAGGTGCCTCGTGATCCATTTGTTCATTAGAAACTATTTTTAGAAGTTGTTGGAAGTGCAGACCAGAATTCCCTCTGTGCACGTATATTTCAAAGCTGATCCAATATATACATAGAGGTTTTCTTTTATTATTCCATGAGCTGCATTTTATTCCAGAGACTATGGGGTATTTAATATTAGAGAAAAGAGAAATTTCTCTTTGTATTTTTTTTCATATTCATATATTTACTGAACCTCTTTAAACACCCAAGTATTACAATTTCGAAGTCTCTTGTCTTTTTCAAAATACCAAGGACACCAAGAAAACTTTGACTGTAACATTTCTCCTGAAATGGAACTATGTATTTTTCTAAAGCACAGCACACTATTAAATGAACTTGCAATATTTTTGGGGATATTATGACAAAGTATGGACTATTCTAGATAAATTACTGACATAGCAACAACTGAGACACTGAAATTCAGATTGCTTTTGAATATACAACTATTTTTAACCCATAAAGGCAGGGATTATGAAGGACAAATAGCCTTGCTTGACACTGTATCATCATAGGTTGCTCCTATTAGCTCTTCTAATAATTCATTGTTTTTAAAATGACACCTCAGACATTCACACCAATCACTCAGCTTGGCCAGCAAGGCTCATTTCTCATGTATGGATGAAAAAAACCAGGAATTAAATTAGAAAGCTGTGCTAGCTAGGAAATATTTTACTCACATGAGAATCTTGTAAAAGCAGCTCTCTGGTAAAAGAGAGCAGCAGCAAATCATGAAATAGATAATGAGTGATAATTTGCCATAAATGAATGGCAGGCTTCAGGAACACACTTAAAGAGAATTGGACATTTGCAAGATTTTTAGCAAAATTAAATTACCTGAACACTTTTAGATAGCCATGGGTGTTGTTTAGAAAGTGAAAATCAAGTGAATAATAATCAAGAGGGATAATACTGTTATTATTATTAATAATAATATTAAGTATTACTATATATTATGTCATTATATATAATTATTAAATAACTATTTAAATATATTTGATACATCAATTATTATATAATATTAATATTTAGTAATAATAATAATAATAATATTATAATAATAATAATAATAATAATATAACTTTGTCACCTCCTGGGAGGTTCAGGGATAAGTGATGCAGGTGACACTGACATTTGCTTCCTCAGGAAAATTAACCTCATATTTACACCAGAATGTGGGTGAGATTTTACAGAAGCTTCGCTCTGCTCCCAGGATTCCTGCCTGCTCCAAACGAAACTCTGTCAGCCACATTTTGCCTCTTTTGGCTCCTCTTAATGATTAAATAAGACTTCATTATAATGGCTAATCTTTAAATTAATTCAATTCAATACTTACCATTTTACTTAAATCAGAGACAGGAGCAAAGGGGAAGAGCATCAATATTTTAGCAGGCATGGAGCACAGAAATTTCATAAATAAATGACCCATTGGTACATAACAAATCCCTACAGACTATATCCTGTTGTACAGCCTTACAATTTAAATAATTGACTAAAAGAGCATTCCTAAAATAAAACAAGCTTGCTTAGAGGAGTTTAGAAGCAGAGATGGAATGATTTTTAAAAATTGACCAGAAGATATTTAATTTAAAAAGAAAATTTCTCACCTGTCAGGTTTCACAGACATATTGAATTGCAGTCTAAAGTTTGTACAAATTCATATAGTACAAGACAAATTTCTTTTAACTATGAAGTATTTTAGTGTTAGGCTCAGTGTGGGAGAAAATTTATATAATACATTTTTAGTTTTCTAAAGAACTTCTTTAAAGATGAGAAAGTTGTCTCATCTAAAGCAAAAATATTTTGTCACTTGGAGATCTACTGATTCTGCTTAGGAAAATCTTTTTTACAGGAAAACAGGTAGGCTACAATTTTCTTTTTAATTCTTATTAGCCATTGGATATTCACTTCTTTTGTAGTTGTCAAGTGTTTGGAAGAAACTCATTACTATTTACCTGGATTCACAGGAGCCTTTACATGATGAAAAATGAAACAGCTTTCAAAACAGAAACTTTGAAGCTTTCACTTGTGACAAAGGTATCAAATAGCAGTTCTGTAGGAAATCTGATTTTTTTTAAAAAATCGAGTTTTATATATTTTTTTTGTTTCATTGGGTATTCTCTGTATCAGGATACAATTCTTTCTTTTTAATGTTTTATCCCCAGAAGAAGAAACAAGAACCACCTGTGCAAAACAAGCAAATATACCATTCCCTATTCATCGTTAACCAATAGACTTGGGAAATTTTGGCAGGGAGCTTGAAAAGCCCACAGCTTATCCCTGTGGGCAAACAGGGCTGGCTGCTAGCTCAGGAGGGAAGATCTGTGCAGTTTGTCCCTGGGAAATCTGTTTGAAAAGCAAAGTACGTTGGAACCACAGGGAATTTTCCTGGACTGCACAATTCGAGGCTGTTTGCATTATCAAAGGTAATAATACACTGGACAGGGAATAAATAATACACTGGACATTTAGCTACAGGGAATAATGCATTGGACATTTTAGCACTCCAAATATTGATGAGATTAGTGTAAATTCTCTACAAGGAATAATGCACTGGGAATAATACACTGGACATTTAGCACTCCAAATATTGATGAGATCAGTGTAAATTCTCACTGCTCTGTAGTATTTTCCACCTCCTAGTAAAGAGTCTGTTAGAAAGGAGGAATCATTGGGTTTCTTAGTTTGTGTAAAGAGAGTTCAGTTCCTGGAGGAACAGCTCTAAAGTCTTAGGTTGGAAAGGATCGAGTCCAGTGTTTGATCTTGTATGGATCTGGATTTTGCACTGATCTCTGAGCTGAGCCAAGCTGAGCCCACCCCACTTCAGCCCTGGTGTGCTCATCCCACCTCTATCTGTGGGTCCAGGTTTGTTCTTCACCAGAAAAACCCTCCCAAGAGAGGAATGGTCCACAGGGTGGAGAGGGGTTAGGAGGCCTTTTCTCTCTCTATGTTTATTAAATCTTTCCATCCATGTAAGGGCCCCAGCAGAAGGCACAGCCTCTTTTTAGTTCTGTGAGGTCACAGGAAAAAGAAAAATCAGCTTCACAGGTGCATGTTATTAGACACACAAAGCACTTGTTAACAGAAAATGTGAGATGGCTCACATTTATCAAAATTATCCCTGACGTTTCCTTTTGCTCAGCTGAAAACAATATTTTAAGCTCCCAGAGCAACACGTAATGTGTGAGGGGGGAAAAGAAAACCCTAAACCACAACCACATTTGTTTTTTACAAAGGACACCCAAAGGAATATGTGGTGAATAAGTTGTGCTTGTGGTAAAGACCAGAGTTGTCCAAAGAGCCGTGTTTCAGATGTGCTTATTACAATTAAGTGGATTTTAAAAATTTTTAGCTATATTTCCAATATACTGATAGCTAGGGACTCTCATACCTCTGAAAACATAAAAATCATAATCCTGATGTTCTGTTATTGACAAAATAGCCATTGTGCCATGGACAAGGCAAACACAAATGTGGCCATTATTCTCCCATCTGTGGTTTCAGCCTCGTGGCAAAAGGGGCTATTTTAGGGATGAACAATCCAACCCTGGTCAATTAGAGGGCCCTGTACTAAAACTGCAAATAGAAGGGTGCTTTAGACACAGTTTCAGGGATTGTTTTGTCTGTTAATTATTTACTTGAAAACTCTGCCTGAAAGACACTTTTTTCCTCCCTGGAGACTGCTATTGTGATGCTAATAAGTATCTGTACTTTGTTTGTGTGTTAATTGAACGCTGTCACTACAAAATTTAACTTGGATAGCTCATTCTCAAGATGATGTGTATCAATAAATAAAATATGGTACCTAAAACAAAAGCAGTTTTGCTTGCAGAGAAAGAGAGAAGACGAGCTTTAAAAAGAAGTCATTTAGTAATTGCATGATGTATTAAGGCTAATAAATCTGCTTAATTGTCACATTTGCCTTAAATTAATAATTTATATCAACATTTGGTGTGGGCAGATATGATGAATATTTTTATGTTGCGATAATGCTGGAAAGTGGCACTTTGAACGCTTTAAAAACCAATTAATTGCAAGTCCTGTCTGGTTTTACACATTTGCGGTAGTAACCGCATAAACAAAGGTGAGAAAATTTCACAGAAGCTGGTAGGAAGGACATTGAAGCCATTAAAGCCTCGCAGAGCATTGATGGTGCTGATCAGATGAGTTAGTGCCGTGCCAGGCTGTGCCTGCTGCTGGGGCAGCTCATCAGCACCAGCTCCTCACCTGGAGAACTTCACCACCCCTGGGCTTTGCTGTTTTCTGTGAGCTGGAGGGGACAGCAAAGCTGCTCCATCTGACCCCAGTGTGTGATTTGGGACTGGCTGCATCCTCTGCTGTCCCTCTGTCACAACTGGACCTCCCTGCAGCCTGCTCCCACCTCCTGCTCTCACCACAAACACTGCAGAGACTCACTTTTTTTTTAAATTCATTTTTTAATATGTTTACATATCGTTTACCATAAAGTAAGTGCAACGCTTCAGAAATAGCAATGTGTTTATCACAGGTTTACTGGGAAAACCTGTTTGGAGTGATTTGTAGGTTGCTGCCTCCCTTGGTCTGGCCTAGGGAAGCTCATGGCTCCTCTGCTAATGGCCTGACTCTTCTCCTGCTGTTCCCATCCTCCTCCACCTCACTTTACATCCTAATGGTGTACATCTGTTACTGGACAGATTGCACAAGATGAACATAAGGCACTCTTTTCCAGGGTCAGCTAAATTGCCAAGCTAGGTCCACTTAGGCTATTGAAATGTATGTTCAAAATTCCAGAAATTCTACTAATGACAGATATCTCTGTCATATTCTGCTGCATAATAATTATACTTATCCAGGCCGGTGTGAGGTCAGAATAAAAACATTGTTTCAGTATCAGGGATATACTGGTGTAAGGAATAAGTGTGATAATCTGGGGGTTTTGTGATTTCAGAAATGGTGATTTTAAATGTTCATATTCAAACTTACTTTGTTTAGAGCGCTTAGGAAGTTTGGAACGAGCTGTTTTGGAGTTTACATGTCTTGAAATGTTGTTTTCAAAAGCTCTGGCCGTGTTTGAGGAGTCAGCAGATGTTAACAATTAGGAAAAGATAAAAAAGAAACTGGGGTACCTCTTGGCCCCACTGTTCTTTGTGTGTACATGTGTTTCCTGAGATTTTTATTTTTTTTTAGCTGTGGGATTAGTGCAGAGTAACAAGGACTGATTTGTCTTGGTTCCGCACTGTGGAGTCGGACAAGGAACTGTCGCAACACATGGCTTTCAAATGAGTTGATTGTAGACATATTGTCTGTCAGTCAAAACTACAATATTGTAATTAGAGCAGGCCCTGTGTCTCCATACGTGCTTCAGATGGCAATGAAATAATCTCAGGAGTGAGCTATGGGGATGCTGCAGTGTGGATCAAAGCTTATTTCCTTCTCTACTGAAAATTTTAACTAATTCACAGTTGGAATTACTGGAAAAATCATATTTTATCCTGTCATTCTTCTAGAGTCTTTGTAGTTTTGAAAGCTGAAGTGTAATATTACACAGGTGTAATATTTGTCAGTAACAATATATCAAATTAATGTGTTGGAAAACCCTGAGAAGCTCAAGGAAGTTCTCTCTATTTGTCCTGATTCCTGTGACTGACTCAGTTGGTCATTCTGCTTGAAATGGGATTTGGTGGTGATGCTGCAGAGTTGATTTTTATATTTCAGTTCATGTACTAGAAGTCCATAGGATAAAGCTTGTACAGGTCTACTCCAAACATGGAGAGGATGGATATTCAGGATTGTGGATGGAGTACAATAAGTATGTAAGAAAAAGGTATTGTTTGGATGCTCCAGAAAAAAAAACAAATGTGAGGAAGAGAGGAAATTCTGCTGACATAAAACAAAGCTCCCTTGTTACAGACATTGCCTGTTTTATTCACTGATGTGTCACAAAAAGCAGATTTACTTCCAGATTCTGCCTGACTCTGGGTCCTGTGACAAGGGAGATGGAAGGAAGATGTTTCATTTAAATAAGGAAATCTTGTTTAACAATTGATAATAGATAAATAGGAATAATAGAAATTAGGACCAAAACAGCAGCGTGGCTCTGGTAGAGCTGATGCTGGTCATGTCCTCGTTGGTCTGCATAAAACTTACAGAAAAATGAATGTTTTCTGGCTATTGTATTCACCTGGAGGGGAGCCAAGGAGCTCCAGAAAAGCTACAAGATAAAAGTAAACCCCTGAGAAGGGAAAAAAATAATTTAAAAGAAAAATGGGGACTCAGAAGGAGAACTGGGTTAGTCCCAGAGTTACTCCCAGTTCACCCTGGGCACGAACTGGGATATTGTAAATTCTTTGGTTCTGTGAGGATCCCAAATTCATGTCAGTGGCACTGCTGATGAGTCAGACTTCTGATTTTGTGATTTACAGGAAAGTCATTTGAAAAGTAGTGCCATATGGGATGATGCTTGATTTGTAATTCTAGAAGTTAACAATTCAGTCTCCTGCAAATCCTGAGTCTGTCAGGGATTTCTCAAGTGATGTGCAGCATAGAAAATGTCCACTTTTATTTTTCTATTCTGAGTTATTTTTTACAAATCAGCCCTGGCTTTACTGGCAGAGGACATGAAAGAGCAGGGTGGTACAAAGGAGGGAAAAGTTGGTTCATTCTGGGCCAGCACAGCCATTCCCAGAGTTCTTCCCCAACACTACTCCATCCACTCCTGAAAGCCAAAGTAATATTAATACATTTTTTTAAATCCCTGTGTAAATTTGATTTTTCAATATTATCATATTCTGTATCTCTACATTCATCTGCATAAGGAGTTCAACCTGAATTTAATGCCTCTGTAATAAAATCCCTTTTTCTCTGTGGTAGGGCATGGCTAGGGCAAGGGGTCTATCAGCCATGGCAAGGAAATTGAAATTTTGTTTTCTCCATAAATAAATGCATTCTTTTCAAAAGGGTTTTTAGACAGTCCATACTGTATTTTTTCTGATATTTTTAAAAACAGAAAGCACTTAAAAACTCCTTCTTTTATTTTACTACACTTATTATAGTTAAGATTTTAGGTTTTTCTTGGCCTGATAATTGACTTGGAAATCCAGGTTCTTGTAACTATCTTTTTTTCTTGGTGAGAAATAATGCTTAGGCATTTTTAGTCATTAATTTTGTATGAATAGGGGTTCTTTGCCCTGCACTTCCAAAATACATGCCATTTCTGGTACTCTAAAAGTATGTTTGATATCAGAAAATAAAACTGTGACTGTGCCAGCGTGTGGTGGCAGCGAAACAGGTGGTGGATGGTGATGAGGAAATCTCCATCCCAGCCAAGCCTAAGCTGCCATGTTTGTTTTGTACAGATCTCTGTCTGCATGCTTGCTTCAGCCACCTAAAAATGTGATTTTTCTCTAGAGAATGGCAGCCTGTCTCCCCAGCCGGGCTCAGGGTGTCCACATCCACAGCAAGAAGCAGCTGCTGCCCAATTTCCATTGCCCTCCCATCCCTGTGGGAATTGACTCTTGAGGAGATAAGGATGGGCTTGGCTGTTATCACTTGTGCTCATTGTTCCAGCCTGGTGCAGGGCTGGGTTTCAGAGCCTGTTCCAGCTGCCTCTTTGCTGTTTGCCAGGATTGACCCCTGGAAATTCCCCAGGAGGTCAGCAATGGGGCAGAGGCTGCCCTGACACCACAGCAGCCCCAGCTCTTGCCAGCACTTTCCCCAGCCCTTTTCAGGAGACTTTGTAATTCTCTTTCTCTCTTGGGTACACCTTGGAAGATCACCCAATAACTCTGGTATTTTCCTTTTTTCTGCCATACTTTTTTTTCATTGATTTGTTGTCTTGTTTCTCATGGAGAAATTACCTCTGGCAATGCCAGGGCAGTGCAGGAAATCTCTCATACCCATCCCTGGTGGTACAATCCCAGTGCCACCTTGGGACAGCACTGGTTGGTTGATTAATAATGTTGAGGGTACAAATTGTGGGAGGAAATCCTTGCCAGTGCTTTAAAAGAAGTCAGATTTCCAACATCAGTTATGTCATAAAAATATTTGTGCTTTTCTCTCCTAAATTCATAGTTGGCTTAAGAGCTTCTGGCTTAGCTGACATCACTTCTTTCATTGCATCTTGTCCATTGATACTTGTTCTTGCTGGGAATGCAGGGCTTCTTCTCAATCTCAGCACAGAAATCTTGCTTCAATTTCAAAGTGGACAAGAATTTAACTGTTTTTTAAAGTATCTTTTTTTCCTGCACCACTGTTTTTTCCAGCTCTCTTCAGTTGGGCTCCATGTGATGGTTTTAGACATAACAGCTTCAGTTCGAGTTGCCTCCCTTCAAAGATTTGAAAATGTGCACAGATCTTGATCAACATAAATTAGCATGGCTCTGCCTTCTGTTATCAGTTATTCCAACTATATGAAACAATCTGTTTCTGTTTCAATATAAAATAAGATGGTGTGCACGTTTACAATACATAGCACTTCCAGACATAAGTGGGAATACCTGTTGAAGGGCTCTGTGAGTAAAGACAGCCTGTTAAGGATCTTTTTTATGCATGAGAGGAACATCCATGCAGTCACTGTGCTTGCAGGAACGTGTGGGACTGGTTTGGAATGCAGAACAACATTTCTGCACTGTGACATTGCCTTTTCCTTATTTATTTATTTATATATTTTTGCTGGGGGGTGAAAGGGTGAAGTGGTGATACCACATCATTATAATCCATGGGAATTCTGACAATAATTCAAGGGATTCAGGACAAAGCTTACACTGGAAAAAACACCAGTGGGAAAGTAGGAGCCAAGAAGTGTCTGCATGGCTACCCTGCCATCCCTTTTCCTTACAGAAGTCTTGGGAAAGGAGGTTGCTGCCAATATTATTAATCTATATCTTGTGCTGGCACTTGGCTATCAGGATGTCTCTGACATTTGATGGGGTCTGGAACAAACTCCTTTTTTTGTAATAGAATTTTTATGTCTCTGACTAGCCAAGGAAAGGAAGAATGAATTTTGTGAGCACGGAGTAAATATAAACCAGAGCTTTTATTCTTTTCCAAACATTATTTTGCTTTTATTTTTGCTTTATAGCTAAAGGATGTCAGCAGCTCAGAGCGCACTTTTCCATCAATGTTCTTCACTCCAAAGTCTGAAATCTCTGGTTCTGTCTGTGCCACACTTTTTGCTGCTCCATGGGGTGAAATGTCACTGCCCACCAACTGAACACACAAAGTAGAAGTGAAATTGCACTTTCCTGAGTTATCCTGCATCATCTGCTTTGACCTCATGAGAATCAGCACATCTCCCTTCATTAACAGATTGTTTTAAAACAAAATATGATCTATTCATGGAGAATAATACCAGTATAGAGAATATATCTATTGATAAACTCAGCAGTCTTTGTTACAAGGTTTTCTACCTGAGCTCTGTTGGTAAATGAGTGCACAGAAGGATCTTGGAGTTTTAATTTTTTTTTCCTACTCCATTTATTTTTTATACCAGGCCCCAGTGGAGGCACCTGGAATATTACAGTTAAAGGCAGCCACAAAAATTTGATTATGTTTAACAAATCATTGCTATGCAGTAACAAGGTAAATTGGGTCCATAGAAATCATTTTCCTAGCATTTAGGAAATCTGTTGATAGAGCAAAACACAAAAGAATAATCTGCAAGGTCTGTAATTTTGATGCTTTATAGTAGCTGAGGTATGTGAATAGATAAATTATCTACTGAGACATCAAAGGGAGGTTTTTGGGAAAGAGGGAAGTGATTAGTGGAGTGCCACAGGAGATCAGTATTAGGACCAATTTTGTTCATTTTATAAGCCAATGGTCTGGAAAAAAGAAAAGACCATGCAGCCAAGGCATAGCACACATCTAGGTTCCTGTGTTGGGAGGCAGTGGCAGGCCATGAAAAACAAGGGCAAAATTCAGAAAGATTTATCCAAGATTCAGACAGATAAGGAGCTATCATTTTAGTTGAGTGGATATGAATTGTATGGAAAGACTCAGCAGAAGAGAAATAATGTATGGAAAGACTGCAGGAGGATGTTGCTTCACTGGGAAGTGTGTGTTAAGGGAAATATTTGAAATAATTTACTGATTTTGAATGTGAGTGATTTGGTTTATTTCACTTTTTCAGTGAGGAAGACAGTTGGTTTAAACTCCATATATTTAAAAGCTTATGTGAAAATTAGATTGAAATGTTTTCCTAAAATGCAGTATTTTCAATTTTCAAGCTTATTAGTAGAATGAAGATCCTGCGTGGTTCTCACCTGTTGTCTCACACAAACCATGGGACCATGGAAATAAGATCATGTTACAGAAGTGGTCAGAAGGAAGGAATGGCTCTAAAGGGAATGCCTGGTGGAAAATACTGGAATGTGGATAATTTTAGTGGAGATTTCAGCTCATTGACTAAAAACTGAAAATTAATCCCATTTTTTACTAATTTCAAAATTCTCCTGTTCTGTTTAGCAAAGGGATTAAGGAGGTTCCAGAACCCAAAGCATGTTTACTTTTACTTGAACATTAGCAGAAATGGCAATTGCCAAAGAGCACAAATGTCTCTGCAGCAATTGTTCCAATTAAACAACAGAGCCATCATTAGAGAATCATTAAACTTCGAGCTTACAACATTTCTTTATTGAAATAACATGTTCTACAAGCTACCACTGCAATATTTTGGCTTAAGCTATGCAAGAGTTTATTATAACTGAAATTTAATTTAAAAAATAAGCTCTAAGCCAAGTACCCTAATAAGAAACTATCAGGCTACTTAAGGAGATAAAATAAACCTAAACACTGCCAGAAATTGGGATAATTCCTACTGAAACCTCTTCCTGAAAATTGAGTCATCCCAGTAGTTATTGCATGGTTTTCCATTTTTTAATGTTTTTCCCCTAAAGCTTCACTTTTAGTTTAGAAGGAGGTATTTGTCTAGGGTAGCTCATGGGCAGTGGATGATCTGCTATTATTAAGCTTTTACCACCAGAGAGTTGCTTTCTCTCACTTACTCTGCCTTTAATATTTTTTCTGAAGCATCTAAAATTTGCACAGTTTGTTCAGAACACTTGAGTCTGCACAGGTATTTTTTTTTATTCACAAGCCCTAGTTGTATATCAATGCCTGCAAAGATTGCAGCCTGATCCTTGTCCTAAAGACATTCAAACACAAAAATTAATCTCGTGCTTTGGAGGCTATTGGAAATTTGACCATGAGAATTACTGCTTATTCAGTTGTGCTAATTCCTTCTTCAATCAGTATGAAAACTCAGTGCCTTAATTATTAGCATAATTAATGTTTTAGGAAATGAGAAAATGATTAGCTCAGAGTTGCTTTATGCTGCATGTCTCTCGTAGTGAATAAACAAGAATCCTCAGCACTGGATGTGAGCAGATTCAGTTGCCATGGGCTGAGAGCTCCAGAGCCAGCGCTCAGAGCTGCCCAATTTCCCTGCCCAGTGCTATTGAATATTGCCTGGTGATGAAGTGCCTCTCCCTGAGAGTTCCAATGGCAGGACGAGTCATTTCATCTTTGTCCAAATAATGGTGTGTTTTGTTTTGGGTGATATCTGGCTTCTGAGGCCAATAAATGCCTTTTCTGGTGGATGGATATTTTATGTGAGGCTGTGTATTCCCTTTGAGTTATGTGGAATTATCAAAGAAAACCAGAAAAGTGTATTTTTTCCAAAGGTTTGTAATTGTTTTCATCTTTTTTTTATATTTCTGCTTCACCTTTTGAGCCCTATAAACTGTGATGGTCTTCTTTCAGCAAAGGTTGAAGGGATCTGTTTCATTTTTAAAGTGTTTTATTTCTTATTTCCTATCGGAGCAGGGAATCAAATGGGGCTGTTATGGAATGTTTTTCCTAGTGGCATTCGCTGCCTTTGAGCTCCCCATGAGATGAGTGGGCTTGAGGAGTGAAGCATCCTAAAACACAGCTCCTGGTCCTGTGTGACTGCAGGCAGAGAGCCCTGATGAGCCTGATTATGTGTGGGTTCATTAGGGATCTCCTGGAGGAGGAACATTAAAGCCATGGAGTGTCTCTGGTTGAAACTCGTTGTGTCTTAAAAATACAGTTTTGTACAGGTCTTTCCTGACTTGACCAACATCCAGCATCTTTAACATCTGCCTTTTCGAAGACATTTGCTCCAAGTTCACTCTTGTGCCTTTAGGAGTAGGAAACAACCTTCTGCACATTTCTGGCCAGTCTAGGTCCTCACTGAAATTCCAAGCACTTGTGCCAGCTTGGAGAACAAGGAATCCATGGCCAGCTTGAGAAGGTGACCTTGGTTTTCTTCTTGACATGTTCCTCTTAATTTTTTTTTATTTATTTATTTATTTATTTTTTATTATTATTATTATTATTATTATCATCATCATCATCATCATCATCATCATCATCATCATCATCATCATATTTTTATCATTTTTATTTCCCATTTAAGATGGGAAATAAAAAATCTCTGTACCTGGAGGTGCAGATTCTCTTAAGAGTGTGACTGTGTGGGACAGGCACTAAAATTCTTTGTGAGAGAAATGTCCTGAGCTTTAAAAAAACTGAATATGTATCTTCATAACGGACTGTCCAAAAAAGTGTATGAAAGTGGCAGGATTTCACTGCAAATTCTTTAAGTTTTCTATGTTTGCCTTTGTTTTTTGAGCCATTTGAGGTGTTACATATGTGAGTAACAGCACCAATATAGTCCGACCCACTTGTTCCAATCATTCTTGTGCTTGCCAATTTTCCTAGGTCAGATTTGGCTCAGTTTTATGTGTACAGCAAATTTTGGTTTAATTTGCTGTAATCTATAACTTGCAGATGAATATTTTAATTTTTCCTTGGGAAATAAAGCAGGAGAGTGGATTCTGAGACATAAAACCTGTGGAATAAAGCTGTGCAGTACCAGGGTGCTCGTGTTTTCTGGCAAGGGGCTTGTGCTGTCAGTGGCAGCTTAGGAGATGTTGGGTAAAACAGAGGAGTTGGTGATTTACAGGAAAATCCCAACAATCTGCATGGCCTGCTTTCAAATCCAGTGTGAGATATCTGCAACTTTGGCTTTTTGCTATTCACAGCCCCCAGACACAAAGTGAAATAAGATTTCAAGGTGTGGAAACTGAGTTTGGTTTAAAATCAATTAGCAGCTGTTCTCTCTGTTGGGTTTTCTACTTCCTTTTTTCCCTGTTCTAAATCACAATTTGTGTACTCTGAGGCCAGCAGGGCTCAGAGCACTGTTTCAGACATCTGTATTAGCTGGGAAGTGCTATTGATTGTGTTTTTCTCTAAAACATCCTGCACTCTCTGCTCAGGTTTCTCACTGGCAATGAGCTCTACGTGCTCTGCAGTGCTGCAGCACCAGATCTTGGTCAAACACTTGTTTTGTAACGTCACAAGAACAGTGGAAAATTAAATGTTTATTGCAGAGTGAGGCAATACCATTGCTCATATTGTAGCGGGATGAGTCAATGTGATCTGATTCTGATGAAGACTTATGGAGTCTAAAAATAACTCCTCCCCAGAGCAGAAAAATATGTGAAAATATACAGTCTATCCCTTAAATCCTGAGCATTAAGTTAAATTAATAGAAGAACTTGTAGAGTGCATGATTGAATCCATGAGGGATGTAGTGTGATAGTGTATATTTGCCTAAAAGCTCGCTCTGACAGCAAAAACAATGTACCACAGTATGTTTCTTTCTTATCTAATGGAAAGAATAACACACAGAGGCTCAGTTCTTGTAATGAAAACCCCCACATTAATTTTATTTTTTGATGTGTCATTGTAATTCAAGAGATGTTTTTAATCTCAGGATTGCTAGGGCACAATAAACCATTTAAAAAGTATTTGGCAAAGATCCCTGTGCTTAGCAACAGCTCCTTTCATTTAAAACTGTTTTTTGAACCAAGCTATTCAAAGCTTTGTTCCACTTATTAAAATAAAGTATCTTACTTCAAACAAGTGTTTCAGAGAACATAATCAAGAGGAGAGCATTCAAATACAATGCACAAAAAACATAAAAGGTAGCAGCATGAAAATCTCCAGGACTTTGTGTGTTTCCTTGTTTTTCATTAAGAAAAACTGTATAAAAAATATACTCACTACCTTATTTCCCTTTGTGCCTTTATGGGATAGTTAATATTACGTTTCTTACCACGTTCTGAAATTTATTGCTAGATTGAAAGTAAAATTTAAAAGCTGTGCAGTATTTTAGTGAATGAAATATTGCATTAGTGGTGTGTTTTCCAGTCACCTAGGTGGCATAAGACAGCACGAGAGGAGCTAAATATAGACTAAAATCTATTTTTTGCTGTTGGCTTTGTGCTCTGCTGTGAACTGCAGTGTCAATTCATGGCACAGTGTCGCCGTGGAAGCTTTTTCCAGTAAGGTGAAGACAGGCTGATCTTCATTATGTAACTTCACATTAAGAATTTATTTCAGGTTTTCATTAATGTCATTTTGGTTCAGCTCTGCCTAAACTTTGTTTGCTTTTGATAGCAGAGGCATTGCCAAGGCAATGATGGCTCCAGGAGCAGCCCAAATACAGTTTTCCTCCACAAGTGAAGGGATGTTGCTCCTTCCTTTGTGTTTCCTTGTTCACCTGCACACTTTAGAAAGCAGGGATGAATTCATCATGCCGGGATTGTCTTCTCTGAAGAGATTCCAAAGTACATTTTGTGGGATGCCAGATGCTTTTCCTGCTCCTGAGTGCTCAGTTCTCTCTGAAGCTAAGAGAGGTTGAGGCGAGGATGAAAGAGGACTGAGCATAAAGAATAATCTTGTCCTGCAGATTTTGCTGTTTTTAAATTTTGTTTAGAAATGAGAACCCCAGACTTGAAAAATTCCCCATCAACAGAAGGGCCCGGATCTGTGGCTCTGGCTCAAGCTCTGACCTCATTCCTCAGGCTGTGGTTGTAGGGCTACAAACACAGCCAACAAAGTTCCTACCCCTCCATGGTTTCATGGGAAACTATCCTGACCATTGTGGATGTAACTGATAAAATTGTCATAATCCACCAGAACTTTGGGGGTAGAACCTGAAGAGGAGCTTTGAATAATGGTAACTCTGCGTAGATCAGGCTGTATAACTTTTTCGAGATGGCAGTGACTGTAAAATCAATGCAATTTTTGATCTCACGTTGTGTGGGCAGAAAAATGGTTATTTCCAAGATGTTAAAAAGCTAATCTATTCTGTTAAGTTTTTGTATCTTGCATAGATATAGCTGATTTCTTTTTTTTTTCTTTTAATTTTACAAACCAAGTTGGGAGCCTTGACATTTATTGGGCCCCCATATTTTTCATTTATATTCTCTCTAGTCTTCACCATCTGTTATGACAGTAAATAAGTTTCAAATAAGCCATATCTTCCTCAGCATGAGTTGCTTTTTCTGCAAAAAAAAAAATTAAAGTTGCAGTTGGATGTGATATTTGAAGTCACAGCTTGTCTTCAAATATTTAGTAGCGTATTCCTGTGCCAAGGGATATCAATCTGCCATTTGCCTTGCTTACAGTATAATAAAGATTATCCAAGCCCTTCTTTCATAGATATGTCAAGGCTTTTAATTACTATAGCTCAGGAAGTAGCTCTTTCCACGGGCTTTTTCCATTTTGCTTTGGATTAATATGGTTCCTTCTTCTCTTTTTGCACATTAAATTCCTAGAGGATGTAGTGTCTGATTTTGGTGGATGTGATCTTCCCTTACAAATAAATTCTTTGGCTATACCAGCAGCACTTTTGCTGTTGTAGAAGTCAGTGCTTGATGGATATTTCAGATGTTGGTACAAAAAACTCAGGAAATTCTGCACAGAAGTTGTTGGGATTTTTAGTTCTGGTATAGACAGGCTGAGGGTAAATTTAAAGGAAATTCTTTTTGTAGCTTTCCTTTATTCCATACAAGAACACTCCATTGAGAAGGGTTGAGACTTGGAAGTCACCTTTGTACCAACATGCCACTTTGCTTTCAAATTTATCTCTTCCCTGGATTATGAGTATTGTATCACAAATATTGTGTCACATGGAGACATTTTCTTCATCCTTGGAGGACTGTGGTGCAAAACCACAGGTTGGTTTCACTGTTGTCTTCTAAACTGCAACAAATCACTCTGAAACTCTCTCAAAGTAGCTCCTCTGACAAGGAGGAAATTTCAACCCATTCCACTCAAAACTGAAAATACTGCTAGAACAGCAAACATTAATGTTTCATATGGATTGTGTTTTTTTACAGATTTACCTGTTCCCAGGAGATTCCCAGGTGTGTTAGAGGTTTTCCAGGATAAACCAGGAATAAATTCTCCTTGTCCCTTCCACCCATCACATGTAATTCTGTGGCTCCAACTGGCCCCATCCCAAATTATCTTTTTGCCCCATCCTTTGATATTTCTGAAGGTTGCACTTTTATTTAGTGAGTGGATTTTAAAATCTGCATCTTTCATCAGCAGGAACTGATACTTCCAGAATGGCACCAAAGAGAACATTGTGACTGAACATCAGCTCTGCAAAACAAAAGGAGGTTGGCTGCAGTTTGATTTATGTGGAAAGACTCAGGCAAATTCTGCACCAGCCACGACATTCATTATGCAAAGGTACTTTTGAGTAAAAAACAGGTTTTACAGCATTAAAATAATGTTCCTCTTATAGTCAAACCTGATGCACAGTAAAGATTAACCCTTTTGTTTGTAAGAGGATTTCACTTTCATTTCAATGTTCATAAGCTTCTGACTATAAAAGTAAAGCTTTTATTTTTATGTATGTAATTGTTTTTCCTTTTCACCTGTAAATAGAGTAATCGCACTTTTTTATGATTTTCCAGTATTAGATTAGTTTTATAGCATGTTCTGAAATTTCATTCTCTTTCAGCATCAATCTTTGTTTTGTTTTTATTACAGAATTATACTTACAAATAACATCATTTCATAACAATAAACATAAAAATACAATGCAATATAGCAGTTACAGCTTTATAGAGTAAACATTTCATTTGGAAGAAAAGTCCACTCTCACACTATTATTTTACAAAAGTAGCAAGGTCAGAAACTCTGAGGGTCAATAACAAAGCTGTTTATATCCTAAAATGAAGGGACAAATATTCAGGGGTCAATGACTACACCTGTGAGAAAACACAGAAAGAGGGTTTCTTGTCCACAGCTTAATTTTTTTTTTTGAAGAAGGGGTCTTGGACAAAAAACTGATTTTCAATTTGGAGTTAATGTACAAGGTAGGGTAAATTGTATCAAAGCCAAATGATATTCCACAAAATTAAATTTCTTTCACCTGACGTTGCTCAGTGCCAGGTATTTCAAGAGAATTAAAAATTTTCCATGCTACTTTTGCAGACTAAGCACACTCTGGATAGTGTAGAAAGATGGCAAATATGAAGTCAGAAGGTTAGTGCAAGGCAGGAGTTGCTTAAGCACAATAAATTTTTCTTAGATTTAGAAGAATTTTCCAAGGTGCTGAATAGAAATAGGTGTGAAAAGAAGAAATAGCAGTCAGGAGATTTGCAGTAGGGAAGGGTTTTGCCTTAGATGAGGATATCTCTTGATCTGATCACTGACCAAATTCTTTCTTCTCTAAATACAGATTTGCTTATTTAAAACACTGTGCTGGACCAGCATCTTTTCCTAGCTTTCTTTTACAGTAGTTGTAATATTAAATTAGAAATATTTTTGGAATTATATCTCTGTCAAATAGAAACCTTACAATTAGAAAGATCTTCTGGGCTAAGAGTCCAATTTTCTGATAGCTATATGCTATTTTGATTTTGTCACTTTGCAATGCAAAAATGTACTTAAATTTACACTGAAGAATTAGAGAATTCTTTTAGAATTACATTAATCTTAATTGAGGAGTTTTGTCTCATGATACAGTGCAAGTTTTTTCCCACATGGATTGGCTCCCTCTGAGGTCCCTGGCACATGCTGTAAATTTTTGTCTCTGGTGCTCAGCTAAAGCACTTCCATTTTCCTAAGGTAACGTTTCATTTTTCAAAGATTCTTCTTTAGAAACCCAGAATCTGTTTGCAAGTCTCTCAAATCAGAGCCTTTTCCTAGATTTACTTTATTTCTTCATTTTTAAGTCATAGCAAAGAAATGCTAAGCAAAATGGAACAAGGTGAATTTTCCTCGCACTGTCTTTTGCAAAGTTTGTTGTCTCTTTTTTCCTTATTTCCAGTATTTACAAGCTATGTCTTTAATTATGGACCACAGATGCCACTTCCCAGCTCCAATTCCCTTTTTCTGTTCATTTCTAGTCAATATATGTGATTGATATTGTCAGTTTTGCAGCACTTTGTCCTTTTTCTGTCCTCTAAGTCACCAATACTTGCCCTGAGACCCTGTGAACAGTTTTCCAGCTGGCAGATGATCAGTTCCTGCTAATTTGAAAGGCTCCGTTTTACTCAGTGCTTCCTGACCTCCTCTTATTTCTCCATTCTAGGCTGAGATTTTACCTCTTTCTTGTTTATATTTGTGGCAGCCCCATCCCTGCCTGGCCATGGAGGGAGGGTGGGTGCACAAGGCTGAAGGTTTCAGCCCATAATTGTCATTTGTTGGTGATGCCATTGAATATGGAAGTGCTGAGCCAGTGTTCCCACTGCTGGCCTGCTCACAGCCCAGCTTCTTCTTTTGCTCTAATAACTTCAGTGTTTCTTGGTACTTGTCCCTGCGTCCTTCTGAGAGTAATCCCATGTTATTGCATGACCTGCTTTCCCTGTGCTTCTCTCTGTGACATCAGCAAGTATTTCACATTTGGAGTGCTCATCATTTGATCTACCTGCTTAAAATCAACAGATTTTACTTTGCTGCGTTTCTTTTTTTAAGGTTCTGAACTTTCTCATCCCGTTCCCCTTGCTTTATATCTAAATTCTCAACAAGCTTCTTCCTATAAATATAAAAACCTTTTTTTTTTGTAGTACCTCCTTCAGTTGCAAAAGCTGTCATTGATGCTTTATAAGAATTTGCAGGCCAATTTGTGTTTTATTTCCTTTACAAACAATAAAATCTTCCTGTCTTGGCAAAATCTTTTTTAGTGATTCTACCAGTGTCTCACAAAAACCCCAAAAAGCCTCACCCAACCTAATTTTCTTGCTCTGGTATTCTGTAGTAGATATTTATCATGATAAATGCACGTGTTCTTTATCCTTGTATGTAATCTTGCTCTTTGCATTGCTGATCTTGAAGTAAATATATAAAGTGTTGTCTTATAACAGAGACAAATGATGAGGCAGAAGAGGCAGAGCCCTGGAGTGCCATCCTTCAAAGTCCATCTCTTGGAGGCCTAATTCAGCTGTAGGAGCAGAGAGGGCAACCTTGTAATATTTGCCCTTTGAAATGCTATCTTTCAGAGGTGACCTTTAAGCTAACTTGGGAGTCTGACAACCTGGGGCCTCAGCACAAGATCCTTCTCCCTGTCAGCCCCTCACAGCTGCTATCCCCTCTGCCTTTGTTCAAAATAGTCCCTCCTTCTGATTTCATCTGCCTGGCTTCATAACTTCTATAACTTCTCCTAAAATACAGTTAGCAGGCTATTCCCTTTCTCTTCCAGGTGCTTCTCTGAGTTTATGGTTCTGTTGTGTTCTTTACAGACCTTATTCCTTCTGGGTTCAATTTCTTCTCTCCAGTAACAAAACCTTTCAAGGAGATTGCAGTACTCTGGGGAGATTCATGGTCCCACAGCACTAAACACTCATTTTGGAACTTGAGCAAATGTAAACCATGAAGTTAATCAGGAAAGAGCCCAAACACTCTTGTGACCTGGCAGAAGTGAAATATCCATATGGCAGCATACAAAATTAGGGAAAACTATATGAAATGCTGTGGATGCTTTCCAAGAACAGAGGAGTCCCCACTCCTCTGGATCACCAAATCAGCCATTGCCATCTCTAGCCATGACCATTGTCCAGGTGTGCTCGTGCTTGTCAGGCTGTGACAAATGCAGGTGCGTCTGACAGCAGCTTTTAGGAATTCAGGCACCCATTTCCATAACTTTTGGAGTGCTGAACCAAAGCTATCCATTTAATAAACAAGCTACAGAAGTTAGAAGGCAGATTCATACAAATGCAGCTGAAAATTCAGTAAAACTTTTTGTAAGAGATCAGGTCTGTATTACAAACTTCAGGAGCTATTTTTAGTTTCTTTAAAAGTATTGAAAGCTTTTTGGGGTCCACACTTCTCCTTAGGGCTACTTCACTGAAAATTCCTCCTGCTGAGGAATCCTGCTGGAGCTCCCACCTTCAGCCCTGGTGACACTTCCAAGATCCCTCAGAAGCTGAGGTTGTGTTTTCTGGGACACCACACATTTCCCCACAACTCCTGCAGCCAGGGCCCTTCTCCCACCCCATTTCTCTTCACTGTGCAAAAGCCTTAACCTGAGATGGAATTTTGGCCTGGACTTTGGCCTGGAATTTGGCCTGGAATTTCAGCGTTTTTCCAGTGCATTACCTGTCAGCCCTTTGTCCCTGGTCAGCCAGGCAGCAAATGGAACCCCACTCCTATCTCTGCACTTCTGCATTTTCTGCACTGAATTGTGTTCTTTGCCTTGTCAGTGGTTTGGGGTTTTTATCTGTACAGTTGTTTCCTTGGTTGACTCCAACGTGTTTGTTTTTCTAAATGATAGCCAACCCCTGTTTTGGTGTAGCTCCATATTACTTCATCAATCACTTGAAGGGGACGTTGACACAGTGTTAGGTTTTTTTGAGTAAAACAAGGCTGGTTTTATTATTTTGTTGTGTATTATTTTCCACTATTCCCATTGGACTGGGAAAATTGAGTTTTCATAGGCCTAATCTTCTCAGCTAATATTATGAGCTAAAGCTAAGTAGCATTTGTTGGAAAACAAGAGGTTCATTTTGTGCTCAACTCATTCTTTTGTTTGGTAGAGATGTAACAGGTACTGTGCAGGATTTCAGACCAGGCTTTTTTATTCACTGTATGGCTCAAGTTCTATTTAGATGGTTGCTATTTAACTGGTTGCTATTTATATTTCAAATATTGCAAATATTATGTTTATTTTTTAAAGAGAAGATTTTTGACTCAGTATCTATAGTTGAAATAATGTCATGTAATGCAAAGAAAAAATTTCTGAGAGTTGTGCAGGATGATCTGAAAGGGAAGAGACAACAGGAAAGAGAAACAGAATTTACAGAAGATCCGAACAGAAAAAAACAACTCTGGTTTGGCCAGAAAAAGGCCTGTGACCATCAGATATGAATTAATTTGTTAGATGGATTAAAGGCCATGTGAAGGGTGGAAGGGAAATTGGTAAGATGGAGTCAAAAGTCTTTTCTCTGATGAAGAAGAGCAGCAAGTTTAGCAAAGTAAAAAAGTACTGGTGGGGCTGTAATTAGTAGCATGAGCAATATTTTGGGGAAAAGAGTAAAATGTATGAGTGGTTTCTGTTCTGGGAAGGAAGGAAAGCTGCCAGAGGAGAGGGTTGCTGGGTGTGTGAGACCGTGGATGGAGGCTGGGGAAAAGTGACACATTCACAGGGACTGTGGATTCCTGCAGGAAAGCAGAACACATAAAATCGGGTGCTGTTCCCCAAAATTGTCTGTTTTGCAGAGAATCTGAAGTGCTGAGGGGTTTGTGTAATAGATCTATGCAGGAGAGAGATGGGACAGGATCTCTGTTCAGGAAATCCAGAACGAGGGAACAGGGATGTCAGGCAAGATCAACTCTTTGGAGAGGAACCGCCTCATGTTTGGATGTTCTCCAGATGAGCTCCTGAACACACAGGGAGGAACTTTGGACATTCTGCACATGCCAGTAGTGAGTGTGAGTTTTTATGGTGTATCCTTGTATTCGTGGCTGCTTCAATTAGACTTTCTAGTCTTTTCAAATTCTCATCAGGTAAGAATTTTTAAATGTTTCTAAAAATTTTTACATTGTCTTTCTCAGACCATAATTACAGATAAAAGCAGAATTTTTTTATGAAATAGCATACACTTGTCAGCAGTATAGTTTCACCTTTCCCCCCCATCATTCTATGATAACATTTATTTCCTGATTACACCTGTTCAGCTACGTTGGATCTGCCTCCTGACAAGTTTAATACAGTTGATGGCATTGATTTAGAACTGTGTAGTCTATGAGTGGAATTTTCATTTTCTTATGAAAATATTAGAATGGCTAGAAAATTTAAGTTTTTTAAACAAGTTATATTACATTGAAAAAATGTTATATAACTTGTTTAAAAAAACTTAAATTTTCAAGGTTTAGTCCCAAGGCATATGTATTTCATATGCCTTGGGACTAAACCTTGAAATACTCTGTTCATCCTTCGCCATGGTGAACATTGATCACTTTCTTCTACCAAACATTTCCTGCTCCTTAGAGAGCCTCAACATTTGTAAAGAAACTTTCCTTCTTATTAATTATTATTATTTTCTTTAATTAATGGAGTTGAAAAACTAACAATTTCTAAAATCCTCTGTAACTATCATAATCCACACAGCTTTCATAACAACTATTGAAAAAAAAATCCATGTGTGGGGTTTTAGTGCACTGTCCAGTGAAAGGTGTCTAAAATTCTGACTTTATTCTTACACTGACAGATTTGGTAGTAACAGAACTCTGGTTAGGGAAAGCTCAGATGTCTCTGCTCCTTCTCCAGGCCAGGGGCTGGAGTGGAAGCACAAACTGCAGTGGGAAGCCCCTGTGGCAGGAGTTTTGGGGAGATTTTGCTCCCTGGGATCTGTCTGGTGCTCCACGCGCAGCCACTTCCCTCGGCCAGTGCAGAGAACGTGGGGGCTCTGCTCCCACTGAACAAAGATTCCTCTCCATGAGTAATTTTCTTGCCTGTCGTTTTTTGGATAAGAAGCAATTTTTAAAATGTGTTGTCAGAAATCCATCCCTTATGCAATAAAAAACTCAAAAGCTGTGCCTGATGACATACAAGATGTCCAGATCTGCATTGGCTCCTTCTCTGCAATCTGTTTACAAAAGTTTAAAAATGCAGCAGAATGAGTTGGTTTGTAAAGGTGCTTTTTTGAATGCTAAATCATAGCTGCAAAACTGAAACACTAAAATTTGTCTTGTTTCACTACATGAGAGTCATCTGAAACAAGTTTTATTTTAAATTGAAACATAAGATAACACAAATAGAACAGAAGAATAAAGTACATAAAGTCCATTCCTCTCTCTCTCTCAATGGGAAGAATTGTATTAATTGAATTTATTTGAGGCTTCTGTGGTAGTTTATTTGCAAAAAAAAATCTGAAAATTATATATGTGCGATTACTATAATCTTTTCCAGAAGTATTCAGCTTAAACTGTCATGTGGAGTTTTTTATCTCATGAAAATCCCCACCAAAACACTTCTGATGATACTTTTTAACCCAAATATTAATTGCTAATACATTTTTAATTTTAAAAGTGCATATGCCAGATATTTCAAAGTTGTATTTTGATCCTGAATGAGTAATCTGCCTTTTAGAACTCTGATGTACCTCATTTGCCATTGATGTAATGTGAGCTAAAAGGCTTAGCATATCTAAAACTAATTCAATAATTTTATGCTGCTTTTGAGATTTCTTTAAGCCTGCAAGGAATTGGAAATTCCCAAACAGTGGCGAGGAAACACTGAAAAGAGAAGTAAGTTCTTCTGTCTGAGGTTTGAATGGAGTCATATTTCTGCTGCCTCCAGCCACTCCGTTTTAGCCATGCTAACAAAGCTGTGAGTTTCTGGAATTACAGAAATGGAATTACAGGAACGGCAGCTGAGCTCAGTGGGTCATTGCCAGTGCATTTTGGTGGTTCCCTTTGAAGGACAGTCCTTGTTCCCCTCCCAGAGAACATCCAGGGACCAAAATCCTGCAGTCCTCGTTCCCTCAGAGAGAACATCCAGGGACCAAAATCCTGCAGTCCTCCTTTCCCTCCCAGAGAACATCCAGGGACCAAAATCCTGCAGTCCCTTTCCTCCCAGGAACAGGGACCAAAATCTGTGTCCCAGGGAACTCCCTCCAGGGTTACATAGGGGTTCTCCCAGAGATCCAGGGACCAAAATGCAGCTGCCCCTCAAGGAGACTCCAGGGCTCAGCAGTCTTGTTTCCCCAAATATCCCTGCAGGTTCATGGTGCCCTGGTGTCCCCTCGGTGCCCCTGGCTGGCTCTGCTCCCATGGATTCCCAGCTGGAACCTCACCCACTGATGGCTCCTGTTTGTCAGCACCAGGGCAGTGAAACAACAGGAATTCAGCTTACCTGGCCAACTCCAACCATTGTCAGGAATTTTTAAAATACTTCAAGTGTGGACTGAAATAGTTTTAAGAGTTCCTAATACTTTCTGTTCCATTTTTTGTCCAAATTGAGTGTTTGCGGACAAATTCCAGCAGCAGTGTGGCAGGAGGGCTGTGCTCCTCCCTGTGCCTCTGTCACTCGGCCCAAAGACCCTGGTAGTTTTCCTTGGCTTTTTTTGTCCCATTATTTGTCCTGTTTGTGTCCACCCCTGAGCCATTAAGGGAAAATCCCTCTCTTTATTACCCAAGTAACAATGGGATTTCAAGTCTGTGAGGGGTTTTTGTTTTTGCTTGTTTGGGGTTTTTCTCAGCGTTGCATGACATGGTGCTATTAGTGTTTTTACAGAGAAACAATGATGAGAGAGGAAACTGCATTCCAGCAGCAGGTCAGCTCCAGGTTAAAAGAGGAAAAAAATAAGAATTCTCTGTCATAATTGCCTGCCATGGAAGGAATAGTGCCTGAATATTAATGTCATTTTGTACTGAGTTGTCATCTGAAATATACCTGGTAGAAGCCCAAATATACACAGCAGGGTACAATGCAAAGTTATTTACACAAAGATAAAAATACATGTGGAGGTAAAGGAGTTATAGACCATGGGCTATAGACAAATTTAAATTCTTTGTCCTCTTTGAGGACAGGAATTTACATTATTCCTTGGAGTTTGCACTATTCCATCTGCTAAAATTCGTAAGCAACTGTCCTGATTTCACGAGCTTTATGATATCAAGACCATTTTCACAATCAATAATAAACAAGTCAGATTTTTGGTTTTTTTATTCTACAAGCATTTACTAGATATTTTCACCACGGTCTTCCACAAGTGTATAAAAATGTGAACATAGGGATTGACACAATGTTGACATACAGAAAAATATTATTTGTTTTCTTTAAGGTAGGTAAACTTTCAGAGAAGAAGGAAATTATCATTTCTACATACCTGGCATTGTATAATTTTATAGTTATTTTCCCTTGTCTCATGTAAACTACAGAGGAATGGCAAAGGTTACCTGTGTCATCCAATCTGTTGAAAAAAATAATTATTTTTTTTGTTCTTTTAGCCCAGGATGCTCTTGCTGGTTTGTGAATGTCCACGTTTTTCCTTGTCATTAATGAAAATATTCAAAAAGCTGAAAAAAAATTATATTAGTCTCATTAAGGTCCCTTTCAAGCTCTAGCCATGAGGACTGAACTAGGGAAGAGTATTTTTGTACTCCTGCACCACAAAGGAAATTATTTACACTCAACTGGGCACTAAAATGATCTTTAGAGAGCAGTATTAGGCTGAAATATAAAGATCATGAATAAAACTTCAGAGGAAAAAAGAACCTCAGTCAGTTGGTTTGGGTTTGATTTGGTACCAGCAGAAACCCTCACTTTAAAAGTGAAATATCCTGAAACACTTCACTCCCTTCTGAGAGGCAAAAACTTGAATTCTCACAGGTCTGGTTCAGATTCATCACAAGTCCTGCTGGTTGGCTGAATCCAATTCCTCCAGAAATTCAGGTGTGAATTCCAAAAAAAGAGAGTTTCTATGCAAAATGTGTGGTGTTTGGTGTTAGGAGTTCAGGGAGCCAGTCTCTCAGCTTTCCATGATTTCCAGCTCCATCTGGGCCTGCAGGGGCAATGCCATGGATTTGGTACAATTCTGCTTTTTGAGAGGCTATTTATTTATTTATTTATTTGATGGGACATTGGAATATTCTGACTGAACCCACATGCATCAGCTAATGCTGCTTGGGGAAGGAGCAGGGAAAAGCCCTGTGAAGTTTTAATACGCCAGAAATATTTGCTGCATCTGTAACTCCATGAATTAAAATATTCTAGTTTTGAGGAAGATAATGTGTAGTATCTTCATTAGTGTTTTATACAGTATTACCTTCTCCAGAAGCACTAGCACTAAAAAAAATTAAAGGCAATTTAGCTGCACTAATATTTAACTGTTTTCAGCTCTAAATGTTTCATTTCTTCAACTATAATTTCATTTATTATAACAAGAACTTTAAACAAGCTAAAATTGCTATTTGCAAAAATAACCACCCTGATGAGATTAAAATCACAATTTCTCAATTTGCCTGTGGAAACATATTAATGTAATGGATTCTGTTCTGCGCTGAATGACAGACAGATTGATGTGTCAACAGAGAAAAGAGTTATAACCATCAACGTGTCTCTCATTGTTTGACAGTGATTTACTACTGTCCAAAAGTCTGTTAGCTCAACTTTCAGATTGAGTTATTCAGACTTATTCTGAGGTGTCACCCCTCAAAGGCTTTGTCTGTCAGCCCCCGCTGCTGCAGGGGACCCCAAAGTCCTCTTGGAACTCCTCCTGCTGCAGGGACAGGCTCCAGCTCAGGGCGCAGATCTGGGCTTTAGAATGGCTCTGTTGCAAACTCAGAGCTGCATTTTATTTTTGTTATTTCATTTTCAGGTCTGAAAGGCATTTTTTTATATTAATGGATAATCCGGGTGAATGCTCAAATTCTGTAAAACCAGAAAATTTCTAATACAGGCATCATCAAGGCAACAGAGATCTTGGAGATGCAGCATCCTCACACTATTTAATGAATGGGTAGCCCAGGATTTTATATGGAATTAGTACAACTTTAATATCTAAATATTAATTTCTGTGCTGTTATATCCCAAACTTTAACTCAGGCAATGGGGAAAGCCTTGCAATCCCAAATCCTTGCTGAATCAGCAGGAAGAATCCCTTCTCCTTTCAGCTGTTTTAGAGTCAAATCATTAATTTTTCTCTGTGCTATCACTGGATTTTCAGAATTTATTGCATTAGAATGCTTTCATTTACCATTGAAAATTTTATCTTTCCAATTTTAATTGTGTCTCTCTTTATTTATGATCTGATAAAACAAGTTGCTGTTAATTTTAATGCAATGAAAAGCTGGTCTTTCTTAGTTGGTTAGCTTAGTAATCTATTCGATCACCTTTGTCACTTTTACTAAAATAGATTGCAAGAAGTGTAGACTGCACTAAAAAGTAAATTTTGCAATGTAGCACTCATCAGAGTAGGAAGCTGCTTGCCTTCATTCCTAGTGTCATAAAGAAAATAGTGCAAGTATTGTTTCAAATTTTAAAATTAAAACTTTAAAGCTATTTAAACACCTGCAAAAGAAAAGAATAATTTTGATTAGAATGGACAAGGCTGCAATTCTGTCTTTGTTTTTTTTTTCTCTATTATTTAGGTAAAATTAATATATCCAGATTAATTGAACACCTCCCAGCCTAATTTTCCTAGTTCTGTGTCTGTGCGTTGCTTTTTCTGAGCTAGGTTTGACCAGCCACCACATTTTTCACATCTCTTGGAAAACCATTGTGTCCTTGGGCCTTTTGCAGCCACATGACTGAATTTTCACAGGAGTTTTCTGTAATCTGTGTTGGCATTAGCAAAGGACACCCTTATGTCCCTGACTCTCTTGGCTTGAAAACGTGCTGATAATTACATTTGAATTGAGAAGTAAATTTAAGGGTTCAATACATACAGAGTTAACAGTGACTTAATTCCTGTTTGCTCTATCACCCTCTGTTGCCTGTTCTTAAAAACTTGCTGGCTTTTAATGAAATAATTTGGTATTTGAATGAAGCCCATCAGGCCACCATCTCAGTGTCAGAGTTCTGCACACAGAGCTTTCAGAGGGGGTGATTTGGCTGTTTCATTCCTAGAGCACCTTGATTTATGTGACCAGCAGCAGTTTATAACAATGAGTTTAGAAGAAAGTTGAAATATCCACTGAATTCTCAGGGAGGGTAGGGCTGCTGAATGCTTGCCATTAACAGGACTTTAAAAATAGCAAAGTAGTGTATGAAAGCTATGTACATTCGAAATTAATGGTTTGTATTTGGAGGGGGTGATTCAGAAGTGAGGGAAATGTTCCTCAGGCTGCATTTGGGGTCACAGTCAGGCACTGCACAGCACCAGGAGCAGTGCCCAGCACAGCCCAGAACAATTCTACAGGGCTGTTTGTTGTCCAGAGCCCCAGCATCAATTACTGTGACAAACGAAACAAGGTCTGGAGAAGGAATTGCAGTTTCCCTCTCAAGGAACTGATTCCATTGTAATTCAGCCATCCCATCTGTCAGAGGAAAATCCAAAGTTTACAATAGCACGTGTGACCTGAGCCCTGTGTTTCTCCTTTAATGGGCCCCAGTATCAGGAAAACAATTTTATTGTCTTGTAATCTCCTAGGAGCTATCAGGGCTTTTTATTAAATAATATTCATCCAATGAAAACTATTAGGTGATAGCATCAGGTTCCAAATTACTGAAATTTTTGGGAAAATATGTGTAATTTCAGAACACTGAAGGTTCTCAGGCAGTTTTGGTTGTCCATTGAGTCATACTTCAACTAAACCTTGGGGATTTCATTCCGCAGCAGCTGAGCTGAGGGACAGGCCCAGGATCACTCTGAGCTCTGTAGTGAGGTTACATCAAATCTTAATTTCATTTACCATCTTCAGACCACAGTTTATCCTTTCTGGGGAATAATAAGTATTCTATTCTTTCTAGGGAATAATAAGTATCTATTCCACTCTAAAATCTGATGGAATCTGATTTTTCTTTCTTCTCTTTGTTTTATGGCTGTTGGATTCCTCAATAATAACACTGGAATACTGGGCTAAGAGGAAAAAAAAAAAGAGTTATAAACTCTTGTATACAAAATTACATTTTTTGTTGTTATTTTTTGTTCTGTGCTAGTTATTCACTCATTCCTGAGTGAATATCACAGAAGTGATAACCCTACAGAGGAATTCAGTTCTTCTACATCCTTGGCACAAACTGACACATTTCCAACACATTCCTCATTTTTCAAGCTCCTGATATTTTTTTACCTACATGCCAGAAATCTTCAGTTTTCCTGTATTCTTTAAACCAGGGATAATACTCAGGTGTGTTTCAGAGATGATGTGGAACCAAATATTCCAAAGCTGGTGGTAGAGCTGTAGCAGCTGTGGAGTCAGGCACAGTTTTCCCACAGTGCAATTTGAAAATTAATAAGGATTTGATAAATATTTATTGTCAGGGTCTTTTGGCTTAAACATCTTAATTTTTTTTTATTATATATTAGTGTCCTGCCAAATCCTTTCCTTTGACTCTCTCTGCTTTCTGTAGACTTTAAAACTATTGCCTAGGGACTTTTCAAGGGAAACCGACTTTTTTTATAAATTACCAGCAAAATGGATAAAATTTGGCATTAAATTAAAAGACAATAAATCACTTTTTTTTGCTGTTATATTAATTATCATCAAAGGTTTCATTAACTGATTTCTTATCAGCAAAGTCAACAACAAAATTGGAAACTGGACAATTTTCTCCCATTATCAAAAAAGAAAACATTTTACAGCCTCTTTTTTCTCACTTTGTATTTTCTACAAGAATGACTACAGCATGCAGATTGGACTCTAAAGTCCTCAAATCGCTTCCTGCCTTCTTTGGTTTAAAATGAGTTGAAAAATGTGATATCAAAAAAATCTATATGTTAGTCTGAGACTGTCTGAAAATAGGCTTCTGTAGATCATTAATACAGAAATATTGAGTTTAGGATGCTGTGACCATTTTAAATAAGCTTGCTTTTTTCAATAATTATCTAATAATTATTCAATAATTCAGTAATTATCTAATCATCCATGATTACTCTTCTTGAAGCTGAGGTAAAATTACTTTAAATAACCTCGTTTGAGATCAAAATATTTGCCAGCTGAAATTTCAGCTCAGCTTTCCTGGAGCATTTGGGCTGCTCAGCAACCATTTAATGGGAAAAAAACCCGAGCCCCACCAACTCTTTTGTTCTTCTGTTAGGAATTTTTCTGGTTCCCCTTTCCAAGGGGGGTTCAGTGCTCATGGTGAGAGGAGTTGTCTTTGCACAGAGGGTCAGCACCAGCACAGGGCTCCTGCTGAGTTCTTCGTGGTGCCTTTGGAAGGAATTCACAGAATTCCCAGAATCATTGGGTTGGAAGACACCTTCAAGATCATCGAGTCCAACCCAGCCCCAACATCTCACCCAAACCCTGGCACCCAGTGCCACATCCAGGCTTTGTTAAACACACCCAGGCATGGGGACTCCACCACCTCCCTGGGCAGAACATTCCAGAACTTTATCACCTTTCTGGAAAAAACTTCCTAATATCCAACCTGTATTTCCCTTGGGGCAGCTGAAGAGGAGGGAAGCTTTGGGATGGGCTGATTCCCTGGATTTAATCCACAGTCACAACGTGTCCTCATCCCTTACTCAGCTCAGGAGCTGCCACCTCACTCATTGCCCAGGAGCTGCTGCAAGAGGCCTGGGAGGTTTGTGGGCTGTAATTATCCCGAGTAATTTAAGAATCCATTTACCTTCTGCAGATGGAGATACAGTTTAATCAAATACAGTGTAAATCAGCCTTTATTAGGCACATTCTGTTGGCTATTATGGAGGTGTTAACGTTTAAAATGCTCCTGTATTAAAATGCTTCCCAGGTGAACAGGCACAGGTTTCAATTGTAAAACAGAATTTTGCAGTAATGACCAACAAAGAGCTTTTTCTTCAGAATTTCTGCTACTTTGAACAAAGACTCTTGATAATTATAATCCACATGCTGTGGTCATTCTGTAAACCAAATTACTTCTTCAGAAAATAGTTACTGAAGTACTGATTTGGTCAATAATTAACCAAAAAATTTTGAACCTGGAAATTTGCAGCAATGCATTTTTATATTAAGATAACAATTTCCAGATTTGCTTTTAATTACTTCAAGTGAAGGAATGCAAATCCAAATTCCTCCTGTAATTCTTTGGTTGTGTGTGAGTTGAGCTCTAATTATATTTTTACATAGAAAGCTCTGGTTTTGGGAAATTCTGTATTAATATTATTCTTCTTTTTGGGGGGGTTTAAAATGTAAATGCTTTGTGAATTTCTCCCATTAATGGTATAGCAAATGAATTATCCATATTTCACTGCAAGGCAGCCCAGGCTCCAGGGCAGTTCTGCAGCACAGAGGTGGCTCCACAGACCAGCAACAAAGCTGGGCTGGTGCTTGTGGAGTGCTGTGCTGTCAGGATGAACTTTTGCTTTGCACTTATGACTAAAAGCATCATTTCCTAAAGCTTTTCTAGTCCAGATATAAGAGCATCTTCCTCAAAGTCTGCAGAAGTCTGTGGTGATCTCAGGTACCAGGTGCAGCTCTTTCATGGCAGATTCTTTGGATGTTAACAGGATATTCCCATCATGAATTGCACAACTTTATAGATGGACATTTTGGTGGGAATGTTAAGGGTTGGGATTTGACAACGTTGTGACTCAGAATAGCTTTAATACTCCCTTTTTCAGGGTAGGGAATAGAAAGTTCCTTCAGTCCTTTGAGGATCCAGTCTTTGAAGAAGGATTACACCTATTTTTATGAGGAATAAATCTGGCCTGGAGTGTCTCAGCTTGCAGAGTTCTGTGTTTGGTGATTCAGAACAGTATTTAATGATTTAATGTGCTCAGTTAGCCCCTGGCTACAGCAAAGGCACTTGTTCAGTGGATCAGGTGAAGTGGGTTCAGCTGCTCCTGGCTCTCTGGACCCAAAAGCCATGGAAAGCTGTAAATGGCAGCCCACAGGGATGATAATGACAGTGATCAGAGCCAGAGAGAAAAGGTGGGATGAAGAATTACAGCAGGGTGGAGAGGTGCATTCCATTCTCATATGATGTATCTAAAATTGAAGTGTGGGTGCAGCATGAGCAGGGCTTCTTCTCAAAAGCTAAATGCAAATCATCAGCTCTGGGAGATTTATCTATTAGACACTGCCCTCTAGATTTATGGTAATTGTGAGTTTGGCTTACTCTGAATCTGGAGAAAATAACAGAAATGGAAGGAATGCCAGCTGGCCTTTTTGTTCCAAGGAATTAAAAAGAAAAGGAAAAGCAAACATTCGATGGGGCTGATGGTTGTTTGCTTTCTGGGCAAAAAGCAGCATCTAATTTCCATTTATACATCCCTCTCAGGGCTGCTGCTTTCAAGCTTCCTCATGTAAAAAGAGTGGAAATAGTTTCTCAGTTCATAAGTGCCACTGCTGGGTTTTCTGGGTAAAAATGAGAGGTTTTGGCATCTGCCATGTGGTGTCCTGATAGAGCCTGCCCAGTTTGGGATTGGCTGCTGCAGGTGAAATGCAGAGCCCGTGTGGCCCAGGTGTTCTGAGTTAGTTACACAGACAATAAGGGCAAACTGGGCATTCTTGGCTAATAAAAACTTCACTCCTGCCATCCCAAAAATAAATGCATGGGGTCAAATCAAAGTCAAATCCTTCCTTTTTTAATGCTGATACTGCCAGTGATAATTCAAATAGAAATGGCAAATATTTTCTAGATTGAGGGTTGGCCTTTATGTTTTATTGTTATCTGTGTATGAATCTATGATTTTGTGTAATAGTTTATTGAGAAATTAAATGTTATATTAAATAAATCTATGTTGCATAGGTTTGTTTAAATTACCAACCTGTGAGTAGCTCAAACACTTTTGTGTTTTATAGGTAAATAGCCAGTGTGAATATCCTCAGTTGTCCTGAATCAATGAAAGATTTACAGCTCTTCATTTTTGCAAATGACACTGAAAACAGATTAAGGAGTGGCAGATAGGGGAGCTCTGGATACTGGAAAAGAAGGACAGGGAAACAAAACTTAGTTCTTTCTGAAAAACTAGGAGAGAACTTAAGCTATGATTCTTAAAGTCCTAAAAGAAGAAGGAGATTATGGTAATAATAATAATAATAATAATAATAATAATAATTGTTTGTTGTTGTTGTTGTTGTTGTTGTTATTATTATTATTATTATTATTATTGTTCCCTCTTGCATAGCGATGGATTCAACTCAGCTGCTCTCAGGGAAAACTGTGTGATCTATGTAAGAAGAGGGGATAAAAACCATTCATTTCTTCTGGAGCACCTTGAGAGCCATTGCAGGCAGTACAAGTAAAATCTTGTATTTTTAGTAGAATTCACTCTGCTTCTTTGTATCCCATCCTGTTTGAGTTAAAGAGATCCTGAGCTGCTTTGTTTTGAATAATGCACTGGATTCGGGGTTTTTTAATGCTTTCGTTCATATATTTATTGCAATTTATTTTCTTTTTATTTTATTTTATTTATTTACTCTCCATTGCCCATAAGGATTTGGACTGAAAGTCCAAAGACTTTACATGCTGTGAAATTGCCTCCCTGCACTGGCTGCTTTGGGATCTCCTTTTGTGTCCTGTAAAACATTTCTTTCAGGAGTTCCCATTTCATGGGTCTGTGAGATTTTTGAGTTTTACAACTCTCAACTAGCCTGTCATGCTTGCAGGATTTAGCCCTGGACAAATTCAGGAACTTTTTTTGTCCATCTCCCAGTTATTTCTTCCTTCAGGTGAAATATAAATAGAGCTGAGCAGCAGATTAATGTGTTGCTGAAGGCTCTGATCCTCTGCCATCATCCTCAGGAATGTTATACACGTGTTTTTTCATAACAAAACAAACAAAAAACCCTGAATATGTCATTTTTTTTCCTTTCATACTTTCTGAAAAATGCTTTTTCTATAGTCCCAAAGAAAGCCTCTACCTGCTGTCTCTGAAACTATTCCATTAGCAGCCTTTGCTCTGTGACATAATGTTTGTCAAAGGAGAGATAAGAAAGAGAAGGAGCTTTTTGTAAAGATTGTTTATGGGGAAGGAAAAACAAAGCAGTAAAACAGAACACATAAAAAATGAAAATTGCCATATAGTTTAATGAATATTTTGTAAAAATCATTTTCTATTCTCTTCCAAATTCATGATAGCAGCACTGCTAGCTGCTTGTACATGATTTAGCATGTCAGATTATATTGCAGCAAGCAGACTATCTACCCTTTGACCTTGAAGGCTCCTACTATGCTGCAATAAATTTTGGTTTCTTAAAAGCAGCGAGGGAAAATTCTCTTTTAGACATTTACTGAGCTTAAATACCTTCAAAAAGAGAGTCAGTTCTTTTTATTCTGCTTTGTGCTAACAGATAATATTTTGTCATTCTGGATTTATGTGGAAAAATATTTGGATTTTTTTTTTTTTTGCATCTCTGACATGGTGTATGTGTTTCTGCAGCTAAATGTCATTTTCAGCACAACCATGTGAACCATGTTAACAGAGCTTTTCCATGACAGTGTTTGCTGAGCTGTGAAAAATGTGAAGTTCTCAGTGCAGCCTCTTTCAGAACCTGATTTTTAAGTATTTCAGCTTTGTGACAAACAATTGCTGTGGGATGGAAACCTGGAAAGACACCTTGTGAAGCAAGGGAGCCTCATTTCTTCTGAATGTGTTCCTACATTCAGGAGAGCTGGAATCAGATTTTCCCTCAAGCCCAGCACTTCTCCTTTACCCACCAACCACAAAATGGTGTCAGCTGGCTCCAAAAACGCCTAGAAAAATGGTGAAATATTCAGTTTATGAAACAGAAAATGTCAAACTCTCAGTGTTTCCTTCTGTGGGGTCAGTGATTTCCTCTCAGGCTGCTGATTATCACAGAATTCCAGGTCTGGGTTGGAAGGGACCTCAAAGCTCATTCCATTCTTCCTAACATCCAATTTAAGCCTCACCTCCATCAGCTTAAAGCCACTCATGCCCACCATGTGAGTATTTTCATATTTTCTGAATTGTGTATCTTTGAGATCTCTATTATTGGGCAAATTGAAGTTCATCAGTGGATCCAAAAGTTGGGGAAGGGTTGGATTTTTCCAAAAAAAACCAAAAAAACAAAAGAACCAACCTGTCTATAAAGTGTATTTTTGTTAGGGAAAAAGTAAATTTGTGATGTAGTTGAAAGGACTCAAGTAGGCAGTTCCCACTATTTTTTTCTTTTTTGTTCTTTTATTTTCTTTTTTTTTTTTTTTTTTTTTTAATAGAAATCTGTATTTTGGTCTCTAAAACCTTCAAAACCATACTTTTCAGAGCCTGTCTGCAGAAAATATATCTGCTAAATATATATTTTATAAAGATTCTGTTACATAAAGGGTTCAGTGTTGTGGGGTTCCCCTCTTCTGTTCCTTAACGTGATCCTTAAACTCTTCCCCCAGTGTAATTAAGCTTGCTCTTGTCTCAGCCTGTTTAATCACAGGAATTTTAGGTTAATGACACCTCATCCACTGATGAGCCCAAATTTAATGGCCACTCTATTCTGCTTTGTGGTAAGGATATTGAAGAGCCTCTTCATCCAGGAATAAAAATAAATAAATTCTCCATGTTTTTATTGAGCAAGGTAAATTGTGCCCCGGAGCACTCAGAGAGCTCCAGCTCCAGGAATGTTGACTTTGATCCTCAGGAATGGATCTCTGTAAAGTGCAATAATGGAGTGGCTGCATCATTAGTGTAAATTAATTAAACATTTTGCAAAGGTGTGCAGCGTGTTGGCCCAGCAGAACCCAGGTGAAAAAGGCAGTGACAGTTTTGGTATTAAACTCATTTTTTCAATACTGAATTGGAGGAACCTTCTGTGAAGAAAAAGAGAATTTCAATTTCTGTGTCACTTCTGTCATTCAGATAATGACAACTGAATGAAAATTACTGTAACTCAACCACAAAAACCACTTTTGCTCTGAAAATGCCTTTACATGAAAATTGACCTGGACATTTAGAGCTGTAACTTTCCATTCTCTCTTTATCATGTGAAGATGAAGAAGCATAGGCTTCTTCCTTTCTTTATTTTCTGATTCTACTGAGGACTTTTATTTTATTAATAACATCTTAAACCATGCAGATTTCCTTATTCAGTACTAAGAGAATTTTCAAAATCAAAACCAAGAATCAATATTTTTTATTATTATTTTGTCTTATCATTTCTATACAGAAATTTTATTACTGGAAAGATTACTTTAAAATGAAGAGCAGAAAGAAAAATGCCACACAAGTCATAAAAATTACATTGAAATTATTATAAAGAGTAAAAATACAAATATTAAGATGTGTAAGCTAGGCTTTATGTATTAAAACTCTCATATGATAATTAGTAAAAAAGAAAAGAAAGAAGCACGAAATATTAAGAGAAAGATCATGAATTTTTAGCCCAGTGACATCACCCATGGAGGAGTTCATGGCTCTAATGCAGGCTCAGAGGCTGATTTTTATTTACTTTAAGTGTTCATTGAGTGCAGTGTAAAACAATCGAGCAGCTCTAATTTCAGAACGAGCAATGGTAATCCAGTGAAATTCCTCATTGATTGGGATGCTGCCTCTCCTTATTCTTCCTTCTGCTGTTCATGGAATTTTAATTTATTTTCTCTAGAGAAGGAGGAGAGGATTTCTTTGCCCCTGAACTGGAAGAAACATTTTCCTGCAGCTCTGCCCAGAGGCAGCAGCTTCAACACCAACCTGATAGAAGGAAGGAGCCCAAACTTTTTGCTCCACCTTGAGGAATTCTGTGTTGATTGAAAAGATCCACACATGACCTGAGCTTCTGGTTTTGCCGAGTAACTATTAGGACAAAATATGTGAAGCACTTTAATGCTGGCCAAGTATTACAGCAGGATTCACTTAGCAAATAATTTTGCAAATGTTAAATTACAGGAAAACAAAAAGTAAGAATTATCTGTCATGTCTGTAAGCTGTAACTGAAAATACGTTCACAAATGGCAGAGGATTTTTTAAGGTACTCTGCTGGTTTTTAATTTACTTTCAATAATTCATTAACATGCACTTTAACCTTAATGACCAGTCCCCACAGGATTCATGTGCTGTGCCAAATGAGGTTTCTCATAGGCAAAATTAATTTTCTACAAATAACTTCCCTATTTTTCCTGATTCAGGAGCAGCAGAAGGTGGCACAGCTTTGGTGATTTGATCTCGATACATGAGATTTCAGCACTTGTTTTAGCCAGTGTTCTTGTGTATTGAATTTTCATTTTTAGACTGCTTAAATATTGGGTGTGACTTCGAGAAGGATATGATTCATTTTGATGGAACAGCTTCTAGGTATCTGTATTGGTGCTTATTAATTACTTTAGCAGAAGTGTTTTGTTCCTTCAGTTCCTCTGGAGGATTAAATACCACATAACATATGTTAGATTTTGGCAATCTTATGTTTACCGAAGTTTAAAAAATATTTTGAGCAGTTGTGCATGAAATTATTTAATATCCCTCATGAGAGGAAACACTAACAATGTTAAACCCAAATACAACCTCTTTCTATGAATACTTTTTTCATATCTCATGAGAAGGTGTTGAGTGGAATATGAAATGTCCACATTCTGAGCTCTGGAAAATCAAGCCAACAATGATACCTGAGCACAAATATTTAGAGAGGAAAAGGTAGGATGGAAAACAGTTGAAAATAACACATATTGGCCCAGCTACAGTCCCTAAGTAGGAAAAAAGCTGAGTTTGTTTCAGAAGTACGTCTAAGTTAAATATTTGAGAGTCAGATTATTGCACAGAAACACAAACACATGGAGGATGTAGCAAGTTCTTAAATTTTCTTTATTTTCTTTAGTTTTGTGTCATTATAGAGATGATGAAACATCAGAAGCTAATTCCTATAAATTTCAGTGACAGCTGAAAAGCACCTTATCAGTTCCTGTACCCCTGAGCACCAGCCCCATCCCTTGGCTCCCCAGCAGGAAACAGAAACGTATTTCTATTTCTGTATTTCTATTTCTAACCTATTTCTAACCTATTTCTATTTCTGTTTACCGATGAAATCAGTGAGCTGTGCTTGTGGAAAATACCACTGGCAGCTGTAACTCTCCTGTTGTGCTCTTACCTAAGTGATGTTAAGCAAAAAGGGATTTTGCCTTATCTATTCTTTTGACTTCCCATTGGACTGAAATGGCCTTTTGAAATTAAACACTTCCCTACAGAGGAGGAACTTAGCTTGGTATTCTGATTTTTCAGGATAAATCCCTCCCTTCCCAAACTCTTGTTGATTCAGTCTCTTCAGAGCTGTTTGTTGTAGCAGTAAATCTATCTTCAGAACTTTGAAGAACTCTAAAAATGAAAGCTTGGATTGCCATTTTATTTGGGACTATCATGACAAATCCCCACTCCTAAAAAGCAGTGCTGCTCCTGTTTGGGCTGTCATCATGGAAGGGGATTCATTTCTGGTTTTGGGTGACTCACTGTGAGCTGTCAGAAATCTATCTGAATGTTCTGTGTTCCTTAAAATAATTCAAAATTGGAAAAGCAGATTTTCAGAAAACTGGAAATACCTGAGTGGACTTTTCCATAGCTTCTGCTATTAACCACTGTGGGCAAAAAGATCTGCTGTGGATTTTCTGTGTGATTTCCAAAATTGTTTCAGATTGTGTTATGTGTTGGTTGTCATTAGAATGTGATCAGAAGGGGTTGCAAAGATCTATTTAATCTGAAATGCAAGAGTGAGATAAAAAATTTATAAAATCTCAAGTATTTTTAATTGGTTTAGATTCCATTCATCTTTTTTTTCCCTTTTCCACATGAGTGGTATTCTCCAGCTGTGCAGTCTCTCAACCAGGTCTTTGGAGAGCACAAAAGAAAAGGCAAAACCAAAGCAAGAAATTTTCCCTTTTGAGCACATTTTCAGTCATTCAACACAAGAATTTAATTGTTCTGGCTGTACAGGAAGGTCTATGATAAATGAGTGATAAAAGAAAATTCAGATTTTTATCTTATTGCTAAATTAGATAAAATTTACTGAAACCAAAGACATCATTAGGCTTGAACATTTCTTCCCCCAGTCCCTGAGTGAGGCTGTTTGAGTTTTCTTGAGGCAGAATTATTCTTTTTCTCTATATAAAGCACATGGAGCTGTCCCTTGTGTTGTCTTCATGGGTTTTGGAATGATAAAGCTGAGAGTGTTGGATTTCCTGCAAATGAGCTTGGATGAGGTTATTTTCCAATTTAGGGGGTTTTTTTGGCTTTTGTTCTTTGGCCTTCAGGAGGAAAATAATTTGTAGACAAACATGTGCACCTGGAGCTGAAACAATAGGTACTAATGCATTTACAGAGAGGCTGGGACTGCAGGGTTTCCAGGAAAGCACTCAGCCCTGCCTTGCTCCATGCCAGCAAAATCCCCAGTTTGTTTTCTTGTTTGCACTTATGACGACTTTCCCCCTTTTTTTTGTTTTTTGGGTTTTTTTTTTTTTGCATAGAAATTAATTCCAAACTGCACAAAACCAGCAAAAAATAGTGTTGCAAGTTCTAAACGCTGGTAGAGGCAAAAGAATAAAGACAATTGTGGATGAATAAATTTGCTTTCACCTGAAATAGTGTAAATTTTATTTTGAGGGGGGAAAAAGGCTCTTTATTTATTCTGCTGATAAAAACCAAAATCTTCTGAAGTTATGTATCAAGGAGGCTGATATTGTGGAAGTGACTGAGGCTAAAGTATGATGATATCAATCACAGAATTATAATTTTGTCTAAAAAAATTTGAAGGAAATTACATTAGCAGCCTAACAGAGTCCAGCCCTGCAGTTGCAGGTGTAATGTTTTTATGCATTGAAGCAAATTCAAGGTGAACATTGTCAGATCATTAAAATTATTTTAGATATTCTGAACATAACATCTAATAGTTTTACACCAGAACTTGAATATTTATCTCCTTTCTTTTCTGCATTTACTTTCCTATTCTATCTACCTCCAGCTGAAGTCTTACTCAAAAAGCTGAGAGATACTAATTTCTGGTTGGATATTATTTAGAATATTTGCTTCTGTTTTCATTTTCCCTTTTTTCCTGAGCTGTAAAACAATTATTCTCAAAATATAATCAGACAAGTCTGGATGAAAATCTACCAAAAGGTATAAAAACCCCATGAGAGACATATGATGAGTGGGTGGGTTTTCTTCAGAGTCCATCTGTAAAAGATTTTAGAAAAATGACATCCCACAAATCTTGGTTCGAGGCAAGGATTGGGTCTGAGATGTTAGAGAAGATAGTTAATGGAATTGTGACAATTTAACTGGGATGTGTTCCTGAGAAATGTGTACTGAAATCTCAAAAGATCAGCATGTAAAAGAGTAGCACACTGAGCAAAACAAATGAAAAAATAAAAGGAAATAAAAGATAGAGGCAGAATGAATTCCTTGAGGTGTTCCAAGTTCTATTTAAGCAAACTTCTTGCACCACTGCTGAGCTGGGAAGGAATTGGGTGCAAGAGACAGAGGTGTCAAATAAAGGGAAGGAAGAATGGAGTGTGTGTTCTGGGATTGCTGCCAGTTTGGAGCAAGGAATAAGAAAGGGAAAAGCTGGAATAAAACTGGAAGGGATGTGCTGGGAGGAGATCAGAGCTCCTGAAGGGCACGAGGCACAATTCCTGGGTCAGGGAGGGATGGTCAGGGAGGGAAACAGAGTTAAACAGGGATGAGGAAATTGATCCTGCACGTGTGAGTGGGGATTAATTCTGTTTGCCCGTGGGTAAAGCAGATCAATTCATAAAGACCTGCAGTGGGCTGGACTGTGCTGCTGGTCCAGGGGAGACATTTGAATATGTATGTCAGCGTGAGGGGAATTGACTTTGACTGGGGAAGACAAAGTGACTGAGAATTGATTTTTATTGTGGAAGGAAATTGATCCAGAGAGAGGGGGAAAATCACTTTGATTAGTGTGTAAGGAGAGCTCCCACAGCGGTAGAGAACTGACAACAGAAGAAATGAACTTTGATTTTGGTCATGACATGATTTTGAACGTGGCATTTGTAGCAGTTGGTAAGCGCCCTCCATGAGATAAGATTTTGTGTTCTGTTCTGTGGGATGGCACTAGTCAGCTTCCATTCAGAAGAGCAGTAATTCATATTTGAGCCAAAACGCTCGTTACTGAAAGCAGCATTGACCAAAAATTAGAACTAGGAGCTGTATCTTGAATCATTTCAGTATATTGACACTGTCAGTTACAAGCATGATGAACTTGTTGAATCCAAATTTTCAAGTTTTAATTTATTTTTATGCCTTTAAAAAGCTGGCGTGCTGATTTATATAATGTTTCAGTTGCCATTTCCAATCCAAGGGAGGTTCATTTACTCAAGGCTGAAAAAATTCTTAAGAAAAAATACAATTTAAGCAAGTTCACTGCGCTGCCAACCTTTGTGCTGCTTTATATTTGGCACCTGGCAGAGATCTCTTCCTCCTGCCACCAGAAATGGTTTGAACCTGGCTGTAAGGCTCACAGGGGGATTGCTGAAGAAGGAGGGCAAGGAGGGGATGGAGAATCCTGGGCCTGGAAAAACCAACTTCAGTTGTGTCCTCGTGGGAATCATTTTCAGGCGCAAGGTGGAAAAAGTGACCTGGTGGAACGGGAACAAATCATTGCTGGCCAAGCTGATTGATTTCTTTGCTAAATTAACAGCCTCTCTGGACTGCCTCTGCTGATTACAGAATATTATTTCTCTGCTGGGCTTTTTGCTATTGAGTGAATATTGGTATTTCCTTGAACACTCTTGAAGAGAATGAGGCTTTAGTAACTGTTCTATCAGCAGATTTCATGCTGAGCTTCTTATTATCAATATTTTCCTCTAAGTTAATTTTTAGTCCTTAATTAGTCCGTCAAAAAACTGAAATATTCTTTTGCTATTACCTATCACCCATAGGTGCTCACTGAATTAAATACCTAGTATTTTTTTTTAAGTTAACTGAAGTGTTAAACTTTCAGTTTCTGTGTGGAAAAAATACACACAAATACTTAGCTTTGGTCATATCTCAATCACAATCTCCTTGTTTATAAGGAAGTGAAAATATGGACCAGCAGGAGCAAGTCCAGCATCCTTTCTTTGCCACTGGATATAATGCAGGAAATTTCTGTACAGAGAGATTGTGGAAAGTGAGACTTGTCCAAGAGTTCATGAAATAGAAATTATTTTTTTAAAAAGGTTGTTATTACTCAGAATTTTTATGTCAAATATTTTGCAGAAAGCAAAATCCAAGGCAATCATTTTTTGTCATACCAAAGCCAAAATCTGTCTGGAACCTCAAGTATTAAAAAATAGATGGACAAAATAGTTTTTAAAAATAAATGATGAGTAATCTAGACAAATTCCACTGTTTCTGTGCAGGTGGCTCATAAATACTGTCATTGTCAGGAATTTTGCTCTTTCTTTTTAGTTCCCCTTGCTAGACTTTCTATCTTTTTTTTTTTTGTCTGACCATATTACCTTAGTCTGTTTTAAGAGGATTGGTTTGTGATAAAATATTTTATAAAGTATAATGGCAAAAATATATAGGGAACCTAAATACTTCAGTGCACATTTAGTGATTCAAAATCAAACAATTCACAATTATAGTCCAAGCTTAACTGTTGGCAGGTGAAGTGGTTTGTCATAGAATTACACTTATCTTTTAATGGGTGAGTTCAACACATCATAAAGATCATATACAAGGCAGACCATGCCAGTTCCAAGTTCAGGAAAGCTAAGGAAGGGCTGGTTTGAAAGAAAAAGAGATAAAATTGAAACAAACACCATAAGAAAGGAAATTATTCTTTTCATATAGGTTTTCTTTCATTAGGTAATATATGGGATGTAATAGGAAATCTATCGGATGTAATAAATCCCCAAAACAGCACGAGATTTTTCTCAAACTTTAGAGGTCTGTGTGATACATGGTATTTTATAAATATTGGGTACTTAATTGTCTGTGTGAGAAATAACTGTTATTTATGGCCATTTTACATTTAAAGTAAATTAGGAGCTGTAACCAAAGCTATCACTCCAGGGTTTATACAGTGATGTCTGGATCCATGTGATGTATTTTAACCTATGCACATATCCATTTAAAAAGGGCTTTATCTCCTGCTTGACAATCCTTAATAACACAATAGACCACTCCTGTACCCCCTTTCCATCCATTAGTCAATATATCCACAGCAACCAGCAATAACCCAGCAGCAAAAAGCCTACTTAAGTTCTTTAAAACCTCCCACCTGAATTGCTGTAGCCAGGAAAAACAAATGGGCCCAAAAATGTGTGGCTACGTTTTAAATGTGCTGAGCACCTGCAGCTTCATCAAAGGATGCTGGATGTCAGCACTTAACAATTTAGCCCACCAAATTAAAAATATTAACCATGTGAATTCATAAGGGCTGCAGTGATCGGCACCGGGGCTGGCGTTTTCCCAGGGGTCCCTCCTCAGCTGGGCATTGTACCAGGTTATTCTTTGTGCTATTTTTGCCTCTCTGCCTGGGTATTTTTGTGGCTGCCTGTCCCACACCTTGCTGGCCCTGCTGGGATCTGCTTGTGCTCTTGGGGGTGCCTTGGCTCCAGAGCCTGCACCAGGGAGCTGCTTTGGGATCACCCCCAAAACCAAGAAAGATCCATGACCATGGTTTTTCCAGACCTGCTTTTGAGTGCAATGTGAGCTCCTCACCCCAAATCCCTCTCACTTTTCCTTTCCCCCAGACCTGTCCCTGTGTTGAAGGCTGTCATCCCAAGCAGTGCAGACAGAAACTGCAAAAAAAGCTGGGCTGATGTTTTCCCAGATCCATCACCTTTTATGTGTCTGTAGAGGGTAGCTGTGAGCTTGCATTTTTGTATCTGGTTCTCAGAGGACATAAGTTCCTAATAAAAAAAATTAAATTAAAACCTCATAAATCTGAGACTACAGTGCAGAATTGGAGAGGCTCATGCTGAAAGGATTTACAGAACTCTGAGCTTTACACTGTTGCTCAATATCATATAAAAGGCTTGTCTCAATGTCATAGACCCGGGATTTTCCTGGAAATAAGTCTGTAATGAAATCCTTTATTAACTGCAACAGTCATGCAGAAAAACAAGTATATTAAATAAGGAGAATATGTTCTGGGTTGGGGGTTAGTCTCTCATACAGTTTTAAATTGAGCAGTCTGAGCATTTTAACAATCTTCCTACTGCTATATGACACCTTAATAATACTATTTAAAAGGTTTGAATTGTTATTTTTGATGCTGGGTCTAGAAACATGGATGTCTACCTCCCTCTCTGCCTCTCTCTATTTCTCTCTCTGTAAACATATCCCCAGTTTCCCAGCAGGTTCAAACACAGATGGCTGCCTTATTGCGACAGAAGCAAAAATGCTACATTAATGTTTAAAGAGATTAAAAATCCTCTTGGCAGCAGTGGCATATGTTACCAGTTAATTGTAGCACTGGAAGCTTCCCTGCTGTTTTAAAACATGGACTCATTTTACTTGCTTTCTGCAGAGCAGTATGAAATGTCAAATTTGTTGGTATAAGTTTTGAATCCGGTCTGACAAAAATGAGTCATTAAGACAATGTTGTTGTCCTCCTCTAACATAGTTTTTGAATCCAAATAATGTTCTGCTCCCATGCCAGCTCTGGCAGAAAGCTGGCTCCCTGCTCCAACCCAGCACTCGTGTGCATGCACGCTTTATGATTTCAGTGGAGGGCTCTGCCTTTGGAAGGCAGTTTTTAGCTCTTCACCTGCATTATTTCCACCCATTGTCATCCTGGCCAAAGCAGGCTGCTGGTTTGAATTACCTTGCAGATGTAATGGTGGCTTTTTCTGGCCCAGCCTCCAGCTGGAACAGAGCAGGCCGAGCCAGCCCATGAGCGGTTCTGTGGTGCTGGAGCTGCTGCTGAGCCATGGGCAGGGGTGAGCACAGTGCTGAGGAACATCCCCCTTCCCAAATCCCTGCTCAGATCAGCAATCCTCTGCAGGACACTGCTGGCACTGTACTGCTCTTTGACTGGGGAAAGAAATAGGAAAAAAGTGCTGAAAAGCTGAAAATTTCTATCATTCCCTGCCTTAAGTTCTCTTGCCATTATTGAAAATTATCCAGTTCCTCTTAAATCAGGGAGCAGCTGCCACATCAGATATACATCAGGACAAAACAAAGGATTCAGTCTTCCTAACTAGCCTTTCAACCTTTAAATGCTGTTAACAGGACACTTTTGTCTGAGAAAAACTCATGGTAAAACTTTGTGTTCCTGAACTGAGTGATGTCACCTCACCCTGGTTGGAGCTGCACAGGCTTTATGGGGCTTAAGTATTCTGGAAAGTAATTGTGGCATAAATACACTCCCATGTCAGAAAGGTAAACAAAACTTAGCCTCACGTATTGTCTGTGATCCTTTTTACTATTTGTTCTTTGCCATATGTGCACATTAGGTTTTACAGACAAGTAGATGTGATCTCTGCCCCCCAGGGGTTTGCAGAGGAGATTAAATATCGCATGGAGATGAGACATTCCTGTTGGTATTCTCAGCAGGGACGGCCAATGTAGGCTAGGCATGAGCTATCCTGGCTTGTCTGAAAAAGAGACCTTTGAAATCAAGGCTGAAACACAACAGTGGGAGGGAGAGCACAGCTCCTTCTCATTTCTTCAGGGGGCTTCAGAATGCCCAGAACATACCTGATACCAATTCCTGGCACTGATTTCTACATTTTGAGAAATCTGTGCAAACCCACTGGGTTTTCCCTGGTTTCTGATCAGTCTCACTGCTCTAAGTTCAAGATTCCTCCCCCTATTATTTTTCTCTCCTGATTTGATTAGATCATAAGTTCAGAGTATAGACAGTGAAAAATATAGCTCAAGATGCCTAATTAAAGAACAGCTTGTTTGCTCAGGGATTTGAATTCCCTGCCAGGGATTCCTGTCCTGGGAGGTTGATTTTCACAGGACCCATGCAAGTCACTGGGTTACAGAGTCACCAAAGGAAATTCTCTTCCCTGAGTGTAGAAAGTTCTGTACTGCCACAATTTACAGTTACATAAATTATATTTGTGTGCTAATTTATACAAGTCTTTCAGGATAGACCTCCAGAAATTAACAGGAAATTGTACTTAATTCTGAAGAGTGGGGAATGAGCTGTTGTTTGTCACCCACTCTGTCTCCTGCCAATGGAAAACCAGTGGTACCAGGTTCTTGCTCAACTGAAACAGAACATTTATTCTAGATTGCAAACCAGATTATATCTTTGAGCTATTTGCAGCAGAGCAAACACACAAAACCCAATAATACACTGGTTACTTTCTAAGCATGAATAATAAATTAAATCTTCATATGGGACATTAATATTCTGGAACACTCAATTAGATCTTGTTTACATCTCACAGCAACATTAGAATACACAAATTGTATTCCAATGATCAAGTAGTTGCAGAGAAAAAGATTTTGTAAAAATTATTTCAGAGAAGAGATACAATTTTTCTCTGCCCAAGTTTTGAGCTACTTATTTCAACACTCAGTGCATATCAAGACATCTACTTTCATAAAATACCCTATGAAGGACTGAATTCAGGAGTTAGTGTTAATTCCAGCCTTTCCAAAAACTTGGGCAGTAGTTTATAAAAAAGTAATCCAACAGAAAAGTGAACTCCTTTTATCCAGACACTCAAAGTCTGAGACATAAGATCAAAATATTATTTTGAGATGGATAAATCTCAAATTCCTTTTCTAGAGGCAGATTGAAGATGCAGATTGTCTGCTGTTTGTGAGGGTACTTGAGATTTACTGGAATTTTTGTCCCAGTACTTAACAGATATTCTTTGCTAAATGCTAAAAACACATACACAATTTCACAAAAGCAGTTGGAAAACATTCTGTAATTTTCTGAGCAGCAATAGGCATCACTTACACTGTTTTAATTACAATTAATGGTGTCCTATTATTTGTTTACATTTTTATTGGAGCAACATGATGAGTGCAGATGCAGCAGCACTACTAATTCCTTAGGATTCACATATACCCTAATTAAATTATTTTCATACTTTGTTTTCTGCAAGTGAAGTTTGCAGTTGTAGAAGAGGGTGTTTTTATCCTTCTTTCTCCTATTTGTGAACTTGTGATTGTAGCATAAAACACTAAAAAAAATTAGTCTTTAGCTTTGAAGTTATAGTGAATATGTTAAATACATAAACAAGCATATTTAGTTACTTTGCATTATTCATGTAACTGCAAAAAGATTCACTCTGGGCAGACAATTACTGCGTATTAACATCTTGCCTTAGGGCAGTTGAAATGGTTTTTAATGAGGTGTTACCAATCCTGAATATCTTTCACTTGCCACTTGACCCAACAATTTATTTTTTGCTGTACGTGGGACATCTTGACATAAAATACTTTATTACAGGGATTCTGTTAATCATCTGCTATACTTACACAGAATTTCTATTGGCATAAAAGGTATTTATTAAACTAATTCATATTGTTTTAACTAAGGATAACTGGTACCTATAGATTGAAATTAATTGGAATTTTCTGAGTGTTCAGATCCAGAGCCTAGAAAGCACACTGCTAAATTAGTATTCAGGTCATGAAAACAACTAATGAGGCTTCAGACCTATAAAAGTCCACTCAAACAAACAGCTGCCAGTGTTTTTGAGAATATTCTGGTCCTGGCATCTGCTATGACCTGAAGGGCAGAGCAATATGAACTTAACTAAGACAGTATTTCAGATAATTTGAGATCTAGAGACCAGAGCAATAAAGAGAAGAAAAATGGTTCTTCCTCCAGCATGAGGACACAAATATTCCCTGTTCAGCCAAACAGCAGCAGCAGAAACAGGATTCCCAAAGTTATTTTCTTCAAATAATATGGTTCAGGTGCTTGCACTGCACCAATGGCACTGCTCATAGTTGTATCTGGTGGATAAAATGATATTTTGGAAAAGCTTTGGAGGCTGTCAGTGACCAGAGAGTGAATTTTGCACAGGAATTGCCCACAGCAGCAGCTCTGAGGTGGGAAGAGTCCTTGCCAAGGCACACCTTGGCATGGCCAGAGTTTGCAGCTCTGATCTGTCCTCACCTCCACTGTTTCCTCCAGTAAACCCAGTTTGGATCCTGCGCTACAGAGAAACACCAGCACAGAGCTTTTCCCAGGCTGCTCCTATCCCAATCCCAGCTCAGGCACCTTTCTCTCCTGCTCTGCCCTCAGTGGGATTCCCATGGCACCAGCATGGGCACCACCAGCAAGTGACAGAGCAGGGGGGCAGCAATCAGACATCTCAGTCTTTTACAAGCCACCATATGACCGAGCTTGGCCCAGAACCACTTGTCTAGAAAGGGGAAAAGCAGACATAGCACAAATTAATTTACAAAGAAATTACAGCTATCAGGATGAAGAGGTTGACCACTGCTTGGTTTGGTGCTGGAGCATATGGTGCACAAATATAATTCATCTTCCTGATTGGGAGGGGATGCAGGGGCAAGGGGAATCTCTCTGGCATGGATGCCCATACAATGCCAGTGACTCTGCTGGAGCCTCTCTCTCCTGTATATGTAATCTATGTTGAATTAATTTGTACTTGGCTGAATTTCAAACACATCAACTTCGTTTTCATGTATGTTGATGGGATTTTCTTTTGGATCGGTTTCTTATGTTAATTAGCCCTCCATTTATGCTACATTGTAATGAGGTTTAGCAACTCTGCATGTGCAAGCCTGGTGGGAAATGGGCTGGATGTGCACAGTTTCAGGTTTTGCAGTTGCCTGGTTTTGACATGTTACAGATTTTCCTGTTTCCCAAGTCATGGGCAGTCTTAAGTGGGCCAATCAGATCTTTGCTAAGTTTTCAGGGGAGAGGTTTTAGAGTTTTTAGTTTAGAGTTTTAGAGGGTTTATATGATGGAATAGAAAGCACGTTGTATTAACTTGCACTTTAAAGGAATGAGGGGGGACTTTGGTTGGGAGACTTATTGGTTCTTCAGATCTCCAGCAGTGAAGTTAAAAAGAATAAATGGGATGGGTGTGCTGTGGCTTCCAGTCAGGCCTGTACTTGGAAGGGAAATACCAGAGATCTAAAGCAAACTGCTCTATATTTAAGAGATTAATGCAAGAAAATATTAACTGTCTTTCCTTTTAGCAGAACAGAGACACGAGTTTTTCTGATACAAAGGAATTTCCCCATTAATTGCCTTGCTCATCTGGTCAACACCTGAAAAGCAGCTGATATATTATATATTAGATATAATGGAGTTATAATATAGTTATATCTATATATTATAATAATATAAGAATATATTATATAATATAATAATAAATAATATAATCATATATTATAATAATATAGTTGTAATGTAGCTATATCTATATATTATATAGATATATTATATATAATATAGTTATTATATGTATATAATAATTGATATTTTTATTGGAAGTGCCCGGGTGAGCACAACCTTTGTGGGGCACAGAGGCTGCCTGCAGGAGCTGGTGGCACACCTAGGGTATCAGCACATGGATCTGGGATTTTGTAGGCAGAAAGTCTTGCTCTGCCCTTACCCCAAGGGAAGCAGAGCAAGGTGAGCACGGCCAATCCACACCAAAGCTCAGGGTGATCCTACACCCAAGCTCACGTGGCATAGCCTGTTTAAAATCTCTCTTAAGTCAGTTCAGCATCGTACTAAAGAAGCTCAGCTGGTTTTCAGCCAGCCAGGGCAGCACAGCCTGTTTCTGCCTGTGGAACAACTCCCACTCACCCACTCCTTAATACAACAAAATACAACAACCTCAGCTGAGCTCGGCACTTAAAAGCTTTTTCCTTCAGGAGCCCGAGGCAAGAGCTGTAATTGCCAGGTCGTAAGTACCTTCTTGAAAGCAAAACCTTATTTATTCCTGCTCCCACATAGCACAACTCTTAATGGTGCAGGATTTAAGAGCAATTGTCCATTTTTCCCTTTAGAGCTACCTCAATTTTCCCTTATAACAGTAGAACTTGATAAGTACAAGTTTCTCTCAAGCAATATTCCCTTTTAAACACAAGAATCGTTCTCTCTCCAAATATATTTGCTTAGCAAAAAATATTCCTATTGCCTACTGAAGGACCTTAAAATATTTAGTATTTTTCTGCCATGTTGTGGGGAAAAAAAAGTTCACATAGATGACGTGGGTTAGACTGTTCCCATTTCTCAGAAGAAGTTTGCAATAAATATTCATCTTAACCTGAGGCATTGTCGTTAATATTCAAACTCAGGCTGTTCAGCTCATTCTCAACAAATCCATGTTCCACATGGGGATGTATTTTTATATGTAGAATTATCGATAGGATAATTATGAACTTGTGTGTCCAAACCACTTGGTTCATTCAGCCGTTACAGCCAAAATTTATTGTGTTGGAAAATACCTAATACTCTTCTCCTCACTTAAGTGAAATAATCTGTGTAGTACCAAAACCAGAATTTCTGAAAGGTGTTTGTGAGATGTCCTCCCATGTGAGCACTGAGCAGCGCCACTATGATAAGAATTATATCAGCATTTCCTGTTATGCAATCACTAGTGTGGAAATTACGCTTTATATTCTGTTGAGTGGTGCAGTGGTCATGAAGCAGGGGGAGGACTGAGCCCGAGCTCCCCCTATAAATAACAAAATCAATACCCAATGTTTATCTGTGCTGGGGTTTGTCTGCTTCACCACAGCAAAAACTGAAGGCTGCACAAAGAATGAGCACTGGATAAATAACAAGCACTGGCCGTTAACGGGGCATTTCAGGAGGTCAGGTGGTCAGTGCAGCAGAAGCATTTGTTGGCTCTGGGAATCCATCCAGCTTCACACTGTGGTCAAATACAAAGATGACTGAAATCCCAGTATTTCCTGAATTTAACCTTTTAGGAAATCAGATCCTCAATATATAATTGAATGTGCCATTCCTTGGGGAAGCCAAAGAGCCTCCTCGCCTGCTACATTCAGCTCTTCAGCGCTGTGGTTCTTGCAGTGTTTTAAGTAAATCAATGTGAAATACAGAAAGTTTGCAGTATTTAGTTGAATGAAGTCATTTTTAGAGGAGGAAAGATAATCCCTACTGCTTATAAAGTGGCAAGACTTTCTTAATGTGCACTTTCTCAGCAGAGCTTGCTGCATAGCCACCCATGGTCAAGAATCTAGAGAAGAGAAATGTGCAAAACCCTTTGCAGCCATGCATTGCATCAGAAACCGAGGGGGAAATAAAAAATCAGAATAATTAGGCATGCCTTACCATGGGTGAGCCTTACCATAAATAAATCAAACTTGTAAGTACATCGTTTTAGTATGCTTGTTTTGCTAAACTAACACACTAATGACTATTGTCTTCTCATGAAGAAAATCCCAAGTGTGAAGCAAGACTCCAAAGAAGCCACTGGAAATTCTGCTCTTGGCTAAGAGATTTCAAGGGACCCTATGGCTGGGCGATAAATTCTGCACAACTAAATCCCTTACAGTGCCTCATTCTCTGCTTGTCTGCCATCTAATCCAACCATCTCTGAACCCCTAACAAAGCACCAGCTCCTTTGCTGGGTGCACTGCGCTGCTCCTAACCCTGTCCATACCTGTCTGCACAGCTCAAAGGGGCAGGGCTGTTCCACAGCTGCCTTTTGGGAGCATCCCTGAACACATGAGGAGATGCCATGTTCTGAATCCACTGCATCCATAGAATTGTCCCATGTATTTTCCTTTAAATCACTGTAGCTACAGGTGTGCCCTTGGTTTTCCCCATAAGGACAACAATCCCTGGCATGGCACCACAGCAGGGACAGGGATTGGTCCCAGTTAAAGGGGATTTTTGCCAAATTTTTGTAGGACTCTTGATTTTTCTCCTAGAACAAATCAAACCAAACAAGGGTCCCCCTCAGGGAGTGAAGACAAGGATATGTATCTGAGAAAAAGCCAGGGCAGTGCAGTCATTTACCTGCTCACCAGCTGCCAGGGAAGGACAGAATTGTCTCAGAACATGAGGGGCACTTGCAGTGTCTCAAAACCACAGAATTATATAAATGTGTAAGCTGGATAAGACCCCAGAGATCGAGTCTGACTGTTGACCATGTTCCCAACTGCCACATCCACGTGGTTTTGGAGCCTTTCCAGTGGATGGGAGCAGGCAGTGGCCTCCCACCACCCAGCCTAAGATCTCCTTGCTTTATTATCCCAAGAACAAATGGAATGCTTGAGCAGCATTCCTAAAAGCACTCCTGAGTGGGCCATGATAGGTGGGTTTCTAGTTGCCAGGTCTAATTTAAGAACCCCCTAATAAACAGCCATGGCAAAAAGAGTTGTTTTTTTTAAATAATTTTTAACTTCATTGCAGAGCTGATGAATTGCAGAATTTGGTCTGTAGACATTACTAAGGAAAAGGAGACAAGATCAATATATACAGTATGTACTACACAAATAAAATTGTTTAAAACAGGGTATTTTGCAAGCTACTGAAGGCTGATTAGAAACAGTTTGCCTAAATTTACTTTGGCTGCCTTGCAAAGAGATTTTAATTTCATAATCACAAATACTTCATCCAGTGTGCTTCTCCCCCCACCGAATTACAGCGGACGAACACACAGAGGAACAGAATTAAAGTTTGGAAAAATTTAAATGCAGCACGTCTTACATTTCCAGTGTTTCTCTTGGCAACCTAAATATTGTTTTAACTTTGTTTTAACTTGTGGTGTGATTATACATTGGCTCACATAGGAGAACTGCAGAACTCTGCCTGCTGAGCATCATTAAGCACTTTGGTGCTCGGTGGGAGTTTGTTCATTAGGAAGAGTGTGTTATGAATTTTACTCTGTGAGCATCTTTGTCTGTGAGAGGGAGGGAGAACAAGGTAATGAGAAGGAAATACAAGATCAATCATTTAAACATACAAAACAACTAAATATGAATACTTCTGGTTAAAGGAATTAAAGTGTTGCCCAGAAGAAAATGAGCATCGACACGAGGGCTATGAAAGAAATCTCCTGAAACCTGTTGCTACTTCTGTTTGGAAATTTGCATTATTTCCTCAGATTTAATCTTCTTGGCAGAAATCCACCAGTCTGCCATATTTTACCTTTTGGTTTATCATTTCCTTTTCTGCCTTATGGTAATTTTTTAAGATCTTGGGACATATAAAGGTATAATTGTATAATAGAATTTATTCTAATACTTACCCATACTTATAAATAAACTCTACTTTCAAGAAAAGGCAGTTTTAATTGGTAAATATTTTAAATTACTTTTTTTTTACCCATTTTATAAACTTCAAAGTTTTCACAGCTGAGAATAACCTATAGAAGATTATTACTTCAATCATTTTACACATTAACTCCTTGGTATAAAAGACTATGTGGTCAGAAAGTGGAATGTTGAAATTGGTGGAAAAGGATGTATTTTGTAGGATATGCAAAACGCATTTAATTTTTCATTTCAGCATTTAACAGCTCGCCTAACTTTACATTCACAATGGCTTCAGCCTAAGGTTTTGTAATTCTGTTGGCTTCTCTGGTGTGTAAGTATATTTACATCAACATGGATGTGGAGAAAAATCAAACCCACCATTTTGCAAATGTTTTTACAATGCCAATGCAGTGTTAGGCCCACCTGGCAGAAGTGACACCCATAGGATTTTCCAATATACTTATTTTAGATTAAAATGTTATTTATATGGGGATAATATACTATAATATGTTATAATAATAACTTCAATATGTTATTTATCTAAGATGGCATTTTTACCTATGACCATTAAAAACAAAGAAACAAGTATTGAAGAAGGGGAGAAATGTGAACAATGGGTAATATCTGTTCCTTTAAATTATGTCTCCAAATATTTTTCCTCTATGAAAGTAGCAAGAGCTTAAGCAACTCCTGCTGTCTTGTTGTTCGACATCCACTACTGCCCATCTGCCTATTGATTGGTAGGAAACTCCAAATGGGAATTTCATCTCATTAATCATGTCACATCACAGGGATTAGGACAAAAAAATCCTTTATGCTTCACAGCAGCCATCTAATGCCCAGTAAGACAAGTGAACGAATATGATATGGATAGAATATCTTCCCACTAATTAAAGGTCATCTGCTAAAAACTGAGAGTCAGGCTGGCTCAAACGTGCTCTGATCTAAGCCTGCACGTCCTTTCCAAAATGGAAGCAGCAGTAAATATGTATTTCTAATTCAAATGTTAGCAGAGCTAGAGAATAAAGCCCATCCATTACAGAGCCCTGCAGTGACAATACTGGCAGCAGTGGTTCTCCCTGAGCAGCTCCCTGCAAACCCAGGCCCATTGATTGTCTCCTGTCCCCCCCTTCTCACCACCATCAATATCCATCCACGGGGCACTCCCCCCACCACGCTCTGTAATCCTCTTACAACAACACCAAAATCCTTCCTGTTCTACTCAGAACCCCCATAATCTACATTATAGGGTACTCAGATTTTCCTAAGCCTGTTTGGTACGGTAACGAGCAGAAAAAGCAATTAAAATTGCTGAGATGTGCCTGAGCAGGTGAGGTGAGTTCCCTTACAGTGAGGGCACCATGGCAGATGAGAGGGACACACACAGGCTTGGAAGAAAGCCAACTTATTAATGGAATTTGACCATGCAAAACTTGTTGAAAACCCTCTAGAACGTCAAACGCCACATTATAGTATCTTTACTGAGGTCCTTGCCATTCCCAGGAAATCTTTAATTCCCATTTAGGAGTATAATTTTTTATTTCAGGATCATTTTCCAAAGCAAGATTTGTGGGATGTATTTTGGTTTGCATTTGTGTTTGGCTTTGTCTCTGCAGGGAAAGCGCTCAGCTGCTGAAACAGGGAGCTGGGAAAACACGGACCGGATGCCTGCCGGAGTCAGGAATGGAGTCGGCAAAAGGGAAAACCCGGAATTTCTCCCTGAGTCCAGAATGGAGTCGGCAAAAGTGAAAATTTGGACTGGATTTCTCCCAGAGTCCGGAATGGAGTCGAGAAAAGTGAAAATTTGGACTGGATTTCTCCCAGAGTCCGGAATGGAGTCGGAAAAAGGGAAAGCCCGGGCCATATTCCAGGCAGAGTCTGGAGTGGAGTCGGCAAAAGGTAAAACCTGAACCGGATTCGAGTCAGAGTCTGGAATGGAGTTGGCAAAATTGAAAACCCAGACCAGATTCCAGCCAGAGGTCGGAATGGAGTCGCAAAAGGAAAACTGGGACCGGATTTCCCCTAGAGTCCAGAATGGAGTTGGCAAAGGAAAAAACATGGACCGGATTCCCCTGGAGTCTGGAATGGAGCTGGCAAACGGGAAAATATGGACTGGATTACGGCCAGAGTCTGGAATGGACTTGGCAACAGGGAAAACCCTGACCGGATTTCTCCCAGAGTCCAGGATTGAGTCGGCAAAGGGAAAACCTGGACTGGATTTCTCCAGGAGTCCAGAATGGACTTGGCAAAAGGGAAAACCCAAGCTGGATTCCAGCCAGCATCCGGAATGAACTCAGCAAAAGGGAAACCTGGACCGGCTTTCTCCCAGAGTCTAGAATGGAGTCGGCAAAAGGGAAACTGCTTTTGAGAATGCAGCTGTCCTGCACAATTTTTAAAGTTTTTCTAACCTTCTAATGAATTATGCAATATCTCAGAGCATTTTCTAGATGTGGGATATTGTTCTGCAATTCTTAACTCCATTAGTTTTACAACAATCATGACTTCAGCAGAAAGATCTGAATTTTTCCATTGACATCTATACTTAGACGAGATTCTTGGTGAAGCCAAATGAAATGAAAAATAAAAATATCTGTATTTCTGATACTGCCAAATCTCTAGGTAGAAGTTAAGGAATGAAGACAAATAACAAATGAGTGGCTGTATTCCTCTGCTGAGTATATTTAAATATGTTTTACTTCCTTTTTTTCTTTTTTTTTCTCCCCAGACTTGCCTCTTGTCCCAGGCTATAAACCATTCTCTAACTGTCCTCTTATCTGACCTGGTTTCCATCCAGATGAGTATTTCCAAGCCCTCACCTGATACCAGACCTCTTTTATTTTAATCAATCTCCACCCCATTCTCTTTCTCAAACTGCAGCTCAGTTTACCCCTTTAATTTCTGCTTCCCCTTTTCATTCACAGTTGATCTTTCTGTATTTAATCCTGGTTCCCTTCCCACTCAGGCCCACTTTTCCCAGATTCCCATCAAGGGTTTGCTGACCCTCCCTGTTATTCTGTTTTCACCCTTTTGCATTTGCAGCAGCTCAGGTGCCCTCTCCATTCAGAAACCCAGTTTTTAGGAACAGGGTCACTGATCCCAAAGGAGATCTAGGCTTTTCCCCTAAAGCTGCATCCACTCTCCATGGAGCATCTAAGAGCAGGATTACACCTGGGATTGTTCATAAATGTCAGCTTTCCAAGATTTTCTGAGTGTGAAAAAGGATGTGCAGGAAAAAGAATAATAATAAAATATCCTATAATTTATTTTTTAAGCTGTTTAGGGTGACAGGTGTAGAGCTGCCTGTTGCATGTCCCAGAACTGGCTCAGAACAAGCTGTGGTGTCGGTTCAGCACTCAGAGAATTACTCAGGCTGTTTGCTGGAGCTGCTGAGCACCTTCAGGTGTTCAGACAGGACTGGGTAATGTGGCTGGAGAACTGGAATGTGACCCCAGACCAGGGACCATCCTGTGACTCTCCTCTGCTGGCACCTGCACTCCCCCTACTCCTCACAGCTGAGGTTCCTGACACAGAAGGTCTTTGCAAAGTTCTGTGTAATGCAGCTACAGATCCTTGCAGGCTTTGAATTTTGATCTTATAAAGCTGTCAATATTATTCACTTCTTGTGTAGTGACAGGCAATCACCTCAAACCTGACAAATATTGAGTAATCTACTCAACCTTTTGCCATTCAGAGGGAAGCTGACAAATCTTTCTTCTTGGCTATCTTGTTTGTAACAACTTTTTTGACCAAAGAACAGCACTTTTTCTTCAGACAGCAGAAATCTCCATCCCAAACTTCCTGACATTCAGCAAGCAAGTCATCTGTGTGCAGGAGCCCACACAGTGTAAAAGCAGCATAATTCCCATTTCTTCCTTCAAACAATTATTTTAAATTCATCTTACAGTGAGAGAACAGGCTTAAAATAGGCTCCATACTTGAACATTAGTTCCAGCATTCAGCAAAGCAGATTTCAGTGAATTGTGAGGCATTTCTGTTACCCGATGCCAAACCCAACTGCTTTGATGTTAAGATAAAAACATCCTGAATCTACCCAGCAGGACAAGGAAAACACATTTTATGTCTTGCTTACACTCTCATTTGTCCCCTGCCAAAAAGACTGTGCTTTAAAAGCTTTTAAACTATTTACATTTCTAACTTGAGCATTGCAATGTTTGTGACCTTTCTATCCAGTCTGTGCCTGCAGGGATGCTCTGGTGGCCCATGGCAGAGGCTGGACCCTGGCAGTCCCCTCTTATTTAAATTATGGGAGAATCCAAAGAAGAGAGATGCTAATGAGGAGGGAACGATCTCTCCAGACACGTTGTTCATAGCACATATTGATTTCTAGCATGTCATGGCAAGCAAAAGTCTAGCAACCATAATTTTATGAAAATGACAATTGAACAGCACATCTGGTGAGAATTCATTTATGCTTTTTACATTTTTAACAACCTGGCTATTTTTACTCTCCTCATCCTCTCAAAGGGAGCACAATGTAATGAAGCATGGAGCTGGAACTAGGCCACACCTCAGCTGGAAAATGTCAAATTCTATTATGCCATCCTCAAAAGCATAAATCATAGCTGCACATTTTTAAAGGTATAAATGAGGGAGGGAACACCATAAAACATTTATTTGCAATGTATTTATAGTACAGAATGGTAGAGGATGGGATTTTATTTATGTAATGCAGAAATATACCAAACATTTTAAAGTTGAAATCTGTGATACTGTGTATCTCCTCTCTGCTGAGAAATCCCTTTGCACACTGAAATTTCTTGCATTTATTTTTTTCTGGTTGTCAGCTAATAAACTAGCCTGCTCAGTGTTAGTTCCTTTGTCATTTAAAATCCTTATTTTATGTAGGGCAATAATTTTAATTGTCTTAAGTTTAAATAAATACTTAACTAGTATAATAACCAGGAGTCCACACTTCATTTTTAATATTAAATTTTACCTTTCATGCATTGTTTCCCATGTTTGATTGTTTAAATTATATATGGGGAAGAAGCTCTGCCTCTTTGGCAGCAGCAGCACCACAGTTCATAACTATTCAAATAAATAAATAGCATTTACTGAGCATTTAGGAGGAGGAAGGAAGGTTGTTAAACTGTCTTGCTTTCTCTCACTCTTCCTGTTTTCTTCAATATTCCCTTTATTCCAAGAGGTTTTGACTGTGGAAGTCTGACCCTATTTACAATAATTTTGTCTTTTGGGATGTGTTCAATACCTCTCAATTCTGTAACACAGTTTTTAAAGGCTTTCCAGGATATTCTGTGTAATATGGTTAGATGACATTTATGGGGACAGCTGATATGCTACATAATACTGTGATTATATATATATTCATGAGATATTTTTACCTGCCATTCACCCTGGAGTAGGGGAGGGTCTCAGAAGAGTATTTAAACAACTTGTACAACATAAGAATACTAGTAGGCTGATGGAGTTTACAGACAATGCTATATTCAATGTATAAAAAATAGGCTACATTCATTATTACAGAATTAAAATGCACTCAAACTCAACTCACTGCTACCACTAAACCTATTGTACAAATCACATTACTTATTATCTAGTAAACATGTTCTTAATTTGATCTACAACTTTTATACCCCAATAGCCTTTGAGGGACAAATTATCAGTTGAAAACCATTGCAGAACAGAATTCTGCATTCATTCTGAGGCACATTTTGCTCTGTGCAGATACTCCTACCTTAAACAGGTCACTTTATCACAGCATCCTCAGGTGCTTGAGCAACAACCTCCAGGGTGGCATTTTGTTACAGACAAGAGAATAAATTTTAAAAAACAAAAAAAAAAAGAAAAAACCAAACAAACAAAAAGAAAAAAAAAAAAAAACACACACACACAAAAAACCCCAAACAAACAAAAACAAAAAAAATAAATAAAGGAATAAAAAAAAAAACAACTGAGTAATATACCAAAAACTCCTTTATTGCTGCATGTTCTCCTCTTTTACACCCTTGATCCCACTTGCCCTGCACCTGAGTGCCCCCTGTGCCCTCTGGGATTGCCCAGCACTCAGCACTCCCTGTCTCACTGCCTGCAAAGCTGCTCACCTGTCCTGCACAGGTGCAGCCCCATTCCCAATCACCCCATCTGTGTGCCTGCATCATTTCTTCTTGTGTCCTTTATCCAGGGGGATCTTGTGCAGCTGAACTTTGAGGGTTTATTTCTGACTGAGCCCGGGATCAGTGCATGAGGATCTCTCCCAATGAATATTTCTGTTCTCCCCGTGTGCCTGTGATACAACAGGAATGTAAATGTGGAACAGGCTGGTGCAGCCTGTGCTGTCCTGCTGTTCCTATAGGCATTTATTCCATTTATCCCCCTGTTCCTGCCTCACTACAGCCATTTTTTTGTGGTTCAGGAGACATAAACTGTCAGAGGAGCAAAGATGACCATCTACTGCTTTGACCAACCCTGCTGCCATGGTGAATCAGAGTTTGAATCTCTGAACCAGACATTTAAATGCAGATTAGAAAGGGGAGGACAGGTTGAGGATACTCCTGAGCCCGTTTTGCTGAGGACTTGCATTCCAGAATCTCCCATCTGCTGGTGCTTCCCGTGCTGAGCACAGGGTCCCTGTGTCACATTGCTGGAGGCCATCCAAGCAGTGACAGGGGTTTCTCCTGTCACATTGATTCATTCATCTGGAATTCCTAATCCTGGAGCTGAAGGTGAAGGCAGCGCAGGCTGTTTGCTCAGAGCTGTCTCAGGTCACCCTTGGACGGGATGGGGCAGGAGGGAAAAGTGGATTTTCTCTGCTCAGTGATACACACATCAACCTGTATAAATACATAAACTACCTGCTCTTTTCATTTTCTTCACTGAGTAGACCATGTAGTTTTTTATTACTTTTAGGAGAAAACTCTTGATCCTAACAATGCTGATGCCATTTAACTTCATTTTGTATCATTTGTTACCAGCTTATATCTCCACTCTGTTCTGGAGCAGTAGATATTTCAGTGTTGAACATTTGAAATCTTATCTACCATTCTGTTCTGACTGATTTAATCTCCCTGGCTTTAAATTGTCTGTCTGAAATCACTGCAGAATGGATCAAGAGGGGAACACTCAGCTCATTTAGAAGGAGGTTAAGAAGCTATTCTTGAGTTATTCTTAAGAGTTCTTAACGTATTCTTAAAATTTTAAGGAGCTTTTCTTACACTGAAGTGTTGCAAGTAGTAAGTTGAAGATTTAAAGGTGACAAGATAGTTTAAGAATATTATGGTTTGTCTTGTACAGCCTCAGCAGGGATTTCTTTCCCTTCCTGACCACTTCAGTCTGGGCAGCACAGCCACTCTGGAAAGCAGGTGATGGATCAGAGCAGCTTTAAAAAAATTATGAGGAATTTGAAGGAAAAAAAATAAAAAAAGAAGTCAGGGCATGAGCAAGCTGGAAGGGGAGGCTGTTCCCTGGCAGCAGGGACTGAGCAAAGGGCAAACACTGAGAGCAGTCAGTAAAGGGTTAATGTTCAGGGGCTCTGCTCAGCCCTGGTTAAACACATTCACACTGATTTCCAGCCTTCCTCTCTAACACTTAGCTTAGAACTCAGCAGAAATCGGGTTTTTCACTGTTTGAGCAGACATTTGGCAACTTGTGAAGTGTCAGATGAGCACTGGTGAATTTGAGAACTGGGGTGAACGTTTGTGTCAGGGAAGGGAAAAATCTTCACAGCAGAAAGCACCCTCTAACCTGAGAGTGGAGATACCTGAAATAAAGTCACTTTAGTTTGTTCCAATTACATTAAAAGCCAAATCCTGCACTGCTGACACTTTACAACTGATGAAATCTGGTTTAAGGGACTGGCTGCACACCGGAGACTTAGTCAGTATAAACTGAAGGTGGTGAAGGTTTAAACTGGGGCCTAAATATAATTTACCATGAGAGATTATGGCTTTAAAAAGTCCTATTTGAATTGCCAGCAAGGCAGAGAGAGCAGCCTGTAGGATTCAGGAAAGCAGGATTCCTGCTGGGGTGTCCTGTCCAACACCAAGGCTGTGGAAGTCAAGGCAGTGAGGTTCTCCTGCCTTGGTCCCTGGGGTGCAGTCCCAAAGAAATGCCCAGGTCCAAGTGTTCAGCCTTCCTGATTTTTTCTCACCCCCCTGGGACACAGTCCCTTCTCTATGGATTCTCATTTACATGATAAAACACTTCATAAATCTAAAACATAATTCACTGGACTATTGTTAGGGAATTTTAGATTTATCATCCCTCCTACTAATTCCATTTAATCTATTAATTTACCTTCTATTAATTCATCACAGCTTTCTGGGCTGGCTGGGTTTTTTTCCCTGCTCATCTGCGAGGTGTTGGATGCTGACAGTGACGGAAACCTCACAGGAAGCATTGACAAGGTCTGAAAAATAATTCTGGAGCCCTTGTGTTGCTAAGGAAGTTTCATCAGTAGAACCAACGATTTGAGATTGTTTTCTCAGCAGTGCATGAGATAAATGAGAACTATTTCCAGATTCAGTAATTTTGAAATCTGAAGGAACGATCTTATCAGTTTGCTGGCCACCCTGTACAGAATGCATCAAAAAAGATTAATAGGGAACAGGGACACCTGTTTTCTTTCAAAGCAAAAAAGCCCTGCAAAAATATTTTATGGAGCTGTTTTTTACCCACTTCATTTTGCACTCAATATAAAATCTATATGTTTTGTATAACTAGCTTTTCATTCTCCACTGCTGGGATAAGCAAATTGGTAAATGAAAAGAAAAACAGGTGAAATTCATTACATTAGAAAACAAGGCTCTCTCTGAGGTCTGAGCTGCTGGAATATTTAATGTGGTATCTTCCAGAATTTTCCCAGTGGGTAAAGGAATCTCTCAGGAAAACTTTGTTTACACAGCTTAACCTAAGATGCATCTGTATGGAGAAAAGAAGGAAATTTTCTTTTCCATCAGCTACAAAATTTGACTGGTTTGAAATCCACCATCCTCAGGTGTATGACAAAAAATGTTAAGACAAATAAAGATAAATAATGTGACTGCAAAAGCCAATGTCCAAATACAAACAAAGAGCAAATTCTGTTCGTCGAGTTTCCTCCCTGTGTACAGCAAGCCCTGGCTACTTTAGTAAATATGAAATATTCCACTTCCATAGGAGCAGGACTGGGCCCAAGAGAGGCAGGTGATCTGTTCCTGTGGCTCCAGCATTCTGGAGCCATCTGAGGGGAATACATGACACAAATCTGTGCAGCTCAATTTAATGTGCCTGGTTAAACGAGCACAAACATTCCCAAGCAGTGCATCTGCAGCACAGAGATATTTGTGTCACAGTATCCCTGCTCAGGATGTATTTGGAAGTAATTGGAGGGGATGAAACCTTCTAAAGGGATCATAAGGAGATGTAGAGTACTTTTGAAACAAACAAACAAAAAATCTCCTTTTTTCTAAAGTTAGTTTAACTGAGCTACTTCCAAACAAAATCATAGTCTGGTAATGATAGCTGTTGAGTGATGCAAACTGTATTTCAGTTAAGAATCTATTCTTTTTATTAGAATTATAATTAATTACTCCTAATTTTTACTTCAAGTCTTGTCTGCACAATACTATGAGTCATAATCCTATTTTAACAGCAATTAATCTGGTGTTAATTTACCACTGAGCAAATCTCAAAGTGCATTTGACTGAGTTACAAATAAAACCTCTCCAGGTTCAAAGTGTTTTGATTTTACCATGTGCATCTGATTTGGGAGATTTCTGGTGATTTCTTTTGCCAATAAAAAAAAAGATAACTTCTATTTTTGGGCTCTAGGTTTCTAATTCTCAGAGAGTGCCATGAATCACTGAATACATTCCCCAATTCTGAGCTTCCAGGCCCTGCAGACCTGCCCAGCTGGGGTCAGTCAGCAGAACCTCCCTGCTCAGCTGGCCTTGTGCAAGAGCTCTCTTATGCTTTCAGCCAATTCCCTTTTCTGATGTTTTGATTTTCCTTTGCCTTTTCTCACCTCTCTGGAGCAGTTTCAGACTATCAACCCATGAAGGCCTGAGTTATTTTGGGGGACAGCTCATTTGTAACTGACTTTTTTTTTGTTTTTCTCCCAGGGCAATATGATGTAGGTTGGAAGTGTTGGTTTTCTTTTATATAGAGGAGTTAATCTGATCAAAGTGCTCCGAATGTGCTCTATGCAAACAAATTCCTATAAATCTCAAAGCTGGATTTAATCTGTGTTCTCCTTCAGCTTTTTTTCTCCTGTAGTGAAGGTGTATTTTTCTCATGTGCATTTCTGTCATGTCTACCTAATTCTGTTCTCACACGTGTGTGTTTTATTCCACATAAATGAACTTGGCATTAAAGTTCTCACCTATAAACAGGTCCACAGCTGCCTAAATGGAAATATTCTGATAATTAAGATGACAGTGGATGGCTGTTTCCTGTCTTTGATTGCAAAAGAAATGTCCAACCCTCGGCCAGCACGTCCTGGTGGCTCCTTCCCACGCAGGAGCAGTGTGTGTGTGTGTATTCTGGAATCAGGCACGTTCCTCAGGCCCTCAGAGCACATCCTGTTGTGAGGAAACAGCAATTCAATTGTGTCTTGGTGCAACAATACACAACTTTGGAAAAGTTTCAGTGATAGTCACCAATGGATTATCAGGCAATGCTTCCCTGAAAGCATCACAGCCCAGCCGGGGGATTTGGAGGTTTTGGTAAAAATGGACAACTCTGCCCATTTTGTTACACTCTCACAAGAATTTTACTTTTCACAGAATCCCAGAATGGTTTGGGTTGGAAGGAACTGAAATCTCATCTCATCCCACCCCTGCCATGGCAGGGACACCTCCCACTGTCCCAGGTGGTCCAACCCCAGTGTCCAGCCTGGCCTTGGGCACTGCCAGGGATCCAGGGGCAGCCCCAGCTGCTCTGGGCACCTGTGCCAGGGCCTGCCCAATAATAACTTTATATTAACTAAACATTAACTTCAAGTGAGGTTTAACTGCTCTGCTCTAATGCTGTGGCACCCCTTTCTTTTCTGAGTGTGCAGCTTTTGTTCTTAGGGTGCATCTTGGGGCACAGATACAATTCTAACCATCCTCTTTGATTTCTCTTCCCAATCCTCTATCCAATCTTTTCATCAGCTTTTTTTTGGGGAGTTGGGAGGGGGTGGTGTGTCACCAGGTTCCCTTTTTTTTGTCAGGTATTGTTATACAAAGAAAAATTAATGTAAGGTAAAAAGTAGATGCCTTTAAAAAGATACCAATAAATCATTCAAAGTCTGTCAGTTTTCTGCACAGGCTGCTAGGAGAATGGATTAATGGATCTACATATAACAGAGATTTTCTATATTGCTGAAGTTTTCCTATCTGGCAGAGCTTTGCATCATTTGGAACCAGCCCCAGCCGTGGGAAGACTCCACTGATTTCTCTCAAGGAGTGCTTTGGTTGTGGGGGAGTCCATCTATGACTTCCCTATAAGTGTTCCTGGATGTATATTTTGAGGCACAAAGCCTAAGAATACAGCACAGAATGTGACAATGCAGAATATAGAAAGAAGCTGTTGATTGCCATTGGTATTTTTAGGCTCCTGGTTTCAGGAGGATGCCAAAAGCAAACTGCAGCAGTCAGATCCAACTGCATTATTCCTCAAGGCAGTATAAAATAGTGAGGCAATTTCAGAAACTAGATTAAGAATCATAGTTTTTCTTGCTGCATAAAATTGCTGAAATTGTACAGAAATCTGTATTGTGGATCACAAGTTAATGTAAAAACTCCAAGCTATTTTTTTTCACTTTGTCTGTTTAAGCTACTGGGCAAGTTGTTACATGAATAAATTTATTTTCTTCCTCTGAAACTGTATAATATTAAAATGTATAATATTAAAAGCTGTGTTGTTGGCATAAAATATAAGTTGATCAGACAGACAAAGATTATTATTCTGACAACTGTATACACAAGGGTATCATTGTACATTGAATTTCAGTGTGTAATATGGTATAAATCTTCATGAGAGACTCAACTTTTATTGGCTGCACAGAAGGTGCTTTTCCTTATTAAATATGGGAGAGGGTCCCAGTGGGATTTTTTTAAAAATATCTTTATCCATTTTTTTCCAGCCAGTCTCGGTGCCCGGGGAGGCTCCTGAATTCAGCAGGATGACGAATCCTCCCTGGAATGCCTGGATGGAGACACAGCCACGCTTGGAATGTTTTACCTCAGCAGAACCCACACAAGCCTCACCTTTCCCTTCCATAAACTCAGTCTGGAGCCTGCAGGACACCAAAATTCACCTTAATTCAGTGAAACATTACCAGTGAAACCCCCAAATCACCCTGGATCTGCACTCCTGCCGTTCCTGGCTGTCACTGACTGTTGCCATCCTCTCTTTGCACCTGCTGAGGATTTTGGGGACACCCACAGACTCCTTCCCCTTGTGCACAAAATGAAGGGCAGAGAGTGAGGGACCCTCTTGTGGAATTCAAACTGCACCCATCATTCTCCTGGCCAGTGCAGGGACATCAGCTTTTACTGGCCAAGAGTAATTAGGAGATTTCACCAACTGTCCGTCCAGAGGGTTCCCCCACCCTCCTCAATCAGCAAGCCTGAGGGATTTGATGGTTTCTCTGTCCCCCCAGGTTTATCAGTGATTTGATGGCATTGCTCAGCTGGGAGGGCTCTGGGCACAGCAGGGCTGTGACTGCATTTGGAGCTGATGAAATGCCAGTTCTCCACAGATTCAAGTCACTTTAATCTCTATTTGACATCCCTTTCCCCATCTGTAGGTGAGAATCAGGAGGATCTTTCCTGTGTCTGTGTCCCCAACCCCCCCTGTTTAGGGATTCATACATGGCCCTGTCCCACAGAATGGGTGAGGTTTGGGGGATAAAGGCAGGGCTCAGATCTGGACTGTGCACCCTTTCTTTAAATCAGGGTTCAAACTTCCAAAACTTCCCTTCTTTGCTATGAAAAGTTGTTAATTGTGTTGTTTCAGACCCTATTAGAGTCCACATGAAAACTTGGCATTACTAATTTTTTTACAATTTATAGCATCAAAGTCTCCCCAGCTGTCCAAAATTATTTCATCCTGGTACTTTCTGCTATGAATTTATAGTTTGATGCACTCAGACTATAGCAGCACTTTTTATACCAGTACCAACTATAAAGTTTATATGCATCACCTTTATAGCATAAGTAAGGACTATGAAATGTTGTCTTTCTGCTACTGATTTGTGCATTATTATGTTGAGAGGAAGCAACAGCTGTAAGGACAAAATAACACTTATTTCACCACCCACAGGAACATGAAATTGCATATATTGTTTTTAAAATTAGCTATCACATGTAGAGTTTGATTGTATATAGCTAAATAATAAAAGCAAGTGCATTTTTAGGTGCTCTTCAAATGAGGTCACAGTGCTGATGAAGTTCTCAGTATTTCTCTGATTTTATGAGATTCCAGGGGCAGTGATGAGATGTGTGGCACACAGGTGCAAGCGGCCAATTTAAAAATGCCCTAAATATAACTTGATGGGCTAATCACATTTACAGTCCACAAAATGTGCATGAATGCATAATGATGTGAGAAAAACACATCCAGTGAGGAAATAATAAACTATCCAAGTGAATATGTATTATTCACTGCTAATTTTAATTAAGACTCAGTCTTAAATTCTCATGTACAAAATAGAAAACATGTATTTTGGTACAGAGTTTCCACAGCCTCATTTTGCATTCTTTTCTTCAGTTAGAAGTGGGTAAATGTATTTTAAAAGCAGAGTTGTTTAGGAGTGGCCTCGGGGTCTCCATCCTGTGCCTGGATGTTTGCAAACCCCACAGGAGGGTTCAGGGCACACATTTCCTACAAACTCTGCTCCCCAGGGGAAGGACAGCGCAAGCCATGAGGAATAAGGAGGAACAAATCTTTCTCAAACACTGATCCAACTGGAACACTTCAAAATCCTGATCCAGGAGGAGAAATGATCACTGGGGCTGCTCTCCTCCAGGGCATCTGGAGCTCAGAGCAAAGCTCCCAAGTTATTAGCTGGGGGGTTTAGCATTTATCTTCTGCAGTCACTGCCAAAGGCATCCAGGCAGAATAAAGAATAACACCACACTGATAAATATGCATCATTTCCCTCACCTTCCACGAGAATTGTACAACATGGAAAGGCATCACTGGACTCTTAGTAAAGATAATAGATCAGAATTTATTTCAGGGAGGGGGTTTATCTTTTTTTCCCAGATTGAATCTTTTTAACATCAGATTTCAACCTGCTGTGAGTGACTTTTGGGTCTGATTTACAAATCTTTCAGATGGAGAATGTCATATGGAAACAAAATTAATGCTTCCTTGGCTGTGGTTTTTTGGTTATGAGAATTTACCTGACTGGGGGGAAACAGAAGAGGAACTGGGCTGTGCTTGCTGAAGGAATGAGTTTGTCTCCTTGAGAACTTGGGATCTCCTCTGGCCCCTGGTGGACGGGGAGTCCCCAGAGGTCTCCTGTCCCCTGTCCCACCACAAAGGTTTTGGTTTTGGTTCATTCTCATGGCAGATCTCCAGCCTGAGTGTGGGACGGAGGAAGGAAAGGATGGCAGTCACTGAGTGCAGCAATCCCATCTCCAAAGGGAATTCACAATAAAATGTTACTTCCAGTTTATAATTTTATGATCCCATGTTTCTCTCAGGGGCAGAAGATCTGAGATGCAAATTATTGTTTTTGTCTCTGAGGGAGCATCTTTATGGCACACTGAGCTCTGACAGAGGCATGGGGAGAGCTGGCAGGACTTTTCTGCCTGCCTCCCACCATACTCATCGTGGTGATGCACCTTCATTTTACCCTTTTGGTTATAAAGAACATTAAAACCAGAACTGAGAATGCCTTTTAAATCTTTTCAGCTCACAGTGTGATAAACTGCAGTCGAACAAGAGAAATAACTAAACATTTTTGCTAATTAGGAGATGGTTTGCCAAATATCCTAACTATTTTGTTTTGCTTTTCCAAAAACAAGTAAGAAATGGCCATAAGAACTACTGGCTACTGTTCAGGAAGACTTAATGGAATGACCTGTGGTGGTTGCACTGAAATAAAACAGAAAAACAGAGATAGCAGAAGGCAAGAATGGCCAGACTGTGCTGAACAAAAGGGTGTCAAGCCCAGACCCTGCACAAGAATATTCCAAGGCCCATTCAAGAGCCATTAATGCCATGTAACTCTGTGCCTACAACTCCATAAGGACACCTAGGAGGATGTCACAAGCCAAAGGTTGTATCTGTGTGCTTAATCACCCTAGACAGCTTAATCTTGATTAATTTAGCTGTTCCTTATGCAGGTTATGCTGTACAGCCTCAAAAGCTTAGAATTAAAAGTACATTTTTCTAATGTTAACTGATACTTGATTTGCAGCCCTTAATTTGTCCTTGTAGATTAACATCATGTTTCATTACACCACTGAGTAGAGTTTGTAGAGTTACAAATATTTTATGACTATTTCAATTGTCTATTTGTTTATTATCTGGCAATAAACCCTTCAAAAACCTTATTCCCATGTGTTTGCCTTCACTTCCATGTCACACATGGTCACAGAAGTCTTTGAGGTGGGAACAAATTACTTCCTGAGACCTCATCACCCTGAATTATTCCATCAGTCAATACAATCTAGAGTCAACAATTTCCTTCAGTGCCAAGAGGAATTACAAACACCTAAACCTGTTTTTAACAGGCATGAAGAAGCAGAACCTACCACGGATTTTCTGCCCAGAAATCACTTGTGAATTTTCACCTAAGCATCCCTCTCTTTGGAAGCAGCTCTCCAGCACAGCAAGCAGGACACTGAGCATTCTGTTTCATCCCACAGCCAGCTGGCCAGCAGCTGCAGGCTGGTGGCCAGGCAGTGTTTGTGGTTTGGTGGCACTGGGAAAGCCTGGAATGAGTGCCTGGTGTCCTCTCCCCTCTGCTCCTCCCCACAGAAGCACATCAGGCTGGTTGTTTTTCTTCCCCACCTGGTGGAAGGTGCTGACGCGATTTGGGAAACGAGAAGGAGGTACAGGATAGTTACAGGTTTTATGTCAGAGGCTGAACATCTGCAGACAAAATAAAAAAATTTATTTGCCTCCCTCTGGCCTTGTATAGTTCCAACAGACAACTGGGCCAGGGTTTTAATATTGCCAAATGTGTGGCCAAAAAAGGCCCTAAATCACAGGACACGTGGGAAGGAGCACAGACAGATCCCATCACACCTGAGTGAGCAAACAAACACCACGGGGCTGGAGGCAAGAGCTGGGAGCAGAGGCCTGAGGAAGAGAGGAAGGAGGTTCTGGGAGATGTGTCAGGGAAGAAGAGGCTCTGAGGATGCTCCAGGGACACTCTGTGGACAGCTCAAACCAGCAGCAGCTGGCCAGGAACACCCCGATATTCCTGGAGCCGCTCTGGGCACAGAGCCAGGGCATGGGGGCTCTGTTCAGCCTGAGGATGAAGGCAGAGCTGGGGCACAGAACACATTTGGATTTTCTGCCCTGACTCAGAAAATGTGCCAGGAGCTCTGGGGACCTGCACTGTTCTGGAGAAAACTGTACAGAAAATGTCAGGGCAGGCCCTGCAGGTCAAATGTCGGGGTTTGGGGAGAAAAACTGACCCCTTCTCTGCCCTCAGAAGGAAAAAAAAAGCAGAGTTAAAAGCAAAATATCTTCTATGGTGCTTCTAAATATCCTGCAGCATTTTATCACTGGATTAAAATCTATAAGAAATAAGTACCAAATGGTGCAAACTTCAGCTTCACTGCCCTATTCAGGAGGGAAAACAGTATTTTACAAAAAACTCCTCAAACTTCCAAAATTAGCATCACCAAAGAAAAAGTACCAGTGTATTTGTATATTCAGGAAAATGACTCTTGAAGGAAGCCTTCCCAAAATTACTTCTGGCTCTATGTAATTCAGGGAGATAGATGCATATGCCCATGAATTGTTTAATTGGAGAAATGTCTTTTATTCCTGTATAGCAGATGCACAAAGGGAATGGGAGTGTTTTATAACTTAGGCTTTTAAATAATAAATAAATGCTGACATTGTCAGCTGAGACATCTTGATTTTTGTGTACTGTGTAATACTGAAGTGTACCAATATTTTTTTAGAAAGGATTATCTTTCCCTTTTTAAAAAGAACATGAAACCTCAAGAATATGATAAAACATCACAGTTGGTTTCTAAATGCTTTGCATCTTAATATGGTTGAAGTTAAGGCAGTAAGTAATTTCTGAGTTTTTCCCTTGAGCCACGTAGTTCTTTTCATATGTAATTATTCTCTGAGTGCATTAGATAATGCTATGGTTCCCACAGCTGTATACACATCTATAAATCATTAATGAGGCAGTTAACTGAAACAAAACTATAAAAAGATTTGCATTACCCGGCAGAACCCAGCCTTAATTGACTTCCAGTTATTTACAATTAATTTTTCCATTTGGAATAATGATTGCAAGCAACTTAGGGTTTTTTATTACTGAGGAATTAGACGCTGACTATTCATCAAAAGTTTTTACAGAGAGGCTGTGTCAGTGGACAGCAATGAGCTGGAGGCAATGTGATTTTTACACACACATACTCTCCCCAACACTGGCTGAGGGGATGGGGCATGTGCAGTAAAATGCAGACAGGAGCCAGCACAAACTCTTTTCGTCCTTTTTATCACATACCTAAGTTTAACTACAATTAATTTCTTCTCTTTATAGCATCCAGCTGAAAGGCAATAGGATGAATAGAGCTGGCTGCAGTTCTACACAGAATAAACTGCATGAATGAAGAGTGAGTAAATATTTATTTCCATCTTACGAGACTGCAAGATAGACACTGGGGAATAAACAATGCAGAGGCTGTCGAGTAAATATTATTCCATTATGCTATTTAAAAATTACTTTTATAGAGCCATGGAGCACAGAGTAAACCCTCGTTAAGTTGTCATTGTTTGAGTCAGGCCCAGGACTGGGGCTGTGTGTCAGAGCCTGGACAGACACACGGAAGGGATCAGCTCCCTGTGCCATGTGAGCAGAACTCTGGCTGACACCAATGGGCTGGGGATGTGTTCATCGGGAAGGGATGTCACCTTCAAATTCCTAATAAAACCCTAAGTAGAAATCACCAGGCCCATTTGCAGCAGCTGATGTTACCTCCCTCAGCCTCCAGCCCTTCCAGAAAGCCTGAGCACAGGGCAGTGGAGATTCCTGGCTGGGAGCCCCAGTGGGAAATGAGTAAATCTCAGATACTGGGGTGCACTATGCTGCCCCCCTGGAAATCAATCCTTCCCTGACACTGAGCAAATGATCCTTTAGCGATTTCCCCTTGCTACCTTTGTGGGCTACAAAACCCATACAGTAAACATTTGGGCTGTTGTCTGTTCTCCCCCTCAGCTGCAGCTGCCAAGCTGAACAAGTTGAATGTCCGGCAATATTTTCTTGTTTAAAATAAATAATTTTGCTGTCCTTTGGCTAACATTTGAGCCTCTCCACTGGTGCCAGCTGGCTGGGCTGCCCTGAGCCAGGCACTGCAGGTGAAAGCAGCCCTGTGAACACAGGAGGGCATGGGGAGTTTTTGGTTTAGACCAAGAGACAGCCACTGGTGAATGTGGGGGAGTTTAATTCCGAGTGATGGCAAAGCAACAGGCTGCTCTCTGCCTTATCAATAGGTGCCAGCAAGAGGCCACTGGAATTGATTTGGGAAATGACAACCCAGCACTGGTAACCTTGAAAACCCTGCAATCTCCTGCTGGAGTCATTTTTCCCGAGTTCTGTTCTGCTGGGCTGTGCTGCAAAGTGTGATGTAAGTGAGGTGACAGCCTGGCCATGGGTCACTCAGCCTGTCAGTAATTCCAGCCTCGGCAAGCTGGTCCTGCCTCCTCACCAGCCCATGAACTTCACAGACACTTCACTTCCTCACGCTGCACTGGCTACTGCAGCAGTTCAGCTGGAAAAGCACTTCCATGTGTGAAGACTGAGAGGCTTTTCCTTTGGAAATCAGGCTGGTACCAGATGAGCAAACAATATTATTATTTTCATTAAGATATCACATCCTGTCAACACGCAACATTGGCAATTGCATTTCAAATAGCTGTGCCTTCACAAACTGTACAGTACAATTCAGACAGTGTTTTTCCTGTGTCCATGATTCTTCTTACTGGGCTTGTCCTGGAGTGGGAAAAGCTCTATTTGTAACCTCAGAACTGCAGTGACTTTATGCACAGAAATTACATTGCTGACAAAGATTATCAAAGTGACCAACCCCCTATCCTGAACAGTCTGATATTGCCTGTCTTCAAGCAGCCAAAAAGAAATACTCTGGCTTGGGAGTTTGCTTTGAAGAAGCCAAAACCATTTAAGTGAAAACAAAACTTTCATTTGGTGAAAATCTCTGTTAATTTCAAAAAAACTGATAACTATAAAAAGCATGTAATTTACTTACCAGCTTCCACAAATCAGGAGTCTTAGTCCTGCAGTTTCTCATCCCACTGGCAGAGTTCTCACTTCCCTGTGTGTCCTTTCAGCTGGGTTTGGTTTGGTGTAAGAGTCAGCACCTGTGAATCCCGGCTGTGGATTAAACACAATTGCTTTTCTCTTTTCCCTTTATGCTTTTTTCTTTTTTTCCCTCCAAGTTAGTATGAGCAGAACATAACACACTAGAAGAAATAAAGAATTACAGCCAGGATGTGAGGAATTATATTTTTTTTTTCCTTTGGAATGGAATTTCAATGTTCAACTATAAAGAAAAAGCCATGAAAAGAATCAAGAGCTTTTTCCACTGCTTTGCACATTGTAAAGTAATTTCAACATTGTAATATAGGTGTCAAACGTTACTAAATCAGCTGTCAAATGCTACCAAACACTTACTTTGCACAGGTGTAAATGATCACATAAAATGCAAAGCACTGATCTGACACCAAAAATCTCTGTGTACCATTTCTGTCTTCAGCAGCTTTACAGAACTATCAAGAAAAAGTCCAATAGGGAGTTTATTCCTTGTTTTTAAGCATTTTTGGTCTGTTTTCTTACTTTTAGGGATGTGGTTTCCCCCTCTGCTCCAGATGACACCAAGGAAGAGAATGCAACAATTTGCATGGAATAGCTTTGGACTGATCTACAAACAACAATATTATGTTTCATAATAATGTTCCAAATGTTAAAGAATTTTTCCTGCCAAAACCTCTCTTTTGTAAGTGTCCCAGCATCATCAACTGATGGCACACAGCTCTGGGAATAAACACTTTCAGCTAATGGCAGGAATTGTCAGGGGAAACACAACCCAGGTATTCCTCCCTGACACAGAATGAAACATAGGATTAAAGTTAAATACCAAATCCTACCAGCACTGGAGCGAATTAAGGTTTATTTTTCACTCCTGTTAATTCTTTCTCCTTAGCTAATTCATCTTGTTTCACTTAATGGCAGTGGTTTTTCCTGTTTGGCCCCTTTGGTGGACGAAGGGGACAATCCATTTTGGGCATGTGGCTTTGGGTAACAAGGTAAAGCTCCAGGCCAAGCCCAGATCCTAAAGGAGCACCCAGCCGGCTCCTTGCTGTGTCCAGCTGTCCAAAGGCAGGGCAGGGTGACCACAAACACCTCCCTGCTCTCCTCCAGCACAGTCCCAGAGGTGCCCTGGTCCATCCATGTGCTGCTGGGACATTCAAGTGATTCATGAAGAGCATTTAAATCAGACTGCGTCCAGCAAAATCTCTCAATAACCTTAATGTCAGGGGTGTGGGACTGCAACATTTATTGTGAGGGAGCTGTGACACAAACCTCACCATAATGAAACCATTTCAGGTAACAACTCAGAAGGACTGAGTTTGTCTCCACTGTTTTACTTTGGATTTTCTTGTGAAAAGTAAGTCTGGCCCACTGGGGGCTGAGTGAAGCACACAGATTAATTAGAGCTGGATGGATTTTGTATAGCTCAATATGAACATGTCACTTCTCTGGCTGCTGCATCTCCATCTTCCCTCTGACCAGCCAGAATTTATTCCAGAATGCTTGTTCTGGTACCAGGAGCAGCAGGTATATATATATGTATTTATATAAATTTGTTTATATATACACACAGCAAAACCCTCCCCTTTTCTCACAACTAACCACTCTTGGAGACAAAAAAATAATAGATGGTGAAAAGGGATCTACTGCTCATTGAGTGCACATTTCAGTGTCCTTTCTGAACGAGCTGTGAAAGCACTTTCAAACATGCAAGGCTGAATGTATGTAAAAATAGTTAAACTATTATAAAGCATCCAGTTTTTAAAGTATCACTTATCATAAGAACATTTTAATGTATGGTGCTGTATTGGCTTTCACAGTTTTGGATTATGTCAACAGAATCACATAATGAAGATGTAGTAAAATCTTACTGCATTTGTAAGTGAAACTCAGCAAAATGGGAGTTTTTATTTTAAAAAATGAGCTCCAAAGACAATTTTTCTGCCCTGCCTTAGATGCCCACACCCAAATGTTCATGCAAAGGATGCTCTGTTCCTACAGAAGACCCAAACAGGTCCAGGTCCAAAAGCAAGGCTGGGTGCAGCACCCACAAAAGCTGCAGCATTTGTGCTCTGCTGACACTGAATTGGCTCATTTCAATTGATTCCTTTGATGTACAATAACAAAGCAGCAGCAAATCATTATCCATCCATAATACATCATTATAAAAATACTTTTTTTACTGCCCTTCCATCTCAGCTTCAAATCATCAAAGACACCCTTACTTGCAGACAGAACTAGTAAGATTGTTTATTACAGTGATTTTTACATGTGCTGAAACATTAGCAGTATGTATTAGAAATGATGCCAGCACACGGCCTGGCTTAGAAAAGCCCCTCTGTAAATTCCTTGCCCAGCCCAGCAAGGGCAGCAGGGCCAGTGGATGCTGCAGGACCGCAGCAGGGAGCTGCAGGGGAAGGTGGAAGTGCCTCCATCAGTGCTGCTGCTGCTGCCAAAGGTTCCAGACCAAAGCCCAGGCTGGCAATTGTCCCGTGTGTGTTTAGGGCTCAGAGCATGCACAGGCACAGGAGGGGTTGTGGAGATCAGCTGAGGCCATAAAGGAAATTTGTAACAATTCAGGTTAGCCCACATTTTGTCATGTTACTAAAAACAGTCTGTAAATAAATGTATTTCCAGGCCACTTCCTTGTAGGCAGCAATTCAAGCAGCATCCAGGGTTTAATGCACAGCCATGTTCTCAGTGTGGACTGCTACACATCCAGGCTTCACATGGAGGTTGGGCACTATTGATCCTCTGGGGTTTATTATGGTCTGCATTCCACCCCCTTGCCTGCACTCAGCCAAGACCAAGGATGGCTCCATGGCCACTCCCCAGGCCTGGGCAGGCTCTTGGGGAGCCAGGGCTGGCAGAGCCGTGGGTGCTGCATCCCAAACACGCCCAGCCGAGCTCCCACTGCAGCAGGAGGAGCTGCCCGTGTCCCTCTGCCCCACACCCAGACAAAAACCACCCTAAAACCCCAACCCCAAGAGGTGCTGTCCCTCTCTGGGAGCCAGCTGGGGCTGTTCTAGTGAGGAGGAGTGTGCTGGGGAAGGCTAAGCCTTTAAAAGGCTTTAACACCTGCCTTCCACACAAGGTTTGCTCATTATTATATATCATTGCTCATTGCTGACACCCAAACCCCTCAGCCTCTTGCTTTGTCAATACTTACCAGGAGCCACCTAGTGAGGACTGAAAACAGAGTCGGTCTCTCCAGTTTATCAGTCTCCTAAACTTCATTTGTCAGAATTTTGACATTTAAAACCAATCTGGGATGGGCAGATCAGGAATCAACCTGTGCTCATCAACCCAGGCGCAGCGATGCCTTAAGGAATGTCTACACCAGTCACTGAGGGGAAAAATGCTCAAAAAGCCTTTATGGGGATGAAAGGAAAGTGCAAAAATGTTGTTATTTTAAAGACTGAGCTATTTAGATACATGAAATCTTTCTAAACTACACGATACTGGATAACTGAGCAAAGATCTCTGTTCAACATCTGCATTTCACAGGAGCACTGCCAGCACTGGGTCAGCCAGAAATGCTGCAGCACCCCAAGGGCTGCTTCAACTCCTTTTTAAAAATAAGATTTAGAATAAAGTCTCACTTCGGAAAATCCCACTGGAATTGAAACTAAAATTAATGTAATACCTAAAGATACAATTTAAGTTCTGCTGTTGCAATGTTTTATTCACAAATGAGTGTTTATTAAGAATCAGGAGGACTCACAATTCCTAATGCTCCTCTTTCTTTGTATCATTCAACTTTTGATGGCTTGATCAATGGCAGCATGATTAATGCAGTTATTAAAACAGCTGTTATAAAAATAATATTAAAAAAAACTCAATTTGTACATTGGAAGAATATTCTGATAAGTCACTTGATCACCTGTAGAGCAGAGGGCAACACGTTTTCTTGCACTGACACTGGTTAAGATAAAGATTTCTTTCAGGAACAAAAAAAATCAGGTGATTCTATTCTGCAGAGTCTGTTTACAAAAGTCTGCTAAGAAGAAAAAAATGCAGTGCTAAAAATGAAAGAAATTGTGAACATTCTACATTTAGATGTAGGGAGAAGTAAACATAATCACAGGGAATATATTCCCTGTAGATCTATTTAAAGGTCTTTTTTGTTTTTAAGTGACAGTGATTTATATTCAGGGCATGTGTGTGTAAACATGTGTACATAAACAAGAGTTTGCAAGGAAATAAGCACTGTGCCTTTGACCCAGGAATTAAAATAAAGAGGGAACAGGTGATCACTTAATTCCACCTGACTCAAACCAGCCTTCAGTGCCATGCTTTGAGAAGGGAAGCTTTCAGCTGTTTTCAGTTTTCAAAGTTCAGAATCTGGAGCATACAATAATTAGGAAAATGTTTAATACCAACCCACCCTCTTTATTAAGTCATTTCTTCAAGTATTTTTAATAGTGCAAAATACTGGTTTGCATTAGTACAGTTACTATGGGAATTCACAGTCCAAAAAAAATCTTAAAAGATTTCCAAAGTCAAACAAAAAACTTTTTAATACTGTATTTTTAGCAAGAACATTTTTAACAAAGAATGTGTACTTTAACTTAATATGGTACAACAGAGAAACCATACTTAAAAGTTTCCATTATCTAACACTCTACTGCATATTCATTTTTCCATCTTAAAAGACCAAAAGCCAAGCTGAACTGAGCATTAAAAAAAAAAGCATCAATTATAATCCTCATATTACATCAGCTATTAGGGTTTAGCTCACACTTTTGAATCGGTCATCTAATGAAAGGACAATTTTTACATCGTTCTTTTAAAAAATGTACACACATTTCTTTTTAAAACGTAATATATATCGAGTATCTGCTTCAGTAAACAAAGCTTAATTTATAAACACAATCGAAACAGCTCCATGTTGAACAGTTTCAGTGATAAACTGGACTTGTATGATGTACAGCCAGTGAGGACCATTGTGGCTTAAAATCATTGTGCCATTGCTATTCAGTAATAGCCACCTCCTAAGGAAAAAAAAAAGTTCTTTTTTGGGGCAGGGTGGGGAGGGGAAATAATTGATGTATGTGCTTAAAAATACTAAAACTCCTTTCTATCTCCAGGGACCTAAAAATGATCTGTTGTGACAGGCTTGGTTTGGTATGGTAAGCTTGTAAAAAGTCTCAGTATTTCTTAATACGGCAGTTTTCAATGCAGCAACAGTAAATTGCTTGAAATTGTCCTTCAAGTTTCATGCTACAAATCCTGTTCCTCACACAGTACTGAAGGCATCAAAGGTTGGAAGGGGCATTTCTCAGGAACTATATAGTTTTCAAATAGTGGTCATTATACATTTTTCAGCAATAGGTGGTTCCTTCAGTACATAATGGTCGGCTTGATGTATGTTCTGTTTTCTGGAGGGAAAGAAAGAAGAAAAAAAAAGTCAATTACACAGTTGAACATTTTTAATTAACTGACACTTAGGTGGCCTCTTCACTTGGTTGTGGATCTTTTTTTTCCCTCAAGCCAAATGAACAGATCTAAAAGTGATATAAACTGAACTGTCCATCACGTGGCACGTTTTGTGTAGGAAAAGGAGGCATTGGATGACAAGCCCCCAAGAAAGGACAAAGACCCACCACCACTTGCCCTGGTGTTTGCCAGCAATGGCTTGGGACAGGTTGCAAACACCCTGATTTGGATTTTATTCCTTTAAGCCATTTTTTTTTAATCAAACAGTCCTTTTCTCCCAAAGGCAGCCCGTGTTGGATTGCTGCCCCCCTGGGACAGACCCAGGGACAAGGCACCAGCTCTACCACACACCCTGCACAAAACCTGCCAGGGAACAGGGTGTTAAAACTGCACTGCTTTCAGAAAATGTAAATCAGGATCTGTTCTTGGAAAACTGTTCTTTCATTCAGAAACCACCACATTTCTCTTAAAATTCTATTTCTTTATTTAGCGAACGAAGCAGAAAAGCACTTCATAAAAATATTCTTAGTTATAGTACCTATCAACTGTGATTTTTCACATTAAGCAACTTTAAGCCCAGAGAAAAAAATAAATATTGAAATGCCCACAGAAACTGAAGCTAACAAGAATCCATATTCCTGCTCATTATACAATGAATCATGAATCCACCCAGCTAAATCTGCAAGAACTGATCTGGAAGATGATAGCAAAATGATAATATGGAGCAGCATTTTGTATAATGTTGACATCTCTCCCATTACTGCTTTACATACGCCAATACCGAGCACTCCTAAGGAAAGAACAAGTATTGACCTGCAAACTGACACTGATCCTTGGAGCAATCTCCAAGTTTGCCACATTTCAATTTCAAAATGCATTTCAGCTATAATATGAGTGATTTATCATTTAGCAGTAGCTGTCAAAGTAACCTCCTAGATAAAACAAAAACATCTGGAACCATAAACAGAGGAGAGCAGTAGCTGAATTTTAATCCAAATCCGACATGTTCACTTCATTAGGAACAGGAAACAGCTAATTAGTAATTGAATGTTTTGTGGTTTTAAGGAGGCTCAGACTCTCCAAACTGAGATGATTTAATACGTATTTTGGATGTAAGCACAAATAAAGATCACAAGAGCCAGGGACATAACAACTCCAGGGGGATGTTTGGGAGCCTCCAAAGAAAGAACTAAAATTAGTTTCAGGCCATTGGCTGATGAAAATTCTTGTTTTAAACCTGGTGGGGAATTACTAAAGCCTGGGGGGGTTCAGCAGAAATGCAAGGGTTGAGCACTGTGGGGTTTGTTTGTGGTTTGGGGGTTTTTTTCCTTTTTCTCATGATCATTAGGAAGCTGCACATGGCTTCTTCCTAGTGGAGGCTGTTCTTTATGTTATTATTAAATTTGGAGTCTTATTTTTTTAATTTTAAGTATTATTTTTTAAATTAAGGTAAGATGAGGACATTGGGGGTACTATGGGCTGACTAAACTTTGGAACAGATTTCCATATTTCCTTCCAATCCCCTTTATTTCTCAAGGAAAGTTCAATGGAGATACCTGGAATACCTGTAAGAGAGAAAAGTAAATGCCACAGCTCAAGCCCAGTGCAGCCACCCAGGAGATATCATTGATCAGTGAACAGAAAGTGCATAGTTAAATATTTCCTTTTTATAACACCCTAAATTATTCTCCAGAAATTAAAATACTTTTTTTGTTGCTGTGCAATAAACTGAATTTCATGGCATTAACCACGTCACACAGCAATCACCTCTGAGGAATTAACGTGCTGGGAGCAGCTGTGCCCCCACTTACACAGGAAAGACAATGTGATGTTGTCAAATTAATCTTTTCTGGAGAATATTCACCATCTCCTCAGTGCAGCTGACTGCAAGCTACAGACCATTTTATAGCACTTTACTGTATTATATAGCAAAGATTTGAATAAATCTGTGTGCAATAAATGTATTCTTTTATCAGGTTTATCCCTTAATCAAATATTCATTTATGTGGGCTTCATTCTATTAAAAAACGAAATTATACAAAGGTGAGCAAAAGTGTAGATTTACAGTAGTTTAAAGCCTAATCTCATTCTCTAGGGGTAATACTGACAATATAAAAACTGTATAAATGATATTCCCTAACACTAAATATGCTTATGAGCCCCCTGTGCATGTTACACTGCTTTACAGCCTACAGAGCAATGCATGACTGGCTTAATAAGCAAGACATTTAGAAAGGAGGTTTTTTTTTCCCCTTCACGACGTATAAGACAAGTAAAGATCTCTGAGTTTCTTGGTGAGCCAGAGTCTGTGTTAATAACTGGAATTTTCCCTCAGGACAGCATTCTCTTCCCTGAGTTGTTAGCCCAGGGTAGGTGCAGCTCTTGCACTCCTTTTAGCCACAATATCATCATTTATCTTTTTCTTCCAAGGTTTTAATGGATGTATAAAGGACAAATCCAAAGGCAATAATCATCATCTCCATATTTATTCACATTTAATTTTTTTTCCCCAGCTTATTCCACATCTCTGAATTTTATGAATCCTTTGTTTGTAAAATCTCTGGCTTAAATCAGGAATTTAGCTTTATTTCTCTAAACTACTTTAAAACAAAACAAGTGTCCAACTGCACAGGAGATGAGCTCTCCACCCTTCCCAGGCTGGGTAAACAGCACCTCAGTTAGATCAGAGCCAAGCTCAGCTTTGGAGGAAGCAACACATGGGAAATGCAATGCTGTAACAATAAATTAACTTGCAAAGCTGGGGCTAATTAGTTTGAACCAGTGTCTTTGTACAAAGAAAAAAAATCAGACAAAACCAGTTTGCTTCTCCAAAGGATCATATCCCTCAGAAAATCCCTCTTTCCCTACAGCCCCTGGCTGAGGGATTTCCAGGAGTGCTCCTGCCTGGAACGGGAACGAATCCAGGCCCTGCTTGTGGGTAGGGACCAGAGCAATGACCAAAACCCAGCAAAGGATCCCTTCACTACCATGAAAAGAAGATGGATCTGGGCTGATCATTCAGCTGAATGACAAGTAAAAATTACTTCTTTGCCTGCTTATTGGTTGTCCAGCAAAACTTCTCTTTTATCTGCAAATATCCTTCAAACTGAGCAGCGAGAGAGCAGGGCACAGCTCCCTCTTGACCGAGGAAGAACATGATCAATAAATGGTTCTGTGAGCAGCAGTACCAACAAGGGTTGGCTTGTTTTCATCTCTCCCACTTTCCTATGGCCTCTCTCCACCCTGCAGAGGTGCAGATATGGTATCAGAGGTGCTCTCTCTGATATCTTGATCTGGCTGAGCCCAGGGCATCCCTTGGGATTGGTACCAAAACCTCTCCTTCCTGCCAGCCTGACCCTGCAGGGCGGCTCACCCACAGAGCCGCTGGGTAGGAGTTTCTTCCCCTCTTACTTTGTGTGTAAGGCAGCTGACTTGACCCTGTCAAGTATTTCCTCATCCATGTTCAGAGAGTTAAAATAACTTGAATTAAACTCAGGATTTGTAGTGAGTCCCTGTAAAGCCTGTTCCTGGGGAGCCCCTATGGGGCAGCTCTGAGCCGCAGGTGGCCGTGTGGGCATGGAGTGACACTCTGGGAACTGCACAGGGGCTTTGAGAGAGCTTTTCTGGGAACTCTGCAATGACACAGCACGAGGCAGCTACCAGGGGTTTAACAACCCACAGCCTCCAGAGCAGGACACGCTCTAGGGAGAGAACACAGCTTGGGCAGGAAGAACAACAGGCCCAAGACTCAGATAAAGCAGCTTGATTTGAGAACTCTGGTTAGATCAGAGCACCAATGAACTGAAGTCCAGTCCATGATAAACCCCAAAATACATTCCAAACTACACCAGTCCTTCATCTTTGTCAAATAAATAGGATGTTATTCACATGTTAGATAAAAATGAAATGTTATTCACGGTAACCCCAGAGTTTTTGTGCTGAATCTCTGCCAGGTTATGTCACAAACAAATGCAGCAGCAGCAGCAGCTCTGGGTCACCCTCCTGTTGCAGGCACAGTGAAGTACATTTTCACCTCAGGAAAGCCTGCCTGCCTATGCTGCTGCCTCCTTCCTGAAATTTTATTTTTTTGTAAATTGTTGTTATCAAGTATTACTGTAACATCTACTTTTTAAGATTTTAAGCTAACATTGCTTCGCTGATTGTTCAGCTATCCCCTAACAATGAAATATTGTAATACAAAAGTTAACTAAGGTATAAACATGCAAAAGGAGAAGTCTCCCTGCGATCATAAAATGATGTTATTTTCTGTTCAGCAGTTCATGTTACTGCTGTTCATGCTAATTAATTAAAGGAGCTGTTGCTGTAATGTGCAAACAGGGAATCTGAGAAACTGAGAGGGCTTTTAGGTCTCCGAGTGAAGTTAAGTCAATCTGGGCGCGGGCAATCAAATGTAATGAAATCACTTGTCAGTGCTAAGCTTGCAAAAACTGTGAAGTTTGACTAGGGAGTAAAAGGATTATAATTAGATTTCCAATAGGATAATAACTAAATGGCAGAAAGCAGTAAAGAGAAAATATTACTTTGTTAGCTAATGGTGCTGCTGTTCGGTTTTAGTTTTTATCAGCACACTTGTAGTTGTGCTAATTTAATTTGCTTTTATCAGCAAAAATGCACTACTCGAATGGTACTTGAATGTCATTTGCAAAAATCATTGATCTGAAGGTGCACTTAATGACACCCAGTATGTTTATTTTATGTGGAAGGGAGATTGGCTGATAAAATGGTTGATGCACTGTGGTGCTGGCCCAAGAGTGAGTGGTGGAAGGAGGAGCAGGAGACTGTCTGAGTGCTCATCACTTGCTCTGATCTCCTCTGCCAGCTAAAAACCTCCCAGCTCCAGCTCTGTACTACTTCTGGGATATGGAGGATGGAGGCATTAAACTTAAAAAAAGTTTTAAGTCTCATCTGCATGAAATTTCTGTTCAATTAATATACAAAGCAGAGGGAAAATGAGTCAACTAAATGGAAAAGATTTATAATGCAGATCAGAAAAGCAGTACATGAACAGCTTGTGTTAATAAAATCATTTTAAGAAATGAGCATAAAATATGATATGACTTAATCACTGTGAAAGGTGGCTGTGCAGTAGTTCTGTAATTTTCCTTTAAACCGTCTTAAGGAGATACTGGCAGTGGAACTAATTGAATTTCAAAGGAAAAGCACTGTGTGAACGATAGATTTCTGTCCAGCAGAGCTATTGACAACAGAAAAAGAAAGCTCTGTATTGATGCTAGAGCTTTTTTCCGGAGCAACTGACAGAGATTTTGGAAACCTGGAAACAGCTTTGTATCAGGGACATGTGTTTTGCCCCTTCCTCCTCCCAGGGCCCAAAAAACAAAGGCAGCAAATGACAGGGGCAGTGAGGGAGTGTGCTCCAATTGTCAGAGCTGCAGCAGCAATAGGAGCTGTCAGGAACACGAATGGTTATCAAAGGAAAGGGAATAAAAAGTTATTACAGTATCAGCATAAATAAAAATGAAAGAGATGGTGCTACAGGACAGGAACACTTTGAAATCTAAACAAGCTCCACAGAGAGCTCTCCAGAAAGCTTTTTATCAGCTCAGAGTGTTTAGTGACCAAGTGGCTCAGCTCCTCACGTGCCCCCACGAGCAGGATTATCAGGCAGGGGGGTCAGAGCCAGCAGGGCAGAAAAGGGAAGGGGAGGGACAGGGACAGGGACAGGGCTGCAGCTCCTGCTGCCCAGGCCATGTCCTGCTCCCACTGAGCCCAGTGACACAAGTCAGGGAATATCCAGCTTTCCCCTTGGCCATGCTTAATAAAAACTTCCTGATCCAAAGCCTCTCATAACTGAAGGGATGACATAGTTGGGATCAGATTAAAAGAAAAAAAAAAAAAAAAACTTGCTGTGAAATAAAAATGGTAAAAGTCACATGGCTTTCCTGTGTATTAATAAACTACAGGTAACATAAACTTCTCTCGATTCCTTCAGGCAAGTAAATGGTCGTTGGAAGTGGCTGTGCATCACTTTCTTCACAGTATTTTTACTCATTTTTGATGTAAAGACACATTTGAGCCTAGTGTCATGGTTTTTTCTCAACTGAAAAGTGAAATTACCTTCCCCATCTTTACCAGAGTCTGCCCAGATGCACCTTTGACTCTCAGAGTTGTCTGGAAGAGCACTGAGCACTCCTCTCAGCAGGTACCATGAACAGATCAGAAATGTAAAGGAACATTTTCCTCATCAAATTTAAATGCATGTGTCCCATGTGCTCATCCAATATTTTGACTATTTCTGGCAGCAGCAATTTTCCAATTGCAATATTTAGAGCACAGCTCTCGTTATATGTGCACATATATATACACACACATATGTCAGATGTATATATCTGCATTACAATAAAGCTGTGATTCTCCTTCTCTGTAATACAAAGCATATGAATCTAAAATCACAAGAAGAGACAGCAGTAAAAATATTTGAAAGCTTTCCTGTAAGGATGGCAGATGGACGACAGATGCATACCAGAGGTATGCAAGTCAAACCTTCCCCAGCTGAAGAGAAGTGCTCAAGTGAGGTTTGTGTCTCTAAGTGCACTGCAGCCCTTCTCCTGTCTGCACAAACTGCCTCAGCACAGGGGATTTGTGCACATTACCATCCCATGAAGCAGGAGAAAGGGTGGGATTGCTCTAAGAAGCAGCAGTTCTGTGGAAGAGGCAGCTGTCTGCAGGCTGCCAGTACAGAACTGAACAGTCTGGAATGAAAATGGCACAGGACTGATGGGAGAAAAATTCTACAAGTTGGACTTTCATCAGAAATCCAATGTTCAAATTGCTCAGTGCAGATCTGATCACAGGTGATTGTGGATTTTCTGTGTGGCTCAAAGAGGCTTCCAAGAGGAATGGGAATATCCCTTGGGAATATCCCTTGGGAATATCCCTGTGTCCCAGCTGCCCCAAAGGAGGATTTCAGAATTCCTCACATCCCAGACCTGCAGCCAGAATTAATTTCCTGCTCTTTGGGAAGCACTCAGGTCATAGCTGGAGGTGCTGCACTTACACACAGCCACACGGTGAAGGAAAAGTAGCACCAGACAACTGCCCATAACATGAACATGGCTCTTCTTTTTCACTTACAGTGCATGCATTTTTTTAAAACATCTGTGATCTTGATAGGTAGGTAAAGACCAGAGGTAAAATATTTCAAATGATAAATCATATGTAAAACCCCTTTTGAACTAAGAGCATATGTCTTGGTAGATAAATATCAGTTTTAAAACAAACAGCACCTCTAAATAACCTCTAGCTAAATATCACCTCTACTTAAAGTTAATTTCTGATCTTTGCTCTTACAAAGATCAGAATCTTACAAAGATACAAATCTTTCTGTATCAAACAGGAAAACAAACTGAAGCTCTGCAATTTACATTGATCTTAAATCATGAAAACAGATATAAAAATGATTTAACCTAATTTTTAACGACAAGCACACAAGTGAGGAGCTGTGGTACATACTGCACCTTGCATGGCTGCACTGTCATGTTGGGTTCCGTTGTGTTCTATTTCCATATCTGGGATTCCAGCATCTGAAAGATGGGAGACTGAAGATTAATGCATTCCCCTTTGCCCCTCTCTCAGGCATCTTTAGAAAAATATTTATAGCAAACTAGGGTGCTCTCCAAGTTAACATGGTCTTGCATAAAACATTTGGTCCTCATAGAATTTTCAGTAGTAAATTGTTTCCAAAATGTGCAAACATTACTGGTCTCACAGTGAATTATTTTTAACGTGCTTCACATTTGTCTGATGATCAGATAATAACCAACACGTGGTAATAATATGTCTGCAAAATCCTCTTGGAGAATGAGGGCATCTGACACATGAAAAATAAAAGTTGAAATTAAACTGTGATAATATTAAACTACATTGACTCTTGTATATAGCCAAGTACCTCCAAATTACAGAGTTGAAGAATATAGCCAGTGCCAGGCAACAGTTTTGGGGTGTGTGTGTATCAGTTTGTGTGAGTGCATGTTACAGATAAGAACTGTGCAAATTGCATTTCCAGCCTCAGCTCGGGATGTGTGAGCATGTGTTACCACCCAAACCCAAATTACAGCTGTCATATTATGTGAAGTATTTCCAGATCTCTGAGAAGAGCTTTCCAAAGAGGACTGTGCTCTTTTTTTTTTTTCCCCAAGTTGAGAAGGAGTCTCATGGCACTCACTCTGGGCCTGTTTAATTTCATGTTGGTGATCCCTGTGTCTGCACAGTCCTTGGGGTGGGGGCGGGAGCTCCAACACCCCAGGGTGTTACAGGAACAGATGCCACGATGCACCTTGTGCCAGCAAGGATTAGCATGAAGGGGATGTGATTTGAATCCATGGCACCTCAAATCCTGGAGAAACATCTGCTTCCCTTATCACACAGCCCTTAGAAATTACAGGAAGGAAAACCCACACCTGAAAGGAAGCTGTGTGTACAGTTTGGGGGTTTTTCTGTGTAAAATCCTGCTCGGGACGTTCTCAAACAGGGAATAAGGGCACTGTTGCTTTCACAGATCCCTTCAGCTGAGTGTCAGGATCTGTCACAGAGGTGATGCTTTGCTGGTGACCCTGCAGGAACTGAGCCCTGAGTGAAAGCAGGGCAACCCTGAGAAGTGCAGTCCTTACAGGAGAGCAATAGCTCAGCAATAAATGTGTAAGTGAAATTCATGTCATGTGTGCATATATAGCCCCATAAATGTGTATGTGATAAAAAAGCAGTAGTTTCACATATACATTTTTTTCTTACAAAATTACAAGTGACTGCTATTCTGCAGGGCTTCCCTTACTCAGATTCCTGTTCTGAAGGTAAGTGCAGGGCACTGACCTATCAATCTGAAAAGGTTCTTTCTTCTCAAACCCTTCAGAGTACACGTTGTATATACCAAAAATGACAAAGTCATCTGTAACTAATAACAGCATCTGTTAAATGAGACAGACTGTCAGAGTTAAATTAAAAATACTCAGAATAGCCCTTCACATTTTGTTGTCATAAAATTGTACCTGCAATTAAATTGTGGATTAAGATGCTAATGAGCTACCTGATTTGCATGTGCAATCAGATTAGCATGTAAATATCAGCTTCTTGCAGGCACAAACATATATATGACTACCTGAGTGTGCCTGCAAATCAAACTGCTGCAGCCAGGCCCACACTAGCAGATGTAAAGGTGTGTTAATCACACTGCTGGAACGCTGGTATCCCTGGATTTGTGGCTTCCAGAACTGCTGGGTGCTGCTGGCTGGTGTGTAAGCAGCAGGTGCTTCCCTGCAGTGGCAGCACCCAGGGGAGTGACCTTGCAGCACAGCAGGATTTTAGGTTTTTTCTGACTTTCCTCTCAAGGTGCTGGTTCTGTCCGTGGGATCCATTCTGGGCATTTGTCTGAACCAGTGGAGGAGTGGAGGCTTTTGCTGGCTCTGGTCACTGTCACCCACTGTCCCTGGTCACTGTCCCCACCCTGCCGTGACTGCAGCTGTGAATCCACACCTGGATCTCCCTGGCCACTGCCGGCAGCCAGTCCCTGCTTCCAGGATGTGCAGGGCTCTGAACAGCAGATGAGAGGAGCCTCTGAGAGATGCTGCTCTCATACTCCCAGAGTTTATGTGCCTCGGGTGCCCCAAATAAATCCAGCTCCCATCTCCTGAAGAGCACTGCTGTGCCAGGGCACACGCACAGCCCTGCCCTGCCTTTAGACAACAGTGTGGGCAGCTCTCACAGCTGAGAACTCCAGACAAGCCAAATTCATTATTTTTGCTCAGCAGTCAGGCAGCTTTTGCACTCTGCAGTCTCTAGCAGTGCCCAAAGCAGGCAGCACAAATTAACACACCACAGGACAGCTGAATGCAGCAGGGACTGAATGTCACTCTGATTCCTGAGCCTCTGCAGAGACTCCAGGTAGGGATGCACAGACTAAACCTTAGCTGCAGAACCTGAAATTAATTAAATCTCAGCTAGGTTCAGTCTTAAATGTTCAAACCAAAGTTCTAAAGTTTGGCCAGAATCATCTTAAGCACAAAAGGCAAATCCTCCTGGTAGCCAGAACTTAATCACTGTTTAGGAGATGAACTGATTTGCTTTTGTTTCACAGGAATATTTGGGAAGTGTTCAAAACCCAGTCAGCTCTGAAAGCTGATACATATTTAACAAACTTAATAGGTCCTGAGGCTGAGCAAACTTCAGCCAAACGGCTTTTGAAATGAAGCTCAGCAGTTCTAAAAATGAATCTGCTGGGAGAGAAGAGTTCACAGAACCTTATAGGAACCAAATTTCACATTGTCTTAGCTGGCACTGTAACAGATTTCTCTGTAATATATTCAGCATTTCTTGTCATCTCTGTGTAAACTGCTCTGTCTGTTTCTCTAGTTGCAGACTTATTTATTTTTTTAATTCTCGACCCAGAGCACATAGCCTGAAATAGATTTTTCATTATTTCAGGAAAGAATTGTGGGGGTTTATTCTGAAATTTTCTCTGTGCACCATCTGATTTTTTTTTTTCCTCGCTCAATCAAACATCATTTTAAGCTGACTGTGAAAGGCCAACTAAGACATTACCATTTAACATCCTGAGACCGTCACCTGATGTGGCCTGTTTCAGAGCCTGTTCCACTTGTTCTCTTCTCTTGGATTCAAATTCCAAAGCTTCCTGCAATTTTCTCTTTGCCTTCTTCTCTTTCTTCAAGCGTTTTTGAATTGTGGCTGAAATGTAAAGGCAGTGTAAGAATGGTTGTCAGGGCTCAATTAACAGATGATGAAGACAGAAAAAAATTAGTTAATGTTCAATATTCAAAGGTGCAGTTCTAGCTCAAGACCCCGATGACAATAAAGATGTGCATGTGGTGGTGACCTGAAAGACAAACAATTCTGAGGATGCTGATTATTGGTGAAATTCTCTCACAAGTCAGGAGCTATCAAAGTCTGTGAATGACTTGAAGTTTTTGGTGAGTTAGCTGGGATTCAGGAGGGACACACTGTGCTGTCCTAGTGAGTTCAGTTTTGTTTTACAGTCCCATCACACTTGGGTGATGCAGCATTTGTGGACACCCACTGCAATTTAACAGGTTCAGCAGAATTTACTGACCCTTCACACCCAAACTGAGAGGTGCCCTTTGGTGCCCCTGAGTGAGACCTGGCACTGCAGGAAGTTCCACACACCCAATTTCCATTCAAAAGCACAGGAAGAAAGGACTTGGCACCTCCACTTTTGGTCTTATCTAGTTTTATCTTTCTGATTTCATGGATGTAATCTAGAAGTAGCTTTTGGCACATGAAGTGCTGTTCCTTTCCTTCAGATGAAGATCTGAATTTTAAAAAGAATACTAATACTGCCTCCTTTGCAGCAGCACAGCGAGAAATTCAGATTTACCAATTTAATTGCCTATTATTATCAAAAGCTTCTAACCAGTCATGGTTTTGTCTCAGAAAGCCCCATTTGGGGCGTGCTACTGCACCTCAATCTCCTGATGCAAAAAAAAAACCCCAAAACCCTAGGAGTATTTGGTTCAGATCTTGCACTTGGGCAGACAATTTCTCACAGCTCTATTTTGTTGAGCTGAAGTTCTCTACAAGGCAAACTGAGCAGCACTGAGGCTGCAGAAATGTGGGTTAGGGAAGTAATGACAAAAATCACTGCAATACCCAAATTAAAGCCATGTCTTTCTCACAGTAGGACTTATGATGCTTGGAGGATAACAGCAGAAACAAAAAGAAATTAAAGCTGTCAAATGAAGAAATTGGGCTGGGAATACCTGAGCAGAGTGATGCTGATACACCTGGAAGCCATGGAACTGCCCCAGCTTCCCTCTCAGAACCTGCCAAAACTCTCTGGGGCCAGTTGCCCTACAGGTAATAATCCTTCAGCCACTGTTCCTTCTGCTCACAGAAACCTGTGCTTTTCTGTGGTTCTAGGAGATTTGAGTCTTTCATTACCAGGGCAGGTCCACTGCTGCCTTACACCAGTACGAATGTCAGTTAACTCTGAGCCCTCGACAGCTCCAGCTGGAAATGCCAAAGGGTTACACATTTCACAGACACCTAAACTCCGTTTTTCACTCACTCACCTCTGCTTTGCAGCTCAGCTGTGAGTTGCCTTTCCAAGCTCTCTCGTAGTTCTCGTTCTCTACAGAGCTCCATCTTTAACTCTTTCTTTTCCTGCTGTATCTGCTTTTCCTGGACTCTTGCATTGTCCACAGCCACTTTCAGCAGGCCCTAAAACACACACAGATGCAAGATCTGAAAACACCATTTTCTTTCAGCAGTGACAAAATTCATCCACTTGTTTCTTTTACACCCTCTAGGAAAACAGAAAGATTAGAAGCAGGAACCTACAGAGCTGAAACACAACTGGGTATTGAAAGTAGCTAATGTTGGAGTTATTTATGAGGAATTTTGTGGCATGGAATCATTCAGTACAGCTTTGGTTAATTTGGTTACACACACAGTGCCATGTCTCTGCTCACCTCAGTAACTGCAGAGAGCACTGAAGGAATAATGAGAATGGTGAATTTAAAATAGTGCCAATTATTAAGTCAAATATACAGTGGATGAAACCCTTCCATGACTGGTAATGCCAGGCAGGGAGGAAACCTAAGCACGACATTAAATTAAAGAGATGAGAAACTACAAATACAAAATAGTTTCTGAAACTTTTTTAAGAGTGCAAAAGAAACACATATTATCTATCATGACATAACCTGGCCCTGTAGAGAAGAATTTACCTGAATGTTGGTTAATAGTGTTTCTACTGATGAAAGACCATCAGCAAAAAGAAATGGCGCCGGAAATCCAGGAGGCAAGGCCTGTCCAGCCAGTTGGACTTTATCTAAGGTTGGTTTCATTATTGGAATGGCAATTTGGACCTCTTCTGTAAAGATAGGTTTAAAAGCAACATCAGAAAGCATTGGAAATATAGGTGACTGTAATTTCTAGAAACTAGCATTTTGTTTATCTGGAAGTCAAAATACAAGTGCATTAGTAAAATCAACATTGTTTCAGTCTTTGGGCAGCTGGGACTGTTGCCAAGGCAAGTTGGCAAAATAGTACAGAACAATAATCAATACACTGAGCCTATAACACAGCTGTAATGGAGTACAGACTATTATATCTCAAATTCTACAGAATTATACCACAGAATTATAACAGTATTACGCAGTTCATTAAACCTGAATGACCTGTCTTCATTCTATCATGTTTGCCATTCTGTGATGTGTGTTTTTTGTTGCTATAACCTTGGCAAAATTCTAATCAAGGGATGTATCACATCTCTTCTTTACCTTTCCCCTTCCTGTGCTCAGCAGTAAATAATCTCCACTGAGTAATCCATCCCCTCTGCCAGCACTGCTTGGAACTGGAGCCTCTCCTGCAGAGAGCAAACTGGGGCCTGGCAGCTTCCCCCTTCACTCCTTGTTGCAAATACATGGTGTGGGTATAGATCAAGCTGTGCACAGACAGCAGAAATGTGTATCCAGAAAGAAACAATGTTAGGAATTGTTTTTTTCTAGAATCCCTTCAATTTGGTGAGGAATCAATACTATCACTAAGGAACTCCAATTTTTGAATAGAATATTTGAAGGATCTTTCAGGACAGTAGATGTAGCTCCTTCTCTCAGATAGCTCTGAGTACTTCTTCCCACATATTCATTTTCATTGCTGAAAACCACACAATTAAAACCTAACTGTGACTGAAGCCAAACTTCGTACAATTTTTTCACTCTGAAATGCTAAAAAAATACCTCTGTGCAATATTCCAGTCTCTCTCTCTTTATATATATATATATATATATATATATATATATATATATATAAAAAATCTTTTAGGGAAGCCTCTGATCCCTGCCTTGGCCATGAGCTCCTGATGCCAGCGCTGACCCAGGGCAGCAGCCAGCCACCCCCAGAGTTTCATCTGTCAAGGGCCTTGGTGATATTAAAGCCTGAATTTACAATTAGACCACACCATATTCAAAAGCTCTCCTTCTCCCACTCCTGTTTTTAAGGAATAAACAACTTAAAAAGAATCTGACAACTAATTAACCCAGGGTGTCTCCACTGCAGCACTGTTTTCTAGTGTAACACACTCAGGAGCCTCCACTGAGCTGCACTTTTTGCATCCAGCTGACAACAAACCAGGAGCATTAGCAGTTTTCAAGTATTCATTGAAATCTCTGGTTTGGGAGTATTTTGTATTTTTTCTGTGAGTTCATTAAATGGAACATCTTCCTAATGATTTTTCAGGACTAATAACAAAAGCCAGTAACCTCCACACGTCCTCAGAGATGGCATCTTAGATGGAATTTAAGTGATCCATTTAAAAATCCCAACTCAGGTAACAAACTCAGACCACGAAGTTTGTGCTGATTCAGACACACCATTTCTCACATTCAAATATATCAGTGGCAGAGTTTTTAAAATAACTTGATTAGTTGTCACACATGGTGCCACACAGAAATAACAGCGAAGCCACGGAGTCACAAAAGACTAAACAGAAGTGGCATTTGAAAAAGAAAGCAATACATGAAGTATGCATAACAAAACTGGAGCTGCTCTAACACCTCTAGAAATCTCTGCTATTTGGAGATGAAAGTAATAACATTAAATTGGCTGAAAGGAAAATTACTATTGACTGTGAAGACAGGTTGCATGGTCTATGGTTTGTAATGCTACTGTACAGCAGATTGAAGTTTCAAAATAGTATTACTCTTCTTTAAAGAGATAGACACAGCTAAATTAGGTGCTGCTTGCTGCAGTGAGGATCAAATGCAAAAAGAACCATATTTCATCAGACCTAGTCAACACCAGGAAAATAAATAGAAATATAAGAGGTATGCAGGCAATGATTCATTTTGATAATCTGGCCCAAGAGAGACACATAGAGACAGCACACAGATCTAAGCTTCTACCAAAAGACAAATAGGACACAGAGGGTGGGAATTGGGATGACAGTGTAGCAGAGGTCACATCGATTTTCAGCAGCAGTTTTCACACAGATGAGATAACCCTGGACTCTATTTGGCCCATTGTTCATATCCTACCTGTCTCAGAAGCAATAAATTTCCAAGTCCCAGAAAAAGGGCAGTAAAGAAGAAGGATTCTACTTATGACTTCTTATGATTAAGTTTTTGTGCTAACCAAACATGCTTTGCAGACCAAGGTCACATTGCATGTTAAAGTCTGTAATAGCTGAAACTAGAAGCAGCATATTATGTTTTAGCGTACATGGGTGGAAACTGTCAAACCATTCATCATTTTTTTTTCTGATTGAAATCACACTCTGCAAAGATGAATGATAAATGCATTAGAAATCTATTTCAATCTTGTAATAGGTCTTCACATCTGAACGGTGTCTACATCTTGCCCATGCTCTGAATAAGTGCACGGTTAGGCAGAAATTTATTAGCTAGACTTGAGGAATCATAATTGGTAAAGCAATTAAAAATGGCATGTGCTGGAAGCATTTCTTGGGGACTGTATCAAATGCATCTCTTTAATGGAAAAAAAATAATGTTGATTTAAGGATTTTGATTTTAAACACCACTAAAAATATAAATGCTAAAAGCTGCACTCACATATACAATACAACAGAATAAGCAAGAAATAAAGCCAAGACAGCTCCAGGCTGACCAAGGACACAAACAACCTTTCTGATTATTGAAGCAAAGTGGGAACTACTTTTATCGAGCCTGTTTGTTAAACCTGCCATGCTTTATAAAAGCATTCAGGAATCCATTTGGAGTGCAGTCTTTTCATTTTAATTTCTAGCTGACATCCAGATGAATAGATGAAAGTAAGAATTATACTGCAGAGCAAAGAAATACACAGTAAACACTAACAGTGAATGGAGTATCATCCTGGGAAAGCACACAGAAATCTGCTAGGAAGTTTCTTGCTCTTAATTCAATATGCTTAAGTATTTCATCTTCTGTCTTCTGCCTAAATTGCAGCAACAGGGATTGGCAAATGAAGCATCAACCTCCAGACTGAACACAGCACTGGGAACGTGGGGAACGTGAATTGCTCCCTGCACGGCCCAAACCAACAGGCACTTTTATTTGCCAGCTGGTTTATTTGCTTTCAGAAGGCATGTTTTTAAACCCATCAGTCACAGCCCTGATCCACTCGAAATGCCACATCCCTCTCAAAATAAGGGAGAAATATTAAAGGTACAATTTACACTGGTTAGACCACCAAGTTATTTCTTCTTATGCATTTAAAAACTTTATCTACCTGCAGCTGTAGGAACATTATTCACCTCCAACAGCTCACAGAATATAACTCATACATTAAATAAATACATGGCATATGGAGGAGAGAGAAACAATTGATACAGGATTTATAGTTATTAACCTGTTAGTTACTAACCAAGACATTTGATCTCAGAAACCCTTCAGGCAGGGATAAGAAGATGGGTTTGGACACAGATGGTGGCTGGGTCACTCCTTTTCCCTGCCTGTGGCATAAAATTTAGAAACCCAAGGACTGAAGTGGTTTATTAAAATTGTAATTCTTTGAGTTTCATACCTGACTGATGTGGATTACATTTAATGGCCCATAGTTACAGAACAGCCTGGATACTCTAATGGACCTCTTTGTCTTTTAATAAAATAAAGCAGAGGATTTGCAACATCAGCTAGGTTGTCTGTGTGACTCATCTCTGAAAGTAATATATATATTTGAAATACCATTATTTGCCCAAAGACCTGACAGAATCATCCAAATTGATGTATCTTCATGGTGGCAAGAGGTGCCCTGACTTCCAGCTCTAGGTGGTGTCCAAACATGGGTATTTTAATATAATTAGGGCTAAAATTCTTATTTTTGACTGAAAAAACAGTTTTCTGAAAGAGATTTCTTATTTTAATTTTAAATCTTGGCTACTTTTGTATTGCTTAACTAGAAGCCAGGCTGTTTTTTTCTTTTACAGCAAAACAAGTATGAAAAAACCCTGTAATCTGAAGCATTGTTTATTTCAAGTATTTTGTATTTCTAATTTCACAAATACAGGGTTATCTGTCTTCCATGTCTTAATAACTTCCAAAATCCTCCATAACCCTCTATATTTTCCCCCCTCACTCATTGCTGCTCTGCCAGGAGCTGAGACTCCTGATCATCAGTGAGAAAAGAGATGTCTCCTGTAAACCAGGCACCAGGCAGAAATTTAGTGCTTTAACCTTGTGATTCAGGTGCCAAATTTAAAGTCACTGCTGTTTTTCTTAATTACAGCCCCTGAATGAGTGGGGTCAATGAATGCAATTGAGGAGCAGCTGATTATTCCAGTGCAGTACCTTTAAATCAGATTTCATTTCGTTTCCCAGTGACTGATACAAGCCTTGTTCACCACTGAGCTTTGGCAGGAAAAACTACACTTTGGGAACAGTATCTAACAATTAAATACACATTTCCATGCTGCCTTAAAAGCTTCTAGAAACAAAGAATGGTGCCACCAACTATGCTCCACTTATCTGTGTCCAAGCAGATTCTCACCTGTGCACTCTGAAATCACTCCATTTTGTCTGAACAAGTGTTTAATAAAACTTTTTCAGTGGGATCAGCAGGAAACGCAGTCCATACAACCACAGAATTGTTGAGGTTGAGAAAGAGCTGTAAGGTCATGATGGAGTCCAGTTGTTACCCCAGCACTGCCAAGGCCACCACTGCCCACGTCCCCAAGTGCCACATCCACATGGCTTTTAAAGCGCACTGCCCTGGGCAGCTGTGCCGGGGCTGGACACTTTCCATGAAGGAATTTTTCCCAGTATCCAACCTCATTGTACCCTGGCCCAGCCTGAGGCTGTTCCCTCTCCTCCTGTCCCTGTTCCTGGGAGCAGAGCCCGATCCCCCCCGGCTGTCCCCTCCTGTCAGGAGCTGTGCAGAGCCACAAGGTGCCCCCTGAGCCTCCTTTGCTCCAGGCTGAGCCCCTCCCAGCTCCCTCAGCCCCTCCTGGGGCTCCATTCCCTTCCCAGCTCCATTCCCTGCCCTGGACTCACTCCAGTCCCTCAATGTCCCTCTGCTCATGAGGGTCCCTGAGCTGTCCCCAGCACTGGAGGTGCCCCAGCAGTGCCAGCACAGGGGACAGCACTGCTCTGATCCCCTGGACACCATTCCTGATCTCAGGAATGACAAGGGTGTGTCCTCCCAAAGGACATCACAGAGCTGCCACTTGAGGCTTGAATACAAGGAGGCGGCAAAAAGCAGAGAAATGAAAATTTCACTAGAAAAGACTGAAATTACAGTTTATAAATTGCCTTTATCTGTGCACTCTTTATCAAGAGGCGCATAATTATACAGCTTTGACATTTTCATCAGTGTACTCTCATTAATAACCCAGAAAATTATATCTATTTATAACTTTAACATATTTACAATATACTCTGATGTTCACGTGGCATTGGCAGTAAAAACACCTGAAAATATTTTATTAATTCAAGCCTTAAAAACAAAGACCTGAGTTAGATAAGATACTTGGTTTGCAATAATAGTGAAAAATGAAAGTAAAAAGTGCAGGTATTCACTGGCTCAACATCAGAACTAAAGTTTCATTGCACATAACCTCAGTCTAAAGTTCAGTATGTACAGATTAAGAAAAACAAATACAACTGATGTCACCTTGTTAAATTCTGTTCATTAAGGAGAAGCCTAAGTACTCCCACAAAAGCTCCTAATATATATATAAAGAGCTTTTAAAGTGTTTTTTTATACTCAAGTATTTACAATTTGTTGTTTGTCTGTGTTATTAATATCTTTGCTTTCTCCTACAAGCTGCTCCTCAGGCAGGTTTTGGTAATCTGGGTTCCAAAATATTTAAAGTTGCTCTGTGCTTTAAAATGCTTCTTAATCTAGAGAGAAGCTTAAAAACGATTGATGTGCATTTTCCATACGGCAATTTAAAGTAACTATTTTGTTCAGGCAATAATGGTACCTTGTCACTCCTCACCACAATGAGGAGGATTATTTCTGTGAAATATTGTGAACTATTCAATAAAAGTTTAGTAGCAAAATTACCATGGCATGGAAGAAAGGGGGGGAATGAAACAAAATAAACAAAATCCTCCTCATGGTCATTATCAGGAGGTTATAACATTTTTCTCAGCTAACTCTCCTATTAACATTCACAAAGGGTTTTTTTCATGGTGATTTTTAAGCATCACTGTAGTCTGACTATTCCTCTACTGAGATTTTAAAGTGTCAGATGAGGATGGGTAGGAGGAATTTGCCAAGAAGAAAAAAAAAAAAAGATTCTTCAATTTTCTTCGCGGATTCAGCTTTTCCCTATTAATGTTGAGATTATTTCTTCAACTATTTTGTTGCAAATATTTATGACTCCATATGGAACAACAGATGTTGAAGAGAAGGGATAGCAGAAAAGCCTTCATTTTCAGCAATTACCCTGCTACTTGTTGTCATACTGTAGGTGTTCTTAGTGCATCTATTTTACATACCACCCTGTCCTTTCACACACTGCAAAAATGTCAGTTTGGATAATTAATGTAATAACTGTAGTCCAAATCATTTCCACAATGAAAAAAAATATAAATAGGACAACAGGAGGAAGAAATCAAGAAGGCAGAGGGAAGAGAGGAATTGCTTTAGCAGTTCTTCTGGAATATCTGATCAGGAATCAGTTTGCAAAGCTGCATTAGGTCCTTAATACAAAATCTTCCCCTTTGGGACAGATTCCAGTGACTGTCACCAAGAAGAGAAATCACACCAAGAAACAGGAAAACAAGGCTATGCAGGAAACAGGATAATCCTGGAGGATCATATACAGTCAACACCACAGAGAAATTACAGTTATGTATTGATTTATGCTAACATAGCACTTGTGACACACAAGGTACTTAACCTCTTAATATATTTTAAAATAGTATCAAGCTAATATTAATATTATTACTGTTGAGTTCAATTTCTTAAAGTACACGTATAGCCAGCAGTTAAACCTTTCAAATATTTGAAACAGGAGGAATACTCCATTTCCTGGATGTTCCTGGATAATTATTCTTGCTTTATTAAGGTTTATTTTACAGCTGTGTAAAATAGGTTATAAAGGACAATTCTGCTATTATGTCCTCCCTTGCTTAGGCTTAATAAATATTATATTCCACATCATCCATTAAAGCCAAGCAGTGGAGAAAATAGGAGTGGTAGTAATCTCCTCCACAGATGTAAAATACCTTTAATAAAATAAGGGTGTATAACAGTCAGGAACAAATTACTGAGGTCTGCTTTAATAAAATAGTACCCTTAAAGCAGTATTACTCTTAAGGTACTGACATTCCCACTGGTGATGCAGTGTATCCTTTCAAAGCAGTGCAGCTTGTTAAAATGGCAAGATATCTTTTTGCAATAGAGTGTTTGTGTCCAGGCAGATACAAGGTTTGTATAGAATGCATCCAGGGAGCCATAAAACTGGTGGGAAACATATTTCTCCGTGGTATTTTAGTACTTTGAAAAATTCAATCACTGGGAAAAAATGTTTTGCTGTAAACATCTGAAGAGCATTATAAAAGCAATGGCTTCCCACAGCACCTGCTTAAATAATTTTAAGAGGGAGTGAGCATGTCTTTGCTCGTCTTCTAAAACTTGTAGAAAGCTTCTCCTATTAATTTCCCTGGTGCTGTCAGGCCAGGGCACTTTTAATCACAAATAATTATGAGTGCAACTGGGGAATGTTCCCCAGCAGGATTTTTTTGCACTGCAGAAATAAGACAACTTTCAAAACTGATCGTTAGGAGAAATATGATTAACGGGAAAATATACCCAGAGAGATGACCACCTGAAAGGTTTGCTTCTGGATGAATTATGAATTCCTCAGATGTCAATAAAGGACTCTGCTTATATATCCCAGTGTTTGAATTCAGTTCAGTTACACATTGATTTTATAAACCCTGATTAAGCATGAGAAATCCATCCCTTTTTAGTTCACCTGCTTTAATTCTGACTTTTCCCCAGAAACCTTTAACCTTGCCCCAGCTCCTGATCCATCCCACGAAGCCCAGAGCACATCCTGATCCCTGCTGTGAGCCCATCTCCACTCCCAGTGCCCCCAGTTAGACACTGCCAGTATCTCCTGCAGGACTCCAGGTCGCAGAGCTGCACCCTGACACAACCAACCCTCCGTGGGGCTAGGAAACAGCCAGAATTTGCCTGATCTCTGTGCTGAGCCAGGAGGGCAAGGAGAGCCCCTGAGGCAGAAACCCAGCCCCGATGTGGGGATGTGACAGGGCAGTGACAGAGTGACAGCCTCACGGATATTCCAGCACAATCCGTGCGGAGCTGCCTGGCCATGGCAACTCCTCACCACCAAATCATTACACGATGCTCTGGGGAAAGACAAGTTTTCCTAGCACACAGCCAATCTATCAACAGGAAAACCTCTTCCTGACCCAAATGGCAGCTGTGATCAGGGTATAAATGGAAGCGAAGCACCAAACACTGCACATCCACTACTCTGCAGCCTAATAACTGGGAAGTCTGCAGCTGTCACTTGGCCTGAGTGCTTTTAAAGGGTCAAATACTGGGGAGAGGAAAGGAAGAGGAGAACTTTCTGGAGAAGGCAGCAGCTATCTGACAGTAATCTGCTGTGCTCCTGCCCCAGAGGAGCCCAAGTTGCTGGGGAGGTGGATGCTGTACTGCTGTGCTCACCTCTGCAGTGACCACCTCCTTCACAGTGACCCCCAGCACATGACAGAGACAAAACATCACTTGTAAAAAAAAAGTGTGAACTATTTCAGCAATTCCAGGGTCTGCTTCCCTCTAACTGGTCATCATATGGTGCAGGATTACAACTCCCAGCAGCTCTCAGCAGTTTCCCTCTACTCCTCTTTGCCCAAGCACCCTGTGCCACCAATGTGGAACAGGAAAATCCATAAAGCCATGTTCTATTACAGAGTGCACGTGGCACAGTGTGCCAGCAGAGCCCTGGTGTTGGGGTTAATTGCATTAAAACCAATGTCACACTGCTGAAGGCAAGGCACAAAAGCTGGAGAATTGAGCAATGAGCATTTTTCCCCTCACAGCCATGTGTAGGTACAATCCCATTCTTTTGGTGTTTGGCATTGCAATCCCATCACCAGGAAAACTTCATTAATGTTTTGCTTCCAAATCACTGTAATTTATGTAGTAGGCTAAGTCAAAAAATGTCAGTGCTGCCATAATTACTAAATTAAACCAACTAAACAGACTTTTGGATAAATCCTTGGAGTTACATGCTTCTCAACTAAAACAAGATACAAAATAAAACAAATTACACAGGAACACAGACCTCTGGTGCATTTCACAGATTTCAAACCAACCTTGGATTTGGCTGGTGACTGAAAAACCCAGCTCTATGGACCTGCCACTTTCTGTGGCTTCTGGATTTGGCAGCTGATGCCTGAGGAGATGGTGAGGGGCCATAGAGAGCAGAGCTCTGCCACTGGCTCCCAAGGAAAAGTGGAAGGGAGGAACACAACACCTTCTTAAGCACCCTCTCACTTCAAATACAGACAGTGAAAAACCAGCTGTGACCGAAATCAAAAATAGCTTGAACAAGTTAAAAGAAGGAGGTAAATTAAAAGTATCAAACAATTGTCCACATTTTTCTTCCAAAGGACAGGAATGAGGCTCTGCACTCCATCAGTGCATCTCTCCTTCCAGGGGACTCCCAGCAGGCCAGCCAGGAGCATGCACGTACTGCTCTAAGCCACATTATTAACTCTATAAGCATAAACCCTTTACAAATGTTTAGGTTTTGATTACTGCTCCTGTGACGTATGGCTTTTAGCAAGCCAAGCATTTTCCTTTCCCAACTGCCTCACTCTCTTTGCAGGGCACATTATATTTTCACTTTGGCTTATTCTACCTCCTCGCTTTGAAACCCTGCATTACTTGAGAGAGTGGCTGACATCCCCATTCATGATAGTGCACAAAATGAAGCTTAATGAATCCCCAAAGCAATGTACTTCACGTGCTAAAATCAATGTACATTGCCTGCTACAGTATCTCCCTGTGAAATGGAGGCATTTGCTCAGAAATTTCTATCTCAACAGGGTCTTTTTTCTTTTTGTAGCATTTAACTGCCTTTTGTCTGCTCTTGTCTCCCTCCAGTGTTGCTCAGATGGCAATCTTTTATTCCTTGTGCAAACTCATTTGGAAAATGCTGGATGGGCTACAGCTGTGTACTGCTATGTAAGGTCTAATCCATGTCAAGCAGTGCTTTATACACACTGAATAAACACAATGAAGCAATGTTTTAATTGATTATTAAAAAGGCAGGGTTCTGGGCTGAAAGCAGTATTTAAAATCAGATTTAATCAGCTAGTTTTGTACAATTCTGAAAGGTAGTGATGCTGTACATGCTGCCACTCGAGCCCTGGGGTTTTCACAGGGGTGAGCAGGCGCAGGGGAAGGGGCTGGGGATGAAGCTATTTCTGGGTGGTTTGTGAAAATTTCCAAGGCTGATAAAAACAAGCAGTGGATCAAAATATCAATGAACACAAACCTTACCTGAGAAGGTGTTTTCCCACACAGCTTCCAGGAAAATAAAATCCACATTTTTGCAGAGTCAATCCAGGTGCTGGGGAACCTTTGCAGCTCAGTCTCAAACAGTGAAATCTGCTCTGGCTTTCACCATGCAGAGTCTGGATTTGCACCCTCTAGCATAAACACTGACTTCAAATCAACCTGCACTGCATCTGACAAAGGTATTCAAGCTGGATGTGCAGTCTAGAGCCATAAAAAGTCTCTTTCTGTGATTTGTGTAAACCAACAATTATTAGACAGTCCAACTAAATTCTTTTTCAACTCTGAAAAAGTCATAACAGTAATACTGAAAGATAAATAATTAGTAATAAAAATACTCATGCATCCAAAAAAGGACACTACCCCTGGAGAACAACAGATTTTTTTAAGGACTTTGCGAAAGTTTGGGCAATGATTAGTCTGAAATGAAATCCAAAATCTAAATTATTCTTCTTTATTGTAATAAACGTTCTCCACTGACTGTACTTCTCTGTGGTACCTCACGAATCTAAGTGAAAAAGGCATTGGAAAGCAACTAAGATTTTATTTCCTTTTTCCTTCCAATAAAACTACTACTGTTGTCCTGAAATTTAGGTAGGAAAAACTGGCAATGTCTATTAGGTGGCAGCATGAACAATCTTCATTAGCTTGAAGTACATGAATTATCAATCAAATGAGAAATAAGCAGAGAGCAGCTGAAAATGGCAAACTGCTATAATTACAAATGATGTCTTATGCATGACTGTGTCTCAAGAATTGTTACAGGATGCTGTGCAAAAACCCCCAACATTTATATCCACATTCCAAAATAATACAGTCCATTACAATGATGTACTCTGGAACAGAAATATCATTTTTATGTTTCACATTGTTTCTGTTCTAGACACCGAATCTATATTTTGTTTTATTTTTTAAAAGGATGAATTTGCCTTAGAGAACTGACAGCTTATATGAATATTTTAGTTTTGTTTGCAAGTAACAGGAAAAAAAACATGGCATAAAACTCAAGCCCCAAGTTCCTCAGAATGCCTACTAAGAATAAATTTTATGTTTATTTGTATTTCATTTTCCTTGAACAACTGCCTTTCCCTTGGGTATTTATTAAAAGCATAAAAAAGAATGAGCCAAATTCACTTCTCAATAACATCCATTCAGCATTGTTGGAGCTTGCAAAATTGCACTAGACCAGCCAAGGGGAAAATTTCACTCACTGTTTAGTAAATATATATAATTTTTTTTTTCTGGTTGAGAAGATGTATTGTTTAATCTTTAAATTCTCTGCCTGCTCCTGCTTATCAAAGGAGAAAAAACAGTTTGGTTATAAATCCGTGACCTCACAGAGGAATAATGTGATGTATGTGCTGGGCTGTGGGTTACTCAGGGCAGGCCAGCACCAGGCAATTCCCACTGATGTGCTGAGGATTCCAGCACGGGCCCCATCTCCACAAAGCAATAGTTACAATTTCTTCTGTAGGATTGGCCTGAAGATTCCCATAAATCATCTCACCTGACCTGCATTCTCAACCCCTCCAACTGAGGCAGTGCTGGGAGGGGAATGGTCTGAAGTGAGTTTGGCCACTGGGAGGGTTCTCAGTGCAAGGCTGGAGCAGCATTTTTATAGTGCATGGCAGACACATCCACTTCTGCAAAGGAATCAGGGAACTCCACAAAAACCAAGAGAGCAGCAGGTGCTGGTTGGGCTGTGACCAAAACAGAGCTGGTTCCCGGTGCAGCCAAGGGGTCCCCACGTGTCCCTCCCACCTCCTGCCCACCAGGCTGGGCTGGGCTGCCCAGGGTTGCTCCTCACCTGCTGCTGCAGGTGCCCTAAAGCTGACCTGATCCCATAAACCCCAGTTCCCATGGTGTAAGATCTCTTCTCCCACCATCAGCATGGGTTTTGCACAGCTTGAGCTCATCTTTTTTAACCAGAGTTTGCAGGAAAGGTTATTAAGACACAGAAACTGTGACTCCTAAACAGAGCACGTGGCCAAGAGCAGGGGTTGGTGCTTCTTGTCCACTGCTACCCACGAAATTACACTTTATAGCTTTGGGAGTAGGAAAATGATGCCTTTAAGATCTAAGCCAATGTTTCCAGGAGTCTCATGGATTGTCTTTACTGCCAGCACAAGAACCCCCCCCAAATCCAGCAGCGAGTAATGTGACCATTGCCCTTGGCGGCACCATTAAACTGGGCAGTGAACTACTTCAAATAGCTGCGAGTGTTAAACATTAGTTCTGCCTTAAGTAGGTTGATTTTAACACTCAAATGTGCTCTGCAGTCTATGTGAACATTAAAAGCACCTTTCAAACTTAATTTTACAGAAATGTTAACGACCAGAACAAAGTATTGAAGGCGAAGAAGAAAAGTAATTATTTTAACAGATGAAAGGAAACAGTAAATTAACACTCTTTTTTTAAAAGGGGGCTCAGTAACTTATCTGCTTTAAGGAAATACCATTAACTGGAGGTACCATGGATATTTCACTTAATATGTTTATGGTTTGGGGTGTCTTTTCTCTTCTGACCTTTAAAAATGAGGTCTGAGGCGAAAGGAGAGCCGTAAATCTTTAACTGAAATACAACAAGTTCCAGAAACTGCTTTATCAAAATCATAGCAAGGGAATCGGTTCCTAAATATCAACATTACGTGTCATACACACACACATCAAAGCCATCAACAGCAACAACCTTTATGGCCACAGAGGCCTCTCAGCTCTGAAGAAAGCAGGAAGACAGAACCAGAATGACTCAGAAATATGCCTAACACACCACCAGTGCCTATGTACATAAAAAACCCTAGGGACAGCTAAACTAATCCTATTATTACATTAAAAAATATCCAGGGAGAAATTTGTCATAGTTTAGAAAATGTTAAGCTGCTTGTTATAAATACAAAACACACCAGTTTTTGTGCATGAGCTGTTATTCAGTGCAATTCTGAAAACTGTTTAAAAACAGTCACTGGCTTGTAAGCAAGATTTTCTTACCATATGTGTTGCAATATGGAAGCAGATTGTGGACATTTCCAAAGGAATTTCAGATATATATTTAAAAATTCTTTACAGCAAAATTTAGGTGATCATTACGGGATTTTTTTTGTGGACATGAATTTTCTACACAATTAAAAAATGTACTGATTTAAATGTGGGGTTTGAAAGTAATCTATTCTGCATAATCAACACAGCTATGTTTTTCATTCTGAAATCACTCACTTGCAGACCTCAAATAATGAAATGGTTAATTATCCTCATGACTTACACACGTCCACTTTGAAAATACAGTCAAATTTAGGGTTTCTTCAGCAAAGCTGATGAAAGTGGCTTTAATCTGGGCTTTTAATCAATATTTTTTCATGAAGGATGCTTTAGTAAAGATATTACATTGTACTGCATATGTCTCAATCTGCAAGTGTTTGTGCAGATTTCTAGGGATGCTAAATGCTGCATCCACACACATCCATCCAGGACATACATGAGCTGAGAGGTAAGGAAAGAACTGCACACAGAATTTAGCAATCCTGAAGTAAATTGAGAACCAGAAGGTCAGGAAAAACTGATGATGTAGTCTCAGCAAACACTGGCTTTGACAGGAAAGCCAATTTAAGTAGTTCCCATGCCCCACAGCACAGCTCAGCAGCCCCTTCTGTGAAAATCTTCTGGATGCCTATTTTTAAAATACATCATACCAAGAGTCTCTTCACTAACACCTCTGGATGATGCAGGATTATTATTTTGGGGAGACATTTTCTTGCTGAACGTATTTTGATGTGGGAATAGGCACAATCTGGTTCATTCTTACACTTTATTTAAATCGTGGCATTTAATGTCATGTCAGATAAAAATAGGAGTGAGAGTTGTTTAAAGCCCTTTATTTTCTGAACGAGCAAAATGTATTATTTTGTCTGATTATAAGAAGAAATTGAGGAATGTGTGGAAAAGTAGCCCATGACTTTCTGGCATGAAAGAAGTCTACTCCACAAATTAAGTCTCCCTTTAACAGTCTCATTTGAGGGTATTACAAGGGGTAATTGAAGAAACAACAGCTCAAGACAACCCTTCAAGAGAGAACTGCAAGTCAGAAAACCTTTAACCTGTGTTATCAGACCCACCCAGACACTGTCAGATCCACTACCCAACCCGAGCTCAGCCTGCCACTCCTGCATCCATCAGCCTGTGCTGGATTGATCATGATTTGGTATTGAGATGTGATAAATACCCCCACGTTCAAGCCTTCAAACAGCAGCTCCTGAAATGCACGGTGACAGTGCTCTTGCTATAAACATATCTGCACCAATTATTAGGGTGAGAAGAATTTGTGAGCCAGCAGTCTAAAATCATAAGTTTTAGCTGCACACAGCAAGGTATACACTTATTTAAAAATAAATGTGAAATTCAGTCTTCCACAAAAGCAGCAGTGTCATGAGAAAACTCAGGCTTTAAGTTTTGTAAACGCTGCGTTTTCAATATTAGAGTGTCAGTCTTCATTCACTCTCTGACAAGGTTGTCAATCAAACAGCAATCTAGTTTTGTAAGACTTTAACCAAAGATCAAAGCAATGATACTGCTGAGTTCACATTACCTTCCCAGAGATAACTACTTGAGCACTTTCACAGCACTGCATCAATATTAACTTTGCACCGTTCCTTCCAAGCAAATAAAACAGGACAAAGTTTGACAGCCCTGCTGGCTTCTGCTCTCAGCCCTGATCCAAGCTGAATCCCAGGGCCATTCCCTCTATCCCTTATAACTCCTCCTGGATATTGAAGGTGAGGACTGCAGGACTTGTGTTCGGTTACACTTTCATCAATTAAAAGAAAATGAAATGTGCTTTCTGTCTCCTCTGAGGAACACATCAAATGTCTTTCCCTCAATAACAATAGTTGGGCAATAAAAAGATGAGTGAGCAAAATGTGGTATATCATCGTTTTGCCTTTGACTCCAGCCCAATGGCAAATGAAAGGCATCCAAAATCAATTTCCAGAAGCTAATAAATTCAGTATGTGAAAGCAGTGAAAATATAACTTTTGCAGCCTCATCATCAAGCTGATTTGTAAGCAAAGCTGGGCCCAATTCCTGCACCCTATGGCACCCATATTTTCAGTTTCATGCAGGTAATATACCATTTCTACAGAGTTTCTATTCCGAGGCTAAACAGAGAGATATATGCATATATATCTTCTTTCCACAAACATATGTCCTGGTAATATCATAATAAAAATCTGAATGTGCTGTGCCCAGGAAATCGTGTCGATCCCTATCAGCTGCTTCCTCCAGGAGCAGTGAAGGGAAGGTGAAGGCAAAAGCTGCTCCAAGGGCAGAATGTGAGCACAGCTGCTTCCCCCAGGCCCACAGGAATCCCAGGACAGGCCTCTGTATGGCAGCACAGGCAGGGGCTGTGGGGGCTTTATTTGCTTGTTAACTGCAGAACTTGCCAGACCATGCCCAGCTAAAGGCAAGATTCCACAGGGAATATTGTGTGACCATCATCACAATTTACAATACTCCCCGAGCAGTGCTGAATACCTGCAGGGTATGGCTTTGGATCTTACACTGCTGAGGGCTTCCACTCACCCCAGGCAGGTCTTCTATGTGATAGACTATGGATTTTTTTAAAATCTAAACCAACTGCAGACAGCAATGTTACACAGGGTCAATTACACTTACCTAACACACTGAAAAGTCATTAAAAGTGTTACATTTTTTTTGGTGTGGTACTTACTTAAAAAGAATAAATAGAGTAGAAAAAAACCCCAAAACATCAAAACCAAAAAGGTTTCTGACCCTGAAGGTTTCTTTGTCAATATATGGATTTGTTTCCTACAGAAAAGAAAAAAAACACAAAACATAAAGGGAAAAAAAAAAGAAAGAAGGGAGGCAGGCTGGGTGCTGGAGAGAGCTTGAATTGGCAGTGGAAAATGTGGCTGGGGAGTGTAGCTGAAGGATGATGGTGTATGTGGACTGAGGACATGTGTGAGGTTTGGAAAACAGCAGGTGGAGGAAACTGTAGAGCAGAATTATATTTAAAGGGGAGAAGTTAGAACTAGGTGATAACAGTAAAGGAATCACACTCAGAGTGTAAAATATTGCTTTGTCACTTAGTTCATACTGTGAACATGTCCAGGTTTTTTCTTCCAAGTCACCAGCAATGGTAAATGCTGTTCTTTCTTACTCTATTTCTCACCAGGGCACCATTCTCCTCAGATGCTGGCAGCTTTTGGGAGCCTAGACTGTTATTATGGGACCTGGGACAACTATTTCCTCACACTGCAAGAAACACTCTGCTGAGTTTTTTTGTTAGAAATACCAGATCATGTTTCCTCTTTCTGTACTGCAGGATTTTAGTGAGCAGTTGGAAATGAGTGACTGAAACCCAACTGAAATCTGCGTAACACCGTAAAATCCTCTTTCTTTCATGTTTGTTGTATCTACTTTACTTGCTTACCTCTAATGTTTACAAGCAAGAAATAATGATTTTTTAGTTCAAATGCTGTTTCTTCAGCTGAAGAGTCTGAGCCCTGCCTGCCCTCCACACTTCCAGCTTTCTAAAACACAACTATTAAAAAGCAGAAAGTCTGGGGGATTATGTTGCTGATATTTCTGTAGTAGTGAATAAGCACAGGAGCGTCTTTCCAACCTCCTGCAGACAGAGCAGGTTAGGAAGTGTAAATAGAAATGTGAAGCCAGGTGTGAAACAGCAGCTCGTGTGTGCGTGTAAGGGGTCACCTGGATGCTGTGACAGTGCTGCTGTGCCTGTGAGTGCCCTGCTTTACCCTGGGGCTGGGCAGCAGAATGGGGGTGCAGGCACGAGGCAAACAAGCACACAGGTTTTATGTTTTATATTTTATCTTTGGTGTCAAACACAAGTGAAGCTGTGAATGCCACACCCCACCCTGCAGCGAGCACTCTGCCAGAAGCCAGCCCTGTTCACCTCCCCTCTCCCATCCCTGTGACCCCACAGGCCAGGACACAGGTGCTGGGTGTGCTGGGGTGACCCCTGTCCTGGGGACTCTGACACACTGCACGGGCAGAGCACATCTCTCTCCACAGCCCACAGAACACAGAGCTGGGATGTGATCCATCGTGAATCACAGCAGCACTGCAAAGGCCCCTCTCAGATGTGAACATGGTTCAAGTGCTCTATTCTAAAAGTACCTGTTCATAAAACACCTTTAAACTGCTGCTGAGAACCCTGATCTGAACCAACTGCAGGGAGAGGTATTACAGAATATTGATTACACTTCACATACTTACATGACATTACAATTAAGATTTCCTTGGGGTGTGGTACTTACTTAAAAAGAATAATCAAATGGAAAAAAAAACCATGAAAACCAAACAGATTTTTGTACAGCATCAGTTTCAAACAGGACCTGTGAGGTGCCATCCCTTCCCAGCCTCCACTCAGCACAGAGAGATTTCACACAGCTTCAAGCGTGAATTAACTTGGGCCTTCCTGCTCATAGGATTTAAGACTGAATTTTGAAATCAGAGTTCAAAAAACTAATTTTTTCTGCACTTCCTTTTAACTTTGATAATTCCACCCAAAAATAGTTTCTCCTAAATTCTGACAGTTTCTTCTGTAAAGACAAAAGGCACATTTATAAAACCATCTAAAAACCAGAATACACTTAAATATAAAAAATGCCTCACTGTATCCATAACTAAGTCTTCATTTAGTTAAAAATTTTGATATTATCTCTTATTATTTATTCTTCAAAGGAGAATAGTAATTAGAAAAGTTCTGCAAATTTGCACTAATGAAGCAGAAAAATCTACTATGAAGTAATGAATTTTATTAATCACCATGCAAGCAAATTAGTAAAAAATAGAAAAAATTTAAGTACACCTAGATTTTTTGGTAATGGTTTTTATAGGAGTTTATGTTAAATTACTTACAGGTTATTTCAGAGATTCACAGAATAGTTTGGATTGGAAGGGTCCTTAGAGAAGGACCAACACTCTGCTATGGGCAGGGACACCTTCCACTACACCAGGCTGCTCATTTCTAAGTCTTTGCAACAACTTGAGCTGGGAAGTGTAATTCTGCCACAAATTTGAACTATTATCAAAGGAATTTATACTCCCTGAACACTGAAAAAGAGCAAACACTTAAAAATGCAGCCAAATTACGTTGCTGAATCTAAGCAGAAACATGAAAAGTGCTGGGATCGTGTGTGAAAGGAAACCCCAAATCCCTTTTTTGTTTCCATCTTTTTTCCCTTCCTCACATCCAGCAGCTTTCCTTGCTGTGCTCAGGACATCTCTCTAAATCCAGGGGGAAAAAGGACTCCCGATAAAAATGCCTTATGCCAGGATGTGTTAACACCATTGCATGAAATAATTGTTCCTTGGGAGATTCTAGACAGTCAATTAACCCCCAATTCACGACTCAAGTGGCAGAGCAGACACTCCATGAATAAAGGGTAGGGGTTCAATTCTCAATTAGGAGGAATTTTTTTCCTTAATAGTTTAATCTTGTGGTCAATTAAATCCCCAAGCGTTGTATTAATTATCATATGAATTCTGGGCAACTTCTAATTTAAAGGTTAGTTATGGTGTACCACAACTAGACCAGAGTCCAGGGCTTAAATTTTTAAAAAATTCTCCCTTAGGGGTAAAATTCCCTCTTCTGAAAAAAGACAAGGAAAAGTCTTTACATTGTGCTTTCCTAATCTGGAATACTTTAAATTTAGATTTAAAATCCTAATCTGGAATACTTTAAATTTAGATCTAGTCTTTTTAGACTTTACACCAGAGGTAAGACTGCATTATGCCACAGATTCTTAGAAACCTGTTTATTGCTGCACCACATATTCCTATCATCAGTTATAATAAACAGGGCTTCTAAGCAGACTTTTAAGCATTAATCTCATCTCCAATTTCTGAGCTTTATTCCTATATTGTTGGGCACAGCAGCTTGGAATAGTAGCTTACTTTTCCATCTGTTAGACATATAGAGACTATGGGTTTGTGAAGTACTTTCTTGGTACTCTTTTTGTTAGAATAAAGTCCTGCATTTCCTCGGGGAAGCAAGGGACATATGCTGGTGCTCTATGGTTTCTGAGTTACTGCAGAGATGAATTCCTCTTGGCCAGCTTTCTGTTGAATAGGTGCTGGAATCATATAAAACAGCAACTTGTGAAAAAAAAACCCCAGTAAAATGGTGAGTTCGCTGGCCAAATCAGTGATCTTTTTTCAACTAATTATTTTTCTTGCTCAAAATGAAGACAGTTTGTCTTTGAAAAGCCTGTCTATCATTAAAAAAGAAAAGTATGGAAAGTTTTTGAAACAACTATAACAGATGTCATAGCAGTTGAAAGTACAATTAGAAAGCACAACGCCGCAGAAATAAAACTTCAAACAAAAGCGGAAAGAGTTCTTTGTGCACATCAATAATTTAGAATGATTTAAGAACTGTTTTATAGATGCAAGTGAAGCTTTTCTGTCTATATATAAATCGAATGTGGTCTTTATAGGCAAACAAAAAGGGGATACAATCCTTTTAAATTATTTTTAGGATAATTGTTTCCACAGCAAACATCATTATTTATCAGTTTTGAAAAGAAGCCAACTGCCAACATTTGAAATGCACAAACCTTGGCACACAACACAGAAAATTGTAATCTCCCCCCCTTTTCAAAACCAGTTTTGCATTTATTTTACACATTTGTCAAGTTCTTATCTCAAAGCCCATGCCGTTTACCTATTTCTATCAGAAATCATTACATTTTATTTTTAATCACCTTCCCATAGCTAATTTGGTAACTCAGGAAGGGAAACTGTTATTGCTACCAGATGCTGTTACCTTCCTGCTCACTCACAGATTCCTATAAATCGATTCAACAGCGTGGAAAACAAGGTTTAATATGTATTATTATGCCTTCTGGATTTCTTCTGTTATAATCTCTTTTTTTAGATAAACAGGCTCATTTTAGTGATGCAAACATTCTAAAGCTACGCCACAGACACTTCCCATAATAATTCCTTCAGGAGAGTACTGCAGGATGCTGCTGGTCCTTTGCCAGCTGGAATTTCTCTGCAGCTTTATTTCTATGTGTAGACTTCAAGAAAAAAAGAAAACTAGGCAGTTTCATGTATAGAGAGCTGAGATTTTCCTTTTCAGATGAGGAGGAATATTAGGGAACAAATGACAGTCCTTGAGACTGTAAATTTTCTACAGAGGAAATGGGAACAGATGTTCTTGTAAGTCATAGAAGAGAAACAAGTTCCACAACAACTTGCACACTGGAATATCAGAACACACTTGCACTGCAGTCAGCCAGGAAAGCCCCAGCCCAGCCACTCTGCTGCTCAAAACAGCAGAAATTATAAGAAAAAAATCGAGCAAAAAGAACAAACTGCAAAATTTGAGACTTCAATTCTGGCATTACAATTTACTAACCCCCATAATCTGTGTAGGTTGGCCCTCATTGGTGAAAAAACTCCACACTGATTCTGCCAATTTGGCAACAGCTCTTCCAGAAAGATAATCATACTTTGCAGATACTTGGGACCATTTACCCTCAGTATTTTATGTGACTGATGATATATGAGCTGCTAGCTGTGTAAAATTAAAGCTCCAGCCTGCTCCATACATTATTTAATATGAGCCATATAGGAAGTGATGTTTACAGAACACTCATCCTAAAACAGGCTGCTGAAAAGTTATCTTGTGTATTAAAGAGAATTCTTATTGTGAATCAGACCCTAATCTAGAAATACTTGACTCATTTTCTGCTGAGTATTCCACACCTGACTATGGAGAGAAATTAACAATGACCATTCTTGAAACAACAGAACTGTCACTAAGGAACTTATTAATGAGTTTTTGAATAGTGGTGAATTTCTTTTCTTTTTTTTAAATATCAAAAGCTTTGTACAAAGAAATTATGCCATGATATAATCCTTATTATTGTTATTACTACTGCTGGTGATTTTACAGAAATATTATGCTTTCCCTGTAATATATGAGTTAGACTAGAATTTAGTATATATAAATATAGATGGCATATAAATAGAAATATACATAAGTATAAATATAGATCTATGGTTTTATAGAGCAATTCCAACTCTCCTTTCTGCCTAAATCCCTCCTGCCTCGAGTGCCGAAGGCCATTCAGCAATAATGACAATAATGACAATAATGTCACAAGTCAAACAGCAGCTCTGGTGACTCCTCCTTTAATATGTGAATCTCTCCACACTTTTGCCTGGAGGCTGCCATCATTACAGTCAATTTTAAGATTTTCAAACTAAAAAATACCAAGACAGCAATAACAAATACAGTCTCCTAATCGACAGCATCTAAAAAGTCCCCAGAGATTACAGATGGATAAATAACATGGTATTTTCTGAACAATTTCTGAACATGTTATTTTCTGGCCTCTGTGAGCAGGCACGTGTATACACACACATCCCAATTTCTGCTCCAGCTCAGCCATCTCCTGGAGATTCTCCATCATCCAGCATATTCCACATAAAAAGGCATCTTCCAAGCACAGCACAAGAGGCTCTCCACTGAACTGTCAGTGAAATTTGTACAGCTCTGGATCCCCTTGCTGACAACTTGCTCCCAAAACAGCCACAGGATATGTCAGCAAATTCACACAAGCCAGCTCCAACTATCAAAATATCACAGAGCAGCCCCAGTGACGGGTGAAACAGACAGATTCAAAACTGCACCATGTTTTATAGATTATAACATCTCGGAATACACCTGGAAGCAGAATTTTATTTATTAAACTGCTTGTTATAGCCTGTCACATTCTGTCAACTAGAAGAAAAATCTGCTTTGGAAACTACTTTCATACTGACTACAAAATAAAAGAAGAAAATAAATCAGTTGGTATTTTGACACCAACATGGAAAGGCCAAGCATGACCAAAGAAGTGTGCTGGGGAATTCTGTATTGGAGCAATCCCTCTTTCTAGTTTGTACTCATTCGCCTCCAATTTCAGAGCTCACAGCTGTCTCCCCTTCCATCTTTTTATCAGTCCTGCTACAAGAATGATATTCATGGCTAGGAATCTTCAGAAGGGACCCACAAGGATTTTCAAGTCCAGCTCTTCAGTGAAATTTTATCCAATGCAAGGATAAAATCCCCCTTAGAACCTTGGCATTATCAGCACCAGGCTGTAACAAACTGAGCTAATCCAGTTGAAGTTTTGTTGACTGATTACAATTGTGGGCTCCTGCTCTTTCAGGCACAATGGTGAATTTCCAAAGGACAGCTGATCATATGAAAAACTGACTGAGAGAACTGTCCATCCCCAGAAACCACTGTGGCTGTGACACACAAATCCCATACACAGTCCAAGTGTTGGAGTGGTGCCTTCTGCCCCAACAATCAAACATGAAATCTGATTTTCTGCAGCCCCAGTGGCTTCTGAGAGGAGCACATGGGCCATTATCAGCTCTGCTAATAAGAATTCACGTAACTTTATCAAAGGAACTCAACACAATGTCTGGGATATAATGAAGAACATATTTTTTCTGGTTTCATGACTACACATCAAGAATAATCTTTTTCTACTTCCACTCTGAGGTTACTTCACTATCTTATGCACAGATCCCTTGCATGGTTAGGGTTAGAAGTTCACTAAGGATTTATTACTTTTTATTATCAGGAATATTCTAATGCACTAAGCATTCTAAACCACTTTGGAGATTAACCTTAATGTGCAATTTTGTCTCAGCCTTGCTGTCCCCAGAAGCCTCTGGGCAGCAAGTCCTCCACAAAAGGGAAGACAGAGCCCTTAATTGCCATCTTAATGTGACTGTTACACAGGAGACACACTCCACAGAGCCATCTTAGGTATTTAAGATCAAATTAGGAAAAAAGTTCCTGAGTACACAAAAAATGCTACACAAAATACCATCCACCAGTGCTGGGTTTGCTCTTCTGACAGCAGGAGCACACACTGCTGTCACAATCATGAGCTCTGCATTTCACTGATCTGGAACATCCAGCTGTGGGCAGCAGGACAAACTCTGGCTCACTGGAAGGAACCCTCAGGAAAGAACTGTGTTTTATGAAGCGCAGCTTCTGCGAATTTCTTGAAGGTCTCCCTCCGTCACAAATACCGCAAAACTTCCAAAGTCACGAATTAACAATTTTTATGACTAATTTGAATTTTTATCTGCATTTTTATCCTCTTCTTCCTCTGTGGGTGCAGAGCTGCACACTTGGGCACACAAATGCAGGAGCAGAGTGCCCCTGAGCAGGTTTGGTGCCCAGGCAGAGGAGGCTGAGCCCCTGCTGGTGCATTCCCCAAGATCCCAAGGATTTTCTGAATGACAAAAACATTCAGCAACCTCTCAGGACACAGATTGTCCACATCCTACTGCCCATAATGAGGATTGAAGGCAAACTTATTAAATAACTCACAGACATTAAGAATGTCACCAGCTGCAGATCTCAGGTTAATGACTTTGCGCCACAGCTAACACCAAGCAGAGAATCCAGTGCGTCAGGTTTAAGACCGGTGCTAAGGAAAGATTCCTGGGCCTAATTCAAAAGCTTTCTTAGGTCACTGGGTGAAAATCAACAATTTTTCTCCTCTTTTTATACTCTTCAAATTTTATATAGCTCAGATGAACCTACATAAAACAATTTACAGTATTGGAGGAAAAGTGGGAATGTCCCTGAAGAGACAACTGACTGAAGAATAGCTTCCTGATCTCCCTCTTATTTGCCCATTTTATTGCACAGACTGACATGAATGAATACCTTACTAAAAATTTGTTTCAAAGCTTTTTCAGTAAAGAACATTTCATTATTTCACCATGTTTATACAGTGTTTACACGGCAGTACATTAAAGTCACTGAAATTTAATAAATTAAACATATTAATAAATTATATATCAATGCAAGAAACTGCCTTAGCCCATCTGGCAAGCTAACTGTGAAGTAGGTATTTTACGCATCAGAAAAAGAGCACTCCTAAAAATAATTCTGCAAATAAAGCTCTAATATAAACTTAATGTAAAAGGTGTGACCTTGGAGTACTTCACTAGGATCTCTTGCACAATTGCCTTTATATTTATAAATCTTTCAGCAATGGTTAAGCACACAATCATAACATCATGAGTACAGACACTTCAAAAATTAAAGCTTTACCTTTATTAATTATTTACATTTTGTGAATCTAAGTGTTAATAGAGTCTGCCTTGGTTTTATGGGTTTGGGTTTTTTTGGATTGACTGATTGACAGACAATCACATCTACTATTAGGCCACCTTTTTAACAGCTGTCAGTTCATTTGTAGGTTAAATTTAAAAACAAAAAAACACTTGTGGAAAATGCCTCCACCCAGAATAGAGCACTGTGCTTCTTATCTTTCAGTATTCTCTGAGGATAGAAAATATAAAAATATCTCTGACTTATCCAGAGGACACTTGCGCTGCACATGTCACTCAAGGTTTGAGACAAAGAAACCCTTAAATTCATGTACCATTGCACCCACTGCTGATGAAACAACCTCAGGCCTGTGATACACACACTCAGACACCAGAATGAACATGGTTTCATTCCTGATTTGGGGAGTTCTTCATGTATTCATGAGCACATTTGTGAAGAAAACAGCTTTTTTTCTCATTATATCTTTAAGTTGCCAGTACTGACAGGTCAAACAAGCAGCACAGAGACCATGTGAGGTGCTGGCACCTCCTGCACACTTTGCACAGCCACCGTGTGGTTCAGCTTCGTGCTCCTTGTTCCCCTTCTCCTTCCTTCCCTTTTCCATCTGGATGCTTTCAGATTAATTGCTGGGAAAGTCCTCTCTCTGGAGCACAGCCCCAGTAGCCTGTTGCTGTTTCAGGTGTTCTGCACCTGCTCATTCTCCTCCCCTCATATCCTGAGTAGCCCGGTCCTTTGGCAGTGATTAATTTAAACAGCATAAACCCTCTTTTCTGCTAATGAAATCCAATAAATAAATATGGTTATTCTTTCATTACCATGGTCTCTGGCCATCTGAAAATATTTCACTCAGCGGACAGAAATGATGCAAAATTCCCCTTTCCTTGAAGCAATAAAGGAAAAGGTGTTCTTTAATGGACTGGGAAGGGAGAGCTGCCAGATGCAGAGTTTGGACACTACCATGTGCTGGGCCATGGGACACAGCCCCAGAGCCTGGATTTGGGCTCTGGAGATGCAGGATGGGCTGGAGGAGGGAGCAGCTCTGGGAGTGCAGGGCAGCCCCCTTCTCAGCAAAAATCTTATTTATTTGTACTCATAGCCTGCATGAACAGTGGGTAAGTCTGACAATATGGTCATTAATGGAATTTTCCTACAGTATTTTCCTCTGGTTTGCACCCCAAACCCCAAGTGAACACGCTATCCCTGTCTGGATAACAACCAGCAGCACGAGCTGGGGGAAAAACCTTCCAAAAGACCAAGCTTTGGTCAAAGTGTTCCCACTGAAGACATCCTGTACATCCCCACTGATTTCACTGTGGCAAGAGCTGGGCCTTTTATTGCTCCAGCCTGTGTGAGGAGTTTGAAATATTTCTTGTCATGCAGTCAAACAGAATAATTGTAGCAGCATCTAAATCCGGCTGGAAGGCACGGCCAAATTCTTTTCTGGCTCATTTCACCTTCCTAATGCCAGAATTCATATGGAGCTTTCTGTAAAGCCTATACAGGGCTGTGTCAAACACAATCCTACCCCACACAACAGAGATTTTTTCCAGGATATGTATTGAAGCAGTTGAATTTAAAGTGTAGTTTCTGTGAGTAATTGTGCAGGTAAAATGTGGGCTGTGTTCTAGGGGGGGGGTTGTAACTGTTTCCTTGAACTAGTGATTTCAAAATAAAGTGCAGATTACTCTTGATATGGTTTTCACTCAGAAATGGATGCACAGGCAAAAGGCTGGTGTAACATGCCAGAAAAAGGCATTTGACAAAAATATAGTACTGTATGTAATCCATGCAGTAAAACAATTTTAGATATATATAAAAAGACCCCAAACCATGCAGACTTCCAAAGATGTTTAACTTTGTTGCCCTCTAATGTTAAATCTGACCATATTTCCTCTAAAAGGATGATGAAAAGAAGCAGAGTAATTGAGATTTAATGGCATTTCTCCTTCAAAAAGCTTACAGGTATGGCTGTAACTGGGCTCTAAATGCTCTGCAAGAGACAACCACCAATTCTGGACATTTTGCCCCACCAACACAGGAACTGCAACAACCTCATATTAACTGTCTTTTAAAGAAGCACTGTTGTGAAGCCATGTTCTCCTCAGCCCTAATTACCCTGAAATTACTTTGATGAGAACAAAGTGGCACAGTTTTGTCTGTTGCTGAGATCACTTAAAATGGGATATGGAAAACAAAACCTGTGTATCCTGAGGGATATTTTGTCTGTAATCATTACAATAACTTTAATCATTTTTTTAATGCTAAGATTTCAATAAACAGTACTCCTGATAAATTTGAGTTCCTTAATTTTCAATTGTTGCTGTCTTAATTGCTGTAGAGAGCTCAGCTTTGTGAAGTTATGTCAAGGCGTATAACACAACCACACGTTCAATATATGCCTTCAATAATTTCTTTGTTGTTTGAAAACTTCCAACTTACAGCAAAGCTGGCATTTTATGGCCTGCAGAGCTATAAATCATTTTTAAAATCATGATGATATTACTCAAAACAGATGTGAAAACATATGTTTGCCACGGTTGTATAAACCGCTTACTTGTCATACTTAATAAATGTTGATACTTTTATTTTAACTACATTCCTTCTTAATAACTTTGAAAATCTTTTCCATGGTGAATATATTTTGCCTTGGTAAGAGCAATGGCAGGTTTGGAAAAACAAAGCTTGCTCTGTATACAAATTACATAGACGTTTTCTGCAGGGCAAGGCAGCACAGATCCCACTCCTCACACTGTCCACACCTGACTCTAAACCACTCAACATAACTGAGCCCAAAATAATTATACAGGAGAAAACAATAACAGCATTAGGAACAAAGAATCCACACAGGACTGGGACAAATCAGTGAGGACTAACCCCAGTAGTTCCTACAGAAAGTGCAGTATAGGTCTGTCCCGCTGATTAATGCAAATCAGCTTGGAATCCTGGATGTAAAGGTTGGTGCCTTTACAATTTCTGTATTAGTCCCACTATAATCTCATCAAAAGGTTCTGGTTCTGGAGCCACAGGGTGACTTGGAAAATCACATCTGTACATGACAACAAAAAATAAATTTCTCATCTTCATATATTCTGAGAAAAACTTGACATCTGCAGACCAAGCAGAAAAGGAGAAACTTTTTTCTGCCTCTAAAATAATATTTTAAAATGTCTCATGATTTCAAAGCATTTTTTTCTGATGCAGGTGGATCTCTGCACACTAAATTAATTCCAAAAACATCCCCTAAGTGCATGCAGAACTAACACATGTATAAAGACGTATTTCCCAGTACTTAATCAATTAAAGAAATTATGCAAAAATGTAGACTAGGAAATGAATAAACCTACACAACTTTAATCTTAAGGAGAATTATGGCACACAAACTGTTAGCATCAGATCTTTGTGATTTCATCCATGTTAAAAGGAATGATCACAGGAGCTTGGGAATTGGGTTCACAGGTGGTGGAGGTTCAATTATTTTTGCTTTGGGGATTTTTGAATTATTTTTTCAGATTTTTAAACTATACCTTCATTCATCCATCCTGAGTGACAGAACTGCTACTACCAAGAAGTACATGATTTGCATGTTTGAACCCCACAGGATACTGAATTGTTTCACTGAAAAATTACTGAACATGTGGCAAGAAACCATGTACAGTTCAACAGAATTATAATCAACTACACTTTCAGGCTTAGATTAAATACTCACTATGCAATTACTACAGAAATGTAATTTTTAAATCTTAGGAGTGAAGGTATGGCTGGTAACTTTCTGTAAATGTCAACAGGAGTCAAGAGGGAAGGATTTAAGCAGGATGATCCAGACAGAAAATTACCTTGGCATGGCACAGAAGGGCTCTTTTGGGGTTCATGAGGAAAGTGCTTAAATGTCCAGAAAAACCAGTGAATAGAAAACAGCTTCTGTCTTCAAGGAGAGTTGAGTACAGAAATACAAAATATAAGGAGGAAGTTTCAGGCTCTTCCTACCCATGACTGGATCAGTCACAGATCTCTAAGGAATAGAGCTGATTGTACAAAACCCTGACACTGCTCAAATAATTTTATATAACTCTGGAACCACAGGGCGCGGAGGGGGTCCAAATTCTCTTCTGAGTAGCCCATAAAATTGTCTATGCCTGCCTTTTAGCTTCCTCTGAAAATACACGAAAATCACCTCAACCAAAATATAAATCAGTTTGTGCTTTCATTTATGATGAAAAATATGAATATTCTCAGTAGACTTACAAGTACATTTAGTTTATGTTGTCTCTTCCTTCTCTTTCTTTCTCTTCACGTCTTTTTCAGTCTAAAACCTCACTATCCCCCATAACACCTCTCTGCAGTACTTTCCCAGAATAAATCCCTGGGTATTCACCTCCTCCAGCACCCAAGAACATCTGCAAGGAGAGCCCAGCAGAGGAAACACTTCCCTGCCTACAGGAGAAACGCCCCAGGCCAAACATCACCTCTTCCCTTGCTGCCCCTCACTGGTGAGACAATATAAAATTATATTGTTCACCCAGAGCATCAGAGCAGTCGGCACACACATCCCCTGAAGGCAAACAAACAATAGCACATGACTGATCAAATATTTGCTTGGAACTTCATAAATAATTGAGCCAAAAGACCTGCAAAATATTACCCTCATGCTATATAAACAGAGAGAAGCAAAGTTCTCATTGCTTACACTTCCATGTGAGTTCACTGGATACATTATTCATTGCAATTAAGCACTTAGTTCTCTTAAATTAGTAATATAACGTCATTGCATATGCAGAACATGAGAAAAAGGAATAAAACACATAATAAGTGCAATTAAATGCCTGAGATGGAAAACAGTCTGTGATTTTACCTTTCTCCTTTTGTATTTTTTTTAGGCTGGTCCCAGTTTCTTGGTCAATGAGTTCTCCTTCCCTGCTGTTGGTCAGCATGGCTAAAAAAAAAAAAAAGGGCACATTTATATAACACTATCAGTAAAAAAGTGTTAAGAGAAAATAAAATATTAAATTATATTTCCTCTTGGTTGATATTTTGGTATTTTAACTCTTAGAGCCAAGTAAAATATGCAGTAAAAGCTAATCTACTCAAGTTTATTAGACAAGGATACCAAGATAGAACACAAATTACTACTGAGATGAATGTGATTTCTTATGAAATGTTCAAATTAATTAATTAATGGGAAAAGTACTTCACAAAAATAATTTTGGGGGAAAATATATTTAAGGCTTTAAGTATTAGTAATTATCTATAAAGCAGTAAGCTTAATAAAAACAGATTGCCAGATCATAGCCCAAATTGATTGGTGACAGCAAAACACCCCCTAACATTTCAGTGCTGAAGGGAATTCTTTACTTAACACCTGCAGTTTATGAGTTCAGGATGCCTCTTTCTTTGCTTTTATTTGATTAAAACATTTCCTTCTCTGCAATCTACCAATTACAGACTTCACAGTTATTCCAGGGAGGACACTTGTTACAAACTTCATCACCATGTTTTAGGGAGAGCTTCTTTTTATAATAGCAAAAGTAAAAATCATTGTATTTCTGTTAATGAAAAACATTTATCCATATCTTTACAACACTAGATCTTTACATACAGACATCAACAGCCTCTTTTCACTGCTGCTACAGGAATTTAAAAGTTTCTTGTCCTGTGTATTTCCAGCCTTATTTTACACAAGAAAAAGATGAGGGAAATCTACTTCACAGTCTCTGTGTGTGCACAGATTTAGGCAGAACATCCAGGTTCTATCCACTGTGCTGGGCAGTGCTGTGGTGCTGCTGCAAGGACCAGGGTCAGAACAGCAAAATCCCAGGGGTAGGCTGTGCATGGGAGGGAGTTCTCCAGTGACTCACCCGGAGCGCACGGCTTCTGTGGTTTAAATCTGGCTCAGCAGTGCCTGCACGGGCTCCAGGCCATGAGGAGACAGCAGTGTTGACACGCACTGACGTGAGGAGATGTTAATTGACTTGCCCTAGATCCCTCTTGGAAGCACCAAGAATAGGATCTAAACTTCCTCTAGACGGAATTAGCATTTTAATCGATAGTGCACAGGTTGTCAAAGGACCAAAAAAGCCAGAAAGGCCTCAGCCTCAGGGTGATGAAGGAATGTGTGGGCATAAGGAGGTTTTTGGAACAAAAAGTCATCATATAATCTGCAACTTTCTTTGACACAAGCAGAGAAAAAGATACCTTGTTCTTTTTCAATGGCAGGTGCCTTGAGCAGCACTTCCCTACCCAAGCATGCTGAGGGAGATGGTTGGACCAGGGAAGGGCGCAAGGGTGAGGGTGATCACAGAGGATCGCAGAGGGGTGATCCCTCTGTGCAGGGGATATTGGCACAGCAGTAACCCAAGAGGAGGGGCTGGGCTCTGCTGAGTGATGAACTTCACAGAATTCACAGAATTACTAGGTTGGAAGAAACCTTTAAGATCATTGAGTCCATGTCCCAACACCTCAACTAAACCATGGCACCCAGTGCCACATCCAGTCTTTTCTTAAACACATCCAGGGCTGGTGACTCCACCACCTCCCCAGACAGACCATTCCAGAACTTTATCAACCCTTCTGTAAAAAACATCTTCCTAATACCCAACCTGTATTTCCTTCACGCAGATTGAGACTGTGTTTAATTTTAATTAAAAAACCAAGGGATGAACTTCCCGCGCATTCTGTATCAAGCGAGCGCTTCCCTGCGCGTTCCCAGCACACAAAGGCTGTGAGGGGAACGAGGGGAGCGAGGGGCTGTGAGAGGAGCAAGGAGCTGCGAGGGGAATGAGGGGAGCAAGGGGCTGTGAGGGGAGCAAGGGGCTGTGAGGGGTGTGAGGGGAGCGAGGGGCTGTGAGGGGAGTGAAGGGCTGAGAGAGGCTGTGAGGGGTGTGAGGGGAGCGAGGGGAGCAAGGGGCTGTGAGGGGAATGAGAGGAGCGAGGGGCTGTGAGGGGAGTGAAGGGCTGAGAGAGGCTGTGAGGGGTGTGAGGGGAGCGAGGGGAGCAAGGGGCTGTGAGGGGAATGAGAGGAGCGAGGGGCTGTGAGGGGAGTGAAGGGCTGAGAGAGGCTGTGAGGGGCTGCAAGGGGCTGTGAGGGGTTGTGAAGGGCTGTGAGGGGAGCGAGGGGCCGTGAGGGGCATGAGGCAGCGGCACTGACCGATCCTGTCGGGGGTGGTATCCAGCTGGGACGGGGAGCTGGACACGCTGCTGCTGGGATGCGAGGATGCGTGGCTACCGGGCCGCTGGCTGTCCTCCAGGGATGGCGCCGGGGAAGGGCTGTCCTGGATCCTCTCCTGCAAACAGAAGCAAAGCAAGGCTGGGTCCTTTCATCCACGGGTTTCACCGAGGTTCAGGCTAAAACAGTGAGGTTGGCTTAAAAGTAATGGTAACAAATGGTGTTGGTGAGGTAAACAGAGAACAGAACTCGTGTCTAAGAGCAGTGTAGTCATCTACAGCCAAAACCAACACTGGCTTCTACAAACAATGTGTCTGAGCTTAGCTGATCATTTGCCACCTTTTTCTTGTTGGCAACTTTTTATGTTCCAAGTTTTTCACACGTAGGAACATATAAAATATTCTTTCATGTTGCTTTCACGAACTACTTTTAATCTACAGGTAGAGAGATTGCCATATATGAGTCACATTTCAAATAAACAATTCACAGTTGGACTGAACTGTCACTAAATGCAGTCAAATTTGTAATTAGCATCTGTACTTGTGAATTTGTAACTAGAATCTGTACTTGAATAAATTACATCAGTATCTTCTCAGGACAGCACCTGAACAAATGATAAAATGCTGTGGCTCTGGTACAAACTTCCATCTTGCATGAAAAGCACCAGTGGTTAACCAAAACAAGAGTCTGCTCACAAAACCTCATGTTTATATTTGCACAAGAACCTTTGATATTAACCTCTAATTTAAATATATGTAATACTTGAGGTAAGGAGGGAAAAAAAATGGGTAAGAAATATAAAAAAAATTTAAAACGCAAAATTAAATTCTGTATTTCCGTGTATCTATACTTGCAAGTTGCCTAAAGATGCCATAGAATTTTCATCAGTAAAAATCTTTAGGAACAGGTCAGAAAAACAAGGCATAAGTAAAAATTCATCCTTAAGACAAGAGATTGTGAGACCACCTGAGATTCTTTCAATCCAGTGTTTCCACACACATACTTTGAATTGAAAATTTCAGTGCTCTTCATTCCTGTTCCCAGAACCAACAGAAAATGAGAATCTTCTGAAAGGGACAATCAGGGCCTGAGTTACTCCAGATATTTTTCTCCTAAAATGCCTTCTATGTTTTAAAACCTCTATCCAAGTCCTTGAAGGTGTAATTCCAAGGGAGAGACACTAATGAGCAAAAATGGTTGAATTTACAGAACTCCAGAAACTGAACCTCTGGCGTTGCCCTCATCCCTGGCCATCACCTGCTTCCTGTGCAAACCCAGAACTAAAATCTAACTTCCTTTTTTTAAAAAAAGAGATTCTCTTGCCTCCACCTCACAAAAAAATCACAATTAGAGTTCATCTGGGAAAGTTGTCTCAAAGGAACTTTGCAATCTTTCCTCCTTTTAACCTATTCTGAAGATGTTTAATTAGAAATATTCAATCTGGCTCCTTGGTAGCAATTTACTGTGTACTCTGGAAAATAAGCTCAGAAGCATCTTAAGTTTTTATGCAGTTTTCTAGGCGGAAGCCTGAATCAATAATGTAGCTTTGGGAAGCACATGGTGGTTTCTAGAAGTTTTTCCATTATAAATCCCTGATATAAAATCTGCTCTTTGGAGGTATCAGGGCAATTCATTAATTACACTGCCAGCAAGATCAACAAGAATATTCTGTTACCCATTAAAACCATCCCTCTAAGCCACACTCATCTTTGTATTTACAGATACTTCTGGGAGTTATGCAAAGGGAACATGAGATTGGATCCTCCTCACAGCATGGGATGGCATTTCCCTACTCCAACCACACCAGCTGAAAATGTGGCACCAGACCTGGTTTTAATAGGATTGTTATTGTACATTAAATAACAACCCAGCCCCAAAACCATGTAACAGATGTGTATCTATTACATAGCTGTTAATCCTCAATGGATCAGTTTCACTAATTATCTGTTATTTAATGAATGTACAGTAACTAATAGATCTGAAAAGGAGACTTTTAATGATAATATTTAACAGATATGAGTCTATTATGTTGAGTCACAAGTTTTTATAATTTTGAAAACTGAATGGTTTTATACAAATTAGTTTTCAAATTCTGTGGGAGGAAAAAAAAGATCCAATTCACTGAGCTTAAAGTTTCCTATGTTTTCTTCCTTTTGGCCTCCAAAAGAGAGAATTTGGAGGCTGCTGAGATGAACAGATGAGTGAAATGGAGTTGGGACTTTGTGGATGTGCTGCTTACTGAGCTGCTTTTGAAAGGCACATTCTTACCCCAAAAAGTACTGTCCTAAATAACAAACCATACCCATGCAATCTTGAGTGGATAAATCCTGTGTGGTTTTTACCTTTGTGCAAATAATAGCTTCCAAATAGGTTCCTACTAACAGGTTACAACACTGACTGCAATTTCATTTGCATGGATTTCAGTTTTAACAGTCCTCTTTGGCACTATTTCCTCTCTTTTAACCACAAAGAGCACTCAATTTACAATTAAGATATCATTTTGAAATGATTAATTTTACAGAAGAGTGCATAGTTTAAGTAAATTTCATTGTCTACTGCAACTATGAAAATGAATAGCCAAGGAGAGGACATGCCAACTGTTCCGCAAAAAAACCCTATGAACAAATATGACTAGGAATTAACACTTAGATATCACACAAACAGCCATATATGTCATCTTAAATGGGAGTTATTTGAGTAATTCAAAAGCTGATGATTTGGAAAAGCAAAGTATTCCAGCTCCTTCTGGTAACTGCATTTCCCATTGTCTCTCATTATGAAATAATCTCTGCTTGGAATAATTTGCTTTCAGACTCAGGGTCTTGGTTTGAAATCTTCAGGCAGATGTACAAGTGTCAAATAAAAATGTCCTTCTAAATCACACAGTGAGTCACTTTCTAAGAGAATTAGCTGATTATTTTATCTAATGTCTTACCAGCTACACCAATGTACAGGCACTGGGAATGCAGAGTTTTCCCTATAAGCAACAAAGAAGCTGAAATTCCCTCTCTATCATATATGCTCCAAATAAGGCTGGAGTATCACCATGTGAGGCTGCATACGGATCAAGAAATTGTCCATTTCTAAATGTTTATGTGGAAATGTGCTGAATTTCCCCTCCTATAATGAATAATGCTATGAGCAGACTCTTCTTTTGCTGGTAAACAGCTCCATTTTTCAGTCCTGTAATCAGTATGCATCTATTTAGCTACTTAACAGCAATGTGCTCTGGTTCATTAGGTAGCTACTGTTGTGTCTCAGCCTAGTTAAAATTTCACAGCAAGTTAATCTATTTTATTACAAATGAGAACACAAGTGATAATGTCCTCACCATTTTCCAAACACAGGGTTAACAGTATTTGTAACAAATCAATGAGGGCATTTAAATAGGAAAATTGCAAATCTAAAATCTTAACATTTTGTTTTACACGTCGATGACTTCATTTGATTTGTCATCTATGTATTTTATAACCTCGTTACTTTTCATATATTTTTTTCCCCTGAAAATGGCTCAGTTCCCCCTGCACCATGCAGGGCAGCCTGGTCACACACAAGGTAAACTCACAGTAATAAAGAAACATTCCTAAATAAAGTAATATTTTCCCCATTTATATTTATTCATATTCATAAATTTGCAAGATTAATATTCCAGGTTATAATTGAATTAATTATACATAAGGGTTCTACAGATTGTGAGAATTTTATGAAAAATGAAAACATTTCTCAAGATCTCACCTATTTATCTACCCACAGTACCTACTGTATCTCATTTTTTTCCTTCCTTTACAGAGCTGTAACATAAATTCTCAAAAAGGACTTTTCCAGTATTTAATCCTCTTGAAGGGCAATATATTTGTCTCACTAAAAATCAGTGTCCTTCTCTGCCTTGGAAAATGCAGCTACAAAGCTTGACATTGTTGATTTTAGTTGTGATTTAGCTTAAAGGCACTGAAGTCATGAACTCACCCCATTTCCAGACAGATCCTTGATTTCAGCTCAATATCCCTCTGCCGTCCCCTGTGAGGGAGTATTCCACACCAATAATAGCAAATACTACACATGGTTTTATTTGAAATATATATGAACAGCTTACCTATTTTTGACATAATCATCTCGGCCTTAATTCCTTACCTCTGCTTTTTTATAGTATTGATCCTCCTTTTATGTCAAGAGTTTAGAGAAATGATGTTGCTGGATTTGCCTTTTTATTTTTCTTTATTCTTAGTTGCAATGTAGTTGTAATTACTCTTCCAAATGTTAATCTATTAATGAGTTCCTAGAGGATTTAATGGCATTTCACTGCTGACAAGCAAGTTTTGGAAGTTTGTCTGAGTCCTGGATGTTTTATTCACACATTTATCTTGATATTTCATATTTAATTGAGGTGCTGCTGCTCTGCTCTACAGGGCTCTGCAGTGGCTGGAATTCACCCTATCTAATGAAATGGAAAGGAAGGAAAAATGGAGATTCTACTGGCTTTAGGGCTAGATTAGAGTTTTGAAGAGCTGTAAGAAAGATTTCTGATGTTGACCACGATGGAAAAACAAGAGGAACTGGCAGAAAAAAAATCCCAGCATTAACTTGCACAGTGGGATGGTCATTATGCCACACCTCACCCTCCCATTGGTTGCAAGATCTCCATTCATATTCTCAAAATGGAGTGCACAGAAATAAAAAAAAATCTAGAAACCAGAGCCTGACTCCTCTGGAGGGGTCTGTGAAGCCAGGATGGGCAGGCAGAGTCTCCAGCCCCAATTCCTTGCTGAGCTACCTCTGCTCCCTCCTCTCTGTCTGAATCCCATCCTCACCAAGTGAGAAGAACAAGAAAAGTTAACACAATTCACAATTCCAGCCAGCAAAGAATTGCTAACACTTCCTTTTTTTAGTTAATAATAAGATGTGTTTCTTTCTAATTGACCTTACTTGATACTAATGCTGTTTGAATCCTAATAACCAGAAGATTTTAAATATTGATCTCAAGTTTACAGTCCTTCCCTGATGGACTACTCAATTTAGGCTTTTCCAGGGAAAAGAATATCCCTGCCACAGGAAGCAGGAGCTGGGCTACACCTGACCTGATGCCAACAAGAACTAGGATGGTCACAGCCATTTCTGGGCTAGAGAAGAGCAGTTTGGTTTGGATTTTGAGTCATTCCACCCTGGAAATGAGCACACACAAAGACTGGGGTGACTTGTTGGTCTTCTGAGCTACTTATAGTACCTGTGATTGCTGTAGGTACTGGAGATGAACAAGGTAAACAGCTGGTCTAAAAACCAAGATAGGATCTGTGTGTCTGAAAGCCAGCTGGATCCCATTCATCTTTTGCAGTGTATAGGGAAGTCTTTCGCCTAAAATATGTACTTTGCCATTTAAAATGCACTTTTTTTCCCTACTGTGTACATATAGACAGTTGTAGTCAACTGGCAATTATTTTCTCACAGAATTTAAGAAATCATAAAAACCCCTACATTTACTGATTTTAATACCAGATGTTCACTCACTAATTCCATTACCTTGTGACTACTTGCTATCAATCCATTAATTGCCAGCTGCTCAGCCAAACAGAGAAGTGCAGCTAATCAGATGGTGTTGGGAAACAGCCAAACAGGAGCTGCCTTCTTCCCCGTTTCTTAAATTAGCTGTCACTGGGACAGCCATGGAAACCTTCACTCCTGGATTAAGATCTTGATGTTTTACTTTCAATCTGAGAGCACAACAGTGCTTGAAACTGGAAAGGATCTCACGGTGGAAACTTGGTACTTGTGCCCATCTCTTCAATTGTTTCACCCAGCACTGCCATGGAAGGGAGGAAAGGCACTCCCAGGACTAATGATGAAAATGCTCTACCTCATCTACATTAGAGCCATACCAGTTATTAAGGACAAATGCAAATGACTAAGCTAATACTAAAAAGATCTGAGCCAGAACTAAGAGCTTAGATGTGCTTGGCCTAACAATTTTCCTTTGCAAACTCTGCAAAAAGAGACGTTTCTGACTGGATTTTTTTTCCACTTGGAAGTTTAAAATAAGTTCTCAATGCTTAAAACATCTCCATGAGGGTGGTAAGGAGCCAGGTGTTCTTGGCACTGCAGGGAGAGGGACAGCCTCCCTCCAAAGGAGGAGATGAGAAGGGTATTTAATGCAATTTGAAAGGATCTGAACATCTCCCAGCAGAGTAATTTCTCTGAATCAGTGAAAAAAGAGATACAAACCTGCACACTCCCTCCTCCTTCACCTCAAATTCAGCCACAAAAATGAACCTTCCAAAAAACAAACAAACTCCTGTCTCCCATGTCACTCGTCCAACATATCCCAGCCCCATCCAGCAATCAGCTGCCTGCTATGGAACAGGACAGAATAAATCTAACAACATGAAAAATCACATACATTGTACAGAAGGTTGATTTTATAAATGTTGCAATATTCTGAAAACAATTCATAATGGATTGAATGCACAGAGAGATATGAAATTACTGATGTTAGAAATTCTGTAATGGGAAATGTTTCTATTGTGAGAAGAAGTGTTTTAGAGCATTCTGAGATGGTCACATTTTTCTGGCTGTCAGGTAAATATTATGAATGTGAGTTGTAGAGCACACAGAAAAATAGCACCTCTCAGCAATAATTACACAGCCCATCTGTACTCTCTTCAGGGAATTTAAAATCATGTCATATACACCCTTTACAAATGCCTTAACAATCCCACAAAATCAGGAGAAAAAACTCAAAGAGAAGGAGACTCAGAAGTCTCTACTGCATGTCTAGATAGATCCCACTGTACAAATAATGCTTTGCTCTGTTTATCAAATTAGTTTCTCGAGTGCATTGGGGTGAAATTCTCAAGGAATTACGAAATATGAAAATAAAAATGCTGCGTTTGTTTAAAGCTTTTTTATTTTTTTTTGTTTTTTCTGTGTTTCCCATTTGCACTCAACAAAAGCACCATTTATTCCTAACTCGGACATTGACGAGAGCAAGAAAGATAAGAGAAAAGCAGAGATACAGCAAGCATGAGGGGATGACAACAGAAGAAAAATGGACAGCAGGAAACCAATTTTCAGAACTACTCCTACTCGAGAGAAGCACATCCCTCAGCAGCTACAAAGAGGCTCTTTGCCAGAAGGAAAGGGAGGGAGCCTGAGGAGGAAGAGGGTGAGGCATGAGCAAGAGGAGGAAGCAGGGTGCAAAATATGTAAGGTAAGTAAAAGGAGAAGCAGAGGAAATTTGGGAGAAAATAAGTCTTAGATCTCTGGCATGAAGTTTTGCCTCATTACTCTCAGTACTCTTTGCATGTCTAACACAAAAGGAGCAGCTTAAGGCGCTGGTTTGGGTTTGGTTCCCAGAATTTCAAGCCCAGCCTGACCCAGTATTTCAGTATTTCCCACCAGCCTATTCCCAAGGACATTAGACTTTCAGTGAACAGTCCAAGATTATCACAGTCAGCTCCAGACCTGGCTCTTGCCAGCCTTTCCTCCACCTTCCTAACCCCAAACCTCTCCCCTGCCCTCTCCCTGCTCTTTGGCTGGAATTGTGTAAACCAGTGTTTTTAGTCATGTAAGGTGATATTTGTTACAGGTGCACTTTAAAATAAAAATCTTCACATTATATAGCTACTGCTCTCTGGAGCTGAGTGTTTCACAAACTTCAGTGAAAAATCCTCTTACTTTTCTTTAAAGGACCCATTCCAACTTTCCTTCTGAAAATAATGTCACTGAGTAGATTTTTCTGAGTTTCAGGGACAAGATTATCCTGTAACAGTAAACTGCTACATTTATTCATAGAGTTACAGAGTGGTTTGGGACGGAAGGACCTTAAAAGTCACCTCCTGCCAGGTGGAGGTGACACCTTCCACGAGACCAGGGTGCTCTCCCCAGCCTGGCCTTGAGCATCCACTGCTCTTTCTTGCCCAACCCATGACTCAAGTGTGCTTAGCCAAATTCCACCCCAGACTGATCCTCATTTGGCATCCAGGCCATTCCTGGATTGCAGAGCAGGTCAAGCTGAAGAACAGCTCTGAAAAATGAAGAAATAACAGGAACTGGATGCAGGAGGGAGAAGAGAGAGGGTCGTGAACTCAGTGTCCCTGTCAAATTCTGCTTTGGCCATATGAGACCCTCAATAACAGAGATTCCCCTGAGCAATTTGAGCCAAGTTTCAAGCCCAGCAAGCTTCTTCAGATATTCAGTAAATCCCTGTAAGGCTGGATTTATCACAGGGGCACTGCCAGACCTGCAGCCACAATACTGCTAGTACTGCTATAATCCCATCACATCATGTTAGAGATGGCTAAGAAGGTTTTGTGAGCCTGGCCATTGTGCCTCCCTAATTTATGGTGTTCCTGTCAGGGAGAAATCAAGTTTCATAGTTATGACATTTCTTTCTGGAGCACTAAATGTTAACTTTGCTGATCATGCATATCTTGGTAGAACAGCTTATTTCTAAATGGCAAACGTGATATAAAAAGCATAATGACTTCATTCAAAGCCTTACAAAGCAGCTGATTCTCACCTCACACCTATAGAAAACAGGCCAAGTGGTATTTTAGTCATCAGACTACGGAAACAGACACACACTCAATACATTTGATTCATTTCTCCCATTTTAAGTAAAAACATGATGCTGGGATTGGACTCTATTGAAAACTAGCTATGTTTCATACTTATTAAATGCACTTAAATAATGTCCTATAATAAAAACTATTACTGACAGCAGGAACAGTAATGCTTTTCTTTTATATGTTTTATTTTGTACAAGAATTTCATGTTAACTGGTCATCATTCTGCTCTGGATGATTGTACATAAGGGAAGGAAAGGACAAAAGGAGCCTCACACACTGTAACAAAATTCATCTACACTTTCAGCACTCAGGACAAACTAGAAAAAGATGCAGCACCACTTGACAGGTGAGAGTAACACAGCAAAAGATGCCCACTCTGCCTCTGTCACATTGGCTACTGGTGCATTTTCCTCTGCAATATGAGAGAAAATAATTCCCACCAGAGTGCTGGCCAGACCTCGTGTTGCTGTGGAGATATTGTGTCTCCTCTGGTGCAGGTGTTGGGGAAAAAATTGCTGTAAATGAGTAACTCTCATCAGCAAGGGCCTGCTAAATAACACTCTGAAACCCAGCTGCCTGCAAAAACTGCAGGTTAAATTACAAAGGACTGGCATTGTTTACAAATATGTATTTAATCTTCATGTTGACATACTGCTAACATTTAGAATACAATCAAAGCTTCTGCAAGTTTACTTGTGCTACAAATATTCCACTGCTGTGTTTAAATTAGGGTTTTGTCAAGAGGTCTCTGAACACTTGAAGGAAAGGTTATGGTTTAAAATGAATGGAATTTCAACTGATTTCCAATAGTTTAATGGAAATTATCATTAACTAAGATACAGCTGGACATCAGAGAGAGATGTTTTCTCCACCCAGCCAACAGCTGTGCAAGTACAATGATGATAAAGAGAAGTTTTTACACATCTTAATCCTAAGTAGGGATCCTAATGGGAAATGTCACTCCTGAATTTTCCCAGCCTCCCTAGAATCCAAGAGAAAAAAAAAAAAGTCAACAAAACCAAAGCATTCAGAACAATATTTGCCCTAATCTGGAAGTGGACTCTCAGTAAAAATGAGAAACAATCTGAGGTAATTTTGGAGATGCTTTGGGCCAGAAAGGAAATCAGAAGGAAAACAAAGCTCCCCAGCCAGAATCTCAACAGCAGAGGGATGTAGAATTTTACTGCAGTGATGTGACAGGAGACATTTGCTGTCCCCCTTGAGAGGATACTGCTATCAGAACACGTGGGCATGAACAACAAACACGTGCTTGGTCACTACGAGTTTCTTTCCCTGCTTGATTAGAAACAAAATCTCCTGAAGCACCAGCCTGTGACATAAGGAAGTACAACACAACCCTCACTTAATGGATTCTCACAACTGGACTGTAGTGTTGGGAACAGTGACTTTCTCAAGGATAAAATAATGACACACTAAAATTAAGATGTCTTACAATAAAGATGTGAGAGCAAATCAGTTCAGCTAATCAGTGAGAGTTGTAAGAACAAAGCAACTCAGAAGTCAGATTCTAGAGTGACAGGAATAGATGAGTTTAAATGAACACAAATATTGAAGACATTTACTTTCCAGAACGGATAGCTCTATAGACTCCTATATTTAAACCCAAAGAAAAATGGATTAAACTAATGAACTTTCAAAGCTGACAACATTTTACTTTGTCAACAAGAAACCCACATGTGCATGCAAATACACACACACACGTCAGACTGGTAACACTTTTCATTTTTGCTCAGTAAAAAGTGGACACACTGTTTTAGAGAACACCAATCCTTCACATACACTGATCCTACACACTTCTATTTTGAAAATTTCTTGTTTTAATGCATTTTTGAGTGTGTGGCAGGACAGCACCTCTCCACACAGGCAAGAACCTTTCTGAACAGCCTACTTGGCAGAGACTATGACAAGCCTTACAAAATACAAATATGTTTTAACCAACCAGAAGGAAGTTCTGGTTGGCTAAAGCTTTGGCTACCAGAGACTCTACTCATTGAAGTACTTGTGATAATTTACTGAGGTATTTACCTGCTCTGGATTTGCACTGCTAGAATTCCTGTTTTGTTCTTCAGCCTCCCTAATGTACTTGTGATAATTTTCTCTGCTATTTACCTCTTCTGGATTTGCAACGCACTAGAATTCTTGTCCTACAGCATTTTCTCTTAAATTTGACTTTAAACAACATTTTAGGACAGTTATGAAGCTTTCAGAGATCTCACTCCAGCCTGTAGTGTCAGTGGCCATTTTTAATTACACTACAGACTCACTCTGACAGATCAGAACAGCTGAATTCCCTGGCTGCAGCATGGGTATTGCTCAGTGTTGGGAGCAGCCCAGGTGAGCTGGGAGCAGCCCAGGTGAGCTGGAGCAGTGTGAACTCAGTGTCTCATCCTCCTCCTTGCTGAGAGAACCATCGCAGATCCCTGCACGCCATGAGGAATTCTTACCTTGATGACGGAGGCCCCTGCCCTGGAGAGGGGGCTGTGCATCTGCGCCGCCGCTGCCATGTTGGCGATGGTGTTGAGATGGTTCATCTGGTTCATGGCCATGGCCACCGAGGCCGGGGGGAGGCTGACGGGGAGCAGGGGGTGCGGCATCATCATGAAGGGCAGGTCTATCCCTGTGGAGAGCACAGACACGTCACTGGGGCATCCTGAGGTGCCACGATATCCACCACGTCACTGGGACACCCTGAGGGACCACATCCCATTGCAGCATCCACCATCCACCATGTCACTGGGACACCCTGAGGCCCAAACTATCCACCATGTCACTGGGACACCCTGAGGGCCCACAACATCCACCATGTCTATGGAACACCCTGAGGGCCCACACCATCCACCATGTCATTCAGGCACCCTGAGGGCCCACACCATCCACCATGTCTACGGAACACCCTGAGGGCCCACACCATCCACCATGTCACTGGGACACCCTGCAGGGCCCACACCATCCACCATGTCTATGGAACACCCTGAGGGCCCACACCATCCACCATGTCATTCAGGCACCCTGAGGGCCCACAACATCCACCATGTCTACGGAACACCCTGCAGGGCCCACACCATCCACCATGTCTATGGAACACCCTGAGGGCCCACACCATCCACCATGTTATGGAACACCCTGAGGGCACACACCATCCACCATGTCTATGGAACACCCTGAGGGCCCACACCATCCACCATGTCCCTGGGACACTCTGAGGGCTCTCACATCCCACTGCAACATCCACCACTCAAACCCAAGAGCAGCAAATCTTATCAGTTCTGGGGTTCCGCAGGGGATAATTGTCTGTGCAGCCCAGGAAAGGCTGGTTTGTGCTGGGGAGAGGAATACACAGCTGGGGAGGGACAGAAAATGAATATACAACTGCGCCAGTTCAGAGATCTCTTTAGTTAAGAGAAATAACGAAGGAAAAAGCTCCACAAAACATGCATATAATTTGCATGTTTTCCAACATATCAGATGAATATTTATTAATAACTTTATCTGATCATACACTCCTACCAAGACTTCTTCCCATTACTATTTCTCAGCAATGTCACACTAAATTCTTTTACTCTATTTCTTGATTCCAGGAGGCTGTGGCTTGGACTACAGATACCACTGAGCAGTTGTACAGAAGGTCTGTGAACTGCAACACGTAATGAGAGGCTAAAATTGTTGCCAGAGGTTTTAATTTTCAAAATGTCACTTTAAATTGTCTTCTGCTATGGATATAAACCAATTTAAGAAGGTATGAAATTTATTTGGATCAACTTGCAGATCTTGACATTGCCAAAAAGGTGAAGTTACTGCTAGCAAGAATTGGATTCTCATACTTCATTAATATCCATTTCAGCATGTGTATTACTTCTTGTATTTAGTAATGACTGCACTGGAAAGAAAGAGCAAGACACCAATTCACTGAAAAAATTGTTCAGGTTATTGTGCATTCAAGAGTTCTTTAGAGGGACCACATGGAGATAGCTACTATCGGGCATCCAAAATTGACTTTTTCAGGAAAAAAACCCCAAAAATCAGGACCCACTCTGCCAGACAAAAATGTCTTATCATTTTTCTAAATAACATTTAGATAAGAAATCCTCATTAAAAAATTCAGGTGCAAGTATTAAATAACACAAACATATAGCTAGTCATTACCACAAACCATTGAGAATTTATTGCTAAAAAGTTTTCAACTTTTGGGTTTGTCCTAACTATTTTAAAGGAGGCCAGTCACCAGAAGGCCAGTTTTTGGTGTATGACAGAACTAACAACAAGAAATGCCACTGACTGACATATCTTATGTTATTCCTACAGAATTTGACTCCAGTGATATAAAAACACCACGGTGCCCACCAGGAAAGGCAGAATTGCAATATTCCCAGCTCCCACACTATTCCTGTTTAACATGAGCATATCATGATCAACAACTGTGATGTCTAATGACTCACTCTCTATTTTATATGATGATCCACGCCAATATTAATTATGATAGGCAATAAGCAATGCCCACATACATCTCCCCTCACTTCAAACCACTCTGACAATCCCCTCCAGTGCCTGCATCCACAAGCCTTTGTTCCCCTGCAGATCTCCCTTAACAGCCCAATAATCTTTCCTCATCCTCTATAGAGTTCCAAAACTCCCAGACACCATCTGGCCACATTGAGTTGTATGTCTACTTAAAGTCCAATTGACATGCAAACGAAATGCAAACTACAAACAGAATTTAACAGCACATCACCAGTTTTAAGACACAATCCGTCAAACATTTCAGAGGACTATGAGGAAAATATATCCTGCACTTGCAAATCATTGGGCATAATGTCTGACATCCAGTAAACCCTTTAACAGCCTATAGACATTCACCTACTACAAAATCCACTGGAAAATATCATTAAGACCAAAGGATACAATGTGTCTGTGTGTAAAAGAAATCTAGGTATTGAATTATGCAAGAATATAAATTGAAGGGACAAACAACAGAGAATTTGAGTCCTGTGACCTGGTGATTTTTAACTACTGACACTTAATCCAAAATGCTCAGGCCCATACCTTCCCACAAACAAAGCAGACTCATTTTATAGGAGTCATTTCAATAGCTCTGATTTGCTCAGGTCTGGGGCCTGGCAGAGGAGAATGAACTGACTACTCCAAAAATTGTGTAAGGAGACAGAAATGTCACTCATCCACTAAAACTAACACCAAAAATTAACTTTGAAAACTTGGAGGATAAAGAGCCTAAACAAGCAACAAGAGTTCATAAAAAAGCTTTTCATTCTTCATCTATCATCAACTATAGGAATAACTTTACTCTTCAATAATTTTTAAAATGTCAATCCCAAATCAAATCTTTCTTGGAATACTTTTTCCTTCCCTTCCTTCCCTCTTTGGGTGCACAGATGTGGAACTGATGGCTTCCCACCTGCTCCCTTCCTAAGGGAAAGAAAAGAGATGGCTTTTCGGGGAGCTCCAAGTTCCAAATCCAACCTGTGTCATTTTATTCCAGTCGTTTTGGATAGCTCGGTTCAGTGCATGACCTTTTAACTGGACATTTCGCATTAATTCCTCGCTCTCCTATTTTATTTGGTGGGTCAGCATTTCCATCTGGAAGAGAATTTTCTCATATAGCTAAAATTTGAAGCAACTTTATGAATATTTTTCCTTTCAATCCATGCCATGGAATTGACAAAGACAGACAGTCCCAAATCCAGTAGTGAGTGAGTGACTATTCCAAGAGGGAATAGCCACTTGGACTTGGATTGATGGCACAGGGTGGCTTGGACATGAGACACAAGTGCAGCTGGCAGTGGAAGGCCTGACCCTCCTGTCCCTCACGTGTCCCCCATCATTTCCCCCCTTGCTGAGGCTGGGAAGGAAGGCAAGCCCAGCTCCCAGCAGGGCTCCAGGCACTCCCTTTTCCCAGCAGGATCCCAGTACGTACTGTTGGTGAGCAGGTGGTTCTGCTGCAGAGGGCTGAGCGGGTGTGCACTCCCAAGGCTGGACTGCCCTGACAGCGTGGCGTGCCCAATGCTGTGCTGGGATCCCGTCGTGATGGGAGACTGCAGCTTGTCCTTGTCCCAGGAGGATTCACTGCCACCTGCAAACCAAGGCACAACAAACCATGAGTGGCATGTACCTTTACTCTGAGATATTTTGCTTGGTTAGCAAGGAGCCAACACTCCTTTACCACAGCTGAGCACCTGGCACCTGCACCTGAATTTTTCAAAAAATAAATTAGTACGTAAGCATGGGAAAAAAAATATTTTTAGACACTTTCAGCATCACCTACTTTCAAAACATTGGTTTGTGGAAACAGGAAAAGCTAAATGTCTGAGGATGAAATAATCAGTCATGATTAAATGAATTATCAGAATGGGAATATCTGAGAGGCTGAGTCACCATCTCCTGCTATCACAGGACATGAGGCCACCAGTCCCTGCCAGACATCCATCTGAGTCCACCCTGTGCTCAGCAGGTCTCTGCACTGTCAATCCTGGAGGCACTGGCCATTCCCTCCTTCCACTGTCACCATGTTCCAGCTGGAATTCAGCCCTGAAGAGTTTACTACAGTTTATCCTCGAGCCTGGTTATCTTGGAGCTTCAGTAGCTCCCCCTCCACCGCTGGGCCTGACCCCGCCTGACACCCTTCACTTTGTGGGTTAAATGAGCTGGGCACAGGCTGTGCTTGGAAATCATCAATATTCAGCAATTTCAACTTAGGAGTCCAGATATCTATTATGCATAGTAATTACTGTCTACAACAAGCACAAAGTCTAGAAAACAGCACTTGGTGTCTCAAATCTCTGTCTGGTCTTCTGCAGCAATTTTACAGACTGTAGCTTTTTTAGTATTACACACTTGAATAACAAATTCCTTTTAAACAGCAGGTTAAGTAGACCATGTTACTGAATTCCAAAATATATCTGGTCCACAAAACAGAACACTTAAAAAAAAGTTAGAGTGAACATTTCTAGAGTTTCTTGAACATTTCAAGGTATTTTAAGATCCCTCCCCTCTCAGGTACACCCCACACTGTCACTTAGATTATAGATTGTTAGAAAAACATGTAACTGCAGTATTGATTTTGTTTTGAATTTATGAACAAGGATCTCAATTAGAATAAGTAAATAGATTACTGGAGTGCAGCAGATAGAGGCAGCAAGCAAAAAACCATTTTAATTGAATATGAAAGTAACAGAGAAATTCCATTCTTTATGACAACACTTGGCTAATAAACATGATTAATACTGCTAAATGCAAAAGTTTGAAAGATCAGTGATTGAGAAAAAAGGAAAACACTCCATCATTTTAGCACTATGTCCAAGTATGAATTACCTTCCTATAAAAGAGTTGTAATTTGTAAAATGATGAGTAATACAGTGACAAAGAAAGATACACTAAATTATGCCATGTGATATAATATAGCATGGCATAGTGCAGTAATTAGAACTACTACAGTTGAGGCTGTGTCAGCATCTTTGTTATTTAATATACTGTATATCAGCTCTTTTAAATAACATTTGACTGCTATTTAGTGTGGAAGTTGTTCACTTTGACTATTGTGAATCTGGGGTGCTATTATTTGGTGTGTTTCAGAAGTTAAAGGCGTGATTTATGAAGGACTTTCAGAGGAAATGTTGAGCATTTGATTTTAACCAGTGAGTTTTAATTTTCTCTGTGTGCTTTTTAAACAAATTTAACACTTACACTCTATTCTTCCTCAAAAAACACACATACTTTTCCATGAATTTTTTGCTTAGGAACACATTTTGTAGCTGTCATTTCACATGTCAGGGCACAGGCCACAAAAATTGGGCCAAAGGCAGTTTGTTGGGATTTCTGAATGAAAAGAAAAAACTAAGTCTTCATCTGAAAGTTTCCCTCTCCTCATCTTCCTCTGCCCTGGCTAGTTCCAGCCCTAGGCACAGACAGTCTAAACTCAGCTCACTGAGTTAATTCTGGAAGTTTCTCTTGCCTCTTAGAGCCTCGTGGCCCTGAGGCTGCAGCAGCAGAGCCCCCCCAGCTTTCCGAGCCCAGCTCTACAACCACTGCTTGTTCCCCAGGAAAATTCCATTATCCCCAATTTACAGATGGGAATTGCCCTGTGAGAAAAGCAACTTGCTTAAGGAAACCCAGGAAATCTGCAGTGGAAGGGGAAACTGAATTTAAATTATGTCACACAGTCCAAATCACTGGACCAGTTCTCCTTACAGATGGGGACAACAATAACTTTTCCCCTCTGCAAATTCCACTTGTAAATCTGCTCCAGTATTCAGTGCCAGCAACACAAGAATAAATTGCAATACACTTATCTCTGCAGACCATTCCTGTATTCTTATGTTCCCTATCACTTCTCCTTAGAGAAAGAAAAAAATACAGCTGAGTGTACAATGTATAATAAAAGTGATATTAAATGAAATGCATCCTTAGCCGGCAGTGTCCCACAGATAACAGCTCCATCTCTCCATCTGGACTGCATTTCCTATGTGGTAGGAAGCCTCTTAAAAATGAAATAATAATTAGAACAGTTCTCACCTAGAACTGCTCAGGTGTGAAGTGTTTTATAAGGGCAGTGTGGTCAGCTCCTGGTGGGAAAGCTGAGGGGCAGAATTAGGGAGCTCCTGTTACACCAGTGAGGAAACGGAACTGGAAACGAGTCAGGGCTCTGGTCCTATCCCTGTGCCCTACACCACAGACACCTCTGATCCGTCCTACCCACAGTCCCTCTGCACAGCTATAAAAGAACCATTCTAAAAGAAAATTTGCATTCTTCCCTGGAGTATCTATGCCCATAGGGTAAGAAAAAGATTACATACAATTTTACAGCAAGCCTGAAGCAGATTCACAGTAAAAACCAAGTATGTGGCATGCAAACCTGTGCTGGTACACTCAGTCCTTTAATTGCCATGCAGCGTTAAAAAAAGGTATTTATTTTTGAGTATACAATTTTCTTATTTGGTAACACACTTGTCAGCATGTTTGATCAGCAAATACATATCTGACATGCAACATATCAATGTGGATTTTCAAATTCTTTGTTGCCATAACAATTAGAAGCGAATACATCCATAAAAACTGAATCCATCCTAATGCTTCAAATTCATGTTTAACCACAATTTTTCAGAGCCATTTTTTGTCCAAACAGGTGCCATCCATAAGGCAAAGATATCACATTTTGATTTTAATTTTTTTAAAATTTCAATTCTGCATTTTGTATGATGAGCTTACAGTACATGCAGAGATGTATTTTAAATAATTTCTTTTAGGTATATAAAACATAAAGGGGAAGATATATGGAAAAAAATAAACATACACTCCTAAGGAAAATGAAACAACAGGAAACAGCAATGGGACCTACCTCTTTTATATGAAGGGAAATAAAACTTTTTATTTATTTTACATGAGAAATAATATTTCATTTTAAAATATGAGTAACTTGATACATAAGTGTCATAGGAATATTATTAGAGCACCCAGAAGTTATTTGTCAAAATGCCAATACATCATTTATACACTTTACCAAAAGCTTTATGTTTGACACTCTTACCCACTACCCGCATGACCTTCCCTGCAACAGAGAAAACTGAAGGACAGAAAGGTGATTTTTCCTTATCTTGTTTGCATTCTGGTCGATCTTGTCCCAGAACAGGCTGTTCTCAGCACTGGAAAAGGGAAAGACAGAAAGGAGATGCAGCCCCAGAGCTCCTGGTGCTCAGCAGGGGCAGGCACAGAGCTCGTGGGCTCCTGACCACAACCTGAGAAAGGGGGAAAGAAAAGAAGTCTGGGCTGCCTCCCCCAGCCAGCTGAGAGCAGCAGAGCTGTGCTGCAGGCTCTGCTTCCCGAGGGGCTGCTGAAAGCACAGCGGGGGTTAAAGAAAGGCCTAAAGAAAGTGTCTGCAGCGTCCAGGGCACACAGAAAGATGGACCCCATGTGGATTTGGGCAGTTTTTTAATGGGTAATAAATGAAATCTGCTATTCGCAGTCTAAACAGGTTGTTTGAGAGAAGTCACTTAGCAGTGCATGAATTACACTAGTGTGCAACTGAGCAGAAGCACAAATCAGGTGAATTTAGGAATTAAATCACAGGTACTATGAACAAACAGGGAAAAGCAGCCCAAGCAATACATTCACCTCCTGTCAGTGACAGGCCCCCCACTCCCCAACAGCCCCAGTGGAAGGTGATTTATCATCACAAAGTGTCTCTGTTTAAGTTTAATTTTATTTATTTGAAGGAAATGCAAGCTATGAGCTCAGTTTCAGTTTTTCTGAAAATGCTGCTGTTTGCCCATTATTAACTTCAGGAATTTTTTAAGGCAACTCTTAAAGCCAAAAGCTTTCTAGAAATAAGCCTCTCTGTGCATTTCCATTCTTCGGAACAAAACCCCAAAATCTGTTGTTCGTTTGTTGGGGTTTTTTTTTGGTGAAGATATATCTGTAGTGATTAAATCAGTGTCTTGGTTTTAGGTATTGAAAGATCTCCACAAAGTAATCACAGTTCAATTCGGTGACAGTTTCTTTTCATTTGGTTTCAAATTCATTTTATCAGCCTTAAATCTGTCTGGTTGTGCTAAATGAAATCCTCTCTGTCAGAGCTACCTTCGAATTCCACAACCACACTGCTTCAATCTATGTCTGTCATTTTACTGTTCCTTGTGATACATTCCTGAAAAATTGAACTCCAATTGTAAAAAGCAATACCATCTTCACTGGCCAATTTTATTCTCAAATTATTTTTAAACACATTTTTCATCCTGTTGGGCATATTAAGCACAACAACAGCTGTGAAGAAAAAGGTATTCAGTGCATTGCTATTCCAGTACTGGTAATTCCAAAGTATTTCTCACCTCTAACTTCTTGTGAGTGTCCAGCACACACAGAGCTTTGAAAATTTTTGCACTATACAGAACCCCATGACTCCCAAAACAACACAGCAGCGCTTTTTGCTAGCACTCCTAATCCTTGTGTTTCCAGACTATTTTACCAATATCCCAACCTTACCCTGATATTGGGAGAAATGGTCACGTTTTTGGCCTACACAGAGTATCTTCTGCAAAAACATTTCAGCCTACTGTCAACATTTTCATGGTATCAACCTTTGAGCATCCCAGGAAGACAAAATTAGGTCAAAAACTGAGACTCTCATTGCAGGAAGGTCAGGGAGAGACCACCCAGGTCTCATTCCTGGTCAAGTGTCACCTTCCAGTCAGAAAACCATCCAACTGCTCTGGGTCAGGATTTTGACCCATTTAACTTCAAATTCTGTCCCTTGTATTGGCAGTAGATAATGTTATTTACAGAGGCCATGCAGGTGTGGGCACTTTCTGTGGTCCCTTATTACACCCAAATGAAATCCTGAAATTTAAAAATGGGAACAAGATTTTTAATCAGCGCCCAAAGTCATTACAACCATCTGGAAATCTAAATGGCAGATCTGAAATGCATTTAAGGCTTTAATTCATGGATTTGTCTGGCTGTGTATTGGGCTGTATCAACTTTTGGAGTGTACCCTACAAGAAAGCCATGAAAGTGTGTAGGGTAAGATATTAAAACTCAAGAAATCCAATGATGGCTTTACTGGGCTACTTCCAAAAACTTATCAAGTGGTTCAGCAGATGTAATTACTGCTTAGCCCTGCCAAGGCTTTGAAATGTGCCCATTAATTCAGCAATTCCCAATCTGTCCATCAGTCAGTCATACTTAAAAAATATGTCTGTCAGGACTTAGGTGAAGTAATCTGTTGATAATTACACAATGAGAAGGCATCTGAAATCTGAATATCATTTCTAAACTTTTTGAAAAGTCTTGATGACAGCAAAATCAAAGTTTATTTCACAGCAAACAGGACATTAAAGGTAACTGGGAATATGTCTGAATATTTGATGCCAAATTAATTAAGAACAACTAATTTCAGGAAGACACTTTCTGAGATGATAAAAGCAGAGTTGCAGTATTTATCTAGGAACCTAACCATCCCTCCCAAACCATCAACTGCTTCCTTTAAAGTGAACAAAGAAACAGGGAGGTGGTAAATGAAATGCGCTGCGAGGTTCCCACGTGCTGATGGATGAGGCTGGTGCTGAAGCTCAGCCCCAGCCAAGTCTCCTCAGTGCCAGGTACCTTGGCAGGTGTGACCGTCCCTCCCTGGGCCTTTCCAGCCAAAACAAGGTCTCACCATTACAGCCAGGGGCTGCTGTCCAAGGCTCTGAACAGCAGGAAACCTGTTCTCTCTCTCACAGCAGACAGAGCCATTCATCCCTGCAAACTGGATCCACAAAAATGCTCCTAAAATACAACCAAGTGTTTTCTGCTGCTTTCTGAGACCAGTGCAGATGAACAAACTGGCTACATCAACTAAACTTCAGTATGACCTTCAGTACCTCCAGCTGAACTCCAAAACACCAAACACACCTCAGTGGTTCAACTTCCACAACCACAGCGCCCTGTAAAAGTTACACTTAACAAGATGAAACATCAGATTTACAGAAATTTAGACATGAACTCTTACAACAAATGTCACTAAAATGCACTGGTACTCACAAGCACCTCTCAGAGTCAGATACCTGTGCCTGCACTGTATAAAAAACCACCTGGTGATATTTGAAGGGGTGTTTTGGGAGGGTTAACTGGGCATTTGTTGTCTTCCTCTGACAGCTCCTAGTTCTGGATTAAATATTAAGTTATAAAACTCTATTCGGTTTCTTCTATAGAACATGAAGTACATTTATTGCTAACATTTTTAGTAACAACTGTGTGACAACTGTTTCATTTTCTATACAAAGATAAGAATGATGTACTAGAACACAGCATCTATTCTGGTTAAGGACCATCAACAAAAAAACTGTTTTCTACTGCAGGACTACAGCCTGCCTTCAGAAACACGTTCATTTCACAGAGAGAAAGAAGGTCAAAATTCTGGTCTGTCATGTTTTTATTACTGTTGATGATGCACAAGCCAGAAATAAAACAGCTTAACTTTCAGATCTTGAATACAGTTTGCAGGGCTGCCTGCCAGAAAGGATAAAACATACATCCCTCTGAACTCCACTACTGCAGCCAGCAGCAAGCAGGGAACCAGGATTTGTATTCCAGTGATGATAATCACCCATACTCTCACTCATCACAATTTACAATTCTCTGCCTTTTTAAAAAAATTACTTAATATTTCCCCATATTTAACAACTTACTGAAAGAACCACTGAGATAAAATACTGTGTATTTTTACCATGACTAACTCAGCAGATAATTCAGTTTGATTCTGAGAGGCTTTGAGAATATCTTGACATCCAGGGCAGACAGGTAACTACAAAATCAGGTTATTTGAGCTTCAACAATTCATCATTTACTATTCCTTTGAAATTATTATTAAGAACAGTCCAAGTTACAGATGGCAATATGCTGAGTTAATCTGCAGTGACATAAATGGATCATGTATTTATAATCTTTCCAAGATCTCCTCATACTAAGAAAATTCTATATAATGCAAAGTATGGCTTGAAAGAATGAAATAAAATCTGTGGCCTTATTATACACCTGGACAGTTTTCCAAACTTCCAGCACCTGCACAAAACTTACTGGAGATGTTAGCAGAGAAGGAGAGGCTGCTGAGGGATGCCCAACACACTTTTATACAGAAGAAGGTCTCTAGTGAGATTTAGTGCCACAGTCCTGGTTTCCACAAAGGATCAGCGGCTGCAGCCCCTTGCAGAGCCCCACCCAGCTGTGTCAGGATGGGACCTCAGGCCAGGTACACATTCATTCCATTTCTTACATCTGACAGTTGATCCCTTGCACCAAATACTCCTGACTTCCAAAAAATTGAGAGTGCTGCCAAAACCACGAGAGCTCGTGAGCAAACCCAATTCACAGAAAAGGTCAGCAGGGACATCCACTGTGTTTCACTTAATGCCAGCCTAAAAATAACACACAAAAACTCCTGGAACTACATTAGCAGCCAACTTTGTACTTCCTTTCACAAATTGTGCTCACAGTAATATCTGAACAGATTCCTACCACAGCACTTGGATCCATCTCACACATTCAATCCATCTTTGCTTTTCAGAACACTTTTCTCATTCTGCAAGCTTAGCCACTGGGTATTCCTATCACCTGTGGAATAATTCTCCTCCAGGAATAGCAGTGGGAGTTTAGCATTAGCTGCTCTAAGGAGCAGGATCCAACCCCTAGAACTGACCAACAGTGCCAAATAAACCATTCCTGAATGGTTATTCTGTAAAGGATATTCTACATTTTCAAGGTAGAATTTCTTTCTGAGCAATACAAAGCAAAAAATAACAACTACCATCAGAAAAAACATTATTAAAATGTTGATATTGATACTAGATAAAGTGAAACTATTTCTTAAGAAGAGAAAGTGAGAGGCTTCTGCAACAAAACAGAATAACTCAGTGCCAAGCTGAACTTAACTAAGCTTGAGGTTTTGGACAGGATTCATTTCTGCTTGTGGTATAAGTATGCACCACCTTGATTATCATTTAAAAAAATATTGACAGCTTGCCTTCTCATACCAATGCCTGGTAACAAATTCCAAATGTTTTGTCACATTTCTTGTGAGCAATGCCATCTGCCAGAGGTGGCATTTCATGGCTGTTTACCCTGACTCCCTCCAAGAATTCATCTGCCACTGTCTAATGCTGCCTGAATAAAGGGGATTAAGACTCTGATGCAACAGAGACTATTGATAATTTGGTATAATTGGGAAGAAATGAAGATAAATGAGGTTGAGGATGGAGAGGCAATTAGTTGAGCTGCCTGTACAGCTGTGTTCTCGGCCTGGCTCCCCTGGCCTTTTCTTTGGTGAGGTATGTGCAAATTAAACATAATGACAAATCCACTCTTCCCAAAGCTCTTTACTTTGTGAAGCCTGAAGATCTGTTTTTCACTTCTGAGATTCTGCGTGGAAAGAAAAGGGACAGAGGATCACATTCTCTGCTGAGGTTTTTGAGAGATGCACTTTGTCCCAGCACACCTGTGGCTCAGTACCTGCGGTTCCAGCCTGGCATTCCCGGTGTCCAGAGCCCAGGGCTTTGGCCAAAGGTGAAAGATTTTTGTTCCCCCAGTGCCACAGACAGCTTTGGTCATTCCACAGCTCCAGATGGCTTTGCTGCAAATACCCTCTATCCATGTCATTGCTCACCAACATCCCCCAACCATGATTCCCCCTAAAGCCAAGACCCCACAGTTTGCAGCTGAACCTCCACTTCATAAATTATGCCAGCTTTTGAAAATACTGGTCAAAAAAGCCTTTGAAACTTCTAAAATACATATTTTACTATACAAAACATCTTGGAAGTGGTAGGAATTTTTAGTCCTAATACAAAGACAGCTACCCAGATAAAAGCCTTAGCTCTAAGCTACATTTTTCAAGTGAGGCCAAGTAATCAAGCTTGAATATCTTGAAAGATATTTAAATCTCAAGTGAACATGGTCAGACTACAAACCTCCAAATTAGAGGGCACAAATTTGCAGTCTGATTTGCAGTTCTCATTTCCAATATACTGAGACACATTCATACATATACATGCAGAAATGCCCCCATATGGGGTTTAACATAAATGTAAAATAACATACATTTGCCACAAGAAATGTCATTACATGTTTCACATAAAACTCTGACAGTTTTTCATAAATGTCAAATAATGCAAGATCCCCTTTAGAAAGAAATCCAATATTTGCAGAGGCAGCTTTGCCTTACAGACATGTTTGCCCAACTACCCAGCACATGTTAATTTTCTGATTTCATGTACAGGTGATTCCATCTGAATTAGGTCTTAGATGAAGGACTTCATAAAACTGCACTTTTTTTCTGCATCCATACAGTCATCAGTTATTTAAAAAATTATTTTATGGATTACTCAAAAAATGCTCCTTAGATAAAGACAAAAGCCCAGTTTCAACGCACAGAGGAGATTTTAGATTTTACGTATCTTAAAAGAATAACAATTTAGAAGATTTATTTTGTAACGAATTTTCAACATAGCTGCTTTTTAGTATAAAATACAAAGAGAACAAAAATTTACATTTTGTAAATTCTCAAAGCTAAGATCACTTGAAATTATCTCTTTTCAAACTTACAGAACTACAAAGTACAGTGGTTTTTTGCACATGGAAAACCTCACTCAACCTCAACACCATGCTCTTCCCCACTACCTGGAGGTCAACCAACATTTCAATTTTACTCTAGTGTACTTTTTATTTTGGATTAGATTTCTGCAAATGCCAAATTAAAAAAAAAAGCTCACTCATTATGAGACAAATGTGCCAGGGTAAAAAAAACATATATACTTAGGTTTATTTAAATTGACCTTGTTTTGTCTTAGTGAGGCTGAAAATTTGGCTGAAGTTAAACTGTTCCTTTATGGAAAATGGTTAAGGGGAAGGGAAATAAACCCATGAAAATTTGGCACTGGCATGAACAGGAAAAAAAGCTGACAACAAAATATTCTGTTTTCCACATTCATCTTGCTTTGTTTTCCCACTTCCACATCTAACTCCCTCTTCTTTCCCTGTTTCACACAGCCCTTCCTCACAGGTGGGTGCTCATTCTCTCTACATCCAAATGTTGTCCTCAAATCATAAAAAGTCACAGACTCTCAAGGACTGGAAGGGATTAGGGGAAGCTGATTCTAAGAAAATACCGTGTATTTTTATAGAATCCCTTCTCACTGCTCTTCAAATGCCTCTGTGATTAACAATGGGGCTAAATATGAGTTCTGCTCTGCCTTTTCTCAATTCTGAAAATCAGAGTCACCCACTTTGAGGCATCAAATCAGACAACACTAAGTTGGACTCGACAATATTCAAGGTCTTTTTCAACACTGATTTTTTTTATTCTACAAGTATAAAAGAAAATATGCAATACACAACAGCTTTTTGACTGCTGGAGTTTTGTCTTGATTTCTTTGTCCCCTGCTTTTAAGTGATTGCTCATTTTTCCATTTTGTAATGGTACCTGCACCAATATTGAATAATATTTATAAGCTAAGCCAAGAACTTCATTACAAAGGTAACTGCAATTTCTCAAGCACAATGCCAGAACAGAAAAAGAACTAACTGAAGAAGCATTTCTGCAATTTGCAGATGATTACATTTTGAAGGTGAGATGTTGTGTAACTGCTAAGCCATCTATTAAGCTGACTTGAGGAGCTGTAATTTGTGGTGTTTGCCCAGAAGAGCCAGCACACAGCCGTAACTGATGATCAGGGATAATGGCCACGGATTTCAGCCCATTTCCAGAGCTCCCTGCTCTGTGCTGAGAACAACAATATCAAAAGGTTCCTCTCTCCAGCACTGCTGGTGTCAAGGTTAATGAGCTAAAACTTGTTAAATTGATATTACCAAACTAATGACTTTTTTATAGGATATTGCATGGATTTTGACACACAGGCTAATGTGGAATATTGCTGGTCTTAATTAAATTAGAAGTTATTGCATGTATACGATTAAGATAACTAAAACTGGGGGAGCTGTGACCACACTGTTGTCACACACCTCATGTGCTTCAAATAATATAGAAATATAGAATGGCAGACTGGTTTGGGTTGCAAGGAACCTTAAAGCTCATCCAGGGCCACCCCCTGCCATGGCAGGGACACCTTCCACTGTCCCAGGTCGTTCCCAGCCCTGTCCGAGCTGGCCTTGGACACTTCCAGGGACTGGGAGTTCACAACCTCTCTGGGCAACTTCAAACTTTTAAATATGAAATTATTTAAATAATACCAACATTATTTTAAAATATTTTTACTTCAACCATATCAAGCGTTAAGGAACAGGAAAAATAAATGCCTGGAGTCTCCATTCAAAATAGATGAACAACCAACAGGAAAAAAAAAAATTAATGAATCATATTAAAAAGCAAGGAGCTTATGAAAAATAAATTACATTTGCAGATGATTAAATTTTGAAGGTGAGATGTTACATAACTGCACCAACCGTTTATTTCAGTGCTATAACTGCATCTAATAAATAAAATACTTCTTTTAAATCCAAATTGAAGATACACTGCTATCCTGATGATTGGGATTTTCCATTTACATAGTACAGGGGCAAGGTCTGGGCTGTAATTATTTGAGGCAGAAAGAAGAGCTGTTACTTGGAGAGAAAATCAGTATCACCTGTGAGCAATAGGACAATGCAAATATTTCTTCTACAGACAGAATCACTGAGTTTAAATTCAGAGAGGCTCATTAGAGATTACCCACCCAAATATAAGATACCTGCAAGTTTCATGCAAATTCCCTTTTGTTTCAGTGGTGTTCTTGTATTAAAGTTCAATCTCCCACTGACACAGAAATGCCATTTAACATACAGGATATACTCAGATATGCTTGGTGTTTAAAAAGTGAAATTGAAGATCTTACTTGTACTATCTGTTTTTCTCTAAATGACTTTTCTGCCTGGATCTTAGACTTTACAGAGAAAGGGAATAAAGTTGGACTGGGCTTCCAAAAAACATCTACTTTGTCAAAATCCAGAAAAATAGAAGGGGTGCTGCAAATGAGGGGGAATATTTCTCAAGGATGAAATGCCAAAATCCTCCTCACATCAATTTCTTAGAGACAGTCAATCAACAAACAGAACTTGCAAGACACTTTCTTCCTACTGCCTTTACAACTTCCATCTGAAATATGAGAAAATGAATCCCAATTTAACTAATATTATAAGCTTTACAGGAAAAGGGGGAAAAAGTAGCCTCTGATGGCCCATGAAATCAGTAATTGAATACCCAGCTCTTACAGTTCCATTAGTCCTGAAGTTTCACTGTCTCCATCCTTCAAACCTGAGCATCTTCTTAAAAAGAAGAATCTATTCTAACTTTTATATTGCACAAATGCAGAACACAGCAACAACCCCCCTCAATTTTCAATGTTTTAAATATCAATGCCTGTCTGATCTTAAAGGGAAGCTCAACATTTATGTCTTGTCTTGGTGATAAAGTTCATGAATATATAATGAGAGTGGAACAACTCTGCTACTGATTAAACGTCAAAAAAGGTTTTATTGTCAAATATATTGTAAATACAGAAGATATACAACAAAGAGCATTAATTGCAGATGGCTGTGTACAGCTTAAAAAATGCACGGCATTGAGACAGGAAATGCTGATTTTCAGTTTCAGCTATCAATTTTCATTTACCTTCAGAATGTTCCTTCAGTCAACTTGTACAGAGAGAATGAACCATAAAATGACCAAACTCAACTGAACTAAATACTCCCCATTCAAGGGCAGATGTTAGTCTATATCCTAGGCATACACAGCAGAATTACCCAAAATTCTGGATTTTATTAGAATTTGTCTAAACTTTTGTGCAGATTTACGAGAGATACAACGTGAAAATCTGCTGAGGGCAGAGGGAAGGCTGGAATAGCCATCCTCAGCTCAGAATGGGGTTTAACTGCCTGAGTAAATTTAAAAAATAAAAATTAAAAAAATATCTGGTCCGTAGCAGACTGCAGGTAAACACAAGTCAGCAGGATGCTGCTGCCAGGAGATGCCAGGAGAATGAGCTGCACACAATTCCAGGAGATCAGTGCCTGTACAATGGGAGGCATTCTCAGTCTCCATCCCTGCCACACTCCTGCCTGGAGCATGGCCTTGCCCTGGGCAGGGAGCAGGAGGATCTGAATCACCTGGAGAGGGGCCAGGGCAGCACAGGAGAGCTGAGCAGGGCTGAGGAGATCCTCAGTGTGAGCCCTGCAGAACAGCAGGTTGGTCACTGGAGGGAAGGGACAACAGGCAGGAGCTCACTGATTGTCTTCTCTAGATAAAGAACATGCTCAGTCATAAAGAGGAATAAATTGTTGTCTGCACCCACAGTGAACAGGACAAGATGCAGCAACCAAAGACTTTTAACAAGGAAGACTTAGGGAAACATTAGGAAAAATTACCATGATCAGAAGCCTATGGAATTTCTAAAATTAGCTGGACAACTGTCAGTCAGACATGAGGCTGGCAGAGTTGGAGTATGGTAAGGAAACAAGTCTGCAGGCACTGGGTTTGATAATCCTGAACACCACAAAGTGCAGCAAGAGACCAGAGCCAGAGTCAGAGCCATCCTGCAGGGTGGAACTGTCCTGAACCACCCTTCCACCTGAGCCATCCTGCAGGGTGGAACTGTCCTGAACCACCCTTCCACCTGAGCCATCCTGCAGGGTGAAATGTCCTGAACCACCCTTCCACCTGAGCCATCCTGCAGGGTGAAATGTCCTGAACCACCCTTCCACCTGAGCCAGGTGTGACCCACAGCCTGCAGGCACAGCCTGCAGTGCCCACCCACAGCAGCAGCACTGCCCTGCACTGTGGAACCTTCCTCTACACACAACTGGCCAATAAATGCATATTAGTTAGGTACCAGGTAGCATAACATTGGTTGGATTTCCAAAATAATAAAGCACTTGAAACTTGTATTAAAAGTCCAAGTGTTTTTCCTTTAGATTATGGACAAATTAGCAGCTTCAATTATACGGTGCCAGTAACATTTTCTTCTCCTTGACTTCTAAAAAATTAAGAGTAAGAATTTCATTTGAGGAAAAGATGTCACAGCCATGGAAATTAAAGCCTCTGGTGGATAAAGGTAAATTTACTCTTGGTCTGAGACAACATTGCTGGTCTTTCCTAATTGTAACTATAATGATCTGATAAACTGCTGCTCTTGTATACAGTCAAGGGTTGGGTTTTTTTAAAAGGAGCTAAAAACACAGACTACCCACCTGTATCTATTTTTAATTTGGTAATGACTGTACTTGCTAAAATTCTACCAAAATGTCACTCACAGCTTTGGATTCCAGCTTTTTTTAAACAGAATATGGAGCAGAAAGCATAACCTATTATGCAAAACTGTCAGATGCTTACTGTAAAATCACAGAAATAAATGCATAATCCTGATTTTCTCACAGATCAAAACTTCATTAAAGGAAAATAAAACTTGAATCTAAGTGCTGAAGAGAGCCAAGGTATTCTATAAAAAGTAGTAGGGCTCTGATCTATGTGTGTCCTGCTTACCCACACAGCCCCTGCTCCACAACTAAGGGATGCCTTGTACTCTGTGGGTGCAAGGAGAGGCAGAATTACTGGAGACCAGGGTGACTTCTGTCTCATCAAATTCACAGATCAGCCAGACATTTCAACAGCACCAACTGTTGCAAGGAAAACTGCTACCAAATCTCAGCTGCAGAAATGTCAGCTCAGGGCACGCCGCACAAATCTAGTGCTGAATCCTTAACTACAAACCCACGGCCTGAAAATTTTGGGGGGGATTAATGCTACTCCTTTCAGTAAGAAAATATTCCAAATAATCACACCACAAACATTTCTTGCCTCAAAAATAAATTAACTGTATGTTAGAGGACTTTTTAAAAAAAATCTGATTAAAATTGTCATTCATGAGGCTCCTGCTGTTGGCAGCTGTATCACTGTCAGTGACATCCTTTGGGGGGCTCTCAGCATGTGGCCCACATCAAAGGTAATATGCCAGTTTTCATCCTAACCTATATGTGCCTTAACAAGAACAGGAATGTTCCAGACTTTACAATGTAATTAAAATATTGAAGTACTTTCTATTGTCAAAATATCATTAACGTGAGACTGAAGTGGACTCACTACTGTTAACAAAGGGAACTATCACTAATACTTGCTTTTACTGGAATTCTTTACAGGATTCCTTACATCCTTACACCCTGCAATGGGAAATTAAACCAACAGAGTTTGAACATGTTACTTTGTGCAAAATGATCAGCAGATGAGATTTTGTGGAAACAAGAGTACGTACAAGGACCTGGGGAAAGGAAAAAAGTATCTGGCATATGGTATTTCCCTATCCTTGCACTGTGGAAATGCTGCAAATCCCTGGGCACTCCTGGCACCCACACTACCAGAGCTCTGCTGGTCACCCATGGATGCTGCCTGCTCCTGGCTCTGATTTTACTTTTTCCAAGGATGTTTCAACATAAAATTCAAGATGCATTTCAGAGGGGTAGAGCTGGATCATGCCCTTCCCCTCCCTTGCCTTCCTGACCCCAGGTGAGGTGCCTCCTCACCTTGTGACTGCAGGGACAACCCTCTCCACACCGTGTCCTTCAGCAGCCACAGGACCCTACTAAAACATCTCAGCTGCAATGCTTTTCCTTTTCAAGTGTGGGGCATCCAATCTGCCTTGCTCTTCATAAAATTTTATACAGAAAGTCCTAAATTTGGTGCGTTTCTGACCAGTATCAGTCCCCACAGTGCTGTGGAGCCCTGAGCCTTGCAGATGAACACGAGACCTTGTCTTAATGGGAACACTTTGGAGCCACCTGCTTTCCTTCTGCACATTGGTAGGGGCACAGATTTCAGCTACTACCAACAAAAACGAGAATTATAACCAAGGAAAAAATGTAGCCTTGGCTCCAGAGAGGCCAAAATGATTTATGACACCAAGACCTAGTAAAGACAGCAATACTCTGAAGGGACTGTGTGAGCTCAGCCCTCACTCACATCTTCTGTGCCCATTCCTAATCACTTCATTTACAACTGGAAAAGTGTTTTAACAGACAAAATTAATTATTTTGAATAATCCTTCTGAAATATGATGTGCATTTTAATTGTATGCACCCCATCATTAATTAAAGTTCTTTACCTTTTGGTGCATTCATTCAAAGATTGTGCCAGTGACAAAGCAACGACTGTAAGAAGATTGTTTACTAAAATTAAAAATACAGCCGAAGGGTTAATATACTCTTGTGATACAATTAAAGTAATGCTAAAATGTTTTCATTCGAGTTTTTACTAGACATTATTTTTCCACTCTTTAAAATCAATCTCTTTGTTCCAGGAACACATTTCCTGTCAATAAAATGAAAAATGATATAGATTTAGGAGGATAGTGGTCTCAGCGTAGCATCTCTCATATTATTATTCCAGTATCATCTGTTACAAAGTAAGACCAATTCCCACATCTAATTACAAACAGGATTTCAGAGTCATTAAACAAAATACATTTCCATTAGTGCTGCTGTAAGAAGATAGGGGGAAAAATGAAGATTAGTTCATGCTGCACCTCTGTTTTTCAAGCTTTGAAGATTTAGACCTCTGCACTCTGAGACTATAAATTTGTAAAGGATCTGAAAGGTGACAGACATGTGAAAGCTCTCAATTCTCCTCCGTTTAGCCATAGCATTTACATTTTGTCATTAGTTTATCTTTTGCTGCACTTAGTTCTGCCAGCAGATATGGCAAGAATCTGGAGAGGTTGTTTATGATCCCGCCATGTGCACCCAGGGGGATTTGGTTTGGTGGTAGGCAGGGTTTTTTAATAGATATGAATCTTTAATAGATATGAATCTATAGATTTGTTCCAGCAAAAGTTAGAAATCATAGTAAGGAATCCTGTCTTCATTAAAAAAAAAGGAACAACAGTATTTCCTCAGTATTCCAAGGGAAAAAGGAACAACAGTTCTTTGACTTCAAATAAAATAACAACCAAACTATACCAAGGAAACAGATTATGTGAGATGTTTAACTGCTGAAATAAACTTACAAGTGTATATATATTCTCCATTTGTAAACACTTAGCAGTATCTAATATCTAATTGTCATGATTCCATTTAAAATATGCCCTTGGGAATTACCCACTCAAAAAGCATTCACACAACCCAGAGCTTCACGAGTTAATACAACTTTTCTAAAAAGAACCCAATAAAAGGATAAAACCTAAATTTGGTTGATCTTTAAACCAGTTTACATATAGCTCAGGATGTTATAAACACAGTTAATTTCATCATGTGTAAGATAAGTATGAAAAAGAGAATTCCTCTCTCAGAAAAAGATGTCTCAGTTACAGAGAAGAGTTTTCAAAACTCTTCTGGACTTTTATCTCCTTTATTAGTTTTAAAACTAAAGCCAGAGCTGCTTCACATTTCTCAGATGGGTGTCAGTCAATCCAAATACATAAATATTAGCTGATGTGTCAACAATTATGTGTGAATCATTATCTACACTTACTATAAAGTATTTATGTTCAAATTTAAATGAATACTTTAAAAATACAGTTAAATTATTCACACGCATTCAATAGGTAACTGCTTAAGAATGTATTTAAAATGGGACATTAAGGTAAGTTTGCAGATAAAAAATTCATTTTTGCACTCAGTTAAAACTGAGCTTCACTAAAGCCCCCTGAAATTCTTGGTACTAAACCCTGCCAAATGGGGTAACACAGCACAAAATATCCACTGACACTCGCTCTCCAAAAAACCACAATTTGCCAAAGAAATAGATATCTGCATCTTATTTCCAAGCTTCCCACATGGAGACTGGGTTCTTGGGATAACTGAGGGAGCCCATTAGGGAGGAACAGGAGAGAAAACAGCACAGTGCAAACGAGGCACAACTGATCCAAACAAACAGCATTTCTCTTCCTGGTTAATGCTTGAGGAGTTGGATCTTAAAAATACAACAGCACATCCACCCCTTCCTCCAGGATTATCGGTGTCTGTCCCCATGGAGGCATCACTGACACCATCCACAGGGAATTCTCTGCTCCTGTCACTCCCCAGGCATGGATCTTTCCTGACAAGCAGCACTGGGGAAAGCTTTTTAAAGCCCCCATGTCACGAGAATGTTTGAGTTCCTTCACTCCACTTTCACTGAAAAAGCTCAAATAAACTTCACCATCACTTCCATGTGGGTTCAACAAAGTTCCATAAAAGCACAACTCCAAGGCTAAGCATGGAAGCACATCCTGAAATCACTAAGTGGCACCACGCCCTGAATCTCCTTTGGGTGTGATGTCCCTGGGTGAAACCTCCCTGTGCAGATCCTGTCCCCACAACAGGGGCCAAGCATCCCCTGTGTGCCTCCTCACCTTCCCACCTTCATCCTCACCATCACCAGCACTTGCACTACCCACAAAAATAGCACAGTCTCGATTTTTAGGATAAAATGTAACGTGTCTGCTCGGGCTGAAGTCAAGTCTGGTTTTTGGATGAGACAGCACAAAACCCAAAACATGTTAAATTCTCTCTTGCTTCAAGACTGCATATATCCCTCCTGGCCAAAGGACAATTTAAGAAAATTCGTAACTATTTCAGAAAATGCTTAACTCTCTGATCATGTAACACAAAAATACTTGCCTTAACAACAGGAAAAATTACTTCATGAAATCTACCTGGTACTCAAGGATTAAGAAAAACCTGTTCTCTGGTCCTGTCATTTTTACATTCTTATAATAAAATAACAGCCTTGGCATCCTGCTTTTTAGAGAAAAGACCTACCTCTTTTGACTTTTCAAGCACTTGAAAATTTTAAAAGAGAAAAACTAAAAAATGCTGACCGTGTAATAGCTGGGTATTCATGGTGGGTGGAGAACATGAAAGGTTACAATATGGATCTGTGCCTACGCGTTTCTTTTCAACTTGAGCAGCATCCTCCTGCTTCTGCTAACTCGGCAATCATACAGCTGACAGATTTCTGGGTTTTCTAAATAATGCATGGGATTTTCTTTTAACATGTCAGTGCAAAAGTATCAATTCTGCCCCTGTGTCGTTTGTGATGCTGATTTTCCTTGACAGCATTCCATTAAACCAATGAGTTTTTTCCCTCCTGATGGTTCCTTAAATATTCCTCCGAGTGATGTATTTGTGGTTTTTTAAACAGATTGTGAAGGATGTTTGCATTTGTGAGAAAACTGCATGGCAGGTACTGAAGGGAAAGAAGGATAAAAAGATAACACTTTTTTTTTTGCTACGAGAGAGCTTTTTTCCCTGATCCTCATATGCCAAAAGCTCGGGTGTTTTTCCTTTCTTTTCTGCCTAACTTAGCTCCTTGTCTGGAAATTAAGCAACAAGCCTCTACACACAGAATAACATTTTGACTTCCTAAGGAAATACCACTGAAACACTTAGTACTGTTTGATATCTCTCCTGGGAAAGCAAAACACATTTCTTAAATCATGCATGCTAACTCCAAAAGCCACCAGAAGGAAATACCTGCTTTATTCTCTGGTCTGAGGCTCTGCACACACAGCTCCTGTCACGACTGCCATGCTCTGATCCCTCCTGGCTCAGGCAGCGTGAGGGACATCCAGGTGGCATCACCCAGTCTCTGTTCTACCATCTATCCCATCTCACACTTGTGCACATCACCTGCTGCCATGCCATTAAAAAGAAAAGCTCAGATTTCAGCTAAGTTCCAGATCCCCCTAAGCAATGACATGTTAATTTCCAGAACACACTTCACCTGGTTTCAGCTCTGCACAACGATGAAGGAGCTCATCTTCCTCAACACCTCTGTGCAACCAGAGAGCTTTTGTTCTATTTATCTGGTTTCTACAGAACAACAGATCTGGGCTGGGGGTGAGCAGGAGTCAGCTCCAGCTGCTCCCTCCAGCCTTTCCCCACTTCCCAAGAGGAGCAGAAAGGCCACAACCACTCCTGGCAACCCTCAGGTGCCACCAGCAGAAAGCGTCCTCTCCAAGGACTCACCTGGAGGAGCCAAAGAAGGAGGAACAGATCACAAAAGACTTATGGTCACTGGGAATTTGAGATTCCAGAGGGATGGATTTCCTCCATATCCAGCCACTTTTGTCCCAAACGACCTGGTTCTCCAAATTCAGCCTTCCTGCCCAGATCCCACCCCAGGATGGAGAGGGACACTAAGCCCCAAGGAGGAGCCAGCCCAGGTCAGCTGGACTGTGGGGCCAGAGAGGCTCCAGTGCCACATTAGAGAGGAGATTTTCAACTGCCAGAGAAGTTTTGCTTCAACACTTCATATGATGAGTAGGAAGGTGCAAAAAAATCTCTTTCTCTTCTGCAGAGAGAGTGGAAGGAGGACATCAATGTTCAAATGTGTAACAGCATTCTTCACAGTATTGTGAACTAAAGCATTGCTTCAATTAAAAAAAAAATCTTCAAACTAAACTTTTCGGGGAATTTTTCCCCCTATATTTTCAGTTTTAACTCTTGCAGCATTTATTTTTACTAAGTTATTTAGAATATCCCAGTACCAAACTCCACCAGTACTGAGATTAAGGTGACATCATGAAAAGGAGGTAGGTAGGACCTGATGGCAAAATACCACCAGCTGGATTAGAAGCAGGAAAAGAAATGGCACATTTATCCCCCTGTCCCTCAGACACATGTGTAAGGTTCAATTCCACACCTGCAATTTGCTAGAGAACAATATAATATCTGAGGAATTAGTCACTGGCCATGTTAAATTGAGTTAAGAGTTCAGATTTTAAACTGACAGGACAAATTCTGCCTTCAGACAGAGAATTCTTAAAAGTTTCCATCATCATAATGATGCACAGAGGAAGAAACTGTAAAAGTGACAGGCTAGGCATCAGTAGGAAGCAAACCCAAAATTATTTCATACTTCACCAGGTACAGATGGGGATTGAGATGAATATGCCAAGACATCCTCAACACTTTTTTTTATTATACTAATGGCCTGTATATAATGGCACACTTGCAAAAAAATCTGGCAATAAAGCTTCAGGACTTAATACTGCTCAATTACATATTTAATTTAAAATCAACAACAGCAAAAAGAGAGTATTCTTCTCATCTATCAGACTGTGGGACGAGCAGGAAGGCACATATCCAAAAGTGAAATATTTAGTGGCATTGTAGGAAGTTAATGTGTAACACTGAGGTAAAAACCCAACTTAATTGTTGTAAGTAAAACTGCAACTCTAGGAGTCTTTGTTACTGTAAAAAGGAAAAAAAAAATCAAAGGAAGCAAAAGGTCCTCGGCTCTGTACAACCATATTTCTGATTTGACAGCTACAATTATAATCATTCAGACATCTATTTCCCACAAACTCTCCACAGCCATAACCTTTAGTGATTAATTATAAAGTTCCAGGAGCAATAGTACACAGACTAATTTCCTAAAACAATAAAACACAGAATTTCTCATTTGGAGCTAAATGAAACACGAACAGGTTGTTATTCATGCTGAAATCTAGATGCAGAGTCATGTTGCAGCCATTACAGAAGCTATTAAACACAACCTCAAATCAAAGAAACTGTAGGTCTCTCTCCTAAAATAAAATGTTTTTCTCACTTATGAGGCTTCTGACTCCTTTGCTCTGTTCCTTTCTACCTCTTTTTAGTAAAAAAAAAAAAACAAAAATCGATTTTCTTCTTCGTTTCACATCCTCATTTTATTTTTAATAGTCATTTAACCTGTAAGTCTAGAGCAAAGCAAACAGTTGGTGAAGGTTTCATGCACACAGAATTATCCTGGTGTTCCCTTCACAGCAGATCAAAGTTACAACCTGTGTTTAACTTCTAAACAAAATTCCCACTCTCTTCATGCCACACCAAGGAGTTTTCTGCAGTGAGTGTTTGATAATTGTTCACTTATTTTATTTGGTGAAATGCACCTTTTTCACTCTATTCACAGTGGTTTTCCATTTTTGACACATCCTGCTCAATGTAAATCTTTGTAATGTGACCCAGCAATAAAGGAGGAATCCACTCATTACAAAAATTATCCCAAAACTCAAGTTGCACATATTGGAAAGAGGGGAAATTGTGATTTTTAATAGGATCAGTACCAGTTCTTTCTGATAAGGACCTATTGCTCTGCAAGCAACACTGGCACTGAAGCCAGAAAATTTGCTCTTGGCAATTTTACTGTACCAGGCAATGAAAAGGGGAAAGAATTGAGAAAAGATCTGTATGGAACTGCCACCACACTCTTATTCTTGGGTCCCACTGTAACAAAAGTCAGTGGGAATTTTTCCAAATATTTAAATTGGCATTGAGCTGGTTGTAGAACTCACTGAATTGCTCAACCACAGAGAACTCCCTTGTGAACTGCACACCCTCGATGCACTGTCCAAAGGCTGATGTGACAGTCCCTAAAAAATTTCCTGTTCCATGTGGCACCTAAAATAATCACATCAATGTAGATTCTCCCCACATGAGGTACACAAATTTTGCCCTACCAGGCAACACACAAAACTTTGAGCATTCAAATTGAACTTTTGTACAGCAGCTTTTAAAACCCCCACACCAACCCTACATCTTTTCTGTATGAAGTTTCCTTACTTTTCTGTAGTAATTCCATCTTCAGTCCCTTTTCTTAGCAATCAGTGAACTTTCAGAATTCATTCTGAACTTTATACAAACTATTTTAGTTACAACCACTAAATAGGGTTTTTCAGTGCTTTTTTATCTGAATTCAATGTGCACTAATTGATTAGGGTCTGAGAGGTGGATCAGAAATACACACCCTACAGAACAGGAAGCTGGGGAAAGGTTTAATGCACGAGTTAGAAGCCAGATTTCTTCAAATACAGATGAGTACACAAAATTAGCAAAAGGCAATACCACTTTTGGAAAGACTGCTTTGTGCATAATTTGTCATGAATTCAAAGTTATTCCTTTAGAAAATGAGTCTAAGACCTCCCAGCTGCTGCTTTATTGGTCTAATAAATTACCATTTTGCTGGGAGGATGCACATGCAGCACAGCAGGCAGGCTCTGCCTCCAGAGCCTGGGAATGCCAAAGGGAGAGGGGGATGCCACGGGCATCACTGAGCCTCTCCTCCTGAATTGGCAATGGAAACCAACAAAATCTGCTCCCCAAGGGGCAGAGGTGCAGGATGCAATGAGAAGTGAGGCCAAGGGAAACCGCCCTTATTGTGAGAGGTACCAGAGACAAAATGGATCTGTCTCGTTCCAGGTTCCCTACACTGACCAAGTGAAAATCTCTTCTATTCACCTGGAAGGACATCAGAATAAACCAAGATTTCCTCTTCAAAGGATTCGTTTTGACTTCACCTTTGAACCCTGTTTTTGGGGAGCTGGGACAGGGGAAGCTTAGCTCAAACCTGTATTAATGTTTATATAGCTTGGGGAGCTTAGTTCAAACCTATATTAATGTTTATGTAGCACATGAACGTGTTCCATGCCAGGGCCTCCTGGCCAAGGTGACTCCAGCCCCAGCCAAGGATTATCACAAACCCCCTGCACAGCTGGGCTCTGCAAATACCCATCCAAGGAAAGAACAAAATGCAGAAAAGCCATAAATTGGTGATGGAGCATTCCCTGCCTTACCTTTCTCCAAAGACCTGTGGAACTCGGGAGTTCCCACAGCCTGGCCTTTTGGAAACTTTCCATCACTTACTGGAAAACTCCAGACAGTGTCAAAGCCAATGGAGAAATCTTTTGTTACTCCAGATGTATTTAGGGGGCCCTTTAAAAGCTCTGTGTCCAACCCTAATGATGATGATCCTTCACCAGTATTTTTCAAACAATTAGAAAAGTGAGCTCTTGGGAAAACTGGAGGAATATGAAGGAGTGAGAGCACTAATTTTGATTTAGCACTGGTAGGGCAAAGCTTACAAAATACAAGAGCCCAAGAATTTGAGACCCAGGTGCTGAGAGCTCCAGGGCACAGCATCCCTTACCTGCATTAGAATTGAGCTCTTCATTTTCTGACTCGGTTCCATTTTGACTCCCACTTCCATGCAGGCTGTTCATGGCCATAAGTTTCATTTTCTGCAGCTTCATAGCCTCTGCCATGGCAGCTGCTGTCAGACCTGAAAAATTTAAATAAACAATATGCAGTGTCAGATTGTACAATGTGGCACTGCAGGTGAACAGAACATTCCTTTTCAGTAAGAAAAAGTCACATAAATTCAATGGTCATTCTTAGTCCAGTAGAGTAATGCTATCCCTGAACACCATCTTTGTTTTAAAGTCAAGCCACTTCAATACACCATTCTAAGAATTTAAAAAAAAATCTTTCATGTTTATTTTTCTTTTTAACATGTAGAGCACAAAGAAATATTTATTTAATGGTATCCCTTTTGATTATACTTTTAAATATAATTTCCCGTCACTTTGATCACCTTGTCACTTTGATCACTTTCTGCTTGACTTATTTAGCTGCAACAAAATTTCCACATGCAGAGTAAGATACAGTATTCCTTAATTTCAACAGTTCAAAGCAAATTAACATGTAATACTACAGCATTCATTGTTCTATTAAGCATCCAAATATTTTTTGTCCTTTTGGGAATTTGATCGTTTGGATTAATATTATTGTAACATGAAAACATTACATTGGAAATGTGTAGAAAAACACAATTTGGATAATTACAGAATTAATCCCACTTTTAAGAGACCATTAAGACCAGCAGAAATTCCCAGAATTAAGGGAGATATTGGTAAAGGATTTTCAAATTACTAAAACACAATTAATTTCCAGTGGTAAAAGAGAAGAAGCAGAGTAACATCAGGTTACAGGTTACATAATTATAGTGATTTTAAAAAATTATTCAGATTCCCAGTTTCTCTTTTTCATAAGTGTGAAGTTTTTAAGTTTTACCATTTGGGCTTGGTCACTAAATAAAGAAACAAATTTTCTTCCAGACAGTACCAAATTACTTTTATTCTGGGCAAGATGTGATTGAAAATAATCTGAGGTTCCTGCAGGAAAATCCAAGAGATACAGGCACAAAGCCAAAAATATCTCTACAGGTACAATTGTTTATTCACTCAATTATGGATTAAATGGGTTTATTCTTCCCTTCAGTACAGCAGGACTTGCTTTTATTATTTGCTACCTAGTTCCACAAAATCACTGATTGCATTTATTAAAACCCATTATTTTTTTGGTGGTGGTGCCTGTTCTAGCAACCCACTAAAATATCATACATGCAACCAGAATTCAATAATCTGCCTCTGGAAAGCATTGCTTACTGAGAGATTTAGATACTGATTAAAGGGAAGGAATAATTTCCACACCTTATCCATAAATTACAACACTCCTTTAAATGCTGCTAACAGTCTGACATTCAGATTAGCTCTGCTGCTCCTCCAAAGGGCTGCACAAAGTTCTGATTATTTCAGAGAGATTTAACAAAGGAAGCAATCCAGGACTGCATGGAGAGGGACACCTTTCATCACACATGGATACAGCAATTTGGGCAAGTTCAGCAAAGATATTCTGATCATCACCAATATTTTTGTCTTTTGGGTTATTTAATGCAGCCCTCACTTCACACAAAACACCACTACGCTGTAATTTTTTTTCAACACCCTTTAAAGTTCTTTTACAAATGCTACAGGTTGTTCATCAAGAAGATTTAAAATCCTGATGTTTAAACTCCTGTTTTTATCTCAGACATTCTCACTTAATCCATCACAGAATACATCTTCAATGATAAAACTCTCCACACACTTTCTGGAGAAGATGAAATAGTCTGCAAACTTTTTCACCTTTTTTTTTTCTTAGGGAAAGGAAGTGGGGTTGTTCTTTGAGTGAGTTTTACATTATTTTCAGGAAGTAAAAAAAAATTAAGCATCATCACAGTTCTGAGGAATTTACTGTTTTCAAGATTTCCAGGCACCTTTTCACTTTCTATTTTTACTCCATTTGCAAAGAATGCACATACATTTTAATGGTTACAAAAATATAGTGTTGGAACACAAAGTGTTTTATTCCAACATTTTATCATTTGCATGTACCCAGGGATGCACTGATAAACCAATATCCCAGTGTTTTTCACCAGGCTCTGTATTTATACAGGTTCTTGATATAGATTGGAAGCCATGAAATTTAATTAAATATGTAGAACGGTAAAGAAACTATTTATAAGGAGGTAAATAGGGAATGGAAGAAAATTCAGATCTTTAGCAAAATGTTCAGAGAAACAACAGGAGAAAAGAATTATCCAGGGCACTGTGTAAAAAAAAAAAAAAAAAAAAAAAAAAGAAAAATTCCCCCAAATTTTCCACTGAAGAGTTGTACCAGAAGTGTAATGAAGGCAGAAAGGTAGCATGGAACAAACAGAAAGTAATAAACACAGTCCCCAAATCACCACGATGCGGCCTGCAGAAATTCAAGGTAATTATTGTCAGGCATTTCTGAGCGCCCTAACCAGACACAGCTGCCATAAGGACACCAGCCAAGAAACAGTGATGGATCAGAAAACTCTGCTGTGCCATCTGCCACACCAAAGTCACTCCACTCCAGCAGCTGAAGTTTCAAGAGTAAAACACAGCCCCAGTGCAGAGAGCACCAAGGTCCTGCACAGCCAGGCACAAGGCTGAAAACAGAGCTGAGATTATCCCTAAAGTCTGTCTGCAAAGTCTTTATTCCCTCACTCACTTACTCCTCCCCAGTCTATATAATTTCTAGAACTGAAAGTCAAATACTTTGTGTGAGGCACTTTAAAAACAATGTAGTAATTCTTCAGCATCTCTGAGACACAATAAAACTGAGGCTAAAGCAAATGGGTTCAGCAGAAAGGGGGTGCTGCTGATTGAAATGATTCAGAAAACAAACCAGGCAGCACTGGCACAATGTTCAATTAGGTACCAGCATGGATAATGTTACTGGAGGTATTATTTAACTTAACTACTAATAAAACTCCTTTCCATAATTGACTCAGCTTGGGCTAGCTGTGGAGAAGGGGGCTGTTCTTTGACTGACTTATCTAAGGATCTACAAAGAACTGAAGAATCATTTCCATCCTCTTGGATGAATCCTTATCAGCAGCAGAATCTCACTTAGAGCACCTCACTTTGAAAAATACCCTGGGAACTGCTCTAGCATTTACATTTGTCCCTCTACTTCCCCTAAACAAACCAAAAAAGGATTGCTAGGAAAACCCACGTGCTGGATTACACACTTCAAAGCTTCTGGCTTTTCCTGCCCATTTACACTTTAAATTCTCCTTTCTTCAGTTAAATTCTGCCAGCTGTGATCAGTCAGGGAACGCCCAGGAAATAAACTGTGGACATTTGTTGTCAAACAGGGACATCCCACACAGCACCACAGCACAGGAGAGGTCTGGCACAGTCAGGATGGTTCCTGGCAAGGCTGCCCACAGCCCCCCAGTATCCCCAGTAACCTGGGCTGGCAGGAGCAGCTCCTGGTGGGATCTCTGAGACAGACATGGCACTGGGAGCTGCGTTCTGTGCACAGGGACCCGATCCCAACTGCTCAGGAGCTCCTGGTGGGCACGGCAGAACCTCCAGCTGCCATCTGTGATCTGCTTTTTGTGAGCCCAGCTCAGCCAGGACACTGCACCCTCCCTCTGGCAAATTCTGCTGCACAGTACAGGGATTTATATAATAAATAACCAAATATTTACCAAAATAACCCTTCGAGGATGCACAAACCAACACTTCATGGCACAGGCGGCATTGGAGGAAAATTCTGCAGTTGTATTCTGGAGAGACAGATCAGGTGTAAGAACCAAACCATTTCCAAAATGAAATTTGGATCCAAGTTTTTCTGGATCCAAACTAGGGCTGTTCCCAGCTGGCTCCACAGGGAATTGCACTGCCCTGGGCAGACCCCAGTGCTTGGGGTGCTGGAGATGAGCCCTTGGCTGCTCTGCACCCCCTGAGCACATCCTCAGCTCCTACAGCCAGGGGACCTGCAGCACCCCAGAGCCCAGAGAGGCTCCTCCAGCCCAGCAGGTCATTAATTGTTTACTCTCATATCCCCATCACAGACTCCTGGAGGTCATTCCTCAGTGAATTCCTTCAGGAGAAGCAGCATTTTCCCTGCACGGCCCAAAGTCACAGCCCAGGTTGCTGCTGTGTCCCACCACAGGGCAGTGCTGAGCCACCCCCAGCTCCAGGGGGCAGGGGACAGTGTCCCTTGCCCCCAGTAATGTCACAATTTATTCCTTAGCAAATACTTCCTGGTGTTTGGGTAAGAATCCAAAACTCAACTACATTCTGCTGTTGTCTTGGGTGCAACATTTAAGCACTGCCCAGTCACTGAAAATTGGATTTTGATGGCAAATACAAGGGCTCTGAGCTTTTCAGGTGACCCCAAGTGTCTGCTAATCTCATACTCCAGCTACAGCTATTTTTTTCCAGTTTCCTGATTAGTCAGACTGCGCCTCTCCTTCATATTAGTTTGAAAGCTTTTCTGTCAAAACTGTGAACAAGTAAATTAACTAAAGGAGAACTATGAGTAATCAAATCCTGAGGTTTGCAATTAATTAAATGAAATGGTGAGTCAGTGAACTGAAAAATGGTTTTATATTAAAACAAAACATTTAATTAAATTAACAGTCAACACATTGCAATTAATAATATTCAGAAGGAAAAATGAAACCCAGTTTAGCTGTGCCATATTATTTCAGCATAACAGTCAAGCATTGTGCACTGGCTTGTTTATTATTTGCATTCAAAGCTGCTATGGGTCAAGCATGCTGTGCTAAAAGAGCAATGATAAAATATCTGGTACTATGAAATGTCAGTATGAGAGACCATATTGCCAACAGTGAAAACAATCCTGAAACCTCCAACAAATTAGGCTTTCCAAGACTGAAAAGGAACACTCACTTTAATTAAAATTAATAAGGGAATACATATAATATGCTTTACATTTTCAGAATGCCTGCAAAATTTTATTAATTAATTAATTTTCAAAATCAGGCTGGGATGTGAAGGCTTCTCCAGCTGAAATGAATCATCCCTGCTTAGTGATAAATAGGGAGGCAAACCCCAGCACTACACAAAGGACAATGAAACTGAATTCTTGGATAAGAACAGTAAAATGCCCAAAGCCTTAAAGCAGTTTGGAGATGGATCCAAACTCCTGAGTCCTGTTCCTGCAGATGTTTTTCATGTTTGTGAACAGACTCAAACAGCAGCAGCAGGCAGGTTTAGCTCCAGTGCGTGTCCTGTTTCCAGTGGTCAGTGAAGGTACCCTGGCTGCCACCTGGGAATGGGCACAGAAATCCCTCAGTGTGCATCATCTGAGAGCCCAAGGCTGGAACCAGTGAGTAACTGGTGAGTAACTGGGCACTGCAGGCTGGGCATGGATTTTGGAGAGCTCTGTGGTGGGCTGGGCTGTGGGAGCATCACCCCAGAGCCAGGAGGGCACCCAGAGCCCAGGCTGAAATCCAGGACACCCCTCTGAGCCCGCCCAGCTGAAAGGCAGCCAAGAGCCAAGAAATGCATCACAACACTGGAGCTGTTCTTACACCTGCAGCCAGTTGCTCTGATATTACAATCATAGCTCAAAAATATATTCTTGCTCGTTTTGCAACAGAAAAACTGACAAATGACAGCAGGAACTGGTTTTTTGAGGAGAACATTTGAAATTCTGCATTTATCATGCTGCATGATCAAAGCAAAAGAGAAAATGAAGACTCCTTGATTTATCTTCACAGGGCTTGGAGCAACCTGGTCCAGGGGAAGGTGTCCCTGCCCATGGTAGGGGGTGGAATGAGATGATCTTTAAGGTCTCTTCCAACACAAACCAATCTGGGATTCTTGGATTCTCTAACCAGTTAATAAAAACTGAGAAACTACTTTAGATGATCCTTATCAAAACATTTCAGACAATACTTAAAAATGTTGAGTGGCCTAACATTTTTAAATACCACCACTTCAAAATGTCAAAAACATTATACTATGGCAAAAGAATCCTACTGAGGGGGGAAAAAAATCCAAACAAGTATTACTCATATTTATCAGGAATTGTGAGAAATTCATCTTTCACAGAGAAGCTCCAGTCATCTTGAAAATGTCACAGTCTTTTCTGGAGGGACTTGATGCCCTGCTTTTGTGCATTCCCTAAATATTCCCCAGGTAACTTCCCCTTGTGCAGCTGCTGGATGGGGACAGACCCACGGACAGATCTCTTCATCCCACACAGGTCAATGGATGCTCCATCACCACCCAGGCAGTGGTGCTGGGGAAAACACTGATAATGTCATTTAAAGACTTTGCCAAATGCTCAAGGGATCAGAATTAGCACTGCACAAATGTTTCTGAGTTTCTGACATTGCTTCATTTTGCAATCCTGGTAATTTCTGTTTAACATGGTGTGCTTGCTCACCCCACTTTAAAATACAATTTCATGCAAAAGTTCACATGAGCACAAACAAGATTAAAACCTCCAAACATCAAAACATCCCTGCTACTCTGTGGAACAATTCACAGAAGCAACAGGTTGTCACTCTCTAATTTCACACATATTTAGACAGTAGCAAGAGCCCTGATTCTTACAAAATCTGGGAGTCTGCTTTAAACATGAGAAGTGTTCCAGATACTTTCATCCCGTATCTGTCTCTATTATTTAAGCTTCTCACCCCACTCATAACCTCTGTCCTGATCTTATCCTCCCTGACATCCATCTGAAAGACTGGAAACATTTTTAATGTGAACATTTTCCATCAAGTACCTGGGATATTTCAAATCCTCCATCCACATGAGGAGATGATGACCCAAGAGCTGTCAGATTTCCCCTCTAGACCCAAGGGGCTCAGTTAGAAGCACACAGACATTTTAATCCCAAATTTGTGCCCAGATCTGTAAGATGAGCACTCCTGTTCAAGCTGATGCACAGCAAACCCAGCTGTGTATTTCACAGTTGACTTCCTATCCAAAAAGGCACCTGCATCCCATGTGAAACCAAACTGCAGCTTCCCCTCTTGGAGGGAAATGGGAAAATCACAACTTCAAAAAGCACTGAGAGGGTTACATTGGTTTTTTTTTTCCATAATTCTTACAGTGGGTCTCATGAGAATTGATTAATTTTGTGACATTTTCTGCTCTTTTTTACAATCACTGTCATGAGAATGATTTGTCAAGGCTCTAATGCGTAATACTTTTAGTATTCTGCACTACTGTGACCTTTACCTTCTTCTGTATATTTGATTGACTGACCACCCCACTTTGGATGTGCAGCTTTCAGAAGATGGAAGCACACACCAGACACAGCAGCCACTGAATTATCACTGAAAAACCACAACCCCTTGATAACTTTTACATTCCTCAGGGCAGACCTGATGCAATTTTAGTCGTGTCATTGAAACTTCTTGACACAAAATGGGAATTTACAAAATGGAATGTATTTAAGCACTGTTTTCAAACATTAAGAGAGTGATAAATTTATGCATAAGGACTGATTTCACTAAGTTAAATTAACGCTCATAATCACCCAAACTCTCAAACTATCTGCTTATGGTTTCATAATGCTGTCACAAACTAAAGACTGCAATTCTATGAGATAAAGACTTAAAAAATTAAAAATGAAAACAGAAATGTGTTAAATTACCTCCCTGAGAGCAACACAAAATAAATTCCATTTACAGGAAAAAAAATACTAACTCCAAAATGCTAAGCATTCAGAAGTCACAGGAAAGAATGGGGTTACCAACAGCATCTGCTTCTGACTGGAGGACCACAGAAGTCTGCCATGGTGCATGTGCTGCCATGTGAAATCAGAATTTGCTGTTGCTTCTTTTTTTCTCCCCATTTATTCCTTTCCCATTACATCAGTTTCTGTGAGCTTCAAGCACCTGTCCATAAGCAGTAATGAGAGAAGGGAAATGGCAGAAGTTTTTGGAAGTGCTTTCAGCTAAGTACCAAAGTCTGAAAGCTTATCTGGAGCTGGCACAAATCTCTTGAGTTTGTAAAATTAATTGGGCTGGAAGGTCTTCTGGGAATAAGGATATCTTTGTGAGTGATTTCAAGCTACTTCCTACTTGTGACAGGAAAACACCACACAAATATTTGTTTTGTATCAGATGACACATGGCAGCTACACCCCAGCTGTCTCAATCCACACTTTTAAAATGGTGCATTTCAAGGATTTTAAGTGAGTTCCATAAATTCATCATATTAAAATATTTCACAAAAAACTTCAACACACTGCCAGGATCAGCACTGCTGGTGGAGACTGGATTATTAAAGTATGGTTTGCAAATCTGTAGAATCATCCCCTACATGCTGCTGCTTCCACATGAGCCATTTTCTGGACTCTGCCAGAACAGAAATGGAATGCTCTGATCACACACAACTCTTGGTTACTTAAGGCTGAGAAATCTGTGGCCAGTTCATAAAACCCACAAAAATATTATGCTTATTTGAAGCACAATAATCTAAGCAATGAAAAGAGAGAGCCCAGACACTCCTCTCCAAATGGTATTTAATTAGCACAACCTCAAAAGATTCAAGTTTGAAAGCAGCATCTCCTAGGAACAGAAATTCCAGGAATGCTCTTCTGAGACCTATAACCACTCTGCAATTCAGGCTGTTGAATTAAAGCAAAATATTCATGCTTTAAGATCATTTGAAAACCCACAACTTACAGTGAAAAATATTTGGGGATAGCATTAGGGGATCTCCAGCTTCAAGCAGAACCTATCACATTTACACTTACTGGAAAATCAGACAAAATATGTAGAATGTAGTGCACAAATGCAATTTTCCTGGAATAGCCAACCCCCAGATGAATATTCCATTAATTGCTCAATGTAAAATAAAATAACATCTGGGGGAGCAGGGACCTCTATCCCTTCAAATAAGGACTCCACCCACTGCCATAATATGATGTCTTTATACACTTTTGGCTCAACAACCCTGTTGGGTTTCTGGTTTGTTTTCCATTTCAGGGAGTGAAAAACCACATTCCCCTAGAGCAGCCACAGCCTGATCACCACACAGAGCTCAGAAATGCAGATTTGCCACCAAATCCCTTCCAGCAGTGCTGGCTGTGGCAAGAAGGACCCCGTGGTACCCTGGCACTCAGGGTGAGAACCACGGGGTTCTCCTCTGGAAGAAGGAAATGAGATGTTCTGGATGAGTTCCTTGCAGTTCCAGCAGGGTCTGGACACTCCAAAGGACAAAAATCCTGAGGAAGGACAAGCTCCATGCACTGCTCCAGCCTGCACAGCAAATTCCTGTGGCAGGAGCTGCGCTGGTGCTCCGGGCTCCTGTGCGTGGTGATGGATTTGTGCAGTCCCAAAGTGCACAGGGAAAATGAGGAGGCTGCCCAAGGGCTGCAGAGCCAGGCTGAACTCCAGGGAATGGTCAGAGCACAGGTAAAGAAACAAAAGAGCCCTGTTTTCCTCTGGGGCAGGAATGAATGACTATTGATCCCTCAGCCACAGCGTGAGGAATGTGAGTACAGAGGAGTGGGTACCTTTACTTTCTTCAGCTTTTTTTTTTTACTTCTGATCATTCTCTGTTTTTAAGTTACCTTCCTCCAGCTTTGCTGAAGCTTATTCATGCACATTTACTTGCACAAATAACACAGGAGACAAGTAATTTAGTCCCAATAGGTTAATATCACCTTTGTTTATGAAGTTATGCCAGAATAGCTATTTCCATTTTACGCTGTGCAAGGTAAAGAACATTTTTCAAAGCTGAGACACTGACTGGAAGCTTATTTTCTTGTTCCAGGTGGTGAATAAAAATAACACGTAGAAGATGAACTACACCATTTTTAAAATCTTAAAGGATGTGTCTCTACTCATTGGTCAAGCTGAATTAACTTCCAGCCTCCAAGCCAAATGCAGGCTCGAGGAGGAGAGGAATAATTTAGTTACTGAATTGAAACACTGAGTAATCTAAAATTATGCAAATATTCTCTTTGCCCTTGCAAATCTTTACACAGGAACTCTACTGGTCTTTACTCCTGAGTTTGCACCAGTATAGCAGTTTCATTTCTTCTAGAACTATGGCAACAAACATTTTTAGCTCAGGTTTTGTGCAATTATTTCAGTAGTCAAAGTATGTTCATATTTTAAAATAGATTCTCAGGATTTTTAAAATTGAAATGAAATAAATTTACTTTAAAAATAAAACTGAATTTAATATAAATGATGTCCAAGATGTACTGAGATATTTTTATTAAACTCAGAAAAATACTGCAGGTATCTTTCATCCTGCTTTTCCAGAATTCTAAATTATATAACTAACCCCTTGCAAGCATTCCTTTTACAACTATTGTACTCTGCAGTCCTCAGCCATTTCTCAATATTAATACTGTACTTTTTGCAGCTGTTTAGAGCTGAGAGTTTTAAATCTACTTTAAGGCATTTCCCACATTGCTAAATTCATTATTATAAAGTTATCTAGGTAATATTCCAGTGTATTCCCAGTAAGCATTTAACTCTGGTTTTAGAAGCTTAACATGCAAAACATCTGTCAATTCTGAAGTTTATTAAAAAGACAAATACTGCTTCTTCTATAGTTATTCCTTTTAAATAAATCTTTGCAGTATTTATCTACTATATCCTTTAATTGACATTTCCCTAACAGCAGCACTACATTGATAAGAATAGAACTAACAGACATTTATCAATTAGTATCTGAGCAGCTCAGTATGCTAAATAGAAATCCTAACTGTAACTTTATTCCCCTGCATATGTTTAGGAACTGATGTATTTAAGAAAATCTACTCACTTCCCTTGGGCTGGATGTGACACAGACTCCCCTAATGTGAAGGAACTTAAAGATGACCAAGAAACTTATTTATATTCGCTTCAGCAAATAAATAATTTGTCCTTACTTCTTTCAAAAAGCCACCACCAACTGCTCATACTTGAGGAGAAAATTAACCCCTTTACTGATTAATCACTAGGCAGCTTTGACTGGTGAAGAGAAAACTGTGTTACAAATGAACAGCTACCTGTTATCAAATTACAAGGCATTTCCATCAAAGAACCCAAAAATGCAGCACAGTGACCAGCTAACCTGTTTCCACTGACCTGGGGGGGATTTTTCCAGTTAACAGCTTCTGAAGAATGCTGCCTTTTGATTCTTGTCTCTGACACAAAAATGATTGTCCCATTTAGCCACTGCTCTATCACATACATCAGAGAATCCTATTTACTCACACGCTACTGGAACATTAAAACACAATACTGTCATTGTCTCTGGAAGAAAATTCTAAAGATTGACTTTTTTCCTTTTTTTTTTTTTTTTTTTTGGTACAGGGAGTAAGATCAAAAGCTAACTTTAATAGATGTTTGACTAAGGTCACACTCCTAGGAAATGGAACACTGAAGATGAAAGAGAACAAATAGATTTGGGTTTTGATCTCAGCCAAATGCATTTGGCATTGTTTAGCTTTTATAAAAGACTTCAACTTTAGGCCCTATCCGACTAAAATGAATTGGTTGAAGGTTTCAAGAGTTTGGTAAGACTTTAACATGTTCCAACATTTGGAAAAACATCTGAAGTATCTGACCAGACTTTTTTCTTACTGGAATGACGTCAGGGTAATTCTAAATACCTAACTTGTTGTTAAGGCTAGATGTGTATAAACAATTTTAAGAATATATTTTCCTAATTTTAGGCCAATTTAAGAATTACCATCTACTGGTGCTGTACAATCAGGACCACTGGTACTTCTAGCAAGAAATTACAGGGGAAAGTGCAGAGCACTGAGAAAAGGTATTGGAATACTCAGTCAAAAGAAGCAACTGTGTCCCTAACCAAGAGTGCAGATCAGATCCTTTCCCAAATTATTTCTTGGGGACACACATCTGTAATCTAAATAGAAGAAAGAGAGGAATGGATTACAATCTACAAAGTATTACTTTCAAATTTGTCAGCAATAATGGTGTTTGCTAACTGAAGACAACTTGCTTAATTAAGGAAAAAGATGAGATAACACTCATTAAAGCAAAATGCTTAAATCATTACTATTGCTTGAAAAAATTAATTATCATTAGCCACCAGAAGAACTGCAGAAACCTCTAAACCACTTGGTGGGCTACAAACTTTCCAAAGGAGTTCCATGAGCCCTGATAAAAAAATCAGTGATGGCAGGAAATGCCCCAAGCCCAGAGCTCAAAACCTCAGTTTTAGCATTTTGATGAAAATAAATGATTTACATCACAAATTACATTACAATAAAAATTTCTGCATCTGAGTTATGCAAACATTTGTCCTTAGAAGCCCTACAGACATTATATAAAGGGAAGAATTTTCTGCTCTTACTTTCAAATTATTCTATCATGTATTACAGCAGTGATAAGGAGCTGATAAAACAGCTGAGATATTTCTAAAGACACCGAGCCAGGTATTTATCATCATGAAAGGAGACACATCTCACCAGAAGCCCTAAAAGTAAATTAGGGAAGGAAGAGGTGATTCCCCCACACTTCTGTCACTGCCTTTCTCCAGGGCCACTTAAAATCCACCCAAAGGCACCTCGGCCGTTTGCTCTCCAACCTCCAGCCACAAATTCAACCACACCAGGGCTCTTTCCTTCTTTATACTCTTCAGCTCTTAAAAAGGGAAAATATCCCAGACTTTCCCCTCTTTTGTTTTAGAAGGACATGGCCTATTACACCTTTTGCTGTTATTTATGACTTTCTGCACCACATTTCTGCTGCTGAGGCAAGAAGTGATTTGCTGAGCCCACCTGGACACTGAGAGCTCTGCAGGGCAGAAACCCCACTCAGCTGAGCTCTGCCCCTCCCAGGCACAGAACACCTGCACCCAGCAGCATCTCAGCTCTGGCACTCTCAGATATTACAAATATTCACCTCCCTTGAGTCACTAAACCCACCTGCAGGACCTCGTCACACATCACAAATAAACCTGGTTTGTTCCTCGGCACCTCAGCTCACCAACACCAAAAATGACACCCTCATCTTCAGATCCCAGCCAGCACTGACCCACACCACTGCAAACCTTAGTTTGTAACCTTAGGGTTAGTGACTGACAGAAAAATAATACAGATCTAAGAAGACAACTCCACACCAACACAGAAGAGCTGTTCATCAGTGTTAAATACCTTGTTTTCAAGGACAGAAAACAAGGATGGGAGCAAGCTGGATATTAGCTTTGGTGTAAATCTAATTTTAGATAAGCTGCTATCCACCCCACATGGAGGGGGTTGTATTATATATATGTATATATAATTAAGTAAATATATTCTTCCCCTCTTAACAGTTTGATGATCAACACCCAATCCTGTGGAATTCCTGTTTCTCCTCAGTTTTATTTCTCCAGGCATTGAAAATGTTTGATTCTTCTTGAAGTCAGGAATATTTTCACTTCTCTACCCTTAAGACGTGAAGCCCACGAAATTTCAATAAAAACTTCCTTTGTTTTAGCAGCTGAACATTTGCTATTCTGTATATCCCTCGAAGGACACAAAACCCTACAACATTAATTATACAGCACATTTGGGCATCACCAAAACAGGTCTTGGTCTCATCCATTTCACTGTCCAGCAGCACAAATCTGCATTTTATTTTTACATACTTCCCAAATAAAATTAAGCTTATCTGTCTAAAGATTAAACTGTGGGATTTGTGGTTACTGGCATTTCCAAAGAAAGAAGCTCAAAAAAAATGTGCTAAAGGACAGAAAAAAAATTGTTATCAAACCAATTAGTAGAATGCTATACAAGTTATTCAGATGTTTGGTAAATGAAGATATAGCTTCAGTCTTCCAACTGTTCTGCTGGTAGGCTCAAGTTTCAAAATATTGTGCTTCTTAAACAATGAAATGAATAAATGCTTCATAATCTTTTGTGTCTGGTTCTGTGCAAGAAAAGGAATTTTTAAAAAACAAGAGTGTATTTATGGATAAAAATCAACTTCTATCAAATAAAAACCCAAAGACTACAAAGCAAAAATCAGAGCAAAATAGTGCTTGATTAATTTGGTTCTTAGTAGGAATATAAAAGGACCAGCCTGTGGAGGATATCATAAGACTGATTTATATTACAAACCCTGAACTATTGAGGTATATGCTTATATATCACATTTTATAAGAGGCATCATGGGATCACACCATCTGGTACAGAGACATCAATAACTGCACCTTTTAAAAAATAACAGCCAGAGACCGAAAATGATCACGGCGAGGTTTTCTTTTGTTTTCTTTTTATCTATGGAAATTTCCCAGTGAAAAACAGGAGCACAGGAAGGTGCAGCAGGAGCAAAGCCCAGCCCTGGAGGGGCACAGGGGTCTCGGGGTCCCCACTCCCCCAGACCCTGCAGCCACATTTACTGAGGACATTGTTGTTTTACTCTTGTCTGGATGATTAAATATTTCTGTCCTTGAACAAAAATATTTAGTCTCCAGTTTTAAGTGCAGAAAACAAACCCACAGCAGGAAATGAGTTATTCTTCCCTTCCTGAAAGAACTGGTAATCTGATGAGCATACCACCACCAGTGATGGGATGAAATGGTGTTTTAAATTGTAGAAATAACAAATCTATTATGAATAATTCCTACCAGAAACCTTGGAAACTGGACAGCCTACTGCCAGTTCTTGTTTTATGCAGTGGAAACAGAAAATTAAGAAGTAGATCTGTATAAGTGGATTTCTACTGGATTTACTCACAACTTCCAGTTTCACTCACAAGTGCATTAAGTGTTTTAGATTCTTGTCTTTCCTTTTTGGCCAAAGTGAACAGGAGGCAAAGATGCAAAGATGGGCTGTCCCCTGACACATTAGGATTAATTATGAGGAAAAGTAAATGAGAACTATTTCATCTTCAAAGTGCTTTCCTAAGACATTAACATCTAATAACAGTATTAAAGTCACATTATAGGTCTTTAATCTGTAGCAGTAATAATGCTGTCTAATTTAATAAAAATACTCATTAAAATAAATATTTTGGCTATCCACTTTTAGGAGTTTGCAAAACTCTATTATTACCAAGTTGAAGACACTTTGGGATAGTTCAAACTAAATTTTGAGAGCAGCACTGCTGCAGCAACAGCAACTTCCCTTTCCTTGCTTACCCATGATCTCCTAGAGAGAAATGAAACCAGCTTCATCAGGATGTCGCATGTCAATACTTTTAAAAAAGAAAAAAGCAATAAAAGTCATGTATCTTGAAAGCAGTAACCAAGTAAATAATCACAAAGAAGCAGGGCTCAGGAATTGGGCACATCTCCTACAAAACAGATGTGCACAGATGAGGCAGTACCCAGCTCACCCAGGGATATTCCTCACCAAACTCTGTTGGAATTCCAGCAGAGGGACCAGCTCTGTTTCCAAACTGCAATAAGATAATTGCTGTTTCACCAGGAATGGAATCTTTGAAGCAGGAGCTTCATGTCTAAGATTCCTGCCCAACCAGAGTGACAGGGTTATTGGGACCAACTCACTCTGGATACACTGACACATCTCATGAAACAATTCACTGCTGAGGATATTTAAATGCCAATAAATAATGTCCACTGCTCTAAGAACTGCCCTTTTAATTTGCTAAGGAGTTTGAAAAGGCATCATAACTTCTTGCTGGGTTACATTTACAAAATTGAGTGTCAGCTTCCAAGTTTTGGGAGCTGTGATAGTTGAACATTCATCTGCAACACTGCAGGCACAGCATTAGCCAATGAGAGATTAATTAATTAAGTTGTTTACCAAAAGTAAGAAATAAAACAAGCATATTTTTGCTGCTGGCTTCACAGAAAGTGCAATCAGCATTTTCAGAGTGCAAGGTAGTCTCGCTTTGTGATTGTTTTTGGCTGGCTGACATTCTCTTGCCAGCAATGTGTTATTGCTTACTCTTTTTTTCAACAATAATTAAACTGAAATAGCTGAAAGGCTTCTAAATAATATTCCAGCACTGTCTTAACTCAGGACTTCGAATTCCCCTGATTTTGTTTTATGAAGTCTGTGTCTCCTCTTTACCCCTTTTTCCCCACCCAGCACCTTGGTACAGGGGCAGATGAGAAGCTGGATAATCTCAATTACAGGTGATGGCAGATGAGGTGAACTGGTACAAAGAACAATGTCTTTCATTTGAGATTTCTGCTCTTTATCTTTCTTGGAGAGCTCATTCCTGTTGGCCTGGACTGGTGCATTTGATGAATGGGCCAGCAGCAAGGGTCTGTGTGAGCAAATGAGTAAGATGCACATCCCATCCCTCAAACCATAATGAAAATCTTTATGAGATTGGATTCATGCTTTGAGATGACCTAAGAATACGTTCCTGCTTTTTTACATATTACAATTTAGTTATCCAGTAACAGCATGAAGTGCCAGCACCAACCATTCCTGAGAGCTGGGAAGGTAACTCACACATGGGTGGGGCTACTTTACAGAGCTATTTAATATTCAATTAATTTTTAAAACTCCACAAAACAGCAGTAAGACAAACTTTGCTAATCACAAGTGTTCCAACAACCTTTTTGAAGCAACACAGCTGCTGCCAAAAAAGCCGAAGTTTCATGGGCAGAAAAATGATCTAAATTACCACAAGTTGCTCAGTCCTATCTTTTTTTTTTTTCTTAATTAGCATGTAATGAGACCACAGAACTGATCTACAAGAAATACCTGTCTATACCTGAGAGGAAAGGGCGCCATTATTCCTGTTTAATTACCTGCACCCATAGTCACACCTCGGTGTTGCCAGAACTGACCATATTTACCCCAGGTGGGATCTTCTTTCTCTAAACCTCACTTCTCCAAACTTGCTACTAATGACTAACTGTGGAAAAAGTTGCAAAGTTCCCCTTGAAATCTTGTGAGAAGGATCAAGGTGAGTCTCAGAAACCTCTCTTGTTAAAGCTGTTACAGAAGTTCCCCCCAAAACAGTTTGTTATCACAAAAAGAATTATTTCTGAAGTTCTTGGTGAGTTTTTAATAGAAATTTATTACCTCTAAAAGCTGTTGGTTGATGATTTAATGATCTGAATGGAAAATTACTCAGGAAAATCATTCACTTTCTTTGCTCAACCCATGTTGAGTTTGCTCAAGCTTGTGTTTCTTCAGCAAGGCCATTGATGGATATAAATGATATTTAGCAGGTGGAGATTCATTCTTTCATTCTTTCTTTTTCATCATGGAATAAGACCTAATTTTCTTCAATTACTAAAAGCCAAGGATAACAAGACCCAAAAGAAGGTGAAAAAGTATAACAAAAATATATCTCAACTGCTGTGGTCTGGACAATGAAATCGAAGAATATGATGAAGAATATACACAATCAGCACATAATTTATTGATTGCCCCTTCTCCAGCGAAGGGCCATCAGCTAGTTTAAAAGTAAAATTACATACTAAAATAACAGCAGAGAGAGATAAAAATTATGAGGGTCATGCAAGGGGAAAAAGATGTATCTTCAGCAAAGATTTTTAAATGAGATGGAGAGTCAATGAGGCAGAGAAATACAGGAAAGCCCTTCCATGCCAGAAAGAATTGCAGAAAAGCAGGTTCTTTTAGCATTAGCAGTGAAATGTGTAGTGGCAGCATGGGAAAGGAAAAAAGCAAAGCAGACACTCCTGAAATAAACTGCCCCAATCCTGCTTTCTAGAATATCTATTAATTACATTAGCATAATGGAAGTTGTCTGAAAGGCCAGACAAAACCAGGAGAAGAAAATAAATGACTTGTGCCAACAGATGCGCTCACAGGTTACACAACTGCAAAGCTGAGCTCAGATTGTGCAGAACTCATGGGCTGCACCAGCCAGCTCTGCCTGAGCCTTGCAATATCCTCCCCAAATCCCAATCCCTGCCCTGCTGCCTGCAGAGCACCTCCACAGCAAATCTGTGCTGCTCCCACCACCACTGATGTCACTGCTGTCCCTTCTGTCCCTGTGCCAGGACCTGCCCATTCCTGGTCACCAGGTCCAGCTGCTCCCACCCCCTGCACTCGGGGTCAAGGCAGAAAAAAGGCAACAGGTGAAAGAAAAATGGCAAGTGCTGGACCACAGAAATAAAGCTCAAAGGATCTGCAGCAGCAGGCAGAAAGTTTAACATGAACAGGAAAACAAAAAGGTCATTTTGTAACAGCAGGAATGAATGAATAAATAAATAAATGCTGGGTTCATTTTCTGGGTGTGGGATGAATTCTCCATCAGCTGAATCTCTGAGTTGGGCCTGATGCGCCCCTCAGGTACTGATGGAGCTCAGCTGGAGTGCAGGCTGCTCCCAGGTGGAATTTCCCAGCCCTGGTGACACAGGAGGGTTTCACACATGGCCAGCACGGCTCCCTAACACACTCCTGTCTGCTCAGTGTGCAGCCCAAGGGCAACCCAGGCCCACGGGCTGCCCTTGCACTGCAGATTTACCCCACAGAGTGAAAAATTCCTTGTGGGAGACTCAGAATCATTCCTTGGAATATGGCATGATTTGTGTACCATGGATGTCAACAGACTGTTTGCCTCAATAATTATGTACACAAACAGTTATTCTGGGGTTTTAATGCTTCAGTGAAATAGAAACTTTTTAAGAAAAATTATTCTTATGGTCTGTTTAGTGGCACATGTCCCCCACAAACATGTTTCTCTAGAAAAACCTACTTAGAGCAGGCAAGAAGGTTTAAACCTGCACCCTAATGGCTGGTTTGTATAAAATGTATTAAAAATTTTCACTGTGCCTCATGACCACAGGAATTCTCTGGTGCCAGCCCATCAATCTGTGAGCTCTGGCACTGCTGAGGACACAGAACTGCCCAGGCCATCTCCACAAGGAGTGGGAGAAACCTCCTCATGCACTGCTCCATCCTGGGACACACCAGCTCAGCCCCCCACAATTACACCCCACAAGCTCCAGGTGAGATGCTCAATACTAAACAAGAATGAATTCTCTTTCTAGAGAACTTGCTGCACTGATTTACATGTAACTTTTCACAACAATAACCTTGGAGATGTATTTGAAGAGCAGACAATGACAACACCAACCTGAGCTGTTTTCAAACATTGCTTGAATGTTTTTCCTTCCATTGTCAAGTGCAACGAAATAAAAAAATACAAATTATTCAAGTGTGAAATCGTATTTAAATCTAAGACTTTCTCTGGCTGTTAGGACACCTCAGCTCAAGCTGCAGAGAGTTCCCCACCCTGCACAATCTGGATTTAATTCAGCTAAAGCTGCTATGGGCCTGCCCCAGCCCTGCTGTGGCCACAGGGATGGCAGGGGAGGCCCAGGAGTGCATTAGCCAGGCTGTGAGCAGCTGATGAGCTGTGCTGATTCATTTCCAGCCACATCTACTTGGACATGATTGGGTTTCAATCCTTGACCTACAGAATTTTAAGCATGGCTTCACTCATATTAGAGATTTTGTATATAGACAAAATAGGGATTATGGATGACTTCTAAGTCAGCAGGAAAGAAAGTCCTTTATAATCAGGATTATTTACTGTACTGAAGATTTCTTTAACAACAAAAATTTAAAAAAATCCTTCCCAACTCAACTGTAAATTAAGTTTAAAGCTGGTAGAACTTACTGTTGTTAAGTACATAAATAACTGAAGTGGGAATGTGTACCAGAATTTAAATATACAGACACCAACAGTTTCTCCTATGAATTCTTCTATCAGAAATAAAAGCCTCCCATTTCTCATTTTCAGCCTACTCCTCTCTCCTGTTTCTTTCAGTAAACAGCTCTTACCTTGTTTGCTGGAAAAGCCTGAAAGAAAAACCTCAACATGATAAATTAACATTAGATTTAGGAGAAATTACAGCACCACAGGAAATCCACTGAATGGCTGAGGTTGGACAGGACCTCTGGAGATCATGTAAGCCCAACCCTCCCTTTGAGAGCCACCTGGAGCAGATTCCCCAGGACAGATGCAGGTGAGCCTGGGGATGTGCAGGGATGGAGATTTGAGCCCAGGGAGCTCCAGTGGTCACCCAGCCCTCCCTCCCAGGCAGCTCTCCCTCCCAGGCAGCTCTCCTGGGGAAAACATTCCTGCCCCAGGGCTGATTACTCAGTCAAACCAAAAATCAGCACTGAAAGCAGGAAACATTATTAACATTACAAAGAAAGAAGAGCCACATTGATGCAGAAAAAGCACATTGGTTTAGCTAATGAGCACTAACAGAAAAACAGAGCACGGAGAGTGTTCCACCAGATCTCACCTGTGCTCAAAGCACTCCCAACCATCTGTCTGCCTCTGCACTACACCCAGAAAATGCAGATTTCACACGTGGGAAAGAACACTATCCCTGCAACTGAGCCACCCCTGCAGCCACTGTCCTCATGTTTGTCACCAGCTCTGACCCTGTCCCATGAGAGGAGGGCACAGACCCAGAACCTCTGCTCTGTCTTCCCAAAGTCAGCCCTCAAAGTTCACCCTTCCTCTGCTCAGAACAACTTAAAAATCCCTACAATTATAACTTCAGATGTATTCGTTAGCAAATGCTATCCAATGAGCATGTCCCAGGCATTTATTTTCCTTTCCCAGAAGGAAGTTTCTCAAGCACATAAATAAGGTAAACAAATGTTTTAGGTGACAGCAGAAAATCAAACTCACCCTTTGTTAATAACCACTGGGTTGAAATAAAACCACATTTTTTTTATTTCAAGTATGAGTATTTACATGACAAGATAAGTCATTTAATTCCATGTACTGAAGCTGAATTGTGATTACAGCGCACTAACTTGTGGTTATCCTCACTATGACATCCCAAAATCAGTGACAATGGCAAAGTGCTAAGAACACATCATGCACACAAACCAGGGAGGCTGCCCAACAGTCAGAAAGCAAACCTGGCAACACCTAAATATCAAGTTTGAGTTTGCTGATAGACTGCCACGATTGCTCAAGAGGCAATCAAAATTAACATCAGAAAATACTATGCTAGGGTCAAACAAGAATATTTGTAATAAAACTTATTATATATATATGTATATTATATATATGTACATTATTTATTATATAATATGTACATTATATATTATATATAATATATATAATATATATAATATATATTATATATAATATAATATTATATATTTTATATATATGTGTGTGTGTATATATATATATTTTTAGAATCTGATCTTTGGTTTTAACCCCACAAAAAGAGAAATGGAAGGAAAACAGGTTGCATTATAGCGGAGGTCAAAAGAGCCACCCTGCATCTACGATCCCCGTGTGGAATTTCAGGTCAAGAGCTCCAAATCTGTGTTTCACTTGGGAATGACACCAGCCCTGTTTGCTCCCTGTACCATTTATGAGCCAGAACTTCCTGCAGGAAAACAACCTGGGCTAGGAAAGGCCCACCGTGGGGAGGAGGAGGAGAAACAGCAAGTGGAGGTTGTCACAACTGTACCTCCAGCCCCTTTAGCTTCACACATGATTGCTGCAGCTTCAAGATGCCATGTTACATCTTTAATTGTGGGCATTTAGCAGTCTGCCTCTTATTATTAAGACACTGCTGAATTTTATTGTCAATGTGGCCACAGGACAAGGCTAATAATTACCAGCACCAGAAGCAGCTTGTGGTTTTATATTACATTGAGGTAAATTACACTGGAATTAGAGTGGATTACTTTTATCAAATGGGGAATAAGCTGTTAATTAACTCCCTGCTGTAGCAATCTTTTTCTGAGCTTGCAACTGTTATTAGCTCTAGATTAAACTGTTGAATTAATTTCCCACTTACTTACTATTTCAAGAGTTTTTAATTTACCTGGCAGCAGTTTTAATGGGAAATTGTATTAGTGAGCATAAATTGTTTTTGGGAAGGGTAAACAGTTTGTGATAATGTTTATTAAGTCGTTTTGTTTGAGCAAAAATATAATTGCAGTTTTAATTAGTGCATGCTTGTTGGAGTATTAGGTTCGAGATTACATTTTGGCATTCTGAGGAAACAATCGCCCAGGTAATCCCAACATTTATGAGTGAGAGCAAAGGGAAAAGCTGGGTCAACACTGCCCAGCCCTGGGGTGCACACAACACACACAAAAACACTCAAATTCACACAAACACATATCCAAAGTCACTCAAATTCACCCAAATTTACACACAAACACACACAAACGCTCAAATTCACACAAACATTCACAAAAACTCAAATTCACAGAAACACATCCCCAAATTCACTCAAATTCACCCAAATTCACACAAACACATACAAAATCTCAAATTCACACACCCAAAAACTCAGTCACATAAACACACATCCAAATTCACACAAATCCACACACACAAACACTCAAATCACTCAAATTCACAAAAAAAAACTCAAGTTCACACAAACACACACCCCAATTCATGAAAACACAGATAAACATTCAAATTCACACAAACACACACCTAAATTCACACAAATACTCAAATTCATACCAACACACACCCAAATTCACACAAACACACACCTAAATTCACACAAATACTCAAATTCATACCAACACACACCCAAATTCACACAAACACACACCTAAATTCACACAAATTCAAATTCACACACACACCCAATTCACACAAACACACACCTAAATTCACACAAATACTCAAATTCATACCAACACACACCCAAATTCACACAAACACACACCTAAATTCACACAAACACACACAAACAAATTCACATCAACACACACCCAAGTTCACCCAAATTCACACAAACACTCAAATTCACATAGACACACGCCCAAATTCACACACACACAAAACCTCAAATTCACACAAACACACATCCAAATTCACACCAACACACACCCAAGTTCACCCAAATTCACACCAACACACACTCACAAGGGCCCAGCAGGTTCAGGAAAGGGCCAGGTGGTCCCTGAGCTCTCTGCCCCCCTGCTCAGCCTCACCACTGCTGTCCCCACTCACCAGACCCCCCTGTGTAATAGAAATTCCCTCCTTGTGAAGGATTTGTAGGAATTAGACATGGAAGACACAATTCAGCTCAAAAGTGACCTGGAGAAGTTCCCTGGTCACCCCCAGCCCCATCTCCAGGTGCTGAACTGTGCAACCCCTGGCTGCCAGGCTGGAAAGAGCATTTTCTGGTCATGGTTTGGCTGGAAAAGCAAGATCTGGCAATAGATATGGGTGTAAGCAACTCCATCACAGCCTAAAGCCAGCCATAAACACACAACCCAATTAACATTTGTTCTTGGGCTTTGTTTCCCTCCATCAGCACTTTTTTCCCATAGTGCATTCAAGGTGTGGTCAATGACAGAAACCATTAAATGGTCTTCAAAAAGTCTGTAATATGGCTTTTTTTTAATCCAAACATTAACATAAAAATGTTCAACTGAAGTTTATTCAATTAATTTTGGTTCTCAATTTATAAAGATTTTATTATTCATGCAAAGGAAAATGAGAATTAAGATGCAATGTGCTGACATGGAGTGGAGTTTTACAGCCTTTTTAATACAGATGTAATTTTAAAAATAATAGGTTTAAAATAGTAAAAAACCAAAAACTAATAGTTTTGCTAAATTACCTTTTTATTACATGGTTTCAATTAGCATTCCCTCATCCTCCCACCCAACATGCAGATTGTTCTCTCGTTGCTCTGAAGGAAATTATGAGATGATAGAAGTAGAGAAGATACTTCAACCAAATGTTAGAGCCTCAATTGAAAACACAAGTACACAGCATTCCCAGAATGATTTGTTGCAGCAAATTCTATAAAAGTTAACAGTTCCTAAAAATGTATATAACTTATGGAGCATGGTTCTTGCATATGGCAACAGATTATCCTCCTAAACTCATCAGTTATTACATTTAATATGAGCTATGCTAAAAATTACAAACAATAAAACGCTTTCATCCTGACTGGGGTTTTTCATGTCTTTGAAGCCACCAGAAAGCTGAGGTGGTTTTAGTTAAGGTATTACTCCTCAGCATGAGGAAAATGTTATACTACAGGTGCAGGGAAGATTTAATCCACATGTTGTGGGGTTACGTGTGGATATAAACAGTGGATTAATCCTTGGGTCCCTTCACTTCTGACTCTCCCAGTCAGAAGAAAAATGGCCTAATTCTGAAATTGTATGGTTCCCTGTGCTGTCAGCAGCCTCTATTTCATCTGCAGAAGGTTCTGTGAGACAGAGCCCAAGTGATCACCATTTCATCATCATTTATAACACTAAAGATCACAAAATATGTAGGAATATCCACGCTGAGAGCAAGAGCAGAGGTCGCTGCTGCAGACATAAATGAGCCCAGCCCCAAAACCCACTCAGCCTTTCCTGCAGGACTGTCCCAGCAGTGACCACACACTGAGCTCAGGCAGCTCAGGGAACTCAGGAGAACAATGTCACAGAGAAGAGACGCAAACCCTGGTCAAAAATGCTTTGAACACCTGAAATCAAATTTCAAGGTGTTCTGGTAAGACCAAATTTAATTCCTACTTGAGTACATAAAGTATTAATTATCTTCCCTGATCTAACAAGTAGCTTTTAATGCTCGAGGTTCTGCAGTTAAAGTTCACATTTGGAAACTCCAAATACCTTCTCAATACCTTTTTTAATTATCCTCCTCTTATGGCATAAATATTTTACCCTAACAAAATCAGTTTTATTTCCAGAAAGACTAGAATATAATATTAAACACTGATGTATAAATCCATAGGGCTTAAGATTTCCACAAATAAATCTTTTTGTCACTTCATATTCTGTGTTCTTAAACAGGAAAGGACACTTATGGTAAAGAATGCTCAGAAAAAGGGAGCTTGTGACCACAACAGAGCAGAACTAGAACCCATTTCCAAACCCACCTTACTAAGGGATTCAGTCCACGTAACTTTTCAACATCTCTTTTGTTGATTTTTTAAAGAAAATAGAGTAACCTAATTAGAGCAAATACCTGAAAGATTTCTTTGGAGAATTTCCTGTTTATCTATCAGCAATATGTGCCATCTGTAATATCTTTGTATCTTATACTCCATAATGGCATTCCCTAGAAAGGATATTTGTCAAATCTAAACCTGTCAGGCTACAGCAGATCTGTGTTGAGATTAGCTCTCTATTCCACACCAACCTGCCTGACATAACTATTACAGGACAGAAGTCAGGAACACGAGCAGGCTCCATCACCCCGTCCAGAATACAAAACCAGGGCTGTTAGATGGAAAAGTTTTCATTTCTTTTCTTACAAACTTCATAGAAGAGAAACCTATTGAGAGATTTACGGCAATCTGTAGAGCTCAATTTGATATGATCCTTTTTAGGTACCTACAAACACACACACGGATCAGTGGAAATCAGCACAGATCTTCCTACTAAGTCAGACAGCAATTTTATAGTCAGACAGCAATTTTATAGTTGTGTTTCTGTCTAAGAGCAGCAAATATTAGACAGATGTATGAAACAAAAGCTAATCACAGCTTAGAACCAGAGCTAAAACCAGCCATTCATTCACATGAGATACAAATGTCAGCAAACACCTCGGATTTCTCTCTGTAACAGAAATTTCCTCCTTGTGAAGGATTTGTAGGGGTCCTGAGCTTTGCAAACTTAATTCCTGTTTCATCAGAAAAAAAAACTGAACTCCTTAAATCTGGAAAAAAGAACTCTGTTAATAAAGCACATATACACTACTAAAACTGAATTTAACTATACTCAGAAGCTGAGAATAAAGGGACCACTAACAATATAAAAATGTTTAAAGAGGGTAACAAGAAGGAAAGGCTGAAATGTCTCAGCAGGTTCACTGTCTGTGCCCAATGCTCTGCCTGTGTTTGGGACTGTCTCCAGGTGGAGTTTCAGGCACAGGGGGAGGATGCACAGAAGGACAGGTTCTCTGAGGAGCTGCAGGAGAGTTTCCCCTCTCCAGGACAGCTGGGGATCAGCCCAGGCAGGAAGGGCTCCCGTGACAGGCGGCGACAGCAGCCCCAGCCCTGTTGTGTCTGAGGCAGGTACGCTGTAAAATTTCAATGATGCCTTTAAATTCTAATGGTTTCAAGCTGCTGTAAACTTCTGCAGCCATCAAAAATAATCTGTCATGGGACTAAGGGGTATGAACATCATGTCAGAGCCACTCTGCTGTTAGATTTATTGGAGGGTAAAGCATGTCATTTATGCATCAACTCACAGGAGAAAAAAGCAATCCCTATGAAGTCAATCTAATAATAGACTGGAAAGCAATGATTACTGTTTCATGTGCAGCAGCTATTTGTAGCAGAAGTTGGCCTAATTCAGCAGGCCTTGCCTGTCAGAGCTCTGGGATTAGCAAGTGTTTAGATGAAAATCTATCGGGAAACATCAGGAAATGTTTTAATGAAGAACAAAAGTCTTCATTGTTAAATTTAATATTTGCTGAAACTTTTCCATTTCTACCGCTTCATTTCTAAAAAGCTTACTGGAAGTGACATCCCAAATAGAATACAAATGTTGAGGGACTGCAACTTCAAATTATCTTCCACAGTTCTCTGCAATTTCACTGCAAAAATCTGCTCTCACTCTTCTCCTGTGGGCGGAATGCCCTGAAATTGAGTGCAAGATTTTTTAAAGACATGACTAATAATCATGGCCTCACTGTACTACACACATTTTCCACCATCTAAATATTTCATATCTATTGACTAATCAACCTTGTCAGGCCCCACATGGCATCATCCAAGGGCTGGCATCATTCTGGGGAGTGGAAGCAGGATGACAGACAGCTGCCAGTCAAACGCAGACACACAGAAATGGCACGATGGGAACCAGAAGATGCCAAGTGAGTCCCCAGCCCATCCCTGTGCCAGGAGCCAGGCACCTGGGAATGCCTTTAACATTCTCACTTTTTGAAACTAGTTAAAAAAAAAAAAATCTCAGATCCCTTAATTAGGTTCCAGTGTTAACTAACCCTGGGGAAGAGGCTGCCTTTCATCTTCCTTCATCCATTAAGCAACATTAAAACTAAACCAGAGAAGATATTTCAATTCCCTTTCACTTCAAGACATTGTTCAGCACAGAACACAATGAATGGCTCAAACTGAGAAACCAAGACATTCCTATCTAAAGGAAAAATCAGGAGTTAATCTGATTACTACATACAGTGCATAGCTAATTGCCTCCAGTGAAATTCCCAGCAAAGAATGACAAATAAATAGAGAAAATAAGACATTCCAGTGGATGTAGGAGACACTGAGGGAAGGTTTAGCCACACCACAAGTTCACAGCCTCTACCAGAAAATGACCCAACCAGCAGGAAAGCATCAGCAGCTCTTGGTATTTCTTCTAAATGTGCAGAAATGGGCAAACACAGACTGCTCCACCTGTAGTCAATACTGACATGGTTACAAGTCTGGACTGGCAAGATCAGTGCCAACCTACTCCATCTCATCAATTTAACTCATGAATCTTCAGAGTCCCAGTTAAACCAAGATCAACCAACATTGCATCCATTCTGCACTTCAGAAAAACCTTCATTTTTAATCTAAGATTTAATATAAAAACTAAGAGGAAATTATTCTATTTTATTCCAACTGCTTGATGAAATTAATATTGATAACTCCTTTTAGACACCTGTGTCTAAACTCTTTTTACACAAACCAAATTTATTTTATTATGGGCAAAAAACTGTTCCCAGGATATTTTCCTGAGTGCCATCTACAGTGAAAACGTCCCAAAAATGAACACAAATTCTCAACAGGATTAGGACTCATGCTTAGCTAATGTAGAATGATAAGCTACTCTGAAGAAATATTATCTGTAATTAAAATTTGTAATGAACCAGTTCCAAAACAGGAAGGCCAAAACAATTTGTGGTGCATTTCCTTGACATTTAACAGGTTTGAATAAGAGATTTTGCTGACAAGTTTTCAGCAATCTAACCCAGCTACAAACACCAAACAGCCTTCTAAAGCTTTACACTGACTAATCCAATGAATTTCAGGAAAAAAACTTGAGATCAATATATCCATGTATTACACAGGAGTCCACAGGAAGGGAGGCACTGAACCCACCAGGGCAGAGCCCTCTGAATTCCCACTGCGAGATGGCAAACTTGCCTGGGTCAGCTGGATTTGAATAATAGGGTGTTCTTAGCCCAAATAACCTCTTGACTTCCACACCTAACAAAATGGAGAGGCTCTTTCAAGTGCCTCCTGGATTTAGCAGCTGTTGCTCTGACACTGTCAGCAAGGCATCCATCTCCATCACAGTGTGAGCCTTTCAACTTCCCTTTCTTTCTCCTTCCTTCCACCCATCAGCTCCCAGCCCTGTGGGAGCAAGAGCTCGGGCAGTCTCCCTGCTCTCTCCTGCACGCTGCCTCTTTGTTTTAGCATCTTTTACATGTGCATCTCCCAGATCTGCCCTGCACCCACGGGAAGCTGTATCTGGGTGCCTCGGGGAGGTGCCTCCAGGCTGGTTTTGCTCTGCTGTTCTGAAGCACTCTGCTGCAGCATCTCCCCTGCAACTTGCCTTGCCCATCACCACAGGCACTTTGCTTTTTATCCTCATTATTCTTTTTGATTTTTCTTTGCTTGAAATAAAATCCTCCATATGTTTTGCTCTTCTTTTATTGGAAGATGTTAATGCTGTGTACCAGAGGGCACAGTCAGATGAGGGATTGCCATTTGGACAGAATTATACACCCAATTACTGCCTAGGGTATATCACCTGTATGAGTGCTTTCAGCACATCTCAGCTCTGTTTCTGGCAGAATTGAAGGCAATATTTTACTGCTGGAAAACAATATTCAGTGCTTTCCAAAGGAGTATTTTTTCTGTCAAAGTCATTCAAATTACCTAGTACTTAATGGCCTACAATTCACTGTAGATATATTTCTAGTTCTTAAAAATGTGACCCATCTGAATTGTAAGTGCTTTTAAAAGAAGAGCTCAGCCATATGCACTTTTAGTTAATTTAAAACCATATTCAAACTCTTCTCCTCATTTGAGTTCTCATCTGAAAAAGTGAACTATTACTTTAAATGTAAAGATCATAAGAGATCAGGAGTTCTTTAAAAGGAAACCAGTCCTGTTTCACCAGCCAGGCACGAGGAGGCTGCACATCTGAAACAGCTTTGGTGTGCTGGGCAATTCACACTCACCGAGTGGACGAGCTGAAATAAGCATAATAAATGAAAGAGAATAAAATAAAAAACAATTTCACACTAAGGGAAGGCTTGACTTATAGGAAGTGGCAGCTCTGATGGCCCAAGGCACAGAATTAGTTTTGCCACTCGATAATTTGACTGATTCACTCGAGTGGCCAGAAAAGGACATTTTCTGCCTGATTTCAGTGTAATGAAGTCACCTGCTCTGTGACTGCCAGGGCCAAGCCAAGGACCAGGACCAGGCTTCTTGCACGTGTGAGACCCAGCTATAGCTGCACATCTGCCTTTTTACATGTGAAACCACACAAGCACCATGAAAATTACCTGTTCCATTCACTCCCCTGTTTACAGAGAGTTTGGGGCTACTGCTGGGATGTTCTCCCAATTCTGCTGCATATCCCAGCAAAGGGCCTGTGCTTTGCTGCTTTTTTAACAAAGGAAGTGACAAAGGCAAAGACAGAAAAAATAAAGCCATTGCAAGGCACTAGAAATATATATGACATTTTTTTTCTTAATTAGGAATGATTATGAAATTCTTTATGAACAATTACAGCAGATTTTACAATAAATTTATGAAACATCCATTAAATGTAATTGTCCTCCTCACACATCTTATATAAAAAGACTGTAATATACAGGCAGAGATTTGGGAACACATCTAAACAACTTGCATGACATGATGTCAGTTTTATTCCTGCTTTGCTGAACTGGGGTCAGACTGGTAAATGTAATATATGTGCTCATCTTTAGGCATATGCTCAGTTTCACTGGTTATTATTTACAGCTAACCTTTCAGGGTAATGACTGTGTACTGCATGTCAAAGGAACAAAATGTTACATTGCTACTGAAGAGAATATTTTCTTCTTTTTATGCAAATATTGGATTGAGACTGCCCCAGTCAGGAGAGATAATCCACTTAGAAATAATAATATTATTATTAAAGCACATCCAGTCAGTATGCAAATGCAAAAAAACCCCAGCAATTAAGCATTTCATTTTTTTACAATTGTTCAACAGTAAAAACAAAGATGTAATGTGCATCAAAATGATTTATCATTTTACAACCAATTTTCTACTTGACATATGTTAGTGCATGATTCATCTACATTTTTCAGAATCAAAGTCCATGATCTGGGAAACTAATTCTGTTAATAAAATGAAAAGGTGACCTTGCTTAATTTAATAAGTCTGTGTAGAAATACTCTTTCAACATGTTAAAGAATTACAAAAAGGTTATCATAGCTTGCTTTCATGGGAGAGTACTCTACCTTTTCCAGCTCATTTCTCAGGCCTTTAATGTAATTCATTAGATTACATAAAAACAATGTAGATCATTATATTTTAATAAAGGCTTTCTTTTCCTAATAAAAAGTCTGTCATTTATATTCAGACATGTATTATATAAAATGCTTCTCTTTCTGAAGTGCAGCTTTTCATATTCAAGTCACAGGAGGCTGGTAGCTGGAGGAATTTCTAATTTTTTGCAAAGGATTTTCAGCATGAATTTGGTTTCTAGATTGAATCCTCCAGAACTGCAGCCCTACATTTATCTTCCAGAGAGGATCAGCAACAGCAGCTGCCACCAGCAAACCCAGAGGCTCTTCTGTTCAGGAGAGGATGGTGCACAATAAATACTACACTCATTAATCTGCTTGTTTTGCTTTACACCAATTAATGTTCCCTGTGATAAAACAGTTTATACAACTAAACTATGCAACTATGCAACCTTTATAAAACTGCGCAACTAAAACAGTTTATACAACACAAACACATTTCCAGTGAAATCCTACTGCAACCTCACTTATTGAGAGTGATCAGGCAATCAATCAGTTTCAGTTATTCTCTCTTCCAAATAAAAATGTGCACCTCCCCAGACTGCTCAGAAAGAGATGTTTCCTGTTCACCACAAATTCTAATTTGTTGCCAGCCCTTGGCACAACTTTTATTGCTTGGGGAGGGCTGAGGGAAGAGCACATTGTTCCTGTGCAGGAGGAGACACCAGTGCAGCCAGGGTGGGACCCTGGGATCAGGCACTGACTGCAGCCTTTGCAAAGCATCCTCACAGAACCTCTTCTCCAAAACTCTGGGGAGCAGGAAAACATTTGTGGTTAAGACTTGATTAAGGAAAACACTTGTGTTTAAAACACCAAGTAATCCAAACCAAATCAATCATTCGTTTGCTGATCTTAAATCACACTGAAGCATTTTCCATGTCTATGGGACAAGGACCAGAACACAAACATATTTAAAATGACAATGGAAGCACTCAATGCCTGGCCAGAACTATGGAACCACCTGGATTTTTAAGTACACTTTATGTTTATTTTTTAATCCAGTGAGATTTATTCTCTCCTTTTTCCTGCATAACTTCACCAGTGTTGTTATATCAAGAATTTTGTTAAAATACAGCTTTATGAAGCTTTCCTTTAGGAAGCCACACTACTCCAATCTAATGCAGGTCTGAATGCTGCATTTCAAGAGAATATTATTTCTATAAATATAGCAGCCTTTAGCATTGCAAGTAGATGATGGACCAGTATTTTTCTGCAACCAGAGGTGTATTATCCTTCCAGATAAAATTGTACCTACTAAGTTTGAGGTCACAGAACTAAGAATTTAGATAACTTGAGTTTAACAAGTCTTGAAATCTTGCTGGATACACAAAATGCAGTCAGTGTGGGAATCAAACACAATGAGACAGATACTGTGATACTAACTTTTTCTTATTTCAACTTTATCAAAGTTACTGTAAAGGAAAAAAAAACCTAACAAAACCAATTAAATTATAACAGTGTTATTGCCAAAACAGTCCTCCAGAAAAAAGGGAGTGCTGAATGAAGGCAAATCCTTCACACCTCCTGATGCTATTTGTGACTTCAAGTCACTTCTTAACAATAACTTAAAGGAGTTAAAAAAGGTTTCAAAGTCAGCTGAAGACAAGAGAAGTAGAGAGGCTTTATGATCACTCCAGACCTGAGTGCCATGGACAGGAGACTACCAGGAAAGCTGCTGGAAAATAATGCCATGGATGCCAGAAACAGAGAGATGAAAACTCACTGGTTTTGCTAACTCTGTGACGCTCCAGCCAGCTTCTTCAAATGCTTCCCTTCCACCTGCAAATCAAGGCAAGCTCAGTGCAGCCCTACCCTGAGTGTCAAGATGATACAGGCTTAATTCTCTCAGTGTGACCACCCTGACTGAACTTTGTTTTCCTTAAAGATGTAGGAACTCAGTAGGATTAATTTTCAAAAAAAAATTTTTACAAATGCATAAAAATCGAAGTACATTGCTGAGTTTCACACTTCTCGGACAGTAATTAGTAGCTGAGGCTAAGTGTAAATTAAATTTACAACAAGGTTAACCATTCAGCAAAATCTCAACAGCTTTAGCTATTCATTTGTCAAAAACGTAATGTCCCACCTGACAGAGCAGACACTGAAAATGGATCCTTGAAGAAAGATAGTATTAGAAAAGGAAAGAGAGGAACTGAGTGACTCACACTCACCAAGTATAGTTCTGAGATTATCAGAACTCTAGTGAATGGCTGTATTAAAAGAGTAATGATATGATCCTGCATTCCTCATTCACTCCAATTCAGGCTCCCTTCAGCACAGAAATCTGCTGGCATGAGATGGGTGGTGCTCAATCATGCTGCACACATGGTCTTTAATTTTAAAATCCAGTTAAATAGATGTTCTAACATCATTTTTTATCTAAGAACATTTCATGATCAAATGAAAGAGTGCACATGTAACTTATTTGTCAGCTTTACTGAGCAGTGGATAACTTTCCTATGTAACTCACACCAGCTTTCATTTCCCAAATCTATCTGCATTCATTATGACAGTAAAAATGAAGAGTTGCTAAAGAGACGTATGCATTTTTATTATTGTTTGAAAAAATAGATCTTTCCACAGTCCTTTGAGCTTCTGAGTGTGTGATTTGTATAAAATATTTCTCATTTTGGGGACACAGCAGATGGAGTGCAGGGCACTGTGGGATATGCCATTTATCACAATGACAGTGCGTAGGTAGCACTGATCCTCTCACCACAGGGGGAAGCTCGAGCTGCAAATGTGGAGCAGCATTAAAAGCCCGACGAGTGGAGTTTGGCAACACTTGTACTACTCATTAACTTAATCATATTAATTTATTAGCCATATATATCAAAGTAATTCACTACTGAATTGTCACCAAGAACAATTTATAAACTGTTAATGTTCCCCATAGGCAGAGGAGTGTTGTGGCATCCTTAATCAGCGTGTTTGCCTTTGATTAAAAATAATAATTTCTACCAAGCCAGGTAATGCCAACAGTGACAAAGTTCTGCATATGCTTCTCATTATAAATGGAACTTTCAAATGTCACGTATGACAACAGTAAAAAAAAGGGAAAAAAAAACCACAAGGAAAAAAAGGGTAATTGTAAACAGCGAAATGAGCCACAGAAATGGGATGTAAACACACAGAAATGCTCAGTCAAATTAACAAGTGGGGCAAGGGTCTGTGGGATTGCTGGCAGCAGGAGCTGCCATAGGCTGTGCTGGCTGATGTGTGCCCACCTGGATAAACACAACTGGGCACCAGAGACCCCAAAAGCCTCCAGGCTCCTTCACTGCTCTACCACAGAGATACCACATCAAAATTCCAAAGACTGCAGAAAATCCTGTTCTATCCCCCCTTTGCTGTACAAAGACTGAGTGGCTGCTGCTGTTGCTGCTGAAGGAACACAAGAAGTTACCAGATCCTGTGAGCTGCTCTATTTGAGTCCCACAATGATGCGACTTGGTGCAGCTATTAAAATATTAACTCCACTGAATTATTAATTACCTGAAACTATTAAGTTCACAACAGATTCTTTAAACTATTAATAAGACAAAACTGTTCTGAAAAAAAGTATTTGTATCTGTACAAATGAGTCAATATTTTAAACACTGCATTCTTAAAAACTCTAGACAGAGCTTAGACAGTCTATTTTAACTGCTTATGAAATAAAAGAAGAATCACTTCAAGAGGAGTGAAACTAATGTAGCTGATAATGAAAACAGCAGTTTATCTTACACACTGGAAATGCAGGTGGTTTGCTTCTGTCTGAGTACCCACTTGAAAATGCCTTTTTTTCCTCTTCTCACCTGTCTCCCCACCAGCCAGGCTTCCTGCCATCCCTGTGCTGAGCCCTCAGCAGCTCCCAGCCCTAAATCCTCCCTGTGATCCCTCTGCTGACCCCCCAGCCCTAAATCCTCCCTGTGATCCCTCTGCTGACCCCCCAGCCCTAAATCCTCCCTGTGATCCCTCTGCTGACCCCCCAGCCCTAAATCCTCCCTGTGATCCCTCTGCTGACCCCCCAGCCCTAAATCCTCTCTGTGATCCCTCTGCTGACCCCCCAGCCCTGAATCCTCCCTGTGATCCCTCTGCTGACCCCCAGCCCTGAATCCTCCCTGTGATCCCTCTGCTGACCCCCCAGCCCTAAATCCTCCCTGTGATCCCTCTGCTGACCCCCCAGCCCTGAATCCTCCCTGTGATCCCACTGCTGACCCCCCAGCTGTCCCCTGCCAGGCTGCCACAGCTCGGGGCAGCACAGCCCAGAAAAAGCCAACAGGGATGCTCCAAACAGGCTCGTGCCATCACCCTGACCCTCCCAGGACTGCCAGCTCCAGCTGCAGGACACAGCCATGGGCACTCACAGAGATCCCACTGCCCCAAAAACTGCCCCACGCAGCTGCTGAGCGCCCTGTACCACCATCTCACTAAGTTCTATAGACAGGATCATTTCTTCCATGAGCCACCCTCTACAATACCTTGAAGACAAAATGAAGCAGTCCCCAAAATGTTTTTATTGAAATAATGGCAGCCATTCTACAGAGTGAGCAGAGAAAAATTGCCATGAAGGCAGAGTGGTTTTCTAACCTTTTCTGAGGACAACCGAAATGAGGGGAAGGAGGACTGCAGTTGCACAGATAACTATCAAAAGATCCAGCCACTCTTTCAGCTTCATTCCATATGGACAGTTTGCTGAACCACTGGCTTCAATCATGCAACAGATTTCAGCTTCTCTCCACACAGCAAACTAATGCTTCAGACCCCAAAACTTCCTTGAGAATCTATTCCCCAGATAAGTCCCAGCTGCCTTGTTAAGATACACTGATGATAAAGACTTGTACATTAGTAGGAGATAAAGCCCTTTTTTTGTTCATGTCACTTCATCCCACGGCATTGTTTGAAGGACTGAGCCTTTGATGACCATCCCTCTGTGACACACAGGATTTTAGCTCTGCCCTCACAGCAGGCAGGGGCACCACGCTGATCCCCACATTTCCTACACCAATACAAAAAGGAAAGCACTTTCTCCTAAGTTAACATAAACTGGACAGTGCTTACTCCAGGATGCAGCCAGGGCAGGGTTCCTGTGCCTCCTCAGCCCTCCCCAGGGGTGGCCATCCCACACACACCACCTCATCCTTCTCAGGCACAGCACTCACCCAGATTAACCCAAATATTCCCATTCCCTCAAGGTGCAAAGTACCTACAAACATTTAAAAAGGTCAAGGCTTCACTTGCAGCTCCTTCACAAGTTCCTTAGGTCTCAGAGGAGATGGAGCTGGCTGTGCCAAGAGGTCAAAAAAATCCCCTCCACACTGGGAAATGCAGCGTGCCTAATTTAACTACCTGTTTATTATGTGAAAATGACCATGTAAACCGAGCTGACACAAACCAAATGGGTGATGAAAATAACAGCACATTTCAAGGAGTGGAAACACAGATGGCTCGTCGGAGTCTGCAGGAAGTTACCAATCATCAGTGTGTAATACCCCCTCCAGACAGAGCTGCCAGCTCTGCAGCCACAACTCGAGACCCATCCATCTAAGCAGAGCCAGCCTGGACCCCACTGCCTCCACTGCACCTTGACAGCAGCCTGGAGAGGGGGTAAAAATGAAAAAATGCAATGCTGGGTGAATCATGCTGCATTGGCTGATGGGGAGCCTGTTACTAAATAGGAGAAAACAACTAAGCTGGACATGGCAAATGAGGGAGCCACATAAGGAGAGTTGTTGTTGTTTTGGTTTTTTTTTTAATTAGAATAATGTAGGCAGACTAACATTAACATCTGCATATCCGTGCTGTAGGAACAATAGGCAAGATCAGACACAAGGATTATCAAGGACAAGAAGACGTCCAGAGGAAATGCTTCAGGCAATTACACTGCAGTTACAGGGGGCAGGTAACCAGAGAAGTGCTCAAGATGTAAAAGCTCTGTCTTGCCTCCCTATCAGCCTCTGCTCTTCTGGAAGGGATGGATCCAACCCTGCCATGCTGCAAAATATCTCAGTCCTGGGTCCTGCTCCCCTCCCACAGCCACCCAAACATCCACAAGGGAGCTGGGAGCAGCTTTTATTCCAGTCTATTGTCCACCATTTGGAAATCTGGAAGAAAAACCTCTGTTCTGTGTGACAAGTGTTAAAACCCATTTTGTCCTTATTTCGGCCAAAGGAAAGAACCCAATCCCAAAGTACTGCAGGCAAAGCAATGAGAAATCTCAGTGTAAAGAGGTACAGATGCAGCTCATGGGGGCTCCATCCAGAGCCAGGACTGCTCAGATCCCTGGGGAGTTCACGAGAGGCTCTTTGGGCACCTTTGCTTGCCCAGCAGCTCCCCCAGCTCTTCCCTTAGGAACAACATGAGCCCCAGGAGCCCTGGGGAGCTGTGACCCTGAGTGACAGAGCTGTGGTCCCAAGTGACAGGGCTCAGGAGCTGTCCTGCTGCTCTTGGGGCCACCTCAGCCACAGGGACCCTCCTTGTGTGCAGCCCTGGTGGCACCACCACTCTGAAATGAGCATTTCTCCCTCCAAGCTGCTCCCAAAGCCCCCTCAGCTGCTCCAGGCACTTTGTCTGGGACTCCCCAAGGTTTTCCCGGGGTCAGGGAGGTGGCTGCCCCGACAGACACCCCCAGACACACCTTCCCCCCTGTGCCAAACACAGGGATGGAGCCCACTCACACTCCAGGCTCCAGACAACTCCCAACAGCCTGGAAATTCATCATCTTCGACTCAAACTGTGTGCTACTCAAAATATCTGTGAGACACGGAATGTGTCTGAGGTGCTTCACTGTGCACCCCCAACACGCCACGTCCTAAAATATTTCCCAGTTTGAGGCAGCATGGCAGTCTGTGTGATCCGGTGTCCTATTTGCAAACACATACACACACAGTGGAAAAGTAACTTGGAATATTCTGGAATTCAGAGAAGAACTGATCAATGCAAGAGGCTCTTGTGCTTTCCTGTCTATCAGTAGTAACATGAACAAGAATCCATGGAATTCCTGAGCTGAGAACACGGCAGAGATACTAAAAACCTTTCATTTATGAACTACAGGAGGGAAATCATAGTTCCGGACCCCTGTCACAAACATGAGCAGTGCCTGAAGCTGCAGCAGCCCAGCTGTGGCACGTGGCTCTGGCCAAGCCCTTTCATACTTTGGTAACTGCTCCAGTTGGGGCTGCTGTAAATATTGTTTAGGAACATTCTTTCCCTCTTTCCACAGAAAAGGTTCCCTGTGACATCCCTGGGACACCAGGGGAATCAAGGCTCTCTCTGTGTCCCTCAGTTGCAGTGCACAGGTTCTGCAAGCAGAGTGACCTGTGAGATCAGGAGAGATGGCACTCCACTCCCAGCAAGGATTTTTAATTCTGCTTTTCCTGCTACATATTCTACGACTTTGTGTTCTCCTAAAAACTTCACTGTGTTTGGCTATTAGGGAGTTACAGTTTATTTAGACTGGACTTTAATAGCAATCCTAAAACTGCTAAGCCTGTTGAATTTGTAAGCAATTACTTTTATGAATACAGCCTGTGAATATAGCTTTATTATGAAAATCAACTTACCTTTAGCACACAGCAATTAATAAAAAATTAAAACACTCATCAGGATAGCACAAGATTTAATTTAAACTCTATTAATAAATTAATGAAGTGAAATTAAATACTATGCATTAAATTATGTTTATAATTCCACATATTTTCATGCTTGATTTTTCACTTTATGATACTGAAAGCAGATTATTAAAGCACAATGCACTGTGGCAACGTGGACTTATCTGCTTTTCAAGTGTTCCTTCTGTAATTCCTACAAGCATCTCCGTCTCTCCCCAGCAGACATTAATGGGGTTACAATACACCAGGCATTAGCCACGCTGCTCAGATCCCACGAGAACTAAAACACACATGCATTTCAAAGCAAGAAATGCCTCTTACAGGCCTCCCAGACAATAGTTCAGCTTCTCAGGTTGGCTTAGTTTTTTTGTGGGTTTTTTTTTTTCTTTTACTAAAATAACACATTTAATGGAATTTCCTGTAAGGAAATTACAATTAATAAAGAACTAAATTACAAATCCATTACATTTTCAGTCACTGCAGCAGCAAAACAGAGTTTTCATGAACGCTCAAAAAAATAAAAAAAAAAAATCCAATAACGTAACCTCTGGTAAAGCCTGCAAAAGCCCTGAAGGACAAGGCAGTTAGATCAATATTAGTTTATTTTAACTGCTGTGCGGGATGAGGAGATGAGGCTGATCACTGGCTGGGGTTTATTACCTGTTGGGGAGATGAGGCCGGGCGATAGGAGGCCGGGCACTCCGTGGGGCAGCAGCCGCGCGTTCTCCTGGATCGCCACTCCCAGCGAGCGCTTGGGGGGTCGGCCTGGGCGGGAGCTGCTGGCACAAGAGCACACATGAAAACAAGGTTTTCTTGGGGAAATGTTTGCTTCCCACACACAGCATCGATTTGTATGAAATACGTGAACCGTCAGCGATACGAGACAGTAAATATTAGGAGTTCCGGCCCAGGACGGAAAAACAAAAAAAGGGAGAAATGGCTTGGTTAAAGAGGGAAGAACTGCATGGGTGTCACATGAGCCAGCAGTAAGGTTTTCCATTATCCAAGGATTCCATCACCTCACAGGGGCTCAGTGGAGAGGGTTATAGCAGCGACTGCTCCACAGTCTCTGCCATGTACCTGGAACACAGAAAATTACAGGCTCTGATGTCCTGAGGAGATGAGGAGTTGAAGCCCTGAATGCATCACCTCCAACCCTGCTGTGGACCATGGCAGGCACCTGCCTCCTCCTGAAGGCAGCAAAGCTCACCACTTACCTTCATAGGCTGACTGCTGGGTTTAACTACCACAGATCAAACAAGTGTTAGCCCAACCTGCCAAAAAACTCACCAGTTTGTGGACTATCAGTGCAGGTTTTAGTCCAAAATGTCAGAGGCCCCTTCACAGACTGGTTCCATTGAACTCTTGTTCTCAGCTATCACCTTCACCCCTTACATCAGTGTGTGTACCTGTCCCCATCCTCCACTGCCATCATAACACAGATTTACAGGCCAAAAAAACCATTTGAATCGACTCTTCCTCAAGCCATCTAATACAAATGCAACCTCCTCATGTTTGGAAAAGTATCGCTGCTTCTCTCTGGTCATAACAGATTTTACTCTGTTGAATAATAGAGCTTTTGACAACACAGAGTGAAACACTGTATAAAATAACTAAGCTGCAACAATGAATGAGGTTTGAATAGAAAGCATTTCCAAAATGACTTCTAGTTCACAAAGAAATTTAAGTTAAACTTCACTCTATCAAGTTACAGTGGCAAAGCCCTCCATCAATGCATGACAAACTCTGCATTTAAATGAAGAAAACTTCCAGCAGCACTCCACAGAGGTACCATTAACCTGTTCATTTTTCACACCATGCTAGTGTTATTTTGTTTTTCTGTACATCAAAGTAGCACAAAATCATTTTTTTGGTTCACTATTTTATCTCTATAAAACCATTCCCCCCTCTTTTTAGCTTCGGGTTTGTCCATTTTGAATTTCATTTTATTCAGTGTTTTTTCCATTTTTCTTTTTGATGCTTTCAGTTGTTTATCATACTATGATGGCTGTGCAGTAAAGCTTGCTACAAGAACTGCTGGGCTGTAATAATGTAAACCTAAAATAAGAGCATTTGATTTCCAGGGGAAGTCTGATGCACACATGCATTCTCTATTAAAATCACCTGCTGAAATCATCCCCTGCACAACAAAATTTCTAACAGACAGCGTTACGTTGATACGTGGGGGTTTTGAACAAACAGGAATCATTGTTCTTTTGAATTAAGGAGCCTGTAATCCACAGGCATGTGTAAGTGCTTAGCTGGCACTTACTGTCTCTGAAAAAAACCTACAAACCAGCTAAAATTAGCAGCTTTCTCCAGTGGAAGAGCTCAATCAACAAAACAACAAAACATTTTTCTCCTGAGCTCAAATACTCACAAATCTTTAGAAGAAAACTCCGTATGTTGGTATTAATCTAAGAAAAACATTTTCAAAACGCAACAAACAGCTTTAGAAGATTTTACAGAGACTTTTTAGTCGTGATTTGTGTTTTCAGAGGACGAGGAGGGGGGACTGTGGAGTTTCAGCCCTGGTTCTGCAGTTTTTGCCCCGACAGGAACTCACATTGATGGCTCTGACCATCCATGGCCCACAGGTGGAGCAGAGCACAGCTTAAGGTGTCTCCACACCTCAATGTGACACCTGTGCCTGAGCTCTGACCCACATGGAAAGCCCAAGAGATGAAGGAGGAGGAGTTCACATAAAAAGCTTACTCCATTCCCTTCCAGGGCCCTGGAAGTATTTATATCCTGTATTTATATCCTCCCTCACACAGGCAAGGCAAGTTCCACTGGGAAAACTCAGCACTTGGTGTCTCTGGGATTGGGGATTGCTGTCTTGGTGTCCTCCTGGGGAAGGGGCTGATGGACTGAAGAACAAGAAGTGTCCTCCTACCCTAGTGAAAGCCCTTTAGTGAGTACTCCTGTAAATCAGGAACTCCTAGGGCCCAGAATCAGGGCTGACAGCTATAGCCATGATAATCTGAATGGAATTGTTCCCAGCTGAATCTGTTCAAATCAAACCCAAGTCCTTTGTCTCTAATTTTATCTCGGCTTTTAAATGAAAAGCTGGACGCTGCTCCCAGCTGACCATGGCACACCTGCAAGGACCTGTCTGGGTCTGCAATGCTGAGTTCTGCAGTTCCCAGTGCCCTGTGTCTGCCTCCCAGCAAGGACAGGAATCCCAGAGCCCCCAGCACTGCAGCACACACCTCAAAATTCCAGCTGGATTCCCTGGATATTCCCAGAGATGTGTCACCCACCAGGAATCAACAGCTTTAGCTTGGGCGGACAGCACAACTCAGGATGTGACAAATCTGAGTCCAAATGCTTCCATCTGGGGCCACAAACAGATTTTCTGCCATTTCTGTTTAACCATGACACCAGGAATTTCACAGAGGATACAAATGTCTGCTCAAAGTCTTGGGTTTTTTAGTAAGATATGCACAAAGGACCAGTAGATGTAAGGTTTTGATGGGATTTACTTTCTGTAGTGAACGTGCTGCTGGCACCACCAAGCCATGGAATGTCACTGCTCCGTGACTCAACATTCCCCCCAAAATCCCCTCTTATTGCCCCACATGCTCTAGAAATCCACCAAATTTCACCCTCCCTATTTAAAATGTATGCAACCTCCACATTCAGCCAAAATTGATAAGAAAAGCACTGCACAGTAAACCCAAGGCAAGCAGAATTATCATTTGGGGAGAGTAAGACATAATTTGTGATTATGGAAGTATTAGCATATAAATGCTAATAGCATTAGCATATAAATATTAACTTTATTTAATATTATTGCTCATCTTTTTGTCACCCTGCTCTTTTACGGCATTTTCTTTTCACGTTTTCCTTTCTCTCATTCAAGGAAGTCACATATTCAAGAAGTGTGAAAAAATCTTTTCCCCATTGGTAACAAAGGAAGTATAAACAGGAACAATCCTCTTCAAACAATTTTAAATGTATTTCTTTGAGAGTCTAAAAAATTTGTGTAGAGATTTTACTTGCCATCAATAGATCTTCGTAAATGGAAAACTACTCAAATCTAAAGTAGATATTAATTCAGTCAGAAACTTCTAGTTTATGGGTATCTTTTAAAAACTTTTTAAAAAACAAAAATTATGATCCCAAGTGAAGACCATGGAGGCTAAAACAGAAGAACAATATTGCTTCCCATGTATAACTTCAAGAAATTTATTATTTTTACTAAATAAAATAAGTATTGATTAACATTTGATTGGCATTTCTCAAACCTAAAAGCTCCTTGGATCACCAATTACACAAAAGTGAGGACGACTGGAAGTTTTGGGTTTTTAGCTGCATTTGCACCACGGTTCTAAAGTCATCACTGTCATCCTCTCCACCCCACAAAATCACTAACTCCTGAAAGAGAAAAATGAACTAATCTGAATGTTGTTCATTTTTTAAATTTTGGTTGAAATTAAATTTGTCAGAGAATAAATTACATTTTGAGCAGTATATTTGACAGCTGAAATTTATACAGGAAAATGCTGAGAAATTGTTCATTAATGTCTCTTTTCTTCTTTATTTTCCACTCCTGTTGAGAGCTAATTTTATTATTTGTTCTTTCAAAGTTTTATATATTCCCTTGATATCACAAGGATTTTTAATTTGAGTCAATACATGAAGTAATGTTTTATTTTTGTGATTTTCTTACAATTACTGATCAGCTCCGTCTTTTGTAACTATTTTATGCTCATTATAGACAACCGAATTTCACAAAATCCACAAATTCATCAATGCTTTGTAAATGTAATTAATCAGTGGAAATATGCAGCACATCACTGCTGATGTATGATAGTACTCTACTTTTGTGCTTTTAAATATAGGAGATTTACTAGAATCAGAAGAGAATTTGCATATTAATCAAGACAAATAAACATGTGGTGATTTAACTAGGAAACTGTTATTTGGATGACAATTTAATCAGCACAGGTTGAAAGGTCCATCACTGCAGCATCCTGTTTCTGCTAAAATATTGATTGCACTACTGATTTCAGTAATGCTTTATTTTACAGGGCACAAATAACCATGTAATTACTCTTTAATTGAATGGTAATTGCTTGCTGGCAATTATTTGTTAAGTTTTGGAGTGTAATTACTAGGTTATTTGTGTTTTGTGAAATAAAATGTTATGTATTAGTAGCCCAAAATATTTTCTGTATGAATGGTCTGCCAAAACTAGGAAAGTTAGTAGTTATGATGGCAGGAATTTGACAAATAACACTATAGCACTAAAACTATTATTAAAAGGATCAGATGGACCTTTGAATGCTTTCCCTTTACAAAATTAACATTAGATGTAACATTTGTAAGATAAATGGAGGAATACTGTACCACAGAAGCATGATTTCCTCTGGGGTCTAGTCCACCATTTAGCATAATTTATCCTGATGTTTTCCTTTTCATTCTCTGAGCTTCTTTAGAGGAACTGAAATAGCATCCTACCCTCTGGAGAGCAAAGAATAAACCAAGTAGAAATACATTTCAACAGTACTTCATATTTCTGCAAGTGAAGTGGATTACCAGCAGCACATTATCTTAGCAGCCTATAAACTCTGTAGCCTTGGCAGCTCGCTAGATAACAAGGGAAAGCATTATGTTTTGCAGTGTCAATGAGATATGACACTTTCTGTGATATGTTTATTCCAAGCTGTGATAGATGAGGTACCCAATACTTTGATCGTTAAGATTTGAATTTTACTTCTACACTTTTTCATTTTTGTCATCAACTATTTATGAATTGGCAGGAGGCAGCCTCGCCAGGACTGCTGATTTTGGTGTTTTTTTTTTTTTTTTCAAAATAGATCCAGTTAATAAATTAATTATTGATTTCATGAGGCTGGAGCTATTTGGTTCAAAAATATGCTAGTCCTGTGATTTAGGAAGCTCTCATATGTATCACAGATTTCTTCAATAGCAACATATTTTATTAGGCTTAAAGGAGAAATACTGGAGTACTGTAGGACACGCTGTGTAAACTGCTCTGCTAATAGTGGCAGTAAGTGGTGCAAGTGCTCAGACGTAAATAAAAAAGAAAAACACAACAAAAATGACAATTTAAAAAGCAAAATAAAACACACACACACCCTCAATCTTCGTTACTTTCCTGAAACTGGCACAGGAACCAGAAATTAAAATTTTTCGTCTCTTCAAAGATCATGAAATACCCCCTAGTGATTGTGCAAGGTACTTTTTGAAGTATTCACCAATAAATGTAACATCCTGACGAGTTAGAATTCTTCCCTGATACCTTCAGATTTTTAGTTGCAGCACGGACTTAAAATAATCTCCCTGCTTTGGCATTTATTACAAGGTTTCAAAGATGCCAGGGGTGGTTAAACTCTGCCTGACCTTTCAGTGTTTAAGGAGAGAAGCAAACCCTGACCCCGCAGCAACCTGATTCTGTCTCCTTTCGGCGCTGGCAAACTGATCACTTGTCTGGCCATGGCAGGACATTGGATCACCAGCCACATCAAAGGCAACAGGAGCCAATTCAGCAGCAGGGAAAAAGCCATCCATGCAAAATGGGCAATTAACATTAATCATACATGAAGCTGTTGGAGCTGATGAGAACCTGGTGCCCATGGCAACGCTCGGGGCAGTGCCCGCGCCAGCACCAGGCACTGCTCACCTGCCAGGGGACACAGGACATGTGCAGGAAGGCTCTGACACTCCAAAACACAATCTCCCTCACACCTCAGGTTTTAGCTTTTGTATTTTTCAGATTCTGTGCTGTTTTAGTGTGTACACTGCTTTAGTCTGAACTTCTTGTTAGGGGATGGTGAGCTCTCTGCACAGAGCAGGGAGACAAAACAATTCCTTCTCTAGCTGAGGACCAAGGACAAATGATCCAAACCTCAGGCCCAGGAGCACAAACGTGGGCTGAAGAGCGAAAAAACAAGGATGGGACTACATAACCTAAAGCTGTAATTGGACAATTAACTCCAACAGGCAAATGGACCAAAACTTATAAAAGTGAGAGATCTCGTGCCCGGTCGTGCATTTTGGGACCATTTTGGTTCATCTTGGGTGCAGCCCTGGCTGGGTTCTTGTGCTGCCCAAGGTGGATCCATTGAGGCCTTTCAGTAAATCCCTGCTTTGTTCTTTAACTCTGTCCAGTCTCTCTTCTAGGTCAGCCTTAACAAAGCATCATCCCTACCCAGGGATTCTCCAGGGAATTCCAGCAGGAATGTCCAAAGAGAAAACATCAGTGGGAGTTTGTTTTAAAGCATCACAGATCTAAACTTTCTCTGCCACTGTGATTCGTGTTAGAAAAAAAAAAACACTCCTTAACAGTACTGAGATGCTCAAAGCTGGGACACCAGTGGAATATTATAACTTTATAACTTTAAGAATGGAATGTAGCACTTTATCACTGTGTTCATCCTAAAAAGTCTCAATTAGTGAAAATCCAGTACTCAGAAAAATTACCTGAACTCCTTGTATTCAATTGTCACTACAGTGGTTCTTACTTAACAAAGTTTAATTGCTTATTTCTGAAACCAGGCATTACAAAGGAAGTTTAAAACAAAAAAAAAAAAGCTTTTTGGTTAGTTAAGATTTAAAACTTTAAATAACTCTTTAATTACTTATGAGTGTGCCTGCAGATATAACAGGTGCTCAACATTCCTGGTTTTGCTTTTTTCTTGTCAAATAAGACCACAGAAAAAAGGGGGATAACTCACCAAATTTCTGAATTGGGGAGATTCATGGCTGCAGACAAGCTGGAGGCTGATCCATGTTCCACACTGCCCAGCTTAATTTAGGGGTGTGGCAGTGAGGAAATGGGAAGCGTGACTCCAGCAGATGCAGGGATAAACACAGAAATTTAACAGAACTGCATGAAGTCAGTAGCTGTGGCATGGAGGTGCACTGGCACAAACAGAACACCGTGCATTTAGCCATGGATCACAGCCAGGGGAACAAAGTTCCTGCTGCTGTGTCTTCATTCCCATTGTTCCCACTCTGCCCAGACCAAACCTTGCAGGAGGGGGCCTGTCCAGACTGGAATTGTGCCACTAACAACACACCCAGACCACAAATTCAAAGCACAGTTTTGTTGTCTAAACAATGCTCCCCCCACCACGTCCAGCTAAACCAAACGTGGAAGTGCCAGGGACAAGGCCAGGTTTATTCTGAGCCTTGCAAAGCTCAGCTCAGCTGCTTGGATGGCTCTGCTTGGATTCTGGATCCAGTCAGAGCTGGGAAGCACTGCAGATTACAGCCAGTGTTATTATCCAATTTGCATTCTGACTGGTTTTCTTTTGTTTTTTTAATCTCTTGAAGTATCTGACTATTCAGAGGTGGAACCAAGCCACTGAGCAGGTTTTTAGGATTTTTCCACCTGTGTGTGAGAGCTCAGCACTGACGTGAGCAGATGAGCAGGCAGGCACTGGGCTCAGCACGGGGACATCACAGCTCCATCCCAGCAGCTGATGCTGCCCAAGGCCCAGACAGAATCACTGCACACACTCCAGCCCTCTGCAAAGATATGCCAGGACACTGAGGAGCCATTAATCTCCTTTCATACAAGTTAATTCAGCCCAAATTTTTTTTAAGAACTACTTAATTTTTACACATTCATCCACAAATATTTGCACAGAAACTTTCCAAGCAGGGAATCACCACCTATTACCAACATCCATGTCATGTGTCTGAATTGTATCAGCCCCTTCCAAGCTTTATTTTTGACCTGTATCTGAATTCAGTGCCAATTTAGAGGAATGTATTACAGTAAAAGAGTTTTGAAATACTGCTGGTTTCCACTAAGCTGTGTCTCAGTAAGTCTCCATTCAGTGAAAGTTGTAAAAAATGTGACTGTTTAAGCCTATTATCTCTGGCCAGAAACCCAAGAGCAAGACCTGATGTATTTACAGCCCTGAGTACCACGTAACCCAGGGGAGCTGATCTTAATTCCCTAACAGGGCTGCATTGTGCTGTGGTGGTACAGGGCTGTCAGAGCAATGTGCAGGCTGATGCAGTGGGAAACTGCTCTTGCCTTAAGTGTTTTTAATCTCTGCACTACAAGTTTTGGTGTTTTCACAATCTTGGCAAAGACCCTTCAAAGGCAGAAAACAGAAATTCACCTTTCAAAGAATAATAAATGCAAGAACATAGAACCTCTGCACCTATGTCCATGTTGAAAGGAGGAATTGTTCCCAGCAATGCAAAGGAGCCTCTATGATTAGGTGATTCTGTCCAGGAGAAAATATCTGAGGGCTGAACTCCACTGCACAGAAAATACCCTGCAGTTTGCTGCTGGTCCTGACCAGCATGAAATTATACAGGCAGTAATGGAGGGACACTGCCTTCCCTTTACCTTTCCAGATTTTGTGACTGCTGGCATTTCATTTGTTAGCTCCAGAGACAGACAAGGTAATTACTTGTACTGCAAATGTAGAGTAGGAGAAGGATTTTTCAAACAACAAAGCACAAACCTTTAGGACCATGAGAAATAAGAAGGGCAAAAGGAAATTTCTGGCAAAATTAACATTAATTTTTGTCTACAAAACCTTCATGTTTTGAAAAGATGCTAATGTGAATATATAAAGCCACAGAAGTATTATCAGTTATGTGAGGTTTAGCCTACAGGAATGTAGAAATTTTCCCTATTTTGTGGACATGTATGCACACACAGAGAAACTCTACCTGATGGAACTCCATAACAGCAGATAATTGAAATGTCTGAAAGCAAACCCCACTGAATCTGACTGTGAATGTGGCCAGCCTCAGGGCTGACAGAGAGAGGTGCTTCAGCAAGAATCTGTAACTCTGTAATCTCAGCTGGGTACCAGAGCCATGGGCTCATGAAGTTGATGGTGTCTCATTGCCCTCCCCACTGCAGGTGAGCTCTGGATTTCATTCCCTCCCCTAAGAGATCACAGCCTCCCTCTTTCCCTTCTTGGTGATATTCCCTCTGCTCCATCAGTCAGGTTTACTCTTTCCCCCCCAAGATGAGGTAACAGATATAGGGAATAATTATTCTCATCTCATAATAAGCCTCTAATACTACTTGCTTTTCTATCCTTTTCTGACCAAAAGCTTGTCTGCTTTTCCATCAACAGCAACACCAAGCAACCTTCTCACCACAGCCACAGATCATTTCCCACTGAGAAACACCAAGTCATTTCACAAATGTCCCTCTCACACACCATTGGGAAAAACTGGAAGAAGCCAACTACAGAAAAAGCAGCTCAGACTACTGAAAAGCAGCACGAGTTATTCCCACGTTCAGTGATTTCCTGAACTCAAGTATGTTCTGGAGTAGATACAGCAGCTGAGCAGACAAGTTGTACCTGCTGCTGATGTCTCTAAAATACTTCCCTTCAGCCCCAAGGGTTTGACTCTCCCAAAAATTCCATTCCAACCTCCCAGCACCATCCACCCCTGGGCAAACACAGCCCTGCCATGACTGCCACAGAATCCCACTCACACCTCACACACACAACTCCTGCTCCTCACTCAAGGGCTTGCTTTAAAGGCTGCTGGAAAAGACTGTAAGAATTCAAGTAAAAGAGTGTTTGTAACCAGATTTCCTGGAGATAAATGAAAGACATACGTTTCCATGGCGGCCAGCCTACTAAATTTTGCAAGCATAAATATTTACCTAGGACTGGGGGGTGGGGAAATCAGGAAGAAAACCACCATCTAGACCCTTCAAAGTTTAAATACTGGAACACAGAGGTCATTATTTATAACTAGAAATAGAGAACATGTCTTTTCTATGTGTATTTCTATCATGTTATTCATCCCCTCCATATGCATTCTATTATTACCATTCTTACACCAGAAAGTAATTTCTATGGCACTTGCTCACTGGATGCATTCATTTTCTTTAGGCTTTCTTGTGGCTATTGATTTCCTGCTTTATTGAAGTGCTTTGTTTCTTTCACACCAGGCTATCCATTTTAAAACAGTTGTTCAACAAATAAAAAAATTACATTCTAAAATTAAATTAATTTTATCTTCCTTCATTTTTATCTGAGTTAAATGCAAGTGACACACTTCCCCTAAAGAAAAAAAAGGACATATTTAATGCCTCCCAGCACGCAAACTAGTAAATAAGTAAAATTTTCTTTTCTAATAAGATGTATTTATTTTTATGATTGGAAACATGAAAGAAAAAGTGTATTATAAATAAAGCCTCTTTTGTACTCTTATGTTGTAATCACTGCTGTGGCCAGTGGTTTAACATCAACAAAAGAGGATTATCTGGTCCAGAGCCAAATTCATTTAAGTTCTATCTTACTACTCTGAAAGTTGCTAAAAGAAGCCTTTTTTTTCTTTCAATGCAAGTGGCTCATGCTCTAACATGACAAAGTTCGCTGTCCCCTCCCACCAGACCAGTCCAAAATTTTATACAACAAGGAATACAACTACTGCTCAATCAACTGCAAAAACCAAGGGAAACAGAGCTTTTGCAGAAGGTGACACTTGTGACCTGCAGCATCTTGTTTGGATGCTGTTTGCCCAACAAGGGCAAATTCCAGATTTCTGTGCTTCTATGCTCCCTCAATCCTCCAATGTCCTTATCAACTAACTTGGGTGAACTGCAGGGACAAAAAGCAGGGAAGCAGATAGATTATATTATATTAATTATATTATATTATATTAGCAGCATTTTTGTAATATTTCTTGTTAAAAGCGTATTATCAAGTGCCAGTTATTAGGGTACAAGGAGCCTCTCTATATTTTCTTTCTCTGTGTGCTGTAACAGACCCCACTGAATGGCAGGAATTTGCTGTTCTACATCCTCTACCTCACCACCATGTCCTCAATGAAACACCTTGCCTACTACTGCTCAGGCATGGGAATTATTTCCAAAAGCAATGGGCTTCATGTTCTTGATCCAGGTATTGAAGTAAAAATAATAAAACACCTCCCATATTGAACGTATTCTTTTGTTTAGGGAGGGATGTCTTCGTGAAGGAAAATGTATCCAATCAGCAGATCCAGGATTCTTTGATGCACTTAAATCAGACATAGATGTGGGAGCTCAGCAGTGAGCACGAGAGTTGTGTCATTTATCCTTGTAGTAAATAAAGAACATCAATAATAATAATAATAATAATAATAATAATAATAATAATAATAATAATAATAATAAATATAGTAACTTCGTCTCTAGAGTGCAAAATTTTCTAGAGATCAATGTCACTAGAGACAGGGAAATACAGACTTACAAGGTGGAAATCATCCTGAGCTGTAGGGAGACGTCATAATCCTGAACCCCCAGCATTTGCTACTTAGTTGTGAAATCAAACTGATCACAATTACAATATTTGTACCCTATCCCAGAGGTTGGATCCCTCACACAGCCCAAAACCATCTGCAAAGATGGTACTTTAGAAAGATTTTCAGATGGATAAACTTTAAGCGTCCAGAGATCACCCCCTCCTAATCCTCTGCTTAGGAACTGGTGGTTAAGTTTATGATCACAGAAGGAGAAAAAAAAAAGAGCTTTATAAGCATGCAGCCTAACTTTTAAAAGGAAATAGGCTTTGAAAAAGTTTGCAGGATATAGGAAATGAAACGAAAAAATGTTTTCATTCAGTTTCCTGTTTAGATGTATGGATAGATTTGACTTCAAATAGATGAGCCACACAGAAGTTTAGTTTATAAGGGTCAGATGGTAACGGTTTCTGTTTAATCCTCAATTTACATTAACTTACAGGAAAATTAATGATTTTAAACAGGCATCAAAGTGAAGCTGTTTTTTTCATTTCTCTAAGTTTGCTGGAGGAACAATTGTTTCCTTTATCTGTCTTCCAGAAAGTTGGTGATTGTGTTTAAGTTGAACTGCTCATTTAGCCTTCAGGCACAGCATATTATGAGTTGTTTTGCAATGAACATTAGCCCCTTACGAGTGCAAACTCTCTGACAGCTCTCTCAGATTCTTGAGCTTACTCGAGCATTTCACAAAACCACTCTTCGCAACTGCACACATTATAATTTACACATTAAACCAGCAGGTTTTCAACCTCAGGTCTGTTGCCAAGAATAATCCTTCAAAACTCTTTTATCTTTTTGTAAGAACATAATTATAAATGTGCAATTAGCAGCCAAAGAAAGGTCTTAAGAAAACTCTTAGAGCAATATTGCCTGTTTTAATGCCTCAACCAGATGGTGGTTTAAAGAAAGCCATTTAAAGAAAATAAATAAAAAGTCTCATTTTTCAGTTGGCAATGATATGTCAAGTGTTAAATTTGAGATATTAAAGCCACGGTGCCACGGGTCTGTCTAATCACCAGAAGTGCTCTTAATTCTTTTGTTTTGCTGCTGGACAGACCAAGCAGTTGTAAACATCATTACTGATATTCATCAGTACAAAAGCATAGGGACCAGAGGCAAAAGGAATTATTTGTTGCATTTTTTCCGTGAACAGAGCCCATCCAGTGACTGATTTTCCCCAAGGATGAATAATATGCTCATTTTTGTCTTTTGTTACAACCTGAATTTGTACAGTCTAATCCTGAAGTCTTTTCCTCTAAAAATACAGGTGCTTCCCTTTTACTAATTAAACATGAGTACTGGTCAATTGTTGACATTCTCAAGTTGGAATAATCACCTTGGACTAAACGGGTAACAGAAATTCCAGCTTAGCCTTATTCCAGATAACACTCAGATATTTTTTAAAGCTGTAGAGAAATGACACAAGAAGACTCTCCCATTTGAAAACAACCCAGCTGCATTATTTTACAGCCAGGCCATAGTGCCATAAAATATCTGCTTGGAACTAATTAACTTAGGAGAATTATCAAATACATCACACAGTAAACTGACTGATTCAACAATAAATTCAACTGCTTAACTTAATTCTGCAGTGATGGACATCTGGCCTGCTCTCGTTCAGACAATTCAATGTGTACCACTATTAACAATTTCTATCATTTTAGATATATATTTCTTTCCTTGAATTTTAAGAGCTTCAGAGTGTTGAGGTTTTTCTTAAAAATTCAGAAGAGAAATTTCCTCAGTGTCATTAGAAGGCAAATAATTTGGCTTCATCAGTGATATGAAAAACAAAATCAGACCTGCACTATTTCAAGAGAGGGATAAAAGAGATAAATATGAACAAATTAAAGGCAACAAAGCTATTAATTGTACCCTGTGTGCCACATGATATAGCTGAGTATGCTGGAAAACAGGGAATTTCTGTAGGGCACAGTTACAACCTGTGGGCCCCCCACATTTCTGGAGGGGTTTTATGATTTCCTTGCACAATAATCCCACAGAATTGTTTCCTCAGCATTTTGGTTGTCTTTTAAAATGTAGAGACACTTAAATAACTACAACCAGAAACTTCACCTTGCACTGCACTGAGATGAGGGGGCAGCTTCAGCTCTGTATCAACAATACATTGAAACAGTCCCATCACCTCAGTGCAAAATTTCCAGCTGCTCAAGTAATTGTTTCTAAGTAGTATTTTTAACTAACAATTTTCCTTTTTCTTAAAAACAAACAAAAATCAAAACTTGAGTTCAAGCATGGTAATTAGTTTCCAGGTCAATGACTTGTTTTTCCTTAATTTTAAAAATAGCTTTTATTGAAAAAAAAAAACACTTTCAAGGAGCACAGATAAGGAAGCATGAAAATCTGTTCTGTGTTCATTTCCAGTCTAGGTAGGTCCAGTAATTACTGACCTGGAGAAATAACTTCTGCTTCTGATAAATACTTAAACAACCATCAAAAGAATGATGTCAGGCTGATGGCAGCCCAGGGTGGTGTTGCCAGCAGGCAGAATAAAATCTTTTTAGAAAGGGAGTTGCAGATTTAATTGATATATGGGGGAAAAAAGAAGATGCAGTACATTTAGACCCTAATTTAATGGGAAAAATCAACTAACAGAGTGCCTTGGTCTAATAAAAGATGACTATGACTGTGAGCACTCATGGACTGAAACAGCAAATCATGGTATAGAGAGGAACTACCTTGAAAAATCAGCAATAAAGTGATTTGGCTCAAACTGTAATATCTTCATAAACATTCAGAAAAGAAAGCAGGAAGTTTAAAACAGCTCAAAGAAGAGACTGCATCTACAGGAGAGGGGAAAGATTACAAAACCCTTCAGTGAGATCTGAGTGAATAAAAGCAGCTTAAAAATTAATTCGATTTTTTTAAAAAGCAAAATTAATGAAGTGTGAAAAACAACAAAAATTTAGCCCTCCAAAAGAGAGGCAACATCTGCAATGTTAATATGCTGAGAGACATTTAGGTGTTATAAAAGACTGCAAATTAGGCAGATGTGATAAAACAAGGAAAATATCCAACTTTTTGCTGGGCTGCAGCCTGGAAGCATCACATCAGGAAAGGCAGAAATTGCCCAAACTGATCTGCTCCTGCATGGCTGTACCTGGAACTGCACATGGATTCCTAAAGCGCCTAATTACAGGGAAGATATCCCCAAGCTAGAGGGAACTGAAAGCACTGCAGACAGAATGATTAAGCTGTAAGAATGGGCTGGTTTCAAATGAAATATTAAGATCTACAACGCTGTATTCTGTGTGGCAAACAGCAGATGTGAAAGGAATGCTCAACATAAAACACATCTAAGCAGATCTCTGCATGTACAGCAAAACCAGCACAACTTCTTCCTTGAAATGGGAATGTAGAGATCAACTACTCTTAAATGTGAAATGGTAAAAAGGCACAGAATTCCTCAGTCCCTGTGGGTTACCTGTGGGGCAGAGCTGGGACAGCAAAATAACCAGTCAAGATTTCACTACCCTGGTTGCACAGTTTGCACACCCACCAGCCTCTGCAGAGATTTCCCCACTCCACCCTTTATTAATTGGGATTATTTCTAAACACCCAGAGGGGTATTTCAGGTTTCAGGTACAGGGCAGAGCTTTGTGCAGGAGCATCCTTTGGTGTGAACTTTGGTTCCCTGTGAGAACAGAAATGCTGAAGCACTTTCAGTTTCCTCCTGCTTCCCAGGTTTAATTGCACAGCTTTTCCTTAAGCAAATATTAACGACAGAACAAACTCCTCAGCTGACTGCAAAGGTTATTTTCCAGTGATAGTTAAAAGAGCCCAGTTATTCCAAAGCATTATTCAACCATGACTAATTGACATTAGAAGAAGTGCAAAGTACATAACTTGATTCTTTTTCAAATACAACCAAAGACATTTCTTTTCAAACCACACAAAATCTGTCTGGATTGAAATTCTGCTTAGGCTGCAGGGCTGAAATCTCAAAGGAAAATGTACAAGAACATTTTTCCAGTAATTCCTTGTAAGCCTGATTTCTTTTCCATAAAATCTCAAAGTCTGGTGCCTGGTGAGCATGTTCTCACTGTTTATTTACTCATTGATTTTTATTATCATTGGATGTAGAAATTTCCTGGGAAAAACAAAAATAAAATAATGAAGCTTTAAAACTGTTTTTCCAATTTTCATTTCTTAAAACATGCTTTCCTAATGAAGTAAAATGGACTTCCCTTTTAATATTGCATTTTGGGATTTCCATATTTGGATTACTGGATAATCCATACTTGGATTTCCCTTTTTAATATTGGGATATTTAATATGCTAATTTTTAACTTTCTAATAGGGATAACAGTGATTCTGCACAGCATAAAAATTATTTGAAATGACACAAATTTAAATTTCTTTATAACTGTGCATTCAGTTCAAAACAGACTGGATGCAGTCACACACTTCTAGGAGCATTTCCCTCCTGTTATGGACAATTCCTGGTATTCCTGTGAATCCCTGGGCATCAATTCTAAATTTCCAGCCAAAAAATGCACAGTCAATGACTTATATGCACATTAAAGTCCAGAAAACCTCTGCCATCCATTATTAGCATTTGTGTTTTCAGCAAAGACTTTCAGATCTGTCAGACTTCCCTAGAGTCTAAAATTTATATTAATTGTCAGGATTCAATGGCAGATTTCCCAAAGCAAGTTTCCCTTACCTAAACTGCTTCCAAACTTAAAACTGGGCAAAATTAAAAAGAGAATCAACATGAAGTTGTTCAGAAAAAAATGCACTGGCCTGCTCTATTTTCTACATTAGAATTTTACCTTGATATTTAACAATTCTATATTTATATATTTAAATTTTCCATCAACACCCTTTATGTGTTTTAGAGTTATTTTTAACTTGACTTTTTCAATCTCATGATTTAAAACAGCTCTTGATCATGAGCAACATTAAATAAAAAATGCTCAGAAATAAATGGCATTCACTGCCATGCTTTAATCTATACACCAATTTTCACTGGAATTTTAAAGTTTTAAAGACTGCAGTTTTAAATGCAGCCATAATGACAGGAAACATTCATTTAATAGCAATGGGTCAATATAATTATAAAAGGCAGTAATAAGATATTTAGCAAACATTATCCATCAGTGCCCAAATGAAAAAGATTTAAAGACTCTGCCTTCACATATTCCCACAGATCTGCCAGTGTCAGGGAGATATTGTGAAATATAAAAGGCCCACAAGGGTGCAAAAATATGGTCACCTATAGAAAAGTTCTGCCTACAAAAAAAACCACAGGGAAAAAAAAAAACAAAACAGGAAAAAAAAACCACCACATTAAAAACATATTAAAAAAGGCTTAGACTTAGATGTTGCCCCACTCAATGAGAATATTTCTGAAACTCCTAGAGCACTTCTGGTCCCCTATTCAGGTTTTCCTCAGCATTTTTTTGTTCCTCTTTGACCCAGAAGTGTTTCCTCACTGAACCTCAGAATCTCCCCTGATTTATCCACCCCACAACCCTGCTTGAAGAAACTCTCCATCCTTACTCTCAACAATACAAAAGCACCATACCTCGAAATTTTATTTACTTTCTGGCATTAAAAAAATACTGGATTACAGCAACTGTAAGTTTGTTCTTTCATGTGCTGTCACTGTTTATGCAACAGCCAACACGGTGAGCGGGCAGCTCCAATCCTGATAACCAACGGACACAGGAACCCGGCAGGAACAGCTCACCAGGGCTGTGGTTAAGGACTTGCACCAAAATAAACTGAAAAAGTCACCCTAATTTGTGTGTTGTGTTCACCAGTGTGACCTATTTTGCAACTGCATTACAGTAGGAGCAAGCATTTAAATCAAGATAGGTAAAAATGAAATTGATTGCAACTAAAAACTTGTGAAATACAAGGTTCAAAATCCATTTCCTTCCACGTTTATGTTTTTAACCAACATCTACCCCAACTGCTCAATATTTCCCAATTATTTGCCTCTGGAATGTCCTCCAAGTTTCAGGTCTTGGCCTCACATTCACCAAATCTATCCTACAGCCTCAAGTCTTCTCCCACCACTGGGAAATTTCTCATCCACGCTGCTTTCCCTGGGCCAATATTATGGCATCAAATACATAAAGAAAGTAAAGAATGACCCAGAAGACAGGAGGAAATGAAGCTCCTGCCCCTTGCCCTCACTGCTTCTCCCTGGATAGAAAGAGTCAGCTCTAATCCCTTCCCACCATCCCAGAGGTTCTCCCAGATGGGAGCTGATGGAAAACGGGAGATCTTTGCTCTGCCCCTGAACAAGAGCAAGGACCTCACAGAGGGTGGGGCAGGTGACAATTCAAACACCCAAAAGAGAGAGCTGGAACTTCACCTCAAGGGTGCAGCTCAGTGGGTGTGAGCAGGGGGAGCAACACAAATGGAAATACCACAGAAATAATACAGACAGGGTATCCTAGAACAGCTTAGGTTGGAAGGGACCTTTCAACACCATCCAGTCCAACCCTCTGCATGAGCAGGGACACCTTCCACTGCACCAGGTTACTCCAAGCCCCACCCAACCTGGCCTTGGGACATTCTCAGGGATCTCTCTGGGCACCCAGTGCCAGGGTTTCCTCACCCTCATTAACTACGTCCTTGTTTAAATGAAAGGTTATCACAAAGGAGTAACATAGTCCATAGTTTTTCCTATATAGAATTGTATAAACATTTTGATTGAAAAGACCTTGAAGACATCCAGTCCAAACATTCACCCAGCACTGCCAAGGCCACCATTGATTCACTGAGCTGGAGAAAGTATTTTGCTAAGCTTAAGCGCATCTTTGTAAAAAGAATTTTAAGACTATGACATGATTCAGGTCTAACTGTGACTTTACATATACCTAAAATCCAAGCAGAAATATCTTTTTGTCTTCTTACCTCCTCTTCCCATCACATTGGTTTTGCTTCTTGCAGACTGATAAACTCTGTCCAGCAAAACACCAAAAATGCACCTGGCGAATATTCCCCATGGTTCTGCTGACCCAGCTTGTTCCAGCTTCAACCACTGCTCCTGTCATCTGCTGGTTCCAGGGCAGGACAACCTGATCCTTCCAGGAGCCAGGGAATTAGACAGCCACTGTTTATACCCTGGTACCTCAAAATGCTCTGCCCATGCAGATAATCTCCTGCAGCTGCCACAGACTGGCTGAGGCAGCCCCGCTGGATTTACTCTCACTGCCTTAGCAGAAACAATCAACTCATCCCAACTGGGGTAACAACTACAGCAAAAATAACCATTAAAATGCATTCTAGTTTTTAGAAGTTTAAGGTACTTCTTGAATGTGAAACATTAAACATTTATAGCAGCTTTCACTTGGATGCTTACCCATTTTGAACATAAAGGAAGAAGTGAACCAGTGGCACTAATTATTTAAGCTCAAACAAGTGTCATGGTACTTTGATTTTATTATTATTATCATAGGATTTATCTAATAGTCCCTGAAATATATGCATCCAAGATATTTGTATATGAGACTTTTGTTCAAGGATAATTTATTAGAAAATACAGTAAACAATATAGTTAAAATTTGGATTTTGTCCCCTCCTAAACTCTCATAAAGACAGCGGCCAAAAAACTGAGTAAGTCAGGGTGCCTTTGAAGATATTTAATTAAAATCTAATCCCACATTCTTAAGGGTTCACATAAATTAAGCTGTCATTCAGGAGATTTATGCATTCCCATTTGCATATTGCGTACAATTCATCAGTTCCTGGTGTTTGAAGGCAGCGCCGTTCCTGGGGAGCGACGCCCGCGGGTCCAGGGAGAGCCTCTTCCATCTGCCTGATCCTGCTCTGTGCCAAAGGCACCCCAGCCCCTCAGACACCTCCCCTGGCAGGATGGATCCTGCTTGGATCAATCTGCCAGCTGCAGACCAGCATTTGGGCACTTCTGGAGCAGCCCGACCACAGCCCCGGCTCCTTGTGCATGGAACGCTCCTGATGCTGCTGGGACAGCCAGGCCCCTCTCCTGATTTCCTCAAGCAAAATCATAGAACCACACAATCACACTGATTTAGATGCAAAAAGTCTGACAGTTCCCCCAGCACTGCCACGGCCACCACTAACCAGCGTCCCCAAGGGCCACATCCACACAGCTTTTAAACCCCTCCAGGGATGGCTTCTGCTTGCTGGTTACTAATAACTAACAAATACTACCTAGAGGCATTGCTGGTTCCTTCACTGCTCACAAGACTCTCTTGTGCCATTAAGGGCCACACTAAGTTAGAACAAAATATTTCCTTTAAATGTTCAAAAATATTTATCAAAGTTTATACATGTCTGATCTAGGAAATTTCCCCAGTAATTTTCTAGCACTTTTAAACATATTTAGATAAGCACATCTCATACACATGTGGGGAACATTTCCTTTTAAGAGCATCATTACCTGAAGAAGAATATATCCATAATTGCTTCATACTCCAATATTTCTGTGAGCCGCTCCAGCAGCGGAGCAGAGCTGGCACATCCAAGTGCCCAAAGAAACATCTGGCATTTCCTGGCCTACGTGAGCCATGGCCCCTCATCCCTACAGCTGTCTCATGGATGTCTGTACATCCACAGCCCGGTATCATCTTCCCTACTCCCACATCTGCCGTGGTTTGATGACAGGACAGCGGTGATTCAACAAAGAACTCAACAAACTGCGAGTACACAACCAACACACAACCAACAGTGTCGGGACCCAGGACACACCTCTGGCTGTTCAGGACACCAGGACCCCTGCTAGGGGTCTCAGAGACCCTGTCACAGAGCCCAAGACACCTGTGGTTTTGATTATGACCCATGGAGCAAATTACCAACCTTATATGAAGATCAGCAAGCCACAACAGTTTAGGTAGAATAATAGTGAAATTATCACGGGCTGGAAAAGAAGATTTTGGGTTTTTTGGTATGGGGGTTCAGGAGGCAAGATGGAGGGAACTGGCTGTGTCCAGCCTTTCTCCTTCTTCTTCTTGGCCTCCGTCTTCTGCTGTGATGTTAGCACTTGGGGATTGGTTTAGAATAGAGGTGCACTGTCTAACATGGGTGATAGGTATTGGAAGGTAAAGGTAAATATGATATACGTAATTTGTGGTATAAGAGACAGCGCAGCCTTGGGAGCGGTCGGAGAGCGTCGTGGCTGCCTTGCTGGTCAGACCTCTGTCTGCCAGGAAGAAAATTTTGTAGATAAGACTTAATAAACAACCTGAAGACCGAACAGCAAAGAGTCCAGTCTCATTCTTCAGAGCCTGGGGTTGCTCCCTGGACCACCCAACTCACCTCGGGGGCAGAGAACAAGCAGCCGACCCCGAGACAACAGGCTCAGAAATTACATGGGAGAAGTACCAAACCCAACACTGATTCACAGATCCTGCTTCTACATCCTGCTTTATACTCTTTTTTGGGGCTTAGACAATGATCTTTAAGCATCTCACACTGGGAACACAAGGTAGCTTATGACTTGAAAATTAATCCGTGAAATAAACGCACGTATCTGTAATTAGATTAGTTTTTCAACAGCTTGTCACAATGATGTGGAAGTCTCAGTAAAACCTCCATTGTGCATTTTCTTTGCTCACTCAGTTCATCTTGCTCTGCTATTTTAGACCATGGAGTCCCTGGAACAAATGTCCCTGTCAGTGGTGGTAATTTCCTGCTGATCCAACAACACAGCAGTGCTTCATGGAAGAGCAATGGCAAAATCTCATGCTCTTCTCTGGCTGTTCTTTTTTGAATATTCCACTAACATGCTGATTATAAATGTACCAAGGTGGTGTTTCCCTCCCACAGCTCCTGCACCTCAGCACTGACCTGCCACACATCTGCCAGCCCAGCCCAGGACCTTTTAGGGCCAACTCTGATAATGGCACCAAGCAGAATGTGTGAAACCACTCAACTTCATTAACTGCAGCCTCAAGCAGGTCTTAAATTCACATCTGCAAAGGGGAAAGGCTAAAGCAATAACCACTTGTTACAGTCTTGTTACTAAGCTAATGCTCATTTTTTCACACTCACTGAGATTTTGCTCCATTTATTGTATACTTTGTGTTAGATGATTAAAACTTGCCTAGTATTTCTGTTCTTCTCCAAATGTTTTAAAAAATTACTTAAAACAGTTTTTTCCGACTTAGCAATGAGCTGCTATTAAAGCCACTGCAAAAATAAAAATGCATAACAATCGGTGCGTATCTTATGATTTTTTGGTAAGTTTGCATAACCTAATGGAATTAACTGAGTTATGGAATAAAAATAAATACCAGAGCTGATGTCAGCACCAACTTCTCAGTGACTCTCTGACTGAGAGGTGGTGTAGTTCTACCCCTGATGAGGAGTTAAGACCTACTGAAGCAACCATGGAACACAACACTGTCCATTTATAAAATTCCCTCTAACAATAGAATACTTCACTGTGCTTCCAGCATTCTCACAAGCATTAAATCCACTTTTACAATGCAAAGCTAGCCCTCTTCAAAATTCCTTACACCCTGTGGTTTGAGAGATTTGTGTGTTTCAAAGGACAACCAGACAGAGGTTATGTACTTTTTCATATACTCAACTGCCTCTCCAGGAAAATTTTTGACAACTGAAGAATCACTGGGATTCTTAAAAATCCCAAGAAAGCAACGCTGAGACGATTGGTTGGAGAAGAGATTTTTGATGTCCCACTTTCCAGACTCCATTTAACTTTCTGTCTTCTCTTAATTATCTTTTAACTTGAATTTAAGAGAAACTGTTGGGTGGGAAGGTTGTTTCAACATCACTCATCGCTTCAAGACTATATATTGAAAAAAAAATTTAAAATACAGATTTCTATAGCATTAACAGCCCACAAAACACAAGATATGAATCCACACCAAGCATCAAGCCATGAACTCTCCCACTGGTGACACAGCAGAGGTTTGGAGCCCACCAGCACCGCGTGCCTCGGCGGCTCTGGGATGCGCTGAGGATCCTCCCAGCCCATTCCTCCCGCAGTTCTGAACAGGGAACGTTCTCCCCTGGAGTTCTGTCACCACTGCCTGCAGTGACTGACACGTTTTCCTGGCTGCTGTTTTATAAACACGCCGTGTAATGACGGCGTTGAGCTGGGGGCTGGGCACGTCCCGCTGACGCCTTGTCACAACACAGGAGCGGCACAGGCACACTCCCAACCCTCCCCTGGGCTCCACCTCACATCACAGGCTCCCAAGCAGCTCACAGAATAGCTGCACTGTCAGAAATAGTGCATGGAACAGCTGCACTGCACAGAAAAAATCCAGAACCTGGAATATTCTAACCTACTGGTATTATTTCTGCGTGTAACTATTCAAATGTAATTATACATACTGCATGTAAGGAGATAAAACACGTCCTAAAATGAATCTGTGACATGATTGGTGTACACAGGTGACAAACCCACCAGAGGCAAAACCAGTAGTAAAAGGGACATGATTTCATGCATTAATTTGATTATTAATATTGACCGTCCTGAAAGTTTACCTGTCTTGCTGCTGTACAGTTGATTGCAAAATAAACTTGAGAACAACTGTCCCACAGTAGCTGCTAAATAATTAGTTTAATTAAAGTTTGACATCGTTTCTGGAGCTGGTACCCTCATGCATGTGTGGGAGTTGGCAGAGAGCTCCATTCACCTCGCACAGAGTGACTTGCATTGTGCCTACAGCTCAATAGGAAAAAAATGAAAATCTGGGGCTCTCCAGTGATGTTCAAGATTAAGATTGTGGAGAAAGGTCACTGCCCAGCACCCCTCAGCTTCCTGGGCAAAGAGCAGCAGCCTTGGGCAGCTCTGCAGGCTCATCCTCATTCCACTGGCCACGGGCAGCTGTGACCACCAGCCCTGACCACAGCTCTCCCAAGTGCTGGACCACACTCTGCCTGCAGATCTGACACAAAATAGGCTTTTCTGCCATTTCTCCAAAATGCCTCTTCCCTTCTCCTAAGCAAACATAATGGATTTGTGGGAAACCCACTCCTCACTCACTAGCTCTGCTCTGGCTGCCCTGCCCAGCCACTGAAGGTGGTTCAGGTTGGTGTTTCACTGCCACCCCTATCCCTGTTTGGTAACAACACCTGCTTGTCCCAAATCCTTGCAAGAAGCTGCCTGATGAGCAAATGGCCCTGGCAACTTCTTCATCCAGCACAGCCACGTGTCACAGGCCCCTGGGAATTGATCCTTCTGCACACGAAGTTGTGCACTGGTAAAACAGGGGGGAGAAAGTCATTTAAACCTTCATTAGACTGGAAGGTGACACCTACAAACATCTGGCTTCAAAACAGAAAATGAAAACTGTTCTGAATTAATAGCCTTCCACGCGTTAATGCACCTCGGATTTTTACTGGATACACATTAAACTGAAGTTTTAAAATTTTAAATAATGTTAAACCACATCTACAGTTTCCCTGTGATAGCTGGAACAGACAGATGGCTCCAGCCATAACTTCCTGTCAGAAGAGAGCTCCTCTGCTTCCTCAAGTACTTCACCCTGGAGCTCTGTCATGAAAAGCTTCCCTGGGTTCACCTTCAATATTTCTCTCTCAGGAAAAAAATATGAACAACCCCTACAGGAACCCCTGAAAGTAAATCTTCACCCTCAGATGTCCAAGATGCTTCTCACTAAATTATTATGTCACATATAGATTATGTGTGTCTCTTACAACAGCAATTTGCAGAAATGTGTTGTTTTGCCTGTATAATTGTGACAAGGAAGTACGTTTCTAGGTGTTTCAATTTTGTCTACATTCAAACCAATTCTTACATTTTAATTTTCATTTTTCAGTTAAAGACTAAAGTCTAAGCCAGCTATAGATTACCACTGGTCAGCTGCTAGTTCAAGCCATCAGTGCTCCTTACTGCTGAGGAAAAAAACCTATACAGTCATTTTTAGAACAATTTCTACATTTTTTATGTTTAATGTACATAAAGGACGTAATGCAGAAAGTGATCAGAAGACACAGTAGAACTAAACATCATTCAGAACTGTACATTCATTTTACTTATTCCTTTAGCTGAGAAAACTGAAGAAACTAATCTTTATTATCTTTGAAAATTACTTGCTTTGTATAATTACAGAAATTAAGTGCAGTGGGAAGTCACTGCTCAGGGGGGATTTTAAGGGAAAAAGTCCCTTTTTCCCTTAAAAAATGTTAGGCTTTCCGGATCAGGCACATCCACAATAAAACAGAATTCCCAGGATTTATCTGTGCTGTATCAGAAATATGTATGGTCAAACACCAGAAAGTAACACTGCTCCAGCACTACACAGCACACTTTATCTTCTTCTCAAATTAGCCAAGAAAGAACAAAAAATCTTCCTTAAATCTCTGAACCAATACTTCACATTAAAATACGAGAAGGCATGGAAGAAGCAGAATCCTCCATATGCTGAGGGCATCTGAAAACAGAAAATGTTTTCGATTTTTCCTTTCCGCTTCCATCATTCCTCTCCTGCAAACCAGCAACACGCAGAGGGGTTGGTGTGCTGAAGGATTTTAATTTGAACTTGTGTCAGAAGTGAATTTGAGCTAAGAGAGATGCTTAGAGTTTCAGAGAAGAACATAATGACACGTGCAACACATCCCCAGGAACGGCAGTGCCAAGGAAAAGGGAAAATAAAGTATAATTTTATACTGGTCGCCTACGGGCCACAGTTTCTTTGCTTTTCTATTAACAGCTCAGAATCCTCAGTGCTGTGAGAGCACAGAGAACTGTAACTGCCAATTAATGTAATGATATTTGCATATTCATTGCCGTGGTTGTAAGGAATAGTGGTGCAGCATCCAAGTGGTGCAGAGGGGCGTTCGTCTGGCAGGCAGGGGCTGGGAGAGAACTGAGGGGAGCCAAGGGATGATAACCAACTGTGCAGCTCCTCTGACTGCCTGTGCACACTCCCAAAAAACATGCAACCCATATCTACCTATAAATTATTTGTTATACAACCCTGTCTCCTTTGATTATTGCTTTCTTTATGCCTTTTTTGCCACCGGTGACCAGTTAATACCACCAGTGTGAACTCACAAACTCTCTGCTTTTTAACTTCCAGCTACTTCCTGTATTTTTTATGATAACCATATGCTGGATTATTATTTAATTATGATTAAAAAATAAACTCTGAAATGTAGGTTACTTTGAAATGAAGGCAGTTTACAAATAACTCAGATCTGCAGCTTTTCCCACAGCTCACTCAGCATTTCCTGTCACACACCTGCTCACCTGCACTCAGGATCTGATACTAAAGTTTATGCAGACACACATCCCCCTTCACGAAGAACTAAATTCTGGTCCAGAACTACTCCCTGCTTCTTCCAAAAGCAATCAAGTAGCTTTTAAAATCTTCTAAGTGTATATGAAGATCAAATACTTTTTAAAATCAGGGCACTGTGATTATTAAAGATATCAGAATAACCCCAGTGCTTCCTGGTTCCTGAATAAGGCTGCTCCTGAGGTTCTGATGCCAATGTTATTGTCATTAAAGCACAAAGTCCTGTATTCCCACAGAAATGCCAAAGATTCTCCATTTCCCAGACAATGTCACATCATTGTTGCACTACACTGTAAACAGCCAATACTGCATCTCCAGTAAACCCATTTTAAATACATACAGCCTATGTGACATCTGTATCTATGTATACGAAAACTTAAAGTGTCTCATAGGGAATTAAAAACCAACCAACCAAACAAAACCCAAAACAAAAACAACAACAAACAAAAAAATAAACAACCCCAAAAGGCCAGGAATGGCAAAATCAGCTCAAGGGAAGTGCTAACCCAACTACAACCTCTGTGCCAGGCTCAGCTCATCCCATCACATCTGGAAATGCACTGGCACACAGGATTTGATTGTTGTTCTCTCCTTCAGTTTTGTTTTGTGCCTCCCACTTCAGATATTAATTTTTTCAATCATCTTCCTTTGATGTTGTCTTAGTTTAATTTAAGAGCAATACAAACAAGTCTGATTTACAAGATTTTTATCACCACAGTATCTTATCACCCCATTAGAGTAATTTGCAAAGGCTTTTGTCCCAGTTGGTACTAGAAGGGATTTCTTTTCACCTCCTGGTTCTTTTCCCTTTCCCAGTCTGTTTCTGAGCTGCTGTACCTCATTTCTGGGCACAGGGAAGTTTTGCAATACTACAAAAACCATCGGGCTCAGGCTCAGACTCTCTTTGGCTGCTGATCAAAAATGTTTTTATCTCCAGCTCTCACGAATTTCCTTTATGGAGTTTTGGTCACAAGGGTTGCAGCTGCTTTGGGTGGTTCTGAATGAAGAGGGGACCCTGCCTGGGCCCTGAGCTCTAACAGAGCTGCTTTGCACTGAGCTGGGATGAGAAGCAAACCAGAAACCACACACATCTATCACTAATTCATGATTTATTTCCCCCCCCTTAAAACATGGTGGCATGAAGAACACATAGAACAGGGCAGCTGCTGCAAATAAAAGCCAGAAACTTATTCTGGACCCAGAATATTATCTGTGTCTGAACACCCACCAGCACAAAGGACTACAAATGCAAGGCATGGGATGCTCTGTGTTGCAATTTTTTGCAGGATGAAGGATGAGCCATTAAAGGCTGGTGAGCCCCATATGCCACCATGCAACACCCCAGGGCATTCCAAGGGCTCTAAAGAGCCCCAAAAGTCACTGTTTTCCTTGATCTTGGCAAACTCTAGCAATAAAGGAGATCAAGAAGATGATCCCAAAAATTAGTTTATCGGAAGGATTCCAGTAGAATTTTTCTATTTTTCTGTTCAACTGTACTGAGGTCAGAAGCATGGAAATGATATGATGGAGCTACCAGGTCAACATCTTCAACAAGATGGTGACAAGGAACAGGTAAAAAGCAGATGTGTGTTCCTAAGACCAGCATTCTTCAGAGATATGGTAAATTAAGGGAATCTCAACCTGTTTCCAGCTCTTCTGATGACAGGAGCTGCTTGAATAAAGCTACTTTATTGAGAATCTGATCAATTTTCTACTACTTTTTAAATCCAAATTAGAACTATTCTTCTGAGAAGTGAAATTAGGATTTTTTTAATGGCTGAGAAACTATTATCCACTGTAAAAGAAGCAAAAAATAAAAGTACAGTATGTCAAGATAAATTTTGATCTTCCTCCCTACTACAATGTCCAAGAAAAATCATTTAATACTACTTCTATGAATTTGTAATTTCATCCCAGAAAGTAAAGAATAAGATGAACATTTTCTGTTTGTTTTTCACTTTCACAGCAACACCATCCTTACTTGCTTCTAGATGGTCACATTTTGCTGACATTTACAAACATTTCATGTTGATCTTACACGGGTCACATCAATCATCTATACAGTTTCAATGACACTTTGTTAAATAAACTGTCATGAAAGATTTATAGAGAATTTGATAAAAGTAAAGAAGATGTAGTTTAGCTTTTAAAGATGCATTACCCCTTTTCTGAGGTGTAATATCAGCTCTAAAATACCATTAAGCTTTTCTGGCAGGAGATGAAGTGAGAAAACAAAATGCACGCTTTCATCAGCGCCGCTTATTTGCATCCACAAAACATGGGGAGAACAGAGCACCTGGAGGGAAAGGGAACCTCACCCCACTTTGTGTGCTCTGCTCGTCTCTCCTAATGCTTGGCAGAAGCCATTCATGGTCTTATCACACTATTTGAGCAAAAAATGCCTCCAGATTAAAAAAAGTCCCAAAACTCTACTTCAGATTAAAATCTCTACTGACGGTAAATTGATATTCCCAAATTCCCTCTCAAAACAGGGACTGCAGACAAGCAGCACACTTTCATTCAAAACTCTTCTTCTGATAGATGTGGCCAAAGCAGCTCATTAAGATTTATTTAAAATTTTCAGACTTTACTGTCTGATACCAATTTAATATCTGAGAGCAGGGAACAACAGTCTCACTGTTGGGGAGGGCTTTAGTCATATTCTGTTCATCAAAAAGAACCAAAATTGGACTAAACTTTTCAGCAGTTTTCTACCCCTGACTGATCCAGATACAAAAGCAATTATTTGTTCCACCTTCCAGTTACCTGCAGAGTCAGCTCTGCTCCTCCACACACAGCAGCTCCACTTGTTATGGAACACCAGCCAGGAATACAATGCGGAAAAACTTCTCCACTTCTGCATTTAGGCTTGAAAAACCACAAGTGATGAATTAACACTTGCAGAAGAAAAAAAAAACAAAAAAGCAAGTCAAGGAGTCTTTCCCTTCTCTTAAAGACCATTATTTTTGCAACCAGTGGGACAACATGAAACATTGCCCAAGAACTGCTGCGCTTTTGTGTGTGATGCCTCATGACTCAGCTCTGTCACAACCTGCTCCCTTCAGGTAGTTATCCCATCCCAAAAGTGCCGCACCAGAGGTCAACAGTGGAGAAACACACTCTAAAATTAGACTGGATTCCCCACAAAGTATCTGTGATCAAAAAGCTGCAGGTGTAAAGCACTCAACAAACAGCCCTGGTACATCAGTCTCTCCCAAGTCTGTTGGAGTCCATTCCATCCACATCACACAGTTACTTTAAAGGGTTTCTCCCTCATTATTTTCCTCCACCCTTCAATTTCTGTATTATTACCACAAATACAAAATTGATGGCCTAAGTTCAGATCTAGCTGGGCACTGAAGAGTTCACTCTCCTTACATTATGATTATCATAGAATCTGAGAACCTCAGACCTTTACAAAGGTAACTTCAACATCTATCTCACCATAAAAAAGTGAAACTGCTTTGTTCCCCTGGCATCTCAGGGCTGACCTCACACAAACCAAACCCTCACCATTCCATCCCTCCAGCCCAGTAACTCCTCCATTCCCCAGGGCCAGCCACTGGATTTCAGGTTACACTGCTCCTTTTGGTGTCTCAAGACCCTGAGTTCATCTCTGCAGCCTTTAGGGGAAGAGCACCTTGATGTTTGGGGTGCATCCATTCATTTTTTGTACCTGCTCTGTGCCACAGAGTCCCACCAGCCACAGCTAAAACCCCTGGCAGGTTCCAAACACCCAGAGCTGCTCTCCATGCAGCAACTCCATGGATCTGCCTCCTGCAGGATTTGCTGAACTGACTTTGCTCTCAGCAGTCACTTATTCAGAGGGAACCTGACTTGGTGTTTTTGAAAAACCCCACAAATCTGATCTGCAGCCAAATCACAACAGTAAGTGGGAACTCAGCTACATTAATTTGTAGATATTGTAACTACTACATTGCCAGCAGTGTTCCCAGATACTGTGAATTCAAATAAAAAAGGCTAGGAGTTTAAAGGCAGCAATTTACTCGGTTATTCAACACATCTGTCAAATATATTACTGAGTGGTAAATGAATAAATATTGGATTTCAATTGCTATGACTAGAAATAAATGGGAGCCATTCTCTGAGCAGCAGCACTGTGAGCTACAGGCTTTCAGTGAAGGCTTAGTTAAAGGAAAAGCAGAGTAATTAGAGTAATTCCTATATATTCTGAAAAAATACCAGTTTGTGATGTGATGGATTGGATAACTAAAACAAAATTGTCTCTATTTTACCACACCATGCAATCTTCAGGAAAAACAACACCCTAACCCAGGGATATATTCCAATGGGATATCCCAGAGAAGCCCTGAGAGCTCAACACTTGAGGTCCAGAGATGCATTTCATGCTGAAATGAGTATTCCAAGTATTTTCAAATATCTTGGAAATAACTTACATGCATTCAAACATGCCAGAATTAGATGCATTTTAAATTGTTTAGATCATATACTGAGTGCTTACTCATTAAGATACTAAATTATGTAATTATATAGATATATAAAAATCCATTATTATTAACTATATTATATACTATATAATATAGTTAACTATATTTTATACTGTATTAGATACATTATTAACTATTATTATTAACTCTATATATAGCTATTATTATTATTGTTATTATTATGTATATATTACTCAAGTGACACTTATGACTAATGAAAACTACATTATGAAATTATCACCATTATATAAAATTATTAGCTAACATTTCAGCTACTATTTTACCAGTGGATGTGCATATGAAAAGATGACACGAGGGCCCAACATTTCCAACTGTCCTGCAGCCAGTGAAAAGCTCTAACAGAAAAAGGGAAATAAGTCTCTCGCCATGACAACAGACTTGTGAGCTGTTCTGCTGAAGTTTCCTTCAGATCTGCAACAACTTTTAAACTGTCACATGCTCTGAAACAGGAAATCACACACAGCACCCACACTCTAATGAAGCTCAGAGCTGCAGGAGAAGCGGAGGAGCATCCTCAGCTTCCCAGCACGGAATTAACACGTCTGTCTCTGGAGCAGACACACAGGATGTGCTCTGAACCACCCTCCTGCCAAGGGACTGAATACACAATGTTGGTGTGAAGCAGCATCAGACCCAGAAAGCAACTTGCTCCTCTTCATTATGGTAACAAAGGCAATTAACAGTCATTGACTGCTTTGACAAGACTCTACTTCCCAGGCAGGCCTTCCACTCCAACACACAGAAACCCTCCTTTCATAATTCCAAATTAACCAAAGATTAATTAATTGTTTTCACCATAATCCCAAACTGTGACAGTCTGACTCTGTAGGGACACACTGGAGAGTGTGTTCTTTTAAAACAATCCCCTGGTTTACAGAACTTTGGTAGTTTTGGGAGGACTTCATAAAAACTTCGGAAGTGCAGAGTCTTCAAAACCACTCCTGTAACAGCAAAGATGCCTCTACACTGTCTGCATATTGCAGATTTCACTCCATGGCCTCTGGCAGAGCTTGGCACATCAAAAATGATACAAAGAGGATGAAATCCTGCCTGAGTCCAGGCTGATCCTCACTGACCCATCCCTTTGCTGGGCAAACAGGGAATGCCACTGACCATGGGCACCTCTCAGCCCAGGAGCATCATCCCAGCAGCTGAACCCTCTGCTGGAGCAGGGATCCAGCTCTGGGCTGCTCCCACAGCCTCATGGTCAAGATCATCAGTGGCCTCTTAGTTTGACATTTTAGATTTTCCCAGTCTTTATCAACGTGTGTTCCAGGCTGCTGAGGGAACTACATAACAGGATTAACTAATGGCAATAACCCTCTTTTGTCAGAGAGGATTACTGTCATTCAGCACTGGGGGAAACTGAAAACCAGGAGTTCCTTTTGTGGTATTTATTTAATATTCTACTCTGTAATCTGTTTGCAACAGTATTAGTGCAAAATGTCATGGGAAGATGTAAACACTCACCAGATTCCTTTTTGTACCTACAAACAAACCAAATGAAAAACAAAAAACAGTTTGTTTCCTGTCGCTCAAGCCGTTCCAAGATCCTGATGCTCTATGTTATTTAACATTTTCAGCTGACTTTGGGGACATTGTAGACTGCTCTGATGAGGCATGTTCCAGTGTCAGCCAACAGTTTATCCCTGGCACGCTTGTCAATCAAAATAAAACCAACAGACGGCTTTCTTTGTTTCAAATGAGCTTTCCCTGGTCATTAAAATTCACTTTTTATTACAAAAACTACCATTTGGGGAGAGCAAATTGAAATGTTCGTGGTTCCTACTGAATCAGCTCCTACTGGAGTTGACTTGAAAGAAGAAACTTGAAAATATAAAAAAAGGTATTATTTCAGCACCTCAGTGCTACCCATTCTTGGCCTCCCTGTGGTTGGGTAGTGCAGAATGGCCATTTCATACAAACCCTGCAGCCAACATTTTGGCACCAGGATGACATGATTTCCTTTAGTGCTTTCAACAGCAGGATATAAAAGTTTGGAAAATTAAAATTTTCCTAGGACTGGGCAGCAAGAGCCAAGGCACATCTCTTCAGAGAACATAAAAATGTAATAGTTATTGACAGGCTGCTTTTCAGAAAACATTGGGTTTCCTATGCTAAATATTGAGGAAATCATGCTCTCTCAGATTAGATTTGTAAACTTACAGCAAAAGCATAGAAGTCAATAAAATTACATATGGAATATGTATTCCTGGCAAAAATAAAGTGCTTCCAGCAATGCCAACTTAATTTTTGGGAGATAAATCAAGAGGCCACCCAAATACATCCTGACAAAAAGCCATGATTTCCAACCAGCCCCCGTGCCACAGAATGCAGCCTGATGATTTGTAATGATGTACAAATCATGTAAAGGAAGCCATGATTTTATCTGAAGTTCCCACGTGAGTGAGAGTTTAGACCGCTGCAAATTGCAGATTTCCTTTTTCTTTTTAATAAAGTTTATTAAAAAGCCTGAACAAACAAGGTTTTGAAATCATTATCTTCCTTCTCTACAGGGAAATTGTGCATATAGCCTCTAATTTTGTCAATTACGAGCATGTGGGATTTCAATTATTATAAACACACTTTCCTTCCACTGACAGTGATACAAATCCTGTCCTACAGATTGATTTTCAGCCCTTAAAATCACTTTTTTTGTTACCAAGCACCATGCTCTACAACAGTCCTCAGAATAAAAAAGGAAAATGAGCAGCTTTTTGTACATCTTCCACAGACCAGACTTTAAACACAGAATGTAACTACTTTAAAAAAATACCCGAAAAGGTATTGTCCAGGGAAAACACAACATTTTAAGAGAAAAAAAACCTGCTGTAATTTGGAAGAAAAGAGGACAGGAAAGAAACATGCAAAACTTAGTCAAGGTGCTGAATCATAACCCTTGTGCCTTAATCCTACTTAACTGACACCATTTCCACGGGAGGCAGCAAAAGCCCAGAGAAATTTCCAGTAATTGTGATAGAACACCCTGCTTCTCCCAGATCGAGTTCATTAAGAGTTCATTTTTGGCCTCTCTATGCAAATTGCAATATTTGAGTACAAACCCAAACCTGTTTTGTGTATCACAAGCCTCACCTTGACTGCATTTTCCAGTCTCTGTGAGACACTCATAGACCTCCCTCCAGTGAGGACGTGTGACACTGACTGCTTCACCTCTGTCCTCCTGCACTGCCCCTCTTCTGGCAGACAAAACTCCATTAGTTTGACGGAATTTGCCCCTGACTATTCCATGTTGTCTGTTATCTCCTGGATGCTCACAAACGGTTTACTAATCACAGCATATTTCTAGCTGAGTGCTCTGTAAGTTCCAAGCTTTTCCTCCCCTCTGCTGGTGCCTCATCCATCCCTCCATGGCTTTCCCAAGTTACCCATTAATCACTCCGACACCTCATCCACCATTCCTTAACTCCAGCACCAGACCCAGCTGACTGGAGAACATCTACCCCAAATAAGCTTTCTGTCACACTTGTTTTCTCACTCGAGTTTGGCTCCTGCACCTCTGTCAGTGCTGTTAATTGTGTCAGACATCTCATCACAGGTGACCTGGAGCCATCAAACTCTTCCATCTTCCCAGCACCATCTGTTGCTGCCCTTCCCTTCTCACTGCAGCACATCAGCCTGGCTTTCCTGAGATGGACACCTGGAATGATTCCCTCTCTGATGGCATCTCCCACTGTTCTCTGATACCTCAGGTTTTAGCTTTTATATTTTTCAGATTTTGTTCTGCTTTAGTGTGTGGGTCTGGACTTCACATCAGAGGATGCTGAGCTCTGTGCACAGAGCAGGGAGACAAAACAACTCCTGCTCCAGCTGGGGACCAAGGACAAATGATCCAAATCTCAGGGCCAAGAGCGCAAACAATGTGGGCTGGAGAGAGAAAAACAAGCAGGATGGGACTTCATAACCCAAAGCTGTAATTGGACAATGAAATCCAATATGCAAATGAATCAGAACTTATAGAAGTGAGAGACCCCGTGACCAGCTCTCCATTTTTGTGTCCATTTTGGGTTGTGCTGCCCAAGGTGAATCTATTGAGGCCTCTTAATAAATCCCTACTTTACTCTCTAGCTCTGCCTGGTCTCTGTTCTAGGTCAGCCTTCACAAGGCATCACTCAGCCCTCTCCCATCCTATCCCCTGTGCTTGAGCTGCTCTGCTCTGTCCCTGAGCTCCCTCACTGCCACACTGCACCCAGACCGTCAGAGAGATCCTAACCCACCCCATCCAACCTCTTTCCACAGCTGCTATTTTTACTCTGCAAAGGAATAATTTGTATTTATGCCCACATTAATTTTTTTAAAGGAACTGTAAAGTTTCTTGAAAATTTTACCCTTCTACTGCCATGAAGTTGTTACTTCTTCATCCTAATACACCAGTCTGCATTATTTTAAGGCGCTTGATTTATTTCTTCTTCTACTTGTCATATGGCTTGTTAACTCTTGTTAACCCTCTCACCCTACTTCTATTACATTTTGACATTCTCAACTAGCATTTTTACCATACACTTTACTTTAAAGTTTCTTCATCTGATTGATATAGATATGTAAAAAAATATTGGAGGAAGTTTATATAAAGCATTCCAGTACATACTGGTTATGTCTGGCCTGGAAAAAAATTCACATTACCACAAAATCCTGTGCTTTAGATGATTCTGCCCAAATCCACAGGGATCCCTCCTGCTTTGGTGGCTTTCCAGAGGAAGATCACATCCAGTGCCCTTCTACCACATCATCTCCCTCCAGAGCTCAACCTTCAGGCAAGTGCACAAGCCCTGCTCTAAGGGCAACATCTCTTTCTTCTTTAGTTGTCTTTGCTTCCCAAACAAGCCACATCCTCTACAGTAACATTCCAGCTTTGTGAATTATCTGACCAACTCTCTTACATAACAAGCATAAATTATGATCATATACTGATTTCTTATCTGCTTTTCCTGTTTATTTTCAGAGATTACAACACAACTGTAAGGTGATCTGGAGCCAACTCACCACCCTGTTTCTTGTACACACACTAAAAACATTAACAATAACCTCATGTATCTGTTTTTTGCCATCCCACTCTAATTCCAATCTAGAATCTTTGTGCTTAATTAACAAGTTCATATGTAAACACAAAAAACACCTTTCTCAGATGGAGCATTCCACTGAACATGTTTATTTCCCTCTGCTATTAACGCTTCCACTGGCTCAGAACAGGTTAGATGAGGAAAAAACTATCAGAACAAACAAGTAGCTCCTAAATCACACCATCAGCAGAGTTCCTGATCCACTGATGGAGGAAGAACCACCCTGCTTCAGAAATAATTAATTACAGCCTGTGCACAGTCCTGGTCCACCTGGGAAATGCAACAAAATCCAGTGGGCTCAAAGGTACATCAGCCTTACCCAGAGTTTGTTGAAGTCCCTGAATTCAGTGATGTAAACATAGAGTTAGCCTTCTCATCCTGCCACTCAAAGCCTCTCTATTTCTTTCACTCATTCCCCTCAGGCAACTTCTCCATTTCCACACCCCACCACAGGCTGTTCCCAGCCCATCCTCAGCTCCAGCCACACATTTCCAAAGCAGCACATCCTGAGGTTTCCTGCAGCTCTCTCACAGCACAAAATGACATGACAGAACATTGATCTATCATGACGTGATAGAACATTGATCACTGCTGCCATGCAGTGCCCCTGGGATGGAGTGGTCAAAGTCAGCAAAAGTGCCCCAAAAATGAGAGCAGCTGGTGCAGCACTGTGTGTGAGTTACCCTGCTCTCAACCCAGCAGGAGAGCAACAGCAATTCTACAACACTTTACTTTTCCTACTTAGTGTTTCTTATTCTGTTTGACCATTTTGTTCTGTTATGACCATTCTGTTTAGCTCCCACCTTCCTGCTGAATTCTATTTAACAGGAATTAGGAGTTTGTCTTCCCCGAGCTGTGCTTCATTAGCCATTCAGTCAGGGAGCTGAGCTCTCTTCTCTAATGATTTACTTTTTTAGGCCATGCTAAACTTGTGCGCAGTTAAATTAGGAACATTACTTTTACTTAAGTAAAGAACAGAAGAAAGAGACCAAATGTTATGCTGCAAGATTTTTCTCTGATGCCACATATATGTCCTTAAAATTGAGTTTATTCTACATGATCTTTTCAAAAACGTGTCAGCATGCATCAATAAATTCCATTAAAAAGCAGGACTGTCTGCAAAGTCAGTATTTTTTAATCCATAGCGCTTTGACTTGAGACAAAAATTATTTCATTTGTGAAGTAATAATGCTGTAACACATAATACTGTTACTCTAACTAAACCAAACAATAAATATTTGTAAGCTCCAATGACACACTGAGCTCCAAGCTCAGTTGCAGAGTCTCTTCTGGAAATCATACAAACACAAATTGTTGATAAGACCTCACTGGACCATTCTGGAAAAACAGCAAGAGAAGAATTCTGTAATTTGCTATTCCAATGACAGTTTTCTTTATATATAATCCCTTAATACTCCCATGTTTCATAACACTGACTTTTATGCAGCAGAAACAGATTTGGATGTGGGGCACCCTCACAATATCCCTTTCTTGAAAAGCAGTCAAAATTTTGAAAATTCAGATTTTCTCAAATTTAACTTGGACGCCATAAACCTGTCCTTTGATTAACATCCTTTCCCACTCCCAAGATTACACATGTGATAATCAGCACTGTCAACTCCCTTTAAATTTGTACCGTGAAGCCAACTGAGCCCTTTGCTCAAACTGGCTTCAACTCCTGCCTGGATCTCCTCCTCTCCTAAATTCCTGCTAAGATCAACAGCAACCACTGCCACTTGAATTTTGCCTCTCCCCTTTCTCCAAATCTATTCTGGCTTCCCAGCACTAACCTCAATGGATCCTCCCTGCCTGAACACACTTTGCAGAAGAACTGGAACACTTCAGGACACTGGGGAACGATCTCCTACTCCTGCCAATAGTTTTGAGGCAAAAAACCCAGGATTGTGCTCAAGGCAAGCAGCTGAAGGAAGACGAGTGGGGGTAAAACAGGACTTGGAGGCAAACTCTGAAGAAGAGAGATGAGAGATGAGGACCTGTGAATGGAGTGAAGGAGTGGAGTAGAGCAGGAAAGGGAGGGAACGGCTGGTGTGAGCTGAGAAAGACGAGCAGAAGTTTGTGGTGGTTCAAGTGCTCCCCAAACACGAGTGCAGCTCAGCCTTTCCACCACACATATAAACAAGGAAAATGCTGCCAAAGGCACCCAGCTCTTCCCAGGCTGGATGGCCACAGGCACAGCTCCATCAGTGCCCACAGCAGGGCTGGACAGCCCAGTCACTGCAGCACCCTTGGGTGGCACTGGAGCAGATCACAGCAGCTCTGGGGTCTGACTGCCTTCTCTAGATCACAAGTGTCACTACAGGACACGAAATAAAGTGACAAAATGCTGGAACCCCCAAGGTAAAAAGAAGGGAAGTTTATTTCCTGACTCCAACATTCATAGACTTTCAAAAGTGACAGTAGATTGGAGGATGAAAGTGGCACCTCTCCAATGACACTGGACAAACCAACAGCCCATCAAATTTCTCCTCCTCCAGAAAAGAATGCAAAACAATAATTATTTACATAAAACTGCATGAGAATCTTCATAACAAGAATGTAAACGTCAGAAGGCTTAGAAGAACTTAGAAGAATGGGGCAACACACAAGTAATGGCACACACTGAGAGTTGTGTTTGAAGACCACCATGGAGACAACCAAGCACCCAAAATTATATAATTTCAGAACTGAGGCTGCTCGAGCAGTTTGAGTTCTGCTGTCCTTCACAGCCGTCCCAAAGGACACCTCTGGCATGGACACCCAGGGCACACTGTGGGCTCGGGCAGCTGGAGAGCAGCCCGGCCTCACCTCACTGCTCTGCACAAAAAAAGGCATTTATGAGCATTTAAAGGATCATTTCCCAGCTCCTCCATCAGTCACACACATGGGCACACAGGAATACAGGATGTGTCAAACCTTAGACAGGGCACAGAGTTACAGGGACAGAGACTGGCAAAGAGTGCTGCAACAGATAAAGTTTCAGATCCAAACCAACCTTCAAGAACTGTTACAGAAGATGCAGGAAAATGCTCATTTGGAAGCATAATTCACACCAGCATTCCAGAGGAAGACTGAGAGAAGTTTTAGAAGAAGACAGCCCTAGTTCTGGAGATTCTGGACATCAGCAGGGTTGGGTTGGGTTGGGTTGGGGGTTGGGTTGGGTTGGGTTGGGTTGGGTTGGGTTGGAACAAGGGCTGGTGAGAGCTGTGCTGCAGCTCTGCTTCAGCAGCTCTGCTGAAACCACCACAAGACAAAGCAGACATAGTTCCAACTAGGAACAGCTGTTATTTTCCAATTAAAAAATCACAAGACCAAAATATTAATTTATTAAGCAAACGTTTAGTTCACGCAGCCACAACCACAAATCTGAGCAATACATTCCTTTTTTTAAGAGAGGCTGTTGGGATGTCTCTGGCAAAAATAACTTAACGTGAAAAAACAGTTTATTGTTTGCTGCTGATAGGCAAACAATGCTGTTCCATATCGTGAAATACTGGCTCAACGTGTAAAGAACTGTAAAGGATTTTCCTTAGCAGGGAGAACAAAATTTGTTGACATTTTTCCAACTGTTTTACCTAATAAAGTATTAGCTGAGTTAGGCTTTGAGAAAGATTATCTTCTGCTATCATAGAAGCAAGTTAATAAAGTGACAATAACAAACTGATGTATCTGTCAAAGTTTATAGATAAGGATGTCAAGCTATAGGTTATCAGCCTACAGAACTGACACTGTTCATATATCACAGCCCCCCAACACACACTCTGTCAGCATTGTTTATTTTCAGTCAGGACTTAAATAATGACCATGTACTAAAAATGCCTTTGGGGAACTGCTTTGTCTTACATACTGTTCACCTGTTTACTTCAGAGTAAGTTTTGACTTGCTTTTATTTAATTTTCTGTTTGAACAGCTGGTATTTATCAACTTCAAATGGACTTCAGGTCAATACACTGCAAAAAAATTTTACTGCCTTTTCTGCACTTGCTGCACACACAGAGCCTGTAAAATGCTGATGAGAACAGCTCCACACCCAGAGGGAGCCAGGGAATGTCCTCCATGCCCCTGAAAGCAGGGCAGCTCTGGGAGAGGAGGGGAACACAGAACTGGAGGGGCTCCCCAGGCTCCAGCCACAGGAATCACACCCACTGTGTATAGCCCACCAACACCAACAGCCTCTACTCCTTCCTCTTCCTCCTGCATGCGTTTTTTACAGTATTCAAACCCGGTGATCCAGAAGAAGGCAGGAGATGCTATGGGGTTTTGGCTGGGATTTTTGGTTTGTTTTTTTTTTTCTGTCCGTGGTTTTGAAACAGTCAATGGCAGAGAAAGCAGCAAGTTCTGCTGAAGTCAGAGGTGAGGATGGAAAGAAGACACAGCCATGGAGGAGAAAACCACCAAGCTTGTTTTCCTTCTGAACACATGAAGAAATCTCCATTTTTTTCATAAACATGCAATTAATTAATCTTATAAAAACTATTCTTGAAGAAGTTATTAAATAAGTTAGATTAAGTGAGTGAAAAAAAAAAAAGTCAAAATGTCAGTAGAAAAAATAAATGCCTGGCTATAACCACGAACAACGTGAAGGGTTTCCATTTATTTAGTCTTTTTTTCCTCTCTATGCCAGGCAGGGTGACTGAAAGATACTATTCTACCAGAAATCACTTACTGGAACTGACAGCTCTACCTGTCATACTTGACAAAGCAAAAAAGAATGGGAAAGATCATGAATTCTTAATTCAAACAAGTGTCTATTACTTTTTTTGGAATCATTGTCTGAGTATGGATCTTAAGGGCTAAAAATTAACATATTACTCTCAGAATGCTTTTTTTTTCTTACTACTACAGTACTTTTTTAAAAAGGGAACTGCAATAAAAGGGCACATTTAGAATCTCCATTTATTAATGGCAGGAAGAAGGGAAGGAATTGGGGGCTGGGGAGGGAAATGACACCACCTTAAGCAGAAAGTGCTCCTGACAGTTCATCTCCCTCAACATTAAATTGACCTTTCTAGGTACCAAATTTGGGGACCTGAGTTTTACAAAGTGATGCAGAACTGGGGTATGAGGGTTTCCATGCCCACTACTCCTGTTCAGAAGAGTAAATAATATTTTCTTTGGGCATGAAGACACAAACACTTCACCTGATACCTCCTAGTGCTGTATGACCTTTAACCAAGATCAGAGATCCTAATTCTCCTGCAGCCAGTTTTATCAGTTAGAAAAGGCAGACATCTAAAAAACTGTTTTTAAAAAATCGTTCATTATGTAATGAACCATTTGCAAATAAAAGCCTTTCTTTTGCAGTCATTTAAGTTCTAATCCAAATCAATCACTTCTTCTAGGACAGTCAGGTTAACTTACACACCAGAAAGCATAAAAAGAGCTGATTTACACAACCAACACTTTTAAATACAAGTCATTAGAGGGGAGACTCAGAAAGCCAAGTGCACAGCAGAGATCTGGGTGCCTCAGCTCCTGCTCAACTTGAATATCAAATAAAAATTATATGTTTTCTCAGACTGAAGTCACTCTATTTCAATAATGCTCTGCACAGCTTTTACAGAAGGGACTTCAGTCCCTTTACATGTAGGACAACTTCAAAAATCCCTGCAACATTCATCCATCTCATGGAGTAAGAAGCTCCAAGACCTGAGCTTCGAGCTGGAAACTTTTCCTCAGGAGCCCAAGCTATTGTGTGAGAGGAACCAGGGGGTGCCAAAGGAGTTGGTTGCTATGGTGGCATCTCATAAATCATCAATTATTGTCTGTTATTATGAAGGTGACAGCCTCATAAAGAGATTTGCATTCTCGGCTAATTTTAAGATTTTTTTTTTTCCTGCAGACATCATTTGCTTTGTAAAAGAAATGTCATGACAACCAGAGCACACTTAAGCTTGTTATCGGGTAGTCAGGCAGCGCTTGGCCCCCATCACTTTGGCATTTGAGCATTGGAGCCTCTTTTGCATTATTGAGTAGTTTATCTTTACAGTTCATAAATATATTTCTGAACGTGGGGACGGCATAATAGGAGGACAAGGGAAAGTGATGGAGGGCTCCTGGTTGCCACGGCAACCTAAACTGATCAATTCCCTGTCACTGTTTTAAAAGAGGCACCACTCTCCTGTGGCCCCCGATGCTAATTACAAATGCAGGCCCTTCGCTGGCATGTTCAGCTTCCAGATTAAAGCAGTTCATGCCTAATTTATCATTTAACATGTCCTCCCACATTTGTGGTGCCGCACGGAATGAATAACAACTTCACTTGTTTACAGTGTTTTCAAGTTAATTTCGCTAATTAGTTTTGCAGTTGCAGGAATCCGAGGGGGCAGTGTCCCCTCTGGAATGCTGGGCACAGGCAGGGAATGGGCACTTGGACAGGCAGGGCCACCCTCCCCATGCCAGCTCCAGGCTCTGCCCCCCACCATCAACACGTTACATATTTACGTCCCTCTTATTTTCAATCATGTTTCCAGTGACTGGGAGACTTTTTATGGGAATGGGCAAGAAATGATGGAAAACCTGGTTTAGTTTCATAGAATAGTTCGTATTGTCCTGTGCAAAGTTTGAGATGAAAATGCTGCTGGATTTACCCTGGGATTGGACACAATTTGGCCAATGACTGCCCTCCCAGCCAAACTTCTACTGCTTCCTTTAAGGATTTTGACCAGATTTTATGCAAACTGAACTTTCAATGAGTGCTTCAACACAGCATTTATCACTTCCCGAACTCAGGGCACTCAGAATGTTCTTCCACATCTTCCTAACCAGCACCTGTGTCTTGGAAAACCCTTTCCCACCCTCTGAACTCCAGAACAACATAGAACAGAGTGTGAAATCTCTACATCGAAAACTAAAATGCACTGGACCCAAGATGTTCTCAATAATGGCAGAAGTAATTACTCAGACATCTAGGAAAATAAACCTGCTTAAGGAAGCCAGCAATGATGAGAGCCAAACTCTGGTGTCCTAATATCTGGAAGAGTCTCTGACTTTCTCCTCTCAAGAATGATATTGTAAAATCTCCATGCTCCAAAACTACTCCATAATTTGAAGTTAAAAAATAAAAAAAGCTGGAACCTGCAAGATTCACCTCTGGCAATAGGAGGAGTTCTGTGTTTGAGCACTGCTGCCACCAGGGAGCCCTGGATGAGGGAAGGGATTTTGGTTCTTTGGTAATATTTGCACTGCTCCAGTCACAAAGGAGATCATCTGACAGCCTCTGCCCCAGGCAGCTCCTCCCTGACATCAGTTCTACAGAAGGGCTCCTTCCCAGAACTCCTGTTGAGCAACAAAAATCTCACATCACAGGAAGGGCAAACCCTCCCGAGGGTCTCGGGGAGCTCCAAATGCTGCTCCTGGGGGCAGCTGGGCCAGCCCAGCCTCACTGGGCTCACAGGGGCTCCAGCCTGCACCCCAAACTGCACTGCTGGGCTTCCCCGTGCCCAGGGCACAGCCCCTGCCCCACTGCCAGGGAACCTGGGCAGCCCAGAGCACTGAGAAGGGATCTGGGCACCAGAGCCACAAGTGGGGCCAGCCTGGCTGAGCTCAGGCTGAACCAGAGCACAAGCTGGGCTTTGAGCAAACGCTGGTTCAGCTTTGCACAGAGCTTTAGTCCCGTCCCACAGACCCAAGGGCAGCCCCTGTTCCACCACAGAGAGAGCAGGGATGTGTGAATGAGAACACACCACTGCTGCTAAGAGTGAAAGTTTGTATCTAAAAATAAATAAATAATTCTGTAACAACAAAACTTTTCTCATGTATGATCTACAATCCCTGTCATTTGCATTTGTTTTGTCTTCCATTATTTAGCCCATAATACCCTTAGTGAATACTACAGGGCAAGGCCAGAGCTCTGGCAATCAGTAGCGTTAAGCACAGCTTAATTCTACAAAAACAACCCAAGAAACAGCAAGTCTATGCTCTTTGCCCTGATAAGAGATTTAGCATTTATTTTAAACACACAAAAGGGCCAGAACCTCCACAGAAAATTACTCAATATTAGCACTGTGTATGTGTATGAACACCCCTGTGACAAGATGAGCACAAACTGTTTTCTTGTTGCATTAATTTCGTTCTTCAAAATTTTGAGATGATTTGGAGATGACAGCAAGGTACCCTGCAGTCTTGCCCCCAGGCCCAATCCCCAGGGAAAAGCACCCCTTTTGAAGACACCTTTCAAAACCTGCTGTAATACAGTGAAGCTGAGGCCATGCATTGGTAGTTGGTGCCCTCCTTCTGGAGAGTATCCTTAGGGCCAATATCCATTCTTTAAAATCCTCACTAACACACAGAAACCCTTCTTTCCCATTTCCTCCCTACAAATAAGCCCAATTCCATTGAAGGTAGTTGCATCAGTTGCATCACACTGGTGTAAGTAAAGAGAAAAGCTTTTTTGTGCCAGCACAAACCAACACCAGCTCTTGGCTCACAGCTTGAGTGCTCCTGCCTGTTTGTACATGCACATCCTCCACCAGCAGCATGTGCTTTTTAATGTCCCCCTTTCCATCATTTCCTTGTAAACCTACATTTTCCAGTCCTCAGAGCCTTACACCCTAAATTTGAACTACACATTAACACACAGTTAGTATTACACACCACACAGAGTTATCAAAAACCAGTTCCAAATAAAAGCACAACCCCTCTCAAGATTACCCACTGTATCTGCTGCTCTCAGGAAGATGAAAACCCACAATCTGTATTTCGAAACAACACTAAACCACGCTGGGTTCTCCACCTGTGCTTTCAAATCCATTTGTCCCTGCTGGCCACTGACCACAGCAGCAGAGAGCCCAGACAGCAGGACTTGGGCCAGGCAGGATCTGGAGAATTCTCTGGGCTCTAAGAGAGCTGTTCACTGCACTCTGTTTTATTTACACTACATCCTTGCAGCTGCTAAATAGTCTGTTTATTGTTTAAGTCAGTCTGTAACTGTGTTTAAGGCATGCAGGAGGCTGTGCATTACTACTCAGTGTTACTCAAATAAAGACAACATATTAAGAATAATCACTCCATCTCTATAAAACAGTTACAGGCTGCTCAGAAGAGAACATGACAAATACTTGAGCTCTTTGTGAAGCACCGTAATTGCTCATGATTTGCCTTTTCATGATTATATCCTCATTCAAGATCTACTTACTCACGGAGTCCTTAAAGCTGGTGCAGCATTGACTATCAGCAAAAGGTAGGATGGCTTGAACACTTAAGGAACAGATTGTTCCAGCCTTGAAGGATTTAACACTCCTCTCTGCTTACTGGTGTGTTTGCCATGACACACTGTGCTTTATTACTGCCTCAATCTTGTTATTTAGTGAGCTTAAGCTTTCATCACCCACAGAAATCCCTGGCCCAGACTACAGCCCCTGGGTGGACACAGATGCTGGTGCAGTCGCTTCAGTTCTGTTCCAGCTGCCAAAATATAAATTCAAAGGAAGGAGGGATGTGCTGGCAGCAATGTAACACACCAAGGATCTCCACTGAGCACAGAATCTCTCCCAACCTGCTCTAAATCTGTTTGCTTTCACTTTAGGATAACTAAAAGTTCCCCAAGAGTTACTGCAGCACCTTCGGGTTATTAAATGGAACATGCAGAACATTACATTATTATGCTGCACATGGCTAAGGAATTTTAGTATTCACAGGATTATGGTAATTAAGTCTTCCTTCACTTTGGGTGATGTGACACTTGCTTGACTATAATGTCACTCCACTTAAAGTCTGTGTAAACAACATTATCTTAGTCACTCTGCATTACATTTCCAACTGTGAGCAAAATTACAAGGTCAAAGTGGACAAGAATGTAGGTAATCCCAAGGAAACATCATGTAAATGACTCACTCAAGGTTCAAGCTGCGTTTTCAAGGGTGGTAAAAGGCTTATGTACTACACTGGTATTTTAGTCCTGCTTTGCACAAGGTATCAGTGCCAAACTGCAGTTCTGTGTGTAGGGACATTTATCTGCTCAGGACCATGCAAACTTCTCCTTTTGTAAGGACTGGGCTGCCAAAGAAATGCAGAGAGTAAAACAGGACTGATTTTGAACAAAAAGCTATATGGAACCAGCAGAATATTAATTAACTCTATAAGTGACAGATGCAAACAAAGAAATATATATTCCACCGACATCATTAACATAACACAATAAAACCTCCATTAAACTGTCAGTCAGAGAGCTGGGAAATATATTAACCCCATTGTTAAGAACAATTCTTTTAATTCACTTAGCTGGACTTGCTTTACCTTTGAATATCAAATAGGAAAGTATTTAATGTCTTTTTTGTGATTTTGATTGTTGAAAAGACAAACTTGCAGCTGAATTTCTTTTACCCTAACAAGTACACACAGTAAACTGCAAGCACACAGATGTGTTTTAGTGTGTGTGTGTATATATATATATAAAAATATATATATACACACACACTTGCCCAGTTCTCAACTACCCAAGATTTAGTTTAATCTCAGACTGAACAAAAGGAGTGCACAGGTGAGCAAGCTGCACTCCTCAAATTAGCAGGTAACATCTTACAAATCCGTAAGCTCTGCAAGTTTGGAAACAGCAGCTCACCCCTTCCCTGTACCATAAAACTCACTAAACAGAAAAAAAACCTTGTTAGCATTTCCAAAGCTGTTCAAACATTGTAAATCCATGAGTGTACTCAAGCCTACATAGCTGGAGAAGTAACAAAATCAGGATGGGATGGGATTTATCAGCAGTGAGGCTTTAATAATTCCTGGGAATTCCACCTGCAGAGAAGTGGTACCCAGGGACACGTCACTGACATTCCAGATCCTTGGAACTGTCATTTCAGCCATTTCTCCCTAGAACAGAAGCTGTGGGCAGTTTAATTAACGACAAAAATGCACTGTTTCAAGTTCTCTCAGGTAAGAATTACATTTGGAAGTTCAGTGATAAAAACAGGTCTTTGCCAAAAAGCTACAGGAGTGAAATCTGCCCAGTACAGCTCTTCCCTTGCTGCAGCCAGGGATGGGGCTGGAAGAGCCACCAGCCTGCTCCCAGCTCACTCATCATGTCCTGATGGCCAGAACCCCCAGGATGGGCGTCAACACCAAAGTTCATAATGTGCTCAGTGGCTGCATCCTTCTTCCACAGCTCAAATTAAAATATAATCTGATATAATCAACCTTTCATCTCCAGTCTGTGATCAAGCATGACATACCTGTGACAGATAAATACTGACAGTTAAAGTAAAACAATACACAAAGAAATCTTTTTCCCTTTAGACCACTTTCTCCTCCATGTGAAAGAAAAAGAAATATGTCTCTTATCTTTCTTCTCTGCAGCTGTTAACCAGGATGCCCCCACAGCATTCCGCTCTGAAAACACCACACTGGGAATTTATTTACCTGGCTGCTCCTGAGAAAGTTACAATGAGACATCAGTGTCAAAACTCCCTTCAGTAAATTCTTCAGCATGAAAGGCTTTGAAGGTACAACACAGAATCTGCTTCCCTATCACACCTAAACTCAGAGTATAACTCGGCGATACCACTGATTATACAGCATGAATTATTTGTAGCTTTTTCACAGTTGTTTGCAGGCACAGATGTCAAACACAGCTCAAACTTGTGATCCAAATCTCAGCACCTGTGGCTATGGACAAAGTCAGGGAATGATGTCAGAGTGAAGGCAAAAACGCATTTCCCAAGTGGGATCACTGCAGACATACAAACAGAAAAGGATGTGCAAACACTGAGAGCAGCAGATCTGCTCTGTGCACTACTGTAATTCATTGCTATCCTTGAAAAAACACAATAATTCAACTCTTAGATCCTTCTGCAATAAGACATCCATGTATGAGAGCAGAATAACATCATTTAAACTGAATTTCACAGCATTCAGCCATTTTAGCCCACTATCATAAGTGCTTAAAACAAATAGATCATTTCATATTTGAAATATTTCAGTATTCCCCAATCACACTTGTTATTTATCTTGCATGTCAATGATACTTGTCACATACACTATAACTTAAGTCTTACTACAGGCTTTAATGGAAAAACAAATAAAAAGTAAGTGCATATAATATTACTAATATAAACAGGCAAAATATCATCAAGATCAGTGGCTTGGTGTCTATTTTGGCAGGAGCTGAATTTGGCCTAATGACTTCTGGTTCTGATTTAGTGAGGGTTCCCTGTCATGTACGACTTAGTGACTTCTTCAGTATGTTTTCTTTGAAAAGTAAAGGTTTTCTGTGTGAGATTGGAATTTAATTGTTTCCTTTTTAGACAAATATGCTTTTGGATGGATGCTGATGGAAAGGGCAATCAGATGTCAAAAGGGCAGCAGTACAGTGAGATTATGTGCCGAGGTCTAGGGCAGGACAGGCAAACAAGGGGGATCTCAGATCACTTGAGCAGATCCTTATAAATAAAATCTCAGATAACAGGCTTTGTTTATTCTGTAAAAATGCATATCAGCAGGTCAAATCAACTCCTGTTATGTTAACTACTTAAGTTACTTTCTTATTAACAAATATTCCTGATAGCATAACAGAACTCTCATCTGGGAGCATCTGGAATGCAAGGAGGGAAAAAGAAGAGTTTCATTAATTAGGAAGATGTCCTGCATCTAGAAGGAATGAAGGGTTCTCTCACCATTTGAAGGGGCAATAAATAAACAAACTGCACTAAGAGAGAGTACATGTGGCAACAAGTAAACAATGCTTAATTTATGTGGAGACTCACCAGTGGCATTCTTCATTTTTTAAATAATTTTTTTACCAATTTTACTACATATAATGTCAGCAACAGCATTCCATTTACTTTTTTTTGCACATATTCTTGATAATATTTTTATGCAACTCTCACCTGAGACTATTCTCACTACAAAAAAATGTATTGTAATAAATCCAAGCTCACTTTTTAATTGCCAAGTGTCACCCAGTGCTAAGTCCTATCCCTGGGTGCAGGAGACACCCAGTCTCCTGCAATGTGATTATAACCCACAACTTCTACCTTGTGAGAATATATCAGAATTCCAGCTCTCTTTAATGCTGAGTGACCACGTGTGAAAAGCTGCCTCTTCCAAACAGCCTGGCAACCCCACTTGGCTTTTATCCTGCCTTTCAGCAGGCATTCTGTAAGATTGAGATGCATTTAGCAATGATCCCACCCCTCACCACAGCAGCTTCCTTCGAGAATTTCACATCAGTTATTCCCAAACATCTGGGGGGAAGGGGTAAATTTGAGCACTAACCAGGAAAACCTCATATAATCCAAGATGAGCACAAGAAGCTGCTCCCTACCCAGAGATGGATTTGTTATCCCCCATGGCAGGCACACAACATCTCTACACGTCCAAATTCCCTGTAAGGTAACTGAGTACTGCAGGTACTGCATTTCTGCATTTTGAAAACACAAGATTGAATTTTTTCCTTTTTTTTTTTTTTTTGCAAAACATTCTCATTTAAACATTATTTGAGAGTAGGTTTCAGAGGTATTAGAAGGAAAATGGATATTTTATTCCTTGACTACTTTTTTCTCCTTTAAGTATTCATTTTCCACCTTTTTTTTTCCTCCCCTGAAACGCATCTGTTCTAAGAGAACAGGAAATGGAAAGAAAATGGAAAAACGCTCAAAGTTTGAAGCGGTCGAAAACTTCAACGTTTGAAGTTTGAAAATAAAAATTGTAATTTACAAGGCAACTTTCTCAGCCTTCTCTAACACTGAGCTGCAGCTCCTCTGGACTGTTGCTTTCTAAATTATTCAGGGAGCACATTGTGCAAATGCATCTGTGCAAGTCCAAGTGCGAGCCAGCTCCGTCTGCCCGATTCTCGTGCATGTAGAACATCCCCAGAGGTCACCCAATGAAAGTGATGCTGAGCAGAAATCACTGCTGACACCCTGCCCTTAATGGAAAAGTTTGGTGGGTTAGAATAATGCTTTTTCATGTTTTTCACCCCTGTGCATTTCCAATGTAGGCCAATGCAAAACCTTCTTGTGTTAAGAATGTTAAACACTCTTTTTCAAGACTTTTCAATTTCTGGTCTTCAGAAATATTAGAAAAAACAGGATCTCAATGAGTGTGAGTTGAAAGACAGGGGAGTGGGTTTGTGATTGTCCATCATCCTTTGAGAAGCACTTAAAATACAAAGTATGATCCTGTTCTGCCTGTATGGAGACTTTCAAATGCACTTTAGGAGCAAAATATCGAGTGACCCTGCTTGGAAAGAAGGGAGTATTAACTTTAGTATATCTATCTCATTATGAGTAACACCAGTTTACTGAAAAAAAATCAAAGAAAATCATGAGTGCAAGAAGGTCAAGAGGATTGACAGTAAACCTGTGGGTCAGGGAACACTGGGTCAGAGATCTCCAAAATTTAAATACTAAAATGACAGTAAATCTTGAAAGCTGTTCTCCATCGTGTAACACTAGAGTAATTACCCATACCTTTCAAAAAAAGACAATTAAAAATCTTGCATTCTTAAGACAATTTAATTTTTACCTTCTTTCTGAATGTAAAATTATACCGAGCAAATTTAACTTAAAGATCACATCTGAAAGGAAGAGTTCACAGGGAGTGGAACAGCTCAAGGGACCGAACTGAAAATCCACATTCATTATTCAGGCTGTTACACAAATCAATTGGGATCTTTAGGCAGACAGAGTGTGATCCTGCTGGACAAGGTGTTGTTGTATTCCCTGGCTTTGTTTCCAAGCAGTCTGGGGGGGGATCACAGATTTCCTCCTGTTCTCCCAGGAGCAGATTGCATGGCCCTGAGTGGATGTGATCATATGGACAGAGGAACAAACTGGCCACGAGCCCAAGCACAACCTTCCCCCTGCATGTTCCATGACATGAAAAAGGCTCACGAGCAGCCTGATCTCATGTACAGAACTCTGCAGAACCATTCCAAAGGTCTGACCAGCAATGGAGGGTATTCCCTGACTGCCCTGCACATCTAACAGGCTGCTTGCCTCAATTCAGATGTAAAAACTACTACAATTCTTGGGAATCCAGCTGCACTCTCAAAATTCCCAACTAAATCCTGCAACTTCCAGTGTGAAAATTACTCAGAAATGTGGTTTCTTCAGCTGGTGCCACACTCTCCTCACAGTCACATACACTTGACTGAAACCAACCATGAAGGACATTCCTCTTCTGATTTTCAACCTTTTTCTCCTGAAGAAGAATACAAGCATTTGGAAATTTTGAACTGCAAACATTTTCAGTTCTTCAGAATTGCTGCAGTTTGCCTTTACCATGTTATTAACAGCTTAAACATAATTCTGCTTTTTCTCAAAGGTCCTTTGGCACATGTACATGCTGATAATTAGATGAGCTACATTTATACTTCTGCCTGTAATATCTGCTATGGCTACTGATAATCCCAAATTTTCTAATGTATTGTTGCAAGAAAAACAAAACTGATGTGAAAGGAACTTAATGTAAATAATACTCTCAGGCCCAGCCTGTAAAGGCTTCAAAAAGCTTAATGATTTTCTCAGATGTGCTGTAACAACAAAGAATCTCATGGTTCAGTGTCAAATGTCTGCTAGAAGCCAATGCTCATCACAACTGCAATGACTTGTTCATCATAGATTCCATCAATAATTGTTTCAGTATGTGAACGTGATCAATGTCACTCTCATCAAGAATAAATCAAGCTGGGTATTTTCTAATGGACCTTGAGCATTCTCATGGATCCTGCTCCACAGTAGGGTTTAATCAATGCATGAGCTCCAGTGAGCAGGCATCTTCCTCAAAATGGCAATTATTTACAAATTCAAAACTAGAAAAACATCCTAATGTTCTTGGCATAGAAATTTTAAATGATGTGACTGAATACTGAAAGAGGCAAACAAAGTGATGCAGCACTGGATCACATCAGAACTGCATTTGGAGCTGCCTGATTTAAACCCAGTTAAGATATTTAAATTATTATAGCTGAACAGTGATGTCAGTGGGCATTAGACCTAGAGTACAAAAAACAACATTTTTCAGAGATAAAGGGAAATACCAAATCTATCCATTCCACCTCCTGGAAAAGTGACTCCATTTCTACAAGTTAACAGCAGGGTTAAAAGCAGATTCACTTCCCTTTTTCCTGTCACTGTCTGAGCAAAGTCAACCAACCCACATGAGAAGCAACACTGCTGCTGCTCAGCTGCTTTTTTCTCAGTTTCTTCTTTCTACCAACTACTTAAAACATAGTTCTGGGATGAGCTGTCACAGACAGATGCATTCTGACCTGAGTATTTTACTATAAAAACTGTTTTCTGATCTCTTTAGGGCCTAAATAAAGCAAAAATACTACATGATTAGATAAAATATTTATTGAATAGGATAATTTTTAAAACTAATCTTAAAAACCATCTCAAAGCCTGTTTGTGCCTGTAAGGAGTTTTAAATTAAATGCTGTATTTTGGTAATTCCAGAGCAGTTTTAGGTGACAATCGTGGTGCACAGCTTCCCCCACGTTTGGTTCCCTTCCCACTCCTATCCCAGAGGGGAAGTTCTGCCAGCACCCAGATGCAGGCAGGGTGTGTGGGGTGCAGGATTCCTCCAGAGCAGGGAACGGAGGGATCTGGATCCGCAGAGGGTGTGGAACCTCTCCCTGCCTCAGAACTTGGAGGAACAAATCCTGCAAGGTCTCCTGAGAAGTCACACCACAGCCTCTGCCCAAGGCCAAAAGAGAACTTGTATGTGTGAGCCCCAGCCCCTCCAGCAATGACCAACAAGACTTTCTAAATATCTGAGAGCATTTCCAGATTTTTCCAGATGCATTTCACATGTTTTTGTATTTTCCCAGCTCAGGTACCGCCAGAAATGGGAGCCTGGTTTCTTTGTGCTCAGAAGAGAACAGCAAAAGTGCACAGAGGTTGCTCAGTTACTTGCCCCTCAACTGACAGATACCCTTCCTTTCATAATAATTTCTGATATAAAAGAAATAGAGTTATATATCGATATATAATTCAGGAGATTTTGTATTTTTCAATTAAATGCCTTTCAACCTTTGCTCTTTAAAGGTTATAGAAATTCATGATTTTAGCCTCTCCTCAGACTTCCTATCTTTAGTCATAAGGTCAATCAAATTCCCCTTTTCAAATGTTCCATCTTTAAAGAATATGGTAACCAGAACAAAAACAATATCCTAAGTGAGGTCAGAAGATTTCCTAACCTTTACATATATTCCTTGCATTCTTATTCCATTACTGGCTGTTGCAGCCCTTCTCCTTCCCCCTTCTTCCTCTCTCCATGTCTCATGTGTGTTTTCAGATATTTTATTGTTGTCTCCATAGTTTAAAGTTACAAGTAGCTCCAATCCCTTTCAGTTCTTTTTGGGGCTGCTACTTTGCTGTAACAACTTGCAGAAGAATTTCCAGGCCCTCTCCTTACGCCATAAATGCTGCTGATGAAATACCACTGTTTGATGGTTCAAAGCTATCTGAAGCTGACTTTTAGAAAGGATTACACTAAAACAAACTCAATAAACTTGTGTGAGTTACATTTGCCATTATTTCTGAGTTGTATATATCAAATTCAGGTTTTTCAAAGGGCCACATTTATTAAAATATAACCTGAACCACTAAAATTTGACCATTCATTTAAAGAAATTCAATCAAGAAACCAACTCAAAAAAACCCAAACCACCCCTGCTCCAAACAGTCTCTCTTATATCACTGGTGTCTAAATTACTAATCTGGTTAACATATTTTGCTGTCAGGGTTAAGATAAACCATCTGGACAATTTTGCTACAAATTCTTTCTTGGCTAAATGTAGTTTTTATTGTAATTTGCCTCATTTCCTCCTAATATAACAACAGAATGTTGCTGTGTGGATACACTCCAGTGACCTGACAGACCTTTCCAGCAACTCCAAAATGTCTCACCACAAACTTTTTGTTGATCTCAACATCACCATTTTCTTCTTATTTATCTTCTTACAAAAATGTGATACTGGAACCAGCTGCTAAAAAATGCCCATTCCATCAAAGTCCTGAAACTCATAACCGATTTTTTTCTGAGTTTATTCCTTTTAAGAAACTGGCAGTTGGGTTTTCAGCCACAACAGAAAAAACAGGGGCTCTGCAAGTTCTGCTTCATTTACTGTACCTCTCCAGCGTCTCTTCTCTCTGTGACACCAATTCCAAAACTCTCTTATAAATGGCAATCCAGTGACCTCACCATGCAAATTCCTGGCTTTATTGCCATGTTTGACCACACAGAATTCAGTAAATTCACTACCCAGGGAAATGACAAGGGCTGAGTGTTTGGGAATTGCTCTCTTCTCCCGCTTTGGCACAGCCCAGTTAACATCTACTCACACACAGGGTCATGCAAAGACAATACAGATGGTCAGACACCTTCTCCAAAAATAAATATATCAATAAATCAAACCTTTTTGGATCTTGTGAGCTGGTTGTTATGCTGTGATTTTGGGTTTTTTCCCTTCCAAGGGGAAAAAAAAAGGAAAGGAAAGCAACTCTGCTCTTTCCATTTAAAGGTTTGACTAACTAGAGACTGAAATTCACCATTTCCCACCCTAATTGCTAGGCAAATCAAATTTCTTCCTAAAATGCAAATTCATTCCACAGTATAAAAATGAACACACCGAGGCAGAAAGGTTTACATGTCAAATGGCAATTTTCCTAAATGGCTCACGCTTTAACTTGTTTTCTTTTTTCATATCTTAGCCACGACAAAAGATTTAATGGCCATCATTACTCAGATGTTTTGTCAGCATACCATGATGAATGCACTCTTCCTGGGTGTTATTCAGAGTTACCTCACAAGATTTCTCTTCTGTGTTACATTAACAACACCCTTCATACTTAACAATCTGATCTATCACACATTTGACTAATGTTACCCATTAGAGTTCTGTGCAAAGACTCCTTGATTCAGGGAAAGATAGTTATTAAAATTAAATATATCCTTGCCTCTTAAAAATGTATTTTCTTTAATTACTAATATACATTAAATAGGATCAATCCATTAGCACAGAGATCCCATAAGCTGTCCATGAAAGGTAAGTGTAAAGAGAATTATCATCCATTAATTATAACCATTTCACTTACCCTGTGGAGGTGCTGCTACCTCCTCTCTCAAAACTCTCTCCTCTGGAGCATAAGAAAGAAGACAAGAAACAGGAAGGAAAGAGAGGGAAAAGCCAAAATCCTGCTCAGCTCCAGGACATGGTGAGTGCCCAAGGAGCAGCTGAATCCAAATAAATTAAAATGGGAAGGATTAGAGGTGCAAACTCAGGGCAGAACAGACCAGCATGGTGAAAAACCCAAATCTTCACATACACACCCCAGAACTTACAAAAATTCTTTTTAAAATACTCATTTTTGCTTAAAAACTTAAGCTAGCAGTAGATATTGGAACATGCTTTAGACACTCTTCAACTAATGATTGACTTTTCAAGCAAACTCCCAGCTGACTGTGGGAAATCAATATGGATTTTTAATGGCACCTATACATCTTGCTGGATTTGACAGAACTTGCAAAAAAATACAAACAATCTTCAGGAAACTATTTTGCTCAATTAAAAAGTGTGAAAAAAAAGACAAATAATGACTATCTAGACGTCATTATTATGCACTTCACTCACTTGGAAGCATCAACAATACCCATAAATTACTTAGAATTGTTTTACAGTTTTTGTTTTGTCTCTTAGAGAACTTGGATGATGGATCTACAAAGAAGCTGTTCATTCTAGTCCAGAAGATCATGGAATGTTTATCTTTATTTCTTCTCAGCAGTGTTTGTGCTCATGAGTTTTTTTCAAAGGGTCTTCAGAACTTAGCACATATTAGTTGGGACTGATCCTGCATAAAACTGTTTGAAATAATACACAAAAATTTACAATGTTTAGAAAAAAGCACCTTTCATGCTTTGATGCAAGTACCATAAATACTTCCATGGAACAACTTTGAGCAACAGGTTCTTAGCTTGAGTGGAATCCCCCTTTGCAAACACCTTTAACTGCAGGTAACATTTTACACAGCAAGCAAAAAAAAAAAAAAATGCAGTGTTAAAATGCCCTAGAAAGCCCCCCAATATTTATATTATCTATAGTTAAAGATAACAGAACAGAAGCACTGACAACCACCTTTGTTTTCCCCTGTCCTGTTCGAAGTGCTTGTTTTCCCTTTCTGTCCTATGGGGATTATTTGCACAATTAAACCTCAGCCAGACCAGCACAAATTGTTTGCACAAATGCCACAAGCCAGAGATGAGAGTTGGAAAATCCAGCTCATCAGATCTGCGAAAATTATTGGACTGTTTTTATATACAGGTGAGGGAATCAGTCATTCCAAACAGGATAGACACTGTCCTGCTCTCTGATGGAGAAAGGACCAAGGTTGGGAAAATCAGACCTGTGTCAGACCATCACTTAATGACTGAAATTCCTTTGATACCATAAATTAAACCCCAAATAAATTAATTAATAAATTAAAATTCCAAGCACTACTGTTATTATTAGATTACAGACAAAACTAAATACACCAAATTTTTGGTGTATTTGCCTTCAGCACTGTCTGGTTTTCTCCACTGAAGTCTGTCTTCCAGTTCTCACAGCCCAGGAATTACTCAGGACTCCAAATTTTGCAGGCAGAGCCCATTTTTACTGCAACCTTTACAGAGATGTGTGGTGAGACACAAATCCTCTCCAGTCACCATCTGAAAGCAATCAATGGTGTGGGACAAAACCCTCACATTTTAGGGGAGAATTGAAGCCTTTCACCTTTTTCTTTGGAACCACAGTGGAAAGCCTTGCAGCAGAATGTGAGGCATCTCCAGAGGAGGTCACCTCAGGAATGACATGATGACTGTGGCTGTAGCACAAGAAAAACTCTGCCTGTACTTTTATTACAAGGGGACAGCCTGAAGAGGGGGGAAAAACCCAATCTCTGCCACACTCCAATGTATGTGACAAACTGGATTAATTCCCACATGTCAACATCCATTTCAAACCCCCCCTCGAAGCCAGAAGTCCATTTCCAAAAGGAGACAGCTGTCTGTAGCCACATCCCAGAGAAATCTGCCTGTCACACACCCCAGCCCAGCGACTGCACAGGAAAAAAATCTGTGAAAAGTTTTGTCTGAAGGAAAAAGGAAAAACAAAGCCCAAGAAAAAGTAACTTCTGAAACACCATTTCTTGCTTTCAGAATTTGTACCAATGGCAGATCATTATTTAGCATGAACAAAAATATTTATCCTGGGCAAACACATGAATGCATTTTATGACGACTTCATTGTATAGACCCTGAGCTTATTTCTGGCCTCTATTATTCCTGGTGAAGAATTTGTCTTCTGTACAGGGAAACAAGTTGGGTGTAAAATGCTAACAGAAAACCCAGTAAAGACCTGATCCCAATCCTGAGCTGAATTCCCTGCTCCTGATCCTGAACTGAATTCCCAGATACTGAACTGAATTCCCTGTGCCTAATCCAGACCTGAATTCTCTGATTAGAGCTGGATTTCCCGATTCTGAGCTGAATTCCCTGATCCCGAGCTGAATTCCCTGTGCCTGATCCCGAGCTGAACTCCCTGCCAGTGGCCTATGGGCCATTCATCTGCCTGCAGTTCATTTAGAACTAAACTTAGCACAGGAAAAGGACACTTCAAAGCAGCTCTACAGAGCATTGTGAAACACTCGGAGAGGTTTAGGGCATCCAGGGAAGAATCATTCCAACCTCCTGGAGAGAAACATCACTGACCCAAACGCGCTTTGTGCAGCTGTCACCGGTTCTGTCAACTCTGCGAGCTCAACAAATACAAGAAATTGTATTTATCTCCTCTGCCCCTTTCCCATTTACACAGAGCTCGACAGGCTCGTAATTAACAGCCTCAGAGAGAGGCAGCTCCTGAAATTAAGCGGCAGAAATTGAAGAGAAGTGAGGAGGTTTGTTTGAAAGAGAAATACCTACGCAAAGCACAGGCTTACACGGCTTAGGGCAGACTTGTTGCGATCTAAAAAAATACTACAGCCATGAAATCTATGATGAGAATGCTCCATATGAAAACCAGCACAGGATAAGTTCAAGAAAGGAATTTCTCATTGCAAGCTTTGCACTCTAATCTGAACTTCTACTGTAAGCATCCACTTTCAGTTCAATTATATTTCAGGGGATATTTAGCCAAATACTCTGGAAAATTTGACTTGCTCTTGTCTACTTTAGGAATTAGAGGGGACCAGAGATCACAGCTGTCTGGAACAAGATTATGTTTGTAAAGTACAAAAATATTAAAGATGGGAATACTTTTAAAACAAACAAACATAAAAATCTCAAAGCAAACACAGATATCTTTCATCTTATTAAGAAAACACATGACTATTTCCTTTTTCATCTCTACAAAAGAGTCTTATTCAATTGTATTTAAAAACTCTGACAAATTCTGACGGACTCTTCCTCTTCCACACGAATTTCTAACCAATTCTGTAAGTATACACTGTGCAGCAAAGAATTTTTGGGGAATAAATGATGCCATAGCAAAATAAAATGCACTGACTCCTGCGCAGCGAGTTCCTGAAAGAATTCCAAGATTAAAGGAACATAAAAAATGAATTACCCTTTTTCACCTCTCATGAGAGTAATCCTCCAGGTCAGCTTTGAGGTACATCTGAAACAAATGGTAAACTGTTTGGTAAACAGAAGGATTTTTCAGCAGCCCTTTTTGAAGGAATCATGGGAAAGTTGAGATCTAATCACAGCATAAAGATGGGTTCAAACTAAGGTTGGATCTTTTTTACACATCCTGCCTATGAAACACACTGCATGGAAAATCCAGGGGCTCCAAGGGACCCATTCATACCAGTGACCTACTGTCCCTGCTTTTATTTTTAGCAAGCACTTTGCTGTTCTTAGGAAGAACTTGTACATGCTACTTATAATTTTGTATCTCAAATAAGTCCCAGTAAGACAGACCCTGGTGTCTCGCTTGCCATCACTGCGGCAAAAGGAAAAACAGAAAGAAAGAAGCTGAAAGTAACAGAACATAAGAGAAGTTTTTATGGTTTCCAGGAGTTTGGTTTCCAGTTTGTGCCAAGGGTTCTGTGCCACCCTGACCCCAGGCAGGGCACAGGCAGATGGTGCTCCCAAAGCCAGCACTGAAAACACCCCCAAATCTTCTCATCCTCCCTCCCTGATGCACAATTCAGGCTGGAATACACTGCATACAACCCAGCAAAAAGCTTTTCCCTGCTCTCCTGCGAACACAAGAACTGGGAAATGGACACAATTCCCCTCCCCACACGCTGCACTCAGATGGCGTGGAACAAACCCACAGCAAAGTTCCCTTTTTCATCCCTTATTAACACGAGCCATGGGACATTCGCGGGCGCCGCGGCTGCATCGCCGACAGGAATCATCCCACCTATGCTTAAAACAAAACCAGCCAACTCTCAGCTGCAGAAACAGCATTTGTGCTTCTCCAAAAAGGGATGGCAAGTCTTTAATTATTAAACCAATTGCATTTAGCAGATGGTCAAAGAAAAGTACTTTTAAAAAGTTGCCCAGAGGGTTATAAAAACGAACAAGCTCCAACAGCTGCCAGCTGGTGCGTGAAATCAATAATGAGAAAACGAGTCCGACTGTATCTTTGTGCTCATTGTCTGGCCCAAGCCAGCCAGGACAAGGCAGCGGGGACGTCACAGCCCGGCTGAATGGATTACGTGGATCTAATTAGGGAAAGACAAACATCTGAAGCGGGCTGGAAGGAGGGAGCCCGGGCGGGATGGACGGAGGCACGGCCGGCCCCGAACGCAGGACCCCGCCAGCTCCGGGGCCCCCAGTCCCTCTTTGGAAAAGCCAAAACGCAGCACCAGCACCAAAGGCAACTTAAACATACAGAATGCTCCCAACTTAAACATATAGACTGCTCCACTGATTTTCTGCAGTTGGTGCACAGCCTAAAAATTAATGAAATTACACAAAATTAAAATGTTCCGTGAATGGTTTTCTGTATTTAATCACTATCAAGTGTGGCTAATATAAATTAATGCTAAGTCTCATCCTCCCAAGAGCAGCAACCTGGTTATCACTGCTTTTTGTTCTCCAAACTGTGCTCAGATGAGAGTTTTTTAAACTACGGGATTCTCATCAACCTTAAAACAATATTAAATTTCTACAATAACATGACAAGACTTCAAGCAAAAATGCAGAGGAAAAATAAACATTACTAAGGAGATAAAAATAAAATCAATTTTACAAAGGAATTTCATTTCATTTAAGTAATTTGAACAAAAAAAAACTTACCATAGGGACCTGACTACCTTGTACATTAAAAAAAACAGATAGTTTTTCTGGCAGATTATCTATGGGATTAATAATTTATTCCATAGCCAAAATCTTCCGCTAAATTAGCAGAAACCATCAGTTTAGTTCAGAAAGCATTGGGGGTTTTGTTTGGAGGGGGTAGGAGGGGTCATAGTGGTTTTTTTAAGGTTCATCCTGGAGAATGATGGATTATTTGATGAACAAGGGGGTGGGCAAGGGAAGCAGTCACATGCAAGAGTAAACAAAACAGAACTGAGAAAAGCACATTAAGTTACATTTCAGCTGCAGTAGCAGTCTGCTCAAAAAACAGAGCCACCTCACAGTTAAAGACAGAAGCCTATCAAATCCCAGATCTTACTGACTTGTCACTGTCGTTTCTCCAGTGAAGGTCCATTGATAAACAGACAGAAAAGCAGATTAAGATAGGCAGAATAAATTATTAATTGCTGCTCAAGACAGCCAAGATAACTCAACACAAAAGCATTCCAAATGTTATTTTTAGCATATAAATAGTACACTGTGTTTTAACTTACATCAGCTGTTTTCGTTATCAGATTTTTATCTGAAGATGGGAACAGCACACGTCCCTTCAGCTCCCATCAGCTGCTACACTTGGTAGGATTTTATCTTGGGGAGAAAACAGAGCTCTGAGCTGGAACTCCATCAGCTGGTTTTGTAGTTACTCTGGACAGGACATATTGAAAACCTGTGCACACAAAGCCCCTGGTCTGTATTAATGCATGGAAGTGACACTTCCTGGGGACATCCGGATAGGGACCACGCAATTAGCCCTGGTCTATGCACTGGAATCTGCTTTTTGCAAATTAAAATCTGGCTTTATTTCCACTCCTGTGACAGCCACAAGCCAGCCACACTGTGTGCCAGTGCTGGTCTGCATGCAATGAGCAAATATGATGCACAATTATATCCATTCTGACATGTATTTGATGAAAAGCACAAAGGTGGCTTCTTGGATGTGCTTAGAACTAGATTTTCATTGTCATCACAAACTGCTTCTGTTTTTAAAAAGAAACCTCAGGATTTGTAAACAAGGTTTATTTTCAGAAGCTCAATTTACCTTCTGTTATCACATAAATTCTGTATCAATAAAGCGCCACCATCATTTTTCTTTTCTGCTGTTCAGCAAGGCTTACTTTCAATCACACAATATATGAAATGTAGATTGCTAGCAGTGAGCATTAATTTTGTCTATTCATTTATTTAGGAATCCTGAAGTAGACTCCTGAAACATTGCTTACAGCAGAACTGTAAACTAAAAGGCACTGGAATAATAAAGATAAGGCTGTCCCATTTAGAAAGGGAAATTTCTACATTCTTGGGTAAACAGAGAGCTCTCATAAATCGAGCAATGCCTTTTAGTGCTGTCAGTGTGACTTGAGTCTAGATGGTCCATTGTGTTCCCTAAGAAACTTACTTAAAATATTTACTGTAGAATTGTTTTTAGCGAGAATGATGAATAAATTTAACTCTTTTTAACAAAATATTTTGTTAAAAGTATGCTTTTCATGGAGTTCCTTTTCATATCTGAATAAACACATCACTTGTAAGAATCATGGCTTCCAGTCTCTGCAATTGTACATGTGCACAGAGGTTACAATGACACAGAGATGTGAGTCTGGTTTGTAACCTAAAACTCTGAATTTTACAGGAATCGCTTTATTTTAATCAAATTCTGCCATCTCTAAGTCCCCATCCTCTCCTAATGACACTTAAACAATGTCTTGCCTTTGATGAGCCCAACTACGTGCACAGTCCTGGAACAAAACCTCCATGAAAAAAAATTGAGATAGTTGAGCTCAATCTTCTTTATTTGTATATCCAAAAAAATTTCCCATCTGACACTCAGATTATTTACTGGAAGACGGGGGGAAATAGCAGGGGATATGTAAAAGGGAGGGAAGATTATGACAAAAGCAACAGCAAAGAACATGAGACCTTTGCAGTCAGTGTCAGCTGTGTAAGATTAACATAAAAATGTACCATGGGAAAGAGGTTTGGTGTGCAGTGAGAAACCACCAGAGGTTGTCAGTCCAGCCCAGAGTGGACAGACCAACCCCCAGGGGTCCTGCAGCCATGGCCAGCAGAGCTTGGCAAACCCACCAGAGATCAGTGCAGAGGCAGAAGAGACAAAAAATCATTCCTGGAATGGCTCATGGCGTGTCTGGAGCATGGAAAAACACAAATATTTAGGGGTGTCTTGCAGAAGCTGGGAATTGCAAACTACAGATCTGCCAACTCCACTTCCACAACCACTTTTACAGAAAATACAAGTTTACAATAAAGCTTCAAAGCCCAGTAGAACACTGAATTCACAAGACCAGCTCTGAAGCATTCTATTACCTACAGCATTTTACCAATCACTTTTGTATTTCTTGTTAACCTACAATAAATACTTCAGTAAATATATTGTTTTTAATCAGGTAGCTCCTACTCAAGCTGCTCATTTTGCTAAAAAAAAATCACATTAAATTAATCCTAAAGCATATGCATAAATTTGAGACCTGGTCATCTTCTGCTCTCCTGTTTTTACTACACAAAAATAATCACTTTTGTGTGTGTGCAAAAAAATTCTGTGTTAAAATAAAGGAACTTTCAACTCCAATGCCACAAGTTATGTTTAGCACAGCTGAATAAAGGTATTTAAAAGTCACTGACCATTTAGATTTTACAGCATGAAATGCTACTTCCAAAATGAATGAAAATGGGGTTTCAAATGAATTTTTTTTTCATTATGTAAGTCTTACTAGAATACAGACATCCTTAGTGGAAAAGCCAGTAAGGGTTAGTTATGGCATGATGTGTCACAATTGTCACAGAGTGAAGGACACGGATGTTGATTTTTTAAATTCTGTTTCAGAAACGTTCACAGAAAAGAATCTATGTATGAATAACTTGCTCTGATATGAACAAAACAACTCTTCTGCACTGCAATTATAAAAATACAAACAGCCTGGCATGAGCACAATGACCTGGATCACCTTCAGTCCAAACAGCAGCCACCCTCTGCGTCACTTCTCAAAGATAAATGCAGGCAATTACAGAAATACATGGTGAGTCCCAGCCAAAATCCAGCACTAAATACAGCTAAAAAATCAGGAATGTTTTTTACCAAAAAACCTAAAACTTTTCAAAAGCTACAATCATGAAATATTTACCCTAGAAGCTCTGCCATTTACAAAATTCAGGGATTATCTGCACCTAAATCAGCACATTAAAATGCAGTTAAAGTACCTGAACCACCTTAACCCTGTCCCCACCTGAAGGGCTCACACCTAAGGACATTGTAGGCAATCGTGCATTTGGCAGACACAATGAGTTTCAGGATATTAAAGTATAAAAGGAACTTTTAAAACTTAATTATTCTCTGTCAGAGGAAGTACTGGAGCCCATCGTGGCACACCCAGAAGCTTGTCTTTATCTTCCTAACTCGGCCAAATCTCTTCAAGGAGTTTAAAAAAAGCTCAGAAGCTCAGGAGGTGGGAAACTGAGGTGGGTTTTTGAAAAGCACCTGCTGTTGGATTAACTCTTTTCTTTACAAAGACAAGACTGAACAATGTCACGTAAATACTGTCTCTGGTTTCAATGGGCTTTTCTTTGGAAAATCCAAATCTCTCTGGGGTGATCTCTGACTCAATTCTGCATTAACAAGCAAAGATCACAGTCAAAAACTGCACCTCTGCTTCTCCAAGTTCCTCTTCAAAAAAACCAACTCACTAGCACTGATGGCTGTTTTTAAAGATTACATTTCTTTCAATCACTGAATTTCCAAAAGCTGAGAGAAGGTGAGGACCTAATGGTATTTTGCTCTTTGGGAGGGAATTTCAAAGAAGGCAGGAGGGAAAGCCAGGAAGAAAACCAAGGAGTAACAGAAATACTGGTAACAATCAGCCCTGTGTTACTGATCCCCCTTGGACACAGCCATGCAGGAGCCAGGAACAGCCACCCCAGGTTCGGGTTTTACCATCAGTGATTTACTCTGGAACTCCAAACCCTTCTAGAACTGAGGGTTCCTGCAGCTCTCACAAGAGGAAATTTGCCTGAGGTTTCATCCAAGACCTTTCAAACTGATTTTCATGTATTATTAGTTCAGAATACTGGAATCTTGGGCTTGCTTTTCAAGGTTTTTCTATCACAAGGACATGCAGAGTACAACTCTACTGATAACTGGCTTGTTGGGCTGTTCATGCAAAGTTCTGACTCTCAAAGCAGTGAATGCAGGTCCCTGATGAACTTGGAAATACACTGAAAATTCCACCTGAAGGTTTCTACAGCCTCCAGTGTGGGTATGTTGTCCTTGCTGAAGCACAGAGATCTCCATTACCCCTCTTTTCTCTATCCAGCTACTTCAGGTGTTTCCAAACTTCGGGATATCTCCTTCCAACAGATTCTCTACATGTGTATTTCCCTTATATTTGTTTACAGTTTAATCATTTCTAATTTGTTAATCTGTTGACCAGAATCCAACATGTAAATGTATGGAGCTGCTTCCATTAATGAGTCACTTTCATAACAGTGACTTTTTAGGGAGAACAACAGACAAAAAGATCAAATACCAAAGTAATTCCTCTTATATGGCATTGACCATCTCCCTTTTCTCTCACCTTCTTCTAAGACATCAGTCTGCCCCTGTATTTACACTGCTTCAATTCCCAGTTAAATAATATAAAAACAGATGAAAGATCTATCTTTGTCCTGGACTGTTTTCAAAATTAGACACCAGTGACACTTGAGTCCCCTGATAAAATCCTGTCTACCCAAAATATTCTTGCCTGCAATGAGAACTGTTGGTACTGAGGACTAAATCAAATGGAATAGGAGTTTCAGGGAGCAATCCAGACTACTGAAAATATTAAAAAACCACTTGTGAACTTCTGGCTACATCTCACTTTCTGATTTATTGTAAGCTCTATTACAAGGTAATTCGCTCAGTAAAACTCAAGACCTTTCACCCTGCTACTACCAGAACTCTAAGAATACAAACTTAAACAATAAGTGTGATGCTAATCCTGGCTACTCCTACAGAGGAGAGCTGCTTCCTCTGCACTTCCAGATCCATTAAGCCGAGGGGAGGCAGCCAAGAATCCCTCTGAACCCACGGATCTCCCATGTAGCACCGAGCTATAAATATTTTCCACGCTCAGGGTTCAAGCAGCAGCAGCCCAACACAAAAAGCTGCATTCCCAACTGCATCCTAATGGGATCTTCCCAACTGCAGGGCTGCTGCTGGGCTATCAGCACATGAAAGTCCCGGAACAAGAACTCAAACACCACGATGGGTTCCCATTGTCCTTGAAAGCTGCCTCCTCCTCCGTCCCCTTTGTGAGCAGGGCGCTCACACAGCCTCCATCCATCCACGCCTGCATTCACAGCTCACCAATACTCATATGCAGCAAGGTCAGAAATTTTTTTTTTTAACATTCTTTGATTAATGCTGAGAGCTGCAGCATGTTTAGACAGGGTCGTGACCCCAGGCATCCATTTAATCAAATTTCTCTGCTGCTTGTCCCAGTGGAGCCATCGCAACAAGAAACTCTCTCAATGAAAAAAAAAAAAAAAAAGAAAAAGAAAAGGAAAAAAATGCACACTTCACATCTCACATTGTTTACATGCTGTTAAGTAATTATTTCACTCTTCGACCCCCACTGGCCATCAACAGACAAGTCACCTCCTTGGAGATTCTGAAAAGCTTATTCAGCTGTATATAATTCATTTTGTCTCTTTCCTTCATTGTGAAGCTAACTGCTTAGCTTAAAGACTTCTTTGTGAATACTTAAGTACATGGTGTCCATGCTAATGATCTCACTAATTATAAGCGTATTTATCATATACAAAGTGTTCCCAGCTCTTCTTTCCCAAAGCCATCCTACTCCAGCTCTGCCATCCTGCACTTTCTCACCACATCTTCACCCAAACACTGACATGTGCGTTTCCCTGGAATTCTGTCATTACCTGAGTGACCGAGCAAGTTGCTCAATATTTGCTCAGGAGTTTTCAATAACACTCTGATCTTTTATGCAGCTCTTCTCCAGGGCAAAGTGCAGAAATGAGCCAGGCAGGTAATAAAGAATTACAGTTTGCCTTTATCTAATAGCTCCATCAGTCAGAGTAATAGAGTTGGATAAAATGGTAACCTATTCACCCGGCTCCTCTTAATTGCTACCCTAGGATGCAAAAAGTAGGGGCAAGAAAAAAGTTTATTTCTAATTGCAGTTCAGAAATTAGAGGTGAATGACTTGAAAGCATCTAATACCCTCCTCTCCGAACTCAAAGGGAAACTGACTGAGACAGAATTACAACCACAAAAGCAGATGTCTGGGGGAAAAGGGAAGGGGGGGAGCACTGTGGATTTGGGAGAACAAAAGGATTTATTTCACATTCTGGTTTATTTTTTTCTGAGCGTCTTCTTCCTTTCAAAGTGAAAATATTCACATTAGCTGCTAGAATTATGAGAAAGATGGTGACATGTGCAGAGCAGCCTGCTGAGGAGTTCTACACCCTCAGTGTGCTCCAAGGACCAGATTTTTCACACTCTCATCAAAACTTGTCCACTAAATAAAGGGCTACCTGGATCAAACAGGACAGGGAGAAAGGAAGAAAGCAAAATGAAAGGGGATCCTGGAAGGTCAGGATTAGCTGGAAAGGAATGGAAGTAACAAGGATAAAATCAGACACAAGTAAACCACTGGATAGGTAATAAAAACTGAAATTCTGCCTAATCTAAAGCTGACTCCTGCCCACAGGACGTGATAGAAACAGCCAGGATTTGACAAAATTGTCCCTTCAGACAGAAATAAATCTTAGCAGATCCAACACACTTCTTTACTGGCAAAACTCCACTGAAACTTCAATATACACATTTGTAAATATGACTGCATTGTTCCATTTCTTTTGTAGTGAAATCACCTTTCAAGAAAAGGAACTTTCACATCTGATTTTTGTGGGAATAGGAAATTGTCACTGATAGAGAGTAAATTTAGGAATATGGGATAATTAAAATAAAAAAAAACCCTTTCCCCTTAATCTCACAAATGACCCATTGCTACAGAGAAACATTCTCAGCTGTATTAATTATTTGATATTCATCACTATCTCGAGAGGATAACTGACATGCACATGAACAGTAAAATAATTGCACTGAGCAAACTCTACCTGAATTGTTGAAATATATGACTCATACAGATTATTAAATTAATGAAATATTAGTTGTGACTTTTTTTTTCTTCGCATTCTGTAATTTGTTGAGCTAAATATTATGGAATTTTTCTGCTGGAATAGTACCTACAACTCACGTAACTATTCAACAAATTAAATTCTTTGTTTCTTGATGTTATCTAATTCAGAAATTGCTTTTGATAACATTTAAAAAAAAAGGGGAGAAACTAAAATTTTGTGTCAAGAGCAGAATTTGTTTCCACACAGGCTACACATGCATTGCACAGCTCTGTTAGCACTTCTTGCCCAAGAGCAGTGCTGGTGTAACATAGATTTGATAATGATGTTATTATTACAACCCTGTTCTCAACTGCTTTTACAGAGTCAGTAATATTAAAGTCAGTATTTTGCATTCCTGCAAATTATTAATGATTTAAACTGAAGTTTTACACATCTGGTATCTGCTTCCGTCCTAAGTATGTGATGGAAACGCAGAAAAATAGGTTGCTGCTCCTTTATTAATAAAATACCAGACTTTTCCTGCAAAACTTCAGCACCTCTACACCCTGAAGTACAGGTTGGACTCCTCCAGGAAACTCATTCTGTAGTCATGAAAATATGTAAAATTCTACTCATCATAAACAAATTCTTGAAAGCTTTTGTCAATCTGATGTAGTAAATGTTAATTATGCAGTATCTAAATGATCAAAATTTTCTATTTTGCATTTTCCTTGTTAGGTTACAGAATTTTATATAAAATTTAAAAACCCAACCCAAATTACAGCTCATTTTTGAGGGAATCCTGTAGAAAAACCAGCCTGGAGTGCAGGAGCAGACAGTGCCAGCAGTAGCATCACTTCCTTCCATGGAGGTCCAAAGGAAAATCACAGGAAAAAAAAGTATTAAAGATTTCTCTTAGGATAACTGTGCCTCACTGTGACTGCACCCTAAGCTTTTACTTATGGTTCCCTAACAGAACTGATGATGCTGTGTTGGGGAGAAAATCAAACCTGGACAAGAAGCAGAAGCAAGAACAGAGGGTGGAACTGAAGCAAGAATTAACTCAAAGAATAGGTCATAAAAACTGGTGGTGCTTTCCCACTCTGCTGGAAAATGAAAATAAAACAAGGAAAGAGTCTGGAGGTAGAAGTTCTACAGAGTTCAGCCGACACAAAAAAGCAGAAGCTGGAACTCAGAACACTTTAAATGGAATTCTGCACTTCAGGACAATGCTCAGGGTGGTGTTTGGGAGGGGATGAGAGGCCTGAACCTGCACATCCCTGCCAGCTGCTCCTGGAGTCAGGCTGGAAAATGGGAAAACCCCAAGTGAGCCCAGAGCTTGGGGTGAGCCTGACCCCTTCCCAGAGCCAGGGGAACAGGTGAAGCAGAGGAACAAGTGCACTTGTTCCCATGGCACAGGTACAGGACATTTATTCATTTTAGCTGACAGAGAACTGTCAGAAGCAAGGCAGAAAAAGCTGCATTAGCACCAGAAGGAAACCTACTGTCAATGGATAAATGGGTGAAACTCTGTGCTGACCCCTAATTCTGTACCTAGTAGAGTTTTATGTAAATTAAATGTATGGGTGAGTACCAGAATGGAAGACTTCTGACTTCCATCAGTGTCATGGCAATTCAGTAACAAAGTAAGAGCAGAGATGTCTTGAGCCCCATCCTCCTCCCTTGGCCTCATCCACACAAAAAATTACCTATTCTAAGGCAAAGCTGTAAAGAAAATCTGAAGAAAAAACACCATTAAATTCCCTATTTACAGAGGAAAATGAACATTCTTTCTTTGTTGGCCAGTTTAGGAGTTCCTGTCTAATTCAGGTTTTTATCCATTATTATATCCAATAACAGCAGTTTTATTTTCTTAAGGGATATGGCTAAAACCCAAATTCTAATATTTAATTACAGTTGAGTGCGAAATTCTTCAATTTCACTCTTTATATTTTTAGTCTTTAAATGTAAAAAAACAACTGATTCCTCCAAGTCTCATTTCCAGCAGTAACTGCCCAGGCTTTCAGAAATTTCAGGAGCCAATGCATGCCTGGACTGAATTGGGAAAATTTAATACCGTGTAAGATATGCAGATAAAATATGAATTCCAGCCATGTAACAAAAATGCCGTTGACAACATGTATATTATGCAATTATGACTGTCATTTTATTACTGTTATTAATTTATTAGTATAATTGCAATTTTTTTCAATGTCATAATGTGATAATAAAGGACTTGTCATTACTACGTTAACCTCGGAACATCTCTGACCTCAGGGGAGGTAGCTGTACGCTTTCAGTCCAAAATGAGCTGTCAGTTACCACAACGAGATTTTGATGACTACATTATCTTGTAATTAAATGTCTCAACAAACTTCTCCTTTTGATTGACAGGTAGTTAAGACTATCTTTGACCACAGGGCAGTTTCTTTATTTTTCAAGAATAATTTTTCATCAGTGAAGAAGAAAGACAAGAGTTTAAAAATTAAAGTGTTTTGAACTATATATTAATCTATATTTGGTACTTATAAGACTGAAAATTCCACCAAATTGCATTATCCTCTGCCCAAGCTACAGCATTTCAGTGACAACTTTGATTGATTAAAGGAGTTTTATGCTTTCCTTTATTAGCATTTAGGTCTTTAAAAAAATAAATTGTTTAGATTTCACATTTTCTCCCCTTTCACGCACATTTTTAAGACAGTACCAATGCTCAGAGTCAATACTGAGGAGATCCCATCAGTAAGAAAGTTTTAGGGGATGCTCATAAAGGTTGATTCCTGATGATTTGGACCATTTAGAAGAACCTCGAATAGAAAGCCAGTTCATAATGGGATTAAAAGAACGAGCAACATGAATTACTCTCTATCAGATCATCCATCCTCTCCAACAGGACTTTGTGCCACAGCAGAACCTCAGTGGAACTGAGGCTGGAGGAGCATCAGTGCCAGAAAATCCCAAGATGGGAAGCAAGACACGACACAGAGCAGCAATGCCGGTGCCCTCTCCAAAGAGAAGGATTTCCTTTTCTGAAGGAGGGAGAGTGGAACCACCTCCTCCTGACAGTCCCCATGGAAGGATGCTCTTGGACCTCCTGAGGAACATCCCTGGCCACCACTGGCACCTGCAGCCTTGCCCTCCATGGAACTGTGCATCCAAACTGGTTTATCTCCTCCTGGCAGCCTTTGCTGGAGCTCAGGAGGACAAAGGAAGCAAAGTGAGGATTGGAGGTGCCCAGATAAATTTCTCCTCCCTTGGAATGGGATCCCATCCCCAACCAGTCTAAATTCAACATGAACAAAGGATGAAGGCCATCCTTCCCAAACAAATCTTGACATCAAACACATCCTACATCAAATACAATCTCAATAAAACCTGAAGTCCTTTCAAATGCAGAAAACTGTACCAATTGTGAATTCTGATGATAATAAAAAACAAAGCAAGGGCTTTCCACAGCAACATAAAGGTCACACAGGTTTGGTACACCTGAGGCACGTCTTCAACACAGCCGGGAGTGACAAAATTCCTTTCCCATTTGTGCTGCAATTAATATCAAATTAATTTCCTGGGACACAGCAGCAATTACCCGCACGTCACTGTCACTTAAACTGCCAGGCCTGTGGTTTAACCTTCCAGGAAGAATCCAGTGAGTCAGAAGTTGACACAACAACACACGGGCACGAGCACAGGGAGAAGGTTGCCCTTATCTGCTGAGGCACTCTCTGGTTTCGGTATTTCCCCATTTCCCCCACGGCTGCGCTGTTGAAATCCAAATCTTATCGAGGACTTACGTTACCAATGTTCAGTTTTTTCATAGTTTTCACACTCGGCAGTGGTCTCTAAGAGTTCTCAGCTCTAAGAGTCACGTACATGTATGGGGAACCAGCTTTCATTTGAAGAAAAAGAAAAAAGCAGAAGGCCGAAAGCAAATAAAATCTTAATTTTTACGAAATTTATGCGTTTTTAAAAACTGTGTTAATTTATTTGCTGATACCCAATTTTTTTTCACCTTCCTTTCTCTCACATTTCCTCATTTTAGCAACACATCTTCCTGCAGACTGTTGGACCCCAAGAGCTTTATTCAGATATTGAGGGCATTTAATAAACACCACAAAGAAAAGTTGGGATGAAAATCTGAAATGACAAAAATCTTGCCCAGCATGTTACAGTCATTTATGTGGAATAAACTGCTGAGGTTTAATACTGTGCATGTCATATCTTTGAACTGTTCAAGATAATGACAACAGCTACACTTAACTGTATTTTGGGTTGAATTTGAGCTGCTATCAGGACAACTGGATTTCCTGAAATGTATTTCATACTTTTAAATTTATATTTCAAGTTATTTACTTTACAAATACCTGTTCTTGCAGAAATGACATTAAATAGCTATGTTTGCACAAGGGAAACTGCTACTTATCGAGCATGGCAGCTGCAAATTTTTTGCTATTAATTACTATTTCCTATAAAAATCAGACAGAAACAAGTTAAGGGACTGCACAGTACCACAGAAATTACACTGCTTAATGATTTCCCTAATTTTGGCCATGAGACTTACTTGAGTCAGTCTATACTTGGTCATACATTTACACTGCTCATAAACAGATCAGCTTTTTCATTTGTAGGAAGTTTGCTATCAAAATTATACTAAAAAGTTTCCAATATAAAGGGGTTTTTTTGGTATATTAAAAATTGTTACATATATACACACACACACACTTAAATTCAGCTATATATATAAAATATAAGTATTTGTTCTAGACCAGCTACAGGTCAAAAGCCTTTACCTGAACCTCCTGATATATCAAATGAGCAGACAACCTGTGTGGACCATGCAAACTGCAGAAGTCACTGTAAAACAGATCTTCTGAAAGGTGATGTTTTAATTTACATTTTATGTAAGAATGCTTCTCTGTACCCATATTCAACAGATCAAACTGAAACTAAAAATATTGACAACATCTAGGATAATGCACCTTAAATGACACATTAAAATGATGTTTTTAAGAGTATTTGCTTTTGCAAAAGACATTTTAAGGCAACATTAAATGAAGATATATTTTGAAGCCCCTTAAACTTGCAGCGATGGTGCAGTGCTCGCTCATTTAGATGTAAAATACAGAGCTAGAGCACAAGCTGCTTTATTCTGCCCCCCTGGTGATCCTGAGCTGACCTCTGCACACCATATCCTCTGGAATACTGCAGAACATCTGCACAGCCAAGTATCTCAGCTAGTCTCCCCCTGCCCGCCTGAGCAGGTTGGAATTGCTCTCTAACAGGATTTCCTTCCAGCCTGCAACATTTTTGGGAAGGAGAAGATTCAGCACTGCTTACAGCAAGGCATGGTTGGGTGCTGTCCTCAGAGGAAGAGCGTGCCAGGGAAATTCTGTTTGGAATTCTGTCACTGCAGCCTCACAGACACCCTCACTGCTGCTTCCAGCCACTGCTACCAACTGGTTCAAAGTTAGTGAAAATTATTTCATAACTGTGTTTCAACAGAGGGGCGTGCCAAGGGCAGGATTTCCATGGAGAAAAGAGGTGGGAGTTCTGCTCCCCACTCCAGCTCTGACACACCAAATTCAGACATTTGGGTTTTTACACATTTCCACGAGTCTGGGAACAGTCAACAGGCACAACACCATGAACTGCCTCTGTCTAGGATATGTTTCCTGCATTTAGGAAAGTGCAGTAATTCATCAGTGATTTAACCTATAGACATTTGAAGGTTGGAGAGCACCTCAGAGGGGCTGTTGACCTTCAGCAACTGAAAGAATTGAAGCTCCAGCCTTAGTCAATATATATTTATCTTTCTGTTGGGACTATTACAACTGTTCAAGTAATGCTGACCTTGAAACTTCTGCACACGATGCACCAGAATAATGATCCCTGAAGGAAGAGTATAAAGATACCTAAATAGGATATCTAAATCCAAAATGCACATAAAGATAAAAGGAAGCATTTCAAAATGTGAAGTCGCTTAAGATATGGTAATAATATTAAGGCCCCTATTAATTATAATTTGAATAACATTGCTAAATACTATAATTACACATTTCTAAATATTTTAATGATAGGATAGAATTTATGTCAAAGACCTTGTTTGTTTCATTGTGAAACCTTTGCCTATTTGTAATTAATTTAATGTCTGACAGACAGCCTCGTAAATCAAAATCATCTCCATCTTCAACCTGCTCTGCAGAACAGCAAGAGTACGAAGTCTTAACCCTGGGGCCTTGGGCTTTTTCAACTTTCCTGCAGACAGAAAATTACAAGAAATAAAATGGTTGGTTTCATGTGATGCCCCAGTTACTTGTTCCCTCACATTTCATGCAGAATTTTCTCTCAAATTTAAGATTCAAACAGCAGCCAGGACCAATTATATGACATGAATCAAAAATATTATGGTACTACAGGTACCATAAAATGAACCCTCCTGGGGCCTCTCTTTTTCTAATACCTAACCCTTGACAGAGGCAGTTGGAAAGTCTCTTCACAAATTTTTGGAGATGATTTCTCTGAAAAAACCAAAACTCTCTCTGGAGATGGCTGGAGTAAAGATGAGAATCACCAGAAGGAGGCTTTGAGCATAGAATATACTGAGATTGTTTCACATCCAGCCTTAAAACCACCATATTCCATATGTAAAATTATATTAAAAATCCCCAAAAGAAAACCACACCCAAAGTCTTTAAGTTGGCTTTTGACTTCTCTTCAGGACCTTCCAAAACCAACACAAAAATCCTCCAAATTCAAACTGCAGCTACACCCTGTCCATCAACAATCCCACCTGAGCTATTCACAGGCTTTAATTGAAAGAATTACCATTTAAAAACTCACAGTAAGGGCAGAATGTTAGGTTTTATATCAACTATTCATCACCCAGACTTCTCCACTGTCCTTTCTGCAGAGCCCAGGGCATCACCACAACACTGAACAGTGGCATCAGAGATTATCAGTGCACAAGAACACCCAAAAACACTGGCACCAATGAATTGTTCCTTTTCTTCCTCCCTCTGGATTGCTCCTGTCACTTCAGAAGAGCCAATAACTATTCAAAGAAAACCATCTCAGTTGCACACTTTGTTAACAAGGAGTAACTTATTTCCAAGTGCAAATGTGCCCTGAGTCAGCTACCAAATGCATAAAATAAACATGTCCACATCGTACAAATTCTTTTCCAACCTCACCACAGATTTCATAACTGTCAGCTTTCTGGCTGTCTGGAACTTTCTATTTTCTAAAAGCCTGAATCAACAGAATCAGCATTCTGCTTTCTAACTGACCTGATAAGCTCTTGTTGGAGAGGGAGAAGGAAACTCATGCTCCAACTCCTCCAATTCAGAACCTGGGGTATTTTTTAAATATGCTCCCACCACTTGCAGCTGCCAGGATGCAAAGTGGGTTAAAGAAGGGCTGTAAAATAGCAGTAGAGTCTTTTCGTAGCTACATTAAACTTGTGAAAAATATTTTTGGTTTACTTAAATAAAACATGCAGCACAAGCAGCGAGCTGTTCTGTAGCTGAAGATCACCCCCCAAAACCCCACTTGAACACTGAGGCAGCATGGACACAGACACCACCATCACAGAGAGCATCAAATGGCAATTCCACAGGAGCTTTTCTGTTCAGTGCATTTTATCTGGGCTCAGGAGAGTCAGTACCATTTTATTTTACATGGTATTATCCCAGATGCTGCTGTGTCTCACATTTATTTACGCATTTCCCATTGGGATACAGGAGTTTGCATGAAAACCTGACCCTTCAGCAGGTACTGCTTTTCCTACAGCAGCCAATAAAGGGCTACCTTGAAAGAGGAGGAAAAGCTAAAAACTGCACCTCTACAATGCAGTTCAACATGATACATGGAGTTTTATCTCATCCATATACTGCGTAATAAAATTTACTGTTCTATTAACTCTCTTCCACGATGTCCACTGGATTAAGGCTGCAGCAGAAGTGGGGTTTTTTTGATAAAGAAATCTGCTGGGTTTGGAAAAATGAGGCTCAGCAGGGGATTCAAGAACTTCATCTCTTGGTAAGCAGCTGAGTATCAAACCTGTCAGTGCATGAGGCACTCCTGTCTGAGCACTGCTTGGTAAAACAACGTCCAAGAGCTTTGGACACCTTCTGCCCAACAGCATCATCATAAACTCTGCCTCCAGGAGACCACTCAGCCCTGAAATGCAGAGCAAGGCCCATGCAAGCAGTGCTGCAGGGAAGGGTGATGCTCCTGGACAGCCTGGGGAGAGCTGCCCCAGAGCCCCTGTCCCTGGCACAGACGCTGCAGGGACACCAGGGGCAGGAGCACAGGGACACCAAAGCCACAGGGACTGTCCAGATGCTCCCAAAGCCCCCCCAGAGCAGCAGGGCTGAGCCAGGGATGCTGCAGGCTCTGAGTACAAACCAAGGCAGAGCACACACAGCACTACAGGCATCACACCATGAAGGACTGATGAAGCTTTGTCTTCCAGGTGAGGAATCACTGCTGCCCAGAATGCGCAGAGAATTCCTGAGTATCTGTCTTCTCTGAAGAGACAGATATAATTTCTTGACAATTCTTATAATTTCTTTCTCAAAAATATCAAATTAACCTCCTCCAAATCACCCAGCACAGTCTCCAAAGACCAGTGTTGATTAAGCCAGGAGAGAAATACTACTTTTTTTCAAGCGTGGTCTAATTATTGTATATTTTACACATAAGGAAGGTCTCTTAAAAACTGTGAACAATCCCCTTACTTCATTTAGCCTGCAGAGTATCTCAGTTTTGCTCAGGACTGTTTCAGCTTGGGGAGCAGCAAAAGATAATAAATTTTAATAGTACTATTACTATTACTTAATTGTTCAAAATTCAAGGTCTCTGGCACATCAGGGGCCAAGACAAAAATCTGCTGACTGAAAAAAACAAGTACATAAACAATTCACTGTAACTGCCTTTCCTCTATCACATATTATATTAAAACCTGATGCAAAATGTTGACTTGGAAGAGCTAAACATAAAGACTCCTTAGATTCCACATAATATATTTGAATAGCATTCACAGAATACCCCAAGACTTGCTAATTTGGTGATGTTATTCTCCCTATATATTTTAAGGCAGTGCTACAGCAAACTGAGATAGGTGGGGTAGGAATTACACCACTTTAATTTCTCCAGGATAACAATTAAAGCTCTGCCAACCTAGGTACTACGCTACACTGAATTTATGAACAAAGGTGAAGCTGAAGATTAATCAGCACATTCAGGCCTGTCAAACTCCTCCAACTCCACAACCTGAATTTATTATGCAAAAATGGCTACAATATGTGAAATTTACTGGCTTAGACACAGAATGTCCCTTACTCAGCAAGCCTTCACCAGGATTCAGAGATGTTTCTTTAGCCAAACAACGAAGCAGGACAGAACCTGAGCCAGCACAGACCTCGTTAAGATTTACAGCACAAGAATTATTTTCAGGGTGGTTGCTGAGGGGTTTGTGAGCTCTGATGGGGCCTAGGAGTGACTGTGGATGGAGCTGTCTGTCCCCATCTCATTCTGTCCCCATCCCTGGGCTGGCTCCCAAGGCCAGCCCTCCCTCCCTCTCTCCAGGCTGTACAGGACACACCCTGAAGTCACTTCTGCAGCACAAGTTTAACACACGTGGCTTCCCTAAACACACTACTTGTAACTCAGTAATCCACGGAAAAGTCAGGAATCCATGGAAGAGCAGCTTCATTAAAAAGAAGGATCGAGCAGTTATGTAAGCAGTGTATGGAAAAAGTCCTATTTCCCAGATTTGGTATTTGCCCAATTACAAAGAGCTTTACTTTCCAACCTCAATATTATGTTACTGAAACTCATTTTTTTTTAACTGAGGAAGATGGAATATTATCTCTGTTGAACTCCAAGTCACTTTGGAAAATAACATTTTAAACAAATTTCCAACCAACACTGTGCAGATGGCACAAAGCCTCTCCCCCTTCATTACAACAAATAAAAATGATGTACAGTGTACTGAGGAGCTGTTCAGCACAGAAACCCCAGGCATCACCTGCACTGAAAGGTGCCTGGAACTCTGCAGGATGCTGGAGCTTAACTCAGAAGCAACAACGCAAAAGATATCACAACTCACAGTTGTTATGCCAGGTTGGACTTGGGCATCTTGGAAGTCCCTTCCAACGTTGAAGATTCCATGTCTACACAAAGAAGTTCTCAAGGGCAATAGCACCAAAGTGGCTTTGCTGCTGTTGTCCTTGGAAACTCTCGCTGCCTTCTGGGCTCTCACAGTAGGAGAGCAACTGCACTGCCACAGGGAGTGACCTCTGCTGAGCCAGGGTCAACAAGCCCCTAGATCGAGCCTTTAAGGCCTCCTCATTTATGAACAAATACAGAAAATACAATTTCTGAATCTCACAGTTCTTGTAAAACTTCTCATGCCTTCTGCTTTCTAATCTGAAACTGATACAGAGCTCATAACAGATTAACTTCTTTCATTCCTGACCACTCCATTTTTTATATACAGTAATATTGCAGTATGTTTTCCTCTCAAATTGTTTTTGAAGATATTTCATGAGTCAGATAAGGTTCCTTTTAAAAACCCTGGCTCTTTAGGTGTTAAACACAAGTAGTAAATCCACTCTGTCAAATTGCCCCATTTATAATATTTAATCTTCCTTCTGTAATCAGGAGAGCTGAAGTGCACATTCAGAGTTGCCTTCCTTTGACACAGTTCTCTTATTACTGTCTCTTTTCCTCACATAATGTCCCACAGCAGCTGTGCCATTATGATGATGCTTTCTCTTCTCTCTTTTTCTTTTTTTTTAACAGCCTCTCTAGCACAAATAATTAAAACATGTATTTACCTTCCATCTCTCGCCTGAGACTAAGTGCACATTTTGCAGGGAGGGGGGCAGTTGTTTGTTTCTTTTTATTTTATTTCTGAGCAGTGACATATTGATGTTTCAGATAATAAATCATTCCAATTTGTTCATCCCTGCCAACAATGGTTTTAATCTTCATTTACGACTTGCAAAGTCCGTTTTGTTGGAAGCGTTTGATAAAATACTCAATTACCATTTTTTTTTGCACTGCAGTTCAACTGCTGTGCTGATAAAGGCTCTAGCTCAGAAGATAAACTGCAAATAATTCCTGAAGAACAAATGTCAGAGGCAGTTTACAATGAATGGGATTTTTTTTTAGCAGATTATTCTCCCACCAAAGTGACAGGGCAGCTCAATATTTATTTTGTTGAGAATGTCATTTAAATATTGTTTGACACCTGCTCCCTGCAGTCAGCTACTCAGCACAGAGCACTTTCAAGGGGTTTGGAGTGAGGTTCCAGATCTAACATATTTCAGGGACTTGATTTAAGAAGTAGAAATGGCAGCTTCAAGACACACTTGGCAATTCTTCCCAGGCAAATAAAGGGAAACACCACCAGAACACATGTGCTGCACACACCTGTGTGCTCAGGGACCCAGGAAAACCACAGGGCAAATGTGTGAGCAAAGGGGAGACCTAAGGAAGAGGCTGAAGTTTTCAACTCATCCCTGTGCAGCTTCCATGACATTAAATTAAAAAAAATGTTTTGGATTACTTTTCCTCTTTTGATGTCTAGGAGAGAAGGTATCTCCAGAGTTCTGTGGCATGTTCCCCTGTGGATACTCTCCAGATGGCTGTGGTGGGCTGCTGGCTGTGCTCAGCTCATCACCAATTGTCTCTGCTGCTCCTTCCCCTGCTCCAGTGTGGGATCCTCCATGGGAGACACTCTTCCATGAATTTCTCCAGCATGAACCCTTCCCACAGGCTGTTCCAGCACGGATCCCTTTCCATGGGGTGCAGTCCTCCCGAACCAGCTGCTCCAGCGGGGTTCCCTGTGGGATCACAAGTCCTGCAGGACCCTGCCCCAGTGTGGGTTCCCAAGGGCTCACAGCCTCCTCCAGCTCCTCCAGGGGCAGGGCTGCCTCACCACCTCCCACTACCAAAACCTGGCCACGTTCAGCAGCTGAACTCGGCTCACACTGCTGCAGTTCCTTACAGCAAAATGGGATTTCCCCCTCTCCCAGGTGTGGAACCAACCTGGAGACAGAGTAATGACCACTGTCAGTCCAAAGCACTTGATCTCAAAAGGATCATTCATACAATATTGTCACCTTATCAGTGGCTCTTCCAGTCCTTTAAAAATCAGAGCATTCTTCCAAAAATGCTCTCCTGAAATGTACACAAACTGTACATGTGAAACACCTGTGAAGGTGCTGAGAGGATGGCACAGCACAGTCAGGGATGTACCCAGAACATTCCCTGAGAAAAGGTCCCTCCCCATCTTTCCACAAAACAAGTAGCCATGAGCCATTTATCTTAATGAATTAAAAGTGTAATTATTGTAATTATGTCTTTTGTTTCAGTTTCTTAATCTGTTTTCAACTACCCTGGTTTATTTGCTTCAGTTATGTGTTGGGTTTTTTTGTGCTAACTCAGTGTTTGTCTGCAGGGGATTCAGAGAACACACTGAAGGTGGAGCCTTCCCCTTTCCTCACGAAACACTTGGAATAAGAAACATGCAGGATTCACACAGTACTGCAAGGGAACAGGAACCCAGCAAAATCAGAGATATACTGTAATTCAACACTGTCTGAAGTGCATCAAGTCCTTTGAAAGGCCATAATCTGCTAAATTAGGTCAGAGATCTATCTGCACTTCAGAGACCTTTATACTCACAACTGGCAGGAAGGAAAATCGTACTAAACCAAAAATATGCTTGAGTTAGTACATTCATCATGCAAATAAATGTGCATAAGCTTTAGTTATAACCCTAACTGTATTTATAAAATACTTCCTCTAACTACATTTATACCCACATATGTATAATAGGCACATATAAATCAGAGCATATATTTTCTCGAGTTCTCATCTCACCTATGAATACTTTGCTCTTCTCTTCAATAAAACAAAATTAAAACTTAAGGATAAAAAAATAGAGAAAGTGTTTTTACAGATAAAATGATACTTGTTTAGCTACTTTTAAAAATTGTAATAAATGAAGAGAGAGTGACTGCAAATGATCTGACCAGAAGAAGTAGAGATGGAGACTTCTGGAATACAATAAGCAGCATGCACTTAAATGAAGCACACACACACACATTAAGTCCAGAAAACAATGCAATGACACATGCAGGACCAGAATGGGAAGGTGGTGACTAATCTGGCCTCCAGGGTTAACAGAACTGGGCAGGGAGCACAATCTAATGATAATGTGAGTTATTACAGAGACAAGATGGAGTATCCAATTCCCCAGCGTGTATGTGCATGTGTACACATGTACATCTGTAAATACATGCTTTACAAACCTATTACTGCTTTTCACCAGCCTCTCAAAAAGTATTGAGATTAATGAATAATTGGGTTTCCAAATCTCTCATTGTTCCTCTGTGCTGCTGTGGCTCAATACAGACATCATTACTTCTCCACCAGCGTAGTGATTCTGTTCGTCATGCCTGAAACAACTACAGCACGGAGATTAAATACAATCTATATCCACATAAATCATTGAATAAATGAATCATGAAATTAATATGTAAATTGTGTGTTTAACCTCTATTTATACAGCACTGTCTGTCACCATGTAGTAAATCTAAAACTAATTGCAAATTCACAACTCTGCAAAAAGAACACCATGGTAAAAGCTTGACATATTTATTAACTAAATGTTGAACTACATTGAGTAAGTAATTAACAGTCATGCCAGAACAGGGAGAGGAAATTATATTTAAGCACAGATGTCACCTGTATGAAATGGCTAAAACTATTTTAGATTAGATTTTGATATTAATCAAAGAATACTCCTATTTAATTTTTGACAGACAAATCTGTTTCCATTTATTCATGATTCCATTAAACACTCTGGTTTTAAACCTGAATGTCATGTCCATTCTCAGTCTGGTATGTTCCTTTTAATATGTCTTTTAAAAGAAAATGTGAAGAAGAAAACAGTAAGGTTAAATGGTAATAAAGTCTTCTTACAGTGTAGACAAAATGCCCTCAAAGGATGAGAAAAATTATTTTATATTAGGTTAAATTCTGTTATTTATTTCTTTGATATATAAAGAACTGAACACAAGCCTTAAGATACCATCTCTAATTTCATCTCTACATATTTCCAGTGCTTTCTGATGAACAAAAGGCACCTCGCCTTGGATGGTCATGGAAGGTCCCCAGCTGCATGCACCAACACAAAGATCCTTCCTAAGTCATTGTTCTAGAATTGCAATATATTTAAGACATATAACATCAAAATAGATGTTACAATGAAAGTACCTGCAAAATGTGTTTGTAGCTTCCCAAGAGTCACTCAGGTACTCAGAACAAAAGGGAGGAGAGATGTTCTCCCTTCAGGCAGCCAAAACTGATCCCATGGCACAAGGTAAGTGATGCCCATCAGGAGTACCCTGCTGCCAAACACAAACTTCATTGTGGAATTCCTTATATTAACCATTTTTCTTAAAATCTTCAGCTGCTGAAACTAGGCAAATATAGCAAGAATCACCAGAAAAGAGAAGAAATTTTATCTATGAAATCAGACTGGTCCTATGTCACCTCCCTTCTTTGCTTTTACCTTCAACAGGTCAATGCAGGCACCCTACAAGTGCAATTCCCAAGCAGGATGTGAGCACAAGGCAGGTTCATAACCATGGAAAAATGAATCCTTGCTGAATATTAGAACAGCAGAGTGAAATCGATTATATAATAAATATGTACTTTAAAACACAGCAACTGGCCCACTGGGCAAACTTCCTTTCTTAACAGGCACTATACATTTGAAAAATATCCCAAGTAAATTCCAGTGGATTCAAATGGAAAATGCACCCTGCTAGGAAAACAAGTGATTCCAGCAAAGAGGGGGAGATCCTGAAATAACCAATACTGATGAGAAAACTCAGAAATAAATTTATGCACTTGTTTCCAGGGCTTTTAGTCAAGATAAACTCAGATAAAGCAGAGAAATTTTACTTCATATGGAATTTATAGATTTGAGCTATCCCCTCATGGCAAATCCATCCTGCCCACAGTGCCTGATGGGGCTACAAGCAGGAGGATCCCCATCCCACAACCTGCACTGCACAGCCACAAAGAGATGAGGTGATTTGTCCAAGGTCACCACACAAACCATTTCCAGGGCCAGCAATGAGACCCAAGTTCCTCAACTCCTGGTTCTGGCAACTGGACCATGATGCCTTTAAGTGTATTACAGCAAACTATTCCTTGTGTCATCAATCTCAGCTCCAGAAGCACTCTAAATCACTCCAGGATTATGACATTTTTATGGGAGGACAGCACTTCATTACAGACCTGAGAACTTGGGAGGAAGAGCAGGAAAAACTCCCTAAGGTGCTGAGAAAATCTCAGGAGCTACGCTGGAAAACAACTGTCTATAAAGACAAAACATGGAAACTGCTGTTTACTACTTGCTATTTCTTATCCATTTACCCATCTATTTTCTACAATTTTTAGCAGTTTCAGGGTCACAGAGAAGAGAAATAGCAGCCTGTGCCCCATGTCCTATGGCTAAAAGGAACAGTTCCCATTACACAGACAGTTTACAAGCAGAGTTTGAACAAGCTATGGGATTTTTCCTGAATGATAAATAAATTGCTGCAATCATGTACAAATTTCCAAAGTTTTAAAATAAATTCAAAACAACCTCACAAACCAGAGGTCACTGTGGACTGTGAGGTTCAGTGTGGAAGCAGCAGACTGTGTATGTGTAACAAAGAACTCAACATCCCACTGGGCACAGGAGGGATTCAAATGATTACTCATAATAGAGTCAGAACTTACAGATTAGACAAACAAAAAGGCAAGGCACAACGTAAAGTATGTAAAACAACAAGCAGAAATAAGGAATCATCTAGGGAGGAACAAATGGGATGGTTATGAGAATGTGAGGTCTGTGGTGAAACAAACAGTAGTTGTTGAAGAGACGGAAGCAGAAGAGATGGCACAGACATGAAGAGCAGAAAACCTCTTAAGTAGTGGAGAAAAAAATAAAAAGAACACATCTGCGAACATTTAGCAGTTGTGGTTAAGGTGAAGGTGTGACCATTTTAGCAGAGCCATCCTGTAGGAGCAGCCTCTCTGTTCCCAGCTGCACTGGCAGCAAGTCACCAACTGCAGAGCACGAAGAGCCACATTTAATTCCAGAGAACAGGAATTATTCAGACAGGAGTGGAGATTCTTGCAAAGACTCAAGCACTGATGCCTTCAGGACAGGCAAGGCCCCTCCTGGAGCAGCTTTAATGATCACAGTTCCAAAGGAACCAACCAGAGCTTTCCCTCACTTGCCCACACCATTCCTTCTCAGTGTCTTCTAGAGTCTCTTTTAATCAACTCCATTATTTTGTCTGGCCTAGTGTTTCAGATTTAGCAGTTGTCTTAAGAAAATTATTGGCCCTATAATTTAAGAATTTCCATCCCATTTCAATTACTCAAGTCCCTCACATGACCAAATTGTCATCTTTATTCTTCTCTATATTGACAATATCTTCTTACATTTGTCATCAGCAAACTGTATTACCACATGTCCTCTGTGTCTGGGTGATCACAAAAATATTTAATAAGATCAGACACAAAAAAATCCTTGATAACTCAATCAAGTAACCTTTCTTAAGTCTGATAATTTCAAATTATATTGAACATGCTTAAGCTGCTTTCCCCACTTTTTGCCAACCTATCCAGGGAATTTCCTTAACTACATGCTCTACAGAAGTCCAGACAGCAATGGCAACCTTTCCTATTTCTAGAAAAATCAGTAATCTTAGCAAACACAGCTATTGAGTCAGCTTTGCACAATCTACTCATGGAAAATCACAGGACATTGTGTCTAACTATCCACTTCTCTGCCTGGTTTGAATTATATTCAATAACAAAGTGTGTTTCAAATTCTCCTCTGCAAATTAGATGAATTATTACCTCTAAGTTTTCCATGTTTCCTACTATGAAATCTATATTGATAAGCTCCCTAAACTTAATAAAACCTCATATGAATCTGCCAAGATAAATTAAGTTATGTTCACATATCTGTCCTTACTGGGGCATAAGAAGGATCCACAGTATTTGCTGACCAGGGTAACCAAACCCTGCAGCAGCTCAGGACCCCCAAAGCTCCCCTTTGAAGAAGGGCAGAAGGATTTAAAGCAAACCCTGAAGCAGAGCTTCTTCACAGCAGACACAAGATGAACCTAAGCTGCACACAGGATCAGAAACAAATGGCAGCAAGGGGAGGAGGAGCACACCTGCATCCATGGGCAGCTTCCACAAGCAGTGCCTGTGTGCCAGGGCTGATCCTCAGAGCTCTCAGACACACAAGTCACAGGCGCGCACCAGCCCCACGATCATTTCTTGCTGCACTTCAGAGCTCTTTGGGAACTGCTGATCCTCAGCTTCCCTTCTGGGCAGGAGGGCTGGATCACCACACCATCCTGGCTGAGTACCACAGTCCAAAGGCAATGAAGGAGCCACAGAACCAGCTAGGCTGGAGAAGACCTCTGAGATCACAGAGTCCAACCTGTGAGTGATCACCACCTTGTCACCCAGCGCAGAGCACTGAGTGCCACCTCCAGGGATGGGGACTCCAGGAGCTGTCACCACCTCAGACCTCACTTCCCACACAGGAATTCAGAGCAGCCCATCACCCCAGCAGCCAGATTAAAGGCAGCAGGGAGGGGAGGGAGGAGAGGCCATAAAGCAGCTTCTTTCTGCCCTGCATAGGGCCCAGATTGCCACAGCGCTGTTTTTCAAGCCACTAATGGCTCTGATATTGTTTCCACAAGAGATTTACGTTAAAAAGATAACTTTCCTCACTTTTGCTTTTCATTTCTGTCCCTTTCCCTGCCCGACATTTCATTCGGGGAGGGAGAGGGAGCTGCTCATTTCCGCAGAGCCCAGAACAATCTCAGATTTATGAGGTGCAGGGAGCCCATCAGGGTGATAGAGCAATCTTTCCAGCAGACATCTCTCCATTACTGGAGCTGATGCCTCCCTGCCCTGGTGCCACTGCTGGACGGATCTGTCAGCCCCAACAGGGGGGCTCTGGGCCCTGCCAGCCCCCTCACCCATCTGTCATCTTTATCTCTGCAGCTCCTCTTCAACTCTTCACGTGCAGCTTCACCGCCTCGAGTTGTTTTTTATTTTTTTTTTTAAACAAAACCTTTGAATGAAAAGGCACATTTCCAACTCGGCGTCTTATGTGACTTTATTTTCCGCCTTATTTTATGATGAAGTTATTTTAGCTTTTATGAAAGGAAATAATGGGTAAAGATGAAGGCTTCATTCCACTGTGCTGACAACATACTGGTGGAGAAATGGTGCAGTTAATAATGTAAACTTGATGTATGTAAGCACAGCTGGTTTGGGAACATCTTTTCAGTAGCACTAATTTATACTTTGCCTTTATTTTGTGTTTTGGTTTATGATTTTGATTAGCCACTAGAATGAGCTCTCTTAATTGCTTTCTGCTAAACTGCTTAAAAGCAAAAAAAAACCAAAAAACCAAAAAACAAAACCTACCCCACCCCTAGAAATTGAAACCATGCAACCTGCTTTACTTTATTAGACTTTTACTATGTTTTTTAACTAGACTTTTACATTCAAAAATCAAAACCCAATATTAAAGGCTGTCAGATACCCTCTGGGCTCTGAAGGAACAGAAAAAAGAGAGGAGAAATCCTGAACCCTCAGCAGCATTTACTCATCAGCAATTTTAAATTCTGTATCACACAAACTTCTTCCAGTGATCTGCTTTAGTTTTTGCATCTTAATTCAAGGTTTGATGCCCAAAATACATATTATTACCAGTATTAAATGGCTACTCCTTTCATTTCCTGTCTCCCAGCACTCCCTAAATTCATTCTGTATTTACTTATCAAAAAAGGCAAACATAATGCATGGAGGAAAAAAGAAGAGAGTGGGAGATGCCCAGTTAAGAGAGTCATACATCAATACACAACCTCTGCATTCCTGAGCAGACACTGAAGACATTTAATATTTACTTCTTCTGACAAAACAGTTTTAAAACTGTTTTCTATTACTTTTATTTTATTTTAAACTTAAATCTCTAACTGCTGTGAAAGGCTTTCAGAAATTTTTGTTTTATCAAGAATGCAGGACTTGAAAAAGGCCACATGCAAGCAGCTCTTGTTAAATTTATTAATAAACTTTCTCAAAGTAAAACTGAATAGAGTATTGAGGCTATCACAACTGAAATAGTCATTGCAGAATTAGAAACATATAATTAAGCTAAAAGGTTTCCACCTGCAAACAATGATTTTTTTTTTTAATTAAAATAAGCTTGCAACACTGAAAGTGGGCTTTGTAACTTTTCAAAGATCTCTTCTCAGCACTTTTAACCCTAGGGGTGCCCAACTGGATACCCCAAAAATCAGCATCAGCTGTTCTTTTTCTTAACCAGAGGGATTCATGGCAACTCACGTCACACTTCCAAGGTTATTTTCCACAGACAAAACACAACAAATATTTCCAAAAACAAGATCTGGAAATATCTCTAGTCCTACATACCTCAAACGTACATTCTGCAAGTTGGTTTCCAACACAACAGCTAAGGAAAGGCCAGAGCACTTCATGGGAAATGCTCAACAACTGGTAAATTCCCAGCACCATCACTGCAAACTCCCATTGTCTGGGCAGAACAGAATTCGTGAATCTGCCCTTTGTTGAAATTCAGTGGACAAACTCTTTCTTCCAGCCTCGGCATGGAGAAGGAAGTTAATCACCTGATTTAAAGGTGGCTGCTCTTTATATTACCTCTGCAGTGAAGTGACAGTCATCAGGCTTTTACAGTGACACTGCCATGATCAATGCTGCAGTCTCAGGTGTTAATGCTTCATCTACCTTTAAAAGCAAATCTAATAACCCAGAAAGATCAATATTATTAGTTTGTTATCCCATGTTAAATTATTGTGAATTTCCTACATTTTTACAGAATTCATCAGTGGCATTGACCATAGCCCAAAAATGTTAATGCTAAACAGCACATCCCTGACTTGGGAACTATCAGACCCCTGCAAAATGTGCAGATTGACAGTAAAACCCATCTGAAAATTTTTTTGGCAAAACTGTTCTGCAAAATTCCACACCAAAACAGCTGAAAAGGGCAGTGAGAACAGAGCTCAATCCCTCAGCTCAAAGCTGCCGAGCAGACAACAGCTGTACCAGAGACACTGGGCAGCTTCAGGGGAGCAGGGACAGCAGCATCCCAGGCTGCTTCTGAACAAAGAACAATTGCACAAGGATCCAAAGTATATGGGGGGAAAGGAGAAAGAGGTGGAGGCCCTAATCCCTGCACTATTTGCCTTTTTCCCCCAAGCATTTTATTTACTCAAAATCCAAGTGCCAGCTGTAGGGTGCCACACCACAGGCTGGTACCACTGACTGGGGTGAGCAGCAATGCCAGGGGCCTGGTACATCTGCAGGAAGCTTTTATCCACTTTAATGTCTTTTTTTAAAAGCATCCAAGTATGAAATGGATCCAGTCTTCCACCACAAGCTGCTCAGAACATCAGCCACAGCAATGAAAACTGGAAGACGACAACCTGGCTCAATGAGTCAAACATCCACCACTTAGGAGAAATCAGGCTGGAAACCCAAGAAACCCAACTCATGAGCTACTGTTCTGACTTTTAGGGCCCCTCAGTATTTGCCACAGCTTCCCAAAGCCATACTTAAGCCTCTTAAACATAAATTCTACTACTTCCTTCCTCCCATAGCCACCTCTTAGAGTACTTCTCACATGTCTTGTGGGAAAAGAACCTTTTCATAAAGAAAAAGTCAAATATTTTTTAAAGGTCGTGAAAAAAAAGACATTTTAATATAACAATCTATTTTGCAGCCAACTCAACTAACTTCTGCAAGAAAAACATTTAGTCAGTATTAAAAAGCAGAAAGCACCTTACATTTTGATTAATTTGATACTCCTGTATTATGCATAAAGCCACTCATTCATTTTGCCCTGCAAACTATTCTTATCCAAGAACAGATACGATCAGAGCAAAGCAGTGAAAAATTTTATTAAAGTAAACACAATCCCAGTGGAACATGCTCGTCATGGAAATACACCAGCAGCTGCTAAAAAATGGGCCATTTCATATGGATGTAATAAATATTTTCATGGACACCTATCTACTGTTCTTTCAAAGTTTTAAATGCATAACTAGTAAGAAGCTTTTCCTGGTGTCTGCCTAAGCAGATGTCAGTCACCCACCACATGTCAGACATTTAAAAAGCATTCCAATAGGAAAGAAGAACAAGGTTGTAAGGTAGGGAGCACGTGTGCAGGCTTCCTCCCAACTGAGCACAAAGCCCAGCCCTTGTTATGGAGTCACATTCTGATCCTCCCTATGGGTGGCAAAGAAATACCTATGGATCTGCAAACACCTTTCACACTGACTTATTTAAGAAGGGAGCAACTACAAACAAAGCCACATGCAGCACTAAGTGCTCTGCAACAATAGATTGGCAATGCCAAATAGCAATTTCACAGCAAGCCACAGGGCTGGAGCTGATCCATCTCCCAAATCTGATGGATGAACCTCCCTAACGCAGGATAAAAACCTAAGTGCTGCTTTCTAGCAGAAGTTGTACAGCAGCTTCACACTTGTGAAATGCTCAGGTTACCAGTCAGACTCCTGCTCATACACCCCAAATTCCTCTCCTGATGAAGCTCCAAGGCTTGTCATACCTGCTACTGACAGACCTAGATAGGTCATCCTCGAGCAGTCCTTGGCTCTAAGTGAGCAGCTAAAGCCAGCTAAACAGCAGCTGAGGGACATCCAGGAACACACCTCAGCTCTCATATGTGTTCTCACCCGTGTTCCACATCTGCTCCACTTCTGTGGGCCCCCAGTTTGACTCAGGAGTTTGATCATCCTTCAGCAGAAGACACACCACGGGTTTGGGGCTGGCTGGCTCTCCCCCCAGCAGGGATGGACTGGCACAGTCTGGAGCTGGAAAATCCCTCTGGTGCCACCCATCACAGCAGAGTCCCAGGGGACAACTCACCCAGCACTGATGGCAGATCTGGACAGTGAAAACCAGGAGCACAACCCCACAGAGGAGCCAGCTCCCCAGTGCCAACACCCTTCAGTTGGAGATCTGTCCCCTGCTCCCCTGTGCCCTTGCTCAGGGAATGAAAGAAGCCTTGGGTTTAGTGCAAGATGAAAAGTGGGGAAAATGACAGGGACACTGAGGGACAGGCCCAGGCTGGGCCCTGCAGCTGCTTATGAAGACTCAACTACAAACCCCTGGAGTAGCCACTGTTCACTAAAAGCCAGAAAACTGACATTCCCAGACTCTGGGCTCTGCTCAGTTGAATGACAATAAAACCAGAACTGTTACCCTTTTTTGTTTGTTTGTTTGGAAAGTAGCAAAGTTCTGTACTCTTCACCTCCTGAAAACCATTTTACTTTTTATTAACTCATAATATTCTAAATAATCTTCAGCTTTAGTTTATATTCTTATGCTGAAGTTTTAAAGCCAAAAAATGAAAACCAAACAAAAAATCCCCAGACCTTTAACATGACATGAACTAAATACAAGCCAACATCCACTCTCCCATTCTGAGTCTAAGCATGTTAACTTTACATTGCATTTACATTACTCTGTATTAAGTAACTTTTGGGGTTCTAAACATGCTTATACCAGTGCACACACATCTATGTATGCCCACGTACACACAGTCAAAAATCATCTCATGTTCTCATGAAAATTTCTGACCTCTCTTTACCACTGGTTTTGCAAATACTGCCTTTGTGAAAAATGTATAAGAGTAATGAAATTCCTGGCTGAGGCTTTAATCTCAAGTCACTTCTATAACAGGGGGTGGATCAGAGAGTATAATTTGCTGTTATCGCACTGCTCATCTCCTGTGTTGACAATAGAAATCCTCCTGTTAGTTTTTCTTAGACAAACGTGACCCCAACCTGATATGACACTTTTATTTTTTCAGCTGTGTAACAACAGTCTTAAACCAGGTGCTTTCTAAGCTGCATTATCCCATTTTGGTAAACTTTTGTGTTGCTATCAGCAAGGTAACACATCAAAAAATTTTTCTGGACTACATTTGTAGACTTATGAATTAAATACTGTACACCAGCTTCTTGACATTTTCACATCTTGCCAATAACAAAATATTTGACTACTTCGTGTTTTTCACATTCTTAATTAAAATTAAGCACGGATTGGCAGGCTTTTAGGGAAATACCAGTAACATTCCAGGATAAATTGGAAGCATTAATGCGTTTAAAACGTTTGTTTTCCTTTTTAAAAAAACTGATCATTAAGTTTTTTCTGGAGGTTTTTGGTAGGGAATATCTATATTCTGTTGTTTTTATGCCTGCATATTCATCAGTCTAAAACAATTTTAGACCACAGCCTCTTTGGTCTTGTGTTTTAGTACTTGCTGGCACTAGAATTTTGCACCATAGCCCTCGATTTATAGCCCTCATTTAGCCATCATGCTATTCAAACCCCTGACTTTAAATATCCGCCACACAGATATGAGTAACAAAAAGAGACAGAGTATAGCTATTGTGCCTTCAAAGAAAAGCAATAAACCATTCTGCTTGCTCTCCTTCATGTTCTTTAATTCATTTCATTTCATTTTAACTACCCAGAACAATTTCACCAGCCATTAGCCTGGAATGAAACCTTACAAAGGCTGATTGTTGTTATAAAGATGGGTCCCAGCACTCCCTCCCCCTCCTTTTCATAAGTTTTAGGACAAATAGGCTACTTCATAGCCACAGCTTTGTTTTTTAAAAAGAGAATTCTTGCGAAGCAAAGGACAGACAAACTGCTTCACATCCACATTCAAAAGAGTCCAGAGCAACATCCACAGTGAGCTGGGCTGGCTCGGAGCCCTCAGCCCGGACCCTGAGCAGGGAAGGGACAACAAAGGATGGATCTCCCTGTGCACCAGGGTCCACCCCACACCACACACAAACATGGATGTAAAGGGTGGGGGGGAAGCACCAAACATTCAACTCCACTACAGCCAACTCTAAATGTGGTTTAAAAAAAAAAAGGCACCAATTATATGAGCACATTTTTATATTTTGCAGAAATAAACCTTCATGAGTGTCATTTTTGACAGCCTACGCCAAGAAAAAGCTGCACATTTTTGTCTCACTGCATCCATGTTTGGAAAACAATCTTAACAAGGAAAAAAAAATAAAGACACATTTCTATTTTTTCCAGTTTGTAAAGAGCTGCACACCTTACGCTGAGCATCTTCGTGGAAAGCTGTGAAGAAAGATCTTCATTCTGAAATAGTGCTCAAGTGCTGTATTCTGCTTTTTTTTCCTAACAAGTTGGTGGCATTTCCCCAGGCCTGGACAGTCTCTCTGCTCAACATGAAGGCCCCCAGCCCGTAACAGCTCTGCCCCAATTTAGAACGTGTGTATATGCAGCAACATCCCCACAAAACGTTCACAACCCTGTCCAATTCCCATGTATTTTTGATCCTTCCCAACAAACAGAGCAGAGAGATCTTTTCCAACAAAGTGTCAACAAACTGTCTGAGCAGACAACTCCCTCCTCAGTTTGTATATTCTGTGGTTTGTATTATTTTTATTCCTCGTTAAGTGTCACACTTGTCAAAAGAGTGAACGCCACTTTTCCATAGTAACACGGTTTTGTGATGGAAGTTGTGAAACCTTCAAGACTTACAGATATTTCCACAAATATCCAGTATCTGCTCAAACATTAACACTGCGAGCTCGGAAAGCAAAGGAATGGATTTCTGTGTTTTCTTTTCCACCAAGGTATCAAAACTGCTCCTGAAATTTGGGCATTTTTTTCCTCTCCCAAGAAAAGACAAAGACTAACTAATCAACTGGTATTTCTTTTATTACACCACCAAAAAAAATTACTTAAAAGTAATTCAAAGTAATGATAGAAGCCAAAAATTACTTTTTATGTAGTGACAAAAAACTTGGAACATGAGATTATGTTGAGTGTGAGAGTGTCTATAAACAGAGCTGCTTTATCCCATCTGAGCTGTTATTGGTGATGCCAATAATCTGAGTCTGAAGATGAACTCTGCAAAGCTGCATGTTTTACTACTCACTTCCAAATTATGTAAATGAACACCACATTATACTATACCTTGTTGGAGGTATGCTTGGTAAAATAGCTTGATAAATAAATCCTAATACAATTATAATTCATTTTCACCTGACAAATTTATAGAAATCTATGAATACAAACTTCACAGGGAGAAACACCAGAGCAGAATGGCAAACACAGAGGCATCCAGCATCTTCCAGAATGTTCACTTAAGTCCCCTCAACACGAAGTTACTGCCACCAAGGCATGGCTTTTATTTTTGTTTTAAACACAGAGACACTGGAAGCAGTAAGTGATCTCACACAGCCTCTAACAACATCAATTACCAGTACAAACACCAAGAAAAATCACCAGCTGCAGGTCTGCACCTCTGTGGAAGGTACAGGGCTCAGAGGTGCAATGCAAGGAAAACTTGAGCGGGACTTCAAGTCAAGAAAATACCTTCAACAGGAACAAGAAAGGAGCTCCAGCCTGAGCGCAGAATGTATCTAATTTTATTAACTGTGCAAATAAAAATATCTGTGAATTTCTACAAAACAACCACCTACAGAGCAATAAAACCCAGCAGAACATCAGGTGCTGCTGGAAAGCAAGCAGCATTCCTGCACCCTTTTCCAATTACACCACTCTCAGAAATCACCAAAAAATCCTGACAGAAACAGAAGACATGAGTTTTCCTGAATGAAAAAAACTCCAGAGAGATGAGCCATGTTTGCTCTGTTCTACACAACTGTGGATTTGATGAGACACCAGTAACCTCAGAGCCAGTCCAGAACCAGCTTTACATGACATAACAGTTCAGCTCCTCGTTCTGGAGCACATCGGCTGAATTAGAATGTTTGTGCCTTATTACACTGTCATATGGTCAAAAAGTTCACACTGCAAGATTAATTACAACTCTTTAAAGGAGGTACTGCTGTACACATCTTCAAATGAACACTTAATCCTCTCCCTGACATTTATTTAGATGTGGACTTTTCACCTTCGTGCCACCCTGCTCTGTAGGACATCATTTGCTATCTCAATTAAGCTGCATCAGTACTTTTCATTCCAACTTAACTCTCACCACTCTCAACAGGAGAAAACTGTGAAGCTGGAAGCAAATGATGTTTTTATACAACTACTGAGAACTGTTAAATTGAAACAGTGTTCTGTCCCACAGGATGAAGGGATGGCCAGGAATAACTTGCCCTGGAACAGACTGGCTGTCTACATTTCAGCAGCACTGTGCAACCTGCCAGGCAGCAACACTTACACACCTTTTAACATCTCCAGCTTCAACACACCTGACATGCTCTAATTCCTGTTCTGAGGCTTCTGCAGTCATGCAGTAACTCACTGCACTGGCTGCATGCAGGCGCTGAGGCACAGACAGCTCCACAATCCACCTTGCTCCAGGCAAAACCTCTGTCAGCTAAACATTCAAAAAGTGCAAAACCTTTCACATCAGACTGCTTTTAGGAGGTATTTATACATATATATACAAATATATATACACAAATATATGAATATATATATACACACAATATATGTGATTGCATAAAAACACTACAAAAATCATCTAACAAAATACAATGTTATACACACTCAAATCAAACAGCAAACAAAGCATTTTGGAAAAAAAACTGCAATTCATAACAGAGCCTTGATGTCTATTTACAGACTGTCCTGAAATTAGGTACTGCTACAAGACATTCATGTTCCAAATAACTTTGATCACTTGCCTCACAGGCCCTCTGCTGCATCTGCTGCATGCTGCACGTCGCCATGCAGTGACAGCAGAGGCAATTCAGGCAGGTAAATTTGGGGACTACTGCACATCCTAGAACCAGGGCTATCACTAGGCAGGTACCTCTCTATCCCTGCAGCTGCAGAAAGAGACTCTGTAGCTGTGTTTCTGCAGCCCAGAGCAGCTCAGGGCTGCCACGGGATTTTAGTGAGAAGCAGCAGCGTGGAGTCACCTCGGCGTCCCAGCAGCACACACAGGAATTAAAACACAGCACTCCTCAAACAGCCACTCCAGGTCACACCCAAGGCTGTGTTTTCCTCTCGAAAACACAGCTCCCTGTAGTGGGCTGGAATTCACAAGTTTCACTCCGTCCTGACAGCATCAGTAAATCCAGACAATGAGGCTGGAGGCATTAAACACTAATCACAAAGTGGCCAAGCAGGGATGAAAGGGGAGTGAAGGCACCAACTCCCTCCTACCAACAGCTTGGAATCACAGGATACACAGTAAAATGGCTTTCACAGAAAGGCATGAAATTGGGAAAAATCACAGCTAATTTATAATGCAAACTTTGTACAAGAAATTATTTTCACGCACGCAGCTATCACAGAACCTTCCCACAAGAGCAAGAAGCAATTCAGCAGCAGACTGCAACCTTAAAATAAGAACTACATTAATTATCCATGAGGGAGAAAAAAGTAAACCCTGTTCTAAACAAGCAGAGTTCCTATACAACAGCTTATTTGTCCCTTCCATCCTTGCTACTTACAGGGCCACAAAACACAGATTGGCACTGGGGAAAGCAGCAATAAGGAATGTGTCTTCTGGAGCATTGTTTCCAAGTTCAGCCCAGTCCCACAGAAGCTATAAAAACTTCGAAGTCTGTTAATTCTTTTATATTTCTTGTACATGCTAAGATGGTACGTAAGAAGAGATTTTAAAAACCCCAAACTTTATAAATAGCAATGCAATTGCTTTGAGTTGTGGCCTGCAGCCATCTCCTGCTGTAATCAATGATAAAAATCAAGCGACCTCAGCAGCTGCAGGTCACCCACCAGACCAAAATCTGGGCTGGCAATTATTGCAGAGAAATACCCAAACCCTTGCTGAAAACTCATGCAATAGATCTCTCTTCACTTTATTAATAATCAGGGAAGTCCCACATGATATTCTGAACTGAGTCCCACAAAAAAGGTGGGGACAGATTTTTGTTGTTGTTACTTAAAATATTCATCTTTATGGGTGAAAGATACTTAATTGGTTTAAAAAACACATTGGTTTTACAAAAAAAAAACCCACTAAAACCAGTAAATCTGTAAAACAGAACATTTTTTATACTCTTATTAACTGCAGTTTGCTTAATTGCAATATTTAAGTCATGAGCAGATCTAAAATTGTCTGATGCATTTAATTGAAATACCATCCCTAGAGCTAAACACCGAGTGTTTATAATAAGATACATGTTATTCATGATTAGCTAACTGCTCCCTTTGCATGGAAAATCCCACAGAAAAACCAAGGGAAAACAAGGGAAGAAAACTGCACTACAGGGTGGGGGGGAAACAGGAGGTGTTTGCTTCAAAGGGGGTTTTGGTGGGCTTGGTTTGGGTTTTGTCATTCTGCATTTAATCAAGTGACCTTTGTTCCTTTCTTTTCTCTAGCATCTCCAGAAGTTATGTCTTCATGTAAAAAATGAAGGAACTTCTTCCTAATTCTTCTCACCCTTCCTCCATGTCCAAAATCATACATGCCTTCATCAAGACATCATCTACAAAACGCTCAGTCCAAATGAATTCCTACTTTGTTAAAAATAAAACCTGATTAAGAGCAAACAGTATCTACAAACTGGAAAACATCTACAGTACCTGCACACAGTTCAGACAAAAATCACTTTGATTTATTCTCATGTTAGTTTGCAAGTGCAGCACAGAACCAGGAGTGTAAGCACAGAAGTCAAAACTGAAATTCCCACTGTATGTAGAGATCAAAAAGAAAACTATATTCTGTGGGAGAAAATGAAGTAAAATAAGTGCATAAAAATAACTGGTATGTCAGTAACTTTCTGCTTAACAAGAGTGTATCTTGATGGACACAACACCAGAAAATTGCTGCTTAAAATAATTAAAACAATATGTTTACTAAAAAAAAAAAACCAAACCCAAGCAGACAGATAAACAAACAAAGAGCCTTCTAATTCACTGTATTTTTTTTCTCCTTGGTGGTCTGTAAGGAAAATGAGAACAGTAAAATTAATACATGCAGGATAAGACATGCAACTGAAAAGCTGAACAATCCAGTAATACACTCTTGGTTAATTTGACTTTTTGTTATTTGCTTTAAGATCTCTACCACAAAGTTCTGCTCAACATATTCTTGCTAGCAACAATCTGCACCAGAATTAGTGTCTCTCAAGTAGCAAGTGTAGCATACACAACAGTCTCAATGAGAGAGGCAATTAACAACTGCTGCAAAAAATAATTATATACAAAGATGGTTTGAAAGACAATACTCTATCTAAAATGACCTCACTGTATTCACAGCACTGATAAAACAGTTTTCCTTTAAAAAATGCTGCTTTTTTATTCATCAAAAGAGAAAAGCCCCAAGGTCACCTGTCAATAACAGAACAAACCCTCAGTAAATCACAGTGCTTCACAAATAAATTCCTCATCAGTAATTAAAACCAGGCCTCTCTGGCCCTGTGTTATCAGCTCATCAAATTCATTGCTCATCTAGAATAACAGATCCACATCTGCAGTCATTACAGCATGCCAGATAAATCAATCCTCTCAATGATGCTTTGAGCCATCTCTGCTCCCTTTTAACCAGCCCGATATTTATTTCCCCCTGACACTTCTGACATTCTATTTACTGTAGGCAAATGGAACTCATACGGCACCTTGTAATGGCTTTACCAAACCCCATTGTGGGGCATATCTTCCAAGACTGATGGGTGCAATAAACAAGGTTTTATGGCGTAAGTGTGAGCTTCCAACTTCTTTTTTTCCAGGAATTTGACTTCTGCAGTGAAGATGGTTTATTACATTTGATTGCAGGTGGAAAAAGCTATATCCACTTTGAGACCTGTCAGCTAAAAGCAAGCAGAAAACTTGTGAAATAATATTATTTTTGTAATTTTATTTTCTTATTGATAACAATACAGAATAAAGCATCTCCCTGTCAGGACTTGGAAAGCAAGGCCGTAATTTATCATTCCACCTCCACCCTCCCTCCCACCAAATCAAACACAGGTCTCCTCTGTAAACTTCCAAAAGGTACAACAGCAATATATAATCACCACACACGTACAAAGTCCACCCCAAGCCCTCCCCAGCATTGTTGTGTACATTCAAATCTGAAGTACATGTGGTTAAATAGGCACACACATATTGACAGATGAGGTCAAACACATTTTTGTGGCATCTGAGCCCAGCAAAAATCACAGGTTTCTTAAATTTACTGCACAAACCAAAACTTTTCACTGTTTAGTGCATTCTCCAGTAACAAGCATCAGACTGTTGGGTTCAAAACAAGAACATAAATTGTTTCCTTGAGAACGAAACAAACAGCGCAAGAATTACTCTTCAGCATAAATTCTGATTGTTTGTACACTATCACAGCTGCTCTATTTAGGGAAATAGAGTGCAAATCCATTTAATGGAAAAGAAAAAGCATTCATAGAATCAGAAAGTCTCCCAGAATATAACATGTGCTAAGAGCTCTGAGGAGTTCAGCAGTTTGCAGAACTTGAGCAGATCCCCCTCCTCCGTGGGGGCGGCGTGCTTCCAGTACATATGGACATTGAGCCAGGAGATGCCTAAAGCATATGCCATCCATCCAGGAGCCCCATTTCCTCCTAGAAATCCGGAGTTTCTGTGCTCCAAGGAATGATCCTGTGTATAATCTGACTGAAATAGCAAATGTGTGGTGCAGGGAGCCAAGGCCCTGCACCTGGATGCAGCCCTGGCTCATTATGCACAGCTCCAAAGTGACTTGCATTAAATTACTGTCACACTGTTAGTGGATCCCTCCTTTAGCATATATTATAATTTTATTTCTGCCTCGCTCACAGCAATGTGAAAAAGCAGGAAAAAGGGAAAAGCTGTTTTTTTGAACAAAAACAACATCCGAGCCCATAGGAGGCTATGAATCCTCAGATCCTCCTTCCAACACTGATTCAAAAATGACAGGATATAGTCTTTTCCTTAATGAAAAATCTATATTTATCACTCTATTGTTCTTGTGTACTGATCCTACTGCTCTCTGAGGCCAAAGTTTGAATATATTGGATTTTGAAATAATAGCCCAAGGCTCCGAGATGCTGGGTCATGATACATAAATGATGAGAGGGTTGTTCCCTATTTCTCTGCTGCTTACCACAAAAACAAAGTACAAATTCCACGGTGAAGATCTTCAGAAGTCTACATTATCTGCGAAGTGCAAATTATATGGGATATTCACAGAACTATAAGTGATAAAACCAGGCTATACTGAGAAAGATGATCTGCCTGTTCTAGGAATAAACCAGTAATTTGTTGCTTTAATATCACAAAGTAAAGCCCTATTTTTACGTAACCACAGATGTGACAAGCTCAACTCGTTTGGATTTTTTAATCTTAATTCCATTTGAGTTTGCACGTAAATTTTGAAAAGATAAATCAATTTAGAGCAAAGATCCAGCATCTGAATTTATCAATCAATCTGTTATACTTCACACTTTGATTCTTAAGTGTAACAAGGGTTGAAAAAGAAGCAATCCCCAGCTCTAAACTGTTGGTACTAGGAGAATAAAGAGATAAAAAAACTCCTTTTTTTCCTATAGCAAAATTTAAGGCAGCTGTTATGATGAAAGCATAAAGGGGAAAATCTGGGAAGTATTTTTCACCTTCATCCCATAACAGAAGAGTTACTATGACAGAGTTCTGTAAAGCTGCACCTTCTACGCCACTGTATTTCAGGGCGTGGGGAGGAGTTGCCTCTCTAGATTTTGTTTCTCTGACCTTGAGTGACTCTGGCTGAAGTTTTCCAAACCAGCCACTGAAATACTCATCTTGCCCCAGAAACCAAGGGAATTTCAGGGGCCCTGGGGATACAGCTGCTCTTCATGCTTTTTGTCAATTACCTGAAAATCAAGATCTGACATTCATAAACTACTGGAGCAGTTTAACACCCAGTGCCCAGGGAGAATTAACAGCTTGGGGAATTCCTGAGATTACCACACCACTAAGTGCCATGGAAATGCAAATACAACTTAGTTATGGTTAATGAACATTCTTTTTTAAAATTTCGTTTATGAGTTACACATATACAGTATAAATAGAGTACATGCATAAAAAACTAAAAAAAAAAATTAGCAATTTCTCATGCAACAATCCATACCATATCACTTTGTCCAGGCATAATACATTTCTGGGAATTTTTACCTGATGAAAAATACTTTGATTTCCAGAATCAAATGCAACCTCAGTTCTGCAAATCCACAGCATCAAGGGAGATAAATTCAGAGAAAACCAAACCAATTCCTCCTGCCAGGCACAGACCTGTGTCCAAGGGCTCCAGCCAGGAATGGAACCAGCTCCTTCCTCACCGGCTGTGGAACAACCTGAGGCTGTTCAGTCTACAGAAATGAGTCCCAGAGTCTTCTGGGGCAGCTGCTGAACTCAAAGCAGTTTTACAATGTGGGGTTTTTTTTTCATATTACCTATTATCATGACTTATTCTCTCCAACTGTCTTCAGCAAAATAAGATACAAGAAATCTATTAAAAGGTATCTCATAGGGAGAGGTTCTTCCCTTTAAAGTTTTTATTTTGCCGTGTAAAAATTATTCCATTCCTAAAATTCATTTTTAACATCTAAAGGGGAATCTGAGCAACTTTCCAGCCCAAAATAACTGCCCTATGGAATACATATCTTACTTTTTGTGATTATTGCGTGTGTAGTTCATATTATGCATTCACACGCTGAGTGACTGTTTGGTTTGGTTTTTTTAATTAACTTTAATTGCTTACCCAAGGTGAATACACTATGCCATTAAATAAGAATTTTTCCGTGTTGGGAGGTAAAAAAAAAAATTAAAAAATCACATGGTCAGTGCTCCTGGATACCTTTGTTCTCATTCCTGACAGTTTCCAAGATGAAAGTGCCCCTTGAATCTACAGAGTCCCCTATCACTGTTTTCTGTCTGTCCCACAGACTTTGCCAAACAATTCCCAACAATGCCATGTCAGGAATCATGCTGCTCCTTGCTAACTGCTCAGACACACAATTTCACAAGCAGGCTGCCTGTAGAGCTTTAGAGACACACAGACACGAGTCTGATCTCAAATGTGAAGAGACAAGATGCAGTTGTGATACATCCCAGTATTTCCTGAGCAGAAGTAACTACACAGAGCCCTCAGGCAATCTGTTTATATCTGACTGGATCCAGAATTGATGTGCCCCGTTCCTATTTCACCCTATTTGCTGGCAGAGGGTTGAAGCTTTGCAGCCAAGGCAAGAAGATATGTGCATAAAGGGGGTACAGTTTAGGCACCCTCACTACCCTCAAACTACTGCTCTGTCCCCTGCCAAAATCAGAGATTAACCTCCGGGGTATTAATAACAATACTAAATATCTCCTGCACATACAGAAGTGTACCAACTGCAAAACTGGCCAAAGAATGCACTTGAAAAATGAAGATTAACCCTTCCCCAGTCCTGCTTTCTGTGAGAGGTGGCTGACAACAAGGATTTGTCAACATCTGAGGCTGCAGAAACCAGAACAATTCCTAGAGAAGTATTAACCCATGTGTCTGTACAGGTTTGAAATCCCAACTTCACTTCTTATGCATCACTAATTATTTTAATGACTGCTTATATCTCCTGACTCTTAAAATACACAGAATATGATCACCAGAGGTTACTTTGGAGAACATACACACCACCAAGGGTAACCTATGTACAGCCCCCACAGTTTAAAGGGGGATCTGCATCCTCCCAGTATTTCCAGTGGTTTTTTTTCACACTTTCCCACAACACTTTCACCCAGCTGCAACTTGAAAGTCGTTGCATATCCCAGCTTGAAGAACACTGAGTCACGGACAGCTAATCTCAGCTCCATGAAGAAAGTTGACCTCTCTAACATTTGTGAGTCATCAAATGTACAAGTCCAGCAATTTCTGAAAAACCAAGATCAAAGATTATAACTTTTAAGAAATAGCAGAGCTATGGGAATATATTAAACTGACCACACAAAAATGCTCAGGCTGTCATTTCATGCTCATGAACTATCAGGCTCTGAAAAAGAGATGAAGCAGTGGGCACCCTCCTGCCATGGAAAGCAGAGACTATTGTTTTCTGTTATCAAAATGGAGTTTCAACCATATGAGTGAAGAAAGATCTTCACATTATTCTTGGGATAGTCAAGGAAATTTGACCAACACAGCTTCATTCTCTATCACCCACAATTCCAGAGACTGTGCATCATGTAATGTACACTGACATCTGAGTCCTTCAATATTTAAATCTTCTACCATTTCTCAATATTTGCCAAAACCTCAGACCAAGGACAGGATTATGTGTTTCTTCAAAAATATTCAATTACCCCAACCCACAATAAGACCACAGAAAGGAATTCATTTGGATTTCTAGACTAAATTAAGCTGAAATTAGCAGACAAATCAATAACTACGACCACTCCTCTGTAAGAACTCTCATTGCTCTTAAATGTCACAGCTGGCCTAGACCTTACCACTGACACAGGATTTGCTGTAAGATCATGCTAGAGGAAGGGCATAACAGTTCAACGTTCTGTGCAATAATTATTTAAATTTAATATGTAATTTGATTCATATTGAAATAGCATTTGTCTTTCATGATGATAAGAGAAAGACAAATCAAAACAAAAAGAAGGGAAAAAGCAGTCGGTACTAACTCTCCTAGTGTTTACTTGGGTACAATCCTTTCCTTCACAAAGTACAAGACCGGTAAGGTATGAGAGTAATTGAAGCACTCATCTCCACTTCTCTCACCATGGGCAGTAATCAGAGAGGTCAAGACTGGCTTGAATTCTCTCACATTTAAAAGACTTCACAATTTGACTGTGTAATGAAAGGCTGCTGGATATTTTAGCAACCATCAATTATGCCAGCAGAGAGAACTGGTCACTCTAGGTAAGCCCAGCACTCCAGCCACCAAGAGGAAGAACTCATGGGAGTAAAGTTAAATGACTTGACACTTTCTGAACACCAAGAAAAATAATCAGATGGCTCCACCACTGTACCTATTAATTGCGGAAGTCTTAGAAGAATTCTTTCCTGTTCAACTTCTTGCGAGACCAACTTAATTCATAAAACAACTCACTATCTACCATCTGTTGTCACATATCATTACTCAGTGCAAACTGCCCAGTGGAGAGATAAGAAAAACATCTGAATGAGCAGCTGGGTAAGATAAAGCCCTGAGCCTGTGCAGACTCAGAAAAGAAAAAGATACCCAAGTCCTTACTGCAGATTACCTTCTTCCAGTCTGCCTCTGCCTGAGAGCTGGGAAATGCAGGCTACAGATTACAAGAGTTTTTAGATTCCTTGTTGATGCTAAAACCATCTACAAATGGTCTCTCAGCAGGTGCCCATCTCAGAAACCCTGACCCCAGGGCCACTGTCCTACAGAATTAAAACACCTCAGCCAAAAGCCATCGGGCTTAAGAAATTCAGCCACACAAAGAATGGCAGCTGGAGGCTGTCCAGCATGCTCTGCATTGACTTATCACACACTACCAGCCCAAGCACAAAGCCTCTATTTTTAGCTCTTCTTGTGGTATCTGGATCCAGCCAATCTAAAAGAAACAGAAGAAATTAGTCTACGATTGTTTGCTCCTTAATTATCATAGAACTCCCACCCAAAGAAGAGTTCTGCTCAAAGCCTTCACAGAAATTTAAATCCCTAATGGATCCAAGAATCATTTAGTACGATAAGAAATCCCATGTTCTTTTTGAATCTCCTATAATTCTGCTAAAATATATTTAGACCTTGTGTACCAAAATTACTTACACAAATATTGTGACACGAAGACTCGGTGCAAGCCCTCGTCAACAACATGGTCCCAACTTTCCTTCTAAGAAGACTTTGAGGGAATAATGATGAAAATACACACAAAGATAGATGTGAACTGATTTAATACAATCCCATTGCTGGAAGGTACAGAAAGAAATAGAGATTCCCCATCCATGAAGTGTTTATGAAAACATTCCACCAGCAATTTACGTGTGTGTCAGACAAATGGAAGCGGTGTCAGAACTTGCATTCTTTATGCTAAACCATCCAAAAACAACACAGAAAAGCCAGATTATCTGCCCCAGTCAGCATTTTAATTTTTTAAAACTCATTTGTGTGAGGTTTTTCATCCTTCTTAAATCCCTGTGACATACACCTAAGCACAAACAAAAAGATTACTTTGACACCTTTGCTTCGGCTTCTCTTGGGGGATACCTACCTTTGTAAAAGTGTTTCACACTTTCCTGGGCAAGTTAAACTCCTCAGATTGTATCAGCAAACCTGTGTCGGACAGACACAGGGGCACAAGCCTGACACATAAGGCAAGGAAGCTAAGGCTCCTTAAAGAATGAGGCAGATGGTGGAAAATGTTTTAGGGAGTGTGGAAGGTACTGGTTATCTACACACAGCATCCTATGAATCCATATACGCTCAGGCATTAATACTTTCACACATTTATAAAGGAATTAATACAGTCTCATAGAGGAATACCTGAAATATTAGTTAGTCTCTAGAATATTCTGATTTCAGTGGTTAACTGCACTTTAACTACATATAGAAAGTACAGCAATAACTGAGTCAAGGAAAAACAAGAACAAATACATGACCAAGCTGCCAGGGCTATCACCTGGTATGAGCTGGTTTGTTGTACCTTTAACACACTGACAGTTTGGGCCCAATGTGGGAATGTGGCTTAGGCAGGAGGATCTATTTATAAAGGCCTGACTTCCAAAAAACAGAACTGGCTTATGGAATAGGAAAAAAAAGAAACATGGCAAACTGGGCTGAAAACTCTTTGAGAGGTCCAGGCATGATTATTTAATATAAATATGCTTAAAATATAAATTTATGATTGCCTAAATATCTAAATTTAAAGGTTTGCACCCAAAAGGAAATGCCACAAACTAGGCACAGGACTCTGAAGAGATGAGCACTCTTTTTACTTGGACACTTGCATTTTCACATTAAAATGCAAAGCTGTGAGTTTCTTTAACCACCAGTTAAGTATTCAAAAAACAGAGACTGAGATATATGAAGTATTTAACAGGCTCAGGACATCTTCCAGTACAATGACAAGCACTTTGATAAAACACAAACTACAAATAAACATTCTGTCTTTCTAAGCATTCTATTACTAAAGCCAAATGCAGAGACACTCACACTCACTGCTTATGAGAACTGGAAGAGAAAGCACTAAGTTAATAATAATAACAATAATATAGAATTTAAAGTTAATATGGAAAATTATGGGTGAAGATCAGACAGAAGAATTATCCTCGTATGAAAAATAGCACTAAAACAGGACTAGCAATAGCACAGCAAGCCTTTATTATTGCTTTTTGAACACATACACAAATTTATCTTGTACTGCTATAGTACTTTCAGCAGTTTCATTGTCAGGTCCCATTTTCTGCTTCCTCCGTTCTCCCCTTCTCCTGATTCAAAACCATCCCTTTAACACATCATTCCTAATTAGATGATTAGTGCTTGGAAGGGCAGGAGATAAGTCATTTGCATAATTTAATCATAAAAAGAAGTTAAAGATACAGATTTTGCTGTTCGTTTGTACAATTATCTTCACCAGCCTGGGGGGCTGAGATATTAATGTGATTAAACAGTATTTCTGCAAACAGGCAACTGTGTGTCCTCTATTAAAGCAGAGCTGGAGGCAAATGAAAAATTAATTTTAGAAGACAATCAATTTTATTCTACATGACTGTAATAAATAACAGCCCATCTGCAGACAAGTCATTAGGCCCTGGGAGGCTACATGTGTCACAAAGTCTAAATGACACACAAGGCCGAATTTTCCACCAAAACCAGAGTCAGAAATAGCCCAGCAATGGCCATTCCCCTTCAGAGAGTGCCAAGGGTTTCCCAGAAAAGCCAGGTGCATGTGTGAAGTACTAATCCCCCACCACAATTTGGGCTTGTACAGTGTTCACACAAATCCAGGGGCTTGGTGCTTTGCCCTTGATCGTGTTTTCAGTCTTTTCTGAATTCTGCAAGAGTAAATCAAGATTTGGCTAAATAGTCAGGATGCTACCAATGATGCCATAACCTTTATGAAATGTATGTGCTAATTAAATACATAATAATTATCAGTTTACTACTTTTTAAACTAAGGTACATAAAATTATTTTTCACTGTTCTTTACATGCAGTCACCTCCACTTAGAATATTAACATTCACTCCCTGATTAAAGTAATCAAGAGAGTCTCAAATACATGAAATATGATTATGATCCAAGTAAGGATTTCTGAATATGTGCAATGTACGATAAATGTACAGCAACAAGTTTATAATATTCTCTATACTAAAATAATGTGTATTTATCACCACTGGTAAATACTTCCCCCAATGGAAAAAGTGAATATTCCTATTCACCCTGTAATCCCTGATTCTTGACAAGTGTTTACCAGGCAATGCAAATGAACATCTATTGACTCTCACTACTCCTGGCCCATGTACTGCCTTTCATCACAAATATTGAGATCTTTACTGGAAAGGTTTGGGGCTCCACTATGCACTTTCTCTACTTTTTTTCCCCTCTACAAATATATGGATTTAATAAAAATCTATCCAAATATAAGATTCACTAAATACATAGGGGATACAAGGGATGTCCCAAGAATTGTTTCATTATTCCACTTTCAAATTCGCATGAAATGTTTCCTGATGTGGCCCTAAGTAAATTACAGATTAATTCATTGCCATGCACTGAAGTTTGGATGCTTTCTATGCTGGCAATCCAAAAATCACTGAAATCACTTGGAAGACTCTGGTTCTACAATGGTTCCATTGCGGAATTTCACCTGCTATGAGTCAAAAATACAAAGCAAAGCAATCCCCTCCTCCATGAGAGAACCAAAGCCTTCGTGTTCATTCAGTCTCCTCTGCAGTCTTACACTGGCTGGGTCAGGACATTATGAAAAACCAACAGCAAAAAAAAGGAACTTGCAAATTTTGCCCACAGTCATACAAGCAAACTAAGCAACCAACCTAAACACTTAAACGAAAACACTCTTTGCCCACCTACTGTCTGTAAACTTGTTTACTTTCACTCAGATTCTCACAGCGCTAGACACTACAGGGGATTATTCTGGAAACAACCTGACATCATCAGATAAACTTCATGTGCATAAGATGCTAAAAAGAGCTTCTAACTAAAAAGCAGAAGAGTAAACAGAAGCATTAAAAATCCCTGCAAACGAACACCAATATCAAAATACAGTCAAGAAAATCTTAAACTTTGAGCTTAATAGACACTTTTAAAGTTTTAAAGACAACTCAGTGACCAGCACAGCAAATTAAATGTGTGAGTGGTGTCTGCTGTTTTTGTATTGAGTTATTGTGTTGTTTTTGTGAATGACAGGTCAGTCCAGATGTGGAGAAAAGATGAAGCTGTGTGGCCACAAGAACCTGAAGATTTTAGAGAGAAATTCTGTCACAGCCAAGGATGGGGGGAAATCATCCTCACAGAACAGCACACTCAGACCCTAATGCAACACACCACTTCCATGAAATGCAGTCCTGCTAGAATAAGCCCCTTATGTAGCTGGCTTACATGTGAGACTGAGCAGCAGAGATGCCCATCCCTACCAGGCATTTAACAACTTCTTAATAGCTGAGTTTCCAAAAACCACCAAAAATATGGCATTTATACTCAGAAACTTCACATGAATGAATAAAAAAAGTTCTCATGAAGACTTTCTATCCAGATGAGAACGCACCAGTGTTAAAAACTCAGTCACTCAACTAATCTTCACTCAGTGAACACAAGTTCTTAAAAATGGCTTTAAAAGTCTAATGCCATAATCTGAACTACTCCATTGCACTCTCTGCATTACTGGGGAAAGATGACTACAACAAATGTCTCACCAGTATTTTTTGTTTTGCTTGCACACCAACAGGAATAGAGATTCTCTCCTTTAAGGACAAAAACTAAGATGGAGCAGTTTATTAGAGGGCTGTGGTTGTGGGGTGCACATCATGCAAATTAAAATTCTGAAGAAAGCATATTTAAATAGGGCAGGGTAAGCAAATGACCAGAAACCCTCCACCCTAACATGCAAGAGAAAAGTCATTCATGAAACTGCAAGACAGAAATGTTCCTAAGGTCCAGCAAGAAGAGATTTGTTTGAACCGAAAGTCAGTTGCGTGGCAAGCAAGGCAATTCATAAAAACAGAGCAGAAAGAAGTGACAGCAATTCTGGTTCTGAGACAGGAAATCTTAGTTCATAGAACAGCGGGATCAATTAATGCTCTTCAGCACTGCTGGCCATGAGCACAAGTGAGGTTTGCAGTGTGTTACAGCAGCAATTCTGGCCAAACCCTTGCTGAGGGCTCCTGCAAGAGGCACTGTGGCTGCTGAGAGCAGCACATCTGGGCATGGCACACACCTGGAATGCAGCAGGGCACCAAAGGGTGCAGCCAGCCTGCACTGAGCTCCCTGCAAACAGCCAGACAGCCTGGCAGAATATAGAAATGATTTTGTAATGGCAGGGTGCTCGACTCAAGGTATTCTGGTAAGTCACCTATGAGATACATGAACTGCCATATAAAAAACACAACAAATAAAGCTTGTAAGCCAAAAGGCTCCCCAAACCTACAAATTCATCTTTCAGCAGCAAGCTCATCCAACAGAGGGAACAGAACACCGAGTTCATTACCCTGGGTCCTGTTTCAGTATCCATATTCTGCTCTTGTCTAACTGCCAGCATTTTACCACCTTGCTCTGCTCTGGTTTTTTTATTGTTGGTTTTGGGAGGTTTTGTGTTTGGGGGAGGGGTTTCAGTTTGTCTTGTTTAGACATGTATTTTAAGTCTCACTGGAAAGACTTGACATTTTTCCTGCTTCTATTTTTCAGTATTATCTCAGCAGCTCTTTAGAAAATTGCCCTCCTTCAGCACACAACAACATTTAAAAGTACGGGGAGGAGAGGAGGCAGCTGCAGACACCTGCAGCCCTGAAAGAGAGATGCCTTCATCAGCCTCCCAGAAAACAACAGGGATAACATTTCACAGACACAGGACATTCTCTGATTAACTGTTATCAAAACAGTCTATTAGCTAAGCATGTAAAACTTGCACTAGGCAAAAACAACCACTGCACACGTAAGAAAAACCATAATGCAGAATATTCTAAACATGCTGATTAGAGATTCTAAATGAAGCTCAAAATATTTTTTCTTATTTCAACTAGCTTTATCTTCTTAATTAGCAACTCTTAAGTTACTGTAACATACAAGTAACTAAATCCCCCTACTGGCACAACCCCTGGGCCAGGAGCTTTCTTTACAGTCACCTTTATTTTGTAATTGCAAATATACAAATATTCTTCTCCAGGGGCAGCGTAGAATAGGGGAAGTCAGCTCCTCAGCACACCACAGGATTTCAGGAAATTGTTTGTGAGACAGAGATGGCACAAGATGAAGGACAAACACCAGCAGAGTGTCTGTACTGACCTGCCTGAGTGACTCCTCTGCAGGGCAGTGACCCCAGCAGTGGCTGCCTGTGACATCTACTCCCAGCTCCCACGGAACCCAGCCATCCCAATAAAATCTTTCTTCCACAGCACAGGTATTTCTACTCTGCAAATAAGTTGCCTGGAGAGGCTGAGTCTCAATCCTTGCAAATATCCAAAATCTAAATGGAGACAGCTCAGGACAACCAACTCCAGCTGACCCTGCTGAGACAGAGGAACTGGGCTGAACCACAGAATCCCAGAATGGTTTGGGTTGGAAAGGACCTTAAAGCTCATCCCACCTCCTGCCATGGGCAAGGACACCTTCCACTGTCCCAAGCCCTGTCCAGCCTGGCCTTGGGCACTGCCAGGGATGGGGCAGCCACACCCTGAGCTTGGCCTTCTCCTCTCCACCAGGTTTGCCCAGTCCCACCTCTGCAGCCTGCCCAGGTTCCTCTGGATCCATCCCTTCCCTCCAGGGTGTGCCCACCCCACCCAGCCTGGGGCTGCTGCTGAGGGCTCCAGCCCACTGTCCCTGTCACTCTCCCCAATGGCTCCAGCCCACTGTCCCCATCACTGTCACAAATGGCTCCAGCCCACTGTCCCCATCACTGTCACCAATGGCTCCAGCCCACTGTCCCCATCACTGTCACCAATGGCTCCAGCCCACTGTCCCCATGACTGTCACCAATGGCTCCAGCCCACTGTCCCCATCACTGTCACCAATGGCTCCAGCCCACTGTCCCCATCACTGTCACCAGGGTTAATCAGCACAAGTGCCAATCCCCACCCTGGCACACCACTGCTCCCTGGGCACCACATGGGGATCCAGCAGCTCTGAGCATCACCATCCAGCCAATTCCCCATCCATGCTCCATCCATCCAGTCCAGATCACTCCAGTTTAGAGACAGGGAGAGCCCTTGTCTCAAAATGCACAAAGATGACCTCAAGAGGACCAGGTTAGCCTCAGAAATTCTGTGATACTGCAAAATGTATTAGATTTGGAACTGTATACACAGCATGAAGTAACTCTGATGAACTTTTTAAAATAAAAAATATTCTGTTTTAATTCCACTGCCCCTTTAGGCTTGAAAACAGCAAAGAAGAAAGTCTTGGTGTTTTGCTGATTTAAAATACCATGAGGGCATCCCAGCCTAAAAGTTCTCTTGCCATGGACTGGACAGAATTGAATCACATGTTGAGAATGTTCCTCAGTTACATGGCTATGACAAGCACATAAAAAACTAAAGACTTTAACTAAGGAGACCAAAACAGTCCACACAGCCCTGTAAGTTTATTTAGCAATTTTAGTTCATGCCCATAGCAAATAAAATTTACACTAAATTTCTGGATTATTCTAAAGTCTCCCTCTCCAAAAATGAAGGTTGATTTCCATGGTTGAGAGAGCTTTGGAAAAATCCAGAAGTTTAGTTAAAACACATCATACATAAATTTGTGTGTATAGAAACATTTTGTCAATGAGTATGTGTGTATCTTAATTGCAAAAATCCTATATTAAATATAACTCCTGCTTTAACTTACAGGGGAGCTGAATGTGTTATCTGATAGAATATGAAAACTCTGATCACAGGAGCCTATGGCTGGGAACAAGAGTGAGGAAGACTAAGACCAGAAAATGCAAAATGCTGCTGAAAAACAGCCCTGAGATTCTTTCAAAGAAAAATCAGAGCTACCTCTGCTCAAAATACTGTCATCCTACCAGAGACAGAAAGGATGAGGGGGTGGCATTCCACAGAGGCAGCACAACCTCCTGGCATGGAGCTCATTTCTGTGTCTGAGCACAGGAAACCCTCAAGTCTTGCAAGCTGTGAGATGTCTCAGGTTGAGCCTTGAGCACAACGTGACATATTTCAGTACATTTTAGTCATGAACAGACTGGACTCACTTTTAGACCAAATTAGTAGGTAACATCTTGATTATACATACTTTTCAGAGCCCCTGAAGTAATTTTTCCTCTGTTTAACAGAAGGAGCACAATCAAGAAAGAAACTCTAAAATCATTACAGGAGATGACCTCAAAATTCAAGATCTACCCTCCACTTTGTACATCACACACAACTACAGCCAGTGTTAAGGGCAACTGAACCCTTTAACTGAAATGGGAAAGTATTTCAAAATACTTAAGACTTCACCTGATTCACAGACACCATACATCACAGAAGGTACCCAGCTCAAGGAGGAGAGTAAACTAGTTCACTTGCTGGGAAAAATCTGAAGGAACATATATTAAGTATCTTTTCAATACTTACATTCCTATAAAATACATTTCAATACTTCAGTGACTACATGCCAAATCCTTAACTAATACTGTCACTGGAAACCTTCAATTAATGACAATATTCATGGAGCTTTATGTAGCATAGATAATAGTGCACATGCATAATATAGCAAGATAGCTCAAGTTTTACACATTAGTTGTAAAAAGCCCATTAATAAGGAATAATCCAATAAAAGCTCTGTTTGTCATGGCATTACCATACTTTTTAGTGTAAGAAAAAAGAGTCTCCTTCTTAAATAACTACTAAATGCTTGGGGTTCTAACATATTGCTGCAAGCTATAATGGTTATAACTGTTAATCCAATACACCTTTTATACAAACCCATAAACACACGAGTGGAAAAATAGCACAGATGTTCATCTCTAATGCAATTTCCATTCAATTTCCTAAGTGCAGTCCCTGTGTGCAAACTAGCTTAACGTTATGTTTAGCTTGCAAATTCTTTTAATAAATAATGAATGCAATAAAACTGGTAGATCAATGGCAAGCTGAGAAATCATAAAAAAGCCTTTTGTGCTCATGCTGTTGCCGATTTCAAACTTTAATCCAGCTACAGATCAATAGTACTTTTTCTTTTTAACCCATCCCATAGATAGCAGACAGAGTGGATGTAGGTTAAATGCCAGTACCAGATATCAATTTCCAGAAACTTGATAACATCAGGCACAATTGCAATCGAACATTTTATACCTTATCATAGGAACAATATACACTGCTAAACATCACACTTTAAAGCACTGCACAGTAATAAAAGGAGCACATTAATTGGGTTTGGTTCTTACTTTCTGGAGAAGTGGTATTTGTGAGTGAGTCACCAAAGGCTCTGACATAATCTATTTTAATGAGCAAAATGGGCTCAGCGGGTCAGGATGTACTGACAAGGGAATATAATCTCCCCACGTCTGCTAGTGACAATAAACTTTACACACACACACAAAACAACAGCACGGCTGCACTACCAAAAATTAAAGGCAAGCAAAGAAATTTCTGCTTTACAGGATTCGGATATTGGAACCTTCTGGGGCAGGTATCAAAGTACATTAGTTAATAGGTATCAGTGTTTCTTACAGGTTGTAGAATGGAGGGAGAGGGGAAACCCCATTACTGAGACACTTTGGATAACCCTGTTTTACCAAGAGGGAACAAAGATCAAAAGCTTGTAGCCCCGAGGGACAGTTCTAATATCAACCAGGATAAATCTAAATCACTAAGAATCATTACTAACTAACATACTTGTGCTAGGGAATGCAGGTTTAATCAGAACATATAAAAACCTTGCCTTACACATCCCAGACAGCAGGAACTCTGAAGCAGCCTCATTATGTTTGGGTTTGATATTAGTACTGTGCATGTAAATAATCATTAAAATCACACATTTCCATACACCTACAGGTTTTATTACACCGATAATCACACAAAGAACTTACAAAAGCAACCAGCTGGGAACTTTCCATGTTTTTTAAAGTAAGGATTTGGATAACTTTGTTTGTAACTTCAGAAAATTCATAATTATCACCTCTGGAAAGGCACAAAAGAGATTCAAGATCCTACATTCAGCAAGTACAAGATCAGACCCAAAAACATAGGAACATGTTATTCTTCCAAAAGCAGGGTTCAGTACACATGTCCCACCTTTGATGAGAAGGGCTCAGATCCTAGAAACATTTTTAAGTTCTTTGCCCTTGTTCTGGAAGACGGCCCCTGGCATCAAAGGGAGGTTCACCTCAGCAAAGTCAAAACAGAGACTTTACAGCCCAGATTTCAACACCTTTTTAATAGTAATGCTGACAAACAGCCCTTACAAACACCAGTTCCAGCCTGAAAGCAGTGAAATAAACAAGACAATTCTTTAAAACATCTCATGAGCCTCATTTGAAATATTTACTGCAAAATTACTAAGGTAGGTAGAGACTAGCTTCTCACTCTAAGGCCACTGCCATACAATAAAACATGATTCTTTTATTCAGTGGGTTTTGCTGTGCTCCTCAGTCCTAGCAAAGTTGGTTTTCCCTGCCTTTCAAAGCAGGGCACAAACAGAGGCTGCGTGTGCAGCCACAGCCCCAGCGTGAGAATAATTCCCCATCCACAGAGCTGGTCCCTTCTGGAGGCTTTCTGAGTATAATGCTATTGCCACACATTGATATATTGGTGAGAGAAAGGCAAATATAACAATGCTAAAGCTTAAACTCATTTGAATAAACTGTGAATTTCTATTACATATATTGTTTCCTTTATCAAATTGGAACTACTGGAGCAAGAATACCAAGAATGCCAACATAAATCTAGATCCGTTACAGCCAGTTTCTCCAATTTATTCTCAGAAGCCTTAAAGACAAAAAGTCAAAGTTCTTCCATGTCAAGGAAAGATTAGGAAAAGGAACATTCCTGATAATTTTAAAAATGAAAATAAAAGCGTCACAGAGAGAAATCAGGTTTAACAAAATGATTGCACAAAATACTATTTTATCCTCTAAAGAAAAACAAAGATGACCACGAGTGGTTTAGTAAACACTGAGGAATAAAAGCTGTGCATAGCCTACGTGGGAAACAGATCTTCATTATTCATGGCTGAGTACTTTACACTTTGTGCTATCTTTTTCTCAGAATTTAAAACCTTTCCACAAAGACGCGTTCAAGCCTTTTATGGTTTGTGTTCCACAGGTTCTGTCCAAGATAATGGATATCAAACTAAACTGACCCGAAATTAACAGTGATCAACAACTTCTTCAACATATCTGGCCCTACACGGGGAGTAGTAGCAGAAACATAATAAACAAGTATTTTAAATCTAACAGATGTTGAATCCAGACATACTCAACTTTAAAAGAAAATTCTTAATGAGGTAAAAAAAGGAAAAAAGAAAAGCCTTACTTCAGCCTGTAATCAATTTGGACACGATGAAATTCTATTTATAGTAATACTTTTAACATGTTCTAGTCTTATATTATTTATTCGTATCATTCCTATTACAATGAAATATTAATGTTGAGAAAGTGGTTACTCTATTAAGGAGCTATCCTATGTTTAGATTTTAATATTGATCTCCACTATTTGGGAATAATTAATCATTCTGTAAGAATCTGCATCTGCCTGCGTTATAATACGATCAGAAGTTCAGCATCTTCCCCCACAATAATGCCAAGATTAAATTTATATTTTGACCTATTCCTAAAGGCAATTTAGTTATTCCAACAGAAGGGGGAAAAGGGGATACCGCCACTTTAAAAGCTTCAATCTCTTTGACATTGCTGGCAGTGTATGGGAACATTAATGCATCTGTCATGATAACAAGCTAAGAATAACATCTAGACATCAAACCGAGCAGAGAATCCATCTGAAGTGATTCATTCAGATCTGTCTCATTGATTTATTAAACACAGGGCAACATCTGCAGCCTCACAGAGCCGCTTGGCGAAATTAATGCAAGATCAATTCAAATGGAAAAAAGTGCAAAAGAGATAAATCAAAACACAATTTGCATGCAGTTCCACAATCAGGCTTATTGGGTGCAAATGCTCAATTTTCCTCCCAAAGCAAATGAGTTTAAATGTTGTTTTATCTTCGTAGAATTGTGTGATTTGAAGTGACAGTGAAGAGTTCTGCAGGTTGAAATGGTGAAAAGAAAAAAAGGAGAAGAAATGCTTGCAAAGACCTTTTGAATATGCAACAAGAATATCATTAATACCTAATTGTTTAGCTTTTTTGTCTTTGCTACAAAAACACAGTATTTTTCAGTTGTAGAAGTCTCAGTAGAAAATTGCATATGTATTATGCATATACACATGCAGGAATCATACAAATACTCCATTTTGGAGGAAAAGCATGTTATCCTTCAAATGGGGAGCTCTAGTGCTATGAAGAAAGAAGGGAATTTTAATCAAGGGTTCTCCAGATTAGATATGCATCTGATGAAAATATTCAAGTATTTTAGGAGTTTTGAACAGGCACAGACTTTCAAGATACCCAAAAAGAAAGAGGTATTTTTCCAAAAGCATAACTGCACCGCTCAAAAAGTGGGAGAATTCCTTTCTCCAGCTCAAGCAGAATCCACTTTGCCAGGGATCTCTCTCCAGAGTGTCTGAAGTGAGCCTCCTATCCAAGGAGAAGAGGAAAACTGAAAAACTGATCTTTATTTAAAAATGCTAACACCTCCAAAATTCATAGATTTGGCCAAGTCTGAATGCAGGCTAAATATCCACTTAGAGAAAGAAGTTTATGCACAATCAGATGGCCACATTTCCTATCAATATACAGGAAGCTGTGTGCAGTGCTACATGGCTGGATTGCTTTAATTATAATCTTGACATCAGTCTCCTAATAAAAGACAGAGTACTGCTGACTATAGGGTAGCTTTTAATAGTCAACATGACTAGACCCTCATTATCTCATGAAATTAAATGTCTGCATTTACTGCTTAAATTCATTTCTAAAGCCTTTTATTGTTTGTGAATAGCCGAAGTAATGCAAAATATTAGCTTAAATGGTTTCTTTAAATCATAAAAAATATGCCATGCACTGAAATACTCTTTTCTGGAATGTATTCTGATCATTCACTGAATAATCCAGACCAACCTATGCTTTTTCAGTGGCCAGTAGCATCCATCAAATACAGAACTGCATGGAAGAGGTTGTGATCACACTCATAATCCTATTTTTCAGGACTGACATATGTATTACCACAAACATGTTCTTACTACAGTTTTAAATTTCCTTTTAAAAATATGTCCTCATTATGGTTTGCCTTTTTTTTAGTTAACTAAATGTTATGCTTTACTACTAAATTTAAGCAATCCTCCATAACATAAGTAATATTCCAAGGTACTGCCCATCAGGAGCTAGATTTTGTCAGTATGTTGTACTCACTTGAGGGTGGGACCTGCAATGAAATGAGCAGTTAGTTTCATTTCACAAACCTTGCTTGCAAATTAAGAGCACACGGTGCTGGCTAAAAACAAACATTAGGAAGATTGTGTAAATATGTGAGTGACAATTTCAACAGCGCTACAGAAATACACAGGTCAGAGCTGCTGGACAGAGTAACTCCTGCTACAGAACACACACACTGAAAAACTTTCACCCACGGGTGTGTTTCTCTGAAGCTTGTACGAGCTCTGTAGACAAACTCAACTAGAAAAATGCAATAGAGTACGCAGGAGAAATAGAATTTATCTTTTTTTTCAGTTATATATAATTGATGGTTTGCATCCCAATTCAAAAAATAACTGAAGTGCACACTAACGTAAGAGATGCCGACTTTTACAAGTCAATTACCAGTTAAAATAATGATATCCAGCATTTCTTACTGCTTTCACTGGCAGCTCTTGAGTTTACTGCAGCATTTCTACATTATTCAAATAAATACACAAATAGCTATCAAATTTTTAAGAATATTAACTAGAAGTGCAATGTACAGTATTCCGAGTTGAGAGCAGTACTTCCAAAAGATCACATATTTTCAAGCCTTTACTTTCCAAGTACAGAACTAAAAACTGTGTCTTTTAACAGTACTACTGCATTTGATTTGTTTGATAACGTGCACTGCAGTGCTTCCCAGGTCACTTCACAGCAAACAAAAATAATGAAGTTTACTCGTGTATTTAACTATTTTTACCCAACATTCTCTCCAGTCAGTATGGACTGCTCAAGGGAAATAATAATCTGTAAATAAAATGAGGCATTAAGCATTTAATTAGCAGGACAGAATACAATTAACATTAAGTTACAATCCTTGAACAAAGTTTCAGGTGTGCTGATTACACTCCTGATGTGCTACACCTGAAACCGTGAATGTAAAACGCCTGATGTGAGCAGGTTCTTCCAACCAGCGGAATCTTCGTGAGGCACAAAGAAGCGAAATGTAAAGGGATTTGCTACTCTTGAACAGGTAAAAATACGTTTTCATAGCAGTGTGGGGAGAGTTGAAGCACATTCAACACGTGAGTCTGAGCTGAGAGCTCTGCCTCATCGCCAGCCTTTCCAGGGCTCCGTTCCACTCTCTGCTCCTTTCAGCCCCTCCTGGAGCATCCCCTGGCTCCTCACCCACAGCTCCCCTTCCCAATCCTCCCTGCATTTCCCATTCCCTCGTCCTATCACTCCCATAAGTCTTTGTCAAAGAGAAGGGGGGAAAAAAAGTTGGGAAATAGAAGTTTTACACATTTAACACTGCAGCATTTCAAGATTTTGAAACGCTGGTGGTACAAGAGCAGAAATCATTAGACTGCATCTACAGACTGCATCATATCAAATCCTGTATTTGCCTAATAAAAAACTTTGGCACAGTCACAGAAATTAACAAGATGTCTTTCTTTAACCATCAACTTTCATGCTAGTCGAATCTCAGAAACCTTTCACAGAAGCATTTACATGTTAAATGTGCCCCTTACTAATCTAATGTATTGGAATAAAATTAATGTGAGCCTCAGACCGTACTTCCAAACGCATCACTTAAATAAAGCCGTGGGTGTGATGTCATCGAGGTGCCTGACATTGAAACAGGCAGCGGGAGAAGGGGTTACAGAAACAGAACGAGAGCAAGGAAAAAAGCGCATAGTTCATATTAACAGATCTAGGAATAAAGTGCATCTCTAAACTGCCACCTGTAATATAAAGTGATTTGAAACAGAGCAAACATTGCATCCAAGAATAACGCCCGGTCTGCTCCCGCTCCAGCAGCGAGGGCAGGATCAGGCCCCGCATGGCACGAAATTAAATTATTAAAGATAAAACCCCCGTTCGGTGCTAAGGGGGTCGAACCAGTGACACAAAGCCCTCAGTTACTAAACACGGGCACGCCGCTGGTCGGATATCGCACCCAAAGCTCGCCGAAGCGTCTGTAAAGAAAGTTTGCTGCCACAGAAAGCAGCAGCAGCACGCTGACATGGAAATGTTCCTGGAGACGTCCCTCACCAACTGCTGAAGCGGGGAATGGGAACTCCGGAGTGCCTGCCTTACACCCTGCCCCACGGCACCAGCGCTCCTGCCGAGCCCCGAGAGGGTTTTGTGTTTATTTAGATCATTATCATTTCTAAAGGCAGCAACCATGAGGTCACAAACCAGGATTATAACCCCGAGTATGCAGACCCAGCAGGGATCCGGGGGCTCGGTGACCGAAGCCGGGCAGGGCAGGGGCTGCGGCCGCTCCGGAGCTGCGGGAGCGGAGCCGCTCCGGGGGCACCGGGACCCGCAGCCCCTGCCCGGGCACCCGGCTGGCACCGCCCGCGGCAGCGCCGGAGCACAGCCGCGGGTTCCAGCGGGACAAATGTAACGGAGAAAACTTTTGGAGATTCTGGTTGGGGTTTTTTTTAAGGAGTGTTTTCGGGAACTATCGGTTTCCCTGCTTGGAGAAAAGTTTGGAGAGCGGCGCGCGGAGCCGCTCCGCTGCCGGGCAGTCCCGGCCATGGCGGGGGCTGATGGAAGCAGGGAAAGTTTTCTGTGTCGGCACCGTCGCTCCCCGGCCCCGCTCAGCCCCTCGCTGCCCCCTCCCCTGGGACCCGCGCCCCCGCCCCCGGCTGCGCTCCCCGCGGGCCGGCCGGGGGCGAGAGCGGAGCCTGCGCTCACCTCGCGTTGGTGCAGTCGTTGTACAAAGTTTCGAAGTCCTTCCTGGTGATGAGCTTGCAGCGGTTCACGCCGGGCTGGATGGCCCCCAGCCCGCGCAGGATGCGGACCTGCTCCACCGTGCACACCACGGGCGATATATCCAGCCGCTTCAGCTTGGTGTAGACCGTGTGCAGCCCTCCCACCAGGTGCTTGAGGAAGAGATCAAAGACCTGCGGCAGGCAGATCAGCTCCTGCCCCTCCACGAGGAACGAGGCCACCTTCACCCCGTGCAGGTCGACCATCTTACACTCGTTGCCGCCGCCGCCGCCGCCCGCGCCGGCCCCGCCGCCGCCGGCCGAGAGGAAAGTGTTGACGAGGCTGTTGGTGAGGCGCGGGGACTCCGCGGGGCTGGAGTACAGCGGGTCCGCCCGGAACAAACCCGCCGAGCCCCCCGCGCCGCCGCCGCTGGAAGTTGCGGCGATGACGGGCGGCGCGGACACCGCCATGGCCGGCGCGGCTCCCCGCGGCTGCCTCAGCCCCGCGCTGCGCTCCGTGCGGTGCCGCCGGACCGCCGCGCTCCCGCCGCCCGCACGCAGCGCCCAGACCCCTCCCCCAGCGCCGCCGGGGGAGAGTGACGGCGCCCTCCAGCCAATGCGCCCCGCCCGCCGCCAGCGCCGCCGCCGCAGTGGCTGCGGGCGCGGGCGGGGCGGGGCAGCGCCGGCCGCGCACCTGGGGCGGGGGGCGTGAGGGAGCGAGGGCAGCGCGCCCCAGCCGCGCAACTCGGGGCGAAGTTTTGGGGGGGACCCTGGGGCCGCGAGAGGCTCCCGCTCCACGGGCTGGGAGAGCGCCTCGTGCCCCGAGCTGTGACGGGATCCCGTGGGGCTGCCCAGGCTGTGTGATGGGGTTTCGGTCCCGCGGGCGCTGCCCCGCGCTCAGGGGGAAGGGAGCTGAGGGGAGGCAGCGCTGGGGCCGTCCCCATCCCTTCCCCAGGGAGTTGGAGCGGTCGCGGCTCCCTGGCACGTTTGTAAGTGTTAAAACACCTGTGCCCCGCCGGAGCTGGAGGCACGGGGAGAGGAGGGGTGGTGGTGCGAGGCTCCCTTCGGTGAGACGAACGCGGAGCGGGAGCACCGAGCGCGGTGGCACCGGCCCAGCACAGGGCGCGGGCCCACGGCCACTGAGTCAGGCCTAAAGCAAGCCGAGACCCTCCAGAGAGGGGCAGGATGGAGAGATGTGCAAGTTTGCGGTCGCTCACCCCAGACAAAGCCCGTTCTCGGGAGGTTTGGCACGCAGTTGTTTGAAATTGACAGCCTTGGTGCGGCATCAGCTGTGCTTCAGCTACAAGGGGCTCGGCCCGCTCCTCACACAGCCCCCAAAAGCACCATGAGGTGCCCCGGCCTGCGAACATCCCCGCAGCCCGCACATCCTGAGCCTCTCCACCCATCCAGGGCGGGTGGCACAAGAACTGCCAAGGCTCCTGTGTCCCCTCTCCCTGAACGAGAGGAGCCGAAGGATGATCAGACATCCAGCACGCCCAGGGCACACTGGCTACATTGGTTATTGGCGTCTCACCCTCTCCCAGTGTTGTATCACACCTCTTTTCCCACCCTCTTCCCGTTTTTCCTGTGTTTCAACATGCTTTTTTCCTGTTCGTTGCCACTGGTTTTCATTCTTTAGCTTTCCTTCTTTCCTAGTCCTTTAACTTTTTCAGTCCTCTCCTTTTTTGTTGTTGTTTTTGGTTTGTTTTGGTTTTTTTAGCTTTCTCCTAAGCCATTCAATAAACAAAACAAGCAGAAAAGAATAAACAAAACTTTCCAAGTTGATGCCAAGCAAGCAATACCAACAGAGCATTTCAGCTATTTCCATGATTCCATTGCCTGTGTGGGCCATCTTCTCTTTCCTTTTGTTAGGCTTGCTTATTTAGGCACCTTCTCTGCAAAGTTAAATGTTTTTTGCATTATGAGTAATCCCATTTTAGATGAGAGAAGATGACTGTATGCTAACTAAATTGCTATATTTGTGAACAGAACTGATCTTAAATTACACTCTGGAGGAACCTCCCCTTCTCCCCATTGATTTTATGTGTTCTAAGAAGCCTGGCCGCTGGTTTCAGGTCTCTAACCTCACTGCCTGAAACCAAGGCAGACTTTTCACATAACTTAGTTTAAACTAATACCTTTCAATAAGAATTCTCATATTTTCTGAACTAGTTGATACATCTTTTTAGGCTCAAACCTTAGACTGGAAGCTCTGCGGGGCAGGAGCTACTTACTTTGGCAAAGTACAATCAAGCCCTGAACTCATCCGACTGGAAGTTATAGAAGTAGCAAATAACTGACTCCATATATAAACTTTTGGGTTTTAATTTTCTGAACGTGATTGCTATTAAAAGATTTGATAAATCAGAGTCAAACTCTGCCCTTTTAAAGACTTTTTTCCCCCTTTAAGATTAATGCGACAATCAAAATCCACCATGAGAATTCTTTCTCCTTTTTGACTTTAATGCCTTCCATAAGCTAAACATATTTCTAAATAAGACTGAATCTTCACAAGGCCAGAGGAAGCCTTGCACATCAACGCCCAGCGAGCTGGAGTGGCATGAAGCAATATAAAATCATAAAGGCTGTAGTAAAAGCAGTACCCTTGAGAGGTGACTGTCCATGGAGAGAAGAACTGCTCTGAAACTTCGAAAATGCTCAAGGTTTGAGAATTAATGCCAGGCAGCTGTCCAGTTCAACTAAGCATATACAAATCAACTATATCCATGAATATTATTATTTCTCTGTAATTTTGTTAAAGACAAGGCAAAGTTACTAAAGCCTAACAATCATCCAGTAATGGATAAAGTATCCAGATGGTTTATTTGAATGAAGTCCAGCAGTACGTAATCTGAATGTGTACAAACTACTAAAGCCTCCCTATAGCTGAAATAACTATTTCAGAATATTACTTTAAAAGTAAGGTTTCATTATTTTTCTTCTTTTTGACTGGTGTGCAGGTAAGAAAACTACTCTGTTTTCTTACCCTGGCAGCCATAGAAATGCTGGTGTATTGTGTATTAATCCTATACAAAAATTGGCTGTGTTTGTATGGCAAGATGTCAAGTAAAGGTTCCATTTGTTTGTTTTTGTTTTTGTCATCCTTGCATATGCCCCACTGGAGTGAAATGGGAAAGAGTCTTCCCTAACACAGGAGGAGAGAGGAAAGCCCCAGTCAAGAGCATTCTGGAAATCTCTTTTTGCCAGCTGGCAGGAACACAGCTCCTGCTCTCCATGGGGTCCAGGGAGAAAATGATGGGTGACACACCTGACAAGGGGGGGACACTGAGGAAAATTAATGACAGCTAAGTGAAGCAGTAGGGGATGAACTAAAATGAACTAAAAATAATAAGAAGACTGGAAAGCTCAATAGTCCTATTTGTGCTTCATCTCAGTTTCCTGTAGCCAAACACGAGGGAGGACAATAAAAGTAGGAATTCCATAGATATCACGATGTGATTTTTTTTAATATAATTTTTTTTTCTATGGACTTCATAGAGAAATGTCCAATGTGAGTAGATTACAGGAAAAAATGCTACTTTTTAGTAAAGAACTTGGATTGTCCCTAAAGTAAGTAGGAGGGAATAAATGTGAAAATAGACTTACAAGGGTCAGAGGTAACTGCGTGTCCAAAATGAAAGACAAGAGATAACCAAAAGTTGCATTTGCAATGCACCCTAATCATAACGAAATGAAACACCTCTTTTTCTGAATTCCAACCCAGCTGGAGTCCAAGTTACAAACCTTTCTCCTCATCCTTAACAGTGAAATTTCTCAGGGCCCAGTGGAAAGCGGGTAACCTGCCCTGGTGAGCTCTGAGCTTATATCCTGAGCATGCAAAGCCCTGATGGTGCCACTTCTGAGTAACAGCTTGAAAAGGAAGAAAAAACAGTGTTAGCTTTCTGCTGGGTTAGTGTTCAATGCCTTGGATTCCTTGAGAAAGAGTACCCACAATTATATTAACAAATGTAGGCCACTGACGTGAGAGAAAGAAGAGACTGAAATTAGTGTGTCATTCTTTGTGCCCACATTTTTCTAGACTCGTACTTGACACTTGTATTCAATTTAGTTCTGACATTTCAGCTGAGGTTTTTTTGGAATTGTGGATTAAAACTTCCCACCTCAACATCAAGGGTTTTACATAAAACTGATGAATCTAAATGTCTAAGTATCAATAGAAAAATGATCCCTTCTCTTAGGTGATTAAATGTATTGTATTAATGTGTGCATAACGCAGAATCAATAAATAATGAATTACCACTGATTGTAATTGAATGTTTTCATAATTTTATTGTCAGCCATGATAAATAATCAGTACATTTATACTGCATTAAATTAATTAGTGTGTCATTTCTATTACATACATCAGCAGTGAAGTAATGCAGTGACATCTGTTTCTAATGTTTTAAAGATGTGGGATTCCTTATTAAGTAAAAGGAAGAGTTATTAGAGGTATTTCCTTTGATTGGCAGTTATACTGGTACAGTCAAAGGGATCAAATGAAGGAACTTGCACTCTTGGCAAATGCTGCATTTCAACCCTTAATGGCAGCAAGTAACAATGATTGGAGTGAATTTTGCCTCTTTAGGATTTCACAAAATCCTGCCTGCCTTTCTAGAGAAAGTAACAGCAGATCCCTTCTTTCTAATACAGCTGGGAAGATTCTAACATGCAAAACAATTAAAGCTCTACAGAAGATCCAGACATCCACAACCATTTCTGTATCCATTTTTCTGCCTCAGTCCTCCATATATACAAAGGAATTCCCAGCTAAGTGCTCATTAAAAAGTCTCAGATTAAGCCTTTTTTGGCTGTGATGTTTTTAAGTGCCAGTGTCTGGACTATGGGTCTGTAATCTTTCCTGAAGTCACACTAACGTGACATTAAAGCTCAGCTTTGTGCTGCTGTTCATTGTGTTACCTGCAACAGAAACAGGAAATTGAGATATTGCAAACATGAGAATCAAAAAGTGGAGGAGTAGAATAGGGGGAACAGAATAAATGGAATATACAGCAAATAAGCACAAAGTAAACTGTGCCAGAAGGAGGGCTGGTTTCTAAATGACTCCAGTGTTACAGATGGGGTGACCACCTGGGTGACAGGAGTAAAACCCACTGAGCAACAACAGTTACAGACAAAGGAAGTCTGAGGTTCTTGATTAATGCTGTCTTTTCCAAGACACACATGGTCATCCTTAACTTTTCTGTACCTCACACCATCTTTAAAAAGAAAATTGGAAAACCTAACATTAGAGCTTACCTGACTAGAGTTCTTCGTCCACAAAGCAGTTTCTAATTTTAATTTTAAAATTTTCATACTGACATTGGGCATCGTGATATTTAAGCAAAATTAAAACAGTTCCGACTTATTTTATTCTTTCCAGTGCAAGTATCACACATTGCTTCTGACTGATCACTGACTACTTTGCACAGATTTGGGTGGGTGGTCTCTGTACCAAGTGTGTGCACCCAGCAGTTTGTCCCCATGGCTTGGCCAGGGAGCTCTGGCTGGTTTGGGAGAGCCTGTGTGGGCAGGACTGGTGCTGCTCACTGGCAGGGTCACACATTTCATACTCTGTGAGCTCCAGCCTTGCTCCAGCCCAGGTGAGACAGCACCTTGAGGCTCCCTCCATGCACTGAGTGTGACTTGGGGGCTCCTCTTGGGCCAGCCCTGACAGACATAGCCCTTGACAGAAGCTCTGCAGTTCACAGAACCTGCCCTGAGCTCCAGCTCTATGTGAGGCATGAAGGATGTGACCATTCACTGCAGAGCCTGAGATAACTGAAGCACAAACACACTCCCAAACAAGGTCCCATCCACTTTTCCTATTCATCAAAATGTCACTTGTGTTATCACTGGAGAGATGGGACCTGCCACGTTTGGCACTATCACTTTCTGTCTAACATGTGTAAATACCTTTTCTGAAAGCCAGCAGCACATTTGTCATGCAAAAATGTGAGTGGTACTTTTATGCTTGTTCCAATGAAATCAGTTAATACAAGTTGCTAATGATGCCCCACGTTAATCTGGATTTTGACTGAGGAGAGAGGGCAGCAAAAGGACCAGGACCTCAGTAGAACAAGGCTGTTTTACATGAGATACCATTATCCTTAAGGTTCAATATTGTTTGCAGCTTTTCTTCTGCAGGAAGAAAACTTAATACTATTAGATGTGTATTGAAGTTAAAACACACTTCATAGCAAAGCTCTGTGGACACGACTCATGTACTTCAATATATTCAGTAAGTCATCAGACCCAGATGCTTGTTACTGTTCCCAGAGGAACAAGATTAACCTCATCTCTCCACATTTGCAGGTCAGTTAAAGAAAGCAAAAGTTTTCCTGCTCAGACTGTCTGAGCATCTCAGCCCTAATCTGAAGGCACCACCATCTAGTGGGATAAGAAGGTATTTAATTTTCTTTACATTCTTTTGGTATTTTTAAAAATGGACGTTGCATTCTACTTCAAGTAGCAAAAAAAAAGGTTCTGGGATTTTTTTTTTTTATTTATACATATAAGGCGTATGTGGCCCTTCCATTAATTCTCATTTCTGTTTTAACTGCAAAGCATTTTCCAATAAAAAACCTAACGAGTCGTTTCCTTGAAAATAGGTTTTCATAAACAGAATTTTATCAATGAGAAAACAATTTATAGCTATCCAGACTGAGTGGAAGTGTAATTGATTTATTGACTAAATATTTCCAGTATTTTATTGAATCTACATTGTGGAAATCCAATTGGCAGAATTATTAATATTGTGAAAGTAATCATCTTGAGCTCATCCTTAAAACCAATATGTATTTTAGGGAGTGGAGATCCATCCTTGCAGTTTTCCACAGAGCCATTAACTGTACAGCTTTTGGTTGTAAGCCGAGTCTGACCATTAAGTCCCATCTAAAATAAATTCCCAAGCTGAATGCAAAGCGTTCCTTTTACCTCTAAGAGTGACCATTTATTGTACTTTGTCTGTGCTGATCTCCTGACTGCTACCTCCTCTCATTTGGTTTTCCTTTCATGCATTTACAGTTGGGCAGGGCAATGGCAGGGATTTTTTGTGGGGGAGGGAGAACCATCGGGGTGAGCAGGGTGAGTTCCTTTGCTTGGGTTTTACCACACAATGTGTGCATCTGCAGCTGTTATCCTAAGATGCCTCCTTGTGTTCAGGTCTCATTGATCTTGTTACAGCATTTCACACACACAGGGATAATTGATTTACATCATTCAGGAGTCCAGATCTTTTATAAGCATAAGAGTAAATATTAAGAAATTACCATATTTTAAAATTCTATAGATACTTTGATTTTTCTACTATCTAAACCAGTAATGAAATAATAAAGATTTAAATACTTCATTACACAGATAATATTTTCGTATTCATAATGTGGGCCTGCTTCTGTTTCCATGGAAGTGAGTGGTATTTTTACCTTGGGTACTACTAGACATTTCAGTGTCTTACTATCTTCAAATTATAGAAATCTTATTGACACAAATGGGGATCAATGGGTATTTTGCATTGAACATCAATTTTATGATACTGTCTTTTCAAACACTACATTTCTTCTGAAATCCATAAAGTAATATCAATCTGTGCTGCCAGTTCCTCCTGAAATCACTCTGGAGTTCTGAGTAAAATCAATGGAACTGGTCCAAACTGGTTGAGGTAGTAAATGCCATTTTGACCCTTTGATCCCTGAACCATGTGCCTGGGAAGGTTTGAATTTCACTTAGAAAGCAAATTAAAATATAGGTAAATACTTTCATTTGGGATGTTGCTTGCAGCTGACAAAGTCCAGGATGTTTTATCTCACACGCCCTTAGAGGAATAAAAACCCCACCTAAATAAGAGATCTGGGATGTTCAGGGAATTAGGAGGACAGTCTGGAGAGAACAGAAGACAGGTGCAGGGAACTTCAGGCCAGATCTACACAACCTCCTGAGTTCACACAGAACTTTCAAATGCCTCTCCTTCAGAATTCTCATCTATTTTTCAACTCCCCAAGGAGCTTGATCCTGAGGCCTTCCTGCCACTCTGCCAACTCTTGGGTCACACTTTTCATAGCTCTGGTGGAGGTTGAAGAAAATATAATGAACCTAATTTTTTGTTGTTGTTGTAAATAAACGTATTTAATGAAATTAGCTCCAGGATAGTCCATCGTTCTTTTTCTTTATAGGAAGTGGAGGGAAAGGTCTCACTGGGGACTCACTCTGCTATTTTAGCCTGTCACAAAGCCTGAGCTGCTGAGGCTGAATCCACAGTAGAATTGAGTCTGTCTGAATCTCAGTCAAAGCAACTCAGAGTGAGATCAGAATCAAATATTTAAGAGCAGCTTTTGTTTTTAACTTGACCAATGTCTGTGTCCCGGTATGTTCTCTGAGATTTTGGATAAAGCCATATTAAAGAAGTGTCTCTCTTCATCTTCAGGAGACATTATTGACTTTATCTACCCTTTTTTCCTCTTTCTTGCACATCAAGGTTGATGTGACAAATATTGATAACCCCAAAAAAAAATGTAATCTTATGTAAACCTGGTTTTATATTCTGTAACTTCATTGACTTTCTGATGGAATTACCAGTGACTTGTGGAGGCATGAGGATGATCAGGCCATGAATTGAAAGTACAGGCTGGAACACCTGTGATCATAATTATTTAATGCATAACCATCCTGTAGTTTGAGTTTTTAAAAATTCTCCTTGCCCAAATTTATAATATTAAAACTTGCTAGTACCCTGGGAAACCATCACTGATATCTTTCATTAGTATTATGAATTTTAGAGTGTTTTGCATTGAGGAGCACTGTAAACCAAAAGTATTTCTTCAGAAATTTTTCTAAAGGGATGTCTTACAATTTGATTCCATTATGATTTTCAATATGACAAGATCTTCCCTATTTTTTCCCACAAGATCTATGAATATAGGATCAAGCAAGGTTTAACAGATACTTTGCAATGTAAATATTTTTTCCCTAAAATGTAAATGTACCATACAGTTGAAATTCAAAAAATTGAACTGAGTGTTCTATTTTAATAGATACTTTGCAATGTAAATATTTTTCCCTAAAATGTAAATGTACAATATAGTTTAAATTTTTAAAATTGAACTGTGTTCTATTTTAGATGGTGGTCTGTTTTACATGATCAATAGAATCAAAGAAAACTGAGCATTTTTTAAAAATTGTTTTGCTTAGAGTGATAGGACTTCAGACACTAATTTTCTTTGCTATTTTAATAATGAATTGTTGATTGAACGCACTGTGGTCACTTCAGTGCATGAAATTAGCCAGGAATCCTGGGTTTGTTGATATTTTCCATTAATTGAAACTTACTTGAATCCAGTATCTGTCACTGCAATCCTTTTCCATACAAAATACACGTTAAAAATTCCAATTCCTGGACATAGTGAGGAAATTTAAAGTCTGTCTTTTAGCCAGAGGTTTTCCATGGCTGTGCTGCAGCTCATCCATTGTCAGTGTGAATTCTGACAATTCCTCTGCCTAAGAGCAGCCACTCAGGAAAATCCTCCCAACAGGCTCTCCTCAGTGCACCTCTTGAGCAGAGGCAGCTCACCTGTGAGGTTTTACAGCCTCAAGTGTGTTTTTTAAGGCATATTTCTGTGTAGTGGCATGAACATGCTTCTGTTCATTCCAAGAAAATAGGAAAGACACCATAATTTAATTGAACAAAGGTTTCCCATAGAATACATCTTCCCAATTCCTATTTAGGGAATTCTGGCCGTGCAGGAAGCCATCTGAAAAGAGGCTGTCAGAAACTGCCATCTGTGAGGCTGCAGGGAGCAATTGTTTCCACAAGTCACAGTAACCCTGGTAAGAAACAGGATTTTAGCACTTGGCTCGCTGGCCCTGATGGAAGAGTAAAGGAACAAAAGAAAATGAAGTAACATGAAAGGTTAAGTTCTGGAAGATCAAGCCTTGTTTTTCACAGATGCCAGGTATCAGGAATTGCAGCTATCACACCAGCTCTGATGATCCCTCTGTTGCAAAATGCTTTTCATAGTCATTTCAAAGTCATCAGGGAAATTGGAATTATGAAACTTTTATTTTGCTATGCACGGTATACAGCCTTTGTAGTCTTGATTGCTCATCTCTGGTTTGATGTGATATAAACTCAGGAAAAAGGAAACTGCTTTCACCAACAAATATTGTGGATCTGAACTGTTCATAACTGCCAATACTGATAAACCCACACAATATAGATTTACTAGCTGAATACACAGAGTTTATGTAGCAACATTACCAGGCAACACAGAATTAAATCCCAGCTGGATCAGTATCCACAGTGCTGAAATACAAACAATTATTAGGAACTTTGAAAATCTTTAGGAGCTCAGTGTCTACATACATTCCCAGTTCATTAATGGACTTTTTGAATGGTACCCTCATCTGGATGCACTACCACTTCAATTAGTTCACCTACTAATTTGTGTGCTACTGTCCCTGTTTAACATCCCTTGTCTGGCTCTAAAGGGCAGCTTTAGGCAGCACCTCACTATTTAAAGTCTCTTTCTTAGGAGCAGTTCAAAGTGCCATCCCACAGTATTTATGTACCTGTTTTTCTGTACAATTTGATTATCTTTTTTTATAAAAAGAAGGACGTATGTAGTACTTCTAGATCTGACTTCTTTTGAAACATTTTTCCACCTTGAAAGAAAATTACAATAGCTTCCATGAAAAGTTCAGACTGAAGAAAGCAAATGAAAAACCCCAAGCACTAAAGCACAAAACAGAAAAGAATTGCACTGACATGTGAAATGTGTTAAAAATTCTTCTTTGAATCAGTCATTTAGACATACAAAGATAATGATGATGATTATGATGACAATAATTATAATCAACTAAAATTTAAATTCATCCATTTTCTTCTATGCAAATAGCAATTATATTTCTTTTCTTTAAAATGAATGTGACCATTTTAAGTAGTTATTCTTGCAAATCTTCCTAATAATCTGCCTCAACATTGACAACAGCACAGCATTCTTCTGAAGTGGGGGGGAAATTCTGTCTCTTCTGGCTTAATGGAAGGGCCAAAATGAGGGGGTTTATATATAATTATTATTCCCAGTGTGAGGAGCTACAGTCTATTCCTTATTTACTCCATCAAACAGGGAAGTGCTGCTCCTTAGACGCTAAGGAGGTACAAAAAGGGGAGGGCAGTGGTGCTCCCAGCAGTTCTGCTCTCTGCAGTAAAGAGAACAGCCCAAAGTCTCCTTGCTCCCTCAGAGATTCTGTGCTGCAGAACGCCTGAGAGAGGTGGCTGGAGTTCCAGGAATAACTGCTGTGCTCCTGGAGAAGTTACCTTATGGAAGGAGAAGTTACCTTATGGAAGGAAAAGTTACCTTATGGAAGAGCTGTCCTGGGAGTGCTGCAGGGATCTGGGATCTGCTAAGCCAGCATCTTACCCTGAAAAAGATGATGCTGAGACTAAACAAATAAACAACTTTCTAATGAGTACGGTGCATTATGATTTATTATATTCAAACCTAAAATTGTCATCCAGACTACAAGATTTGACCTTTTATTATTTTATATATTATCAATCTAAGATCACACAGCCTGGAGAAAACCCTGTTATCAAAGAAATGGGGTTGAAATTCAGGTTGCAGATATTGGCCGCTGAAAACAGATTAAAATGCAAACATCTTATAAAAACATTAAATACTTCTATGTAGCTGTCCCATATATTGTTTACAGTAGGAGCATTCTTTTCCTAGGCATATAGTTTAATTAAAGTTTAATAAGTGCAATGGGGATGTCTTCTTTTCTGCAGAAGAAAAGGCAGCATTTAAATGGAGTGCACTATGTTTGGATTAATGAAAAATGGATGTTAAATCCTGAGTGTCCATCCTGAATTCTCAAAAGCATCACACATACATACAGTCTGGCACCAGTTCACAGCTTCTGAAAGAAAAACAAGAGTTTTTCTCATTTCTGTGAGCAAGCTGAGTATAATCTCATTTCAAATGCCTTAAAGATTTCAGTGCACCACTACTGCTACTCTCTGGCTTTAAACTCCTAAAGAGAGTGTTTTTAACACAAAACTTGCTTGAACTGTAATGTTGGGGAAAAAATGCTCAATAAGGAGGCCTTTGCTGTATATGAGTGTAGTAAATTCACTTATCAAAGAGGTGATTACACATACTCCTGGTTTATAAGCTGATAACTTTCTTTTTAGCCACAGCCCTTTCACAACTTCAATTTGTCCCCAAATCACCCTGCTGCAGCTGAGATAGTTTCATACATGCCCTTCCAGAGGAAACAGAGGAAGAGGGTCTGGCAGCCCCTCCCTGGCTGTGTGTACCCTCAGATAATGTTAAATTTCCACCACTGCAGCAGCAAAGCCCAAACTAAATCTCTGCTCACACACAGAGCTCCAAGTGGAGCCCTGACAGACCCAGCCTTGGAACTGAGGCAATTCAGCCTCCAACAGAGATTTTATCAAAGCAGGAACAGAGTTTGCTTTATCATTTTTAGTCACCTGCTTCTGTAATTTCAAATGTAGTTGTTGTATTAATTTGTAGCAATTATCACCAATAGCCTGATTTACCTGAAAGTCAGTCCCTGGCTGTTACTCACTCCTAACTTTCAGCTGTCTCCTGGCTACAGTTTGGTGTTGGAGTCCTTGGTGACACGTGTGTCTTCACAAGAATCCCAGCTGGCAAGAATTCATTTCAGCCTAGGCCTTTATAATCTTTTGTTTATGGTTTCTCTGGTGAAGTCTGGGCAAAAATATTGCATATGAGACACATCAATTCCTTTACTTTATGGACTACTTTAAACCCTTTTAATTATAAGATAATATTTATGGGTATTTTCCTAAGGGACTTTTATCAGTTTCAGAACTTAAAGTCTTGCTTTATCCTCTCTTTTCATTTCAGTAAGGTGCCAGTTATGATTTTCAGGACTGGAGAATGCTGCTAAAATTAAATGCTGCTGTCTAAAAATTATTCAGTGATCTTGCACTTGTCATTCTCCTCAAATAGGAAATGCAGAACTTCCAACCTGTAGCTGGCTGATGTTATTTCATTTTCTGTATCATCCACCTCCCAGACTAATTCCTGATTTTTTTCAGTATTTGTATGGGCACATTTTTAAATACATATATATAAATATATATATAAATTAAGTGAAATAAAATAACTACTTCTATCTCCTGTTTAAGGCAATATACAGTTCACCTTCAGGTGTAATTATGAAATTAAAAAGACCAAGAGGGTGAGGCTGAGCTTTGCATGGTAAAACTTGTGCTGACTGTAATGAAGTAGGAATATGCACTAATGGCTGAAGGATCTGTATTCATAAACTGGCAACAAGTCAAAAGAAATGAATAAAAGAAATGCAATATATAAAAGAATGGGAATATTTCCAGAGAAAAGAGATTAATTTCTTACCTAAGTTACAGTCTCCAGATGTGCTGGAAAAGGTACAGTTTTCCTAAACTAGAGAACACAAGTCTGAAAACCTCACTGCAGTAAAACTGCTTCAAGTAATATTGCAAATGAAGTAAGGCAGTAACTGAATGTCATTAGACACACTTGTCCATCTTTACTGAATCCTCCTTAAATCTTAATAAATCATAATCCTAATGAATCTTCATTTACTTACACAACTATACAGCAGTATATTTCCATTTCTTATATTTCCAATCCGTTTCTTTTTTCTGACTGACACTTTCTGAAGTATCCTAACTGACCAAGACTTTTAGATGCTGGAATGGACAAATAGTGGAACTGCCAGGACAGAAAGATTTCAACTCTGTTTTGTGGCATCCTGGACTTTGAACCAGCCTGAATCTTGGGCTGCTGCAAAGACTTTCTCCTTCTTCCTGGATACCTGTAGTTTTGGGAAACCCATAAAATTTATAGGTAATCCTTAATGTAGCTGTAGTGGAACTTTCTTTCTCTGCCAGTTACACTGGGAGAGTAGCATTGTCAAAACTGTGATCATGGGTTTTTTCTCCTTGGTGTTCATTTTGTACAAGATAATTTTGACTGCCACGAGAGACCTACAGAATTTTTGCAGATTGTCATTAACTAAGGATTGGAAAAGTAAACTCTTTGCCCTGCATGGTTACAGAAGTCAAGTGACATGTAATTCTCTTTCCAGTCTCTGTAAGCAATCCCATAATTTACACACATCTTAGTAATCAAAAGGGCAACTTCAAAATGAGTTTCAGTGCTCCTTAGGTAGAGAATGTGGGTTTAATTATTCAGAGTTTTTATAATATATTCAGGTCACTGATCTACCAAGGCCTGTATCACAAGAACATTCATACCATCCATGGGAACTGAGTGTCTGCATCCCACTGAGGATTTGCAGTACAGGGTCTAATGGCACGAATGTCACACAAGTTCTATGGGCATGACTGAGGCTGACCACTGCAAGCTGTGACAGGAACACAAACTCAGATAATGGTAAACAAGAGGAAGTTGGAATCAAAGTTGTTTGACAGTTTGGAATAAATTTGGAAACCAATAATTTTTTCCCAAACACACCTGGCTGTGGCCAGGCTGTTCCTGTGGTTAATGAACAATCAGGGTGTGCACGCCTGAGTGGGTGCCAGTTGTGGAACTGCAAAACTCCAGAGGAAAACCACACACAACTGCAGCCCCAACCACACCAACACTGCCCTGCTGCCTGAACTAATGAGCCATTTCCCTGGGATAAATCAGATTATTCACTGGATGGTTCAAGCAGCTGATGGGCCCGATCCTGCTGCTGATCCTTACTCAAACTGGTACTCAAGGAGAATTAAATTCTGTATCCATTGAGGGAACAATAGAAAGAATAATGAGATTTCACACGTGAAATCACTGCAGGATAAAGAGACTACATAACTCAAGAAAATTAAAATTCATCATAGCATTTGCTGTTTGTTTTTGGAGGAAGAAGCATTTGGTCAAATGGTGGGAGACCAGATCTTGAGATAACTAAAAACTCCATAATTCTAATGCTGATTCTTCCTAATTTTCTTTTGGACTTCAGTGTTCCTACCTGGGAAAATAAAAACACTTCCAGACCTTATGAGATTTTGCTCAGATTACTGGACTTCTGAAAAGCATTTTGATAGAGTTAGGTATTAACTACACAAACTTTAAAGTAACAAGGGTAGTTCTATGGACACATGAAAATCCCAAATAAAAGTCAAAAACCACCATGTTTTTATGAGAGATGTTTTGGTTGAGATCAAAGTTGGAAAAGTTGCTCACAGAAAAAGTATTTAGAACTGCTAAAAGTGGGATCTTAAAATTCTCTTTGTGTGCCTTTCTGAACTGCTATTGCTAAAAAATCTGTATAAATCCTCTGCAATATGTAGGATTACATATGTAGGAATTACTTCATAAAACATAGGGAAAAATGTATTTAATACAAATGTTTTTAAAAAACCCATTCAGTTTTTCAGTATACATTTTGGAATGCATTTTGGTAATCCTAATTGATGAGACCTAGTTTAACAAAATATAGGGAGATTCAGTAATCAGGGCACAGGATGTGCAGTTTAATTACGTTGGTGTGCATTTCTATTTGTTTCTAATGTAGAGGATCTATTGGTAAAATGAATGCCCATTTTGTGGTCTGTTATGCAGAAAATGTTTAATCCAGTGTTTGATTTACTCTGTTAAATCTTCTTTATTGAATGTGCTTATTCATCCATGCAGAATTGGGTATGCTGCTTTCTGTTAATATGACATTGCAATTAAATAGCTAAAGAGAAAAACATGGCAAGACATTTTCTCAAGGTCCATGAAATTCTCATAAAAATTATTCATACTTACATATTTCACTTCTACATTTGCTGATACTAAAACTGCAAACTACAGAGAAATATTTTGGTGTTGTGTGGGGCTGACAAACCTTGCAGTTAAAGATCCTGAATAATCATTTTTGTCAAATAAAAAGTACTAAGGAGGATTTCTGGTCCAGTGGATAATGACTGTCATCACGAAATAGGATTGCACTGATTGCATCTTATGAATGAAGCTAACAGGAACTCACAGCACCAAACAACAGCATTTTGTGGTGGGATAAATACTGAAGCACTTGAGAAACAGTAAGACATTGACAGTGGAATAGCTCTGCTCCAGTGCAGTCCTAGAATTATATTGAACAGTAACAAAAGGGTTTCGTGATGATGTTAGACCTTCCTGAGTGTGCCCTCCCTCAGTAGGAAAAGGGTGTGCAAGGGGAGTTTGTCTTATCTCATCTCACCAATATAGTGATGCTTTGTTCCTCAGCACAAGACATTTAGGTCAGGGATGATCCAGCACTGTGAGAACTCTGCAGCTTTATTTCTTTTACATGTTAAAAAGTAGAAATGACAGCTCTGTCCCTGGACTTGCATGGGAGCTGGAAGTTTTAATCAAAATCAAACAATAAAACAATGGAAGTTTTAATCAAAATCTCTCTGGGACAGTTGGAAACATAAATATAAGGAACATTAAACTTGATCATACTGCTCTTCTATCTGAATTCATAACTCCTCATTTTCTCTGTCACATATTTATCAGTGCAGTAAGCAAGTGCTGCTGTTTAAATCTCTATTTTTTGTTCCTGCATGGTTGGAAGTTTCCTGCTGGACTGTTTTCTGTGCTGCACTCTGCTCCAGCACGTCTGGCAGTACCACAGGGGTAAGGTGGCCTCTGGTTTCCATTAGTCACTTTTTACTATTTTCACTATTCTTTTGCTATGTGAATAAGGAGCTTGTAATAAGGTGTTAACAGGCTGCTAGCTGGTTTATTGTTATTATTGATTTAAGGTGCTAAGACTTTAATATAATCATACACAATGAATAATATTAAGAGATTAGTTTAAAGCCATATAAGCCATTAAATGTAGCATAAAAAGAAAAACTTTCCAGAAATTTCGAGCATATTCTGGCACAGGTGTTCTGTGCTGGGTTATTTTGCCTACATTGCTGTATCTGGCTTTTTCAAATCTGTGGTTTTATTCCTGCTGTTCTTACACTCAGACTGTTGTTATGGGAGGGGCAACTCTGAAGTAGGAGATTCTGGATTTTATCCCTGATTCTCCCTTTTTTTCCTAGTAAGGTGAAAGAAGAGGCTGAGCAAGACTAAAGTGTGGCTTTGGGCTTCAGAGGGAAAGAAAGAGTTAATGAATGAGTTGAGAAAAAAAGAAAGGGTTTTGCATGCAGAAAATGTAGTACAGTCAAACATCTATCTGTTAATTAACAAAAAAAGACATGAAATTAATGACTGATAAACTTTCTAACTAACACTAATAACTTTCTTTTTAAATCTCTGTTCAACATGCTGGCTAAAGGAAAAAATATTGCAATTGGGAGGAAGAGAACTTTTTAAAAATGGTGATGAAAATATTTTCTTGGATATATTAATAAGGAACAGTGAGCAACAAGATCGAAAAAAACCAATATCATTTGTTTTGGAAACAGTGAATACGCAGAGGAAAAAATAAAGGTGAAATTTGTTGTTTCTGAGGAAATGGTCATCCAAGAAACTTCAGTGGCGTTCGTAAGATTGGGTTGGAGGGACCTTAAAGTTCATCCAGCGCCACCCCTGTCATGGGCGTCCACTGTCCCTGGGTGCTCCAAGCCTTGTCCAACCTTGGACACTTCCAGGGATCCAGGGGCAGCCACACCTGCTCTGGGCACCTGTGCCAGGGCCTGCCCACTTTGCCAGGGAACAATTTAATAATTCCTTCCTCAAATCGACCCGTAAGCCATCCAAAAACACACATGCTTGCAATGAAGCGATTTGACTCAGTAGATGGAATACCGCCATGTGACTGTAGTTAAGAAGCTTACTGATGGATGTAGGTGCTGTGTATGTATATATACTCCCTACTGCATCCCGCAGCATTCCTGCATGGCAGGCCAGGGCTGGTTCAGTGGATGAGCAGGACAGCGGAGCAGTGAGGGATGGTGAGGCCGAGGGGCCGTAGGATTATAAGGGGATGGACCCGGGACACCCCTCCCTCCAGGCTCCCTCCCGGAGGGCTCCGCTCCCTCAGGCGGGGCCGCCCTTCCGTCCCGAGCGCTCCGCTCCCTCAGGCGGGGCCGCCTCTCCTTCCCCGAGCGCTCCCCTCCCTCAGGCGGGGCCGCCTCTCCTTCCCCGAGCGCTCCCCTCCCTCAGGCGGGGCCGCCGCTCCCTCCCGAGCGCTCCGCTCCCTCAGGCGGGGCCGCCTCTCCTTCCCCGAGCGCTCCCCTCCCTCAGGCGGGGCCGCCGCTCCCTCCCGCCGCCGCCGCCGGAACCCCGCAGCCGCTCCCGCCCTTTCCGCCGGCGCCGCGCGCGTGACGGCGCCTCCCAAGATGGCGGACAACCTGCCCACAGAGTTCGATGTGGTGGTGGTGGGCACCGGTACGGGGTGGGACGGGCACGGGGGCACTGCCAGCCCTGGCCGGGGCCGAAGCTCCGAGGGGCGGCGGGGGAACGCGGGTCCCCGGCTGAGGGGCCGCAGCGGCGTCCGGGGAGGGCGGGCAGGGTGTGCGAGTGGCTGCTGAGGTACCCGCGGGGACGTGTCCGTGACAGCGGCCGGGACGTTGTCCCAGCGCCCCGGGCATGGCAGCCCGCTCTAGGGCCGCTGCTCACACTGCCGTGGCCGGGTTTGCTTAGAAATGGAGCTGTCATGGAGGGCCGTGTGTGGCTGGCCCTGAGGAATTTGCCGGGACCCCCGGCCCTGTGACCGGGCACAGATTTCACAAACCACACCTGAGATCAGGGGCTCCTTTGGTGCCTCGGAAAGCCTTGTCTGACTGACTCTGCCTCCCCTGGCTGCCCTTATTCCCGAAATCCTATCCTGCTGTTCAGGTCTGCTTTTGTGCAAGGAAAACAGCTCTGAAGAGCTGAAATTCTATCTCGTTGCAGTATATGTGCTGTAGGCTGATAATATATTTTTTATCATATCCTCCAATACGTGTAGTTTTAAGTCTTCGAAGTAGTTTTTCTAATCTCTGTGCCTGCTTTATAAATAACAGAAAACTCTTTGATTCTTTCTCATTAAAGCACATTTCTCTGTCTATGAATGATTGCATAAACCAAACATTTAATTCTCATCTTTCTGCACTCTCTGTATCCTGTACAACTTCATCCTGTTCAGGTGAATAATGATGGAGACCTGGACTGTCTCATTGTAACTTACCACAATGTAACTACAAGAGAAAATTTTAAATACTCCTTCAGGCCTAAGATTCTTGGTGCTTTGTAGCAAAATAATCTTGAATTATTGGAATAGATTTCTGTTTGTAGAACCCAATGAGAGTGACCTGGTTCAGATTGGTCTTGATAAACCTTAAATTCAGCATTGAGCTTTAGTCTTATAGTACATCACAGTTTAGAGGTCCCAAATTAACAGTCAGATTTTGTTTGCCTTTGTAAAGAGCTCAGGGTGTTGTTTGGAGCACAAATGGGAAGGCACTTCTAAATGTTACTGTTTTCCATGTGAAATTAGTAACTGATTTTGGAGTTTGCTGATCTGTGAAATTATGTCCATGGGAGTTAAGGTTCCTAGCACTTTGAAATTGAATGAATGAGTTTCTTTAAAGAAATTGCTGATTTCAGTGTTCAGCAGAAAAAAGCAATCCCCATACAGTGTATGTATAATTGTTTAAAAGATTTCTGATATATATATGGGGTTTTTGAGTAATTATAAACCCTTACTGCCCCCATTGTTTTGACCAAAACTGTGCTAAAAATGCAAAATTTAGGTTCTTGAGCAAATTAAGAGATCCCTTCTGTGTGTTAACGCTGTTCTGTGGAGTGGTTTGCAATAATGAATCTGGCATTTTTTATATGTGCTCAGATTTGAGAACATTTTAAGTGTGTGAGAAGGTTGGTTAATAATGAGAAGCTGAATTACCAAACTGTAAGGGTGAAATATTAAACATGGTGTAACTTCTGTGATTTTTGGGAATGATCCATTCTTTACTGCCATGAGGTAAATATGCAGAAACTCAGAGGTTTATGAAAATGATATGAATGTTAAGCTATTTACTGTTCTAGCCATGAAGGGTGCAAGGACTGTCTGTGCCAGAGAGAGCAGGTCATGTGCAGCCATCAAACCCAATCTTCCCTGCTTTGGAGTGAGGTGTGATGTTGGAGCTTTGATGCTGCAGGAGGGAGGTTCTCTGAGCTAAATTCTCTGAAATGATGCTGTATTTGAGGGTGTTGATTTGTATTCAAGGATGCCTTTTTGCCCACCTAGCAGTAGAGAGTACTGCTCTAACTAACTCCAAGATTCTCAGAGTTCTGCTCTTCAGGAGTTGTTTTGTCTTTGCATTCCTTTTTCTAAGAACAGACACAAGTGGTGATTAGCACTGGTGAGTGACTGAGGGTTTTTAATCTGTATTAAATTTCTCAGTATGGAAGTTTGTTCAGAGTAGAACTTTCATCTGTCTTCTCTTTGGGAAGTGACTCCTGAGGGAATATTTTACCCCAGTCTTCAACTCTCTTATTTCTGTTGCTGTCACCAGTGCTGAGTGTACCTATGAATATGCAATTGTCATACCATAATAATTACAATGTTTGTGTTTAATGGTATTTTTAATGCATAGTAGTAATTGTATTAATTTCTGCATGTGTGGCCTTTTCCTGGTTTTATAACTTGTGTATCTATTAAATTTAGTAATTAGATTGAGTGGTAACATAAGATTTGAATTTGTTTTTATTTCAGGCTCATTTAACTGTTTCCCTGTAGTGAGCTTAGTGCAGATGGAACCTCAACTAAATTTTAGCTATCAGTGCTTCAGTTAATGTCTAGGTTCAATTAATTCATCAATATTGCTATGGGAAAAGGAAATTTTCTTTTAGAAGAAATTCTTTTTCCTTTACTCAGTTATTTTTTTGCATGAGCAAGTTTAGAGCAAGGTGGATATGGGTACAAAAATACTCCTGGTGGGTACAGCAGCTGAAGTTTTGCTGCTGTCATGGAATTTATATCCATAGTTCTAAAGAAAACTGGATTATCTCAATATGAAACTGATGAGCATAGCTTGAGGTTTTTCATGGCCAGCACAGTATGAGAATTACAGCTTTTAGGACATTGTTTTGCTCTGCTTCCTTTTTTGTTGCAGCCTTGAAGTCGCTCTCCCCTCCCTGTCTGCTCCAGTCTCTCCTCTCCCTGCTTTTTGAGCCCAGTGCTGTGCTCTGGTTACCCATCAGGCAGGCAGGGTGGGTTTGTTGGATGGTTCCTGGCCAAAGCAGATCTTCAGGATCATCAGTCCTCAGAGCAGCTCTGCTGTTTGGGGAGGTCTTCTCTGTGGTTTTTATTGGTCTAGAAGCAGAACTGGGGTCAGTGGCACACCTTTGTCAAATAGGAAAATTCACAGGCAAAACATTCAGCGGTGCTGATTTAGGGCAGAAACCCCTGTGAGTGCCAAGATTTGCAACTTTGTGGCTGTGCAGAGTGGTGTGGATACAGGTGCAGGGTCATGTTTACCTTGGAATTTTTTCAGTGAATTGGATTGTATTCAGTTTGGCCTTCTTGTCTCTGACACTCCCCAAGACCTGTGTTAACTGCTGGGAAAGTTGTAAAGGATATGGCTCTTTGAAAGGTGTTGTATTCACAAGTTTGTCTGCCAGTAATTCTAATTTTTTTTCTAAAAAATAGTTATTCTTTATAAAAGCAGTCACAGTAAATATTCTAGTTCTATGCAATTTTCTTTCCATTCTGGTTTTCAGTGGTTATAAATAACACATGAAATGACTTTCAAGGTAGAAAGCAGGAATCCATTTTGAAATATTCTATAAAATAAGGAGTGATTTATGGTTTCATATGATTTTGGCTGAAAGCACTCGGGCTTTGCCAGGTCATCAAAGTCCTGTCAGGAGAATCTATTATTTATTGTTCGATATGCTGGGAGTGGTGTAAGTACTTCATGTTTATCTTATGTAAGTGTAGTGTGGTAGGGAAAATCACTTCCAGATACTAACACAATTTTAAAAATATACCTTACAAGTAAACTAACCCAAATATTACAGATGCAAATTTTCAAGTAAACACTGAAGATTGATATAAAAAATAATAATTCCTAATAGTTTCATTGTTGCAGGATATTTTTAGAATGTGACTAAAATATTTTGTAATACATAATTTGGGCTGATATTTTGGTTACATTATCTTATGTAACTGCACAGTCTTCAGTTTATATCAGCAGCTATTTAGAGTTGATGAAAGCTCAATGGAAAACCAGCTGAAGATGGATATTTTTTGACGTCAGTGGTCACTGTGGACTAACACAGTAGCACTGACTTGTAATGTTGATGTCTGGAAGGAGGAAATAGATCCATGTTTTATAATCATTTGTAGATAAGTCATTGCCTGTCCATTTAAATGTCAAACAAAATGAACACTGACTCACAGTCCTGTCCCGTGTCTCCTCTCTGTGTGTCTCCCTTTCATTTTTTTCAGTGCTCTCCACATGTAAATGTACCTTTTTCTTCTTTACTGATTTTTTAACCTAACTGAAATGGAGGGGTTGTGTTCTGGCCTGGCTCCCCGTCTGGATGTTGGGGTGTAGCAGAGGTGCTGCCTGGGAGGTTTAGGCTCCCTCTGGTACCTCAGGGAGGTTTCTTTCGCAGATACTGTGCAGTGTCCCTGGCTGCTCTTGTAGGAGAACTCATTGTTCTCTGATCCCTTTGTTGTTCTTCTCAGCCTGTGTTCTGCAGCTTTTCGAGATCATATTGCTGATCTTACAGAATCAGAGCCTGTAGGACTCTACTGTGAAAAATACAGAGTAGGTCATCTGCATATCAAGGTGAAAAACTCCTTTAGAAAAAGCCTTAGTAAGGTACTTTGAAATTCCAGTGTGAATGAGGAACAGTGGGACTCCAGGTCTGTGTATCCCAGCAGGAAATGGGTTCCACTGCCTGGGGAATGGGTCCAGTCCTGCTGCAGGAGCTGCTGTCAGAGCACCCTGGGAGACAGAGACCCTGCTGCTCTCCTGGGAGCTGCTGCTCCAGGAGGAGGAGAAACTTCCTCAGTATCCTTCATGAAATGTTTACAAACGTGTAAGGAGCAAGGAGAGCAAGCTCTTTTCCCATGGGGAAGCAGAAAAGAAGTGGAAGTATTAGAGGACTCAAGTGAAAATGAAACTCAGTATGTGTCTTGCTTTACAGATCTTTTAATTCAAGTGCTTTGCTTTGACTGCTATAGCTTTAAACCAGAGATGAGGCTCTGAGCTGTAGTTTGTGCTGGAGAACATTGCTTGGTGTGAGTATAATTTTTAATAAGTCAAATTTTTATTTCAAGCCTAAGTGCTTGTATTCCTTTCCTAAATGTTCATTTACACCAGCTGTGAGATTGAATGGTTTTCATTGCCAAGTTCCTCTGATGAGATGCAGAAAACTGTGTGCAATTACAGTGTAGGGAAAGAAACTTTTACTTTGTGACTTCTTTCTTGACCAGTAACATGTTCTTACTTTTCTTAGTGGGTTGGCATTTCTATGCCATACTCTGTAATGCAGAAGTATTTTCTGACACTGCTCTGCAATATGAGCAAATATTGAAATTAATAAATTTTAATAATCTTTATCTTTAAATATTCTGTACAAGAAGCATTTTAATTTGCAATTAATTATGAAATTCTTTTAAAATGTCACATATACCAAAAACCCACCCTGAGGATTTTGTAGTGAGCTCCTCCAGAGTCAGCTGCTCTTCTCTACTTAGAAGTTCAGATGCAAACAAAATGTATTGCAGCTGGTGAACTGTCTGACTCCAGAAGATTGTTTTGAAATTGTCTGTGTTCCAACATTTTTATATATTTCCCTTCAACATTTTATATTATGAAAAAGCCACTTGTGATTTATTTAGTAGATGGAGTGAAGCAAATTAAACATTTAAGCCTTTTCAAGATGGATCTTGTGTAATTCAGTAAAAACTTATCATCTGGATGACTGCAAAGCAGTTTGCAGTGAGCAGCTCAGGATCAGGATGCTCCCAGAGATGTGAAGCTGTTGAGTTTAGAAATTGCTCAGGGCAGTGGCTGAGTCCTTTTCAGGGCACTGCAAGAGGCAGTGCAGCACTAGAGCTGCAAGTACAGCTGCTAAGCAGGAGACACAGTGTGTAAGCCTGTAATTAATTTTTGATCACACAGAGGTGAATTATACGTTTTCATTATTTTGTAATACTTCAGAAATTAATTGGCTTTTAAAACTGAATTAAAGTTTTCCACCTTAATGTTTATCTCAAACTTTAATTTTGTTGTACTGGAACTAAGAATAGAATTGGGTTTTGTATAACTAAATAATCTGAAGCTAATTCCTCTTTCTTTTTTACTTCTAAAACACTATTCTAGAAAATGAGAGTATGGCTGATTTTGTTTCATAGGGAATCTCCAAAAATTCATGTAATGGGGATTATCTTGGTCAGAGGTTACTGGAAACAACCAGATGCAGACTTCAAGGTCAGCTTGCAGCAGGCACCTCTTTGAGATTTATGGAGATGAATCTGCCTGTGATGAATCCAGGAGGGCTGGGATGGAGGCAATGCTCGGGCAGTGGTGGTGAGGGTGAGTGCTGGCAGGGGCCTGTGCAGAGAAACCTTTGAGCTCAGCACAGGACTGGCCTGAGCCCAGAGGTTCACCCAGAGCCCTGAGCTTGTGCTGCCCTGTGGGGCTCCCTCCTCCTCCTCCTCCTGCCCTGTGGGGCTCCCTTCTCCTCCTCCTCCTCCCCCCCTGCCGGGCTCCCTCCTCCTGCCCGCAGCTGCTTCCAAGGCAGCCCTGCAGTCTCTCCCAGCACTTCCCAGGGCGTTGTACAGAAGCATTGGTACAAACTTCAGTTTCCTCTCTGTACTGAAGTGGCCATGCCGCCCATGTTTGTTACTTTAATTAGAGCTAATTATTGTTACAATGCAGTCTGCTTGCCACTTTGTTTCTTTCCAATGGGAAGCCAAATGCAGGAGGATGAGTGTGCCTTGTAGTGAGGATCCAAACACATTTCAGAATCTGAATAGAATCCATTTTAGGCGTTTTGAGAAATCAAAGTTCACGTCAGGAGGCTGTTTCCAAGTATGAACACTTTCTAAAAACACGTTTCTCTGTTCCTGGATTATCTGAAGGGGACTATTTTGCACAACTGTCTGAGCATCCTGTCAGAGGCAATTCAGCTTTCCATGCTGTGATTTCATAATCTAAGCAGGCTTTTCCAAGTAAGTTTTTTTCCTAGATGGAGAAGGACAATGTATAATTGTATTGTAATTGTAATTGTCCAGAACCCTCTTTCTTGGAAAAGACTTTTGTTCAATAACCATCATGCAATACAGATCACAGATAGGACTAACTTGCATTTGACAAAGCTGCCTCTTTTCCCTGTGCCCTTGTTTCTGTTGGAGAAGAGAATTCAGAAACTGGTGCCATGTGACAGTCTTATTTATTTCTTGGATTTCCTGAGGTGTTGTCCCCAGGAGCAAAGGGTGTCCTGTTCCAGCAGGTTGTTGGGAGCCTCTCCAAAAGCTGGGATGTGCCAGCCATGCTCCCACTCTCACCACTGGGTATGTGGGGGGCCACGGTGTCTTAGAAGCACAGGGTTGGTGAAGAAAATTGATGCCAGCTTTCAAGAGCGAGGAAGCTAATTCAGGGAACAATTTCATCCAAGGTTAATGGAAGAACAGACCTCCAACACAGTATCAATTGGATCAAGCTTAAAGCAATCAGTTATGCCCTGGTAGCTATAACTCGGCCCAGGTCAGCCAGGCAGCACTGGTGATGTTTTACAACACTTTCTCAGTGGCTTTTATCAATAAGGAAGGAGAAACAAGTTTCTCAATTCCATTTCTAGAGTAATACTGTCTGTGCCCCAATGAGGGAAAGAAAAGCTTTTTTGGGACCTCCAAACACAGAGTAGTTGTAGATTCTATTCCAGATAGTTTATAGAGGGAGCAAAATGAACCATATATATAAACATGGGGGGACAGCTGAGTGTGGAGCTCTCACGTAATGACTGTGTGCTGCCAGGGCCTCATGGCAGTCCTGAAGTGTGTGCTGCACTTGTGTATTTTCTCCTTGTCTCCTTGGTCACAGTGGTCTGTGTTATGAGCTCTTGTTTCCAAAAATTCAACTCTGAAGACTTTTGGCCTTTCTAGTCTGTGGAACAAACATCCTGGGAACTGCTGTAACTGTTCATCCCTCCTTCTGGCCCTGGAGGTTAATTCTGTGTTAAACCTTCACTTGCTGTGGAAGGTCAGCAGTGCAAAACTATTTTCTGCTTTATCAATTCAGAAAAGGATTTTTTTAAAATCCATCGAAAAAGTAATCATTAAAACCAGAAATTCTGAAGGGAAGTTGTAACTATTTTCCAGGAAAATTTGTCATGCCTGTCTTAACACTTCCTTCTTTGTATTGATACAAATATTTATACTTTTGGACAACACCATGGAACTGCTTTCCCAAAAATTGACCATTTATTTGATTTGGAAGGAGGTCAGGAGGGGCAGGTGACGAGGGCAGAGGTTGCACCTCTTTATTTTGATGATTCTTTTGGCCTTTGCTGGTTTGAAGTATTGGTGAAACTGTGGCCTGGTGTACCCAGCTCCCAGGGGATGTTTCCTAGACTGCAAGGTTTATTTGTTGGTGAAGGCACTGTTCTGTGTAAGGAACAGACAGCACAGGTCTGGAATTCTGCTGGAAATGGTGTTTGTCATGGAGTGAGCCAGAGTGGATTGTGCCCTTCCAGGGCTGCTTCTTCCCCTTCCAGTTCTGTCTCTGCAGCTGCTTCTGGTGCTGCTGAAAATGAGATCGAGCAAACACTCCTTTCACTTCCTTTAATCTCATCCCTTAATTGAATACATGGCCTAAGTGTCTTCTAATACCAGTCCCTAGGATTTTAATTGCTGATCCTGAATTACTTGCTTGAACAGCCAACAGATCATTGAAAAAGAGATTTGAGGGAAGTTAGTGCCACAGAGCTTAGCTGGTGAGCTGTCCTGCTTTTCTGAACCTGCTCCAGAATCCAAGGCATTTAACTGGGCATGTGAAATCTGGTGAGTGGGAGCAGACATTACAGAACAGCCCCATTTATTTATTGAGCTCCAGTGGGATCCTGTGCCATTCCAAGCATGTATTGCTGGCAGAGCTATCACAGCCTTTTGGTGTGCTTTTTTGCTACATTTTTTTTTCTAAATATAGGGAAAACTTACTGATTTGGTAGAGTGTAATTGCATAATGTGGGAGATTTTGATAGGGATACCACTCTTAAGGACAATCACAGTCCTTTTGTTTACTTTGAAGTGAATAAAAATGCCGTCAGTTAATACCTGTGTGCATTACCAAGGATGTGAGTACAGAGCACCCCACTAAGCTTTGGGTATCATTGTGTTCGAAATTGCTCAGTCTGGTTATGAGAGCAGGGTGTGGAGAGAAGATGCTGGTGCCAAGCTTTAATTCAGCAGTGTTTGCAAGTGGTACATGCCATACAGTTATTTAAAAAATAAAAATAAAGTTGCATTTAAGAGGGTCAGCAAAATGTTAAAGAGCATAAAATAGTGTTCCTTATTGTAGTACCATGAGACTGTTAAAAATTTCAGTGACTCACATTGTAAAATTTCTTTTGAGTTGCCTGCTCCTGACCAAGTTCTACCATTATTGCAATTTTTAATATATCATTGCATGGTAAGTTCTAAAACTGCCTGTGTCATTTCAGGTTTGCCTGAGTCCATTATTGCAGCAGCGTGTGCCAGAAGTGGCCAGAGAGTTCTTCATGTGGATTCGTAAGTTACTCCAGTCATTTCCCTTTCTGAGCCAAACTGACTGCAAGGGTTTCTGTGGCTCTGTCAGTGTGGGCTGCAGGACTCCTGTCTCTTCATCTGGCACCAAGTAATGTTATGTTTCTGTCTCTGCCTTATTTTGGGGGTGTTATTTCCATCAATAGAGCAGGCAGTTTTTGGAAGCTGGCTCAGGGATTTGGAACATGAGTGCTGTGGTGAAGGATGCTGTGATGGCTCCTTCCTTGCTACAGGCAGGAATGGCTGCAGGTTTAGTGCCTTGGTTCTCATTCCTGACAATAATTATCCCATTCTCTTGGTGAGAATGACTTGTGTTATTTCAGTTTTTGTTTTCATTGGCTATCAAAGTCTGTAATAGTATTGGCCTCTGGAACTTTGATTTCTGTTATCCATGCCTGTTTCTAGCTATGATGAATATTACCTTTTAACAAAGTAAATGGTTCCCTTCATTAATGATCAGAATTATTAATTAAAGTTTTTCTCAGTGTATAAAGAAATGAGATTCGGGGTTAGTGAAATAGCTGTGTTAGATGTGCTACTTTGATTAATCTTTGCAGGGAACAAAGGCCTGAGCTAAGTCAGGCACCAGGTATTGCTCACATATATGCATAAAGTCTTTGTTTATAGTTTACTTGCTCTCATTACCTTGTGTACCTTGTTTTATTACTTTTAATCTCCAGCCATGTTTGCATTTATCATAATATACTGCATAGGTGATTATGGGAGATAGTTTTGAAGTGGCCTGTTATAAAATACTGAGTTCTGAGTTTGATTTATAAACACTGTCCAAGCATTGCCATCAGCAGTAGCTAATCTTATTCAAAATAGTCACTTCACTGCAGTGTTGCCATAAATTGCTGTAGACTGATTTTAAACTGAAGTTAGCTTCTGCCAACTAGTAATTGAAGGAGCTCTATTTCTCTGTGCCAGCTATCTGTCTCAATAAACATAAAATCTGTGGTTCTTCTCAGAGAGCTACATTTGCTGTAGATATTAATGAGCTGTTGACATGTGAAATTTCAAGGATATTTGTTAAATGATTTACAAAAGTAATTTGCAATTTAAAATGTGGAGATTGGCACTTAGTTTAAATTTGAAGCTGCTGGAGAAAGGTAGATCAAGACTAAAAGTGGATTACTTGAAGTGAATATGCTTCCTGTACTAATTGTGCACATGCAAAAGATTTTCCCCTAACCACTTGCTCAAGTTCCTGAGCAAGTTCCTTTATTTGCCTCTTTTAATTCTGTATCTGTAGTTATGCACCAGTTTGGTTACTGAGGATGGGGCAGTTAGGGGTGAGGCATGTTTAGCTACATTTTGTATTTGATATTCAGGGTCTGAAATACATTTGTAGGCTGCAGTTTTATTGTCTACATTCTTCCTCATTGGCTTATTTATCTTTCCACACAGAATTGAATTCAAATGCAAAGGAGGGTCAAGATGCAGAATTTTAACTTCTCTGAGAAGTAGAACAAACTGGGCAGCTCTTGAGACCTGTTACCTTTCCTATTTTTTGACTACTTTGCCTGTAGAGCACTTGAGTGTTCCTTATGTCCAAAATTCTTTTACTTGAACATCCAAAACTCTGCTGGGCCTTATTCCTGTACCTCCCCAGTCTGACATCCCTGTTTGTAGTTTGTTCCACATCCTGCTAAACAATTTGTCTCACTTTTTTTTTCAGAACTTGTAAAATGTATGTTGTAATAGACCCTGTGTCTTCGTACAGCCCTCTTTTGGATCTTTAACTGCTGGGAAGTGAGGGAGCTGTGGGATTACAGCAGCCAGAGAGCAAAACAGGTGCTGCTCTAAGCAGGTCAATTCTTGCAAGAAAAAAAAAGAAATTATTTAATTTCAATAAGGAAAACTAGGCAAAAAATTGTTAATTCTGGTATCTTTTCAGTTTACTTGAAAAAGTCTTTTTTCTGTTTATTTTGGTTTAGGATCCAATCTCACAGCAAAGGTGTTAGAGAGTAAACCATGGTCTCAGCTGGGCCATGGTAATTCCCTTTGGTCATGTTCATATCCCAGGAAATAATGTGATGTGGCACAAGTGACTGCCACCATCACCCAGCCTTTTGTTGGGCTGAAGGATCTCAGGAGCTGTTTGGGTTAAACTTCCCTCTTGGAAGCCAGGCAGCTCCTAAACCCCATCCCTGGGCCAGACTGGGAATCTCTAATACATCTGCCTGTGCACCAATAGGTGGCACAGGAAACTTCATGGGTTTGAAACATAAATAATTTTGTGTTCAGATCCTTAAAATCGATGTGGCAGAACTTCCTGTGCAAAAGACAGCTGCTCTGATGGCTCAGGACTTCCTTCTGCAAGATCAGAGGCAGGACAGTCGCATTGAGGCAGCTCTTGGGGGAAATCCTGAGGCATCAGCAGCTTCTGTGCAGCAGCAGCAGCTCTGAGTGTCACCCTGGGGGCTGAGCCATGGCCTGGCAAGGGCCAGCTCCCCAGCAGGCAACAAATGTTCTGCAGCTCTTGGGTTTTCATTGGGAATCTCCTGCTTTCACAAGTGGCCAGGTTCTAAAATTGCATCTGTCTGCAGAAGGGCACATGAGAGATTTTCTTCATTCAGATTGAGATTGGTAATCAGTCAGAAACAAATTGTGATTTCAGTGTTCCAGATTGGAATTTACCAATTATTTCAGTCTTGGTAACTGAAGTAAAAAGTGAAAAGGTAACATAGGAGAAGAGACAAGGCATTTGCAAAGGTAAAATTGTACTTTAGTTACATTTCCAAAAGTTTGCAAAACTTTTTTCTGCTGTTAGCTCTGAACTGCAGATTAGAGACTTGAAAATTGTGAAGAGAAAGGAGCAGTGTTGTAATTCAGGTGAAATCCAGGTAAAACGGGAGGAGTTGAGCAAATATAATTTAGGAACTAATGTATGGTAGGGAAGGAAAACATCTGTGCTCTAACTCGGTAGAAAAAGTATTTTCCACCTGTGCTGTTACACCTTCAAAATGATTCCTGTTCTTAGTTAGGGAATAATGGGATTATAACCCTAAAAAAGGGAGAGAATATCCATCTTTGTAGTTGGCTAATATAGCAAGAGAAGAGGGCAGCTTTGGCCTGGAGATTTTGGGACAATATTTTAGCTTTAATTAGGCTTTGATCTTGACCATTACTTAGAGGAATTCCTCAGTTCATCTTCAGGGCAATTCTAACAGAAATATTTGGTTACAAAGGAGTCCTAATTGTAAAACCATTAGTCAGCTCTTCTCAGAATTCCTCTTCAAGACTTGCTGTAAACTTTGCTCATTATGTCAGTAATCATGTCTGCTCTGTCTTCCTTCTGTAGTGTTTTCAGATGAGAAAATTAAGCAATCCTGATTCATCATGTAGTGCAGGGAAACTAATTAAAATTCCAGGATAAAAAAAAATCTGGAAGTTGCTACTTGAAGAGATGAATATTTGAGGTGGCATTACACAGCTTGGGAAGGGTGCTCAGACACCAGGAAAGGAGGGACAGCTGTGGTTCATTTTCCTTTGGAGAGGGCTGTGCCAGCTCCTCAGAATGGATGGAGCTCCACACCAGGGTCGTGCAGTGCTTTGTTGAACCCTTTAGGTTGCCTCAAAACTGGGTAAAACAAATAATTTCAAAGGAAAGCCAAGCTGATGAACAGAGGCATGCTCACATGAAAGATGTCTGACAGCTCACAAAGAAACTTCTGTAACTTTCTATGAAAATAATGTTAATTTCTCTTACTGAAAGTTCTAACTTTAAATAGTCTAAATATGCATGACTTAATATAGGTGGAGAATCAAGAAACCCACTCTTAATTTTAGGCAGTTTTTTTGGGATTTCTGTGATCATGGCCTTGCCTGCTCCAACAGCTATATATTATATTCCATATTCAAGAAACTTGCAACCAGAACAGCACATTTCCTTAAAAAGAAATCTTCATGGCCATGGTTTTTGGAAATCCCAGAAATGATAGTTAATACATGGATATTGAAGTTTTTTCTGTAGAATCTAAAGAAACATGAAAAAATTACCTTGCACCGTTGACAGCTTAAACAAAGCTTGATGTTACCATCACATGCAACTGTCAGTATCTTTTACAGATTGAAATCTGACAGAATTGGGCATTTCATAGATGTAATCCCCATTCCTTTGTGTTCTGTGTGGTACCAAGCAGCAGTAGCTGTGGAGCTGACCATGTCAGTCACACAGAGTCAGGATGAGCTCCTGTTCCAGAGGATTGGAGTTCCTGCTTGGGAGCCGTCTGCAGGAGGAGCTGTGCTGCCCAGTGCATGGATTTAATCCCCATTGCTTTGTGTTCTGTGTGGTACCAATCTGCAGGAGGAGCTGTGCTGCCCAGTGCATGGATTTAATCCCCATTGCTTTGTGTTCTGTGTGGTACCAATCTGCAGGAGGAGCTGTGCTGCCCAGTGCTGCCCTCACTGCAGTGCAGGGCCTGCCACACCACCATCCCTTCTTGGAGCCACCTCTATTCTGTGAATGCTGCATTCTGTTGTCTTTGCAAAAGATGTCCTATTTATGTTCTTCACTATTGCCTTGCAGGAGCTGAAAGACTTTTTTAGGTCAGTTTGTAGTCAGGAGCAATTAGGCAGTGCTCAGCAGACATCTGTCCTTCATATGCTAAGTAAGCAGCGAGGTCCAGAGCAGCAGCCCCTGGTGCTGAGCGGGGCTGACGCTCCTGTGAAGTCTCTGTCAGTGCAGATAAGCCCTGTCAAAAGCAGCCCATTGTAAATCTAGTCAGGAGAATCTAACCTGAATTTAGCTTTTCACTGGTATCACACTGATCTCTACAATTTAAAAGTGGAGGAGGTTATGATAAGATTGATTTAACAGCCTTCGCATTATTCTTTAAAATGCAAACCCTATCTTCCTCCCTATAGCTATCTGTTGAGGAGGGTATTTTTGGTATCTTTGAGGCTTCTGAAGTGCCAGTACACATTGCCAGAAAACAGAGTTAAATCCTGAAATAACTTTAATTTTGCAAGAACTGGTGACTTTTTAAAATGTAATTACTCCATTATTTTTCTTCTCTGAGTTGTTAAGTATTTAAGATGTGCTATGCATGACAACAAATGCCAACTAATCCAACAGATGTTTAGAGAAATATTGGTAGAGAAATTTTAAAGAGAGAGCAGAGACTTTCTTTGCTTAACAGCAGAACTATTAATTTTCTGTGATTTAAAAGCAGTAAATAATCTTTTTGCAAGCAAGAAGGTGGCAAATAGAAACTGGGAAGTGCTCAGGGAGGGATGTTCACTTGGTACAAATCAGTTCCTTTGGCTCCACCTGCAGTACATGCAGTTCAGTAAGTGTTTTGCCAGAGCAGCTTCACAATGTGTAATAGGCAAAATCTGTTGTGTAAGCAGTAGATAAACAATAAACTGCACTTTCCTGTATTTGACATAATGGATAAGAGAGCCAGTCTTGGCCAAAAAGCAGTATTATCTCTATTTTCCTTTTCTTCACACTATCCCTTGTGTTGTTCTCAGCATTATCCATTTACCCTGAATATAATTTGATTTTGAACTATAGTGTGTTTGGTCAGAGATGCATGCAAGGAGGAAAATGGAAATTTTGCATTTCATTAAGGATTGCAAAATGCTAATTTTTATCTATTCTGCATCTGAAAAATCTTACCATGTAAAATGTTTTGAATGTATCATACTTAGTTGTTTTTTTCTTTGAATCTGAGAAAGTTGCTTTACCTGTCCAACAGGTTTTCCTTTTGGTTTTTTTTTTTTTTTACAGGAGAAATTACTATGGTGGAAACTGGGCCAGCTTTAGTTTTTCAGGATTATTATCTTGGATTAAAGAAAATCAGGTAAAAATTTCCCAAATTGTTTCTTGAATCTCTGTTTGCATGATTTATTTCAAGACAAATCACCTCCCTGCTTTTGCTCTTTGGTAATTTGACAGATCAAAGGGGTTTGTAGTTCCCAGCTTTGCTGGTTGAGCCTCACCCATCTGGCCTGGCAGTGTGAGGCTCTGATGTGCTGCCTTGTCAGTCTGATTGAGACCAGCCTGGTGTTCAGCCACACTTCTGGCTTCTTGAGCTTCAAGAGAAGCAGCTACACCATTGTTTCAGTTCCTTTGTGATAATCTGGTCTTTTTCATTTCCTCTGGGATTATTTTCCTCTCTCTGATGTTTCAGCCCTTTTGTTTGTCTCGTTTGTATTCCGCTGATTCTTCCTTGCAGGCAGAGAAGTGGTTGCTGCATCCTTCCATTGAAATGTCCTGTAACCAGGACAAAAAGATGAATGCTGATAGTGTATTTTTCAATGACCAAAGTTTATCTGATTCATGGCAGTCCACTAGAAATCTTCCAGGGAGGATATTTATTCAGGAGATGGAGCACCAGGGCTGGATTAGCAAGTGCTGCTCCGTTATTTACAGAAATGCTCAGAGCCTGTTGGGCCGTAGAAGATGGAAGTTCCTCAGCTCAGTCTCACCCCTGCTCTTTACACTGTGCTGCCTCCTGGCATAATCGGGGCACTTGCTCAGTGCCAGAGCTTCATATTCTATGAGTTCTGTTGTATGATTTAGAGATTGCTGTGTGCACAGACTAATCCAATCCCCCAGATCACCAGGTTTTTCCATATGGTCTCCATTCAAGGGATTTTGTCACAGAACTACCCTGGCTGTGGCAAACCTCTCTTCAAGGAGATTGTATTCCAAGTTACATTCAGCTCTCTACTAAAGCCTTTATTTCATTTAACACTGTATTTCAGATTAATAGAGCCGGTGCTGTAGTACAAATGTTGGCATGGTGTGATAAAGTAACCAGCTCTAAGTGTTTTAACTCAAAAAACATAAATAGAAAAACACATTAGGACCATTAACAGGGTTCTTTTTCCTTATATTATTAGATGGTACATATTATTTGTGTCTAGAGAGATTTATAGTTCAAGAACAGCTTGCACAGTACAATATGTAATTTTATACTTGTTCTTTTAAGCAAAAGACAGATCTCAGTGATGAATGTGAGGACTGGAGAAAACTGATCCTTGAGGATGAAGAAGCAATTCCTCTTAGCAGCAAGGATAAAACTATTCAACACGTAGAAGATTTCTGTTTTGGAGAGTAAGTAGAAAAGTAGAAATTCATGAGCAGTTTTGTATGCCCAGGGTAAATTATCATATTGTGCTTTGGTTTTAAGGGTTTCACCACGCTGCCATATTACACATTGTCTCAAAAAGCATCCCTGGCCTCTGAAATGTTCTCATGTCCTTGTGCTTTGTTGAAATCAATTCACTGAAACACCCTGATCCTTCCTAAATGACCTCTCTGGGTGCAGTGCAATTTGTTGGCCAACTTTGTAAGTTTGTGATTTACTTCTGAGCAGAAAACAGAAGTGTTGTGTTTAGATATTAGTAGTAGTAGGCAGTTGTGCACTGCCATCAATTAAATTTTTCCATTCTTAATTTGCCTAAAAGCTGCTGTTCTCATAGTCAAAAATAAAACCCCTAAATCCATGTAAAATGAACCACTTAGAAAAGAACAACAACACAAATGGACAACAGTTCTATAACTATGAAATACTTGTGGTAAAATGATAAAGTAATATTTGCCCTTTGTCCTTTTTATATGCAATGAATTTAACTTACTGAAGTTAAATCCACTGAGTATAAATTTAACTACGGAACTGTGTATTTATTTATTTATTTATTTATATCTTCTGGATTTTCTACTGAACTGAACATTCTCCAGAATTCCTGAGAGGAAAGTCTTTGAGATAGTTCTGTAAATTTAACCTTGAATCCCTTAGAAAATACCATAGGTAGCTAAATGGAATGCTGACACATACTCATAAAGAAATACAGATTTCTGTCTGTAAACACCATAAGTAGGGGAAAAAAGGTGTGAATTACATAAATACAATCTGAAGGTCACAGACTGAGACTCTTCCAAGGTTCAGTGCTGCACAGTAATGGTGCTTGACTGGATTGCAGATAAAATGTAATGCTTATTTTAAAGCAATAGTACTTGGATATTGTAATTGTCATCCTGTTGTCATAATAAATAATGTTCAGAACCAGGATTAAGTCAGATGGAAAGGTTTTGTAGTCTTTTAACTTTGTGTATAATTTTTGACTGATAGCTGGCTCCCAAATGAGTCCCCTGGCACTGAGATTTCACACTTAGAAGTGAGATTATACTTGGGTAAAATTAAGCTTTAAGCATTCAACTTAGCTCAGTACAGTGCTGTCTGTCCTGGTCATCCCCAGAAAAAAAAAAAAAACATTTTCCCCAAGGAGCAAGGATAAACTTAATAAACCTGGCAAAGAAAAAGTTCTCCAAAAGAACTTGAAACTTTCTGAGAGTCAATTACTGTGCTTCTGACAATTTACATGTTCTGCCTAGATTCTGTTTTTGCTTAACTTTTGTAACTCCTATGAAGTAACCATTAAACATTTATTTTGAAAGAATAAACAGCTGGGTAGCAGTATAATATACACAGTGCAAATCTGAAATGAATGGCCTTAGAACAAAGTGCATCCATCAAAGGGAAAGAATACTGTGTCTACAACAAGCTGGATTGAAAAAAGGCAAATGGCTGAAAAATAAATAGTGAACACCTGTGCTGAATAAATTAACCAGCTGGTTGGCAATTTTTCATTTGACCTATCTGAAGGGGTTGCTGTTACAAGGCATTAATAAGACACATTCATTTTAAGATATTCCTTTGTTAGTACCATTAATTGATGAATGGTGGAAGATAATATTCTAAATTTACACAACAATTTGTCTGCAGATGTATTATTTTTTTCTGAATTAGGAGAAGAATTGTCTGTACAGAAGTTCAATTTGAGTCATTTTTATAGACAGTTCTTACATTATTCAGGGATATTTGGTCTTATAGGAAGGATGTCATGAATTTAGATTATATACAGTTTTTGGGCTCTCATTATAAAAACTGTGGAGCTGCAAATCATGGAGATTTACCTATTCTTTAATGGGAAGTGAATAGAGATTTAAAATATGTAAATATTTCTGTTACTGCTTCTCAGAATGATATAGAAAAATACACTGTATTGTGATATGAATCCAAATTTATTTTGATTTTAAAAAGTAATAATCAAGTATGTTTAAAATAAGATTAACTGTTCATTGAGATTGGGAGAAGTTAGAAACAAAACCTTATTCTGAAATTTTGTTTTATAAAGTTTTATAAAGGATGAGTTAAATAAAAGCTTCACTCTTAGTTACTGAATTTCTGGTAAGAGCTTTTGCAGTTTTCACAAACACTGTTCTAAAATCCTTAAAAAAACCCAAAATCCAAATAGAACCCCAAAATTTAATAGACTTTCATTTTTATTTGTAGCAGAGATTACTTTTTTTGAACAACATTTGACAAACTACTTATCTCTCTTTGATATTTTATAGTTACTTAATGCTGGCAATCTGAAGCAAAAAGACATAATTAATGTACAGAAACAGCCTTCTCTCATTAGTGCTTCCTTATAGCAGTTCCTGTATTTCCCAGGGCAATATTTTACCCCAGTCATGAGTTAAGTGCTTCCTGGTGACTGTGCCCAAGCTGGGAGATCACTTCCAAACTTTTCATGAGTCCATGTGAGCTCCATCAGTTCATAAATGAGGAGCAATTTTGAAAGGATCCCAGGTTTTTGTTCTTTTTTGAACAGAAATTCTGCTCCTGCTTCCATCTGCAAGGCTGCAGGTGTGCAAGGGAGCATTTTGGTGTTGATGCTGAGTAATTCCTTGCTGTTCTGGGAATTTTAAGCATCCTGTTAATACTCTGTGTTTGCAGGTCACCTTTAAATCATAGTTCATTAGTTTTCAGCCAAGATTAAATAGTTTATTCAGTGCATTAATGGTTTGTGGCATAAAGATAAAAAGACAGTTTGGAATTATTGCTGAACTCCTTTCACTTACAATGACACTGATTTGATTCATCTCAGTGGTAGTGTAAACTAAACCAAGTTCAAAAGTCCTGCTTTCTCAGGGAGGTGTCACTGAAGTTCAACATAAAACAAGTAGATGAGATTAAGAGTGGAGGGCTGCTTTATAAGGGGGATTTGAAAGAAATGTTGTGGAAAGGAAATGAACTGTGCAGAGTGAATGTTCTGTGGGCATGTCCCTCCTGTGACTGGCTGCCTTCATGCCCTGTGCATGGATTTGGAGCGCTTGCATAACAGCATTGCTGCTTGAGCAACTCATTAGAATGCAAGGGCAGAGTGTAAACAGGAATTTGAAAGTTTTCCTGAAGCGTTGGGTCCAAGTGGTCTGGTTCTCAATGGCCCTGCTGGGATCATGGCTGCTTGGTTGTGTAAAGCTTGTCTGTTTTCTTCAGGACAGTATCTCAGCTTAATGACCTTAATGCATATTTGCTTTTCAATTTCATGGGTTTTAATCCGTAGGGAACGCCTGACCAAGTTACTGGTTTTATTTCAAAATAGTCCATTTCTGTTTTTTATGTAGCTGTGGATTGTTTCACCATGAGTGCCTTGATTTTCATTTTGAGATCCTTCTATCTTTTGAGTATATGTAAAGTAAAAACTCAAATTTTTGTTGGCTTTTTTTCTCCTGAATAAAAATAATCTCTTGAATTATAGCTTTGCAGCAAAAGAACCAGAGCTTGTTAGTGGGCCAGTGAATGGGCCAGGATAAAGAAACTCTAATGCTTTTCCTAGAAATGCTTGAGGTTTCTGCTTTGGCACTGACTCAAAACTTCAAACAAGTTTTTCAGACTCTTCAAAAAGACTTTTCCCCCCTCTTTTTCCCCTCTGTGTTTTTAATCAGTCAGGATTCAGCTGAAGGTGTTGAAGAAGCTGGTGCACTGCCAAAGCTGCCTGTGTTTGGAGCCCCTGCTGCCCAGGGGGAGACTCCAGGGCCGGGGAAGGAGAGTCCAGCAGCAGAGGGGATTCCTCTGGGATCACAGCCGAGTCCAGCAGCAGAGGGGGTGGAGAAAGAGAATGCAGCAGTGGAGAGCCCTGGAGAGGAGCCCCAGAGCTGCTCTGAGGCAGCCAGGGCAGCTGCAGGGGACGGGGCAGGAGCAGCCCCTGGCACTGGAGCTGCTCCCAGCACAGCCGCAGGCGACTCCGCTCCGCAACCGGCAAAGACAGACACTGCACCCTCTGAAAATGCTGCCCAAGAACCAAAGAAAATCACCTATTCCCAAATTGTTAGAGAAGGCAGAAGGTTTAATATTGATTTAGTTTCTAAGGTAGGAATGGAATGACTTTTTTTTGTGTAAGTACATTTGCTTTGCTTAAAATGCTGACATTTGTTTTAAAACCATTCACGTTGAGACAGCACCTTTGAGGCAAAATAGCCACTCTTGAGAAGTAAGAACTGTTACCACTAAAATAAACATGAGTTATTTAATATGTGACCTTAAGTGCTTTATAACCAAAGAGATCAAAAAACACAGCTCAGAAATATTGCCTTGAAATAAATATCATGAAATATAGCACTTGGGCAGTACCAGCAAAATCTCTCTTTTTAAAGAGTGCCATTAAAAACTTGTATTTTTAAACAAGAAAGAGCAATCTGCATGCAGATTGCTCTGTCTTTTTAAAAAGATAAAAAAATGTTTTTCACAGCATAGGGAAGTTTTTTCAAAGTTGAATGCTTCACTTTACATATTGTGCCTAAAAAGATTTTTCAAACCTTTGGAAACCAAAAAAGAAACTCTCTTCACTAATTCATTCAATTCTTTGTGAAGACACTGCGAAATCATTATTGCAAACTGAGTTCCAAATGTGGATCCTGCTTGAAGCATCCTTGCAATGACATCTTGTACACCAGTCAGTGGGTGGTGGTTAACAGATAATGCTATTTTGCATCCTTTTTACACTCTGTGGGACGTGGTGTTAACTGCAGCAAATCCCTCAAATTCAGACACAAGAGTGGTCAGCAGGGCAAGGCCAGGAGTTTGTGCTGGGGTTTCCCTGGCACAGGAACATCAGCTTTCTTGTTGGTGTCCCAGGAAACCTTTATCCAGAAAGTTCTGTGTGCTCTTGCAAAGTCTGTTCCTGAGGACCATGAGACTTTTCAATCCAGACAAACACTTTCAGTTCATAGTTACATTTTTGGTCCTTCTGTATTTCATCGTATACTTGTAGTTTCTAGAAAGATGATTAAATTATATATGACAGAACCTTAAATTGGGAAGGTAAATGGGATCTCCATGGGTAATTCCATGGGAATTTACCCATGGAAAAGGTGCCTCTTGGTTCAGGGGATTTAGGGAGCAGCTGGTGAGGATTTTGTTGGGTGCTTCACTGATCCTCTTCACCCACCCCTTCCTTTCTGCTCTTGTGCAGCTGCTTTACTCCCGGGGCCTGTTAATTGACCTCCTCATTAAGTCCAACGTGAGCAGGTACGCCGAGTTCAAAAACGCCACGCGGGTTCTCGCCTTCCGAGAGGGGAAAGTAGAACAGGTACCAGAAAATCGTGGGCTGCATGTGTTTCATTTCATCTTCTGAAGGTCAAGAAGCTTGAAATTGATTTTTTGAGTGTTTTTTCCTTAATTATGATTCTAACTTAATTTCTGGAAGAAAAGTTTTTTGTATGTGTTATATAGAAATATGAAAATAAAATCAAACTAAAGTCCAGCAGTCCAGCACATTGACATAAATCTTTTACCTCAGCCTAAATGTTTAGGCCATGACTGATTGGCAGTGTATTCTTGAAAATTCAGAGATTTTAGGTTTTAAGATTCTGACTAGATTTGATTTGTCTTTATCACACTGACTTCTCTTGTATATAACAATGGCAACAGGAGATATTGGCACAGTTAATACAAACTGCAGTGATTATCTCTGCAGTTAGAGATGCAAGTGAAATTGAAGTGAAATAAAAAAGATTTTTGAATATTCTTATTGTGGAAAACTGGTAACTTTAGTTACAATAGAAATTAGGGGAAATAAATATATAAGAAAATAGCTGTAATTGAAAACAGTAATTTGAAGTATTTGTTATTTAATCAGACTTGTTGCTTGATGCTTTTACATTCAGAGTGTGGAAAGTATCTGAAATTATTAAAAAATACTTTGCAGGTGCCTTGTTCTAGAGCAGATGTCTTCAACAGCAGACAGCTGACCATGGTGGAGAAGAGAATGCTCATGAAATTTCTGACATTTTGTTTGGACTATGAACAGCACCCTGAGGAATACCAAGGTAGTGTCTCATTGAACAAGGCACACTCCCTTCTGAGGACTTCCTTCAGGGAGGCACAGTTCTGAGAGCTCTCCTGTGTTTTCACGTGGTTTATTTTTACAGATTCATTTTTAAAGTATGCTTTGACCTTTTTGTGACCTTTTCACTTCAGTGTTAAATTCTTCTACTTAAGCACTTGCTCTTCCAGTTCCCACATCATTTATTATTTACATTTTTCTTTAACAGCAAAATTATATATTACAGCAAGGTTGCAAAATGCTTTTTGTCATTTTTAAGTGTTTTCCTCCCTTCCCCCAGGTATTTTTTAAAAGAATGTGAGGTATCTGAATTTTCTGTCTGTTTTTTTGGATTACTAGGTAAACCTTCACAATGGTTTACATCAAATCAGAAATGGAGAAAATGGAATTTTTAAACTGTGAAAGTAAATGTAATTTAATGCTCTTTAGTTGTAAAGGGCAAGTTCAAAGTGCTTTTATCAAGTGTTGGCTTATTTAGATGAGAGGAAATCAGACGAGATTTGAGCTATAATGTGTGAAGAATAACGAGTGTCGGGTCAAAGAGGGAAATCAGCTCAACAGGAGGAAGGTGCTTTGGGTTCGTGCTCCTCAGGGTACAAAGAATGAAGTGGTGTCCTCAGTTCTTGGAGTCTAAAAGTAAATCAAGGCAAAGAGAAAAAAATCTGTCAAAAAGAAATAGTGTGGGATGAGGAGTACAAACATCAGAGAAAATTATTAAGCACATGCAAGAGAAGAACAGTCAGTATCAAGATCTGGTAAGATTAAGAAAAGGAGAGTCTGTAATGAACTCCAGAAAATCCTGAAGGGGGAAAAACTCATTAGGCTGAAGTGGTTTATTGATTACAGGTGATCTCAGTTTGCTGCTGCTGGAAGAAATGGAGGTGCTCAGAGTGAGGATATTGGTGGTATTTAGAAAATTTATTAAGTAAAAAAAGGAGATGCCACATCAATTTTAAATGAATCCATTGATTCATGTACCTAAATAACATTAGATTTATTTTACTTACAGAGACAGTTAAACAGTTTTTGTTCCTACATTTTAAAATAGCCTGAGAAGTAATTGAGAATATTTTGAGTCAGATTAGGCTAATGTAAAATCTTAAGAAATTTAAAATGGCTCTTGATGAGATCATTGCATTCGTGGGAAGGCAGACTTTTAATAGGAAGAGTTCATGAGTGTGAAGAATTTTTTTAAAGCTTTTTTTCCGTAAAATATGGAATTATATAAGAAGTTTGAAGTGAGGAAAACTTGAGAATTTTTTTAGAATGATAAAACAAAAAAAAACCCTGTCATTTTATGACTTTGTGCATGGCTGTACAAAGAGCAGTGCGATACATTTGTAATAAAGCTGTGGTTGAATCTTGAACAGAATATATAGCTTGATAGTACTGGGCTCTGCATTGATGGAAGTGTTTCTGAACTAGTTAGGAATTTATCCAGGACTGAAATAAGAGCAGATCTCTGAATAGTATGGAAGTATGCTGTTGCTTAAATACAATCTTTTCCTGGCAAAAAATCTTTCAGTTATGAAGATGACTATAAAGTTTTTCAGAGATGTATCAATGCCAACATGCTTTAAACATCTCCCAGAAGACTTGTGTTTCTTGGAATTTCAGAATGTGCCAGCAATAATATTATTTTAAAGGGAAGATGGTGTCCTTGATCTCTTTCTGCTCTCTGTCTCATCCACATTTGTTTGTTGCCAGCAAGTTGTTCAGTTGAAATAAATATTGCACCTTCTCATCTCTGGATTGTGGCACTGTGTGAGGGGCTTCTCTGAGCACAAATATCCAGTCTAGCACTGGCAGTGGGGATGCAGCAGTCCTGTTCTGTGGCTGCAATCTGGGCTAGTATTTTGGGTAATTTACAGGACACAGCATCCCACGGCACTGTCCACAGTTTCTCACTTTTCTCTCAGCGTTGGGAAATGGAGTTAGATCAAGTCTAGCAATGAATAGGTGATGCCATTGGGGACCCATAAAGTGAGTTTGGGATATTTTGAAATATTTTAATGGAATGCTATTTCTGTTTTCTGAGATAACTCACTTTCTGGGAGTAGTTCTTCTAACTTTCATTGATTGGATGATCCATTTTCAATAAAGATTTTGTTGAAAAACTCACTTGCCTATGTTTACTGGAATCCAAAGCACTTGTTTGAGCTGAAGTGCAGATGTTACAGTGTGCTCAGTGCCTCGTGTGCTTTTCCCCCAGACCACGAGTCCAGCACGTTTGCTGAGTTCCTCCAGACACGGAAGCTGACCCCCAGCTTGCAGCACTTCATCCTTCACTCCATTGCAATGGTGGCAGAGACTGAGAGCAGCACTCTGGAAGGGCTTCAGGCAACAAAAAAATTCCTGCAGTGCCTTGGCCGCTACGGCAACACCCCGTTCTTGTTCCCTCTGTATGGGCAAGGAGAGATCCCACAGTGCTTCTGCAGGTAAGCCTCACTCACCCAGACACATCCCAAAAAGGAAACCCTTGTAATGTAAGAGGTGTCGCTCACTAGGACACTTTGCAACATTTTTCACTGTATTACAAATGCAGCCTGTAGTAGCTGCTGGCTGTGGTGGCTGCTGTGAGTAAGTTAATAAGTGCTAGGAAATGAAAAAGCCATAATTTAACCCATATGTAGCTGCCCCTTTTTAAATCTGGCAGAGGAGACTTGGGGATATCTGTCCAAAAGGGCGACTGTGCATTTGGGTAGGTTGAAAAAATTTGTGAGTCTTCTCTGAAACTGAGGGAAGATCTGTGTTGTCAATTTGTGTTACTAATTAATGCTGAGAATTCATCTACCATTCACAGGTATATATTTAATAATGAACTGGATTGTTCTGAAAGAGGAGAATAATGCCATGTGTCCAGTTTACAATTACATTTAAAACAAGCCTTTCTACATCACAGACTTTTATACAAACAGGGCAATTGCTGTGAAATCATGACATTATTTTGTAGCTCCCTCTAGACTGAAGATTCCAGCTCCTATGAACTGAACAGCAGAGGAGATCCCATGCAGCTCTGTTTCACTGAGCCACTGCTACATTCTGACATCCAAACAGCAGCCATATGTTCTCCACTCCTTGAGCCTTAGAAAGCAAGTAAAACAAAAAAGCCCAGTTGATTCCAGGATAAACCAAGATCCACTTGAGTGGCAGTGGCAGTGCAGTCCTTGCCCTGGCTCCTGAGGTGTCCCTGGCCCGTGGTTCTGGCACAGACCTGGTGCTTGGTGCTTTTGGGTGCAGAGAGTGGGTGGTTTTCACTTCAGTTGTTTCCAACAGTTCAACTGCCTTTTAAAAGGCTGAGGGTTTTTTTTTCATCTTTGCTTTTGCTGGCAAGCAGCCTTTCCATCTGCTCAATGTGGGTTTAATGTGGTAACCTGTAGGTCTGAAGTAAACATTAGCTCTGTTTAAAAAAAGCAGCTTTGCCTGGTGAGGCCAGTTTGTCTGAGTGATATATTTGTACATCAGTCCCTTAAATAGCAGTGCAGGGTCTTACCTGCTTTGTTTGGTGCTGGACAAGTTCTGCTTTTACATGTGTGCTACTATGAACTTGTGGTTTACAGCAGGTTGTTGGGTATTCCTGTTTGTCTCTGTGATAGATTCCAGTTCTCTTCTCCACAACAGTCCCTAAATTACTGCCAGAGGAATGGCCTTAGCAGCTTGATCCTGCTGGGCTGTGTAAAGGATGGATGCAGTTATGTGTTGATAGAAACATTCTGGAATAATTGTGCTCCATTGAATAGAAATGTTATTTGCTACCATCTTTTGTCAGTAGCCTTTCATCTGCTCCTTGAGCTGTATTTATATGGTGATTTAAAGTGCAGACCTAGGTATAATTAGGTGATTGGACAGATAATTTGTGAACAAAAATTGGGGTTAGGTAACTACTCTGCATACAGTCATGCAACAGAACTTGTGTTTCTGGATTTTCTGAATGTCTTTGTGTCTTTATAGGATTTCATGTGAGGCCAGGTATCTGTATGTGACCAGAGATTAATAAATCACAATTTTATCAGAGCCATTGAAGTAGTACAGTTTTGGCAGTTCAACCTTCCTTGGCTTCAGATACCTGGAGAAAAAAATAAATTTAATAATGAAAATATAAATTTTACTTGCTTGTTTTTTTCTCTGTAGATTCTTATCCATGTAATTTTTCTTGCATTCTCAAAATTCCTTTGGCTTAATTTTTTTATTTAAAAACCAGCACATGCAGTTTTCTGATCTGTAACAGCAGTATATTTCAAGTTAGCAGTAGAGGTGTCTAGAAGTATTATAAATATTCTTATCAGAAAATCATTCTGTGATGACAGGAGTTCTTCAGATGGCCTGAACTTTCTATTTCAGATCACTGGTTGCTGCATTTTAGGTTTTTTTTTTTTTTGCTAAAATGTATAAGTTCTACAACAAAGAAGGTATTTCAATAGATGAAGCCAATTAATCCGTCAAACCAAAAAGTAATTACACTTCTAAAAGGCTTGTATTGCAAACATTCTAATACAAAACTTTTTTAAAAAATGTCTTTTCTTTTTTAAGTGAACAATTTAGGAGGCAACCATAATATTTTTTGAGATTAATCACAATTTTTAAAGGTGTTCTGCCCTCAGGATTGTGTCTTGCTCAAAGTGAGCCATATGTGAAGAATGCTGCTGGGGCTGTGGAGTAAAGAGGCAACGCCAGAGCCTATAGATCACAGCCTACAGCTTTTATCACCAGCTTATCAGGGGAAGGTGTCACCTGGCCTGTGATTTCTAACCACTGTTCTATATTCTGCTTTAATGTAAACCTCTTAAGCGTTTCTTGCAGCCAGTTACACTGTGTGTTCTCATCAAGGCTACTGTTATAAATGGCACACATGCATATTGATGGGAATGAGTCAAAGACATTTGTAAGTCACATCCTTGCATCCCAAATGAATTCTGCATAAACACCACAACCTTTTGGAACTGCTGACGACACTCAAGTGAGCAGAAGCGCTCTTCCTTCTTTATTGGTTTAAGCAGGGATGGTTTAGGAGAGAAAATTAAACTTTTATATCACTGTAATGTACATCCCAATATGGTGAGGTACAGATGGGAGGTTTCTGTCTCCATCAGTTGGAGTCGTGGAACAAGGAAGGTCCTTGGGAGCCTCCTGCTCTCCTGAGCTGACAAAAAAAGCAAAACTTTACTGGCCCTTAACAGCTTCCTTTACTTCCTTCTCGGTACAAAACTGTTCTGACTCTTCCTTTCTAATGATGTGGCAATACTCTGATGTTAAGTACAAGTGAATATAATATCTCATTCTTGAGGAAAACCCAAACAAGCTTTTACATCTGCTGCTGTGTTTGCTTTGTGAACACGCTGAATTTGGGGCAGAGCAGGCAAAGTTTCTCTTCAGTTGGTTTTCAGATTTTTTCCTCTGGACCCATGCAAATATGGACATTCAAATGGAATTGACTTTCTGAGAAGCAGTAGTTTTTTCCATGTGAACTTTCAGAGGGAATTGGTGACTGTCCCCTGTGTCATGTCACAAAGGTCCTACAGGGACACGTTGTGTCTCTTGTGTCTTTGTTAAGAATTATCCAAAAGCTGACAGATATCAGTAGGTGCTGGAATATCCTTGGCTGCTTGGCCAGAGGAGTTGGCGAGTCCCTGACTGTTATGGGCAGTTGGTTCATGATGTGCATTCCTATAAACAGACCTGGAGCTTTCCCATTGTGTATTTGGTGGGCAGTGTCACCCTTTGTAGGAGTTCCTACAGATTCTGGCTGAAATTGTAATTTCTGTCTCCGTGACAGTGACAGCAGTAATTTAGTGATGGAGGAAAGATCTGATTAAGACAGTTCCATCTCTTTCAGTGCCCATATTTACAGGAAGATTAAGAGGCCAGGCTGAGATAAGATGGATAGTGTGATTGATTCTGAGGGTTCCTGTATATATTTAAAAATGAATAATCAGTTTTACCTTTACATGTGCACTATTACCTGCTACAGATGTCAGAGCTTCTGGGGTAGTCTCAGGTCCTTTAAAATTCCCAATTATGTCCCTGTTACAATCTGGGAAGGTTTTAGTGGTCTGAAATCAAGACTGGACTTCAGAAAACCTGACTGCAATAATTTATTAAAAATTGGGCACACCATGTTTTTCAGCTAAATTTATACATAAGTATTATATCTCTGCATGTTAGCAACATGCAGAACTTTTCTGTGTGTAAATTGTATGATTTAGCATATTAATGAGAAATTAATGAGAAATTCAATCAATGTGAATTCCTGGTAACAATCAGGTGTGACAGATTTGAGTGTCAGCACATATGAAACAGTCACAGGTGATTTAAAAATCATAGTGAGATATGAGTTCAGTCCTCCATTTCAAAATACCTAATTTTCATATTTATCTATCTCTTATCACTTATAATTATTCCATTTCTTTGGACCAGAACATGTAATTGGAATTACTGACAACTTATCACTATTCCTTGGGTTGTACTAAAATACTGAATAGTACCAATAACTGCAGTGCTGCTTTCCTCTTAATTGTTTTCACTTGCATTTCAGGGAAATAATAAAACTTCAAATGTTGTTTAGCCTTTAAAGACAAACTTGATATATTTCTTCTCACTTTGTTGGCAGATGAATGCAAAATGGGCAAGCAGAGTTAGCAGGATTGTTTGTAGGATCAGTTGTTTGTTTTTCCCTCTAAGGAGAAACTCTTTCTTGGGATAAACATGAGGGAAGTGAGATAATCCATCATTCTGAGACCTGTTCACTAGTGATGGATGGATAGATTGGTAAAGTAACTCAATAATCTTCATTTTTTTCAGGTTATTCACAGATCAGTGAGCCTTGTCGTTAATACAGCTGTGGAATGCTTTTGTGTCCTTGCCCACAGTATTTCTCAGAATTTGACAGGGAAAGACTTTTAATTTGGAAATAACCTTTGTTGTAAAATGCATTAAGTGGATGAAACTTAGAGAATACCTTCCCATTTTAGATTCTATCTTCTGAGTGTTTGTCAATTCTTTGTTTAAAAAATTACTTGCAAACATGAGAGCTGTTCTGCTCCTTGTTATTTCTGACTAGAAATTGTGTTCTGCAGGAGTTTATACCTGGTGAAGGCCTTCAGCCATTGGAATCTATCACATGGGATGCTCTCAATCATGTGGATGCTGTCAAAGTGTATTGATTTCCCATCCCTAACAAGGCAGGGAAAAGTTTTCAGTCAAGAAATTGTATTGAGGGGTCAGACTTAGTGTCCTACTCTCATTCTTGATCATCTTGGTTCATTTTAAAAACCTATTTGGAACCTAAAAGCACAAAATACAAATGCTATTGTGACATGACTTTTTCAGGGTTTAATAATTAGGGTAATGGTGATAATAGGAGAGAAATGTATCTTAGTGTATTATTTGGTATTACCTCTTACCAGTCCCTTAGCAAGGAAATTCCTCCCTGGTTGTGTGGGGATGTGCAGCTTGTGCCTTACAGGGTCTTCCTGAGAGTTCTGACTCAGACATGTGAATATTTGCAGCATTATCAGGAGAGCTATGGAAATGACAGGATTGTTTATTACTGGAGCAAATCTGAGATGAGGAGGCAAATTGCATTTAGCAGAGTCCTTTCTCATTAAACCAGAAGACAGAGAAAGGTAGCTTCCTAAACATGACAGAATTAGTAAAATAGCCCTTGAATTTCATTGAGGGTTAAGAGAGCTGGAATTTTTCTGTCTTTTCTGGAGGCAGAGAACACAGAAATGGGTTTTATAGAGGAGCTAATGTTTAGTGACTGCTCCTAGTGCCTTGCCCTGCAGTCCTGCTCTCCCCAGCCTCTCTGGGAGGGCAGAGCTGTTGTGTAATTGCAGCTGGATGACCTTGGGTGCAGAGCAGCTGCTTCTCCAGCAAGGCCCATGGCATTTAGAGCCAGGTCCTTCCACCTCCCCAGAGAGGAGCCTTGGGAGTGCCTCTGCACTTCCCTGCCCTCACAGCAGCACAGAAACAACTGGACTCTTCTGTTTCCTTTTTCTTTTTCCCCTCTCCAGCTCTGTGGCAATTTCCTACAGTTGCCACAGTGCTTTAACCATAATTTCTAGGCCTCTTAAACACATTGCCTGATGGTTTCTCACCTAACCTTCATAGAAATCATCTGTTTCTTGAGTTTAGAATCCCAGAGAATGACTCTTAACCTTGATTCACTAAAAAGTAGTGTTAATTGCAATATCCTTGAAAAAATGAGGTTGATAATGTGGTTAATTTTAATAAACAGTACTTTTATATTGTGACAGGAGTCATCAGTAACATGGCACTTTTATCAGCAATAAGCTGCTGCAGTTGTTTAAATTGCTAATTACTAGCTGAAATGCAAAGACAAATTAAACATGGTCTTTTTCTGTCAACAGAATTTCCTCAGCTTTAGAAACATCCTAAGAAATCTACACTGGCACAAAGCAAGGCTGAAGTATAGGAACATAGAAATATCTGATGAAATTAAGATTTTTATTGCATTATCTTCTAACGTTTGAATTTGGGAAATGAAATCTTGGGTCTGTAAAAGGCAGCAGTGACTTTCCAAACCCCAAAACTTGTACATCACAGAATAGGAACTCAAATGTTAAAACTCCTGAAATAGTTGTACTTCTGAAATACTGAAGTGCAGTGTGGTCATTCAGAATCCATGAACAATAAATACCAGCCCTTGCCAGACTCTGATGATGAAAGAGACTGAAATTACCCCTATTTTGTAATTATGGAGAGAAGTGCACAGAGGGTCTGTTTAGGGTCAGCGATAAGTAGCTGGAGCTTTGTGCTCTAAACCAAACCAAGCCCAGCAGTTTATATCTTGTCTGTTTTACTGGCAGTGTTCACTGCCAGAATGTTTCACAGGATGTGAATGGATATTTCTGTATATGCAGTCTTAGTTCCATACAATTAAAAGGAGCAAGTTCTTAGTTTTAAAGATAAATTTGGTACCCCAGCTCTGCCATTCCAGCTCCTCTTCCTGCAGCATTTCCCAGTCCCAGCCTGGTTTCCAGAAGGAGAGGGAAATCTGGGGAAAGAAATCCTCTTACCTTGGGCTACAGGCTCAAAGCACTCTCTGTGAGTGAGCTGAGTGCTGGTGGGGAAGTGCAGGAACTTTGTGATTGGTGTAGAATTGTCCTGTTGCTGATGGATTTAGAGCATAGGCTGCTTCTCTAATCTTAGAGGACCTTTTTAAATTTCACAGGAATAATGAACACAGCCTGCAGGAAAAAGTCAAAATATTTGACTCTTTATCTGCTTCCCTAAGCACTTCTGTCACATATTTTCCTTTCCATAGCCCTCCAAATGCCAGGACAGTTCAGGATGACATTGATTATTTCCTTCATTAGCTTTTGGGTGCTTTTTTTTGGTGGGGTGGATTTTTGGTGTTAGCCAGGTGGATGCACACACTGAGTTTTGCCTTTGGTATGGGAACCATGTGTTGGGAAGATTAACCACCATTTTTTGTAGCTGTAGCTGTTTTATTTATTTGATTTGTCTCAACTCTACTTGTTAATGTTTTTGGAACACAGCAACACTGGAGGAAAGGCTGATATTCTAGGGGTCTTTCAGGAAACAGAATTTAACATAAGAACCAGGTCACAGCTTGCTCTGTGTGTAAAAATAAATTGAAAGAGGACAATTCATTATCTCAGCACTTGCCATGTTTTTCTTTGATCTTTCTCCAAAGCTTGCAGTGCTGTACATGGAGTATTCAGCTTTAAGGAGAGAAGCAAGTAGTTTTTACTATAGAAAAAATGCACAGTTAAAAATTAGTCAATTTTTAAATTAATCACAATGTGCATTTAGAAAGCAGAAGACAAATTACGTGCTAGAAATAAAAACTAGAATTTGGTGTAAAATTATTTGATACACTTTTAAAATTCTTCCAGAGTGAACTAAGGCTAAGTCTGTAATGTGAGTGTTTTTGTGGTATCTCAGTGTTGGAAATCGAGATGTCAAATGGAGAGACATTCTATTTTTGTTCAATTAATATCACAGAGCATTACATCAAAGCAGTAAACTCCTCTTGTATCAACAGATGCAGCAACCCTGAAGCCTATTTTCTCTCTTGTTACATTAGTGTTTAATTAAAGAAAACAACTAGTTGGAGGCAGTTACTTTCTGTGAAATGTAATGAAGATTTATTTTGTAAGTGACCTTCACTGTATTAGCTGAATCAGTAATCAGTAAAATTAATAGAATAATCAAATTATATACAAACTCATAAATCACTGCGAATATGCTGTCAAAAATGCAGCTTTTAATATGTCATATTGTTTCACAGCTGTATTAAAAATTGCAACTGCTGATTTCTGCCTTGATGGGGTCTGAAATGGCATTTAAAGGCTGTGTATGATGGAAGGCTACCAGGCCAAAAATTTTCACAACTGTTAATTTAGCTGTAATATGATTTGATGTCAGCAGGGCAAAGTTGAAGCCGAGTACAGTGTTGTTGCTATCTTTCAGCAAAACTTGAATTATTGGTGGAGGCAGTCGCCAGTTAATTAGAGTAATATCAGTTTAAATGTCTGTCATTTAGGGTTAATGGTATCAAAGAGTTGCCTTGTACTTCAAGTGCAGTCAAATCATCTTGAATAGCCCATTGTATGAAAGTAATGCCAGCACAATGATTCTACTTTGTCATAAATTATTGGGGTGCCATTTAGTTTAATATTTCAGTTTCTGTATTTAAATAATTTTGGCAAGTCCTTCCTAGCTGTGTCATTTTTCATGCTAGGCTGTTCTAATAGGTGTTTTGGCTGTTTGTGATTGTTCAGCAACACAATCAAAATTCCTTTCCATTTTCATTTAAAAAAAAAACTTTTCTGCTGGCCTATGAAAACTGGTCATGCCCTCATCCCCTGGATAGCAGGCTACTCTTGGAAAGAAATAATTCACATTTTTGTGCGGCCAAGCAGCAAAGTTCTTTCAAAGCATGCTGGTAAAATAAAGTGCATATATCAAAACCTCCTGGCTGTGGTTGAAGGAAAACTGTAATTAATGTTTTTAACTAAGGAATCCAGTTCTAGTTAAGTTAATAGTGCTATTCTTATATGCAAGATATGAAATCAACTCCTCTGAGTTGGTTTGAAAGATGCTGATAGCTCTGTGTCAGGCAGGAGGCTGTGGATTGCAGCATTAGAGATAATAAACTTTTGTGGCATCTTCAACAACCTCCAAACAGCCAAGGCTGGGATTTTTGGGATGTATCTCTGGTTTTCCATGAGGAGCAGGGGTATTTTTTGGGAACTGGGTATTCCAGGTGTCCTATGGTACTTGGTGGTGCTGGCAGTTCCTTGGGCTGCCCCAGTCCTGCAGGTCAGAGGGGTTTTGGGACTGGCTTAGAGCTGCCTCATCTGACATTGGAATGACGAAATAATGCCATTTTTGGAAGTCAGGTTTGCAAAGTGAAAGTTTTCAAGTTTGTCATCTGTGAACATAAATCAAAATGCTTTCACTTCAAAATCACAGAATCAGAGGCTGCTTTGGGTTGAAAGAGACCTTAAAGCTCATCCAGTATCACCCCTGGCATGGGCAGGGACACCTTCCACTGTCCCAGGTTGCTCCAAGCCCTGTCCAGCCTGGCCTTGGGCACTTCCAGGGATCCAGGGCAGCCACAGCTGCTCTGGGCACCTGTGTCAGGGCCTGCCCACCCTCACAGGGGGATGTCCTCCATATAGCCAATCTAAGCCTACCCTCCTTCAGTTTAAGGCTGTTCCCCTTGTCCCCAGTCCCTCTCCAGCTCCCCTGGAGCCCTTCAGGCCCTGCCAGGGGCTCTGAGCTGTGACTGGAGCCTTCTCCTCTCCAGGTGAGCACCCCCAGCTCTGCCAGCCTGGCTCCAACCCTGTGATAACTCTGTGACCTCCCCTGCACTCCAACAGCTCCACATCTTGCTTCTGTCAATAAATCAGTGTTACCAACACCTCAGAGCTTTGCCTTGCTGACCACTCAGACTGATTGCAATTATCAGAGCTGCACTAATTACCTCTGTTTCCCTGTTGCAGGCTGTGTGCTGTGTTTGGGGGGATCTACTGCCTCCGTCACGCCGTGCGCTGCCTGGTGCTGGACAGAGCTTCGGGCCGGTAAGGGGCACCAGGAACTTCTGTTTATACACAAAACACAGGTGAAAAATGTCTCAAGTCTATTGAAAAAAAAATGATTCTTCTGAGATCCTCCTTGGTATTAATAACACATCAACCTTGATTAAAAGTAATTTGTGTATAGGTCCTCCAGAACAAGGAAAGTGGGTCTAGAATATAGAAACTAAATTAATTTCCCTGTGATATTACTACAGCTCCTGATCACCCAAGCTTGGAAGACAAATCATTTCAGCTGCCGGGGGGCTGGTGATGAGTGATGTTAGTTTTCCTTGTGGCCTTACCTACTCTAATTGATTTTCATCAGATGACAACAAAGCCCTCTGTTATTGCATTTTTAAAAATGGAGCTCACCTAAAGACTCATCAGATTAATCTTTGCTGATAATGCATGTCACTCCAAGAGAAAAGACTTTAATGAGTTTTTAGGTAGATTTTTGTCATAAACTATGCTGCCCTCTTATTCCAGAATAAATTCTTTTACAACAATATCAGGCCTGTAGGCAGGTTTAAAGTTGAGCTAAGAAAAATCAACGCAGAGTTTTTTCCGTAGTGGCATTTTTCACACCTCTGTAAATTGCCATATTTCTGTTATACACATTTTATCAGGTATTAGTCTAACTGCAGACTTTCGCTGTCCTGAAGACTCTGTTTGCAGCTTAGTGTCTATAATTGAAAATTTCAAGATGTTTTGTAGAAAATTTAGAGAATTAATTTAGAAATGATGTAGTACCAATGTGTTAGGAGAATGAGTAGTTAAATGAGGGGGTTTGAGTTTATTTCCCAGCTCCTCTGCAATTCCTGGAGCACAGTCCTTGTAGCTGCATTTGCCACAACATGGTCAAGTAGTAGCTGTTTTCCCTGAAACTGGATAAACTCCAGATTTTACCTTTCTGCCAGTTCCTGAAGATTCTGGAGCTCACTGCACAGTTGTAGACTTTGAGGTGTAAATGTGTTTTATCAGGTGTGTTCTTCCAAATGCACAATTCATATGCAAATTAAACTGTGCCCCTTTCGGGAGCAGTCATTTATTTTAACACTGATATTTGAACTGCTGCTGTAGGAAGTTGTTTATTCCAATAATTTTTAAATACTTAAATTGCTCCTGCAGGGGGACAAAGCTTTTAGTTGGAAGCAACTTCCAAACCCTACTCTGTACAGGTCTTAACTGGTCAGCGGCACTGCTTGCCCCAGTTTCCAGCTTCTTCTGCACATCCTGAAGACCTTTGAAATCAATGTTTTTTGCAAGGTTATGTGTGTTGCAGAAGAGCTGGAGTGCTGCTTTTCCATTAACCTGACTTAGTTTTGAATACAGTTTTAAAAAAATAGCACAAGTGTCTTTTTTTAGGCTGTTTTTGGGGTTCACTTGTGCCATGTTAGAATGATAGATTTTTGAGGAGCAGAATTATTGAAATACTTCTAAAGATTTTACCAGACTTTCATTACTCCAAAAACATTGAGCTTTTAATAATACCATTATCTGATAGTGAATATGAAGAAGCACAACACATCCAAGATATCCTTTTCCTTTATCTTCTGTTTTGTTCTTGCTGTTATCTCCTTCCTCACTGTGTATTCCCCCCCCTGCACCAGCTTGTATTTCCTCTTGACTTTGGGCTTCAGTGTTTTGCCTAATAAAAATCAGCTATCAAGTTGTTAATGAGGCTATTTATGAGTTACTGAGCTTTTGAGTCAACAGACCATTAATAGTAATTGGTAAGAGGCAAATTCATATCTGGTTGTCAGTGCAGCTGGCTGTGTGCTTGCAGAGGCAGCTTCCCCAGGTTACAGATGGCTCACTCAGCACTGCAGAAATGCATTGTGCAGTGGTCATTACCACTTTATAGCTCCTTTCACAGCTCTCCAGGCTGCATCCATGCCTTAAGGCAGCGATTTTTTCTCTATTTTTAATATTCCTGGTTTAGTACACATAAGGAAAATGCATACTTCTAGCTACAGCCTTGATTTTCTTCTAAAATTTTTTGTTAAGAGTTTAATTAAAAGTCTCAGAATATCACCAAAGTTTATTCCAGCATTTTTCTAGACGTGGCTAGCATTGCTTTTTCACATTTTCTTACCCATGCCTGTATATACAGAGAACAGTAGATTTCATACCCAGCTCTACAATTATTTTTAACCTTTTTCTGTAGGTCTTTTTATACTTTTTGAAAATAAGATTCAGTCAAGATGGGGTGAAAGAACAGGAATTTTAGACATCCCTATTTTAAGGTTTTAGTAATGCACTTGAAAATATCTGGTTTTTATGTATGGTACAAGATCTGCTGTTTTAATAAGTTTGTAGAACATCCTGAGTTCTGTGATGCTCTGTTAGGAAATAAAAACCACATTGTGTTTCTGAGGCTAAGGAAAAAAAACACATTTAATGTATGATAATGTTGTTTTTCTGTGTTTATGGTGTGTCACTTTTTTGGATACATGTAAAATTTCATCATAATGGTGGGCATTTTATATTGATCATGTTTCACATATGTTTCCAATTGCATAATTCTGTCTCAAAATGGAAGAGATGTGATAAATGGCCATTTATACATCTGTGATGAAAAGACAGAGCAAACAGCCAGTAATTTACATATCTGCTGAAATACTGCAGCCTGGCTTTGTCAGTGCTGCTGAGTCCATTTCAAGGATGTCGCCCTTAGTCCATTAGTTTGGATAATGAGCCCTATAAAGTACATTTATAACTCGTGGCACTGCAAGGAGATGGATTCTAATTTTCATCCTTTTATCCAGACACATTGAAAGAAGGTCAATGGAGGGTTGGCTGTGATTCATTGTCGCAACACAGATCAGATGACAGAGACCTGATAATGTCAGTGCAGGAGTGTTTGCTGCATGTGGAAGCACTACTTGAAAGAAATTTTCTCAGCATCACCCTTTGAAGTAAAGTGGGACTGAAATGAAAAGCTCTCTCTCTCTCAGTTTAAAATCTTATCACACATATGACCTGCTGCTATTCCTGAACAAAGGAGAGGAAACAACACTTAGCAGGAAAATGAAATGTGTTGTTGCTTTTGCTGGCTTTGAGTGATGCAACATGACATTTAATCAACCTTTCCCCTTTCAGAATGTTTGGGGGGTGGTGGGGAAATTGTTTCATAAACAATAAGAAAGGTTATAATTAGAAATGAGCTTCAGCAGCTCGACTTCCTTGTTTATTTGCAGTATTCAAATGAGAGCTCCGGGATTAAATCACTGGGATTAACAGTTAGGAAAAACTTGTTAAAGTTGCAAGTGAAACATACGTTGGATAGGATTTGAAACTGAAGAATGTTGGACATCAAACAGTGCTTGTACTGTTGTCAGGTACCTGTTGAATTTGAAAATAGGAATATATGTAGGGACCAGATGCCTGGGAGGTCAGCATTAGAAGTTAGTGTTACTAAAACATGTTTAATAGTCATAAACCTCTTACATTTACAGATGAGGACTGTGTGTCACCTTTTTTCAATTCTCATCTCAGGTTATAGGAACAACTGGTTTACCAGAGCTGGTGGAGCTGATTGCTGTTACTTATTTAGATTTGGGTTTGTAGATCATTATAATCACAGAAGCTGACAAATAGCTTTAAGTTACAGAAATGTTGTTGATTCCTAAGGTGTAACTTGCAGATATTCCACAGATAATGTTGCGCTATGATAAAAAGGTAAATCTGCACATGATCTCTGGCTCAGGCATTGTGTTCCTTTGGATTTTCCCTGTGCATGCACACATGTGTAAGTGTGTGTGAGAAAATTCACTGCTTTAAGTGAATTAAGTCACTGTGTGTTAAATTGTTGAAACACTGATAAAGTTATTCAGAAAGTTTAATTTAAAAAAAGGTAATTTTCATGTTCAGAAAAAGTTCAGTAAAGTTAATTTGCTTTATTTATTTATGCAATAAATGTTCTGATAGTGTAGAAGAGAGCACAGATCATGGATATAGAATCAGCAGCAGAGGTGGCTTTACTGAGTATCTGTGTGCAGCCTCCTTTTTCTTTGTCTCATATATATGATGTAACTTCATATATAAGTGAAGTTTGTTCTTTCACAGAGAATTTTCCCCCTTAAAATCTGAAATTTGTGTTCTCATTTGAGCTCACTGAATGGGTTCATTTCTGTGGTTTGCATTTCTGTCCCACTTCTATTTCTGTCCTTGTTCTGTGGAGAACATTTGTGTTGTTCTTACAACACCAGGACTCGGTTAATCCCTTTGTGTGTCACTTAGAGATGAAGGGTGTATTTAGTCTTAGAGCAACTCACTCTTGGAACAGTCTGATGCACTCATTTGTCAGGGAGCTTTCCCGAATCTCCCAAGTTAATTTGCTATTTAATTTGCCAAATATTATTGTCAAAACAAACTTGGTTTTGGTGAAGGTGTCTTTCTGAGAAAGAAGCCCCACTCCAAAATAATTCACAGATTTATTTTTACATATTATGAAGTTAGAAATATAGAGCTAAATGCCAGTGCTGTAAGCTTATATTTTCTGTAAAAAGTGATCAATTGAATCAAGTTGGGATGTCATTATCTATATTGGCTTTGCATGTGTAAATGCATGTACACCAGGTGGAATGTGTCAGTCTAGGATTTGGTGATCAGTTGAATTGGTTTAGGGGTTCACATGTTCAAGAAATACAATAAATTTAATGAAAGATACAAATATTGTGTTGTATAAGTCAATTTTAACAACATATGCATGCTTTTGTTACCTTTAATCAAAATTTCTTACTGTGGTTTGTTTTTTTTTTTTAAATAGGTGCAAAGCTATTGTGGATCACTTTGGACAAAGAATAAGTGCCAACTATTTTATTGTGGAAGACAGTTACCTCTCAGAGAGCACATGCACAAATGTGTGTTACAGGTATGTGGTAAAACAAAAAACACAATTTCTTTAAATAATGGTGTGTAAAGTACCCTGCAAGTTAAACTGAGGAGCCTCTTGTCCACTCCTTTATTTTTGTGGTTCAGTATTGAGCAAAGTATTTCTCTGTTAACTGGAGGATATACTGTGTACTTTCCATAGTCAGGTTTTCTTCAGTTGATTGAAATCAGATTCCCCTTTCCATATAAAAAATCCAAGAGCTCTAAATGTGTTGGGAATTTCATATTTGCTAAAATGTGTTTGGAAGGTGAAGGTGCCAGTTGCTCTCCCTGCTTTAAATTTGTTCAGCTTTAGACAAGTCCTAAACTTCCTCGATTTCTGTGATTTGCTTTTTGCTGCAGAAGCCCTGGGCATGTCCTGCCTGTGTCAGAGCAGGGCAGGGGAGGATCAGCAGAGCAGGATAACCCTGGCACTGCAGGAGCACAAAGTGCAGGGAGCAGTGAGCTTCCCCCTGCTGCATTTCCCCTTCATCCCAAGGCTCCTGGACTCTGTGCAGCAGCACAAGGCCTTCATGTGCTGCTGCTAGTCCTGAGCAAATAGGCAAAAGAATTTTTTAAAAAGCAGAAGGAGGCTGTTTGATACAACTGCACTGAGTCATTTATTCATCACCTGTTTTGGTCATTGAAAGTACTACATTGGTGTCCCAGGTGTGTTTCTGCTTCAGCAACAGGCAAAATATCCCACTAAGACTCATAGTAATGAGGGTTAGATAGTGACATGGCCCTGGTATTACCAAAACTATGATTCTAAATTGATATTTTTACATATTTGTTTTCATTTTGTATTATTGAATTTATAATATTATTAATGCTACATTATTCTTTTATTGAATTGTAGGCAGATCTCCAGGGCAGTGCTCATTACAGATCAGTCTGTATTGAACACAGACTCAGAGCAGCAGGTACACACCAATTCTGTATCACTTGTCTCATGTGTTAATATTTAGTTGTTGGTAGGAATGAAGTCATTAATTCAGTTTTGTTTGTGCTTGAATCAAGATCTTTAATCAGCTCTCTGTACTGGTAATTGTTTAATTTGTTTTAGTGTCTATAAAGCTAGTACAAATTTTAGTTAAGTTTAGTTCAACGCTTGGGATTTTTTCTGCTTGGTTCACACTATAATTAATAGAGTTTCTAAGCTGCTGTCTTTAATTTTAATTTTGCTTGCTTTTTAATAAACTATTACCCTTACTATTCTCTTAATTATTTATCTTGTCTAAACTTTGTTCAAAGTTCCTTTGGTTTTTTTAAACATTCCTTTTGGCTGTTTGAAGTTCTCATTGTTCAATTTAAAATGCATCTTTAGATCTGCTTTGTCAGTCGTAGTAAACTAGAAAACCAAACTGTAATTGCAGTTCCTTTTGAGCTGTAGTGAGGATGGTGGTGCTGCCACATCCCCCAGGCCCTGTGCTGTCCCTGCCACATCCCCCAGGCCCTGTGCTGTCCCTGCCACATCCCCCTGGCCCTGTGCTGTCCCTCAGGCTCTGTTTCTGTGCCCAGGTGTCCCTGTGCTGTCCCTCAGGCTCTGTTTCTGTTCCCAGGTGTCCCTGTGCTGTCCCTCAGGCTCTGTTTCTGTGCCCAGGTGTCCCTGTGCTGTCCCTCAGGCTCTGTTTCTGTGCCCTCCAGGTGTCCCTGTGCTGTCCCTCAGGCTCTGTTTCTGTGCCCAGGTGTCCCTGTGCTGTCCCTCAGGCTCTGTTTCTGTTCCAGGTGTCCATCCTGACAGTGCCTCCCCTGGAGCCGGGCAGGGCAGCCGTTCGTGCCATCGAGCTCTGCTCCTCCACCATGACGTGCATGAAGGACACCTGTAAGTAAAGGAGCTTTTCCCTCTGGCTCTGGCAGCTCTGGAACACAACTGAGAATCCCTGGGTGTTGTTCCTCTGCTGCACAGAACATGGGGAGCCATGGCTTCCTGCTGTCATGAAGCTTCATGGACTCATTTTCACTTACACAGGAATAAATCCTCCTTCAGGAGATAAAAATAATAATCCAAAGCACATGGATCTTCCTGGTTCTCTGTCATTTGTTTTTTTGAAAATGGGCTCCCTTAGCTGAACTATTAAATGGAAATACCTGAAATACAATGTATTTGGGAGCTTTTCATCTTCTAAAAGGATTCTGTTGTTGGTATTTTATGTGAACTTGAAATAATTGAGCAATAAAATGTTTTTTGGGGTATTTATTAGAATAGAATTTGAAGTTACCTTACCTAATTCTTTTTAACAAGAAGTAACTGTAATAATAACCAATTTATTTTGCTGTTAAATAGGGTTGAATTAAGTTCTTTGCATATGAAAGAAGAGTAAAGGCTTAAGTCATTCAAAGTTATATCTTACTAAATAATAGTAAAAAAATATAGGCTTCTAATTAATTAATACCTTAGTGCTATAAAACATATTGTTAATATTTATCATTTAAATAGCTGATTTCTTTTTATTAAGGGTTCACAAGATATATACAGCAGGAAGTGAAACTAATGAAAGATTGATGTTCCATGGATCTAAAGTATTAGTTTCAGGAGGATTTTTATGGTGCTGAAATATTAAGGTTTCTGTTATTTACTTTTCTCCATCAATTCCTTTCCTTTCAGAAGAGAAGGTACTGCCTTCATTAATGAAATTTGTCTTCATATATTGAAATAATAAAGTTCTATATTAGGCATAGCTGAGTTCCAGTTATGGGACATATTTCATAATTTTTTAAAAAACTTTTACATCATTATCTGTAAATTGGTTTTAACCTGACTGATTTCTCCTTGGAACAATTATTTCAAGATAAGTATACAAATACATCTACTCTTTGATCACAGTGCACAAATGACAGGCACATCATCTGTATTGCCACTTGAGTGGAACCAAACTCCTTCACTTGCCCTAAAAATGGAGACTGTAATGATGAAATCAGGAACTGAACTCATCGTTCTTCCTGCTGGGAGAATTACTTGAAGACAAATGTTGGCAACCACTGTAACTAATGCAGTTATACCTGAGTAAATCAAATATAATCAAAATATATACTGATGACTGTGACTCATAACCATAACCTTAAAGATAATAAAAAAGATTTTATAGAAAGTAAATGATGTGAACTTTAGTGATTTATAGCTGGGTTTTTTGAGGAAAGAGTAGATTTTATTACAGTGTTTGGGATTGGAAGCATCCAGTTAAGGTTAGGGGGAGACTTTGATTATCACCACCCTTTTCCTTATTTTAATACATATTCCTTCAGACAGAAGGTTTGGTCTGGGTTGAATAAAAAAATGAATATTAATGTTTGAATAGAAACTGTATGTGTGCAACCTGAGAGTAGAGGAGCATGAAGGGTTAAATTTCTGTTCCTGACAGAACCAGGGTCAAGATCTGAGTGATGTACTGGAAAATAATGACAACAAACACAGCCAGGCTTCAGAGAGAAGAGACAAGAATGTCATCTAGGTTTAAAATAATACCAGAGCTGGGCTCTGCTTTTAAATGGATCAGAAATTTGCAGTAATTAAGAAAAAACTGATCAGTTGAAACTTTGCACAGTGTTAAATTCCTTCAGGATTCTCTGATGGAGACTTCTCTGGTGAGAAGTTTCCAAGAGCCAGAGTAAGGTGATTGTATGAAAAGCTTTAAGGTGAGGCTTTTAAATGAATGAATGGCTGGAAAATCAGGTGGGGTGAAGCAGCTGGTTCTGTATCTGAGCAGAGAAACAGAACAAATAAAGGAATAGTTCAGCAATAGTTCCTCCCATCTAAGAAGTGGATGAATTAAATGTTGTACAAAGGATTGCACAGTCATAGTGTCCATCATGGGAATGACTTAGAGAATTCTCAGGTGTTTCCAGAGAATTTCTGTGTGCTGTACATACACTGTATGTCCATGGTACAGCACTTCCCTGGCTTAAAGGAAGGGATTTTATGAAGAATTGTGATTTCTAAAAGCCTGCTGTGCCTTTTAAAAGTTGTAAATGTTGTTTATCTATCTGTGTGTTGGTGATTGGAATTAGTTTGTGTTCTCTTTTCCCAGATTTAGTCCATCTAACCTGTCCATCAACTAAAACTGCAAGGGAAGATTTAGAGCCTGTTGTACAGAAGTTATTCAGTCTAAATACAGAAAAAGGTAAAAATAAACACATGAGGTATGATGATACTATCTTTCATAAATATAGTTTACTAAAGTAGCTGTTACTGACTGCTTCAGCTGTGGTTTAACTCCAGTATCCAAGAACATGACCATAAGTGTCTGGGACCTTTTTATTTGTCACACTTTCTATTTTCCATGGAACATACTTACTGTTCAGCACATCCTTGAAAGTTGCACTAGTGAAATTTAATATTTTGAAATTGTGGAAGCTTCTTGGAGTGTTCTTGCCTCTTATTGTTAGGTTCTTGCTCAGCCTCTTGTCTTCAAGTGGTTTTTTTTGTTTGCTGTTTGAATTGAAATTATCTGGATTCTGCTGTAAGCAGTGGAAGCATAAATGTGTATTATGTTGTTATCACAAAGATAGATTTCCAATAATGAACTACTTGGCCCTAAATTCAAGGAAACCTTGGCTACTTTATGAACTTTGGCCTTGAGATGGACAATTCCACACCCCAGAGGAGAACAGCTGCTGATGGAGCAGAAGGAAATTATTCCTAAAATACCTGGGCTAATTCCACACAAGTGTTTGAAATTTAATCCTGAGATCGTGACTGGAGCCATATTTGTGGGAGATGCTCACAGAGTAGGTGATGTGCATGTGGGAGATGCTGCTGTGTTCTAACCCTGGCAGAAGCAGTTTAAGTACAGTGTGCCCATGCTGCAAGGCAATAAATCACATTTCTGAGAGAAAACAGTGCTCAGCTCCCACTGACAGGGGTTTTGTTGGTATAAATGCAAGTTACTAAGATGTGGGAGTACTTTATAATACTCATAATTGGTTTGCTTGTAATATTTAGAAAACAACTTAGATTTGTAAATAGAAAACTTTATTAGACTGGAGAGTTGCAAACATTTCTCATTTGTAGATGTGTTAACTTCAAGCCTGCTAATTTTCACCTTTTAATATTTCACCTCTCTCTTCAATTTTCAAGACAGTGCCATGTGTTTCAAAGACCTGGTGAGGAGAAGATCAGCTTAGTGTCTTCTAATCATTTGGGGAGGGGTGGCATTAATCTTCATGTTTGAAGTGATCCAGGTTCGAAATGATAGATTGTTTAGAAGCTGACTGAAATTCTTCTGTAGGAACTCTGTGATCATTGGGGTCCTCAGGTGCACTGAGGCACTGAGAAGCCAGTTTTCCCTGACACATAGGCCTTTTTATCATCAGGATGAGGTAGTGGTCGTATTTTAATTAAAATGTCAGAACAAATACTGTTGGAGTTATTGAAAATGAATCACCAGATAAAGTGAGCACTGGGCCATGGCAGGTCAAAGAGGCAAAGTCACCTGGAGAAGAGGACTCCATTCATTTTCCTGCCTAAATGAGGAAGAAGTAACTTTTATGAGCAATGTGAACTTTTAAATATATTAAAGAGCATCTTGCCCTGTATTAAGGCTCAGACTTTCACAGGCTGATGAATTTAATTTATATTTCAAACTATTCAGTATGGGTAGCACCTATTTTTTTTTAACTATTTGACAGTTATAAAAAGACACTGAAGGAATAGCACAGATTTATCTCTTTTTTGTAATTCAGCTGCTTTAAAATACTGTTTTGAATGCCATAGTTATCAAGAAGTTTTTTCCTTGGAAAGAAGTAAATCTCACAGGGTCTTTTACAAGCTTCATTTCATTTACTTTAGAGGAGGTAAAATACAAGAAAGGGGACAGCAGATATTCCAAACAAATAGTGTCTGTTAAGCTCAGATTCTGTGTTGTGTGTTCCTCCATTGCACTGTGCACTGTTAAAAAGTGACCTTCATCTTCCCAGAGGTTTTTCTGCCTGTGTGCAGAGGGATCACAGGAATGTGCCAAGTACAGCAGGGAGGGACAGAGCGTGAGCAAGGAAGTTGAGTTTGTGATAATTCTGTATTCTTGATGAGTATTGCAGCACAGTACAAGCCTCAGTAATTGTAGATAAATACAAATTAGACATTTGTTTTCACTTAGCAGCACTGCCACAATTAGAGATTCTCTGTACAAAGATAGAGTATGAACACATCAGAAATCTCTGTGCACGGGGAGTGCAGTGCCTGTGAGCTGGCAGAGCCCAGGCAGGACTTGCTGTCTGTCAGTGCTCTGGCAGTTTATCCCCAGTGAAGGAGATCATGTGAGAGGTGTTAAATTTAAACCAGGCTGCTTGGTAGGGTGCTGGCATGATAACTGCTGCTGGTGTGGTGGAGGGTGTGCAGAGAGAGTAGAGTCTGCATAGCTGTGCTTGGAAAGGAAGGGAAAGAATCATGAAGGAGAATCTCAGGAAGTTAAATTATTGGCTTTTTGAAGAAAAAAATGCTTTATTACAGTAATTCCATGATAAAAATTTGATTCCCAGTGTGCTAGATTACATGTTTTCCTTATCACACAACAACACTGATTACTGCAAATACTCCTTTTCCTTTTCAGAGACTGGAAATGAAGAACTGGAGAAACCCAGAGTCCTCTGGGCAGTCTACTTCAACATGAGAGATTCCTCAGGAGTTGAGAAGAGTTCCTATGCTGGCTTACCCTCCAATGTTTATGTCTGCTCTGGGCCAGACTCTGCTTTGGGAAATGACTGTGCTGTCAGACAGGTTGGGCAGAGCAGATTTTGGTTGCAGAACTTCCATTCTAAAGAAATAAGTCAAATGCAGTCTGGGTTATTCTTCTATACAAACATATACATGATAACTCTGCAAAATTATAAAACTAGGTAGATGGAGACATCAGGAAATAGTCACAGTCTTTCACCTGGGAGGTAAAGGAGGAGGTACAGTACAAACCAAAGCCAGAAAATCCTGTCTACAGTTCAAGTGGGAAGGAACACCAAAGAAGTTTAGTGCTTGCAGGACACAGTCCCAAACCAGAAACTTACTGGGGAAAAACCCAGCACAATTCCTAATGTGGTAGATTAGGCTTCCTCTCTGTTTTCCTTCTCTTTGCCTTGGTATCACTGTATTAAAGAATTTTCCTTTCACACATCCCCTGGATAAGGAAGGAACAAATTCCTGGGCAGATCTGCCCCAGCAGCCCCTGTGGTGTCAGGGCACTGCCAGAGAGGAGAACACTTCACAGCTTTGGAGCATTAAGTGTCACTGGGCATTTTTAAAGCTGTGTTTTTAATAGCCATGTTCAGACAATGTGCATGCCATCTTCTAGCCAGTTGCAGGATTTTTTATGACTAAGTCATAAACCTCTTAAAAATAAGGTTTCGAAGTGGAAAGGCTGACATAGCCTGAACTGCAGGGTCAGAACAGTGTCATTAAGGGCTAATAGTATCCTTCATTTTGCTTTACAAGGCAATAATTCGCCTCTCAGACTTGTAAAGACAAAAAATAATGCAAGACAATTATTATGGTAGCAGTTTTAAATTGTAAATGAGTTCCTTTCTAAATTTGATTTTTTCAAACTGTTGTTTAAAACAGGGCATGTTAAAAACTGATTTAATACACTTAAAACTTATTTCTGATTTTAACATTTTTAACGTTCAGGTTTGTCTTCCCTTAAGAGGTTTTCTTCTTATCAGTGAACAATGATGGGATAAATCAGGCCCTGTTTAAGCGTTCTTGGTGCTGTAATTCAGCCTTTATGTTCAATCTGTTAGCCATCATTGAGGGAGGTGCTGAGCAGATCTCTGAGGAGGAACCATCAAGAGCCAAATCACTGCCTTTTGACAAAAATGGGGAGAGGCTGCATTTTTTTGAGCCTGACTTAAATTTTGAAACAAATGGTCACAAGTAAAGTTAAAGTGGAAAATATTTCAGTGTAACCGTGTTTATAATTGGAAGTGGTGTGTGAGAGCGAAGTGAAGAGTAGGCTGAAGATGAAGCAGGAGTCACACCATGCACGGACCTTGTAGACAAGAGGAGCAGGGAAATAGCTCTAAGTTGGTGTGTCTTCCACTCCCAAATCACTCTCACCCTCCCAGGAATGGGGTGGGAATCTCCAAACAGGAGATATTTGCAAACTCATGGATCAGAACAGCTTAAAAAAAACCAGTGTGTGTATTAGTCTTAAAGATAGCTTGGGAAATTATATCTGATTTCTCTAATCATTTTGGGATTAGTGTTTTAGTGATACTTGCTGCGATTTATTTTCTTCATTACCATCAGTATTACTGAATTCTGTTTGTCATGCTGTGTGATTGCACTGCTGATCCATTATTGGCAAGGCAGGACCACAGCTCTTACAGACAACTCTCCATCTACACCTCATTTACAAATTACTGCCCTCTTGTTTTATTGCAATTCTGTGTTCAGTTCCTGGAGTGATACTGAATTAATGCTGATGGTTGCATTTACTTGCCCTGAGGACAGGCTAAATGAAATGAAGATGCCATTGATGATCTTTTCAAACTCCCTATGTGTGGATCTAGTAAAGCATCTGGCTTCCAGTTTTCTGTTTTCACTGCTGCAACCTGACATGAATTATTAGGAGCTAAAGTAATATATTCCCTGACATATTTCAGACTTCTGAGGCATCTTCATGGTCAGGAGAGGATGTACTAAAACTGTCAGGCCAATATTTGTCCTTTAACCTGTTTATTTTCTATATCTGGAAGGATTTCAGAGTTAATCAGGTGTTGGTACTTTGGTCATGGTCCCTGTAAAAGTTGCTGTGAAAGTCCCCACAGTTTATCCACAAGTTGGGATGCAGAAACACAGGAACAGAACTGAGTTTTATTCAGCTCCAACTTACTGGAGTTGCTGTGCAAGGGCTTTACATGCCTGTGTCTTAATGCTGGGTTCAACTGGACACACATTTCTCAGTTGATACTACTAAATATTGGAGAAACTATTGTCTAATACCTTGTAATTATAGACAGGAGTTTTAAATGAACCACAAATATATGGGGATGTATTTTCAGTGGTAATGTTCCACTGGATAAGAGTAGTTCTCAGCTGGGCAATGTTTAAGCTGTTCAGAAAAGGGGAAATAGAATTTTTTTTGCAGTTTTTAATCTAAGAAGGAAACCCATCTAGCCATGATATGGATTATTCATGTGTACAGTTCCCTGGGTTTCCTTTGAAATGGATCCCTCTCTCTGGAAAGAGCCAAGATCTTTCCCATGCTTTGCCTTGGACTGCAGCTAGGGATGGTTTTATAGTGCAGAAGATCAGTTTGCTTCCAGAAAAATCCTCTTTCTTGTTCTCAATGCAGCACAGAATGACCAGCATTTTTTACAAAGCCCTGTGCTGTGACTTCCTAGTAGAACAATGTAAAAAGATAAATTGCTTTTTCTCTTTCGAGGTCTGCAGAAGGAATGGATTTCCCATGTGTTTACAATACTGTCAAAGTACTAAATCACTATTGATTTGAAAGAACGCAGGTTAATCTTAAATATCTGTAAAATATTTCCTCAGGCTGTTACATTTCAAGGTAAAGTTTATGTTATTCTTCTTTTTCCTGAATAGGCTGAGACTATTTTCCGAGAAATGTTTCCAGCAGAGGAGTTTTGCCCCCCACCACCAAATCCAGAAGATATTATTTATGATGAAGATGAGATTGAGCCAGAAGAGTCTGGATTGAATAATTCACCAGAGACAAAGCCTGAAACCTCAGCTGAGGAGAGCAGTAGTGAAGGTGGTGCTGATGTTACAAAGGAAGAATGAATGAATGAATGAATGAATGAATGAATGAATGAATGAATGAATGAATGAATGAATGAACAGTGTTTTCTTAGGAGAAGAGTAGGTGGACCCAAACTAGGACATAAGGGAGGAAGGGTAAGAAAAAAAGGTTTAAAACCCCCAGAAATATGTTATTTGCCATTGCCTTACTTTCCTTAGCTTGGATCATTTTTTAAAGTTGTTTCATTGATAGCTGAGACATTTCTAAACAGTCACAGGTCCACCAGATCCAGTGGGTTTTGTAGCTAAACAAAAATACAGAATGAAGCATCTGAATTGAAAGTGCTAAAATAGGGTTCATGATTTATTGAGATGATTTGGTTTTGTTTTACATTTTGGAAAGAATCCTCAATCTTTTAAAGAGGAAGTCAAAACTAAGCGAAAAGAAAAAAGTGCAAGTTTGTTTGCCAGTTAGAAAATTATTTCTACTAAAAATCCTTGGATCTCTGCTAATTAAACAGCTGAAGGTGAGGCTCACCATCTGTCCTTCACAGTGGCCTTATGAATGGAATTTAAAGGCAATAATATTGACAGTTCTGCAGTGGCTTTATTGTATGGTTTTGAAACTGACCCCATAATCAAGTAGGAAGTATAATCCAGAAGATGTTCCTCACATGGAACTATTTTACATTCAGTTTTTTTAGTAAGACCTAACAGATGACACATTTTCTCTAGTGACTTCATTTACTGGAGTCAGGAAAATGGCAGAATTTGAACTTAATGCCAGATTTCCCAGCAAAGTTCAGTCATAAATGGAGCATTCCTGTTCTTATTCTCCCTGGATTTGTTGCACTGTTTTGGCCTTTAGTAAGCCAATAGTTACTTTTTGAAGTTTAGGTTCTGAGAAGTTTAAATGACCATCAGCTGAGGGGGGTTTGTGGTGGAGAAAAAATTCAACTGATAATTCCAAAGGTTTGTATTGATCCCAGTTAATAGATTAAAATTAGTGTGATAGCTGTAAACTATGCATTTTGTAATGATAAACCATGAAGCATTTATACAATAAAATGTATGGAACTATTTATAAACCTAGTTTGTATGAAAAAGCTACAAAATGAGAAAGCTGCTGTAAATGACCATGTTAAACTTGCACTTCTTCTGAACCATGCTTGAAATCAGATCTGAAAAGTACTTCTCATGTACTTAAAGATTTACTTTAAAATGCACACCCAGTAGATCAGTAGTATCTCTAGAGTTGATGAGTTGGGGTTTAAACTTCTTCATGAAGGTAGAGCCAGTTCCAGGAGTGCTTAAATACTGTAAGTAAATAAAAAATGCCATCGAGTCCTGAACATTGAGCTCTGCCTGGCCATGCCACAGCCAGGCTTCTGTACAGTCCTGTGGTGCCTGTGCCTGCCCTGAGCCTGGCTCCAGGCCAGAAAGGGGAATTTATTTATTTTTTTACAGCATAACTGATACTGTTCTCTTTGTCCTGCATCGTGCCCCCTGTCCAGTCTGCATTTCAGGGTTAGTGTTTGCCCCCTGTGTTGGATAGGTACTGGTGTGTGTGTGTGTCTGTGTGTGCATAATCCAGAGTGCTCAGACAAACACGTGGCTGGAATGTTCCCAGTGTTCAGCAGCTGTAACCTCTGGATGCTTGTGATTGAGCAGTTATTTATATATAAATATATCTATTAATAAGCAGGCTGCCTCTTCATTTAGCTGTAATTTCTCTGTGTATTGGGAAGCATGAGTGTATGATTTTATTTAACATCTGCAGATCTGTAAAGGGAGGGTCCTGGAGGGACCTATCCCTGTCTCTCAAAAACAGGGGTCATAGTTGAATCTCTCATCTGTGTTTACAAGAGAATCTCTTGATGAAAATTAAAGGTTTGCTTGCAAGTGCATGGTCCTGTGTTTTCTTTCAACTTTTTTTCAAAGCAAACCAATTCACTTTTAGCTGGGGTTTCCTGAGGATTCTCTTGGCTGCTTCCAGCACGAGGACACCTGTAATTGCCAATATGAGTATCTGGTTATCAAGTTTCTATCAGTTTATGTCTGACTGCTCTGTGTCCATGTGAAGCCAAGTTTGGAAATGGCTCAGGTTTGATTTGAGATCTGATGGAATGATGAACATGTTGGAGGTATGACTTTACACTACATTGATTGCTTAAAAACTGTTTTCATGTCTCTTCCATAGGGTGAATGGAAACATTAAATGTTTTTCCTATGGTACTTGAGTACCCAATAGCTCACTTGCAGGAGCAGTAGATCAGACTGTTGATGCTGGTATTTTACAGAAATCATGCTCTGAACTGCATTTTGTTCTTTCTTTAAATGATGTAAGCATGCAAAGTGAGGGTTAGGCTTATTTGAAGTCGTTTTTAAGGCTTGTCATACAGGATGTATTCAAAAGATAACATGACTTTTTAAAAACTGGCAATTTATCTGTAGGATTATTAATAAATCAAGTTAAAGAAAGATAAGGTTAATTGAATTTTTAAACAAGTAGCTGTATTATCCTTCAAGCACCTTGGAGCTCATACAATATTCACACCTTTTTTTTCCTAAGGAGTGCTTTGATATGTTTGAATTCCTTTTTTAATGAGTACTTTCTTTTTAAGTTGGTTAATTGAATTAACCCTTCATATTCAAAGAGTCCATTTTATGCCATTTTCCCTCCTGTGGCATTGCCTGGGCTGTGGGACTGCAGGTGGTCACTGCTCCTTTGGAGGCATTTCCAGCCTGGAAGCTGCTTCGTCTGCTTTTTCTGCTGCTGATGATGCTTAGGGCCATTTGACAGGTAATCATTAGAACTTGGATCCTTGCAGACTATGGGGTCTTTTCTCCCATCATTGCAGGGGGATTTATGTGGGCAACTCCTATTAATGTTAATGGGACTTGCATGTGTAAATCCTCCTTGCATCAATGGGAAAATTGACCCCTGAAACAAAATACCTGCCTGTTAGACTTGCTGATTCAGAAACATGCAGGCAGTGCCTCTCCCCTGTGGAAATGTGCTGGGGCATGTGCTGTTTCACTGGAATGCTCTGGGGGAGTTTTCAGCATTTTCTCTTTTACATTGTATTTTATATTTTCCATACACTGAATCTTGTTGGAGTTGCCCCAGTGATTCTCTTTGTGTAGCTGGGAAATGCAATTTCCCTTTCCATACTGAGCAGGTTGCACAGGTCCTTGGATTGGATCTCATTTTATTTCAACCCCCTCTCTCTCCCCTCTAAATCTTTTTGCTTCAGCACTGTGAGTTGCAACAGCTTAATTTCAAGAATAATTTGCTAGTGATGTATTGATTAATGACAAGTCAGAAGTATTAATGTAGTGTTTTCACACAATAAGAGACTGGGTCACTTACAATCCATAATCTCTTCTGCAGAAAGGATAAAATTAATTTCCTCAACACTCATATATGTGCTTCAATAGCTAGGCAGCACAAATGAGAATGTATTTTATCTGTGGATAAGTTTATTCATTCTGTATTGTGTATGGTGTTGTTCACACAGTTATTTATATAGATATTTTATGTAATCTCTGCAGTGCATTTTTGGGTTTTACTTATCTGGTGATTTTATATCCGTAGCAAGTCATCCCTTGGATGTAAAAAGTCTGGTGTGGAACTACAACTAAACTAAACTGCTCCAGAGATCTCTCCTGGCTTTTCTGCCTCAGTGAGTGCTCTCTTCAGCCATTAATTATCAATAAGCTCTGCAGATTCTGGTGTGTTGACTTCTCTTCTGTTTTTTAATTTTTTTCTGAGGATGTTTTGCTTGCCATTAATGCAGTTGCTGATTTTCCAGCAAGGGCAGCAATTTGCTGAAATCACATCATGACACAGTTGATCTGTGTGTGTGTGTGTCTACAATTCCTAACAATATTTCTCCAATGGGTGTATATAGGAGTATTGTATGGCAAAATTATTGATTCATGAAAGCTTATCACTTAAACTTTTGCAGAAACCAGCCACTGCAGAACCTGCAAAAGTTAGAATTGCCTGTGTTGCCAGAATTGTCAAAAATATGTGGGAGAGTTGTGGTGGTAGAGTAGTTGCCTGCATTCCTGGGGTAAGCAATAATGCCAAGTACCTGTGGTAAGATGGAGAAGAGGTTGTGACACTGGGAGTTCCAGCCACTGATACAAAACATTCATTTATTGCAAACCAATGTAACAGTAAGTCTGCTGCAATGATCAGATGGAAATCTTAGCTTAGGTGTGTGATTTCTTTAATGGGATCAAAGGTTACCATAGAAGGATTCTTTGAGCTGCAGAGGTGAGTGGTGGGAAATGGTCAGCCATGTGGAATTCATGTTGAAAACAACTTGTGGAGGAAATAGAGCTTATTAGCAATTCCACCATTATGTTTATTTACAGGCTGCCAGCTCCTGTTTGTAAGAGTGAATGGTTCTTCAGAATCTGGCTGGGGAGCCCAGCAGGAATGTTGTAAATCTCACTGACATCTGAGATTTAGAAAGTTGACAGCAAAGTATCAGGAAGATGCAGTTGTTGACTGCATGGGAGTTCTGATCAGAGGGGACTTTAATAGAAAATACTCTTCCTGTCACAATTCCAACAGACAATTTATTTTACTCTACTTGCATACATTGGCAGAAGAGATGGAAAGTATCAACCTGAGTGTATATCAGACCCAGATGGATTTGACTGAACAATTCAGGGAGCCTCAGAACACCCACAATTTTAGACGGAGATTTTCAGGATCTCATGCTTCCTTGTGAAGTGCCACCCCATAATTCATTGTCTGTTTGGGCCTCTGGAGAAGGCCTTAGTGCTGTTCCTACATTCTGTAGGGGCAAGACTTCAGGCAGTGGGGCAGGCCAAGCCTATGGACCCTCCTGAATCAGCACAGCTTCTCTGCTGGTGTCAAACAGATGCACCTCTGCCTTTGGGAGTGCTCTTGTGCTGCTCCAGCTTCAGGAAACTTCTCTCATGAGCTCTGTCTCACCCCTTTGAGGTGAGCGTGAAGCTGCCCTGGGAAATGCTCTGTGGGAGCAGTTGTTGGCTGGATCCTGGAGCTGAGGTCAGTGATGATAAAACATCTGGTAATGCTGCTCCAGACTGCAGCCCACCAGCGCCTCAAAACCAGGCCACAACCCATAAACCAGTGTGGGTAATTCTACCTGAGCTGCATGTCCAGAGGGAGGAACAAGTTTTTAATTGCTGGAAATTTGAGTCTGAGAAAGGATACAAGAGTCTTCTCTGAAAAACCAAAATTTTTATAATCCCAGATCCAAACCCTCCTGAGCTTTTTAGACTCTGTGTGCACAAGAAACTCAGTAACAGCTAATGTGGGACTCTGCATGTATTTCTGCCTCAAACCCAGCACATTTCTGGAGCTCACCCAAGGGAAAGCCATTGAATCATGAGGAGAGAGCAGCTCTCAGCCCAGCGCAGCAAACAGCTCCTGCTCTGGGAACCTCTCCCTAGCATGAAAGTCACTGCAAGTCATGGTGGATTCCTTTGTTGTGAATAAATTACCCAGTGAATTCAGCCTTTTTTTCTTGTGCAAAAATCTGTGTAAGCCCCAGCTAAGTACCTTCAGTGAATCATTTTTAGACCATAGATTATCCAGGGAGAATCCCCTATGGGATTCTTAGAGCAAATTATTAGCTTAGGTCATTGGGGTATTTCCCTGCTCTGTGTTTGGATGCTAAAATAATACATAATAACGAATACACCATTTTTAAAATCACATCAGACATTTTTAAGAAATAAAAAATGGCTTTATGAAAAATATATTAAAAAAAAATTAAGCTGCTGTAAAATAAAAAAAAAAAAAAGCCACCCTCTTATTTTGGTGGCATTTGTACATGATGTATTTTCTTTCCATGGAAGTTTTAAGCCAGGAAACATTTGATTCTTTGCCAGACTCTCAGCCTGATTCCAAATGACAATATGAGTATGGTAAAAGCCAGCAGCCCTCTCAGTGAGGATATTCCTGTCTGCTGAGGGAGCACTTGGCATGCCCAGGTCTGAAAACATGTGCACAAGTCATGAGGGGGGACAGAGCAGGACTCACATGGGGAATAACACCACCAGTGGATTATGGATCCACTTGGGACTCTAAAAAAATTGATTTTTTTTTTTGGCTCTGGCACTGCTTTCCTCACTGAATGTGGTTGAGTCATTTCCCTTTAATGCTGTAGTAAAAAGGTGTAAAATAGTGACAGGTATTTCCTGAAGCCTTTTACAAGGTCAGTGAAATATAAAAGTAAATGTGTTTGCGAAAGAAAATGAACAGTGGTGATGATAACTGTGGAAATGGATAGCAGGATTATTTGAGTAGAGGGGCAAATGATGTGAGGAAAAAATCCAGTGTAACTCCTGCAAGGTGCCTGGGATAGCAAATGTTTTGTTATTCAAGTCCCTCCTTCCAGCCCTGACATTTCCCATGTTTCTCAAGTGAAGTTTCACCAATCAGCACAAACTCTTTGTTTACTGCTTAGTAAAAATAACCAAATTATCCTTATTTTATGAAATCTTTTTCTGATTATGCGTGTCTTGCTGGCAGATTGTAATGCATATTGCTTCATTGTTTAATTAGGACTTAATGCTAATGTCATTAACATTCTGTTTGATAATTCAGTAGGTTCCCTATTTATAGACATAATGAAAGTCTTAACTTTTTGTAGTGCAGTGCTTCTGACTGTGCAATTAAATTAAAAATAAACTTACTCTAACCTGACATTAGCTTTCAGTTTCATTGTCCATGGTCCAGTGAGTCTGAAAAATGCTGCTGCATGCAGTAAACATGGGAGTTTTAAATTATTATATTTATTGTTGGTTGAGTCTAAGTCATCCTTTGAGGGGAAAAAATAGAAATAGACCAAACTAAGCAAGAATCTCAGAAAACTGATCTGAAGTTTGAAATATTGTCCTTGAAGACAATCGGGATTTGGAGCACTGAATTTAAGTAACTGGAATTTTCACATTTTATTCACTGCTTCTAAATCAAGTAATTGGGCAGCACTTGACCTCTCAGTTTCTTACCACAAATATGGATGTGTGCTTTATTTGGGGCTATAAAGTGCAAAATAACTGCTGGGTTTTGTACTCCAGATAATCCCTTTAGCAGGGATAATGGATTCTATGCATTTCTTTCTTTATGGCATTTCCCTAAGCATTTGTAAAATATTATTTGCATAAATTATCTTTTCCAGGGAGATGCTCAAATAAAAGCAGTGAGTTGGATACTTGTCACAAGACTGAGTAAGCACTGAGCCCTGTTTTGGATATTTCACTATTGTCCTTAAGTCCTTAACTTCTAAATGCATTTTATATTCAGTGACCAGATCATGCACATTCTTATTTTAATTCACCTTTTTACAGCTTGAATTCTGCATATTTGTAGGGCTCATTTTGTAGAATTTGTAACATGTCCCAATTTAATTAAAAGGGTCTTTTTATTGTGTGCTTTGCACTCTTTAATCTTTGAGTCAAGGAGGTTTCATGGTGCCAGGCCAAGAATAATACTGAAGTGACAAGTGGGAAGAAAAGAGAAAGCAAAGACAAATGTAAGTCCTGCTGGTGCCCCCTCCTTTTTGTGCACACTGGGAGTGCTTGGTGGGGGGAGGCAAATTTGGGAGGTGCTGAAACAATTCCTGAATTTGAGAGGTGCTGAAACAATTCCTGCTGGAAGCTTTGCAGTTCTCATGCTTCTCTCTGGGCACTGCTGGGAAGGGGCTGTGGCACAGCCCAGCTCATCCCTCCCTGGGCCAGCTGAAGGCAGCTCTGGGTGGGATTCACAATTCTGGGCACTTCAGATGAACACCAGGTGAGTCTGGAGCTCCTCTGGGCACTTCTGTCCTCTCCTCCTCTGGCATTTTGCAGGGAAGCCCAACACTGGGTTTCTGTCTGTCCTTGCTGCTGGGGGCTCTGGTGGCTTCACACTGCACAGCTTCAACCTCTTCTTCCTGACGCCAACAGACACTGCACTTGAAAAGCCACTTGGAAAGGGTTTTAAAGGATTATTGGAATTTTTGGATCACCACAGATTAATTCATTCTCTTTCAAAGAATTGAATTACAGCATCTTATCTGTTGTTGCTGTATTAATGAAATGTCTGAGGCCAGCCTTAAAGCACAGCTCCTTTGTGGAGAGACTGAGCAGGAAGGATTTTTCCAAGCTGCACATTTTTCTGAGTAATGTTGCACACAGACTGGAGATTGCTTCTTCTATTGAATTGCATAATGAAAAATCAATCAGTTTAATGGTTGACAAACTTTGACATTCAAATAAAAATGTTTCTGGTATTTTCATAAAGACCTGTAGGCATGACTAGATTCAGCAACTTTAATTTATGCAATAGTGAATGTCTGCCAAAACATTGTACAAACGACTGTATAATGAGGCAATAATAACCATGAGGAAAGGAAGGGAAGCAAACAGAGGCCAAATCTCTCAGTTTTTACAGATTATATAATTTCACAAAGCCTTTCAATGTAAAATATGTTCCTATGGCTTCCTTTTCAACATCATGTTCTGTTTTGAAAGCAATTGCTCAAAATCATCAAAACAGATTTATCTGAGGCTGTTGTGTAGGACCAGATGACAGAGTTTAGTGCAGTGTGGTGGTTCTGATGCTCAGGGATTTTTATTCTCCTTGATTCAGAGGGGAGAGAAACCCCAGTAAGGGGACACCTTCATTCCTCACTGAATTCTGCTGGGAGTTGTGTTTGGGCACAGCACAGGGAGTGCTGAGCTGAGCTGCCTTTAGGCTCTGCCTTCCCTCAGCACCAGCCTGGCCTAAGAAATCCCAGAAGCTTTGCCCAGGCTTAGTTTAGGCACAGGATTCCCAGTGTCCCTCTGCCCAAGATGGATTTTCTTTCATTTTCTTTCATGGGAAAATCCATGAAAGAAAATCCATCCATTCATTCTTCACCTGCCTCTTCCCTTGCCCTGTGCCTACAGCCTCCTTGGAAGCTTCCTCTCTTGTGTGAAGAAGTCTCAAATGGGGACATTCAGGAGAAACAAAAATCGAATTAAGAAATGGTGTCTTGGAGATGCTGCCATTGTCTGGAATTTAACACAACTGAGTAGAATTCTGTTCACCAAAATCGATTCTTTTCCACCTTGGGTTCCCAAGCATGGCTGGCAGGGGAAGGTGCTGAGGTTGGGCTGGATCAGCTTCTCAGGCTCCTTTGCTGTCTTGTGACTGTGTCTGTTCTGTCTCAGTATTGTCCAATAAATATTATATTAAATAATGTGCCAGGACTCGCACATTATCCCTCCTTAATCTTGCCTTTTCTCAAAGGAAATAACCTTTTCATGTCAGGAGAGAATTCCCTTTTCTTTCCATGGGATTCATGATAATTATGCCTCTTTGCCACCTTTAACACTCTTCTGATTTTTGGCTTGATATGATGACTGATATTTAGTATCTCTGTTTTATAACTGGCAAAAACAAATTGAAGAAGTTAATTGATTTCCTTATGGAATAAACAATGGAGCACAGATTAAAGCATTGTTCCCATTTTATCCTCCCAGCTCAAATTAGAGATAAATTACTCTATACCTTTGATTTTTACAGTAATTTGTGTGGTGAACTGCCAGCATTTCTCTGTCAAGAAGTCTGCATTATATTTTATTCAAGAACTTTCCATTCCCAGGGATGTGAACACCTAGATGGAATCTAGAATGGCTATTCCCAAGGTTTGGGAAATAGGTAAAAGGGTTGTAAAAAGGTTTGGATTGGTTTTTGCTTTGTTTAAATATAACTGCCTGTATATATTTGTGGGGACAGGATTTCTTTCCCCATTCAACATGTGAATGAACTCTTAAATTGTGATTTAGAGAAGAGATCAGTGTCAAATTCCTGCTTCTGCCTTTGAAAATTACCCCTAAAACTGTTCTGTCAAATGAAGTGATAAACACCAGATAAATTCTGGCTTTTTTAGAGGACTCAGAGCTGCTCAGTTGCAGATGTTCTTCTGCAGAAAGTTGGTGGGGAAAGCCTCTTATATCTCATGGTGGATCTCCTAAACTCTCAGGGAACCAACAGGCACAGAACACAAAAATGTCCATCAAAAGTAAACGTGGTGGTTTGCATGGTCCTGTAGTTTACATTAAATACCAAGCACTGAATAAGGAGCTGAGGTAACTCAGAAATAAGATTGATTCTGCTCATCTACAAAATGATTATTGGATATTTTTGTAAAATAGGATATTGATGGATATTTTGTAAAATAGGAGTGAACTGAGGCTGCTGCTGGCTTTAAATTTGTAAAATGCCCAATGCACCAACAAATAAGCAGTGGGTATTTCAGCTGCTTCAGATAATGGATGAATTACTGGTTACTTCTCGTTAGTGCTGGAGTTGTAGGTGGACTCAGTAAGATTTCTGTAATGTCAGACAGTGATTAGTTATGTGAAAAATGAGTTGCAGTGGGTTTTTTGCATATCACCATCTTTTTTTGTTCATTGCTCAAATGTCAACTTAATTTTCATATAAAAAACACATCCTAATTGCATTTTCAGTCTAATGGGCTCCTAGGTGAAGCTTGCCTGTAAAGAATTGCTTGGATTTTGCTCCCATTTTACTTTGGCTAAAATTAATATTTTATTTATTGAAAAATCAGAGACCTGTGGGGGAAGGAATCTAGCTTTAAAATTCTGCCAGAAGATACACAGAACTTATTCTCTTTTCTAAACACAGCATCAATTTTGGCAAGCCAGCCTAGGCTGCTCTGGAGGTAACATTGAAGCTGGAGCTTCATAACTAAAGAACCCAGTAATTAAAAATGAAGCCACAAAACTTTCTCACTTCTCCTGACTAAAGCATCCTTCCCCAGCAGTAGAACTCAAACAGTTTGCTAACCACCAGCACTTGTGTCAGCAGCAAAATTGAAAGTATTTTTTGTCACCTGCACTGCTGTCAGCAGAAAGAAAAAAAAAAAAGAAAGTAGAGGAACATAATTTCAGCACTAACATAAGTATCAGAATGATTTACCTGTCTGTTCTGCTTCACTTTCATCTCAGCGTTCAGGGCTTCATTCATCAATCTTTTATTTACACACTCATATCTCATTTTTACACAATTCTCTCTCCCTGCCCAGATGGCTGCGCTGGCTCTCGGTGCTCATCAAAGGCAGCCTCAGAACACACGGAGGCCTCGTGGCTGCAGGGAGGACTGGGGGGACTCTGCTCTGCAATTCTGCAGGTATTCACATCATGAAAATGAAAACTTCCACGTTTCAGGAAAATACCACAAAATTCTCGGCCTTTAAAATGCATTGCTGACTTTTATCTAGGGGAAAATGTTCTCTGTCAGCCAAGGCAGAGGTTTGCTCCATCACACCCAGCCTTTCCAGGGGCAGGAACTTAGCAGGGCTAATATAAAACAGAAATCTGCTCAAAGAAGAAAAGTACATCTTAAAATGAAGAATTATTTTAATTTTTTAAAATTTGTTAATATTCATTCAAATATGACAAACAAGTGCTGTACTAATTCCATTTATAGCTCACTTATAGTGCCCATTTTATCTTCATACAATTCTGGTTTTAGCACGAGCTCAGTGCCTCTGTTTCCAATGAACTTGCCTTGAAATGTGTGCAACTCTTTAGGAACAAGCTTGTTGTAGTCATAAAATGCTTTCAAATCTTCCTCTAACTTTTTACCAAATTGTCCTTGCTTAATTTCACACAGCCTGTCCTGTCTGCAGTCTAAAAATATTTTATTGCATTCTTAACTTCTGAAGTGCTATTCCAATAAAAGCTCAGCCTATGGAATTTAGCTTTAGTGGGATCCATTCAGCTTTGCAGCTTGTTCAAAATTTAATAGACACAGAGAAATACATATTAGGAACCATGTTGCCATTTTTTACAAGTCTCATCATTGTAAATTAGGATTAGGATTAGGATTTTCCAAGTGTGTGTTTTCTCTTTTTCTACCAGACTCAATTTCTAGTTTTGATTTGATAGTAGGGTTTGTGATAATTACTTATAGGCTGATTAACTTCAGGAATCCCAGGCAAAGAATAGAAAAGGAAAGGATGAATTTTATCTCATTCTTCAAAATTCATGTTCATAAAGCCATTTGCACAGATGTGTATTTTAGGTGCACAACAAATGAGCAGAGGATTAGAACAGAGTAAAATGTAAAATGGATCTGAGCCCTCCCACAGCAGCCAGCAATGGGAAATACCCTTGGAAAAGCAGCTTTTCTGCCAGGGTGGAAAAGTCTAATGCCTTCAATATTCTTATCAATAATGTAACATAAATATTGCAATACCACTCTGAACATTTGCCACTGACAAGATGATTATGGCTTAATCAGCATTGACAAGGACAGGGCCATTATGCTCAGTAATGCAGCTGGAAATGGGAGCTGAGCCATCATAATGAGCTATGTGTTAATGCTGCTGCAGCCCAGGGAAAAGAGCTCCCAGCCACTGCATGGACACTTTGGAAAATCACTAAATGACTCAACAGAACCTCCCAGCAAATGCTGTGCAATGTGGGATAAATTTTATAATAATAATATAAAAATTGGGTTGTGCCCTGCCGAGGCCAGGGAGGTTTAATTTTTGACTGCACAGTGTTTTCTCATTAATTCTGGTGTTTAAATTGTAAACAGTGCTGAAGAACTTAGAGGATGTAGAGGAGAGCTTCAGGTGTAAGGCTAATGAAACACCTGTGCATCTAAACCAGAACTTAATAGGATAAACTGTTTGCCTACAAATAACTTCATTGGATCAAGGTTTATTTGGTAAAACCCCTTTAATGCAAGCCCAGCAAGGACCAGAACCTCCAGCTGTGTCAGCATTGAAAACTGTGAGGAAAGCAACCAGGGAAAGTGATGGCTTTTCTTTCTCAAAAACTCCTCAAAATTTGAATTTTGCCCTATGGTGAGTCCAGGTATGGCAGTAACTGCTGCAGTTAAAGACTGAAATCCTATGACTACAACACAGAAATCAAAGTAGTTCATTTAAAGGGACAATTTGCTCCTAAAGTTAAAAATATGTGGTAATTTTTGGATATTAGTACTGTGATTAGAGACCTGTTTTAATTGGTTAAATTACTGCCAGGTAATAAGAGGAACAGAGCCCCCAGAGGGGTCCTGGGAGAAGTTGGAGGGGTTGAAGGGAAAATGCCCAAACTGTTTGCTGAAGTGATTTAATCTCTTTCCCAACAACCCATAAACTGGTTTTACTTAGACTGGGAAGAGCTGGTGGACATAAAAGAAGGCAAGAACCTGAGCAGCACTGAAAGAGATTTGATGTTAAATGAGAACCAGGAGTCACTGAAGTGAAGCTAAACTGAAACACAGCCCTCCTCTCCCCTTGTCCTTCCCTGACACCACCGAAAGGAGCAAGCTCTGCTGGAACTGGAATGTAAGAAACATGCATTTAGATCATTTATTGGATTAAGATTTTTAGCAATTTTTTTATCTACTGCTGACAATGACTTTTGGCTCTGAGGATTACTTTGTCATTTCATACCATTTAATACAATATCTCCAGAGGGAAAAAATTCAAATGCTGAAATGTTGTCAGACCTGAAGTGGATACATAAAAAATTATGGCTCAGGGCTGAAACTTAGAGAGAAATACAAAGTTCTCTGAATATGAAACAATGGGGGAATAGAGGCTGCAATTGGCCAGTGTCAGTTAGGTCAATTTCCTTTTCAAACTCTCTTGATTTTTTGACTGACAAAATAATGCTGGAACCATGGGTGCTTAGTTTGCCCTTTCTGAACAAGCTCTTTTAAAGTTCAAAATTGAAAAATCAAAACCAAAAATCCCACCAAAAGTAACAACAACAAAAAATACCAACTACTGCAGCTCTAGTTGTAGATAATCACAAGATCTGACTGTGACATCTTCACTGCATCTATTTTTTTACATTCTTCCCATAGGAAGACTGTTTAAAAATTATTAAAAAAAAAAAAAAACCACAAGTTTTTTCTAACCTGTGTTGGAGAAATTAATTTTTCTTTCCTACTGCTTCCAGAAGTGGATAGCAGCTGTAATACACAGGTTTTGGAGTAAAGGTATAAGAATTTTGAACTTTAAAAGGCTTTTTCTCCCAGCAGAGATGTAAGAGCCCATTGCAGATTGCTCCTGCTCCCCTGTAAGCAGAGAACACTGCCATCTGCAGAAAAAAGGGGAGCTGTGTTACACCTGATGGCAGCAAGCTGCTGAAAATTCCAAATTCCCCAGGTGACAAGGGACACATTTCCCAGGGCCAGTGTAATAGGCTTGGGGACAGCAGGGCATCACTTACAGGAGCAGCAGAGCTGTGATTTCCTTGATGGAGTGGCCTCAGCAGGGCAGCTGGGGCCGGGGATGCTGCAGGCTCACAATAACCATCTCTCTGAGGCTCTCAAGTGCCCTGGAAATGAACATGAGCTCTTGCAGCATAGAAATGAGGAACTTCAATTTCTGCTGAATCATTTTTCTATGTCCTACAGGAGAATAGCTGTGACAGATGCACTGCAGGGAAAGAACAGGAGTTCCTGGAGTTCCATGCATATCAACAAGTTCCAGAGCTGCCAGCCCTCCATCTTTATTATGATATAAAAGATGTCAACCCCCAAATCTCTCCTCTCCCACCTCCTTCCAGCATTTAGGGGTTTAATTCATGGCTGTTCCTTGGTTTGATGGGGTTTCTGTAAAGCTGCTCTTGGCACAGCTGGTGCACCCTTGGGAACCTCCTGCCCAGGGCTGATGCCCCATTTTGGGGGCAAACAAAACTCCCCCAGGAGGCTGTGACCTGCCCAAAATCCCAAACGAGATTTAGGACTCTTCCTGGGGATCAGATTGATCACTGCACAGCCCATGGAATGAAGAGTTCTCAGGACAAAACCTGTTGGGGTGAAATGTCCCAACAGGACACGAAATGAGCGACACGCACACCCTGACATGCCCAAGGTAAAAAGGAGCAGTTTGTTTCTGAACTCTAATATTTATAGACTTTTAAAAGTGACTGTGGATTGGAGGATGAAATTGCCACCTCTCTAGCTACACTGGTCAAACCAACAGTCCACCAATTCTCTCCTCCTCCAGAAAGGAATGGAAAGCAATCATTATTTACATGAAAAGTACCTGAGAAACTCCATTAGAAAAATGTAAACATCAGAAGGCTTAGAAGAACTTAGAAGAACAGGGTGACAGTAAAACTTTATGTGGGAGGGAAAACTGGGGGAATGTTCTGGAAGGTGGCTGCACCTCAGGTCTGAGCATCGAGGCAGGGATTTCATCCTGCTCGGAAAGTAGAAATTTCCAGAAATACCATGTCCAGGATGATATTTCTCTGGTAGGAGAAGACAAAAAGGATTTCAGCTGGAATCCCAAGCCCAGTCAGGGATGCAAGGCTGCATCTCATTTCTGCAGGCAGTTGCCATGACTGTGGATGTGCATTGGATAATTGCAGCACCAATGGCTGCTGGCATTTGCACACACATTTATCCAATTAGGATGTGCAATCAAAGTAATTTCATGCACAAATTAGCTGCACAATTGTGCATGCCTCCTGCACATGTAATTGTGTGCCTAATTGGTCTGAAAGTCTTGTTCACAATGTGTGTCTTGATTTTTATTGTAATATGACATAAAAAACATTTGTAGAAATTCAAATTTTGTATAATGTTAGCATTTAGAAATAACTTCCAATTCTCTTTATAGATTTCACAAAATAAACATTTCTCTGTGTGTTACCTGTAGGCAATGTGAGCTCACAATCCACAAATTAGTGACAGTTGAAAATTTAACTTTGTTTTTTGTTTCTGATAATTATAGCCTTAATAAGTCCTATAAATATCCTATTCTTTGTGTAGAAATAGTGCCACAAAATTGCACAATTTTTGTTTCTTCTATGCTACATATAAAGAAAAATAATACTATAGTAGGAATCCTTGCGTGGGCACATTGTTAAAATATTGCCATGGTTTTATATTGAAAGAAAATGTAGTGAGCAATATATTTAATTCATATAAACATGAAAGCCCTATAGAAAAAATGTGGAATCAGTGAAGGCATAATTTCATTTGATGTAATAATTCAACATCTGGTGATGTGCTTGAACCAAGGCTTTGTTAAAAGTGAGCTTATTTGGTTTATAACATGTACTGAAATCATGGGGGTTATTCTTGTTTATAACAAGGAAACCAGAAGCTTGAGAATTGAGCCCTATTTACCTGCTTTTCCCTGATCTCTTCTGTTCTCCTTCTTCCCAGAGGTGAGCTCTGACCAGGCTGGGGAAGGGAAGCAGCTGCCCCATGGGCAGGGACCTTTCCCTGGCCCTCCAAGCCCTGTCCAGCCTGGCCTGGGACACTGCAGGGATGGGGAAATGCCAAACCCTCCTGCTCTGGCTCTCTACCCACAAGTGAACCCCAAACCACTGGAAATCCCCATGTCAGAGTCTCTGTGCTTCCTTAAGGATGGTGAGCAGCTCTCTGTTTACTGCACCTAAAGCAAAGAACCAAAGCCACGGGTGGGGCTGGGGTTGAGATTTTGGCTCCTCCGGGACCACAGCTGGGTTAAAAATGTTCTCACTCTGTAAGGCATTCTTGGAGCACCCAGGTAAAGTTTCTTCTGTTGTCATTCACTTTTTAAATGACACAAAGCAGGAACCCTCCCAGCCACCCAGAGGCGGAGTTTTGCTTCTTTGGAGCGGGAAATCCCAACAGAGCCGCCTCCATCTCTGCTGGGGAATTTCTCTAAATGAATCATCTCCCTCCCTGCAAGGTACAGAGCAAATCCCAGAGCAAATCCCATTTCTTTTTGCTTGGTTTTGAAGTTCTCTGGGGAGTGCCCATGCCAGCAAAAGCCAGGCTGCTCACCCTGGTGCAGCTGAGAGCATTTTATACCTGCATTTGGTCAAATTCTGGTTTTTTGTGGCCACAGGGCAGCAGCAGAACTGGGGGAACTGCGGCTGAACCGAGGGGGCAGCTCGGAGCTGGGGCTGCCGTTTGTTATCCGGGGTTTATTTCTGCTCCAGGAGGATTTTCCAGGCAAGCACCAGCAGAGAGAGCTCTTCTCTCACTTTCCCACCAGCGGCCATCTGACGTCACCCCTGGAAATCGGGTTTTGCACAGGATTTGATGAATTTCTGACTCCTGCAGAGCTTTGCACGTTTTGTGTCTGAAAACCAGAGTGTTGTAAATGTCCAGGACACTCAGCATTTGCTCCAGGACTCAATTTGAACAATGTAGATTTATAACAATGTAAAATCGGCATTTTTCCCAGTCTTCAGTTGCATTTTTAATTTATTCATGCTGTGTTGTTCTCAGGATGGGGGGATTGATTAGTGCAGATACCTGAAGCAATGTTTCATCACTTTTCTCAAGGAAAAAAGTCCCAATTAAAGTATCTGCAGCATGGACAGAATAAATTGTGCAACTTTTACTTAATTAGTAGTACATATTTATATGCACATTAATAGAAAAGTGTCTTCTGCTTCCTGGGACTTTTGCATTCACTTTAGTAAAAATCCAGAGTCAGTGATGCCAAGAGTGGATGTTTACTGCTTTACAATGAACATTGCACAATTTTATCTTAAAAACCAGCAGAAAACCACCCATGATGCTGGTTGCTGACAGGTGAACAAGGGATATGAAATACCAGAAGTATATTTTCATGGAATTCTCATGTGCAGTTATTTAATTTAGGATTGTAGTTGCTGTTTCTGTTTGCGTCAGGCCATGTAATTGCATTATACAGATCCACGTTCAGACACAATTTTATTTGCATCCAGAAAGAAAATGTCATTAGGGAAAATAATGAAAATAATTTCAGATCACCTACTTCTGCATGTCTTGCTGGCACAGAAGTGGCATTTGGCTGGTATGGAAAATCTGCTAATGAGCAGAGCAGCATCAAAGTTGGCATTAAAAATCCACCCCCGAGAAGGAGTAGCAAGGCTTAAATGATGGAAACTGAACTGCTGGGGGTTGTCTGGAGTGTAGTCAGTGGATTTATTTTTCATTTCTCTCATAGTTCTATGAAATCTAAAAACTGGTTGGATTTCTTAGGGGAAAAGTTATCAAGAACTGAGATTTAACTGTGCCTTTCCCTAGTCCCTGATAAATGGGATTATGTGTGACTTTCAGTGCACTTCATTTGAGATTTAGTGAGGACCATGATGTGAAATCATGGAGGAGTGAGCTCAAGAACAAATGCTCCCTGCCCAGGGGAGGCTTCTTGATCTCACAGCTTGTTAAGGAGAAAAAACATCTTGGATTTGTGTGTAGCACCCTGGTGTGGAACTGAAGGACACCAGAACCATAAAATCTCCATGAAATAAGCAGCTTCAGCTCCTTCTCCATTCCTGTGGCTGTGCCTGTGCAGTGAATTGCTCCAGGTGGAATTATCCTCAAGTCCTCACTCCAAATTCACAACCTGACCAAGAGTGAGCACTGCACAAAAAACCCTGCACAGTTCAAAACAGCAAAGAAAAAAGTGATTGCACCAATGCCCAGCATCAGCTGTGTGAGAACCCTGGAAGGGCCTGGCACAGGTTTGTCCCCCACGTCTGTCAGATCCGAGTGTGGGTTTGTGATGTCAGCAGAACATGTCATTTAAGTGTTGATTTTTAGGGAGTAAACATTAGAAAGTGAACAGGCTTGCTACTTGCAAAGTGTGCTTGAATGACAGCTGTTCTGTTTTCCTAAATTTCAGCAAGCAAAGTAGCTTGAAGTGTTCAGGAGCTAAATCTGTCAGCTTTCTGATACAAAGGAAATTTTGTGGGGTTGGAGCACTGACAGAAGTGGGGGTGGAAGCACAGTGACAGAACAAAAATCAGAAATAAATACAGCTTTACTTTGCACTTTAATTTACATTCTTGCCATATTTTAGAGCCCAAAGCAGACACACTTTAGGCCACAGCTAGTGAAAACTATTTCTGAAGGGCTGTGGGTGTTTGTAATCTCCCTTCCCCTGGACATCCAGGGCAGGGCTGGGAACGTGAGGCTGAGCTGTGCATCCTCAGGGGGACCCAGCCAGACCCTCCCCTGCACTTGCCATGGCTTTATTACACCTGGCAATAAATGATAATAATGGCATAACCCCTCACCACTCTCAAACTCTCAGGATCTGGTGCATGGTTAGAAATTAACAATGCTTTGGGTATCATGTCTTTGTTTCTGCGACTGCTGCTACTGGAAGCTCTCTGTGTGCAGATTTTATTCAAATTCTCCTTTTCTTTTGATGTCTCTGTCAGCATTTCAAGCTGACAGATGTTTATCGCAGGGTGCTCAGTGCCTGCCCTGCTTTCCCCAGTGCATACCCCATGGCCCTCTTGCTTAATGCTGAACTGGCAGAGATGCTGGCAAGCATCAGACACACAGATAATGACCTGGGCTGGCTGCTCAGCCTAAAGCTTGTGCCATTTAGGGTTTTGTTTGGTTTTTTTTTTGTTTGTTTGTTTCTTTATTTTTTGTTTGGTGGGGTTTTTTTGGCTTTTTTTTTTTTCGTTTTTTTTTTTTTTTTAATTTTCTCTGCAAAAGGTAAGGGGGTGTTACCCCAAAAAAAACTTCTTTGTGTGAAAGCAGCTTCTGAGTTAGCAGAGCTGGGCTGGCAAACTGGGTTTGATGCTTGGTGAGCATTCAATGATACATCCTGGAGGCCTTGAGTGAGTCAAAGAAGTAGTTTAATTCATAGTTCTCAGTGTATTTCTCCTGCTGGTAGGTTACTCACTTGAAAAGTGGCCATATTTTACTGTCAGTGCCATTGGAAAAGAAACAGTGCTGGTTTCAGTAGAAATGAGAGAGAAGTGTTACCATAAGACAAATTTTTGACGAGTGTTCTTCTGTTGGTACAGATGGCATCTGTGTATTTTTATCACTATAAATCACTCACAGTTGGAGTCATGCTTAGTCCAATATCTTGCTTTATGTTTATTGACATAATCACAGTTTTAGAGATGATATTAATCACTCAGTTCTTTGGAAACATTTGGATTGGTAGATGAAAAAACATATTTATTTTGAGAAAGCAAATGGTACAATTAATTTTCGCATATTTGTACATTTACAAGTAACAAACAAACTATATTGCAAAGCAGTGAATTAGCACATTGAAGCATTGATTTGTAAGCCTTGTTTTTCTCCTACAACCCACTGCAGGTGTGTGATAAATCAGGACTTCTGCACTACCAGGGAATGCACTGGGGAGAGGTACCTACATTTAAATGCAAACTGGATTTTTGCAGTTTTCCCCAAAAGTCCCAGCGTGCTGGTAAGATTCCTCGAGAAGCCTTGAATTTGTTTTTTATAATGCTATAATTTTTTTTTTTCCTGCTGACCACAGCAGCATGAGCTGGTAAAGGTGCTCCCAGCTGGGAGGGGACGGTGGGAGGATTATACCAATCAAACCAACTTTTTCCTTCCCTTCTTTTGGGGTTTGCTGCTGCCTTGTTTGGCTGGGAGTAGAACCAGAGCAGCTTCTGGTCACGCCTGCCAGGGTGGGAGCATCTCCAAGGGAGCACAGCAGGGAGAGCAGAGCCAAGGGCAGCAGGGATTGTCTGGATGGTGCCAGGACATCCCCATGGCGGGGACGGAATCCCTGAGGTGCTGCTGGAAATGTCCCATCACAGCAGCAAAGGAGCTCGGGGCTCTGCCCCCCTGGCCCTGCAGAAGGGTGAGGAGGGAGCAGCTTCAAAGCTCCCTCCAAGCTTTGCAAACAACAGCCTGAAGGAAAACGGGAACAATGATTTCTTCATTTTCTCAATGAAAACCATTTCATTTGCTCCATGCTTTCCAGGCTGTGGGAGGGAAGCTGGCCTCATGCACAGCAGATGTGGGGTGATGCCAGCTGGTTGTACAACCCTCGAGCTGATCAAGATAGACAACTTCTTATTCACAGGTTTTTCACAATTAATGCAGTTTTCCTCTTCTGAACCTCAGCAATTACCCAGTTGAATTAACATTGAAAGAATGGTATTCAAACTATGAATTACTTAAATTCAGCTAAGATGTAGCCAGATAATTTTGCACCAGTAACATTCATTGAAAACTATAAGAAAATGTGTGTTTCTACAGGCAGACACACCCAACCCAACCAGTTTCAAATTTGTACACACTTGCATTAGCAAATTGAAGCTTGCTTTGCTCAACTGAAGCATGAGTCATAAAGATATCAAAGAAAATAGCATCCAAAATTCCACCTGAAGAGTAACACATAATTAAAAAATTGGTTGACTCAAAGGGGCAGCCGTGTTCATAAGCAGAATTATCTTCAATGACCTTGTCTCTATCTAAATGTGCCTCCACACAAAGGGGCAGCACTCACTGTCCCTGGGAGCCCTCCCAGCACAATTATTCCAAGGAGTCAGGACAGCTCTGGCACTGCTGAGCTGCTGGAATGTGGGAGGTGGGATTTGTCTTTGGTGGGATTTGTCTTTGGTTCTGGTTTTTGTAGCATTTTATCAGCTCTGGTTTAGTGTTGATGACTCTGGGTGGACCAGGAGGACGCAGCATTTGTGTTCCTGCTATAAAATCTAATCCAAAACCATTCCCTGCCTTCTCTGGATCAGTGAAATTCAGTTATCCCTGTAAAGGAGAAGGGAAAAATTCTTCACTTCTGTTTTTCTGAGGGGAGTAATTCCATTAATTCCAGGGCATTTACTCAGTATTTGCTGCCCAGTGCCTGAGGTCACCCCGTGCCACCCCAGATCTGGGAGCTCTCAGAAAAGAGCTGTGAGAGGATCATGCTCTGGAGGCTGTAAGGGGGAGAAAGGGATATTGCAGAAAATGATTTGCCTAATCCATTCTATAAATCCACATTCACACATCCATACATTTATATTTAGGTATTTACACATTATAGCCAAAGGGACATCAAAAGTTCCCCAGCTGAAGCTGCTGGGATGAGCTGGATCAGCTTTGCCTGGAGCCCCTGACGTGAGAAGGGACTGTTCACTGCAAGGACCTGGAATTCTGCAGCACAGGGCAGGCAGGAGGTGGAGATGGTTTACCTTGGATAACCTAAAATTCATAACAGAACCAGGGACAAAAAAACCTGATCCCAAATAAACACATTTTCCTGTCAGCTGAGAATCTTCACCGTCTTACCATAATGGGTCTGGCACACTCAGGTAGTGGGGTTTGGTGTAGGAATGGCTTATAATAATTCATATATTGAGGTGTTAATCATGTTTAGAAGAAGCCCAGTATTAACCATGTTTGTAAACAGAAATTCCTGCCATTAAGAGATAATTGGATGTATATCTAATTAAGTAACATTCCCTAGTGGAAATGACATGCATTATAGTCCCTATATTGATTCATATGTCATTAATATTGTATACAAGACAGACTTTCTTCCAAGAAACACCAGGCACATGTAGAAAACCTTAATTAAAAAAAAACAGTGAGGTCTACAGTGGAATTACTTCCCTGACTAAAACACTGTGTAGCTTTGTGTACCTGCAGGGAGTTGGGAAGGAAGAGCTGGAGCTGTAAGAGCTCAGAACTGAGGTATTAAAGTGCAATTCTTTGGGAATTTCCCTGTGGGAGGTTAAATGTCAGACCTGTCTGTAATGCCCTTACAGCCCCAGTGACCTCAGGAAGGTCTTCAGTTCTTTATTTACTTCCTCCTTCTTCCTCTGTGTCAGAGGTACCAGCAGGTGGTAACTTCTTGTATAATCTTTAATACTGTCATGGTGCAATAGAAAACACAAACACAATGGGAACTCCATATCTATTTTCTTGCACTTGATTATAAGTATAGAACAACACTAAACCAACACAATAATATTTAATTCACATATGAAAAACGATTGCTGGAGTTACAAACTGGGAATTGTCAGATATGAGAGAGCAGAAGTTGCTTCCCCACATGTGCAGGAATGCCCTTGGTGAGTTGATAAGGCAGATTGTGCAATTTTCCTATCAAATTTTGTAAGATTGTTACTGCCACCTGCACCTCATTTCAGTGAGACCAGCTGTGCTGGGGTCCTTTGGCCACATCCATTTCATAACTGCAAAATTCATCTTTTAGGCTTGGATTTCCCTCCAAATAAAATTTGTAAAGAAAAAATATAAAATGGCAAAGAGCACCACGAGCCCCTGCCCTGCCTGTCCCTCTGCACTTTGGATGCAGTGATTTCCATGTCATCCTCTCCCTCTGTAAATGGGAATGAAAATCCAAAAACACCAGCAGGACCCCTTCTGTCTGAGTGGTGGTGCTGGACAGAGACACAATGGCAGGTTAGACAATGGCATTAAGCTGAAGATTAGATAGTACTGAAGCCAGGTTTTATAGATCTGTCTCAGACATCACATATGTAAGAGGTATTTAGTAGATGGGATTAAAAGCATTTATAAGTATTATTTGAAAATTCTCCTTGATAACTTGCTGCCTTGATGCAAAATGAATGAGCAGAAATTTACTGACATGTATTTACAGTTTTTATTGAGAAAATACTTGTTTAGATGCTTGGTGTCAGAAAAATATGAAATATTTGGTATGAAAAGGTATTAAGGTCTGTATGTGAAGTACATCAAAGTAATTCAAATAATTAAGCCTTGCAGGTCCACTCTTCTGTCTAACTAAAATGTTATTTCTACAAAGATTTTTCTCCTTACAGGTACTAAGACTGTCCTAATTATTTATCTTGACACAGTATTTAGATCAAAACCTGTAACAATCTGTTGTTTGCTGGGATTATAAGCAGATTTTAGAGTTTATATTTGTGTACACAGGCTCAGCTGCATGAAGCTCTGTTGGCAGGTGAGGACCATGATTGTTCCTACATCATCTTTGTGGTTTTTGACAAGTATTTTCAAATGCAAATACCTGACATGAACTAATCTTGGCCTAATCTTCAGCCTGGTGCCTTGACACCCCTGTTGCTCTGGGGAGAATTTGGTAGTTTTGAATGTCCTTTAACTGGTTTGGAATGTTAGGTATTGGAATATTACATATTGGCCATCTCAAAAATGCAGCCTGTGTTTCTTTTAGCTTCCCTGGCATTAGCTGCTGAAGAAAGGGAGTTTATCAGATGGAATAGTTAATCCAGGGACTGGCTCATGTGTTTGATAATGCAGTGGCTGTGGACAGGTTGCAGCTTGCCTGTAATTATAGATCATATAAACACATTACAGCAGGAGTTTCTATAGGCACAGTTCCAGGAACAATCTGGGCTTGTTCTAAATAACAAATATAGCACCAGTGCAAAGTGTGGGAATGGGCACATAACATCCATAAGAATGCTCCTGCTGGTTGGACTCCCAGTTGGCTGCTATGTACATGAGAACACAAGAAAAAAATCAGTTAATTGGGGAGTGTTAGGAAGCAGCTGGAAGTAATTGTTTTGCCAAATTAGTAGTCTTGATGGTATGACCAAGTTCACATGAAAATTCCTTACTGTCACTGTTTGGCACAAATATGTGATTTAAAGGGAGGTTAATTGGCTGTTCTTTAAAATAATTGAAAAAAACATCTTTTTGTGTGTGTGGAGGCACCTCCTTGCTACCAGGCAGTGCTCCCGAGGGACGTGTCAGGGGAGGGATGGAATGTTTGCAGAACATGCAGGAGCATTTTTGGGTGGTTCCATGGACCGAGCTGGGAGATAGCTGTGGCTCCTCATGACTGCATTCCTCCCTTCATCCCAGAGGGAATTTTCTCCCTGCCAGGGTGGCTCAGGAACCCAGGCACTGGCTGGCATTGTATCCCTGCATTCAAAACTGATGATTCCTCCTCATTCTCCTTCTGCACTCCTGTTTTTATCCTTCTGAAATGTGGCTGGAACATAACGGGCCCCTTCCTTTTCCAGGAGCTCCTCCTAACAGCCCAGGAAGGTTTTCCCAACCAGCAACAAGAACTTCACTGGTGGTTTTGGTGCTTCTTGGAAGTGGCTCACTCAAAACCAAACAGGCAAAACCTCACAACAAAAGAAATTTGCTGCAAATAACCAGCTGTAAGAATTGCCTAAGCTGTAAGAACTGGGAATGCACAAGGAAAAGGTACAAAACCTGCAGGAGGGACTGAGGTCCATTGACTCATCCTTTATTTTTCACCCTAAATATTTCAAAACACTTTTTTTATTTTGTTTTTTTGGTGGGTTTTTTGTTTGGTTGATTTTTTGTTGTTGTTGGCTTTGGATTTTTTTTTTGGTGGGGTTTTTGGTTTGGATTTTTTTGACATTTTTGTCATATTTCATTGTTTCCATATTTTCTCCCAAGGCCTGGAGGATAAGGTTTAAAACACCCATTTATTGAAGGACAGTTCATGTATTCCTGTGCAACAGAAGAAAGGAATGGATATATCCAATCCAGTTCCTTATGTGGGAAAGGAAAGTGGTGTAAAAATCAGAGAATAAAAGTCACGAATCTTATTTGGGGTCTGCAGCTGCAATATTATTCATGCCCTGTGATCAATCATTTGCCAACCCTTCACTTGGCCTGCCCCTATAATATGGTGCAAAATGACAATTTTTCATTAATGTGCCCTGACTAAAAAGAAAAGAAAAATAATTTCAAATCCTTATAGGGATAAATAGGTCAAATACAATGGCAGAGGATAGCTGTTGTTTCATTTGGTGAATAGGAACCGTGGGATTCTTTGCAGAAATTCTCATTAAAGAATGAAATTTATCAGGATACATTCCAAGAAAGTATTTTGGACAGTACTGACACTCTGGAATGACTTGTCTGTAAGAACTTTTAGAGATACTGGGCATGGGATCTCAGCTTGTTCTCATAACTTTGGTGATGATGCTTATCACTCTTATAACTATTATTATTTTTATATAGCTGATTAAATGTCATAACACTTGGCAATTAATGTCCCATTTAATTACAATAGAAGGACAGCTGTGAGGTGTAGTGATGACTGGCCTTTATTTCACCACCTTTGAAGTTTAACTCCACCCTACAAAGCACCTTATTCCTGAATTTTACCCATAATTCTCTCTCTAAATCCTTGCACAAGACTGAAGATTGTTGCCACCAACTCAAAACAACACCAAGGTAACAAACCCAAATTTTCTGGGTCTGAGCCACTGTGAAGTTGCCTTGTCACTCATCTTTCCCAATGCACTGGGCTCAGATGATTCTGAAATTCATCTCTGCTCTAGTCTAGAAAGAAAAGTTGCACAGCTGGGTCCATTCTGTCGTTCTAGTGTTACCAGACTATAAACATTTGAATTATTAAACTAAATTTTATGGAAAGATTTTATTAAAAGTATTTCTCATATAAAGAAAGATAAAGATATTTCTCATATCACTTATAAGAAATATTTTATTCTGTAAATGTTCTATGCCTTCCTCTGTAAATACCTTTCTGCCAGCTCACGCACTTTCCCTTTCTATTCTGTTCAGTCATTGGCTCAATGAGTAGTGACAAATCTACTTCAAATTCAAGATTTCTTTTCAAATGTTGTTCATATTTTAAGAATCCCAGAACCAGGCAACTTCTAGCAATTATAACACAAAATCAATCTTGGTGAGAGAAGCAAGGTACGGGACATAAATTGTAATTAATGACTGGGAAAATTTAGGAAAAAATTCAAAGATTCTCAACATTGTATTTTATTGTTTGTCTACAAATACCACACAGAGTAAAATCTGCCATCATTGCAATGATGCTGTGGGTTTGAGTTACAGTGTAGGATTATTACACACACAGGTTCAAAGTAATCAACTCTGTGTCCTGCAACAAAACCCTGAAATAATTATAAAAGTAATTATGACAATTCATTTGCAGAGCAGCTGTGGCTGCCCCTGGATCCCTGGCAGTGCCCAAGGCCAGGTTGGACAGGGCTTGGAGCAGCCTGGGACAGTGGAAGTGTCCCTGCCATGCAGGGGTGGCACTGGATGGCTTTAGGGTCCCTCCAACCCAAACCAGCCTGGGACTCTGTGAAGGTTTTGGATGCTCAGTCTGAACTGAAATGTCCTGCTCTTTCCCATTCTCAGACTCCAGCTGGGTAACTCTCTGCTTTAAAGCTGTGCTGAGGCTCCTGCTGGCTCCTGGTCTGACATTCCCAGGAAGGTCTGTGCTCCAGGAAGGGAAGATCCAGGGAACCAGATCACCCTGCCTGCAATCAGCTCTCAAACTCCCTGCCTGGCCTGAGGGCACCTTGTAACTCCTTGGCCAAACCCAAACACCTTCCAGGCTAAGTGAAGAGATTTGGGGATTCTTTGGAGAAGTTTTGCAACCCCAGACTAATTCTAACTGAGTGTGTTTGGTTTGCCCAGAGAGGGAGAGCCTGCCAAGAGAGCTGATTTCTCCTTCTGTCAGGTATTTTCAAAGAGTCTCTGTTGCTTTGAGTTTTTTTCAATGGAAATGTCTTTGAGATTATTAAATGTGATATCTTACAGTCTTTAGCCTGTGAAAGGAAATAGGATTTTCCCCTCTGTTCACCACAAGCAGCTCTAGAAATAATGGTCTTTAGAGGCAGCAAGGGAAATTTAACTATAATCTTAAGGAAACGGATAACAACAGTTAAGGCATGGAGTGGATTGCCTACAGAGGTTCTGTTGCCAGAAAGGGGCTGTCAAACTTGAGGATGCATTTAGGTGGAGCTGATTCCCTCAAGATCCTTCCACCTTGCACTGTGAATTAATCAGGAACAGAAATGAAAAGTGCCTTGTTCCTTTTCAGCCTCAGAGGTTCCTTTCCTTGTCAAGGCAGGAGTTATGACCCCGACTTGCTTATACTCTCTTGGTTTATTGGTTTATTACAGCTCAGTTTGTGTGGCTTGGAAAAGCAGATTTAGCAATTGTACATGGCAGAGATTGTTGTGGTGTTTCTAGTTCTTTCTCTTTCGCTTTTTCCCAAGACTGACAAAGAATCTTTACAATAAAAATGAAATTATAACAGTCATTGTTACAGGCTTGAGCTGTCATATCCATAAAAATACACCAAGAAATATAAGTCCACACAGAAATGTTAAAGGGCAAAGAAGACATCAGGATGTTGGTGGGGGAAAAAATCCCCAAACTGTTGTCTCTAATACTGCATTTAAATAACTGTCATAGGCAAATTCAGAGTTTGTCATTTCAGCTAAGAAATTCCAATTGGTGAAGCCAGGAGACTTTTTCCAAGTGGGAAGGTGTTTCATTCCCTGGGATGGGGAATGATGGTTAAGCTCATTTGCCAGAGAGCTCTCTCTGTTTGAATCTGAGAATGAAATTCTTTGCACGTGTTTATGCATTGGGTGAAATCAGAGGTCTTTGTACTGTGTTTACTGAACAGCTTTTATGAGATATAAATACCAGCACATTCTGGTGGGTTTCTAACAAACAGAATGGTCTGCTCAGTCCCAATATGGTGCTGTGTTAGAGCAGATTGGATGGTACCCTTCGATGATGGGAAATGCATTTCAATTCCATCCAATGGCATGTATGGCTTATAAATTTAGAGAGGCTGTGGGTGTAGAGAAGCTGATTGTATAGCATTATTCATTACGTGCCTTAGATCAAGTTTTGGCTCCTATTCTGTTCAATGATTGCACATTAGCATTCTTCTTGATCTTTGGTGCGTGACGCTTCCTGCAGAACTGGTTTGAACCTGTCCTCCTGCTTGAAGAATATTCTTTCTTCTGCTCCTGTCATAAGAAAAACTTATTATTGATAGTTGATGATTTTCCAGAACTCTTCCCAGTTCCTAAAGCTACAGGCTGGACACTCCCAGCCCAGCCATGTCTGTGGAGCAGCACTGATGGGTGGATGGATGAGGGGTGCTGGATCATTTAGGAAAAGCTCCTGGTGTCACCTTCAACTTTGGCCACAGGTAGAAGGTTCTCCTGTGCCTTTCTGACTGATCACTTGGGTTGGCAGCTGACTTGCAATTAAAATAATGAGGTAATTATTGAGTCCTGGGAGTGATAGTCTACATTGCACTGACCACAGAATTAGCAGTTTGTGAATTAGTAGCTTGTGAGGAACAGAGTTGTCTCTCTTCACTCTCACTGCCTGTAAAGCACATGCCTCTTTCACACTGAGTTTATTTTAGCCCCATGCTCTGTGGTGTAAAATGCTTTGTGGATAATCTTCCTTAGAGACAGAGAAATTGGGCTGCAAGGGAACAGAGGAACATCTTTTCTGATACAGTTATATGGTTTATTATTATTATTATTATTATTATTATCATTATTATTATTATCATCATCATCATCATCATTATCATTATTATACTACAAGATTTTTACCAGTAGCTTTAAGAGATGATAAGTGAACAAAGCCAGGTATGGCACAGACCATCCTCAAGGGCAGACACAGTGTCTGAAACATGCCACCTCTTATTTATCCTTCTGGTTTTAACTTAGAAAAAGAATTCCAATATTTTTATGTTGAAATAACATATCCTGTTTTTCAGATGGTATGGAAGCATGGAAGAGCAATGCCTGCCTTGCAAAGGAAGCAAACGTGTCCCAAGTTGATTATCTACAGCCATGTCTCAAGTAAGGACCATTCCCACTTCCAGATATTCCCAAATATCTCGTGTTGCCTTAAGGATCCTATGCAAACAGGGCAGTCCTAAAACAGCCTCCTTTAGCTGCAGGTTTTTAAGCCTTTCTTAATTTGCCTTAAAGCCTGAACCTGTTTATGGCTGAAGATCCTACTTGTTCCCTGGTCCAAGAGCAGCCCGGAGTAGGGAAGTGGGTGCTGATGAATATTCTGAGGGGTTTCTGTGGTTTGTGAGGGTCAGGGACTGAAGTGACTCCGTTCTGGTGCAGACCTTGCTGCGAATTTCAGCTGCCTTCAGCCATGCATGGGTCTGGGGACACCTCCTCACCTTTTCAGCACTGCTCCAAACACCAGGATGGAGAGAACAAGGGTCTGGCATCTCAAGAGAAGCAGCTTAACTCCTGGCTAATAACAAAATAATTTATCTCAAGACAAACTGAGATGGAAAATGTGTATTTCTGAACACAAAGTGTGCTTCAGGCACAATGGAGCTGATGCTTCACAACAAGCTCCAGAAGGTGCTGATGCCTGAGCTGTTTGGAGGAAGGGTTTTTGTTTTTCCATTGTTTCAGGACAAAAGAAACTGAGAGTTAAAGCAGATTCTTTAGAACTGAACCAATGCAGCAACAGCACATCAGGCAGAGAGAGGATTCTTTAATGTCTCCGTGGTGGTGAGCTGCCTTTTTAGCCTGTGTGTACCTGACAAATTATGCAAGTGAAAGCTTTTCTTGACAAATATAATAATTCACAGATAAAAACAGTAAAAGAGTAGAAAATAGAGTAACAATAGTAAAAGAACAATTATGTGTGAACCAGACAGCAGAAAGCAGAGCAGGAAAGCTGAAGTATTACAATGTGTGCATGAGGTAATGTAGAAAACACAATCTGGTGGCATCTTAGTGAAATGGCAAAAAGTGTAAGGAAAAAGTAAATAATGGGATACAAAGATAAAAGCACCAGCTAATGTGGATTGCAATAACACAGGGAGTGCTGGTATTGTGCACATGTGGACTCACATACCTGGGTAAATCATCAGCAGTCCCACGACAGGGATCCCCTTCCTAGTGCTGCAGCCAATGCCCAGGGATGACTGGAAACCCTCATTTGCTAAGCTCTGTAAATGAGGAAACAGGAGGCAATTAGTGAAAGCCAAGACTCTTTAATCTCTCACTGCTCCATGGACTTTGTTCTTGCTCTGGAGCTTTATACAGACTGTGTGAGTGTAAAGACCTACCTGGGAGGAAGGTGCAAAGTATAAATAACCTTGTTCATTATAAACCAGTAACCCTCCATATCCATGGGGTGTTTTAAAACATCATTTACATCCCAACTGCATGTGGCTGTCTGATCCAGGAGGGAATTTACAGCAGCTGAGAAAAGAGAATCTGATGGAGTGGTTAAAACTAGGAAGTGCTTTGAGTCAGTGGCAATAATCACCAAAATGCTGAGCTGTGTGTTACCCCCCTGTGCACCAAGATGATTCCTGAAGTGTTAATCAGGGTGAGATACAGAAGGAAAAAACTTGCTTCCTAAAACTTTTGTTCTTCCTAAAACTGGGCGCATTTTGCTGGCTCCAGGCTGTGACTGGTTTTGCCAGCAGCATTGTACAGGGTTAGCTTTACTGGGGTACAATTAATTATTTTATTCTAGTTTGGGGAAAAACAGTTGCTGTGCTGGCAGAGTAAAGCAAGTCAGAGACTAGACAGTGGAGCTGTGTCAAAATAAAAATTCCTTCCTCAAAAAATCAGCAGTTGTGGGTTTAAACTGCAACTGTTCTAACTGTGAAATCAAAAACAAAATCAAAATACACATTTGACTGGAATGTTTGGATTTTGACTCTTTTCCAACTTGAAACACAAATAAAGAGTAGTTATAAAATTAAGTGCAACAGCACACGCTGTCCCTATCAGCACGAGGATCTCATTTTTGGAAGCATAAGTTAGAACTTGTCAGGTGGCTTGTGGGCTTAAAAAAAAATCCAAACCACCAAAAATCATACAACACAATCAGGAAACCAGATATCCATCACTTTACATAAGGCTCCTATCTGAATTCTTTCTTGTGCTAAAAGGATTTGTAAGATAACGAGAACTTTTATGCTCAAATGGGTGATAAAAGCCATAAAGCCTCCCAGAAAATGGAAGTTCTCATAAACAAAACACCAAGTCCCATTTAAAGAACTGTTTCATGTTTACACTGCCAAGTTGCTGATGGTGCATAAAGTTGTTCTCTTAATAATGAGCTGGGTAGAGGAACGCCCAGCATCCCAAAATGTGTTACCTGCTCAGAGATCTGCATTTTAATCAGCTGATGAAACAGATGTGGGAGGATTGTCAGGAGCTCTGGTTCTGAAATCCCAGAGAAGCAGCTATAGATCTTATACATTTTTATAGAAAAATCAAGTTGGTTTCTTGCTTTCTACCTGCCTGGCAATAGACAAGTCAGAAGTGGAAGCTTTCTCAGAAGTGGGAAGGGCTCAAAATGAATAATTTTTCCAAAAATAAATTCTGCACAATGTTTTACCTCAGCCAAACCAAAAGTCAGCTAAATGCAACCATAACCTGGAAACTTTTCTGTGCTGCATTAAGACAAACAGCATAAACTCTGCACTCACAGAAAATTGAAACTTCGGGTGTAAATTATAGGAATTTATCAAAACTTAGTCACACCAAGAGAGAGAAACTGTGAAAAAAAAAAACAAATTCCATGACAGAAAGATATATATTATAATATATACTATATATAGCCAAATAATAGGATGTAGAAGAGAAGCTCTGTAGGACCAGCATGGCACAAGGCATTTCAGTCAGCCTCTGGCTGCCACAACAGCAGCAGTGATAGAATGTAGTTAAAATCTAGCAGTCACTAATGGTTTAGAAGTAGAACCAGGTTAAAATATCCCTATTCCAGTTTCCATGCCCAGATTCCTCAGATATTCAGATACTTTGTTCCTGTGATACACATTGACCAAAGAACTGTTCAGTACAGTTGTTATTTAAAATTCCCATCATCCTTCATCCTCAGAAATTTCATAGCAGTTGAATAATGGAAATGATGATGCATCAGAAATTAAGTATATCTATAGGCTTTCTTTCATCTTGAGAGGTTTCTGGGTAGAAAAACAGTCTCTGAAATCTATAGCAGATTTTATTTATGGATGTTAAGAACTTACTCCCTCACTTTTAATAGTTTTATATTCGAAACACTTTTCTCTGCTACTTGCTTAATGATTTCAGATTTTCTTTATAGACAGACCAGCTGTTTCTAAAACACATTTTTAGTCATGTACATGTAACAGCAAAGATAAACCCCCACATCCCTGCATTGTTCTCCCCAAAACACAAGGCACCAACACTTATTTTAATGTGCCACAAGCACAGCTCCTTTATCTCCTTTAATAAGGAGCACTGTTCCTCAGGCAGTCTGTCCAGGAGAGGGAAATGCAAATTGTTGCTTTGGAATTGAACAGGTTTCCTGCTCTTTGGTCATAATGAATGTAATATCTTTCCTTGGCATGGAGCTGAGCAGTGTTTGACTCCCAGATCAGCTGCTCCCTGTGTTCCACATGTCTGCAGGCCCTTTCCTTTATCAGTTCCCTTCCCCTGAACTGGAAATTACAGCTGGCAGACAAACACAGATATCACTGCTGGGGCTCACAGGACTTTTGCAGTGTCAGGATAAAGTTTAGCATCATGTTTTTATTTTCTACTAAGCCTTAAATTGTTGTATTTATCATGCAATGTTATGTTCTGAAGGTTTGGGTTTTTTTGCCATTGATATTTGGTAAATGATAACTGGCAGTGTTTCATTCAGCTGAGGCATTTACTCCTTAGCATGCTGAATGAGGTCTTTAATTGGTAGCAGGAAAGTTGTTCAATGAGGGGTTTTTTGCTTGATCACCAATCTCCTGCATAGTATTAATTATCTGAAATAAAGTGACTGTTAAATAACCCCCATGATTAAAACAGGAAAATGCTTAGAACAAAGGAGTGACTTCTGCTTCAGGGTAAGTGCAGCACTGAATTATTTCATTTCATACCATGAAATACAATCTTTTGAGTAGCTGAAAATACTGAGAGCCATCACAAACCCAGTGTCCTTATAAAACAAAGTCATTTATTCTGTTTTGTTCTATGTTTATTTTGTTTTATCCTATGTACTGCTGTTATACTGTAGTACAAAGATGATTTTTCCTCTCTGGTGGCACAGCAAAAGTAGAAGTGTATTTGCATGCTCCTTGACAATTTCAGATTATAAATCATCCTAGCTACTAATCAATAAATGCAACTTTAAAATCTTGATTTTTTTTCATATTCCAAGGATTTCCATTTATTTTTGAAGTGTATAAACTACAACTGATATCACAATTTATTATAAGGAACATGTTAATGGGATAAGAGAGCTTTCCCCTTCACTCTTTATGGTCTGGTCATGAGCTAGTGCCAGCAAGGTAAATGAGTCTTTAAACCATACCCTAAACTCTGTTAAACCCTTTCTGCTCACTGAATTTTCTTACCACTGAATGTAAAAGGAGAATTATAATTCCAAAATCACACAAGAAGCACTTCAGATCCAACTCTGCTAGTTGTGCATTGCAAGGCACCTTGTTAAAACACATTTCTAAATGCAATATAAAATGATACAGCAGATAAAAAGTCATTGTGGGTGAGCACACAGACATGTTGTGTGGAACAGAGGGAATGATGGGCTCTGAGCAGCCCCCTGCTGCTCCAGTGTGGGGCTGGAGTGCTGTCCTGAACAACTTGAGGTATTTCACCCCATGTGCTTTTTTATTTTCTTCCTGTGGGAAGCAGAGCCTGTTGGCATTGCAGAGCCACGAATCACCAGGGCAGAGGGTCAGGCAGCACCAAACCCCAGCTGCCATCCTTGCTCTCAGCATTCTGTGCCCCAAAATTGCCGTGGGGAGGAGGCAGATGGGGCTGCAGGTGCTGCAGAGCCAACACTCCAGCACTCCTTAGGTGCTCCCCAGCCAGACCTTTGCTCAGCGCTCATCTGTTGTTTCCCATCCCCATTCACCTCCTGCTGCTCCTCTAAATCCCCTCTGGCCCAGCCTGGGCCCCAGAGAGCAGAACCTGCTGGTGCCAGGCACGGCCACAAAGCCTGACCTGCATCGAGTGGGCTCTGACCATCCTGAGTCATTTCTGCTACAAACACAGCCAGAGCAGAGCTCAGTTTTCAGAAGCCAGAGATGTACTTGTGATTTGAACAGCCAGTCCTAGACATCTGCTCTCTTGTCTGCCTAATCTTCATGTCAATCCCTGGTGCTTCAGCTGGTCCAAAGCAGAGCCCTGCAGCCAGGCTGTGCCAGCCTTTGGAAGGAGGACAGGGACACCTTGCCTTGATTCCCTCTACCAGGTGCTGCCCCACCATCAGCACAGCCTGACCCTGAGGGTGATAGGAACAAAGTGGGGGCACTGGGATGTCTGGATCAGTCATTTGGGATGGAGGGGGGGCACTGGGCTGTGTGGATTGGTCATTTGGGATGGAATGGGGGCACTGGGCTATGTGGATTGGTCATTTGGGATGGAGGGGGGGCACTGGGCTGTGTGGATTGGTCATTTGGGATGGAGTGAGGCACTGAGCTCTCTCTGCAGACTGGCACCTTCCACCAAACCTCAGGTGCAGGATGGCTCTGCCTTCAAAGGGAGGATCACACAAACAAAGCCTCTGCTCACCAGCTGGTTCTGACTTCACTTCCAGCTCTAAAGCCTTCCTCCAGCTGAAAGCAGATTTTTATCTGCCTCATCAAGTTGCTTATGGGGTGCTGCTGCCTGCCAGGCTTCGTAACCCTCTGTGCCTCAGTCCTTCAGAGAGCTTCCCAACCCCATAAAGAATGTAAGTATAAATGCTGTAAACACTGTTCCTGATCATGGTGTTCCCAAGGGAGTATTTTTCATTTTTATATCAAAGCAGTTTTGTTCCTTGTAGCCCCAGCTGTCACAGCCAGAATTCCACAGCAGGTAACACCCTGCACACCACAGTGCAGCTCCATCCCAGGGTTTGGATGTACATGGAATTTTGGTCACATTAAAATGCAGAAGCTTTGTTTGAGGCTCTTTTCATTACCTGGTACAGATCACCATGCATGCATTAGCGACTGTTGTTATTTATGACTCCAATAATCCTCACCACATCTGCAGAGCCTTCCGGAAGCTGTTCCTATTTCCATTCCAACAGGATGACTTGGGGCCAGCTTTCTGCTGACCCTGGTAGAAACTTCTTCATTAAGCAGGGCAACGTGCTGCATGCAGGTAACGCTCCTGAGCTGGCAAACCAGCGCTGTTTCCACATTTTATATTACAGCACCTTTTCCCCTCGAGGAGTATTACTGCAGTTTCTGTAGTTTCCTACTGAAGCACAAAAAACTTTCTTATGGTCTGTGTAAAACAGAGGTTGTTGTAATCATGTTTTACTGCTTTCTAAGAAATGCTCTTTTTAAAATTGTTTGTGAGAAGACACTAACAGCTCTTTCAAGCTTGTGAAGCAAGAATGAGGTTTAATGACAAGATTTTCTTTGCATTTAGTTCCTTTGTAACCAGTGGGATAGAATTTACCTGAAATGCTTTTTATAGACATTCCTATGTAAAACAGGGTGTCTGTTTGGGTTTAATGCCTGGAGGAAAAGGGAGAATTTTATATGTGAGGAATGTCTCCAGATGTCACAGTGCCTTAAAATACTGGATTGTTGTAGGCACTCACCCTAAAATCCTTACCTTGCCAAAAGCCTGTTGAGCAGATTTGGTGAACACTTTTTAATTCTAGAGACAGAGTTGTCAGTGTAGAGCAAGGCAAAGGTATTGCTCCATCCCCTCAGAGGTGTTTTGCCCTAACATGGCGCTTTAGAAATTAGTTTTTAGTCTTTGTGACTGACTGTACTGTGTGGCCTTACAGCACAGTAGGCATATAGGAGAAACAAACTGACAAAATTAAGAATTTCAGGTTTATCATTAAGAAGAATATTCATTACACAAGATTTTACAATTATGTTATTGCCACATGACCTTGCAGAACAAAATTATGTTCTCAGTTAGGGCTTGCCTGACGCTGCCAGAGGAATCCAACTTAAAATATGCTGGATTGAGAAACCGACTTCACATTCTTCTCTGCAGAGTGAGATTTGTGTAAGTAACAAACTCCATCCTTTCTAGATAAGAGCTGTGATGTATTCCATACATAATGATGAGAGCTGGGAATGCACTAGGGGGAATGGCTTCCAACTGGCAGAGGGTGGGATTAGATGGGATACTGGGGAAAATCTTTCCCTTTGAGGCTGGTGAGGCCCTGGCACAGGTTGTCCAGAGCTGCATGGCTTCTCCATCCCTGAAAGTGTCCAAGGCCAGGCTGGACAGGGCTTGGAGCATCCTGGGATAGCGGAAAGTGTCCCTGCTCATGTCACAGGGCGGAACGGGATGGGCTTTAAGGTTCCTTTGAACCCAGACCATGCAGGGATGCTCAGATGAGCCGGTCACTGAGGCAGCCCCTGCTCTGCGGTGCAGGGATGCGGGCACAGGATGCGCTCCTCTCCCGGGCAGCTGCTGCTCCAGGCACAGCTCCTGCGGGGCCACCGCGGCTCCTGCAGGTGGGAACGGCTCTGTGCCAAGTTCACAACCTCCCGTGAAAAGGATACTTAAGTTCATTTGCGCAGCAGGTAGCTATGGCTTTACACTCTGCCTACACACGTTGCAAAGAGATCAACAGCAAAGCGCTTTAGTGAACAGCGCGGGGTTTGCTTTTCCCCAGCGCCGTGTGCTGTTTCGCGGCGGTGCTGTACGGGAGCGGTCGGTGCGGAGCCCGTTCCGGGCTGTGCCGGTGCCGGGGCGGGGTCGGCCCGGGGCTCCCCGCCCGCAGGTGCGGCCCGCCCAAGGCGCGGCCCGCGCAGGTAAAGCCGGAGCGGCCCCGCCGCCACCGCCGCAGTCCCGCCGCGATGTTCGGGGCGCAGCAGCAGCTGCAGCCGCCCGCGCTGCCCCGCACCTCCAGCCGCAGCAGCACCATTACTACCGGCGGCAGCAGCACTACAGCACCCTGCCCGCCCGCCGGCCCTGCCCCGAGCCCCCGCCGTGCCCCGAGCCCCCGCCGTGCCCGGAGCCGCCGCGGCCGCTGCCCTGCCTGGACCCCGCTCCGCACCCGCAGCAGGACGGCGCCGTGGCCTACGACCGGGTGCGCACCTACGGGCCGGGCTGCCGCCGGCTCAGCACCTCCTGCTCCTCCCGGGCCGCCTCGCCGCTGGACTGCGGGCACGGCTGCGACCCGCCACAGGTACGGCGGACACGGCCCCGGCCCCGGCCTGGCCCCTCGGGGGCTGCTCCCGGCCCGGATCAGGGGCCGTCGAAGCCGGAGCCCGACCCCGGGAGCTGCGGGTGCGCCCGGCGGCGCGGAGGCTCTGAGGGTCGGGCCGGGCTCCCCCGGGGTGGGACGGGTCCAGCCCCGGCCTCTCCGCGCGTTTCCCTCAGTGGAAAAGCCGCTGTGGGCGCTCCCCGCCGTTCCCAGGCTGTCCCCGGGCAGGGATGCGGTCCTGGCACCGTCCCCAGGCTCGCCGGGCTGTCCCCGGGCAGGGATGCGGTCCTGGCACCGTCCCCAGGCTCGCCGGGCTGTCCCCGGGCAGGGATGCGGTCCCTGGCACCGGCCCCACAGCGGTGTCACCTTTTCGCACCCTTTAACGCGGCTCTGGCCGGTTCTGGCCCAGCCCAGCCCCGGGGCCCCGCCGGCGCTGCTCCCTTCCCACGCCGGGATGTCACTGCCTGTCTCTGCTGACTTGGCGCTGCTCATGTAAATAGAACTCGAAGCCTGGGTGCTTATTCGTTCTCTCTGTATCGATGGTGCTTAGTAAGGTTCGCCGCTGAGGTGTTGGAGTCGGGCTTGGAAGGCCCTGGCAATGCAGTTCAGCAGGTTTGTTGTGTGTGTATCCAAGGCATGGCTTGAAAGTATCGGTGGAATTTAATGTCATTTTAACACATGCAAAAGGTGTATTAAAACTAGAAACCACTAGCTTTAGAACAGAATTGACTGCAAAACCAGAAAGGAGATCAAAATTTATTCTCAGCTCATTTTTTCCTCATACAGTAGAATGCCATTAACATCTACAGGATTGCTCTGCTGTACTCAAATGGCAATGTACATTTGTTTCAAGATGAACTCTTACTGAATTTTCTTTCCTGTGTTATATTTACCTGTCAGAAAGAGTCTGGATTAAGACCAATACAAGATCTGCATTCCTTTCAAAGCAGTATTTACATAGTTTGAGGGCTGCCTTCCTCTCCAGGATGGTTTATGTAAATCCTGGGAAGTGAGCGAACAGCTGTGCTAAATAGAAGGACAAGAGGAAACAGCCTCAAGTTGTGCTAGCAGAGGTTCAGGTTGGATATTAGGAAAAAATTCTTCATGGAATGGATGGTTAAGCATTGGAACACACTGCCCAGGGAATTGGTGGACTCAGCATCCCTGGAAGTGTTCAAAAGTGCGTCTGTGGCACTTGAGGACATGGTTGAGAGGCGGCCTGGGCCGTGCTGGGGAATGGTTGGACTCGATGATCTTGGTGGGTTTTTCCAGCTTGAACGAGTCTGTGATCATTGGGGCTTTGTAGGAGGTGGTAGTGGCAGAGCCATTCCCTCTGTATCCAGGTTGTTAATCCTCTTTTGCAAGATGTAGGGCAGGAGTGTAAACACAGGTCTCTCACCTCCCATATAAGTGATCTGCTCAGCTAGGCTAGATGATAGTCTGAATTGCAGTTAATTAATTAAATATTCATTGGCATAAACACTGCAGTCCCAAGCTTCCTCAGCCTAGATAAGTACGTGAACAAGGATTACAGGCTCAAATGCTGTCGCTGCTCTATGGAGGATGTTTAATTTTCAACATCTGTCATAGTCACTGAATCCATTACGTCCTGCTGATGAAAACTAATTTCTTGCTGAAGTGTTTTGCTGGACGAGACTTTAAAGCCAAGAGGGTGTAGCTCAGTCAGGCTTTGTGTGGGTTGCAGTTTCAGTGGTGGAGAAGGAAGGCGCCTAATACAGATTATTAGGAAGTTATTAAAGCAGAAAACAGTAACAAACAGGGAAGTCAGCTGGGAGGAGGCAGAAGTGGCACACTTGGTGCTGAATGGGAGTTGCCCCAGAGAAGCCCTGGGAGGGGTGCAGGACATTCCCCAGGAGTGGATCAGTTGCCCTTTGAGCCCATTGTGTGGGGCCATGTAAAGTGAATAATGGGCTGATACCAAACTCCCATCTGTGTTTGGTGTGCAGGAGGATTTGGGGTTAGGGGCAGCCCAGAGCTGCAATTTCAGCTCTGTGCTGCTGCTAAAGCAAAGGGCTGGCTTTGAGCAGTATTTAATTTGTTTCTGCAGAGCTTGTGTGGATTAACAATAACAGACATGTACATCCCTGTTGACACAGTGCTAGTCTTCAGTCATGTGGCTGGGTGTGCTCTCGTGTTTATGTACACTTTAATAAGCTGGAGAGAGGGAGAATTTGAAATTGCTGTGTGCACAGAGCACACGTGCTGGTGCTTTTTGTGATTCAGGGTTTTTTTTCCTTTCCTGGTTTGTTTTGTCTGCGGAGAAATTCACAGCAAATTTTGCTTTGCTTGATGTAAATGAAAAGTGTTTGGAATAAATTCCCTTCTAGTGTGGCTTATGTATGAATCCCTTCTCCATGGTCATGAAAAGATATTTCTGAAGTGGCTCATACAAATTGTTGGCAGAGGGCAAAACCCTGACAGGTTCTCTGTAGAGGTTCTCTGTCCATGTGAGACATTTTGGGAGTCAGGTGTTTGTGTGGCTGGGCTCAGTTCTGTGACGTGCAAAGGGCTCCCATGAAAATGGTGTAATATTAACCAGCTTTAGGGCTGGTCTGTGTTGTAACAGCCTCAAACTCAGCCTGCCATTTCCCCATTTCACCTGCCAACTGGAACTCATAAATTATGAGCAGATGACTGGATTGCTTGTCATTAGCAAGACAATGTATTGTGGATAAAGGCCTTTGACATAGATGAAATTCTCACTTTCATCTCTGGGTTGGCTGAAGCCAAGGGTAACCTGTTGAAATTAAAAAAAAAAAAAAGGACATTCGATTGCTTCCACATAAAATTGGCACACTTAGGATAAATCTATCAAGTGCTTATTCTAAAATTAAAAAATCTTATTTAGAAATTGTAAAGACTAGCAAAAATATTCATGCAAGTTTTAGTGTTACCTTTTAAAATTCTCCTTATAAGCCCCATGGCAGGCGGTTGGAACGGGAAGAACTTTAAAGTCCCTTCCAACCCAAACCATTCTGTGATTCTGTAAAACAGACCCAGACTGACTGCTCAAGCTGTCATGAATTCCAAACCCACAACAGCACTGGGCTTTCCCTTTGGAATCCCACCTTCCCTTCCTTCTCCCAGACAGAAAACGCTGCATCTCCAGACACTGCATCTTCTGACTGCTTGGAGAGAATAATCTGAGCTGTGCCTCTTGGGAGTGCTGGAAAACAGAAACAGCCCAAGATCCCTTTCCATGTTCCTACTGCTGGGGACAGCTCCAGAGCTCTTGGAGGTGGCAGCTCCTTGTGCAGAGCCCCGAGCTGTGTGTGGGCAATCCAGGCTGGCACAGACACAGCGTTTCTGCCTCTTGGTCCCCTCCCAGCCTGTGCCTGTCCAGCCTGCTTGGCTGGAATGGGAGAAAGGGCAGGCAAATCCCTGTTTGTAAAGCAGTTCTTTGAAAATGAAAGAGTTTGGGTATCTCAAAAATAAGCATAATTTTATCCAGGCAAAACATTCTTAGGTTCTGTATAATATTGCATATACAATGAGAATATTATAAAGGTCTGTTTCAACTTAAAATGCTCCAGACTCCTCTGCTGTGGGTTTATTCCTCAGAGACACCCTGGATGTTTTATCCTCTCTCAATTTTGAGTCAGCCCTGGCACGGTTGTACAACCTTTCAGTGGATTCCAGGGCTGTTGTTCAGTGTCACACAGTGGCCATGTGCTGTCCCTGTGCTGGAATGAGTCAGTCCCTGCTGTCCCAGGGCTCTCTGGTGTCACAGCTCCGTGTGCTGCTCAGGGACACTGGGCTCGGCTGTGCCTGCTCTGACACTCGGCTGAAGGAAGGACCAGTGGCCATTCCTCTGCTGAGTATTTCACCTTTTAGTTCCAGTTCTGCAGGTGTTGGTGGTGCAGGATTGAGCTGCATGTTCCACCTCTCTGTGCTGTGTCCCCAGAGTCCTGCTGGCACATGGGGTGGCAGCTGCACTGGGCTGTGTCCCCAAGTTTCTGCAGCAGTTTTAATTTTGAAATTTCTTAATTACTCTGACTGCTGAAAAAACAGTTTCTTTCCTACTTTTGTTTCTCTTTCCTGGTGCTGTTATGATTCACTCTTGGGAGGTTTGGAAAACTGCTCCAGGCTTCCTAAACTTATGCAACAGTTGATAGGAGACCTGACCTACTTCAGAGCTGCTCTCACCTGGCAGAGAATGCGGCTGAGACTGAGCTGCAGCAACATAAACTTCCCCCTGGCTTTGGGGAAGAAATGATTCATTATGAAAATTGGAGGTTTGTGCTGTGAGGGAGGATAAACTGTGCTGCAAACTGACAAATTGCCCAGTCCTTAGATTGGGTTCAGTGGGAACTCTGCTGGTTTGGGTAAAGACCTGGATGTGAAGGGTTGAAGCAATGTGTGATTTGTTAGAACTGGTGGAGGACAGTGTCTAGAAGCAATTGCTTCTAGACAGTGCTGGGGCAAAACCTGAAGAAATCTATTTGAAAATAAAGCTGTTGCCAGGGACAGATTCTTGTAATTTAAAGAGGCAGATCTCATTTTTCATTGCAGATGCTGCACATGGCCATCATTCCCATAGGTGGCAGCTGTGGAGCTGTGTGCACTGGACATGACCCAGGGGGTTCTTGGGCAGCTCCTCTACCTGTTAATTTCTGAGTTTAAGCAAAATCCAAATTTTCATGCCTTGGTGAAACAAAAAGCATATGATGCATCTCCGTCTACACCAGCTGAGTTTGATGTGTAACGTGAAAAAACCAAAAATAAAAGAGATGGGCTGGAACAGGGACATGGGATCCAGGAAGGCTCATCCAGCTTTGGTTTGTAGCCTGTTCTGCTGCACTTACAGAAAATGTGGACTAATTCCCTCAGACCTGCAAAGAGGGGATTGAGAAAAACCCAGCTCATAAAATGCAATGAAGGATTGTGTCTTGCCATGCTGCGCACGGACCAATTCCTTTGGGGTGGGAAGGCCCTGGGTTTAAAATATCTCTAGGTGATTGTGGCCAGTGGATCCCAAAGTATTCACAGCCAGTGTCCATAATCAGATTCCTCTGCCAGAAGAGGTGTTGGAGGTTGAGCTGCAGTAATCCTGAAGCTTTTTTCCTCCCTTGCAGGGCACCATCCGCAGGATCATTATCGAGAACCCGGATCAGGTAGGGAAACTGGGCTGGGCTTCCCTCAGCTCCTCCACAGGGGATGGGAAACACTCTGAGAGCACCCAGCTCACACCTCTGAGGGTGAGAGGTGGAATTCTGAGGGGTTGAAAACACTGCAGAGTGGCCACTCAGGCTCCCACCTCTCAGCAATTCAGTCTTTATTAATATTGATTAATTACTATTTCTACTGTATTTATTTCACACAGTCCCTATGCAAGCACAGCCACTTGGTTTCCAAATGGACACACACTCATATGTTCACATCCTAAAGGACATCTCATATATATTTAAATTATCTGTTTTTAGTCAAAATTACACTAATCCTGAGTTTGCTGTTTGATTTATGGATGTTTTTATTTATGTGTTTTACAGGAGCCATTATCCCCTTTTCTTAGAGGGGCCAGTTTCTCTCCTGGAAATAATGTCATCTATGAAAAAACAATAAGAAAATATGAGCTATTAAATCCCCTCCAAGTAAGTTGGCTGTTTATATTATCTATTGTAAGAAGACAATTGAGTTGGTGGCAGGAAATTGATGTTTCTGGGTTGGTTCTGGGTTTTTTTATTTCTGTTAGGAGTAGCTTCCAACCTGAGAACTGCCTTGTTGTGATCTAGAATACATTCTCAAAGTAAATGAAGCAGTGTTTAAGGAGAGAAGAAAGTGGAATGTTTGCCGTATTTTTCCTAAGAATTTATTATTAATTAACACTGAAAACTGCTGTTGTATCTCTAATATTGTCAGTCTATATCTGAATAGGGGCTGTGAATTAGTTTCTTGGAATAGCTTTATAGCAGAACAACACAAGATACATTTTTAGAAAAAAAAATTAAAACCACAATTTTTTATTTTACTAACTCTTGAAAAAATATATGTGGCAAACCTGTCTGAAATTTCATCTCACAATTGGTGTTTTGTCAATAGCAAAAATATTGCTCCATTTTATTGCTCTGAAACATTTCCAACAGGAAAAAGATTTGGAATTTCATGTATCTGAGAGTGATTTACCTGAGGGTTTTTTTTACTTTGTTTTTTCATGCCTCTCTGGATTTTAGACAGCTGAATTCTGTGATATCCAGTCTCTGAAGTGGAAAAGGAGAAAACTATAATTAAAAATAACAGCTTCTTTCTTTCTGCAGATGATGTGCAAAGAAAAGAATAAAAAATTGTGCAGTTTAGCCCTGGAAACCACAGTTTTACTTCTGTTTTTTATTACCTGGGCTATGTTTAGATTTAGGTCAAATTTAGTTCTAAAGGAAATTTTCATGTGTAGTGGGACATCCACCTTGGGAAAGGTTTTTTGCCTGTGCTTCTCACTGGCAGCTACTAAAATTAAAGGAGAATTGGTGAATTACAACCCTGTTACGTATAAAAGCAATTTAGTTTGGATTATTAAAACATCCGAAGCCACCACCAGCACTGCCAGTCACAGACACAGTTCACTCACTACTGAGGTTGATGTCCCACTCCATGCAGTGCCCAGCATTAACCCCTTCTCCCCCAGCAGGGGCATTTCCCATCCATGCAGTGCCCAGCATTAACCCTTTCTGCCCCAGCAGAGGCATTTCCCATCCATGCAGTGCCCAGCATTAACCCTTTCTGCCCCAGCAGAGGCATTTCCCATCCATGCAGTGCCCAGCATTAACCCTTTTGCCCCAGCAGAGGCATTTCCCATCCATGCAGTGCCCAGCATTAACCCTTTCTGCCCCAGCAGAGGCATTTCCCATCCATGCAGTGCCCAGCATTAACCCTTTCTGCCCCAGCAGAGGCATTTCCCATCCATGCAGTGCCCAGCATTAACCCTTTCTGCCCCAGCAGAGGCATTTCCCATCCATGCAGTGCCCAGCATTAACCCTTTCTGCCCCAGCAGGGGCCTTTCCCGCCCCTGCAGGGTGCCCAGCATTAACCCTTTCTGCCCCAGCAGGGGCCTTTCCCGCCCCTGCAGGGTGCCCAGCACTGACGGGTCCTTTCCCGCAGGAGCGGCAGTTCCCGCTGTGCCCGCCGGAGCCGTGCCCGCCGCCCCCGGTGCTGCAGCAGTGCCAGCAAACACAGACGGGCAGTCCCTGCGAGCTGTGCCCGGGCCCCGGGAGTGACGAGTGCCGGGGACACCCCGTGAGGAGGGGCACGGCCCCCCCCGAGCTGGTGAGGGCTCCGTGGTTTGTTCTCAGCGCGGTTCGTTCTTAGGCAGGGACAGAACCACGGGAGCGAGCGGGTTTGTGGCTCTGCAGCCTCCTGAGGTTTGTGGGGGGCTCTCAGCACCATGCCCTTGTCACTGAGCAGGGTCTGTGTGTCTGTCTGGCACTGTCCAAGGCTTTCTCAGGTGCTGTTGGGGGAAAAGGCTGTTTGAGAGTTGTATTTCTCATTGTCACAGACCTGTGCTCAGGTGTGCACTGGCTGAGGTGAGCCTGTGGTGTTTAGTCCAGTTTACTTTAGCTGGGCTCAGTCTCATAGGGCTGTTTGGTTTTGTTTTTCTTTACCCATCAATTCAGTCGGGTTTCAGCTGTCAGTCTGTACACAGAGACTGAGGGATGCACAGCCTCTGCTTTGGGAGGGAACACACATTGCTTTAGAACCTTGGCAAACATCAGCTCAGGGTTCCTTTCCTCCTATGCTGATCAGCCAGGGCTTCAAATGTATTTCAATTTGATGCAAAAGTTGTTGACACAAATTCAGTGGAATCACTAATGCTTCCTGGTGTACCTGCAGCCTGTCAGTGCAGCTGGGGAGGAGTGCAGCAGGTCCCTCCTGTGCACCCAGTCGCTGTTTGGGTGACAAACACCCTGGGGACCTCGGTGTCACACCTGTGCAGAACCTTCCAGAGCTGGACACTCCCATCAACCAGCTCAGGACACTCAGCTTGGGCTGAGGACACTGCTGTGGAAGCAGGACTTTGCTGGTTCTTGTTGTTTTAAAGGAAGTCATTCCTCTCTGTTCAGTTTACTGAAAACCAGCAGACGTGGAAGACTCACTACCAAGAAAAGTGTAATTAAATTGAAAATTGCTAAGAGCAGCCAGACCCAAATCCTACCTGTAGCATTTTCATGTTCAGCTTTATCCCAGATAAGGATCCCTCCTGTCCTGATGCCCTGCCTGTCTCCTGCCAGGTGAGCTGCCCCCAGGAACGCCCCGAGCAGCTGGACTGTCGCTTCTTTGGGGAGCTGCTGGCCGAGCTGCACCGCAAGAGCAATGACCTGTACAGCTGCCTGCTGCAGCACGTGGAGAAGATTGGGACAAGGTATTGCCACTGGCTCTGTCATTCCTGTGTCCCAGACATCCAGCACTGCACAGCTGACAGGAACAGTGTTGTTTGTGAATTGGTTGTGCTCCTTGTTTCTTCCTGACAGCTGGAACTGACTGGATGTTTTACACATCCATCTGATTTGCAAGTAACTGAGGACACAGAAATGCTGTAAGCCAAGGAAATTTACTGAATGTGATGCTTAAGAATTGTGTCTCCCACACGTTTGTACATTGAGCAAACAAGAACTTACAGCACACTCTGACATATTTCATGACACAATTCTATTGCTGTGTCCTGAAGAAACAACCCAAATGTCCAAATTTCCTCAGTCCTGTTGTGATGTTGTGTCATGGATCAAAGGACAACCCCCACCAGGCATAAAACTCAGTCTCCAAATCCAAATGAACATAAAGCACATTTTCTGCAGAGCCCTGCAGACTATCTGTGCAAGAAGTGAGAGTCACAGCAGGCAGTGCCCTGCACAACCTTCCTCCCTTCCCTCCCATCACCCTCATTCTTCCCCCTCACTCCCACTCTTACCTGGTGCCTTCCAAGGTCACTGAATAAGGAAAGTGGTCCTGTAGCAGGGGAAAAAAGGAATTTAACCATCACAGAAACCCTGAGTCAACACTTGGAGCAGGGCAGGGAATTGCAGCAGAGTTGTGGGCAAACCATTACCCAAGCAATTAAGGGAGTAATTGGGTTTACTGCCCATAATTGGGATAACTGCCCAAAGGACTAGGGATACTCAGCCTGTGTTTGCTGTGCTGCTGTAGGACTCCAGTGTCCCCAGGAATTCCTCCACAGAGGGAAGGTGATGACTCTGCAGCTGAGAGAGACCCTTCCTTGCTCTGTATTGTCCAGATATGCTTCTAGTGGTGAATGTGGGCCTGAATCCTGAAAGTTCTCAAGCAGCTTTTTGTGTTTTACAGGAACCACGACATCGAATTCACGTGCCAGGTAAGGGCCAGGCTGTCCCTGCCACCACTGGGGGAGGGCTCAAGCAGACAAAGCCAAAGCAGCTGAAATGGAGGAGGCTGGTCTTTGTTAGTGCTTCCTGCTTGGTAAAAACATTCAGAGCCTGAAAACCACTGCCAGGCAGGTATTTGCAAATGTGATAATACTGAAAGGAAACTTCAATAATTCACATTATTCCAGTATGAGAGTCAAATTTTGGAAGTCTCTCCTGCTGTTCCAATAATGGTTTCACTGGAAAATGACTTGCACAGGTACCTGTATTTTTACAATGTGTTTTTTACAAAGGCTCTGTCATTCTCAGTGAAGCTGCTGCTGAGCAGCAGGAGCTGCACCTTTGAAGGCATTCAGTGTGAATGGGGCAGAAATACCTGTCCAGGGTTCACCTGCAGGAAGCAAATGCCACTGAATCCTGGCAGCATCTCCTGGTGGTCAGCTGGGGTTTATTGGCAGCCCATTCAGAGGTTTTGCCCCACCATAAACTGCTGGGAGTTGCTGGAGCATCAGCTGTTAATCCCTGAGAGAGGATTGGTTTGAATACTGCTTTTAAATGTTGAATTTAAGCATTTGAATATATGCTTCATGTATCACTTTATCTCATTTTGTACATGCCCCACATATAAAAGACTTTGGAACTTTTCTGGATAGACTTTGATCTATTTTTGTTCTTATTTGCCTTGTACTAAAGATGTTTTTCATAGCAGAGCTGTGTAATTAATGAAGAAACCACATTACTAATCTACCAGGCAAAATTCTTAATCAAGATGTCTCCCCTTTCCTCCCTTCTTTGCTTAGACCGAAGATATTGAAGAATTAATTCCCAAAGGACTGTCTGAGGCAACAAAGCAGCAGATTCGTTATCTCCTGCAGGTATGGGAGCTTGGCAGCCTGTGGGAGCTGGGAGCAGTGGGAGCTGGCTCACACTCAGGAGGGACTTGGTACATAACACCCTTCACTCTGCATTCCCTCATCCCGTTGTTTCTGGAGTGAGGGGGTGGAATGGTGGCTTTAAAGGAAGTGTCACATGGACCCACAGTTCACTTGTGTATTTTAAACTGAGCTCTACTGGGGCTTTCCTGCAGTTTCACTGAAACTGTCTTGGCTTTTGACCACTGACAGGAGAACAGGGACCTTTCATCTTTCTGTGTTGTGTGTTAAGGCTTTAAAATCCAAACACAAACAGGAGCTGCTAAAAGCCCAGCAGCAGAGCCTGAATCCCACCTGCTCCCAGCCCAACCCCGTGGCTGGGCATGGAGCAGGGAGGGAGCTGAAGAACCAGCCCAGGAGCACAAAACCCTTTACACTGAACCACAACAGGAATGGTTCAGTTTGCTGCTGGATGCCAAAAGCACAGCTCAGCACTCAGAGCTGCCTTTGCCAGGCAGGGGTGTCAGAGCAGGATCCAGGGCAGCCTCAGCAGGAGTGTCCTGATCTGGGCTCCCTCAGGTAGGGGAAGGGTGATCCTACCTGGGAGCTGCGCCTTGGAATCACTTCCTGGTAAAAAAGAAATCCATTAAAATGAGGTTGAGAAGGAGCAGCCTCGTATGAGTTCACAGCTGCCCTGCTCTGACCTCCCCATCCCTTCCAGCTGGAATTATTCTGTGCTTCTCTTACAAGGAAGAGGGACATCAACCCCACGGACATTCCAGCCAGCATGAGGACATTCCATGGCCTCTCACTGGCACACTGTCCTTGGGAGGCTGGTTCAGCTCCAGGTGAAAAGCTGGAACAGGCATTTCCTGTTGTGTCTGTGTCCAGCTGGTTTTACATCCTCACAGCTGTGATTATAAAATGCAGCCAGAATGGCTTTTGGGGACCCAGGTGTTGTCAGGATCCACCCAGGGTGCCCTCAGATCCCCTGGCCACCAGGACAGAGCAGGGAGGGAAGGGTTTGCACAGCCCAGGATCCCGAGCTGGGAATGCCCAGAGGCTCCTCTAAGGACACAGAGAACTCCCCTGGAGAGAAGCACAAGGCACCTCTGGGATTTAGGAAGCTCTAGCACTAAGCAATTGCTGAGTGGGGTTTTACTTATATTTTTATAGTCTAAATTTCACCATTTGACTCAATTCCTTCTTTTAAACTCAATCTGTAGTGTATTACACAATAAAAGCAACAGAACCATAAGGCAAAAGTGAAATTCCACTTTAATGACAAAACAAACAGAAAGGTGAGTTACACCAGGAATGAAGTCTCAGTCAGACCATGGCACCAGTGGGGATAAATAACTGGGCAAGGGCCAATCCCCATATGGACAGAGAGCATGAGAGCTCCAAGTTAAGGGAACACACAGGAGGGTTTCACTTCTGTCTGGACAGGAAAAAACCACAGCTTTTGCACAGATTATTCAGCCCTTCCAGGAGCGTTACAGCTTGAGGAGTTGTTTTGTGTGTCCTTTCAAAGTCTATTTTTCTTCTTTTGAATATTATAAATGTATCATGAAATGCAACAATTTATATTTTCACCTGAATCAATACACAGGTATTAAAGGCATTAAAATTAACATTCCAAAGGAGAACAGTGTTGGGCTGTGGTCACTTATGGTTTTCTCTTTCATCCAGGTGACTCCTTTCATCTTTGGGATCTTTTTCCTTTTAAAGGGAGGAGTTGGCTGTATGAGCTTTTTTAATTTAAATTTTTAAAAATGTTAATTAAATTTCTTCATCCTTGAGCCCAAAGCTTTGCCAGATCTCAAACATGACTCATTCCTCTGTGCCTTTTCAGGCAGGGCAGTAATTTTTAAAAATCAGTGTGAGCACAAAGCTTTTAAAGCTCAAATAATAATTGTACAATATTAACACATTTATTTTTCCCTTTATTGGTGCACAAAGGCAGTTCTTACCCTGTTGTTCCTTCCATTTTAACAATGCTGTGCTGTGTTACAAAGCAGAAACTGAACACTGGCATTTGCAGAACAAAGTGCAAGGAAAATGTTTCCTGTAGAAACTGTGGGCACTTCAAAGGACGTGCAATGGTTTCAGAAGTTACTGTCAGCTGTAAAGCAGTTTCTGTTCTACCTCTTGTCAGGCATATTGTAAACAAAGCTGCCTAATTAATCCCAATTATCCTTTTCATTTCTCCCCTCCCAGATGAGAGCAACATCGGACAAATCCCTGAGACTTGTGCTTTCCACCTTCAAGAACCTGCGGGAGGAGCTCTGCCACCTGCAGGATGACCTGGGGGTGAGTGCTGCTCCTCATCCTCCTCATCCAGCTGCTCCCAGAGCTGGCACTCCAGGCTGTGCCTGTGCTGGTGCCAGTGGCTGCTCTGTCAGTGCCTCAGGAGGCTCGATGGACAGGGGTGGCTGTGGCAGCTCCACAGGTGCTCAGCACTGCTGGGAATGTCACAGCATTGTCTTGGAAAATGCAAAGTTGAAGGAGAAGAGTTTGAACTTGAGCACAGAACAAGGAATGTGTGCAGTTTTGGGGTGGTTTTTGTTTTATTCTATTGCCCCATTGTTTCTGGGGCAGAGTGGAAGGGCAGTGTCCAGGATCCCAGTGCTCACCACCCAGCACAAAGCCACAGGCACTACAGTGTGTGCTATGTACCTAAACCCCAAACTTTCAAGGAAGTTAAGCATTCTCTCAGTTCTAAACCATCCCTTTATTAATGACTGTGTGGCACTTTATGGGAAGACTTGACTGAAAAATTGCAGCTTTTGACTGTAAACTTTTGACTTTTGTCCTGCAGAAGCTGGAAACTGACAATGTCTTGCTGAAGAAGGATTTGGCTTTTAAGGATTGCCAAGTGAAAGAATATGAAGCAATGCTGGCCTCTCTGAGGGAGAACAACCGTCAGCAGCAGGTAAATCGAGAAACATTTCCAGTGTCATTCCAGGCAGCCAAAATGGGGGCAATTTGCTGACTTCTGGGTACTCTGAGTAACTGCTGCCTGCTGTGTGTGTGATGCTGTTCCTCCCCTGAGGAACTGCAGGTGCTCATTCCCCCTGTGCTTTGCAGCAAGGGCTCAGGGACAGCACTGCCAAATGCCGCTCGCTGGAGGAGCAGCTCCTGTCCCTGCGGCTCAGCGAGGGGGACAAGGACTGCCAGCTGAAGGAGCTGGAGTACAGCAAGAGGGCCCTGGAGCAGGAGATCCAGAGCCTCAAGCTGCAGGTGAGGGCTCAGTCCCCTCTGAGTCCCAGACTCAGAGGGATCAGTGTAAGAAAACTAACAATGGAAGCATTTTTTGTAAACTAAAACTGGGCTCTTTGTGCAGAGCTGCTCCAGCCCGACGCTGCAGACCACGACGGACGAGCTGTCCAGCCGCTACGTGGAGATGATCAACAACCTCAGGGAGGACAAGGACAGGGAGATCCGCAGCCTCAGGGTGAGGGGCTCTGCTGGCTGTGTGCAGGGACAGCTGCTCCTGCACTTGGAGCAGCAGAGATCTTCCACAGGCACTTTTTGGCTGTCTTCTGGCTGTGCAGTTACTTTACTCATAGACACTGGTGATGGTTAAAAACCTTTATAGTAGAACATAAAACTGTGATTTAAAAAAAATCCAACTGTTCTTTACATGAAGAAATTAGGGATCAACCTGGTTAGTGGTTGATCCTAAAGGATGGGCTGTCCTAAAGGGATATTTTGTGTGTCCTGAAAACATAAGAAATTAGTCAAAATATGCTTAATAGGAAACAAAAATAAATCCCAGTCACAGCTGTATGTAGGAAATGTCTCTCATGGAAATCAGTGGTAAAAGTCTCCAACTCTGGACGCCAATTCAACTGATTCAGTGTTGGTTTAGCTTGAGAATTGTAAAATCATTACATTAATACTGGGTAGAATTCAGTCCAATTAGCATTTTCTGAATTTACTGTGTGGCTCAACTTCCTGACCTGAAAACCCCTGTGTCTCACTGTTGATGGTGTTAATGAAATGCCACCCCCAGAGCCTTGGGTGGGTGCTGAGGGGCCCTGCCCAGAGCCCCCCACACCTGAGAGCTCCTGCCTTGTTCTGCAGTCCCAGCTGTGCCAGTTCCAGCAGGACATAACCAGGAGAGAGGGGAGCAACAGCGACTTGCAAATGAGGCTGCACGAACTGACATCGCTGCTGGAGGACAAAGAGGCTTTTATTAAACAACAGCAAGAGGTAAAATAATACAAGTTATTTCTCTAAGGGTTTTTGTGTTTGAGCCTCCATGGTACTGTGTAGGTGGAACCTTACCAGGAAGTTCCTTGTCCTCTCCTGGCTCAGGAAAGGGGGTTAGGATTTGTTCTACCTGAATGCTGTTTCTCTGCCAGCCTTCTGGAAGGGCAGATTTTCAGACTGTTGAGACAAATTTCTGCAAATATTTTGTTGTGGCTTTAGTGAACTGATACTTCAAAAAACATGACTTGACATCAGTGTTTGCTTTTGGTTTTGTCAGGAGCTCTTCAGACTGAAGCATGACAAGTTTTCAGGCAGCCAGTCCCCTGGGGTGACAGCCATCATCACTAAAAAGTAACGTGTTATTCACCTTTTTAAAAAAGACATCATTTGGGCTTTCCTTTGTTTAGGCTCTGTTAAACAACCTGTTCAACTCTCTACAGGTACAGGAATCAGTATCCTATTCTGGGTCTCCTGTCTGATGACTACAAGGTCACATCACCGGTCAATAAATCACAAACGATTGTAATTGAGAGGACTGGAGAGATCTGGAAACATGTAAGTTTACCTGGAGATGGACTGTTGCTCTGCAATCCCCAAGTGTTCAATTTAACTTCAAAGCAAGTGTTACCCAAACTGAGAGCTCAGTGATGCCCTCGTGGTAATTTAACTGCAAAAAGCAAAGTGACTGCAGCCAGGGAACTGTCCTGGCTCTTGGAGCAGGCAGTAATTGGTGGGTGTGGTACAAATAAAACCTTTTGTTGTTTTCTTTGGCACGTAATTGCCCGGAACAAAAGCATCAGCGCTGCTCTAACACCGGCCCCGGGGTGTTGCTGTACTGGGCAGGTAGGCAGGGACTGTGCCTGCTGTGCTCTGGGTGAGCAGGGATTTGGGAGGAATGTGCTCCTCTGCATTAGCAGCACTAATGACTCCAAGCCATTACTAAAACACACAAAGCACCACATCCCTGAAACTCACCCTGAGCCAGGGCAGTGACAAACCCAGGAATGCAGAAGAGTGGTGACATTTTAAGGAGTGATTCAGAGTAAAAATAGAAAACAGGGCTGCAGAAACTATTTCTGTTACAGGCAGGGCTCGTGGTGCCAAGTTTGGCTACAAGGTAAAGGCTGGAGAAATGGCACGGTGGCCAAGCAGGGGTGGTGGTGGCTGCAGGCACAAGGTCACAGCAGCACCTGGACACAACCACGGGGGGACACAGCCAGGGGACAGTTCTGTGACAGCCTGAGCAGATGCAGGTAACACACCTGGCATGATCCTTGCCTGCAGCAGGATCAAAAAAGCAGAAGTCTCAGGGCACTGGGAAAGAGCAGAGTTTTATTACTGATCCCTAAACTTCACCCAGGTGCATTGCAACCTAGTGAAATGTCAAGCAATGAAACAGCAATAGAGAAATGAAAAAGTAAAGTGTTTGGTACAGAGGCTCACGGGTCCCCTTGGACACTGTACAAGAGAAAACAAGTAGGTAATTAAATGAGATGCTTTATGGGAGGTAGTTCTGTTTCATAACAGAAACAGGTTTGTGTATTTCTTCTAACAAGCTGCTTGTTTCTTTTAGGAATGAGAGAAACCTCTGAGCCCTCAGAGCTGCTCCAAGGAGTTCACAAACCACTAAAACTGCTTTACTTTCTGCTCTTCTGCATCCAAGAAAAGGTTCAGTCTGATAGTGAGGAAGGCTGGGAAAACATTAAGGACTCACTTTTCCCTCGGAGGAGTGGGATGCTATCCCTCTGTGGACTTCAGCTGTTCTTGACTAGCTCCTGTTCTTCAGCCAGCCCTCAGGCAATCTAGGAGACAAAAGGAAGACACCTGGAACCTTCTCCTCTTGGTCCTTGTAGCCATGATCTGTCTCTTCATGCTGAGAGTGGGAATGACCCCGATGTCAGTCCCACCCCTCCCACAGCTGCTTTCAGTGCAGAGTCACGGGCTGCATGGGAACTTCACAAATACCTCACTGGGAACTGCTCCTCACCTTACACCTGCCTCTGTCTAGGAAGCTCGGACACAAAGGACAAATCTTCCATCAAACCCAGCTGCTGACCTGGCAAATGCCAGCAGGACTCAGTTCAGTGAAGGGCTGGGACAAGGTTTATTTTAGAGAATGCTTCTGCCCTCAGAGGTGATGTATTTTCAGCCCCAAACCAGCTGTATTTATTTGCTGTGCTTCAAATTTTCAAGAACTTGGTATATTTTTATATAGAAGAACTTTGTGTGAAAATAACTCATGGACTAAATTTCCTTATCAGACCAACCTGCCATTTACAATTTCCACTTCTTTAAGGACCACAGAAATTCTTTCAAACTGATTTGGTGTTCATGATTTAGTAGTTGTCTGAGCAACACAGCACAGAGACTCACAGGGAAAGTTTGCAATGCTGCAATCCAAGGTGCTTTTTTATCGTGGGGTTCTTGCTTTGCTTTCCTGCTGCAGCCATGTATTTCTGTTCCCAGATACTATAAACTCAAGGCAATGTTTAATGGGGAAAGAATGCTGGAGGCTACCTGTAACCATGAAATAAACCCAAGTCTAACTCTCTGGATCATTGTCTGTCTGTCCTGAAAACATCTTGTGTACAGCTGGAGGCAGGGGGGTGTAGGTGGTGTCTTGTTCCTCTCCATGAATCTTTTCAAGTGAAGGATTGGGGCTGGCTCCCTTTTCTGGCTGCTGCTGCCAGAACTCCCTCAGGTGATGCTGGATGTCCAGCTGGCCTTGTGCTCTTTAGGATTTGGCAAAGAGCCACAAGTAAAACCTGTTCCTGCTGCTGCTCTTTGAGTGTGTCCAGGCTGAGATGGGCCTGCAGTTTCACCAGCCTGGCTTTAATTAGTTAAATACCCTCCTTTGAATGAGGAGTGCCTTGCCCCTCTGCATTCAGTAATTATTCTAAAACAGATTCTAAAGCAACCCCCTTTTCTGCAGAGCAGTGAATAAAAGGTACAACTACACTCAGAGCTAATGTGCTCCTGCCATGGGACAGTGTCAGTGCAATAAATAATTTTAGTTACACTGCCAGGAAAAGGCTTTTCACCTTGGGTGATCTGAAACACAAAAAGGACTTAAGCACCATGTCTGTTCAATGCCATCAGAGTTACCTGTGCAGGGGTCTGGGTGCAGCTGCTCCTTGGGCTCCCACCAGGGCTGGGGTTCCCCACAGCTCAGACCAAGCTACAAAGATCAGAAATGGGAGTTATTGATGGCCACAGGTCCTGATGGCTCATCCCAGCCATGGATTTCCTGAGCAGCCCCTCAGTGACACCAACCTGTGTTTCCCCCACTCCATGGCACAGCACAGGAACTCCTTAAGGAGGGACAGGGCTCAGAGCAGGAGCTCCTGGGTGTGGTGAGACAATTCCATGGCAAAGGCCACCATCAGGCAAATGCCCTTTTCAAATCCAGTTGATCCATCTCAGTGGAAACACCATCCTGGGGCAGCCAGGAAAGCTGCAGCCTGCATAGAAAAAGCCCAGGTTGCTGCTCAGGCCAGCCAGCTCTGTCCTGGGGACAAGGACAGCTCCTCAAAGAATCTGAAGGTCACCAGACCCTGTAAATGCTACAGAGACTGTAACTACACTTTGTACTCACAGAAAACACCAAGCAATTGTCAAAAAGCTGAATTAGACTAGTAGATAAAGCATATGGCCATTTATTTATAGGCTGGTTTTGTTTTCAAACCATATGTATTTAAAAAGCAAATTTAGTATTTTTTACTACGAAGTACTTGTTACTGTGGGCTCAGCTGTCCCCTCTTTGCTGTGGAACTGGAACTGATTTACCTAATGCAGGTTCTGCTGAAGTTTACAGAAAAACATTTTCTCATTTACTCAGCTCTGTAAATCCTGGTTAGAAACATTTTACTTTAGCTCATTTCCCACCTCAATTTCAAGTAGCTTCAGCAAGACTTCTACATTTTTTCTAGGAACAAATTAGAAAGAAGTCAGACACTATTTACTTTATATAATTACAACAATATACATTGTGCCCTGTCTTTATCTGCCAGAATGCAGAGTCTTGTTCTGCACTGAAAAGGAGAAAACTGTCTTCTTTGTTTTGACTGACCTTTCTGCAGTATTGAAGTTTCTCTGCCTCAGCTGTCAAATAAAAGCCAGAGAGCCCTGGCTGGGAAGTCCCTAACTCCAGCAGCCACCAGCCCACACCCAGTACCTCACCTTTACCTCCAGAGTTCTGCTGCAGCTCTTCCTTGTTTTCTCTCTAATTTATTGCCTTTAATTGTGGACAGTTGAAACCTGAGGAAAGAAAAACATAGTTGATGATCAGGATGAATCACTTTTAACTGCACCTGTCAGCCCAATAAAAAGCTGCACCAAACAGGTCTGACATTTCAGAGCAAGCCCTGCACACCTTTGGGAGGCTGTGCTTGCTCAAGCACCCCTGACCTGTCACAGCTCTCAAATATTTACTGGGAGAGGGCGCTGAGAAGGATTTGGGAACTGTCCCTCAAACTGCTGAGGACTCAGGTGCCATTTTATCCTTCCATTTCAGAAGATTTAAAACACCACTTCCTAATAAAATCTTATGTCAAGAACAGCAACCTACCTCCTGCTTTGATACAGAACAATTAATTACCTGATTATTTGGTCCATCTGTAGGGTGGAAGAATCAGCCAGCACAGCCATGGGCAGAGTCAGGGATCATCTTCAGGTGAAGCATCTCCTTCAGTCCATGTATTCAACATAGCATTCAGGAATAAAACACTGACATTGTCAGAAATCCACAGCCTTAAATCACTAAGATTTTTTCCCTTCTGACTGCTGGGCATGCAAGGAAAAGCAGCAACAAAACCCAGATAAATTAATTCCTGTCTACTTAATTTCTGCTCTTTGTGCAAAACCTACGAGTTCAGTGGCTCAAAGCTCGTTGGAATCCTCAGTGAAGGGTTCATTTAATAGTACATGTTCTTCTTCAGCTTTTTAATCTCTTACTGATGGTGCAATTCAAGTATTCTAAAAAGAGAGGGAATTTAGGATGGCAGAGGTTTTAGCATTTCATTCTGCAAGCTGTTATTATATAGTTAAAAAGACAAAAACCTACCTGGTTTTTCCCAAAGTATGTGAGAAGTTTTTTGTTCTCTTAAAGGAAAAAAAAATTCAAAGGAATATCAGTATCAGATTTGATAATTATTTTCGAAATAAGCAAAACAAACACAAATACATTACCTGTGAGTCTAAAGGGTTAAATCAAACCCAACGTTCTCTCCTCAACAGTCTGATAAATACACCTGCAGTAACCTGTTTACTTGAAATGTGATCACATATTAATTAGTGAACAATGCAATTAAAAATATCAGGTGAATTTACAGAGAATGGGACTTTCCTAAACACCATAAATGAAAAGGAAACTCCAAAAAATCTGGAGTGCAAGAGATGCGTTTTATTGTATGCCCGTTACGATGAGTAACACATTTAGAAATAATAATCCCACAGAACAGTGACAATCTTATTTTACAGCGTGTACATCATTTTTTACAGCCACATAAAACACTTATTTGTCTAAGAGATTTCCCAAATTTTAACTTTCTGAAGTTTAGAAATATAAAAAAAATTTATTCTCAAGGAACTGATTCTCATCTGGTGCAAAAACAAAATATGAAGATTATCTGGAACACAAAGCCACAATATAGCATGAAGTTACAATTTCTCATGTGAACAGCTGTGTGCAAACATGAAGCAACTAAAAAAAGTAAAAAATACACATTATATGCATAACATTTATGACCAGGTTTTTCATTAAATAGCCCTAGACCAGCTCGTTATATAAGCGCCATTGGATTTGCAGCATGCTAACACAAAGCATTTTTAAAGGGATGCATATTTTAAATGTATACACTGTAAACTCAAGATCCACCTCCAAACTCTAGTGGCAGCAGGTTTTTCTGGTTAAATACTGCATATATACTTTCTTACAGATTGAAAATGCATGTTTATAGCATGGTATAGATCTTTTTTAAAAAGAATCGATTAAAAGGTGCAATTTTACGTCTATATGGAAAATTTAATATTAGGAGGTAGGACAGTAACTGTCATACCTGTTCAGAAGACTGCCCTAAAGAACCTCTAAGTACTTTGAATTTTAATTAAAAAACCCCTACAGTTTTCAACTGTTTTTAATATTCTTTTTAGAGAAGACTTTAAAGTAGCGAGGAAAAAAATTAGTGTTGAGTCACAACACTATGAGCTGCATCCATTTTTATCCTTTAAAAAAAAAGTCAAATTCAAAGTTAATTTTGTTATATGTGCCATACTGAACAACATTCAACTGTAGTTTCAGATAAAAAAAGGGAAATTATATACATATACATCTTTAACCCTAGCACCAGAACACCACCTCCGAGACCATAACATAATGCTCTATTTTAAACATCATATCCTGCAATAAAATAGGTTAGCAGCTTTGAAAACCAGTAAAAAAAAATGCTTCTTGGACCTAAACTAATAAAGGAAACCAAAAAGTTTCCCTATGAAATGTTTAAAAACAAAAACCAAACCAAACCGAACAAGGGACACCCCCCCCCAGGTAAGTTTGCCAGTTCTGGAATTCAATTTCTAGGCACAATTGAAAACGTTGTGATGAAGGGTCTGACTAAAACTCCCTGTTCCAAACTGCACAAGAAGTGAAGAGGGGCTCCTCTGCAAACCCTCTGTAGCTCACCCCACCAGGGATCTGTTTCCATACTGGAGACACACGTTGGGACTGACAGAATGGGTCACACAATCACCTCTGCCCTGTCCTCTAGACTCAGCAATGGCAAATACTGTTCACTTGGAGACATTCATCCATCTTTCTGCAAATTTAAGACATTCATCCATCCTCTGCATTCTCTAGTGCTCTTTATGTTCTGATCAGCAACAATCATAGGGCTATGAGTTCCCCTGCCAACCCTAATACTTTTTAAGACTTTTAATACAAAGAATGTAAAGTTATGGTTTAATATCAAGCTTTGAAACCAGGAGAAACAGTTCGTGAGATTTATTTTTTTCCCCAATTAGCATATGACAGTTCCTACATCGCTTCCTGCTGGAGCTCACCTATCACATGATGGCCTCTTTGTGGTGCCTCATGATGTGCTGATTTTTCTCGGAGGGCCTGCGGAAGCCCTTTTTGCAGAACTCACACCTGTGGGGGTAGTCTTTGGTGTGGATGGAGATGACGTGGCGCTTAAAGCCCGACGCGTCCGTGGTGCTGTACTCACAGTACTGGCACTGGTACACCTTCCTGCCACTGTGGGTCTTCATGTGCTTCTTCAGTTCGTTCTGCTGCCTGAAGCCCCTTTTACACCGTTTGCATTTAAAAGGCAGGTCCTTGGTGTGAACGGAGAGGATGTGCCCACTGAGCACAAAGGGGTCGGAGGTTTTGAAGTCACAGTGCCTACACTGGTGGATCTTTTTCCCTTTATGGGTCTCGCTATGCTTTTTGAGCTCCGAGGGCCGGTGGAAGCCTTTCTCACACACCTCACACTTGTGGGGAAAATCCTTGGTGTGCACTGAAATGATGTGTCGCTTCAGGTCGCTGGAGTTGGTGCTCTTGTGGTCACAGTGGGGACACTGGTGAGTCTTATGGCCTTGGAAGAGCTCGGTGTGCTGCTGCAGCTCCTTCTCGTCGGCGAAGGCCTGGGGACAGTGCTCACATTTAAAGGGCAGGTCGGTGCCATGTTTGGTTTTGATGTGAGTTTTCAGGTTGGACTGGTCAGCACACCTGAACACGCAGTGCTGACACTGGTATGGCTTTTCCCCCGTGTGGGTCCTCATGTGCTTTTTCAGCTCCGAGGGGTGGCGGAAGCCCTTCCCGCACTCCACGCACACATGAGGGAAGTTCTTGCTATGGACTGCCAGCAGGTGCCTGTTGAGCAGCCCCTGCTCTGCAGTCTCATAGTCACAATATTTGCACTTGTGGAGCTTGGGCTCCTTGTCCCTCAGGATGAGTTTATTGGAACTCAACGGGCTCGCCTCTCTGTATCTTCTCGTGTACTCTGTAAACTCGTGCGTTTTATCCACTTTATTTATAAGTTTATGGCTTTCCAGATGATTGTGGAAACTTACTTTTTTGTTAGTTGTAAAGTCACAGTCTGTACACTGGTATTTCTTCTTGATCATATGATCGGGATGGTTCTTCATATGCCTTTTCAAGAATCCTCTGGATTTAAATTTTTTCCCACAAATATGACAAGGGTAAACTGTTAAGGGCTGTCCATCAGGACCTATTATAACAGCTGTTTTTGAACAAACAAAAACAAGTTATGAAGGAAACACATTTACTGATTAAGAAGTTTTAAATCAGCCAAGTGCTGTTCAGATTCATGCACTTACACTTGCAGCAGAGAGAGAGTGGCTCAGTAGTTTAAAAACAACCAATCCACAGCACCTATAGTTTATATAGTTCTGTTTTAGAAACTGCTCAAACAGATCAGGAATATCACATGTGCACTGAATATAGCCATGGGTACTTTTTAATAGCTTGCAACATTCCAATGAATTGCATCAGCCCTGGGTGTACTGACTCTGACATAGAAAATATGACATTTTCTAGGCACAGAACTGGAGGGGGGAAGGACACAGGAAATACGCAAATCATCACTTATAGCTTTTAATTCTGCATCAGCTTAAAAAAGAGAAAAGGAATAGGACAGGAGTAAGTGGCACTCCGTGACAATACCGTAACCATCCAGTGTTTACCTGTTTGCCATTGCCTGGCCTCTCCTCTCCTCCTTTTCTTGGTTTTTTGTTTGAGCACTCTATTAGTGCTAATGCTATCACAAATCTGCAGGTACTGTGTTGCATTACCGTTTTTGTTTTCTAATCGTGTATCCAAGTTATTTCCTAGAAACAAAAATTAGACACCATAAAAAACCTTAAACAACTCGTTTCTTTGGGACTGACGACTGGAATTGCACAGCAGCATTATCTACTTCTTAAAAACAAGCACTGCCCATTCCTCTACCACAACATACATTACAAAGAAGCATGCTAATGAGAACCACTATCTGTCTTTCCTGGCAAAAGTCAAGGACATGATTGTTTAAACACTGATTCATTTCTAATTATATTCCCTGATTTTTATTTAACTTGTTTTCACTTCATACAACTGCATTATCTCTTTTCTGTCTGCAAAACTACATTAAAAACTTGGCAGTGCTTCCCAACTTCCCCACCCCCTCTGAAAGCCTACAGACATCTAGAATTGTTTTCATTCAAAACAATAGAGAAAGACTGTGGAGTCCTTCAATATCTAATTTATGGCTCATTCTTTGCGTCTCTGATTAGGAGCACTGACACAGAAATATCTGTGTTTTCAAAGACAGTTTTAGTTTAATGCTGTTAAAAGTTCTCACCTGCCGCTTGACCATCTTCGTATCTTCTGGGAAGCCTTCTTTCATCTCCTGCAGAAAATGGTATTTTAGTCATTATAAAATAATATTCTTTTTAAAGATGCTGCTTTTGAAAGCCTGATAATGAAAAAAAACTAACTTAGCTAACAGGTTAACACCATCCAAGTGGGATGTGCAGCTCAGTGTTGTGTAATCATGAGCCTCAGGAACCAAAATCCCATCTCTGGGAGGAGTTAATATCCACCCCATCTGCGTTTGCATCCTTACCCTGCTGCCTCTCCTGCTTTCCATTATTAATATTCTTGTTTCTGCAAACTTTTAACCTCATCTATCCCCTCAGATAGCAATGCAGAGGTTATCTGAAATGCACACTTTGCTCCTGAGATGGAAGCACGTTATCTGCCTGGAGTAGAAGGCAGATAAGAGGACTTGGCCCTTATCAGCCTCAGCACAATGGAGTTTTGGAGATGCACAAGGGATACCTCAGGAGCACATTCCTCATTTTGCACTGGAAGTATTTACTGCTATGTGCCAAAGCTCTGTGGTTCTGAAGCACTTTACCAGCCCAGCTGTTGGGCTCTCACAAAAGAATTTTCACCAAATTCCACACCAAGGAATTTTTACTAACTTGCTTAATTAATTGTATCAGAAACTATGAATAATTTGATACCCTCTTAACAAAATTTAACACACAAAAATCCAAGGAAATTATACAAAACAACAGACAGAACTCACAACATCCTAAGACACTTCCACTATCTGAAAACAAATCAGTTTTTTGTTTCTCACCTGGAGGACTAACAGGCTTAAAACATGTCTATAACCTGAAATTATTAGGAATGTATTTACACATTTATTCGTACTATTCCCTTTTTACAGTCTTTCCCCCTTCCCCCTCCTAATGTAAAATACTTAAGGCTTTTCTTGTTTAAGATCTTCAGCATTAAGATCTTCAAACCCCACATACTCTGTATATCTGAGTTGGGATCTGAAACAAAATCAAACTTCCCCTAACAAGCTTTCCTTTCTACTCCATGAAACCCAACACACAGCAATCACTGGATAGCAGAGATCTGGAGCTGCTTCCAAACCCCAAGAACAAGGTGAGGTTCATCCCAGAGATGCTGGCAGCTGGATGAGGGAGGAAATAATGGCAGGGATTTTCAGGAAAGAAGCACAGGTTCCTACCGTAAGCAGCAGCCCAAGCAACGGGGACAAACGTTTTATTCACGCCAGAGTCCTCAAGCTGGGTGTCTGGAAGGGATGTGGCTTCTTCTTCCCCTACAATAACTTCCATATAAACTTCATCTGCTATTTCAGCACAGCCTGGATGAAGGGAGGAGAATAAATCTTTAATTTTATTCTGTCTTTCAAAATTTTTCCTTCATTTAATTTGCTCTCGCTCTGATTGATACCCATTATAAATTAATTTTCTTCTTTTGGCATTTAGGGGATCATGGCTTATTCAGATATTCCTTAAAGAGAGAAAACATTTATCAATAAATACTAATACAAAACAAATGCCCACAAAATTTCCAACAGACAAACTCATGGACTTGCAACTGATGACATTTGCCACTTTTTCAGAAAGCTGCTTAATTCACAGTAGGAAAATAGAAAAATAAGAAGTTTGACAAACCTCATTAACTTCATCCATGGACATGTTAAATTTAACGTAAATAATTAAGTGTTTGCACACAGTATGCACAAAGTGCATTATCCACATCACTTTAAAATAATTATAGCCTGCTTTTTATTTTTAGGAAGATAAGTTTAGTTTTCTACTACTTCAGGCTGAAGAATCCTTCAGAAAATAATTAAAAATGTCCTTGAGAATGATGGTTATATGGGTGTACAAATAGCATGAGAAACAAAAATGTTTCTTATTATGCTTACTAATATCTTCATCTTCCTGAGAAGAGTCCTTAACAGCCATGTAAACCATTTTTTCTCGCTGCATTCTCCCAACACCTCCTTGTTCAATGACTCCAGCTACAGAATGGCCATTGTGAAAGTCACTCTCAGTGACAATTTCTGTCCCACCTCGAACAAAAAGAAGTTACACACATTCAGTCAATGTGAACAAAGCCACTGGTAAGATTAATGTCAGATCCAAGGATTTTTTTGACTGGCTGGGACTACCTCCCTGAGAGCAGCTCAGAGAACAGCCCTGCTGGGAATTACTTCTCAGCCATCAGAGATTCTGGCTCTCCCTGCTGCTGCATGAGCAGTCTGTCCCTTCTGTCCTCTGTGAGACTGAGAGCCCATCCCCAGAGGAACAAAGTGCATTTGGGAACAGAGCCTGGGAATGATCCAGAGGTTTCAGCTCCAAGAACAGCCAAGAGGGGGATTCTGCATTTTCAGGAACAGGCATAGGTGAGTTGTGCATCCCCTCAGAGTACAGGGATTGCTGGTCTATCTGTGGGGAAAGGGAACTGCAGAGATTTCTGAGTCCCTTGGCTCACCTGCAGCCCCAGAATTCCTCCCCTCTCTCTGCAAAGGCCACCAAAGGCTCCCACCAACAAAAGGGATCCACTCCAGAGGCTCTGCTGTGCTGACACACTTGTGCCTTGCAAAGTCAGAGAAAAGCAGCAGCTGAAAAAACAGCTGCAGACACACAACCACTTCTACATTTGGGCTTTGGCTGCCTGAAAATAGCCCAGCTAATCAAGAAAGAGCTCGAGCCTAATCCACACCCAGCACGTGTGCATCTGGGCAGCCTCCACAAATGTCACGTTCTACAGAACACTCCAGTCACTGGATTATGTGGAATGAAGAACAAACAGAAAGACCCTGAAACACTTCACACTACTGAAAGAATAAATAGGATTTCAAGGTACCTATTTCAACATCATCTTCAGCTTCAGCTTTAAATATGTAGACTTTGATAACTTCTGAACCAAAGCCATCATCTTTAGCAACATCATCATTTGCCACCTCGGTACTGATCTTCAAGGGAGTGCTTCCTATATGGTCCAATTTCTCTCCAACATCATCCACTGCAAAGAGAAGAGAATAATAATGAGCTTCAAACACATTTTTAGAAGTCGAAGTAATCAGTAGCATGATTTTCTCCACTATTCTCCCCATGCACAGGAAAGGTTTGTATTCATAAGTGGCCTTTAAAAGCAGCTCATCTCAAGAAACTTAAGAGATTCCAGAAGTTCAGTATTTTATTGCAACTCAGGAAACACAGCAGGAATTACAGAATAAAGGACACAAGAGGGAGCTTGTCATCAAAGGGAATGAGGAAACTGGTTATGGCTGAAACTATTATTCTAAGAAAGCAAAAATTTATCAATAATTAAAATTAAAGATCTATACAAAAACATTAAAAATTAACCCAGAATTGCCTGTTAGAGTCTAAGAGTTCTCAAAAGTTTCACTCTGATGCATAGTGATTAAAATTTAGTGGCTGTAACTCTTGAGGAGTGTGGTGACTGGAGTATATTCCCAGCTAAAGAAGTGTGCATCAAAAATCTGACTGTATCTGCTTCCTCAAAGAAATGATGATTTTATCTACTTTATCACTTGAAAACATACACATTAATGAAGATTAATGCATGATATGCAGCTGATTAAAAGATGCAGTGACAATAAATCCAAACACTACTATGAGAGATTGATTTCTCATTCTTTACACAACTCACTTGCTGATTATTTGGTTTATACATTCAAAATGCTCATTTAATTTCTAAGAGAAAAAAATACATCCAAACTATTAAAAGCAGCATATTTTGGTAAAAAGGGCATCACAGAGATGACCATAGATACATTTCACATTGCCAACCCAGAGAGCACTGAACTCAGCCTCTCCCTGACACATGTACTGACACACTTCTCACTGAGGATAAATTTAGCTCCTGTACAGATGGTCAACACAAACCTGTGCAGTGCTGAACACCCACTGAAGTCCTCTAAATAGAGGAGAATCCCACAAAATGTAGACAAAATCTGAATGAAACACATTCCAGGGAAACAGCATCTTACTGCACACGTAACATTAAAGAATGTGTGCACTAAGCAAAGAAAAACTCCTTAAAATGAACACTGAGGTGACAGCAGAGCTTCCTGACTCCATGGGGATGCCAAGGCCCTGATCCCTGGCTTACCTGGGAGGGCTGCAGTGATCCCCAAGCCCCCTCCCAGTTTCCTGCTCCCAGGCACTGGTGGCTGCTCCCAAGAGCTGCTTTAACCCCCTTGAGCACTGGGCTAAACTGGAGTCCCTCTAATGCTGGGGCAGTCACTGCAGTGGGAAGGAGAAGGTGCCTCTCCTGCAGCAGGGCAGTGGGATCCACCCCAGCAATCCCAAACTAAGCTACCCACAGACACCTACCCAGCTCACAGCACTGGGAAACCTCATTTCTACTCACAAATCCTGGACTGGACTGCACCAGGTAAGTACAGAAGTTATTGAGGACAGAACTGGATAAAATGTAGGGAAGTACAAGTAAATATCTGGTTTTATTTTAGAACCTCTGTCATGTCTGTACTTTGGTGGAAATTAAAATTCTGAGTTGGAAGGGACCCACGAGGATCATCAAGTCCAACTCTAAAGTGAATGATCCATATGGGGATTGATCCCACAACCTTGCTGTTATTAGCACCAGGCTCTATAACCTGAAACATCTAAGGAAAACATTAAAAAAAAAAAATGCTGGTTTAGCTGTTTGGTGGGGTTTGGGGTCTTTTTTGGTAACTAATGGATTAATTCCATTGCTGAAAAAGTATCCAACATGGATCAGGGAAAAAAAATTCCTCAGGGAGGGAGTTTTTGCTTTTTTAATTTAAAAAAACTCTCTAAATATCTACTGAAATCAATGCCAGGAACATCCACACAATGAGTGAGAGCCTGCCACGTGCAGCCTGATGTTTGTGCGACCCAGCAGGACACTGGGAACCCCCAGAGCACAAACACTGAGAGAGCCACAACAGAGAACCTGAATATTCCTCTGACACTCGACTTTCCCAGCACCAGGTCATTAAACCCCATTAAACTCCCTGGGGGAGTGTTACTGCACCTGCTAATTGACATTTTTTAAGCTGCCAGAATGGGGTTGTCAGCAGACAGAAGAGATGCTGAAATTCCCTTATCTTGGAATAGGTATTTCCATACATTTACTAAACATGAATTTATTAAAGACTTTTTTTTTTCTGCAAGGCTTTTAAAATTTATCAAAGTTTCTTATGCATGTTCTGGAAAATGATAAATGTAAGTTTAATTAGGTACAATGACCATTCCCACTGCATGTGTGAGTGCTGGAAGGACTGGAGGTAATCCCCAGTACAAAGAGGGATTATACACCCAGCTCTCTGACTGCCAAAAGAGTATTTCAAAGCTTACAAACCCTGCCAATTTAGAACTGGGAGGTGGTAATGAAGTTTTTTTCAAAGTTGCAACTCCAGCAACACCATTTTTTCCTAAACTCATAGATTTTATAAACATAACACATTACCAGTGTGACAGAAATGAAGTTACTCAACAACAGCAACTTCCTGCTGAACAGGGGAGCTACCACATGTGTGATAGGAAGTTTTCTTCATGGAAAATTTTCCAACTATTTAACTAATATTATGTGACAGTGGCTGTGCACTGCTATGGGGCTGGTAAAATAATGTAAGAAAAAAATCTCACAATCTTAGATAGTGACCAGAACATCAACTGTAATGCAATAAACATTACATGATGGAAAAAAATAAGGAATTTTTCAACTTTTTTAAGAATGCTTTCAGCAAAAGAAAACCCCAAAACCTGAATACAGCATGTACACACACACACAGTGTTTTAATATTGCCTGTAAAGCCCCCAAATATTCAATATCCTTTGAAAATAGAGTCCTGTTTTAGAGGGGCAAACTTACAACAGTATTTTTAACATTTGTGGTTGCTTCTACACCATTAACCATCCTGTATATTCTCCAAAAAATTCAGCCTTTACAATTTAAGCTAAAGAAATGGAAACCTATCAGGAAGTTTGTGTATCCAGGGCCTATGGGATCACTTTTCTAAAATAGCAAATGTGCAATGTAGCAAAATTTGGAAAATATCATCTGGGCTGAGAAAATAACATCAGTATAGACTGTTATCTGTAAGATGTTGCTTTTTGTTTCAAACATAACAAAACACATTGAGTTGGCAATTTCTTTTGCTTAAAGCCCTGTCTTATCTGAAGTAAATCTCATGGCTTCCATCTACTTTTTAAACAGATTTAAGTAAAACAACACAGCAGGACAAGTAATCTTTGCCAGGTTCCAAAATATTATTGTTTTTTAGAACAGCTCATGAAAATATTCTGTTGTCTAAGTAAGATTCCTTCAATCACTGCCAACCCATCAGTGCTAAATTCTGTGCTGCTTTCCCCAGGGATAGCTCAGGGGAACAGGGACTGCTTGATTCCTTTCTGTCAATGGAATATCAAAGTGTCTTCCAGCTCTGACTCACCCACCAGAAGCACTACATGTTATTATCTGGTCCCTTAAAATAAACTGAAAAAAAACACAACAGAGAACCTCCATAAATAGATGCTGAATCCTCCTGAGTGAACAAGCTTTAAAGGCAAACTCAGCACACTCCCAGTGTTAAACTTACCTGCTAGGCTGTTTTCAGGTGTGTGATGTCCAGATTCACCGTGGATTGCCAGCTCCCAATCCATGTGATGCCTCACATGCACTATGCTGGTGATGCCACAGCCACCAGAGCAGCAACACGAGGGCAAGGTAAGTCCCACAAGGCTTTGACAATCCTCCGGGTTTTTCTAATGTCTGATCTACTTAAGTCCCATATGTTCAAATAGAGGAGTAGGAATCCTAAAATGTTTAGCAAATGAGGCAACAGTGTAAGACACTAAAAAGGAGGTGTTGGTGGCACAGTACCTTAGCCCCGGGCCAGCTCCAGTGTGGGTCAGTGGTGGCTTTGAGGTCACCAGAATAGTGCATGGGGCCGGCACGCGGAGCGGGGGCTGGCAACCCGCTGTGGGTCTGAATATCGCAAACCTGAAAAACAAAAGAGGGGAGGCTTCAGCTGCACTGCCCACTGCCCCTGCAGCACGGCTTGTGCTGCTCACCAGCTCCATCTCACTCACAAGGCTGGGGTCAGGGGCCCACCACAGCTTTGGGATTCAATTCCTTTTTATCGAGGTGTTCGGATGGCTTAAAGCAAAGAATCGTCAACACCCCGTGGTATTCGTGTTGTGAACGTAGCAAAAATGGGTTTGAAAAAGCAGCAGAACAGGGGAACAGCCTCAGGCTGGGCCAGGGGAGGCTCAGGTTGGATACTGGGAAAAATTCCTTCATGGAAAGGGCAGTGCAGCCCTGGCACAGCTGCCCAGGGCAGTGCTGGCGTCCCCATCCCTGGTGGGATTTAAAAGCCATGTGGATGTGGCCCTTGGGGACATGGCCAGTGGTGGCCCTGGCAGTGCTGGGAGAATGATTAAACTCAGAGTAGTGATAATCTTCCAATGAAAATTTCCAATCACAAAATCATACACAGATATTCACACAACTATCAAGATGAACTTAATATTGTCCAAATAGTATTTACACAGAAAGTGTAATTACCAGAAGTGTATAAAGTATCTACATGGGAATGTCACCTCAAAATGGTGAAAAATCACCTTCCAGTAAAGTCCCTTCCAACCCAACCCAACCCATTCTATGGTTCTGTCATTTAGGCTGTAACTCCCAACAAGCATAAGGGAAATTAAAACTCCACAGTCAGTTCCATACCCTAAAATATCATATTTTGGTAGTTCCACGTGTTCAACAGAACAACTTGTGGTATTCTCTGAGGGCATATCTGGCATTTTATGTAGTCTTCCCTTTTTAGATGCTAAATTTCATTAAAAGACAACTGAGTATTTTGAAATTCTTTAGAAGTATCACTTAAGTGTGATTTACATTACAAAAACAGTTCAACAGTCCTACATATACACCCCAAATGAAATATATAAAATTCACTTTCTACAATATTGACAGCATTTGACAATTGAAGACATATAAGTAAATAAAAAGTTTTGACCTGCTTGATAAATTGAGGCCTTTATCTATTCTACACAACATTATCTCCATAAACAAAACAAATTCAAGGGTAATATTTGAACAATAAAAAAAATTAAAAGCTACATAAGAATGATTCATCACTGCTGACAAAAACACAATAGCAGACACTTTGTGGGGTCAGCCTGGCATCCCCAGCACAACACAGGAACTTAGGAACACAACAGAGCTCAAAGACCTTTATCAGTGATGCAGAGGAGGGGATCTGCTTTGCAGGTGACACCGAGCTGGGGAAGTGCTGATGCTGGAGGTGGGAAGCTCTGCAGGGGAGTCTGCACAGGCTGGATCCTGGGCTGAGGCCACTTGTGGGGGCTCACAGGTGTTGGGTCCTGCCCTGGGGTCACAACAACCCCATGGAAAGCTCCAGGCTGAGGCAGAGGGGCTGGGAAAGGCCCTTGGGGTGTTGGTGCCAGCAGCAGGACACAAACCCAGGGGTTCCCAAGTGGGCAAGAGGCCAGTGGCACCTGGCTTGGGTCAGGAATGGTGTCCAGGGGATCAGGGCAGTGCTGTCCCCTGTGCTGGCACTGCTGGGGCACCTCCAGTGCTGGGGACAGCTCAGGGACCCTCATGAGCAGAGGGACATTGAGGGACTGGAGTGAGTCCAGGGCAGGGAATGGAGCTGGGAAGGGAATGGAGCCCCAGGAGGGGCTGAGGGAGCTGGGAGGGGCTCAGCCTGGAGCAAAGGAGGCTCAGGGGGCACCTTGTGGCTCTGCACAGCTCCTGACAGGAGGGGACAGCCGGGGGGGATCGGGCTCTGCTCCCAGGAACAGGGACAGGAGGAGAGGGAACGGCCTCAGGCTGGGCCAGGGGAGGCTCAGGGTGGATACTGGGAAAAATTCCTTCATGGAAGGGGCTGTGCAGCCCTTGCAGTGCTGAAGTCTCCATCCCTGGTGGGACTCAAAAGCCATGTGGATGTGGCCCTTGAGGACATGGCCAGTGGTGGGAGAATGATTAAACTCAATAATCTTACAGCTCTTTCCCATCCTACACAGTTCTATGACTGCCTTAATTTACATAAATGATTACTTAAAACAAACTCCTAGATGAATAATGTAGCTTCCAACTGCGACTATTCAGGCACATCACGATTATACAGATATAAAAATTTAATTTGCTGAAAACTAGGTCTCAAAATGGCTTTGAGACATTGTGAAAGCCAAGCTTGAGAACACCTGACAAAACCATGAACGTGTCAGACACTCGTGGGGCCATCAGGTAACTGAAAGCTTCAGATGCTCTGGTCTAAGTGCAGGATCATCAGCATCCATCACACTCATCTCTCTCAGAAGGAGTCCCAAAGATGACTGTACTTACAATGACAAGGGAAATAGCCAGTTACAGAATAAACTCATCCTAAGTATTCTATCAGAAAGGAGGAATTTGTTCAGTGAAACAACTGACTGTAAAAATGGTGCTCCTTTCGTTACAAAAACACACAAGGTTTTCTTTGTAGCAGGTCTAATTTGCTCTATAGACTCATTTTTGAAGTTTCTTTTTCAAAAACCCCTCTTTTTGACTTCTGTTAGTGACACAGTAATGATGGAAAGCTTTAAAAATCATTGCTGTTCATCCTGTACTGAACAAAAACAAATATATTTTGCATAAGGGACACAAATGCTATAAGAGAGGGAAATCATTATAATCATGAATCAGTGGTGTCCTGTGCCATGAGATTTTTAATAATTGCAGCTTGTTGTGAACAGACTGACACTTAGACACACTTGGCATTGACTTTTTTTTAACATATTGCATCTGACTAAATAAAATCTGTTTTGACCTGCTCACATTTCAATAAGTGATTTGAAGAATTAAAAAAATCAATTACTTGGAATGTATTTTATCAAATTTGTGTAGCAGCAACAACTGGTACCTTGGGTATAATGTAAGCATTGAAGAAACACAAAGTACCCAAGGTTCTTTCAGTAGCCAACTTCAGCTCCTGTCAACAGGATCATATGGAGCTGGATGCTGTGTGAGAACTGGAATGTGTTAATGAGCCAATCTATTAATGAACCTCACCCCTTATTTCCAAGTTCAGCCCAGAAGAGCACAAGAGACAATAAAATACCTATTATCATTTTTAATACACAAAGCAGACCACATTTTGTGGACATATTGAGAAAACTTTGAGTTAGAGATCTTAAAAAACTATTTCTTAGTGGATTCTCCTGATTAAGCCAAATATGTTATTTTTACATGGATCTCCATAGCACTGTAATACACCTGTGGTGTTTTTATAGAGAAAAGTTGTATATTCAAAATAAATTGAGTGTTTAACTTCCCAAGGTGTTTTTCTTAAATTTCCTAGAATATCTAGTTTCAGAAACACAAACATACACACCCACTCACTCAGCAGCATCAATGTCCTTCTCTTTCTTGTTGTAGCAATGATTTTGCATCAAAACCCCCAAATCCAGACACCAGGAATTAACTGGGCACCAGCCTATCCCCTGAGCGTTCCAAGAGTCCAGTTCCAGGAACTTCTCCCCACCAGAAGCTCCCTCCTGCTTCATCTACCTCTGTGGACTTACAAGATATCATCAAGTAGTCTTCAGAAGTGCTCTTGCCGTCGTCATCGTCCTCGGTTTTGATGGTGACGGTGGAGCCAGGGACAGTGCCAGCAGCCTGGATCACAGCCTCCGAATCCGAGTTGGTCACCAGCACCTCCTCGGACACCATGGTGGGCGAGTCGGCCCCGGCCACCGCGTCCTGCACCACGTGCTCCAGGTGTCCCTCAGGGCCCGTGACAAGGTCTGCCACAAACACCTGGTCGGGAACGCGCACGGTTTCTGTGATCAGGTCAGAGGTCAGAACGTGGTCGCTGGTGTCCAGAGCCTCCTCGATGGCCACGTCAGCCTCCAGCACCGAGTCGGGCACGATGACGCCCTCGGTGACAACGTCCGTCTCCGTGATGATGTCGGGCCCCTGGACCACCTCGGCTGCCAGGCCATGGTCAAGGGTTATCCCATCATCTGTGACCACGTCAGAAACCAGGACAGCTTCAGGGACTGACACAACAATGTGGTCTCCATCGATGTGAGCAGTGCCAGCCATCCCAGCCACTAGGGAACAACCAGGAACCGGGAGAAAAACGTTACAATTACAGCACCAGCAACTGGTTTGTCTAAGGAATGGAGTTATCACATAGGCAAGCTAAGCACAGATGGAAAAATCTGTGACTTCTCCACATCCACTTTTGCATTTCACCCAATAAACACTGTCCAAAGCAGCCTGTTCTGTATAAGCTAATTTAAACAAAACACACCACTTTGGGACGTCATGTGGAGTTTGTCCCAAACTTAGGATCTGCTAAAAACTAAAGGCCAGTTTACAATTCAGTCTCTTTCTTTTTAATTCCCAGTTAGAAAACATTTGATTGCAGCAGCAATGTGAACCTTCACAGAATTCTTGCGTGACACTGGAAGTGTGGTAACAAACCATTAACTGCTGTTACAATAAAAGGACTCATCCTTTGGACAGCAAGGGCCTTGTTAAAAATAAACACTCAGTTTTATGCAATATTTACGGTAACATTTCCAACAACTTGCCACATCACAAGGAATGGCTGGAGGTAGAAATTTGGTTTTCATTACCAGACTAGACTGGCCAGTCATATTTGCAGACTACTTTTCTAGACATAACATAAAATGCACAGTAAACTATTTTAACACACAAATAGCAGTTTTAATCTTGAAAACACTCAAGAAAATGGTTCTTATCAGAATTTTTAGAAAATAATAAACATTATTCAGTGTTGCAATTCAAATGAAAATATCTTGGTATAGACGTGGTCCTTCCTAACACCTGAGAAGATCATCTCCTGGATTTTACTCATTATTTTTAATAGTTAAAATGTTTACCAAAATCTTGCATGATCATAGTGTGAGGCATTTTGGATTCCTGTGTTTGCAATCCAAGACTTCCACCACCTGGATCCATATTCAGCCAAATTCATTCACAAACAACTGCAAAAAAAACCAACCAAAAATGAGAATTTATGTTTAACAGTGTTCTTGTGTTGATCAGCTTTACTGGATTGATGTGTTACACTGACAAACACAGAGAAGAATTTACCCAAAAATTCAAGAAAACCATAAGCAACACTTCACAGAATTCACTTTAACGTTTCAGTTTATATTTTTTACCTTAGCATAATAATAAATATTAGCAATTGTGCACAAAGCAGCCTCTGCTCTGCCTGTCTACAGACTCATTAACTAATTATCAAGACTGGTGATTCTGGATGTGTGGAGCTACAATGAAGAAAATGGGAGAATTGTACTGGGAGTATAAATTTTTCCAATTCTTTCAAAATTTGGATATATGAGACATTTCAAAAACAATTTTAGTGTGTATATTTAATTGGGGATGCCGGATCTCTTTGACAAGGTACAACTACACAAAGCCACTCCCAGAGCAGGAGAAAGCATCTATCATTTGACAGTGTCCCCATAAAACACGAGAGAGAAGGATAAAATCAGCATTCCAGCCTTGCTACCAAACACTGAAATGTGTGGATTCTAAATTATTCTGCAATTTGTTGCAGCCCCAAGGACTTTACACAAGTTCTCGGTGCAAACTGACCCAACAGGATCACCCACAGGATCAGAAAGAGCTCAAGGCTTTCACAGGAGAAAAATCTCAAGCCCAAAAAAATCTCTGTTGCACAAGACTAAAATCTTGTACTTTTCTGCCCTCTCATATCCAAGAATCAGAGAAAGTGTCAGAATCCCAGAGCAAATAAGAAGTTTTAGGAGCTGTGGGAGGTGAATGCAGTCAGAGCTCAGAACTACATGACCTGAGTGGGGCAGAGAGTACAAATCTTTCAAGGTAAGTCTCCAAAGCATCCTGCTTTCCTCTTGTAGCACCAACCTTGGTTTTGCTCTCCTAGAGCTCATTAAAGAAATTACCAGCGCCCCACCACAAGAATTTGTTAGATCTTACTATTTAAATCCAAACTATGAAGGAAACTCCAATTACTTTGTGTTAGAATATACTGACAATCAGGAGCCAGCACAGCCAAGGTCAAGCCAGGCTGTTGGAACAGGTGCCCAAAATCTGAGACAGCTCCAAGGCAGAGTCAAGGGGCCCAGGAAGAGCCAGGACCCCCCACAACTCCTGAGCTCCTCCAGCCAAGGTGCCCAACGATGGCAGCTGCAAGGAAAAGCCACTGATCCACACCAAGGAGGTTTGAATTCAAGAATATGAAAAAAGTCAAATATTATCCATGAGAAAAGTTGGCAATGATTTTACTACTTCAGTTCCACTCCAAAATCAACATTTTTCAGCATTGTAAGGATCAGAGAGCAGCTCCAGAACCCCAACGCAATGCCCCATCACTCCCAAATTACCACCACAGCCATCCAAAATTCTCCCTGTAGCTAATGAATCCTTGCTAGTACAAAATGGAATGCAGCTCTAGGGCATAAATAGCTCATTTAACTATTTCAGAATTAAGGCAATATCTAACATATCCTAACCACAGCCTTTTCAGAGAATCCTTTTTTCAGAGTAAATGGATATGAAAAATTATCTTAGTTTATATCAATCTGAGATTACAGGAAGAATAGGCTAGAATTTTTTTCCATCTCAATAAGCAACTTATTTTGTGATTAAATAATTAGATGCACAACTATATTATGTATTGTGGCACACAGAAAAAATTAATACAAAGTAGGACTACAATTTGAATTTAAATTTCTGCAGATAACGCAAATAATTATTAAAAGAGTATTTTCCTGGTAGTTAACAGGACTAGAAAAAGAACCAAAGTTATGGGATGGCACCAGCAATCCCTTAAACTTCCCCTGAAATCAGAGATGGATGATGACACCAAGGTAACAACCCCACTGAAGCTGTACCAACCCTATGAAGAATGTTCCTGTAAACCCTCACTGCAGACAAAGGACGGACTTGAATCAACCATACAATCAAAAATTTATTTTTTATATCAACTTTGGGATCTCAAAGGAATGCAGTGCCAGCAGGAAAAGCCCTTCCTGCTGCTGCTGGAAGAGTGAACCCTGGGGGAGGCCCCAGCCCCGCTGGTTCTGCTCTCAGGTTGCAGCAGTGCAGATGATGCAGTTCCACATGTCACACATGCAGGCAAATCTTGTTATCGGGAACAGCAAAAAAATGCAGTGCAGTGATTAATTGTGGCTCTTCTCAGCTTCCTCCTGTAGTACACTGTGTAACACACCCACACCACCACAGCCACATCCAATCAGGGCTTTGGAAAGGGAGAAATCAGGCGGAAAGCCACAATTCCACACCCTGTCACAATCCCAAACTTAGCCCTTCCTCTCTTCCTCTAACTTGTGACATCTCAATTCTTCCTCTCAATTCCCCTTCTCCTCTGGGTATTTCAAGACAATGAAAATGTTTTTAGCATCAGCCAATAAAATATTTACTTTACAATATTCCATTAATTTTTTCATTGATTTTTTTTTTCCTATCTTGGCTCAGGAAAGAGCGTATTATCATCACATCCCAAAATGAAGTACTTCATGCAACCTACACTGAGACTCCCAGAGCAATGTCTCAAGGCTAAATATTTAAAATATGTCTGTATTTGGAATGGTTTTGCTTTTCTGAAAAATAACAGTTCTCTTTCTAATGAGCCTGAGGTTCATTTCAATCTATTTCAGCTTTTTATGCCAAAGTTCTTCCTTAGATGGGGCTCAGCTGAGACAAGCAATGAATTTTCGAGTAGAAGGGATATCTGACCTCTCTGACTACAACTGTAAATTACTTCTGCACATGGCAATTTTAAAATCAAGGGTAATGGTTGGCAGTTTGGAATGACCTAAGGACACGTAACAGCAACATTCAACTGAAAACCTGGTGGAAGTTCCCAGGCTACATTGATCTGTTCTTAGCTTACTCTTCCTAAAGAAAGTATCACAAAATAGCCAGGAATATTTTCATTTTAGAGAGAGCTTAAGAAAGCACTCCAAATGCAACGATATTCAGCAAAGCATTTTAAGGAGGAGGGCTAATAACCAATGCTTCAGCACTTTTACCCTTCCCAGGAAAAAGAGGGTGTCATTGGTGTTCCCAGGGGGACAGGGAAACTCCCAATCCCGGGGCTGGCTTCCAGGCATTGTTGCCATATTTCAAATGTGTGTAACATAAACAACATTTCTACAGAACGCCAATTGCAACATGCCAATTACAGCCTAAATGCATGCTCCTTATTTATGGAGCTTTAGGAATGCATTTTGTGTGGTGCTGCAAACTTTAAGCATCTCCCCAGTTTATACACACCTCTATTCACAGTGGGTTCAGGTAGTGTATTTTCACATGAAGCCTAATTGCATGGTCAGCTCTTAATCTCTCCTTCAAAATAGTGGATTTTTTCTAGGTAATTTACATCTTGTTTACACGCTCCAAAGGAAAACATAACATCATGCACTGCTGGTGTTTTGGTTATTCACAAGCTGCGTATGAGATTTGCATTAAACCAAAAGGACCAGGCTCAGACACAGAGCAATGGAACAATAAATAAACTTCTACGCCGTTGAAAAACAGGAACCAGATGCTGTGTAACCATTTAATTTCTTAACATTCAAGCTGAAGAACAAAAAATTATCCTCGCCTGATAACACGGTTTTCATTTTTTTCTGCCCTTAATTTTAATGCAGCAGCTGACAAGAAACGCTATGAGAAACGTCCTGCTTGTGCAGAAATCTTAATAAGAAAACCCCAATTAATAAAATAACGTGCAGGTTAACGCAGACCCTTGACAGAGAACAGACTGGGTATGAAAAGCCAGCATATCCATTTTAAAGTCCTTTATTGTGTCCACCTAGAAAGCACCACGACCACTTACACTCTAAATCCATTTAAAACGCCACAGACAAAACCAGCGAACGAGATTTTGCCTCGCTGCCTAAAACGCGCTAAAGCCTCTTCATACAAAACGATAAAAAATAAAATAGAAAAAATAAATAACATCTACGCGTTGCACCAATAAAAGTTTCCGTAGTAAAAACCACGGGCAGAGCGGGCCGGCGGTGCCCGGGGCCGCCGGCGGCTCCGGCGCTTCCCTCCCTCCTTCCCTCCCTCCCTCCGCGCGTGCCCGGCGCGGGCGCGCCCGCGGTGCCGCCGGGGCGGGGGGAGGCGGCCAAGGGAGTGCGGGGACAAAGGAGCGGCTGTCCCGCGGCGGTGCGGGCCGGCAGGCGGGGGCAGCGCCGGGATAACGCCGGCCCGGTGGGAATAACCTGGTCCCGGCCGGGATAACGCCGTCCCGCGGCCCTCAGCCGCGGCCTCCCCCCCCCGCCGGCCCGGCCGACATCTTGTGTTCCGCCATTTTCTGCCCGCCCGCGCGGCCCCTCCACCGCCGGGCCCGCCCGCACCACCCGCCCGGCGCGGTACCGGCGGGCCCGGCCGGGCCCCCCGCCCGCCAGCCCAGGGACGGTCGCGGCCCGCAGCGACCGCGGCGGCGGTGCCGGAGCGCGGCCTGCGCGGCTCCACCGTGCCCGTGTCCGTGCCCCGGCTCACCTGTGCAGGCCCGGGGTGCGCCGGGCCCGCGGGACGCGCCGGGGCCGGGCCGGGCCTGGGCCCGCTCCGCCCGCAGCCTGGGCCGGGCGGCGGCCGCGAGCGCGCGGCCCCGCTCCGCTCCCCCGCACGTCACGCGCGCCCCCCGCGCGCCGAGCAGGCGCAGCCGCCGCCGCCCCCTCAGACCCCCCCGCGCCCCCGGCACCGTCAGGGGACCGCGGGGGGACCCCGCTCCCGCCCCGGGCACCGCGGGGCGACCTCCGCTCCCGCCCCGTGCACCGTGAGGAGACCGCGGGGGAACCTTCGCTCCTGCCCGGGGCACCGTGAGGGGACCGTGGAGGCACCCCTCTCCGGCCCCGAGCACCGCGCGGGGACCCCGCTCCCGCCCCGGGCACCGTGAGGGGCAATGGGGGGTGTTCTCCCACACACCCGTCCCCGTGAGGGCAGTGAATAAAACAATCAACATTTAAATAGCTCGGGCAACAGTTTCAGTTCTGTGGGTCTCTTACCGGCGTGAAAACCCGACTTACCTGGTTAAACGTGACAAGTAAATACAAAATTGAACCAGTTTTTTTAACATATAAAACTAGTTAGGATTCAGACACGAACCTTCTCATAACAAGCATAGCAACTGATAGTGGAAACTTTGCATTACTCTTTGTCATAAGATTGAGAGGCTTCTGTGCAAATCTGAGCAAAAGAGGACTTGGGCAATGCTTGGTGCCTGTTCCATGTCTTCTACTCCTTAGAGGAATCCTAAGCCAGAGTGTTTCCAAGTAAAGTGTAAAGGCAGAGGTGGATTCCTGGATGCTGAGAGGGGATTGCTCAGAGCTACTTGAGGGAGTGCAGGGCTGCCCCATCTGGGGTTTAGAGGGCACCTAAACCACCTGGGCTCTGGGAGTTGGGCCAACACAGGGTGGGCGACCTAAGGTGGGCATCCTGAGATGGGGCATTCCCGGGGGACCCTACCGACCACAGCTGGAGTGCTGTGTCCAGTTCAGGGCTCCTCAGGAGCTTCTATAATTCTCAGAGATTCATCCTCCTGGACTTTCACCTCCTTAGCAGAGAACTTGGAGACTTTCATTTGACCTTCCTCTCCTTTTTTTTCTTGTTTTAAAGAGGAAAGCCACATAGCACACACCAAATCAGTAGGAAAGACATACCAGTCATTTTGTCTAGCTCTAGCAAGAGACAGACATTCTTATGATGAAATAATTTCAAACTGCTCAATGCAATTAAGGAACAAAGGGGAAAATACCTGCAAAAGGTAATGACAAAACTGAACACTGGGGGAAATGGTGAGAGAGACTCAGTTTAGCCAGCTCTACACTTGCCAGCACCATGGATATTGACAGCCCTGCCTTATCTTGTCCTCCTACTCCTTTTTGGAGCAGTGCTGGAATATAAAATTGAACACTCACATTCTGTGGTCGCTCTGAGGTCGGTACAACAGAGCTGGATTGAGGTGAACAACCAGCACAGTTTGTCAGATTGTGGCACCACCAAGGCTGAGAAATGACAGAAAAAAGCAATTCACTGACACAACTCTCTGACATCTTTGGATCTGAATTTTGGAGGTTAGATTGTTTAAACTGATAGTCTGGGCTCTGAACAGATGTGCTAACACCATATCTGTGTGTTTCTGAAGATAAGAGAGGGAACCAGAGTCACTTATTTCTGACAGAATTTGCTGTAGTAGAAGTAAATCCAATGAAATTTGCCCACTTTGCATTTTCGTTACATTGAGAGAAAACCGAAGATCAAGAAACCCTTTCTAAAACCCTTAAGATTCTAGTTTTGTCATATAGTGTCACATATTACCTAATACTAAGGAAAATGATTTAACAGAAATCGCAATGTAACGTGCTTCAGATTTTTTGGAAAATGGGAAATAAATCCCCGTCTTCAGTCTCTTTTATTTGTTACTTAGTGGCAAGGTAGTCAATCTTCCATAGCTTCATTTATTTTCCTCATTTACAAAAAAGTTACAAAGCAAGCCAGGACAGTTGGGATCAACACAGAAGGAAGACAAAGCAAAAAAGACAAGAGACAAGGGAATGGGTCTGGAGGTATTTGGTAAAGCTTGGGACAGAGAGAGGCCAAGTCCTTGTACCACACTGCCAGGGCCAGGGCCTTGTTTGCTGCAGTATCAGGAATTCACCAGGTTTTCTTCCACAATTATCCTTGATGCCTTCTCTTTGCAGTAACTTAGTGCTCTCTAATAAGGATGGCAATTTCCTCTGTGTCCCACCCAGGTCTCACTGCTCTCGCAGCACCTGCATTGTCCGGTGATCATGCAACATTCCAAGACATTTCTGATACAGGATGCACTTGTTCTTAGTATCTCTGTAAAGAGATTAGAATTAAATCAGTAGCATGACACACACTCCCCAGTATGTTTGCTTTTAAAATAATCTGTATCTAATCAAACTACATTTTTATATATTTCTTTTCTTAGTATGTGCTGCTTCTGAGTGCTCACTCACCAAGAGCTTTGGAAGATGCTTTTCATGCAAATAACTGAAAGCATTACCACTGTGTGCACACAAACTGAAACAGCTTTGGAAATATTTGAAAACATTTCAGCAGGGTCTGTAACATTCCTGAAGAAAACACCTGCACAGTGAAAGGTGGCTGTAGGCTTTCTGTTAGCTCACATCTTAGTGACAAACACTATCAATTTAGTGATGATTTGTATTCAGTACCAGGATGGATGATATAATTAATATGCAGAGTATGTAATTAATATGCAGACTATGTAATTAATATGCAGAATATGTAATTAATATGCAGAGGGATGTGATTGATACGCACCCGGTACTGTCTGGCCTCTGGATAAACTGGATAAGGCAAATCCTTCCTGGGATAGTCAAACTCATCCCGCTGGGCTCGGGACTGAGGGAAATGATCTGATGCTGGATCTGCTGTCCTTAGAGGCTGAGCATACACGGGACTGTACAAAAGAGAAAAAGGTTATTAAACCTTATAATATACTGCAAATTGCACAAAGGCATTGTTTAAACTGAAAAATAAAAATATTAAAGCTCACTACTGCATGCACGGCACTGAGGCAATAACATCTAAAAGGTCTTTTAAGTTCATTTTACTGTCAAGCCCTCATCCTGCAAACAGAGAAGACTGAATTTATAGAAGCAGCTTTCTCTTTACGCTTTTATTTTTTTTTACAACAAACAATGCCACAGTACCTAATTTCCTATATTCCTACAATCATTTTCAAAGCGTTTAAAATTCACCATAGCTATACCTTCAACATTTTCAACATTTATATTGAAAAAAACCAGCCTTCCTTGAGGGCTGAAACATCAGCAAGCTCCAGCCTGTCTCTGCAGCAGAGCCCTGCTACGTGTGAGGAGACTGTTGTGCTCTCACTGAGCTGCACCCTGGCAAACAAGTTCTCTGCAGAAGTTGCAGTAAGAGCTGCAGCAGTCTGGTGCTGAGGGGGATTCAAGTGAGGAAACACAAGCAGGGAACTGTGATTCTAAACAGGAATGAAATCAATGCCTCTGGGATTAGAGGAAAACCAGAGAAGCCTCTGGATAAAGCAGTATTTTACGATTTGTATGTGAATAATCCAGCCAAAAGCTTTGCCATTTACTGGACCTTTGTTGCTTGCTGTGCCACTGGCAAAGCTGCAAAGTCATTCTGAGTCTCCAAACCAGGGTATAACGTGAGAATGAGCACAAAAGACAAAAAATAACAGCATACCTGTAATCCTGTCTTTGATTTGGGATTGAGGCATCATTAAAATCTTCTCTTTTCAGTACAACTTTTGGAATTTGTCCAACCCAGGCATCCTGCATGTAGGGATCAGGTGGTTACACAGAGCAAAATGACAACAAATTAGAATAACCAGCTCTCCAGGTACGGAATGTTAGAAGGTATAAACCAATTTTTCACTTACAAAATACAATGTCTAGGCTACAACTCACAGTCTGGGGTGTGAGAAAACCCTAAGTTCTGCAGCTCTGACCCAAAAAGATTCCTTTTACAAAGGGTTTTCTTCCCTACCAAACTGCAGGATTGGGTCTGATTCACACCTTGGGAACAACAGCATCGGCAGGACTAAATCTGAATTAGTTAAAAATTGAACAGCACCATCTCCTGGTAAAGGCAGGCTCAGACCTGCTGCATTGCCAAGCTATTGATACTCTACAGATGGATTTAGCAGAAAATCCTGTAGCAGACTAGATTATTTTCTCCCTTTTCTCAGACAGCCTTCAATGTCTCCTTCTCACATACTGTGTGTTCCTTAATATGTAAAATAATCCCTTGAAGTACCAAATGAGGAAATGAACACACATACACAAATATTCCCTTTCAGTGATTCTTTGTATTTTATATTGATTTTTTAATGGTATTTATCCATCTTTTCTCTTGACACCTACTAGTTCAAGCCATGATCTCTACTACATCTTGCCTAATAGAGAAAACTGGCACAGCAGAGCATGATCTCTTTTTAAAGCTGGTCTTCTAACTGGCCAAAAATGGAAATAGTTGTTTGAACATCCTGTAAAAATAATGCCAGGTTCTTTGTTTTCCCCTATGCAAATTAGTTTCACTTAATCCTTGATGACAGGTTTCACCTTCTCACATGCATTCAGCTGATCTTGGAAATCAGATGCTAGGAGACTTTAAACTCAAATTCCCTTTTTTTTTTTTTGCTATTCCCATTGCATTGAGCTGAATCCCCAGGGCCTGGGGGCTGTGCTGTGCCCCCTGTGCCATCTCTTACCTCAGCTGGCTGATGGTGCCCTGGGTTGGCAGCTGTGTCAGTGCTGAATGCAGGGTTCTGCTGTGCTGCACTGTATGGAGCCTTTGGCTGCTTCCTGGGGGGAACAATGGGAATTCAGAGCATTAGCAATGCCGAGGGTCCTGACAGATGTTTTTTGTGCTGCAGATTGGTTCAACAGCCATGTCAGAACTTTAGATGTCCTGTGGCAATGGCTGTACAAGAGCTGGGTATTATTACAGCTTTTCTATGTCAGAGCAAGGGCCAGTGACACACTTCTGGGGCTCAGTGACAGAAGAAAAAACCCATATTGTCTGTGTACTTGGGAGAGGTGTCACTGGGAAAAAGTGATGAAAGCAAAAAGCATCTCAAATTGCCAATATCTGAGACCCAAGAGTGGAAAGAATTGTATTTAAACACCAAGCCTCTTGTCAAGTTATCAGTCTTACTCCTTTTCTTTTTAAACTTGTGGAAAAAAATCCCTAAGAGCAAATAAATCAGAAACACACATTTCGTGGTGTTGAATTTAAGCAGTAAATGTACTTATCAATCTTTAAAGCCTGCCTGGTGAGCCCTAAAGAAAAGCAGTGACTGAGAGTGAGGTGGTAAAATGCTGAGTAAGTGCTGAGTGCTCAGGTAAGATGCTTTGAGTTAGTTTTAAATTGTATAAATAGTATTTTGGCAGAATGGCAACCTTGTGCTTTTAAACCTTGTGCTTTTTTAATCCAGAGGTTAAAAATTAACCAAAATGCCAGACTCCTTTTGCTGAACTTCCATTTTGAGTATAAAACTCCTTATAAGTGCACCCAGAGTCACTTACCCAGCGTTTTTCATTTTCAAGGAGAAGACAGCAGAAAATATTACAACCACTATGATAATCAGTGCCACTCCAGGAAGAGTAGCCACTAAAATGAAATCCAGAGTGTTCCAAAGGTGGTTACATTTGGGGCCCATGTACCAGTACTCCATCCAGCCCATTCTGTAGTAATCACATCTGCAAATAAAAATATTCACTTTTAGCAACAGCATTTTACTTCAAAAGTAAGCAATACCAAAAAAGTACAATATTCTGCTATATAATTATTTATTATTCGACACTGCAGGGGCCAAGAGTTTCACTATTTTTCCTGTTTGTTTAAAGGTGTTTTTTTATCTTAGTTACACCCATCTGTTTCCAGATTTGATGCAAAAATACTTTGCCAGGCTCTGAGTAACCAAGTCCAAGTTGGCATTTCAGGAGTCCAAGATACGGAGCTTTGATGGGAACAGGGTGCAGTACCCAAGTCATGGCCTGGCTCAGGTCAAAGATCTCTTTGTCTGCTCTCAGCATGGCAAAGCTGCTGAGTGGAAGTCAAACCTCACATTTCTGGCTGTCATTATGATACAGATTTTTTAAAAGGGAAAAAACCCCGACTACATAATGGAGAATAGAACATTAAGAAATCTAATTTTTTTAACTCAAAATTTGATCAACCTGAGAAAAAAATGAACTTGCAATTACACAGCTAAGTCAATTCTAAAGTAAAATAGTTGAGAGAACAGGTAGCATGTAAAAATTAAGGGCTACAGTGATTACCTACATTAGGAATGACATGCTCACACATATATTTAAAAAGAAAACACTATGCCCAAATCCCAGATTTGATGCTCTGTACCAGAGCTATAAACTTATGCAGATTGTGAATGAAGATCAACATTTATTTTCATGGATCACTTTGGAGGATCTAAATTTAGTTAATCATTTAGAATATATTTGACATTTACATGGTGTATATTAAACAAACAAACCAAGCCCACACACTACCTGCAAAAAGGTTCTCCATTTTTACACAGACAAGGAATATTTTCAGGACAGAATTCATTTGTATTACCCAGACAGGCCTCAAAGTCCACAACTCCATTGCAGTTGGCTGTGAATTAAAACAAAACAAGTATTTAATGCAATTATACAGTAACATACTGTCAGTGGGCTGTGTTGCTAATTACACCAGAAATTTATGCTTCAGATGTACTCTGTAGATGACACTAAATCTTTCTTTCCTGTGACTTGTCCCTGGAAAATTTTGAAGCTATTTGAGAAATGAAAATTTATCTGCTTAAATTACTTTACCCTGAATGTGTACCCATCTTCCTGTTGGCCAGGAAATTGTATGGCTTGTGTTGGTATGGTTTTTATTTCATAATTATAAGTGTGGTTGTGTCTGAATTCCACTATATATCATCTCTGGCTTGTTGACAAAGACTAAAAGTCATGAGACTCATTAGAGATTCCAACCTTCCAGTTATAATCCAAATTAGAACCTTTTTGTGTGTTCTGCAATGGGATTATTCCTTGGCTTAGCCTACAAAAGGATCTGGTTTGCATTAATGTTGGTTCTCCTCTATCTCTTTTGCTGTGTAAACACTGGGCTGTAAATTTTGTTCCACAATCTGAGTGTTTACAGTATTTCAAGGTATTTGGCTGGCTCAAAAGAACTCCCTCAGCAGCCTGAATCATCACCAAACACCAGCACGTTTGGCACTCCCACTCCACATCCTTTGCTACCTGTTCTCTCCTGCTCAGCACTCGGACTCAACAGCAGGCACCACCCTGAACACCCAGAAAAGCCCCCAAACTGCCACCAGAGCCAAATCTAATTGTGCACAGCAGTTCCAGGAGAGCAGCCACATTTGGAATGAAGCCAGAGTCAGAACTGGATGAGATCTCTGAGCAGAGCCTCCGAGCCCAGCAGGCAACTGATGGAGCAGCTGTAATGTCACTGTCACTGTCAGATGGACTTCCCACCAGAACCAGCTCCTGACTGATGCATTATTAGCCAGAGGAACTGTGCTGGGAGCAGCCTGCACTCCAGAAAGAGATGGAAGCCTCCTTCTTTTCCACTGTCCAAGTGCCTCTAATCCAACCTTTGCTGCTTATCAGAGATAAATCTAACTGATTACAGTGACCAAGGCTTGAACCAGCCCATTTACACACCCTGCATGCTCTCCTCTCTAGAGTCATCAGCACTGGAACTTTTTCCAAGAAAACCTAACTACAGGTTGTGTGTTATGGCTATAAACACAGAACAATGAAAAATCCCAAGTAGCACTTGGCATGGCTCATCTGGGGGATAAGCAATGTTTTTAGCTACCCCTCTGATCAGTAACACAATTATAATTCTTTTAGCAATAATACAAAAAACACTAAGGCAGCAGAAAATCACCAGTCTGGGAGAGAGGGGGTGTGTGTTCCCTTTGCTATTAATGCTCTAATATTCCATGTGATAAAGGAACTCACTGCTGAGCCCTTCAAAATTCTGTGGTCTACATAAATGCCAAGTTAGCTTTCAAGTGGTAACTTATTTTGCAAATGTAAGTTTAGAGTAGCATTAAAAAATTCCTCAGATCACAAACAAAACTCTTATTAGAAAAATAATAACTGCAGCTGGTTTGCATCATTCCAGGCTTAGGGATACCCAATTACAAGTAACTGGTAGCTACCAGGTACAGAACAGGGATGATAAAATAAATAAATATATCCGTAAAATATGTGGGAAATCTTCTCATAAAATAATTGCAGGCCAATACTGGTCTAACAGAACCCGAAACAATTCCATTACTTCACTATACACTTAAAATAACTTTTCTAACCAGTGCATTCTGGTTGTCATGCTCTTAATTATTGATGATTTTTTCCCTGTTAGTATCAAAAAAAGTCTAAGAATACTTGCTACTAAAAAGTGTATAATTTTTTTAACCCATATACCAAGTGTTTTTTTCCCTACTGAAAAAGAACCAAACAATTTAACTCATTTAAAAATACCCTTCTGAAATTCAGAGTCTGACTCAAATGATCCCAACCCACCAGGACACTGAGTTTCAGCTGTAATTAATTCATCTGGTTCTAACCTCTTCCCTGTGCCACCAAACACAGGACAGCAGCTGTCTCACCAAGGTTTTCACATCTGCATTGTTTTGCTGTTCTTTGAAATAAAGCCAGCCTAAAGCCTACGAATTCCCAAGCAGCAATCCCCCCCAAGGAATTGCAATGCCCAGAGCAGTGGACATGGCCACATCCCTGCCCTGAGAAGCCACAAAGCAGAATTGCAGCAGTTCTTACGTTGTGAAGTTTCACTCAGCAAGGGGCTGGCCAGGACCAGGACACACAGCAGCACTTTCAGAAAGGACATCCTGGGCCTTTTCTTCCAGACTTTGCCAGCAGCAGAATGAACTTCTCTCTTTCTGCTGCTGTGGATTGTGGATTTTGAGCTTGTTTTACAGCATCCTTCTCTATAAAGAATTACTAATTAACTTAAAACTGATACAACTTCCAGATAACTTACCCAGCATATTTTCCTTTATGAAACAAGGTAGTTCCATAAAAATATCTCATTAATCTTGCTGTTTCTGAATTTTTGTAATCAGATGTGAGGTATTCATTTAATGACATAAATTTCAACACACTAAGGTATCTGTCAGGAGCCTCTCTGTTCTTCCTTTAGGCTGCTGTTACCTTTTACAGATAACAAACTTGGACTGCATTTGCAGACAATTTCCTGGAACAGACACTGTTTTAAAAGACAAAGCCATGGTCCTGAAGTCATTGAAGATGGATGTGATGGGAAGGAGGGAATCCTGTAATTGGATGCATCTACCATTATGTTTTGTTGATTCATTTTTCATTTTTCTGAGAAAATAGAAAATACCCATGTGGCAAGGATGAGTAATGACAGAAACTCACACCTTAGCACACCCCCTGTCATCTTTCTTCTTTATTATTTAAAGAGTCCTTAGAAATTCTCGACATTCACTGCACAAGAAGATCTGACTCTGTGGTCACCCCAAACACTACCCAGGTTACACCCAAAGTTTGTGGAGTTTGACTGCATTGAAGCTGAAGTTAGCACAAACCTTGCTCTTAGCACAGGGCTTTCAAAACTAATCCATAACTGATAAAATCCCAACGTGGAGTTCCTAATTTGACAGGAGCTGGCTGCTTATGTAAACATGCCAAGCACAGTTACATTAACAGCAAAAGGTAAACTTTAACCTTTGCTTCTCAAAGGATAAATAATGATCTCTAAAAATCAATGCCTAGCAAATTCTTGAAAGAATACTGCTTTGGCTAAAGCCCAACAGCACTTAATATTACAGCAGTAGATAAGAGATTCTCAGTCCTGCCAGAAGATGGCTTTACAACAGACCACAACAAAGAAATTAATATTTACATCAGTGAAAGAAATTGCATGATCCTTCTTCAGATGTAAGGCAGAAGTGTGAAGAAGCAGTTCCTGCAGATGCTCCATTCTCCTGCTGACAGGGAATTCCCCTCTGGCTCCAGCTCCAGCTGCTCAGTGGCAGCCTCACGTTGGCTGATGAACAAACACCTTTACCTGGGCTCTCAGGTTTGGTTCAAGGATGCAGAAATGCAGTGGGCAGTTTTTCCTTGGGTGAGATGTTTTAATGAGGCAGATTAAAAACCCCAAACTCTTGACTTGGCTGCATCATTGGCATTTATTGGATGCAGAGGGGTTGGACCTGGCCTCAGGAAGGGCTGCAGAGGCTGAGAGGCAGTTTCTGTTTTCAGTGCCCTCTTGGGTAACAGCAAATAAACCCAGAGCCAGCAGCCCTGAGCAGCTGAGAGCTCTGTACTGCACAGCACACCCATTTCCTCCTCTTATTGTCTGAGTTTCTGGAACTCAGCACAATCAAGTGCCAAGTTATTTATTCTATAACAACATCCAGGCTCATTTAATTTCTTCAAAGAGAGGCATATAAGTAAACCAAAGTTACTGATCAAAATTAATGGTGGAAGATGGAACTGCTCATGATCTTTAATCTTAATTCAGATCTGGTTCAAGATAGCTGTGGAGACCAGTCTCTCCTCCTGCAGCAGTGCAGGAGTTCTAAAAGTGACACAAACTGACCACAAGCTATGGATTCCCCAAGCACTGGTGTCAGGACTGCTACAAATAGAGGCCAGAAAAGGTTACCAAGGCTTGAAACCATGACAGGCTCAGTTTACACCTATTCCCTGGTCACAGCAGTCGAATTTCTTTCAGCTGTTGCAGCAAAATCCATCTCCTGTGTCTGTAAACAAAAGGACAAAGGAGTAGCTGCACCTGGAACAAGGGTGTTTGCTCTGCCCACAGCGAACCCAGGGTTTCACAGGGCTTGTTCTCTGCCTCTGGTCCACAACAAAAGCACCTCAGGGGCAGGAAGAAAGACACACTGATTTCTGGAATGGCTTCAGTCACCCTTCCTTGGCTGCAGCTTGCCATCAGCACATAGCTGAGCTTGGCTTCTGGGAATCCTGCACTTTAAAATAAAAACCACACACAATCCAGTGCCTACTGATTGGCCTTTTAAAAAAGTATTGGCTTTGTGGGACCCCACTTTCTTTTGGATTTAAAATGTTTTCAGCTTTTCACTAAAATACTCCAAACTTTCACTACAAGATAACAACACTGCTGCATTCCAATTCCTTTCCAGTATCTCCCAAGCTGTTCAAGAATGACAGGGACAACGTGCCATTAAAACAGCCCCATTACTCATTCACACAATTCTCCTCCTTTTGAGTATTTCACTCTTTATTTTACACATGGATTACATAATTTATGACCCGTGCTTGGCAAATTACTTAATCCAGAAGACTGGCACAGTCACACTGAGACAAACACATTTACCACCTGCTTCCTTCTTGAACAGTGTCACTCCTCCAGCATGGATAAAAACTTTAGTTTTTCCAAGTCCTGAACTACACCATTCTTTAGAAAAAATACCAAGAGAAGAACATGGAAGCACTTCTCAAAATTCAGGCCACTGAGCATTGATCTGTCCTATTGCTTCAGGGATTTGTTCCAGGAGTGTTTCAATACTTCAGGGTGAAGTTTTTCCCCCAGCATTAATAAAACAAATGTGACTTAGTCATTAGAAATGAACTCTTAAAAAGTACTTGAAAGGGAAGGAATTGACAATTTTCCTACAGATGAAAACAACAGACAAAAATTAAACTTAGTTTTTAAAAAGTATCTTATCACCCTTTATTTCCAGGTGCCTCACAGCGATATGACAAAATAAAGTATCACAATCAGTTTTATGTAAATAAAAAATTAATACCAACAAGCTCCAAATCTCTCTATATTGAATACAATCAACCATAAATAAAAACCCCATGCATTAAATTAAAGCTATTCCTGTATTATAAAATACCATGTGACCCCATTCTTTAAGACGTTGATTTTTTCACAAATATATAACTTATATAAAAATTACAATATACATTCTTACTTTTATGTGACTGTATTATTGCATTGTGAAACAAACTTAAGTGACACTTAAGGATACATTTCAGAGGCATTTCAAAGTGTTTCACTATAAATTAATAAAACCATGTCTCACAATAAAACTTTTCCCATGTTTTATGTTAACTTTTCAGTGTAACAGATTTGTCTGTTGGGTCTGAAATCTTCAAGAGCCCAAGTCAGGCACGTGGTTACCCAGGACTCACAAGAGTGGCATCATCCAGATCTGAGTTTGCTTTTTTAAAGCCATTGCATAGCACCTTTACTAGAAATTACTAATACAGACATGTGGCTACAGCTCCTTGCAGTCAAGAGTAAAGTATTAAATAACCCCTGGAGGTTCAGATGTCTGAACTGAAAGCAGAGAACACACCCAGCCAGAATACAAAATTTGCCATCTTTCTCCTCCACTTTCTTTGGCTGCAGTTAGGGAAGATTTTTCTTTAGCTGTCCCTGTTTCACAACCAAAACCTTCTAATTTTAACCCCACTGTGTGGGGATAGTAAACAAAAATTGGTGATACAAATGAAACAAACAGAAAATTACCCTGCCTTGAGGAGAAAGAGAAATCTCAGCTGATGAAAAAACTAAATTAGAAAGTGACAATAACATCAGCAGTAGCATCACCATCAACTGGTGTGGGTTGGAAGGGACTTAGAGCCCATTTTCTTCCACTCCTGCCATGGGCAGGGACACCTTGCACTATCCCAGGCTGCTCCAAGCCCTGTCCAACCTGGCCCTGAGCACTTCCAGGGATGGGGCAGCCCCCTGGCAAACCCTGAGCTGGAATAATCCTGTGCTGCTCACTCCTCTCACCTACCAAACCATGACACAGCACAGGGACTCCTTTCTGTGAGCACAGAAGTGCATCCTTCCTCTTGCTGTCCATCAGAGTGGGCAGGAACACTCATTTTATGTTATGATGTTTAACTCTGAGGTTTAGTTCTATCCCAGTGTTGCCCTAAGGAGTCAATAGAGCCTGAAATGCAGCCCAGGACAGCTTTGGGCACCAGGGCCATGCACAGCACCAGGGGCTGCCATGGAGCTCCTGGCTGCCCAGCCACAGGGCCAAGGGACATCTGAGCCCAGCCAGCCCCTCCTGCAGCACCAGACCTGAAGGAAATGCCCTCAGTACCTGGGCAGTGCAGGGCAGTTTCTGGCACCAGGGAAGAGGCAGTGTCCCAAGGCTGCTCTCCTGGGAAGGGCAGATGTGCTGGCTCCACAACAGCAGCCCTGCAGCTCCTCTCCCTGCTCCCACCAGACCAATTCCTCGGCAGTTTTTCACTATGGCCTGAAAAATCTCACCACAGTAAACTCCTGCAAAATCCAAGCAATCTGCATCATCTTACCTCTCCTGTTGACTTGCTGTGCTAGCACATCACTCAAAGTTAGAATTTAACAATCCAGGAGCAGAGCAGATGGCTTTTCCTTCATGTTTTTATCCAGAATGTTATCAAAGGGAGACAGATAATACAATTTCTGGCATTCAGTCATGCACTTGAAAATGATAATTTCTTCACAATTTTCACTTATGTCTTCATCTGTTTCCCTGGAAATGGTATATGAAGCCCAGCCATCTAAGTTTTCTACTCTTCTCTCTGTGATGAAACACTAAATGTGTCATGTCCAGGAGCTCTCTGAAGATTGATTTAATATCCTCTGATTGCTGCCTGAATTCTGACAGTTGCCTGGGCCTTTAAGAAATGATTAAAGAAACAAAAGACATTCAATCCTGTCAGCTGTCCCAGGCAATTTTCACTAATAGAATTCTTCTTTTAAACTCCACATTTTCTGACTTCACCTTGCACTGGACTCTGTGTAACAAAAACCAGCACTTCACGAAATTTGGATTTTAAAATATCAATTTGTTTCTGACCCATCCTAAAAGCTTTTCTTCTTTTGCTCATTCACCATTTGTGCCTTCTGCACATTCCATCCTGCAGCATCTCCTCACAACTTTGCTGATCCCACAGGGACACCAGGAATTCTGCCTGTATTTCACTGGTCATTTGACTTTGCATCAGCAGCCTTGCAGAGAAATCAGGTTGTGAAATTTCTTCTTCTGGAGAGCAGGAGCAAATATCCCATCACATCCCAGTGCTGAGAACAGCAGCAGTTCAGGCTTTAGCCTTCCATCCACGCTATCTGGTATCTCTAGCTTCCCCCTCAATTTTACAGCAAAGCCCGTATTTTCCTTAATTAAAAGGTAACAGAATGAAGAGAAATGGAGGATGAACAGAAGTACAGGGATATGCACCATGATAAAAGCAGTGTTTGAAAGCTTCATCCTAGGAAACTTAATTTCTAATATCATTCTCGAGGAAAAACACAGAATTTCACAGAAATCCTACCAAAATCAATGAGATATTGCATACAAACTTGTGGGATGAAAAAGTTGGCTGCCTACTACTTCTGCACTTTTACTGTCAGCAGTTTAAACCTTGAAACTACAGATTTCCAACTTCCTAAACACTTCTAATGGATTTTATATAAATTCACTATCAGTTTCATGGATTAAGCAATTCAAGCACAGTTATTCCAAGTATTAGAAGTAAGTGAAAGCTGATGCTTAGTCTAGAAAGGAAGTTTAGAGATCGGTTGTGTGGTTTTGCCCAACTTCAGAGACATCTGAACACAGCAGAGGTGTGCAGGACAAGGAGTTGTTTCCATGCACCTTTGTGAAAGAGGCAAACAGTACCAAATTATTTTGCAATGAAAAAAGTGACTCTTTTACACAAGCTTTAAAGCCAATGCTGTTCACATCATACAACCACGGAGATTTTAAGGATACTCAGACCAGCAGGAACTTGCACTTCATTCCAGAGCTGAAAGATAAAAGACAAAGAAGCCTCTGCAAACCCCATCCCTCACATTCTTCATTCAGATCAAGGAACATCTGAGCCAAAGCAGAGATACGTTTGCATTTTCAAATATCCTTTGTGAAGTGATATTTATTAGCAAGTTTGGCACAGAGAAGTCCCACTGGGAGAAGACACAAATCTTGTTTTCTCAGTGTCTCACTAATGACACTGAGTGAATTCCCACTGCTTTTATGGAGTCAGGAACAAAATAAGCACTAAACAGAATCATGTAAGTCAATAATACAAATTGGAGATAAGAAAATATCTGATGAAATTATACCTCACAGAGTGTGTATTGTAAAGATTATTCCTTCCCTTCTTCCCTCCCCCTTATCTGTAACATTTTGCATTTTGTAAAGCAGACTTGGCTTAGCTCCTGGTGCTGTACATGTCCACATCTTCTGGGCTGGACTGACCATGGTCTGCAAGTTTTGGATCAGGCTTAAATTTTGATTTCTTCACTGTTCCTGTTAGAGATAGTGAAAAAAATATGGTTAAAAAGTATGCTTATAGTTGAGCTGTAAGGAAAAAAAGCTTAGTGATACATGTTGAGAATTTCTGTATTACCAAACACTTAGAAAAGATCAAAACCTGCCTGCTCCAGTTCGAAGTGTGTGAAGAAGGAGGATGAGGGCAGGTTGGAACACTGAGCACAGCAGTGGATGGAGAGCAAGAGCTCTTCTCACTCTCCAACACCACTTCCTACCCCAGCAGAGTGAGAGAAGAATTTGTGACGCTTTGCCCAACACATGGAAATGAAGGGAAAGTTTGAGGTGTGGAAAAAGTCCCCTAGTGTTTCTTGTCCAGGAGCAGAGATGGATCCCACAGCCAGCCCTGCCAGATCTCCCAGCAGCTGCTGCCAGATGGCAAGAACTCCACGTGAAGACAAGCACTCTCACCTAGTTTCATTTCTGAGCTTCCAAAAACCACAAACTGAGCTTAGTGAACCACTGAACCCTCCCACTCACTGAAGGACAGAGCACAGCTGATATATTTAATGATACTGCAATTCCAGAGCATCTAGGGGGATATAAAGGCAGCTTTTCTGGGGCTGTGGCTCCTGTTCCTGATCTGCTTCTTTTCTAGCTACATCACTTGATCCAACAAAGGGTGTTACATTCTCCTGAAAGCTTTGCTCCACTTGGACTGAGAAAATAAACATCTCTGGCAACACAGATTCATTTAGGGCAGGGATATTTTTGGCTGTATTAAGGACATGAACTAATTCCACCTATAAAAGCAACGACAGATCTATAAACACAAACCCAATAAAGACAGTTTGGCCTGGAGCAAGTGTAAAAACAGATCAAAGCCTTCCACAAACTAAATCAGAAAAAATTCAGATGCAAAGCAAAGATGTGAATGCATACGACAGTGAAAATAAAGGAAAAAAATAGTAAAACCCTCATCCAAGTATGTTCTGCTTGCTTTCCAGAAAAAAAATCTCTGGTAACAATTCCTTCCTTCCAAGTGATTTCCTTGCAACAAATAAAATTTAGAAGTTGCCTCTTACAAGAGGTAACAATACTTTAAAACAAATTTAGTTCTCCTTCAATAGGTAATTCCACTGTTTTCTCTTAAAAATTGGACTACCAAATTTTTGTCTGTTAAACAGGCTGTTATGTGATCTAGTTGATTATCTCAACCACTTAAGGTGCACAAGGAACCAGTGCAGAAAACCCAGCACAATGAAATCCAATGCTTCATTTCTCAATTACACATCCCTCTTTCATTCCACTATGGATCCTCTCGGCACTTTTAGCAGAGGCTAAAAGTAATAAAATCCATTTGAGACTTCAATTTTCTAATAATAATCCAAATTAAAACCTTTTTGTATGACTTGCATTTGGATTATTCCTTATTTTGGCCATTGAAAGAACCTGGTTTACATTAATATTGGTTCTCTGACATTATTGAGAGAGAACAGCAAATATATAATTCTGTTATTATGACAAGGTCCACAGTGAGAAAATTATCACCTCCCTGAGGCTCTGAAATATGAATTAAATGACAGCATGTAAAATATGCTCTCAAGAATAATATGCACTGACAGCCTGCTCCAGTTTAGAGCAAGAGTAAGTGCAAAATTAAGTCAACTAATTAGATTTGCAAGTTGCCCTGAGATTACACTTGAAATGTTTAATTCACCTGATGAAGGCACTGGATCTTCATTACTCCGACACTTTACTGGAAAAGATTCAGTTCTGTTAAATGATCCTGACTCAACAGCAGACTCAGGTTTGGTACTAGAAATTCCCTTCTTTTTCTTATCTTCTTGCATAATTGGTTTTGACTCTTGCTGCAGCTGTGAACCAAATATTAATAAAAGAAAGCACCTGGGTATATGCTTAATACATTATTGCAAAATAAAGCTTTCAAGTCTGGAAGCTTATCTCATGAAATTATTTTCAGATATGACATCATGCAATGATATTCAACTAGTCAGCTGCACACAAGGGGCACAGCTGGAAAAAGTAAAATTCATGAAACCCCACAGATCAGACAGAATAAATTTATGGAGAAGGGAAATTGTCATGAGTATATACTTAGGACTGAAGCTGTGGTTTTACCAGAGACCCTCCAAGACCTTCACAAGTTCATTTCCAGGTGAGGAGCCTTTAGCCTTACACAAGACTGGAACAGCCCTGAGTGTTTACACAACACTTACTACCCCTAGTTAGCAGGAGATGGAAAGATAAATCATGGGTACACCCTAGTAATGACAAATAATGTGTCTTGGGAAGAGGCTTCACTCAGGGGAAAAAATGAAGTTAAGAGAAGTGTCTGTACCACATCAATTCTTGTTCTGCTATCAGTTTAATGACAGTTATCTGAATCTCATTTTCAAAATTCAGAATTCCATTTGTGCTTCTCAGAAGAAATAAAGGGTGAGGACTGCATGCCTATGAGCACTGTCAATTTAAAGCAAACTATTTCTACATGTTAACGTAACTGAGAAACTGAAATTTTCTTTAAAAAGAGCAATGAAAAACTACCATGCAAAGCTGCAATTTTATTTGGGAAGTGCTACTTTTGTCAAGGTTTTATAAATGTCCACTTAAAGAAAAAAACATTTTGGGTTGGATAAAACCCACATTTAATTCTGGGATTACCAACCCAAATTCCATATGTAATTTACAGAAGGTTCATATTGCCCTCTACTCTCTGCTGGCAAGGCTTCAGCTGTTTAATATGTCCTATTTTGACTGCCTCACTTAACCACACACAAAATCCCCTAAAACAGAAAAAGGAGAGAAACTAGAGGAAATTCTGAGGAGAAGAAGAATTATGTCAGAGTTAGAAAGCCTGCTCTGTAACAGAAGGTTATAGTGGGGAAGAGAATCAGGTCAAAAACCCTGATAACTTTTCCATTTGTAGTAGGCCAATATAAAGAGGTTACTGACCATTTATTCACTGTGGCTGCCATGAGGACAGGGCAAGGAGAAGAAATAAATCAGCCATGGACAATTCGTATCACAGGGTAAATAAAGTAGACTTCCTGCAAGGGTTGTAGAGCAGTAAGCCTGTCATACCTACTGTAACCCTGAGTGTCTTTTGTCCAAATTCAGGGGCTACCTAAGACCAAAGCTTGAATCAAAACGGATCCTTTATGCCAAGATAAGAGCCCTTAAGAGAGCTCTTCTTCTCCTGTGCACACTGCATGCATTGTGGGACTACAGAGGGGATCTCAAAATCCACTGGTGTGAAAACAATTAAACACCAAACTGACAAAAAGATCAGATTGGGGTTTGTGCCTTGCTTAACACCATCAGTAAACCTTGAACAGCACCAGCAGAAGAGACCACAACTTTCTAAGCTCCCTCTCAAGGTGTGAGGTGTAATGACTTCCTAAGTCCTACCTTGGTGACAGTTTCCTTGTCTGCCCACAGTGACCTCACAGCCTCGTAGGTCTGGTGACTCGCATAACGCAACTTTTTCCCTGTTACCTATTTTTTAGAAAAACATAATTTAACAATAGTCTTTAAAATAAAAGACAGAGTATTCAAATGAAATTAATCACATTTGCATGAGAACATGCTCAACTCCATCCTAAGGCATCAACTTTTCAAATCTACTATGTATTTCCCTTACACCAAGCAAATTGTAAATAATGTTTAAATTGGTATTAGGAATCCATAGGGAACATTTCCATGCTAAACCCCCTACTCCAAATGAAATCAAACCCTGATCAGCAGTGTGCTGGCAATGTTGGCACAATAGATGGAGCACCAGGTTAAAGGATCCAAACTTGTCCCACTGTGTTGGAAATGACCACAGATAAACCAGAACCTTACCTTAGCAATGACCACTGACTGAGCTGGGTAACAAACAGCATATCCTACAGTAGTAAGTCCCAATGGATAAGCAATTTTCTTAAATCTAGAACCTGTACAAAGCCAAATATTTTCAATAATTAGACAAAATGAAATGCAAACTAAATAGTTGTAGCAATTAAATGCAAAGACAAATAATCCCAAACTAGGTTTTCCAATATTATGAAGAATGAGAAGAATTGTATATTAGTCTGTCTAGTCCTGCTCTGTCAGCTCTCAGCCAGTTCCTAACAGCAATCAACAATGTCCCTTCATTTACCAGGAATTTCTTTTAGTCCCACAGGCTTTTGCCAATGGTTCAGAACAGTATTCTGACCACTGGAACTGTTACAGGCCAGTCATGAAAACAAGGCAGCCCTACCTTTCCTTGCCAGCACTGCACCAGCCAGGCCTGACACTGTAATCACAGCGGCTTTGGGAAGAAATTCTGGGGGAGGGTTGTTCAGGTAAACATAAGCATCTAAGAAATGGGAAAAAAAAAAGACAAAAAAGAAGCAGGGCAATTCAGTGTCAGTCATTTTATTTCCCACTTAAGAAACAAAGGTGAAAATTTTGATTTTACTGAGAGTTTATAGATGAAATGAGACAGATATGTGACTTGCCTACCTTTTCCAAACTGAATCGAATCCATTATTCCATTTTTAATAAAGACATAGACACTCTACAAGGAAAGAAAAACAAAACCAGAAAGTAAAATCTCTGTAAAAGTAGCTGTTCACACATATCTCAGCACAATGAGACAAAGAAATACTGTGTGACATTAAAAAACACAAACCAGTGACTTTCTAGAAAGGCTGTGCAGAGATCTACCCTCTTTGTGACAAACACATATATTTTTAAAACTTACATTGGCAACTAATTAATTTAAAAAAATCTCTCTAATGTAAGCTCCCTTTCAAAACTGAAATCTGGTGAACTCTAGAATAGGAAAACACCTGGATGCCAACTGTATAGGAAAATTCAATTATAAAATACAATCTTCTCTTCCTTAGAGACTTTCTCAGGAAAACTGAAAGATCAACACCGAATTTGTACCACCAGAGGTCACTGCTATTCAGTGCAGGAACTCACAATGATTAATGGCATTAAAAAGTTTGATACAGATTTATAACAAGAGTATTTCAGTCATGCAGTCACTGGCAACATTTTTACAGACCAATGGAATCACAATTTACAGAAAAAATGAAGACATTTTGAATTTTGTTTTCAACTGTTAGGGTCTACAATTTCTGCAAAAGCAAAACACAAGTGCAACATCTCCTCTGGCCAGCAGTCAGGGTGAAGCTGCCGTTTCCCAGCAGGTACAAAAGCAGTGACAGGCACCACAGTTCCCTCTCCAGCTGGAACATGCAGTAACAGAGCTGGGAGGTGTTTCTGATGGCTCATGAGGAACAGCCTGCTGCAACAGATACAGGGGATGCATTGTTTGTCTTTTTTGTCAGGTACTGCCCTTTGGAAGGAGCTCCTTCTCCATGGACTACATCTGGAATTTCAGACTCCAAAACACCCTCAATTTCTCCCAGCAAGAATTTACCAATGTAACTCCTGCTGTAGAAGGAAGGCTCATTTTTCCATCCAAAATTATCTTATGCAAGACAAGGATCTGCCAAAAAAAACCTCCAGGGGGAAGTAAGCTGTTTTTTCAGTAGTTTAGTGCTGAGAGAACTGCAGGAAAGGCTGGGTGCATCCCTTACCTGGCACCAGCCGAAGTAGTGGCCGGTCGTCCTCCGCAGAGCCGTGAGCTGCTGCTGCAGGGGCCCCGGCTGCTCCTCGATGTACCGGGACGTCAGCGGGGGAGCACTGTAAATGGGGAGCTGCAAACAAACACAGCTGAGCAGCAGGGACACAGCTCTGCTCCTGTGAGTGCTGCAAACACAGCTGAGCAGCAGGGACACAGCTCTGCAGCACCCCTGGACCTCAAGGGGGTGCACTGTAAACAGGGAGCTGCAAACAAAGACAGCTGAGCAAAAGGGACACAGCTCTGCTCCTGTGAGTGCTGCAAACACAGCTGAGCAAAAGGGACACAGATCTGCAGCAGGGACACAGCTCTGCTCCCATGAACTGCTGCAGTTCAAGGGGGTTTTCCAAGCCTGCAAACCCTCAGTGTTCCCCCTGCAGCACACAAAGCCTCTCTGTGGAATTATGAAGTTCTAGAGTTCCAACTGGCTCTACTCAAGCGGGACTTCACTCTTTGGAAGTGAAAACTGAAACAATGGTGTGGGTTCTTAGCACCAGAATTACTCGGTATGAAGCAAAGGCATGTGTGTGGATGTGTGTACTACTAGAAACTGCACATCAGAAAAGGACTCATCAGTCAGTTTCTATTTTCACCTTTTCTGAGTTCATTTTTGAAATACTGTAATAATGAAAATGAGATAAAACTTCACTAATTTAATATTATAACACTTTGTGTTTTATTTGAGCCAAAGTGGTCAGTTATTTATTATCACATATTACTTTGCTATGTATTTTAATTACTGGATAATGTAATTCAATGGACAGAGCTGCTATTCTGCAGGTTTTTCTGGTATTATTTTAAAGACCACAAAAGAGGAAGATTCATACCTTGTCTGGCTTCACCAGCTGACTTTTTGATTCCTTTTCTGTTGCTGCATATACAGTAATACATATAAATGGCAGCCCAGATGAAACAGCTGCCAGCTTTGCCACCTGAGACAGAGAGATGAAAACAGGGAGTCTTAATGCTGAAATTAAAATTTCCCTTTGGATTGATCAAATATGGGATGAAACAAGTCACTTTTAAAGCCTTTTTTGAGCATTATGCCTTTTAGAAATGTCTTCTGACTTATACAAAGATTTTCTCAAATTATAATGGTAAAGAAAAGGTTAAAGAACCCTGAACACTTTTATGTCTAAAATACCAGGAAAAACCAGCAAACCACGCTGATGCTTCCATCACCTGTTAGGGTAAATTCAGCTGTAATTTACTCAGCATGCAGGAACTCCATTTCTGAAGAATTATTAAAGAAAAACTATTTTAACCTATCATAATTCAGATTGCTTATTTCCATACAGCATGCTACCAGAACACAACACCAATTTTCAGTAGACACTAGAAGGAAAACTGAATTTAAAAGTGATAGAGCACGAGAAAGTTGCATTGTTCACTTAAAAATAATCATGTATTTTTAAAAGTCACAATGGATTCTGTTCTCAATGTAAAGGAGAAAAAGCTATACAGGGAATGATCAAAGTGGTCCAGCTCCTGACTGACAGTAATTGCTTTACTTTTAGGTGCCTGCAGACGAACACATAAATGTTTAAAGATCCAAGGAAATAGCTGTACTGGCTAACATTTACACTGGCAGTTATCCCAAGAGGGTTTCACTCTTTTCTACTGAAATCACAAAGAACCAGAGTGAAAGAAAAAGCAACATCACCTTGACTACACTAAAGAGGCTTCACTGCATGGAGCTGCTCCTTAGCTAATCACGAGGTGCGCTGAAAGACTTCAATTAGCTAAGTTGTTTCTAGCATTAATTTATTGAAATTATTTTATTAAAAGTTCCTTACGAGGCATTATGTATCAAACAACAAAAATCATATATTTTTTAGTTAAAGAAACCACTAAGTATTTTACCTATGAAAACTCCCACAGAAGTTACTGAGAATGAAGAAATGGCAGGATCATATTTTTCTATCAAACACTAAGAAAGAAGCACAGAGAAAAACCCCTGCAACAGGCTGGAGCTGTGAAACACCCTGGGATTGCATGTTCAGCCACTAGAATGACTCCAGAACATCAGCTGATAACTGACTTACAAATAAATAAAAATCTTCATTTTGAGGAATCCAGGAAATTGCTGCAGGTACAAAAGCCAGGTGACATTTCTGGAGATGAATTCTGCACAGACACAGAGCTAAGCACCACCAGAAGGAAAGGTCAATGGCCACTATTAAAACATTCCCTGTAACACCACTGCCAAGGTCCTGACCTACAACATGGACAACCTGATGCTTTTTTCCCCAGAAATAAAAAACACACCCAAGACAAACAGACATGGCAATATTTTTGATGAGAAGCCTGAACAGCAATTATTTGCTGAAGAAATGCATTATATGCTCTCTAGCAGAAACTTGTTACAGCTACGCCTCTTAATAGTAGAACTGGAGTAAGACCAATCAAAACATAACAATAAAACTGTCAAATGTACCTGGATAATTTTGGCTTTAATTCTTTGCATTTCAAACAATCTGCTTCAAAGTGTTGGAATCTTATCAACGATCAAAAATACAGATTCTATTTAAAAAAAATTAAAAAGCTACATCACTACAAAGAATTCACTATCTTCCACTCAAAAGATGCAGAATACAAACTAAGCCATAATAAAACCATATAGTTAATTTATGCTAATCTCCAAGACATTGTTTCCCACTGAAACTGCAAATTCTGTGTGCTTGCTTCAAGAATTGGAGCAGGAAACTTGCCCTGAAGGCAGGAACTGCCTCAAAACAAAGGGAATCAAAGAATGGAGTATATGCAAAAATCTGATGCATGGATTTATATAAAAAAATACACAACTTCTGTACCACAAAATGGGAATCTACTAGCCAGGGTAAAATAAGATTAAATTTAGCAGCTACCTCGTATCAAATTTTCCATGAAAAGATGTTAATTAAAGAATAAAGAGTTATAGGTTTATTACATTCTCCTACCACGCAGATGTCTTGAGACATGTCACAAAACTGTCTCACATCCTTTTGGTTTGTTTTCCCCAGAAGTTACATGAGACATGATTGCCAGAAGCTTGCAGGCCAAACCCAGTATCCTAATTCAGGCATGTCTTTATAAATCTCTGGTGACAACCACCAAAAACTCCCCCACAAATGGAACAGATCCTTCCACTTCACCTCAACTCCCTGACACTCCATGGATTTGGGTTTAGTCTTGGTAAGTGACCCATAGAGAGTAAAATCTTAAGAATAGCACTCTTATTAATAAATATTTCATAGTAAATAGTAAAGAATACATAGAAAATTATGTCACTTCACTAAAGGTACTGAATCATTTGGATTTATCTACTAAGCCAACTAAATTACTTCAAGATCACCCAGACAGACAGCAAAGCCAAAGACAGTTTCTTCTGCTGAAACAAACAAAAGTAAAATGCTTTATTTTCTGTCCTCGTTGGCACCATCCTTTTCTTTCCAGATATATACACATTTTAAATGCCTTAAAAAAGTAAATATGAAGATTCATGTGATGAACCTATTCATCAATTTGACTGCCAACACTGGAAACCTGTCTAAATATTTGTGAGAAAGCTTAGATCTTTACATGCATGTTTTTCTGTTTAAAGACACTGTATTATTCCTACAACTAACGATATTTTAGGTACTTGTAACCCTGTTAGCTCGTAACAGCATGATTTTAACAGCCTTCTTTTAGTGATGTACAGCACCACTAGCACTTTATCATGTCACTACCAAACTATCATCTTGATATTCCTCGAGCTGAAGGTGTTTCGGGGGCTGCGAGTACACGGAGAAGCACCAGAAGAGAAACCCCGCTTTTATTCCCTGTTGTACAGTTTAACCAGCTCTCGAACCAGCTCTTTCCCCGCCAAGTCCCACAGCACCAGAGACCCCTCCCTGCCCCACTCCGCCACCTGACCCCGGCTTCCGCGGCACCGGGGGCTCCTTCCCGCCCTCACCGGCGGACCCGCGGGCGGGCCGAGCGCTCCCCGAGGGGCCGCACGGAGCCGTCCCAGCTGTCCCGAGCCGGCGGAGGAGCGGCAGCGGAGCCTGAGGGGCAGCGGAGCCGCGGGGCCGGGGCAGCGCCGGCCTGAGGGCGGGCGGACACTCACCTTGGCCGCCATGTTGGACAGCGCCGCGTACGGCGCGCGGGAAGGGCCGCGCCGGGCGGGGCCGAGGGGCCGGGGCGGGACCGCGCTCGGGCCGGGCCGGATCGCCCTCGGCCGGCGTCGCCCCGAGGCGGGCAGGGGCGCGTTCGCTTCAGTCGGCAAAGCCACAAAGCGGGCAGGGATGGATTCCCCTCACCCGGGGCGGGCATAGCCCCGAAGCGGCAGGCATGGATTCCCCTCAGCCGGGGCGAGCATTGTGCCAAAGCGGGCAGGGATGGTCCCCCTCAGCCGGGGCGGGCATCGCCCTCAGCCAGCATCGCCCCAAAGCGGGCAGGAATCCCTCTCAACCGCGGCGGGATCGCCCTAAATCGGGCAGAGATCAGTCTCAGCCGCTATCGACCTAAGGTGCGCAGGAATCCCCCTCAGCCGGGGCAAGGATCGCGCCCCGATGGGGCGGCATCGCCCTCAGCCGGGATCCCCCTCAGATCGACAGCGATGCCCCTCAGGCCGCATCGCGCTCAACCGGAATCTCCCTCAGAACACACAAAATCCCACATAAACACACAATCTAAGTGCAGATAATTCGTTTATTGAAGTCCAAATTTACAACGGAAGTTTACAACTTTTTTTTTTCTTTCCCCAAAACAAAAGGTTTGTTTGAATTTAGGAAGAATAAATGTTTGTTTTTGTTTTTGTTTTTTTTTAAATAATGTACAGACTATATCTCTTAAATAAGTTAATATCTTTGAAAAAAGAGCAATATGTTCCTTTTTTTAATGTTGCAGTGCAACTTACGACTTACGTCTGTGCAATGTACCATGAGGTATATGCCCAGTGAGCAACACACAGTGAAGTTTTCCATTCATAAATTTTCATTGTAGACACACAAAAAGTTAACAAGTTATTAATCTGTGATAGAAAACGCAGCCGGTTACAGTAATTCACACAGAACTCATCTGGAAAGAGGGAAAAAAGAAACCTAATGTTCATTGCCTATAGAAACTATTGGATTATCTCTCAACATAGACAAGTATAAAATTAAAAATACTGTTGTGAAACTGAAGAAATACTGTGTTATCCAGGGGTTGAAACCTCGTTTGACCTGTATTAGTCTAGAACCATTGGTTTTCTCTCTGTAGCATCCATGAGCTGAGGGATTTACTGTGGTACCGATGGAGCATTTGCTTGTCAAAGCATTAAGCACGATGGGCACTATAGAAAAGTTGCAGAATGCTCAAAAACGTACAACTCCAGCATTTCCCTGCCATGGACTGGTGGTTTTCCATTGCCTCTCAGTTCATCTCCCAGCTGATTAGAAAAACAAGGCTGAAACATGGAAGATTACTCGTATTTGAAGCTTAACACTTCAAACTTCTCAAGATGGCTCTAAAATACTTATTTTTCTTAATGACAGAAAACATATATTTATTTAAGAAAGAATCATCCACAATATAACTTTGTGATAAATAACAGTTCTGCCTCTAATACATATATACATACTGCTTGTAAACAAAAATGCCCACAGGTCATGGAGTCTCCATGATTTTTTTACAAGGCGCTATAGATTTTTATTTAATTTTTCCTTTTTGTTATTGAAAACAGTCCTAGTGAAAGTTTGGTTTATAACCTCCTATTGCTACAGAAACAGTAAGAATGTTTATATTTACAAAGAAACAAAGACCATGGAGACCCCATAGCATTATTTGCCAAAGATTTGAAGTTGGTGGGGTTTGCAAAATACACGTTGTCAGCACGTTGGACAGGTTGAACACCAGCAGTACGATACTCCAGTGCTTTGGTATTTCAACCCCTGAATATACAAAGACATTACTACAGCCTACTTCACAGTTTAATGCAAGTAAAGTGCAAGCCATAGTACAAGGGTGTCATACATTTCCATACATGTAAGCATTATCTAAAAAAGGCTCTGTACAAGGTTTATTAGCTATTTAGTAACCTAGATGGAAGTCACCTATGGCCCAGCAATTAATGGTCTTACAAGGATATTGTCTTTGTAATACAGTATGTGTCAAATGTAAAATGTTTATTAATATTAGTGCATTTCTCTTAAATCCTAACCTGTTTTCTCATCAGATTTTTAAGCTGAAATCCTTGTTTCTCAGTAAAACAGAAGTCTTAACTGGTAACAGGGTCTTACTGGTGTTTTGGCCAGCGAACACAGTTTGTTAAGACGTATTTGTTTTGTGATTGCTAGTGAAAAAATGCAATAGTTTATATGTATCATGTGACATCCTTAGTTAATCTGCAGCATTCAGACAGACACATTTACTGTTAGTAAAAAGATCTGTATTGATACCCTCACCAATGCCTGAGGATGAACAATATTCTAGAAATGTGAGGACAGAAGCTACAGGGCCTAGCTGGTCAGACAGCAGGTTGTCAATGTATTTGATAATTTTTACAACATTGCTTTCTTTCAAATACTGCTCACACAGTGGCATTAATGCTTAAAGTCCCTAACTGTCACTTCTAACACATATATGTTCTTGATAAAAATAAATATATATCTGTCTGGCCTGCATTAAGAGTGAATATGGTTCTTTTCCTGAAGGCAGTTTCTGTCTGAATTCTTTAAATATTTTTATTAAGAGGAGGTCCCAGTAGTATATCACCTGTCTTCAAACCTGATAAAAACTTAAATAATATTGTTTATAAACCTCCTTCTGGATGTGCAAGAGTGGTATAACCCGTAAAATATAGAAAATAAGCTTTAAAACATGTTTCTTTTTCTATTAGTTATATCCAGAGTGGAGTGTTCCCTGCCCACATGTTAGAGAGTGGAACTGATCAGAAACATCACATTTCACTTGTGTGTAATGGGAGCGAAGAAAATAACTATAAACATCAAGTAAGGAAATACAACTTACTAGTTTTGGTTTAAATAGCCATGAAATTTCTATACAACAGCCGATAGGGCTCAGATGTGATTTTCAGAAGGGATTTTCAGATCTGTGCCCACTTAACACCCATCAAGAGCCTCAGCCTTGAGGCTCTGTGAATTCACATTACACAGTGTGAATTCATCTGGGAGAGGAGATGGAGGACCCTTCCCCACAGCATCCTGCCTGGGAAACCTACCCTGAGCCTCAGCTTTAGTGAGGGAAATATTCTGGAAGAAAAAGAGCTTTTTAATACTGAATATAAACAAATAGCTAATATTGCTTCTCCAGTCTTTCCTGTTATTACCCATTTTTTGTCCTAGTGGTAAGTAAACATCATTTGGCAGCAGGGAAGGTGATGTGCTGTGGGCCAAGGCATGTAGTATATGGAAAATCTACCATAGAAAACCTGTGCCCTTCTGGCTGCCCTAAAGCACCATTTCCCTACTGTGAAAACTGAGGAGTGAATAAATTCTTTATGAGACCCAGCCAACACTTCTTTCTCTAACATTAAATGTGGCGAACCCAGGTATGCCCTGAATGGGGTTCAGGCTGGGGCCCAGCAATACAGACAGGCCTCGGCTCTCTTCCTTAAGGAATCTCCCTAGGCCTGGCTCTGGAGACTGTCAGAACCTCTGCAGGGACAGAAGACTTGCTTTACTGACAAATTGAGTGTCTAAACTATAATTAAATTCCCTGGTGGTAATCTCTAGCTCAGGGGCAGCTGACAGGCATTGCAGAGGGGGCTGGGTTTGTTGTGCTGCATTGTGCCTTAGCCAAGGGTCATTTTACACAAACCATCTTTGAAGGACTTTGCTCCCCACTGCATGAAGGGGTTTGTACCAACTGTTGGTGAGTTATCACAAAATATCTCTGCTGTCTCTCCTCAAGGATCAACAGGCCCCAGCTATATCACCTTGGTCATGAATGCTGCTATCTTTGGCAGAAAGAATGCTTTTATCACTTCAGAGGACAGTAAGACCACATGAGGAAAGAATATGGCAAATAAGGTTTGTGATAATCTTGGCCTGATTTGCATTACTTGAGACAAAGAAAAGAATATTCTTTGTTCTCCTCAGATTTCTGTTGAGTTAAACAATTTCTACCAGATTCTTCATTTTTCTCCCAGAGGTCCTATTAACATTTAAAGTGAAATCTCCTAAAGGTCAGCAGCAGAATTGTACCATTTTTGAGGAGGCTGAGCCCTTCCCAGAGCCACTGTAAAGTAACTCCTTCAAAGGTACCTGTGCTGTCCTTCACAGGACCTTGGAGAACGAGCTGTAACTGCTGAGAGGAGGGAGAGGAGACTTAACTGGCCATGCACAATTCTCTGCAGCACTCATTTCTTTTTCCTTGGAAAAAGCCAGTGGAGCACCACATTCCCAGCTCAAAAGGCAGCAGCCAGAGCTGAATGTACTGATAACAACCCCCTCCTCCTCCTCTGATTTTTGTTCATGTCAATTAGAGCAAGCTCAGGGTAGTTTTCACTTAAAGTAATGAAACCAAGAAAAATGTCTTGGTTCTCTCAGGAAGTGATGCCGAGAGAACTATTAAGACACTTTCAAAGATCTGACATGTCACTGAATACAGAATCAGTAGCTCAGGGGGAGCATTAAATCAGTTGTAATGAAAAATAGCCGGAACAAAAAGACTCAGCTTGTGGAGTGTCAAAGAAAGTGTATGGGCTGAGACATTTTACCTGAAGGAATTCTGAATGAAGACACTAACTTTAATAAGATCCAGTTAAATAAAGCACATCCAAACATTTCCATGCTGTTGTATATGTTAAAAACCAAGTTTTACCTGAGAATTCAAGCAGGAAAACTGGTAAATTAATAAATCTATTGTACAGATGCTATTTATTTCCCTTGATGAACTCAACAGCCAAGGCTTGTTCTTTTCCTATTTAAAAATATGGCATCAAAATGACCACAACAATTCCAGCTGCTTTGTACTGTGTGTTTAAGTACCTGTTGGTCCAGGAGAATTGGATGTACTTTAACACACAAGCTGGATTTGGTACATGAATTTTTAAATATATTATCTGTATTGCACTTTGCATTCCGGTGAGTTCAAAGGTGGTGAGAATCCAAATAATTGTGCCGTGGTGCCTGTGCACATTCTCTCTGCAGTCCATTTAGATGGAACCGACATCCAGAAGGAAGAAACCGTGGCTGGGAGGGAAGGGCTGCAGGGTGGGGTTCAGTAAATGTGCCAGGAGAATGACAAGTTCTTGTGAAATGGCTTCCAAATGCCAGCTGACATTTGTGAAAAAATAAAGTCTTTGTATTGCTTAATTTAGCAATTAGATTTTGCTTGCTCTAAGGCACAAGCAATGCCAGACAAATGGTTCAGACTTTTCTCCCAGTTAATCTTAAGCCCATTAGAGGGAATTTCTCCAGTGTATCTCATCTCATGAATCTCATGAATCTCCTGGACAATTTATTTGGCCTATTCAGTGCAAATCACATTTGCTGAGAGCTGCTCTGCAAGAGCAGAATGCAGACTCGCAATTCCAAGAATTTCAGAAAATATGATCTCATGACACTGAAAGATTTTTAAAGATAAGCTGAGCAAAACTATGAACTATCTACTATTTATCTCATCTATTCATATTACAGAAATTGTATTTAAACTTAAAACAGAGATGATCTGTTTTCCCTACTATTTGTGTCATTTCTGAGAAATCTGTCTTCCCAATTATGTTTCTCATTTTCAGCTGTATCTCTAAGTAGTATTCTCTGCTTACTTGTGACTTCACTGAATACGCTCAGTTATGTCTTGATGATGAAGCAGTGGCATTTGAAATCCTTTTGGAAAGCTATTTGGAAACAATATAGATATTTTCATTATGAAAGCACAAGCCATCTTTTGGGTTTGAAACAATAGGCATATTTAAATTTCTTTAGGAATTTAGATAGTTCAATCTATGTAACTTACTTCTGTGACCATCCATCACTGCTTGCATGTATAATATGAATTAATTTCTAAATGGATTCCATAATTTACGCTGTTGCTCACTGAAAATGAAGGAATGAAATTAAGACTGGAAAGAAGGGAGGAGGCAAAGGAAAGGTATTTTTAATTTTGTCTTTGTTTCTTACTATGCAATTGTATTTTAAATTGTTAATAAATGAATTTTCCCCAAGTCAGGTTTGTTTTGCCTACAATAACCATTAGCAGGTGATCTCTCTGTCTCAACCCAGGAGCTTTCCCATGGCATTTTTTGCCCTCCTGTCCAGCCAAGGTCAGCCCCCCTCAGCTGCTCTGTGGAGACAGAACTAAACACGCAGGACGCCTTCACCTGGTCTGGCTTTGGAATAATGAAATCTCCTTCTGGATACTAGGACTCACTGAGATGACATTTTTTCCTCTATTATACTGAACTGCATGAATTTTACAGTCCTTGATGGATGAGAGGCAATTAGGTTTATCTTGTGAAAAAATGATCAGTGAAATCTGTTTCAGTGAAATGACATCAGCTGTATTCACATCCCCTTCATTCTGCCTTTTAGAACTATTCTACAAGCAGAGACAAAGCAAACTGTGAATGGCTTTGAAATCTATGTTCAGTAGCATTCAGAGCAATCTTTTTTCTCCCCCAAGAATACAAGTATTTTCCCCAAAATCTGATTCTTCCAAACCATTCTCACCCAGGCAAGGAAGTGAAATCCACTGTGTGACTTGTGTGTCTTCCCAAACCAATCAATACCGATTGGTTTTTGAACGATGTTTTGAATAACTTCACCCACTTGCAAATGTACTGCTAGCAGTTAAAAATTATTGCCAGACATTACATAATTTTGAATTATTAACTCAGCTATACATGTCAGTGTATCACAGAATGTAATTGATTAGTTCAGGAGGTTTTTTTAGCTTCATTCTCATGCTTTTTTTGAATTTTGTGACTCACAGTCATGTGTCACTTAAATTCACAGTGAAGAAACGATGAAAACCTGCAGTATGTACCTTACTCAGTGCAGATTTCTTTTTTTCTTTCACCATGAAATACTTCAAAGCCTATTAAAACCTGTTTAAGTTGCAGCATTAGTGAACAACCAATATTGTTCTACTCGTATCTTACCTCTGTGCCAAACCTGCTTGCTCGTGTTCCTTCATTTAAAGGCAGGCACAGCACGTTACAAACACAGTATTTAAATGGCATGTACAGAGTGCCCATAGGGCCAGACTGGGATCTATTTCTTAGATGTACAGTGTACATTTTAAGGCACACTATAGGGATTGAGTTTACATTTTGATAACTCTGTCCTTTTATTTGCAAAGATGGTCACTACCTGGAAATGTTGCAAAAATAAATGTTCATCTCTAAGAGTGGCCAATGTATTCATGTCTTCATTTTTATATTTTTTCTCAAGAAAAATGTGTGAAAATGTGAACTTCAGGGAATTTTAAAAGGAAATGTCAACTACCATGTTACATTTTATATACATAGATATGTTTTTTTGTATATCTAAATATATAAAATGATTGTAGGAGCTCATACTATAAGCTGAGTTTTAGTACAGTACTTTAAATATACTGGTATTTATTTTCAGTTACACTTCTGCACCACTTCTTCCTAATGCAGAGCTCGATACGGACATTGGTTGATAATAGCAAACAGAAAAATTCATAAAGAATATTATTGTCTTATCATGCAATGTAGTAGGCATCCTGTGGCACTATTCTCTTACCCAAGTATTTACAGCACTGCTGAGTACCTTAAATTCACCAGGGTTTGTCTGCCTGCATCAGTCAGGCACCCAGCAGTGACCAGGCTGAGGCTCCTGTCACACGTGAGTCTCGATGAAGGAGTGTGTGTGTGTCAGCATTGGGGCTGAGCTTGCCAGTTCAGAGGCTCCGTTTTGAGACTTCCCAGCAGCACTGTACTCACAAATGTCCAGGAAAAACTCATAGTTCTTTAGTTTCCAATCTTTGAACTTCTTGGATGTTAAGTTGGGATCATCCAGAAGGCTGTTGATAACTGTGAGGTCCCCTTCCTTTGCCTGGCAAATTCCAGAAAGACAGAGGACAGGTCATAATGAAATTCTGTTTCCCAGCACTTTACTTCTTCCTTAACTTTTAATGCAAAGTGCCAGGAAAACTACTATGGAAACTTTAATATTTACCTAAATTCAGGAACTATTACAGCATAAACTGTTTGACAGCTCAGTCTGTGCCACATGCTACAATTTGGCCACACAGAGTGCCAAATAATCTCTTTTTTTTCGTTAAGATGGAACATATTTTCTTTGAAGGATTTTTAGTTTCTTTGAAACTTAATTTTAAAGCTACAAAAAAAGCATTAACAATAGAAATGTAAAGAGATTAAGGACAAGGGGGAATGGCTTCACACTGCCAGAAGGCAGGGTTAGCTGGGATATTGGGAAGGAATTCCTGGCTGTGAGGGTGGGGAGGCCCTGGCACAGGGTGCCCAGAGAAGCTGTGGCTGCCCCTGGATTCCTGGATGTGTCCAAGGCCAGGTTGGACAGGGCTTGGAGCAACTTGAGATAGTGAAAAGTGTCCCTGCCATGGCAGGGGATGGAATTGGATGGGCTTTAAGGTCCCTTCAACCCATCAGCATTCTGTGATGTACAATCAGACTTTTCCTAGTTTATATTCCTTGCACACAAATCAGGGATAAAACCTTACTTTTAAAGTGCTCTTGAGGACTCGGATGTGGTGCAGCTTTTCATTGATCACTGGGTCGTTGCATCGCTTCACGAAGGACTTGCGGAACTCCTGCTTGGTGGAGGGACGCTGCTCTCCGAAAGCTGACAGACTGGCTTCTTCCAGAGTTCTGTAGAGCGCTTGCAGACCATCTGTGATTTCTTCAATTTCTTTTACATTTTCTGAAAGGAAACAAAGAACCCTAACAACAAACCTGATCATTCAGATGAAGTGTCTAAAATCAGCAATACTGCAACTTCACTACTAGCTTAACTTATTATTCAGTTCTGCAGTGTTAGTTTTGACAAGACAAGAACATCATCCTAAAGCTCAATTTTTAGTGCTACATCCTGGCATGTCAAACTCTTGTGTTTGCCAGCATCCAGCAGTTCAACCACAAAATCCTTGCTGAGAACAATGGCAATACTGCTCTGGATTTTGAAGTGGAGCAGAATATCTCCAAGAGCTTACCTTCTGCAGAGAAACTATTGTGCCTTCTAAGAGGAACCTTCTCATCCAGGCTGTCGTCGGTGTCCTCAATGGACTTCACGCGTCCCTTCCCGCGGACGTCTCTGTTCCGGGGCAGGCTTTGGCTGCGCGGTTTCTGGGGCCGCCCGTGGGAGCTGTGTCCCCTGGGACATTCCACCAGAGGAAAAGGCCCATCCTGCTCAAAATTGTGGCGCCTCTGGACGGGCAGCGTGGCTTGTCTCCGTCTGTCCGGTGACATTCCGGGCCGGCCGCTCACGTACTCGGCCTCCGGAGGGACGGTCTGGAGGAAATGGAGCCCTGAGCTGGTTAAGGGGGTCTCGATCAGGTCCTGCCACGAGCGTCGTTCTCGGTAGGGAGGCCGGCACCCCGAGGAGTGCGTGCTGCCCGCCACCTCCGGCCGCGAGTCCTCGGCAGAGGACTGGGAATACGTGGATTCGCTGGAAAAGTGTCGGCCTTGTTTGGCTTCAGGGAATGGACTTGAGGAATTCACCTGGAAAGATACAAAAACACCTGCCCATGAGATGATGTTTTGAACAGAAATGACTGCAGTGTAAAACACTCTATGATATCTAGTGATCAGATGGACTCATGGGTTGGATTTGTCATAACATGAACCACTGTAAACAGAAGAGAATTAGCAGTGACAACTTTTATACAAGTGTTTTTTTAACCACTCCCTATTCTTGTTTTGCACATTCTCTGCCCACAAGCAACTCCTGATGGAAAGAAAAGTGTAACACTGGTGCAGGTTTCCTGAAGACCTGTCCAGCTTACACTCAGTGCAGCTGAGGACAGTGGAAGTCTCCAAGAGAGACCATAATCAAGTTTCCTTCCTTTTGTTTTTAGGGGCCAAACAGAAAAAAAACCAAAAAACAAACCCAAACAACAAAAACTTCAGCACCCAGGAAGATTTTTGGCTGGGGGACTGTTGAACTGGTGAAACTATTTGAATGAATTCTCTGGGTCTGTGTATAAATTTAATTCAAAACAAAGAGAAAGGCAAAAATGTGGAAAAACAGAAAGGGAGAGGCTTAACCTGTATCCCAGTTGATAAAACAGCATCACATGGGTGAAAATCAGTCTGAGCTTCACCCATGTGATGCTGTTGTCTCAGTCACTCTTTCTTTGGTTCTGGCTGTGTGAGGATCATGTCATTCACGTTGAAGAAAAATCTGAAAGAAAAATAGAGAACAGTCCTATCTGTGCTTGGAATCATAGAATAATTATCATAATTGCCTGTGTTTTGTCTAATAGAAATGTTCTATTTGCAATACTGTCGTTACCATGGCATTGTACACAATCTTGTAAAAAAAATCCCTTTCCTAGAAAGATTTGTTCTTCAAAAAAGAACTAAAACATGATTACTGGGTGAACGTGAGGTGATCTTAATCTCTAGCACCCAGTATCCAATATTCATAATTGAAAACCAGTCTCAGTTAATACAAACTATCCCATCCATCACATTCTTTTCACATTCTGCAGTGAAAGTAAAATTTGAATATTCTGTTTCTGTTATGATGCGTAGTTTCACCAATCCTACAAAAAAAGGTCACATTTCCAGTCTGGTGACAGATCTGTGTCAGGAGACATTTACCTCTCCTTCCTTCCTAACTGATTTGCTATGGAAAATCCAGGTCTTGGCTCATGAGGAGCAGCAGTAATTTCATTTTAACAACACATCTGGCTTTGTTCCGCCGCTTTTATGGTGCTTAAATATCCCAGGACAAGGAAGGAGCAAGCCAAGGCCCAGAGCTGTTTTTGGTGGCCCTGGCACATGCAGGGGGTGTGACTCACTGAGGGGGTGCGGTGGTAGGTGTCACACAGCGTGGAGGAGCCCTCCTGCTTCAGCGTCAGGGAGCCCTCGATGTCGTCCTGGTCGCTCTCGCTCCAGTAATCTGCTGACAAAGCATTCCAGGTCTCACTCGGGTGCTTTTCCACAAGAAAGCTGATCCCACATTTTAGCAACATCTTTCCATGGCAAGGTAAACGTTCCCCAGTCACCTGCAGGGCTCAGCAGCCGCTCAGGAAGGGGCTGGTGGGAAGGTCTGGCCTCAAACAGGGAGTGCAGGAAGCTCTGAATGCTCTAGGGAAGGGTTACCTGACTCCCACTGCCCATAAATACCAACTTCTGCTCACAGACTTTCACACAGCAACCTCATGCCAGATGCTGAAGTAGAGCCAAGCCTGAACGCTTAATTTAATTGGGCATAACAGGTTCCACTGTGGGTGATGGGGAAAGGGCAAGGCTGGCACCTGAGCTCAGGAGGTGCAAACAAATATTGCTGAAGCACACATTGCCCCAAGTCCAAGTCTCCACTGGTTTTAGGGGGATGAACATCCCTGAGGGCTGGGATCTGGGAGATCACACCTCACCCTGAACCCTGCATTCTCTTTACCACTAATTTTAAATATTTCTTAAAATTATCACTCAGGATTTTATTTTCTTTGGTAGTGGCACCAATAAATGTAGTGCAAGGAAATGCATTCTTATCAAAATTGATATTTGGAAAGATATGGCCATATGTTGATAAGAAGTCAGTTATGACCTCTCCAGCTTTATTGAAATACTGAACAGATTTGTACTGTCTGCTCTCTTCTCCTGATTATAATCACTGAAGCATTACCTTCATCTGGGTGAATATCCTTGTCATCAGGGGTGTAACCAATTGCTGCGAGACCCAAACGATTCATCCATCTAACAGAACAATAAAAATGAGGAAGAGAGGAATTTAAAAGGAACATCTCACGTAAACCTGAAGGCATTCACATCCTTAACATGTGGAAAAGTCAGACACAACGCCTAAACAAAAAGGCTGTTAAACCCATGATTCAGATGTGCTGGGTGGTTGGTAAGTGGGAATAAAGGATTCGTCACATTTATTCGGATTGATATTTATTTCAAGAACTTGCCCGAACTGCCAAAATACTAGAAAATAAAATAGCATTATGATAATTATTTTCTGAAAACCTGTGTTGGGAGATGAGTTGTATTAAACTTGTATCCTCAGAAAGCTAAAACAGCCTATGGCAGTTTGGTTATTTGCCACTCTGGATTCACAATGCTGGTGATATAAACACTTAGTGTTTTTGAGCTGTGATATCAACATTATTTTCCCTTAATTTGTTTAATACAGACTTTTGGTTTTCAAAAGTCTTGGTAAACTTCAAGTGCTTCAATATTTGCATTTCACATTGAATGTGCGAAATTGATTTCTTTCTTTGTCCCCAAATTATTTAGTTTGATAGGAAATAAGATTCTTTACTTCCTTAGGGAAATATTATAGCTAATCTTGGGGAAAATACCTTTTGAGTTTTCTTTCTGTAAGATTACTAGATGTTCACACAATATGTAATTAAGAAAACTAGGGAAAAAAGGAAATTAACACACAGAGGGAAAAGTCGCTTCCTAATGTTCAGCAAATGGAAAATCAAGAATTATCCTATTTTCATCAACCAGGAGACATAACTGAAGAAAAAACCGTAATTGTGACATCTATAATGCCTGGGATGTTTTGAACCATTCCCTTCCTTGGTGACTAAATTCTTAATTATCTAATTAATTTCCCAGAAAATTTATGTGAGAGTTTATCTAGAAGCAGCTCTTTTCCTTTTCGAACATTTGCAACATCAAATTTGTTAATAATTATCTTCTTGGTTAATGAATATTATAATGACAAAACTATCTTTCACAGGCCTCAAGTCAGACATTAGTGAACAGTACATGCAATATCAAAAGGACGAGTTGTTTTGCAGATTAAAACAAGAAAACTCTTCAGTGTCACTCTTTCCCACTCGTACTAGAGGAGACAAAAAGCTTTTAAGGACGTGTGTGACAGTTATTGTCCAGGAGAGTGGTGTGTGGGAGATGGGAGGCACAGCAAGGAGGCAGAAAATGAAGGAAGAGTGAACTCTGCACTAAAAATAGCTCAGAGTTCAGCACGTATTGATCCCCTGCTGCCAGCAATGATCCTCATCTCTGATATTGGTACAGCCCTGACTCACAGAGCCCTGCACAGAGCCTGCCTGGATCTCATGGCTTTCCCAAGCAGCCGAAGGGGACCACAACATTTACTTCTTACAGGGGATTCTGAGAGGGTTTCATTTGCTTGCAAAACTATGAAAATAAAGAACTGTACAATCATATTGCTTTGCCTCTCAGCATTAAGCCAGAAGTCAGCAAATTGGAGATGAAAATGGAAATGATGATTAGTTTTCCCAAATACCAACTGCAGGCTTAGCACTGCTTACAGCCCTTGTTTGCATCAGCACATCAATAACTCATCTTTATCATGAGGGAAGTACATTTAAAATGGATTAACAGATTTCCAGAATAGAGCTTTTGCACAGGGCTCTCCAGCATCATTCCCCTCAGCACACGGTGCCTGCATTGCCTGGTGTTTGCTTCCCTTGCAGGGCAGATCCTTCACTGCAGGACTGGCAGTGACATCACTCCCTGCTCCTTATCAGAATTTCTATTCACCTGTTTTTCATCAGTTGTTCCCAAATTTCTGAACTCTTTAGCAGTGGAGCAAAATAGTTTCAGTCATACTTTGCCATATGCCTTTGGCAATTAAGCAGGATGGCTCAGTGCCTTCAACTGAGGTTCTGCTTAAGCACCAGTGATAAATTAGGACTAATTACCATTTTCCAAGTTAAAACAGACTCAGCCATTTGTCTGGTCAGTGCATGGAAATTTATATTGTCTTAAATTTCTTGCTATATTTCTTTTGCTGCTCATTGTTAGTTTGAGGGTGTCAGATCTTGGAAGCAAACACAGACACCAGCTGAAGTGTTAGGATTAACCTCCCAGAGCCAGGGATGCTCTGAGGATACCCAGAGTATCAGCTTTATGCACATGGCCTCAATGGCCAAATCTGGAATTAGCTGAAGTTAATCTTCCTTCTCTGAGGCTGCTCAGGCTTTCCTCTTCCAAAGACCAAGATCATCCCCAGCCAGAGTTACAAGGACTTTCTTACCTCATTTACCACAATTCAGTCAGCTCTTGGTCAAGGCAACATAAAGGGTTATCTGATGACATTCAGTGGCTTATCATGGTAAAATCTCTTCGGATAAAAGAACTAGAATCTCCATTTTAGGTTTTGTGTTTTTAAGAAAAGCATGAGTGAATGTTTTTGAGGTTAATCAGGAGATATACAAGTGGTGAGATTACAGCTCATTTTCTTACAGTTAATTTTTTTTCCCCAAGGAAATGCAAACTCAGTTCAAAAGGAACCCTGCATAAACTTGATGAATTTCCTTGATGAGCAAACCACTTTCATTTTTCAGAAAACTGCAGGTTTTTCAAGGTTATAAAAAGCTCTTTGTGGAGAGCCTGGAAAGGCAGGCATTTGGTTCTGAGCTGTGTCCCAGGTGCCCTGTGGGCAGAGGTTGGGTTCCAGCTGGCCCTGGGAGCTCCTGTCAGAGCTGGATGGAGGATGCACACCCCAGGGAAGGTCTGGGTGCTGCAGCTGCCAGCACAGCCCCAGGATTGCTGATTGGGGTTCTGGAGCTGTGCCCCACCTGCTCTGGGACTTCCCCGTGGCCACAAGGAGGCCTGGGCTGCCCTGGGGGGCACCTTTGGGATCTCAGGTGCACATCCCGTACCTCAACCCCAGGCTGGGCTCTCTTCCCCAAACCCTGCCTTTTTACCTGGATAACTTCAACAGATCTTTCCTGTTAATGATTAAACAACTTAACCAGGATGTTTCACTGAGTCTAGGCCACCCAACAGAGCATGGGGTTTGCATTCTGGATGGAAATTGTGACACAACAGCACTAAATATCCCATGGATCCTCTGCCACAACATTTTACCTCCAGGATTGTACAAATCCCCATAAGACATAATCACTTGCCCAGGCACATTGTAACAACCTAGAAGTGGGTTGTTGTTATTGCCTGTACTCCAGTGAACCAAAGGCAGGGAAAGATGAGCCTCGAGTAAAGTCATCAAAATGCACAAGTAAATTTTGCACTTTGTCTCAGTTAAATTCTAAATAAATCAGGCTTGGTTGTAATTAATTCTGTTGGTTACAAACAGGCACTGTTGTCATTGCTTTGGGATAAAATAGAGCTGCCTGGTAGTATTTAAGTTAAATTTACTGAGATAATTCTGGTTATTACCCAGGGCCTCTTCTGAGAGTCTGATTGTGCCCCAGGCCTGGGCTGTGCTGAGTGAAGGCACCAGGGCAGTGAGGAGCTGTCACAGCCTGAGACTGGAGAGTGAATCAGCCCAAAACACCCCAATTTGTCAGGAACCAGGAGCACATTCAGCTACTGACAGAAACACTGGGAAATGTTAAGGGGGGGCAAACAGCTGGAAACAATTGCACGTTGCTTTGCTCCCCTAACACTGCACTGAAAACAAGAATATGCCACTCCTCAATGTACAAATTAATGAATTTCTGTTTCCTGGCTTTCATAGTTTACTCTGCTGAGCCAGCCCTGGGTCAGTGGGAGGTTCTGGGAGTGAAGGCAATTAAAGTTTCCACAGTGGTACCACACTCACCCCCTTGGCTGCTCATTTCCACAAGTCCGGAGTGAAAAAGCACAAATAAAAAAATAGAACAGCTTGGACAATCTCAGTAGTCATAAATTGGAGAGAACTATTTTTTTAGCGTAGGAGAATGAAAACCAAGGGAAGAGGATAACCTTTTTTCTCTTCCTATAAAAAAGGGGTGAAAAGTTACAATTTTAAGGTTATAGTTAGAACTGTTCCACAAACCCATGGAGAAGGGGGGGGGAAGAAGTGAGATTCTGTGGCTCAGAAAAGTTTGATTCGCTAATATCCTCACTTATTGCACATACCAGGTGGCTGGTTTTAGAAAAAGCTATTTAATTCAAATGAATATGTAAAAAATTGTATGTCCTGAAAAGGTGTAAATTCAAGAAAAAGTCCAACTACTTTTCCTATTTCTCTCTGTTAAACGTTCCTTTAAAAATGAAGTCTATGAAATCCTGACACATTATCAGAAAGAATTAATAAAATATACTTCTTGTCTTCCTTGCATCTTTTTATTGTTAATTCTTGCCCTTGTACACCACCTCAGCTTTGTGTTAGAAATGTTTCCGTGCAGAAATATTTTTTTCATTTTTGAGATTGCATCTACATTTGAGATTATTTGGTTAAAAGGAAAAACTAGCACTAAGTGGAAGTTAAATTTCACTTAAATGAAGTTATCCTTAAGTCTATTAGAGATTCCCTTGAACCATTTATTTCATACGTAGAATTTATTCAGTGCAGTTTACATTTAATTTCTGATCAAAAGCTTTGTATTATTTGTTTTACATCTCTGGGATAATCAGATTCCAGAATTCACAGTAAAATTCTTTGCAATTCACAATTAGATTTAAAAATCGATTTTGTACTTGTTATGTGGACTTCTCTGACCAGTCTTTCTTACTGAACACCTGGAAAATCAATGCATTTCCCATTTGGCTTCCTAAGGTACATTATTTTCCCCATTTTCTACGATTATGCAGGTAATACATTGATTTAAGAGAACAAAGGCTGCTGTAACAGGGGTGGCTGAAATGATGCCTTGATTTTCCTCCTCACAGAAGGAGCCCCAAAGCATCTCCTGGTGAAATGTGACCCTGAGCAGATCCTGCTCCATGAGCTCATCTCTGCTGTGCTTCAGCCCCAGCAGCTCTGCCTCTGCTGCTGGATTTGTCACACTTGCTGGGATTTGTTAAGCAAAATCATTCATGGGATAAACTCTGAGTACTGTCTGATTTGATAATTTGACATGACTGTTGATCTTGTTTCATGCATTGTCTTCTTAGATTTGTCAGGCTGGAAAAATAGGGAAAAAGCCTGAGACAGCTTAAGAATTGACAAGTGAACCAATCTGTGCCCTCTTTGCATGTGCATCTGCTTCATGCACTTAATGAGATTTTTTTTTCTATTTTTAATTTTTTTAACTTGACTCTGTCAAACAAATACACAATTATGTCTCTGTACTCAGAAGTCTGATTTGGTGTGGGTGGTTGTTTGTTTTTGGTTTTTTTTTGCTTTCCCCAGTGGGTAACAGACAAAAGAAATTCACTGCTTTGTAGCAAATAAATTACCTTTCTGGTACCAGCATTTACTGTACAGATACAGTCATGTATCACAGAGAATAAAAGCACACAATAACTGATAGGCTGTTTGATCCAGAACCAATAATAAACCCTAAAGAAATCACCAAAACAGTCACAAAACCTCACTCAACTAAAACTTCTCTTTACTCACTTACTCAAACTTGCCCCAGCTTTCAGCAAATGATTGGCCCAAAGGAAAGCTCTGGAGAAAGAAAGCTTTGTTTGCAAGCAAGAGAACTGAGCTTAGCTTGGCATAAACTATGGGTGGGGTTTTGGGGTTTAGAGGTGAATTTTTAAAAGAAATGGGATGATTTACTTGGGAAATTATGTAATTCTGCTTCTACATAGTTTTTAAAAACTCAGCTCAAATAGGCCAAATAATGCTTTAAAGGTCTGGCTAATTCATTATGATGAAATTTCTTGTTTCTATGACTTATTTCAGATTTGGCAGAGTTAACTCAGTATCTCCAGCATAAGGTCACAATTATGACTTGACTGTGACACCACCTTCAGCTCAGAGAGGTGCAGGGCTGGAATCACTAAATCTGCTCTATGAAATGCAGCTGAACTGCTTGGATCCCGTAAGAACCCTATCAATTCACATTGGTACTATTTACAGCAGAATTTGATGAAGTTAATTTTGTAATTTAAAATGGTGCAGAAAGCCAGGACAGCCCCGGCCTCCTGCAGGAGGGATGAACTCCCCCAGCCCTGATTTGGGTGTGCTGAAAAATCACAATTGGGCACTGCAAACTCCATCAGCCACTGAGGCTGGGGCTGACTGAGGGGGGAAATGGAACTTCACAAGTCTAGGGTAAATAGTTCATAAATTGTGAAAAGGAGGAGCCAGGTGACTTGCCCAGGAAAGGAGGTTTGGAATGTTCCAGCTCAGTGCTAGGAATTCCTGGTGCAGTATTTTGCCCTGACAGGGCACAGCAGCTCCACTCTCACCCTGTGCACTCCCATGAACATCATGGTTTCAACCAGTCCTTGGGGCCTGCAGCTAATTCTGATCAGAAAATTGTTTTGCTTGTGCTGCACTTAGGAGCTCTTATGTGAGAACAATAAATTAGAGGGCTGGCATGGCCTCAGGCACGGATTTGGAACAAGTTTATGGGAACATAAAAGGAAGAAAGGAAAACCTGCTCTTTATGATTATTTACAACACCACTGGGAAGCTCCATTCCAGGGATTTCTGTTTGAAAAGTACCTTTCATGCTCTGCAGAATTACCTCCTGGCTTTTCAGCAGGTGAGGGGCTGAGAGTAAGAGCTCTGTAACAACTCAGCTCTGTTTGATAAAGAGCTGGTGAATTAGGCCAGACAGATCTGACAATCTCCTGCTCACTTGTCCAGTGTAAGGGGGAAAATGTCTGATAGCTGAAACTTTTAGTTGCCAAGAGCTTTACTTGGGTGCCAGTTTATATAAAGTGAAGACTAAGTGCATTGAAACTGGAAAAGATGTGTTAACCCTGGCTCACCATCTGATTTGGCCAAGACATGTCAGAGACCAACATGCCTGACATTTAAGGGAGAAAACTGAATTAATTTTAGTAATAAACAGGATGATTTAGGGAAAGGCTTGAGTAAATCACTTGGTTATACTCCATATGTAAAAGTAGATGGGAGTCACCATAAAATTTGCTTAATTCAGAATACTTCAATTTTCAAACAATTATTTTTAAGAGAAATATTGTGCTATAATCTTTCAGGTCTTGGAAAATACAGGAGTGATCCCTATAAAAATTAATCCTCATTCTGTTTCAGTAGCAACTATTTGTTATATTTCTTGAATGAATGCCAAAGATTTATGGGAGTTATTAAAATTGCAAAGTTAACCCAGTTATTCAAATCAAAAGTGATCAAATTATTCTGCCTAAAATAGAAACTTTTAAAATGTAATATTTGGAGTCCACGATGAGATTGCAAATGCACTGCCCTGCATTTCAATGACATGTAAGTTTTAAATAAAGTCGATATTGTAAAACAGCCGAATATTAAATTCAATGCTAATTAAAGCCATAAACAGGTTATGTGTGGTGTGGTAGGAGATGAAGCACTTCTGGGAAATAAAGCCTTTAACAAGCTTGGAGTAGCAAGCAAGAGATGAGCTCATCAAGTTCATTATTAATTCATTTCCAAGAACACAGCTCTGCCCGTGTAAAACCTGACCAAACAGCACGAGCACGAATTCTGCAAACCCAAGTAACACAGCAGGCAAAACTCAGGCACAGCTGAGTGCCTGGGTCTGCTACAGAATAATCCAGCCCCACCCACTGGGGTCCGGCTCTTCCTTCAGCAGTGTGGGGTTAAAGGCACAGTAAAATAGTCCAGAGTGGAAAAAAATTAATAAACAGCGAATCTGGGGTGAGAAACTCTAAAAAGAGCTGTTAAAATAAAAGCAGTTGAAGAAAGGATAAAATTCCCCTCATAGTGAATGAGGAAGGGTCCTCTCCATGCCAGACTCCTTCACTTTTCAGCATGAAGGATCTCCCCTTCCACCAGCAGGGAAAATCCAGTTAAATTCTGGGCTGCAAACAGGAGTGAGCGATACCACGTAAAATATTTGCTCTGTTTCCTCACATTATGGGGCTAGCAATTCTCTGGGAAGAGACAGATTTGTGGGATCAGTATTTTAAACGCATTTTTTCATCTCTGAATCTTGCTTCCTCATTTCAAATTTCACCCAGGATCTCTGGGAGATGGAATTCCAGGAAGCCTGTAAGAGCTGCGGGGGTGCCCAGGGATGTCACAGAGGTAGCAGAGTTATCCATCATTGGGGTGGGGAGTGAATTCCAATTGCTCTGCAGGGACAGAATTGCTGAAGGGAAAACACTGCACAAAATACTTCAAGTGGAAGCTCACCCTTTGCCTTCTTCCCAAAAAATCAGGGAAAAGGCTCTTGTAAATTCCAAAGTAAATGATGTTTAGGATGGCGTGGTGTGGAAGGACATGCTGGCACCTTCCCAGCTGCTCCTGTGCTCCAAGGCCTCATTGCAGCTTCCTGGGCTCCCCATGGAAAAATCAATGGATGTTGTAAAAGCAGCTCATTGAATGTGTGTCAAGACTTCCTGGTTTTCCTTGAGAACACTTTATGTATAATTTATAGAAATGATCAATGGCACTTCAACAAACAAGAGCTACCCCAGCAGCTGAAATCAGCAGAGACCAGGCAGAGTTAAACCAGCAAAACATCCTCACTTCAGCAAACCTGAACCACCCCACAGAACTGAGCAATGGAACATTAGCAGCCTTGAAAAAATATTTTTCAGCAAACTTATACCCTGAAAGTATCCCACTGCTGATAAGTGAGGCTCATCGCCCTCCTCAGAGCAGAATGAAATGGCCTCCACAGTTTCACCCCAGCCCAACATACCTGAAGAGCCATGTAAGCCACAGAATATAAATGTTCAATTCAACAATGGTTTTTAGGCTTTAATATTCCAAAGGAAAAACCCCATCCATATTTGTCTTCCCAAGCTGGCAAACATTAAGAACAGCTGTAAGTGAGAACATCTCAAAGTTTCAGTTATCTGTGCCAGGAAAGATTTCAGACTTCCCAGGATGGTGACCTTGCCCCAGGTGTCCTTGTGCTTTCCACCTCAGCTGGGAATAAACAAATTTCTGAGGTAGCAGGAGGAGGGAGGACATCTGACTCTGCCTTTTGGGATCTAAGGCCCTGTCCCACCTTCACCCAACCTCTGCCTTCATCAGTGAATCACAAAGGAGAAGCATGGAGTAATTTGGGCTAGAAGAGCTCCCAGGAGGTGCCTGTTCCCACAGCCACCCCCAGCAGGGCCAGCTTTAATGTTGGATCAGGCTGTCCAGTGCCTTGTCCAGTCAGAAGTTTGGAATGTCCCCTCGGCACATCCAAGGACATTTAAAACTCACTACAACACCAAAAATGGAATTTTGCTTGCCTTTGCTCTGTGTTGGGACAGTGATGTGGTGAATAAAATTAGTTAATGCTGATTTTCTGTGTTGTTGGGGGTTGTTCTTGGCATTAGAAGGGGAATATACATATAAACATATATATATATAAGGGGAATATACATATATATGCATATATATACACACAGACACCTCACCACCTGGGTGTTCTCTGTACGAGCTTTGGTGTGGGTGCACTGTTTAATGTGCCAGAAACACTGATCCCATTAAGACTTCCAGCCTTTACCCACAAAACATCACAAGGGTGATGAACCTTAAGCTCATCAACAAAAGAAAATTTCTAATTAACATAGATGAGACCAACACAAGTAACTTTCCTCTGCAGAACTAAGACATGTCGTGGCAGGAAATGTCAGCAAAGTGTAATACAGAGTGTAATGTATTTACTGATATTAATGGAAAACTAATTCCTGAGAACACCATGAGCCAGCATCCCATCAGGCTCCAGGAGGATGTTCCTGTGTGAGATGAAATATTGAAGCAGCAGGATAAAGAACATCCCACAACAAAGGGGACACACAACTCACCTGTTCATCTCTTCAAGGCAGTCGGTTGCGAAGTAGAAGCTCTTTATTTTGGGGTGACATGCTTTGAAGGCACTATAAAAAGAGCACAAAGAATAAAAACCACCTTTTCTTTCAAACATCTTGTCTACAAATACACCAGACTGTCCTGCTCTATGATTCTTCAGGTTTCACAGGCATTTGTCATCTTCAGTCTGAATTTTGCTGCGGAAATTTATCAATGGATTCCCCCAATCTGATTTCATCTACATATGTGAGGCTCATATTTGCAAAGATTTCAAAAGCACTTGAATGACGTAGAAATATAAATCCTTTTGATAATCACTGATGTTCTAAAAAATCCTTGGGTGAATTTGAAAGTCTTATTGAGTATATTCAAGTACATCTCAGTTGTATTCCAAAGATCAACGAAAGGAATAAATGTTTGATCCCCCCACCTCTTCTCATGTATTTGATGACAGTTTTATGTTCTACAAAAAGAAATGCAGAGGGCTGCCAAGTTGAGCTAGAAATCACTGGAATAATAGATAATAATCAGATGGCATGGGTGATTATAATTCACATAAATGCTTTTTATTAATGCTTTTATGTGGTCCAATCCCTGAGCTCTCCCTCAGCTGAGCAGTTGAAAACTGCTAAGAATAATCACATTTTTTACAAATTTTTTGTGTGGGTATACTGAAAAGGAGTTCTGCTATCAAGGAAACCAGAAGGTCCCAGCATTCCAGCATTAAAGACCATTAATTTGATTAGCTGGCAAATGTTAAAAAAACGCCACACTATCATTCATAACATTTATGTTAAAATACTGACATTTATATGGTGATTACCAGATGTGAGAATTAGATTAGTAATCATTACACGTGGAATTATGAAGAACCTGTGATGCAATGTTTCCACTATTAATAGCTTAAATGCAAATGAGTGTTTTATTAATTACTATGACTTATTGCAGTTTTCAAAGACAAGATGAAAGCTGAAGAAGCTTCACCTGGGCAGAGTGATTTTTTAACATATATAATTAATACAAATGCATCCAGCAACAGCTTTCCTCACAAAACCCTACAGCAGATTTCTGTATTTCTGTGCAGTTTCTTTTTTCATGAGATTAGGGATATCAAGGGTAAGGTTATCTTTGCACAGAGGGTTATCATTAAATATTAGATTCCATAAAAGGAGGCTGTAGAGGTATTGCAGTGTTGTTTTGGCATGTGGACAGTGATAATTTCCACTGCAGAGCCTCGCTGCCCTGGCTACTGGTACTTTGCAAATCAAAGCAGTGAGTGGCTGTGAAATCCCACACAGGGATCCCTGGTGCCCACTAGATGGCACAGCCTTGTTAATTATCTCTCTTTTGATCATTACATAAATGCAGTTTTAAGTGTGCTCTGATCAAATTTATGCTTTCTTTTAACTGATTGGTATGATATGGTTTCAGTGTCAAGAATTCTTATCATTATTAGTCTTCTGCTTCTGATGTGGAAGTTTTTAATCCCCCTATGTGAGCTGAGTACCAGCAACTCCCACTGGTTCTCTGGAAACAGCTGTGGGTAAGAAAGGTGGGACAGTTTTGTGTGTCTGTGAATTAGAGCAGTACATGGCACATCTTTAATTACACAGAGATGAGCAAATACTGTACTTCCAACAGAAATTCCTTACACTACTACATTTTTGATGCTGAAAATAGAAAATCATGACTAAACAAACACTCCTGCATTGTCCTACTGTTGGTCTGAGCTCTCTGCAGCATCTGCACCTTCTCCTGTTCCACTTGCCCAACCATCTCCACTGGGATTGGCTCAGATTGGAGAGGATTAGGTGCTGGATCTAAAGATCCTAATCCCTTTGGCTAATCCTGAGACAATATCACATGATGGAGTTTCTGCTTGTAAATAGGATTATTTTCCTAGACAGGAAATTTAAATACATACAGGCATTTAAATGCCAGTATTGAGGTTTCAGTGTTAATGGGTGGAAGTTAGTGTGATAAACAGAGTCTAATTTGGGTCCTCTGAGCTCCTGTAATGTGATAAAATCTATGATTAGTGGATCATTTTCTAGTGGAAGGTGTCCCTGCCCATGGTAGGGGTGGAATAGGATGATCTTTAAGGTCCCTTCCAACCCAAACAAGGCTGTGATCCTGTGATTATTTGAATGTTTTACATTCTCACAGAACCCTGCCTCAGTTAAGCACAGAGAGGTGAAATCAGGAGTGTGCAACAGGTCAGGCACTGTCTGCAGGCTCCTGGCTCAGCTGTGACAGAACTTGTGGAGGTGTCATAGAATGCAGAAAGAGCAGGAATTTTGTCAGGGGAAATCAGGGAAATGCTGCAAAGGAGTTCCCACATGGCAGGCCCCTGCAAACAGCTCCAATTGGTTACTGTGTGAGTGTTCCTTGAGATCTTTCTGTCTGATATTGTGATAATTTCCTGACATAGCGAACATTAAAGCTGCAATCATGTATTGCACTGTTACACATCTGCAGGCTGCAGACAAGAGATCTTTATTGCTATGAAATGGAGACCCCAGTTCTGTGCAAACTTGTGATTTAAATGTGCTGCAGTTCTGTGTCACGACTGCAAAACGCAACAATAAATCCATCTTCATCTCCCAGCAGTGTCACTGAAATTATTATTAGGGAAGAGTTTAGATACATTTCTAGCATTAGGAACTGCAGTCTCCAGGGGAACAATTTGAGATGTATAAATATGAATAATTTAGAGGAATTATATCTATATATTTACATTTGGCTTGGTTTGTGGGGCCCCAGACTGGCTGCAGTAATCAGGATGTGGCACAGTGAGTGCCAGTTTAAAGAATAATCCCTCTCCATCCATTGGGTGCATTCCAGTTCACACAGCCCAGAAGTTTCTTCCCTCTGGGGGCCCACTGGTGGCTCAAGGGGGCTTTGCTGTGTGCAAAGACTGTCAAGTTCTTTTCAGAAGTAATAAAATTATGAAACTGCAGCAAGATTTAAGCTGTACCTTCCTGTCTGCCTGTACTACAATGACATTTGTAAAGAGCTCTGACTGCACACTTTCAATATGAAGTGCCAACACTGTGACATATCCTTGATAAATTTAAGACCCAAATTTGCATTAACTAGGCAATGAAAATTTTCACTAGGTGGAAATTGCTGAAGGTTCAGGCAAGGCACCAGTTGATAAGGATTAATTACACCTGTGGCTCAATTAATCTTTATACTTGGGGATCAGCATCATCACGGGGCATTATAATTATCAGTATCTGTGAAAATAACACGATATTCATGTCATGCCACAGCACACAAACTCAAATAACTATAATTTCTCCTACTCTGTGATCACTTTTAATCAGGAGCATGCAGGTGTTGCCTAAAAGCAGTGGAAAGTTTTTCAGTGGCAGTGCAGAGAGGCTCCTTTCACAGGGACAAGGTCACTGCACGCCCAGCTATAGCCTGGAGAGCTGAAGCAGCCTGAGATAATGCCAGGGCTCCTGAAATAATCAGGGAACCTTCATTAAATGCATTACTGAGGCAAATCATCAAACCATACCGAATAATGCATTCAATTATCTATATTCTTGTGAAAGCTTTCTTAGGGCTATTCCATCACTGTGAGCCATGGACATCAGGAGCAGCCAGGCTGGGGAGCAGAGCTCCCCCTCCAACAGAACAGTGGGAAAGAGAAACCCATTAATTATCCCAGTAAGTCTTCAAATCCTTTAGTTTCAAAAGGGTTTGAACATTTCACATCAATAGCTCTGAAAATGGCAGAGATCTGAGGGGAAATCCAAACTGAGGTCCAAAATGTTCTTAGTTCTGCGCTGGGGAGAGCTGAAGGAAAACTGACATTGTGGTTTTGACTGGAATCAGGCAATGGAATGATGCTCACTCCTGGCCTTGCAGGACAACCCAGAAGAGGACAGGTAAGTGCTTTCCAGGTGTGCTCACAGGGGCTGTGGGTTGGCCCCCACTCCCACATCCTGAATATTCTGAATTTCACTGTACTCACTTCCTGGTAAAACAGTGGCTAAGGCAAGGTGCAATTCTGGTTAAGGGGGAAATATATAAATGGTAGTCCATGAAGGAAGAAATAAAATAGAAATTAAGCTCAGGAAAAAAGGGAATATACTATGAACATCTTCATTATACTTTTACCTCTGGACCTGCCTGTTTTAGAAAGGATTCAAAGCCTGGAGGTTCTCAGCTTTCAGTCGTGTGCAAAGTTTCAGTTAATCGGACTTTTCCCTGTGCATACACCCTCCAGAAATCCTTCCTTAAGCTGAGTTCTGAGGGATTGTGTTCTCGTGCTTTGAGGAAAGCTCTGGAAGCTATTTCTAGCTGTGCACAATGACCTTCTGTTTGATCTTGGTTAATTCGCTGAAATCTGTTAAGTGCTTTATATTCTAACAAAAGGGTATTATTTTTCCTGTATTTTTGTTCAATATCATTATTAATATCTACTTATTGCTCTGAGGTATTTATAGTGCTCAGCTCATGTTTAATTTCTACAGTGATACCCTCAGCTGAAAGGAGAAATAGAAGTGTAAATTGCACTGTCTTGTACTTCTCTGACACAGTAATAATATCCCGAGACAAGAACAGGCAACTGAAGAGGTTTGATTTTCTGATGAGCAGTCTCTATTGTAATTCATACCTTCAATATTTCTATTGTACTGTGCTCACAGTTGTAGGAATTGTTTCCTCAGACCAAAACTGCATTCAGTCATTGGGAAAGCAGAGGAAAAACCCAGGATGCGTTGTTAAAAGTAGGAAAGCGTACAGAAGACAAATGCAAATAATTCAGGAGATACCAGCAAAGTGCTACTCTCAAAGCATTGGAATTGTTCTGTTAAACCTGTTGATTGCAATCCCAACACTGTTTGGAAGCAGTTTCCAATGAGTGCCTGTTATTAAAAATTCCTTAATTGTGCAAAGCTTGTAATATGCTTTTTAGTGGAGTGGAATGTAGCAGTAGCAATATGCACATAAGCAATAATGCAGAGTTCATTTTGCATATGGAACCTAAATATTTTAGCAGCTGAGAGCAACACAATATTGGGTATGAATAGCTTCCCCCATAAAAGAGAAAATTAAGATTATATTCACCATTTCCTGCTATGATATTTGTTGTGCTATTTCCTATGGGAAAATACTGCTTTACTGAACCTGAGAAAGTTTTATCTCTTTACTAAAGTATTCATTGCTTTTTGATTTACTTATTTAGCTGGAGCTGTAACTGGACTATCTGGCAAGCTGGCTAAAGAATTATTCAATTCATTTTAATCCAGTAAATGGAATTTACATTACATTGCATCTTTTTATAATAAAGAGAAATACTAAAGCTTAAGTGGATCTATGATGGTTTATTTCCAGTTTCAAGGTTTTTTCTCAATAACTTCTTTCTCTGGACTTTGCAAGTGTTCAGTACTATTTATAGCAAACTTCCAAGAGCAATCCTTTGTAAAGATAATTGACACATTACTTACTGTTTTCGTCTGCATTCAATTGCTCTGTCTATCCTGAATTCAGGTAAACTAATGAATCCTTCTGCTTTTTCATCCTATTGAATGAGGAAAAAAAAAAGTTGTTGAAAATGAATATAGAATTAAAGAAAAGAGAAATGAGCAGCAGCTGTTTGGGGTTTATACAAAGAACAACTACCCAGTCAAAGGAGGTACAGAATGTATTTTGCACAAACTGTTTTTCCTATGGAATGGATTCAATCCATCACACAATGGAAATAACCTCTGTGAGGTAACTAAACTGGTAATTTCTCAGAGGAGGCACAGCCATCCCAAACCCCCTTTTGCTGAAGATCACAGAAAACCTTTCAGCCCCAAACACAGCCCCTAAACCGAGGAGAGCTCTCAGATTCTTCACCATAAATCAGCATTTTACAGCTCTTTGGTGGCTGTCTCTCTTGAAAGTCACGGTTGTCACACCCCAGCCCCTGAGGAACTTCCTTGGTGAGGTCACCTCTGATTAAATGGGGAGGAAATAACCAGGAAATGCATCCTGTCACTTTCTGCTTCTTTTGAAGCAATTCAGGAGGAAAAGCAGAGAGACATTAAATTAACACCAGGCAGGTTTTGAAAGGTGTTAGCAAGGGCACAGTGAGCTGTGGCTTGGTTTGAGGCACAGCCTGAGAGCCAGTGCCAACCCCACAAAACCCCTTCATCACCCACAGCCTGAGCAGCCTCTTGGGCTACAAAACCCCACAAAAACTGAGGGCAATTATGCTGCTGAACACCTCCTCTGGAAGCAAATGGGAGAGGTGGAGTAAAGAATCAGTAACCAAAGCAGGCTGCAGAGTTCAGCTCAAGCACTGGGGCTGCTGCACACAAAGGGAAGAGAATTGAACCATTTTGGGCTTCTCCCCTCTGTTATTTCCCTACATTTATGCAGATTGCACCAGCATTGGCCCATTGGCTTTCAGGAAAATTTCACCAAGAACAGCATTTTGCACATGAGAAACTGCAAACTCCAGACTAATTCAGCAAAAAGCAAGAGGAACATTGATATAAAAATAACTTCTAGATAAAGAGACTTACAAATTCAGATTTTCACATCTGCTTCAGAGAATGCTTAATTAACACAAATGGTTGCACTTTACACATCCCCCCTCACAACTGAAACTGGGGAGAGCTGAGTGTGAACTCTGTGTTAGTCCAAATAAATCTGTGGAAAAGGATTAACTACACACATGCTCATTTCTTAAAGACTGCCATGAACATCTGCTATTTTATTAACCTTGAACATGGACTTGGAGATTTTAAAAAATAATTTCAGTTAAAATATTTCCAGCCAGAGTGCCCAAGACCTGGCAATTAAAGCGGCAGCTCATCCGAGCACGCAGTAAAACTAGACTTAAAAAGAATTATAAAACTTAAGGTTTCATTTTGTCTTTTTCCAAACATGGCCTGTACTTACATTCTGGTTTGTGTACCAGTACAAGGAGGAATCCTTCAGGATGAACCAGTACTTTTTCCATTTCTGGGTGAAATAACCTTTGGCATCCTTTTTCTTCCAGAGCCAGCCCTCGCAGTCGCCGTGGCCCAGGTCCTTGCAGGAGATTCGCCTCCTGCTCACGCTGGACAGGGAACTCCCTGGGACAGAACACCACAGGGGAGGGAGAAATGTTCCACTTTCCAATGGAATGAAAAATGTTCATTTTTCAATGAACATTTCATGCTCAAACATTTCCCTCCCAGCCAAACCCTCTCCAGGCTCAGAATAAACAATTGCCAAATTCAGCAGTGCCCTGTGATTTTGGTTTCCCCATGACCACAATGAAAGGGCCTGGTTTATGCAATTCTTTATTTCATCTCTGGAGGGTTTGTTCTTCTAAGGGCTGCATTTTTTTTTCTGATTAAGATGGACAGCGCCATTCCAAAGTAAAAATGAATTTATTTAACCTCAGTCAGGAACTCAGAGTGTGACACAATCTGTATACAGATGCAAACACTACTTTTTGCCATAAATCTTCCCTTTAGCTGCAGAAGCTTTGTCAAATGATGGGAAATTTTAAACCCAGTTTTTATAAACAGTAAAAAAGAAAGATTGCTCACTTTCATAACACTTCACATGCTTACATGATTGTTATCCTGAAGTGAGCAACAATGTTTTAACTTTACAGCGTCCTGTTAAAGGCACAGCACCAGGAATAGGCTTGTTTTTCTTTTTCTTGGTGTTATTTCAATGAATCTTAATTGAAAGTCTTAGATTGCCTTGTAAATATGAATAAAACCAGATTTTTAAATAAATATGGTATAATTTATTTTCCTGAAAAAAACTCTGTGGGAAATTTCCTTAATACATCAGACTTTTTTTTTCTGTGAAGAACCAAGTTTATGATGCTACAAGAATTAAATTTGTCCTACAGCTGTGAAACAGGGTAGAAATTTAGAGACTATAAAACACCATCCTTTTTCCTGCGGTCTTCCACAGGCCAATTCTCATCAATTTGCTCAGAGATGCTCCTTTGCCTTCTTCCTAAGGAAGAGGAAATTCTTCCACCCACCCAAGCAGTATTATATCCATAAAACATTTCTTTTAGTATTTTAATTTGGTATTTTCCTTTATTGCTTACTATCAAATTTAGAAATATTGAATCAAGCTGAACTTTTGTTACAGATCACTTATTCTCAGAGAAGGAGCCTCATTCTCTGGTTTCAGAATGTTAACTGAAAGAAGTTACCTTTTGACCATTTTCTGCTTTTTACCCTGAGGGAAGCGTAATGGAATGACTGTAAGGAAAAAAAAAAAAAATAAATGATGGAACACCAGTGCAAGTAACAGCAGTAACATGTAAGAGCTCTCATTCACTCCCCTCTCCAGGGTTACCACAGCATCAGTGATCACAGGATCTCCCTCCTGTCATTTTTCTCTTACAGCTTCCCTCAACACCATAAAGAAAACAACACTCTGCTAAATCTGCAAATTAAAATAGCTTTAGGAAATATTAATTACAATTGCAATGAAAGCATCAAGGATTCTTTGCATGAAAGCTGTGCAGTGGCTTGAAAACTAAAGATATAAACTCCCACGAAGGAGCTGATAAAGTGACTGGTGTTTGAAGTTTGTTGCATGAAGGAAATAATTATAAAAATATGCATTCAAAAAGAAATATTCACCACAAACATTATACACAAAATCCTGTGCTTAATGATGTGTCAAAGTCACACTTCCCACCACAGAAACAAGTTTTTTGGGTTGGTGGTTGACAGAATAAGTCCCAGGAGAAAAAAAATAAATATTTCTTTCATTTTGTGGCAGTATTAGAAAATTGTACAGATTCTGGGGGAGGGGGAAAAACCCCTAAAATCAGGTCTTTATTTAAACCCAAAAGCAGGGATAGTACTCAAAAACTTGTAAGGATTTGCCTCCAATGAACAAATACTTAAAAACCCTAGAAAATAATCAGGTGAAAACAAGACTCCAGCTCCAGAGAGACAAAGGTTTATTTTAACTGAAAGCAGCAGAGGGAGGAGTGGGTTTGGACATGCACAGCCCTGTCTGTAACCCTGATTTAGCACTTCACAAGGGGAAGGTTTTGTGGGGACTGCAGGGATCAGCAGCTCTCTGAGCTGACCTCAGCCTGCTCTCCCAGCCAGCCCCAGGACAGGAATGTCCCACAAAATGTGACAATTGTGCCAGGGGATGCTCAGTGAGGGAGGGGGCAGCATCCACCAGCTCAGCACATCTCCCTCGTTTCACTTCATCTCTGCAAATGTGGCTCTTGGTTCAGAGAAGACAAAGATGAATGCTCTGTGCTGGAGGAAATCCAAGAAATGAAGCAACAAAACTCTGAGAGAAGGTATCAAATGTGCACAGCAGCTCTGGGGGTTTGTGGATGGGCTGCAAATCCCAGCAGCAATATTGATCTGCCCTGGTGGGTCAGCTGGAGTTCTGTGGTGGCTGGGGCTGGAACAACCTGCTCAATGTTCCTCTGTCCAGAGAAATGCATCAGGGCAAAGCAGGTGTGTTTCTGAAAAAGACATCACCAAATTTCCCCCCAAATTTAGGCTAGAGAAATGTAGGGATGGAATAAAACCCTATTAGGAAATGTGGGTAAATTTAAAGAACTGCAAGACAAACGAAATGTCTGGAGGAGATACTCACCAGACACTGGTATGCATCATTTAATATGAAACTTTTAAAAATAATAAAAGAAAAAGCACAACAAATCAAGTGAGAGCTGAAAATATCTTTCTGAAATAAAAAATATCTTTCTTCTAAAACACTTGGCTAATTATTCTTCCTGGATGGACAACACCATTCCAAAGTAAAAATGTATTTATTTAACCTCAGTCAGGAACTCAGAGTGGGACACAATCTGTACACAGATGCAAACACTACTTTTTGCCATATATCTTCCCTTTAGCAGCAGAAGCTTTGTCAAATTATGTTAATTTTTAAACCCAGTTTTTATAAACAGTAGAAAAGAAAGTTTGTTCACTTCCATAACAGTGCATATGCTTACGTGATGAAATGAAGGAAACAGCACAACAAATCAAGGGGGAGCTGAAAATATATTTCTGAAATAAAAATATCTTTCTTCTAAAATGCTTGGCTAATTATTCTTCCTGTTTTGCTTATGCACACACAGAATGTATTCAAACCAAGGAAAGTGAGAGGTTTGCAATACCTTGGGAATCAGTAGTTAATTAGCACTGCTAAGGTAAAAATTCAAACTCCACACTCTGAGAGATAAAAGAACCACTGTAATATAATCAACTTGGTGGCAAACACTGTAAGGAAACAGAACTCACAACTCCAAATGACTCAGAGTTGCTATGGGAGACAGACAGATGATGGAGAACTCACTGGGGCTGTCAGTGTTTCAATTCTTATCTCAAAACCACACCACGAGGCCACAGCCTGAGAGTGCCCGCCCTGCCACCCCCACCCAAAGCCAGCACAGGGAAAAATGAAATTTAAAAAGTGCTAGAATTGAAGGGATGCTCCTGAAGGTAAATTAAGGAGTTCTCAGTGTAATCAGGGGGTAGGAGAAGTGCTGGCACAGAAACATTCAAGGAAAAGCAAAACTGGTTGCTTGTAGCTCCACTGGCTTTAACCTCAGGAGTTTTTAGGGGAAACTGCTTAGAACTGAGTCAGCACAGCCACAGAAAGGTTTGGGCTGGAAGGGACCTTAAAGCTCATCCCATCCCCTCTGCCATGGCAGGGACACCTTCCACTATCCCAGGCTGCTCCAAGCCCTGTCCAGCCCAATCAGTGTCAAAAGTGCCAAGTCAGAATGAAGAACTGACATTCTACAAATGAAGGTTCTGTTGTTTGTCCTTTGTATGAAATAATAACAAAACAATTTTTTACAGCTATTTGCCATTGCAAATGGAGCACCTCAAAGTTGGTACCACAAAAATATTTGAAAATCTTAATCCTCCATCTCCCTATCATAGTATTGGTGGTATTTAAATATTCTATCAGTTTTAAAACTTTTCTTTACCTTCAGGGTAATCCTCCCTCCACATGTGCCTTCCAGCCCAATGTGGTGTGTGATTCTCCTCCCCAAACCATCACATACTTGGAACACACACCAAGGTTCCTAAACTTAACTGAATTCCTAAGTTCCTAACCTTAACTAAAAGCATTGCAGGCACACTGACCTGCTGTGGTTGCAGCAGCCAGTTTCCTCAACATGGAAATTATTCCTAGATTTTTGTTTTATGCTCTTTCATGACATAGGAAAATGTCAAGGTTTGGGATATCTAAGGTATCTTTTAAAAATGTGACTATGAATTGAACAGCTGAGGAGTTTTTTTACTTATTTAAGGCACATTTATAAATCCTTACCTTCCTCATGGATGTGTTTCCTGGATGGTCAATGGCAGAACTTGCATATCTAGGACAAACAGGAGAAAGATGTCAACCACAGGAAAAAACCCCAAACTGATTACATAGTGCTTACAGACACTCTGTGAATTTCTAAATATAACCACAGCATCCTGCAGCACAAAGTTCTGTAAGACTTTGCTACAGGATGCCAGAGATACCAAGAACTGACACCTTAAAAATGCAATAATACCATCTCTGATATATGTGAGCTCTGTAAAGACTGGAGATCAAAGCAGGGCAACATTCTGGATTTATCTACCTGGTCACAGGAATGCATTTTTAATCACCTCATCTGGATCCATGATTTACATTTAGGTTACTAGAACTTCCATCTCTTATATAATATATTCCTGTTACAACGAGGAAATTCTCACTGCAGATTAATTATTGAGTATTTTGTAGTGAGGTTTGAAATCCCTGGCTCAGGTCTCTGCTCTGGGCTGTTGATGCTTCAAGCAACTCAGGTGCACCTGCAAATCTCTGCAGTACAGGTGCACCTGAACATGCAATATTGGCAGCAAAATGTCAAGACTGAAAGTAATTTTTAAAATGTTTATCTGTTCTTATCTCTCCAGCATTAACCACAACTAAAAAAAGTAATTTCCCAAGCACACTGCCGTGACCATGATTAAAATAATCTTTAAGCATTCTTTACAAAGACAAAATGTGTTATGAGAAAGAACTTGAGCAGTGTTTTCACACAAAAAATAAGCAAAAATTCAGCAAAATGTTTATCCAAGTTGTGCCCCGTGTGTGAGTAATGCAGTTTTTCTGCCTCTCTCCCCTTGTGTGGTGGTGTTCACAGCGGTCCCAGGACGAGGGAAGAGACGAGAATCTTGACTCTGTGTTTCAGAAGCCCGATTTATTATTTTATGATATATATTATATTAAAACTATAGTAAAAGAATAGAAGAAAGGATTTCATCAGAAGGCTGGAAAGGAAAGAAATGGAATGATAGTAAAATCTTGTGACTGACCAGAGAGTCCAAGAGAGCCGGACTGTGCTTGGCCATTAATTAGAAACAACCACATGAGACCAATCACAGCTGCACCTGTTGCATTCCAGAGCAGCAGATAATTATTTTTCACAGTTTGTTCCTGAGGCCTCTCAGCTTCTCAGGAGAAAAGATCCTAACGCAAGGATTTTTCATAAAATGTGTCTGTGACACCCCTTGCAGGCTGAGGGAAGCAGAGCTCTGCCCCAGGTCCCCACAGGGATGTCACAGCTACAGGACACACCCTGGCCAGAGCCCACGGGCCTGAGGGTTCCTATTGCTGGGAAAACTCTCCTGAAGTGAAGATCAGGGAAAAGCTTGGCTTCCCAAAACCTCAGTGCACCCACTCAGCCAGGGGTTCCACCTCCAGCTGCCGCTGCCTAAATTGGTGCCTTAAGTTTTTGCTTTTGTATTTCCAGATCCTGGACCACATTAGTACATAACTCTGAACTTCGTATGAAGTGTCAGCAGTTCTCCTCACAGCTCAGGCACACAGAGCAATCCTTTTCGCAGCCCCAGAACCAAGGACACTGCTCCAGCTTCAGGCCCAAAAAAGTGCAAACAACAGGGAATGGAGGAGAGCAAACTGGGAGGGTGGGACTGCATCACCTGGAGGTGGAATTGAACAATGAACCCCAATATGGAAATGGACCAAAACTTGTAAAAGTGTGAAAACTCCTGACCCAGGTTCTAGCCCTGGCTGGACTCCTGCACTGTCTGAGGTGTATCCTGTGAACTCCTTTTAATAAATCCCCACTTTATTCCTTTAACCCTGCCCAGCCTCTGCTCCAGGCAGCCTCTCCAGGCATCAAAACCACAACTCCTGCTCAGGAGTGAGGGCACAGCCTCCAGCCACAGGAGCTGTGAGGGGAGCTCAGGTTTCCTTGGCAGGCAGGGCAGGTTTGTGTGAGTGTCCTGCACCAAGGGACACAGCTGGAGCTCCTGCCCTGTGCTCACAGCTGGGCCAGCTCTGAGGTGCTTGGCTGCCCAGAGTTTGGGGCAACCCAGAGCTGGAAGGCAGAGATCCCTCATTTCTGCTCTGCCCCAGGCTGGGACAGAGCTGCCAGCCTTGCTCTGTGTTCTCCTCATCAAATGAGTGAAAAGCTCTCCCCAAATGAGTGAAAAGCGTTCCCAGGGACGCCCTGCAGCCTCATGGCTCTCACCAAGCTGCTGGAGTTCCCTGCAGCCTGCGGGAGCTTCTACCCCATGCAAGAAACCTCTTCCTTCTCCTTGGCTTTTCTAAGGCAGAGGATGCAATAATAAATACCCCAGGAACTCTACAGGCCCCTGTATGTTGAAATCACAGAATCCCAGGATGGTTTGGGGTTGAAGGGACTTTAAATCCCATCCCATTCCACACCCTGCCATGGGCAGGGACACCTTCCACTGTCCCAGGTTGCTCCAAGCCCCATCCAACCTGGCCTTGGACACTTCCAGGGACCCAGGGGCAGCCACAGCTTCTCTGGGCACCTGTGCCAGGGCCTCCCCTTCCTCAGAGGGAAGAATTTCTGCATATCTGACCTAAATTTTCCCTCTTTCAGTTATTGAAGATAATGATATTTCACCCAAATATGTCAATCTATCTACACAGTTTGTCTCTGGTCCTCAAAGCCTAACTCTAGGGGATAAATATCTGAAAATTGGTTTTTATTTTGGTTTAAGCTGTTAAAATAACTTTAGGTAAGGTTATTAGGAAGGTGATATAATTCTGCCTCTTGAAATATTTTTCAACATGCTTTGGGCCTGAAATCTAAAATGTGTGGGAGAAGGATTCTTCTATAAAAGAACAGAAAAGCGTAGCCTTTTGCTGTGAAAGTTTGCCAAAATTTCATCAAGTCATATGTCCCTGGAAAGTATCTGTTGGCAGGTGCCCTGTCCTGTCCACCAGGGATGTTCCATCTGGATTGCAATGTCCCTGCCAAACTGGGCCTGTGCAACCTGCTGGGAAAAACAGGAGCCCTTTGCTCTGGGAGGAACAAAATTGCTCAGAAGAAAACCAAAATCCTCTGCAGCTCTTCCTTGTGGCTGCACCAAAATGGGGGCGTGGAGGGGGAAATGAGATGGTGACACACGTGGCTGCTTGGGGAGGGTGGGGGGTTTCTTCTGATGCACAAAAGTCAGGCAGGAAGGAGCCCAGGGAGGGCACAGCCAGGCTGAAAATGGGAGAAACAGGTGGGAGAGAAGAACAGGACAGGAGAACCTTTAAAGGGGCTGGGAGACTAAATAAAAACAGCCAGATTTACAGAAAACAGCAGGTTTTGAACGCTCAGGTGTAAGAGGTGAAGTCAAAATGTGACATGAAGTTTTAATTCAAAAGAGAGCAAGAATAACTCACTCTCCCACCAGGTAACCCTGCACAGGAGGGAGGCTGCGAAGTGGAGCAAAATATTAATATTAAAATATTAATATGTTTAATCTCCTGTAAAAGCAAACCCCCACGCTTAGCTGAGGTGATGAACTGCTGGCACTGGAGAGGCAGGACTGGCTGTTGTCAGCTGAGGTGGAATTTCATTTGATCTCTGCTAACAGTGCTGCTCCATTGGGTTCATAAATGCCATTTTAACCATGCACAGCACACCAGGGAAACAGCAGCAAATGGTCACCACTGCAGCTGCCTTTCAACTGCATTGTGATGTTTAGAACACACATAAAGAGGTAAAAATGCTGTCAGCCCTGAACAATCAAGTGTGAGGTGGTCAGCAGCTGATAGTGTTCACCTCAGACTTTCAGCTGTAATTCTGGGGTGTTTATAGCACTAAAGGGAATCATCAGCAGCTGTAAATCCTTTAGATTGGCCAAAGCACTCGAAATCTAATTAATTATTCAGCTTCTTAAATGGGCTTAGGCCATATACAGGATGAAAAAACAAAAAGAATAATTATCATAGATTACAACTAAACTGAATTAGAATATATGATGATACAAAGTAGCTGTTGCTTCAAACATTCCTTTAACTGTGACTTTTGGATGCAACATGAACATGAAGGTAATTCATCAGATAAACAGCAAAGAAACGAAAGACAAAAATCACTGTTTTCCTCATTAGAATAAATTGATTCAAGTCAGACCTAAAGGCCAAACTGAAGACCCCATTTTTAATAATCTGTGTACTCCAAACCACAAGTATAAGCAGTAATTTTGGACAGACTGAATTAGAGGCAAATGTTCATTGAAACATTCTGCCTGTTGGTTAAGAAAATTGTGTTAGATATACATTATGTCTTTCATCCTCAGAGTGAGTCTGAAATACTGAATTTCAAAAGTAAAAAAGTAGATTGGGCAACATAACAGTAGAATTTTTCCCCTCTACAAATATTTTTTAAACTTTTATCTGAAGAATTTTTTTAACCTTTGTAATTTTTATTTATCAAACATTCATCAAATGTAAATTATATATCGTTAAACCCTGAAAATCTATTCCTCAAATACTGCAACAAAATTTCTAGAAGTAAAGGACTTTAATTCACAAATATAACTGTTTATATATTTAAACATAGAATAACAGAAGTAATTACCTTTCAGTATCTCCACTGACTGTATCCCCTGCTCTCTGTAGAAGAAAAATAAAGAGCATTAAGCACAAAGACCAGACTTCCTTGGTGCTCTGAGCACAGTGAAAAAATGACAGAGGTAAACCACAGTCATTCTGCAACTCTAAAGCAAAGGAAATGGAACATTTATTTCAATTTCCAGCTAAGAGTTATTTTAAAATGAAGATCATGCTTAAAACAACTTGCATTTGCACTTATAAACTAACTTCAGATGCTCTCTAAGTGTGGTCAATGCTCTTTAAAATAAGAGAGTTACAATTTGTTTGAATGTTTGCAAAAGTGTTAATATTTGAAGGGGAGTTTACATGCAAAGAATGAATATTGCAATGTAAAATACAGAATTTCAGAAGGACAAACTTTCTTTGACATCACTCTTACATAGCTTTAAATAACTTGATTTACCACACTGGTTATTCCTATCAGGTTTGGAAATGAACCTGTCTTCATGGAGTAAGCAGCAGCTGATCTGGGGTTAAAAATAAAATCTTCAGACAGTTTAAGTTACTTTAAAACAAGTTTTATGATGGAGGATTTTTTGCCTCAGCTAAATATTGAAATTCACAAAAAACGAAATTCACAAAAAAATGAAATTACAAAAAACCACCCCCCCATATAGGTGGTAAAATTCACATGTATTTGTTTACAAATGCAGAAATCTACAAAATCTTTGACTTTCTGGATAAGCAAATAGGAAACTGATCATTTCAGTAAACGCAGAGTTTGTGGTTTGGTGCCATTTCTTGATGCCTGCAGCAGATGTTTGCTCACAGATAATGTTGAGCCACAGACGAGCTCAGAGCACAGGAAGTTTGCTGGGTGCATTTTTGCAGCAGAGCTTCTAAGGCAGCTTTAGAAAGTACATTTTGCCTCCTCCTCCTCCAAGGAGTCCCCCTTGCCCCTGGGAGCCCAGTACAGAACCAGTTATCAGCTTTTAGTGAGCTCCAGCTGAAATATTCCAGCAAATGGGAGCTGCAAAGATGATCCCACTCAAATAAGGGGCCTTATCTGATGAAAAATAATGAAAAGTGCCCTTACACTAAAAGCAGGAGTTCTCTGACATTCCTTGTGGAAACCAGGCAAAGGCAGAGCTCCCCACTGAGTGACTGAGTACAAAAACCCTAACACCCTTTCCCGAGAGCCATAAATGCCTCAATTCTCCTCTGAGTATGCTGAAATGTAGCCTGGAGAACTACTCACAGTTTCTCAAAGCAGACTGGAAGTGTTAACAGCACACAGCTAAAGCAAAATAGCTGCTTGAGAGATGTTTTGGTGCTGAAAATGCACTGCTAAACACAAATGAACCAGTCTGAGCATCCCTGGAAATACTGGGGACAGCCCAGGAAAATATTGTGTGGCCAAGCGAGCAGAAGAACTTTGACAGCAGCACTACCCGTGCTACTGTTATAAAAATAGAATTTATTCCTACCAGAAGGCTCAAAGCTTTCCTTCTCTTATCCCTCTGACTTCCAAGGTTTCTAATTTTAGCAACTAAAAGTGGGACTGCTAATTCAGTCAGTGCTTCCCATTCTATTCCTTAATTTCCTTTTCCAAAAATGCTCCCAAAGTAAAAGCAAAGTGTTTCCAAAGCAGGGTTTATTCCCTCTCCCCAAATGGGTCCCATCCCACACTTCTCCCTGGCACAGCTGAGATAAACCTCCCTCACCCTGCTCTGGCTGCTCTTCCAGCACCTGAATTATAAATTATCACTGCTGTAAGAATTCAGTTATGTATTTCCTTCCAAGAAAAATGCACAAAATCCACTTCTGCCCCACGTGATCACCATGGATTGTGGCTTCCAGATTCCTTTTGATCAGACAGATTTCCTAAGTGTGATGTGAACTTGCATATATTAGGCTGAAAAAGACTTACTAGAGAGAAATTTGCTTCTGATAATAAACCACATTTTTCTAGAGGTCAGTCTTTCAACACCACAAATTTTTCTGCATTACCAAGCATTAATTTCCAAAGATATTGAATAATGTAATCTCATTAACTGAAGCATAGTCTGTAGCAGGGAAATTTAAAAAGACTCTATAACAGTGTGAAAAAGAAAAATATTATTTAACCATTGGACAACTCATAGATTACTGTAACTGATTATTAGTTGCTGTAATTTAGAAAAGAGCAAAGAAGAATATCTATATAAATACAGAGGGAGAGAAAATTGTTGATATTAGGACTTGAAACATAAAAAAACATAATTACACCTTTTAAAGTCTATCAATAATTAATTTATTAGAAGAAAAATCTCAGCTCCTGACCAACTCATCACTAACACAGAGATTATTACCAGTAATTAAGTGTGGACATTTGGGATTACTACAGACCTTTGTCACATATTTATCATCTTTTATTTGATTGATTTTCTCCCCAGAGAAGCTCTCTTGGGAGAACAATCTTGTTGCCAGCTTGAAATGCCAACCTTTATAAAGGATTTCTGGTACTATACATGGAAACACCCACACCCTGGCATTTCTATAAATGTCTACCTATAGCTAAAATTAATTTCCTTGTGTAATTGTAATTACATGCAGATTCAATGATGACAATGACAATGTGGAAGGCTCCTACCTGCATTTTCAGCAACCTTATATATAAAATTTTTTGAGCAGTCACTTCTTATCACTTTGTGACATTTGAAAAAAGAAAATTGCCTTTTCCTAGTTCCCAAAGTAAAACTTTACTCCATCTTACTACAAGGCCACTTTCATGAGTAGCAGACATGTGGGAGGCTCAGGAGACACCAGTCTTGTCATGCTGTCAGAGACTATAAAGCACAAATTCTGTGAAATTCAGGTCACTGGCACCTATCTGCCTTCTTTAGTCAGCTCCACATTCCTGGAGCTCCAGGGATCCCCAGGATCTGCTGCTGCTGCCTTGCACCAGTGCAGATGAAAGGACACCAAAGCCTCTGTGGGGCCACAGGCAGATCTGAGGCTCCTCTCCCAGAGGAAATCCTGTAGAAAGTCCCATTTACCTGAAACTTCTATAAACAACTTAAAACAAAAAAAAAAATAAATAAAGTTCATTTGAATCAGACTTTCTTTTCCTAAGTAAAGAAATCAGATAAACCACTGAGAACAGAAGAACCCTGAGCTGCAGAGATGGTGTGAAAATATTCAACACCCATTATTTACCTGTTTCCTAAACAAGAGACAGGACTAGTTGGTAATGAGATTAGAATAGTTTCATAATGGGAGTTACTAATCTCAGTGGCCAAATTCAAGATATTTATTCCATCTACGTATATCATTTATTCAGATGCAAAGACTCAAAAGCTTCTTTACCATTCTGTTCTTCCACTCTTCTATACTCAGATACTGAATTATTATTAATGAAAGTAAAAAAAGAAAAAATTATTTGTCCTTCTGCTTCTTTAACTCATATATTTATTATCCTGAAGATTTCTTTATATCATGTTTGTTCAAAAACAATCAAACTGTGGCCTTGTTATGAAGGGCTTTACTTATCTCTCTACCTCAGAGAGATGATGCTTTCACCCACTGAATCTGCTTTCAAAATTATCGTGCTGAGCTAAAAATAAAGATGGCCTTTGAGGTTTTAATTCCACTCCCCCTTGTTGAGGGGAGAGATAACAGAGACAGGAAATCACCCAGTGTAATCTACATTCATGTACAGTTGAGGGTACTCCAATTTGTGCTGAGGAAAAACAAGAGGGCAGGTGAGAAAATGAGCTGGGGGCAGAGGGAAGGGATCCTCTGGAGTTTGTAATGATGGGAGATGATCACACTGCCAGCACACAGGGGAGCAGGGCAGCTCAGGAAAAACAGGCAATTCCTCCTCCTTCCTCTTCCTCACCTTCCCCATTCCCATGGGAACAGGAGACCCTGCCCTGCACAGGGCTGACCTTTGTGCCATGAAATGTTCCTGGTTCAAACCCAAAATCCTGCCTTTGTGCCATGAAATGTTCCTGGTTCAAACCCCAAATTCTGCCTTTGTGCCATGAAATGTTCCTGGTTCAAACCCCAAATCCTGCCTTTGTGCCATGAAATGCTCCTGTCCTCCAAACCCCAAATTCTGCCTTTGTGCCATGAAATGCTCCTGTCCTCCAAACCCCAAATTCTGCCTTTGTGCCATGAAATGTTCCTGGTTCAAACCCCAAATTCTGCCTTTGTGCCATGAAATGCTCCTGTCCTCCAAACCCCAAATTCTGCCTTTGTGCCATGAAATATTCCTCTCCTCCAAAACCAAATCCCGCCTTTCTGCTCCCATCCTCCAAACCCAAATCCTGGTTCTCCTGGTGGGGAAGGAAGTGGGAAAGGACAAGGGAGCAAGGCTGAGCCGCTGGGTAGAGAGAAAATTCAGAGGACTCCCCAAAAGCTTTCACCTGGATTGCTGCACATTGATCCTTTCAGCAGCGGGAGATGATATTTGTGTGGTAAGGGAGAGATTTCTATTTGGTGCATCTTCTGGAGGATAAATATTGCAATATTGCAATTCTCATAGCAATAATATCAGTTGTGACTAATATTTACTAACAAACAGCTGTTAAATTTGGCTTTAGATTATATATATAGACTATACATTTTTGTTATATTGTTTTTGGCAAAACAATAAAACCAAGGCATAAATTCATTCACTAAAATAATACAATGCACTACAACTTAGTTTGTTGTGGTTCTCTGGAGTCAGAGGACTCCAGAATGTTTTACAAATGGTAATTTACCCATGAAGTCAAAGCAGGTTAATGAATGCTTCATTTGCTGACTTGCATTGGTGGTGGTTTGTTTGAAGATGCAGAATATCATCATTTAAATATGCTCTAATAGAGCAGAATTACTTCTGAAAACACTGCATATGTTTGGATAAAGGCAGCCTCATATTTGCTTTGTGCAAAGTGTCCTGATAGAACTGCAAATAAAGGAATTCCAGGCCAGCCAGGCAGGCTGAACTCTTGGAAGCAGCAGGAATGAGCAGCCTGTCTTGGGGCTGAGTTTGCAGACCCATCCATCCCAACCTGGCTGTTCCAAACACAATCCCAGCCCCTCTCCTGAGCCTCTGCAAGGGGCTGAAATCAAGGACAACCTGAGTTCTGGGTTAACACTGGTTTAGTCTTTTTTTTTTTCCTGGATCCAAATCAGTTATGAAGTTCTTGATTACTGAATGTGGAAACCTAAAGACTGATGATATTAATATAGTATTAAAAAGAACCTTTCTTAACATTTTTATTTTCCCTTATATTGTAAAACACCTTTTTAAAATATCTATTTCCCCTTTGAGCTGTTTACAGATTAATGAAAAGTGTAGTTTAGAGAGTCAGTTCTGAACAGAACTCTAAATAAACACATTACTGGACATTGCTACTCAAGGATACTCTTCAGGTATGAGAGAGACTTGTCAACTCAAGCCTTCATGTGCACAGTCCCAATGAAAAATAATATTATTTTCCAATCAGTACAACTGGGCAGACTCATTTTGAAGCTACAGAACACAGAAATTACTTATATTGGCTTCTCTGAGCAGCCAGAACCCACACAGTCATCCTCAGAGCGATTTCCCAGCATATCTGCAGGTAGGAAAAGGTTTTTCATATTACAGATACTTAAATAAAAAGCAAAGATAGAATTTATTCAGCAATTCAGAAAGGAAATAAAACTCTAAAGAAAGTAATGCTCAGTTTTGTTTCTTTCTGCAAGAGCAGGAAGGAATAAATAAAACATGAGCACATTTCCTGCAAAATTGGCAATAAAAGGCTCCTCCCTCAGTCACTGGAGCTGAATATGTGTGATTCTCCCAGACTGTCTTAATTATTCCACTTATCAGAGCAGCACTCAGACTGCCTGTCATCCCAAAAAAAGCATCTGGAACATCTGGCACACCCCAGCGTGCCCCCATTACACAACACCCAGATCTACATTGCTTTTGCACAGGTTTTAATTCCCAGCATGTACCACTAAACTTTATATCGTTTGTCAAGCTGCCTCTGCAGCCCCAGGAACAGTTAAAAGAGCATTTCCATCACCCTGTGCCACAGGGATGAGTTACCAACTTCCTGGGATCAGCAAGAAGGGAATAAAAAGCAAGTTAAGCAAGTGCTGTGTGGCAATGACCAACCCTAAAACACCATCATGCTTCAAATGATCTTTCAAATAAAAAGTGACTCCTGGTCTGGCACTCTCAGTGAATACCATTATTTCTGTTTGACTGTGAAGGGAACATTGAAATGAAAGAATTGATCTTAAAACTCATTAAAAATTAAGTCTTTTCAACACACTGAATTCTAATTCACACACACAAAAAAAAAATTAGAAATTCCAATCTATTCTCCAGTTTTTTAATATATGATACTACAAAGGAAAATATCCAGTTACTCTGTAGATAATAGGCCCAGAACATTTATCACCAAGTAAAACCAGATGAGAGATCATTATCCAATTGGAGAATTTAATGTGGTAACCAGCAAATTGAATTTCAGAGCTTCAGAAAGTTGTGCAAGTCTGAGGCAATAAAACCACAGAGCTGAACACTGTGTGGATTTCCAGACTGGATCTGGAATGAGAATTTCAATATCCTCCTTTTTGATGGAAGTTTGTTGCCACAGAGCAGAAAGGAACTGGGCAGCAAGATAGGTACAGTTTTCCATAACTTTTTGTAAAATCCTGAAGATTTTCCAGGATTTTTTCGTCTTTTGTTTAATGGTCAGAAATGCAAAATGAAAATTTCCCAGATATATCTGGTCTACTGAGCTGGAGTCCTGTGTGATATGTTAATTTTCTGTAGAATAATATCTGGTAATAAAAAATAAAAGCATATTCAGGTTTTAACTCTATCCTTGTAAGCCCAAATTTAGGTTCAACCTGGTACATGATGTCACTTCAGAAGTGAAGCATTAGTAAACATAGAAAGTCATGTTCCAAGAGATACTCTATTAATTAATAATTATTTGTAACAGCCTTGCTAATTGTAATTGACTCTTGCTTAGGTTCTGTGACATTGCATATCAATTAAATTAGAGTTATAAATATATCCTGGAAGGGGGCAGTGTTTCTTGACAGGAATATTTTGCTGCAACATGGCTTCATGCATCATTTTATATCCTGGGCACGCTGCCAATATTGCATTACCTAAATATCCATTTTATATAGGAACTCTGCATCCTCCCAGCAACTTATGAAATCAGGCTAATTGTTTAATTTTAGGTTCCAAATCAACGTTCCTTCCAAAGCATTAATCTAGTGGTGAATCTCTGCAATTACCAATTTTGCAAAACTTCTTACGTCTGGTAATTTAAACTACTGTTAAGTAAGTGCCTTTTTGGGTTTTTTTGCTACATATTTATGTAAGTGCTTAGAAAATTAAGCAATGGCTAAGTGATGCTCAATTCCTCCTTCCATCAAGCCATCTTTGTTTGATTACAAAACATTATCACCTTCCCTTCACTAAAGATGATGAAAATCCTATTTATCCTCTCCATTTCCCAAAGCGTTTATCTGGCCTGAAATTTTGATCTATATCCAGAAGTTGTACTGGGCATGTGTTAAGAGGAGAGGATTTCATGAAAATGTGATTCCACCAGTTCTGCACTTTTGCCTTCCATTCAAAAACACAGAGCAAAAGTAAGAAGAGAAGCTAAACCAGCTTTGTCAACTTCTAAATAAAAAATGTAGCAAAAGCTGTTTTAAGGTGATTTGGTCTCATTATCCAAAAAAGGTTTATATATCAAAATGCTTATGGAAATCCTGGTAACACCTTTAGATATTAAGGAAATGAGCTGACCTACTTAAAACTAATAAATTTATATCTAAGAACACAACAACTCTGTTACTTTTCCTTTTTGCTATCAAGCTGCCATGGAACATTCTTTGATATTTCACATTTTTGTTCTGGGTAGCTCTCTTTCAAGATAAATATGCCTTTTTTTTTTTTTTTCTTGGCTTTTCAGAATTCTTTCAGTATTCCAAGTGGAAAGACATTAATGTGAATGATTCTGTGCTGGCAAGAACCCACAAAATCTGTGTCAGCAACTCTGTGTGTTTGTCAACTCAGTTCCTCTTGTATATTTATAAGGCAGTTGACAAAGTGCCTCAGATATTCTGATTCCTGTGATTATCTCCTGAAGGACTGCAGAGGTCTCTTTTTATGCTGCTCCAAAAATTTATGGTGATAAAAGAATTAATACTGCTCTGTCAGTCCATGAAGAATCATTTTACCTGTGCCCTCCTCTGTAATCACTGCCCATGGAACTGAGTTTGTGAACACTCACTCGCTTCTAGGGTGGAACAACCACTCCATGTTGGCTCTTCCTTTTCCAGTTTCCAGCTTTTCCTTCAGACCCTTTAGAGTTGACATTTTATGTCATTCAGGTATTTTGAAATATTTACTTTATTATCATCCAATATCACTCTGCTAAGCGGTCACATCAATTAATTGCATTATAGGGTGGAAATCATGCAAGAAAATATAACTTCAGTACTGAAATGAAGGGTAGAATTTGCATCTTACCCAAAATAACCTATTTGCTCTCTCTTCAGAACTCAGGTGAGCCAACAGATCATCAACAGAATTCCAAAAACTGACTGAAACCACCTGATTCATCTACCAAGTTATGAAATATTGTTGGGGTTTGTTGCAGGTTGTATAATAATTTTCTCATTCATCCTGATAAGTTGCCTGCTGGTTTTCTCTCCAGGTTTGAAATCTTTTGCTTTGATTTTATGATGCTGATAATCTCTGTCAGAGAGATTTAAATCCACAACTTAAGTAAATAAATTTAAATAAACAGTAACTCCATTCAGCTCATCTGTTTTTACAAGACACAGTAATCAAAGTGAAAATACAAAAGCTTATAAATTAATGTATAATAAATCATTATCAGAGGCTGAGTGCAGGATCCTTATGAACTTTCAGAGATAATACAGTCTAATTAAACTAAACTCAGTGAGACTGAGTAATTAAGAGCACGATTTTATTAAAGCATCTGACAGCAAATGATTCTTGCCTTGTGTTTTGCTGTTCTGTCCTGACTTTGATGAGAAAGCTGTCGTGCTACTGACATTGAAAAAGTGACTCTTAGGAGAAATTCGTCACGACACCAACACTGAGCAGCTTTCACAAACTGTGAAATACAGCATGAAAACATGGAGTAGAGGACTGAGCCTTTATGCCTGGATCAGTCCTACAGGAGAACACTTGAATACCTAGTTCAATCCTACAGGAGAATACTTGAATGCCAGGATTGATCCTAAGGGGAGAACATTTGAATGCCTGGATGGATCCTAAGGGGACAACACTTGAATGCCTGGATCAATCCTACAGGAGAGCATTTGAATTCCTGGATCCATCCTACATGAGAACTCCTGAATGCCTGGATCCATCCTAAAAGAAAACATCTGAATGCCTGGCTCAATCCTATGGGAGAACATTTGAATGCCTGGATCCATCCTAAGAGGAGAACACCTGAATTTCTGGATCCATCCTACATGAGAACTCCTGAATGCCTGGATCCATCCTAAGGTGACAACACCTGAATTCCTGGATCCATCCTAAGGTGACAACACCTGAATTTCTGGATCCATCCCACAGGAGAACACCTGGATTTCTGGATCAGTCCCGCAGCAGAACCCTTGCTGCTCTCCCCAGGCTCAGCAGGGAGGTGCAGGCTGGGCACTCACGTGGTAGAGGGGCACGGTGTTGTTCTCTGCCAGGGAGAAGCCGAGCACGTCCTGCTGCCCTGGCTCCATCCTGATGCTCATGGTGGAGGCCAGCACCGAGGGGCTGATGGGGAAGCCGGGGGTCCCTGGCCCTTTGCCCTTCCTCCTGGACCTCCTGGCCGTGTCCCTTTTGCTGTCCTTCTGCGCCAGGGGCTCCTCCTGGATCACCAGGATCTTGTCGTCGCTCAGGTAGCGCAGCAGCGAGTTCTCAGAGTCAGTGGTTGGAGGGGGAGGAAGGCAAAAAGAAACATTAGGAAGAGGAAACAAGCAGAGAACCATTGTATTTGCTGGGAATGCCCTGATGAAGGCAGGAATGATGCATTTGACTCCATGTTCTCAGAAAGCTAATTTATGATTTTATTATTATTATTTTATAATTATTATATTATAATAATATAATAATTAATATAAAAACTCAGGAATGATGCATCTGACTCCATGTTCTCAGAAGGCTAACTTATTACTTCATAGTTATTATAATATTACAATAATATAATGAATATATTAGTTATTATTCTATTAATTATAATATATCATCTATAATAATATAATCTATACTAATATCTAATAGTTAATATATTTAATATAATACAATGCACTATAATATAATAAGAAATATTATATTAATTATATTATATAGTAATATATTGATGTCATTATTTTGTTATTAATATTAATAACATTAATAATATTAACATTAATCATATTAATGCCATTTTATAATTATTATATGCTTATTATTTATAATTATTATATACTTATTATTATTTATAATTATAACTATATTATATTAAATAATACTATACTAAAGAATACAGAAAAGACATTGAATGCTCAAAAGATAATAATGAAAACTCGTGACTCTCTCCAGAGTCCTGACACAGCTTGGCCCCAATTGGCCCAAGAGTCAAAACAACTCACAGCAGAATCCAATGAAACAATCACCTGTGATAAACAATCTCCAAACACATTCCACACAGGAGAAGCAAATGAGATAAGAATTGTTTGCCTTTTTCTCTGAAGCCTCTCATCTTCCCAGGAGAAAAATCCTGGGTGAAGGGATTTCTCCAGAGAATGTAAATGCCACAGAGAAGCATTTTTGGCTGGCCAGAGAGCATCCCTGGGTCCTGTTAAACTGGGAAAAGTCCTGGGAGTGTCCAAGGAATTGTGAGGGCTCTCCCTGCACTCCATTCCACATTTCACCATGGATGGTAAAAGGGAGCAGACACAGAAAATATTACTGGCTTGTATCATGCAGGGAGCATCTCTGGGACCATTCCAGACACCAGGATTGTAATTTCAAGGAATTTGACAAGCTGGAATAACGGTTTTAAGGAGATGTGCAGCAAACTTGGGCACAGTTTCAAAATGGGAGCTGGCCAGGCAACAAGTCTGTTACTGTCTGCAACAGTGAAATATGAGCTAAACACACATCAACAGATTTGGAATAAATCAGAAAAGGCTTGTGCCTTAAATGAAATTTATTTTCTCTTGGAATGAAAGTTTACTGAAAAAAAATAGTTTAAAATCTTGTATTGATCTTCAAGAATATCATTCATTTTTTGTCACATTTTTAGGAGTCAAGTTGAACTCCTCTCAGCTTCCAAACCACGTCTAAAAGATTCTAAAAAATAGTATTCAAGAATCTTCAACAGTCAGTGTCACAATAAATATGGTCACATATTTGAAGAATATTCTTTTGAATTATATGTTTTCTTTTTGCCAGAGGAAATAAAGGAGAAAAGAAACTGTGCAATCACTTTTCTTGCAAAGTTCCTAATTCCCACTGGGATCAATGGAAGTTTTTGTGATTAGAACTGCTGCTCTGAACACTGACAGTACAGTTGCTGATTTCTGTTCCAACTTTTAATTCATACTGATCAAAATGTTCTCAGAGGATGCTACTTTACATCTGTAACATCACTTACTGTTTTCTAGAGCTGTGCAGATTTGGAATTGATTGCTTTTAACACATATCTGAGCCTTCAAAGTACTTTTCTCCTTGAAGTTTATGTTTCTTTATACTAGAATTAAATTCCTGCTACTAATACAAATTTTTAATTTTCAGAAATAGAAACAGAAAAGCACAGACACTAAAAAAAAAAGATGTTTTTTCCTGTGATGCTCCTTAAGCAACAAAGGAAAAACATCTTGGAGTAGAGGAGAGAAAAAAAAATACTCACCTCTGCTTCCCCTCTTGTACATGTTCTGTTCTTTGGGCTCCCCAATCCAGCTGTACTCAGTAGGCATCGAAACTGGCCTCAAATCTCCTGCAAACAAGGCAAGGAAAACCAATGGAATTTTGGAAGGCTAGGAATGGCAGGCTGGAGGGTCAGTAGTGTAAATTAAATAAATTCCAGGTGTGACACAACTCCTCAGAGCAGTCCAGCATTAGAGCTGTGCCCTTCAGGAGCAGTGGAACATCCCCGAGCCTCCTCTTCATCACCCCCCCCTTGAGGGGGGCATCACCAGCTCTGGTGAAATTCCTTGTAAATGTAAAGCAGATTACAAATTTATTTGAAAACTCTGCTCTGTATGAACTTCCTCAGTCATTAAACAGGTGTTGGGAATAAAGAGAGAAACAGATTTTAAGTGAAAATGCTGTAGGAAAAGTAGAGAGAGAATTAATACAGATGCAATAACAGAGATCTGTCAGGGAAGCATAAACCCCCCTGACCTGGGAAATCCCAGGGTGAGAAATGAGGGGATCTCATTTCGAGGAACATTAATTTCCACTGGCTCAGGAGGAAAACCTGGGGCTCAGTTTGGGGACAACAGGCAGCAAAGAAGATTCAGCCACGGGGGTTTAATCCCTGGGATTTCATGGGCTGGGGCAGTGGGACCCTGATGTGCCCAAGCCATTCCCTACCCGAGCACCAGAGCAGGGATGGGAGGGCAGCAAACCAGGAGCACCCCCAGATCTCCTGAAATCAGAGGGGTGACATTTGGGGTACTGAGATTTGCCCAGATTACACTTTTATACACACCATGAAATTTAGTGGATAAATAATCCTATGGAAAAATACATTTCATTGTCTGCCTCTTAGCTGAGACTAGAAATGTGGGATTCAACTCCTAATCATTAGAAGAACATTATCAATTAAGAAAAAACCTCAATAAAAAAATCAATACTATAAAAAGATAGAGAAACAAGATGAAAATTTTGTAAAAAGAAAACAGGGAGGCACAAAGCAAGTGAAGATCAACATAACCAAACTGAGCAGTTTTTCTGTAAAGAAAGGAAAGATCTGAAGCTCTGAAATGATTTTTACACAAATACAGATACCACAGCACAACAGAGATCAGAAATAGAAATTCAGGACAGGAATCACACAAGGCAAATGAACAAGTGATTTTGTAAACTGCTTATTTCACTTCCAAGTCCTTTCCCAATGAAAAGTAACCTATAAATTGTTTTGACATTGCAGCTTGGATATTTTTCTGAGAAGCAAAAAATTGTTGTGTACAAGGATACCAGAATAAAGTGAAAGAAAAAAAATAATTTATGATGTTTTTCCCTCTAACACGTAAATGGAATATCTTTGAAATGCATTGCCTCAAGAGCTCTTTAGACCAGAGCATTTTAGAGTCAGGAAAATAATGTTAAGTAAAACAAAAAATGCATTGCAACGTTTCTAAAAACAAGCTTAATTTTCATAAATACATTGGAAAAAATGGAATTATTTATCTTCTTGTATTTTGCATGTACTGTCAATATCCATCACCTGCCTGAGTATCCATCGATCTATCTACCAGCTGCACAGGAGACTGATTTCTAATAATGGCTGCAACCCTGGTAGGTCCAAGGCTGGAGTTTTGGAGCAGTAGTTTGTGTCAGCCCAGGCAATAATGAAAGTGGCTGCTTGGCCATGAAAGGCTTCAGAAGTTTTATTTTCATCTCTTTGCTCATGGCTCTGTGGTTCCAGCATCAGTTTGTTTGAGCTGCCATAAATCCTGTCTTTTTACTGAAAGACACATTGTCACTTTGGTGATGGATGTCACTTCTCAGTCAGAAGTACAAAACCTTCCATTACAGTAGAACATCATTTGCATGTCTGGTAATCAACAGATTAATTAAATCTGTAGTTAAAAAAAAATCTGGTGTAGCAGTCATTTTTGAGAGAAAGGCATATTTCAGAGACTTTAAGACCAAATTCCTTCTGGATTTCAATCAGAATTGTCCATCATAGACAAAAAAAATCTTGTGTACTCCTGGCATCAGGCAGGGAGCCCAATAGTTTAAGTCACCGTGCAGGAAGAATTTATGAACGCAAGCCAAATACACCCATCTGGCTCCAATTTTAATCACAGTTAAGATTTCTCTTTACCTTTCATTCTAATTCTGTTTTAAAATGATGTCACTTCCCGAGGAGATAAAGAGTGAACATTACTGGTCCCAAGATGGAATCCTGTTCCTCAGCATCACAGCTCTTTCAAGCATCAAGCAGATGACTGAAGCAGTTACTAAAAATATCCTGCCTATAACAAAGATTTATTAAGATTTCCTCCCCTGAAAAGGTTCTGTGTGCATATACACACACCATCAAGTCCATTTTACTTGCCACTTTTGCCAGAAATCCAGCTGCAATCAGCAAATTACAGCAGCAGGAGAGAAGTTCTGTGTAACTGATAAACACAAGATAAATACTGAGAGCAGGAGGCAGAGAAGCTGCATTTAAGAACATCCCTGGTAGCAAAGCCCACACCAGAATCAGCAGCAGAATCAGGGGCTGCAGGGCTTTAAGAATTTTCTTTTTTCCCCCACTGTGCTCCCTTTCAGCTGCTGTTGGATCTTCCACCAAAACCTCTCCTGGGATTCTCCCTCTCCCCTGAACTGCAGCAGGATTTTAGTGCCTGTGTTCTTCACTGACACGTTTTCCTTCCCTGCTCTGAGCTTCTGAGAGGTTTTCCCTTTCCTAAATTTCAAAGACAAAAACTTAGGGAGTTGTTGGGGCTTTTAAACAAAATGTGAGAAAAAAAGATCTCAGAGTAGGGGAATAAAGGACTTATGGATGGCTTGCCATATATAAATAAATATCTATATAGATCTCAAAAGATAGCAGCTGCCCACAGAAAACACTATGGTCTTTGCTTTCTCTGAGGCTCAGAAATAATGCCATTTTCCAAATCACACATAATTCCAGTTTTCAAAAGAAATCTCCTATCTGAAATTTGTAAGCTTTACAAAACTGTCCTACTGCCTTGCAAATAAAGCAACTGAAAATACACAGCCCATACACTGCTGTATTTCAGCAGTATTTTTCTCAAACTAATTAAACACCAAGTAATTCAGTTTAAACAGAGAAACAAAAAAAGTTAATTTTTAACAACACCTTTTGTATAGAACCACAAATATAGATCCATACTCTTGTATACAAGCACATGTGATTGTACACCTGTACGCTCAACAGTACACACTGAATTTCTATAGAAAACCAGAGTTAATTATTGTTTAATAGCATTTTATATATTTAGGCATCCTCATGCTAAGATTTTGAAGTACAGTTCCAGCACTAATGAGTGCATTGTAGGATACTCCTCATGCATTTAATGCAGTGCTGAATTTTGGAGGGCCTTCCATCTTACAGACACTTTCACACCACAAGGCAGTTCTTTCACTGAAGTTTAACAGCCCAGAACATTGCAAGTGGAATAATCTCCAGGAGTTTGGGAGGGGAAATTGAGTAAATAAAGATGCTGGCTATTCAAATAATATGAATTTAATTACCATTCAACGTTCCAGAATGAACTGCAAAATAACTGTATAAATAACTTCTGACCAGGAATGTTAGTGTGTGATTTTTCTAATTATTCCTTCATGTGAAATTCTGTTTACTGTTCAGAGCCAGCAGGTCACAGTCTGACAAGAATGACAGATTTGGGGAGGGTTGCAGCGTTAAGAGCAGGGTTTGTAAACCAGAAGGAGGTTGAGCAAGTGCAGCCTACCGTGGGTGGGGGTTTTCTCCCTTCTCCTCACGCCCGGGGCTCTGCTCCTCTCGTACTCGGAGCCCCCGGGGGGCCCTTCCCCCTCTATCAGCGTGTAGAATTTCCCACTCTCGTGCTCCAGGAAATAGTTTGGGGACTCAGAGCCTTTCATCCCAGACTTTCCAAACTTGCTGATGTCATCACAAGACATGATTCCAATTTCATCCCTAAAAACAGAAGATGATGGGGAAATGAACCATTTAAGGGAAACTTCCAGCGCGCAACTGCCTCTCCCAAATGCTACAAATGAAAAGTTTTGCAATTGAAATGTTCACTTTGTAAGTGAGGCAATTCAACAAATGTAAATTAACAAAACCATCATTAGGTGCCACTTTAATTGCGAGATAAACATTCAGGAGTTTTCTAGGATCTGAAGGAGAACATCAGGAATTGTTGTAATATGAGCATACAAGGGTTTCCCTTGCAGAAGTGCTCCAGAATAAGATAGAAGTAGACACATAAAAGTAAATCAAACCAATTGATTAAAGACTTCTTTAAATACTTTCTTGATTTAAGGCTAAACCCACATTTTGTTCAGCTAAATGAAAGTTAAGTCACTCAAAACAATAATATGGTGCTTAATGTATTTTTAGCTCTTAATTTGATTTATTATTTACCTTGATGGGGGGCTGTTGGTTTTGGTTTTGCTTTATAAATCTAATGAAACCAAAGTGTAAAATTTTATTTTTCAAAACCTCAAATTCCTTAGGACATAAATACCTGGGGCCATAAAGTCCTGACATAGGGGAAAGAATGAAAACATCCTGGAGTGCAGAGTTGTCCATTTTTGAGGACATGCCCATCGTACTCGTTGGGGTTGTAGAGCTGCTCGTGGGGCTGGTTGGAATCACAGGCTGCAAAAATCAAAAAGGCACATGAAGAATAAATTAATGTTTTCTGTGCTACAGGAAACAAAAAAAATCAGTGTGCATAATTTTAGGAATTTTGACCTCTATTTTTGGATTAGCCATTTTTTTAATTTCTGAAGTTTCTTCCAAAAAGGTGTCCAGTGAAACTCTAGACTTCAAGAAAGTTATGAAAGAAACCGATAAACGACCATTAAATTAATTTAAAAGCCACCTCAAGGGAAAACCTGAGACTCAATCAAAATATGATCTTTAATCAATGCAGAAAATCAATTATCTGAGGAGAAAGGACACACTGTATTAAATGCCATTAATACAGAAGTTAATTACAGAGCTCTGGAATACTTGTACTGAATGAAATGATTGTGTTGGTTTCAGTGGAAGATTTATTGTTAGCAAGGACAGAACATCTTGATTTTTTAAGACAGCAGAATTCATTATCCTTTGGCTTTATAGCCATGGTGACACAGATACGTGTTCTATGGTAAATAGCAAAGAAATAGAAATTAACCTAAACAATAAGTATATATCCTTAAAATTTTCACTTTTTAAACTTCACATGACATTGATCACAATTGTTGGGTTCAGATGTCACAGAGAAGCTCAAGTCAATGGTCTGCAAGGACTAGAAGGATGATAACCAAATGTGCTGGGCAGGATACAGAGATATAAACAAAGAATATCTTTCAACCAAGGTTCAGTCTGTGTTGATACTCAAGAAACAGAAAATATTTTTATGTATAAAAGTTATGCTTAAATAGATAGAACCAGTTTTCTACAGGTGGAAGGAAAAGCCAGTGACTCAAAATTTGGATGAAAGGTATAAACACTGATCTTTTCCTAAATAAAATGTGTTCTATCCTCCAGAGGTAAACACTGAAACATTTTTTATGTGGTTCAAAAAGTAAAAGCAGTCCTAAGTACCAAAAAATGATATTTTTTATAAGAATGTTATTCTACAAAGGGATCAAAATTATATTAGTTCTCTATGCTTATTGTTAAACTAAATAATAAATTGTGTAGTTGTTCTGGATCAATTAGTTGTGACAGAAGGATTATTCTAATTTGAAAAGTTCTCCAAATAAAAAGAAAAAAATACAATATGTGTTGTATTTTATTTGAATGAAGTTGTAGGGTGCACAGCCCTATTTGCCATTGCCAATTAAAACAACAAAAGCAAAAACATTTTGTCCTGAGTGGGAAAATAATTAGGGAGTTTAAAATTTAAATAATCTTCTACTATCACATAATGTCAGCCAGAGACAAAAAGGGGGGAAAATGATGTCACAAATCTCACTGAAAGATAATAGAGAACTGACAAATGGCAACTGCTGTTGTTAATTCAGCATCAAGGAAAACCCTCTGAAGCAAAAGAATACTACAACAAGGCCAAGTAATAAATTTTATAAGGCCTCATGGATTCTGTATCATCAATAATTCATAAATTACCTATGTGGTATAATTTTAAACTTAATTATTCCAGAAAAAATATTAATAACCTCTTTAAGTGCCTTAAGCAACAATAGAGAACATGACAACTTTTATTTAAAACTTCCTGCTGTGCACCAACCTGAGGTAACAAATATGATTTCAAGTTCTTAAACCCTATTTCCTTTTTGCCTTCCCTAATTATGTACTGCTTTTGTTTTGGTTGTTTTTGTGGGTTTTTTTTAACAGCAGAAAATTGATTGACAGAAAATGGAATGATTTCCATTCTATTTAAAATCAGAATGGAAAAATTGCTCCACATGTGGCCACAGAAATAGGTAAATGGGGTGCACCATGAAAACAGCGCGTGCAGAGAAACATGCATGGATCAGGACCTGGAATATGCCATGAAATACAGCACACCCATGTGTGTTATCCCTCTTTGGTGACAGTCTGACTTTTGCTGAGCTGTTTCTCTCTCAATCTGTTTTCTCTGGGGTATTTTCCTGCAGTTTGGGGCTGTTTGGCCGTTCCCCATACTGCTCTTTTGTCGCTGCAAACCCTCCTGTCTGAGCTGTGTTCTCTGCTATCCCAAAGCCTGTTCTGCAGGATCCCATTTAATCCATGAGCAGCAGAACCTCCAGAACAACAAAAAAACAAACAAACAAACAAACAAACCCAGAAATTCTCCTGCAAATTCCACAGCTCTAGAGTCTAAAAATTGCCAAAGTCACCGAAAGGTGAGGGCACTGCAGCCAACAGGAGAGGGAAGTGAGCTCACTGCTTCCAGCAGCAACAAGCTGTTGTGTCAGCTGTCCAGGAAGCACAGGCTTCAGTGGCATCTTGAAATTTAATCAGGCTGCTTCCAAGTCATTACTGACAATAATAAATAACACCAGATCCAGGTGAGAGCTGCGGGAAGCAGGCAAACCCAAAACCTGCGCCCTGAAACGGATCCAGGTCCTCACGCTCGAGCTTGTCTCTGTGGCAGGAAGAGTAAAAGATGTAAAACTGGTTTTCTATGCCTCATAACAGAATCTACTCTTAAGAAATAACACTGGCAGGGCTGGTTTTGTTTTCCAAAGAGGTTTATATTTTTATTTAAATACCTCACCCCACTATTCTCTGACATAGAAGGAACACACCCCAGGAAGGAGACACTGCAAGCACCCTTTGCTCCTCAGGGGCTCATCAGGAGGGGAGACATCACAAAACCAGAACTGGTGATAACTCCACAAAACCAGCTTGGTGCGCTTTCACTTTTCTGGCTACCACAACAAAAGCTGGTATTTTTGGTAGCAAATCCATACATGCAGTGTGTACAGCACACACTGTTCACTGTGCCACGGCCTCACATCCAGTGCTGCCTGTGAATTATGATTCTTTAATGCACAAATCTAAAGACAGGATCTCTCTGGGAGCCCTGTGCAATTGCAATTTCCATTTTGCTGTCCCTGGAGGCTCCATCTGAAGTTCACAAGTAGATACATGAGCATCTTGCCAGAGCAAAGGATGTTATTCCTGCAGTGTTATGACAGAAAAATCCCCTCTGGGGGTCCCAGGGCCCCGTTCCTCTCCCCCAGGGGCAGGCACAGAGAAGGAAAAGTGGCCCTAAATCCCACTGTCAGCATTCCTGGGCTGCAAGGATTACACAAACTCCTTCAGTGAAGCCACTGTGCAGGATTCAGGAACTCTGAGAAATAAAAAATTGAGAAAATGCCAGGCAGGGAGGAAATCTGCCTGGATAAGCTTGAAGGGTTTGTTTTGCTTCATTAATTTAAAAATCATTTGGAAACACATTCATGTATCCTGTGAACCAAACAAAACAGCTCTGAGAAGCTTCCACATGATGGAAGTGCATCAACTTCTTATAGGATGTTAAAAGGCATTAAAGACAACCGTCAACAGTTACTGACTTACTGGCAAGCCTTTCCTTTAAAAATGACATTTTGAGTTCAGATTTTCCTGCTGTAGGAAGAAGCAACTCTGATGTTCACAATTGTCTTTTATTTTTTTGCATGAGCAGGTTTTCAAGGAATGAGTACACAGAAAATAGCAGAGGTTCTATCATGCCTGCTGCCAAAAACTCCACCTGCACGAGAGGTGTGCAACAGGAGCAGGGTTCTCCTGGAATTTAATGGATCTGACACACTTGGTTACAAGCAAGTAGGTGACAGACTGTGAAATAATGGAAACAAGGAGGCACTGCCAGGCAGAGCAGGCACTGAACCTTGTTCTTCATAAAATTTTCTGTAAATATTCTTTCCTTTCTGAATTCCTGTGGCTCCCAGAGTCACCAAAACATGGAGAAAACAATCTGAGCATTGCCACACTTGTTTATCCCAGCACTCTGCTTCACAGGAGTTTGGGACAGGCTCCTGTTCCTTTCACTGGAAGGTAAAATTCCAGGTTTTTTCTTGAATAAAGGATTTACCACGACATTGCAGCATTGCAGCACCACCTTACCTGCAGGGCCAGAGGCTTCCACCTCACATTCTTCAGAAGGGCAGGAGCAGAAACCAGGGTATTCTGAGGACGTTTTTTCAAGGTTAAAATCACTCCATTTGGGTCTTCCCACAGTGCATTTACTAGGTTCTTTAACTGCCAGCCAACCTAAGGAAAAAGTCCGTAATTGAATTTTGAAAGCTTTCCATTTAAGTTGAAATGAGAAGGAAATGTTCTGTTAACCAGCAAGGTCTATTACAACCTGCTCCTTGCAAACACAAGCAGTTTTTATAAACTCTGTTGCACTCAAATCATGCTGCTGCAGCTGGATTTTTATCTTTTTTCTTCTTTAGCCATGTTCCTGAACAAAATAAGGCAGAAGTGAACACTGTCGCCCTTTCAATAACTTGTGAGATCATGGAACATTTTAAATCAGAAGATGAGGTCTAGAAGTCATGAAATCATTTCAGTCTGGGCTCTGAGTTGCAACAGGGAGTGCTGAGGAGGAAGCCAGACTGTGCTGGAAGAACAAATGCAGCATGTATGTAAGAGCTGCAAGCCCCTGCCTGGAGAGAAATGATCATTTATTGGTTTATCTGTACAGCCCCTGGGCACAGCTGAGCCTCCAAGTCACTGTAAATTGCAAACAGAGCCATAAAAAAGGGAATCACTGGTACTGTAAGGATGTGCCACTCAGGAAAAAAACTACCTAGAGACATTTCTTAATCAACTTGATTATTTAAATAGGAATTTATTAATTATTATATTATTATGAATTATTTATACACAAAGCCAGTAAATTTATTTTTAGGGCTTTTCTCTTTCCCCTGGCTTTTCTGTCCCACTCACAGCAGATTTTTAGAGCAGTAGTTCATGGCCATGGTAAAGACGTGCCATTAATGCTGTGACTGCCACAAATCTGAGCAGAGCTGCACTGCAGGAATTGGGATGCTGTGTCCATACAGCAATTCCCAGACACAACCTTCCCAAGGCAGCAGCACCAGCCCTGACATGAACCTGTGAGAATGAAAAGTTTAGTGAAGCCCAGAACAGCACCAGCACCAATACATGCAAGCAGTAAATATTTTTATACTGGCCATGTTTGACCTGTCAGGGTTCATAATAACGTTTTAATCATCTTCTGACTAAAGTGTGAATTCCCACTGCTATTAAAAAGCAGGACAATAAATTATTTAGGTGCTCAGGCACAGAACATCTGCATTCACCCCCTTGTTATAGCTGGTGGAGTTTGTAATGACTTCCTCTTAGAGGAAGAATATATCTGATTACACAAAAAGGTGAAGGGAAAATAGAAAACAACCTCTAAGAGATTGGAACTAAAATGCTCTTCTAAGGGCTGGAGAGAATTTGGGATATGACAGTCAGGTTCCAAGCTGCCTCCACAGTGGGCCAAAGCCAGGATCCCACTGTGAGCATCCACCTGGGACAGAACTGCAAGATGTGTTGGAATTCCAAAAAGGATTTTTAAAAGCTTTTAAAACTTCTGTTCTATTTTTAATGCTGTTGTTCTATAGAAAACTTTCTAAAAATGCACTGGCCACAGGAAACCAGACAGCAGCAATAATTGTAAATAGGGCACATCCAGACAAATGCAAGGATGGCAACTTGCACCCCAAAAAACTCCTCCAGTTTGGGCTGTGTTTATAAGAGCACAGGGGCCATATTTTTTTTTCTCTTTTACTCAACTATAGAAATCAAGTGGAACTCTCTCTTTGATTTTTATAGATTGATGTAATTTTCAGATTGCCGAAATCCTTAGAGTTCCATGGGCTTCTTTTAGAAAAGAATGATAAATAATTAAGTGAAGGATAAATTATTCCAATGAGAACCTTAATGACAAAACCATTAAACACCAAGATCTATCAGAGCACCGTCTGCAGTCATTACTACTGGGCAATGATAAAATGCTCTCAGGAATTTGGACAACTTATTATAAATTGTATTACTAAAAATAGCTTTGAAAAAAAAGAAGTCATTACAGTGGATAAAAAATCTTGGTTGAAAACCAGTCCTTGGGTCAGATTTTGACATTTACTCCCAAAGAATCAGTCTTTAAAGCAATTACTGACTTCTAGCTCTGCTAAGATGCATTCTCCACAAAGGTGTTTTGCTCCTTTAAGATTTTTAGCACATACAGTTAAAATTGAATTCTACAAAATGGGTTACGATATTTCAGAAAGGAAAGTTAAATTAACATTAGAACAATGAAGAAATAAAAGACCAAAGTGATACTTTTCACTTTCCTCCATAAATGAAAATGGATGCTAATTGAGATGCTAAAGATGGCAGAAACACAGAAGGATGCAAAAGAATTCACTCAAAATGGTCAGAGACAGATGTTTGAAATTTTCATAGTTTACAATTAAGATTGCCACAATCATTAATTTTTGTTTTTACATCCTCAGTGTTGAAAAAAGAGCTCCAGGCAAAAGAAACCTGTGGACTCCTGTCTATATTAAGGGATTTGTTAGTTTTCTCATAAAAACTATATGGTAGAAAATTAAAAATATAGCAACTTTTAAAAAATTAGTTCCAAAAATAATAATTGCTAAAACAATAAATTCCTTTACCACAAAATTCCATGATGCTGAAGTAATTTTGTAGACCCAAACCTGATAATTTTGTAGCTGCGACTCCTTAACTAATATGTTGAGAAAAACATGAAAGGCATAGCCCACTTTCATTAACAGCAAAGCAGTGTTTTTTAGTTCTCCAATAACTTCTTTAGGCTCTCCTCATAATGACTTTGCTCCTTCTCATTCAGAAGATCTGGATTTGCATGAATGGGATTTGGAAAGCATCCTCCCAGCAGCAGGGATTTCAGCGTTGTTATAAATCCCAACTCTGTTCATGCTGGAAAAGCACCTTTTCTCCCTTTTCAAAAGAAAGCCTACCTGCCTGGGGATGACTCACCGCAGATCTGTAGGAAAAATTAGTACAAAAAAATCCTAATGCTACAGATGGACACAAAAAAATAAAAAATCAGTGCATTTTTGGGTGTCTGCAGAGGCACGAAGTGCATGATATATTTGTCTATGAAAGGGAACTGAGAAAACAGTTGAACTCTGGAACAGGGTGGTGTTTATCGGAGGATTCCACAGGTCTGAGCCCCCAGAGCAGTTATTCACCTCCCTGCCAATTGCTTCCAAACACATTGTACCTATTTGTTATGGTAGGAATTCAAAAGTTAAAATTAGCTCAGATGGTGGAGCTGGGCGTGCACAGGGGACAGAGGCATCTGTTCCTTTCTCTGCTTTCCCTGAAACTTCTGGGGACAAGGCAGGAATGAGGTTCTCCAGTTCCTTCACTGCCTTACCAAACCCTGTCAGGACTCTGAAAAATGGAAAGGTTTTAAGAAATACAGAAATAGAGTGTTCCTCACAGCAGGAAGGGAGGTTACACCTGAACTTGCCTGGGGGACTTGTGCCTGCTCTGCTCACTGCATCACCTGGGGTGGGGAGACACAGAGCAACAACTAACAGGAATTTAAAAGCTCCTTTTTCAGGCATTTGGTCTGGAAATCAGTTGTGCCAAATATTTTCTAAATATTTATATCCTACTATATTGCACAGCACCTGAAAACAAGTAATTCTGCTCTGACTGCAGTAACCCCTCACAGGAACCAGGACAGATGTTTCCCCTCATGACTCTTCAAATACATAAGCAAAGCCATCTGGATATTTACTTGAACCTGCAAAGTTTGACCTCTCTTCATATTTGCATTAAAAAAAACCCCAGCTGGTGTAAACCCAACTTTTTTTAAGGAAGCAGACTATCATCTTTTCATATTTTCAGTAATTCGCTTTGCCTCATTAGGGAATTAATCAAGAGAGCTGGTTTGATTAAGATGGAAATCAGAAATTATTATTAGACAAAAATGTGCTGGAAGATCATAAGACTTTTCTGTCACTGAAGGGGAAGCTCGTCATTAACACCTGTAGCTGATTCACTCTCATTAATATTCGAGCTGCTCCTAACAAGAATTGATGATTTAAAACCAAATGTTCTCCCATTATCTTACAGAGTTATTTTCATTAACCAATGGAGAAACACAGCAAGAATCCAAGAAGGAGCAAGATCTACTGCTGGAAGAGAGGCTTTGCTGAGCCTTTCTGAAAGACATGGTCTGGAGAATAAGTAACATGTGGCACTTTGTTTGGAAACAGAAGGACATCTTTTGGGGAAAGAAGTTCAAATTCTCATGACAGCTTTTGTCCTTTTTTTTCCCCCCCTGCTTTCATTTCCCAACACAGAGTGTGCTGAAACACAGATGGTGTGACCTGGCACTACATTTACAGAATTACCTCCACCTAAAATGAGCTCTCATTAGGACTCATATTTACAATTCAGCAAACAGACACCGAGGGTATTAATTCAATGACTGTCTTCACACAAATAAATTAGTGCTGAAATGATTTCATTGTGCCAGGCTCTTGACACACTTAATTTCAAGCATGTAATTTGACAGTGAACAGTATGAAAGGGCATTAGGCTGCTGATCATGTACTTAGAATCAAAGTGTATTTGGGGTTTGAAGGGACATTTTAAGGTCATTTAAAATGAGCCAGGAGCAGGGACATTCTCAAGTGGGTTGCTCAGAGCCCTGTCCAAGCTGGCCTTGAACACTTCCAGGGATGGGGCAGCCACAGCTTCTCTGGGCACCCTGTGCCTGTGTTTCACTGCAAAATAATTCCTTCCTTATATCTGATCCAAATCTCCCCCCTTTCAGTATAAAGTTGTTGCCCCTCTACAACAGACCCTACTAAAAAATTGTCCCCATCTTTCTTCTGTGCCCTTGAAATCACAGGGTCCATCATTCCAAAGAACAATCTCGAGTGTGAAAATGCAACTCCTTCAGTTAAAACCTGCAGCTGCTTCAAGAGAATATAAGAAACAAGTAGCACAACAGATTTATTACAGATATTTCTGTGGCCTCTTACTCTGGCACAGCAGTGTTTTATGCCTTGAGGATTTGTTTCTCTTTCTGGTCTTTATTGCCTCTGTCTGTGGAGAAAGAGGAATTCTGTCTCAGCCCCAGCTGGCTGAGTTAACCAAACTGAAATCCTTAAATAATTCCTCTTCCTATGAGACAGAGGACACATTTTCCTTTTTACCCATTACATTTTTTTAATGCTCCCATCTAACTGAACACCTTTGATAGCTGTAAACGACCTGGAGACCACACACTATTTCAGACACGATATTACTAATGTCAAGACAATGGTATCCAAACTCAGTTTCTCCTGGAAACCTGTTCCTGATTAATTCCAAGTTCATCTTTGCCATTTTCAGTCACATCAGCTCTGTGGTGCTCAGTTGGTTTGGGATTAATTACTACATTCTGACTCCTGGAGTCTTGCCAGGTGCTCCTGAGTAACATCGAGCTTTCAACAGGAATTATTAAAGCCTTCTTATTGCTCTCTGTCCTATGAAATAACCTTCAAATCCTAACCCTCACAAAAAAAACCCCACAAAAAACCAAAACCAAACCAAAACAAAAAAAACCAACCAAAAGACCCCACCAAAAAAGCCCCAAAGAATAGAAGACAGAGAAATTCAGTTTTGCCTTGTTTACAAATCACTTCTCTGTCCAGAAGTAGACAAAATATTTTACAGGTGGTCAGGTAGATGAATCAATATTTATTTGATCTCCAATATTTTCATTGTCTGAAAAACTATCTAAAAAGGAAAATTAACACAATTTAATTTTCATAAGTTATGCTGAAAAATAATTGGAATATAAAATTCACTATTTCAACTAAGCAGCAAAAAATACACCACCTAAAGAGTAATTGTTAATTTTGAAAACAAAGAAATGCTACAGTGGCATCTTCAGTACTTCTGTAGAATTTTATAGGAGAGAAATTAAAATCTACAAGGCACCGGTAGAATTGGTGCCTGTTGTTGGATTGTAGGGAAAAATAAAGAGTTAGGGTGGCAGTAATTTAGAATGTATAACTTATTCTTAAAGTTTCTTACACTGTTTTATTAAAATCTTATAATCAAGAAAAAGCAAAAAGCAAATAAGGAAATTGGATAATGATTAAATGATCTTAACAGCCAGTGGTGAATTGCCTGCTTTAATTAATTTCTTGCTTAAAGTACTATTATTTTTTCTTTGATCTTTGTAATTGTATTACAGAGTGTTCTTTGGTTAGACCAGATTCCATGTGGAAAAGCTTTTATTTCTCACTTTTTCAGTTGTTGCATTACATAATTTGGAAGCAGCTCTCCTTTAATACCTCCTGAACACTTTTTAACTCTCAACTCCATAGAAAAGCTTTTGGAGAAGTAAAGTAAAACTGTGAAAAGTTGTGCCCATTCCCTGGGGAATCTGTTCTGTGCCCAATCACCCTCTGCAGGAGAACATTTCCTGAAATCCACCCTGACCCTGCCCTGGAGCAGCTCCAGGCTCTGAAATCTCATTTTTACTCCTTCAGCACCACAGTTCTGCCCTGCCCATGAGTGAAGCCTTGCCCTGGACAGCTCCATAACTCCTGTGAGAAATGCAGAGTGCTGCAGCTGGGAATTTAAAGAGGATGCTGAGGAGGGTCATGCTTTAGGATGACAAACTCGAAGTGCTCAAATTATTCACCTTACTAAAAAAAAAAAAGAGTGATGAGCTAATTTGATTGCATCCTGAAAATACCTAAAAGAGAAACCTGCTCTCCAATTTAAGAGATAAAAATACATCGAGATCAAAGGAAGCTTGTGCCAGACAAATATAGACTACAAATAAAATGACTTTTTCCCCCCCAGCAATGAGAATAATTAACTACCGGAGCAATTTATTACAGGTTGTGGGAACATCAATGAAAGTTTTAAAACTCAGATGATCATATTAAATGAATATGAATTTATCCAGAAAATACACTGGCCTAGTTCAGTCAAAATCAGATTAAATGGTGCTGGTAGCCAGCTATGGGATTGGAATCTGCTGAAAGGGATCCATACTTTCTCTGCCCAGGGAAGTATTTCCAGCAGTGGCAAGAAAAATGAAATTTTCTAATCATTTTCAGAACAGTTTCTTCCAAACACATTGTGTTGAAGGATTTATATTTGATACAATATAAAATATTGGTACCAAAATGCTACAGAAACATCAGCCTTATACAAGTCTTGCTTTGGATAACCAAAATAAAATCTTCTCTGGAAAACCTGTAGGAACACCAGAGATCTGCAAGTTCTCTGACCCCCCCAGTCATTATTTTCAAATGGGTTACACCCCCTTTTTATGAGCTGGTCGTGCTAATATTAGAATTTTGATTATGTGGAAATTTAATGAGCTGTTGCCTTTGAATAATTCCAGTCCACTAATGGAAATAATGCTAATTATAAGCAAAATATGAATCATGATAACTGTGGGGAAGGAGCACAGCTGAGGGTGGTGTGCAGCAAGGAGTGCCAGAAGACACACTTGAAGACCTAAGGGATATTAAAATATTAAAACTCCTAATCCATGAGGGGTGAGAGTTGGACACACACCTCTGGACCATGCAAACACTCACTATTGCTGCCTGCTTTTCCAAACTGAAGACATAATGAGACTTTCCCAGCCATTTTTAAAGCAAGAATAAGTTTCCAAAAGAACCAGTGCCCTTCATCTATTTCCTTGGCTTGTTAGAAACTTCAGAATGAATAATTAATTTATTATGGGGAGGGATTTTTTTGGGAAAAAAGTCTTTTATGGCTCTCGACTCAGCTGTTGGTCCTGTGCCCTCAGGTGGAAAGGGATTACAAGTATCAACCGCCTTGAGCCTGCTGTAATAACAGACATGGAAAGAGTTGCTAAAAAAGCCAATTCTTGAGAAGCTGAATGGGGGATTTCACCTATGGGAGTAAAGATTAAATCAGATCTGTCACTTGAAGAGTGTGTTTGATGGAGAAAGCCAGCCTAATGCATATTTCAGCTTGTAACTATGACAACTCTCTAATACAGATAAGAGCTGTGTGTTGCATTAACATTTAAAGTGTAAATGAATAAGTTATACTTCTTTTCAAGAGAAAATATTTGCTCTCTAATCATAAGATTTTAATAGACAGACTTTCATATTTCCACTTCACACAAGTGACAGACAGAAAGAGATTTCTTAATTTTGCATCTGCTCTGTCTGGAGATGGGGTTCACCAGGACAAATAGCTAAAATAGCTGAAATAGCTAAATTAGGAGTTTCTTAGGAAGTTACCATTGTCCTTGTCACTAGTCATGCCTAAGAAATAATAAATACCAGTGTTCCTTTCTCCAGAAACACTGGAGCTATTTAAATTATATTTAAATTACATTCTTCAATACTGAGGTTCAGCATCCACCTGCTTATGGGTATCTTAAAAATAAATCTCCATCCAAGAATGTCCAAACCCCAGCCCTGGCAGATTTCTATCAACACTTTAATCATTTTTATCTCTTCCCCCCAACAGATTCAGCATACATGACTGCTACAGCACTTCTGCATTATTAATCTGGATCCTGCATTAAACAGAATGCAAAATTCTGTTCAAGAGGAGAAGTTAAACCAGCTGGCAAGTGCATAATGAGAAGTCTAAGAACTTCAAGGAAATATTCTTGGATCTCCTTATATAAGAAGAAGATGATGTTGAACAGCAGCTGTGCAAAATGTAAATTTGGCTTAATCCTTCTGGGCTGGTTATGGACTCAATTTGGGCCTTTTCTTATTAAGAATAAGCAGTGAATATGATGTTTAAAAATACATAAATAATAATAATACAGTTGGCAAAGAAGAATTAGTACTTTTATCAGCTTTTTTACTTTTCTGTGCTGCAAAGCCTGCAGCACAGAATTTCCAGAATACTTACCACAGTTTGGTGGTTGACCTGGATCACCTCATCACCAGCATGGATTTTCTTACACTGGTCAGCAGGAGACTGAGGACAAGAGAGAAAAATTCACTTTACAGGGAGGATGAGGAGGTGGAAGAAAAGAGCAGGAATTAAAACAATGAATGCTGAAGGAGACAAGAAATCTGTGCCTAAAGAAGTCTTATTGCTGTCAAATAATGGTAACTAGTCGTATTCATAAGGAAAAATATTTTTTCTGATAACACTTGATGAAGCAATCTAGAATTCCATTTGCCATTCCAACCTAGAATTCCAGCTTCCACTTGTGGCCAGTTGAGCTATTCCATTGTGTTTAGCTGAGCAGTCACAACCTTGTTGGGAATCCCCTGGGTGAATTCACATCCCATGGAGTTAAATATGTTACAACACACCCAGGACCAACCAGGTGTGGGGCAGAAGTCAGGGCTCAGTCCTCTCCAGAGCACTGGAATCACTGCTGAGGGGAGCTGAAGATGCTCTGCACACACAGGGTATTTATACCTTCAAATCCAGCTCCAGCACTTCCAAGACAGAGCTAAATGAACCATTTGAACACAGAACATGGTAACTTACAAATGGGTGTAAGGGACTTGCCTTCAGGAGATTTTATGTACTCACACCATTCACATAATTTTGTGATCCCGGAGCTGAAAAACTCCCTTAACCTAAATATAGCTTGTTCTGAGCAGATGAAAATGGATTAAAACCCATTGAGGAGCCACTCAAACATGGGCAACTACTATTGCACAAATAATTTTTAGAAGCTTTGATGGAATCTTAAATCTGTGAGAGAAATCAGGGGCATTCAGGAGATCAGCAGTTCTCAAAGAGCTGAGAACTCAAGGCAAATTGTTTGCGCTGTGCCCTGGCTTACAAGAGTGTTCCACTGACACAGAGCACACCAACCTGGCACTCAGGAGGGGAAAATCACAAAGAATTCAAGAGCTGGGACATCACCTTGGAAAATAAACCCAGTGGAAGCTGGCTGTTCAGCCAGGAGACCTGGACAAGGAGGGAGATTTACTCATGAGATACAGTGTCAAAGAAAGGAGAGGACTGAGTGCCCCTTGTCAAACAGTGCTGAAACTTTTAAAACAAAATAATCCTCCAGAAACAGTTCAAGCCAACCTGCCAAGCCAACAGGCTCCTAAGAAAGGCAGAAAAGGAGCCACTTGCAGCTGGAGGGGGTGGCCTGGCTCTAATCCTGCTGAGGAACTGCACAGAGAAAAAGCTGTTACCAAAATGTAGCTGAGCTGCTGGCTAGCTCCTGCAGCCAGCCTAAAACATAAATTGTTAAACGCAATAAAGGAGGCACGTGTCAAACACAAAGGAAGAAAGGATTTATCTGAGCAGAAAGTGATGTTCATGGAGAAGTTCGTGGTCATGACCTCACTGCAGGCAAGAGCTCCTCAGCTGCACTGTCTTCAACCCAAAATCCCACTCATTCCTTTTGTGAATGGAGATTAAAACCATAAAACATAAACAAATAAAAGGAGCAAAGAGAAGAGGAGGCAATACAAGAAAAACCCAAATTGCCACTGACAGGGAAATGACTGCAATTATTTCTGAATCAAATGCCAGAGAGACTCATCCCCCCCAAGGGCCAGCCCCTGCTGCCAGAGCCATGCAGGGCTCTGGGGGCAGGAGATTACCCAATTATTGATTACCCAACAATCAGCCACTAGGGCAATCAGCCAGCCCTGGACATGGTGATTCCCAGTCTGACTGGGCTGCTCCAAGCACAGATTTTACCTCCTGCCCACTGCTGGTTCTCCACTCCCAGCCTTTTCTCTGGTTCTCCATTTCCAGTTTTTCTCTGGTTCTCCACTCCCAGCCTTTTCTCTGGTTCTCCATTCCCAGCCCCTCAGCTGCCTGACCTCTCAGAGGGCTTTGGTCTCTCTGGGCTCCAGTCCTGAGCTGAGCCCTGGCAGATCAGACCCCACCTCAGCCCCTGAGCCCTCCTGCCCTACAACAAACAGGATTTTACCCCACACCTCTGGTGGGGATGTGAAGACCCACCTGGCTCCAGAACCACTTTCTCCTTTTCTTGGAAACTTGTGGAATTTTGGCAGCCCAGGAACAAACATGAAACAGAAATATCCCTGGAATTCAACATGACTTAAACAAACTCTTTGGCTTTGAGTGGGGCATGAGAGGAGAGCAGGAAGCTGCAGTAAACACCTCCATCCATAATGGTTAACTTCAGCTGAACAGCAAAGGCCTGGCTCTTTCTCTTTTCAGCTGCTTTCCTGACTTGGATGAGGCTGAGCTAATTAAACATTGGCTCTGAGGTCAATTATCCCTTCAAAAGGAATGAAAAATCAATTTGCTGAAACACCAGAAGTTAAAGGTCTTTGAAGCTGGTTTATCTGCACATGTGATTACACTTCCAGCAAAACCAAAAAAAGCAATTTCTTCTGGTGGTGTCGTAGCAAAAAGTTTTGACAGTTCAAATTTAAAAAAAATTATTTCTAGTGGCTGGCAATTTAGTAACTCTTCCTGTGAATTTCAATTGTAAATATATCAATATTTCCCCTACAAATTACATTATATTTCTGAAATGAATTAGAATTACAGTAAAAAAATGGATTAATTATAGCATGAGTAATTCAATCTATGAACATAATCTCTCCAACATAATCAAGATGGATCAAGTCATAATTTTCAGCACCCAAGATACACATACAGTTATTTTTAGACTTCTAAATGCTGCCAATGGTGACAATATAAACAAACAAATTTCAAGTTTAATTTGCATTACAATTGTCTTCCCAAATTGTGACATAGAAATCATCTGGCTTTCCATGGGTTTGCACTGACAAAACCCATATAAATACCACTAAATGTATATAAATCAATTAAAATATCCCACATGGAGCTCACTCATATGGGCCAGCAGAGCACTGGCACTTGCCAGGCAGGATTTACATCTCACAGAGCTCATGTGATGCTCCTTGGGCATCAGCAATCCATAATTCCAATAACAGCTGGAGAAAATCTAAACTTGTCACTTGCCCAGCTCTGAGCTCTGGACAGACCCGAGCCTGAGTGGGAGCAGTGACTGGAAGATGAGAACCAGAAGGGTTGTGTTATAAAGTCTGTCACAGTAATTAGATGGCAGCAGTTGAAGGCAATTTAATTATTCAAATTTATAATTATGAACTGCACGTTAAGGAACGAGGAGGATGTTTAGAAGCTGAGCTGTTGTTCCTGTCACACTCTTTAGTGCCCCCTCAAACCTCACACAGATCTTTGAGCTGCAAAACTCTCTGTGATTTTAGTTCAGGTTTTTTAATGCCTCTGGGGCTGCAATGAAAATGATAATTGATTTTTTTCTTTGTATTTACTACAAATGGTAGAAAACATAAAATATAACATACTAATATAAAGGAAACCACTTTTCCTTTATATTAAAGAAAGTGTGTGAGAAAGAGAAAAGAGAGAAAGTGTGTGAATGTTGTTAGAAAGGGGTATTTGAGGAGCCACTGAGGGCAGAAGTTTGAGAATTTCCTTTATTACATCATCAGTTATTAATAATTTCAACACAGAGGCTTTTCTATGTCTATGTTCAAGGGTAATAAGTCTTTACAAAGGTAATATGATACATATACATAAAAAAGGAAAAAAATATTAATAAAAAGTGGCTTGGTTTAAAGTAAGCTTACATATTACAAAATGCACTGCAGATACAGAGAAAATAATTGTAAGCATGATGAAAGTATTTTAAAATAAAGAATCTTACATTTTCTGTTGTTCCTGTGATTACATGTAGTCCATCATATGTTGATTTGATATACATTCCCTGCAAAATAAAGAGCAAAAAGGGTAATTAATATTTGTAGGAAACAAATACAGGACATTTGCATGATAATTAAAATAATAGATTTGCTCTGAGGACCATAACATTTGAACAGACTGGAAGGAGCTGTGGTCAATTAACATTTGCAAATCTAAGTTTAACAAATCTATATCAAGACCACTATAAATAGCAGAATGTTCTCCCTTAATGCTTTTTTTTTATTCTAAAGTTTGTGAGCAGAGTTGGACACAGAGCATCAGCATAAAAACTTGTGCCTGTTCAGTATTTGAAATGTTTAACATGATCTCTTTTCATTACAAGTGACATAAAAGAAGTATTGAAACTGAAAGCATGAGCAGGAGTAGTTTTTAAACTTAAATGCCCCATTTTCAAAGAGTTCCTGATTCATTAAGAATGAAGCCAGAGCCTAAGCCAGAAAAGACAGGAGCCAGTGCTCATATTGCTAATTTATGGGGGAAATGAGCTTAGTGAACTAACAGGAGCTTTGTAATTAGTCCATCAAGAATTCTGCTTCGAGGAGGAGACTGACAAGATGGAAAGGGACAACCAGAGCAGGGATCTGTGGAGCTGAACACACTCAGAGCCCCAGTGTCAGGGCGGCTCAGTGGCTCCTGTGCCTCCCTCTCAGGAGCCAGGCCAGAGCTTCCCCTCTCTTCCCACAGCACCCTTATCCATCACTTTGGAAACCTAATTAACCTAATTGGTACATTGTGCTGCTGATTTATTGTTCTTTCAATAGTTCTGCATCACCTTGTGCTGTCACAGCCCCAAAGTTTAGAGCCCCCAGCAATAACCAAGAACATTTTGTTCAGAGAAAGCAATTTCCGGATTCCTGAATGCTAATGGAGATCTTCAGGCAGGGTGGGGCACACAAACATCACCTCCCAACCCCTCAAGAAAAACCCAAAACTTGAAAATTCTACAAAGTTTAGGTGATATTGCTCTCAAGTGCCTAAACTGGAAGGTGGGATGGAGCCAAACTCTTCCTCACAGTGGGAGGATGAGAAGCAAGAGACAAATTGGAACTCAGGTAAGGAATTTTTTTTCAGTTTTACCATCAGGAAAATAAAACCCTGGAACAGGCTGGCAAAGCTGTGGAATCTCTGATTTGGAGATGATCAAATTGTGACTGGATGAGGCCTTGAGCAACCTCCTCTAGCTGGGTCTGACTGGATTTTTCATTGGAAAATGTAACTTCTGCCTTAATGTAAACTCATCCCATTTCAGTCAGTTTTAAATGTATGGAAATCTTAAAAACAAAGATTGTCCAAACCTGATTGCTGGCTGGTTGCTGAACTCTATTGCATAGGAAACTTTGCTTTAGGTTTTACTCCCCATGTCATTTGTTCCCTTAAATTAGACTACTTTATAAACTACTTCATTTGTGAAAACCAAAGATCCAAATTAAACCTTGCCAGTCTTGAAATCAGCTTCACAAAATGGCATTAGTTGGAAGAAAGAAGCCTTTCAGAAGAAGAAAGTGAAACCTTTCAGAATTTCCTTTTCAGAGCTGTTTAATTTATCAGTGTTTGCTGTTCTGCTGTCTCTGTGGCCCCTCCAGCAGATAAGGACAAAGTTCCCTTTGCCAACTCAAAGACACAAACAGGATCCTGGAAAGCTGAAGGCTCCCATGGACAATGGGATGGGGAATCTCCATTAAAAACACAATTTTATTTATTTATTTATTTAATTTAATTGGGCAGAAATTTTGCCCATCTAGTGTAAGTTATGCTGAATTTCCACAGTGAACTTTTCATGAGAACATTACACAACATTGCTGCTCTTTTAGCACTTGCTCAACCTCAGGAACATATTTCCAGCCACACTTTTATATCAAATCTAATATCCCAGTCCTGACATCCCACTTGCTTTGACGAGATTCATTCCCCACTCAAAAACCCCAACAGATTAAAATCTTTAAGGCCACAAGAGGACAGAGTGCTAAACTTTGCACTAAATTTTACCACTTATTTCTTCCTAGAGTCCTTAGACTCTTGTTAATCTCTGTGTATTTTTGGAAAAAATCAAATTATAATTTTATCTCTTAACAGATGCCATTGGAGAGTCATAAAACCTGACTAATCACACAGAATTATCCTACATTTTGTTATCTGCTCTTTCATCCTGGTTATTAAAATTTAAGAATATATAAAAAAAATAAACAATTTTAGTGAATGACTCATAGCCTCCAAATTATCCTACACAGAGCTTTCATCCTTGTTTTCCCAAAAGAAAAATAATGAGCTTGTTTCTTGTTGACCATTAGAGGAGCAGAGCATCCCCTTGACATATATTTACCTGGAAAGCTGGAAAGATTATTCTATGTAAAAAAATATCCAAGTTCTTGTATTAATTTTTTACTTCATATGGTTCAGCTCAGGCAGTGATACCCAGAGAATTGTTTGGTCACCTTGGAGTGACCAGACATGCACAGCTTTGGCCAGTGTGGCAGAGACGCTTCTGCAGTGGCTGCTACACCTGCCACGGAGGCTTCTCCTGCCTCTTTCCTTCCAGGTTCCACTGCTGCCCTCTCCACCCAGCTCTGTCTGCCTCCCTCCTGCTCTGCAAACTCTGCATAGTCCATTCCTGTCCCACCAGGTTTGTCCTACCCTGTCCTTCCCTGTCACCACCTGCCCTGTCCATCCCGGTAACTCAGCTCCCAATTTTCTTTCTGTTCCCTTACCAGTCTGTTTCCTGCCCTGGGAAGCAAAACATCACAGGAATCCTTTTTCAAAATTATTGATCTCTCTCTCTTGTCTTTTTTTTTTCTTTCTTTCTTTTTTTTAACCCAAGAATGGGGTTTTAGTCTCTCTGGTTTATTATTGAATGCTAACAATGATCTCAGAGAAGAGAACAACAAGCTGTACCCCTTATCTTGAGATAAGGCAGCAGTCAAGGATTCTCCTCTGTGAGGATGGCTCAGACGGGGAACATTTAGAAATAAATAGTTGCTCGTTAATAACTGATGTGTCAGGCATAAACTCTGCAGAATGACACTGACCTATGTTAGAGAACAGGGAAATGTTTCTCAGCCATCAAATCAAGAACCCTGGCTGTTTCTGAGCAACTCTGCCACTGTCCCCTAGTGACAAAGTGAATTAAAGGTTTTTAATTAAAATCTGACCTTTGAAAACATATGGGAAGGCATCAACCATTTAAAAGCCCATTTTGAAGAGACTTTTCCCCAGAAAACAGCATATCCAGTTGTCAGGGGAATTTCCTTGAAAATTTTCTTGCAGAATCATCTGGCTAATTAAGCAGGATATAATGACAGCAGTGTGTTTAAGTGTCAACAATTATTCCTGCACAGGGAAGCAGCGACAGCAAAGATGCAGATTTGTAATGCCACAGACAACCAGGGAAATCTTACACCCCTTGATCTTTTGCCCCATAAAAAATGGTTCTTTAATCTTATTTCAAAAATCAAAGTTACACAAATGCATTTAAATGAATGCCATGATAGTGCTTTGAGAAGGTGATGGAGTTTTTTGTTTAAATTTCATACCATTAAAAAGTCCTTCTCAAATTTTTTTTTTCTGCCTTACATGTTGCAGTCCTCTGCCCAAATTTAAACACCTCTACTTTCCTTCCTGCAAGACAAGTTCCACCTCTCAAAATACTTAAGATAGTAACTTCTTTTATTCTCCTGTATAAGAAAATTTGGTTTTGTTTGGGCTTTTAGGCTATGAGAACCTTTATATGTCAAGCATGATGGAAATTTGTCAAGTTTCTGTAAGCCTTTAAAAATAATTCGAAATAATTAGATGAACACCCTGACAGTTTTAGGCCAGGCATATTCCCATTAAAAAGCTGCCTTCATATTCTACTTTTTCTTCTTGCTTACCTTGCAGTTCCTTTCTAGTGAAAATGGGAAAGATTGGCTTCCATCACCTTAAATTACAAATGCCACAGAAAGAGAAGCACTAGTTGGAAGGGTAGCTGGACATTGGATAGATGAAGAATTCTTCATAAAGAAGGTTCTGTGCATCTGACAGTTTGGCTGTTTGTTCAGCTTCTTTTCTTTTCCAACATTACAGCTGGTTTCATAAAAATTTTACTTTTATAAATAAAAATCTTTGCTTTCCTTAAATTCTTAAAATGAAACAGGAAAAGTTCCCTCTGCAGAAAAATTAAGAAGGCTCTGGATATTAGCAGCATACATCTTAATTAAAGTGTGTCTGATTACAGTGATTCTATCAGCAGGGGGAAGCTCAGACAACAGAGAAAAAAAAAGAATAAAAAAGTGAAAGGAAGGGGGATAAAAGTCCTCCTTTATTCCAGAAGGAAAGAAGAAAAACATTTCACAGACATCAGAAGATACAAATCCAAACAACAAAACCCCAACTGCCTCCCTGTTTAGAATCTCCTGCTTAAGAGGAATCATTAATCTCATCAAATAAGATTAAAGCTGCATCTTACACAGAAGTATCTCTGGGTACATGAGCTGGACATCAAGTTCAGAAGATTAAAAAAATAAGTTTCATCTGAAATAATACTGGTGGTAATAATCTCTCCCTATGGACGATCCCCAATCATCCAAGAGCAGGAGGAGGGGAAAAAAGCCCCAAACTTCAAAAACCATTCTATGATCCCATTCTGTATCTCTGTAAAATCTCCAATAAAAATGCTGCCTGTTTATGTGACAGCAAAACTGCTCCAAAGCTGGCTCTGGGCACAGAAGGAGGTAAATCATAGCAAGGTTCTCCAGCCTTTCATCAGCCTCCATCCCCAAGGATTTAGCAGCAAGCTCAGGAGCTGCCAACAGCAACCCAAACTCCTGGCTCAAGGGCTTATTGTGGATCCATCAAGCCAAAAAATTTAAAGTGGGAAGGCAATTTTCTTAAATCACAAAGTTATTTTATTCTATTCGATTTCCTAAAAATTTATGTCTGCATGTTCTGCCAGAGCTAACGGTGATTCTCACAATTTAATACTTTCTTAGTGCAGGAATTTATTTGAAGTTTGTCAAACTGATTGTTTGAAACAAAGCTTTGCCTTCCAGACATCTTGTTCATGCTGATTATGCTGTGCACTTCAGATATTAATGGTATTACCATACCCAGTACTACAGTTCAGGAGAAAAAGTGCTTTACAATCCTTAAAGTTACTAAAAAATGAAATGGAAAATACAAGGAAGGTGTTTCAGTATTCTCCACTGAAAAATCAGTGTCAAAATAGGGAAAAGGAGGAACCAGTTTGACTGGTGAAGCACAGGAAGGAATGGAAAAAAGAGGAAAAAACCTCAATATATTTCTGGAGGCCAACAAATGCCTGCAGAGATCAGGATGCAAACAGAGTCCCCATGAGCTGGAACAGACCCCAAACCGAGTGTTCCCAATGCAAATTCCTTTGTCCAGCAAACTGCCAGGAAAGCACAGCACGCAGAGTGCCCTGGGAAGGCTGCAGATAAGGCCAGGCTTTAATAAAGCTGAATGCAAAGAAGGTATTTTAGAGAGGAAAAAAAAAAAAGGGTGACATAAAGCTCATAAAAGCACAGACGGAAAGTTCAAAATGCTGGAACTGAGGATGCACATTCCAAAGACTCAGAGTCCCTTTGTGAAAATGCTCTATGATCCAGAATTTATTTACACAATTAAACACACAGACAGTGCCCTGCAGGAGCTCTGACTCCGTGCAGACTGCATGGACTTGGACCTGGAAATTAATTCCATTTATGTGGGAGCTTGTGCAATGTCAATAGAATTCCTGGCTCATAGGAGGAGAAATTAGAAGGCATGTAATAAAAATTTTGCAAAAGGAGTTTTGAAAACTTGGGAAGACTCATAATTTAGTTAGCTGAATATCATTCCAGATAACTGAATTCTTTGGTAAATCTGAGTGATTTACAATACACACTTTTCTCCAATGGCAAATAATTGTGTTTGTTTTCTAGGTGCCAACCCTGGATGAACCCTGTTCTCAGCAGCTCTGAAAATTAGAGCTACATTTAAACCCAAGAGAGCCTGTATTTTAAATTTATGTTACAAAGGTAAAAAATGTTCTGAAATATTGTACATTAAGCCGCTCTTGAAAAACAAATTTTGGTGATTTTGACACCAACTGCTGTGCATTAGCTTCCTACCTCTAGAACTAAAATTACAGTATCCTTTTCACAAGTGTGTTGTGAGGATGAATTAATTAGTGTCTGTGAAGCACTCAGGAAGGCCATATAAAAAATAAATAAAACAACTCACGATGAAATTAGTAACTCCAGGGACTGCAGAGCTTAGCTGGAGTGTGGTAAATCAGGCCTCAACCCCTACACTGAATGATAAGGATAAAAATGGAACTCTGAATACTTTCCATTCACTGAATAGTGCTCATTTCTCTCTTGAATGGAGCAGATATCCTGTGGAAAAAAATCCTCTATACAATCATGAGAAAGCCATTTGTAATTCATTACTCTGTTCTATATTTGATTCTGATTAATGTTTTCTTTTCCTTTTCACATGATTTTTCTTTTATTCCCATTTATAGTCCTTTTTTCGTATTTTCTTCTAAACAGAACACAGTGTCAGCAAAATTGATTACAAGGAACTTTCCAACCTAACACATTACAGTGCCTTCACAATTAGGCACAGAAAACTCACTCATTCACTGTGATTTCACTTCATCTAAGGGAAAAAGGGGGAAAAAAGGGAGAAATTGCCAGGCAGTTTTGATTGCAGTATTTGTCTCATGTCCTCTGTCAGCAGTGCCCACTCCCTGCTCTTGTGTTGGCTCTTAACTCATGGGCATGTTGTGGATGCAGAACTACACAGGGGTTCTTCTGTCCATCCAGCCAGGGCCATTCCAGCACACATCCTCAAGTTCTACCAGGAAAAAAGGGAATGTGAAGCACAGGAAAGGCCCCAACATCTCAGCCACCAGCTCTCCCCTTGGTCACTCCACAGCTCAAATCACACTCCAACGCTTCATGGCACTTTAGGGCTCCTTCCAAGAGCTTCTGACAGACACCTGCCTCAGCCTGCACACCAGGAAATCTCAGTTCCCTGCAGGAAATGCTGTTTTTGGGGTAGATGCCACTCCTGTCCTGCTCCAGCCTGATCCAGAGCCATCACTGCATGGGAAGCATCAGCAGCACCAAGCCCTGCTTATGGTGTTCTATCATCTCTGAGGAAAATGCATCTCTGTGTTCACCTCCTCTGCAGCACTGATAATGAACTTTCCCCTAATTAGACCAGCAGAAATCCATCCCATTTCTGCATAGAAAGGAAAGGCATACAGAGTGCTGGCCTGGAGGGTGTAGGAATCCTAATGCAAGTCAACAGCCCTGGGATATTCACAGTGTATCTCCTGCAAATGTACTGACCTGTATTTCCTGGGCACCCTGCACTAACCCAGAAATCAGAGCTAGAGGGGAAACTGGGCCATAAAGGGACCAAGTTTGGCCATAAGGATGCAGCAGCACAGCGAGGGAATTGTAGCTGTGCTCAGGATTACACACTGGGCTGAGCATCTGCGATGGCACGGAATTAAAATTGAATGTGCTTTATGCTGTGGTAATGTTCTTTGTTGACTAAATCAGCCTAAGAATAAAGTAAACTTGTGCAGTCACACAACTCCCCCTCATGTTATTAAAATATGTCATTCTCAGATTAATATGCATACCTCAGAGTAATTATGTCCTTGTAACTCTGGCAGTATTTGCATATGACGTTTGTTGCTATTCAATGTCAGAACAAAGAGGAAGATATTGAAATAATACAAAGTGTCTCAACTAACAGAAATTTAAAATCTGTAAATCATGCTGAATTACAAACAGGAAACATGTCACAAGGTGTGGAGTGGCACTCAAGTGGGTTTTGATTTGCCAGTTTGGGGATTTTCTGTGGAGAAGCCTCATGGCTGCCAATTTCACTCCCCACTTCCCCCTTATTTTCCTCCTACGACTGCTTCCTTCAACCCAGAAGCAACATTCCTGAATTACTCTTCTTGTAGGGAGAAAATAAAAATAAAAAGAATTCTGAGAAGGCAGCTGGAGGCAGTTTAGGAGATTGTGCTGGGAAAAGCAGCCTGGCTCTTGAGGAGAGCCTGCAGTGCCACCTTCCACTCCAGCTTTTATTGGGGTCTTGGGTTCCCAAGCACAATCCTTCTGTTCCTACAGCCCACCAATAGCAAATGGTTGCAAAGTAAGGGACTACAGAGGGGAGGCAGGAATCTTTACTCACCAACCACTAAAATGTCCCAAAAAACATATCAGTACACTAATATTTGAAAGCTGTAGCCAAATAATTCTGAAATTGTTCCTGCAGGACATTTCACTGCTGTGACCCACCACCAGTGCAGAGCACCTGGCATGTCCAGAGCCATCCAACCAGGCTGCTCAGTGAGCAGCAATTTACAAAAAAAGAGATTTATTTTGTTCCTGGGATGATGCTTCTGAAAGTTTTATTTGAACTGATCACTGGGGAGGCATGTAACTCCATTTATGCAAGTCCAAGGCACAGACTTGCCACTGGTCATTTTGAAAGGACATGAATGACATTAGTTAATTTTATTTGTATATTTTTGCATTTGGGGATTATTTCAGTACATCCCAAAGACTGCAATCTGGCAGTCAAAGGACCATAGATTTAACACTCATACAGTTACATGTGAAGCCTGAGGTAAAACAGGTCTTAGTTTGAAAAGACCCCAAACAATCCCTTTGTTTAGATAAATTTCAATTAAACCACCTTCAGAAATCTGATCCAGCTTACCAAAAAATTAGGACATTGCACAAAAAACCATTTTGTTTTCTTGATAAATTCAAAAACCAAATCACCCTGAAGAACTGAGGCTTGTGCTGGACATTGTAAGAGTTAAACTTGAAGCTGCTTTGCTACTTACCAGCCCCTCACTGGGCATGATGCTGGTGAGATGAACAACCTCGAGATGAGCAGATTGGGACACCAGAGAGTCAGAGGAGAGGGAAATGATGTGGTCACAAATCCCAGACAGGGTTTTACACTGCAAAGGAAAACAAGTCAATAGAACCCCTCATTCCCAACTGGAACTACAAGTGAAGTTGTTCTTTTTCGAAGAACTAACCAAGAATAAACAGGTAATTTTAGTTCTTAGCGCTGCAAAAATTAAAGGTGTATGAAAGTCAAGTGGTTAAAGGAACAGAAAATATCCATAAATGTCAAGGAAGTGTACATGTATTTACAGTTCTGCTGTAGAGGAATATCTGTCTCTCTAAACTATCTTCTCCACTCCAACCATGGGCACTTTAAAAATAAAAGAACAAACCCAATGGACTTTATCCTTATGATTATAAATACAATGGGAGTTGAGTGAAATATGTCAAAATAAATGTCTTATGCAACTGAGTAACCTATTTTGGCTACCAAATGATGACATCATCCCTACCAACTGTGATAATTAGGTGAATTGTGCTCTGCAACTTGGAAAATTTCCTTTGTTAAAAATTACCCTGGCAGAGAAGTGCCTTAGTTAACCCATTTCCTGCAGTAAAATTCTTATGCATCTTTGAGCACATCCTTTAACTGATATTCTACATCACCACAACTATGCAATGATTTTGTTACCCTGCCTTCCAGCTAAAGATCTCAAAATCTTAATGCAAATCCACAGAAACACCTTCAGAGCAGGAGCCCCGTTGCATGGACAGGAGCAGTGGGTCTGACAGATTGAACCCATCTGTCAAAGCAAAGTTTGTAGGTCAGAGAGGAGCTGAGCTGGACTCTCAGACAACATTCATGGGCAAAGATTTATTGCCAAATTTCTGTGCGTTGCTTAAAGCACACTCCTTCAAGAAGTCTGTGCCTGAAAATGTTTGAACCTGATGTGAAAGAATTCATTTAACAGAATTTCAGGATGGGTTTCTGGTCAAGGCTGTGCCGTGTGCATCTATTTTGCTTTGGGGACTGTACTCTCATTTTTCCTAATTATAGCAAATTCCAGTGAAATCCCTTCAGGGAAGTTTTGTTTCAGGCATTTGCAAAACCATGAGGCTTTCTAATATCTCATTTGACACTATCCACAGAAGTTAAACAAATAAAGTTGTCAAAATGAATAAGTTAACTGCCTGAATGTGTAGGTTGGATTTCCATTCACTGTGCAGTTACTCATCTGGAAATCCAAGGACAGCTCTGGAGCCTGGGCTGTGGCATCTGGATTTTGTATCAGCTGCAAGATGCAAAGCATCCCACTGAGGTGGCTGCAGATAAAGGTCACCATTTCCACAAATATTTCAAACAGTTTCAGCTCGGGGCCAGAACTCCTGAGCGGAGTTTGGGTCTCATCTTCTCCCAGCAGGGATGGAGAAACTCAAAAATCTCAAAAATTTCCAGTGTAAGAATATTCTTATTCTTATTCCATAATTTCCAACTGAAAACCTCTCTATGCCTCAACACTGGAGAGCATTTGCCCAGATTAGATGCAGACTAAACCCCAGGGAGAACAACACTTTCTACTGTAATGCTTCGACCTTAGAGTTGCCTCATGGAAATACTTTTTTTTTTTGTTAAATAAACAACAAATAAGTTTTCAATCAAATTAACCTGGTCTATGGAAGGTGTCCCTGCCACAGTCAGAACTGAGGGCAAAAAGGTGCAAATATATATATATATAAATATAAATATATATATATATATATGTATGTGTGTGTGTGTGTGTGTATGCACACCCCAAATCCCAGAAGGTATCAGGTGATTTTAAAAGTTCTATTCATACCCAGGTTTGCTATAGTAAGCTTTTTTTTCCCCCCTCTAAAAGTCACTGCACACTTTCTAAATTTAACAGCACATCAATGTTTTATGACAGATTTTAATCCCTGCTGGAAGCAGAGTATGTGCAAAAGGCTTTAAAAAATAGAAGAAAAAAAAAGAGTCAGGCACTTGGGCAGAGCTTGTCAAAAGCTTATCTGAACTTGTAAATCCTTTGAGAGTTCTCTCTCACCACAGGCTTTATCTCAGTGTCAGTACAGGTTTCTGTGCTGGTACCAGGAAAATATAAAGTATTTGAATTTAAAGGCCAATATCTAATCAATAATCTTGAATAAGATTCTTCCACTCCCTTTGTCATCAGATTTTTTTGAGTTCTGAAGGCACAAAATGCTCAGTGTGACAACCAGAGATGCAGCAGGTCCATGGATCTGACCAGCCTTTCTGGTAGGAATATTCACTATACAGAATATTCTGCACCTTCTAAACCTAAACCCATAATTCTGTATTTGTAATTAACTGTAGCTATAACAGAGAGCATTACTGCAGGGAATATTAATTTTTAGCAACTGATGTAATTCATCAGAAATTATGCTAAAGAGTAAGGAACTCTTAAGAGTAAGTATTTTCCTATAGCTGCCTTATTTTTGGAAAAAAATCATTTCCATGTGTGGGGTAGAAATAGAGAATACCAAAGCAGAATTACTTACCACATGAAGAATTTTATTTTCTGTTTCATACACCGTACAATCCTGTGGTAAAACAGAACAAACCCAATTAAATGAATGTCACATCGTCTTTCCTATTAAGAAATGAAATAAAGTTTTATGCTGTTAACAATTTCTTACGTATTCCTGAAGGACCTTAAGATTTGTTACTTTTGTAGTGGTCATTTTCCTATTTTAGCTATCATTTTAAGAATAGTCAATCCTACACTCCATAATTCCAGTGTCACCCTTACCTTGCTTTTTACTTTAGTATTATTACGGGTTAAAATATTGTTTTTCTTTCATGAAACAAACCATACAAATTGCTAAACTGCCTCTATGACTTATTAATGTTTGGAAGTTCCCTCAGTGTGACCCTCTGGAAATTGGGGCCCAGCCATGGCAAAGGGGTTTGACCCATCCCCTGCAGCTCTGCCCCACTCCAAATCTCAGGTCATATTCTGATAAAACATAAAACAAAAAGGGAAAATATAGGAAAATATCTCCTCCAAGCAGAGTGAGATTAGAACAGGTCTCCCCAAGCCTTGGTTCCCTCTGAGGACAGCCCTGGCCAGGCTCCTTCTCCCTTCATCATGTTGGGAAATTGTTAAATCCTTCTCCAAGGGCTCTTCCACATTGGAAAAGGCTTTCTCCAGAGCAAGATATGGGATAATTTAAAATATTGTCTTCTTTGCTTAGTCTTTTTTCCTTGAATAAGCTTCCAAGTAAAATTTAACTTACTGATAATGCCTGAAAGGTCTCTTCAAGTAACTTCAGATTCCCTCGGTTGGTCAGAGCCTGGTGATGGCAACACCAAGGCTGAGGGTTTTATCTTAAGAGCTGGACTTGATATGTGGGTCCCTCCCAGCTCAGAATATTTTGTGACATCCCTTCAAGCAGCTTAAGATTCCCTGTACTTCTCAAGGTTTCCTTTTTTTACTGCATCTTAATACATCAGCAAGAGTTAATTGCTTCAGATCTCGCACAGAACAATTCCAATCCCTCATTCCCTGTACCCTGAATGTTCACTTTGGGCTGGGACACCTCTGGAGGTCTCTGCTCCCCTTTTCCAGCAGCCCAAACCCTTGGCTGTTCCCATCCAGCTCCCAAACCTTGTCCCTTTTTAGTCCCTTTGAGTGTTTTTTCCCTGAGCCCACCTGAGGCAGCTGCTCCAAACCCTCAGCCCAAGGAGCTGCCCCTCCCTCAGCTCTCAAGGTCAATATTTATTTTGGAGGATTGCTGCTCTTGTGGAGAAATGAATTTCTAAGTGACTACAGTTTATAGAATATTGTTACAAAATAAGAAAGTCAAAATCAGAAGATTGGGAGTACCAAGCAACACAGAAGAATTTATATTAGCATTTCATGGTCAAGTATCCCTTTGATGTTTCCTCTGTATTCATACTGTTATTTTCTAGAGCACAAAAAAAAAATTCAATTAGTCAGTTTGGCTGGCAATGCCCAAGGCAGTTTTCCCTACAAGTTTTGCACACTTCAAACAGCTCATCCACCATCTCCCTTTAACCCTCCACGTACCAAGAGAACAAAATGATCACAGCAGGGCTTCCAGCTTGGCTCCAGAGCTAATGCTCCTGCCTAAGTAATTCCTTTAATTTCTGTGCTAGAAATACAATACGAACCTCCCTCTGAACAAACTTAATTACTTCAGGTCAAAGAATAGAAGACTTATGTATAGTAAAACTGAAATTTTACTGTTTTGTAGAGCAGAATTAATGTTAGCTGTACTTATGTTGCACATTCAAGATTACATTAGCATGAAAAATGTTAATGGCTTTGGGATTCCTTCCAAAATAGATGCATATTGACTTCTTTTTAAAATACATCAGACTAGTTTAACCGAGAGGTTAAAAGCACTTGCAGTGTTACACTAAAATATTAAGATATGTAGGTCACAATATCCTTCTGATTTATTTTTCTCTGATACATAGTAATGCACTAGGGATCTCATTAAAAAAATAATCTTCCAGGACTACCATTTTTAGGATGTTGATGTATTTTTCTTAGAAAATAAATAATAGTTATAGTCACATTCTTTCTATGTTCTCCAGTAGCAAGATGACATGATAAAAATATTTGTTCTTGAAGTTAAAAATAACCTTTAAATTAGTAGCTGTGTTCTATTTCCCCTCTGTAAGAGGATAAACCCCAGGAATTACAAAACCAGTCACAGGAGCAGTGTTGCAAACCAGGCAAGGACTGCACTGTCCTGAATATCCAAAATTGACAAAGCCCACCTTTGTCTCTGACAAAGTGAAACTGCTCCTCTGCATATTCATAAAGAGAAAAGGTCACTGGGACTTGTGCTCACCCACACTCTACTCAAAATTTCAATTTCTAATTCTGAAAGAAGGAAAAAGTGCAAGTACCACAACATTTTGCAGATACCATAGTGTTTCTATGGCAAGTTCTTGAGGACAGTTAACTAAAACATTAAAAATTGTGAAATATTGAGTTCATTAACTTAGTTCTATAAAACAGCGTGAGTTAAGTCAACTACTGAAAAGAAACTAAAACCCTATAAATGAGCAATTCCCACCACAACACCAGAGGAAAGCTCTACAGCAGCCTTTGAGTGGTGGATATGGCAAAGTCATATTTCAAAATACATTGCTGGCATGCATAAAATGAAATACTTCTAAAATTCAGACATTCAAAAGAAAGATCACTCTGGAATTAGGCAAATACACCATGGCAAGTGCACAGAACTGACTCATTTTACTTGGTTCAAAGGTAGAGACTTGATCAGAGTGTATTTTTAGAAAAGAGTGAACAGATGTTTGGTGAAATGTTCTTCAGCAAATGCAAGCAAAATAAGATGGAGGGGCTGAAAGCTGAAGTCTGCAAAGTTCAAACTGAAAGTAACACCCAGGTTTTGCATGGCAGCTGCTGAATCACAGGATAATTCAGGTGGAGGGGCCTCTGGAGGTTATCTGGTCCAACCACCTTCTCAGGGGAGGCTGATTAAAAATTTACACCAGGCACAGAAGTTACCAAGAAACAACAATTCCTGTCAGTTGCAGTGCAAGCTAGATGGCTTTAAAACAGCAGAAAAGCCATGCTTCATCCTAAACACAGTATTTGGCTAAAAATAGGGCAAAATCCATTATAAGGTAATTTGAAAAAATCCATTATTAAAAAAATCCATTTTAAGATAAATCCATCTGAATTTATCTCAGTGAGGTTAATTAGGCAATAATGAAGGGAAGAACAAGCATAATTTTGTTTGGTTTTTGTGAGTTGTGCTGACATCCCTTGGTAAGACAAAGATTCTTTTTGTTGAGAGAAAGTTTGTTCCTGCAGCTGTATCAAAAGCATCTACCTCAGATTTAAACATCTTGGACATAATGAGGGAAAATTAAAATCCCAGCTGCCTCTGGGACTGGGGAACTCTTGAAAAATTAACCAATGGCTGCATTTTATGAACAAAAATCCAAAGCCATTCGTCCCGAGCTCCTCTGCCTTTCCCTCAGGGCAGCCTTGGTGCTATGATCAGCCCCAAATTTGGTTCAGTGGTTCTGGTGGATCCCATTTGGAGCAGGCAGGAGAGTGAGTGCACCTTGGAACTGAGCTGGAGCTCAGGGTGAAGGCAGCAGAGAGCTCAAACATCTCAATACCCTGTTAAATGTGATTTTTGCATATGACTATAAACACATTTTGATGGGACATTGCACCTCAAAATCAGGTGTTTCTGCAGCTCTGTGCCTGACATAATTCTTTTACAGCAACTCAGTGATCCGAAGGGTTCAGAAAACTGAGCAGAATAAAGCACATTTCCAAACAGAAATGGACAGCTGTAAATCTCCTCTAAAATCAGAGAATGAGGTTTTCTTTTAATCAGCATGAGCAGATGCTGTTTAAAGTTAAATAAGTGGCTATTCATCATAGCATTTGCATGGTATGTAAATAGTGGTAATACATTAAAATAAATTTGACCTAAGGTTATGCCACCCAGAGCACACAGGACATTTGAGCATGAAGATTCACAATCACTTTCTGTATTAAACTAAGGTTACAGGGTAATGTCCCCTGTTAGAAAATTCACCTGGAGTGGCAGCTGCAAGTTGTGCACAGAAACCATGTTCAATTTGCACAAAATGTCAAAGACATTTCCCACTTAATGTGCCAGATCTGTACACTTGACTGCTACTTTCACTCTGGCTGAAGGAGGTATTTAAAATGTATATAATTCATAAAACAAGGAGCATCTGAAAGTATCTGAGACCCAGGTTTCTATTAGTTATGCCTTTCAATTCATATTCCAGCCTACAGCTGAGCCTGCAGCTCTGTTTTAGGTGAGACATTTCTGCTTTCACACATTAAGGTCAATTTTTCTCAGATTTAGTGACAGAAAAGTTGTTCTGTCTATGACTGATTTGGTTTTATCTGCTCTTTCTGGTGCTAAGTTTAATATAACATAAAAAGAACTTAATAGACAACCATCAAACAAGCCAGACCTGACAATAAGATAAAGAAAAGACAAAACTTGATTTGTAACCTGAAGCATTTTTAAAGCATAACCCACGGACTAACCAAGCATTTTTCATCTTGGAATGACTTGGAGTTTATGCTAAAAGATTGTTTTTAAGTTGTCGAAAGGAGGACAGTTGTGGGACTGGAGCTGAAGGACTGGAAAAAATAAAGAACCAAACTATTGCTGGCAGAATTTCAGAGAGGAGAACAGAATTTCATCTGCCAAAAGCTGGGACATGAACAACAGAAGTGGAGGCAGCAATTCAAAATTACTCCATTTTCACCTGGACCACAGGGAAAAATCAAACTCACACAAACAAAGTGCAATATCAGCTGAAGGACAGAATCAGAACCTGGACTTTTTATACTGTAGAGAAATTCATTTTGCTTAGTCTGTAAATCAAAAATAGCCTGGTGCTATAAGCATCTTGTAAGAGAAAGCTTAATAAAGATACATAAATAATTAAATGCTGACACAGGAATTTCTAAACTAAGAAAAGAGAAAAAGGATCTTTGTTTTCTGCTGCAAAAATGCATAAAGGACAGGATTTCGAGGAGGAATAAAGCTGACTATTATAAATTAAGGATAATAGTGTAGAATACAATGACATATTTATCAGCCCGAGTTCTTTAGCTCCAAGAACTGAAATAAAATTGAAGTGGAGGGGAAAATAAAAGTTTTCAGAACTACTACTCCATCACTGCTCCAAAAAACATTTGAAATTGAGTTCTGTGGTTGGTCTGCTGGGAAGGTGCCTGGAAATCTGTGGCAGCAGAGGACAGAGGCAGGCAGGGCAGTCCTCTGCACTGGAGACAGGCCCAGCCTAGAGCCCCTATAAACTGGAGCTTAAGCCAAGCTTTCCTCTTGCTTTCCCTCCTTCAACCCTCTCATCTTTTTCCTTTTCTTCATTCCAAGACAGCCCTGCCTGTTCTCTGACCTCTCCACATATTGCAACAGTCTTTGTCTCATCAATATTTCATCTGCTCACAAGGGGAGCAGCTCATTGTAAATATTTGTAAAATTAATTTACCCTCAGTCTTTCAGTACCTGTGTGTCACCTCTTGTCTCACTTCAGGGGCAGACATTGCTAGAGACTGTTATTATAATATTCTATTCTATTCTTATAGGGGTCACAGCTCCAAGCCTGATTCAAGGAGTGTTTGGACAATGCCTTCAGACACAGGGTGGGATTTTTGGGTGTCTGTGCAGGGCCAGAAGTCGAACTTGATTCTGGTGGGTCCCTTCCAACCCAGGATATTCTATAATTCTATATAATATATAGAACTAAAGACCAGATAAATTACTTTTATGTACTTGTGGACTTGTGTATTACAATACAAAACTTGTATATTACAATAAAAAACTTCCATGCCACTGGCTCTCCTTTCAGTGAAGAAGCCAGCGCAGGTTCTGGATGTATTTGTATGCATTTTAAGAACTTGTCCCCAAGACATTTTGGATCACACATATTTTAATCTGGAATAACCTGCTAGCAGTAGTTAAGCTGTTTCCCACTGTGGTTTTATTCTTCTGTCCAACATTTTCATGGTGGCAAATGACCTGACATGAAATTGCCCGCTCAAGCATGAAGTGGATTATCTTTAACTTCACACCATCCTTCAATCTATCCAGGAGGATCCCCAAAGTCCAAAAATCTTCCTGTCCCTCCCAAAAAAATGAGAGTAGTAAAGAACAGGGAGGTAATGCTGTAACAACTTTTCTGCTGATGCTAGAGCTGTATTGTTATTTTTACTATTGCAGTTTTCAAGCAGTGATGTGAAAGGCCTCAGAGCAGAGAGCCACTCCTACCTGTTGCACAATGGTTGTTAGTTCCAGGCACAGTTGAACAATGTTGTTTTTCAGCAGTGAATATTCTGTCACGCTGACAAACGGAGACCTGGGGCAGGGCAAGGACAGGTTTGTGCACAATTAGGGACCACAATTTGCATTATAGGCAGATATATCTAATACAGGGATGAGTCCTACAGCACAGAAAGGCCAAATGATTTTCATCTCCAGCAGCAAGTTGCACAGTTTTTGTAATATACATCTTTGAAACAAAAATAATGCAGGCAGGATGCAAACTGGATTTTGGCCAGAACATCAGAAGTTCTTGTTCTTATGCAGAGTAGAAATAGGAGCTTTCAAATAACCATAAGCAGCCCGGATTTTCTTTGTACTGCTTATTAAAAAGATGGCATTTCTGGTATGACGTCACTCCTCGGCAGCAATCAGCACCTTAATTCAGAGAGCCCAGAAATGCTCACTTACTCACAGCTTCCTGCACGCTCAGATTCTGTTCAGGCTTTCCAAATTCTGGCTGAATCTGACCCTGTTTGAATCTATAAGAGCTGACAAGGTCATAGCCTGAGAGAATATGACTGCTGGCATTAGGTTAGGAAGATGTCACCAGGATTATACAAATCCTGTAAAGGAGGGTGATTCACTCTCACTGTGATTTCTAAGGTGCCATTTATATGTTCCAGAGCATTCCAATTCCAGATAAAGCTATTCATTGCTAGAGCTACAAAGAAAAACAAGCCAATGTTTGTTTTTCCAAACAAGAAAAATTCTGGTTTGTATCTTGGTTTCTGTCTTGCCACAGCCACAGAGATACTTTTAATGAAATTCTCAGTTTATACATGTAAAACACCAACGCTGGTTGTTGAGTATTAACCATCACACCTGTACCTAACACATCCAGTCTACTCCTGATAAATAAGAGCATTTAATTTTCAGATTAAGCAAATACCATCATTTATTTTGAACATTCTTAATTGATTTGCTCAACTCCAGCTTTTCTGTGTCATAGCTGAAAGACAGCTCAAACTCCACAAGCTTTCCTTCCCTGCCCTTCATTCTAAAATTTCTGATATTACCAGTTGTGGCAGTGAGAATAGCACAGAAACATTCATTTCACACAAAAATCCAACTGAAAGAATCTCAAAACGTATCTAGAGCAAATTTTAACACTCTCCCGACAGAGAAGAGTACTAAATTTTTCTTCCAATATTTCACAAAATTCTAAAAATTTAGAGCTATTATTCCCGACCTGCCATTTTAAAATCAAAATAAAAAAGTCCAAGAGGCAAAGAAAGAACAAATACAAAACTCCCCAAAGAATAATTCTCATGCACAAGGGATTGAGGAACAGTTAATTACCTGTCCAGCCAGGCGAGTAAGTTCTTGGCAGCACCAATCAGGTCAACTACAGAGGTAAGGAAATCATTTGGCAGCCGTCTGGAGGCCCTGCCATCGTAGTGGCCACTCCTCCTCCTACCCGTTATGAAGTTCTGGAGGTTTTTGGCTGAGGCGTTCAGCTTGTGAGACAGAGTCCTCAGGTTTTCAGTCTCCAAACCATAATTCTGGGGGAAAGAAGATGGATAGAGTGTGTGGTCAGCTGCATGAACCAAACTGTGAGGAGAGACATCCTGGAGGGAGGATGTTTCTCCCTAATATCCTCCTTGGCTGGTAGGGTGGCTGTGGGTACCTGGGTTGAGATTAAACAGGAATATTTGGGTTGGAACACATTTGGCCTGGGACACACAGATCTCCAAAAACAATCTTTATGACATTACCACCACCCACTCTGAGTGTGTGGTCAGCTGCACGAACCAAACCGTGAGGAGAGACATCCTGAAGTGCCTTGGCTGGGAGGGTGGCTGTGGTACCTGGGTTGAGATTAAACAGGAATATTTGGATTGGGACACACAGATCTCCAAAACCAATCTTTACAGCATTAACAATACCCAGTCTGGGACACAGCCTCTGCTGCCAGCAGCACTCATCATCCAACACAACTCACTGGGTTCAGCCACATCCCTGGGGGAAGGGAAAAAGGATCCCAAGTGCTGAGTCCCAAGGGCTGTCCCATGTTGTGTCATGTTGCAACAGAGTTCATAATGCCCTGGGAGAGTGCAGCTGCTGGTGCAGGGCCTGGGAACAAAATTAGGCAGGTGTTGGTTTCAAAAAGCTCAAAAATCCATTTATTACCCCTGGGGAGGAAGGCCAGGATGAAGATGAAAGACTGTGCAAAGGCAGGGTCGTGGGGTTTTTATAGGGTACTGCAGGGGTGGAGGTTAGGGTTTGGGTCAAGGGAGGAGTTATTAGCAGCACAAGAAGGGTAAGATCAAGTTCCTGCCTCCTTGGAACAGGAGCACTGCACAGTCCCATTCCCAGGGAGGGAGCTGAGGGAGGCACTGTACCCTCTCTGCTGTGGCCCATGGGTGTCTGTCACCTCAGCCTGGAGCAGCCCCACTGCTGGATCCCAGCTCCTGGGGCTCCTTCACCTGAGGAGAATTGCCCTATGAACCAGGAGTAAAGTGGAACGTGGCCTTGCCCAGAGGAGCCCAGGAGCAGCCTCAGCTGAGCCCTGGACAGCAGCTGTCCACATCTGGAACAGGGAACATCCAGCCAGGGCAGGCAAAGGCTGCTCCTGCTCCCAAGGCTGCTCAGGAATGGCTGCTCAAGGCTCAGAGACTCCAGCCACTTCCAGGGTTCCATATTTAAGAGTTCTGAGTGGATTTTTGTCCATGGTTCCAGTTCTGATGGCAGGAGAAGGTTTTAATGTAGGTTTCCAAACACAAGTCCCTTTTCCCTTTATCCACATTCCTTCATCTGTGTCTCAGTCCTTCTATCACCAGGCCTATTCCTCACTTAGATTCAGATAACAAGCACAAAGATTGTTCAAATCCATTAAATAATTCAAATTCACACAGAAAGTCTCACACACGCTGAATTGAACCCAGATTTTTTGCAGTCCCCACAGGATGTAGAACATGAAATAATTTAACGAACATTTAAACAAAATCAACCCTCAGAGCCTGAATTGATTGCCCACTGTTAATTTCAACTATTACAAAGGATGATCATTAATATCACACATTAATATTTTTGCCTAAACCTCCTTCTTGAAGCAGAGAATAAAGAATTGAAAAGAATACACTTCTTGACAGATGCCAACATGGATATTTGTTCTAGAAATAACAACTTTCAACTCCAGGAAAGGGAAATAGGCTGACCAATAACAAGATTATAAACTGGGGTTGTATGGAAAGCAAACAAAGCACAAACAAGCACTTGGTGAAGTGTTTGGACCTCTGACAGCTGGCACTGGGGACAGGGCCTTCCCTGCCAGCCATTCTCCCTGTCAAAGTTCACTCTGAGAAATAATTCAAGGCTTTGCCTCCAGCTTGGAGGGAAATCTAGGAGAAATGAAACCTTAGCTGACTGCAGAGAATTAGATTGAAATACCAGGGAGAGAATTAATTTCATTGTTAGGCTGTATCACAGCTAAAACCCTGTGGTAAGGGCCAGATCATCCAGTTCAAGACTAAATTGCTACAGATGAGAAAAAACTCCCTTCAACTTTTTTTTTTTTTCCAAGAGCAAATAAGGCAGAATTAGCACCAGTGTAACCAAAGAAAATAATTCTCATTTGGAAAAGTTTAAAGAGCAAGCTGTATGTGACAGTAGTGTGTCATCTGTTTAATATCACATCTCTCATTACAGCACTGAAGGAATTCCCTCCCCTGCTCTATTTTCCTCTTGACTTCCACTCATGCCAGGATGATGGCTAAGTGGATGCACTGGGATGCCTTTTGCAGCTCCCAACCAGCTGGGCAGGGCCTGGTTTCCCCCAGAACAGGTTTCATTCTGCACACTCAGCAGCACACTGCAAGGATGATGAACTGGATCCTCCTGGTTGCTTATTCCTGTGGAAACAAGCAGGAAAAAAACTCTCCCAATAATATTTTATTGCATAAAAGCTCTGGAAACCTGTCACTTTGCTTTTAAGAGGAGTTAAGCAGCAAAGGATTTGATCACTGAATCTATAAATACCAGAGGGTATTTTAGATCCCAGCAAGTGAAATCAGCCAGAGAGATCTTCTGCAAAACACAGAGGACTGAGCAGGAAATGTGTGTGAGGAAATCCACCTCACAAAGAACAAGTGCTTTGCTTTATCTTGGAGTTTATTTCTTGCATGCGAACGACAACCTCAATTAGTGTCAATATAAAATTTAAAATACAGCAAAATGTAGATAAAATGTATCCATAAAGACAATCAGAAGATGAAAGGGAATTTTTCAGCACGGTAGAAGTGCTGATGCAAGTTAGCGGTTACCTGAGACTGAGTGGGGCACAATAAAGGGGAAAAGACAAAATTATTATGACAGTGACAGTAAATCAATGCCTTTGTAGAAGACAGAGACATTGGGTTGTTCTAGATTTAAGCGTGCCTAAATCCAAGATTTTCATTTTTAAATCAAACAACTCTAATCAACCATCAGATGGGAAAATGTGCTTGCAAATAAACCCTGAAAGTTATTAAAGTTATCCCCACATCCTGATGCTCTGCTGCCACCAAACCCTACTGTGGCAGGATTTGTGGAGAGCACTGAAGGAAGCTGTGGCTTCTTTTGGGCTTCCAGAGTGAGCAGCCAAAGGGATGGGGAAGGGAGGAGATTGATCCAGAGGGGAAAAGAGCCAGGAAATGGGTACCCGCCAAATTTAAACTGCATCAATTCTAATTCAGTGGCCATGTTTGAAAACAAAGAATTGTCATTTGTGGGAATCAAAAAACCAGAAAAATTTAATCTGCACCCTGAAAAGAAACTTAATGTAAAAATAAAACACACTGATATTTAACAAAAAAAATCATAAGCTTATATTTCTATAGTTATAAGAAAGAATATACCTTAAGCAAGTGAAAACTGTACCAATGAAATAGTAAAGAGCTTATAATGTAAGAGTGTAGTTGTACAGAATAAACTAAAAGTTTAGAAGTTATAATAGAAACATGTATACATGTAAAACAAAAGCCTGTTAGACAAAAGTATCCACAATGCAACCAAAATCAGTAAAAGTATAAGTTTAAAAAACAAAATAAATGCTATAACAAGTATATATTAAGTTAAATGATTATATATTACCTTATTTTAAAAAAACAACTTGTAACTACTCTTAAACTATAACCAACTACTTACTCCTCTAAAATCTCGCAACCTCTAAAATGAATATGTATCTAAACAAGAAATAATTCTTAATTCAACATTAGCTGAATTAGTCCCATCCCTTCATTTTTCACAATCACGGCGGTTTATGGCAATGATTAAGCAGGTGAGGAGCCCCGTGCATGGCACTGCCAAAATCCAGATCTCCTCTCATTCCTGCAGGCTCCTCATCTCCATGGTGTCACTGAGAGAGTCCCAGAGCTGCCAGACTGAATCATGCTCACAGCTGCCAGGCCAGACCTCAGCTCTGCCAGCCACACATTCTGCTCCCCCTGAGTTAAATATCTGCTGCTCTTGTGAGCCACACCATGGAGATGGTGCTCCTGAGCCTGGAAAATTCTGTCTCCTGGCAGGAGATTCAGGTGATTCCTCTCTTGCACTGTAAATCGCAGATAGAATTTCTGGTTTTAAAAGTAAGACAGAAAAATAAAAGAGAAAACCTGTAAAGGGGGCAAGAGGGTGCTATTAGCATAGGCAGGATTATTTTTCATCCCTGCGCGGAGGAAAAATAAACAATAAAGGGTTGTCCCATTCCCAGGTTTTGTTTCATGATTCTTCAGGTTGTTCCATCCTCAATGAGTCAGTCAGGGGAAATGGATATACAAGTTTAGAGAATGAATCCTGACTACAACCCCAGATGTTGCCTGTCTAGAACCACACAGCCACACAATTTGTCAAATTATCCTGAAATCTGGATCAGGAAACTGCTTAATGAGAAGAGAAAGTTCCCTAAAGTCACTAATGCTCCATTTCAGAAAAAGGGACTGGGACAGGAACACTGCAGAAAGTGCCAAAGTAACAGCACACCTTGAACACAGAAAGAGATGGCTGGAAAATCTGTTAAATATTTAAGTTATTTCATACAAAAGCACAGATCAAGCAGTAAGAACTTCTGTATCTGCACTGACAGCATCATTACCTGCACACCCTCAAAAGAGCTGCACAGATTATCTGATTTGTTCAGAGACTGATCCCCTGTTCCAGGCTGGAGCTCAGCAGCTCCTGATGCCCCATTCTGTGGCAGGAGCTGCAGAGGAGGATTTCAGGAGGCAGCAATGAACCACGAGGCTGAGATCGGGGACAGACAAGCTCATTAGGGAAGAATATCAGCAGCACAACTCCAGGATGGAGCTGTGCTTGCAATGCCACTCCTCAGTGAGGTGTGCAGCTGTTTTAGGGAAGGATAACTCTGCTGGCAGCCTGCAGAGCACAGCTCTGAAATTCAGCTACTTCCCCTGGAATTCTCCGTTTCCAGGCTCTCTGTCCTCGTCCCCCTCTCCTGCTGGGCTGAGCTGCTGTGCTGGTGGCTGGGGTTATTGCAGGTGGTGAGGGAGCAGATCCCTCCAGGGCTTTCACACCTGATGGGGTTTTCTGAAGAGCAGAAAACAGGTGGCTGTTGTCAGAAACGGTAGAATTCAGGTGACAGGAGAAAATGCCATTTTTTTTCCGAGCAACCTGAACCAGACTCTTGTTTTTCCTAGTTCAGAGAAGATACAATGAAAAAGAGAAGTTGTTGAATGCTCCCTATAGTCAAAATTGGAATTTTGAAAACTGAAATCTGCCTCCAAAAAGATAATCTCAAAAAAAGAATCTTACATCTGAGCTCTACCTCCTCCTCTTTTTAATGTCATAAACCCAAAATGCAGAAATAGCCAAACACACATTCACCAATGAACCTTCCTGCCCTGTGCCTGTGTCACAATTCCAGCTAAAAGCTCTGCCTGTTTTGTACATTCTGGTTTGAAGTTCCATTTTTAAATAATTGAGCAAATTCTGTACCCATCTGACCATATAAAATCTGAGCTTTTTACATATCCAAAGAAGTGGAATGAAAAAAAACCCTTCAGCTCTGGCTTCAGGTGTTCTCATACCTTACTGCAGATAAGCAATAACATAAAAAGGAGGATTTTATGCTAATAAAGCAGTCTGGGAGAATTTTAGCTACTAAGATAAAATAGATCAAATTATTGTAGCCAACATCAATATAAAAAATAATGAATACAACAGGGAAAAAAACCCAAGTGCTAATCAGTTTTTTGTAAACACCAGCGCCTGAAGAGCAAAAGCCAAGCACAAAATACCTACAGCATATGAAGAGTTTATTTCTTCTGTGGAAACCCTCCTCCAGCATTTTTTCTTACAGGTAGAGCTAAAATGAAATTGTTTTGCTGTAATGTGACATACAGAGATAGAAATAATGTATGCACATTGAAATTTAATAGGCACAGGATGTAATTTTAACTAAACAGTTTGTATTGCATAAGTAATGACTTTAACTTACCTTAAAAACAGATTTCTTTCCAATTATAGTAATTTTTCTTCATGATGTCATTTGTGTGAGTAGTCAGTGTAATATATATAAATATATATATGTATAAATATACAAACACATGGCTGCATACACAGCTTTTTCTGTAGGTGATACTTTGAGACTGTTACAATCTTCACTGAATATAAAAAAGGAATAAAAAGGGCAGGGCAGGAGATCTGACTGAGGAGGTGAAAGGAAACAGCACTGACTGAAATTCAAGCACTTTACATGGAATTTGCTACATTCAAGGCATTTAAAACACCACAGTCTAAATATTGAGCTGCAGTCCCATTTCTACATTTCATGCAAAAGCTTTAAGCATGCTCTAAATTATTGGGCATTTAAAAGCTCCATCTCCAGGGACTTCTTCCCCAACCCAGCCATTCTCAGATCACCATAAATTGATTTATTGTGGGTGTGCAGCAGCTCAGCAGCTCCGTGGGGATGCTCTGCTCCCTCCCTGGTCCCTTCCAGGCTGCTCCTGGTCCCCAGGGCCTGGAGCCACCCCTGTCCCACCTGGGCTCAGTCACAGCTCTGAGAGCATTGGGAAAGTCCCCAGAGGAGCTCTGGGCTCTGGGATTGTCCCCTGGGAACCCAGGGAGTGCCAGGTGGGATCTGCAGCTCCTGCTGGGCCAGGGCTCTGGCTGCTGCTCCAGCTTTGCCATGAGAATCAGAATTTTGGGGATAGCATGGAGCCAGTCAGCTCTTAGTAAAAGCAGGCAAACACAGCCTGTTTGATTACAAAAGCAAAAGTCACAGTTAATCATACACCCTGATTTTAGCACAAATACTTCTGGCACATACATAGAATGAAAACTGTCAAAGCACATTTTTTTCTTTTAAATTTCCTTTCTGGAGGGATGTTTTTAAAGGTTAAGAGGCCTTGAAACAGTGGAAACCTGATTCTGAAAAACTTGTCTCTGTAAGCACTTCTTTGATTTCACTAAAGTTTTGTGGTGAAGTTTTTATGATACAACTTCAAACTGAAGATATTGAAATAGCAGAAAGTCCAAGTGCATTTCCACCAGGTGTGTCTGGTTTTCCTCTTGAAAAGGAATTTACAGGCTGGTCATCCTTTGTCTGAATAGCAATTTGAAAAAAGACCAAAGAAATTTTAAGTTAGGCATCCTATGAGCCAGTGCACAAGTTCAGGTCTAGAGACTGGAGCCTAAAACTTAAAATTTCCTGAATGGTAAAAAAGGGACAATTATTATAATCTGATGCAAGTCATGACACCACTTGATAAAAAGTTAAAATAAATCAAAGAAAGTAAAAGTTTTGTTAAGGAGAATGTGTTAGATGTAGCTCACTCAGTTTATAGATACATATAAAATACATAAATTATTGAATATATCAGTGTATGTATAAAATCCTAGTGCTGTTGTTTTGAAAACAATAAATGTATTAGGAAAATAATTTCCATTCATGGCTGGGGAATGCAGCTCCAGTAAAATATGGCCCAAATTTGGTTCAGCTTTTTCTTTAAAAGCTTTTCTCCTTCTAAATCAGTAAATTAGCATAATAACATACCATAAATATATAATAAACCCCATCCTTCTGCCTCTCTTTAACAACATTTGCCCATCATTCCAGTTAACTGCAGAATCATAGCACAGTTTATGTGCACAGGATGTGACATTTCATCAAAATAAAAGTATGGAGTTCATTAATAACTATGCTAATACTATGCAAATATGCAACATCATAATACAAATTAGAGTCTATTATTTGAAACACCTCGATGCTTTTTTATGTGCAGCTTTCCTCCCCCTTGTTCTCCCTTCCATTATAATTATCCCACCTTGCTGGAGCAAATTGTGTCACAATTCTTTGTCTCCCGAGTCTGTAATTTGGAACGTGTCACGGAGCTCCTAAGCACTCCATACACCTTCCTATTATCTTGTAAATAGATAAATTAAGCAGATCTAGAAATAAGATTAAATATTTTAACCTATTTAAAAAATTAAGATCTGCATTATATTTTCTTGTCTACAGAAGAAGGCTTAGCATTTACATTGCAATTGAGATATCTAGATAGTTAGATATATAGATAGCTAGATATATTGATATAGATATGTCATCAAGCATAATTAAGGTGTCCTGGAATGTTTTTTATTCATAACAAACATGATTTTTATTTCAGATAAGAATTAGAACTTGATAGTCTTTCATTAGAAATCAGACTCAAAAAGATTGTAAGGCCAACCATTGAAATAGGTATTTTTTCAGAATAAGGTTTTGAAATAAATTGTTAACTTTATGTTTTAGACTTCAGATGTTTAAGACTTATGTTTAAACTTGATGTTTAAGAGTCAGGTGATTGTGCTCCTGGTGAGAGCAAAGCAGCAGATGAGGTCAGAGATGGAGATGCAGATTTGTTGTTCGAGGATCTCAGGTTATGTAAGGCTTGCCCCACTCTAGGCCAGCCTAAAGCTGCACAGTGCACCAGTTCCTGCCCTGATTAAGATGAGCAGGAATTAACAGGATCCCTGATCTCCTGCCTAAACATTTTATAAGGAGCTTTTACCTGGCAGCTCTTCCACAGATCTCTGAGCAAACTGCACAAAGCCTCCTTGCTCTGCTTAATCCTAATGAAGCACCGTGATTTCAATTGTGGAATAAACAAATACTCCCCTAATTGGGTGAGCTTGAATAAACTGGAACATCTCCCTGGTTTGGGTGTGGAGGGCTGCACAGGGATCTATGGGGAGAGAGAGGAGCCAAGTGCCTAAACCACAACAATGTGTGAGGAAAGCAAATTCATTACACACAGAATAGATTTCAAAAATGTCCCACAGAATTAAACCAATCCTGATCCACTGAGCAGCCTGACAGAGATATGTGTGCATACTCTGAAAATGCATTTTAGAGTTCTCTCTCACTGTCCCACATGAGATCCAACACACTGTGACACATCACCAATGTCATTTTTGGATAAGGTCTGTAAAAATGTGGGATCTACTCTTCAGTTTTGCAGACTCCTGACTGCCATAATGGAATGAAGTATAAAAAAAGTGCATTTAATTTTGAAGCTCCTGCCACTCTGAGTCTGCTGACCATGTTCAAGGAATGCCTTAATTACTTGTTTTCCCATGTATATTTTGGCTGTTTTCCTTTTTTCCCTCCCCCTTGAAGAAATTTTAATTAATGTCTGAAACCTCCTTACATTTTTCATAGTTTTAGATTACTCATTCAGCAAGTCCCTTAATTTTATTCTGTTTGTAAGTAATCTAAACATCAACCCAGCTATTTAGCTATTTAATGCCCCTTCTCACCAATGCTTTAAGAAAGGAAAATTTTAAGAGAGAAGAGCTCATATCTCATTACAGTTGTAAAGTGTAATAAATGACTATTTACATATCTGAACCACCAAATTGTTATTTCTGCAGAGGTGATGAACCACCAGATTCAGAAACAGGAGAATTGATTCAAACCTGTGATTTAATTTCTCTGGGAGAAGGCTTTTCCTGCTTTTCCTGTGCACTTCAGCAGCATCCCTTGGAGCTGCTCTCCCACTCTGATTCTAATTCACATTTTCTGCTCAGCTCCGACTTCACCAGGAGTTTAGATCTAAAATCCCTGGAAGCAAATCTGCATCTGAAAAAAAATTTCTTTGTTTCTAAACGCATTTAATGCTTTCTCATACTTTTCTTCGAGCAAAACCTTAACACCTCAGCAGCATGAAATAACAAAACCTTCTCATGACCACAACAACCTTCTCATGACCACAACAACCTTCTCATGACCCTGCTGACAAAGTGGTGGGTGCATTGCAGCATCCACTCAGCGTTTGGCAGTGCCAAGCTGACATCTGGGCACACTGAACATCTCCAATGTCAACTCCCAGGAAAACACCAGTGTGGAAATAAAGCTGTGGCAGCATTTCCTTTCTGATGGGCACAAAAGGGAGGCCCAGGAGGATGGATGGGGTTTGGGAGGTTTGGGGCACTTTCAGCATCCCCAGGATTATTGTTCCCAATGTTTTATTTCAGTGTTAAGGATGGACTGATCTGCATATGGTTTCCATTACAAAACATATGCAAGCCAGACAGCCAGGGTGGCTTGACCTCTTCCATATGTGTAGGAAAACAAGCTCTGAGCAATCTGCTGACTGGGGATGCTGTGAGAAACAAACAACAGCAAAGGATGGCAGGAGATATTTCCTCCAAAACCATACTGGACCATGACCTGCTAACTTCTAAAGATGATCAGCAATTCCTGCCTGCATGAGTCATTAGCAGCCTGCTGCTGCTGCTCCCTGGTGTGCACTGGGCTCCTGTTGATATGTTCTGTCTCAGAAATACCTACATCACACCCAAATTCCTCTCTGCATTCCCAGTTACCAATCCAGGGAACTCCACTGGCAAGGAGAAAGCATCGCAAGCATTTGCTGTAAAGTTCAGTGCTCTTTTTTCACCTTTCTCTGCAATATCTAAGGGAGCTGTATAATGCACTGTTTAATAATCACAAACCTTTATTATTCATTACCAAAACCTTGTGATCAATTCAACTTTGCTACTTATTTCATAACAGTATTGTGTAAGAACCAACCATCCAATCCTAGAAAGCCTAATTTCCTCATTTTTTAAGTATCTCTTAAAATTAATAATAAGGCAGAAATGTAAGATTACAGAGAAAAGGAGATTCAGCACATAACACAAAACTAGAATTGGAATCAATGGTGAATTATTCGAAGTTCAGGGGAGAAATTATAAGCTGGTCTTGGAAATCTTACATCAACACTGACCCTTTCACTAGGGTCAGACATTTAACTTAGATCCCTGCAGAAATGGTAGCTCCACATAAAAACCACCCCAATTCTGGAGGAATGTTCCACATGTTCATAACAATTCAGAGCAGCATATAGAAATTAAATTAGTAACAAGATTCGTTTGAATGGGCATTAATGAGAGTATGAAAAAAGTTCATTTATCTATTTGGATTGTGAATTTGCTGAAGGCTGCTTGAGCAACTCAGTCAACAACAGTGACATGAATATGCATGTGCATGCTCAGATATTTGCATGCAGATGAATTTATCCCTGACAATAACTGATCACAGATAATTACTCAGGAATTCAGGCAGCTCATAGACACTGATAATGTAACACAGTGGCATGAAAAATATCTTACCAGGAATTTATGAAAGAAAACGCTCCTTGCAAATTAGAAAAGCAATTATTTGGTAGGGAAAATGACCTTTTTTTGAACTTTCACTGAGCTACTCCCTGTATTTCCTTGGCACAGAGATTCTACAGGGTATGGTGCTTGCTACCATGCATTGCAGGGGACAGATTTCCAATCAGATTGATTTGAAAAGGAAAAAAGGGAACTGGTGCTTTCTGCAAGGGAAAGAAGTTTTTGCAAATGAAATACACAATGAATAAAGGCAACATAGTCCTTTCCAGTGGAAAGAGAAAGTCTTAGAAAAAAAATTAAAAGCTAATTTTAAATGTTCATAATATTGTTTATACCTAAATATTTGAAATACCATTTAAGAAATTGTGCAATTATTTTTCATTAAAAGACTAAGAATTACCAGTGTATTTCATGTGGATCGTTGGAAAGAACAATTTCTTTGATGGTTAAGACTTTCAGCACCTGAATAAACCAAGGAAATGTCTGTATATCACTGAGTTCTTGGGTTATCTAAAAGAAATTTAAATTTTGTTAGTGTAAAAACACTTTTTCCATTTAAAGGGGAGATGCTTATCTCTTCCTGCACTAGTGTGTATTATTCTTCCTTTTTGTTCTAAAAATAGACTCCTCTATCCTCTATAATCTAATATTCCCCTCCTATTTAACATAATTACCTAGGACTGAATCAATATTCCATTAGCTGGATGCAGTCAATGGGCTGTCCCTCAGTGCCTGCAGCATTCCCAGGGTTCAGGCACAGATCTTCATCCATGCTGCTTTAGCATCCTCTGGAAGGAGTAAAAAACATTTTGGGGAGCAGTGTTGATGCCTCAGGTTTTGGCTTTTATATTTTTCAGATTCTGTGCTGCTTTAGTGTGTAGCTCTGAGCTTCACATCAGATGGTGAGCTCTGTGCACAGAGCAGGGAGACAAAACAATTCCTGCTCCAGCTGGGGACCAAGGACAAATGATACAAATCTCAGCCCAAGAGCACAAACAATGTGGGCTGAAGAGAGAAAAACAAACAGGGTGGGACCTCATAACCTAAAGCTGGAATTGGACAATCAACTCCAATATGCAAATGGAGCAGAACTGATCAAAATGACAGACCCTGTGCCCGGTCGTGCATTTTGGGACCATTTTGGTTCATGTTGGGTGCAGCCCTGGCTGGGCTCTTGTGCTGCCCAAGGTGGATCCATTGAGGCCTCCTAATAAATCCCAATTTTATTCTTTAACTCCATCTACCCTCTGTTCTAGGTCAGCCTTCACAAGGCAGCAGTTCCACTGAAAAGGATTCATTTCCATGGTCTGCATCCTCTTCTTTCCCCTTTTTCCACGTGGCTCCCAGGACACCCACACAGCTCTGGGGCCAGGGACAGCCCCTCTGAGTGTCCCTGTCCCAGGGCTGGTGCCTCTCCCCGAGGATGAGGAGAATTTTCTCCCAGAATGTCACTCTGGGACCTTCTCAGCACTGGCAAGAATCCTTGTGGACTCAGTTCCATTGAGTTGGGCTCGGATTGTACAAAACTCTCAAAATTTAGAGGTGCTGTGGGGATGGACTGGGCAGCACAGCCACAGGAAACCTCACCTGCCTCGAGAATGACTCCCATTGGGATGGTTCTCCCACCCAAATAAATATGGGAATTCACACAGCTTTGGTAAAGACCTTTCATAAAGCTGCCAAGCCAAGATTATCAACCTCAGCTGGCTAATGGATTTAAATTATGTATTTAAATGTTTCGTGCAGGAGTGTACAATTAAGGGTTGCTATGATGCAATAGACCCAAACCCTCTGCTCGTTTCTGACAGAGAGCACAAAGCCCTTGGTGTTCCAAGCCATGATTTTAGAAAACCAATATTTTCCCTTCATACGCCCCACTTGAACTCTTATTTCTGTGTTTGCAATAAAAGATCTGAGTGAAAGACTTACCACCCCAGAATTTAGAATTTAAAATTACTCAGCTCAATTTCTCCATGAAAGATTGGTGTTTTAGAGGCATTTTTATGAAACCAAAGCAAACTTTGCAACATCTGGATTTTTATGCTTTACTCGGAAAATTTTTTTGTAAGATTTGCATGTATTTGATTAAAAGAAATGTGGAAATCCAGCAACACATTTTATCATCAGTAAGAGATGACACAGGATGAAAATATTACAAGCATCCTTCTTTCTAATCCCTTCAGTGTGGAAAGAAAATGATGGAAAAGAAAATGTGAATGGTCTGCTGCACAATTTGTTCATGTGTCACTGCAAGGCTGCTCCATACACTTCACACTGAGATTCTAGAAGAGCAATAATTCATATAAATTAATTGGATATGTCAATTCTAATTGTTCCACAAAGGCTGGGTGGGCATCCTTAGGAGAGCACAGGGGATCTCCATGTTGCTGCAGAAAAATCAGGTATCCAGGTTTTGGCTAGTCTAAGGCTGGGACACAGGAGAGCTTACACAGAGCAATTTAGGTTAGAATTAAGGTTAAAACATTAAAGTTGGCATTCCTGCTTTCTGCTCTCCACAGGTATTGGCAGAGTGGATTATTGTGCAGGAAAGGATGCCTGTGAAACCCAGAGAAATCAAAGCACAAGAAGCAATAGACAGTCCCTTAACAGTGCACCACGCCACGCCGGGGCAGCTGGTGTCAGCAGAAACACCATGAACTGGAACAGGGTGTTGCTATAAAGGTTTTTCTTTTATCCCTGTGCAGAGAAAATGTCCATTTCTTTATCCCCAGCAGTGGCTGGGATCAATCAGCCTCGGAGAAACCAGACACCCAGAAGGGCTGAAATTACAAAACAATCCCTGACTTCCAGCCCCAAACCTCAAGAGAAATCAAAGTTATGTCAGAAATGAGTGTTCCAATAATATCTCCTAAACCAGGGATAGAAGAACATATGGACATTATAATATAATACTATTATATTATCCCAACACGAGCTGAAGTGAATTTTGAATTTTTGAACATTGCCCTACAATGTTGCACACATGTGGTTTTTAACCCCAGCTCATTACCTACCCATTCATTTGCATAAATTTCTGCTCCTGCATTGGCCTAATAAGTAGCAATACAATTTAATTGCAATTATTCTGGGGGGTTGTTCTCTGCCAGTGAGTGACAGGAACTCACAGCATGAAAAGGAATGAAAGGTTCAGAATCAAATACCACAGAGCTTACCCAGACACAGAACCAACATGAAATACAGTAATGGATTATAATAAATGGATTCTTTTATAAATTTCTAAATGGAAATAAGTACATTTCTTTCTCAGAAGCATTCACCAGCCAAGCCTGCCATGGATTGGGATCCTCATTCTCACTGCTACTTAAACAGATGCATTTTCAGAGGAAAATTACAAGCTTTGGAACAGGTTTAACACTTGGAATGGAACATGCTTCTCTCTATTTTGTGGAAAAGAATTATTGTGTGACAAGAGGAAACCTCTCAACTATGTCAAAAGACAGGAAAAGCAGAAGGTTCTTTCCTCTCATTTACTTGTTAACACTGTCTTGCTCCAGAGGCAAAGGATGTGCATAAATTCAAGTACTTAGCAGCAATCAACACAGCAAATTCATACTTTTCCTGGTTTTTTAACCTAAACGAAACCATAAGTAGGAAGAATACAGAATAAAATGCAGCCAAATTCCTTTCTCCTATTTCCACTTTGTGCACCTCATATTGTGGCAAGGGATGAAATTCTCCCTGGAACACCTGAACAGGACCATTTCCAGTCTGTGTCTGGCTACAGGATAAACACACATCCCATGACCAGAGGGATCTGGGCCTTCAGCAGAGGTTGTGTGGCCATGGCTGCTCTGCAGGAATGATAAATTCAGAGAGGATAAAGTTCTCTAGAGAGTCCAAGTCTAAGTAGCTAATGTATTTAACACAAAAACACAAATCCAAAAGTCAATTTTGTCCTAAATTCCTTTTGTAACAACCCTGTGCTTGGGTATCTCTGAAAATGTTGCTTGCTGCACTTTTATACCAGCACTGCTGGTGCTGCTGCAGTACCCAAAATATTCCTGCTGTGTGCTACTGTGGGACAACTGGTGTGGAATCAGTGGTCCTTGAAGAGAACACTGAGAAGACATCAAGAAAAAAATTCCCCTTTACTTTGTTCTTTGTTCAGATCAACTCCCAGAGCTGCATTTAGCCTGGTGATTTTAGGAAGGATTTCATTTTGGTGGTTACTCGACACAAATAATTTGTAATTACATCCAGACTTCTCCAGCACACCTTAGCAAAACCATGAGATTTTTACCTCTCCCCAGTAAGACAGAAGAGTCAAGCACATGCCTGTAAAGTCCCAGGACTTTAGGCTGCTCTGACTTGTTTGTACAAACTTAATTATCCTCCTTCAATGCCCTCATCCTAAGAGAATATGAAAATGCCAAAATTGTCGACAGACTTTTAAAAGGAAAAAAAAGCCAAAAAACAAACCCATACCCAGACAATCCTTAAAATCAGTTATTTGTCCAAGTTCCATGATTTGAAAGGCTAAGAAAGAATGAAGCTGCTAATTAGACTAATCAAAAGATGATACACATGTTCTAATATGTGCAATAATTAACCCACTCAATTCAACAGTATTAATTCAATGTTTTGGCACAGCATGATAAATAGCACTGGACTGCCAAAAGCTGAACTTCTTTTCCAGTTGAAATTAATAAAACTCTCTGGATGCATACATGTTTGTGGAGACAAAAATAATGTGTGCACCAGGTTCCTCATTCCACTGAGGAGATGGAATCTCTTCATCTCTCACCAAGAGGGATGGCATTCCACTCCAAAAAAATTAGATTTATTTCCACCTACTCAAGCATCAATATATATATAAAATGAAGATTTTAGTCTAGAATAATTACCTTTTAATAACCCCTGAAATATGGGTGGAAAAGAAGTATTTGATGCATAGAATGACTTGTTAAAAGTGAAACTTGCTCACAAATCAGGTAAAGTAAGAAAAAATACTTCTTAATATACTTGCAAAATTGACAAATCAAAAAGTCAAGTATTAGCAGAATGAAAAATTAAAAGGATCTCAAGAGAGATCATTGTAGGTGTGGCCATTAAAATGGTATTAATTTAGGAGAAACTTGAATAATTTTAATTCAGAAGAACAATGTTATCAATAGATACAGAGGCAGCCATGAAAGACTCCACCTTCACCATGAGTGCTTCAAAATAAATCACTGCAAACTGCTTTCCACCTGACCAACAAATTCCTATTGTTGTTGCAATTTTCTTAGGGAGATGCTTAATAAAGAAATATGTTAGAAAAATTATAGAGGGGAAAAATTTGTTTGGTAGCTGTGTCCCATATATTATTTTTAAAAACCCAACTAAATATAAAAATAAATTAAATTCCTACAGTTGTTGTAAACATGTTGACCATGGTGACTTTATTGTGCCTTCTGGTGGAAACCCCACCCTGCCTGGATTGTGGCCTTGCAGAAACTGCAGACAAAGTTTCTAATCTTTATTTCTCCTTGAAATTTCTCCCCAGCACAAGGCCTTATTTCACAAGTTGAATGCCTGTGAATTAACAGTACTTTTAATTACTTGAGATACAATCTCTATTGGAGCATTCTTTTCATTTCCCATTCATTTTTCATCCGTTCATTATCAGTCTTTCTTCCCTGTTTATATTTTAATTCGTTCAGGCTTTAACAATATACTGACTCCAATACTGTCCTAATTAAATTAAATTTATTGCAGATTTGAACAGCAAGCCATGTTGACCTCAAAATAATTCCTTTTTCTTGCTTCCAGTATACTTTACTCTCTATCAAAAAGTTCTTTTCCCCAGACCTTGCTACTTCTGCAGATTCACCTCTCTGCAACAAGTCCTCCAATAGATATCCCAATTAATATTTCAACTTCAATAAATTTACAATCCAAACCCAAGTGGCCCACAGTTTTTAGTCCCTAAATGTTAGTTAGGTCACTTCAAATAAATAATTGCAGAGCAGTTTCTGACCACCCTAGCAAGAAAGGACTTTGATGTTCCAGATTGGACTTTTTCCCCACAGCCATCATTCCCAATTTTCTTCATAATTAAAGCACAACTCAAAAATGTCGTTCCAGAATGGTCAAAGAACTGAAGCTGAAAGTAAAGCTCACCTGTGACTTTGCATTTCATAGCACATGAATTCACCCCTCAGCAAGCACCAGAGAGTGCCTGGACTTCTTTCCTACAGAGAAAGTTCCTCTCACCTTTTGCACTCTGATTTTACCCTTTCATAAAGGAGATTATTTTAACATTTGAAATTATTTAACTTTCAGGTAAAATACATACATTTCTATATCACCATATTGCATGGGAGTATTGAATACTCTTATTATTCCCTTTTCACATTTCTTTCATTTTTTTTTCTTTCCCACTGCAAGTCATGTTCCAGTGTGGAACCTTTTCTAGCCAGGATTCTCACATGAATTTCCTATCTGAACTCAGCTTGCTTTCAAAAGAAAAGTGGATGTAAAAATCATGTCAAGGGCTGACACGATTTTTTAACAAACAAGGGTTTGTTATGCGCAACATAACAAACCTTCCCTGCCTTTAATAATTTGCATTTGGAATCTGGCTAATAGATGGTGTGAGAATGGGAATAAAAAACCAGAGTTTCCTCCTTTAGTTTTGGTTTCTTCTTGAATTAGAACCTTCTTCACAGGTTCTGGGGGGGTTCTCCAGGGCTTGCATCCCTGGAACTGCAGCTGAGGCACCATTCTTGGTGTAACCCCACCAAAACCCCACCAAAAGCCCAGGGCCCATCCCACAAAAGCAGAGGCCCTTAGACCCTCAGGAAAGGCACATTCCAGCATGTCCCAAGGAGCTCAGACAGTGACTTTTCCCTGGAGCAGCAGAGCTGCTGTGCAGTAACCCCTGCCCAGTGTGAGTTCCTGACCACCCTGAGCATTCCAGGGAAGATTTCTCCTGTTCCCACAGCCCACCCTGCAGGGATGGACTGCAGATCCCGCTGAGGCTGCCTGGGAGAAATGGGTCATGAACTTGGGCACTGCCCACTGCCAACCAGAAATCAATCCAGAAATCCATGCAGGGAAAAACAATCAATGTTCATTGACAGCCCAGGCAGGGCAAGAGCAGGGCAGGGATGGGGCAGGGACAGAGACCCAGATCCACTGGGAGCACACCAGGATGGACAGAGGGACAGAGCAAAGTGCTGATGGCGCCTCCCCTCCACAGGTAGGATTTTAAGACCCAGATTGTTGGAATTGCTGCTTCCCCACTCTTTTTTTCCATTAAAAATGTTGAAAATAAAATTCAAGTATTTGTATTTATGAATGTATAAACAGAGCTTGTGCTCTGCACCCTGTCCATATTTCCAACACACATTAAAGAGGGCATTCAAGTACTGATTCCTGACTGCCTGGGGCTCTGTTTTACCTGCCCACAAACTGTATTAAATTTGTAACGCAATTCAGTGAATCGAGGGCAAAATTATGTGTTCTGTAAGACATTCTGATTTCAATAATTTCCTATATGTTAACTCCTGTTCAGTGGCATAAACAAAATAGAGATACTCTTTAGCCCCTTTAAAAATTACATTTAAAATAAGATATTCCCTGAGGTTTTTGCACTAGCTGTTCTAAAAATCCATATCAGTGAGCAATTCCAAGTAACAATTTTTTCTGGTCGCTTGGCCAGCAGTCACACATTAGTGCAACAATCTATCAATTTTTCAAGAGTAGCACAGAACAAGAAAACAATAGTGCTATTTTAGAAATTTATTTCAGCTCATAAAGGCAGCATCAGCTCTCCTCTCATTCAGTTTCTGCCATTATTAAAAATAATTAAAAGGAGATTCTTAATGCTTTCTAATTACATGGATCCAAATCCTAATAAATGAGTACAGATTTAAAATAGATTTTCTACTGAGTCTGGTAAAACTTTTCTGTGATCCTACAAGAATTAAAGAAGATGATGTACAGAGAGCCAAGGAGAAATGTCAGAGGCAGGAGAACACCCCCAGGAGCAGAGCTGCGGGCAGCAGAAAAGCACACGGAACAGGCAGGGAGAGAAACATTTAGAAGCAGGAAAAAAAAAAAAAAAGGCATTTTAGAGCCAGAGTGAGAAAGGAAGAGAAAGGGCAGAAAGGCAGGAGGCAAAATAAATTATACCAGGAGCTGGAAAATCCCCATCCTGCCTCAAAAGGAAAAGTAAGGTCAGGAGGCAGCACAGCGAGAGCTGCACCATTGACCAGCAGCAAGAGGTACATTTTCTGTGCTCAAAAAAGGAAAAAATTCACAATAAAAGAGTCAGCAGAGCCCTCCTCGGGGACACACAGGGCTGAAGGGAGATGTGTTCCCAGAGGGGGCTGCAGTGTCCGGGCACAGAGGGCTCTGCTCAGGTGACAGAGTGACACAGGGCTGTGCTGGCTCCTGGGTGTGGGACACAGGGTGTCCAGGGAAAAGCTCCCCACTTCGGGGTCAGGTGTCCAGAAGGCCCTGGCTGTCAGGGTCTGCAGCACACACCTGCCCCTAAAGCCTTCCCCTGCTCTGACAAAGCTGTTTCATTTGGAGGGGCAGATCTCAAAGCACAGAGAAGATATTTTGTCATTCAAAGTACGGGAAAGAAGATGAATGATAAGAGGTACTTAATTTTTTTTTCTCCCCCTCAGATCAAGTGCATTTTGCCTCACATTTTTCCCATCTTACTTCTAAGTGCCAGTTTCCCTCTTGGAAACAATTCCTCTTAATCAAATTCCCACAGGATAACCCAATTATTCAAAAGCAGAACTCCTGATAAAGAAGTAAAATACTATGATTGTCACATGTCATTTACCTATGTAATTTTATTATTTTGTGTTTTAATATTTTCAGCATTCTTTCACCTGTCCACCTACATGAACAGAAGTTATTTTATTTTTAGAATTAAGTTAATACATCACATTTTATTAGCTGGTAGGAATAAAATAGCAGAGGAAAAAAGAATTTTTTGATATCAAATACTTTGCTAAGAGGTTAACCAAATTAGTAACCTAGTAATTAATAATATGAACAGATAATGTCCTTCCAAGAGCTTGCAGGTTGCTGAAAAAACCCAAACCCAACTTTTTGTCAACACACGTGTCTGTAATTTAGATAAAGTCAATTTTACCACTCCAGTCTCATCTTAAAGCTCATTTTAAACAATCTTCCAGTCTAATTAGCATGCCCTTCTGGCTGTGTGGTACCATCCCTTTGAACGCTGGCATGGTTAAACCACTCAGGTCTACTTGGTTCAGTGCAGTGTGGCAAATGTCAGTGAAATACGAGGGCATATGGCACATAATTACAGAACCATATGGATGCCAGGAGTGATAGTCAGCAGCATTTGAATGCAGGACCAAGAAAGTCAGAGGAAAAGCAATCAAAGACCATCAGACATAATCATTAAATGGATAAATATAGTTTCTATGCAGCTGAGAGAAGCCAGGACATGTCTGTCCTTTACTGAAGCAAAGGCTGTTTGAGCGTGTGGCCGTAGAGCAATCTCTACATTATTTTTAGCTTGGTTTAGTTTTTCAGATTTCAGTTTGGTTTGTAAATTTATCAACACAGCTGATCAAGGTGAGTGATGCAAGGAGTCACTTACCAATGCACAGAGCAGATCCACTGCTTCCAGGATCAGCTCCTGGTGGCCAATGCGAGTCACCCCCAGCTCCTCCAGCTCCTGGTGAGTGATGTGCAGCAGCTGCTCCCCGTTGATCTTCTCTCTCTCAAAGTTTTTGATGTATTGTTGGAGGCAATCATCGAGGCCTGGTTAGAAAAGCCAACAGCACAGATTCAGAGAGAGGAGAAAAACACAATGAAACAGTTCTGTAGCTCAGAAATACAGAAATTTCTTGGGAGTGCAAGCACGCTTCCTTGTTTGGGGCTGTTATGGAGAGCGTGCAATGAAAATTAAACTTAGATAACCCAGCACATGCTGCTAAAGAGAGAAGTTTATATCACTGATGTTCTTTTCAACATTTTTAAACATTTTAATAGTAATTCAAAACCTTCATGGAGACAAGGGAAGGACAAAGCAGCACAGAGAGTGACTTTATAAAAAAACCTTTTTCTCGTGATGTCACAAAGACCTAAATATAAGTTTATCTTATGATTAGGAACAAATTCTTCTTGTAACTCTTCCAGGACTCTTCAAGGTCAAAGAGTTTGGCTGTCCCTGATCAGGAAGAGTTTTTCAGGCTCAGTACCCACCCACACTGACTCTGCTACACCCACTGCCAATTCTCATCCCACATTATCCAGATTTCTGAATCCAAACAACACAAAAATGGTTTTATTACAACACCTCCAACTAAGAATACAATTTTACCCGTGCACAAGGAATTTTTCCATTTCACCCTGAAACTTGATAGGGTGAGAATAATATTATTTTGTTTCTCAGACCAGAGAAGAAACTGATGAACGATGCTGAAAGATTTTTTTCTTCCTCCAAATCTGTTTCTGAACCACACATGCCTTGAATTTCCAGCCAGAACGATGAGTTGAACACAGGAATCTACTGCTGAAAGCTACATGAGGTCCCTCCGAGGTCCCTCAAGGACTGTCAGATTCAACAGAAATCTGATGTGCACATGATTTTCTAGAGAGCTACAAAATGCACCTTCAATAACTTCATCTACCCAAGGAAAGTAAAACACTGATTCTCAGTTACTTGCCCTGCAGTGATGCAGGTAAATCCAAAATCCATAAAATTGCAGAGATCCAGAAAGCACAGAAATAACCAACCTGGGCATTTATGACAGAGCTTTGGAATGTAATTTCTGCACACAGCCGTTATCAAATTGACCGAGTTTGCAGAGCAACTGAGAAAAAGGGTTCTGACACCTTGTATGGGTGTGCTGGGTGTCCCCACTCTACACCCCAATAAACACAGCTCAGCTGGGACAAAAGGACTGTGATGAGAATGGAACAAACCAAAGTGTTTGTCCTCACTCAGTAAATACAAGGGGATACATTGCAGTTTCATTTAATTAACTCTTCTTTCAACACGACCCAATTATGTGCTCTGCAAACTGATAGTCCTGAGTTATGTTATAGATAAAGCTCATTTACCAAGTCAAGTGCACAGCTTTATATTCACTTACACCTATGTCCCATACAAAGCTGGTTCAGTGATAAAAATGTCATATTTTATGGTGTAATTCAAAAGTATGAGGTAGTTTGGGAGATTTTTAAAGCTCAAATCAGCAGTCTGTAACTAATACCTAAACCTTTTCTCTATTCTAAAATGGTCTGCAAATAGGAAACAACTTCTTTGCATCTGTTCATTATTTTTAATGATCTCATGAATGATTTTACATAAGTATAGTTTAGTTCAATTGGCTGAGTCACTGCAAATTCTCTGTTTATTATTTAACATTTTTAACTCTGAGCTGTTGCACATTTCTGTTCCATCTTGCTCAAGAACAATTCTTAAAACCATTTTAGAGCAAAAATTCCAAACCCCACACCTCCCAGATTTGCTTTTAGTGGACATTGCCCCAAAACTCAGAAAAAAAGTCACAAAAGTGCTACTAGATATTAAATTATTTTCAACAAAAGCAAATTAATTAAAAAATTTAGGATCAGTGGCCCCAACAAGCATTTGTAGCATTAAGAGAGATTTAGGAAAACCCAAGTGAATGTGCCACGCTGTGAGAAGTGTGCAGTCAGATGTATTAAACCTGCCTTTGTGCCAGGGAGAATGTATGACAGCAGAGCAAAATATCAAATTTGTATTATTTGTGCTGCTCTGTAATAGCTCCCCAGGGCACCTTTACAAGGCATTTACTTACTGGTGCAAACAGTGTGGCAGTTGTCAAGAGAATATAGAAATATATCATTAAAGGGCCAGGCTGTCTCACAGAATGACAGCACTTAATAAATACACACCAAAAAAGAGAGATTTGCCCATTGCTCTCTGCTTTTCTGTCTCTCTGGGAGCCAGCTACTGAAATGTGGAACATTCCAAAACAGGAATTCAGCATCAGGAAAATATTCTTTATTTTCAGGGCTCCGATTGTTTTTACATGAAAATAGCCCAGATGAAATTAGAAAGGGTACAGAACGAGCTCATGTTGACTCACCCAAACCAAATGAAATATTTATTTCCTCAAGCCTCTCAGGTCTCATTAGTGCTCTTTATGCATTTTCCCTCAACATCGTTTCTGTTTACAGATAAGTATTAAGGCAGTTCAGAATCATAACTGAAGAAAGAAAGGGTTTTAGCTCTGCTTAGATGTAGGTAAATAAAATTAACCCACTGGTCCCAAGATACACAACATCAGTGTCAGGCAAGAAACACAGAAATGTGCAGTTCTCTTGCTGCACATTCTTATTTTATTTGTGTGCATTTTGTAACTAAACAACATCTCCTTCAGAATGCAATAAAGTGATTGAAGAAAAATTGTTTAAACATGGATGTTTTACTTTCAAGCCAAGGCTTAACACCCGTGGTGAAAAAATTACAGTTGGGGGTTGGAGAATTTTTATTTCTCCAACCCAGATGGGCTCAAGGAGTTAACTCACTTTAACAGGAAATCAATGAAGGTTGAAGACATTTACTAATCTCTCAGTGTTATTTGAGAGGACAAGAAAAAAGGAGTTATCCATCAGCCCAAGTGCTGACTGAGTCAGCTGGGAAGTAGCTCTGGCTGAACATTGCATTAAAAGCTGTATAAACCCTTGTGCTCAGAAAATGAGGGAAATCAGGGAAAACACCCCATAAACCACATCCACCTGAAAATTCTGACATTTTCCTGCTGTATGGTTGGATGCCATGATCTCAAAGGTCTTTCCAACCTAAAAAATTCTATGATTTCATAGTCTCTCTTTCATTTATAAGTTTAAAAAAAATCATAGTGAATCCACGTGGCCTAGGAAAACTTTATCTCCATATTCAAAGAGCAGAGGAAAGGAAGCAACTCTGATATGTTGACTGCAAACTTATTCTGCAAATACAGCATCTAAAGTCAAAGTCAGGAAAACGTGAATAAAAAGGAGTTAGAAAATAGAAAATTGTTAGGGAGAAAGGGCAGGAAAAGAAGAGCCAGTCAGCTTGAAAATGTTTATTTTTAGAAATGCATAATTAAGAAAAAAGGAATAATTGAAACAAAACAAAGCAAAGCCATGAAAATATCTCTAAATCTGATTTAGGTAGTAACTCAGAGCAAACATTACAGAAGAGATGCCACATATTGTGGGCAATAAGGTTCACTGAGATTAAAATGAATCTTTCCATCCGTGTCAACAAATGGCAGGTTTGGTTTCCATTAAAAGCACAAACATTGCTGCCATGTTATGTAAACATCTGTCCCTTTCCCTCCACTGTTGGACAGAGATATTGAAAATATTTCCACTAGTTATAAAAATATCTGTCCCCTCCCCATCTGCACTGGACAGAGACAGTGACAATATTGCCATTATTGAAAAAATTACTATAAAATGAATGAAGGGAAAGCCCAAGTTGTTGCCTTTGGTGCAGGAACAGTGTAGCCAGTACAGCTCTCACAGGAGAACTGCAGGAACAATAGCTCTGTTAAGTGTGATCCATCCCAGAAGGAATCCCTAAGTTTAAAATCTGTAATTTCAAAATTTTCATCTCTCCATCACTCACAGGCATTTACTCACTTCTTTTTTCCTATCTTTTAACAGATTTTTGCAACTTACTGAAAACTACTCTGGCTTTTTAATCTCTCCTAAAGAATTCCTGCCCAAAGGACGAGCCTGTTGCTGCTCCATGAGAACTCCCAGGGGAAAATGCAGCAGCTGGCTGGAGCAGCAAAGCCTGCCTGTGAAAGGGGGGTCAGGGCAGGGCAGGGCAGGTCCTGCCAGCTCTGCCTGGCACAGACACAGCAGCTCCCACAGGGGCACTCCCTGGAAGAGGAGGGGATGCAAAACCAGCCCCTCTGGTAGGAAAATGCACAGTTGTTTTTGGGTTTTAGGGTGAAAAAGAAGGAAATCAGTTGATGGGAATGCATCGACCACTCCTGGCTTCAGCACTGCTGCAAGAGGGGTGAGAGCCTCTCTCTCACTGAGGGTCTGACAAAGTATTCAAAACCATATCTAGAAATTAAAAGTACACAGCGCAACACTAAACTCCCACATGCACAAAAGCCTATAAATAAATATAATATAGAATTTGAATATAATATAGAATAAATATAATAAAGAATCTGAGAAGTGTCTGTGGGACCTGGATCCAAAGGACAAAAGCTGAAAGTTGATGGGATGATCTGTCTGCTCAGAAGAATTACACTTTAGCTAAGACAAATTAATAACCTATTAATGTGTCTCATTTGACTATTAAAAGCTGTAATACAACACTATCTCTGCTCTTGCAGAATGGTGACTTGTGAAAAATCAACAGATCAAAGTGAAACAGGGACAAATATCAATTTTCTAATCTTGTTGTGTTGTTGTTTCTGGACTTGCAAGTCCAGAAAATCAGCTCATCCCTCATAGAAAATGTAAAATCTCTCACTACTGTGCTGGAAATTCTCTGATTAATTAGGGAAGGCAGCATGAACTTCTGCTTCTGTCACAACCTTCAGTTTATATATGCAGATCTGCTTAAATACACCCAGCATTTAACAGCATCCACAGGCTCTGTCCAAATGCAATTTTTACAGAAAGCAAAAAAAGTTGGGTTTGGTGTTTTTTTAAAGAACAAGGGATATTTTCCATATAAAGCAATATTCAGCAGCTAGCTCGAAAGATCTGGAAGGAATTGACTGACTGGCTGGCTGAGAGACTGGAGAGAATTCATGCCTTTTCCTAAATGCAATTTTATTGAATACACACATCAATTCAGCTGTGTTCTTGATCAAAACCCCTTTGATTTATTACCCTGGGCTCACGCACAGTGGAGCCTTTCCAATTCTTACGTAACTTGTAACAAGGAAAATCATCAGGTGGGTATTTTTGCCAGTGACGTTCGAAAGCTTTTTAAGAACTATTCAGTCCAAATAAAGAAAAGGCATAATCCTCAGGGCCATGTTCACACTAAGCTGACTCTCAAATACCAGATATTTGTTCTTAAGCTCTTCAGGAGGAAAAAAATCAAAACTGTTTAGAGCGTCAAGAGAAAAGTATCTTCATACTACCACAATTCAGAAAGAGACAGATGAAACAGGTTTGAAAACACTGGAAAACACCAAGCTTGGAATATTTCAGGCCTCAACTCTCCTAAACTTCAGAGTATATTTGAAATCTAAGGATTGCAGTATTTTGCATCTTTAAGCCTACATGTCACAAACCTGACCTAGAGAAATACAGTAGCTAGATGACAAAATTTCACCAAAAAAAGCACATTTAAAATCGCAACATAGCGATTTTAAATGTAGAAGAAATTCACAGCAGAAATTGACCGACACAGAAAAGGAAAAAAAAAAAAATCCAATTGTTCTGAAAAGAAGAATGCCCCAATTCTGGCTTTATGTGACCTTTGAATGCTTGACTGTGCACGTAGAATGTGTTTAAATGTTGCTTCCCGGCTGAGTTTCCTCTGCGTCACTGCGATATTCACAGGGATACAGATGGATGTTTTAGATGCAAATACAGGCAGACTTGTGCTGCTTGAATTTACAGATCCTCATCTGCATGAACAGGAACTGGGGCGGGATGAGCACCCTGAATTGATGCTTCCCAGGCACCAACTGACACCAAAAGTGTTGGCTGCCATTCCAGGCTGCAGCGTGGGTGGAACTGCACTGGGCATAAACTCTTCCACTGGTGTCAGGCCACAGCTCCAGGCTGGGCAGTCCATGGGGTGCTGCCCTTGCTCCATTCTTCTCTCCTGAGAGTGCCAGATCCACAGGAGCACCAGGATCTGCCCTCTCCAAGCCCCCTGCAGACACTCTCAGCTCCAGGATCCAGCTGGGCTCTCAACAGCTGGAGCACTTCTGCATTTCTGGTCCTTCATTTCTGCTCCTCATCCTCCCCATCCTCATCCTGCAGCTGTCCCTGGCTCAACTGTGCCAGCCACAGGAATCCTCTCCCCCTCTTAGCACAAAATTCTGGGGATTCTTCCCCTAAAAATACCCTGTATATCTTCAACTCCATTCACTGCCAGCTCCCACTTCCCATATTCCATTTTCTCTCCTTCCACACTGCCTCTCTTCTTTTATTTTCCATGTGTGAAAAACAAGAGCTTGTCAGCTCTGCCTCCTCTGTAGCCAGCCGGGAAGCAGATTTGGGAGAGCACGAGCTGGAAACTTCCAACCTTGCTCGTCTTCTCTCCCCAGACCAGGTCAGGGCTTCACTCACAGATCCCACTCACAAAGGGACAAACTCTTCAGGGAACAGAAAAATCCACAGCAAGTTCCTAAGTGCCCATGTTGTTCCCCTCCAAAGTGTCCTCCTCCAAATCAGGACCAACATCACTGTCCCCTCACCCCAGTGCATGTCTGGACAAAGACGAGCCTCCCAAATTCTACCCAATAAGCAAAACCAGTGGGGATATACTTCACCCCGTCACTTCGTTATTTTATTTTTTGTACAGCTAAAGCAAGGGGCTTTCTCAATCTCAGTGCCTATAAATCCAAGATCTTTCCAGCAGCAATTTTTCAAGATAACTTTTCCAAGATAATTTTCCAAGTGTTATCAAGACAAAAGCTGGGCTCAAATGATCAATATTTTAAGAGTTCACAGCAGCTGAGAAGGTTCTGTAAGGGGATGTGTCAAGCAATATTAATAGCAAACGAACAAACTGCTGAACTAATAAAATTTGATTTAATGCTATGCCATCACCCTTAAATTGACATTCATATATATGAAGTAAATGACTTTATATAGCTCTGCCTTCATTACCTATGAATGAATAATAGGAAGTGAAGCCATTCTAACTTTGTCCTCAACACTTGACAGGTGCCATGGAGCTGTGGGATTACCATGGAAGTAATAAACAGCATTTTCAGGAAGCTTGCTGGAACCAGACCTGACCACAAAGAGGTTTCTGGAAGAGAAGTGTCATGTAGAGAGAATGGATCACATTTTCAGGCCCAAGTGTGTGCTCCTTGCTGCCACATTTCCCAACAATTTAACCTCGAGATATGTCACTGATGCTGTTACTGACCAACTTCCCATAAAAGTGACAAAACCCAGAAGCATCTTAATTAGCTCTGTGTGCTAATGAAAATCTACGTCTTTCTTTAGCTTCATTAATTTTCTCCTTGATGAAGATATAACCACAGCCCCCAGTCATTTCTGAAGCAGCATGGCTGAGGGATGACCTGGAAGTGCTCATGAGCCCCCAGGTTCAGACCCCCCATGTAATTAATGACATTATTCCACATTCCAGAGTGTCTGAGCTGAGGACACTGGGACCTTAATTTGTTACATTTATTTTAAAAGAGAAATGCTTTGGCCCAATGCAAGGCAAGTGCTTTTATTTGCTGCACTGGACTATGCAAACACAGCTTTATTTTTTTGAGTCAGTGTTTGATGGGAGCCTGTCCTGACAGAAGTGCTGGCTCCAGCACAGACATCCTGGAATACATGTCCAAATTTAACAAAACTTTCAGAACCAAATAAAAAGACAATACAACATATTTTTGGACTTGTGAATCTATCTAGAAGAATCTTCATGGTTTATTCTCAAACCAAAATACAGAATTTGCACAATTAAATTCCCGAATCTCTTTGTGCAGTCACAAAAGATCTCTGTGCCAGAATAATTCAGGTGATAACAAACATCTCTGATCTCTGGGATCAGTAAGAACACTGAGGAGAAAGAACCTCCACCCTTTGTACACGAGGGATTGCGCTGCCTACAAGTGGAGAATTGATGTGCTCAGGGTTCACATTCCTCCTTGTTGCAGCAAGTGCCAAAGGTTGCGTTCTCCTCTGCCTGGGTTGGAGGGCAGGGACAGGGGAGACTTTTCCAGCTCTCTGCTTCCCAGAGAGTGTTTTTGCAGTAAGCATTAACTTGCTGCCAAAGATGGCAGAGGGGAAAAACCTCTCACTGTAACAAAACCAAGCAAAAACCCCAAAACCATCAGGAAAAAAGAGCAATTCTTAGGCAGAGAGTAAAACAGGGAATCAGTATTTCCTTCACTAGAGCCTGAGCACATTGAGGTGAGTTTATTTCAGACAGTTTCCACTTTAGAAAGGTTAACAAGTCTAATAAGGAAGGAGCAGCATTAACCATGTCTCATCTACAAGCACTGATCTTAAAAGCAAAAGTACAAGAACAAATAAATATAACTGAAAGCTCCTTCCTCCATGCTTCTGAGAGTTTATCCACCTTGTACTGTGCACAGGAAGGTCTTAATCACAGATTGACCTTCAAAAAACGACTTAGGTATCACAGAAAATCAAACAAACCCTCATGCCAAGGAAGTTCTTGTACAAGTACTACAGGGATATGCCCCATTTGTCCCTCTCTTAAATGCGAAGAAAAAAATGACTGAAGAGTGAGATAACGAGCCTGTCTGAGCTAATCAATAGAGAGGAGGTAACCTGTCAGACAAAATTCATGTAATAGCAAGACAGACATTTAAAGTTCTGTGAAATGAGTCCTTCCCTAAAAGTATCTCTGATCACTTTGAAGCAGAGCTGCACATTAAATTCAGTTCATCATCATATCAAATCCCATCCAGGCACAGGGTCACAGATGCCTCAGAAGAGTGACTTCCCAGCCAGAATATGTCTAAAAAACTGAAATTTTCTGAATCACATTTACAGCTGTTCTACAGAATGTTCTCAATCAACCAAACTCGTGTGGGACAGGCAGAATCCCTGGGTCACATCCTCCCCCCACAAGTGCTAAGGCTTGCAGAGCTGAGAGGGATAGAGAGCTGACAGAGTAGAATCAAACAAAAAGTGCTACAGATGTTTCAGTGCCAAAATACATTAATTCTTGTTTTGACTTCACTGACATATTTTACTAAAAATCCCAGATATCAAAAGAACAGCCAAATCCAGCGTGGGTGTTTGGAGTGAAAAGCCCAAACAAATCAGATTTCTGCTCAACCCAATTTCTTCAGCAGCCACGAGTCCATGACCTAATTCATGAGTCAGAGTTTAGACACCTGCAAGATGCAAATTCCCAAAGTAGAAGGTGGCCTTGGCAACTCACAGAGTTCTTCACAGACAAGCCAAAAATCAGATTGCTGCAAGAAGGAAAGGAAAGGGGGAGCATTTGATCTTTTTCAGGGATATTCAGAAGCTTTGGTGATGGCTTCTGTTGGCACCTACTCAGCAAAGGCTGTGGATCAGTTGATCTGAGGTTTCACCCACATCTCTCCTGCCCCTTTTTCTCCAAGGATGCCACACACAGCACTGCAGCTTCACTTTATGTCATCCTGTTGACTCTGTAAATCTGAATGATCTTAAATGAGGCTCTTTCCTTCAGCAGTTTGCAGGAATTAGCTCTAGCAGTCAGTGGGGAGCTCAGTTAAAAGTCAGGTCGTTGGCAGGAATTGTCAATTAAGGCAATTCCCAAACTAAGAATCCATATTTTTATCAATAGGAAATGTACAAAACTAACAAAAGCAGGCAAATGGGAAGAAATCAAAGAAGAAAAATTCATCAGCCTGTAAATCCTCCTGAAGAAGTTTTTCCCTTCCCTTTCCCCATTTTTATTCCATGTTTCTGTTCCATGTCTATACCAGATAAATTTATTATGGTTGTTATTGAACAAAGTGAGAGCTAGAAATTTTTATTCACTACCACTTTGCATGCTGTGCCAGATTAAGATAAAGTCTCTGGCTTCAGCTACATGATGAAAGATATTACTACATCTTAAATCACTATTATTTGGTGTTTTAATTCTGATTTCAAAATGTTTTGCTATTTGATCTGGACATAGTTTATCCAAGATTAAATAGGTCTGTGAAGTAACATGAAACAAACAAGAATCTTATCCTATCTAAAGAACTCTATAGCCTAAAGTCCATGAATAAAATATGATTACAACTCAACGTATAAGAAAAATCCATCCAGCAAAGCAATAATTCAGTACAAACAAAAGTAAAAACCAAGTTACAAAACATTTCAAAGCCACAGGACATCACTCACTCATATGTTTGAAATAAGACCTTTTAAAATACCTAAGATGATTAAATCTTTGACATGGCAGCATGCAAAAGAGGGACATAGGGCAGACCTAATGCTTGAAATCCAGTCTCTCTGACAAGGAAACACCAGGCTGGAAGAACTGCAGAGTTCCCAACTACCATTCTTGGTTATTTTAATGCTCTGCACAGGTAAAGCTTTTCTTTCAAGTCATCAGACAAGGAGTAAGAGATACCCAATAGTAACATGTCAGTGTGTGTGCTGTCCATAAACCCTCTAAACAGAGCTGCTGATGAAAAGGTAAATGCAATAACTGCAAAAATACTCTATTGAGCAGGATAAATCAATTCTGTGTCAGCAAAAGCAGCACAATATGAAATAATGTTTCTGGGGACATTCCCCATGGCTTCTTTTGCACTTCCCTCACAGCCTTTCCCAGTAAAGCCTCAAAAAAGGAAATTCTGCTCTGGTTTATTTTTCATATGAGCGAGAGAACAGAACATGAAGGACAGGAGAGATGAGCTGGCTCCTTAAGCTCACTGAGCAAGTGGTTTGCTCTAATAGGATCAAGCAAAGTGTAACTCACAAACAATGAGTTACGGGGAAAGGTGAGTGTGCAAAATACAGGTTCCTGTATAAAAGAGCTGTGATGAGAAAAAAGCAGGAAAACCAAGACTGAGGTAGTTCAAAAAGGTCAGAAGCATGACTTTCCAATTTATGAAACATTTTTCTTGATATTGTTGCGTGATTACCTTTTTCTAAGTTGCCATTTTCCTGAACTTTTAGAAATATCACACGAAACAATGACAACCTCAAGCTAAGAAATTAAGATATTATTAATTTCTCCATTAAAATGCATTGTACCACCTATTGCTGCAATTTCTTCTTCCCGGAACACTACTTGGTAAATGAAAATGTAAATCTGGTCACTTCAATCACTCTCAGCACATATGGAAACACTCAGTGCATCCAGGATCCATGAGGTTTTCTATCCAACATTTAAATATTAGGAAAAATGAAAATAAAATTGAAAAAAAAAACTTGAAAAGTTCTTCTGTGAGGGTTATAATGGGTATCATTTATAAAGGAAATGTTGCCATTTACAACCAAATGTTCCATCCCATAGGGTCCTCCCAGGGGCTGGATCCCACCCAAAGAGCAGATGGAGCTGGGGTCTGATCCCACAGACACAGCACAATTCTGATCCTTCTTGATGCCTTGAGATTTTAGCTTCTATATTTTTCATATATTTGTAATCCTGCAGTTCTTTAATAACTCTAAACTCCATATAGAGTGTTAGTTACTGTCTCCCCATTTTGGGCAGACACAAAAATTCCTCTCCAGGCCTGGGAATCAAGGACTCCTCACTGCCTCTGGCTCTGACAGATGGAAACCAAAGTGAGTTGGGGGAGCAAACTCGGGGTCAAAGACTTCATTACCTAAGGTTTTAATTGCAACATTAATCCCCAATATGCAAATGGCCCAAACTTATAAAAGTGTGCAAACCCGTGACCCATCATCCATTTTGGGTGTAGCCCCTGGGGGGCTTCATCTGCCCCAAAGGTCCCTGAAGGCCCTTCAATAAATATCACTGCTTTTATTCCCTTAATTCTGTCTGCCCTCTGTTTTTAGGTAGCCCCAAAAGGATCCCCCCAGCACTGAGAGGATTTTGGGAGTGCTGAGCCATGGTTGGTGCTCTGGCCTGGCCAGGGACACCGGGCCTGAGGGGGGACAATAGAGCTGAGGGGGACGCTGGGGCTGAGGGGGACAGACACGAGGGCTGAGGGGGGACACACACAGGGACTGAGGGGGACAATAGAGCTGGGGGACACTGGGACTCATGGGGGGGACAATAGGGCTGGGGGGGGACACACCAGGCCTGGAGGGACAATAGAGCTGAAGGGGGACACCAGGGCTGAGGGGTGGAACACACCAGGGCTGAGGGGGGACAATAAGGCTGGGGGGACACCGGGGCTGAGGGGGGACAGGGCAGGTGGAGGTGGCACCTCAAGCCTGGCTCCAGCCCCAGGCAGGAATGGCTTCATGGCATGAGAGGATTTCACTCCTGGCTCCAGTTTCTGCTGGAATTGTGTCGTTCCCACCGTGGCTCTGGGCGGATCTGAGATCCAAACACCCCACACCCCACAAACGACCCCAAACCCAAGCCCAGCTCCAGGCATCCCCAGCCTCAGCCCAAAATGCAAAACCAGCACAGGGAAAGAATTATGGAAATGGATTCACTAGTGTGAAATCATTTCAGGTTGCATTAATCACATTGCACAGTTTTAATTGGTCTCTTTTAAAAACTAAAGGTTAAGTGCATTATTTCCCTGAAGTGAGCACCAGCTATTGATTACCTTCAATCTGAAAATTAATTCAGTTATTTCATATATTTTACATATATTAAGATTCTCCCCTTTAAAAGCTTTGAAGAGATCTACTTCAGATAAGACATGTCTATCACATATCCCTCCCTAGTTTATGGCCTCTGTAATTAAGAATTTAAAGGACTTCAGAAACAAAAAGTTGTCAATTTTATCTTAAACATAGCAGCTGTTTAAGATTGAATTTGGACTTTTCCTTTGCTATCCTTTTACCAACAACAAGTTACATTCTCAAATGTAGTTTAAGTAACTTGATAATGTAGACAAATTGACAATATTATTCAGTGTTTCATTTCCCTAAAAATATATCAAGGGGACTAGAAAAATTCAAATTATGACCTTTAACACACATCTAACCATGTTGTTTGCTTCCTGTGAGCAATTTGCAGATTCTAACTTAAAAGAAAAAAAAATAGGTGCTTGCAAAACTGCTAAAAGTCATTTCCAAAACTTGAATGTCCTTGACTTACTTTAGTCATTTTCAGGGACAGAATGAAAAATTAGTATTTCCTCTAGAGGGCTTCAGGATCTGTATTATTTCCCAAGTCAGAGTTAGATTGCACGGAGTGGCTGCACTGGTGAGGGTCACAGAGGCTCCTTGCTGCTCTGATTCCTCCTGCTTTGGGCAAAAATCCTCACAATTAGTGGAGAGCAGAGGTCAGGCCCTGATGGTCCTGCCATGATTTGTGTCCTCACTTCCCAGTGCTGCTGTGAGAATCCAGAACTGATGGTTATGTGATTATTGTTACCAGAAATGCTGAAGTTAATAAATTTCAACTTTGTTTTCCTGCAATTTTGCTCCTTATGAGAACCAGTACTTTCTTTAGAGTCTTAGTGCCATAGTAACATGAATTCAAAACTTAACAGATCTAAAGCAGTGCACATATGAAAACTGATACATCAAGTAAATGTTGTTGATGATGATAATGATGTTATTATTATTTTTAATTTTTCTCGAAGACTGTATTGTGATAATCCTGCTAACCAAGTTTCTGATGCAGAATTTTCATACAAATATAAAATTTAATTAAAATTCAGGACTTCAGACCTAATCACTTTACCATCTCCATGTCTGCCACCAGAAATCCAAGGCTTGATCAGCCAAGATATTCTGCTCTACATTCTGTCATTTTCCTCTGGTTTTGTGCAAAACTTTGTGCTTTCTATGTCTACCTTACTCCTGAGCCACTGTTATTCAGCAGCTCCTACTTTTCAGGTTAAATCCTTGACAGTTACAGGAAATCTTTTTTGAGATGCATCTCAAGAAGGGCTTGGACAACACTCTCAGGCACAGGGTGGGATTTTTGGGGATGGCACTGTGCAGGGCCAGGAGCTGATCCTGGTGGGTCCCTTCTAACTTGACATATTCTGTGATTGCTTAATTTCATAACTGAAACAGCTGCCAGTCTGTACAACTCTCCCAACCAAGCACATTTTCTTTTAAAATAGAAGTTTAATTAGATTTATCTCCTGTTTGATGTTTGTCAGATAATTGGAATCTGTGGAAACCATAACTGGAACTAAAATTCCCACCCAAAGATCTCCCCTTCCATTGAAAAGACTACTGGACACAAAGATATGTGAAAAATATTTTTTTATGAATTCTGGTGTGATTGTGGATGCTCCTCTCTGTGCTACCAGCCATTATTTAATACAGGAAGCACTGCAGTGATGATTTGTGAGAGCATGGCCTTGATTCAACCAAGAACTTAAGTGCCTGCCTGACTTCTCTGTAAAATGCTAATCCTGCAATTGATTTCATGGGAATATTCACGATTCAAATCAAACTGAAGTGCTCTGCTGGAGCGTGGCCAGAGCACGCAGAGCAGTGCAGGGCTGAGCCCAGGCTGCCCAAAGCTTTGGAGATGGTCCCATCCAATTTCACAGATCGAAATTCCTGTCTCTGGAAGGACACCCCACAGAAAATTTATACCTCACTTAGAGCCTCCTCCATTTTGAAAAATCCCCTACAGGAATTAATGTCTCCCCTGATACTTCCTGCTATGCATCAGTGCCAATTTCCTCAGGAAAGATGATTTTTGGTAATGTGTTTACATCTTCCAGAGCTGACCAGTGCACCCCTCTCAATGTTTTTCCACTCTAGGAACTTGATGTGCTGTGACTTAAAGAAACTACATTCCTTGCGCTTCTAGTAACCTGCTGATTGAAGAAAGATATAAACACTAAAGAAAATTTCATATTATATCTCATAATCTATTAATTGTCTTCCTCTGTAATAACCTTTGGAAAGTACTTTAAGAAATTTGTTACAAAACTCTTTAAAATTGTCCATAAATATTAGTTTGCTCAGAAAAATACTGCATAACCTTTTAGGGACTCACAGTTTTTCAGTGGACTGAAGGGAAAAAAAAAAAAATCACCAGGGGATAAAAATATAAGAACAGTGGTCTCATTTCAAAGTGAAGTTACTGACCACAAAGAGATGATGAGAAAAAATTCCAGACCATGATTGATGGTTGGGTCAGCTCTGGAGACCTGGAGCCAGTGAGGAGCCAAGAGAGGTGCAGGTGTCCTGCTGGGCACTTTTCAGCCCAGGGACAGCAATGTGAGACAGAGACATGAAAGAAATTCCTATTTCCATTTTTCCTGGATGAGTCTGTCTCAGCAAGGTCAGGTTGGTAAATACACCGAGTCTGAACTGAAATCAAAGAGATTTGGCTCTACATATGGAAAGACAAAAGGTCAAAACAAGTTTCTTCTCCCAGGATTGAAGGAAAAATCCTTGGAGACTTGACTGATAACAGATGGTGCCTCAATGGATGTTTTTTTCATCAGCTTTATGATTAAACACCTTCAAAAGGTGCTCAGCTGCCTCCACCTCCCCTTTCAGAGTCAGGAGGAGACAATTCTGTCGGTTCCACTGGCTCCAAAATGAAGTGATCACCCATATTTGAATGAGCAATCCAGTGGTGGAGCTCATGAGAGGACAAGTTCAGGGATTTCCCCCTCTCTTTTTGCAGCTATAAATGCCCAATCAAACTCCAAATTTAATCTAAATGATCTTGTAAGGACTCTCTTCATGCAACTCCAGTTCCATTACAAAAATATCTTTTAAAATAGTGCTAAATAGGCTGAAAACAACCTGTAACGAGTTTATTTTGCATGTTGGGAAAATGTCACGTTTCTTTGTCAAACAGGTTGTTACATCTTGCTACTACAAAGTTGGCAATTGTGCCATATTTTGGATATGCTGTGAACACATTTTGATTGGGTTCTGGCAGGCTCCCAGTTAAGCTGAATTACAATGAATGCCAAGAACACATTACAATTTCTCTCAGTAAACACGAGGCACAGTTCTCAGGCAAGCAGCCATATGCCATGTTCTCACACACTTCTTTCTCAACCCAAAGAGCTGAATTTAGCTGTTGCTTACGAAAGAAAAGGGAAAAAAAAAAGACACTCAAAGGATCTCCTCTTATAAGTAAAAAAAGCTGAATTTGTCTCAGTGTTCAAATTCACTGACAGAGAATCAGAGGAGATTCTGATCTGTATGGAATGGCTCCTGGAGAAAGGGAATTCCATTTCCAGGGCCTGGGGACAGGGGACAGCAGGGATGTGGTGTCCCTGTGCTGGCTGGAGCAGGGGTTTGGCTTCCATGGCCACACAAATATTCCAAGGCTGCTGCAAACACCACCAAACCCTGCTGGAGACACCAGGCCTGCCAGTCTGAGGAGGGACTTTAGACTGAGGCAAAGCTCCTTTGAGAATACAGATATCTATTTTAGAGAGAATTTTAGAGTTTTAGTTAAAAATGCACAAAGAAGAACCAAGTTGGGAAGAGGCAGAGTCAGAGTCAGAATTCAGAGTTCAGCCTTGGGTAAGGATCTCATTTCTCACAAAGAATATGGATGTTGTTAATCTTTTTGAACCTCACTGAAATGACACCTCTCTTCTTTGAAGCCAGTCCAACAGAGAAAACACAATGGGAGAGACAAAATTCACCTAAAAAATTAAATAAATAAAGAGGAGATATTTTGGAGACCAGAGCTCCTTCCACAGCTGCAATCACCCTCCTGCTGGAAAGGGTGGTGCTGCTGCTCTCCAGCTCTTGCCTGCACGTTCTGAGGCACTTTCCTTGTTAGCAAAGCTCAGATCTCATTATAATTCCCTATTTCACAGGTAGGAAAACTGAACCAAAGAGATGTAAAGCAATTTTCATCAAATCACACCAAAGAGCAGCAGGAGAACTAGAAATGGGCCCTGTGTCTGTTCACAGCTTTCATGTATGGGTTTAATTAACTGGGAAAAATTAGAATCTTCTCTAAGCAGAAGTGAAAGGGAGCTCACACATTACCTGATCCTCCACCAAAATATTAATGGGCTCTGAGAAAATAAAGAGAAATTTATGACATGCACTTCACCCTCTGTTTTTGGAAAAGAATCTTTCAATGTTTGCAAGAAGCACTGTTCAAGCCACATTTTCCTCTAATGCATTTTAGTTTGCAAGTGTTCATAATCAAAATAAATTCCAAGTACCGCAAATGAGACATGGAAAATTACATCCACTTGGTCTACCACATCTTTATCACATTCTTCATGCCAAAAAATTCAAATTACTCTGTATTATGTATTCACACATTCTGTCGCTTGCTCTTTAACTCCCCTTGTTTTCCCACACATCTCTTGTTCATTTTGCAAATGTTATCTTGTCTTTTTCAGTTTAATCCTCTGTACTCCCATTTCTTTATCTCAGCACCTCAGTTTGGAGAGCGAGCCTTCTGTTTCTGCCATTTGCATCCTGCAACCTCAGCTCCATTCCTCCTTCCTAACCCGCAATTTGTGGTGCCATTTCCACTGAGGCTCAGCTGAGAGGCTGCTGAGAGCCCAGTAATGATGCAGGCATGTTACAATTTGCAGTCCATCCCTCTGTGCAACCCACTCCATCCCCTTCCAAACAATTTTAATTCCACTCCAAGTATGTGCTCTTGCCATTTTTCTCTCCTCCCAAACAGCATCAAAATTCATCCCCTCCACAGGTTTTATTGCCAAGTTGATAAACCAAAAAATACATTTTACTACGTATTTCTCCAAAATTTAGATGTGCACTGGCATAAGATTTTTCCCAGCCCTTGTTTTTCAATAACTTCAGCCCAAAGGGTTCTCAGAACTCTCCTGCAACCTTTTTTCTCCCACTGCAGTGGATCCCCAGGGCTCTGTGCCTCCACAGCCTCAATCTCTGATGGGTCCATGGAAGAGTCAACTTCCAACTGCAGTAAGAAACAAATCTGAAACGCTTCAGGAAGATGTTCAACTGCAATATCTCATCAATACATGAAGGATCTAAACGTTGTTTCTATAACTAAAAGCCATCCTGGACTACACCATGAGGAATTCTAATTTCTGTCTCATTCCACAGGCAAGGTGGGGATAAGGTGCTCCTGCAGCTGCAGTAGCTCTGAACATCCCCCTGGATGGAAAACAGCTCAGATTTTCACCCCCAGCTCCAGAGCAAACCCTGCCTTTCCAGAAGCACAGTTGATGTGAAACCCCACTCTGCTGGGTTTTAGAGCGTCACACCTCGGCTGAAAGACTCCTCATTGCAGGGGCATCATCCAGAAAACTCCTGTGATTTCACCCTGCTCACCTCAACACCAACTGCTAAAGATGTGAGCAAGGCCTGCTTGGAACTTTAAACCGTTGTTTTGGGTTTTTTTGTCTGCTGCTGGATTTGCTGCTATACTTTAAACTGATTAAAATTTTCCTCAAATTTACGCTTGTCTCCCAGTTCCATTTTGTAAAGCCTCACACACACACACAAAAATTGCTTTTGCCTTTCAGTCTCACTCTCCTTGTCCTTTAATTACTCAGTCCTTTCTCATCTTAAGCAGCCTTTGCTTCCCTCTCTCTTGAAAAACATCAAGTCTCTCTGGGAATCCACCTCCAAACTCTTTATAGCTCCTCCACCACTTCACCTTCCGAGTCTCATGACGTTATTTTCCCTTTCCTCTGCCTTTTAAAAATTGGCTCTTTTCACATTCCACCCAAACTGCTCCCTTTCATTTCCATAGCCATGGCAGGCAGGGTGTGCTCATGAAACACATTAACAAGAAACTTAAAAGGCTGCATCAACAAAAAGGCTGAAATATTGTCTGAGGAGATCTGTGTGACTGAGAACTAGACCAGTAGGAAATGAATGAAATACAGAAATACAACAGGCTGTGCCATCTGGGGACTATTAACAGATTACTGCTACTGTGAGGAGAGTCATCAGTTCAGGGAAAAAAGATAAAGCAAAAAAAGAGGAGTGGGAAAGGGAAGAACCTGAGTACTCCAAGAGGACTCCTGACAGTACTAAGAGAGGGTGGGAGGAAGGGAAGTACAAAACTCAAGTGAATTGGGAGATAAATTTTTCATATTTTAATTTACTCATACTAAAATTAATTAAAAATCTGTGGTGATTTCCTCCTTTTCTATTATAAATCTGTCAAAGTTCCCATAATAATCAGTTTTATTGCTGCAAAGCAAAACCACTCTGCTCAGTTTTTGTCATGTATAGATGACTTGAGGCACATCCTACAAGCTGATTGTATTAATTATTTCATATTTTAAAAGTCTGGAATGCCATACTGGATGGTCTTTTAACCCAGACCTACAAGGGGTGGTACCTCTCCATATGTTCTGTCCCTATTCCTGCTCTTCCTTCCCTAAAAACCACTACACCTAAAGTGGCCAAAACAGAGGGAGAGATTCATCTTCCTCTCCCACCCATTGACACAAGAATTAGCTGCAGAGTCATCTTGCTTAATTAATTTTTGTAAAAGCATGCAAAATTTCAAATAAGATCTTAAAGGTCACAATCAAATCAGCAGAGCAGCCTTCTCCCAGCACCACTCAGAAAAATTAGTTCCCACTTCCAGGTGTTTTATGCAAGGCATCCTGCTCCATCAGCATTTTTCAGCCCCTCATTTCCCAGAAAAAAAAAAATGTAAATCACAAGATTTAGATGATCACATTGAAGGTGCTCTGATTTTCTGCTCAGCTCACTGCAACTCTGATTTCAAGATTTATCACAAATCAGTGGTTTTACATCAAGGAAACTTCCTTGGGAAAAAAGCAAGGAGGAGGAGGAATAGTTGCAGCGATGGCAGAACCTCAAGTGTGACTGATCAACAGATCTTTCTTTATGACAGACCTATACACAAGGAAAACAATAAAGTGGAGTTGTATAGAACAAGTGAGGGATCCCATAGGGACAGTTCTCTTTCCCTGCTACAGCTGCTCCTACAAGCTTTCAGAAGAATTATCCTCTGCCTTGTCAGGTTTCGAGTGCCTTAGGAGATATTTAATTCACTGCCACCGAATTTAGCAGATCTGCAGCTACCAGTGTAAGTTGCCAGCATAATTTCTGGGTTAACCAGGCACTTTTTCACATCACATTATATTAATACAGTGTAAAATTGGGTATTGTCACGTTTATCAATTTATCAGATTACCAAAGTTATCACATTTTTCTAGCACGCTTGCAGGGCTTGTTATATAACACAGAATTATTTGCTATTACCCTAGACTTTATTCAACTTCCACATAAGTTTTTTCAGGCCTGTGAAACTTTATTGACAACTAGTAAGGCTATAAATACCACAAATGCACTAACAAAGGTAGAGCTGAAGGCAAAATGATTTGCACAAATGTGCAGTTTTGGAAGGATAAACACAGCAAGGTCTTTGAGTGTAAAGAACTGGAACTGGAGTAAGCAATAATTAGAAGAGGCTGTGCAAAAAAAAAGCTTGGAGCTATGTAAAAGTTATTTCAAAATTTGGTTTAATTTATTTTTTTGCAAAAACTCATTGATCCTCAGGTCTTACACTCTAAAAAACAAGCAGAACACAAACTGTTCCCTCCAATGCACACAGTTTGCAGCCACGAGGTTTCACATTAAAATTCCAAACACACAAATTCTTCAAGGAGTAAAAGTTGGACATAAGTTTTAGTGTAAGACTCTTAGAACTCCTCCATCTGGAAACAGTAAAAGATGGGAAATGCAAAATTAAAATTTCAGATTCCTTTTTCAAGGGAAAGGAATTTACTGTTCTAATGAACGAGGCAGGGGAAAAATAAACCCTTATTCAGTGAATTCTAACAGCACTCAGCTGCAACTAAACTTGGTGTATAAAAATTAAGGGAATCTTACTAACTAAGACAAGAATTGCCTATTACATCATACTGAGATGTGAAACACCACCAGCTGATCAAGGACTCTCATCTGCCACAAAGAACTCTGATTTAGAAGGCAATGAGCCCATTTCTAAAAGCCTTATTGATTCTTCCCAACGTATGATATTTTTTAATGTAAATCCTAATTCTTAACAGCAGTTCCTTCCAAACTTGCCCAGCTGGGAAATCAGATTTATTTCTCCATTATACCCTGGTCAGGTGATAATCCCTTTTAAAGATTTCTGTCCCTCTGGTTTTGGGACTGACTTGAACAAACTATGACATATCTGTTGTCTCACATTTGAGGCTTTGTTGCATTTTGTTTGGTTTAGTATTCGAACTTTTAGAATCCCTTCAATTGAAAAGCTTGTGCCAAACTCTTATTGTCCCCCAATTTATTACATCAGCTGCTGCCACTTCCACTGGAGACAGTGATCCAGAGATATTTCTTGTAAAAAGCATCCTCCTGATCTCCTCCAGCAAGGAGTTATTTGTTTTACATTGTATTTTCAACTCAGAAGACAAGAGACAAATGGTGTTGTGTGCAATATGGTTTAGCAAAAGAACACATAATGCTCAAAATGGGCAGTTATTTGTTAAAAGTTCTGATGAATATTGTGCTTAGCTCCATCAGATTCTTTTCCCAATATTTTTCCTCTACTGTGTACAGGCCTCAGCTCCCTAATTGGTGTAGATATCCAAGTATAGAAATGAATCATTAGCAGACAAATTAAACTTCTTATCAAAATGGAACTCTATTGTTAACAGATGAAAAATGAGTGGATAAATGGCTGCACAAAGAAAATCCAAAAAGGGCTCATCTGCACCCCATCAGCTCCTGCCACAGCACATAATTCACAGTAACTCACTCTCACCAATTATTTCATACCTGCATGGATTTTCCTCCCTCTAAAGTAATTCCAGGCTTCAGCTATGCAACTTAATTTCCAAATTAGTGGTTTCTAGGGATTGTGTCAGCAGAGTAACAGGCTGAGGAAAATGAAGGCAGGGGGAAAGGGAAGCTGGGAACCTTCTTGGAAAACAGTAAGAAAAATACTTGGAAAACAGCAAGAACATGAAATGATAGGGAATAAAGAGTCTAAAGTGTTCACACCTGGATGCTGAGCTTGTTCTGTGTTTGCTCCAATGATAGAACAAGAGGGAGGAGGGAGACAGAGGGAACACACGAGGTCTCCATGTGACCAATCTCAGCTGTTGAAATGTTTCTAATTTTGCTTTAAATACAAGAGACCTGTGCAGGTCACAGCAATCCCTGGGAGGGGGCAAGTCAATCTGCAGGGAACACAGACAGTAATGATTCTGCTAACAGGGTCCTGCTCTCCAACAGCCTCTTGAAATTTGAGTTTTCCAGCAAGCAAGGAGAGAATCCTGCATTTAAGCAGAAATTTTGCAAACCAAAGCACTGAGATTTTCTGCTCTCAGAGCTTTTATTGGAAATGTTTTGTAATATGGAATGTAACAGGACTTGGAAGCTGCAAGGTAAGGTGGGACACAACCACTGCAAAAGAGACTTCAGGGGTTTGGGGAATGAGCCCAGCCAACCCCAAAGAGGGGAAGGTCTGGGAAAAGCCCCAAAACCCTGCAGCTGTGGGAAGCTGCCTTCACTACAGGATTACAACCGTTAAACCTCTGTAGAACTTTTATTTGTGTGCTCTCAAGTCCCAGACAGGCTGCTCAGCTTTTCTGAGCCAGCTCTGGCAGAGGTTGGATGCTGCCAGCCCAGCTCCAGGTCACAGCACGGCACAACTGCAGCAGGTGCTCAGGAAGGAGGTAAAACAAATCCTGCTGCCCCCAAAACAAGATCCTTTCTTCCTTAAAGTAAACAGGGAGGTGAAACAGTGCAGGAGGCACCACAACAAAGGGGAATTTCTGAGGGAGCAGCCTGCTGCTGCTGTGAACCTGGGATAAGCCTTAAAATGCTGGTTTAAAAAGGAAATGCTTTCCTAAAAGGGAGAAAGCACCTCTCACTTCTTGACTGCTGCTGAAATGAATCACAGCACTCTGAAGAAAACATGGATTTTTCACTTGTAGTCATCACTTTCCTGCTACGTTGTGATGACTTTAAATGGCTCATCTGGAATATCAGTCATTCTGTAATTCCCAGCCTTGCAACTGGAGCTGCAGGAATGCTACAGCACCACAGTTTCTTCCTGACTCAGACCTGAACATCAGTGGAACTCTTCCTTTTCCTGGCAAAACCAAATTAGGAAAGCACCAATCCATGCACAATCCATCTGTGCTGCCATAATTTCCTTCTTTGAAAATAAATATATATACACAAAAAGACCTTGTGATAATAAACATCATTTTGCTGAACCACAGCTGATCTAAAAGGAATTAACTGTAAAAATTGAAAGCTAATCACCACACAGTGGAAAATAAAATATACAGGCACCAGTGGGATAATTTATCCACTGATAGCATCTGGGAGAGCCCTGTAGCCATCACACCATTATTCAAAGTATTATTAATGTGAGTGAAATCTTCATAGGAAGATTATCCTTATCTGCCTGTAAAATCCATGGCATTCTGTGAGAAAAGCCTCACCATGCTCAGCTTTCCATCACAATCTCCTATTGAGAACTGCTGCGAGAGAACTCAGCCATCCAGGAGCCTGAAAAGGCTTTTGCTTGGGCTCTCTCAGATGGAAAGAAAAGGAATAGTGAAAAAAAATAAAAAGAAAAAAAACCCTGTTTCTTCATTCCTGGTTCACTTCAAGCCTGAATTTGCTCATTTTCATGAAAGGCAAAATACATGAGTCAAAAGGCAATTTTTGGCTCAGTAGGTGAGGGAATGAGCACCCTCATGTTCAGATCTTTAAAAGGCATGTCCCTCACTTTTACAAATATTTCAAACCAATTTCTGCCATCTGTAATATTATAAGAGATTTACAGCTTCGCAGCTTTTTCAATTCAGTGAATTTATTTCCATATTTTCCCCAAAAGTCTCTCCCAAATCCAGGTCCTGGAGTCACTGTCTCCAAAAAAACTGCTCAGCTGAAAACATGGCAGAGCACGAAGGCCACCACTTCTTTGTGTATATTATTTTCATAATGTTATTTTAAGCAAAGTATTTCTTAAAATTACATTTCACAGCTTAAAAATTTACCAGCCAGTAATTGCTTTTAGCAGCAGACAGAGAAGCCATTAGGATGATTTCAGTGCTGTAATCAACACACACTCTCAGCCACACAATTCTGTCTGACTCATTCCCTGCACAGACTCTAATTAACTTCCAAAGGAAAGCCAGGGGATTCCTGGTGCAGTAATAATGCTGTGGAGGCATTATGCAAAACTTCACCTCTAGGAAACGATCTGGCCTGGCCATGATTGCATCCCCAAAACCTCCCAGAAAGCTCTGATTGCATCCCTTCCCCACCTAATGCATTTATTAACCAGAGCGAGGGGGGAATTTGTGGGGTTTTTGCTCTTAGAATGAAAGCACGTCTGAAAAAAAAATCACTAGTAAGGAAAAACCATAGGTAAAGCTGGATCCTAAAGGTTTGGAATCCATAAAATATTTTATATGGGATTCAGTTGTCAAGTTTGAGCTCAGTGACTTCACCCTCTGAGGTTCTGAGACTCAGCACTGCCAGCAGATCCTCCATGGGCAGAGGGGAGAGAGCCAGGAAATCTCACATAACTCACACCACAGCATGGCTGAAAAACACAGCTGCAAAATCCCCCAGCTTTCATCCCTGGAGAAGTTTGGGGGTTTTCTCAGTGTATTTTAAATTTATAAAGAAAAATATACTGACTGGACACTGAAATTGATCTTTAAAAGAGAGAAGTAGCCAAAAAGGGCCTAACTTCAGTTATTTCTCCTATTTTTTTTTTCCTCTCTTAACCACATAAGAGACCTTGTAGTCTCTTCTCCTTTTCCTGTTGGAACTGGGTAGGAAATTTACAGTATTTACATCTTGTCTTCTTCTGCAACTGAGTAAAAATCCTCATTTTCACCTTACAAGCATCTTTAACCCCATTCAAATTATTATAGTCTTACCAATCTTTTTTTTTTCCATTGCTTCCTTTGAACCAAATTTTTCTGTCTTTTCATTATTTCCATCCATTGGCAGGTGATTCATTTTTTGACATGCAATTACCACAATTTCTTTCTGCCCCTCATTAAAAGTTTTTGCTAGAATTAAACATCAGGCCACTGCAAATAAAATGGACAGATTCCAGCAAGAAAGATGAAAATGTAAATGTAAATAATGATGTGCTAGGGCAGTTATACAGCACAATCTGGATTGTTTGGTGGGCTTGAACTTCTCAAAGAAGTCAAGTTTTAAGTGGCCAAACCCATTTTGCAAATTCAGGACTGAGGACTGAAGGGCACACTTGGAGAATGGGAAAATCAAATACTCTGGGAAAGACTTGAGATGGTCCAGTGAGTTAATCTGAGCCTCAGGGTAAAATGCCACGGAGAAAAACTCAACTTGAGCTTAGGTAAATATGTAAAACTGCCCTGACTGAAACAGGGGAGGGAATTTTACCTCTGGATGCACCATGGGTGAAGTTGTGCTTAAATACTGCACCCAGTTTAGGCTCCTGCACTTTCAGGATGGTAAAATAACAAATCAGAAAAAATGAATAAAAGTGGTACAGGATTTAGAGGAGCATCATAAGTTCATCTCCTCCCTTCATTCAGCTTATAAAAATAAGACTTGAGTGATCCAGCTCCAATCTATTTGTACCTGTTCAAAGGAAGAAAATACCAGGAACTGAAGCACTTTCATTTCAGCAGTGAAGGACTGGCTGAAGATTAAAGCCAGACAAAAAGATGGAAATGAGCTGCTTCAGAAAACAAACAAACAACAGAACACTGCAAACCAGTCAGCAAATGCTCCTAAACAGAAATGGCACCTCAGAGAAGGGATGGAAATTCTGGTTCTTAGTATTTTCAAATATAAAGAAAAATTCTGCTTTAGTGGAAGAGTTTTTAGGCCCAGTGCTTTGTAAATGGTGGCACAAAAATCTGATCCTCTGGGAATATCCCCACTGGAGTTGTGGTGCCATCAGCTCCACAGCCAATCATGTTTTGATCACATCATTTATTACCAATATATATAAATAAATATTTAAAAACTCTGTGTAGTTGCCAGTTCTAGTTCTTGTCACTGCAGACCTACAAGATCAACTCAACTGCTACAAGCCTTAGGAAAAAACTTTAGAAAACCAGAAGTGGGAAAAAACTAAAGGAATATGAAGAATACATCAGACATATAAGAAAAGAGCCAAACAACTGCTGTGCTCCCACCAGTGCCCTACAAGTTCTGATTTTATTTTTACCAACATCACCTTGCTCTATCAAACATTCTCTTTTTTTTTTCTTCCCTGACTGAGATTACTTTTGGTTGATCCTGACCTACACTTCCAGAAATGCTGCTCCATGTAAATAAAATCTTGCCTTGGGCTGCAGAGCTCTGAACTGTGCAGAGCACAGGTCTGAGGTATTGGGGGTGGACCCTGCAGGATGTGAAAATGTAAAAAAGCAGATTTCTGGCCAGGCAAGGGGAACATTAGAGGGGCTGTGTTAGGGAACTGTATTCAGACAATTCAGACAATTTCCAAACCCCAGAATAAGGATCTGGGGGCTCTCAGCAATGTTTCCATACAGGGTTTTGGTGTCCATGTTCTCCCATTTAGCCTCTTTTATAACTACATGGATAAAGAAGCTGAGCAATCTGGCTGCTCTTCAATATCTCTGTGACTTATTTTTGAAGAAATGAATGGAGGAGGAGGGGAATGGAAACATAATAACAGAACAAGAGTTTAGAAATGATCAAAGTGCTGAAGTGTGTGTGTGGAGTTCAGATTCTCTCAGAATTACAACATTAATGCTCTCTGCATTGCTTTCCAATACAGTCTGGATTTATTCTAAGTTCCTTGCAACATTTTTATTCTCCTACATTTAAACAAGAGCAAAGTGATGAACAACAGTTTCAGGAATCCAGAACAGTGAAACAGAGTTTTTTGGGGTGAAGGAGTTTGCTTTGGAGTTTGTTTACTTTTTTGTTTCTGGGTTTTTGGTTTTTTTTTAATAGAAATCACAACAAATCCAATATTTGCTTAGGCTGATGCAGTTTTAGGGCCCTTTTGGTATCACATTAGGGTTGCAGCCTGACTTTTAAAGACAGACTGTGACTTGAATTTTCATTTGCTGACACAGCAGAAGATTTTACAGAATTCAGAGCTCTGAAGAGCATCTTGGCTCTGCTGTAATTAGGGCTGCAGGAATCCTGCAGAAATCAGGCTGACAAGCAGAACCAGGCAAGGCAAGTCACAGCTCTGGCAAAAGAGATTCTGTGCAACTTTTTCCCCTTCATCAGCAAAACCACTCCAAGAGGTCTCTGCCCTCCTTGCAGGATTCCTGACCCATCTGAGCACGCCTGGAACCCTGTTACAAACAGGATTAATGCCATGATCCTGCTTAAAATTGACCCTGCAGAAAGGAGAGCAGGGGAAAGAGGCATTTTCAGCAGTGATTTTTTCACAGCCAGCCCTGCATATGGTTGTTACCACCACAGTCAGGGAGATGGGGACCTATTGAATTGGATTAAGCTGAATTTAATTAATCTCACTTCAGTTAGATTTATCTAAATGTATATTAAACTGTGTGTGTTCATCTAGTGGGAAAAAGATAATCTTTGCTCTTCAGCAGAGATTTTCGTGTGTATGCTGAAAATCTGTGTATTACAGGAAGTACTAAATATGACAAAAATGGAGTATTGCTGCACTCTGGTCCAACAGCTAAACTTTGAGTTTGAATTATGGAACTAATTATTCAATTGAATTAAATAATACCTATTAAGTTTACTACCATGTGAAAGCAACTAACTCTTTGTATGGGAGAAAACCATTTACTACCCAATTAAAGCATCTATAACAAGTACCCTTAATTAAAGCACCAATAACCATAATCTCCACCTGAAATCTCCTCATCTGTACAAGTCACCCCTATGTCATAACCAAGATGAAGAAAAGCATATAAAAACAAGCAATGCTGGCTTTATTCAGGCTGTAATAAAATTTAAACCAACCAAACCTAAACTTCATAGGCAGAGATTACTTGCAATAAATCAATATTGTCTAAAAAAAGATAAAAAGCTGGAGAGGGTGTTCATTTATTACCTTTTAATGAATGCTTTGACCACTCCCAGTTATAATTTCAATCTCAAAGTCTCATTGCTGCAGCTTCTTTGTACTCTAATTTCAAATACAGGGACTTGGTGCTAAAGGCATTGATTTTTCACATTTTCCAGCAAGATAAAAATGCAGCAATGAACAGGAAACCCCCAAAACCCCAAAGCACACATCTGCAGGTAGTTTTGTTTGGGATTGAATACAGTGTCTGACATTTCTGTTTGCTGTATTTGGCCCCACTGAGTAGAGAAGGTGAATTTCCCAACTAAAACAAGCTCAGAAGTAAGTGAGACTTTAGAGAGTTTTCTTACGATAATCACAGGTAAAGACTTAAGTTTGATGAATTAAGAGCAGAACCAGTGAGCCCAGCTGCAGTCAGATGCCCCAGGACTCAGGAAAAAGTCATTTTGGCCAACAGTATCCAGCACAGGCTGTGGAGGTGTTGGTGTTGGGATCCAGACATTCCAAAGGGGTTTTCCCAAATAATGGGGTGAGGAAGGAGCTGTGGGGTCCCAGAGAGGCCCCACCCCAGCCAGGAGGGTGCAGAGGATGATGGAGATGTTTACAGCTGACCTTCCATGAGCACCACGGAGCTCAGCAATAAATCACAGCTTTAATCCCCTTCCCTCCTTGCTCACAGACCCCAAGATTAATCCAAAATATTACAGCAAAGTTTTACAATAAAGCTTCAGTCATGGAATGTAAAATAACCCTGGCAAATACCTGAAAGGGGCAGTAGCCATGTATTTCACATATCAACCAAAATTTACTAAGCACCTTCTTACTACTGACTCTGATATGAAGCAAGAAACTTCCCCAGTGAGTGCCTTAAAGGAAAACAAAACCCAAACTAAACACAACCCCAAAGCAGAACTGGGGGTTGAAAGGTGTTCTGGGACAGGGACAGAGGGTCCAGGATGAAATTAAATCCCTATTCCTCATTAAGGCAACAGTCAGTCTGCTTGGAAACCTGGCCTTTTCAACAAAACTTACATTTCTAGAGTTGTTATTTAAAATACCTTCTCTGAAACCACCGGGTTTCAGAGGCATCAGAGTTGTCATGGATGATCAAAAGAAGGGATCTCACAGATCCATGCTCAGCAGTGATGAGGGACAGCTCATTAATTAATGTCACACTGGCACTGAAGCACAAACAGCACAGAACTTTCTTTGGACAGAGGACAAAGTTCAGGAGTTTTTAGAATTGCAATACTGAATTATTTTCTGTATTGGTAAGGCTTCTTTCTTCCTTGAGAATAACACATACACAATTAACACCTGCCTAAACCACAGTGACCAGGAGCTTTTTCCCATTTCACACCTCAGAAATTCTGGATCAGACTCTTCTGCAGTGGCTTGTGCTATAGCAGAAATATATAAAATTGCAGACATTGAAAAAACTTCTGTAACTGAAAGGGTACAAAATAATTGTAAAGGAGAATAAATTATGAGCTGTTTGTATGCATTAAAATGACTCCTTTCCATCCAGACCCTATAGAAGAACACAGCCCTGATATTGTAGCCAAAAATAATCTGACATTTTCATAGCTTATCCAAAATATTCCTGAGTTACTTTATCCTATGCTTGGTTTGATAACTGGGAGTGTCAAACATACGTGAAAGCAAATAAAATAGAAAAATCCAGTGAATATTGCATGTTCATAGAAGAATCATTAACAAACAACTTCATGACAGCCAGTAAATAGATGCTGGAAGAAAATGGACATGACATACCTGTTTTCTTCTTTAAACACCACGAGAACCAAACTCCTGTTTGGTTTGGAGCTGAGCATCCACAGAAAACAAAATGCATTTCCCAGTGGTCCCAAACTCACTGACACAGCTTTTATGATCATGCACATGCTGTGCTGTAGGAATGAAACAGGGCTGTTTAAAAAGTACTGCTTTAAAAAAATATTCTGGAACTGCTTTACAAATATCCTTATCAGCACCAGAAGTAGCTTTGTGCTTAAAAACTAAAATTTCTATAAGTCTTTAGGGGATGGTACTCCAAGCTCAAAAAAACTCTGGTATGGGTGAGCAGCTCCAGTAAGTACCAAAAGCAAACCACCTTTCATATGTCCCTAAAAAGGGGCTGTCTGAATTTATCCTCTCATAGAAAGGATGTGAGGTAGAGCCACAAAATGGAGACAAAAGTCTGTACCTGAGAAAGGCCAAGCCTTCATTTCCCTGCCAGCTGAGGCTCCTCCAGCTGATCTGATTTCATCATTAGCACATCATCTCCCATAATTTAATTCAGAAATTATCACCAAACTTTGGGTAGCAGTGGGTTCATCACCCTGACGATCATTTTCCTGTTCTGGCATTACCAATCTCATTATTGGCACCTCCTGAACGCATTTCCCCCTAACAGGGACCTAAAACTGGCTCCTGCCATCAGCTGAAATCCTTGTAGCCACATCCCTGAAGCTGACTTCAAACCAGCTTTTTAAAACACACACAAACCCCCAAAAGCCCCCAAATAAGTCAATAACCCAGCAGGAAGAGGGGAGAATTTCCTGTATTAAAACCCATCAAGGCTCAGCTCCGTGGCTGTGCAAGCACAGAAAAGAGCAATAAAACATCTAATGAGGCACTTGCTGAATTACACATCCTGCTCCTTATTTTGGAGGCAAACGTGGCATAAACATAAACATGGAATTCTCCAAAGTATCATATTTTTTTTACAGCTTGTGCATTAAAAATAACGTGCAGCAGAATTCTCCAGATCTGGAACCAAATGCCAGCAGGATTTGCCAGAATTGCCTGCAGATGTCTGCTGGCCAGGCAGCCCCAAAATGGTGCAAATCCATTCCACAGGAGCCCTTTCCTCTCTGGCTTTGAGGAGATGCCAGAGCTCCCTGCACTGTTGCTATTTTCATCCCTAAATCCCTGTTGGCTTTGTAAAAAGCTGTTTCTTCCTCAATGTCTTTCATTATATCTGATTCCATTTCCCCGTGCCTGCCTTCATCTGCGTGGATCCCCCAAAAGCTCTGAAATAATCAGAATCTTCTGGTTTTTGCATTCTAACAAATTGTCCAAGCCCAGAAATTTAAAGGTTGACATAAATTAAATAAATATTGACGTAATTTAAATATTGACAACAGGATTTTCTCCCTTTCAGAAGGAGAACCTCAAGTCAACCCCAGGGGCTTCCTATCCACAAACCCCTTCAATAGGGGCCCAATAAATTGTCAATTATTCTATCAGGGACTACAAGTTGCTGCACTGATGTAGAATTAAATATAAATGCTTCCATCATCTTAGGAATTATATTTTTTTAAAGTATTCCCCTTTGCAGTTCTTATGCTTTGGCTGAAACCAAAGGAATGTATGGACTTTGAATGCCCTGCATTGCTCTCTATTAATTCATAATTTAAAAATTGAATTATAATAAATAAATGTGTGAAAACACAGCACTGTGTCACTTACACACTCCCAAAAGATGAAAGAAAATTTCCTTAAATTGATCCATTTTCACAACCATTTTATTCTTATTTTAGGTCAAAATAATTCACACAAAAATGTAAATATTTAATGTTTCTATTTTTACATGATGCTCAATAATTTCCATTAATGTGGTCAATCATAAAAATGTGCATAAATAAACTTTACATCCTATAATTTTTATTCTAAAATGAAGACATGTAGTAAATAAATATACATCTACCTCAAAAATGTTATTTCTACAGACTGAGGTTTCTACCCCAACTTCTATAAAACTTGTAATGGCTTATAGGTTTCTTTTCCTTTATTCTGATTCCAGATACTATTCAAGAACTCAGATAATAATGAAAATATATTAATCTCTCTTAACTAATAAAATCAGAAAATCTTACTCAGCCAGCAATGTTTTCAGCAAGACTGATTCCTGAATTTTAACACTATAAAAACTGCTTATAAACAGTATTAATTGCTGTTTGTTTTTCCTTCAACAACTGGCCATGTAATTTGCTTTCCTTAATAAAACAGCAGCTTTCCACAGCTTTGCCAGAAATGGCTGGAATTAAAAAGACATGGAGGAATGGAACTATTCTGTTTGATATTCTGCATAAGTTAGTAAAATTTTTTATTCATATTTTATGTTCTGGATAAATCTGCCCTCAGAAAATTCATTGCAATGAGCAAATATCTGCTCATTCCCCTTCGTAGCCTTTCAGATTGGAGCCAATCTGCAATCATTGGAAATGTGCTTTAAAATTTGCATTTTTTGGTTTGGTTTCAAGCTACTCTAAAGGTAAACTGAAAATTTAGTCAAATAAGCAGCCAAAAGTAGAAAAGATAATAGGGAAAAGTTGTTTCATTTAGAATTTCTCTGTAATTATGTCAACAAAAATAGCAACAGGAACAATTGCATAACTCCTCCAAACTCTACCCTTTCCCTTGTTAGTTTAATATATTTAGGGAGAAAACACCATAATCCATGAAAATAAAAGTGAAATTTTGAGTTCACTCTGATTATAGCTGTTGAAAAATGAAAAAAAAATTAGAATGTGAATTTATTCTTGTTTAAGGTCTTGTAGCAGAGCTCTGCTCCAAACCCACCTCCATTTGCAGCAGTTTTGTTGTTCCAAACCCCCTTCAGAGAATACTTGTGCTGGCATCAACACAGAGGGAAAAACTGGAGCATGAATAACTCCTGGAATCACAAAGCCATTAAGGCATCACCACCATCTCCTAACTGGGAGCAAGTTTTAGAGATCTTTCAGGAATATATAGGTCAGCATCTGTCACTCAGAGCCCCCTTGACAAAGCTCAGTTTGATGTGTTTAATTCCTGCCCTCGTGTGATGCTCCTTATTCACCAGCAGGGAATGAATTGGATGTAACTGTTCATGGTATGAAACTGGGAAGTTTCACAAAGTGCTAAGCACTGAGTGCCAATCACTGGGTGAATTAAGTTCTTAATAGTAGGGAAAAAACCAAAAGAAAAGTAGGTTTCCAAATCTAGACCATTACTTGTTTGTTTAGAAGAATAATCTTTTTACTTTCACCAAAAAAATGGGTATAAAATGAGTATTTCAAAACTGCTTGATATGCCCCGGAAGCTCCTATTTAAACACTATATAATCAGGCTTCTGTTTGATCTCATTTCCCTTTTTTTTTCCTTCATCCCAAGACTCCTTTCAAGTGTTAGACAAATCTCCTCCAGTCTAACATCAAAACACACTGACAGGAATAAGACTGCAAGGCTGCTGGCTCCTCTCAAGCAATGCCACCCATTGATCCATGAATAAATGCTCCAGCTTCAAGGCACATCTCTGCTGCAGAGTTATTCTCTTTGGAGATTCAAAGAAGAGCTCCTTGTCTGGTGCCCCAAGATCTGAAAACCTGCTGGAGTAACTGGGGGATTGAGGAACTTGACATTGTGGTTTGCAGCGTTTGGCAGGATTTACCAGCTGGCTCTTGCAGGAAATAGCAGCAGAATTTCAGAGGAATACCATACAAAATTTAAACACTCTTTTTTCACATGTATTTGCAGCATTCTGCTGCCAGTTTAATGATTGGTTAAAATAAAAATGAGCTTTTTTCGATCACTATATTTTTATTAGATAATAAATTATGATCATGAACCTAAATGACAAAGGCGTTGCTTTCTGTTTGTTATCAAATATTTTTAGCGATATTGTAACAATATTTTACCAAAAAAATTCCCTGAGCACCCTATTGCCTACAAAATGCTGGGAATATTGAAGATGTAACTGAAGCCTTCCAGAAATGATGCATTTAGAAAATCTTTGAGAAATTCAATAAACATTTTCAGGGATGTGGCTTTGGTTTTGCTGCCACGTAATGCACAGAACTGAAAATGTGCAGCTTCAGTCATTTTGCCCCAAAAACCTCTGTGCAGTAGTAGCCTAGTGGTTTTTGACCTTAATTTAAACCCTACCCCAGGATTAGCTCCTGGAAACCAAGTCCTTCTAAGAACAGCAATTCAGATAGTTCTGAATCATCTTCTGGCTTTTAAATGTAAACTTGTTTTCAACGTCTGTGGCATTCACAGCTTGAAACACTCACTACCACAGAAATACAGGGTGGAGAAAGCTAAACCATGGACACTTCCAGTGGAGAGATATAGATATAGATGATATAGGTAGATATAGATATAGATTAGATATAGATATAGATGATATAAATATAGATTATATAGATAGATATAGATATAGATTAGACATAGATTAGATATAGATATAGATGATATAGATTAGATAGAGATAGAGATAGAGAAAGAGATATAGAGATAGAGATATAACAAAACATTTGCCTGAAATTTTGTGCCATTATTTTATTTTGGGTCAAGTGCTCCAGTTTGTAAACAAAGCTGAATGGTCTGAAAAAAGATGGGGGGGAAAAGAAAATATCAGATGTAAGTGGACTCCTGACTGAACCTTATCTGAAGAGCTGTGATGAATGCTGCTATAATATATCAAATGCCAGTTAACAATAGTCTGCTGAAAAAGAGCTGGTTTTGGGAGATATTTACTCACGTCATTCTTGGCAAGAACTCAAAGTATGACTCACTCCTGGAACATTTATACTACTGGTTACAGATAAAAGACATCCAGGTCTGTCTATTAATACCCAACTCACTTTTTAAAATTGTGCTTTTCTACACGACCCTCTCTTAAACTGGGGTTTCAAGTATATTTAATTTCTCTTTAAGGAAAAAAAAGTGCTGTTTTGGAAGCAAGAACCTGTTGGTAAAGCAAAAATGGCATGGAATGCACCTGACTGAAATTTATCTGAGCTAAACAGTGGGATTGAAATATTGGTTGAAACTAAGCTGCCAACCTGCAGATGGAATCAAAGAAAATGAGAAGCTTTTACTTTCTGCAGAGCTATTTATCACCAAAGCCTGACTGCAGTGCATATGGATTGTAAAGGACTAGGAGAGGAGTGGAAAATAATGGACTAGTGCTTCCCTCAACAGCTTAAAAGTAATACGGCTTAAACTTGAATATGCCTCATCATATTTTAGAAAATTGCACATAAAAAAATTGACAACAAGTGAGGAATTTAGAATGTGGTTTGGCATTTTATTCCATCACATTCTCTTAGGACAGTACATAATTACAGTTATTTGTATGTGATATATGAATAAACAGACAAGCATCAAGCATCCTGGGGCTGAATCTAGGTATATTTTAGCTAATAATACCCAAGGGAGGAATTGCAAGTCCTCCAGTGAGCTGTTCCTTTTGGCAGAAGGCACATAAAACTGTTGGAAGGAACATTAGAGTAGGAAATCAAGGTGTGGATGAGGTCAGAAGTGAGTGTGGGGTTTGTTTTTTGTTTAACAGCCAGCTCTTACTCAATCTGTGCTCAATTTTAGAAACTAAACAGGTAAAGTAGGTGAGTGACAACTCTGCTTTTAGCAGCTCCTCGTCAATATTTGGAAAACAGCAGCAGCATCTCCCTCACAGGTCTTTGCACAAATCTGTTTTTGCATCTGACCTGAGGCCGTGGAGAAGGCTTCCAAAACTGAATGATAGAACTGAGATTGTGGGTGTACAGTTTGATTAGAAGTGTGTGGTATCACATGGTGGAAAACCTAAAGTTTAAGGTTTTAGAATATAGTAATATATATGTGAAGCAAGATGGAGGTTTTAGGATGGAGGCTAGTTTTTCTCCTTCACCTTCTATTTTGTTATTATACAGAAAAGTTCATATTGTGGGGCACAGGTGATTAATTATTGGGTTAAAATTGAAAATAATTTAGGCGTCATTTCTTAATTAGATAATTTTTCCTTAAAAGACCTTATAAAGATAGATACGGGGCCATTTTGTACCTTGTTGGTAAAATGCTGTAGAAGTCAGGCCTTGTTAAACTGTAGTATTGATGAGAAATAATAAACATCTGAGTCTAAACACAAAATATCATCTTGAGCACTTTCAATCCCGACCACAAGAGAAAAAAGAAGCCAAGAACCAGCACGCAGCCACACGTGCCAGTGAGCTCATCCCATGGGAACACCCCTGGAATGATGGTCCTGAGCAGGCTCTGGCACCTGGAAATGGCCCAGCCAGCATCCAGACAGGTGGACATGGACACGGACATGGACATGGACATGGACATGGACATGGACATGGACATGGGCATGGGCACAGACATGGACATGGGCAAGGACACAAACATGGACATGAACATGGACATGGACATGGGCATGGACAAGAACATGGACACAGACATGGACATGGGCAAGAACACAAACATGGACATGGACGTGGATATGGATATAGACAAGGACACAAACATGAACATGAACATGGACATGGACATGGGCATGGGCATGGACATGGACATGGGCATGTACATGGGCATGGAATGACCATGGCACAGCTTTGCAAAGGTTCTTGCATTTCCATGGCAGGGCATGCTCGTGGCTCACAGCAGCTGTGCCTCATCCCAGCTCCAGGCTCTCATTCCAGCCCCTCCATGCAGCCATGCATGGCTCTGCTCTTCCCACTCACTTTGGGCACAGTTTGGGCCCTCACACTTGGCTGGCATTCCTTCTGCTAAGGTACCAATGTGTGCATGGATACATGGATGTGTGTATAACACTCCCCATGTATATACAGACCTGAATTTTCTGACATTTCCTGCCTTGGCCCTGCACCAAGGATGCTTTGGGGTAGAAGGGACCTTGAAGATCATCTCATCCCACCCCTGCCATGGGCAGGGACACCTTCCACTGTCCCAGGCTGCTCCAAGCCTTGTCCAACCTTGGGCACTGCCAGGGATCCAGGGGCAGCCACAGCTTCTCTAGGCACCTGTGCCAGGGCCTGCCCACCCTCACAGGGAAGGATTTCTCCCTGATACTTAATCTAAATAGGAACATGAAATTAAGAAGGCAGGAATTGCCTCTGGAGAGATCCAGTTTCCAAACAGCATTATGTGTTGGAATTGTACTTGTATTTTCCATATCCTGCACAGAATATTTTAGCACAGCAAAATGCATGGAGCTTGTTGACATGATTAGGTTGTTTAGGAGTGGAGATCTTGAGGAGAAGCATGCTGAGGCTGTGACAATTCAGATTTATATATTTAAAACATCTTCTCTCTACATCATCTTAGTGTTTAAGGAAAATTATGTTTTAAATCCACGCAAGCCCACTATCGTATACCTCACAGGCATGTAAAAATCAGCAGCAAGTTTTGCTCAAGTGATTTTGTTTATCTTGGAGACCCAGGCAATTAACTAAATGACCAAGTGTGTTATTTAATCAGTGACAAGTGCTGCAGCTCTTGCTAAAAGAGCTGGAGGTGGTAATGAAAAGCCAGAGTTTTACAGAACCGTTCCCTCACACCTTTCTCTGCGTATTGGAGATCAAAGAGCCTCCAGAGCCTTTTTCCAAGCAGCTTTCTGGAGGCTGCAGGGAGAACTGGATCATAATCTTCAGGCTCTTTTCCTGCCCTGAACTGTTTCTGTGTGCTCAGGATATTGGATGTTTAAAGCCTGAATACCTGAGCACATTCATTGTATTTTCTGAGAGCAGCTCAATGTTAGGCTGGGACCCACCGTGCAACAGAATCATTAAAATATGGATTATTGGAGCCAAGCAATTTTGGTAGTATATTTAAAAATAGTGATATTTGCACAGGGACATTTCCTTTCCTGGGAGAATCAAAAGAAATCTATGTTTGAGAAGAAAGCAAACACCAAATAAAAAAATGAGCAAAAAAGTGTGTATAAATTATCCACATATGCATGTGAATTTGCATTTCATAGCATCCACATTATTCTCTTCATCCATTGCCTTAAAACCAAGAGAAACATGCTTGAAGCCAACACGGTGTGAAAGGAAATAACTGACCCATTTATTTTCAGTGAAGTTAATTGCAAAAAGTCAATTTAACAACCTGATCATTGGGTAAATCACGAAGGTCTGGTGGTGTAATTCATAATAATGGTAGCAGAGCCTGTGGGACACTTTGCAGGGACACAGCCCTGGCCAAGGCACTGCTGGGTTGGCACTGCCCCACTGTGAGCGGCTGCTGAGCCACTGGGATGTGACAGGGCTGCTGAAAGCAATTTTCCTCCATAACCCTCTGGAGTGGACTGAATGAGCTGTGGAAGCCACCTAAACATGCACTTTATCTGTCAGCCCCAAGGATCCAGGTGGAGTTTGGTAGGTGTGTCCTCACAGCATTCCTGCAGAGCTCTCCCATGGAAAGGCAGCCTTGCAGGTCTTTCCTTCTCAGGAGAAGGCAGCACAAGGAGCCCTTGCTCTGCTGAGCTGGAGACTGCTCAGAATTCCCTCACTGACTTTTCCTGGGAAGATGACAAGGAACATCAGCACAGACCCCTCAGCTCCACCTCCTCCCTTCCTCCTGCTGTGGGTTTCCACTCCTCCCATGGATATTTTATGTGAGTATTCCAGCTCTCACTCTGTGCCAGCGTTTCCAGTCATCTCCTGTCTCAGATGAATGAACCAAAAAGCCATTTTATGTCCTGGGGACCATCCTTGTCAAGCTTGAAGCTCCCACCAGCAGCATTGGGTACTCCCAGTGTGAGGGTGGACACTGCAAAGCTTGTGAAGGGACCTCAAGTCTGAAGGTTCAAAGAACAAAACAAATTCCAAGATCATCTAAATGCATTAGGATCTGAGTCCAGAGCTGGGTGTGGAATTCAGGGTGTTTCAGTGGCACATCAAGAGGCACCAGCAGGTGGATTGATCATGTTTCCATCAAGTCTCTTTATCCTCTTTCAAAGGTTATTCCTCCTTCCCCCACCACACTTCTAGGTGGTGGCTTTTCCTTAACTAGACTGACAAAAAACTCCAGGTTAAACCCCTACCATGGGTTTAACTATGGGTTAAACCCATTTAGAGTGCCTAAACTGTCTAAAGTGTCTAAAAATCCAGAGAATTTTCAGAATTGACTTTCCAACAGAAGCAGGTCCTGAAGATATTCTGCTGCTTGTCAAAACTGAAGTCATGGAATCACCGAGGTTGGAAAAGGCCTCAGAACCACCGAGTGCTCCTCAGCTGCTGAAAGCCAGCAGGATTTACATGGAATGTGGATCCCTGAGACACTGATGTGCTTTTTAACACTCTGCCCCCCATTTGAAAGGTTTCGTGTCAACCAGTGTGCCTGCTGGAAATAGAATATATCCAGATCATTTTTCCTTGGTGAGTCAGCTTTAGTTCTTTGGTTCATTCCTGAGAGTTCGAGTTGGGAAAGCTTCTCCTGTGAACCAGTGGACTGAAAGGATGGAGAGTTGTTTCAGTAAATTCTGTCCTGATGGAAGTTACCAACAGATGAAGGCAGATATTGGCAGCTCAGTTCTGGTTTTATTAAACACAGTTGTCTCTGACTGCCCTCAGTATTAGGTAAATAATTCTTTTCCCAGTTCAAGGCTGAGAACTTAATGCAGCAGAATAAATTTAGGCTTTCACTGCACAACCTTCTGTCGGTTCTTTTCCAGTTGCAAACATGATCCTGTGAGAATCCCCCAGATGCACAGCCAAGATCTCACCCCCATGACCTAATCTTGCTTTTTCTGCACTTCTCCTTCAGTATTTTATTGATTACTGTGTCAGTGTTTGAGAGTCCCACATTTCACAGCCATTCATTATACATCTGCTTCTCTTTAATTATTCTAAATAATTATTTAATATTCTCCTTTTTCTGGACAGATGTTTCTGGCTTTACTACCTTCATTTTTCTGGAAAAATGCCAGATACCTCTCTCCTCTGTTGTGTCTTTTTTTTTCCCCTGGAAACACACAGACTGGATGGTTTGCTTGCTGCAGTGATCTTGATGTGAACTGATTGTCCTTCATTAAGTGCCCTGACTTTTGCTTCCAGCTCCAAAGTGGAAGGTGCTCACTTTGTGAGGGGTTCAGGCCAGGGGAACCTGAGCTGAAACTCACATTTGCTGCGTGAGCAAGACCCTGAACCCCACCAAGGTTTAGGGGACTTGTGCATCTAAAAACCATTTACATATTTTCTTATCTACAGATGGAAGCACCTGTCTGGGTTCCAGGAGTAGAAGTTTTAAAGAAAACTGTTGGGAGGGCTGTGAGATAAACCCTTTTTTGTCCTATAATTCCAATTTGTGCTGTAGCCTGACAGCACTTCCCACTGTCACTGGTGCTCACGTGCAAACCCATGAGCTCCTTCTTTGCAGACACTGAATTCTTTGAATTTTGGTACAATAGCAGACCTCTTGGCAGCTGTAGACGCCTGTTATTAGGAGAGATGATTCTCTGAATATTCCTCTATAGAGGGAGAGGGTTTTGAGTGGCTGAGATTTGCATAGCATGTGCTGATGTGCAGTTTGCTGTCCCAGGGAACGGAGCTCCTTTGTGTGTGGGAGAACACAGCTGACAGCAACAGCAAAGCCTGAATGGCTCCCACAGCCATGGCAGGAAAAATCCCCTGCCATTTGGAATGGCAGCTCAGCTGCTGGGTGGTTTGGTTTGGTAATCAATTTATGGATATATTTTCACAAAGCTCCTGCGTGCCCCAGTCTGTTCCAGTCACCCATTTTCTGTCACAAGCTCCTCGAGGTGTCAGGGCTCAGGAAACTCCACTCATTATTTGCTTTCATTTTACAAACAGCTGTGACATTAAAAGACATTCCCTTCATGCACCTCATTTTCAAAGATTTTTTGTGCCCTCAGAGCTTAGTTTGAGATTCAATACATTTTTAGAGAGCAATACTCTCCAGTACTAATACTTCCTGCCCACACAAAATGAACCATTGCTTCATGTGCTTCCTGATTTGCCTACTCTGGAGTAACTTGATGTCCTCCAACGATGGAATATCATCATTTGAGCCAAATTGAGCCTCCTCCCACACACAGACATTCCATAACCATAATGGAAATACTTCTATGAAAAAAAAATTGAGATTGGTTATTTACTAAAGGAAGAAATATTCCTTCTTTATGGGTGCAATTAGAAGTTTCCAACATTTGATACTCTCAGTGGTCATTTTGTCCATCAGAGGATCTTTCAGGCAAGACTTTAAGGAAATACAGGCATTTTATTTATTCCATTTTACATTTTATTCAATCCAATTCTCATAATTCTTATGATTTCAAAGTTGCTCACAGAAACATGGAAATCAAAGGCAACTGGATGAGACAAATGCACTTTATTCTTCTACAGAACACGGCACCTATGGGGATAAACTAAATGTGACCCTGAGAGCTGTCAGGACAAATTAACTGGTCAAAACCCATTTGAACAAATTCAAATTTAAACTGTGTCAAACTAAAAAGAGAGGTCTCTCCTCTGTCATATTTAACATTTAGACCTACAATGTTTAAGGAGCCACATGTACCTTTAATTTTCTTTTTCCTAAAGGACAAACTTATTTTAAAAATAAACATTAATATCTGAAGCATTACTGAATTCTTGCCAGGAGCCAGAAAGAGCTTAAAAAGTCAGGGAAAAAAGGACTTCTTTTGAGATGGAAATTAGCTCAGTAAAAATGATCAGATCTGCCAAACTGGTAACGTGATGACTGGGAATTTCAGCGGTGAGCAAAACCAGTCTTCATTTTTCAGGCAGATGACCCAAATGTCAAAGGATTGCATGAAATCACAGGTACTTCTTTGGAGTGAAGTCCTGCTGGTGAGAGAGGTAATTCCTCATGCAAAAAGGCCCGGCCTGTATTCTGAAAACTGGCCAAGTCATACTTGTGAAACTCAATGTGAATTGTGGATGCTCCTAATTGAGCCAAATTAATTCAAGAATTAACACCCCAGTGAAGATGTTGTAGACACTCAGTGGGAGCCACTGACCACAACAGTGCACCAGATGTATCTGAGGTAAACAACACAGAAAAGCAAACAACTGGATTATAATTCTGCTGATAGTTACTTTTAAATCTGGGGGTTTTTCCTTCTGGAATTGAAAAATTATGTGGGAGCCTTTTCTATTTAGGAAAAGACATATCTTGAAAACCCATGGACAGAAGTCCATTCTGTCATTTGTGTTTCTGAACCGGTCTTCCCTGGACTTGTCATCTATCAAAAGAGACACTCAAAAGTGTCCAAGGAACCACCAGAGAACCAGCCAGAAGCTGCCCTGCTCCTGAGAGCTGTTCTGAGGGATTTGAAACCCACTTTTCCAGCACAGAAAATTGTTTTGTGCAGCAGCTGCTCACCTGTGCCTCCCCTCGTGCTCCCTGTGCTCCTTTTTGCAGCCTCACCCCTCAAAGCCCCCTTGCTGCTGGCATTGATTCGTGCCTCTCCCCAGAGCTTTGTGTTCCCACTAAGCACAGCAGCCCCTCTGCAAAGTGCAGAGCCCATTTATAATTCATGGTTTTGCCTCTCAGAACAGCCACAGGGTTTTCTGAGGTCCTGTTCTCCCTGCAGCTCTGTGCCTTGGTCATGGAAATCCACTTTGCCTGGGCTTTGGGGCATCTCTGAAGAGTGAACTGGTGATTGCAAGGGTTGATTCTGCTTCAGCTGAACTCTGAATTCAGCTGCTGAACTCAGGATGAGCAAGATCAGGCATTTTAGGAAGAGAACATGCCCATCAGCCTGCATTTAGGGAGTATTCTGAGATGCTGCTTCCTGTGTTAGAAGCACTCCCTCTTCTGAGACAAAATGTACTGAGGAACGAGCCCTTGAAACTCTGTGTAAAATAAACAAATAGTCTTCTGGAATCAAATTAGTTACCATTTTATTCCTTTTTTTCTTCCCTCTTAATTGCTTACTTCCATTTTCTCCTGACGGAACACTTAAAATGGAGCTGTTGGTTAGAAATTCAGAAAACTGAAGTGAAAATTGTGTAACTCAGACTGTGTTTAGTGCTCCACATTCTCTCACTGTGCCTTTTAATTTTGTAACAACCATTAGTGGAAGGGCTGACAAATGGTAGAAACCTGGGAAAAAAAAGTGTCAGAATAATTTCTCGCTCTTCTCTTTCTTTTTCTCTACAAATGAAGACTGAGATTACATCAGTGGGAAAAAATAGAATCAAGAAGGAGAGATGTGATGGAAATTCCTATGAAATCCATTCTGTGATTAGAGGTATCATGAAGAGTATGAAGAAACACAGGGGATTGCCTGGAGTTTTCTTTGAACTCAGAGGCATCAACGCATGGCAGTGCAGACAGCTGCACTCTCTGTGAAGTGGCAATCTTTCCTGATATATTTATTACAGAAAAAGGAAAAAAAAATATTATATGCACTTCTTTGAGTGAAAAAGAGACAGGCTGGGTAGTGTGTTTTGAACCAAGACACAAAACCAGTGTGTTCTCTAGATTAATGAGCTAATAAAAATCTATAATGCAGGGAGTACTAAGAGAGAAATCAGCAAATTTTACATATTCTGTTAATGTCTAACACTGAGTGGGGTTTTGTGTCTCAAAGATCTGTGCAGTGCAGGACTGAAAAGAAATTGAGCATAGCATTTTCACTCTATTGAATTGCAAAACGAAATATTTCTGTGTCTAGGGCTGCTTATGAAGGGATAATTCTCTCACCCATGGGAAACAGGAGGATGGGACAATTGGCAAAGTTCTTGGCAATATGGAGCATGAGCCCCTGAAATCATTCTGGTTTTGGACATCACCCATGGCTTTAGTTCTGGGATTTAATGCACATTATTTGCACTGTCTCAGTGGTGATCAAATGTGTTGTTCGCTGGAAACAGTGGAATCACCTGTTCTCCTGGCCCTGAGAGCAAGGTCCCCGGGCTCTGCTTCACCTCCTGAGTCCCTTCCAAAGGGCACAGAGCGCTCCCCCTCTCCCAAATTCATGTGGCCCAGGAGCTCCAGCTTAAGCTCCAGCCTCAAAGCCCACCCAGTTCCACCTTCCACTGTCCCAGGTCCCTCCAAGCCCCATCCAACCTGGCCTTGGACTTCCAGGGATGGAACATCCCAACAAAAATTCCATTGTAACTCTTGGAAAGGAAAATTTTCCAACTTGTTGCATCCCTCAAAATAAAGGAAATATCAAAGCTGAGCACGCAATGCTGGAAAAAGTAGTCTGAGTAGTAAAATGTTTCATTCTATTAAAACTTGTTTTGGTACCACATGATGGAGGAAATTCAAGTCTTTGTTGAATTTATTGAGTTTTTAATCTAGCAGTATTTCTTCAACATAAGTAAATACACTGAAGTATTTAAATGCTTTTGAATTCCAAGGGATTTGACACTCCCAAGCGTAATTCCGGCCTTTTAAAATTTATAAATATTTTATAAAAATACAGAATATATCACAGTTTAATTACTTAGGATGACTTATCCACTCTCTGAGAAGTTTTCTATAATTATTATTCACTTTTACCACAGGAAAATGTTTTTATATCAAGAAAGATGATCTCTACCTCCACACTTTATTTTATTTTATTTTATTTTATTTTATTTTATTTTATTTTATTTTATTTTATTTTATTTTATTTTATTTTATTTTAATTTTATTTTATTTTATTTTAATTTAATTTTATTTTATTTTATTTTTATTTTTTTTTCATTTTCATTTTCACTTTCATCTTTTTATTTTCCTCACCATCCTTCTCAGCCTCATCCTAATGCAAATCGAGGACCTTATTTGTATGCAATACTTTAATTTCAAGCCCTGTAAGATGACACTGTTAAATATTTGCACTGTGTATTTTTACCAGCAGATTCTTCATCAGCCACAGATTTCTGCAGCAGCAAATTTCAGCTGAAGTCAACGGGCACAGGTTTCTAACTGCCACATAGAATTTCAGTTTTCTTCCTGAATGACCTGCTTAGAATAATTAGCTTTTTTCCTTATGCTGAGCTGACAGCTACCTGGGAAACAGCAGGTGCTCTCAATGTTAATAATGCTGTGCAGCCCAAGGCCCTTTTCCTTAAATTCTTAGCATAAAGAAGATTGCAGCAAAGTCATATTTGTTGAATAAATTGTGAAGATGTTTCAGCTTAACAGAATCATAGAGGAAATCAAAATACACAAAGCAAGGAAAAGAGAATTAATATTGTATTTTCCCAGAGGCTTTGCTTCACCAAGTGCCTGGTTTGTGGCGCTGAGATCTGTAAATGATTCCTGGTTAATGCTGGGCTGTGAATTAGTGATGACCCAGCAGAGGGCTTGGCTGCAGACAGGAATGTTCTCCATGGCCTGGGGATAGCTCAGCACAGTCTTGGGATGGAGAATCCTCAGGAGATTTTTGTTATGGGGGTTTTTGGAAGGAATTTTGTCTGAGTTAGACATGGGACCTCTGAATTGTTTTTGAATATGTGGTTTATTTTTTTTTATCTTCTACATAGACAGGAAGGGTGAGTTTGGCTCACATCTTCACTCCATGGTTCAGAAGGTCACAAGCCCTCTAGTTACAAGACCTTTTAAGGATTTATTGACCAATAACACACTGCCAACAGGGATATTTATGCTTTTGACCCAATCCTTAAATATTTTGTCTTAGGGACCCATGCTACAGCGTAAGCTTTCTTAGCCAATCATGTTATGACGCACAAATCTGCATGTTATGACATACAGTACCTCATTCTAAACTCTTTGTTTACCTTTTGTAACTATTTTCACTTTTTCTATACCCTAAACCCTGAAACTCTAAACTTTCTTCCACTTTTAGAGAGCTGTGGGGTATAAGAGGGACAGGAAGGTTCCATTCCAGAGGGGAGCACATGGAGCACTCCTGAAGGCCTCAATTCTATCATTAAAAAGACTTTTCCCTTGTATTTTTGCAACAATTATCTAATGATTTCCAACCCATATGCTTGTACCAGATGTCTGAACCTTCACAGGCCAGATCATATTTATTCCTTCAGACAAACCACTTCATATTACTTAGTAATAATTCTCAGGATCATTATTATCATTCTCATCACTTCAAATCCAAACACAGCAAATATGATGAATAACATGCTTCAAATTTCCCCCTTGATTAATGGGCTGTGTGTGTGCACAAAAACTCTTCAGTCTGCAAGATGTGATTTCCCTGGTGAAGCCATTCTAGCCAGATCTTTCCTGCACTGTGGAACAAATGAAATTCTGAAATGACAGCACCCAAAATGAAACTTTCCTGTGGTACAGATGCTAAAGGTATTAATTTCCATTTCTCTGCACTTCCCTGTGCTTTCCTGTCATTATTAATAATTTTTACTCTTAAAATACTTGTGGAATACCTGCAAAAGGCTTGTGAAATACCTGTAAAACTCAGAACCTTTACTTGCATCACTTGGTTTGCACTTCAGCCCCTCAGAACTCTCTCTGCCCCTTTAGCAATCCAAACCCAATGAAACCCTGGAGTTTTGCTATATTCCAGAGCCAAAAAAGAGTTAATAGTGCACCATGCAGATAAGGTTGTCATTACCCCTTGACAGTAAATATTGCTTTGTGCCAGGTTAGCTGATGTGATAAGGAGCAGAACCTCCCAGCAGCAGGATGCTGATAATGATCCCAGAGCCTCTCATCCAGCAGCTCTGAGCTCCTGCAGGCAATGCCATCCCCTCCTGAAATGCAGCACAGACACAACGTGCCTGTCCATTAGAACAGAGTCTTGTGCCCTGCTCGATGGATGATGCAGCGCCACCCTCCCCCGGGGTCTGCACGAGGGGACCAGGCCACAGCTTTTAACTTTGTTTTTCAAAGCATTCTGGCTGCTTTCCATCACCCCAGCCTGCTGGAATCTGTTTGGATCACACTTTGATCAGGGTAAAAATGGAAATACCACCATGATGGCTTGGTTTAATAGGGATTTAGAAAAATGATCAGTTTCTGAGCTGTAAATCCCATATTTACCTTTACATCAGCGTGTCCATTTCTAATTTGATGTTCTGCAAACCAGTGTCAGTGCACCTGTACACAAACAGTGCTTTTCACTTCATAGAATCACCGAATCCCAGAATTATTTGGGTTGGAAGGGACCTTAAAGCTCATCCCCTTTCACCCCTGCCATGGCAGGGACACCTTCCCCTATCCCAGGTTGCTCCAAGCCCTTTCCAACCTGGCCTTGGGCATTTCCAGGGGCAGCCACAGCTGCTCTGGGCACCTGTGCTGGGGTCTGCCCACGCTCACAGCCAGGAATTCCTTCCCAATATCCCATTTAAATCTCCCTTGATTCAGCTCAAAGCCATTCCCCCTGTCCTGGTACTAAATGCCCTTGTTTAATTAAAAATTTCAGTTGCATATTTGCCTCTGTGTCTTTTATCAGAAGTCATTGCAGCACTTGTCCACAGCAGTCCCAGACTGCCACATCTTTTTTTTTCAATTTCTAGGATTTCTAGAGAGGTTTTGTTTCAATTCCTGTTGGTATCCTCCTCATCTATAAGCATTTATTGATTTTTAGAGCCAAACCAACAAGTAAAAACACAGGAGTGGGAAACAGGAATTGCAAAGAGGCAAAATGGAAGATAATGGAGGTTGGAAATGAGGCTGGCTTTAACAAGCTCTGCTTTAACAAACTGCTGTAACAAACTCTGCTTCCTTGCTTGTTAAAATTGGTTCTATCAAGACAACCCTTGGCAGATCACTATAATTTTTAAAATTAAAAAAAAAAAAACAGACTACACCAGTGCATGACTGCACTGTGATCTAAAGCGTCCCTCAAGAATATCTCCTAATTAAACTGCTTGATCAGTTTTATTACCTTACTCAGTGCAGCCAGCCTGCAGGAGGGACTGACACTTCTGTGGCAAGGATCCTGCACTGCAAGAGTGGATTTCTTTTCAGAGCTCTCTCTCTCTCACCAGCCTGATTTTTGGGTCAGGTTTACCTGTGTGTGAGGTTCACTAAAACAAGCTTAACTTCAGCCAGGTTTAGGAGACATATTGCAGAAAATTTAAAACCAAAAAACGCTCTTCTTCTTGTGTTTTATGGTGCAAGGGGTGTCAGAGCCACTGGGATTGAGAACAACACAGATCACAGAGCAGCCCAACTGTAAATACTGTGGAATTCCTGATTCTTCAGAAAAAATCTCAGTTACTGTCCCATTCCTAAGATTATTACAGGAGATTAAGGAAGACAACATAAGTTGCTTTCAAATACAAAATTTCCAGTACTTTTGAGGCATCTTATGAATTTATCTCAGAGCATAACTGATCATCTAGATATGCAAATCAAGATTGTTTGCCAAAAGCCCTTGACTACAGGAAGTGGTAAAGTGTCCTTCAGACCAAAATAGTATGAAATAATCTTACCTTCAAACTCTTCTGCTCTTCTTGGATGTTTTTGGAAACCTGGATTATTTTTAACTCTCCAAAGAATCACAGTTCCCGTTTCAAAATGTATTTGGCCAATATTTTAACATACCTACTACATGGTACTTTTTCTTTTTTTATTCTGAGAAATTTATGGGTTTTCTCTGCACCAAATCTTAATTATGCAAATTCTGTTATCATTTTGGGAATGCTTAGTCATGGAGCTTCATTACCATGTTTTTGGGGATGGTAACTGTGGAGTAGAGAAAGACAGTGGCTCCAGAAGAATTAGTGATGGTCTGACAGTCAAATATAAATTTTTCTGGGACATCCTGAACTGCTCCAAATGGATAATAATTATGTTATCCGGCATGGATGCCTACTAGGGTTAACCATAGGTGCAATTGATATTTTCCTGCTCTTCCACCACTGTTGGTTATTTCACGATGAGGACAAACAGAGACTGTTCCAGGCTTTACCATTGTGCTACAAGGGTTCATTTTGTCCTTTTATGTGACAGCCTGCCAGTTTACAGGCAAAAACAATAAAAAAAAGGAAATATTATCTATCATTTTCCCCTGGAAAGATGGGATATTAATGAGATTTGAAAGAATAATTTGATGAGAATTTCAGCAATTCAAATCAAGTATGACATTGGAGGGTGAAAGGAAAGCAAAGAGCACTGGGGTGAGTCCTGGCAGGCTGACAGTGCACAGAACTGGGCAGCTTTGGTTCACCTGGAATTCCTGCCTGCATGTCCTGACAGGGAAGCTGGAGATCTATCAACCTCATAATGGGATATTTAAACCCCTTTGATAAAATGGCAAAGGTTATGTGGAATTAACCCATTCCAAAAGCCAAGGTTCCTCATCTACCAGCATCCTTTTATTCTAAAAGTTGATCATAAAAGAAAATGGAAATATAGAAAATGTTTTAAGAAGAAACTCCGCTGGTTTGATACCAGAGGAGACCTTCTTAATGAAGAAACTACAGATCTACCTTCAAATAAATAAAATGTGGCCAGGGGGGACACACAAAGAGCCATCCACAGAAAATGGGGAATAGAAAACTCCTTTCCACGTGCTGAGTGATATTGATGGCTCTTGGAATGATTCACAGATTGAATTAAAACACTTCCATTGCAGGATCATTTGAGCAATTTGGTTTTTAGTTAAAGTATTGCCTCATTGCTGATATGCAAATAATGATTGCTGCTGCTGCCACAAAAGGCATTGATAATTTGGTCTGAGAATTGTCAGATAAACAAGAAATAGTTAATATGATGTCCCAGTGTATGTTTCTGTCAGCAGGTGATGGCTTCCTCAGCACATTTCCCAAAGTTTTTAAGTCCACTTATGAAGGATTTGAGAAGGATCTTCCTCCATTTTCCAAGATTTTGTTTTTAGCTTAACCTTTAAGTTTATCTTTCTTTTTCTATCCAATGTGGAAATTTCCTGGCTATTATTCTAATTTATCTTTTTGTTACTGAGATAATTCTTTGTTACATTTCTTGATGGATTATTCACTAACTCTTTTCCTTCTCTAGGGTTTATTTCTGCAAGAACAGCATTGCTGAGCTACTGCCCTAAGTGCATCCATTTCTTTCTATGTGACATTCAAGTAATGAATACTCTAAACTCTGTTGGTTCTGAACTTCTCTTACATGGCTCTACCTGTTCCCTCCAACCACATGATACAAATGCAAATTTCAAGGGTTGTTTCTTTGCTTTCAGTGTCTTTTTCCTCTGTAAACTACAAAGTTGGGGTTTTTAGTAACTAAGGGAGTTTCTCAGTGTGGCTTGGCAATGAACAATTGAAATCTCTTGACAATGGGCAATTAAATTCTCTCTCAGTGTTCAGGAATTGAGGGCATTTTCAGGATGGTGCTGAGTGATCAGTGACAGATGCCTGCAGAGGCCTCTCCTGGATTTAGGAATGTGCAGCACATTCCTGTGTAAACTCGTGGGATCCCAGACTGGTTTGGGTGGGAAGGGACCTTAAAGCCCATCCAGTGCCACCCCTGCCATGGCAGGGACACCTTCCCCTGTCCCTGGGTGCTCCAAGCCCTGTCCAGCCTGGCCTGGGACATTCCAGGGATGCTTCAGCCAAAACTTCTCTGGGCAGACTGTGCCTCCCTCTCCACTGGACAGGATTTCATTATTGGATACCACTGCTTCTCCCAGGGAAGCAGCATTTCATGGGCTGAAAGAGACCTGAGCAGCATCCAGGCTATTCACAGGAGATTTTAATGAAGAATCAGTGAAACAGCAACATTTGCCTTCTTCCAGCTGCCACCTAAAGCTCCCAGGAGCTGTGCTTGGCTTCTTGAGCCCGGTGGTTTTCAGCTCCCCTGGGATTTTGGATGCACTTCACTTCCAAATCGCTGCAGTCCTCTCCAAGATACTCAAAGCTAGAAAAATTTGACGTTAAATGAGCAAATTCCTTCACAATCTAATGTTTATTGTCCATCTCATTATGAATGAGGCAAGAAAAATGCTGCTGGAGAGAAATGTGAATAAAGAGGAGAGAGGCCAAAAGGGAATGGGGGAAGCTGGTGGGGAGAGAGAGAAGTAAAACATGCTTTAATTCAGGTGCTCATTGGCATGTCTGAGCTGTCAGGCTGGCACCCCTGTCTGCCTGTACTCAGAGAGTTTTCCACGTAAAAGAAGCAGATGTGCCAAATGAATCTTTTCTAGAGCTGTAGCAGTTTCAGCACACTTATAAAAAATGAAATTTCTGCCTTAGGAACTCCTGGAATCCCCACACTTTTTCTAGGCTTTGTTTGGTGCTTAGAATGAAAGAGATGGACATATTTGTAGGGAATAAAGCTGAATGTATTTTGTAAAATTACTGCCTGCTACGTTTTATTTCAAACATGCCACCTACGTTGGAACTAAAAATGCTCCACAGTCTTTTTATAATTCATCTTTGCTGGAAAACAGTTGGTGGAGAATTTGAGTAGGAAAACCCAAACATTGCAGTGGCCTTGAATCCTCCTGAGCACTTCTTTGCAGAGGGTCAGTGAGGATATGTTTTGGGAGCGGTTTGAGTGTTAGTTAATCAGAAATAATTTCATTTTGATTCATCACTAGAGCCCTTCACAAATACAACCCCATAATTTTTACCTCTCTCTGAATCCTCTAAGAGTAACTCCTGAACCTTCCCTTTCCAGCTCCTGCCCTCACTGCAATGGCATCAGGGAAGAGAAAGTCACGTTCACTAAAAAAACAAAACTGGGAAAGTAGCAATTGCAATTAGTAATGCAAAGCAGCATTTAGAAAATATCTACAGAATCACTCTGGGTGGAGAGGATGAATGTAGATTATTGCTCAGCAATATTTGATACTACTGTGGTTAATTCAGTCAAATGGTTCATTTAATATCAAGAGAGTCACTAATTACAGCAGCAGAGCCACAACCTCCATTTCTGTCAGTGTGGCAGGACAGCAGCTCTGAAAGAATGGCACTAAAAGGACAAACTCTGCCTTTTTTAGCTTTGAAATCTTTGTAGGTGCTAAAACAATTTTGCAAAAGGACAAATCTGAGTTTACTTTTTGCTTTCCCTTTTTTCCTTCATTGCAAAGAGGAGCACAAGACATTGAACCCCTCAGAATGAGCCCCAAGGAGATTTCTCAGGCAGGAATATTTCCTTACCCAAGCACAGTGAGCATTTAGAAGCATTCCTTGAGGACAGGCCCAGGGAACAAGGAGCTGCCTTCCCTTGGGGTCTGAGACAGGATGGAAGCAGAGATTTGCTCCCCCATCTAGGCAGGGTTTTCCATGCACTGAAATGATATTCATAATGTGTTTTTCTGCACAGTCCAATGTTTCTCAAACTGTCTTCCAACCTAGGCAGCCAGGAATCCTGTAGCACTGAGATGTTCTGCTCTTTTTCTAGGTAATCCACATTTTACAAACTGGTGGCAGTGTCACACACAGAGTTCTGTGTTATGGCACATGGGCTGATGTCAACCCTGCCAAAGGAAGGAAAAATTTAGAAATTGGAATGAGCGGGGCAAGAAAATCTGGGAAGAAACCATGAAAGCATCTCATTGCTGAGGAGGATCCAATGTCTTTGCAGCTTCCTGACACACAGCACCTCATTTAATGTGGTCTGAAAGTGTCATCCACAGCAGCCAACTTATCCTGAATTTTACTTCATCAGGTAATTTTACTTCATCACTGTGAGGTAATGGAGAGCTGGAGAAGGCTGAGCTCTCCTGAAATTGCATTTCTACTCTGCCCTCCCTGGGGTGGTCAGGACTGGGGGGAAGTTGGGGATTTTGCATAAATTTAACACATGGTAAAGGTTACAGGGCCCAGCAAGGCGTGACACATTGTCTGACTGCTGATATTAAGCTGCGAGACAAAAAAGTAAATTTCTTTACATAATGACCTGAAAGATTAGTTATGCTTGATAAATGTGACTTGAGAGACCTTCCTTGAGCTCAGACCTTGCTCTGGGAGCAGAATTACATTTCTTAAAAAAGGTCTGAACGTATCTGCTTTACAGATAGGGAAATTTCAGAATACAGTCCTAAATAACCTGATCATAAATACAGACCATTAAATTGCTAAATGCTGCTGAAATCTTTTATGGAGATAGTGTTAATCCAGTTGGTTCTTGGAAGATATATAGACCAGTTTCTAATTGGTCCTCAAAGTGGAGTTAGTGAAAGTCAGGTAATAGTGATAGGGATGCAGAAATACCTCAGCCAAAATAATTTCCATAGAGAATTAGAGATAGACCTGATTCAGGAAGGTCTTTGTACAACATTTACCTGTGGGCCAGCTGGCAATGACCCCAAGCATGGCTGCAGTCACTGGGAAGACACAGACTGGAGCCATGGGCTCAGCCATGGTTTTGTTGTCCCTCCAGGCTGCCAGTGGTGCACAAACTGAATTAAAGCTGAATCAAAGCCTTGAGGGCACTGGCTCTGGGTAATCCTGCTCTGTTTCATACCTCAGCCTCTGGGGCAGGGAGGAATGGGCCCTTTGGGAATGTTGGTGGAAGTGGAGCAGGTCTGGGTTCGCTTCTGGGGCTGCAGCTCTGATGATCACCAGCTCTGCTGCTCTCCTTGTGAAACACAGCAGGAAAACTTCTGAACTTGGGACATTTGGGCATCATCCCCCGTGGTTATTCTGGGAAATGCAAACTCTGAAATATCCAGGAGGAAGCCAGAGCTATAATCTCTTTGGGACTTTCCACATTTCAAAGATGAGGGTGATCCCCATGCAAGAAACCATCTCAAGGTCTTGTCTGAGCTGGTGGAAGCCTTGAGAAGACATTAGGTCACTCTGCTGGGGACAGACTGGGCACAGAAACACTTCCAGAGGGACACTGGAGCTCTTCTCAGTTGTATTCAAAACCTCCTACAAAAGGAATGGCCCAACCTGCCTGGACAGCTTATTCCAACACTTAACCGTGCTGAATATTGGGAACTTGTGCCTTGAAATCTGACCTTTAGCACTTGCACTGCACAGCTGTCAACTCTGAGGTGAGCTCTGCTGACCCTTTAAAAGCAAACAGCTTACAGCACTCAAGAGTTGTTCACAAAATTCATTACTGAGGAGCATTAAAGTCCCAAACTTGTGAGAGAAACTGGGGAGGAATTGCAGGCAATTCTGATTCAGTGACTTAGAGACAACTGGAAATGTGGTGCCAGTGGAACACAGGAATCCAAGGGGGAGCCACAAGAGCAAATTGTTTGTTTCAGTTGGACAAGTGGCGAGAGCAGAGGAAAACAGTGAAACCTTTACTTTAGAACAGCTTGGAAATTGAATTCTAATTCTGCATTTGTGGCTCAGGTCTCTCCCAAACCTATTTGTCTTCAGAAAGAGCTGAAAAGATGCTATAAAACCTACATTTTTCTAAATAAGGGATGACCTCAGTTATCCACTCCAGTTTCAAATTGCATCTGGTGGAATTGTGCCCCTGCATTATGGGATGCTGAGGTCAGGAGGCGGATCAGGGAAGCCCAGCATCCCCCAGCTCAGCACCCACAGGGTGAGACAGGATCACAGTGCATCCCAGTGTGCTTCCTGCACGTTCTGAGGTTTGATAAACATCATGTCCTGCACAGAGAGGAGGCTCCCTGGCTGTGGCACTGCTCCAGCACAGGTACTGATCTAATGGGCAGCGGAGGAAGAGGGAGAGGGGTTTGCCGGAGCCCGGCAATGTGCCGGGAATGTTAACGAGTCCTCTCACGTCATCATCCTCCCCTCCCTCCCTCCCTGCCTTCCCTTTCATGAGCCAGCCTGAAATCAGGGAATTACATGCTAAGGAAAACCCTTCAGCTAAACATATAATTATTCTGCACAGGATCAGTGCAGCATAGTTAATCAGTTTACCAACTGAATTAATTTTTATTTTTTTTATGTCTGCATCTCCTGTTGAGGGTGCAGAAATTCTGGATTTAAAGGGGAAAAAATGGCTCGCAGTTGTGAAATGAGTATCTACAGCAGACCATTTATTAGGAGAGAAACCTCCACTGCAGGCTGTTTTGGCAGACAAACCTGTCAGTCCCCAGGACTTTGAATCACTGACTCTGTGTGGAGTTATTACAGGTACTTAAGGAATAGCTGGTTTCCCATTTTAATTTTCAGCTGTTCAATAACACTGCATTCTCTGAAAGTTACAGCAGTATTTCATTGCATTGTGTTTCATTTCATTTCCTCGGACTGCTCTGAAAAGTGAGTATTTATTTGGACAGAGGTGTCACTTCCCTGTAAATGAGTTCACATTTTAAATGACCTACTTGTAAACTGCTCCCCTCAGGAAGTACAACATCTCCAATGCTCCTGCTTGTAAAAGTACAGAGAACTCCCCTCAGATTTTGCCTCCAATGAAACACAAACTCTCACCTTTTGTTAATTCAGTAAGACATCCTAGCTCCCCTCTGCACCCCAAACTCTGTACAGGACTGCCCTGCTCAGTTAAAGGGTTAAAATGGATGGGTTTGGGTTTGGCTGATGACCTGCAAAGTGCCTCTGCATTTCACAGAGAGCTCCTGTGCCAAAAAGCAACCAAAATCCCCAGGTAAAGCATTCCAGATGCACATCTTGGAGGGCAGCTTGCCATTTTCTCCCATTAATATGTTAAACCTAATCCAGGGAAAATCGACCAGTTAGAAACCACTCTGAGCCTGAAGGCACTGGGGAGCTTTATGGGTAATGTTTGTTTTCCAATGGGGAAATCTGAGCAAGGCAAAGGTTTTTCCTAAAAATCTCTTTCTTTTGGGTCCATAGAAAACATCCCCAGGAAAACAGGTAAGTTATGTAAGAAATGGCTGTAACCAGGGAAAACACCTGAAAACCATTTGGAGAGCTTTAAAATGTTGGAAAATTTGGGGGGAAAAAAAGGAATACTGACTAAAAACTGTTGCTAAAAATACCTCCCCAGTTAATGTTGTCAGCTCCTTTGAAACCTTCCCTTTTAACCACAGCGCTGCATCTGCTAAACTTAACAAAATATGTTTGTATAGAGACAAAAGTATGCAGAGTTTTAACTTCTAGAACCCCTGAGAGCCTCAGGAATGAATTTCCCCAGACTTGCATGGCCTTTTCAGGTTGTCCACACCATCAGATGCTGTTCCCTAATTGAATTCCAGTTGAGTGCGCTCCCGAGAAGGGAGCTGGGGATAAATACAAGATGCCAACTTGTCATTACAATGTTCCTTAAAGCCTACCAATTTTTACTTTTTTGGCAAGTAACATTTCCTAAAGGAAAAGAACAGAAGGGTGTCTCCTCTTGTGGGGGGGGCTCAGGCTGCAGCTGCTGCTCTCATGGGATGCTGTAACCAGGACACGTTCTGGGGACCTGGGTCTCAAGCCATTAACATCATTTTTGTGGCTTCCTTCCATCTTCTCTACAGTTATTTGATGCTTCTGGTACGCACTGCTAGTTAGTTTCAAAGCATGGGCTTTGCTAACAGATTTTAGGAGTAAGTTCTAATGGCTTCAAGGGATATGATAAATGCAAGTTTTAAAAGTGGGTTGCCATCATTTCCCTGTGAAATGTCATTTACAATCTCCACAAATAAAACTAATTGTCTACACATTTTTAAGCCCCCCAAAGGTATATTACAGAGGCAATATTTGTTCCATTGTTTATTAACATGTTGCTATCTACAGTCAAGATAATACTCATTCCTAAAGTGGTAATTTTTTGAAAGTGTCTTTAATTTATCTCTTGATGCTGTGAAAGAAGTGACCTTTCAGAAGAGAAGAGCTACATAAAATCTACCTTATCACTGCCAATCACTGCCTGTGCAGACCTTCAGCCTCCCTGGCACATGGATTCAGCACAGTGACTGCAGCCAACAGAGCTGAGCTGCACAACACATGGAAATTACAGGCAAACAGTGGCCACAGTTGGGCAATTTTTGCAAAGTAAGGTAGTTATAAGTAGTTTTAAACCGACTCTGGTCTGTCATTTGTGTGGGTTAGGTCTTTCCTTTGGCTGCAGCTGAACAATGCATCTGCAAAGGGATAAAAAGGAGGCTTGTAATGTTAATGTGGGGGAAATGGACAAAATGTGCAACTTTCCTGTTTGTGGATGTGCAGCTCATGCTACCAAGGAAAATATCAACGTTGTGAATACTTAATGTTCACTGCATTATATTTACTAATGCTTGAACACAGAGCACTGACAATGCTGCCTACTCCAGATATCCCTGTGGATGGTGCACTGTGCAGGCTGGTATGGAAATCCAACTGTCAGGCAACTCCAGACATGTAAAAACCTGCTGCTTGTGTGACCTTCCTCCACTGCACATCATGGATTGCTGCTCCCCAGTATGTAATAATTTTGCCTCAGAAAAGATAAAAAAGTAGCAGGAAGTAATTTTAAATTTAGCAACAAGTATTCTACATGTTTTGACACTTCATTTACACTATAATTCAAGTAAGGAGTTAAATTAGCAGAGGGATCTGTCCACTTTTTAACTCTTTTATGTACTGGAAAGGAAAGTGTGGGTCAGAAAACTCCTCTGCAAATACATTAGGATTTGCTATCATCTAATGACATTGGAGCCTGGGAATCAATTCTATATCTAAAGGTTCAGGATCCATCCCAATGACCTGCTTAAACCCTCCCAATTACCCCGAGTTCCCTAACACCTGAGAAACAAAGTACATCCATTCCCCCAGACACCGTTTGCTTCACAAGACTCTGTGCTTGTAGAGGAATAATTAGCTGATAATGGCAACGTGTCTGATGAGCACCAAAACAGCCCAATTTCAGCGAAGTGTGGAGATGCAGCTCAGCAAAATGAGATCAGACCCATTCCCCTATTAATGAGAATACTTTGAAAGCCTTAAGGACATTCAAGTGGGCATCCAATTCAACCCTCCCATAGAGTTCGGTCATCACACTACAGGAATCATTTCCACGAGTAACCTACACCCCAAATTTGCACCTCTTCTCCTTATATAACAACGATCCCCCGTGGCTGGAATGATTTGTCTCAAAGACAGGCAGCTCATCAGAAGCACTGTATAACAACACTAATGCATCCCACTGTGGGAATACAGTGGGGGCAATTCTCCCCCCCTCCACTCCGCAGAAATTTAAACCACTTATCATGAGAACAATCCCTCGCCCTCCCATCCATCCCGGTCTGTTTGCAGCACAGCCGAGCATTGTCAGGCAAAACATGTCACAGCTGACGGCTGTGTTGTGAAGCTGCGAATGTGCAGGGAAATCATCATTCCTGTCAAGTTATCCCGGCGAGTTTCCCCGCTCAGCCCTGCGCCTTCCACTGCCGCGGACGCGGAGCCTCGGACGCGCGGCTGGGCAGCCTGGACAGGACAGGACACGTCCCTGGAGGAGCCTGGACAGGGCAGGACAGGTCCCTGGAGGAGCCTGGACAGGGCAGGAGCCTGCACAGGGCAGGACACGTTCCTAGAGGAGCAGGATGCCTCAGTCCAGCCCCCGGCTCCTGGTGCTCCTTGTGGTACCCAAAACTACAGAGCAGCGCTGCACAGCCACTGCATCACATCACCTGATATGAGCAAACCAGACCTAACCAGGGCAAATTTAAAGCAGCCAAACATCCCGACGTTACCCTGTGCGAGGCATAATGGAGCCGTGAGACACAAACACTTTGTGTCTGCATTGTCCAACAAATGCAGTTGATCCCTGCTCCGCTGCCGGCAGCAATTCCCAGAGCACGGCGCAGCTCCAGCAGCCTCTCCTCAGCCCTGTCTCCAACAACTACTGGGCAAAGCAGCGCAGGGATGCTCGGAACTGAATAAACTCTTCCCAAAACAAAGAATGCGAGAGCACGGATGCAAATTGCCAGGATCCCAAGTACAGACAATACACGGCAATAAACGATCCTACCTTTCATCCAATCCACTACTTGCTTGGGCGTCCACTTGCTAATAGGTTCCATAACGAGAGCCATCATCAGATCACTTTATCATTCACACCAAAATCGGGGGAAAAAGGAGAGAAAAATTGTATCAGAGCATGGCTGGGCTACGAGAGCAGTCGGATTTTACAGTGCAGTTCAAAGAGAAGATGATGCTTTGTCCCTCCAGGTTCCTCCTGCACTGATTCAGTAATGTATAAAATTACACTGCTTGATCAGCTCTGGCACCTCCCCCACTGCACACAGCCTGCAACACCCGGAGCACCGAGCCAGGAAATGGTGCAGTACAGACTTACTTACCAAAGCCTGTGCCCGCCGAGCACGGCACGGATCAAACATGGATCACACACGGAGCGATGCTCGCTCCGCACGCCGCGCTCGGCCGAGCTGCTCTGCTCCAGCCAGCCCCGGGATCCTCATCAGGGAAAATGTCACTGCTGGAACTTGATAGCAGATTGTCTCGGCTTCATTGTGAATATGCTGACTGTCACTCGGCTTAAAGTGAGGATAGAAACGTCAGGATATCGCCTGGCATCTGGCAAAATGCTGAGCAGCTCCATCTTTACAATGCGAAATGTTGCTGGAGTCTTGTACTGTGTAATCATGTAATTCAGAATGTCAAACACAGTATGAAAAGTCTTACCCAAGAAAAAAACTGCTGGGAGAAAACTCTCTTTTTTTTTTTTTTTTTCTGGCCACATTCAGAGCCAGGATATTTCCTCCTATGAGCTGCTCATTTTGTAGGGGAAGAATGACAGCATTGAGGGGGCAATTTGTACTGCTACAGCACTTTAGGATAGACAAGTACAGCAAGTATTTTGACTCTCAGTACTGGGATCATTAGTCAATGTCTCCCTTTTGTTATGAAGGGAAAAAAAATGTTTTAATTATTCCTAATCCCGAAGTTTACTACCCTTCTGACAGATGAAGGTGAAACATTTCAACGAGATGTGCCAAACAGCACTTTTTGGACCTATTTGTGACCCTCTTCACCTCATGCAGCTCAAATTCTGCATCCTGTGGCTGAGAAGGTGCTGCAGGCTCCAACCTTTTGTCTGGGATCTGCAGCCCCACTATTTTATGTTAAGGGGAGAAACTCAGAGACCAGAAAAAAAAGCAGAACAAAACAGTTCCACCTTTCTCTTCAGTGATCTTTCCTCTGTGCCTTTTCCTCCAGCACTGCTCCACGTTTCCCAGCACATCAGGGGAAGAGGATGGTGATATTCTGCTCCCCTGGGGCTGGGCTGAAGTCCCCAGGCTGAGATCTGTCCTCTCTCTCTCTCATACAGAGGAACATGAAATAGCAATGGAATTTTTATCACAGAATCCCAGGGTGGTTTGGGTTGGAAGGGACCTTAAAGCCCACCCCATTTCACCCCCTGCCATGGGCAGTGACACTTTCCACTTGCTCCAAGCCCCATCCAGCCTGGCCTTGGGCACTTCCAGGGATCCAGGGGCAGCCACAGCTGCTCTGGGCACCCTGTGCCAGGGCCTCCCCACCCTCACAGGGAGGAATGCCTCCCTAAAATCCAATCTTAACCTACTCCCTGGCAGTTTATTCTCCACCCTTTCAAGGCTCTTTTTGATATAGTTAAGGATGCAGACAGGCATCCTTCCCCCCACTAAAGCGTCTCCAAAGAGATGTGCCATTCTCAGCTCAGTGATGCACTCTATCCTTTTTTATTTTTCTTTAGCTTGGGAAATAGTGTGATTAGTATTCTATGATGTATTTGGAGTGCTCAGAGCAGAGATCTTCTCTACAAAAGGATTCACATCAATTCTCCTTCAAGAAGGCTCAACAGCATGTCAGCTTCCTTTCTGAGTTTTGGGAGACCACTTTCAGTAGCTTCAGTTCTGTCTAAATAGCTGTTTACAATGGACATCATAATGACAAAGCTCTCAAAGGCACAATACTTCTCTTTTTAGGCAATAGTGGGCTAGAATTGAGAATAAATATTTCTATTAGCTATTGGAAACTGTACAAGTGGTTTCGGAGCTATTCTTTCTTCAAATTCTTAATTTTTTAAAGTTGAATACCAGCATGATAGAATTTGAGATAAGCTATGTTGTGGACAAACTTGGTATTTTGACATTTTTGACATTTGCACAAAAAAAAATCTTCATTCATGATTGTTTGGACTATTTCCCTAATTCCTGTCATTTGACAGACATTCTGTCAATGCCCCTTTGTCTCACATTTCCTACCCAGGCTTGACTGGGCACTTTTTTAATATATTTGGACATATTTTTGAAAGAGGATGAAGCCTGAATTCAAAGCTCATCAATGTCAATGGGAATAATTCCACTCATTTAAATTGTCCTTGGATGACAAAAGAGGCCTCCAACTATTATTTTGGAATCAGGACTTCCATTTTCACAATGAGAACCTTCTAAATCTTTCATGTCCTGTTACTGAGGCTCCTCCCCCCAAAGAAGGTTTGCATTTTCATTTATTCCCAGGGTTATTCATGGTGCTGGCTCAGGCAGGAGCTATAATTTGGCTGGAAGACCCTGGCTGTTAGATTAAATTCCTGTGATTTTCATTGTCATCACCAGTCACAGTTTGCCTGTATTCTGGGATTTTGCAACCTTCAGGACAACCATCTACATTTTTGTTCTACTTCTTGGAGTTAAATATTCAAAGCTGTTAAAAAAGCTCAGTTTCTCTCTTTCCTGATGATTTATTCAGGTTCATTCTCTGTTGCAAAGATCAGTGCACATGGCCCTGGTTTGTCACGAATCATTCCAACCCCAGGGAAATGTTCCTTCAACTGCTCCCAGGGGTGTGTTTAGCGTGGCAGCCCATGGATGGTTCTACCTGGGGATTTCCTCAGCTTCTTCTTTTGTTGTTTCCAGAAAGATTTATTCCTCACACCCATGGGAATGTCACAGGACCGTGGCAAGATCAGGAGAGGAGCCTGTGGCAGGCCAAGGGACTCAGTGATGGATCCAGCTGAGCGCCAGAAAGGCCAAATGGAGCCCGGACTGTTTCTGGAGCCATGGTTCAAGTCAGTTCAGAGCACTTCTTGATACAGGTTGTCCCCTCTGCCTGCTGAGGTAATAGCTCTGGAATGAGAAATCATGGAATTCACCCCTGCACTGAGCTGTCACCTCAGCCTGACAGGCTCCCTCACCATTCCTGCCAGCCTTGGGTCACTGCAGTGGGATCAAGTGGCTGAAGTCACTAAATGAGGAAATTTTTTAAAAAATAGGCAAAACTGTGCAATCTCTAAAGCTGTGCTGTGTGTTTTCTTTTCTGCCTGTTTATTGCAGGGCTTCTGCCTAGATCTATCCCCCACCCTACCTAGCACTGCTTCCTAATGCCAACATAAAAGCAACAATGCATTCCCATGACTGTGTTTTTCTTCCAGGCTGAATGTAGCAAATCAAGAGAAAAAAGATCAAGGAACATCTTTCTCACTATTATTCTATCTAGGTCATGTAAATGAGAAATACTTTCTGACTGAAGTCTGCATAAGCATTGGAGCAAAGGGAGGCATTTGAAAGGGAGAAAGGAAGCAGAGCTTTCACTATGAAGCAACGTTGTTGTCAAGGGCCTATATAAAATAATCTGGTAATTCCAGCCCATAATCATCGCTGCTGCCTTTGACAGCAAAGGCCTAAGGCTGAACAGACTGGTGGAAAGGTTTGGAGTCCCTCCTCCTTCCCTGCAATAATGCTGAGAGTGCTGTAGCTTTTGAGCACTGCCTGGTATCTCTGGGATTGCTAATTAAACCATCAGTCTCTGTATTTTCATGGTCACTGTGGGAGGCAGTTAAATGTTCTTGTGTATTTCATGGCCAGTGATAACTTTCCAATTAAGGATTATGTTCAAATCTGGTACCATAGCCATTCTAACACTTAGAACAATCATGTATTTCTCGCAGTTTTCATTTGGTAACAATTATTCCCATCTTCTTTGATGAAGAAATAACTTGCATGTTGTGAAATAAGTCCTTTAGGAGAGGGTTAGTTTAATAAAGTCTTGACACGGCATTTGATGTCCATTATGGAAAAACAAGAACATGCAGTTCCAGATTAAATAAGTCATGAATGCCTTGGAAAAGTGGTATGTAATGTTATAACTTAGGACATCTATAATTTATATTATTAATGGAAAAGTAAGCAAAATCTCCAAGGAAATGACTGTTGAACTCTTGGTTATCACTAAAGCTTTTTATCACATAACATTCATATATTGTACAGCTTTTTTTGTGGAAAAGAACATATTCTTAAAAATGGAGCTAAACTGTTTTGGTCAGTTCTGTTCCAGGCCAGGTTCTGCCTGATGTTGCCTCCAGCCCTTGAGACACTTGTTGGGAGATGGCAAGAGAAGTGCCTCTGGTGAAGTTGCATGAGAGCAATAAATGTGCTGGGAGGAACAAAACCCAGCTTAGGTTTGGGATAGGGATTGACAGATTCTCCTATTTAGGGATAAACCTCGGCCTTACTTAACCCTGGCTTTACAAACCAAGGGGCTGGGCTCTGTTCTCACAGGACAGGCTCCTGTGCTTTGAGCAGCCGGGGAATAATTCCACTCATTTAAATTGTCCTTGGATGACAAAAGACGCCTCCAACTATTATTTTGGAATCAGGATTTCCATTTTCACAATGAGAACCTTCTCATTGGGGGTGGGCTGTGAGGAAAGGGTTTGGATCATTCCCAGCTCCCAGAGAGGGTCAGTGGGGAGGTTCCACATGATCCATCAGTGTTTATTTCAGATCACAGGACATTCTGAGCTGGAATGGACAAGGACCAAGCCCAACTCTTCAGTGAGCATCCAGGGATGGAATCACACCCGTGGTGTTCTCAGGACCACACTCCAACCAGCAGGGCCAATCTCTTGGGTGGGGTTTGGGTGCATTGCTGTGCCCAGAGCAGCTGTGGCTGCCCCTGGATCCCTGGAAGTGTCCAAGGCCAGGCTGGACAGGGCTTGGAGCCCCCTGGGGCAGTGGAAGGTGTCCCTGCCATGGCAGGGGTGGCACTGATGGGCTTTAAGCTCCTTCTGACCCAAACCATCCCAGGGTCCTGTGATTCCCCAGCACCCCCACAGCCGAGGCTCCTTTGCCGAGGTTCTCTGTCCCAGGGGAGGCACCAGCCTGTCCTGGGTGGGATTCTGGTGGCTGTGGTCCCTGCTGGCCGTGCCCGGAGCCCCGGGATGGGCAGGATGCTGTTCCACATTCTGGAGTGCCATCTGCTGGCTCCGCACCCGCCGGCAGCTCCGGCAGCCTCCCTTTTAATAAGCCCCACTTAATTAATTAATTAATTGCATTTCATTTTCACTGCTGTTTTATCAACATTACATTTTTTTTCCACAGGAACTCACTGTAGTCTTTGCTTTTCCATCACAGGTATTAATATCCCAGTTTTTACATGGAGCCTCATTAGAAATTTATATATTTTCACACTCCATTAGATGATAAAACTGCTTTATTAATGTGTGTTAGTCATAATTTATGAACTTTACATTAATTGAGTATTAAAACACCCTTTAAAATGGTCTGGAAATCAGGGCTAACATTACAAAAATGCAAGAAATACTTGGTTTCTCAGGAATGTAGATAAATAATTTCATTATCACTTGCTAAAAAATGTGTCTTGGCATGGCTGAGATGGTTTTGTGCGCTGCTTTTTTCTCGGTGTATTTTAGTGTTCACAAAAGCTCCTCCTCTGACCTCTCTTGGGACTGAAATCCTCTATTTAGCCAAAGAACATGTACACCATGAGCAGAGGCACTGCAAACTTCCTCCTGTCTTGCATCACTTTCATCATAACATCACCTTTTTTTTTCAGGAGCTGCCCTTTAGCTGTTGCTACACTTCCTTGACATCAAGAGTAGCTTTTCTATAAAACAGGTTCTCTAGATTACACATCTTGTGGAAAAAACATCACTTTTTGCAGCCCTATCCAGAGTTTTAAATGCAACTGAAATGTATTAATGTCAAAGATATAATGTAGAAAATTAACCAAAAAATTATAATTCTTCTCCAAGAGAAATCCACTGATTTCAGTGAAGACATTATGAAGTTACAATATGGGTAATTTCTTCTCATAGAAGATGAACTTTGTGTTCTTTGACTCAGGCTACAAATGAGCAGAGAACACTGAATTTTTTTCATATTAAGGGAAACAAGATCCTCTGTTTTCAGCCTGTTTGTTGATATCACCAACATGTTTAGAGCCTCCCAAAGAGCCCCAAATAAGAGGGAATGTTCCCATCTGGGAATCCCCGAGACAACCTTCAAAGCAGAGATACAAGTGATGCCTTGTGGAGGCTGCCCTAGAACAGAGGCTGGACGGAGCTAAAGAATAAAATTGGGATTTATTAAAAGGATCTTCTCCATGGATCCAGCACAAGAGCCCAGCCAGGGCTGCACCCAAGATGAACCAAAATGGTCCCAAAATGCACGACTGGGCATGGGGTCTGTCACTTTGATCAGTTCTGCTCCACTTGCATCTTGCAGTTCATTGTCCCATTCCAGCTTTAGCCCCTGCAGTCCCATCCTGCTTGTTTTTCTCTCTCCAGCCCACGGTGTTTGTGCTCTTGGACTGAGATTTGGATCATTTGTCCTTGGTCCCCAGCTGGAGCAGGAATTGTTTTGTCTCCCTGCTCTGTGCACAGAGCTCACCATCCCCTAACAAGAAGCTCAGACTCGCACACTAAAGCAGCACAGAATCTGAAAAATATAAAAGCCAAAACCTGAAGCATCACATGAAGAAAGTCCCTTGAAGCAGTGCCAGGGGAAGAGGCTTCCACCTTGCCAAGGAAGTTTCCATTTGGGGACTTGTGCCACCACCACGAGTCACTGCTTCCTCCCCAAATAAACTTCATGAGGACACAGATATTTGGGTGATATTTGGGTAATGTTAACTTTGAGCTGCTGGGAAACACAGAGCACAGGAGCCTCATCTGATTCACTGATCTCTTCAGTTTGCCATCACCAGTTTGGCAAGCAGGGCAAAACTGCAGACAGATCCTTTGTTATCATTTTCCTGCACAGAATTCCTCCAGGAACAGCTAAAAAGTTCTGCTCAGTTCAGAACTGACTACAGGAACTAAATTAAGGAGAAACAGGGAAATATCTTGCAGCAAGTCTCTTTGAGCCTCTCATGCAGCTTCAGAGGGATCCTGTAGCACTGTGCAGGCAATTCTATGCTCAGAATGGATTCACTCTCTTAATTCAGTTTTCCATGACATGGAGCATACAGTACTGACAGTCACAGGGTCAGCATGAGAATTTCTGAGGGCAAAACTGGGCAATCTCTCTCAAAGTAAGTTCCAGCTCAACAGAAATCATCTGTATGATGCCAAATTTATTACATGTGGATCAATGGCCTTTATTTTGCAGGTATTATGGAGATCAGACTAAATTTTCAGAACTCTCCTTTTTGACCCTAAAATCATAGCACTCCTTTTCTTCGAAGAAAATAAAATGTCAGAATATTTATTACTACAATATGTTTAATTTCCTGTCAATACATCCATATTCATTTATATACAATATGATTGGTATTTGCCTTTTCCCTTCCTCTGGTAAATAAATGGAAAATATTTATTTGATAAAAATGGAATAAATGTTCAGTGTACTTGCTCTGCAAGAATCACATAACAACTTTTAAGCAATAAACCATCTGCTTCTCACTACATTAGGTAAACGATATTACTTTGGGAAAAAAGCAGTAATAATGGAAAACTTGACAACAGTAATAAAACTTCCAAACTATTGATACCAGATTCCCTTGCAATTCATTATGTGCTGGCTGGAAAGTTGGCTTTGAAGCACAAGTGCCTGTTGATTTTCCTAAAGCATTCAGAGAAACAACTCAGAATATTCAGTGATTCTGTGAAACTTGGGCTGTATATTCTGTGTGACATTTATGGTGTGAAGAAAATACACAGCAATGTTGGAGATGGACTTGTTTTCCATTGAGGGACCCTCAGTGTGGTGGGAGAGGAGGGACAAGCTCATGCCCAAGTGTCCAGGAGAGCCTGGGTGCACTTCGGGCCATTCCACTGAGAAAAACCATTTTATTCGTTTGTGTTCCATCATTATCTCCTTCTCCACCATCCCACGGCAAAATGTGCCTCACAGAAATGTCTGAGCATGGACTTCAATATTCAAAGAGTCATTTTGCCTTGCAGAGATATCTGATGGGGTGACCCAGAGTGTGCTGGCACGGGGAATGTCAGATTCATAACATTGTGACAATTATTATCATCCCATCTTCTTTTTCCCCTGTGATTTTCGGTCCAAGCTTGTCTTTCATGTTGCCAAGTGACTGGTGACAGCAAAAGCTTTTCTTCAAGGCATTCTCAAGATGGCTTTTTCTTTATCTTACCATCTCTGCAAAGCCCTGCTATTATTAGGTCTTCCTAATGCCTTGGTTAAAACCTCAGAGATTATGCTCCTGCTGTATACCCCAGCAGTCTCTTCATTCTCCATGTTTAGTTAGACTCAATATTTGCTTGGAGGACTGGCTGTGACTACAGAGATATTCCCAGTGTGTGACTGGGGCCAGGTCTTGTGTTGCCTTAATATTGTGAGCAGAAGTAGAGATACAAGAATCTGAAAGGTTGAAAAAGAAAATTCGTGTGAGCCACGAATACCTGCCAGACTAACCTGACATGAAAACATTTGCTGCAGCCTTCACCAGGAGCACTTCAGAGAATTTAGTATGAGAAGCTTCCTGTCCTGCCCTTGAATGAGGAAACCTCAGCTCTAAAGGCAGAGCTGGACATTTTTCATCCTTTCTGTAGCCACACAGAGTTAAACACTGATCCGAAAGAAGGATGCAGAATAAAAAGGTCTCTTCCCTTCAGCCTGTCTCTCCAAATTAACTTGATTTGCTGTTTAGAGACTGAGGAGATGATGGTGATGTGTCCTGTCGTGTTTTCCTCTGCATCCCAGCAGCATGCCCTTTGCTCTTAACCAGGAGCTTTGCATCAGCAACCAGCTTTCCTCCTGTAATTAATTTCTCAGGGCTCTTCCCCTGCTCTTTCCATTCCAAACAGCTCTGCTCTCTCTTACATGCAACAGTAGTTTTATTTTGAAAGAGCCTGGCAAGCAAACAACACGATGTTTTCCCTTTGGACAACCTGAAGCCATGTTAGATGGTGACAAGACGTGCTCTGATCAAGCCGAGGAAGGCACAAACTAATTGCCAAGAGCTGGGAAGCTCTGTAGCTGTGCTTCAGAGCCAGCTTTCATTTCTCTCTCACCTTCTTGTAGTCACAAATTGCACCAGCTCAGCTCCAAAATAAAGGCCTGCCATCCAGAAACCTTGTTTATAGGAAGGGCTGTCAGAGCCCGCAGCCATCTGCAGCTCCTGCTCCCTGTGCTCCTTCCTTCCTTCCTTCCTTCCACATCCCGGCAGCTCTCAGTCCTCCTGCCCCCTGGGAGGGAAGAACAGCATGTCCTGCAGCCACCAAACACCAACCACAGCCCTGCCATAAAAATCCAGGGATAGATCCCTCAGTTTAGGGGTTTTCAACAGCTACTGCAACAGCAGTTCTTTAAGTACTCTCTGATTTCTGATATATCCAATCCACTGCGCATTTCCTCAGGATCTGTGTCCTTCAAGCCTTCCAGCAGCTACTTTCTTCTTCAGGTCTCCATGAGGAGTCTATCCTCTCTTTTTCAGCCTCTTCAGAGTGAAAAAAACCCCTGCATTTTAATCTCTTCCCTTAGCTGGGCTTGTTTTGCCTGTGAGTATGATTAGAAATGCACATATCAAAATGTCTCACCCTAAACCAAGGAGCCAAGGCTTTTAACACAGACATGACCAAGCCTTGCCCTTGGAGTCTCCTGCACATCCACCAGCAATTCCCCAGGTCACTGAGTTTCCCCAGCTTTGTTCCTCAAGCTCCTGTTCTTTCCCCAGCTGAATCCAGTCCACCAGCCCCAGGTCTTAGCTTTTCAAACCTCTCCTGCAGTTTGAGCTGTTGTGGGTTTATTTTTCCATTCACTGCAATAGCAGCAGCAGCAATTTCTGGCTGCACAGCCTCTCTGCAGGTGTTACTGCTGTGAGCCAGGGCTGGGAAAAGGTGAGACAGGTGAGAAACCTGTTAAGGACTTGCCCCTTATTTGCTGGTCCCTGCAGACAAGGCTCTGTGTCTTCTGCCTGAAAGAGCTTAAGGATTTTAGTGACTATTTCAAGTTATAATGTTTAAATAAAAATCAGAGTCATATATTCCGATATTATCTCCCTCTTCCCCATAATTCCTCCAAGGCTTATCTCAGGATAACAACTTTCCATCATGTGAGCTACCCATTTAACAGTTTCTTAACTCTTTGGGGAAGGGGTGTAGCTGTGCAGCCGTCTTAAATTAATTTGAAAGAGTTGGGGAAAAAATTGGTTCCATTAATCTATCTAAAACTATCCATATTATCTCCATCTATTATTTATAAATTCATTTTGCATTCTAAACTAAACCCCACACCGTCACTTATGTTTAATGCTGCCTGCCCATTTTCCTGATGAAGTGCCACATTTGCTGCATTTCTGCATCACATCTTTTTAACAAATGTCTAATTTCTGCAATCATGTATCTTGCTAAGAAAGTTCTTACTCCTTTTGTATAGCTCACCAGTTTTGCTGTATCGCTCCTCTCTCCCAGTACATCATCGTGGAGCTTAGCAGGACATTTCTCATGTTAATTGAATGTTCTGCCCATATATACAGATATTTATAATCTCCTGGGGGAAAAACTGTTTTAGCGGCTTTTCACAGCACAATTCATTTTCTTATTTCTACTTATTCACAGAAAATGTTAGGATTAAAAATAGCTTAGGCTGAAAATTTTGTTGAAAGCTTTTCCCCCTAAAATTATAAGTGACATGTTTTCACACTTAAACAAAAATATGTATCATTAGCTGTGAAAAAAGTGACATAAAAAAGAGATTAATTTTAAAATATATTAATTTATTGCAAAAAACTTTGTACAATGTTTGTTAATAAATCTCTGATTAACTTTTCTGGTAGAACATCACCCTGGTTGGGTTTCCAATACTCAGACTAGAATACAAAAGTTAATTATTTTGCTGTTAAATTGCCACCAGAATCAAAATTTTTCAGGAATTATGACTCTCATTTTCCTCTCTTTCCAGCTTTGGGTTGCTGGTTGCAGACTGTGACCCTGTAGATTGAAAGAGCATTTTCAAATTCTACTATTTATCACAAATGTATGTCTTGGACACTAAAATCTCCCCCAGGCAAATAAATTTTTTATACTGAATATAAGCATTCCCCTTTGTACAATTTTAGCTGTACCAAGTTAATAGCTCTAAAATATGACTTGATTTGAATCTCAATTTCCAAACACTGCTTTGCCAGTGCAGCAGCTAGAAAGTGATACAAAATCAAGGTGAGCTTTCACAGGGATGTGACAGGGAGAGGACTGACATTAGAAAGCAATACAGAATCAAATTCCCATTTCCTGGAACTCAGTTCATCACCCTTTGTGGGCCTGTTGGGTCACTCTTGTAATTAAAAGCCAATCATGATTATTTGAATATTCCTTTCCAGTCAGTTGTGTCCCTTCTGTGTCCCAGAAATTTCAGCTGGATCACATTTCTTAGTTGACTCAGGAAAATAATATAATTCTGTATTAAAAATGATCATAGCAAAGTTACATTTATGTCCATGAAGAAGTTACATTCACGTCCATTTGTTGCCTGGAATAAAAAAATCCTTTGGACTCAGAACTTTCCCTTCTCCTGCAGACACAAACATGGGGCTGTGGCAATCAGAAAGGATTCATGTATCAAACCACTTAAGCACAGCATAAGGACCTGCTCTGACTTGGAAAGTGGTTATGTTAATTAGCTTAAATTTGCAAGAATTTGACTAAATAGGAACAACTTGACATTTAGTTTGAAAGGTCTAAATGTTTCTGTAGAGTTCAGACACCAGTACTGCAGGTAAGGTATTCCTTTTTTTCCCCTTTTCCCAAATGAAGGCACGAATACAAAAAGTTCATTTGCAAATGTTTACCTAACACAAAGGACTTACAGGGGGCCCATCAAGGAGGCTGACACAGATCCTGATTAAGTCGAATCCCTGGCAATAGACTCTGCCATGAAGTTGGGCTATTTGCTTTTCTTCAATCCTCCCTGGCTTTAGATGCTCTCAAATCTTTCCTAATCCCCGCTGAAGGGCACAGCTAATTAACCTGGGAAGGGGCTGCTCTGCCTTTGCAGCCTGCCTGGCACACCGGCACAGCATCCAGGTGCCTGCAGATGCTCCAGGAGCAGGGACACATCCAGGTTTGGGGAACGGCACAAGGGCACCTTTCTCACCCCTGTCTGAAGCCCTACAAAGGACAGAGATCCTTTTCTGCTGCTCGCTGGGCTGCAGCTCCCACATCCCATTGAGAATGATACGTTTATTTCTTCCTTCCCATGTTTCACACTTCCAAAGCACATCTGGATGTTCATTGCCCTCTGTTCCCTCAGCAAACCCAGTGATATCTGGCATCTCCCTTTGTCCCCCAATTTTCCTGCTGCTGTTGAAATCCTGCTTTGAGCCCTGTTCCTCTGAAACTGTACAAGTGACCACAGCTTCCCTCCCTGTTTTTTTAATTCCCAGAGTCAGAAATTGATTAGCTAATGGAGCTTAAGCTCCGTGGCTTGCAGCACCCTGCACCCTTTCATTAGCTGGGAATCCGAGATAAACACAGTGATTTAGGGCTGCTGAGCAAATCCATCAGCTCCATAGCATGACAGCTCACTGCTGCTTTTGCTCTGGGAGCTTTACTCAAATACACTGCTAACAGCTATTTTTCCCCCCTATATTATATCAAAAAGCTTTTTTTTTATAGGATGTGTAAAGGCATAGTGGAAGCAGCTGCTTCCAGGGAGCCAGGAGTGGCTGCTCCCCACAGAGCAGGGTCACAGCCAGGACTGAGGTGGCCCAAGGGGGCTGCAAGGGGGTCCTGGAAGAGACTATGGGGTTGGGAGAAGAAAGACCACAGAAGGACAGTCTGGGGGCAAAATTAAGCAAAATGTCCATGTGAGTGTAAAATAAATTATTATTATTTTATCATGAAATGTATGATATATCTATTTTTCATTGGAAAATACAGAGACCAAAGTCAGTTATTGATACTGCTGAATGCTGAGGAGTAACGTTAATTAAAGTTTCATAATTGGAAATTCCCTGGTCAGCAACACTTTGGTACTGTCTGAGACTCCAATCCCACAGCCCATCCTTGGTGCACTAAAACATGATAAATGCAGCATTTCTATAATCTCAAATACTGCCTGCTGGAATTCCAGCTGTGGGGATCACTCTGTGTGGGAGTTACTCCTGTGCTCTAACACAAACCACCCAGCAGAAACTCAGCCAGGACTCAAAAGGCTTTTGATATGACCCAAGAGATTTATCCTGAGCTCCTGTGCTCATATCTTGCATTTAAAAGGAGACAACTCTATTTGTGCCCCAAATGCTGCCCTAAGTGCCTCACCCAGAGCTCTGCCTCGTGGGGACAGCTGGGTGACAGTGGCTGCACCTGCAGCTGAACCAGGCTGGGCATTTTGTCCCACCTCAAAGGAGATTAAAGGCATTTCCTGGGTATGGTTGTTCCTGAAGAGCATCCATCAGGAACCCCAAAGTACAAACTGCATCACCAGGGATTGGGAAATAACCTTCCCCTCTTCTTACAAAAGCTTCCCTTTAATGTCACATCATTCCATTTTATCTGGGCTGAGATTGAAGAAGATTAAATGGAGAGGAAGTAAAACAGGTTGGAAACAATAATGTAGTGCTACCACAAGTACCACTAATTTCCTTCATTTAAGGAAATTACTTAAACAAATAGTGATTCATACAAAAGCTGTCTTCTTTCATGAAAGAAATAATTTGCATTTAAACAAATTCTTCTGCAGATGAAAGAAAACAAGGTTACAATAAAGGGGAAAATATTTGGCATCAAACCATCGATACTTCAATTTTATTGTTATCTCAAAGACAAAGATGGAAGATGACTTTGTAAACATATTTAACAGGATAACTCTGTAATGAACGATAGCAGTTGGCGATGAGACTTACAAAGTCTTGTCATAAAATAAAAGTGGTGCTGTGGGACTGAACAAATATTTGGAAATTTTATCTACAAAAGAGAGTGGCTCCTTCCTGAGGAGGACACTTCCCCTGACCAGGATTCTTCTGTGACTCTTTGCCTTCTCTTGAAACCCCATCTGCAAACTGATGGATGGATCAGCCAAGCAGGGATGGGAATTGTCTCACGGGAATTGTCTCAGGGATTTCCCTCCTTGCTGAAATCTGGCACTGCCAGAACTGGCATGTTTAGCTGATCTTGTACTTTTGGGAGGTCCTGTGAGGAGCATGTTTTCAGCAGGACACCCAAAGAGGTCCCTGTGGGGTCAATATTGTTTGAGTAGTTCTGTGCTTTCCTTCAGGAAGGTGCTTGTGGTTCACCACTGGTGAAATTATTTTCTTGGAATCATTCAGATTCTCACCTTTCCTCTTCAACAGGAATGTGGAGCTGTTGAGGACCATCAGGTGCTTGGTACTGCTATTTTATTTGTAAAATTGATTCCAAAGTTTTTGTCTTCATCTCTGCTTTTAAGGCACTATTTCCTTTAGAACTAAACCTACATTTTATTTTATTTCATAATTTCTTTCCCTTACTTTGGCTTGCTGTGACTGAGGAGAAAAATGAGCTTGACTAAATCAAACAAGGTAAGAGAAGCAAGGAGAAACACTTGAAGGAACTGCTGGGTGATGGTTATTTTTATTCCAAAGAACTCGGGACAACCACTACATTAAAGGGAAAAAACCCATTTTTCAGGCTCTTTCAGCCCAGTCAGGGGTACAAGAGAAAAAATCAGGACTGGTAGCAAGGGGGAAAGGCACAAGCTTTGTGGAGATGGAATAAAGTGTGAACCCACAGGTGAAAGACAAGGAACAGAGGAATGTTTGATGTTGGGAGACCTGAGCACATGGAAAAACCATCTTAACCTGTGGAGAACTACAAGTCAAAGAAAACCAAAGTGCTGCCAAAACTAATAAAAGCTTTGAAGAATGCAACTCAACATTTTCTTGGCTGCTTTTCTAAAAAAATCATGGGAAATAAGAATTGCTTGGGCATCACCTTTAGGTGAATCATCTCACCAGTTGTATTGTAGGGGGAAGAAAGGAGGGGCTGTATATATCTACTTTTTAATGATGGTTCTCTCCCCTGGTTCTTTGCTTCCTCATGCCTGGTTTTGTTTGCATTTTTATTTAAAACATATTTTAACTTTTTCTTTGTACTATAAAATGTTCTATGCTTGGAATACTAATGGGTGAAAGATAAATATACAGAAATTATGTCCCTCTTTGTAAAAATTTTTGGTGTATTGCATTTTAGATGTTCCTCGAGTTCATAATTTCCCCTGCTCAGTGTGTGAAAAATTATCAAAGGCAATAAAAATGCAAGGAAACAGCATCCCTGATTTTCTTTAAAATATCCCAATAAGATAAAAAGTGGAACAAATCCTTAAAATATCTACCCAGCCAGGCTCTTTTCCATTTTTTTCCCATAAGCACCAGCTGGTTTTTCCATACCAGCACAAAGGACATATTTACAGATTCAGTTTATGGGAGCTTTGTTTATGCACTGGGTGAGGATTAACAAGTAATTTTAATTAATATGGCAAAACCAAGTTCAAAGAAGACAGCAAATTTGTAAATCTTGTAAGACCACTAATTCTGGCTGGGCTTTTAGATGCAGAAAATGTGCTGCATGGAATTTTCCATATTAACATTTTTCCTAAGGTTTACACACTGTAATCCTTTCTCCATCACCATTTCACACGGAACCTCCTGATTTAGTAGATTTTTCATTACACCCTTGTACTCCCAATATTTAGTGTGTCTTTATAGTATTTCTGTAAAATGAACATTGCTGTTGTCATTTTGAGTGTTCATTGAGCAGAAAACCTGGGAAAGAGCAGGAACCTAAACAAAGAATTTGCTTTTCAGAGCAACTTTTACCCCTGGAAATCCAATGGCATCAATAGGAAAAGAAGGACATAAATATTTTGGTGGAAAAAACCAAAAGAATACTCAAAAGAATAAATAATTTTAAATAATAGTGATAATAAATATATAATATTTATAAAATATAATAAATAGTAAGAAATAACAATAATTCTTTTAAAGAATAAATCACTTCAAACTTTCCTTTGTGGCAGAATAAGGAGCCTTGTAGAGACATGAAGCAGTAAATATTACATATCTTGGCTTTAGCAGGGTTTTTGGAATGCTCAGACACATTCTTGGAGGGGACAAAGCCTCAGAACTGCCTGAGGAGCTCCTCAGGGAACTGCTGATACACTTTTCCAACAAAATGAAAGGACCAGTGGGGTTTTCCTGTGGCCACTGTTGAACCTGGAGTTTAATAAATCTCTTACAAGGGTTGAACTGATCGAAGATTCAGGATGAATGATAGCAAGAAGTTCCCAGAAGGAGCTTGGTCAAGCACCAGATCAACTCCAGGCTTTTCCACACTGGATTCTCCAAACATTTTCCCAAGCACAAGTTGGACACTTTGGGGACAAGGGGACAGATTCAATGCAGGTCCCTTTTTGGCTGATGCAATGCAGCCCCATGATTTCATGCCTTGGAGCAGCATCAGAGCCAAATTACCCAGTGGGATGGAGAACTGCAAATAAAAAATTCCAGGTGAAAATGGGCTCTTTTCTACCCTGTTTTCAGTCCTTTTTGAAAGGCCTCTGACTTTTCCACCCTGTTTTCACTCCCTCTTGAAAGGCTTCTGACTTTATAAGTGAGCCCAAGGTCTGGCTTAGAGCTACATCCTTTAAATCACCTAAATAATGCCCTAAGTCTACATCCTTTAAAGCATCACCTAAATAATGGCACAATAAGTGAATAAAGCTGTCCTGGGAAAAGATTCTGTGGAGTGGGGTGGGTTTGCCCCTGTGGCTGCCTCAGTGCTTTCCAGGCTCCATAAAAAGCCAGAGGAATGGAAATAGCAGCTGTTGCTCTAAACTGTGTGACCAAAGCTGTCACACAGCAGCTCCCAAGTCCCTGTCCAGGAATTCTGAGCAATCCCTAGAGACTCCTCTCACCTGCTAAAGGTCTGAGAACCCACAAGCTGCTGGAAAAGGGAAAGCTCTGGAACACTTGTGTGATCCTGCAGCGGGGTTCCTGAGGGTGGAATCCATTCCCTGGTGTTCCAGGGAGCCATGCAGATGTTCCCAGCTGTGGCAGGAAATGCCCACACCCAGCCCAGGCCCCAGGGCAGAACCACACCGGGGTCAGTCACTAATGGTGAGCTGGGCTCATCAGTTTAATGAGCTCCTACACAGGAGCTGCAGCACGGTCTCACTTTGATGCTGGCTCCCTCATGGAAGGACTCCTTTCATGTTCCAGGCTGCTGTTTAAACCACCAGACCGATCTGCCAGCCCCTGTTAATTTAAACCTGTCATTAATGAAGGAGGAAGCATTTAGATCAGGTGGCAGGAGAAGAATATTTGGTTTATTCCATCCTGAAATTGGTTTTTTTCCTCAAAGTTTGGCTCCTTAAGAGGCATTACCAGGGAAGGAAATACATAACATGAGATTCTTTCTGGAGCTTGTCACTCCTCTGCTGCAAACAGCAGCAGCTTTGTTAACCTGTATGTTCAGCCTCCTATATTGTAAAGAACATTACTGTGATCAATAAATCTTCTTTTGGGGCTGCAAGTCTGCAAACTGGTTTCTTTGACAACTTAAATACACATCTCATGTCTCCTTCAGGAATGATTCTATGAGTTTTTTGATGAAAACTATAGAAAAAGCACCTGTAAGCCCATTGTTAGTCAAATTAGAGTCCTTGAAATATTACTTTCTATTATTCACCATTTTAAAGGAGTTTAATAAGCTGCATTTTATCAAACACCACTGTATTTTTCAAGGGATGTCAGAGAGACTGTCTCATCATTTTTGTTTCCCAAGCTGCAGATATTATGAGAATGAAACATACCAAGTTTCTCGGGAATAGTTCCATAGCTAATTCTAAACCAATTATTTTCCATAAAAGCAGTGGTGTAGAGGTTTTCTGGTTGCTGTATTCAACTTTTACAGGGCAAGTGTTGATGGCACACAGAGGAAGGGAACATATCCAAGAAACCAAGCAGCACAACAGAAGATTTAGGTTTTCAATATATGGGCTGTCCCTAAAATTCTGTTACTAAATTCAGGATGTTTACTACACCATAGAATTATAGAATGGTTTCAGATGGAAAGACCTTAAAGATCATCTGTTCCCAAGTCCCCAAAGGGATGCCACCACTAGTTCAGAATCCGTGTTAAAATGTTTAAACAATGTAAACAACTTCTTGCCATTTTAAAATAAACACAAACACTGTCTGCTTTTCTCCTCCCTGCCTACAGAGAACCAGCAGCAATTCTTTTATTTCAGTCCGGCAGAAATATTTACTGGTACTTCTGATTAAAGCATCGTACAAAATTAATTGCCTGTTTAATACTTTAACATTTTGACTTTCAGAGGAAACTATCTGGAGTAGGGATATGGCCTGTCTGGAGGCTTTGGAACGAACACAGGTCTCAAGTCTGATTCTGACTTCGCAGTGCTCCTACAGCCGAGCCAATAAACAGTGACTTTACATGATTTCTACCACAGAATCCATCAGAACGGGCCAGCAGGGTGCTTCCTGCTCCTTTGCTGAGAAGGTTTCCATTTGGAAGGGAAATGGAGCCCAAAGGAGGGCTGGCACTGATGTACCTGGACCCTGTAAGGACACAGGAGTGAGGGTGTGAGGTTTGTGTTGTCACCAGCTCTGGCCATGGCCCCGAGGAGGTGTCTGGCCCCACCTGCCCTGTGCTGCCCACCTGGACACACCAGCATTTCCTCCCTTCCCAGACCGAATGTATCCATCCTGGGAAAGAAAAGGTTTATTTCTTGAGCGCCATAATATTGATGCAAATGAAGCCCTGGTCCTTCATGGAGCTTTATGGGTTTCACTGGGCAGTCTCCTCATGACTGCCCAATGCCATTGGGTCACAGGGATGGCCACCCACAGAATCACTGGATGGACGGGTCTGGAAGGATCTGGAGATCACCCAGTGCAAGGCGGGGTTACCTGGAGCAGGTGGCACAGGAAGGTGTCCGGGTGGGTCTGGGATGTCTCCAGAGACTCCACACCCTGCCAGGGCTCTGCCACCCTCATGGAAGTTAGTTTTGCCCGGTGTTAGGAGGAATTTCTCGCGTAGCAGTTTACGGGCACTGCCCCTTGTGCTGTCGCTGGCCAGAGCCGGCACCACGCTCTGGGGGACATTTTCACGGATCGCGGGTTCCTTCCCTGTCTCTCCCCCCTCAGATCTCAGGGATGGCTTTCCAGGAGCACTCGCAGAGAGCTGCGGGCCGGGCCCGCGGCGCGGGGGCGGTGCGGGGTCCGGGGGCGGTGCGGGGCTCCGGGGCCGCAGCGGCGCCGGCCCTGCGGCCGCCCCGTCCCCTCACGGTGCCGGCGCTCCCGTGCGCGCCCCCCCGGCGGGCGGCGGGGGCGGGCGCCGTCCGGGCCGCGCTGATCGCAGCGCGCCATTGGCCGCTGTCTGCGCGCACGTCACGATCATGATGAGAATTAATGATCGGGGCCGCTGATTTCATTGTGTGACGCCGGGACCGACCCAGCCGAGCCCGGCCGAGCCCGGAGCCCCCGCGCCGGCCCCGCGCTACACGGTAAGCGCGGGGAGCCCTCCCGGGGAGGGGGGCGCGGCAGAGCCTCCGGCGGGAGGGGCGCGGCGGGAGGGGAGGAGGAGGAAGAAGATGATGATGGTGATGATGATGGTGGTGATGATGATGATGATGATGCCGGCGATGCCCCCCCCCTACCCGGGCCCGGCGGTGGGGGTGGGGAGGCCCGCGCGGGCTCGCGTGCGCGGACCCGCCCGGCGCGCGCAGGCGCCGCTGCGCATCCCGCCCCCCGGCGCGGCCCCGAGCGGGGGGCCGCGCCGGGCGCGCGCCGGGAGCCGCCGGGGGAACTGCGCGTGCGCGCCAGCCGCTCCGCGCGCGCCAGGGGGCGCCCGCGCGCCTGCGCCGGCCGGGACCGCTCTGCGCGTGCGCGCCCGGCCCGGCAGCGGCCCCTCAGCCGCGGGTGCCTGAGGCACAGGCGCTGAAACACTGCGGGGCCAGGAACAGGGCAGTGACAGAAACACCGCGGGCACAGGGACAGGGCAGCGACAGAAACACCGCGGGCACAGGGACAGGGGAGCGACAGAAACACCGCGGGCACAGGGACATGCAGTGACAGAAACACCGTGGGCACAGGGACAGGGCAGTGACAGAAACACTGCGGGCACAGGGACATGCAGTGACAGAAACATCGCGGGCACAGGGACATGCAGTGACAGAAACATCGCGGGCGCAGGGACAGGCAGTGACAGAAACACCGCGGGCACAGGGACAGGGCAGTGACAGAAACATCGCGGGCGCACAGCCTGGGAAACACCCCGGCGTCCCCAGCGCACCGCCCCGGGCGCTGAACCACGGCACTCAGGGCCACGTCCAGCTTTGCCTTAAACGCTTCAGGGACAGGGACTCTGCCACCTCCCTGGGCAGACCCTTCCAATGTCCCTGACCACTCTTTCTGTGGAGGAATTGTTTATAATGTCGATCCTAAACCTCCCTTGGCACAGCTCCTGTCATTGCTAATTTCCTCATTCCCTGGTGGAATCACAGAATCCCAGAATCACTGAGGTTGGGAAAGAGCTGTGAGATCACCGAGTCCAACCTGTGCCCAATGCCCGCCTTGTCACTGAGTGCCACCTCCATCCTTCCTTGGACATGAGGGATGGGGACTCCAAACCTCCCTGGGCAGCCCCTGCCAATGTCTTCCCACCTATACCATGAAGAATTTCTTCCTCATGTCCAACCTAAACATACCTTGGCAAAGCTTAAGACTGTGTCCTCTTGTGTCAGGGGTGCCTGAGTCCTTAGTGCCCCGGTGTCCCCAGTGGCTTAGTGTGCCTGTGTTGGCTGGGGTGTGGAAGAAGATGAATTTTAAGGTCCCTTCTATCCCAAACCCTTCTGTGATTCCATGGTATCGGCCTGCTGTGGTGCCAGGCACAGCCAGTGCTGGTTGGACAGGGAGCCTTGTGCTGCCACACTTTTGTCCCTCAGGTGTTTGAGGGTGAGGAAGAGGAGGATCTGTGCTGTGCTGTTCTGGAGGTCTCACCCCTGGAAGTGCTTGTGCGGCATTTACCTGCCCGAGCAGTCCTCAGCCCTGTCCCCTGCCCTCTTAGCCTGGGGTTTCTTACTCTGTGGATAACATCACACATAACTCACCTAACGTAGTGCTGTGTCCTCCCAACTGCAGTCCTGAAGCAGCTCACATGTTCAGAGTAACACTGCATTTTAATGTTTCTTCCCTTTTCTCTGACATAGGTCTCACAAAACACGTACACGCTTTATTTAAAACATGTGGCTAATCCAGCTGCAGTCAGGAGTCTCATTTGCATCAGTAAAGCAGGATGGGATGCATAAACCTGCAGTGTTGTGGTCATGGGTTATTATGCTATTAAGTTACTGAGGGCTGTCTAATTTGTCCCTAATAAAGGGCTGCATTTTATAGGTAGGGCTGTAATACAATCCTACAAACGCTGTACTTAGTGGAGAGGGAAGCAATTATGCTGCGAGTCACGGATATTTAAAAGTAGTTTTACAAGCTGGTGTGTACATTACGCTCACCCAAGCATTGGCCTCATCCACTGCCCTCAGAGTGAGTGCTTGTAACTGGTTTGGCCTGTGTAGGAAAGAGCCACCAACCTACACATTCAGATTATTAAAGGTTGTTGCTTGATGTGTGTCCAGTATCTCCACATAGTGTGTAAGTTGGGGGTTGGTTGGTTGATTATTTTCTTTCCATTTGGGATGTGCACAAAATGGTGAGTTTTTGGCAGAGGTGGAAAGTGGATGAGATGGTTTCAGCTCAAGTTTCTAAAGCTGGAGGAATAGTGTCACTACTGCAGTCTTGTTTTATTTATGTCTATAGTAGTTTTCTTACCATAGTTCAAGTTTTGTCTCAGATTTATATTGGCACTAAGACTTGTTATTTTTTGCCACTGGAGATCTGTGGAGGGAACAAAAAAAACCCATAAATTGGGAGTGTGCCGATTTTCTTGTACCTCTTACAGATGGAGAGACTAAAACAGAAAGAGTCTTTGTAAGGTGACTTTTTTCCTAGGAAAATGCCTTTTTGGAGCTGAAGTTAAAAAAGAAAACTCTCAGAAACTGATTGTTCTCTTTTATCATTCTGTGTTAATCCCTGACAGTTTTAGAATGTGTTATGCCATAAATATTTTTATACTTAGTTACTTTCTGGTGGCTTGTACTCTTGAGTTGATTTATTTATTATTTATTTGACACCCAAGACTAGTTTCTATTGCTGTTTGAAGTGAGTATAATTATGGGTTTGTTTCCTATTTTTCAAATAATTAGTATTAGCATAAAGATTTACCTTGTAAATGTTTACTTGATTGAGCAATCCAAACATTTAAGGACTTTTGGAGACTAAGACCATATTGCTGTACCTTGTAGGCAGAAATTGTTTTTCCTTCTTATGGTGCTCCTTTATTTTTTCTTTATTTTTCCCCCAAGATCTCTCAAGTAATTCCAGAACAGCTCAGTAACTCCTGAATTATTTGGTTACATTGTTTTTCCCCATTTCCTTGTAGTTGTTCTTTCTTTTGTGGCACTCCTTGACACGGAGTTGTTTCCATTAGTTGCTAAAAAGGAATGACCTGGCTTCACCAGGTCTCCCTGGAGAGACTGCTGATTTTGGAATGTTGGATGAAGTAAATGGGTTGGAAGGGCTGGATTTGCTGCAGACACTGGGATTGTGCACTGAGTACCTGTTCCATGAGGCAAACCATGGCTTCAGGACCAGCTCTGCTGGAGCTCTGCATGCTCTCCCCTCTCCACTCATTCCCAGAGAAGGGATGGAAGGGAAATACTGGGGAGAAGTTGCTCAAGCCACTAAAGAAGCCTGAAAAAGTTCAGCTGTAAGAACAACCCCAATGTTATCTGCTGGGGAGCTGTGACGGTCACAGGATGTCCATGGAATTGTCCTTGGGACAAACTGAAGGCCATGAGTTCCCTCTTTGTCCTTTTCAGTCACAGCCTGGGATCTCCCAGTGTCCCTAGAGCCTGACAGCACTTGGACTCCATTCACACCTCCCAAACCATGACACAGCAGAGGGATCTTACAATGAGCAGATTTTAAAATTAGTGTTCAGTTCAGAAAGGCAGTGAGAAAACATCTTTATGTTGTTGGGTTCACAGTAGGCTGAGGGGTGGAGACCATGGGAGTGCAGAGTTACCAGTGATAGTTGGCCTGGGACAAGTAGTAGGGGCAAGGGAAACTTTGGAAACCCTGCTTTTTCAGCTGTCATGGCTTATTCTCTGCACTGCCAGAGACACCAACACACTTGGCCAAGGCTGCTTTATTTTATTAGAGCAGGCAGATGTTGAATCCTTAAATACAGCTTTGCCACTTCTGTCTTTTATTAAAGTGAAACTTCAACTTACATTCACAGAACTTGTTTGCATAATGCTTTACCTGATTTTTATTAAATTTCACAGAGTTCTTTTCTGTAACAAATTCTCTTTTCAGTGCCAATGTGTTGCCAACCAGCTGGACACCAAAAGCTCACATGTTTGTTTGCTAAGCTTGTCAAGTCAAGATCAAAATGAAATTATGATAAAAATCCCTGTGGATTTCTAACTTGGAGTCTGAGGTTCAAGACAAAGGTGAGAAATCCTGAAGAGACTGGAGTGCTCTGTAGGTGCACAGATTGGGAAAAGGAGTTTATTCCCTTGGAAGTTACTGAGGTTGTTTTGAATAATAGTCTGTGACGAAGGCGGATGACCTGCTCATTCCTTTCATACTGATGCCTCAATGTTCAGTTAATTTAGCACTTTGCAAGTTACTTCCTGCGTTAAAGAAAATGTAAGAGCTCATATCTTGTTCTAATTATGAAAGCTGATGCTGAACATGTAATCCTTCCCCAAAAATAATCAGTGTAATCCTTTGATGAACATATCCTGTATTAATTTGTCTCAGAGACAGTAACATTCTGTTCTCACAGCTGTGTGAATACTCAGTGTAGGTGAATTCCCAGGTGTGTCAGGCACAGGCAGTGAGCAGAACTTGTTGCCTGTGCAGGTGGGATATGCAGAGGTAATCCAGCTCTTCCTGGATTAATGGCATGGCTCTGGACTCTATGATAGTTTTCCAGGGGAGCTCCCAAACATTTATCAATTGGTTTATTCAACACAGGATACTGCTTTAGATATTCAGAAACAGCACTTAAGAACTGCTGATAGCAAACTGATTTCCATGTGCACTTTACAGGTGACATAATATTAATGAGAGAGCTTTGAACCTGCCAGGGACAGAATATTGCCAGGTGTCCTTCACACTGGTGTGAAATTGGTGGAAGATGGTACAGAACTGTCTGTTGACTGAGGGTTAGGTATATCCATGACACAAAAAGCTTTAACAAATCTCACCTGCTGGTTTGAAGATGTTGTAATGTAAATTGCACTTATGACTCAGTTCATAACTCTGTGGTTGGAGGATCCTGTAATCTGTTTATTCAAATCAGTTTCTAATGGTCTCTGCAGGGAACCTTTGAGTTCTGCTTTACTGGATTCAAGGCAGAGGCTACCAAGGAATCTTACCAGGGCTTTGGTTGGCAGGTGTAGTTCATGAGTGATTAAAATGCACTGTAAAAATGAGTTATTAAAATAGAGCATGACCTCTCCTGAGCTTAGCTGGGCCAAGCCTGTCATGCAATGCTCAAGGGTTTATCTGGAGTTCAAGTGATTTAATCAAAATGCTCCACCCTGTCTTTATCTAAATTACAGATGTCAAATGCAACAATGAAAGCATTTTAACACAGAAGTGACCTTGGATACAGAAATCCACATAATTAAAAAACATGTCAAGGACCTGACAGGGGTCTTCCCTCGCAGGTCATCAGGTCTGGCTTTAAAAATTCATCTTGCCGTTGGAAGAGTCTCCAGTGCAGTTGGTGAATTGTTTGGAGAGCATGGTGTGATGGGCCTGTGTATGGAAATGCTGGAGCTTTGGGGTGACTTCAGCAGGATCTGGAAAGATGGAAGTTTCAGAACTGTTTCTGATGAGGTCATTTGTGGGAACTGAGCTCCACTAAATAAAACAGGAGCACTGGTACTGAAAGAGGAGTAGACAGGAGTGGAAGCTGGGAGCTGCCAATTGTGCAGGTGGAAAAAGAATCACAAAATTAACTCTTCTGTGTTCTTTCAGAGCGATGTAAATCATTCAGTGGCCTTGTCATTGTGTATCCACATGGGAGATCTGAAGGCAGTTCTCAACATGAGAAAGTAGATTATGATGAACTTTATTGATTTGTTAATGGACTAATAATTGTCTCCTCTGTTGCTTGCTATAAATTTCTTTAAGGAGTAGATTTATCAGAGCAAGAGTCTCCTTTGGCCAGCTCTGGCTGTGACTGAATAAATGTTCGGGGGAGGCAGAACTTGGGCAAACCTGACTCGTAATGCAGCTGGTGCCGTGTTTAATAATGCACTGGATTGAGAGGGGAAATAAGAGTTGAGAACTGAGGTAAAAAATGTAATTGAAAAATCATCTTCTATTTTATCCTTTATTTCAAAGAAACAGCAAATTCTACAAATTGGTAATTACTGATTTTTCTATTGCCTGTTGACATAGAGGGGAAAGTAAACTCTGAAGTCAAAGCTCTGGCCTACAAGCATTTTACTCCAATTCTAGCTATCAATCTCTTTTTTTATACAGGCCTGTTGAACTCTTAATATCCATTACCATTACATAGTATAATAATCTTGGAGAATAAAGTGAAAACAGTTGGATTTCTGCTTATGCTTTTGAGCTCCTAATAATTTTATTTGCTTTATATTAGAAGCAGCTCTTGTGCAAAGGTTAGGTAGATCACCCCTCTCCTTTCCATTCAGAATTTTCAAAAATGCTTGGCTACAAAGGGTTTCCTCATCCCCTTTATTTTCCTACTGGATGTTGGCAGGTTTCTTCTCCTTTGGTTCATTCTGTATTCTTGTGATTTATGTACTGCATTAAAATAACTTGTGGCTGGTGACATTTTTGCTTCCCAAGGCACCACGTTGGATGCAGGCTGTTCCTGGCTGGCACTTGCATTGTCTCAGCTGGTGGCCTCCTGTTTGGGACAAAAAAGGTCCTGCCTTGGAAATCTGTGATGATGAGGCTCTTCTTTTCTGATATCTACCCAGAGGATTGCATTCTTTGCTTGTGTAGATTGTGTAACAAGAGCACCAAGCTCCAGTTTGCCGTTAGGATTCTGCTGTGTGCTTGATAATATTGATAATATTGGCAATAATGTTTGCCTTTCCCCAGGGCATGAATTTTCACACATAACAAAGCAATGTCTGGTTTAATGTGTTCATCAAAGTGCTGCCCTGTCCAGGCCACCTCCTGTGTCCTCAGAGTGAAGCTCAGGGGGACCCAGTGCTGGGAACTGACCTGAGGAGTTGCTGCTGGCCTGGGAGGACCCTGGGCCTCTTGTCCTGGTTGACTTCCTGAGCACTGCTGTGTAGAGGTAGAACCTTATAAAAGAAAGGCCTTGTAAAATCAGCCCTTGCTATTTCAGCTGAATTAACAGCTAGTCTGTTAGGTTCCCGTGAGAAAGAATCATAAGAATGGGAATCAGTTTGCATAACAATCTATTCTTGCAAGAAGGCATTTTGCATCTGTGAAAAATAAGAAGTCTATCCCATGAGAATGCACAAAGAAAAGATGTAAACACCTGTGTAAAGAGAGAACCTTAGCTTGTGCACACCCAAGCACCTTGTAACCACTGAACTGAGTGGCAAGAAAGTTCTTAACCAATTAGCATTAAACACAATAACTGGGAAAACTGGCTAAAAATAGGCTGTAGCATTAAAGTGGGGTTTTTGCTGAGGGAACTTCGAAGTGTTCTGCCCGTCGTTACTCACCTCTGCTGTTGTTACAGAGCACCACTTTGGGCAGAGCCAAGGAGCAGGAACACATCCCAAGGTCCTGAAGCCAGCACTGATTATATCCCAGGAAAACAACCCTTACATGTTGTTAAACATCCAGATTTCCAGCCTTCAGGGGGTGTCACAACAGCAGAACCTTTCTCAGCCTGGGACATGGGTGTCCCTCCTCTGTTAAACTGGGGTGTTTGTTAAACTGGGGCTGCCCAAAGCCCTTCCTTGCGGGCTTTCCCCCAGATTGGTCTTTGGTCCTTGATCCTTGTGACTTTGCAGCTGGAGATGCCAGTACTGGCACAGCAGAAGGACTGGCTCTTGAGGAGTGCAGGAATTGCTGAAGTTGGAGACAGTGGAAACTTTACTCGTGTCGGTCACCTTGATTTTATACCAAATTGTATCTGGTTTTTTTTGCTAGGGGTGGGAAACAGACCTGCCAATATTGGAGCTGCTGATGTTTCTCTGTTTTGCCTAATGCCTTTATTTCATTTACATTTTTAAGGGAGAAACTTTCTCTTTCAAACTAGAGCCTCATGGGCTCAGCAGTACCATGTAATATTTATTTATTTGTGCAAGGCAGTCACTGTTGTTCCAAACATCCAGTTCACCTGTTCAGCTTGACACAACTCCGATTGCAAGAGGCTTTCTTGGAAAGTCAGGAAGAGTGTTGGTAAAAGGTTCTGTAGAGAAAATATGTCAGTCTTCAGCGTTATCACGGGCACAGATGAGAGCCTGTGCCTCCTGCACAGTTCCAGTTCCCACCCAGCTTTCAGAGTGTCTCCTTTTCCTTTCAGATGAATCTGCGTTCTGTATTTACTGTAGAACAACAAAGGATATTGCAGCGTTACTATGAAAATGGAATGACAAATCAAAGTAAAAATTGCTTTCAGCTCATATTACAGTGTGCACAAGAAACTAAACTGGATTTCAGCGTGGTCAGGGTAAGTACTGAGGCCTTCCAGATTTGTTAAGCATACACATTCATTGCTTTACATAAAATGTAGAGAGGTCTGGAGTCTCTAACATTATCCTTGTTGTAAATCAGACTTCAGTGTGTGTGTGTGACATTTATTTATACCCAGAGAGCCTATTTAGAGTTTGTTTTCACTGAAATATCTTCACATGACTGTTGAATTTAGCAGGGGCCTGGGTTGCACAAGGAGTGATTTTTGTTGTCTTTTGTTGGGATTTTTTTAAGTTATTATTTATTAAATTGTAGGGTGGCTTGCCCTATAGAAACTTTGTATCATGTATTATATCAGAGCAAGGTCATGTTATTAAGAAACTATTTTTAAACTAAATAAGTTTCTATAAATTAATGTATTTGGGAGAAACAACTGTGGAACTATTTCTTTTGATGCACTCTGTCACACTTGTATTCCACATCACAATAATAAATATTGTGGTCCTTTGTGGTTATTCACAGCGGGGACATTCTTTTCCTATAAAACAAGAATGTCCCAGTGCTAACAGGAGCTCTTCCAGAGTCTATGAATTCCACAGGAAGGGAAATAATAATCCCTTTGTGAAACACTAGACAACAAAATGGCTGTTGTCCGAGAGAGAGCAGAAATAGAAATCCTGAGGCATTAGATGGAAAAATAACAAAGGGTAGTGGAGCTCCCAGGAGCTGCTGTGACACTGGACACTGAGGAGGAGCAAGTGGGACCAGTCTAGGTTGGTTTTTAATTGGTTTAACAGTGGCACATTGACAATAACAACCCTGCTCCCAAATTCTTACCTGGATTCCCCTCTCTCAGAACTCTGGAATCATTAAAAGTTACTTTCTCAGCTGGAGGTGGTAGAAGCTGTGAAAGTCAGGCAGGGGCTCAGGCTCCTGGGGCAGGCAGGCAGTTGTAACAGGAATCTGGATGCTGATGGTGCAGCCAGGGCTGCTTTGCTATTTTTGTGCTGATTGAATGTCCTAGAGGAGGCAGCCCAGCTCCCCTCTCCTTGCAGTTCTCTCCATCTTCATGTTTCCCTTCCCTCTCCATTTCCCTTCCTGCAATCAAGTATCATTCCTTCTGTTCTCCTCCCTTCCTGAGCCCTGATTTGCAGCACTTCAACTTTTTCTTACTTCAGAATGGAAACAGATCCAGTGTCTGTCCTGCATTTGTCACATTTTAGCACGATCTTACCTTTCTCTTCTTTACACTCGTCATTTCTGCTTCTCCTAAATGTCCCCTTTTTCCCTTTCTTTTTCTTTTTATCCTATAAAACTCTTGGTCAGTGATTAGTTCTTTGCAAAATGATGCTTGAGTTGCAGCTGGCACTTGCAGATAGGATTACAATAGGCACATGAATTCCCTAAATACAATTGGTCAGGAGAATGGGACTCTCAGCAGAGGCAAAGCTGACCAGTAACTGACATTTTACTGCATGGTACAAATTGTGCCTCCAATTAGACATTTTGTAAAATTTTACAAAAATTTAATAGAGTAGAATACTGTATGGCAGGGATGGTTTTTTTCCTGTATGAAATTAGTCACAGTGGTGTCAATTAAATAAATATTGACACTTCAAGACAGGAGGCATCAGGATTTTTGAGAAGCTGGGGTTTTGGACTTGAGGCGGGGCTTGTCCTGTGTATGAGTTGTGGATCCCAAAGAGGAGAGGCCTGGATCTCTACCCTGTATTGTTCAGGCCTGTGTTTCCACCCTGTCATGTTCACTGCATAATCAGTACATGATTTACATATTTGTAAACTTACATCTCAACTCGAACACTTAACGTGTCATCAGACCCGCTTAAAAATGGAATTGCTAATTTTTTTCTGCCTCTTTGACACCTGGTTTTGTGTTTGTTGGCGTTGCTGTCTTGTTTGCAGACGTGGGTTGGCAACAAGCGGCGGAAGATGAGCAGCAAGATCGCCGTGGAATCTGGGGGCACCCCCCCGGGCACTGCCCCCGCCACTCCCTCCGTGCCCCCGGAGGCAGCAGTGAGAAACGTGGTGAATATTGCTCGATCCCAAAGCCAGCAATCCTCTTGGACCTCTTCTAACAACGACGTGATAGTGACCGGGATCTACAGCCCTGCTGGCTCCTCGGGCCGCCCGGGAGCCGCCAAGCACACGAATGCCTCTGTGGCAGAGCTGCACAAAACCTCCATCCCACGGCTCCCGGGCAAGAGCGACGCGGACTTCCAGCAGCAGCACATCCCTCTGGGGCGGCAGGTACAGGTACCCCACTGTAAAAACGCTTCCCTCTTGGTGGGGGAAAAGACCATTATTCTCTCCAGGCAAACGAGCGTGCTCAATTCTGCAAACTCCATCTACAGTCACACGAAGAAAAGCTACGGCAGCTCCTCGGTGCAGACGGCGGAGCTGGTGTTACCTCAGAAACCCATGATTTGCCACCGGCCCTGCAGGGCCGAGCCCTTGGCGTGCCAGCGCTTGCACAAGGCCGAGCCCGCAGCCCTGGCGCCGCACATGGCCCCGGGGCCGAGGGCTCACCCCAGGGAGCCGGGCTGCGGCACCCAGAACCTGGAGATCCGCGAGGTGTTCTCGCTGGCCGTCACGGACCAGCCGCAGCGCCTGGTGCCGGGCAGCGCCGCGCAGAAAGCGCCCTCGCTGGAGGGCAGCTGCCTGTCCATCGCCATGGAGACGGGCGACGTGGAGGACGAGTACGCCCGCGAGGAGGAGCTGGCCTCCATGGGGGCGCAGATCCAGAGCTACTCCAGATACTGTGAGGGCAGCGGCTCCGGCCGCGGGGACAACCAAAGCACGGCCGCGGCCGGGCCGGGCCGCAGCGGGGCCTGCGGGGCACAGCTGGGCCCTGCCCGCGACGGGCCCGACAATCTCCTGTACCACAGCAGAGAGTTCCACCTGCCTGCACGGACCTCATTGCACACAGCATCCAGCACGATTTATAACCCTGCCAACGCAGCCAGAAGTACCTTTTCTCCTCATTTTACATCTTCAAGTCAACTGAGGCTGTCACAAAACCAAAATAATTACCAGGTAATCCATCAGTTTGTCGCCAAACCTCAAAGCTGAGGTTGTAGACAAATGCTGTTTCCTTTCAGAGTTGGTGGCTATTAAGCAATAGGTTCACCTTTCTGCAGGCTGTGCTCCTTTTATGCCTTCCAGTGGAGATAATTCCTTCTGAAACCCAGTGCAGGCAGCACTGCAGTGTGGCAGCACTTCTGCCTGTCCAACTAGCCCCTGGTAGCCATATATTGAAAATCAGGGAGGATTTCATGGATTCCACAGCTAAATTTTGGCTGCAGAAGGGTCATACCCACGAGCTGGTGGTTGCTCAAGCCCGTGTTGTGCTGGCCTGGCTTTCCAGCAGGTGCCATGGCCATTCCCTGGGTGTTCTGTGGACACACATCACACGTGGCACAAGACGTGGTTTCATGCTGACATTTGTGCATTTGCTCACCCCATTGATGTCAGCTTGGAATCCTGTACCCCCTGTGCAGGTGGCAGACTCTGTGTTCTGTCAGGGATTAGGATCCCCTGTGATGGAGTTAACTCAGCTTCCTTTCCCACAGCATCTAATTCAAATAATCAGTTTTACATTCAATCCTTTTATTCCTTTTCCTGTACTAAAATCCCTTTAGTGATACTGAGGGGAAATTAAATGCAGATCATTGAAGAACTAAAAGATGTTTAAGAGAAACTGCAGCACTTGACGCATTTTTTTTTAGTTTTTGGTATTACAAGGGGAGAGATACTTGTGCAGGAAACATCCAAATCGGTATTTTTCATGGATTTTTACACCATCTGGCATGACATAGCCTGGAGACACTGAGGTAAAAGTCTTTTAAGGCTGACAGAATGTGATTCTGTGTGTGTCACCTGCATGCATTTGCCTGTTACTGCCTTTTTATTTTCTCCTGAAAATAAACCATGTCGACAGCATATCAGCTTTTCCTGTGCTTTGCTCACCAGGGTAGAGAATGAGACTTTGTGAATCATGTGTTTTTAGGTTTTTTTAGTTTTTCTTTTCTTTTTTTCCTGGCTTGTTCCTATCTCATGTGACCATTTGAAGGAAAACTTCTGAGTCCAAGTCAGTGCCACTTTTCACCTGAATTATTACTGCTCTTAGTAAACCAGAGGTTTGATGGACAGAGGGTAAATTCTGGGGAGTAGGTGCACATCAAATGTGCCTTTCTCTCCTTTACTCTCACACAGTCTCTCAGTGTTTGCTGTTACTTTTCTTACTTGGTTATAGAATTCCTGAAATGCTGTTTACTTTTGCCATCCCAGTTTCACAGGAGAAGAAAAGCTGTAAATGTGCAGATCAGTCCAATAAAGGGTTGGTGAAAGTGCTTACAATTGAGTTAAGGGCATTTTATAGAGTTTCAGGAAGGGAAATCCATTACTGATGCCTCCATCAGCTGTGTGCTCATGGTGCTTTATTTCACTCTTGAAAAAGCATGAGAGAGATTGATTTCTTCTATTTTAATTTTTATGTTTAATGAAATTAAGACTAACTTTGTTTTGGGGTTTTATGGGGTAGGAACTGAGTCTTTTTGAAGAGCTAGAACAGTTCATGGTAGATGATATTTTATCTGCTTGTGTGGTGTTTTATGGATCAGAATAAGATCTCTGGAATTTTGTTTTGGGGTTGTTTTTACTTCCCCCAGTTGTAACAACACACCTGGTTTTCTGCTAAGTGAGGAATTCATCTGCACCCCAGCTGACCTCCATGCCTGTGTGACACCCTGCTCTTTGGATTTGGAGTGTGGATGGAGGAATTCTGTCATATCCCTTGTCATTCCAGAGTTTTAACCCTTGGAAAAGCTGAGCAGGATGCTGTTAATTCCCTGATTGCTGTGAGCATGCACCCTGTGAACCCCTGAGGTGACACTTCTGGGTATTAGAGACTTTCTAAGGTGCTTGAATCCTGTTAGGCTTGTACAGGATGACATTTCATTTTTTGTAGTCAGTTTATGCTAATTTATTGCCCATGTTTAGCTAATTTATCCATCAGCACAGAGATGAAAATCCTTAAACTTGGGGAAATCTTCTTGAGTTTAAAAATAGATTAAACCTGAGCTAAATGATTATTGGGGTAGTTGAACATCCAAGCAGATGCTTCTTCAAAGTCAGGACTGTGTGATTCATGTTTTGATGAAGCAATTACTGTCATATATTGGTGGGGTATCTAATTAGCAATTAGTTATAGCTTCCTTACTGGTTCAATTAATCAAATTCATGTTAGTGTAACTTAAGACTAAATTTAATTAAGTGATCAATTTTAATGCCTGAGCAGTTTCTGTAAACAAATTCTTCAGCCTTGCTTGTTTTAGTTTGACTTTGAGTGTGTTGGAGTGGAGAGGTTACCTGTGCAGGCTGAGGTGGGATTTAGTCTTGGTTTCTTCCCCCCACCTTAAGGGACAGGAACACTGTTGAGAATCTCTATTTTTATTTACTCTGTTCCCAAGCCCAGCCCTTGACAAGGGCAGCTCAGAGCAGTGCCATACACGTTGTACTCCAGGGAGTTCTCCTGAGATGAACTTGGCTGGTTTTGGCCCTGTCCCTGTCAGAACTGAGTGCATTTGTCTTCCCAGCAACCCTTAACACTCTGCCACGTAGATGTTGCTTTATTCCCATAGAAAATCACTTTTTTTTTGTAGCCCCCTGTAAATGAGTGAAGAGGAGGCACCTGGGTGGTTCCTCAGGGTGCCTTTGCAGTGGGTTCTGTGGTGTGAAGTTGTTTTGTGGGATATATGGTTATAACAGACAAAGAGAATTTCTAAAATGTGTGTGTGCAGTGAAGAAATTAATATTGTAGGCTCAAACCCTAATGGTCCTTCAGAGGTGAGGTGCTCCTTTCATCCCCCTCAACCCTCTTTGTGCTGTCATGAGAAGGTGTCTGACATTGGGTGACCTCCAAGTGCTTCCAGCCAAAAGCTTGAAGAATAAAAGTGTTTCATGTGTTTGTACAGCAGCCACGTGTACCAGGGCTGCTGTGCTTGTTGTGCTCATGCTGCAGGAGCCATCAGTGAGGAACTCTGCAAATACAGAAACTCTCAGAGCAGTTTGGGTCAGTCAGAAGTGCACAGGCTTTTTCCTCACAGGTGATTGATCTCTCCAGAGCTGTGTTTAGTCTCTCAAGCACTGCTTGTCTGCAGCAGATGAACATGGAATCCTAAATAAGCCTAAAACATTCCAGGCTATGACAGCCCTCAGACGATCAGGGAAAACACTCTGAGATTTTTATTTAAGAAAGTCTGACCTCTGGGAATGATGGAGAAGCAGTAGGAATGGAAGCAGCTCTCCAGTGCCTTCACACTCCTTCTCCTTCCTTCTCCATCCTGAAATCCCTGTATTTTCTGCTGGTACTCAAATCTTTAACATGAGACATTGAACAGCTCAGTGACAAACATGAGAGCATTTTTTCTGGAAGCTGAAGTGAAGCAATTGAAAAAGATGTGAGGGCAGCTCAGTCCTCAGCCCTTGTGTGACTCCAGTTTGCTCATCCTGCGAGATGGAAAGGGAAACTGCTGTTGTGAAATACAAGTTTTGGGGTACCAAAAGAACAGAAACACACCCACTGTGTTATCTTGCCCTCACCCAAAGAAAGTGTTTTATTCTTGGCAGTAAAGGTGACTGGGACTTTGGTTTTCAGTCTTAACCTGTTTACAGACATTGGTGTCAGAATTGAATGCACAGTGCTGAAATCTCAATATTGGCTCTCACATCAGCCTAAGCTGCTCTTATTTTGTGTTCTGTTTCCTCCTTCCCCTCTGCAGATTTCAGGAAACCTTACTGTGCCTTGGATTACAGGTTGTTCCAGAAAAAGAGCAGTAAGTACATTTTCATTTAAGTATCTAATGCATCAAGTGAAGCAATGAAAAGATGATAAAAATGCATTTTTGAAAATGTCTGTTCTATTTACCTTGGGTGGGTTTTTTCCCTTTTTTACTTTGATACAAACATTATCTGCAGGTGCAGTGTTTCAGTTGAGGTGAAGTTGATGTCTATCTTTAAAGCAGGTCAAGGTCATAACCCAGTGTGAGGTGATGCCCAGGTAGGAGTCGTGCTCTTAGCTCAAACACAACATCTGAATTGATCAGGACTGAGAGTTTGGAGCTCAGAATATGTTTTTTATATTGAAGGTGAAGTGGTTGTTCATTGAGGCAACTGAATGCTTAGGAGAATAACTCCCTGTGCAGCTTCTCTGCACATGCACAGAATTAGTCAGTGCTGGCTGTAGGAACTTGAGCAAGTCTAATTTTATCCAGATAAATGTCATTTCACAGTAGCAGAATCAGCCAATTTGGTGTCCTCAATTCACAGACAGCTTCAAACCATAACACAAGGTATGAAACAGATTTTGTCAGGGAAAAAAAACCCAAAACCCTGCCCAGTTCTTTTGTTTAGTTAGTGCTCAGCATTTCCAGCTTGTCTTTGAAGAGATGTCACTTCTGCCTCCTTACCAGCAAATCCAGCCTCAGGTGGGATGGTACAGCCAGGCTCTCCAGGGCTGCTCTGTCACTCCAGCTCTGTCAGAAGCAGCAACAGACATAAGTGTCTGCCATGGTAACCAAACTCCCCAGTCTGTTGAGCTGGCGCTGCCCTGGCAGTGTCCTGGCAGTGCCTGCTCTGTTGGCAGTGAGGTCTAGGCAATGGAAGATCCTTTCCTTGCTTTCTCCTGCTGTAACCGTGCCGCCTGCCGGTTCGCGTGCGGGTCGTGTGCTTTGCAGCCCTTTCTTCCCCAAAGGCCCAAACTGCTTTAATTAGAAATGCTCTTCAAGCACAAGGTTTGGATGCAGCCAGTGAGACTCACATTTCAGAAGGACCATCAATGGTCTGATAAAGACACAGCACTTTCAAGCAGGCTGCTGGGACTGAGGAGGATATTTGAAACCTGTTGACATGCAGTTGTAGCAGAAGTGCAAAATGCAATGTAATGCAGTAGAAGTGGAAAATGAAATGCTGTTAGACAAGGCTGCTCCCCAAATTGGCTCTGCCTGGATCCAGCTGCCCTGCAGCACAGCCTTCTCCCTTTCTCCTCACTGCCCTCTGCTCAGGACCAAGGCAAACCTGGGGCATGTAAACTCCTGTAAGACACAAAGCGGCTGATGGGCAGCAAATGCAGCGTTGCCAAAGCGGCTGCCCATGGCCCCTCCCAGCGCTCCCGCCATCCCCACCTTTGCCATGCCGCTGGTCCGTGGTGTCCCGGCTAGCGCGGTTCCCGGCCCTGGTTTGGCCATCCTGGCGGCTCCGGCCCTCAATTCCGCCTCTACGAGCCCGCCCAGCAGCATCACCGCAGCCCCGCCGCTTCCCGCCCGCTAGGCGCGAGTGCGGCCGCTCCTCCGGCCCCTGAAGTTCCCCTCGCGGCGCCGCCGACAGGCGCCGGTGGCGGCCGGTTCCGTCAGCGTCCGCTGCTGCCTGCCGCGCGCCGCCGCTTCGCCCGCCCGCCCCGCCCGCGGCCGGCACGCGACCCGCCACGCGACCGCACGCACCTGCACGGACCGCACGCAACCGGCACGTGCCTGCCACGCACCGCACGCGACTGCCACGCGACCCGCCGCGCGACCGCACGCAGCGCCGCCACGCGCACCCGCACGTGACGCGACCGCACGCGCCTGCCATGCGACCGCACGCGACTGCCACGCGATCGCACGCGACCCGCCGCGTGACCGACACGCCTGCCACGCGCCCGCGCGCGGCCGCCGCGACCCGCGCCGCGCCGCGCGCGTGCCGGGCGGGCGGGCGGGCGAAGCGGCGGCGCGCGTGGCGAGGCAGCGAGGGACGCGGACGGAACCGCCGCCACCGGCGCCTCTGTCGGCGGCCGCGAGGGAACTTCAGGGGCCGGAGGAGCGGCGCACTCGCGCTTAGCGGGCGGGAAGCGGCGGGGCTGCGGTGATGCTGCTGGGCGGGCTCGAGAGGCGGAATTGAGGGCCGGAGCCGCCAGGATGGCCAAACCAGGGCCTGGAACCGCGCTAGCCGGGACACCACGGACCAGCGGCATGGCAAAGGTGGGGATGGCGGGAGCGCTGGGAGGGGCCATGGGCAGCCGCTTTGGCGAGGCTGCATTTGCTGCCCATCAGCCGCTTTGTGTCTTACAGGAGTTTACATGCCCCAGGTTTGCCTTGGTCCTGAGCAGAGGGCAGTGAGGAGAAAGGGAGAAGGCTGTGCTGCAGGGCAGCTGGATCCAGGCAGAGCCAATTTGGGGAGCAGCCTTGTCTAACAGCATTTCATTTTCCACTTCTACTGCATTACATTGCATTTTGCACTTCTGCTACAACTGCACGTCAACAGGTTTCAAATATCCTCCTCAGTCCCAGCAGCCTGCTTGAAAGTGCTGTGTCTTTATCAGACCATTGATGGTCCTTCTGAAATGTGAGTCTCACTGGCTGCATCCAAACCTTGTGCTTGAAGAGCATTTCTAATTAAAGCAGTTTGGGCCTTTGGGGAAGAAAGGGCTGCAAAGCACACGACCCGCACGCGACCGGCCCGTCTTTTTCCTTTATTATTTTCAGTTCTTCAGTCTTCAGAAAGTGTAAGTGTGGCAGTGTTTCCTGTGTGAGTCGGAATCTGAGGACCATCACATCGATGGTGTTTTCTCTCAGACTTTTTCTAGGTCTCAGCTGAAGCACTTCCCATTTCTGCAGAGTTTGGTACAATGACTTACTTCTTTTTGTACAGAGAGCACTTTATAAGAGCATCTCCCAGAGGAACTGGTACTTTTGTACAAATCCTGTTGTGCTCAATCCATCTTCTTTCTTTCCTAAGTGCTAATTCTCTTGAGGAGGCTTTTTAAAATGCAGCTCTTTTCTGGAAGGCTCATTCCCTCTATCACTTAATGACCTTTTAGAGCATCTCACCAAGGAGCTGGAGAGTGTCCTGGGTAGAGTTTCACAGCTAAATGGGGAGGTTTTAGCCAATATCCAGTTGTAAGGTAATCCAGGTCGGGTGTGTGACCTGACAGGTACAAATTCTGCTGCTGAGGTTGTTTTTAGAGTTCAGTGCTGTTCTGGGGTCAGGTGTGTGCCAGAGCCAGCTCAGATTTGGCAGTGGGAGCACAGGGCTGGGAGTGGGGTGATTTTGGCCCCTGCCTGCAGCACTGGGGGGTTTGTTGGTCATTGTGGTCATGCTGGATACCTGACCCCAGCAGTAGAAGACATTACTGGAGTAAAATTTAAACTTTCAAGGATGTGGAGGTGCCTGTTCATTAATCATAGAATCCCTGAGGTTTGAAAATACCTTTAAGATCATTGAATCAGCCCAGAATCAGCATGGTCACCACTAAACTGTGTCCCCAAGGGCCACATCCACATGTTTTTTTGAACACTTCCAGGGATGGTGATTCCACCCTTGCCCTGGGCAACCTGTTCCAATGCTTTTATTTCCTGATATCCTGATTTCCTGAGCCTGCCCTGGCCCAGCCTGAGGCTGTTCCCTCTCCTCCTGTCCCTGTTCCCTGGGAGCAGAGCCTCCCCTGGCTGTCCCCTCCCGTCAGGAGCTGTGCAGAGCCACAAGGTGCCCCCTGAGCCTCCCCAGCTCCCTCAGCCTCTCCTGGGGCTCCAGCCCCTGCCCAAGCTCCATTCCCTTCTCTATCCCCAACCTCTCAATGTCTTCCCTGCAGTGAGAGACCATTAAGGATGGTAATTAGAGAATTCTTTTTCCTTAGACCTTTACTCATTTGTCTTTTTAATCAATGAAATGCATAAAACCCTTTGGTTAATACAATCTGTTTGACAACATCTGTGTCCAGATTTGTGGATGCACTTTCCCAGTCTGAGTGCAGAATCAGCCTCCTTCAGGGGGCAAGTGGAGGACTTGGAACTCTGAAACTGCTGTGTACACACAGGGGGAAGACAAGCAAAGGAGAAAAAGCTCCTACTTCCTAGAAACTTTGATTTCAACTGTGAAATTCTTTTGAATAAAAAGTGTGAGGGAACAGAAATAGAATGGATAGAGTTGTAGAAGTGCCATTATGGCAATTACTGCCATTCAAACAGGAAAAGGGCTAATCTGTATTTTGGTTAAAATGGAGAAGATTGTCTTTTAGATGCTCTGAATTTTTAATCTTCTGCCTTGATGTTTTGTTTCCCTTGCCCTGTCCTTCAACTGTATCAGGAGAGAAATAAAAGCTGTGCAGTTCTGCAGAAACTCTTTCTTGTCTGCTCAGCTCTGCTGTAGAATGATGTAATCCTGATTGTTAATGAATATTAGTCTAGAAATATCTCCCTCTCAGTAACTCATGAGAGTGTCTTTGGAAATGACAGAGTTCTGTGTTCTGTCCTGGTGCATGTGCAGTGGCCTTTATGAATGCATTGATTTTTGGTTTTTCACAGGGTGGTGGAAGGATAACAAGGATTCAAAAATAGCAGTGAAGGTACCAGTTAAGGAGAATTAAAAGGGAGGAAATATCTTCACTTCTGTCCTTAGGTCTTGAGTGTACTGACTGTGCTTCAGTTCTGTGTCAGCTGAGGTCTGAGCAGGATGGGCTGTGTTTGGGGTAGATTTAAAGGTGCTGGTGTGCTCTGGAGAGCATTTGTCACACAGGTGGTGGCTCTGGGTAAGCTGGGCTTTAGCGGTGAAGTTCCATTTTGGGGGAGGGAGGGGGAGCCTGTCTGCCCTGAGCTTCACTTTGGGGTGTCTGGGCTCTCAGACTGTTGTATTTGGGGACAGGAAAGACTTGAAATGGGTGCAGAGTGCTAGATTTTGATTTTTGCATCACTGTTTGCACATTGGCCATTTGAATAAAACTCTGTCACAGGAGTGCAGGCACACTTGGGGCAGGTGGAGGGGCTGAGGTGTGACAGCTGCCCCAGCTGTTCTGGGCATGGGAGCACAGCTGGATTTTTTGGGGCAGACACATCAGAACAACCCTAAAGAAAGCTCCTCCTTGGCCTGGGGTGTGCAAGGCTCAGGAGAACTGACACGAGCTGAGAGCAAAAACCTCAGAGCAGCTTCAGAGAGCCCTGGCGGAGATTAATTAAAGCTCCTGCAGTCAGAGGGCACCTCAGCTCTGCCTTTTGTTTTAAAACTATTCCAGGAGGAACTTGGGGAGTTCTCTGCACCTTCCTCTGCTCCCCCAGGAGGGGAGAGAGCCGTGGTTCAGTCACGTCAGTGGGAGTGTGTCTGAGTGAGCCAGCCAGGCTCTGCAGTGAGGTGAGCCCACTGGAGCTCTCTGCATGGAACCCTGGGCTTGCTCCTGCTCTGTGCCACTTGCAATTCTGACTGAAGGGTTTCCTCCTGCTCTGAGGTATTTAAATACATATCTCAAGGTATTTCTACATTGGTAATCCATCCATAGCATGGCCTGGCCTTCTGGCAGGGAGCAGCACCTCCTTGTCCCCCAGCAGTGCTGAAGGAATGCAAAGGGGAACAGGTCTGGTGATTTTTTATTGTGTGATGTGCTGCAGCTCAGTGCCACAAATCACCCTGGCTTGTTGTCTGCTGGGAGCCTGCAGGCAGGGAATGCATCCTGCCTGAACAGGAGCTGCAGGACTTTCTGGTGCAATGTGAGAAAGACATTAATAGGTCAAGTAAGAATCATAATTAAAAATTTAAATAATCAGTTTACTTTGAGGCTGAACATTCACTATTACACAGATCAGCTCAAAATCTCCAGAAGGGTGAGTTGTCATTTGTGTGGTTTGAGGGTTGGTTTGGAAATCAGAGTGAGATGAGTGGGGCTCAGAGTGTAATTTGTTTGCTAGACTGTTCATTGCATTGATATATATTTTTGTTTTTTTAATCTTTTCAGTTGAGTTTGATTTAGAAACAGATATTAACAATATCTGTAATTCTGGCTGCATGCTGAAGCAGTTACAGCTCTTCTCACAATGGGGTGCAGTGAAATATTTATCACCTTTGCTTCCATCAGAGCAAACTTCATACCCAGCCGGTGGGGAAAGATGCAAAAAGTTTCTGCTGCAGCAAACTAGCAGTGTGTGAGCAGGAGGAGTGGAAGGGTGCCTTCAGACACCTTTGTGCCTGAGTTTGTGCAGCTGTGTGTGAGCAGCAGTGTCCAGCCTGAGCTCAGCGTGGCTGTCACTGACAGGGGGCAGCTTTGTGGCACTGGTGAAACCTGAAGCTGAAATCTCAGGCTGGAGGAATGTGTAATCTGGAACAGCTTTAATGAGGTTAAATATCTTGGTGTGTTAAGGGAAAATGCAGACCTTCAGAATTTGTATGTGGTAATTCAAGAAATAATAAACTGAAAAGCAAGAATGATATTAAAAGATGTAGATGGGAAAGGAGAAACGTAATGGAATGATTCAGAAATCTCTGTTAATGCATACAAATAAGATCCTGAGCTGGGAATTGATAATCCTCTGAAGAAAACAGGTATTAATTAGTGTCAGGGTTCAGCGGTCAGCTCCATGCTGGTGTCACTGGGAAAGGTGAATAAGGCAAAATGCACTGTGCTTGTACAGAGGAACCTGGGATTTGTTCATACCTTGAATACTTTGAGCGCTTCTGATCTTCCCATTCCTCCCAAAATATAACAGAGAAGCAGTGACAGGGATCAAAGGCATGGCAAATTTGTTTGTGAGAGGTTTGTTTGCTAAAAATAGCCATTACCTCAGCCCATTTCATCACCAAGTATCAGAACTGAATGTTGATTTAATATGATTTCACTGCAATTGAAATGAACACCACACACAGTGCTCAGCTGCAGCATAAATGCTAGTTATGTATAAAACCTCAAGTTCTTCCATTTTTTAGCATGTCTTTGATTAATAATCTGAAATTTGTGGATAGCTTTTGTGCACGTGGCCTGAAACATTTTCAAGTGCTGCATGAGAGCCGATGTGGAAGCGCAGGCTCTGAGCAAAGGCAGGATGAGGACACTCCACCCCGTGCAATTACTCACCCCAATTTTAGACACCGGATTTGCACCACAGAAATTGCTGCACCGTGGGGGATGAGGGGCTGGCAAAGAGCCAGGGATGTCTCTGATAAACTGGGTCATCTCCTCCAAGGATGGTGTTGTTCCACTTGGGAGGTCGGGGATAAGCCGGGCTTAACCCTGCGTGGCACAGCTGCTGATTCAATTTGCTTTTCCTTGGGAATGCATAGGCTGGATTCTGCTGGACAAAGCCTCTGCTGCTTCTTCAACTGTGGCCAGCAGAAGTGGGAAATGTAAAGGATTCAGCCAACAGCCAGCACTGTCAAAGCCAAGCTTTGAATCAGCAAGCTGGCTGTCTGAGGAGAGGAAATGAGAATTGTATTCAGAGCTTAATGACGTAAAAAATAAGAATTTAAAATAAGAATTTAATTACTGGCTTGCCTTCACCTATAAGTATTGTCATAAATATGAAGCTTTCCAATATTATCTTTTAATATTTTCTCCTATAATGATGAATATTATGGTATTTGTAGGGCTCTGAGGTTTTCCTCTTGGTCCTTCATTTCCTCGGATTTTATTAAGCATGAGAAGGTTATTAACTAAATTGATGGAAGCTTAGTTACATGTACAATGTAGAAATTCTATCCTTTATTTTCTGACAAAAGTCTTTATGTAATTTTTAAGCAGTTTATAATGCAGGAGTCAAACTTGGGTATGATCCATGTCAAGGGGATGATCCTGTAATTGAAGGTAGTTTGTGATTTCCCTAAGAAAGTGCTGATAAGGCCCATGGCACAGCGTGTTACACGGAGGCAGCTAATCTGGAGCTGAGATTTGGCCATGCTCAAGTGTCATTTACATCTGCTGAGCTTAAGGAGTGACACTGATCCCATGATGCTGGTGCAGCTGTTGAGAGCAGGGTGTGTAAATGATGATCCTTCAGGATCTCTGAGATCCCACAGAGCTGCTGCTCACTTGGCAGAGCACTGGGGCTCCTCAGTGCTGGTCCTCTGAGTAGCAGGAAAAGTGCAAAACATGGGTTGGTGTAATGAAACTGTAGATTTTAGATAAAATTCTGTGTGAAAAGCTTTTGTTAAAGCTTGGAAGCTCTACCAGAGAAATACTTTTTGTGCTCACACCAGTTCAAACAGTGGTGAGATGTTTAGGAATTCTTTTTCAGTGTTACTCCTTTTATCACTGATCCACTATCACATGTTTTGATAAATGTAGACAAAGAGTTTGGGAACTCGCAGATAAACAGTGGAACCAATTTAAACTCAAGCTCACCATATAAACATTAAAGTATTCCCTTTAGGAAGTCAGAATCCTTTGAATTATGCATGTGTTGTAGTTTGCAGTAAGATAAAAGAACTTTTAGGGGGGAGGGTGAGAAACTTGAAAAGCCTTTAAGGAGTAATTTGCATAAATTGGGTGGAGAGAGTAAACAGCACAAGGGGGAAAAAAAGTTATTTTCAGTAAGGCCTTATAGAATGAGATAAAACAAATTACCAAAGAAATCAGGTGGAGTTGAAACAAAGCTGAAGTGCCTTAAACTTGTGTTAATGCTGCCACTGCCTTTACAGCAAATCCCAGGGAACTCTGAAGTGCCCTGGATAAAAAAAAAAAAATCAAAAAACCCTCAAATTCTTAAGGGAGACTTAGAAGAAGAGCCATGGAGTCAGTAGAACATGTGTGTTACTGTGTGGGAGACCTGTGGACATGAATGCTCAGGATAAGCAGATTCTTTTCCAATCTAACAGTATTTTTTTTATCTTGCAGTTACAGGACCGCACACAATTTAGTGACCGAGACTTAGCTACCCTAAAGAAATACTGGGACAATGGCATGACCAGCCTGGGCTCAGTCTGCAGAGAGAAAATTGAAGCTGTGGCTGCAGAATTAAATGTTGACTGTGAAATAGTTCGGGTAAGAAATCCAGAGCCTTCCCTTATCTTGTCGCAGGAGCAAAAATAGGACAGATGAAAGGCTTTAAAAATTTCATGAGGAAGCTTGAAATAGATTTCACGTATTACATAATGAATGACCATGTTGGGAAGTGCTCTCCTGCTCTTTCTGCAGTCTATATTTAGTAAAAGCCCTCAGGTCAGGGTCTTATTGATCAGCAGCAGAAGCAGCACTAGGAGCTGTTTGACATTCTCTTGAGGAAGATTTTAAGTTAAAGTGTTACATTTTTGAGGGAGATCCTAGAAGACTGAAAGGTACTATTTACATTGCTAATAAGATACCAAAAAAGGGCTTTTCTAAAGATACAGGGAAAATACTTCTCATTCATGCTTATAGGGAAAATTGTATGAAAGGAAATGCTCCAAAATAGAAAAAAAATATGTTACAAGACTGTCTTGAGGGCAGGTGGAGGTGTGATGGAGAAATTTGGGTCAGCTCAGTTTGATGGTTGCTGTAGGTGGCTGAGGGAGGCACAGGTGTGCTGGAGATGACCTGGCTCCCTGAATCTGCACATCCTCTCCTCCAGAGGCTGGGATGTGGTGTCACTGTGTCCTGGATGAGCAGACACTCAGCAGCACCTCTGGGGTCTCTTTTCCCATCCCAGCCTCAATAATGACCCCATTGTTCACAGTCAGACAAGGACAGGAGCCTTCCTTTCCCTTGTGACAATTGGGGTTATTCCTTCCAGGCTTCATCCTCTTTTTGCACCTGTTTCCTGAATTCCTGGCAGTGCTGCAGAAGCAGGGCTGAGCCCTCAGTGAAGCTCTCCTGCTGTGGAGACCTCTGCCTTGGTGCATCCACATGGTCCCAAAGCTGCTTTCAGGGCTGAACACCAATCTGGTTATTTCTTTTGGTGGGCACAGGAATTCTAAAAAACCCAATTGCACTTTTGGAGGCTGAAGAGAATCACTCTTTTCTCTGTGGAGAGCAAAGCTGCTCCTTGTTTTCCAAGGATTTCCCTTTGCTCTCTGAAGGTGAAGCTGTTCCCCCTGGCAGCTCCTGCTGGGCAGCACAGTGACCCCCTTGGTTTGTTCCCTTGGGGACATCCCCACAGCACACCAGGGCTGTCACTGGGCAGTTCTGTGCAAAGCTTCCCTCCTGCTGGAATGTTTCTGTCCTGGGGCAGGGACCAGGACACCCCAGGAGGCTCAGCCTCACCTGCACCAGAGCAGACCACAAATGATCCCACACACTCACAGACCTTGCTGGGAGGGTTTAAGGATGTGTTTTAGGGATAAGGGATAAGAATGTCTTTTAGGGATAGAACTCTCAAGCTGATTTCCCACATGGCAATTCCAGTTTGCTCTTGCCCTCACTGTTTTGCTGTTCCAGAATGTTCTCTGTTCAGCACAGCACACAGGATGTGGAACCTTCTCTTCCCCATTTAATTTGAGACACTATCAAAACATGTTCATCTTCTCTGACATTCTCAGTATGTTGAATGAAAGATTTTCTGCTTTGAAAAGTCTGTGAAAAGATCTGCCTTTCCCAAGTGCCTTCTTTACTAAAAAAGAGATAGATTGAATTTTAAATATTGCTAGCACTGTTTGTTAAAATCACAAGATGATGGGAAAATTTAAAGAATGGCAATATACTGCTTGGAAAAAAGAGACCCAGATCTCAAAGGGCTGCTTGTGTGGGGGTTTTCTTTAATTTGTTTTTCCCCAAACTGTAGGTAATAGAAAAAAATGATCCAGGTAGTTCTCTGCATACCTGTTGTGCATTCTTCAAAGAGGAAAATCAGCAAGCTGGGAAAGCAAATACCAGCCAGCAAAAAAGATTTGCTAAAAATAGTGTTCAGCATGTTATCTTTTAGCTTGTTAGAGATGCAGCTTTAAAAGGTTTGGTTTTTTTTTTTCCAAGGCTGGCACAGCATGAAACTGTGTTTAGTACTTGGGACTGCTGTTAATATTCCTTTACTTTTTCTCTTTGGTAATCAAGGTGTTATAAGCAAAAAGTTTTTTATTCACCTTTCTCAGAACCCTGAGAGGAAGAGGAACAGGGCAGGTATTTCTGAAATAAGGCCAGAGTGATGATTAGTGTGTCTTTAAAAAAAAAATCCTAAAATATTTTAATGTTTTGGGATCCTCATTTGGAACAGAGGCCTCATGGAAAGGATGTGCATTTTGCCATGGCCTGGTCATGTTTTCAAACCCAGGAGCTGCTGCTCCTGTTTCTGGGGGGGTGGGTGGTGGGAAGGGGGATGAGAGCCAGCCCCAGGAGAGTGGGAGGAGCAGTTGGTGAAGAAGTGAATTCCTGGCTCTGGGAAGGATTTTTGGTTGCCAGTGGAGAACTGATTTGGTGGAATGGAGGGTCTGGGGTCCAGGGGCTGTTGAGCAGAGCTGAGATGAGAAGTTGAAAGCCTGAGTGACACAAGGGACAGGAGAGCCTCAGGAGGTGAAGAGTTGCAGACAATTCTTGTTACATCATGGTAAACTCTGATTCTTTCATAATTTTTTGTGGAAATGTTTCTTCATCAGAGAAGGCAAATTAATGACCAGGTGTATAGGTCCCCTTGGAGAATTTAGAATATGAGTTTTTCTTCTTTTTTTTTCTCCTTTGAAATTCAATTTTATTGATGTAAGATGAACTTTAAGCATCCATCTCCATCCCACCATGGCAAGGTTTCCAGGTTCCCTGGGCTGGTTTCATCTCCCAGACTGTTCCCAGTGTGCTCCTCTGCACTCCCTGCAAACCACTTTTCCTAAAGCTCTGTTTTACAGCCAAAGGGGACTGAAGGATGAGCTGCTCTGAGCTTTGTCCTTCCAGGTTCCTTCTGTCCTGCAAGGGGAGTGCTGTGGATCTGTCACCTTGGCCAGCTCCCTCTGTGCTGTAGGAAATCCTAGAACAGGAGAGGTGTTTGGGTCATCAGATGCTTCAGTCCCCTTATGGAAGTTGCAGAATAGGAGAACCTGAATCAAAGATCTTATGCTAAATTTGTTGAATAATTTAGGGGGGCAGAGACCTTACAAAGTCACCTAATCCTGCTCTTTATCTGGAGCAGGATTTACTTTGGAATCAAAACAGGTTTCTCAGGATGTTGTCTGGTAAAATGTTGAATATCTCCAAGGCTGGAGCTACCAAAGCTTCTCTGGACAAACTGTCCTTTTGCCTTACATGTATTTTTTCTTTTATATTCTCAATTCTCTTGCTGCCACTTGTGCCTATTGCTTCTTTTCCTTTTGCTGTACACCTTCCTGTTTCCCTTGGGAAGCTGAACAGGATTTGGGGCAGCAGCCTCAGGAGGGTGAAATACTGGGGAACACTCAGCTCCCTGAGCTGCTGGCTGCACCCTTGCTCCTGTAGGCCAGATGTGCTGATGTCACTTGGTTGGGGGCCTGTTGCTTTTGTCATAGTTTCTGATATCATTCATGTTTATTTCTCTTACAAGACTTGGATTGGGAATCGAAGACGGAAATATCGTTTAATGGGGATTGAGGTCCCACCCCCTAGAGGAGGTCCTGCTGATTTCTCTGATCAATCTGAATTTGTTTCTAAATCAGCACTTAACCCAGGAGAGGAAACTGCTGCTGAAGTGGGGGATGATAATGATAGGAATGATGAAGTATCAATCTGCTTATCTGAAGGAAGCTCACAAGGTATTTGGAATGCAGTTACTACTGTGCCTATATTTTCAATTTTGTGCAGTGTGCATGCTTTGGATTCTGTTGTACACATTCAAAAACGTCTGACAGAGTCACAAGTGCTCCACCCCCTGGGCTGAAGGTACTGCTTGGTCTCTTTCTTCTGCCTCTGTGTCTCTGAGTTTTGTTGGGTTTGTTGTACAAAGATTGGAGAAACCTTTGATCATAAGAGCCCCATTTCTGCCAGATTCATCTGAAACAAAGTCAAGAGTTCACGTTCTGCTGGTGCAATTGAGAGCCAGATTTAGAAAATGCTCTCTGCCAACTGCTCAGTTCTCCCCAGCCAGCTGGACTGGCCATTCCATTTGACACCCATCCCTGGAGGTGCCCAAGGGCAGGTTGGATGGGGCTTGGAGCAACCTGGGACAGTGGAAGGTGTCCCTGCCCATGGCTGGGGTGGCACTGGATGAGCTTTAATGTCCCCCCCATCCCAACCCATGATTCCACAGTTCCATCCCTGTGATCCTGAGCCACCCCAGGCACTGGTGGGGCTGGAGCTGCTGCTGGGACTGAGCAGAGCTGCTGGGAGTGTGCATTCCCGTTTCTCCTGGCAGGGAACCCCTCAGCTCAGGCTGGAACAAGGAGCTGCCCAGGCCTCCTGCTGCTCTGTCTGACAGTCAAACACAACCAGCAGATCAAAGCCAGGACAGGGCACAGCCCAGGAGCCTTGGAACTGCGCACACAGGGGGTGTCCTCAGTAAACTGCAGGATATGGAGTGGGAAATGCCTTCTGCTGAATTCCCTTTTACCCCCAGGAGCCCATGGGATCGATGTCTCCCTGCCCCTCCTGTCCATGAGCCCAGCGCATCCCCCGCTCACTAATTGCTCCCAGTGCTTCTGCCTGGAGGAGATCAATGGAGCCTTTGCTCTCCAAGCTACAAGAGAGTCTGACCTTGGGCCTGCTGCTCTGCAGCTCAGTGTGCCAGGCTGGGTCCTGTCACGTCCTCAGAACAGTCAGAAGGGAAGAGCCAGGGGAACGGAGGCAGCTGGGAATGAGTTTGGGAGCTTTGTCATACTCGAGTGTAGAGGGAATAAGATGACAAAGAAATGGGTCAAGTGATTGAGAGCCAAGTGAGATGAGGAATCTCAGTCTTTGATTTGCCTGAGGTGTGGAAGGAGCTGATTTAAGTCAGATCTGCTTGAGAGGAAACAGTGACAGGGAAGAGTGTGAAGTGTCTGCAGTTCAGGTGAGGAGTAACTCCGTGTTGGTTGAGCCAGGCTTTCATCAGGCAAGGTGAGGCTGAACACTTGGGAGCATTATTGGTGTCAAAGCCTAAGGAAATGCAAGGAAACAACAGGATTTCCACAGCATCCAGGAACCCCACCTTCATTCCTTTATTCTCCCACAACAGTTATTTCTGTTCATTTCTCCAGCTCAAAGGAGGAGGTTCCACTGCTGCAGCTCAGCTGGGTTTGAACTTCCTGGAAAAATTTCCCCCAATACTCGTGGGTTATGTTCAATCCCAGATAGGGAATTGTTCCAGTGTTTGAGACCTATAACTTTTGGTCCTAATTTATTGAAAAACCAAAACCACGACAGCAGAAAACCACTCTGAAAGACAGACAAAAGCAATTTTTGGTCACCTGATTAGAGTGATTAAAGTTGATGGCTTCTGCTTTTAAAATGTAGTGCGTAAATATGAAAAAATAAGCTGTGCTGTGATGCAAAATGGATCATTAAAGCTCTCATATTGCCTCAGCTTTTTTAATTGTGTGTTAATTGAATCCACAGTGTGTAGGTGGAGGCCATTAGGGCTGTGCTGGTTCTGTGAGCTCAGGATGAATATTTAAGGAGTTGGGAATGCTGTAGGGAGCTGCTTCCTTCAGCTGTTGAATGCAAGGGGTGACTGCCAGCGTTACAGAGTTCCTGGTGCCCTGGGATGTCCCTGAGGAGTGACCTCACCCTGTGACCTCCACCCTTCCTTGCTGCCTCTGATCCCATGTGCTCCTGGCACAAACTGTCCTATGGAGCTGTGACTGGTGGCACACTGAGTTCATTTGAAACAATTCCCAATCAAATTTGCTCAGTGCAGAGATTTTTAACTTAAAAGTTGTTTAAAACCATGAACTGGCTCTCTATGGTCTGGCCTAAACATTTCCCTGTTTTTGGTAATCCCAGGGAAATTCTGTTATCCCTGTGTTTGTGTGGAGGTGACAGACCCTGGAGTCACCTGAACCTTGCTGCCCCTTCCCTCCTTTCCTCTTTATATTTAATAGGGATCATAGATTTATGTTTTAATATGCAGAAGTCAAGTAAATATGAGAAACAAACTTCAATTTTAGGGGTTAATAGACTTACCTTTCTTTGGGTTTTGTGTTCTCTTTGGCCTTTAAGGTTAGTGGAATCACCTCATGCTTTGTGGTTGAAATACCAGGGTAAAATCTGCTCTGTTTTCAAGTGTTTATACATAAAAAAGCACTTTAGGTTTACTGGGGATAAGCATTTGCCATAATCTGATCAGTTTTTGGTTCAAAACCCATCAATGTCTGCAAGGGGCAAGTAGGATTTAGATATGTACCCCAGAATTCCAGGGAATGCAGGATTTTTCATGTAGGAATTAATTTTCATTTAAAAAACCCAACTTCTTCACATCTCTGGTGTGAAACTCTGCATCACCTTTGAATATTCCAACCTGAACCTAAAAATGGGAAGGTTTTGGTGCAGAGAATAACTGAGAGTTTTGTTGTTGTTTCAGGGGGCATTTGGTTTGATGTTGGCCTGAAATGCTTGTGACAAGATGTCTTTTTAATAAGGCAGATATTCTGTTTATGATTAGACATTGATACCATGACTTTGCTGTTGGATTTAGCAGCTGTGACATTTAGTGGTAAACACCATTAATGGTCCTTCAGCATAAAATTGGAATGAAATCTGACAAAACCAATTTATTTCTGCAGAAGAGACAAATGAAGCTCTTCAAAATGAAGAAATTGGCCACAAAGATGATGACCAGCATCCAGTTTCCACTGATAATGTGGTATGTTTACCTTTCCTTTTCCACCAATTAATATCTCCTTAATTAATGTTGAGGTTGTTGTCCAGCACTTGTGCTTTTCACTAGGTGACAGCTTCAGTTGGGTGTGTTAAAAGTCCTTCCTATTTGAGCTTTAAAAATGTACTAAAAATTCTAAAACACAGCAGGAAAAAACCCTCAAACCTTCAGTAGAAATGGTTTGGAGAGATGGTGCCCAAGAGACTCAGCTCTCCAACCTGCCTGAATTTTGTCATTTGATATAACAATGGAATAAAACCAAGGAGGAGTTTCTGCCTACTTTGTTCTGAAACACTGTGACAAAACTTTTTTTAAATGCACTTAAAATTGGACTAAAATACATTGTATTTGCATAAGAGGTTTTCCTATTTGAAATTTGAATCAGTTCCTTCCCCTCCTATCTTAAAAAGTGTGTCTAAGAAGGGGAATGTGAATGTTTGGCAGTTATTTAGAGACTCTTTCCTCAAGCTGAGTCTGAAACCAAAAATATTTGAGTCCCAGTGTTCCTGAGGGTCTGATGGAGCAGCAGAACTCGGGGACATCAAAGCTCTGGGCTGGTGTCACTTCAGCTGGGCTGGCAGACACTGCAGCACACAAAATGTGCTTTATCCTCCCTGCCTGCAGCACAGGCTTGGGAGTTTGGTGTGTCCTGCCAGGGAGAGCTGGGAATGCCCCTGGAAGGGTTTCTCCTCAGTGATTTCAGGATATTCCTGGTGTGCAGGCAGGAGGGGCCACATGCTGCAGGAAAAACCTGAATTAACACCTCAGGAAAGACCCATGGACATGGATTGGGTCAGTGGGGGCCCTTCCATCCTAAAAACCAGGAAAATTGCTTTAACTTATTATGGACGGGTTCATAAGTGTTCACAACTGTCAAAACAATGAAAAACAGTAGAAAAACTTGGGATGTATTTCTGAGTCTTAGTGTTAAGCTTGGCCTTAACACTGTGCTTTAGGTATATTTAGAAACCCAGTGTAAAAAGCTCCCCAGGTTTTTGTGAATTAGGTAAAAATGTTCATATTTATGCATTTGGAAGTGTCCTTTGGATCAGCACCCCTACAGCTAAGGGGATGTGGCCAGGGAGGGTCAGAGGAGAACTCTTTGATTTCTTTAGGGCAGGAGGGCTGGTTTATCCAGGGGTTTATTTCCAGACCCTCCTTTGCAGCAGCAGAGCAGAGCAGGGGCTGTGAGGGGATAAATGTGCAACTCAAAGTCAAAAAGCTGGGCCAGGGAGCTCCTCCTCTGTAAACAGCCTGAGTCTCCATGGCAGCAGCTCCCACTGGATTCCTGCTGGATCTCCTGGCTGAGGTGCATGATTGCCATCTAATGGGGCTGCGTGGCTCAGAACTGCTCAGGAGGCAGCACTGAGCTCTCCTTCCTTCCTCCCTCATCATTTATCCTTCATCCTTCATTCTTCCTCCCTCCTGTCCCTTTGGGATGTGGATCCCCGTTTGTTTGTCTCCTCTGTGTGTTGGAATGAACTGTTTGCTTCTGTTTCAGAAAATAGAAATTTTGGATGATGAGGAGAGTGATCTGATCAGCAATTCTGAAGTGGATCAGATGAGTTCTCTTTTGGATTACAAGGTGAGTGGTTGGGCCATGTCAGGGACAGTGGGATGATCCCCAGGGAGTTCAGGGGGTGGAGCTGTCAGGAATTCAGCACAAGCCTGTGGGATCCTGAGCTCCTCTGCTGTTTTCCCAGTGTGCACATCATGCCCTCATCCCACCTCCAGCCACTTTATCCATGTTTCAACCCAAATGGGTTGTATTTCTGAGTTAGTGTTAAGTTTGGCCTTAACACTGTGCTTAAGGTATCTTTAGAAACTCAGTATAAAAAGTTCCCCAACTTTTTGTGAATTAGGTGAAAATGTCCATATTGATGCATTTGGAAGTGATGCTTTGGATCAGCATCCCCTGGAAAACCCCATTTCTACAGAGCTGCAGCTCCCTCCGTGTGTCCCAGCAAAGGCATTGATGGAGCCCCACCCCATTGGAATTGTTCTGGGAATGCTGTGATGCTTTTCCTGCAGTGTGGTGCTGTCAGCTTGGAAGGCACTGAACAGCTGGAGAGGGGGGATCTGAGGAGAAGGATTCCCCAGGACATGCTGGAAGTGGTGGCTGAGGGAGGGAGGAGAAGCACTTGGACCCTGGCAGCTCCAGCCCGAGGCTGAGGTTGTGTCTGTGCCACTCTCCCAGGAGTCACCACAATTCCACCTTTCCTTGAGCTTTCACCTCAAGTGCTGGGGTTTTTTCCCCTAAGAAACCAGGTCTGTTCTCCTGATAATAATCAATTACCAAAATAATGAACAGATCATCTCTTCAGAACAGAAATTCCTCCTTCCAGCAGTGTTTTCCTGGGAAGGGCAGTGGAGAATGAATCAGGAGAGGGAATGACCTTTTCTTAATGTCACCTGTCAGCACAGTGAGAGGCTTGTTGTGACAGTGCCCTGCAGAGCCAGCCCTTTGTTTGACAGCACTGATTACTCCCTGAGTTTTCTGCCTAAATCTGAATTCTTCCTGGGCTGGGCAAAATCCAGAGCTGAACAGGCAACTGCTAAGTATCCATAGGGAAGAACTCAGCTGATTTTTTATGGAAGCTTCAGAATTGCAGCCCAAATACTCTTCTCTCATTCCCAGAGCTGTTATCACCTGGAACAGTGTGGTGAGCAGTGCTTTCACTGAAAAAATGTGAATTTTCTGTGGAAAAAACCAACAAAAATACAACCATTTTTAAAGGTTTGTTGCAAACCTTTAGAGCATCATGTAGTCACAGCTATTCATGTCAACTAAAGCTGAATTCCAGCCAGTGTGAGCATGAATACCATATTTTTTCATTATTCTCTCATGAGTTGGTGCTATTAAGCAGAGCCCTTCTGCAAAAATGAGTAATGCCTTTGATCTTGTAACCTAAATAAACAATTTGATTTTCCTGATCTTTGCAAAAGTGAATAAGCCGAGAAAATGAATTTTAGCTCTGCACTAATCAACAGGTTTAGCATTTTGATCCAATTAGTTTGAAAGAGAAGAGATACTTGGAATAAATGGAAATAATTATCAAATCTGAATTTTTAATTAAGAGATTTGCAAGTATAGATTGGGAAAATGCTTTTTAGCCAAAGCACACAAATTATTGATATTTCCTCACTTTGTAATGTATTACATCCAGTTCCAGCCCCATAAACAACTCTGTGGAGGTTGGAACTGAATGATCTGTAAGGTCCCTTCCAAGCTGTTCTGTCACTCTGAGATATTCCTGTTTATTCTGTAACCTGAGGGATCCTGAGGAGCTTGGTGAGCTGACACTTGGTCCACATCAAACCCAGCTGCTGGAGGATGTTATCTTTTAATTCATGGTAGCTTTGAGGAATTTTCAAGTCATTTTCCCTGTTTTTTTTCTGTCAAGCCTTCTGCTGTAATAATTGAATTTATTTGCTGTCTCTTCTCTCAGCCCCCTGATCACTTCTAGGAAGAGATCTGGGCTTTGGTTGTCATTGTCGCTAAAAATAGTTTAGTTTTAACCCAGGGCTGTTTAGGTGTGGTTATTCCAATGCTTTGTCCTGTCCCCATCCCTGGAGGGATTTAAAGACCTGTGGATGTGGCACCTGGGGACATGGCCAGTGCTGGGGATGGTGGGGCTCAGCCTTAGGGGGCTTTTGCAGCCTAAAGGATTCCTTGGTTCTGAGATCATCCCCAGAGCTCTCTGGTTTCCCCACAGAATGAAGAAGTCAGGTTCATCGAGAGTCAGCTGGAGAGCCACAAGCAGAAATACTTTGAGCTGCAGACGTTTACCCGGAGTTTGATACTTGCAATTAAAGCAGATGATAAGGAACAGCAGCAGGTAAATCCTGGAGCAGGTTTAATATCTGTCTTTAATATCAGAAAATGTTTGTCCTTTTGTGTTGTGTCCCTCCCTTGCGTTTATTCCAGAGGCTCAAATTATGATCGAAAAACTCAAATCATTTTCTCACACTTTGTTTAAATCACTGCTGACATAAAACCCACACCTAATACTGTATACACCAGATGTTGGATACGTTTTTCCCTTGTAGGCTCTGCTTTCAGACTTACCTCCTGAGCTGGAAGAGATGGATTTCAACCACACCTCCCCGGAGCCCGACGATACCTCATTCAGCCTCTCGTCGCTGTCGGAGAAGAACGCCTCAGACAGTTTGTGATGCTCTGCTCTGGAGACACAGCACAAACCCCAGCGAGGTGCAGAGGAGACACAGAGACAGAGAGAGGCTTTTGCTCTGCAGTGTTCTCAGCCCTGGCTCCTCACAGCCTTGCAGTGCCCAGGAGTTGGCAGCGCTGGGTTTGGAAAATGGAAGAGCTGGGTGAGGGCAGGGTTCACTGGTAGCAGCTTGGCCTCGGGTAGGATTAACTTTGACTCTCCAGAACAACTCTGGCTCTGTAGCAAAGTCTTTTTTGAGCAGGGATGCAAGAGTGGGAAACACACACAGTGAATTCTCCAGCTCCACGTGCTCCCCAGGCCTGTTTATTATATTTTTCCCCATTTTTACTCAGGTAGGTGGACTAAAAATTGGGGATCCAAATAGAATAACGGGCTTTCTCTGAGTTGTGCTTGAAAACCTGAAATTAAACTGAAGTGTTTTTTGTTTTCTGATTTGAGATTGTTAAATCTTCCATTTTTCTGACCAAAATAGCTGAAAAAACCTTGAAAGGCTAACTGAAAAAAATTGAATTATCATGAATAAATTATTAATGCAAAGAAGCAGTGATAAGTGTTGGAAGAAATGAGGTGGAAATGGGAACCCTGATAGCTGCAGGATACAACTTCCTAATACAGTAGCAATGGGAATGGATGTTTACACTCTTTAGAGTTTAATGATTGTAGTCACAGTTTTTATTTGTCAAAACTTAAATGCTAAAGTACTGCTTATTATTTTAATTCTTGGGTATATATTTTTCTACAAACTTTGCTCCAGTTTACCAAGCCAGTCAGAATTCCACAGCTGTCATTGCACCCTGCAAGGTTTTCCAGTGTTGGAAGTGAGCTCTGCAGATCTGCTTTGAAGCCCTGCCTGGTGCATTTTTTGGCAAATGCCATTTCTAAACTGTGATCTGGATTGCAGGCAGGGGCTGAACTGAATTTTCTTCTTTCCCAGAGCTGTTGGCACTGAATCCCCTCAGTCCTGTGGTGGGATGGCTGTGCAGGGGTGTTCAGGTGGATTCAGTGGGATGTGCTGGGAATGCCTGGCCAAGGCAGGGGTGCTGTTCCTGACACGGTGGGCACCAGTCCAGGGCAGGTCTCAGGCCTGGAGCTCTTCTCCTCCAGGTTGGTTCTGTGGGATGCCTCAGGTGCCTGCCCATGGCATTGATGCTCCAATTCCAACCTGGATATCCCTCAGCAAGAATTTTTCACACAGATATTTCAATCTGGTAAAAAACCTGATCTTCCCATTTTATGCCAAATAAGAATTGACTCTGGGGAATCCTTGTTCATGCAGTAACACCCTTAATTTCAGTGGGAGGTCCAAGGTGTAGCTCAGAAAATCCAGAGTGTTGGGGAAATAACACCTTTTTTTCCTTTAATACTGGGATTAGACTCAGGTTTTAGGGCTTTCTCAGTCTGATCAGTTCCTCCCTAATCACTTGTACAGCTCTTTCTGTTTAGTATCACTAGTGAGCTCTGCTCTTCCAGGTTTTCAGTCTCTCCTCTCCTTGGGCACGGGGAGCTTTTAGCAATACTGTTAAATACCAGCTGCAGAAAGGGCAGGAATGGTTTTAAAAGGTGTTCTGAAAAACCAAAAGTCCCACAGTTCTGCCCCCTGTCCAGTTCTGTAAGTTCCCTACAGAGCCACCCTTCCACAGGGAAAGCCCAGAGTTCCAGGCCTGTGTGTGAGCTGAGGCATTAAAACTCTGAGTGGAAATGAGGTTTGTGAGCAGAGCCCACAGTGCTGTCCTGCACAGGGAGGACAGAGCTGAGCTGGAATTCTCTGAAAAACTCATTTATAAAGGGTTTTCTATGCCAGGCTGACAATGGTTTCTGTTGCTGTTCTCTTTAGACAGGAAATCTGTGCCACTGACAATGAAACCTCCTGTTTTCTGTGAAATTAACATAAAACAGTGCTGGGAGTTGCCACTATTTGGACCCTGTTTTCCTGCTTCTTCCACTTGAATTCCCATGACAGAGAGCAGGATACTCTTTAACAGGAGTTCTCAATTTCATGGTCAATTAAATCATCTGCCTTCCTGCAGGAGAAACTTCCATTGATGATTCCTACTTTGCTGCCTTGCTGCTATTTCATACCCAAACAAATGGAAGGAATGAATTTTGAATGAACTGTTTGCTAGATACAAGCAATGATGGCAGTCCCTGTTCTCCAGGGAGCTGGGATCCTCTTGGATGTGCAGCTGAGATGAGCTGCACTCAGGGCCACCCCACCCCTGGGGATGTCCTGTGGGGGGACAACACACAGCCTGGCACACTTGACAACACTACAGGATAGGCAGGGGAAAAAATTAGTATAAATTCTGTCCCTGAGTAACAGAATCTGGGGAGGAAGGTGCTCCACAGCCCCTTGGCTGGTTTTTTTCATAGCAGTGGCTATTTCCAACAGAGATTGAATGACTGTGACCATTAGTGGTGGTGGAATGTTGGTGCAGAGCAGTGGGGGTGGCTGTGGGGTGGGTGTGGGTTCAGGGTGTTTCCCCTGTCTGTGGGATGGTAACAAACACCTGTAGTAAGTGCAGTTCAGCATTCCATACCCTTCCACAGGAGATGGAGCTCATCCTGTGCTTTTCAGAAATCAGCCCCCTGTCTGTCCCAGTGAGTGACTGTAATGTGAATTATCAAGGGCCTCCTGTTGGTGGTATTATCTCCTTTCTGTGGCCAGGTATCAATGTTTGACCATCCTGCAGAGTCTCTTTGTCCATGAACAGTGACTTCCCCAGCATTGTTCATTCCTAAAGCATCCATGGGAACATCAGTGGTGTCTTTCTGAAGGTGGGAAGGTAGCCCAGAGCAGACACTTCACCCAGAAGCAGCACAGGCTCTCCCTGGGGTTTGGATGCTGGAAGGTTTGCTCATGGTTAAATCCCATTTCCTGGAGCTCTGCCTGCTTTCCTCTCCCTGCAGCTGATGCTTCAGCCACATCCACAGGTCTGACAGGAGTAACAGTAGCAGGAAATACTCCAGTAAAACAATAAATACTCCAGCAGGTGAATTTGGGGCAGTTTAAGGTACCTGAGCAGATGAGCTGTACGAGGTTTCTGGAGTGCCCAGTCCTGGAGGCAGCTCTGCACTTTAATCTCTCCAAGTATTTCTTTTCACTAAGGCAATAAAAAGTGTGAAATGAGGAGTTTGGGGCTTTGCAGCCCTGTGAGTGAGGAAAAGAATGTCCTGGTTCTGTCCTCACCTGAGCTGGGCAGCAGCTTTAGAGAGCCTGTTCCCCAGGGGGAGAGGCTGGGTGTGCTGCTGGGCTCAGGTGAGGGGCTGGAACAAACCAGCAGCATCCTGGACGTCCTGTTGGGAATGGGAATGGGACAGGGACCTGCCCTGTCCTGGGGCATGTCCTGCCCTCTGTGTCCCTGCACTGAGCACAGACTCCTGCTCACACTGACCTCCCTGCTGCTCTCAGCCTGTGAGGGGGGACAGGAATGTGCACCAAGGGAATAGCACAGAATTCCTGGCACAATTCTTACCCTGTTCCAGCCCAAAGCTTGATGTCCAACCTCCAGCCCTGCCCAGCTCCCCCAGACCAGGGGCTGCAGGGCTGGAACCTGGCCAGATTCTGCCTTTTCTGCCCCAAATTCTCCAGCTTGGCTGGCGGGTGCCTGAGCAAAGCTGGGGTGGTCAGTGAGCAAATTCCACCTGGCTGCAGAGGGCACAGCTGGATTGTGGTGGTTGGTCCCTTTAATCAAGGATGTTTTACCACATTGACCAAATGTGAAATCTGAAAAGTTTTGGGGGAAAAAAATAGTCAAAGCAGCACTACAGAATGGGTGTTTTCCATGGAAGAACAGGAGTTTAGAGTATGAGGATTTATTGCTCTGAAAAACAGCAGCTGCTTTGGTCAGAAGGCAACAGAAACGGGGCAGAGCCTTGGGTTTGTGGGGTTCTGTTCCCACAAAGGAGCAAATCCTCCTGGCTGAAGGAGGTGTGCAAGGATGTTCCTGGAAGGAAAACAGTTCAGGTCAGTGCTTTGGCTCTGGCACAGTTCCCCATGTCACTGAACTAAGTCACTAACTCTTTTCCAGCTCTGTTTTACATTTTACACAATGCTACCTCTGAAACGTGACACCCCTTAAACCTACACAGAAAATGTGAACTTAGGAATTTTTTTTTTACCTTTTACAGGCAATAAATTATTCCCAACATGCATCCTTCAGTTTGTGTTTGGTTTTTGCTGAGTGTGAGCCATCAATTTGCTTTTATTTTAATGCTATTTTTCTGTATTTGTGCTCATCACAATCTGTGGAGAAGGAAATAGTGGAATATTAGGGAGAAAAGCTCAGCATATGTTAATGGGAGAAAATATTTCTGTTACAGCTGAAGGATGGTGGGGTGGCTGTGCTGGTTTTGGTGCAGTTACTGTAAGAAATGGGTGAAATCCTTAATTCTGGTATTAATGATTGTTGGAACATTGCTCAGTACATCAGATGACTTAATCTGAGAGAGCAGTCAGTGATCTCAGCACTGTCAGGAAAAGGTTTTACACTTTCTGAGACATCACAGTTCATAAATACCTCCACAGATTTTTGTATCACTTGTTTCCTTTTTTTTTTTGCCATAACTTTATAGAGACCTTGTGGAAAGAGTTTTGAAGTGTTAAATGAAAATGGGTCAGTAACAAACTGAGGTCAAATGTAGATTTAGACCATGTTTGTATTCAAGTTTCATCTGGAAAGAGTTCCTTGAATTTCCCCCGTCACATTTCTCTCCCTGGAGCTCAGGGGAGGGTGGCAGGATGCACGAGGGGGATGGGGGGAATGAGGCACAAGGAGGCAGAAATGAAGGTTCTGGGTTTTAGTCAGGAAAATTTCAATAAACTAAAAGGTTTCTGTGCTGTGGAAAACAAGAGCTTCTGCTTTATCTGCAGATTTTGTGAAATACAGGTCAAAAAGTCATTGGCAAATCCACTGAGTTGTGCTGGGGGAAAATTGTGTTCTCCAGTCGGAATTTTATCATTTCTGGGGTTATTTCTGGAATTACTGAGTGTGTGTGAACACACAGATGCAGATTTACAATGTGCACAGATACACTGAACTTGATCACAGTAGCTCTACAAAGGTATTTTAACTTGAAATGTTAATGGAATTCTTCTCAAATATATTTCATTTGCTCTTATTTTTGTGTCTTGCTGCATATCAATTGCATAGTTCTGAAAATTAGTCAAATACACCCATACAAATACGGTTTATTGTTTCTGTCCTTGCAACTGGTAACTTTTAGGCTTGGAAATTTATGAAAATGCCCATAATAATGATATTTCTAAGTGATCTTGGCAAATAAACCAACTGCTGTATTTATGAAGAGATAATGAATCTTCTGCCGTGATAATTTCTGCTTTATTTTCACTGTTGGAATCAGTTTCATTTAAAAAAAATATGCTGAAAATTTAAATATTATTGTACAACTTGGATGCTTTCTTTTGCCTGCAAAACAGGATAATTGATGATTTTAAATCTTTTATCATTTCCTTTTGGGCCAATTCCTTAAGCTTTGTAACCTGAGCATATTCCTAAGTTTCTGTGTGAAAATCACTATTTATATTTCATTTTTATGATTTGTATCAGTACGTGTAGCAAAGAAACTACTACAAACCTTCAACGGAAGTACCTCCACTATGGTCCAGGACTCCTGATCTGGGCATTGCCACTGCCAGATGCCCAGAGAAACAGTCCAGATGTTTGTATTGAGTTGGTTTTCTGTGTATATAAAGGGTATTTATAATCTTGTATTAACAGAGTCACCATTGGAAATGCTGATTTCCTGCTTTAGAAGCCTGCTCAGCTATTTTTATATAAAACGTTGGTCTTCGCCTTAATTTTTTTTTTTTTGGTGAAAAGTTGTGCCATAGATATTTTAACTTATCCACAGATCCTTTACAGAGTTTGCTTTGACTTCTCTTAATTAATAATTAATTTTTTTTCCTGAAATTGTCCTAATTTGTTTTCTCCTCCAAATGCATTTCAAGGTTGGTTTGCTTTCTTAATTTTTTTTTTTGAATTTTTGGAAGATCCCTTCATCTGCATGCTTTGGTAGCTCAAGTTTTTCCTCTGTAGTTTATTGTTTATAGTTTAGAAGAACCTTTTATTGAAACCCCCTGAAGTAATGCTTGTACAAATGTATTTAGGGTGGCCCAGATGGTCAGAGAAAAGGGCTATTTAGCATTGGTAAATTTGTCTACTGACTCAAGGATATTTTTCTACGTCTGTGAAGTTTGGGACTATGGAGAAATGAAATAAAGGTGAACTAACTCCTTTTCCTATATGAACTTCTCTGTTTCTGTCTTTATTAATGGCCTTATAAATGCTCAGTTCTGTTCAGAGCAGCAAGAAGTAAATACACATCAGGGCTCAGCCCTAATTCTTCTATTCTCACTACATAAATTAATTTATTATTTATGGAGTGCTTTTCAGGATTGGAATTTTATAGAGACCATTGGAATTTTATAGAGCACTTGGATCCCTCTGTCCCAGGAGCAGTGAAATGTCCCTTCCCAAAATGGGATTTGTGTCTGATGGAGGCGCTGCACACCCAGTCCGAGGGGGTTTTTTAAGGCTGTTTTTAAGCTAAACCTGAGCTCTTTGTACTCTGTTCATCCCATCCCTTGGCATTCCCTAAGTTAAAAATCTCCAGAGTGAAATCCCGTGGCCTCTGGCCCGCGCCCCAATGCGCGTGGATGGGGCTGGGGAGAGTCCTTGGAGCCGGGGCTGGAAGAGCAGCGCGGCTGTGCTGGGGACGGGACCGAAACAATCCCAGCCGGGAGCGCTGGGAAAGAGCCGGAGGGACCGCACGGAAAAGGGTTCGGTGCGGGCAGGGGCAGGGCGATTACAGAGCCCGCAGCTCGGTCGCAGCCCCCGGATCCCGCAGCTCCCGGGTCCTGCAATTCTGGATCCCGCAGCTCCCGGGTCCCGCAATTACAGATCCCGCAATTCCCGGATCCCGCAATTCCCTGATCCCGCAATTCCCGGATCCCGCAGTTCCCGGGTCCCCCAATTCCCTGATCCCGCAATTCCCTGATCCCCAATTCCCTGATCCCGCAATTCCCGGGTCCCGCAGCTCCCTGATCCCGCAATTCCCTGATCCCCCAATTCCCTGATCCCGCAATTCCCGGGTCCCCCAGCTCCCGGATCCCCCAATTCCCTGATCCCCCAATTCCCGGGTCCCGCCGCTCCCGGCCGCCCTTGGTGGCAGCGGCCGCGGGGCCGCGTCCTGCGGGTCCCATGGGCACAGGGCTCCCCTGGCTCCTCTCCTGCGCTGCCCATTTCCACAATCCTGATTAATTCATTAAACTCTGGACGCTCCAAAGTCACCCAAACTCCGAGCTCAGCCCAGTCCAGCTTTGGAATCCGGCTGCAGAGAGGGTGGGCAAAACCAGAGAGGACGTGGATGGAGAGGAGTTAAATCTGTCTGACCCGAAAGATTTATTAATAAACATTCCTGGGACCCTGAACTCGGGTGTTTTGGGAAAAAAACAAGTCGGGTTTTTGGGAAAAAAGCGAGTCGTGTGGTGCTGCAGCTCCATTGCCACCTGGTGGCAAAAACTCCCAGGAACTGGAGAAAAATGCCTTGAACTCTCCCCATACCTCATATTTCAGAATGAACAACTATTTTTGTCTCAGTGAAAAATCAAATATTAAAATAAATCTGGCATTTAGGAAAGAGGAGACTGAGATCAGACCGGAGGTGCAGCCATAAACCAGGAGCACATTTCAGTTTAATTTCCATACGTGGATTTAGGTTTGGGAGCACCAAAGCTGCTCCATGGGATGAGGTGATGTGTGACCAGCAGGGACAGCTGGGGTGGCCACTCCAGATCCACATTCCTGCTGCAAGGAATAAGGCAAAGGGCCATGGGGGAGAAAAAACTGGGGGGAAAAAAGGTGTTTTCTGGTTATTTACTTGCAGTTATTTTAGTGGGGAAGGAAATGGGGAGGAAAGGGCAAGAAATGTGAAAACTTTCAGATTTTACCTACTATTTGATCTTGCCTTTTGGTTATTTCTTCCTGGAAAACGGGAAAAATCTTGGCCTGTGTAGAATTTTTTCACTAGAAAAAGCTCATTCGACTTTTTTTGAAGGAAAAATTCTGCCCAGCCTCAATCTTCCCTGGCAGTCTCCTCTTTTCTGTTAAATGCGACATTTTCAATTAAAAGCCTTTTACCCCCTCTTTCTCCTGAAGGTTTTGGGCTCAGTCAGAATTCAGGGGAATTTGAAGTGAATTTGGAGTCACCCAGCAGGTCCCACCCCCTCAAGGATGGACAGAGCAGGGGAGCAGCAGCCACACCAGGACAGCCCATTTTGGGAAGGCCAAATCCTTGGAGTGGTACCTGGGCACAGTCACCCCATCAGGTCAAGGACCACGGGTTAATTAACCTGAATTTAATGTTCTGTTAATCATTTCACAGTTACAAACCCATTGCAACCAACCCCCCCAGGCCTTCATTCCCATAATAGCAATAAATGGCTCACTGTGATCCGAACTATAAACAGATTTCATGAATTCTGCCAGAAATTGAATATTGAATTATTTCTCTATGCCCACATGTCTTTCCTGGTTTGCTTAATTCTGCCAAATATTTAGCTCAGCCTTCTCTTCTCTCAGCTACCCACACTCTCCCAGCTACATCTTCCCATTTTTGGACCATTATTTAAAATTTCAGGCTTTTTACAGAGCCTGGCCAAGGAATCAAAGCTGATCAGGGAGGAATGAAACAGCTGAAGGATTTCAGCTCCTGGATGGGGATCTGGTTGTGGCTCCTCATGAGACACCTGCAGGGTTTGCCCCCAGCCCAGGCTCCCTGGTTTAGCCCTTTTTGGGAAAAATCCCACTGGAATGTGTCTTTTGCCAAATCTGGGCCGTGGGAACAGGATGGACACATTTTTGCATGTTCTACAACCACACTTCAGAAATATATAATTTTCTATTCTTTAAAATATTAATTAATCTATTTTTTTTCATACAAAACCCCAGAGTGTGGCTGAAAATGCCATTTCTTGCTGCCATGGGAGGCTGTGATGGCTCAGGGCTGCTCTGATCTGTGTCCTCAGCAAGCAGCAGGACTGGCAATTTTCAAAGTGCTGCTGATAGCCTGAAGACAGCTGGAAAATACTGACAAAATAACATCAGCAATTAGCACTAAACCCCCTTCATTTGTGCAAACATTCCAAAATAAAGAGTCCTATCTGTGGTGGTGTTTGCAGGGGTCCCAGGATGAGGGCAGAGATGAGAATCTTGACTCCATGTTTCAGAAGGCTGATTTATTATTTTATGATATATATTATATTAGAAGAAAATTATATACTAAAACTGTACTAAAAGAATGGAAGAAAGGATTTCATCAGAAGGCTAGGAAGGAAAGGAATGGAATGATAATAAAATCTTGTGACTCCTCACAGCCTCGACACAGTTGCCTGTCATTGGCCATTAATTAAAAACAATTCACATGCTGGGTAAACAATTCTCAAAATCACATTGTGGAGAAGCTGAAGCTTCCCAGCTTCTCAGGAGAAAAGATCCTGGCAAAGGGATTTTTCATAAAATATGTCAGTGACACCTGTCACCTTTGCAGATTACTTTCAATGGGTTTTCCCCTGTTTAGTTTAGAAGCTGAACTGATGTGAACCCAAGGAGTGCCCTCCCTGCTCCTGCCCTGATGTGCCCTGTCCTGGGCAGCAGGAGCAGCTGGGGACAGGCTGGGGACAGGGCTGGATGGGGATGAGGACAGGGCTGGGGACAGGGACAGGGACAGGGAGGGGTGGCAGCAGCAGCTGCTCGCTGCTCCCACACCGCAGCCATGTGTTGATTCACTGTGAAATTGATTTGGGCAGCTCGAGGCAATCGGTTTCCAAGATACCACATCCCTCAGATATTTCCAAGCCCTCTCTCTCCCTGGCAGGGTATTATATTTAAATTTAAATGTCGATGGATGAGCCGGGTGTGTATTTATAGCCAGCTCAGAGGGGCTCTGGGAAGGGCTGCCTGGGGAAGGGTGTGTGGCTGGAATTCTGGCCCTGGGGCCCCTCTGAGTCACCCCAAATTCAATTTCTCACCGTGGGTCAATGCCTCAGAGGTTCTGCAGGCTCCAGCACGCTGGGGTTCAGGGCAGCTCCAGTGAGCAGCCAGGCCATGAGCAGGAATTAGAGACTGATTGCAGATTTTCCCTCACAAGTGATTCCAGATTTCCCACCCAGGGGCTGTGACCAGTCCAGCCAGGTGAGGGACATTTTGTTTGCTGTTCCTGTCCTTCCTCACCACTGCCATGGCCCACACAGGGATCACTCCCTTCCAGCAGTGAATGTTGGCTTCCTGGGTAAAGGCAACTCCCGAAGAAGAGAGAGGAAACTGCCCTGATCTCACTCTGGATGCCCAGGGAAAAAAAAAAAAGAAAAAAAAAAAGTGGAAATATTGGTTAAATTGGTTGAGTATTGTGAGACCTGGAGCTGCACACGTCTCATGAGCTAAGGATTTCAATGCCTGGAAAGAAAACTTGTGTATGTGCAAGAGGGGACAGCTCTGCAGCAGGCAGGAGGGGCAGAGGTGCCCTGGGAGGTGGCTGGGGACAGGGACACACAGCTCACCCCATCCTGCGGTGGCTCTGAGCAGCAATGACTGGAAGGGCCTGGAGAGGCCGAGTTCCCAAACTCCTGCTTTGGGCTTCTCCAGCAAGAGGAACACTCACCCAGATCCCGAGGGCTGGCATGAGCCCAGCTTGGGCAATGCAGAGCTTTCCTTGTTTTAGCCCAAAACGAGCTGTGCAATACACTAAGGATGGAGATAAAACAAAGCCTTGGACTTGTGGCCTCCCACCTTTGCCATTTGGGCTTAGAGGGGGATCCAAGACCCAGGATCAGCCCAAGGCTGCACTCGATGATCTCAGAGCTCTTTTCCAGCTAGAGGATTCTGAGAAATCTTCCTTTCATCCATCCCTTGGGTGTGTGTGACCTCAGGAGGCCACAGCAGGAAGAGAACAGGACCAATCCAGCTGGGAACTGCAGGTAACCAAGGCTAAACTGAGACACAAAGTGCACCATGGAGAAAGGGGAACTGGCCAATAAGGAGCAGAGCTGGGAACGCTCAGAGCGTCCACCATGGACACCAGGGCCTGGGAGAGCAGCTGGGAATGGGAGCAGAGCACAGCAAGGCTGGGGTGGCCCTGGCTGACCCTTCAGAAGGCTCGGAGCTGTCACCTGAAGTGTCCCTTGGTGTCACCCGGTGTCACCCGGTGTCAGCCGGGATGCGCGAGCGCTGCCGGCGCTGCCTGTGGGAGGAGCCGTGGGCTGGCATCACGGGTGGTTTTTAGCTCAACCAGGAAAAAAATAAACCCAACCTGGTTTTTTTTTGGGTTTTTTTTCTGTTTGCTTCAAGCCTCACTATGAGCTGCATATTGTGGAGTTTTCACTGGGATGTTTTAGGAGCGGAATGCATGTGAGGAAAAGAAGATCCGTGCACACAATAAAGATTTGCATTAAAAGCAGTGTAGTAATAAGCAAAAATTAAAATACAATCCATTAGAAAATCCACTGCTTGAGAGGTTTTAAAAGCTGTTTTTACCTTTATCTGCTAATAATGTTCAGTTACTCTTTTTTTTCTTCATATCCTAAAGGTTTTACAATGATGAGTATTTTTGCTGGAAGCGTTCCTTAGTCCAGTGTATGAGAGCTTGAACAGATCCCACTCATGCTCTGGATAAACTGAGTCGTTCCAGCTTTCTCATGCCAAGATCTGACCTTTGATAACTTTAATTTATGCTTTTTGGGTGACTCCTTGAACTGCTTCAAGGTGTATTGTCATTTACAGCGTAACCATTGAGGATTATAAATGTGTTTAGGGCTGATCAGCCTGCTGGTCAGTGAGGGGTTAAGGACATCTGTAAAAGTTCAGACCATGATTTCCAGCTCAAAATCATCTTGAGGGAAGAGGGAATCGGGTCCTTGGGAGGACAGAGAATGGGTTGGGGTGAGAAGGACCTTAAAGCCCATCCAGTGCCATGGCAGGGACACCTTTCCCTGTCCCAGGCTGCTCCAAGCCCTGTCCAGCCTGGCCTTGGGCACTTCCAGGGATCCAGGGGCAGCCACAGCTGCTCTGGGCATCCTGTGCCAGGGCCTCAGCCCTCCCAGAGGGAAGAATTTATTGCTAATATCCCAGGTAACCCTGCTCTCTGGCAGTCTGGAGCCATTCATTTCCTCTTGTCCTGTCACTCCAGGCCTATCCAGTCTCTCTCCATCTTCCCTGTGGGCTCCCCCAGGCTCTGGAAGGCTGCAATGAGATTTCTCCTCCAGCAGTTGTCCTGGCAGCTGCTTTTTCCCAGCCTGTGTGAATTCCTCACCAGCTCCACGGCCCTGCCAGGAGCGGCAGCAGCAGCCAAGGTGTCTGCATGGAGCTCTCCCTGTTTTCCAGCTGTAAGGAGCGGAATGGAGCAGAGGTGCCACTGTGACAAGCCAGCAGCACTGAGAAAGCTCTCCCAGAGTCTCCAAGTGAATTTGGAGGAAGCCAGAACGGCGGGGTTGGAGTGAAACAAACGGGCAGACAAACAGGGAATGACAATTTTGGGCTCCCCTGAGCTTTCCACAGCTCTCAGCAGATCCATCAGAGACACGAAGGGAGTCAGAGGGAAATGCTGAGCAATCAGTGTGGCATTTTATGGAGGAAAAATCCTTTGTGGAGAAAATATTTATGGCAAAATGTTCTGTACAGAAACTGATACCATGTGTTTATCCCATTAAAATCTTATCTAAGGGGTCTGGGGGTCTCCTGCAGGTTCTGTGCTCAGGTAATCATCTCCCTCACTCAAAAAATGCCATTAATTGAGTCCAGTGGGTGCAAAAAAATGCCATTAATTGAGTCCATTGGGTCAACTGAGTCCAAAAAACTGCCATTAATTGATATAAAATGGGTTCATAGTTTTATTTGTAGCATTAATACAGATGGAATCATCTCTGAGTGAAAACATCTTCCACCTAGAGTGCTAAAGAACCAATATTAATAGCTAGGTGCAACATAAAACACTTTATAATTGTCTCATTAAAATGCATTGAGCAATGAGGACTTTGTCATAACGGAAGAAATAGGTTACTTCTGTGGCTGCCAGCTTAATGATTGTGCTTAATCACCCATTGTTTGGTGATTGAAAATTTGGAAAGGTGTTTTAATTTAAACTTTGAGGCATTCTCAGAGTGCATGTGCTGCTGAAAGGTATTGTTGGAAGGCTGTTGTGGCACTCACAAGGGCTCAATCTCTCAGTAAATCCAAGTTGCTGCTCCCCCAGCCACATGCTGCCTCAAGCCCTCGCTGCTGAGCTCAGGGACAATTTTAGATATCATTATTTAACAAGGCTGACTTCTTTCTCTGAGTTAATTTGATCTTCAGCCCTTGATCATCTGCCTCTGTTTATGTGCAGTTATCCATCCTTGAAAATTTTCGAAGTAATATTTCGCTGTGAATATTGGAAGTATTTTAATTCTGACTATCTCTTTCAATGGTTCCTGTAATTACAAGGTACGTCATTCATTTGAGATTTAAATCTGCTTCCTTCCCACACAAACCCAGCATTATTTCTCTTTTCCTCGAGATTACTGTTAGCAGATTTTAAAAGTGAGGCTTATTAATCTTTGTATTAAAAAAGCAGATCCTCCTCTTTTGAAGAGTCCTGCCCTGGTGCTTTTTGCTGGCCTGCCAGAGGAGGTACCACACTGTGCTTGTTGCAGGAAGAAAAATCAAAGATTGTTCCTCCTCCTTTTACGAGGTAAATATTGATGCTCAGAATTAAATTATTTGAACTTGCTTCAAAACAACCAAAAACTGGTGAAATGTAATTAGGCTGGAGCTGGGGTTTTGTAGCTTTGTTAGGGAGGTTGAGGTGCCCCACTAGAATTATCCTTGCTGCTTACAGGTGATTTCTGCTCATGCTCCTGGGCTGGGCTGTGGCTAAGAGCCATTCTTTACAAATCTGACCTCATCCTGTGAGATGTTTCCTCCCCTGAGTGCTCTGCTTCTCACTGAAGCCAATTCACAACATTTACTAAAACCCCTCCCATTAAGGGCCTCTCACAAGGCATGGCTTGGATTTTTTCCTGATCCCTGGAAGTCTGCTTGTCTCTCAATTTTTTACCCTTTTCAGCTGTTCTGCCACAGCTCCACCTATGCCTGTGACAGCTCCTCAGTGGCAGGAGAAGCAACTCTTTCAGTGTCAGAGTCAGCTTGTGGAAGACTCTTCATAATGGCTTGTCCCTGTGGATTTACAGCAAAGGAGGAAATATAAGAAAGAAGTGGCAGTGGTGGAGAGCCCTGTCCCTCCTTGCTCAGCACTCATGGCTGCTGTTGGTTGTTGAGAACAAGGCAATGACCTGCAAAGTGTTTTGTGGCATTTCCCTGTAGCAAAGACTCTGATTAAAGATCCATTGCCTGGAAATTGCTGCCTCAGATTTGTCCTGGACGTGGCTGGGACAGCGTTGGCTTTGTTATGCCGTTGGATAGTGTTGGAGGATGGGCAGTGAACTCCTGCAGAGCAGCACAGGATCCCAAATCCCTGAGGCTGGGAAGGACCTCTGGGATCATGGAATCCAGCCTGGGACCAATCCAGGGCACTGAGTGCCACATCCGGGCCTTCCTTGGACACCTTCAGGGATGGGGCACTCCAAACCTCCCTGGGCAGCCCCTGCCAAGGCCTGGCCTCCCTTTCCATGGAGAAATTCCTGCTGCTGTCCAACCTGAGCCTGCCCTGGCTCAGCTCATGGCTGTTCCCTCTGCTCCTGTCCCTGTTCCCTGGGAGCAGAGCCTCCCCCTGGCTGTCCCCTCCTGGCAGGAGCTGTGCAGAGCCACAAGGTGCCCCCTGAGTCCCCCCAGCTCCCTCAGACCCTCCTGGTGCTCCAGCCCCTTCTCCAGCTCTGTTCCCTTCCTTGGACATGCTCCAGCCCCTCAGGGTCTTTCTGGCAGTGAAATCAGGAGCAGGCTGCAGTTCTGGCACGTTGACATTCTGTATTTAATACACCTGGCAAGCCCAGCTGAGGAAAACACAACCTGCATCCTTCTTTAGTATTTTCAACAGCCCCATTGTGGCTCGAGAGGCTTCTCAGCCTAGTAAAGAGTTTCAAGTTAGTTCTAGTTACTTACCTGCTCATCTACATATAATACTGTTATTTGTCTAATTGTTTCTATTCTTGTGTGTTTGCTATGTAAAAATGCAGTAAAGCCATTATGCAGGAAAAGAAAAGTGGTTGAGATGATTATTCTGTTATCAGTCATGACTAAGATGAAGAGAGATATACTAGCAAGACATTGTTCCTAAAATAGATATCTTGCAAACAAGAAATGTCAGTCAAATGAGGTTTAAATTAAATTCCTGATAGCAATTACTTACAGAATTATCATGCTCCCATTGAAGTTATTATGAATATTGTCACCAGAGTTAATGGGAAAAGAAGTTGGGCTTAAGAGACTGATTCTGAAACATATTCCAGAATGTGCTCAGCTTGTGTCCTGCTGAGCCCAAAGTCAGAGGGCTACAAAGAGCATCCCTGGCTGAAGAGTGGCTCCAGCCTCAGGGCAGTGGGAAAAGGTGAAATGAGAGCTGGAAATATTGAATGGCCACAAACGAGTGACCTCACAGGGAGCAGAACTGATGAAGTGCAGAAATGTGATGTGCGTTCCAAATAAAGAACTGATGAGTCAAGTTGTGCCCCAATTGGAGCAGGAGCAAAGTCAAGGCGGCTGGAAAATAACCTTGATTGTGGTGGAGAAGAAAGAGCAGAGGAGCTGTGGTGACCCCCAGGAGCCCCAGAGCAGCAGGGGCTGGCAACTGAGTGCTTGGATTTCATGTTGCTGTGGTTCTCTGCCCCTCCAGCATGGGGACCCTCTCAGCACTCACTGCTGCTGCAGCAATTACCTGAAGAGCCAAACTGATATCCCTCAAGTGGCATTCAGGACCTCCTCCCTGCTCCAGCAGTGCAGCTATTACTCATCCAGTCAAGTCCTTTTGTTACAAAATAAGGAGAAAACAACTTCTAAATATATAATTTTAAATTGGTGTCTTTATACTGCAAGACACAAACAGCTACTGCTGAATTATTTCTGACAGATACTAAGTTCCTATTTAATCTTTCAGGTTGAGGCATTTTTCTAAGCATGGCTCAGTAGGAAGTTAATTATAATCTTCCAAAACGGGAAGAATTTTCACCTGGGATGATTAGGATACTGGTTTGAGGCATGGTATGTGGGCTCTTAGCTAAAGTTAGGCACTGGCAACATCTTTGGCTCTCTCTCACTGCAGAAGTAACACCTTCTGCTGTCACAAGAACTACCCTGAAGATGGAGATCACGATGATTTTGGATGCAATCAATCCCTTAAGTATTCATCATTGTTGATACATTTGCATATTGGAACATCATGGTGGTTTATTCTGCGCTCTGAGGCGAAATTCGCTCTGAATTCCAGTTGGATTTTTCAAGCTTGGTTTCAGCTTCAAGGATAAATCAGGTTTGAAGAACTATAACGAAGCAAGTTCTGGAAAAAGACAAAAGTATGTGAGATTCAGTTTTTTTTAAAAAAAGGATCAATTGCTTGTGGTAGATTTGCCATCTGTTGGTGTGTGCACACTGCTGCAGTGACTTATTTCAGTATTTAATGACGTTTTCTGACTGCACTTGGCTCAGCTAACTTTGGGAGTTTCCATCAGAAAAACACTTGGTCATGTTTTCGTCAGCGGCTTTTGGGAAGAGATGAATTACCAAAGAAATTCTTGTTGATGAGTCCTTAGGAGGAGCTTGGACAAAGCTGGGCCTTGGGGTTTCACTGAGTCATTACATGGAGGCTGCAGGATTCCTGTGGCCTCTGCTGGGCTTTCCTCAGCTCAGACTCCAGAAGGGCCCACAAAGCCTGAGTGTCCATCCCTGCAGCGTGAGTCATGGGTGTGAAACCAGCCCCCTCATGGGTGTGAAACCAGCCCCCTCATGTGTAAAACCAGCCCCTGATGGGGCAAAACCAGCCCCCTCATGGGTGTAAAACCAACCCCCTTATGGGGTAAAACCAGCCCCCTCATGGGGTAAAACCAACCCCCTTATGGGGTAAAACCAGCCCCCTGCTTACTCCATCCCTGTGTGCCCTCCTGGGGTGCTCTGGATCCCCTGTCCTTTCCCACAGGACCTGAGAGCTGCTCATTGCTTTCCTTCTCTTTGTAATTTGTGCACATTATTGCCAACTATTTCATGTTTATTCCAAATGAGCAGTGAAAATGTGTGCAGAGAAACAGGAATTTCCCCACTCCTCAGCTCTGAGTGAGTGCCCAGCCCAGGAATGCCCAGCCTGGGGAAAGGAGCAGTGCCTGTTGTGGGGTGGAGGTGGGATATACACCTGTGTGAAATCCCAAATGTGCACAGGGGATTAACCCCTCTCCCTGGCAATATAAAGCCAGGAAAAACCAGATCCATCTAAGCAGCAGGCTCAGAGTGAGGTACTTTGGGGATAAGGGTGGAATTTTTGAGGTGTTATGATCATTGTAATAGTAGATATTCTGGAAAACTTTGGCAAACTGATGGAAGAAATATCCCACAAGATTGTTCTGTACAGGATCTCACCCTTGGTTTATGATACCTGAATTGCTTGAGCCTGAACACAAATCTGGAGCTGTATTTTTCGCTATTGCTTACCCGGTTTGTAGGTTCTGTCTGGCATCTGCTTTCCTGGCCAGTGTGGAGACAGGATACTGCATCTTTAATTTATATTACATTTTTCTTTGAGGGTAGAGAAGAACTGAGATATGTCAGTTGGCTGGTTTGTAGCATACACTCAGTTTTGGGGGGGAAATATAAACTGTAGGACATTTGATTTCAAAATGCATTTCAAAATGAAGGAAGATGAAAAGGTTTTAAGTAAAAACAGGTCTAGTAGGATCTTCATTCACTGTGCCTATGTGCAGTTTCCATCTCCTACTGTCAAAGCACAGTGATCAGCAGAGATAAATTCATTGTATTTTCCATATGGCTGAGATATTTCTTGAGCTCATTTTGGACAAATGTGGCAAAATTTGCTGCTAAGTCTGTCCTGTGGTTCCAAAATATCCCCCAAAATGTGTTTGCTTTGACGGTGAGAATGGAATAGTAGATCTTTCTTAAGGTGTTGATCTGGGAGCTTCATCTCCAAATTGGTTTCCTTTTTTTATCCCTAAGCGAGCTTTTAAAGCCTTGCTACAGAAGCACAAAAATGAGATGGGGAGATGTAATGAAGCTGAGGCAGGGACTCACCACGGGCCTCTTCACTCACACTTTTTGCTCTGACATAAACACAACAGAGAGGTTCTGGCTGCTCCCTTGTGTGAGTGACTCCTCTTGCCTTCACACAAAGCGCACAATAAACTGTTTAACAAGTTCACACTGTATTTGATACCACATCCCTGTGCATACGCTTACTGAGCTTGCCTTAGGTGCATATTTTAAATATCAGAAGATGCAGGGTGGGATATGGACTCTCACATTTCTGTTTCACATTCACACTAACACAGCATTGACTGAAGATTTTGTCATGATGCTGGTTCCATGACTCAATCTGTATACAGATGTTTGGTATTGGGATATCAGTGTCTAAAATGGTGAAAATGTTGCAGTATTTTTGGAAATTGCTCCTTAGGACCTGAGTGGAGAGGATTTCCACATTTTAGAGGCCACAGCTGTCCCACAGAGCCCACATGAGCTCCCCAGGCTCTGTGTGGAGCAGTCCCTCCTCTGGAGCTGTCCTGGCAGGGAGCCAGGGATACAAGGACACATTTTTATTCCATCAGGACAGTTGTTTTTCCTCCTAGGAGAGCCAGTGGCACGAACAGGATGTGCTTTGTACCCACGAGCATTCATCCCCACACCAGGGAAGGGCTGCGCTGCTCTGACTCTGAAAATGCGCTGAACTGCATTGTACAACAGATTAAAGGTGAAATGATGATCAACTGGAATAAACTCGCCCTGAGGAATTAACTGTATCCCCCAAACCAGCTTCACAATCAATCCTAGAGCACAGCTTGCCTTGAGCTGAATCCCCAAAGCCAAATTTGTACCTGTTCCCTTCCAGGGGTGTTACCAGAGCTGTAAAAGCAGAATGAAACAAGCAAGGGCAGCGTCCTCAAACTTTCCTTTTTGCAGTTTCGTTCCTGAGCTCTTCCAGGGGAAAAAGCTCTGCTGTCCTTGCTGTGGTTTGGGTTCAGGGTCACTAAGCTGGGGAAGGAGGGGAACAAAAGACACTGGCCTGATGATAATACTTTTTTTTCCTTTCCTGGAAAAGTTGCTGGGTGAATGAACACAAAATTTACAGGATTCTTCTGAAATAATCTTGTTTAAGGTAGCTACAGATTACCAGAAAACTGGAGAGGGAACCTCAGTCTGTAATTGGCCTTTCTTGGAAGTGGCCTGCTGGGAATGGCATGCAGGAAATGTGCAGGGATTTTTAAAATTTATAAATAAGCTGTTGTTCACATGTTCAAGCGTGTCATTGATGATTTTCAGGGAAATTGAATAAGTAAAGTAAGTATGGACGCTGTCAGGTGGCTGCAGGTGCATAAAAGGGACAACTGAGTGCTTGGATTTCATGTTACTGATACTGAACAAGCTGAATTTTGGCTGCAGATCCCATTTTTACTATATTATTATTACTTTTATTTTTATTCCTTTCCTATTAGGCTCAGTAAAATACTACTCTCAACTTTACCATGCTGTAGAATGATTTTTGAAGCGAATCTATATTAAGAAACTAATTATTTTGAACCTTTCATCTAATCAAAGTCCCTCAGAGGTTCTCATGCTGCTCCTACAAGGACCTGCTGAGGGGTGGAATGGGCAGAACCTGCTGAACAGATGAAGGTGCTGAAGTGTCAGAAATATGCAGCTGCAAATTGCTCAGCAGGGATGTGATACCCCCAGCTGAAACCTGGGCACCAAATGAGATCTGATACCCCTACAGGCAGATTAGATGTTCTAGAAATAGGAGCATATAATATCCAGGTATATAATATTGAAATATTCATTTGAAACTCAAGACATGGGGCCCTGCTCCTCCTAAAACAGTGATCTGCTAATGTATTTTTGATGGTTTATTTCTCTGTAAAAGAGCATTTGAGGGGGATCTTGCTAATTTTTACATTTCAGTGACATACTGTTGCCTTTTTATTGAATGCCTGTTGCTTGTTTGGTTGTGAGACCTAGAGTAACAGAAATTCTGGATTTCCTTTTTCTTATATCTACATACATAATAATTTCCCTTTTCCAGCCTTTGACACAAATAACAATCCTAACCCCTTTAATTATTGCTTTCCTCTGAACTTCTCAAATCCCTGGGGATGCAGAACATTTGTTTGCAGGTTGTTATTATTTGCAGCAATGGGAGAAGTCAGATGCAGGAAAACAGCATCTGCTACAGGAGTTTCAGACACAAGTTCTTGTTGAACACTCCAAGAACTTTCAAAACTCACTTCTCACTTGATTTCCTTTATATTTAAATTAAGTGCCTGATGGCACTGATGAAGTATGGGCAGATCTAACCTCACAGATTTGGCCACACCAGTGTCACCAGTGGAGGCACTGGGATATGGCTGTGTGCACCCACAGCCTGCAAATTGTTCCTACCACAACAAAAATAAAGTGACTCAGCCTGAACAATTCTATATTTAAAGCACAAATTCTCTGTCGACATCAACTCCCTGTGACTTTGCTCCTGCATTTTCTCACCTGATTTTTATTTTCTGAAGGACAAGCATTCCTGGTACACACCCCAAAACATTTGTCTTTCATGCTTGAGTTCCAGAGCCTTAAAAACAGGCCTTAAAAACAGGCTTGTAATGGAACTGCTGAGGTGCCAGATGGCTGCAGTGACACATTCACAATACAATACTCACTTTTCATTCACCTTTGGGAATGGGCACCTTTGGGGGACTGGGAATGGCATCTAATCACGGACTGGAGCAGCACAGCGTCCTACACTTGTCTGTGCACTGGTTGACTTCTGAGCCAAAAAAATCAGCATGGAAAGTGTTTGGGCTATGGGGTGCACCAGCTTGTTCCCTTGTTTGTGCTCATTTCATAGAAATTATTCGGCAATTAAGAACTGTTTGAGTCTTCCTTTGCTTTATCTAGAGGGCCGGGCTTATCAATAAGTCATGCAGCATGTTCAAATACAAACTGTCATTGAGGCAGCTTTCTAGCCTTTAAAAACACACTTTTGACAGTGTCATCTAGCGTCTTACAGCTCCTAAAATCGAAGGGTGAAGTGGGAATATCATTTTTTCATGCACGCTCCTTCTCCTGCCCCCGTCGGGCAGTGCAGCCGTGTTTCCTTCGAACACGCCGGCAAACAAAGGCGGCGGGGCCGGTTTGCCGTGAGCCCGGTGAGGCGGCTCCGGGGCCGCTTTGCCGTGAGCCCGGTGAGGCGGCTCCGCGGCCGCCCCGGCTCCTTCCCGCTGCCCACGGCCCCGCGGGGAGCGGGCTGTGCCTCCCCGCCGCTCGCGCATCCTGTCCCCACGCCTCGCACATTCGAAAAAAACAAAACCGAACGAAACTTTTAGGTTTTTATTTTTTTTTCCCTCCTGTCAGCTCCGTGGGAGGAAGAGCCTCGCCGTGCGGGGCCCGCAGCCGGTGCCCCTCAGCGCCTGACAGTCCGCGTCCCCTCATCCATTCCTGTCCCTCATCCCCAACCTTTTTATCACCAACCCCTTGACCCCCGTCCCCTCAGCCGTGATCCCCCTCACACCTGTCCCTGCAGTCTCAACTCCAATTCCCACACTCCCGTCCCTCATCCCCAATCTCCCTCATCCCCAATCCCCCTCATCCTGCGTCCCTCACCCCCAACCCCTCACCCCAACCCCTCACCCCTAGTCCATCCACCCCACTCCCCTCAGACCTGTCCCTCACCCCCAACCCCTCCATCCCCAATCCCCCCTCACCGGGCCGCCCGCCCGCAGCCCCGGTGACGTCACCGCGCGTCATTCCCCCCCTCCCCATGCAGGGGATTCTCCGTCCCGCCCTGACGTCACCGCGGTGCGGCGCAGGCCCCGCCCCCGCGGGCCGCCATGTTGGGGGCGTGCGCGGGGCAGCGCAGCGCGGCGCCGCCCCCGCCGGCCGGCAGCGCCCGCACCCCGCGCTCCGCTCCGCGCCCGGCCCCGCGCCGCCCCGCACGGCCCCCGGCAGCGGCCGAGCCGCCGCGGCCCCACAGCCGGGACATGGTGCCGTGCGCGCCGCTGGACGACGAGCCGCAGCCCTGCCACAAAATGGAGCTGTACGTGAGCGGCGCCGAGGTCAGTGCGGGGCGGAAGGGGGGGAACGGGCCGGGCCGGCTCCGCGCCCCGCCGGCACCTGCGCCCGGCCCGGCCTCCCGCGGCCCCTCCACGCGGGGCTGCGCTGGCCTCGCCTCGCTGCCCCCTCAGCCCGCCCGCCGCGCCCCCGCGCCCCCGGCCCCCCGGCCTGCGCACGGCCGCGACCCGCGCCCGCCCTGCCCTGCCCTGCCCGGCTCCGCCGCCCGGCCCCGGCCCGCAGCCGGCGGCCCCCGCCCGCCCCCGCCGTCCCGCGGGCCCAGCCGCCGCCGCCGCGCAGCCCCGCGGCCGCCCCGGGCCCGGCCGTGCCCCCCGGGCGCGGGCCGTGACACGTGTGGAGGTAGCGGCACCGGCGCCCCGGGGAGGCCGGGGCTTTGTGTCGCCTCCCGGCCGCTTCGTGTCACAGGTGTCCCTCCCCACGTAGCATCCGAGGCGTTGTAAACTCACTTTTATGGCCGTAGCTCCTGTGAAAAGTTACTTTAAGTTCTGCGGGAAATTTGCTCGCGCTATTGTGGCTGCGCATCCAGGTAGGTTGTCACTACGGAGGTGCCTTTGCCTTCTCCTGGAATAACTATACATTAATTACCATAAACACAACGAGCAGAGAGAACCAGGAGTGCCTGGCTGAGGTTTGGGTGCTTAAACATGTTAAAGAACGAGGAACGACTTCGAGGTATTGCTTAGTGCTCGAGGTGCTTCATCAGCAAGGAGCAAATGCAATTTAAAAGAAAATAAAAGGTAAAACTGGTTCTGTTGCAATGATTCCTGTGCCTCAGCAGAACGTGGTGCTCGAGTATTAAAACTCTTGCACTTTGAAATCAGCAGTGAAGGGTTGCATATCAGGTATCGTCAGCTATGACAAATAAAAGATTACACCTAGGTCTGTTAGACACACAAAAGATGTTATCTAAACAAAGTTGCTTAAAACTGGTCAGACTTGCTTTCTCTAGTGCACCAGACTCTTGCTGCAAGTGAAAAGGGTCTGTAGCAAAACCATCTCAAAGTAAAAAATGTGCAAGAGTGAAAGGATGTCTCTTAAAGGGTCTTGCTGAATTTATTTTCCTTGATAAAAATGGAAATGGAAAAAAACCCCAAATTTCTTAGTGCTTTTAATATTTGGGGATTTTAGTACCACTGCCAGGTACTATAATTACTGGATATGCATCAGATATCAGAAAGTCAGCTGAAGTATTAAGGTTGTTTTGTTCATACTGTTTTAAAAGCAGTTTGTTGTAGTTGAGGTCTGAAACTTAGCGAAGGTCTGAGAACTTTCTTGGTCCTGTTGATCAGTTCTTTAGGAAATATTAGGAGATTATGATGTATCAGTGGTAGAATAATCAAGAGTAGAGTGTTGCAGCTGAAGTGGGATGTGCATCCCTGGGTGTTTTTTGGCTGGATGAGACCCCCAGTGAGGGGAGCCAGCAGAGCACAGGGCAGGGGTGTCCAGCTGTGTGTGTAACATCTGAGGGCAACTGTTTGCAGCAGTCACTCTTTAAATTGTATTTCACAAGGTCTGTGTAAAGCTCCTCCAGTTGTGCTCTGATTAAAAGGAGATTAAAAGGTGTTCGTTGTGTCCGTGTTGGGTTTGGCCAGCAGCACTTAGAGCCCATTTGTGCCAAACCAGTTTCTTCAAGTTGAGTGTGGAGTTCCCAAATGACAGGAACAAATACTTGTGTTGTCATAACCCTTTCTATAAGTGATCTCAGGGGTGTGCTGCACTTCTCACTTGTTGGATTTCTACATCCACGTGGCTTGGGGATTCAACAAAGGTGCATTTTATGTCAAAATGAATTTTGGTGTGGCCTTTCACTTAAATGTTACAGAATTAAGTATAGCTCATAGTATTCATTAAAGCCTTTTGTTGGCAGTCTGAGAGATCTCTGACCTTGGCCTTGCTGGAACTGCAGTCAACAGAGCTACTGTGAAATAGGTTTTTATTTTGAAGATTAACTTGTGCCTTCTGGTGCTCTTGTCCATCAGCTGTGGCACAGGAGGGAAAATCCGAGGAATGGTTTTCTCTGAGACTCTGCTTGTTGACTAAATTTAGGATTATGTTATTAGCAGTAAGTGCATTTCCAGTAGCACTTGTGTTGACTTGGTGTAAAAACACCTGGCAAGGAAAGGAGATGATCTTGAAAGTAGGAAATAAATTTTCATGCTTCAAGTGACAAGAGCAGCATGAACTTTTGGAAGAAATTATTGAAGGTCAGGATTGAATTATTTTGCCCTTTTTTTGGGGGGGTCTTTGAAGTGCTGAGGATTTGGGGCGGTGCACTGTGCTGTTCATGTGTTTATATTCCTGTGACAGTGTCACTTGTGAAGCTGTTTTGTGACTCTGGGAATTCCTTAAGCCTAGGTAGGAAAGATCAGGGTTGTGCTGTTAAAGCTTCAAATATTCAGTGAATTTCTTTCCCCCTGGATATTGGATTAATAAGTATTTCCATGGCAATAAAAATAGGTATGAGGGTGTTGATCATAATCAACTGTTGTAGATTATGAAAATGTAATTACAGTCTACAAAGAAACAGAAAAGTAAACATTAACATTTTACTGACCAAGCTGATTGAAATACAGAAATAGTTGGAATTGGGCAGAATACAGGAATTTGGGCACTTTCTGCCCCTTGAACTGGGAGGATTGCACTTACAACGAGCTCTGTAATTGCTGTAAGCACATGGCTGTTTGCAAGACATTAATATTATGAATTGCATAAATGCAACCTCTTCTCAAATACTTATTTTTGCAATAAATACTTCAAGAACCAGTTGCTTAATTGCCTGATTGTGACAAGCAAGACAAGGCTGAAACAAAAAAGTGACTGAAAACTAAAGTGTTCTGCTGGAAAACGGGGCTGCATTGAAAGTTGCTGCCCTCCAAAAGGATTTTTCATGAGCTGAGCTCTGCTGCTGTTGTGCATAAGCTGCTCCCTTTGCCAGTTGAGATAAATACATCTTTGATTTTGGCCAGTGTTTTCAGTCCCATCTCTGGGGCACGTTCTGAGCCCGGTCTGTCAAAGGCCACTGAATTTTGTCAGTGTTAGGAGTTGCATAACTCCTTTGTGAGTAATTACTGGCAGTGACGTGGATGACTCAGCTCTACCTAGTTCAGTGCATCTCCCAGAATCTCCACAATCGCCTGGTGTTCTGTTCAGGAGAGAAAGTAAAACATTGCCCCTCGTTTGAGTGCCTCAGCCATTGCAACAATGTACAGATTTTGTAAAGATCTTGGAGAACAAGTCGCCTTTAAAAAAAAAAAGTATGCACGTTAATGCTCTTAAAGAGAAAACAATGAGTGTCTTTATGCACTGAGAAGTGCTGCAATACAGTAATAATGATGGTGGGTTTGTGTACCACCTCTGAAATTGGTTCTGGAAATCTGCTGTAGTATTCTGAGTCTCTGACCAGATCCAGGAGTGTGTTGCAGGTAGCTCGCCTTGCTTCCTGCAGGATACCTTTGGAAACACTCCACAATTAGCCTAAATCCAAAGAACGATGTGATTTGTTTACTCATCCTAGGTAGAATTCTGCTATTTATGTAGTACTTCACTACATTAAGAATCAAATCTGAGATAGTTGCTTTCCTCAAGTTTAAATCTCATTCTTTTCCAGAATTACCTGCCATTAAATGTAATTTGGAGACTGGCTGCTTTGTGCCCTTTGATTCTGGAGTTAAGGTTATGTACACAGGCAGGAATGAAAAGATCTCAAGTCCTTTGCTAATTCAGTGATCCCTGTGCTTGGGGTCAGCTTTGTGCCTTGTCAGAGCTGTGACTTGTTGGAGGCACACGTAATTGTCCCTTGATCTGATAATGGGAAGGATCAAAATGTTCTTCTAAAATCACTAATTATATGTTGCTGAAGGTTTGGTGTCCTGTCTGAATGTATGATTTATTTGCCACAGGAAAAGAACTTTGTAGCTCTCCCTAGTAACTGATTATGGGTTTCAGGTGGTTTAGATTGCTTTATCTCCCTTTTTCACTTGGTGTGTTCAAGAGTGTGAGGGAATTTAGAGGCCTCTTCCCTTTGTGGTGGGAATTGAGGGAGTGGGGCTGGCCCAGAGTTTGTGTAGGTGGGGAGTGGATGTGCCCAGAACCTCAAACTCCTCAGACCTATCTCAGGAAAGCCTCAGTAGGCCAGTATGTTGCTAATTAAATTAATGCTGCAAACTCTCTACAGATGTAATTAAGAATAAATGAGGAACAAATGTGGTCGTCCTGTCAGGATATTTTTTTTCGAAGTCTTTTTGACATAATTGGGATTTCTGATGTAAGCTTCCACTCAAATATTTTGAAATAACTACTTGAAGGGTTCCTTCTGTTTGTGGGGAAGGAAACTGCTTATTCTTGTGCTCATGTGGGAGAACTGGGGTGCAGCTCTGGGATCACCCCATAACTTCCCAAATGGAGCCCAGGGAAGGAGGAGCTGTGGAGGAGACAGGAGATCTTGGTGATCCTTGGGTAGAATTTTGCCTGTTTGAAGTCAGACAAGCTTTTAGGTGAGTGGTTCTGAATATTGCTTTTTACTTCTATTATAGTATGATGATAAAATTCCCAGATCTGCTTTTTCTAGAATTTTTAAAATTCTGTTTGAATCCCTCAGCAAAGACATGTAAAACCAGGGCAGGATGCACTTGCTTTACATCTTCCATTGCTTTTCCAAGGATTGGGCATTTTTGCTGACCTTTTGCTTGACTTCTTTCAACCAAAACCTGTAGACCCACCAAGTCCTAAGGAATCTACCATGTAAACAGTGAAAACATCCTTAATGTGGGAGGAGGGAAGATGATTCCAATCTTTGGTAATACTGGGAATACTCTGTTCTGCTGTTCTAATCAGAGGAAGAACATCTGCAATTGTCATTAAGCCTTTTCCCAGCCCTTTGGATATTCTCCAGGGTAACAGGGATGGTCCCAGCCAAGGGATTTATTTAATCCAGGGGCACATCGCTCCTAAGGGAGAAGGAATGATCCCAGCCATGGGATGTGTTTAATCCAGAGGCACACTGCTCCCAGGATAACAGGGATGGTCCCAGCCATGGGATGTGTTTAATCCAGGGGCACACTGCTCCCAGGGTATATAGGGATGGTCCCAGCCATGGGATGTATTTAATCCAGGGGCACATTGCTCCCAGGATAACAGGGATGGTCCCAGCCATGGGATGTATTTAATCCAGAGGCACGCTGCTCCCTGCTCCCTGCCAGGCCGTTGGGACCTCCATCCTGCACCTCTGCAGAAGTGTCTGACTTGCCAGGTGCTCTGACCTAAACTTTGAGCTCATCTATTTACATAGTTCCTTTTGTTATTTTTTACTAATCAACAACTTGGGGTACTTTGTGTCATTTCCAGATTGTGTGTTTGGAAAGTGTCATCAGTGTTTGCCTAAAAGTCTGAGTTCAGTTTGTGGTTTCATGGGAGTTAATATTTAAAATGCTCAGTTGTAGGACTTGAGCAGCACTGAACAGCAAAATGATTGAAAGATGAAGGAATCTCTTTCACAATCATAGTATTGGCTTCTTTCACCTGTTCTTTTTATAGAGAGCTGTGCTTTTTAATTCTCAATAATAAATCAAATTTGTGCATTCGTAGATATTTAGTAAGTAATGACTTAGAGGTTGAAATTGTTCTGTTCTATATGTTTGTGCATAGATATTCATGAATAAGTCTCTGAAAGGAGCCTCACTTGGCTGTGGAAGCTGCATTTTGTGTCTGGTTTCCACAGAGGTGGGAAATAAGTATTAACTGTCACTTTGCTTTCTTGCCAGCTTCTGGTTATTGAAACTCAGCCAATTAAGTGACTGTACAAGACAGTAATGATTTGATTTTTGTCATTGACTTTTTTTAGCTGAATTACTTAACAAGCCACCAGACTTTGGGTTATATTCCAACAAGTTTGCAGATTTTTGTTCCTTGGCTTTTTTTTAATGGACAGCGACCAGGATTCACAAACAAATATGGCAAAAGTGTAGTTGTGTGTATCAAGCAATAAAAGCAGATTCATGCCCTTGAACATCAAATTCTTTGGACTAGAAATTGGCAGGTGTCCCAGTCTGTATCAGTACAGAGAGACTGGACAGGAAAAAACAAACACAAACCAAGGAGCAACAGTGAAGGGGAAAAGTGTATGATAGGAAATTGTTAATTAAGATGATTACCTGCCATAAAAATCCAATAGCTTAGTGTACTTGATTTGCCAGCAAGTTGAAAGTACATTAAATTGTGTTCTCAGGAACAATCTAGATGAAATAACGCACTGATTTTGGGTTCAAAACCCCTTTCCAGCCCCATTTTTTTGTATCTGTATTGTTTTCAGTGTATCTGCAGTTCTTCTGGTTGGTGGTGTTGGTTCCAGAGTTTAAATTTAGGTAACAAAACTTGGAAAATGTTGCCCATCTTTCCAGAAAGAAAAGGTGAAATGCACAATAAAATCACTTTGAATTGAAGTCCATGAAGGAGCAATGTTATTACATTTCTGAGCACCACGAGTAGAAACCCAATTTATTTCTAGTTCCAAATAAGCTTTTTGGACAATCTTGGTGGACTTCATGTTGGTTCACACTTGAAGGTAATTTATGGTGTTGTGAAAAGAAATTGCATGGAAATGGGGTTGGAGGTCAGAGCTGGGCTGAACTTTGGTGTTGCTGCTGGATTTATTCAGTCAATTTGTACAACAACCACAGTGAGTGTCTTGTCCCTCCCACTGTCTAATTCGTGTAAAAAATGCAAAAAAAAGAAATAAGTTATGTAGCAAATGAGTAGCTTTGGTTTCTGGATCCAGGGTAATGCAGGAGCGGTTTTTGGCTATTAGAGCTGGAGTGGCAACACATGAGAGATGAATGATGGGCATGGGTTGGAGGTACATTGGTTAAACTGAGTTATGGTAAATAGAAACTTCTGGAGTGAAAATAAATGAAGCTTTATGCTATTTCCTTGATCTGTTTTGCTGTTTTGTCTTTTTTTTTTTCCCGGTGAGGATATAGTCCAAAAATAAGTGCCAGTATCTTGCTACAAAAACTGGAGATTTAATTTTATCAAAAGCATTAATTTGTGAATTAACTCTTAAAAGCTCTATTCCAAACCTGGAGTCTGTGGCAGCAGTGGAAGTGGTTGAGGGTTTGTCTGGGTGACAGAGTCATGGTACAAACCTGTCCCTGCAGCCCCACCTGTTCCTGCAGATTCTGGCTTTGGTTCTGAGCACAGGAATCTGGGGGGCATTTCTCTGCAGTCCTGTGTTTTGCCAACTCCCATGCTGACAGCAACACTATATTCCAGTGTCTTAGCCAGGGATTTTAGAAAAATTCAGATGTACAAGAAAAAAAGTCATTACTCAGCCTAAGAGTTTAATTGGTTCAACTTGGTTTTCAGGAAAAAAAAAAAGTTTGAGTTTTCTTATGTCATTTCTAGTTACTTTTAATGTCAGACCTGTGCCATATAAAGGTAGAGATGCTGACCAATTAATATATAAATAAATTGGCTGTTATTACAAGCAAAATCCATAATGGCATTCACCCATTTTGTCAGGTATTTCCAGTTTTTCATGACTACTTTGCATGTCTGAACAGAACATGTCCTTCATATTTCTGGGTTTTGGTTGGTTTTTTTTCACTTTCAGCACTGAATTATTTGTGACTTAGAGAGTGCTTAAACTAAGTTTAATTTTTTTTTCTCTGCAGCTGTGGGCTTGGTATTTTCAAAAAGGCTTGGAATCACTTTTGCATCTTCTCCCTTTAAACTGCCAATTAATTTCCCTTAGAAAACTCTAGGTTTCTGAAAAGCATCTGCAGCATAAGTTTCATGCATAACTGAGGAATTCTGCATTAGTGTCATCTTGTAGGAGTGGTATCTAGCTTTTAAAGGAGTTTTAAATTAATCCCAATTAAATAACACTGGCATAATAATAATAATGATGGCATTTACAAAGGGAGATGCTAAATGATACATAAGGGAGATGCTAAATATAACTACTGAGTAGTAGTGTTTGTTTGAAACTACAGCTTTAAATTAGAGCAACCCCACCACCAGTTCTCACTTGTGTGCTCTGAAATGTAAATTGGTCAAATTTTGAACTCTTACTAATTTGAAATTGCTGGGTCTTAATGATGTTTTTCTTTTTATTTTTTTTCCCTGCAGTTAAATGGCCTTAAAATGGCAGATGAGCCTATGGAAGAAGGTGAACCATATTCCTACCATGTAAGTGTTTGATTCCTGCTCACTTCAGCCACTCATTAGCATGACCTCCTGTTGCAGCAACATTGATGCATTCCCTGCTCTTTAATAACTTCTGAACCCATCATTTTATTTGAACAATATCTGAGGACACTCCAAGTCTCAAGGATGGCTTTGGAAATTAGTACCTGGGCAGGGACTGTTGTAAATGCCCTGTTTGGGAAACTCTGCTGCATGAGGCAGAGCTTTATGGAAAGATTCCCTGTGCTGGAGGGAGCATTTGTGGATCCCTCAACCTCAGAAATGCCCAGACCAGCCTGGGACCTTTCATACAGAGTGGTGAATGCTGCTCTTGCTGCATCACTTGTTCTGCCTTTGTAGTTTTTAGTGTAGCTGCTGTACCTTCAGCTCAAAGGTACTTGATTCTGCTTTTTTAGAGCAGAATTAATGTGTACACCAGTATGTTAATTGTGCTTTTATGGAGAAATATCCCAGGTAAGCCCCTCTTGAGCAGGGTTTTGCCCAGTGCCTGTTTAGGAGATGCTGAAGTTGAGTGTTGTGTGTGCTGCTAAACCTTGGACTACACTGGAGGCTCATCCTGTGTGTGGTGGAAAGCCCATGGAAACATTGGCCAGCATTTCCCAGCACACTCCTCCTTGTATTTAGGGTCACAAAGGATCTGTCTTCCAGAGAGTCCCTGGCAGTGCCCAAGGCCAGGTTGGACAGGGTTTGGAGCAGCCTGGGACAATGGAAGGTGTCCCTGCCATGGCAGGGGTGGCACTGGATGGGCTTTAAGGACCCAAACCAGTTTGGGATTGTGGGATAAATGGATCTTGTCAGCAGCTGTAACCATTGCTTTGTGGTATAATAACAATACTTACAAGGAAGGGTTTTGGAGAGTGAAGTCTTGGGCACAGACCCATGTGGTGCCTGGACATTTCCTGGTGTGGAGTGGGTGAATCAAGTGTCAGAGTGGTCTCTCATGTAGCAAGGAAAGGAGCAGTGGATTGACTGAGTTTCCTACTGCTCTAGAATGAGGATGAGGAGGTTGCTGAGCTCTGGAGCCACATTCCAGGGACCTGTGACAAAGCCAGGACTGATCCCAATGTTTCCTTTGCCTCCCTGGCTCCTGGAGAACCTGCTGGGAGCAGGGAAGAGTTGAGTTCCCTCTTGTGCAAGGCCGCTGGGTGGGATTTGGTGCCTCAGCTTAGAAAGAAATTTGCTGCTCAAGGAGCAGAACACAAAATGACATAACTACATTTGTAGTTCGGGGAGGCCAAAGTAGAAATGAAAATGAAAGTGGCTTGGAGCTGCTCAGCTCTGTGTGCTCACTCCTTGGTGGTGATGAAAACGTCTCTCATACCTCAGTCATGCCAATTTTTAGTACCTTAATGGTAGTTAAGTAAGTGAAATTATATAGACATCTTTTGTGAAGATAAAACACTTTATTAAAAAAACCCTCATTGAATCCATCTCAAGTTAGTCTTTATTTGCATGGAAAACATTTCTCTCCTGAGTTCACATTTAGAAATCCTCTCAGTCTCCTCAGCAACCACGTGTGATGTCACAGGCTAATGGCTCGAGGTGGGTGATAAACACAGGAGAGGCTGAACTCTTAAAGAGCTTTTCTCATGCAAAGTTTCACGGTGTTAGGGAATACAAATTAGGATGGTGAAGAAAAAAGGCTTCTAAATAGAATATTTACATACTTCATAGGAAGAAGCAGCCATTAAGTCTGTTGTACAACTTGGTGTGTAATTAGACAACTTGCTGCTTTCATCTGTCATCAGATGACTTCGAAATGCTGCTGTTCTTACCTGCCTTAAATTAGGCATGTGTTTAGAAGTTAAAGGAAAATGAAAAGATAGGTGTGTATCTGTCCTCTGAGTGCATAAATGACAGTCACCAAGGGGGATGGATGAGGGGAAGTTGGGATTTTCCAGTGTGTCATCAGTGTGTGATGGGGGTTTGTGACCAAAGAGGGAAATAAAGTGGCTTGGTTGTGAATTACAGAATTCACTTTGTTTTCCAGCAGTGTCTGGTGTTCATAGCCACCTTGTGTGGGAAGCAGGCAGAACAAACAGGCCTTTCCCAGAAGGAGGATGAAATAAGAGAGGGGAGGGGAAAGGACTGGTGTGCAGTAACAGCTGGACTGCAGTTTGGGAATATACCAAGATGTTTGTTTGGACTCTCTTTCCCCCTCTGGACAAGCAAAGCAATTAAGGCAGAAGCAATTAATGCAGTTGTGACGATTGCTTCTTTTTTTTTTTTTTCTTTAATTACTGCAGTATGTACAAATTCAGATGAGCAGATTTCTACTCTGAATTTCTGTGTAAAACCAGAATTTCATCCAGGTGCTTCTGTATGAACTGTCATAAAGCTGATTGACTGGAAGTTTTAATGCTCAGTTCTGGGCAGTAAGTTCACCTGACTACAGAATGATGTTATTTCCAAAACTGTTTCATCAGTGCCCAGGTCCTTTCCTGGTGCTATTTGCACTTCTCATCGAGGGGCTGTAACTCACAGGAGGTTGGTGGGGTGGTTTTCTGGTCTCTGCTAAGAGAAGTTTTCAAAATGAAGGCCTGAAGAGAGGGTAGGAGACAGCTGATCATCATTTGATGCCCCAAAAGTGAAGTCATGCAAATCAGATGGGATTTTCACTTGTGATTTTGTTGTGTGCAAGACCTTTATTGATCTTCTTGCTGGGGCTGAGGGTGCTGCTCCTTTTTTACCTGCAGACTGGGGTTGCTGTTGTGGGCCTCAGTTTTTAATTCCAAGGGTGCTTATTTTGACACCTTGCTTGTTTTGGCTCTCAGAAACTCCTCTTACACCATAAAAGCTGCAATCCATCATGGGATTTGTGTCATCAGGAATGTTTGTCTTTTCACAACTGGGGCTGCTGTGCCCTGCTTTGCTAAAGATGAGAGGCACATGAGACAGTCAGGAGAACATTAAATCACTCACCTAGCTCAGAATTACCCTCAGCTGTCTGAAGCAGGTCCCCACACAGGATAATCTTCCCAGGAGCTCTGCACCCCAGAGCTGTTTCTTCTCGTGGATGCGAGAATTCTCAGAGTCCTTAAGATGACTCATCTCTTATTTATGGTCTTCAAATGCTGCCTGTTCCTCCAGCTACAAATGGATGACCAGAGTTATTATTTGCTGCTGTGAAAAGCAATAATTACCCCAAATGATGAAATTCCATTTGGCTTTCATTAAGACTTATTTCAGGAAGGGGGAAAGATGAGAAGAGTAATCACTGGGAAAACTAAAGCTGCTAAGCAGAGGTGAAGCTCAGAAGTCTTGCTTTAAAAATCTGTGCATTTATTCCTTTCATGTAAAATAATCTAGCTTTTCTGTAGTTGAAATATTTATGGCAAAAGGAAATGAGCATTCTTTGAGAATTTTCCTTCAGTTTAGAAATTTTAGATGCATCTGTTTAAGAAAAGATAGATGGGAAAATTCTTCATTTGAACAGTTTTTCTTTAAGCTTTATTAGAATTTAAAATATTTTACTAAAGTAAAATGAAACAAAGAAAAATCTAGGTATTTACATGCACTTTTAACAAGACTTAGTTACTGCAGGCCTGCTCACTGTTGTATTTTGTTTGCTTTGAAATCACAGGATGAAGGAAGTGTGAAAGAAATTCCTATTACACATCATGTGAAAGAAGGATGTGAGAAAGCAGACCCAGCACAGTTTGAGCTACTTAAGGTTCTTGGACAGGGATCATTTGGAAAGGTAAGATGATAAACTTGTTCCATAGACCTGTCCAGACATTCTAGGGAAACAGTGGCCAGCAGAGTTGCTGGGAATGTTTGAAAATGTGTTGAGTAATGGAATCCATTCCCAGCCCTGCTCCAGAGCCATGGACAGAACCTTCTGAAGGAAATGCTGGTTTGTCTTTTGGTGATGGGACTTGACATGCTGGGAATGTTTGGCTTTTTTTCAGACACAAAATCTGTATTTATGCAGCAACAGAAGAGTTGATCATGGCAGTTGGAAACTTAACCTGAAATATTCCCAGCTTATTTACTTTTTCTAGTTTGCTGTATTTATCAAGTGATCTCCACCTAAAAGACACTAATTATTCAAATGGCACAGAGAAGAAATATGGCAGGATTTTTGTTACAATGTTTTCCTTTTGTAATGTGCCACTGGGTGTCACTTTGCAGAAATGAAGTTGAAAATCTGATCTCTGTCGCTGTGTTGAAACACAGTAGTTGAAATATTAATCCTAGTGTATAGGAAGGTAATTAATTTTTTAAAACCAGACTCAAACTGCATCTTTTGCAACATCTAAAGTAGTCAATCAGCTTTACATTTGTTCCCATTTTCCTGTTCTTCTGCTGAATCTGTGTGTGTCTCTAGGCAGGAACAAACCTCTGCATACAATACAGTGAGAGAGGAAGAAATGGACATTAGGGAGGCATTCTGTGCGTAAGTGATGGTGTAGAGAACAGACTTTAAATATTTCTTAGTATTTTGAGGTTGCAGAAACATTTTTTTACCTGATAATGTTGGTTGCCAATTCCCTCACACACTTCTCACTGTAGGAGCCTGAAAAGGCTCCATAAATTCATTACTCCTGGTTTGAGATGCCTGGAGCCACCTGAGGGTTCAGCACAGCCAGCCCTTGCCTCAGATTTGGCTTCCCAAAGCTCAGGGTTGTGCCAGCCTCAGGAGGGCTCCTGTTTGGAGCCCCAGCAGCTGGGCCAGATGTGCTCTGGAGCTTTGGAATGCTGGCAGTGCCTCTTCAGGTGCTGCACACCTGAGCTCAGAGCTCCTTAGCTCTGTTCTTCCCACTGAAAAGAGAAAACAAACCCAGGAGGGTCAGTGGCTGTTGCCCTCATGGTGTTTCCCCAGTTTCTACTCCCAGGATCTTTCCTTCGGGCTTGGCAAACACCAGGGGGGTTTCCTGGAGCCTGCTTTTGACATCAGGGCAGGATTTAATAATCCCACAGAAATACAGAGTTAAACCTGGAACCTGGTTTTAACATCAGTGCAGGACTTAATAATTCCACAGAAATAAAGAGTTAAACCTCCTGAATTACTGGATTCTCTCTTCATTCTCTCAGGAATGATGTGCCTTATAAAGCAGACATGGAGTTCTGGAGGATTTATTTGCAAATTAAATAAATAGGTGGTGCTTCAGTAGTTTGCAGCTGTTTTGGGTCTTACTAGCTAAAATTTGTAATTTGCACATGAATTCCTTGTGTCCTCACAAGTTGTTGGTTGTTGAGACTAAAATATTCCTATGTGCTTGTTATTAATATTTTATAATTGTGATTGTATTCATCTACAGCTGTTTTCTTAGTTGCTGGTGTTCAAATTCCTCCCTTTACTGTTTTCTATCACCTTGGCCTATAGGAGAGCACTGTTGTAGGTCAGTTATTGGGCAAAACTTATTAAAACAAAAAGGCAGACAACCTTGAAACATGATATTTTTCTTCTAACCAGAGCCTAAAATAAAAACAACCCCTTTCCCAACCTTGTACAGCTTAGCCATAACAGTGCTTGAATTTCTGATTCTAGAATGGAAAATGTGGCAAGATCATTGAAAAAATATATACAATTTTTTAAATGAATTAATTGTAAATGAAAGTCTGGGTAAGCTGAGATCAGAGAGGTAATTGTAGGGAGCTCTTGGCTTTCTCTTGTGACTTGTATGTTGTGTTTTTTTGTTTTTGTAAGCACAACTTATTAATGCATAACTAATAATTGCTATTAAAAGAACAGCAATTTAAAAGTAGGAGCACATATCAAACATTTTGTAAATTGGAAGATCTGGTGGTTAAAAATTAGTGTAGCTCCATGTCTTTGTACTGCAGTATTTTATCTAATATGCTTTTCTCAGTGTCGAGTTGTATCCCATCTATCTTTAAAACTCTTCTGGAGAGAAAAAGTAGAAAAACCTGTTGGAGTTGCTATTCCAGAGGGAAAGGGTGCTTTGATCTTAAATGGTGAGGTTTCCTTGCTTTCATCTCACCACTTGTACAGAATTCATTAATAAAAATGAATGTTTCATATTTCAGACTTGGGTCTTGAGCCTCAAAAACCTCTTGGGAGGTGGCAGACCAGGCAGAACTGTCATTCTCCAAGACAGTGATAGAAAGAAACATCTTTCTGTAAGAACTTCTTTGATAAATCAGGAGAGAATCCAAAGTTTCTGGGCAGTGTCATGCTTCAGAGAGCTTGGTGCTTTGCAGCTCTGATCTGATCAAGGAATTTTGCTCTTCCTTTAAAGGTGTGTGCTTGGTGCAGAGCACTGGAAGCTGCCTGACATTAATGGGAGCTTTGCAAATGCTTTGTGAGAGTTTGGGTTTGATTACCAAGCTTGCAGTGATTTAAAAATGGGCTTTGTATTGCCAGGTCTTCCTCGTGAGGAAGATAATTGGGCCTGATGCTGGGCAGCTTTATGCAATGAAAGTGTTGAAAAAAGCTTCTTTAAAAGGTAGGTTTGTCTTTCAACTGAGACTTTGGACAATGGGGTTTAGTGCACCTGTGTTTGAAAGCTTTTTTTTAATCTTAAATATTTGTCAGTGAGTTCATAACTCTTCTCTGACAGGAGGTTTTTTTTTTAGAGTAACTTGTAAGTTCATGTTTAAGTATTATTTTAAATCTGGCCAGGTAGCTTTAATTATGTGGTCAGAAATGTTCTTTCAAAGTTTAAAATTGGATTATTTAATTCTGTTTAGACTTTTCATTATATGAAAACAAGTTAATTTCATAAACAGTTTTCCTTTTGTCTTTTGTTAAGTCAGAAATCTGCTGTGGTTAAAATTAAGTCATTCCCTTGTTCCAGGAGCCAGAACAATTTAATTCAGTGTTTTGGCTTTCAGGAGACACTTGAATGGGTGCGAGTCCACTGTGTATAAATAGGGCTGTTATTGTTAAAGGGGAAAAAGTAATCTTAAGAATATTTTATATTCAGGACAGAGAGTTAATTCAAAATTTGAAGTTGGGAAGGTAGGTAGGAGCTTTTTTCTTGAAAGCAATATGGATTATCACAAAATATGTGGATGTGCTGGAAATCCAATGAGGCAAAGAAGAAAGTTGGGGCAGGCAGGAAACAAACCAGAGTCCTGCTGTCTGAAAGGAGGAGTTTTGTGGGAGACTTTAACAAACAAATCAGGTGATGAGGAAAGAGATTCCTTTAGCCAGCAAAACCTTTCTGTGTTGTACTAAATGCTTTTTTAACCCACTGTTGTTGTTGTTTCCTCTCCCTCAGTTCGGGACAGAGTCCGGACCAAGATGGAGCGCGACATCCTGGTGGAGGTGAACCACCCGTTCATCGTCAAGCTGCACTATGGTGGGTCCAGGTCCCTTTGTCTGCCCCCTTCCTTGCCCTGCCTCAGGGCACAGCTGCTCTTGCTCTCCCTCACTTTTGGAGGGCCCACATTAGGTTCTAGCAACTTGGCAAAATAAAGAAAAGACTGTAAATACATAGCTATAGAGAAGTTTTATAGTGGATATTTTCGCCCCTGATGTCCGGGAGGAATGATGAGGAGGACTTCATCTTATCAGAAGGCTAATTAATTACTTTATTATACTATATTATTCTATGCTATATTACATTACATCTAAACTGAGCCTGCCAAGCATTCAACTGCACAGCACTGCACAGAATCTCGTGACTGTCACCCGACAGTCCTGACACACACACACACACCTGGCCCTGACAGGCCAAGGAAACAAAACATCATCACTTTGGGTAAACAGTCTCCATATTGTATTCTACTTTTGCACAACCACAAGCACAGAAAACGAGATAAGAATTGTTTTTCCTTTCTCTGAGGTTCAGAGAATGTGAATCTCAGCAATATTCTTGGGAAGTCCTGCCTTCCTTTTCTCTGCGAAGAGAAATGTGGCTACATGCTCTCTTGTAAGAACTTTCCGAATCTTTATGGTCAAGTTCTGCAGAGGTTCTGTACTTTTCATAGATTTAAACCAAACCACAGTAATTGATGTCCTTGCTTCTTCCTTGTTTGACAAAGGAGAAATGAAAGAACATTATTTTAATCATCTCTCATGACTAAGATTTTCTTCTGTGAAGAAGCAAGGAATCATTCAACAAATTAGCTCATGTGCTGAATTATTTCACTTCCACAAACAAAAGTATTGCCTGTGATTGAAATTTCCTAGTTGTAAAAGCATTGAGATTTGTTTTGTAGCTTTGTCATACAACTATTGATTTTTATTTACTTTTTAAAAAATTTTTTAAGCCTTTCAGACTGAAGGGAAGCTCTATTTAATACTGGATTTTCTCAGGGGAGGAGATGTATTCACACGATTATCCAAAGAGGTAAGTACCTAAAATTTTATCTCCACTCACTCTTAGACAGGGGTTGGGTTTTGTTGGTACAGGGTTGGCTTCTAAACCTGTTTTCCCCCATATTTCTTGTCATAGTGAAGTTTTTAGTAACTTTTGGGCTTTCATTACATATCCTAGATTCTGTTCTATCCTTAAGAAACCCGAGTGTGTATTGATGAGTAGCCCAAGTTTTAATTTGGCATCTGCAAAGTACAGTTCTTTTGTCTAAAAATGTTTTGTTGCTTGGAAACACAACTGAAGTAAATGAATATTTAGCACTGAAGGAAGGGGATGTGTAGTTCTCATGCTCTTAGTCAGCTTAGGTGCTCCTGGAATCCTGCAGCCCTGAGAGCTTTCTGCTGCACTGTAAAATTGCCTGCTGCTGCAATGCAAATGCTCATCCTGAATCCCTCAAAGTGGGAACACAAATTGCTTCTGAGCCCACTCCCCTCCATCCAGCCCTGGCACACAACTGGACCTTGAATTTTTCATTTCTATTTTTGTTTCCTGGAGGGAGAGCTCCAGAGGAGGGAATGGGGTACAGCTACAGGCTGTTGTTATTTTTTAAAAACATTTGCCATCAAATATTTATTACATGTTACCTTAAGTGTTATGAACACGTTTAGAAGACTTTTATTTTCTTTTGGCAAACCTTTTATAAAGAACTAAATTTTTAATGGCAGTTTCTCAACAGCTTCACAGCAAGTGAAGTTTTCAGTGTTTTCACCACTGTAAATCCATTTATATTGCCAAAGCACAGGAAAAGCCACTTCCTTAAATGAGAAAACTGTGTTATCTGATTTTTTTCATGGCATGGAGGAGGTTTATTCCCAGTATGTAAGGCTAGGAGAGTTTTTTCCCCTTATACTTCTCATAAAAATAAAGATTTTACTTTAGGAACAGGCAAAAGAGAGAGAATTTAAAGGCATTTTTGTTAAAAGCTGAAATTGGTAACACAGTGATTATATCTAAGAATTGAGCTCAAAATTCATCAATCTGGAAGCTAAAATGGCTGTTAAAAACTTCAAGTGACCAACTTGTCCTGGGTTATTGGAGCAGGAGGTGGGAAAGAGGTCAGGCTTTGATATGGAATGTCCAATTCCAGAGGGAATTCTGGAATATCAGAAGAGCTGTTCTCTTGCACTAACCCAGCTGGGGTTATCCCCCATGGAACATCTTAAATAAAGGATGCCAGGCTGTCCATGAGGACTCTTGCTGGGGGTTGAAAGAGGGATGTCTTCCCTGTGGGAATCAAGAAGTTGTAATTCTCAAGTTTTCTTACTGCTAAGATTCCACCTGATTTTTGGAACACTTAAGTTACCTTTTATACTGGCTTTTATGTCTATAAATATGAAAAAATCAGGTTTTTATTTTCTGGTGGGAATGTGAGGTAGTTTCAAAAGTCAGTGGTAAAACACAACCTATGGACAATGCACATGAGGATAAATTCCCTGTGGCATTCCATACTTTGCACACAAGGATTATTTTAAATTCATTTGGTTTAGTATGAAGTTATTAAAGTTATTGAAGTTATTTTGTTGGTCTTTAAATTCTAATGTGGGTATGAGCTGTGGCAGTGAGATGAGTGTGTAATGAAGTTCTTATTGGTAATATTTAATGGAGCTGACTTGCATCATGTTTGACTTGACCCAGGGAACAGCTTTACATGTCATTATGGGGAGATGGCAGATTAGCATTTAGCATCGTTATATTCTGAGATCTGCATTTTGGCTGCTCCAAGGAGTAATGAAATCCAAGGAGTAATGAAATCCAGGGAGTAATGAATGAAACCCAAGGTTTCCCTTTGCTCTTTGTCAAGAGGTGAAACCCAGCATGAGCACTCATCTTTGGAGGTGTGAAGGTGACACTGTGTGGGGTGTCACAGCTTCATTGTTCACCGAGGTCAGCACCTGTCATTATGGAAATCAGGAATTTTCTGAGCCTGGAGAACAGATCACACCTGAGCAATGCAGAGCACAGGAACCAGGGAGCCCAGGAGTGACTGAGTGGCTGCACAGCATTTCTCTCCTGAACACTCCACAGGTTACTTTAATTTAATATAAAAACTGTGCCTGCTTTGGCTCTTGTCATGTTCTACAAATTACTGGAGGAGCTTGGATTCCTGCTGGATTCAGCAAATAAGGGAATAGTTTGCTTAAAGCCCAAATTGAGTCCAGCCATTTAAAGATTCCAAGTTCCTCCAGAAATCTATAGAACATGACAAGAGCCAAAGCAGGCAGAGCTTTTGTATATTAAATTAAAGCAGCCTGTGGAGTGCTCAGGACAGAAGTGCATCTCTGCTCTAGAAGTAACATCAGTATTTCAGTGCCTCACCTGGATTCTTTAATAGTTTTTTTCCTAAGAGCAGAGCAGGTTCTTCAACTCCCAGGCTGTCATTGTTATTTCCACCAGTGATTTATTCTCCATGTTTTTTTTCCTAAATGATTTTTGCTTTATTTTTCCTAAATCTTGTTAATGTGAATTCACACTCACCCAATACAGCAGCCATATATTAAATTTTATGATGCAGTGGAAAACTGTCTGGGTTTGTGGCAGGAGGAGTGCTGAGTGTCAATTACATAAAATATAACAATTAATTTATTATCTAAAAGTTAATTAATGCTCTGCAGTAATGCTGATGGTTTTATTTAAGTATTGCAGGTAGTTCTTTGTGTACTTTATAATTAACAGATATTAGTAAATCATTTCTCTTGGCTGAACTCATGAATTATGAGTTCATGGGGGACTTTCAAAACTAAGTTTGAAATCTAGGCAGACAGGAATATATATTTTTTAGATTGCAGTTTTAAAAACTGAAGACAAGATCAGAAGGTAAATCTATACAGTTCTTATTAGGTTATGTTTACAGAGGAAGATGTGAAATTCTACCTCGCAGAACTGGCCCTTGCTTTGGATCACCTTCACAGCTTGGGAATTGTGTACAGGGACCTGAAGCCAGAAAAGTAAAGTAAAATGTATTTTACCACTATTATGTGTATTTTGCTTGTTGCTTTGCCTTTTCCACTGTAAAAAAATTAAAACTATTTTTGTTAAGACTTTGTAAACAACTACAAAATGTAAAACACCTATCTGTGGTTTAAATGAAATAATATTAGCTTGTTAAAAAAATAACAGAATTTGATGTCATAATTTTTAACTTATATTTTAGATGTTTTATGTAAGCATTGATCTTTATGTGTTTTGGTGAATGTGAATTTTAATTTTCAGCATTTTGCTTGATGAAGCAGGACATATCAAGTTAACAGGTAGGCACCACTCATTAATACATCTCTTTGTAAATAAGTTTTTTTGAGTTTCTGTATTATCAATTTTAAATGCATGTAAAATTGCAGAAAATAGCTCTGTGAGGAACAATCCAAACACATATATTCTAGAAAATGCTGTATATAAAAGACTGTTTAGAAAAAAAATTACTGTAAGTTTCTGGACGCTTTAAATTACATTGAAGGCGATGATTTTGTACTAGAGATTTCATCATGTATTTTCATCTAAGATATTGCTCTTAGATTCCAAGAGAAAATGTTTTTTAAACCCTCAAAGACTTGATAGAATAATGGTGATGGAGATCAGGTTTATGAAATGCATACCTTTTAAATTCTGCTATATTTAAACACCATTCAATCCTAAATTTGTCACTTCCTTCTGAAAGTGGAAACAGTGGATGGGATCATTGATTAGCAATCATTTTCTCCTGTGAAAAAAGGAGTGTTTGAGAGCTGAGCCAGTGTCAAGGACTTGTGTATTCACAATAAGGAAAAAAGTGTTCTGGCAATGAAATATTCTGGGAATGCAGGGCTGTTCTGGACTGAACTTGAGGCAGGTTACAGAACCATGTTGCCTTATGTAACACCAATATTTTTAGGGTGATTTTATTTATTCATCATTCAGTAAGACCAGACCATGCAGGCTGCATTCCCTTTGAAACTGATTTTTACTTTTATCCAATTTTTTGTGTGAATAAAGCAGGCAGTGAACAGAGAAAATGAGAGTGTGAATTTTGTGTGTGTTTTAGAGCTCTAAAGGTGTAGGATTTCAAATGCCACGTTAATTCAGTAATAACTTTGATGGCTAATTATGAATTTAATGACTTTTAGAATGGTTTGGACGTGTGTAGTAGATGGAATGTGCTCTCTCCAGATACCTGCAGTCTCTTGTTTCATGGAGAGCTGTGCTAATCACATTTCTGAAAATAACCAACCCAAACCTCTCAATGCTTGGATTTTGAATTACCATCTATTGATTTATTTGTGTTCCCCTGCCATTCTTTACTGGCTGTATTCTTGTGGTGCTGTTGTTGTAGACTTTGGACTCAGCAAGGAATCAGTAGACCAAGAGAAGAAGGCCTATTCTTTCTGTGGTACTGTAGAGTACATGGCTCCTGAAGTGGTAAACAGGCGAGGGCACAACCAGAGTGCTGACTGGTGGTCCTTTGGGGTCCTCATGGTACTGTATTTGCCTCTTGCTTCCCTTGCTAAGCTCACACAAATGCACTTAGAATAAGCTTGTCCAGTTCTGGTTAGGAATGCTTGGGTGAGGGGGACAATTCAATGACTGAATTGCTACTGGGTGGAATAAAATTGATTTTTCACCTCTAAGGAATGTTTATCAGGCACCTGAAAAATCCTGTGCGTTCATTAATAGTTAAAATCAGTTGTAGTCAGTGTGAGACTTCACTTTGTATATTTATTTTGCATGTTACTTGATAGTTAAATTTAAAAACAGGCTTGAAGGCTTGGTTTGAAGGAATATTAATGGCATTTCTGTGAGAGTGAGCCTGTGGAATGAATGCTGAAGTGGAATAGTGAGCTAAGTCAGTAACTGCTGCCACTTCAGCCCTTCCTGGGGTGTGTTAGAGCATCAGCCTGACACGGAGATGGACTTCAAAAGTAAACTATTGTTCTAGACTTTACCATTCTTGCAGTTTTTGGAATATGGCAACATCTAGAACCTGGTTGTGGTGGAGATTTTATTACTTTCAAGTACCTTCTTGATGTATAATCCTCCATCATCATAATGCTACACTTGCCACTGTTCTCATCGTGTAAACTGCATGTGAGAGCAGGATTTTAGATTTGGGAACACTTCCATAATCTTTTCAAAGTTCAACCAGTGTGGTGTAGAGGTAGGAAAGAGTGCAGTGTTTAACACTTTGTTTCAGCAGTTGGGGGAAGAAGTGTTGATTTAGATTAACATTTGTTCTTTCCAGTTTGAAATGCTTACTGGTACCCTGCCATTTCAAGGTAAAGATCGAAATGAGACTATGAATATGATACTGAAGTAAGTACCACTCCTTCCTTTTTCAGAAGTCCAAAAATGTCATTTTAAACATGTTTTAACAGCTTGTTGTAACTCCATGTGCAGCCTGGTCTTGTGGAAGGTGTCCCCATGGCAGGGGGTGGAACAAGATGAGCTTTAAGGTCCTTTCCAGCTCAAACCATTTTATGATTCTAAGAGCACTGAGCTGCAACAGGAGCAAACAGCAAAGCCCTTTGATAAGCTTTAGATCCCAGGCTGTGAAATACTATTAAGTATCCCCAGCAATTTTAATCTCAGGGATGAATCTGTACTTTGATTGTGGGTGTATAATGAAGATAAGAACAGTGCAGTGACTGAGAGCAGCTTGATTTACACTCCCTTGCTACTGTTACAGCACACCTTGTTTTGTAAGCAGCAGGTGATCAGGTGTTGCTTTGTGTACAGATGTGTGGAGAGCCCTTACGTGCTCAAATTCTCATCTTAAATTGCCCCAGTTGCAACAGAAGCTGTTGGGCTGGACAAACTGGGTGAGCTGGTGCTCACTGAGTGGAGCTGTTGGGCAAATATGTTCTCATCTGTCTGTGCTCAGCTAGCAGAGAGTTTCCTCCTGGCACAGGCAGAGCCTTGGGCCCTCTGAGGGGTGATGGGGAAGGGGAGGAGGGAGAAACTCTCTTCTTCCCAGCACAGGGCACTTGGAGCTTGCCCTGAGTGGGAATTCCTGGTGGTGCTGTCTGTGAAAGGATGGCTCAGACCTTGAACTGCCTCCCTGCAGCTCCCAGTGATGCTGCAGTCCTGCACTAGAATTTCCTGCATTGACTTTAGAGTTTTCATTAAATACAATAAATGCTAAAGTCAGTGAGCTTTTATATGGTGGCTCAGTGAGCCCTGGAGGAATAGTAGCAATCACTTCAAGGGCAGGTAATTGGGGATTGGTGAGTCTCTTCTGTTACTGGTATTATTTTGGTAAAAACCTCCTGGTGACATGAAGATACATTTGAAAATACTTACATATTCCTAAGATAATTATTTTACTCTGTTTCAGCAGAAAGCTTGCTTGGGTGGGGTTTGGTGGTTTTGGTGTGATGTGTTTGTTCTTTGTTGGGTTTTATTTTAAACCACTCCTATAACAGGAAACTTAAGAAGTTGATGAGTTAAGTATGTGCTCTGTACAAGGCTTTGGAATACATCCTTGATACATCAAAGTGTGCAGTGAAATCTATGTAGACAGTTTTTACTAAGATAAGTTTCTTTCTCTGACTTGTTTTCTGTTTTCTTTTAGAGCAAAGCTGGGAATGCCTCAGTTCCTCAGCCCTGAAGCACAAAGTCTCCTGAGGATGTTGTTTAAACGGAACCCATCAAATAGATTAGGTTCGTTTATTTGGATCTTTAAATAATCAACTCAGCCTAACTTTTTATTTCAAAGAACAGCAGTTGCTAGAGACTCTCAAGCTCTGGGTGATCAGTAACATTTGGGTACCATTTCCTGTTAGTTTGGGTCATGGCTTCCAGAGTTTGGCCAAGGAATGGTCAAAATGTGGGATCAGTGACTTAGGAGTGACCCAAAGCTCTGACAGTGTCATAGCACAGAATATTGATACTGTATTTATGGGCTTTTTCTGCTCTCTTTGCCTCCCTGGATATTTTACATCCTTGGAATATTTCTGTAATCACAGTTCCCTCAAATAACCACATCTGTGCAAGCTTTTTGGAAATGAACTAATTTTTAGTGCAATCTTCACAGACTTTACCCACAAGTGTGTTAAATGCAGTCTTTCTTTTGTTCAGGAGCTGGTTCAGATGGAGTTGAAGAAATCAAGAGACATCCTTTTTTTTCTACTGTTGACTGGAATGTGAGTACAAAAGGATCTGAATGATAAAGCTGTTGCTGATTTTTCTGTGTGTTGTAGCATTTGTAGAAGTATTTGCATCTGAATAGGGCACAGCAAACACTGCATTACTGCTGCCTGGCACATCCTGCCTTCTCCTCCAATTCCTTGGCATCTGGAGCTGCAGTATTTACTGCAGATAGGGAGTATTAATTACAAATTGTGCATTTACTCTTTAAATAATTAAGAGTTGCAGCATTCTCAAGCTGAAATGGTCCATTAGAGCATTTCTAGTTGGGAGAGGCTGCTGGTGTTCCCAGGAATGCGACAGGAAGGGTCTGTCCAGTGCTCCCTGTGGCTGTAACTGTCCTGGGATTCCTTCTGCATCACTCCCAGCCCAGTCACAGCTCAGCAGTGAACTCAGGTGCTCCAAGAGGATCCAAAGTCTGCAACTTCACAACTCCTGGCTTCAGTTTCTCAGCAGCACCTCATGATTCTGCTCTATGGTTCACTCATTCTGTGAGCTGTGTTTGCCAGAAAGGTTCTCAAAGCCAAGGTGCTGTGTGTGAAATAAATCCCCTTTGCTGTGAGGCTGCAGTGCTTGATGGAGTAAATCAGAGGTAGCTGTGCTGACAGTGCTTTGCTCCCCTGTTTCTTCAAAGCCCCTCATCATTATCCATCTGTTTATCTCCTGTATTTATTTCTGAAAAGTGATTTTCTGGCTGTGTTCATGCAGCAGCTACCTCAGAGTCTGTTCAGCAGCAAGTTTTTAGCAACAGCAAAACTTCACTATTTTATGTGAATACATTTCAGCAGCTGTTGTCTTGTTTGGCTTGATTATTTACTTTTTTTCCTTTCTGCTTGATGTTGAAATAAATACCAGCAGGGAAGTTTGAAAGCTCAGCAGTTCTAGCTCCTTCTTTTTTCTTTTTTTTCCAATTTGACAATAATTTGTATTTATTTCACTCCAGTGGTGTTCATGGCACCTGTATTTTGCCTCTTCTTGATTTCTTTGGGATGAATTTAGGTCCCCTTTCCTTGGTTTTGATTGGTTAGTGTTTTTTTTTTTAACTAAAATATACTGTATGCTTTTGTGCAGGAAAGTTAAGTTAAAAAACTGCAAAAACTAGATCTGAAAGGAGGAGAGAAATAGCAAGGAAATGCTCTTAGAACTTCCTCAATTTTGCATGGGGATTCAACATCTTTTGACATGAGGTTTTCTGTTCCTTAGCTGTAAATGGGATTTATTGCAGATTTGAGATCTTTCCCTGATTTAGTTGGGTGGATTAGGAAAAACCTGGAATAGAGCTTTGAGAATGGGCAGTTCCTTGCCCACAGGGATGTACCTGACATGGGTTGAGGTCTTTGTCCTTTACCCTTATCTTGGCAAAATACCAGCACCCATGGAAGCGTCAGTGACCCTTAAATCTTGGTCCTTCTCTTTCAGAAACTGTTCAGAAGAGAAATTCAGCCTCCATTCAAACCTGCCTCTGGAAAGCCAGAAGATACTTTCTGTTTTGATCCAGAATTCACAGCAAAAACACCAAAAGGTAACTGTGCATGGCTATAAATTGGTGTGGTTTGTGGGACAGGAGGGTCACATTAATGCTAAAACAACAAGCAGGAAAGCCAGGGACAAAGTTAAAAGGAAAGGATGCACCAGGGTTCCAGTGCTTTGAAGGAGGATGTTCCCCTCAGCAGGTTTCTGTTCTTTGAATATTTTGCTAATCTTTGACTCAGGAAGAAAAAAACAAATGGAATATTAAAAGCTGGACTATGGTTTCTAGTTATGATTCAAGTCAGGCATGCAGTGTTTGAGGGGAAGTATTTAATATTAAAATAAACTCAATTTGATTGCAGCAGTGATTCTTTTTAGGGTCAGTACTGCATTGAGAATGCCTTGCTTTAAGAAGCATTAGTTATTATCATTATTATTTCTTGGTCTGCTTCAAGTTTCACTTCAGGTTTTCTTTTATGATTTTTTTTTTCCTGCTGCATCCAGCTTTTAAACCTTCTTCTCATGATTGTTTGGAGAAGTTCTGTGCTCTTAATAGGCTACACAGAGTTATTGAGCTGTGCTCGCTGTGAGATTTCAGACAGTGAATTCAGAGGTGCACAGAATGTAACCTGAGGAAAACTTAATTCAGAGATACTTTTTCAGTGAAGATTTACTCATTGGATATTCTTGTGTTGCCTCACTTGTGCCTTGCCAGCAGCTCATTCACCACTGAAGCAGCACATTCTGTTGTTGCTCTTCTGTATTACAAAGTTTTTGAGCACAAGATAATGATCTTTATTTCTTTTCCATAAGTAGTTCTGTTTCAATAAACTTCTTCCTTAAAACATGTGTTTGTATATAAATTCCTGCAGTGCTTTGCAGTTTTAGATAAAACTCTGGAATACTTGTTTGTGTTACTGAAGGAAGGGAGCTCAGATAACAAACTAGAAGTTTTATTTGTTATTTAACATTGGTGTTCCTCTTGCTTGCTTCCCTTCCCTCAAGATGGTTTTTGTAACATATCCCTCTGCTAAATGCTCTGAAATGGCCTTGCTGGGCTGTACCACACTAATCCTGTGTGTCTGTGTGCCCCAGATTCTCCAGGGGTCCCACCCAGTGCAAATGCCCACCAGCTCTTCAAGGGATTCAGTTTTGTTGCAACTACTACTGTAGAAGACCATAAAATATCACCCCTCACCAACATCCTGCCCATAGTCCAGGTAATGCTTTGCTTTTTGGGAAATTTCCTTGACATGTCAAAGACTGACCAATGCTCAGTATTTACAGTTCTTCTTGTTTTGTTGAGGAGACTGGTATAAAATGTGTCTCACTAAATACTTCCATAGGGTATTTCTAATTTTAAAAAGTGAGTTGCTGTTTTTCTGAAGGCAGAATTTCAAAGAAAAATCATGAGCAAGTAGGAGAAGCTTCTGCTGTTGGTACCAGTGTAATGGCAAAGAGAATCCTGTTGCTTTAGATAACCACTTGCCTGGTTTTTTTTAAGCAGCTTCATGGAAACAGTGCACAGTTCACTGATGTCTATGAACTAAAGGAAGATATTGGTGTGGGCTCCTACTCTGTTTGCAAGAGATGTATCCACATAGCTACAAACATGGAGTTTGCTGTGAAGGTACTGGCATCAATTCCACTCTGACATTTTGAAAACTTAAATTTGTGAGTTTTCCAGTTGCTGTGTTTTTATGAGTTTATAAGTTACAGTCTTGGAAGCTAAAAATACTGTACAGTGATGGGAACACCTGAAATAAAGTGAGATTCACAAGGGTGGAACTGGGCTGTAGGGAATTACTGATGCTTCAGACCAGTGCATTTCCTTGTTCAGTGGAGCAGGACAGGCTGCATTAATGATGGAATTTTAACAAGGATAGAGCAAGAAATGAATAAATGGGATGAGAAGCTGGAAGATGAATTACTCATGATTAGTAAGAAGTAATGAACTCTAGAATTTTTTTATTCTGTTGTTGAAATGAGAATATAAATACAAAAAATGTCTTTATTTAATAGACTTGTTTATCCAAGTTGTTTTTCCTGTTATTTTTTGCAGATAATTGATAAAAGCAAAAGGGATCCTTCAGAAGAAATCGAGATTCTCATGCGTTATGGGCAACATCCAAACATTATTACTTTAAAGGATGTATGTACCTCCTTTCCTGCTGCCTCTTATTAGACAGTGCTGAGAAAATAAATGCAGTTGGATGCAGTTGATTTGGATTCATTAAATCTCTTTTACATAGAAAAATCTACTGGGGAGCAGTATATAACAGTAGAGGGAGTCTCAAAACACAACATTGTCCTGGTATTAATTTTTTCTAAAGGCTGTTTAAGCAGCTTGAAGTGAGGAATGATGTAAAGGTTAGAAATGCCATCTTTCTTCTTGTTTCAAAGGAGCAGCCAATGTGTTGGTAACCTGAGAAAGCAGTGGCCTGCATGTTGTCCTGTCTGTGCCAGAATGGAAAGGAAGAGCAGTCAGGAGTGTGGGGCTGCTCTCCTCTTCCAACAGCAGCTCTTACACTAAAAAATCACTAAATAACTCAGAGTGATGAATTAGCAGCTTGAATGGAGAGTGATGAATTAACAGCTTGAGTCATGAGCTCCCAGGGTGACACAGGAGCTGCCTTGCCCTCCCTGCTCTGGCAGCCCCTGCTGTTTGTGCTGCTCCTCCTGTGGGAGGAGGGGATTTATGGGCACGTGTAACTGCAGATGTTGCCTCTGTCAGGATGCTCTGAGTATGAGTGCCCTGTTAAACCTCTCCCCAGGTGTATGATGATGGCAGATTCATCTACCTGGTGACAGAGCTGATGAAGGGGGGGGAGCTGCTGGACCGGATCCTGCGGCAGAAATTCTTCTCGGAGCGGGAGGCCAGCGCGGTGCTCTTCACCATTGCCAAGACCGTGGACTACCTGCACTGCCAGGGGGTGAGTGAGTGAGTGAGGGACTACCTGCACTGCCAGGGGGTGAGTGAGTGAGAACCTGCACTGTGAGTGAGTGAGTGAGTGAGTGAGGGACTACCTGCACTGCCAGTGAGTGAGTGAGTGAGCCCTGCCAGCCACAGCCCTGGCACAGCTTGCAATCACCACTCCCTTGCCCTCTGTGCTTTGCTTGGCTTGTTTTCCTGCTAAGAGGTTTTGTATTTTATCACAAAGGTGAATAATAGAAACAACTTGTCCTGTTATGCTGGCAAAGCTTTGGACTCTGCATTTTATGAAACTGCAGATTTTTGTCCTGTTCTTGTTGCCAAATGGTGATATTGGTTCCAGTTGCATTATGAGCCAGGAGGTTTTTATTACATTACTTGAACTAGAATTTTTGGGTACTTTAAGGTTATATAATTATTTAAAACTCTCATAAGTACATTAATCTACAGAACAGCTTTTGTAAGTTGTAAATTACAAACAAATGTACCTGCTCCTCCTAAATGATGGCTTTTCAAATATCTTTGCTTAAAGGTGGTGCACCGAGACCTTAAACCCAGTAATATTTTGTACACTGATGATTCAAACAATGCTGATTCCATCAGGATTTGTGATTTTGGATTTGCAAAACAGCTTCGAGGAGAAAATGGACTGCTTCTAACTCCCTGCTACACTGCAAACTTCGTGGCACCAGAGGTATTTCAAGCTGCTCTGTGTTTTCTTTGTGCTGTTTTTGGTGCATCAGATGCTAAAACTTTTCAGCAATGCTTGGGAAAAAACCTCAACAATTCTGCTACTTTTCTTTAAATATAATCACACATGCTTTTTAAACATGAGTACATGTGTTTATAATAAATCTGCTTTAGAAACAGCAGAGCCCACCCTCAAAAATAAGATGTGAGCCTGTTGAAAATCTTAAGAGATGATCTGGGAACAAGAAATGTTGGTGGTGTTTACTGCAACTTGTATATTAGAAAGTCAATAATCAAATCTCTCACATGATCCAGGGATGGTCTTACCCTTCCCTGGGCTGTGGTGTTGTTTTGGGGTGTTTTTTTAAATATATGACAAGTATTTAACACTCTTTGTTTCATAGGTTCTCATGAGACAGGGATATGATGCTGCTTGTGACATATGGAGCTTGGGAGTTCTCCTTTACACAATGTTGGCAGGGTGAGAATATTTCTGAGCTGTTTTGTTTACCTTAAATCCCAGAATGTTGCCTGAATCCTTGCTTCCATAGAAATGGTGAGGCATTGGCTGATGGAATGACACAGACACAGGTGGGACAGGCAGCTCTGAGTCAAAGCCAAATAAACCACGTTTAGCTCAAAGTAGGATCAAGGTTTCTCTTCCCAGTGCAGGACTTGGGGGTGCCAAAGACTTCCCCCACTTTTCAGGAGGGAATTGAGTCTGTGAAAATGAGTAGTGGGTTTCTTTTTCCCCTCCAGCCTCTTGTCCTCTCACCCCATCCCCTTTGCTCACCTTGTGTCTCCTGCCCCTGCTGCATTCCTGTGTAGAGCACTCTGGGTTGTGATCCCTGGAGTTTCCTCAGCATCCAAACCTGATGAAGCTCTAGGAAGCATCTAGTGGCCAAATGAGAGATGTTTGCTGAATTCTTCTCTAGCACAAAGAGAGCAGGTTTTTAGTCCTATGAGTAAATCCTGTCTATTGGAAATTATTCTCTTGATAAATCTGTACTTCCCATTAATTATTAGAAATATTAATATTTAATATCATGTGTATATATTCTGTATTCTATGTATATATTCATGTATGTAGATATGTTTCTGTTTGCAGTGGGATATTGACTGATTCACAAGATTTTACCAATTTCTTGCAGTTTTTATCTATAACAAGGTGGTTTTGTCTGTTTTTTCTCTCCCCAGCTATACTCCATTTGCCAATGGTCCCAATGATACTCCTGAGGAAATCCTAGTACGGATAGGCAGTGGGAAATTCTCTCTAAGTGGAGGCAACTGGGACACTGTTTCAGATGCAGCAAAGGTGTAAATGTGTTTTGGTTTTATATTTTTGTAGAATTCCAATGAAATCTACTGAACTTTATCAGCTAGACTGCTCTGTAAGTGCAGTGTGTGTTTGTTATCTGCAGACTTCATTGCAGGGAAGGATATCTGCTCCAACATTTTATTTAAAGACTCCATCTGTAATGAATATAGATTCCCTAGGATGGTGTTGACCCACTCTGTGGGTATCTTAATCACCAGTGTTACCTTTTAAAAAGATCAGCCTTAATATTAAATATTAATGTTTAAATATTTTTCCCAGTCCTTTGGAACTGCACTATTGTTCATTTCAGTGGGAGTGATTCAGAATGCTTGTTGGCTCTTGCTCTCTCAGCATGAGAAATTCACTTCTGTGTATTTAAGAATGCTTCACATTTTGTACCTAAAACAAAGGGAACATTCTGTCAGCTTGCTCATATTTTGGTTTTATTTCAAACTGTTGCTGTCTGTGTTCTATGCCCTTCCCACCCACCTCTCCTTTGGACCAACGTTGTAATTAATCAGTAGCTTGTTGCTAATGCTTCTAACAGGCAAAAACAAGTGTCCATTGCTGTTGGCTTTATGCTTTATGTGGTTTCTTGAAGGAAAAATTCCTTGCTGGTGTCTCACTGTCCCCGAATTCATTTGTAGTAAGGAGGCAGCAGAGCCCAAAGTGCAGAATGAAAAAGGAGAGAAAGATTTACAAATAACAGCTTTCCTCCATAAAATCTGCCTGCTACATTTGAATAGGATTTCTAGTCTTTTAAAGATTGTATTCATAATAACCATGAAAGGCACAACAGTGAGTTGCTTTGCAATCAAGGCTGGCTCTGTTGAGCTGCTCCAATAGTACCACACATTGTTCTGAGCCTTCTGCAGTGTCAGGGCACAGAATGATCCCGTTTGTCTGCTGCTCTCTGTGTGCTGGCATTGTGTAAATCCCTCCACATCGGGTGCTCCTCTCACTGCTGCCATCCCTGCTGCTTTAAAGGCCACCTGAGATGCTTTGCACTGAGCAGTCTTTGTGTTCCCTTCCCTGCAGGATTTGTTGTCACACATGCTGCACGTGGATCCCCACCAGCGGTACACGGCCGAGCAGGTGCTGAAGCACTCCTGGATTGCCTGTAGGGACCAGCTGCCTCATTACCAGCTCAACAGGCAAGATGCCCCACATCTAGTAAAGGTAAAGCCACCTGGGCTGCTGCTTCAGCTGGGGGCTGTGCAAGGAGTTCAGTTGGTTTAGAGCTACAGACAGAAGTCTCATTTTTTCTATTAGTTTTCTTTAAAGTTACATAGTGAGACAAATTCATGGAATGGTGGAATGGTTTGGGCTGGGAGGGACCTTAAAGCTGACCCATCCACCCCATGCCATGGCAGGGACACCTTCCACTGTCCCAGGCTGCCCCAAGCCCTGTTCAGCCTGGCCTTGGGCACTTCCAGGGATGGGGCAACCACAGCTTCTCTGGGCACCTGTGCCAGGGCCTGCCCACCCTCACAGGGAGAAATTCCTTCCCAGTATCCCCCTAACCCTGCCCTCTGGCAGTGGGAAGCCATTCCCCTTGTCTTGGCCCTACATAGCCTTGTATAAAATCCCTCTACAAATTAGATTAGTAAATAATTATTTTTAATAATTATTCCCCTTCTGTCTAGGGGAAGTGATTTTTCTGTGTGGTTTCTGGAAGGTAGTTCTTGATCTGTCTCTGAAGTCAGGGCCTGAGTGGCCACTGAAGTGGCTGTGTTTGAGAAATTGGTGCTAATCTGGCTTGAAAGATACAAATTCTGACCTGCATTAACAGGTGACCCTTACATCTAAGGGATACAGAAGAAATACAAAAGAAGGAGAAAGAAGTTTTAGACACCTATGCTTAGACATTGGAAGGGTTCAACAACAGATTTGTTTTTCCCTAACAAACTTCAGAGAATTCACATGACCTGGCACAACTCTTGTTTGGTTTTAATGGAGTTAGTCAAGTATTTAATGTTTAATTGCTTTATTTTCTGATGAAAACTTCTACATACATGAATTATTATTACACATTTCCTTTTTCTCTAGGGAGCCATGGCTGCTACATATTCTGCACTGAACCACAAGACATTTCAGCCAGTGCTGGAGCCTGTGGCAGCCTCCAGTTTAGCTCAGCGACGGAGCATGAAAAAGCTCACATCCACAGACTTATAGATCCACTGGGATACCTGAGCAGACACAAGCAAGGGGGAAACCCAGCAAGTGGCTCTATTTTGCCTGACCTGTGATCAAAAGGCATCTATGGTTTCCTGCTACACTACTTGAATTCTGTAAAAGTCCTTTTTTTAAAAAGAAAAAAAAAATCCACAGGTTCATACTGTGTTTGTTTTACAGGCCGTATCTGTTAATTTAAACATCAGGTACACCATAATGAATTTCTCTACACTGTCCTTTGAGATCTGTTGCAAATACTCTTTCACATTCTGTATAGTTTTGCTGGGTTCAGTTAAAAAAAAAATGGTTTAGGGGACCGTTGCCAATGACCAAGTTGTACATAAAGTGTCAGTGTGAGTTTTCTTGCTTCACACCTTCAGACCCTGCTGTGAAGGGCAAATTCTTCATTTTGTAATTGGGCACTTCATTGATTCAACTCAATTCCTTTCCCTTGTCCATGACTATTATGCAGAGTTGAGCAATGTGATGTGCCAGAGTTAATTCATCACTGTTGGTTTGGTAGGTCTGTGTTTGCATGGTGCCAGTAACTGAGGAGAACCAAAGGGATGTGCAAGATCCTGCACTTAAATTTGATCTCTTGTGACCCAAAAGAAATGCTGGTTATGGTCCCTAACAGGAAAATGAACATTTCTGGTTGTTACCACAAACTGTGTCCTGCACTGAGCTGGAGAAAGTCAATATGTGCATAAACTGTAAAATTCAGGCTCTCAGAAACATTGGTGCCACTTCAAAACAGCATCATGCAGCTCAATCCTTTGTTATTTCTATTTCCCATCCATTAATACAACTACTGTGTTATTTTCCTCAGCAGTCTTTCCACTAAATACACCCAATATTAGGTTTGTTTGGCATATGAGACAAACTGACACTTTATTATAACCAACTTGGCACTTGGGGTTTATTTTTTATTTATTTGGGTTTTTTTAATAGAAGGTTGCTTCTCTCTGACTCTCTCGCCGCATGTACAAATATTACAGAACAGAAATGCAAAATTCTCTTTGCCTAACTGTAGGGGTAGCTTGGGAAAATAAATAAGCCTTGCTGTGTGCCCAGATAAGGGAATTCTGACCAAGAAATTTCACAGTTATGGACAAATTCCTTTCAGCATCCTGTGGCCAGCACTCACTCACCCTCTCTGTCTCGTGTTAGGGCTGCAGCTGTTCCCAAATGCTGGATGGAGAGGAAATTCATTTCAGGGCCAGAATTACCTTGGGGTTTCCTGACTCCAAACCAATGCTGACTGCTGGTAGTTCATTCAGAGATACACTTAGAAGTGTTTTCAAAAGTTGTAGACACTGAGCAGTTGTAGTGACCTAGCAGGATGATTATAAATATTAAATATATTAGTGACATTAGGCTGTGAAGTGACCAAAACTCAAACATAGTTCAGACTCATTTGTCATCATTGAATTTTCAAATGCAAGACCCCAGGGCTGGCAGAAATCAGTGTTTTGAGACAGCAAAAAACTTCCAGGAGAATTCTGGCCCAAGCACCAGGAGTGGTGGTGATAACTCACATCTCACAAGAGGTGTTGGCTGGTTTTTGCTTATACCTGTGAAGGACTTGGTGCTGTTGGAAATACTTTTAGATAAGCTGCTTTCTTCTGTTGTGGTGGGGGAAGATGGACATTATCTGGCCAAATAGTTAGATATGAATATATGTAGATTTGAGACTTAATGATATAGCAAACATAGGTGTGCTCTTTGTATCATGCAGAACATCCCCCAGATGGAATTTCTTGAGTGTTTGATAGATGCTGGAAGCTTTAGGGGCCATCTGTGCCTAGTTTTGAGGTGCCTGTTTGAAATGCTTGAAAACTTATCAAAGAACACAACTGCTTCCTGGAAAGCTTTTTTGTTTAATACAAAATCTGCCCCTTTTGCAGCTGCTTCATCCTCCTTTTCCTTAATGAAGACTTTTTCCAGCAAGAATGCCTGGAAGCCTCTTGTCTACACTCTGTCAGGGTCATTTTAATGTAAATTTAAAGATGAGTGCCAGAAGAATTTGAATTCACTCAAAAAAAAGGCAAAAGTGCTGGAAGTTAAATCCCCTGAGCCCAGGTCAAGGTGTACTGTGGGTTGAAATGTAGTCCTAAAAGCTGTGTTGGGGATAAGAGGTAATGCAAGGCCTGGAATACAATGGAAATGTCAAACTTGAATTGTCTTCAGCTTTCCTGTAAGGCAGCAGCTGGTCTTTAATGGCTTTACCATGAATCATTTAACAGTGTTGCTGTTGGTATTTTCTTTTAGCTTGCTTAGAAGCACCACAGAATAAGCACCTTAAAAGCATTTTGCACAAGAGCAGTTGGAAGCAGCTGAAGGGACTCAAGTTGTTCTTGATGTGCAGCACAAAGGTGATGAGAGGAAAAGAACACAAACAAGGTGGATGTTCTGATTCATTGCTGAGTATTTAAAACATTTCCTGGAAAGTTATCCCTGTTTTATATCACTGCTGGCCTTTAGTGCAAGTGGTACTTCCGGGGTAAAAATAACATTACAAAGTTGTCTTGTTGTGGGGAAAACATATGGATGTGTTATATCTGACAGGCCAGTGTACCCTGGTATGCCACTTAAAATCCTTATTTAGGGGGAAAAGTTCCCTTGCTCTATTTCAGCATATCAGTCCTGGAAATATTTGGGATATGCAGGAACACAGAGTTCACTTATAGTTTACTTTTACTGTATTTAAGGATCATCTTTGTGAGGCTCCTTTGGGAATTCCTTGCCTGTTTCTCATCCCTTTCTTTCCCAGCTTAGGTTTTGATGTCTAAAAGTAGCATGGTCTGTTCCTGAGCTGTCAGGTAAAGGTTTGAGATGGAAGAGCAGGTACTGGGAAAGTGCCCTGGCTGCAGCGAAAGGTTGGTGGAAATTATTTCTATCATCTGGGCACAGTTCAAGTTTACAAACTGGTGATGTTCTTACTGCCTTACTGAGACAGGAAAAAAAAGTCAGATTTTCACAAAGGCTCATAATTACACAGAAGTAGACATTCAGACTAAAGGAATTTCCACAGAACTAAATCTTAAATGATAGAATTTTGGCCATGGCTTCCTGCCAAAAAAGCTCCTGCTCTGGTGTTTGGTGATGGTTCCAGCTCTGGTGCACACAGAAAGCAGATTCCCACTGGAGCTGGAGTGGGCTCAGGACTCTTTGGCTGTTCTTTCACCCCAGAATATCTCAGTTTGTACCTTCAGTTACCCCTTGGATGTAAAGTGAGGAGCTCTCTTGTATTCCTGTTCCACACCCAGAAACTGCAGTGGCACCACAGTGAGCCCATGGTGGGGTCACAGGGCCCTTCCTTGGAGCTTTCCTGGTTGGGTCCAGTCCAGCCCTGATCTGTGGCTTGTGTGGATTTCTTCTTTTTCCCATTTTGCTCAAAATCAGTGAATTCCCTTGCCCATGGCAGGAGGTGCAGGGGCTGAGCCTGCTCTTCCTCTGAGGCCTCTGTTGTTTGAATGTTCTTGCAGCCAGAGAGGGCATCCAAAACCTCACCCAAGTCAGTCATGTTGAGCTTGAATTCTGTCTTCCATGTTTTAATTCCTTTTCCAAAGCTGATCTTCACCTGTCCAATAGTTGAAATAACCTCTGGCAAACTTCAGCAGGTGGGAGTTCCTTGCAGTTTACTTAGAGACTGGTCTGTAGAGCTGTGTTAAGTTAATTACACAAGGTTATAATAATTCTCCTGGTTTGTATCAGTGAAATTAGGCTAAAACATCAATGCAAACACAGGGTTTTATGTATTTCTGTAGCACTTAAGCTTTTCAGTCCTATCCAGAACTAAAAGTTAGCAAATATTTGTGGGAGGGGAAGGAGGAGCAGTTTTTCTTTCTCAAAGTTTCCAGAAAGCTTCTGAAGCTGTGATCATAATAGAGTCCTGTGTAATCCTATTGTAGGGTTAAAAGCATAAAATTCTCCTTAAAAGTTTGTTCCAAAGCTCTTGGAGGTGTGCACTGATAGCTGTTGGTAACACCCCTGCACTTCATTCATACCACACCTGCCTTCTGCATCAACCAACATCTGTCCCTGCTCCAGGTATTTTTAAATATTTGCTCCTCCAAATTCTACTGTTCCTTGGGAATAGAAGAATGGATACAAATTTGAAAACCCTCACCCTTAATATATGGCTGAAGCTGATTGAGTATTATAATAATTTGCATAATTAGTCTCCCACAAAATCATCAGCAGCTGGTTTTCTTGAGATTTTTCCTATGAAATGAAAACAAACTTTCTCTGAAAGCTTTAAAAGATACTTAATTGATTATATCTCTTAATTATTAATTTTTGGGCAATAGCTTATTACCAATAGTGAGTTTGAATAACCCTGAATTCTCCTGTGGGGTTTTTCACACGAGGATGCTGGAGGTGGATCTGCTTTGCAGGACCAAGTGTTCAGGTTTGGGTGTTTTCATTAGGCTTTTGAGCAGTGTTTGCTAATTAATTAATTAATTGCATTGTCTTAATGTCCCAAGCACTTTGGCATCTTGCACTGATGCTCTGGTTAGAGCTGAAACTCTCCTGGCACGTGGCTGAATCTCCATAAAGGGCATTAATTGAGAACAGTGTGCAATGAATTCCATGCTCTGAGGTACTTCAAAGATGAAACTCAACACAAGGTCCCCGTTACCAGATATTGTAACTGTCATTTCCTTCTCTTAAGCATATTGTGGATTTTGTATCATACTGTATTTATTTCATTTAATTTTAAAAGAAATGTTTTCTTTAAAGCTCTGTATATATTGACATTAAAGTTTGCATTGTACTACGTTCTCCTCTTCTTGCAAGGCTGGGTCTGGCAGTGCAGTGGTGTTTTCTCTTGGCACTGCTGCCTTCAATTACAACACACCAAAGACAACCTCAAAATTGTATTTATTTTTGTCAGACTCCCTGAATAATCACAAAGGTACAGTTTTAATTAGCTGGCAGTTCTCGAGTACTAGAATAAAAGAGTTGCAAATTCATAACATTTGGTAATTGACAGAAATCCATCATTTCTGCTTTGGAAGTTTGCTTGCTTCTGTTTTTCAAATGGATATAAAAAACAATGAGCAAACATTCCTAAATTAAATGTATATGAATTATTTCATAAACCTTGCCAAAAATCTCACATACATCAAGAGCTATTTATAAATTGATATTCAGTCAAGTGTTTCATGCCATACTTGCAGCAAAACAGACATTCAGTGGTAGGATTGATGTATTACCTCAGGGTGGAATCATCTACCTCTGTGCTTTTTAAATATAAAATCTATAAAACTTCTCTAATAAAGTCTATTAAATTTAACTCCATATATTAAGAGGAAATAATTTTCCTGCAAAGATCTGATCCTTTGAAAATAGACACTTGCATTACAAGTGGCAGGAATGACATTAAAAACTGGGTTCAAAATCCTCCTGAGGTATTTGATATGTGCTGGTGCTGTTGGTATTCACAGTGGTTTATAGATACTTTATTTTTTTGAATGCACAGGAAGGTTTTCCCACCTTTGCCTCAGGTCCATCTCCCAGGTGCTGTTTGCTCACACAAGGCACTGGTGGCAGAAGAAGGGGGGGATGAGCCACAGAGGAGGTACAAGCAGGTACAAGTTTCCCAGATTGTCATGATTTGTTTGATTTCATTCAAGTCAAGCAGGAAAAATGAATCAAATTGGACAAAACTATTAAAATAATTTTTAAAAGCCCTGAGTCTCAGGTATTGAGATCTGCAGGCTTGGTGAAAGGTGTTGCTGGGTGGGAGGAGACAAGGCATGGATTAAAAGCCAACCTGACTGAATTTGGAGAAACCAAGGACAGGGATGAGCCAAGTGTGAAAAAAGACTCCAGAATGTGCTTTAATTGCATCCTGCTCTTTGTTTTCCTGCAAATTGTAGTTCCCAGGAGCTGTTTTCCCCATGATTAATCTCTGAAGCTTTATGTTTCTAGGACGCACCTTCCGACATCTCTTTTGGGTTTTTTGTGGGGTGCAAAATGTTTTAAGGTAAAGATGTTCCCACATTTGCTTGCTCCAGCTGTAGCAGGATGAGGGAGCAAGTGTCTGCTGGAAGTTTAGCCAAAATACTGATTTAACTGTATTTATTTTAACTGTTGTTTAACAATTTCCCTCCAGAACCTCTGGGCAACTTCTCTCAGAGGTTGGGGCTTCTTGTGGACCTCTTGAAAGACACGGAAAGCTTTTGGCAGAGGTGAGGTCAGTTCTGCAGCCCCTTAAGGCACTGTTTGGGCAGGGCTCCCTTGCAGCTCCTTCCTCTTGGGGCTGTTTGCATTTCCAGCCTTGGAGCAAATCCTGAACTCTCCAGAGCTGGTTTGGGACCTGCCCTTTGATTTTTGGCATGTAGAGATTTCTACCCCAGAGCAACCCTGTACCCAGCTGGGTTTAAACAAGAAGTGTAATGCCCTAGGGCTGGCTGATGGTGCAAATTCCTTATTCCTGGACAGGTGCATTTTGGGCTCTTGTGGCCCTCAGCATCCAGGTTTGTGTCCTGGTGTCTGCAGGGATGGATGGAACTGCAGAGGGAGGGATATCTCTTAATTTGAGGGGGTTTATTGCTTGTTAAGGCTTTTGTGAGGGAATCACTAATTCTGATGGGCTTGTGCCTGTCGTATCCATGGTGGTGTCCAAGGCCAGGTTGGATGGGGCTGGGAGCAACCTGGGATAGGGGAAGTGTCCCTGCCCATGGCAGGGGCTGGAGGGAAAGGGGCTTTAAGGTCCCTTCCCATTGTATTGAATCACAAATCTTTTTCTATGGTAACTGCAGCTGTGGAGTGCTGACACAGGCCCTGTGTGTCCCTAACCAGGCACCTGGCTGTGCTGAAAGCCCTGTCTGGAGGTCTTGGCAGCTAAACTGAAAGTTGGTCTGGTAGCAAGGCATTACAAACAGGTATTGTGTCATCTATTGTGTCAAAATCTTGTCTGGGGCTGAATTCAGCCGTTCTAGGGTGGGAAAGCAGCGACTGCAGGGATGAGGAGCAGCGTGGGGAAGGAGATGCAGTTCTTGATTGCAGTTCTTTCTTTATTGCAGTTCTTTATTGCAGTTCTTTCTTTATTGCAGTCCTTTATTGCCTCCTCCGGGGGAACGGGCACCGGCTGCTCACGGGCTCACAGCGACCCCGAACCCGCTCGGGATGTCGGCGCCGCTGTGCTGTCCCGGGGGATCTGCGGGTCCCGTGCCGGTTATTCCCGGTGTTTGCCGTGCCGGTTAATTCCCGGTGTTTGCCGTGCCGGTCAATTCCCGGTGTTTGCCGTGCCGGTAATTCCCGGTGTTTGCCGTGCCGGTTAATTCCCGGTGTTTGCCGTGCCGGTTAATTCCCGGTGTTCGCCGTGCCGGTATTCCCGGTGTTTGCCGTGCCGGTAATTCCCGGTGTTCGCCGTGCCGGCATTCCCGGTGTTTGCCGTGCCCACCCCGGCCGGTCCCGGTGGCCCCGGCGCAGCCGCTGCGCTCCCCGCAGCCCCCAGGAGATGGAGGCAGCGCTCCGCAAGCGGCCCCGGAGCCTTCCCCGGCATTCCCGAGCCTTCTCACCGGGACTGATCCCGCCCGGAACCCTCCAGGGCTGAAGGATGCACGACCGGGAACTGGAGTTCAGTTGCACTATTGGAATTAGTTCGCGTTTTGGTTTTTTTTTTTTTTTTTTTTAATTTTTCTCCTTCTTGAGAATGTCTTGTTCTCCTGGTTCTCTTGTTTTCCTGCCTGTGGGATGTGGTTGTGTGATCCCTTCATGCCCATGTCCCGAAGAATTGAATAGAACAGCTCCACACCTGCTGCCCCAGGAGCAGATCTTGCTGCTCCTGGCTGTGGGGCAGAGAAGCAGCACCAGCAGGACCAACCTTGGAGCATCTCCCTGAGCCCAGAGGTCCCACCTTGGCAAGGATTTCCCAATACTGGGGAAGAAGGAGGAGCAGGAATAATGAAATCAGAGATGGTCCTGAACTGAGAGGTGTAAGAGCCTAAATGAGAGATGCAGGACTCCAGGGGCTCTCCAAAATGTAGTTTATTCCATCCAAGAGGTTACAGCAGTCCAGGGTGGTGGGTGACAGAGCTGTGCCTACAGCTGTCAGCTCCAGCTGCAGGCAGGCCTGGAGACCCCTTGGTTTTGGTTACAATGCATTATATACTTTTCTTTGCTGAGCATCTTAATACAGTAGAACCAATCTATACCTTAACTATTACCTATAGCCTATCATAACTACTGTAATTACGACATCCATGTCACTATTCTCCAGTCACTAAAAGTCAGTACATTACAGTTTAAACTAGAAGTTGTTTTTCTGTTTTCTTGCAGTGGAAAATTCTGAGACCTTTTTTCTACTTGCAGCTTTGCTGACTTGTTTGCCTGTGCTCTCTTTCTGCTTGGTAAAAACATCTTTTTGTTTGGAGTGGGTTTATCCTTTGCTCTAAGTCATCAAAACCCCTTCTAACTAACATGCCCTTGGTTATCCAGTAAGACTGGCTCAGCAATTCTGTTCTTCTATATCAAAACTTGCTTCCATCTCTATTCCTACATCAGACTCTACATTTTAAAATCTTTCTGCTAAGCACGTGTATCTTGTCAAACTTTCATATTTTCTTGTCAAACTTTCATCCTTCCCAACAGGAGGGATCCCCGTGGATCTCTGAGTGCAGCTCCTGTCCCTGCACAGACCCCTCCAATCCCACCCTGGGCCTGGGAGCATTTCCCAGCACCTCCCAGAGCTCTGGCAGGGTTTGGGCTGGGAGCATTCCCAGTGGAGCTGCTCCATCCAGGAGGGAGGACAGGGATCCTGGCATGTGGAACTTCTCTCTGCAGCCCTTCCTCTGCTCCATCCAGGAGGGAGGACAGGGATCCTGGGCTGTGGAACTTCCCTCTGCAGCCTTTCCTCTGCTCCTCCTGAGCAGCCAGAATTGGTGCAGCCAAGCACAAAAACTTCTGATTTGGAAACAGCAGCACCAGGCACATCTGGAAGTTTCTCATCTGGAGCAAAAACCTCAACATGCAGATTTTTGAGGTAAATAGAAATATTTTGGGTCCAAGTAGAGATCAGGTGTGTGTTTTTAGTGATTTTTTTTAAATTTCAACACCTGTATGTTTTTAAACAGAACTTTGCATGTTTACTGTTTTCATTAGGAAATTTATTGCAATTTAAAAGGCTCTGGTACTCCAGGGTTCAGCATCTGGTGTAAACTGTATGATAGAAAAACTCTCATTAAATTCTGATAGTCAGACAACAATTGAGGAATAAAAATTAGTTAAGATCTTGCTTTGCCAGGTTACAAAATCACATTATGATCAAGCTGAAGGTATTCCTGTTTGTGACAGGGGGGCTGGGCTAAATGGGTTTTAAAGGTCCCTTCCAACCCAAAAGAAGGGATTTCCTTGTGCTGCTCAGGCTCCTGCTGCAGAGGGGGCAGCAGAAAATGAGCCTCAAGTTAATTAACAGCTCCAGCTGCTAATTCCCCCCTGCACCAGCCCAGGAAGAGTGAGCTTGCTCATTGCCTGTGCCCCATGGAAAATGATCAAACTCCAAAATAGCTGAAAGAATTAATTTACATGAGCTGGCAGTGCTTGTCAGGGAGGGAATAAGGAATAAGGGCAGATTTGAGGAAATTAATAACGTAACTCAAAGTTCCCAGCAAACTCCTGGCAAAGGCAATGTAAACTTGGTTTCAAATTAATTATTGCAAATAAACATTTGAAATGCTACAGGCCAAATTAATATTTCAGAATTCTTCACTATTTATTACTGTGCTTAATTTTCTTACTTAAATATAATTTGGGCCTACGGCTGTTAAGAATTTAATTTTTGAGGTACTTTAATGAATTATAAAACATGTTTTAAACAGAAATGAATAGCTAATAAATGCCAAAAGTGATTAATTTTCTGAAACGTGCAAAGGCCTTTGTATTTAATTTTTTAAAAGCGCCCTAAATTGTTGGAAAGTAAAGAGAAAGAAAATACAAAGTTGATCAATTGAATTCTGAAATAATTTACTAAATCACAAATAGCTTTGCTGGGGCCATATGTTCTGCCATGAGCCTCCAGTCCTTCCAGGAGTCTCCAATCCATTTTTTGTGTCCTTTAGACAAGGTGGTGACAAAAACATGCTCTGGAGACACCTTGCTCTGAACCCCAGCCCAGTGGGCGAGCAGCACTCTGCCCTGCTAAAAATTGATATATCCAGGCTTTTCCTGGGATACTACAACATCAAAGATACATGTTTTGATCAGCCCATGACTTTCTGATTATTTTAATGTGTTGGGGTTTCTTTAAGTGAAAATGAAATAGTGAGAATGCGGTTTTCATACTTTAGGTGAGCTTTTAGTATAAATTTTGAACCTGGGGCTTGTGTGATGTGTAAAATTCCACGAGTTGGGATTTATGTGCACAGCTCCCTGCACAGTGGGATGGCAACACCTGCCATTAATTTTTTGTGGCTTGAAACTGAGCTTGATTTAGATGCTTTCATCCCAAGGGAAGAGACATTTTCTGAAATCAGCCCAGTGGTAATTGTTTGGAGTTGAGAGTGAACTCACTGAGATTCCCCATGAATCAGTGGTGTGGTGCCAGTGATTTATGCCCCTGCACAGGCCTCCAAACGTCCCCACAAATTATCCAGGGCTAAGAAGGGGATGATTTGCTGCCAGTGACACTTTGGAGACTGTTCAGCAGAAGTGTTTTCCAGCGGCTCCTGTTGTAGGAAACTCCTGCTCAGCAGTGGGGTCAACAAAACAGGAATTCCTTCCAAATTTCCCTTTTTTTGGGAGTGCACAAATGCATGAACATCCCAGCATCTCTTCAACAAGGAGTAACCTCTGAGCAGGGCTGCGTGTACACCTCACAGCCCCTGTTCCTCCTCAGCAGAAAACACAAAACCTTGAAGAACCAACAAGGTGAGATGTGACCTGGGTGTCCCTGCTGCTTGACAAAGGTGGGAGATCATGGGGAGAGAAACATAGTTTGGGATAAAGGGATAAAAGGCCAGATGGAATTCAGTATTTGGAGGAGACTAGAAAGGGAGATTTAAAACAAAACAACAAAAAAATTCTTACAGGCTTAGAGGTTTTTTTTAATTCTAAAAAGTAACACTAGAAAATCTCTAGCTGTGAAATTTTTGCATTTCTTGGCAAGTTTCTGTACCCTGCTGTATTTCTCCCTTAATTTTAAGCTAGGATTTATAGAAAAATGATTAAGTGCTATTTTTTATTTATTTATTTTATTTTTATTTCAAAGCTCTGGGCTTTGAAATTTCCTAAATTCTCTTTACTTTGAAATTATTTTTCTTCGGAGCCTTTTGAATGCTGGAATCGATTTCTGTTTCTTTTCTTATTAATGAAACCATTCATCCAAGAAAACTTTGGAGAAGAGAGACCTAATTTCCAGCCCTACCCCAGTGAAAAGAAATTGGGTGAACAATCAACTGGACCATCCAAAGGATTATTACAATTGCAACATAAGCTATTTAAGAAAATGTCTAGGGGGAAATATCTGGAAATGTAATAACTTAATCCTAAATATCAGGAAAACAAAGCAAATTACTGAATATAACATAAAAATGCAGAGTGGAGAAGAGGCAGGTGCTCACCTGGGATATCTGTTTTAGGCAGGCAGAAAGGTTTTTTTGGTAGCAATTTTGGGCTAAATGTGGCCAGGATGGCAGTCGGGTTGCTGATTTATTGGGAAAAAGCTCTTTTTTAGTGTTTGGATGGTGTGGGACTTGCTGTAAGGGGTGATTGATCCTAAAGGTGAGGTTGGCTTGTGTTTGCTGTGGCAGGTGCTGAGTTTCTGGCTGAGCTAAGGCTGACACTTAAATAGAGAAATTCTCCTCACTTTGAATATTTCAAATGTTAGAATACCAAGGATCCAGCTCACTCTTTGTTAGCACAATCCCTTATTCTTTAGAAAGGTTCACATTCCATCTGGGCTGATTTGTAGGGACATCAGGAATTGTGTGAGCACATCACAGCTGACCTAAGAGTTGCTTTCATTATTTATTGCCTTTAACCAGCATTTTCATCCCCCCCTTTAATTAACTCTGCCAAAAATGGCTTCTCTTTCTGGCTAATCATGGAGGAGGGACGTGAATCCACGAGTGCATTTCAGGGTGGAGGAGGAGCAGGATGCAGCCCCAGAGAGGGGAGGGAGTTCATGCTGTTTCACCAGTTATGGAAGCAGCCACAGGTTGGAAGGGCAGGACTGTGCCTGGATTTGGGGCAGCTGGGGGAATTTGGGAGTCTCTTCAGTGTGGATCAGTGAGGGGTGCTGGCAGAAGTGCTTGTTTTAGGATCAAGTGGCACCGCATAGATCTCTTGTTCCACACCTTCCCGGGCAGCCCGGCGGAGGGAGCAGGGCCAGGGGATGGAGGGAGCAGGGCCAGGGGATGGAGGGAGCAGGGCCAGGGGATGGAGGGAGCCTGCCTGGGCTGGGGCTGTCAGGAAAACCTGTCCCTACTCCCTGCCCACTGCCAGCCTGTGCACAGCAATTATTCATGCTGGAGACCCAATGCTAGGAGACATGGGCCCGGGCAGAGGGAATGTCTAGCGCTGGTAGGACGAGATCATTGTGCAGCAAGTTGAATGAAAGGAGTTTTTTTTTCATAACAAAGATAAGACAGGCAGTGAAAGACACTTTTTTCCATGAAGGAAGAAGGCGTTATCCTGCCTAAATGATTTAGACAGACTTTATTTTCTTGGAAAGCCTGGAGTCTCTTCATGGATCATTGTCTCCAAGCTGACTTGCTCAGTGAGACTTTGGTTGATGGCAAAGAGACCCAAAGGGAATGAAGGGAGCCCGTGACCTTCCACCACTGCAAGTCTGGAGCCATAGAAATGTTTGTCAGCTTTGAAAAGAAATGGTTGCACTTGAGATCCTTTCCTTGGAAAAATCCCTCAATCTGGAGGCACAATGAGGCGTGATTGTAGCACAGATCTGCCAGGACACATGGGTTCCTTTTTCCTTTCAAATAAAATATGGAAGTCAGCTGGGGTGTCTGAGCTTTTGGGATATGACAAGGAAAACATTCAATCTTATTTTTAATTCAGGCGAGGTGAGCTTTGTGCGTAATTGGTTTTCTGGAAGCAAAACAAATATGCTTTTAATTCTGGGAGAAAAACAGGGTGACAAATGCTCCATATGAGAACTTGGCATGGGGGCCTCTCCTCTGGGGAGCAATACTTGTGTGCAGAGAGAAATGCCCAGGTCCCAGCTCAACCCAAACACATGGCCACCAGCCCCAAAGGCACTTCTGCACTAATGGAGATGAAATCTGGGCTGATCTGCACCATCACTTGCTCTGCGTGAGATGAAACCATAAGTATCTCTTCAGTTTACTTCTCATGGTCTGTGATCCCCCCAGGTCAAAACCAAATTCTCCCTCCTTGAGCTGGGAATTATCCTTTTCTTCTTCTCTCTCATTCCTTCCCTGTTCTTGACACATAAAAATAAATGGTGTTGCCCTAGACTGAGCTGTGGACTGACATTGTGTGGAGTTCCTATTTCCAGTGAACAAAATTCCTGCTTCTCACTTGCAACACTCAATAATCCCTGGTTTGTCAACAACAACACCAGAAAAGTTGTTTTGTTTTGGGTTTTAAAACCTTTTTCTAAAGCAGGACAGCATCTCCAGCCCACACACTGTGGTGACCCTGCCCAGAGCAGGGAGTTGGAACCTGATGATGTTTTAGGCGCCTTCCAACCCTTCCCAATGGTGTTAAAATAACAGAATTAACCTCCAACGTTCATTTCTCATATCACAGGAATACAGATAAGAAACAAGGTGAGAGAACAGATAATTTCATGCCAGTCTTTATGTTTCTGCCCATTAATTTGCTGTTTATTATGGGATTGAAGCAGAGGGGCGTTGCTTGGGCTCGTTCTGAGCCCCCACTGCTGTCAGGGAAACCCAGCAGGGCTCTGGGCCTCCTTGGATTTCCATGCCAGACTGCATCCAGGGAAATCCCTCAACAGCTGCCCATGGGATGCCTGAGAAATGTCTTTTAAAAGAAAATCTGTATGAAAATGGAGGGCATACACTGCCCTGTAGAGGAGGTTCTTTTCTGTGGGGGATAAAGGGATTTTTTTCTCTTTGGAAATGGTTCAAAATCCGTATTTTGTTTGGTATAAGCATCTTTTACTCATGTGAATGATCCATGATGGGAATTCCTCCTAAATCATCACTTTGATATCAATAAATTGGCTAATAATGACTCAAAACCTGAGGGCTGATTCTTGACCTCTGTGTAAGGCAAAATTGGGAGCCCTCACATTTGTTTGAAATCAGGCTGTGGTGTGACCAGAGTGAGGGCTCCACTAAGGGCAATCTGAGCAGGATTAGTGTTACAATGGTAAATAAGTTGTTAAACTCATTTATTGGTTTATGTATCCATAAACTTTGTCATGTTCAGCATTTTTGTGTAAGAAGGCTCAGAATTTTGCAGAGAAAGCAGACACAGGCTTTTGTTGCAATCTATAAAATAATTATATTATTTTCACTGCTGGGTCTTATTTAAACAATATTTGCCTACTTAAGATATTAGAAAATCATTAGAAATATTTACCTACTTAAGATATTAGAAAATAATTTACATTAGAAAATCATCCATAATACCTTTGGGTTTTTCCCCACTTGTTTCTTTCCTGGAGTTTGTTTTTCAAAGGCTGCACAAAGAATTGAGGCTCTAAAGAGCTCGGGGGGCTGGGGGGGTCTCCTTCCTTCCAAGCCTGGCTGCTGCTTTGGGTTCCCCCTCCATAAATCCCCACCCAGTGGGAAATTGGGATGTCTCCTTCTGGGGGAATGGCTCCTGCAAAGAGTTTTGTCTTTGGCTGAGGAGGCTCCTTCTTCCAAGCAGCAATTTCCTTCCTTCCTTGTCTCTTGTTTATGAGGCAAACATAAAATCCCTTTCTGCACTTAAACTCATTCTGGTGATGCTCTAAATTCCACGCTTAAGGATGCATTTAATTAAAGATTGACTATGGCATAAAGTGGAGGTTAATTAAATACCAATCAATCCCTGTATAAGATAGATATAAAGGGGCTTTGGCTCAGGCAGTAAAAGAACCTCCAGGAGGAGATTCCCCTCTTGCTCACTGTGCAGCTGCAGAGTGGCTTCCCACCCTCTTTTCCTTGCTGTATTTGCCATCCAGGATACTGAAGCCCTGCAGAAAAGCTGTTTTTGTGGAAACAAAGCCATGGTGTGACCCACTCCTGCTGCTCAGAGGAGATTTCACAGCGACTGTTCCACCACCACTTTGTTATGGTGATGTTGGTGTAATTAGACAAAACTCTCATTGATGAAAGAATATTTCTGTTCTCCCAAAAAATTTTTATAAGGTCCTTTATAGGGGCATCAAAGGAATCCAGAGTATCCAAAGTTAATAAAACAAGATGACTTTTCATAGAACATGTTAAGCTGCAAGTGCCTTGCTGTAGGATGTTGTGTATGCTGAAATTTAGGGGAGCTCCGGGGAGGAGAAAAGTTTTGGAGGGTCTGGAAGATGAGTCCAACACAGGAGAAGCCTCATGTAATTTTTATATTCTTTTCCCCTGTTCTGTGTTCCCATGAGGGAACATTTTGGGAATTTTCAGAGAGAAATCTGGAATTTGTGTTCCTGTACTTGTGGCTTTTAAGGTGAGGTCAAATGGACAGACTTGGAATAAGGGGCCTAGAAGTTTACACTGAATCAAGAGCAGAGTTTAGTCTCTATTTATCTAGACCTAGTTCTTTAGGAGACCCTAAAAGAATGATTTAAACTTGCTCCCTGTCCTCCATGCTCTGTAGGGCTTCAGGAACATTGAATGGTGAAAAGCAAAGTTTTCCTGCTTCAGAATAGGGCTTTTTAAAAATAATATAAAAATCCTTGATTTTCAAGTTGTTTAGTACTTTTTTAATGGATGTTCTCACGTTTAAACTACCAAAACTGAACAGATCAGCTTTAGTCAGGAACAAAATAATAAAATATTGAAATATTTTAATTTTGAATGCTCTGTTCCATTAAAAATATCATTGTTCTTTTATTTCTCATAAATCCCCTGGAACAACCTGAGCTTTTCCCACTGGGTCTTTTAGAGATTTCCACCTCCTTCAGAAATCTGCTTTACAGGGCTGCAGTGATGTCCTTCCAAGGAGCTCAAGGCACTTGGCCAGCACGGCAGGGCCTTGTAAAATTATTTTCCAGCCCTGCAGAAGGAGAAAAGTGAACTCCAAGCCTGTGAAGAAGCAGCCTGGGATCCAGCAGCCCCTGCCACGTGAGGTACAGGTTGCAGAAATGAAGCTGGAAGTTAATTGTTCCTGCTGCTGAAGGGCCCAGGTTAGTTGCTGTCCTTACACTAATTTTTGTACCATCTCAGTGACCTTCATATCATATTAACAGTTTTATATTATGTTAGCAAATTGCTCTGCCAGAGCTGCAAGTCTGATTGCATTCTGAAGGTCATTAATATGATATGAAAATATTATTGTATTCTCTCCTTTCATATTTTATTAGTGATATGGAAAGCAATAAAGGAGCTGATTTTTGCTGGGAGGTTCCCCAGGGAAAGTTGCTCTACAGCACTGGTGTCCCACATTGGCTCCTAATCCAATCTCAATGGGAAGTTCAATTTCCTCATCATTAATTATTTAGCTGTATTTAACTACTGTAAATTCTCAGATTAATTTTTTTTTTAACTGTTGAGTTTGATGACCTCCAAAGACATTGGTATTAACCAGTGCAAAATGAAATATTGCTTCACACAGGTGGAACCCACTCTTCCACCAGGGCTTGTGTCAAGGTGTAACAATGGCAAATTTAATTTTTCTGCTGCAGGAGGGAAGGCTTATTTTATTTTATTTTGGTGTAATTCAGAATTGCAGCACAGAGGAGGAAGGTGGCACAGCTGGGACATTCCTTCAGGGTGAGCTGGCGCTGGAGCTGTCCCCAGGACATTTCCAGTGGTCACCAGGCCAGGGACAGCTGCTGTACCCCCCAGAGCTCAGCTTGGACCCAAAAATTTCATTTATTAAACACTGTAGAGTGGAGAAGTCTTGACACAAGTGAGCAATGGATAAAACTGGTCAGTCACCACCCAGAGCCAAGGGTGAAGGCAGGAACTTTTGGGCAGGTTTTGGCTGTTATTTAAGAACAACAAGGATTTGGACTTGCAGAAAAGTGGGCTAGAAACTTTAAAAGAGATTTTAATAGAAAAGAAAGGTCATTGCTTGCAGATACAAATTATTTTTGAGGTAACAGAGCTATTTTAGAGTGACTTCAGCCAGGAGGGTGACTTTGGTAAGCAGCAAGTTGAATTCTTCAATGCTTTAACAGCCCTTAGCTCACCCTTAGAATGACATCTAACAGGAGTTCACCAAATGTCACCCACAGCAATATTGGATTGGGATATCACAGCAGCCAGATATCAGGGTGTAACATGGTTTTGCCAAGCAGAATGTTGAAATGTTTGAATTTGTGCCTTTTCCCTGCCACAGTGTGAGGTTGCTCCGTGTTCATCAGCCTCAGCTGTGTGCCACAGAGAGCCTCAGATCCTGGGAAAACACTTCCAGAGTAGGTTTGTCATCAGGTTATTGGTGGTCAGAGCTGGCAGGAAAGTCAGTCTGGAGGTTCCCCCAGCCTGGGAACATCCCAGAGGACTCCTGAGCAGCACAGGAAAGAAGGATGGAGCACAGGAGAAAGAAGCATACAGCAATGCCTTGTGAAGAGATGGAGCTAAAGAATACAGTAGGGATTTATTAAGAGGCCTCAATGGATCCACCTTGGGCAGCACAACCCAAAATGGTCACAAAATGCACGACCACTCACGGGGTCTCTCACTTTTATAAGTTTTGGTCCATTTGCATATTGCAGTTAATTGTCCAATTACAGGTTTAGGTTATGAAGTCCCATCCCTTCTTGTTTTTCTCTCTTCAGCCCACAGTGTTTGTGCTCTTGGCTCTGAGATTTGGATTTTGGTCCTTGGTCTGTCCCCAGCTAGAGCAGGAATTGTTTTGTCTCCCTGCTCTGTGCAGAGAGCTCATCATCCCCTAATGTGAAGCCTGGACTTACACACTAAAGCAGCACAAATGTGAAAAATATAAAAGCTAAAACCTGAGGCATCAACAGCACAGGAAAAAGAAGGATGCAGGACAGGGAAGGAGGATGCAGCACTGGGAAGAGAGTGCTGCTGTTTTCATTTCAGGGAAGAGAATGATGCAGCACACAGGGAAGGGAGCACTGCTGTTTTCATTTCAGGGAAGAGAAGGATGGAGCACACAGGGAAGGGAGCGCTGCTGTTTTTATTCCAGGGAAGGGAAGGATGCAGCCAGGGAAGGGAGCGCTGCTGTTTTCATTCCAGGGCAGCGGCGCCGCGGGCGGGCGGGAGCGCCGTGCAGTGCCCGGCAGCGGCTGCAGATGGCGCTGCTGCACCGAGAGCGGGCGGCCCTGCGGGCCCGGCGCCGGAGCGGGCCCGAAACGGCCCTGAACCCCAAAACTGCCCTGAGCCCCAAAACTGCACCCCGAAACTGCCCTGTGCCCCGAAACTGCACCCCGAAACTGCCCTGAGGCCCAGAACTGCACCGCAAAACTGCTCTGCGACCCGAAACTGCCCTGACACGGCACTGGAGGGAGCCCAAAACTGCCCTGAGCCCCAAAACTGCCCTGACACAGCATCGGAGTAAGCCCCGAAACTGCGCACCCCAAAACTGCCCTGTGCCCCAAAACTTCCCTAACACGGCATCAGAGTGAGCCCCAAATTTGCCCTGCACCCCTAAATTGCCCTGTACCCAACACCAGTCCTGTACCCACAGCACCCATCCTGTAGCTATGGTTCTGACCCTGCACCCCAAAACTGCCCTGCACCCCAGCACCGACCCTGCACCCAGCACTGCTGAGCAGCTCAGCTCTGATCCCACACTTAGCACTGCTCCTGAACAGCTTCTCCCTCCTGCACCCCCTGCCCCCCAGCTCCCCCAGCCCCAGAACAGCCCCTCAGCCCCAGCCCTCACAGCCTCGGCCCCTCCTGCTCGCCCAGGCCCACAGGAGCGGCTGCGGCCGATCTAATGTCACCCTGCCCTCGGGCAGTGGGAAGCCATTCCCTGTGTCCTGTCCCTCCATCCCTTGTCCCCAGTCCCTCCCCAGCTCTCCTGGAGCCCCTTTAGGCACTGGAAGGGCTTTGGGGTCACCCTGGATCTCCTCTCCAGGTGAGCAGCCCCAGCTTTGCCAGCCTGGCTCCAGAGGGACTCCACCCTCAGAGCAGCTCCGTGGGCTCTGTTGGACTCATTCCAGCAGCTCCACATCCTTTCTGTGGGGATCCCTGGTCAGGATCCCACCTGAGCAGGGCAGAACCCCCTCCCTGACCTGCTGGGGGTGAGCCCAGGCCGTGGCTGGCACTCCATGCCCAGGACTGTCACTGCCAGTGCCACCCTGGTGCTACCACAGGGTATCACCAGGTCACACCCACATGCCCCGGGCTCTGCCTGGCCTCAAACACGGGCTGTAAAACTCCAGGAGAGCTGAGGACAGAGCAGGCAGAGCCACGCTGAGCCCCAGGAGGAATTTTATGGGCAATAATAAAGTTCTTTGGTGTCTCTTACAGGAGAGAGGAGCGTGTCAAGTGTGATGCTGCTTAACGTGTCTGAGACAACAGTGTGAGAGTACTGAAGGTAAGACCCTGTGGACTGAGCCATATTTCATCACAAACAGAGCCCTTTAACCAACAAACTTGTTCTGGGAAAGTTTCCAACTCCGACAATCTCTGGCGTTGTGGGGTGGTGGGATCTCTCATGCTAGGAGCATCAAAGGAGTCTCTGGAGATGCTTTAACAGAGGACAGGAGCCTGGGAGGGAGACTTCAAAATCCTGGCAAGGGTACAAATAAAATACACTTTGGTCTTAAATTAATGTAAAATTTTATGAAACTGTCTCTCGGAGATTATTCCCAATGTGGAGTTAAAAAACAAACAAGCAAACAAAAAGCAACAACAACAAAAAACTCCCTGGCTGGTGTCCACAAAGAACAAGTGCTGTGGTTTCCAACCTCTGAACGACATTATCCTGCAGGAACTGCCTTCTTGGGAAGATTCCACATCACCAGGCTTTATCTGCATCCTCTGCTTAAAAAAAAAGGAGACATCCCAGGTCTCTGAAAACAAAGATTTGTCCTTTCACCTAAACACTGATTTATGCCAAGGCTTTCCCTGGTAAGTCCTGCCTGTGCCCTGCCAGGCTGTTTCCACTCTCTGGACATTGTGGGTCTCTGTCACCTCCAGGATATTCATCCTGAATATCCAAGCTCCCCATCCAGGGCCTCCCTGTGGCTGCAGAGCTGGGGTGGGACATGTCCATCCTGGGAAGAAAACAAGAAACACAAAGGAAGAGGGGAGAAAAAAAAACCAAAACAGAAAAAGCCTAAATTCGAGAAGAGAAGGAATTAAAAGAAAAGATAATAATAATAATATTAATGACAAATTTTAATTAATAAGTGGCTAATTAATTTTCTAAGCGCCATAAAATTGCCATAGCAGCCTAATTGCTTTGCTACTCTTGCCACCAGGCAGGGAGGAGATGACGAGTTCTAATCCCCTGGATTTCGACGTGGGAGGTGCTGATGAAGGGGACGCGCTGGGCTCTGCAGGGGCGGTGCCACCACACGGGGACCTGTCCAGGTGCCACTGTCACCTGAGCAGCTGCCACCAGGAGGAGCAGGGCTGGGACGGTGGCTCCGGCCCCAGCAGGGATACAGGGACCACAAGGGGCTTGCAAATGGAATTCCAGCTTGCCACGATTCTGGATGAGCATGAAGATACCATGGGATTACTGCAGCTGCTTTCATCCTCTCTTTCAAACCCTCTTACCCTTTTGAAAATATTTTTTGACTTAATGCCAGCACAGATTATTGGTTTTATGCTTCTTGCTCTGTAACAACCACGTACTTATAGGAAATTACTTGTAGGAACTCACTCAGAGGAACTGGGGACGTGCAGATATCAGCTTGCAAAGGCACAGGAGCTCCTCTTGGTGCCCCTCAGAAGAATCCACAACACCTCAGACTCCTGGGGTTTGTTCCTCTGGCTGCCTGGTGCAGGTGTGCTGAGCCCAGCCACCCCCTGTCCAGGGCACTGTGCTGGGGGCAGCATGGTCACTTTGAAGCAGTCGTTCAATGACATGGAGGTTTTTTTTTTCCTGGGCTGTTTTTGCCATCAATTCTGTGATGAGCAATTTGGATTGATCTGAAATTTGGATTGATCTGAAATTTGGATTTATCTGCACTGACCCCTCTCATGTGCTGGGTGTGTTTTTAGGAATGAGTCCTTCCTTTTCCTAAAGGTGGTAATCAATGAAACCACATCATCATTTGCCATCATCTTATTACTAAATGAGATTTTATCTCATCCTGCAACTCCTGAAGAAAAAAAGCAATGTCTGGTTGGGGGCTATGGGCTCTGTGGGGTACAGAAAAATATCTATTATTTCACACAATTTGTGCCGCTGACTCTTCTGCCTCTGCATATTTATCTTCCTTTCATTCCCAACAAACTTGTTTTTTCAGCACTTCTTTGTCATAAGGATGATGAGGATTAACTAAATGCATGTAAACATAACCATAAAAAGGGGGGAAATTACACTGCATGAGCAAACCTGATACTCTTCCCAGTTCATTAGAATTTAATGAAGAAATACTCAGTGCCCAACAGGGGAATCCTAATTCATTATGTCTTTTGAATTCTCATTAAGCATATGCATGGTGACTACTGGAAACCTGCACCCTTTCAGCTCTGTTGTCCATTACCCTGACTAATAAATAGTCATTATACTTAAATACTGATGAGGAGACTCGAGGAAGTTTTATTCCTGTAATTAATTTTCCCTGGTTAACTCCTGATAATTTTCCAGAGCTGCTGGTGGTGGCTGAAACAAAATCCTGGCACAGGTGAGGTCAGAGAGAAGGTGCTCTAAAAGTGATTTGAAGATGGAGAAGAGGATGGACCCCACCCAAACCTCTCCTCACCCACACAGGACCACATTCTCCCCACCTCGAGGATGCTGCTTCAGGTTTGAGGGGCTCTGCTGCTTTTTTGTAGAGGGGAAAAGCTTTTTATCCATCTGAATCCCTGGAAGTGTCCCAGGATAGGCTGGACAGGGCTTGGAGCACCCAGGGACAGTGGGAGGTGTCCCTGCCATGGCAGGGAGTGGAGCTGGATGAGCTTTAAGGTCCTTCCCAGCCAAACCAACCTGGGATTTTAAGTGGTTTTAACTGGTTTGGGCTCATACCTGAATGATGGTGAATGTTGGCTGAAGTTTTCCCAGAGCTGATGCTTTGCAGTTTTCCAGACTCTTGGGTGAAAGCTTTCAAAGGAAGGCTGTGTCAGGGAATGTGGAGTTACTAAATCCTTCTGAGTTCTTACGTAGCTTAAGGCAATGTTTGAAAACTTTAAAATGTTTAATTGCTTGGAGCTGTGTTTTACTCCATAAGTGGCAAAGGGTTTGTTCATTCCCATATCTCTTCCCAGTTGTTAATGCTTTTTGTCTTTTACCTTTATTACTAAAGCTGGCTGATAGCTCTGGAAGGAATCTCTGGGGTGCTGGAGCCAAGAAATGACTGCTTTTATCCCAGCTGCTTTCCAGGGGACCTCCTTCCCCTGCAGTTCCCTGCAGCTCAGCCTTGGGGGTGTGTGAGCAATGTTTAGGGGGAATGTTTGTCTGTCAGGTGCTCTGGGGGGTGCTAGCACCCCAGAAATCCCCAGCTCATGATGTAAATGCCAGCAATGGTTCTTTGGTGTGGGACAGGACCTGGACCCAGGGCTGGGGCAGTTTTGTCCAGGTGGGAATTCTGCAGTGGTTCAGGGGCTGAAAGGCAGCTGATCAACTTGAACTCAGAGCCAGAGTGGTGACAAATGTCTCATCCAAGAGTTCCACATCCCCTGGAAGGTGGGATGAGCCATTCCTGGTGCTCCCAGCCCCTGGAGCAGCCAGAGGAGAGGAACACTCGAGCTGTTGTCACAGAGCCCAGGCTGCCTGTTTGCCATGGGCTGGTGCTTGGCGCTGGATCAAAGTGGATCCTGAAAGGAGAACAGCGGGCGTGACAACCCCGGAGCACAGCGGGAATGACAATCCCGGTTGCCGCAGGGGACGGACCCCGCACCGGGGCCCTCCGGGGATGGAGCATCCCGGCTCCTCCCAGACAGCTCCAGAGCATCCCGGGTCCCCCCAGACTGCTCTCCAGAGCATCCTGGCTCCCCCCCAGACTGCCACAGCTCCTTCTGTGTTCAGTCATGGAATTCTACCTGAAATTAGAGCTCAGAGCCCTCCCAGTGCCCAAAGCGGCTCCAGGAGATCTGGGCAGGGACTTGGGACAAGGGATGGAGGGACAGGACACAGGGAATGGCTTCCCGCTGCCAGAGGGCAGGGATGGGTGGGGTATTTGGGAAGGAATTTTGGTCTTGTCCTTTGCAGGGTAGCTTTAAGTCATCCAGTGTTTTCACAGTGCTGTCAAACCGAGGGTTCTTCAGTGCATGGAAAAATCATCAATGCCTCCAACCTGGAGTCAATGGATTAATGAGGAAGTTGATCCAAAGCAGACTGGAGTTAATGGGGGTATTCTGACCAACCTCAGGGGTTGCCCCAAAGCTTCCCAGCAGCCCTGCAGAGATCCAGGTGAGTTCCCTGGTGGAGATGGAGTTTGTGCCCACAGGCTCCTCAAATTGCCCAGATATTCCTCATGGGAAGGGCTGGCCAGCCTTGGCAGAATTCCCCAGGGCAGGGGTTCAGTCCCCATCCCTGAGGGACTCACAAGCCCCGTGGATGTGGCACTTGGGGGCATGGCTCAGTGGTGGCCCTGGCAGTGCTAGATTAATGATTTGACTGGATTATTTCAGAGGGCTTTTCCAACCTAAACAATTCTGTGATTCCATATTGTTCTGGGCTGAGCTTCCATCACTGCTCCAAATGACATCCACTGTCCCAAGGCATTTGAATTCTTCTCAGATTTTTATTGCTTTATATTAGATTTTATTTTGCTTATAAAGGTACAAGTGAGCACAGTAAATCTGTATATAAAAATAAACCCCATTTGTTGGTATCTTCTAACCTATGGACTGCTCTGGACATGGCCAAGGAGCCCAAGCTCCCTCTCACTCTCCCAGGCTTTAGGAATCAGTCAGTATTTGTGTCACTCCAATGACAAATCACCACTATAATGAGGTTTTATCCTTTTAAAACAAAATAACTTGTATTAATTCCTTGATTTAGTAATTGAAGCCTTGACTTTTAAAGGGGGGGCAGGTGTTTGTTTTGATTAATAGGACACATTCCCTGTGTATCACAGAACTTTACTAAATCTTAGTAATGGTGTGGGGGTCAGTGTCACTGTTATTATAGAAATGATAATTATATCTTTGGGAAGCTGTCAGAAAAGTATCTTTACCAGGAGTCAGAGCAGTGTAAACAGACTGTACAGGCAGGCACTACCCTCTCCATCAATAGGTAAACAATCTTTGTTAAGCTCATCTTGATAGTCTTATTTTGTTGCCACATTTTAATTACTCATCCTGTCTGTTTATATTCCACTGCGTTCTGCTGAAGATACAAGCTTTAAAAATCATTGGTATTTAGGAAAATCCAAAGCTGGGGTGATGCATGCTCAGGTGCTAATTTATTTACATCAATTAATTTCAGGCCCCTGATGTAAACCAATTAGTATTCAACACTTAATGGAGTCATTATCTGTCAGATTAGCTTTTAGAAATGCTTGTCACTGCTACAGGACCAGGCAGCAGAACTTTGCTAATAAAACTAGCAGAATTAATGGAGTGAACAGCATAGATAATGACTTAATGTGGAACATACAGTATAGAAAAGAGACTGAACAACTGTCTTCAAGAAATTAAGATATCATTGAGCTGGCTACTTTATTCCAAAACTGAGCTCAGATGGGCTCTTTGGAAACATCAAAGGTGTCTCGCTAAGCCTTTGCAAAGTTTATTTCAGAAGAAATAACTTCCACCCTTTGTGCCTCACATGCTCCAGCCCAGCTTGGTGTGGCACACAAAGAGCAGCTCCTCGTGGCACCTCCCTGCTGTCACTCCAGGCTGCTCCTGCCCAAGGACTGGGAATTACTGGGAGCACCCAAGTTACGGAGCTGCGCCTGTGGGTGCCGCCTGAACTTCCCCAGGTGAGCCCTCCTTTGGGGATGCACTGATCACCTGCTGTGAGGGAATGCAAAATGAGTTCCATTTGGGCAGCAATGTTTGCCCATTGTTTTGTTCTTCCAGGTTAAATTCCCTTTTTTGTGTGTTTTGTAATTTTCCGTGTGTGCTTTGAGGTCAGTCTGGTTGTTCTGGTGCCTTGGGGACAGATGACACCTGTGCTAAAGTCATCCCTGCATGGGGGCAAATCACAGAGCTTAATTCCTACTTAAGCTTTAAAAAGAATGCAAGTACATCCTAAAATATCATAATGGTGTATTTGTACAGCAATTCCTGTGATTTGTGCTTCACTGGGAACTGTGGCACTGACCTGCATGTGAGTCTGGTGACATTGATCTCACTGCAGGGACAGTCCTGCACCTTCACTCTCTCTCTCATGTCCTGACTCAGGGGTTAGGGGCTGGTCTGGGGGCCATGGGGTCATCAATATGTCCATAATGGCAAGAGGAATTCCTCTCCGTCATTATATCTGTGACTGCATTTGGAGAAAAGTCACTAAAAGTGACTAAGCCACAGTGATGCTGTTCACGTTCAGGTGCTCCTTTCCTTGTCACAGCACCAAAATTTGAACCCTGCCACAAAATAAGAGAGAATAAAACTGTTGTGAAGCTGTATTATTTACTGTTCTTAGAACAAATTGTGATGTCCTGCCAGCTCTGTGCTGCTCACCTGAGCTCTTGTTCTTGCTGGGTAACCAGAGCAGTTCTTGCAGTTTTAGGTTTTGCACCTTTTAGGAAACACTGTGAGACACGTGTCTTCAACCACAGGGATAATTTCACACATTTGTAAAGTCTTCCTTCTTTAAATAACTGCCTTAACAGCCTGTATATCCCTCCTCCATCCTTATAGAATTGATGTACATTGATGGCTATTTATGCCTAGTTTACAATAATATTGGTTTTTGCATTGATTGTGGTTGTTCTCCTTGATAGTTTTCTCCTTTCCAGAGGGACTCAGTTTCTGGCACAAAATCAACATTTACATTTGATTTTCAGCACAGCAAGTGGCTGCTGAGAGTGACTGAGAGGGAAATGGATGCCTGTGCACCTCCCTCCAGGAATACCACCTCATTTCATTCATCTCCACTGCCCAAGAACCTTCTCACCTTCCCCAGCCCTAAGGCCTCTTTCCAGGAGTATTCCAAAGGAGGAGGGAGACCAAACGTGGCTCTCAGGGTGTAGGGGAGGTGATGTTGCACTGTCCTAACTTCCAATATTGGAAAAAGCCCTTGATGACAGCTAGACATGAAATATCCTGTCCCTGTCATATCCATCCCCCATGGAACCACAAACATCTGCTGTCCCAACACCCCTGTGCCAGAGGTTTTAAGGATATCAGTGACAGAGAGTATTTGTAGATTTGTTTTCCAGTCATTGCAGCAGAAAATCCTCAGCTGTGTGATTTTCTCCTCCAGCTGTTTGTCTGTGGGATCCCTGGAGTGGGAGACCTTGGGCCATGAGGAAGGAGAGGTTTGGAAGCAGCCTCAGGAAGGTACAAGTGCTGCCAGAGGGATGTGTTCCATATCTGGGTAAGCTGGGCATCACCTTGGAGGGCCACTGTCATCTTTGGGAGGAAAAGAAGCTGATTTCATAAACTTCTGGCTCAGCTGAAGTTCATTTTAATATCTGTAAAGAAATTTCAACCTGGATTAACCTCCACTATGCTCAGATTTCATTGTGAACATTTTTTACAGCTGTTCAGAGTTTTCTGCTGTTGCAAAGAACAATTAATTTGGGGAACAATAATTCCTGGCTTCAAAGCCTGTATCCATATGGCTATCAAGGCAGTTTGTAATTCCATAATTGAAATCATAGATGACTGCTGCAGCATCCTCAGAGGGGCTGGGTTTTTTGGAATGGTTTTTTTTGTTTCCCTACTAGTTCCCCTTTCTCATCAGCCCAAATATTTGCTGGTCTTACCTCAGAACTGGTGATGTGACACCACTGTGTCCTTTGTAGGGCACAATAAGAGGTGACACCACTCAGATGCTGCTTTGTGGTCCTACCTACTGGAGATGCCCCTTTGAAAGGAGAGGAAATTGCTGTTGGATAACATCACTGCCTCCATCACAGCTGGCACTGGCTGGTGCAGATACATGTTTACATTTTGCTTGGAAGATGTAAACACTAATTAAGCATTAATGTTAATGGGGCCTGGGCCCCTGGCTCTGCCCTGGCTGCTGTCCACCTCACCCTGCTCACTATCTGTGCTTCCTGGCAGAAAATAAGGATAATTATTTATTCCTTTCCAAAGAGGGAGGGAAGGGACACCAGGGAGGGTCACGTAAGGACAGAATATTGTGTTACTGGGAATAAAACCAAATCCTATCAGCCTGAGAGGAAGGCAGGAGTGGTTGTTATCCCAGGTTCCATTGTAGATGTGATCACTCAATACCCTCTATATTTCCTGTTCTCAATTCCTGCCTCCCAGCTCGGGCAGTTTGCTGGGAAAAGCCTCTCCAGTTTGCCATAACCCAGGGACAGGATGGATCAGCACTGAGTGCAGGGGATGTGAAGCAGCATCCAGTCCTGCCGTGGTGCAGAAAATCTACCTTTCAGTTTTAATTCTCTGCAAAAAAGCCTTTCCTGTTCCTGCTCCCTCTTTATGCACTGCTGTGGGATGCACTGGTTGTGGAGGAGCCTCCAGCACAGCCTGGCCCTGCCGTGGTTGTGGCTTGGCCATTGCAGGGCTTTGATGGCAGATTTTCCATTTTCCCTTTGCTCGGCCCCGGCGAGAGCCAACGCTAATTAGGGAGGGTAATTCCTCCCAAACGGGTCCTCTCCCTTTGTGAGCCCGTGGGTTTGCCAGGAGAATAAAAGCTCCCTGATTGTCCCCTCCTTTCAGCCCTTCCCCTGATGAGGAGTGTTGCTACACCTAATAAATTAAAGGACACAAAGTTAATGAATTTTTCATTTGAACTCACAGCTAGGTATGGATTAGCGAGGCTGACGTTGCTGAAGAGCTCAGAATTAGGAAGGGTCCTACAGGGACATTTTCCTCTTTGCTCAAATCTTTTCATTCACCTTTTCAAGCATTATCTTGCTGGGCAGAAAGAGTTCTTTTCACGCCGTATAGCCCGTGGGGTCTGCTTTTTTTTCCACATAAATGTGATCATTCATTTTGTTTGTCTAATGGATAAAAATAAAGGGCAGTGTGAGTGACATTCAGACAGCTTTTCTCCTCAAAGAGAAGGGATTCATGCGATCCTGAGCAGCACTCTGGAGCACACTGAGCATTCAGAGTCCCAATTCCTTTAAATTCCAGTTGACACCAGTGGAAAGTTGGTTTTCCCCCACTTGAGCAGGGCTGGGAGCTGCAGGCAGCTTGGCCTTGTAAATAAAACTACACTCAACTTACTTAAAAATTAATTTTAAGTTAATATCAAAGGACCTGAACGATTCAGAATTATTTGCTGAATATGAATTTCAAAAGATTGCAGCTGCTTTTAGTGTGCAAAATGAGTTCTGCTTCCTGGAGCCAAACCTGCACATGCTCCATTTGGAGGGAAACATTAATTTGTTATCCCTGTATTCCTTGCCCAAATTAAACCTTTCCCTAAGAACTTCAGTTTGCCTTCACCTGCCTTTTGACACTCTGAAAGACTCATTAAAAGAGTGAATCAGGTTTTTGGTTAAAACCAGAAGCTGTTGGAATGCACAAGAGGTTGGGGAGGGTGGGAGGACTGGTGTCACTTCCCTCATGGGGTCCTTACTCTGGACCAACCCAAAACTCCAATCCCAGTGAGCTCTGGCTTTCCCACCCCACCAAATTCATGGCTGAAATAACTTTGAGATCATTTCTAGTTAGAACAGAGCCAAGAGGGATCTTTTGTGATGCTTCAAGACACAATGGAGAGGAGGGGCAGAAATTACTGCAAAAATTAAAAGTTGAAAAAAGGGAAAAACCCCACAGTAAATCCCACCAGCTTCTTGCAGGAGCCCTGGTGTCTGACATGGAGATCCATGGGGAAAGGGGAGCTGGAGGTGCTGGGCAGTGGGATGGATGGGGTGAGGATGCTCCCTGCAGCCCCTGGATGTGGGAGCTGCTCCCAGCAGTCTGGTTCTGCCTCTGGGCTTTCACCACCCTTCCCTGTGAAAGGTGGCAGTGGGTGTTTGCCCAAATCCTCCTGCTGGGATCCCACTGTCTCTGTTTCACTCTTAAAACTGGAAATGACATTTTTATTCAGTTTCTGCCCTAAACCTTTAAGTTTTATTGCTGACTGCTTTTGTAATAACTGTATGCTGCACCTATAAATGCACTTCAGCAGCAGATTATTTTATGCAATAAAGGTGCAAAGGCCTTTGGGAAGAACCTATTGCCCACTTCAAGCAGAAACACTCCATGCAGGAGAGATTTCTCCACTTCATAAATAATTTGGGATCAAAGATCCTGGCACTGGGTTAGGCAAGGGTGAGTGTAAATCTGGCTTTTACTGAGATTCATGTTTCTATTAAAAAGTAATTGCAAGGAACAAATCCTGATTGTCTTAATAACTGATATTTATGTCCCTCAAGCAGCAGAATGGATCCATCATGTTATACACAGCTCTGAAAAAAGGATTAGCACTGCTTGTATCCCTTTTTCCATTGCTGCTCCTATTCCCTTGTCTTGGATCTCCCAGAGCTCATACAAGTTACCTAGAATTCCCTTTCCTAACCTAGAAACTGCTGCCACCTTCCAATTCAGGTAAGAAAGAGCTGGGAAATGATCCCAAGTAGGGAAAATTTCATTTCTGGTCTTGGTGGCAAGTTTCAAAACCCCCAGCACAAGTGGTGATGAGCAATTCCCGTGCCTGTGGACCTGCCTGTGTTTGCACCATCTGCCAGTGGGAGTATTTGGAAAACTTTTGGGGGTGGAGGGAGGTATATTCCTCTGGGGATTAATTTTGTGCAAATCTTGCTGTCAAACACTCCAGAAGCTGATGCCCTTGTGAGGGGTGCTCTAACCAAGGTCTCTCCTGCTCTAATGGCAAAGGAGAAGGGTCCCCAACAGCTGCCAAGGGGGCACCTCGAAGGTGCAGAGCAAAGTGCAGAGATTAATCAGGAGTATAAGTGAAAATTAGTTATGAATGACATCTCAGGAATACAGGTTTTTTGCTTATAGATTAGGTTTACCATTTCCTTCTGACTTTTTTTTTATTCTTATATGAAAAGAAAGTTATTGCAATCTGTTGATGGCATCAGGACAGAGTGGGAGGGATATTCCAATGATTGCTTCTCCAGTTAAAATATTTCCAAGTGCTGCTCTTCCCTCTTTTTCAAGGATGACTACTCTTGCTGAGCATCTCTGTGGGTTGTTTTCTGATTTTTTTTAAGTGAATGTAACTTCTTGGAGCAGAGAGAATTTCAGTGTACACATTTGCTTTGTGGCACTTCCTAATTTGTCCAGGCTGATTTGCAACTCAAACAGTAAAAAAAAAATTATTTCTAAAAGTACTTTTTAATGGAACCAAAAGGGATTCCAGAGGAAATATTCAGAGACAACCAACACTTCTGCATCATAAATGTGCTGTGTTTCTTCCTACTTCCCCCATTCACTATTACACTTGCAAACAATTCGTCGTTGATAATTAATATTAATTCCATCTGCTTAATTGACAGAATTACCAGGGGGTGACGAGATCGGCTTCCCAGTATTAAATAATTTTTACCAATTTGTAGTGCTCAGCTTGCTGCTCTGCTGATTTCCCAGTTGCTCCATCTCCTGCATCTCCAGGCAGACACAGGGGGAATCACAGAGCTCGGGAATCCGGGCTCGGCAGCCGGAGCCTTCTCTGGGAGAGCACCGAGCCTGTGCCTGATTACCCAGCCATGGGATCCTCCTGCTGCTGCTGGAACACCAGAGACCTCCACAATATATTGCTTGGGTACATCCCACGGCGTTCAGCACTGTGAAAAAACCACAATTTTTGTCTAATCAGGAGCTTTTCTGCTCAGCTCAACAGCACTGCTGTGCACCCTTCATCACCATCATCCACAGCGCTGTTTGCTGTGGGGACACATTGCATTAATATTTTCATGTTCAAACACAGCAAAAATTACATGGGCAGCCTGAGTTTTTCTGTGCAAGAGCTCAGACACTTCCCCCAAAAAAATTTACAAAAAGAATTTTAATTTTTGTTTTAGAATGCAGACCAAATATTCAGCATGTGGAATGGAGTGAAAAATACCCTGCTTGAGGAATTAAGTTTATTTTTTTATTTTAATTGAATTTGTAAGGGCTCTTTTCTCTAGTGCAAGAATAGTTACTCCTAAAAGGATCTTCAGTGATGATTTTGCTGCACAGGTGGTTCTGGAGTGCAGAGGCTGTGTTAGCACCACGGATGTTCAGGAACTCAGCCACACTCAGTAACAGCCCCAAAAATTTGCTGAACCCAGCACTGCCCTTACACACCAAAGCCCCCCCCCTCCCCACCCCACTTCAGCCCACCCCCTAATTAATGGTTTTTTCTCTTTTTTAGTGTTCTTTCTCATTTTTAGCTTGCTGTGCCAAAGCACACCCAGCTGGGCACAGGTGAGGCTGAACCCCCCCATCTCCTGCCTGACCCTTTTTTGCTCCCCTGTTCCCACTCCTCTCATTCCCCTCCCTCCTCCCTTGTTTTGCAGAACAGGAGGAACTTCCCTTGCCCAGGAGGACAATGGGAACCCATCACTGCAGGGCTGGGCTGTCACCAAGGAGCTGCCCCAAGGACACCTGGCCCTATTTGGGAATTTCAGTGTATTTCAACACAGGAGGTAAATGATGGACAAAGAACAAGAAACAGCATTGAATTCCTGTGACCAGGTTTAAAAGGCTGTTTAAAAACCTGGTGGAACTTTCTTTTGAAATTTTCTTTCCATTCTTTCTTTCAGGTTTTGGTTTCCATAAAGCACTTGGGATGTAAGATTTGGGATAACTGATTTAACCATGCACCTTTTCTCACCTATCAGCCCAGTTCTTCCTGTCCTCTTCTCCTGTGTCCAGGGTCTCAGTCCCTGCTGGGTACCACCTATTAGTTAACATTAAATCATGTATTTCTATTTATGTGATACTAATCCTGGCTTGGTGCCTACCCTACATTCTTAATTCTTTGCAACTGATAACATTTTATGTATGTATATTTATTTTTTAATACTCTATTACAAAACAAATAAAAAAGGGTGCTAGTGATATACCATAAAATAAAATAAATATCAATGACATCATTATATTTAATGTTTTGGCTTTACTTTTCATACACTTGTAATAACTGCCATTTTAATGACCTGTTATTTTCATTACCAACTATCAGATCAGATGTGATTTTGAAAAAACAGTGTAATTTTCCAGAGTAATTTGTTTGAGGTAATAGTAGGAAATAATACACTTAATGATTTTGCATATTTTACTTTCACAGCTCTTCTTAAACAGGAGTTACCTGGAGCTTGAGATAACTTTGAGCTTTGAGCAGCTCTCAGGAACCCAGGGCTGCTGCTGGTTTGGGAGGTTTTGTCTCCAGACTGAATTTCTTCATCCTTTAGAGTTGACAGAAACTTTCTTTTTTTGACAGGAAAATTCAGTGTGAATCCAGTGATTTGTGGTGTTTGTTATGGGAACAAGGTATCAGAATTTTAATGCCTGGTATGGCCTGTGAAATCCATAAACATTTAACAGAACCATAAATACTGATTTTAACCTTTTTACTGTGCCATAGCTGGACTGGCCCCACTGCCTGGCATCCCCCAGGTCACCACTGTGGACATGAGGGATCAAACAGCACCAATCCAACAAGGTAAGAGCAGCCTGGTTTGTTATCCTCTCCCTTGGAATATATGAGGTGTTACCACAGCATTTTCCTGCCTTAGGCTGGGGCAAGAGGAAGAAATGGCACAGAATAAATCCCCTGAAAAGAGAGTTGTGTGATGGAGATTGAATCAGGTGCCACTGAACTCACCCCTTTTACCACTCCTGTGCCCAGAAGAATTAGCAACAACTCAGGATGAGAGGTGGAAGTGTTTTCTGTAGGAAATAAGGAAAAAACCCTCAAGTCTTTTCTGCTAAAAGAATTGTTTGGTATTCTTTGTTGGATGTGCTTCATATTGGACAAACCAGCAAAAAAGCATTTTATGGTCAAGGATGAAGAATGCTAGAGAGCAAGAAATATTCACAGTGAGTTTGACACTTGGAGGTCATCTGAACTGGTGTGCAGCATAGGAAATGGGCATAAAGCTGGGCAGAGTTCAGTTTCTAACCTGGATTTAGGATGGAGGTCTGTAAGGGGTGTTCTCTCTCACTGGGCTGGGCTGGAATTGCTCCAAAACTGTTTCTGTCCAAGGAGGGGCATCCAGAGAGATTCCATAGGGAAGGAAAATCCTGCCCAGAGGGCTGAGAGCCAACATGGGTGTGGGATGGGCAGGTTTCTGTGCCCTGAACACCCAACCCCATGGAGTCAGAGGCAGGAGAGCAGATCCCAGGGAGGGGAGCCCAGGAGCTTTCCCAGCATCTGTGGTGCTCATCTGCATCCCATCCTGGGATGGCTGGGAAGGGGCCACGAGTTTCCCAGGTCCAGCTGAGACAGCTCCAAGTGATGCTGTACCACAAAGGTTCCCCACCACAGGGAACTGGGAACTCAAAAAATCTCAGAGTTTGTCATTTTCTCGTGCACCATCCTGAAAAATCTTTGAACTGAGCTTTGTACTTGAAATCTAATCCTGTTATAAATATCTTACTATGCAACTGCATGTTTTTTCTGAGCAAACCACTGCCAGCCACATCACCATGTATTCATTTCTGCAGAGATCTTGTTACAAAGGCAGATTTTCTGAGGCTCTACTACAGCTTTACTACACTATGAAGAACATACGAGAGTAAACCCCACACCATTACATTTTCCATTAGGAACTCCTCGTGGCTGAATAACTGGGAGTGTGTTGCATCCTCTCCCTGCTGCAGCTGGGAGAAGTTTGGGCTGAGCAGGGCAGGATTTTGTGTTTCTAAGGTGCTGTGCTGGGTTTGTGTAGCACCAGCTACAGATCTGCCCACTCTAGTGAAAAGCAGGATTGTACAGAAGGATTCAACCCTGGAAAAGCTTGACATGGACAGAATTCCCATTGCTGAACTGTTTCCTTTGTGAAGAATTTGTATCAAAGATAATAAAGTTTTAAATCAATAGTCTGAACGTATGCAGAGCTATAATCTTTGTAGATTTGGTAATCCCCCGTGACATTTACAGGACAGTTTCTGCAAACTCAGAATTCCAGAGCTGAATTAGCATTTCTGAGGTGTAGGAGATCCCCTGTGTCCGTGTGATGTGTGTGGAGCAGCAGAGAATCATAAACTCACGTCTGACAGTATTTGTATTTAAGTTATGCAACTCCATTTCAAGATTTAGGGTGGAAAAAAGGAGGCTGGGGCTGATTTTCCCTGTCTGGGAGAGTTTTCTGGCAGGATTTTGATTTTTTCCCTGTCTCCCTGAGCCGTGTGGAGCCTTGGGAGCCCGGCACAAGGCCAGCCCTGCTTTGCCCCTGTAACTCACAGAATTTGTGCCACGGAGTCGGACCCCCAGCACCTGCTGGGAGCCTTTCAAGCTGCTTTAACTGGATCACAAGTTCCCAACTGTAGATAGATGTAACAGAGACTAATCCCATAATCTGGACAGAAGTACAAGCCCTGGATGGGGAGCAGCTCGTGTTACCTCCAGTTGTCCTTCAGTGATGGCAGGGGAGCTCAGACACTCTCATCTCCCCCAGCCACTTTTTGGTGAGTAAGATCTGTGGGCTGATTTGATTTGATTTATTTGATTTGATTTGATTTGATTTGATATGATTTGATTTTTCCTTACCAAAGTCTGAAGATGAATATGCAAAGCAAAACTTCATGCTTTAGCCAAATAGAAAAACACCTTGGGTTCAGAAATGGCACTTCTATGCTGGGTAAATATTATTTGTACTGAGGCACAGAAGTCAAGGACTGGCATCATTAAAAATAAAATAAAAATAAAATCCAGTGACGGAATAATGGAGCAGCATTTTGGGGGTCTGAATAACACCAGGGGTGGGGAGAGCTGCTGCCCAGCTTTTCCCAGTGCCTGTTTGAAACATCCTCATTTCCAAAGGTCCTTCAGCAGCCCCCAGCCCCTCGGCGTGGTGCTCTGTGCCAGCAGAGCATCGATCAGGAGCCGCCGAGCCCGGAGCCGCCGGTCGATGGCTCTGGAAACCCAGAGCTCCCAGAAATGAGATTTACCACTGCCTTTTTAACTTCTTGTTGACAGGCTCTTGCCACTGACAGCTCTTCCTCGCTCTCCTCTTTCTCTCCCATTCCAAGATTTAATACTGTTTTACCACTCTAATTAAGGACGTGATTCTACAAATATTTGCAAGCTGCTGAGGCGCTCGCTGGGAATCGGGAGCCCCGGATCCACCCACAGATCCCATCTCAGGCATGTGCAAACCATCCCCACTCCCATCCCACCACCAAAATGGGAGTTTTAAATCCTTTTGCTCGTCCTGCTTTCCCAAGTCTTACAAACTTAACCTAAAACCCACTTGGGGTGAGATTTCCTATATTGCTCTTTGGCATAGAAGTCCTGCTTTCTTTCTGTGACATAAAACCAAAAGTTCTTTACTTTGGTCCTTTCCATCTCTTACAGTGTTAACAAAAATAGATGCTTATTGCTTTAATAAAGGTTTTGATTTGGAAATTATTTACCATTTAGACTTTGTATGCTCTAATTGCTTTTGATTCTTTGGAATATCTCTAATGCAAAGCAGCTGAAAGACTGAGGTTTAAAAATGGGCTCTTGCACATTTGAAGTAAATTTTATCCTGCAATCAGTCATAAAGATCTTAACTGCAGCTATCACATATCCTAAATATGTAATTGCTGTGGAGCCTTTCCAGTCTATTGGTTACAGGATGCTGGAAAAAGGGGAAACTGAGTACAAATGTAGGCCCTGATGTCTGTGGGTATTTTGGGGGGATATTGAGCAGATTGGTCACCTGCCTGAAATATTGTATTCCTATATTTTTCATAGGATGGAACCCTGGAATTCAATTGTGCAAAGATTAATTAATAACTCCATTTGCATGGTGAGCTCACTGATTGCTCTGGTGAGTAAACAATTAATTTTGTCTGGGTTTTGGGATCAGGCCACCCACCCCCAGCCCCACATGCTCCTGGGGGAAGGACTGAGGTTTTAACTGTGCCTCCATCCACATGTGGATCTGCCCTAAAATCAGTGGTGGTTTTGGTACATGGATGCAGCCCAAGAGGACCAGGTTGCTTTCATCTGTTCTGACTGAACCTAGGGAATCAACACCTACAAATACAGAAGAAAACCCCTTGAAATATTTGATTTTGAGAGATTTTAAAAACATCTTGGTCAAATGTAGCCTAGGTATGGATTGATTGGTCCATATTTTGAATGATCTGTAGTGACCACCTAAAGTGAAATGGCATCTCTGCCTACTTCTAGTAATTTTTTTCTTTCAAGAGAACCCTCTCACATGTCCTGGCCATCTTTAAAGAGCATACCTTACAAATATTGAAAACTTAACTCAAATGAAGCCTCTGGTTGGTTTTTTTTTTTTCAGTATAATATAGAAAGCATGGAAGATTCAGCCCCAAAAATTGCTAAAGACATTTAACACTCAGCATTAAAATCACAAAAACGGTGCAATTTATTGTCATCAGAGAAACACTTGCTTTCAGCTCTTTCCTTAAAGGATTGTGTGAGATATTTACATACTAAATTAATGTGAATAGCTGCTAAGTACACACCAAAATTCTTCCAGCTGGGAGAGACGGGTGTGCAAAGGCCAGGCCACTTGGGTTCTTGAGGAGAGCGGAGGGAGAAGCTCCCCCAAGCCCAGAGGCTGCTGAGATGGAGCTTGGGGGTGGGCAGCTTATATAAACCCTAATGTGCTCGTTCTGCAGCTACTTTTTTATAACAAAGCCCAAATTTGGAGTCTCTCATTCTTATGATTCTACCCCGTGCTTCTCTCCACCCCCTCCTGAGTTCTTTTTTAAAAAAAAAATCCCTAAATTCAGAAGGTAATTGTGAAGCTGAAGTTTCTCTCTCCCTGCCCTTGGTTTGGTGGGACTTTGGGATGCTGAGCTCCACCTTGATGGGCTCAGCACCCTGAGGGCTCCCCATGCTCACCACGGATGATGGGCAGTGAAGAAGACAACAGTGATCTGTACTTAACATTAGGTGGCACAAAAGAGTTTCCTTTTGCTCACAGGAACACTGAAATCGATGGGCAATAACCAGCAGAGATTTTCTTTTCTTTAGACAAAATTCTCCTATTTTCTCCAGCTTTCCAGCAGCCTTTGAAGTGCTTCTGTTTATAAACTTACTTGATTTCGTCTTTCATTGCATCCCTTTTGTCTCAACCTAATTTGTTTTAAAATAAGACATAACCCAGCCCTCGCTGTGGTTGTATTTACAGAGCAGCCAAAGGGCTCTAAAACAGGCTAATTTCAGTGAAACGCCTTCTGTCCCTCCTCCAAACCAAAGCTGCCTTGAGGAGCTTTGCCTCCCTGGGCCCAGAGGCACCAGGAGCACGCAGGGCTGGCTTTAACCCGGGTTGGATTTAACCAGGGCTGGCTTTAACCTGGACCTTCTCCTCCATCTCCTCAGCTGGGGCTGTTTACAAACCACGGCTCTTTATTCCTGAGCTTTGGTCACCATGCCGCATTCATCCTGTTCCTGGAGCTGACTGAAAAATCGGCCTTTTGGGGGTTATATTTCCTTCTGCTGCTGCTGTAATCCTTCTGGAGAGAGAGCTGGAGGTCGTGGTCCCTCAGTGGAGCCACCCGGGCCCCGCTGCCCAGCGCAGGGGCGGCCGCAGGCCCGTTGCCCCCAAGGCCGTGGTGCTGCAGCTCACAGAGATTTAGCAATGAAATAAATCAGTTTTATGGTTCAGAAACAATGCATAGCCCACTGTTCACATCCCAAATCCCTCTCGCTCCCAGGTGCAGGAGGGGTGGTGTGCTGGCAGTGCAGTGGGAAGGCGCCTGTCCACTCGCGTGCTGCTGCTGCTTATTGAAGACCAGAGCTCACTCCCTTCTCGGGCCGCTCCTCAGGATTCCTAAAGGTAATTTTTTCCCCCCTACACTGCTGGCAGAAGGGCTGGGTATTGTTTTCTCCGAGGTTCGGCTTCAGAGAGGGGGAGAAGAAACAAAAAAATAAAATAAAAGCCCGTTTCGCTGGCGATCCCTTGAAGTTTTTGCTGTTTCCCTGCCTCCCCCTGCACCCCCGGCTGCCGGGGTTTCCCCGTTCCCCCGGTGGATGTGATTAAGTGTTATTGTTCCTCCGCTCGCTGCCCTCCCCGCCGGGGGAGCGGCCCTGGGCGGGGACGGGGCTCGGCGCCGCGGCCCCTCCGCTGCCGGCGGCCGCGGCCCGGGCACGGTGGGCGGGGGGACGGGCGGAACAAAAGAAACTTGCCCGGTGCCCGGTGCCCCGCTCGCCGCCGCTGCCCGGGGCCGGGACCCGCCGCGGGGGCAGCGCGGGGGCGGCGAGCGGCGGCCCCGGGACGGCACCGATATCGATACACACGGACGCGCGGCTCCGCCGGTGGACACACGCTGCCCTGCCCCGCCAAAGCCGCACGGATCCTTTTACCGCCCCAAAAGCGCCTTTTCCCCACCCCACAGCCGCGGCAGGTGCCAGCGGCACTGCCCGGATCGGCCCCTGGAGCCCCCCGGCCGTGCCCGGGGCTGAGGGGCCGGAGGAGCCCCCGCAGCCCGGCCCGGCCAGCGCACAAACCACGCACCCGCAGGTTTCCAGCTATTTTGTTTTTCTTTCGTAAAAATGTTTATTTAAACCTTTTGGTTTTTTTAAATTTTTTTTTTCCTTTTACAACAATAAAATATTGCGTCAATATAAACCCCTTGACTAAAACTGGTCGACAACCAAACGTTACAGCCACTCGTGTGTTTCGTTATTATTTTTATCCGACACCCATTTAGGCTTCTTTTTTTTTGTTGTTTCTTTCTGAAACGTTTTTTTTCTTTCTTTTTTTTTTAAACATAATGCGGAATTTATTGAAAATAAATAATTGTTGGCAACTGCAATAGGCAATTTTGGATAAAATAGTTGAAAAAAGCAACCTTTAATGAAAATAGCGTTTATTATACATCAGTTACTAAATGAATAAACTAAATGATCTTTCTTTAAATTAATAACTTCCAAAAAACGTTTAATATACAAAACTGTACAGTTATAAAGTTGGCAGAAATAGGCAGGTCCTCAGTGTCGAGTTTTTTTTTTTCTTTTTCTCTTAATTTCTTTTTTTTTCTTATTTTCTTTTTTTTTTTTTTTTTAGCGCTTACTGAAAAATACTTGAAAAATATAAATGTCGAAAGGAAAAAATCTGGAGGAGGGAAAGGGCGAGGGGGGGGGAGAGGAAAGGAGAGGAGGGGGGGGATGCTGTGCGGGAGCTGCGGAGCGGGGACCGGCCCGGCCCTCGGGGGGCCGCGGGTGCAGCCCCGGGAGCGGGGGGGGGAGCCCGGCCCTGCCCGGCGGCCCCGGGGGTGCGGGGCTCGGGGGGGGGACACACACACGGACAGACAGACGGACACACACACACTCACACGGACCCCTCGCGGGTGGGTGCGTGGCCACCGCACCCCCCGCCCTTGGGGACAGCGCAGCCCCGGGCTGGGAGGGACAGGGGGAGAGGGGGCGGGTGCAGCTCAGCACTTCCCTGCGCCCGAAAAACGGCGTTTGCATTTTAGGGAATTTGTTTTGGTGGTTGAGGGTTTGTTTTTGTTTTTTTTTTTTTTTGTTGGTTTTTTTTTTCCTCCCTGTTTTGTTTTGTCGGTGATTATTATGATTTTTTTTTCTTCCCCCCCCTCTCCCTGCCCTCCCCCTTAGAAAAGCTTTTCCACAAATCCAGCATCTCCCTGCGACGCGGAAAGAAGCTCAGCGTGAACCAAATGCGGGCGTTTTCTGTCCTCTTCCCTCCCTCCCTTCCTCCCTCCCCCCGACACCTCATTCCTCTTCACTATCGAAACAAAATACAGAGAAACCGATTTCCGAAGCGAAAGCGCAGAAGGATAAAGGTGTTTTACTACAGACCTCTCAGTCTGGCGCTGATTAAAAAGCCCAACTCATCTTCGGAAAGAAAAAAGACTGGCAAATGCCACGGGTTTGGTTGTGATGCTTAATTTCGGGTAAATCTCCTAGAAATAATTATTTTATATATTTATATATATAATTATTTTTTTTCCTTGCGAGAAGAAGGGAGGGGGGGAGGTCAGGCTTGTGACCCGACCGTTTTACGGTGTTGGGAAGTTCTTGAAAAGGAAGAAAAAAAGCTGCAACAAATAAGCCCGTTCTTCACATCGGTGCGGGGCTCCGCGGGGCTCCGCGGGCGCGGAGGGAGCCCCATCTCCTCGGGGGGCTGAGGAAGGGCCGCGGCCGCCCTGCCCCGGCCCCGCTCGGTGACATTGCCGGTGCTTGGGGAAGGGAGGAACGTTTGGACTGCTCAATTCGATACAAATTAGGTCACAAATATTGTGTACAGTTTGTAGTAAAACACCTCAGACATTTAAAAACGCTATATAAGTCTTTAAAAATGCAAAACTAGTCTATTGTAAAACAGATTCACCTGAAATACAGCTGATATAACCAAGGCGCTGGAAGGTTATTCATAGGCACACATCTGTCTTTCCTTTTCTGTCGGGTTTTTCGTTCTCTTTTTTTCTTTTCATTTTCTATTTTTCCGTGGGTTTTCCCTTTTTTTTCTTTTTTTCTTTTTCTCTTTTTTTTTTTTCCTTCCTTTTTGTTTGGGTTTTGTTTTGCGGTGGGGTTGGTGAGGGTTTTTTTTTTTTTGTGTCTTTTGTTTTTTTTTTTCCTTCATCCTAGCGGAGACCGAAAACAAACCTTGTCTGCGAGTAAACACCGTGTGTGACCAGGTCGGAGAGAGGAAAAAAAAAATATTGCCGAGGCGGCGGCGGGCGGGGACCCCTCGCCGCGTCTCCCGAAACCATAAGTTAAAGCCCATAGTGCGGGCGGGCAGTGCCGCGGCCGGGCAGTCCCGGGGCCGAGCCCGCGGTCAGAGGTCGTGGCAGGCCGTGTCCGTTTTCACGCCGTGCGAGTACACGTCGTGCTGCGGCTGCTCGCCCGGAGGGGTCATGCGCTTCTCCTTCTGCCGCCGGTTGCAGAACCAAACCCGCACCACCTCCTTCTCCAGCTGCAGGCTGTCCGCCAGCGAGGAGATCTCCTGGGCGGCCGGCTTGGGGCACTTGAGGAAGTGCGTCTCCAGCACGCCCTTGACACTCACCTCGATGGAGGTCCGCTTCTTCCTCTTCCTCCCCTGCGCCGCGATCTTGTCGATGCTCGTGGGGCTGCCGGTGGAGGAGTCGGCCTCCTCCAGCCACTTGTTCAGCAGCGGCTTCAGCTTGCACATATTCTTGAAGCTCAGCTGCAGGGCCTCGAAGCGGCAGATGGTGGTCTGCGAGAAGACGTTGCCGTACAGGGTGCCCAGCGCCAGCCCCACGTCGGCCTGGGTGAAGCCCAGCTTGATGCGGCGCTGCTTGAACTGCTTGGCGAACTGCTCCAGCTCGTCCGAGGTCGGCGTCTCCTCGTCCGAGTGGTCCTGGCAGTGGTGGCCGCCCAGCTCGCCGTGCTCGCCGCCGGCCTCGCCGCGCAGCCCCGGGTGCAAGCCCTGGCCGGCGGCGGCGGCGGGCGGCGGGGTGAGCCCGCCGTGCTCCAGCATGCCGCCCACCGCGAACCCGCCCTGCGAGTACACGCTCAGGGGCTGCCCGGCGGCGGCGGCGGCGGCGGCGGGGGGGGCGGCCAGCGAGGCGCTGTGCGCCGGGCTGGCGCCCCAGGCGCTGGGGTGGTTGGCGTGGGGCGAGTGGTGGGAGACGTGGGGCGAGCGGTGGTGGATGATGGCGCCCAGCTGCAGGTCCTCGCGGCCCGGCTTCACGTCGGGCTGCTCCAGCGGGCCGCCCGCCAGCGCCGCGGGCCAGGGCGCGCCGTCGCTCAGGCTGGTCACCCAGTGATGCCCCAGCGGGTGCCCATTGCCGGGGACGCCCTGCAGGTACTCGCTCTGCAGCAGCTTCTGCGGGCTGCGGAACGGGCTGCCCTGCTGCATGCCCGCGCCCTCGGCGTGGGCGAGCGCGCCGGCGCCCAGCAGGCCGTAGGGGTTGGAGGCGGCTGTGGCCATGGCCGCGGCAGCCCCACGAGTTATACTGTGCCGCCGCCGCCGCGCCAGCCTTTGACATCCACCGGCACGGCGGCCCGGCGGCGGCCGCGCCGCGACTGGCACCCGCGCCGGCCAATGGGAGCGCGCCGCCGGCCGAGCCGACCAATGGGCGCGGCGCGGGGGCGGGGCGAGCCGTGGCGGGGCGGGGCCGCGGGCCGCGCGGGCGCGAGGCAGGAAGTGAATCACTCCGCCGGCACCGGGGGCCGGGCGCGAGGCGGCCCCGCCGCTTAACTCCTTCCGCGCCGGGCGGGGAGCGGCGGGGCTGAGAGGGGGCTCGGCTTAAATGGGGAGCGCCTGGGAACGGGGGGCGCGGGGGCACGGCTTAAATGGGGAGCGATTAGCGGCGGGCAGAGGTTAAACGGCGGCGCCCCGGCGGCAGCCCCGCGGGACCACCCCGGCGCTGCCCCCGCCCGCCGGTCCGGGCGCGCTCCGGGTGCGCGGCGCCCGCTCCGCTCCGCTCCTCCCCGGTGCGGCTGCCCCGAGCCGCGCGTCCCCGCCTGCCCCGGGCCGTGCGGCATCGCCGCGCTCGGTCGGCAGAAAAAAAAAAAACGGAGAAAAGCCCCAAATAATAAAAAACAGCCCCAGAAAAAGGAGCTTCCCGGCCTCGCCGCCGGTAAATCCCGTTGGATGCTCGTCAAAGTTGGCAGCGCGGGCGCGGTGCGCCGCCGCTGTGCGCCTGGCGGGCGGGCTGCAGGGCAAAACGGGGGAAAAAGGAGAAAAAGGGGAGGAAAAAAAAGTGAGAAAAGGGAGAAGAATGGGGGGAAAGCGCGTGCGGTCCCCGGGACCCCCCCGCGGGAGGAGCGGGGGGAGCGCGGAGCCCCCGGCCCGGCCGGGCCCGGCGGGCAGAGCTCCGCACCCGCGGAGCCCCGGCGGGGCGGGCGGAGGCGCAGCCCCGGGACCCCCGACCCGCCGGCGAGTTCCAAAATGACCTTTCCCTGCATCGTTTTGGAGGTAACCGAGCTGCGTAATTATATTTGCACTTCCAGAAGACTGCATCAGAGTCCCCTTATTGGTTTGAAATTCCATTAAATATATTGCAAGAGCTCCTAGGTTAAGCTTGATTTAAATTTGCATACATTTTCATATATTTAGCAGAAATAAAAGAAGGCTTGCAGCTACCAGAAAGTCATTAAGGCATTAGTTTCTCTGAGAAGACAGATCTGAAGAAAATTCAAGAAAATGAGAAAATAGATCTAAATAAGGTGAGCGCTCCTCTGGTTCCTTCCGAGCCGGGTCCCATCTCTTTCCTCATTATAATAATAATCATCACAATAATTTCTCGCCGGGGCAGCGAGTGAGAGGGGTAAAGGCAGGGCTGGGTGCTGAGGAGCGGAGCGGGCCGGGGCAAATCGCGATATATCGGCGACTCCGCGGGTCCCCGCCGGCCGAGCGCTGCGCTGCGCGCCCGCGGGGGTGCGGCCGGGGGGGGGGGCGGCTCGGAAAATAAATCAGAAATAAGGAAAAGTAAATAAAAGAGTGAAGTTTGCGGGCAGAGGGGCGGCGGGGGGTCAGCGGGAGGGCCGGAGCCGGGGATGTCCCCGCTGGAGCCGCGGTCCCGGCGCGGGGCGGTGCGGGCGGTGCGGGGCGCGCAGCTCCGCGGCCGAGCCCGCCCGAGCGCGGGGAGGGAGGGCAGGGAAGGAGTTACAGCAGCAGCAGCTTCTTCCTCGTTGGTTTTTTTAGCCTTTCCTTTTTATTTTTTCCCCTTTCCTTTTTTTTTTTTTTTTTTTTTGTTCCCCCCTCTTCTTTCCTTTTTTTTTTTTCACTCTCCGCCTTCACAAGCTCCTCGAAATAAACATCACCGCAGCCCGCGGGGGAAAAAAAAAAAAAAAAAACCACCAACCCCCCCCCAACAACATCATCAAATCCGCACTGTATAAAAACCTAACTAAATTATTTAAAATTAATTTGCACTTTAACTTCCGAAACAATTTTTCAAATCCCATTGCCCGTGAAAATAGATGTTCAGATCCGCCGTTTAATTAAGGCAGAGTCTCTGGCAGGGAAATAAAACCCCGAACGTCCCATTTTAATCTTTGCTGCAAATGTAGCTAAGGCAGAGCCCGGCTCTGCTCCTGCCGAGGCGGCTCTCACCTCGCCTATGGCAGAGTATGGTGGATTTTATAGTGTTTTTATCTGCATATAGTTAAATCTTCTTGCTGTTCTAACTAATCTGCTGGAGAGGGTTTCTTTAGCTCTTTCCTGTCAGTCTAACTTCCCAAGTGTAACAGATGCCGCTCTCAAGCGGTCCTTTCTGCTGCTTTTCTTTATTCAGCCTCGCATTTTTCTCCCCATGATCTGGGTTTCCATAGAGAGAGGAATAAAAGGGGGACCATGGCCACAAATCCCCTGCCCCATGCAGAATAAAAGAGCCTTATTCAATAGCCGACCCCGTCTGGACATGGGAGAAAAATAAGTACATGCAAAGCTACTGTTGCAAGAATTTGTAACTTATTTTTCATAGACCGAAACCCAATAAAGTTTTTTTTATTATTAAAGAAATGTAAAAAAAAAGTTTTTGGGTTCGGACTGTGCGCTGAAGCCCTTTGGCTCGGGGTGCCCCCGCCCCGGAGGGACCCGCGTTTCCTCAGCAAATAACTCGCTTTAATATCTATTTTTTCTGCTAAATCTTTGGCGTGAAAAAGCTCTCACAATAGCTGGAGGCAGCCACCGTCCTGGGGCAGCGAGAAGTCGCTATAGAGAACGCCCCGCTTTGAAGTGCGGGAGCTGCGATTGTGTCGAGTCCCCCTGGCAGCGGCGGCACCGGGGCTCTCTGGGGTCACCGGCTGCGTGCCTCGGCCGTGGCCGTCCCCTCGGTGCTGGCGGCGCTGTCACCCCGCGTGGGGCAGCGCTGGCTGTCCCCTCTGTCCCCTCTGTCCCCTCTCCGTTCCCCTTCCAGAGCTCCGCTGGGGATGCGCTCGTTCGGGCTCTCCACGGGCTGGAGGTTGGGACCTGAACCCACCAACGCCGTTATTATCGTGCCAGAGCTGATTTTATTATATTTAACCGATTTTTGGGTTTTTTTTCCCCCTCCACCACCACTCCTCTCATTGTTCATCCGCGGGAGGGGAAGGAGAGAGAGGGAAAAAAAAAAAAAGGTCTAAAAGGGGTTCGTTTTGATTGTGTTTAATACAGCATGAAGCTCGGAGCGGTAAGCTGTGCCTCGGTGTCGTGACCTCTATATTGAAAACTTCACCTTCAACACAAGTTCACTTTAGAGACAGGACGAGTTAGATTGCGCTTGGTGGGAACAAGTGCAAATTTAAAAACAGAGTCAATCATAACGGGGGTGGGGGCTGGGAAAGGGCAATTTAACCGTTTCTGGAGCCAGGAGTTAAGGTTTGCATTGTGTACATCCAGGCGCTGGGGCTCCTGCTGAAGCCCAGCCGCCCATCAGTGCTGAGAAAGCGGCTCCTGGAGCTCCGGAGAGGCTTTGGGAACACCTAACCAGCGTGGGGGAAGCTTAGGAAGCAAAAAGGAATTTACAGAGTATTAGCAGAAATTAGCCAATACCGACACAAGCTCAATTAGTTCCTTCTTTCTTTTTTTTTTTTTTTTTTTTTTGGTCTCTGTTGGCTGCTCTTGAACGTGAGTAAATGCTGTGCAGGGAGAGAGGAGGGAGAGAGCCACACAGCCATCTCCGAGCCACAGCCAGGAGATGGACTGACAGATTGCAAATTAAACTAGTCCTAATGTACGAATGAATGCGGCCCCCCCCAAATCTCTCCCAGCACCAGCCCGGCAGCAGAGCCCGGCACGGAGGGAGCGTGGCTGCGGCTGGGCTGGTCCAGGGAGGGACAATAAAGCCAATCCCGGGCAGGAAAAATCACAAGGTAAATAGTATTTGTATTCTAACTGCTACGATTTCCGAAGCGGTTTGGGCGACTCCTTGCTCCTCTCCTCGAATCGCCTGTTATTGTTATTATTATTATTATTATTATCATTAATATCTTTTTTTCCACGTTGTTGATGTTTGAAAAATGTACTTGCTGCGGGAAAAAAAAAATGTCGTTCATTCGTGCACTGCCCCGTCATGTTCAGGTCACTGTTCTTTTTGAGCTGGGTCGGGTTTAGGAGGTCTTATCTCGAACATTTTGTTGGCGGAGCAAAAAAACCGTAAATATTCCGGGAAGTCTCTCCCCAAAGCGCCCATTTTTGCTGCGGGAGCGGTCTCGCCGTCTGTGAAATCCACGAGTTGGGGCTGGTTGTGTGTGGTGGAGGAGCGCGGATGGGGAGAGGCTGCGGGGCAGGGCTGCGGCCCCGCTGCCGTCCCCGGCTCGGGCGGTGCGCGGCGGCTCCGGGGTCACGGACGGAGTTAATGGAGCCCCAACAATGCCGACCCCTTCCCTTCTACGTAGGCACTTTCCTCACCGTGCCATCCAAACCGGCGTGATGACAAGAACGCGCTGGTTTCATCCCGGACAGAAATCCCGTGGTTTTTTGGTCGTTGGTTGTGTTTTGTTGTTGTTTTTTTTTTATTTTCCGGTGAAGCTTCTCCCAGCGAACGGGGGGATGCTCTCAGAGATGGGCACCCCCAGCTCCTGCCACCGCAGAGGCCGTCCCGCCTGTGCTTTAGAAATAATCCAAATACAGTTCCCGAACGGACAGAATTCTGCTCAGACATGTTTAAAGGAGAATGGGTTGGATTTGAGCACTGGCTAGTTAACCTCTGTTGACTAATGAGACACTGAAGACAAATCGCTCTGTTCCTTGGATGACAAATACCTGCGTTGCTGTTTGGTAGCTTACCGAGCAATTTCCATGTGGGGTTTGGGTTCATGTGTTGTGTTTTCCCTTTCATTTATTTATTTATTATTTATTTAACTATACGCTTTTCCAGCTGTAGCAGTCGGCGTGCAAAGCATCCAGCGATGCTCCTGATCTCGCAGAGGGATTGAAACGCCTCCTGCATTTTGAAGCGCCTCGTCATCCCTAGATTTACGTTTATAAATACGTAGATGCTGCTGCTAATTCTTGGTTTTCTCACAGACTTTCGTATGTTTACGGCTCTGTGGAAAGTTTCCTCCCCGCTCCCTTCAGATCGCGCCAACCAAAGCTGTTATAAAAATGAACTTTCAGGCCAGGCTGCCTTGCTAAAAGATGTTTCCTTCGTGAATTGAGCTTGGGCGGTGCAGGATGGTGATGCTGGGGCAGGCTGGGTGTCGTCCCCCCCACAAAAATCCCCAACAGCCCCTGCCACAGCTCCATGCGCTCCATCCCCAGCAGGTTTTTTCTCTCCCCCCCGCCCAGCAGAGTGCCGGTGCAAGGCTCTGGAGGCTGCAGCATCCCTTCCCCTCCGTGCCCTGCCCATGCCGGGGGCTGCGGGCGATAAATCACCGCGGGCCCCGGAGCGCACACGGGGGAGTCGCCATCAGAGCGGGGCAGACCGCCCTCGGCTGCGGGAAATAAATGGGAATAAATCAAAGTGGGGGCTGCCCGGGCCAGGGGGTGCCCGGGGCCCGCCCCGCTCCGCCCGAGCGGAGACGGGCAAAGGCGCTCTGCAAACTTTTAATGAAATCACCGGCGCTATCGATTTTTATGGGTTTTTTTTACCGCGCTTCAGACATTGGAAAGTGTCCCTCTGGGGATGGGGGAGGGGGCAGAAGGCAGCGGTGCAACGCGAGCTGTATTGGATATTGAGTTATTTCATATTTTAGAAAAATCAACCGCGTCTCTGAGGGTCCTCCAGAGAGGAAAGGACTCCGGGAGGGGCTTGAGCCAACCCACAGAGCTGGGGTTTAGCCGTGCAGGTATCAATTTGCAGTCCCCTCGTGGAGCTCTAGGGGCCCGTGTTATCCCCGCGCTCCCTGATGGAGAACCCCGGGAGAGCCGGCTCTCCCCCTCGGACAACGCGTTCTTGAAGTGCCACATCCAAGTATTTCCTATTTGCCTCTTCTCCAAACTGTTTTGAAATTACTAGTAGCGGATAAGTAAATTGCAAGTAAACCTAGTGAATTAGGATGAGTCTCTATCAGTTTAATTTATGTTTTATAGTTAGTTTAGCCTTCTGATTTGATTGCCTTAGTAATGTGAATTGCCTACAGCTGCTGATGATACAGCTTTAATTCTGTTTTAAAGGTCATGTAAACATGTGCCTGTAGCATAAGGAATGCAAATTCAATTCCCTTTTAATGCTTCCTCACATTCACTTCACAGCCTTCACCTAGAAAATTAGCAGGATTTAATAGGGAGCCGTGTGGCTGTTGTGATTCCATTAAAAGCCCCTCTCCCCCCAGGCGTGGCTCTCCCGGCCCACCCCACGCCCGTGACGCTTCCCACGCCCGTTTTGGTGGGAATCGAGGCATTTTCCACCCCGGGACGGACTCATCCCTTCACCTGGATGCTTTATCCGCAGGTAACTGTCCCAGGGCTGGAGAACCCGGCGGCACCGGGAATTCCCCCTCCAAGCAGCCAGAGCATCACCCAGGTGTACACCTATGCGTAAGGCTGTAGTACAGCCGCGTGTTCCTTACGTCACGGTGAAAGACGGTGCTGGGAAAGAGAAAAATGGATAAAAGTTCTTGTTTTGGGCCGAGGTGGGCTCTCCACATCAGCAGGAGGAGAAGCTGCGCCGCGATGCCAAGGTGATAGGTGTAAATGCGAGGCGCCTGCGCCTTGCAGACGGGCATTTTCGAATTAATTTTTAAACACAGCCAGCTCTGAGTTCATCAGAGATTGCTTCACCCTACTGCAGGGATAAAGAAAAAAAGAAAGAAAAGATATAGAGCTAGAAAAAAAAAATTATTATACCACTGTCTTCCCCCTGGTTCAAAGGGTTTTAGTGAAGTTGCTGGGAAGTTTTGCCTTTGAACGGGCGGGCTCTAACGAGCGGGGAAGAGCGTCAAAAAAGCCACTCCGGAGTCGCTTTGAAAAGGGAGCGATCTGTCTGTGCAAAGCCAGCCGGGGCGAGAGGCGATCCCGCGGCCCCTCCGGCCGCAGGGACCCGGCAGCGCCCGGGGAGCCCGCACCGGCACCGGGCACCGGGGAGCGGAGGGACCGGCCCGGCACCCCGCGGGCTCCTCCCGGGGACAGCGGTGTCGCAGGAGGAGCCCACAGCTCCTTTGGGTGTTTTCCTGCGCTCAGGAGGGTCCTCTGCGTTACCCCAAACACTTGCCGGCCCGACCTCATCTTCATCGCCAGCATCCCTGCCTTCATCCCATCACCTGTGTGTGTCCCCCAGCTTCATCCCCATCACCTGTGTGTGTCCCCCAGCTTCATCCCATCACCTGTGTGTGTCCCCCAGCTTCATCCCATCACCTGTGTGTGTCCCCCAGCTTCATCCCCATCACCTGTGTGTGTCCCCCAGCTTCATCCCCATCACCTATGCCTCCCCTCCAGCTTCATCCCATCACCTGTGTGTGTCCCCAGCTTCATCCCATCACCTGTGTGTGTCCCCCAGCTTCATCCCCATCACCTGTGTGTCCCCCAGCTTCATCCCCATCACCTATGCCTCCCCTCCAGCTTCATCTCCATCACCTGTGTGTGTCCTCAGCTTCATCCCATCACCTGTGTGTGTCCCCCAGCTTCATCCCCATCACCTGTGCCTCGCCACCAGCATTCCCACCTCTGCCTTCATCCCCATCACCCCGTGTCCCTCTATCTTCATCCCCATCACCCCCGCCTCTCTCTCCCCATCACCCCTGCCTCTCCAGCCTTCATTCCCACCCCTCTGCCTCCCCACCCGCTCCCCACTCGCTGTGAAAATGGTTCAGGTGCCCTCAGGTGCCCCCCGGAGGCCCAAGGAGCCGCGGTGCTGAGAGCACCTGCCCCCTTCCCTTGCAGTGGCAGCGAGGAGCCCACCCCGTGCCCGTCTCTTCCTTGGCTAAAAATGAGCGTTTTTTAGCAAAATCTGAATACTTGTAGTAACAGCTCATTGGTGATTCTGCTAATGTTGCACACCTCATTAAATAGCCCCAAACACAAGGAGGTTTAAATGACTTTATTGAATTAAAAATAGCATAGGAAATCACCTATGGTACTTTCATCAAATAATTACTGTAAACTCTATACATACAGAGAGAGATCCCTTTTAACAAATCTATTCCTAAAGCACGGGGGGGGTTCTGCTTAATGGCTGAAATAACTTAGAGCAGCACAACCCGCTTGAAACATTGAGCCACACTCGGGCACTTCCTAATATGTTCCTGTGTGTTTCCCTGAGTGTTTTTCTTCCTTATCTTTTTTTATATCTGAAGTTCTATTCCCCTGCTCTACTCCATGTATTTGATCATTTTTTCAAGTCCCTTGGCTGAACCAATCTCTTTTCATGCAGAGGATAAAAAGAGAAAAACTTCAAAGTAGGTTCAGGTAATTAACAGCTGAGGGGAATATAATCTAAACCATAGGCCCTGCTTTGCACCCAGGTCTGCTTTCAGAGCCAGCCGGCAAGGGAGTGCCTATTCCCCATAGCATCCAAATCTGCTTCCTCTGAACAGCTTTGCCAGGCCTCCAGTTATCACATCTGCATTTCAAACACCATGTCTCTGGCATTAATTATTAATTAGCCTACAGTCACCCCAGAGGATTTAAGTTCCAGCCTGCACATACTTATTCATTGACCTCTATCTTAGTTTTTGTTGGAAAAAAACCCACTAGAATGCTTAATAATTTCCTTTCTCTCAGACCCTCTGTTCCAGTTTCGTGGCAGGGAAACAGTATATTTTGAGATGGAAAATCACAGGGTTGTCTAGAAATTTGTTTAGAGCAAAACGCTATGTCAAGAGTTTGAACAAACCATTTCAAAAGATTTAGAAGGAGTTTTGCTGGAGCATTTTTACCTTTGACAAATGAATTTATGGATTTCCCAGAACTGAGAGATGGTGGAGACAAACGCAAGGCAGTTTGGCTCAGCGTGGAGCAGTTCTCCACGTGCACTTTAAAAATACAAACTGGATTTAATTGCTGGGTGGCACATTTAGAGGATCAAACCAAGGCAAACGCTCATGTGAAAGCTCTGGGGTTACCCTGCTATTGACACTGGTAAGAAGGAAAATAAAAATGCTGTGGCAAGGCACAGGAGTACTTGGGCATTAAATCTGAGCTCTGTCCTCAGGAATATGGAGCTGAAGGAGCCTATTTTTGTATCAGTCCCAAGGTAGTTTGGAAGAGCTCCTTAGCCATTAGAATAAGTACATATCTCACTGCTGCTTTCTTTGCCATTTTGTGTCTTGAGATCAGGGTTCCAGAAGTAAAAATATCAGAGCAATCAGGTAGAAACTGAGTTATATGATTCTCTTTTTTCTCAAAACTCCACGAAATCCGAAGTGCCTGTTTAGAGTTTGGATGAGCAGTTTATTGCATACTCCCCTTTGTTAATGGATTTTAATGCTACAATATCCCACCCCTCTTTTAATTCCTCATGCAATTATCCCTTGATAAACTTTTAAAAATGTTGCCGTGGTTCCTCGTTTTTATTTGTGGTGCTGCTATCTGAAATAATCACTGAAACATGAAATATTTCTCCACTTTGCTTCCTAAGGAAGTGTTTAGTCTGTAATCACGAGGTCAGACTGGTTGACTTCTGTGCCAGTCTAGAATTGATTTTTGGAAAGCATTTAATCTGCGCCTAAGACTCTTTGAATTCCTATTTAGTGGAGGATATGGAAAAGAGCTCTGAGACACAAACATTTGTACTTAAACTGCCTCGGGAAACAACAATGCCTTTTTCCAAAATTGCAGCTAAACCAACCCTTTCAGAAAATCATAAGCTTGTGCTGAAATGAGCACCTGAAAATAGATGTAGGGGCCAAAACTGTTGACTTCCATGAGGGATCTCTCTCCTCAACCTCCCTGAGAGTTTTGAGGAGTTGTTGCTGCTCTTTTATTATTTTCACATTTTATGAGTAGATCTGGGGAACGTTCAGCATTCAGTAATAACTATTTTTCCCTCTGCTTCAAATATTTAGAATATTTCTTACATTCAATTTAAACAGCAAAAAGTGCCAGTATTTCACAAGGAAAAGAGGAACAGGCAATACTTCAAATTTAATTTCCAGGAAGATGGTTCCCATTTATAAAACAACAGATTGTATCTTGGTGCTGAAGAGGGAGGTAGATCCAGACTATTTTAATGAGACATCCAGGACCTTTTAATCACTTCTGCAGTGATACTAATACCAGTAATAACAGTGATAATGGAAAAAAAACCCTGGTGTGAAACCAGGGCTGGAATCTGTTCTCGGTAAATGTCAGAATGTTTCTGAAATTAAAACTTAGTGTTAATGTAGCTCTGTTCCATATGAATATTAAAGAGGAATAGGGGCTGAATTTCTTCCACAGCAGAGTGAGATGTTGTTTTAGCAAACAGCCACATGGCAGCTCGATCTGCAGGGATGGATCTGGGGTGATTTTGGGGGGTGGCTGAGGGTGAGGGCAGCTGGGCTGGGTTTGAGCCCTCTGCTGCTGTCTCCTCCTCCTGCCTTTTGTTTACATTTATTGCCATTTGTTAACCAGGTCCTTGGGATAAAGGTTCCATGCCCCAAGATTGGAAAACTGTTGCCAGTGCTGTTAAATTACATTTCTATGTGGTTGTAGAGCCAGGAGTGAGGAAAGCATGAATGTACAGATACAGTGGGTTTGACATGTTGTGAAATATTTGTACTGTTCATGTTAGGAGAGATGAATTTCTATAACAAGCCTATTTTATGCTTCATTTTATATATATTTGCATTTATAGCTTTCTGTTAAAGCTTAAATATTTTACTCTGTTGGTGAGATCTAACCCTTGGCAAGTCTGGAAATGCTTTGACCTCCATTCTTATTACACCCTTCACTTTTTTTTCATTTAAAATAACACCTGCAATAGTTTTCCAGCCGTGCCTGACATCCACCAAGGACTGAGCTGGAGCTGCATTTTGTATTTCGAATGTTTCGCACGAACATGTTTGGAATTCAGATTTGGAGGGTTGCAGATCACTTTTTATGTAGAGAAGCCACATGGGTAATTCTGATTTTCAATTACTTGCAGCGTGATTATGGTAAAAGACTGTTGATTCCTTGTGTGCTTGGGGTCCATGGGCATCTCTTGATGAAGCCCTGGGTGCAGTTTGAGGGAGGGTTTGCCACCTGTGCCCTTGGAGGGAACAAAGCTCTGGTGGAAGGGGTGGGTGAGGTGGAGATCTCTGCAGATTCTGCTGTGTCAGCAGAAATGGGGCTGGATTAGATTAAATTAGATTAGAGGAGAACGTGGGGCTGGACCTTGAGTTGGCATCACTGACAGCACAGGGTGGTGCTGAAATCTGGGGAGGAAGGCTGGGTGACAGGAGCAGAGGATGTGTGCAGCGTCACCAAAGGCTGCGTGAGTGACATCAGAATGGTTTTGGGTAATGTTTGAAATAATCAAAGCCTCTGGAAGATCCTTGTCCTTCCTTGGTGGTTTTGCCTGGCAATGAACACGCCCTGGATGTGCAGCACGTGCAAAATTGATGTGATGAGGGTGGGAGCAGGGAGAACCCATGAGGAGGCAGCAGATCCCTGTGCCCAGAGGTGCCGCAGATCCTCAGTGGGGACTTTGGCACAGCGACCATCAGCCAGCTATTTCTGAATTCAGCCTGAGCCCATCCTGAACTTGCTGTTTCCCTGACTACAACCTGACCATGCCTGTCTTCCTAAAATTTCCTTTCAGCCACGTCAGCCCTAAACCCCCAAAATGTGACACCCCCAGAGCCCTTGCTGACCCTGCCTGGCGCCTCATCCTGTGCAGCAACTCTGGAGTGTTTTAGCCCTTCCAAGGCAGGGGAGGGCTCAGGATGAGCCTGGAAGTGGCCACAGCCCCTGCTCCTGCCTCAGCCCCAGCTCGTGGCCACCTGAGCAGGGTTTGTGGGGTGTCTCCTGAGCAGGGTTTGTGGGGGGCTCCTGCCAGACACCCCTGGCACAGCCGGGCACATCCCGCTCCTGACCCACCACCTCCCCTTGGAGCCCCCACGCTGGGCTGGGCACTTTGAGGTCCTTGCCAGTGCCCCTGTGCAAAGTTTTGAAGACTTTTTAGAGTTCCCCGTCCTGCCACGTATGTATTTTCCTTCCTTTCTTCAAATTTATTTTAGTTTCTCTTTCCCTCTCCACGCAAAAATTGCCGGGGTTCCATTTACTTCCCTTGCTGGGAGTTTGCAGTGGAATAAGTTGATGGGGCCAGGTTTAAGGTGAATTGTCACAGTTTGGGTGACTTCAGTCAGCTGGCAGTCCAGCCTATTTGGTTGCAAATAATGTGCTTTCTAAAATAAAACCTTTCATCACAAAAATCATAGAATATTGGAATGGTTTGGGTTGGAAAAGACCTTAAAGATTGTCTCATTCCAACCCTGCTGCCATGGGCAGGGGAAAAATATGAGCAGCATTTAAAAACCATTTATACATGCAATCCAAAGAATAAGGATGATATTTGGGAATTTTTGGCTTTTCTTATCATTGCTATAAGTTTTGAAATCACAAACCCGAGTGTATGTGTGTGCCATGTAACTGCTACCACCAAATCACATGTAACACTCCATGGTAATTGTGTTCATAATTATGGAGTTAATTGAATTTCTGCAATAGTTAAAAACGGGCACATAAAAGTCTCTCAAGATTAAATGTTTTAGTTAGGAAAGAACACACTCTTTTGGAATATTGAATAAAACAAAATCAGTTCTCATATGCAAGTGAGCTTAGGACTGATGAAATAACCTCCCAAAACGAACCTTGTCCATAAATGCTGCTCTAAACTGGGGTCACGCAGGAGCCAGGGATTTTTTGCAATGCTCTAAGAAGGAAAAGCTGTGTGTGTGGAGGTGTTTGTGAGCTGGAGAGCCGCTGTAGAGGAGCTGCAGCCTCTGCATCTGCCAGGCTTGGGAGGTATAGGAGTGCTCTAAAAATGCTCTGCTGCCAAATTAGCCCTGCTATTGACAGGGTAATATTGGAACAATGTGTAAGAAAGTCAGATTTTGCTTTAGCGTTTGGAAAGGAGAGGTAACTCTTTTTTTTTTTTTAATTTTTATTTTTATTTTGTGATCTCATTGGTGTTTTTGTGCCACTTTGGGCTAACTTAAAACTCTCTGGTTCCACAGAGGAGTCACGAGATGTAAAATCACAGAGAATGTGAACCTGTGGGTCTGCTGTCTTTGTCCTGTCTATTATCAACTGATTTATCTTTGGAGAGAAAAGAATAAGGGCAATAATTCCCAGTGTGTTTGATATTAAACCTGGATATCTCACCATGGGCAGAGTCATCCTCCTGAAAATGAGAAAAGATTGATAAAAACATATTGGAGTTTCTTCTCTTCTCTTCTCTTCTCTTCTCTTCTCTTCTCTTCTCTTCTCTTCTCTTCTCTTCTCTTCTCTTCTCTTCTCTTCTCTTCTCTTCTCTTCTCTTCTCTTCTCTTCTCTTCTCTTCTCTTCTCTTCTCTTCTCTTCTCTTCTCTTCTCTTCTCTTCTCTTCTCTCACTAAGAAACAGAACCACTCCTTCCCCCCCAGAAAAATAATTTTATAAGTTTACTCATTGCAAGAACAGACAAACATTTTCATCAATGAAATAATACACATTTGTTAAAAACAGCCCCAAATGTCAGCTAGCACAGCAATGTCCCAGCCCTGCAGGAAATCCAGCTTTAATACCTCTTTTCCAAGGGATCATGTGTGGAGTTTCATTATTTTCTAGTAAGATTCACAGGAGACTGTTTCTTTTAATATCCTGTTTTTCCTACTGATGAGATTGGCTTGAGTGGGTAAAATATAAAATATTGATAATTAGACCTCAGGTCCCTCCTCTTTGGCAGCTGAGAGTTTCCATTCACTGCTCTTTTTGTTAAAAGTTGCCCTGCTCCTTTCAACGACTGGGCTTTATTTTAAATATCACTGATGCGAGCTGATGGAGTAAAAAACAGATGAAGTCCCCCCAAAGTCCCCCAAAGTGCAGGGGCTTTATTTGTGAGGTTTGTGGCTCGGCAGCCCCGCTCCCCTCCCCCAGCAGTGCACTACAAAGCGTGTTGTACAGGGACTCCATTAATCCTACATTTCCTAGATGGTATCTGAGGCACAGTGGGTTTCCACAGAAATTAATTTGTCCTGACAACAGGCCTAAAGATTGGAGTCCAGGGATCACTTGGCAAATTCCCTTTAAACTGAGCACAATAATAAACAGAAAGCTGATAACGACAGTTCTGAAAGACCACACAGAGGCCGGAGCCCGAGCCGAGCGCTCGCCGCGGATCCGCGGATGCCGCCGATAACGGAGCCGGGAGCTCCAATGCCTGATAGGAAAATGAGCCCCTGATTTATGCACACTTTCATATCCCAGCACTGGGCAGGGCTTGCTCCAGCTCCAAAGAGCATTTTTAACTCTTTTCTGGAATCAAAGGCAAAGTTTGAGGTTGATCCGGTTCTGCCCGTTCTTATTTAATTTTCATTCTTACAGCTCCGGGGTGTTTTTGTGTCTTATTTTAATACAGCCCCAATTTCCTCAGTGCATCTTCCATGTGTAAACATGGGCAAAAGTTGGACAGTGGGTAAGATTATGTTTCACGGAATCAACCAAAAAAGTTCTCCATCTAAATCTATTTTCTTTGAGATGTGGTAGTTTAGGGTTCAATCATCTCCTCTGTGGTAATTCCTTCTTAAATTTAGTAAAAAGCATTTTAGACAGAGTTATTGCCTGTTTGCTTGGTTTTATTTATCTTTGTCTATGCTTATTTAAATGCTGTTGTTTTCCCAAAGTTAAGGTCTGGAAATATATACTGATATAGGAAGTGAATAAATAAACATTCAGTGGATATTTTAGAACTTGTCAAGATAAGAGCGTTTCAACCCCTGATATTCATTAACATAGAATTTAGAGTTTTGATGATAATTAGGATTTGTGGCATGTCAGGAAAGCTCTGCCAGTTGCATCTCTGAAAAAAGTAATCATAATATTAAGAGTTAGGACTGATAGGGTGATGTTGAGTAAGAGAGATGTTGTGTAACTTTTCACTGTTCAAGCACATGGTATATAACGATTTAAGCAATGAGTTTAAAAAAGGAGCACAAGCTAAAAGGATGTGCGGAAAAAGAGATTTTATTATTGAAAGGTATGTTGAAATTAAAGGCTAATTTTGTTCTCGGTGTCCAAACTATGAAATAGCAGCCTATGAGGCAGAGGGGACTGTGTAACTATAAAAAGATAATCCCAAAGGTCTTTCCCAGCCTCAGCCCCTCTGTGATTCCCCAAGGCAGATAGGTATGGCTGTGCACCTGAACAGCAGGAGTCCTGTTTGATCACTTTTAATGGGGCAGATGTTCCTCTGGAGATGAAAACCCAGCACTTGAGATATCCCCACTCAGTGATCCTCAAACACCACAAGCTTTCCCACCTATGGCAGCACTGCTGGAGGTGAGCAGTGAGGAGTTGCTGTGGTTGGGTTGTGCCCAGAGGGCAGGAGCAGATGGGTGCTCCTTGCCCATCCCTCCATCCCTGCTCCAGAGAGGTGGCAGGGGATGGCATCTCCATCCCAGCTCCAGAGGGTGGCAGGGGATGGCATCTCCATCCCAGCTCCAGAGGGTGGCAGGGGATGGCATCTCCATCCCAGCTCCAGTGGGTGGCAGGGGATGGCATCTCCATCCCTGCTCCAGAGGGTGGCAGGGGATGGCATCTCCATCCCAGCTCCCAGAAGGGTGGCAGGGTGCCAATGGCTGCGTGGTTACAGGCTTGGAATGTCCCTGCCCTCGCCATTTGCCACACAGAGGGTTTATAAATAAAAAAGTTCTGCCTCACATGCTTTTCCAGCACAGCCAATGCCCAAAGTACCCCTGACTTGGATGAAGGCAGCACAGGATTCGTTAGGTAAGAGCTTAACGGGCTGAGAGGTGGGACTGTGTCATCCTGGCAGAGCGGGGTGTTTGCACCCCACCTCCCTGCTGAGAAACAAACCCTTTCACTTTCAATATTGGCTGCAAATTAGTTTGTACACTACAAATTAATCAATTACTGCCGCTGTGTTTTGGAGATGAAATTCAGGCCGAGCAGGGCAATTTGTATTTGTCACACTTAAGGGACTCTATTGTACCCAAAGGCAGAGGATTTGAGAACAACTGGGTTTAAAGCTGTCGAGCTCCTCTTCCTAGAGCTGCAGCAGCAGCAAATTGACTGGCTGTGCCTCTCAGTTCTGCAAAAGAACAAACCCAAAAACTCCCCTCTACTTTTTATATCAAAACCACTCTGTGCATTCCAGTGTACGAGCTATTAGTTTTTTTGAATTTGGATCAAATCAGGCATTTTTCCCCCAGCAAATAGTCCTCCAGTGTGCTTTATGCATTTGATTCAAAGGCCTGTGTATTATTTGATGTTCTTAGGAGATAAACAATAAACTTTTGAATATGTTTTTTCCATTTGAATACAAGCCTAGGGATGCTTCACCCTGCATCCTAAAGCCTGATTTCCCCTGGGACTCATTATCATGCAGCTCACATGTTCAGTCACCTACACTGTTGAACTTACTATCAAATAACCTTCGAAATGTTACTAGTTATTACGTGTCAGAGGGCAGATTTATGATAAACTAACTTTGAAACAAAATAATGAATTCTCGGCGTTCTGATTCCAGCAGCATTTCTGGTAATTTGGCTGGATTTAAATTTTAAAACAGTAAGTTGCCTTTTTCTCTTATTCTGTCATATAAAACAGCTCCCTCCCCTCATGAAATTTCTCCCTCCTTAAATATGGTTTACGAGGATTTGAGCAGTGCCTATAAAGAATAAAAATGAGAACATTTGTCTGGGAGCTACCAAACTGCCCACTGGAGTTCATTTGTGATTAAACTTTCAGAGCTTTCTAACTTGGTGAAAGTTAAATTAACTTAACCCTTAGCACAGTCCACCTGTGTCCAAAACAGTAGATGTTTGCAGGCAGAAATATTTTCTCCTCGTGCCTTTTACTGCCAGTATTTTAAGGTTTTGAGTGGTGTTCTTGTATTGGGGTGACAAAAATCAATAGGGTTGTCTTCTCAGAGAGCTGGTTTATGGCAGAGCAGAAAGGTTTTCCAAGAGGATATTCTGAATTTCAGCCCCCGAAGTCCATATTTAGGGAACTAAATAATTGGCCAATTTTCATGAAGGCTGAGCATGACTTCAGGGGATCTGTGGGCACTTGGCCTCTTTCAAATGGCAGCCGGAGCCACCGTGACTTTTAATGAGATTATATCAGAGGGAGGAAATGCAGGTAGATAAATGCCATGCACCCATTTTGGAGGTGATTAGAGGAGCAAACATCTGCAGATGAAATTTAAAAGCAGTCACTATGTCAAAAATAAAATCTGGCTAATTCGGGGGGAAATCGGCGCGGCTCTTCTTGGCACCGGCGGGGTTTTTGTGGTTGCGTTTCAGATGAGCACGGGGCAGATTAATGCCTGCAGGATTTTCATCTCCTACCAGACAAAGTCGAGGCTTTGAGATGGTGCTGATCTGTGAGACTGCACGGAAAGTGCCTGACCCGGGGTGGCTCTGTGAAGCTGGGGATGGAACCTCCATCTCCAGGGCTCCCTCTCATCTCCTTTGCTCCCCGCGCCGCGATCGTGGCTCTCCAAGGGCACCACGGGCAAAAGTTCCATAGCAGGCTGTCTATTAATATTTATGCAGCAATTCAGGAGGTAATGCATTGTTAAAATACAAGTTGGAAATGCACCAAATTTAATCACTTTTAGTACTAGAAATTATCTGTTTCTACGTCAGATAGAAGGCGGGGGGGGGGGGGGCATCGTTGTGATATTTTATTTTTTAACCAAGTTATTTGCCAGTTCTGACACAGCTTGAATTAGAGGGCAGTAAATGATCTCATGCAGATAAAGTTTTTCTAAGGAATGCAAGATATCTCTGTGAAATTTGATGTGAGGAGTTAAAAAATATTTAAAGAGAGCACTCAGTGAGTCAGGAGGTGCAGGGATCAGCCGTGCCACGTCAGCCAGGCCCTGTCTTCATGAGCTGGATCTGGTGTGCACAGAGGCCACTGGGATTTGCCCTTTGCTTCCATGCAATTCCTCCTGCCTGCATGGAGAAAGAATATTTTTATCACTGATATCACTTCATTTTTGCAGCTGTCTGCTGGCATCAGGTTAGCAATATAAACTCTGTCAGAGAGCAATCTCTGCCTTCCACAGGCTGGGAAATCCACAATTATGATTTAGAGTTAACCTCCTCAGAAAGTGGTCCTTGCTGAAACTGTTCAACCCCATAAAGAATTGTTAGCAATTGTTATCTGAGGACCTCCTACAGCCTTCCCTTGGTCAAATAAGCTTTTTTTTTTTGTTTTCAATAGGACTTTTTTTCTGAGACCAAGCTCCAAGCTTTCATGCAAGTACGATAAATCCAGTGAAAGTAAAACATTAATTAAAATGTATTAAAAAATTAAAAAAAGAAAATGTTTGAGAAGAGCATGGTGCTCAAATGGAGCACTTTTTTCAGGTCACTTGGCTTTCTGATGTCATTTCTGGCAGCTTCGTTAGCCTGGCTCCATCACGTTCTGCTCTGAACGATAACGTGATGGGAGATGATCAAAGTGAGAATGCAAAAGGCTCAGGACATTTAAAAAATGTTCTATTCTGGAAATTGTTCTAAAACTATAAACAGATTACATTAAAAATCTGTCTTACCCAACATGGTTGCTCATCATCCTTTTTTAGAAGGAGCTATTGGGAAGTTTGGGTAAACAGCCTTGAAGTCTTTGTGATGGCAGGCTGGAAATTTCTCCGGAATTTTAGGCAACCTGAGCCTCTCTGAAATGGAATGTAACCCATTTCTGCTGCTAGGTGCCTTGTTTTAATCTTTACACTTAAAAGTGGCAAAGCATATGGGTCAGATCACCCACTCCTGCTAATGGACACAGTTCCCTTGGACTTGGGTGTCCAATTATGCCAGCTAAAGAGCTGTCTGTTGCTGGGCTTTATTTCCTTATTTTTCTTGTCTTCCTGATCTCTGACCCTTTATCAAAGGAATGCCGTCTATAATATGATAATAACATGAAATTCTGAGCTCTCTTTCTAAGAATATACCCCAAAGAATTGTCAGGATGCTCACCTTTATGGGAAGAGCAGCTGATGAGCAGTTTCAGCCTCACAATTGTCTTTTCCTGGCATGGGGAGAAAGTTTGGTACCTGTTCCTGGCCTCGTGGTGGGATATTAACCATTTCTGCATTTCCAATTGCTCTGTGGGCTGAGTGGGTAAATGAACTCATTGGCAAGTCAACAAAATGACAGCAGGCCATTTCCCCTGATTTTAGCTGCATTGTAGTGCTTGGGAAAGTGAGAAATTTGTGAGGTTTTAAGGGCTCCATCCTCTGGTGCTCTCAATGAGTGTGAGGATGTGGCTGAAGCAGGAGGCAGAAATCCATAGGCACTGTGACACCCTGAGTATGGAACAGAGCTACACGGGAGGATTTTGTTCTCCAGGCAGGATTTGACTTTCTGTTTTGATTTATGGGCTGAATATAAATGTGTGTTTTAAGGAGTCATTAGAGTTTGTGGTTTGAAATATGCAGGTTTGTGTAGGAAAGGGTGCCTGGGCTCCTTGTACAGCCCCACTCACTTCTTTATAGGAGAAAAAATGGCAGAGAATTGTGTGTGGGAAGAAAACCCTTCACCTCAGGCTCTTTACACCAAATAAGTGATGGGATGGTCAGGAATGGCGTGATCCATGAGAAAGCAGGGAGGGAAAATAGGGAATACCTGTTCTGTGCTTCATTGTGAAACATCTATTTCAGGTGAAATCAGTTTTGGTGGTGTTGATAGGGAAGTGCTTGAGAAGCGTTGGGGCTCGTAGGTGCAAATAAAGAAAGGCACATCAGGAACGTCCTAAATGCTGGGAGAGACACATCAGGACAATCCCTTGATACCCACAGCGAGAGGTTTTGGCACCTGCCAGGCTCCCCTGTCCCCATCCTGCTGCAGCTGGACCTCCTCTCCTTGGGTGGCTGCAGCACTTGCAGCTGGTGACCCTCGTTTGGTGCCCTTTGGCTCCAGCTCTTATCATTTGGGTAAATGCTGCTCTTGTTTACAATAATGGGAGTCTGGAGCAGCCCCTCTGCCATTCCTGCAGCACAGATATTGCACTCGGGTGATTCCCATCTCCTGCTCCGTGCAGATGGAGCCTGGGGGGTGAGGGAGGCTCCCTCCCAACATCCCCACGTCCTGCTCTGCCAGCCCCAGGTGACTGAGCCAGCCACCATTAATGACTGAGCCATTAATCTGGGAGGATGGGGGAGCTGCCCTTGGTCTTTTGTGCCCCTCTCCTCTGCAGCACTTCCCTTCCCAGCTCCAAACCCAGCCGTGCTCAGGACCCCTGGATGCAGTCCCAGTTTCTCCCCACACCTCGTGGATTGAGCCTGGAGAAAATGCTGCCTGGCCCTGACAAACTGAGCGTTGGCTCTGTGATTTGTGTAAGCTCGAATTTTCCACTAATTCACTTATATATCCTGGATAGAAAACACAGCCCCAGGGCTGCTATAAACCATGCTGCTGGAGCCACAGAGGGCCGTCCTGGCAGCTGGGAATCGCTGGAGCGTGCGGGGCCGGGGCAGGACCCAAACCCAGGGGATGCCCTTGTCAGAGGGGCTGTGGGGTGGGAGCAGCTCCAGCCCTTCCTGGGGTGGCTCCAGCCCTGGCTCAGCCCGGGCAGTGCAGGACAGGCAGGAGCCAGAGCTGTGTCCTGGCCACCACACCAGCTCTGGTCAGCGCCCGCTGCCTAAAACCAGCCCCTGGTGTGGGCTGTTTGGTGGCAAACATCCTGGCTGGCTGTGCTTTGCTCTCCTGCAGCCTCCGTGCACCCCAGGGCTTTGTTTTGTGCCGTGGTGCAATTCCCCAGCATTAATTTTCTCCATAAGCCACCCATAGATAATTTGAGAGCGTTTTCTTTTGAGCACAGCGAGAGTGGCACATCGGCTGATTCCCCAAATGATTGCTTGTCTTGTGACAGAGAGCTGTTGACCTGCTCCTTTAATGTTACAAGTCTGCATCTAACTGCTCTCTTAATCCAACCTACTTCCTTCTTTTTAATGAAATTGTCCCTTTAGCCTTTTTCCTGGGCTGGCTTTTCAACACTAACATTAGAAACAGGCTGCTCAGTTCTTTCCTCTGCTAACATCTTGCCCAGAGCTAACTTGCAGCTTCACTCTGTCAGCTGTAAGATATAGATATACTGTTGTCTTAATTACTCATATTTCTCCTGCTGCTCATAATTCTGCTTGTTCCACCAAAGAGCTCTTCAGAGAGCTTTACCGCTTCCCTCTGCCTTTCTTTGGGGGTTTAAAGGTTGTCAGAGATATAAACGATCCTTGTTGCAGAGCTTTGGTGGTGACAGTGTCCTTTGTGGAGAAGATTTAGGGGGATGGGAGGACTAAATACGATGGCTGATTTTAGGCTCCATCTCTGAGGAAGGAGAGAACACACATCGTGCTACCTTGCATAACAGAGCACCAGGGAGGGTGTTTGGCAAATCCCTTCTCTAATGAACAGCCAGGCAGCTGTTTCTTCTGCAGCTTAAAGCGCAGATGCTGATTGTCAGGAGAAGGGTTTTCTTTATCCACCACTGATTATCCGTGGCTGTATCTGGCTGACTGCTATTCCTCTAAAAATGCTGTTGAAAAGGGACTGGACACTTAAAAAAAAATCACTGCTGTGCCACAGGGAAGCTGTAGTCCTTTGTGGTTTCTGCTCTCTCTTTTATGATTATATACTACTGTTTCTGTTATCTCTATTAATTAATCTGTCTGCCACAGCAAGTGTTGCATGTTGAGTGATGTAGAGCAGACTAACAACGTGACGTCCACAGTTTTTTGGCACAGGTTGGAACAAGTTTTGTCACCTCTAGCAAGTCAAACCTTTGGCCAAAGTCCCTCTCTCGTGGCTACTTTGGGTCCACTCTCCATTTTAGCAGCCCTCAGCTCCAAGGTCGTTGAGTGGCAGAGCAGATTTTAGTATTCAGCTGGTTGTCTCAGTTCAGCTGGCTGACAGGTTCAGGACGCAGTGCTGTGAGTTTATTGTTAATTGAATAAATTAGGAGCCTGTCAAACTGCTGTGGTTGAGCCTGTTTCCCTCATACAACTTGTGCTGGTGGAGTGCCTGGAGGTGGGACTGTGCTTTCCATGAGTGGGGCTTAATCCCCTCACTCCAGGTTTTGTTGTGGTTCTTTTATGTATTATTTTATATATTTATATAAAATTTTCAAATAAATATCAGTGAAAATGCTATGAAAGAAATATTTGAGCATCAGAGTGGTGAGAGGTGGTGACACCAAAGATAACACACAGGTTTCACCTGATCTAATAGCAGGAGCAGGCAAATAAACACCAGGCTGCAGTAAGTCATGACCGAACTCTTGCAGTAGCACAGACGTGACTAAAGAATCTGTTAGAGGAAGCAAATGGAAACAGATGAGAGAAACTGCTGAGAGAAATTAGAAATAAAGAGTAATTGGGTTCTGTGTGGAGGAATAGCACAGGGAAAATAGATTTTCAAGTCAGTGCTCTGCTCTTGAAGAGCTGAAAGGGATCAGAGGAGCTGTCTGGGGCAAGTCAAGTTCCAGGCAAGGTCACAGCAGTGAGGGCTCCAGGGAAATCCTGGCAAGGTGTCTCAGTTCAGAGCATTGCCTGCAGGAAACTCAGAGTCAGGTTACCATGTGGATAACACAGAGTGCGACCCCAGCCCCAGACAAGAGCACTGGTGAGGATGGCCCTGTTAAAAGCCCAGGTTCCCTGAGGTTTGTGCCACAGGAATGTGTTTGGTGCAGAGCAAACAGAGCCCCAGGCTGGGATGCTCAGCGTGGGCATCCCCCTGTCCGTGTGCAGGGTGGGCTCTGCCTGGGGCCAGGCTGCCCCACATCTCCTGCCTGGGTGGAATAGGGCACCAGGGCCCTCCAGAAGCACTCTGGGGCCACCACTGAGCCTGGCACTGCTCTGAGGGCTGCTGGAGGCTGCAGAGTGCCCGAGGTGAGCTGGTGTTTGGCTCTCTTTACTCAAGGTTTCCTCTTGGAATCCCAGAGGTGCCTCCTGGAGCAGCCCTGAGGGCACAGGGCTGGCTGGGTTGGTGGCCATGCAGCTGCTTTGGCACCCGGGCCACTCTCTGCCCTGCAGAGTGCTGGGCAAATGCTCTGACCTGGTGCCTCAGCTCTCCAAATATAGGGATGTTTCCCCATGAACTCCTCTCTGCAAAGCCAAGGGCTGTTAAAAGAAGAAGGTCTCGTGACTGTGTGGTACTTGGATGCCATGGCAATGTAATTAGCTGCAGAGCAATCTTACTAAAAATGTCCTTGGTGGAGGAGAGGACGGGGTGGGAGAGGATGGATGTTAAAGGGGAGGAAGTTTCCAGACCTGTGGCTTCACCACAGCTTGGCTGCTTCAGCCAAGTCCTTCAGCTCCAATGTGAATGCAGAGGTTCAGAGCACAATGTTTACTACAGTGTCCACGTGGGAGAGAAAGCAGCACAAACTCTTGGAGGTGTTAAGGGATTATATAACAGCTTCCCACCCCCAAGCCTTTCCAAGCCTTTGGAAAATTTTATAAAGTATCTTAGGCTAAAAACCTTTTTGAGCTGCTGGATAACTTGATGCAAACTTCAGAAAAGTATTCCCATTACTTTTCCCTTGTTCTCCTTTTTTGCTCTTCAATGTTATCTATGGATCCAGGAACTCCCAGGCTGCCTAATCCAAAGGAGGCAGACACGGGGTTCTGCGTGGAGCTCGGTGCAGCAGAGCTGGGCTGCTGCTTCCTTTATCTCTGTTACTCTGCCAAACCCTCAGAATTTGGCAACCTGGGTCTCTTTATATCCGTTAGGCCTTTTGTCCTTCCTCCCTCCCCCATGACCTCTGCGGCTGCATTTGCCAAAAGTTCCCTGTGCTAGATATGAGGCTGTGTATCAGCATCCACAGGGCAGATGCTCCCAAGCTGCTGAAGTATTGAAGAATTCCAGAATACTGGAATTGTGTGAAGCATTTCGAGTTCAGCTTGAGCTCTGGTGAGCTGGAAGTTACTGTAGAGTCATTTCACCAAGTTCTGCTCTCAGCTGTGTCCTCTAGAGAGGAAGAAATCAGTTTCTATTGTTTATGGTTAATCCTATTGCTCATTTATATAAGCAATTATAGATTTTATTTTTGGGTTAAACGAAGACTGACTGTAGTAATGAAAAGTAAGGTTTCACAGAGATATTTTTTAAAAATCAGATGAGATAGTGCAGTGATGCAGTGGAGGGTGAGCTAGGATTTGGTGGCATTTTGGTGGATTTCTGTATTCAGGCATTGTTCTCCTCTATTTGAATTTTCCTGCATGTTAGGGCAAGGCACAGGCAGCCGTGTTTTCCATCCTGATGAATGGAACAGAGCTCAAGGAGTTGAGCTGAGATTGGCTTCCCCTGCAAGAAAAAATTCTCTCTGTCACCCAAATTATAGTTTTAAAGCTCGAAAAACCTTCATCAGGACAGCAGCATGTTAACTCCTTACATTTTACAACCTGATCTTGGCAGAGCTAAAAAAAAATAAAAATCCCCATTCCCTGAAGTTGTTCAGAGTTTGCTCTGGCTTGTGAAAGTGTGTAAGGTCACCTGGATTGCTGCACATCATTGAGGTCCCTACAGGGTGTTCTTGAGGAGACAACCAGCGCTGTGATTTAATCCAAATCTGTTTAATCACAAATAATCCACACAACTCAAATGTGCTCACCCAGGATCCAGTTTCAGAGCTGTGCTGAAGGGAGGGAAATCTGGTGTTGTCACAAGTCCTGCTGACATCAGTGGGGTTTCTTATTGATGCAGGGCTTAGTGCTGGCACATGCAATTACAGTAAAATTTGGGGTTTAGCATATTTGCAATTTACTGTATTTTAGGAAGCTCTTGCTTGGAGGTGAGTGAGTAAATGAACTCTGGGCCACATCCAGCAAAATCTCAGACTGAAGAGTTGTGCTAAGTGCCAGGGAAAATAATAAATAATCTGAAATAATTTGTGGCATGATAAAAAAAACCGAAAAGGTTTGGTTTATATTTTTGTCTTAGAAATGTCGCTTGCTACGAATGAAAAAAGATCCTGTGCTTCCCTCAAGGCATTCTGTGTTGGGTCAGAAATGTTTCAACAACAAAACCCATAGGATTTGTCAGCAGAAATAACACCCAGATGTCACTGCAGTGTTGCTGGTTGTGATTTTCATCTCCAAGATCCCAAAATCCACTCAGCCCCCGTTACTGGGATGTGCACACAGCTCTGTGGCCTTGGAGCTCTACATCCCAAAATCTGCATCCCAAACCTACATCCCAAACCCTGCATCCCAAACCTGCACCCCAAAATCTGCACCCCAAACCCTGCATCCCCAAATCTGCATCCCCAAACCTGCATCCCCAAATCTGCATCCCCAAATCTGCATCCCCAAACCTTTTCAGAGCCTTACAGGGGAGCTGTAAACAGCTGAGCAATCCCGGCGAACAGAGCCCACACAACTGTGCAAAGTAATCCCCAAAAAAATGATGGAAAGGGCAAAAAGAAAACACCAGACTTTCCAAACCACTGAGACCCCAGCCAGGCTTCAAGGTAAATACTGAAATAAATAAATAGTGCATGATCTGAGAGGCTGAATCTGTACCCATACCCACACTTTGTTGCTCATCCAGTGAAATAATAAATACAAGGTGAACTTTTTTCATCCTGCAAACTGTGTCACCTCTGGTGCATTTCTGACGTGACTATTTTTTTTTCTCTGTGGCCATTTTGCAATTTTCTCTGGGTTTGTTTTGATTGTAAATAGGCACACACATTAGCTAAAGCCAGATAATTTTCTCCTGGCCAGCTTTGCCAGTAAATCACTGAGCTATGTAATTGGGTTTGTATAAAATTATGCACTGCAAACTTGGGAATAAGTAAAACAGAAACAAAAAGTTGATTTTTGTAAATAGTACCATTTTTTTAACATTCAAAACTTCTGTTTGACTCAATTTTTCTATTTCCTATCGTGATAATTCTTTAAATCCTGAATGAAAATCCAGCTACAGGATAAATTCAAGCAGAACTGATAATAATTTCTGGTTTGGCTTGTAGGTGGAGTTGAATACAGTGGTTAACTACAAGCAATATGTTCTGAGGATGATGGTGTTCAGGCAAATACCCCATTTGATTCTGATAAATTGGATGCAAGACTTTGACCAGCATGAGAAGAACAGGTGAGAACCCTTGAGACTGATGCAGAAATAATCACTATTTTGATGGTCAGGAAAAATATTGCTCCAGCAGCACAATAGATCTTCTATTAGAAACTCAAAATACTAATTACAATCTGCCTAAAGACTTATTATAAATGAAGTGGAGATGGAAACATGTTTATATTATGGGGAGGCTTATTTGCAGATAAGCAGGAAACCAGTCACACATCTTCACAAACATAATTTTAGCTGTTTTAATTAGCAGGTTTGCTTTGATTTAATTTAATTCAGCGATTCCTTCTATCTTTCCTGACACATGTGCAAATAAAATGGGCTGACCTGACTCCTGACAGGCCGTTTCCTTTCTCATTTCTGGATTTGTTGTTGTTGATTCCGGCAGTGTTTGCGGTGCAGTGATGGGGTCAGCCCTTCCTCCCAGCACGGCCACAGATGGAGGGTGGGGATGACAACTCTGCCTCTGAGGGGGCTTTTTTTCCCCCCAGCTCTGCTGATTCCCGAGGTGCTGGGTGTCAAAGGCCAGCAGGAGTCCCAATAACCTCCAGTTCCCAATTCTATTTAGGGTCAGAATGACAAAAAATGGAGTTTTCCTTGTGTAGTTGAGGTAAAAGTGAAGCGACCTTTTACTTGCTACAGAGCCAGACCCTGGAAAGAAACCCCACGTGTGCATCAGCTTTGGGTGGAAAAACAAGCTTTAAAGCTGTCAGAATTCATAGATTTAATGTTTGGAGATTTGGTGGGTTTATTTAAAAGTGAAAGTTGTTATTGACAGAATAAGAACGCGTAGTCCAGGCTAAAATCACAACATTAATACGCTGACAAAACCCCAATCTGTGTTGACTTTGTTGAGCTTTTTGTTGGTCTGAGGGCTTGGAAAGTATTTTTTCTTCTTTCTGTCAGAAAAAACATTGTGAATACGCCAGGTGTTGTTCTCCCCTCCCTCTGCAGTCTCACAGCTCTATGATAGGTAATTAAAATAATCACTGAAATGTTTCAAAGCTACTGCAGCCTTTACTTGACTTTTAAAATTCCTATTTGAAGAAGAATGTTAAAATTAATTTGTATCTGGCTCAGCAAAGTGCTCTTTACTTGAGCAATGGACTTTACAACATTGCCAACAAAAAGAATGGAATTAATATTATATTTGCCTTTATCTAGGGTTATTCTGTTAACTGTTTTATACTGGAAATTAATTTCAATATCACACAGATGCCTACAAGTCTTGAATGCAGCAGTTTTAGCATGCAGCCACAGCTCTCCTAATTCATAATCATGGTAAAAATAAGAATTCAAAAGGAACAAAGTTGCCAGGACAATTAAATGATTCTACCCCAAGATAATGGAAGGACAAAGTTTATATTCTTGGGCTGTAAAATCTGTCAAAGGGAAAAGTGTTATTCAAGAAGTATTGTGTGGTTATTTTGAAAAGAATGGTTATTTTACAAGTTTGTCTTTCTGCTGAGGAAAAATACTTTGGAGATGTTGGGATAGGAGCATTTTTGATGTGGAAACATTCCTCTGTTTTTCTTCCCTTTCTTTATTTTTTGTATTTTATTTCCCTGCTTCTGTAGGCCTTTGGAAACCTTGTAATTCATCCTTTCTTGAATTCTTGGTCTATGGGACAGGATTTTATTATTAAAATAAGCTTTCTTGTAATGTATTTTTTTTTTATCTTTAAAAAACCCTTAATCTTTACAAATGAATGTTTTGTGTCCCTATAAAGGGGATCCTTCTCCCCTTCTTTCCTGACTTGTCCCTCTTTGGGATTGGCACTTCCCTGGCATGGGCAGGAGTGGTGGCAAGAAAGGACAAGCTGAGGAATTTTTGGGATAAATGGAATAGATTCAGGCTTTGAAATGACTGATTAAAAATTGGAAAAACCAGGTAGGATGGAAGGTTTTGTGTCTCCCTTGTTGGTGTGTGGGGAATCCTTGCCTGGTGTGGAAGTCAACTTGTGAATAAAGCAAATGTTTTTACATGTTTACTTATGGAAATATGAGAGATACCAGGGAACAGGGTGCAAACCAAAAATATCAATAGTGACAAATTCAAATAAGGACTTTTCACTATTAAATTTCAAATATACCACTATTTGTGCAAACATTTCCCATTTAGGAAAGAGAGCATAACCTCTGTTTTTGCTCCTTTGCCGACACTTTTAACTCCTCCATGAATGTTTCCAAATCCTTTTCTTCTAACCACACACAGGCATGGCAAACAAATTTACAAACGTGGATAAAAATACAACTTAAATTCTCATCTGTGTCCTTGTGTCAACACAACTCAATCTGACAGTGTGTTTTTGCCAGGTGGAACAAAGAGCAATAAATTAGTTCTGAACATTTATGATCTTGCATTATAAAGACTCCAACAGACTGTGTTCAAAATCAATTGTCAGAGTGATGGGGATTAATAACTCTGGTTCTGTAACCTTTTCCATATCTGCAGCCTGGCTAAGGGCACGTTTCAAGATCTGCTGCCATATTTCATTATTGCAACCTCTGTTTGAAAGACCTTTTTGATGCTTAAAAAAAGGAAACAGATTAGGTTTTAGTAGGGCTGGATGAATAACTCAGAATTAATAATTCACTCAGTGAATTTTGCCTCTTATTCTGTAGGAAGAAGGGAGAAAAAATAGTTGTCAAAATTTTTCTAGTGACTCATTGGGCTTTTTTATTAATCAAAGGCAGAAATCAGAATTCAAGCTGTGTTATGTATTTGTGATTGATTAGTCAGGTGATATAGGTTTAATTCCCCAATTAATTGAGGACAAATACTAGAATAAATTTCATGATTAAATATTTGAGGAGACAGTTTTTAAAAATCCCTTTCCACCTTCACACATGCTTAAAATCAGGTTTGGAAAGAACTCCTGAAAGTAAAAATCTGAGTGCATGAAAATTATTGGAAAGGAAACATAAATAAGGCAGGAATGTGGCCAAGCCAAGTTTATTACAAGACACAAATAAGTTTGAGACTTCCACAAAGTTTCCCATCTTAGCTCCAGCACCTGTTTTGGGAGAAGAGCAATAAATATTGGGATAACTATGGGAGCAAGGTAAATGAGAGGTTTATTGAATTTCCCTGCCTTCCCAGCCCCTGTGCTGTGTTTTATGGCAGTGAAGTGTTTGATGTGAGTGAAACCCTGTGAAGAATCGGCACCTTTGGGCTCTCTCTGCCTCCCAGCCGGAACCTTTGCATCCCACCCTGTCTTCTCCTGCATTTTCGCGCACTTTACTTTGCTTTCTTCCTAAATAGAGATAAAACAGTTAAATATTTCCCAGGCAAATGCCCACATGTGATCTGCAGGGCCGTGCATACCATCAAACTGTCATTTCCTTCGATTAACCTCCTCCTGACCTCCCTGCCCCGGGCGCTTTCCCAGCCCCTTCCTCCTCCACTCCAGCCTGGTGCTCTCTCAGGTGAGTGCCTCTGTCACCCAGGAGCTGGACACGCTCCTGGAGAACCCAGGGGAGATGCTGGGATGGAAAACCGGGCAGAATTTGCCCCAAATTGCACAGCCCGGAGCTGGGTGTGTCCGGATGTGCAAAGGAAGCGCGGCTCGGATGAGAGCAGGTGAAGAAACTTGAATTCTAAGAGTGTCTATAAAGTGTTTTATGAATATTGTGAAAGATTTAAGCTCATAAAAGGTTCATGACTGAGATCTACAGGACTTTTCTGTTGTAACTCCTTCATGTTCTCAGGAAGAACCAGTTTGTGAACAGTTTGCCAGTTTTTGAGAATAAAATCAGGACCAGGAGAGGATCAGAGTTAATCAGACACCTCCCTACAGCAACAGTTTGGAAATTGTCAGGGCCATCTATTTCATCATTTTGAAGCCCAACAGATTAGAGTTTAATCTCAATTTTTATCTACAGATAGCAAGAAAATGAAAATTAGGAAGCCCAGAAGAAATGAAACATTTTAAAATTATTCATCCCTACAAAAATTTCAGTTACTCCAAACTGATCTTTCATTACCTGGTGGTTTGCAAGAAATGCTGACCAAGTTTGTGTCAGCTTGGGACAATTTTATTTTATTTTTTGGTCTTGAAATTCCTCTAGAGAGAACAATATGGAACTGAGATATTATGAATCCAGTCAGGTCATACTTTGGGCTGATAGCAGAGAAAGCAAAGCCTACACCACCCATAACTTCTGCTTCTGGAATAAAATATATTTTGGGATGGTAACAAAGGCCATGTATGGTAAAGGATCCCTTCATCCCAAGGTAAGCTGGTACAGTGGCACAAGCTGAAACTAAGCACTTTGGTTCTAGGCTTAATTTGACTGTTAAATCTCACTTTTTTTGCTGAGAGATTAAAAATGTGCTGTCAGAAGCCTCAGCATCACATCAATTCCTATGGATGAGGATGGTTTATCCCTTAAATCAGTCTGTGGTGTAGTAAATAGGCCAGAAAATTCCTCACCATTTCATAACCAGGCATAATTTACAGATCTTACAGGATTTTTGTAGATAGAGAACCCTGGAAATGTTTAGTTGGAAAAGACCTTTAAGACCATCAAGTCCCTTTTTTTGCTGAATACAACTTTTTTCCCTTTTTTTTTTTATTATCCCATTAACACTTAAAGAACAGAGTCTAAGTGTGCAGCATTCCACGATTTCTGCTCAACCCCTGAGATCATGAAACCTGTTGGAAAACAGTTTTAAAGCAAGAAAAAATTGCAGTGTAAGATTCCTGTGCAAACTCTGGATCCATTCCTTCTGCCAAGAGTTTATAATCTATTTTTTTAAGTTTTTATTCATGCTGGCTTTTGTTTTTCCCCCATTCCAATGGGAATGTTACATTTATAAATCAAGTGGAAGCAGATATTGCAGATGTACAGTGGGGATGTTGGTGAGAATTTCCAGCATGGCATGGTTGGTGGACCAAGTTCCTGCACTGGTGGGAACTGGTGTGACTGGTCCAACTCTGCTTTAATTAATACCTAAAAATTAAATCATTCTATAATTCCGCAAGGATTATTAAAAAACCCCACTTTTGGAGTAAATGTGACCTGTTATTGTCCATATTGAGGTTTTTCCAAATGATTCTCCAGGAAAAAAACCCCAATATTTTCTGTGCAATCCTCCCCCAAACCAATCTGCAGTGACGGGGCTGTACTCACCTGCTGGAGTGGAGAATTTAAATGGAAGAACAAAAAGAAACTGAAATTGCCTTAGGGATTGAGGTCAGGTGAAGGTTAATCAAAGGAAATGACGGTAAAATGGCATTCGGGGCTCTTGGTACATTTTTAATCATTCCTCTCCCTGTCGCTCATAAAAGACACAAAAGATGTCCAACTTTTTGCCATTGTATTTAGTTAAGGATGGCTTCTATTTTTGTCTCTTGATTGTTTTAAAATAGCCTTTCTTTTTGATTTCTCTCGTAGATTTAGCTCCTGAAAACTGGCATTGCAGTGCCTTCAAGATGTGTGTGGGAAATTGGGAATGTGTGTGTGGGGGGAAGAAGAATGTTAAGAAAAGGGAGTAATTTTCCCCAGAATATCTCTCATTTTAACTTCTCTTTCTCAAGTGATAGATTTTGAAGGATTTCTAGAAGTCATGAGTTTAGGGAATAAATACTCAGGAAAGCTAAATATTCACATTATTACACAAGTGTCAAGCTAAGTGAAGTTCATGATTGCAACTACTGGAAACAAAAATAGTTTCATACTCTGCTATCTACAAGCTATTTTTCTGGCTTTAAATCAAAGTGTTTTTTATTTTTTTTGTAAAAAATATTAGAATAATCTCCACCATTGCTATGCAAGTGTGAAGTCCTGTCTGAATTTGCAGGCTGTTGGTTTTATTCTGATTTTGTGTAAGTGAAAAGGCCCCATTTGGGAGCTTTTCTTTCCCAAGTTTGGAGCTGTCACTTCATGCCCGTCACCTCAGATAACTTTGGCATAACTACAACAGGAACAGGAGCAACTTTATGTAACTTATAACTGCCCAAGGCGACTTTTAAAAAATGTGAGCAATGCATTTTTTTTTTTTTCAACTCTGTTTGTATAGAGTCCCTTCCCCCTGTAACACAAAGGGTCCTAAAAGGGATGGATTAAACCCAAATTTAACTGAGGTAGCTTGGTGTAGCAAATGTGTTCTCCCTGCTCTTTTCATCAGGGTTGTGCACTGAGCCCCTTGAATGATGCAGCTGGAGCTGAGCTTAGGCAGGACCTTGAGCCAAGTTTAGGCAAGACCTTAAGCCTTTGGAGAGGTTTAAAACCATATCCCTGCAGCCCCGTGCAAAGAGTTGCAGGAAAATGAGATTTTATGCATATGAGGTGCTCCACACTTTGGGGGAAAAAAAAATGAAATAGTCTGGAAATGATTTCCCTGTGTGTCCATGTGCTGGTGTGGCTGGGATTGCCACTGGGAATGTGGCACTTTTCCTCCAGATCCCACTTAGCAAGGGCTGCCACATGGATGCCAGATGGGCTCTTTGCCAGGGAGGAGGAGGAGGAGGAGGGAAAGCCCTGCCCACCCTGCAAACGCTGCTGAGAAAAAGCCTGACAGGCAATTGGTGTAAAAATTGGGGGGAAATGGGAAATATGTATCAAAGTGGTTGAGCGCAGGTTGGGCTGGGCTGGCTCCCAGGGAAGGGGAGAGGAGCAAGGCTGGGAGCTCCCAGCGACAAGTGCTTGGTTTTGCAGGCACAGAGGGATGAGGAACCCGGGGATTTCTGTGCTCCCAGGGTCTGACTGGGGTTTTCTGCTGCTGTAACAAGGCCAGAGCCACTTTTATGGAGGGCATTTTTCAATGCAGCCTCAGCCTGAGCAGCCAGTGCTGCCCCTGGAACTCCCTGTCTGGAAAAATCTCTATCCTACTAACAGAAACCCAAATGGTTTTTGGCGTGTCTTTGGCAAAACAGGAATATCTGGTTAAGAAAAAGAACAGAATGTGAAAGAGATCTTTTAAAATGAGAACTGAGTACCTGAGTTGAAGGCAGCATTGACTGCTGACAGCTGGAACACTCTTGGAATGAGGGAATGGGATCTTTCCACCAGGTCTAGTGGAAGATGCCCCTGCCCATGGCAGGGGAGATGAAACTGGATGAGCTTTAATGTCCTTTCCAAACCAAACCATTCTATGATTTATTTTTTTTTAAACCAACAACATGACCTCAGAATTTTGCTGAAATCAATACTAAAGAATCATGGCCAGATCGTATCTCTATTTTTAAAACATCCAATAAAAATATTCAGTGTATTACACCCCTGCATGCCCAGATTATTCAAGTATGGCAAAGATCAAGTTGGTTTGAGCATTTTTTTGCAAGTTCTGGGATCATCACTCCCTCTCCTGCCCATGGAGCCCATCCTGGATCCGGGCTGCTCTGGGGACAAGAAGTTATGATCTGATTGTAGCTGGATTAATGGGTTTGAGTGTTTGCCATGTTGTGGGATAAAATTGGAGTATTTAGAGTTTCCCCATGGGTGGAAAGTGGGGTTTGTGGGCAGAAAGGGGGTCCGGTGTTCAGTCTCAGCTGAAGCTGAGGTGAGGGCAGAGAAGCAGCTGAGCTGAGGGGGAGCTCTGCCCGGTGTCTCACAGTTTTTCAGGCTGGTTTTAACATCTTGTACTGAATTACCAGCCTGAGAGGGGGGCTCAGGGTGAGGAACCTCACTGGAGCATCAAAGGAATATGATAAAATATGATGGAGGACAGCAGCAACTGATGGTTTTGCATTTCCTTTCACTCCCTGTTTCTGGAGAGAAACCTTCCATGCGAGTATTCTCAGGTGATGCCTTGGCTTCTGTTGGAATAAATTGCTTGCCTCAGTTTGATCCCTGAGCCTTTTTATAAAAATAATGTGGTTTTGTGCCTTATTAGAAGCACAGTTGAGTCTAAACCCTGGCAGGGCCGTGCTGGGTGTGAGGGATGAGGGAAGGGCAAGGATGCTGAGTACAGGGGCTCTGGAGGCTGCTGGCAAGCAGAGGGTTTGTCTCTGCTGCTCTCAGCTTTCCACCTTCATTTTCCAGCCTTCCACCACCAAGATGCAGGGATGTTCAGGAGAAAATTCATGCTGTCTAATTTTAGATGTCCAATTTAGGTTGCTCCTGGCTGTAACAAAGCACAAGCTCTGCTTGCTGCAAGACCCTTCAGCTGCAGAGTCAGTTTTCCATTTGAGCAGAAAGCGCAGTGGGAGCAGCTCCACGTCTCAGACAGGGCTGTTCCCCTCCAGAGCTGTCACCAGGCCACTGGGCTCTCACTGAGCACCCAAATCAGATCCCCTGTGGGGGCAGGACCAGTCATTGCACGACAATTTTATTGTTGAGGCAGCTCATTTTATTGGGAAGGTTTCTGTGATAAATCCTCAATGTGAGCAAGGCTTGAAAGAGAAAGGAGTCAAAGCGCTTCTAAGTGGGAAAGTTTCACAATGGGCTCTGGGTAAAGCTCGGTTTTCACCAGATGCCCAGAAGGGTGGGAATAATCTCCATGATTTCCTGCTGGCTCATCACTTCTCCTGCTGCTCTGTCCCATTGGCTCTTGCAGCTCTGGATCAGTGAGCAGCAGAAGGCACCAGCTCTGTGCTCAGATTAGCGGAGTTAGGAACCTTGCTGGGGTTATTTGTTGTATCACCTGAAGTTAATTTAATGCTTCAAATAGAGACAAGACAGTTCTGTGGGAATTTCACCTGAGAATGCCCTGGGAGCAGTCACTCCCTGCACTCTGGGTGGGATTCCAGACCCACCTAGACCCACCCTGTGCCAGGTGCTCCAGGAGGACCTCCCTGAGCAGGGATTGGCACCAGTGGTGCCTCCAGCCTCACCCATTACTCTGGGATGGTCTGGAGGAGGGCAGTAACAGCCAGGACATTTCTCTGTGGGTTGGTCTGGAAACAGGAGCTGCCTGGAGGGAGATCTTTGCAATCAGGGAGGTTCTCCCTTCTCATCATCAGAAATCTGGGAGGGTTGTGGTGGAGAGGCTGAGCCCTGAGAGGCTCTGGACCATTTGCTGAGGCCACCTGTGGTTGTGGCTTTATAGAATGTGTCACTATTTCACTCTGGCATCCGTTCAAAGTCCTAATTCTGTGCATCAGTGTCTTTCAGATGAAGAAAGTGAAATCCTTTCTTGCCCCTGGTGTCTGAGTAAATTGATATCAAATTCTCTAATGAAAAGACAACTGTTGTCAGCAGAGGCAAGCAACAAGAAAATCTGGGACAGGAGGTAACTTCATGATGGATTCTACATCCTCAGGGACTTTCTAAGCTCTGAGGATTAATTTTCTATTATATCCACGTGTGGGGCTTCCCTTAAATACACTTCCACTAACAACTTAATACTTTTTTCAATTACAGTATCATAAAATGCTACAACTTTTTTTTGACATTCTGCCACTTGGAGGCCAAAGCTTTCACCACTGTGGCTGTTGTTGCCACCTTTTGCTTTTCTTAAATGAAGCATCTTTTTGCTGCCCACCTGAAACCATGGTTTTGTGGAGAAAAAGGGAAAAAAAAAAGGGAAAAAAACCCTTTGGGAATTGAACTTCTGCAGGGGTTTGCACTCCATGAGCTTGATCTGCAAGTCCTGATGGACTTAAAAATCCTTCCCACTGGCCTCTTCCCAATATTTTAGCTCAGTTGCCTCAGTTTACTTTATTATCTTTATTTTTTTTTAGATTTCTTTATATATTCTTTATTTTACCACCTCTATTTTCTGTGCAGTAACTCTGAGAGTGCTTTCAGACAAAAAAAAAAGGGTATTTTTACTTGTCCACATTCTTGACTGTGTGAGACAAAGCCAGAGCACCAAAGATCCAGAATCTCCTGCAGTGCATCAGAATTTCATAGTGCATCTAAAACTGAATTGCTCAGGGTATGAGCCAATGGTTTATCAAGAGGAATAATTTGGATAACTACAGTTTACAACCTGTTTTAGGAGAGAGGTCAGTGGCTCATTTAGTTTGGAGTTCTCCACCTGGAAGTGTAAGGAGTTGGAGAAGGAAAAATAGAGTGAGGTGTCTGAAAATGAGCTGAATGCTAAGGAGAGGATCCAGCATTGGTGGGGCTGTGTTCCCTGATGGAACACTGATGGATCAGTGCTGTGGGGCCACTTCTGTGAGAACAAGGCTTGAGAGGACTTCTTCACCTGGGAACTCACAGAACCCTTTTGATTTTGTAGGCACTGAGGAGAAAGGATGCCCTGATTTCACAGGACAGCTCAGAACTCTGTAATTTTAGGAATACTACCCCAGATGTCCCCAGATAAATCAGTATTTTTTATGTTTTTATGATTATAATAACCAAAAATAGATATCCTTAATGTAGATACATGATTTTGCAGCAAAATATTACTAAATCAGGACAGGATGGATTGAGAAGCTGGAGGTGATTGTAGAAGGAGCTTGGGCAGATATGGAGATTCCCATGGGAGAGCAGAAGGCTCCTGGTGCAGGCACAGGGCAGGCAGGGACCAGGAGCTCTGTCTGTCCCCCAGCCAGGATGGAATCATGGAATGGTTTGGGTTTGAAGGACCTTAAAATTCATCCAGTTCCACCCCTGTCATGGAGGGACACCTTCCACTGTCCCAGGTTGCTCCAAGCCCTGTCCAACCTGGCCTTGGACACTTCCAGGGATGGGGAGCCCACAACCCAAAGGCTGGGTCAATGGAAGTGTTGGAAAACAGGACTGCCCAGCTGCTCTCCCACGTTTTCTATCTCCTTCAGTGAGGGAAAGAGGGAAAAGCCTTCCTGACACAATGTTCACAGGGGACACGTCAGCGAGTGTCAGCGCAGGGAACATGAACTGATCCCAGTTAATCTTCCCTGCTTCCTTCTGCACCTCCATTTTATAAACTGAAATTGGCAGGGAATTATGGCCACAAAACCTGATTTCTGCCTCAGTTCTGCTCCTCGGCACAGAACTACCTGACAATTAATATTTGTGTATAGCTTTTGAAATCTGTGACCTTTGGGGAGTTGACAGAGCTATAATATTGGTCTTTGTGTGCTCGCCTGGCTTTTAAAGTCCCTGCCTGGTGGATGTAAGTTCAGTGGATACAGATCTGAAACTTGATTTCCTCAGTATAGCTGCATTAGCATTCAGCTGTGGGTATGTAAGATAATAGTATTAAAAGCAACCTTCCATCCTGTTGTCATGGATGCAGCACAGCCCAATCCTGGGAGCACTACACCACCAGTCTTTGTACAATCTCATTTTTATCTACAAATTTTGATTTAATTATACCAGAAATTCTGCAGCCTTCTATAATATATGATTTTATTTTCCATTTCAAGCATAAAAATGTAAGAATTGAGCAGCTCGAGCTCTTTGTCCAGCGCTCTTTTTTTTTTTTTGCATTCCAAGTATCTGTCAGTATTAGTTATGAGACTGTGTGAAATAAGTAGCCATGAAAGATGCCTGCTTTTATGACAGAATGAGTGGTTTCATGAATTTTAAAGGAGCACATTTGTATTTTCTGTTCTTGAACTACATGGGCTACTCGCAAATATGACAGAAGATAATTGTTTGAGGAATTATGATGCCTTTCAAGATTTTGCGGGATATTACTATTTTCATAATCTTTCATTTATCAGCTTCTGCTGCCTTGATTTATTTATGGGTGTAATTTGGAAATTAAAGTACTCCCACTCTGGCAGCAAAGGTACATGTTTGCCTGGCGTGGCTGGTGCTCCCTCCCCTTGGCAAAGATAATGAATGTGCTAATTTTTGTGTCAGACACCCGAGGAAGGCGTCAGGGCTGGGGGCAGCCAGGTGTGATCCCGGCCCACGTGAGCCACGAGGGGAAAGCCTGGAGCCCTGGGATGAGCGGGGATTTCAATCTCCAGCAGCACCCATGGCACCAGGCAGAGCGTGTGCTGCGTTTGTCAGGGTTTAAATGAAGTTTATCATGGTTTAAATGAAGGCATTGTTAGCAGGGATTTGGTGTGAGCGAGTAGAGGCTTCGAGCCTTTAATTGACTCAGGAAATCTTTTTAGTTGTGATTAGAGGGACAGATACTCAGCTGGTGAGGACTGATGGTGCTCCACTGAATCAATTTTCATACCCTGTCTGGAGTCAATGGAGCAGGGCTCATTTATAACCCTGTACCTGGCCTGTTTTTATAAAAAAACCATTCCAAGCCTGGTATCTGAGGGGTACAGTAACCTTTTATCAGGAAGCTGCTTGGCTCAATTTAAAAAAAATTCATCAAAATCAGGGGTAAAATCCTTGGGCGAAAAATTCAGTGGCATGAGCTATTTCCATTTGGTTGGGAATTTAAGTGTGGAGACCTATGGCTGTGTCCTATTTGCTTGAAAGCTCAGTGATGGATCTGCCATACTTTCATATTTAGCATAAGGTTGTCTTCTTAAAGACTAAAATGAAGCATCTCTATATCTATATGAAGCATCTCTATATCTGTATGAAGCATCTCCATATGAAGCATCTTTTAAAGACTAAATGAAGCATCTCCATACTCTTTTCTGGTTTAGCCTTGAAGTATTTTTATTTTTTTTCCCTTTTATTTTTTTTCCCTTTTTATCTCACTTTCCATCCCGTGATAACTGCATAGAAGGATTTTATTTTATGGTTAAAAAAAAAAAATCATCTGGATATCTCTCTGTAATAAACTTGTCCCTAACATCTGAATATTATCACTGAAGATCCCCTCTCGAAATTCTGTGCATGCTCGTAATTAAACTGCTCTGAAAGGTGCAGTCAGGAGAACCAGGCACCAACATTATGGAGTGAAAATTAAAGAGGCAAAACATCAGAGTGTCTACTGTATGTGCCTGCTGTTAGACACTCAAGCATGGAGAACAGGATACACCTCTATGGATGGATGGCTTTCCTTATTAAAAAAACACAGTAGGACTCACAGTAGGGGAACACACTAAAACAAGGCTTTGTAGTAATTTCCTTGAAAGAAATTTCCCAAGATAGCAACTTAAAAAAGCTTTTAATCTCACGACTGGCTCTATAGTGAGTTTTACTGGAGCTGGGATAAAAAAGGCCGTTAGATTGCAGCTGATTTGGTGGAGTTGGTCTGAACCTCTTCCCTCCCAAGAAAAGGATTAGACTTCCCTTGCACCAGAACAAGGGTTGACTAGATTGATGTGATTCTGGCATATTTAAGAACCTTAAATACATATCTCTCAAGTCTGAAATGATGTGGAGAAACAGAAGTCCCCTTTCCCAGCTGGAATGCTTGGCCAACCACGCTGCCGTGCGGAACAGAGCCGATGCGTTAGATCAAGGTTGCTTCTTCATATCTAAATTTGAAACCACTGTCCCTCGTGATTTGGAGCTGATGTTTTATTTTGGGGCTCTGAGCAGTGTCCTTTCCCACTTGGGAGGAACATAAAGCCTTTCTCATGAATTCCTGAAGAAGAATCTCACAGGACCATGTCCTGCAGCATCTTGTGCTGCACTGGGCCAGTAACTCCCTCACTGGGATTTGCCTGACCTGTTGTCTATTCTACATGACTACTAAACACCAAAGCAAAGGAAAAATCCCCAAAATCTGGCTAAATACCCATCCAAACCTACTGGAAGGCTGGCCTGTGTGTTTTAGTTACCTGATAACTCTGAAACTGCTGTGGCTGCAGCTTTTGCTGCTCTTGGTGCTGGTGCACATGTCCAGGGCCATTCTCTGAAATCCTGTGGCTTCTCCTCAACCTTCTCCTTCCCTGTTCTGGTGCTGTGGCTGTGGGGAGGTGGTCCCAGGGGTTTGCTAGAAGGCGCTGGAGGCTGAAGGGGCAGCAGGAGCTGCCCACCCTCCCTCCAGGCAGCACCAGAGTGCCCAGCACCATGTGTGAGCATCGGCAGAGGAGAGGGAACATCTTGTACCTATCTTGTGTCAGCAAGCTGAGAACAGGCAAGGAACATGTCTGATAATGTGTTTCACATTGAAATAATTAAAGAGAATTGTTGCTGGAGGGAAATGTGCCTTTAAAAATTAACCCTGACATCTCTCCGACAATTTGGCGTATTACAAGAGATCCTTTTTTCCCCTCTCCTTTTTTTCCCTTCTTTAGTTTTACTAAACTTGATATGCATTTTTCAGCACTTTGGAAAATGCAGAGCCTTTGAAAACTCCCCTGTATGAATAGTCTATACTTACAAGAGCAGCCCATCTATTTTCCACTGAACTACTGGTAGGACTGATGTTTAAAGGAACGGGGCTGAAGTAAATGACACGTTCTGCAATGCCCCGGAGCCTCTGCTAGTTATTATTGTTTGAATCTCTGTCTTGATTGCATATATTGCAGTCTTCTATCACACAGGGAGCCAGTTTTGAAATCTGAATGTTGTTCCTCAAATAACCATCAAGCAGCTAGCTTTATTATTTCTTCTTTCCCTGAAAAAATATCCTTGGAAATTGAAAGTAGTCATTTCCATAAAGCACTCAAAGTTTAAAAATGTTCTTTTTGAAGGAGCTGGAGAATTTGAAAACAAATGTTAATGTCTATAAACACAGTATTACTTATTTTTTTTAAATTCAAGCTGTGGCAACAACAATTACATTCACATTTTTGTCATCTGTAGGAAGTTAAATATACGAACAGGTATCAGTGACTGGGAAGTTTGGCTTCCCTATATCACGGCTATAAAAGTTACTTACTGGTTGAAGAATTGTGCAACTTTTTATTGAGGTGAGTTTCTGTATTTTCTGTTCTCCATTCAATCATAATTTGTTAGTCCAGGGGTAGGAAATGTTGGGTTTCTCTCCCTTTGTTTATTTACTGATTTGAAGCTGCATTTCCAGCCTGGAAAAGGGCGCAGAAGGTGGCAGGGCTGGTGAGGGTGCTCGGGCTGCTTTTCCTCTCTGATGTGGCTGGGACCATGGGAGTTTTCCAGGCTCTTTCCCTGTGCTGGTCACCCGGAGGAACCTGAGGCTGTTATTCCAGACCTGCTGGCTGGAATTCTGCAATTCCTTGATCTGAGCAATGGCTGAGGTGCTGCTGAGGCATCCCTGGATTTCAATTCTGCAACCAACAAAACAGGCGTGCAAATTGTCCTTCAGATGCTGCAAAGTCTTTTTGTTTTCAATTTTTTTCTTTATTTATTTTTTATTTCTTTTGAATAATGTGTGACTCGATGGGAGGCAAACAGAGTGCAATGTACAGGAGCAAGAACACACTTTTAATTTGTACCTGCAGTTCCCAGGTTGCAGGACAGATTCCCGGGCGCCACCCTCTGTCCTGGAGCACCTCAGTCTGGCATTTATACTGACAAAATCACCTTGCAGCAGCCAAATCCTCTTGCATTCCTCAGTCAAGGAGAAGAGACTCAACCTCATATTTCCTCTTCCCCTGAACTTTTGATGATTTGGTGATCTTGGGCACAATCCTCCAAGGTGCTGAGTACCCCCATGGGTGTTTAACCAGGACAGCTGATGGTTTGTGATGCTTCCTATGACTGGGTGCTTCCTTGGTTAAATTTAAAATACAAAATACTTTTAAAACACTCTTTAAAAACATTTTTCTTGGCTTGGGAAAGATTTTTTTCCCTTTTTATAAAACCAGCAGCTGAAGAAGTATCTGTTAGCTGCTGGGATATGTGCTATAAACCTGGCTGTACACAATATTGCTGGGATGTACTTTTTGGCTATTAAAGGCTCATTAAAAAAATTAAAGTCCCCACAATTTACAATATTTTCCATTGAAATAGCATGTTAACACATTTCTTTAATCAGTGTGTAACTGTCAGGGGAAAGAACAATTCATCTAGTATATGCATACATTAGGAAAAAAAAATTATCAGATTTAATTTTATTTGTTTTATATTCAGGGATTTTTTGAAGGAATTCCTGCAGGGAAATGGTTAATCTATTTTTAACTAAAGCTTACTTTTGTAATCTATCCAGTGCTTAGAGTTCTGTCATTGATCTATGATTTATGTGATTTAAACCACCTCTTGGCTGTAACATTGGTTTCTATCCAAGATGCTGAGCTGAATACTAATTACGAGATCAAATTTATGCTGTTGGGCTAAGCAGCTGAAGGAGCTTTCCATGCAGGACTCCCTTAAACCACGCCACCATTCAGCATTAGTGGAATATTTGGCGAGGGGGATGGGGGAAAAAAAGCTGGAAAAGGGGGAAAAAAATACAGCAAGAAAGCTGAAGTGTCCTTTGAAAGCTTTATTTTTAGTTCTCTTGAATGAGTGCACAGTGCTGGATGCAGAAATTCAGCGTGTGAATATGCACATGGGGCTGTTTTTCCAGCAGAATCTCACTAATTCCCCCTAACGACTGGGAAACCCACTGAGAAAAGCCAAATGGCACCAGAGAGCAAACAAATAAATATGATTGAGGAGATTTTATTCCAAGATGTATTTTATGCCTTTATTTTGACAAGTATCACATTGTCAGAATGATTTATGGTATTTCAGAGCATACCAGTAAATGCACTGTAGGATGGGTCCTTACAGGAAGAAAGTCTGGGTAACAATAGCTTTGCTTTGCCTCTGCTCAAAGCATTTTTGCTGAGAAATCAGCCAAGAGCACCAATTTTATGGAAAACATAGGTTTCCTCCAGTAAGAATGAGTACCAATTCTATTCTCCTGCATCACCTTTGCAGAGGAGGTTGGGATGACAGCAATTTTCTTAGGGAGAAAAGGAGTCAAAACCTGCTCCAAGAGCTCAGAATCTATACCCCAGTCTGAATAAAAAAGAAAATTCCTATTGGAATTTCATTGGCTATAATGATTTTTGAGAGGAAGCATGTTCCAATGTGCCATTTGACTTTCATCTCTGCTGGTGTAATGTTGAGGTGCTTCGTTTTGATGATGCTGTAATATTTTAGCTTGTTCAAGCATCTTGTATATTTTTGATTGTTTGTTTATTTATTTACAGTGTCATTTTCCTGTTTCCCAATGCTTTGCCTTATATTTTGTTCCAGTTGGGCAACTGGAGCATTTTCAGCCTCCCACTGCACCTCGTTAAAATGGAACATTTCCATAAAACGCTTTCCCAAACTCAGTTTCTCCAGAATGATTTTAGGAACCTTTTCAGGGATCTTTTAAGAAATACTGAGGAAAATACTGGGATTTCTCACAGAATTCCAGGTTGTGACCATTTCTCCTGCCTTTTTAGCTGGGGAGGGGCGTGTTCTGGTTTGGGAAACGCTTTGGCCAGTGGATCAATGCATGGGGGGTGTCCGCAGGCACAGAGCAGGGGAAGGATTTGGATGCTCTGCGGTTCTCCCTGTGATATCCATGCTGCCACTGGTGAGGATGATTGCCTGGAGCCCTTTGGGGGCTGTGTCCCCTCCCCTGGCACAGGTTCCTGCAGCCAGCAGGTCTCCCCGCTCCGGCCGTAGGAGGCCCTTTGGTGGGGAATTCGTTTCCTTTTATCCTTATTCTTGCTCGCTTTAAAAACAGAACCCAAAGCAAATAAAAAACCAGAAACTGAAATAAAGCAAACAGAAAACCCTGAAGAAGTTCCTTCCAAGGGTAATTTTAGACTAATGACCTCTGGTTGTGTATCTACTGCTCATGATCTTCTTCATTTGTTATTTCTCCCATTTCTAATGTGGAGAAACTCATATTTCATTTAGATCCTTTTTGCTTTTCAAAATTATATTATTTATAATCCACTTGATGTCATACTTGATTTAATGTGCATTGTTATAAGCAATTTGCAATGTGGAAATAACCCACATTGTGCACATTTGGGGGAAAGCTTTTGAATATCCATATGCACACGTGGTGCTGAAGTGGGATGTGCTTGGGGACATTTTTATTAAGAGGTGCCACAGTTCATGACCCCATTTGTGTATTTTGTTGTCCTGTGACGCCATCCTTACCTGTGCTCTCTGTACCTACAGCAGAATCATCCTTAATCTTAACAGAATGAATTTCCTCACAGGCTTCAGTCTGCAAAAGGGACATTATTAAAAATCCTGGATGAGCCCAGGGACACTGGAGGACCCCCACGTTGTGGCTGTGATTGCAGTCAGGTCACTTTGGCAGCTGACTGGGACTGCTGGATGTGAGACATTCCCTCACTGCTTCTGCAGGGAAATAATTTGCACCCTCGGTGATGTTGTTGATCTTGAATGATCTGAGGTAAAACAACAGAAATGAGGATGGGCCTGGAGTTAATTGCTGTCGTGGTCTGAGGGACTTCAAAGGGATGATTTTACCAGAAGCCTCATTAAATGGGTTGGATATTTTGCTGTGCTGAACAGGTGGCTGGAGTGCTCCAAAGGGAAGTGTTTGAAGATGGGAAGCCCCTCTGGGATTCTCCGTGCCCGTGGAGCTGCCAGGGCAGGGAGCAGCTCCAGCAGAGACTCCCAACGTGGGCCAAGGGCTGGACATGTGTCAGGGGAGGCTTGAGGGATCCACAGACCCAGGCCACCCCAGTGGGTCCGCATCCTGAGCAGGAGCTGTTTCTCTGGAGCCTTGGCTGGTGGGACTGATGCTGTGGAAGCCACACGGGAGCTGTGTGGCCTTGGGACAGTGGCTGTGCCCTTGGCCAGGACTCTGGGTGCCATGGCAGCCTTCCTTCCCTGTGCCCTCACCTACACCTTCCTCCTGTGCAGCCTTTACAGAGCAAAAACTCACTGAGGAGCAGAGAAATCCTCTATAAACCAGGATAAAGGAACATGCTAGAGGAAAGATATACAATATTCTACATATATATATATACACATGCACACTAAATAGTTGTTCTGTTTTCCTTTTCATTCTCTGCAGCAGAACCGTTAAATTCACAATTATGGGTTTGGCAGTGAACTGAGGGGATTTCAACTGAAATTGCAGGAACTAAAATTGTAGAGATGTAACACATCCCTGTGCTTACACCTGGGTATCTAAAATGTGATTTATGCCTGATAGATAAGCAGATATTTTTGTATATTTTCATATATATATCAATAGTACACAAGGGAATTTATTTTCTTAGTCACTGAGCCATAATAGATTGGTTTGGGTTGAAGGGGACATCAAAGATCATCCATGGGCAGGGACACCGCTCACTACCCCAGGTTGCTCTAACCCTGTCCAACCTGGCCTTGGGCACTTCCAGGGCTCCAGGGGCAGCCACAGCTGCTCTGTGCCAGGTGATCATGCCAGGGGAAATCCAGATTTTCTCTGCGTCTATAGGGATGCTCCTTAATCCTAACATGCAAAATTGATGACGAAAAGGTTTGAGCCCAACTCAGGCTGCTGAACATTCAAGATGAATATTCCCACCACACAAATCAGTTTTTTGCCCTTGGGAATCCATTTTTCAGCAGCACCCAAAACCTGCTTTTCCTTAAGTTTAAATCCCAGCAAACAAAGAGCAGAGAAACCCAAACCACATCAGGCATTTGGGATGCCCTCCTTAAGGAAGTAGCAGCCCTGGAAGAGCTGAAGTGCCTTTAAAGCACTGCTGGGTTTTCATGGAAAATGATTACAAGTTCAGAGATAATTTATAAAAGAGCGTAGGAGCTCTGTAGTTTCTGCAAACCAGTGGAAATTAATAAAACCCAAGGCTGGCTATTAGATAAACCCGAGCAGACAAAGTGTGTGTAACTACCCGTAGAGGGGCTGACATGATGAATGATGATGGATCCAAAGCCATCTGAAGTTTTTTAGGAATAATAGCAGCATAAAGTCATTTCTATAGGGTACCTAAACATGCCTGAAACAACACTATATTGAAGGTTGCATATTATGCTAAGACAAGTATTTATGGTTGGAAGATGTCTGGGTTGGGAATATCAGTTTTTGTAAACCTTTTCTCACTTCTTTAATCTTTGATTTAAAGACCTATCCAGAGATTAAAAAAAAAAAAGCTGATTCCTAGAATTGTCCTGCAGAGATAGTAAATACCTTCTCAGCTCAGTGCCTGGTGCTACACAGCTGCTTTCCTTGTGGAGGAATGAATGTTTTCCTGGGGGAACAAAAGGGGAGAGGCACCTGAGTAGCAGGAAGGAGGGTGGGCAACAGCTCAGCTCATCTAAATCAAGCTAAACTCAACTAAACTCCTCCCTAGGACTGGGAAAGGAAAACCCTCCAGTGTGGTGCCACTTGTGTCGAGTGAATTTTATATTAATGCAATTGTAAGTGTTGTTGAATTTGCTGTTTGGGGGGGTGTCTTTTTAAGTAGGTTCTTTTTTTTAATTTATGGTCACAGCACTTGTGGTTAAATGTGGCAGCTGAAAAAAAATAATGGGCACAAGTGTAGAGAATGGACAGAAATGTGTGTAAGCACCAGGGGCATGCAGTGGAGTTTTGGAAGTAAAATGCCCCTTCTGCAGACCTGCTGCCTTCCAGTTGTCTTTGTGCCTCTGAGTGTTGCTGTCCTGTTCAGATGAGCGAGAGCTTTTGATGACAGGTTTTTCTGAGAGCACAACAAACACAACCTGTGTTTGTCTCAGGTTTAGAAAGAGAGAAACTTTCGTGCCAGGCACAGATTGATTTCTTAAATGTGAGGGTCTCCAGCTTTCCCCAACCTTTGCTAGCACACTGCAGCAATGTGTTCTGCAAGCATGTTGATTCCCTTAGGTCTGTAAGAGCCTTTGAGACAGAGCTAATTTTTTCAGCATTGACTGTGGAGATTTGTGACTTCAGATGTGAATGTCCCTTTCTCAACCCTGCTGCCAGTGACCCACTGCACTGCAAGTGTCTCACATCATAAAGTGCTTATTCACAGAGGGCTCTGACCAAGGCTATCTGGAGGGTGGGAGATGCTTTCCTGGCAATGGGATGTGAACATCGTGGGGCAGATCTTCAGCTGGGATAAAAAATCCTGCTCGGGCTCTGTGGCTCAAAGGACATCTGTTAATTCATGTGGAAAATTCGTGACCCCAGAGAGATCACAAAGTTCAGTGTCCTTGAGCAAGTGCCACACTTTGCAGTCAAGATCAAAATGTCTTTCTCACTCGAATTCCCTTGAATTTTAATTTTCTAAAAGTCCTTTAAGTTATTTTATACTGAAACCTACAGTATTATCCAAGATAACTTTGAGGAATGCTGTGTGTTCTCCCTTTCTCTTTCACTAAGTTATTGAATTTCCACACTGGTGGGAAGCCCTGAGAGCTCACCTGGCTCCTCTGCTCATGGGCTGTGCTCCTCCTGTGCAGAGGCTGAGCTCTGTGTGGCCATTACCCCAAAACAGCCATCCAGGACTTTATTTGGTTATCCTTGAAAGAGCCTCAATCTTTGATTTCCAATTTAGTTACATCAAGTATTTGAGGAAAGTCTCTTAGCTGGAGGATTTTGGAGGGCAGATTTGGAGGATTTGGGGAGCTGGTTTGCCTGCCAGGGGTGTGCTCTGGGCACTTGTGTGTTTTGGTGGTGAATTGAGAGGTGGGATTGCCTTGTGCTGGAGCAAATCCCCTGAGCAGAGGATTTTCAGGCTCCTTGGCACTGGTGCAGGGCAGCCAAGCAGCCTCCAGGCCGTGCAGCTTTCCTCCTCTCCTTTGGAGAGCAGCAAGGCACTTGGAAAAATGAATCATCTCCTGGCACAAAATCTTTCCTCCCTTGCTGCAGGAGATTTTGTCCTCTTATTGGGGCACCAGACTGCTGATGTTGTGTTTGTTCAGCTCTCAAGGCATAGATCATTCGCCTTGAATTCAAACCAACAAACCCACGAGGGTGAGGTGTGGAGGGCAGCATTAACCTGGGGACAGGAGGGACCATCAACATCACTTTTGCTATTGCCCCAAAATGTCTGTGTTCAGCCAGGGAATGAGCCTTTCGTCCATCATTCAGATGTGTCAGAGGACCTTTATCTTCCTTTTTGATCCCTGGTCTGTGCTGGAGCTGATGACAGGCCTGGAGTGCAGTCCCATGAGGCTCCCCCCTCATTAACACTTGGGTTTCTTCCCCCTCAATCCAGCCCCCAGGACAGAGAGCAGCATTTCACAGCCCTGCCTGGTTTCATAGAGTCTCTTACTTCTGTGGGATTCTTTCTTCCTTTATTTCTTTATTTTCAATGTGTTGCACAAATTCACACAAACATCTCAGAGGCCTCACCCCCTTCCCATCAGCTCCTCACCATGGCTTCTACTGGAAGTCAGGCAAAGTCATCTTTACTCCTGTGAATTTTATCAACTTAAAATACAAACAATTAAAAAGAAGTGGTTTCAGGCAGCAAGGTGGCCCTTGAGTGCCTCAGTCAAGTGTTGCATTTATACGCTGAACTTTTAATTATTTTTTTTACCTTAGTCTCTTACACTTGTTGCTTTATGTGAGTCCATGGAGCAGATGAAATAATAATATTGGGAGGGAATGTGCTGTTGGTGTCAAGTGGGTGGAGGTTTAGTGTTTCTCTGCCCATCCCTTCCAATCTTTCTGGTTAATAATGACTTGCCTTGTTACATAAAGCAACTGCAGACCTAGAAAATGGCAGGAAAGCTTAAGTTTGAAAATCTGAGTACTCAGGGTGGGAGAAAACTTTGCTCTGGAGAGGGTCTGTCACCTCTCCTTTGACTTACAAAGTGTTTCTCTACAGAGGTCGGTGTTGGGAAGGTTCTGGGAGCATGGCTCTGTCCTGAGCAGCATAAATCCATAAAATACAACCCCTGTAGTTATTTGAGAGCCATTGTGTCATTAACAGATGGACTTGATGGTCTTAGGGGCCTTTTCCAACCTAATTGGACCTGTGATTAGCAGGACCCTTAGAGCCAAGTTTCAGCTGTAGGCACACAATATTCCTGTTCCCACAGGTGGCCCCAGAGCAGGTGACCACCACGACAATGTTCTCCAGACCTTCCTCCTTTTCCCAGCAAGAAGCTTTTTCTCCAAGCTGATGCCAACCCTGCTGTCTCTGCCCGCTCACTTTGTGTGCTGCATTTCCTAATTTGTGCTATTTTGACCTTCTCCAGCAGAAGGTGTGGTAGCCCTTCAGTGCAGGGCTGTGAAAGGTCCCTCAGATCCTCCTCCCTCAGCCACTGAGTGCCCTGCATGAAATGCTTCCTTTCCTGTTGTCTAAAAACCGGGATTGCTTTGCTCTGTGCTGCTACATCCCCTGGCCAGCCAGCAGGCTCTTCTGGAGGCTCCTTGGATTCCATTAACATTTTGTTAATGAAATAGTGCTTTGTCAAAGAGTCTTGAAAACTTAAAAGGGTATTTAAGCTTCTTCCGTGAGTCAATACCATGTAATGTCAACATTACCACGAAGGGATAATTCAGAGATGTCACACAAAACTTGTGTTATGCCATTTGCAGTCTGGCAAAACAGCTCAGCATTTATGTTGTTTAATCCATCTTCAGAAATCTTTTGTTCTGAAAAAGTTGGAGATCAATCTTGTCAGTATTTAGTGACACAAAGCTGATGTAAGTCACTGTGCTCCTATTGACTCCATCTGAGTTGTAATGATTTACCCCAGGCTCGAATTAAGCCCAAATTAGGCACATGAAAAACTCAATACCAAACTTTTAAGGAAGATGGAACTGAATGGCACAGATCTTGGAAATGGGAATGTGGATGGAAGTAGACTGGAGGAAACAGCTTGCAATGACCTGGGACAGACACCATCTGAAGAGACTTAAGGAAAAATAATCTTTTCTAAGGCTTTGCATTGATGAAATAATGGAGTTTCCTGGCTAGAAGGGAAGAGGAAATACACAACTGGAGTTCAGATCTGAGCACTGGCAGTGAGATTGGGGCCATAGGGACTGAATTCCACACTGCACGTGCTGCAGTGTCCTGGCCTTGTCACTGTCACAGCCATTCTGGTCAAGGTACATGAAACCTTTTTTCCCTTTCTCCTCCCTTTCTTTTTTTAGCAATTCTCTAATCATACCCACCGCAGAAGGAAGCTGTTTCATCCTCCTGGACACTGCAGCGATGCTGTTTGTTTTACCTTTGTACTTTTTAATCCTTTTCCATTAAAGCTCTCTGTAATTGATGTATTTGAATGTAGTGAGCAGTGGCCTCAGCTTGCTTTGAAGAAAATAGACTGCCTTACTTCATCCTTGGCTGAATCCAAAGTGCTTTCCTGTGATTATTTCTTGGCTGTGTTGAATCTATTTCCCTTTCAGACTCCACAGATAGATGGGGTCAACTCCACAATGTCCGAAGGGATGTGAAGTTCTTTAAAAATTATTCACATATTTTGGTGGCAAAGGTTTAGTGCCTCATTCACATGCAGGATTTTTGTTTCCAACCAGGCATTGTGGAAGCAGGCAGCATCCCAGACCTGTGCAGGAACTCAGCAGGACAAGAACAAGTCGGGGGAAAATATTCCCAGTGTTGTGTTGCTCCTGGTGGCTCAGGTATGCTGAGGTAATTTGCAGGTGCTTTGGGAGGAAGGGAGAGTTTCTGGCTCGATTGCACACAGCAGGAAGAAAAATAGCGTGAGGCTCTTCATTTGTACTTATTTTCGCTGTTTTACAACCTGGGAAACATTCAGGGCATAAATCAATTGGTCTTTCAGCAGAGGGACACAGAGGACTTGCAGCCTCCTTGCTCCAGGTGAGGTCAGTGCAAGAGCAATGGGAGTGGGGATAAAACATGGACCAAAGGGAACACGGTGCCAAAGCAGGGTAGGAGACCCTCTGAGGGCAGGTTTGAACACACAGGGTGTTCCTTACAGTGTGAAAGGGCCTCAAAAGCTCCAGCTCTTCTGGAGAGACGCCTTGTACAAACTGGGCTGTACCTGGGTGTGTGCAGCACTAGAATAATTTGACAATTAAATTAACTTTTAAATTAAATTAAAATTCTGATCCCAGAATCAGATTCTTTAAAGGAATAATGCCTTTGCTAAGTAGGAAAATGTGAAGAAACCCCACAAATGTTATGTGAGAAGCAGAATCAGACATAAAGTTTATGATCCATCTTGGCCTGCTGTTATAACCCAAACGTGGAGGGAGCACAGTGAACCTGAAACACCACAGTCAGCACTGCAGCAAAATCAAGCATGGCAATGGAGGGGATGTTTAAATTGAGGTTAAAAGAAAAAAAAACAAAAAAAAAACAACAACCCAGGGACTACTAATAAAAAAGGAAAACTTGATGTGGGGAGTAATGCAAGTGTATCTGTGAAGTGCCATTCAGGCACAGGCTGTCACAAAGGCTTTGCAGCTTTTAATAAAAATACAGTGTGAATAAGAGGAGGCTGAGAAAGCAGTGCAGGATGATGTGCATTTTAACATAGTATTTAAAAAAAAGAGGGAAAAAGTCCTGAAGAACTGTTTCAGGTGGGAGAAACTGTGCAGAGGTGGGATTCATGGCTGTGCTGTGGATGTTGGAAGAGGAGGGATGTGGCCACATCAGGTGTGTGATGGCAGCAGGGAGAGAGACCCTGCTAGCTCAGGACAGTGGTTATCAATGCCAGAGATGGCACTGCCCTCTCCCAGTGGCAAATAGGATATTCCCTTGTGGATGCAGAGCTGCTACATCTCATAAAATCAGGTGTTACAGTGATTTAATAGAAATTGTTTTTAAAAATACCAAGTGCCTGATACAAAGACTCTGCAGATAATCCATGAAACCATTATGCTTCTCTTTCTCTTAACCCTTTTCTAATTTTTCTTACTCTCATCAATGATATTAAACATCTCTACCTGAACCCCTTGTCTCAATTCTTCCTGTATAAATTTCAGACAACAATATTTTCTTCTGTACTTTTCTGAAAATGGTAAATTCTGGGGCAAGCAGCTCTGAATTATTCTGTGTTTGAGCAGTGCCCATCCAAGCAGAGCCCTTATGTTATCCAGGGGCTTCCAGCTCTGACCATGGTAATTTCTGAACCAAGCAAAATATTCCCTCTCTATTGCATTAAATGGGGTAATTGAAAGGAATCAGTGTTTTTGCTACTCCATACTGTCCTGAACAAGTGTTTATTGTAGTTTCCTTGTTTCAGGCAGTTTGAACAGGGGCCTGTGGTGGTCCAGCTCGTTGGAAACTTTTGTGCAGAAACCAGGAGGATGCTACAGCTGGAGCTAATCCCTGAGTAAGTTTTCTGAGGCCATTATGTCTCCCAGAGTTTGGAGGTTTTCTCTAAAGGAGATATTGCTCTGTGTGTGAGGCAGAGAGAAAGAGCATCGCCTCGAGGCTTTCAGTTATCACACTGCCTAAATAGCCCTTATTTTTAGTCAGAGTCTTCTGAATATGAGATCCCACTACAGGTAGGTGAAGTGACCTCTTTGGGTTTGAATCTGCTCCTCTCTGGCGGATGCAAAGCTGCAGCTTTGAACAGGAGCCCCCTCCTGCTCTGTGCAAAGCTCTTTGAATTGCCCCTGATAGGTTCTGAGGCTCCCCGGGTGCGTGCCAGGCACTTTGAAGATGAATGCCCAGAACGAGGGAAACATGAAACAAAACTCAACTCCCTTATGTCAGAGTGAGCAGCAGATTCCTCAAAGACCTGCAGCACAATGGTGCTCTTTGCTGGGTGAGAGGAAATGGGCTGTGGTTCACCAGCTTGTCAGAGCAGAATTGCAGAGCAGGGCTGTGCTTTGGGTGGTAGAGCAGCAAAGGGAAGGGTTTGGGGGGCTCCACAATATTCAAGTCTGGCAGAACTTGTTTCAAGTTGGCTTTGTTGGGTCTCTCTTGGTGAAGGGAAATTTATTCTTGTTAATTTTGATTCTTCCAGAAGTTTGCTGTGTGTTCAAGGCGACAGATGTGCCACCTCTTCTTGAGGGGGAATATTTTTCTTTGTCTCCATGAAAATCCTCACCCCTGCTCCTAAAACTCTCTGTATCCACCATCATTTTTTGGTGCATTTTGGTGGTGACCACCCACAGTCCTGGGAGCTGAAGGGCCCTTGGGGGAGTGGAACAGCTGTAGGAACATTTTTGTTATTTGTCTTATTCCAAATATTTCTGTGACAATTGACATGAAAATATCCATTACTGTCTTTTTTAAACCTGATGGATCAGTTCTTCTGGCCCTAGTGTGTGATCCAAAAATTTTCATTAGCATCAGATGGATGAACCCATTTCTTTGAGGGGTTAATGGGCTTGTAATGCAAAAAAATTGAACTGATACCTCAGGAGAGACTGGGTGTGGGAGCAGAAGGGAAGGGAAGGGAACAGGAAAACAGATTAAAAAACACCAAGAGAGATTTGTTAATAGTGGTTGGAGATATTCTTCTCACCTGTCCTGGGTGACTGTTCAAATGCAGATGTGTGAACTCCTGTAAAGCAAATGAGGAAAAGCAGAACCCTTCGGGCCATAATTCTTTTCCATATGTGATAGATCCCTCTTCCTTCCAATCAATTAATTGCATCCTAAAAACATCTATTTCTCACCATTGACTTTAAAGGGATTTTAGATGAGTGGCTCAGATATAGCTGTCTACACAGTAAGTGATTAAAGTTGGGTTAGATGAGCTGGCAGACTACACCGGGGTTTTTTTCTTCCTTCATGCCAACCCTAAATCAAAAGGCATCTCATCAGAGTATTATAAAATACAGCCTTCAGAGGGAGACTCTTCTACTTCCATATTCTGGCATCTGAAGGGAGGAGGGAGACTCCCATCAATTTAGAGAGAGGTAAAGATTTCATCTCCCTCTAGAAATCATGGCCATAATGGGAAATTCAGACATTTATGAGATTTGCTTAGCCAAGGCAGAGCTGAGCCTGTGGATGCTTCTGTTTGTAGTGTTGCAGCAAAAGCAGAATAAGAGACTATTTTTAGGGGTTGTTTTCATTCTTTTTTGCCCCTCTTTGATTAGGTTAAAGCCCATCTTATACCTGGGGAGGGGCAGACACAGTCTGTGTCCCTCACAAAGTAAAACCCCGTATGAGCCCTCTCCCTGTGACTGCAAAATGGGGATAAACTGGGAAATAGGGTTGATTGCAGGTGTTTATTAATGGGGACACTCCCAAAGAAGCATTTACCAATTCACCAGAGAGGAATTCTCACCAAAACCTCTTGCAAGTTGTGCCTGGTTTATGTTTCAATTTTAAAACCAGGTAAGGTTGTAAGAGAGATGAGCAAGTTACTGGCAATTGGTGAATATTTCCCTTGGATTTCAAAATTTGGCAAACCTTGAATATTCTATAAATACCTTTTATATACCATAAATATCCGTATATTTTAAAGCAATGTGAGTTCCAAGGACAAGAGAAAGCAGAGCAAGAACTGACTTAGTTTTAAATCAGAAAGAGACAGGCATTTGTTTCCTCTAAATGTTAATTCTTCAACATAATGGGTAAAGTATCAAATTATTATTTAAACCCACAAATAAAGTGCAAGTCCCTTTTCCCATCTCTAAGTAATGTTCTCCTGCCAAAGGACAGGCATGGCTGTATTTTTTCCTAATGGAATCTGCATAGCTTTGCCCTGATAGTCCACTGCTGAATATTGATGGTGCAATAATTGGCTCTTTATTGGTATATTGTGTTTTCTTGGAGATTTTTCGACTTCCTGCAGTAAATCCTTTCTGAATTTTGCTCCTTTTATGGTTTGGTGTTTACAAAAGTTGGTAATTCTGGTGGAACAGCAGGATTGTGTATAAGACTCGGGATTTTGATTTGTTGTATGCCATGAATTGTTAGCTGGTATCTCTCCTTTTATCTTTTTTAGTAGAAATATCTCAGTTGTTGCTGTCTATATTTAGCAGGAGAACTCAATCTCTCTCCTCTATCTGTTTTCTCCTATTTGTCCCTGGCTTGAAGGGTTGGTGGCACTCAGTGGTGGATAAATGCAAGGAAATCTAATAATGCCTTTCTAATATACCCATTTATCTGCTATCATATTTTATTTTAACTCTTCATGCAACTGTGTAATCATTGCTCCATTGCTATAATTGGATTTCAAAGTATATTTGTGCTATTTAATTACATCTATAGCTTCTCTATAAGTGCATCCAGAGTAATTAGTAATCTTCTACTTTTTAGTGGAATTATATTTTATATCAACTGTGCTCATTTTTCTCTTCAAATTCTTCAACACATTTGCACCAGTTTTGCTTTTTACACTGGAATTTCTGGCATAAATAATCATTAAGGGTTTTTTTTTCCCTCCCCACTGTGAATGTGAACAGAGTCGAATCCAGCTTTCACTGGAGTCAATGGTAATCTTTTCATTTCCTTCAGTGAAAACTGGATCAAGTTAATAGATTGCAAATTGCATTCAAGGCAAAGTCACATCTTATCATAGAAATAGTTGTGTAGCAGCTCCTGGGGTATTGATGAAAGGTGCAAAATTGATTGTTTCCATTTTTTCTTACGGGGTTTTTGTATAGATTCTCTTATCCAACTTTATTAATTTTTTAGCCCATAAGTTACAGCATTGCAATAACATTTAAAAGATTCATTTTAACTTGCTTTTCATGACAAATTACAAACCTTTCCATTTGAAGATTTTTGTGAGTGGCTCTAGAACTTTGCTTTCCAGACCCCAAGTTTATCTGTTCATCTCCATTATGATGTTTGAGAATGGGCATTTTTAAGTTTTAAAAATATTTTGTCTTAATTTTTGATTGCAAACCAAATATTTGACGCTTTTTTTTTTGCCATTTCTCTTGTTTCACTTCAGAGCTGTGTCAGTTCATGGACAGATTTAGTCCTCTTCCTGATGAATATGAAAACCTGCAAGCACTTCCCTCTAAAACTGTAATTCCAGCAAATTACATTCCCAAGTAGGCAGAAATTTATAACGTTCACTTTTTCCAACATGTCAATTTTGCCACTGTGGGATGGTAACTATATGTACCAAGTAAAATCTTGATTTTTAAAAAGAAAAAATTATTGCAACTGGCTCGTTAAGGAGTTATTTTTCTCTTCTGCACTGCTCCCACTCTGTTGATTAGAGGTTTGTTGCTTTGGTAATGTGCTTCTCCTCCAGGCTGTTAATGATTACAGACACCTCTCTAACCTGTGATTTTGGGGGAAGGTTATTGACAAGGTGAGATGACAACAATTGTAGTTGTTTCTATGGCTTAGAAATGTCCTTCATCTCTGCTGGCCCCGTGTCAGGGCTCGGGATTTAGAGTGAAAGTGGAGCTGATGCCCAGGATTAGAGATTCTTTCTTGTGCTATTTATTCCCAAATCGTGCCAGTTCATGAGGTTAGAAAGAGCACTGTGAAAGATGATAAATTGTTATTTAATTCTTAATGAAACATCAATGCAAATGGTGCCTATTCCATCCCCAGCAGAAGGTGACTTTGGTGGGTTGAGGATGGAGCCCCTCGGATCTCCAAGGAGAGATGCTCATCCTGGTGGGATTTTAGAGCCTCAGGAACCTTTGTGAGCTGGAGCATCTTCAGCTTCAGAAGGCAGGATGAAAATTACCTGTTCACCCAGCCTTTTGTTTGAAAAGAGAGACATTGAACCACTTGTACTGGAGATTTTGTTATATTTCCAGCATAGGGAAATTGTTTATGAGCTTCAAATGGAAAAAAAGCCCTTAACTATGATAATAGTTATAATTATAACTATAATAGTTATAACTACATCATAGTTATATAGTTACTATATAACAGAAATTAATAGTAATTTCATTACTAATCATTTGAATGGAGCAGCATGAGCACTCATGCACCTGAAATTCAAACTTTGAATCCTGCAGGTATTTCCATGTGAGAGGTGCCTCTCCACTAATGGGAGCCACATTCCCACATCACAGGACACTCCTCATCAGAGGCTGGATTTTTCCAGTGGATGCCTTTGAGCACTTTGCACTGAAATTTTGTCAAAGAATGGCTGGTGTTTTGCCACTTTAAAACCATGGAAACATCACAATGTTCTTTTAGAAATGACTCCAGGAATTAATTGCAGATGACTTATTAATGAAACAAATATTCAGCTGTCACTGGAACCAAACTCCACGAGATGCTTAATGATTATTTTTTGAGAAAACACTTTTGTGTTTGTTTGATCTGCCTCGTGTTAACAGCAGTAGGAAAGGAGGGAAGCATTTGGTGTCGGAGTGGAAACTTGAAACTGGCAAAATGGAGAGGAAAAACATCAGCCAATGACTGGGAAATAGGTGAGAAGCCCAAAGAAAGGGCAGATCCCTAACAATTATGTTGGCAAGCTGCTCCCCCAGGCAGGCCTGGTTGGGTAATAAGGGTTAGATCTGGGGGCAAACAGGGGAATCTGGAAGGGAAGGTTTTCACAGTAACATTAATTTCATCACATTCTGTGTCTGGAAAATGAGCATGAAAGGATTTGCCTCGTATGGGGTGGGTAAATGTTTGCAAACTGCAGAGAGACTCTCAAATGAATGTGAAATATCAGCTGTAGCTCTGCAAATGACAATAAAAATAAATGTTGCTAATTAGGGAATGTGCATTGCTCTTGGCTGTGGCGCTGGTCTGGGATGCACCCCCGAACTTCCCTGCCCAGCACTGTGTGCATGGACCTTCCCCAGTGCCCACGGGCCACCCAAGGGGCATTCTCCCACAGGCAGCTGGCTGAAGCCATGCATTTTTCCAGGAGTTCTCCTTTGCAAGGGCCAGCTATAAATAGGTAATCAAGCTTCTCCACGGCTGCTGTTTACAAGAGCAGGAACACGGGGCAGGACACGAGCGCGGCGGATCCGCCCGCCTCGGGAACACATCTCAGGTGTCCTTCTGCTGGTGCTGCTAAATTATTTACCACTCAGCAAGCCTGTGCCTGCGTGAGATATTGGAAGGAGGGAATCTGAGGTGAAACCCCATCCGTTTACCCAGAGCTGACACTGGAATATTCATTATCACATTAAATCCAACCACAGTGAAAATGAAGGCTTCCGTTGATTATGTGCTTGCATAAAAGGCTTCTTTGGTGGCAGGCCCGTGTGCCAGGGATCTGAATATAAAATCAAGTAAGTGGAAACCAGTTTTTTTATGGTAAATTTGCCTTCTTGGAAGTTATGAGAGTTGGCAGGTTTAAATTATGTTTTAAACCTGCGGTGGATTATGTGATTTTTCTAACTGGCCGCAAGCAATACGAGATGAGCACACGCCACCCCAATCCCAGCCACAGGCCTGAGCCAGGATTTCCAATGCAAATAGAAAAGAAATGCAGATTTTATATGCAGGGAATGGTGCATATTTATTTCAGTGCAGTGTTGGTTTGGCAGGGTTGGTGGGGAGGTCTCCTCTTACCAAGGGCTGGGTCTGCACTCACCTGCCTTTCCCTGTCCCTCTTCATCCCAAGTTTGTGCTGGAGCACAGCTCAGAGAGGATTGAAAGAGCCCATTGGATTTATGGATGTGGAAAAGTACAGGAAAATATGTAGATTGGCCAAAAAAAGGCATGAGGTTTTTATCCATCCATCCATCCATCCATCCATCCATCCATCCATCCATCCATCCATCCATCCATCCATCCATCCATCCATCCATCCATCGCTTGCTCCTTCCCTGTCTTCCCCTTCCACCAGGGATCCTTTGAGTTAAAGGCTCAATTAAATCTTCTCTGAGAGGCAGAAGAAAATGTAGAGATGCTGAGAGGAAGCAGCACCACGTGGTGAAAGGCCACCTCTGGAGCAGGATGTCCCACTGGAGGAGGAGGGCTGGAGGCTCTGGGTCACTCAGGGCTGTAAATGAGCTCCCAGGAAAACTGGCACAGTGAGGGCTGGGTTTGGTGGTCGTGGGCATGTACAGGGATGTGAGAACAAAACCTACTTGTGTTGATGCTGAGAACGAGGATTCACCCACCATTAGTAATTTATTGAAAGGCGTGACTGATTGCATCAGCACAAATAATTTAAACATAGATTTTAAAAAAATCAGTGTTCTCCATCCCATAATACTTACAAAAGACTTTCTAATTTGGCAAGCAACAGGTAAGAAACAGAATGATCAGAAACCAGATTTGCCTGGTGAAAGATGGAGATGGACAAATCTTGATTTGGAGCATGATTGAAGTGAAGCCATCATCGTCCAAAAAATCATGGGCTTTTTTTCTGGGAATGCCAGAGATACTTTGTGGCACATTCTTCCCTTTCTGCCTCCTGTTTTCATCTCTAATTGGAAATGTATTTTGTGAGAGGGAATAAAACAAACATCCAGTAGATACAAAAGCAGCAAGGACCTTCAGCTTTGGCTAATCCCTGTAGACAGCACAGAGAGAAACAAAATGTTCTGTAGTTATAACTGAGAGGCAAAAAAAAAAAAAAAAAAATATATGTTTAATAAACATTTAAAGGAAGAATTACATGTGCCACAAATCCCCCTTTATATTGCGCTTAAAATCTCCTTACCTGCCCTTTAGTTTTCATGGTTTTCCTTATCTTCAGTGTCACGTAATCATATTTCAACAGGATTTGCTTCCTCGCTGCCCATCTGCTCTTCCTTTCTAGTGCAGCATTAATGCCACAACACCATCCCAGTAGCTCCCTTCTATGCCACTTTGATGTCAGACACCCAGGGATTCAGGATTTTTTCATTCAGGTTCAGACAGAAAAGTAAAATACCTGGTTTGGAGGAGTGACAGATCCTGATTTCAAATGGAAATGTTCAGAGCAGGGCGGGGGATGAAGGGACAGCGAACAAAACTTGGACTCCTGTGGATGGGGAATGCTGGGATCCAATGGTGGTCTGTCCTGCTGCTCCATGGAGAGCTTCTCTTGGCCCTGGGGAGATGCAGGTACTGCTGTGCTTCAAGTCTGGGCTAAAGAAGGGTCATCCTCTGAGGATATTCACAAAATTAATTAATTAGGGCAAGGCTGGCTTCACCCCTGGTCTCCCACCTGGCTTGTGTGGGCTGCACAGCTTGATCTGTGTTTGCTGAGTTAGAGACATCATTTGGAGAGTCTTCATGTGGTTTATTAATCCTAAAAGCATTGAATTGATAATCTCTGTATTTATACCTTTCTTATTTTCAGAGTTAAGGAAGACTTCATGTATTGTGTCTCACCAGTTTAGGAGCAGAATGGTGTGGGAAGGGATCCTGGAAAGGGGAGAATGGTTTTCTTTTGTTGACAGGAGCTCTCCCAAAAAAAGTTATGTGCTGCTTTTTGCACTGAAAAATGTGAAAAAATTATAGAAATCCATTCTAATTCCCCATGTAATTGTAAATTAGTTCTTAGGTCATTGATGGGAACAGGTCTGTGGTACATCTGGGGATATAATTCTCTCTCACACCACTACCTTTGCTGGACATTAAGCTCTTACAATAATTCACAAAAACCCCTTTTTAAAGCTATCTGATGCCTGCAGTGATCAATACTTGAACCTCTATTCTTGAGACATTTTTTAAATTAAATATAAATTTGGGGGATTTTTCTTATAAGAAAGTTAATCCAAAATGCACCTAATCCAAATTCTGAGGTGTTGGTGCCAGCAGAAGTTACTCTTGATATTTCCAATTAATATTTGCCTCAGATCTCAGGAGGCAGAGCAGGGCTTGGGTGGCTGCAGGATTCCAGAAATTCCTCTGTCTCTGAGTGGGGATCAGGCACAAATTCTGCTCATTCATGCTCGGTGCTGTAAAGACAAAATACACCAGAATTTGGGTGTGCTAAAGCAGCGCCAGAGGCTCTGCCCTTGCCCTGCTGGAACACAGCTCTGGACTGGCTCCTTGCTCACTCTGGGGTTGCCTGGGCTGGTTTTGGTGGGAACAAACCAAAATGAGATGAGGCCACCCCAGTCCCACCAAGGAAAGGTGCTCAGGAGGCGACAGGGGACAGAGGGACACCTGGGACAGACCTTAAGGACAAGGTTAGCAAGGACAGAGGGACACCTGGGACAGACCTTAAGGACAAGGTTAGCAAGAAATGGTGGCTTGGAGGAAGACGAAGGTGCTCTTCTTCAGGACACGGAGGTGACAGTGAGAGGGAAGAAGGCAGAAGCAGGTGAGGAAGCTGAAGCAGAGGTTGAAACCCTGAACAATGAGAGGAAGGGGTTTGTTCCACTCTGGTTTGGTCAATGAACATGGGGTGAAGGCAAGCACAGGTTGATTATCTGGTGGAAGAGGTTTGAAACGTGGGGCAGATGTTCGAGGCAGAGGAGAAACCATCACAAGGCTGGTCATGGGACTGGCACAAATGAAAGGGTTAAAAAAGGAAGGGTGGCTTTAGCAGTGGAAACAGGAATTAGCAAGAAAATGGAAAACTAAAACCACTCTGAGCTACATGGAAAGCATTGTTTATTGTTATTATTAATTATTGTTATTATCATTATCACTATTATTATATTAACTACAGACTGACTTGAATTTTACAAACAGCTTCGGTCAGAAAAGAAGAAAACAAGTTTTAAATGTTGACTTTTAATTCTACCCTGTTTATTAAGGACCATTAGTTCTGATTTGCTAATATCTTGTAAGTAAACAGAGAGGGAAAATTCAGTGGGATAGAGATGATAAAGATGATGAACCACTGAAATTTGGTTCCACACTGGGCACATAAGGGAGAAAAGAATGCAAATTAATGCATTACCAAAAGAGAAACACTACAAGAAGTAATAATAACGGTTCTCTATTATTTATGGTGGATTTTAGAAGAGAGAGAGTTCATGTTTATCCCGGAGCAGTCGACACAGGCACTGAAGGAAGAGAAAAACCCTTTAACCAAGCAGAAATTTCAGTTGTGAGCTGTTAAAGGAAGTCGAGCTGAATATTGAAGAAAATTCAAGAAGATAAAAATGACTCCAATTTGGTAGTTCTTCACTGGTTCTGCAGTTTGGCAGCTGTCAACATCTCAAAATATCATCTCACCCAAACTGTTGAAAGAAAGAAACCCTTTGATTTTTCCCTTGAGACTCCCAAGCTGAAAATGGACTCTTTGTAGTCTCAGTCTCATTTCAGACAGTTTTTTTTATAAAAACATTCTTGCTGGCAGAAACAACTAATTCATAAATAGACTCTCTGTTAATTAAATAAGTTTTATCATTTTAACTTGCCTTTTAATATGAAAAAGAAAGTAAATCTCTAACATTTCTTGCTTTATTATGAATCTTAAGGGACTAAGCATCACATTTCTTGCATCATTAATAATGCAAATTAGTTTTTGTTTGCATCTCCTATAAGTTTATAGTTAGAAGTAAATATTTAATGCACAGATCTGGGAAATCAAATCATGGCTAGTGGAAATTTCCCCTTAGAGTTATTGAAAGGTAATGTAAGAAAGATGGGAGGCACTGTGGTCTCTGTTTATTTAACCTTTCTTGCTCTTGCTTTCCTTTCAGTAGAACTCTTTGTGACTTGTCATTAAACACTTCTCTATTCCTGCAGTATCTGTTTTTATTATCTTTACAGTAGCCACAGAATTCAGCTTTTAATACCATTTAAAGGGGAGGTGAAACACATCCGTAGCCTACTTAGGGCTATAAGGATTGTAGTTTTGATCCTGATTATTGGCAAGAAAACCAGGTGATTATTTATAATAATATCTAAAAACTTGTTGACTTTATAGTAGTTTTTCTCTGTTTGCTTAATGAAGCAATGGCTAAATCAGATTAAACTTTGTCCAGGGCCTCTACATCATGCACAGAAATGCCTTGGGAGGGTAAAAAACTCTGAGCTGTTTATTTGTTAGCACAGGGCAGACTGAATTTAGTGAATATATCCCATACTGGGCTTTCTCACCCGTTTTTTACACGTATTCTTGCAAATATTGTACCACCCTCTGTATGAAATGTCTGTAGGAATGAGATTATTGCAGACAAATTACAGCTGTTTCCCCACCACATCTGGGCTTTCTGCAGTGACTCTTCTCGTGTGTGTGGTGGATAACAAAAAATAATAAGTATCCTGTTATTTTGGGCGTGAAATCTGATAGTGAAAAACACACCAGGGAGAACTCTTTGGTGATAAAAATTTAAATAGACCCATTTATCAATATGACAGAGATTTGACCTGAAAGTTAAAGTGTTTGGAAGTTAAGTGGGGCTGTGTAAAGAAAGTTGAGGCTGCGCTACAGATAGACCGTGGGGTTTGTAAGTTATTAAATCAAAATAAAAGGTATTGACAAAACAATAAATTGCCTGGATCACCCCATCTAATAGGTTCTGGGAGCACTAAATACATTCTCCACGCTAAAGATGTGTGAAGCTTTTCCCTTTCTCATACTTTTGTTCTTCTCCTTGAAAACATGCGCACCGTGGTTGGTTTTATAACAGACTTGGCACCAAATTGGGCCTGGGGATGCTTTGCCAGGGAGCTGGCTCGGAGCAGTGGTGGGGAGCAGAGCAGGGGCATTGCTCTGCTACCAACAGGATTATTGGACTTTGCAGGTGGGGTACAGATCACTCTCTGGGGGATTAAAATAATAATAACAAACTTAATATCTTTACTGGGAGAGGTATTTTACTAATATCTTCTGGGCAGAGAGCACTGCGGCGCTCTTTGCTCTCCTCAGCTCCATTTCCATGCTGGGAATCCGTGGGATTCAGAGGGGGAGCAGCACCTGGCCGTCCCTTCCAGCAGGGGTGCTTTGGGAAGCAGGTAATGCCACCTCCTCACGTCACCCCCTAAACCTTTCAGGGCGACCAGCATCTTCCTGGGAGAGGGGCTCAGCTTGCTCATGGAAGAAAAGGAAAATGCCTGTGGGACAAACTGGGTTGGGGAGGTTGAGAGTGAGTAGTGGGGCAGCTCTTCACCCCCAGAGTCTTCAGCTGGGCTCTGCTTTTCCCAACTCCGCGGGGCTGGGGGTGAGCACCCCCTACCTCCAGCTTCCCTGCCGAGGAGGGAATGAGGCTGGCTCTGTTTGCCTTGAAAATGACACAGATTTGAGACTATTTCCCCTCCTGCAGATTTCTCCGTTGAGAGGAGCATGGAAGACATTACTATTTATAGTGCACAGTGCGTGTGCCCAGCGGGACGTCCCCGAGCAAACATCCTACCAGTTTGGAGGTGGGATGATTTCCAGCTCCCTGGCCCCCAGATGCCCTATCCCCTCTCCCAGGGAGGTGGGAAATCACACAGGGACACCTCCCATCTCCCCTCAGCTCTGCCTTTCTCTCTGTTCTGCTGAGATGAGATGCTCACCCCCTGCCGCGGAGCCGAGCATGAGGCTCGGAGGAAAAGCAAGTTTTCAGCAGAAATAATGCAAGTTTTAACAGAAGGAAAGGGCCCCAAAAAATGAAGGTATAAGGGGGCTTTAGAGGATCTGCAGAGTCTGGCTTGGGGATGGGCAGCTTGTGTGTGTGTGGGAAATGAAGATGGAAACTTGGTTTAACTAAAAGTGTTTGGGAGTTTCAAAGGGACAAGGACCAGCAGTGGGACCTGGGGTCTGTCACTGGCAATCCCTGCCTGACCACCTGGGTGTTCCTGTATGGGTTTGGGATATCAGAACCTCTTCATCTAAGCTTAATCTTGATATGGAAAAGATAGCTGACAACGGCAATAAAAATAACAGTAAGCAGTTGGAAAGGCCCAGCTCAAATCGTGCTCTGTCAACAGCTTTGCAATCTGTATAAATATGAGAAGAAAGACAAACAGCTGTGATTTCTCTTTAAGAATGTGAGTATCCATTGTCATAGATTTAGATTAGGATGTTTTACTTGTACTGTATGTAAATTCCTCCTTGGCAAATAACCCATGTCCACTAATGTATGTGTATTTTGGGTCTGTATAGTTTGGGTCTCTGTGAAATACAATGAAATTTGATAGCACACAGAAATACTTGCATGGAATGTCAAGTTTTTTGTGTGTGCTTCTCACATATCCATAAATGAGTTTACACATTTCTAATTACTCATTCAAAAAGAGACTTTACAGCACTTTTAAAGGAGAGCCAATTTTTTCCCTACTGTGTTCTGTTTTTACAGCTTGTGGAAAGCTTATTTAACGAAAGTTTAAGTAATCAGCGAAAGTCATTTCTGAGCAAAGACTGACAGATATGAAGCCTCTTTTCACACTTCATAAGAGGTGGAGAGGGTAGCCATAAAATTTACAGCTGAATAGTACTCTGTTCAGCTTAAGTTATAGAATTATCAGTGTTCCAGGCATGTGAGAGGTTTTAGGGAGATGAAGTTTTTAAAGTGATGCTCTATGTTTTGTGTAGCTGAGCTCTGAGTGCAATACTAATAACAACCCACCCTTCCAAAGGCAGCGACCTGCACGTCCCATGGGGCTGATGTTGTGCTAAAAATATGTGTTTGCAGCTAACTGAGCTTCATGATATATTAATAAAACCCCAGCAACGTGTTCCCTTTGCAGAGACTCACCTCTGGCTATGAAAGTATGAATTCCCAGGATATGGAAATGAGAGCACAGGGTGTGTGGGTGAGGAAGGAGTGGGGAGGAAGGTGGCACTGTCAGCATCTCTGTCCCACCCCTGCAGCACAGGGACAAGGTTTTGCTGTAGGAGAGGCCTGGATAGAGAGTGGTGGACAATCAGTGACTTCTGCAGGTCAGGACCAATTGTGTTTAAAAAGGTGGAATGAAACAGGAAGAGCTGGGCTGTGTTATGAAACTGAGAAATGGGAAACCTCCATCCCAGCTATAAAACTGAGCGTGGTTTTTAGAGGTATTTGTAGGCATTTGAGTGTGAATTGTTCTAAATATCATGAGGTGGCCACATGTTGTAATCATGGGTATCGCATACAAGTAATCATCATTGAATCAGAGAATGGTTTGGGGTAGAAGGACCCCTCAATGGCATCCCATCCAACCCCCCTGTCATGAGCAGGGACATTTTCAGCTACACCACGTTGATTAGAGCCCTGTCCAAGAGAACCTTGAATCTTTCCAAGGACAGGGCCCTTTCCACCTCTCTGAGCATCCTGTGCCAGTGTTCTGCCACCTTGGTAAGAAAATTCTTCCTTATGACAACATTAAGCAAACAAAAGCAATTACTTAAGGAGCTTCAATATTATACTTGTTTTTCCACTCTTTCAACCTGCTGGGTTTTAGTTGGTTATTCTGTTATGCTTTAGCTGTACCTGCTTACCCAGGAAAAAAACAACAGAAAATCTTTTGTAATTCTTTAAAGCAAATAGTGTGAGATGGATGAAGTGTCACTGCAGCCACTCTGAGGTTGGCCAAGAACTGAACTGGGGAGGAATCTTCCATCCTCACTGCTCAGCCCTGGAGAACAGACACAAGGAGGTGACCCAGTGTACAGCTGCCACCAGTACATGGTTTAAACGCACAGAGTGCAAGGTTTATATTTTTTTAATTCGCTTTTATGTGAGCCAAATACAAGCAGCCTTGTAAAGCTCACTCTTGCACCAGATTAAAGCAGTGTCTTGGTAGCATTTACTGGTGGTTCATAAATCATGGTGGTGCTTTGTGACTGTCCACAAGCTGGTTTTGCTGCTAAAGGTTTCAATCATGAAGATGTACAGTATTATTCCAGGCACAGTTGTAGTCCTACAGAAATTATGCTGAGGTGTTTTTGGAGACCTGAAATTTGTGGAAAACCTGCATGTGTGGAGTGATTTTGGAAAGCTGAGTACTCTTACATGTACTGAGTACCTGTAAAGGTACATGGGGTACCTTTAGTTGCTGTGTTAAGAAGCACTTTAACTAAATACATGAGATATTGTCCTGTGTCTTTATGCAATTCAGGAAAATCACTCATCACACCAGTGTGCAAATTCACAGGGTTTCCCTCTGACATCTACTTCAACCCAGTTTAAGGTTTTCTGGCTGCTGATCACTTTGATTTCAGGTAAAAGTCACAGTTCCAGGGGCAGTGCCAGAATTTGCCAGACCCTACAGGTTTCCAGTTCGGGTTGTTAATAACCAACAATTCCCAACCCCATTCCCTTGACTCCAAACTGTATTCAGGAGGCGCTCGGTGCTCCTGCATTCAAACAGTTAATTTTCACTATGTTCTGTTAAAGAAAAGGAAAACTGTCACCCTGTCATTTTAGAGTCTGACACTAAGCTTGTCAAAAGAGACAGCTGTTAAACTGAATTACTGTTGACACGCAGAGAAACGGCCCTTGCCAGATGTAAAGGACATCTGCGGCAATGAAGTGGTACAGGGTGGCTTTTAAAATGTGGTCATACTGGTATTTGAATAGAGCTCTATGGCATTAAAACGTGGCCTTGACTCAGACAGTTTAAGGCAGCGAAGCAGAGCCAATGCCAGGCACAAAGAAGTGCTGATCTGTTGCTGTATCCATAACTTAGGCATGAATATGAAAACAGTGCAGTGTCAAAGCTATTAAGCTCTTATCGTGTATCCAGGAGGATGTGGGTTTAAAACACAGTGGGAAATATTTTGTATTTCTGGCTCCTTGGCTGTGCGGGTAGGTGAAGTGGAAATTCATAAGGTGGATTATGCAGGGAATGAATGGAAATAAGTCGTCTCGTCTTCAGCTAACAACTGCTCAGACAAGAATTGCAGAGGGCTTTAGGCTTAGGAAAGGAGGCTGGATGTGCCTTGCCAGCGTTCCTGATAACGCTCCCGGGATCTGGAGCACGTGGTGGGTGCTGGGGAGGCTCCCCTCTGGAAAGGGGAGTGAATAAAAACAAAAAAAATCATTGCACAGATATACCTGTAAAATTCTGCTTGGGTATATTAATGTACTTTCCCTAAAAAAAGAATCAGGATACCAAGTTAATGTTGAAAAAAATATAGTTATTATGAATATTTTAGAATTTAGCGATTGAACCAACAGTAGGGAATTCTGCACATTATATAAGAGTGCAAGTCTTTGATTTGCATGTCTTTAGTGTAGGAATAAAGCTGTTTGGGGGAAAAAAGTATCAGTTAAGCAATTTTGCTAAATGTATGAAAAATGAAATGTTATGAGATGAAGCATGTATTCATTATGAAATGAAATTGATGTTTGAAGCTAAAAAAAATATTCAGGCCAAACATTATTTTGAATATGTTAGCAGATCATATCTTGATTTAGTTGTGTGTTTAGTGAGAGCAGACACCAAAGAGTTTCCATCTGGAGAGAAAAAGGCAAATGGTATTTCCAAATGACACAGGTTAACGTGCTCCTTTCTGCAGGAAAATAGCATCACCAGCAACAACAGTTTCTCTTGACAAGAAAAAAGGTGGAAGAGGTGGGGCTAAGAGGGGTTTTCTCCTTCAAAAGAAGAAATGTTTCTTTCCAGGCACCTGTATGCTGAAATGGATTGAAATGCAGGTGATGAGGACTCATTCCTCTGCAGGGTGGGGGAAAGGGCAGAGTTTGTTTAGGTCTTGGATGATTTGGGCTGCATTGCTCTGAGGGCATCCCTTTCCCATGGAGAGTATCCTATTCCTACAGAGAACATCCCATTCCCATGGAGAGCATCCCATTCCTGTAGGGATCACCCCATTCCTGTGGAGAACATCCCTTTCCCAAGGAGAACATCCCATACCTGTGGAGAACATCCCATTCCTGTAGGGAACATCCCTTTCCCAAGGAGAACATTCAGCATCCTGTGCTGCCACTGCCCACCCCCACAGTGCCAAGAGGTGTAGGATCTGTGCTTGTGGTCCAGCTGGGAGCCTCCAGATGGCCAGAGACACGAGTTTAGTGTGTGATTTATGGAGGGGCTCTGGACAGGGCTGCTGCCAAAGCTGACCTGAGGCCACCAGCAGATGTGGCCAGCAGTGCTCCCACCACTCCATATGGCTGTGGTTGGTGGGGTCACAGCAGGAGAGGGTGTAACAGGTCCAAATATCCATGATTGAACATGAAATCCTGAGATCTCATTTATCAGCATCTGGCAGAGCTCTGCCATGTTCTCAGGAGTGTCAGGGTTTAACCTCCGTGGCACAGGCAGCAGGCACAGAGTGTTTGAGCAGCCCCCAGGAGTCAGGGTATCCTGCTTTGTCCCTGCTGGGGGACACTGGAGAGGAGCAGCCAGGATGAACCTGCTCCCCTGGGATCAGAGAATGTGGGTGTGTTTTGGGGTTCGGGATGCTGGGACAGCTGGTTCCCCGAGAATAACTTTGATGAATAAATGTTTAATGTGTTTTAGTCTGTGGAATGCCAGGGAGCAGGTGGCTGCCCAGCAGGACCATCTCTGGGAGCCACTGGAGCTTCCAGCCTGGTGGAGTAAGGACAGGACAGATTTAGGAGGAAATTCCTCTACAAAACACTGGCACAGGCTGCCAGGGGAGGTGGTGGATGCCCCATCCCTGGAAACATTCAAGGTCAGGTTGCACAGGGCTGTGCTAGGACAGGGATAATCCTTACCCTGCCTAACACAGGAGTTATTTGGGCAAAACCTCCTGTTCATCGCCAGAAGGAGGTTTTATTCTGCAATAAAAAGGGCTGAAATCTCCAGCCCCCTTTTCACTGCTCAATGCTGCAGGTTTTAGCCAAAGCAGACTGACCTGTTTCCACATGTTGAACTTTGCTGTAATGATTAACTTTTTACAAACAAGCACAAAGTGGAACATTTAAATAAACAGGAACAAGCTTATTATTAGATGGCAGGTTTTTATTCGATAGTTCTTATAATGTCATCGTTAGTTTATTAAAGCTTACCATGAAAAATCTCTTTCTCCTAATCTAAGCTCTTTCATACAGCTTCCCGCTTTGATTGACACGAAAATAAAATAACTAACCTATAAATTATAATGTACAGTTTAAATGATGGATAAATGCATTATTTGTAAAGCATTGCAAGGATCAACATATGCAATTTCTAGAAAATAAAAAATATTTTACAAAGATAATAATAGGGCAGAACTCAGCTCTTTTTGTGAACATTCTGACTGTATACTGTTTTAAGTGATCCTTTAGGTGCCCTCCAACCCAAACTATTGCATGATTCTATGCTATTTTTAGAAATCAAACAGATCTGGGAAAAAAAGCCTGATGCTATCAGCCATTTCAACATCAGCATCGTCAGTTCCAGGTCTAAAAATCTAAATCATAGAGTCACAAAAGGGTTTGGGTCAAAAGGGACCTTGAAGATCACCTCACTCCAACCCCCCTGCTGTGGACAGGGACCTTCCACCAGATCAGGCTGTTCCAAACCCCAGCCAGATGGGTTTGAACCCTTCCAGGGATGGGGCAGCCACAATTTCTCTGGGTAACCTGTGCCAGGGCCTCCCCACTTCTGCATTCTTCCCGGAGACACCCCCAACATTTTGAGTTTCCAGTAAGTAAATTTCTTGTCACTGAACTCCCCCAAAATCCACGTCTGTAAATACAATCTTACTCACCTGTCAGATGGTGCTGGAATCTTTCTTTCCCCTCTTTTCCATGCCAAGGAATGAAACTCCCTGAGCTCCCTGTGTTCCCTGGGAGAGGCTCTGTGCCTGGACAGGGTTAGTCCAGCTGGACTTCCGTCCCCAAGCTGGAGTGTCCCCTGCACTGTTGCAGACAAGGGAACGAAGTCATTTACCAGCAGAAAATAATGCACAATGGCTCCTTACAGTCTGCCTGTTTGTTGGGAAAGCAGGGATCTCCAGGGAGGGAAGGACTCCCTGCTACTTCTTACACACCCTGTTTTAGGTTGAGGTTTTTAATTCAGCTTTTATGCAGCCTGATAACTGCTCCTCACTGGAAGAGGCACCTTGGATAAATGGAATTTGCTCAGTGAGGCCACCTCGGAGCGCTGGTGCTTGGTGAGTGCCATTAATGGGTTTAAATTTGACTCTGCAAGTCCCAACATGGAAAATGTGCCTCTTGTCCCCAGAGCTTTGCAGCTTAAAATGAGTTAATAGCACATCTCAGGCTAGATCTGAGTGCATATTATAAATGACTAATTTACTTCTTGAATTTAGCATTTCCCCTGCTTAGATTGTGATTTCTAGGAATAATTTCCTGTATAAAGGTATTTTTTTTTCTCTCTTGCTTTGCAGTGTGAATTGAAGAAATATTTGGAAACAGAGGTGATTGTTACCTTTCTGGGCTTGGGTGTTCATGGAGCATTTCTGAGCAACACCTAAAATTCAGTTTCCAAGGCTGGAGGCAGCAAAAGGCAAGTTTTGTAAAGACAAAATGAGACCAATGGGAAGAAATTTCCTCCCAGCATATTGGGACCCCTTCTCAACAATAAAAACCACCTAAGTAACCCTGATGTTTGTGGATTTTGTAGCTGTGTGTTCAGGCCAAACACGAGGCAACATTTCCCCTGGATTTATGGAGTTTAACAGCGCAGGGAGTTTGGGATCTTCACAAACTGTAACCATATTTTACTGGTGGCAAATCTTTTGTGATCCAAGCTCGTTCGTGATGGGAATGGGCTCAAGGTAAGGTCATGAGGAATTATATTGTTTTATATTGTTTCTTTCTTTCCCCTGTGTGGAATTCTCAAAAGCCAGTTGCTGACTGGGTTGGTAAATCACATTCTGCATAAATATATTGATAAATACCAAAAATTACTCCTTTTCCATCTCTGTTTGCATTGAAGAGGTTTCTTGTTTCAGTGACTTTTTCCTTAGAATATGTTTTTGCAAGCCCTTTGAAAAGCCAGGTAATACATCCTCATGTATCCTTACTCCTGCCCCATGTCCCTCTCATGTTTTAAGATCAATGTCACAGGCACAACCAGTTCTTCCAAACATCACCTTTTTTCTCTTTTTGACCTTAAATGTTAATGTACTCTTTCTGCTTTATTTTCTTTTCAGAAATTCTGTTTATTATTTGAAATGAACAGGCAGCAAATAGAAGTTTTCTCTAAAATAAGTGGAAACTCCATTTTTTGCATCTATTTTCTCATGTAATTAGCTGTCAGGTTGGTAAAGGGAATCTGATTTTCAGCAGAGGAACAGAGTTTTCTTTATTTTTGCTTTATCTAGAGGGATTTTCCATATTTTATAAAAGCTGTATGTACAGGTAAAGATAAGGAAAGAGGAGGGCAGGTCTTGGTGTGCTCACTGAGTAGCTGATTTAGAGAAATGGGGGTCCCCTGGGCCTGACTTGCAACCAAATGACCAAAACACTTTGCCTTTTATTTATTTATCCAGCTACTTAACACTTCTTACTGTTTCTCTTAAATGAATTAATTTACCCTGCAAAGCACTCCTTGCAATAATCAATGACTCATTACACTGAAAGCCCGCAGGAAATACTAATTAAATGAAAAATGTGCAGGAGGAATGTGCAACTTTTGTATTTCTAACGACCCAAATACTCTGTGCTTTCTTTTTTTTTCTCCCAAGTTCTCATAAGTTACAGGAGAGGTTTTTGCCTTCAGCCACAGGGAGCTGAGGTGGCTTGGAGGGTGGTGATATTTCCCAGACATACCAAATCCAGTTCATTTATCACCAATATCCACAGGAAATAATAATCTGTTTATACATCACATTTCTCTGAGCTCTGTGAGGTTCTAGTTATGAATTCCTTCCAGCTGCTTTTCTCATTCCCACAGCAGAATTGCCTGGGAAGGGTTATCCCGTATCCATCACTTACTCCAACAATTATTGACTGATAGCCACTGGTAATTCCAACTCTCTGACAATCTTTGATAAACATTTTGTGTTGTTACTATGCTCTCAAATGTCTCCTCACCCATAAAGGCCTTGAACTCCAGGCTGGGTGGCTGGCACAGCCACCTTTTTGGGATCTTTGAATAGGAAGAGCTTAATAATATGCAAGATGAAGGTTTTATAAGGGTAGAAATGCCAAAAATGAGAGTGGGTTCAAACCTCCTGGGAGGGGCTGTGTCCTGCTCCCTTTGGGGAAGGGATGTCTGGAGCAATCAAAGTTTCTTTTATCCTGGTCAGTGATTTTTGGAGAAAGTGTGTTAAGCCAAGCCATGAAATAAAGCAATCAGAACAAGGTAAAGAAAAATCCCCCCAAACCACCACCAGCACCAAAAAACCCCCAATAAAGACAAAAAGAAAGAAGAAAAAAAAAAAAAAGCAGTGGCCCAGCTCCTTTCCTTCAAATCCTTTGCTCTGATGGTTTTGTAGGATACCAGTTTTCTGTTCTGCTTTTTTCCCCACCAAATCACCCCTCAGATTTTTTCCTCCCTCCAAATTTGCATGTATTTTTTGCAGGTTGGTGTTTCCTTTTCCACCAGTCCATACCTGCATTCAGGTGCTGCTGCTCCCATTTATTTTAGCAAGTGACCCAATGCCAGCCTGGGACACTTCCATCCTGAAAAAGGTCAAGCCACAAACACCAGAAATAATTATTTTGTCTTTTAAGTAACATGGGAAAAGAGGGAGAATAAGAGAGGAATTAATTCCCTACTCAGTTTTAAGGCAGCAAGAATTTAAGTCAATTTAGCTCCTCGTGCTAATTAATACTCCCAAAGAGCTGTAAAATGTAACAACAGAGAGGATGAATTATTTAAAGTGGAGGTGACCAAGAGAAATCTGGATGAACACGATACTGCCTCTACTTTTGGTTTTCAGGCAATAAATTGCATTAAAAATGGTGGCAATGTATTGAAGATTTTGGTAACGCTTTGTTCTCAACTGTAAGGAGTTGTGTTTCTGTAGATTTCCTGTGCTGCAGGACAGGGAAGGCAGGGAAGGAAGAAATTAGGGAGAAAAGAAGATTTTAATCCCAAATGGATGAAAATTGAGGTAGAAATGCCTGGTTTACCCCCTAACTCTGGATTTTTAGAGAGAAAACAAATGGTGGTGGTAGGGGTAGTAGTAGTGCAGTGAATTTATTTATTCTGTCAATAAATCAAGAGCTGGGTATTTTCCTTGCTCCTTTGTAGTTTTATTGAAGGAAAATTATAGAAATCTTTTCAGTGCTTCAGGGGATTGATACAGGTTACATTCCTGGCTTTCCGTCTAGTTTCTCCCTCACCAGCCTTTGGAATTCAGTGGGACTGATGGATTACGTCATTTCAGGAATTAGGCCCTAAATTCTGATGTCTACAAAACATAAAAGAGCTTGCTTGAATTGTGTATATTTTCCCCCTCAACCTGCAATATATTCCTTGAAGACAATAGAAAAAAAATTCATATAAAGTTGTCTCTTTATTTGGAGGTACTTTAATATCAGAGGAGATTTGCTTCCAGCTAAGAAAACATTTGTTACAGAACTAAAAATGTTTGATATGCTGCTGTATTAGATAAAGTTTGTTAGCTCACAGTGGCACAGTGCTGATAATTGAAGAACTCACAGGATTTTCGGCAGTAAAAGATCCCCAGTGAGTGCTGAGCTCAGTGGGAAAATGTGATGGATAAATCTGCAGTGAGAGCAGAGGAACAGGAGGGGAGCAGCTCTGCCCTCAACCCTGGGAGCCCCACACCACCTCCAAAGGATGTTAAAGAGAAATAAAAGGGAAGAGATGATATCTTGGGACATAAAAGCTGTTTCCAAAGAATTTTCTCGTTAAATATAATGTTGGACAAGAGCCCACGGAAATTCTCAACTCACTGGAGACTCCTGCTGTCGCTTGGCATGGCCTGGTCTAGTGGAGGAATCAGCCTCTAGCCCTGTCCTGGAATATCTAATTCCATGAGGAGAAGTGGGCACTGGAGATACTGAGAGAGATGGGAAAAGCCCAGGCAAGACAACCATGGCCAAAGCTGATGGATAAATTGGTTTTGTGTGATGGGGTGAGGAACATCAGCTTGTGAAGAGCTGATGGCTGCGATGAAGGTTTGTTATATCCCAGGTTAGCCAAACCTGGATGATCTCAGAAGGAATGATGAAGGTTTGTTATATCCCGAGTTAGCCAACCCTGGATGATCTCAGAAGGAATGATGAAGGTTGGTTATATCCCAGGTTAACCAAACCTGGATGGTCTCAGAGGAATGATGGTTTTTATATCCCGGGTTAGCCAAACCTGGATGATTTCAGAAGGAATGATGAAGGTTTGTTATATCCCAGGTTGGCCAACCCTGGATGATCTCAGAAGGAATGATGTAGGTGAGCCTGGAAAGAGCCAGAGAAGGAACAGCAAAGCCACCAGAGGAATGTGACAACAAACTCCAGAGAGCAAAGGCAGTGCCATGGAGGGGGAGGCTCGGGCACCTGTTGTGACAGCTGTGACTAAGCATACAATGACCAGATCAGGGTGAATAATGAGACAATCTGCTCATTTAAGAGTGGATATACAAACCCAGCAGGGACATGAAACTGTTTTGCTTTGTTTTACTGATAATGTGTTATTGGAGTCATGTCTCTGGCTGTGTCCTAGAGTGGGTTCAAAACAATTACTTACATAACACAGGATATATTTAAGTCAGGGAAAAGCAGGGAGGGAGAAACGTGTGTATCTCAATTTCTGGTTAAGAAGGAAAATGAAATTATGTTTTTCCCAATAGATTTATTGATTCCCCTTTTTCCAGCACGGGAATCTCCATCTCAAGGGCTGGATCCCACTTGCAAAACTTGAAGTGCAAAGTAATCAATGAACAAGACTAAGCCCTGTATCCACCCTTCCCAGCTGCTGGTTCCTACCCTAACAACCATTAATTATTCTAATAGCAAACTCCTTAAAAATGACTCAATCAATGCATTCTCCAGAAGCTGGAGCCCATCTCTGGATGCCTCCAGCCTGGTCCATGGTGGCCAGACAATATCTGATGCAAGCCCTGAAGTGCTTTTCTCTTGTAGTGCTCTGCTTTAGGAGTGGTCAAGTGTGCTATGGATCAATTTTGGGGTTGATTTTGAGGTGGCAAATGTGCTGCTTTCACAAAATTTCATCCATAGGTGAAAGAAAATTGTGTTTGCTGCTCACAGAGCAGAGTAATGTGCAAAACAACAAAAGGAAAAATTAAACTCTCAAAGCCAAGAAACAGCTGAGTCCAGGACAGCTTCCTGTGCTGCAAACCTGATTCACAAGTGATGGCATTCCACGAAAGAGTGACCCCCCCTGCTTTAATCTCAGATTAAAACCATATTGAGAAACTTGGAGTACAAAGACAAGATTTGTGGGATGTAAATACCTGGTGGGTGCAGCCAACCAGCACAAAATGTCTTTGGAGGCAGCTCAGTCCCTGCTGGAGTTGCTGTGCCTACAGATCATCGTGTACAGGGAGTAATTACAGCAGGGTTTGTCAACTAATTTGGTGGAGGGATGAATTCTTTATCTATTAATCAATGTAGGGAAGCATGAAGCACCTATAAACCATTCATCTCACTTTAGCTTCTTGTTTACCTTTAATTAGAGTTGCTCTGATTTGATTGGGGAAAATGGAGGTACCTTGGAATAGAGAGGTGTCAGCTGGGGCATCTTGGACAGCACTCCCTGCTGAGGGATCCTCAGGGAAATGGGTTGGCTAGTTTGGATTTTTATTTCCAAAATGTGCACCAATAAATTGCTCACAGGGTAAGACCCCTAAATCAGAGGTAAATAAATGGATGGCTATGGTGCCAGCAGCTCACCAATGAGAAGGAAGTTTGTAGCAGTGTGAATTAATTCATTTTTCATTTACACCTGCTGTGGGTCATCCCTCTTTTCTCATTTTTCCCATTCCTTTATTGTTATATTTATGCACAAGGAGGGTATTAGGAAAATTTCATTTCTTCACCTATTTCTTTGTCTACAGTTGAAACAGAGTAAAACCAATGTTTTTATGATTGTCATTTTATTTTATTTTTTCACTTTTAAAATTGTTTATCTTCTTCCCAGAGTTTCTAGAAGGATTATAGGTAAGGCTGTGACACCTATACAGAGTTATGGGATGTTTTATAACTGATGTGTTGTGTGTGATGCAGATAAATGCAACTGCAAGCATAGGAAGTCCCAGTGGGTCACTCTCATTTCATTTTGTTTTAGCCTGACTTTAAATCAGTGATATTTAATTCTTTTTTATAAGAGAAGTCTTAAAAATGCTTTTATAAAGTGAAAAGTCCTGGTTAAGCCTTGGAGTCCTACACGCCAGTGTGGAAAACTGCAGCTTCACTAAAAACCGTGCAGTAAATGTGCCATTCCTTGGTGCATGCTTATTATGGGTAAATATTGTTCTCTGGATAGTGCCTAGAAATTGTAATTAATTTCAAATACTCCCTCTTTTTGTCCACGTATGCAGATTTCAAATCTGTGCCTGCGCCGGTTTTGACACCGTGCAATGAGGCATCCGAGCTCTCAGATGTCTGGCTCTTCCGAGTTGTGAAATGAGAAAACAAACAAACCCAACCATTCCAGCCCTGTCAATCTCCTTCTCAGTGGACAGATGCCCTGGTGCCAGAAAAGCTTCATCCCACGATCCCACACCTCTTGGCAGTGCCAAAAAAAAAGCCAGAGATCTACTGGACGCGAAAGCACGACGGTTCCTCACCCCAAAAAATGGGATTTATGGCCACACTGGAGCTCCTGGGTGAGGCTGTGTGGGGAAATGAGTGCAGCCTCTTCCTCTGGCATTCCTGGTCTCCCAGATAATCCATCTGATCTGCTCCTGGAGCAAGGTGCCTCTGGACAGTGATGGATTAACAGGAGAGGGTCCAGGTTTCTGGAATGCGCCAGGTACATCAGCTCATAGAGTTTGTGGATTGCATTGTTAATTAATTAAATGGTATCGTTAATTATGGTTTTAAATATTTTATTGGGTGCTAATCTGGTGGGAATCGGCTAAACTTTCTGAGGAAAATAGAGAGTTTGGGTGTTAACAGAGTTCTCTGAGCTGCCTGTGGCCTTGTCCCTTGAAGGCCATCACTGGAGCTCCCAGGTCAGGTGTCCTGTTGGGCACAGGATTTTTTGGAGGGGGATGAGGCTTCGGTCTGGTCTGTCCAAGCAGTCCAGGGGACATCTTGGTGGGCACAGTTCCAACAAAGCCCAGCCTGGTGCTACAAAGCCCCCCAAGATGCATAAAACCACCCTGGAGGTCTTACAAGGTGGGTTTGAAACCCTGCAGATCCCACTGCATTTATTGATCTAATTTCAGTTTAAAAAGACCCTGCAGATCCCACTGGATTTATTGTACAGCAACTGGCACTGCCTGAGCCAATGACCTGCTTTGGTGCAGAGATTTTCTTTTTGGTTAACGATTTGTTTTCAGTTTCAGTCACATGTGGCATCCCAAGGAGCTGCAGCATTCAGGCCTTTTTAATGAATTCCTATCCTTGCATATTAGTGGGAATATTTCCACTGCAGCAAACACCATAAACAGTTTCCACACTGGGGTGTGTTATACTGCCACCAGAATTGGTTCTTCTGATGGTTCATTTCTTTTATGCTGAGAATTCAGGACCAATTCAGCTCGGTTTTATGCATCATTAGAGATTTACAATTACTTTGCTATAGTTTCTTTCTGGAAGCCTATCTCTCATGGTTAATGCTATGGGAGTCCTGTTGTGTGGAGGCTGCTATGAGCCACCTTATAGCAATAAAGCATTTGAGAAGGATTTGGAATTATGAGTGGCTAAATTCTCCATGCAGCGCCTGTAATGCTGTTATCCCTTGCTGAGCTTGGGTTGAAACCCTTTTTTTTTCTTCTCCCCAAATTAGAAAAAAAAAAGTGCTGTTTCTTTTAGAGGTTTTGAATCATTTACATGTAATTTTTTTTGTTGTTGAACCACTGTAGTCAGAAATGAGGAATTGTGCAAATTTCCATTTGGATTTCATGATCCTTAAAATACATTTAGGTTGTATTAGTATATAATGAAATAAGGCCTCATCATTGTTTTTTAAATCTCACTTTTAAAAAGACTAATCATTATTTGGGACTTTATTTTGGTTTTTTTGGATTTTATGTGGATTGCTAAAGCCTGTAAATTTCACAAGCTTTGTCTTTGCACAATAAGCAGGGGATCTGCATGTGTTATAATCCACATAACTCACATTTTACATAAATACACTATTGCACTGAAACAAACATGATATGCAGTGCATAATATGGGCCTGATCTAAAGGCCATTAAAATCAATGAAAAGATTTCAAATTAACTTTTATAGCCTTTAGATCAGGCTCTAAATGGGCAAATTACAGTTATGGAGTTTCCCATTTACATACCTGTGTGCTGCATTTAATGTATTTTATGGAATTGAAATTACTTGGTCCTCTTTTTCATGCTTTTTTAGGCTAAGAATTTGCCAAGGGCATCAACAGCAGTTTTCCCAGGCTCCAGCACAAGGATTATGTAGTCAATCCACAAATGACTCAAATCTTTGAAGAAAAGGACATGGTTATCAGAGAGGCTTTGACGACAGCAAGGACGGGGAGTGCTATCTGCCTTTTTCCATCAGAGATCCCCATTCCCTCTCATTAACATACCCAGGACATCAGCACAGCCATCGGGCCCGAGGGAATTGCTTCCAACTTTTAAGGGAATATTCACAAGACCTCACCCCTGTGTTGTTTCAGACAGATCAAACCAGATTTGCCTCGTGTAAGGTGAGAAGAAAGGCTGGGGCACGGCAGCATTAGGGGAGGGATTCAAAGGTTGCAGGGAATTTTCAAATCCATTGTTACATCTTGGTAATCTTTCTTCCTTTACAGGGTTCTTCAATCCCACTGAAGATGTGAAAGCTGCTGCTGCTGTAAGTGGGGAAAGGAGATGTCTCTACCTGCTCTCTCCCAGTGCCCTGCAATGAAAAATGCTTTTGGAGCAACACTGGAAATAAGCCATCAAAATATCTGATTAAACCGCTTAGGAAACTCTCACTAATCACCTTCTCTGCTCTTGATGGAATGTATTTATGCATTATAAATATACTTACTATGTGTGTGTGCTCCATAAATCACACCCAGCACTTGTATATGATGTATAAGCACATTCTATAGAACACACACAAATACAGATGCCAAGCTCCCACAGAGTTCATCACTGGCAAGTGTTTGAAGGATCTGATCCTTAATATTTAATGAGCAAGATGCTATTTCCTTCCTCAGCTTTTATCTCTGGTTTGGCATAGTCATTAAATTTGTTGTTTCCTTGCAGGATTATATAATTTATGACCTAATTGTAGACTTTTGTGTAACCGCGTTGAAACACTCGTGGCGTATCCCGGTTTCTCCACACGGAGTGTTCCAGCATCAGCCACCAGCTCCAGCATGACTTCTGTGAGCTGCCTGTCAGCAAGGAGTCACAGGCATGAAAGGAATACAGCCCAACAATATTCAGGCAGCATTAGAAGATTAGTTTGTGGGGGTTTTTGCCCTGCAAAAAACATGATTTAGCAGCATTTCCAAAGCCGTCTGCGGTGCTGGCAGGAATCCCCAGGTAAGACAGGCAGCACCCAGCGACTCTTATTGCTGAAAATATTTTCATTCTCTGACTTTCAGACTGCTCTGGGACAGCAGTGCAGGCAGGGGTGTCTGGAGGTGGGGAAGGATGACACTCAGTGCTTTAGAGCCACTGCCAGCCCCTCACCCTCTGGAATTTCCTCCCAGCACCAGCCCAGCTGCTGGGCTGATTTTTTGCTGCACAAGGTGCGGCTGGATAACTCCAAAATGAATTCTTCTAAAGCTGCAGCCACATTTTTTGGTGCTTTCTGTGTGTCCAGAGTAATTCAGAGATGCTGTAAATAGTGCCATGAGCTTCAGTTATTCTGTCAATTTAAACCATATTGTTGGGACCAGTCTTTCATCCAATTTAATATATTGGCCGTTGCATTAATGCACTTTGAGAGCATTTTATCCTGGTGTTCCATAAGGAAGTGGCTTGTGGTTGAGGAAGGATTTGATGCTTCCTTTGTGCCTGCAGTGCTGTTTGGAGGAGTTTTCCTCTTTTTCTACCTTATCCTGAATATCCAGAATTAGGGTGCTCAGATCAGCAGCAGGAACACAAGGGACACCCCTCTAACACAATTTTGTGCACAGGCTGAAGAAGCAAAAAGAATCCTCATGAAAAGGGGACATTAATTCTTGGATTAAACAAAATTGGAGAGTTTGTCTCCTTGGCTTTAATGGAGCAGTTCCAGGAAAGCAGCAGAGAACAAAGTGTTTTCAGTATCACATAATTCAAGAGTAAAATCATAATTCCAATTACCATTGCAGGCACTTCTGGCCTTGGGAAACCTATGCTAATATTTATTATTATATGATTGACCTCTGATTTCTTCATCATTTACATTAGCAACCCTGATATTCTTAGTAACATCCTTTAAATCATAGAAGCAGGTGTCAACAGTGCATGATGAAGTCACATCCTGCAGATTTTTTATTTACTTAGTCCATTTTTTCCTGATTAAATACCATTGTGAGATGCAGAATCTTACCTCCATAGGGTCTCTAGGGGTGTATATAATCATGGAATGCATTTTCTATAATCTGACAAAATGAGTCAATCCTATCAGAGTACAAACAGTTTTACAAAGTCAGTATTTCACTCCCATCACTGCCTGACATCATCTTCCACGCAGCACAAGAAAATATTTACTTGGCTCTTTGGCATGAATTGCCACAAAGCCTTTGGAACAAAAACCAAAAGGTGAGAATTAAAGTGGAATCACTTGACTTAATGAATTTAGCCTATTTTCTGTGTGCTGGATTTAGATGTCAGATGATTTCTTCTAATGTTTGGGATGGACATGGACACCTCCAGTCCCTGATCTTCAGTGAGGTGCCTACACACGGATCACAGAGCTGCCCAGAATACCCAAAGCTGGAAGCTGATCCTCTTCTCCATCATCTAAATATTTTCTTTGCATAAGTGAGCATTTCTCTGGATGAATTAACACACTGCATTAATTTTCCAGGTGCAGGTGAGGTGCCAAGGGCTGCCTGGGGCTTCTCACTGCCTTCAGCAGAGTTGATAAAATTTTATTTATCCACAAAGAGACTGATTTTTTTTTTTTTTCCAGATCGTTCTGGGGATGAGTCAAAGAGTTTAAATTCTCTGTCTCCCATATCCACTGCTCATCTTCCTGCTGCTGTTCACTTCCAGAGAGCACAGCCAGGGGCTTTTCAGCATCTCCTCGGGAAATGTTCCCCATCTGTGGCGCTGGGGAAAGAGGCACCCACCCGGAGAGGGCTGTCCTGGATCATCCCTGTCCCTCATCCATCATTCTTTTACTGAAATTAGGTTCCTCTGAACTTACATTGCCTTAAAGCGTTTACCTGGCTCAGCAGGTGACAGGATTTGGGATGTTCCAGATAGATTTTGCATCATTTGGGACAAATGTTTAAGGTTTGTAAGCTTTATCCAGTTGTCAGGCAGGTGAGTCCTCTTCCCCTCTCTGGACACGCAGCCCTAAAAACACCCTTTGATTTCTGGGTGTCAGTGAGGGAACAGGGTCAGAGCAGCCCAGATCTTGTTCCTGAGGGCTGTCAGTGTGCAATAACCATCAGCAGTCCCTGTAATGACACAGCCAGGCACCAAACACCTGCAGGGGAGCTCCTCAGGCGAAATTCCCCCCGGCTCCAATCAGGATTTTTCCGGAGCAGGGACCGCTGGCTGCGCTCAGGGCGATCCTGCTCCTGGCTGAAGAGGCACTTCTAATCGACTGCTAAGAGACTTATTAGCAATGTAAAAAGGAATCGCGAGCGAGGAAAGTATTCTTCCTGACCGAAATGCGCTTTGTAAAATTAGTTTTGCTGACAGGAGTAGTTGGGTTAAACTCCTCGTGACTGTGGGTGCTATTTGTTGCCCATTATCTTACCCAAGCTAAGGGTATCAAACTCTTTGAACTTTGTAAGTAATTGTTTCCGAAGTGCTGGATTTTTTTTTCTCTCTCAAATTCTGTAGAGAAAAGCTGGTTTCTAATCCTTTCTCTGCCAATGCTTTTACAGCCTTTTCCCACTCTTGATTTCTTTCTCCTCTTTAGATTTGAATATTTCTTAGATATTATAAAAATCTCTTTTAAGGGGCAGTGCAGAGCTTTTGCTCAGATTGGGAAAATCATTCCTAGAGCTTTAAGAAACTGGAGAGAGAGAAAAAATATATCAACTAGAAGAACGTTATTGTGCACTGTGGCAGATGTTGGGCTGTGGTGTGATGTGTGTCCAGCGCAGGCTCCTGGACTTCAGTTTGGATTTTTCTCACTCCAGATTCCTGAAGAGTGAAGGGGTCGGACCTTTCATTCCTTCTGAGCTGAACCAGAGCTGAGATTTGCTCCTCCCTCCCCAACCCCACCTCGACATTGCTGTCTCCCTTCTGTGCTGAGGAGAGGGGCATCTTTTTCTTGAAATACAATTTTTCTCAGTTTTATTTCACTTTTGCATCCACAGTAACAAATATTAATGCAGAAACAGGACAGAAACTGTCCCAGAGTGTGCACAGAATGTGCAGTGCCAGAGCCTTCAGGAAATCCATAAACCTGCTAAAATCCAGGCCAGCCCAGGGATGTGGGAAAACTGAAATGCTGGAAAAGCAAGACATTATTTTCTCCACCATCCTGGAAAGCTGTATGTGGATTCTTTTAGTTATCTGCTATTTATTTCTTTACTTATTTTGGCAAAAGACACAAATAATGAGAAATACCAATGACAGATTCAGACGCCAAATGTTTCATCCAGGCTCCCTCCACAGATCAACCTTTCTGCTCATCTAAAACAACATCTATTAGTGGGTTTATGGTCTTCTTGAGTTCTCCAGCATGGGGGAAGTAATCCCTGAGAAGCCCAGCTGGGATATTTCCTTCTTGTCTTCAAGCAGTGACTCAGCTCTTGATGTCAGGGGGCTCCCACAAAGACAGATCTTCCCTCCTCCTCCTTCAGGGCCAGGGGTTTCAGGTCTCGGATGCCACCAGCAGATCTCCAGGCGCTTGATGATGGTCTATTCCCTTCTCCAGCTGAAGCAGGAAGGAATTTAAAATTTAGAATCATGGAATCATTCAGGTTGGGAAAAAACTTTAAGGTCATTGAGTCCAGTTGTCAACGCAGCAGCACCCCCATGTTCACCACTACACCAAGTCCCCAGGTGCCACATCCACAGGTTTTCTGAGCACTTGCAGGGCTGGTGAATCCATCACTGCCTTGGGTAGCCCATTCCAATGCTTTACACCCTTTCCATGAAGAAAGATTCTCTAAAATCCAACCTGAGCCTCCTCTGGCCCAGCCTGAGGCTGTTCCCCTGTTCCCTGGGAGCACAGCCTGACCTGGGACTGTCCCCTCCTGTCAGGAGCTGTGCAGAGCCACAAGGTGCCCCCTGAGCCTCCTTTTCTCCAGGCTGAGCCCCTTCCCAGCTCCCTCAGCCTCTCCTGGAGCTCCAGACCCTTCCCAGCTCCGTTCCCATCCCTGGACTCGCTCCAGCCCCTCGAGTTCTCTCCTGCAGTGAGCAGCCCAACACCTACCACAGCATCTGAGGAGGGGCTGGAATCTTTTCCCCTGAAAAAAATAAACAAAAAACCAAATAAATAAATCTCTGATTTTTGCAAAGACACCTTCCAGCAGAGCCCGGGTGGGAATGCTGGCGTTCAGTGCCGTCCCTCCCACAGGAGCTCTCCGGCTCTCCCTGCATCGCTTTGGTTTGTGCTGCCCTGAAGTAATTTTCCTTGCTCCTGCAGCTCCTGTAAAGCCAGGAGAGCTCTCTTTATATTTGTTTCCAGGATGCCTTTTTCTCCTCTGCTTACAACTATAAAAGCAGCTTTTTTTCATGCTCCAAATTAGAGATAAATGGAAATTGCTGCTGAAGAAATAAAACACAAGGCTAATCAAACTGTGGCATGGGAAGCAGCCTTCAGCCAGTGCACTTTTGAGAGCTATTTTTAGACTACATTTTTATTTTGTCACTCCATATGGGAAGTCAAACCCATATGGTTTGGGAGAATGGAAGGTTGTGCTTTCATAGCGATCTCACAAACTATCCCAGCTCAGCTTTGTCCTTAAACTCATGCTCAAATCCAATTGTCTGAGGTGGGACTGGAGGTTGTACCAGCACAATTCCCTCCTGAGGTGTAAAACTATTCTACATCTGTTAAACCAGTCTCCAGTTAACTCAGCTCTTAGTTACAACTTTCCTCATCCTTACACCTTCCTTTTTTCCTTTTTAATCTCTTCTTCTCTGCTCCAATGTTCTGAAGCCCTGCTGGATGTGTTTGGTCCAGTACCAGCCAGGATGCAAAGCTGAGCATCCACAGCCATCACTCTCCTGCTCTTCACAGTAGATTTTCCTGTCATCCAAATATTCAGATTTCACTAATAACGAAAATTTTGAGGAATAGGACTTTATTCTGTCCACAACACATTGGCAAATTCTGAGTATGCTGATGGAGCAATAATTGGCTAGAAAAGGTGTTTTCCTTCTGTCACCCTAAATGTATAAAATTGGAAATGTATCCTCAGTGTTCATCCACCAGAATATCCGCTTGATTAAGTGTTAAAAGTTTTTCATGATGCTGAACCAAAATTATGTGTCTTTTAAGGATTTTTGTGGCATTGTTAAAAATATCAACAAGAAGTTTCTAACGTGGTAAATTTCAGAGGATCATTTTATGAGTTTTTCAATTGTAATCCTGGAGTTTCTTCCCTTTCCAGTTTTTCAAAAGGTGCAATTACACAAACTCAAATGACAGGAAGAAGCAGCTGGATGTTTTTATAGGTAAAATAGTGAGAAGAGGCTCAGAAATGTGGGTGATTGGTTTAGTGGATGTGGTGGAGTTGGCTCAAAGATTAGAATGGACAATCTTGGAGGTATTTTCCAAACTTAGTGATTTTGTGATTGTGTTGTGTGAATTACAGAGGCTCAGGGTAGCAAATACCCCATGGAGCTGCTCTGACTTAGGGAAAAGTCCTTTTCTGTGTTAGTTTTGATTCCAGAGCTGTATTTAACCTCAGTGTAGAAGCAGAGCTAAGGGAAGAGCAGGGCATTGGCACTTAATGTTTTATGCATTTTCTTTTTCCTTAGGAAACAATTCTCCCCTTTTGAGGGGATAAAGTGCAATGGAAATAGGACTGCTCAGTGGAGAATTCCTTGTGGCAGAAGGATGGGCAGCATGGAGATTTCTGAGATGGTTTGGATGTCACTTCCATCAAGTAGAAGGAATGTTATGTTAAAACTGTTTATCAAAGCTGAGAACTCATGGATTATTTTGTTGAAAAGTCAAGACAACAATCACTGATTTTTTTTCCCCAGGGCAGAGATTTTGTGTTAGAGGAGAAAATGAGAAAACAACCAGACCCCAAAAGAGGGAAAAAGGGAAAACCTGAGATTACAGCAGAGAAAAGGTATCAAAATTTGGAAAAGAAATTTAATGGAGCCCTAGTTGTATCTAAAATCCATGATTGTTTTGAAATACAGGGAACCACTGTCACATTATTTGTTCAGAGGGGCTCTATAGTCAGAAAATCTTCATCTCTTGTATCCCACTTTCAAGAGTTCAGTCTATTCCATTCTGAAATCCCAAAAGACAGGGAAAACACCTGGATTTATGGTTCTTGGGAGTATTGGGATTAGATGCAAGCAGCTGGGTTTCCCAGGAATGTTATTCTGGAATAATATTTAAGTAACACAAGTTCTGGCGCAGTGCTGGGGGGTGGTGTGGGTACAGGAGCACTGTCAGGTGGACTTGAAACTGGAAAGATTCCTTGTCACATAACTGATCCCAAATTTCACTTGGGATTTTTTACCAAGTTTCCATTCCCATTGCAAATATATGGATAACATATTTAGGCATTATCCTTAAAAAAGTAAATAAATAATTTCTTTAAGAGATGGGTGATCTGTAGAAGACATTTGTGTAATTTTGCATTCTAAATGTGATTTATATTTATAAATAAATTTGCATAAAATCTCCAGGTCTCGATGTCATAGTTCTATTCTATCTTTAATTCAGATGCTCAAAAAATGTAAATTGTTTTTACAGCTAAATAAAAGCCATACAAATCTACCAGGAGAGAATAATGAGATACACATTGTGCCATGCAGCCATGATAAATCAAGCAGCACCATGGTTACTGCCAAATTGTGAGGCTATCAGAAACCAAGGAATATCAGCACATAGAGATTCCTTTGGTTTTGCAGAGTAATCTGAACTAGGAGAAATTTATGACATGGGTTGGTAAGGGAAAATATTTACCTGCAAGACAAACAGGCCCCTAAAACGAGGAGGAACACTTGGTTTAGATGGCAGGGGTTTATTATATTTATTATATTATTTATACAATATATTTACCAGCCATATTTGGACCAGGCTCTGCATATATGCAAAATAAAGATACCAGAATTCTTGTAACGTGGGGGGGTTTGCAAGTGATTGGGGGGATTTGCCAATGAAGCACAGGCTTATAAAATATGGTTTGGCCATGAGGATGCACCAGGGAGGAGGGGTATTGGGATCCCTCAGTCATTGGGATCCTTAGTCAGAAAAAGGCTCCAAATGCTGCAGATTGGGATTAACCAACAGAATAAAAACTGGGTCCCCCTCATCAGCGATCAACTCAAACATGAGGAGATAATTATCCCAAATGAGGGTGTGAAAAACCTAAAGGATGGGAGTCATAGATGGGTAAATAAAAGGTCAGAGAAAGCTCAGCCTCCTTTCCTGATGAAGGCACTCAAGGAAAAAGTTACCTGGATTTTCAGGAGGACAAACCTTGCATTCTGTGACTTGATGTGGCCGATACAGGTAGGTCTCATCATTCTCTGGTTTTACCTCATCTCTGGCTGTGTCTCCCAGTAAAACTGGGAATTTTTTTGCTATTTGTTTGGTCCTGGAAATGTCTAAATCCTCCCTGCTCTTCAAAGCTTGTGTAAAATGCACTAAAGCTGATTTTCACAGCACTGCTGACTTGTTTGCTGAGTTATGCTGGTCTTGCTTTAATTAAGCTCAATATTAAGGTCAAACAGGGTCAGTGTTAAGGTCAAACACTCCAAGAGTCACCTGATGATTTTGCAGCTCTTTTCCAACCCTAATGATTCCAGAATTCTAAGTGGCTCTCCAGGAGCTGGGTGGCTGCTCCAAGGCCCTTTGCAGGAGGAAGGGTACAGAAGAGCAGGAGTGACCGAGGATTGTGTCCAGTGTGTCTGGATGAGTGACCACAGGGAATTCTTGGAGGAGGCAGCTGTGACAGGCTCTCCTGTAGAGCCTAAATCTTGCAGAATATTTGCTCTAGAGCTTCCACTTTCCAATTTCATTTTGCGGCCAAGCGTGTGCAGCAGACCTGGGTGTGCTGGGACCTGCTGCTTTTCCCTTGGGGTTTCCTCTTCCACACAAAAAAAGAAGCACTGGTTTTGTGCTGAATTGCAAACTGGCACCAACCAGGCCCCTGTGGGATTCTGAGCACCTCGTTGAGGAGGTGCTGAGCTGTTTGAGCCCTCAGCATCCTGAAGGAGAGATCCCTGTGGATCCCCTCCCAGGCACGTGGACAGCGGTGGCAGTGAATGGGGACAGCCCAAAACCCCCTCAAAAGCAGAGCTTTGTTCTGCTGAATTGGGCAGTGAATGCTTTGGGCATCCCAGAGAGCCTGGCCAGCCCTGTTGACTCCTAAGGACCACTCGTGTGCCTTAATTGAGGCAGTGCCTGAATGCTTTAACTGGGTGGGATCAGCACAAACATCCCTGAATGTCAAGCTCCCTTCTGTATTCTCTCTTCTGTGTCTTTTTTCTAAAGCTAATGACCACCAGGCATTAAAAACCCAGTTCTGGGCTTTGGAGATGCTGTGGCATCTGGTTTCCTATTTGCAAAAGTGAATGCCTTCACCTTAAAATAAAATGTCTTTACTTCCAAGATGTTGGAGCACAGGAAAACAGAGTGCTGTACACTTAATGCCCTCAGAAGTTCTCAGCTCTATTAAAATGTCCATAACTTTAAGAAAAAAGAACAAAATAGTACTGCTTAGAAATATTTAAAAACAAAAAATCATGCTCAGCAGACAGCTCTTATGACAAGGCTCTGCCCAGAGTGAATTTTTATGCTTGAGTTATAAACCCTTGAAAAATGGGGATCCTAATACAAAAGCTGACACAGCTTTAACTAAAGCAGCTCTAGTAAGTGCTGCTATAATTATTTGCTCATTAATTACAAATTTTGCAAGACATGAGAGTAACACAAATTGGAAAATAGGAATAATTATCAGTAATAACGCCACAGAAGCTGGACACATTGAAAGTATCTTCCTCTTTAAATTTAATAATAGCAAGACAGCTAGAAAACTAATAAGAAATACATAATTGAAAATTAACCTTGCAAATCTGCTGTTAATAAACCATGGTACTCTTGCACTACAATAATTTTACACAGCCCTTAATTTGCATTTGAAGTGTTATTCCAGGTAATACTTTGTACCTTCACAACAATTAATGTGTCTTTGAATTAAAACAAAAACGCCAAGGTTGAGTTTGGGATAGCTGGGGAGGAGGGAATGGTTTATCCTGTCGTTTTAGCAGCTCAGAGCTGGGATGGCTGGAAATCAAATGTACAATGGGGATTTTTGTGCTGGGATGCCTCAATGCTGTTTTGTTGTTGTTGAATCCAGGCATTGTGGTGCTCTGTGCTTGCATCCCCCCCTTGTGTAATCCACCAGTTGGGATCACTTGCACTTTCTCATCCTCCGAGGTGTGAGACTTGATTGCTTGGGGATGATTTAAGCATCCAGGGCACAGGGAAGGGGGAGTGTGTGGTCCTTGAGCTCCCCTGCTGCAGCTCTCGAGTGGTTTTCATGGATCTGATGGGGGCAGTGCTGGAGGCACTGGGATTTGCTGGGCAGGCAAAGCCAGTGCAGCCCCTGCCTTAATGAAAGGAGCTGCTGGCACCTCGTGCCTGATGTTTTTTCCCCACTCAAAGGGAAGTGGCACTTCCTTCTGAATGTTTTATATCTGTTAGCAATTGACAAAAGCCTCCAAAAAATCTTAAATCAATCAATTTGCATGTAAAGATGAAGAGAATTGTTTACTCAAAACGCAGACTGAGTCAACTGCTCTTGCTAAGTATCTCCCACTCACAAAATAAACCTGATATATATCTCTGCCTGCACAGAAAACTCGGAGCCAAGAAGTGTTTAATAATTTTGGAACTCATATCTAGCGAGCTCTGAGTGCTCAGCTGAAAGAAAGGACAGATTCTAGGAAAAAAAATCATGCCTGACGGCAGACTTGTATTATATTGTAATACTAATGGTAGTGAAAGTATATCCAGGCACTCAAAGTTGTGTATGACCAAGCAGTTTAAAAAAATAAAATAAAAATAGAAAAAATAACCCAGAGACCTCCAGTGTTTGGCATCAGAGAGGAGGAACATTGTACACAAACAATTGGGTTAAGAGTGTGCACTCTAAACAGGGTTTCTGCACAATTCCAAACTCCATCAAGGGCTGCATGTAAAATGTTGGCTTCTTTGTGCAAACCCACAAATCCTGGGGAAAAGGCCACGTGGGGTCAGCAATTCAGCTGTTTGCCTGCTCACTTTATGTAAGAGGTTAGCAGCAGTGTGCTTTTTGTCCCAAGCCAGCAATAGCAGGAACAGCTTGGTTCTGAGAGGGCTGGGGCTCCCCTCGTAGTGCTGGAGAAGGGGTCCTGAAATAAACCTTGGATGGGGACAGCCTTGGATTTGACCCCTTCTCCATTTATCTGGCTGTGTGTGTTCAACTCCCACTGCTCCCCTCAGCCTGTAAAACTCAGACACCACCAGCACAGGTATTCTGCCTTTGTTTCAATGTGTTTCAGGGGTTTTCAAACACATGGCAATGTGGGAAAATAAGGAATTTTGGGTGCCCAAGCTCTTGGGTGCCCCAGAAGAGTTGGAGGTGTTGGATGGAAAGCAAACCTTCTATCTGCTCACAGCCTCTGGGTGAAATCCCAGCAGCATCCCAGGTCTCTGTGGCTTCAGCCCAAGGAGGGAGAGGATTTCTCCTTCCAAATGCCTTTGGAATTGGGTACATAGTGAAAAAATAGAAAAATGAAAAATTTCTTTACAATCTCTTCAGCTTTGGGACAAAACTCTTTGAGCAGTGGGGTAGAGCTTGTTTTAGGGGTGTGAGCCCTGGCACAGGTGTCCAGAGCAGCTGTGGCTGCCCCATCCCTGGAGGTGTCCAAGGCCAGGTTGGACAGGGCTTGGAGCAGCCTGGGACAGTGGGAGGTGTCCCTGCCCATGGCAGGGGTGGATTAGTTGGTATTTAAGATTCCTTCCAATCCAAACCATTCTGTGGTTCCATAACTTGCGTGAGCTCAGTGTGACCAAGATGGAACTTGGTTTCAGTTGATCCATCAGAATTTGGGAATGGAAGAGAGCAAGGATAGGAGTCCTCAGCTTAACCCTGGTCAGGGTTTGACCCCTACATTTGTGAATGTAAGAACTGATGGTAAGAGCTGACCAGGGAAGGGCTGTGGAAGGCTGGGTGGATAAACCTGCACTTCCACGTGTGTCTGTAGGTCCTTCTGAGAGTTCCATGCAAGCCCAGAGGGAGTTTTGGAGCTGTTCTGGATTTGGTTTGGGATTTCAGAATCTCAGCCACCCCATGGCACCTCTTGGGCAGAGACAGCCTTGAGATGAGGAGGAGCAGGGAATGGGCAGCCACAGAGCCAACCTTGGGGAAAAGGAGATGGAAAATATCCTCTCCTTCTGAAAACCAGCAGGCTGGGGGAGAAATGTGCCTCTAATGCAGCTCCTGAGGCTGCCTCTGCCAGTGCATCCCAATCAGTATTCTGTTCATCCCTGCTTTCTCAAGGAAAGACATAAAGGAGCAGCATAGCCAAAAGGAAGCTATTTTTAGAAGATGGAGAGATGATTTCCCCCCAAACCATTCTGCTGTTATTTATGTTGCGTGGTTCTTGAGTTATTTATTTCAGTGGGAGTTGATGCAAAGTGGGATGGGGTTTAATGTGTGGAGGGATGGTGAAATCCATCCTACAGCTGTCCTTGCTATTTCAGGGCTGGCTTCAAAAGCCTTTCCAACCTGCACGTTGGAAGGTGGCTTTTTGGATGTTATCAAGGTGCTGCTGATGGCCAGGGGGGTTTGCTGTCCCCAACTTCCAGTGCACTGACCATTCTCCAGTGGCTGGCACTGCAATATATTCTAACCTGGCACTTAAGCCACCCATATGCATTTTTAAAACACTAAAAAGGATTATTCCAAGTGTGCTCCAAGGTAAAAATAAAAGATGTTAACACTTTTCATCGATCAAAGCTAATTTATGCAAACTGGGCTCTGCTGGCAACTGCAGCAAGGTATAAATGGTGACATCATGGAGCGTGAGCTCTGCCAACCTGGGTTACTGCTGGGTGACAATGGAGTGATTTAGCTATTATGAGCTCGCTTAATATTTCATACTTAAAGTGGAGCCCAACCTGCAGCTCAGGGTTATGTGAAGTGCACGTTGTGGAGTTGTTTCAGAACAGATTTTGACACAAACTTTGCAGTTAAGGGAAATGTTTGAGTGACACACATATTGCATATGCTGTTACTCTGCAAGGCTGCTGAAAATCCTTTCAGAAAGGAAAACTTACTGGGGAATGTTTTCTATTTTCTGTATATGTGTGCATGTACATAGACACATGCACACCAAAGGGTGGAAAATCTGGAATGTTGTCTTAAGCTTTCTGCTATGAAATCATCACAGGAGAAGAAAATCACTTGGATCATACAAATATAGCTGCAATTTTTAAATCCCAAACCCTGTCACTCTCCCAACAATGACAACAAAATACTGTAGATGTGATGGGTCATGGGTTTGAACTTTTAACACCAGTTTGAGATTCCAGCCTCTTTTACAGAAACAGTGCTGAAGTGACCTCCCATTCAGTGAGGAAAGCGCTGCAGCTGCTCTGAAAAAACATCAAGTAAAGCACCAGGAAAAGAAAAGCTTGTTGTAGTTGATGCTTTGGCTCCCCAGGTTTGCGGCTGATGAGAGAGGATGTGCTTCTCTCCAAGCCTCAGGGGCAGCCCCTGCACTGAGCCTGGGAGCCTTCTGTCACATTGCTCATCTTGCTTTTAAAAAATTTTATTATTAATTGTCAGACAATTGGAATTACATGTGGAACGACATGTTTTCCTGCTTAGTGCATGATGGGAAGAGGCAGAATTTAGGCTGTGTTGGTGAGGAATAATATCCAAGATAATTGTGTCCAGGCTGTAGGACAGTGGGGACTGCTATTCTTCCTGTTAAAACCATAGGCAGGATGCTTTTATATATTTGGGATAAAACACAGGGGTTGTAGCTGGGATAACCTGCTAACCTTGGCCACTGCAGCAGGAGGTTGGGACAGCTGGACCATGGGGAGGTTTTCATATTTAGGTGGGTTTAGCCACTTCTCAGACCCTTTGAAGGACAGGAAGGAATCCTTTGGGATTATCCTAGGAATATGGTGATGTTTGCACCTGCAGTTTAAGTCTGAGATTGGCAAAGTTTCATCCTTGATGACTTGAGGACCAGTGTTGCTGCTCCTTTTTGGCAAGAACAAGGACAGTGAGTATCCCAGAAGAGATGTGGCCAAGCCCTGCAAAGTGCCTCATTGTCTGGAAAAATGACTATTTTACCCTCTAAGTCTGTTATGCTCATCAGTGTCACAAAGCCAGGTCTGGTTGCACATTGCTGGCCGCCAGCAGCCTGTGTTTGAAAGCACATTTTGGGGGTTACTCTGCGTGTCTGACACACCCCATATTTAGAGAAGGAGCTAAGGTTTTCTGCACCCACATTTGAGGCTGTTTTGCAACACCTTCCACAGCAGTGAAATGACTGTGCCGCTGCTATAAACACTTATCCAAAGCAATCATTATTGGTTCAAATATTTAAAGTGTAGTTACACAAGAAATAGTCATCAGTATGATTCTTTAAATTGAGAACAAGACAAAGAAGTGCAAATCAAGAACTGTAGGATCTTTAGTTATTTAAATGCTGCTTTAGGAACTTTTCCTGCCCACAATGAATTTCCACTGTTCCTTACAGCTGATTGAGAATTTTATGGTTTTTCTATCAGAATTAGTTCAGGCCACTAGAAAACATCCTTTGTTCCTGTATTGATAGGAATGCAGTATTCTCCTTTCTTCCTGTTTGGCCTCCTCTGCCCTGGATGCAACGGGAATAAACACAGTGCAAGGATTTGTGTTCCAACAAAGAAGAACAATTGCAGCAGTGTTTAAATTCACAAGGTTGGAGGATTGTAACTGGAGTTTATTTGAGCGTGGGGGGAGGAAATGTTTATCCCACTTCATTTTAGAGGCTCTCCCTTTGCCATATCCCTGCTTATCACAGAGGGACAAACGTCCTTCGCTGTAACGGAAATAATTCCCATTCTATTCCAAAAAATCAGCCTCGGAGCCACGGGATCCCAGGAATAGGCTTCTCCCTCTAGTGGCAGCAGAAAGGGAGATGCAGAACTCTTGGACCAGGTAGTTTTTCTTTTTTCTCCTTTGGTAAATCATATGAGGTAAAAGAGCTGCTGTTTATTTACAGCTTCAAAGAAATATTAATATGGTACAAAATATCTGCAGCTGCCTCCTGGTTCTCTTTAGTCATTGAAATACTTTAAAAACTAACACGCTGAATGGCGTTTCTCTAATTTTTAAGACCTTAAGACTCAAAGTACGATAGAGACAACTCAAGGAACACAAATTGTGGTCAGTTTGGTGTCTTGCTAATTCCTGGTGGCAGAATCATGGAGCAGACACTGTGCTTGGGATAAGTATTGGGATTAATTCAGCATCCCTCCCTGCAATGCCTGGCACTGGACAGCCTGCAGAGAGGCAGGGATGGGGATATTCAGAAAACTGTATTGGGGGAGTGTTTGAATCATATCTGGGGCTACTGTGTTTATTTGACACATAAAATGCAAACCCGCGTGCTCTCAAGGACCAAACTGCCCTTGTGCACCTGGAGGAAAAAAATAAATTTGTATCTATAAGCAGGAGAGGCTGAACACCACCCAGAAGTCAAATAATAAGCCCAGTGAACACAGAGAAGCTGTGGCTGCCCCTGGATCCCTGGCAGTGCCCAAGGCAAGGCTGGAGCACCCTGGGACAGTGGAAGGTGTCCGTGCCATGGCAGGGCTGGCACTGGGTGAACTTTAAGGTCCCTTCCCACCCAAACCATCCTGGGATTCTGTAAAACCTATATCTTCTGTCCTATTTCTGCATTTCATCTCCTGATGGTGCTTTAGTACCCAAGAAGAGCACAAAGCCGCTAATATTTGTTTTAGATGAGCAGAAAGGTTGATCTGTGGAGGGAGCCTGGGTGAAATGTTTGTCCCTGGCTGGCTTCTGAATCTGTCACTGGTGTTCTACTCCTCATGACCCAGTCCCTGCTTCTGGTGAGGATTTCAGTGCACACTCTCACTTTAATAGATTACATGAAGGAAAGGTGGGAACAGCATCTTAAATCCAGGGACAATGTGTCCTTCAGGCTCTGGTGCTGAAAATAGTGTTGAGCCAAAGGATGTTCTGTTATCAACAGAAAACACAAGACACCCCCATGTGATTGGGGTGCAGCTCAGGCCCCTTTGATATGGGGCTGTAGAAGAAATGTTCTTGGCTGGTCTGGGGGTGGAACTTGTGTAAACTCCCCTGTGTCCTTGGGAAGCTCTGCCTGGCTCTGAGGATGGAGAGCTCTGCCTTGGGAAGGCCTGGGGAGGAAAATGTGGCTGGAATCTGCAGTGACATTATTGCAGCCTTGGGACACAGGAAAGGTCTTCCTGGCCTGGGAGGTCACATGAGTTAGTCCAGGAACTGGAGAGTCTTCCATGAAGGAGGAACTTGGTGACTTCAGAGTGAAGTGCAAACTCTGCTCCTTCCAGCTGGGGCAGCCAAAGGCAGCCAAATTCCAGCTCCTCTCTTCCAAAGTTAGTGATATTTCTCGTGTCCTTTCTGAGGGCTGTTTCTCTGGGGCCTGTTCCACGTTAGGACTCTCTGGTGAGAGGATGTGGCCCAGGAATTCTGGCCAGGCTCTGAGGGATGGTGGTGGCATCCTGGGCTCACCCAGGCTGGGAGACCTTGTCCAAGGGTTGTGTTTTCCTGTCCCCCAATCCTCAGGACCAGCTCAGCTTGTTCTGATGTTTTCCCAGGAGCTGCCTGGGGGATTCCTAAGGACAGAAAACTCCCTGGGATTTATTTCTTCCATGCTGCCTTTTGTGAGATGGTCTAAATTTCAGCTACTTTCCAAATCACAGAGCAAGGCTTTTGGTTTTTAGCACTGTCACTTCTTTGGGTAACACCTTGTCCTGACTCTGGCAGATACCTGGGCTGCTTTTCCAGCCTCTTGTTTCCTCCCTGGACCTGAAAACTGTTCTAATTTTATTTTACCTCCCTGTAAGGTTTCTTTTCATTCGCTGCCTTTGCTTTTCTTATCACTTTTTATGCTCTCAACTTCATTATGCAATTGTTCCAACCCTGCTCTGTATTTGATGTTTTATAACTCGTGTCTGCCTTTTCTTCCACTGTTGATTACTTTTACATTTTGATGTTCCTTCACACTGGCTTTACAGGAAAAAAAAAAAATAGAAAAAACAACTTGAACATTCCCTGTGCAATTACTGGGAGGTGGCACACACAACCCCCGGGCATACATTAATTTATCTTTGAACACTTTCTATTTCCTCTGTGTCCTTTCTCTCCCCAGCTTTATCATGTTGAATTTCACCCTGCACTTGCTCTCCCAACTTTGCTCTGCTAAAATCTAATCTACTTGTTTTCTAACTTCTGGTTGAACATTAATCCTGGTGAAATCCTTAAGGGCTGAGCCCAGAGTCTCCCCCACACTCGCATCCACTCATAACTGCTGGTGCAGGAGCCTTGCTCAGGAATTATTCCTTACAAAAAGCCACCTCCTTCCCAGACATACTCCAGATGATGGAAAAAATATGTGGTGGGACCTCCTGCACTGTAAAGAATTTATTTTCCCCAGATCCCCAGGTGTTGCTCACATCCTCTCCCCCTCTTCAGATTTGTCTTTCCCCTTGACTTGATCCCAGCTGAACATTTCAGCCTCTGCCTGATTTTGAGCAGCTGGGACATGGGTCTCAAATGCTGCAGTTCTGGTGCTTCCGTAAATTTCCTTAAAAAACAACCAACTTGGATTGCTCAGCAAAAAGCCTTCACATTAACCAGCAGAAGTCTTGAAACACTCTGGATGAGTCCTGGACTTTTCTAGAGCTGTAAATCTATTTTCAGGAAACCCCTGAAGGTTATTCCCATTAAAACCACTTCTTTATACCCACATAAATTCCCAATGCTTATAAAATTCTATCAGGGTGGAAACTTTCTGGATGTGTTTGTCTTGTTCTTCCATATCTTTATCTAGTTCTTATATTATATGTAATTAACACATTTAATACTGACTTTAATTGACCTCATCAATGTCATGGCTTATTAAGCTTTTTATCGTGTAATGGGTTTTTTTTTTCCATCTCTATAATGATCACATACATTTGTTTATCATAAATTGAATGCATGTATTTTGGAAAATAAAATTGAAATGCCAAGTGCTTTTCGGAAATTCTTTAAAGCACAGTAAAAGAGATACCTGGGTGTAGTTAAATTTTTATAAAGTGCAACATGAAAATATGTCTTTACCTTCATTGCTTTTTCTGTCTTCTGCTTACTCCCTTTTTTTTTCCCAGAAAGGCAGCTGACAAAAACAAGAAGGAATATTTCTTGTGCTAAATGAAAACAACTTAAATCTCTTTTTTGATTTATTTGGTATTTAATCTCAAGTGGAAACTTGCAGTCAGAACCCGCGCTTTCCGTTCAAACTGGAAAAGTATTCTTCACAAATAAGTGTTTGTTTGGAGGGGGAGAAAGCTCTAATTGTAACTGTTGGGTCTCACAATAAATATTTCTGTAGTGAATTTGAATTGATTAATCTGTCACTTTTTTCAGTAAAGTGCAAAATCAGATCAGCTCCCATCTTGCTTATTTACACGGTCAGCTTTAATTTGTCATTAGTTCTATTGAGTAGCAAAGCTTTTAGTGCAGAAGATACCTCTTCCACTTAATGGATAATCATTTAGTGAATATAATTTAAAAGGATTTATCTGGTCTCTCTGCCATGGCTGTAACCTAACCCCAGCATGATAAACTTTCTCCAGGAGAAGGATTAGCACTTTCTGGTGGCTTTTGCTCGGGAATTTGTTCAGTCATTAGTTCAACACCCAGCTTGGCCAAAGCGCCCTGAGAGCTGCACTTGGGGCCTTGACACAATGAAAGTGTTTCTGGGTTTGGCTGCACTTTGCATTAGACCATTTGTGTCAAGTGATTCAATAGGTTTTCAATCCAGATCCCTGCCTTGTGTTATTTGGAAGATAAGAGCAAGAAATTCAAGGCAGAGGCTGAGAGAGTTGGAAAGGCTTCATGTGAGACGAGGGGCCAGGAGCTCTACCTGGGAAAAACAGGGAACAGTAAATGAAAACAAGTTCTTGAGCAAATTATGGGAGGAGACTGGACAGATCATGATAAGAATTTTGACTTGCAATGAAGTGCCGTGAGGGGAAGAGCTGGTTTTTCTCAGGAGCTGTATCCCCCCGGCCAGAGGGATGGGAATGTCAGCCCTCCCCGAGAAGCACCCTTAATTAGGGATGCAAGTTTCTGTAACATTTTACACTCCTAGAATCTGAAATTATGAAGAATCCTGACTTCAATCCATTTTCTTTCTTCCCCGTTGCTGAGCTCTGGCACTCCTGGAAGGTGACAATGGTGGCACTGCAATGTTATGAGCTCCAAAACCAGGGCAATTCATCTTGGTGCCTCTCCAGCACAGGGCAGGTGGAGTTTGCATTAAGGAGTGAAAGAATTTCCCAGGAATATCTGCAGCAGGAACAGAGGAGCACTGTATAGGTCCAAGTATGACCTTTCTTTCAGGGAGTGTGTGAGGATATTTTCAATGATGTTTGGACTGATGTGCTGGGACAGTGACAGCTGAAAGCTGGACCTGGAGTCCCCAAACTAAACCTTAGAGTCACCAAACTAAAGCTTTTGGTCAAAAACTTTGAATTAATACATCATTAATAACTGAACAAGTGCAGCACTATTCATCAGCATGGATTGACTTGCTTTTAGCACTAAATTTGAAAAAACCAGGCTTCCCAGGACTTTAATTTGGTTTTGCTTCTTTTATCCCAGGTCTGCCTGGGTTCCAGAGCTGTCACCACTCTGGAATAGGATCATTCCAGCTCCTGCTGAAGCTCTGTCAGTAGGGCATGGCCAGGGTTGATGACAGATATGATGAGAGGGTTTTGGTTGGGTGTTTTTTGAACCTGCTGCTTTCCTCTAACTCTTCTATTCCTTTTATTTCTAAAAGAGAAGTTTTAAACTCCTAAACAGCAAAAACCAAACACCCAAACAGCCTCTTCAAAACTCCATGTTGCATTTTTAATGATCTTTTATGTTTGTGTAATAATCCAAGGCAACATTTTGAAGCTTCATTTTTGGAAGGGATTAACAGGGACTGTTTTAATCTTTCCTGTAGTGGATAAACTGCTGGAAAGCAATCCAGCAATCCAGAGGCAGTTATGTTTTCACTGATGCCTGGAATTGAAATACTCGTTGATTTTTACTTTCTTTTTTTTGGCAACATTTCTACTCGAGGAAAGAACTTGAGTGCAATCAATTAAAGAAAGGATCTGATTTGCTTTGTAATTGTTTTTCTGTCTCTATGAATGATGTAAGGGCATTTTGGAAGAATTTACTTCACTACTCTGTCTTTTCTAAAATAACAGGTTTACTGGTTGATTTATGGGTTGTTTGTTTTGTTTTTGTTGTTCTGTCTGTAGGTGAGAAAAAGGTTAATTTGCTTGAGAAATCATGTCTGTGCCAGAGAAGGTCAACTTGTTCCATCATCGTGTTCTGCCATTGGAGCTGACCTCAACCTAAACACGGTGCTTTAAGGCAGGAATTAGACATCCTGTTTTTCTCCATGCTTTTCCCAGCATTTGTTTTCTCCTGTTGTGGTAGTTTCTCAGAAAAGGCAGGAGGGTGTGACTCCCAGGAATGAATTCTGTTCCCCCTAAAGTTGCGTTTTTGACGTTGCACTTCAAAAACTTCGGTTTTTGCTGTGGCTGTGCCAAGCTGTGTCAGGTGCGACTGCCCACGAGCCAAAACACCAACAAGTCTACTTGGGAATTGAGTCAAAGGCAGGAAAAAACTGTGGAAGCATAAAAATTGGGAAACACTGGGAATATTAACTTTTTTCAAAGTGGATGTCAATGAATATCAAAGCGTAGTGAGTCCTGGGGATGTCCCAGATCCTCTTCCTGTGCTATTTCCATGATTTGTAGGATGCTGACCACAAAGGATGGACCAAAGCATCCAAATCCTTGGATCCAATCCAAATCCAGAAGCTCCTGCTTCTTGGAGCTTGGATTCAACTCTTGTCAAGGGGAAATGTTCTAGGAAGTGATTAAGAAAGATGAAGCAAACTCCCAATAATGTTTAGCTGGAGAGTTTAGGAGAGGTGGTGGAGGAAATGTTAAATCAAAATGTTTGATCAGGCTGTAGGATTCACTCTAGATGTGTCAGAATTCTTGTTGGCATCTCCCTATTTCCATTTCTTGTTCCAAAGTTGCCAGAAGTTTGGAAACTGGCTTGGAGGTTGCACCTCTCCTGTTAAATCTGGCTTGGGGAGGTTGTGCAACTGGACACTCATCTCCACCCAGACCCAGCTTCCACAGTAGTTACGAGAAATTAATGGGAATGCATTTTGCGACAACTTAGTGATAAAGTGGTGGTTAAGAGAGTATTGTCAAATTTGGGATGCAAGTCAGCAAGAGTCTCCATGTGTGTGCAGTTTTGGTGTGTTCTATATTATTTCCTGGAAGATCCACATGGAAGAAGAGGAATTCAGTAAATTAAGGGGTTTTTTCCTAGTTAGTCTCATACATGGAGTGATACTTTGCTTTTGTGGATATGCAATTGCTATTAAGTTACGAGGGATGCTGCAGGGGGGGCTGGAAAGAAAATAAGCTTTTTTCCCCTTTCTTTAACTGGATAAGAGTGAAAAGTGTGATTGGAGTTGGTCAGCATGGAAACAAATGTCTGAATTTACTTGCAAGACTTGGATATCTTCAACCTTTCCAGGTATAAAACCCCCTGCAGTAAAAGGCACGTGCACAGGATTTTACATAATTTACTATTTTTTATGAAAAATCGCACCAAAGTGGCACCCGAGGCACCACATCCATTGCCCTTTGATAAGAGATGGAAGTTGGTCAGTTTTGCTCTTGGCATTTATTAGTGCTGATTCCCAGGCCAAGGAATGGCAGGAGGAGTTGGTTGTACAGCAACTTCTGAACTGGAGTGGCAGAGCTGGTATTAAAGATCTTGGATTTGCTTTAGGCTTCCTGTGCTTCAATATAAAGCTGTGGTGGGCTCTTCATGCACTTGCAAGTCAAAACACTTGATATTTCTTTTTTTGTTGTTGTTTTTTGTAATTTCTTGGTTTTTTTTTTTTTGCAGTAGTTGTTAAAACATTTGCAGAATAAGTGCTGAATTAAAAAAAAAATGTCCATCTATTTTAAATTTCAGCCATGCACAATAGTTCTTATTGTAGGTTTTACCAACCTGCAGAATTGCTCTTGGCTTTCCCCTCCTCAGGGCAGATTATGTATCACGCCCTGTTTAACTCCTTCAACAGACACACGAAGAAATTTCACTTCCACAGAGCAATCAGACCTCCCCCTGCCCTTGAGCCTTCACGGGGAGGATGTATGAATTGGGATTTTCAAGTACATATTAAGAAGTTTATTGCCAGTGGAGTATGCATAGATCAATATTCAATATAGCTGTAAACACACGTCCTTCACACGGATGCTGGATGCCCTTCCTTGGTCCTGCAGCTCCCTGGAACACCTCTTACAGCAGGCCACAAACAAGAAAACATCATCTCTCTGCCTGCCTGGCCCAGGCCTTACTCAAGCAGGTGCTCAGAAGGGAGATTTTTACACTTTTGACCCATTGGTTCCACCTCCCATTTGATTTTTTTTTTTTTTTAATGTGAAATATTCAGGCGAGGAGAGGTTTTTCCCCAGTATTTTGCAGCATTTTTTCAGTTCTGGCATTTATTAGCGGCTGGTGTTTCCTGTTTGTCGGGGCAAAAACCAGACCAAGTGTCACATGTAGATCTTTGTGCTTTGCTGATGGAGAGAGCCCTTGGAAAATTCATCTGAAGGTCAGCTGGGGCCACAGCACTAATCTGTTAATTAGCATCTTCCAGGAAAATTATCAAAAGTTGGACCATTCCCATCCAATAAACCACCATAACTGCAAATCTTTGGGAAAAAGGCTCTCCCAACCCAAAAAAGGTTCTTTATCTTGTCTCTAAAGTGAGGGTTACAAATCCTTCTGTGTTAAACTGAGGGGGGAAAACTGTGGTTGGTTATAAAAGTTAAACTGCTGTGTAAGGAATTTCTGCTTATTTTGCTGTATCTTGTTCAGCTTGAGATTGTTTTGAACTGGACAGGGAGTTTGGAGGGACCTGAGGGCTGTCATAGCTGAGAATTGGGCTTTTTATAATGCAGAAGAGTCTTTATTCAATTGTTTATCCCGTGTCAGAAGGGCTGTGCATGAGAAGTAATTGCCAGGGGATAAAACTCCTGGCAGTTCCCACTGAACCCATGGCACACGCTTGAAGTGCCATCCAAGCCTAAACAGCACTCAAAATAAAACAGGGATTTGTTCCCTTCTGTGTGGATTTCCTGGTCTGAGATATCTTGTCAGGCTGGCAGAAATAATTATTACTGGGAGAAGATGGGAATTCTTCCCTCCAAGATTCCTCATTCATCCATTCGCCAGGAGAACAATTAATGACAACTCACTAATGGCTGCAACACTTTATTTTCTCTTTGCAGTGGCATGTGCAGCCCCAGGTTTCTGAGTGCTGGGTACTCCCTGCCTGGCCCCAATTACTTTGGCAGGGAGGATGGGATGCTGCAGAGCTTCCCCTGGCAAGGCAATTCCCAGCCAAGAATGGGTTGGAGCTGCTGGCACTGAAGTGGTGTCTGGGAGCAGCTCTGGGTAGTGGGAATCACTGCCTGGCTCCAGCAAAGGAAGAGCAGTTGAGGTTTTAACGGTGTAATTAATTACCACAGATTTGGATGGGGAGAGGGGAGAGAATTTGGGCTTCAGGGCTCAGTGAAAATATCAAAGACTTCCCAATTGACCAAATATTTCCTGTAAGATGAAACCAACGAGACCAAGAGACAGAAAGATGTTAAAAACAAATATGGTCTAAAATTAAAATAAAGACAGATTTGCTCCATCCAGTTTCCTTGCAAGGATTGCAGGTAGAGCATGGGCTGGTATCAGTCTGTGGCTTAAGGCTGGGAGTCACCAGCCTTCCTTGGTCTGTTTTGCTGACCTGATGGCCCAAAAGCTGCAGAGCTGAGCTGGAAAAGCCCCCTTTGGTCAGTCTGGAGCCTTTTGTCCTGGGGCATCCACCAAGCCCAGCACCAGGGCAGGGGGAATTGAGCAACACAACCCAAACCCCCTCCTGTACCTCTGACATTGCAGAGATGAGAAACAAACTGCCTTGGCTGGGACAGCACTAAATGTTTCCAAAATCCTGGTGGATAAATTCAGTATCTTCATATCAGAGGCGTTGGTGGAGGCCAGGAGCTTGTCTTTCACGTCCACTGAAAATGTTATTTTTAGTGCATTACATCTTCAGACTTGAAAGGAGAAAAGCCCAACACTAGCTAATAATTAAGTGATTAACTGTAATAATATGCTGCACATTTTGAAGTGAGCAGTATAGGTTCAGATGAATCAGGAGTGAATTTATACATTAATACTTATTCAAAAGTGTGTTTTATGATTTAATTACAGTTCTAAAGGAACAAACCCAGAGAAGGAACATAATGCCCTGATGTTTGCATTATTCTTACACAAGGAAACATCCAAAGTTTGCCTGTTAATTAATGGATTCTGTGTAATTTATTTGTATCTGTACTGCCTTTCCCATTATGCTGCTATGGCTGATCTTGGGAAGCAGAGAGGGGAGACTTGAGTTCAGGAAGGGATCACTCCTCATCCCAAAAGTGCTGCTGTAGCAGAAACAGCCTTTGATCCCAGAGAGATGGTGGTGAGATTTAGGACTTGCAGCGTTCCCATTGCTGAATATGTAATTTGGGTCACTGAACTATGTTTTGGTGGAAGATACTTATCTATTCCACTTCTTGCTGATGTCATGTGCTGGGAAATCAGATGTTAAAGTGCAAAAATACATGAGAGGCCAGGCTTAAAATGGCATAAAATATAAATGTCTCTGTGACTGGCTGTAGTTCTTGGTGGTGGTGGTTGAAGATGAAGGTCACATCCTTTCTTTTCGGTTTCATTGTCCTGCTGCATCCAAACTCTGATAAAAATAAAAAAATCTGGTTTATTGCTCCTTTGATTCTTAGTGCAGAAGGGTGTCAGAGAAGCTTCAACCCACTGTCTTCTATTTTCTCTGCTCTAACTCCTCTGTTCAATTTGGAAAAGCTGAGAGGGTGTTAAATTCAGGTGTTTTCCCTGTATCTGCAACAGAGATGTTCACTACCAACAAGAAAGGTTAATTCAACCCAAAACATCCCTCCTAAAGAGAATGAGGGGTTTAAAAGGTGTGTGGATACCTTGTTTTGAGAAGAATTAGTTAAATCCTGTCCTGGTCAATGCAGTCATGGCAGGCAGTGATGGTCTGTAGGTAAATTCTCCTCCCACGGTTTGCTGTGTGCACTGTCAGCTACTTCTGTAGTTTTCCCAAACTATTTTTTTTCCTTCTCCCCCGTTTCCCTTTGAAATCCCCCCTGGTTTTACTTTAGGGAAATTGTTAACAGGGAGCAGACTCGGAGGAAGATATGGAGGGCTTATCTTAGTTGTAAAAGTACTCAGAAGTTTAACTGATAATAGCAATGCAAATTTAAATAAGTAATAAAAACCCTCCAAACCTCACCCTTGGGTAACAAAAAAGAAAATATGGCTCTGAGATAATTCATCAGGCAGTGCTCAGCAAAAACAAAGAGAAAAATACTTTTTCCCCCCTTAATTCTTTCAGGGTAGAAGAAAAAAAGCAGGAAGTTTTTCACTTCCATCTATGAAGTTTTAGCAAACAGCGATCAGTAAAGCAGTTGTGAGAAATATCAGCTACTTTTGCTAGCTAGTATTTGAAAATCTCTAATTTATCGCAGCAGCTGATGCCAAGATAGCAGCCTGGATTTTGCAGATCAATCTCCTGTAGCTGCTGAGATCTGATGTATCAGAACTACCAAGTTCACATTTTCTGTATTTTTCTTTATCAGATTCCAACCCATCTGTAAAAGTCCCCAGCTTTCTGACACTGTTCCTGTTGAACAACATAATCCAGGGTGCCTACAAATCATTAATGGTTCACCTTTGCAGTGAAACCTGAAGATTTTGGAGCAAGGTTTTCTTTACTTATGATCTTCCCCCCGTTCCTTAAAGATGAACCTACTGTAAGAATTTTTATATAAATAATGTCCATATAAGCATTATATACAAATGCACATACTTATGTTTATTATTAGTTGGCTGTACTTATTTGTTCTCACTAATGGCTAATTAATTTGGGAGAAACTTACAAAGCTAATGATGTAGATAGTGCTAAATTCCATGCTGAATCAAAGATATCAGCCTAGAATTTACTGTGAGATGGTAATTGCTGAGGTTATCAAGTAGAAGGTATCTGCAGTTTGGCATAATTTGTCATTTATAACAACCCTTACTAAAAGTTCCAGGATTTACAGATGAGTTGATCCAGATCACCTTTGTACAGCAGTTAATTATTAGCTCCTGCACTACCAGCTTTCACTTCTAAATTACCTCCTCACTCCTTCAGTCTTCCTTTTAAAAACAGTTTAAGATTATATTTGCCACGAGGCTGCTGAATTTATCTTGGGCACTGGTGACTCAAACTCCACGCTGAACTCTCTCAACACTCCTCAGAGTGAAGCTACTGCTTAGAATCTGTCTCCAGAATTATTAAAGGGAGTTAAATTAATTTTTAGGATTTTGTGGCATAAATACTGACGATCTCCCTGACAGACAAAAGGCACAAATAAACGCTGATCTCAGATAAATTCCTGGAGTTTCCCCTTTCTTGAGTAGCTTGCCGTTGTGAAATGAAAAAAAAAATAATGTCCAAAATAATTAGGAAGTGTCAGGGAGATTTCCCACACCAGCAGGGACGCTGCGGAATTCAAACTGCAATTCCAAATGTTCCTGAGCCTCTTCAAACCCTACAGTGGGGTGGAAAATAAACACAGGGATTATTCACCAAACAGAAATTTAAACTCAGTCCATGAGATGAGGGTGACATTTTGCTGCTGGGGTGGGAAAGGGGAACAGGTACATCCAGGGATTTTCTCTTTAGCACTGCAACTCTATTTCTAAGTTAAATATATGTTCATTATGGTGTGAAACAAAAGTCTTTTGGAATTTCTTATCTCAATAATTTTTTGTTGTTTTTTTCCTGGATTACAGTAACTTTTTGTTTGCTGGTAGTTGGTTTCTTTAGCAAGTGAGATATATTGAGACATAATTCAATTTGACAGGACAGGAGTAACCAATACACGGTGCACAAATGACTCCCTGTTAACATGTCACGTATTACATCCTTTATTAAAACCAGCCCCTGCTCCGTGTTGGCAAACAGCATTTCCAGCCATCCCCCAGCACAGCTTTATGATGGATTGTCCTGGAGCTTGGTCGTATGTGGAGTAAAATATCAGCATCCATATAAACACACAATGTTGTCATAATGGAGGGTTTTTTCCTTTGTATTGTCTTTATAGGGATTTCCATTCAAACAATCTTTTTAATCACAGCTCGTAGTTTTAAATAGGCTTCCCAGGGCAGCCTGGATTGCAAAGCTTGGAGGTATTTCAGCATCCCTCTTCTGCACAATCAATTAATCTGAGAGTTAAGGCATACCTGACCAGCTGTCTGCCTCAGGTCTGCAGCTTCCTTGAATTTTTCCCATTATCCTAAGTTTTTGTATAGTTTCCCTTGTACCTGGCATAGTGATTTTTCAAGTAATATTTTTCCTTTCATCGTATTTGTTTCCTTTATATAATTTTTCACTTGAATTCCATTTAAAAAACAAATAGAGCTGCGCATGGATCCCAAATTGCTCTATAAAGGATTCAGAATTCCCACACGCTCTGCTCAGCTTTACCCTCTGTGCCTGGCTCTGTTTCCTTTTGTGTTGAAGCTGGAAAATCCTGACTCTTTATTCTGGTGTCAGTGCAACAGATGTCTGAGTCCCATCCTCAGCTGGCATTTCTGGTGCAGCCAGTGAGTAGGGATGTTGTTATTGCAGGATAAGGGAGGAGTAAGAAATGACAGGGATTTTCAAACCCTGTGTGTTTGTTCACAAGGTGCCAGGCATTGTTTTAAAGCCGAGCCTGTAAACAAGAATATGTGTTATTTTTTATTAATAATGTCTCTTATGCAACATGAAAGCTTTTATCAGAAAAAATTGTAGGGCATGATCTTTACAAATAGCCAAAAAAATCCCCCAAACCCTGAGGGGTGTGTGAGTGTGGGGAAGAGGATGGAGGGGGAGCAGAGGCAGCGGGTCCGGCTGCCGCGGCAATCCCACCTCGGGTCCGTCCCTGGCAGCTCTCCATCCCACAGCAAGCCCAGCACTGGAAAAATGCCCCATTCCCGTGGTGAGAAAGGTGATGGTATGTTTATCACACAGCCAAGAAATAAATGGGAGCCATTACAAAGGTGTATAATTCAGCAATTACAGTTATTTGTTTTTTCTGACACCCCCTGCAAACAGTTATCGCTTCAGTCAAACATAATCAAATTATCTTTTTTTTTTTTTTCTGGTACTGTACATTAACAGGGCAAATAAAAGGGAAAATAGTGCAGTCCCTTGTAATAAAGAAAACAGCAGCAAACTATTAATGCTCTTTGAAAAGAGTAGTTTTAACAAAGTAAGCAAGAATCATTTTCTTTGGTTGAGTGTTGATTCCCCAGTGTGCTCTCAGTAAGTAATTAGAATGGCCCAGTGAATGTCAGCATCAGCTTGTTTATTCTCATTATTTTATCATTTTAAAAACCCTCTAGGTGATGAGACATGCAGTATAGAACATAATTACCATTATTAGCATACTAATTGGACACAAAAATAGGCCAACTACAAGGTAGCCAACTGAATAATTTCACATTAATCAAACACCATAGTGAATAAGCCTATTGTTAAATTGACAGCTACAATAATTGGCAATATTTCGCTGTGCAATATAAGAAATTCCTTGTAATATCTCTGCCACATTATATAATTTAGTAATTTCCCACGTTTCCAGCCTTAACTTTGTACACCTAGTTCAAGTTCAAGAAAACATCATGATAAGATTATTAGTCTATTATCAAGTGGACAAAGTATATAAAGACCTGCTTGTTAGCATTCAGGAATAGATTTGCTCGATAAGGAAACAAAAAGGCTCCCAATTTAGTTACTTGTTGCTTCAGCATTGAAAACGTATAAAGGTTCTTGATAAGATTTTTTTAGCTGTATATTAAAGTCCAGCTTGCCTGTTTAAGAAACAGAGAAAATGCTAAAGAAATTTTTAAAAGTAAGCGGTAAAATAAAATAAAACCCAAGTGGGAGCTGTGACTTTCAGCCTCCAGGATAATTTTCTGGTTGGGATTTGTCTGGTGCCGTCCCCATCTCGTCGAACGGCGAAGTGGAAAGTTGCAAAGCCGCCACCAGAAGTGGGAATTCATGAACTGCTCAATTAGCAGCAGGCAGGAAGGGAGAGCTGGCCCTGGCTGGGCTTCCCTTTGAAAACCTTGGGGGAAATAAGACAGGAAAGGAGTGAGTGGAAAGGAGAGGAGAAACAAGGGTGGGGAAGGTGGGAGAGGGGGAAAGCGCGGTTGTGGCAGAGGGAAGGAGAGCGATAAGGAGAGCAGAACCAGATGGTGAAACCAGAGCAGCAGAGGCAGGAGAGGACGAGAGGAAAGAAAAACAGTGAGGAAGAAAGAAAATAGTCATCAAGAAGACGGAGGAAGAGAAGGTAAGGTGAGAGTCGGGGAAGGCAGAGCAGATTTGGAAGAGTATGAAACAATATTCTTCTTTTAAGAATTCAAAGGCGAGGGGAAACAAGCATCTTGCTGAAAGAAACGTTTCCTTCCCACTCCCTGGGCTTTGGGAGCTGTGGAGGATGGGAAGAAAGGCAGAAAGGAGTCACTGAAGTCTCTGTTTATTTCAATAAGGAAAATATTTTTGGAAAATTGTTGTAAAAATGATGTTTCAGACAGTGGCTCGTGAGTATTTGGTGCCTGTTAAAGGTGGGGCACATGGAATAGGACAGGTTTGGAACCCCCCAAATATTTCTGTGTGACTTCTTGGTTAGAAATGGCTTGATGAAATTCTGAACTGTGTGGTTATACTTAATGGTGTGTGATTTTAAAGAAATTAAAAGAAGGGTCAGAATAAGAAATAAGAATGCCATAGCCTGTGCCAAGTGCCAGTTTTCATAGAACCAGATGTGGCCTCTCTGGCAGCACATGGAGAAGGGGACTGCATTGAGCATGGGCCAGCAGCTGCCTGAAATACCCTTCTTTCAGTTACATAATGGAATTATTTCCATTTCAGTCACCAAAGGGGCAATTTTTACCAAGGATTGGTTCTGGTAGGGGTGGCTCTTGAGGATCTACTGATGTAATTAAAGGCAGAAGAAGTTTTCTGGAAGAAGGGACCTCTAAATTTGTTGAAATTTGGCTGCTTATTTTGAATTAAGCTGCCCTACTGCCCACTGCCTCACCAGCAATAACAACATATTTTTTCTGGCTGTTCTTTGATTATTAATCTGTTAATGGGTAATTCTCTGCTAATGGTTGGGGATGCCTGTTAATATATCACAATCCCAGAGTATTGATTAGCCGCTTTATTTCCCTTTGTGTGACCAGGCTCCTCGGTAGCAAAGTCACAGGAAGAAAACAAGTAAGCCTGCTCTTCAAATATCTCTGGGTACAGAGAGGAGCCACCATGGGACATATCAGAGGGTACTAAAATCAGCTGAAATATGCAGGATGTGCTCAGACTTTTCTTAAGCAGGAATGTACAAGCTCCAGCTTTGATTTACTCACTGTACTCGGGAAATACATCTCTGGGCACTCATTGCTGGGAAGTGTCTCCTTGAGCTCTGTACCTATAAATGACTGTAATACCTGGGTCAGGGGGTCTTGGAAGAGCTCTCAAAAAGTGATAGAATCCACCTTTTATGGAGCAAAACTTAGAGTGGGAAAAAGCAAGAGTCCTGTGCCAGGTTTACAGCAGAGTTAAGGAAAACAGCCAAGGCCATACTTTTGCTAATACATTAGGATGGCTCCGAAATGTGCCAACTCCAGAGCTTGGGATAAAGCAAACGACAAAACTGAAAATATCCTTGACAAGATGTCTCTCTTAACACATTAAGAGGCTGTCCAAACTGAGAAAAAAATCCTCAGCATTTCCTCTCCTTCTGTCACAGAGTCTGTGCTCGGGTGGTTGGAGCTGCAGGGCTCTGCCGCACGTCAGGTGTCGGGAGAGGAGCAGCTCCTGGGCAGCACATTGGACACACGTCGTGTCTCACCTGCTCCTTCAGGTGCCAGACACACAGGGCACTGCAAAATCCCCCCAAAAACCTGGTGAATTCTCCAGGGAGGTCTGGGCAGGGGGTTTGGACAGGCACGCACAGCCATCATATGTTGTTATTATATCAGGATGTTGCAAATCAGATGTTTTCGCACCCCTAAAATACACCTGGATGATCAATGGAAGCAATCCCCCAGACTCTGCTCCCCAGAAACCCCAGAAAAACCCCAGAGCTGAAAGCAGAAAGAAAGAAGGATATTAAGTACATTCAGGCACGATAAACACAGAAGAAAAACACTGCAAAGGATAGTTGTGGAATACATTTGAATAACAAATACATTTGAGGAAATCCCAGTCTGCTTGGGGACAGAGAAAAGGAAAATAAATTCATCACATTATTCATTGGAAATTATTTGTTCAGCTCCGCTCCTTAATGTGTCAGCTAAAGATGATTTCCAAGAGTGAAGATTTTCCTTTCTTGCTTGAAATGACTCAAAAAGAAATGAATATTCCAGCCACCAAGTGAGGTTAATATATGAGTTTCATAGGCATTTACTCACCACTGCTGTTCCCTGCAGAGTAATGGCAGTGGAGGTGCATTCTGGGAGTGCCAGGGGTGAAACCAAAGTAGATGTTCCTGAATAATTTAGTGGTGTATGAAAGCTTATTTCATCATCATCAACACAGTAATACCTTGCACCAATGGAGTGCTTTACATCTCTGGGCTCCAAAGCTGTGCAAGTATCAGCATTTCCATTTTTCAATTGGGGAAACTTGAGATTAGAGGGAAAAAAAGGACATTTTCCAAAGGGAGTGAAGGCTATGGCAGAACTGGGATAACAATTCAGGTTCCTAGGAGGAGTCACCTGTAATGTCTCAGTTGAATGTGGGTGAAGAGGCTGCAGTTTAGATCTGTGTATGCTTAATGAAAGATGAGAAATATCTAAACGAAAGTATTTTTCTCTTTCTCTTTTACAGTACAAAAAATTATATGAAATGATAAATTTCCGGGATAAATGGAATTTCAATATATCACTTTTTCTTCTGTGCACTGGTTGTTCCAAAGTGTGAGAGCAGGTTCCCATCCAATTCTTGGAATGGCAGGAGGCTCCACTTCCATTACCCAGTGATTATTGCCATGAGGCTGAAGGAGCAGAGAGCCCCTCGTGCCTCTCTTTGGGCTGTTTACACATGCATGTAGCTGGTAACTTTTTTTTTGTGTTTAAAGAGTCTAACAGCTCATCAATCTTATTCTTCCCTGAATGTAGATTGGTCTTTAATGAGATCAATGAATAGTGCTGGTACTTTGCTGGCCAAAATTGTAAATGTGCTGTTCCATTTCCTATTTACCCTGTAGCACAGGGATTTCGGCGTTACTGCTAATGTGTTTTGCATTCTATTGCTCTCCTACAAAATTTATGGCCAGAGAGAGACTGCGAGAAACAGTATGGGCAGGGAGAGCTGGATTCTAATCTTTCTGCTGCATTCTGGTTTTTAAAAAATATAGCGGTTTGGAATAGTTGAAGAAAAGGCAAATTGGGAGCTGGGAAAGGATGTCAGGTTAGTTTAATTAAAACAAAACTTTGGGGATTGAGGTATGTCAGGGACAGAAAAAAGTGTGGCTTAAGACAGCTTTAATAAAGATGGGATGTAATGGAAGCGCCTTTAGTCAACCTGGCCAAAAGCAGGAGGAGAGACGGGCTACTGGGCAGGGAAATGAGTTTTGGAAAAGCATCTGGTGTTAATTAGAGCTCTGGAGTGGCCTGAGATGACAAATGCTCTTCCAGCCCTGTCCCTTCTCCTCACTGTCCTTGTTAGCACTGTTTGGTCCTGTTCCAGCTGTGCATTAACCTCTGGAACCACCGCCCCAAGTCCTGGAGGATTTGTTGGTCCTGGAGCAGGAGCCACACAGACACCCCTTGGTCTGACTTGGGGGTTTCCCTTGGTGCGTAGGTGTGAAGGTTGATGTTGAAGAACCATGTCTGGTTCTGTGACCATAAAGTGATGTTTTCGGTCTTTCATTTTTTCTTTTGGAGCCTCTATAAAGCCCATATATATGATTTTCTGAGCAATCCCATAGTAAGGGGAAATCCCCCAGCAGCAAAGAGCAGAGTGGTATCTGCTCATTTTTTGGCTTTGGCAAAAGTGGATGCCTTGGACATAAAGGACAAAGTACAGAGCTGGGGCAGAAAACCAGGTTCTGCATCCCCTGCTCACCAGGAGGGATCCACTGGCAAGTGGAGATGTGTGGGAAGACCCAATTTACAGGAACTTCAACATCTTCCCTTGCAAAGTGACCAAACTCAGGCCTGAGCTCAGCATTCCCTTTGCCAGGTCAGCAAACTGGGCTCCAGACCATGTAATTTCAGGAGCTGAGTGGAATAATGTAGATGGTGACAGCAGAGAGACCAAAATATGAATGGTTTTTTGGGGAGGTGGCCCAAATTCTGTTCTTTTTTACTGTGATTTAATAACAACTGCATTTGGATCAAAGCTTTCTCAAGAGTTCATATTAATCTTAACTGATTTTGGTATTTAACCACCATGCTCTGGAAAATGCAGTTTTCCATGCACTTCTTCCATGTGCGATGCCTGTTATATCTTATGCTCTTACCCCAATTTCCTCTGCAAAGAGCAATTAATCTCTCTGCTGCTTTATCCAGGATTTAAGTGCATGCTCTCCCTTTAATTCTGCACACTTCTTTTTTTACCTTCTGTCTTTCCATCCTTAAGTATCACTGAGTTGCCAGATAACACAGTTATTGTTCATATTACCAGAAGATTTTAATGGATTTATATAAAACTCAGACAGTGCCATTGTTCTTGAAGTCCATTTTATTGTAATGAAGTTCCACTCTTAATATTCCATGATCTTCAATGTCCTTTACAAGTAACTTTTTATAAATTAATCTATAATAATCTAATTCAAGTCAGTTAAAGTGGATAACTATACTCCAATTATGATATCAGGAAGAGTTTTTACATAATGAGGGCTTTTATATAGATGGTTAACGCTAATACTGTAGTTTACAACATACTGTATGAATCACTAATTAAATGCCTAAGTAGCAATAATGGAAGTGGAACTATCAATACAGAGACGATATCAGTGATGTAAGGCATTAATAAAACTTTATGGTCCCATTTAATCTTTTTTTATAGGTACTCCATTATGTCAGTTAAAAGAAAAGGCAGAAAAACAAGAAAGTGAGAGAGTGGAACTTAAAGGGACCAGGACACAGAAACTAAAATGGGTTTTCCCTTGTACCATGCCCCCAAAATGGGCCAGATGGAAAAGTGATGAGAAAACTGCCCAGTAGAAATAAGTTTATCACATTTCTAAAAATATGGCTGTTCACTGCAGCTGGATGGTTTAAATGCTCCTTAAAAACCCATACTCTATGATTTTAATGAAGGGCAGCTTTAAGAATATCTTCAAAGAGGAATCTGAGTTTAGCACCACTCTGGCCCAAAAGGAACAGCTCAACTCTTGTGCTCCTGCCATTGGCCAGCAGAGATGACTTGAAGGGTAAATACATAAACATTTATATTGGAAGGATAAACTATTAACAAAGGTATTTTATTTTGAAGCCAAAGCCCAGGCTTGGCTCCGGCGCTGCCCAAGGAGCGTTCGGGGCTGCTCTCCTGACAGGACATCTCCTCTGTGTGCCTTGGCCCCCAGCCAGTGTCCCCTGCAGGAAAGCAAGCTGCCCATTTGCATATCAAAGCAGAGGAACAAGCCAAGCCCAGCAGACCTCTAAAGGGAAGTGAGAATATATGGGAATTTTTAGTTTTAACTCTCAATTAAACGAAAAAAAAAAAAGACCACCTCCATTCCTTTCACGAAACAGCCTCTTCAAATGTCTTTTGCAACACATTTGAGCAGAAATAACAATTTAACCCCTCAAATCTGCTCAGGGTGTTTCAGTGCTGGCTGCTTTAACAAATAAAGGGAATAATTTTTTTTTTCTGGTGCTTGATGTCAGCCCTTAGAAAATCATTGCACTGAGCCCTTTAACACACCTTGACACGTATTAGGAGTGCGCAGTGCCAGGCTCATGTTTCATGCTTGCTGCTGTTGAAGTGACATGTTTATTTAGCACAAGATTTCCAGCCTGGTGCCTTTTTGTGCCTCATAGGAGGAGTTTGACATCACCTGCATTGGATATCAGTGCTGATGTTTGGCTCTGAACTCCACCTTTTCTGGATGCCCATTGCTGGGCAAACTGGAGCTGACAACCGGGCTCTCACAGCCTCTAATAAAAATAAATCTTTCTGTATTATTTTAAAACTATGACTTCAATATGGGTAGATGAAGAGGCTGTGAAAATTCTGCACCAATATCAGTGAAGATTAGATCTGAGAATTCACATCTCTGTGATGAGGAATTCATTACTCCCCTTGCCCATCAAATGCAGCTGTTGGCAATGCTCTGCCTCGGCACACGGAGCGGGGACATCAATAATCCTGAAAATTTGCAACTGAAACCAAACCTTTGTGCAGCCCTCTTCCCTCCCATGTATTCCTCCATTTCACAGCCTCCCCTTCTACTCTCTTCAAACACCTTTGGAGAACTGAAGTCTAACTTGTGACTTTCTGGGTTTTTAGGTAGCTCTCTTTCCACTGAGTGGGGTCGGATGGGTTTTGTGGACTGGCAAATGTAGCTGAAGTGCAGGAGCAAGAACAGCTCTGCCTCTGTGTACCACCTGACAAACCCTAGGCTTACCATGAGTAATGTAATCAAACCTAAATAATATTTAGAAGGTACCTAAAAATGATGTGGGTTTTCCTGTGAGTCCAACCTTATTATGTGAGCGCTCATCCCTGGTCACTGGCTTCTCTTCACAGAGTGGTTTGGGCTGGAAGGGACTTTAAAAAGCATCTAGCTCATATTTATCAGCAGTTTCTCTAAAGCAGCCATTACCTTCTGGCTGCCAGGAGCAATCAACCATGGAATAAACTCCTTATTAGAGAAAAAAAGCACCATTCAAATGATTTGTCATGACCAAAGGTTTTCTGGAATTACACAGGAGGCTCTGATTGTCCTTCCTGTTCTGCAGTTCACTGAAAGAAGTTCTGCCACAAAGCATCAAGTCCTTCAATATTTTTTAGTCTTTCAATAGCTCGTGGTTTTTCACAGGTCTCTAGGTAGATCATAACAAAAATAAGATTAAAAGATCAATGAAGGTTTGCTCTGGTTTAATGGTTTTAGGCACAGTTCCCTCCCTTTCAGTGTTCTTGTCCCCCATGGCAGCTGAGCACTGTAAGATGCCATAAACCTGAGACCTAGTGGTAGTTTGTGTCAGAAATCCAGAAATGGCTCTAATGGACAATAAAAAATAATCAATGAGAGGAATGGAGGCTCGGCTGTGTCAGCAGGAACGGCTGGAGAGCCTGAGCTGAGCAGGGGGACCATGGCAGGACCCAACCCCATGTTTCTCTGCCCCAATTTGTGTAAATAAACTCCTGGTGTGAAGCCCCAGTGAACACAGGTTTATACCTAAGGAAACTGAGGCTGCTTTTATCTGCAGTTTTCAGAATAATTTGAGTTTTTGGTATTTTGTGAGGACTCTAATTCTTCTTTCTGCACAGGAAGCTCTGTAGGCTCTATACAGGGGGAAAAGTTACTGTAGGAACTGTCTCAAGCTGGGGCAGAATTTTTTTGCTTATTTTAAAGGAGTGTTTAGAGGAATATTGAGATTTTGAATGCAGCTTGTTCTGCTGCATCTCTGTTCCCTTTGAACACACCTACACATTCAGTGTCACCTCCATTTGGTTTATCGTGCAATAAGATGTCAAGTTTAATTTTATTTATGGGCTTAATATTCAAGTTTTTCACAAGTTATTTTCCCCATATGGGCCTTTAGAAATATGTTAGAAAAATCATCATGTACTGCTGTTAGGAGCAATGCATTAATAAGTAGATGAGCCTCCTGCTGATGGGCAAAAATCTGGTTTTAGCACCATGTGAAGGCACTTGGTCCAAAATGAGCCATGAACCAAAGAGTTTACAGGTTATGGATGACTGGAGCATTGTAATAGTTTGTGTACCAGCAAGCGTATGCTCTCTCCTGCTTTAAAATTAAAATATCCTCTTAAATGTGCATTGTTGAGTCACCCTGACTCTGTTAATGGGAGTTTCAGTCTGATTTCTGTCTCCAGAGTGCTCCTGTGCTCTTTGGGAGCTTGGCCAGAGCCAGGAAGGTTCCTCTGCTGTTGAAGGGCTCCATTTCATCCTCTGGGTTGGAGCAGGAGCCTTCTGTGCTGTGAGCATTTGTACAACTATGAATGAATGAAGTCTGCCTGATACTGAAGTTTTTAATTTTTTTTTTTTTTTTTTTTATAATTCATCAAGAAGCAAATCTGGCACGAGCACCTAAAGTGATGACAAAGATCAGTTTTCTGTTCTGGTCCCTTCCTGGCAGCCTGTGATATCTCTGCTGGCTGGGAGAGTTGGTTCTGTCCTCGAAGGGTGGCTCCTCAACTTCTCACGTTCCCCGCACGCGGCCGCGCGCTCGGAAAGCGCCACTTTGGGAGCACTTTTGGCCCTTCCTAAATGAAACCTGTTGCGGGTTTGAGCCTGGGATTGACAGGGGAAGGGGAACAGCTGTGATGTTCCTCTGAAGCTAAATGTTGCCGCTTTTGCATAATCTGCAAAAATATGTTGTCAGGATGAGCGCTCCAGCTGGCTCCCTGCCACCTTCCCCTCCGCAGCGTGCCGCGGGAGCGGGCGGAGCATCTGGAGAGCGGAGGGTTCGCTCTGACACCGATGTGTCAACCTAATATAGCAAAAAAAAAATAAAAAAATTACAGAGGGAGAGGGGGATATTTTAGTAACTCGAGTTTTTTCTTGCAAGAGACGGAAACAAAGGGAGCTGCAGCTCCGAGTCCCACAGTGGTGGGAGCAGCGGGATGGCGGCAGGCCGTGGGGTTGGCATATGCACACCACAATCTCCTTAATACCCATGGTAAATCCTGCTGGCTGCTACAAGCTCTGTGGTGAATGTTAGGCTTGTTTGCCTTCTGGTTTTTAAGCTCCTAAACACTTTGGGGCTGGAATTCCCACAGAAGGTAACAAGAGCTTGGTTAACCCTCCGCCATGGTATATTGAAAGGACATTATCGTGGGCAAGTGGGGAAAAAGGATGGGGTGATCTGGGGAGTGGTCAGGTTTGGGTGGTGGCTACTTGAGGTTTATGTTTCCAACAGCACAACCCCACTGCATTCAGAAGGGATTTATGGAAAGTGTATGGTAGAGGATGACAACAATTCTGAGTGGCTGGTGGATGGATGTTGCTCATCTGCTCAGACCCAAGAATCAAGAACTGCTGTTTAACCCTGGGTTTTTATTTTAGGCATGTTGCTGCTGTTATTTCAGGCTGACACAGTGGGTTTCATGTGAGGTTTCCAGGATTATGTTCATTAGAGCGCATGCATAAGGTTTTGTGCTGTTATAAAGTGTTCCTGTGCTCTGAGGAAATAGAATTCTGATGGAGATTGCAACCAAGCAGATGATTTGGTGTTCTTTGATCCTGGTTCCTTGCACCAGAAATCTTCTGGTTCTGATGGAACGAATAAGAAATCTAAAAACCCTGCTTTGAAGCCTTGCTACAGTTTTTCAACAGTAAGGGTGAAGGTAGCACTTGGTTATTGTTCTTAAGTAACATAAAGGGAAAGATGATGCCAATATCTGTGTCTAATTTACATCCTTGGACTAAAATACTGTTTGCTTCAAAAAAAAAATGTTAGAGTTGGATAAAAGCTGAGAAGAGGATGAGAGACCAGGAGTGCTGCTCTAGCCAGAGTGTGAAGAAGGCAGGCTTGGCTTTTGTGGGGAGTGTCATGGAGAATAATGAGGATAAATCCTGTAGGGAGCATTCAGAAGGGGTTAAGATCATTAAAAGATTGATTAGAATTTGTTTTACTGCTGCTAAACTCTATTATGAAACAAAGTCTCTGGAATGGAATGAATTTGGGTGGTGGGCAGAAGCTGTGAGGTTGTTCTCCATGTGAGTGTGTGTGAAAATGCTGGCTTGAAAAAGAGGATGAGGGCAGGTGTACAAGGCTGGTTTTCAATATTTGGCCGGAAAATATTGGCCTTTTCCTCTTCCTTGGGCCCCTCAGTGAGGTGTTCCCAGATTTGTCTTCCCAATCCACACCCTGCAGACAGGGTGCACTTCCCTGCACACACATCTGCAAGAGAGAAAGTCGTTAAGTGCTAAAATACTGAGATTATACAAACACCAAAGGTGGGCTCAGCTTTATCTCATCTAAAATAACAGCAACCCCTTTTTTTTCTTTTATTTATAACCCTTTATGTACAGAATGTTCACATATATATCCCATGGTTCAGTGAGGAGGCTGCTTGTCCTGTGCTCTGAGCAGACTAATAGACAAATTTCCTCCAAATCTGTGCATTTGTCTTTTGGCAATTCTTGCAATCTGTTTTATTTGTTGCCAAAATATACACTTAGACTGATGGAAACCTGCGTGGCCTTTTTTTTTTTCATCTGACTGATTTCCCTCCTTTGGGTTGTTTATCCTTCAAATGTGTGTTAAAGGGATGAGGAAAATATTTACTGAGCTCTTAAAGAATGGGCCATAATCAGGAAAAGGTAAATTCCCCATCCTCCCTTGGCAAGTGCATTCCAGTAGATCTCCTAATAAATCACCTCTGTGAATTGGAGGTGTGAATAACACCTGGGTCTGTACTACAGGAGGATAAGAAAGTAATAGTGCCAGAGATGGGAATTTGGGAAGAACTGGGCTTTTAGTTGTGCAGGGAGGGCTTGCAAGGTGATGTTTCAATGATGTTTTCTCCCTGCAGGCATTAAATCTTGTAATTATTTTATTATTACTAAAGTGCGCAATCTTAAAGTATATTTTTATTATTGTATAGTATGGTGTTATTATAGCATTGCTATATTGCTGTTATAATAATATAAAATAATGCCAGTATAATTATCTTGTAACGATTCTATTATTACACCCAGTGTAATAATGCACCAATGCTGATTTAAAGACTCTTTTTAAATTCAAGATCAAGCAATTCTCCCCACGTTTGAGAGGGAAGCAGTGACAAGTTCTGCTGAGGGCACATTAGGGAAGAGAAAGAAATAAGTAAAGGAAATGAAGCATAGCCTTCATGTTGGTCATCAGGACAATTTTTTCATCGGAAAGGTTGTTAAACACTGGAACTGCCCAGGGAGGTTTGGAGTCCCCATACCTGGAGATGACAGGGTGGGAATTGGGTACAGGTTGGACTTTTCCAATCTCAGCAATTCTGGGATTCAGATCCCCCGCAGCGCAACCCATGCCAATGCCACCATACAGAAAATAATGCAGAGCCCTGGCTTCATGCAGCTTTTGGGCAAAGTTTTAAGGTCAGGTCTGTCCTGCTTCAAATGGCGTTGTGGGGTTTCTTTTTGTTTCAATGAGAAATTTAATTACATGCCTACATGAGCAATTTCTGTTGGAATTGCAATTTCTACACTGCCTGTTCTGCAGTATCTGGATGTGAAGATGATTCTCACTTGCAAATAATTTCAGCATTTCTTCTTGTCTTCAAGGCTGCAAAGGGTGGGTGAAAACAAAATGTGCTTTCAAAGAGACACATGTGAAACAATTGGCTAGTAAACAAAATTACTCAGAAAAAAGTGCTTGAGAAAACTCTTGTTATCTATATTCCTTGCTAAACTATTATTAGAATCTGATAATGCAACGTTTTAAATGCAAAATCCAACAGCATCTCAAAAGACTTGTGGGATACCCCCAATGCTTAAACATAATCTGAAACAAAAGATTTTGAAATCCTCCTGTGCCATCTCTGAGTAAATTTTTATTTTTTAATTTTTTATTGGTTTGGGGTTTTTTTTGGCCTGAGGACTATATTTACCACCAAGCTGCTCTTAAAATAAATAATGAAAGACGGAAATGTTAGAGGAAGTAAAGGCTATACCTACTATTGTTCCTTGCAGTGCTCTGGGCTTGGTTAAGAAATTTCAGCTCTTTCATTTCCTTAGATATATATATAGATAGATAGATAGATAGATAGATAGATAGATTTCATTATATATTATAGATATTATTACATTATAGATATCATTATATATATATTTATATGTATTATATTTATTTGTTTATTTATATTTATTATTATATCTCAGATGGGTACCTGCTTAAGTCATAACAGCTTCTCCCTGCCATCAGGAAAACATGGACAGGCCCCACGTAGCCTTAAGTTGTCTTGAGATCCCCTCTTTTATCTGTGGGAACCTGCTCCCTCAGCAGGATGAACTTTCTGTGGGAAAGTGAATTGATTGTATGGACATGCTCAGGACTGTTCTCCCTGTGATGCCCCCCAGAAATGGGGGAAGAAAGGGTTAAATCAGCCTTTAGCATCCCACGTAATTATTGCTGCCCGGTTGTCTCCAACTGGAAATTCACAATTTGTTATCACTTAGTTGGTTTCGGTGAATGAAGAGGATTCATTGCTTTTTGCAGGCGTTCAGACCTTTTGTTCACAGTTTGGAGAAAATTGCAATCTTTTCTTGCTACTGTTCCAGCTTTAGCCATGCTTGGTTAAGCCAATGCTCAGATTTCTCTGGATTCATTCACATCCACTAATCTGGGAGCGAGCAGGGCTGGATTTTCTTCTCTTTTTACTGCTTTTCCTGGAGTATTTTGTTTTCAAACCGACACCAGCAGAACATTTATTTTTACAATCTTAATATTTTTGCAGGGACTCCACTTTCTGAAATTTCCCTCTCTTTATGGGGTGGACATTTATCTGAATCATGTTAATATTTCCTGAGCCTCACAAGACAGTAAAGAAATAAAAAAAGAAGCCACTGTTATAGGTAATAAAAATGATGTGGTGACATTACGTAAACCAGCATCCCGTGCTTGTTCATGGGTTGGTTAACTTCTGTGAGTGGTGTCAGTAGCTCCTGTGGGATAAGCATGGCTTACACATTCATGGAAGAGATCTCAGAAAGTTTAGTAGCTGAAGGGTTATTTTTTAATAAAAAGTGAGTGAGATGGAGCGCGCTGATTCTGATTAACCAACTGTGACAGATGGTAATTCTTCCCTTTAAACGTGGCTTAGAGAAATTAAATTCAAGGTGATTTAAGAACTCTTTGAGAGCTGCTGAACCCAACTTAAAGGAAAAACAAAAAGCAGAAAAGAACACCTTGAAGTTGGCTTTGTTTGCTCTTGCCCAGGCATCTCCAATGTTGGAGAGCCAGCACCATTCCCAGGGATCCATGGGGACCTTTCCACCCAAATTCTGTGTCCAGGGGGCCATGGGACTGCCCCAGGAAATGTGTCTGCTTGTGCCAACCTCCTCCAATCCACATAATGGCAATTCATTATTATCTCTGCAAATCATGCTACTCAAACATTCTGGGGTTGGAGGAGGGAATTACTATACATTTCATAGGAGATTTGTTCCCTGAATTCTGCAAAACTTGTGTTGTACATCTTTGAAGGGTATTTGTGGGGCTTGGGTTGATGAGGGACAGCTGAGACCTTCCCATTGTGATTCCCAAAGCACTGATTGGTGTTGAGGTTTAAAGGGATCTCAATTTGCCAGGGCCAAACCAGCTCTGTTCATCTGGTTTCACACTAACAGTCTATGAACAGCAACAGCCTACCCTTCATCGAATTGCATCATCATAAAGTAAATCTAGGATCTCAAAACTGGACTCCATTTCACTCTAAAGAGGCCGGAATCTGACTGTACACCCTGATTAGATGGTCTAAAGCACTGTGTGAAACCTCAGACTGAGCAAAGTTTGCAGTTCTTTTCATGATGGGCATATGCCTGACTGATTTACACAGGAAATCAAACCCTAAACCTTCAGGGCATTTCTGCTAATCACATTTCTAGAAACAGCACACAAAGACAAATAACAGGCTTCAGCATCCCGATTTGTTAAACCATGAGTAAACAACTTGTGAGAGGGGTGGGAGCTGTCTGGGTGTGGTTTGAGAGCACAGCATTCCCCTGCTTGTCCCTAATGGATCAAACACAAAGTTGTACCTGAGCAGGGACAAGACTGAGCTGTGATATCAAGGCTTGTACAAGGGGATGCATCCTGCTGGGAGCAGAGCAGCACATCCCTGAATCCCTGAGGTGCTCCTGTCCCAGCCCTTTGGTTGATATCCATGTGAAGAAGAAAGTGAGCCAGCTGCAACAGTGATGTTCAAATCCTTAAAGGCCTCCCAGGTTCCCAGCGTGGCTTCTGTAGCTATTACTCTTTATGTAGCTGAGGTATTGTAGCACAAACATAAATCTCTTTATTTATAAAACACAGTGTTTCAGCTGTTTCGTGTTATCTTGGTGTCAGTGGTCTCAATATGATTTCTTGAAATTGCTTCTGGTAGCTATGGGGTAACTGGGAGTTGGAAATATATTTGTGTGTGCACCTTTTTATTTCATTCTCTACATGTGTACGTGCACATCTCTATTTACATCAGATACTGCTCTCAATTAAGTTTTAATCTAGTTCTTCCACTGATGCTATTAATTAATAGAAAATTGTGAAAACCATTCACAGCACAGTTTGTAAGGAGAATTTCTGCCCTCTGCTAGCTGTGGAGTTTGAAATGGACACAATGTTAATTTTCTCTTTTCTGGTTGGATGAGTTCTTTCCTCTGGAGAAATTTCTCAGGTGTATGTCCACATGTATTAGTCAAAAATTATAATTTTTTGTAGGTGTTCTCTAACATGGAAATGCACTGCTGGGTGTCGATCCCATTCTTGGAAGTGTCCAAGGTTGGATGGGGCTTGGAGCACCCTGGGACAGTGGAAAGTGTCCCTGCCCATGGCAGGGGGTGGCAATGGATGGGCTTATAGGTCCTTTCCAGCATAAACCATATCTGGATTTTATGATTGTTTAAACAATCCTGTTGTTAAGGCAGAGCCTTGTGGGAAGGGAAGGAATTATCTTTGTTTTTTCCGTATAAGTCTCGTGCCAGCGCAGTCTTTCAGACTCATCCCAAATTGTGTTTTTTGGACATACTTGTCCATGATGCCCATCCTGTTAAACTTCTGCCTTCTTCCATAACCTATCCCTCAGCAAGGAGCCTGGTCCTGGAGTGGGAAACTCGCTCTTTGTCCAGCCACAGGCAATCCCTGAGCTGAGGAGAAACAGGCTCTGAGCTCCTGCCTGGCTCAGGTGGAACCTGTAACCACTAAAATGGGCATCTTTCATTATTTTCAATGATGGTGGAACAATTTATTAATGCATATTTTTATATATCCCAACATCTCGTGCATCACAGTGTCACAACTGTTACCAAACCACCAGTGCTGAGCACTTTAAAGTGCTCGAAGTGGTGGCATTTGTGATCTGAGATTTGAATATATGGTGATTCCCATGGAATCATCGCGCTCTGCATCTTGAGGCTTTTAGGAAGAAATGACAGACTTGAATTAATGCTCAGTCATTATTGCTCTATCATGTGCTCTCATTGCTTCATGAGGATTAGGGAGATGGTGATCATACATCTGTATTTGTGTGCCAAGGCATCATCATTGGTATTTACTGTGATTACCCTGGTGGAGAAAATACTTTACATTATCACAAAACAGTCTGAAGTGGTGAGATTGTGCAACAAAGCCCAGTCGTGCCAGTCTGATGAGATGTTGACAAGTGTTAATATGTTCAATAATCAATATTTAATAAGAATTATGGAAATAGCTCTTCTTTATGAAGGATATTTAGTGATTGTATTTGGTTTTGATAATTGTTTGTGAAATGTGTTGGGTTATTTGTTTTGTCTTCTGCACTGGGTTGAGTTTCCAGGGGAAAAACCTCAAATCTTGATGATTAATTCTCCAAATTAAAATTAAGAGCAGTCTTTCTGCATGACAACAGCTCCGGTAGCTTAATGCACTCCTTCTAAAACCTTTTTTTAAATTTTTTGTCACTTTTTCTATTTTCTGTGCAGGAAAGCTGGTTGAAGTTGTATCTCCCAGCTCAGGAGTGGTGCTCATTGGGGGTGTACAGCAAAGTTCAGCTTTATTTATCTGCTACCTGCAAAGCGAGGGATAAGTGCTGCTGAGAGATGGAAAAGTTCATTCTCTCCAGCAAGGTTACTCTTCTTGATGAGCATTAAAAGATAGCTTTGAGCCATTCACAATTATGACCTTGACTAGGAAAATGTAAGTTAATAAGGCTTCAACAAATTATGGTCTTTTTGGTCGATTTGCCTAGTGAACTGTTAATTGTAAAACTGAAAGACATTATGTTCAGCTTTCTCTATCACATCTTTTGTGTTTTAACAGTGACACTTCATTGAGTGCAATTAACAAAGCCTAGGAGATTTATTAACACACTTCTTCATGGCCAATGATCCATTCCACTTAAGACATAACACTGTAAAATGCACATTATCTCCTTTTGGCACTTACAATAATGCTTCATGAACTAGGAAGGCATATGTTAAAGCAGATAAAATAGCATTATTAGCTGACAAATCTTACAATTTATTAGACAGTTAATTTATCAGCTTAAAAGACACTTAAAACAGCTGTGCATTTAATGTCTTTTTAATGTATCCAGTAAAACTTGCATAATTGCCTGTAGTGCAATTTATTTTTAGCTATGTTGCAAAATGTCTGCATTTACTGTTTACATCTTCTTTAATTTTTCCTGCAAGGCTCATCACATCGAGGCAGGGCTCTAACAATGAGGGCAGATAATCAGATAAAGAGGCTGCTTGTCCAAATGGCCGCCCATGAATGAACTATTCACAAGTCCATGCTGAGCCGGACCAAAGAGTTCCTGCGTTTTTATCTCCACCCCAAGGGCGACAGGGAGGGGGGAAAAAATCCAGGGAGCCCCGCAGGCAGCGCGGTCATGGAACGCCGGGCACCCCGGAGCATCCCTGAATTAGCATTTGGAGCCCATTCGGAGCCACATGTCTGGGGTGTAAACTAACAAGGCTCCAAGACTGCATTAGCAGAGGTGTTTCATTTTATAATTAAGGTAACTGCTCCCTGCAGATCCATTGCAGCAGCCCTAAGTAGTGTCTGTGAAGGGAGTGGTGGAGAGGATACACATTTAATGACTCCGATGCATAAATTGGCTGTGTTTGTTTATTGCTCTCTAATTTAATGGAACCTTTTGTTAAATCTTTCTGCCTTTTCTTCTTTTATTTTTTTTTGCGCGTACCGCTAGTAATGATTTCTGTGTGAACAAAGGGTGTTGCTTATTAAAATAAAAAGTCAAACATTGCCGTTTCCATTAATTAAATGTCAGATTAGCTTAATCTTTTTATAAATATTGGATATAATCTATTTACAGAGGGAAATCAGATCTGCAGATGCTGGGGAAGGAGTGTGGAGGTGTAATTCTCCTCGCTTTGCAGAAATCTGTGGGGTGGGGTAGCTGGGATCCCAAAACAAAGCAGATTTCACTGAATACAAGGAGCACAGGGATATAGGTACCTCTTCTGAAGAAATAGGTGAGTCTTGAGAAAGGGAAAAAGCTCTTCTGGAGAGTTTCCAAATTGAGGAGTCTGAGAGGAGGCAGATTTCCAAATGCCCAGAGACTGAAAATGAGTGGAATCCATCAATGTGCGCTATGCACCAAAAATACGTGAATAAAAGGAGCAAAGGAATGTTTTACAAAAACATAGAATTGTTTAGAAAACCCTCAAACATAATGGAGTTCAACCACTCCTCCAGCACTGCCAGGGCCACCCCTGCCCCATGTCCCCAAGTGTCCCCTCTGCACAGCTTTTAAACCCTTGCAGGGCTGTTGGCTTCAGCACTCTTCAACTTCATCCAAAGCAAATCCCAACTTTCAGTCCAGGTGTGAGTTACTCTTTGTCCCAGGCTTGGTAAAGTTTTTTACCCCTCTTCTCCCTGTGTTTTGGGAAGGGGCAATAGAAAAGAAATGGGATTTACAACAGGCACATCAATCTCTGCACAAGAATTTAATAATCCAAGGCTAAATCCTCCTAAAACCCTTTCATCATGTCAGGAAGCTTTTTGATTTTCCCTCTAAATGTAGCTATCCACGCAGAATTATTGTGTTCAGTGCAGGTTTGCAGAAATACTGAAGGTCTGCAGTGACTGTGTTAATCCCAGTCAGCCTGGAAAACACTATAAAAACTTTTCTCATAAATGACTAATATTAGGAGCCTGGCAAAATGATAAATTGTCCAAATGAGGGGATGAGAGGAAAATGAATGAATTATTGAAGTCAGGTATAATAGAGGCGTATGGATACCTATAGTCATTACAAGCAAATGTTCTGTATTACATTTAATTAAACCCAAACAGGTAATAGTGCATTATTCATGCAGAGGTAGCCATCTAATGAGAGCTGCTTCTGCCTTGCATTAGTGCAGCATTATGGGCTGTTTCATTGCTGTACACTGAATTCTTGGAGAGGTGTCTTTGTCCCAGTTACAGCTGAATTCTGAGGACATCAGGTTTCTGGTGAGGAGTAACCTGGTAATCTGTAATTCCAAAATTACAGTTCTTTTTATGAGAGATTTTAAAGGCTACCACTGCAGAGAAGGTGCTCTTTAAGTTCTCCCTCTGCTTTTAGCAGGACATCATCATCTGTTTCATGTTCTCTCAATTTCTCATCATGAATTTAATTTCCAATAATTTAAAGGTAAAGCATTTTGGGCAGGAAATTCCTAGAATTATCTGTTCAGGCCAGCACTGATGCTGGGGTGATGCTGTAGCTGAAGAACAACTTCAGATTTAAAGCAGTATTTTCTTAGAGTAAAATCTAACCTTTGAAATCTTTCTTATGCACAATCCACCTTGTTGCAGGAATAATTATTTTACAGGCTAGTGGAGTTGTCTCATTTTGTGAGCAGCTTAAAAATAAGCTCATCTGTAACCACAAACACTTGAGAACCGTTTCATGTTTCTTGTTTGGAAGCTTTCAGGCACGGAAAGAGGACAACTCATTGCAAAATGATAGGTTGGAAATACAGTTTGGCTTATCTGGGTTTTTTTCCCCGCTGTTTAATGAACAGGTATTTTGTAAAAAGATAAAAAAGTTGCAAAACCAGGAATATAAAGCAGTGATTCATTATTTTGTTAAATTTTAGGAGCCCTTCTCTCCAAACCTGGTGGGTGAAGGTGGTTTATAAATAAGGCTCTCAGCACAGAGCATGTGGCTGGAGATGTCACCTCTCTTCAAAGGCTTCGTTCTACCTCTTGAAAGATGAATTTGTGTGGAAAAAGCACACACTGGCTCTGAAATTCTGATTTGTCTACAGACCTGTGCAACTCCTGTCATTTAAGAGGTAAAAAGTCAAAAAAGTAATGTTTAGGAAGCTTATCCTGGCATGACAACACAGAAAATCTTGGCATATTTCTGACCATGTTAGGTGAGTGAAGGAGATGAGGAGCTGGAGGAAACAGGCCTGGTCCCTGTTCTTTAATCCCACCAAGTTATCCTTTTCTGTCTTTCCTACTTGAGATCATAAAATTTGGAGAGTTTAAGAAATCGTAATAATCAGGAAACAGGTTAATAATTTCTCCCTAGGATTGTTATTTTATTAAACAACTCAACCTTAGTTCCTCTTAACATGGGACACTGCCATAGCACAATTAATTACTGTGTCAGAGCCTGGAAATAGTTGGTTTCTCTGTGTTTTAAAAACACTTCATTTGAGATTATTTGTAGAAAAATATTGTTTCATTTTCAGGCTATTGTGCCACACCTTTCTGTCTTACTAGGTGGGATTTGCCTTCCCTGATGTGTGAAACCCCTCCCCACTTTCTCAGCAATCTCCACAAAAATCTCTTTTTTAAAAACCCACATTTGAGCAGACACTGCTGGTTTTGCTAGAAACACATTTGGTGTCATGGGGAAGGGTCCAAGGGAAGCAGGAATGTGTGGGAATCCCTTTTGGGGCTGGAACCTTTGGGGGAGAGGGGTTTTTGGGGACAGGGGATGCTCTGAGCCCCCGTGCGGGATTCTCCACAGCTTTAGTTACAGGCACAGCTCTGCTTGTGAGAAACACCCGAGGAAAGAGGAAAAGCAGCAGCTCTTCCCAGGGGCGTTCCAGGCAGCAATTAGAAAACTGGATACAGTGAGCTTTCCTGACAAAAATCACTTCAAGAGCGTTTCACAGAAAAGATTTTTACCTCCCTCCATCCTCTCCAATAGTGAAAAAAACGTCCTTTTTTCTACTAGGGTGTGATTTAACCTGCCCTCCTAGAAGATGAACCTGTAGTTTAAACTAGTTTTGGGGCATGTTGTTTTTCCCCCTGAGCATCAGAAGCCAGATGTTTTCAGTGCAAAGGAAATTAATGGCCTAAATAATGAATATATTGCAGCACTGCAGCCACAGTCCATCTGCTGCTTTAGGCACTGCTTTTGGGGAAGCAGGATCAGACCCTTTTCAATTTTTGGAGTATTTTTGTTACAGATCTTGTAAATGTGAATCAAAGAAAGATTAGCCTGGTCTGAGAGGAGTAAGGAAAGATGTGGAGGGGATTGTGGAATAGCTGGAGAAATCACATGGATCCCAGTCTTTTGTGGCAATTCCTTGGTGTCCTGACCCATCCCTACAGCTGAGGGAGGACCTTTGGTCCCTCACCAGAACCAGTCTTGCAGCTCCTGTTCCAGCACTGCCCACCTGGGAATGCTGTGAGCCCTTTATTCTAAAAATGCTTTTGCTGTGACCCCACAGGAAGCTGTAATGACCATTCCAGAGCTTCCTGACAAGAATATTTTATATAAAAAGCTGTGTGGGCAGAGCCCTGGGGAGGGAGAGGCACTAGAATAGAAAACAGCCACAACGTTTTAATTTGTTTTCCTGGAAGCTCTCTTTAAAGTTGTTTTCTTCCTTCATTATCATACATGGCAATTCCCACAGAAAGGCAGGACATTTCCAAAGTCCAAAGATGGTGATGCCTTGACAAACAATGGCCTTCCAGCTGATTTTGTATTCTCTTTGTGTTCCAGCTTGGCTGGAGTCTGGTTCCTTTGGATGTGCAATGTCCACGACTCGATTCCATCACTTTGATTTCAAGTCCAGTGAAAATTTGCTCTTTGAATCTTGGAATTCACTTTTTTACAGTTCTTCTGCTGTCCTTGATTTTACAGAATGTCCAAATGCCTGCCACCAAAACAGCCTAGCAAAGTTCCAGCTCTCCACCAGCCTTTTGTCATGACCAGACTGACCTGGCCCACCCAGCTCTGTGTAACTACAACCCCAAATATCTGTGTAATGAAATCAAAACCATTCCTAGGTCCAGGTCAGAGCAGCTGGAAGGTCAGCTTCCTGCTATTCTGTGATAAATCTAGGAATAAGATTTTATTTGCTGAAAGTGTGTGAGAACTTCACACAGATCCAATATGAAAGAACAGCAGAATCAAGGGTAAAAATCACTTTTTGATCATTTGAGTCCTGAGACTTAAAAAATCACTGCTTACAGAGGTTGGCAAAAATATACTTTTAGTGGGCTGGCAGGGAAATCTGTAAAACATATACAGGTATAAATGGAAATTGAGAGTTTGAATGTATACAGTGTTTATTGATGTTTTGAAAACATCAGGGGGTCTGCCTGGGTAAGGAACTGGGTGCTCAAGAGAGTGGGAAAAGATGCACAGTAACTCTTCAAAGTTCTGGTGGTTTGAGAGTCACAGGAAGGGAAGAGGTCTGCCTCCTATGGAGCGAAAATATTTTCTTGCACCAGGTCAGTGATCTTCAAATGAAGAAAAAAAAAATCTGTAAGTAGGTTTAGAGATATTAGAGAGCAACATCTCCTAAGAAATCCTTTCAGGGAATTGGCCCAGTGGTCTGAGACAACAATGGGATTTTATAGCACTGCCCATGTGGGGATGATGCTGGAGGAGCCTTTTTGGGCTCCTGCATAATCCTGGAATGGTGGAAATATTCATCTGCCCCCTCATAACTGGGAATTTTTTGCCCAGTCTGCAGAATAGAGACGTGAAACCAAGGTGATACAATGCCAGGAGCTGGGGGTGTACTGTGAAAAGCAGGAATTTAGGCTGGATAATTTAAGCTCTGGTTCGTGCTCTTGTTCCTCTCCCCCGACCCCAGTTTTGTTCAATTGGTACCAACGTGTCAGGCTGGATTTTCAGCCCATTTAATCATCTGCCTCTACCTTTGCCTGTGCTTGTTTCCATCACCAGGCTAAAAAGCCTGCTCTGAGCGGGTTATTGGATGAGGCAGTGCTCTGTGAGCTGCAGAGCACTTTCCCTTAGTGGTGATAAAATGGTGATAAAAACCAAAAGTGACACTTCAAACGCGTGCCTGCTTTTGAGCTTCAGTGCATATTGCTTTTTCTCCCCCAAACACAACTCTTTATTTTTTCCCTTCGACAACTGATGGCTTTGAAAGAGAAGAAGGATGCACATATGGCACAGCAAGTCTTCCCAATATCTACTGGTATGATCTGCAGAAATTATGTGAGCCATCAACATATTTGAGCCTACAGAAGCTCCTAATATTTAGAGAGAGTATTTTCTCTGCTATAAAAGTTTCCAGCTTGGCTGCTTCTGGGGCTTGGACTCACCAGTATCCTGCAGCTGCCTTGGGGGGATGCAGAACCATATTAAAATTATTTGGAGTTATCTCTCTATTGGGTTTGCAGCAGCTTTGCATCACCCAAGAGCTCAATTTCAGGTGCATTTGTCCCCTGCCTCCCTTCCCACCCTCTCTCTGATGGCCTAAACCAGAATAAGAGTTGCTGCATTAATTATTCTCTCCTTTTAATTAATTAAAGAGGCTCAGAACATGGGCGTGTTGAAGCATGGCTGCAGGGACGATTGGCGGGGATAAAATAGAGGCTGAGAGAAGTTCCCTTGAGAGGCTCCACTGAGCTGTCCTGCCATGACCCCACTGCTGGTACCCCAATCCCCACACAGACCCAGCTCCATTTTCTTCCCCAAACCCTCATTTTTACCTCACTCATCTTTTCTTCCTTTCTCTATTCATATTAAGCTTTCTGATAGTCTAAAAGCTTGTGTTTGGAAGAGGAAAACCCTTTTTGCTGCCCATTCTCTGCCCTCAGCTCCTAAATCTGAGCACCTTCACAAAGGAGCATGGAGGGGAACCCTGTCCCCTGTAATTTGTCTCAAAGCCTCTCCTCATGTTCATTTCTGTTTGTGCTTAAAGCATTTTTTTTATTCTGTCTTTGCTGTTTTTGTGAAGCCTGGGGGCAGGAGAGGCTCTGGGTGCTGCAGGATCCCATTTAAAACAGTTCTTTAAGGATGCTGTGCAGGAATCAGAGCTCTGAGAAGGACCAAAACTGATGAAAAATTCAGAAAAGTGGGTTGGAGACAGGGCTGAAGGAGCTGGGTTTGCTGGCAGAAAAGTCAATATCTCTTTCTCTCTGTTGAGCTTAGGAAAAGAAGGAATTAGCTTCCTCTGCAGCAAAGATTTTGGATTAAAAAGGGATGTGAAACATTAAGACGAGTCTCAGAAAGTGAGGGCTTCTCTTCTCTGAGTTTTTGGGAACAGATTTGTCAAATTCCTGCTGGTTAAAATGTAGGTGAAGCCATTTCTCCTGGCTTGGCAGGGAAGTGAACTCGAACTTCCTGCCACCTTTCTCTTCTTCTAATATCTGTGTAAACATGGGAGCATAAAAATCTTGATTTTTTCCACACAGGGCTGTTGAAAAATCAAGTCTGATATGGTTAATATTTTATAACTGCTCTGAGCTATAAAAAAATTGGCACTGCTTCCAAAGTTGCTGCAGAAAGGATGGATAATTTATAAGAAAAGTGTGGGGACTGTCCCATCTTCTGTTTTCAAAACCTGCCAGGTTGGAATTATGATCCCTAAAGTGCCTGTTTTGATTTGTGGGGGTGAAGTTGATAAGGCTGTGTGCAATTGTCACAATAACCTTGCAGAAAACTTCATTAACGTGCAATTCCAGGAAAATGACCAAAGATTTGATCCACAGGTATTGGGCACTTAATGCAACATCAGCCCGCGGCAGGTAGAATGCCAAATAATTCTTTTGAGTGCTGAAAGAGGGGGTTTAGGTGTGGTGGTCGATACCTGATGAAGTGCAGGTGTCATAAGAAATGCACAGATGCTCTTTTTAAATAGAACATTTGGAGAGCTGTGTTTGTCATGGTTTCCTGTGCTTGGCCAGGGCTTGGAGCAAGCTGGGCTGGTGAAAGGTGCCCTTACCCATGGCAGGGGCGGCCCTGGATGGGATTTAAGGTCCCTCCCAACCCATTCCATGATCCTGTGACTCTGCTCCCTGCCCACATCCCCTCCTCATCCCTTTGAATGCCCACAGCTCACCCCACTGCACCACCCTGAATATCTCCCACTGAGGAAAGGAAGAGCAATTCATTAATTTTTTTATTCTTCGTTTGGTTCTGTCATAACCTTAGCGCAGCTTTAAAACTGAATTTTGCATTTCATGATTTGTTCTTCCCACACACACGCACATATTCCCACTCCCCCTCAATGAGGTAATTGCATGACAACTAGATTAATATCTTTTACATACTTATTAAACTCAATAAGTGGTCCTGCGCAAACAATTGATATTTAATTACCGTATTATCATCCTACTAAATTTTAATTACTATTCATTTAAAATACCTCATATGTTATCATTCATGGTAATGCGGATTTGTTTCTCTGTAAATGTTTCTCTGTAGATCCCAAATTCAGGTTGAAGTAACCTGCAAAGTGATTTGGGTTTCTCAGGGTAATGGGATGTTTAATGCAGGTCCAAGGTAGAAAGGGAAAATTGAACCATCAGTTGGTACTGGTCCAATTAAAAAATGTGGTTTTGAACCAAAATTCAGAAAAGGTTGAGTGACTTTACCTTTCAAACTGCCTTTCAATGTCATTTCAGCTTAAAAGATCTTAAACCAAGAGAAATTAATAATTAGCAGCTGACAATAGCTGATTGTTATGAACCAGAACAATTCCAAACTAGGCAAGGAATGTGAAAAAAGCCTAAAATCACAATTCTATGATAAACTTACCCCTTCCACTGATCATTGTTTTTACCTCTGACAAGTATCAATTTTCTAGATCTCATCCATGAGTCACTTAATTACTCCTCAGAGAAAGGAAAATATGTGGTAATTTTTGTAGTGAAAAAACAACCCCCTTTGAGGTAAAATCATCACACCTGCAGCAGGAGGCAGAGATTGGGGCCTCATGATTGGATTTGCCTAAATCTCTTTGGTTTTGTAATTTATTGATCAAGGTTTTAAAATAACAGGGGTTTATTTTCTGTATTTGTGAGTACAAGAAGTGGAGCAGTTGTGGATGACTCTGCTGAGAAAGGTCACAGGCTCTGAATCAGAGCACTTTGCTCAGCTCCTTCTTGCTCTTACATTCATTGAAATTAAATGTCTTCAGAGGGCTCTTCAAACCCATTGTGCTTTTCACAACCAGGCACGTGAAACTATTAATATCTGTGCTCTGGCAGCAAGATTTCCCAAATTCCTGCAGAATCTCTCTTTTTTCTCCTGAGTTTTGCAATTTCTATAGGTGGTTCTTGATCCCATCTATTTCTTTCCCTTGTGAAAAACAGGTTCAGCTTGTTCCTTATAAAATCTACAAGGTTTCTTTTTTCACCTAAAACATATTTTGTAAGAAGGAAGTTTAGTAACAGCTTGGAAAAAGCTTCTTCCACATGGTTTGGTAATTTGAGGGGATTCAGATTTGTGGGGTTATTTTTGTTGTTGCTTAGTTATCTTCCAGAAAAGTCCACAGAAAGGATCAGCTTCCTTGTATCAATTTGCTAAAAATACACTTTTTTACTGCAACCACGAGATTTTTCTTTGGCAATTAATTGTGTGACTCAGTCCCATAAGCTCCTGTAATGACTTTATGGGCTGCCAGTGATATATAACCTATTGACTTTCCTTTGGTTATGGGACTATTACTTTCCTGATTGATTTAATCATTCCATGCTACCTTTATCTGTCTCCTTGCTCTTATGAAACACGATTGACTCCCTGATCTTTAAAGGGCTGAGCCAAGGGCAGGGGAAATCAAGGGGAGGACGTGGCAGCCCTCAGATGTCCCTCGGTTTTATTCCTGCCTGAGGTGGACTTTACTCATGGATAAATTCCAGAACAGACCTCTGAGTATGATAAAATAATAATTATGTGGGTTTCTATTGGTGTATTTATCATAATGGAGAACAGGCAATTTTCCCTCTTCACAAAGCACCAGAATTGAGTTCCTGGGGGAATTATTGCTTTACTAATTACACCAGGTTTTATTCATTTTTTACTGGGACAAACAATCCCATTCCCTTCAGGTGAGTTTGTTTGCATGAACTGTGAAGTCTCAGAATTGGCATTTCTATAAATCAGGGGGAAAACCAGAGTTGCTGGTAGCCTGTGTATCATGGGCATAATAGAGCCTTAATTTCCTTAGGAACATTTAATATGCAAACACTTCCCTGAGACCAATTTACTGATTGGGATGAAATTTATACAATATATTTGTGGTAGGAACCCTTGAACTTTAAACATTTAAACCAATGCTGGACTTTTGAGGGAATGAACCCCATGGCAATGAAGTTATTACAAGGGAGGGCACAGGGAAACCCAAAATGTGTCCCTATTGTGGTTAAATAACCAATAAATAATACAATAAATAAATAAATAATGGGATGAATGGCAGAAAAGACAAATTTACTGACCTGGGCTTTGGTGTGCTTAGACCCTGTATATTGTAATTTTTATAACACACATTCACTGTAACACTTTAACTGAGAGAGTTTGTGTATTAAATGATGTTAGATTAGGATATTTAATGGCTTATAGGATCTAGGGAGGACCCAGGAGGCTAATTTGTTTGCATTAGTTGGACGGGTCAACTGCTTCAAACATGCAGATTATAGAACTACTGGTAGATTGCATTACACAATTTAAATAAATAGTAGCAATTTGTCAATGTCATCTTAGCTTCAACATTTTCCTTTTAAACCCCGGGAAATAGTAGCTCCAATTAAATTGACCTTTTCTTTTCTGCATCTTCATGTTATTAGTAGATAATGCTTAGTCTTTTAGCAAGTAAAAAAAATATAAAATAAAAAAAAGCAAGGAATAAAAATAATTCCAAACGAGGCACTTGTAGGAAACTTTCAATGGAAAATTACATTCTTTATAAACAACTGAATCCTGTTTATCACCCAGTAAATTTTACAAGTCAGATATACATATATATGTCAGAAACAAATGAAGACATTTGAATTGCTGGATCTCAGTGATTAAACCTCTGGTTTCAAGAGACAATTGCAGGTTCTTGGCATGGCAAAGCTTTAGGTTGTATTATTCATTTTGGAGTATAATGGTTAAATCATCCAGATGTGAACCACCCTCAGCCACATCTGGAATGTGGGGAGTTGAGGGTAGGGATCCACTTACTCAGTCTTGGAGCACAAAAGGAGCTGGACTGCAAAACCTGGATGTCTTGTAGTCAAATGAAGTGGTGAAATACTTAAATTGTCAGGAGACATGGAAGAATTTGGCTCATGAAGTTTCCCTATGTCCGTGTGCATAAAAATTGGTTTAATCGTTTGTCTTCCTGAAAAACATTAGCAGTAAAATCGGAATTTATTCCAATTTTGGTAATAGAGGTTGTTTTAAACCCATGGCAGCTCAATGATTTTGGGAAAAATTTGGCCAGAGAAAGATCCCTAAAAATTCCTCAGTGTTCCGGGCAGAATCGTGGGACAGGAATTCTGCTGCTGCTGTGTCCTGGTGGAGTTTACCTGGGAAAGGGAACAGTTCTCTAAATCAGAGCATCTCAAAAATTCAGGTTTTGCTGGATAGGGAGGGATTATTTTTTGTTGTTCAGGCTGAAAAGGGGTTTGGAGCTACTTTTTCTTGCCTGAGCAGTTTGTGACTAAAGCAAGAAAAACTGAAACGTGAAATAATGAAAAAAATACTATTTTTTTAAGGAAGATGCCAATCATCCCAGCTGGAATCCAAGGGGGGGGGAAAACCCAACCCAGCCAACCAAGAAACAAACAAACCCCCCAAAAGAAACCAAACAAAACCCAACCAGCCAAAAAAATTCTTGTTCACCCCTCTTCAGTGCCATGGATAGAATGGCAACTCTCATGAGAAAAATCCATTTTCAGACTGGCTTCAATTATCCATTGTTGGATAATTGATTAAAAAAAAGACTAATCAGCAAATTAATCTGTTTTCCAGTCCTTTCCTTTTGTGTGTTGTATGAGGCACCTCTCACTTTGCTGCTTTGTTTCCAGGGGGATCAGGGAGCTTTGGATAATCTCAGTGTTTGGGTTGAGATGTTTCCATCCATTTCTTGTGCCACGTAGCAATAGATCCCAGAAACAAAACCAGATCCAATTTCTTGTGCTCCCCTTCGTCACACCTGGTGTTTGTGATGCTCTCAGATAGTTTGGAGCACAAAGCAAAGTTCCCTCTTACACAGAAGGTTACAACAGCACCGACTTTATAGATTCACCTGCTATTGAAAAGGACGTCTTTTTCCTGAGCATGAGGAATTGGCACATTCCAAAGCTGAATGCTCCAAACACAGAGCATGGGATATTTAAAGTTTCACTTTATTTAGAATGCAGAGCAGATCCTTCAGCAGCCACCATTTGAAAAGAGGCCAGAAAGCAATTTTAACAATATCACACGTGAGAAGATGATTCAATGTTTGGGAGAGGGATAATCCTGTAATCTCTGTGATCTAAAACCGACCAGAGGACGTGGCATAATACATTAAATACAAAAAAAAAAAACAGATTCCTGCTACTTTCAGTTCTGACTGCTTAGAAATATGGTAGACATGGATCTCTCAAATCATGTTTTTAACATCATTAAACTGAGTAGCTGATCCTCAGAAATTCAAAATAGCCCAGTGAGGGTTGCAAGGGACAGGGATTGACCTCTTCCTTCACATTTTTGGCTTCAGGGTTGTCCCATATGTCCCCAGGCACAAGGGAGAAGAGCAAGGGCTGTTCAGGCTTCTGAGATGTTCCTGTGGCTTCAAGATATCCAAAGTGCATTCTTTGGTTCCTGCTAAGAATAAAAATAAATGGAGAGGTGAAGTACAATCACTTCTGGTTTATTTCTTCCCCATCAGGGCAACTAAAGCTGATTAGAAAAACACAAATTTTCATTTTGAGAGGACAACTGCTAAGGAGTATTTCAGGGCTATTTGGAATATTTTGCCTGCATTTATTTAATGTGCTATTTAAGGTTGAAGATGCCACTGCACCTTCTCTCAGCATCTTTACAAATGCTATGTATCAAGTGCACTCTATTTGGATCCAGATACTAAAATGCAGTAGTAAATTTTATGGGCTTGTTTGCTTTTGCACTTTTTTGTGGATTTCACAGATTTCTGCTTTGTGATCAATCAATGCCTTTTTTAAAAATTCCTTTCAGAGCAGTAGCCACAAAGTCCTTTCCAAAGGACAAAAAGAGGGCAACAACTTCTAGGAGCCCAATCTTGACTGTTTCAGCGTATTGTCAGTCTTTGCCTGGCAAGTGTTTTGTAGGAAGATTCAACGATTCCACAAACACAAAGTGGCAAGAATGTGACTCATTGAAGGATTATTATAATTTTTCTTTTCTTTTTATATGTATATATATTATTTTTTTTTTAGTTGGCATTTCTGCTCTTACCTCAAAGATCTGAGTGCACAGCTCGAGGTGCACCCAACTGGTCAATGGTGCATCCCTTTAAACATCTGCTCTGGTTGGGGGGTATCAATTGCAGACTTTTAGGACTTTTTTCCCTTTCCATGTGCAGGGCATGGACCTCATCTCTCCCTGGGCACCTGGCAGTGCAAACTCTGTTGGGAGGGATCTGATCTGAGTGGGATTAGCAGAGAGCCAGGTCCTGTGTACGGCGTTGCTTTGGTGCCGTTCCACTGCTGCCGCTGCTCTTTGCCAAAGAACTCCATCCTTGATTAGCAGCTGGCAGCAAAGCAGGAGAGGTGCACACTGTGGAGCAAAATAAGTCAGAACCAATTAATATTTGTGCCTTTTGCTGCTCTCTAAGAACGGTTTAAGGATAATTCTGGAAATTCCATGACTGGGGGTTGTCTGTGGTGTTTTCTCCCTTGTCAGCAGCTCAGACTGGAGCAGAGATGTAACCAAAGTGGAACAGGACATATGCAGTCATTACTCAGCAAATTAAATAAATATGCAATAATTGCTCATTTTCCTTAAGGGACTCCATACAGTAACAACACTTGGATAAAGAAATTCTCTGCTTTTTCCCATTTCTGTATTTTCTGCATGCCCAGATAAAAATAACACGGCATCATGTTAGTTGGTTACAGAGACTGAATCCACATAAACTACAGGTTTTGATCTCCCTAAATCTGTTTGAAAAGGAATTATTTTGGTGCCTTTCTGGGTTTGCATGAATGTAACTATTATCATTTCCTTTTAAAGTTCAGCCCCACTGCCAAAGGGAAAATTTCTCAGCATAGAAAATGAGTAAGCAGCAGCTTTTTGTTGCTACATCGTTCCATATAAATGAACTACTTTAATTGATTCAAAATGCAATTAAATAAAATTATCTATAAATTGGTAAATATATCCGTGGCTCAAATAAAAACTCAGCCTGCTTGAACAGGCTTCCTTCTTTCTGATAAACATCACAATGTCACAGCCTTTGATTTTGGGACTGATGTATGAAGCAGCTTCTTCCAGATCGAGACAAATCTTCACTCAGGCATTCCAGAGCTTTCCCACTCTCTGTTTCAGTGAGCAATAATCATGCTGGAATATGTGCAAGGATCTTTATGGAAACATTCCTTAAATACTATTGAGAAGGTCTAAGTGTCCACTGTAGATCTGTAAATAAAATGTGATATAATGACACCAAAGGTGTCAGAAATGTACAGAAATGTAGAACATCTTGGATGTGTTTGGACCAAGGGTGGATCAGACCTTGCAGGAGTTATGGGGGAAAAAAGCAGATTTTGATACCGTTTTTAATCAGCAAAATCAAGCTAAAGATGCCAGCACTCTGTGCCTGCTGGGTTGAGTTCTCCATCCCAACAGCCCCCGCACTCCTGGGAAAGTGGGATGGAGAAGGCGTGTTGGAAAACTTGGAATTTGGGGAAGAGGCTTCTCTTAATAAGATGGGAGACTCCAGACATTTTTTATACAGAGAGCAAGACTCTGTCAAGTTCTGCTGTGCAGAACTTTCAAATGATGCACAAGTGACTCCTGGGGGTGCATTTGTCTGTGTCCTGTGACGTGGGGATGTTCTTTGGGTGAGAAGGACCTGGAGGAGGAAAGCACAGAGGAGGGAAGAGCTGAGCTCAGGGAGGTTGATGCTGACGTGGGTTTAGGCATGAACTTGGGACAGGAATATAAATTTGTTCTGTTCATATTTCTCACTGGTACAGGGCACTGCAGTCACGCAACTCACCCTTTTTCTCAGGAGGAGAGTCATTGCCAAGGCTTGATTTTGGGTCTCCTGGTTATGTAGGGGTTTGTTACTGTCCTTCCTTTGGATTAAGATGCACTGTAGGGGGTTTTTATTATTATTATTTGAAGTTTATATTGATTTTTTTTTGAAGAGTGTCTTTAAAAGAATTGCTCTTCATCAGCCATGTTGATATAAAAGCACATTACTACAATAATGGCCTTTGAATACTGTCCATTAAACTTTGACATTTGAAGTGTTTACTGTGAATACATATTAAGTTTCTCATTAAAGACAAGGTCTGGTTTTCTTGATGTGACTCTTAGATTAAATCAGTCTAATCCAAAATAAATACAAAGATGGAAAATTCATAACAAGCCGCCTCATAGATTCTCTGTGTGTAAAACAGCAACTGCTTTTGTGGCAGGGAGATTTCATTTTAGTGTCTCCTCTTTGGCCCTCAAGAAAAAAAATCTGTTCATTGTGTACAAAACCTTTTGCACTTTGACATAAGTCCTTCCAGCAGAATCCCTTTTTTTTTATTGAAACAAACTTAAACCATATTCCATTTCACAAAAGTGAAATGTGCTGAACATGTGCTTTTTAAAATAGAAGCATGTGCATCAACTCTTCTACTGAAGACACTTTCTGAGAGCAGTCTCCTGGGAAGGTCCATTACCCAAAATCCAGCGAGCACAGGAAAAGGGTGAAACACTATTAGATCAAGCTTTACTAGGCTGGATGGCCCAGGCTGTGGAATAAGTGATATTTAATACATGCACTTGGAGGCTCCTGTTGAGTGCCCTGTTTGGTAACCCGGATCAGGATGCTTGTTTAGTGGATAAAAGTGTAACTTTAGAAATTGGCAGGAACTTTCTGTGCTTGGCCACCTGTACTCTCAGCCAGATATGGTGTAAGGAGCCTCAGACAAGCACACTTTTCAAAGTTTGTTCTGTTTCACTTCCTTACAACCACCAGGTTCAAAGAACCATTTATTTAAAAAAAAAAAGCCTTTCTCAGTTCAAAGATGCATTTATAAAGCTCACTGGTCTTTATGATCAAGCTCATACTTTGTCTTCCCGTTACTAAAATAATACTTTTATCCTGCCCTCTTTTTCCCCTCTCATCTGTTTTGTTATGAAAACATAACCATAATGAAGGTCTCAGGCATTGTATATTCCAGGCAATGTGATACCATAAGTAATAAAAATGGGATTTTTCTCTTGTTGGTGGAGTTTTTGCTGTCAATAATAATTGTATCAAAAATAATGTGAACTCCCACCGACGCCTGCACAGTCAATCAGCATAAAGTATTAGCACTTCAGGGACACAAAGGCTCTGAGCCTGATAAAAGAGATTGGACTGAGAATTTTGACCTAAGAATATAATAATGTCTTCCAAGATCTCATTATGCCCGTGCCCATTTGAAACCATCTGGGGCCCGGAATAATAAAAGGAGTGGTGTGAATTTATGAACCCATAGATCCAGCCATGCCCCCTTGGATATTGTGTTGGATTAGTAGATTTACTGCTAATCCAAACACTGTGGGCAAAATTATGTCTTTACATCTGCACTGCGGCTCCGGCGGAGCTGCAGTAACTTAAACGCTTGAAGGGTTGACAGCAGCTCCCCTGCTTCAGGCACAATCTTCTGGCACCCTGCCACCTTCCCAAAAGTGCAGCTCCTCGGATGCACGTCCTCCACGTCTCGCCGTGGCACCTCTCCAAAGGGAGATGCTGCTGCCTCCTGGATGAGAGGGGCTGGAGCACAAAGCCACCGCTGCCGCCTCTGCCGCGCAAACCCGGCGCCGTTGGCACAGGGAGAGGCTGATCCATCTTCCTCCACTTGCCTCAGGTGCAGAGCCCAAAGAGAAGAGCCTACATTTAATTGGGGGTGTCTTCAGCTAAATAAAATAGTCGTATGCAAATCCTTTTCCTAAGGGGCAGCCGTGTGGACTCGTGACCTTTCTTTGAATGGTTTGGAGCCCAGAAATCAATGATTACACTAAATCCATAATTATATTCTTTTCATCTGTGGCAGGATTCTGATAGCATGACAGATGTGAGACCTTGAAAGCATGGGAACTTCAAAGACCATTGGGATGTGTTACACACCATGGACATGTGGAGCAGGAAAAAATAAAATTAAAAATAGCAAGAGGCTGCTCTACCGATGCTTTGGGTGATCCCTCTCCTGCACATGTGTGTGCACGCATGTACATGTTTACACACGTGATTCGGGTCCCCAGGGAACAGGACAACCTCAAAGAATTTACTATTTTCATTGTTGTTTCATTTTATTTCCAGAGGCTTCCAAAGAAAGAAGGGGATGGGCTGGAGGAGCCGTGGCTGGAGACCCTGCCTGGAACCAGGAGATGTGAGTGTGTACCAGTTCCTCTTGTGCTGCTGCTGGGGGATGTGGCCAAGAGAGTTTGTTCTTCCAGGAGAGCTTGCGCAACAATTGGGGTTTTTTTGCCTTTAAAGGGCAGAATTGTTCAAGATGGTTACTTTTGTGCCTTGTAATGATTTGTTCAGAAAGAAACACTGGGTCAGCATGAGGAGGGTTTGCGGTGGGGTGTGAGGGAAGCTCAGCCTTCCCACCCCAGACCCCAGAGAGGACAACACAGGTCCCACCTGGGACAGGTGATGTCTGGGGAGCTCTGAGCCCAGAGATGCTCCCTGGAGGAGGCTGATGTGAAAGATGTGGGAAATTCAGAATTACTGGATAAGTCACACATTCCCTGTGTGCCAGTGGAACCCTGGTGTTCCACAACTGCAAGGAGATAAAAGTCTGCATAGGCAGAAATTTCTAAAAAAATAGTGTTTCCCATTTATCCCACACTTAAAGGTTTTTTTTGTTGTTTTTTTTTTTTTTTTTTTTAATTCAGTCAGTGCTTCACAGTCTTGGCAAGTAGAGAACAAATGTGTTAACATGGAATGAGAAATTACATTCCCAACAATTCCTTGGTATTTGGAGCTGGTAATGTAAATCTTACTACTCATCGTACTCAGAGTTGAAGGGCACAATGTGGATATATTTTATTTATAGCAACTTCAATAAATATCAAAACTATTCAGTATTAATTGATATTATTTATTAGTAGTGTTTACTCCTTAAAAACTCTGTGTGAAGTAAAAATTTTGAGTGTAATATCAGAAATTAATTTGCGTGAACTCTGCATGATACAGTGGCAAAATCAGAGAGTAAAAGCAATTATTTATATGTTCCTGGCACTACACATCACATGGGTACTCATGACCCCAAACAGATCAGGAAATATTGTTATGAAGGACACAGATAAGATAAACTGAATATTTTTGGTGGCTAACATCAACAATAGGAAGTTTATAACCATATAATTCAATCTTAGCTGAAACTTCATAACATTAATAATGTGGAAATGTAAGTTGAAAATTATCAGGGGGTTGGGTTTTCCATAAAATTCAAAACTTTGATGTTGTTACTTTTTGAGGTTCAGTGCAAATCTCTCAGAAATAGAAAAAGGACATACAAATGCAAAATCTTCCCAATATTACAAGAATTATTTATTTTTTGGGGCCAGATAAGAAAATTTATCACTTTAGCCTGATCCTGAGATCCCAAAATACCATTCTGTCTCTGATCTCAGAGCCTGAGCTAGTGTTGTCTTGGATAAAGAGTCTGGATTTTGAGGAACTTCCCTTAAAAAGATGATTTTTTAAAAAAGTGTTGGTTGTTTGAAGATGGTGGGGCATCTCAGGCTGGAAGTGTGTCCTTAGGGCTGCATCAAGTGGCAGAGACAGCACGTGGAGTTTCTCTCCTTCCTGCAAAATTTATGGATAACTGGAGCTTTTGGAAACAGCTTAATTTCAAAACAATTCCAAATTGCTATTTTCTGTGCAATTCCCAATCTGAGTGAAACCCTTCCCACCCCCTTTCTCCCTTGCTGTTTTAAATATCTACTTACAATTCATTTTCCAAATGATCCTTCATTCATTTCTCCCCTCGTTCCTTTCCTTTGGCTCTTTTTTCCTCGTGCAATTCCATTGGCATTGCTTGGCAGGAACCTCAGTGTTCCTTTCCTGGCCACCAAAGGAGCATCTTCTGGAAGGCCACTTGCCTAAATTCAGTCAAATACTTGTGGGGAATTCCAAGATACCTGGGCAGAGCCAGTTCCTTCCATCACTGAGGTCTGCTCTCCAAGGCAGATTAATTGTTGAAGTGATGCACTAGTTGCATGGGTATTATAGAGTCATTTTATCACTCCTGTGAAAGAAGTACCATCCCCATTCCTCCAAATATTCAAACCTTACCTTTTCTGCCTAACGCAGGGGGCACCAAGATGAACAAACTAGTTATACATGCATGGAAAGTAGCAAGCTGAAAGTAATTGTGTATTCAGTTTTAATGGAGCTGAATCTCCTGCTGAGATTTCAATATCTGACAGCATTGCTTTCATTGCCCCAAATGCCCAACCTTTCTCTAATGTTTGACCTTGGGTATGATTATATTTCTGTATGTATCTCAAATGATGCAAAATCATTTGCCTATATCAGTCATCTCTCGCTGACAGTCTTGCTCCAGCTCGTGGCAGAAGAGAACAAGTCTGATGGCACTAACAATAGCTAAAATGAGCTTTGATAGATGTTCCCAGCCCTTCAATAAATACATAAAGCATCTCTATAATGTCATTTTGTTAACTGATAAACAACAAAAGGATGAAGGCATTCACTTTTAACTATATTGCATGTCATTATTTTCTCATTGCCTTGCGTAGGATAGAGAAGTAGCGTGACCTGCACAGTAGAGGACAGGACTGTTGCTTTCAGTGCTGGTTATTTATATTCTTTGCTATTCCACCTGCTAAATGAGAGCTGTACAAGTGTGTGACAGGCTCTACCACAGCAGTTTTGTGTCAAGATGTTGACCCACAAACCTGGGCCTGCTCCTGGTGGTGGCACATCACCCACAGCATTGGCTTTACATTGCTCTGTGCCTGAGGTCAACGTGCAGCTCCTCACAGAAATGCAATTCTTGGGTCCACCTCTTGATTTTTTTTCCTCTGTCTGGTCCAACCTGGTCCCAGAAGAGGTTTAGGTTGGACAATAGGAAGAAATTCTTCAGAGAAAGAGTGATTGGGCATTGAAAGAGGGTGGTGGAGTCCCCATCCCTGGAGGTGTTTAAGAGAAGGCTAGATTGGCACTCAGTGCCATGCCCTGGGTGACAAGGTGGTGTCAGGTCACAGGTTGGACTCCATGATCTCAAAGGTCTTTTTCAGCCTCAGTAATTCCCAGATTCTGTGATTATTTGCCTTATAGCCCTTGCTCTAGAGGAGTTCCTACACCGTGCTGGGCTGGCAGAGATGGGTCCAGGAGCAGCATTTTCACGGTGTTTACAGATGTGTGCAGAGGTTTGGAGATGATGTAACAGTAAATTACTGCATCTCAGGAGAGAAGGAAGAGTTGCCTCCCATTCCTGGCATCCCCACAATGAAGTGGCCATTGGGGAGGAGCTGGGGGGTGGCAGAGAGGGAAGTTGTGGGTGTGAGGAAAAGGGACTTTGGCTAGATGGGGACAAAGGGACTTTTTTTCCAGTGTGGCTCCACCAGGCAGCCTCAGTGTGATTGATGTTCCTGTGAGGGTAACAAGAGGGAAAACTTGATAGGAGCCTCTTTTTTCAGGTCTCTGTAAACTGGGCACATTATTTTAATAGTACACCATTAAGGTATTTATCTTAATTTAAAAAAATAATATTTCCCTTGTTGTTTGCAATTGCCCACTAGAAACGAAATCCCTTTCCTGACCGAGGATCCTTTACAGTCCTGAGCTGGTTGTTATTGCAGGTTGCCTCGGGAATACTGTGTTACTGAGTTTCAGACTTTCCTCAGAAACACTGAGGGGAATTTAACAGCATCTGAAAATACAGATAAAGAAATACATGGACCATGCAAACAAAAGTAAGTGGGATAAAAAGGGATGTGTTTACCAGATGGTGCATGGGAAAAAAAGGTCCACAAAGAAGCCCCTTGGTCTGACTGCAAGGCTTGTTAGGGATGCAGAGCACTGACCAAGCTCACTGGAGTTTGAAATCCCAAGGGCAGTTTTGGGTTTCTTGCTGTGCACTGCAGAAGGTGATTTAATAATTCATCTGAAACTGTGCAAAACTTTCTGTTGACTTAATTTACTCTGTCTTCAAGCAGATTTTTAGTTTTTCTGGGAGATTTTAACCCAGTATTGAGGAACTATAAATAGATGGAGGCCTAAACCCTGGGTCTAGAGAGTTTCACTCATGACTTGTTGAACCTGGACAATCTGACCAGTGGTTTGTCTGAATTTACAAAGAGAAATGGGCACAGGGAGGCTTAAAGGAGTTAAATTTGCTGTTTCTGTACACTGGTCTGCCTTAGTACAGCCTGTCTACTTCCCAAGAAACAGAGTAAAGAGAAATTAAGGCAAATCCGGGCCCTGGTGTGTAGAAGGGGTGAGAGCTTTAGTGCTGGGAGCTACTGTCAAGTGTTTTTTACACAAATGCAAGATTTCAACACCTTTCTGCTTCTACTGCTAATAAATGTCCCTGGTAAATTTACATTTCCTTCTCGCTCACAAACATTCAAATGCTTCATTAGTGTTTGTTGCTTTGTCTTTTAATATTAACTATCTCACTTCCAGTGCCTTTTATTTTGGCACACATTCTTAATAATTTGTGGAAAACATGGCAAGAGGTCAAAATGTTTATTGGTCACTTACTCCATTCTGGTGCCTGCTGCCATGGGGGCACCTTGGTTCTTTAAATAACACATTAAAACCATCAAGCTACCAATCATTAAGGAATCACAACCATCCATATTCTGTTTTAAACACCTTTTAGGAAAATTTTCTCAATTTTCTTCTTTCCAGGATGTGAATTTGGCTTCCAGTAGGCCATCAAGTTACTCAGAGTTCTGCAAAATATATCAAGGACTGAATCCACTCACAAACACATCTTGGAAATAGCCTTTAAAATAGAAAGAAGTCTTTCCCAAATATAAAGGGCTTTTGTTTGAGGGAAGAAAAACCTGTCTATAAGTGATATCTCAGATAAAAACATTTACATAGTCTAAGTAGCTGTCCAAAAATGAAGCACAAACTCAAGTTCACTTTTTCATTGCAGGCATGTTCGTTTCTGGTAAAAAATGGATGTTCCAACTCAGGAAGTCAGAACAACATGTACAAGTGGCCCAAATTGGTTTTGATTAACAAGGTTTTCTGCCTGGAAGTCACTTTATCTTCATCCCATTAGCTCCACAACAAAATAAATGAATCTAATGCATTAGGCTGAGCCATGCTCTTGCAGGGTGAATGCAAAGAAAAATCCTCGCCCAAGAGCTGTGCAAATATTTTATATAAAATGTTGTTTTTCAACTTAATATTCCCCTTGGAGTTTATGTGGTAAGAATGCAAAGTTTTCTGCCTCCTTTCATTGTCTTCTCTTGTTCTGCTGATGTCTGATATTCCAGACATGGATCGTGCAACATTGGAATGGTGTGGTGTAACGTTGGGCTGTTGAGATGCTCATTCCACACAGTTGTTGCAGCTCTGATCCTTTTACAAATGCATTTCCTGGAGTCTGCGTTTTGGTACAGATCACTGGAAAAGGAGCATTTTTTTTCAATGGGACAAGCAGGAAACTTTGCTGTGTACAAAACCCCTTCATGCCTTGAGGATCACTTTCCACCTCATGTGCCAATCAAAGCAAAGAATCCCCTTCCACATCTAAGTCTGGTTTTCCCTTTCTCATTTTTCTGTAAGGAAGTTGATTTTTCCTCAATTATTTCAAGTTGCATTGCTTAGAAAGTCAGGTTTAAAGTAGATTTTATTGTCTATGCAAAAGCATGATTTTCAGTGCTTGTTCCTGCTCAGAGGTTATTCCAAATATTTGATTTCCAGATTGAGCAAAGGTTTTGTTTTCACAACTTTTCCAAAAAATCTCTGTTCTAGGCTATTGATAGGTGGCTGAAATGTGTTTTTGTGAGGAGAGAGTAGTCGTGAGTTTGGCTCCAAGGAATCTTGTCCTTTAATTCCACTCTACCCCCAATATCTCTACCACAGAAAATGTATTTATTTCCAAAGTTATCTTGGGAACTATGAGTAAGTGCAGTTGAATTCCTTTGATGTTCTGCATAAGGAAATATGAATATCCAGAAAGAGACCTTAAGGAAGATTTTTTTTCTTGATTATATAAAACCTGAATGTGACTGAACTTTCATAATTTATTTTTAATTTCTCTAAGCAATGTAATACATAATTTTAATTTTAGGAAGAGCTATCATTAAAAAATAGCAGTTATAGAGGAGTCTTCCAAATTCTTCTGGGCAAGAGGGTGTTATTCTTACCACCTACAGAAAAATTGTGAGTTTAACCAAAGTTCAGTATTAACTAAAACCCCAGTGGCAGTGCTGGTGCTTCTTCTTGCTATACCTCACTATAATCTAAGCCAAATCACCAAGAGAATAAATTCCCACATAATCTGTGTTTTCTTAGGGTTCTTTATCTTCTTACTTAAAAATTGTCCATGAAAAAATGAGCACGTTCATAGGAACATGACTAAAATATTTGCAATGGAAAATATGTGAGAACAAAACATTATTCAAATTATTCAAATTTCAAAAATATACAATTGCAACCAGGGCTGTCGTGTTCAGCTCCAGCAGACACACTGGATTGTCTTTTTTTTTTTCAAGTGGATAATTTATGTAATTAACCATGATGCAATGAATTTTAAATTGTATATTAAAATGGCAAAATTAGGTAGTTAGGAAAAAAATATGATGCGGTTTACATTCTTACTTACTGTTAGAATTTTTTTATTGCAGGACTTAAAATTGCAGCTGGCAGCTTTTTAATATGAATCTTGTCCACAGAAAGTGTTTTCCCTGACCATCCTGACCTGTGTGTTGTGATAATTTTTTAAAAAATCAAATTATTACATTTGTAAAATATTGTTCTTGCTCATGTGCACACTGATGTTTTTTTTGGTTATTGTTTGTCATCTAAGAATGCACATTAGGCTTAACACCACGAAATCTAAATGTGCTTTTTTTTATATTCAGTCTTTTACATTTTAAGCAGACCCAGCATGTACGAAGTCCCTTTTTTCTCAGAAAATTTCATATAAACTTAATTCTGCAGCTCCTATCAAGAATTGTTCTTTGCTGCATTACACCTCTTGATCCCGTTTATCTGCATAATTCAAATGCAACCCTGAAAGATATAAACATAGTGACAGTTTTAAACATATTTTCTGATAATCAGCACAAACTATTACTTGAACCTATTCAATAACATCACCCTGACAGACGGAATTCAATGACCCTCAATAACAACAGATACAATCTCATTGTATAAAATTATATTATGACATGATTGTGTTGAGTTATGACTGAGGTTGACTTGCAATATGGCACGTGTTTTCTTTAGGAGAAGATGATACTTATTGACATTGAGATAATGCAGGATCTAAATTGTGCAGCCTGAGCTTCTGTCATGAAAAAAATCCCCCAAGAGTAAAGAGCTGTGTGTGTACAACCAGCAGACAAATAAATAGTCAAATACTGCTGTGTTTAGCAAGAACAGAACTGTTATTTAACACAAATTTCTTTGCTGGGGCAGGTTCTTTGGTAGCTGTTGCTGATGTTGGGTGGCTCAGTTCACGTTCCAGAGCTGGGAGGAAAAGGGAGAAAAAGGAGATTGGAATTGGAAATCTCTGGCTGTGGCTGTCAGTGAGAGATCTTCTCTGCTGGGATCTGGCAAACCAAGCTCACTCCTAGACTAGGACAGCTGTCCAGGTGGGTATTCAGTGGTTGAAAAAGCCAAAGTGACTCCAGAACATCAGGTTCGCTGAGGTGTTGGGGGAGCCTGTGTTGTTGACAAGATGAGCACAGCTCCTGGCCAGGAGAGCCAATGTTTCCACCTTCTGTCCTTCCTTGGTCAGAGCTCCTCATTCCAGGGAAAGGGGGACATTGGGAAGCTGCTGGACTTTGGGGTGTTTGGGGGGGCAAAAGTGCTGAAAGGGAGAACAGCACAGACGGTGTCAAACACTCCTGGCGAGACTCCAGGTAACGGGCAAATGGACAGGGCAAGGTCCAGGTGGGATCACTGCTGGAACTGCTGGAAGTTGCTGGCCAGACTTGGCCAAGACTTTGCGCTTGGTGTCTTGGAGATCTGTGGGTAGATGTAAAATTCCTGTGTGTGTGCGCTTCTCCTCCAAAGAAAAACACCCCAAACCCACAAAAACAGAGTGAAATATCATTATAATTCCTGTTTTCAGGAAAGCTATTTTGCTAAATAATGAGAAAACCCCAATGTCTTCAATCCAATTGAATGAGGAAAAACAACCATTCAAAAGTGTCCAGAAGGACAATGGTCTTTTACTTTTTATGTGAGAGCAAAAAAGGTTTTTGTCCAAAAGCCAAAGCTTCTGAACATTGGGAGTCCCAGCACGTGCAGATGTTGAGGGGTTTGGGTTTGTTTGCCTGACTCATTGGTAGAGCTGATGATTGTATAAAACTTCATTATTACAAGCAGGTTAGAAACACGGAGCTTGTTTATGAATAAATAATTCTGTGTCTATTCTGCAAGGTAGGAAGGACACTTAGGACGTTCAACCTCTCCAAGGATGCCGTGAGCAGGAAGTATATGTGGCAGGAAAGCAGATTTATGGTCAGGTAAATATAGGAAGGAAATGACACTCACAATAAATGGCATTAGTGGGGTTTACATACAAAGACAGAAGTCAAGGCCATTGAGGGCATCCACAGGTTAAAATTTAGTACAGAGAGAAAAGTGCAGGATTTTGAGTCATTTCCATTACTAATGAGATAAAAATCAATGTCCAAATACTTCCTTACTGGCAAAAATCACTGAAAATAACAATCTGCTGTATAATATCAAAATCCAATGTCACTAATTTGAGGGATGATACAAACTCCATGCTGCCTTCAAAAAAATACTTTTGTGGTTCCCTGAAATGTGGTTTCCACAAAAGTATTTTGTGGAGAAAAGAATCCATTAGCTGTTTGCTCTGCTGGCCTGGAAGGGGCCAACATGTGCCTGGTGGCGTTTCCACCATGGATCCAGGGATCCCAGAGGGATGCTTGGCTCTCATTATCAGAGCAGGATTGCTGGGGAGAGGCACGAGGGGGTTACATCCATAAGTGCAGTGGTCTAGAACGCCCTGCCCAGGCTGAGGAGTGACCAACCCCATTAACCACAAGCTCTCCGCAGTGCTTCCCCCACTGGGCTCACTCCTGGGTGCAGACACGTGTTCCTCACGTGCTGGCAGAGCCCTGCCCACCCTGCAGGGCTGGGGGCTGCTCTGCTCTGCCCTCCCAGAAATTGTCTCCCTTCCCTCTGAAGTTTTCCCCCTCTCCTGCAGCAGTGCGAGGTCAGGCACACAAAGGTGCTGTCCCCTGATTGCAGCAAACACCGCCATGTGTTGTATGTTTGATGAATTAAAAGGATGCTGCCAACTTAATTACACTGTAACCCTTCAATAAAGGAAGGGCAGAGCTGATTAACTAGTGAATAATTGGGGGCTGATTGATGGCTTTCTCCCTCACTGCTAAAGGCTGTATATATAATTATTTTGCCTGTGGGCCTAATTTTGCCACTGTTAGCTTCCACTTTTGTCATCAGCTGTAATTTATGGATGGGGCCTGAAGCCTTAAAAAAGGCTGGAAAATGAAATAGCCCCAAATCCCCAGATATGTCACCTGGAAATGGCCAGCAGGCAGCCTTTAACATCAACATTTGCAGCCATTTAGCAGCATTAACACCTCATGCTTAGCCGGAAAATAATATTATCATTTGTCAACAACTATCATAATATAGATTTTTTTCCTGACATGTAATAATGTTGCATCACTCACACCAATGATTTAATATATGTTTTAAATGCAAGATCAATTTATTGCAACTGAATAGCAAATTCTTCTAGTAATGCACCAAAAGAAAATAAGAGAGCCAGAGGAGGAAGACCCACATCCCTCGTTGCAGTTGGTTCCAGAATTAGCATCTAAGTCTCTAGTGAACCCCCCAAATCACAGCAAACTCAGATGATTTTTGAAACTTGGTTTAAACAATATATAAAAATACTTTTTCTTTGAACTTTGAAAGATGCAGCAGCAGCTTCAAAGAAAATATAGTTAATGAACCACTGAGCTTAAAAAACATTGGGGCACAATTTTCCACTGGCTGTCAATCAGCAGAGCTGTACAAGAGCCCGTGGAGCTCCACTGGTTTGCACAGGATGTAGATCTGGCTCTTTGTATTTTAAATTGAAATAAGATTTCTTACATTTTTTTCTTTTTTTATAGAGAAACAAAACCTAATCATTAATTCTGCAAAGTAACAGCAAAAGACACTTTGTTTTGAAGGATTGAATTGCTTCAGTGGCAAAGAGATGCCCCCCCAAAAGTCAGCCTGTTTGGGGAAAACACCACATGCTGATTAGAGCTGCTCCAGTGACTGCCTGCTTTATATTCCACGAAGATTTTTTCAATAAAGTAATAACAACTTAGATTCACTTTTTTTTTCTTTTTTTCTTTTTTTTTTTTTTTTTGGAACCCATATTTAAACATCATGGAGAGGAGCCTTCTAATTTATAAGCCAAGATATACAAATCCTCTCTCTCAAATTTCCTTTGTTGTTTTGTCCTCGCCGAGCACTCCCTTGCCTATGAATCACAGAAAGATTTGAAGAACCTTTCAGTCAAAGCTCAGTTTTGTGCCAGTGGGCACTGGCCAGGAAAAAAAAAAAAAGATTGATATTTGCCCTCTCTTCTTATCTGCACTTGATTTATAAGTCAGTGCGAGTATGCAAGAGAAATAAAGGCAAAGACCTTGATGCCTCCCTGTGGAGAATATGCACCATTTGGATTGAAGGCATGAAAGAGGAGAAATTAATGGTAAGCTGTTCATCTGTCACTACTGCCAGCCTGATGGTTTTGCAGGGAAGGAGAGGACTGGCTGACATGCCCTCCAGTCAAGGGCATGACTGCCCGCTGTTCTCATATTATAAACACAGTGCTTTGGGTTTCTGAGGGATTTAAATTTAAATTATACTGTACTTTGGATAGGCAAATCTTTACACAAGTTTATTTTCTTGAAGTATTAACATGCAGGATTTCGCTGGCTTTATGTGGAAGAAAAATAAAAATTAAGTCCCTCTGTTTGATAAAAATGTGTAGCAGACTCTTAAAATGTATCCCTATTTCTAAAGCAGTGTGTTATATTGTAATGAGATTTAAATTTATATATGCATTGAAGATTTAGGCACAGGCATAAATAGATAAGCTTTAGTTATTCTACTTTCTGGCACATAGGGAAAGATTAAAAAGTTCAAAATAGGAGTTGAATATTTTTTTCTATTAAAATGGTATAATACTAAGTGCTGCTATCGATGACAACATTAGGAACACATCTGGAGGATAAAAACCGACACAAAACTTTCATGTTGTTCTCAACGACAAGAAAAATGTACTTATTGCTAAATGACTTATTTTCAGGGCTGAGCATTTGTGTCATCTCATGCTGCTTTTGAAATGTTTTGGTCTGCTCGAGTCCTCACGATGCTCCTGTGGCTCTGATGAACCTCTGTGTGTCACCAAAGGTATTGGGGATAATTGGAGAGGTTTGGGGTGCCTGGCTTGGTTTGGATAAGTGCACAAGGACCTGAACTTGGTGTTAAATTTTGCACCAAGTTCAGGGTTCAAATCTGGGGACATTACAACCACCCAGACCCACTGGCTGTTTAAAACTCTCTTTGCTGAGCAACAGTGGGCTGGGAATTCCTGGTTTCCATGAAAAAATGGAAAAGTGAGTTGCTAGTTTACTGGTTTCAAATTACCTTGTGTTTTATAAACTAAGAGTCAAAAAAAAAAAAAGACTTCACTTATTTTTGTTAAAGTCTTCTGAGTTTGGAGCTAATTTCATTATTTCCTGAAGCTTGAGTTGTGATTCCTGAAATCCTGGTTTAGGCAACAGATTTCAATGATAACTGTGCACAATTAAAATGATGTTTGTTCTTTCTCCAGCAAAATTATTGGCTGGCTGAAAGAACAGGGAATCTTCCACAAACCTGACAAAGATAAACCAGTCAGAGAAGAGGGGATGGGCGTTGCTTAGGTCTGAGATGATCCTCTAGGATGCTCAGGAAGGAAGGATAACCTTCCCTCTGCCATGACTGGCATCTTCAAAGCATCACACCATGCAAAGCTCATGGAGCTCAACCAGTGCAAGGTGCTGCCCTGGGTCAGGGCAATCCCAAGCACAAATCCAGGCTGGATGGGGAATGGATGGAGAGCAGCCCCAAGGAGAAGGAATTGGGGGTGGTGGTGGATATGAAGCTCTGCAAATCCCAGCTGTGGGCACTGGATCCCAGAACCTCCCCATGTCCTGGGTTCCTCCTCAGCGTGGGCAGCAGGAAGGAAGGGATTCTGCCCGTCTGCCCCATTCAGGTGAGACCCCACCTGCAGAGCTGCCCCAGCCCTGGGTCCAACAGCAGAAGGATGTGGAGGAGGCCACAGAGATGCTCCAAGGGCTGGAACCCCTCTGGAGCCAGGCTGGGAGAGCTGAGGGCGTCCACCTGGTGAAGAGAAGGCTCCAGGGAGACCTTGGAACCTCTTCCTTGTCCTTTGAGCTGATTCCACCCTGCCTGGGGGTTCTGCTTCCATGGGCACCGCAATCACCCATCCCCATCACCTCCAGGATAACCCTCGGCAGGGGGATTTTCTTCCCCAAGGGATGAGAACCGAGATGTTCACAATCCTAATCAAAATTATCTGGCCAGAGACATCACACCAGGGCTGGGAACAATTCACCTTCATAAATTCCCAGTCCCTCTTATCTCCCTGCTCCTGAAGCATCTCCTCTGCAGCAGTGACAGGCTCTGTGCTGGGTGAGCTGCCCAGCGCTCCATGTTTAACTCCCCGCTGGAATCTGCCTGGAGTTTTGGCAGACTTCAAACGCTGGAGGTGATATTTTCTGTGCCAGCTGTGAGCCGAACAGTTTTTTAGAATCTTTTTGCTAAAACGAGTAACATTTTTCCTCCCTTTTTTTTTTTTTTAAGAGATTGCGGGAATGCGTGTTCTTTCACAGTCTTCAAAATTATAATAATTTTCCCGAGCAGCTCCAGTTCCTTCAGGCTTGGAGCAGGTACTTCATTACTTGACACTTTTTCCTTTTTTTTTTTTCGTTCTTGTCAAAAAACCCTCCTGTGCCCCACTTTATAGGCATGTTAAAAATCTGTTTGCACTTGCTGAGTCCATCTGCACCGAGGCTGATCCGTCTCCTCGCAGTTCCGAGCGCGGATGCGACGCCCATACGGAGCACCCGTGGCGCGGCCACACCGGAGGAGCTGAGCAGAGAACACTTCTCCCTCTGCTCTGGGGTCACCTCCTGCTGATCCAAGGACAGCACAAACCCCACACAACTGAGCATTATTTTCTCGGTGCTGAATGTTTGTGCAAACGCCAGCAAATCGTGTGTTTTCCATGTCTGGAGCGGCGGGGCACGGACAAAAAGCTGCTTGCTGTCACAGGGCGCGTGGGGAGCTCGGGCACAGGAGGTGGCAGAACGAGTCTAGAGGTCCCAGTTTTGCTGATGAAGTGAAGGAAGGTCATCTGGTCCTGCAGGCTGAACACTTTTCAGGCTTGGCTTGCTTGTTGTTTGGGGAATTGCATTTGAAAGAGAGCAATGGAATGCAAAGGTTGGGAAGTTAAGGACTGAAAAGTCAGAAAATGCTGTTACAGATGCATTTTTTATATTTTTGTATATTTATATAACTTCTGTGCTGTGCACTAAAATATGTTGTGGGGTTGCTCAGCCTGGAGAAAAGGAGGTTCCAGGGAGACTTTATGGATGTGTACCTCCCTACAGGAGGGAGGAACCAGGGTGGGGTTGGGCTCTGCTCCCAGGTGACAAATGACAGGATGAGAGCAAACAGCCTCAAATGTCACAAGGACAAGTTTAGATTGGATATTAGGAAGAATTTTTTTATTGTAAAGCATTAGAATAGGGAACCAGGGAAAAGGTGGGCTTATCATTCCATGGAATTGTCCAAAAACTGTGGATGTGGCCCTTGAGGACATGGGTGGCAGAGTTGATGGTTGGACTTGACGATCTCAAAGGTCTTTTCCAACCTTATGGATTCCATGATCCTACGGAATGGTCTCTCCTCCTCTTCCAGCACATGTGGTTTTTTCATGTTCATCACCTCTTATTTCCCAAACACTGTCCAAATTTTGGACTTTTCCTCATGATTTTCCCCTGACCCTCTCCCCAGGGCTCTTTACCAAGAACAGATCTTTGCTAATTGTTTGAGTAGGAGTAGAGAGGCATCTCCTCCTTCCAGAGGGGGTTGGCTCCATTTTACACGTTCATAATCAGGCACTGAGACAAAAGATATTTCCAAAGCACCAATAAATTGTTTTTTATCTTTTCTGGCTTCATCCACCTCCAGTCATTGATAGAAAGGAAATCTTGACTGTGAGGTCACTGGTGCCTGGAAGTGTCCAAGGTTGGATGGGGCTTGGAGCAACCTGGACTAGTGGAAGGTGTCCCTGCCCATGGCAGGGGTGGGACTGGATGGGCTTTAAGGTCTCTTCCAACCCAACACATTCTACAGTTCCATGACTTACGCTGTATCCACCAACTACAGACAGCAGCAGCAAAATAAAAATCCTGATTTATTTCCATGCACAGTCATCCCTGGGCACTTATGAGACTGAGTTTCTCTGGCAAAAAATATTTCAAAGCTGTGTGTGAGCAAGTAATTAACAACCACATCATGGTGAAGACAGGCAAGGGCCAAATTAGAGTTGCAGAGGGACCTTTAGTTCCAGCATTTCTCAGCTATTGAGCATTTCAGTATGTGGAATTAGCAATTTTTAGCCCAGTTTTTAAGCTAAGGATGTATCCACATGAACTGAAAAACTGTATTTTAAAACACTTTTAAATTTCTTATTTTTAGTTCTCTCTTTAAAACCAAATTCTTGATGCTGTCTCCAAAAGAAAACCCCAAATCCATCAATATAAATTAAATATCCACACAAAAAACCCCAAAAACTAAATTTATTTCATGTTCAACTTCAGAGTGAAATTCTTACATTTCTGTTCCTAGGGTGGCCTAATTAGGAAAATATTTTGGATTTTTTGGGGAACTGGTTTTATTCCTCTGTAATCAAAAATAGGTTGCATTGGAAATCCATGTTTTTTCTATGAGGAAGGAACAAGATTAGTGAGAAAACTGTAAAGCAAGTTGGATACTTTGTTGAAGATTTTCAGAAAATTCTTCTAAGAAATCACTGAAGTACTCCCTCAGCTTCCTAAATGGGGGGATATTCTCATATATAAAAACTGATCCTTGTAAGAGACCCTCTGGCACCATCTTTGCCTTGTGGGATCTCAGCACTCAGGGATTTGCTGTTGTTTTGTGTGGCCTCAAAACTACCCAAAATTCATCCTCAGATTTAACTCTAAGACTAAAAGACAGCAAAATTATACCCAAAAGTTCTAGGTTTGAAACATAAGGGGCCACTAATATTTTCTGTAAATATTTTAGTGTGTCTGGACTACAGTTCTTAGAGTTCAGCTGCTTATTTTTGTTGGGCTTTGTTGCCTTTTTTTTTTCCTGGGCACTTGATTAAAACTTTGGAAATAAATGCAATTTTATTTTTATTTTATCTCTGAAATATGATTATAAATGACCTTTGATAAAAAGTTAACAGAGAATATGTCAGGAAGCAGCTCAGAAGGAAAAGATTAAAAGCAGGCAGTCTAGAGAGGTGTTTAATTTCAATTTTCTTTGTGGTATAAGAAATCTGTAGATTTTAAAGCCATCGTGCCATAGTTACTTTTATCAGCCGGGCTCTTTTGTTTTGTTCTGCCACCTAATTCTTTTGATGACAATGAGTCCACAGTTTTCCAATGACTGATTTCGATTTGCATGTTATTGTCAGCCTTTTATATTTTATCATATCTCCACTTTGGTTTTTATGCAGATCCTCACATCAGAAGGCAAGGGCAGGCCGAGCTAAACAGCTGGCTGGATTTGCATGAAAATGGACTGCCCTTTTTCATTTGTTTGTTCTTGGGAAATTACAGTAGGTGAGTATCTGACTCAAATTTCCCAAACAAATAAAGATAAAACTTCACAGATATTAAACTGTGGAGCATTAAACTGTATCATTTTACATATAAAAAGAAAAGGATTAAATAGAATTAGTCTGTTGAGCTGACTGAGGAGAAACAATGTGAGTGACGGGCTGAAAACTAAAGACACAAAAGAACTGTGGTGTCTTCAAGAGATTTTTTTCTCTCCAAATATTTTCCTTGGCCGTGTTTAAAGGATAAACACTAATAGAAATATTTCCCCTATGAATTGAAGATATTTTTGCTAAGGAAAAGAAAACCATAATCTGTTATAAGCCATTATATATTTGATAGTGTCCCTGTATTTATGCATTTATTTTCTGCACAGAGCAGTGGCAGCAGCCCCTTAGCAGTGGAAATTCTTTACAGCTCGGGCTGGCCTTGTAAAGCAGCCAAGGTCTGAACGTGACCAGGGGCAGGTGACATTTAGAAGCCCACATTGTTCTCAAGAGGCCAAATCTGCAAGGCGAGGGACGAGCTTTTCTTAGACTGGCTGCTAGGGGTGGAAAAAATGAACAAGCTTTGGGGCACAGGACAGCCTTAGAGTTGACAGAGAGGGGCATTATACATTTGAAGAGTAAGGTATCAAAATAACACATGGCACAACTTGGAGTTGTCAACAGACTTATAAATTATTTAGAGCGTGTGTGTCCTTGTGTGCCTGGGAGCTTGTCCCTCTCCTTCCAGCCAGGCTGCTCGAGCTTATAAAAGTCATGACACTCCCTCCAAACCTCACCTCTCTGCCCTTAGACCATCACAGAAAGGAGAGAAAAACTATAACTTGCATTAAATAAAGATTTGGAAAGAGCCAGTTTAATTATTTTATGCCTAGACTTTCAGCTTAGGTAGGAGCTTGGATTACCAGTGGTGTTTTACACTTCCTAGAGTTAAACATCTGGGGCAAAGGGCTGTCAGCTCAGAGTTTTGGGGAAAAGTGGTAACTGCTAGTGCTGCATGGTGTATTAAAAGTTCCTCCTTTCCTCTGAAATGGTTGGAATTGGGTAAGTGGAGTTACAGCCACGCAGTGCTGGGACAGAAGCAGCTGCCCCAGGGAGCAGCAGAGAGCCAGGTGACAGCCAGGGCAAAATTTGTAGGGTAAAATACATTCTCATGTCTATCTAATTAATTAATTAATTGTTCAGATTTCTTTCCTGCAAGAAAAGGAAAATCTGGAGAACAGTTTAAATCCTTTTTCTTCTAAATGCAGAAAAATCACGTTGAACTTTCATTACACATTAAAACCTTTCAGAAAAAAAAGGATCCTAAACAATTCCTAAGCCTGGTGACCTCCCTGGGCTTTGCTTTGTGGTGGTGCTGTGGAACCTCTGCATCAAGAGTAGAAGACAACCAGTCCCAGGTGAGGGCAGAAGGTCCTAATCCACCCCCTGGGAAGCTGAAATGGTTGTTTATAACAACCATAATATTATATTATACGATATAATTGTGAATGGTTAAAAGAAGACCCAGACCTGCCAGGTGGGTTTTCCTTCAGATGGGCAGCAGCTCTCCTGCTGCTGGGAACTTGGAATTTCTGAGGGATACTTTTAGTGTGGTGGACACTGTGTCTGGGGGACTGACCTTGCCTCGCCTACTGTTGCTTGCAGCTATTTAAAAAACTTAACAAATATTGGTTTGTTTTAGGAAATTCACATAGGGAATTGCTCCTGCTTTGCTCACCTTCCAGCAGAGATTCAAGGTTGGATTTTCCCTGGGCTCATTGGACATATCTCTGATCTACAATTTGAGTCTCTCAAAGTGAGAAAATTCTGAGGTTTTTCTTTAACAGCAGCAGTGGCTCACGGTCTGGCATGGGAGGAAGGAACTTCCTGGGTAAAATGGGAAATTTTGGTGCAGTGTGTCCAGAGAAAGGCAACATGGCTGGGGCAGGGGCTGGAGCACCAGGAGGGGCTGAGGGAGCTGGGAGGGGCTCAGCCTGGAGCAAAGGAGGCTCAGGGGACCCTTGTGGCTCTGCACAGCTCCTGACAGGAGGGGACAGCCGGGGGGGATCGGGCTCTGCTCCCAGGGAACAGGGACAGGAGGAGAGGGAATGGCCTCAGGCTGGGCCAGGGGAGGTTCAGGTTGGATATGAGGGAAAACTTCTCCATAAGAAGGGTTCTCAAGCCCTGGCAGAGCTGCCCAAGGCAGTGGTGGAGTCCCCATCCCTGGGAGTGCTCAAGACCCATGTGGATGCTGTGTTTGGGGATGGGGTCAGTGTTGGGTCTGGCAGTGCTGGTCACTGGCTGCAGGAAGGGGTGTCCTACAGCTGCCTGCACGTTCAGATCTGTGTGTGGGGCTCCCCCCAAAGCCTGCTAAACTCCTTCCCAAAGTCCCATTACAAATTCCTGCCTGTGAAAGTCAATGAACCTCCAGAAATTTTATGTTCAAAACCCAGAGACTCTGTGGAAACTTGTTACAACTCAGTATTTACAGAATTGTCCTGGCAATACAAATAATGAGACAAATTTTGGCTTGTTATTTATTTCCCATTGATTTCATTTTGCTGTGTTGTATTTCTGGACTTCTTCCTACAAATCTTCTGTTTCCAAATATCACAAACAGATATCAAAAGTTGCGAAGGCATTTTTGAGACTTTTCCAAGGGTTTGCTGTTGTTCCAGTTGCAGCAACCACAGCCCTGGCATAGCTGTGAGTGCCTGGAATCATCAGCATCCAGCCTACAACTGCTCAAATTGCTCTGATGTTACAATACAATGTAAAAATAATGCAGGAGACAAGACATTTTGGCTTTGGAAGCTGACCTGGAAATGGATTTCTGGAGGAAGTCGAGTATTTGACTCGCTTTTCATTTTAATGAAAAGGAACAAGCAGTCTCAGATTTGGCAAAGTTGAACACTTTGAGGGTTTTTTTCTGTTGTTTGGTTGGTTTTTTGTTGTTGTTGTTTTTTGGTTGGGTTTTAATCTGGGCTCACATGAGGTTTTCTTCAGTGCTTGGATGTGTTTGAATGAATTGTTCCTGCTTCTGCTGTATTAATCAAACTGGGCTGGCATGGCAAAAATCAGTGGCAGTGGGAGAAGGAGCCAGTGCATCAAGGGCCAGCTCTTGTTATCAAGTTTTTCTTTGGACCTCTTCAGTTTTGCAAACTGTTGGCGGATTCTGTTATGGCTTCAGTGTGATAAAGATAATTAATTTGTGTTTTAAGGGTTACATCTTCATCTGATATCCAACTGCTGCTGGAACTATGTGAATTTACCCTTGGGGAGGGTCAAGTGCAATATGTGGGTCTGCATTTTGCAGACAACATTATTCAGATTCTATTTGAAAAACCTATTTTTACATTGAATTTGTAATGTAGCTTCTTGCATAAATCCCTGGCTATAATTAGTAGTGTAGTACCACTGCCATACTTAGGAAATCTGGTGTAATTTGGGGAATCAGCTCTTTTTTCAGTATGAAACAAGCTAAAACTCTTTGTCCTGCCACCAGAACACCTGTGGCAAAGCCTGTGCATCCGCAGCAGAGCCTGGTTTTGCTACAGGAGGCGGATGGAACTTGGCTCGAGCCCCCATTCCCGTAGGACAACCCAAATTCAAAGATTTTGCCCTTTTTCTGGTGCCTTCTTGGTGTGAATAATGGTGTCCTGTGGCTCTGTTGACCTCAGGGGTAGTGCCAGGACTCTTCTGAGCCTGACACCTTCAGATTATCCATCTTTCCATCCATCTTTTCCTCCAACAGCCAGAATCCAGTTGTTGGTTGGGCTCGTGATGACTTCAGCATCACCCACCCTGCGGGGGAGAAAGGGAATATCTGAGGTGTAGATAATTTGCATTATTCTTGAATAAAAGTGCCCACCTTTAGAGTTGGTCATGGCATGGTCACTTCCAGGTTCCACCTGAATTATGGGTGCACAAATGTGCATTTCCTCCCAAATAATGGGAAAACCAGAATTTCCATAACCCCGGGCCTCTCAGCAGTTAAATTAATTTGGTTGTGAGACAATGTTTTGTTTTTGAAGCCTTTCACAATGCTGAAAGGACACTGAGAAAGTCTTCATGTGATTCTTAAATTTCAATTGAGAAAAAACAAATGTGGCTCTTTTCTGTCAATATTTTCTGTCTCCGTGGGTTTTGTGTTAAACTCCTGTACACAGGGACTGTGTGTTATTGATAACGCAGGACTGGACTTGGTGGATTTTAATGTCTTTTTTCATGTTTATATGGAACATTTTTGAAGCAGCAATTAAAATAATTAAGGAGGGTGAAGAAATCTTTAGCATGCAACAAAGATTTCTGCAAAATGTTAATTTCTGTCAAATAAGTGAATATATGCACAGATGCCTCCTGACAGAGGCTGTGATTTCTGAGTGCTTTGCATGCCAAATAACTTGTTTACCCCCTCAATGTTTGCCAAGTTTACTGTCAATTTACAAATAATTTCCATTTTGCTGTTTATTCTGCTGCCTTTTGATGGATATGTCTTCCAGACTTTTATCTTGCATGTAGACAAACTAATTAATATTTTCCCTTCAGGCAAATATTTTTTTCTTAGATCTAAATGTGGGTTAGATTCTTCTTCGTTTCCATATGCTTTGTTCTGTCAATCACTTCTCTTCTATGTTACTAAAAATGTACCTTTGTGGATGTCATTTCTCATGTTTTACAGATTTATTTCACCTCCATCTATATGGGAATGTGTGTATGGAGAGAGACATATTTGTTATATATGTGTTCATGTATGTTTAAAAGAAAGAGTGAAAATACTCGCTCTGTGTTAAGATTTGGATCCTAAGGCTGAATGAAAATGCATTTTTGTCTCGCCTGTTGCTGCCATTTCCCAGGCTTGACCTCACAGTTTGTGGTTCCTGCTGCCCATATGGCACAGGCAACACTGAGCACTTCTCTTCTGCAGGGTCAGCCTTGGTTCCTGCACATCTTTCTGACCTGGCCCAGCCTTTCCAGCCATAACTAAAATATTTGGGATATCCCATTTCCACCCTCCTACAGCACAGACCCCAATGAGATGAGCAGGATGACGCAGGAGTGGTTCTTGGGCCACTGGGATCCTGCAGGAGAGATTGTGGAATCAGTCATGGAATGGGTGGAGTTGGAGGGAACCTTGAAAAGGGACCTTTAAAGGTCATCTGATCCAACCCCCTGCCATGAGCAGGGGGACATCTCCAACCAGATCAGGTTGCTCTGAGCTGCATCAAACCTGACCTTGGATGTTTTCAGGGATGGAGCATCCATCACCTCTCCAGACAATCTGTGCCAGAGTTTTACCACCCTTATTGTAAAAACTTCTTCCCCCAGGCTGCCCTGGTCAAGCTCTGCCACCCTTAGTGCCCAAAATTCTTCCCAAAACCCCAGCTCCAGAGACCTCCCTCCCATAACACCCTTTACGAACATTTAGCTATGTTTAAAGATCTCCGAGAGCTAAATATTGTCATATCCAAAAAACAAGATTTCCACGTACTCCCTGAAGGTTCCACGAAGCTTTGAGGCTGTATTGGAAGACACAGTGCTGGATTAAAAAAAAAGAAATTGTTATCATAAAGCCTGCATGTTACCCACGTTCTGCTGAGAAAAACACAGGTGGTAACCGAGAGCGCAGATATTGTGAACAGATTCTTGCAACTTACCAGTCGTAAAAATATCCCTGCAAAAAAACTACTCCCAACGACTCTGTTTACAGAATGCTTGGTATTTCCTATATCTGGAAATACTCTCGTTGGAGCTCCATATGTCGCAGCCAGTCTGACAAGCTTGCTTTTGAACTGTTTGCAGGTTGCAGTCTGTCTGGAGGGCTGGGTGCTGATGCCTTCAGGTTTTTAGGCCCCGCATTATGGGCATGATTATCTTGTTCACTTTGCAGGCATGGAGAAACGGAGCTGGGATTTAGCAGGATTTGAAGAAACTTCCTAATTATGCCAAGTAGAGAAGTGCCTGAGTGAAATCTCTGCCAGAACCCCAGGTTTTTTATTACTGGTTCTGTTTTAAGTGTATCTCTATAATTTTCTGTGTTTCTGCTTTTGTTTATATCATCGTAGTCAGCAGGACTGCGAGATTAAAAACTGAAATATATTATCTTCGCACATCCTCCAAACCTGTCGAGAAAGGAGGAGAAATTAAACAAGGACAAAAACTCGCAGTGAAGTGAAGCTGTTTCCTTTGAGCTGCCTTATTAACCAGTCAAGTACTTGACTGCCACTGTCAGCGAGATTTCTTTAGAGAAAGAATGGCATTTTGAAAAATACAAATTCACCGCCTGCACAAGTTAATGAGGCCCTTCAGCAATGTTCATTGATAGTGTAAATTCATCATAATACAGTGCTACAAACCATAAATGGGATCTGCATACAGGAAATCAGCCACTATTAGAAATTTGCCAGACATGGAAAGAAAAAGAAGCCATTGATAAGCAGAAAACTCATCTGAGCCACTCGGTGCTGATGGTGTGCAGCACATCAGCAGTGCCAGAGAGTGCCACGACGAGAACTTATTAAGGTGATTTGAGGTGGCTCATCAAGTAGATTTTCCTCCCCTTTGTTCATGTTGTATGGGCTCTCAGCTGCCTCCCTTCCACTCTCCAGTGCTGGGTGAGATAAAGTTTGCTGTGTAAGGACTATCCCTGACACACAGGGACAAATGTCTCCAAGCATGGCCCTTTTCTGTACACGCACAGATGCACTCCTGCTTTTAATTGATTTTCACTTGCATTTGCAAATGAGAGTTTTGCAGACACCAGGTTATGTTCAGGGCTGTACAGGACACCAGAAGTGGACAGTAACAAAAATTGGCAACAACCCAGGAATAATATAGCAAGGTGACTTCCTGATCTTTGAAATAATTATTGAGCAGTGCTGTTTTGCTGCCCATATCAATCAATAAATCTCTCTACATGCAGTACATTCATTATTCCTACCCTCAGTGAATAGTGTCAGTTTAAAAATCTCAGGGACCATTAGGTCAATATTTTAGTGGGATTTGTCTGTTGGCCACTTTCCATCATCCTGCTCAGGAAGTGAATAGAAAATGAATACCTTGCATCATGATCATAAAACAGGCGGCTTCTTGAAGAGAAGAGGTGACCAAACTTCTTAAAATCTTGAAGACCATTGCCACAGGCAGGCAGGAGGCTGCAAAATTAAATGAATTAACTTGAAGAAATAAAGCAGACTGCTATGAAAAGGCCTTGAAACATCTGTATCCATCTCCTGTGGTCTTAATTCCAAATATAGGGAGAACTGAGGAAAGATTGCATCAGGTTGGATGTTGAGAAGTGGAAAAAGGGGATTGATCCCCCAGGTCCTGATTCTCCACTTTTGGTGGATCTGAATATTGCAGAACCACAAAGGACCATCAACAGAGGAACCTGAGGAGATGCAAATTCTGCTTTCCCTCTTCCTGCAGTGTCTTTGGTTTCCCATGTGAAGACCAGGTCAAGGCCATGATCTCTGATCTCTTCCGGGGGATCTGCTCTCAGGAATCACCTGTGGCCTTCCCCAGGGGATAGTTCAGAACTCATTCCCATCCATAGAAACCATGGAGCACAAGTGGCCTTCTCCCAAAGTCACCAGTTTGACTGGGCTGACGTGTTTGTGTCACCAGCTGCACGAGCCATTGGGCAGAGCAGCAGAAGCCTAAGCAAACATGTCGTTCTTTTGTAAACAGGAATAATTATGTTGACTGGAAGATAAGCAGGAATACCTGAGCAGAAACTGCAGATGTTGATGCTTTCTCTTCCCTCTGTCTTTCAAACCACTTTGGTAGCTGCTCTGCAGTGCTCCTGTGCCCTTTCCTGGTGGCAAATTTCTGTGAGCATTTTTTCTGTACCTCTTCTATCCTTCCCCATGCTGCAAACTACTCAAAGCTGACAGGATGGAGAGGTGCTTCTTGGTCCTCTCCAGCATCCTTCTCCTCTTGTGTTCCTCCTTCCCTCTTCCCTGTTCCAACCACTCCTCTTTCCTTTTCCCATCAGACTTTTCCCCTGGCCTTGGTAGCCGCATTCTTCTGAACCACATTTCTTCTCAACTCCTGCCAAAGTCCATGGGATGATCTCCAAAGGGGGCTTGGTGTCTGAAAGGGTGGGTTTCAAATAAACCTGGAGTGGAGGTTGTTCAGGGCTCTGTGGGCTGTGGGAGATGAAATGGAGCGAGATGTGTTCGTTCCCTTTGCCTGCTCCAATCCCCGGCTGATAATTACCAACAATGGATGAAAATGTGCTTGGGATATATCATAAGAAGAAATCATATTGGAAATACTAGGCAGCCTATTATTGTAAGGCTCTTGTAAATACTGTTTCATAAGAAGAACCTATCTAAGATGATGTAAAACTTAATATTCCTATTAACAAGACGTACTGTACTATTTCCAATTCATATCAGTGAAAATGCATTTTAAATTACAAAGTACTCGTATTTTATCTGAGCCAATGTTCTGATTCATATGTCTCCTCTTTAATCCTATTTTCATTCAAAGTTTCACAATTCACATCTTTTTCCCATTTTCTGTAATACTTTCTGTGTTTTCAAAATGTAATCAAAGCTTGTTAGCTTCTACCCAACCATGTTTGGCTGAATGGGAATATTAATAATACCAGCTATTGATGTCTTTATGTTAAAATTTGATTTATTGAGCAAGTGGCACATAATCTGTGGGGAAAATACCTAGAGATAACACCTTGAGATGATTAATTGTGTTTACAGTGCATTTCTGTAATAATTGTTTACAAGGAAATTTATGCATGAGTTGCTGCCCCAGTTCAAAAGAATAACTCATCAGATTGTCAAGCTCTCTGCTCTTGAGTATTCCAGCTAATTGCTATCTTTGCTAGTTGAGCATCATAAATCCTTCTTCCACAGAGCTGAGAGCAGAATTTTTTGGATCCTGCTTTTGCATGCAACCTTTTCATCCCTGGGAACATCAGTTTCCTCCTGCAGGAAAAGAAAAAAATCTCTAAGGGGCTGATATTGACAGAAGATTGTGACAAGCTACCCGGTGGCATCAGGTCTAACTTCTGAGAGGAGCTTAGGCAATCATGTCTTAAAATCTGTGTTGGGTGAATTTGCCAGGAATGTTACTGATAAAGAATAACACACAACAATGTAGACTGAGTCTTTAAAAACACTAAATTCCCAGTTCTGCTGCTCCCTACTCCTGTATTTCCTTCTCCTGCGCAAGTGCTGCAGGGTAGAGATGGCAGGATGGGTTGGGGAATGGTTCCTTTGCAGCCATCTGTGCTTATTACTGATCTAATAACAACTGCACAATTCTCCCTTTTGGAATTAAAGCCATCTTTATAAATTCACAGACATAAAAATACTTTTCTTCTGCACAGCTTCATGCATTTTGAGTTTGCTTTTTTTTTTGTTCTATTTCCAATTTTGCAGTTTAATTATTTCATAACTAACTCTCCTGTAGTTGCAGGAGTGTTATCCAAGCAATGTGTTGCCAGGAAGTAGTTGATAATGTTTAATAATTCCTGATTACATTCCTGTTCCAGTCCATGATCATGATTATACAAATGTTTCTGGTGCTGTTTTTCAGTACAAATCCTCCTTTTCAGTTTCTTTCCCCTCCTTGTTGACAGTGTGTTGGTCAGAATACAAGAGAAACCGACCTATTTGCTGGTTTAATTAAAGATGTCAGTGAAATCCTTAAGGTTTGCCTGGGAAGGAGCAGATTTACTTGCTGCTTTTATGCACACTGTGGGATTTAAACATTTTGAGAATTGCTTTGGTGATTTTTCCCAGGAGATAAAGGAATGGATTAAGTGAAGTAGTTTCTGACTATAATTGGTCTGGTTTAAACACTTAAAAATAACTTTAAGAAATAAGAAAACACAAAACAGGTTTTCAAGCAGGGATTTAACTTTTTCTTTCCCCCTTCCTCCCCCTCCCCAGCTATGTGTTTATTCCAGCTTTGGTGTCTCATTGTGAACTATCAAAGTGGGCTGGACCTGAGGTGGGATATCTGTTCTTGGAACAGCAGAGGACAGATGTCTGGAGGAGAAGAAACAAAAGGCCTAAATCTGAAGGAGCAGCAGAAGGAGAGAAAAAGGAGATGAGAGGGAGGGAAGAAGAAAAAAAAAAAGAGGCTTTCAGCCTTTGGATCAGTTATTTGCTCTTTGCAAACAAAGTGGGCTGGGAGTGCTTTAAACTTGCCGAGGGTTTGCCGGCAGAGCAGCCCCATCAAAGGCTCCACCTGTTGCTCAGGTGTTCCTGGCGCTGCTGCTGCTCCTCTGGATCAGCCAGGGATACACCTGGGGCACCATGGAAAAGCTGTTCTGTCTCCTTTTCCAGTCAAACACCTGGGCTCTCCCCTCTGCCTCGCTTTGTCTCAGGCAGGTGAGTGGCCAACAGCGAGGAATTGCTGCCAAATTGTTCCTGTCATGGTCGCTTGGAGAGGCAGAGGTGGAGTTGGTGTAAATCAAAATATTCACATGGCTAAACCAAGCTTAACTCTGTCCCCCCTAATGCCATCAGCTCCTACAGTACCAGCTGCACGAGTGAAGGCAATAAAACGCCCTGCTGAGCAATCAGAAAATATCAATTTAACACCTAAGCTTATGCTTGTTGTCCAGAGAAATGAGGATCGCTGCTATGCCTGTAGTAAAATCGTTCCTATCAAAACTTGGTGATATGGGAATTCTTGAGAGGAGAGTAAAAAAAGCCACCCAAGGCTTTACAAGCAGGTTTTGATCCAAAGTAGACGCAATAACACAACACATGAAGGAGATTCTGTAGGAAATATTAGACTAATCTTACAAAATATTCCAACCATGCCTATCAAGGAACATTAATAACAGTGTTATTGACAGAGTATTCATTTGAAGTCATTCTGTTGGATACAATTAACATTTAGATGAGAGACAGTTATAGGTACTCAGATGATATATATGAAAGAAACAATGACTCATCCCTCCAGCAGCATCAGTACCAAACCTCACAGCAGGGAAACTGCATTTCTGCCAGCTTTGAAAAGCTTCTGTGGACCTTCCTGGAGAAATCAGCTTGTTCTTCTCAGAGGGATTGCTCTGTTCTGTTTCCTTATTGGAAGAGGAAATTTCAGTGCAGTTTGCCAAGGGCCGAATGAATGCACACAGGGCAGGGGAAAGGGCTGGGATGGACAGCTCAGGTCTGGAGGATTCTGCTGTGCTCTTCTGCCAGGCTCTTCTTCTTAAAGCTGTCTATGTAATTAGCTTAATTGTTACATCACCCACAGGAACATCAGCAATTGATGAACCTCTGTGCAGCCAGGGTGAGGGCAGTGATGTAAAAACCAAGAGTGCACCATAAATCCTCTCTTGCCAGCACTCCCCAGTATCAAACCAGACTGTCAAGACCTGGGTGGAATATGAGCAGGATGCTGGAAGGACACATTCCAGCAAGGGTGTCCTGAGATTCACAGTGTCTGCAATACAATAATGGGGCTTGGATTGGTCTCACCTGCTTTTAATTCTTTCTAATTTAGTCTAGGCCTGCTCTCGACTGAGAGAAGCTTGGCCTGGGAGCCCTTCACCCTGGACAGCTCAGGTCCCTTGTTTTTGGAAGGATGAAATCTTGTCTGAACATAAAAGCATCAGTGGCAGCCACCAGCCTTTGTATCAGTGAGATGCCACTTTTTCTCCACATCTGTGCCTGCCTGGAGGTCTCTCCACCCAGCTTTGTGCAGCTTCAGAAGATACTTGGTCAGCCAGAAATATGAGCACAATCAACCGTAGTTCAGAAAACCCGGAACTGTGACAGAAATTTCCACCATAAACCCTCTCTGCATCAGCAGTCACTGTGTTGGTAAGCAAGAATATAATAATTTGATTTAGAGAAAGTGGTACTGTAATAATTAATTGGAAATAATTTTTTATGTCTCGAACAAAAAATTTTAGATGACATGTTGCCACAATAAGTAGACTTGCACGTCTGGAAATGGAGTTATCTCCAACCCTGCTGCCTTAAATCTGCTCCATAATAGCCTGGTAGTAGTTTATTTATATTAATTCCGTACTGTATATTTTGCATTTTTGTGGAAATGCCTAGAGCATGCATATTAAGCAGTTAAGAAAATTGATCTGCTTGAGCAGTGATAACATTTGCAGAATGAAATCCTCACAATTAGAGAGACGTTTGAAGAAACCATGTTAAAAGGTGCTGAAATGTTCTTGAAGAAATGCCACATGTTGCTGCGGGCAGTAATGAAACATTTCCATATAAAGTACTACATAAACACATAGAAAATGTAGACATATGTTAGCAGATTATGGGGTGTGAGAGTGATAGAGTAGTGATGATTATTTGCAAGTGTTAATGTTACCAAAGCTGAAGGTTATCTCCTGGTCCTGGACCCTATATGTAAATAATTATAGCTGGAAATATGCATCTTCAAAGCCATCAAACAAAATATACATCCAGCACTCCTGAAATACTGTAGGGTTTATTGATCTGCAGTGTAGGACAGTAAATTTTAGTAGATTTATGCTCAGATTTCGGTGAACATATGGCTTAAGACATGCAAGTTTGGAATAAAGTTATTCATATTACGCACACTTGCACATGGTTCAGGATTTGCAAGTCAGGGAGTGATCAATATGCAAAAGGTGAAGTCAAATATACATTACCCACACAGAGGGAATTTGCTATGCATGGCACAGAACTCTTCTATCAGCAAACCAGAGAATTTGGATCTCTGCATCCATCTATCAAATGTTTCCTGTGAAAATGTCCATCTATTATGTAAATAATCCTGTTCTAAATATCTGTTTGTCTGAGGGTAATCTATATATTTTCACAGCATGATGCACCCAAAATAGCACCTCAAAAAAGAAATAAAAAAAGAACATATAACAATTTAAGATCCAGCAGTAACTTCAGCTTGGGGATTTGGTCTTAGTGGACCTTTGGTTGGGGTTTTTTTCCAAGCCTGTCTCAAACCCTTGAAAACCTCATTTTTTTTATTGGTGACGTTTGCATTTCTCCTTATATAAAAAACCTGTGCATTGCTCTTGCTCCAGGACTTAAAAGCACAACTGTGAAATCAGGTAAGCTGGTTAAATATTTCTGCTGAGATTCTCGCTGTTGTTTTCCTAATGAGCATTTTCTCACATCCTTTTCTGTTTTTTTTTTTTTTTCAAAATGTTTGCTTGAATTAGAAAACAATCTCTGTGCTCCGAAGTGGCAAATCACTTGAGACTAGTTTCTGAATAGTGCTGAGAAATCCCTCTTTGCATATCTTTAAAGATGTTGCTCCAAGAAAAACAGGAATTTGTAACTCTAAAGCCTTCATCAGCCTTGTAACTTTGAAATAAATAGTTCTTGAAAGAATTCACTACTTGCCAGGCCTTCAGTTGTGCGCACTGAAGCTGTGGAAATTCAAGCAAAATAGACTTTATGATCTTTGTCTATTTAATAGAGGTTGTTTTTTCTCCATCACACAATGATGTCACCATTTCCACTGCAGAAAGACCAGAAAGAGAAAAATCACGCCAATTAATAAAAACCATTTTATTATAAAAATCCTTATATCATTTCTGGATCCTTTTATCCATATATATATATATATACATACACACACACACATATATATGTAAACATATACATATATATATATAACTATTCCTTTTTTTTTTTTTTTAAATGCTATGATTGGAGTTAAATGTTGGTCAAAACCAGCCCCCAGTCATTTCCTTTGGTTCTGGGTCAGGTCTGTTCTTGCACAAACAGAAAAAATATTTAGGTCAATGTAGGATAGATTAATAGTAAATTATAAAAGGCATTATAATATTAATTTGCATTTCATACCTTGGTGCATTTGCTTATCAATCCAAGGAGTCCCTGTGATTTTTTTATCACTAATATACTGTATTTATACTGCATTTACAGTGTGTTGTGTTGGAGGCACAGGTGCAGAGCCCAATCTTTGTCCGTGGCTTGGGAGGATGGACCCAATGTTGGCAACATTGATGGAAATTCCAAAGGGAGAATTGAAGGGATACTTGGGTCTGCAAACAGAATAATCCAGCCCATCTCATCCTTCTCCAGGACCTCTTCCCACGAGGGATGGGGATGATGTGCTTCCATGGGCTCCTGCAGAACCCCAGTGCCCCTTTCCCCACAGCAGAGAGGGCAATGCCAGGTCCCCAGTGAGATAAGGGGAAAAAAGGCTTTTCTTCTATTTCATGACACAATTTGCTAAATTAAGTTAATTTGTTAAAATTTAAATAAATTAAATTAAAGATTTACTGAATTTCATTACTTATGAAAGGGGATGCATTCAAATTTGGAAACAAAAGATCACACAAGTGTGTTTTCCAGCCACCCCTGTTTTCAGAAACCCATCCATCTCCTTCCCAGAAAGGAGTTAACTTTCAGGATAAGTCTTTTCTTCTTCATTAGTTCTTTATTAGCATTGGGCTGATCAGGTCAGGCAGAATAAAAGCTCATCAGAACCATCAGCTAAAGATCAGAGGAAGCCATTTTTTCCTTTTGAAAGTTACATTTCCTATCTTTTCTGTCTTTTTTTCTTAATAATTTCTGTTCCTCCTGTTGTCGTACAGGAACAGATGTGAATGAATTCCCCAAAGAAAATTTGCTCTTACAACATTCTGGTTCAATTTCTTTGTCCATGCTCATCCCCAAAGATAGTAAACAGATAATATTTATAGGGAGATTTTATGACCTGTTTACTTCAGATCCCTTTTTTGTATTTATAAAAAATGCAGAGAAACCAAACTAAGTGATAAAGCAGCAGCTAGAGGTGCTTTTTTCATTCTGGGCATTCGGTAAATATTGCTCTGCTAGAACCAGAAAAAAGTCAAATAGAAAAATATTTTTAAAAATCATTAAAATATTAAAAATCATTCTGGTAACAGCCTAGTAGAGTAGATAATATTGGTAGTTATTGTAAAAGCTGTTTTAATTAATGTTTCTAATAACCTATATAAACTATATAATAGCAGCATGACTTTCCCATATTCCCATAGGGATCCAGGCTCTGTAATGGTTTAAAATGCTGATTTGGAGCTGGATTTGGATTTTTGTGGGTGAAAAGATCCTTGGCTGAATCCCTGAGGGTTGTAGCTCTAGATACCACTTTGGGGCTACTTTATGAATACCCTGGGGCTTCAAAATTCATTATATTTTTTTTTTTTTTGGGAAGGTGCATGTGCACTTAAAGGATTTGCTCCATTTTTGGTAGAAAATGAGCAACCAGTAAATTGAAGGAGTTTAGGTGCAGCTAGGCCTAACCTTAGTCTCAGACTTGGACAATGGTTTATATCTAATGGACACATCTATACAAATTTATAAATGAATACTGAGCTGTAATTAAGGAGAACTCCAGCTGGACTCATCCAAAGTTGGTAAAAGGTTTCTCTGCTCTGAGGAGCAACCTTGAGTCCCAGCTCCAGGCTCACCCAGGCTGGAATATCTATGGAATGAAGTGGTTGTGTCTCAAATTGCATGTGATAGGAAAGGAATGATGAGCCTCCTTGTAGCCACAGCTTTGTTCCTTGAGGAAAGAGAGCTGGAAACGCCACCTGTCATCCCTGCATTAATGGTTAGTGCTCCATGCTTACATGTTCTGATGTTCCTGGGGTCACTGCTCCTCTGGGGATTTTCTTGAGGAGTTCTTCAAGCTTTTCTTCTTTGGAAAAACCCTTGGGTCTCCTTTGGAGGCTCCACCAAAATCCTGCTGCTTCTGTTGAGGGGCCAAATGTCACCCACCCCAACAGCCAGAGCATGGCACTGGGAGCATTCTGAGAGCACTTTGAGAAAAAAAAAAATCACCAGTGCTTATTCACCTTCTAGAAAGTCCAGTTTGGTCCTTTCCAATGTTCTTTGATGTGCAGGAAGCACTTTGCTGTTTGACCAGCTCATGGAAGAGTTTCCATGCTCAGCCCTCAGTGGAGCAGGAGACCTGATCATCCAGCACATCCCTTTAAACCAAGCCTCCACCATCTGTTTCAACCTCTAATTACAAATGCAAAATAACACAATTCGCAATTGCATCATAAAAAAGTAAAATATAAGTGATTTAAATGCATGTGTGTGTTCCTTATGCAAGGCAACATTCATCTGTTATGTTTTACTGTCTTTTAGAAACAACTCCAGGGTGAAATCCCTCTTTGTGGAGGGAAGAAAAATTATTTCATTGTAAGACAGTTTTTGAAAGGTGTTTTTCCAGGTTATATTGCACTTTATATATTTGACTCTCTTAAAATTCTCTTTCTTCTGCTGAAATAGCAGCATTGATGGAATGGGTGCTTTGTCCAGATCAGTCTGTTGCCTTCCAACACACAGCTCAGGGAATCCTTTGGCTGACCAGGATCTCTCCTGGATTCCCAAATCATCAGCCATGTGCTACTGCAGCTTCCCTCTTTTTATAAATCTGTGTTTATTTATGTCATTGTGTTTACAGGGGCTTTTTTTTTTTTGACCTATTTATTTATGTCATTGTGTTTGCAGGGGCTTTTTTTTTTGACCTATAGATGGACAATTCCATCCAGTTCACCTCCTTCTTGAAGCAAAGAGTTGTTTTAAAAGCAACCTTTAGTTATCCCATCATGGAGCTCTCCTAGTTTTCCTGTGCTGGGAGATGACATCACCTATGTAACCAGTTAAACTCAGCTTTCTAAATAATTACATTAATTATGGTTTGTTGATTTGTGTCTAAGGTGTTGGTAAAATTCCATTATCACTAACACGTGCGTGCTTAACTTTTGATTTCCCTCAGAATTTTCATTTCCCTTCACCAGCCACATTTCTTGGTCTGGAATAGACATCTTTGATTTCTCAGTATCATTTTGGCACTGAGATGGCCCAAACCAAACATCCCATGCTCTGTAGACCTCCCACTTTTCTCCATCCACATCTTTACCTTAACCAGAGATGACACCTCACTTTGAAGAAGAGCAAACTAAAAGTTTCTTCCTGAGGAGAAATTATTCCCTGTGAGCAGCAACTGGGGAGCATCAGAGTGGCTTTCTGATCTCAAGTTTGCTGGTGAGCAATGAGAACTTTAAATGCAGCATTTTATGAACTTGTGAGTTCTAAAACATTTGGAGCCTTTCTGGGAAGCAGAATGCAAGGCCTGTGATGTGTCACAGCGTGGGCTGTGCAATGCCCGTACTTGGAGCCTCCCAGTACACCCAGCCCTCAGCCCTGGGCTTTGTCCTCCCTTCCCTTCCCCTCCTCTCCTCTCCAGCCTCCTCAAAATAAGGGTCCAATATCTCAAGGGATTGAACTTCATGGGTTTCAAATGGAAGCTGAAGAATTTGTTTTCACTCTGATGTGAAAGGAACAATTAGCAAGGGCTCACCCCCTTCTCATCAATGGGAGACTTTTCAATTTCCTTGAAAGGCTTTGGACCAGGATCTAAAAGAGCAAAGACTTACTCCTAACAAAGATGCCTGAATAGGGATGGAAAACTGTTAATCAGACACTCCTGGCATGCTGGTTGGCAAAACAAAACCATGAGCACACTTCCCTCCAACCTTGCCAAGGGCAAAGGGGTGATTTTACCACTCAGGAATCCTGGTGGCTGTTGGGATTCTCACTGCTCACTTCTAGTGCCTGTTAGAGGGTAACAAATGCAACTTGTTTATTCAATCTCGTGGCAAACACCTGGGAGAGCCCTTGTTTGGTCAGCTGCGGGAAGGGGAGAGGGAAGTGCCAGTGGATGGGAGCTGGAGGAGAGGGATGAGGAGCTCTGCTGGGCACAGCCAGGTGAGTGTGGGGTCACTGGGCTGCTCTGGTCCCTGCCTGGGGTTTGGGAGGACAGCAAGGCTGAGCTAAGGATGCTCCCATCATCCCTGTTCATCACCTTGGTGTTTTGTTTGGTAGGCATGGAACAGAAAATACTTCTGGAACTGTAGCTGTGATTTGAATTCTGATGAGGCAAGGGGGTAGTGAGAGGTGAATCAGGAGCTACTTTTTTGGGGAATATTTTACTTTATTGTTGCCATCTCTGCCAGTTTCCAGTGTTAGGCAACCTGGTTTTTCAGGAACGTTTTGGAGTTGTCTATTTCTCTTTTTTTTCCTTCCAGTCAGCTGCACTTTGATTTTCTTACCAGGTCGTTTGGTTGTTATGGCTCCATGGATTTTTTACCAACCTTTGTAATTGAACATTGGGGATTTTTTGTTTTGTGGGTTTTTTATACGTAATTTGCTTTTGAAGTTGCCAGGGAACAACTTTGTTCAGAAAAACAACAAATCCACCCATATTATGAACTAGTTTTCTTTGGAGAAAATAGAGTTACAGATGCACCAAGATGAAGTTATTTGGCAACAAGAGATTTTGGGTCTATTCCCTTTGGACTGACATAATCTTGATGGAACAATTGCTAAAAGGAATTTATTTTATAATAATGTGACCTGTGCTTAAAAGAAATTGGCCTCAGATAGCCCAGTAAGTTGCTTTTTCCCAGGCTTGCTTATTGTTTTATTTAAAAGCTTGTTCAGAACAGACCCATTAGCTGGTCATAGTCACTAATTGTGAGCTTGTCTTTTCTTTGGCTTAGAAAGGCTTTGGATTGAGGTCAAAAAGAAAAGGAATGGAATAGGCAATTTTAAATTGCCAATTTTTCTCATTTTAATATCAGATTTGTTTGGCTTGTTCACATTATGCAGATGGAGCTGTGCTACCAGAGCCCAAAACCCTGTGAGTGTCCAAAATCCCAGGATCCAGCCCAGGGCTTTCTCTAATAGGCTGAGGGAAAGACATTTCATCATTTCATTCCTTTTCTGTTTCTTTGGTTTGCCTGAGCATGATGTGCTGGTGATGCTGCTTTATTTTGTGCCATAGAAAATGTCACCATTTTCTGAAACATCATCAGGGTTTTCTTAGTTTTTGTGCCACATCAATACAAATACTGAGCAATAGTTGGTTTTAGCAAGTCCTCTTCCAGTTGGGTATTTTTTGGTTTGCTCTTTTTCTTCCCCTTGAACCTAAGTAGAACTCCAAAAATAGGTATTTTAAAAGGTCTGGAACCTGTGAGGAGCTTTATTGCCATTGCTCTTTCAGGGCTGCAGATTTTCTTGGGAGGAAATGCAACAAAATATTTGTCAGCATCTTTCCATTACAACCATCATTCTTGAATCTCCAAAGTGCTCTGTATCACAAATTAGGCTATAATTTGGTTGTGCTTATCTGATTGTATTTATAGGAGCGTGGTTGGGTGTCACAAGTGTCATTTTAATGCACAGTGAAGGTTAAAGAGTGGTACTTTACCAGGCAGGCCTCCATCCAAATTTGCTGCACAAACCTGGCTTGGGTAAATTTCATTATTTTTATTTTTGACAAATATATAGCAAATATTTTTTTTTCAGAAATCCATATAGCTTTCAACCAGCCAGTAAGAGAAATATTTTCTAGTATTACATTTATTTTTTTTTCCCTAAAAGTACTATTTCTGTTAGTTGGAGAATCCTGCTGCCTACCAGAATGTAAAAATAGGTTTCATTCAATTAATGAACTGGAAACAGGAAGACGTTACATAGTAAATGAGGTTTACATATGATAATGTTGGATTTGTCATGTAAACGATTGCTTCCTTTCAGCTCTCTGAAAGGACTAAATTTTGCTTTTGTACAGATTGTACAATGCTAATAAAAAGAGAAGGCTCTATGGAAAGTATAACAATAAACTATATCTATAATTCTAATGTGCAGGAGAAAAAAAGGACGATGATATTTTAATACACAAGTAGAGCAGAGGTGGGAAGTGATGTCGAAAACTAAAGGCTCAATCTCAGCTTTGCAACAGACTCCACAGGAAGGGCAGTGTAGGGAGGGAAAGGCTTTAAGCTGAAGGAAGGGAGGTTTAGGTGGAATATTGGCAAGGAATTCTGCCCTGTGAGGGTGTGGAGGCCCTGGCACAGGGTGCCCAGAGCGGCTGTGGCTGCCCCTGGATCCCTGGATGTGTCCCAGGCCAGGCTGGATGGGGCTTGGAGCCACCTGGGACTGTGGAAGGTGTCCCTGCCATGGCAGGGGTGGGATGGCATGGGCTTTATCATCCCTTCCATCACAAACCATTCCATGATTCTGCATTTCCATGAGTCTTACTTCATCCCTCACCATCTTTGCTGCTCCCAGCTGGACTTTGTTAAATTATTTCTGGCTTCTTTGCACCTTTTTTGAACCATGAGCTCAGGACACGCACAACACCCCAGCTCGACAATGGTGGGAGAATTACCACAGTGCCCCTGTTAACAAATCCCTGAAATTACCTTTTCTGGAGCAGTTTTACTCCTTTGTTTGATATGGAGCTCATAGGCCACTATAAATTTGAATGTTTAATGGAGTTCCCTCACTGGCAATTTCCCATTTGCATCTGATTTCTCCTCTCTAAGTGTAACATTTTACACTTGCCTTTATTGAATTTCATCTTAATTTCAGGCCATCACTCCAAACTGTTAATATCTTTTCAGATTTTGATCCAGACCTCCCAAGGGTTCTCACCATCCCAGCTCCTCAACATTGCAAATTTTATAAATGTAATCTCTTTTCCCTTTAACTGAGTCATTATGAAAATATTGAACAGAGCTGGAGCAAGGATAGATCCCTGAGGAATCTCACCTGAAACTTCTTCCTGCTTTGACAGTGAACCATTGATAGCTACTCCTTGAAAGCAGTTTTTCAGCCAATTGTTCCCTCCACTTTATGGTAATTTTATCTAGTTCTAGACCATATTTTCTTAGTTTTATTATAAGAATGTCATGTGGAACAGTATCAGAAAGCTTACTAATAAGAAGATGTATCACATCAACTCTGTCTCCCTTATCCACAAGGCCAGTTATCCTGTCAAAATTAAATTGGAGAGCTCTGTGCTGGCGACTTCTTTTTAATCAAGCCATTTGAGTTATGACCCCTGCAATATTAGATAAATTTTTCAGGAATAACAAACATGCTGGGCTTTTTTTTTTTCTAGGCTACCACTGTAAGGCAGTTTGCTTGTTTGTTGTTTTTTTTAAATAATCTGATGATGTGAGATTAACAATAATGGTCTGAAAGCCAAAAGCCATTATCTGACTGTTACCAAAGACAAAAATTAGGGTGGGATCAACAAGGCTTCCTCCATAATAGTGTTTTCTTCATTTCAAGCTGATCAGTAGGAAGTGGATTTAGAAGTGCTTTAAATCATTTCACATCATTTACTGGTAATCTAACCAGCATGAACTGCATGTACCCTAAGTGCTGATTTTTTAAAAAGCATAAGAGGAAGAGCAAAAGAACTTTTTATTCTAAGTCATTCTGTAATTTACACATTTTTGTATCAGCCCACTTACTAGTGCCATACATAAGTGTTTCCTCTGAACAGATTTAATTTTTAATTTTCCTGAATCAGTGTTAACCAGGAAAAAGGTAATTGTTGTCAAGAGTATTCAAACTGTCAGAATATCATTCAATCTAAAAGCTGTTAGAATCTGTGCAAAAGTAATTACTGAAACTCTATTCAACTGTAATAATAACCTGCCACTGATGACAGCAATTACTGGGGAAAGTGTAATAGAAATCAAAGGCGCATTTTTCTCTGACAAGTACATTTCTAACTAAGGTTTACATTGGTTGAATAGTGTTGACAATGATGATGTGCTGTATCACTCTTAATCACGGCTGGCATGATGTTACAGTTTGAGCTGCTCGTGCTAGAGGGGCACTAATTGCCTGTTTCAGCTGACACTGGCCGTGCTCCCTGTGCTGGGAAGGGAGCTGAGGGATGAGCAGGGTTTGTGTGGTGCCTCACTGCCTGACTTGCACCTTTCCTGAGTGCAGGGTGCAAGCACTGCTGGGTTTAACAGAAAGGCTTCGGTTAGGATGGGGGTGAACCAGTTTAGGTCAAGTTTGGGTATGAACAAAACACAGAGGGGTGGGAAGGAGCAGGGCGGTAGGAGTCAGCCCACTTCTGCCTCCTGGCTGGCAGATGTCATGCAGACCCTTTAGGAGGATCTTCCCCATAGATTGACCTCTTTAGGAAGTCCAGCTGTCTCAGGAGAAGGTGGTTCCTCAGTGTTCAAGTTCCTAAGAAGTCACTGAAGCAAAGAGTGGCTGTTACTGTCAGGTCTCAGTGCTGCCCTTCGCCCATGACACACGGTGCCAGTAGGGAACTGACCTGGCTCTGGGGGAATTGTATTATATAATTGTTTCTGGTCTGGCTTCGTGCATTTTTTGGAGAGGGAGGAAGAAAGGACATCCTTCTTGAGAGCTTTTATTGCTCTGTTGATCAGGTTTGCCCAGCTTTTTTTTTTGCTCAATTTTTCAATAGCTGTTTCCTCCAGAACTTTTCCCCATTGTAAGAACTTTTCAGGAATAGCTGTTTCAGAATTATCCCCCCAGAAATCTGATTCAGCTCCCCCTGTTCAGTATCCCTACAACAATTCCTGTGTCTGAGAATGAGCTCAGGAAAAGCTTCCCTTGGAAACAATCTTGGGGAAGGCATCCAGACTGCCACATGTGTTGGTCCTGCCCAGTCATACCCAAGATTATTTCAAAAACATGTTAAAGCACCACAGAAGTTCATTTTAGCAGTTTTTTGCTTCCTTTGGATCCATCAGAATAACTTTAAGGATGGAACTTGTGCAGGAGATGATGTGCAGGTCTGGGGCAAAGCTACTGAGAGCAGTTTCAGGCACACCAATGGTCAGGTTTTCATGCAGGAAATTGGGTTCAATGGATTTTTATAGAGTGCAATAAACAAGGATAATTAAGCGGTGTTGTGCACTTAATCACATTTCTCTTGTCAGGGCTGTTCTGTTCTTCACACAATTCCACAGTCCATAAGTTCATTGTCACTACAAAGGCCAAAAGTCCTTATTATTTCATGGCAGGTCCAGCTATTTCCACCACTGAGACTCAACAGGAAAACACAGTGTAGAATCTGGGTGTGGAATAGAGAGGCAGAGAATTAAACAGACCTTCCATGGTCACCCGACAGGTTATATCCGTTAAAGGTAATCCAAACTGTGTGCAGAATGTTTAACACTTCCAGGAGACTTTTTGAAATGAGTTCTGGGTAGTGCCACATCCCAGCAGAATCACTGACTGTCCCTGCAATCCAGTTTCCCCAAGGTATCTCTGAGCTTTTACAAGCCCCTCACACACACTTTAATGTGCGAGTAGCCCCCATAGGCTCCTTGGATGATCTTGTGGACTTAAGCACATGCCTGATTTTTTGTGGAATTGAGGCCTTGCTTGGCTCCAAATAGGAGGCTGCCAGAGGAGTTCATTCCATCATTCTTCTTATTGCTCTAATTGCCTGTTTATGTTTTCTGACAGCCAACGCTACCCAATAATTTTTATAAACAGAAGCTCTTTCACAAAATCTACTAAATAGAAGTCACAGCTCTTGAAAACCAAACTGATTTTAAAGGAAAACTTGATGTTTCCCCTCTGATTTTCCTATTGATGCTTAACAGTTGCATCAGGCTGGGTCCCTGGTGCTCCGTTACCATGTGGCTCTCTTTTATTATAACAACAATAATGCAATTCAGCTGCAAACGTGTGGTAAAACACTCCTGGATTTTGTGCACACCTTATTAATTATCCTAACTGCAAAATGATGGGGTCTTTGACAATCATTTCTATAAACTCTTTGGGTTTCTCACGTGATGGACTACCTGACTGGAGGTGGTGCTTGCCTGGCTGAGTGAGCGGCTGCCGGCGGCGTTTGGGGAACCAGGGCTGCTTGTGAACCCCGTGCTGCTGAGCCCTGGCATCTCTAAGCCAGCACTTCATCCCTTTGCTGAAATAAAACAGGAGAATAAAACCAAAGCCACAGCAGGGCCTCCTCCCTGCTCAGGGTTTTCTACCCAAGGGCAGAACAAGCTGAGCTTCCAGGGAAGAGCCTGTGCACGGTGTGTGCTCAGCCTTGCTCTCTGCAGGTCCTGCTTCTTCTCTTGGAAGGTGCAACCACAACAAGGTGTCCCAGGCGCTGTGCCATGCTCAGGGCTTCCATAGGGCTTTTTCCATAGGATGAAAGCGCCCAGGCAAGGCAATGCACCCACATTGTCACTCTGAGGGTGACACTGCTGGTGTGGCCAAAAATCACCTCTTTATGGGGTGACAGGAGAGCAGAGGGAGTTGGAAAGTCTGATTCCTTACTGAGTTTGTGTGCTTTGCCATGTCCAGGGGGTGAGGTCAGGCAGGGGTTTGTGTGGCTTGCAGGTGCAAATGTGTGAACTAAATATAAACTGAATTATGACAGAGTTGTGACCTCTCCAACAACATCCATGTAAATTTCTTTGGGAATTTAGGGACATTATTACTGATGGATTTCCCTTTGCCCATTGGCCTTTCCAACACTACACTTTTAACAATTCCCCATCACCAAGAGCTTGGAAATGATCAGTCAGGTGTCCCTTGATTAAAACACAAACCAATTACTTGTCTTTTTTGACACATCCTTAAAGGTCCTAATTTTAAACCTTTTCCCTGAAAACTTGACAGCCACATATTTATTATTTTTTAAAAGAGAACTGAGATCAATGGAGATCATATAGATACCATAAAGAAACTTCAGTACCTGGCTTAGAGATGCACCATTGCCATCTTCTCCTGGTGTGGCCTCCTCAAAGGAACAATTGTAGGGACAGTGGTGTCCAGGGCAGGAATGAGACTCCAGGAGTGGCAGTCAGGACAACATCTGCCTGCAGTATTTCTGCCTGCCTGCATCATCATGCACAGCTTTCTATTGTTCCAGGAGCTACTCAAGCATATAATAGAGTTTCAAGGAGTTCAAACCTCCTGTTTTAGATGGTGTTTTAGTGAGTTGTTTTTCTGCCTCTGCATGGATTAGAATTCTTTTCCCCTCCTGGTGCATGGAGAGAGTGTGAAGAAAATCCTGGATTTTAAAAACTGAATGCACAGCTGTATTGTGAATTTTAAACTGTAGGAAACTAAAATATTACCTATAATGCACCTTTGGTATCTGCTTAGTGCCGTCTGTGGTCAGAAATCACCTTGGGCCTCAAACCCCTCTTGCCATGGCCAGATCCTGCATCCACAGGTGGAATTCCAACCTGATGCAAAGGAAGTTGTGAGCAGAGCCAGGGATTCATCCAGGGAATGGCAATGCCAGGCAGGTTTTGTACCCTGCAGTGCTGCCTGGGAATTTGGCTGCAGATTCATAATGATGCTTCAAGGAATCTGTTCAGTTTTGCTGGGATCACATAAATAGTCATGGGCAGAGACGCTGCATCTAAAGGATCCTGTCTCCTGAAGCCCTGTGCTGTGTCCTCTGAGTCAGGTGCAATGCAGAGATTGCAGTAAAAAAAAGTTCAGAAAAAAGAAATTTAGAAATCCATATTAACGACGAAAAAATATTTAAAATAATGCAATGACTGGTTTTTGACCTTTGTTGCAGCAATTATTTTTATTTAAGTACACAAACAGTTGATTCACGTGGGGCAGGAATGGGAACACGGTTTGTGTGCCAGCTGAGGGAAAATCCAGTGGGATGAGCTGATGGCATCCCCCCTCTGCCAGCCTGCTGGTCCAGGGCTGTGTGCTCAGGCTCCTAATTCCTCTCAGCCAGGTTGGTTTAAACTGTTTGTATTACTGGTCCCAGCTACCCCAGCTGATTTTTTTTTCGTATTTTTTTTTCCTGCCTGGAGAGAATTAAAGTGCTCATTTGAACTGCTTTGCCAACAGATCTGTTCAAAACCTGCAGCAAGCAGCTTTTAATGAGCAGCTGGGGGAGCGACTTCTTCCTGGCACAGGCTGCTCCTAAAGAGCCTATCCATGCATATCCTTAAGACATTTGAAAAGACTGCTCATTTTCCTATCCTTAAATCACAGGAAAAGTGACTTCAGGTGTTGCAGTGCTCGAATTCGCTCGGTTCCTGCAGCCTGGTGGTGCCCACGCCCGTCATTAGCACATCCTTTCATCATCAAGGCTGGACCGTTCAAACGAGGGAGGGTTTGGATCCCTTTGGGAAGCCAGCAGGACAGAGCTGAACACATCAGTCCTGCTGCTTAATTAGATCCCAAAATCTCCAAGTAAAAATCAAGTGATGCTTTAACCAATTCTTGTATAATTGCTGTCTTGGTTAATTTATCTTTTTTTTTCTGGAGGATTTTCAACCTGGATTTAGGAGATTAAATCAGTTGTGCACTTAATATAAATGTGTAAATAACTTTATCTGTGCACAGCAATAATTTAGGCAGCTGTAAAATCATAGGAACACCTTAGGAAATTAGGTGAATGTTTAGAGGTTTGCTCAACAGAGATCTAACATTAAACAGGTATCATAAGCCTTAAAATGTAATTTAAGTAGATGGGTGTTCCCCCTAATGACCGTGATCAGATCAGTGAGGGAAAGCAGTGGCAAAGTGTGTCAGATGCAGTGGTGGCTCTGGAGAGCACAGGGATGGATTAGAAATTTCCCATCTCTCTTATTTTCCTTTTTCATGCACATAAAAAGGGAATCTCATCCTTTTCCTCAGGTGAGTAAATGAAAGGGCTGCTCTCCAAACAGCTGCACACAAATGTTCAGCTTCTTTCTGGGCATTTGGTCACTAGAAGAAAAAACTTATCTGGTGGGCAGATGTTTGAGAGACTTTTCTAAGCTTTCTCAGAGGGGAAAAAGTTTAAAAATAAGAATAAGCTTGCTAAGGGCTGTAAGATGCACGATGGTTTATTAGCCATTGTTCTGGTGGATGAGCCAACATTCTGCCTTAATCCATGCAGAGCAGCAAGTTCCTGTGGCTGAGGAATCACAGACCTGGGCTGTTTGTCCTGTTCTCTCTGGTGGGCAGCATCCCATTATTGTCACACTCCTGGTTATGTTTAACGTGAGGAGGATGCAAGTACTTTAAAAAAAATTTAAAAAATCACTTCAGTGATGCTCTCTGCATTTTTATTCCTGAATATTAAGTCCCAATTTTTATAGCCTTAGCTCGATCTGGGGCTTCATAAAACACCATCAATTGGAGCTTAGCTTTACAGGCAAGCAAGATGATTTGATAAGCATGGGATTGCCCCTACTACATCAAATCATGTTTTCTCTCTGAGCATCCCAAAGCTCTCAGTTATGGCTCTGGCTCAGTAGCCAGCCAGGAGATAGAAGAAGCCCTCTGCAATTAACTCTTTGCATTTTGGTTAGTTTGTTGGGTTTTTGGTTTTTTTGTTTTTTCGTTTTTTCTTTTTTCCAAGGGGAAAGAATGAGAGAAGTTCTTTAACCAGGTATTTTCTTCCAATTTTACCTCGCAGCAGAGTCAGCTAAGTGCAACCCCTTGTCAGCAGAACCATTATCTGTAATTTACATGCAGGAAGCAACGAAGTTTTAGGGTGAAATGGCTCCAAACCCAGAAACCTCTGCCCATTCCATCATCCAGCCCTGCAAGCACAGGAGCTGTGTCAGTGACAGTATTAAGGGCTATTAAACTGGCTTTGATGTATTGCTGGGGTTTTGGATGATTTTCTAGTTTTTATTATTCCTCTGACTATCATTTGCTATTTTTAAATGGAATCTGCTATTATGGGATACAAGGAGCCTGTCCTTCAGAGGAGACTCTGCTCCAACAGCCCTTGTGCTCGTTGCTGGTGGGGTGTAGAGGGGACGCTGGTGATCCCCTGGAATTTGGGGGTCACAGCCACCTTTTGTACAATTTATCATCCACGAAGGTCCTCTGAAAGCTGGAGCTGCACATGGAAGGACTCTGCTCCTGGAGGGGTTGGACTCAGGGCAGGGTCTCCATCAGTGCCACCAAACTGGCTCTGTCCCAGCTGGCAGCTGCTGCTACTCTTCCCAAATTCTTCTCCTTGGTTCAATATTATTATTTTTAAACATCCCACTTTTCTCCATCCGTGGTCAGGCAGCACTTGCTCAGCCACAGGTCTCTCATGGCTCTGCAGCAAGAGGTTCCCGTGGAATTACAGAATCACACGTTGGTTTGGGTTGGAAGGCACCTTAAAGAGCAGCTGGGTTTTTGGGATGTTTTTCTACAAAGCCTTGCAGAGTTTTAGAATCTCAGAATCAGAGAATATCCTGAGCTGAGACCCTCAGGGGCCAAGGAGTCCAACACCTGGCTGATTTTAAGGCTAATTCAATACCTGGGTGACAGGTAGTGGTGAGAAAAACAATGAGATTGTTGAGAAAAGAATTGCATTTAATGAGCACTGAAATGTATTATTCCCTTTTTAACAGAGCTGCCTAAAAACTATTGATTTTGCTGCCCACAGATTTCTAATAATAAAAAATTTAAAGCCTTCCTATCATTCCCCCAAATCAGGTTTATTTCCAGCATGAGTGAACTCAGAAATTTTCCAGTTAGAACTATGGGAATTGGATCCTCCAAATTAACAAATTCCTCTTCCAATCTAACAAATTGTTGTGTTCATCTGCATCCTTATCCTGGGAGCTGGCACTGTTTGGTGAGAAAACCCAAAACTGGTTTGTCTTGGTGTTCAGCTGCTTTTCCTTTTCTCTCTGGCTTAGCTACCTCAATGAACCCCTCCCTATGCATACTTATTTTTTATAATGTATAATTTTTTTTTACCAAAATTAGCAGTAATAATTTGTTTTATCATTGCCTGTCACTCCAGTTAACCTCAGGTTAAACATTTTTGGTCAAATCTGAGCTGCCAAATCTTTGGATATAACATCAATGCTCCTCACCTGGCCCTTGAGCTCTGCTGTCGCAGCTACATCTGTGTTCATTTTTGCTGATAATTTGGCTTTTTTTGGTCTTCATTTCACCACTGATAAGATGCCCACAAAGACTTTTGGCCAAGCTGCTGGTTTTCCTTGCAGCAGGGTTATCCAGTGTATTGCTGGCAGTGCCTTTAGGGGGAAATATATAAGTTTGAAATCAAGCTTCCAAAAAAACAAACAGCACTTCTGATTAGGATCTCATATTGTTATCCTTCCTGCTTCATTTGTTTTCCAGATGGGCGAAATAAAGGTCAACAACCCTAGGGCAATGAGCTGATTTGAAAGAAATGTGATTTCTAAAAGGGAAATTTGCAAAAAATAGCCATAACCAAGAAATGAGAAACATTTTAAGAAATCGGCAGTTCAGACTGATCTTCCACATAGTTTATCTTGGCAAATTGGTGATATTTTATTGTCCATGCAAATGTGCTGATAATCTAGTCCTGCTCCTCTTGTGGCGTTTGAAAAAAACATTTTTCTTTATTGGAGTTGGGGTACGACCGTGGCCATGAACAAGGAGATAAAGAGACCCATCATGCTCTGAGCTGACAGAGGCACATGGAGGGCTGGCTGCCACAGCCACGCTTCTCCCAGAGGGACAAGTTGGAGCTGCCACGTCCCCAGCTCGGCTGGGAGCTGCTCTTGGCAGCCTCCATCCCCTCCAGCATCCCAGGGTCTGCTCCTGCCTCCCTGGGGCTGCTCCAGCATCCAGAGCTGCTCCTGCATCCCTGGGTCAGGCAGTGCTTCCCCAGGTGGTTTCTCTCTCCCAGCACCCCGCAGCCCCCATGGGGAGAGGAGCCAGAGCTGAGACCCAAAGTATCCCCTTTCCATCCCCTTTTCCCCCATGCATCCCCTTCTCCCCATCCATCCCCTTTTCCCCCCATCCCCTTTTCCCATCTTCTTCTCCATCCCCTTTTCCCATCTTCTTCCCCATCCCTTTTCCCCATCCCTTCTCCCCATCCCTTTCCCATCCCATGGCTCTCCCGGCCGGTCTCTCCTGGATGCCGGCGGAGCCTCCTCCCAAAATCGGGGTCATGTCTCCCTCTAGGGGCTCGCGAGGAGGATGAACCCCCCTTCCCCAGCCACAGGAGGATTCCCGTGCCCTGAATCAAGGTGTTCCAGCTCCGAGGGGCTCGGACGTGACACAGACCCCGTGTGCCCGTGGAAAATGAGGCTTAAAAGTTATATTTTAATAACATTTTCTGGAAGAAATTTACTCTGGGCGAGGAGGAGGCTGAGCTCGAAGTCTGTGTGGTTTTGCTGAGTGGATGAAGGATGAAGGTGGATGAAGGTGGTCTTTGTCCCCAGCCTGGCAGGGTGACACGGCTCCTTCATGGGTGCCCGTCCCCCTCCTCTGCAGCATCCTCAGGCGTTTTGGAGGTGGCTGCTGCTGCCAGCTGGGCAGAGATGCTCTTCCAGAGGTGCTGCTGGGTCTCTGATGCAGCTGTAGAGCAAGGGCAGGGATGGGGACACAGGCATTGCCCCCAGAGCTGACAGCAAAGAAGAAAATCAGGTGGAACACCAGGCTTTTATTTCAATGTTTGCTGAAATGGGAAACCAGAAGTGTTTAATGGCCATAATGCGGCATTTAAACGTAACTCATGGAGATGAATTTTGAGTTTGCAGTTTAATTTGATGCCTTTGTGGACTTTCAGGGTAGTTTGTGTTTTCTGTTTTTCCAGTAACAAGAGCAGTGGGAATTTCCCCCTGTTTAGTGGCCAGGCAGCCATGATAATCATTCTGTGCCACTGTTGACCTGATATTGATCTGGGAGTCTGGGAAGAAAAGAAGTCTAATAAATAAATATAAATCAATAAATTCAATCAAACTATAAAGGACAGTCTTCCAAGAGGCACAAGTGGGAATTGCAGGAATTGAAAGGCAGCCCGTGTAATTTGGATGACTTGGCTGGCTCTGTGTGAGAACTCAAGTACAGCTCTCAAAGATCTCGTTTTACTTTGGGGACACAGAGATTCATTTCACCGATTTCAACCATCCAAAATTTAGGCTGAGGCTTCCTCACAGTCAGCTGAGAGCTGGGATGAGTCATGTTCTGGGGGAGGTGTTCATTAGAGGCACTACATCATCGCATGGGACGTCAGTGCCCAATTTTTAGCTGGCCCAAGTTAGATGCAGTTCATCTCATCCCTCCCAGCAGCTCCTTCGTGGGCTGCTGCAGCCTCCCCCCGAGGGTAACAAACAATCCTCTTTACCCCAGCAATTATTTACATTGTGATGATTTCCCATTGCCCAAAACTAACTCATCCCTTTGAAATTATGGCTTTTCACTCAGCAAAGCCAAGGATCTCTATAAAGATTTCGCGGCAGTGTTGCTGAGAAAAATCTAAAAAACTTCTCAAAGAGCCCAGACCAATTTGAATAAAATTCTTCTTTGCTGCACTGCAGTGTAAATCAGGAATAGCTGCTGAACCCCCAGCTCAGGTACCAAAGGCTTGGCTGCAGTTTGTGTAACACTGATGAGCCTTTGCCTCTTGCAGGATGAAACCAATGATGAAACCAAGATATGTCAGATACACATATATAATTAGTAGCTGGTTGCTTAATTAACCCTAATTAGGGGTGGGAGCTAGATGATCTTTAAGGTCCCTTCCTACTCAAAATGAAGCTGAAGGATTTGGGTGATTTGGGGCTTGAGGATATTCACATGGTCAGATTTGGGAATGTGCAAAAGGATAATAAATATAGGCCAGAGAGAAGGATGTTGATATTGCTTTAGGGATGCAAAGTGATTTTAAATGGTTTTAAATTCTTATATTTAGGTACAGAAATTCAGGGTCAGATCTAATGAAAGGTTTGGTATCTAAGCTGGGCTGTCCCATCCAATGGTGACATTTGCATTGAGGCCACCCAAGGACAGAGCTGGGTGTCAGCAGGGCAAGGGGACCCTTGTGGTCCCTTAGACCCATCAGGGACAAAAATCAGCCTCTGATTTCAATGGGAACAGAGTCCCTGGGACCTGAGGAAAGTGGCCCGAGTTCAGCTGTCCCTGGCAGTGTTTTGTGGCTGCTGTGGGTGCTGGCTCAGATTTTCTGCTGATTATGCTGGAGCAATATTGCAAGGAATTTATGCATAATGGACATAAATCTCGCTCTACGAGCCACCTGAGGGGCAAGAAAAATGGTCTCTGTCAAGGATCTACACACAGAAATACATTAACCAGGAGCTCTCTGCAGAGCAGGAGCTCCAGCTCCGAATGTGGGTTTGGGGGAATAATGAAGAATAAAATTAGTGCTTTGGTAATGCATTAAGCCTTTTGGGGGGGTTTCACTGGCAGCTTTTTACAGCCTGAAAGGATAAATGGTGCTGATAATAAATTTTGCTAACTTTTAAAGCCATCTTCCAGTGGAAGGTGCAGAAAGCTTTTCCTGCACAATTGTGGAGCGGGAAGAGCTGGGACTGCAGACCCCTGTTGGAACTCCCAATTAGCAAAACATACTGGGAAAGAGCTGCCTGCCAGGATGGGAGGTTCTGCTGGGTGGGACGGAGGGTTGGGCACACCACAGTCACAATCCTGCCCAGGGAATGAGCAGGGCTGGTTGTGAGGTGTCCACATGAGCCTGGCCCAGCCGCGGTTCCCATCGGAGCGGGGATTCTGTGGCTGCTCGTCCTCCCTTCAGCCAGCATGTTCTGTCACCCATCTCCCCTTCAGCCAGGATGTTCTGTCACCCATCTCCCCTTCAGCCAGGATGTTCTGTCAGAGGCTGAGAGCTGCCCATTGGTGTTGATAAAATGAACTCGGAACCAACCCCACAAACCAACCAGGCGCTCGTTTCTTTCCGTGTGTTGTGGGCCAAGGGGAGCAGGATGTGATTAAAGCCTCTTCCCTCCCATCTCCGGGGCTCTGGCTTTGTTTTCCATATTCCCAGGAATTATTTTGTTGCTATAGCAATACTTTTCCGTGGGCCTAATCCTTTCTCATTTACAGGGAAGCCCTTTACTTTGCTCTCTCAGTGCAGTGGGGCCTTCACTTTGGCAAATTACCTCTCAAATTACAGCTCGGGGTTACTTTAGCTTTTCAGCACTAATCTGGATTGGGGAATTCTTAATTTGGGTTAAAGTGGATTTGGAAATTCTTAGTAAAATAAGTGCCAAAGAATCACATCTGCAAAACTATAATATATATTGTGTGCGTCTGCATCTTTGCAATCATGAATCTTCTCACCCAATTAAATTTCTTGTATGGAGAGGAAAGTGGTGGAGGAAACAGAAATAAGTAAAAAACTCTGCATGCTCCACGTTTGCAGATTTCTGAATCCCATTTTCCTCATGACTCTTCTCAGCATTTGAAAATTATCTCTCAGTGAAAATTTTTATTCACAACTGTGTGGCAGGAGGAGAGCAGGGACATGGAGGTGTGGAACAAGGCAGAGGCAGTGAATTCCAGTGGGTCCCAGCAGTGGTGGCTTTGCTCCAATCCATAATTTTTCTTCTTTCCTCTTTTGTTCCTTCAATTTTCTTTTTTTTGTGCGTGCACATCTACATATATGTGTGTAGGATTTTGAGGTGTTCTTGGATCAAGAATCTGCTGTCCCTCACGCTGGGTCATTGCAACTCTCAGCTGTGCTTTGCTGTGTGATTTGTGGATCAGCAAGAGGGTTAAAAGGTTTAAATGACAAGATTTAAATGAAAAAAATATTTATTTTTCAGTGTGGATATGTGGATGGAAGTCAGGTTCAAGGTGGAAGGATTAACTTGTTTGCTTTGTATTAGTAATACATATTAATTCATGATCTGTTATATTAAATTTTAGTGTATATATTTAAGAAGGAGACCAAATTTTGGATAATCTTCTGTTAATACCCTATGAGAGTAATTATAACCTCAACAACATTGTCACAAGCTTGCAAAATCAGTAATTGGAGAAGGTTAATAAATATAACTGTGGTTGCTGAGCTGCTCTTGGAGGGCAACAATGCTGGATTTAGATATTCTTACTTCAAATTTTAAAAATTCATTTAAAATCCAGCACTGAATTTATTGCAAAGACTGAAATTCACCCGAGGGCCCTGGGCTGGTGGTAACTATTGGCCACAGTCACCCTGTCAGGCTCACAGACATTGGCAAACCTCTGAATTCACCCCAATTTATTCATGGCTGCTCCTACAGGCAAATCTACTCAGATGCATCAGCTCTTTCAACTATTCCCATTTGGGAGCAGCTTCCAGCTCCTCCAGCCTTCCCAGCTGACACAGGCAGCTCTTCTGCTGCTTGCCATGGCTTTAACACCCTTCTGTGCATCTTTCCTCGTGGATAAGATCCTTCCTCCCCTGAAGTGAAGCCCTGGTGTCTCCCTGTGGGAATGCTCCTGGCAGTGGGATGGATGAGGTGAGTGCAGCGTGGGTGAGTGAGCCACAGGCAAAAGGAAGAATAATCAATTTATCAGATTTTTTTAAGAGATAGAAATTTACAGAAGGGATGGTTCTTGATTTATAGGGGGTTTTCCTCTGAAATCTGTTGCTTCTGGCTTCCTCTGATTTTTAAGAATAAAACCCCACAACATCTGTGGATAGGGAAATAATTTCCTTGGTGGCTGCTGAGTCCACACCAGTCTGTCCCACTGGAGCTGGGTCTCAGAGATGCAGTGTGATTGATGCCTTTTCTGGCTTTAATTGCAATTATTCGTGCGCCTGAACATTTCAGAGATTTTTTTTTTCCCCAACATCCAGCATTTCTTTTTCTTGCCCTTTCAAGAGACTCAGCTGGGATTATCCTGTCCTTATTTTCTGTGCCTTTGTTTTTGTTCACATTCCACAACAAGTGATGCTGGATTACAAAACCTACTTCAGGCTAATACGCAATTGTCCATCGTTTTCCACTGAGATGGTTTTTAGTCAGTCCCTTCCCTCTTCCAAAGCTGAGCTATTCTTGTGGTAGTCCCACGTGGAATGTCCCTGAGTCCTTCTGCAAGGCAGGGACTCCTCTGGAGCCACCACAGCTTTCTCTGGAGATCTTAATTTTTCTTGACTTCAAAAGTCTATTTGCTATTTAAGGACACAGGATGTTCTCCCCATGTTTACAGAACACATTGTAACACACTTTAAGTGTAATTGGAGGGAAAAATCTTTGATGTCTATTGTAATAATTTCCCTCAAGGGCTGCAGGATTGGTAAAAGTCTACACCAGTCTCTGGATATTTCCCTTTTTTTTTTACCCCTCAAATAATGTCTGTTTTTTCAGTTCATAAAATCCAAAACTGTGGATATTTTATATAAGATTTAAATATTGGTTTAGTTTTGGGGAAAAAATGTCTACACGGGTACAAAAATATTCTGTATTAATATTTCAGAGGAACTATTTTATTTGCCTTCATTTCCCTCATTTTATCATGACGGTTTTTCTGACTTTTTCTTCTGGATATTTCATAAATATATTTATATATTTAAATATATACACTAAGCAGGGGAACTGCAGGGACCAAATTCCTTCTGAGGGCTGGGAACAGAAGGGAGGAGGAGTCTGTGCCTTGTTCTGAAACATCCTAATGACCCAAAGCCCTTTCTGACATCAGAAATAAAACAGGTTAAGCAAAAAACCCACCATGTTCTGTTCATATCTGAAGTCCTTTTGTTAAATCCCTGCCCAACCTTTGTGATTCCTGAGCTCCCATCCATCTCCATAACCTCACTGATAACTTGGAGAACTTGAGTTGCATTTCTAGAACAACATTTCCAAATCTACATTTTTCGTGGCTGTTTTAGCAGTCTTCTCTTTTTCATTCTGTGTTCCTTGCTTTGAATACTAATTTTTGGTGGCCAATTAATTTTTATCATGGCCATATCACTGAACTAAGATAAGCATCATTTTTTGTTGTTTATTTCCCAACACAACAAATCAATTTTATATTTTGGGTAGGAGGAGAACTAACTGAAGCTGGGACAAATATAGATAACTGTGTGTCTTTGTTAGCCCCAAAAATAAAAGAGATCTCACAACTTTTTAATAATGGATTCTTGAGGTCTATATTTAATATCCGGAATTTAGCATCATTAATTTCATAACAAAGTTTATCATCAAATTCATTAATTTTCATCAGAATTCAAGTGATAAATTGTTCTGGATAAATAATCATCCATCTATGCCATTGCTGAGAGAACAGTCCTAAGCTGGGCTTTGAGGAACTGGGAATCTTGTGTCCAGAGAAGAGAATGGAGCTGGCAAAGGGTTTGGAGCATTAGGAGCAGCTGAGGGAGCTGGAAGTGTTTGCTCTGGAGGAAAGGAGGCTCAGGGGGAACTTTCTCACTCTTCACAACTCCTGACAGGAGGATGCAGCCATGTGGGCATCAAGCTCTGCTCCCAGGGGACAAAGGGACAACAAAGGACAAGGAAAAATGGCCACAGGAGGTTCAGGTTGGACATGAGGAAAGGTTTCTTCACTGAAAGAATGATCAGGCATTGGAAGGGGCTACCCAGGGCAGTAATGGAGTCCCCACCCCTGGAGGTGCTCAAAAATGAGTGGACACCTCATGTGGCACAACTTCCTGGTGAGGTTTAGTGGCTGTGGTGGGATTCATTGGAGGCTGGATTTGATGACTTTGGAGATCTTTCCAACCTTGATAGTTCTAGGTTCTTCCTGCATGCAGATGTTGGTGTCCAGCAGCCATCCCTGCTGCCACCTGACACATCTGGCTGCTCCAGGCAGGTGCTCTCACACCTGGCTGGACACTGGGATGTCTCCCAACAAACCAGGGGAAAACCACCCCGGGCAGTTGAAGCCACCACAGCAAAGCTCCCTTGCTGTGATGTGCTGTTACCTCGGAGCAGGGAATACATATTTATGGAGCATTATTTACTCTCAATCAGCAGAATATAGGCCAGCTTTGAAATGCAAATGAGCTGCTTCATCTCCAGCCCAAGCCTGCAAAGGCTGAACCCACCCAAACGCACCATTTCTGCTGTTCCAAAGGCCGAGCTCGCCCAGCTTCAGCACTTTCCCTCAGGAAGTTTTGGGGGGGAAAACAACCTCTGCTTTTCATTTGCTCTCCTGAATTTGAGGTTTCCTCCAGGTAGCCTTTGGTGCTCTCTGTTTATCAGGAAACTGATCCAGGTTCTGTGGGCAATCCCAGCCGTGCCACAGCTGCTCCCTGGGGTCTCCATCCTCACCGTGCTCCTGAGCACTAACAGCTTCCAGGTGCTGGGACAATGTGTGCTGCACATGGCCCAAGCTGGGGCTTTTCACACAGCCATCACATTTGCTTAGGGGGAAAGTTCCTTTCCTCCCCAGCAGAAACACCCAGCGTCCCTTCCAGCGCCATCTGGGAAGAATAACTGGTGCAGCAGAGCAATTCTGTTGTCTCTATGCATCCAGGCAGAATTTCCAAGTTATTCCACCTGAAAACGTGTCTCCTGCAATGGCCATCAAATGGATTTCCAACACGTGCAGAGGAGCTGTAAGTGCTGTTTTGATTCCAGGCTAACTTGAGCAAAGAGTGAGGGAATCCGACAGAGAGGGAAGGTTGTCTTGCTAACAGGAGTATTAGAAAAGAGGGAAAATATATCCAGGAGAGCAGATGAAGATGGATTATGAAAATACTAGGCTTGGATCTCCTTCTGGCTCAGTGGTATAAGAAAAGAATTGGCTCCTCCCACAAATATTTTTACTCCCTAAATAAAATTATTATCTGTATTATCACATCAAAAATAGTAATGTCACAAACGCATCCCCAAATGCTTAATATTCCAGTCCAAATTTTCCTGCTTTTAAATGCTACTCGAATAAAAAAATGTAAATATTTTATATATATATTTATATACATAAATAGTATATAAAAGCTAATTTCTAAAATACTTATAGGCAACTTTCTCAACAAAACCAGTTTTTATAGCACTTTTTCCTTACCATCCTTTATCCTGGGTGATATTCTTGGCTGAAATTCCCAAAGAATGTCACAATTTAGTTGTATTTACCTTTGTCATTTCCAAATTTCCCTCTGTAAGAGTCCAGCTGTGATGCCAGATCCTCTGCAGGTTTGTCCTGCTGGGTCTGCCCAACACCTGTGCAACTCCAACAGGAAAAACATCCTTTCCTCACAGATGGCATCCCAAAAATGGGGTGAGGAGAAACAAACTGGGTAATGTTGCACCACAGCACTTTCCTACTAGAAATGAAAATTCTTGGCTGTTAGAGCTAGAGAAGGAATTAAAGAATGCAGATTTATTAATCCCAGTTGTTCAAATTCCAGCTCACATAACAGCTCTTTTCCCATGAGCAAAGTTTTTATGCTAAAATTCCTCTTTTGGAAGTGTCTGGAATATTTTGCTATTACTTAGTTGCTCATGCTGAGCAATTGATTTTTTTTTCTTGGCTCTAATCAGATGTTATTGCTTTCTCTTAATTTACTTTTATAGCTGTTTAATGAAGGCTGCTCCTAAATGGTAGACAAGAATCCAGAGGATTTAGGGAGCTAGAAAAGCTCTTGGAATGTGATTTGTGGTGCATTTCAGGTAGGAGGGAGCAACTCTTGCTCTCCATCCTCCACCAGCCTGCCCAGCTCTGCAGATGAGATCATTTAGTCAGTTAAAAGTCATCCCAAAGCAAAAACAACTTCCAGATGTTTCTCTAATTTTGCAGGACACTGAACTGTGAACGGTTGTTAAACTTTATCCCTTTTGCTTCCTGAGTTTTCCAAGACAGAAACAGATAAAAGAATGGGGAAAAAAAAACCCAAACCACTGCCAAGGGATAATTGTACAGAGGAAAACTCTGGGGTAGATGTGTTTATTGTGGGTATGGAAAAGAGAAAAGGAACAAAGTGCAAGGGCAGGGCTTGGAAGCTCAATCACTGCCCTGGAGAATGGGATCAATCCCACATCTTGGTGGTGCTGGGAAAGTCAAGTGTTGGAAACCTCCCTGCAGAGAGGGATTTGTTTGACAGTTATCACCTCCCTAAAACTGGCTCTGATGGAGACTGAGAGCTTGAGATCTGTCAGGAAAAAGGGGTTTGCTGTTAAAATTAATCTTTACTTGCTGAAGATGAGCTCCTGACTCGTCATCCTCCCTAACCCTGCATAGCTACAGTGAGAATCAAGGATATTTTCTCCTAAAATCCAGGACTGTGAATTAAATCCTCCATAAAATTTTGATAAAGATCTTGCAGCTTCAACTTTAGAGAGCATGTACTTATTAAAACTCCTCCGACTTGATGTTTAGTACAATATTGACACCCAGTAATTAGTTCATCCATGATATCCTTCAGTTCTTTTCTGCCAATTAGTGCTGCAGTTTTCACTTTTGCTTGGCATAGAAATAAACAGAGAAGGTACCATTAGATTTTATTCTATTACCTTTTTTTTTTCTTTTCATGGTGGTTTTCCCATTTCTTTTTCATCCATTTAATACTGGAAGATGTGGAAATTTGCCAATTGCCCCAACATCTACCCTGCAACACCTCTTTTTCTGGGGAGGAACATTTGAGCTCTGATCTCCCCAGATGATGCTGTCCATAAATTAAGGCAGGCTCAGTTTGAGGGACTTGATCTTGCTGCTTTCATTTCTCACGTGACACTTGAACAGAAAACCAAGTGGATTTTAAACAGCTCTAATTTGTATTTCCCAGTTAAGAACCAGTAAGATCACTTGATGTGGTTGCAGCATTATTTGGAAAAGACCCAATACAGCCTTTTCCTATATTTTCCCTGTAAATGGTGTCATTTTACATTAATATCATCTCTGGTTTTGTGGAAGCAGCTCCTGTGTTTTTTTGTTGGTTCTCTGGATTAGACTGGCTGTTATGAATTTGACAACAGTTATCAAATCTCCCCTGCAGCAGATTGACTGTCAAGGATATGATGGTCAAATGTTTCACATATTGCAATCAAACCATTTGTGTTTGGTTTGAAGAATTCCAAAAGAAAGCTGTCAGCTAAGAAATGAAGTTGAAGTAGCCTGAAGCTTTTGGAGCATGTTGATCCAATTACGATGATCCACTCATATCCTTCAGCTTTTTTTTTTTCAAAATCAATTTTCATTTTAGCTCAGGGGACGGGTTTTTTTTGGTAATGCAGAGAAACATCTGTAAGGGTATTTCAGATGTGTTGTTTCAGGAAATTTCTTTTTTTGTGTGCAAGAGACCATTGAACTCCACGCTGATTTTGCAAGTGGCTTTTGTCTCCAGTGCACACACGTTTATCTTATACATTGTACATACATGTATACAATGCAATATGTACTAACCTGAATGGGAATTTTAAATGAGTTTACATGTGTTTAATCTGGTTGCTTGAACCTGAGGAGAAAAAAACTACAGCAAAACCCTGAGGGCTTAAACTGCCAGCACATAAGGATGGATGTAAAGAAACCTAAACCGTGAGCATTGTGGAAGAGATTCCCAGCTGGTGCTTACCAAGAAAGCTGTTTGTCACCTGCAGGGCTCTTTCCTGGACAGACACTGCTGCCATGACATGTTGACACAACAAGTCAGTGGTCAGCTCTCTCTTTTCACTCCTTCAGCTGAAAAATACCAGCTGAAACCACTCATTATTTGTTATTCTGCTGCCAGGTGTTGTTGGTGGTGAGTTGATCCCTGTCCCTTGTGCAGCCTGTGGGTGACACCGAGCTGTGACAAGTGTGAGTGAGGGTGAGGACAAAGCCATGCCCACCCACACTGTCCCCTGCCACAAGTGGAACATCAGAGCTGATCCAAGATTGCTGTGCTATCCTCATCCCAGATCAAGTGTTGACAGTGTTCTTTTCACATTCCATGGTGAGTATTTAGCAAATGCCATTAAATAAGGAGATATTCCGTGGTAATAAGAGCTACATCTGGGTGGTATCACCAGGATGAAGGACTCTGTGTTTGGGGTGATGGCCTCCAGTGTTCGACAGAGGCACAAAGTCCCTGATGTTGGGAGTGGAGAGAGACCCAAACCAGGTCCCCTTTGGTCAGCACTCATGGTAGATCCGGTTCTTCTGGAGTTCCCTGCAGCCATAAATACCCATCATTCACACAGGCTGCTTCTCTTCTTGGGCAGGAGCTCTATAAATTCTTCAAACTGGCAATTAATTCACAATCCATACACCCACCAAGCTGTGAGTCTGATGACCTTTCAGAGATCCATAAATGCTGTTCAGGAACCTCCTCTATAAAATCTCCTCAACTTTACCTTTTTTTTACTCTTGGGTTAGTCCTCCAAATCTGAAATTTTACCTTTTCCTCATGGTTCATCTCCAAGCTTTATTTAATAATGATCCTGCTAGGAGAACACTCTACGCTGAGATAAGGAGGGGCAGCCTGGCTGTTACAGCAAGAAATATTTCCAATTATGTTTTGAGAAAGAAAAACTGTCCTAATTGTAATCAAGACCTGGTAGAACCAAAGGGTTTTTGATGGGAGCAGGTGCCCAACCACAACAAACATGCTGTGGTCAGCAAGATCCATAAAATATGCTCCTGATACAGCTGGTTTGAGGGCAAATAGTAGATATGGCAGTTCTTGGGGCACCTGATTCCTTGAGTCATCTGACTGTGGTGGCAGAAAGTTCTTTACACTGTTTGTCACCAAACCCTGCTCATTCACTCAGCACAGTGAGCTTGGGACATGTTGTATTGGCTCTTTGGTCTCCTGAGCTACTGAAAGACACCAAAACCTCTTCATTATTGTCAGGTTTATGGAGGGGTTTAAGGTCTTAAATGAGATGTTTATAGAGAAGTTAATCTTCTTGATTTTTGTGTCATCATACCTAGAGCTGGAGGACAAATTTAACCACTCTTTCAACAGTGTATTTTGTTAAATTGAGATATTAATATCAATTGGATGGTTGATATTTTCCGTGGTATAAAATAAGTCAAGGCATAAGTGATGGTACTTAAATATCTTTGCACCTTACAATACTGGATTTGAGAAATTATTTTGGCAAATGCTGGTTTTCAGCAGAAATCAGGTTTATTTTCTTTTAGTTCTGAAGCCCTGGAATTTCTCAAGGAAATGAAGAGTTTATTTGATATATCCCAAATATCCATGAACAGTCTCTAAATGCTGACTTTACCAGAACAGAGCTGATTTGCACCAGTTGAAACTTTCAGCCCTTTCTCTCTCAAAATTTGCAGTGCCCAATTCCCAGATGATTTTACAGGGAACTGGATCAGCTCCATAGAGTTACCTGGAAAGGAACAGACCCACAGATACTGAACACCTTGCCAAGCATTTTTATGAACTGATGATGGAGAACCACACTAAGATCAGAGATCATTTTTCAAACCTTTTGGCCTAAATGTACTTTATCTTGGATTTAGAGTGTATCCATCAAACTTTGAAGTTAAAAAATGAACCAGCTAGGGTTTTTTGAGTCCTTTCACACTGTACAGTAGCACTGCTGTTTGAAAGAATTATTCCAAAATCATTCAAGGTTTTATTTAACTGTAAATATTTATTTTCCATCAAAGGAAGGGATTCCCAGAGGTGGCCAAGGCATCCAGCTGGCGGCTTTTCAACAATATATTAATTTTTTGTACACCCTTTTCCAAGCTGTGCAGTCAGCAGGAGTCAGGAGCTGTTGAAGACGAGGTCTGCTGCAAAGGGCACATTTCTCATGGATAAACACGATGGGGCATATTCTGCTCTAGAAAGGATTCATCCTGATTTTCTTCTCCCCCAGACCAAAGGTTTGATTTCAGTATAAGGCAAAGCAAAACATTTGTTTCCAGTAAAAGCAAAGCATTTTGTGGGCTCCTGAATATTTCATTGGAGAATCTTTACCTAATTAAGGTAAATTTTCCGAATAGTTTATTTTTACAGTAGGATAGGAATGGAAGCTGGAGTCTGGGGCTCCTCCAGGAGAAACTAAACCTCTGTGCTGGCAAACATGAGAGCAGCACTGCACAGATGTTCCAGACAAGGGTGGACCTGCATAAACACAGGAAAAAACCCTGTCCAATCTCTCTAGATAATGAACTGTACAAGGAGAAAAGCACACAAAATTAATGCAGCTCATGATACTGAAATAAGGAAAATGCCAGTCAAAGTCTCCAGCTGCTGATATGGAATGTCCCAGAATCCCAGGATTTGGACAAAAATCTGTGTCAGCAGTAAATTACTCACTTGCAGAATGGGGTGATTAATTATTTTTCTGTATGACCACCCATGGATGTTTTAGCTATGGCCTGGGATGGATCTGTGTTAGTGCTTCATGACAGCAAACTCCACTCCAGGATGAGAGAATGGGCTGTAATTAGCATTGTACAAGAAAATACCAAGTGAAATATTAATTGCCTACACATCATAAATTTGACGACATCAAATCATTCTGTGACCATGCCAAGGAAGGAAAATTTCACAGCTGGATTTAAAGAAGAATCCAGTCACTCCTCCTACATGTGTAGGGTTATTTGGATAAATGGAGAAAATAGGTTTCTTGAAACTATTGGCGTCCCAACACTGAGCTGGGTGAGGTAGAAAAGTTCAGAGCTTGACTGGACCAGGTCCTCAGCATCCTGCTGTGGCTGTGAGCAGCAGATGGGCCTGGGTGGCACCTGGGGGTCCAGAGGGGTCCTGTGGAGACACAAAATGCTGATGGTTTGCTGATGGATGAACAGAGAAGGGCATGTTTTAGTTGTATCACAGAGGAAAAGAAAATCTGGTACTTCAGCATGGCCTGGAGGCGTAAACACAGGGAGATTTGCAAGTGGATGTAAAGTGAGTATTGCTAAAAAACAGGCTGAAGAATGAAAAGGCAAATGGTGTGGTGGTATTTTCCACAATGTTTAGGTACTCATAAGTCTAATCAGCCTGGGGAAGAAAGATGAATAATTCCCTTTAAATCACATTGAACCAGAATAGGTGGCTACACAAGAATAGACAGACCAGGAGAGAAGCAAGATGAGCAGAAGGACCATGTGAGGTTGAGGCAAACCCACCTGACCCCCACTGGCTGAAGCTCAGCCTCAGGATGTGTTTTTGCACCACAGTCCTGATGATCCAAGCAAATGTTTTGGGGCTGTTCATTGGTGTTATCTCCTTAAAGGGAGGAGGGAGGTCCTTGACCCTTCATGTTTTCTGCTTCAAGCATAAACCCCTTATCAAAACCACGCAGAAACATTGTGCAACTTTCAGAGTTGCGTTTAGCTGCTTAAATTTCCAACCTGAGCAAAAAGAATAATGTTATTTATTTATTTGTTTGTTTATTTATTTATTTATTTGCTCAGAGGCAAATACATGAAGATGGAGCATTTCCCACTGGAGGCTTTTGACTCCAAGTTTAGAGGAGTCGTTAGTCGCGTCACACATGCCAAGTCTGGTGGAATTTGGCAGAGCTGCTTAAACTTTAATGAGGGTGAAGGGATGAACCTTTACCTCAGCTGTGCCGACGGTTACAATACAATGATAATTCATCAGGAGTTTAGTGCTCAGCTTCCTATTAAAACACCCCAGTCAGCCAGGATCAATCCCTACAAATCTGCCAAGAAAGATACAACTTGGATCAAACAATAATGTTTTTACTCAGGCTGCACAGACACAGTTTGGCTCTGATGTGTTTTCCTGGGTGAATTACAAAAGCAGGATTTGGAGATTCTTCCGTCTCGGGAATTAAATGCTCAGAACTATTGGCTGTCAACTTGAAGAATGTTAGATCTGCATCTCTCCACAATTGTCTTAAGTTTCTTGGAATGGAGCCCGGCTATTAGCAGGGGGTAAATAAGACAAAAATTGACAACAATGTGCATTATAGGGTGAAGCGTGGAAGCTGAGGTTTAGATGTGAACAGTTAATGGATTTCTTAGAACTGTAGTATTTGATCTGAAGCTTACCATGTTTTTCAAGCAGGTTCACCTCAGCTGATCTCTGAAAAGTTAAAAAAAAGAGAAGTATATTTTATTCCGTTTGAAACATTGCAAAAATACAGGGTAATGTTTATTAACATGGCATGATTTTGGGGCTTGTGCAGAACTATTCTATGATGGTTAAAAATATGTTTTAAATGTGCGTTGTTGTAAGTTTGAGTTGGTCAGATTCAGCTTGGCTGTTGGTGCAGACTACTACAGTAAAATGAATTCTGCTTGGTGAATTAGGGGTTAAATATCTGTTATTTACAAGTGTGTTTGTGTTATTTCCAAACTCCTCCTCTTGTTTTTACAACATACAGTGGGTACAAGGTTGTGAGGTCAGACTGGGAGTGATTCTGCATTTTCAGAGAAGTGGTTTTTGCTTTATTTTTTCTGCTGCCTTATGTGTTTGGACCATAAGAATGTTTTATCTCTTCTGTGGCACGAGCTGTGCTTTTTTATCCTACAGCACCTTTACTAGGGATGAAAAGGCCCAAGAAAAAGTGATAATTTTACCACAGATGCAGTGAATGAACAGCACAGCTAAAATAGGGCAAACTTGTAAAAGACCCCATTTCAACAAGTTTCTAAAGAGCACAAATACAAATACCTTGACAGAAGCCCCAAGCAACATAAACAAACCAAAATACACATTAAAACTCAGTTCAGCCAGGCATCTCAGCCTGAGGATATTGAGATGTGCTGTAGCCCTCCTGAATCCACAGGTTTATTCACATCCATGCACATTTATGGGTGTTAAAACTCTTTGTCTTGGCGAGCAAAGCCAAGCCTTTATTTCGTTCTCTTTATTTCCCTGCTGAAGCAAATTTTTCTGCCTCTCCCTGGACTTCCTTCCTTATACATGCAGTGGTGTTTTTCTGTAGGTTCTGGATGTGTTTGTGGAGTTTCAGTGAGTTCCCCACCCTTCCCCATGGTGGTGCTGCCTGAGCCTCTCTCCAAGCAGCTGATGAGGTTTGGGAACAGCTCAGCTGCCTTTTCACCAGCCTGGATTCCTTCCCACTGACAACACCAAGTTTCTTGGAGGCTGAGGTAGGTTTCTACTCAGATAAATCTGCAGACAGCAGTGATGAATTTGGGCACACAGATTCTAAAAAAGTGTGCGCATAATGCCTTCAAAAATTGACTTTACTCAGTTGGGAAACATCAGCCCCAGTCCTGTCCTGTTTTCAGTAACTATTGTTATGTCCCAGTAATCCCATTTTAGATCTGGAAACCTCTGTAGTTTTATTTATAAAAACAATTCTTCATTTTGGAAGGAATAGAGGAATTTTTAAACTTTGTGTTCCCATGATTGCAGGTGTGTATTATAGCACTGGAAAGGAAATTACTGCCATGTATATATGGCTGATGGAGACCCTTCAGGGGTTGTGATGTGCAATAAGAAACTCCCAAAAACTTTGTCAAGGCATGGCTTTCGTAACAAACATAAACCTGAGCTTGAAAACGAACAGCTGGGTTGTTCCCTTTGGTGAGATCACAGTCAGCAGGAGTTGGGCTGAGTTGGAGTGACTTTGGGTCTTGTTTTTAGCAAAATATCACCCACTTGGGCCTAAGACCCTGTACCAATATAAACTAATAGGTTAGAGTCAGTGGTTTCACTATTATCAGGTCACTGGGTAGAGGAAAATTCTAAATGGAAATAATTTGGAATATACCAGCAAGTCCCAGGAAAGTGGGAGAGCAGAAAGGTCTGGTGCAGCTTCTCCAGGATTCCTGTAAATGAGGAGTTTCCAGCTCCCACTGATCATTCCTCTTTGCACCTTGTGTATAAAATAGCAATTTGAGGTTTCAGGAGTGTCATGTCTGCATGATGAGTCCATCAATTTTCTTTGGCTGCAGGTTTCCCTTCAGTGGCTGGGAAGTAAATTATGAGAAGCTGAAGGAGAAAGCCGTAAATTATTGGGCTCTGCCAACTTCAATATCCGCAGCCTGACGGAGCCTTGATTTGACAACAATCTGCTTGTCAGTCTCTCTTGCAAAATATTAACACACTCAATTATCAAATGTGTTATCCAACTGTTAAATCTCACGGATAGAGCAGTCCAAAGTCCAGGGTCAGGCTCCGTTTCTGCTCCTGCGGCAAAGCATCTGCTCAGGCTTGGGAGCTGCTCCTTCTTGGCCCCGACAGCAGCGTTTCTCTAGGGTTAGTTGTGGTTTTCTTAGGGAATTCAGGCTCTTTCTGTGAGAAAACTGGAAAGAAAGGCACAAGTGTTGTTGCTTGGTTGCCCTGGGTGCAGCTGGAGTTTCTGGGAATAGGGAGTGGGAACAGTGCTCCCCAAATCAGCCTCTTTGAAGAGGCAGAAAAGAAATTATGTGCTTTTAAAAAGCCCCAAGTTTTGGAGGAAGCACCAGCTTACCTTCATTTAAGAGCATTTTACTAAACCAAGTGTATTCTAATCACCAGCAAAAAAAAATCTTTCTCTGAAAGACCCTTTGGGAAAAGCCTCCCACTTCAGTAGGATTTTATCCATCCTCCTGTACCTTTCCCAGGCAATGGGGATGAACATTAGTTTGTCTCCTCATGCTGTAAATTATGATGGGCCAATGTAGATGAGGGGTTTGTGCTAAACATTAAAAACAGTCACCTGGAAACAAATGAAAGCATGAGTAATAACCACATGCAAATTTCTCCCCCATTTATAACTTGCTAGTAAATGCTGACATTTGGAGAGAGGGAATGCAGTACAGGAGGAGGATGTTGGGTTTTGCAATTACAGTCCCAATCCATTCTCAAAAGATTAAAGTTTTACACAGTGGTTGTTCTCGGGAAATTTGCTGAATCCTAATATTTAAGATGAAAGCATAATGAAGGATGACTTTTTTTTTTAATTGTCTGATAGGCTTGATTTGCCAGTTCCCACTGAAGCAAAACTTTCCTCTGACTTCAATTATCAGTAAATTGTGTTGACCTCAATAAGGGTTTTTGCAGAACTGGACCCATAGCATGAATAGGCTGTTCTGTGCAGAAAAGTGACTGCATGAAAATGGCATCTTCTTACTCATCAGTTCTGCCTCCCGAGGGCACACGAGCTGCTGTGTCTGGCTTTAATGACAGAAATGAGGTTTTGCTGCTCTTTCCTCCTGTGAGACCTCCGGAGCTGGTGGAACCAGGCTGGGAGATGGTGCAAGCGTGGCAGAATTTGGGTGGGAACAGCAATGTCCCCTTGGTCCTGCACACCCAGAGGGGTGTGAGCCTCCAGGCTGCACCCCAAAAAGGTGTGAGCCCCAAGGCTGTCCCCCAAAAGGGTGACAAAACCCAAATCCCTGTCTGCACATGACAATGAATCAACCATTATTTTCCCACTGGGCTACTCCAGACCAGGAGCTTTAAACGCTCTCTGCTTGACATCCTCCTGATTTATTGCATTTGTAAAGGTGACCTTAAATATTTTAATGGTAATAATTCTTTCAAGGGCTTAAATCAGTAAATGTGCTGTGTTCATATTTTGGCATTATATACTGTGGGCAATTTAATCCATATAAGCAGTTTCAGTGATATTAACACTGTAGGCAAACTGATACTAAAGTTTAAATGTCAGAGAGAGTTTCCATATTACATCTAGTGCAAACAAAGCATTTTTTCTCCAAGTACTGAGGCATAAAATACCAGGAGATAGTAAAGACAGAGAGTGCCAATGAGTTTGAAATAAATAGGAGGTGAAATTTATAGTATTTTCAAATATGTGCCCTATCCAAGGACTGCTGCAGCTGCACAGATCTATAAAATTAGAGATAAGAGAAAAACCTTGTAGCACTTCACAATAAATGCACCTCCACCAGGGTATCTATCTGGATTTCTGTAACTCCTTGGAGATTTACTATTTCACCTTGGATTTATTTCCCACTGTGCATGGCGTGGATGGTATTTCATATTTCCTCCATTGCCCCACTTGTTATGCAGTGGCAGGTCCCAGCTGTAATCACTGGGCAGTGGCACCATGAGCTCATCCCTTGCAGGAGGGTGCAAACAGATTTGGGCTGGGATGACCCCACCAATATTTACCCAGTGGTGCTACAGGAGCTTGGGATCAGGCAGATTTCCATCCCACGGCCCCCAAGTTCTGGGTTCCTTCTCACACCCAATGGGCAGCCAAGACTTTAACTTACTGGGGGAAAAAAAGCAAGGATTGGGTGAAAAGAGGTGCCTTCCATGGTTTCCAGCTTGTGGTGAGGTGCTGGGTGCTGCCCATGTTGGGATAAATGATGCCTGTGGCTCTCCAGGCCCTGGGAAGGTGCATCTGAGCCAGCCAAGCACGGCTCATAAAACCTGTGACAAATGGTCAAAAGGTTTATTGGCCATGTACTGCTGTGCATGACCCCATAAACCAGCAAGGATGTGTGGAAACATGGGCTGTTTGTTAGCGTGTTTGCTTGTTAAATAACCTGACCTGCTCTGAAATCTCCTCTGGCATCACTGGGCTGAAAAAGGGGGGCAAGTCAGTAAAAATAAGTACAGCAACCCATGAATGATGTGTAGGAAGTCGCAGGGGGAGGAAGCACAAGTGCTGTCACAGAGGATGAGAGTGGAAGGGAATAACCAACAAGAAATAACGTTTATGAGCGCTAATTATGCTCTTTTTTCCTAAGGGTTCTTATCCTTGATTTAATCCCTCTGAAGGTCTGGCACAGCTTTGGTGACCATGACTCCTGGGAATGTTCATCACTATCACTTAGGCGGCAGGACTGTGGTACCAGGCTTGGCAGTGCCTTTTTATCTCAAGGAATTTTGAAGGTGTTTCAGGCAACTTTAGGAAATTGGATATAAGGGAGAAAATCCTGCTCCTCTTGTGATGGTGAAAAAGGTCCTCAGCCTCCATCCTTCCCTTTCAAGCTAAGCCCTGCCAGACCTTGATGAGCTGTCCCAGACCACAAAGAGCTCCAGACCCCATGGGAGGAAGGGACAGCCTCTGCCATGAGGAGTTTCTTTTACTATTTAGAAAACTCAAACACAAATAACACCTTTCCAGCTGTGTCATTGAGCAAGGTGAACTTTTAGTGCTCCAGGCTGAAGGATTCCTCTGGAACAGCACTTCTTCCATCAGGAACCCCTGGCAGTGTGATGTGACCATCACCTTTTCTGGCCACAGCTCCTGGGTGAACGAGTGACCCAATGCACGATTTGCAAACTCCAGAACCTGTCAAAGTGAGGAAAAAATGAATGTGCTCAAGATCTCATTGCAAATCTGCTGTAACAGAGCCAAGATCTTTAATTCATATTCACATCCCTAATCAATATTTCAAGAAAATCAACGTGTAAAGCTCAACCTGTATAATCGTGGTTCTGCCTTCATCCTGATTGCACTTAATTTCATCAGGGTCACGCTGAAGAGCTCAGGCTTGTTTAATTCTAAACTCCAATGACAGTCAGAGGAATCCAATTTTAGTTGTGGGTCTGTAAGATTTTTTTATTCAAAGGCAATTAAATGGCTTTCTTTGGCCTCCTTAAATTGACAGATTGTAAATAAGGGCTGTTTGTCCATAGGAAATGATACCACCATATTTAAAACATATATAGAATGACTTGTAATAATTGCTACTACTTCAATAGATGATAAGCCAATAAATTAAAGTAACAGCACATAAAATGATGAATTCTGGTAGACTTAAGGTGATATAAAATAATTGGAGACTTCACTGCTATTTCCATTTTTAATGGGGTTCTGTGGCAGCACGTTCTGGCAGCGGGGCTGGGAAGGTAAATTAATCTTTATGCATCATCATCAAGCAGTGTAAACACGGCCAAACTTAATTAGGACATAATAGATTGTTAAGTGTATACCCCTCAGAGGTGAGTGAGATTGCTCTGGCAAGAGATTACAGACTCTCAGGCAAGGTCTTCTTTAAAAGATTGGTAGCAGCTCTTCCATGCCTCTGACAACAAAGCCCATGGAAAAGCCCTGCCAGAAAGGCAGCTTCCCGTGGTCCCAAGCACAAATCTGCAGTGAAATATTAATGCAATGTGGCCTGAGGTTGTACTGCTTTGGCAGGAAGAACTCTTGGTTTACTGCAAAAATACCAACAGGAGTCACTGAATTCTCCACCTGGATGGAAGTGCTGGGCATTCCCAGCTCTTCTTCCCACAGCCATGGGCACCCCATCCTGCTGGGCTGGACAGCCATGGAGAGGGGAACTGGGCTGAAGTGGGTGTATTAAAATAGCAAAAATCTTACTTGGCATGCTGTCTTTTAGACATTATTGCACATAAGGTAGAGAAATGCAATACAGTCTATTTTTTCTTCTGTTTCTGATATTGGCTTTTGTCATTAATCCATTCCTGTGTGATTTTCTGAGCCTGTTGTACTGTGAGATCTCTTTCCATGGCAGCAGTTGAACTTACACTTTTATATATCAGTATTTATTTATACTTTACTACACGTGCTCTTGCTTTTTAAATGGACTGAGTTCACTAATTGAACACAAGGTGATAATTTCTGGTTTAAAAGTAGCTGCAAAATGTAGTTGAAAAATCTCAAAGCTTGTTGTGAGAAATACTGGCAAACAAAATCTGAAAAGAAAATACGTTTTATTGAACGGTTTCAGTCTGGATTCAATATCTTTACAGTGTGGACAGCAGAAAATTCAGGCAAAAAAACGTATTGTAGTCTCAGGGGAATTTTAGTTGCGTCTGCTTTAAAACTCATTTTGTAGGATGGGTTTTGTGCATCAAGGTCACACTGCACAGTGGCACAAAGTGGCCAGATGTGGAGCTCTTTTTCACACTGTCAAATACCAAAAGGTGTCTTAATAGCTGGAAATCAAACTGCAGCATCATCTTGAATGCCTTGATTACTCCAAGGCTCCTTTTGGAGTTCAGCATTCTTGATTTTATTTCCTGATAATTGTGTTAAGAGTTTTCTGCTGCTCAATTGCCTCAGGAATTAGGAGATGGTTTTGAGAGCAGGGGAAGGACTCCCCTGCTATCACAACTCTCCAGGGCAGAAAACATTTCTCATTATGGAAATTATCATAGATATTGTATGAAAAGGGAAAAAAAAAACAATTTCAGAGCTGTAAGAAAGGTCTAGTGCAGACCACCACACTGGACTCATCTTGTTAATCAGGATAAAACAGCAGAGAAGACAAAAATTTTGAGTTCCCAGCTTTATTTGATCACTACCATCCTTGCAGAGGGGTTTTATGTACTTTGATTTCTATTTTAAGTCTTTAATTCACTTTTTAATTCCCTCTTTGCTAATTTAATATGTTTTGCTCTTTGTTTGCACCACCTAAAACTAAAGCAGCTTAATCCATGTATATCTCAGAGTCAGACTCCACCCCTGCATTTGCTTTTGCATTTCCACTCTTTGGTAATAGCTTTTACAAGCAGACCAGTTTAAAATCTTAATTTTGTCTAATTCCTCTAAATGCACAATGATTCTTCAACTGGAAAGGAAAGAGAGCAGCTCAGAATGATCCATATGTTGAAGTACTGTATTTTCATCATTTAAATGATAAACTTCCCATCAAATATCCACAAATGTACATTCATGACTCCCATCCAATGATCCATTGGCCAGAGGCACATACATTGTTTTAATTTATTTCGGAGTAAAGGTGCTTTCCTGCCGAGTTCGGATAAGCTTGCTATGCACCAAACAGATGTTCAATAAAAGAGACTTTACTGAATATGACAGAGAAACTCAGGGAAAGAGGACGAAGGAAGGAAAATTACAGGATGTATGGATTCCTGGTTCATCAAACAAGAGGCCACGCTTTTAATCAGGGCCCTTTTATGGATGGAGCAGAAATGGAACAGAAGGACCAGGGATGTCTTGGAAGAAGGTGACACCAATGCGTTGCTCGTGGTGGAATTAACTTTGGCAAACCCACTGCAAGAGCACAACAAGTCTCCCCATCCTCTGATGGGTCCAGTTCCTCCCATCGTGGGAAAAAAACACCTGCAAAAATTCAATTGCAGGATCTGGGAGAATGGCAAGGACTGGAGGTGGGCATGGGAGGGTTCCTTCCCACAGTGCAAAACACCCAATTTTGCTTTCAGGAGTGAAAAGTGATTCTCAAACCACCCAAGCCTTACATCTATTCAGGCTTTTCCTATCTGGAGAAAGGTGCTGTTTGAGGAGGAGCTGAGGAGCACAAAGCCAGCCTGATTCATCTTGAGATCAAAGAGGGAATGTTGCCTTTGAGATAAAGATGGCTCTGCTTTGAAAGGTTTCTCCTTTGTTCAGGGATGTCCACCCACCACTGGGACAGCTCCTCCTGAGAGACACCCACCAGGAGAAAAGCACCTCCCCTGCCTGCTCCCAGGGGGCTTCACCTCCCATTTTTGGATGTCTCCATCAAAGAGAGAGCCTGCCTTGGGGCCCAGCGGGGATGGGTCTCCATCTTGGGACAGAGAATTGACTCCACAATGCAATTTTTATACCTGGAAATTTTATCACCACACTGGAAACTTTCTTATTCACAAGATGTGAATCCCAATCTTGATTTTCCAAGGAAGGGGAATTGACATTTTCCACCCAGCAATCTGCTATGCTTGTCCAGGGGCAGTTCATAAACAGCTTTCTTCATTCTACCTTCCACTGTGGATGTGTCAATGGTGAAAACTAGAAGTATTTAAATATTTTTGTGGGCATTTTGGTAAAATCTGATGGTATAGAAGGTGGAACAGCTTCTGCAGGTGCAGCTCGTCCATCACTGCTTTCCATCCAGATTATTTGATGTTTTCAAAATCAGTCCTAATAGTACTGGTAATGCCTTGGAATGTGGTGTAGGGTAACCAACGAGTGACCTGATTTGGCTGCTGAGGCTTTCTCTTGGTGTAATGGAATGGAGAGAAAGGGTAAGAAGGGGTTTCTGGAAAAGGGACCTTTATAATTGAATTTCAAAAACTTTCATTCAGGAGATTCTCAGCTTAATTGGATTAATTCTCCTACATTCACTTCTTTAGAAGGAACTTCCTTTCTACAACCTACAAAATCTGTATTTTCATGTAGACATGAGATAATAAAAGAAAAATGAGTAGGATATATGGTGAAAGACAGCAAAAATGAATGGCAAAAGAGGATCTGAGGGAAATAAAAGGTCTAAGTGGTAACTGGCATCAGACCTTACTACGTTTTTTTTTTTTAAGAAGCTGCTGAGATGTTGACCTGAATATTTACCAAGCTCTTCCTGGGCAGAACTTGCTGGTTACCAGCAAGCTGAGATGAGAAATTAACTCAGCTGTGGGACTGTGATGGGCTTCTCCAAAATACACATTGAGATTTGTGAATTTGCACCAGGAAAGCAACACTGTCCCTTTAATAATAAATTGTATTATAATTTATTATTAAAACCACCTGCCATTCAGAACCAAGGGTCAATAAACAGGAGTTTGCAACATGAAGTAGGATCCTGTGTAGACTTTCTGAGCCATTACTACGTGTGAGTACCTACAACCAGGAGCACCAAGTGTACGCTGCTGCTGATGGATTCACACATGATGCTGAAGTTTCAAAACGCTGAAGCCTGGGCAATATTTTTCACAAGATGGATTGGCATTTTTAATAATTCCCAGATCCCAAACACATATGAAATGAGCCCTTGATGAGAAAGGTCTGATTACAAATAACCTGCAGAGAGATGAAAGTTTGTTTTTAATATCTGCCTTTGACTTTCAAGAGGCTTCAAAAGAAGGCAAAGACTAGAAAACAGTTTGATTTAATACTGTTAGATGTGTGAAATAAAATGCTGGACAATAAGAGACGTAAAACAAGCAACAAGTGCAAATGACTTAAATCAAATTAAAGAGCTAATTGAAAATAATGGAATTAAACCCTTTCTTGGTTGTTTTTATTCATCTGGTTTTCAGCGCTGTTTGCAACAGCATTTTTTTTTTATCTTCTTTACTTTGAAGAACAAACTTTCTCTGCCATGAAAGACAATGATTTTAATCAGGCTCTGAAATGTCATTCTCTGGGGATGTGGCTGTTAAATGCCAGCGAGGAAGAGAAGCTCCATCAACACAAACCAGCAGGGCAGCCACGGAGTGAAGCAGCCTCAGTGTGTGGAGCTCTGATACAACATCCTGATACTGAGATCCTTCAGCTGCCATCTCAGTGATCCTCACCAACACAACCTTGCTTTCATTCTCTCTATATCTAAAGGAATTCTTTTCTTTCGTAACATAAACACTCACAGCTTCAACTGAGCAGATCTTTGGCTGCACGAGGAACCACGAGGTATCTGCTGGTAAATCTCTGCTTTCAGAACAGATCACCCAACGTGGAATGAGCTTTTGTTGGTTTTTTGTTTAGCAGCTGAAGGGAAATGAGGTTTGCATGAGGGTATTTGGGTGTTTTTGCATACATTAAAGCAGAGGAGTGACCCCTCTGCAGTGGGGTTGGTGCAAACCTGCCTGTGCTGCTCACGGCTGCTCCTGGTTCTCCTGGGAGAGGAGGAGTCCCAGCAGGAACATGACTGTCCCTGGGGCTCCTTGCTGTCCCTGTGGCTCCTCGCTGTCCTCGGGGCTCCTCGCTGTCCTTGGGGCTCCTCGCTGTCCCCCCTCTCTCACTGTGCCTTGCAGTGCCAGGTTGATTCCTCCTTCCTCTCCTCTGCCCTCTCCCAAGCCTCCTCCTCACCTCCAGCTGTGTTGGAGCTCCAGGGCAGGGATGGCTCAGGTGCATTTGCCCACAGGGCCTGAAGCTTTCAGTGCTTAGAAAAATCCTGCTGAGCAGAATTGAGGATTTTAAGGGTTTTATCAAACTTAAATGATGATTCTGTGATTGCAGAGCACATCTGCAGGGGGATGTTGCCCACAGACCTCGAATGAGGCTTGGCTTTGCAGAGCAAAATTAAGCCTGTTATAAGCATTTTGTACAGAAAATTCCCCCATAAAACCCTGTCATCAGTGTTCAGAAAGCTTCTCTCTTTTTTTGACTGCAGGCTCACAGAAATAACTTCCCTGTGGAGTTCAGAGCTGGGCAGCACAGCAGGCTCAGCTGCTCCTTGGCTTTAGAGGTTATTTTTTGCTTTACCCCATCCTGAACAGGAGCAAACCATGCTTGGAGCAACCTGCTCTAGTGGAAGGTGTCCCTGCCCATGGCAGGGACTGGAATGAGATGATATTTTAATTCCTTCCAACCCAACCCACTCTAAGATTCTGTGATTAACTTTTCTGCCTTTCTCATGGGCAGCTTAAAATTAAGTCTTGCAGAAGAACAAGGGGAAAACCAACTGAGACAACACAAGGACAATTCCCCTGCATGTGGAAATGTGGGGTTTTTTAAATGAAATTATTTCCCCTGTGTACTGCTACACTGCCTCTTCATTAGAGGGACAGGAGAAGTGTGTGCTTGCTCAGTCCTGAGCTCTCATGGTATGCAGGGGTTGCATAGAAAAAAATCATTCCTGGTGCTAAAAACCAACCTGACACTGCTCCTTGAGTTTGGTGAAATATCCAATCAGTCTAAGTGGGTTTTTCAGGAAAAGGAATAAATAAAATAACAGGAAGGAAAAAAAAAAAAAAAAAAAAAAAAAAGAAGAGGGAAAATAAAGAAGAGAGAAAACCCACCAACTGGTGTGTTCCCATAATAAAGGGTCTAAAAATGCCCCACTCATTGATGCAAAATTACACTTATTGTTTATCCTCTTTCGACTTCACACAGCTTTATACAATACACACCACGAAAAATACAAGCAAACAACCGACACATTAGTTAAGAGACCTTCCATTTTACTTTGGCAGTTCACGATAATGGAATTTAATTGTGGAAAAAGCTGAATAATTTTAGCTGAATGTCATTTGGTTCATTCAAACTGGGAATCAGGGACATTTTTAACAAAGGTTTTCAAACTTCTTTTGAAATCAGGAAGCTGCTGTGCACAGATAAGGGGAGAGGTTTGAGGATTCTCTATCAGAAATTTCAAGGTTTTTTCCATCTGCTTTTTCACATTAACTGGTAATTATCCAGAAAGGCACATAATAGTGCAGAAATGACAGAAGCTGACAAAGGTTTTCCTAAGATATGTAAATTGTCAGTGATAGGCAAGGTGCAACAGAAAGGCTTTCTACAGCACAATTATTTATGCCAGTTTCATTTGCTTTTAGGTAGCACTGATGGTTCTACCCCACTGCCGCCTTTATCACAGGCGCTGCACATTCCCTCACCACCAGCACACAGGGAAGGTGGCAAAAACTGAGCTTGGTGGTCTACTCCAATGCCTCTATTTCCTATTAAATACGTGCACAAGGGACTGTGTGTGGAGATATTTCTAAGGTGGTTATAACCTTCCCCTTCATTCCTCACGCTGCAGAAATAAATTACGGATGTGATCCTTCCCAGTGAAGCAGCTCCCACATGGTGGTGGTCTCAGAGCCCACCTTCCTCACAGCAGCTGTTTGAGGCAGGAGGTGTTAGAAGGGACACTCAGCTGTTTGTCTCTGAGGTTCATTAGCTCTCTCTGCTAATTGTCTAATTGCAGCAGACAGATGAACCCCTCAGAGCTGCTCAGACAAAGCCCCTTCCTCCAGCTCTCTCTGTGCAGGGCTTCTCTTGATGGGGTTGGAAAGGTGGGTGGTGGGACCATCACTCTATTTGCCTTTGGAAGTTCATTCTGGGAATGTAGAATTGTGGAATAGTTTGAGCTGGAGGGGACCTTTTGAAGGTCATCCAGTGCAACCCCCTCAATGAGCAGGGAGGGCTGATTTGGGTACCCTTAGGTTATGCTCCTCCTCTCTCCCTGAATTGTCCTCTCAGCCTCAGGAATTATTTCCCATGGCATCACAAACATGCCATCCCCTTGACCTACCCCAGCAGGTCACCAGGCTGGGCTCCAACTCTTGAACAGGGTTTTACAAGGGTATTTTAAATCTCTGTTGTACAGACAGAAGCACTGAGTTTTGATAAATATCCCTTTGCCAAAGGAGAAGTTGGGCTGGGCTTCTGAGCCCTTTTTGGGAACTTCATTCATATTTAAGTAGAAAGGGGCTGTGCTGGGAGAAATTCCTGCCTGACCTCCCCTTCATCCAGCTCATACCAGAATTACAGGTTTTAATTAACCTTTCCTGGGAATAGGACTTCCCATGTAACTTCACATGTTTATAGGATCTTTAATGGAAGGAAGGACTTCACCTGCTGCAGTGGCACCAGAGGTGTTATGGTGGGATAATCACCTCCCACCAGCACCTAAGTGATGTTAAAGTACCCTGATGGGAGGAGTTTCCATGTGTTTGTGGGGGTGGAATTAATTTCCTTTATGGTAATAGTCCCTGAAGTTAATGGGTGCTGAGAGAAAGGAACAAGATGCAACACAACAAATTTGTATTTAAAAAAAAACCAACAAGATTGCATTTGAAAGTCAATGGGCTTTGCTATTAACTCTAAGGACCTTTTCTCCTATCTGGTGCTTTGTTTTCCCAAATCAGGGAGGTCAAACTCAGTGAAAGGCTTTGGGAGGGATGGGGAGGAAGGATTTCACCCACCAGAGCCTTTGGGCTGCAGCTGGTGCCCAAGGTCTGTCCCTGCAAGAACCAGCCTGGCCTTGCTTGTTTTCCTTATTTTATTTGATTTTTTCAAGACAGATTTTCTTCCAGGGGCTTTTATGCCATAAAGACTCAACAAAAACTTCCAAGAGTTTCTTGGTCAGTGCTGAACCCCGCCAGAATGTGCCAGCTCTGGGGGTTTGGGTGAAACATCCCAGCAGCTGATTTTTGGGGGCTGCAGCCCCAAAATAGCTCATGTGCTCATGTCCCCTTTTGTCCCCATTCCTGTTGATTACCAGGACTCCTTCCTTTCCCTGTGCAGCCCCTGGTAGTGCTCCAGCTGCTGACACTGGGCTGTAGCTCCACTGAATGCTGTGAAAGCAAAAAAAAGGCATCAAACGTGCCTGGGTTTAAGTAGAAGTCAGTAAATTATTAATTGCAAAGGAAACCCCAGCTCATGCTCAGGGGAGACCCCAGGACAAGATGAGGTGGGGAACCAGACCCCAAGCCCAGCTGGAAATGGATTTTGGGAATATGTAGGTGAATTAAATGAGGTGTGTGGGCCAGCAGCATCCTGCTGATGTTCACACAGAGCATTTAGGATATTAAAAATTGCCTGAGTGGTAATTACATCCTTAAACTTTCTGGATTTCCTTTGGTTTTACCTTTTTTAGGTTTCTTTTTTAAAATAAAGTTTAAATTAGATCAAAAACCATCAGGCCTGTGAAGATGGTCCTGGGTGGTTTGTGCACAGCAGAGCTGAGGACTTTGGAGTTGTCATGCACAGACATCAGGTGAGAGCTGGCAAAAGCACTTTGAAAAGGCACAAAGGCACTTAAGGACAGAAACCCTGAGGATGCTCAATAAACAATCACAGGAACGGTGCCTGTGCCATGAATGTGACTTTGCCATTGTTGCACATTTCTGCTCCTGTTTGTAGTGACAATTTGGCCACTGTCTAAAAACACAGAAATGGCCTGGATGCATCATCTGGGTTATCTGATGTTAGTTTGAGTTTTTGGAGTTTTTTTCTACAGCCTCTTGGTAGACTCTGAAAGAAGAAAAGGGGAAAAAAATTAAACATATTTCAGAGTAATTGAACTGTGTTCACATTAACTTACACTAAAATTATTTTTAATTAAATGAACTTCCCCTGTTTGTAGCTGGAAGGTACTTGTGTGAGATAAAAACTCCATTCTAATAACGCTGAGACTCACCAGCACTTAATTAGCATCACAACTCAAGGCAGAGGGAGCAGGGAGGTGGGTCTGTGCTGCTGGGTGGGATTTTGGGAAGGGATGCTCAGCCCTCATCCCAGAGCCCACCCAGCGCCTCGAGGAGCACCGGGAGGGGAAATCACACCTAGGATTTGACACAGTTTGTGGCAAAAGCAATTATAATTAACATTATATTAAATATTAAGTCAAGATCATAAAATGTTGATTGGTACTGATTAGCTGCATAATCCATAATTAGAAATCACTGCACCCTTCAGCAGGTACTGTAGTGCCTTGCCTGTGATTTCACTGCTAAATTAAGTGAGAGTGATTCAGCTTTTGCCCTGAGTTTACTCCTGCATTTCATTTAGGGCAGAAGCACATCCAGGTAAAGAAAGGCACAGGATCTGTTTGCACTCAGTCTGCTCCCAAATTACCCATCCTAAGGGCAGCTCCCCACCCCTCCCATGCCCATGGAGAAGCCATGGCCAAATTGCCCTTGACCATTCTCAGCTCTGCTTTGGTTTTGTCCAAAAAAATGTAGGGAGAAGCTTTGGAACTGCCTGGGGAAGTGCTGGAGTCCCCATCTCTGGAGGGGTTCAAAATCCACGTGGATGTGGCTTTTGGGGACATGGGGTAGTGGTGGCCTTGGCAGTGCTGGGGGATGGTTGGTCAGAAGGATCTTAGAGGGTTTTCCCAACCTAAATGATTCCATGACTGGATGGAATTCTGTATTCTCTGAAAATTCCTTGTGTATTTCCTCACCCCACAACAGGGACTGCAGAAGGTCGGGCTGAGGCCGTGCCCTCCTGGCTCAAGCCAAAGTGAAGCAGCATGAGGCAGCTCCAAGATAATGACTTCTTTTTGGCCCGAACTCAAAATACACCTCGGGACACCTCAGCAAGGAGGGAGCAAAAAGAGATTCCTTTATTCTGATTTGATTTTAGAAGACCAAACCCATCTGTGCCTCGCTCATTAATGGGGTGGAAACAGCGACCCTGTGGGGAGGTTGGTGGCTCTGGGCTGAGGAGCTGCTGCAAGAGGGTGAATTATTCGGGGTGTTTTCAAGGCTTGCTGCAGCAGCCCTGCTTTCCCCTAATTTTATGGGTCCATTTATCCTGGATATCCATTTGTAATGGCTAATGTCATCATCACACACTGGGAAAACACTCGAGTTTTGTTGAAGTAAAGAACAAAGTCCCCTAAACCATGAGGTTTTATGTCTTTCCTGCTAATTTCAGTCACTGCCTTGGCTGGAGACCCAGCTGTGATTTTCCACAGCAGAGTTGGATAAAAATAATAAAATTTGGTGGATAAAATCCCAGACCTATGGAGCTCCAGCAGTCTCCTTGCAGCCGAGCTGATCCAGAGGGACCTCGGAGGCTGCACTGGGCACCCGCTGGCAAACCCAGGGCAGCAGAGAGAAAACACTTCGTGGTAATAATTTCCTCTTTTCCAAAGGCACTTTGGAGTCCTAGGGAAGAAATCTTTTCATTCCTTCTGCTGTTATCTTTGGCTCTGATTAGCAGTGCCTGGGAGTGGAGCTGAGGTTCTGGGCAGAGCCTCAATCAATTAAATCAATGCGGCCGTGACACTCCAGTGATTCTCCCTAACCAAGGGCTGGGTCTAAAGGAGGGCACAGGGAATCACAGGGAATGTGGTGCAGGAAAGCTGGGCTGAAATCCCTGTTTCCCTGTGCTGGGTATCATGGAATGCAGCCCTGGACTGGCTCAGGGAGGTATTTGCACTCATACAATCATTCCCACAACATTTTAATTATTCTCCTTATTGTATTAATGACCATATTTTTATTTAAATCAATATTTTTAAAGTTTTTAAATATATGCGTTTATATATTTTATATAATATATATAAAATATTTTTATAAATTTATATTTTTATTTATATATATGTGTGTGTGTGTGTGTGTGTGTGTGTGTGAATATGCATTTTTATTTTAAATTAATGAGATGGCATAGACCATCTCCATTTTTAAGATCTATTTTTGGCTAGTCCAGGGAATCCTCACCCTGCCTGAGCTCCTCGAGCAGCCATGTATCCTAAGAAGATCTTTTCCCACTACAAAGCATCCAAACCCCACTGACATTCTTGCAACAACCTGGAAACACCAGCAAGCACCAGAGAATGCTCCCAAACCTGGCGTGTTCTTTGCTGAAGCATTGAGAGTGTAGGAGCTACCTCTGGGTGAGCAGCTAAATAAGTTCAAAAAATTTAAGATTCCCATGCCATGACTATCAAAACCAAGGTATTTCCACTCTTTTGGCATTTTCATTTTAAAAAATAAAAATTGTAAAAAATTAAAAGCAGAATGTCCTCTCTCTGTCACCTTTGCTTCCCTGGGCAGGAGTGTAGGAGGTGCTGGGCACAGGGTGATGCATTCCCCGTATAAAACCGGATTTTCATCTCCTGCCTGGGATGTACAGCAAATCCCCCCATCCAGCAGGCAGCCTTTTGGCTTCTGAAATACTGAAAATGTCTCTTTTTTTACCTGCAGAACCAATGCATTAACTCTGAGAAGGGGCAGCAGAAGGAAAGCCTGGAGCTGGAACATCCTTTGAGCAACAGCAAAGCAAGAGAAAGCAAAACCACCCCTCTAAGGTGGCTGCAAACAGAAGGTCTCTGCAGTCCCTCCTTAAACTCTGAAGATATTTTCATTTAAAATATCTACTTAAAGGCAGGTTTAATCTCAAAACGGCATTTTCCACTTAAAAAAAAAAAAACACACGCACACAAAAAAGCCTCACCTTCAAAAATGTCTCGAGTTATTTCTCCTTCAATTTTTTTATTCCAATTAAATTAATTTAAACAGAGTGAAAAATGCTTTATGCCCTAAGAGGCTGAAACCTCTGGTGTCAGCTGAAACGGGCACTTGTGCTCTCAGCTTCAGCCCTCGCTGCAGGCACCTCTGCTTTGAAGCCTTTGAAGTGTTTGTGGCACAGGAAGAGGCTCTCCTCAGAGAACACCAGCTATTTTACAGATATTTAATGTGTGAAGTGTGTGTGCCTGGGTTTGGGTTCGGATAACGGGGGGTTTCACAAGGCAGGTGGGAAAACAGGGACGGGATCTTGACTTGCAGAGCAAAACTGGAGGAAAAACCACCTTGAGAGCATCTCTCAAGCTGCTTCCAGCCTTCACCAGCACCATCCTGAAGATGCAGATGAAATTACCTGACCTTCAGAGGGACCAAAATATTTTTTTTAGTGCCTTTAGAATTCACTCGCTCTCCCAGGACCAGGATTTCCTTTAGAGGAAAGGATGCCACCAAAAAAGCCTGGGGACACCAGGAGCAAGGGGCTGGGGGTGCCCATCCCCACAGGGCAGCTGGAACCACCCCTGAGCCTATTCTGGGGATATGATGCAAAAGTCTTGCAATAAATTTCATTCATGGCTGGATTTTTGAGCTGATTATTTAACTCATGTAATGACCTTGCTTGTGATATGAGAGGTAAAACCTCTGCCTGCATTTCAGGGGGGCTGATGCAAAGTGTCTACCTCAACATCCAGCAGGACAATTTTGAGGCTGATTTGTTTAAATTGTTACATTTCCCTTCTTTTTTGAGGGGCAGGGAGGCCCAAAGGTTGGTGCCTCTGTTTCAGAACAAGTCACATTTATTCACTGTTCACTTCAATTATTCCAGCTTGCAACCAATGAGGTTTAATTAATATTAAAATTTTAAATCAGCCAGCTCAGCCAATGTTATTTGAGCACTGATGGTTTGTTGAATATCTTCTCTCATAGACTGGTATTTAAATAGAAGAAAATACCAAAAAAAAAATTCTTATATCTGAAATGGAAAAACAATTATGTTCTGTGACTTTGCAGAGTTATTTTTGAGGACATGTAATATATTTTTGCAGAGTCCCTGTTCTAGGAGAGGCTCTTTCTTCTTGGTGTTTGTTGCTTCTCTTAATGTAAACACAAGAAAATATTGGGTAATGGATAGGGAGATAATAGACAAGGAATATAGAATAAACCCTCTGTTTTTCAAACAATTGCCCTTCATGCTCCTTTAGTTTTAATTTTTCCAGCTTTGCTGCAGCTGTCCTTGCCTCAGCCAAGGCCAGGTGAGACTTTTTCCTTCTTTGCAGATCCTGAAGTTTATAAAGCTCCAATCTACTTTTCCATAACCAAATGTTTAGTACCTACCTATTGTTTTCCTTTGGCATTCCTTTTTACTAGTAGTCCCACTCTTTAACCCACAGGTTCCTTTGGGTTGAACCAAGGGTTCATCTGATCCACCTGGAAACATCAAGTTCCAGAAGATAAGAGTATCACCTGCCCTCCTGACAATTTTCAAACTAAATGCAGCACAGAATCTTGGCTACATCTAGAAAATAGGTGATTTTTATTTTTTTAATTTAAAGAGGAGGAGAGAATACTTGTAGGAAAAAAAAAACAAACAAGATGAGAAGGAAGAGAAAAGATCAGTGAATGTCCAGCATTGATTTAGAAACAGGCTCTGCCAGGCAGGAGGAAAAGGAGCCTTTGCCAATCCATTCCATTTATGGTTATTAGTATTGATATTGTATTTCTCTTGGCTCCCAAAAGGAAAAGTGGGAAATGAATTAGGAAAAAAAAAAAACACTTTTCTGTAAATATTTTTTTCCCAATTCAGATGTTTTTTTAGGAAACGGGGGGAATCTGCTTCTCAAATGTCAAGGACTTGAAAGACTAAAAATACATCACCGGAATAAATAAATTAACCCAGAAGACAGGACTGATGCTCTGCAGGCATCAGGGATTAAATAAATTCACTAAATTCAAAGTGGTACTGCAGATAAGAGCTCTTTGTGCTGCAGCATGTACAGCTTATTGATTCTGGGATTGAGGTGCTGTGCTCCCTTGTAAAGGGGGCTCTGCCTGATCTGGCTGAGTCCTGCCCCAGTGCAGAGCGTGGAGCACAATCCCCTCTCCCCATTTGTTTTAATTTGGTCTCTGCCTTCATTTGCTGCTCCACATCTGTGCCTCTCCCCCAGCACTGCCTGAGGGACAAGGGGCACTTCAGGAGGTGCTGGGCCAGCAGGATGGGGCTGCTGCAGGAAAGGAGCTGTGGGCATCTTCTGCAGGGATGGGACACCCAGCACTTCCCTTCTCCAGAGGGTTTTGGGGGCACTGTGGGCACAAAGGGTCCTCAGGGGAGCAGCTCCAGTGGGGATCCAGGTTCTGCACACTCACATTTTGTTATGGGAGCCACCAAGGAATGTGCCTGACCAAGGTAAAAACATGACCTGCACAGATAAGATGAGTTCTTCTGGACAAAAAAATAAAAAGTGGGAAGGTTTGTAATCAATCCCAGACAGGCTGTTGCACACCCAGCTGGAATAAGGCTGGGCAAGTTCCAATTTACCTGTTTTCCATGGCAGAAGGTGTTTTCACCCCCTTGGTCAGATGCTGAACTGTCAAAGTCACTTCACACTAACACAGGAGGACATTTAATTCCTCCTTTGGAAGCTCTCCTGGTGCTCAGCTCAGGTTTCCTCCACAGGTTGCTCTGAAGGGCCAGCAGATCTCTCCAAACACAGAAATTCATCATTTCCCAAGGAAGATAAAGACCTCCAGGCCTCTGGAGGTGTGAGGAAGCAGCTGGGCAGGGCAGGGATGCTCTCAGGGTGTGCTGGTCTCCTGTTCCATCTCTCCTTGGGTGAGGTGGAACCAGCACCAGCACCTCCCAGCCTCGGAGCATCTTTGGGTGCTGGCTTCCAGAATCATGGCAAAAACAGCTGATCTGACCAAGGGGAAAGACCTTCCCAGCCTCGGGATACCCTTGGGTGCTGGCTTCCAGAACCACTGCAAAAACAGCTGATCTGACCAAGGAGAAAGACCTTTAATATTAATTGTTGTCTCTTAGGTACAAGGGAAGAGCTCCATGGCATTAAAGAAGTTGCCACAGGGACTTTTGGGTGACCTCCCCAAATCCCTGTATCTCCCTCAGGTTTGGCAAATCTCCCAATATCTTTCACCAAAATCAAGCTCTTAATCTCAAGACACCTCTCCTACGTCAGGCTGCCTCCTGAGCACGATCCACAGGGCCCGTGTTTCAACACCCAGGATTCATTAATATTTCCTGCAGAGTGCTCAGTAAGTAGCAAATAAAGCAGGAAGTGTCCCAGATGTTGGAAAGAAAAAATGGAATTATTCATTGCTTACTAACATCAAATGCTAATGTGAGAAAAGCATCCTTGAAGAAATCCTTGACTAAAATTCATCAGAGTGATGTGAAATCACTGTTTTAATTATGCATTTTGAATGTATTTATTAGTCCCGGTTCTGATCTGACTTACAGATGTTTAGCAGTGATAAGGGTCTGCTGCAGCCTTCGGAATTGCTCATGATTTATAATGACAAAACTTGGATCAGAATTAGGTCCTTGTCACTACTCTATAATATCCTTTCATCAAACTTCACATTCAACAGATGAAAGCGAACGTGGTTTCTGCAATTTCCAACTCTACCACCGAGCCCATGAGTTCCTTTTTTTAAAATTTCTCCTACAGAAGTGATGACTCCCACAGCAAATTTTGTCTGCTTGAGTTATACTAGCCATGAGAAACTTGAGAGCAAAGGAACTGGAGTCTTTAATCCACCAAAATGATGTATTTGGCCTTGTGCTGGCAATAAACATGGAATTTTAATGAAAGAGTTAATTGCTTTAATTATGCAACTCTACAATCTCATTCTTTCTTAGTGCTGTGCCTATTAGATATACACCTAATATTGAGAGATTTTCCAAACCTGTGGGAAATCCAGGGATTTGATGAGGTTATCCAAAAGCTCAATACCAGACAACAATTGGATGTGCTCAATACCAGATATTTAAAACAAAACACCCTCTGTTCAAGAATGATTCAAAGCCGTGTGGTTTATTTCCAAAGAATGATGGAATTTTAAACTATTGCTTGTTCTAGAGCTGATCCAGAAAGAGCAGGTCTCCAGGGATGCTTTACTCCCTAAGGCACGAATGCATGATTAAGCTAAATGTATTCCATAAATGCCTTGATGACATTAAACTAAATTTTTTAAAGAACAGATGGAGAAAGTTAATAAATATTTCATTCTATAATATAAAACTCACTTCTATATTCACAACTTCAGGGATCCTCAGCTTCACAGATATCAATAAGTCTGATGGATTTCTTGCTGCATTCTCATTCTTCTGCCCTGGTGTCTCTTATGGGATCATCATTTCTGCATGCTTGGATTGTTTTATGGGATCAGTGAAAGGCAAGTGACTGTAAATCTTGACCTCTTCTGCTCCTGGATTGTATACTTTTATTCTTTGTGACCATAAGTGTTCATCTTCACATTGAATAGATAATTAAATGACAAAAATTATTCAAAGGGAATTTATAGTGAGAAATTATACCTTGAAGAACCGATGGGGACCAGGCATAACCCAAGGAGAATCAGGGGAAAAAAAAGTTTAGAATGGCCAAATAAAACACTAAAATCTCTGTGTATTTGGGAATGTCATGAAACATCCATTCACTGGGATAAAACCCCATGATTTTTTTTACCTGCACATCCAAATTCTATTCAAACAAAATTTCTATTAAGGGAAAACAGTGTGGATATTGCTAAAGAACTGTAGCCCAAGCCTGTTATCCATATGAAAGAACTAATCTTTACATGGGGGAATTACAATTCCTCACTCTGTGTATGCCATGAATCTTGTAAAAGAATAATTAGAACTTGCTCCGAAAGGAAAGAAACACCAGACTTGAATAATATTTTAGGAAGAGCATTAACAAACATTTTTACACTGCCAACAATCTTCAGCGCTTTCTAGCAGAGATTTACATTCCATTATTAATTAACTGCACTGAGTCAATAGTGTGACATAAAGCTCAGGAGATGTGAGCTGAGCACAAACTCTGACATCCACGAGAACGGCGCCGTTTGAGAAGTTTGATTTAAAATTTATGCAAATGAGCTCAGCAAACAAGGACCCAACAAACTACTTCAAAGCACCACGCTGCAGCCCTAAAAAACATGACAAGATCAAATCTTTGTCATTTCTCAAGTGTCTTTACAAACCTCTGCCTATTCAGGACAAATTATTTCACCCCCAGTACCTGGATAGTTTGGTGGAGAATTATGAGGTGATTGCTCTTCTCAGGGTCACTGCCACATCAGCCTGGATGACTGCAAGAATTTAAATGTATTTAAATGTTATATAATTTGTCATTTTAGATCTGACTCTTGTAGGTGTCCATAAACTACAACAAGGTCCCAGCTGAGCTGCCTGATAGGGCTGACCAAAACAAAGCCAAAATAATACCAGTGCTATTGTCCCCACTCCTGTTCCTCCAGCTCCCACCATCATTCCATTTTTGGGTTGAGAAACTTCCCCAAGCTGTGTCCAGGGAAAATATTCACTTCAGAGTAATGACAAAAATTATTCAAAACAAATTTATAGTGAGAAATTGGCATGTAAAGAACTGATGGGGCACAGGCACAGCCCAAGGTGATATCACGTTATCATGCTATTGTCCCCCCTCCTTTTCCTTCAGTTGGGATCAGCTTTCAGTTTTTGGTTTGGGAATCCACACAAAATTGCATCTGGGGAAAATATTAAATGCAGTGTAAAGCATTGCTGTAAAGAAATAGTAATTAATTCGTGTTATGTTTCAAGCCACAGAAATTGGTTTATTCCCTTATTGAAAGTTAGGTTAAATCCAGGTACATTTGTATATTCAGAATCGGGGCTTTTAAGGAAGAAAAAGTTTCTCATGTTTCCCGACATCCCATTAAAATGGTTGTCCTTTGACGTCAATTAGAGCTGGCCAAGGGAAAAAAAAATCATCCTTAATTGCTTTTTAGAAATAGACATTATTGCTTGCACCATCACAGCCAGATTCGATTTCCTTTTACAAGAAACCAGGATGCTGGGAATGCTGTAAAACTCCAGCTCTGCTGAATATGGATGTGGAGCTCTGCTGACAGAGAGCTGCTTTCCCTTGGGCTGCGGAAAAAACTGGTGCAAACCCCATCAATGTGCTGAAATATCTCCAAAGTGGAAAAAGCCTGGAGCTGGATGTTCAGCTGGGGCTGGTTTGGGATGGGCAGAGGTCAGAGCCAGGCTGGGAGAGCTGGGGGTGCTCACCTGGAGAAGAGAAAGCTCCAGGGAAACTTTCCAGTGCCTAAAGGGGATCCAGGAGAGCTGGAGAGTGACTTGGGACAAGGGATGAAGGGACAGGACACAGGGAATGGCTTCCCACTGCCAGAGAGCAGGGATGGATGGGACATTGGGAAGGAATTCCTGGCTGTGAGGGTGGTGAGACCCTGGCAGAGGGTACTCAGAGAAGCTTGGCTTCCTATCCCTGGAAGTGTCCAAGGCCAGGTTGGTGGGGCTTGGAGCAATGTGGGATAGAGGAAGGTCTCCCTGTCCATGGCAGGGGGTGGAACAGGATGGGTTTTAAGGTCCCTTCCAACCCAAACTTTCCTGGGATTCTGTGGATGCTCAGTGCTCCATCCCTGCCTCCCCATGAGAGTGAGTGTAACCTATCCCCACAATTAGAGCTACAAAAATGATCAAACCCTCAAAACTTGGGTGTGTTTCTTTACAAGGAGCATCACCAATTTTCTCAAAGCCTTTTCCACATTTGTGTTACTGCAGGGAATCCATAATGTCTCTGCCCACCAGGAAGAAGAGGAGTCCAGAGAGGAGCACCAGGGGCACCCCGGCGGCGGCGAACATGAAGGACCACCCGTAGTAGACGTGCACGGGGACATCATCCAGGCACCTCTCACTCCTCTCCAGGAGGATGTACCTCTGGAAGTCAGCTGCAAACTCCTTCCACATCACAAAGAGAAACACGAGCAGGAGAAACAAACCTCCTGGGAAGAGACACAAAACTGAGTTATGGTCTGTGCAGGGAATACAAGAATAAAAGTGAGAAAAGATCGCTGCAGCTTCTCATCCGTGCTCGGCATCAAAGCTTTGTGTGGCAGAGTTGCTGCTCCTGACGTTGCTCTGCAGGTTCCTGTGGAAGCTGAGGCCACTGGCCATGGAGAGCCCCACACCACAGTGAGCAGTTCCTGCCTCTGACACCTCCTGCTTTGACCACCAGCGTTTCTGAAGGCTCTGCTTTGGCAGGATAAGGCCATGGAGAAACCACTGGAGCAGGGCTGATGTTCCCAGCAGGGACCTGCCTTCCTCTGTCCAAGGTGGGATGTTTCATCTTGTTCACTCTAAATTTCTCAGAGATTAATGAGGAGACACCAAAAGTTACTTCTTTCTTTTTTTATCTACCCTTGCAAGCAGTGTCATAGCCAATCCCCACCAGGAACACAAAGATGCCATGATAAATCCTGGTGCTGGTGGAAAAATCCTGGCACTGCTACGTCCAGACCCAGCAGAGCCAGCACATTATGGGGTGGGAAAGGCACACAGCCATGGGGTATTAATCTTAGATGGGCTACTAAATACCAGAATAATAACAAGAATTATTACGGCAGCTTATGCCACAAAGCTGGAAGCAGATGACAAAAATTAGAGTGGCCCAAATCTCATTTACTGTGTATCTTTAAAAAAATATATATTTCTATGGTGCATTTTAAACTCAACATCTATTAAATCTAAATAGTGATGGTGTGTTGACAGGTCTGAAAGCAGTTCAGAAATATCTGATCTTGCTACTTCACAGGTAGAAGCTGCTATTTTTAAATGGTGCTGTATAACATATAGATATACACACACGCACATATGAAAGAAATATATCACAGCTTATATTATTTTTATGGTTGAAGTGAACTGCTCGAAATTAATTTAGTTGACAAGTTACCACACAGTTCTGTGGATGTGTTGTGGCTTCTGCAAGATTTAATTTCTCCTCTTGCCATTTTTAAATCAAAGGTAGTTGTGGTGTATTTAATTATTCTTTCTGGCAGCTTACGCACTCCAAAATCCAGCTCTTGTGCTAAGGAAAGGAAAGGGGTAAAGATTGATGCTGATTTATCTGCTTAGAGAGGTTACTGAATCTTCAGTCAGAGAAAACACGTCCGTGTTTTACTGTGATTCTGTTTATAATGGTTATAAAAACATCTCAGAGACAAAAATAAGACTCACATGAAGGTAAGAGGCTTCAAAGTCCTCACTAGCACTTTGTTGTTGCAGTTCCCCACCCTAATCTGTCACATTTACTAAACTGCCTCCCATACCCTAAAAAGATGCAATCTTACCAACCAAAAATTGGTGTAGCCATAGAAATATTCTTTACATCACCCCACACTGAAATTCCAGCCAATCTCCCTGACGTGGAGGAGTCCTTGTTTTTCCTGGAGAGGCAGGCAAGGAGTTAAACAGCAGCTGCTGGAACATTTGCATGTTCATTGAGGTTTTGATACCACTTGAAATTAAGTGCACAAATAAATATTTTACACTTACCATGATAGTTGTATGCTTAAAATACCAATTATTCTACTATAAGAAAGCGATGGTGTGTTCAAATAGTCGCATGTCCTTTACAAAATACAATGTATTGATAAGAAGGCAATTAAGTCTTTATTACTGATGTAATTTAAAATTAAATTAATTAGATAGCAACTGAACCTTGAAAAGTGCTCCTTTAAAGATCAATTTCTATTTCATTAACTTATAATACCTACCATAAGAGACGCAAATGAAAGCGCAGCCCCGGTGGGACGGAGAACGTGGGTATGGAAATGTACTTTGGAATTCTGCTTTAAATAACCAGGAATTCTGTGTTGATTTCTCCCAGGACAATTTATATGGCCTAAGTCTCATTTTTTGCAGTAATCAGATCAAAACCTTCCAGTTCTTACTGAGGAGGGTGTGGGAAGTCCCATGTGTGGGTGGCACCATCCCCAACCTCTTCTGGAGATAAGGAATGGGAATTGGTCCCTCCTCTGGCCTCAGGAGAATCTCCAGGTCTTGGCATGGAAGGATTTATTATTAAACAGGTACTGGAGGTGATGGCATGGCCATGGCATCTAAATTAAGAATGTTTTCACACTCTGGGCAAATGACAAGAATATGTAAAGCAAGCAGTCTTCTTCCCTGGAATAATTACAGCTGAGTGATGAAGAATCCCTGGGATTTACATGTCCTCGGTGGGAAGAGAAAATCAGAAGGGCAGGTGCAGCCAAAGGATGGTGGGAGCTCATGAAGGGCAGCTCACCAAAATCTGCTCAGCCAGAAATGCTTGTTTAGAGCAATCACAAGTGTACCGGAACCTGCCTAAAATTTATCACACTTACACCAATCAGCAGCCTCTTCATCATGAGAAAATCAGAATGTTTCACTCCTATGTTACCAAAGTGTTTGGCATTTTTGTTTTAAAATCCGGTTGTATTTGAGATTTTTCATCTGTTGGACAGTTTTCACTTTACTCCCTCCTTTCTGGGGCTTTTGGACACAGCAGAAATTATATTTGTTTCCTGACAGCTTTGGATGTAGAGACAGATTCCTTCCTGCTTTGGGCAGCAAAATGCAAAACTGAAAAAATGTAATTTTCTGTCCAAAACATGGCACAGGCATTGGCACCCACACCCAAGACACAGGGTGCGTATTGGGTTTGGGTAAGTGAAGACCTCATCAAACCTCATCCCCATGCTCCTCTCAGCACCCCTGTGCTTTCTCCACCAGAAAATCACCCGAGTGATTCCTCTCCTTGCCTCCTTCTCCTTCTTTGCCTCTGTTCATTAGGATGGTACTGGGAAAAATTATCTGCGAAACTCCATCTCCAGACTGATGAGGTCAATGGCATCTTCTGGGGAGGGGCTAATTGCCAGAAAATTGCAGTGGGCCATTAAATCTGTCTCCTTTGTGCATGCAGATCTGGGAGCCTGGAGCTCCTCCCCCTCTCCCAACGGAGCTGCGTCTTCCGTGTGGGCAAATTGAAGTGGAGCTTTTCCCTTCTCTCACTTTATTTCCTTGTGACACCTTTATAGCTGCTAATTGTGGGGACAGGTGAGTGAACTCAATCTTTAACTCTTATTCTGGGGAAGCTACTGAATTTTTGTGTAATCTGCTAATTAGGAGAATAATGAACTTTGACTCGTTCTCCTCTCTCGCTCGTTGCCTCTTAGGGATGTTAATAACAGTGAAATGGAGGGGTGACCTTCAGCTGCCCTTCCATAACTGTCAGCCTTCCCTGCACGTGGGGAGCCTGAGACTGCCAAAGTGGAGCTGCTCCATTTGGGAAGCAGAATCTGAGCAAAAAAATCCAGCCCTTTACCTCACAGGAGTGGGAAATCTGCCCTTTTCTTCCACGCTGTTGGGTCATGCTGAAGAACAGGTTGGTCCCACCATGGGCAGGGATGTGTCCCCTCATCCCAGGTTGCTCCAAGCCCCATCCAGCCTGGCCTGGAACACTTCCAGGGATGGGGCCTTCACAGCCTCTTTGGGCAACCTGTGCCAGTGCTGCACTTCTAAGTTTGGTCTCTAAAATGCCCAAAGGAAACGGAGGAGCACAAGGTAGGGAAAAAATGAAGGACCAAAATGAAGGAAAATTGTCTCAGTAACTCAAAGAGCTTCCAGAAGCTGCAGTACAGAGCTCACCCAGCCCTCTTGGTGACGTTGTAGTGACAATTAACAAACCTCTGACTAATGAAACAAAGGGACAATCAGGCACCAGGCAGGATCTGCCACCCCCTGGAAGCACTGAAGCTCATTCCAAGATGGCAAATGCTGGGAGGAAAGCAGCACACTGGCTCTTGGCTCATGTATTCCAGGTGCTTTTGGGAGAAGGCTGGCAGGGAAAACTGCTCAGAAAACGGCCTCAGCTGCAAAGGCAGCACCAGCAAATGTCAGATCGGCTTTGGCTCTTTCCAGAGTCACACAGGGGAGGAATTCCAGGGAAATGGCTCCAATGCTTTGGAAAGGCCCTCAGAAACCCGTCCCAGAGCAGTCCATTGGTTATTGGAGCTGGCACAGTCAGATTTGCCCTCTGGAATGTACACTAAATAAAAGGCATCCCAGGAGGAAATGCAAAGGGATCCAGTTGAGCCATAACAATCCTCACCCTTCGGCGCTGGATTCCCCCAGGGACAGATGGACACACAACCCTCTTCAGGGCGGTCATCCATAAACGTCTGGGAATGCATTTGCACCAGGGGTGTCTTTAGAGCCTTTTGGTGGGAAAAGTGACGTCATTTTGCGATGAATAACCACGACTTCTCCCAAAAGTAGGGAGGCGGCGGGCAGAACAAAGCTGCTGGTGAAGGTTCCCTGCAAGGCTGGGACATCCCGCAGTCCTGGTGCTCCATCTCCCATTCCTGCTGCCAGACCACATTCCCACTCTGCAGATTGCCAGCTTTTTCACACTTCCTCAAGGAGAGATCCTTTCTGCAAGGGAGGTTAATTAACACTGACCCACAGGCCATGATTAGAAGACAAGAGGAGCTTTCTCCTGCATCATCCTGCACATCCCACTTCCCAAAGGAAAGGGATGGCTGGGGACCCGAGCCTCTGTTAAATCCATTGTTCCTACTGCTTAGTGCAATTATGCTAAATATTTTTAGAAGGGATAACGAGAAAATAACCATGGAGGGATGCAACCCAAATCCATCCAGAAGCCAGGGCCAAGCAGGATCCAGAGGACTGAGATCAGGATAAGCCCCCCGAATAAAAGGATCAGTTGAAACACTAAGGAAACTTTGCTGAAAAACACATTGAATCCTTCTGCTATCATCTGAGTGGAAAATATAGCAGGAAGTGTCTTCCAGCTGAACTCGTTCCCCCGAATGACTGTTAATAACAATGATTGCTGTTCAGATTGAAGCTGCATTAATACAAACTTCAATTTTAACAGCAGCATCTTTGTCTAATGCCAAGAGGTTTATGTGATGCATAATCAGCTCTTCCAAAAAGTGTCACATTCGAAGCCCCAGCCTTTTAATCAAGGAGTAGTCAAATAAAGTGGAAAAGCGATGAAGAAAAAGAAAAAAAAAAAAAAAAAAAGAAAAAATGAAGACAGTTGAGTATTACTCGGCATCCTTTTCTGTGATATTTCTGCCCAATGTGCTGGACACACTCCTCAGGGACATCTGCAGCCTCCTGGGAGCCTGGACTGCAGATGGGAAGAGAAAGCTTCCTGCCCTGGTACAGCCCTTGGATTATCCACTATGGGATCACAACAACCCCATGGAAAACATGGGAATCTGTTTGTGGAAAAGGCCCAGGGGGTGCTTGTGCCAGCAGCTGGACCTGAGCCCAGGGTTCCCAAGTGGGCAAGAGGCCAGTGGCACCTGGCTGGGGTCAGGAATGGTGTCCAGGGGATCAGGGCAGTGCTGTCCCCTGTGCTGGCACTGCTGGGGCACCTCCAGTGCTGGGGACAGCTCAGGGACCCTCATGAGCAGAGGGACATTGAGGGACTGGAGTGAGTCCAGGGCAGGGAATGGAGCTGGGAAGGGAATGAAGCCCCAGGAGGGGCTGAGGGAGCTGGGAAGGGGCTCAGCCTGGAGCAAAGGAGGCTCAGGGGGCACCTTGTGGCTCTGCACAGCTCCTGACAGGAGGGGACAGCCGGGGGGGATGGGGCTCTGCTCCCAGGAACAGGGACAGGAGGAGAGGGAACGGCCTCAGGCTGGGGCAGGGGAGAATGAGGCTGGAGATCAGCAGGAATTTCTCCATGGAAAGCATTGCCCACCTCTGTCACCGGTTGCCCAGGGCAGGGATAGAATGACCATCCTTAGAGGAATTTAAAACTTGTGTAGATGTGACAGCTGGGGACATGGATCAATGTCAGAACCTTCCTTGTTAAATATTTTCACTAATGTTTATTATGGGGCAGCAGGAGCTGGTGAAGGATCTGCAATTAAGCTGTGGTTTTTCAGAGAAAGACCTGATTTCATGACAAAGTTCTTCACTTGGCTCAGCTCAACTGAGCTCCAGCCTGTGGCTGCTTGAGTCATAAAAGAGCTTTTTTCTGAGTTTGAGTCACTGGTATAAATCAAGTATTTCTAATACTGAAGCCAGTTATAACTCTCAAATACAGAAAAGGAAAAAAAGCCCAAGTGATAATTCAGTACAATCATTGGTAACAGCAGTGGGAAAAATGAATAAATGCCTATTTTTAATTCGTTTTCCTGCAGTGCCATCGTTTCATCTTTTCAGGTCTCCTTAAGCCAGCCCTCCCATTTTGGATCATGGGGTTTGCCTTTCATCCCTCTGTGGGTTTCCAGCTCTATCAAAGCTAACAGCAGAGGAGCAGCCCAAATGCAAAGCCTGACTTTGGGGAACTGAGCGGGGCTGATGCTGCCCAGGCTTAACACACCTGCAGCTTCACTGAAATAAAAGGGTTGCATACTGCAGTAGTAAAAACAAAGTGATTTTCAAAAACCTCAGCCCTGCTAGGACTAAGGACTATCTTGCTAAAGCCTGGCTGAGCACAGAATCATGGAATCACAGAATGGTGTGGGCTGGAAGGGGACCATAAAGGAGGTCATAAGGACGATAAGGGCCACAGACAGGGACACCTTCCACTGGACCAGGTGGCTCAGAGCTCCTAGGGGTTTAATCCCAGTGGGGAAGAGGGAAATAATCATTTGCTGCTCCCATCAGAGCCCCATCTCCCAGGCAGCACTCCGTCCCCACCTGCCCCCATTCCAAAGCCACCCTGCCCCTGCCCTGTCCCCTCACCTGAGAGCAGCAGGAATCCTCCCCCAACTTTGTAGGAGTGGGGGCTGGAGAAGGGGACCCCACAGACCAGCAGGAGCCCCCCCACGAGCCCGGCAGCCACGGCCAGCAGGATGAACGCCGTCCAAAAACCTCTGTACACTGCAACAGGAGCAAAGTCAGTCAGAAAGGAGTGGGAAAGAGGGAAATTTCAACCTCAGAAATCTTTTTTCTTAATGATGCCATGTTTAACTCCTGCTTTAGCAACAGTAAAAACAACAAGCTGAGACGCTGCTGTGGCAGGCAGAGCTGAGGCTCTGGCTTTGCCAGGGCACCTGGAACAGCCACGGGTTCAGGGGAAATGTCATGCCCCACAGAATGGGACTGGAATGAGGCCAAAGGGTTGGGAAGGTTTGCCAGGGAAGCACACACAAAAAAAAAGGGTGGGAGGAAAGGACATCGCTCTTAGCTGGGCTGGGGAAGGTTGGAAAAGCTTGGCAAGAAAGGAAAGAAAACAGCAAAATTTGGAGAGGTGGATTCAGACCACAGCATTGTTCCACTTTAATTAACACTTCGGGAAGGTGCCAGGCTCCTGGTTTAAAACAAAAGCAGTGTTTGCTAGCAGGGCTGCAGGGAAAACAGGAACTCATTAATTCCCCTTTAATGGCCTTGTTAGACTCTGGGAAAGAGAAGGGGCAGGAGAGCAGCTGCCTGTCCATCCAAGGAATTTGGGGGTTTGGCTATGACTCCAACCACCCCAGGCAGAGTGAGCAAGCTTGGTCCATCACATCCCACCAGCTGGAACAGGATGGGATGCAGCCCACTAATTCAAGTCTCCCAGTAGCCAAGTATCTTGCAGACATTGCCATAAACCTTATCCAAAGGGAGTGGTCCTCCAGCAGAGACCCTCTGATAGCCTGCTCCCCATCCCCTGATTTATCTGATCCCTTGGACCACCACACCTCACCCTGCCACTTGTTTTCCAGAAGCTCCAGCTCGATTTAAGCCGAAGCACGGGCAAGTGGGTAGTGCTGAAACGATTCACACTTGAAAGAGAAATGATACAGAGAAGATGCGTTTTCCTCATTTGAAACCATTTTGTCAGGAGAGCCACTTAGGGAGAGATAAGTATCTTGAACTCTCCAAAACCACAGAATTCATTTTCATGTTTAACCTCCCGTCACCCGTTTCTCTCAGGGAGCCTAAGAGGATGCAGATAAGGCAGAATTATCTCTGGAGCAGGTAATAGCTGCAGGACCCCTCTCCCTTGGACAGCCTCCTGCTTTGTCAGCCCTGGCAAATGAGGAAGGGCTGGTTAGAAAGAAAAGGTGTCAGCGGCAGGGTGTTATCCCAGGGAATTGCAGAGGATCGGGGCAGGGAGGATCCCGGTGTTATCCCTGGGGAATTGCAGAGGATCGGGGCAGGGAGGATCCCGGTGTTATCCCTGGGGAATTGCAGAGGATGGGGCAGGGAGGATCCCGGTGTGATCCCTGCTCCCCCAGGGAATTGCAGAGGATGGGGCAGGGAGGATCCCGGTGCTCCATCCCCCTGAGCCGCCCCCGAGGTGATGGGGACAGGCAGAGCCCGCAGTGCCCCGAGCGCAGCCCCCACATCCCGGCACAGCCACGGAACCACTGGGGTGGGAAAAGAGCCCCGAGAATCCCGAGATGGTCCCGGGACTGCCCCAGGGGACACGTCTGGGAGGGTTCCACAGCCGGGGCTGACAGGCAGGGACAGCAGGACTGGCGCCTCCAGCGCCCTTTCTTAGGATGGAAAAAGCAGCGTGTGTGTGTTTATCAGCAGGATCACTCAGAACCGGGACGCTGTGTCCATCTCGCCCCAGCAGAAACAATCCCACTGCTCATCCCGCGTGTTTGCTGCACGTCCTGCACCAGCTCCTCCTCCTCCTCCCTCCACAGCTCCTCGGATCCATTCCACACCCCAGGGCAGGAATTCTGCACAGCCAAAGAAATGAGCTGCCTTTCCTCGCATGCTCCTACTGACAATATTTTTTTTAATTAATTTCTCATAGAGAAGAAAAAATAAAATAAAAACCAAAAAAAGGTACTACTAAAGGCTAAGGAAAAGGTCAAGATGTTTGTTTGTGCAGAATGCCTGCCCTGCATCCCCGGAGGCAAGGCAGACTGATGCACACTATTTAAAGAAATCAATTCATTTCAAAAAAGATCATTGAATTAATTCTAACTGCTGCCACCAATTTAGCAAATTAAAATTCCTAACAGCAACTGATTCATTAAAGAACTTGGAAAATATAGAGAAACATAAATAAAAAGGGACCCGGTTGAAAGGAAGCTCTCCAACTGTGTAGTGTTCATTGCTTTAAAAATAAGCCAGCCACTTACGTGGATTTTCTAACAATTTGGTTTTTAACCAATTTTCCAGTGCTTGTTTATTTTGTCTTGCAACAAATCAACACCTGAGCTACCCCAGAAAACCAGATTCTGGGATGGAGTCAGCACTCAGGCTGGGTTTGGGTGGCCTGGCTCCAGCTCCTCCCAGTGAGAGAGGAAATGGGAGAGAATGGATTTATCCTCCTGCCCTGCTCACGGGGAGGAGCTGAGACCCTTGGGAGGGAGCTCAGCCCATCCCAGCACTCCAGGCTGGAGGAGAAAACATGGGAGAACCTCTCAAGGTGGGCTTGGGCAGCCAAGCCAGCAGGACTGGCTTGTGAAGGAGCTTTCCAGAGGTCTTGGCTGTGTGAATTTACAACAGGAAAACCACAGCACTGACACACATCCCAAATCTCTGCCTAATCCCTTGGAAAAGGAGCTGCTGGGGGAGAAGGAAAGAAACCCACCTGCAGTTGTGTCATAGGAGGGATGGGGGAAAGGTCCCACAGCAATGGGCATGGGGAAGAGGTAGCCATGCATGCAGAACTTGGGGTGGGCTTGGCTGGCTGGAAAAGATAAAGAAGAATTAAATCCCAGTTTGCTTTTATGTCCTGCAGAATCAGTTTCAGTACTGAAATGGTGATGTGCTGTTGTGCAAAACCTGCAAAACCCTCAGTGAAATCAGAAGGCTGGGGAGGGAAAAAAAAAGATAATAAATCTTGGTTAGAGAGAAAAATAAAAATAGAAATAATAATTACAAAAGAGGGGAGATATCAGAGGATCTGAGACTGATTCTTACACATCCTCTCATCTTCATAACCTGACTCTGAGGTGGACAAAAATCATGAAAGATGGAACCAGTGAAGTCAGTGTCAATATTCTTGTTGCTGTTTTCCTCCAGAGAATGTGCCTGACCACCTGGAAGGGTCAAAATGTTTGGGTAGGAGAACAAGGCACTTCCAAGACCTCCAGCTGGTGAGAAGGAAAAGCACAATTAGAATGGAAGTGCCCCATCAATATTAATACCACTGAGGCTTATCATGATTAACAGTAATAGAATGAATGTTAAATGAATTAATTAATGGTTGGCCACTTATTTAAATATGTTCCCCAGCTCAAAGGAGCACTTTATAATAGGTGGACATTAGTTCATGCTAAATTGACTATGGAATACCTATTGAATTAATTATTACATCCACAAGACCAGCAAATTAATTTGCCATGATCAATCCTATTATAATAAATACCTAAAGAAGTAGCAAAAAATTTGCCAGTTATCAGAGTGACTCATTTTACTTCAGGTAAAATTATATTATGTATTTCCATATAATGTAATTCAGTAGCAAACTCCCTGTCTCAAGCCTGTCCTTTTTTATCACAAATTTCCTGCATGAAAAACCTCCCATTGTTGAGTGGTGGCGGGAAGTATTCCTGCAAGATTTTACAGGAAACAGGTCAGGGGCTGGGGGACAGCGAAGTCATTTGAAATTTTAATCACTGCAGAGTAAATTTAGTGTGGGAGCCTGCACTATTTGCAGGGAAGTGCCCTCTGAGGGGATTGTGCTGCTCCACAACCTCAGGAACATCTTCCATCGAGGCCTCAGTGGGCACAGGGCCAAGGTTTCTGTGGTGTTTGAAGCCTTTGCAGAATTTATTTAAAATCTGGGGGGATTTTATCCCAAATCCTACTGTAGAGTTGTGGCTCCCAGCAGGGCTGGTGCCAGGTGTGTCCTGGTGTGGTCTCATTCCTTTCCTGTGCCTGGTGGGAACACCTGGTTCATGGGGCCAACCCTTCACTGCACGAGGGACACCAGGGTGGCACCAGCCAGGGTCACGGAACTGGTTTTGTCCCTTCCTTCAATTTGTTTTTGATGAGGGAATGTGCTTTCAAAAAAATAAAGGATTTTGCATCTCTCTCTGTTTATTTTCAAGTGTAATTTCAATGATCTTAAAAAGTAAAAAAAGTAAGGACTTAAAATAAAATGGCTTTCCACCACTGGTCCTGAGCACCCAGGGATACCACGAACGTGCAGTTCCAGCCTTCCCAGTGCTGAAACCAGTGGGAGTTGGGAATGTTGAGCACCTGGAAGGCAGAAAATAGGGACAGAACAGCGATGCTGGGAAGGGCATGGGCTCACATTTACAGAACTTTGCTGAGCACAAACATCAAGAGGTATTGGGAGGGAGGAGGAGGAAGGATCAGCATCTCCTTGCTGGTGGAAGCCACCACTTCACGTAACCTTGTAGGTGATCAATTAAATGGCCTCATGAGGTTGCAACATTTCAATGAACAATCCTCTGAGAGCAAAATCCAAGTCAAAAAATGAGCATAGAAAGGGCATGAAAAGAGTGAGCCAGCTTTGCTTTTGACAGAAGATGAGAATGACAAAAATGAAATAAAAACTGTCTCCTCATCCCTGGGAGCACTGCCTGTGTTTGTTTCCCATTAAGCTGTGATGGAATGCTGTGGATAGGGAGTGTGGCATTGTACTCACTGTACCAGAAGGTCCAGATGCTCTCGGGGTGGCCCTCACCAAAGAACCAGCACCGCCAGAAGAAACCCTCATGGTGGAAAGTGAGGATCTCATTCCCAACCTCTGTTGGAGCTTCAGCCTGGGGAGGAATGAAAGTCCAGGCTGAAACACGGAACATCATGGTACAAAGAGTGGATGCTTTGCTTAGACAGACATTGATTTAATTTTTTATGGGTTTTCATTTGTTTTTTGAGTCAGTTTTGGAGGGATTGGGGAACACGGAGGAGCTGCTGTCCTTGACTTTCTGCCGTGCCAGAGCTACAAAATGTTCTGACAACAAATTGTCCTGCAGACCTGCACAAACCATTTGCCTCCTTTTCTCCTGTTGTTAACCCCCTGCCAGCCAGACTGGATGGGAATTCCGGGAGCTGGGCCTTCTGGGTGTGTTCTACTCCTCAAACACCTTCCTCCAACCCCCAGATCAGACCTGCCAGCACAAGATTTTGGTCTTTCTTGAAGGGACAATATTGCAAAGTCCAGTCATGGAAGATTTACCAAAGAACTTATTAAAATTATCCTCAAAATCAGCTTTATCTTCCCCACACACAGTTTGGTAAAGGAGACAGGACTGTGACAAAATTAAGTTTCATGACGGATGGGGAACGTCCATAGAGGAATAGCCACAGAAAGGAGATGGGACTCAGCAGGGAGGTGCTAGAGGTACTTATCCTGTCACAAGTTAATAGGTTTGGGTGGGAAGGGACCTTAAAACCCATCCAGTGCCACCCCTGCCATGGGCAGGGACGCCTTCCATTGTCCCACATTGCTCCAAGCCCTGTCCAGCCTGGCCTTGGACATTTCCAAGGTCCAGGGGCAGCCACAGCTGCTCTGGGCATTCTGTGCCAGGGCCTCACAGGGAAGAATTCCTCCCCAACATCTCTCTGGCAGTGGGAAGCCATTGCCCCTTGCCCTGTCCCTCCATCCCTTGTCCCCAGCCCCTTTCCAGCTCTCCTGGAGCCTCTTTAGGCCCTGGAAGGGGCTCTGAGTTCTCCCCAGAGATCTTCTGCTTCCCTCTCCTACATGTTTTATGTATCACCTTATAGCAGCTTCCAGAGCTCTGACCTGATTCTCCTTTTACTTTCAGGATAAAACCCTGACTATGACAAGGGGAACATTCAGCCCTGAAACCTCCTCAGCCGGTGGCTCTGACTTGGTGCATCCACATTTTACTGAGCTTGCCAGATACTCAGCCCATCCTTATCTGTAAGGGACAGGATTTGACAGTTTAAGAAAGGGCAGAGAAAGTAAAAACAGAGGCTGTTATCCACAACCAGTAACAGAAATAATAGAAACAGTGTCTGAAATAGAAATAAAATAGCTCAGAGGGAAGAGTATGAGTAGTTCCTATTTGTGCCTGGTGCTTTTGAAGTCACTGCCTCAGCGTCAGGCTCCCCAGCACTTGGCCAAGAGCATCTCTGAAATGTTTGAGATGCTTATTTGTGTCGTGCAGTGCATCACCTCTGTTCTCTCCACTTTTAAAAACAACTAAAATGTGAAACAATTAACACTGTCACTTCCCAAGTACACAAAAAACAAGTGGCACTTCTCTGTTTCTGCCATCCCCAGGCTTTACTGAGCTGCTTGAAACTAAAGACCCTGTTTTCTGTTTCACTTCTCCAGGCATTTTTTCCATCATAATTTTTTTTTTTTTAGTTAGGAAAGTCATTTGGAACCATGACTCAAGCAAACAGTGCCCTACATTTGATTATGGGATTCTGAAATGAAAGAAAAAATATTTCTTGCTGGCATCATGATGCCTACCCAGGGTGACTCACTGCACCAGGAAAAAAATCAAACCTAATTGGATTGAACTTTGAAGTAACAAAAAGTCTGCACACAACGAGGATCTTCCTGTCATTCTGTAATGGAAACCACACATTGATTGGCACAAAAACATTTCGGGGGAGTGGGTGGCTCGAGGAACTGATCTGGTTGTTATTTCATTGAAGAGTTCGACAACAGCAAGTGCAGCAAGAATCCAACTTGAGGGACCTATAAACGAGTGACACCAGCCCTTAGCACTAAAATACCAAGCTGTCCCTTGAAAATTATATTTCCTTCTAACTAAAATCCTATATAAACCTTACTTTGAGGATATCCAGGCCACTGGTCAGATAAGCAGGAACCCGTCTGCTCTGCTCTGTGTCTGATCACTTTAGTTTGGTGTCTGTGCTGCAGCTGTACCACTTCAGATGGAAGCGACTGCCAAGGCCCACACTTTTAAACGTGAACTAGTTTTAAATGAAAAAACTACCGAGGGAGAAATCTTTCAATGGCAAATATCAGGAGATATCTTTTGTCTTTAGAGGGAAATGCTGTCAACAGCTAAAGCTCTTACATTTTTGCCTTTCATTCTCTAATGTTCATATCTGCCAGATTACAAAGATCTCTTAATGCTTCCTAGACACAATTTACTCCAGTCAAAATGCTCAATATTATGGAAATGCCATGTTGGATTTTAAAGAATTTAAAGTTTTACCTCAGGCTGAGGTTTTACATTAACAGGTCACTTTCATCGAGCATAAACATAATCAGAGATTTCAAAATTTTAAGATCTGAAATTATTTAGGCAAGTCCTTTCAAAGCAGAAGATTTCAGAGCTCACCCCCTGGTGCTCAGAGTGCTGTTCCCATGCTCGAGGACCCCGCAGGTGTCGGTGGCCAGGAGCCAATAATCCGTCCCAAAGGCGATGAGGAAGAGCAGCACCCCGGTGCCCCCGAGGATCCCGGCTGCCAGGGCAGCTGCTCCAGCCTTCATGGGGCAGCAGGGGGGAAACCAGCCCAGGGGGAACTCAGAAAAGGAGGAAAAGCCCCGAGTTTCCCGGGTCTCTGGGAGAGCAGGGCCAGAGAAATGCTATTTTTGGGTGTGGGCAATGATCTCCTGGCTGGTGTGAGTTTCAGTGGGTGGTGGGGCAGAACTAATAAAAGCAGATGAGCTGGTGTAAGCGAGCAGCTGTGGCATTAAGGATCATGACAAGCAGCTACAGGGCCATGCAAGGGGACACACATGGCTGCTGCTGCTGGCAGAGGAGCAGAGCCAGGAGCCCTCAGGACACAGCTCTGGGTCACGAGTGCAGAATTCCTGGGACAGCAGGGAGTTACTCCCATCCCTCCCTGCACACACGAGCAGAGGTGGACTCAAAGGTCTTCCCCACACCCTGGAGCCTGTGGTGTTCTCAGCCACTGTGGTGACACCCCACAAATGGCACCTCTGGAATTTGCGCCTCCTCCTTCCTCTGAGCAAAACTCTGATGTGGCTTTTACAGAAAGTAACCCCAGAGATGCAAGAAAAACATGAAAACACTGGGAGATCTTAAATATCCCAGTGCTCCTGGGAGGGTTGCAATCACCACCTTTGCACCAGGCAGGTCCACATGGAGCTGGACAAGGAGAATCCAACCAGGTGCACACATGGACACGCCGGGGATGTCCTGCAGCTGTAAATGATGTTCTCCTTCCTACCATGGAAAAGTGAATTACATGGATCCATACCCCTCCCACCCACCCAGCCTGCTCTAGGAGAAGTGTCTCCTGGGAGCAAGGACATTCCTGCATGGAATTTCACTGCCATTTGCTTCCTAATGTTTTTGGCTTCTGCTGGAGCATCTGCTGTAGATCACTGCCAGGAATGGGATGCCAGACTAGGAAAATTATAATTTCTGTAGGGCAATAACTATATTCCTGTGGCATGCCAGGAGGTTGGGGGAAGATATTTAAATTACAGTTAAAAATCAAGTTCTGATTTTCTAACCTTAGCCTTAGTCAGGATCTGCTCTAAAAATGGGTGGGTGATGATGTTGACTTCCCTATCCTATGGGAATTTGTGCTACCAAATTAATTTCCAAATCAATTTAATATTTAAAGTTACCTGTGAACATATGGGTATCTCAAAGCAACTGCACACTGGTTGGGGAACCTGGAGAGGGTTGGGAAAAATTTTGACTACACTTCTTATTGAGGCATACAGAGTGATGAATGTTCTCAATCTTCTGTTGTGCTTCTATAAGCAGAACAGAATTTGAATTATAATAATTTATTTTATCATCTGCATTGTTTTTCTTAAATATTGCAGGGGTAGCTATTAAATAACACATCAGACCTCTCTCCCTCACTGTCCTGGGGAAGAATTGCCCCTGGTTTAACCTGACCATGTGAAGAATTCCACAGGATCCAGAGCAATCCCTTCACTGACAAAGGGAAAAGGAGAGCAGGGACAGGGTGCAGATTTACCATCATGCAGGACCAAAACTCAGCCACAGAGCTGGGATTCTGCAGGAATAAACACACCCTGTCCATCCCATTGCCCTGCCATGCCACTGGAAACACTCCCAGCTCTGCAAGGGATTTCCATGTGGGTTCCCGTGATCAACCCTCCCTAAACCTCCACTCATCCCATTCCTACACAAATTACCCTTTCCCACCTCATCCCAGCATATTCACTCTTTTCCCGTAGCTTTGAACACCCATCTCCCAGTCACTGGTGTTTCGCTGCTGCTCTTTGTAGTGAACATAAAATGGTTGATTAAATACAAAACACAACTTATCTATCGCCTAAATAATCAATTAGTGCAATTCCAATCAGCCATTTAATCACCTGTCTGAAGTGACAATGACAATTGGTTGCCATCTCTTCTTGCGATCTCCTCCTCAAAGCTGGACACGACTGACAGGAGCTTTGGGTGAAAACAAGGATTTGCACACCAGGAGTGAGATTTTTTCTGTAGCTCACACTGCAATTACATAAAATTAAATGTAAAGTGGGCACTTGTGTATTTTTGGTTTTAAAAAAAGGGATTAATGCACACTTCCACATTTCTGGGTGTGTTTTGAGCCAGCTGTATTTGGCACTGCTGGCTTTGTGCTACTGCACATCCCAAGTTAGTGCTGTTTGCCATTTGGAAGTGTCCTCTGGAATTCTGGGTCCCACTGGCAGCCAAACCCTGCGTGGCTGAGGCAGAACATTGCTGGTGCCCAGCCTTGGCTCTCCACAGGATGCCTTGTGCCCAGCCAAACATCCCCCAGGTTCTGAGGCTGCGGAACAGGAATTGAGTTCCCAAGGTTGAAATGTCTCTCCATGCACTGAAATCCCACTCCTGACAGGTGTTTCTTTTCAAAGACAGGTTGGACAGGGATTGTAGCAACCTGGTGCAGTGGAAGGTGTCCTTGCCCATGGCAGGGTTTGGAACTGGACCATCTTTAAGGTCCCTTCCAACCCAAACCATCCTGTAACTCCAGGATGAATCTATGATTCCTTGTCACAGCCCCAAGCACGTCCTCATCACCTTTAGGATCCAAAAAATTTCCTGGGCAATGAGACTGCATGGTCTCTCCCACAGCCTGCAGAAAGTGGGAATGATGATGTTTGTGCTGGGATTTTGGGAATGCCACACCAAAGCCAGGGGGGTGGATTAACCACCCAGCACCACATTCCATGCAAAGGCAGACACAAATACCATTTAACTCCCAAGGAAAACAGCCCTTCCCTTCTTCCCTTGCCTCTCCTGGCGCCAGCAGGGACCTGCCTTCAGCATCCTCTTATCCAGAGGTGAAATGATGGTGCCACCATAGGCAGCTCCAGGACTTCAGTGGTTGAAAAGGAAACTTGTATCCTGAGCATTTATTAATTCCTAATTGACTCCAAAGTTTTTTGGTTTTTTTTTCCCTTAAGCTTTATACCAAAATTGTGACTCTTTAAAACATAGATATTCTAGCAAGGAGCTGGGGCAAGTCATCTCAGATTTTTCACAGAATTGGGTGTTTTACCTTTGAATTGATCAAAGACTCCATCAGCACAGTCTGTATTGTTATTTCCTGTAGTTTGATCCGTGCTCACAGAAAAATTTACATTTTATGTAGATAGATCAACATCTTTTCAGTCTCTCATGCACAAAGTAGAGGATTTCTTGGAATTTGATAAAGAGATGAGTTTCCAGGGCTGCCTTTGGAGATTTCACTGAGTCCCTCTGGAGATCTGCAGACCTTTCCTCATTGGAAAGGTCATTGGAGCTTGGCCTGGTGATCCTGGGTGGTGAAATCCTGGAATAGGTTGTTCAGGGCAGGGGGGGGTCCCCATCCCTGGGGGGATTTAAAAGCTCTGTGAAGGTGGCACTTGGGAACACAGGTCAGTGGTGGTCCAGGGGGAATGGTCGGGCTCCATGGTTTTAAAGGGCTTTTCCAAACGAAATGATTCCATTGTTCTATGATCTGTCCTGCTCCAAAAGGTGTCCCATGTGGTGTTTTCTTAGTTAGGTAGGTCAGTGAATCTCTCTCAAGTCTCTTCTTCTACTCTTTTCTCCCCAAACCTCTGAACAAAAAGACACCAATCACAGCAAAGCCAACCAGACCACAACAAGAGCACCCCAGCACTGCCAATTTTACCTTGGAACAGCCACCAAAATCCCCAATGGTTGCACAAAAAGAGCATTCCCCCAGGCTGAGCTGTGCTGGAAGGGAGAGCAATGATACCCATGCCGACATTTGCCCCTTTAATTCTGCATTAAAATGATAATCTCCAGTTCATCTCCATCACATGCTCCTTTTTCATCTCTCCCGTCTCCACGTCTCTTGGAAGAAGCACATAAGCCTGGATGTTGAAAGATCCTTAATGGTGCTTCTGAGGCTGAATCCCCTCCAGGACTTGATGTCAGTAGAGAAAAAAGCTCAAATTTGCCTCACCTGCTTCTCAAGCGCTGACAGCCCTTTCCAGGATTAAGTCATTATAATCTCCTTAAGCAGTCATGAAATAAAATAAACACAAGTGTGGTTTTCTGCTCAAAATAAAAATACTAAAGTTCACATGAGGAAATGCTTTTGGAGTTGTGAGTACAGGGGAGATTTTGCCTGATTTTCAAATGCAGCTGACTGATGTCTTTGCAAAGAGTTTTCTGATGTGGTTTTTGGGCTCTTGCTTTGCCATCGAGCTACTCCCCCTCATTAACAACTTTTGCCCATTTTAACCTGAACTTTCCACAGACTCCTGTAAACTTCCAGAGCAGGCACAGAGCAAAAACTCTCTGAACTCCTAAAGGAATCAAACTGATGCAATTTATTTCCACAGAACCATGCAATATTCAATGATACACTGAATCCGTGTTTTTAACACTTTTTAAAGGACTAAAACCCTGGAAAGAATTAATTAGGCATGCCCTGAAGCCTGAGCACTTAACAGTTTTCCACTCGGTTGTAGAATTTTAAGACCACCAACACTGGATACTGGCAAAGATTATCAAAGGTATTCTGGGCTGAAATACAAACTAGTCAGAGGGCTTGGCCACTAAGCGACTGGAAAATACTTCATGAAAGCTTTAGCCAGGCTATTGTATTTTGTAAAGAAATTTTAAGAAAAAATCTGCAGTATCCAGAAGGTTAAATTTAGGGCAGAGTGACTCACTGGGAAAAAATGTCCTGCTGGGAATATTGTCTTCTCTGCAGATCAAGCAAATTGTTCATGCAGCAGAGAGGTATTGAAGGACCCAGCACTCCGAGTGGGGCTGGAAGGGAACGATGGGCTGGGATCCACAAAGGATCCCATGCCTGAGCATGGGAATGTGGGGCTGGAAGGGAATGATGGGCTGGGATCCATGAAGGATCCCATGCCTGAGCATGGGAATGTGGGGCTGGAAGGGAACGATGGGCTGGGATCCATGAAGGATCCCATGCCTGAGCATGGGAATGTGGGGCTGGAAGGGAACGATGGGCTGGGATCCATGTAGGATCCCATGCCTGAGCATGGCAATGTGGGGCTGGGCTGCAGCAGCCTCTGCAGCCACTGCACACCTGGAGCCAGCAACCTCTGGAAGTGTCAGGAGCTGGGAGATGCTGACATGGAACTGTCCCTCATGCTGAATTGAGATGAGAATGTACAATTTCAAAAAAAGTCCAAGTAATTTTTTTTAACCTTTTTTTCCACATCAGAAAAAATTTCCATTCAATTTTCTGGCATTCTTCCAACCACTTCTGTTCCCTACAGCAGTATTGCAAAGAAATCTACCCCTGCCAAAACAGGCACCATTAAATAAGGTCCTTGATAACCCACAATGATATTGCAGTGAACTGATGGGAGTCTCAATTGGAGAAAGTTCCTTATTTAAGTGCCTGATGCCCAGAAAAATGATGGATGCTGTACAAGATGACAAGGATGGATGCAAGACAAAGATGGTACAGACACACAGGTATTTCAAAAATAACACAGGTCAGATGCAAAAGCATAAAACCAAAATAAAAGAGCCAAAAAAACCCAAACAAAACCCAAGCAAGAATTAGTCACTCACAGTTTCTATCCTTGATTAAAAACTCCTAGACAAGCAAATTGATATAATTTCCTTTTCGCTCTCCCATTATAGAATAAAAACGACTCACCTTAGTAAATCTTCCTATGACTATTTACTGTGCAGAATTTAAGGAGAAATTTAAAACATTGAGGATATAAAACTGCAGGTGAACAGGGACATTCCAACCCCAGAGAGCTGAGGACCTTCAGGTTCAGTATTTTTTCTCTCTCCCTTGCATACAACGGCTTTCACCAATGAACAACAACACCAATTTTATTTCCTTGTTACAATTGCTTTCCTCACTCATGATCTTGGGATCACTGGCCAAGGGTTGAAGGAGCTGCTGGTCCAAGAGGATCTCTTGGATCTTCCCTGTTCCAAGAGGATTAACCTGGAATGACCCCCAGAGACACCCCTGAGTGTCCCCAGCTCCTGATGATGTCACCAGCAGCAAGTTGAAGATGCGAGGAGAGAATAACTCAGAGATGATCCCATAACACAGCGAGTTTAATGGAAACAGAAATGTAGAACACTGCAACATATTCATAAATGTCTTAGATTGTATCATATATTACAACATACTCAAAGATGGCCTGTTTTCTAAACCAAGTACAGCCAAACCCACATGGCTTCCTTGCACATGGATTAAGCTAGGAAAAAAACCAACATTGTAATAAATGGAAGATGACAATGAGCCTATATGAAAATCCATGCATATGTACATATATGTATATACACATGTAAAACACACGTTTATTGGTAAAAGCTCAAATTTTCCTTTGCAATGAAGTGAATTTCCAGTGATGGACTCACCTTCAAGTAAACATGAACCACCTCAGCTTATGCCAGGACACCATAAAGGGTTTTTTTCAGAAGAAAATGAGACCTTGGACCATTGCAAAGCAAATTCACACAAATTTGGGCCTTTAATTTAAAATGAAAGGCCCAATGTACCATGCAGGGGTCTCCTAAGGGAGTATTTCTGCACACAGGAGTCTGGTTCTGCGAGCCCAAAACTATCACGGCGGGAAGTCTGTGAATTCCTACAGTTTCTTTTAATGGTGTTTCAAAAAGAGCCACTCGTTCAGATTAAACACTCTTGGATCAGAGGAAGGAGAAGAGAAAGAAAAATGTCAACACAAAACTAAAACTTGCCCTGTCAGGTTCAGTAAGGACAAGAATTCAAAGGCTTGAACTTACCTGGAGTTTCAAAGAAAATTACCCAAAGCTGGGGCTACCTGTCTTCCTCAGGTCCTATCCCCAGAGTTTTCCTGCATCTGCTGTGCAAAGGGCTCACACCTTTCCTGGGAGAAGCCACCAGGGTTTGGGCCACCCTCCTGGCACCCCTCTAAACCCACAGCTCCCAGCTATGGCAGCACAGATCGTCCCAAAATATCTTTACAGGATTAATGAAACCAACCAACCACGTCAGAAATCTTTCCCATCTATTTAAGGGCTGTTGCCTTCATCTCCTGCTATCACCACTGGGTTTGGAGCCTCCTCATTTTAACTTTGAGGTGAATCATTCCTTACATAAATTTTCAAAAACCAGTAAGAACATATTTCTCCCTTTTAACTCAGGTGCAATAATTTTTCATTAGCAGAATTGTGGCTGGGTGTGGGACAATCCCTCAGGTAAGACACAGCCCCTTACTTAACTATGTCATTTAACTTTGGGCTCCCTGAGATTAATGTTTATACTCAGGATCCATCAGTTCCTGAGGAGAAGAAATCTGTTGCTGTTTCTGCTCTTTCTTCCATTCCCTAATAAAACCTTCTTTGAGATTATCAAGTTTTTCCCAACCTATAATCCAAATGCTCCCTGCTGTTTAGCCTATCCCTGAAAATTAATGAGAAGATCCCATATCTCACCTTATTAAAACATCCTTCCTTGCAGTTGTAGGCAGTTTCAGCAATTTTCCCAGACTGAACGGGCTAACTTTTCCTAGAAATTCCTTAGAAATGTCCCCTCAGCTATTTCCTGGCATTGCTGGGCATCTTTTCCCTCAGCTCCCACAGAGAACCCAACACTGGGCAATAAGAGTGACTTTCCATGCAAACCACTCCGGATATTCTGCCCTGTCTACACTGTCCTTTCCAATGTGCATCTTATTTACATTATCTACACATCCAGCAGCCCTCCCTGAAGGAGTCAGAGCCCTCATGGGGAACCAGAGCATCCCCTGTGTTGGTACATCTCCAGAGTCAGCTCCTTCACCCCCGTGCCGCCGGGCTGGGGCGGTGGGATGGCACACACGGACTTGGACCGGCTCTCCTTCACCTCCCGGACCTTCTCCGTGTTCCCCACTGTGGGAAGAGAAACAGCACGAGAAACACCACGAGAAACATCACAAGAAACACCCTGAGAAACACCCTTCTTTGTGGTTCAGCAGGAATGAAGGAACACCGAGGTGGCCACGTGCCCTTTGGGGATGAGCTGTTCCACTCCACTTCCCAATTATAAAACAGGAGACAAAGATCAGTGTTTCCATGGAAGGAAAAGCCAAAAAAAAGGTGATTTAAACTCAGGTTTACACTTCAAAATACATAAAGTATTTGGATCAATATCATCATTCTTTTGTCAGTCCACATCTGCATCTTTGTAGAGGAAAAATTCACGTTGGTGACTTCCTAAACCTCTGGAAAATGCAGGTGTCCTGCTGGAGCACCTGGAATGTCCTGTTGTCACATTATGGGATTGTTTGACAGGGATGAACATGCAACCATGACAGAAGGGTTACAATCTCCTTCTGTTCTGACATCACTGTATTTCAGTGGCCATAGTGCTCATCTTTTCTTTGGGGTGGAAAAAAAATTTACCCAGAAATAATGGGTTTTATCACTTTTCTCTCCTTACAGTCACAATTTTCTTCAGGAGGAACATTAGTGAAGTATTCCTGGTAAACTGTGGATTAAAACAGCTACATCCCAAGTTGGATAAGGCAACCTGACCTGGTTGGAGATGTCCCTGTTTGTGGCAGAGGGGTTGGATTAGATGGCTTGGAAAGAGCCCAAACCATTCACACCAACCCCAGGTGGGCCGAGAGGTGGCACCAGGGCTCTTTCAGCTCTTCTTGCTCACCCATGAGGCTCATTTAAGGAGCCCCACTCTGTCCCACAACCTCCCTGTCACCTGCTGGGCCATTCCACAGGGATGAGGGAGGGCAGGGAATGAGCCCCAGCTCCCCAACTTACCGGTGAGGGAGCGGCAGAGCTTGGGCTGCGGGCTGGGCTCGCCCTGCGCCGAGCACGAGTCCTCCTTCTGCGACTGAGGGAGAGAAGGACTTCAGTGCCCTGGGAAACCTGTTCAAACACCCCTGCCTCATAAACCAATCATCTGCAATCCCTGAGGGTTCCACTCCCTTTCATCTCACTTTTGCCATGTAAAAATAAACAACAACAACAACAAAAAAAGAAGGATTGCTAAAAATAGGCTGAAGAGTTGGCAGGAAGTATTTGCAGATGGTGATTTGCTACAACACAGAATCATGGAATGGCCTGGATTAGAAGGGACCTTCATCCCATTCCAACCCCTCTGCTGTGGGTGGGGACACCTCTCACAGGACCAAGCTGCTCCATCCAAACTGGCCTAAAACCCTTCCAGGGATGGGGCATTCACAGATTCTCTGAACAACACTGCAAGCTCCTTATGGACTGTCAAGAATTTAGAAATGAAACTGAGCCAGTGTCAGAGGCTTAAACAGTTAAAGCAATTATGTTTTGAGTTCTGGGAGAGGTCTGAGCCCCCCAGGAACGGCTCAGCTGAGGATGGGAAGGAGCAGCCCTGGAGAATGGGGCAGGGAGTGCAGAAGGCAAAGCTGTCCCCAGGATATGGATGTTTCTCACCTTGGCTGTTCCCCACGCTGGCTGCAGGCCAAGGAGGCAGGTAACGAGCTGGCACTAACGAGCTCCCTGTCCTTTCACTCCAGTGCTAATCTCCACCCTCCAGGACAAAAAAATGGGAATGAAAAAAATAAAAATCAGGTAGCACAATGCCGCCTGGATTGTTCGGCGCCTCTGCAAACTGGGAATAAGTCTCTCACGCAGCTGTGATTTGGCACCTCGGTCCAGAAACCCAGACTGCCAAAATAACTCTGGACACCTCCCAGCCCGGTTTTCTGTTTTGTTTCGGTTCGTTCTCCTCCCTCCCCTAACGAGGACCGCTGCCCTCCATCCCTTGTTCTCCCTTTTATTGACCATTTTAATAATAATGCCTTCCCGGCTCCGGCAGCTCCTTGGAAAGCCATTCCCAGGGGCATTGAGCGATTCTCAGAGCATGCTCCATGAAAGGGCTCTGACATAATTACCAAAGGCACTCTGTCATTTACGCACATGGCTCACAGGCAGCTCCAAATAAGCTCCTTCTGGGGGAGTGCACTCCTGTTTTGGCAGGAGAAAAGAGGACCAAGTTGCCTGGCTACAGGTGCAAGGATTTTCTGGGTGCTCCGTGGTAAATAAAAGCTGTCCTGGGTCTCAGAATCTGCCCTGCCAGCTCAGGCTGGGCTGGATCCCAGCCTAAAATAAGGCCAGCCCCAAAAGCAGCCGGTGCTGGAAGCCAGCAATGATGCACAGCTCCAGGAAGCAGCAGCCTTCGGCAGGAATTTTGTCCTTAGGCAGAGGAAGGCGAACTTTCTGCTGGAAATAGATAGTCTTGGAGTTAATCCTCCGGGCTGTGGTTCAGAGCTGAAGTCACCGCGTTCTTCCTGCCAAGGTCCTTCTGCCTGGTGTAAACCATTTAACCTGCTCTGGAGGAAGGAAGATTGTTCTGTTCTTGCTGCTTCTCTCTGTTTGCTCTCCAAACTCTCCTTGGAGGAGGCTCCAGAGCCCCCTCTCCCTGCTATAAAAGCCCCTGAAATGCAGGAGACCCCTAAGGCACCCAAAGCCACCCAGGAGAGGTGACTCAGAGCCATAGAACAGTCTGGGGTGGAAGGGACTTCAGAGATCATCCGTGTCCATCCCAACCCCTCCTGGCTGGAGCTGATGCTGGGCACAGAGCTGTGTCCATCCCGGGCAGGGAGGGCACTGCCTTCTGCTCTGGAAGGAGAGGGATTGTCCAGCAGCCAAGGTGAACTGGGCTCCTCCCCAGCCCGCTCAATCCACCAACCCAAGCAGGGATGTTCTCCCACACATCCCTGATTTTGTTAGGGGGGAAAAGACCAACCAGCCCCTAATAAAATGTGATAAATATTTAACTGAGCTACAAGAGCTTCATATTTAACAGCAAAGCCCTCAGCAGCTTCACTAAAAAAGAAAAACAGACAACAAACAGAAAAACAGGGTTTCTACTGAAGCAAAGGGGTTTTTCAATTATTCCCTCAGCTCCTAACGCTCAAGGTACCACCAAAGCTTTTTTCCAAGAGTGGCAGTGGAATTGCAGGAGTTTCACCAGCACCACAGGGGTTCCAGTGGCCCTTTGCTGGAAGTTTATTTCGTGTCCCTGGATTTCCAGCTGGGGTTGCAAACACAGTTGTAATGCTTCCATCTCGTGGCGAGATGTAGAATAGAAAAACCTGGGGAGCAACAGCATCCAAGTTTTTCCTGCTGACTCAAAACCTGGAAGGCCAAACCCTTCCCTGGGGAACTACAAAAGATGGAATATCTGACAATCAAAAATCTCTAACACTATAGACATTTTTCATTAATAGCTTTTTTAAATCAGGAAAATACCATTTTCTTTTCAATTTGACATGGAAGAAATATGAGTAGCTGCTTTTTTTCCCAAAAGCTGGTAAGTATTGAACTGCTTATAATAGGCTAAAATCTACTTTTTAGCACAGTGTTCCTTCTTTCTGGTGACAAATTCTGCAATCTGTCCTCCTACAGCACGAAGTAACAGCATTCACCCACCCTCCTTAATATTATATAATATCATATATATAAAATTAATATGGTATTAATATTTCAGGGCTCTATCAGAGCATTATCCCATCAGTTTGGGGCATCATTTTATTTCTTTTAACAGTAAATGAGGCACCTGTTCATAAAAATTAGGAGGAAAGCTGCTGGTGACACAAAACAGGCCTGGCTTGTCCTTTTGGGCACTGAGGGATGGTTCTTGGGTTAGAACCACCCTTACAGGTGTCACTGGGATCAGCTCCCAGAATTTACTATCATCTCCCAGGTTGGACAGGACATTCTGATCTAGTGGAAGGTGTCTCTGCCCATGGAAGGGAGTTGGAACTGGATGATCTTTAAGGCTTCTCCTGACGAAAACTATTGTGGGATTTGCATCTGCTTCCCTTGGCCTGGCACAAAGCCAAGGTGTCTGCAGCAAAGGGTCTGAGCAGCATCAACAAGTGGCTCCAGTGACACAACAGTCAGTATTCAACATCAAATTGGCATTTTCCATAATCCACAGGGCATTTCCCACCCTCAGAGGGCATTTTCCATCATCCACGAGTCAGCACAGACACAGAGTGAATCCTACTGCTTTTGCAATTCCCCAAAAACTATTCTGTTCCCCCAAAGCCTGGCTGCAGCCACTCAAAGGAACAGGAGAAACAGCTTTCCCAAAGCTCCTGGATTTCCCACCAAATGCAGCAGAGAAGGGGAAAGCAGGAGCACAAGGGTTAACAATCCTTAAAGGAGGGAACGTCTCGTGCTCAAAATCAGACAGAGTTTGATGTTGCTCTTTTGAAGTTTAATTATACCAAATGTTCTACAGGAACATGCCATGTTCTTGCCTATCTATTCTGAATTGTAAGTACCAATCAGCATGTAAATGATCAAATTAAATCTTTTAAGTTGTTTGCAAGAGCCAGAACACCTTTCTGGGGAGGAAGGGCTGAGCACCAGCAGCGTTTGGTGCGGTGCTGCCGCTCTCAGTGGGTTCCTCCATGATTGGCACTTCCACAAGGAAGCTGGAGTGGAAAAAAGTCCACAGCACCCCTGAGTTCTTGTGCTGTCATGGAAAATTACTATCTAAATAGGGAAGGGTAATTTGTTTCTTTTTAAAAGGTCATTTTGTTCTCATCAGTGATGGAGCTTGGCTGCTCAGATTAGAGATCACAGCTCATACTTGGACAGTGCTCCAGCTCAAGCCATCAAAACCTAAAATTCGGAGAAGTGAGTGAAATTTAGGGATGGCTCAGCAATTACTGCAAGCACCAACCCTGCCAGAGCTCAGAGAGTGTTTGGACAACACTTTCAGGCACAGGGTAGGATTTCTTGGGGCTGTCCTGTGCAGGGCCAGGAGTTGGCTCCATGATTCTCATGGATCCCTTCCAATTCTGGATGTTCTGTTGTTCTGCACTGCTGCTGACCTGGGCATTTGTGAACAAAAGATGATAAGGGTTAAATGCTTTTCCTCAAGAGAGTTACAGAGGATGGGAGGAACTGAAAAAACCAAGCCTGCTCCTCATGCATCATTCCTGGAAACCTTTCTTTTCCATAGCTAAATGCTGGCCCAGCTTCTCTCACCAATCTCCAAAGAGGAAAAGTCTTCACCAGGCACAGACATTGTGTTGACCCTGTTTCTCCTCCGATTCAGAACATGAACCAACACAGAGCTATGCAAGCAGTAAATTGGAAAAAAATTCATTTCTCACAGGAATCTAGTAAGCAAAACTTCCTTCTATTTTACTTCTTTCAAGCCTGCCCAGATCTGTAGATGTGTTTAAAAACAACTCACCCTCAGAATGCATAAGAAAGATCACAAAAATGCTTCTGTCCTTTCAAAAGAGTTGGGGGATAACACTGAGCAGTTTCAAATATTTACACTCTGGACCACTGACAATGGGAGAGACAAATTCCTGTCTTTGATGAAATCTCCCAGAAAAGAAAACACGGGAAAACCAGTCCTCAGGATCGACAAAGTGAAGCCCAGCCAGTGACATTTGCTCAGTGAAGAGCTTTCCCAGCATGGATGGAAGTCACAAAGCCCTGAACAGGGCTGTGCTTGGGATGGCTCCTTGCTTTGCCAGGAGCTGGGCTGGGGCGAGTTTTTCCCTTGGTATTTTTCCTACTCACTGGAATGCGACTTGGGATTTAGACCTTTTTTAAAGTTAAAATAACAAGATTTGTCTTTCGAAGGAAACAGCCTCAGCACTGAGCAGGCTGTGGGGAAAGCAGCCTGTGCTCCCTCTCACCTCCTTCCTGGAGCTGCAGGTGTCGCTCCCGCCCAGCTCCACCAGCAGGCTCTTGTGCCGCAGGATCAGGATCTCCTTGGCGCGCTCCGTGGGCTCGCTGTCCCCGGGCAGGGTGTGCCTGTTGTACGCCGGGCCCTGCAGGGGACACAGGAGCTGCTGGACACGGGACATCGCTGCCCTCCTGCAGGAGCCGCCTCCCCCGGCAGCCATCCCACCCCGCCATGCATACACTGGTTTGGGAGAGGTGGGGATGGAAAGAGAAACACAAGGGAGATGGGGCTCCAAACTCTGCTTTTTTTTTTTTTTTTTTTTAAATCACCCAAGAAATCCCTGAATGACAAGACTGAGTTACACCTGGTATCCAGGTATCCACAGTGACTCTGCTCAAGGTGCCTTCACAGCTTCAGCTTCCAATGTTTGTATTAACCCCACCTTCCATATACATCATTGGGAATCATAAATCCTCCTTCAAAAGCCACCACCCGGCCAAGCTGAAATCTCCCACTAAAACCAGTGGGAGCTGGGATAATGCTGTCTCTACAAGGGGTTAGGCTGGATTAATGCAGGACTAAGCTCAAACTGAAGCTGTGCCTTCATCTTCATCCCTCCACCATGTCCATAGGTTTCTTCCCAGCCTTATCCCACTGTTTCCCTCAGCTCAGCAAAGGGACAGGAGAGGGAGGCTGATCCCTCTGTGCTGAGCTGCCCACACCAACCCCACCCCTGAGGACTCTGTATTTTGTGTGTAATCCATAAAACAAAGGCTTAGGTGGACTTTAAGGCTAAGTGTCCCTAGGAACAGCAATTCCAGGTGCTGTGTGAAACCCCAGACTCTGTAAACAGCAAGTGGGGTTTTTGCCCCTTAGCCACTGGTACCAGTTCCATGGCAAAACTGCTGGGTGGATTTGAAAGCTCTGCAGATTAATTCCCATTCATCCATGGGGAAAAACGTACCATGAGGATCACCCCATCCCTGTTGTGCCCTAGAGCTGCTGCTGGATGTGCTAACCCAGTGCCTGAAGTTCCACGTGCTCCTCCTTTCTCCTTTTCCCTGCCGGGTACCGATGCCGAAAATATTCCATGAAATTATAGGCTGACTGGGTGAACCTTTCAAAAGCTGTCAGGCAGCAAACAGAAATGTGCCACTGACTTGGAAACTGGATCTGGCTCCACACAGCCAACTATTCTCTCCTCACAAAGAGACATCCTGGGTAATTATGGAAATATTCATAACATCTGCTCAGGCTGTTCGGATAACCGAGGAAATTTGTGTCATTGGACACTTAAAATATGGATGGAGGGAGAAGTTGTACCGTCCTCCTGATCCGGTACAGGTTCCTGGCCAATATTTCCTGCATGTTGTCCAGGACATCAGGATTTGGAGTGTCCTCCAGTTTTTGGTCTGTTATGACAGTCCTGTTGCTGCTGCTGCAAAGGAAAGCAGAACATCTTATTTTGGAAGTGTATCCCCAAATCTCAGTGGCCCTTTGGGATCCCACCACAGCCAACGTGGCCAACAGCTCATCCCTGCAGATGGAGCCCATGGCAAAGCAGGAATTTGGCATTTGCATCAGAGCTGGGCTGTCCATATGCTCCCTGGTGGATAAAAGAGCCACGGGGAGCTGTGGCAGAGCAGAACCATCTGTGAGGTCTGAAGTGGCCATTCAGAACACTGAACAGTGCAAACCCATCCAAAACTGGGCAGGAGCCTCTTCCTCAGAGCACCATTTCCCTATAACTCATGGGGATACAGGTGGCCCTCCATGTGCCACCATCCGTGCCGTGATGCTCACCCATCCCATCATTTTTAGCCCCCAGCTGCTGAGTTTGAGGCGGTGTTTGCTCACAGGAAGGAGGGGTGGGCCAGGCCGTGGGCCAGCTGCCCAGCCTGGGCCAGCTCCATGGCGTGCTTGCGCTCCAGCTTCTCGTAGAGCAGCACGATGCTGGACTTGGGCTGGTCGTACTCCCTGAGCAGGATCTTCTGCAGGTATTTGCTGTTGAAATATTCCAGCCTGTTGGGGAACAAAATGAGATGGGTTTAGCCTCTCCCCTGACTCCCCAGCACCAACAGACCTGAGCAAGGCAGCAGGGTCACAGCCCACGAGTGCCCCATATTCCATTAAATTCCATTATATCCCATTAACAACTCCTCGGAAATCAATGGTCCAAGAGGTCACTCGCTAATTATTTCTGCATTACAGTACATGAGTCAAAATATTAAAACTTCACTAATTACAATAAAAACTCCCCAAAATTGCCAGAGATATCATGAACCCTTCTAGAAGTGCTACATTTGCAGTAGCCATAGATGTCAACACTTGCAGATTCCCTCTTGAGCCATTTTTTCTTCTTTTCTGCTCAAACTGTTGAATAATTTAGGTTGGAAAAGACCTCTGAGATCATCAATCTCTCTAAGATCTGCTCACAAGGAGCCAGGATGCTCCTCAGCAGCAGTGTCTCCCATACCCTCTAGTGGCACTTCCAAGCATGGGCATTCCTAAAAAATCTCTACCAGCTGTATCTGTGTCTGGAGCACCAAGGAATTAAACCTGGTAGATAGTCTTTTTAGTATATTTTATGGTATTTGGTTTTTTGGGGTTTTTTTCATAAATTCTGATGCATTTTTTTAAATTTTAAAATGAACAAACTCCCAGAATTTAATGAAAATTGAACACTTTGCTACAGAAATCTGTAGAGACCTTCTGTAATTTCAGTCCACAACAAGCAGTGCTGCAAATTCAGCTCTTTAACGTTAACTGTGCACAGCCTGGCACAGTGCGCCATGGCGCTTCCAGCAGATTTCTTTGAGCAAGAAGGGACAAACACAACAGAAGAGGAGAAAGGATCTTTTCAGGGTGATGCAAAAGAGGTGTCTGCAAGCAGGGAAGTGCCCTGAAAACCTGGTGTCCCCTAGGACAAGGAAAAGCTGCCCCTCTGTCCCCTCCCTCGTGCCACAAGGATAAGCAAGGCCCAGCTGCCCACAGCGGAAACTTTGGGAATAAAAACCAACCTCCTTTTTCTCCTACACATGTACACAGTTGTATTTTGGCAAATCCTTACTTGTCTTTCCAGTAATACTGTCCCCAGTGTCCAGATATATCTTCAATGCCAGCCAGCAAATGATCCAAGAACTAAAGAGGAGAGAGAGAGGATTTCGCTCTACGCCGGCTGCATACGTGATGAACCCGGCCAGCAAACAGCAAAAGCCACACACACAACAGGGCATGGGATGCTTCCAGCTCGGGATATGGAGCTGGGAAACAAGGAGAGAAGGCACTGGGATCATTGTCCATCCCTCATCCATCGGTGCTGGAGTATGAGTGGTTTGCTTTCAGGTGTGGGCAAGCAGAGGATAAGTGCAGAGAGCCATGAATCTGCTCTCTGTGATGGGTACAGGAGGGCTGATGGCTCCCATGTCCTGGGCCTTGGCCAGCAGGAAAGGCTCATTTTTGGGGTTTTGAGGACAATTTGTCTCAGGGAATCAGTATCTTCAGGATAAAGTGTAGGTAACACATAAATGTTAATCTTGAATAATAAATACTGCCTTCCCCCAGATACTTCCCACTAAATAAACTCATCATATCATACTTTATATGAATACATTATTATTGTTTAAAATTACATTAAAAATCCCAGCCTGGTTGGGTTTTCCACCTCAAAGTTAAATGTCTAATTTCCCAAACTGCCTTCCCTCCTAACGGCATCTCTAAATTGGGAGAGGGCTCTGCTCTGCTGCCCTCCACACTCAGGTACTGATGACCCTGGAACTGTCTACAGCTCTGAATTTTTTTAAAACTACCTTTTCGGGGCTTCAGAGACAGAAAAGTTTCAGAGCAGCTGGCTCAGCCCTGCAGCCTGGTGTGGGTTTAGTGCCCTCACATGGCTGTTGGCAGCTGTGAGCTCCACAAACACGACACTGGAGGGAAGCACTGAAGTCTCCCATCCCTGGGAATGTCCCAGGCCAGGTTGGACAGGGCTTGGAGCAACCTGGGAAAAGGGAAGGTGTCCCTGCCCATGGCAAGGGGTGGAATGAGATGAGTTTTAAGGACCAAGCCAAACTAATCTGATTCTTTGGAATTACACTCACACACTCTGATCATCACTCCTACGAGCAAGAATATCCCAGCTATCCAGATGGCAAAATAAATTTGAGGAAGAAAACTGCTTCTGGCTTCTGCATCCCTGATTTCTAACTATCTGCATTTTTACTTTCTCAACTTAATTGGTGCATGGCCATTTTCAGCTCACACCTCCTAATAAACACATTTCTGAGATGATTTACCATTCATATCCTGACAAAAGAACAAAGTCTTCTCTGTTCATGGCTGGAAAAGTCTGTGTTAACCTCAGACAAAGCCCTGCAGTCCAACCCCATTGTGAGGATGCCAAACAGGTTTTACAAATGTCCTCAGCCCCAATGGCTTTATTGCTAAAGAAACAATGACAATAATATTCCTGAAGGAGCCATATCCACAGAAACGTGGCTGGGATTGAACAATTAGATTCAGAAATATATTAATTTTCCATTGGATGCAGATGCAAATGCAAAGGCTCAGCTGAGTGGGAGAGCAGCTGACCTCATGGAGCTGAGCCTCTCCCTGAAGTCCTCTATGACTACAAATACCAACATTGGGGTGGTGAGAACAAGGGGAATGAAATCCCACCTTTGAGTTATGGATGTAGAATTACAGAATGGTTTGGGTTGGATGGGAACTTACATCTCATCTCATTCCAGCCCCTGCCATGGGCAGGGACACCTTTCAGTATCCCAGATAGCTCCAATCCCCACCCAACTTGGCCTTGAATAATTCTAGGGATGGTGCACTTCAGAGGTTCCCTCCAATATAGCACCAAACTTATCTTCCCTTTCCTCATTTTTTGCAAAAATAGCCAAACCAGTGGTAGTGATGAGACAGTAAATTCCTAATCCTAAAAGCAACCAAGCCTCATTTTCTTTCTTTCTCTTGTTCCAGAGACCAGAGAAATTGGAGTTAGGTCAGAGCTTAAAGTTTTGGGCAAGAAATCATCTTTTTCTCTCATGTTTGTGCACTACCTGATGTTACATCAGCCTGATTGTTTGCTGCTCTTCCAAGGCAAAAACAAAACCAAACATGGTTAGGAAGCTGAACAGGACTTCTAACACGCAAAGGGGTTGACCTGCAGAGGATTTGAGTAAAACTGCAGATCTGCAGGGTCCCTGGAGACACACACGTTGCAGGAGATACCAGAAAGCTCTGGCCACGTGTTGATGGCTGCTCCACTTACCCTGATGTGGATCTGCTCTCCCACAGTGGGAGCACTCTCCCTTTTCCTCTTGACAGCCAACAGGTCAACGAGGGGGCGGATGGTCATTCCCTGCAGAGTAACCACAGACACAGAAATCAGCCTTTCCTCACACCCGATTTTCCTGCACTGCAACAAAAGCCACCAGCATGGGACTGAGCCACAGCAATCCTGTTCTGGCGTTTGAGCAGCCTCCCTCACCTGCCCTGCTTTCCTGGCAGGACAAAACCTGCAAAGCTTCAACAGGACTAGAAATTGTTCTCCCAGGTGTACCCCAAACACTTTGTTTGCTCCTGGTAGGAACCTGTCAATGGGAACTCACCGAGGGGCTTCAGGATGGAAGGAAGAAACTTCCACTCGCCTCCTCTGGCCTCTCTGAGACCACAGAAAGCCAACCAATAATTCCAAGGTCAAGCCTGTGGTTTGCTGTTGCTCGTGGCCTCCCAGATGGAAAGGGGCTTGAAACAATCCAAGTTCAAATGCCTGAAATGGGGATAATCCCTGAGATTTCTCAGCACGGCACCTCCACCAGCAATTGTCTGCTCACTCCTTAAGCACTGTGTGTCACACACCATTACTCCTGAGATCTCTGATGGCCAGCCAGTGGCTGAGTTTCCTAATCAAAGCATCCACCTGGTGGGAAGGGTCAAGGCAAAGTTTTAATATCCTTTCAGCCTCGTGAGAGAACTAAAATGCTGCTGTGGTGTGTTTCTTAGTCCGGCTTCCGTATGAAATGACTTTTCTAGGACATGTTTACAGCAAAAATGATGGAGTAGTTGATGTTTATGACTTCTGAATGTCACAAATGCTGGCACGGAGAAGAGCTGAACACATTTTTAATTGGAGAAACAATTAATGTGTCATTTTAATAGCTAATAGCAATAAAAAATGCATCGCTATTCAGAGTCAATAACACAGAACTCACAAATTCCAAAATAACAGATATTACAAAAATTAAGCAGAGACTGTGCAATTTGGCCTCTTGCCTTCCCTGGATAATCAGCTGCAGTCGTTTCCATTTTAAAGCAGCATTTGGGACTGTTATGGGAATCCCATGTGTCATTCCAGGCCACACAACATTTCCCAGCACACCTGCAGGTCCCCTGTGCTGCTCCTCCATCCACCAGGGATAACTCATCCCAGGGAGTGCCTGACAGCTCCATCCCAGCTCACACAACGTTTTCTACCTCCAGAAATCCAGTGGGACAGTGCAGGCATCAAACAACTTCCCCCCTTCACAATTATGACATTTGCTCAGAATTTCATGGCAGAGGTCAGGGGCCAGCAAGTTGAGAGAGTGAACTTCCAGCAATATTTGATTTTAAAACCACAGCAAGAGGCAGAACAATGAGGGGGGGTTTGTGACATTCCAGACAAGCCCAGAGAGCTCCCTGGAGAACTTCCTGGTCTGCGTGGAACACAGCCAGCCTGCTTGGAAGCACTGAGGAACTGACAGTGGCTCAGTCAACCTCCTCAGAATGATTAACCAGGCTTGTTGTGGGAAGAGCCTTATGCAACTGGGTTAGGAGGGCCAAAAGAGAGGAGTTTCCTGGCTTGTGGAGTGTTCTGATAGAGCCACGGGTGGCCAAGCCCAGCTGTTCACAGGGTGGTCATTCCTCTGTGGCAGGAAGGTTTCCAGCCAGCAGGGGCAGGATTTCCAAGGGAATCTAAATGTGGAGGGTTTCAGCTCTGACAAGATGCTTTGCTGGCCCAAACCAGCCTAGAAGGGCCCAAATCACCTCTGCCTTGGTTTCTGCCCTATTTAACACAGCCATTCGCCAGCAAGTCTATATTGAGATAATTGTGAATATAGAGAAAGCATTTGCATAAAACAAGAACAGAAATATCCACTATGCACTGAAGTTGTTCCACAGCCAATATTTCTCTTGCCCTTTCCACACAGAGCGACCACAAAAGACACTGGGATGGTAAAATTATTTCTTCCCCAGTAATACATCCATTGATGTGTCTGGCAGCAGCACCACAAACTTGATTTGCAAACCCAGGTTTTTGAAGGTTCTGTTACATTTACCCACCTTTTCCCGTGCTGAGCTCCAGCACTATCATTCTGCCTTAGGTTTTAAGTAATTTTCCTGTTTTTCCCTCCCCCTGCTGTGGTGGTGGCCCTGGCAGTGCAGGTCCCTGCAGGCCAGCACAGCCCCTCTGCAGACACAGAGCTCCTGAATGGCTGAGGGTCAGGGGGTCTCCCCAGTGACACAGGGACCCTGTTTAACTCTCACCCTTTGGCACGGGGATGACATCACCAGCTGAGCTTTGAGGTTACACAAAAGCCTTTTTCCCAAAGCCTGGAGCTGCTGCTTTAGAACAACCTTTGTGTGAGGCTCGGGAGCAGCGCTGCGTGAGCGGACGTGCCTGGGGACCCGGGCTTTTCAATTCCTCACCCACATTTGCATCTTAAAACTTGTCAAGCTCCACCTAAGCACATCCCCCCGCCAGCCTGGCCCCTGCTCTCTGCTTTCAGGCTGAGGCTGTGCCCTGCAGCTCCCAGCTCTGATCCCATTGGCACAACACGCTCTGATCCATCCTCCACCACCTCTCCCGCTCAGGATGAGGATTTGGGTGGATGTGGGGATGCAAAATCAACCCCAACCCTCCACATTGTCCCAGTGCTCAATACGCACCTGAGGGGTTCAGTCAGGAAAAGCAGAAGGAGTTTGCTCTGAGGGTGATGCTCAGCCCCGGGGCCGCTCTGCAGCTGCCACTACGAGCCACCATCTCCCAAAGCACCAGAAACTCCTCTGCTCCTGGGCAGCAGCTCCTCATGGACCTCATCTCCTTGACCAGGAGCTCTCAGGGAGTTTTTCTACATGAGATCTTTCCCAAACATCCACATCCCAACTCACTTCAGTCCTGTGGAGAACGACTCTTTACTTTTTGGGATAAACAGCAGGTGGACATTGGCCTTGCTCACTCCAGCACCAGACAACCCCAACTTTTCCACCACAGCCTCCTTCAAAGGTGGCTGTGTTTGCCAGATGAACTAAGAGCTGTACTTTGGAGAAGCTCTTAGAGACTTGCTGCTGGCCAGAGAAGAGCAGGGACACATCCAAGATCCCACAGAAAGCTGCAGGAATGGTTTTACCACTAGATGTCACAGCAATGCTGAGAGCTGCTGCTCCTCCGAGCCCCGGAGCACCACAATTCCTTAAAACTCAGTGTTGGAGCACCAGAACTCACAGCCCCAGTGAGAGGGAGAGGAACCTTCTCCACCAGACCCTGGAGGGCACCTCATCCCGAATCTGAGCCCAACACTGGTTTTACCTGCACGAACACGGTGAAGAGGATGACAACAGTTGTTGCTGCAATGAAGAGCTTTTTCCTGTGGAAGTCAGGCAGCAGGAAAACCAAAGAGAAGCAAATGGCCCCTCGGAGCCCCCCATAGGCAATGATGAACTGGTCCTTACTGGTGATGGTGTTCACGTGAAATCTGTTCACAAAGAAAGTCAGCACGAGAACCCCTGGAAAGCAGGAAGGTAGATTGAGGCACATCAGTCAAATGGAACAATTAGAGAAAACTCATGACCTTACATTTTCCAGTAAAACATCACAGAATTGGTAAATACCAACTACAAGGAACAAGCCAGGGCACAAGGGGGTATATTCCCAATATGCCACTGGAGAACTTTTCTTCCAGTCTGATCCAACAGGTTGAAATTTGCTTTGCGCAGATAAAACTTAATCCCCAACATATTTCTAATTTGAGGGATTACAAATATTGACTGGCTGCAGTCCTGAAGTATTAATTAATTTATTCTAATTGGTGATAACAAACGACTGAACTGCTGAGGTTACAAATGCTTTTGAGGCAAATCAACAGCAACAACTTATCCACAAATTGCCCTCCTATTTGCCAAAGTTTCCAAGCAGTAGTTTGGATAAGTAGCTATATTCCACCTGTGTTAATGTTATTTCTTTCCCTCAGATTTATACTACACAAATTGAAGGCCAGGTGAGGTGACACAGCAATTGCTGTGATTTACAGCCATTTGCAAATGCACAAACAGATGCAGAAAGGTACAAAAAGTCAGGCCTTAAATCAGTAGGCCGTGATTTTAATCCCAATGGATGTGATAAACATCCCATTTCCCAAAGATTAACAGCCATTTTGAGAACTGATGGCACCTCCTGTCACTGACTTTGGTTAGGAATTAGCTGGAGCCACAGCACCGTTGCTTTTCTAGAGGGTGTTTGTAAAAGAAATAAAAACAGTGCATTTATTATGTACATATCAAACATCTTCCCACACACCTCCAGCTAAAAATAGCTGAACTTTTACTGTACATTGGAGGAGTGTGAAGAAAACAAAAAGCTGGGGATGTTTGGGAATAGGGAACTCAGTTAACTGAACCCTGTGGCACCTTCCCCATCTCTGGAGCTCTGCAGAACTGGTGCCCAGACCAGCAGACAGGAAGCACTTGGGTGTCAAGGTTCTTTGCAACTTAAAAAATAAATAAAACAAAGCCTCCCACAGATCACACCCACCCCTACTCTACAGCTCAGGCAGCGCCGATGATTTAAAGGAACGAAATTTACTTGAGTTGATATCCTGGCCTTTGTCTTAATTTAATCCTTCTTCATAAATTATTATTAGCATTCCCTAAACTAATTCAAGGCCAATTTGCTCCAAGAGATGACATACAATTAATCATTCTGAGCAGAATGTATTTTCTCCTGCAGACACCTTGGGAAAGATCAGGAAGAAATCTCCCCAGGGCTTGGATATCAGCAGAGCCCAGTGCTGCCATGCAAGGCTCTACTTTCCTTTTTAGATGATCTTCCTCATACCAAAGGAATTCCCCAGGTTTCAGCAGAATCATTTCTCAAACATTTCAAGCACTGAGAGTGTTCTATGAAGGACTGGGGTACAGTTTATGCAACAATCCCAGCACTGCCCACCCAAAAATCCCCAATTCCTGCAGGGAAATGTGGGGGCACCTCCCTTTTCTGGATCAGTGGCTCAAGCACCTCCAGAATCCTGGAATTAAGATTGGAAAGGTTCTTCAAGATCATCCATTCCTCCAGCACTGCCAAGGCCACCACTAACCCATGTCCCCAAGTGCCACACCCACAGGTTTTTTGAACACTTCCAGGGCCGTTGCCTCCATCACTGCCTTGGGCAGCCCATTGCAATGTTTGGCAACCCCCTCCACAAAGAAATCTTTCCAACTATCCAATTATTAATTAATTAATATTAATTAATTAATCCAGAGCTCCTGGATGGCTCAGAGCAGGCCAAAGTCTAATCTCAACCACTCCAAGGCAGGAGTTTCCCAGTCTGGCTTGGTGCAGCCCCTTCCCAGTTCTCACCCTCCCAGCTTCCCAGGAAGGTGCTGCAGGACAGGAACCTCCTGCTCAGGACCACCCAGACCATCTCCAGCCCTGGTTTGTGTGTTCTTATTTAATTCCAGGGAGATTTTAATTGGAAAAGGGTGGCTGCAGCCTGAGCCCTTCCCTAATAATGTGCCGCATAATTTAAGCTGCTCTCAGAAGGGCTGTGCTTAGGGAGGATTTTTGGGGTACTTTTGTAGCATTGCTATGTTCTTGTATCTTGAAATGAAGAATTTTTGAACTAAAAACAAAAAAAAAACCAAACTCACTGAGAACTCCTTTTATCTGAGCAAATAATTTAAGAGAAACCACTTAATGGAAATAAAACACATGAATGTACAAAAAACTGACTAATGAGCACATTTCCAAGTACAGTGCACAGTTATTAAAACAAACTTTGGCATGTCCTAACAGCTAATAAACCCCATTCTGCTCTGCCTTGCTAATCATGGCCTAACCTATTTAAACAATTTCTTGAAGTGTCTGTCAAATTCGAGTTCACTGCTTGACTTACTGGTTTGTAAACGTAAATCCTGTTGAATTCTTTTAAGCATTCGAATTCTTTGCCAAAAATGTGTGCTGTTATTTTCACAAATATTGTTAAGATATAAAAATACCCATAACTGAGGCACTCTGCACTCATTAGGTGCCCAACACTGTAAGAGGAATGGAGGGCCAGCCTCTCCCAGCACAAAATCAGCCCAAGATGCAACTGAGAAGAATGGAAACACAGCACATCTATTTTTTCTGATCATTTTCAATGCATGAAAATGGGATCCCAGGGAATCCTGGAACCAGGACTTGGGTTTGCATTGTAATTGTGGCCAAAGAAATTGCAGAGATCAGTTATCAGGAGAGTATTTTCCTGCCTTGCCCCTCATTATCACCAAGCCTTGGTCTCTTTATTGCTGTGAGTTGGCCACATTCCCTGATGGGTTTTCCAGGGATGCTGTAGACTCTCCATCCATGGAGATAACTGAAAGCCATCTGGAACATTCTTGCCTACCTGACCCTGCTCGAGCAGGGGTTGGAGCAGATGATCTCCACAGGCCCCTGCCAACCTCAGCAATTCCCCAATTCTGCCAATCTCAACCCTGACCTGAAATTCTTGAGTAGGAGCAGGAGCATCCTCACAGTTTAGGTCTCAAATCTCATCTACCCAGGACAGCTACTGGAATGTTCCTCCAGCTTCCCAGTGAAGGATGCTGCTGTACACCAGCTTGTTACGAATTAAATCCCTTAAATGCAGAGGATTTTCATGGATCTCTCACCCCAAGGTGTGTACCTACCAATTCCCTCCTGCTGGGAGAATACCAAGGGACTAAAAAACACTGAAATGGAAAAGGAGATCATGGCAATGAAGGAGGGTAAAGGAAGATCAAAAAAGGGACATTGATAAAATAGATCTCATGAGAGCTTCTATCCAGCACCAGCGGGTGCACAGAGCAGGGACCAGCAGCAGAATGCAAGATTTGGAACTGAGTGAGATGGAGGAGCAGGAAGCACTGGCTGGGATGTCCCAGTCCAGTCTGAGCATTCCCATCAGGAATAATCACACTGCAGAGTGAGCAGGAAAGGAGGATGGAGGGATAGAGCACCCTCTCATCCAATGGAATCTCATTCCTCACTCCCATAAACAATAACACACATGAAAAACCAAGACCTACAATTTCCCCTACCGAGTGCCCTCCAAACGAGACAGAAAATGACCGTGAAGCAAATGTAGGGCCAGTTCCACTCATGGTTTTCTCCAATGGTGGAAACTCCGAGGAAGATGAAGATGAGGGTGTCACTCACACTGCTCCACATCTTCATGAAGTACTTGACTGTGGTGTGGGACTTGAGGGAGATGTTGGCCTCCACGTAACGCTTCATGCCCATGGCACAGGAAATGATGCTGAGGAAGTGAAAAATAAACAACAGAAAAGAAATATGTTTGAAATATGAAATGTCTACTTTAACACAGAAAATCAACACATCAATTATAAAAGGTGGGGTTTCATCAAGCCTTGGATGTTTGCAGACATTTCATTGAGGGCTGATTCACTTCATGCATCAGGCCAAGAGTATCAGGACCACTAGGACAATAAAATACTTCATAGGTTGCCCAAACTGTCCAAATCTGGATTTTAACAGGTGAACAATTCATCACCTGTTGCATTTTATCAGAGCACAAAGCAACATCTCCAACTAAGACCCAACTCATCCCATCCCCACATGCAGTTTCCAGCTCTTTAACTTTGCCAAACTCTGACCTTGCAATTGCCTGGCAATTTTTCATGGATAATTGGTTCTTCAAGTTCCAGGGAACATGGCATTAGCCTAATTCATCAGCTTTTCAAATCAATGTATTTTCAGGCCAGCAAGCCTAGGAGGTCAAAAATCAATACATTTTCAAGCCAGCAATCCTAGGAGGTCAAAACAATTGAGCACTCAAAGTGCTGAAACTCCGTCTTTTATATTTTAATCTGGACCAAAACATTCTTGTTCTAAATACTGCAGCAGGAATAGAAAAAGGGCTTTAAATTTCCAAGATCTACTTCCAGTGCCGCTTGGTAAGGCCATCTATATTTTTATTGCACTGAAAACCATTTCCACAGGGAATATCACAATGTTGGATCACAGAAAAGCCAACAGAGAAGCAGATCCTTGGCTTGTCCCTGGCTCTGGGTGTGACCAGGACAGGTAAGTGACCCAAACAAAGGTGTTGAGAGAGGTGGTGGCTCACCCAGAGCCACCAACTAAAAGATGCTCAGAGAACTGCCAGGCAATTACTGCTTTGCACTGAAAATACCCTGTTTAACCCCAGAATTTCACAAACATTTTGCATTATTTTGAAGACATAAAATTTGGGTCTGTTTGGATTTAAAACTGGGTTTTAGGGAGAGGATTTGTGGCAAAAGCAGATGATAGGAAAGGTCAGAATTGGGAAAGTGACTATGCTTTTGTTGAGGATTGGGATCCTCTGTTTTCCAGCAGCAGGAGACCAAGATTCAAGTCCCTTTTTCACCAAATGTTTGAGTTCACATCTTTCATCTCCTAAGAAAATGTACCAGTACATAAAAATATTCTAATGCAAATCTGGTTTGATTTATCCTTTTTAGGTCTGGCCTGCTTTGCCAGAAAGAGCAACAAGGACTGAACCACAGACTGAAAAAAAAATTCTTCCATTTCTGTGTCTGCCTCAATAAATAGTGGGGAATAAAATATAGTTACAGTTAAAAACTAAGAAATCCAAGTACTTATGGGCAAGTGACTTCCAGAGCTGTGGTTTGGGGGAATGCTTATTGGAGAATGGACATGGGATCACAGCACAGTCACAGAAAGAGAATAAACTTGTCATGTCCTGGCTAAAGATGGACATTGCCATCAAGGCAAGGGGCAGGGGAAAAGAGAATAAAAAAGGAAAAAATCCAACTAAAACTCATTTGCAGAACAATTTCACAGACTGAGCTGTATTCAGATTTTTTAAATATTTTTCTGGAGTATGTAGAATTGATTTTTTTGGCAATCAAATTATTTTTCAAAGAAACAAACTGCCAAAAGCTGCTTCTTATAATACAGTATTCCCTGGCCACAACAGAATGAATTGTTTGAACTCCAGATCTATAAGACAGGCATTTATAATTTGGCAATTAGAAGGGCACAGTGCAGGAATCAGCTGCCTTTGCCATTGTTTTGCTTTAGAAAAAAATGCATTATTCAAAAGAACAGCAAATGGGTTCCATAATGGGTACAGCAGATTGTGATTGATAGAAGGAGACACCATTAGGATTGAATATTTTCTGCTCCATGATGATTATGCAGCATATTTATTTCACTGTTATGTCTTGCACTCCTATAAATAGGCTTTTCCTACCTATTCCCAGAGCTGGAATTGTTTTCAGTAACACTCAAATATTGCTCCTATTAAACAGCTGAGGAAACAAAATCTGCAAGACACAAGAATGGTTTATATCCAAAGCAACATCATTAGTTTTAAAACAGATCTTCCAGATACTTCTGTGCTGAGCTGGGAGCCCACTTCATTTTTTATTTTCTTTTTATCTTCTTTCTCATCAGCTGCACAGTTGTTTACACTGCAGCCACTGATGCAGGGTCGGTGCATTTTGGTGTCTTTGGGGGAATATTAAATGGTTGTGATCCTCAGCACCAGCCGACTCAGTTTGGGTAAGAGAACCACACAACAGAATACAGGGATGGATCCCTCTGGTTTTCCTCTCTCTCTGCTTTCCAAGGTGAGATTTTGGTGAACATTGGGGTCTTTCTGGCTATTTTTGTCTCAGCATCTGCTCTGACAGTGAGATGTCCAACGAGGTAAGCACAAAGCTTAATTAGTCTCTTAAATCTGAATGATCTGGCCCAAAATTGTTCATTTATTAAAATATCTACCCAGGTAAAAGAAAATTAAATTAGCTGAATGATCTCTGACAGCTTTGGCTGAAATTGGCCAGCAGATTCCCAATGTTACTGGAGACAGAGGTGTTGGTTGACACCTGAGGCCAGACATGGGGCCAGTCTGAGCTTCTGGAGCCAAGTCAGACTCTCCAAAGCAGAGGTTTCCATTAGAATCCTCAGCTCCCAAAAAGCAAGAATATTTCAGGCTTCAGTTCCTGTCCCATCACTCACTGCTCAGTCACACCAAGGGCTGCCAGGCAGGACATGCAGATGGGGAAGGGGATGTGAGAACAGAAGTGCTGCAAACCAAGATCAAGCCTTTCCAAGGAGCTGACTAAAATCTCCTTGTAACTCTTCCCATGATGGTTTTGACTGGGCCATGTGGAAAATAACAAAATAAGCTAAGAAACTTCTTCTGGCTCTGCCAAACCTACCAGACATCTCACTGTTAGAACATCCAGCCTTTCCAAACAAAAACCATGGAGCTCAAACAAACATTCCTCAATTACCTACATAAATCCACCATCAGCCATCATTGTGCAATCTGGGAAACAGTAACACTGGGAGAGGGCCCTGCTCCTCGTCATACACAGATTTCTAAATTTTAAAATGTTTTTGGGTATTTTTCAGTGAATATAGGCAGGAAGTTTCCCTGGAGAGAGGAGCTGCAGGGCCTCACTTACGCCACGATCCCGGAGAGGTGGAACATCTCTGCAGTGAGGTAGGACAGGTAGCTGTACAGGAACACAAAGAGGGGCTCGATGACGCGGATGTCCTTGGTGAAACGTGTGGTGAAGGCAGCAGTGAACCCAAAACTCAGCCCCACTAAAACTCCTCCCAGCCCAACCACGAAGAATTTTCCAATTCCAGCAAAAACATCCACGCTTTTGATGGTCGGCATCTCACAGAAAGAGCGGAAGAGCTTGTAGAGTACCTGGGGGCAGGAAAGAGGGAAACAGCTGTTAACTGGATGTTCACCAGACGTGGTCATGACACCAAACTCACCAAATACACTGCTGGGATTTCTGCCAGTGCAGTGTTACCTCCTGCCCAGGAGGTCTGGCTCCCACCAGGGGATTGCTGCGCCCCTCACAGACATTTCTGTCCCCAGACACGGAGTCAAAGAGAAACCTGAAAACTTCTAAGTTCACCTGAATGCTGCCCAGGACCTCAGTGCCAGAGAATTGCACCAGGAGTCCTCTGCTAGAAGGGGTTGTTGACAACTTTTCCCTCAACAAATCACAGAATCACTGAGGTTGAAAAAGCCCTCCAAAATCACCAAGTCCAACCAATAACCCAGCACTGCCATGTTCACCACTAAACCATGTCCCCAAGTGCCATATCCACATGATTTTTTAACACTTGCAGGTGTGGTGACTCCACCACTTCCCTGAGCAGCCTGTGCCAATGTTTGACTGCCTTCTCCATGAAGAAATTTTCCCCAATAGCCAATCTAAGCCTCTCCTGGTGACACTTGAGACCATTTCCTTTCACCCTGCCACTTGTTCCCTGGGAGAAAAGATCAACCCCCACCTGGCTATGACCTCATCTCAAGGAGTTGTAGAGGGAAATAGTCTTCCCTGAGCCTCCTTTTCTGCAGATCTTCCATCCCCTCACTCAACACCATCCTCTGCAGGTTAAACACCCCAGCTCAGGCTGGTCCTTACCACAGTCACGGCATCATTGAGGAGCGATTCCCCAAAAACCAGGATGTGCAGCTTCTCGTTGACATGGATCTCCTCGAAGACAGCCAGCACGGCCACGGGGTCCACGGCAGCGATGAGGCTGCCAAACAGGAGGTTGTGCAGCAGGGACACGTCCTGCAGCTGGAAGGATTTCACCTGGCAGATCCCATACAGGGAAAACCCAATCCCAAACACGTTCCAGATGGTCCCCACCACCGCGTAGAGCAGGATGGTGCCGATGTTCTCGAAAAAGGGGCGGCTGGGCATGAAGTAGCCGGCGTCTAGCACGATGGGGGGCAGGAGGTAGAGGAAAAAGATGTCGCTGTCCATCACTGGTGGTGACCTATCGTTTAATCCATAGATGATTCCCCCCATGATGAGCCCCACAAATATCAACAAACAGCTCTCGGGAACGACGGAGGGCAGCTTGTTGTAGAGATGGAATCCTGCAGGGCAGAGAAGGATAAAACTGGTGTTACCTCACCAGCCCAAACCCTCCCAAGGTCCCCACACTCCCACTGTCAGCAGGTTACACCTCAGAGTAGCACAAATAAATTCATACAGTGAGGGTGAAGTTTGCTCAGAAATTGGTTAGAAAATCTGAAAGTTACTGAAAATACCAAACTTTCTCAAATTACTGCCTGTTCAGACCTCATTTCATCATAGCATAAGGTTAGAGATATATCTATTGAGGTAATAAACAAGAAGTAATAATCTGCATAAATAAAACAGTATTTGGAATTATTAATTATGTAATCTAGTCAGCAGCACATCTTCAGCACTAACAGAAATAGCAATTTCTAATTTTAAACGCAATACAGATTCCATACATTAAAAAAACACAAAAAAACTTCTCATTAATTACAAACAGGTCCACTTTTAATAGCATCTAATCATTAGCATTTAAAGCTAAAAAATGTCCAATCAAGCCTGTCTTGTGCAATGCCCAACATTAGAAAAACCACCACAAGTACAAGGTGAGTTATTAAAAGAAAAAGTCATTGAAAAGACCTAATTAGAACAAAAATAACAATTTTTAAAAATCTCTGATTATTCTAGCTATTATGCCTTCATGGATATGACTAGAATTAGGGTCTCATTATGTAGCATGAAATTAGTCAGACAAAAAGACTCCATCTGAAAAATTCTAATCAAACCCAATCTTAGAAACTTCTCCATTCTGAGGAAAAGAAATACAAGGGAAAAAAATGCTGTAAGATAACTTTTCTAGCAGTAATTTAACAGAATTTAAGACAATTTCTGGAGAAAAATATTTTTATATAATTTTCACCTTCCCGTGCCCAGTTTTTCAGAGGAAAATATAAAAAGATCAGATACTTTGCATAACTTAAATCTTTCTTAGATGACCTTGCACAGACAATCAATGCACAGAGATTTTACTTTAGTCTATGTAACAGCCTGGACATGGATGGAATTATTCCTTGGCCAGACACAGGGCACTTTTAGAAGAATAGGGGATCTTCATTTTAAGATGAAGATATCAGTGGACCACCTACACAGAGCGTGGCTGGCAAGGAAATCAAGCTGAACACACACCTTGGTGCGTCCTGCAGTTAAATCAAATTCCTCCTCCTGGAAACCCGGTATTTTTCCCCCTAACAGCAACAGCACTCCCAGGTGTGAATTTCTAGATGGAAATTCACCATTTCCAGATGGAAAACCACATTTCCCTAAAACGCAACTTATTTTCCACCTGTGCAGTGTCTCTGGCACACAGCGTGTGAATCCCGAGGATTTGGGATGTTACCTCAGGCTCCAAACCAGAGCGGAGATGGGGCAAAGGCCACACCACCTCCACAGAGACTCCCCATCCCTCCTCATCCTCTCAGGAGGCCTCACCTATTTTGGCCAAGGACGCCAGCATGATCCAGAGGGTGATTTCAAAGGGCACCTGGACGTGCTGATAATCCAGAGAGAAGAAGGCGTGCTCCGAGGAGTCGTTGCCCGGCGCGTCCTCGGCAGCCCAGCTGATGTTCTCCAGCCCCGCGTCCTCCAGGGCTCCCACCCGGGGGGCTTGGAGCATGCAGGAGAGCCAGGAGCCAGCCAGGACAGCTGCAGCTCTGCATCCCTGGCTCTCCATGGCCCTGGAAGCTGCAGCTACTCCTGTTGTGGTGGGTGAGTGGTTGGAAGCGCTGCTGGAGGCACCAGAGCTCGTGGGGGAGGATGCAAAGGGAGGAGCAAATGTTCCACCTCAGGCTGGTTTCCCTCCCTGCTCCATCAGCTTCCAGCTGGGAGATCCCACTGGAGAGTGGTGCTTCTTGGTGCCATTTACCCAAATAGGGTCTCCTCCTGTGGATGCTTCATTGAGGAAATGCCTCTTGTGCCCTCAGACCAATGGCACAACTCACGTTTTAGTCCCAGCTTTTGATGTGTTTTGGCTCCCAGGCCCTCAGAAACCTTTCTTGGAGGGAAAAAAAATAACCTTCACTGCTGTTAGAACAGATGGACTTGACAGAACAGGTCCCATAAAAAAACCCCATCCCAAAACATCACACACGGGGCTTCCCTGGATTTCTGCAATGTCCACACAAAGAACACAACACAAACATTACCAGAATTCAGTTTTCATTTGGTGAAAGAAGCAAGCCACTCAGTTTGTTGGGCTAAATACAGAGCTGCAGGAACAGAGGGCACCAGTGTGGGACAAATACGGCTCTACAATTGCTTAAAGCTTCCCTATAAAAGAGATTAACAGGAAAAGTTATTTTCAACTCTCTTGAAAACAGCATCAAAAACTGAGTTGCTCAGAATCATTGGAAAAATGGAAAAATAAAGGTAGTTGCAACAGTGTTTAACAAAACAGTGGAGAAAAAACGTATTGGGTCAAATTCCTCCATTGTGAAGCTTCATTTAGGCTGATGATGTTTCAAGAGGCACAAATTTAGCCCAAAGAACACTGGTAATTAAAATCTGGGGCTGCTGCCAGAGGGATCGATGGCCTATTTGCTCCCTTCAGCCACCTAAGTGACACCAAAAGGGAGTGCCAGTGACAGGCTGGTGACCCACTTCTGAGCTGTGGGGCCCAGAACACACATCGTGGGCCTCAGCACCACTCCCTGCTCCTCATCCCTTTGTGAAGCAAGAGGAGGATACATTCTGGAAGGCAGGAGGGATGCAGTGACACCCTCAAGGAGCAACTTCTTTCTGCTTTACCAGGGTTCACTTGGATTTCATAGAATCAGACAATGGTTTGGGTTGGCAGGGACCCTAAAGCTCATCTCATTCCAATCCCCCATCCTTGGGACACCTCCCACTATCCCAGGTTACTCTGAGCTCCATCCCTTGGACACTTCCAGGGCAGCTTCTCTGGAAAACCTGTGCCAGGGCCACACCACCCTCACAGGGAGGGATTTCTTCTAATACCTAACAAGAAATCACTCATTACTCTGAAGAAGGGGGAACAGTGCTCTTGACAGCAATTAAGAAGTAATTAAGGAATTATTTAGCCAGAGGAAGAGCAATGGAAGCAGCTCTGAGCCTGGGCTCACGTCCCAAGCCATCATATTTTCCTCTTTCTGTTGAAATATTGGGTGTTAAAGTTAAGGGTTTGAGGACTTGTTCCATTTGGCAGCATGGGAAAGGAGTTCTGCCAAGCTCCCATTCCCCTCCATCCCCAAATGATCCATTTTGTCTTTTGCTATTCTTGCAAAAAAAAAAAAAAAAAAAAAAGATTAATGCTCACCTACACTTTCCTTAAGCCAAAATAAAAATGTTTGCATCTTGGAGGGGGAAATAGCCTTGCAGTTCAACAGCATCCTGGAAACTGGTTTTGTGTGTAGAATCTATATTTATTTAATGATGGAATAAAAAAAACCAGCAGAGCTGGGACAGAATTTGAGGAAGGTCAACAGGGAGGATAATTTTAAAATATGCTCCATTTTTCAAAGAAAGCTGCCTTATAAAATAATTAAGGCTGGAAAAGACCTATAAGACCACCAAGTTCATTATATATTACCTACAAACAAGCCAAAAGCCAAAGACAAAACGTTTTTCCAAAGTTCTGTGATAACAGAATTCATGCTGTTCCTCTGGTAATGGCTATTGATATTATTGATCCACTTTTTCATGTGAACAGCATTTGATCTGATGTTTATGGACAGGCTTTCATTTTTTCCCTAATGCAATGCTCTTCCCTACATTCTTAGTCTCCAGGTTGGATTTTAATCCCCACAATTGTGCTGATGGGCACCTTGCTCCTGGTGGAATGAGGAAGACTGGGAGAAGAACAGAGTTATTGTGGGATGTGATATCAGTGACCAAAATTCAGACTCCTGCTCCTCTGGGACAGATATTGGGGAGCACCCAGGAGATGTTTTAGTGTTACCACCTCTTTTTTTGTTTGGTTTTTTTAGCCCTTTTTAGAAGTAAACTTTTTTTTTCCGCTTACCCTATAAACCCCCAAACCACTCCTCCCACTTCCCCTTCTGGGAAGGATCCCACCCACAGCTATTGGGGGCAGCAAGAAGAGGAAACCCTGGAAAACCCCGAGCCACCACGTGGGGTCTGTCAGCACATCACAAGCCACGGGGACACTGAGAAATAACCTGGGGCTGCAGATAGGGGGGAGCCTTGTGGGCACCCAGAGCCCAGGCAGGCTCAGGTTCAACAGAACATCAGTGATTCCAGTCAAAAATCTGGGTTTAAGGAGGATTCAAACAGAGTTACATCGAGCAGCTGGAATATTGATAAGGAACAAGTTAAAAGAATACGCCTCAGCAGAGCTGTAAGCACATTCTGCCTCCTTACTAATGAGATCTGGGATATTAAATTCATGGATTTCACCTCAGGGTGGAGATCAGTTCCCATTTATTGGCTGCCCCCAGGACACCACAGCCTGGTCCCACACATTGTCAGGAGAAATCCAAACGTTCCCTGAAATTTTTACCTGCTGGATGCAGCCTTTTGTTTCTCTTAGTGGAATAAACATAAGCAGGTGGTTCTTTCCAATGATGTTTTTGTTATATAAAAATATTCAATAAAACTGTCCCCAAGCCATTTGCCTGTGATCAGTGACCTGTCCTTGCTGTTTGATGGCTGAGCTGGAGCAGAGCTGTGCAAACACCAGCACCAATATCCACACACAGCATGTCACACTCTGATTTGTATAAATTTAACGTGGGCAACATGAACGTTTTTGCTTTCTATTCTAGGAAAGGGGTTTTTATAATTCAACTACCAAGAAAGAGGAACAAAATTTGCTAGTATAAAACTTCAAGGCAAGGTTTTTAAGAAATTCGTTTGCAGTTCTGTTCCCTATTCTGTTACATTCATAAATCTCACTCATTTGAAACAACCAACACAGCTTAATATATATTAAAAAAAAAAGTGACAGCAGGTCTGGGCCTTCTCTCACTCATCTTCATTAACTTTTTGTACCTCTCAGATTAGTTATTAATTATTGAAATATCAACTTTGTACAGTTGAGCTACAACAAAAGGGAATAAATGGTCTGTGGGTCTTCGAAATTTGGCAATGGAAAGCAGAAGTGTGCAATCACTGCAGATGGGGAATGAGAACAAGAAACAGCACCACAGCAGATTAGGAAATTGTATTATTGCACAAAATTAGAAACTTTTTTTGAGGAGGATCAAGGATCCCTAAATAGCAAACCAGAGCCCAGGAAAGCAAAGCCTCTGTGCCCCAACACAGGAGTGAGAAGGAGGAAAACCCTTCCTGCACCAGCATGAGAAGAAAGGGAGGAAAGATAAAAAAATCACGGGAGGGCAGACTGGTTTGGGTTGGAAGGGAGCTCAAAAATCATCCAGTTCCACAGAGCCCAGAGCCCATATTTCAGCTTTACCCAACCGGAGCCACATTTAGGAAAGATGCTGTTCCCACTTACCCTCAAGGAGGAGCAGCAGTGGTGGGACACAGAAAACCCCTGGAAGTCCCAGCTCTTCCTCTGGAACTGGTTTTAGCCCCAGCTCCTCAGGGTCCTGCAGTTTCCCTTCTCCAGGGGAAGCTCCTCAGCTCCTTGCTCACCTTTCTTTCAGAAGCACCATCAAAGAAAGGCCCAGGAAAAGTGGTGAGATGCCACATTGTTCCCAAGGCATTGTAGTTTAAAAGGCTGTAAAAATAGCAACAGATTTTCTGCTCCAAAGAGAGCCCCAAACAAACATCCTGAGGAAAACAAAGCCTTGATGGACACAGATCACACAGAATTCCCAACAAGTTTCAATAACTCAGCTCCACACACAAATCTCCTCCCACTTTGCTCCAGTACATCAAATATTCCTCCAGATTTTTTGCCTTCCCAAGAGCACAGCTCACAAGCAAAAGGGAATATCCACAACCTCTACATGGAACAGGATGGAAAAGGGAAGGTCTTCAGTCTCCTGAGATTCACAGCTCCACACTAAACCCTTTTATTTCCCCCAGGATGGTGGATGTGGAAGTGGAATGTTCATTAGCACCTGGGCACTCATTTACCAAACCACCACTGACCCTCACAAGTGATTTATATTCCCAACAGATTTATGGGATTATCACAAATAAATGAACTCAAAGGAAAAGCAGGCAGGGATTAGGTGGTGAGGATATTCTGGTAAAGAAAATTAGGGTAATTATAATCAAATATCTGGATTTTTGAAATCTGTATTTAAAACAGGGACAAAACAGAGAGAAAAAATCAATTTTGCCACGCCATGTATAAACTAGTGGAGAGCAAGAAAGAACACTCTGCTAAAAAGCAGATTTCAGCCCACTAAAAGTAGTTTAATATTTTACATTTCAGGTGAAAAAATAAGCCGCTCAGATTTAGCTTCACTTGTTTAACAGCTTTTTCCTGATTAAAAGAGAAATTAATGAAAAATACAAATATTTGGTGCTTGACATTTTTCTGACTGTCAGTCAGCATTTTTAGTCCCAAAGTGAAGGGTTTGGCCTTGCAGGTTTTAAGTCCTTCTTGATTCTTCCTGGAATAGAACATTAATTGATGGAAGTTGTTGTTCTGCATACCTGGGCATTCTTTTTATGAGAAATAATCCTCCCTCAAGAGAGACAGACTTTGAGATTTCATTGCAAAATGGTTGTAAAGCTCTGGAAATCCTGACCTGGAAGGTACTAAAGGAAACCACCACTAGATATCACCATTTGACTATTTAATAAATCTCAGAAAAATTGGTAATGTGTAAAAATCCAAATTATCCTCCAGGCTGATGAAGTCACCTTCTAGAGGGGCTTAATTCCCACAGCTGAGGCAGGCTGGGAACATCCTGATTGCAGGATTAATTGGGGAAATTTAACGAAAGAGTTCAGCTTTCTATAGGGTCTGGGTCCCAGGACCTGGTGAACATTCCTCTGTGAGAACACAGAATGAGAGCTGGATAGGAAGGTAAAAATTCCCTGCCAGTATTTCTCCTCCAACATCAGATTTTCTGGCATGGGGATAAAAATCAGCTCCAGGCAGAATCTGGCCATGGATGTCTGCCCTGTAAAATATGGCACTGCTTTCCTTTGTAATGGAATCCAGCTGCTGCCCTTCAGCAGGCTGGAAAAGCACCTTTCCAGGGATTTTCCCCAAGGAATTGGAGTTCACTGAGGCATTTTTCCTCCCAGTGAAAACGGGCACAGCTCCAGTGCAGTTGATGGAGTTTTACTCAAAGTCATAATGGGACTTAGCGTCTTCCAAATACAAGTAAATCCAAAGCAGGTCATGGATTGCAACATGTCAATTAAAATTGAATTAAAATAGTATTTAAGTTAGTAATAGTTGTCTCATCTTTTTAGAAATTAACAGATTTTGCCCCTAAAATGTATTCTGCAGCAACATCTTTCTTCCTACATAGAGAAATTAATTGTGAGAAGTTACTTACACTGTGGATTAAACCAGTTTAACAAATGCTGGGGGGGAAAGCACATGGACAATATTTTTCCATGGACAAAACTACATAAAATCAATAACAAAATACAATGTGCTTTACATTAACCATGCGCATTTACCTGCACCTCAATTTGTGCTGTAAAAACACAGGTCATTGGGGTGGTCTAAATTACCTATTTTCCTCAAAACACTGCTGTTATGTGGTTTTATTTTCATTCCAGCTGAAATTATCCACATATTTAATAAAATTAATTTAAAAACAAGCTCTGAAACCAGTCCTAAGAAGGGATGGGATGAACACAACTTCCCAGTAACCTCAGGTTTTGCTGAACTCTCATTATTTATGTGTTTTCTCCCGTGTCACTCCATTTCTGTCCCAGGGATGGAGCAGCAGATCCATCAGGGATTGTCCCAGTGCAGCTGCTGCTGATCCATCGGTTTTAATCCCTGGGTTGGGGAGAGCAGCAGAGCAGAGAGGGCTCCTCCAACGCATTCCTCAGCGCTGGGAAGGACAGAAAACCACCCCAGCCTGGAGCTCAGGTTTAACCTCCGACTTCCTCATTTCCTGAGGAAGAACCTCGTGCAATTAACTCCTTTCCAGACTTTGGCTTGAACTATAAATAGATCCCAGGGGGAAGCAAGGGCTGGGGCACGGCAGCACAAACGGCACTGAGCACTTCTTGCTGCGGGTAATTGCAAAGCCTTTGGCTGCTGCTGCTGCCCTCTGGAATATTTCCCATCTCAGCCTCAGTTAAATTGTTCTCTGCACCTCCACCAAGGAAATCTGGAGAGCTCTGCCCACCCTGCACTCCTCTGAAATTTAATGAAGTCATTTGGCCTCTTCCAAAGGACTCCTGGCCTGATTTTGAAAGCTGAGAAGGAGATTAATGAGACACACATGGAATTAGGGCAATGCATAGGGAAGCAAATCATCCTTTTCCTCTCATGCTCCTAGAAAGCAAGGATGAGATTCAGTACTGCTCATACTCCTTGCACCAAGGTCAGTGGGAATTTTGGATCAGGCAATGACCAGTCACGTCTTGGATGTGTGAGTCTGATTTTATTAATTTGTTTCCTTATCAGGAATTGTCTTTCTCTGTCATTTTAATAAAGAAAGAGTTCTTTCACTGCCCACTCAGATAATTTTCCCTCAGGAGCAGTTTTTTCTCAGTCCTGCTGATATTTTCTTTGAGTTCACAGATGATTTTAAGAAATGCCCAAGAAATAAAGATTAAAACAAGCAAACAAAAAAACCCCAACCACAAGCAAAAACACCAACAAAAACTTCTGCAGAGCAGGTAATAGTCCAATTCATCTATCATTTTACAGTGGTGACATAATGAATAATTTCCAGCTGAAATATTTGCTGAGAAGCCAGAGCAAAGGGAGAAAATGTGTTTCAGTGCTAAACAGAAGTATTTCCATATGAAAATCTGCATTTAAATTTCCAAATGAAGATGCAGGAATCTTGCACTATTTTTCAGGAATGCTGCAGTCATCTTTGCTTGCTGATTTTGCAGAAAATTAATGCTTTTATCTGTGGATGTGGCACTTGAGGACATGATTTAGTGGTGCTGGGTTGATGGTTGGACTTGATGTTCTTAGTGGTCATTTTCAACTTCAGCAGTTCTATAATTCTATATATATATTATAAAAACATGATTAACCAGTATTTTGGAGAGAAATTAATTTCAAATTCTCCATTAAAACCAGAAAACAATGACCTTTACTCGTCCTCCTACCAAAGGGGTTTAAGACTTAAAATATTAATTAGAAGAAGTGTAGTGTGCAAATGTTTCCATTTCCCAACCTAATCCTTGGAGTGAATCATTCATATCTGAATCCCATCCCTCTCCTGAGCTGAGCAGCTCAGTCAGGATGTGAATTCCATCCTGCAGCTCCGTTTTGCAGCCCCTGTGTTGGAGATTTGGAGGTTTGGGGTGCTGAACTCGGAGCTGTTCCTGTTGGGGGCGTTGCGGGAGCTGAACAAAGCCAACGAGTGCAAGAGGGCTCCTCTGGCTTTGGAGGTTTCTATGTTCTGCTCCTGGGAGATCTGAACACTTATCTGGTCCAGGCTGTTCCTTATCCAGCTGCAGGTCAGGAGGTTTGTTATGGAACCACACCTGGCCAAGCTTTCTTCAAAAAACTGTTTGTAGAGCTCTGCCACTTTGGCTTCCATGTACTTATTGAGCGTGGAGTTGGACAGGGGCTCCTCACTGAGCAGGAGGCTCCTTTCTCCAGCTTCATCTCCAGGCAGAGACATCCCAGTGGGCTTTTTGGGATGCTCACACAGAGGGGACTGACCCAGGGGAATGTCTATGGAGAGCAGGACAGGCCCATCAGTGAGCTCGTCACACACATGGTCCAGGACACAGCCCGAGTCACACGTGGGGCCCCCCACACGGTCCCCCCCGATCTGCAGGTCAGGGTAGTTCTGGTAAATGCTGTTGTATGGCCAGGATCTGTACAAATCCACCTCCTCTAGGCTCCCTCCTCTCTTGGGGATATGTACAGCTGGGGTTGCAGTGCCTTTAACCAGCACTTCCTGATCCTTTGCAGGCTCCTTCTCTATGGATCCCCATCGGGGGCTGCTCCCGGCTTCCACTTTGCTGCTTCTGGCAGAGAGCTCCTCCCGCTTCTCACATCCATCAGCAAAGCCTTTAATTTTTGGGATGTCTACAAGTTTCTGTCTCCAGATTCCCTCTTTAGCCTTTTGGGATGCAGGAGATTTGCAAGGCTTATCTTGATGACAGCTTTCTCTGTAGATGAGCCTCGTTAGGATGCCTTCTGCCAGCATGGTGACAAGTGTGAGCAGCAGGGATCACCAGAGTTCCATGGAGCCCTGGGATGGAAAGACAGGCACAGTACAACAGCAACAACTATTATTCAACAACTATTATAGAATAATTATATTATTATTATTGTTATTTTTACTAATGAACAGTGCACTTCTCACACAGACAGTGGTTTTTCTTTCCCTCTCAAGCATTTATTTTTAGCAAACATCAAACTGCATGCTTTTCCTCTTTACCATGTCCACAAAAGTCATTCTGAAGGTGCAGGAAGGGCTTTAATCAGCTGCTTCATCTGTAACATCCCTTCTGCTCCCAGGTCTCTTCCTCATCGTGGCTACTTCAGACAGATTGTACTTTGTAAGCTGTAAAAATCAGCAGAATCATTTTACTTGTCTGTATCAATACCATCAGTAATTAATCAATGTTTTCCATTACAAGACAACCATTTCCAAGAGCTAAAGAGGTGACATAGAAAGGAAATAAAGACTATGTTCATATTTAGAGGCATTTCTGACTTGAGCACTTCTGTGAGGTGCCAAGGAGCTTCAAAAGAGAGTTCTGCAAATAGAATAACACTGTATTCAAAATGCGGATCAAATGTGTTTAGTCCCTCTTAATGCTGAACTTAAAAGATATAAGTAGTTGATCTGCCTTCCTCAATAGTGATAATAGTGAAAAGATAAGTGTCTCAAAATAATTTACTACACTTAATGATTCCTTATCATCCCTTTCCAATTTGCCTACTGTTAAAATCAATGGGAATCTTCACATTAAGAATCTGACCTGAACCACTGCTCTTCTAGAAGAATGGGAAACATGAACATAAGAAAATCATTCAGTTCTTCAAATATCCTTTAAATCCCTGCATAATTGAAGTATCCACAGACCCAAAGGATGCTTGTGGCTCAATACTTTTCACCATGCCCCTATGTCCTGGTATATTTGAAATTCCTCTCTACGCTAGGTCACTTTTCAATCCCAGTACTCCTTCTAGGAGATATTCTAAAACTTCAGTTATTTGAGACATGGAAATTTTCAACTTTCCCCTAAAATTTACACACTGGCACAGCACAACTGTTTGTTTTTTTATTTTTGTAGGGTTCTTTATTTTTATGACACAGAAGCTGAAAGGAACACTGGAATTTCAGGCCAAAGGACGCAAGAAAGGCAGCAGACCTGGTTATCTACAGAGTCATTTACATATGCATAAAACAGGGCAGCACCTTCTTAAGCACTTATGGGAACTTGATAAACCAATTTCCAAAGAAAGAAGAATTGGCAGTCTAAATCTTGCTAAAGATCCATGGAATTTGGAATGCACTGTGCCTTGCAGGACATGGGTAACCAGGTCCCTACCCCGGTCTGTAGGACCTCAGGGTACCCGGCTCCTCACCTGCTGATAAATTTTGATTTATTGCTTTCAAAGTGCTCATGAAGAGCTAAAACTTGGTAATCTTAGAAAAACCACTCTCCTCCAAATGAAATAAGTGGTTCCTCTGCTGTGGAACAAAGCATAAGGAAAAGAAAAAGGCACAAAAAGCCCAACTCACCAAGCCCAGCCAGGTCCGAAGCAGATTTCCCCGAGCCCAGAGCTGTCCTGCCAGAGCTGCTGGGAGGGGGCAGATGGTTCCCCAGCCTTTCCTCACTGCTGCCTGTGCAGAAGAAGCCTGATGTGCTCATGATGCAACTCCCCAGCATTTTGAACTCATAAAACAGAAGTGATCCCGCTGGGAGAGGGCGTGGTTTTTGAACACAAAGAGAGGGCTACGTCTAAAAGAGGATGTTTGAAAATGAATTGAGATGTTTCTGACCACGCTGTGATGCTGAGGAGCTGCTGAGGGCCAGAACGGGGCGTGGGGAAGGAGCAGAGAGTCAGGGCTGAAATCGGAACTGAATTCCACCAACACTTCCACTGGCAGGAGCTCGGTGCTGCTCAGCTGACTTGTGGACTTGCACCACTTCCCCTTTGGAAACAGCAGCTAAATTTAGAGTCTGGTGATGTGCCACTGATGGGGAGGAAGTTGGTAACTTCCTTTCACCCGGATTTTGATGAAATACCCTGTGTCTGTTACTGGCAAACAGGACAATGTGCCAACCTGAAGGCAGCAGCCAAGGGACAGTTCTGCACAATTGTGTTGCTCCTTGACCAAACCCACTCTTTAGGGGTTAAAAAATTACCTCTGGCACGTCCCAGGTGCTCCCATGGTGGTTTTAGGTGTCCCCTTCAAGCTGAAGCCAAGCTCAGGCGCAGAGCCCTCCCCTCAGCACAGGACCCAGCCCACAGACAGGCTGAAGAGTTTTCTGTTGGTGACTTTTCTAAATTTCCTTTTTCTCAGAATTTAAAAACCCCCAATGAAGCAGAAGCTGAATCTCATCTAAGTACAAGACAAAAGATTCTAAAAACACACTGTTTCATGACAGGGGCAAGACACAAATCATCATCCATGACATGGGCAGGTTGCTCCAAGCCCTGTCCAACCTGGCCTTGGACACTTCCAGGGATGGGGCAGCCACAGCTTCCCTGGGCAGCCTGTGCCAGGGCCTCCCACCCTCACAGGGAAGAATTTCTTCCTAATATCCAATCTAACCCTGCCCCCTGTCAGTGGAAAATCATGCTGTGCCTTAGAAATTAGGTTTGGAGTAATTCTGGCCATACAGGTTCAATGAAGTCTGTAAAGTTATCTCTCTTCCCTCCTTTTCTCCTGTATCTCATTAAAAACTTCAGGTTTTTATGGAGGCAAAATGAAAGCTATTTTTACTCCCACCAAATCGATATAAAACTCATTTAATATTTAAAAGCTGTTCAAAATTATCTGATTTTTAATCATGTTACATGAGCAATTTCTGCACAGAAGGTGTGGCTGGGACTCCAGCAGAGCCACTGCCCGCAGCCTTTGGGGGCAGGAACCAGGCTGGATCAAATTCCAAGAAGTTTTAAGCTTGCAATTAGTGCCAGCTGCAGCTGGAATTTTTGTGCAGCTGTTTCAACAAGACACAAAAGTAGCAGAGAGAGAGAGAGGAAGAAATCAAGTCAGGTAATTTGCGTGGAGTGATTAAAAGCAAATCAACTTCCATTTCATACCCAGCAACCTGACCTATGGAATGTGTCCCTGCCCATGGTGGGGTGGAATGAGATGAGCTTTACCATCCCTTCCAACCCAAATCAGTCTGGGATTCACGTGGTAAATGCATCAATATCCAAGGAAATCAATGTATTCTCTCAATTCGATCCCACCAAAAAGAAATTCCCTTTTGTTTACAAAAATAAAGTCAGAATGAGATGGAACCAAAATTAGCTCAGAAGCTGAGCACAGATTGCAGTTAGGACAAACAGCAAGGCAACAATGTCAGATTTAGAGCTGAGTATCTTTTGAAAAATAATAAAAAATTGCTTTTATAATAACATTCATATATGGAGAAAACAAATGCTACCACGCTGAATGATATCATATGAACTACGGCTGCATGTAAACGAACTCCCTTCTTTCAGCACAGGCTGGGCACTTTGCATGCACATAAACATGACACAGATATTGACTGGAAAGAAAGGTTTTATGTCAGAAATCGTGTTGTATGTTGTGGTTTTTCTCCTAAGCACAGCGGCTGCGGGCCCTTTATTTCTCATTCCAAAGGAATTTCACTCCAACACGGCTCCCACCGTCAGAGGAGCCCCTCACACACAACCCCACCGCCCCCGGCGCGGCTTAAGTAGAAGAGAGGCGGGGTTTAGTGCTGACTGACAGCTGCACACCCAATAGGAAGGCGGAACGGGCCTGCCTCGGTCGCTGAGTGGCCGCTGGTTGCCGCAGCAACGGCGCGCGCGGCAGCGCGGCGGGCCCGGGCGCCATTGCGGCCCCTCGGAGCGGGCGGGCGGGACTTGGGCAGCTCCTGGCCGGAAAATGTGTGTGTGATCCACTTCGCTCCGTGTAAACCAAAATAACCCGCTCTGCCTGCTGGGAAAGGGTTCCGGAAAGAACTGAGGCCACGTGGGAATTATAGTGCTGCTGACATTGGATTAATGATGTGCTGGTTTCCTTTTATTAAGGATTTTGAAATAGTGAGCAAATTAAAATGAAGAAATGACCAAGTTCCTGATGATATCTACAATAAACCAACCTTTAAGAGAAGGAATTACTACAAAGAATTACAGCATATAAGAATTATATATTACTATATTGTGTATGTGTATAAATATTTATAAATATATATATAATAATATACATCGTGAATTACTGTATATTCATGTTATAAGATATAGAGGGCCAAGTCTGATACTTCATCAATACAACACTTATATTTTGTACTAAATATGCGTGTTTTCCACTAAATACATGCATTTTGCATACTGAGTACTCACTATTGGGCTTACCTGTAGTAATCCAGCAATTTCTACTTTGTCACCTCAACATTTAAAATTCTTTTTCATTTCTGCAAGTTTACCAATACAGTCCAAAATTTTTAATAATAAACTTCAAAACTGTCATAACGAACCCTTCAATCTAAAACATTCTACCAAGATCCCAGAATATGGGTAAATCACAGAATATTTCTGCAGGAAACTCAGTACATGGTAACGACTTGGGAATGATTTATTTGTGCCATGGGATCAGGATCTGAGCAATGTGGTGTAGGGAAAGTTGTCACACATTGCACGCACATGTGTAGCTTGGTGTTTAAAGATTTTGGGAAACTATTTTCATTGAACTTTAATGAATAACAACTGGGTTTTTAGGATTTTTAATTAAAAAAAAAGAAGGAAAGCAGCAATTTTTCTGAGTGGCACAAGTAGAGTGGATACATGGGGGAGTAAATGGGATTCATTACAACTTTGAAATGGCATTGCTGGCCCTTTTCCCATCCCATGGACCAGTTCTAAGACAGCACAGAAGGACAAATGAGAGGGACCAGCAATAATCCCCTGTCCCTGATGGTGCTTGGCTGTGCTTCAGCTGCTCCTGTACAAATTACCAACCACTCTGAAAAAAATCAAGTTTTTGTTTCCTCCAGAGGATGTGAACTGAAGTCTGGAGTTTGGGCAAATCCCAGGGCAGGTCAGAGGCAGAGAATGTCATTTCTGTAGCTCTGCAGATCTTGCAGGGGTTGCAGAATTTCAGCACGTGAAGCAGGAAGGAGGTACCTGCTGATCTACCTGGCAAACAGGGAAGGTGTAAGTGAAGTTTTAGTTTAAAATTTATCCTGCACTGCCCTGTGGCAACACAAATAGAAAACAGCACAGCTCCCTGCTGGGAGGAGCATAAAGCTAATTAATTACAGTTTGGAAAGGAGCAGGGGAGGGCTGGGTGAGCTCCTGTGGGAGCAGCTGCTGTGTCCACGCCAATTCCAACCTGTCCCTGCCCTGGGGAAGGAGTGGGAAAGCAGGAGAATGAGGAAATAACCCAAACTTTGACACACTGTTTTGGGTGGGTGTATCCTAAATTAAATCCCATTTGGTAATTAAATCCCATTAGCTGCAACAGGTGAAAGATCCAAGCCAGCAGACTTCACCCTCAGCAGCAGATCCCTGATGTTCACCTTGTATAAATCCTGAACTTTTAAAAAGCAATATTTTCATCTGAAAATTTCACTTCTTTCAGCTTCAAACTTCAAACTGTGAACAAAACGTGCAAACAAGTCATGGAGTGAGAAAGTGTTCTAAACCAACTTTATTGGAATGATACAGGAATGGTTAACATACAGGTTCAATCCTCAATGCCTGCTTTCTACATAGGAAAAAATAAGAAAGAAAAGAACAAATTCAATTCTTGCACCCATGGAAACAGAAAAAACCAGCACAGAGGTAACAGATTCCTGGCACTCCTAAAGTCATGCAAGAGATCTGCATCAAAAAACTCGAGTTTTACACACACAACAAAGAGATTTTGGGTATTTTCAGTTTGTGTTGGTGCCTTGTTCCCCGGACAAAGGAATAATTCAGCCTGGCTCGCCAGAGCTGCCTTAGGAATGCTGCTACAGTTTGAATGCTCCCATATGGCAAGGGGGGGACACACGAGGGCAGTGACTTTGCTTTCTTAAACTTGGCAATTTTCTTGACCGTTGAGACAGGGATTGACCTCGTTTCAGAATGTTTTGGGTCACTGAACTGACAGAATTTGGCAGCTACTTTTAATTACAGCTTCTCCAAAATAATGGCTGTAATTCACCAAACGTGCACAGGAAGCACAGCAAACTGCTGTGGGTAGTACAGAGACTTGTGTGTCAAATCCCACTTTCCTCACCACCCTTCACTTGGTATTCCACAGTTCCCATAAACCTGAGCAGGAATTTAGACACAGAAAAAGATTTGGCCAATATTAAGAAAGAAAAACAACCTTGTTCGAAAAGATGAAATCATAGTGAACAACAAAAATCTGATGCTGGATTTAAAATATAACCAAACTTCCATCCCCAAAAGATCTTAAATTTCACAGAACTGCAGTAACTCCTGACAAAAGGTGTTAATAAAAAAGCACAGTTTTGTGTGTGTGTTAATCTTTAAGGTAAGGCAGCATCCATCCATCCATCCATCCCTCTGCCTCGTGATGCTGTGCTGCTTTTGTAAGCACAAGCTTCCAACTGCTTCCCAGGCTCCCAAAATGACAAATCAGGAATTAAAATATGGCCAGGAATTACAGGCTCCCTCATGAGCACTGGGAGAACACACAGGTTAATATTGCACGTGGTAAATTCACCCACACAAGACACTGAGAGATTTGCAATTCCTATAATAGTTTTATGATATGGCAATAAGAATGGAAATGAAGTTTTTCAACCTTAAAAAAAAAAGTCTTGCTTAATTACAGTAACTTTTGCTATTCAAACATTTATTTCCTCATTTGAAAAAATACTATATGAACCTAATGGCTACTTGAACATGCAGTGAGATGTTTAATGCTCTAAGCAGTGTGAACTGGTATTTTTGTAGAGAAATACATTAAAGGCTTTCACCCTTACACAGGTAAGGAAAGGCCATTTCTGGCTGTTTTGGCTTGTTTGCAACATTGAATCTTGCCCAGATGTGTCATTGCTCGTGCTTAGGCAGCTGGGAGGGACCCGTGTCCATTGCCCTTTCTGTCCAAAGAGCCCACACAGATCACTTAAATGAGAAGTACATGGGGTTTGTTGGGGGTTTTATCACCTGTACAACTGTAACAATACAAACCTTAAATATCCATTCTACAGAAGACAAACACAACTTTCCAAAGTGACTACAATGGTTAAACTACACAGTACCACCTACAAATTCATCTGAAACCAGGAAAGACACTGCAAATTTACTGTGTAACTCAGTAACATTTTTGAGGCAACTCAGGCACTAAATTAGTATCTGACGAGGTTTTAGATGCTGTTTTCCATAGTTTAAATAGCTGGATCTCTAGGTAAAACCCATCTACATTTTTAGTACTAAAATAGTTTCTTTAAGTTTACACAAAACGGATGAATTGCCAGGACAGTTTAAACTAAATGTAACTCATTCATGTCTGATTGCTTCAGCTTCCATCAGAACCCACTCCTGGCTTCCTACCCTGAATTTCCCATTTCCATCCTGTGTTCAATTTGTGTTATGGACAGTGAATGCTGCAAGCACCAATCAAATGTTAGAAATCACATCTACATTTCTTGAAGCAGAGACAGTTGGACTATTTTATAAAAAAGCTGTGGAAATTCCCTTTACAGACATTTAAGGCAGTTGAAATTCACGCTTGCTGCTTGGCCAGTGCTTCAGCTTCCTGAAACAGCAAAGAAGAATTACACGTTAGTAGTTTCTCAGTATGTTTCCAAAGGAACACTGTAAAGCAATAACCTGCATTTTTAAATCTTCTTTCAGCCTTTGAAAGGTGATCACAAATGGGAACAGAATGACAACAGAAGAAATGCAAAAGGAATTTCCCTTTGGTTCCTCTGAGTGTATTTTTGACTGCAGATTAATTTAATTACCTGCTAGCAGCACCATGACCTAGAAGGAGATGAATCAGAAATGAATTCCCAATGCCCTCAGTGCAGCACCTCAGCAGGGACAGCCTGGTTTATTTGAAAGGACAAAGTTCAACATCTGCCAAGATGTGCTGGAGCCATTTGCTTTTGTGACTGCATAGAAATACTCAAGATAACAGATTCCATATCATTGTCACCATGACCCAGCATTGCTAAATAAACAAAACACATGAGGAGAAAGGACTAAGAGGGGAATTTTCAAGAGGTCTGTATGATTTTTTTAGGAGGAGACACAGTGGGTGACCCCAGCTTGCAGGGCAGGAAGTCCCACGTGTATCTCTGTATTTTGGACGTGGTGGCTCACTCTGGCTGTCCTGGCTCACTGCCCTCATCCTGCCTTTGAACCCAGGGCGTGGGAAGAGCCTGGCTTGGAGCTGCCATGCTCCTGGCCCATGCTCTGCTCTGCTGGCCTGTGCTCTGCCCTGCTGGCCTGTGCTCTGCTCTGCTGGCCTGTCACAGCTCAGAGAGCAGGGCCAGGATGTCACCAGGGCTCGGATGTCACCGTGCACCCACAGGCCTCGCGCGAGGACATCCCGGCCATCCGCGGCACAAAAGGCAGGTGAGCAATGAAAGGAAGATCAAAAAGAGCTACAGAGCCTGGAAAAAAGCAGTGTGTTTGATATTCTCTAAAAGACAAGTGGTTCTTTGAACGGTAAGAAAGAGGAGAAGGTTCCCTTGGCTTTGTAACAACTCCCTTAAACAGCCCAGGGCACTGCAATGGTGACACTTCACTGGTTGTTTGTCTTCAATACAAAGTACATTTCTTCAGAACAGGCACTGGAAAGCTGGAGAGGATTCCTGGTATTTCCCTCATGCCCAGGAAGGTTGGTACAAGTAACCTACTAACCTATTTTTCTTAGAGGTCAAACTCCATTTCCTTGGGCGTAGGCCTCCAAGTTATCTGGGAGAGGCTCAGTTCTCTGACACTGACACTGGCTGAGTTCTCTGACACTCAGTTTGCCTGACACTGTCCCCCTTTCATACTTTTCCTTATTTCTCCTTCAAGGCCCCTCACTGAGCATCCTCTCAATCCTTAAATCCATAATAAATAAATAAATAAACATAGCTTTTAACTCACAAAACCCTCTCCCTTTAAAATCCACCCATATTGCTTGAAGTAGAGATGTTTAAGAAAAACTGAAGGTCAGCCGTTTCCAGAGTTTGTAGATCCAAAGGACAAACCAAACCATCAGGGCTCAGAAAATAGTTACTTGAATTTACCATGCTCACTTCTGAGCCAGTCCTGTTTAGCATTAAGATCAAACCTTTGTGCTGAGGATCAAATAATTTCCAAATCTCTCCTGATGGCATCCAATGGAGGTTTCCTGCCAAGGCTGCTCCCAGCCTCCTGCCATTTTCTGCAGTTGCCATGTCATTCCCTATAGCATTATATCCAAGCTGCACACAGCTATGCTGGAAACATCAATTTCAGCACCTACAAATCTGTGTACCCTCCTCAGCAGCCTGCAACTGACTTGACTGGACATCCTAATTGTGGGAGGGATTCCCAAAGTCAGCCTCAGAGCAGGACAAAAGGGGTACGAGATCACCACTGCAAAGGTTATTTACTGTCATCAGCCCCACACAACATGGAAATTCAGCAAGGTACAGCTGTGTTCTGTCCCTTCTGTTTAAAATTCACCTTTTCCTTAGGTGAGGACAGAATTGGAGCATCCCTTAGGACATAAGCAGAGCTCCTGCCAGCCATGCTGGCTGCTCCTGCCACCCAGCAGGTCTGGGAAGCGGCGACGTTCCCAACGTTACTGAGACAGGTGACCTGATTTGTTATGGCAGCAGCTGCTCTCTGGTACCACTGCACTTCCCAGGGGAAAGGCACGAGCTTCCCTGCATCCCCCCTGGTTCCTTGGCTCCTTCACTGCTGAGCAGTGAAGTGCAGATGTTCCAAGGAACTTCACCAGGACTGTGGCGCTGTGTGCAGCTGGTCTGATGCCAGCAGTGGGTAATGCTGAGGTGAATATCCCAGCCTCTGCTCTGGGCAGCTCTGCACGAGGCAGTTTTTCCTCATCACACCATCCCCAGTGGAGCTACTGCTGGAAATCTGGCTCCCAAAACTGCTTCAGTCCGCCCCACAACCTGCAGTGCTCCCTGCTCATGGATCACCATCCACCTTTAAAATTAGGTCTCTTAGTGATGTGCACAGCACGACCTTGGACTCGTACATGAGTAGAGCTGAAAGGGAGCGGCACGTTTATCCACTGGAACAGGAAAGCTGGAAGTGACCTGGAGGATCCTGCTGCTGTCAAGTGAAACGTATAAAGCAGGCTTGTCTTATCCTATCAAAATCAAAAGGAGAATTCCAGCCCATTGCATCCACAAAGCAGTAACCCAGTTCGTAATTGGCAAAGGAAAATAAGCTTTGGATAACAAGCCAGAGGAAAAAATTACTCTGAAGCAAGACATGTTATTTCAGAAACAGTGACTCTGGTTTCAAGGGATTTTCTAGCAGAAAAATCTCATCAAAATTTCACATAATTTAATTTTTTTTACTGAATTGAAAACATTCTTTGATTTTGGGATAATTTTTTCATCTAGGTTTCTTATGCATTCTTCAGTGCAAATATTAACCACTCTTTTGAAAGTGAAGCCTGAGAGCCTCTGGAGACTGAGTATCATCCAGGGAGATAGATGGGGGCAATGACAGCACGTGTACCAGATCCTGTTGTGAGCAGAGGAGGAGGTGAAAGCCACAGGCTCCCTGCGAGGAGGTGCTCACCCACCTTTGAGCCAGGAGGGGCAGTCAAGCCCAGGAACGCGTACACGGCGTTGTTCTCCCGCGCCTCGAAGAAAGCATCGTAGTCCTTCACCATGGCAGGAGGGAGGGGGAATAAAAGACAGAGGAGTGAATTGTCAGAAATAATCTCAAGTCAGTTTAGGGTATCACCCAACCCACACCAAGCAAAGTGTTTCCTGTGCCCGAATGCAAAATTCAGCATCAGCTCAGGTATGTGGCATTAGCACTAACAGCACACAAACTGGTCAGGCTGGAAAGGGACAAGCTGGGAATTCATTCTGTGTACCAACAAGGTGTTGCTGTGAGGTGCTCCAGCCTCTCCCAAAGGGACAGACTCCACACAAGGCAGGCGGTGTAACTGGTCTGGTGTGGAGCAGCTGAGCCTGGACCCTGTCATCAGAAACCCTGATGTTCCCAGATGTCATTGCTGACTCCTGATATGGATGGCAATTGTGCAACTGTGACTCCAGCTCTTAAATCTGTCAGAAGTTCAACTGGAACTTTAACACTGCGAGTGCACTTTTGCCATCACATTTCCCACTAAGGATTAGTCTGTGCAAGTGAAGGCAATGGGGTGGCACTGTTTGCTCACAGTGCACTACAAATGCCCTGAACACACACAGCCACTTCCCAGGAAAATTAAGGTAATAAATAAATAAATAAATAAATAAATAAATAAATAAATAAATAAATAAATAAGAAATAGCAGTTGCCAAACTCCATCTAAAGGAACCCACAAGTTTTGTGCAAGCTCACTGTTGTCCAAGTTACCACACAATTCCCTCACACCGACTTCTGAACTCAGCAGGGATCAATCCAATGACTTTCCTGCTCTCCATTTTTAACTGATTGTAACTTTACCAGCTCCTCCATCTTTCCTGGGCAATGTTTGGATGCAGGAGTTCTGGCTGGGAAGCCCAAGGCAGGCAGCAGCTCCATCTCAGGCTGGAGCCAGGGAGAGCTGTTTAGGGCATGTTGCTCTGGATTCCTGACTGTCTGGGAGGCAAAAGCCTAAGGAACAGCAGCTGAGGGGGCAGCTCTAAGGAGAGGCTGCTGCAGCCAGAACAGAACAAAGTACAGGAACCAGAAGATTCCAGCTGCCTGGACTTCAGGGATATCAAATTATTGCTCCATTTGCACACGCAGCATTCGTGTGCTGGTTTGATAAAAATGTGTGTGATTATGGTAAATCCTCCCTGAAGCCCTTCTGTTGACAGGACTGGGGCTGCTTGATAACAAAGGGATTGTTTATCTGGCTGGTGCACAGGCCATGAGCCTGCTCCACAGCATCTCCCAGGACAGGAATTCCTGGGCCTGAGGGGCAGGGCTCATGCCAGCCCACACAGCATCTCCAGTTCAGCCTCTGCTGTGCATGGGCCAGGAAGGCCAATTTGCTCTTTGCTCTGCCACTTGTGCTGCATCAGATGGAACAAACAGGGAACTTCATGCTTGAGAGGCATCAGATAAAGACAGAAAGAGGTTCAAATTCTGGGCACAGAATTAACTTTTACTTTCCTGAAAGCTGAACTGTAGCAACTTGAATCCAGCAACAGAAACTGACCAAATTTCAAGAGTTCAACATGACATCAATCAAAATTTTGGGGATGAAATAAAACCATAGCAAGAACCTTGCAACCAACCCCTTCTCAGGTAATTACTGAGCCTTATGTCTGTCACTCCAAACCAACCTTTTTCCATGTCACAACCAGTCAGTAAAATTTTGAGAGCTAAGTGGCTCAACAGTTCACTGTGGATATTATTTCAAGTTCTGCTTCGATTACAAGCAAGAATTTTTCTTGGCACATTGAGAATAATTTCTTTCAGTAGGCACAGATTTGTCTCACAAAGGTCCAGAGCTGGCAGGTCTTGACTTACGGACTGTGCAGGTCAGAAACAGACTTCAAAAGGAGCAGAGGAATGCACACTGTGAGCTCTGTTCAGAAGATACTAAGTTTTAAAAATAAAACTAACAGTTAATCTAATAATCATTCAAGCATGGCCTGCTGAGTACAAGTACTGCAGGGCAACTTACTTTTGATCAAGCATTAAAATAATTACATAGGATTTTTGTTTGCAACACAAGTTTTAATCTGTCCAAGGCACTGGAGTTAGTGAACCACAGCAGCACACAGAGCTCATCCCAAGAAGGATCAGAAAACTGATTTATGATCATGGCAGATATCAATTCATGAGATCTGGGATTCACAGGTACTGGCAAGCCCCACACAGGCAGAACAGATCTCTGAACTTGCTACAGAACGTAAGCTTGGTCTAAAAGGACCAGATTTCTTTGAGGTGTTAGTTCACAATCATGGGGAAAATGAGGATTAAAAAGCCTGGCAACTTTCAGAGCCATAAAATGGGAAAAAAACCACAGGAAAAGAAAATTAAGTATGTACTGCAAGGTAGGATCCAAATCAAGAGGTCTACATTTTAATCTTTCTTATGGTGTGACTCGAAAACTCAAGACTCAAGAATCAGTGGAGGGAATTATTACTAAAAGCCAAGATGGGAGGAAATGTCTAACACCTCCTACAGCCTTCCCAGTTTGGGCAACTGCAGCTGGGCAAGCCCTGCCTTGCTGCTCACTGCAGTGAAGCACAGGAGGTGGCAGTGAGGAAGAGGAGTGGGATGAGCACAGGAGGCTGGAGGTGAGGGATGAGCACAGGAGGCTGGAGGTGAGGGATGAGCACAGGAGGCTGGAGGTGAGGGATGAGCACAGGAGGCTGGAGGTGAGGGATGAGCACAGGGGAGCTGGAGCTGAGGGATGAGCACAGGAGGCTGGAGCTGAGGGGATGAGCACAGGAGGCTGGAGGTGAGGGGATGAGCACAGGAGGCTGGAGGTGAGGGGATGAGCACAGGAGGCTGGAGCTGAGGGGACAGGCCCAGGAGGCTGCAGCAGCCCTCACCCCGAGGTAGCGGCTGTCGTTGAAGAGCCGGGGGGGCAGGGGGTTCCCGCTCGCAGGCCGACTGTCCTCGGGGACGTTCTCCCGCATCCATTTCCGGTTCTCCTCGTTAGCTGCGATGTCCTTCTCCTCAAATTCAATTTTGTTGGCTTCCAAGAAGCCTAACACATCTTGCTGCTGCTTTTTAATCTGTCACAAAAGAAGGAGGGAGGGAGATAAAGGTAAACAAAATCAGTGAAATTATTTTTGATGCCGCTCTGGGGTTCGATGCAGAAATCAGGGGGTGAAAACAGGAATGGTAAGAAAATTCTTAGAACGAAAAAGTATCTTCTGAAGAGTCAGAGCTGGCTCCTATAAAACAGAACAGGTGTAAAGATGCTGTCCCTACACAAATGTGAGTGTTGTGTACCTTAAAGGTGCCCACCTAAAAGCAGAGTTGTGAGCAGGGCCCTTGTGCTGGCCAGAACGTTGTTTTTTCAGGTGCAGTGGAGTTTGCTGGAGGCACATTTGAGGTACAAAATGCTTCCTTGTGCCCTTGGAAGCACAGGCTGAACCTCCCCATTCCTTCTCAGAGTCCAGGCTTTTGTCCACTTCAGTGACAAAAGAGAAGTGGCTCACACTTGTGTGCACAGACACCCCTCTCCCGTTGTGTCCTGGGTGTCTGCAGGGCAGGCACAGTCCCTGGAGAGCTGTGACCCCACATCCCCATCCTAACTTCTGTCAGGGAAGCTGGGTGAGGTCCCAACCTGATGCCACCCATCCTTGTACATTCACACAGCATCCAAGGGAAAAGCAGGATCTGTGTGGCAAGTATGGTGCTGGCTCTGCACAGGGAAGGAGGTTTTTATTATTGTCATTATGAATTACTGACTTATTGACACAGAGATGTTCTGCTAATGTTCTGCTCTCCCTCTGCATAACTTCAGCACCACAAAGGAGATTATAACCATGCACATCCTAGCAAACAATAAAAAAATAGAATTTAATGGAAAATTTGTTTTCTTGAAATTACCCCCTTCACTGCAAAGCCAATCCAAGGGCCTGGCTTTACCCTAATGAGCCGAGTGCCGCAGGAGCAGCGTTTCACACAGATGTTGCTAGTGCTAACTCAGGTCAGCCGCAGCTCCCGGAGCAGCCACTCCATATATGGCCACAGGCAAACCCAGAGCTGCCGGGGTCAGGGACAGCCAGCCCAGAGCCAAATATGGAGCCCGTGCCCCGGCTCACACAGCCCCACACCCACGGGCACCGGGCCGAGACCCGGCCTGCAGAGCCCCGCACCCACGGGCACCCAGCCCCGCACCCACGGGCACTGTGCAGAGACCCAGCCTGCAGAGCCCCGCACCCACGGGCACCCAGCCCCGCACCCACGGGCACCCGCCCCGCACCCACGGGGAGCCGGGAGCAGCAGGAGCAGCAGGGAGTGTGATGGAGAGCGCTGCCCTGAAGGATGTGGGCCGGGGAACAGAGCCAGCACATCCATAAGGGAATCTTCAGGCACTCCCTGAGGTCTGGAGCTGCTCTATCCATGGCAGGGTCAAGCAGAGCTCGGGAGGGGCACATCCAGCTCAGAGGGACCGATCCTGCTCTCCCACAGAGGGAAACGTGCTCCCAGCTCCAGCAGGGAAGCTGCCTGCTGAGAAGCCAGGGTGATTCCTCCCACCACGTCAGCACAGGAGCCGCTGGACTCGCTGTGTGAGCACCCTGAAACACAAGGATATTGCTAATTTTCATCATGGCTAAAAATAAATCAAACTGGAGGAGTTAATACCGCCCCGAGGAAATAACTTGTGTAGAGGATGTATAAAAACATTCTCAGCAGACTCAAAGCTCTGGGTAAGAGGTTTCCTTGCCTGCCTCTAACAGCAGCAGGAGGGGAAGCTTTTCTCTGTTGCGCTCTACAGCTCAGAGGGGAAAAAAGGGAGCACTCCATTAATGAACTGTTCTGTAGGGCTAAAATAAGGGAAAGTCTTTGGAATTATAAACTCTTTGGTCACTATGACCCAGTAGTAAATGTAAATTTTTTTCCTTGAACCAGTTACATGTTTAATTAACCATTTCCTACAATCTCTAAATTTCAGATCCAAATAGTTTTTATTACTCTCAGGTCCTTAACTTATCCAAAATGCATTGTTTAGTGAGAACACACTTTGAGATGCTCCAGAATTATTAAGGAATTAGAGAAAACAAAGCTTTTACCCACTCTACCATTAACCTGTACACTCTGCCATGTAAAACAAGAGTTCTGAGTTGGACAGAAATCAGCATTTTGATCCCGTGAGAAGTCACTTCATTTTTTTAATAATCCTTTTGACTATTAGATTGTTTTAGCCACACATACATCCTCACACCCTCCCAGCATCTCACAATCTCTGGGTTGTTTTTCCAGCTCCAGGAGGTACAACCACATCCCAAACTGTTAACTGTGGCTCCAAAGGGTGATCACAACCCTCTCTGCTTGTCTTTGAAGAGCTAACAAAGCTGGAAATGTATTTTTTTGTTCTATAAAAGGCACCATTGTAAGGCAAGCATGAAGTTTGGTCTCTGTTGCTCTCAGGCCATCTGTAGTTAAGGGAGGTAATTCTCTAGAGAACTCTACAGAAGAGCAAGGATGGTGCTGATGCATGAGGAATATAAGTCTGGAACCCTTGTTTTCTGGCCAGACAAAAAAACCGTTGGGAGATTAAGCAGCACTGTTTTCTCCCAGCTCCTCAGACAAATCCTCCAGCCACGGTGATGAGCACTTACACAAGAGCAGTAAATGCTCCAGAGAAACAGGGCACCAACTGCTGGGCAGCAGGCACACCGAGCTGCCAGATCCTGTTATTTTATGAGATTTTATTTAGAAAACTTCCATTAATCACAGGCAGCGGAATAGCACTGTGAGGGAAGGGCTGAAAATAGAGCAAGAGACGTCTGCTGCTGCTTCAGGGTGTTTTGTCTTGCTTGAAAGGGCACATGTTCTCCTCGGGACGGAGCTGGAAAACGGTTCCTGCTGCCCATGTTTGGGAAGGAGCGAGGAGCCTCTCTTCAGGATGCGCCTGTCAGCAGCAGCACTCGCTGCCCACACAACCTCCCCCACGTGGAGAGCGGCCAGCGCCTCCCAGACCCCGCACCTCAGCCTGAGTATAAACAACTGTCATGTCTGAAGCCGCTCTGGCCCGTGAAGGGCAGCTCACTGCAGTTGGCAAACACGAAAATCCTTGTTTATCCCGAGTGCTCCTGACACATTGTGCAGGGCCGAGAGCAGCGGGAGAGCTGGGAACGTGTCTGGAGTCAGCGCAGGAGCTGGGGAGCCCGGCAGGGCCCTGGGGCTCGGGACCAGCCCTGGTGGGGCAGGAGCATTTATGGGGACACAACATTATAGGAACAGAGAAATGAAAGGGATGGACAGACAGCTGTGAGGAAGAGAAGAGGCTGGGGGCAAAATGGATGGGTAGAAATCAGGGGAAAATCCCTGTGGGATGGAGACAGAGGGATAGAAGGAGAAGGAGTGGGAGCAGGTGAAGCCAGGGCTGCAGGGAGGAAGGGCTGCATCCTCTGGAGTCCCCACTGCCCTCAGAACAGCCCATTGGGCTTCACCCAACCCCAGAAACAGAAACACATCCTGCCTCAACACACACTTGGGAGAAAAACAACTCCTAAGGTGAGTGGAGATATTTTACTCCTTGCTGATGTTCCCAAGATAATACTGAAAGGAACATTTAATGAAACAAATCTATTTTCTCTTTGGTTTGGATTTCAGGGTCTGGTTCCAGGACAGAAACAGCTTTATGGCAAGTTATTGGTGATTAAGCAGAGTCTCACCACACACTGTGATCTTGTGCTATAAGATCCACTGGGTATCAAGATTCCCTTCTCTTCCAGTTACAAGCCAATCGTGAAACATTAAGCTTTCAACAGAGCATGGGCACAAAATAACATTATAAAAATGAGTGTAGAATTGTGAACAAGTATCGCCCCTCACTTTAGTACACATCAGAAATTCAATTTACTGTTCTTAATCTAACTCCCATCAGTGATGTCAGTAACACAAGAGAAACCACATCAAAGCTGCCAAGAGTACAAACAGGTGATGTTTGCCAACAAATCAATCAATCAAAAATAAAATTTTAACCCCAAAGTGGGAATAAACTTTCTAGAAAATGCTGCAACATTTTAGATTCTCTTCCAAATCTTTAATCATTAAAACAATTAAAAAAAGAACTCAGCTAAAAGATAATAAGCAGAAAGGAGGCAGGGATGATGCTGCAGAACCTTGGTCCAGTGAGCAGGCAGCATTCCAGCCTCAGCTCCAGCCAGCACTGTGCTGGCTGTTCAAGAGCCAGCTTCTCCCAGCACCACCCCACTGCAGGGAAACACTAATTTTAAACACTTTTTCGAACTGGACTTCACAGAAGGGTCTATTTCGTTTGGTGCACACAGGCGCAGACACAGCACAGTCCAGTCCACGCTGCTGGCCAAGGAAGGGTTTGCGTTGGTTTTTTTCAGTCTTGTTATTTTTTCAGTTTATAAATAAATCCCTGGTTGGACAATAGACATGTTTTGGAAATCTATTTATGGACCACTGGAACTCAAATTAAGTTTACAGTCTGAGTGCTGCTGTTTTGATCCAACACAAACTTACTGACTGCAGCTCTGCCATCCTGGCCCTTGGCAGGGGCTTCTCCACCACTTCTGTGGCTCCTGTGTCCCAACCTCCACGTAGGGGAAAAACATAGATTTTATTAATTTCTTTCCCAATTATGGGATTAAATAGCTCATGCTTTATTGTGAGGATTTAAAAGAATTATAAATGGATTTCTTATGATGTTCCCAGCCGTCGTTATATCATCAGTTACAACATCAGGAAAAAGGAATGGCCTCAAGGTGCACCAGGGAAGGTTTAGATTAGGAATCAGGAGAAAGTTTTTCATGGAAATGGTTATGAAGCGTTAGAACAGGCTGCCCAGAGAAGTGGTGGAGTCACCATTCCCTGGAAGTGTTCGAAAAACATGTGGATGTGGCACTTGAGGACATGATTTAGTGATGAACACGGGGCTGAGTTTATGGTTGAACTTGATGATCTCAAAGGTCTTTTCAACCATAACAATTCCACGATGCTGTGATTCTCTCCAGCTCCTGCTGTAGGTGTGTCCTGAGCTGCCTCTCCCAACCTCACAGCTGGGATCCAGCACCAGAAAACAGAGAAGCAACACCTTAGAGCAGATCTTACATTTGATCTTACATATTTCTCAATTCAGTTTCAAGACAACACATTTAAAAGGGGATCATTTTTTTTCCATTTCCAATTCCAATTCCAGCCTTCGGGGTTCCAGATAACCAAAAGCAAGTATAGCTTTAAAGCAGTTGTATTGTGTGCCAATGATGGTTTTAAAGATGCTGCTTCTTCCTTAGTGGGAGCAAATCTTTACATCCCAGAAGCAGCTGCTTTGTGCAGGAAGGTGAACTCCAAACTCCAGGTTATGCTACTGGCTGTAGCCAGACTTGTAGCCATCAGTTCTCCAGGAGCTTCAGAGTCTCCTGAAGATGGACAAGCTGAAATGTAAGCAGGGAATGGGAAAAGTGCAGTGCAAGAAATGTTGAGCAAACGCCACTGGCAGCCAGCAGCAGCAAGATGGAAACCCCAGGAAGGGATTTTCCTGGGAGGAATGGGCAGCATGAGGAATGCCAAGTGCTGCCATGACAAACTGACTTGTCACAGGGTCACCTGTGGACTGAGCTGGGGCCACACTGCCACAATCCACGGCCACTTTTTGGAATTAGAATAAAAACTGTTGGGGGTTTTAGTTTGGTTTTTATCAGTCTCACCTAATTTCTCAAATGACCTTGCCTTCCTCACCCAGAGTCCCTAATGCAGAAGCTCATCCTTGCAAATGAGCTGCAAAATGCTTAGAATTTCTCCTCCCACTACAACCTAATTTGTAGGAGTTAAACAGCCCAACAGCTCAGCCATGGATTTAAATGTCACAGATTCCTGTCGGCCCCCTAAGCTCATTCCCCACCCCAGCACATGGCAGCAGGGCTCTCTTCTGAGCAGCCTCAGTCCTGCCCTCCATCACACTTTTCCTTGCTTTTACTCTAATATTCCAGAAGATTTTTTTTTTTTGTCTAGAGTGGTTTTGTTGGTTTTATTTGTATGAATAAGCCATTTTTTCCTCCTATTTTAGCTTAAGAATCCAATGTGCCAGTTCTGGTGGTGCCACTGTAAATGTAGTCAGAGGGTGGGAAACCTGCAGGCAACTCCAGCGATGACCTGGCTTGATCAGAGCTCTGCCAGGTGTCTCCCAGCAATTCCTGTCTCACTCTTATTTCTCCCTGCCTGGTAGAACATCTGCTTATTTTTAGGTCTGGGTAATTATCATCACAGAGCTCAAAGCACTTCTTTGTTCTGGTTATTTTAAGCAGAGCATTACACGAGTGGTGCCATCGTTGTCTCTCCCGATGGATTCTGGTCTGGAGGGAATGAGACTGAGGACAAACACAGCAAAACCACCATGAACTTACGGGACCTCACTCAAACACAGGAGGCTGGAAAAGTTCATGCTGGACTTGTGCTGCTCTTTCTTTTCATTTTCCAGAAATTCAGCAGTGTCCAGATGGACTCCATGTGTCCTGGCTCTCTCCCTGCAGGGTCCTTTGGGAAAGCCCATGGCAATATCCACATGAATCCTGCACAGCAGCGCTGGTTTAATGTGGTTAGACCCCAACAGCTTAAAATTGGTTTATTTGGAAATGGTTTTTACCACCAGGCACCCACCGACCCTGGGCTGTGTCAGCATCACCAGCCCAAGACCTGGGGCAGGAGGAAACAGGCTCCAGCTCCCACTGAGAGCAACAACCACATTCCTGCTGCTCACGTGTGGCTTTGGAAGACAGCTTTTAAAAAAGACCAAGAAAAGGTGAGAGGATGCAAAGTGACCACCACTCAAGAGCAAGGCTGGGGGAAAATCCAGGCTACCAAAAGGGTTTTGCAATTTAACCTGGAGGTTACATCATGTCTGGCAGCACACATGGGCTGTCTGCAAAAGGGCTTTAGCCTGGCATAAGGTACCACCCCATAGACCAGATTTTGGAACACAAGCCAAAAGTGTAGCTGGAACAAAGGACAAAGTCTGCACTTCCCAAAACAAGACCACCACTTGCTCCAGAAACCATAGAAAGTTACATAAATGAAAAAGCTGATTCATGAGAACAAAAATAAAAGCTTCTCTCATGGATTATAATGCCATTGTAACTGCATTCATTCAATAACCCAAAGCCTAAAAACTTGTTAAATCCCACACCAACAACACCCAGGTCCAAAGATCCTTGTGCACAGAACAAGTTTTCTCCTACCAGAACCAAACAGGAAAGTTCACGTCACCTCCATGTGCTAAAGTCCTGGGGAATCAGGATTCTCAAGGGAGCCAAGGGCACTTAGAGACCAAACTCTCACTTTTATTTACGCTGACACAGACTGCAAAGAGAATAAAATCCATGGGGGATTTGGCATTTAGTTCCTTTGGGCTGCTTTGGAAAGTTCAGCCAGCAACACCAGCCTGGCCCCTCTGGTTGGCACAGCCCAGCACAGCTGAGCAGCTTCCTAAGTGCCACTCTGCCAACTTGCTGTTGGAGTTCAAGGAATTAGTTAAGAAAAAATAAAAAATATTTTCTCTCTTGCTGCAGCAAGGAGGGTTTGACTTCAGTGTTCCAGCAAAGTTGTTCAGTGTCACTAATTTAGTGTCAGACAGCACAGCCAACTCCACCACACCTCAACTACAGTCAAATTCTAACAAGATCCTAAAAGGCCCCAAATAAGTCAGAACTGTCTTGCTGCAACATCCAGTGTGTCTTTAGCTGCTTTCCTCCTGCAGTGGCCAAAAGCAGATTCCTCTGCCCATTAGTCAAGTAGGAGGACAAGTAACATTTCCTTATTTATATCTCCCCAGCTTCTGGCACACAGCAGCAGCACAGCCTAACGAAGCCCTGATGACTTTTTAATGTGTTTTAGGTCTACTTTCCATGAAGGCACCTTAAGGATTAACATTTTATCACAGCTTAAGGCAAATTCTGCTTTTAACAAATGATACCCAAGCACTGGGGAGATGAGTGGGGGTGAATCCATTCATCTTTTAGCACCTGCCTGTCAAGGACTATTGGGGTGTCACCAGGATTCTAACAGAGAACATCTTATCAACAACACCTGAAGCCCATGGTTAAAGGTACCGTTTAATAAACTTCACATTTTGTTCCAGTACATGAAAATGGTTCTGTCAGCTGAAACCCCATCTCTTTTCCTAATGAAGCATCGAATTCAGAAGTAAATCTTTCTCTCTTTTTGGCTGCAAGGAAAAGGTGCTGGGGCACTGACATGGCTGCCCAGGGAATGGTCACAGTCCCAAGGCTGCCAGAGCTCCAGAAGCATTTGGACAACACTCCCAGGGATGCACAGGGTGGGATTGTTGGGGTGTCTGCAGGGCCAGGAGCTGGACTTGATCCTTGTGGGTCCCTTCCAACTCAGGATATTCCATGATTCCATGAAAAGAAGGGTGACACAGGGCACTCTGCTTCAACTCTCCTCCTTCCTGGCTGCTCCCCAACACATTTTCAGTTGCTCATTCAGCATCTCCTGGCTGCACTGGCTCCTGGCTGCACCCAGTTGTTTTGCCCAAGAGCCCAGCTCAGTCTCAAGCCTACCAGAGATGCACAAACTGCTGGGAGTGTTCTGGGGCTGTGCAGATCAGCTGCACCCTCCTTTAGTCAGAATATCTGTGTTCTCACCACAGCCAGAAATGACACATCCTTCTACTCTCTGCTTAGATGCTTCTGTTCATTCTGTAAAAGGCTTACAGAGGGTCACTACTGCCAAGTCAAAGTCATTCACAAGTCAGGATATGCCAAAGCTCCTCCCCACAGCAATCATGGCCTGCTCAAAGACTGCCTCCCCAAACACAGACTCCATACGCATCCAGAGACTGACTTTCTGTTTCTTTGGGATTTTTCCTTCCTTTTTTCCTTCTTTTCAAAGTTCTGTGAAAAGTCACAGCAATACCCAATGGGATTATTTGCCTGGATTTCAAAACCAAACAAACCCCACATAGCCAAAACTTCCATTTGCAGGGATTTTAATACAGGATTTTAACATTTAAAACCTCATTCCATCATCAACCAAAAAAAACAGAGACGTTTGCTCACGGGAAGACAGTGAGCCTTTTTACACTGTACTTCCATGCACATGGAACACAAGATCCCCAGCAGCTGGGCAAGGGAGAAGGTAAAACCCAAAAGTCCAAGGAAGTTTTGGCAGCACTGGAGCTGGTACTAGCAGAGGCACTAAACCTCCCTGCCTACTTTTGTAGACAACCCAAGAGCCTGAACACAGAAAAGCAGTGAATGCAACTGAAGCTGCCAGCTGCTGAATGCTGGAGGTGTCCCAGATCTGGAGAGGTGTCAACTGACACTTGTCCCCTCAGACAAGGAAGGTTTGATGGGAGGCATGGAGGGTGCCTGACTCTTCACTCTGCTTACGCTGGGCTCCAGGCCCAGGGACAGCAGCAGGAGTCTCCCCTCCCTTCACGTGATCTCTGCAAACAGCCCCACCAGGAGCTGTGTTTGATTAGGGATGAACTTTGCTCGGGAAGCAGCCTGAGCCTCTGGGAAGTCTCTGGGCATGCCTGATAGCAGCTCCAAACTCCTACAGCCTGACCCCTCCAACATCCAGAGCCTGCCCATCCTCCTGCAGGGGCTCTGCCCCCAAACCTGCCCTCATCCAGCTGGGTCTGGGCAGGATTACCCAGGACAGATGGTCGGGGAAGCACAGCTCCTGTCCAGGACCACAGACACTCAACCTGCATAAATCAGGGATAAGGAAAGAAGCCTTCTCCACCAACTCACAGACTCGCAGAATATGCTGAGCTGGAAGAGACCCTCAGGGATCACTGAGTGCAGCTCCTGGCCCTGCAGAGGATGTGCCAACAATCCCATGCTGTGCCTGAGAGTGCTGTCCAAGCGGTCCTGGGGCTCTGGGTCCGTGACCATTCCCTGGGGCACTGTTCTAGTGCCTGACCTCCCTCTGGATGAGGAATCTCTTTATAACATCCAGTGTGAACCTTCCCTGACACAGCTCCAGCCATTCCCTGGGGTCCTGTCCCTGGTCAGAGAGCAGAGGTCAGTGCCAGGCTATGCCTTGGCCGGGCTCCATGGAGCTCTGAGCCGGGAGTCTCCTCCAGCAGTGCTGCTCTGGGGCCAGCCCAGCTCACAGCTGACTGGGGCATTCTTGTGCCATTGCAAGCAAAGGGAAGATATGGCCAGGGGAGGCAGGACTGCCTCTCCCAGCAGCAAAAAGGACTGAAAGCAGGGGTCAAACCATGGCCTCGGGTCATTCCTGCTGCAGGCTTTTGCTTCACTCAGCAGCAGGAAGGACTTGCAAATGCAAATATCCACATATCAGGACTTTTTTTTTTTTTTTTTACTTTTCTTAATGACTACTTTAGTTATCCAGAATAAACATCTTGCAAAATCAAGCTTCCAAACCTAGGCTTCCTCTTACTTTCCTTTAGGTGAGGATGTAAAGAAATACTGACGTATGGCAAACTATAGCTTTAACCACTGCTGACGCTGCAGCACCCAGAATTGTCATCATCCAAAGGAAAACACCAGCATTGCAATACTAAATAAATTGACCCTTGGCAATTTTCTAAGTCAGTCTTGTGGCATTTGACTTTTATAAGCCTGAAAACTGCTTGTCTGGTCCAAAACCAACAGAGAGCAAGCTTCCTACTGTGGAATACAGGCTCCATTATCTCAGTTATGCACTGACAAAGCATAAGCAGCAGCAGAATATGAACTCTTCATTTATTACACACAGTTGTTTTCTGCAGCAGACGTGGAGCTTGGCAGGCTGAGTTTCCCTGGAAGTCTCCATGTGCCTTGTCACAGCATCCAAACTCAGGGCTGGGTTAAATAAAAACAAACAGATCCACTCCTCCCAAAGCCCAGCACCTAACTAACAACAACTGAACAGCACAGGGCTGAGAGTGGCAGGGTCTGGGAGCATCCCACCCATCAGCCACCTGTTCTGCTGTTCCTGGGGTGTCCACAGCCTCAGCATCTCACTGGACTCTCTCACCTGAGTCACAAAACAGGGAAAGGGGAACTTTTGCTATGTGGAAGAAAAAAAAAAGTCCGTTAGTCCAAGTTACCTCTGTCACAGACTCCTTCAACAATTTTCTCTTCACCTCTCAGAGCTCCCTTTCCTGAGCCATCAGGAGTAATTATTTTTTCAAATCACTGCTTATTTACTTTCAGGGATCATTTCTGGCTCATTCTACAAATGGCATCAATACACCACAGCCCAGCCCCACAGGCTTTGCACACTGTAAAGCAATTTACCACACAGAAGACTGATCTCCAACAAGATAGTGAGGTTCAGTATCACAAGATGCAGACAACTCTCTGACACAGGACATATTCCTCAATACTCAAATATTTACCATGTGGCTGAGAAAAGCAGGGGAAAGGCCCTGAAGGTGCTGCTGGTCACCTGACTGCTTGCTCTGGAAGCTTTAAAAAGTCCTGCTAGTCTGGACCTCACCTCTGTTGTCACAGGTTCTAAATCTGGTTTTTTCAGCCAGCCTCTTTCTGAAAGCCAGAAGAATTATTTCTCCTTCATCTTCAGCTTCATGGAGATCCCAGGACGGGTCTGTGCAACGCTGGCAGCAACTCCACCCTGTAAGAACTGACACAAACTGCCAGGTCCCACCTCAGTGCCCCTGAGACTTCACCCTCCCCACCAGCCCAGCACTCCAATAATGTTCCAGGGAAGCAGCCTGAGGTAACAGCACACCCAGGGCTGCACTTTGGGGGTTTATTAAAACAGCTGCTCCTGTAATTATTTTTCAGAAGCTGTGGATTTCTGCTGGTGATGAGTAGCCCTGCACAGCAGAGGGAAAACAGGTTTGGTTGTGCTTGTGGTGAGGAGCTGAACTCATGTCAGGGAAGGAGTTAAAAGCACTGACAGTTCTGCACGAGGCCCCTGTGGTTTACAATAAAAGCAAAGTTTATTTCCTGTATGGTTTAGCACACAGAGGCTAAATTAACCGACAGGAGTAAAGTTTACAGCATTAATTGCTGTTTCACTGCCTTTATATTGCCAGGCATTTATTCTTTAAATAAAAGACTACTTTAAGAAGAAATACAACATGGCCTCAGGGATCCAGGTGCCTCTGATGTGTATTACTTTTTATCTTTGAAGAATTTATATACCACAGATTGTAGTTAACAAAGAGTCTTTTTACTGACTGCTGTTCTAAAACTAAACCAAGTAATTTTTTTAAGAGAACAAAGCTTTTTTCTTCAACTAAAATACCTAAATATCATAATACAAAGGAAGAGAAAAAGCTATGGATTAAATACAAATTTTCCTTCTCTTTGCGAGAAAAGCCTTGAGATAGAACAGCATCCTAAAAAGCTTCCTGGAGAGGAAAGATTCAGCAGAGCACAGCCTGTATGGGCAGTTTTCTAACCAAGTAATTAATTGCCCTGGGTAACATTTCAAGTGTGAATAATCCTGAAGGCCCCAGATCCTTCTCTATGTTACTTGGACAAAATATTGCCTAAAAACTGTGTCTCTAAGTGGGAGAGATAAATTGTTCTCACAAGACCTGCAGTTTCTAACGCTTTGGGCAGCTGAAACAACACAGGAGTTGGCCAAGCTCTGCCTGCCATAGCCAGGAAAGCCAGTGCCTGGGGCTGTGCTCTCAGGGCTGCTCAGGAGACATCCCAAAGTGACTCTTTCAGGAATGAACAAAATGGAGCATTTCCCAACACAGCGAGGTTGTTCCATCACCAGGCTGCTCTCACCCACTGCATCCCTGCAGCCCACAGGGCAGTGCCACCTTCACCCCAGAGCAGGAGCACTCATCTGGATGCTGCCCATGCCTTGGAGCCACGACCTGGAGCCACTTTGCAACTCCCCACTGTCTTTTATAAGTTTTATAGATCCCTCTTGTCACCATGGTATCTCCTTTTTTTTTCCTAAACCACAAGCTTCCTTCTGCTTCGGTGCAAGCCAGCATCTGCTTACCCCAATCAGAAACTAAGATAAATACACACAGCATTTTATTTTTTCAAAGTTTAAGTCCCCAGCTGTTTATTTGCTGTAGGATGGAGTTCTCCAGGCCTGGGCAAGCAGCCAAAATGGCTTCATTCCCCTGCTGTTCCTCAGTCTGAGCCTAATGCTGATGGCTGGCAGTGGGAGGTGATGGCTCTCCCAGCACCCTCCAAGCTGCCAGCTTGGGTCCCAGATCATTCCATGGAAGATGGAGCTGTCTGTCCAGCAGCTCCTCAGTGCATCCAGGTGTAAATTCCTGAGGGGAACATTACCCAAGTTAGCGTTATGGATTTACTTTGATCTTTCCACAGCAGGCACAACAAAGCCCAGACCTCTGCAGGGGGAGGGAGGCTCTCACAGGCACCTCCTGGGACACTTTAACGTGATGGAAGGGAACAGAAAATTGGAAGAAGATTGCTCAGGCAGAAAGGTTCCATGGACTGAGCTACCAGCACCAAGGGACTTGTTTATCTACATTACAGGGTGGAATTTCCAGTTCTTAATCAGGATTACCAGGGCACTAACAAGGAAATTTGCAAACCTGCTCCTTTATATTTCTATTCACATATATTGTATTTCTTGCCTAGGGAAAACAAAAAACACCAAACATCTACTAGCCATAGATCAGCTTCACTTGAACTTCATTTCTATCCATATCCAGTGAAAATGTTTTGGGATATATTTTAATTCATTCACAGAGTTATTCTTTTCCTTTCCTGCTCTGCCAGTTGTTCTGCAGCTGCTGCTCTGGCCAAATACATTTGCAACATGTGCACAGGAATGTCTTGGATAAGCAGCATTAAGTATTTCCTAAGGAATAAAATCTTGTCCTGCTGTAGTCCATGGCACAATTCCCAGTGATATAAGCACAGCCAGAGGTTGATCCCATGAGGTGAATACAGATGTGCTGTTTAAACCTGCCTGGCAACAAGTACCCCAATAAAAACGTGGGTATGTGTGAAAACTGCCATGATTTTTCCCAGAGGCTTTGTGTTTGCTGTTTCCATCAGGCTTTTCCAGTTGACTTTGATCTATGCCTAAGGCAGGAGAGGTGTCTGATCACCTACCCCAAACATGGGCTAAACATGCAGTGTGTCAGCATCTGCACAATGATGCTGGTCTTGGAATCCCCCAGTGCTTGTTCTGTATGTAAGAAATGCTGAGACACCAACCCAACATATCCCAAACACACACATGTTTCTTTTCCACCAAACATTTTCCTGGACAACATAAGTCTTAATTTTTTTAATGCAAACTGTTCACATAATTTTGGGAGCAGAGCCAATTTCATTCAAGAAGAGAAGAAAGCTTTACTGGGTTGGACCCAACACTTGTCTAGCCCAGTCTCCTGTCTGCACTGGTCACAGATCCCAGGGAAGTGCACGCCATCAGGCTGAGCACAAAGAGCTACACCACATCAGCTTCCTTCCCAGACTCCAGTAATTCACAGGTTTGAGTCAGAGGTGTAGTAGTAATGTTTAATATCCTTAATAGACTTTTCCCCTTAATTTGTCTCACTTTCTGAGCCCATGCACTTTCTGTTGCACACCAGGTCCTCTGGCAGGGAGCTCCTCCCTGAAATCTGTGTTGTCAAACAAAGCATTTCATTTACTCTGAACCTGCCACTTCCACTCACTCCCCCTAAGTCATTCAAATAGAAAAAACTATTAATAATCCCTTCCTGTTTGTTCACTCATGCCTGACGTGATGTTATCACATTTCAGACTTTTTCAGCTCTTTCTTTCTCAACTGCAGAATTCACAGAATCACAGAATGGTTTGGGTGAGAAAGAACCTTACAGAGCATCAAGTTCCACCCCCTGCCATGGGCAGGGACACCTTCCACTGTGCCAGGTTGCTCCAAGCCCTGTCGAGCCTGGCCTTGAACACTTCCAGGGATGGAGCAGCCACAGCTTCCACCTTATCATCCAAAAATTCTGCCTTATTTGGTTGTTCCTCCTACAGTGATCATCTCACCCTACTTTCTTCTCTCTTCTCACCTTCCTATATCATTTAAAGACAACAATTCCAGTCTACTAAAGACAGACTCACCACACATTTATAGTGTTTTTTTTTTCTTTTGCCCTTTCCCATCCTAAACATTCCTGACATTCTGTTTGCTTTTCATGGCCATGAATATGGTATTTTTGTAAAATTACCTAGTATGGCTCCAAGGCCTCTCTTCTGAACAGTATTTTAGCAGAGTTTAAACATCATTCTTGCACAGGACAACCATTGTTGCTTCCCAGTTTTCCAGCTGGGACAGCAACAGCAGGCTGTTCTTGCACTGTTTCCTTAGATTCCAACACAGATCTCTGCAGGAATCTTCTGGTAATTTCTGCAGATTGTCAAAGACTGAAAAAAAAAAAAGATTTTTAACTTGGCTAACGCTTGTCCAAAACTTTCCAGAAATCCATGGATTCAATATTATGGATGCCCCTACCTCCTGTGCTGCAGGTAGCTCAGGTGTGAGGCACAGCTTTCTCCTCTGACACTGCACTGATTCTCCTCCCTGCTCTGTCTCTGTCCACGCATTTGCTGGGAGAGAGCCCAGTGAAGAATAACACCCATTTGTGCAGCACCGGAAGAGGCTCACAGCTCTCAGATCTCCCTGAGATCCTTTTTCAAACCACAGCTGCCTTTGGCTCCTCTCTTCACTCCAACACTCCAGCAATCAAACCATAGGTAGTAGTTAAAATTTTACACTCGAGCGCCTTTAGAATTTCTAGAGAGGCTGATTCATGCACAGAAACAGCCCCAGAAAAACTGAACTTCAGATCATTAATTAAAGAAATAAATCACCACATCCACGTCTCACAGGGGAAACCGTGTCCAGGAAGGAGCTGTAAGTCAGGATGTGAAAACAACTTCAGCTGTATCCTGAGAGCACAAACCTCAGTCAGGCCAGTTGAATGCTGACCTTTCACATTTTTTTCTGGTGCTTTAAAGCTCAGTCTCACTCTGCTGGCTTTTCAGTGTTAGAAAATGGCCTTAACATTGAGCTGGAGGTGCTGTCCCAGGAAGGACGTGCTCCTGGATGGAGGCTTTTATTCTGGGACAAACAACAGTAGATAAGAATTACAATCAAAGCTCTTTCAGGCTCGATTAAATATCTGACCAACAAAAGCATTTAAATTTAATCATAAACTGAAAGTCTCCCCTGAGTATGGCCAGGGTTAAACAAATGGCATTAACACCAAATGTTCATGTTTGAGCAGAAACATTCCTGAACAGCAGAACATTGATATAAGATGTGGATTTGGTTCAGGTTTCCAGCTCTCCAGTCAGAGCCAAGAACTGAGATTGGTGCTTTCAAGGCTGGGGAGCACAAGGAACAGGGAGAGCTCCCTTGGGCTATGGCAATGATGCATCCTTAGCTCTTGTTTTTCTCTTAGAGGGGAATATTTCAATTCTGTTTTGACCTTGAACAGCTGCATTCTGTCAGTGGTGGTGTAGTTCCCTTTGTCTCCCCTCTCCCCAAATCCTCCTTTCCTGGAAGGAGTCAGAATAACCTTGCAGAGACGCAAGTCTTGGCCCCCTCTGCTCATTAACACAGATGCCAATTCACTGACTTCTATAGGAATTTTGTGAGTGTAACTTTAATGCCCCAGGACAAGGAAAGTTCCGTGCTCAACTCTATAAATATTTATTTAAAACCCACAAGTGCTTAGCCCTGACATGATGCTGTGTGCATCCTGTCTTAGAACCTGCTGCGGTTCAGGGTTAGAGGGAAAGCCAGCACAAGCTGACAGCATCCAGCCTCTCCCCAAAATCTGCCTCTTCTCCCCAAGCACAGACATAATCCTGATGCAGCATCTCAGAATAAACACTGTCCTCCCTGCATATACAACCTAGAAAAATTCTCAGCAAAAAGCCTTTCCTGGCTTTAACTGTGGAGTAGAATTTTCCATCATTCTCCTGCTGTCAGAAACTGGTTTTAGTTAAGCACAGTAGAATGTTTTTTATTTTGATATATTAAAACTACTGCAACAACTGCAGCCAACTTAATCTCTGGCTCCATTAAAAATTTTAATGCAATATTTTAAGCAAAATATTTGACTTATCTCCAGTTTGGAACAATGACTGTACCAAAAACAACCCAGGAAGCAGATGGAACACATCCGAGCTTGAGCCGCATTACGCATTTTGTCTTCCACCTCAAGAGCTCTAACTCAGAACAACTCCTAACATTTTATTGAGATAAACTTCTGTTTGGTGAACACTGGGTATCCAAAAAAGTCCTTCACACGTATTATGTTTCCACAAAAGAGGGGTTTAAAAATCAATACCTAGCTTAACAAGTCTGTTTTCACCCATGGCATATAAATGGCATGAACTGAGTATCATGAAAATAGACATACACCATGAAATTGTTTTTTAACTACAGATGCAGCTTATTTCCCTAGAATACGTGAGTTTACCTCAACTTGCATCACAGTACAAGACTAATTACCAAAGATTTGTATCAATGTTTTCTTCCCACAGACGCTGCCCTGCCAGGCAGCCCAAGGAAGTTCCCGAGCTGCTCCTGCCCGCCTGCTGCCACTGCTCAGGGCTTCCGCTGCGACAAACGTGACCACAGACATCCGGGCTGGGACAGCACGCCGGGAACCCTGACCGGGGCAGCACAACAAGGGACACTTGTGATCCACACTGATAAGGCTGCGTGCACAGAACCACCCTGCTGTGGCTGCATTTCCCCTCAGAGCCACCTCCTGCCACAGGAAAGCCGTTGGACTCAATGAGCTCTGAGGCCTTTCCCAACCTGAATGATTCTCTGACTCCATGAAAGCTCACAGCAGCCAAACAACACAAACACAAACACACAGACTCTGCTCATTCTCTGTAAGGGTGGCATTATTTGCATTTATTGTGACCATCTGAGAGAAAAAGCCCTTGGGGGATTTAAATGCAAAATATCATTTTTTTATACAATCTCCATCTCTCCATGTATTACCTCCCTGGGATTCAAATTTCAGAAGGATGAAGCAGCCTCACCAGCCCTCCCAAAGCACTGAGCTGTTGAACAGGACAAGAGCTGGTGGTTACACATGCTCTCATCATTTCCAACAGCTGGAATGCCCCAGGAAGCCCTTGGCACTGGTTATATGTCTCCAGTAGCACCAGCAAGTTCTCTGGTGCCTTACAGGGAAAAGAGAAGAGGAATTGCAAGCAAATGTTCCCCAGATCATGGGCAACTTTCATCTTTACTTCCTGAGAGAAGACCTAGATCTTTTCCCAAGCAAGAAGACAACACAAGAAAAACATGAACCCCCCCAGATCCTTAACTTTGTGAATGAAAAATAAATTAAAATTTCCTTTCCTCTCTAAAACCATCCGTAAACAGCAGCAGGTCTGTGTAACACAGGACTCTGACTCTGGAGATCATCTCTTCTTTCCGCCGTGTCTGCAGTCGCAGTAGGAGGCGAGGAAAGAAAACCACTCACACAGCCATCAAAACAAGGGAGGAGAGCAGAGCTGGGAGAGATGGAAATGTGGATATAGATCACAAAGATGAAGCAATTGGCTCCACGGAGCATCTGGACACCAGACATTTGATGTGGCAGTTTTCACAGCCCACAGCACTGGCAGTGGCACAGGGCAGAGCTCAGCCCACCACATCCAGCGCTGGCACTTCAGTTCCACAGCCACAGCCTCCAGTTCCAGCCATCCCTCTGGAACTGCAGGGGGATGTTGGATGAACAAACACTCTTAATGTCTGTACTCAAGACCTGTGCAGTTGTTGGCAACAAATGCACACTTGTGAGACCAAGAAGAATTTAAGCAGCTGGCTCCCTTCCACATGAGATCAATAAAATGGGCAACCCAGCTGCCTTCAGGAAGAAAGGGATTCTGGTGCTGGGCAATCTCTTGCCCCAAAATCAACAAAATACCAAAATCTTGTGGAGAAAATCACACACTGGATTTGTGCCTTTCAGCTTCTTCCCTTCTTGTATCCTTTCCCACCAAAAGCAAGAATTTAATGACTCTTAGGCCCCTCTCCCTTTCACCTCCTGAAGGATTTGAATGGGTGGTTGCAGTGAGAGCCCTCTCACAGCCAGCACAGTCCCTGCCCCTGCCAACGCTCCCATTTGTGTCTCATTTCTGTCCACAGCCTCCACCACTGTCCCAGGCTGAGGAACACTGCTCACTTCCCCTGTCTGCCATGCAGGAAGGCTCCTGACAGCAGCTCCAGGTTCTCCATGACACTCCATTCCCACGTGGGTGTCCTCACTTCATCTTCATCATTACGATCCCTGTGCATCCCTGCCCAGCCCACTGCTCCCCAGCCCAGCATCCACGGTCAGGGAGATTAAACACAAGGGGCCACTTCCCAAGCAAGACTTTCAAACACTGCAGGAAACTGGTGCTGGAACTATCACAATATGGAGTGAAATTCAAGTAGGAGGCCAGACAAGATGTCAATCATCATACTTTCCAGAAATCCCTTGAAACACACTCATAAAATGTCTTTGCTTAGACATGAGCTTCACACAGTGGTTTTTTCCTCACAGATACATCATACTGAATATAAACATTATAGAGAACGGTGCCTTGGGGAAGCATTTTATACATTGTGATGTGGCAAATTATACCTTATAGCAAAGCAGGACTTTGCCAATAATAGACCACAAAATTTGGGCACCCTCCAAGACTCACAGCCCCAGGGCGTGAGGTGTGAAGCAACCTCAACCCTTTTCTGTTCAGTGGGAGACACTTTCCAGTTTCACAAAAGCTTCTTCAGCTTACAGAAATGGGGCAGGAAGGAGGAGATCTGATACTTATTTCTGGTTTGTTTCTACTCAGGCAAATCAGCCTTTTAAAACCCAAAATAACACAGTGCTGAGTGTCACTACAGTACAAAGATGACTTAGCAGGAGCGAGAGCCCTTCCCAAGCTGTTGTTACCCAGTTCAGTCACTCTGCTGCAAACAGCCTTGTCTCTGTTCCATCTCTCTGTAGCAATCTTCTCTGATGTGGATTTTCCATTCCTGGAGTGGGTTATTTCAAATTCAGCACCCAGAAAGGCTTCTCTGGTCGTCCAAGCAAAGCCTGTCTCACCAACGGTTTTAAGAGCCACAGAAACAACTCATTCCCATTCCCTCCAAAGAGGTCCCTCTCTGTCTTACTTTAGGTTGAAACATCGATTAAAATTCTAATACTGGAAAGAAAACATCACCCAGTGAGGTGCTGGGCTGGTCCTGCCAACAGAAACACTCTCGGTGTACACAGGAATCTAAGAATGTGCAAGTCTTGCTCATTACCACAAGATCCCTCGAGCTGCTCCAGCTTTAGACACAGGCATGAGTGTATGTGCATGTGTGTGTATATATATATATATATAAATATACACGTCATAAAACTGGCAATCATGTGCACATTGCACTCGAATTCCCCAAAAAACAGATTACACCAACGCTACATTCAAAATTCCACAGGCAGGGATGCACAAAGGACCTGAAAGGCAGCAGTTAGTCACACTGGAGCTTTGTAACATGTACAACCCACACAAGGATCAGGCAGCACTGTAGAAAACACTAAGCTAATAATTAAAAACTTAATTTAAAACCATAAAAACACAATTGGAATTGAGAGGTGTGCTTGCACCCCTGGAGCTCAGTGTCACCAGACAGACAGAAATCAATAGGTGCCATGAAGAGGGCGCTGATAAAAATCTATAGCAACTGAAGCAGTCAACTTGAAACCTATTAACAGCTGCATTAGAAAGAAAGGATTACTTTTCCAATCTGCTGCTTTCCTTCCAGATGATCATTCTGTATGAAGCCAGCAGAAATCCCTTTGGATCCCTTTTATGAATGAACTACTCAGGATTTCAAGACCCTCGCCGGTCAGCATGAAATAATCCTCTGCTTTTCACCACCAGCACCAGCACTGTCAGTGCTGGCATCAAGTTTACTAAAAATGACCCGGGAAGGGAGGGACAGCAGGGACACCTGAGGCACAGGCTCCTGTGCCATCTGCAGCCCGTCACCCCAAGCTTACCAACTGCTATTTGATCTACTGAAGCCCACAGATCAGGGGCTGCACTCAAGCAAAGAAGGAGAATGCAGTGAGGGCTTGTTTTTATCTTCTGTACATCACTGTCCTCCCAAAGTTTAGGGACTTGAAGCACGAACAGTGACAGGAAAAGGTCATCATACAGCCACAGCTCAGATTCTTTTATCTCCTCGCAGTAAAAGTCACTGATCATTAACTGCAATAGCTGGCATTTTCTGAGTCCCTGGCATTTTGTAGTTCTCCAGCACATCCACACCAAGTGCAACCAAATCCCCCGGATTTCAGTCTCGGAGCATCTTCCACACGGATCAAAGAGAAGCCAGATGATCCTGAGGACATAGAGCTACACCTGAATCTAGGCACAAATCCCGCTATTTCTGTGTATCTCTTTATTTTCCCTTTGAAAAACACAGTCCGAGCTCTGCCTGTAACACACTGGGGCCACGAAAAGCGAAATCCAGTATTCCCAACAGGGCAAGAACCAGAGGCTACTGGGACAGCGGCCACACACGCCTGCCACAATAAACGAGAAATAAACTCATCAAAACCAAACGACGGACGACACATTTAGAATTGAACTTCCAGAAAACAAAAAAAAACCCCAAACAGTGGTGGCTCTGCCTTCCCAGCACAGGGCGAGGGGTGCGGGATCACCGAGGAAATGCCGCTTTCCGTCGGCGGCAGTCGCAGCACCGCCCGCACAGCGCCGGGCGCCGTGAGGGGACCGCGGCTGCCCCGGCCTCTCCCCACCCTGCCCGGCCGCCCCCCGCGTCCCCCGCCCGGCACAAGTTTCCCCCGGGGGTTGCTTACCGCCGTGGAGCCGGAGGAAGAGGCGATGTAGACCTTGATGACCATGCTGGGAGCGGCGGGATGCGGAGCCGGGCGGGCGGTGGGTGTGTGAGGGCGGCTCGGGCGCGGGCTGGGGCTCAGGCGGGAGGGCGGGCGCGGGGAGGCGGCGGGAGCGCTCGCCCCGCCTCGCTCCGCAGCTGCCACCGCCCGAGCCCGGAAGGGCGGAAAATGGTTTTTTAAAAATTAATTAAATAATTAAATAGTAAAAAAGGAAAGAAAAAAAAAAAAAAAGAAGAAAGAAAGGGGAGAGGAGGAGCGTTCTTGACGAGCTGCGCGAGACGTGCGGGGAAGGTGGGGCGGGGGAGCCATGGCGGCGCGGCCGCGCTGAGGGGACGCGGGGGCTCGGGCGGGGCGGCCGCGTCAGGGCGGGGGTGAGAGCGGCATGGGGAACCGGGGAACAGCGGGGCGGGAGACAGAGAGAGGGAGGGGGCCAAGCGTGGGGGGTCGCCATGGTAGCGGCTGGTTCCCCTCAGTGCTGGCTCCCCTCAGCACCAGGTCCCCTCATGGCGGCTTCTCTCACGGTCGGGTCCCCTCATGGCCGCTCCCCTCACGGCCGGGTCCCCGGGACCGATGGCCCCGTGCTGGGCTCCATCGTTACCGGCTGCCCTCCAGCTGCCATGGCCATGCCCCGCTCCCGTGCGAGGGCAGCGGCAGCACCGCCAGCCCCGTGCCTTGGCCGCTCACCCCGTCTGGGGCACAAGAACTCGGGGGTGGGTGGCTGTTTCTGGGAAATGGTGTTTAGAATTAAGAATTTCCCTTTAAAATCTATTCCAGCGTGCCCAGGTGATGTGCCAGCCCATGCCAAAGGACAGGTGGCATCCAGTGGAGTTCTTCACGTTCCTGTGGTTATTGTAAAGTATCTTGCACACACAAAAAAAAGCCATCCAATCCCCCACATTTTTAATGGTTATAGTCATGGTGACATGTTATTGAAGGAAATTTATATCCAGCACCTGTCTCCCACTTGCCTCTGGTACTCCAACTATTACCTCATATATATTTTATTATCTGTTCCGATAGCAGGTTCACAACAAATGGAAAATATGTACAGTGATAAGCAGAGGAAGCTGCAATTTTACACCTACAAGCTAAGATGAAAGCAAGATGCTTGTTCTGCTCTTGGCAAAAAACAAGGAGGTATTTCTGAAATGAGTTTTCCAAACAAGCTTTTCTGTTTCAAATTACTAGTTTTTCTAACAAAAAAAATCTTTTAAAAACACATTTAATTAAAAAGTATTGAATTAAGTAATCTATATTTGCTTTATTAATTTGCCAATAGTAAAGGAAACTGTTTTGAGGAGGATATCTCTCAATTTGATATTACTTATTATACTTATCTGAATCTTTGAAGCAGTCATAAGTTTTAAGTATGTTTGAAAAAGCAATAAACCAAAATTGATTGAGGATGATTGTATGCCATAAAAATTCCCTGGTTCAAGGAATTTCAAAATTTAATAAAATAAATGGTGTACTTTTCAATCTGTTTAAAACAAACTGACTTAAGTCCAGGAGATTAAAATTCTTTCGAGGGATGTTTCTTCAGTTGTGTTTGTGCAGCCCCTTCCCAGCTGTTTGAGAAACACCCTGGGAATTCCTGTTGGCTCCAGCGTGTAACCTGATTCATGGCAAGGACCCAGGAGGGAGAAACCCCAGCTTATCAGGAGGAAGGAAAAAGTGCAGGTGGAGAACAGGAGAGGGAGGGGCACTTGAACTTTGGCCTCCCCTGTCACATCCCTGGCTGGCTGCCAGCTCTCCTCTCCTTGGAGAATTGGAATCAGCTCCTCAGAGGTGAGATTCACCTGGAGCGAGCTGCACCTCGTCCTCCTGCCTCCTAAAAACGCTGCTATCATCATAACTCTCAAAAGTGCTCTCTAGGAGGCATTTTATCTTCATGAAATGAGATTTATTAAGTTAAGAGCAATACACGAATCAGGTATTGTTGACACAACTTGGTTTTCTTGACTCATAAAAGTAAATTTTCTACTTCATTGATGGGAAAGTGTGATGTTTTCTATTCCCATGCTACTCCTGTAAAATTCACGGTGTTGTTTTTGTTTTCACTGTTAAACACTTGGAAAACTATGAAATATCCTTCTCAATGTAGACCAAAACCTGAAGCAAAATGACCAGATTTTAGGTGCCCCCAAGGGGATTGGCCATGCCAGAGTCATCCTGGGATTTCACAGTAAAACACTGCCAGCGATGGCAAGGATGCTCTTGCTTTTTCCTTAGAGCATAGGCAAGGATGGAGCCTTCCTAGTGCCGGCAGATTAAGCTGTTTCAAAAAAGAACTGTAGGAGATCTCACAATGAAAGATACATCAGTAATCATCTGCAAATTCCCTCTCGTCCAAAAGGTCAGGAAGAACACGCTCCACATGCTCCACAACTCCTTTGTAACCACTGAGAGAAATTAATCCAGAATCCACCTGTGAGTAACGTGAGGCTGTGCCAGGATCTGCTCTTGGACCTTGTGCCAGAGGAGATGATGTGGATCTGTGTGAAATGGAGAAGGTGTGATGGGTGAGGGATGTCAGCTCAGTGCTCTGAACAGGAAATCAGAAATCCGTGCTTCATTCCCGGCCCAGCCTGGCAGTGACTGGAGCCAAAGGGCAAACCTGACTCAGAGCCGTGCCCTGCTGCATCCCATGCTGCGGGAGGTGGAAACTGCTGCCTGCTCCAAAGACTTCGTGGGAGCAGGTGGGGAAGTCCAAGAGATCTTCCTCATCTGGAAACACAGCAAGGCCGGGTTTCCTTGATTTACGTGTAACTGTGGCAGGCACACGGCGGAGGAGGCACAGAGAGGGGACTCTTGAGTGCTGGTCTCACCTGGGCAGTGGCAGCAGTGAGTGACATTACAGTGTAGCTGCCTTAAAACCGCCCGTCCCGCTCAGCACTCACAGACTCGGCTCAGCCCCCCCAGGCCCGGCTCAGCCCCCCAGGCCCGGCTCAGCCCCCAAGGCTCAGCCCCCCAGGCCCGGCTCAGCCCCCCCCCAGCCCGACTCAGTACCCCAGGCCCAGCCCCGCGCTGGCTGCCGGGGCGCGCCCCCTGCTGGCGCTCGGCGGGACTGCGGCCAGGGCCCGGCCCGCTCCCCTCGGCCCGAGAGGAGGAGGAGGAGGAAGAAGAGGAGGAGGGAGTTGCCTGGGGCTCTGCGACACGCTGGAGGCCTAGAGACGTCCGCATTGTTGCGTTGACAGGTGGGGTCAGCACTGCTTTCAAAGAGCCATTTAGATCGGAAAAGCCTTCCGAGACTGTGTACCCTACCGTCCAGCACTGCCAAGGCCACCACTAAGCCATTTCCCCGAGTGTCACATCTACACAATTCTGAACCCTTTCAGGGATGGTGACTCCACCACTTCCCTGTTTTGAAGACAATCTCCCATCCAGTGGGGCTGGCCACATACAACCCCTTGCTTAGCATTTAATCCCATGTGCTCCATATTGGCCATCCACCCTCCCAGCCCTGAGCCAGCAGCCAGCCTGGGCTCTGGCAAGAGCTGTGCCTGCTCCTGAAGGGCACTGAGTTACCCTGGAGTACCCAAGGGATGTACATGGAAGGGAATACTACAGCTGCAAGACTGCAGACACATCCAGGGAGTAACAGCTTCCCACTGACAGACAGTAATCTAGATTGGGTACTAGGGAGAAACTTGGCCCGGTAAGGGTTGCGAGGCCCTGGCACAGGTTCCCAGAGCAGCTGTGGCTGCCCCATCCCTGGAAGTGTCCAAGGCCAGGTTGGACAGGGCTTGGAGCAACCTGGGATAGTGGAAGGTGTCCCTGCCATGACAGGGGGTGGAATGAGATGAGCTTTAAGGTCCCTTCCTGGGATTCTGTGATTCTTTAAAGTGGAACATATAGATAATTGTGCAAAAACAGAGTTTGACAAACAACTTACAAAAGCTTCAAACCCACAATAAGTAATTTTTCAGTCTTGGCAGGAGTGGGAGGCCTGAAAGATGATTTCTAATACCAGTCTGCCATGGAGGGCTAACAGAACATGCAGAAAAGACAAAATTGGGGCAGAAACCCCCAGTGAATTTTTCTGCATGTGTTTGTGGAGGAGGAGGAGGAGGGGGTGGGGAGTTCCCAGACAGGAACTCACGAGCTCGCCTGAGGATCTGTCTCGGGCTGGGGTAGAATCAATGGACACAGCGAATAACAACAACCTAACCATTGCCAGATGGTCCTCCCTGCACCCCTGGAGTGGGTAAAACTGCTTCCACACACAGCCTCAGGACATGGCTGGTGCTCCCAGCTTTTACAAGCCATTCCCAGGGAGACTCAGAACTGACAGGGTTGTGACCAAGAAAGCTCAGCAAAGTTTCACAAACCATCCTACCCTTAGCACTGATTTTGAACTTATTTTCCTTGAAGTCTTCCCAGAAGCCATTTGAAGAATTCCCAGAGAATTTGGGGGCGAGCAAGTCTATGAGCAGACCCTTTGACCAGGGCTGACTCAGTCCTAGGAGACCCCAAGGCCTCTGCAAAGTCCAAGTCTGTGAATGCAAGGGGCCATCTCGAAGCATGTAAAACCCCCCAACACCTTATGGCAGGCAGCAGAAACTGATTTGCAGCCCCATTTCCTCCCTTCCATCTGGCTCCAAGCTCACAGCCAGTGGGAACTGCAGGTTTCTCATAGGATGGACTTGAGAAAGGCAGGATTTAATGTTCAGAGCACAAAATGTGTTCTGTCCAGCCCAGTCCTGGGTCACAGGGAGCCAGGGCCAGGCCAGGCTGTTGGCAGATTTTGGGGTTGTGTGTTCTGCCTTTCAGGGCAGGCATCCTTGAAGGCCCAGTTGAGCAAAGTGTCCTAAAACAACATTAACAGAATTACTATTCCTGTTACTTGGGCTGTAAACCTGGTATCTCACAGAATCTCTGGATGGTTTGAGTTGAAAGAGACCTTCAAGCCCATCCAGTTCCATCCCCTGCCATGGGCAGGGACACTTTCCACTGTCCCAGAGTGCTCTAAACTCCATCCAGCCTGGCCTTGGACACTCCCAGGGATGGGGAATCCACAACTTCTCTGGGCAACCTGTGCCAATGTGTTGTAAGTGGAAATAGACATTTCCATTTATTTTTATGCACCAAATCTGTGAATAATCTCCTTTGTGTTAGATGAGGAAATAGATTTTCTTGTTTACAACACCTGTGTGAACATCTGTCCTAGAATGGAGTGCACCAGTTCCCAGAGGTACCAGCATTTTTCTGTTGATTCTCAAGGGAGTCCAGACAACTCCAGTGTGAGCTCCTGCTTTGGGATAGATGCCTGAAGCTCCCTGGAAGTCATTCTTTTATCCTCTTACCCATGTTTTGTGTTTAATACAATTCTGGAGTATGCAGTCACCCCCTTCACTCTCAGGGACCAGGTAAGCAGCTGTAGCTAAGCCAAAGGTTTTATTGAAGCACAGATAAAGACTCAATGAGAATCCTAAATTCCTCATCCTCATCTTCCCAAATTAATAAGCTCTAAATGTTTTATTGCAATCAATACTGAATTTGACACATAAATCAATTTTTACCCAGGACAAACCATAGAATCACCCAGGACAAACTATAAAATTAACCAAGCACAAACCTCTTCTGTAGATCAATAATCCACTCATCCCAAAAGTTATATAAAATAAGGCAGAAGGACACTTCAAACACCAGGTACTGAACACAAAAATGTGTTTTGTGGTATTTTTCCACAAAAATAAGTATTAATATTACTGGTCATATGTGCCATGACTACAACACACACAGAATCCTAATTTCCCTTCCTCTGAACTTGTGGCTGTGGGGCTGTTGCACAGGGAAATGAACCAGGCTGAGAGCAAAATGTGTGGAAAGGAATCTCCAACATTCCAATCCCCATGAATTTTAGCACAAAGGAATGAGAAAGGAACATGTATGTGATTGCCTGTTCCAGGAAGGTGAGAAGTCAATCACCCAAGAGTGACTCAGGTCGGTTCTGCCTTTATTCAGGAATTCCTGATCCACTTCAGCTCAAGAAGGTGGTCCAGGAAAACATTCCTGAAGTAGTGCAGATCTCTGATAGCAGGAGCAGGCCCTCATCCTCTGCAGGACATTCCCAATTTTCAAACCATTCCTCAGTATTGAGCATCACTCTCTGAGTTCAGTGTGGGCTGCTCAGACTGACCACCCTGTGCTGGCCACTTTTTGGTTTGATGTAGGCCCATGTTTCTGTCTGCAGAGTGGACAGTTTTACCTCTGGAGTCAGTGACTCCTTATAGAAGGAGAATTCAAATTTTAGCATGGAATTTTGTCACTGAAACAGTGGCACACAAAAAGGAGATTAATTTCTGACTTGTTGCTTTGATTCAAGATGGTTCATAAATTCAGTTTTAGAGGATTTTGTACTGAATAAAAAATGCCAGTTTGGGCAAAAACATTTAAAAAAATCACATTACAAACTAATGCTTCAGAATAAACTTATTCTCTTGGCTGCAACCAGGTCTGTAATTTCCTGCATAGTTACAGCCATTTATACTTGCAGCATAGCAGCATCTCACAGCAGCTTATCTTGTCTCCTTAGAGGGAAATAATCTTCTCACTAGTCATTATTTAAGTCAGTTTGTGGTTAATGAGTTTTCTTTTTTTAAATAAAAGTGTTTGAGAAAATGTAAAGGTGAAAAAGAAGGCAGAGCAAATATAATGCAAAACTCAGTCGAGAATTTTAAATCTGTGCTTGCACATTTTGATCCAAACTGTTGGTCATGCAAGTTGTTCAGAAGATGTTCACAGACCCTTTAATAAATTCCTATTTCTCTTCCACAAAAACTTCTCCCAGAATATAGAAAGGATGAAAGAGTAACTGCAGGGAGACAGGAGAAACCTTCTGAGGGAAGTCAAGCACAAACCTTGATGGTAATGGAGAGCTCAGAGACCAAGGGCTCTTGAAATGTGTTTTAGGCCTGTATAATTCAGAAAACGGAGAAAACCACTGGAACACTATTTAAAATCTTGATTAACCCAGGAGAACTCAAAGGAGGTGTGATTATATTTGGTTACATGGTTACACTGAGGCTGGAAAATGCATTTCCCATGATTCAGGAGGCCAGTCAGAGCCATCCTTAAATAATTGGTGTGTTTTAACAAAATAATCATGGCATTGATGGATCAACATTGACTGGAGGAAGGGGGAGAGGGGTGGCTCCGTGGACGGAAAATTGCTCAGCTTAACTGCAAAGTGCAGGAAGATAATAAACTATTGACATCCTGGCCCTTGGAGAGGGAGGTGACGTAAAAAGTGACAAATCAAAAAGTCACCATGAATTTGTCAAGAACAGGGGAACAGCTGTTCAGGGAGCAGCACTGAAAGGGATCCAGGGATTACAGGGGATCAGGAGGAGTCTGAACCAACGTGGTGATGCTGTTGCTGACTCTGCAAATGCCACGCTCAGATCTGTTACCTAATTAACCTGATTACTGGATACAGACCTGGGCAGGAATGTGGAGTCCAGAGGAGCCTAAAAATGACAAAAGGTTTAGAAAATATGGCCTATGAGATCATGAGGCCTACAAGAATTTGTTTAGTCTATAAAAAGAAAGTTTTAGGGAGAAAATGATATTATGTGAAACGACACAGTCTGTAAAATGTTATTGGAATTTGATGCTCGGTAATCGTTCTTTGGATCTGCTGGGCATGGCACAAAGAAGCTGAAATTCACAACCAAAGTACAGTTTAGATGCTGGAGAAAACTTTGGGGGGTTAAGGCCAGTTGGGTGCTGGAAGTGGCTTTCTAGGAAGATGGCAGAATCAAGTTTAATGTAGGTTTTAGAAAAGGTTGTCCCGGCCTTGGGCAGGAACCGTGACACCTCAGAGCAGCAGCTGCTGCTTCAAGTCTTAGTGCAAAGTGCTAAATCCTAAAGGTGGTATTAATACACCTTGTGCTTACCCTTTGGAAATACACAAAATAGGTGGTGGAGGCACTGCCAGACATTGCAGCTATGATGGAAACAAGAGCTGATTTTCCTTAATCCACGCCGAAATCTGAGACTTCACCTTGAGAACAACCTCAGGCTCGCAGGCCCCGCTCCGGGGCCAACCTCACCAGCGTCACCGAGGTGCAAGACCCCAAGAGGCCGGCCAGAGCCCGAAGTGCTCGAACAACCCCGGGGCACTTAAACCGCCCGCTCACCGCGCTCGGGGCCGGGCCGGACAAAGGCCGCAGCCCCCTCCCTCCACCGGCCGCGGCCACGGGCGGGCCACGGCCCTTTCCAACAGGTACCGCAGGGCCGGGAGGCGGCTCTCGCAGGCCGCGGGGCCGAGGCGGCCATGTTGTGGTCCTGCGGCCTGCGGGAACTTTGGGGGAAGTTTCTGGGGCGGCCGGCGGGGGGCAGGGGCCCGGGGGCGGCGGGCGGCGCGGGGCCCCGCGGCGGGCGGGCGGAGGCGGCGGCGCCGGGGCCGCGCTCCGGGCCGCGCACACGCGGAAAGCGCGCGGCGCTCGCGCTACGACGGCCCCGCCCACGCCCCGCCCCCGCGCCGCTGCCCGCGCTCCCATTGGCCGTTGTGGCCGTCAGTCAGCGGCCGGGCCCATCTCGCGCTCCCCATTCATGCAGTTTGGTTGCGTGTTGGTGTATTTTACTGTTTGCAATAAAGAGGGGGGGATTTTTTTTTTTTGTTCAGTTTCTGCCGCAATTAACTCTTGGTCCCTTAAACATCTTCCTTTTTATTTTTGGGGTTTTTTTCCTGTCTATTTTTTCTTTTTTTTTTTTTTTTTTGCAGGACGGTCGGAACAGTTTTTCGCCGCTTCCATTTATTTTTCGATATCTTATCTCTATTAGGTTTTGCAATCAACTATTAAGGTGCAACTATGCCCAAAAGAAAGGTAAGTACGAAAAAAAAATAATTCAAAAACGAGGGAAGGCAGATGGGGAGCGAAGGGGGAGAGATTAAAGCGGCATTCGCGGAAATTTAGCTGTAAAAAATAATTTAGCGCGCGCGCGCGTGTGTGTGTGGAGTTTTTTGGGTTTTTTGGTTGGTTTCTCTTTTTTTGCATTTTTAATTTTTGGTGTATGTCCTAGAGCGGAGCGGGGAGCGGAGGGAGAGGGCTCGGGGCGGGCAGGGCAGCGCGGCGAGTTCACTTTTGGGCTGTTTTGTTTGGGAAGGAGGAGAAGGCTGGAGCAGCAGTGTCTCCATGCTGGATTACAAACAGCCATAGTGCTGTGCTGCCCCTGTGGAGAACGCGGGGCAGCAAAACCCCCCCAAAACCTGCGCCACGACCCCCCCAGGCCCCCCCACCCACCTCCGCCAGCGTTTTAATCCCCATCGCGCCATTCCCGGCTGGATTCGCCTTTAAACGTCGCCTCTTTCTCCTGCGTTTGCCTTTGTTCTCCTTTTTTTTTTTTTTTGCCTCCCACTTCTTGTCATACCAGATGGTTGTGCAATGGTAATTTGGGGCCATTAGGCGGCGCAGAATTTGAAACTGGCCTTCAAGGAAAGCGGGGAAAAGGGATTTATCGCCGTAGTCGGGAACTTTGGGGCAGCGGGAATATGGGGCGCCCCCCTCTCCCCTCACAGCGCGGGCAGGGGGGGCGGGGCGGAGACGCGGTCGCCCCTTAATCACCGAGGAGCCCGCCCGAGGGCTTTCGACACGGTCCAGGCGCCTCACGGCCCCGGACAGGGCCGCCGGGGGCCCGGACCCAGTGGAAACGCTTCGGGCGGGCGCGATCGCCGCGGTCCCGGTTGTCCCTCATTGTCCTTGCGGGGCCCGCGGCGACCTTGTTGTGTGAGGGGAAATTGGCGGGAACTTTTCGAACTCGACGTGATGGCGTAGCGGCGGCGGGTGCGGGGCATTGTGGGTGTTGTAGTCCGTGAGGCGGTGGGGATGGGGGGAGGCCGCCATTGCTGCGGGTGGTGTTGGGGGGCCCTGTGAGCCCCCAGGCTCCCCTCAGGGCTCGGGGGAGTCACAGGGGATAGTACTGCCTTCTCACCTTAGTGTCTCGCTTTCTTTACAGGCTCCAGCTGAAGGCGAGGCAAAGGAGGAGGTAGGAGTTGTGTGTGGTCGCCACTCCAAGAATTCCCGTGGGGTTCTGCAGAAATGAGGAAGCCCACGCAGCTCATGAGGGGTTCAGCTCTTGGGGGTGGCTCGTGCCTGGTTTTGGGGTGCTTGGGGCCATCACTGCCCTCTCAGGTGGCAGGTGACCCCCCGAGATGGTGCTGGGGTCCAGCAGCTCCCCTGGGCTGAGGTCGGGGACAGGTTCCAGTGGGGACATGTCCCTTTTAGCCTCACAACTCCTGCAAGTACAGAACATTCATCCCTTACCACGTCAGCAGAGTAACGTGGTGGCAGCAGAGACCTGCTGAGCAAAGGTGCACTTCTAGGAAATCATAGAATACCATGAGCTGTGTGTACAGGGATCATGGAATCAGAGCATGCTTTGGGTTGGAACAGACCTCAAATATCCTCTGGTTCTGCCCCCTGACCAGGCAGGGACACCTTCCACCATCCCAGGGTGCTCCAAGCCCTGTCCAGCCTGGCCTTGGACACTCCCAGGGATGGGGAGTTGTCAAGGTCACCATAATGCCCATAATTTCATAAATCCTGGGATTTCTGTGGGGCTTCATGATGCCATGTTATTTTGGGTGGCAGTTAAGAGAAAGCTGTGCTTTATGTGCTCTCTGAATTTTACTGACATATCTTTCCTTATGCAGCCAAAGAGAAGGTCAGCCAGACTATCTGCTGTGAGTATCTGTAGTTATCTTTTAATATTTTATCACTTGGGATGGGGACAGTTAAACCTAAACTATTGGGGTTTTTCCCCCAGAATTGGGAAAGGCACATTTAGATTATTGCAATATTTAAAATTCCCATTCCATGATTCTGTTCCCTGAACATCCCACATCCCAGGCTTCTCACATGAGATAGAAGGTCTGTGTTAGTGCACATTCCATCTGGGCACAAGTATCCAGAGTTAAGGAATATTGATTTCAGGATGGATTTGTTCCCTGTAGGACTTCTCCATACAAATGCTCGTGGCTCTGTAAATCAAATGCTCTCTCCTTAGCCTGGTAACTTGCCCATTGATTTTTTGCAGGGCCAACAAATAATTTTCAAAAGCTACCAAGATAATGCTCATAAAAATAAGTATTTTTTTCTGGTATTCACCTGACTTGTTTCTTGTGTTTTTTGCAGAAACCTGCTCCACCCAAACCGGAGCCAAAGCCCAAAAAGGCAGCACCTAAGGTAAGAGTCCTGAACTGAAGTGATATTTTCCTTCTTGAGGTATTTATAGGCATAAACCCTCCACAATTAACCACTTTGCTTATTCATAATTATCTTGAAGGTTTAAGATGGAATTATGTGAGCTAAAAGAATGAGAAAGACATAATTTTATCCAATTTCTACTGAAGGAATGTAGTAAACTGAACAGATTTGAAATCCCTTGTGGTGAGGCTTTGCTGCTGCTTCACAAGGCCATTCTGAAGTTTCATATAATGCATTGTTGGGAAAATGATGCTTGGAGTAGAGATCAGAGACTCAATTAGAGGAGGCATTGAAAATTGTGCTTTTAATTACAGTTTCTTACTACATTTCCATTCTGAGGCCCTCTCTGCAGTTAGTTATCAGTTTATCACATTTTAATCACTCAGAGTTCTAGAGACCCCTTCAGCTGGATATTTTTGGAAATGTCAAAAACATTGGCATGTCTGACAGTATAATTTAAAAATAAACTGTTTAAAGCTCTTTTTTAGTTTGGAGCAACAGTTTGAAATTTCAAAGGGGCCAGTTCTGCAATCCATGAGGGATCACTTTCCATCCCCTTCTTCCCAGCCTTTCCAGCCATCAGTTTGCAGTGCCTTTTTGTTAGATTTTTCTGTAAACATTTAGGATTTTGCAGCTAAAAATAAAAAAAAAAACCCATAAACAAACAACATGAACACTCCAGCAACAAAACTTCAGTGATTGTTTTTAACCTGTTCCCATCACACATTTTCCTTGTGGTTTGGGATGATGAGGAGGGCAAAGCACAGGGGGGAGAGACACTTTAGTTACAGAGGGAGATGATGGGCTGGGAACCAGGAGCTTTTTCCTTTTCCTTTTGAAAAGGAATTTGCAATTGCCTATGGCCCAGCAGACCTCCAGGTGAGGGAACTGTTTCCCTCCACATCCTCTGTGTGGAGCAGCAGAGATGCTGTGGGAAACAGAGAGAACCCCACGTGTAATTTTGGGCTCAGCTCTGTAATCTCAGTGCTGTGCAGAGCGAGCTTTTCCCGTTCCATCTTGGCTGCAGCTGGAATTCTAGACCACATTCCTGGCTGGATGCAGCACTGGACACTCTGGGTTGCACTTCCCTCTAGTGGCTGGTGCCCCGGGCAGAGCAGAGCCAGCTGCTGGTGGCACACAGGGCAGGGCAGCACTGGATGATCCATGTTGATGTGTTTGGGTTTTTCCCAAGTTTATTTTTTTTATTTTCATGGAAACATTGCAGGGTTTAAACACTAAAGCTGCCTTAACTGAATGTGAAAAGTTGGAGGAATGGGGTGCAGAAGTTGATGTCTGTAGGGGACTGACAAAACTTTGTTTGGGTGCACAGCTGGGTGCTGTGGTCTCCCTTTGGGATCATGCAGGGATCCCCTGGGAGCTGTGCCTTGGGAATTGCCCAGCTGAACTTGGGAAGTGTTGGTCCTCCTGCTCCTGAGGTGCTGTTCGAAACCAGGACACCTGAGCTGTGGTTTTGGCTCTCCAGAGCTCCTCAAACTCCATCAACACCTGTGCAAAGGGTGATGGAATAAGAATTGTGGAGGCATTTTTAGTTTGTGTCTGCCCTAAGAGCTTTCCTTGTCAGCCTGCAGGATCTTGGAATGGTTTCCACATGTCAGAATAGATTTCACCCATTAAACTTTGCCATATTGAAAAACATGGAGCTGGCAAAGGAGTTTTGTCACTTCTAAAATGCAGGGCCTGAATTTTGAACTGTTGTTGCCATCTCTAGAGCAAAATTATTGAGGAAAATTAACACAATGCTGTAGCTGAGAACCTGCTGTGTCCTGTGGGACCCTTTCCCTCCAGTCAGTTCAGCCATGGAAGTCCATTTCCCTGGGTTCTCCTCCACTTTTCCAGCACAGAGAATTGGTGTTAGCTCTGTTAATATTTTGTTGTGGGGTTTTTTGGTGGGATAAAGGAACAGATAAGCAGTGCCATAGTACAGTTGTAATTCTCACTGCCAAACAGCACCAGGATATTGAGTATTCTCAAGACAAGGACTCCTGATATCACACTGTAGGAGAGTTTTCCAGGTGGGATGAAATCCCTCAGACTGAGGAGTGAGAGGTTAGAGAGGAAAGAGATCCTCACTCACTGAGTGTACTGACCCCACCTTAAATTTTCTGCATTATTGGAGGATTAGCTGTTAATTTTGGTGAATTTTTAATAATTGAAGAGTCAGGTGACTTTACCCCTTAACACTCTTGAGTTTGCCTTTAGCAGCTCATTTTTAAGGTGAATTAACTGTGAGCATTAATAACTGAGGGATTGAAATAAGAAAATAAACTTTTTGTAACCTTTTAGTAACTTGCAGTCACTGAGACAAATCTCCTGAGCAGATAAATGTATATGCAGTAATTTTCATTTATCCTCATTCAGCTGTGAGCAGATCTTGCAGGGTTTCTGGTTCCTCTCTGGGAAGTAGGTTAATCAAGCAAGGGGCTGAGGCAGTGCTGTTACTTATTGGCAGCAAGAGGCACATCTTTGGAAGTGAAACTAATGAGGGTCAGGTATTTGGGTCAGGATCTGACCTTGCCTATGGAAAATTATTACTACAGAAGCATCAGGTTTTGGGTTTTGTTTTGATTTAGCCTGATCCACATATAAGAAACTGCACTTAAATAATAAATGCAACTCTCTTGTGGTTAGCAAAGGGATGCTGTTGAATCCCCAGTTTTTCTGGCAAAGAAATAGTTTATTATCACAAGGAATATTTCTGGCAGGGAAGGGGGAAAGTCCTTTGCCTACAGCTTTGTTACAGTTTTCTAAATAGGCATTAACAGCACATCTGAAGTGTTCTGGTGTTTGCACATGTTGGTTTTCTTCTGTGGCTGCCTTTCAGCAGCAGGGCAGAAGTACAGGCCAGGCCAACATTTTTTAGCTAATTTAATTGAATGCCTATTTAAAATGAGAATTCTTTTAACCCCAGCCATGGCTGCTTTTATATTCTGCACTTCCCTGTAGCACATTCAGGACAGACAGAAGGAAAACATTTCTCCTGTGAAACTTCAATCTCACCTTGGTCAATAGGAAGTTTGGAAGGAGGTTCTGCAGAGGGTTTTGGAGTTGAGAACATGCTGATGTACAAGGTGGAAATCAGGATTTAATGTATCACTGTTTTCTTAACAGAAAGAAAAAGCAGCAAATGATAAAAAGGAGGACAAAAAGGCAGCAACAAAAGGGAAGAAAGGAGCCAAAGGCAAAGAGGAAACTAAACAAGAGGATGCTAAAGAAGAAAACCACTCTGAAAATGGAGATACCAAAACTAATGAGGTACTTTAGCTCACTAAATCTGGGAACAGAGCCAGATGTGCTGGAAGCACAGCTGCAGGAGCTCTGCTGGGCCCCAGAGAGTGGGGGGTCACTGCCACACTGTGAGCACAGAGCAGCTGCCCAGGGCAGCTCCCAGGGAGAGCCTGCAGGAATGGCCTCTCCTTCCAGCTCCTGCCTGCCCTGTGCTGGAGCCCTTCCACAGGTGCTGTCTGCTGGCCCTGCTCCCTGCCAGGGCTGGCTCAGCAATGCCCAGGATTTGGGGAACAGTGGAGCCCAGGGACATCACCACCCTCCAGCCCTGAGCTGACTCTGCACATCCCCTCTGCACTGCTGGGCTCCTCTGCTGCTCAGCACGGGTTGGTGCTGGGCCAGAAATCTGGTTTTGAGTTCTACACAATTCTTTAAAACAATTATTTGGCTCAGAACAATTCAACAAGAGATTTGCAAAGTAGACTCGGTCTTGCCTCTTATCTGCAGCCTCTTCTCACAGCTCCTTACCTCAGCTGCCTTTTGCTGGGTCCAGCTGCAGGCTCCATCAGCTGCTGAGGGATTGTCCCAGCAGAGTCCTTGCTGATAGTGAAGCAGTGTTTGCTCAGGGCTCTCTTTGCCCTTGTGTTCTGTCACTGACAGTGGTGTCTCTTCATGGGTTGAGTGTCACCATCCAGCCAAGGGTCCTTTATTCTTTCATCTCTAAAACAAGATCAGGAGCTGCTTGGTTAGAGCACTACATGGCTGATGTGCTTCAGAGGGGCTTTGAGGGAGCTTTGCAGGTTTGATATGTTGACTTGGAAAGTAAAAGTAGATTTTTATAGAGAAAGGTGGGAAGTGGTTCTCTAAAGTTCAAACAGAGCAGGATTGTGATTGATGTCTAATTCTTCCACTGCCCCATGATGACGGTTTGAACTTCCCCTAACATATCATTGATCCTAATTAAAATACAGTCCAAACCTCTGCCTCTCTGCAGGTACTTACTCCAAAATTGCCTCACTAATGAATATTCCTGTGTTTTTATTTTAAGAATTATCAGCCCGTTGTTATATCGATATTTTCTGTGCATTCCTGTCTATCCACACAAAGCCTTGTCCATGCCTTTGTTAACAAACTGGTTTATTTTTGATGGTGGTTAGATTGGAATCCAATTAGCATTACCAATAATATTTCTATTCTTCCCAACCCCTTTTCTAGGCACCAGCTGCTGAAGCATCTGATGATAAGGAAGCCAAGTCCGAGTAATGTTAACCCTGCCCTATATCTCCATCATTTGGTATCCGTACCTCCATGCTGTATTGTTAACAGAGAGGAATATTTTTATCAACTATTTTATAAATGCAGGTTTTTTTAGCATGAATTTAATTATGGAACATCTTCATCTCGGTTACTTGGGAATTAAATCCCTAACAAACAAAACAAAACAACAAAAAAAAAGTCATTGTTTTTAAATTTTGTGATTGTAATAGTTTGTATGGTACATGGAAAGAATAAGTGGTGGTAGCTTTTGACTTCTGTCAGTGTGTCCCTTTTTGTGTAAGTCATGCTTACAGACTTCAGATTTTAATTTTTCCCTTGTATGTGTTGTATGGTTTCTTAAAGTGGGGAGGTCTCAAAACAAATAACCGTGTGAAACATTCCAGTGGTTCTGTGGGTTGCTTTTATAAAGAAGGTGAGCTATTTTCATGAAAAAACCTAAGAGCTGGAAATCTGTTGTTTCCCAAATGTAATTTTATTTTGTCAGTTTTGAAAAAAAAAAAAGAAAAATAAATAAATAAAAGTGTAATCCTGTTTTTAAATGAAATACAAACATTTCTTTTCAAAAAGGGCAGGTTGGTTGTATGTACCCACTGTTAGGAATTTTGCTGGATTTATCTTAATAAAAAAGACTCCTCAAAAGCTGATTGTGGTTTGTTGCTTGTGCTGCTGGAAAGGTCCCAAATTCCAGGAGAGCTGCAGTGGGAGAGGGAGAGCCCATGGAGCTGGAGAGCTTTGGGCTTTTGGCTGGGACTGAAGCCCCCCTCTGCCTCAGTTGTGTGACTTCCCATTAATCCAGGCCTCCTCATTCTGGGAAAGAACTGGACCAGACCAGTGACCTGGGGTTAAGTCCCAGTTCTGTTGTTACAGCTTTTTTGTGCAACTTTTTCAACTCCTGCTAAAACCTGCTTTTATAGAAAGTCTCTTCACATCCAGGATATATCTACAGAATATATTTAATAAGAAGAAAAATGTCTGCAATGCAGAAACCTTCTCTCTCCCATTAAATTGTTCCTCAGCACAGCAATGGGAAATTCCAAGAGCTCAAATATTTTGTGTCCAAACCCCAAAGAGCACCTCAGTGGGAGTGTTGTGGATGCAGTGGGGTTCAGGATGAGTCCCCCCAGGGCCACTAGAGGATGTCTAAATGTGGATTTCATGTTCCAGGCCTGAGGCACTGGAGAATGTTGTTCCTGCTGCTCCACCTGTTCTGTACAAACACCTGGGGTTAACTGGGCTCCAGCTTCCTCAGCAGTGAAGGTGAGGGAGTTCTGGGGGCCTTTTCCTTGGCACTGTATTCCCTTAATGCAGCAGAGATTTTGGGCCATGCTCTGGTCTCTCCTCCAGAGAACTGATGGAGCAGTAACTGGATTCCCTGTGCCTGGTGGAAGTGTGCTGAGATGTGGTTAAAACCAGGGAGACTGAACATCCCAGCTGGAACATCCTCCAGCAATAGTTCAAATGTCATCCTGACTGACATCTAAAAATGATTCACGAAATTTCCACTCCACAAAGGCAGGCTGGGAGAGCTGGGGGTGTTCAGCCTGGAAAAGAGTAGGCTCTGGAGACCTTGGAGCCCCTTCCAGTGCCTGTGGGGGCCTGTAAGGAGGAGGGAGAGGGACCTTTTATAGAGGCACATAGTGACAGGGCAAGGGGAAATAATTTCAAACAGAAGTCAGGGTTAGATGTGATATTGGGAAGGAATGCTTCCCTGTGGGGTGGGGAGGCCCTGGCACAGGTACCCAGAGAAGCTGTGGCTGCCCCTGGATCCCTGGAAGTGTCCAAAGCCAGACTGGATGGGGCTTGGAGCAACCTGGGATAGGGGAGGGTGTCCCTACCCATACAGGGGATGGATTAGATGATCTCTAAGTTCCCTTCCCACCCAAATCATTCCAGGATTCCATGATACCATGAGTTTAGCCAGCAGTCAGAGAGCAATCCCAATGGGCCTGCTCCAGGGAGAGAATGCACATTGGAAATATTTTAGATTTGTGTTATTTCCTACTCCAGTGGTTTCTCTAAAAGGGCTTTGAACAGGAATCCAGTCCTGCAGGAAGGTGCAGCCCCTTCTCCCAGCCCTGGTGCTGTGGGACCATCTCTCTTTGGCTCCAGCCTCCAGTCAGAGTGTCTCAAGCATTGTGATTTAAGCAGCAGACACTGAGTATAGCTGATATTTCCTTAGCACAGGATCCATCCATCTGCCAAGGTGCAAACACCCTTTGGAATGAGGTCACTCTGATCCCAAGTCATGTCTCTCCATCTGAGTGCAGAGGTTGTTACACAGAGCATACAACAGAGTGTTTGGTTTTGGTTATTTCTTTTTTGAGTGCCAGGGTGGGAGTTGTTCTTAATTCTATAACTATTGTTCTAATCAAATCCCTCTTTCAAATAAGTACAGAAAATTGCCCAAGAACATTTTGCTCAAATTCATAACTTTTCGGAGCCATGGGGTATTGAGAGAGTTGCACAACTGAATGGATTGTCTGGTTTATGCCAAACCCTCCTCCACGGCTCTCCTGGTGTCTAGACACCGAATCCAAAGCCAGCTCCATGGCAGCTCCCAAGCTTGGCTTATTTTGTCTGAAAAGGAGAAGTTTCAAACATTCAGGTTTATTTGGAATTTGTGTAGAAAGTGCCTTCCCCAGGGTCCTTGGCTGTTCCCTGTGTTCCAGGTGTTACTGGGTCTGATACTGGTTAGGAAATATCCACAGATTGCTGTGGATCTGGTTGTCATTATTCATCAGAACAACTGGGGACCTTGAAGATGCAAAGGTGAAGAGATTCATGAGTGGGAAGGTAGTGATGGTTCTGAGGTGATGTCATGGGAAGAGATTTGAGTGGTGTTGTCAACACCCTGCCATGGTGAGGTGTCCAGGCAGCTGGTCAGGGTGAGAGGAGACAGCCTCAGGGTGCACCAGACAAGGTTTAGGTTGGATATCAGGGAAAGAAGGGTTGTCCAGCCCTGGCACAGGCTGGAGTCATCTCCCTGAGGGGATTTAACTGTGGATGTGGCACTTGGGGACATGGCCAGTGGTGGCCTTGTCAGTGCTGGGGGAACAATTGGACTCAATGGGCTTGGAGGGCCTTTCCAACCTAAATGTTCCTGTAACTCCATGATCCAGCTTTTGGTGCAGGCTCCCAGAGCAGCAGAGTGTCCTCACACAGTGTCCTCACAGGATCTTCAACAGAACTGGGCAAGCATTAGCTTTTGTTTGCTCAGAACAATAAACCCACTGAAAACCACTTTGAAAACACTGGTCACTGTCCTGGGAGGGACAGGGAATCAGAGGAAGCACCTCCAGACTTCATCCTGGTCTCCACCATCAGCAACGTGCTGGAGCAGCACAGAGGGAAAAGGCACTGCTGCCTCAGCAAGCAAGAGAATGGCAAACACAGTGAGGTCGTTGGGATGTAAAAAAAAAAAAAAGGGGAAATGGGGAAAAATAAAATAAAACAACCCCTCCAAGGACATAAAAGGAAGGGTTTTGCAGGTTCATCCCACATTTACCTTTGCTCCTTTGAGTGAAGTGACTGTACACAAAAAAAAAAAAAAAAACCCATTTGCTCTGGAGCCAGGCTGGGAGAGCTGGGGGTGTTCACCTGGGGAACAAAACTCTGGGGAGAGCTTAGAGCCCCCTTCCAGTGCCTGAAGAGGCCCTAGGAGAGCTGGAGAGGGCCTTTGAACAAAGGATGGAGGGACAGGACAAAGGGAAAGGGCTTTAAGGTGGAGGATAGATTTGGATATTGGGAAGAAATTCTTCCCCATGAGGGTGGAGAGGCCCCGGCACAGGGGGCCCAGAGAAGCTGTGGCTGCCCCTGGATCACTGGCAGTGTCCAAGGCCAGGCTGAATGGGGCTTGGAGAAATCTGGGAGAGTGGGAGGGGTCCCTGCCCATGGCAGGGGGCAGAACCAGAGGATATTTGACGTCTCTTCCAACCCAAACCAGTCTGGGATTCTGTGACACTCAGACAGGTCTGATTTTCAGATCAAGAGCAGCTCCTTGGCAGTTAATGGAGTAACACTGGTGTTAATCTGATGAAGGAGGAAGAAAATTGAATCTCTGCAATGGCAACGATGGCTCCTCCCTCTGACTGTCTCAGTGGTGCTGCTCCTTTCCCGTGCAGCTGCCGGGAGCCCCCGCTCTGAAACTTGATGCCTTGGATGGGCTCCAGGAGCTGGGAACACCCCGGGCCGGCGCTGGGCGGCTTTCGAGGAGCTCTGTCCTTTGAGAGAACAATGTCAACGTGGCTTCCAGACTGTCCCAGTGCCCGCAGGAGCTGGAGGTGGTCACAAGTGAGCATGGACGAGGGAACAGATGTCACTGGCGACTCGTGTGGCCGTTGTCCCCTGCTTTGGAAGGGGTGTGATTGGGATTGGGCTAGGGTGAGTCAAGGAGGGGATGGGGAGAGGATCAGAACTGCTCCTAACCCCTTCACCCACAACTTCCATCTGTTTTAGAGAAGCTGTGGCTGCCCCATCCCTGGAAGTGTCCAAGGCCAAGCTGGACGGAGCTTGGAGCAACCTGGTCTCGTGCAAGGTGTCCTTGCCCATGGCAGGGAATGAGATGGCCTCTAAGGTCCCTTCCCACCCAAACCACTCTGTGATTCCATGATTCCATGATTCCATGTTCTGCCCTGATTTATCCACTTCTGCTGGAAGAGGGGCCAGTGGGACAGGACCCCAGAGGAATGACACTCCCTTCCTCCTGCAGCACTAACCAGGGAATCACTGGAACAGTGTCAAATGGAAGTGATGTCCAGGGGTTAGTGTGAACTTCAGGCTGAGGTAACACCTGAAAGCACTGAAAGGAAGTTGGTGCTGATGTGATAGAAAAGGGAAAACCAGCAAATTGGAAAGCTCTGTTCCTAAGAGCAGGAATCCAATTGACACCATAAAACTCTCAAAGGCAACTTAATACAATTGGACACATCTTAAACAATTCCAGACGTTCTTAAAAGGGGGAGAGGAAGCATAAATTACACAGGGAAAAATGCTGGATTGAAACCTAAACAGAGTGGTCAAGAGCACTCTCCCCTCCCATTCTCAGCAGCATTCCCAGCAAGGGGGCTCCAGGGCACGGCTGCTCCCCTTTGGAAGTGCCTCCCTCCTGGCGAGCGAGGTGTGCTGCTTCCACTGGGGATGAAATGCAGCACAAGCCTGGAATTCTCAGTAAAAGCTGCTCCAAAGTTATCCCAGAGCCAAAATCTCACAAAATCGCTGGGGTTTTGTTTGTTTAACATGAACAATTCGGGGAGGGGGCGGAAGTGCATTTCTTGGAGCTCAAACCAGATGTGCGACATCCCAGCCACAAAGCTCCGGCTTCTGCGCTGTTTGTTTTCCCCCCAGGAAGATAAAAGGAGCTGTGGAGAAGGTTTGGATTGCGGCAGCTCTCGGGTTTCACCCTGGCTCCAGGGGCGCTGGCACAGGCTGCTCTGTGGGACCACAAACGAGTTTTGCTGTTTCACGGATCCGGGGCCACCGCTCCCCTCGGAACACGGCTAGAGTTGGAGGTGGGCTGTTCCTAAGCCTCAGGCTGAGACTCAGCTTTCCAGCAGGCTGGAATTTTGCTTGGTTTGGTTCCTTCCTTCATATAAATCCACCATCACGAAGTGCTGACCAGAAGTACTTCCCCAAGTCACAGTTCCATTTTGTGCTGGCTCTGCCAGGAGAGAAAGGCTGGAGTTGCCTCTCCAGGCCTCATCTGAGGGCAATCCTGCAGGATCTGCCTTCTCTTCCTATAAATCCTTCCAACAGAAAGTTCCAAATCCAGGCCAAATGTTCCCTGCTGTGGTTTCACCACCCATGTGGTTACAGCCTGGTTATCAACAGAGATCTTGGAGTAAACCCCAACTTCCCCACTCCATGTTTACTCCTATGCTACTCTATACCTACAGCATTACCCTGGGAATAATTAAAATAATTAACAAGTGTAATTAACTGTTGGAGGGGAAAGGAGACTTTTAGAACATTATATCAGCAACAATTAAATAAATTACCCTTTTTGTCTTGCAAAGAATTGACAGACAGGGGGGAAAAGGATGCGGGATTTGTATTCCCTGGTGCAGCAGCACAGGGACAGTGAATAGGGGTCGGTGGCTCTTGTGTGGGGACACAAAGCAAACAAAGAGGCCCCAAATGAAATTACAGAGTGGCAGATGCAAAACGAGCATATTTCACACAATGAGTAATTAAACCATGTAACTCATTGCCCAAATGGAGCCCAGGAATCATAATGGCTTAGGAAGTGATTACACAAATTCTTGGAAGACGATCCGGTGGGGCTGTGGGACACAAAGACGTGTCACCACTGCAGGACCAGCAACCCACGTGGGTGTGGGAGAGGACCCGGAGCTGTCCCCAGCCCTGGACCTCTGGAAGGAGCTGGGGGGTGAGGGGACACAGGTTTGTACTTCCCCTGAGTGGTCTGAGCCCCTCCAGCCACATTCTGGGCACTTTGAAAGGAGGAAAACTTCCCTGCTGTTCACTGTGTGTGGCTGTTGGTGGGGACAGACACATGGCATGGATGTACACGAGGCAGCACCTGTGTCCCTGCCAAGCCTTGTGCCACTGACCTGGGCTGTGGTCCTGGAAATATTTTCCATTGGAGCTGGATTTTTCCCAGGAGGAAAAGGGAATCACATCCGGCTGTTCTTGGCAAAACTCCCTCCCCAAATGCCACCCTAGGGCCCAGGTTTGCTGGGTGCTGCTGGTGCTGAAGGTGAGGTGATGGCCACCACTGGGCTGGAGAAGGGGTCCAGATTCCCAGCTCCCAGTGCTCCTCCATTTGGGCTCAGGAATTATTTCCAACTGCCTTTGTGGCCCACCTTGGCTATAAATCTTCTTGGATACACTTGGTGCTGTAGCCTCTAGGTGGTGGTCCTGGCTGGGGGTTCCTGCACGGCTGCTCTGCACACCCAGGGAGGTCATCCCTGGGCATTTGGGGTAATGCAGCTGCTGGGGGGATGGCACAGGGACCAGGAGCAGGTACCACAGCTCTCAGAGCGTCACTGGATGTGGCAATGTGCTGGTGGCTCCACAGGGCTGGGGGATGGTGGCAGCAGCTCTGTTCCAGCTCCTGCTGCAGGGATGCCCAGCAATGATGCACAAGCAGGAACCAGAGAGCAGCCAAGGCAAAATGTATCCATGATTCTCCATCAGCTGGAAGTGTGATGTCCCTGAAGAGCTGGAACCTTCTGGAGTGCTGGGAGCTCTCCCTGCCTGCCCTGCAGCCTCTTCACTGCAGAAATTTGGGGTGACAGGAACAGTGTAGTGCGTCCTATGAGGACAGGCTGGGAGAGCTGGGGGTGCTCTGGAGGAAGCTCTGGGAGACTTTAGAGCCTCTTCCAGTGCCTAAAGGAGCCCCAAAGAAAGCTAGACAGAGACTTGGGATCAGTCACAGAGTGAGAGGAGAGATCCCCTGGCCTCAGCAGCCCACAACATCCTCAGGAGAGCAACAATGTGCCCACTGATACAGCAGGAATTGGTGATACTTAGGTATAGTTTATATATTGATGTTTTATACATATCACAGAATCCCCAACTGCTTTGGGTAGGAAGGGACCATAAACCCATTAAGTTCCACCCCCTGCCATGGTCAGAGACACCTTCCACTAACCCAGGTTGCTTCAAGTCCCATCCAACCTGGCCTTGGACACTCCCAGGTATGGGGCATCTACAGCTGCTCTGGGCAATAATATTGAATTATATATAATATACATAGTATTAAATACACACATATATCTCTCTATAAAATGGTTGTAGGTGCCATGTTCAGATCAGGAGTGACTCTGTGTTGGAGCTTGGGTTGATGTCCCAGCACCAAGGGCTGTGCACCCCTTCACTGGGTGTCCCCAGATGCCCCACGAGGTCCCCTTTCCCTCAGCAGGGACAAAACCTGGTGGTTTTGGTTATTCCCTGGTTGGAGCCCTTGACTCTCCATCTCACTTCTCTCAAGAGCTGCATGACAAAACCAGCAGTTCCAGCCTATTTTGGCGACCACTTGCTCCAGGAACCTCAGGAGTTTCATCAAAAGCCTGGATGGATTTCGGGTCTCGGGTTTTATTCATTCCAGCATTGGCTGACAAAGCCCATTACATCATCCCTTTGGAAGAGAAATTCTCTGCAGCTGCCTGTGTGGCGCGGGGGTTGGGGGGCTGTTTAAAAAATAACACAGATTTTTGTTTCTTTCTTTCTTTCAGGGCAATTTTCCTCCCAATTGCTGGAAAACTGAATGCTAAAAAGCTTCAAAAGTGGGAAGGAAAAGGGCAGTGTGCAGCAGTTCCAGCCATTCCTGCGTTTATTATTATTATTATTTCCTTTCCAAAGACCAAGGGGGGAAAAATAGCCCCATTACCCCGCGCATCCAGCGCGCCCAGCCAGCCGTGAAAAGCAAAGCCAGTGTCATGGCAATGGCAGATGGCACAGAGCGGGAGCAGGAATGGGAGCGGGAGTGGCGGCAGGAGCGGGAACGGGAGCGGGAGAGGGAGGGAGGGCTCCGGCCCCGACCTCCGTGCGGACCGCGCTCCTAATTAGCCCCGGAGCAGGGACTAATTAAACCCAGAGGTAAGACAAGTGATTACTTTTCCTTGCAGAGATGGGGTGCAGGAGTGATGTGGATGGAGCCGGAGCCGGTGTTGGAGTCGTCCTGACATCAATGGTAGGAAACGATTTCAATCTCGGCTCATCCCTCCCGCGCTGCCGGGAGCAGGGAGCCGCAGCAGCTATTCCCTGCTCTCCCAATGAGCAGAGGCTGCAGAGAATGTGGGATTGCAAGGAAATACCGATGGGAAGGAGAGAGGCAGTGTCTGGATGCTGTGCTGATGACGTCAAAATGTGACAGTCTCAATTATTAGCATTATTTGGCACCCAAGTATCCAAAGCACCCCCTTAAACTCACCCAGGGTCAGAGCAGAAACTCCTCTTCCCTCCTCCATAGTTGTTTTGGAATATTTTTTCATGCTTCATAACCTCATTCTTTTTAATCCACTTTTTCTGGTTTCCTATAGAAGAAGCAGTTGGAAATAAATTATGTTCACTGCCATTGAACTGGGTGCAAAGCTCTCAGAAAATAGGATATAGAGAGGAAAACTATGATCTTATAGAATATAATTATAATAGAGAATTATACATTATATAAGTGTTATATTATATTATATAAAATACAGTTATTCTATAAAGGTATTTATTTTTGCACTGCAAGAACTGGAAGCCCAGAGCTGCTCATGCAGCTGTGGTTGCTGACGATTCCTTCTGGGATGTGCTGGGCTTTCCACAGCTTTTACAAATGGGCTGAACTTTGCAAAAACCATGGGAAAACCTGTGGCTGTGGAGCCTTTGGCACTTCTCTGCTCATCCCAGGCAGATGCTCTGTCCCCAGCACACACACGCTGGGCAAGCACAGTGCCAATGCAGGCTGCCTCTGCTCGGCTTAAAATAGCTCTGGCTCCAGCCCTGCCCTGCCCAATGGAGCACTGGGAGCATCTCTTCACCTGGACCATGATCCCAGTCCCTGGGGATCAGTGGGATTTCCCTGGGGATCAGTGGGATTTCCAGAGCAACATCCCCCTCTTGCAGAGCATCATCTGGATGATTCAAACTCAAGCGTTGCCGGATTTCTGCTGCCCAGTGAAACACCAGACAATTTGTGTTTCTATTTTTACCCTGGATTAGTCAAGGGTCGCTGCAGGACCAGATCAGGGGTGCTGGGCTTTCCAAGGCCTTACGCTTCATCCCATAAATGCTCTTGGCCTTTGGCAAGCAGGAGAAAAGCCTGACAGGATGACTCCTCTTTGCTGCCAGGGTTGGATCCCCAAGGAGCTGCCAGGGCTGCTGCAGCTCAGCACAGCTCATGGCCTCGCCCCACCACTGCACTGCCCATCCCAGCCTCCCTCACACAGAAGTGGTCAAAGTCACCCACTCCAGTCTAAAGCATCCAGGATTATGAGAAAACTTGGGAACATCTCGCCAGCAGCGCTGTGGCTGAATGACCACAGCTCCAACCTGGCTGGGATGCTCATGGGATAAAAAGAGCCAGGGAGAGTTTGGAATTTCCAGAGAAATCTCTACATTTCTACCTGTTGCTCTTATTTAATGCAGAAACAAGGGGAGAACAAACCTGTCTGGAAAGAACAAGTATGGAAATAGAGTTTGGGATTGTTGGAAAGGGATGGGCTATGTCCATGAAAAATAGCAATAGCAATAATTAGTCCCAAATCCCTGCTGTGAGCTGCAGATATTGATAGTCTGGATCTCACATACATCAGAATGACTTGTAGTTATCAGCAGCCCCAGGGTTTTCCTGCCCTCCAGCAAACATGTTTTTCCTACTTGGTCTGGTCATGTTCTGTTTCATTTCATTGCTGAGAGAAATTAAAATATTTCTTACATCTGCATCAGCATCTAGTAACAGGGCAAGAATTCAGGAAGCTGAAAAAATATTAAAAAATACATAAACATAAAAATATATACATATAAAAAATAGGACCTTCCTCCCTGTATTCCCTGAGCACATGAGGTTGCTTCCAATGCACATTTTATTTTAAGGTGAGTTATTTTGTTGCCATAGTGACATCATTCAGGTTTCCAACCGCTGCCGTGTTGGTTTTCTCCCAGGCAAGACTTGTCACAAGCAGTCAGCATCCCCAGCCCCTTCCTGGGCAGCAGCTTCCCAGGGGGCTGCAGGATTCCCTGGAATTCCAGCCTGCACGATGAGCTGTCACCACTCCCTGCTAAGGCACGGGGGCACACAGGACCTGGGGAGTCAGAGAGGAGAGGCAGGCACAGAGAAACTCTGACCAAAAGGATTTTCCTCTGCCCATTCCTTATCCTTCCTCCTCCACCCGTGCAGTGAGCTGTGAGAAGGTCAAAGAACCCAGCAGCTTTATTAATTAGCACTAATTAATACACTCAGCTGCCTCTGGTGTCACTGTGCTCATCTACCCCAGGCCTTGACATGGGCAAGAATAAACCGTGTTTGCCCCCAAAAGCTTAAAATCTCTGTAAATCCTATTTCTTGCTGCACAGGTGTCTCATGGATTTATTTTATTACCAAGAGAACTGCACTAAAATAAAGATTCTAATACAAAGGTCTGTAATTATGTTAATAAAGATGTAAAGAAATGGGGTTCTCTGGTAAGGGAGTATTTGTGGGGTTATTTGGGTCAAATGGGCTCTGTAAGTGTATTGGAAATTAATATTTAATTTTATGTATTTTTATATTAAATATTTAAATTGTGTTATTATGATGCTAAAGACTTTTAATGGAAAATGCCTTTTTTTGGCTCTAATTAATTTAATTAAAGCAGGCAGAGTGTGCCTCATTAGCCTAAAACCTATTTCATGGGTGCCAGGCCCTATATGTGACTGAGAGCCAGGGTGCCTGTTCTACTGCAAGGCCAAAAGGAGCTCAAAAAAAAAAAAAAAAGCTGTTTCAAAGGTTTTCTATGTTTTTAATTTTAAATAAACCATTCCCAGATTATCAAATCAAGGCTACATTCCCATGGCAGACCTGAGCCCTGTGTAAGCCTTCCCAGGATTGCAGCATCTGGCTAAATCCAGCCCAGATTAAAGCAAAGCTTTCATTGCACAAACTCTCCCTGAAAGCAGCAGGATGCTCCTGACGCCGGGAAAAGGACAGAGCTGGGAATTGCAGGCAGAGGATAAGGAATGCCAAAGGCAGCAGCAGGGTCCAGAGGAGAGGAGGCAAGGTCCTGTGCTGTACGAGGGGCTGGGGCACTTCTCCTCTGCAGAGGGAATTTGGGAAGCAGAGCCACTCCAGTCAGGGACATTGGGTGTTCCTGAGATCACCCCAGCTCCCTCATGGAAACCCTCTGGAACACAGCCTGGACACACCAGTCCACAGCTCAGTAACAGCCCTCACAACAAGGCTCTTTGCTTGCAGAGGTTTTAGCCAAAGCCATTGTTTTAACACCCTTTTTAATATTTATTCCGAATGTCTTTGACTGGGGGAAGGGTGGAAGGGGCTCCCAATTTAATTCCATAATCCCCCTAAGCCTTGCTTAATGCACTCACTCTGCCTGGCCTCTGTGAATTCTACAGTGGTGTTTTGGGTGGTTGCAGCACTGCACTGGAAAATGTCCCATCATTTATTTTGCAGCTATTTGAGGGAAATGATTGCCAGGGCTGGAAGCCTGGTTGTTAAATCTGTATTGCCAAATGAAACAAATTCTGTCGCCCAGATGGGGCTGGACCTCGGGGCTGCCACGTGGATTCCTGAATGAGGTAGCTCAGAGTCCAGTTGAAAACTCCCAAAATTAACATTAAAGCAGGAGCAGGAGACTTTAGCAGTTGGTGAAAAATGTCATTTTTAGCTGAGGGGGTGGGTGGGGCTGCAGGGAACAAAGCAGAGTGCCCAGCTCTGGGACACCCACATCCCCTGGGATGAGTCCCCCCAAGCATGGCCATGGCTCACCCCAACTGCCCTTGGGTGGGAGGGGTGGAAGTGCTGCTGGAGGGAAATTCCAGCAACAGATTTTGTCCTGCTGCTTTCTTCTCCTGACAGCGAGGGAGTGCTGCAGTCTGGTTTGTTTTCCACATGTTCAAGAAAGACAAAACAATGCTTTCAAGAGTCTTGACGTATCTCACGAGCCTCTGGTCTCACATAATCCCTCCCTCAGTCCTCAGCTCCCAGGATTTCTCCAATATCTGCTTGAAACTTGCACCAAGAGGATAGCATCACTCTCAATGGGATTTTTCAATGTCCCATTTCAGGATGCACTGTGTCTCCCATGGGAGTGTTCCTCAGCCATTCCAGAGGCATCCTGGAGTCAGCAAGGACAAAACCCCCAAATACAAGGGCATGGGGGGCTGGCAGAGTCCATAGGCAGCAGCAAAGGCAAGATGGAAGATGGGTGCGGAAGAAAGCCAAGGTCTGAAAGGTGTTACCTGTAACAACCTCAGTCAGCAAGCAGGAGGAAGGAGCAAAGAGAAGAAAAAAAAAAAAAGAGACTGAGATCTACTGACTGCACAGAGCAGGAGGGAGAAGGATGTCCAGAGACATCAGGAAACACATGGAGAGAGGAGGATCCTCAACAGGAAATGGCAGACCCTTTAGACTTCAAGGACAAAGTGGAGAATGAACAGGAGAAGCTTTTTTCCACCTCTACACCATATTCCACACATATCCCATTATAATCCAGGGATAACAAAGAAAAGCTCAGGGAAATAAGGATGATGGCACAGTTCTGTCCATGTGCCTTCACAGCTTCACCTTCCACCTACGGTGGTTTTCCAGCAGAAACTCAACCACACAGAACTTGCCGACTTCATAAACTCTTAATAGGCTTTTATTGGTGTAAGAGAAATGAAAGGGAACAGCCAACAGGGCAAGAACTTGCAGGTGTTAAAAACCACCTCACTGGAAATTAAATTAAATTAAATTAGTCCTTTGATTAAAAAAAAACCACTTTAAAGGACCTTCCAAGAATGTAATGCCTCTCCAAATCAAGATGACACACAAAACATATTGTAGCAGGTTATGTCTCAAGCCCTAATACTTTAAGGCCAAGAATAAAAAGAGATTCTGAAATCTGAACTCCTGTGGACATCAGGGGAAAGACCTTTCCCAGGGATACAAAGCTGGAAGGCTACAGGAGAATGTGAATGTTCAATGATGGAAGTGCAAGAATTAAATGAAATGGGATCACTTTACTGCAGAGGAATTTAAGGAAGCTTCCATGATAAAGCTTTTCCTTATGAGGGATAAGAGGGAGACATCATCCCAAATTGAAGATCACAAGAAGAGGCTTTATAATCAATAAATAAAAATAATGGGAAGAGAATTCCTGTATGGGACAGTGCTTTGAGAAATATTCCAAAATCCCATCCTCAGATTCCATGATTAGTACTTAGAAAGTTCAATCTAAACTCACACTCCTGTGAGCAAATTTACAGAGGACAGTTTTCTAATCCATCACTTCATGCAGTAATTAAGAATTAATTTTATAAGACTGTATTTAAAGAGTATTAATGAGCTTATTTACAATGTCTGCCTGTTAGGGATGTCAATAAAAAAAATTAATCAAAATGTTTTATAACCTTTTATTTCAATAAAAGCAGTGCTGTAAAAAACCCTATTGCACTCCTTCCCAAAATTTCTAATATTTTTTGTAGAATGAAAAATATAATTAAAATATAAAAATCCTCAAAACTTTATGGAAAAGGGTATGGGATACAGAGAGATGTAATTTTAATAAAATTATTTACTTAGCTGAAGGAGTTCCAGTAAAATTTGCATGTCCAGGGAGAGAGGTGATGAATTCCCAGCTGCAGTCAGATGCTTTGTGCCCAGGCTTCTGGGAGAAGCCAAAAACGCAGGATTTGGCCCTAAAAACCTAAAAATCCACAAAGAAAACATCAAAGGATTATTTACAAATAATTAGCATGACTTAAAATTGCTGAATTAGCCCAGCAGTGATATCACATGGTATTTTTGGGGTGAGATCCTTGTGCAAGGGACCCCTGGACTGGCAGCAGTCAGGGTACATCAGGAGAAGCTGGAAAAGGCTGGGAAGGGAGCTTGATCCCAGCCAGGGGACACAGGTCAGAATCAGGCCCTTAGACAGGGATTGTGCAGGGTGCAGTAGTGACACCAGCAATAACAAAACATACCTGGTCACTTATACCCAGTAGTAAATTTGCTGCTATAAAACTTGGGGGTTTCAGGCACTTTGAGGTACAAAGTTGGAATTCAGAGATGCTGGGGATGGATCTGGTACTGATGTCATTCCCCTGGTCCTTCTGCTGGCAGAGCCCAGAGCACACAGGGACACAGAGCCACCCCTTTTCCTGGATGTTCCATCCACAGCTGGATTTTGCATTTCTGGGTGAAATAGAGATAAGGAAAAATGTTTAGGTAATAGTCAGAAATGTCACTGCTTTGCAAACCAGGCGGATTAAGTTCCCCCAGTCGCAGCAGGGCTGCACGCACTGATCACAGCTCACAGCAGCTAATGGCTGCCATAAGGAATGTGAGATATGGATCAGTCCACGGAGCAAGGGATGACACTGCTCCAGGCAGGTGGAATTTAGGCTGAATGGATTTTAGGATTCTCAAGAGGAAAAACCCATCATATTTACATCACCAGAACAAGTAATTAATCAACAAGACGAACTGCTGCAAGACAGAATTTAGAAACAAAGCCGAGCGGCGTCCTGGCTCGTCCTCCATCACCTTCCTATGGGATAATGTCGCTCCCAACTCCTGGGTGTCTGGCACCATCTAGAGGAATGATTGGAATGATGCAGCAGAGAAATTAAATAATAAATTATTAAAAATAGCAAAAATCCTAGAGCAGATCTTGTGTAATATCTAACAGCTATTTAGATATTATTTAACAGCTCTTGTCGAGGAAGAGAACCACAGGAAGGAGTGGGAACTTGGAGATTTTTCCTGCAAAAACAGGATGTTGGTTTGCACACACAAACCCTGCACTCTAGCAACTGTAATTAGCGCTAATTATTTTGCATCTCGTTTATTTTTTTTAAATAAATGATGATATCAAAATTTGAGGTTTTTCTATGTAAAGATCTTAAAATAAGCTTGGACTTTTCAATATTCCTTTACTCACAGCTGTGTAGCACAAGGCACCAACTCCTGGATTCCTTCTGAACAGCTAAACAAAAACTTGGATTTAATTTAACTACCATCCTTATTTGTCATTTAGCTCCATTGAAAGACCCAAGATGAGCAGAATGTTCATAGAAATCTTCATGGGTTGCTTCCAACTTGGGGGTATTTTATGAAATGTACACAGAAAATATTCTTTAAAAAAAGCCAAAAATGCATAATTTGTTCCAGTGTTTAAATCCAGCTGAATTCAAGCATGTGAATCCTTACCTACATTTACTGAAAAGGTACAATGCAGGTAAATCCACTATATCTGCACAATTCTACTCTAAACTTTCTTTTTTTGATTTTAACTGTACATTTCCAGTTATAGTAAACCACAATTCTGTTTTCACACACAGCTAAAGCAGGATTTGACTCATGAGGGCAGACTAATCATAAATAAAAAATGAGAGAGACACCTTTACCTGGTTTTACAAGCTGATTGTGAAGAAGTTAATTTAATTTTGTAGTCAAATTAAACAGGGGGTTGAGTTTTACTTTTAACTACAACTGAGAGTAAAACTCCTTACAACACCAAAGAGGGAGAAGCGATGGGCATTTGAATGTCATCAGTTCCTACTCCTAAAATCCCTCAAAAACTTTTGTTTTTTTTTTTTCTTTAAAGAGCAGTATGGAAAGAAACAGCTACAATCCAGCTTCTTCCTTAAAGCATCTCTGCTCCTGAATCCTTCCGTGGCTCATTAGTCTGTTCTCCCTCCTCCTGCCACCAGCTGCTGCTGGCATTTACATAACAGAGCTCTGCTCTGAGGAAAGATGAATCAGCACATCCATAAAATCCTGCTTTCACTCTGAGATTTACTATCACCCCCAGCATGCTGCTGCTTGGATGCAGAGGATCTGGAAAAAGATGAGTCATGGAGCTGCAGAATCCACGTGTGGTGTGGAAATGGAGCTCCTGGGGAAAGAGAGGATGGGCATTACTCACCAGACATGACTCCTGGAGGGGAAAACCCGGGAGAGGTGAGAAGAGGTATCGATAACAGCCCTTGTAGCAGGCTTAGGGAGAGATGAAGCAACTGGGAGAGTGTTAAGGAGAGGAAGCTGAGGTGTCAGGGAGTCAGGAATGTCGGGAAGAGGCTCGGGAGTGACTGCACGGCAGCACAGTCCAACCATAGCCAGGCTGAGGGAAGTCCCCTGTGAACTGCTTGGGAATGAGGAATGCTGGTTGTACCTGCCCCTGGTGCAGGTACCTGCACAGCTGTGCCCTCAGCACACACAGGACACACTTGGGGCATTCCCAACACCCTCCCCTCCTGCTGATGCAGAATCCATCTGGGCCACGATGTGGAACAGCACCCAGCACGGCTGAGCACTGACCCAAGGTTGTGGAGTGAGAACCAAGCAAGGAGCAGCCAGGCTCCCAGCTGGAATGCTGCAGGAAGGACACAAGCAAGGCATGGACAAGCTTACTTTGGGAGCTTTTTCTATCCCAGGCTTTTCTGGGCTTTACTGCAGAAATGCCCATGGGCTCTAGACAGGCCCAAAGAGAACAATCCTGCCTGGTGCTGCTGCAGCTTCACCTGTGCCACCCCCAAGCTCAAATGAAAGCAAATAATGAGTGGAGAGATTCACTAAGGCACCAAAAGGTGCCAAGGAAATGTCACATTCCTAAAGAAATATAGAATCATGGAATCCCAGAATGGTTTGGGTTGGAAGGGGCCTTAAAGCCCATCCACTCCCTGTCATGGGCAGGGACACTTTCCAATAGCCCAGGCTGCTCCAAGCCCCATCCAGCCAGGCCTTGGACACTTCAGGGATGGGGCAAACACAGCTTCTCTGGGCAACCTTTGCCAGGGCCTCTCCACCCTCACAGGGCAGAATTCCTTCCCAGCATCCCAGCTAACCCTGGCCTCTGGTAGTGGGAGGCCATTCCCTCTTGTCCTGGCACTCCAGGCCCATGCAGTCTCTCTCCACTTTCCCTGTGGGCTCCCCTCAGGCACTGGGAGGCCACAGTTAGGTCACCCTGGAGCTTCTCTTCTCCAGGCTGAACAAGCCCAATTCTCCCAGCCCTTCCTCACAGCAGAGCTGCTCCATCCCTCTGACCATATTGGTGCCTCCACTGGATTTGCTCCAACAACTCCATGTCCTTCCTGTGCTGGGGATCCCAGGGCTGCAGGTGGGGTCTCACCTAAGCATGAATGTGGAGCTGCTGGCACAAAATGCACCAGGACATGGCGCTGGCCACTATTTATGGGGCTGTTTTTCCCCTGACATGGAATTCTGTTCAGCTCAGGAAGATGGATTTGTACTTTCAGGACATATTATAAAACATCATCCGTGTTTTCTCTTTTGCCTGCCCATCATGCATGAAAAGATGAGCTTGCAACTCTGGGCTCTGAAGACACGTGGGACAAACATTACCTCTCTGGAGAGTGGGATCAGTGTGTGCTTCTCCTGGCTGGGAATTCATTCTGAGAACAGCAGTTTCACCCTGTCTCTCCGGGGAAGATCTGCAGCTTTGGGGTCCTGCTGGGAAGCTGGGAGAGCTGTTACTATTGGGAAGCCACTGGAATTTGCAGCTTTGTCAGTGGCACCTTGTGTTTGCCCACTGACGAGCTGAGCAATGAACCTGCCCTGAAAACATTCCAAGAGTAATTGTTTGGAGTAAGTAAGAAAAATGGAAAGGGACTTGGGATGAAGGGAAATGGCTTCCCACTGCCAGAGGGCAGGGGAAAGGTGGAATATTGGGAAGAAATTTTTATTGTGAAGGGGTTGAGGCCCTGGCACAGGGTGCCCAGAGCAGCTGTGGCTGCCCCTGGATCCCTGGAAGCGTCCAAGGCCAGGCTGGACAGGGCTTGGAGTGTCCCTGCCCATGACAGGGGTGGGATGGGATGAACTTTAAGGTCCCTTCCACCAAACCATTCTGGGATCCTATCAACAGTCACTGAGAACTTAAGAACTTTAGAGGACGATGAAGAGGAAACAGGGTCCACAAATCACCCAGTTAATCCAAGCTCCTGGCACAAAACAGCTTCCACAGCTGGATAAAGGGGCAGGTGAGTACAGGTGAATTATGTGGAGCAGCTTAATGCCAAATCCCCAAATCCTTCTCCCTGGGTGCCTGGAGGCATCCTGTGGAGCTGCCAGCAGGAGGGACTGCACCCTGACTGCACAGCAACAAAACCCTGAGCCAGTGCTCGACAGCAAACCCAGTCCTGAGCAGATGCTATAAATATGTGCTCAAACTGAATTTATTCTTAATATTTCCAGAGCATCGACTCACAGTGATTCAGCTCTCTGTGTTCCAGGCAAGAGGAGAGGCTGTCCTTTGTTATGCCATGATGACAGTGGTTTATACACTGGAGTTCTAACACCAAATGTCAGGTATTTGAGATAAAATACAGTTCACTTGATGCTGAAGTGACACCAATTTCATGAGCTCTGACAGGAAAAATATTTCCATTAAAACTATCTATTCCGACCCTGACCCCTTTGTTCCTTGAGAACAGATGCTGTATCCATCATATTGGAATTTCCTGGTCACGGGGAGCAAACACTTTAACTCCTAAAGTCACTCCAACCTGAGACACTTCCCTGCAGCCTGGCCTTATTTACCGGGAGCCCGGAAGAGGCTGCCACCTCCCCACTGAGCAATCCTGGGTCCCCTCCATGGCACAGGCGTGGGCTCCATCCCCCTACCCTTAACAGGATCCCTAAGATTCCTGAATCCCTTCATTCTCTTAAAAACTGCTTCATATGAGGCAAACATGGGGCTCCATTTCCAGGCGCTGCCCAGGCAGGAGGCCACGACCAGAGGCCAAGAACACTGCGGCCGTGAGGGCTGGGAAGGGCCGGAGCTGTGAGGGCCGAGGCAGGAACAACCGGGAGCGCTGAGGACGGAACCCACGAGGACAAAAGCCGTTAGAGCTCCCCCGTGACGGCCACCGGGCCCTCTGAAACACAGCTCGGCTCAGCGCAGCCCCGTGACAACGGCCGAACGCCTCGGGCACATCCCGGCTCTCCCCTCCCGGCCCGGCCCTTCCTCTTCCTCCTCCTCCTCCCTCAGCCACCGCCCGGAAGTGGCGGGCGCCCCCCCGCGGCGCGTCACCGCCCCGCCCTTCCTGCCCCCCCGCCCGCCCGGCGCTGCCGCGCGCGCCCCCGGCGGCGGGCGGCGGCGGTGCGGGCGGTGCCGGCGGCGCTCGGTCCGCGGAGCCGCGATGAGCCCGGGCGGGACCCGCGCCCGCACCCGCACCGGGACCCGCGCCCCGCACCGGCACCGCCGCTCCGGCATGGGGCTGCGCCCGCACTAGGAGCCGAGTCCCCCCGGGGCGCCATCCGCCACCTCCCCTCCCCCTCCCGAGGAGGATGGCGGCGGCGGCCGCCCCGACCCAGCTGGAAGCCGGTGGGTATCGCTGGCGGCGGGGGCTGCGCTCCGCACCCTCTCCGTTCTAACCGTGTCTAACCCGCTCTCCCCCGCCCCTCCGCAGAGCTCTACTACCTGATCGCACGGTTCCTGCAGTCCGGACCCTGCAAGAAATCAGCCCAGGTGAGCGCGGAGCCGGCGCTCCGGCCGGGCCGGGCGGGCGGCGACGGGACGGGACGGGACTGGACGGGACGGGGCGGCGGAGCCGCTGCGCTGCGGTCGCCGGACTCACGTCCTTTGTGTGTGTGTCTGTGTGTCCCTCTGTCCCCAGGTACTGGTGGAGGAGCTGGAGGAGCACCAGGTGAGGCGCCTGCCCCGGCGGGACGGGGGAAGCCCTCGGGACGGCGGGGTCGGCGTTTGCCCTGCCCCGTCTAACCCAGCCCATCTCCGCCCGGGACACCCGGCGGGAGCGCGGCTGCCCCGCGGCTGGGCCGGGGGCAGCGGCCGGGAGGCTCCGTCCCGGGGGGCGCGGGCGGGCACCGGGTGGGGGGATCCCCGGGGAGGGGTCGCTCGGGCTCTGACGGCCGCCCCCCGTCCCCGTGTCCCTCCCGCAGCTCATTCCGCGGCGCCTGGACTGGCAGGGCAAGGAGCACCGCCGGAGCTTCGAGGACCTGGTGAGACAAGTTTCACTCTTGACTTTTCCGACAACTTCCCTCCGCCCCCCGCGCCGCCGCCGCCGCACCGGGCGCCGCGTCCCCCCCCTCGCCCCGTGTGTATGTCTCCCCCCCCAACTAAGGCTGCGGGCTGCGCCCCGCCGAGGCCGCGGCGGGCCGCGGGGTGCGGAGCGGAGAGGCAGGCAGGGAGCGGAGGCGCGGCGGGGCCGGGGGCTGGCGGCGAGACCCCCGTGGGCCGCCCGGTGGCATCGGCGGAGCGGCCGCGCCGCGCTATTGTGGGGCCGGGGGTTATCCGAGGGCACGCACCGGGGCCCGGCGCGGCCAATGGCGCTGCGCCTTACAACGCGGGGAGCGGTGCGCGGCGATGTGAGGCGGCCCCTGATTGGCTGCGGCGGCGCCGCGGCGGAGCCGGCGGGGCGGGGGCGCGGGGCGCGGGTCCCCCCGGTCCCCCCGCGCCATCGCCGCCGCCTCGCCCGCGCCCCCGGGGCTGCCCCGCTCCGGGCCGGGCTCGGCCGCACTGCCGCGGCCCGAGGGGTGGGGGGGACGTGCCGGACGTGCCGCCGGGCCCGGCGATGCCGGGCTGGGTCAGGGATTCCCGGCCTGCGGCGGCCTGCGCGAAACCCGCCCCTCTCCGCGGCGTCTGGGCCTGCTGTCAGGCAGGAAAGGAGGGGTTAGGAAGTGTGGTGTTGTGGCTGTTAAATGCCGGTGAAATACACGGAGTGGCTGCTTTTGCTGAGTGCTGAACCCTGTGAATGTGTGTCATTGAGGAAGGTCAGTGCCTCCGCAAGGCCGGGGGTGGGGGGGGCCCTTGGCCCCGCACCCCCGAGATGTGTCTGTGTGAAAGTGACAAAACTGAAGCTGTTCCAGTCCTTTTCCAAAGGGTCCAGGCGGCCTTGATTTCATTCCTGGGAGCTCTGGGCGATGACGTGTGGCGCTGATGTAGCACTTTGCAGTTGTACGGCTGTAAACTTCCCGATAGCGTTTATAGCCCTGGTACCTGTGCCCAGCGCTGGCACTCACCTGCAAGGAATGGAAAGCACGTCCTGGCCTCTCCCGGCTCCCATGGAGCAATAGTGACGTGGGATTTTGCCATGACTGTTGCTCAAACTCCTCTGCATGTGGCTCGGGAGCTGGTTTCCCACTTTAGCAACGTTGTAGGAGCTCAGATGTGGACAGAACTCCTTGTGCCCACAGGAGACCTTTGGACCAGCTGCCTTTCCCGTTCTAAAGCCTATGCAGAATTTCAGGTGGAAGCTGAGCTTCCTCACACCTCTTGAGGATAATTCTGGGACTGTAAATTGAGTGAGCAGAGATAGATTAAGTTCTGCATTCAGTAGATTTTGGTGCTCTATGGTCTTCCTAGAGAATGCAAAATCTAACTGTGGGCTGTCTCAGGTTTAGTGTGGTACTGCACCCAGTATCCAGGAGGAATATTTGCAGTGCCACTGTGCAGCCTGGTGTCAGACAGAGTGGTTTTGCATATCACTTTGATTAACATATAATTTCTTTCCTTTCATTCTCTATAGCACAGATAAAAAAGCCTTAAAAGCTTTTTTTAAATATGTGTGTGAACATGTACTTTTCTTTAACATTTCAGAAACAAGAGAAAAACCATTTTGAAGTGAGTTTTGGAGTTAATTGGAAATTTCTTATTTCTGTATAAAATCATATAATAATTAAATTTAAGATTTTTTTTTCCTGTGTCTTAAACTAATCAGTGCTAACCCATGCTTTTAGTTTGCCCATTTATCTAGTATTATTTGACTGTTTCTCATGGTTTACAGTAAGGACCAGGATTATAAATGAATCATTACAGTGAGACAGGTTGATGTCTGGTGAGATGAGCTGAGTTTCTGTCTGTGAATCCTCAGAGTGTTAAGGATATTGAAGAAAGGCCTTTTCTCCCTCATTGCTTAGGGTTTGCTGTGTTTGGAATTTGGACTTTTGGCTGCATATGATTGTTTATTAACCTGAGCTCCTCGACTTCAGGTCTGGCTGGATGTCTGAATGCCATGTTCAGAACAGACCAGGGTTATGAAGGACACAAAGCACTCCAACCTTCTTTTTAATTATCTCAGGCACATAATGAACCAAAATTAAATTGGAGATGCCAGCAGTTGGAGGTAAAGGGGCTTTTTCCACCCATTTCTGCTTTTTACAGCCAGAAACCCAAAATCGTTTACAATCTCAGCTGGGTGGTACAGCTATTCTGGTCAGGCAGGTAATTGAATTTGTGAGAGTTTACAACCCAGAAAAGTCTGATTTGTTTGTTTGCCCAATATTCAGACAGAGTATTTCTTGTTCTGGTGTTTCAGCTTTGTTTTCCATCCTCAGTGTAGCTGTTCAGGTTCTGAGTGGTGTTTTTCAGAAAATATGCCAATACTGTGACCACTGAGTACGCTGTTACTGCTCCTGGTCTTTTGGGAGTGATAAAGAAGGAGCAGCCCAATGGCCACTGGATGGTTTTTATCTAGGGAATGTTTACTCCCACTTCACTTGAGTTTTTAGGCAAGATCCGAAAGCTCACTAGATCCCTTTGTTCCTTTTTTTTTTTTTAATAAACTTAATCTTTTACTTTAAATACCAGGTATCACAGGGCAGACAAGTAATTTAAGACACGCTAATAAGAATTGTACCTATGGAGCAAAACCACACAGAATGCAAGTTTATGTGCATTTGTGTTCCCTTTGATTTTTCCTGTTTATTTTCACGTTGCAACACTTTTTTGCCTGCAGCATGTGGCTGCCTGTCTAGGTAATCACAGAGTCACAGCATATCCTGAGCTGGAAGGGACACACAGGAAGGACCATCAGTGCAGCTCCTGGCCCTGCACAGACACCCCAACAATCCCACCCTGGGAGCATTTTCCAAACCATCCTGGAGCTCTGGCAGCCTTGGGGCTGTGACCATTCCCTGGGGAGCCTGGGCAGTGACTGACACCCTCTGGGGAAAGAACCTTTCCCTGATCTCCACCTAAATGTCCCTGACACAGCTCCAGCCATTCCTTGAATCCTGTTCCCTCTCTCAGGGAGAGAGATTGGAGCTGCCCCTCAGGAGGAGCTGCAGCCCCCAATGACTCCCCTCAGTTCCCTCTTCTCCAGACTGAATTCTCCCAGGTGTACTCCACAGTGGTTTTACTTTCTCACTGACTGCTGGTGGTCTTGAGACATGAGATGTGTTGGTAAAGGGAAAAGTCTGTGAATCACAGAATCCCAGACTGGTTTGGGTTGGGAGGGACCTTCAGGCCCAACCCATTCCACCCCCTGCCATGGGCAGGGACACTTTCCACTAGACCAGGTTGCTCCAAGCCCCATCCAGCCCGGCCTTTTGAAGGTCTGAAGTGTGTCCAGCTTGCAGGCAATTAGTGCTCTGGTTTTAAATGAGCCAGAGCAGCTCGGTGTGGAGTCAGCTGCTCTACAGATGAGTCGAGCTGAACAACTCCGATTATCAGCACAGTCTCCAGTGACCTGCTGTTCCACATTATCTTTGTTTATTCCTGATAAAGGTGACTGGCTCTGCTCTGGTTTTAAGAACTTTCTGATGGGCTGAGTCTTCTGGCTCAGCCTGGTTTGGTCTTTGTGCTGAAAAACATGTAATTCCAGGCAAAACAGAAAATCAGCTGTTGTTGAAGAGTGGGGAGTTTGCATCCATGAGCGGCTGTGCTGGTATGGAACAGCTTATGGGATTTGGCTCCGAGTTCCTGCCTTGCCCATCTGCACTGATTTAAAACTAGCCCTGAGTCCGAGGTGCTGGTATTTATAGATCCTGCCAATCCCAGCATTAGCAGAGCAGAGATGTTATGGTTTTGTCACCTCAGGAAAATGTCATTTGTAGCATGGTTGTTCCAACCTATTCTCTCTGAGGACCCCAGTGGGTAAAGGCTTTTTTAATTCCAGTCTATTTGCATATTGCTGGTATCTTGTGCAGGTCCAGTGTCTGAGCTTCCTTTTGCTGAGATTCCCTATTTGAGGTCTTCAGTAATTTCCTGCTTGCTCAGCTGCCTTGGCCTCTTGGCCTCCTCCACTGCTTTTTGATACAGTTGTCAATGGATTCTTAATTGATGGTTATTTTGGCAGATGAGGGAAGTGTTGGATGACTACCTGGAGTAGAGAAATCCAGTGCTGAGGCCCAGCTGGGCCTGCCCAGCAGGAATGGGGACAGAGCAGCCTGGCAAGGGCCACGTTGCTGCCTTGTTCCAGTCTGCAGCTCCTGCCTCCAGTCTGTGCTTTGAGGAGATGTTCCACTGGGCTTCCCAAAAGAGATGGTTCCCAGAGCTCCCTGGTTCCCATCTCTGTCAAAACAGATATCTTACTTTTAAGTAGCAATCACAAAGAGTCTTTTTTGGGTTGTTTGTTCCCTTCTTTGGAGGAGGAGTTGTCAGCAGCTGCAGAATCACAGACTCCTGACTTGGAAGGAACTCACAAGGATCATCAAATTCAGCTCCTGTCCCTACACAGACACCCCAGGAATCCCACCCTGTGCCTGAGGACATTGTCCAGACAGGGATCAGAGTCACACCAGGGGATTTGGTTTCAGGGATCCAGAAGCTGCTTGTCCCAGCTCCAGGGAGGACTCTCTGCTCGTGGTCTCTGAGTGATGCTTCCAACCACAGGACCATGAACAGGTTTAGGGGTTGAATTTCTCCCAGCCCTGATGTGACTTCACTAATAGTTCTTTCCTTGTGCTTATCACTGGAGCAGCTTATCTCAGCCTGGCTCAAGCAGTCAGGACTGGGAGAGTTTTTTAAAAAGGATAGGTTGGCTTCACTTAATCTTTCACTTTTTAGATCCGTTGTACCTGTGTGGTTGCTGTGTCAGAGAACTCATCTGGTTCTATTGCATTCTTGTGCTCTCATATTTTAACTTTTATAGGATTTTTCACATCCTAAGGCAACAAAACATATTTTCTTTATGATTTATTCCAAGATGCAGCATTTGTTCTCACTTAGCACGTTTTCAGCTCTGTGTTATTTTAACATGCATGGTTTGGGCCTGTATTACTCATCTCTAATTTTTTCCAGTTTTCTGATTATTTTCTAAAATATTTTCTAATTATATTTCAAAATATTTTCTAATATATTTGAGGAGCTGATAATATCCTTGCTGCTGTTTCATTTTGCCACGTGGGATTTGGACAAGCACACACTAAGAGGTGTAGCTGTACCTTTGGTTTTTTCCGTCCTTCTTTTAAGGAAAATCTGATCTGGGAAATGTTGGTTTTTTCATCTGGATGTTTGCAGCTTTCATGTTCTAGAAAAATACTTAAAATCCATTTACAACTCTCTCAGAGGTGAAAAGAAGGATTTTTGGTTCAAGTTCTTCTGGGAACCTGAAAATAGAATTGCTTGTTTAGCTCTGGGCTGTGATTTAAGCATTTTTTCTGGAAGTTATTATGGAAAAAAGTCACCAGGAGAATTTGCTGCTCTTGCTGCCTGCCTATGGAGCTGTTTGTTAGTAACAGCAGTGCTAATATTCAGATTAAGGGCTGCTTATTTGGGGCTGTTGTGGGTTGTAGAAACATGGAGATGTGCAGGGAAATAAGTGCAATCAGGGAATGCTGTCAGGCCCCACGTGTGTCCGTGTTTGCTCTTTGCTGTTCCCTATAAAACTGTGCCTTCATCTTTGAGCCACCAAGTCCTTTTCCATTTTGGAGGTAGTCAGGAATGCTTGTGGAACACCTTGGGCTCTGTCTCTGCAGTGGGGTATTTGCTGCCAGGCTTAATTCAGCACCTTCCAAGGCATGGAATAGGGTGAAACTCCCAAACCAGCTTCAGGGTGAACAGTGGAGTGTTTGCTGTGCTACACTGGGAAAATGGTTTGGATTTTTTACATTTCCAGTGAGAATGGTATGGTTTGGGGTTTTTTTGGTGCTCTGGAAGTAAAACTTCAGAGTTTCTTGGTTGCTCTTTTTGATCTTTTAGTCTGAAGGTTGATACATCACTGTGTGTTGGCAGTTGGTGACTGAGGGAATTGTTGCTGGTTATCAGAGATGGAAGTAAGAATTTCATATTCAGATTTTACTTAACTGCAGATTCTCTCTCTAGAGCTTCCCTTTCAGAAATCTTACACTGAAGGGAGGCTGCTGCAGCATCATAAAATATTTTGTAGCCTAAACACATTTACAGTGTTTCAGGAATGAGTCGGAATCAGAGGCAAATACCAAAGTTTGGATAATCCTTTTCTCTCATTTCAACTTCTGTTATAGCCCATAATTTACAGTGAGAGACAATTCATGCTCATACACTGAACTTCACTGGTTGTACCACTGGGAAGGTGCCAGTATAATTTCAGAACTCTGATTTTAGGGAAAAAAGCTAAAATGACTGGAGAACCCTGTCAGTGCAGGGAGAGCATTCACGGGGTCATTCCTTGATGCTCACTCACAGGATGAAAAGTCTTGGAATGAGAACTTGGTAATGCACTCAGCAGGTTTCTCATTCCTGCACTGAAAAAATGATGATTCTGGATCTTTAGAATCATCATGATTGATGAGATGATTCTTTAACCAGCAGTGACTGAGAGATGAGTAGAAGGAAGAACCTGTCTCTCCGCCAAGAGTTCCATTCACATTGGAAGATTTTTTAGTCATATTTAATTAACTGCTAATTTGTATATTTAATTAGATATATTTCCCTTTTCTTTCTGGTTAAAATCTGAATTATGGGACAGTCTTGATCCATCTCATGGTGCAGGTGGTGACATTATCCAGCCCTGCCTGGCTGTGCTGGGTTCTGTGGCTCCACTGCTGTTGCCCAATTAGAATAAAAAAAATTCCCAATGACGTGTGCTAATAATCTGTTTGATGACACAGTTGAGTGAACAATGTTTTGGCAGCAGGGCTGAGGGAATTACAGACCTTTTCCTCCTTCCTGATGCCTGACACTCCCTCCCTGTGGTGTGCTGGGGCAGGAGCTGGGCACATCCCTGGCACCTGGGTAGGCAGGAGCTGATCCATGGACAGAGGTGGATGGAGCTGTGTGTGCTGTGTCAGAGGAGCTCTGATGGGCAGCTTTACCTGCCAGTTTGTAAATATGGGAGGCAGGCAGTGCAGGACATTCTGGATAATGAGGCACAATTTATTTGTTGTTTGAACAGCCTGTCAGAAAAACTGTTGTCACTCAGTCTCTGTCCAAAGGGAAAAATTAAGGATGTTCTCCCAACATGACAAAATTGGAGCCTGCACATGTGGGTCTTAAAGGTACCTACTCCCAGGAGCTGGGAAGTGGAGACTGAGTATTGATTTTAGGGATTTTAGGTAATTTTTAAGGTTTTTATTCTTTTGCACGTGTGCTTTATACTGTGATGTCAATTCAAGGGTGTTTCAGTTAAGCAAAAAATGGGAAGAAAATGAACTGAAAGGTGAAAAAGGCTTAAAAAAAGTCGTTTGAGCAGAGCACTGCACTGGGGATTTTTGTTTCTTATTAAGGGATATCCTAAATCTATCCTAAATTAAGCTGTTACAACCTGAAATATCTGGTATGGCTTTTGCAACACTCCACATCACTTTAACATGCAGTATAATTAATTTTGAAGGGATTTTCAGGGGGTTTAGGCTTGGTTGCAGTAACTTTACACCTAAATATGAAGCAAAGTACTACCAGTAGAAGGAAAAATAAAGCAGTTTTCAAATGCCTGTGTTGTTTGTGTGTTTAGGTGGCTGTCAATGCACACATCCCCCCAGATTATCTTCTTAGGATCTGTGAGAGGCTTGGACCCCTCTTGGACAAGGAAATACCCCAGAGTGTGCTGGGGGTGCAGACTTTGCTGGGTGTCGGGCGCCAGTCTCTCCTGAGGGCAGCAAAAGGTGAGATTCTCAATTTATCTGGGCTTGAATTCTGTTTTAATGATTAACCCCCTTTTGTTGCCATTCCTGTTGGGATATCTGTGTGTTTGTGTTTGTGTTTGCATTTGCCCTGCTTTGTCTCCTGTGCTTGCCAGCTTTTTTCTTCCTAAAATGCAGTTGTTGCTGGCCCTGTTGGATATATTTTCTTGGGTTGAAAATGCCATTTTAAGCAATTCTTGCCTACAGTTGCCTGATATTATTACTTCCTCTGCCTCCTTCCCCAGTGTGTTGGTGTTTGTGTAAATGATGTGAATGGGATTAGGGGTTTGATGTGTCTGAAAAATGCCATTTTTTCCATATACATTTACACACACCTGTGTCTAAAATCACAGAGCTGGGCTATTTTTCAGCCTGGCTTTTTCCATTCTTTGACTCCCTGGCTGTGCAGACACAGGACAGGGTGGTGGCATTTGGGGCAGCATTTAGGGAGTAGCAGAAGGCCAGGCTGATTCTTCAGTGACAATTCCTGCTTGTCCTTGCTTCAAGTTAATTTAAAAGCCCCCATTCCTTTCATGAAGAGAACACCAGTCCTTTTCCCTTTGAAAAACTCTCTCTGCTTGAGAGAATGATCCTGAGAGCAGTTTTGTGTTAGAACTAAAGAGATCTGAGAGCCATCTGCTATTGAAGTGATTCCTCCTTTCCCTCCTCACTCCATGCCCCTGCCACTTCCTCCCTGCAGGAGCCAGAACTTCCTTGATCCTCTGATGTGCTGATTCAGAGAGCTGAGATGTTGCAAAATTTTGTTGTAGTGAATTAAATGAGCTGGTGGAGAAGGATCACAGGGCTGGAGGTGACACAGGAGGAGGAGCATCATCCTGGGAGGGGAGGAGGGATGGCAGAGCGGGACCTTCCTGTTTTGGTGGCAATTGAGCACTTAATTCCCTGCATCCTGTGAAGTCACACCGTGATGCTGACGAGCATCTGCTGATCCATTGGATATCTCCTGGAGGGATGAGCTGTTCCCAAACACATTGCCCTACAGAGTTTTGGGACTGAGTCTTGTTTTGCCTCTGCTTTGCTGTAATTAGGTGCAGAAATTCAGGTTTGCGGAGAAACATTCCTTCCCTTCACACTCAGTTTGCAGCTTAGAAGCAAACAGCAGCAAGATGTAAAGAGAAAATAAACATTTTTCTGCAGGGGAACAGAAGGGTTTAGGTGGATGGATCTATTTTAGGAAGTCTGAGTGCTGTTTTTAATGAGTATCATTTAATACTCCTTGCAGCAGCTTGGGGTTTAATCAGAAGGTGCTCTCAGGAGCCTCTGAGTCACCTCAGCTTGTGCACTTTGTGTTCAGAGACCTACATGGTGCTACACAGATCCACCAACCTGCGGCACTGTCCTTCTGTTTCAGCACTTACTCACCGTGGAAGCTCATTTCTCTCCCTCCAGATGGCCAGAAATGGAAGAAATCCAGGTCTAATTTCTGAGGCACTTTGAACAGTCTCAGAAAAATCACTATTGTTCTAGAGAGGAGCCTCTCTGAGGCCAGTTGGCAGCAGCGGGCTGGAGAGTCTTTAAAGAGAACAGTCTTCACTTTAAAACAATGATTTTTTTGGGGGGGGTGGGGTGCAGAGGAAAATCTGAAAGGAGGGCACATTGCCACATATTGCAAGAAAACAGATTTATTGGAAAAAACCCTCACTTCTCTCACTTTTAGGCAGCAAAATGTGAAATCTCAAATGTGCAGTTCCTAAGCAGAGGTGCTTTGAGTGTTGGCATTGCAGAAGGAAAACACGGCAGAGTTCAGTTGGGCCTCAGTATAAAGTGCACCCACTTTTAAAATTCACTTTTTCTCTCCATGGATTTAGAGTCAATAATCACCCAAATTAAGCAAAAATAAGTTGAAACCATTTTCAGTGACACTGCTGGGGAACTGGAAATCAGAGTCACAGTCTTTCCATGAGGAATCTGACAAAGTGTTCAATCAGACAGATCCTGTTCTGGGCTGGTGGGAGTGGTGCTTGATCTCTTGATTATTTAATGTATTGATTATTTCTTGTCCCTTGTCACTCTTGCTGGTGCAGACTTCAGACACACGCTATGGAAAGGATCTGCATTTGCAGCTCTGCACAGGGGCCGACCCCCCGAACTCCCGGTGAACTACGGGAAACCACCAAACGTGGGTGAGTCTGGAAGTCCATAAAAGGCCCTCTTCTCCTCTCTGTATTTATTCCTGCCCCACAGAAAGTTCCTCTCACTGACTAAAACACTGCTCTGGGTTTGCATTAATGTTTTCTCTGACATTTCATAATGAATTAATCTAAAATAGGTCTCTCCCTGACAATAGGATCATTTTGGTGTTATTCTGGCTTGGATTTTCCTCAGTGTGTGTAGCCATGTTTTGGTTTTTGGAGGGCAGTGGGCTGGAGTATTTTTTTTATCATATGCCTCCATAATATGTACATGTGGTTGTAAGATTGGATGGGCATGGTCACAGGAGCATGGAATCCTGGAATCATCATGGAATCCTGGCCAGAACAAAGCGTCTGGCTCCCAGGGAACTTTTTTGACTCAAGAATTCCTTTCGGTTGGATTATGACAGAAAACAGACTGCTTGCAATATCCCTCTCCAAAAAGAAAATAATCACCAAAGCAACATTTGTGTTCCTTCAGCCTCAGTTGTCCACACAATTAGATAAAGAACTTGTATAAAACTCAGATATATGTGGGCTCTCAGCTTACATCTCATCACAGAGCTGCTCTGTTTTATATAAACTCAAGTGTTTGCCTTGTATGGTTTGAACTTTCATTAACTGCTTTTATAGCAAAAAAAATTGATTCTTGCAGGCATAAAAGTAAATCCTGGTTTGTTTCTTTTTAGGGCATTTTATCTCTGTGCAAATGGATACATTTTCCTGGTTTGTCAGGGACTCCTTTCACTTATGGGTCCTCCCTCTCTTTGGAGAAGCGGGGATGGTGCTGGCAGTTTTCTATCTGTGTATTTATTATTTTAGGCTGGTTCTGCAGTTACTTTACTGTGAGCAGTTGTGCTGATGGATTACTAATAGTCTGAATTGTAGATTTATTGAACACAATCCTTTGGTTGTATTCTGCACGGATTCTTGGATCAATTCTTTCATCAGACTGGGTGTTTTTGGAATATGTGGTATTATTAATGAGGCATCCTGGCAGATTGGACTTCAGCATTTGTCATGCTTTCATGGCAAAGGACTGTGCTGCTTGCTTGGTAACTATTTAGTGAATTAAAGAACAGAACAATTGTTTTGTTTGGATGTTTTAATAATTGTTTCTTTTTTTTTTTAAGAAATGCAAAGGTATTATATGGAAAAGGGTCTTTCATAGCCAGGAAATAATTTATATAAGTATTGATTCCTGGAAGAATTGAGTCCTAGGTGTAGCTACATAAACTACTACTAGGAGAGGAAAATCTACATAAATACTAAAATAAGGAATTGACTTCAGGCAGGAGTTTGATTTTGGGATTCCTTGTTCATCCTGAAGAGGAAGTCAGAAAATTCTTTGTGTATTTGTGCAAAATGGGTGGTTTTTTTCCTGGTGATGCTGCAGTGTGTTTCAGGCACAAGATGAAGTGTGCCCGACCTCTTTGGTATTTTGGCATAACTGAATTCCCACACTGTGCTGGCTCAGGCAGATGGACTTTTCTGGAATTACTTGCTGAAGGAGTTGGGCTGAAATAAAAGACTCCAATTAATGTGTATTCAGGAGTGAGGTGATTGTTTAAGTACCTGTGCAAAGTGATAAATAAGGTATAGAACGAGCAGCCAGGAGTATTCTCACATCATTTCCTTTCCAGTGATAAGGATTTAAGCTTTCCACCATAAATGCTGAGAGAATGGGGTCGCTGATGGGATTAACTGGGAGGGCCCAGCTGCAAGAGTTGGGAGTTGCAGTGGTTTCCTTTCCATGTGGTTGGGATGGAACCTTGTGGTCCATAATCCAAAATAAAAGATCCTGCACAGTGGAACTGGAGCAGGAAATCCTTGTTGCCTTTTCCCAGCGTGTTTGTGCAGAGCTGGGCATCTTCTGGCTGGGGGAGTCTCTGGGAAAGTGCTGAGCTGTGGAAGTCATTCCCAGGGCTGTGGTGATCTGCTGGAGGGGGACAGGGAGGGAAAACACTGGCAGAGCTTCCTGCTGCCAACAGGATGCCATGGAGGAGGAGCAGAGTCTGCTGGAGCCTTTCTGGGCAGCTTTTGCTGTAGTGGAACTTTCAGGGCTCCCTTTGTGCTCTCCCAGACAGAAAGTGGAAAGACTGGTCATGCAGTACCTCAGGTCTGGGAGTGATTCCCCTTTGATAAACCAGCTTTTGATGCTACTTCGATTTTGTCAGGGCTGGTGTTTTTTTTTTTTTTTTTTTTGTACAAGCAGCTCAGAGCAGATTAGAAAGAAGGTTGTTTTCACTCTTTAAGAGCTGCTCTAACCTGAGGATGGAAATCTTTCTGTGGGCAGCTGTTGTTAGTGAAAACAATGCAAAATTTGGAAGCAGAAGGTTTTCAGCACAGTCTCAGTGAATAAGCATTTCAGCTGGGTGGAAATTCACAGCCAAGGTGATGCAGGTACCTTGGTCCTGCCAAGGAGCAGCGCTGGGATGAGGGATGAGGTCAGGAATCGATGATGGTTGTGCTGGAAATGAGTTCCATGAGGTCAGCAGCTCTCAGATCTGGAACATGCTGTGCTTTCAGTGCTTTTCCTGGGTCCAGGCTCTTTGTGGCCCCACAGCCACTCTCTGAGAAGGTGTTTTCCATGTGGGAGCCAGCTCTGTTTGTTTCCTGGCATTCCTGTGAAACCTTGTGCCTCTCCGGGGAGTGGTACCCGATCCCTGCTCGGGTTTGTGATGAAAGCAGAATCCAGATCCTCAGTACAAAGTCACACTGCTTCTTGCAAAGGTGAAACAGTCTGATGGGAGCTCATCACCCCTGAGAAACTGATTTTGAAAACAGACATTTGCGCCAGTTTTCCCATTTTCTAATTTTCCTTGCAAAAAGTGGATCCAGACAAGGGTTTTTAGGGAGAGCAGGAATTCCAGCTGGTGCTGCTCAGTGACTTTGCCTCACTGAAATGCTTAAATTCCTTCTGAGGTTGTGATTTAACTTTGACTCTGGGCTTTGTCTGATGATTGTTTTCTAAATCCAGCTTTCACTGGTGGGTTGTTGTTGCTGGGTTTGGGGTTTATCCTTCCTAGGTGAGCTTTCTTGCAAGGGTTCTTACATTGTGCTGTTATCTATAGTACAATGTGAGCTAAGTTGTGATTTGGGAATTGCTGTTGTCAGCTTTTGAGCACTGCAATTTTCCTCAAGGTGTGGCCTTCCAGGACCAAGGACTGAGGGAAAAAAAGAGAAAAATGCCTGTATTTTACAAGTTGGTAGTTGGAGGAGCTGAGGTGGCCTTTCAGTGTTGGGACAAAATTAACTTTTCTTATCAAGAAGGCTGGATCTCCTCCCTTTTTATGGGAAATAACTGTCTTGAAAGTTTTTCCTGGCAGGGAATGGTGAGGGGGTGGACTTGGCAGCTTTTACATCCAGTGTAGCATGAAATACATCGGTTAATGAGATAGGTTAGTAAAATTTTTTGGGGTTACTAAGTTGCTATTTCTCCATGTGGGAATTGTTGGGTTTTAGTGCTTTGGGGCCTTAGGAGGACAATAACTTCATTGTGCTGTAGAAAGGAAACTTGACAGGGATTTTTGTCATGTGGGGGTAATTCCCTATTTAGATATTGTGTATTAATCTTCCTAAAAATACAGGAATGGAGAATGTTTGCTTTGTTCCTTTGAAGCAGTGATAGGTTTTTTTTGTCCAAAGATGCTGTTGCCTTGATGAAGTTGTTGCTCCTCATGGCTCAACAATAGCTCTGGATGTCTCTGATTGAAGCATTTCATAAACAGGGCTTTTTATTTGGTAATTATCCATGGGAGATAGAGAAGTTTTATCCGCATTGTGCGAATAGGGAAATAAACACAGAAAAAAAAAAATTACTTTCATATCCGCTGAAGCTGAACTGATTGCAAGGCTGGGAATCGACTGGAACAGTGAGGTTCCAGAATTGTGGGATTTTGGGGCCTTTTGGTGCTTCCTTCATGGGATTTACAACAAACAGCAGTGGTAAATGTTCAGAAGAATGCAAGGGGACACAGAAAATACTATGATTGTTAGAAATATTTTGACATGAGAATGTATCTTTTTGATTCACACAGTTCTTTGTGTGGTTAAAAAAATATTCAAAGCCATTTGAAATTGCTTACAGACAGATACACTGTTATTATGTATTTAAATATATAAATATATATGTATATTGAAATGGCTGAAAGCTTGAAAGGCACAGCAGAATCACCATGTTACTGAATGACTCCACGTCGCTGTTGGCACACAGGGTAGGGAAAGGGAGGTGTAATCTTTTTAAGAATTCAGCTTTTAAGCTGTCATACTCAAAGAGTAAATAAAATAATGTGTAGGCAAAGCTGAGGTACCTTGAGAATTTATCACTGCGTGATCTCTGTGTTAGAGGTAGGAAAAAAGAGTATAAAATTTCAGTTTTATATTGCTCAGGGTGACAGTTTGGTTTAACAACCCTGTGTAATATTAGGTATCAGTTGAATAGTAGGTAGGTAGTAAATTAATTTGCTTTAGTGTGTTTTGCTTTTTAGTATTGCTGAATGTGTGTTTTTACATGCAAAGCAAATATTGATTGAAGGTGAGGTTATGCTGGAGCCTGATGGCTTTTGCAAGCATCTTTTATGCAGCTTTTTTCCCCTTGTGTCATGTTTCAATTGCTTTGAGTGATTAAAAATAATCCACATTTCAGAGCCTAAAACTGAGACACAAAAATGCTTTCTTTAAAGCTGGAAACAATTTCTCTTACTTGCTTGTGTGTAAATACTTCAATGGTATCAATTTACAGCAGGAGTTATGGGTTAGGAGCTCTTTGAAATGGCACTTCTTGACTTTGTAGATTAATTTTTTAACGTATTCCCTGATCTTTTTTTTGGGTAGATTGGCAGCGATATCATGAGACAATTAAGACATGGCTCGAGTTTTTTGCTTTTTAAGCTGAAGGAGTGAAAGGCACTAAAGAGCTTTGTGGGGCTCCTGTGAAGCCCAGCCCACATCAAGGTGCAGGGGAAGATAAGGAATTGCTCCAGGGGATCTGCTATCACTGGGACTCCACAAACCCACCAGCACAGCTCTGTTAGATCCTCAAGTACCTCTGAAAAACCCTCTCAAAACTTTCAAATCCAAAGTTCAAGTGCTGTGAGAGAGGATAGGTTAGGGAAAATAGAAACAGGAGAGAATTGGTGGAATTAATACCCCAAAATGGTCTCAAATTGTGCATCCAGCCAAAGGCTTTTTTTACAGGGTGGGTTGGTTTTAGGTTGTTTAGGTGGCATTCAGGTTTTAGGCTGTTCTTGGAAGGGCTGCTGGCTATGGGAAGGAGTTTGTTGTGGTTGCAGTTCTTTCTACCTGCCATTCCTCCACTGGGAGTTTTCCATCAGTGCCACCTGTTTCTTGTTCTTCAATTCCACTGCCATGGGAATGCAAGGATGTGGATGTGGATGTGGAAGTGCTTTGGCCCTCACGTGAGATCTGAAAGCCATTCCAAGGAAAGATTTTTATCACTTTTTATCACTTCTTTTATCACAAAAAAACCCCACTTAAAATAAAATATTATGCTCTTTTTCTAATTGATACTAGTAACATGTAATTTCCTAAATTTCCTGAATTTCCTTTCTTCCTTCAAAGATTTTCCTTAAAGATTTTCCACGTCCATGTAGGATAAATGTATCTGTTACCTGTTCATGAATTGAACATTGGAATAACTCCCAGTTGTGGTGGGAACTTTTCATTCTGCTTATATTTTTGGTAAGGAAGCAGGTGCAGCCTGTGGTGGGTACTGAAAGGCTCCATCAGGAGTGGGATTTCTTTTTATAACACTGGACAGAATGTTCTGATAAGGTGGAAGAGGTTCAGATCTATTACTGATTCTAATAATAAAGTCATTAATAAATACTATATTTGATTTAATATTTATTTACTCTGAGTTCTGGACAAAATTCATGTCTCACTCTTCTTTTTGCTTCTTTTTTCTCTCCCAGTTCATATCCTTTCTGCCAGGCAATTAACTGGATGTGGCCGTTTCAGCCACTTGTTCCCAACATCCACCTACCAACACATGAAGATGCACAAGAGGATTTTGGGGCACCTCTCTTCTGTTTATTGCATAGCCTTTGATCGCAGTGGGAGGAGAATTTTTACAGTAAGTTTAATATTTGGACCTTTTTCTTTTTGAAGATTGCTTTGTTTGGTTTGATTTTTTTCTTTCTTGAGTTCCTCAACAGTCGCTGATTGAGATGGAGATGTGACTTTGTTCAGCTGCAAGTTGCTTTTCCACTAAATTTACCTTCCTGGATTTGTAGTGTGTCAGTGACAATTATTTTAAGGTTTTCTTGAGAATGCATTGACATCCATTTCTGTGGTGATGCCCTTGCTTTTTGTTGGGCATATTTAAAAATCAACAGATTTTTCAAATGAATGTTGCATTTTCAGCTGTTGACGTTAATCCCTGTGCATGGAGTGACAGGACAAGGAGGAATTCCCACTGCCAGAGGAGAGGGTTGGGTGGCATATTGGGAAGAAATCCTTCTCTATGAGGATACTGAGGGCCTGGCACAAGGTGCCCACAGAGCTGTGGCTGCCCCATCCCTGGAGCCAGGTTGGATGGGGCTTGGAGCAACCTGGGACAGTGGAAGGTGTTCGTGCCTTCCAAATAGATCCATTTCCAGCATAAACCATCCTGTGATTCTATGATTTTCTTTTATTAAATTGAAATCCTTGACTCCATAAGATGATCTCCAGGCTCCACAGTTCATAGAATCATAGAATCCCAGAATGGTTTGGATATGATGGAATATTTCAAAGTCTTCCAGTGCCACCCCTGCCATGGGCAGGGACACCTTCCACTAGCCCAGGGTGCTCTGAGCTCTGTCCAGCCTGGCCTTGGACAGTTCCAGGGATCCAGGGGCAGCCACAGCTTCTCTTGGCAACCTCTGTCAGGGCCTCACCACCCTCACAGGGAAGAATTTCTTCCTAAAATTGGACCTCAGTGGGATCCCACAGAGTTGTCCTGTCAGTTCACAGGGGTTGGGATCCTGTCCATCCCTGTGATCCATGTGTGACATGCATGGAACCTGTCCCATATTTTCTGTAACCTTTGGGAATTCCTGTGCCATTCCAGGGGTCAGATGACTGTTTGGTGAAGATCTGGGCCACAGATGACGGGCGCCTGCTGTCCACCCTGCGGGGCCACTCGGCCGAGATCTCGGACATGGCCGTCAACTACGAGAACACGCTGCTGGCCGCGGGCAGCTGTGACAAGGTGGTCAGGGTGTGGTGCCTCAGGACCTGTGCCCCCCTGGCAGTCCTGCAGGGCCACTCAGCTTCCATCACTTCCATACAGGTAGGGACTGATGGGCTTTTCCCCTAAAACCTTGTATTAGAATGGGAGTAAGAGTTGTGACGGTCAAGGATAAATTTGATCTTTTTGGCTGTGATTTGTCCCAACTCAGGGTGTTTTTCCTAGTTACCTCAATCCTGTGATGCCTGGGGGATCATCCTCCTGCTTCCATGTGCTTTTAGCTGTGTGATCCCACTGCTGCTTCCTCAGGTCTACAAAATGGGAGATCTGATGCTCTTCTAGAGCAACTCAGAGCAGCAGCACCTTCTTGGCTCAGCTCATGTTTGGCATCTTTGGTGGTGCTCCTGGCACAGCACCTGACCCAACACTCTTGTGTTCACTGAGAATATTTGTTTTGCAGAAGGATCAGTTACAATTCCTTAATCCCCATTTCTTGTTTCCTTGTTATCTTAGTTTTAAAGAGCTGCTGTGGATGTTGTAGCAAATGCAGATTTTCTTGAAAACAACTTCACAACTTCCAGGCAGAAGCCTCCAAAAAAAACCAAAATTCCAGGATGAAAAAGACAATCCCTGCAATTTGGCAGGTGATGCACATAGAGGGGAGAGTAAGTGGGGCTGTTTGGCTCAGAATCCCTCTCTCCTGGAGTGGTGCTGCCTTGGATTGAGCGCAGGCTTCTCTATCGTGCCAGTATTCCCCAGGAGTCTCATTTCTCCCCATCTTCCTTACACTTCCAGTTCTGTCTGATTTCAACCATGTAAAGGTGATTGTGTTATAAATGGTTTTATAACTGGTGTATTATTTGTCTACATGTTTATGTGTGAATATATATATGTGTGTGTGTGTGTTTGTGTGTTTGTGTGTGTGTTTCTCTCAAGCTCTTTGTAAAACTGAGAGTTTTATAATATAATTTAAAATATGATCAGTCACTGCTTTTTGAGGAAGCAGTGCTGGATTCCTTTATCAAATTACCAGGTAGCCTCAGGATTAAAGGTATTGCTGCAGTTATGAAATCAAGAATAAAAAGCTTTCCCACTCCTTGGAGAGGTTTAGGAAGATAGAGGAGAGGGGATCCTGGTGTGCAGCTGTTCATCATTGGGCTTGGATGCAGGAATAGTTGTGTTTGCCATGTTTGATCCAGTTCTATCCTAGAAAGAACTGGTTTTGCCCCATTTACAGGCTTTGGGCTTGTTTCATTTCTCCAACTTCCTTTGTGTGGTAAAAACAAAGAATTCCTAACCAAAATGTAGGTGTTTTCCATTTCCTCAGCTTTGTTTTTATGGAAGTTCAGGTTCTGTGCTTACCCCTGCTCTTTATGCTCTTTATACTCCAGGGGAGAAACTAACATGTTATTTCAAAACATTATTGTCAACAAGTTTCCAGCATGAAAGAAGAGAAAATAGGAGCGGGTTTAATTGTTACAACTTTTATTTTTAGTTCTCTCCAGCAAGGAAAGGAACAACTCGATACCTCACTTCCACTGGTGCCGACGGAACAATCTGCTTCTGGCAGTGGCATGCAAACACCATGAAATTCAAGTGAGACTCTTGAGAGAATTACAATTGTTTGAACTCAAGGAGGAATTTATTTTTAATTTTGGCATGGAGAAGAATGCTGGGATAATGAAATAAGGGTGTTTTCTTGCTCAATAAACTGGTGTGTGGGGCAGGAGCGCTTTGGGGTTCTGTGGTGTTGGAACCCAAAGGGGTTCCAGAGATTGAGATTGTTATTTCTGAGGTTTGTGCTTTGCAAGCCAAAGTTGTGGAAGAAATTCCATCTTTTACGTTCAGGATTAAATCCCTGTCCAAGATGTACAGACAGAAGAATTCATTTGCTTTTAATCAGAAGAATGTACGTATGTAGATGTCATCAAATCCATATTTAATCAGGGGGAAATGCTATTGGAATAATGGTTTGGCAGGGTCTGTTTCAGATAGATTTGAATTGGTGAGGATAATGATAAATCAGTTCAACAATCTTCTCAGTTTAGAGAATTACTGTTTACTTATTGAACTAAGGAAGGAAATTCCTAATATGAAAAATAAATTCCAGCAAACTTATGTGAGAATTATAAAATTAAGAGACTTAAGATGAGTTTGACCTCAACCTGCAGGGCGCTGTTTGTGTTGAATAAAGAAGGAAAAATAAAAATATTGTGTTTTGCATGTAGGGATCGTCCTGTGAAGTTTGCAGAGAGGTCCAGGCCTGGTGTTCAGATCTCCTGTTCATCCTTCAGTTCTGGTATGTGTCCAGCATCAGCTGTTTCATGAATCTGGGGCTTTGGTGACAGTTCTGTTACTTCTCTTTAAATACAAATAGTGTTAAACCCTTTTCCAGTAATTTTATTCCTGTCAAATTGTGATTATTGGAAATCTTCCCTGCAAAGTGTCTGCCTCAAGCTGCTCTTTCTCTTTTTTCCTATAATTTAAACTAAAATATCTTGACCAGTTCCAAGGCTTTCAGTCTTTTGTTTTGCACATCAGAAATATTTCTCTGTAACATCCTTTTAAGACTTCATCTTGTAAAGTTTTTGAGTGAAAAGTTGTGGAAATCCTCTGTCAAAGATTACACTTTTGCTAGTCTTCCAAATTTGGCTGAATTCTAAGAGGATCAATTCAATGTATTGGAAAATCTCAGCTTAACAAACCTCCTTTGCAGCTTTGAATGAGCAAAAATACTGATTTTTACAAAGAAAATTACGTAATTACTCATTAAATTTGCTTTTTGAAATTGAGAATTTTTGTAGAGCCACACTCCTTTTTTAAAGCCAGAAATCCTGAATTAACTAAACCCATTTCAATGCAGTAAATGACACAATAGTGCCCTTTTTGAGCAATATTGTAAAGAAATTGCAATAAAATACCTTAGTCATTGCATCCCAACTCAGCAATAATTTCTCTGATATGTGTCAAGCAGATACTGAAACTGCTTTAAAATATTTTATTCAACATTTACCTGTTTACATTGAAATTTTCTGTTTAAAACTAGTTTGCTGCTTTGACAAGAAAGCAGCAAATTAAAATAAATCAAGTTAAAATAAGTTGTTCCATGGATGACTTTTCTTCTCACAGAGAATTCTCTGTTATAGGTGGCATGTTCATTGCAACAGGGAGTACTGACCATGTGATAAGAATTTATTATTTGGGCTCAGAATCTCCAGAGAAAATGGCTGAGCTGGAATCTCACACGGTAAGGGGCAAATCCAAAAGAAAATCTCTTTTTCCCTCCTTCCTTTTCCTCATTTCAGGAACTTGATTTCTGTACATCCTATTTTTTTTTTTTATTTACTGTCTAGAATTTATTTGGCTTTCAGTGTTGTGGTATTTAAATGCTTGGAAATTTGTGGGATGTTTGTTTTTAAATCCCTCTGAGGCAAGAGGTTTGTGCAAAGTAGGCTTCATGTATTCCACATGAAACTGAAGGACCAGGTGATTTTCCCTTATTCTTGAAAGAATTCTGTGTTGGAATGAGGAATTAAAACAGTTTTAATGCACAGTGTCATTTTTTCCTATTAAACTTGCTGTTGAATGTTTAGTAAATCCACATGAAACAAAGTAATTCAGAATTTGGACTGCGCTGTCAGAATTTGGATCATGATGGTAACTTCATTTAGAAAATAAAGATTAAAAACATATTTTTTTTCAGATAGTGCAGAAAAGTTCCCATAAAAATTCAAACTACAAATTTACCACCTCAGGAACATTTTATGGATTAAGCCCAAGGTCTAAATTGATTCCCTGAACTTCAGTGGGAGTCGTGGCTCTCACATTGAAGTCTCCAAGCCAACTCATCTAACAAGTATTTTGCTCACAAAAGAAAAGGATGTTTTCTGTATTGAACAGGTTTGGAGGAAGATGTAATTCCTTTAATTTCTTTAAATCCACTCTTAATCCTGCAGACAGCTGTCAGCCCCCCCTAAAACAAATCCCAGTTACCAGGAGATAGAGACATCAGTGGGAGTAAGGAGAGCAAATCATGGAGCCAGCACGAGTACTGGGCAAATTAAAAAAAAGACAAAACTATGTCTAAACCATAACATTTGTTTCTCAATGATTTGTGAGTGCTAATAAAGCCAAGGTTAAATTTTTTTATGCACTTTCATGTTAGGTGTAAAAATTGCAGGAAGCCATCACCGCTCTGAAGTTTTCTATTTCAGTGTTTAACACAATTTGTCTGGTGAAGTTTTAACTTCAAATACAACTTTTCTGTACTTGAATTTTTGACTCTTTTTTATTTGCTAAGTAAAAATCTCATCATGGAGATCTTTTAGGCTGAGTTTTTCACTTCTGTTGTTCTCCTCCCTCCTGTTTAGGACAAAGTGGTTGCAGTGCAGTTCTGTAACAACGGTGACAGGTGAGTGCTGGGTTTTGTACCTGACAATGATGGTATTTAATTTTCCAGACAACATTTCATGGAAAATTTGGCACAACAGGAAGCTTGCCCGTGGGCTTGGCTTAATCTTGGACAAATTATTGCAGTGTGTTGCAAGATGTGTGTCATGTCCACAAACTCAAACTCGTTGTCCTCTGCTGTAACAACAAGAATGTTCTGTAACTGTGCTTTTAATTTGGTTTTTCTTTCAAACAGCAGATTGGAACCCAAATTTTATAACTTTTCTGTGTAAGAACCTTCCCAGGTAGCCCCCAGAGGAGTTGCCTGTGGAGGAAGAGCATTGTAATCAATGTAGTCTAAAGCAAAAGTTAGTAAATATAGATGTTTTTATCTCAGATTTGCTCCTGTTCCTTATTTTGCTGGGCAGGTGGTTTAAGGGATGTGCCTTTAAGGGATGAGCCTTCCAAGCCTAACTGTAGCTGTGCACCTGTACTTGGAGAGCTTTGTCATGTGGAATTATGTGGGAATGTGCTGGGATAATTGTACCACCAGTTCCTTCCAAGCCATGTGAGAGGGAAGGAGGTCACATACTCACTGAAAATGAAATTCTCTAACAATGCTTTGAATGGAAAAGGTGTACCTTCCTTTTTATTTTAATATAAAGAAGTAAAATTAAGAAGAAAATTAATTTGTCACAAGCATTTTCAAGCCCTTTTTCATCACAGTGAAAAAAATCAGATCAGGGAAACTGAAAAGGTGAAACAATTACTTCATAAAATTGAATAGATTTGCTTTTTAAGTGTAATTATGTATAAAATGGAATATACTTCCAAAATGTATTACTTGAGGAGCTTTTTCCCCAGTTTCTCAACAAAAATTATTTCAGTGACATCGATGGCCAGAGCATTATGATGTGGTTAAATACATTTGCTGCATACATGAAATTTTTAAATAAGGAGGTGTTTGAAAATGAAAATATTCCTGTTCAACTCCATAGGCAGGGCAACCTCCTTGTGCTCCATTTGGCTCTTTCCCTTGCCTGTCTTCACCCTGTCCCTAAGTTAATGCATTATAATTTATGCCAGACTCCTGGCACTGAGTTTCCCTTTCTTTGCTGCCACTCTGAGCTGCTCCAGGGATTTGCTGATGTCATTAAAAAGGGAATGTGCAGCTCGTATGAATTACGACATTGAAGTCATTCCAAGGCCATCTGCTGCTGGAGCCAAATGTAATTAATGTTGTGGGCCAGAAACTCTCTTGTACCCTACAGTATCTGAGAGGAAAATTGTAACCTGATGAGTGAAAGAAGTAGAGATGCACGAGTACACACTTCCAAGTGTATATATTTAATTTATTGGTGTCCATGTGGGGATGAAACCATCTTTATTCAGAATTTCATGGGTTTTTTTTTTTCCCTTTGCCCCACAGCTTAAGGTTTGTCAGTGGAAGCAGGGATGGAACAGCAAGAATCTGGCACTACCATCAGCATGACTGGAAGAGTCTGGTCCTGGATATGGCTACAAAAATGACAGGGTAAAGCAGAACAAGCAGAACACACCTCATGGGCACATTTACCTGCGAGCTAAATCCTCCATTATATTGCAAACTGGTTATTTGCTTCCATTTCTAATTGATTTCCATGCATTTATTGAAAATATCATAGCTTTGTCAACTTACACAGTTAATTCACCCCCAAATAAATAATAATCTGTTGGTACTTCCCTATCATAATGTTTGAGGAATATTTAGTATTTTACACATGAAATAAGAATGTCAAATGATTGTATGTCTCACAGAAGGAGGTTTTGATTGAGCCCCAGTGATCATTTGCTAATATATATATATATATATACACACATACATATATATGTCCAACATGGTTCTTAACATTGTATTTCTACCTTAGGTTTCCAAGTAAGAGGTGAAATTAGTGTTTGGTTCTCAGGTTCAATTAGGGTTTTGAGGTTTTTTTTTTTTGAGATCCTCAAGTGACTTCTTTAAGTGCCTTGTAATTGAATTGTAATTGAATATTCACAACAACAAAGAGCAGAAATGGAGAAATCCATTAGGCACTTGCTTTGCAGAATTCTTCATATTTCAGTGGTTGCATTTGCAGTGTTTGCACTCGGAAGTGTGAGTTGGATTTATTTAGCAGGTTCCTGCTCATTGTGGAGTTTACTGATATTGATGACTGATAAGAAAAATGCCTTGTAGGAAAAAGCCTAATAGAGCTGAAAGGAAAAATTGGGGTAGGGAAGGATGATGGCTTAGGAACAGAGGAGAAAATGTCCTTTTTAAGGAAATAGAGCTCTATAAATCTCAGTGGCACTGAATATTTCCTGTATTCGGTTTTTACCACTGCAGAACCATCCTTCATTCTCCTGCCTTAGCCAGAGTCACAGAGGTGCCTGTGATCCATCCTCCCCCAAATTTCATACTGAATTAGCTCTCCTAAGTGTTTCCATATGTAGTTACTGATTTATTCCTTTTTAAATTGCTGATTTCCTAAGAAACAATGTGGCATCTGGAGAGGACAAGGTCACCAAGCTGAAGGTTACCATGGTGGCTTGGGATCGATACGATGCCACCGTCATCACTGCAGTCAACAATTTCCTCCTCAAAGTGTGGAACTCATCCACAGGGCAGCTTCTCCATAGCTTATCTGTGAGTACAATTCCAGGGGGCAATCCCAAATGGATGTAGTTTACTCTGAGATTGATTTGAGGCTGAACTCATCACCATTCCCATGACAAGGGTTTGGTGTTGAAGTATCCAGCTGTCCCTGCCTGCTGGGAGGAGGGCGCACCATGGGGACAGGAGCTGATGTGCAGGATCCTGGTGGTTGCTGGGAACCCTTTGGAGGTTCCATGTGTGCCCTGGTTTCTCCTTCCTCCCCATCCCTCCCCATCTCAGCAGTGCTGAGCAGTGACACTGCCAAGCCTGTGGCAGGAATGGTGACCAAGCACAGTTGCAGTAAACTGAAGTGTCCTGGGTGACTCCCTGATGTGGGATGTCCTCTCAGTGACTCCCAGCACATCTGGAGATACCACATGGAGAAATAAAACTTCTTCTTTTTCCCCTGCTGTCATTGCAGGGTCATGATGATGAAGTTTTTGTTCTGGAGGCTCATCCCTTTGACCAAAGGATTGTGCTTTCGGCGGGACACGATGGGAATATTTTTGTTTGGGATATAGACAAAGGAACAAAAATTCGCAATTACTTTAACATGGTAAGAAGGATCACTGAAGGTTTGGTTTTTTCTTTTTTCACAAAACTGGTCTTGAGACAAAAGCAGATTTCATTAAATACCTCCACAGCCAGTACAGCTCTGACATCTTTCGTGATCTTGCCCTATGACTGCCATTAAGATAAAATGTAGACTTCCAGGTGGTTGTTCCAGAACATACATTAAAAGTTGGGCTGAAATTTCAGGACAGAGAGAAAATGTGAAGTTTTACTTCGTTATTCAGTTTAACTCTTATAAATAAAAGTGTAAATCAGTCTTGAGCAAGATGAGAAGTCACAGAATGAGAATTCAGTACATGTTGGAGCACAGGGGAAATGTTTGTGAAAATGCTCTTATGGAGAGTGTCTGGTTGTGAAAGGAATTCTCTGTGCTTGGTACAGATTGAGGGCCAAGGCCATGGAGCTGTTTTTGATTGCAAGTTCTCACCAGATGGGCAGCATTTTGCCTGCACAGACTCTCATGGACATCTGCTACTATTTGGTTTTGGATGCAATAAATATTATGAAAAGGTGGGTTGTATGAATTTTAAACTCTTCCCTGTCTTGACCTGATTTTGTCTTAGAAGTATTTGTGTTACAATTTATTCCCTCAACATGCCCTAGACAAAATAATAATTAGGTCATGGAGCAGTTGCTGTTTATCTAAATCAAAAAGATTTAGACAAGAGACTCTATAGATAAAGGAGAAAAGCATTAACTTCTCTGTCCACCTCTCTTGGCCTATTCTACTGTTGAATTTCTGCATCAGGCCTTGGTAATAAACCCCATTTGTGGTAGGAATCTGTTCTCTGTCATAACATTCCTTGTGCTGATCCCAAGTGGAGGAGTTGTGCTTTATGGGAGCCATTCCAGAGCAGCAAGACAGCTGCAAATGGCCATTGATTTATTTCCTGAATTGCTTTTCTTTCAGATTCCTGATCAGATGTTCTTCCACACGGATTACCGGCCCCTGATCCGGGATGCCAATAATTATGTGCTGGATGAGCAGACTCAACAGGCTCCACACCTTATGCCTCCTCCATTCCTGGTGGATGTTGATGGAAATCCTCATCCCACGAGATTCCAGAGGCTGGTGCCAGGGAGGGAAAATTGCAAGGATGAACAACTTATTCCTCAGCTGGGATATGTGGCTAATGGTATTCTGTCTGAAGCTCATGAATAAATACAAGTGTGGCACAGTATTGAGCACCAGCTCCTGGGATGGTGCTATGAGGATGTATAAATTAATGGTTTCAATTCAATATACAGGTAGAAGAGAGGGTGGGGTGGGGTTATGTGTGGACTCAAAATGACTGGAGGAAAGAGTATTCCAAAATCTGTGAATTTTTCCCAGGTATATGGCAGATGTTTAAAGCATTGTCTATTAACCTCTGTAACTGTGGATGTGAGAAAGCAAGCAGGAAGGTGGGGAGGACATAGAAAGCCAGCTTTTGTTTTGTAAAAGAGTTATTTTTCTTTTATACACAAACTTCAGCAAAATGTTGATCTCAAAAAAGACCTTCCATTCGTACCTACTGAAGCATTATTTCTTTCTGCTGTTTCTAATGGCTTGTGTTTATGTTCTACATGTGGTCTGGAGTTCTAGGATTTTATTGTAACTTCTCTTCTAAACTTTGCCTCCATTTATTACATGAGAGCAGAAAGCCAGCTGGTGATCAGATGTTTTGCAGAGCAGACAAATTGTGGTGCAGAGTTTTAAATGGGATTATTTCTATGGTGTTTACTAATATAGAAATCCATCATTTAATCAGCATTTGTGGTTTTGTTCTTGTCAAGGGGATGGTGAGGTGGTCGAACAAGTCATCGGGCAGCAAACCAATGACCAAGATGAGAGTATCCTTGATGGAATGATCAGAGAGCTCCAGAGGGAACAAGATCTGAGACTAATTAATGAAGGAGAAACTCTTCCAAACCCTCCACTCAACAGATCCCACTCTGTTAATGGAGGTCAGTGTCCAGCCTTATCTTCATTAGTTCCTTCCTTATCACAGGAAGGACTGATCAAAATGTTAATGTCAATTCTGACACATTGTCTTTGAAGATGCTTTTTTCTCCTCTTCTTGTACACCTTGTTAACCCTGTGGAGCACTGGGATGTTCTGTGGATTCCAACAGGGGAATTATAAATTTAAGGGGCAACTGGGGGCACCCAATGGTCTAACTGGGCTGTATCTGATTGTTTGGAGTTATTAGACTGGAATTATTCCTGCTATAAACCAGTTTCCTGAAAAATAAGCATGAAGTTCACTGCATTGTGTTGATATCAGTGCAGAGATGAAACTTCATAACTGCAAAATGCCAAAATGAAAACATATAATTAGGGGCTGTCAGTGGAATACAGTGTTGTGACAGACTAATGGTTTCCTGCTGCAGCACAAGGCTGAGCATCAGTGCTAATAAAATAAACATGTTGCTCTGTCTTAGTGTTTCCTTAGAAAGCTTGAGATTATTCTCCTGGTAAGTGTTCTGCTACTGTGATTTTATTTTTAATACACAGAGTGATTAAAAATTGAAACCACACTCAATCAGATGTGAGCAGCTGAGTGAGTGCAGCTGATGGGAGGGAGCAGATGCCCAGCACTGTGCTGCAAGTCAGCCTGAGCCTTGGGAGAATTCACAGCTGCTAATAAATCACTTCTAGGTTAAGTGACTGATTACATGTGTTTGAAGTAGATTTCCTGGCAAAGCTCATTAGGATTTGGATGTGGAATTGTTTGTGTTTCAATCCAAGAAGGAGTAAGAAAAATATCAGGGAAAAATATGAAAATGCAATTTTGCTTTGATCTAAGTTGATATTTCAAAAAGGTTACCTAAAAAGCAGCTTCAGCTCACACAAAGTCTTTTCTGCTGCTTAGGATATGTTGATATGTTGTACAGCCCCAGTTCCCAGTTACTTGTGTGTCCCTGTAGTTGTGTAAAGGAGTTTCCAGATATGGGTAGTGTGAAAATCAAAGCAGTTCCCTTCTGGAGCTTGCATTGATCCGTGACTTTGCTCACATGAACTGCCCATTTGAGTAAGTTAATTGGAGTATGTTTAAAGTATTTAAACAGCCAGATATTTTTATATAGCTTTGCACAACCATAAATGCAATATTATCATTTGATATACAGTATTTAAGCCTGTGGGAATTGTGAAGGAAAAGTAAGGACAATGATGGCAGTGATTCCATTATTATCAACCTTTGTTTATCGATCTTTGTGCCTTTAAATTGTGGATGGGATACAGGGAAGGAATTATTCCCTGTCAGGGTGGGGAGGCTGCCCAGAGAAGCTGTGGGTGCCCCTGTATCCCTGGCAGTGCCCAAGGCCAGGCTGGACAGGGCTTGGAGCACCCTGGGCTAGTGGAAGGTGTCCCATGGCAGAGGCTGGCACTGTTTCATCTCTAAGATCCCTCCTCACCCAACCACCCTGTGAGTCCATGATGTTATTGGTGGTCCATGGAAGTGAAGAAGCTCTTTCTTTCTCTCTCCCAGCTCTTCGCAGCCCGGGCTTGGAGGTGGCCTCTCCTCCCAACGTGGGGCTGCGGCGCAGCGGGCAGATCGAGGGCGTGCGGCAGATGCACCTCAACGCACCGCGCAGCCAGATGGCCACCGAGAGGGACCTCATGGCCTGGAGCAGGAGGGTGGTGGTCAACGAGCTCCCTCCAGGCATCAGCAAGTAAGAGGCTCAGAGTGGGATGAAAGATTCAGTTGTGTTTTGCGGAATGATCCTTCCATACTCCTGGGATGCGTTTTCAGCTTTGGCGCTTGGTTGGTTGGGTTGTTTGAAATGTTGGGATCAGAATGGAGTTGAGAATGGTAATTCCTTCTTTTCACAATTCAGTCTTTCTTCAGTACTCCAAGTACCACATTTTCCTCAAGATTTATTTAAAAAAGACTTGAAAATAATTTTAATACATTTGAAAATAATTTTGGCTGCTCAACTGGCGAATTTAGTTCTTTAATTTGTGGTTCCAGGAGCGAATGGATGGATGCTGCTAGGGGGATTTATGCACAGATTTCTTAGAGCAGCACAAGTATTTTAATGTGTATATTAAGGAGGCTGTTGAGTTCCACGATGATTTAATGAGAATAATGTGTGTTTCTTGTGTATAATTAGGGTCCAGGAAGAATGTCGAGCTGCCAAAGGTGAAATAGAAATCAGTTTATACACTGCTGACAAGAAGAGAAAGCCATCCCATACATTACAACGGGTGAGTTAGTGCCCTGAAACAGACAGCCTGGGTGGGAAGCAGTTCTGAGCAACAAAAATAAGACCAGCAAAAAACCCCAAACCAATTTTATTGAATTATTTAGAAGATCAATAGTCCTAATTGTTTCTCTGGCTCACTGTCTTCTTCCTTCTGTAACTGTGATTTGGCTGTCTGTAATATCCAAATAGTGGTAAATCTGTATCCTTGGGGTTTCAGCGGTGGCAAGATGCTGGGAAAGGAAAATCGCAGAGCCACGATGGGTTTTCAGTTTGACTTGTGGAAAGCAGAGATGCCAAACTTTTACAAGGGCTAGATTTATCTTATGCAGAGACTGCAGGAATTTTATAGAAAAGAATGGTATTTTCAATCATTTCCTTTCCAAAGACTGCTACTTTATAAAGTAGAATTTCTGTTGGACCAAAAATCCACACCTAAAACATCCACGATGTGTCAGAGATGTTGTCTAATTCTACAGTGATTTCTTACTGCTTAATTGTGGTGCAACACAATCACCTGGGGTGCAATGCTCAGCCACTGTAACCAGGCCCTTTTTCAGTGTGTGACTGATGAGTGGCTCGCTGACGTGTCCCTGTTTGTGCCCTGGCAGAGCGAGCTGCAGGCGGGCGGCGGGCGCTCGCTGCGCAGGAACCAGCGGAAGCGGCAGCACGCGTACCAGACCCGCTCCACCATCGAGCACAGCCAGCAGGGAGCCAGCCACAACCCCTGTGCCCGCCACGAGTCCGACAGCTCCTCTGAGGTCTGAGCCTCCCAGCAGCCTCCAGCAGCTTCCCCCTTCCCAAATCCACGTTCAGGTTCCACGTGTCAGCTGGAGGGAGGAAGTTTGTGCAGCCGAAGCTCAGTTTGAGCTGGAGCTGCCAGGACTGGGGTGGGGGCAGTAAAAAGAGGTTTTTCAAATGTATCAGTGGCAAAAGGCAGTGTAAAAATAATATTGGCCCTTTCCAGGATGGGGATGGTCACCTCACAAACAGGGACAGGGCAGAGGGATTAGGCACATCCTTTGTCTCCCTCTTCGACATGGACGGTGGAGCAAGGGGGTCCCAGTGCTCTAAGCTGGTGGACCATGACTGAGAGTGATCAATTCCCAGTCAGCCCTGAGCTTGTGTGGGATCTGCTGCTCCAGCTGCATCCCTACAAATCAATGGGGCTGAGAGAATGCGTCCAAGAATCCTCAAATTGCTGCTGATGCTATCACAGAGCCTCTCTTGATGATTTTTTGAGCAGTCTTGGGAATTCAGAGAGGTTGTGGCAGGGACAGGACCCAGGGAATGGCTGGAGCTGTGCCAGGGCAGGCTCAGGCTGGAGATAGGAAAGGTTCTTCCCCCAAAGGGTGCTGGGCACGGCCCAGGCTCCCAGGGCACAGCTCCAAGGCTGCCAGAGCTCCAGGAGGGTTTGGACAGCCTTGCCAGGGATGCACAGGGTGGGATTGTTGGGCAGGACAAGGAGCTGAGCTCTGATCCTCGTGGGTCCCTTCCAGCTCAGGATATTCTGTGATTCTCCACATGGGAAGAAACACTCAGGTCATTGAGTCCCTGGGATTTGTGGTGTTCCTGTGGCATGTTGGTCTTGGAGAGTGAAGGATCATTTACCTAAACGCCAGGACAGGGTTCAAAAGTAGCTTAAAACAGCTCCTGTATTTTTGGAAACCTGAAACATTTTCAAGTAAATTTAACTGGGTTGTGTTAAACCACTTGCTATTTTGGGATTTCATGCAGCACATGGATTCTGGGTCAGGACTTTGATTTCATTTTGCAGTGCTTTGATTTCATCTACATCTGTAGACTGCTGTTGAAAGAGATTGAGTATTGGTATTTATCATTGATTTTGGCAAGGGAAGAACTTAAAATATACCAGATAAATATAACTGGTTCTCCTTAAGGAAGAGAGTGAACATTGCTGCTTTGTAAAAGCATTGAAAATAGAGAACAGCTCAAAAAACTGGGCCCTGGGCACTAAAATCAAACACTTAAAGAACAACTCATTCTGTAGTTCTGCTATAATTAAAATTCACACTTGTTTTAAAGGAGCTATATAAGGATATATTATAATATTAATTAAGGTATAGGAAGAAATTGCGGATTTATTTCTTTAAAGCTAAACCAGCCTTGAATGGAAAGCTTTCCTCATGTGACACAACTTGCTTGCAAACAAAAATGATGCATTTTACCCTTGGCCCCAGAGTGAATCCCCTTGTTTTCACTACAGGAAGATGAGACTGTTGGCACCAGTGATGCATCCATGGATGATCCTGTGGCAGCCTGGCAGAGTGAAAGCAGTTCCAGGTACCTCCACTGGGCTCTGAATTGGGAACCCTGGTTTATTATGGGATTTAAGTAGGACAGTTGATACTGAGATACTCAGACTTCATTTTGAAGATTGATTTTTAATCAGTTAGTCATGAAACATTTTGCAATCACATACTGTGATTTTTTTTCTGTTCTTTTTCTTTTCAAAGTCAAAAACAATTCTAAAAAACCATTTTATAAGAAGATATTGGCTTTAATTAAGAACTACTTAAAAAATTAATGCCAGTTTGCCATTTAAATCCTCTACTTGTATTATTTGGTATTGAAGAAGTCAGAACTGGATTTTTAGGGAAGTGCTCTAGTTCTTTAAATGTTTCATGCAGTTTTTGCTGCCAGTTCTTGTGAAGTCAGTCTGTGAGTCAGTGAGATAATAAGAATTGATATCAACCATAGATGTAGTTTTACTGTGAGTTTCAAATTGATAAAAGAATTTACTGAAATCACAAATCAGAGAGCACTTGTTTTGCTCTAAATTCACATGATAACAAAATTCTGTGCTAATCCTGAGCAGAACCAGGAGAGCAGGTTGAATGTTTGGACTTTTCAATCCACTGTGGGGAAACTGAAGTTTTCTGTTCTATTTCTTACAACTTTTTTATTATCTACAGTGATTCATCAAGTGAATATTCAGACTGGACAGCAGATGCTGGGATTAATCTGCAGCCTCCAAAGAGACAAACCAGGCAGGCAGCTCGGAAAATCTGTAGTAGTTCTGAAGATGAAAATATGAAGGGAACAAAAGGGCTGGAGCCAAAGCGAAGGAAACTGAAACAGCCAAGGAAGAAGGTCAGCACATGTAATTCTTAGTGTCTTTTGTACTTTGTGAATATAAATTTAGGTTTTAGTGGTGGTATTCCAAGTATTTTATAAATGGGCATAGAGTAAAAAAATATTTATAGAGATCACAGTAATTGTGCTACCAGTGGTACAAAGAAATTTTACTGTTTGTTTTATTGAGCTTCCATGTTTCCCACAGGTGGTTCTTCATTTCAAATTCCACTTTTTTTCCTCTCAGATTTATGCTCTTCACCACAGTCAGGTTTACAACAGGGTGGTTTTGTTGTAAAATTATAATGGATCTGTATTGTATTGACATGGTCAGATGTCTTTTTCCTGGTATTTTTTTAAAAGACATTTAGAACATTTTTAAAAATACAATTTATTTCTTTATTACAGAACCACAGACTGGCTTGAGTTGGAGAGGTCTTAAAGATCATCTTATCCCACCCTCCTGCCATGGGTGTTCTAATGATTTGTGAATGTTTTAAGGCATTTTAATGATTTATGAAGGTTTTAATTTCCAGTAATATTTAGAACAAACCTGTCTTATTCTCTGCTATTTAGTGGAGATTTTGGGAAGGACAACACTCCACAATTTGCTCTTCCTTGTATCTTACCTGCAGTAACTGCTGCACGATGAGTTTTCCATAGTAATTAACTGTACTCTGAATATTGTGTTGATTGCATTCTAAATTAATGCAGATATTTAACTTCTCTATGTAACTTACTGTGTAATCTCCTGGTGTTGTGTTTAGAAAGCCAGTGGGCTGCTGTCCCTGGAAGGGGAGCCCAGTGAGGAGTGGCTGGCCCCACAGTGGATCCTGGACACCATTCCCCGCCGCTCGCCCTTTGTGCCCCAGATGGGGGATGAGGTACTGCCCTGTCCTGGTTTGGAAAGCCAGGTGTCTGCTAAGGGAGGCAAGAGCCTCCCCTGAAATGGGAAATGTAAACTCCCCCCTCCCTCCAAGTTGTTGTAATTTTTAAAATTAAGGGGCTCTCAGGCAAAGGTACGGGAGCGGGAATAACAGTTCTTTACTAGGGAAGAGAAAAAATTAAAATAAAAATGCAGGAATACAAAACAACACTGCCAGAGTCAGACTATGCCCTGCCCCCTGTGTGTCAGGGGGTGGCACAGCCCCATCCCATGGGGGCTCAGCCCTCCTGCAGTGCCAGCTGTGCTGCTGCTGGAGCAGGGATCCTGCACAAGGGGGGAGTTTTCCTCTGCAGCTCCAGGGCTGCTGCAGATGGGCCTGGGCTCCCTCTGGCAATGCAGGGCAGCAGAAAGCTGCTCCTCTGGCAATGCAGGGGGCAAAGGCTGCTGTGCTGCTCCAGGCTCAGATTGTATCCAGGTAGGAATGCTTGGCTCCTCCCCTGGGCGGAGCATCTCCCCATGGGATGCTGGAATTTTATCAGCCCTGCAGGGACACTCACTGGACCATGAACAGAAGATAATTAATAATTAATGGTCCATTAACAGAAGAGATCTCCTGGAGGGAGGACTGAGTGTGGAAGAGATAAAGAAAACTGCCCAAATTACAGAAGATGGCTGCCCCACCTCTGACAGATGGAATAGAATACACACCCCCATTTCCAGCCCAAGACACCCTCAGCAGTTCCCACATTCCAGTCAGCAGCTCTGCTTGCTTTGGACTCTTCTACCCACCAGTATTTGCAGGGAATTGTGCTCGGGACAGGCTGAGTTTTGATAACTTTGTTAATTCCCAGCCAGTCAGTTGTTTACAGATTGATGTCTTGTGTCCCTTTTTCTGCACGGGTAAATTGGGATTAACGTGAAAAATCAGTTGTGCATCTTCACCTGCACATTTGTTAATGATCCCAGTTTTAAAGCACAGAGCAAGTGCCAATTTGGCTGATAGAAATATTTTTAATTAGAAGAGTGTTTTATGATGAAATAAATAAGTGTGCAATGTGTTCTCAAAGGGGTAAGACCTGGTATTATGAACAGGAGGAGCACAATCATTAAAATAATTTGCTCTACTTTTCTCATTTGCTCTTTTTTTCTCTCTTAATTTTCTCCTTTTTTTTCTCTTTCAAGATCATCTACTTTAGGCAGGGCCATGAAGCTTATGTGAGGGCAGTGAGGAAAGCCAAAATTTACAGTATTAACATGCAAAAACAACCATGGAACAAAATGGAACTCAGGGTAAGTTCAAGAAATACTTCAAAGAGCTGCATGTCTCTGTAATGTTAAACTGACATGAAAAATTAACATGAAAAATGTAAAGAAAGGATTGCTTTAAAATGCTTATATCAAAGTTTTAATTGTAAATACTAAAGTTAGTTTTTATTAACACAAAGTCTTTACATCTGTTCACTTCCGGGTTTTGGATTTGATTCTCAGGGATCTCTTTCCACACAAATTATTTTTTCCTGAACACTGAATTAATTCAGAACCCAGCACTGCAGAGCTGTTTGTGGTTCTCTCACCACTCTACAGTGACCTGAGCATTTGGGTTCTGTTTCTTGTTTTTAATGCTGTGGTAAGAAATCATGGTGTAAACACCTAAATGTTTGCAGGAGTTCTCTGAAACACTGGATCTTGCTTTGGATGAGTTCCCAAGCCTTCATCCACAGTGTTGCCTTATTTTTACCTGCTTTCCTCAGATTTCATGTCAAGAGAAGAGCCCATATCCGTGCTCATAGTCATTTAACCATGCCAGTGATTCTATTAATGAAAGTAATTGCTTTACTGGGAAAATGCCCAGTTACCAGTCCCAGATATTCAGTGATTCCAGCTGTAATTTTCCAAGGCAACATCAGTTTGTGAGGAAAAGGAAATAGCTGTTCACTTAGGATGGGCTTTGACAGGACATGAATATAAAGGCTATTGTGGAATTTCCATTTTCAGAGGAAGAATTTCCTTTTTTCCCACTGTGCAAGAGTTGAAGGGCCCTGGGGTAGGTCAGGGAGAACCTTTGGTGTGCTTAAAACTTGGTTTGTTCCTTAGAACCTTCTTAAATAATTTGTAGGAATCCTGTTCACAAACCTGCCAAGGGAATGAGCTTCTTCATTTTTCTTTTTGGGATGACAGTGATTGATTGTAGTATTTGGGAAAGAAAAATTAATGGGTGAAATTACCTGTGCTGTAGAGTGGAAACATACTTGGGTTTTATTAATATGTTTCACTTAAAAATTGGTATTTTTGTTGTTGGCAAGGTAAAATAATGCTGTTCCGTGCTTCTTGCTAACTAGGAACAAGAATTTGTGAAGACTGTAGGAATTAAATATGAAGTTGGGCCTCCCACACTCTGCTGCTTGAAGCTTGCATTCCTGGATCCAATCACAGGCAAAATGACAGGAGAATCCTTTTCCATAAAGTAAGTCACTGGAATGCTGGTGACATTCTTCAAGAGCTTTCCTTGCAGTGTAGAAGCTGCCCCCTCCTCCTTTCTGATTTCCTGTGCAAGGCATGATGATGGCAGTAATGGTTATCCCAAATGCATGGAATCTGAGGACTGTGCAGTTCATCTAGAACTGCATTTCTAGATAATAATAACTTTTTTGGTCTTATTTCCTGAAGGTACCATGATATGCCAGATGTTATTGATTTCCTTGTGCTGCATCAGTTTTATAATGAAGCCAAAGAAAGGAACTGGCAAATAGGTGAGGTTTTTTTTTTCCCAATTCCATGTGTTTTGCACCATTTCTGCAGCTGTTTAATGGGACACACTGTCTTTATTACATGATGTAAAGGACTATACACACGTGATATTGTAAAGATTATTGGAAACTTTTACTTGATGTTTGCTGCAATTCCTCTAGCAAAGAAAAAAAGAGAAATGAGAGAAACTGTTCCAAGAGCAGTGATAGCAGGAGAATCTCCTGATCTGTTGGGATCTGAGGTGTGAGGCAGCTGTGGGTAATTCCCAGAGATGGGCAAATCCTGCCCTGAGGGCAAGGGCTCAACTCCTGGGGTGCAAAATGCAGGGATGGAAGTAGAGTGTTCACAAAAGAGGGAGCTGATTCTCTGAAAGGAAATATTTAGCAATTCTTGATGTTGTTCTTTTCTGAGTGCAGTGTTTGCCCTTGCAGGGGATCGGTTTCGCAGTATCATTGATGATGCCTGGTGGTTTGGGACTGTGGAGAGTCAGCAGCCTTTCCAGGCAGAATATCCTGATAGTTCCTTCCAGTGCTACAGTGTCCAGTGAGTATTGCCATGTCCTGGGGCTCCTGCACAACTCAGAGAACTTCAGAAATGGGATCAAGAACCTCAAGAATTAGAATCCCTTTTTCCATTTAAATACATAACCAGACACTTTATTTACTTATTTAATTTCACATATTGTACTTCTTAATTGTTACTTACTATTTATTTATTTTAGAATATTTTGAATATTTACTTATTTAATTTTTGAATTTATTCCTAAAGCAACAATTCTGGTATAAACAGCAGTGCAGTGACTGTATAGGAGACACAAGAGGAAAATAAGGAGTTGGAATGTCTTGATTCCTAACTGGAGTGACCTTTTGGGTCAAATAAAAGAAAAGGTGTGTCTTTATATTCAGCTCTAACTTGTGCATTTGAATGAATTTTTTAATAGCTGGGACAACAATGAAAGAGAGAGGATGAGTCCATGGGACATGGAGCCAATCCCAGAAGGAAGTAAGTGTGTGTTGGATTCCTGTCCCTGCACAAAGCAAACAGCTCTGGGGCCCTGCATTTACGCTCTGGAATTGTTCCTCTGCAGCTGCTTATCCGGAGGAGGTCGGTGCTGGAGTTCCTGTGACCCCAGAGGAGCTGACAGCTCTTCTCTACAAGCCCCAGGAGGGAGAGTGGGGGGCCCATTCCAGAGATGAAGAATGTGAACGAGTAATCCGAGGGATTGAGCAGCTTCTTTCCCTTGGTATGTTTGGAGAGAAAAGGGGGAAGGATTAACAATATCAGGGAGGTGGCACAGGACTGGAGAGTGCTGGGACTTGGAATGTACTCAACTAAATTACTGAAAAGAGCCTTTTAAATTTCATATTTCAGTTTCCAAGCTAAAGTCCCTTTTTTCCTGGGGCTTCACCTGATTTCTTTCAGTGGAGCTTCCCCAGTGGGTCATATCTAAAGGTGAAAGAGCAAAACATAATTAAGCCCCTCAAACCCAACCAGCAAATCCTCCCTAAATACCCTCACCTCCAAATTTCTTGTAACTGGTTTGTAACCATTTAATAGCACACTGTGCTTTAAATTCTGCCTCTGTTTACACCCAGGACGTGTCTGTGTCCTTACTCAGTGTTGCATGTTGTGGTATTCCTGTTGTAAGTGCAAATGCCTCGTTCCTTTCAGTCAGATTGGCTGCTGGCACACAAATCTCAGAAGTGATATTTAAACAAAAAGTGCTTTTTCAAGAGCAGGAATAGATGGTACAAGAGGAGGAACCCTGCCCTGTGGGTAATGACATTCTCAGCTGTAGATCTGTGTTGCTTTTGCTGAATTCTTCGAAAGAAACCCCAGAAACCAGTAAAAGGAATCTTGGTGGAACATCCCTTGGAGGCATCTAAATCACTGTGGTCTTTTCTCTTGCAGACATTTCTAATCCCTTTGCTGTTCCAGTGGACCTTAGTGCCTATCCCATGTATTGCACTGTTGTTGCTTATCCAACTGACCTCACCACCATCAGGAGGAGGCTTGAAAACAGGTTTTATAGGTGAGTTTGGGTTTGTAGCTGACATTTATTGCATTTATTATTATTATGTGGAGCTGAATGCTGTTTAAGGTCCCTTCAGCAACTGCAGAAGATCAGATTGGCCTTGGGCAAAGTGAGTCTTCCTGAATAATAAATTCTGCTGGCCATGTTAAGGCAAAAGCTGCTGTAGCTGGATCTGGCGTGTTGGTTGAACGCCCTGAGTCTGGCTCTGTGTTGGAGGCAGAGCACGTTTGCTTTGTTTCCATCCCTGCTGCCTTTGAGCAGGGGCTTTGCTTGTATTGCAGTTGCCAGAAGGAGACTGAATGATGCTGGAAATCTCAGCTTTCCCAGTTAATTTGGGAATAAATAATGTCCTGCTCTTATTTTCCCCTCTGAAGACAACCTGTTTCTGCTTGATCTGAATTCCCAATTCCATTTTTTACCAAAGAAAAATAACATACACCTTCCTGTCCATCCCATTCCTTAAATTTTGTTTATTTTTCAGGAGAATCTCTGCTCTGATGTGGGAGGTAAGATACATTGAACACAATGCCAGGACTTTCAACGAGCCAGACAGCCCCATAGTCAAAGCAGCCAAAATTGTGACAGATGTCCTGCTCCGCTTCATTGGGTGAGTTTGGACCTCACAGACCCCACAGCTCCAATTCCTGGGATCCTTCATTGTGTTCCTTGGTTTTTGTCATTGTCCTGCAGAGATCAGAGCTGTACTGATATATTAGAAATCTACAACAAGGTGAAAGCAGAAGACCTGAGCAGTACTGATGAGGAAGAGGAGGTAAGATCATTTCCTTCCTTTTTAAAATTCAGCACATGAAAGAAATGTTGATTTTTGTTGAGTCTTTATTTTATGGGTAATTGCACTGAGTTTTGGAGATGAGGCTGTTTAGGCTCACCTGAGACAATAAGCTCCCTGAAGTAAAAATGCTTCTTGGAACTGCCTGTCTTTAATCTTGTCTCAGTACATGATGTTTTGTGGGAAGGATGAGTAATGAGGGGAGCCGGGAAGTGGAGCTGTTACTCAGTCAGAAGGACAACAGCTCTCCATTGTCAACGAGGCAGCAGAGCTGATTTCCTTATGTAATTCTGTGTCATTTCCCATCAGTTAATCCCTGGGGTGAAATGTCAGGTAGAATCCAGGGTGGATATCACTGCCTTGAGCTGCTTCCCTCTCCTGACACCTTCTTCCTCCCCTTCAGTGCAGTTTGAAATGTGCTGTAGTTCCTGTTGGCAAGTGCCCTGTGGTTGTTGCTGGCTGGTTTTTAACCCTTTTTCCATGGCTGAGGGTTTTCCAGACCTGCCTGTGTGTGATCATTCCCTTTGCCTTTAGGTGGCAGAAGTGGATGTGGATTCTGATGCTCCAGGCACTTCCTCTGGGAAGAGACGAGTGAGTGAAATTTCTGCTGTGGTCATTTTTTTTAAATTCGATTGTAAGAAAATATCTCCAGCAATCAAATTTCGATGCAGCTGATAAATATAACAAGGCTGGAGCTGAAATATTGCAGCTTCTCATGGGTTTGAGAGTTATATATGACCAGAGAAGGCAAATTTGTTTGATTTGTCTCATTTGCATATTGCTGTGCCATCAGCTCTGCTTTAATCTTCCTGGATTTCTGTTTTTAATTGGGTAATACTTTAATTGCAGAATGCTGGGAGATTAGTAGGAACTTCAAGGGAGCAATGTGAATATTGTGATACCATCTGCAATACCTGTTTCCCTGCAGGTGAGACGAAGGGTGAAGAGGCAGCCCATGAAAGCCAGTGCTGATGCTTGGAAGGAGCAGTGCCAGCAGCTCTTAAACCTGATTTATGAACGAGAGGACTCAGAGCCTTTCAGGCAGCCTGTTGATCTCTTCTCTTACCCTGTAAGTGCAGCTTCCACACCCAGAATTGTTCCTCCTTTGGCGGAACATCCATGCTGGGCATGGCTCTGTCCTCTCCCTTTATTAGCTGATGTTTTCAGGGAATTATCTGCAACAGCTCTGAAAGTAAACTAATGACTTGGGCCACTGGATGAGCACTGAGGTGATGTTAGTGCTGTGGGATTTGAGAGCTTTGATTTTTCTCTTGTATGTTCTCACAGGATTATCGAGATATTGTAGACACTCCCATGGACTTCAGCACTGTGAAAGAAACCTTGGAAGCAGGAAACTACACCAGTCCCTTGGAATTCTACAAAGATATTCGTTTAATATTCTGCAACTCTAAAGCTTACACTCCTAATAAAAAGTCTCGTGTAAGTGATAAATTTTAATGTCTGGTTTTTTAACAAAGACCTTGGCCCTACATGAATAAAATACATGAAATAAGGTCTGAAGAGCAAAGCACTGTTTGGTGTAATAAAAATAACCAGGATACACCAATTCTGTGGTTATCAACTTGCTTTGTTCTGCTCTCCCAGATGACTTCTAACATCCATTTTCATCTGGGACGATGGTACTTTTGCAGCTGTTCCTTGCAATATTTGTAACAGAAAACTGGTCACCAGTTGCTTTTATTTTTTTCAATAATTTATCCCTGTAAACAAAGTTATCAGCTTGATAACTGCACATGTTGTGGATGAGGCTACACAAAAGCAAGGCCTAGAAAGAGGACAGGAAAGTGGTTTAAAGATTTTGACATCTGGTTTACAGAAATTAGAAATGAGGACATTTTGGGTTGCTTCTCTGTAGCTCTGTAAGGGTGGTGTAAGGACAGTTCACCAGGGATGTGAACTGTGCAAAAACAAAGATGAGGAGATGTGAAATCCAATTGTTTTTCCCTCGGTATTCAAGTTATCTTAAGGCCTGCTTCCATGCTTCATGGGGATTGACAAAGGGGATTGTATTCCAGTAATCCAGAAATCATTTTCTTTCAACTCTGGAAATACTTTGTACTGTTACTAAATCCTTTTAAGAAAACACTTTCTGTTGCAAGAGTACACATGGACCATGGAAGGAAATAATCTGTAAAGAGCCTCATAGTGGAACATCAGTGTGAATTTTTCATTTGTGCTACAAAGTCTGGCCATCTCTCTGATGGTTTTTTGGTTGATCTTCAAGTTATTCAACTCTAATAAGCCTGACCATTTTTCCTCACTGCAGATTTACAGCATGACCCTTCGACTCTCTGCCTTATTTGAGAATCACATGAAAAACATCATCTCTGAGTACAAGTCAGCAATGCAATGCCAGAAGAGGAAAAGGCCTCGGTACCGAAAACGGCTGAGGAGCAGCAGCAGCTCCCCCTCAACCAGCAGAGCATCCAGGTAAAGCAGGGATGGTGATGGGGAGCCTGGCTGGCACTGCCATTCCAGAGGAATGGGTAGATGTGCTTCTGGGAATAACCAGCAGCAGTCTTGCTCATTTCCTGATGAACTTGCTCTTTTGGGAGATAAAATCATGCTCAAATTTGTAGTTTCTAATTCTGGCAAGTGAAAGATGATGTGGTTACAAGTGTTCCCTCTGGAGGAAATGAAAGATCAGTTGTCTCTTTACCTTTTAGCTGATGAAAAATGTTGTGTAACACTTCCCTGCCTTCATCTGATACGTTATCTAAGTAAACTGATGGTTTTAAAAGGGGGGATAAAACCTTGTCCCTGCAAACTCCTATATCTTTAGCAGACAGCAATGTGGTGTAACTATTTTCAGTGTTATCACACCTGGGAAGAAGGGATCACTTTGCAGGAGAAATCAGTTTTATATTTGAGTCTGTGGTGATAACAGATTTCTCTCTTTGGGGTATTCTATGTTTGCAGCCCAAAAGGGAAACAGAAGCAAGTGAAGATTCAACCTAAACCCAACCAAAATACCTCACTGCCCCTGACCAGGACTAACTCTTCAGTCTCATCTCATGGTGAGGAAATCCAGCCTTTCTCTTAGAGCAGCTTGTCTGTGCAGCTTGAGTCTTGTCCTCATGAGATACATGCAAAACCTGCCTGTTGAAGGAGCAAGGTCCTCAAATGTGTTGTCTGTAGGTTGCTTTAGCTGAGTTTGGCTGTTGGGAAGTCCTCGGGAAGGATCAGGGAATTGGGAATCTGGGTCTGGCCATGATAGGAATTATTCCAGTGACAGATGCTCAGACTTCCTGTGTATGGGCCTCTCTCCTACAGCAGTGAAGGATAATTAATTAAATTAATCCTACTTGGGGTTACACTCAGGAGGAATCTGTCTTTCCATGGCTGCAGAGCAGCTTGGTGAGGTTACCCTGACTTGAGCTGTTGACAGAACCTCCCCAGACACAGCCCTGTAAACAGCATAAAAATCACCCTGTCCCCTTGTGCTGTCCTGTCTGAAGTTTCAGATACAGCAGAAGAACCTCTGGGTTCAGCCACTGGTGAAGAGCTGGAGGGTCAACCATCTTCATCAGGCTCAAATGCACAGAGCCGGAGTGGAAATGCCATAGACCCAGGGAAAAGCAGACCAGTCAGGAGCAAATCTACACCAGTGAAACAAGGTGAGAAATAATAATTCTGTGCTGTGACTGACTGGTTTCACTAGAGATGAAAGATCTTGCTTCTGTCTGATGTTTATTGCCTCAGTGTAGCATTGTTTATATTCCTAAACCATACCAAAAAATCGAATTTACTTTGCTCCTTTTCTCTGTGGTGTCTTTTCTGAGGTGTGGAATGCAGATGATTCCATGTACATCTTAAAAAGTCCTTTAAAGCTTTAAAGTCCTTTAAAATCTTTCCAGATGGAAAACTTGATTGCTCTCAAACTCCTATAGTTCCTTCAGGAATTACAGACAGCAAACAAACCAAGAGAATCCCTATCCCAAAACCTTCACCTTTTATTAATCAAGCTGAAACCAAAGACGAAAAAAAATTTACAAAAATATTTAAATATTTTTCTCACATGCAAAACAGAAGAAGGGAAACAGTTCAGGTGTGGTAATCTGGGGGATGAGTTACTCAGTTTCCACCAGGGTGGGCACTACATGGGCATTTCCTAAACCTTGGAGCCTTTCCCAAGTCCACACTCCTGTGCTGTAGCAGTGCTGAATGCTGCAGGTGAGCTTTTCCTGTCTTAAAGAAGATATTTGATCTTCATTGTCACATTCATAACCCTGAAAACATGGAGGATTTTGGGTCCCAAGCCAGCAAGATACTTTATTGACTTTTCATTTAAGGTGTTCAGCAATCCTTGTACGCTTTCTTGTGTCATTGACTTTCTTGAGTTATGCTTTCCATTAATATTCCCTGGACTAAGCCTTTTGAGAACATTTGATAGGGAATGAATGCTGCTTGCACAGTGTTATTTATGTGTATGTATAGTTTTGAAATGGATTTTAGAGTTTTCCTGCCTTGGCACCCCAGGTAGGATTCACCTGACTGAGTTTTAGATGTTTGTGTCCAACCTGGTCACTCCAGGCTCCTGTTTTGCCTGGATCTTCACTGAATTCTTGCTCAGGAGAGTTTACAGTCATTGCTTCCAGGTAAAAACTGTGTTTACTTCAGTAGATTTTCCTCTTAGAGCACCTGCTTGTGTCCACAGCACATAAAGGGTGAGTAATTCCCAGTGGATCATTCCTGAGCACACCTCAGAGACAGCCAAAGAGAATCCCAAAGGCAACTGCAGCAAATCCCACTTTTTGTGTCCTGTTTGGCTGTGGTGTAATGCTGATGGGGTTATTTTGTTATTTTGCTTAGATCACTCTCCTGATGGGCCCCTCACCAACGGGGATGGCAGAGAACCCCGGGCAGGAGTCAAGAGGAAGCTGCTGAGCGCCTCCGAAGAGGATGAGCACCTGGAGGAGGCAGAGGAGGAGGAGGAAAAGAAGAGAGAATTAAAGGAAAAGTCTGGTTTGTCTTCATCAGAAAGTGGGGAATCGGGATCCAGCTCCAGTTCTGACAGCAGAAGTGGCTCTGATTCCGACTCGGAATCAACGTCCAGGACAGACCAGGATTACATCGACGGCGACCACGACTACAGCAAAGTTGTGCAATCCAAAAAACCCAAACGCAAAATCAAACGGAAACTCACCGGGGGCAAACGGAATTGGCAGGGCCGAGGCACAGGGAGGAGGGGCAGATGGGGCAGGTGGGGCAGGTGGAGCAGAGGGGGACGAGGGGGCAGAGGTGGAAGAGGCTGCGGCAGAGGAAGAGGTGGCGGCCGGGGAGGACGGAGAGGCCGAGGAGGCCGAGGGGCCTCGCGAGGAGCCACCAGAGCAAAACGCGCCCGGCTGGCCGACGATGAGTTTGAAAACCTCTTTGGGGGACAGTTTGGGGAGAATGTGTTCGGAGGGAGGTTCAGCCGACCCCCTCGGATCAAAACCAGGAACGAGGGCAGGAGAACTGTCCTGTACAACGACGACTCCGACAATGACAATTTTGTGCACACCGAGGATCCTTTGAACCTTGGTACTTCCAGGTCAGGCAGGGTGCGGAAAATGACAGAAAAAGCCAGGGTCAGCCATCTCATGGGATGGAATTATTGACAGATGGAAAACTTTGGAACAATTTTAAAAGAACTTCAATGGCCTTCTACTGCAGGGATTTTACCAGAAATTCTACCAAGCAAGTTGTGCGGGGACTCCACTCACGTTTCACAGTGGTGCTTTTCCATCCTGTCAGTTTGTGTTTGTTTTAAAGCTTCAGATCTCCACACTTCATTGGTCAAAACAAGCCTTAGTCATTAGGCCTTAAATTACAGAAATTCTTCCCCACACACTACGAGTTCATCACATTACAGAGGCTTCCAGCTTCTCAGTAAGAACATGACATTTTCGAGTCACGCTTATGACTTCTCTCCCTCATTTTGTTTTTGTATTATAGAAATAGCACCTTCTTACAGAGTTTTTATGTGGTTTCTGCCATAAATCCTTAGACACAGTAATAATTATAACTTTTGCACAATACACCAATCCTAAAGGCAGCTATAAAATGTTTACAGTTTCTATATTGTAAGAAGGATCTGGATTATTTTAATCTTCCCAGGCCAAACGTTGATGGAATTGTGCTGAACTGAAGTATGTTCATACTACAGTTTTGGGGGTCCTGATGTGCTTTCTATCGGTTCTTTATCCGTGTATAAGCAGTGACAAAGGGTTGGTGCCTTGTAAATATGTAGCAAACCTTTGATGTGGTGTGTCCTATGTGTGCATTAACTTTATTAAAAAGAGAATACTTGAGAAGTATGAATATCTAGACAAAAGGTGCCAAATGCAAAAGTTACTTGCATCTATTTTCTTTTTGTCCTCTCATATTTTTATAGTATTAATCGAGATTGTGCAGCTAAAGGGGTGACTTCAACATTTGAAAGGTTCCTCCTCTTCAAAGCATGATTTTTAATAGTAGCTCAGCTACCTCTTATTTACAACTACTGGAAACTGAAAAGAAAATAGATGCTGTTATTCAGAGCATGGTGAAGAGGCGAGAAGGAGCGTAGAGGGGTGGAAGTTGTGAGTAGCTGTATCTTCCTTGTGTTGCCACCATGAAAACAAATGCAGTGGTTCTCAGAGATGTTTGGGGCAGGTGGGGATTTGCTTGTGCAGAGGGGCTGCTTGGCCCCACTGCCCCGTGCTCCATGCAAATGTGGTTTGGGCCCGCCGGCCCCTCGGAGGGGCTGAGGGAGCTGTCGCCCCCCCAGACTGACTCTTGTGTCTCAAGCTTCCAGAAGAGAATTCCTGTTGCACTGTGCTCTTGTTGTCCTGGGAAATGCTGACTTGAAATCCTCTGGCAGTGGTAGTGCAGTTGGTGAGGAGATCCCTGCTCTGCCTCCTCGGTGACCTCGGCGGTGGCGTGGGCTGAGCTGGAGGTGAGCAGCCTCTTCCTTCCTTCCTGGGCTCTCCTGGAATAGATGTGGGATTCCAGTTTCCTCCCCGTGTCTGACAGTTGAGAGCCAGGTTACAGAGAGAACAGACTACAAAGTTCCAGTGGAGTTTTTTCAAGGTTTTTAGGTTTTTTTTAAGCTTTCATCCAATATCCTGAAGTTCTTCTGTGCACAGCTTGGTCAATAATTCTGGAAAACCTCAGGCAGCAAAGAGTGACCCATGTATATTCTCAGATGCAGAAGGAATTTAATTTTTGACTTTCTATATTAAGCACTAGCTATTTTATCTCGCTTTCCAAAAAAAATCCTAGATAGATGCAAAAATGACTTGAAAATAAAAAAAGCAGAGGTTTAGTTTTGTGATGGAGGAGAGTATATCCTAAATTGCTCATTAATATGAGTTTATGGTACAGTACAAAACCCACACTTTTTATTTTGTAAGGAATGTTTGGAATCAGCTGTAATCCATTGCTAGACTTGATTTGGTTTTTGATGGGGGGTGGGGAAAAAACCAAGTACAGAGGCTCTCCTAGTTCTGTGTTGGGCTTTAAAGTATAAACACCTGTCCTGTCATCTCTCTCATATATCTGTATATATATACACGCATTTATATTTATAAGAAATGTATTATTTGTTTGACTGATTGGTCTTTTTACATATGGTAACCAGGAATAGCATGTATGCATCAGTCCATAGTTGGAATCATATCCCTTAGATCAGTCCTGTGAGCTAATGTAAACACTATGGGTTCTATCCTAAAGCCTGAAAAGCTTGAAATGCAAAAGAAATGCTTTTTTCCTCTATTTCTGACTGGCCGAAAATCCACTTATTCCTTATTTATTTTGTGTAGGGGTCGGGGAGAGAGAAACCACAGGGATTCCAGAGAAATCATTTTATAAGTTGGTGTATTTTAGCAGCAATTAGAGTAAGATTAAATATGTTCTTAACTGTATCTTTTCTCTGTACTGTGAAGATACCAGTGAAGCATCACTTTGCTGTGGCGTAAGTATTACTGTGTCCCATGACTATGAGCTAGAGCAGGGGGTGCTGGGACAGCAAAATTTAGTGTAAAAATTGAAAAAAAAGCTTCTTTTTTTTGTGCATGAGAACCTTTTATAAGCATGACAAATAACTTGGGTTTAGAGCTGTTCTTTTTGCTTGGATTTGTGTCTGGATTCTTTCTCTGAGTTGGGCAGTTGATTTCTCATAGTTCTGTGGAATAATTACACTTTTGTAGGAACTTGGATGCTCTCAAATCCCAAATCCTATCAGGAGCCACTTATCGGTGTGCTAAACTTAGGATTAGCCCACCAGGTGCAGCAGAAGCAGGATTTAAAGTGATTTAAACCAACCAAAAGCTGAGCTCTGGGCAGACTGCAGAGTCAGGAATGTGCTGTCTTTCCTTGCACTCTCAACAAAAAACTCCAGACTCTGCCCAAGGAATGGGATTTAAGGTCTGATTGTGAATGGGTTCCTGGGGTGAGCAGGCAGGCCAGGAGCTCCTCAGTTCCTGCAGATGTTTGGGCATTGGTGCCTCTGTTCCCTTGAGATGTCCCACTGGCAGATCCAATCCCGACTGCTGGGGCACCTCAGGGCCCTTGGGGACACCTTGGGAAAGGCCCCAGGCCCCCACACTCCATCCTGCAGAGACAGGACTGAAATCCTGGGTGTCTTTGCTCTCAGCTTCTCCCAGCCCCAATCCACTGTCCCTGCAGCTCCCCTTTCTCTCCAGACCAGGGCATGGATGGCAGAGCTTGTTTGGCAGTAGTGAGGTGCTATTGTCTTGGACATTAAGGAAATTTTTTCATGGAAAGAGTGGTCAGGCATTGGAACAGGCTGCCCAGGGAGGTGGCAGAGTCACCATTGAAGAACTGAGCACATGTGGCCCTTGGTGGTTCAGTGGCCGGGATGGGATGTGGTTGAAGGTTGGACTTGATGATCTTGGAGCCTTTTCCAACCTTAATAATTCCATTATTCAGCCCAAACTTCACCTGCTTTTTATTTTCTCCATCACCATTTATTTTCCTCTTTGCCATGCCCCACCTCTGTCCTGTAGTTTCCTTTTATAGACTGTTTATTTATTCTCTTGGAAACTTTGGGTATCGTAATGAATTTTATTTCGGCTGCCAGGCTGTTAGGTTTAATCCAAATCTTTCTGTTGGTGCTTGAACTTGGATGGATTTGGGCAGTTTTATCCCTCCTCCCTCTTTCCATCACTCCTTTCTCCATCAGCCAAGCAGAGGCCACCCCCTAATCCCAACCACCCCCACCCTGCAGACACAAAAACTAAAAAGAATTGTGGAGAAATAATTTTTGGAGGATTTTTGGCTACTTCAAATTCTGCATCCTGTTTGCATAGTTTCATTTTCCTGGAATGTTTTCCTCAATGTCTATCTCAGCTGCTTTTCCTGTGGGGAAGCAGAAGGACTGAGTAGTTGAGAGAGCATGGAAAGGAGCTGGCACCAGAGTTTTTAATTAATTTTTAAAAATTAAAATATTTGGAGGCTCTCTTGACTCCCAAAAACAAGATGACCCTTGCAAAGCATTTGGATCTATCAGGATTGTCTCTGTGCTCCAAATAACAGAATATCAATGTAAAAAAAAATCATTTTAAATCACTAATTTTTGATAAAAACTTGATTCATTCCATCTTTGAGTGGTGAACACCAGGGAAGAGTGAACAGCTGCACGTTTGAGGATATTGTGTCCTGATATCTGGAGCGTCCTGTCATGAATTCCATGGGTTAAAAACGTCTTTGTGTGTTTACATGTCTTAATTTTATCTTTTTATTTAAAACACATCCTGCAGAATTTTATAAAGTACTGATGATTTCCTGAAGGAGCAGTTAACCCTCCAAGGCTAACTCTATATTTAATAGGTAGGGAGCTGTTGTTTTGTTCTTACAATGTGTATTATAGCAAATCCCTGCGCATGAGCGACAGAGACTTTTCAACTCTTCAATATATCCGAGGTTTACACATGGTAAAAAAACTCCTTTATGTACAGTAAGTAACAGCCTGCAAAATTTAGTCTAAAACTCGTCTTTTTTTAGTCTTAGAAATGCAAAGACCTGTTGGAAGCTTGTATATTTTTACTACGTCGTGTTCGGCCCACAGCGAACTCACACAACTGTGCTATGAATCCCTGAAAAATTTAGATTTCCAGTGGGAATTGCTGTCACAGCCTTAACTCTAGTGTTCTAAAAATGGTGCTGAAATACATTTTTGTGTGTGGATGTGGGTACCTGATCCGAGTCTGTGAGACTTCCAAGGCAAACCAAGCACTTGGAGTTACTACTGCTGGTAGTAACTGCAGCCATGCTGGGGAGCTGGCAAATGTGTAAATAGTTGGGAAATAATTCCACCAGTGGGAAATCAGGAGCAGTTCCTGGGTTTGGGGGTTTTCACTGGCAAGCATTGCGGATCTTGCTGGGTTTGGGGTCTGTGAGGAGCTGTTTGGGAGGCAGGGGGGTGAAATCCTGCCGGAATATTCACAGGTAAAATCCAAATCTGCCATTTCTCTTCCTAAAATTCTTCCTCAGAGAGTGGTGGCTGCTCGGGTGTGTTCAGAACTCAATGTCTGAGGATTATTTTTCTGTAGAAATACTAATTCAGGCTCTTCATTCCTCCATGAGTCATTAGAGCAGATTTCATGTAGAAATACCACTTGATGTGAGAGCAAAATTCACATGATTTAGGCTCTCCAGGTCGTGTTCTAGATTTAAAATACTCCAAAAATGCACAAAATTATTAGAATTATGTCTACTTTCTATATTATTTTTTTCAGGTGATATTTATGCCCATATCTTCACATCCGCTATCTCAGGTCCCTTTAATGAATACTTCAGGGATTTTGATGCCACATGTTGGCAGACCAAATGTAATATTTATATGCAATGAGCTGTTAGTTTTTTGTATTGTACAAATGTAAATTTGTAAAGATTTTTTTCTAGAGTTTTTTTGAAGTCACTGATGTAATCTAGGATGTTTCATTTTCCAGCTGTGGGATTGTCTTAATAAAAAAAAATAAAAAGAGAAACTGTTACTTTGGTTTTGCATTGCTTCCTGAGTAGTTGATACATTGGAAGGTAAAAAATAAAAAAAAAGGTAGGTAGAATGGAGGTTTTAAGGTTAAAAAAATTTGCTTTCTGATGTAACTGGCTAATTTTATAGTTTTAATTGGAAGTTTTATAAACTGGATTTAGAAACTTTATTTATAAATGGATAGAGAAACTTTTATACACTGTGAAGGTCTTGAGCAGGATGGGATGGAGACCCTCACCCCCATCACCATCCAGTCTGGCTCCAAAATCCCATTTTTCTGGGAAAAAAGGGTAGAAGTAGCTAATGATTTCTTGGAAGAAGGGTAATATGCCTGAAAGTGCTGTGAAATGGCTAAAAATGCCATGAAAGAAGCAGGGGAGGAGGAGGAGGCTCTGGACGAGGTCCCTCGGCCACTGTGGGACAGGGGTGGGTTCAGGGGGTGACAGCTCCAGGGGAAGGTTGTACCTGTTACCTAAGGGATATTTCATGGGAAACAAGGAATTACTCCTCTGCTCTTGCCCTTGATAAATAGCAGTGATAACATTGTTTAAACAGGGATTTTGGGGGTGGATGGGGCTGGGTTTGTGTAGAGCTGCCGAGGGGGGGATCTGCGCTTGGCCAGGGGCAGGTGCTGACAATAAATACATGGAATAAAAATTCTCAGCAGGAATTTCTTCCTGGAAAGGGTGGTCAGACATTGGAAGGACCTGCCCTGGGAGGTGGAATCCTCGCCCATGGAGATGTCCAAGGAAGGACTGGAGGTGGCACTCAGTGCTCTGGGCTGGGGACAAGGTGAGCATTGGGCACAGGTTGGACTCAGTGGTCTGGGAGGCCTTTTCCAGCGTTAATGATTCTGGGATTCTGTCATTCTATTTTGACTTTTCCCCTCATTAATCTGCTGACTTATTTGACATTTCACTTTATTGTGCTGATTCCAGTGGCATTTCCTCTCTGATGGGAATGAATATCTCCATTTTAACACAACACTCATCCTCCAAACCCCAGGGACAAAAAGGCTTTTTCTCTTTTTTCTTTTTTTTCTTTTTTTTTTTTAATTGATGGTTACAGAGAACAAAATTAAACTTGTTTTGCAGAGATGCTGGAGCCCCCCTTTATGTACATCCATCAGATGGCATTGGAGGGAAGGAATTCTAGTCCCTTCAGAGCTGCCTGACCTTTGCTAAACCTCCCTTGGCTGTCCCTGTGTTGATATTATTGATTTGATATTATATTGGTATTATATCATAGTTGTTGTATACTTTATTATCATCATGTTAAGGTCATATGGGATAATGCACATTATAAAATACATTATATAAAATATCAGAGTGATAGAAAACAACTATTTTCCCCATGCACTTTGGAAATGCATTTTGTAGAAGTACCTTTTTAAAGGTATTTTTTATGGATGTCTTAGAATTCAGCTGTGATTTTTATGCATTTCAGCAGCGAGTGGACTCAACACTGCCTTGCAGTGATGCGTCGGACAGCTGGGTCATCCCGACGCTCATTTCCAGCCCGGAAAACCCCAAGAGCATCTTTTTGAATTCACCCCCACGATGCTCAGGCGTGCAGGGCGCTGCCGGTGACACCGCGGGCACCGTGCGGTCACCACCGGAGCCTTCCCGAGCCGCGGAGCAGGGAGAGGCCAAGCTCTGCCTCCATCCCTGTCCAGTTCCCAACAGGAACGGCGTGACCCGAGCTGCAGGAGTGTTTGGACAGCGCCTCAGGGCCAGGGTGGGATTTTGGGGGATGCTGCTGTGCAGGGCCAGGCGCTGGGCTCCGTGATCCCTGCAGGTCCCTGCCAGCCCGGCAGAGTCAGTGACTCTGTGTCATTTGTCCTTCATTTGGCACATCCAGGAGCTGGGTTTGGGCACATTGTGAGGCCGCTGGCAGTTTGGAGCCGGCTGGAGCCGTTTGGAAGGCCAGGGATGCCGGGTGGGCCACCCCCTCCGTGCCCCGTCTGTCGGGACTCCCGGGTGTCCTTGTTCCTGGGTGAATAAAAGCGTCTTTGTGCCGAGCCTCGGCGGATCAGGTGAGGAGCTGGCGCCCGGCCCGTGACGCAGGTGCGGGCGGTGCTGGCAGCGCTCCCGGCCCGGGCCTTTCCCCCGCTGTGCCCGGGACGAGCCCTTCCCTCCGCCGGCGGTGCCCGGCCCGGGCCTGACGCAGGACCTGCCCTCCTCCATCAATATTTGCTCTGGTGCCAGCAGGGACGGCTCGCAGCGCTCCCGCAGGAGCTGCAGCCTCACACGTCCCCGCAGACGGTGCCGGAGCCCCGCGCAGCATGAGGGACCGGCTGGCGGAGCTGCAGCAGCGAGTGGCGGCCGAGGGGGACCCGCACGACGACTCCCTGAGCTTCGACAACCCCGCGTTCGTCAGGGACGACGCCAGCCCCGTGGGCCGGGCGCTGCGGGAGGCGGCCGAGCTGTGGCGGGCGCTGGAGCGGCTGGAGCAGCTCTCGGAGAGCATCGACAGGACGCAGCAGTCGGTGCTGTGCTGCACCTCGGAGGAGAGCATCGCCCGCGAGAAGAGCGGCCTCGGAGCGGCCCGGGCCGCCTTCGCCCGCCAGGCCGCGGCCCTGCAGCCCCGGCTGGGAGCGCCGCCGGCGGCCCCGGTGGGGGGCTCGGGGCGAGCGGGGCCCCGCGTCCGCCAGACCCAGCTGTGGCTGCTGCTGCGCCGCTACGGCGCCGTCCTCGCCCGCCACTACGCCCGGGAGAGCCGCTACCGGCACCGGCTGAAGGAGCAGATCCAGAGGCAGGCGGAGCTGGCGGGCATCAACCTGGGCGCCCAGGACGTGGATCTGCTGGCCGAGAGCCCCCAGGGGCCTCGCATCGTCGGCCGCGACCTGGAGGAGCTCAAGGCCAAGCATCACCTGGGCCTGGCCCAGGCGCGGCAGCGGCAGCTCATGGAGCTGGAGGCGCAGCTGCTGGAGCTGCGCGGGCTGTTCGTGCAGCTGGAGGAGCTGCTGGCCCAGCAGCACGGCGCTGCCGACAGCGTGGAGCAGCACGTCCTGCGCACCCTGGACTACGCGGCCCAGACGGGCGGCGGCGTGAAGAGAGCCGCCAAATACCAGCGGCCGTCGCGGCGCTCGGCCCTGCTGAGGGCGGCTCGCGGGCTCTGCTCCTGCTGCCCCTGCCTGCCCTGCCCCGGCCGGGGCCTGCGCTGAGCCGGGGCTGCGGGGACATTGCAGCAGCGCTTGGGGGTTCACCCCGTGCCGGGCGAGAAACGGTGTCTGGTGGGAGGGAGAATGTCCGGTGCTCCTGGAACAGCGGGGACACCTTGTATGATGGTGCGAGAACCGTGCGTACCTTGTAAAATGGTGTAAGGGCCATGCACGCCTTCCTTGATGGCACAGAGACCATGCACGTCTTGCTCAGGGATGCAGGGTCTATGCACACCTCACATGGCAGCATGGGGACCATGCACACCGTTCCCGATGGCCCAGGGACCATGCACACCTTGGAGGGCAGCACAGGGACCGGTTGCACCTTGCACCGAGATGGAATAACCATTCACACCTCACCTGGAAGCATGAGAATCAGGAACCTCTTGCACAGTGGCACGAGGACTGTCACCACCTTTCCTGATGGCACAGGGACCCTGCACACCTTGTGTGGAGCACAGGGATCAGGCACACCTTGCTCGATGGCACAGGGACCTTGCACACCTTGATGGCACCATGGGGACCATGGACCTCCATTGCAGCACCCAGCCAAGAAAAGCACTTTTAACACTCCAAAACCTGACTTCAGAACTGTCACATTTCTTGGTTTTGTTACTGTTTCAATGAGAGAGGGCAAAAAGCCTGTTGAAGTTTTTGGCAGGTCTGTGGTTACATGTGAGGGGACCCAATGGCTTGGTGCCACCAAGGAGCAGCATGAAGGCTCCTCCACCACACCCCAATCCTGATTCTCCCCACTTCCTCCAGTTTCTTCTCCCTGGGGGTTATTGGGTGCATTCATGTTGCATTTTGGTTGCTGCTGGTTTGTCAGGCAGTGGATCAGCTTTGGGCTGGGTGTTCCTCATGGCTCATCCCATGCTCCAACACCAGGAGAGGAATTGCACAATTGTTCTGGGAATCCACAGGCTTTTACTTCAGCCTGCACATTGCCAAGCCAGCCAATATCCCACATGTGCTAGAAATGCTGGAAACTTAGAGTGGCCCTTTTATTTGGCCCCCACATCACCACCTGAATTTCCCAAAACCTCTCAAATTAAAGCCTTGGGCCTGATTAAGTTTTTTGGGAGCCTTTGTGGAAAGCTGTGTCCTGACAGCTCATCCCAGTGCTCTCAGCCACCCTTACATTTATTTTCATCTTCTGGCTGAGCTTTAATAAAACAATTTCTCAATAACCTCTTGAGTGTGGAGAGTTATTTCTTTGCAGCAGGGAGCCCAAAGCTAAGGAAGAGCAGAAATTGAATAACTTCTCAGTGTGTTGATTGAGTTAAATTCTTAGGAATGTATAAAACTTAATTTTCTGGCTGATAAATTCATATTTTCTGTTGACCTGGAAGACCCCCACATCAGGAATGTCCATCCCTATGAGAGCTCTGGGAGCCAAGTTGAGTGGTCTCTGCTTTTGCCCTCTTCCTCCTTTATTTTCCACTTGTGAGGTCTAAATGAATATTCCTTTTTCATTCCAATTTTGATGAATGGAAGTTCACCTTTATTTAATTTTAATAAAAAAACAAAACAAACCAAACAAACCCACAACTTCCAGACCATTGGAAACAGCCCTTGCATCCCACATCCAACCCCACATTTACTGTGTGGCTGCAAGAGCCACCTCCTGGGAAGCACTGAAGTTATTTACAGCCTCCCAGGATACAAAGAGAAGGGAAATAAACCTGCTGAGGTTGGGAGGTGGCAAATCCAAGCTCAATAAAACATATTTAACCTCCTTTCATGCCCCAGTGTCACAGCTCCGTGCAAACAACCTCCCTGGAGCCCTCTCGGGTGGCTGGGCAGCGTCTGGCCCGACTGGTTTTGCTGCTCAGGAGATCATTCTCATTTATCATTATAAAACTCAGGGGAAAGCTGGGTCAGCAGCAGTGCCTTCAGCCAGGACGTGTTCCCTGAGGATTTCATAGAGCACAGCTCCCCTGGAGCCCAGCACAGAGGGGATGGTCCTGGGCCCGTGGGGCTTCAGCAGCCACGAGATCTCCTGAGTGTGGGATCAGCTGGAAAACAACCCTGATTGTGTACAGGGATCCATGAGGAGTTAAAGGAGGAGGAAAAGAGGAGAAACTTCATCCCTTGGAGTGGATCTTCCCACCACCATTCCAGGGCCTCCCCCCCTCACAGCCAGGAATTCCTTCCCATTATCCCAACTGACCTTGCCCTCTGGCAGAGGGAAGCCATTTCCCCTTGTCCTGTCGCTCCTGGGCAGCTCAGACTGGAAATTCCAGTTTCCCGGAGCCTGAAGCCGTGTTTGCACAAATCTTTGTGTTTTCCAAGCAGAGACTCAGATTTAGGGGCTGTTCCTGGCTGGGACGGCAGAGCTTCCATGATGGGAGAGAAAGGAGAGGGATTTGTGGCAATTTTTTATCCTCACCATGTTCCCATCACGCTGTGGGAATGATGGATACGTCACAGTCTGCCAGGATCCCACAGTGGCACTGCAGGATGAATCAAGGAGAGCTTCTCAGGGATGATTTGGTGCCTGAGTGCTGTTTGCAAGGCTCCAAGTGAGGTTCAGGGGACAGCTGGATGTTGTCCCTGGCAATCTGCATTTCTGGAGCTCTCAGAGCCTCGGGGATGAGCCACCCCCAGGGATGGGACAGTGACTGCCCTGGCTTTGCCTGGAAACGGGGTCAGAGCCACCTTTGCACCCACGGTGATCAGCAAGGCTTTAAACAGCCCTAAATTCGAGTTCTGGTGCAATCCTCCCTTCACAGGATGTTTTTAATTTGGCTTTACACAACATATCTATACCTCTGGGCTTTGTGACCTGGATCAACTTCTGCTTCTCTGAAAAAGGGGCTTTGTTTTAATGATTTTGTCAGTCCATGTGCACTACATCATCTCCATGGAGTCTTCGATAATGTTTCACTCGGAATACAGAGTTTTTCAGGCTGGATTAACACTGAGAGGCAAAAGAATTGACTGTTCAAGCCCAGCAAATGGGTCAAGCTGAACTTTGCTGTATCAAATACACCTTAAGGAGAGTTTTCCCTCCTGTTTGTAGTGGCACAGAGCCATTTGTGATGAGGAGCTGTTTTACAGCTCAAATGTTCTGTCTGGCTTGCAGGAGTCTGTCTCCAAGACAGAACCTGTGGCACTTGGTTTTATGGGAGAAGGAGGTGGCCTCTCTGTCCTCCAGGAAAGGCCCAGTATTTTTTATTTTCACAAAATTACGGTGGCTGAGTGACATCATTTCCCTCATGTTCCTCAACAGTGAATCCTATTTCCCAAATATTAGCACAGCAATAAACCTGAGACCTGTAGAAAGCATTGGAGCCATCAGCCAACAATGAGCAAATTGGTGGTGACTTCCAGATGGAATCGTGGGCAGAAGGCACCAAACAGGAGCACCAATGTCATAAATCACAACTATTAATTGGCATCATTATTTGGGCCACAAAGATCAATTTTAACTTGTCTTCATTTTTAACAGAGATGTGAATCAAACATGAAGTGGGAAAACTGGAAGAGTTGTTTCCAGGTGTGGTTTTCCAGAGTGGTTTGCAAGAGCAATCCTCTTCCTGCTCTCTGGATGACACAGTGAAAACCTTTGCTCCTTTTTGTCCCCAAGCCATATCCTTCAGAGGGTGGATATTTCTGCACTTAATTCTGATGTTATTCAAATGGGAAGAGAAATAATCGTGTCAGTGCCTCTCTGAGGTGGGGGTACAAAGGCTTTCCATGCCTTTCCACACTAGGATGGCATAACTGCAATAAAACTCTGTTTTACTCACTGCTTTACACTCAGCTCAACTCTAAACCAGCTCCTTTTTAAATCATTTACTCATTTTCTTTTTATATGAAGCCTGACAGGCTTCAGAATAACTGAAGTGGAGAATATTAGGAAGAGAGGAGCAGGGAAGATAAACAATCTTGAGAGCAGCGTACAAATGCAGCTCGTTCAGTGCTGGAACGGGAACATTCAGGCACTTTTTCCAAAAGAAGCAATTAGCACTTTTTAAATAGCTGCAAAAACTCCTTGTGTTCACTGCCATGAGGAATGGATGAGGTTTATTCACCACAACAAAAAGGATTTTATTGAAAACAGGGAGCAGATAGGAGACCTGAAAGCCGAACTTTTGTTGGAAGTTAGTGGCTGTATAATCCGAGTGGAGCAGGGAGCTGGGTTGGTTAAGGTGGGCAGCAGATATCCATAGGCTTCATACAGGAATTTTTTGAAGTTTCCATGGTTCCTGCCCCAGCATCCTCAGAGCGGAAATGTTTCCTGGTTTACTATTTCAATATAGAATCCCAGCATGGTTTGGGTTGGAAGGGACCTTAAATCCCATCCCACCCCCTTGCCGGGGACACGTTCCCCTATCCCAGGGTGCTCCAAGCCCCATCCAACCTGCCCTTGGACATTTCCAGGGATCCAGGGGCAGCCACAGCTTCTCTGGGCACCTGTGCCAGGGTATCCCACCCTCACAGGGAAGATTTGGTGGCTGAAAACCATCAGCAGCACAGGAAGACCATGGAATTCCTGACCCACGCTTATAGGAATGGTTTGGATTCAGCTCTGTCCACAACAGCTGCAGGAAATCCAAATCCCAGCTGGGGTGACTGGAGGGACTGTGGGGCTCATCCAGTCCAGCATCCCATGAGCCCAGGTCAGCTGGGGCTCTGCTCAGCCAAGTCTGAACAACCTTCAGGGATGGAGACCTCAGTCTCTGGGAAATCATCCCTCTGGGGGGGGGGTCTGTTAAAGAAATTTCTATTCAATTTGGTGGTTATTGGGAAAACTGAAGTGCAGGTTGGCTGTAACTTGGGACCTGAAACACTTCCTCTAATTTTGCTCCATATTCTTGCATTTTAACCATGCCTTGTCAACGTTCAGAAATGTAAATAGGGACAGGAGCAGATGTGCCTCAGTCTAGGACAGAAAATCAGTATTTTGTCCTTTTGTCTCTGAGCTGTTGAGGAAGTTCTGGGAGAGGATTGTGGACGTGACCCAGCAGATCTGCTCTGCCGTGGAACATGGGCCCTCTCTCTTGTGCTGCCTCAGAATGGAGTTTAAAAGAAATCATTCTTATTTCCATACTGAGTCATTGCTGACACTTTGTTGAGTGAGTGAATTTTGTTTCAGCTGCTGGTGAATTGGGGACAGGTGCAGAGGATCAGCTTTTTGTTCTTCTGGCAGATGCAAGGAGTGGGGAGAGCAATGTGGTTCTCCTCCATAAAGCAGCCACAGAATAATGGTAAATTATGACTAAAGCATTTCTGATGAATAAAGGCAGAATCACAAAGTTCCAGAAGAAAATGTGATCCACAAAAAAACTGAAGTTTCCAAACTTGCAAAATACAATTTTGTTATAAAGCCAGATATTTATCATTTGTTTTAGTGGCTTTGAAACATCTCATGGAATCATTTAGGTTGGAAATAACCCAGCTGGAGGAGAAGAAGGTGGGTGAAGTCACCTAGCCCAGCACACACTGGTCCCAGGTAGGTGGGAAGTGTTACAAGAGGTACAGACCTCAAAGCTTGAGCTTGGACCCAGCCACCACAGACATTTCTCACCAAATTCATTGCAATCTATTTTTCATACTTATATCATTACTTAAAGTATTTTTGGGTGATTTGGGCCTGTTGTTTTATTATTTAAATGGTTATTTCTCAGTTAGAAAAGGCTTCAATAAAAGTCTTTAGCAATTTCAAAGCTCTATCTTGAGAAAAGTGATGTAAGTGAAATATTTCATTAACTGATTAAATTTGGGGGTTAGACACTGAAAAAGATGCAGGATACTTTTCACTGTTGGACAGTGAACCCTCCTGGCTTTGGGGGCAGCCAGTTTTGGGGCAGGCTGATGTACAAGCATAGGCTTTGGAGTTAAAGAAAACCTGAGCAGCAATTTCAGCAGAGCTCCACCTCAGGGTCCACACCCTGCATCCATTTATCCTTCCAGGGATAAACTCTGAGCTGTAATTCCACCCCAGTTTGGCAGTTTCGTAATTTTTCATCGTTTTTCCACCGTTTCATGGTTTTCCCAGCCAGCGACAGCCGTGTCCCAGAGACAGCACAAGGAGCCCCTTGGCAGCTCCGGGGACGCTGCTCAGGCTCCTCCAGCCCATCTGCCATGCGGGTCCCAGGGATTTGTGCCTCCAGCGGGGAGGACACAAGGAATTATTTATGTGTGGGCTCACACGGGAGCAGCGCCGGCAGATGGATCCCTGCGGAAAGCTGGGAATCCCTCATCAGACACGTCCCGGGGATGCTGCAGGAGGGCGATGCTGCAGCCAAGCCTCTCCCGGCTCCGTGTGCCCATGGCACCGTGCCCGTGGGCTCTCCTGCCAGAGGGAAAGACCTGGGCAAGGCTGAGGATGCGTTTTAGAGGAGGAAAAGCGTCAGGGATGGGAAGGAAGCGAGGCCCGTGGGTGGTTTGCAGGGATGCTGCCGGCTCTGCCAGCAGGGAACGGAGGGCTGAGATCCCGCTCTGGAACTCGGCTGCGCCATCCCTGTCCCACCCAGCGGTGTCACGGCCAGCCCGGGCAGTGTCCGGGGAGCTGCAGCCATCCCTGTGCCAATTAACACCCTGTGCCAATTAACACCCTGGCCGTGGGTAATTAACCCGCGGGCGCATCCCGGCTCTGCCCCTGCCCGCGGTCCAGAGCGGAGCCTCCGGCTCAGCCCAGCCCGGAGCGGCTCCTTCCCACAGCCCCCAGCCTAATTAAAGGGCTTGGTGTGTGCTAATGGCTGCACTAATTAAATGTTGCTGTTCATCATTCAATAATGAGGCTCATTAGCATAGGCTGTGCAGCGAGGCGCTCGTGGCTCTGCCCAGGAAACCCGGGAGTTCCCTGCTCCAGAACGGGATGATCCAAGGTTTTTTTCCCAGCATCTTAAAGCATTTTGACTTGTTTAGCCAAAAGAATTTAAAATCGGGAACATTTGAACGGGCTGTGGAGGGAAACATCCATCTGCTTGCTGGTTTGGGTCATTATTGATCCCTTCAGTGTTCCAGAGGCTCGGGGAAAATCGGATATCGAGCACGTTCCCAAAGGGAACATTTTTGCATGTGTACAAAGCTGAATTGATTGCAAGAGTGCAGCCAGCACGGTGAGAAATTTCAGCTGGTTGTTTTGCTGGTGCACCATAGAACAATGTTTTTTGTGTCATTTCTGCACCATAATTCTCAAATTTCCTGAACTAAGCAGAATATGAAAGAGCAGAGTATTAAAGACTCATATCCACTGAAATATTCACAATATACAATCTTAAAACATCCACAACACTAATTTAAACCATTCCAGCCATTGGGTAAAAATAAAAACTGGGAAGAAAAAACCCAAAACGCACAGCAGGGCTGAAAATCCAACTTGCTTTCACCACTCAGTTGCAGATAACCCTGGTGAATCAGAGAGTCCTTTTAAATCCTCATTTTATATAATTTTATTATCAGAGAGGCCAGCTGGGATCATTGTGGCTAAAGATTACCAACATTTCCATTACCATCACTTTATAGCTTGGCCATAAACATCCCTCAGAACTGGGATGGTCCAAGGCTTTGCTTAGGAAGAAATTTTTGCCTTCAAAACTTTGAGTGACTTGGGAACCATTAAGGAAGGCAAAAGGAAAATAAAAAGGTTAATTTTCCTCATGGTGGATATTTTCCCAGCCTTCATAACAGGAAAGTCTGTCTGTAATGGATACTTCTCCTCCCTATTTGCTTGTTTTCTTGGAAAATAGCTTTGTGTCAGGAGCAAAACAGGGCAAAAATGGGATTTTTTTTTTGGTGGTAGGTTTGTTTCTGGGATGGGGTTTGTGCTGCAGAAGGGCAGAGTCGGGATTTACCCTGGCTGTGATGTTTTCCCCTCTCCATTAACAATGGGAAAAAAGCTGGGATGTAGTGCTGTGAAACTGCACTGAGAGAGGGAGAACTGGGAGTGATGAGAACTGGAGCAAATGCCCTTTTGCTGGATACAATGGGATAATTTTATTCATAAAATGGCAAATAATTCCCGTGCTGGAAAGCATTTTGCTTTTTCCTAGGAGGGAAACAATGGGCACAATTCATGCAGGCACCAAGGAAAACACGTTTGAAGGCAGAGATTGCTCCAGAGCTCCGTGTGAGTGTGGTAAATGCTCCTTTAATTCCAGAGCTCCGTGTGAGTGTGGTAAATGCTCCTTTAATTCCACATCCAGCCCCGGAGCTCCCTCAGGGATCATTCCACACATGATGCTGTGCCCTGGATCAATAGGTTAAAGCTTCCTCATCACTTTGTACCATTGGGTCAAACCAAGGTTATTTTTAGCTCCAAACCACCTTTGTGCTGTGGTATCCGAGAGGGAGGAGCTCCCTGGGACCTGTTGGGTTGGAAATTCTTTCCTGTTGGAGTGTTGTCAGTGTTATGTCCATGTGAGCATCAGACAAGGGGTTTGACCCTGATCTATTTATTTCCCATTAGGGGAGCCCATTAAAGGAGATTAGAGGCCAACTCAAAGTGCACAAATCATTCCTCTTGCTGCTGAGAGCCAGGGAAGTAAGAGAAAAGAATTTTATTCATCCCTTACCAAGCAATTCCAGGTCGTGGGGTGATTTATGTCAGGCAAATATCAGGAAATATTCATCCACATTAACATATGGACAATGCCAGGATGTCCAGGAAAATCCCATCTCCTGGGACCTCACCAAGAAAAAAAAATTAAAATTAAAATTAAAATTAAAATTAAAATTAAAATTAAAATTAAAATTAAAATTAAAATTAAAATTAAAATTAGTGTTATTGCTGGCAGGGAAGGAGATAAGGTGTTAAGTAAACCTGATAAGGGATGCAGGGCTGTAGCACATCCAGGGATTCACATCTGTAAGAGCTCAGATGGGACATGAGATTTGTGGGAATCTGTGGCATGGCACCCATGAATCTACAATAAAATAAAATATTTCATAAATAAAAATATCTTCTAGCCAGCATTGCTCACAGCCACAATGTCCCACCTGAAATTTATCCTTCTGAGCAGATTTTTGGGAAGAAGAGTTGTGGTGCAAGATTACATCGATTTCTTATTTAAAATAGACTTTCCTGGGGTTTTGTCTCTGTGTGAGTGTGTGGGTTTTATTCTTTCATTAAATAAAAACCTAATGAAAATAAGGATCTATAAAGTTGGAGGGCAGGAATGACTCCACTGCCTCTGGAGAGAGGCCATTAGCTCTGTCTGAGCTGTTTTATTACTGAGAGCTGCAAAACCACTCCTTTGCTTGCAGAAGCAGCTACATTTTAGTTTGGTAGCATTTGGGGGAAGGACTGTGATTAACTGAGAGGTCGATTTTCTACATTTTCTATACAATTTCTAATTCAAATTATATCCAAATTAAATTTAAACCAGAAAAAGGCTCTTTTTGCTTACACAGAAACAGCCTGAATCACACACATATAAGAGCTCTCCTTTTAATGTGTTTTTCCCAAGATTTGGCAAAAAAAACCAGATTTCTAAAAAGTTTCCTTTATCCACACCTGATATTCCTGCATCCTGGTAAAACCTGCTCAGAGCCATTGGATTCCAAATACCTGAGTGAATAATCAGGCAGACCAAATACAGGAGTCAGGATCACTCTGGCTGGTGTTCTCCTGGGTATCCAGAGGGCTCAGGGAATTCAGGAGGAAATTCCACAGGAACTTTGGTGCCAGGTTTTGCCCTGGCTGCCTCCTCTGCTCCAGAGCTGCGTCACCATTTTATGGAGCACGTGGAATATTTGTGGATTCATTATTTCCATCTCTGCTTCCCCGGGAGCAGGCACGAAACTTCATTATTTTTTTAATTTAACTCACTAGAAATACTGAAAATTGCTTTGAGCAGTTAATGTAGCTAAAATACAATAAGCAAGCTCTGCTGTACATAAAAGACAAAAAACTCCTGCTCTGGTCCAGTTCTCTGTGTGCCCAGTAAAATAGTGGAATATGGAATAACAGGCTTAAACCCCCCCCTTCATTATGGAATAACAGGTTTAAGAAGCCTTGTTCTGTACCAAAACCTTAAAAACTGGCAGGGGAAATATTAAATTCTGCAGCAGGACTTTACTGCCTGGGTTTTATCTCTTTTCCAGCTCCAGGTTCCAAATGAGTGTGCAGATCCCAGAATCATCCTGGTCCTGGAGATGAGTGGGGTGGATCCAGGGGTTGACATCCTGCTGGTTCTGCTCCATTCATCACCATCAGCAGGGATGCTGCTCTGCCTGGCAGATTTTTGGATCCATAATTGCATCAAAAGTGGGAATTAAATGGAATATTTCAGGCTGGTGAAGCCACGGCCCTGGGTGGCTTGGAAGAGGAAAAAAGGGACCATGTTAATTGAGGAATTCCCAAATAGAGGGTCAGCAGAGCTGCATGGAGAAGAGGAAGGAGAGGGAGGAGGCTGAGATTACAGAGCAGTAATGCTCTGAGTAATCCAGCAATCAGGGATGCTGGGCTGGAAAACCAGGAGTAGGTGGCACCAATTTTTCCCTAAGGATAGGGACAGGACTGCCCAGTGACAGCAGAGCCCTGACTGGATCACATTTCAGAGCAGGGAAAACTGTGTGGATGGAAAGAAAGACATGGCTTATGGAGGTGGTTTGTGAATAATGACATTTACATGCTTTAAAAAGTCCCATCCCAGCAGAACCAGGCACGAGGCTGCAGCCTCAGCCCTCCAAGGTGTGAGCAGCCCCATGGAGCTGAAATGGGGACAGAAGTGCCACTCCTGAGAGTTAAACAGAAAATTCCCAGCTTTGGAAATACTTGGGGCAGGCTGGCTGCTCCCACACCCAGAGCTCACTCCGTGTCCTGCCAGGCTGGGGCTCCTCCTGCTCCAACCCATCTGTGCTGATTTTATCACCATAGACTTCAAATGAGTTGGATTTCTCCTGAATCAATCCCCAATTAATTACCTCAGCTGAACATTGTACAAAGGAGCAATTTTTATCTCTTTCCCTGCCCATGTGACTGATTCACTGGTAATGGAAATCTTTGCCTTCAGGCAGAGGAACGATGGCAGCCCGGTCTTCTGCTGCCCATAAAAGCCAGAAAAACTCAGAGATATTGCTCTCTTTTTCCCATTTTCCATTTTTTATAGACATCTGCATCCAATCAATCGTAACAAATGTCTTCTCTAAGCTCCTTGTATATTTTTTAAAGGTCTGACTGGTGCAACTCCTGAAGGAAGCAATAGGAATATGGCTGTAAATGGGCAATTAGTGGGAAGCAACACTCATTTATGATTTTTTAATAATTTCTATGAAATGTTACGAGTAATTTTACTGAAACCTGCTTATTTGTCTTGCACTGACCTCACTAGAAACACTCATCTTGCTAAATTGACCAGCGAGCCACATTTATTAGAGTCATTTAAACTGGAAAATATCAAGTGACTTATAAAATGCAGAAGCTGGAGCAGAGGATTCACATTTGTAGAATCTCCTCTTTCTGCCACTGGTTAAACCCAGCCACTTCAATGGCAGCAGATCATGAGTCACAAGCCTGTAGGAAACAGAAAATCTGTCCAAAGTCTGGAATATTTGTGGTGTTAGGAGGGACAGCACCAGGATTCAGCCACCATGGTGCCACTGGAGAAGGAAGGTTGAGGACCCTCCAAGGGTCTCCAGCCTGCAGGACTTTGTCCAGCAAGTGAAAGGAACTCCCCTGTAGGATGGAGAATCTTTGTCTGCCCTGTTTTTCCTGAGAGAAGTCTCTCAGTTGTGCCGTGCAGTGAATTTTATCAATTGATGAATTGATTTCCCTGGAGAACAAACATTTCTCCCCACGCTGGGGACAGGCCCAGGAGATGGGCTGGGTTTGATGGCACAGGAGCATGTTTGGGTTTGCTCTTTCCTCCTCCCTCAGCTCATCCCAGTTCTCCTTTCTCCTCCTGACTCATAAATAATGGAGCTGTACAGAACAGCCAGAATCTACCCAGATCTTACAAAAGGAGGTATTCTCCACTGGAAAAAACAGTGTAATTGCAGTTTCATTTTATTATTTGATCTCTCTGTTGTTTATAGTGTAAATAAGGAAGACTGGGATTTGGGAGCTGCCTCCCAAAAACCTCTGTTAAAAAGGAAGTTGGGTTATTTTGCTTGGCTGCTATAAATACTTCATGAAAATGTCTACTCTGTCAAAGAGAATGTGAATTTGCTGAGTGTTGAAAGGAGCTGCAGAAATGCACATTAAAGATTCACAACCCAGCCCAGGCTTCATTCAGGAGAGGCTTTCTCATGATTTTTTCAGTTGATGGGATCCTTCACAGACATGAGAATATTTGTATCTTCCTTTGACTAAAAAGCTGCTTTAAAGCACAGCTTGATGGTCTTATTCAAACAGAGACAACATTCAAAGCTGGCAATTAAGGACTCAGGGTTTTGGCCAAGGCATCACATCCCCACTGCTGAAATATTCAGTGCTCAATGCTGGCACTGGGTTTGTCTCACTTGGTGAGGAGCAAACCCTGGATTTGAGCTCTGCTTGTTACTTCAGGTGCCTTGTGACAGGGCCATGCTGAGCTTCTCCACATCCTCCTCATTGAATCCAAAATTAAATAGCCCAGAAATCACAGAATCCCAGGATTTTTGCATTATTTTCCACCCTGTTAGTTGTGGGGATATGTGGGGTGAATTAGCCAAATGGTCCATGAGATTTTAAGTTGTATTCCAGCTATTTTGGCTGGACAGGGCTTGGAGCAACCTGGGATAGTGGAAAGTGTCCCTGCCCATGGCAGGGAACAGAAAGAGATGAGCTTCAAGGTCCCTTCCAACCCAAACCATTCTGGGACTCTGTGATTCTCTCTTGGATATTCCCAAGTCATTATTTTTCAGCTTTTCAGTTGCCCATCCCAGCGAGTCCTGCACGTGTAACACAACACCTGCATATCCTAATTACATCCTGAATTCCATTTGTTCATTGAGTACTTGTCCATGGCTATATCTGATTTAAACCTGCCAACAGTTTTTCCCTAGCAAACCATGAGTATTTGAGTAGATCCTGCAATCCATTTCTCAGGGCAGCGCCTCTCCCTGCGGTCATTTGGGCTGTTCTGTGTCTTACTGTGCTTCCATTCTTTTGGAAAGAAAATGAAATCTCCCACATGAATTAGCATAATTTCTTGTGAGAGTGGCTGTGCTAAAGCCATTGACTAAAGCAGTTTGCAAACCAGAATATCTTTCAGGGAGATGAGTTCCTTCTGGGCAGATATGCAAATGCAGCCTTCTTTTTATTCAAATATCTGAGGAATTATTTGTGGGGAATTAGTTTGTGATTGTTCCTGAATCAGTATAAAAAGCACTTGGACACTGCCTGCATATTCAGTGTAGTTATTTATAACACTTAATAACTCAACTCAGCAAAGGTCACAAGGGATAAATGGTGCTCCTGGATTCAGGCAGACATAATTCATTAAGGATTAACATCAGTCTGGTAATAGAAAAACATAAAGGAGCTACTTGGCCTTCACTAATTTCCCTAAGATCAACATCCTTTAGGGTTTGGGGATGTTTTATCTATTTTCTGTGCAAAACAGATCCAAGGAGATATTGATTGGGGTGCTCTAAGGTCAAACCCTGGGTGTTTACGGAGCATCAGGGGTTGAAAGGTGAGAAAGAACAAACCCTCAGCTCTGGCACTGCTAAAAGCGGCAGCCTGAGGTAGTCCAGGATCCAGAAAAGGAAGATGACCTGTTCCTAGGGTATTTCTGGGCTGAAACCACCTCAGCAGGAGCTTTTACCATTCTCCAGAAAGCTCAGGCTAAGCAAAAGCAGCCCAGAGATGAGGAGAGTTCCCAAAGAGTGCAGAACCAACCAGGAGCAAACCAGGAGTGGAGCTGGAGTGGCGCCTCTGCCAAGGGTGCTCCTGCCCTGACACAGAGATCCAAGAGCTCTGGGAGGAGAGGGAAAGGGCTGGGAGGTGAGGGGAGCTCGTGCCAGGGTGACCCAGGTAAAGTGAGATAAAACCTGCCAAAGGGAGATGTTCTCCAGGGGTCCCACACTCCACAGTTCATGAAGTGAAATGTGACAGTATAAAAATATTTTTCATAATCACCACACTCTATCCTTGGCCACGTGGACCCTGCAGCAAGAGTGATCCAGGGAAATCCTGTAAGCAAGATCCATCTCCTCATTCCATCCAGCCCAGGAGGACTTCCCTGGGCAGCAGCACTCCTGCTTTCCTCTGTCACCAACTCCCCCATGCCTGGAAGTTTTCATCTGAACAGCAAGAAAAAGCAGATTTCTTGTTGGGTTGACAACATCCCATTAAAATCCAGCTGGAGCTGTCTCCTGTTTTGGTGGCAGTGCATCCGTTTGGGCATCTGTCTTGTAGGTCAGACATCCTGAGGTACCACTGAAGAACCAGAACTTTATTACTGCAGAGAAGAAGAGATAAAAGAGAGAGAAAGATAATAATTACAGGCTGAGCAGAGGAGAAAAATGCTATTAGTGGCTCCAACGACCTGTCTGCCCCGGGCATTGGAAGTCCACCAAAATAAACAATTGGTCCAGGAGATGTGAGTAAATAGATAATGCAAAATTTATGTTCTTTGGGTTTCTTTGTATTTAATGTATGCAGTGACTCCACAAACAGGTTGTGTCAGACACGGTGTCCAGCAGAGCACGTCAGCTGAGCTGCTCTGACAAAAACCAGGTCACAAAGGGTGACCCACTCCAAACTGCAAAGACACTTCCCTGTGCACCAGCAGGACATGTGGAGAGAGCTGACATTGCAGCAGAAAGTTCTGCAGTTGCTTGGAAGGTGAATTGTGCTTTCCTGCTGAAATGGAGAGGGATCACTATGGCAGAGCACTGAGTTGTGGAGCCTCAATCCTGCTGGCACCATGTGTGGTCAGTCATTGTCCCTCAATCCTGCTGGCACCATGTGTGGTCAGTCATTGTCCCTCAGTCCTGCTGGGACCATGTGTGGTCAGTCATTGTCCTCAATCTTGCTAGGACCATGTGTGGTCAATCATTGTCCCTCAATCTTGCTGGGACCCTGTGTGGTCACAGGAGTGATGATCACCTGTGGAGGGAGGTAAATTTGTGTGAGGGCACAACTCAGAGGGACCCCAGCTCAGGTTTGCTCCACAACGACTCCATCCATGAGAAGTTTAGTCCAGCTCCAGGATTAGACTTCTAATCTTTGTATTTAAACTACAAAGTGAAAGATGTCCCCAGCCGTGGTTTGGAACAGGATGATTTTGAGGTCCCTTCCACCCCAAACCATTCTGTGATTCTACGAAAATAATGAAAACCCCGAATCCCTGGTCATCGGGCAAAAGATCCCAAATATTTTTTAGAGCAGATTTCCCTGCTTGTTTTTTTTTTTTTACATTTCTCCTCAGGTGTGGCACAATTCCACTGGCAGCCCCCAGCTCCATTCCGAGCCAGCCCATCCTCGGAGAGGGGGGAGCCGGGCTGGTGCCAGCATCCCGCCCCGGTCACCATGGCAACGGGATGCACAGGACAGCGAGCAGCAGAAACCCTTCGGAACCCTCTGGAGCTCAAGAGGAATCTCAATTATCACCACCCCAGACTCCGGGTGTCTCCAGGGACGGTGTGAAGGACCGGGGTGACGCAGGCTCTGATGTCACCCGGCGGTGCCACCGTCGGAATCCGGCGGCTCCGGGTGGCACCGGTGTCACGGAGAGAATGACAATGAGCCGGGCAGGGCTGGCTCTGCGGGAGGACCCGGAGCGCTAATGAATGTTAACAGCGCCCGAAGAGCCCGTGCTCGGCATGGTAATGACGGCCCGAGGCAGCGAGGGTGACACGGAAAGGAATAATTGTGATATCGGAGGGAAAAGAAAGGGACCAGCTCCCGGGAAATGCAGCTCATCTGCACGGCAGGGCTTCACCTGTGCATGGGAAATGGCCCAAGGTGGGACGAGAGGGACACGTGGAGGTGCAGGTGATCTGTCATTGCAAGGACCAGTTCTGGGTGTTTCACTGTTGCTATTTGAGATGGTTTTTCCTTGGGAGAGGGAACAAAGCCTCACCATTTCCCCTGGTGGCTCCAGGTGTTCTACCTGGCACCTTCTCCAGTCATTCCATAGAACCCCAGGGTGGTTTGGGTGGGAAGGGACCTTAGAGATCCCCAATTCCACCCTTGCCATGGGCAGGGACACCTCCACTAGCCCAGGCTGCTCCAGCCTGGCCTGGGACACTGCCAGGGATCCAGAGGCAGCCACGGCTGCTCTGGGAAATCCATTCCTGGAAAATTTCTACTCTGTTCCATCCCCACCTTCACAGGGAGGAATTTTCTCCTAACATCTGATCTAAACCTGCTCTCCTTCAGCCCAAAATGATTTTCAGATCACATCTGCCCAGCTGCATGAGGAACAATGTGCCACTCGTTGACCAATGAAGATTCCTATGTGCCACTCGTTGACCAATGTGAGTGGCACATAGGAATCTTCTCCACTCCCATTTCTTTTTTAAATTTTGAGTCTCAGATTTTCAGAGCAGAAAACTTTAATTGGAACAATGGTCACAAGCACAGGGTCTTTCTGCAGTGGTTTTGAGCTTCAATAACAATTAATTTCTAAAGCTCATTACGTGGGTTATTTGTGTAATGAGCTCAGGCAGTGTTTGGAGTCACTGCAGCTGCTGCAGGTGAGAGCAGCTGAGTTTCAGGTGAGGGATGATCTGTGCAGAAAATCAGATTCCTCCTGACCTCAGAGAGGGGTCTGAGCCCTCACCAGGGGCTGCTGTGTCAGCACTGCACAGAGGATTTCAGGGAACACCACAGCTTGGCTTCCTGCAGGGAGGAAGCAGCAAAGAAAATCAGAGCATTCACTTTTAGGGGAATCCCAAAGATGAGCAAAGGGCATTTGGGCCATGAGAAGGAACCTCTTGCCCAGCCTAGGCTGAAGAATTTCAGCTGCCCCTCCAGGATCAGCAGCATCTGTGCTTTTTAAGCAAGCTAAAAAGTGCAGGCTGCTCTCTGCCCACTTCATAATGCTCAGCTGGGAAATCCCAAGGATGTGGAGCAGAAATAATTGGATACAAAATGACAAAGTGACATTATTATACATCATAGACTTTCTGCTGAATCAATACATGTCAGGAAGCATCCTGCTGCCCCCAGCTATCAGCAAAGAAAGTTCTCCATGGCATTCCCCCAAGTTCAGTGCTTTCTTTTCTCCTGCACGCTCTGCACCTGTGGAGGAGCCCAAGCCTGGGACAGGGAGAGCAAGGAAGGAGCAGTTTGTTACAGAGACACCTCAGAGGAAGGCAATAATCCCCTAGTAGGATTTATCCTAACCATCCTATAAAATATTCACTCAGTTTCATGAAAAATCAAGAGAAAAGCTTTCAAGTGTTTGGGAGAATCAGATGGAGGAGCAGTATATTAAAATCAGGATTTTTAACCCACATTATGAGGATATTTTCTGAGCAGGCAGCCAGGAAAGCCATTGGTGCCCAGGTCCCCTCTCCTCAGTGGATTTCCACCCTGATTGACAAATGGCTTTCCTTAAAACACCCCATCCTTCCCCAGAGCTCCTCTCCATGCTCTGCTTTTCCACCCAATCCCCCAGAGCAGCAGGGCAGGGCAGGGAAGGAGCCTCTTGCACACCTGGGACACCCTCAGGAGCTCTGACAAACCCCAGCCTGAGCATCCTTCACTCTGCTGACACCAATCCAGGGCAGAAATTCATTTAAAGGCTGGTCCAAGCCCCAGAGCACAGCCCAAACCAGCTGGAATCAGGTGACAAAACATCCAAGCAGGCAGCACTGCTGCTTTCTCTAAAAACTCCCTCTCCCTGCTCCTGGGGCAGCCCTGCCCCTTTCTCTGCTCCTTATCCCCACAGAGAATTCCCAGCACCAGCAGCCCCCAGGCTCCAGCTCATTACAGCAGATAAAAACCACCACAGCAAACAGCACCAGAAATAAACTGATTTTCTTTAGTAGTAGGCACTACCTCAAACACAACCTCAGCTCCTGTGAGCAAAGGTCCCTCACCAAGGAGCACTCAAGGTGTTGCTCAATAGGTTCGGGTAACAAATTACCTGCCTGCTAATTAAAAGCTAATTATGTCCTGCAAGAGATTGCTGCCAGATGTTCTGAGTAAATAACAGGAGAGGCTGGGCTACTCCTGTCCTTTCTCCCAGCCCTGGCACAGGGAGCTCTTACAAGGGTCTCTGGAAGTTCTCTGCCTTCAATTTTATGCAAATTGTAATGATTTCATTAAAGTTTTGTTGTTTGTGCCTTGGGTGCAGTGTTGTCCCCTGGCTGGCTCTGCAGGCAAATGTCCTTTTCTGTTTTGCTCTGATCCTTTTCTGCGTTTTTTTATTTGAGTAAATCCAACTCAGGTGTTTTGTCTTCCTGAAAAACAAACCAAGGAATCTGCAAAAAGCTTTTGGGGATGCTGAATGCTTGTCCCTGGTTACCTGCCAGGGGGATGAGCCTGGGGAAGGAAAGCCCCTGGGAGTGATAAAAGCACCTCTGTGTGCCAGGTGGGTCAAAATTCCAATTCCAGCTCTAAATGAGCAGAAATGCTCCTTCTCTATAGGATGCAAACCTCTAAATCCTCCGAGCAGTCACAGCCCCCAAACCTGGGCAGGGAAACTGTTTTTAGGGGGAATTAAAGGATGGAAGAAACAGCAAATGCCCCCCAAGTGATGAAATAGACCCCAAATTATTCTTGTCTGGCAGAGCTGATCTGGGGCCATCATGTTCCAGTGGCACATCCAGGTGCCACCTGCAGCTCCCTCACTGGAAAATTCACTATTTCTGGCCAAACAGGCAGAATTTGGCTGTTGCAGACGTTCAGTTGTGGAGGTGGGGCTGTGTCTTCATTTTCCTGTTTGGACACTGAGGGAGTGGGACAGGTCTGAGCTATTCTGGGGTGAAAGGATGGAAATTCCCTCAACACACACAATTCCTGTGCTCTCCTTTACTCCCCTGGAATAAAAAGTCCACTGCATTATTTTCATTTCCCCCTCATCACAAATAACTTAATATGGTGAGTGTAGGATTTTCTCTTTATTAAAGGTGTGTGTTAACCCAACTGTAAAAAGTTTGTAGGACTTGATGTTCCTGAAAATGCACAGCAGTGGGAAAGGGAGGACTGGGGAAAAGAATCCCCAGTGTTCACAGCTCAGGTGGCAGAGTTGGGTTTAGCTGGGAGGGAAACCTTGGATGAACTCAGAGGGGCCAGAGGAGGAGGAAGAGGAGGAGGAGGGGTGGGAGAGGCCTCCTGGGTGCCATCCAGGATCCCTCCCTGTGTATTTTGCTGCCCACATCCCATTAAATGCCAAAGCAGAGTCTCCAGAACCATGAACCAAGCCAAGGAGGACACATTTGTCTGTCCCAGCCCACCTGGGAGTGTGACCTGGGATGACACCGGGTCCCCAGGCACTGCAAACTCACCTGCTGCAGTGTTTGACATCCAGCAGGGATTGCTCATTCCAGTGTTTTGTCTCTGCTCCCACGACGTGCACAGCAATATCCCATTATTGTGTTCATTTATCAATATTACATTATTGTGTTCATTTATCTGTGACATTTCAGCAGAGCTCTTGCAGATGTCTCTGAGCACCGCTCACAATGATGATAGTTTAGGTTTTTTTCCTCTTGAGAGTGGATTTTTCCACACCTCATAGAGCTGGGAAGACTCATTTTAGGAGAAATCTCATCTTTTCTATCACCCAGTGTAGATTCATGCTTTTCTTCAATCTCAAATCCCCCTCTGACTGTGGCAGCCTGGGCAGGGAGGAGCCAGGACACTCTCAGGATTCTCTTCCAGGTTTGGCACCAAATTCTGTCCCTGTTGGAAGGGCCATGGTGAGATCCCACAGCAGCCAGGACCAGGTTTAATCATTAATGTGATACAGGCCCCTCCTTCCCACCCCTAAAAGTAATTCTTATTGAGCCTTCAAATGGAAAATTGACTGCAGCCAGCAAAGCTCCTCTGATGCAAAACAAGCTGCAGGATTTAAATCAATAGAATGCAATTCCCCATTTTTATCTCAACAAGGTGAGCCCCAAGGAGAGGGGAGGGGATAGAAATGGTGTTTCCTTGCCAAACCTTCCTGCCTGACCCAGTGGGTAAATTCTGATCCCAATAAAGCTGCTGGGGGAATATTTATTTCCTTGATCACACAGTTTTAACTCCCTCAGTGTATGTTTGTGCTGCCCTGGTCTAGCCAGGGGGTGGATGAAGAGCTTTGCATTGGTCACTGGGGTTCCATTTCCAGGCATTTCTCCTGTCCCTGTGCTGTTACAGGAGGTTGTATTGGGCTCTGTTTTGGGGAATGGAGGATTTATGAAGGAAGGAATTGTTCCCTGTGAGGGTGGGGAGGCCCTGGAATGGGTTTCCCAGAGAAGCTGTGGCTGCCCCATCCCTGGCAGTGTCCCAGGCCAGGTTGGATGGGGTTTGGAGCACCCTGGGATGGGGAAGGTGTCCCTGCCCATGGCAGGGGGGTGGGATGATCTTGAACATCTCTTCCCACCCAAACCATCCTGTGATTCCACAAAATACCTTTTATTTTGCATTGTGCCTAAAATTATAAAATTTAAATTGGCTTGGTAGGGAAGCCACTCTGTGACCGTGTTCACAGGGGTCTCAGGTTGAGGGAAGAGACGAGGATCTCACTCCATGTTTCAGAAGGCTGATTTATTATTTTATGATATATGTTATATTAAAACTATACTAAAAGAATAGAAGAAAGAATTTCATCAGAAGGCTAGCTAAGAATAGAAAAAGAAAGAATGAAACAAAAGTTTCTGTCTCGGACAGAGAGTCCGAGCCAGCTGACTGTGATTGGCCATTAATTAGAAACAACCACATGAGACCAATCACAGATGTACCTGTTGCATTCCACAGCAGCAGATAACCATTGTTTACATTTTGTTCTTGAGGCCTCTCAGCTTCTGAGGAAGAAAAACTCCTAAGGAAAGGATTTTTCATAAAGGATGTCTGTGGCAGCCACTCAGCACTTCCAGCCCGTGGCCCTTCCCCCCTGGCTCCCCTCACACCTGCCACCAGCCTGAGTCCCAGACAGCTCAGTCAGAAATTTCCAGCTGGGATTTGTCCCTTGCCAGCCCTCCAGGGCTGCTCCAGCCCAGCAGCTCCTGCAGCAGCCCAGTTATGCAATGACTCCCTGGCCCTTCCCTGCGCGAGGTGCAGGTGGGGAGGCGCAGAAGTGCAGGGAGCTGGAGCTCTGCTGAGGAGTGTTTCTATTCCTGGCTGGTGCTGCTGAGCCTCTGCCCTGCTCTGCGTGGGCTGGAGGGGACAGAAAAACACTCACACGGTGATTGGAGAGGTTTTGCCTTGAATGGAGACGTGCAAAATCCCCGATTTGGGTAGGGATGGGATCAATGCCTTGGTCTGCCCTTGAGGAGGTTCTTGTGCCTCTTCCAAGCCAGAGAAACCCCTGACTCATTCATGCCTCACCTACACACCACAGCCCAGGTCCTAAATGGAATTCTCAGAATGCCTCAAAGTCCATTAAAGCCAGCAGAGCTCCTCCTGCTCAGGGAAGGCAGGCTGGAGTTTGTCTTTCCATGCATTAACATCACAGGCTAGAAACGTGGAGCTGCGCGTCCTCGCCTGACCCTGAGATGGACCAAAAGATCAATAAGATTTCAGTTTGCATCATTTATCTGTAATTTCAGATGCCTTTAAGCAGCAAATTTACTAAATCCTTTATTATTCTGACTTAACCAGAAAGCAGCAATCATTTCTTCTCTCAGAGTGGGAGCATGGAGATATTTGCTCTTAAATTCAGTCCCCGGTGTGGGTTTGTTCCCAAACTCTGTTCTCGGTGGCTGAGCATCCCAAATATTTACCAAGCTACAGAAGACAAGGTGGGAAAGGCCAATTTCATTTATTTAGCCTAAACCCCTGGGCAACACAAATGCTGGGCTGCCCTGGTGCCATTTAAATATTTATATAGAGCCATCAGCTGCTTGACCTGTTCCCTTCTTTATTAAACAGATCCTCTGGATAAATGAATCTGCTTCTGCCACTTCCATTGGGGTTTAGAGCCAAATCCCACAGTTTGCTGTGACTTGGGGCTGGCATTCTCTTTTGCCATAAGTAATCCCCTGATGATGAACTTTTCTCCCAGTCTGATGGATCACTGTTCCAGCAAGTGTTTCCCTTCAGGATGAGAGCCCACACTCCTCCACTCCCTCTGCTGATTTAATCAGACTTTTGGGAAGAGGAAAATTCAGAATGTCTTAGCCTTCATTAGATTGTAATTGATTTCTTTTATAGGTTTTTCTGATTGGTTTTGAGTTGGTTTTTCAGCCGCCCTTCCCCTCAGTCATTCTTTACCTCTGTCTGTAGGAACCTGTCACGTCCTGCAGCCTCTGCCCTGGCTCGTTTTTCACCCAGCTCCTGGCATGGCTGCAGGATCTCTCCAATTCCAGGTCATTAATCACCTGCCAGGACCTGAGCTGGCACCTCCACAACAAACCCAGAACAAACCTCCTGTCAGCAGAGCTCGCCATTCATGCTTGGGGTTATTTTTCTTTCATGTGCCCCATTATAAATTAATTTATTGTGCTCTATCCTCCTGCCCTGACAGGCAGTGGGTGTCGATTTCCAGGGATGACGCAGGAGGGTTTGTTCCCATTGCTGCCTCCTGCTCCTGACAAAGCCACTCCTGTGGATGTTCCCACAGAACCTCCTCTTAATCCATGAATCCATGAATCCAATCCATGGATCCACGAGGGCTGTGCTGGTGCAATTTTCACCCCTTGGCACAGCCTGTTGCAGCCTCAGCTCTTCCTCACCTCCTCTTCCTCACCTCCTCAAGAATTTTCCTCTATGTGGAGACACTTGAAATCCTCCTCAGGTCAAGTTTTCCTTAATTTGAGAGGAAAAAGGTCCTCAGCTCTTCACCTGGGGTTTTATAAACCCTTCTGGATTTGTGTAGCTGTCCTTTGGGCTTTTGATTGCAGTTGGTTTTATTTTAAAAGAAATACAAAGTTTGGTTTACGTTTCAAAACCCAACCAAAAATATAACAGTTGCGAACTGTTTTAAATGCATTTGATGTAAAATAATATTAAAAAAAAACAAACAAGAAAAGAGAAGAGAGCAGAGCTGCCTCCCACATGCCCCCTGGGCAGGGGTCACCTCCTGTTCCCTCACCCCAGCACTGGCAGCACCTTCTGCACTTTTGGGTTGACCATGGGGAGCACTGGGACCCCCCAAAGCTGTTGCCCTGGCAATGCTGGTTTAGCATTCCAAGATCCAGATGGATTTCAAGGATCATTTCCCAGCTGGGCAATGGACTCGATCCTGAAAATCCTCAGAAAATTGCTGAGTGCCCACCCCTGTATTCATGATAGAGCCAGGAGCTGGAAAAAGCCACTTTGTAACCTTCCCAAGCAGGATTTTGGGCAGAACCAAAGAAAAGATACCTGTAATGAACCTGCAGTGAGCTGGGCTGCAGCTCAACCACATCATCAGCAGAGGAAATAGTTCTATTTCATCAATTTTGCAGAAAATACATGGGAGCTTCTGCCTAAGGAATGCTAATAGACCCTTTAAAGCTCATTTACCAAATCCTTACAATTAATGGACAATGGGAGGCATCACTTACAGAGCACATCTGAGCAGCCCCAAAATATTCTATTTGTTTGTCCCAATAATTGCAAAATAAAATACATTGATTGCTCCATATTTATGAATTCAAGAGCTATTTGTGTCTGTGCTCTGTGTAATGAAGGTTATAAAAGCATCTTAATGCAAAGTACAAGGAAAACTTGAAAACTGCATGAAATTTGGGAAATAAGACCTTGTGAGTCAGTCATTTACTCATGTTCTCTCCCACCAAAGCACAGGGAGGATGATGCAAACAGGATGTGGGAGGATTTGTGGATATTTATGAGCAGGTGCCCTTCAGCTGGAGTCAGGTTTGGAGTAATTGGCACCTGAGGCAGAGGCTGCCAGGGGATTTCGGTGGGAGCAGGAATTCTGCTGCAGAGTGTCCTTGGATCTACAGCAGGATCTGTCACTGCAGGCACAGCACTGAGCAGCACAGGGAATCCCAGCATGGTTTCGGTTGGGAGGGACCTTAAAGCTCATCCAGCTCCACCCTATCCCACCCTGCCATGGGCAAGGACAATTCCACTGTCCCAGGTTGCTCCAAGCCCTGTCCAACCCGGCCTGGGACATTGCCAGGGGTCCAGGGGCAGCCACAGCCTCTCTGGGAAATCCACTCCAGGGCCTCCCCACCCTCACAGGGAGGGATTTCTTCCCAATTCCACCCCACCCAGCCCTTTCCTCTGGCAGTGGAATCCATTCCTGCCCCATTCCCCTCTGTCCAAGGAGAGCAGTGCAGTGCACAGGCTCTGCTGCTGTGTTGAGCCCTTCACCCCCACCCTCCATGAGGTTTTCCCAACAGGAATCTGGGACAGGAGCCCAAACCCACTCTGCTGACTGAGGTGGCAGTGCCCAACCTCTGCTCCCACTGCCTTTCCCAGAGCTGGGGTGGAAGGGGATGGGGTGGCTGCAGGAATCTGGGCCCTCCAAACTTTGCAATAGAGGATTTCCAGCCAAGAGCCACCTGCTTCCTTTTATTTCCAGTCTGGAGTGGTTTCATGTTGACATTGTCTCTGCAAAGACATTTTGCCAGTTTTTTTCTGCTTTAGAGCAAAAACCAGCTGCAGCACAGAGCAGGCAGAGGGTCCTCAAGTAGTAAAGGAATGTCAGAGGTGCCTGCATGGCTGGGTCCAGGGATTTTCCACGTGGGGTGATGGGAGCAAGGGATAAATAGAAGCATCCCCAAAAGAGGACAAACTCCCATTGCATTTAAACCACGGAGCTGAACCCCAGCAGAACAGTCCCCAGCTGCTTCTTGTCTGTGCTGAGAAATATCCAGCAGGCACTTGGGCTGATTCTCAGGGCTTTGGGCACAGCTCCACCACATCCATCTCCCTGGTTAAACCCGGGCCTCCAGCAGTGCTGGATCTGTTGGGTATCACCTGCTAATGAGGCCATCCATCTCTCCCAGGCCAGGGGAACCAGACTCACGTGGTTCTCAGTGGCTCTTTTGTGATTTTCATTATTTTTTAACCGATTTCTCTAAATCCACAAGTGCTGTTTTCAGTTTTCATCTTTAACGTGCCCATCCATCCCTCCTCTTATTTCCCCTTATTCAGAAACCACCACCTGCAGTTCTGGGGAGGGATCAGCCTCTCAGAACACCCAAATCACCCCCAAAATGCTGCCAGCCCCAGCCAGTCGTAGTGGCAGCACCTCTGTGGAGCAGCTGGATGCTGATGATCAGCCCCAGCCCCCCCAGCCCATCCATCAGGGCTGTTCTGGGGGGAAGCAGCTCTGTAAGGCTGCAGAGCCAACCTGTGCAGCCTTCAGGACAGAGATTTAATAATTCAGTGGGTTTTTTTCTCCCAAGCATCATTTATTAGCTCTTTACAGAGCTGTTTGCTGCTCAGTCAGAAACTAAAGCCAATATTCTTTGTGAGTGTGTGGCTCTAATGCTGTTAAACTTCACAAAACCTCATCAGCAGTGATTTGGCCCCAGGTATGAGCAACTGAGGAGGTAAACAGCAGCGTTTTCCTGCTGGCCTGTGGATCCTAGGAGCCTGGCAGGCTCTTGTTGCAGCAGATCCTGGCTCTTGGACGTGGTCACACTCCCCATGGAACCAGTGGCTTGTGCCAGACAATGAATGGTTTGGACACCCACCAAAACCTCCTCTGAGTCATCCTGAAACCTTAAAGTGCTGATCAGCATTGCTGGGGATGACAGGAAGCCCTGGGAACGAGGGAGGAAAGCTTTCACTTTGCTCTTTTTTTTTTATAATTACCTTTTATTGAATGAATTCTTTTGCTTGAGTGGATTCTGAGGTGGGAGTGCTGCTGAGTCCCACACACGGGGATGGCACCAGAAACGTTTCAGGCCAGAGCTCTCAATAAATCAGACTGAAATCATCAGCAGTTTCCTGCTCTCCAAACAGTCCTGCAAAAGACTATTTGCAGGGCTGGGATTAGCCACCAAGCCTGCCCTGGGAGGAGTGGCAGGAGCTGTGACACCTCCAGGTGTGGAGCTTGGCCATTCCCATGGAAACATGGGAGGGGACACGGCCGTGGTTCAGCGGCTCTGACACTAATGACATGATTAGCTGTGGTAAAAGTCAGGGCTGGGAGCAGCTACTTTGTTTCCAGGGTGACTGAAGTGCCATAAATGACCATGTCCAGTGGTGTTTCTATAGAGCTGCAGTCCTGGCAGGGTGGGACAGAGGGTCCTTTGTGGCCACCAAGCAGGACATGGACATGGCCAGAGGGTCCATTCTGCCCCCAGGCCGGCCAAGCTGAGACCACCCAGCCTCACCCAGACCAAAGGAGCAGTTAGTTTTATTTAAAAAGGAAAAAGTAATTTGGTTTATGTTTCAAAACTAACAAAAAAAAAATAATATAAGACTTCCAGGCTGGGATTCTTCTTCCTTGGCTGCCCACAGGTGTTGAGCACCCCTTGCTTTGTACGTTCACAGATTGGTTTTACCTAAACCACTTTCTCCCAGAGATATTCCTTAGTTTTTGTCCTAGAACCTGTTTTCTTGTTATGTTACTTAGAAACAATGTGGAACCAATCCCATTTCATTCAGGAAAGCACTTAAATGTACCCAGGGCTGTGTCTCAGTGAAAGAAGCACAGCACACCTGCCTGGATCACATCTTGGATAAAAACACTGGTGACGCTTTGTTTTTCCTGCAAAAAGAGTTGAGGAATTCATTCACTGGATACAAGTATTTCAAGGTCTAAATGATTGTTATGTTCCACAGCTGAGTGTTTGGGATGGAATTTTGGTTTAAATCAATTTTAAGGATGTGAAATGAGTTGTGGGTACTTTAACATGGGAAGGTCACAGCTTTTCTCCTGGTCTGGGGGTAAATCAGACATTCGAGGCTGGTGGTGAATCCTGATCTGTGCTTGGGCAATGCCATTCCCTGGGAACAGCCAGGGATAAGCAGGACAATATAAAGGGATCTATTCCAACATCCAGTTGGATCCTTGAGACAGAACCACGAGCTGCAATTCCAGCCCATTGTCTGGGAAATGTCAGGAGCTGAGGGAACGCTGGAGGAAGAAATTGTTGGCACGAATGGTGAGGGCACTGCAGGGTCTCATCATCTCGAGCTGGGAATTGTCCTTCTCCTGCTGCTCCATGGGGAAAACAGGAGGGCAGAGCCAGCCCTGGGCAGCTCCTGGGACGTGGAAATGCTGCTGGGTTTGTGTGTGCAGAAATCCAGGAACACATGGGCAGCACCCTGTCCCTGTCTGCCCCAGCAGCAAACCAGGAGGAGTGTGAATAAACTCCTGCCAACAACAGGAGGGGAGTATTTATAGGAAAATGAAATAGAGGACGGGGGAAAGGGGCTCCTGTTGGAGGGTGGGCTTGGGAAGGAGTGGGGCTGCATCATGGAGGGGTTTGCTGTTCCCATGAACCCAGACAGGAGGAAAATGAAACAAAAATGACATTAACCTGGGGATGTACAAGCACACAATGCCCGTAAACATCCATGATCTGCATCCAGTTCTCCAGAGGACTTATTTTTACTTTTATTTTGGAATCCTAGGCAGAGTAAGCAGCCTTCGAGTGTATTTATTACGGTCTTGAGTTGCTTTCCATGGTAACTAATTGTGATTTCCGAGGCACAGGTTCTGCAATGGCACAGGATGAAATGGAGCTGAATATGGAGGCAGCTGAGAAGAAGAAAATCACTTGCTTATGAAATGGTATTTAATGATGGGGATTGACGGAGCAGAAAGAATGGGGGTGGCAGGGACTAGAACACAAAGCAGCTCTCTCAGCTTCATGTATTTCCTCAGATTTTGAATTCCTCAGGAAAGCATCTGGTGAATATTTAAGGAAGGGAAACTCCCCTATATGTGCTGCCTTCTCAATCCCCCACTTCCCATTTTATTGAGGCAAACTCTCAAAAATCCAACTGTATTAAAGAAACCAGTCAGAAAATGAAATTATTATTAAATGGCGTTTGCTGGTTAAAATAATGGGAGGGCTTTTACAAAAATTTACCCATTGCACAGTGAAAAAGGGGTGAAAAAACCCTGTTTTGAGCAATGTTGGATAAAATTGAGGAAAAAATATTTCCCTGGTGTGCAGGGGTCTCGCTGCCCTCCCACACCCTGGGATGGCTCCGGTGCCCAAGGAAGAGCTGAGTGGAGCCAGGGAAAACACTGAGGGCCATTTTGAGCCAATTGGGAATTTCCAAGCTCTCACATGGGGTCAAAACCTCTGGAATGTTCCTGCTCCCCCTCTGTAAGACTCTGAGAGTCCATGGGATTCAACAGCTATGACACCTCCCACAGAGAAAGAGCAATATTGTCTTGTCCTCTTTAAATACTCTGAATTAATGAGCAGTAGTGCAAAACCCAGCCCATGAAAGAAAAAACAACAACAACAAAAAAACCCTAAAAATCCCAAACCCAGAAAATCCAAGTAAACAACCAGAATGTAACTGTGATGAGTGTGGTTATGTTGCTCAGCTAAAACTCACGGGTTTGTGGGAGTTTCTCTGACCTTGGCCCAACATCACCAGAAATCCCGGATAAATATGGGATCAGATTTGTGGGGATGTGCATGTGTAACTCCAATCCTTTCTCACTGAAGTATTAATTTTATTGACCCAGCAGACAGTGAGGTTTTTATTATATAAATATAGAGATGTAGGCACTTCAAATGTGAGTATTTGACACAAGCCTGGTGCCGAGGAGCACAGAGCCATTCCAAGGGATGGGAGATCCATGGTAACCCTTCTAGAACCTTCCCTGTGGGTCTGCCCGGCTGAATCTGAGCCTGTGCTGTATCCACCTGAGGAGCTGCAACCAAATTTTCATCTCTCTTGCAGTTACCACACTCCAGGTTGGCTTCCTGGAGAAACCTGCCTGCTCCAGCTGGAGCAATGAAGGGATTACAGGAAACCACAGGTTAAATAAAATGTTCTTTTAATGATCACCCCCCAGATACCCAAAGGCACCAGTCAACACCGTGGACTAATGACCTACAAATTGGTGGGATTCTTACACATTTGTAGCATTACAATATTTTTTTCCACAGCTTCAGATGGCACATTAAGAGGAATATTTCATCTGCAACAGCTTTGTCCTGAACGCCCTTCCATGTGACTATTTAATAGAAAAAGGATCAAACCAAAACGGAGCTCGCTGCCCTCCTTTCTCCAGGTATTTCTGCAGCTCATCTTGAATCCACACCTGAATAACTCCAAATTTATTTCCAATTTATCACTGTAACTCCTCTAACACCACCCAAATCCCCTCACAGATCCTCAGGCTACAGGTAACACACGGAGAGGCAACACCTCCACTGAGCACAATTTGCATTTCTTTTATCCATTGCAAAAACCTCTGTAATGTGTCGAGTATAAAGCTCACAAAATACATTTTAAAGGAACTACCATAAAGTATTTGCTTCAAATAGACCTTTTACAACAAAACACAAAATTCAAAGGACATTTTTTTTTTTTAAGGAAAGCACTTGAAACTGTAACACTTAGGTCCTGACAACATTAGATTAAGCTGTAAACCCTAAGAAGTTTTGTGATTAAATAAAATCAGCATTACAATTTCCAGGCATTATAGTCATTGAACAGATTGTAACAACGAGATATAATTATAATGCAAACATGAAGCTCAGGAGACTGGCACTGAGAAAACTCTCAATTCTTTGTAGATTTAGATCTGCACATGATAAAATCAGTAACAACTGGAGAAGAGGTTCCAATATTTCATCCTACACACTGATATCAGTGTTTTGCAATCAGCAGTCAATACATCATCCCCTTTTTAATATTACTTTACAGAGTCATTATGACCTTGAACAAAAAAAAACCCCTTCAGGTTAATTACTGCTGCCAGGTATCAATAGAACATCTGGAAGGAAATAATTAAAACCATCAGGTTTTGTTAATTGCCCCTGTAAGTGTAGATACATGAGATTTTATATATGTAAGGCTAAATAAATTACATATATATATATATATATATGCTTACATATACAAAATCACAACCTCAACCTTCAGAACGGAACTACCTCTAGGTAAGAAATATAAGAGCTTTTTCCATAAATTTAAAGGGTTTATTTATACCTGAGAGATTTTTGCATATTGATGTCTTTGTACCTTTGCCTGCAGGTGCTCCCCTAAGTCTTTCCTCTTTCCTGGGGTACAAAGCCCACTGCAGCCAGGTGGGTTCTTCCCACCAGCTCCATGGACTTCGGCTGAGCCCTTCCTTACCTAACCTGGATCAACAGAGAGGTGACAGAATTCAATATATATTTAAATAAAGTTCTGTACAAGTGCACAGGCTGGTTTATACAAATCCACAGCGAGTTCACCACTCCTGATACTTCCACAATATCTGATTTTAAAAGTATTTTAGTGCTTTACTCAAGGCATGTTTCTACTTGTTGTTAGAGAACACCTTAGTGAAGAATTTTTCTGGGTTTCGGATCACTGGCCATGCAAGACATGCTGAAAATGCTCCTTCCTTCCTGACCTGTTCCCTGCTTCTTGGGAAGATCAAACCATTTTCCACCCAGCAACCACGGACACCAGGAGTGGAGGAGTAATAAATCAATGTGGCAACACTACATTAAGGTCACAGGTCAGTGCAGATGGACTGAGACTTTCCAACAAATCTAAAGAGATTTGGAGCCCCCTTCCCCCTGAAATTTAAGGCATTTGGATGCCTGATTCCCACAGATTCCCCAGCCCAGCTCTCAGCTCCTCATCCCTGCAGATCCCAAGCAGTAGCAGGGACATGACCCATGTAAGGCTCTTACAGAATTTCACAGTGCTATTTAACATGGCAAACACCAAACAAAATGGAAAGGTTCCCTTTGTCATCCTGACAGTTCAATTAAAACAGAAATGAAAGGAATCCACCATGTCTCACTCCATTTTGCTCCTGACAGGGGGAATTCCCTAGAAGTGCTTTCATGCAAACATGGTGTTACCATAGCTGATTACAGAGCAATTAGAATTGATGGTTTTATTAATTATAGTTTAACTAATAGAAATATCTTAGTGGAAGTGGAATAAAGTGTGCTTTCAGACACCAAATTGGACATACCTGAAAAATCAGCAAAAGTAACAGTACTCTATTCATGAAAGACATCACAAAATGAATAAGATTCATCAGCAAACCCTTCTTATGTTGTAGAAATACCAAATTTTTGCACTGTATTTTACAGAAAAAAGTTGACTTTAGTGACGATGGTCTTTGAACAATTCTTTGTTCAAATGTACAGGAATAGAATGGGGGAAAGAGAAGCTACATTTCACTGGCAATCGGACTTCACAGACCTTAGAAAATTTAGAAATGTTTGATTCAAAACAGCACATTTATGGACTATATTTCTCCACAAAATAAATCAAACTCTTGTGCCCAAGTAGAAGACATTCCCAAGGCCTGACACCTGTTGTAAATGGATGCAATGCAGCCACTGCCCTGGAGCAGCAGGAGATGAGGATGAACAGTGACAGGGACAACACAGCGACACACAAAGTCGATGTAAGAAACTCTACATCTTGCATTTCCAGTTGGCTGTTCCCATTTTATACCCACACCCCTTCCAAACCTCCTTTTCCTGCTAGTATTTCTTGTTCCATATTCCTTTTCCTAAGTTTGGTTTTGCTGACCCCACCTGAGATCCTTCTGTCCCAAACCTGCTCATCCTGGAACAAACCCTCCGCCCGTCACTGCTACAAACACTCTGCAACCCCAGGGCATGTTTCCCTTTCCATGTTTCCCTTTCCATAATTTAGGAGCTCTCTGGCACCATTTCCAGCATTTCATGGAGCAACTGGCACAGGGAGGCACTTATGTGACATGTTTAAAACTTATCTTTGGTAAACACTCACACATACACACAAATGTATAATTCATGTTTAGCTTCCTGATCGTAAATCCTCGTTTGCTACTGGTGGATGTGTGCAGGTATCTAAACACAGACAGGACTTTACCAGTATAAAATAGTTTTTCAAATGCCACTGCCAAGGATTTTTTTTAATTTACCTAAAAATAGCGCCAGTCCTGGGCTTTTGGAGTTTTTTCCTGACTCTGTTGTGCATTAAAGCAGCTGTGATCAATAACAAATTAGTGATAGAAAGTGAGCCCATTCTGCTCAATTTTCACCTCCTTTTTCGTCCTCTTGCCTTGGTTTTCAAAACCAATTTAATCAGAGTAGTTGTGTGCCTCTTACAGCTTTTGTTATCTATGAGGCAGATCCTGGGCTCTGAGGCTGCCTGACGTGAGCAGCCAAATCTTTCCCTGGGATCAGTGGAAATTTCAGATACACAAAATGCTGAGTCTGCTCTTGGTGGGGGCATTTCCTGCTCATCAGTACAAACCAGTACTCTGGGGAGGGGAGTGACCCCGAGTCTCTGACTGACCTGAGGAATGATTAGCCACCAAGAGATGACCCAGCAATGCGTGTTTTCAAGGGTGCTGCAAATAAAAGTTGCTGGAACTGCATGAATAAAACCAAGGGATGATTGACTTCGACATACCCAGAGCACCGTCCTTTCTAACATCAGGCATTTCTACAGAGAGGTATTTCATTGGCTTCAGTTTTCATTGATACCATTTAAATTTTTCTTAAGAATTTTTTTTTTAGAACCCAGAACTTAGTGCATTTCATTTTTATAAAATTAGAATAATTTATATCCTTCTCTTTTCATTGCAAAAAAATACAGCCCAAACACACATCAAGGTATAAACACTTCACGAATGACAGACGCTTCACTTATTTCACCTGCTTAACGGTGAGTTAGACATTGACCAACCAAACAACTTTGGCAACTTGCACAAAAATATGTCCTTAACTCAAAAGTGCTGATAAAACTCGCTTTAATGAGGCCTTTATAAAGGAAAGAACTGGAAAGAGAGGAGCGGTGAGGGCTTGGAGGTTGGAGCGCTCCTACACCATCCCGCTCTGTAGCTGTATGTGGAAAGGGTACGGCTGGTAGAACACAGGGGGTTGCCCATGGGCAATGTAGTAGTTGCTGAAGTTTCTGTCACTGATATAGGGAGCAGGCTGATAGTAGCACGTGACGTTGGCCGCGTTGGGGATGATGTTCTGTTCTCCGAGCACTTTTAAAGCCAGGATTGTGATCATATTGAGGGTTTGCCTTCGCTCGTGCCCCATCAGGCAGACTGTGCTCTTGTTCACCACCCCACGCAGGGTCATCAAGTAGTCGTACTTGCTCTTCTCCTCCCCGATGAAGTGGTTGCGCAGGTAGGACTCGATTTTCCTCTGCTGCTCGGCAACGTCGGGAAAATCAATGAAGAACCTGGAGCACATGTAACGTTCCAGAGATTTAATTTCAGCCTCATCCGCCGGCTTAAAGTCACGGACCAGGAGGTTGCTGTACTTGAGGAGGCCGCCCCCCCTGATCTCCTCCGGGTTGCGGGTGGAGATCAGTTTGTATTTCAGGTGGTCCATGGCCTGGTTGAAGTCCCCGTACATGCTCTCGGCGATGACGGCGGGGTGGCAGTCCTGTGTCAGGGGCTGGTCTGAGGCTCTGTAGACGGCCAGGATGGAGTCCAGGATGATCTGGAAGGAGTCCACGCTGAACTCGAACTGCCGCCGCAGCGAGCTGACGAACTTCAGCTCCACGTTCTTGCCGCTGTTGTTGGACAGGGAGATGAGGCTCCAGCGGTCGTGGTCGGTGGAGACTTTGACCATCTTCTGCACGTAGGCATCTTTCATGGTCTGAGCCGTGATTTTTTGCTTGTTAACGCATTTTGGCAAGAAGTCCAATAGGCAATTGAGAACTGCTTCCTTAACCACCTGGAACTCGAGCTCACTGGGAAGTTCCACTCCAAAAATGATGTCCAGGTCCTTGTAACTGGTGCCATTGTGCTTCACCAGGATGTGACTGGCAGTGGAACCGTTCAGGCGGATGTCCCTGACATGGATCTGCTTCTCAATGAGCTGCTCCTTTACCATATGGATTATATCCTTCGGCTTTACCTCCAGGGTTGGAAAATTTCCTCTCCCATGAATAGGTATAGCCTCAGTCAAAACCTGATCCAGGATTTTAATCTGATCCCAGGTGAGATAACTGAATCTGTGGTCCAAGTCCTCAGTCATTGTGGTATTGGTTGGCTAAACAGGGAGAAAGAGGAATTAGAGACAAATGTTAGAACTTTCTGGAATACCAGAGAGGACATTTCACTTGGTTATACCAAACTTCCTCCCTCAGTGTAGTGACAGAGCTGTTCATTTTAGAGACACAACCCCAGTTAACAGTCTGAGTCAACCACTGCACTTGTCACAGGCTTTTAATTGAATTTTAATGTACTCAGGTTTTAATCCTGCTGAGAAGCCATCACGTTATTGTATAACCCATGACTCAAAGTAAATGCAGCAAACCATACAGACCCAATTTAAAACTACTCGAAGGTTAATAATACGAAGTACTTGGTGGTTCTAATGGAACTCCAAATAAATTTCACCATGAAGAGATAAAATAAGCAAAATGAGCAAATTTGTTCTTCCTGTCCTGCCTAGACATCTCCCTTGATCTTCAGTGACTTGAATACTTAAAAGTACTAAAAGACCAGAAGGTTTTTTGTGAAAACCAGGAATGTTGCAAACTGCTCCCTGTTCATCCAGCCATATGCCTTGGATGAACTTTGGTCTCTATGGATCATCTAAACACACTCATCCTTTAATATCACTTGTGGTTTAAGGACTGGATATCTGATAATTGTCAAGTTGTTTCCATGATGTTTCTATGGAAAATATTTCCCTTCTAAGCCATAAGCCATGTTTTACATTGATGTACCAATGCTGCAAGTTGTGGTTTGCAGATCTGGTGAGAAAACCCCTTCCAGTCTTGTGGAAAAAGGACCTCAAGAAAGAAGCACCTATAGAATACATGGGATATAAAGCTCAGCTTTGGGAATTCCTCAGTTTAAAATGATATCTTGAATTCATAGCATCACGTTTAACAAGGAGATGAGACACTCAGGTGGTGGCCAGGTGGCATCTGAAGGGTCTCAGTGAGGCACCAGCTGGGTGCAAGAAGTTGCTTTGGGAGTCTGCCAGCACCCAGAACCTGCTTCCGACACACCCCCGAGTGTTTCTGCAGCCAGATGGCTCAAACATATTCTTTCAGCCAAAGCTCAAGGATAAAAATAAAGTAAAATCATACTAAGAAACAACACTACTGAAAAGTCCCCACTGTTGTTTCTTAACCAGTGGTGACTCCATATGTACGTTGTCATACATTCCTCTTCCCTCGCCCTCAGATTCCACATTCTGGAATATTTTAGTAATCTCAAGTAACTTGTGAGCTGCCAAATGGCTTGGGAATATGGCACAGCTCTAGTTCACATACTTCTGCTGGAATTTCAGCTCCCATTAAGCTGATCAGGAGCACATGTAATTCCAAGCACTTTCCTGGCCTCATGACAAAGAATGGGACTAACCAGATGTTTGAAGCTGAAGGAATGTTTTAAAAGTTGGCTAAAGCAGGACTGAAGTTGGGAATTTAATTGACAGTGTGAAGGTCTTGGAATCAGTGCCACAGGTCTGGCACAGCCACGGAGCTCCTGGCATCATGTATATAGTGCATAATTCCACACCCATATCAGGTATGCTTTCAGGTGTATTCAGAAATATCCACATTTTTCCTGCAAGTATTTAGAGGACACAACATTTGAACTGAAAAGAAGAGAAATTGCCCTTCACAGTACTGCCAATTCTACATCTAATGATTTCACCATTGAATATTCATTAGAATTCCATGCTTACTCCTTTAAAACTATAGCTATGCATCCTTCAGAGCCTTTATGACAACTCAGTACAAGTCTATCCTAAAAACCAGCTTTTACAGAGAGCTACTGCTAATTGTGGAAGTGGGACAACCTTGGGTGGAGGCAAGTTGGAAGGAGAGGGTTTTGTTCAAATGTTTTTGCTGCCATGTGGTCACCTGAGTCATCCATACAATCACAGAATTAAGGTTGGAAAAGACTTCCAAGATCATCAACTCCAGCTTTTTACATGCCAGATTATGGTGGACCAGCCCAAATATTCCCGTAGCAAACTTAAAATTGTCAGAATTGTTGTCTAAGCAGTAGTTTTTATTATGGCATTTGTTTGATATTGCAAAACTTTGACCTTTCTGAGGCTGATGCTGTGACGTAAAAAAAACAAAAAGGGAGCAGAGAAGGGAGTGTTGAAATTCAACCCCTTTTAGCAGAGGGACCCTCTTCAAACACTTGGAAAGTCAGAAGATGGGCATATCTCTAAATAAGCTTAGAAATCCTTCCTTTATTACTACATGTTTTTAGGTATTTCAGATGTTATTGCAATATACTGAGGTTTGAAACTGAAAGGAGAAGGTAATGTCAGTAAATCTCTCTTTTGTGTTGAAGAGGCATCCCTCAAAATGTCATTTCTCTGAAGTGATTCCTGGAGAATCTGAGGAGGCTTTGGGAGCTCAGTCTCACCATTAATGTTTTATGATAAATATTAAAGAATTCTGTGCTGAAATAACACCTTCAACTCTGACAAGTGAGAAAAATGTACTAGGAAAAAAACCCAGGAATTCAGTTTTCAAAAATATAATTAATTTGCAGGTAAGACTAAATAAACAGTAGTAGTATTAGTATTTTTTATTATTTACTAACTTCCTACCAGTTTGCAAGCCAATACTTTAACCTTTCACTCTCCTAGAAGGATTTTATTTTGTTATTTTCTTCAATCTTCTCTGGCAAAAAGAACAATTTCCAGGCACTTTTCTAGTCACTAGGAACCTGATTTCTCAAAGCAGGGGCAAATTTACTTACTGAGGTGCTCAGGTTAATGCCAGGAGTCATTATTAATGTAATTATCCTCTGTTACAATACATCAGCAGCAACACTGAGGCTGTAATTAGTCAAAGTGTTGTGTAAAACAAGAGATCCTGGGATGAAGGGAAGGAAACTCCCTGCATGTGACCACAGCACCTGGATGAAGCGAAGCACAAATGAGTACTGAGCTGCTTAATGAGAAAAGAGGCTGGAAAATCACTTTATTCCTTGGAAACTGCTGCTGTTTGCAATGGAGGATGATCAATTTACACGGGAAGAGAGTGATAGGACAGCAGAATGGTTTTAAAGTAAAAGAAGGGAGGTTTCGATTAAATTAGAGAGAAATTCCTCCCTGAGAGGGTGCTGAGGGCCTGGCACAGATTCCAGAGAAGCTGTGGCTGCTCCTGGATCCCTGGAATTGTCCAAGGCCAGGCTGGACAGGGCTGGGAGCAACCTAGGATAGGGGAAGCAGATGATCTTTAAGGTCCCTTCCAACCAAGCCATCCTGGGATTCTGTGACCCCTGGATGCAGATCCATCTCACCTCATTGGCACCCCCAATCCCAGCTGTCCCTGCTGCACTCTGCCAAAGAATTCCCTTTGTGAAACTCCTTCCACACAAATACCCCAAAGCATCTCAGGTGCTCCACATTCAGGGTTTTCTTGTCCTAAAGTCTGCACGTGGGCAAATGGAAGCTGCACAAACATCACCACCATGGCAATGAAATTCAAAAGAGGGTGTTTTTTCCCACACTTCATCAATATTTTAATTTACTGAGATTCTCTCCTAGTGATTTTTCTGAAGTTTTTTTGCTTATGGATTTTAAAATGTTACCATAAACTGCAATAGACCCTGAATCCCATCTGACTTAAGATCTCTGCCAGAAAAAAGGATGAAGAAAAGCAGTTTTCAGGGTGTTTCCTTTTACATACACTGGCTAGAGAAGCACAGAATAAGATGGATCAGACCCAGTCAAGTCTTGTAATATATCATTCTTATTATAAGGTTAGAAAAATATTTCCCTGACTCAACTCCCAACTTGTCCTTGAGTGGTCACCTTCACCTGATAAAGCAGTCACAATGTGGAAAAATGTTTGGATACTTACACATAATATTGTTAAATTTTATCATTTATTTTCCTATTGAAATTAGAGGCTCTAATTTTCTTTTTGGAGCAAGCAGCTCTGAGTTTGGGCTGACAATGATGCTAAAATGTTTCATTAACCACCTCTTAGCACTCCACTGTGCATGAGCTTCATCAAAAAAATCCAGGCAGATCTGGCTTTACATCTGAATGAAGCAAATCTGCCATGCTAATGACAGCTTTCATGTTCCCCACAACTTTCATAGAAACAGATACTTGCAGTCTAGAGAACAGTCTCATCAAATTTAGCTCATATTTTACTGATAAACTGTTTAGATTCTCTTTTTATATATTCCATAATGTTGATTCAGTGTGTTTTCAAAGGGTTTGCCATGTGCTGGCATTTTCAGGCAGGATACAGCTGAAATAGGTTTTGTGCAGCTGTGGCAGCTCCATCCTCTTCCCTTTGCTTCTATCTGCTCCCATGTTTTTCTGTTTACAATAAAGGTTGGGAATTGAAGCATATTTAAATGCTCCAATTCTTTTTACTTTGCGCTTGAAATCAGCTGCGCAGGGACCTCTCACAGATCACACAACTCCAGAATGAGGGAGGTTGGAAAAGCCCTCCCAGACCACCAAGTCCAACCAGTGCCCAACCCCCACCTTGTCACCAGCCAGAGCACTGAGTGCCACCTTCAGGTGTTCCTTGGACACCCCCAGGGATGGGGACTCCAAACCTCCCTGGGTAGCCCCTGCCAAGGCCTTTCCATGAAGGAATTCCTGCTGCTGTCCAACCTGCACCTCCCCTGGCACAGCTTGAGGCTGTTTCCCCTCATCCTGTCCCTTGTTCCCTGGGAGAAGAGGCCAAAAAGAGATGTAGCAAAATGTCTTGGGAGCTGCTGTGGTGGCCTTGTTTTCGGGGATCACTCCAGAAACACCCACAGAAATCCTGCCATTCCTCTCACCTCTGCACTGGTTTTCCTGCTTACACATCATATACATCACTGTAAATGTCCATGATCTCCTGCTAAAGCTTTAGTTTAATTCAAAGATCCATTTCTCTATTAAGCTGGACATTAGGAAGTATTTTGCTCACTTACTTTAGAACTGCAGCTGGCATAAGCTCCAAAGGCAGGAATGTCAAATGTGGAGAGACTTCCAGTTGTAATTTAAACCCAGATGAGACAAGGAGAAGCAGTAAAACATCTGGGAAACCTAAATGGGGACATATTTAAACTGGTTTGACAGCGCTTTCCATGAGTTTTCCCTTCCATTACTGTTAATGCAGTGGTGAAGGCAGTGTTTATTTATCCTGTTATCAAGAGATAACGCATGAATTGCCATCAGTTTTCAGTCCAGTTCCCATCGAGTTTCCCTGGGACAACAAATGATAGCTCAGCTCTCCCCTGGCACATAAGGCTGCAAGGTGGGCAAAATGCAAAGCTGTGGGCTTGGGCTGTGCCACAGAATGGCACCTTCAAGGGCACAAAAAGTAAACACAGGACGAGACTTGATCCACAAAAATGTGTCCTGCTTTTTCCTCCCAACAAAAGGAACATGGATAATGGCTTTAAGGGAAAGAGGGCAGGGTTAGATGGGATATGGGGAAGAAATTATTTCCTTTAAGGGTGTGGAGGCCCTGGCACAGGTGCCCAGAGAAGCTGTGGCTGCCCCTGGGTCCCTGGAAGTGTCCAAGGCCAGGCTGGACAGGGCTGGGAGCATCCCAGACTAGGATGTTTCCATGCCCATGGAATAAGATGGGATGTAAGGTCCCTCCCAGCCCAAACCATCCTGGGATTTTGTTTCTACTGGAATAGTACAGGATATTGGCTCGATGAGCTGGGAGTTCTCAGGAGGCACAAACTAAGGAGTTTAACTCGGGCACCCAGTATGAAATCATAATCCATATTTTGTCATGCTGGATATTTGGGGTTTTTTGGATGTCCCATTTTTCCATCATGACTCATGGTAGACTCATTCTTAGCCAGATGGGGATCCCCTCACAGGGCAACATTTTCAAGGGCCTATTCATCATGACTTGATATCAGATCCCACAACACATGAGGGTCCTTCTCACAGGGCCTCCAGTCCAAACCAGCCAAGCCCTTTAAAAAGCATGAGGTCAGTATCTCAATTGCTCTAAAACACTTCAATAACTTTTAAAGAATAGCTGCTATTTGCAATATTTAGTCTGTTTGGGGCTGTGGTCATCCCTGGGAAGTTCCTGCTTTAGGAAAAGCTTATTTGTACTACCAAAAACATATTTATGGACTGAATCTTGAATAATATTCCCAGGAAGAATGCAAAATCCCATGGACTCACCGTGGCAGGATGACTGGGAGCGTGTATTCCAGCAGAGTTAATAGGATGAGTCACTGGATCATTTGGTAGAAATATGAATTGTCATCTTGTCGCTGACAGAAACACAAAGCTCCCCGGGAAAGCTGCAGGAAATAAAACCCAACAAACAATCACATTCATTTGGAGATCAGTGTTAACCACCGGTCACCTGCTGGACATAATAAATGATGCATTACAGCCTGGCAGTCCTGCAGGTGTAACAACAGACTTTGAAGCTGGGAATGGTAAGGGAAAAGTAGTGGGAAAAGCACCAAAGGCTTTATAAAGACTCTGGGTTTCAGGTCATGCTTAATCCTCTGCAAGGATATTAACAAACCTGCCATTTTCCCTACAGGATTTTGAGTGGGAATTCAATATTATTAATAGACATGCAAATTAGCAGGGATGTAGTAGAGTCATATAAAATTTAGAATGAATAATAATTCAGCAGAATGAAGTATTATGATTTGTGCAGTGGCTTTAGATTCTTTCTGTCAGAGTGTGCAGCTGACAGGAAGCTCTTGTTCCCTGGCACATGAGGCTGTTGGTTCATTTAGAGTAAGCCCAGAGTCCTGTTGCTGGAATTTCCATGTTCATGCCATGTGCTGCAATGAAATATTTCTGTAAATATTCACCTGCTATCATAAAGGTACTTCCTTTTCTTTGTTTCTAATTTCAAACATGTGCTGACAGTCAGTATTCTCCTTGCAAGACCTCCCATTCCAGCACCCCATCCTGCCAAGCTCACAACACCCACTCAAGTTCCCTGACTATCCCAAGCAGGGCCTGTCCACTCTATGGTTTGGTATTCACAGAAATTTACTCTTTGTTGAGTTGTGTACCACAATCTCAGCTTTTATGCTCAAATTACATACGGTTCTTAGTAAAGATAATATTTAAAGTATGATTTCAGTGTAAATATCTGCATAATCTGCTGGAAAAGCTGAAATTATAGCCCGAGGAGGTATGGACTGTGTTATTCCTTTATTAGGAATAGAATGGATTTTTCCTTCCTGCTAGAGCAGGCAGATTTTTATCCCTGAAAATGCCATTTTAGTGCTGCCAGAAGCACAGCACTTGCTTTGCTCACCCTGTGAAGACCTGTCTGTTGTGCCAGGGCATGTCTGCAGCTTTCATTTGCTTTCCAACTCCTGATGGGCCACTAATTAGCTGAATGCATGTTCCTGATCTGCTCCCAAATCCGTGCACTGATGGCTCACGTTGGCAGCTGAACAAAGGGTTAAGTCTGGCAAGGGCTGAGCTCAGCTCGGAGCCTGGCAGTGAGCAGCCAGTTAGGCCTTGATGGCAAAGGGAAGAGTTCTGGGCTGCTTAGATAAAAGGATCTCAGCATGTGGAGTCTGGAAAAGTCAGACAAATCAGTCACTTTGCAAAAAAAAAATAGAAACTACAAACTTCTTTTTAATGCTGAAATATTGTTATTTCTTTCTGTGCAAGGATGGAAGGTTTAATGGATATATGATATCCATTAATGGATATATCACCCTGATAGAACAGATTAACACTGGAGCAGAATTTATGGCTTCCCCTGGTGATATTTAGGGGAAGAAGAGAGAGACCTTTATAGCATTTTTTTTTTGTAGAAGAGGCATTATTATGTAATATCTTCATAGAAGCAGCAGCTGAGATTGATGAGCTGCTTTGCCTACTGGGACATTATTCCCAACAGCACAGGAAAAAGCATCATTTCCTTACTCTACGCTCAGGGTTCCCAGGATTTTTTTCAGCTGAAGGAAAAACAAAAATAAAAATGATGATGTCAACAATTACCCTGTGTTTTAAAGAGACCATTTCCCTGTTCCTGAACTGGGGATGTGAATTATGGCAACGTGCACCAACAAAGCCATTCCCAAGCCTTTTCCCCTGGTGTCTCTGTGCCTAAGGAGCACAGGAATATCCTGAGATGCAGCTGGGTCTGGGAGATGATGTGGGGCTCTGTGCCCTGGATTTCTCTCCGTGCCACAATTTCCCAGCTGGTCACTCCTTTGGGTGTCCCCACTCCCAGGACTCACCCTGAGGAATATCCACCCTCAAAGCTTTCAGGTGGACCTCAAACCTTTAGTGGATGTGGAGGTTGCTCAGCATCTCATGAGCTCTCCCAGGGCATTTCCAGGTGATGCCCCCTGAGCTGGCAGGTACAAGAGCCAAGGGTCCCAGAGATTCCTTCCTCTCCCTGTGTGCTGCAGCTTTCCCTGACTGCTCTGCTCAGCTCCTCAGACTAATCCCAAAATCTATTTACTCACTCGAGATCCCAGTGACTCAATCCAAAGCTCACTTATCAAAAACTCTCATTATTATGACTAAACTGCAGCAAAAGCAGGCAAGGTAAAAATTGAAACAATCCTTCTTTTCCATCTATTAACCATCTTCATAATCATCTCTCCTCTTCAAATGCCAGAGGAAGAGGGATGAGTGATGCCATGTGCTTCTGCAGCCCTAAAGCTGGGCTGCTTTCAGGGTAAAAAGGGCATTACAAAGTCAAGGCTCTCCTCAGGAACTCTCCAGAACCATCTTCCCCTCATCTACACCAAAGGACAACTATCAAATATCCCCATGGTCACTAAACCATGAGAGGATTCTCCTGGATCACATTTCTGTCTGTTTTGAGAGGGCTCCAACGCAACCACATCCACAGAATGGATTTCTCTTTTTTGACTGATCACACCCCAAAATCCCTTGCTGGAAGCTGGGTTTAGTTCCTTCAGTCAATGCAGTGTGGGGGTACCCCTCTAAACCAGTACTGAGCCATTGGGGTATGGAGGCTGGGTTTTGATTGCTCACCCAGAGTGGATTTGGAGTTTTCCTTGGAAGGAGCCTGAAGGACGAAGGAAATGCACCCTGAAGGCCTCTCTGCCCCACCCCTGCTCTGCCCTGCACAGGTTACAAAAGTGTTTCTGCTGAGCAATTATTCTGTTCCACTCCAGGAGTATTTTCATTTCACGGCAGAAGCCGTGAGCTCCAGGCCCAGGCTCCAGGTTGATTTGTGAAGCAGTTTATGATCCCTTCAAATAAAGGCTCTTCCCTATTGCTACAGCAAGGGGGGAGTTAAAATTCAATTGGAAAAACTTCTGTGTCCTGGAGCAGGCTGGGCTGGCACCTCCACAGGCCTGTGTCTCACAGGCTACTCAGAGATTACTGTGTCTTCCATTATTTAATTATGTTGCCATTTGTGTTTACAATGTTCATATAGAATTCATATTTTTATGAATTAATTTCCATAGTTATATTAAAAAGTTACTCTCTGAATACAAAACACAGCAGTGGGATTTCATTTTAATGCCATTTTCCCAATTTTATGAGTTAAACTGTAAAAGTGGGGGAAACTAAATGAATTATTCATTATCTTCAAAGTATTTGCTGCACAGGGTTTTATGTTTAATTTTGCATCAGTAACAGCCAGGATTTCCACAGAAAACAGTTTTTTGATAAGTGAAATGTTTTCTAGTTTGCAGTTGAAAAATCTGCAGAACTCTGGGCAAACTACAACAGGAAAAAAGGATTCTGGCTGCAGCAGCAGAGCAGGGAACTGCTCCTCTTTTGTGGTGAAGGCAGCACGAAATCTCTGTTGACATTATTACTAAAAGGCAGAGAGGAGATAAAGTGATGATTAAACCCAAGAAAAAGGCCCAGGCCCTGCAGCACAGCTGTGCATTCGTGACTTTTCCATCACTATCAATAATTCATAATGACCATCATGCACTTGACGACGCCAAGTTGGGGAGAAAGACTGAGTCAAGCTTTCACGAAATGTGCAAAAACATCCAACCTGACATCGGATGTCAGGGCAACAGGACCTGCTGGATAAGCAAAGATCCAGCAGAAAGGGTAATGGAGAAGAAAATCAGCTGATGTGGACATAAATCAACATCTGCTGTACCCGTTTGTGGCATTTTATGGAGGAAAACTCTCCTTTTGGTGGTACACACTGAAAGAAAGTTTTTAGAGCTTCTAAAATAATTTTTTCTAGAAAAGAACTGAAATGTGAGCAATTCTGCACCATGAAGGAACCATGGTCAATATGATGCTCAAGTTTTGCAGCTGGATTCTCCTTTTCTGCACCACACTAACTCAGCATGGCCATAGGCAATGGCACACTGCTGATTCCCTGCAGCATCTTGGATTCTCTGCTGATGCTTTGAAAAATTATTTTTGTATGAAGATCATGGTTGCAAAGGCAAAAAGCCAGACTGTAATTCCCAAAATATTTGTGGTTTTTTGATGTTCGAATCCAAATGGCAGAAATTCATAGAATCATGGAATGGTTTGGCTTGGGAGGGACCTTTAATCTCATCCAGTTCCAACCCTGCCATGGGCAGGGACACCTTCCACTATCCCAGGGTGCACCAAGCTCCATCCAACCTGGCCTTGGACACTTCCAGGGATCCAGGGGCAGCCACAGCTTCTCTGGGCACCCTGTGCCAGGGCTTCCCCACCCTCACAGGGAACAATTCCTGCCATATACTGAAGTGAAATCCGCCATCTTCCAGTTTGAAATTATTACTTCCCATCCCACCACTACAGCTCCTGATGAAGGAATTTACTGAATAACAATTCAATTCAGCAGGAATTGAATTGCTCTGGTGTAAATGGGAGAAGAGTTGGCCTGGTCTGCTCATGGCTGAGCATCTGAGTTCTGCAATGTAAACTCTGGGTTGGCTTCCACTCTCCATGGACCACCCCCCACTCCATGTTAACCATCCTTTGATGGTGAAATTTGGCTTGGAATTTGCCTCCAAATCCTCTGATTGTTCATTGCCTTTCATCCATTAAAACCACTGGGTTAAACATAGAAACATAAGAGATATATGACATGGAAGACATGTACATGACATGAAAGACATAACTATGTGTTAAACCTATAAAAAAAAAAAGTCTATCCCCACATGCAGAGACCATCAAGGTACTGAGAACTCAACAAACACTGTCAACAACCTCAGGAGGACCCACCAAGGGCTTCACGACGCCAACGAGAGAGGCAAAACAGAGCAAAAGGTAGCAAGATTCGCCCCCTGCTGTGGCCAAGCACGGGTGGCACAGCCCAAACCCCTCCTGCTGTCTGATCATCAGAGCCCAGAACCACGAAACCACTCTGGATTAGGAGGGTTTTGAAACATGGGTAGAATCTAATTCCTTCGAGCACTGTTAATTAATGAATTAATTTCCACTGCCAGCCTAAATGCTGCTTAATTGACTCTCCAAAATAACTCAGTCTCAATGTGATCTTTCAAGAAACTTGGTCTACATCTGTCTCCCTGATTTACGGTTGATTCATAAATTATGGGACTCTATTGTGTCAGCAGTTACTCCTGAGTTTGGGCAGGAGCTCAAGCCCTGATCTTGCAGGGCAGGAATTTAGGGTCAGGCTTTTTGCTCACAAGGATCACTGTATGTCTGTGTGGCAGCTGAATCATTCCAGAGCACGCAGCCCTGTGTTTCTGGTGCCTAATGAGGCAACAAAAGTAAATTTACTGTAAAGTTATGCCTGGGATGCACAACGGGGCAGGGATGGTGTGCAAGCAGCACTGCCCCGAGGTCAAAGGTCTGCAGCACTGCAAATTAAAGGAATTATTGGTGCTCCCTTTGAACTGAGCTGTGGGAATGCCAGAGGGACAAGACACAAGGAATAGAAGGGATAATGCAGACAGCTATTCTCCCTCCACACATCAAGCCCGTATTCTCAATTCCTGGATGCTGCAGGCACAGTACATGGAGGATGAAAGGGCACAGGGATTTTTTTTAACATTTCTGAATGGGACAGACACATCACATCTATCTGCCTCTAGAGCTTAAGAAGTCAGGAGCACGAAGCATGGGAGAGTCCCTGCTCTGGAGTCACTGTCATTTATTATTCATCCCTCGGCCTTTAGCAGAGAATTCGGCACATCCCCATTCATTCCCACCTGGCTGCTTTTCATGGGAGCCACGAACAGGCTGTTACTCTCAAGGCAGCACACGGAGCACAACGTGTGAGCCTGCAGAGCCCAGCCTCCTCTTTCCGAGGGAACAATTAATGCTATTACAGATTTGCAGCGGCTCAAAGATGTATCAGAGACGCCTGTGGGAGAAGGCAGGGAGCACACGAGAGTGATTCCTGGCTGGGAAGACACACAATTCCAGCCCCGAGTTGCTGGAAAGCAGTTTTGCTTTGCATGCAGGCACTTCCGAATAGTTCGGGGCAGAGAATCGCAGCTTGCTGTCACTGTCACTTCACTGTCACTGTCACCTCCAGGCTGTGACCTCCCCCAAAACACGGATGGTCCTTGCAGAATACACAGAAAAGGCCTCAGCTACCAGGGCTGTCATCATCTAAGTGGGATGACAGAGCTTCCAACAGCGAGTAAGGAATGCCACGCTCCTACTACCGCTACTACGAACGTGGCGAGGCAGGGCTTGCCCAGACCCAGGGAGCTTTTAGGGTTCATGCGAAGGAACGCCTGAAGTGGGACGGAGCTCACGTGCAGCCAGACACACACAGCCCCTCCGGCACCACCGCGCCGCCCTTTTTACAAGTTCACCCCTAAAGTTTCTAAAGGAAAACGCCTTACGGAGAGAGAAGGAAAAGGCCCGAACCGAGCTCTCCGGGTTTCTCCAAGTTTTTTAACGGAGCCCAACCGCTCCCGCAACGGCCCCGCCCGGCCCAACGCCGCGGGCACCCGCGACCCGCCGGCCCTGCGGGCTGGGCGCTCTGGGGACACCCGCTCGCCATGCGGGGGTCACCCGTGCACCGAGCGAGCGGCCCTGGGGGACATTCACTCACCGAGCGGCTGCGGGGACGCTCAGCTCTCCAGCGGCTGCGGGGGACACTCAGTCACCGTGCGGCTGTGGGGACACTCACCCACCGTGCGGGGACACTCAGCCACCGTGCGGGCGGAGGGGACGCTCCGTGCGGCTGTACGGGACGCTCCCCGCGCGGTGCCCGCGCCGCTCCAGCCGGGGCCGCCGCTGTCCGCGGCCGCGCTGGTGCTGAAGGGGCCGCCCCGCCCCGCCCCGCGCCCGCCCCCGCCCGCCCCCGCGGAGCGCAGCGCCATGGCCGCCATGGCAACGCCGTGAGGGGGCCGCGCCCGCCGCCGCCCGGCGCCCCCGGCAGCCCCGGCACACCCGGCAGCACCGGCACACCCGGCACACCCAGTACCCCTGGCAGCACTGGCACACCCGGTAACCCCGGCATTCCCGGCACACCCGGTACCCCCGGCAGCACTGGCACACCCGGTAACCCCGGCATTCCTGGCACACCCGGTACCCCCGGCAGCACTGGCACACCCGGTAACCCCGGCATTCCCGGCACACCCGGTACCCCCGGCAGCACTGGCACACCCGGTAACCCCGGCATTCCCGGCACACCCGGTACCCCGGCAGCACTGGCATACCCGGTAACCCCTGCACACCCGCAGGCTCGGAGGGTCCGCACGCCGGCACCGCGGCCATGCTCACTGTGCCCCGCGGTGACATCGGCCACCATCGCCTCGTCCACCTTCCCTGCCACACACTGCCCGTGGAGGGCACAGAAACGTGGAAGCATGGAATCAGGCATAAAATCTGGGAGTTGTTTTGGCGGGAAAAGCCCACTGAGACCACCGAGAGACCTCAGGGCTGCCAAACCCAGGCAGTATGTGTGTGCTAACCCGTGTCCCCAAGTACCACATCTACATGGCTGCTAACTCCCTCCAGGGATGGGCACTGAGCTCCAGGAGCACTTGGACAATGCTCTCAGGAGCAGGGTTGGATTGTTGGGATGTCTGTGCAGGGCCAGGAGCTGGACTTGATGATCTTGATGGGCTCCTTCCAACTCAGCATATTCCACGGTACTGTGATTCCACCTCTGCCCTGGGCAGTCCATTCCAATCCAATGCTTTAAGAACCCTTTCAGTGAAGAAATTTTTCCTAATGTCCAGCCTGACCCTCCCTGGTACAACATGAAGTCCTGTCAGCCCATGGAAAGAAGGTCCCACTGACTTGGTGGCAAATATTTTTATCCTGGTGATCCAGTTCTCAGATCACTAAACCCAAAATAAGTCAGAACTAAACTTGTTTGGTTTTGAGGTCCTTCCTGCACAAATAGTCTGTGGGTTTGGCCTCACTATTTCATTAAACCCTGGAAGGTTTGGGTTAGAAGGGACCTTAAAGAGCATCATCCTTCCACTATTCCAGGTTGTTCCAAGCCCTTTCCAGCCTGGCCTGGAACACTGCCAGGGATGGAGCAGCCACAGCTTCTCTGGGCAAGACACACGCACAGGATGTAATTGCCAAGGAAATCTAAGGAAACTTACGTTTCAGAAGCACAAATAGAAGGATTAAGATGACTGAGGAGAAATCCGTGATGTGAGCACCAGCACCTGCAGTTTGGCCACTCAATCCCCCAGATTCTGTCTCACCTGCAGCTCTGCCCTTCCCGGAGTAGAAAAGTGCTTGGCTGCTGTGTGGTCCTCAGCTCTGGAACCAGGATCTCCTCCAGCGTGGCTCTGCTTGCAGATGGTCCCACTGTAAACATTCCATATGCTCCTCTCTGCACAAGGCATGATGTCACAGACTCAGTTCTGGCTCTAAACACCCAATTTAAAATTCAAGCTTTCCAATGTGAGCCTCTAAAATTTATTATCTTTGATAATTACTTCATTGGATGGATAGGATAAAACCTGGCATGGGATGAGGTTTTGGCATTTGTGCCATTTTTGGTAATTTCCGTTGCACTGTGACACTGAATACCTTTGCTGCTGTACAATGTTTAAGTTTGCTCAGACAAAGACCTAAAATGAGAGATAATTTACTTAACTGTTCTGAGAAAATATGCCAAATGGGTAAGCCATGATTAGTTTTGAGAAAAGTGCAGGTTTAGTACTACAGTGACTCATAACAATGAGCAAAAAAAAGGTCACGAAAATATTTTAAACTGCATTGTATCATAGGGAAATATAAAAATACAAAATTACCTCAAATAGCTGTGTCTGTACTTGACCTTCTAGCACCCAGGTACTTCTAGGCTGGCTCTTGGGTATTACACCAAAGCAGGATTTTAACCTTTTCTTCTAAAAGAATCCACAGCAAGGAAATACGACCCTTGTTGAACATAAAAGTCCCCAGACCAGCTGTTATTCTTTAGGGCCCTTAAAAACATCTTTCCTCTTGGGAATAGTTTTATGATGGAGCAATTGCAACTATTACAAAGCACTTCACAATTAAAGCATGCCACTCCTGAGACAACTTCATTTTATGTCATAAAGTTAGTTTATAATATTTTATATTCCCAGCTCTGAAAAGCATTTATATTTAAATTACTTTATATTGTTGTACTAGTTTATGATTTATTTTCTTTGTTTATTATTATTATTATTATTACTATTTTAATTTATATTCCTAGTTCACAAATTAGTGAAAAAGAGATGAGGAAACATTTGAAAATCACATAAATTCCAAACACAAACCAAATCTCAGCCCCAAAAAGTCTCTTTTCCAGTTGCCTGGTCCTGGGCCACCAGAGCCAAGCTGGAGGGAGCCCAAAGGCTCTGGACAGGCAGCATTGCTGGAGAGAGGGATGGGATGGGAGAGCATCCTAACTCTTAGCCTGTGCCAAGATGAAGCCCATGGCTTGCCCAGCCATTGTATGTAGCTATTGAGTGATTAATTTGGCAAATTAGTTAGTTAATTGTCCTCCTGCACTTAAGAAAAGATACATATATTTCTTTTTTCCCCACTTTTTATCACTAGGAAGTTGCAGCACCACGGCAGGGCTGGCCAAGGGAATGGTTTTCAGTAAACTGAGAAAAGCTCGTGTTCAATGGGCAATGAACCCAATTTCATGTCAGGCGGGGAGAGATGGATTCTCTTGGAATTGTGCCTTTACCTCTTTGCTCTTTTTCAGGGAGACAGATGTAAAAATGTGCCATGGCGATGTCACCAGGCTGCTGGGACTGGCCACAGGCAGGTCAGGAATGCCACCACAGGGCTGGCAGCACCACTTTTTCCAAGGGGAAAAGTGGCAGGAGACTGAGTGAAGGACAAGGACATCTCTCTGATGACATCCCAGGGCCACTGAGGTTGCTGGGACTCCTGCTCCTGAGTTCAGTAAAGCTGAGATTTCACCCTGCTCCTTTTGTTTAGTTTGGAAATGAGGATTTTAAAGGCCACTCCTGAGGCCAGGTCTCCCGTGCTGATGTACAAGGAACAATCCCTAAACCTGGACTCTTGCTGCCTCCTCTTGCTTTGGTCCTAATTCCAGAAAACACCTAATATATCCATAAATACATTTCTCACTGGCAAAGCTCTTGAGCAAACACCTAATTTAAAGATTTGCTTATCTCTTAATTCCTTGGTGAAGAAGTAAGGTATTACTCCAAAGGAGTAAAAAGGGATAATCAAGCTGTAAATCCTCACAGTTTCTATCATTTAGAACCAGAGCTTAGTCATCTTTTGACCAGTGACGCACAGCACTGATTTCTTGCTGAATAAAATTGTAGAAGCACAGCCAGTTTTTCACAGAGCTTGGAACTGTGCCCTTTGTGGGGTTTTATGAATGCAGAGCTCAAGGTCCATAGTATGCCATGGATAACCTAATGCAAGGTCATGTTTTGCTGGAATAACAGCGCCTAAATCCTCCACAGCAATGATGGGGTCCAGCCCTACCCGGAGATTTTATCAAATTTCACAGGGATTTGGCTGTGCAGAACAAGTTCAAACTGTGAGAGCAATAAAGGCAGTTGTAAAATGCTGAAGATTGGAACTGTAAAGGTCAGAGCCTGATCTGCACTCCCCCAGTTCTCACATGTATTTAGATCTGAGATACCCTGTGCATTTAGCTCGGTGCTCTGCAGTTCAGCAAGGTGGAAGAAAATCATTTTTACCTTTGGAAAATTCCATCACAGGGCTATGTTTTCCTTCTAAAACTCCAGAATTTCATGTCATGAATGATGCATATTCTGTCTCAAAGGAAATCACCCCAGAAGAAACATTCCCCATGGCCTTAACTCTAGGCAGATGCTGCTCAACCAGCATGGGTGTGTGTAAAAGTGCATTTCCCAGGTGAACTGGACATTCACTTCTGTACACACATACACAAAGAGAACAGAACCGTATGAAATTTTTCTTTCCAGCCTGCCATGAGTGAAGCCAGATTGCACACAGAACTCTCAGAACACTGCAAATCCTTTCCTCTCATCCCCAAGCACCTTGGATTGAGCACTTGGCCAGGATTTGGAAGGCACTTATATTCAATTTAGTAGCCACTGAGTGGACGTACTGAGAGCTCCTTGCTGTGTGAATTTCCCTTAAGAAAGTCTGAGAAGTCCATTGAGGTCAGGGGTTTTATAGCTCCTGCTCCCTTTTGTGGAGTTTAAGTGAAGCAACTTGTTAAGTTTTTGTATTGCCTAAACCCAGAAGTAAGGAATATTTTGATTCATCCAAAGAAACTCTCTGAAGGCCATCAATGCTCAGAATGAAAATGAATCAAAACAATCAACCCCCTGAGATTAGTCAGAATTAGCTCTTTTCCTGTACTGGTCTGTATGAAATAATTCCTTGACCTTTGACCAGGGAGAAAAAAAGTTAAAAAGCACAAAATAAGCTATAAAAATGACCATTAAAAATTTCCTCAGGAAATCTATTTAAATGCTGATGTCATTTTCTCCAGTCACCACTTCAGTTTTACTCTGTTTTAAACCAGAAAGGCACCATCAGAGTCACAAGGAGGGCAAGGTTTGGCCAGGCAACTGTAGGAACATCCAAGGGGGAATGCACATGCAAGGGCTGCCAGGAATACCCTGCTCCAAGATGAAAAAGAAATCTGAGGAAAGAGGTGTCTCCCTACTCTGGAATCTGAAGTGGATCCTGGGACATGAAGCACAGAATGGTTTGGGTTGGGAGGAACCTTGAAGATTTTCTTCTTCCAAACCCTCTGCCATGAGCACTCAGCTAGTCTTGCTCCAGATGTCCAGGTTTGGAGAAGCTTGTGGAAGTGCTGAATTTAAACAGAGATATAACAATCCAGCGGGTGAGAGGCTGCAGAAAATCCAGTCAGGATCATGACTCTATAATGGAGTGAAGAAGAGGCTTCTGACTCAAAGCAGAGTGGAGAGTGCCAGTGTGTTGGAAAGCCAAGGGAAACAGGAGAAGATGTGGCCTCATAAATCTGGTTATTCTTCCAAAAATATACTGCAGGAACATGAGATGCTACTGGGAACACACACAGTGCAGCACAGTGTTCAGCAAAGCATGGTAACCTAATTTCCGTGTTACATGAAAGAAGAAAACCCTGACTCATATTTTATGAAAATTGTAATGGTGAATCAGCAAATTACTTATGTTTATCTCCTCCAACGTCAGCACGCTGAAGTCTGGAGCAACCTGAACTAATCCCAGGGCGCTTTTAAATAGAATATATTCAGGCCAGCTGAAGCTGGGCTAAATGGGAACAAGCAGGAATTCGTCATCAATGGACAGCTGGGAAGCCAGAAAATGCTGTTTCCTGCCTGTCCAGTCAGAAGGACAGACAAGCTCTGTGTGTGCCCTTCACCTCTGACTCCTGTATCAGATCCCAACTAAAAAATGTTTACATTTCAGAAATGTGTGGCTGGTATAACACGATGTCCCTGGATGGCAAATGCTGGTGGCTTTGTACATGTGCCCGTTGACACATATCCCTGTGGTGGTAGGAAGAAAATAAAACTGCACAGAAACCTATAACTTGATCCGGTTTGTTTAGCTGCTAATCCAATCTTCTCTCGTAGTAGAGCTCCAATAATTTGATTGTGTTGTGTAGGGCACTCTGGAGCACCTGAGGGATGAGAATGAAATACTGTAGATGAGCAGAGAAACTGCTGAAATGCCTTCCTGCATCAGTGCTCCAAGTACATCATGAGATTGCTGCTGCTCACCCTCAGACCCAGGTGAGGACACACAAATCCATGAAACATTCCATAGGTGTTGTGTCAGGCATTGGAATGGGGCTGCCCAGGGAGGTGGCAGAGTCCCCATCCCTGGAGGAGCTCAGGGTGTCGCTGGAGGTGGCACTCAGTGCACTGGGCTGGTGACAAGGTGAGGATCGGTCACAGGCTGGCCTCAATGGCCTTGGATGTCTTTTCCTACCTCAATGATCCTGTGATTCTGTGATCTCCTGCTCCAGGGCTTTTCCAGCCATCCCAAGCCATTGCGGGGAGCACAGGGAGCACAGCAGGACTGTGTCCCTCCTTTGGGGCTGTCCCCACAGCCAGGACTGTGCCACTGCCTGGACCAGGCATATCAGCCCCCACTGGAAGCAGCAATGTCCCCAGTGGGGTCACACCTGGCCACACACCTTCCTGTAGGTTTGTTGCACTCACTGGTGCTGTAACAGCATTAACTGCCTGTAAATCCCCATTCTCCCCCTCTCCCCCTCGTGAGGAAGTTGTAACTGTGATGAGTCTCCCCTCAGTCTCCTCTTGTCCAGCTGTGCAGACCAAGTGACCTCAGCCACTCTTCGAGACTCTCCACCACCTTTTTCCCCTTTGGACGCCCTCTAACAGTTTAATTCTTTCTTATTTGTGGTGCCCAAAACTTCCCCCAGGACTGGAGATGAGTCTGCCCCAATGTAGAGCAGAGTGGGACAACCCCCTCCCGTGCCTTGTGTCCCCCAGGACAGGGATGTCCCTCCTGGCTGTCAGGGCACTGCTGACTCAGATCCAACTTCCCATTGTCAGGAAAATTAATCTACAAACACCAGAGGTTTATGTCCAAAAAGGAGACAGAGGAGTCCTTTCTGGCTTTATTTGAATAAAGTGAGAGGCCATGGGGCATTCCCCTGGGATCTCTCAAATTTTTGGAGGACGCAGCCTCCTTTTTATCCCAATTTCCCAGCCACATTTCTCTTCTCTCTTTCCCCATTGGCTGAGGTACTTGAGAGGTACAAACTTCCCAATATGCCTGATACTGAAGATTTCCCTCTAATGTATAACCCTCCATTTTAATTTTTAATTCTTATGGAATTTAGGGGTTTTTCTTCCCCATTGTTTCTTTCATCTTCCAATGTCTAATTCCGTTTATCAGCAAACCTAAAGTTTATTGGTAAAAGCAAATATCTTTTCCCATTCATCAATCAGTGCAATCCTTCCCATTATTTCTTTTCTTTCCCAGTGCTAGTTTTATCTACCAGCTTGTTTGTAAAGACAAATCCGCTATTCCTCTCACCATCGACCCGGACCCGCAGGGAAAAGAGCCGGGATGGCCCTTCCCGTCCAGCGGGGCACAGGGTGGACCTGTGTGTCCCAGCGGGGGCAGAGCCCTGGTGGCAGCGGTGTCCCAGTGACTGTTCCGTGCCGAGCCCGGGGCCAGAGCTGCAGCTGGGACTGACCTCAGCGTGACGGCAGCAGCGCTGAGTCACCGGGCAGCGCAACAACAGGAGGGGTTGGCACATTTGCAAAGCGGGGAAGGCTTTGGGCAGCCCGGATGGGATGGGTAAGGGAGAAGCAGCCAGGCTCCGCAGTGGGATTCATGTGCTACAATACACGGAACAGTTTCATGGGCTTTGTGTGAAAAGAGCTGCAGTGGAGCTCGGTATTATTATTTACTGAGTTGTGCAATATTGCAGCAATCCCAAAGAATGACAAGTGCTGAGCGATTCCTTCAGAGAATCAACAACGCTGGTAAATGCTGCACTGAGAGGAAGGATTTGTTTTGATCATCATTGAGAAAACATGTTTGAAACACTCGGCTCAGCACAGACAGCCCTGGCAGCAGAAATCTGAATCCCTGGAGCACAGAGCAGTCACGTAGGCTGCTGGAGGTTCCCTGTCACATAATTTCAGCTGGGGACAAAAGAGGGAAAAGCCCTAAAAGTACTCTGGAGGATTATTCCTTAAACGCCCCAAAATAAAATGCAACAAAAGGTAAAGTAAGGACAGAAAAATACCGTGTTAACTTGAAAAAAAATTGCTATCCCACAAAAAAGCTTTTGAAGTCTCTGAGCCTTTGGAGGTCCTTGTCTTTCTCCAAGGCTGGGCTGAGTTTAACCACAGCTGTACAACCCCAAGTAGTGGCAGAGCCATTCCTGGCTGCTGTATTGATTTATTATTGAGAGGAGGTTAATTTTTAAAAAGAAATAATTTTGATTTTTTTATCTTCATGCTGGTTCTTTTAACTGCTTCTTTCCACCAGTCTTTTTCCAGAAGAAAAATCACTTCCCTGTCACATTAACTAAGTTTAATTTTCTCCTTAAATCTGTCCCAGGCTTCTCATTTGCTCAGTGGTTGACAGAGTATTTTCAAAGGCTAAATATTAATCTATTTAAGAACAGACTGAAAGTATTTTGGGGGGAAAAAATAAACATTCAAATCTTTTTCAGAACTAGCAGTTTGTTTTCCTCAATCTACTTTGAGTGAAACCCCACATCCCTATTTTAAATTGAACATCCACAAACCATTGCAGAACACAACCAGCACAGCTCTGTAGAGGGTTGTGCCAGGGCTCCTGGCAGAGATAAGCTGGAAATGAAGCTTATTCAGGAAATTCATGGTAATGGAATAGGGAAAAAAACTTAGTAGTAAAAACAATTGAGCCCAGTGATGTAGAGCCCTTTGGTTTTCCCTGTCCTACTGGCTTTCAAAAAGACCTAACTTAGATTTACACCAATTTTTCTGAAAATGACACAGTCTGGGGGATGTCAGAGGTGGAGGATCAGATCATTAATGCTGCTATTGGAGAATTAAATGGTTTTATTGAACTGATTCTTTCATGCCCTCTGGTTGCTGCCTTTCAGCTCCTGGCAGATTTGTTCTGAATTCCTAAACAGTTCATCCTGGGCTTTACAGTCCTGTTTGTCTTCATTGTTCTACAAAGAGACAGGACAAATCCCTCTGCTGCTTCAGATAAATAATGCCCATGGTGGAAGAAGTTTTCTTGCCATGAAACTTTGAAGGAGAAGGCAACATTTCAAAGGACAGCCAGAAGGTCTTAAAGGCAATGATGTTTAAAGAACGTGGAATATGACTAAGAGGGGAGTGATTTATTAAAAAAAAAAAAAAAAAAAAAAACCAAAAAAAACAAAACCAACTGAAATTTAGAAATAAAATCAGAAAATGAATTTTTTCATCAAACATTCATTATTGGACTCTGCTTTCCTGGAAAACTGTATAATTTCTACTGTGGACAGTAAATTAGAACAATTTTTGGTGAATTTTCTGAGGAACGGAAACTCAGTTTTGTCCTTTCAGTGGTGTCTTTTAAGCATGGCATGGAACTATTACAGGAATGTCTCAATGAAAAAACAACCAGCAGTTCAGTGCTGAACAAAACAACATTCAGTTGCCTAGAGCAGCTGTGGCTGCCCCATCCCTGGAAGCGGCCAAGGCCAGCTTGGGCAGGACTTGGGGCAACCTGGGATATTGGAAGGTGGGGAAGAATGGGATGGGGAAGGGGTTTAATGTCCCTTCCAACCCAAACCACTCCATGGTTTTATAGTTATCTTACACTTGTAGTGATTTTATCAAGCCATGGAAATGCTCATTTGGGGATGTAGCCATGTTTATATGGTACAAACATTGTCAGGATCAACAGGCCTTTTACAGCCACCAGAACATCCCTGTTTATCCAGACAGTGGGCAGAGCTGTATTTTGCCATCCTCTCTCTCCTGCAGAGCCAGGACTGATTTGTCTTTCCCTCTTTGAACCGGACTCGTGCAGTTGCCAACCACCTGCAGTGGAAATCTGGTGAGTCACCAGCACTTTGGACCATCAGTAATTCTGAGCTGCAGAGCCCTCCTTCTGTGGGGAATCTGCTGCAAGTAGAAAAGCAAAGCAGCCAGTGGGCAACGCGTGCAGGTCCCGGTGCCAGTGCTGCTCCATCCGAGCTGCCTGGCTCATCTGAAGGGATAACATCATCCCTCCTCCCATGGCCAACTGCTTCTGCCTCAGAGATGCGGCCAAGATCCCACATCCCTCAATGTCTTTATCTCCTTAATTTCTTTTTGCCGTATGTAGACTTTAAATACAATGTGAGTCCAATCCTTGTATTGCATTTATTTGTATCCCCTAAAAACCCTGCATTTTAATGACAAGTGTTCTTGTAGGGTCAGAGTTCTCAGCAGTGCTACATCACACCTGGATTTGCTCATTCTGATGTTCTAACCCCTAAATTCCTATTTAACATTTGCTGCCTCTTGCGCCTCATGCGTGACTGACACCGGGAGTGACTAAGGGATCAGATCAATTATTGTGATTAAAATTGATCCTCATCGCTCTTGGTGTCACAGTTCACAAGCCAGCTCTCATGAGCTCACTTGGCTTGGGCCTGTAACCATTGCACATGGTGAGAATCTCATTGAGCAGAGGAAAATCATCACTACGTCAAAATTAAAGGATTTGATCATCACAGGAATAAGAATCAAGTTGTTTGTGGCCTTTATACCTAATAGCAAAGTCATACTTAGGTTTGGATGCATTTCAAAAATGACATTTTATAGTGAGAGTCACTGTTTGGGAGGTTTATGCAATATGAGAACTCAGGTACCATGAAAAGAAAATGTACCTTTGTTCCCTCTTGCAAAACATGAAGGGTATTCCTGTGGACTTGGCTGAAAGGCATGAAGGAAATGCCAAATGTTTGTAACACACTGCAGTGAAAAGCTCATTACATTTAACAAATCCTGGGTTGGTCAATTCCTGCATGTGAAAACACACAGGAAAGGGGAAAAAAGAGAAGAAAAAGGACATGATGGAGGCAGAGTAAAAGAAAGAGAAAGGCTGAGCTGAAACACTCCAGACAGAGAAGGAAAATTTTATGTAATGAATGTTTTCTACCTCATCACCTCCTTCCTGCCCTAAACACCATCACCACCTGTAAGTGCATTCATTAAACTGGCAAATCCACACACCTCCATCATGCCTGGAAACTCAATTCTGCTGAGTTTTCAGCACTTTTATTTAATAATTCTGATTTTTTTCATATTTTCTGTTTGCTCCTTCCCTAGTTCATCTTCTTGTGCAGCTCAGTTTGTCAGTTTTATTTCTCCAAAGTGCTACGGAGGGAGCAACATATAATTCACAACTCAATAAAATTTAAGGAAAAATAAATATTTGCTGCATCCAAGATGAGGTGGAGATGTGTAGGAGGGGAGGAGGCAGGAGGCAGACTTGAAATTGCTGCTTTTGGAAGAGATTTGAGAACTGAGAGTGGGTACCTTAGTGCAAAATGGCTGGGGCTTTAAAATGGATTTATCAAGAACTGAAATGAAAAATGCAGGAGGGAACTGTTCAGAAATCGTGTCTGTGCAAGGTGATTTCAGTCTAATGAGCAGTACTGGACACCCACGACTGTTTGAAGGTAAACAAATTTATTTACAATTTTATTGGCTGGAAAAGGCCACCAACAGCATCTTCACCTTTCAAAACCTGGGATACAGCAAACTCCTCATTTTAGAGGCAGAATGTCTCTACCAAGAGATCAGGGATTAATCAACAGCTTTATTCCCTCCTAACCATTGGTGACTCAGATGTGAAAAAACAGGGATTCCAATGTCAAAGTTGTTCTTTTTCTCCCAGGTGAGAGAGGCTGGAGGGTCTGGGCACTGAGCTCCCGTGAGCAAAGCCTCACTCTGCACCCAAAGCACAGCTCAGGAGGGACCTTCCTATGCTTCCAGCTGTTATTATAATGAAAATATTTCTAAATTACTAAACTACATAGATTTCATTGCAATCTGTGGCAACATCTTGGTGTGTCTCTACACCTGACCCACAGTAGGTAACATATTTAATTCACGTTGCTTGGTAATGTGTTTCTTCCAAATTTGGAGGATTTTTTAATAATGAAAACTCAGTGATGATTGTCAGGAAAAAAACCCCAAACCAATAAAATTTATTTCTTTTTTAACTCAGGTAGCTTTTTAAGGTATACCATCAGGATATTTCCTCAGCAGTCATAAAGAAAGAGAGATTTCAGTTGGAATTTGTGAGCTAATGTCCTGAGCAGCTCTGAGGAAGCTGCAGCTCAGTGTGTTTCCTCCTGTGACACCTGTGTGACACTGATTGATGCTTCTCCAGGTTTAATTGAGGTAGAACACTGCATGCTCCCGTTTCTGAACAGGTTTTGCTGCTTTGTTCTCTAACACTGTTGTGAGTAATTAGGCCAGGTTCACTTCTCTTTGACAGCACTGAAATGAATCACTTTTTCAGACTAGATGATCATTCTAATACTTCCTATCTAATATCACTGCCACCTCCAAATCGTGTCCTAATGAGAGAGTTCCAGGAATATTAGAGAAAAAAGAGGTGGATATTCAATGATCTAGAGTCTGCTACTGACCCTGGAAAACCTTGTTCATTTAAAGAACTATTACTCATGAGAATTACAGTGCAAGCTTCCAGGAGGCTGAACACAGGATGGTTGTCCAAGCAGGAACACACTCTTTTAAACAGAGAACTATTAAATATGTTAAATCTCTCCTACAGCCCTCCCAAGATGTGGTTTAAAACCACAGATAATAACACTTCTGTGAACTGGTGATACTGAGAATTATCAGATGCAGAAAATCTCATCTTTTCCCCATCTCCTGGATAAAAAAGGTCCTTTCTGCTATTACACACACGGAGTCTGTCACTGCTGTGGTGTCACAGTTCAGTTTCAGAGCTTTCACAGCCAGGACTCAGCGATCTTTATCACTATAAATTCAGACTCCTGAGACACCAGCAAGAATAATTAGTTACTGGCTTTGCTCAAGCGTCTTCTGCCACACTCTTTGCAGTTCATTTGCCACGAGCACTCCTGCATTATTACTGTATCCACAACTCCTACGGGCATTTCACCTGGGAACAACTGCCAGCACAGATGCATCACTCCTCTGGCAGGTTTTGTCTGAGATACCTCAGCAGAAAATATTGTTAAATATAGATCCTGGTGGCTGAGAGGCTGGACACGGCCCAGCCCACAGCCCCCAAATCCTGGGCTCAGCCCCGTGTGGGCAGCAGCACAGGGGGATTCTGCCCTGCAGAGCTGCCTCCAGCCCTGGGATCCAGAAGGACGTGGAGCTGCTGGAGCCAGTCCAGAGGAGGCCACAAATTATTAAAGGAGATGGGGCAGCTCTGCTCTGGAGAAAAGCTGGGAGAGATGGGGGTGTCCACTGTGGAGAAGCTTTGGGGTGACTTAATTGTGGCCTTCCAGTATCTGAAGGAGCTGACAAGAAAGACGAAGAGACACTGTTATTTACAAGGGGCTGGAGAGATGGGACAACTGGGGGATGGATTCAAACTGAGGGAGAGGACAGATGTCCAAAGGAGAGGACATGAAGATGGTGAAGTGCCTTGAGGAGCAGCTGAGAGCACTTGGTTTGTTCAGCTGGAGACTGAGAGGACACTCAGCGAAGTTACAACCCCATTGTGAGGGAAAGCAGAGAGGCAGGTGCTGATCTCTGCGGTGACAGGGACAGGATCCAGGGAATGGCCGGAGCTGTGCCAGGGTCAGGCTGGAGATCAGGGAAAGGTTCTGTCCCCAGAGGGTGTCGGGCACTGCCCAGGGCTTGGCCCCAAGGCTGCCAGAGCTCCAGGAGCGTTTGGACAACGCTGCCAGGAACGCACAGGGTGGGACTGCTGAGGTGTCTGCGCAGGGCCAGGAGCAGAACTGGTGATCCTTGTGGATCCCTTCCAACTCAGGATATTCTGTGATTTAGATTGACTATTAGGAGGAAATTCTTCCCTGTGAGGGTGGTGAAGCCCTGGAACAGATTTCGCAGGTAAGCTCTGGCTCCCCCATCCCTGGAAGCGTCCAAAGCCAGGCCGGCTGGGATCTGAAACCCCCCAACCTATGGATGCGCTCCTGCCCACAGCAGGGGAGGGCCGGGATGAGCTTCCCGGTCCCATCCAGCCCGAAGCCGCAGGCGCGGCTCCGCCCCGGCTCGTCACGGGGCCGGAACCCGGAGCCGCCGGAGCCGCCGCCGCCCCGGGCCCAGCGCTGCCCCAGCCCGGTCCGGAGCCGCGCCGCTCCCCCCGGGGCCGCCAGCATGTCCAACATGGAGAGTATCCTCGGGCGGGACCGCGGGGGGACGGGCCGGGAGCCGCCAGGCCGGGCCGGGCCGGGCCGGGCCGGGGGAGGTGGCGGTGGCGAGCGAGGCCTCCCCGCCGGGAGGAGCCCCCGGAGCGCGGGGAACGAGGGGAAGAATCCCCCTCATGGCGGTGGTCGCGGGGACCGAGGGGCAGCAGCGGGAGAGGTTGGTGTGACACTGGCAGGGGCTGAGATCGCTCAGCCTCGGAATTCTGTTCTAAAGAGGAGAGAAGCGAGAAGCGATCTCATATTCCATACCAGTACCAGGGGGTGTCAGAGGATGGTGCCAGGCTCTGCTCAGTGGTGCCCAGCGCCACGATGAGAAGCAGTGATCGTAAACTACAAACCAAGAGTTCCACCTCAACACGAGGGAGAGCTTCTTTCCGTGGAGGGGGCAGAGCACTGGAACCGCTGCTATGGGGGTGTGGGGTCTCTGTCTGGGGAAATCCCAAAGCCACCGGGACACGTTCCTGGGTCACCTGCTCCAGGTGTTTTCTGGGGGTTGGACTGGGTGATCTCCAGAGGTCCCTTGTAACCTCAGTTATTCCGTGATTCTGTGGTTTCACTGCCCTGAAGGGACAAGGAAGTGGGTGGGAAGTTCGGTGTCTCTTCCCAGGGTGTGATGAGGCAGCCTGGGCTGGGAGTGAGGAGGAGGAGGCAGGGCTGTGGTAGATGGAGGGACAGCCCAGTTCCTGAGGCAGAAAACACAATTTATACTAAAAATAGTATAGATGGGACAGCAGGGACAACATACTTGTGTGTAAACTGGAGTGATGTCAGCTGGGCTGTCCCCCAGACAGCCACCACGTCAGCTGTGCTTCCTGCTCTTGGAAAGAATTTACAGCAGAGCCCTGTGTGGGCTGACTGAAACCTTTTTGCTGTATAAAACCATTTTAACAGACAAGGGCAGAAAACTCTAACAGAGCCCAGAGGTCTCAGTGTGGATTGCTGTGGTCTCAGTGTGGTTGGAATGTGCAGGCAGTGCTGGCATTGCTGGTTGTCCTGGTAGGGATTGCTGGAGCAGCTGACTGTGAGTCACAGACTGAGGTGGAAGTTGGGTTCCACTTGGTTTGTGGCACGTTGAGAAAGACACTTGAAGGGAGGAGCAGGAATGTGCTCCTCAGGGATGGGTGAGCTGGTTTAATGTCAGGTAAATTCCCTAGCTGAGTAACTGAGGAAGTTATTTCAAAATAAACTGCTCTGGTTTTGGTAGCTACATTAATAGGTACCCTGTCCAAAGTCACGTTTGTTACCTGTTTGTAGCCTGCCTGTGTTGTTTATAGGATAACAAAAGACATTCCTAATGTCTCCAGGCTGCTGTCAGAGTAAGAGGAATGGCTGGACTTTAAAGCAGAAAACAGCTCTGGAATAATTTATGTGCTTGAAATATTGAAGAAACCTCAAGTACTCATAATGTTTAACTTTGTGTTTCCACTTAATTGGTAATCATCTTAGAACCTGCTGCATCTTCCTCTTAGGATACCACAGGTGGCAGGAAAGAAACCTACAAAGCTTTTTACTTACATATTGTTTGAGAAGCACTGATATTATTTGGAAGCTTTCATCAACAGTATTTTAAGAAAGTCTTTTTGATTGTTATTTGTACAGCACATACTCTGTTCTTTGTCAGTAATGGTTTTATGCAGTCATTCCAAATCACTCTGAAGGCTTGTCTTACTGTTTTCTTGGAGCTTTCAGTTTAAGCAGTTGAACTTTTGTTTTTAAAGTTTCTCTTCCTGACTGGAGTACTCTCTGCCCAAAAGTCAGATGACGGAGCTCTCAGGGAGCCTGGGATCACTCACATGACCCAGGGCTGGGAAGGAGCTGGAAGAACAATTTAAATCCAGGATCCTGCTGGGTTGTAGCTGGCCGTGGCCAGCTGAGCCAGTTTGCTGTTACACAGTTCATTTGTTGTGTTCTTTAGTGGTTTTGGGGTTTTTTTGGATGGTGAGGTTCCAGGCAGGTCAGGAAACGACATCATTTCACTGGGAGTCGCACGCTTTGGGTGTGGGAGTGAAAGTAACCGGCAGAGAACCACTCTCAGCTTCTCTTGGGGGCTGTTTGGTGGTTGGATTTATCACTCTGAAATAGGTTTAGTCCCTTAACTTGCACTGCAGAACACCTGTTTAATTTGAAGTTTGCTGCAAAGGAGCTCAACAGAAACTCCAAAAAATGCGACAAAGAAGAAAAGGCTGAGAAAGCTAAAATTAAGAAGGTAAGTCTGAACCAAGTTTTTAGATCTGTTGCTTGCCTGTTAGGGCAGGAAGACATCTGGTGTGTTGTCATTTCCCTGGTGTGCATGCTAGTAATCATGTGATCAATGTTTGTGATTTAAAATATGTGACTATAAATATTACTGTGTTTATTAATAAACATGAGGATAAATCCTCGTGGATGGCTCGTGGCATTTGCTTCCCTAGGGGATTGTCTTGTATGTGCTTTGGTAGAGACTGTTGTTCTCAGAGTTAAAACCACTTCATGTTTGTCATCTTGTATTAAATGGGCTTGTGGAGAGGAACTTCAAAACAGCTTTTGAGTCCTTGAAGCAGTGAAGAGAGAGACTGAGTTGATTTGATGTGGTTTTGCCCATGAGATACAGCTGTACCACCTGTGCCTGTGTTTGTGTCTTGAGACTGAAACTGTTTTCAGGAGCAGAAATTGTGTTTCTGTAGCTCTGCAAAACTGCCTATTTGAAGTGCATTCTTTCCAATGCCTTCTTGGAAAGAAGTTAGGAGTTCTCATCTTGGAAATGTTTGTGATCTATTGCGGAAGGAGGGAGGGATTTGTTTATTTTTTTAATAGAAAAAGATACAGTGACTAATTAATGCTTCTTTTAAATCCAAAAGAGACTACGCAGAAATCCTGTGTACAAGAGCAGGGAAGGGTAAAAGGCTTTTCCTTTTGTCTCCCTCTTTGCCAAGGCCATCCAGAAAGGGAACATGGAGGTGGCGCGGATCCACGCCGAGAACGCCATCCGCCAGAAGAACCAGGCCATCAACTTCCTGCGCATGAGCGCCCGCGTGGACGCCGTGGCTGCCAGGGTCCAGACTGCCGTCACCATGGGCAAGGTGAGACCTCCCCCTCCTGCTGGGGCAAGGAGGAGACCTGTCATCTTCTCTGCAGTGGCTTCATCCTGGCTGCAACCAGCTGGGAGCTTTCACTTTCTCTTTTAGAGGTAGCCAAGAGTAAATGGGCTGCTGGAATTCCTCTGGCAGCTGCTCTTTGGGTTATTTCACAAAGGTTCTTCTCCCCTTCAAAGTAAAGTCATGAGGTAGGAGTTGTGATTCCAATAGATAGGTGTTTAAGGTAAACTGATTTACTGCTCTTCACCTTGAAAGTTTGTTGTGACCTGTGGACCAAATGTATCCCTCAGCAGTGACAGGTCTCAAGTCTACAGAAATGAATGCCATATAAAGCTCATTTTTGTGAATTTTGTCTCAGAATATGTATTTCAAGTGGCTGAGTTAATTTCTAGAGCTGGGAATTCCAGATGGCAGTGGGATGTTCCCTCCTATTTGGTACTGTCAAAGCTCTATGAACAGAGAGCTGGGTAGGAAATATCAGAGTCCCAGGATAATTTGGGTTGGAAGGGACCTTAAAGTCCATTCAGTGCCATCTCCTGCCTTAGGCAGGGACACCTTCCACTATCCCAGGCTGCTCCAAGCCCTGTCCAGCCTGGCCTTGGATGCTTCCAGGGATCCAGGGGCAGCCACAGCTTCTCTGGTAAATCCATTCCAGGGCCTCCCCACCCTCACAGGGAAGGATTTGTTCCTAAACTGCTCTTTTTTTCTTGTAATAATTTCCTTCCCCTTGTTCCAGGTTACAAAGTCAATGGCAGGGGTGGTGAAGTCTATGGATGCCACCTTGAAGAGCATGAACTTGGAAAAGGTAAATAGACTTAATTTTCTTGGAGCTGACATCAAAAGCAGAAGGGACAAGTTTTAAAAAGGGAAATTCAATCAAGAGTTTTCCAGTTGAGATGTATTTTTACTGTTATCTGAAGATAAGTGATTTGATTCATATTTTTCATAGATATCTGCACTAATGGACAAATTTGAGCACCAGTTTGAGACACTGGATGTTCAGACACAACAGATGGAAGACACAATGAGCAACACTACGACATTAACAACGCCACAAGTAAGAATGATAAAATATATTTTAGCAAGGCGATCTTAAATTATGTGTCTAAACTGTTCATTAACAGCACTTGAAACACTCAGGCGTATGTTTGGGTTTTTGTACAGATAAGTGGAATTCTGTAGAAGCATTATTTACAAGCCAGAATTCAATTAATGTAATTTTAACTGCTGAGCACCTCTGCTCCTTATTTTTGAGTTCATACCTTCGACTGGTTAAGCACAAAACTATTCTGCCAAAGGCATTTACCTTTAAATCAGTTCTGGTAAAATAATTCCTGTTCTCTGAAAATCTAACAAGAGGTTGTCAGAAACTCCAAATGCAGCAATCCATTTTGTTTTCCTTTAGAACCAAGTGGACATGCTCCTGCAGGAAATGGCAGATGAAGCAGGGTAGGTGAAATTGCTATTTCTTTAGAACAAATCTTGGTTCCCACAGCCCTTGCTGATTATATCTAAGGTCAAATACCCTTCTTTTATAAGCTGTCTCTTGGAAGCAGAGAAGAAATGCAATTTTGTTTTTACCTCTGGACATACCTGACTTGTCCTGGTAGTGAGTCAAAATTACTCACCAGCATGTGTAACTCTGGAGTGTTCAGGGGGTGCTGTCTCATTGTTCCTCTGATGTCAATTATTGTGCTTCCCCCTTGATCCACCCGTGCCTGACTTGGTGTTTGCTCTGTTTTCTCCTCTTAGCCTTGATCTGAACATGGAACTACCTCAAGGACAGACAGGTTCAGTTGCTACAAGCGTCGCCTCAGCAGAGCAGGTAAATGTTGGATTTCAGTGAGGTCAATGTTTTCTGGAGAAATGGGATGTGAGAATTAATGGTTCACTCAGTCAAAACAAAATGCTAAATTGCTAAATTCTCTTTCAGCTGTTCCAAGGAAACTGTGTGGTTAAAAGTCTTGCTATCAAAGTAATCTTAACAATACATTTGTTGAATGTTAAAGGGAATGGGCCTTAAAACTCATCCAGTGCCACCCGTGCCATGGACAGTGACACCTTCCCCTAGCCCAGGTTGCTCCAAGCCCCCATCCAGCCTGGCCTTGGACACTCCCAGGGTTGGGGCAGCCACAGCTTCTCTGGGCACCTTCTGTCAGGCCCTCCCCACTCTCAGAGGGAAGGATTTCAGCCCCCTTGTCCTATCAAATATTCCACGTTCTTTGAAACAATTCTTTCTCTGCTTAATTTTGTGTTCTGAAACTCCTCCCTCACAGCCATGCTTGAGGTCTTAAGCAAATCTGGTTAAGCCATGAGAGAATTTCTCATCAGCTGGACATGAGGTGGCAAAAGCTGCTTTTCCTGTTGCTGATGGTTGGTTTTCCCTTTTTGTTTTCCAACTGTGCAGGATGAGCTGTCACAGAGACTGGCCCGCCTACGTGATCAAGTCTAACTGAGCAGACCTGCAGTTCTTTGGACCTGCTTCCAAATCCCCTGTCTGGAACTAACCCTGCACTGCACTTGAGGTGTAAAACAGTCCAGCTTAGGTGTTTGAATACTTGTAATATAGGGTACTTCACTCCCAGCTTGCTACTCTTTCTAAAATACATTAAGTGACCCAAAAATATCAGCTCTGACATCCTTTTCTGTACATTTGGAAGTTGATCTATTTTTTGCAAGCTTTTTTCACAAATTCAAGTTGATGTTCTAAGTCAGCTACTAATGGTGGTATATTCTAGTTCCAAGCAAAGCAGAGTGTCAGTGAGATATATTTTAAATTATGAAGTGATTTTTTTAAATTATGAGAACTGGTTTTGGTTGGAGAACTGATGTATCAGTTCAGATGATTGTTGTAGATCATTTTCCTACAGAGCCAAACTCCTGGAACACGCAGGGATGGACAGCGTGGACCTCCTGGAAAATGCACTTGTTGAAACAAATAAGTGGACTTTGAGTTTTTTAGTCTTTAAAATTTAGGATAAATGTGCTGAAATTACCAGTTTAGATCAAAAATGAGTTACCAAAAGCTGATTTCATATAACTGGGGACTTGTATGGTGGCATCACTTCAGCACAGGAGGAATAAAAAATATTTTTGGACTCTTTGCCAGGTCTGTTGCTCTCTGCAGATAACATCCCACTGTTTTTAATATTCTGGTTGTATGGAGGAGCTAATTTTAGCAATCCCTTTATATTTCTGCATAGTAAGAGGGTCTGGCTGCTCTCAGTAGCTTCAAACTCTTGTTGCAGTTGTAAAATAAGAAATGGTTGTAGAAATTTGTATCTGAGGCCACTTGTGATGTATTGTGATAAACTGTGACGTTCAAATTCTCTTCCTGATTTTTTTGGTCTCATTTTTATTTTTTGTCTTTGTAGGGGTGAGGGAAGGTGTGGAGCACCAGGCTTGGAATTGGTTCTTAATTGCCTGGTGTTCAGGGCCACTTGGGTTTTCCAGTGTCAGGGAATCGTTTAAGGAAAAAGTAAAAACTCACTTTTTTATTCAAGCGTGACTTTTTCAGTGAAAATGTGCAAAAATGATGAAACATTTCAGAGCAGTTTCAGACGTTATTTTGAATGTGTTACCCAGCTCACTCTGAGGGTTGAGCAGGATGTTATGTACTGAAGTAATCAAGGTTACTGTAAAAATAAAGTAGGGAAAATCAGATAGACAAAAAACCCTGAAATGTTGTGGGATTCTCTCAAGCTGGCAGCTGAACTAAAACCGTGAGTTTAAAATGGGATCTTTTCACTTGTTAGAAAGAAAGTGACATTTAAAATAAATGTAAACACCTTGAGTGTTCCTCCTGTAAACAGGAGAAATTGGAAGGTGTTTAAAAACCGTGTATTGACAGCTGTAGCCTGGCTATGATTCCTTCAAATGATTAATAAATCATCCTGGAAAGGGACATTTTCCTTCATTTTCTTCCCTGGCTGCTTCTGAACATTGTAACCATGGTCATGGTGTATCTATGCAACCCAGTTACCCAGCTGGGGTGACTGTGTGTGTGCCTTTGCCTTGCTGGACTTCCTTCAGCTTTTTAATATTCAGTTACTTCATATCATGAGAGTGCTGGAAGCTTCCTGCTGTGGAATCACTCCACACCAGAGTTTACTCAGAGCTGTCCATGAACTGCTGAGGTTTCAGTGTCTGAAAGCAGACAGCTCCAGCTACTGTGTCTGGCTTCTAATGTTAAAAATGATGCTGCATTTAGGCTGGTTTGGGCCATTCTGGAATTAGTTGAGGGTCAGACAGCAATTCTGAGCTCCCACATGGTTGGTTTTCCCAGTCTGTTGCCTTGCTGTGAGCCTTGGAGGGATTTAAAAACAGACTGGGAGTGAGACTGCTGTAACAGAAAGGTTAAATAAGCTTCATTATTTTATTGATTGTTGTGGAGTTTTGATCTTCTCCCAGGCTGGTGAACTCCAGAACCAGCGCAGATTTCCAGTGTTGTCTCTTGAAAGGAATTAAATACAAAGGTTTGACTGACATAATTAAGGTTATGTCTGGGGGACTGTGGTGCTAAGAGGCTTAGGCAGAAATAGGTGTTTGAGACAGGGAATTTTTGCCCTGTTGACTCCACTCCAGGAGCTGCTGTGTATTTCTGCCGTGCCAGGGTTTGGGGCTGGCAGCTCCTGTGTACAGAACTCCTGCCCTCTCCTGGGGAAATGCTTTCAGTTGTGGTTGGGAGCTGGATCCAGAAAGGTTGATGTTATATTTTAAATACATACATTTTTCTCATGGCATTTGGAAATGCTTAAAGCTGAAAGTTATTCTTAAAGCAAGATTTGAGTTTTATTCTTCCTCCCTTCAGGCTCCCCAAAACATTTCTCTTCCTGAGCAGCTCTGGCTCCTCACTCCGACCTTGTTTTGTCTCTGTAAGTTGACTGTTTACAAAGTTCATTTCATGTTAAATCACTTGTTTGTGCTTTTCTGGAACCAGCTAAATTTTCAATATTTCTGCTGATGAGCAGGCGCATCTAAAGTGAAACATTGCTTGAAATGTTGCTGGATGGTTTTGCTCAGCATTTTTATCTTCTGTTTCTAAAACTGCTGGTTTGTGGTAGCTTTGTCTTCATTAGAATTCCAAAACAAAGCCATGCAAAGCTTCAGATGAAAGGAGAGGGAAGCAAAACAAAACCAAGAACTTTAATGTCATGATTGCAACGGGATAAAACTTATCAAGTTGCCTTTGTGGAGATCCTTGGAGCCAAAAAATAGTGAATTTTTGTTAAACATAATCAGCAGTTGTGTATAGACAAATTCTGAAGCTGGTGCCATGTATAGAGAAGAGAATAATTTTTGTAGCTCTGGTTGAGTTCACTTTGAAAACTGCTTTACTTGTATGGGACAGTTTGTAAATGTAACTGCAGGTGGAAAATAAAATTGTACAGACAACTCATTCTTGATGTGTGTGCAGGTTGTGTGGCTGCTACAGGTCTCTGTACATGGATGGACAAGCACATGGGATGTCTTTCCTGTGGACAGACATCCAGAAAATTCAATCTTTATGGGGGGAAAACAAGAAGAAAATAAAGTGGGTACTGCTGAGAGAGCTTGGGGACAATTGGGGAGTAATTAATATTAAGTATAACAACATAAACTCTAATTTTATGGGGTGTTTAAGAATGTTTAGTCTGATATGGAGAGAGCCCCGTGCTTAAACATCTCTGAGGGTTTTCTGTCCTTACACACAGAACAAGGGACCACTGGAAAATGGGCAAGGAGGTGGTGTGGGTTTGAGTGTGGGATTGGGTTTGGCTTTCCCTCACCTAAAAATCTTAAAATTTAACATTTCTGTTCAGTCGTTCAAGAGCCAGCAGAGGGCACCTGAGGCTTTGCTTTTCCGGATCCTGCAGAAATGACTGGCTGGAGCAGTTAAAGGAAAGGTTGGTTCAGGGAGCAGTGTCTCCCGTGGAACCTTTGTTTGGGCAGTATCCACCCGCTCTAGGATGTGCCTGTGCCGGGGCTCTGATCCCAAAATCCAGCTCGGCAGCACATCCACAGGGCCATCAACTGAATGGGATCAGTCTGCACTAAATACTTTAAACATCCTTTGCTGCCTTAGGTCTCTGAGATCTGTTAGGAGTGAGTAGGATAGTGGGTAACTTTGTGCTTAAAACTTGGGTTTAAAATTCATTTTTATTTAAATCTTGGAGGTTTTTAGCTGTTGTCATTCTGCTTTTGACCTGTGATCATTTTTCTGTTTTATAAGTAAGGAAACAGTCACTATGCACTGATGGAAATGGATTTTAGTGGTAAATTTTATTGTTTTATCAGAGCTTTGATGATGGATTGACTTTAATTTCAGGATTCTCTCTGCAGTTCTGCCTTCACCTCTTGCTCAGGCTGCTTTGAGCTCACAACAGCACTTGGCTCCCAACTTTTTTGTTTCAAACAGTATTTTTGCAGTGGAACCCCGAGTAGGGTCAGTGGCCTTGCTTGTTTCGGAAGCAGCTCCCTTCATTACCATTCCTTGAGGGAAAGGCCCCACGTGAACAATCTGTAACTAATTTCACGTGCCAGTGGAGCTGCTTTCACTGGGAGAAGATGCACTGAGAGAGTCTCCCAGGCTCCTGCTTCCCTTTGCTGCTCTTTATTAGGGAACTCAGCCTGGATCAGCTGCATGGCATGGTTCAAAAGGGAAAATCAAAGGGGCTGCAGGATCCACATTTTGGGAAAATTTCTCAAGGTCTTCCAACGGTGTCAGTCACCATAAGGAACTGCCAGACCCAGACTCAGCACAGAGGCTGCTCACAGCCCTTACCTAAATAAGGGGGATTTCAGAGAATAAAATATTTCATATTGCATATTTCTAATCTAAACATGCATATTTAATAATCCAAACAATCTAGAGAATTATATACATATGCTAATTTTATAGAATAATAAAACAAAATATAAATAAAAATCAAAATAAATAAAATTGAAATGTCTAAAAACAAAGATGTTTTACAGTCATGCCTGTAGGATATTCTAAATTTATTAAACCTGAATGAAACAATCATTTTGCAAAAGTCTAAAGCAACGAACATGACATAATGTGTCTATCTGACAAGATAATAATCAGCTTAATTTAATTTCCCTGCTATCTGATTCATAATTCTTTATCACAATCAATTTCTGTCAAAATGAGCTGTCAGGGACAGGAAAGCATTTGAAAACTTCCTTTAAAGACACTCTGTATTTTTTATTAAACCTTTTATGACTCCTTTCTTTTTTCAAAGATTAGATAAACATAACCCTGGGGTCTCCACAGGAGATATTTCCCTTTATTCTTATCACAATCAGGGCTTTGTTTCTCGTGGTGCAAAATGGGTCATTACTGGAGCCATTAAGCTGGATTTCTGTTGCTGGTGGTTTTTCAGTTCCATCTGAAGTAAGTCCCGATATTTGCCTGGAAATCCGTCGGAGAAGCTGGCGGGCCTGTTCAGAGTGTTGTAAATTAGTTCCAGTCTCCACGAGCCTGCTGTGACTAATTGATGTGACCTGGAAGTGGATAAAGTCCATAACAGTAAGATCAACTTTTCCTCTGGTAATTTGACAAATAGAGCCCTTTTTTTAAAGTCCTGTGTAGGCTCCATTCCCCATTTGTTCTGTCGTGATGGACATCATTTCCGTGTTGGAGTGATAATGATTTTCCAGATTTCTGCTGATTTGTAGAGCAGGTGCCTTTATTTAATAATGCCAGAAGAAGGGAGAGATTCAACAGCACCAACAAAAAGAGAATTCCTGGCAGCAGCTGTATATCAAACCCATTCCTTATCCAGTTACCTCTCTATAAGTATTTGACCACTGCTTAAAATCATCATATTTTCATGTAAAATGTAAAATTACAAGATTTTTTGCAGAGTAGTTTTGTGTGTAGAGAGTAGAATTAATAATTTATTAGTGCTAATTATTACATTTAACAAGAGCACTGTTTTTTCATCCAAATATTTTAGAAATACAAAGATTAATACTCATCAAACCCCAAGTTGTCTGGTGTGTAGTGAGCTAAAAGCAGCAAATATAGAATATCCCAGGTTCTCTTCCAAATTTAATGCTTTTGCTAAGGTTTTTTTAGCCTGTGGTTGGAGTAATAAATAAACCAGATATTCCCAAGCTCTTCATTAAGGTTTATGGGCATTTTTGGGAAATCTGGCTGTTTTCTCAGCATACTCTTTACCACACAGGTTTTCCTCCTCCTGCACTACAGAGATGTGCAGGAAGGCTGGTGGTTTGCAGAGTCGTTCCAGCTCATTTATTTCCTACAGCCACAGGGAAATCAGGAAATCTCAGTGTTGTGTGGGCTTCTGCCCTTGCAGAAGGGGCTGCTGGAATGGGATCTGTGCAGTGAAAGGTCCTGGAAACTCCACTTTGCTACTCAAATAATTTTTAAAGAATTTTAGGCAGCTACTCTAAGTACTGTATTGACTGTACGTAAATCCATGCTCCCTGGATGGGCAGGGATTTAAGGAATTTCTCTGCTCCAAGCCTGCATCCCATTCATCCTCTCCCATCCCCACCAACTCTGTAGTGCTCCAGAATAGTCTCACCATGACTACAAACGCCCCATCAGTGAGCCAGGGGAGTCCAGTCCCTATTTATTTGTGATCCAGTGGGATGTGAACCTTGGTCTTCCAGGGTGAAAGGTTGAGGGATGAGTGTCTTGTTTACCTGTGCTTTTCAGAGAATGTTTTCCTTTAATCTATTAAGCAGGCACACCATTTTGGCCCGTGGTGTGCAATGGGATCGTTAACGATGCACTTAATTACTACCAAACCACATCTGAGTGCCCGATGGCAGCAGGCAGGAGACCCAAAGCCCACTTGGTCAGGCAGAGGGTCCAGCAAGGTTCCCCCACCTCAGGGTTTAATAGAAACATCTTTCCATGTGCTCTGTGATACATCCCTGATTTATACATGGCTTTGGTGATGGAAATAACCACATTGGATGGTTTCACATCAACTCTGAGTGATGGCTGAGGGCAAACTGGGTGTGAGTGAGGAGAAACCAAACTGTCCATGGATTTTAAAATCCAAATTGGATTCTTTGGAAGTTATTTTCAAAACCAAAAATCCTAATTTAATTCCTTGGAAGATTATTTTAAAAACCCCAAGACCTGAGTTAATTCAACCACTGTAGCACTGCTGCCTTGAACACGCCTGAGGATTTCTCTTCTCTGAAGCTCTTATGTTCAGACATTCACATCCCAAAGGTGGCATTTGTGCTTAATTTTTTGGCAGTGCTGCAGATTTGTTGTATACATTAATCAGCCAAGGTACAGGGCTTGGGCACATCCTCCACCAGGCACAGACACAATAGGGTGGAGAAGGCCCAGCAAACACAGCTGGTGAACATATTTACCATCCACTGGTTAGTCACACTTGTGGAGTTTTAATTGAATTACCTTTGACAGTGAGCAGCAAACCTGGTGGGTGATCTACTAAATTTAACTGATGAATGGGCTCCCTAAAATCAATTAGCATCCAGGGCTGGGAGCATGAACACATCCGTCGCTCGGCGGGGACCGGAGCGGGCTCGGAATGACAGCAGCAAATGTTGGCCAAGTGAGAGCACGGATCTCCTGCCGCCGCTGACCCCTGCTCCCCACATGAAAGAAAAACAGGAGCCTAACAGGAGCTGAAAGAATCCAACAGTAAATCATTTAAGCCCTGTTTTGCACAACTGATACAGGATGCTTCTAAACTGCTTGATTAATGCTGGGCAGTATATTAAATGCAGGACGTGGCAGAGCAAGGCTGCGGCCGAGCACCAGCTCCACAAACACCATCTGCTCCCTGAATTATTTTTGGGAGATTCAGGAGAGAGGGAAGCCAGGAGGAATTAGAAATGGCCTTTTTCTTTTGCTGCAGTGATCGGACCCCGTCTGTGGGCACAGAGAAGCCCCGTCAGTCTTTAGGTTGTTTGTTATCTGAATAATCAAGCGATGGCAAAATGCAGGCTGGAGGTTCCTCTGACCTTTGCCTCGGCGCAACCCGACCCTGCGTGGGGCTCAGGCGGAGCATGTAATGAGGGACAGCTGGGATGGGCTGGAAAAGGGAGCACACACATGTCTGAGGGGGAAGGAGCACACACACCCCATGTCTGAGGGGGAAGGAGCACACACACATCATGTCTGAGGGAGGAGGAGCACACACACACCATGTCTGAGGGAGGAGGAGCACACACACACACATGCACGTCTGAGGGGCTCCTGGCTTTGCACAAACTGGAGAAGGCAGAGAATTCCCCACTGGGGCTTTAGGGTTTGGAGGTAAAGAGAACAGCAGCAAACAGGGTGATAACCTTCCCTCCCTTCACCCAGTTTTGCCGGATCACCAGCTAACTCTTCCTCAGGAGGAAAACTGGAGCAAACCAAATTTACTGGAATATCAACTTAAGTGAAGACTCAGACTGGACTAGGCCACACGTGAATTTTATTATTTTTTTAAAATTAATTTTTTACCAAAATGAAAATAAAATGCGTCAATTTCAATTATGCTCAGACTGAAACCTGTCCAATGTCCCCTGGAGGTGCATTGGGACACAGCAACTTAAATCCTTCTTTTCTGTGGTGGTATCCTCTCTCCCAGGCTGGTGCATTCAGTACCACTTTATAGGATGTTCTGAAGTCCAGGGAAGGCACAGTGGGGCTTTTCTTTCCTTGCGTCCATAACTCATTGACTTTATGCATTGATTTCTAAGTCAATGTATGGAAAGCATGATTTTATTTTATTTTATTTTATTTTATTTTATTTTATTTTATTTTATTTTATTTTATTTTATTTTATTTTATTTTATTTTATTTTATTTTATTTTATTTTATTTATTTTATTTTTTAACAACTGATATAAAATAGTACCTTTTAAGGAAAAATTCTCACCTTGCACAGAAAGTCCAAACCTCATGGGAGACATTGGACTGTAATATCATCATTATAGAATGAGATGAGCAGATATGGGGTTTAGCAACACCAGTCTAACTCCAAATGTTTCATGGAGCCTGCTTTAAAAATGTGACATTTTAGATTGTAAAATAAAAAAAAGGGTGGGATCCAACTTGCACTGACACTGTGCTCTGAAGTGCTGCATAAATTACATTGCACTTAACACAAACCTATTTTTTAAATTAATTAATATATAAACCACTGGCTCCTGCCCCTGCAGGACAGCCTGGAGGATCCAGAGCTTTTTCTTCCCCTGGCTTTGCTCCACTCCTGCTCTCAGAACTGCCCTGAGGTCTCGCTCTGAGCCTCGGCTGCTGCTGCTGCTGTGCTGACAGCCCTGCTGCAGGGCTCACCCCCAAACACACCATTCCCTGCCCCATCCAAAACCTTGGCTTCCAGACAAACACTTGGGAACACGGCTCCAAACACCCAGATCAATCTCCTCAATAAGATTTCATGCATTTTCAAACAGTATCTGTCTTGATTTGGAAAACAAAAAGCAAAGAAAAGACAACGGCAAAAAGCCTTCCCAGTGCACTAAGTGAGAAATGTGGCTTTAATTTAGACAACTAATTGCTTCCAGCTGAACCAGCCATTAAAAACAGTTGAAGAATTACAATGTAAATAGATTAATGCAGACAAAGCAACATGTGCACTATTCCATGTCTTCTTGTTACCTACAAAATACTTGGGCAGTGACACACTGTTAGTCTAAGCCACTTGTTAGGTTCTGTGCTAATCAGCTAAAATTAAATAAACATGACTGATAAAAATGACTGTTGTGTTTGAAAATTGATGCACCAACAGAATTTACTCCAGGAGATAATTACAGATGATTAAGTAACAAAGAAATAGTTCCTACGGCAGAGGGTGAGCGCCGGCGGCACAGGGAAGGGGCACTCGCCAACGTGCCGGCCTTGTCCTTTGGAGGGATGATCCAAAGCTGCAGCAAAATCCACAGGGCGGGGGCAAAAACTCTGAAGGAGCTTTTCTACCCCAGCAATTTCCAGTGACAGAATGCAAAAGGGCTGGAAAATCTGTATTTTGCTGTTGCAAAAACACGTATGTTTTCCCCCCTCTTCCCACCCAAGGGATCAATCCCTTCATGCAACTCTTTTAAATAATAAAAAGTGCTCATGGGTGAAGCATGTAAGTGAAAAATATTATATTTCTTAAATAATAATCTTAATTTGAATATTAAGGCTAAATTCCTTTGTCATCAGAATGAAATCAGATTGAGAGTCATCTTCTAAAATGCAAAAATATTCTTCAGGCAGTAATTTTAAAATGTTAATTCTTAGACAAATTTATTATTAGAATAATACTGATTGGAAGCATTCCAATCAGTATTATTCTAATAATAAATGCAAAAACATTCTTGGAAAAATAATGTTTTCCAAAATAAAGAATACATCTGGGAGGGTTTTTGCATTTTGTTCTTTTCCATAAGGCTTGTTTGTGGGAGCTCTGTAGTAATAGGGACATCCAAAAAATAAATGAAAGGCTTTAAACTAAAAAAGGGGAGTTTTTGATGAGCGTTTGAGAATAAATGCCTTCCTGTGAGGGTGGGGAGGCCCTGGCACAGGGTGCTCAGAGAAGCTGTGGCTGCCCCTGCATCCCTGGAAGTGTCCAAGGCCAGGCTGGACAGGGCTTGGAGCAGCCTGGGCTAGTGGAATGAAATGGGCTTTACCATCCCTTCCAACGCAAGCCATTCCATGATTCTGTGATTCTGAAGCGCTGACTCCTCCACAGAGCTTTGCACAGCCATTTCCACACAACTTTCCCCCATATTTTCTTTAGCACACTCATATCCTTAAGCATCTCACTGAAACACATGTTTGAGTCAAGATTAGCCCCTATGAAATGAAAATCACTCGGGCTGCAGAGGGGGAAGTGGAATATTATTCTTCATCCTGAATTGAAATATTAGAAGCTGACTCCTGAATTATACTCCGGGGTTACCGAGCTCTAATTGAGATTGAAATTGGGCCGCTATTTTTGGTGCAGCCTGGAAAGCTCCAAGTCTTATTCCCATTTGTGCCGGTGGAAATCCCCACCCATCATCTCAAATTCTGCTCTGCCTGCACCTTCGGGGTGAGGAGAACCTTCCCGGCCCCTTCCCCCCCGAAATAATGATAAATGACAGCTCCTCCAAATTGGAGCTGGCTGCTGCTCCTCGCTGAAGGGCCGAGGGGAGGGTGGGAAGGGGCTTCTCCCCCAAAGCTGATTGACAGGCAGGGTCAGGGTGGGGGGAGTGTTTGCTGGACTCTGTCAGATCCCAGGGAGCTGCTGACAGCTCGTGCTGCCATTCCCTTCCTTCCCTCCCTGGCCAGATTTATGCTGCTGTACAGAGACTGTGGGATAAACTCTGCCCAACCCAAAATGACAATGTGCTCCTATAAATCGGATTTTTTTGTTCTGCCAGTGCTGTCTAGAGGGGTTGGGTTTCTCTGGGGGAACAATTAGTGATGATTCCCAACACTTTGAAATATTAAAACAAAGTTGATGGGACTTTCCAGTCCTCAAATCAGAGCCATGTAGCAGAAATCATGTTTCTGAGCAGAGGTGAGGGTGGAGAGGCCCTGGCACAGGTGCCCAGGGAAGCTGTGGCTGCCCCTGGATCTCTGGAAGTGCTCAAGGCCAGGTTGGATGGGGCTTGGAGCAACCTGGAATAGTGGAAGCTGTCCCTGCCCATGGCAGGGGATGGAACTGGATGGGCTTTATGCTTCAACCCAAACCATCCTGTGGTGGTGGTGTCCAGGAAGCAGCAGGATGTGAAAATCCCGTTGGTTGTGCTGGAAAAATTCCCCAGTTAAGGACAAACTCCTTCCCTCCCTTGTCACTGACACAGTGTCTGGCTGTGGGACATGGAGGGACACGTAACACAAGTGACCAGGGCGCAGCTCTCACCTCCCCAGCCCCAGGCTCTCCACATCCCCAGGATCCCTTTGCACACACGTCAGGGAGCCCTGGGAGCTGGGGACAGGTGTCCCCTTGCAAGGAAAACATGGGGCAGGTGCAAGCCTTGGGAATGGCGCCCCTCAGAATGAACAACTTGAAAGAATTTGAAAATTTGAAAAAGAATTTGAAAATAATTGAAGAATTTAAAAAGAATTTGAAAGAATTTAGCCCAACGTATTGATCGGTGCAAACAAGCAAAAAATATATTGGGCTGAGATGATTAAATAGGATGAGGCCTCTTTTTTTTTTTTTAATTGTAAGCAGTGAAAAATTCCAAAGGCATGACCAAGGAATTAATATGCAGCTATAAACATACTGCAGGGAAAAGGCCAGGGGAAGCAAACAGGACCCAAAATAGATTTATCTCCAAATGTCCCATGTAGCCAAGGAATCCACTGCTATAAACACAGGCAATGGGCCACATGAAACAAAGCCCTGCTTTCAGTGGCACCTGGGGATGGCGAGATGGAAGTAATTCCTCTTTAATGAAGATATTGTGATGCGTCCAAGGCTTTTTGCGGAGCAGCAATTTCTGCTGCCTGGGAAAAGGGGGGATTAAGTTACAGAGGGGCTCTGCTGGAGGAGGAACCCCTGTTTGAAGCAAACCCTTTGCTGGCATTATCTGTTTAATGTGTTGCACACCATTTGCAGCATAAACATTTCCAGTTCATTTTAATTTCATATCGGAGGAGAATCATAAAGACAGAGGATTATTGGTCGCAGCTGCAGGGATGTGGCAAATGCAACTTGAAGAATTATTCTGTCAGAGAGACAGAGCCAGATATTATTGTTTTTTCCCTTACAGTCTTGCCAGCAGTTAAAAAGGGGATTTTATTAAAAATATTCATGTAATTAAAATCTATAGCCTTAAAAGCCTTTAGAGGAGTTAGAGCTGAACCAGAATAACACGTTTACGTTCAGATGTTGTAGGTTTGTAACAAAACAACTCTGCAAATGGTCAAGAAAGTGAAATAAAAGGTTTTTTAAGTTAAATATTTTATTTTAAAACATAGGCAGCTTTGAAGTGTGCAGTGATTGATGTAGCTGAGAAGTTTCCTCCTAGGAAATGCTAAATTTGGATGTACAAATTAATCAGTGATGATCTGGGCCACCAGTGTGTCCTGAGAGGGAGAAATTACTTTTATTCCCCACACGTGTGGTTTTAACAGCCAGTGCCCAGCTTTTCAGCCGTTGTCCATCAGCGTGATGGATCATCCTTCCCTTCTCTCACTTCCCAAACCCGTCTGGAACAGAGAAATTTCCCAAAGCAAAGGAAATATCCCAGCGCAAACCAAACCCAACAGCCACCCAGAGCTGTTTCTTTTTTCAGCTCTTTTTTCTTAATTCCTTTTCTCCAAGCTTTGTCCAGTAATAAACAACTGTTCCAATCTGCTGCGCTGATCAAAAGAAATGTTTTAATCAGTCCCAGGCTAAATATCATGCTATTATGTTATCACTGGAGCAAATCATCCAAAATACAAAACAAAAATATCAGTTTAATATGCTCCAGATCAGGAATGTCTTGAAGAAACTCGCCTTCCTTACAGGTGTGTCCTATTTTAAGGGAAAAAGGGAAGAATTAAAATGTGGGGGCTGACGCTGGGGCCACGTGGCTGCCGGGGCAGGAATGCCAGGATCCAAACTGGCCAAGCCCAATTTCTGCAAATAAAACACTTTTCTCCACCCCAGTGTGGTTTTCATTAATTTTTTTTTTTTTTTTGGTTTTTAAAGCTGAGGAGCAAATCCCTGTTTTCACCTGCTGAGGGGCAAATCCACCGGGACAGCACGGACCAATCCCTGCTACCTCCAAACCATCTGCTAAGGGATGCAACCCCAAGGAGATACTGAAGCTTCCAAATGTTTGAGACAGTTTTCCCAGGAGCCTGAACTTGGTCTGGATCTGATGCAGGGCGGTGGAAGAAGTCAGTGGATGCAGGAGCATCCCTGCCCCACGAGCCCCATGCAGGATGGCCAACAGAGACACTCGCCATCGCCTCCAGAAAGTTTTGGCTTGGGCAGAGCTGGATCTCATTTCCATCCTCTGCTCTGTTCTGTATCCAGGAGACCTACCCAGCAAAATTCCTCCTTTTTATGTCTCATTAAGGCTCATGGCTCCAGATGCATGAGTGATACTCAAAACCAGTTAAAAAATAAGTGATATTTGGTCATTTGGGAGGCTCTGGTTTGGAGCGGGGTGCTCTGGTTGTCTTGCCAGCAGGACCTGGAGACAGAATCCCTGGGGCAGCAGCTAAGACTGTGCATTCCCAGATGGATCCTTCAGACACGTGTGATTGAGGAAATCCTGACTCTCCGCAGGATCCTCAAGGTGGCAAGAGGAGCTGGACATAGGGGAAGAATCCTCACTGGCACACACAGCTCAAATACCACCCAAACCCATTTCATGAAATCATGGAATGGTTTAAGGTGGAGGGACCTTAAAGCCCTTGCAATCCCACCCCTGCCATGGGCAGGGACACCTTCCACCATCCCAGGTTGCTCCAAGCCCCGTCCAACCTGGCCCTGGACACCTCCAGGGATGGGGCAGCCACAGCTGCTCTGGGAAATCCATTCCAGGGCCTCCCCGCCCTCACAGGGAAAAATTCCTTCCTAATTCTTTAACCAAAAATTTGACTAAAAACCACCTCAGAAGGAGGGGATGTTGTCTTGGGGTGGAAGAACAGCAGCAGGAGTGAAGTACCTGGACCTGACCAGATCCATATGAGCTCTTCCCTGTCCTCTGCTTCCCATTCTGTCCCTCAAGAGCTCCTCATTCGCAGCTCCAAGGGACAATGTGGGAAGTGTCAGCACTTTCAAAGCACGAAGGCTTTGGAAATGCCAGATTTTGTTTCAGCTTGGAATGAAATCTGGGGCTCTCCTTTACATTGATTTGGCTTAATCTCGAAAATCTCAAGGACACAGAGTTGTATTTCTTCTACCAGCCTAAATTCCCAAATTCTGGGAATTCTGAGAAGTGAAGCTGATGTTATCCTTTAGAAGAGCCCAGATAGAGACATTATCCTTCCTTTATGAAAGCCAAAGGCCAAATTCATATTTATTTGAGCTGCAGCAGGATCTGGCTTATATCCTGGACATTACAACATACTGTTCCAATCTCTATTTTTATTAGCAATATTGATAACGTTAGAAGAAATACGATACAGGAAATAGCATATCGACTTTGATTAATTTTACAGTACGACCTTTAACAAACATAAAGGAAGAATTCAGCAAAGGGCTGGAGCTAGAAGTGTTGCTGGTGAAGGGAGACATGTGGTACCTGCATGTCCTGAGTGGGGCAGCTGGATATTCAACATGTATTGGCCTCGATGGAAGAAAAATTGTCAATAACCAAATTTTTTGAAGACTGTGCGTTCTCATCTTTAAGTTTATTAACACTTCCAGACATAATGGTTTGCTGCAAAAAATGAAGGTATTGGTGTAAAATTAAATTTGTTTATTTTGCACAGGCAGTAGTATTAAAACCCTAGTCAAATATTTCTAGGGATAGACATGGGAAATGGTTTCATTGCAGGGAAAGAAATCCCTAATTCCAGCCCCAAATCTCAAGTCCTGTGAGAGGATGGGACCTTACTGGATTAACTTGAAGGTGCCTTTAGTTTTCCCCACAGCTTTGGAGGGCACAGGAGCCTCCATTCCTTGCATTTCATTGTGTGATATTTAATAATAATAATAGTAATAGTAGTAGTAATAATAGCAATAATAATTCACTATTACATGGATATGAACCACTTAGCACTTGAAACATTGCTTTGTATCTGGATTTATGCTCTTTTTTAAGTTTAAAAGGCACTCAGCACAGTGCTGTTGAAGATAAACCAGTCCAGCCTTTTGGATAGCACAGTTTTGTCCTGGGATTGAAAACTTGCATGAAACGCAGCCCCAACCCCAAAAATTTATCAAACTGCCTTAAACCTACAAGGTGGTTAAAGCAATGTGTGACGGTTTAAACCACTGAGTGCTTGAGGTGATGTGGGCACAGCAGGATTGTGGTTCAGTGTTTAATATCAACCCAAACCTGCCTAAAAAAATGATATTTCTGCTGGTTTCAGGCTGCAGGTCCAGGGGCAAGGGATGCAGCAGCTCACTCTGATGGGCCAGGAGCTGAGGGCAGACTCCATCCCTGGAGCATCAGCTGAGGAATTTCAGCAGTAACTCCAAGTCACCACACAAGTCCCTGACTCGTTTCTTCCCCTCGAGCCGAAGGTTTTATTTGGGGCCTGACTGGAAGCAGATGGACCTGTCAGGGCTCCTCAGGCAGGTGAGCAGAGTGGGCGGATGAGCTGTTAAATGTTCCCAGCTGCCGGGCAGGGCCCCGAGGAAATTGTTGGAGCTGGGACCCAGCTCCGAGGTGAGATCTGGAGCCAGCGCCAAGAAGGAAAAAGTGAATTTCTCTAAAACACCATTCTCTGAAAACCTGAAAAGGCAAGGCTTTTGAAATAAGAGAAAGTAGCTGAAAATATCTGCAACATGTATCCAATATATCTTCAGACTTCAGAGAGCCAGAAGCCATCCTCAGCTCCTGCCCCCATCTCTGGTTTTGTTCAGGATCTGCCTCCTTAGGCAGCAAAAGTTATTCTTCCAAAGTTTTCTCCCTATTGCTGGTGTTTCCCTCTCCAGAAAGGTCTTGACTTTTACTTGCTGCTTTGTGTTGTTTGATTTATAAGCTCAAAGGGTCCTTCTCAAAACCTGGACTCCTTCTTGTACTTAATTGCTACAATAAACTGAAAACTTGGTGCTTTAGGAGCTGCAGTCTGGGAGGAAATGGTTTGATGGATGGAAGTAGACGATAGGTCCTTCTTGGGAATGTCACCAAAAGGACACAGCAGAGAAATGGCTTTATAAATAACTGCAAAATTCAGAAAGTCCACGAGCTTGGGGAGACCAGAGCTCTATTAAGCACAAACAGCTTGCAGGGCAATTCCCAACATCTGCAAAAGTCCTCTCAGCCCCTGTAATTCCCAGCAGCCTCGACTGCTGCATCCATCGGCAATCACTCCCTGGGCCAGCAGTCTGGGATGCCATGGAAAGGGATGCCTGGAGTTTGTATTGTGACGAAGGCGCTTTTCCTTTTTCTTTTGGAAATTAATTTATAAAAAAACATTCTTGATGTTTTAAAAGGTATTTTTGCCAGTGGGTGCAGTGTTGGTGGAGCATGGAGCAGACACGAATGGAATTCCTGCATGCTCCAAGCAATGTCATAGTTCCTATCATAGCTCCAAGTGACGCAGCAGTAAAGAAAGTGATAAAATTAATCCAGAAAATGCCAGGGAATGAGGCTTCACTTGTGGCACTGCAAAGTGCAGATCCAGCCAGCGAGTGCTCGTAGCACAACCCCACAGGAGTTGTGAATGCATCCCCCTGCACACAGAACCCAAAATCCATCTGGGATGGGCGAGTCACCATGGCACCAGCGATTTTATAATTATCTGAACCTCTCCTTTAGCTTCCTGAGCTGAGTTTTATGAGTTACCACAGATGTTGTGTGTTCTGGGGGACAACCAGACACCCAAAACAAAGAGGAAAGGCCACGTAAATATTGTGGCTTCATCTGTTTCCAATAGGCTGTGTTTACATATTAATGTGCAATACAAATTTGTAAACATGAGCATTTGAAACTTTTGGAGGAACCGATCCCGGCCTTTTCCCTTTCTGCAGCTTTATTGGAACAACATGCGCCCGGCCCCAGCCACACATGGACGTGGTTTCCATACTGGATGCATTTCAAATGGTCTGGGTGCTTATTTGTTCTGCTCTATCTTGCTATCCAATCCTCGTTTGCTTTGCATAATTGTGATACAAATTATCATCTAATTACAGCCCCAACCTCAGCAGATCAAATGTAAACCGAGGCACTTCCATGGCAAAAAGCGACATCCGATGCTCCCTCTATGCCTTTGGCTTCTCCAATAGATGGATTAAATTTGGGTGAAACCAGAGAGCAAACTGCACTTTGATTAAAAATATTATTCCCGGATATTTTGTCTCCTTGGATTTTAAATCCACCCCCGTGTCTGAGCACCGAGCCCATCCCATGTCCCGGCACTGGGCACGGACACGGCACCTCTGGAGTGGTGGATTTTACGTGATGAGTGCTATAAACAGGCTCAGATATTCCCAAATAACTTCAAACTCCTCTTGCGAAAGGTCAAATGACTAATAGCTGAGATTGTTCAGCAAGTTTCATCTTCTAAAAAAACCCCTTTGTTTTTCTCCCTGTTCCCATTTAAAAATAGCACTGTAATCCTGAGGTGCTGTTTGTATTTGCCCACTAAGTCCAAAGAGTTGTGAACTTTGAAATGGCCACGAGTTTTCCTATAATATTTGTGGCAAGAAATACAAAGCAGTACGTGATGGAATTGTATTGACAGGCACATGGTCTTGCTTGAAATATCAACCTCAGTTTGCCCAGTTTCACATTTAATAAATCATATTGATTAATCTGATTTATTCTCTTGAGTTCTGCCACTCACCTCCTGCTAGCAGCTGTTTTACAAAGGACCCTGAGAGTGTAGAGCGCAGGTTAGCTACTTTTTGGTGCACATTTATTTTCATATCTAGGCAAACCCATCTATTTTATACTGCGAGTGAGTCATTTGAGTCACCATTGTAGATATGGAAAATATTCCTATGCCAAAAGGGCCAGGGAGCTCAGTCTGCTCCAATGTGGCCTTGGTGGCCCATGACAGAGAGCTATGACTGCTTGAAAACATCACCCAAATCTTTTTTATTTATTAGACTGTTTTTTGAAAGGATAAAAACAGGAGGTAAAGGCAAAAAAAATGGAAATAACCCTCAGATAACCCCGATCAAGCAGCTCCTCTCACGCCGTGCTGACCTCTCACACAGACAAATTGATATTTCTGGATCTGCCTGATGAGCACCCTCACAAAGTGTGGCACCCCTGGGACATGCTCAGACCTTGCAGGGACCAGGCTCTGGGTGTGTTTTCCATGCGGCTGCCATGAGGGAGGGTGGTGAAACCTGGGATCCTACGGGACCCACAGAGGCGCTTTGAGATCCAGCTCAATTCCACGGGAATCTGCCGAGCATCATTCCTGGGGGAGCAAATCACTGCACCAAAAATATCTCTCCCAGTCATTATCAGTCACATTTTTAACCAGACACTGATTTACTGGATTACAGCTCATGGCCAGCAACTCTGGAATATCTTATGCAACCGCAAATATTTGGAAAATTGGAAGTTCCCCGTTGCACAAATCCGTGACTGATCAGGAAGAGCCTTCCAGCTCCCCAGGAGTACAACCACATGTGGGGGCTGGGTTGTGGTCACTCAGCTGGACAGAGCCTGGCCAGGGCCAGCAGTGGACTTGCCATGGGAATTCAGTCACCACCAATGCTGGAAATAAGGACTCCCAAGGAAAAAAAAAGGCTTTTTCTTTTTTAATAAAAATAGTGAGATAAACTGCTAAGAAACAGCTCAAGAAAGCAGGTTTGTTCATTTTTTGCAGTTGTACAGACCATTTATCACAATCCCCCATTTCATACTGGCATCACTGTGGGCTGTGTGAACACCCACATCAGGAAAATTAGGGAAACCAGTGTTGTCTGAACTTTATCAAAATTTTGTAAAACTAAAAGTGTAATTTTTGTTAGTTTAGCAGCTTTTGATATTGCTTGTTCTGGTCTGAATTTGTTATCCATTAAGGATGACAATAAAATCAAAACTCTGGTCTCAGTTTTGATTCTTAAGCCTGTGCCTAATCCCTCTATATTGTGTGTTGTGCTTGAAAATATAGGATTAATCCCAAAATAGGGCTGGTCCCAACCAAGCCTTATTTTCCAATATCTGCCATCTATCAAGTGATAAATTTGACTGTAGGTAGAGACTGAACATCAATCAAATAAAGAATAAAACCTGTGTCCTGATTTATTGTGAGTTATATGGCGCCCTTGGGAGCTGGACATTATTTACAGGAATAACAAGAATATCCACAGGTTACAAGAAAACAAACAGGGATTTTGGAAGGAATTGAAAATCTCATATGTCAGGGGCTGTAGAGTTGTAATTCTCCATAAAGGATCCATGTTCTCTGTGGGATTGAGCCAGGAACATCCCTGCCCCTTCCTTTGGGCAAGGCTGGATGAGATCCCACGTGGATCTTCTGTGTCCCTTGGGGCTGAGAGCTCTGGGTCAAAGGATTGTCCTGCAGGGCTCCTGGGGGTGTTTCACCCCACACAACTCTCCAAGATACATCCCCCATGTCCCCAGCATGGATCCATCTCACCACGGGAGAGATGTGTGACCCCATCCTGTCCTTCCCACCACGCCACCGGTGCTGGTGCCACTGGAGGGTGGGGCATGGAAAAGAGGGCTCTGGGCCACCCCTGCAGCTTCTCACCCCATCCATCTTTCATCCTGCCTTTCTTTACCCTGGCAGCAGATACTTGGATTTAAGGTACTTGGATTTATGTCCCCACCCTGATAATGGAGGCATCTGGGTCTTGGAGAATGAGGGACTTTTATGTCATTAATTAGGACCCATTAGAGCCAAGAGAACTTAAGAACAAGCTCAAGTGCTTGGCCAGATGTGGCTCCTTTGCCAAGTCCAGGTCCTGGAGAGTCCCTTTGACATTAGGGATAAAACTTGAGTGGGTGAGCAGCAGCCCCCCAGGGCTCTGAGCTAACTAAAGGCAAGCAAGAGAGAGAAAACAGAGCTGTAGAAATACAGACATCAATGTCCCCACTTGGGAGTGCAAATAGAAAAAAGGTGTCTGACAGTTTGCTCTTAACCTACAACTGTGACATAAATGTGGCCAAAAAGTATCACCTCAGGGTCATCTCAGACCCTCCCAGATCCTCCACCCTCCCAACAACACAACCCTTCTGTCCACAAAATAAAAGGATTAAATGCCTGCCCATCCTGCTCCTGTACCATGCAGCATTTCAGAGTCAATAACTAACAAGCCCCTGGCTATGAAAGAAGGAAGGACTTGCTTTACAGAGCTCAGAAATATTCTCTGATCCCACTAAAGGCAGTGGTTAATTGTGGGGTGCCAGTTGGAGTGATTGCATCTGCCGTCCCTCAAAGCAGCCGGAATGCTGTCACTCACTTTGAAATGCCCTGCTGCATTCATCAGTCTGGATGGCACAGAGAAGTTATAACCATACAAGCCATATGGAGGATGTAAAGAACAATTAAGTGCTTCCCGAGCAATGGGACTTGATGGGAAAATGTTTCCAGATGCATGTAATCCATACAGCATTTGACCAGCAGGACCGGGGGCTTGTAGGCACTGAGCATTTAAGCCTTCGGCTTTGGCGTTTTTCAGGGAAGACAGTTTGGGCACATCCACCATGAAGTGGGGTAAAAGGTGTGGGTTGGTGGCTCCCAGTTTTTCGTGGCTTGGAAGGAGGAGTGCCTGCTGTCTCAAGAAGCTCGTAGGGCAGATCTTGTAGTAGAGGGGCACGTTGAGGGGGTGCAGGAAGCTCTCGGGGCACGACATGCCCAGGCTGCTCGCAGGCAAGTGAAGCGTGGGAGGGGAGCACGATGGAGAGAGCAGGGGGTTCAGAGGAGAGGGGGTCCCACCACTGGAGGCCACTGGAGAAGAGCTGGAGCTCCCACCTGGAAAGGAAAATAGAAATCATCCAGGCTGGGCTAACTGGTGTCCACAGCCAAGCAATCCTCAGAGAACTCCTGCTCCTGGCTGCTGATGTCCATTCATGAACCCGCTCCAAAGACCAGCTCCTGGAAAATGGGAAGATCTATCCATAAATGGTTATTGCTAGCTAGTATTTGTCTACAAACAATATTTGCATGTGTCTAATCCCATTCCTTGAACTGGGATCATGGTAAATACAGCTCCACACACACCTGGATCCATACCTGGCTGCACGACCAATAACACTCCCCTGCTATACCCACACCATTGCCATTTCAGGTTCCCTATTTTTCATGCAAATTCCAGACAGCTTTTTCCCCTTGGATATAAGAACAAAAAAGCATATTCAGCCTTATGGAGAATTTTTTGTACCTTCCTGCTCACAGGAATTGACTCATTTCACTTGGCTTCCCAAGCAATTTGAAACATTCCCCTGAATGCTATCGGTGTCTCCAGAAATTCAAACTCACAAGTCATGTGAACGTCCTCCTTTCTGGAAGGGATGAATGAACACTTTCAGGATTCGGGAGAAAAGCTATCCCAAGGAGTAAAAATGAAGCAGGGATGGGATGGCTGCTCCGAGGTGGGAATGGTGCTGGGAGCAGCCGGCCCTGGTGCTACACAGATGCTGGTTTCATCTCCCGCCTGCGGAGAGCCAAATGTCTGCTGCACACTCATTACCAAATTCTTCCAGAGGGTTTCCCCCTCCCCCCACTTTATTTTAATTTCTTACCAAAATCACAGGGAAAGGATGTAAGGGAATGTGGATCCATTTGTGCTACTATTTACATTCAATTCCTACCAATACAGCGCCTGGCTGGGATCTGATCTGACTTGACACGCAACCAGCGACCTGAAATCAGCTGTAAAACTGAACCACAGCTGCTGTTATAGCAAATCTTAAAAACACCTTAAAAACACCAAGATTTTGAAGGTGATGCAAATTAATTTCCAAACTCCCAACAAGCAGAGCCTCTCACAGGCCAGCCCTTGATCACAATAATCCAGGAAGGTTTTGTGGCGTGAAGGTCTCACCCTTCCCTGCTGATGTCAGTGGCTGCCTCAGTCCTGACATCAGCAGGGCAGGGTCCCGTCCTCTCTCCATGGACATATCCTGATGTCCTCCAGGGCTCAGGGGCTTTGGGTCATGTAAAATGTGGGATTGAGCTGATATTTGTGTGTGAGGCAGCGAGCGAACCCCTACATGGCTGGATACAGCAGAGCAAAGCAGGGTCAGTATCTGCTGCACCGAGCAATAATATCACACCCCGAGCAATAATCTCACCCAAATTCCACAGCAAGTTTGGGAATGGGGATTGCAGCAGAAATGATGGAGCAGATCAACGAGCAGGTGTTTTCTGCCCTTTCTATTAGTCTTAAAAATAAAAATTCTATGGCAAAATTTTTCTTCAGCATGTGTCGGTCATAATTTCTTTTAATTTACCTCCTGGTTTTAGAGCTTTAGGATTTCAGTTTTATGGCTTTTCTTCAGAAATATATTGTATTAGTAGTAGAACTTCAGGTTTTGTTATATTTATATCAGTCCGGGAATTCTGTCCTGAAGAAAAATACCAAATATATTAAAAAAGAAAAAAAAATCCAAAAATCCCAGGTAGCTCTAATATTATATGTACAATAATATTTTAACGTGTTTAACATTGCTGTTGCTGTTGTTTCATTCCTCATGCAGCTCATCCACCACCTCCTCTCTCCCGGCAAACGGGATCAAAAGGAGCTTTTTGCATAAGATATTTTCTAAAAATAAAATTAATAAAAACCTTATTCATAATACTAATAAAGCTGCTACTACTATCACCACCAATAATGATAATAATTTTAGTTCTCTTTACAACTGATAAACATCTTAATTTCTCCCGAATCTGATTTCTTTGCGCTCTCATTACTACGTTTGCAGAAAATGAATTTTTGCTGTGATTTTTGCAGCATTTCCCGGCAGACCCAGGGGTGACTTGGTGTGTCCCAAAACTTTGAAGAGTTCCTTACGTAAACGAGAATTTAACTCGCGACTTTAAACCCAACTTGGAGGGCTCCAATGTGCAAACGAGCTGTTAGTTTTTCCCCTCCGGCGCTATGAACAATCTGTTTTCAAATATTACATTCTGAAGCCGTTTTTCTGGGAAAGGGCTGTAAAGGAGCCCTTGCTCTTGTCAGGATGAAGAAGAGCATTTTCCCCGAAAATTATTCCTCCTCTTCTCTGCATTTCTGTGCGCCTGTTGCATCCTAAATACCAGATAATTTTATTTTCTGTTGCATAACGCATTTGTCGGCGCAGAAGCTGCCGCTGCAGAAAGCTCGGGCGGTCACCACTACCACGTTTGTAGTTGATATTCCCAACCCGGTTGGAAGCAATTAGTGTAACAGGATCAAAGCCAGAACAACCCGACTCCAAATTAGCCTCCTGCACACTCAGATATTTTTTTTTCTGCCCATCTAACTCTGATTTCAGCCGGGGGCTGGAGCAGCCCGCGCCCTCATCCTGTTCTTCCCGGCTTCTCGCATCCACTTTCACAGGAGTTTTATCCAAACCAACGCGGAATTAACTCCCTCAAAAGCAGGGATTCGTTTTCTGGGCGAGCCTCGTTATCCTTGATGGTTCGAGCCGCCCGAGGGGGCTCCGGGCGTGTGGCCGGGAGCGGCAGCGAGCGGGATTCACTTACCCTGGCTGTCTGCGCCGAAAGCCTTGAAGTCCAGGGCGAGGGGGGGTCTCCACGGGTAGGTCTCCAGGAGCCCGTCCAGGACCCCCCTGCGGGGCGAGAGCGCCTTGAACGCAGCCGCGGGGCCGGCGGGCGCGGGGGGCGGCGGCGGGGCGGCCCCGACCCTTACCTGTTCCTGCCGGGGTCCCGAAAACCTTTGGCGAAGGGATTCCTGTCGATCTTCAGCTTCGTGATCTGCAGGGTGAAATCAGGGGGCCATTGGGGAGAGGGGCGGGCTGGGAGCGGCGGCCGCGGCCGTCGGGGCTCTCCATCGTCCCCGGCTCCCGGTACCGCCATCGGGGCTCTCCATCCTCCCCGGGTCCCGGTACCGCCATCGGGGCTCTCCATCCTCCCCGGGTCCCGGTACCGCCATCGGGGCTCTCCATCCTCCCCGGGTCCCGGTACCGCCATCGGGGCTCTCCATCCCCCCCGGCTCCCGCGTACCTGCTGGTTCTGGTAGGCCGTGACGGTGGTGAACTCGGTCTCCTGGAAGGAGAAGGTCTGCACCCCCTCGGCCGGCAGCGACTGGATCTGCGCTAGATCGAAGCGAGAATCCTGGGCGATAACGTGGACGCGGGGCTTGTACTTGTGCATGGACTGCAGGATGATCTGTGCGGGAGGGACAGGCGGCTGAGCCCCCCGGAGGGAGAAGGGCAGGAAGAAAACCCGAGGCGAGGCTCAGGGAGAACCCAGCCCCGAGCCCCAAGGCAGGAGGGACCGGCCCCCGCCCTCCCGGCGCTGCCCCCGGATGATGCTCCGCGCCCCGGGGCGCTGCTCTGCCCCTGCCCGGCCCCTGGCGGGGCTGCCCCACACCTACGTGCCCCTTGTCGTCCATCTCGTTGTTGGTGAGCTTCACGCGGTCGAAGCTGATGATTTGCCTCATCCAGGTCTCCCCCGAGCAGGGCGAGTCGGGGTGGATGTAGAGGCGCGGGGTGATGCAGGAGTGGTCCGTGTTCCCCGCCACCATCCACTGCGAGCTGTGATAGACGTACCTGGCCCGGGCCGGGCCGCGTCAGGCGCCGGGAGCCCGTCCCCACCTGCCCCCCACACCTACAGATTCTGCAGGTGAGTGCGGGCTCCCCAGCATCCCTGTACGGCCCTCGTGTCCCGCTCGGCTGCAGATCGCGGCCATCAGCGCAGGACGAGTCCCGCGTGGGTGTGGGGGTCCCGCCCGTCCCCCCGTACCTGTACCCGTACCTGTATCGCTTGGAGTCCACGGGCACGACGTCGATGGCGATGTAATATTGCTGCAGCGGCTCCAGCCCCTTCACCTTCACCCGGACCGACGGGAACATCCTCCTGCGGGCACAGGGCACAGGGACAGCGGCTGAGCGAGAGCCAAAAGGGGCTGAGGAACTGGGAACGGGCGTCGGGAGGAAGGAAAATCGAACTCAACGAAAATAGCAGAAAAAGGGGCGAACTAAGTGAAATATCTGGACAGAACAGAGAAACCCGAGGCAATGAAACAAAACAAAACAAAAAAAAAAAAGCCCAAGAAATAACACTGTCCCTCACCAGGAAAAAAATATAAAAAAAAAAAAAAAAAAAAAAAAAAAAAAAAAAAGAAAAGAAAAAAGAAAACCAAAACGGAAAAGCAAAGCCCGAGCGAGGCGGCGGGGGCCGGCCGGTACCTGCCGGCCTTGGTGATGATCATCTCGGTGCCGATGTCGTGGAACCTCCTCCAGAGCTCGGAGCCCTGCAGCTCCACCTGCACCCCGCCCGCCCGGCTCTCGGCACCGGCCTTGGGCCGCTTCTCTGCGGGGAACACAAAGGGCAGGGGGCGGCTCAGGAGGCTGCCGGGGCCGGGGGCCGCCCTCGCTCCCCGCCGTGCCGGGCTCCCTCCGGTACCCACCCGCCTCCGGGGCTCTGCGACCCGGCCGGCAGCCGGGGCCGGGCTCCTCATCGCGACCCTCCGGCACCTTCCTCTTGGCCGAGCGTCCCACCAGGGCTTCCACCGAGAAGGCGTGAGCCCGGGAGCTGAGCGCCATCCCTCCCGGGCTGCCGGGGGTCCCCCCGGGCGGCAGCGGGGCTCAGGCGGGCGGCGGCGGCTCCATCCCGGCCGGCACCCGGCGCCCCTCGCCCGGCACGGCTCCCGTCGGGGGGCAGCGGCCACGGCGAGATCCTCTTGCATCCAACTGAGTCAATAGACGGCTGCAGCCTCCTCTGTTTGTTTTGGAAACTGGTGGGAGCATAAGAAACATTGAGTGACATTTCATGGGAGTAACGGGGGGGGTTGGAGGGGGAGGGAGGGGAGAGCCACAGGGGTGGGGGGGAGAGGGGGAAGAGGAGCCGGCCCCGTCTAGGATCAATAAAAGAGTTACTGTTCTCCATTAAATTGTAAAACTCAAAGAAATTTGACATAATTGCACACTAGGGGCCACTTTTCCAACAAAAGTGCAAATAACGTTTAACCAGAACCAGCGCAAAAGGGAAAAAGAAAAAAAAGGAAAAGAAAGGGGGGAAAAGAGAGAAAGGAGAAAGATTAACAGAAAAGGAGAAAAAAGAGAAAAGGGTAGAAAAAGAAAGAAAAAGGCAGAAAAAGATAAATAAAAAAGGGGGAAAGTAAAAGAGGAATACAAGAGAAGGGAGCCGTGCCCCGCTCTGGCCCCGCCACGCTGCCCCACGGGCCGGTCACGCGTGGCGCCTCCGGTGTCCCCGGCACGACAAACCCGGTGCCCCCCCTGGGCTGTGACAGCGCCGGGCAGCAGTTCCGGCTTTGTGTCCCGTTTTTCCTTTGATTTCTGTTTGTTTGGTTGTTTTTGGGGTGTTTTTTAAGGCAGCCCCGCCCGCTCCGCCACCGTCCCCCCCCACCCCGGCTCCGCTTCAAAGCGCGGCCCCGCCGCCCGCAGCAGCTGCGCTGAATTAGGGACAGAAATCCCCGTTTTCCACCCGGAGAGTCCCGGGAAACTCCTGCGCGGCCGGGCAGGGCGAGGTCGGGGCCGGGGGGCTCCGCTCGGGACCCTCAGGTGCGCAGGGAAAGCGCTGCGCGGGATCTGCGCGGCATTTCCATCCCGCTCCGGGGACCTGCCCGCCCTGCCCAGGCTGGAACCCCCGCGGTGATTTATTTTCCATGCGGGAATCCTCCCCAGAGCCCGCAGCAAAGGGGATTCTGGGGCTCAGGTGGGTTTTGGGAAGGGGAGAGTGGTGTCCAGCCCCCCTGGCCCCGCAGCCTTTCCCGGCACCGGGGAGGTCAGCCCGGATAAATGAGCCTTAACGGGAAAAAAATGTGGAAAGGGATAAAATTCACAGGCCAGCTGAGAAAGCAGGTTGAGGAGAGGGGAGCTGGCTTTGGGACAGGCCGGGGAGGTGCAGCATTCCATGCTCTGCTTCCAGGTGCTCACAGAGTGGCAGGGAAGCCCTGGTACATCCAAGTGTTTCACTTTTCAGGATTTCTCGCTCTGTTTGTTAGAGTTGCTGTCCTTTGCACACATTCCCAAAGTTTGGGCTGGCAGCAGGTTGTCTTTGTGGAGAACATGGAATGGTTTGGGTGGGAAGGGACTTTAAATCTTATCTCAACCCACCCCCTGCCATGGCAGGGACACCTTCCCCTACCCCAGGCTGCTCTAAGCCCCATCCAACCTGCCCTTGGACAATTCCAGGGACCCAGGGGCAGCCACAGCTTCTCTCTGCCAGGATTTGTTCTCAGAAGTGTATTTAAATTACCCCAGACTCACATTCTTGTCCTCAAGTCCTCATCCCAAGGACGCTCCTTACTCAGCTCAGGGCGGGCATTGCCCACTGATATTAATACACATTTATAACTACCTGTACCCTTCTTAGCACACATTTACACACCAGACTCCTGGCATATCTCACTGGGACAGGGATTTGACCAGGGAAAAGATCTCAGGAAAAGTGAAGGGGTGCAGATACAGCTGCCAAAAGTCCAAGCTCTGCATCCAGCCTGGACGCCTGGTTGGAAGCCACCTCCTTCTCCAGCTGCTGACCCCACTCCAGTGCCAGCTCTGGTGTGGGCAACACCTGCAGCCTGACAGGGGAGTGGAAAGTGGCTATCCCAACTTCCCAAAGTCTGATAGCTGCAATCTGGTGGACTTGGCCTTGTGTTACTCCATGCTTCCATGGATCTCCATCAGCAGTGGCCTCTGATGTGGTTTTGTTTTGTTTCCTGCAGGAATGTCCAGGTGCTCCTGCCTGATGCCTCTGTGGGACAATGTCCAGCCTGCTGCCCATCCTCTGGAATGTCATTCCACAGGATAATGGTTCACTGTCCATGGCAGGAGGGCTGGAATTAGATGTTCTACCAGGTGCCTTCAAACCCAAAGCATACTACAATCCCTTGTGGCAAGAAATGGATGGAGAACCGGGCAGAGGAAAGAAATTTGGGGTTACCTCTTGCTCCTAGGCAGGTTCAGCCCCACCTATCCAGATTTAATTCTTCTTACAAAGAGAAATTAATAAAATTTTATGAACATGTTCATAATTAGAAGAGCATAAGCTCATGATTTCGAGGTGACTGGCAGGTCCTGGCCAGCACTGATGGAAGCCAGCTGAGGGCACGGAGTGTGAACCTTTATCTCTGCTGACATGACATATTATTAAAAAGTATTTCGAGTAATCTTTGATTTCCTCAGCATTGCAACACATTTCAAGAACTTGGCCGGGGATCAACTGAGCCTTTTTAATTTCCTACACTGAAAAATAAAACAAAAATCAAGCCCGATTGAGATGATATAATCAGGAACATTTCGAGGGTTTAGGTCAAATTAATGTGTCAGAGAAGGGTTTTCAGGGGACTTGGGGAGCTTTAATCTGTCAAAGGCTGACTCAGAGCCTGCTTGGGCTTTGTAATCTTATTGTCTTTATGGAATTATGGGATGGAATGTCCTGAATTACCATCATCAGAGACTCTAGCAAATAATCAGTTGGCATAAAGTTCAGAATAACTAAGTTAATTTTAAAGCAAGCGTTGCACAATATGCCAGAAATGTTTGCTTAACTTGGAAGTGATCTTTTAATACTGTCCCTTAATGTGTGAAAGCACTCAGGTAACCTCCAACCTCAGCCTTGTCCAGTCACTTTTGGAGCAGATTTTAGGAGATGGAGTTCTTTTCAAGCTGTGCTTGATTTTGCCAAGATTTGCTTCACATTTACCAAAACAAAAGAAAAAAATAACACAGCAAACCAAACCTGCCTTTTGGCTTAGGGGGTAATATTTTAATATCACCTGAAATCAATTATGCATCTAAAACTTATCTCTTTTACATCTCTATCCATCATGGGTTTATATAGATCTGTAATTACAAATTTGGTATGTGGATATATTTGGTTCTAATAGATAAACTCAAGGGTTGTTCAGGCTAAACTCAAGGGCTGCTCATTCTTTGCTCCACAAATTATTAGCAAGAAAATATTTATCCATTTAATGTTTGGGAAAGTCCTGGTTTCCAGCCCTGTAGCCTCTGCTCAGGGAGATGCAGCCCCATTACTCAAACCCTGGCTCCCAGGAGAGCCTCAGCCATTGCTTCTCCAGTGTTAATTAAATGATGAGTAGTCGAGTTTACAACTGGGTGTGCATGCATCTCTCTTCCCACTGGGTGTATGTGAGGTGGGACACACTCTGAGCAATATTTGGGTGGTGTAGCTCCTCTTCTCTTGCAGGGAGCAAAGCAGAGAGGCCTGGGCTGGTCTCAAGTCCCTGAGTGCTCTTCCCACCCCGGCCTTGGTGGCACCAACTACATCCACCCTTTAAAGCTCTTTCCTCTGCTGTAGAAAAGCATTTTAGGATTGATTTAACCCTTTTTGCACATGCTGCTAGCTTGTTACTCCAGGGCTCACCTCCAAGTCTCCTTTTTTTCCTGGATCCCCAGCCTTACTGATACCAGTAAATAAAAATAGGATTTTTAAAATCCAAATCCATTTGCTTGTAAATGAAATACTGCCAGAACAGTTTGGGTTGGAAGGGACCTTGTAGCCCATCCAGTGTCACCTCCTATCCCAGGGTGCTCCAAGCCCTGTCCTGACACTTCCCAGGGTGCAGGGGGAGCCACAGCTGCTCTGGGCAACCAAAATCTAACATATAAATATGTAATAAATATAATTGAACAGGCTGCCTCACATCTGCCAGGGGCACACCTGCACTGAGAAATGCAAGTGAACATCCAGTATTCCATTGTGCCAATAATGCCCTTTCCTTGGAGGAAACAAAATAAACTTATGGATGAGACTGTGCCACAAAGAGCTGCCATGAGCCACCAGGGAAAGGGATGGGAGGTTTATTATGGGGGGGTGTAAGAGCTGGAATTAAACAGTTCCTAAATGTCCTGGAGGTTGTGAGGCAGCTGAATGACCCTTCTGGGGGCTGGAAAAACACTGGGTTGGGTTCTACAGGAGCTGCAAGTGCCAATATTCAACTTGAATTTTTGTAAACGAAACGTCCATTTCACAGGAGTCATTAACTAATTAGTCATTAACAGATTAACAAATATTTCTTTTTCCTAAAAATCATTCAAACAGAAACTGCTGAAGACTGAGGGATTCTTGGCAGAAAACACCCGTGGTAGTGTGAAACAGTGCTCAGGGGATTGTTTTCCCTGACATTCTCAAATATCCCCTTTCCCAGCACAGCTTTAATTTCATTCCATGATTATTTTGCCCCTCATGAACTTTGAAGAACCTCTGCTCTTCTGTGACTGTGTCTTCTCCCCATCCCTGCTGGGCTGTGGCACCTCTGGGCTGACTCCATCCAAACCAGGAGGTGATGGCAAGGTATCCTTGTCCACAGGACAATCCTGAATGTATTCCATGGCCAAAATGACAGATCTGAGCAAGAAATGAGCAGTTTATGGTGGTGGCCAACCAGTGCTGAAGTTTCTTGGTTGACCTCCTAAAGGGGTCCTTCACCTCTGCATGCGCTGCATTAGTTAAGGATAAATTAAAATAAATCTCTGTTATGTTATTTTATACATAACCCCCCCCTAGAGTGTGCACAGGGAATAGGATTAAACCTTAAGGAAATGATTCAGTGAAGTAAAAACAATACAGACAGCATTTGGGGAGAGTTAAATCAAATTAGGGCACTCGGATCCCTTCAGGATGAGAGAGGGGTGGGCGGTGTTCACCTCCCATGCAGGGAAGTCAGGGAAGGGTCAATAACGCCCTTGTGGGGTGGGTAAGGATGAGACCACAACGGGACCTGTCCCCACAGGAACCTCCTCCAGCTGTGGCTGGTGCCCTGCTGAGTTTCTGCAGGACCTCCAGTGTGGTGTAATGGGACCTTCTGTGAGACATCTCACTGCAACCTCAGAATGTTTTCTGGAAAAGCACATTTCTCATCTCTGTGCTGTGAGGAACCTTTTTAACGTGGCTTTTCCCAGCCCAGCTCCTGGTTTTTGGCTCGTGGTTGTGTGGGAGAATGAGGAGAAGCTGCTGCATCCCCTCTCCAGCCACCAGCCTTCCATCCCTCCAAGCAGCTCTCCCACCACTTTTCCTTCACCGTGGCTTCTCCAGAGCTGAGAAACAAACCCAAGATCCATCCCCTTCCCCCTGTAAGTAACAGGGAAAATTCCTGATGCGTTGAACTTTTCTCATAACACTTAAAGAAAATACTTAAAGAATGTATAATAAGGGGGGATTTAGAGAGGTCAAAACTCAGCACATGGATGAAGTAGAAAACCTTTAGAATTGCACCAAAACGAATCCTGTCTGTCCTTAGCTCAGGCAAGGGCTCCAGGGAGGGAGATGGGGTGACCCCAGGTCCCCCTGTCTCCAGGGTCACTCCTGCTCTCCCTGCTGCTGGAATATGGGGAGGAAAAGCTGGAGTTCTCTGTTTAGCTGCCAGGAAAAGCACACAGGAGAAGTGAAATTAAAATACTTACAGGGAAGCTGATGCTGAGCTATTCCATATTCCTGGGCAAGAGCTGGGCACAGCTGAGGCCACCTTCCCCTGCTCCCTGCTCAGCATCCTGAGGTCTGGGAACCCCAACTGGGACCTGAGCCCCAGGAGCCCTCTTGAAGGCAGAAATCTGAGGGGAAAAGGCCTTTTAAGAGAGGAGGGATGTTATTTTTTACTAATAAAAATGGTAATTTTTATTGGGATCTGGGATCTTTAAATAGTTACTGGGTACCTGGAGACACCCCCTCAGTGATTCGATGGCCTTAGGCACATCATCTGCTCTGAGAGGAAAAAATGGGTCAATTCTCTCATGATCACCAAGATTCGGGGTGAGGAGGATGAGGATTCACAGCACCAACACCCAAATGTCCCAAATGTCCCAGACAGGGCCAGCGTGCCAAGCCCTCCTGGACAAATAGTCCCCAGCACTGGGGTCCGTGCTGCAGGTCCTTCTCCTGGGGTTTCTCCCTCTCCAGCCCTGTGATGGCAACATTCCAGACATTCCAGCCCTGGTGCCCAGGTTCCAGCTGCCAAACCCCTGTGGGGCTGTGTCCTCACCCCAGAAGGAAGAGAAGACCCAGAGGAGACTGAGAAGACCCCAGGCCAGGACACGGGGCAGGACAGGGACACTGGGGCATCCTGTGGTCTTGGTTGGTGCCTTCCACAGAGTGGACAAGAGCCTGTTCTGGAGTTTGGCTTAAAAATCACAGAATCATTGAGGCTGGAGAAGATCTCCAAGATCATCAAGTCCAGCTTTTGACTGATCACTCCCATGCCCATCACATCATGAAGTGCCACATTCACATGGTTTTTGAACACCTCCACTTCCCTGGGGTGCCTCTTCCAAAGCTTAACCATTATTTGAGAGCAGAGAAAGCCTGGGATGGGCAGGTTTATTCCTGCTGGAATTGGTGTGTGGACACACAACCTGGACAGGTTTCTGGGGCTTGTTCTTCCACCACACTAAACCCCACACCTGCACTAAGCTTTGCTCCCCCTTCCCTGGGATTAGGGCAGGTGAGTCCAAACATGGTGTGGTGATTTATCCCAGTCCCACTAGCTCCAGTGAATAGTGCTTTTCCAAGGGCTCTCTTTCCACTCATTTCTCTCCATTGTTGCTGTCTCCACCTCACCAGCTTTTTTTCTGGCCCTAGAACATGCTGAAGGCTTTTCCATCCATCCCTGTGTGCAGAGATAAACTCAAACTGTGTCCTTAAACCAAGCCCACACCTGGGTGAGACCGAGAGAAAGCTCCTCTTTGTTTTGCTACTCTATCCTTGGTTAATGCAGCTAATTATGGCCCTAAATGCAAATATAGAGGGATGAGAATGAAAGCTTGGAAGGGCTGAGGCACTGGGGAGAAGGACAATAAATTAAGAGGTTTGCAAGGAAGCTTTCACTCATCTTCATGGTTTGGAGTTGTGAGCTTGCACTCGGGTTAGGAAGCGCCTCTTGAAATTAAACAGAAAAGATACAATCTTAATATTCCATGAGATGTGCCAATACAAATATCTGTCGGCAGAGATGTAAAATAATAGCTTTAAAGGCAAGGAAGGGAACCACATGAAGTGTTGGGAGCAGGGTGATGTCAGCCCCCAGCCCAGCGAGATATTCTTTGTGTTGGAAATTAAAGCCGCATGAACTCCCTGCGCAAAGCTGGGTGAGACTCTGCTTTTTCAGCCACCCCCTTAGGGAGGATGGGTATTATTTTCTGGTTTTAATTTTAAATTCATAAATAAACGTGATTGACTCGCCACCTAATAACACTGAGTTGTGCAAAATAAGGATAAAGTCTGTCAATTAAGTCTGTTGGTGGCTGGTGTTGCTGGAGCAGAAGAAAATCAGAGTTAGCTGAACTGGTCCACAAAATTCAGCTTCATGAGGAAGAGGAATGCAGCTCAAGGAAGAGAAAAGTCTGCCTCCATGGTATTATCTCCCCTTTCAAAGTTTACTCCTGGCTGCGCTGGGTCTCAGGCTATGGAGTGTAAATTATACAGCCCAAATCAAACCCTCTTCTGCAATAAGGGGAGAAGAAAACCATGCAATGATTTAATGTAAGAAACAGCTCAAGCTACGGCTTTCTCTTGTTTGGGAATGTGGACAGTTGTGCTGAGATCCCCAAACCACTCCAACCCATGGAAATTAGCACATAACCATCTGGCCTGGTGGCTCAACACCTCCCGTGGCCGTAAATTCAAATCCCAGCAACCTTAGCAGGGGATTTGCTCAGAGAAAAGAGCTGAGTCCTCGAGTAATGGAAAAACAAGGTGAGCTGGGAAGGCCTTGGGAGAGCTGTGGTTCCAGGAGGGAGCCAGCTCCAGGCAGGCATCCCTTGGTTTCAGCAGGGAAAGGGGCTCTGCAGGAGCAGCTCCTCTTTGACTCCTGGTGTCCCATCCATGGCTGAGCTCCCCAGGCCCTTCCCTGGGATCCACCAGCTCACCCGGCTCTGTTCCCTTGATGTTTCTCCCTTCAGGATGCTCTGTCCCAGCTCCAAGACTCTGTGCACAGTTTTGGGGGTCACAGAGCCACCGTGGACTGGAGCAGTGCTGCCAGCTGTGGTTTCCCATCCAGGGTCTCCAGGACCCAAGTGTGTGGGTGTTTGAGGAGAGATCCTCCTGTGTGAAACATGAAATCCTCCACTGGGAACTGCAGGGGTTTCCCACCCTTGGTTGGAGCCCACACTGCAGAGTGGGAAGGTTCAGAGGGCACAAAATCATTTTCCTCGCTGTGTGGAATACACTGATCTTAGTTCCTTGCCTTGTGTGGGTTTTTAGCTAAGCTGCCATTAAAGGTCAGGAATATCAGGATTTAATATCTCCAATCGAGAGCATCGGCCCTCACCAATAAATACTCTGCCCTGCCAGCCATGGTCAGAAGGCTGAGCCATGGTTATGGCTCACCCACAAAAAAAATTGCTTTTTCCTAACCTTCAAGACCTGGAAGTAGCAGCTGAGTCTAATTTGGGCTCTGCAGCAGGTTTTACCCATGGAAAGTCGTGTATTCCTTGCACATCTGGTTGTATTCAGGGGGATGTTGCCTTTCAGTGCTGCTCAAGTCTGGCTGTGCCCCTTTAGTTCCTGGGTAAATTGTCCCTTTCCCTATGGGAAAGCTGGTGGACATTGTTTGGAATAGAATTAATATTCATTAGCATTCCTGTGGGTGAAGGTTTAGGATGAGCTCAGCACTAAACCAAGCACCAGGGCAGGTTTGGCTTCTCCTCCAGCAGTGCCACCAAAGGCTGGAGGTTGGATGACTCCAATGCTGCCAGGAGAAGCTGTCTGGGTTTTAAAAATCCCACTTGGACTTCACTCTTCCCTCTCCTTCCCCTTTCTCCTGGGACAGCAGAGCCCAGAGCCCGAGTAGGACAAGGGGAGTTCCCATAAACTGTGGGGAGATGAACTCTGCTTTTCCCTGGATTTCCGCCTGCACTTGTGCATCTGCTCAGAGTTATTGTCCCATGTTCCACAAACTTAAAGCATTTCCATACTGAACAGAATTCCTCCAGTTCACTGCAAAACACAACAAAACTCAGCCCCGAGGATGCCAAAGGCTCCTGCTCTGCACATCCTCCAATTCCCAGTCCCAGCAACAGCAAACTCAGGGAATCACGGAGGGGTTGTGAAAGCTCCAGCTGCAGCTCTGCCTTGTGCTGGAGGGCAGGGGAGAACTCCAGGCTTTCCCTGGATGTGCTTTCCTGAGGGATTTTGTTGGCATGGCTCACACCCTGAGCTGTGGGATGGGAGAGGCTGGGAAGGAGCAGGACCAGGGCTGTTCTCCCGGCATCTCTGGGGCCAGGGCTGCTCAGAGCTGGAGCTCCCCACCCAGAGATGGGGCAGGAGATGCTGCCAGAGCTCTTTGTCTGCTGGAGAAACCCAGCAGGGTTCAGGGGGCAGTGCCTGATGGATCCAGTTGGCTCAGGGTGATCCTTTCTCCATCTGAAGGAGCATCCCTCCTTCCCACAGCATTCCCTGGCCCGAGGTGTTTGTGTTCCAGCTCAGAGTGGAGGTAAGAGCACTGAGAAATGGTTTTTCCTCAAATTGTTACAATTCAGTTTAGAGCAGGGTGGTGGTGCTGGGGTGACAGTTGGATTTGATGATTTTAGAGCTGTCTTCCAACCTTAATGATCCCAGGATTCTGGGAGATAAGGAATGGATCTGCTTTCCTCTAAGTCACAGAGAATAAATACACAAACCCAGCCCTGGATTTTTTCTCTCTCTGTGATATAGAAAAGGATTAAAATGTAACCAAGACAATTAGTAAAAATAATAATTTAAAAACTCCTGTGTCCACGGGTAGCAAATAGACTTGTGTCTCAGAAAAAGGGATTCCCGGGATCCTTCCTGTGGGTTTTCCTTCCTGAGCTCCCACAAACCCTCCCCCAGATCCCTGGAGTTGTTGTTGTATGTGCGAACAACCCCGAGTATGAAAACTCTCTGTTTGTTTGCCTACCCCCCAAATCAAGAACACATTGAGAATGATTTGCAAGACAGAAAAGCTTTAATTTATCAAGGCTTCCACTCAACAAATAACATGGAATCCCTTTTCCTACCGGGACACCTGCAAAGCTCCTGCTGGGATCCCGCCTGTGCCGGAGCTGCTCCGGGAGCTCTCGGGCACTTTCTAAGTCATAAAGTTCCACAAAATTTAAAGTTTAAAGAGAGAAAGTTAAATTCAAACCTGTTACACTTTCCAGCTCGGGGTCTGTGCCTCCAGTTGGAGCTGAGATCGCTGTAATCAAGTGGGGTTGGAGGAAAAACGATACTTTTAAAAATTTGTAGTGTTTTCCTTCTCGTGTATCCCAGCTTTGCATCTGTCAGCTGGGTCCTCCTTCCCTGGAGGAGGGGGAAACAGGATGGTTGATTCTTATTAAAGGCAAAAGAAACTGGGGGGAAAAAATCAAGGGGAAAGTGTAAAGTGAAAGTGAATTTTAGATATTTTAACTTTGATTTCAATTGTCAAGAATTTAAATTAAGATTTTTCAATTAAGATTTTTATATATATTAATTTGAAAACTAAAATAAGTGGAATTAAGCATGTCCATGAGTCTACTTTCTCGCGTCATCAGAACAATTCCACACACAGTTTAAGAAACCAAACTACAAAATATAATTAGTGAAGATCCCATCGTTCATCATTTGTTCATTATTTGTAATTTTTTTGGTTCAGTTCTGGCTTTGATTTGTGCCAAATTTGCACTGGCACAACCCCAGCACCCAGGGATTTGTTCAGCTCTGGCTGGCAAAACCCATCCCAGGGATTTTGCATCACTGTGGGAGGGGATTCCCCGAGCTCAGGGATGGAAATTTGGGGTTCCCCCCTCTCCAGTCGCCTCCTGGCCTGTCTGGGATATTCCTGCAAATAATTCAGGGAAAACTTAAACCCAGCAGCTCCTACAAAATCATTTTGCTATTGGATTTCAATCAGGAAAAGCATCAATCCTATGGAATATTGTGTTATATCCCACTGGAGGGCTCATAAATATTTACAATAAACAGGTTCTGATGGCAACTTCTACCCCTCTGACTCGTGCTGGGTGGAAGATTCCCTGAAATCCAGGAGATTTTTCCACAAACAAATCTAAATGACCCCCAATGTTCTGGTACCTTCGAAATCCATGGGAGCTCTGGCACTGATTTTGGGGCACTCAGGATTTTGCACTCCATGAACAAAGGTACTGAAACCTGGCTTGGTTGCAGAGCAAAAATGATCCTGCAATCCTTTGTTTGAGGAGAAAATACTTCTTCCCCCACTCGGAAAAGCCCTACAGCCACAAAACAGGAGGAAGAAAGACTTCACAATTAACCCTGGCTCAAATGAAGAAGGATTTTAAGTTCATTTAGGTCCTTTTTTTATTTTCCCCAAAAAAAGCCATATCACTTTACATTTATAATGTTGGTATCATCCAGTACTTTAAATCAAATTATAGCTGTATCAGGCTGCTTAACAATGTTTCTTTTTAATTAAGTTTACCAGTCCCAGATGCATTTTTTTTTAAGAAAGAAATTAAACAAACGTAATTAAATTACATGACAGGGGTTAGGTAAGACAGCAAACAGCCCAGCAAAAATACAAGGATTGATATATCCTTTTGGATACTGACATTTTGCACTTTCCCTACACCCTGTAGTATTCCAAGAGGCATCCTGGAATATCCACAGCAGTATCCAGAGCCCTCTCCCTTACTTAAGGAATTACCCTCAGAGAGGTTTGAAAATCCTGCTGCCACAGAGATTTTAAACAGCCCAGGAAGCTGCTCAGAAAGCTGAGTATCCATGAATTCCCATTAATTTCCCTGTGCTGCAGAGCATCAGATCTGCCAGATTTGGGGACTCTCCTGCTGGGGGTCCCCAGAGCATCCCCCTCCATCCTCCAGCTGCTGGCAGGGAGCAAGGGAGAGCTTGGACAAGCAGGATCCGTCCCCATGGGATTTCAGCTTTATGGGATTGATGGAACAGCACCAAACTCAGGGTTTGGGGTGGTGCTCATGCTGCAGGAGCTCATTTTCTCACTTAGATAAAGGAGTGAGCACTGCCCAGGGAAAGGCAGATGCATTTTTACTGAGAAAATGGCACTAAAATTAGGGATGAAAGGAAAGGAAGGGGAGCAGGGCTGGGCAGTGGGTTGCACATGCAGACATGGAGGGATTTGTGTTTTCCTTAGCTCCTCTGAGCCCACACCCTGGAGCTGGGCTGAGCTCCTAGGAGGGCACTCACAGCCAGGATACCCCATCAGTTGAATTTCTATGGTTAAAACAGCACAAAACTACCCAGAGTGTCCATCTTTAAAGGACACAAAGATTGCCAGGATGAGGGTAGTGGGGTTTATGGCAGTGAGGAAAGCCCTGTGCTTGCACACTCTTTTCCAAGGAAGCTCTGGGCACGGCCGATTGCATCAACTGGAATTTGCACCCTGGACACGCCGCGGTCACGGTGAGATTACTGGGATTTTTATAGGGGTTAAAATGGAATAATCTCATGGAGGGAGCAGCAAATCCCTGTCTCCAGCCCTGCAGAAAGCAGAGCCACAGGAGCAGATGAGCAGAGCACCGAGAAGCCTCGTGGAGCTGGGAGATCCAGATGATCCCAGGACAATCTGCCATCCCCACAGAGCCGTGGGCGTGCACGGGGAGCAGCCTCCCCATCCTCTCCCTGATCTCCCCGACTCCTGGATCTGCATCTGGGGCTGCAAGGATGAAGTCAGCCCCGGAGCTGCTACGGGCTGGAAGTGATTTCACCGAGCTGCAATGCACATGGATTAATTCCAGTACTGTAAAGTCAACATGGGTGAACACTGGCTACATCACAGCCTTCGTTACTGGGGTCTGGAGCGGCTTTGGATGAAGTAATTTCCCTGGGGTTTAGCACTTCCAAAACATATAGGGCGTCCTTCTTGGATTGGCCTGGAGAGAGGTGCCCCCCCCTCACAGCCACCCCAAATTGGCCTTTATCAGTTGCACATGGACCCCTGTGACTGCGAGGGGCTTCAAACGAGGCCCAGATGGGCCGTGGCACACGATGCCCAAACACCGGACACATGGAATGAGGCTCAGCTCGAGTGCACACCATGGATGTTATTAATAACAAATGAGACAACACTCCCAAATGGGCCCTCAAATGGGAGAGGATGTGGGATGAGTGGGGATCAGCGATTCCTCCATCCTGCATGGTCAAATGCGCTCCTGGAGAGCTCAGCATTGGAATTTTGGACACTGGGAAGCCAATGCTCATCAGGCTGCTCAGTTTGGAGTTTCCCAGATTTGAAGTGAACCCTTCCCATGCAGGAGGTGTTTATTTTGTCTTTTTCCACCTCAGTTATAAACTGGAACCAAATCCTTGTCATGTGCAATTTGCTTCCTTAGCAAACAGTTGTGCAAATGTGACTCAGTTTTGCCTGGGCACCAGAATCTGCTCCCAAATAGAATCCCAGGAGGGTTTGGGCTGGGAATGACTGTAAATCCCATCCAGTTCCAAATTCTGGACACCTTCCACTATCCCAGGGTGCTCCAAGCCCCATCCAAGCCAGCCTTACACAATTCCAGGGATGGAACAGCCACAGCTTCTCTGGCACCCTTTGCCAGGGCTTTCCCACCCTCACAGGCAGGAATTTCTTCCCAATATCCCATCTAAATATCTTTCCAATATCCCAATATACCAATATACCATCTAAACCCAACCTCTACCAGTTTGAATTCAAGTTCAGCTTCCTGCATGAACCACCCCACAAAAAGCAGCTTTACGTCCCTCATTTGGCATCAGAGGCTGGGTGAAAGAGGCTTTTAAGGGTTAACAATGGGGTTCCCCTCATCCCCTATTAATTCATTCACTCCCAAAAACCTCTTCCTTTCACAGCTTGATATTCAACATCAGCATCCAGGTCCTGGTTCCCTGGGAGGGGACAGAGCTTTAGAGTGGATATTAAGAAAAATTTCTTCAGGAAAAGGGTTGTGGAGTCCCCATCTCTGGAGGGATTTAAAATCCGTATGGATGCGGCACTTGGGGACATGGGCCAGCGCTGGCCCTGGCAGTGCTGGCAGTGGTTGGGCTCTGGGGATCTCAGGGGGCTTTTCCAGGCTGTGGGTGTTGGGATTTGGGGATGGTAATACAGGAACTTTGGGGTACAAACACTGGGATTTTGAGGTGCTAGCACTGGGGGTTGGGGCATGGTGGTTCAGGGATTTGGGGGTGCTGACTCTGGGATTTGGGGGTGGTGACACAGGTTTGGAGGATACTTACACTGGGATTTGGGGAATTTTAACACTTGAATCTGGAGGTGCTGGCTGGGATTTGAGGGATATTAACCCTGGGATTTGGGTGATATTGGCATCGGGATTTGGGGGACATTAACCCTGGGATTTGGGGGATTTTAACACTGGGATTTGGGTGATATTAACATCGGGATTTGAGGGACATTAACCCTGGGATTTGGGGGATATTCACACTGGGATTTGGGGGTGCTGACCCCAGGCTATCGGGTGGTACCAGCCCCGCGCACATCTTGGGAGCGCGGAGTTTTCCGCGCAGCCCGGGCTGATCCAAGCCTCCCTCCTGCCATCTGGAGGCGAGTCCCCGCTTTTCCTCAGCTCCCGATGCTGCCAGAAGCCGATTTAACTCCCTGCAGCATCACACACATTTCCCTGCGTCTGGCGCTCGGTCCGTTCTCGGTTTCCTGGGATGCTCGATGGAAATATAAAATCCTCTGGTTTTCGAGTAAATACAATTTTCCAGTGAATCCCAAAGGCAGCATGCGCAGCCCATCCCATCCCATCCCATCCCATCCCATCCCACCCCATCCCATCCCATCCCGCTCAGCCGAGGGGAGGCAACACCACTTTGGGGTTATTTTTATGGTCGGAAACAAGGATTTCTCCCTCCCTGTTTTCTCTTGTGGATGCTCTCGAGTGGGAACATGGAATTTCCTCTGAAACTCCAGCAGGGTGAAGGGGATTGATTTTCTCTCTCTTTTCCTATAAAGAAAATATTTTATAGAAAATAGACCTGTAAATCCTAATCTTAAACTAAATTATTCCCAGCAGTGCCAATGGCATTGCCTGCATGGGGACTGGGATGGGACTGGAGATGCCAACTCCTCTCATGGTGACAAAAAGCAGGGACAGACCTCGGGCTCTTTCCCAGTTTCTGTGCTGTGTTTTATTGGAAAATGTAGAAAATTAATTCATTTTTCTGGAGTATGAAGGAGAAAAGTTCACCTTGAAGAGCTGCTGACTCCCAGGGTTTATTTAACTCTGGTTATCATTTAATTCACATTTTAGAAAATCATCAATAATATTATCCCACTCTTTAATTACATATTTGAAGCCGTGTAATAGAAAATCAAAGGGAAGGGTAATATTCTGATTTCACTCCCAAGTGAGTGGTTTAGCAGTTTTGCAGTCACAGGGATGTGGCTGCATCCAGGGAATCATGATCCCGGGGGAAGAGTGAAGCCGCAGCAGCCAAGGGAGCTCAGATGGGGCTGGGAGAGTTCAGTTGTCCCCTTCTCCCTCCTTCCCTCAATCAAAATTCAATAAAATAATTATTTTTAAATCACCTGGGAAATTTTTAAACATTATTTTTCATTGGTTTTATGTTAAGCCACAATATTTGCATAAAATGACTTTTTCATCCAATTCCATTAGCAGTAATTACCAGGAGTAGCCTGGGATAAAAATGGTCATTGTTACTTCCTAAATGATTCCTAAAGATTTTTCTTAAAATGCATCCACATTATAGGAGTTTTTTTGGATAATTCTTGTCCTTTTAATAAAATTATTACACTTTTCTCCCTCTCCCCATCCATATTTTATGTCTCTTTCTTCCTGACTCTGCGCTTCCCAGTGTGAATCTGAATTAACTCCATTAAATATAATCATTCAGACAAAAATTACCCTGGAAAAAACCTGGGATCACCCTGGGCTTTCTCTGTCTTTTCCACCACATTTCCTCTAAATTTTCATTATTATTTTTCTGATTATTTTATTGACTATTTTTCAGATTATTTTATTGATTGTTTTGCTGATTGGAATTGAAGCTCTTCATTACAATGGGCTGGAGGATGGGAAGAAACTTAAGTTGTGGGTTAGACCTGGCTCAAATCAGCCCTAAATCTTAATATTACATTTTTAGGATCTATCTGACCAGCAAAGCCCATCTCTTGCTCCTTGATTCAATAATAATTTACATTTATTTTCTTTCATGTTATTTTAGTCTAGTCTAATCTACTTAATTTATTTTTATTTTACTATTTTATTTTCTTGTGTTTTCCCTTCTATTTTCCTTTGGATATTTTGTTTGTTTTATTTTATTGCATTGTATTTTACTTTCTTATTTATCTGTTTTACTTTATTACTTTTTGATTTTTTTAGATTTTATTTTATTTTATTTTATTTTATTTTATTTTATTTTATTTTATTTTATTTTATTTTATTTTATTTTATTTTATTTTATTTTATTTATGTTAATGTATTTCCTTACTCTGCAGCTGATTCTCCCCCTGTCCTGGCAGGAATTGCCACTTCCCAGCCTCCTGGAGCTGCACGGAGCCTGGAGATCCGAGGGACATAGCTTTGGAAACCTCTGATTTCCTCCTTTTTGTTTTTCTCATGGATCCAAATTCCTACTCTGAAGGGCAGGAGAAAGGGATCTCCCTCTGTCCTCTCCCAGACAGCCCCAGCTGAGTATTCCTATAAAATATTCCCATGTAAAATACTCCTGTAAAATCCCCCCTTTCTCTTTCCCAGCTTTTCCTTTCAATGACAGTTTGTGGCTGCTCCTGAGGAAATTGAAATAATTTCCCTTTATTCCTATATTTAAGAAAAAAAAAATAAACTAAAATAAAATATTGTTTTTATCCAATCCCTGACCTGACCCAGCCTGACCTGGAGGAATTTGGAAACCCGTTTTTTATTTTTTATTTTCCAGGGATCTGACATCCATGAGCTGCTGGCCAGGGATGCTCCAGGAGTATCTCCTCAGGGAAAATAATCCTAAAATTGGACTATTCCAATATTCCAATAATCCAGTATTCCAACTCAGATATCCCTCTGAGTTTGAAGCTGCAGCTTTTGGGAACTTCAGGCTCTTCATTCCCACATTTGCATCTCTTGGACTGCGGAGTGGGAATGGTCCGGGCACGGGCAGGATAACGGCTCAAAAACATGGAAAATGGTCAGGATGGGAGATGTGGAGCTGGAGGAGTTCCCTTGGCTTCCTGCCCCGGTAAAAAGGTTTTTCCTTTCATGGACTTTTCCAACACCACAGATTTTTTTTCTCCTGAACTGAGCCCTGGAAGGAGCAGCTCCTGACAGAGTGAGATTTTCTGATCCCAGAGTCCTTTCCCTGCCCTTTTCCAGATTTTCTGCTCGTTTTGCTCTGTGACAAATTATTTTGGAGCTGATAAGAATAGAAACCCTGCATTTGTGGGATCTAAAAAATATCAGATATTGGAGTTCTGGACCCAAAATCCAGAGAGGAACATGAGCATTGGGCTCCCTCATTGTGCCAATAATTGGGGACAAAAATCCACTTTCTGGGAAAACAAGGATCACTGCAGGGTCTGCTGATAAAAAGTATCAGCTTTTCCCAAATTTCTGGGCTGAAACAAAGGTTTCCAACACTTGGAATGTGAAATAGTTTTCCTCTTTGCTGAAATGTGTTTTTGGCAACAGGAAAACAGGAAACCAACTTGGAAAATATTAATGAAATGGAAACCGAGATCGTAAAGAATTCCGGGCTGGAGCCTTTTGCAGCTTCCAAGATGCGACTGTGGCAGAAGCAGAACCCTAAACCAATTAAAGGCAATTTAATTTGGGAGGCTTCTCACGGAGGGAAGGGATCTGGCGAGGATTTGGGATGCAGGGAGACGTCCCAGCCCCAGCACCTGCGAGGTTATTGCTCCCAGAGCCAGAGCCAGGATTCAATGCAGATGTGCCCCGAAATCCACTCCCTCCTCCATCTGCAGATCCCAAAGATGGGCTGCTCATGTGGTGTTCTTCCCTAATTATTAGGGAATTTGAGTGTTTTAATTGTGCTGGCAGATATTTTGGAAAGGTTTGGGTTTAAGGCCGAGTCCTGCTGGGCTGAGCTGGGAATCTGTGCCATGTGTGGCCCATGGGAACACAGGGAATGCACTCCAGTGGGAAATATTTCTATAGAAATCCTATAGAAGGTTAATTTAAAGGACAGAACAGAGGAATAAAATGAGTCTCTGGGTTCGCTCCATTCACGGGTGCTGGGGATCCTTCTCAGCATAATCCACAGTGCCAGACTTGTGTTCCTCAGGATCAGCAGGCTGGAAAACCATTCCTCCCTCACGTGCTTGCCCTCTTCCCTGATTTTCTGCTGATTGAAATACACCCAAAGAAAAGAAACTCCTGCTCCTGGCCTCTGCTGGGCATTTGCACTCTGGGCTTTGGCTTCCCCACATCCAGAGCTGCCTGAGGGATTTACTGTTCATCCCACACCTTCAGGAACATTCCCTGCAACCAAGCACCCTTCAGCTGGGATATTGTCCCCTTCTCTTAGAATCCTTCTTGCTGAACAACTCCCATGGGGAAACATCTCTGTCCTAATTTTTTTTTCCCCTTTGCAGGGCTCCTTTCCCTGGTGAGAACTTCCAGCCTGCTCTGCATCCCAAGAACTCCCCAACAAATTGCTTCCACATTCCAGCCTGACTCCAAGCCTGGTGCAATCCAAGGGTTAACCAAGTGAAACGTTTAAGGAGTCATGAAATGACTGTTTCCGCTTCCCATCTGGCTTTTATCAATTTTCAGTCGCTTTCCGAAGTGCAGCGACACAATCAAAACCCCCGATCTCCCGAGGCAGATAATTCAATTTGGGAAATGAATTTCTTATGTGCCCAGGAGTAAATACATTCCTGGCCAGGGAGATATGGACTGCTGTCAATGGGATAATGAGGTCCAGGGGAGCAGCCATGGCCCCCCCAGAGCCCTTTGGGGTGAGTGGGAGCGGTGGGATGAGGGTGGGAAGGTGCCAGAGGGATGGGACAGCTCCAGGGACAAGTGTGGAGCATCAGCCACGTCATGGACGTGAAGAGGGGATGGATTTTATCTTCTGGATGTGGCACTCAGGGCTCTGGGCTGGTTGGGGGTTGGAGTCAATCTTGGAGGTCTTTTCCAGCCTCAGTGGTTCTGGGATTCTGGGATCTCCACAGCCTCCAGCTGGGTGTTGGCCTCTTCTCCCAGGTAACGTCAAAGACAGGAGGGAACAGCCTCAAGTGGCCCCAGGGGAGGTTTAGCTGGATATGAGGGAAAATTTCTCCACTCAAAGGATTGCTCTGCCCTGGCACAGGCTCCCAGGGCAATGGGGGTGTCACCAGCTGTCCCCCAGCACTGCCAAGGCCACCATAAATCCACATCTCCAAGTGACACCTCTGCATGGCCTTAAATCCCTCCTGGCTCCACCACAAACGGTCCTGTGGGAAGCAGCCAGAGGGATCCAAGCTGGAAAGGTGCTGGGTGAGCTGGATAACACACACTGCCTGGGATAGGCAGCAGTTGGGCTTTATCTGCTCTTTTAAACCTGTTCAGGTCATGGTGTTGTGTAGCAAAATCCACACAGAGAAGTTACTGAATAAATTAAAAATCAAAATGGATTGAATAAAAAAAATTAAAAGGAATTCAAAGAAAAAGTAATTAACCAAGAAATGAAATAAAAATTAAAATAGATAGAATTAAAATAAAAACGAAAATTTGATTAAATGAAAAGAGATTGAAATAAGAGAAAATAAGAAGAAATTAAAATAAAAGAAGCAGTTTGGTCTTCAATCCTAATTCCATGTTTTGCCCTTCCTGTCCCAGTCCTCCTTTCCCTCATCATGATCAACCTGCCGGGACACACCAAATCCCCCCTGTGCTTGGTTTGGAAAAGGACTTTTCCCTCCTCATCTCAACAATGCCAAACAAACAGGATCAATTTTCTCTTTTGCTCCTTCTGTTGGCACTGCCCCATCCCGATTTTCCCTCCTGACGGGGCCGGTGGGTGCTGACAGAACCATCCCCTCACACTTTGGGAGGGAAATATCCCTCTTTTGGCACTTTCCCTGAGTGGGATGAAGCCAGGAGCCCACTAAATTCCACCTCTGGAGGGAATTTTCCTCCTTTTTCCAAGGTGTTTGGGACAAGCTGGGCACATCCCAGCTTGGAGAGCAATCAGCCCTCGGCCGAGTTCAGGAGGTCCCGATTTTCCTGAGGGAAGTGCTTTAATCAAGATTAATTTTTTCCAGTTTTCAGTAATCTGAGCTCTTCCTGAGTTTTCCTCAACTCTGCTTTAGGATGAAATTATCGAATTTCCATGGCAATTAACGGAGGAAGGCTGAGCACAAGGATCGTTCTGTGGGAAGGGTGGCAGGGAACAAGTGACACCGGGTTGGGTGTGCTGTACAGATGGGCTCTGTGGGATGTTTTCCCATTAAATCCTCTGCCCTGGAGCAGTTTTTACCTGAGGCATCGCTGATGCTCACGAGCACCTGAATCCCGCCCTAAGGCTCTGTGATCTGGGGATAAGACTGAGAGGGATTAGCAGAAGAAGGAACTTTGACCTGGATTTAGGATTTAGCTGAATATCTCCCAAATCCCCTTTACCTTAAAGCCACCTCGTGGCAAAGCCCTGCCACAAGGGGATGGGACAAGCCCGGGGGCACATCCCGACCTCGGGCACATGGAAGGGACCACCCTGGCATCAGCTGATCCAACCTTGCTGCTCCCTCCCGGAGAGGGAAGTGGGGGAAAAGGAAGGGAAGTGAGGAAAGGGAAACAGGGGGAAAAAGAAAGGGATTGAGTACAGGGAAAGGGGGAAAAAGAAGGGAAGTGGAGAAAAAGAAACTGGGGGAAGGGAAATGGGGAAAAAGGAAGGAATCAGGGAAAGCGAAGCAACGGGAAAAGAAAGGAAATGAGGAAAGGGAAGCAGGGAAAATGAAAGGAAATTGTGAAAGGGAAAAGTGGGGAAAGAAAAGAATTGAGATGAAAGTGAAAGAAAAATAATGGAAGCAGGGGAAAGCAAAACGGGGAAAGGGAAATGAGGAAAAAAGAAAGTAAGTGGGAAAAGATGAAAGAAAAGGGGGAAATGGGGACTGCCCCTGCCCCGAGCAGCCCCGTCCTCCCTGGCAGATGGGATGGGATTTACAAGGCACGGCCGCATCCAGGGGACCCCTCTGACTCGGCTCTGCGGCTCCGCTGAACCAAAATATTCCATGTTCAAGCAGAGCTTTCCAAAACACACATTTTCGTGGGATTTGGATGCTGCCGTGTCCCCCGAGCCGTGCCAGGGCTGCCCCAACCTCACATCCCCCGGCAGCGAAGCAGGAGGAGCCGTGCGCTGGGAGGCAGCAGCTGCAGAGGAGGGAATTGCTGTGATGGGGCCACGGAGAGCGGCTTAGGAGCCAAGGGGGAGGGCAAAGAGCAGGAAAACGCAGCTTCCAAGGAGAGATCTTTGAGGGAAAAGCTCCGCAGCATCTGCTTAGGACATCGGCCATTTCCCTTGGAAAAGCATTTCTGAATAATCGCCCTCCTCTTTTAACGCGAGTTGCACTGAGAGTGATTTAAACCTCCACAAAAGGGAGGCACCTGTGGACACAGCCCCAGCCGCGATCCCAGCTCTGGATCATTCCTGCCGGCATCTCCCGGGATTGGGTTACCCCGAGTAATTCACTTACAGCTCACAAACGATAAATCCTGGCGCAGTTGGTTGAGGAATCCGGGCTGAGGAGCGATGGAAGTGATTGAATCCAAATGGCTCCACAGCCCCGGCCTGCCGGACTCACTGAACACCGAAATTAACAATATCTCGGGGCATGATGAACTGCAGCCCTGGAAAACTGCTCCCCAAGTGCACCTTAAACACAGCAAGAGCTTTTTCAGGGAGGTTTTTAAATAAATGTTAGAAGAAAAGAGAGGTTTTCATCATTTTTCTTCCATTTGGTGGAATTCCTGTAAGTCCTGTCCTTTTCTGCTGAGGTGGCTGTGGCAGGATGGTGGCACCAGAGTGAGCCTGAGGCTGCCCTGGGCACAAATCAGCTTGGCAGAGAAATATAGGTGGGGGTCTGCTGCAAAAAAATCCTCTAAAAGGTGAATTCAGACACAGCATAACTCTGAGATACTCTCAGCAGGGATCAGGCAGGACCTTGAGTCCCTGACAACCCTTGGATGATCCAAGGTGCCACTTCCACATCTCCTGGCCAGCAGGAGAGGTGGGAGCTGTCCCATGGCTGGGTTCCTCTCAGACAGGGTCACACTCCATGAGCTGCTGCTGCCAGGGATTTAAGACAGAGCAGAAAAGAGCGGGAAGCCACTAAATGCTGATATTTGTCCCTTATCATCAGACATTTGGGCTGGCTTTGGCATTTCTCTTTGTCTCCCAGCTGTTCTGAAGGAAGGCTGAACATCCTCTCTTCAGTCTTCCCAGAAATAATCTGGGTTCAGGTCAGCACCAAGACAGGATTTGGGACTTTGCTTCAGAGGAAGATGAAGATTCAAGAATGAAAACTCGGTGACTGTGTTGGCTCTGCCTTGCAGGAAAATCCATATTTGTCTGACTTGCTCATCCATGTCTATGTCCACTTTTCAGTCATTCCAGAGAATCTGTTCCCTCCACTGGATGATTTCTTTGGGGATTGATGGTCTGCCAGGAGCCCAGTGCAGCCCCCAAAAGCACCAGAGGCCACCAGACCAGGTTGCTCCAAGTTCTCCAGCCTGGCCTTGGACACTTCCAGGGCTGGGGCAGCCACAGCTGCTCTGGGCACCGTGTGCCAGGGCCTGCCCACCCTCACAGGGAGGGAATCCTCCCCAGAGTCCCACCCCACCCTGCCCTCTGGCAGTGGGCAGCCATTCCCTGTGTCCTTTCCCCGTTTCTGGGTATCAGGTTCAGTCCTGATGTGGTGACATTTGCACTGACAGAGTTACAGAATGGCTGATGCCACTCTGGGGCATTTTCCCCATAAATAATCCACACTAGGGGTTGATGCCAACAAGAGGGATTTCCTCTCTGTAAATCTCTGCCCTGTTCAGCTCCATTCCATGAGCCCCTGGCCCACACCTGGCCAAGCCCCCGAGCCCATGGGTTGCTTGAAACATCTGGGAAAACCCATCTACTGCAGCAAATCCATAATTTTAGTTTAAATTCACAGGGATGTACCTTAAATCAAAGGGACAATCAATCAATGGGATTTTTCCCTTTGTAAAGACTCTGGGGCCAGAATTTAATGCAGAAAGTCAAGGGGGTTTCTCCTGAAGATGAAGTTTCTAAAAATGAATATTACAGCATTGTTTTCACCCTTATTGACTGTGTCATGCTGTTATTGCCTCCAGTCATTTTTTTAGGAAACAAATAAACAGCCAGGATTTGTCAGTCTAAGCAATAACCTATAGTGGCAGCAAACTTAATCTGGTGTTAATTAGGCTTGTGGAAAACTAAATCAAGCATCAGAAACCACAGATTATTTTAGGCTTCCTCTAGCATAAACACAAAAGCTTGAGGATCCATAACATATTATTTTTGTTGACAGTTTTCCACTTTTCCCCCAATTTATTTCATGGATCTGATAGGCTGCTCCTTGATTGCTTTTAGCTCTGTCTTCTTTTGGCCTCAGCGTGGCAGTTTGTTAATCCTTCCTATTTTTGTGTGTTTAAGCAGGATTACAAACTTCAAATACATTGTAAAAGGAACCTGTATACAATCTTTCAAAACCACTTAAGTGGGCCAATGACAGAAGTCCCAGCCCTGCAAGGAAATACAGAACATTTCGGAAATCATCCCCGCTGTTTATTTAGAAGCCATTTTTAATTACTCAGCAGGAATGAATGAAAGAACTGGAAAATGGAGAGAGACAGAGGGGTTTGCATTGAGTTACAGCTCGTGGAGAACAAGGGAGGGACGGTCAGGCTTTCAAGTCTGAGGAATTATGTCCTGTGATTTTATTGACAATCAGACAAAATTCAACTGCAAATGTATTGCAAAGGGCAGAGGGATCTCTTGGAAGGCTCAGTGCAGCATCCTCTGGAACATCAGCAGGAATTTCTCCATGGAAAGGGTGGCCAGACATGGCAAGGAGCTGCCCAGGGACGTGGTGGAGGTGGAAGGAAGGAGTGGACGTGGCAGCCTCCTGGTCAACCTCCCCATTTGCCCAAACTGCTTCCCAAACTTCAGCTCTGGAGTGATCCTGGCACCCCCTGGCTGGGATTTCTCACAGAAGGCCCATCCTGCCAATGAGTGCTGATTTTTCCTGGAGTTTCTCTTCCCTTAAAAGCCAATATTAGCCTGCCTGAGAAAGAACAGAGTGTTCATTTATTGGGACAAGATGAGTTTCAAGCTGATTTGCATTAATTTTGGAAGTAGGAATTTTTCTTTGTTCCCCTTTCTTTCCAGGAAAAACTGAAGTCATAGGAGAGCAAGCCATGCCTTGCCTGGTTTTGATCACTTGGAGGACTTAGAAGCAAACTCCTCAAAGTAAATATTTCCTAGGAAGATCATTAAAGGGTGCGACCAACATGTAGGGAACAGCAACAGGAAAATACTGCTTTAAACCTAATCCCAGCCCATGCTGCATTCATTAGTGAATGACATTGTAGCTGAAACAGGAAAAAATAAAAAGCCACGGAGCAGAATGATATTCCAATTGTTAAATGCTTCTGGATCACTCCAATTATCCCCCCTCAAATGGCAATTGTTATCCATGTGTTTAGCAAAGGCAAAAGTTCTCACAGACACCAGTTCAGGTGGGCACAGAAGGCAGGAATGGTGGTGCTCTGCTGATAAGCAGCCTGGGAGCTGTTATCAGCGACACGTTCAACATGGGGACTTGGGAAATTACTTGGGAAGTGATGTCTTGCTCCCTGTGACACTACGGAGAAATAATCATTTTCATAGAGTCATAGAAGGGTTTGGGTTAGAAGGGACCCCAAAGATCATCTCATTCCACACTTTCCACTATCCCAGGTCGCTCCAAGCCCTGTCCAACCTGGCTTTGGACACTCCCAGGGGCAGACACAGCTTCTCTGGGCACCCCTTGCCAGGGCCTCCCCACTCTCACAGGGAAGGATTCCTTCCCAATATCCCACCTAACCCCGAACCTTGTCAGTGGGAAGCCATTCCCTCTGTCCTGTCATTCCTTAGCCTTGTAAAAAATGTACCAGGATAAAACTGCCAGGAGAAAACTGCCAGGATAAAACTGCCAGGATAAAATTACCAGGATAAAAGTACCAGCTGGAACAGCCCAGCCCAGGAGCTGCTGCCTGTGCCTGGAGTTCCCAGAGATCCATGGCTGGAGGAGGTGGATGAGCAGGCAGGGAGCACCCATGGGTGCTGTCTCTGCTGCCCAGGACACCCTCCTGGAAACCTGACAGCTCCTGTTTGCTAAAAACCAGCTTTATTATTAGCAAAAGAAAAAAAAAACAACAACAAAAAAAAACCAAACAAACAAAAAACCCAGAAAAAGCAGCCGTGCTGGGGGAGCTGCAGGAAGGGAGATAAGGAGCAGCTGCTCCCCTTCCTGCCCAGCCCCCCGGCTTTATCTGGCCAGGCCACGCTGCCTGTCCCCTCCAGGGCCAGGGCCAGGCTTGGGGACAGAGGGATTCAGGGGCTGGAGTGCGTTCAGAGAAGGCAACAGAGCTGGGGAAGGGGCTGGAGCTCCAGGAGGGGCTGAGGGAGCTGGAAAAGGGGCTCAGCCTGGAGAAAAGGAGGCTCAGGGGGACCCTGTGGCTCTGCACAGCTCCTGACAGGAGGGGACAGCCAGCTCTGCTCCCGGGGAACAGGGACAAGAGAGGGAATGGCCGTAAGTTGCACCAGAGGAGGTTCAGGTTGGAGATCAGGAAGCATTTCCTCCCTGGAAGAGTGGTCAGGCACTGGAAGGGTTGCCCAGGGAGGTGGTGGAGTCTCCACCCTGGGAGTGTTCACAAATCAAGCAGATGTGGCCCTTGGTGGTGGGGTTTAGTGGTGGGATTTGATTTGATTGAAGGTTGGACTTGGTGATCTCAGAGGTCTTTTCTGACCTTAATGATTCTATGATTTTTAATTACCTGATCAAACACCAGGTAACCCCCCTTGCCCCTTTTAAACCCTTTTTTAAATCGGAATTTCTAACTGATGAAAAATCCTTTTTGGTAATCATAAAGTTTTTCTCTGCTTTGCACCATAGGTACAATTCAAAATGAAGGAGTTAAAGAAGCTCCATGAGAGAATCCAGCCAAAAATTAATGCCAAATCCTACAGTTTTACAAGAATTTTTTGATAAAAATTCACCCAAGCATGATCATATTGGACATGGTCATCAGAAATTTGGGAATCTCAGGATATTTCAGAATTACCACAGCTTTGAGTACTGCCCTAGGTTTTCAAGGGTATTAAATTAAACTTTCCCTGGACATGAGCAAACATCCACGAGGTCATTAAAGAGGAAGCAGGGAAAAATAAGGAAGAACAAATATTAATGAAAAAACAAATATTAAGGAAGAACAAATATTAATTCCTCAATCAGTGACTTTGCTTTACTTTGCCACAAGATGGAGCCTTGAGATTAAATCATTTGTTTGAGGTTTGATGGGTATTTAAGAAAATTCAGCCCCATTTGAAGATGGAGGCTGGATTTGCTCAGATGATTATCTGTGTTTTTTTAATGAATCATGGCTTTCATCATCTCTAATTAGTCAGATATGAGGAACTATGAAGACTCTGTCAAAATAGGTGCCACTGGCATAACTCAGAGGAGGAAGACATTGAACAATGCAGCTTTTCTTCTGTAATAAGGATTCATGCTACAGACCAGGTGATATTACTGGGAGGGAGGAAATGGAGAAGAAAGGGCACTTTGTGGGGAAGCTGAGGCATGAATGGGGACAAAAGAAGGGTATTTGGGAATCCATAACCTCTTTTTCTTCTTATTCACCTCCTGGTTCACGTTTAATTCTGCAAAATCCCCTAATTTTGTATCCCACAGTTATTTCTGAGGTGCAGTGGGTAACGATCCATGTAAATGTTGTGCTGAGTTCCAGGATTTGATATCAGCAGCTGAATTTGAGCCACCCCTCCCAACAAGATTCTCCTCCCTGCCCCTCGCCACCAAGCACTTCCCCAAAATATAAAGCCTGAGTGCACAAATTTCATCTCTCTTTTGATTTCACTTCCCTTTGGCCTTTTTGTTTCACACAGTACTTTCCTGGTGGGTAGTTTTCATTTTCTAGTTGAAATTATTCTGGAAAAACTGAGAAAACAAGTGAAGTTTGGATTTTTTGAAGAGGGCATCTGAGCTCTAGAGAATTCTCCTCTAGAGAATTCTCTGAAAGGGGGTTTACAAGAAAAAAAAACCACAAATGTGTGTATTTAGGCATCATTCCTGCAAGAAGACTTCTTGGCATCCCCATCCCTCTGGCCTTCTGTCTCCTCTGGGTCATGGATCCCAAAGGAATGGTCCTGCTCATGGATCAAGAGTGTCCCTGCAGAATTTCACCTTTGGCCTCACATAGAATTAAATATTAGGAGGAAATTGTTCCCTGTGAAGGTGCTGAGGCACCTTTGGGCACAGTTTGCCCAGAGAAGCTGTGGCTGCCCCTGAATCCCTGAAAGTTTCCAAGGCCAGGCTGGACAGGGCTTGGAGTAACCTGGGCTAGTGGAAGGTGTCCCTGCCCAGGTGGGTGAGATGCTCTGTAAGGTCCCCTTGAATCAAAACCAGTCTGGGATCATTTTTGGCTCAGAGGGGAGCAGCAAAGGCTTGAAATCCAGTGTGAGCAGAGAGAAGGAGGGGTTGGATCAGCACATCCACTGCCAGGGTCAGCCTGACCTGGATGTCAGCACTCTGAGCTTCCAGGCCTCCGGAGCTGCCACATCCTTCCAGCAGCCCGACTGCTGCTGTCTTCCCGGCCAGGATTTTGTGTGGAATATTCCCCAGTCCCTGCCCATCCCCAGCCAAGAGCACAAGTCCAGGAGCCTGTGGAGGCTGGGAAGCACATGGACAGGCAGGACTGGGCAGGCTTCCTGCAGCCTCTCCAGCCCTCAGCAGCTCCAGGGCTGAGCAATCCTTCTCTTGGGAACCCCACCCTTGGAGAGGTCTTTGCCTTTTCCAGATAAAGGCCAACACCCTTTCACGTGCTTTCTTGTACCAGCTCCTTTTAAAAAAACAACAAAAAAAAAAGAAGTTGTAAATTGTGACTCTGCTGTGCCCAAACCTTCATTTCCAGGCAGGGCAAAGGGTTTTGCTCCTTTTTTCTAAATGAAAATGTCAGTGTTCCTCAGAGAGACAGGAATGCAAGGAGACAGGGATGGGCTCAGCTTGAGGATACAATTCCTGAGAATGAACAGAGCTGTGCAATTGCCCTCAGACCAGGGCTCCCACATGGCTGCAGTGACTTGCTCAGAATGGATCTCTGAATCATGGAATGGTTGCTCAAAACCCCACCCAACCTGGCCTTGGATATTTCCAGGGATGGGGCAGACAGAGCTTCTCTGGTACCCTGCGCCAGGGCCTCACCACCCTCACAGGGGAGGATTCCTTCCCAATATCCCATCTAAGGGAAGCCATTCCCCCTTGTCCTGTCCCTCCATCCCTTGTCCCAAGTCCCTCTCCTGGAACCCCTTTAGGCACTGGAAGGGGCTCTGAGCTCTCCAGAGTACTCTGAAAAGGAGAATGCCTTTAAGGAACACTGGATTTTAAATTATGGCAATACTTCCTTCTTGCTTTTCCCAGCACTGCCCTGCATCACTTTCCCTCTCATGCCAGTTGTTTTCCTGGTCTCCCCAGCTCCATCTCGTGCCTTCCAACCCTTCCTATCTCACTGCCCAGACTAATTAAAACCCAGGGAGCCACTTCATTAGGAAAGAACAGCGTAGTGCAAAGACCAATTCTAACATCTCCATGATGGAAACCAGGACTGGGGATGCACCTTGGCCTCTAATGCAGGAATTGAACAGTAACTGCCTCAGCTCAGATTAATTTTCAGTAAGCCTTGAAAGGAACCAGACTCAGCTGTGCTAATTAAGTTGAAAAAGCAGCTCATCCAAGAAACTGAAGCAGGCAATTCCAAGGCTGTATCTTCTACACTCTGTATTTATTATTCCCTGCTGGAATGCAGCACATGAGTGGAAGAATTTCTAATGCTGTATCAATTTCAGTGGCATCTTTTCCTATCAGAAAACACCACCTGACTCTGCTGAATGCAAGCAGGTGAATTTTAGGAGAATGGTTAAATTTGGGTTCAAGGTGGCATCATTTCCAGGCTTCCAGTGTGACACCGTGTAAGGGGGGCACAGGAGGGGAGGTCACATCCTCCACTAATGGAATATCCACCTGGGAAGAAGGAGGAGAAAATAACCCAGAAATAAGGTCACTGTTCCCCTGGCAGCCCCAGGGGACACTCAAGCAGTGTTGAGCCTGAACTCATTTTCCTGCTGAGCCTGACAAGGATGAGGATCCCACTTCACACAGCAGCAGTGGAAGCAGCACTAACTTCTATGGAAATATCAGAAATCCCAAGAGGAGAGTCTGTAAAGCATCTCCAGGGAAAATGATCCTGTGGCAATTCCCAACACAAAGATTCTGAGATTATTGTCACATGGGCCATTCAAGGTTATCAAAGCTGGGCCATAATTTGGTTTTGGTTTATCCAAGCATTACCAGGACATGAAACATTGCACCAGAACTGCCCAGAACTGTATTTTTGTGGGATGCAATCCTTGGAGAAGTGGAAGTAAACACTTCCTCCTGCCTCTTGGCAAGGTTCTTCCTTTGGGATGACTGCATTGCCACCTCAAAGAAACAGCTCCAAGCATGGAAACGATGGACACTTAGAAAGAAATGCCAAATTGTAAAGAAATTTCTAAATTGCAGAAAACAGGGGTTTGTTTACTTGGCCAAAAGGTCACATTGCTGGGAGCCCTTCATCTTGTACCCTCAGTTGAGTAGTAGGGGAACAGATAGGGGTTAGAAATGGGGCAGTGGGAACATGATTTCCTCCACTACATTGGAGACTGGAAGGTTCTTAAGGAATGGAAATGGTGTCAGAGAGCAGAGCCCCCACTGCCCCTCTTCAGGGCTGGCACTGGAGCAGCCATCCTGTCTCTGTGTCCCAAAGCTGTTCCCACTCATCCCCAGAGCTGTGCCTGAGAGCTGCATCCTCCCAGCATCCCAACACAGGCCTCTGGGTGTGAATATTCCCATCAGTCCATAATACAGTTGATTTTTAATTTTTAAATATTAACTTCATGAAGCAGAGGCTCAGAACATTTTATTTAACCACTGTTCCTTGAAGAAGTGGTGGCCAAGGGGTGAATATGGCCTCAAACTGTGCCTTGGGAGACACAGGTTGGACCTCAAGGAAAATAAAACCAGTAGGAAGGGAGCGTAGTGCTGGAGAAGGTTATCCAGGGAGGTTGGGGACTCTCCATCCTTGGTGTTTTCCAAGATTCAGCTGCACAAAACCAAATCTAATGTTGGTGAGAGTTCTGCTTTGAGTGGGAGGTTGGGCTAAAAACCAAAAGAATTCTCTTCCTACAAACATTCCCATGTTTCTGTGATCTTAAATTCAGGCCAATGCATGTCTTTAATGTTAACTTGGGGAGATGTCAATATGCCTCAAATTGCTTTCCTTAAACATTCTTTTGAACTGGGAGCTTTCATACTAAAATGCAATAGAAGAAAGCCACTGATTTTGGGGAGATTTAATTCCAAACCTTCAAAACACAAATGTTGTTCACTCTGCTGTGTGCTGGAGAGTCAACACGTTCAAATACAGCAGCACAGGCCCCATCAAAGCCTTGTAACATCACCAGGTGTCTCCTCACTATGAAGAGATTTTTTGGAACTGGAAAAGAAAGAACCACAAGTTATTTCCCATATCATGCTGTGATATCTGTGCTACAAAGAAAAAACACCTCCTGCACTGAAACCTATGCTCTGTAAAAACGGTGTGGGCAGTAGATTTGCTTTTGCTTCAAATCAAAAGGCATTTTCTCCAAAGCAGGACATAAAAAATTAACGAGTTTTCTTAAGGTCTGTTTCAACAGACTTTTCATACATGGAGTAAACGTGGTTTTCTGAGCGCGTGTGTGACCACGTTTGTTCCTGCCTGCGCTGCACAGAGGAAACTCGTGGCTCAGATCAGAGGCTTCCTGCTCTCTGTGTGGAGAAGAGGAAGCCCTTGGGGCCAGGCTTGGCAGTGTCACCCCGCAACTGGCACCGTCCCCAGCAGCAGACACCACACTCTGCTGAGGCTTTGCCTCTCAGAGCTGGCAGACCTTGGCTCACAGGTAAACATCAGCACAGGAGACCACTGCCACTTCTGCTGCTCAACAGAAAACCTGCACAACTTCACAAAAAGCCCCATAAATCTCTTTAACTGACAAGATTTGTACTCTGGCTCTGTTAGCACAGGTGTTCTGTGGGATTGCTATTTTTGACAGGCTTTGCACAGATGAAAAGGGACACCTGTGTGCTAAAAAAAAGCACCGACAGGAGTAGATTAGGGTGAAGTAGATGAGGTTCATTTTCCATCAGTAATTTTTATTTTTTAAGTTTGTATTATTTCTTCTGGTAAAAGGTGGTTACAAAAATTGGTTATGTTCTTTCTCACAGTTCAGGGCTGATTTCTGTTAGTGTTAATGAAGTTTGTAGAAAAGGTGTCTCTGTAATTGAGTTATGCCTTTTTTAATCTCTGGATATTCCCAATTCCAGTTTGGATCCAGCTATGGATGATACACAGAGCTCTGCTAAAACCCTTGAAAGATTCACCTGTGACTTTTCACCCTTGCTCCAAAACCTTCTACAGTCTCTTAGAGGTGACTAATTACAGCATCTTGTACACAAGAAAATCCTCCAGCTGGAATGTGGTGTGCCCATAAATCCTTCATTAATGTCATAGTAACAGATGGAGCTGCTCCTTATGCAGGTGGTATGCATGGAATACACACAGATGTAAACAGACCAAGGCAGGGCTCTTGTCTCCTTGGCTGTTTCCAGAGCTGCATCTTTGGGTGACAGAGCTGGGGCAGGAGCTGGAGCTCCAGGAGTGGCTGAGGGAGCTGGGGGCCTCAGCTTGGAGAAAGGGAGGCTCAGGGGAGACCTTCTGGCTCTCCACAACGCCCTGACAGGAGGGAGCAGCCAGGTGAAAGTTGTGCTCTTCTCCCAGAGAACAAGGGATAGGACAAGAGGAAACGGCCTCAAGCTGTGCCAGGTTGGACATCAGGAGGAATTTCTTCATGGAAAGGATGGTGAAGCATTGGAAGGGGCTGCCCAGAGAGGTGGTGGAATCCCTATCCCTGGAGGTCTTCAAAGAAATGACTGCACAAGGCACTCAGTGCTATTGTTTATTTGACATGATGGTGTTGGTCTGATGGAAGGTTGGACTTAATGATCTTGGAGGTCTTGATGATCTTTATGATCACCAAGATCAATGGTTGGACTTGATGATCTTGGAGGTCTTCCCAACCTTAATGATTCTGTGACTCACTGGAAGACTTAATGAATGTTAAATTGATGATGTGAGCTCCCAGCAATCCTTCCTGAGTCCAGGAGCACCAGCTCTGTGGGCGCTGCTTCCATTAAGGCAGGAAAGATCTGTCCCTGTGTGCACGGCCCTATCGACAGGCACAGAGCAAACCCACAGGGAACAAGTCAAACGAGCTTCACCACCCACTGCACAGTTCTGCCAGGGCACTGGGGGCTCTGCCAGCACAGCCCTGTGCATCTGGGAATGTCCTCACCTGGCCCAGGCAGGGACAGCATCGAGTTTTGGACAGCACAGCCAAACGAGACATTCCCATGTCCACACTCATGGTAAACTGAGCTCAAACAGGACTTGGGCACAGCAGGATCAAGCCTGGCTTGTTTGAGAAGAGGCTGCCCCTTGCAGCAACATCTGCATGTGTAGGTGTGGGCTCTCCTGACCTGCAGCATTCCAGAAGGATGGCAGAGCCACTAAAGCTCCTGTTCGAGCAGGGATCAGCACACAGGGAGAATGCCGAGGATGAAGGGGTGGCTTTTCTTCAGCACTTTTCCATTTAGGGTGTCCAAAATGTAACAGCCTCTGCCCAAACAAAAACAGACCCGACCTGGGGCTCCTCCCCTACAGCAGCCCCTGGAAGAGCTGAGCCTCTGCCAGCCCACCTGGCCAGTGGGAGAACTCCTGGAGTGGGTTTGAGGCAAAGCGTGCCTGAAAGGAAAGAGGGGGAATCCCAGATGCCACCCCTCAGTGCCAAGACAAACACAAATCTCTGTCCAAAAATGTCTATTTGGCCGGTTCAGTAGAAGACACTCTGAGCTTTGAGCCATTGTTGGGTTCCCTCCAGCAGCAGTGTGGCAATGCTGTTACAGACCTGCCAGGACTCCGCGTTCCTGACAGATCTCTGCTTGCCTCACTGCAGTTACACCACAGGCACATTTGGCCCTTCCATCCTTTGGGGCTGCTGATCACCCTGGGCACGCTGCTCGCTTGGCAGATGTTCCAGAAGACTGGAATTTCTTGTAGAATTCTGCTCTGTGAGGCAATGGCTGTGTGGGCAGTGAGGTCTCTTCAGCACTGACCTGACCACATCAACAGCATCTCTGTGTCCTTCAGGCTCCCTCTTCTCATTCCTCCCACAGCTGGACTCTGCAGAGAAAAGGGACTCCCGACTTCTCCCTGCATGGAAATAGGCAACTTTCCATGTAGCAAGCATTCCTGTTGTAGTGTTTTGTAACAAGGCATCAGTAGAAGTGAGTAATGTGTGTTTTCCTTGCCACAGATCCTAATCTAACACTGCTGCAGCAGAGAGAAGCCTGCCAGGCAGTAGGGGAAGGCAATGGAGCAAACAACATTTCCTCTCCAGACACACAGATCCCCACTCAAGGGCCCAAATTTAGTGGGGAAAACTTCCCTCCACAAAAGCTTAAACTGGCAGCTCTGAGTTTTGCAGTTTTGGATGGATTCACTATCAACAGCCTTAGGAACAGGTAGAAAGGTGAAAGAGGTCCCAGGTCATGATTAGAGAAGGAATGGAGATGGAATATCAGAGCTGGAGAGTGAGGAAAAACAGGAGGAGGTGTTGAGGGAGGAATGCTTTGCAAGAGAGTTGGGAAAGGACTGGAGGCAAAAAGCAGAACTTCAGACATCTGGATAAATACAAAATGTCAAACTGGGAGAAGGCCTTTTGGAAAGGAGAGAGTTTTGTAGTTTCACTTTAATTTTTAACAGCCCTGCATGACATACTTGTTTACTTTAATGGCATTTCTGTCAGTAATTACACTGTTCATAAAAAACCCAATTGCTGGATATAGTGTATATTTAAAACAGTTAATTATTACTTGTATTAATTGCTGTTTCTTTACACCTTGAGTCCAGGTTGTGGCTCTGAGAGTTGTTGTCCCTGTGAGCTCTGCAGTACCAGTGAGGGTGTGAGGCTCAGCTGAGTGAATTTACACTTCAGTGCTGAACTCTGTGCATGGATTTAGGTCTAACAAGACATTATTCAGGTTTAAGGAGTGTGAGTGACCACTGAAATGCAGAACATGTGCTCACATGTCCTGCCAGCCTGCAGCCTCCTCCTCCTCCCAGCTGTGTTTGAGCCAGGACAAGATACACAAGTCAGGATTCTGCACATACACAGCACCTTCTACTTCAAAGTGTGAGAATACTTCAAAAACGAGGATAAATAGAAGATCCCATTGTTCCCAGAAAGTAAGGAAGGGTTCTCCTGGCATAAAAAAAAAGAGAAGATAGAATAAATGTGAACACATCTTATGGCTGGAGTTTTTAAAAAGTGTATTAGAAGAGCTAAAAAAACTCCTACACGTTAAAAATTAATTCAGGATTGCTCAAAAAGGAGCTTCCAGTGGGATTATCTGCTGAGTCACTGCCTGGTGCAATACAAGGTACAACCTCACCTTCCAAAGCCTGGTCTTTAATATTCTTGGATTGTCTGGGCTCCTTATGTCATCACTGCTGCTAAAAGGGAGGTGTCGGGGTTTAGTGGCACTTCGAAGAAATTCAGTTCTCTTCTCTGGGAGCAAAGGCAACAGCATGACAGCCACCACAGCATTCCAGTTCTCCTTTCCCTTGGCCAAATTTCTCCAGTCTCTAAAACAACTTACTCCATGTATTTGTTATTTTTTTAAAGGAGTGTTGCTTTAAATTTACAGACACCAGAAGGATTGAAAAGATAATGAAGCATCAGCAGATAATCTCTTCCCTGCCAAGGTGATAAAGACAACCTCAGAATAAATATCAGGAAATTGACCCCAGGGTATTTAAACAGTAAAGAAAAGCAGAAATATTGCAGAATTCAAAAGAAGAAGTGAGATGAGTTCTTTAGATGGCTTGGGATTTCCAGGCCTAACTGCAATCACTATATGGCAAAAGTCTGAAAGAAAACTGGGCCAGGACTAAGGTGAAAAAGCATTTTAGGGGTGAAGTGGAGGAGTCACCCATGGGGTTCTCTAGTATTTATTCAGCCAAACAGCCTGATGATTTCTAGAAGGGGAAAGAAAATCTGAGTTTTCTTATGTTTTCCCAACCTGGTATTCTAAAAAGCACAGATTATTGTAGGAGGAGATGTGTGCGGAAGGAGTTGGTGCTGACTGAACTGAGAGTATCAGCTGTGTAAAACTGTTTGATGATGCTGGAATTACTTTCTCCCATACACTGCACATTTTAAATAAGTTTTGAACATGTTAAGATAAATTATTGTCACATACGCTACAGAAATGCACATTTAAAAATAATCCACAACAAATCTTCTGAAAGTTCCAGTCTTGCAAATTTGAGTGCAGATAAATGTAAAAAGCCCCTTCTATTCTTTAACCTTTTTTTTTTTCTGAGCACATATTTCCAGGTGTGTCCACCCCTTGTAACAGAACATGGACAGTGATGCAGCGGGGATGTACAGACACCAGCCTTGATAAAAAGCAGGGGTCTATTCTGTTCTATTCTAGTTTTATTTCTGCCTTCATTTTCAAATAAAGGTGTTGGGTAATTGGAAGATAAAGTCAATTTGTTTAAGCATGAAGTAGATAGTAGTAAGTTAAGCGTGTAGTAAGATACCAAAAGTTATTCACAGTATTTATCAATTGCCAGTTTGGAGAGTACAGGTATTGCATTGGCCATAAAGGAAACTTCTTAATCTGTCCTAAATCTGTGTTCCAGGGACTTTGAGAGTAGAGCTTGACTTATTCCCAACACACTAAAGCTAAGAAATGTGAAAATTGGTTTTTCACAGGTTTCTTGGTAAAATGAGGTTAAAGTGTTTTCTGTTACTAGACCAAGTCAGGCTAAATAGACATAAAGCAGTTTGTTCTTCCCTGGCTGAAGTCAAAGTCAAAACTCTTATGGAGATGAAAGGCAGCAATATCAAACCTATGATCTTGAAAGGAAACACAGTGTATTCCATCTGTGGAATAACAGGAACATGCTTTGAATGCTGGAATACACACTGCATGTTGTTTACACTTAGAAGAATTACTTATTGCAATATTTGCATAAGTGTTCAGCTCTGTTTAATTACAGCTCTCTGTGAGGGAGGGTTCCATGGTGTGGGCACCAGATTCAAACCAGATTTCTTTGTAGAGCTGTAAAGTCAAATTCTAGAGAGACGGACACAGATTTCCATCCATAGGAAGGAGCAGATTGTTTCAGACAGTCTAATGCATGAAGTGTTTTATTATCCCTTCTGAGGCACTTCTGGAGGGCTGTGCCCAGGTCTGGGTTTCTTGAGGACAAAAAAGACAAGGAGCTGCTGGAGAGGGTTCAGCAGAGGCCACGAAGATGATGAAGGGTCGGGAGCATCTCTCTGATGAGGAGAGATCGTGGGAGCTGGGTTTGGTTAGTCTGGAGAAGGGAAGACTGCGAGGGATCTCATCAATCCATACCAATATCTCCGAGGGGTGCCAGGGGATGCTGCCAGGCTCTGCTCAGTGGTGCCAGAGACAGGACAAGGAGCAACAGCCATTAACTAAACCACAAGAAGTTCCACCTCAACATGAGGAAGAAATTCTTTCCATGGCAGGGGCAGAGCACTGGGACAGGTGCCCAGGGAGCCCCAGGAGGGGCTGAGGGAGCTGAGGGGACTTAGCCTGGAGAAAAGGAGGCTCAGGGGAGATCTTTTGGATCTGCACAAATCCCTGACAGGAGAGGACAGCCCGGGGGGGATCGGGCTCTGCTCCCAGTGAACACGGACAGGAGAGGGGACGGCCTCAGGCTGGGCCAGGGGAGGCTCAGGTTGGAGGGCAGCAGGAATTTCTCCATGGAAAGGACCTAGGAAGGGGCTCCCCAAGGAGGTGGTGGATTCCTCATCCCTGGGGGGGCCCAAAGAAGGACTGGAAGTGGCACTCAGTACTCTGGGCTGGAGAAAAGGTGGGGATCGGTCACAGGCTGGACTCGATGGTCTCGGGGGCCATTCCCAGCCCCCCTAATCCCGACCCTCCATATCGGGACCCGCTCCCGGCGCCTGAGGGGAGCTGTGGGGGAATGGAGCCGTGTGAGGGTGCGACCGGCAGGGGGCGCTCCCGGCGGAGCCTGTGGGCGGGGCTGGGGGCGTGGCCACCGCAGACCCCGCCCGTCCTCCGCGCTGTGCCCGCTGCCGCTCCGGGACGCGGCAGCAGTGCTGGCGCCATGGTGAAGATCGCCTTCAACTCGCCCTTCGCCCTCAAGGATGAGCCCAAAAAGGAGGCGGCCGAGGCGCTTGTGGCCGACAAGGTGCGGGCCCCGGGGTGTCCCGGCCGCCGGCGGCGGCGGGAGGAGCGGGGCGGTGTGAGGGGGGGGCGCGAGGAGACGGAGCCGCCGCCATTTTCTCGCGGCTGGGGGAGGCGGCGGCGGCCGCGGGGATCTCGCTCGTGTGGCGGCCGCCCCGCCGCGCTCTGCCCGGGGCTGAGGGACCGACTCCCCTCAGCCTCGAGCGGCCGCGGGGCCCTGGTGCCGCGGTGCTGTCCCGCTCCGCAGCGCTATCGCGGTGCGATGTCCCGTGACACCCCCGGGCCAGCGCCGGCACCGGGTGTTTATGTCGAGCTGGGCCCGTGCCAGCGCCGCGTTTCCTGACGGCGCTTTAAAGCTCCCAGCTCGGCCCTGGGCCGGCCGGGGAAGCGCAGGGAGAGCCCCCCCCGGCGCGGGCAGCGCTCGCTCGGCCGGCGCCTCCCAGGCAAACAAAGCGGGCTGAGGCTCGTCCTCCGCTCCCGGCGGCGCTCGGAGCCTCCCGGCTGCTGCGGTGAGGCGTCGGTGTCGCGCTTAAATTAAGAAACCTGCCATAAAGGGTTTTAAATAGAAACCCAGGCGAGCACCCTGTGGTTGGCTTTTCCTTCCCAGCGAGCTGCGCGTCGCTGGCTTGAGTGGAACTTTCCCAGTTTGTGGGAAATTTGTTTTGAAGGTGTCCTGCGTTTTAGGCAGATGGAGAAGCTCAGCCTGTAGGTAAATACATCAGTGGCTGTAGATGGAGAAGATGGCATGGGCTGAGTTTATTTGCAATAAGAGAGTAAGAAAATTTTAGAAACAACAAAACTTGTGGAGTTGGACTGTAGTTCTATTTTTTTTTTCTTCCCTTCTAAGCTGTAATCAGGAAAGCAGCTTCCCTACCAGCCTACACAGCCTCACCTGAAATAGCCTTCCTTTGGAAGGGGAAGGGATGCAGAGTGATTTTCTTGCTCGGTGCACTCTTCTGAGCTGTCAGTTTGATGTGTGCACATTTAATACAGTAGCATTCAATTACAGGATCAAAAGGAGAGAAAGTGGGAAAACAAGGTAGATAAAGGATTTAAAATTTGAAGATGTCATTAGCCTGGCCAGTTTCTTGAGGACAAACTCCTCAGCTATTCCTGAGGCAACTGGTTATACATATATTTATTAGCTGTGTACTGTGAAAGTTCTGACTGGAATAGTTCTAATAAACACACCCCTTTTTCCGGTTCTCATGAGAGGTGCTCCTCTCAATTTGGAATATTCTGTGTATTTGCACACACATGTGTGGGATTTTAACAACTCTTCACTCTGACTTCAGGGCTTGGAGTTGCATATAAACATCAAGTTCGTAATTTTACTCCAAGACAAACTTGTTGGAGTGGTTGTTAATGTCTTCTTTAGCTGGAATATTTGTGCAGAGCAAACAAGCTTAAAGGTTAATGTTGGCTGAAACAGCACAATAAAAGTCCCCTGGAGTATCTGCAGAAAACCCTTGAGTTTGCAGGATATTCTCCCTGCAGGTTCTTCGGGGCTGTCAGTAGTGTTAAAACAAGTGATTTTTCTCCTTGTCTCTTATCCTTCGTTTGCTTTGCTTGCTACAGCTTAGAGCTGCATTTTCTTTGTAGGTTTTTGACGACTTTTACCTGTTACTTTTGTGCAGAGGTTTTGTAATCTGCTCGAGCAAAATCTTGCTATTGTGTTCTCTTAGCAGCTCTGACAACTCTTCCCTCTCAGGTTCAGCTGCCCACATTGCTGCTTAATATGCTCAAGTGCCTTTGCTTTGTTTGCCATAGGTGTAGTGCAAGTGTAGCTAATTAGATGTCGACATCACCCCTGCGCTGGGATGGCTGCAGTGCCAAAACTGGTGCAGACCGGTGTGTTCAAGTAGGGACAGGCTGGATGAGTAAGGTGCTCCAAGGTGGAGGTGAGGGTGGGAGAACGTGGAGAGAACAGAATTAATCTCCATCTTACAGCTGCTTAACCCTGAAAAGGGATTTTCACACAGTGCCACAGAAATGTGGCATCATTCTGACTTGAAACCAGGGTTTGGCTTTGGTTTTCGTAGTTGGTTTCTTTTTTAACAAATGCTTCACATGCCAATTGTAGCAGCTTGTGTCCTGCTGAACCAACATTTTTGTGTTTGGAGGATGCGCGAGCGGAATGTGGGAGTATTGACTTTCACAAAACAGCTTGGGGTTTGTTTCAGCACTTGCATAACTGATGGCTTTGACTTTTATGCTGCTGCATCTTGCTGAGCTTGGGAATATTGCAGCCCTGGTGATAATGCTGGCGCTTGTTGGGAACACAGGTCACTAAATGTGTTGTGTTCTGCAGGACCCAAATAAAGGCCATGGAAGCTGCTGTGCCCAGCCCAGCCACTGATTCTGGGAACACCTCAAAGGAAAAGATCTTTTACTGTGAAATCCGATTTTCTTCCTTCCTGGCTGGGACAAAGAGCAGATCTTAAAAGCAAGCTATTAAATCCTGGAGTCAGGAATCATTAAAGGGACATTCTTGACCAAATATAGGGGTTATCTAAACATTTTGGGTTTGGTGGTTGTTTTTGTGTTTTGTTTTTTCCTTTTAAAGACTCAAGCCCAGTGTGTGATTCCATGAGGGAATGTCTCTTCTGATTGTTTGCTGTTTGACAGCACTTCTGCTGTTCTCTTCACTTGGCTTGCAGCTGGAAGTCTGGGAAGGTGCTGCAGGAACTCTGGAAGGTTAAATTTTCCTTGCAGACACCACCTCTGCCTTTGCAGTGAGGATTGCACAACTCACCACCACCGGAGAGTAGTTTCCTATGGGTGCAGTCATCTTTGTTTGAGAGAACGTTGGGTGGGGGAAAACAAGCTGCTGAGCTAAAGAGAGAAGTTTCAGGCTGTTAGAAACAAAACTTCCTGAGATTTGGGTAGGAGAAAAGTTATTTTGAGGCTGCAAGGTAGGATGTGCCACGGGGACTTGTTTTTATTTGGCATAACTGGAAACTGTGTTTAAGCTGACGAGTCGTTTTCTTTCATAATGGACTTTGCTTGTGCATATTAAAAGTTCCAAAACCTGGTGACTTGTGTCAGTTGTCTGTTCCCCAGCCAAGAGACAAAGTTGCATCTTGGCTTCTTCTGCTAATCCAGCTTTGGGAGGAAAAGTGATGTTAATGCACGTGACAGCAAGAGGAGGAGGGGAAGAGGCTTTTGGGAAAAGGCCTGAAGACACTGTGTGCCTTTAATGACCTTGATGTACAAATGCTGCTTTTTGTACTACAGTGTGGCTGCAGCACAGGATCTTTTGTTACAGTTATTTAAGTTTTGTGCATCTCCAGTAGTTTCTGGACAAAGGTTTGTCTAGAAAACATCCTCTAACTCAGAAAATACTCTTGGTGCTGTTTGAAAACTGATCTTAATCTGATGCAGTAACATTTCATGTGAGTGTTTTATGATGCTGACTTGTAATTCCCACACCTAGAAGAAATAGGAGACAGTGGATCAAAGTTAAACAGTTGATAACAGCTTTCTTTAAATTTAGAGCAGCTGCCCTTTCTCAGTTCTCCCCTTCTTTATTTAAAGGACCCAGAAGTTGCCACACACAGGAGTGAAAGCTCATCTGGAAGATGTCTCCTAACTCTGCTGGGCCTGGCGTTCATCTTGGCAGGGGTTGTTGTGGGTGGAGCCTGCATCTACAAGTACTTCATGCCAAAGGTAACCTGAGAGTTCTTTTTTATTTAGACAGCATTGGTTAAAAAAGTATAAATGGATTATCACTAGACTGGAAAGATGAGGGGGAAAGAAAGATGACGAGGACACGCCGAGTGTATGTCCTTTGGGTGTGACAGACCTGTGCTCAGTCTCAGCAGACAGAAGTGCAGTTTTAAAGCTGCTGTGTGCCTTACCTGCCCTTGCTCATGTCCCAGCACAAGGTGTACCGTGGGGAGATGTGCTACTTTGAGAACGAGGCGCGGGAGCGCGCGGTGGAGCCGTACTTCCTGCCCATCGCCGAGGAGGCCGACATCCGCGAGGACGACAACATCGCCATCATCGACGTGCCCGTGCCCAAGTTCTCCGACAGCGACCCCGCCGCCATCGTGCACGACTTCGACAGGGTCAGTGCGGGGGCACCCGCGCCTCCGGGATTGGCTCTGGGGCTGCAGAGCTCGCTGGCAGCACAGGCTGCTCCTTGCGTTTAAGCGTGGCAGAGCTGTGACCCTGTGAACTCTGAACAGAGGGATTAACTCTGCACGGGTGGTACAGGCACTGTGGGTAGGAACTCTGAGTTGTTTCCCAGAAAATGCATCTCAGTGCTGTGCAACTCTGTTGTTGCCCATGGGATATCTGAAAGTGCCACTTGCTATTGGATAAAGAATCCCATGTAAATGGAGAACATCATAAATGTGAGTTAAGGGACTGAGGACTCAGCACAACGTCACAGCAAAATGTAGAATTGCAAACAGGTGTCAGCCTTGGAGAAGGGCACTGAAAAATCACTTCAAGCAGCTGAAACCTAGAACGTGACAGTGCTGTAGTAGTTGCATGGAGTTTCTGTAAGGCAGAGAGGAAAGGGTGGCTTTCATTTGACTTTTCTATCAAAGTTGTGTTGATAGTGTTAACATTATCCTCAGTCAGCTGTACAGCTCTTGGAGTTTGGTTGTAAATCCAGCCTTGGCAATGCAGATAGAAAAACCAGATAATTCTAGTTGCTGCAGTTCTTGTGCTCAGTAGCAATGCTGATGAGATTTTTGTAGGGACTAGCACTTTTCTTGAAGAACTATTTAAAGGGAATCATTGTTTATCAGCAGGTGGATACCTTTTGTTTGCACTGTGCTTAATTGGACCTTTTCAGTTATGAGATCATACTCCTAAATACTTCCTCTGTGTTAGCACGAACTGTACTCCTTTACAATTATGGCAGAAGCTGCTTTTGTATTCAGCTTTCTCTTATCTAGGAAAGTTTTCTAAACTATTGCTGGTTTGCCAAAGTGGTAACAGTTCAGTTCTTACTCTGGGCGCTTCCTGAATGCATCACTTTTGTAATAGCTGTGAGTGATGTCCAGCTTTTTAGGTTGCCTTGCTCCTGGTGGAATTATATTCTCCTAATCAAAGGCCCCCTGACTAATTAAAAACTTGTTTTTAAAACAGCTTTTGACAGCGTATCTCGACCTGCAGCTGGGGAACTGCTACGTGATCCCGCTGAACACTTCCATAGTCATGCCTCCAAGGAATCTGATGGATCTCTTTGCCAAGCTGGCGGTATGTGGGAGCTTTGCTGCTGGGTTCTGCTGACAGCCTGCCTTTGCTGAGAGTGCTGGGTGCTGCTCCTGAACTCCAGGCCCTTGCTAGAACAGTCCTCCCTCCATCAAAGTCCATAATCCCCCGGCTCAGTCACTGCACTGAAGTTAAGGCCAGCTGTCAGTGTATATTATGTTGAGTAGATTCATGCCTAATGCTCTTATTAATACCTGGCTTTATGAGAGCTGAAAGCAACCAGCAGATAAGGTTAAATTTAGCTGTTAGAAAGGAATTTGATAAAGCTCCAAATATGATTGAAAGCCTAAACCTGAGAGTTACTCTGGGCAAGCTCACTCGCCCCGTGAGGGTTTTGCTGAAAAGAACAATGTGAACTTGTTCCCCAGTTATTGGCACTGCAGTTATGAGATCACCACAAGCATTTGACTCTTCAGTGACTAAAACTGGTGTTTTTCCAAGATGATTTATGGGTCAAGTTGATAGAGCTGGCTGCTGCTTCCCAGTTAAATGCAATACTTGGCTATCATGCATCAAATGGACTTTAAGAAAAAATCATTGGCTCTCTTACACCTGGTTCTAGAGGCTTCTGGTCTAGTTTTGTTTGTTACATTCTTTTTATAGCTCCATGAGGACAAGTTTTAAGTGTGTGTCCCTACAACTGTTTTTAGGAGTTGGGGGGTAGGAAGCTGTTTTGGTAGTGCTGGGAGCATCTGGTGAAGCCTTTTGTAGGTTGCCTTGCATTTTTTATATTAGAATTACGTTGCCTCAAACCTGGAGTCTTTCACAATATTTTGCTTCTCTTTTAGCTGCAAACTTTGTGTACAGATAAACCTGACCAGGTTCTATTTACATTTGCTTCACATGAGGCTTGCAGAATTGAGGTTAATTGTGCTTTGTTTGAATGTAAGTGCAGCTGTTGGAAATGGCCTCTGTCAGTTTTTAACTTCCCTGGTATGAGACTGGTTGAGCTCAGTGTATGTTGGTATTAAAACTCTGCTGCTTGAATCCCTTCCAAAGCAGAGTGAAATGTCATGGTTTGTCCCTTGTTAGCAGCAGTCTGTACCTTCAGGCTTTGTCTCTTCCAGACTGGCTCTTACCTGCCCCAGACGTACCTGGTGCGTGAGGAGATGGTGGTGACAGAGGAGATCGATAACGTGTCTGACCTGGGCATCTTCATCTACCAGCTCTGTGTGGGGAAAGAGACCTTCAGGCTTCAGCGCAGAGACCAAATCATGGGTAAGTTCCCCTCAGGAAAAAGCAAAGGTATTGTTTAGCTAGGGAAGGGATAAATACTTAAACCTGGGGAGTTTTTAGTCTGGGCAATCTGAATGTTCAGCAGAAGCTGAGGCTACTCCTGGCCCTGCTGGGTATTTCCCTTCCCTTCCTGTCTGAATGTGAACTGTCATTTGAACATGCTGAGAAAGTTTCAGTTACACAATTACAGGTTACATGCCCAAACCAAATTTAAGTCTGTTTCTGTTCTAATTTTTGGTTGAAGTTATAAGTTACTTTGACCCTAAAATTCATATAATCCATCAGATGATGTGAGTCTCTGTAGGCGCAGCTTATTCTGTCCTTGTCCTATCTAAAACTGGGTTACAGGAGCACCACATAAAACCATTTTCTTCTGCTTTACTTGCTCTGAAAAAAAAAAGTAATTGAACAGTGAGCTCCGGACATCCCAGACTTCCTCTCTGAAAGAGGAAGAACACTCCAGAGGAACTGCTGAGCTCTGGTTCTTTATTGCCTGTGTGCTCCTGCCACCCCCTGCCAGGGACTAAGCTGAGGTCTGCTCTAACTACTGGGACAAGGCCTGGGGGGCAGAAATCTGACATCATGAATTTTGTTTCACTGTACCTCAAAGCATTTCATATTTGCTGCTCCTACCAAACACAGTGAGCTAACCCTTTGTCAGTTAGAGCCTTTCAGAATGCAAATGTTTGGTTTGTCGGGACTCTGTGCTCTGGTTTGGCTGCCAAGCTCTTAGGCAAGAGTTTCCTGAACCCAGTTGCAGCATCGGGAGCTGCATCTGCTGCTTGCTGCACACAAGATCCTGTTGTGGATGGAAGCAAGGCTCCCTCTGTGGGAGCAGCAGAGGGGTTCTGTGCAGGGCACATGAAGGAACACTAAACACTCTGCCCTCATGGGAAGCAGAGGCGTGTGACTGTGCTGTTGTGAGAATGATTTTTGAGAACAAGGCTAAATTGACAGCTGCTGAGTCTATAGACAGCTCTGTGAAGAGTGTTTATGATGTTCCCTGAAATCATCCTGCTCTAACATGTTGTTGACATCTTTGCTGCAGAGTAAAAGATTCCTGCAGAGAGCTTGTACAAAAGGATTCTGGTAAATGGAAAACGTTTCCTGGTACAGCTGCTGTGCTGTAACTCTCCTTGTTTGCCTGTGGAGGGGAGAGGGTGGGAAATCTGATCCAACTGAGGAGAAAATTGTTCAGGGACAAGTCTTGCCTTGCCTTCCCCATCTCGTTTCTAGCACACAGTGTACGAGCCGTGTCACAGAAATGAGACTGCAATGGATGAACTTCTGGAACTTCCCTGAAAAAGTCTTTTCATTTATTCTCATTTAGCTAGTGCTGCCTTGGCTCTCAGCTCTTGTGGAGTTTGTGTGTTCATCTCTTAGATCAAACTGACCTCAGGTGCTATGTCAGTTCCATGGAGTTGTAACTTGGAGATGTGGGGGAAACCCAGGTCAGGCTGTTAGGTGGGCTCTGGAAACTTCACCTCCATCCTGATGCCTTGGGATTGAAGGACTGGATTTTAGGTGTTTATAAACCAAAGCAGTGCCCTGCTGGGGTTGGGTTAAGAGCTGGTGCTTCTCTTGCTTCATCTGAACAATTCTCTGCTTATTAAACAAACTAAATCCTTCTGAATTACTGCAAATGGAAGTGATTGAGGAGAGCAGCTCTTTGATGGCAGGATTGCTATGTTCCTGTCTCTTGCTGAGCCACAGCTGATGCAGGTAAACTGCCTGGGTCAGACCCAGTGCTGGCAGGTCCCAAAATAGAGAAAATCACTTCAATAGTGTTAGGAAGAACCAGAGTGAGGTAAATCCTTGCAAGGTGAAGTGCTCTGCAAAGCACACCCTGTGCAAATGCACACTGGGTGAGGGATTTGGGATGGAAAACAGTCCCATAGCAGGCTCTGGTGGAATTCCTGGCTGGAGAAACTCAGTGCACTGAATGATTGTTGTGTCTTGCAATGATGGGAGGATGGCAGTGCTTGCTCTGGGCTGGGGATCCCTTCACTCACTGAGCCTCTTGTCCTCTCTTGTCCCCAGGTGTGCAGAAACGGGCAGCGGAGAACTGTCACTCAATCAGACACTTTGAAAACTCCTTCGTGGTTGAGACAAAGATCTGTCAGCAGTGAAAGGTGACAGATGGGAGGTGACCAGGTCACACCTTCTTGGAGAAGTCAGCATTAGACATCGACTTCTGCAGTTAAACCGTGCAGTGATAATCAAAAGCCTTATGCATTTTCTGTGTATTGCTTGTATTTCAGAAGAAAAAGTCACCATTTCAGCTTTTGTTGATCCTTGGTATAACTTTTTAGTTGTCTCATGTAAAACTTAAATTTGAGTAAGGTTTTTTTAGAAGGCTAATATCAGTTTATCTGTTGAATGTGTTTGATTTAGTGTAATCTGGGAATGGCAGAAAAATATATATATATAAAAATGTTAACCAGTTCCTTGGCTGGAACCAGTTATGTTCACCTTAACTTTCACAGAATGATTAATATTAATAATCTGTGGTTTGCACATCTTGTGTAGTTCTGTAGAATAGCTCTGCACTCCGTATCCTGGCTCAAAAACCTTCCTGATCTGGCTCATTAAAGGTTTATTTTAACGACCATGTGTGCAGCATGTAAAATCCAAGCTCAGTGATCAGAAACCTTTAACACTACCCTGTTTCTTTTTGTGCAATTACTGTATTGAATTCGTATGTATATTTGGAACCTTCCCTGAGCTTATGTTGAGTTCTTCTCCCTTAGTTTGGTTTTGTGGCATTTAGTTGTTAGATTCTGATAGAGTTGCTCTTAAAGCTTGTCAGTATTTTTGGTTATGACTTGGTTTATCCTGTAACTTCCTATCCAGGGTCTGTTCTGGTATAGCTCACTTGTGAACGTGACTGTAGTTGTAAACTTAAACTACTTGGGCTTATATAAAACTTTTTAGATCAACTTTTTATGAGCAAGTAGCATTACTGCTGCAGTCAGAGCATTGTTCCCTTTTTTTGGAAAGCTGCAGTCTAAAAAGAATGAAGAGTTAGTGTCCTGCAGTTGATAAACTTGAGAGTTTTATTAAGGGACTTTATAATGGCATAAATTCTGCAACCCTATAATAAATGTTTCTCTAAAACTTTGGTGTTTGTGTTGTGTTTGGTGCTCAGAGGGGAGGGGGTGATGCTGTGAGCCTGGGGCAGTGTGTATTGCTCTTCTCTTACCTCTTGAACTTCTTTTTGAGCTTGTGAAGCTGAATTTCCTCTTCTGCTGCTGTGGAAATGCTTTGTGGTGCCAGCCAAGCTCGAGGAACAGAGGGAAGAACAGACAGCTCTCTCCAAACAGGATCCCCAGGGGCAGCTCTGGGGGTGTTCCCTGCAAGGACAGGGTGTATTTACAGTTCATTTGAATATTGCTGGTGATGAGGCTGTGATTGAAGGTTTGCCTGTCCCAAGTGTTCCTGGGTGTTAATGAGGGGCTGTACAGAGGTTAATGAACCCTCAGCTCTGACCCTGAGCTTTGCTGGAAGCTCAGACAGGAGAGTCCTGCCCTGGAAGTGCTGGAGCTCAGAGCTAAAGTGTTCCTGAACCACTTGTGGCTTTCCTGGAAAGTGCCTGGGATTGTGCAGCTGGAAGGAAAACAGGATTTCTGCACAGAGAGCAGAGGAGGGAGAGGTGTCTGTAGGAGTTGCTGCTTTGTCATTGCTTGCAGGAGAAAGGAGAACACAGGAATTTTAGCACAGAAACTAACACAGCTCTTGCCCCAAGGATGTGTCCCAAAACCAGAGCTTTGGCTCTAAAATAAGGTGTGTAGGAGAGTATTTCAGTGAACTGAAGTATGTAGTGAAATAAAATGCTGTAGAAAGCTCAAATTGCTGTCACTGTGAGGCAGGTTCCCTTCACTCACTGGTGTTACTGGGACAAAGCTGCCCTGGGAAGCTGTTCCTCCAGGTTTTGTGTCCTTGGACAAGGGGTGATTTCCTGCTCCTCTGGGTTGGCTGGGAGGATAACCAGGATGGGTTCTTTAAAAGCCTTCAGTGGAAGGACTTGGAGGTGTGTTGGTTGTAGAGAGTAAAAAGCATCTGCTTGTAGCACTGAGGTCTGATTTTATGGAAAATAAAACCCAGGGATTGTTCTCTCCCCAGCTCAGAGTGTCCATGCAGTGGATGCACCTCCAGGCAGGAATGCTGGAGCTGCTTCCACATGGGCTGGAACCCTTTCTGTACCTTTGGAACAAAGTGAAGGCAGTTCTTTAAGATGTTATTGGATGTTCCAGGCAGGGAGCCAGGGACAGGAGGAACAGATTGTTCTCACCTGCTCTGAGGTGAGCTGGGTTTGGTCCCACGTGTGCTGTGCTGGCCTTGTGATCGATCCCTTAATGTTTTAGGCTGGGGCTGGGTGTCCAAGCCAAAATGCTGGAATTTGAAGGTTTTCCTGGGATCTTCTAATGCTGTGTTGGGCTTTGAGCAGCTCCTGTGTTCAGCTGGGCTATGGGAGCAGGAAGGAGCAGGAGTTGGAGGAGTCCTTTGCACCAGTAGATGGCACAGACAGCAAACACTTGGGTGTAGACTGTGTGCAGCTGGTAAAAACTCGGTGTATTCACCCAACACACAGTTTTTCAACTATTTTACCAAAATTAAACCTGAAACTGGTTTGATCAAAGCTTCATCCAGCTGGTGCTTAGTGTCTTTGCTTCGTTTTTATCTATATAAGGAACATTTTTATACCAGAACTAACCTGTGTAAAACCCTGTTAATATCTGAGTAGAACTGTACTACAGACATGGGTGTGGGGACTGAGGGGATGACACTGCTGGGATGCAAATGCAAACTCAATTACTGTAAGAGCTTCATTTACATCTGTGTTTACTGAAGCATCCTGTGGGCACAGGACAATCAGGAAGATCTCTGCAGGGACTGGGCAGCTTCCTTGGGGGAGCTGGCAGGTTCATTTTCTGACTAAATAAATTCAAAATTTGATGTAAATTTTAAATACCTTTTTCAACATGAAGCTGGCAATGCAGCACTTTGGATATTTCCTCTTCCAGCATTACTTGTGAGTTCATTTGGGGGGGGGTTTAATCAGAAAAACGTGAGAAACAATTATTAAGAACACAGTTGATTTTGGTTCTCAGAGGAGATGCTGCTGCCCTTTGCAGAACCTGCTGCTCTGTGTGACTGCTGAGGTGTGGGTGGCTGTGGTGACACACTCTTCTATTAGAGTATGTAATGGCCTAAATTAGAACTTCATTCTCCTCCAGGCTTACTGTACATAAAAATCTATAAAAATTGAACTTCTTTGCATATATAAATACCTTGAGATGAAGATCTGCAGAAAAAAAAATTAGGGATAGTGTGGAGACCTTTGAAAGACACCCTGAGGCCTCAGGCTGGTATGAAAAGGAGCTGTAGCACCTCAGACTTGATAAACTGCTTGTCTAAACCCGGCTTTTCTGATGATAAGCTCAGCTCAGTGCAGGCCCTGCTTCGGAGCAGCTGTGAGAAACTGTCACCTCCCAGCCCCAGCAGCATTCTCAGGTCAGTGCAGGGCTGGGGGACACAGAGCCTGCTGGGACTCCAGCAATTCTGGGCTGGCTCCTGTGGACTTTGTTAGTTCTTGGGGAACTCCCCAAAATCCAGCTGTGCTCAGCAGAGTCTGGGGTGAGCCATGGCTGAAATCTCAGCACTGAGCACCCTGGATCTGAAGAGAACCCATGTCCCACAATCCCAGGATGTTTAAACTCATCCCATTCCATCCCCTCCCACAGGCAGGGACTCCTTCCCCTACCCAGGGTGCTCAAAGCCCCATCCAGCCTGGCCTTGGACACTTTTAGGGATCCAGGAGCAGCCACAGCTTCTCTGGGCACCCTGTGCCAGGGGAGAATTTCTTCCGTATATCCAATTTTCCCATCTTTCAGTGTGAACCCAATCCCCCTTGTCCTGTCACTGTACTTCCTGATGAACATTCCCTCTCCAGCCTCTTTGCAGTCCCTTCAGACACTGGAAGGTCTCTTCTTCCAGAACCTTCTCCAGGCAGAACATCCCCATCTCTCCCAGCCTGTCTGCACAGGAGAGGTGCAGCCCCTTGACAGCTTGGCCTCCTCTGGGCTCATTCCAACTGCTCCACGTCCTTCTGATGTTGGGGACACAGCACTGCAGGTGGGGTTTCAGCAGAGCTGTGTGGGACCAGATAAAGGGGGTGCAGCCCCCAAAACCTCCAGTTTGTGGCTGAATCACCCCCCTGGGAGGGCTGAGCTCGAGGTCAGGCTTGGAAGGATTAAAGCTGCTTTGCCTGTCCTAATTCCAGGCCGGGTGGGGGATGGCTGTGCTGCCAGCTGTGGCACAGAGCCCAAATGCCAGCACTGATTGAAGCTTCCAGGCTGCCACCAAAATAATTACAATATGGATAATTACAGTAACATTATTGCATTAACATTATTTCTTCATTATGAGTATATATTTGTGATATTACCTAGGCAATAGGATGGGTGTATTTCCTGTCTTGAGAATAATTAGAGGCTCTCCACCTCCCACTCCACCTCCCAAGGAAATTATTTCTTATAGTTTAACTATTCTGTTTACTTGAATGTATTTTCTCTCTTTTTGTGCTGTGACAGCCCTGAATTCCACCTTAACAGATGTGAGAGTGAATTTCCTGTTCTGCAGATTCATTCTCACTGTGCGTGGTGGTTTGTGTCTTGCAGAAATGTTTGGGCTCTCTTGAGCTGTTCCATTTTAGGGCTTGTTGATGTTTGGAGCTGTTGTGGGCTAAATCCATGGGTGGACACCTGATTCTGGAACAAGGAACTTCCTTCCCACAAACCTAATCCCTTGTTGGTGTGGAACCCAGAGCTTTTATTCTGGACTGAAAACATCAGCATATGGGATTCATCAGGAATGGATCCATGGATGGAGGAGGTTTAGATGGGATGTTGGGAAGAAATCCTGCCCTGTGAGGGTTGTGAGGCCCTGGCACAGGGTGCCCAGTGAAGCTGTGGCTGCCCCTGGATCCCTGGAAATGTCCAAGGCCAGGCTGGATGGGACTTGGAGCAGCCTGGGACAGTGGAAGGTGTCCCTGCCCATGACAGGAGGTGGAATGAGATCACCTTAAAGGTCCCTTCCCACCCAAGGCATTCCATGGTTCTATGGACAAACCCACACCTTCCACCTGATGCCCCAAAATCCCTTGGGAGGGAAGGGCTGTGGAGGCTCTTTGGTTCTGTGGGTGATGATCTCAGTGCTCACTTGGTGATAAGTAATTCACTCCTTTGGATTCTCTGCCCTTGGTTGTTGTCGCTTCTGTCATCTCATGTTCTCAGCCCCTTGCACTAATTAATCCTTAATTTTTTTAAAAAATAAGAGTGAGGTAGAAGCCCCACTTCAGACCACACTTCCCTTACCGGTGTGTGTTGTCACCCAGCCTGAAGCTGGAAGCAGTTACAGCTTTGCCTCCTCATCTCATGACCAAAAAAACCCCAAACAGGCGGGAGGATCAGACTTTCACACACCCGGGGCCGACACTTCCGTGTGAGCTGAGCAGAGCTGCTGCTGCTCCCTCCCGTGAGCAGCCCGGGGGCACAGGAAGGGCTCTGTGCTCATCAGATCCGTCTGTGAGCTGCCTTCCCTCAGCTCCCTCAGCTCCCTGCTGCTCAGGGGTCACAGGGCACTGCTGCATCCCTGGAAGATGCTCCAAAGCCACCATGTGCTGCTCAGGGCTCACAGGGCACTGCTGCATCCCTGGAGGATGCTCCAAAGCCACGGCTCCTCCTTTCCCCCCATCTCCAAGGGTTTGCCCTGGTGAGGCTGTGCTGGTGCAGGTGCTGAGCACAGCCTGCCCTGCATTGCTGCCTGCTGGGGCATTTCTCAGGCCCTGTTTTTCTCCTTGATTGAGGGAAAACCAAATTTGTGACTGCCTGAGGAAAAAGTGAGCTGCCCTCTGAGGCAATGACATTACTGCATTTTTTTCTCTATTATTTTGTTCTCATGGTTTTACATAACCAGATCTTTTTTCTAAATCAGATATTTGGCCACAGCTGTAGATGGTGTCGATCAAATTCTCAGAGTTTATCACCCCAAAGGCTGCAGCTCCTCTGCCCTGATTTAACTGGCAGCATGTACCAGGCACTGCCCTGATGGATTTAGCTTATTTTTGGTCATGATGTTTATCAAAACATCTCTGACAAGATTTTAGCTTTTTTTTTTTTTGTGCTGGATGGGGTGGGCTCATATTTGGGTCACTCTCTGGAGGTTGTTTTTAATTATTGAGGTCTGAGGAACAGAGTCCAGCAGTGCCAGGGGTGCTCTGTGTGTGCCTTTACACCCCATGAGCTGGGGCTGAGGCTCATTTTTAACAGCAAAGTGAAAAAGGAAGTTAAAAGTGCAGTAAAATGTGTCAAAGCTGCCTTAACCCCAGCAGGAAAATCTAACGAGTTACAGAGAAACGGGGACTCTGCTCAGGATGTTGAGCAACCATGTGACAAAACAGCAAATAAAACAGTGCTGGTAAAGGAGAAGATGTGTGAGAGGACAAAAATTCTGCTTCGGAAGGAGAAGCTGTAAATCAGCCCTTTCCATGGCAAAAGGAGATCTCTGGGATTCCATGGATGGCTCATGGTGGCGGCAGAGGATGAGGAGGGTGCTGGAAATGTTGGAGGACACAGGGCAGGAGGTGGCTGGGGGCTCTGAGCTCTGTGAGATGTCACCTGCCCCGAGGCTGGGGCACAAATCCTGCAGAGGAGGAGGAGGAAAGGGCAGGAGGGAGGGACACCCAAAGGTGCCACCATGGGGTGGCTCAAAGCAGCAATGACATGGAGCTAAACCAGGGAATTCATCAGCACCAGAACTCGGGGGCTGTTGGGGGTTCAGGCTGGTGGGAAGGGAAGGGAAGGGAAGGGAAGGGAAGGGAAGGGAAGGGAAGGGAAGGGAAGGGAAGGGAAGGGAAGGGAAGGGAAGGGAAGGGAAGGGAAGGGAAGGGAAGGGAAGGGAAGGGAAGGGAAGGGAAGGGAAGGGAAGGGAAGGGAAGGGAAGGGGAAGGGGGGGGGCTGTGCCAGCTGTGACATGCGAGGGCAGCTCTGAGTCTCAGCATGCGCAGAAAAAGCCCCAGGGCAGCCGCTGGGTCTCTTTTCACGGTGCCCAGGGGGGATGAGAGGTTTTGATGAGAGGTTTTGATGAGAGGTTTTGATGAGAGGTTTTGATGAGAGGTTTTGCAGCTGCTGCTGGGCAGGGAGCCCGGGGGAGGCGATGGAAACGGGGCAGGGTTGGAGCAGACCCAGAACTCTGCTCCCCCGACCCTGCACCCTCAGCCACCTTGTGCCAGGTGTGAGGAAGGCTCCCAAAACGCTCACTGCTCATTCTGAACAGATCAAGCTCCCTCAAAGCGCCCCCGAGGCTGCACTCTTGCCACAATGGCTTTCCTTTGGCCCAAGGGAATTAAAGCTGATTCTGTGCCCAAAAGCCACTGGCACTTCAGCCCAGAGCCAGCCTGGTGAGGGCATGGGCAGAGAGCTCAGGGCTTTGCTGCTCAGTGATAACAACCAGAGGAAACCCTTCCTGCAGAATAAAGGGGATATTCTGGGGTTTGGGCACTTTTGTTCTCAGTTACTTTCTCATTCAGATTCCCATTCCAGTGCTGCCGACCAGATTATTCAGATTATTTTAGAATATTCTGAGCTGGAAGGGACTCCTAAGGATCATTGAGTCCAGCTTGTGGATCCTGAGACACTAAAAATACAGGGGCATGGCAAAAATACCCACGGCATGAAAATCCACCTCCTGCTAATCTAAGGAACATCTTCATTGTGCAGTTGTTGGTGGCAGCATCCCCAGGGGCTGTGAGATCTCAGTGTGGCCCCAGCAGAGGCCACCTGGAGCAGAGGTGCCCTGGGGGAGGGCAGGAGGTGTCCCCTGAATTGATCTCGTGTCCCCAACCCCGACCATTGCACTTCCTGTAAAAAGAGATAATGAACACTCATTTGAATAAGGGGCAGGGGGGAAGGTGCTGCTGCACCCCACAGGATTTTCTGGGTGGAAAACTTCAGCTGCTTGAGGTTTCTGAGTCTGAACAATTTCTGAACTTCTGACACCACTTTATGTAACAACTTTTTCCCCTCAGGGGCTAAAAGTGACTCTGGGGGGGTTGGACAGGGCCACCCTGGTCCCTTCTCATGGTGGCCAGAAGGGACAGGGATGGGCTGGATTCCTGCAGCTGGAGGAATTCCCATTATCCTGGGAAGCCTGGCCCTTGACTTTCCTCCCCAGTGCAACAAGAAGAGTCAAATAATTTCAGAAAACCATCTAAAATGTTCTGCAGGTGCTCAAGAGGCATCAAATCCAGGTGCTGCCACATGTTCATGCGTGATGGTGATGCAGGGGAGAGAAGGAGTCAGGAATTACATGTTAAAAAATTTTTAGAAATGATTGTTTTATTATATACAACAGGAAATATAAAAATAAATAATTTTTTTGTCACTGTGAATGTGGTTTCCACGAATTATCAGTGCTTGCTCAGCCACCAGGCACTGGCTCAGATTCCTGTAGGGAAGAGGTGGTGGAGTTTTCTTTTATTATATGAAAAAGTTTTTGAAAAGAAAACAAACTTGTGTTCTGACACTCTCTGGGCTTCACATCATTTTCCTACAATGTGTATTTCCCTTATATAAATTATAAAACAACATTTGCATAAATAAAAAATGATACTGTCACAGAAAAATAACATTTTACAAGAAGGTGCAAATGAAGCCTGAAGTCACTTTGGTTTGAATTTAAAGCAAATATTAAAACAACATCCACCTTTGAGCCTTTATTAAAAATCTCTCATGGCACCTTTGACTTTGCTTCCAAGGAGTTCCCATTACAGCAAACTTTGGAAAGGTTTGGATCCTCTGTTGGAATCCTTCTGCTGTTAATGGGGAGTGGATGTGATGCCTGTGGGTCTGTTATCAGTGAAAGGGAAATAATTTGCCCCATTTTTGGTGAAAAGAGGACCTGAAAGGCTTGATGGACACCTGGTTTGAATAAATTCCCTCCAAGCACAGCCGCATGGTTCAAACCCGAGGCATGGCTCTAACCCTTGTTTTGCACCCAAAGATGGGAACTGATGGCAGAAAAATAGTGTGTGGAAGCTTCCCTGGCTGTGTGATTTGGGGTGATGGCATCTGCTACTCCCCCAAATGAGGCTTCATTAATTATTTAAATGGGAAGTCCTTTGGGGCCACCTTCTGCTACTCACTCCATGCTCAGCATGGCTGGAGCAGGCTCTGGGCACTCTCTGGAGGATCAGCCTCTGATGAATTGTCTTGTGCTTCAGAAACAGAGGATATTGTGGCATCCAGTGATTTTTAGGATCAAATTCTTTCTGCACAGCAAGACCCGAGAATCTTTGCTGTTTCTTGCTGACCAGGACGTGGCTGGGTGATGCCATGGGGGACAGAGGGGCACGGGGCACCTCTCCCATGGGTCCATGACCTCCTGCTGCCCAGCTGAGGAATGGAAATGCTCCTATTTCTATTCAGTGAAAATGTGCACCTGAAGTATTAAATCAACACATTTGTGGTCAGGTTTGTGTATTTTTGAGGGTGGGAGTTTGTTTATTCCAACCCTCAGCGAAAGCAGAAGTTTGAGTTGTTGTTCTCAGTGTCCTGAGGGAAAAACTTGTGGCAAAGGCCGAAATGTAACGAATATTGGGAGTGCTGGGAATCAGTATTCTGTGGTGTCCTCCCCAAGCACATCCCTGGAGTGCCTCCTGCTGTAGCTGAGGTGCTGGAGCTGGATGCTGTCCTGCAGGTCCTGCCTGGAGAGGCGTCTCCTGAACTCATCTGTGGTGAAGTAGTAGATGATGGGATCCACGCAGGAGTTGAGGCTGGCGAGGCACAAAGCCACGGCGTGGAACACCGAGATGTGCACGCAGCCCTCCTGGATCTGCCCCGTTTTCACAAAGAAATCCAGAGGGAAGCTGATGTGGTAAGGTCCAAAGCAGATCAGGAACACCAGGGCGCAGGTGAGGATCATCTTTAAAGCCTTCTTCTTCTCGCCCAGGTCCCGGGAAGCAGAGTGCCTCTCTTTTAGTGATAAGATTGTCTTCCAGGAGCAGTACAGGATGATGAGCAGGGGGGTCACAAACCCCACCAACTCCCCTATGGTCATCAGCGTGATGGAAGTGGGGAGGTCGAGTTTCTTGATGGGAAGATCCACAAAACAGGCGTTTTTATCCTCCTGGTGCTGCATCCTGAGGAGAGGGAAAGGCAGGCAGCCCACGCAGACCACGACCCAGCCCACGATGCTGATGTAGACATCACAGACACGCCTGCAGTCACTGAATTTGAAGGGGTGCATGAGGAACAGGTACCTCCTCACGCTGATGCACACCAAGAAGTAGATGCTGGCGTACATATTGACGTACTTCAGGTAGAAGCAGAGCATGCAGAGACCTCCTCCAAACTCCCACGTGCCCGTCAGGTAGTAAAAAATCCTCAGGGGCAAGGACAGCACCTGTGACAAGTCAGCAATGGCTAAATTGATCATGAATATCACGGCCCTTTTAGTCTCTTTCATGTAGCCATAGAAGACCCACAAGGCCAGGGTGTTCCCGATGAGCCCGGGGATCAGGATCACCGTGTAGGTGACGGCGTAGTAGGGCTTGAGGTCTGTCTCACTGCAGTTGGAGCTGCTGTTCATGGTTGTGCTCCGGCTCCGTGCTCAGCCCCGGCATCATCACGCGTCCATCCCGCCTGTCCTGCAGCCAGGGGGGCTCAGGATCCAAAGGGAACAGCCCAGCCCTGGAACCCCTGGGGGAGGCTGCGCTCACCGGCTCATCATGGGGAGTTTGGCACGGGGGGAGTTAATTCCAGTGCCCTGCTCATTGGTCAGAGCTCGCTGGGGTCACCTGCGGGGTGGGCAGGAGGGATCCACACCGGGAAAAGCATCGCTGTGCCCAAGTGGACGATTCCTCACCAGAGCTGGGTGTCTGTCACCTTTTGGGAGGCATTTCAGCCTCTTCTCTCAGCGCAGGAGTTCAACAGCTGATGTGGCCCCACGGCTGGAAGACAGAAAGGTGCAGTTGGAGTGTGACGCTGTTCACAGGGGTTTTTGGATGAGGGAAGAGACGAGGAACTGACTCCATGTTTCAGAAGGCTTGATTTATTATTTTATGATATCTATTACATTAAAACTATACTAAAATAATAGAAGAAAGGATTTCATCAGAAGGCTAGCTAAGAATAGAATAGGCAAGAATGATAACAAAGGTTCTGTCTCGGACTCTCTGTCCGAGCCAGCTGGGCTGTGATTGTCCATTAATTAGAAACATCCAGCATGGGCCAATCAAAGATCCACCTGTTGCATTCCACAGCAGCAGATAATCAATGTTTACATTTTGTTCCTGAGGCCTCTCAGCTTCTCAGGAGGAAAAATCCTAAGGAAAGGATTTTTCATAAAAGATGTCTACGACAGCTGGAGCATTGCTGGAACACAGGGGAGGAACAGAGCAAGAGTTATGGGAAAAGCTGGAGCATCTCTCCAGCAGAAACCTGTGTGGCTTTGCTCTTGTGCTGCCCAGCAAGCACCATGCCCTGTCCAGTGGAGGTGCAGAACCACCAAGGAATAAATAGAAATTGTGTTCATTTTCTGCTACAAACCTGGGGGTGTTGCTCCTCCTGTGTCCCAGCACATGGTCAGTGCCAGACCTGCCTCCTTCCCTGGGGATATTCTCACCTCCCAAAAACTCCTGAGGGGAACACTCCCCTGGCTTCCCAGGAAAGCCCTCAGAACATTCCCACCCTCCCCAGCTGCAGGTGCAGAAGGAAATCTGCTCCTGGTGTAACCCACGTGCTCACAAACTTCTCCCTTAGTGCAGCCACCGCCGCTGTGTCATGGGGTGGAAGTGCCAGGTCAGTGGCTTTCACCAAACCAGGGCCAACTTTTAAAAATAGGGTCAAAACCAGGTTCATGTTTTTAAAAATAGGACATAAACCATCCTTTGCAGAACTACCTGCATTTGATCCCATTTGACTTCCTCACAGCTGCTTTTTCTAAGCCTGTCCTTACCCATTGTGCACATTGGGGGCTGTTGGTAACACCAGAGCTGGTACTAAGGAGGCTGGAGGTGGATTTTATTTAAAATTGCAAGCCAAACAAGCGATGTTATCTGAATGTGTCAGACACAAAAAACCTCAGCCAGATCTGATAAATCTAGAGGAAATTCGGATCTCTGCCCAAACTGTCTCAGGTTTGCCTTTGGCTTCCACATGAAGAATTATCCTGCAGGTCTAAGTGGGAGAAGTTTGTAGGTACCAACCCAGATGCCAAAGGCACATTTACTTAATTTAAAATGTTTGAATGTTTTTAATTTAATTTTTTTAATTTTTAATTTTAAAGGTTAAATGACATTTGCTGCAGTACCTGCTGGTTTTTTTCCAGTGCTTAGGTAAAAAATGTGAACACCTATTTAATAATGGTCAACACTTGCTGGTGTGATGATACTGAAACTTTGAAGTAGTTTTGGGTGGAAGCAGAAAATCTGCCATAAAAGGAAACATGCCTATTTTTGTATTTTCTCTCACCAAGGAGACCGAGATATCTTCCTTCCTTCCTTTTAAAGAGGGAGCATCTAACTCAAGCAGTGGGGTAAAATGGCTTGTGAAATGATCCTGTTATGCTCCAGAAGTGGCAATTAACAATATTTTTATTTTAACAATTTTTCTTATCAATTTAAACCAGCTTGTCTCTCCTCTCCTGTTGGCAGGGGCTCCACTGAGGAAGACTCGATCCAACTCCTTTTCCCCAGCTGCATTCCCAGGTGGGAAAATCCACCTTAACTCCATCCCTGGGCCTTGGGACACACAGAGGGAAGGACAAAGTGCACTCCCAGCCCTTCCACACGTGCACATCTTATTTTTCCTGCTGCCCCTCAGCTCCTGCCCTTCTCCATCCCCATCACACAGCAACTTTCCTGCAACTCCATTCCCTGTCCCCTCCAGCCTGGCCCTGGGACAGGGAGGCATTTGCAGGACTTTCTGCCTCTCCCTGTGGCACAAGGGGTCCCCAGGGCTCAGCTGAAGGTGGGGAGCAGAGAGGGGGCTCAGCCAGGGCACCCAGAGGCACTCTCAGGGCTGGGGAGGGGGTGTAAAAACTCAGCAATGTGAGAAACAGCGCTTTGGAAATCCCAAGCAGCAACATCACAGAGTTCAGCCCCATGTGCTGTGTAAAAAACCAGCAGGATACTAAAAAAAATCTCCAGAAAGAGGAAATTTGGGTTTGCATGCTCTGTGCTTGCTTCCCCCTCACTGTGAGGGGGTGGGTGAGAGACTCTCCACAGCCACAGCCTCCTTCTCCCCTTGAACAGCTTTTCCCCCTGATTTTTCCATGGGTGCCCCCCAAATCAGCCACATTGGGGCACTGGATGAAGATTTGTGCCTAATGAGTCAGAGCAGCAGGTAAGAGTTGCAGGCAGCCTAAAATCAGTGTGTTAGAGCTGGGTACATCCTGGGTAAAGCATTTTCCATGTGCTGGAGGACAGCTGGGTATCCATCTGCTCCATGAGAACCCCTGCAGGAGCTGTGGGAGCAGCCCCTTACCCTGCTCACAGCTGGGCTCTGCCCCTCAGCTGAGCCTCAGCAGAAATCATCAACCCTCAGCAGTGCTCGGGCTCCTCACCTGAGGCTGCCTAGGGGTGTCCAATCCTGGTTAGCAAATCCTGGGGGTTTAACCCACAGCAGCTCCTAACCCCAGCTGGGTGGGGAGAGGCTTTGGGAGCAGCTCCTGGCTGGGCTGGGTTTGGGGGTGCTCTCCCTGCTGCTGCCTCGTGCCTGGAGCCCTCTCAGAGCTGGGATCTGCCAACACCTCCTGCTCCTGCCCAGAGCCAGGTGATGGATCAGCCTGGATGGATCCTCCACCTCCTGCTCCTGCCCAGAGCCAGGTGATGGATCAGCCTGGATGGATCCTCCCCCAAGCCCTGCCCTTGCTGCTGGCCCAGGTGAGCTGGGGGTGCTCAGTCCCCTCGTGTTCAGGATGAGGATGTGTTTTAAGAACACAGAAAGCCTGTGATGGGGGTGACAGGGGCACAGCAGCAGCACCCTGGTGTCCCCTGATCACTTACCCTCCTGGGGGAGCTGGGCTGGGCTGTGCCTGGCACCTCTCTTGTGTTTTTCCTTCTTCTCCTCCACAACCTAAAATAAAAGCAGAACATGCACAGGGGAAACATCAAATGGAAATTCAGTTTCCTGTGAGAGTGAAGGCAGGGTGAGGGTGGCTCTGTCCCCCCTAAGGGGCTCTGTGGGGAGGGCAGAGCTGGCCCAGGGGTGGCCTGGGCTTCTCCCAGTGCCCGCTTTGTTCTCTGGCCTGCCTTGGCAGGAAGCAGAATTTACAAGGTATGAACCGAAAATAGAAATGCTAAAACCAGAAACTGAATGTTGTATGGAGTTGGGGTTTTTGTTCTTTTAACAAATGACAGAAGGCCTTCTCTGCCTTGAAGTAGTTTCCTGATAGATATTTGGGATTTATCTCTCCATCAGAGCGATATTCCCCCTTGCTGTGCTAACTAAATTCCAAGAATATGAAGGGAAAAAAATAAATGCTCTGGTTTAATGCCATGTGAGATACTCTGCTTTTGCCTTTTAATCCTTTGCAAAAGCTCTTGTCCTCCTTTGTTAATATTTATCCTGGTTAAGAAGGGAAAATAACCGGGAGCAGCAGTGCTGTGTGTCAGCCTAATCCCCCACCCTCCTTGTGCCTTCCTGGCACACTCTGATATCCTTGAGAGACGTTTCTGGCACCAAAGTTGTGAATTATCCCCCCAAACCATCAGCACTCAGCCCCTAGGGTTGCACAGCCATGTCCCTGTGCTGTGATAACCCCGTACTCTTCCTCCCTGGTTCTTGCAGTCAAATGGAAATTGGCCCATGGAAAATCAGTGTGGAACTACTTGTGAGGAACAGAGCACTTGGGAAAACTCATGGGACAAACAGAGAGAGACAAACCCAAGGAAAGTGTGGGAATTGGGTCAGTTATCCCTGTGCAGGGGGGATGGGGCTGCGTGGCCTGGAGGGCCCCTTACAGACCAGTCCCATCCCAGGGGCTGCTGGGTTAGCAGAGGCTGAGAATCGCTGGAGTTGGGGTTAATCCTTAAATTCAGCTGCTCACTCAGTGATAGCAGAAAATACAGCTTGAACCTCCAAGGCTGGGTGTTTTAGTTTCAGCCATCCCCCTGCTCTCACTCGGATGCTCAGAGCATCCCATGGGCACACACAGGAGCTCTTCAATAAATGAAGATTATCTCTTCAATAAATAAATATAGCTGGGCTTTGCATCTCCTCCCTTCTACCTATTTACTCTGGGACTTACACCAGCTCTGTGGTGAAGGCAGGACCCCCCTGGCTGTCCCTGGGCTGTCCTATCCTGGCACAGCCTCACCAAATCTCCGGCACAACAACCAAAAAAAGCCTAACTGAACCCCCCCAGCGTGACCCGAAGGAAACCGGGACAGAGGAATCCCAGCCCTACCTTTGCTGGCCCGGAGGCTGTCCCGGCGCGTCCCCGCGGGGCTGCAGATGTCCCCACGGCGGGTCCCTCCCTCGCCGTGCAAAGCAAAAGCGCAACTGGCGGGGAGCGGCTGCGCCCTGGGGAGCGGCACGGGCACGGCGGGGCCCCGCTCCGGGCTGTCCCTGCCCCGGTCCTGCCGGGCATCACCCGCGGTCCTCCTCCCCCCGTGCTTTCCACAGGTGTTTGCGAGGGTGCTGCTGCTCTCGGGGTGGTTTTGGAGCTGCCGCTGCGAGGTTGGTGTCACCCCAGCGGCTGTTTCTGCTGGCAGGGATGGGGTCAGAGCCCTAACTCAGCTCTGGGGACAGGGACCTGCTGCCAGGGATGGGGTCAGAGCCCTAACCCAGCTCTGGGGACAGGGAGCTGCTGGCAGAGCCCCTCTGGGACAGGCACAGAGCTGAGGCTGAGGGAATGAGGATTCATCCATTATTTTCCTTCCCCAGCTTTCTGGGCAAGGCTCCTTCCTTCTCACCTGGGTGTTTGCACCCCTGTGCTGCAGTCCCTGCCCCCAGGGATTTGGGGGGATTTAGGGTCCCCTCGAAGCTGATCCTGGGCACATTTGGGCTCCCTAAAAGCAGCGACTTCTCCGCGGTCATTATTATCTCAATCAGGGGATTCCTTCAGCTCTTACGGAGCAAACAGGGTGAGAGCCCAGGGCTGTTCTTTCCCAAACGTGCCACGAACCGGTGTCACCTAGGGCCACATTGCCGGGCCGCCGCGGTCCCCGGGCATCGGCAGAGGGCAGAGTTGGCTGCGCTGTGAGTTTGAGCAGCAGCACTTCCCTGCTTATCCAGCGGAGGACTCCAGCCCAAGGAACATCAACCAGAATTCTTGTTAAGGGAGCAATGATTCGGTGGGTTAATTTGAAAAAGTGACTTTGCAAATTATTTCCAGAGAAGTTCTGCAGAGATTTTTTAATTTGCGACTTTTTAATTTGCATTTATTAATTTTTCTTACACATCTTCCCAGGAGAACAGCGCATATATATATATATATATATATATATATATATATATATATATATTATATTACACCTACCCAAAGCATCGTTGTTTTACTCGTATCACAATTCCAGCTTGGGGTTTGTAGCTCTCTACACTCCTTTTTATGGTGGTTTACAGATTAATGGCTCTTGCACCCTTGCAGGGTGACAGTTTGTCACCATGTGATGACAAACACCCTCTCCAAGGCTCTGTGGATGACATCTCCCAAAAATGCAGCTGTGTGCCTGTTCCAGCAGCTGATGCTTCTGCTGGTTAAAGCTTCCAACTTTATTCTGAAGCTGCTGATGACTTGATGGGCTTTAATTAACGTGGGAGCCAGAGCTTTCAGCACTGAGGGATCTTCTCTGCAGATTTGTGCCTGTGGTGCAGGGCTGGGTTCTGGACTGCTGTTTTTGGGCTGGCAACAGTGGGGGTTGGGGTTTAGTGCTGAAGGGGGTTCTGTGGAGCTGGGGTGTCACTGAGCCCTCAGAGGAGGATGCTGCCTCAGCTCACATCAGTTCTGGGGCGGTTCCCTAATTTCAGCAGGATCTGGGATGTGAAACCTTCCCAGCACCTCCCACCAGCTGCCTCTGCCATGCTGTCATTCATTTCCTCTCCCTCTCCCCTAAACTCTGTGATGTGACACCCTGGGGTCCCCAGGCTCTCCACCAGCATTCCCCTGTGTGCCCCTGGCACTCCTTGCCTCCCACAAGGATTGAGGGGGATGGTTTGGAGGTGACTTTAATAGACAATAAAATTGAGGCCAGTCTCAGGAATCACCAGTCCCTTGTGGCTGAGCAGTACCTGGGCTTGGGGATGGGCTCCTTTGCTTTTCCCACTGCAGCAGGTGATGGATTCTCTGCTTCACTGCCATTTCTACAGCACTCAGCCTGGTTATGGAAGGCAGAGCCTGAGCTCAGGGCAGGGAGTGGATGTAGGGTACTGAGGGAGGGTTTGTCTCAAAACAACCTTGCAGGGCACCCCAAATCCTGTTTTGCTGGTGCCACACTCTGTGTGCATTGCCACCAGCATCCATCCCATTTCCCATCACTCCAGGAGTGTTCATGGGCTGTGGGGTGGGAATTGAGGGTGTCTTTGCCAGCAGGCAAGTGCCAGTCTCTGAGTTCTGCTGTCCCCAGGGAAAACCCTGGCTGGACCTTCCAATCCTGCTGCAGTTGAGGCCAACAAAAATCAGGAGGTCTTGGAGCTGGGCATCAAATCACAAAGCAATTATTGTAGAGCATAAAATAACATTTTAAATTTCTATTTTTCTCTTGTATTGATTATATATTTTTTTTCTTTACTTACATTTGTATCTTACAAGAATTGGAAGTTCTCAGTATATCTCAGTTTGTGCTTCACGACCTTGCAGGAGCTCCTCAGAGAGAACAGGCTGAGGCCTTTCTGATCTGCACTGCCTGTCTTTAATAGCAATAATTCCTGGGAAGAGGTTGTCTGCCTGCTCTCCACACGGCTGGGGCTGTCCCAGGGGAAAGGAGCGTGTCTGGAAAGGGGGAGCAGGCGCAGGTCCATGGATGCAGCTCCCAGCACCAGCAGGGCTCACGTGGAGCCAGGGATGCAGCCGTGCTGCTGACACCAGGCTGAGGGCTAAAAACTGCTGGGCTTCCCTGCCCTGTGTGCCTGCAGCAGGGAATTCTCTTGAAAAACCAAAAAATCCCTGCAAAAGGAGCAGGGCCAGGCGATGGCGTGGCAGAGTCTGCCGGGAAGGATGTGCTGGCTGTGCCGGGATGAGGCTTTGGCTGCTCCCTGGAATGCTGAGGGCCCTCCCAGTGCTGAACCCTGCCATGGCATCCGCACAGAATTCCCAAATCCTCTCCCCCATGCCCTGAACAGGACCCTGGAGCAGGGGAGAGGTGATGGACACACCTGGGGCTGTCACACGGTGCTGTCCCACCACACCCCAAACTTGGGCTTTGCAGGGTGTCGCTGGCTGAGCACACGAACCAAAAAATTGGATTGGGGTCTGATGAAATCATGGCTGTCTGTAAAACAGCTCCCTGGCTTGGAGAACCACTCCCTGGCTCGCCTGGGTTTGAAGCAGCAAAATTCTCCTTGAGTGTGTTGGAGCTGTGCTCAGGGCTGGAGCTGTTGGTGTTTGTTCCCCTGCCAGGGACAGCACTTCCCCTCTCCAGCACGAGGTGGGTGGGTGGAGAAGCTGCCCCTTGCCAGCAGTGGTGCCAAAAGTCAGGAGAGGCTCGATTGTGAGGGCTCCACAGAGGCTGAGTGGTTTTCCAGAGGCAAAGTCACTTTGGGGCTGGACTGGGAGCGTGTGGTCATGGAGGGAGGATAAAGGTATTTTTAGCTAGGAGAAAAGCAGCTCTTCTCCCTCCCTGTGGGGCCCTAAAAAGTGCCGTGCAAGGGATAGCTTGGATACTCCCAAGTACTGCATAATTTTAGGGATATGTAAGTGTAGGTTTTGATGGGATTTTGGGAAAAAATTCTTCCCTGTGAGGGTGGGGAGGCCCTGGCACAGGTTGCTCAGAGCAGCTGTGACTGCCCCTGGATCCCTGCAAGTGTCCAAGGCAGGTTGAATGGGACTTGGAGCACCCTGGGCTAGTGGAAGGTGTCCCTGCCCATGGCAGGGGTGGGATGAGCTTTAAGGTCCCTCTCAACCCACACCATTTCATGATGAACCTACAGCTGATAAAGCAGGAATCTGGCAGACATTGGAAGAGCAGGAAGCACCAGTTTGTACTGGAAAAGGATGTTCCTTCAGGAATTGATTCACAGAAAACCCAGCAAAATCCTTGCTACCCAGGGTGTCCCACCCTTCAAGGGATTTTTCTGCTGCTTGAGGCAGGCACAGCCTGAGGGAGGGTTTGCTCTTGAGTCTCCATGTGACATCAGGGAGAGTTTTGGGTTTGTTCTTTCCTGTTCTCTGTTTGGAAGGGGCAAGCTGTGTTGCAGAAATGTCAGAAAAGCAATCTGAAAACAAACTGGCAAAGTCCCAGTGGGAACTGGAGCTCCTGGGAAACCTGGAGCTGGTGCTGCCAGTAAAGTTGGAGCAACAATCCAGGATTTGCTGTTGCTCAGGAGGGGCTTATAAATGACCTGTCCGTGGTCATTCGGGGCCACCTGGATGTCCAGCCCAGCTCCTCTGGGCTGTGCCATTCCCAAAACAGCCAGGAAAAGCCGCAGTGCTGGTGAAGATCCTGCTGGTGTGGCTTGTCCTGTCAGTGGGAGCTGCCCTGAGCCAGTCCCGGCATCGGTGAGGTTTTATTGGATTTCCTGTTTTGCCTCCACACTCTGCTGGGTTTGGGCCATCTGAAACAGCGTTTTTCCAGCCCTGAAAGCTCTTTTTTTCCCCCCCAAGCAAACAAGGAAAACATGGCCTTTTGTTATTTATGTTTTTTTGTGAGAGGAGGAGGAGATTTGGGACAGAATGAGCCCCAGGGCAGCGGCTTTTCTGCCTGTTCCCGGAGTTTTCTGCCTGTCTCTGGCACACTTTAAGTACCAAAGCAAATTCCTCCAGTTTGTCTGGATCTCCCATCTGGTCTCCCCCATCCAGCCTCAGCACCCATTGTGTGCTTCCCAGAAACGCTGCATGGGGTGGAAATGTGCATCCAATCATGGGAAAAGCTGGTTTCTATCAACCCCTCTCTGCCTACGTTTACTTAAAAAATTCCCTGGGGGTTTTCAGGGAGGAGGAGACCTCAGAACCCCTGCACTGCTCACTCTTCGAGGCTTCTCCGAGCCCCAGACTTGGGTGTCCCCCCCAAATTGTGTCACTGCTCTGAGAAGAGATGTGGAGCATAATGAGAATATTTCCAAGCACTTAAAATAATACTCCTGAAGCTTGAATACACATTGGGATCATTTTATTTCCTCAGAGTTTGAAGCTTTCAGGGCGTACTGGAGTCAGTTTTGTAAATTTTCTCAGTACCCACTGAAGGTTGGGATGGTTTTTGGTGTTCAAAGCAAAACTGAAAGTTTGGATAACATCTTCATGTGCAACTACACACGTCAGTAACATGACAAATAACACAAGACTCCCAAGAACAACACAAGAGACACCAATGACAAGTCCCTGTTTTTGCAGCTCACACCAGAGCTCTGTGAGTTAGTGTGCCCTGGGAGGTGTCACAGCTCCCTCTTTGCTTGTGGCATATCTATCATAATTTGTCTTCCAGATATTGATCCCCCATAATCAACCAAGCACCTGCAGCTCCCAGGAGCCAGGTGGATCCTTCTGCTCAGCTCTGGGTGCCTTTTCCAGCAGCATGAGCTGAGCCCAGTTTGTTGAGCTCTCTCTTATAACACTGATGTGATATAGGTTAATACTCTGTTTGGTTACAGTCTTGCAGTCCAGATTAGGCTGCATTGGACCCAGGTGATGGATTTTTGTAGTGGAAAAGGTTCAGTTTACATGGAGATAATGAACTATCCTGATCCAGAGCCCTGTGTGAGCATGGTGGATGCTCCAGGTGATGGTGGCTGTAGGTACCCAGGATCAGGGCTGAAATCCCCAGAGCTGTGCCAAGGCTGAGCCTCTCACTCATAGCTCAGGGTTCAGAAGGATTCCCAAAATGGCAAATCTGCAGAAGCACTGAAACACCTGAAATGAGGCACCTGAACCCACTGCAGTCCAGCCATTGGCATCAACAGTGGCTTTTGAGGGGATGGAAGCCAAAAGTCCCCAGCAGCAACAGCGCAACCAGAAAATCTTTTGGCACCACAATGTCCTCATGGATCAGGTCCTGCCATCTGCGGCACACAGGGACAATTCCAGGCAGATTTGGAGAGCAGAGCAGTCCTCACCGCAGCTCTGAGAAGCCCCTGCATGGACAGGGCTCTCACGAGATGGACTCCAGCAGCAGCTCATCGGGGGGCACAGTGGGGATGTCCATGCTGTTTATTTGGCCAAAGAACTTGGGAAGAGACCAGAACTTGAGGCGGGGGAGATTCCTCTTCCTGACGCGGATGTCGTGGGCGGTGTCGGTGCCGGAGGCGCTGCAGCGGCGGGGCGGGAGCCGCGTCCTCAGGGCCACGCAGCCGTGGCGCAGCAGCTGCGCCTGGAACTCAGAGGTCATGAAGTAGTAGAGGACGGGGTCCAGGCAGCAGTTGAGGCTGGCTAGGCACAGGGAGATGGGGTGGAAGCGCAGCGTGCTCCGGTGCAGGGCGCAGTCCCGGATGACGTTCTCGATCACCATCATGAAGAAGGGGAAGTTGATGTGGTAGGGGGTGAAGCAGATGAAGAAGACGGCAGCGCACATGAGGACCATCCTCAGGGCCTTCTGCTTCTCTCCAGCGTCCTGCAGCGCTGTGGGGCCCTCCCGCAGGGAATGCCACATCCTCCACGTGCACCAGGCGATGGTGCCAAAGGGGATGATGAAGCCAAACAGCTCTGCCACCGTCACCAGCGTGATGGCGGCCCCAGGGCTGAGCTGCTTCACACCCAGGTCCGAGAAGCAGCTGTTGATGGAGTTGGACAGGGCTGGGCTCCTGACAATGATGAGGGGCAGGCAGGCAGCCCCCACCAAGAGCCAGACCAGGGCGCTGATGGCCACATCATAGCGGCGCTTCCAGCCCTTGGCTCGGAATGGGTGCAGCAGGAACAGGTACCGCTGGATGCTGATGCAGCTGAGGAAGCAGATGCTGGCGTACATGTTGAGGTACTTCAGGTAGAAGCACACCTGGCACAGGAAGCTCCCAAAGGGCCAGGTGTGGTTGATGTAGTAGTAGGTGCGCAGGGGCAGTGAGAGGACGTGGGCCAGGTCAGCCACAGCCAGGTTGATCATGAAGATGACGGCTTTGCTCTTCCTGCTGAGGAACCGGCACAGGACCCACAGGGCAGCGCTGTTGGCCAGGAGCCCTGGGATGAAGATGAGGGTGTAGGTGGTGGCGTAGAGAGTGGACTGGAAGGACATCTGGGGGTCGGAACAGTTCCTGGAGGACCCGTTGCTCTCCATCCTGGCCGGGTCTCTTTGCTCATGGGGCGGTCAGAGCAGGGGCAGGGATCCTGGAGTGGGTGAAAAGATGCTGTAAAGCCAAAATCTCTCCATGGAGTAAGTGTGCTTTAGGACAGAAGAGTCAGTTGTGTGCAAGTCAGTGTGTGTGGGGAAAGGTAAACCCACTCCCAGGAAGCGATTCCAGGCATCAGGCATCCTCCACCCTCTCCTGCAGAGGTGCTCTGTGGGATCTCGTGAGATGCCTCAATTCCAGTGAATACCCTGAGCTCTGTAACATCCATCTCTTAATTGCCAGAGAGCTTCTGCAGCTCCCAGTGTTTTCCAGAACCACTTTTATTTTATCAAGTTTCCCATCACACTCTGTCAAATTGGTGCTCTACATCTACAAGCAATTTCAGCTGGACTGGAAATAAATAGGCATTTGAAATGGATTTAGGCACTGTCTTTGCAGATCCATGCAAGGATCTAATGTGAATCGGCAGCAAAGGCAATAATTAACATCCCCAGGCAGTGAGGCCAGAGGAGAGCTGCAGACAGATCCATCAGCTCTGGCTCCAGAGTTAAGGCTGGATTTATAAGTTAATAACTGGCCAAACACACGCCAGTTGCTCTGCTGGCCCTGCTAACTCAATTCCGGCACTCCCGGCACATTGTGCAGGCATCGTGCTGGAGCAGCAGGAATTATCCCTCAGCAGCAGGAATTATCCCTCAGCAACTGCTCAGGACATGCAGGGAGATAAATACAACTCCTTTCTAGTTAAAGTAGAAATTCTTCTCCTCCATTTACCCATGCCAGCTCACCCAGTGCTGAGGGGATTTATTAGCAGGTCATGGGGAGTTCAGGTGCTCCTGCTGCTCTCTGGAGAGGTGATGGATTTTGCCATTCGTGAGCAGATCCCATGGGAAAGAATCTGTTCTTTTGGGAAGAAGGGGTTTGGCAGCAGCAGGATGCAAACCCAGGGACTGCAGCATCATCTGTAACAAGTGGCATTTTCCCTTTGGAAATGAATCCTGTGAGAGGTGGGCAGCCTGCCCTGCCCTTCCCTGCCTGGAGCTGGGGCTGGCAGAGCCCTCAGCACCTCCTGTCCCTGTCACCCAACCCCTCATCAGCAGTAATTAATTAAGAAGCAGCCACAGTGCTGTTTCCCAGAGCCTGGTGTTTGTCACAGGGATGGATTTCCAGTAGCAAATCCATCCCAATGCTTCAAGTTACAGGATGAAGTCTTCTCCATCCTGCTCTTCCTCACCTGGGCAGCTCTTTGGTGGGGTTACCATGTTTTCAGGATCAGGAGGAAATAATAATTTTAGATATTTTATATTTTATATGCAGATAAATATCTAAAATACAGCCCTGGCCTCTCGGCTGGCTGCCCCCCAGCCTCACCTCTGATGTCAGCAGGGTCAGTGCTCCCACCCTGCTTTCCAAACTGAGCCTTTCCCAATCTGCCTTCCTGCTTTTCCTTGTTTTTCCAGTGGAACTGGGGCTGCTGAGTGAGGGCACCTCTCAGCTGCCGACTGTGCCAGAGGTTTGTGATTGCTCCACTGAGTTGGGAAAGGCAGGGGAGAGTGGACATCTGTGCTGAGGGAATACTGGGAAACAGCTCCTTGGTCCTTGCAGGATCCCTGTGCTCCTCACCTGCCCAAAAATCCTTCAGGGACTTGTGCCCTTTGCACTCAGTCTGTTTAACACAGCCAAAGGGATGGCAGGACTTGTCTTCACTTCCCTGCAGAAAATAGAGAGGGAAAACTGCCAGGGAGCGTGGGGGATGCAGCTGTTCCCAGCTCTGGCACAGCTGTCCAGTGACAGAGGTGGCACTTGGTGTGGGCTCATGGAAAGGGTCACAGAGCTCCAGGTGTCCCTGACACACAACTCAGCCCAAATCCTACACCTCTTCCATGGGGAGCCTCCCTGCTGCTTTTCTCCAGGTTTTTGACTTTTCCTGGCAGCACAGGAGTGCCTGTTCCTGGTGGGAGGGCTGGCTGGCACTCCTGGTACCCCACACAGCTTTGGAGGGCACTGGCAGGAAAGCAGCAGAGATCTCCACCCTGGGCGGGGATCAGGCCAGGCTTTTTCACTACAACAATTCCTGGGAAGGTGGAGTTGTACATTTTTCATTGTTTTCCAGTTTTCTCTTTGCCCCATGTCCCTCCAGCTTCCCCCTGCCTTGCGGGGGGTGTCAGGACAGAGATGCTCCTGTGGGCTCTGTCTGGAGTTTGGTTCAGTGCCTTTATAAATCTTCTATAAAATATTCCTGCCATTCTTTGATTATTTTCCTGTTTTATCCACGCATGGATTTAAACACAGTCAGGAGCAGGGAGTGTTTTTTTTGGCAAGGCTGAGTTTTAATCAGCTGAAACTCCACGAGGGAGCCCAATATCAGTGCCCGAGGAGCCAGAGCACCGACTGTGGACGCAGCCCCGCCATTCATTAAACATCAAATAACTGCAATTAATTAGGAGGCCAAGGCAGCTCTTAGAGCACTCGGGGCTGATTTTTGGAGTGCTCCTGGAGGCGAATGTGGCTGGAAACCGCCCGGCTCCTGTGAATCAGCCCGGGCCCCACCCAGCCCCACACCACCGGGGTGTTCCTGCATTTGCTGCTCCCGATCCATTGGCAAACTCGTCCTCATCTTTTCCATGGGCTGCTCGGACAGCCCAGGCTAAAGCTGAACTCCAGGCATGGCTGGGGAGAGCCCTCTGAGCTAGGGGATGGGGGCAGAGCTGCCTCCCTTCAGTGCTGGGATGCTGGAGGGAAAAGCAGGCTTGGGGAAAAAAAAATTAAAAATAATAATAAATCCACTTATGGCTTAAAAAGAGGTCTTGGTTGAAGTAGCGGAGTTTTCTGGCTCTGGGGTTGTAAGCAACAATTTTGTTTGTTTCATCTAGGCACTAAAAGGAAATGCGTAAATAGAGCTGGTTGCTGATGGCAGCCTCTGTCAGTAAGGACAAAATTGAGGTTTTTTTGGCTAAAACGCCTTCTCCCCATGTCCTCCCCCACACCACAGCCTGTCCCAGGCACCGACTCCCTTCACCCACCCTCGAAGACCAATTTGTGGGCACGGCAGAAGCGGCTGAGAATGTCGCACCAGCTCCTGCCCGATAACCATCTCTTGAAGAACTACAAAGACATGATAAAGTTGCTAAAACTGCGCCAGTTTCAGTGTTCTGAAGAAAAGATCAGAAATGCCACTCACCTTGCTGTGCTTCCCATGCTCCGGGGAGGTCATAGCCGTGCTAGGGAGCAGCAGCAGCCAGCGTCCTGCTTTTATTTCCCACTGCTTTTCTCAGCAATCCCAGCGCCTCCTCGTTTAACTTCCACATGGTTTCGGAGCGCTGGAATCCTGCCGGCATCTGCAGCCCGGTCCGGTGGCTGCAGAACAGGAAATCCTGTATTTTGTTTCTCTTCTCCACACCAAATGTGTGCAGTTAATAACGTGAAAGCCGCTGGGAAGGCGATGACGTCGTTTGGTGACAGTGCCCTGGGATGGAGACCTCGGATTTCTGTCCCCGCAGGGCACAGGGGCTGTGGAAGGGGATGGTGCCCTTCCCTCCGGCTGCTCCTGCTCCTCTCCACGGTCACTTTGCCCGGGAAGAGCTGTAAAATACAGGAGCAGACTCCCAATAAGTGCTCGCTGAAGGAAAACCGAGCACTCTGCCAGTGTAAGTTACTGGAAGGGAGTAATTTTCCCTCATTTTCTTGGAAGCTTGGTTAGCCTCAGACTATCAAGGCTGCAGGCTAAAGCTGGAGGGTTTGGACTTTATTCCTGACATAATGTGATGGTTTAAGGTGGAGATTTCCCCCCAAAATACTGTTGTTTAAAAAACCCATAATGTGCATCATTCCCAATCTTTTCCTTTAATTCCTTTAATTCCCTTCCTATATATATATATGCACATATAGAGCGTTTTCAGCTGTTTTTCTGCCGGCTGAGCGTGACTTCCTTTCTGCATGGCCAAAGAAGTGGTGTAACTTCATGGTGTGACTTCTTCTGAGCTGCCTCTTTTCCAGCTGAGCAGTTTTACCTGATATCCAGGGTCACAGCTCACGGCTCAGGGCTTGTACAGATAATTTGGCTGTTGGCAACTTTCCCTTCCTGGAGGTAGCATAAAAATAGAAATATTCCTACCCTATTTTTTGTAAATGGTTCTGTAACCTCACTAAATTAATGTGAACAGAACTGTGGAGGAGAGATGAAAGGAGGAAGATCTTATCAACCTGTTACCAGCTCAGGGGCTGGGGTCAGGAGTGCACCAGAGCTGTGGCACCCACTCAGCTGCCAGGTCTCCTTGTGCCCAAAAATCACAGAATCTGAGAGTGATTTGGATTGGGGACCTTAAAGACTCTCTGATTCCAACACTCCTGCCATGGGCAGGGACACCTCCCACTACCCCAGGTTGTTCCAAGCCCTGTCCAGCCTTGGACACTTCCAGGGATGGGGCAGCCCCAGCTTCTCTGGGCACCCTAAATCCCCATGGTTCTCATTTCAGAGGATTTGAGAGATGCAAGAACTGTTTGTCATTGCCAGTTTTCTTCCTGTGCATCTCTTCCAGCAGCTGGTGCTGATCCTGGGAAGAAGGAGAAGCCCTCGTGTGTTTGTGGAGCATTCAGAGAGCACAGAAGGGAGGCTGGCACTGTGCCCTGTGTCCCTTTCCAGAGGGCAGAGGTTAATCCCAAAGTGAAGGGGCTGTTTTATCAGGATATCCTGCCTGGGACATCCTATTTCTGTGTCTGCAGCAGCATATCCAGCCATCCCTGAGCCCTATTTTTAGGTGTGGGTTTTTTTTTTTCCAGCTGTGCTGCTGGGGAGGGAGAGATCAGTGGATGTCAGACCCAAGCAAGGGCTTTGTAACCAAGCTGAGCCCTTCCTCTGCTCCTTGGCAGATTTTGGAGAGCTTTTACAGAGGATCACAACATTCCTGGCTATGAAAAACTGAGGGATTGACAAACCTCAGTCCTCATCCTTCCACACACATGGATCAACCTCTCCATTCTTCTTTCAACTTGAACATGTTTTTGTTTAGCATTTCTGTTTCTCTGGCTCATCCCCAACGTGCCTTTCACACTTGGCAACGTTCTGCTTTCAAAGGCAGAAGACACAAAGGAACTTTTAAAATAACTTTTTAAATAACTGTGAGACTTTATCTAAGGCCTCCAGATAAAGGTCTCTTCTCCTGCAGCCTGGTATCCTGCGGGCAGGGGGCCAAATGCAGATGATCAGCATCTCTCAAGCGCTCAGCATTGAGAATATCTGACAGGATGCACCTGAAGGATGTATGAAAAGCAGGGGGAGGAGGAGGTTTGTTCACACAAAGCAGCTTCACCCTTGTGCAGGGAGCTGAGCAGGGCTGGGTGAGCCCCCAGCTCATTGTCCCTCTTGCTGTCACACAGACTTCTCTGCAGGGACAGCATTTGGGAAGCTCTGATTCATTTTACAGCAAATCATTGTCAATGCCTCCCTTACTTTTTGGGCTAAGCCTTTGTCTAATCCACAAACCCAGCATTTTTGGTTAAAATGTACCAGTCATCCCCAAAATCTTTTAAGTGCGATGAAGTGGTTTCATGTTTTTGAGCTGTGGGGATGTTATCCTGCATTTCCAGCATATTTTTTTTTTTCCGTGGGCAGAGAGCTGGTAATTTCATTTAAGGGAAGCAAGAGGTACTGCAAGATTCTGCAGCTCAGAACATGAAGCTGCAGAAAGCCTTTAAATCTCTCAGGAGTTTTTTCCAAATATGTTTGTCCTCATGCACAGGAGAGCCCTTTCAAGCCGGATGGGAGGTACCAGACATCTGCTCCTGGTTAGGATGCACTGCAGAAAAACACATTTGCTTTTTGCTAAAAGGTGAATGGCTCATGTTCTAGAGGAAAAGAAATGTGTTTACCCAGGGCTGTGCCTTAGGCACAGGCCAGTGCAGGTGGCTTGGAGACATCACCACATCTCCATCCTGAGCAGTTCCCTTCAGAAGATGCTCCAGCTCCAGAAGACCTTCTGATCCCTCTTTCATACCCCTGTGGAGCTGTACCAAATCTCTTGATTTGGTTCAATTCTGCCTTTCTGTGGCATGTCTGTTAAAACAGCTTTTCTGTGTGTGCCCAAGAAGGAAGTCTCTTTCTACTCGTGAGTCTGAGCAGCAGGACCAGCACAAGAGATAATCCAGGAGCAACATCATGAAATTATATTTCCTCTTGTCAAAATAATAAACATGTTTTTTGGTCACAGGAAATGGGGTGAATTACAGGAACCTGAGCCAGGCTTGTTGTGCCTCTGATTGTGTGAGGCAAAGCAGCTCCTGCAGCCCAGGTCCTGGGTCAGATCCAGCACCAGCCAGCTGGGAAGGCAGCTGGAGCAGTCTCATCCTCACTGGAATGCCTGTTTTCTTCTCTTGAGATGCGCCCTGAGGTTTTGGAGGCCTGAACTAAAGGGTTTGGATATCACACGTGGGATTTTTAAGGCCAAATGGGTCATCTTAGACTTTCAGAAACTGCAAGTTTTCCCTGATCTCTCTCTGCTCTGAGCTGTTGCTCTCTGGGCTGGCCCATCCTGACTGACTTTCCCTGGTGGTTTAAACCCATCTGGCAGCTGAACCCCACAGAGGTGGTTTAGCTCTACCCCAGCCAAAACCAGGGCACTTTCCCCCACACCAGAAGAGACTTTCAGTCAGAGTTATCTGATCCCCTGCACACCACAGGATTGAAAGTGGTGAATGTGACTCTTCCTCACAGGTTGGGGCTGCAGTATGGAAAAGGAGCATTTTGGGGAACCTGAGGGAGTTCAGAGGGTAAGTGAGGCAGGAAAATGTGGGGAGCTGAGGTGCTTGGGGAATGCCATCATGGAGATGGAGAATGTTATCTCTGATGGAGACACCAAATCCTTGCTAAGGTTATGGGCAGGAGAGCACTGTCACTCCTGGACACAGAGCAGCTGTAGCAGGTATTCCCATGCCTTGCCCATCTCCCACTACCTGGGACACTTTCCCATCCTTAAAATACTTCTAATAGAAGTGTGGTAGATTCAAAACTTAAATAAATAACCACCATTCAGAGTAAAAACAAGCAACAAATCAGTTAAGAATAATAAAAGTTGTGCTCCTTCACTTGAACTCTGATCCCAGGAGGAGCTGATCCCATGCAGTTTTCCAGGTACCAGCGATAACTACAAAACTCAGCTGATGTTTGCAAAATAGCTTTTATTTTTTTTTTTGAGCATCAGTTCTCGGGAAGTAAAACCCACAGAAGGAGCTACAGAGTTCCCGTAAGTGCCCTCGGCTTGTTTTCACAGGCTGATCAAGGGAGACGGGTGCGAAAGTGAAGGGACAGGAAACAGCTCCCAGTCACGCTGAGGCTGAGCAAGGTCTATAAAAATCCTCCAAACAAGCACTGAAACTGAACTCTCCTTCTCTGACAACTTTATACGGAGTGTAGCTTATGAGAGACTGCTGAACTGACAACAATGTGCAAACATTTATTGTGTCAGTGACATCAGAGAGAACATTTCCATCGACCCCAGTGCATCCTACTCAGCCCAAAATCATCTTCTCACACCTGGGAGGAGAACTATGACAGCTTGTTGTGTTTAATTAGTGCTGTTGCCTTTTAGAGGGAAATGGTTGTTTAAACCCTGATTCTTGGCTTTCCTCCAGATCCTTTTTTTTTAAATTTATTTTGTAAAACAGAGAAGTGGGAAAACACAATATACAGAAAATATTTGGCTGACTTACATTTACTCACTGGAATTGAATGGTTGGAGTTAAAATACACATAGCAAGTGTTTCTGGTATTTTTTCTGGTTTTGTAGCAGCTGTTGCAAGACTGTACAAATTGTTCACATTCTTTTGAAAATATACTGATTTCCAAAGGCAATAAATTGGTGACTATTCAGCCAAATCCATGCCCAGGTATCATGAGATACCCTTGAAGTTACAGAGTGTGTAGACTCGGCTGAAGAGCTGTAACTAATTAAAAATAATGGGTAAATGAATCCTTCCTTGTCACTGCTTTGCATAGCTACCTAAAAATGTAAACATTAGGATCATGACAAGACCTGGTGGAAAAAAAGAATCACATTAGTTTATGAACTTAACTTCTGGTCTATCAGTGAAATCACCTTGGCAAGGACTCTTCCCTTTTTTAAAAGATGCATCAACTGAACAGGTTGAGCTGAGATTTTTTTGGGGCAGATTCATCTCAGGTACCTCTGGACCACACACAGAAGGGAGTAAGAACCTGAGTGGTACCACCAGCACCATCAAACCCACCTGCACTGACCCCAGGACCACCATGGTCCTGCCTCAAGGGGTCCAAAGGCAAAAGCCACCTGCCCATGTCCACCTTGCCAGCTTGGAGAGGAAGAAAGTTACCTGGAGCAAGGGAAGGTGCCACTCTTTGGATGTTTGAGGAGAATTTGTCTCACAGAGGGTCTTGCACCAGCTGCAGGTGCAAGTTCTGGGATGTGTCAGCAATTAGGGAGCAAACAGAGCTGGGTGAGGAGGGAAAGGAGGAACAGAGCAGGAGAGTGTGTGTGGAAAGGGGGAGCAGAGGTCACTGGTGACCAGTGGGATGCACCAAACCCAGGAGCACATGGAAACCACCTTCACCTGTCCACAGCCCCCACTGCACAAACCACAATGTCCTTTGGTTGCTACTGGCCAGTTTTGGGTTCTGGTGTGGTTTTCCCAGAGAAGATCCTTAGCAGATGTCAGTGTATGAATGTGGGATTGTCTCTGGCTTGATCACAGAGCCTGCAACTGGGAAAATAGAGGAAAAGCCTGGGACTTTTCCACCATTTCCCAGTATAAGTTTTTTCACTCTCTCCTGTGTATTTTGTAGTCCAGTGAGGCCAGGTGTGGGCGGCACAGGGAGGGGGACAGTCACATCAATTGAGCCACTCACCAGATTCTAACACAGCAGTCTTAGACAAGGTTTTATCTTCTATATACTGAAAAAATTCCACTACCACAAAATTCCTTTGGACAAACCTGCAGGATCTTCCACAACAGAGTTGGTAATGGGGTATCCCAGACCAGTCTCAGATTTCACACGAAATACCTTAGCTTCTTCCAAGCAGCTTTCTTGTCATTCCCTCATCGACGAGGCGCTCTCTTTGCTCATGAGCCGGCTCCGGATGGCCATGCTGCTGTGCCTGGAAATCTGTTCCTGGAACTCAGAAGTCATGAAGAAATAGATGATGGGATCCAAGCAACAGTCGAAGCTGGCGAGGCTCAGGCAGAAGGGCTGGGTGTAGAGCGTGATGGTGCTCAGGAAGCAGTCTGTGATGACATTCTCCTTCACCAACATGTAGAAGAAGAAGTTGATGTGGTAGGGAGCAAAACACACACAGAACACAACAGCACACATGGAAACCATCCTGAGGGCCTTCCTCCTCTCCCCGCTGTTTTCCTCTGGGACATGGAAGCCCCGGATGGAGTTTCTTGTTTTCCATGTGCAGAATAAGATGATGACGAGCGGGCCCACGAAGCCCAGGAGCTCAGCAGCGCCAGTCATCAGCACCGTGCCCACCTTGCTGTCGATCGGCTTCACCTGCAGGTCAGCAAAGCAGCTGGTGGTGTTGGCACCCAGCCCGTGGCTCCTCATGATGGGGAAGGGCACACAGAGGGCACCCACAACGAGCCAGACCAGGGCGCTGATGGCCACGTCATAGCGGCGCTTCCAGCCCTTGGCTTGGAAGGGGTGGTACAGGAAGAAGTAGCGCTGGATGCTGATGCAGGTGAGGAAGCAGATACTGGCATACATGTTGAGGTACTTCAGGTAGAAGCAGAGCAAGCACAGGACATCCCCAAATGGCCAGATGTGGTTGATGTAGTAGTAGATGCGCAGGGGCAGCGAGAGGACGTGGGCCAGGTCAGCCACAGCCAGGTTGATCATGAAGATGACGGCTTTGCTCTTCCTGCTGAGGAACCGGCACAGGACCCACAGGGCAGCACTGTTGGCCAGGAGCCCTGGGATGAAGATGAGGGTGTAGGTGGTGGCATAGAGGCTGCTCTTGAAGGGGATGTCCTGATGGGAGCAGCTCTGGTTGCTCTGGGTCATGACTGGGTTGCTGGAAGAGGCTGTGATGGTGTAGGGTGAGTGGATCATTCCTGTGGAGACAAAAATGGGATGTGAAGGCAAAGGTTCTGCAAGAGTTGTCAGTGCTCATGTCTGCATTTCCCATTTGGCTGTTCAGCACAAAGCAGAGGTTTGGGAATGTTGTCTGCATGAAACATCCTGGAATCATGTTCAGAGCTGCCCTGTCAGAGATCCCACTCTTCCCTCTAGCTGGGAGACCATTCCTGGTGTGTCAGTCCCAGGAGCACAAATGAAGCTGTGCCACACTGATCATGGGGCAGCAGGAAAAGCTGCCCATCGTTTGGCCATCTCCTCAAGGTCTCCTGTGGTTTGGTCTCTGAGAGCAAGGCAGGAATACATGGATGAAAGTGGCATATCCCAGCCTCCATCACGGTCATGGCCCAGCGCTCAGAGTGTGGGTGCCAAGCACTGAATCGTGGAATGGTTTGGGTTGGAAAGGACCCTAAAGCCCATCCAGTCCCACCCCCTGCTATGGGCAGGGATGCCTTCCACTATCCCAAGCTGCTCCAAGCCCCATCCAGCCTGGCCTTGAGCACTTCCAGGGATATGTTGGGCTATATTGGGCATTACGTGAGGGACAGGCCTCCAAGCCCTTCAGAGGACCTCATGGACCCACTTTTCCTGGCATTACGGGCACAAACCACATGCAAAAGGGTAGCAGGGAATGAACTTGGAAAATGTGACTGTTGTGAACACAGCCGGTGCTCCTGAAGTGTTCTGTTAATGTATTTAAGCTGATGGAACACACAGAGACCTGGTCACGCCACCAGCTTCTATTTCTCATCACCATGGCAGCCTCAGTCTGACTCTTTTTTCCATCAGATAATTTTACTTTTTCGGTACTGCCAATTTCTGCCTCTCAGCCATCAGCAAGATGCCACGTGTTGAACTGTTGGGCCACTTTTCTCTTGCCAGCTTTTGTAACCAGGACCAGTAAGTTTGGCAACTCTTCCTCAGCAAGGCAACACAGGCAGGAATTGGGGTTTATTGGGGGTTTCCTCCCAGGTTTATAATTCTCACTACAGTGATTCCCTCCCATGTTGACTATAACGGTTAAAGTTGAAAATCAGCTTCATATGGCACTGCAGACACTGATTCACTCCTCTGACTCATTTCCTGCAAGGGGCATTCGCCAGAAAAACTGTCTCTGTAGGTAGAAATTAGTAACTCCTACTCTGTTGCTGAAGCTTTTTCCTTCGTGTTACCAAAAGAGTTTAGAGCTCTCACTGACACAGAGCACAAATTGCTGGGTTTTCAGTCTCTTAATCATTGTGGTGCTTACATTTGGCAGTTCTGTCCAGGCTGCCATGGAAGGGTTGGGATTCAGTCCCCAAAATGCCCAGACATGGCAAGGTCCCACATGGGACATGGGCAGTGAGCAGGACCTTGTAACCCCAAACAGATTCTTGCATTTCTTTCTCAGCTTCTCTCTCACATTCCCACAGCCTTCAAAAAGCAAGGTCTATGTGTTTATCTCCTGAAGCAGCCTCAACTTCAGCAGCTCCAACTGCTCTGAGCATCAGGAAAGTGCTAGTTTTGGGAAGCTCTCTGGCTCATCCTCTTCCTTCACCAAGATGCTGGATCCCAAAGCCCTCAGAGATACTGGATCCCAGGCCCTCAGAGCTGCTGGATCCCAGCCCTCAGACCTACTGGATCCCAGCCCTCAGACCTACTGGATCCCACACCCTCAGAGCTGCTGGATCCCAGCCCTCAGACCTACTGGATCCCAGCCCTCAGAGCTGCTGGATCCCAGCCCTCAGAGCTGCTGAATCCCAGCCCTCAGAGCTGCTGGATCCCAGGCCTCATTGCTGCTGGATCCCAGCCCTCAGACCTGCTGGATCCCAGGCCTCAGAGCTGCTGGATCCCAGCCCTCAGAGCTGCTGGATCCCAAAGCCCTCATTGCTGCTGGATCCCAAAGCCCTCAGAGATACTGGATCCCAGGCCCTCAGAGCTGCTGGATCCCGGCCCTCAGACCTACTGGATCCCAGCCCTCAGACCTACTGGATCCCAGCCCTCAGAGCTGCTGGATCCCAGGCCCTCAGAGCTGCTGGATCTCAGGCCCTCATTGCTGCTGGATCCCAGGCCCTCAGAGCTGCTGGATCTCAGGCCCTCATTGCTGCTGGATCCCAAAGCCCTCAGAGATACTGGATCCCAGGCCCTCAGAGCTGCTGAATCCCAGCCCTCAGAGCTGCTGGATCCCAGGCCTCATTGCTGCTGGATCCCAGGCCTCAGAGCTGCTGGATCCCAGCCCTCAGAGCTGCTGGATCCCAAAGCCCTCATTGCTGCTGAATCCCAAAGCCCTCAGAGCTGCTGGATCCCAGGCCCTCAAAGCTGCTGGATTTCAGCCCCCAGAGCTGCTGGATCCCAGCCCTCAGAGCTGCTGGATCCCAAAGCCCTCATTGCTGCTGAATCCCAAAACCCTCAGAGCTGCTGGATCCCAGGCCCTCAAAGCTGCTGGATTTCAGCCCTCAGAGCTGCTGGATCCCAGCCCTCAGAGCTGCTGGATCCCAGGGTCTCAGAGCTGCTTTTGTCCCTCCAGCTCCATCCCAATCCCCTCCCCACACACAGCTCTGCTCCATGTTCCCCATCCCAGGACACCGCAGCCTTGCTCCTGCCAGGAGGCCAAAACAGGCCCATGAGGAGGGAAGAGGGACGAAGTGCGACAGAAAGACAGAAAAGAGATTCATCTGGCTCCTGGATTTATCTCCCCTGAGAAGCAGCAATGGAGGCCTCCTGCTCTCCATCTCAGAGTTACCAGGACAGGGAGTGAACAGGGACTGGAGCTGAGCACGGGGCTGTTCCTCCCTTCAGAGTGGAGGATGCAGGTTACATCCCATTTCCTGGGAGAGCTGGGAATTTCTGCTGCTCAGGAGGTTTCATCCCTTTCCAGCTGCTGTCCACGGCCTTGTCTCTGGTAAAATCACACCCACTGCACCTTCTGTCCCTTCAGGTCACCTCTCCCTTTGCCAAGAAACCACTTTCCAAGTCCTCACATGCCTGGTTTTCCTTGGATATCAAAGCTGGAAGGTCTGGCCTGATGCTCCTCCAGACACAGCTGGTGGGTGACCATTAAAACCACACAGGATTAGGTACAACTGCAAAATGTTCTATTTTAAAGATACTTTTATAATCGATTATCTAATTAAATGCTGGCCAATGTGTGCTTGTTCTTCAGTCCAATGAGTGACAGCAGCCAATTTGCTTATCAAGGTCCTTAAATACAGCTAGATCTTATTTAATGCCTTCCAACCCAGAATATTCTGTGATTTTGTGACGTAGATCTCATGTGACACTAAGGACAATTGGGGTGATGGGGTGATGATCTGCTGACTCAAACTGGGCTCTGACCAGAGGTTTTAGGGCAAACTGCTGCATCCAGCATGTGTCCCTGGAACACAAGGGTGATGCTGAGGGTGCACACTCCATCCCAGACCTCAGCTTGGCTTCCTAGTGGGACAAACCCAGCCCAGAGCATGGAGAGCTTCCCCCTCCTCCATCACCTTCATCTGCTAATTGTCCACAAGGTGTCAGAGTTCATTCAAATCTCATTTCTTGGCTCTCTTTAAGCTATTTTTCTCACCCCCAAATGTTGTCTGAATGGCAGCAGCGGGAGCTCTCATGAGTCCACCTTGCCATCATTTAGGAGGAACACAAACTGAAAATATCCAGTGTTGCTGAATAACTGATATTAGGAAAAAATTGCTCCCAGGAGTGGGCCTGGTTGTTGGTGTCATTTCTGGTGATCTTTAAAGGTCTTTTCCAACCTAAATGATTCTATATCATTCAATTTGCAAGTAGAAGAATCCTGAAAAGCTGCACTTTGGTGGAGATCGTGGAGCTGTGGTGAGCCTTGGAGCCAAGAGGTTATAAAACCTGTCCTGCAGGTGATGTCCCAGCCCCACCACCCCAGCAGATCTAACTCAGAGACTGGGAACAGGAGGTGGGTGCCCTGGAGTCAGAAAATCTCTCTGTGCATTCAGGGAACTCAGGGTCTGAGCAGGGTGACCTGGCTGGCAGTGCACACAATTAATACATTACCACAATTAATATGCATGGGGTGGTGTCTGCTGCCTCATCAGCAGGGCCTTTCTGAGGATTAAGAATTTCATTACAAAACCATAAAAACATAACAAGATTAAACCATCTTTTTAATCAAAATGCACCCAGACACAGTGCACCACAAAATGTCTGCATTTCTGCCTTTCCTCTCTCTTGGGCTCAGACTGAGGCTTAATCCCATACCAACCCCTTCTCTTCCCACTTGTGCACAAAAGCAGACACTTGAGATACCACTGAGGGGCCTAAAATTACATCTCCAAAGTCCTTCACTGCATGGTGGGTGTGCAGCAGGGGCTGCAGAAAACTGAAATCTCCAGTGGATTTTATAAGTGCTCATTTACATCCTGCAGAGAGGTGGCTCCCACTACAATATTGCTTTCGAAAAGGATTTTTTTTTAAACAGTATCAAATAAACACACTGAGATCCAACCAGTATTTTTTATGTTTTTATGAGATTCTGCATCCCTGATGCTGTTGCAATAAGGATATAAGAAGAGAGCATTTTATTACTGGAAACTAAGCATAGCATTCCTAGGCAAAAGATGTTCATCTGGATAGGCTGAGAAGCACAGGGATGTCATTCCAGAGCCCTGTACCTGTCTGAGGTGCCCATCAGAGCCAGGTTAATTGATTTGATTGGGGCACAAACATCTCCACACTCTGCCCTCAGTGCACAGCCATGACACCAAAGTGAAACCTCTGTACTCGGAGTGGAACATTTTACAGTTAAAGGTGCTTTTTTGGGTTCTCTTTCACAGAAGAAAAGCAGGCCTGGGCTGTCTGCTGTATTTTCGTTTTGCAGTAATGGTGGAGCTCCTTCCTGCTGCTCCAGCAGAGACAGCAACAGCCCCCTCAGGGCCCTGGCTCCAGGCTGGGCAAGAGCTGTCCCACGGATGCGCTTCCCTCATGGAAGGAATTCCCATGGCTTGATGATGCTGGCACTGGGGCCAAAGTCCCTGCACTTTTACTTGACACCAAAATATGCTCTTGAAAAAAACCCTACTGTCCCTGCACATCTCCTGCCTCAACCTGCTGAGGAATCCCCTCCTGCAGATCCTGACATCCTGACTCACCTTGTGTGAGATTCCCTCTTGATCCACGTGCAGAAATCTTGGATTCAGGGGCCACCCACTCTAAGTCCTGTCTGTGACCACCCCGTGGGCTGTTTGCTGGGCTCCCAGCAGAGCTGAGCTGCTGGTGCAAGCGAAAGCAAAGTCAACAGAAAAGCACCTTTTGCAAAGTACAGCTGCAAACCTGCAGACCATGAAGTCAACTTTAAAACCTTCAGCCCATGAAGTTTAAAACCTTCAGCCCATGAAGTCAAGTTTTAATCCAGACTACAGCCTGAATTAGGAATTAAAACCACCTCACGATTCTCATTAGCAAAAGCAAGTCCAAGCAATCCTGCTATTTTTGTCATCATGTGTCCCTTCACTATTATCAATTTCCTCCTGCTGCTGCTCACTCGCAGAGCCTCAGATGGCACAAAGATGGGCAGCACATGGATTTTATTTTATGGCAATATAAATCCCCGTTGGAAAAAACAGATTTGCGTTTTACCCTTACTGTCAACCATCACTTTAAAATAAAATATATTCCCAGAGGAATCAGGCAAGAGACAGAAATTATCCGTGTTAATGACACTGGAGAAGAGTTGGAGCACCACTAATTGCCCACGCCTGACATTTGTTTTTGCAGGCACAGCAGCCGCTGTTTGAACTCCTCCATGTGTTCACCCAGAGCATTGGCACACAAGGAGAGCAGCGGCTGCTGCTGCTGCTGCTGCTGCTGCTGCTGCAGGGGCTCCAAGTGCCACAAAGCTCCTCCTGGCAAGAACCATCCCCTAAGGAAAAGCCCGAGGAAAGAAAGGGATGTTTCTGCAGGAAGCAGCACGGTTCTAGATCCCAGGGAGAGGGTTTGAAGCAGCCTTACCTTGGCAGGCAGAGTCGTGCTCAGCGCAGCCGAGTGCTCAGGAGGAAGTGAAATGTCCCCTGCACCACTGTTTACACCAGCAAGGGAACCTGGGTGACATCACGACGTGCCACAAAAGGTGCTGCTTTTGCCGGTGCTCAGCTGTGGCTCCAGCCCTGCTCCCAGCCCTGCCAGCTCAGCCCTGGTCAGCTGTCCCCACAATGACCCCAGAATGGGGTTACGTGCCTTTGTCCCAGGTGTTTTCTGTCCTGTGGCTCTGCTGGGTTGGCTCAGCACCCACTGGGAAAATTCCAAGTGGAGTTGGGTGCAGGGCACCCCTTCCTCCTCTCCAACTCTTCCTTCCCTCCAGCTCTTCCTCCTCTCCAACTCTTCCTGCCCTCCAACTCTTCCTCCTCTCCAAGCACAGCTCTGAGCAGACCATGGAAATGCTCCGAGGTTTCTGCCCGCTCCTGCCTGGCAGCTCAGTCCTGCTGTCCCCTCCTGCCCCTGGGGCTGAGGACCTGCTGGGTGCTCTGCTCCAGCTCAATCCTCCTGCAGATGAGGTCTGACTTCCCAATGGCTTTTTTTAGCACAATGTGAGCCATGCCTGACATTTCTCCTGAACTAAATAAGTCCCCAGCTCGGTTTACACTCGCTGGATCTCCCTGCCAAGGGTGGCACTTCTGACATTGCTTCAAGGAATGGGCACAGATGCAGCCTCACCTTATCCCAGGGGATAAATACATGGCTGGGGCTACAGCTTTACCCCTTGGAGGATCTCACTGTTTGGATTTTCAGAAAGCCACCAGGAATCTGCCCTGCTTGTCCTCTCTGGGATCTGGCTCTCAGCACTCGACCGTCACCAGTTGAACTCTGCTCTGCTGTGGTCTGAGTGTGTGGAATCAAACATCACAGCAGCTCCTACCTGACGTGGGGACAATGTAAGTGTTGATGTCTGACAGCTCAGAAACCTCAGAAACCCAAAACTGATGGCTCATTCAGGTAATCCCACGCTGTGCTTTCCAGACAGTTTCGTTTCCATCACTTGTCAAAGCAGGTTGGTAGAAGTTGGGAGCTTGCCAGGTGTTTATTTTAATATTATTTATATGGACCTTGTGAAAAGCAATAGTGAGGTTTTGGCCAGTGCTGGAATGTTTATCAGCACATCCTGTTTAGCTGATTTTTTTTTTTCCTCAGCAACAGAAACATATTTATTGGAATTTATCCAATCACAAAATTGTCTTTCCCATAAAATCACTGCACTCTGCAGCCTGGCAAGCTGAGAATTTGGGAACAGCAATTCCCTGACTGACCCCACCAGCTTCTGTGGAAAACAAACATTCACTCAATCACAGAATCATGGATGGTTTGGAAGGGAAAGGAATTTAAAGCTTTTCTTGTTCCACCCCCTGCCGTGGATAGGGACACCTTCAACAATCCCAGGCTGCTCCAAGCCTTGTCCAACCTGGCCTTGGGCACTTCCAGGGATCCAGGGGCAGCCACAGCTTCTCTGGGCACCCTGTGCCAGGGCACCACCACCCTCATTATCAGCTCTTGTGCAGATGCTCTTCTCTGCATGAATCTCCATCTAGGACAGGCTTGACTGATCTGAGCAAAAGTCACAATCCTTGTACAAAAAGGAGAGGGAAAAAGATGCAGCTGCTGTTCCTGCCTTTCCCCATGGCCATAAATTGCTCTGGTTTGGGGCAGGTTATTACATGAGAGTTTTAGGACCACATAGGAAATTTAAAAGCGCACCTGCAGAATATACTGCTGAATATTCATTGCACCTGCAGAATATACTGCTGAATTTCTTCTCCCTTAAATAAGTACAGTTGCAGAGGATCTGAACCCTGTTTACTGGGGTGGTTTATCAGTTATCCTGCAGACAAGGGCTCAGGAAGTGGCTTTTTCTGCTGATAAACCAGAACTGCCTGGAGATTTTGCAGACAGTTATGCTGGGTCCGACGGAATTTCCCTACAGAGCTCTTTGCTGTCATTCTGAGGGTAAAACTTTGGTTTGTGCAGCATAAAGGCTCTTCCTCCTCTTGGTTATGGCTTCCCAGAAATATTCATTACCATAATTACCTGGATTAAAGGAGAGTTTGGATCCTGCAAGGCCACCTGCACTTTGGTGCCATCATCATGTGACGGATAATTGAGCAATACCATGGTTTTAACCCAAAAAATAGCTCCAGCTTTGCCCGTCTGCTGTTCAGAGGCTGGGTTTGATGTGCAATGATCCCAAATAGAAGTTTCCATGCCTTTTCCATGCTTCTGTTTCCTTTCCAAGTTTTTTCCCCAAATCCAAAATTAAGTGGCTGCTCTGTGGTTTAGTCCATTGAACTGTAACTGGTTTTTTAGAGGTTTTCCACATCTATAAGGGGAGAAATCAAATAAGGAAAAAACCCTCCCATAAAACAAATTACAGCCCTTCAGTGGGTACCAGAGGAAAAGCAGCTGCATTTCTAAATTATTATTGAGACAAATATGTAATTTATTAAAATGTATTGTTTGGTATATAGAAAACATTATTATAGTACATTGTGTAGTATTATTAATATAGCAATATTCATAATAGTGCATAATTATTAAAATTTTTCTAAAATCACAGAAACCCAGGATATTTGGATGGGAAGTGACCTCAAAGTCCATTCAGCTCCACCCCCTGCCATGGGCAGAGACGCCTTCCATGATCCCAAGCTGCTCCAAGCCCCATCCAACCTGGCCTTGGACACTTCCAAGGATAGGGCATTCAATAAATAATAATAATATTGGATGGAGCAGCCAATAAATAACATCAAGATTTAGATTTCATGTCAATTTTTTTTTGCTGTCAAGTCAAGCCTTTGGAGTGTGGAAAAGCAGATATTCAACAAAAGATCACACCAAGAAATTTATCTAAGTTTGGTCAAAAGTTGTACTCTGACAATGAGAAAATAAATAATTGTCTCCTGATTCAGTGATTCTTCCTACGGAGAATATAAAGGATTAATTAAGGGAGAGTGAAATGTATATGTGGAGGTTAAATTACATAACGATGTTGTTTACTCTAATATATCAGATAACAGAAAGACGAACAGAGAATGACAAACATTTCAAAAATCTTCCCTTTTATTTCCGGTTTTGGGCTTCAAGCTGATAATAATTTTTTTTTCTTGCAACAAAAAGGAGCAGGAGGCACATGGAAAAAGTCAGAACGGGCTGTTCTGTGAGAAATAACTTCTAATTACCTGCATTTTCTGGCCCCTGAAACATCATTGCTCATTAGTGCTTGTGCCTCTCTGCTCTTACAGAGCTTCAATTGCAGCACGTCGTTAACGATTTCCTCCGCCCCCAGTACAGACACACACGTTCCTCCTGTCCAAAAGAGAGGCTGATCCTGTTCCAAAGAAATGGATTTTTAATTCAAACCAGCTCTTTTCCTAACAGAGCTGCCCAGTAGCCATGTCTCAGCCCATCCCTGTGTCCCACAACAGCCGTTCCCTTCCGTGGGTGCTTGGAATGGGGATAAGGAACGAGCTGAAAACACACACCAAGGGTTTCTACAGGAACAAAAATATTCCCCCCTGACAGCAGAAAGAGAAAGATCTTGGAATGCTGGTGGCCAAACCCTTGGAAGCTCGCCCTGGTTTTATTCAGAGCAGCTTGAATCCCTGGAGCTGGAGGAGAGTCTGAGGAGCCTTTCCAGTGGGAGAGCCAGGACTGGCCAGTGCTGGCCACAAGGATTTGCTCATCAAAACCATTGCTCTTTGTCAGAGTCATTTACTTCCTAATTCTGGGTCTTTTGCAGAAACTAAAAAGCAGAAAATGTGTCTTCCCCTCTAACCAAGCAGAGCCTCTGAGAAGTATTTTCCATGCAGCTGATGCTAAAAATAATCATTGGTTTTCTTTGCTGAAAACTCTTCATCTCTTGCAGCTCAGAATCCCTTGACAGACAGATTCCAGCAGCCTTTTTGGAGGGGATAAATGAAAATTTTGAAGGAGAGGAACCTGGGGAGGAAAATGAACTCTAAGTTTTGCCTGTGGTGGTTTTAATTTCTTTGCCCAGTTTAATTTCTTTGCAAAAGTTCTGTTCCCAAGGGGGTCTTTGTAGTGGTGAGTTCCCCTGGAGCAGCTGCCACAAGCTGGCACATGAAATTCCTTTTCCTTACGTGCACAGGGAATTGAGTGCATTGTTTGTGTTCCTTCTTGGAGCTTTATGCTAAAGCCATTGCTCTCGTTTTCCTGGGGGAGAATCATCAGCACAATCTGGTGAGGTACAGTTAAATGTAAAGGTTATAATTTGTTAATTTAGAGCTTCCTGCAAAAAGAGCTGCTGGTGTTGGAACATCAGCCTCAGGGAACCAAGTCAGCCTGGAAGTATCTCCTGGAACTCTGTCACCTCTCACCCACAGGTGACTCACTGCTCTGTAGAGGCAGGACAAGTCTGAGAGTCACAGTGTGAGCTTGGACACATCCCAGACCATCCTGGGATCCCATGATCCAAAAGCCAGTGTCCCAAATATTGTCTGTGACACTGGTGCAGCCTCCCTATGAAGGCTACAAAGAGAAGGGTGAGAGTTTTCGTGAGAACTGGAAGACAAACCTAATGAACTCCGTGGGGAATTCCCAAGACCAGAAAACCCCCTCCCAACAAATATCACAACCCCAGTCATGTTCTTCATCACATTTTCTTCATGAGGCTCTGCTTCCCCTTTCACTTCATCTGGAAACAGCACCAAAGACTCCAGCAAAAAGAGAATTTGATTGCATTTAAAATTAGGAGACTTTTAGATGAGATACTGGGGAGAAATCCTTCCCTGTGAGGGTGGGGAGGCCCTGGCCCAGGGTGCCTGGAGAAGCTGTGGCTGCCCCAAACATGGAGGTGTTCAAGGCCAGGCTGGACTCATTCTTTTCAGGTTTTTCATGGAATCACAGGACTGTTTGGGCTGGAGGAGACCTTAAATCTCATCTCATCTCATTCCAACCCCCTGCCATGAGCAGGGACACCTTCCAGGTGTCCACCTAGACTAGGTTGCTCAAATCCCTGTCCAACCTGGATTTGGGAGCAATCAGGTGCTCTGTAGGACATGTGTGGGGTGTGTTAAAACATGAACACAGGCTTCAGCCTGGGCTTAAGATATAAATCTGGTCAGAGAAAAAAATTAATTCTGCACCATTGACAACTGACAGCAAGAAATCAACAGCAGCAGTTGTACCTCAGGTCTGCTCTGGGTGCTCCTGGCTGGGGAAGGACTCCAAGGAAAATGATTCCTGGGAGAAAACAGCCTTGTGAAACATTTTATAATTTCAATAAGATTAGAAAGACTGGCAGCGTGTACAAATCACAACAGCTACGGCCCAGATTTCACTGGCTGATTGGAATAATGAAAAGCCATGAGATGGCTTTGCTCTCTCACTGCTTCCCAGGATTCTAAAAAAGCAGGACAAAGTCCTGGGAACTGGTTTGATTTCCCTGTCTAACAGCAGAGATGCAGTGATGTGTGCAAATGTTGATGGAACAGCTTGATTTTAGCTCTTCCTGAGAAACCTTAGCTCAGCATCATCTGCTTGGGGTTTTTTTCTTTATAAAGCTGTGTTGTCAGCTCTTGGTCCTGCTCCAAGTGCCTGGATGTGCCTGGATTCTGCTGAAACTGAGCCCCACCAGTCACAAACTCCAACTTTTTGCCTTTAGAGCTACAGCTGAAGACCTTCAGTTCAGCAAGTTCTCAGCAACAGCAAAGGAGAACAGGGAAGGAGCTGTGCCACCCCACAAGGTGGATTTGTCTCCTGGAGCTGGTGGCAGGAGCAGAGCAGGAACCAGCAGCTCCTGGAGCCTTCTTCCCATTTTGGAGCATGCTGTCCTTTGCTCACATCCCACAAGGATGTAAATCCAGCTGAGCGTTGGAAAGGATGAGTAAGTCTTTACTCTTACAAGAGTTCCTTTGGATAGAGGAGTCAAGATTTCCTTGGCAGCCAAAATTCATTGGCCCTGTTGGATTTTGCTTCTTGTTTTGACGGTTTCTCCAGTAGCTCTGTGTTTAGGTTCACTCCTTGTTTCTATTTTCTCTTTCAAATCTGTCTTTCACTCCTCAGTTTTCACCGACACCTGGGGAGGAAATGCAGCACAATCATGTCTAAGTTGTGTTTGCAGCATCCCAGTCTTGCAGAAAGAATCCTTCAGATTCTGAGATCAAACAACAGTTAAGCTACACTCTATTTCTCCAGTGTTTTTCCTTAATGTTTAGATTTTTAATTTCATTTTCTATCCATAATGTTGATTACATCAAACTACCAATTCCTTGGATAGTATTTCCAAACAGGGGGTATCAGTTGTTATAAGGGATTTACTCTAGATGGATATTTCTAACCATGTATTCCAAGACTCAGGAGTTGGGAGAAGGAATATTTGCTGCCTTTGAGTCAGTCTGAATTGATTTCTCCCATATTCCAGCTGTACTCAGAGAGGGCAAGCACAGCTTCCAGTTCCACTCCCCTTGAACCAGTACCACAACTTTACTGGAGTAATATCCAAACCTTAACTGCCAAAATCCCATTTTTTTAGGGACATTTCCTGCAGGCACATCCCACAAACAATTTGCAGTTTAGCTGAGATATCTCCTCAAGGTACCAGATCCCAGGAGTCCTCTCTCCTGGAAAAAAACAAATATCCCACCAACTTCCAATGGGTTTTCATTGGATTGGAATTCTCAAATCTTGCTGCTTTTAAATGAGAACCTCTGAGAATCCATTTGGGAGATTGAGAAGAGGCATTTGGGATTGGGATAACTCCTCCACCTTTAAGATCTGTTGAGAAAATGGAGCACAGGGGGAGGCTCCACACATAAAACATCCCATTGAGAAGTGTGAGAGAAAAACCATTCAGAATTGGCTTCTTAAATCAACTAATTTTAGACTAAAAGCAAAGTTCCTTCTTTCCCTTCCTTCCTGAAATCAGTGGAAAAATCCACAACAGTCCTATGATTCCCTCATAAATCAGGCCATAGGTAATCCCAGTTGGCACTGGGCTCTGACTAGGAAATTATAATCATCTGTGAATTAGAACTGGACTTTTCCCTTTCTCATTTCAGGCTGAGTTTTTGGGGTTTGAGTTTTTGTTTGGGTCTGGTTTGGTTTTTTTGCTTGCTCAGTTTACATAAAATTTGGGGTTAAGTTTTTTCCTTTCTTGTCGTCATAAGCAGAACCCAAGTGTTTCCCAGACTCGTCAGTAACTCTCAGGTTCCTCTTCCACCTTGATATCAGCTCCATCTCTGCTTTTCCCAGGGTGTCTCATCATTTTGTGTCTGGATAAGAAACCTTTGTAGCCACCACTTGACCAAACACCTCGTCTGGAAGAGCTGCAGCTCATAAATTCATTGTGCAATCATTTTATTCTAAGAATTATTGTACAGGTGGAGGAGAAAAAAAAAAGGAAATGGTTGGTTTGTGGTCGAGACATCAGTGAAATTGTGTAACGGTATCAAGACGCAAAGATCAGCTCTGCTAATTCCTTTTTCTTCCTTTCTTTCTAGCTGGAAGGAGAACTGAAGTCTGGAAGAAGCACTGGGCAGTCGCTGGATCAGGGATTTTGAATTAGCCTCATTAGCATGCATTAATTAGATTTCTGCAGAGCCGGAGACAGCAGGCTTCAGGAAAACGATATCCTGCCTTTTGTCAGCAGCCTCACAGATGCCCCGGAGGAAGGGGAGCTGTGCCTTCCACGGGGACAGCAGCTCTGGGCAGGAGGGACATTCCAGAGGCAGCACCAGAGGCTGAGCAGCTGCACCAGCTGGGGATGCTCAGACACCCCAGAAGGCAAGAAGTGCTGGAAGAGGTGTAGGAAAGGGATAATCCTGTCCTGAGCAGTCCTGGGCTGGCAGGTGGCAGCAGGGACACGGTGTCACCACAGCCCCTGAGCAGTGACAGACACAGGGTCAGGTGCAAGTGCAGTCAGATGGAAGCTGCAGGCAGGAAATGCCCATTATTTGCTGGTGAGTTATTTTCTCTTGCCAAAACAACTCTTAAGAATCCTAAGTCCTTTGTTCAGCTTCAGCCTGAGTGTCTGGGAATGTCCTTGCTGAGGGAGAGGTCACCAGGGAATTCAGCAAAGGATTTCCCATAGAGGTGTCCAAAGACAGTTTGGAGGGGAAAATGCTTTTTTCTAAATAAGAGAATAAACACAGGCAGAAGCTGTTGAGACTGGCACAGGGGCCTGCCTGAATTCCCTGGGGTTTCCCATTCCTTCAGGAAATACTCCCTTTGGAGTGACAAGTTGGGGATTCTGTCCCTTTATATAAATTTGGCCATTCCTCCCCACTGCTCATCCTGACTGGAGTGTGACTGCCTTGGTCAGAACCCAAACCAGCCCTGGTGTGCTGGGTAATCCCATGGGATACAAACCCCACATCCCATGGGATCCAAATCCCACAAATCCTTGTGCTGCAGAACCTTTGAACCTCAGAGTGTTCAGCCCTGAGCAGGGGCTGCAGGAGCACACTGAGTAGGAGGTGTGGGGACATTTCTGCAGCTTTGAGAGCATTTCTGCAGCTCAGAGCCTGTTCTGGTTTCGTGCAGCTGTGGCTAAACTGTCATTAGCTCTCCAGGTCTGCGGGCCACTGAGCTGTGACAGAAGTGTTTGTGCATTAGATAAAGATTCTGATTAATTATCTGAGCACCTCGTGGCCTTTCATGAGCTCAGCCTGCCCAGAAAGGCTGTGGGGTGAGCTCTGTTTCACAGATAGAACCAAGAAACAGCAAGGACTAAGATACTTCTTAATTCTTCTTCTGATTTCTCATGTAGGGCTTGCTCCCTTTGTCCCCTGTCACTGTTGGTTTGGCTCTGTCTGTCCTGATGAGAGCCCTCCCTGAGGCCATGGGCCAGACCACAGCCCCCAGAACATCCTCACGGATTTTAGGGTCTTTTAACCTTCTTAAGGACCACAGCAGTCCCAAATTCCTCCCTCTGGAACAGCAGCAGGTTCTCAATCTGTTCTCTGTTCCACCCAGAGAGGGAAGCAGGGATGGATCTGAGAGCTCTCCCAAACTTCAGTCCCTGGCCCCATCCCCAGGCACCTCCTGCCCTGGGCTTGGGGGAGCCCAGCTGGGACCTGCAGGAGGGCAAGGACCACAGGACACATTCCCAGCCTGGAATCAGCACTCAGGGTGAGCTGGGACCTGCTGGAGGGCAGATCCTGGACCAGGACCAGTCCTGCACCCACAGGACACATTCCCTGCCTGGAATCAGCACTCAGAGTGGTGGTGAGGAGAGGAAAGAAGCCTCAACTGTGCAGATGGAACAGGGGTTTGCAGGAAAAGGAAGGATTTTTAGGGGGTTGCTGGAAGGAAGGAAATTTGTGTGAGAGAGACTCAGTGACTCCTTGTGGAAAAGTCTGGAAGCTGCAGAACTCCCCAATCTCCCCATAGGGACAGCCAGCGGCTGTTTCATATAAACCTTTGCAACCTCAGCCTCACCTAGGGCTCCCCACAGCTGCTCACTGTTCTATTTTAAGCTCAGCCTGGATCCTTTATCCCTTTCCTTGCCCTGGACACACTCAGCTCTCACCCTGCCTCCAGTACAGACCCTTCAGCAGGCAAAATTTCCCTTTGGGATGAGCCCTTGGATGCACATTGTAATTTATTTCCAGGCTGGGTTTTGATCCTGGCTCTTGGGGAAAGTTTTGTAGCCTTGTCTCCAATCCTGGCTCTGTTTCCTTGAATTCTGGAATTCCTGGACCCTGGGCTGCGCTTGTCCTGGCTGGGATTGTTGAGGGGCTGAGCTGTCCCTCCAGGAGAGTTTCAGGGAGGGCTGAGGGTGTTCCCTGTGCTGGGGCTATCCCCGGATCCCAGGTTCCTGCTCTTTTGGGATCATCCACCCTCCTGCTCAGCCCAAGGCTGCACCCAAATCCCTGAGGGTGCCTGGAGCTGCTGCCTCCCAGAGAAAGTGCTTGGAGCAGATAATGGATTCCAAGGTGTTAGAGGGGGAAATTTTAGGATTTGGGGTGGGTGCAGGGCTTGACAAGGTGTTGGTACTTCCCACCTGTTCCCAGGGAAGAGGAAAATATCTTAAGATTTCAGCTCCTCAACTTCCCTTTCCATGAGCTGCCAAAATCCTTTTTGGGCTCTCACCTAGCACATTTGGCATGAAAGTCAAAGCAGGGCCCCTTCTCCTTCAATCTGGGGCCTATTCTATTTTTTTCCTTTCAAGCATGAAACCCCCAATAATGAGGTGATGTGGCTCTCCCTTCTTCCCTGCCACCCATTTCTTGCTTCCCTGGAGTTCATCCCAAATTCAGACAATTGTATTTCCAGGGTAAATAATTTCTCTGACAATGATTTTTAGCTTCTTGGGCTGACTTGATGTTTTCAGTTTATTTTTCAGCTCCAAGCTCTGCCTAAATAGAGTTTCCCATGCTGAAAATGTGCCTTCAGAGCAGGAAGGAACTTCACTTTGTGAAGATTTATGGCCCTTTTAACCTCATTATGGGACTATTTGTAACAATCAGCTTCAGTTCCACTTGAGATAGTAAAATTTCTGTAAGCCCTTATTTGCCTCAGGCTGGAAGGTATCAGCTACTGAAAAGCAATGAAATGAAGGAATTTATCCACATAAAACATTGCAAATGTGCTGTTAAAAGCTGGATCCTGCCTTGAGTTTTTAATGCAGAAGCCTAAGAATGTGGAGTTGGGAATAAAGTGGAGGTGGAGAAGAAATAGAAGAAAATGTTAATTATTAAAAATACCAAAACCAATCAAATAATCACAAAAAACCCTCTACTTGAAGTAGTTTTAAATGAACTTTTAATGTCTTCTAGCTGAAATGAACACAAGATGAAAAGGTGCAGGGAAAGAGAAGTTGTTACTGAGAAGATTTGAGAGGAGGAAAAGATGTTTTATTGAAACAAGGAACCTGATGAAATTTTGATACAAAGCACTTTCACCACTTTTGGTCTGACACTTTTCCATCCAACCTGAATTTATTTTAGCAGCAAATACAAACCTAGGAGGGTTTAAGGAAAGATTTCCCTCAGCAAGTGCTTCATTTTTCCCTTTTTCCTTCTTATCTGCAGCTGCTGGTTTATCTTTAATTAAAAATAGATTTAGAGGTGTGCTGAGCATGGGATCCTTTCCGACCCAGGAGAGTCCATGACACAATTCATTTCCCAGAACTTATCTGGGACATCCAATGGCATTATCAATGCTTTCAATTTAGAATTAAATAATTTTCCAAATGGTGTGAAAGTGGTGAGGAGACAGAGTTTTGTTCTGTAAACCTCTAGGGAGAAATAACTTTGCTTTGCAGGCAGTTTAACAGGTGGTTTTGGTGTGTTGGTTTGGGGGGTTTTTTTTCGTAATTTTAACCACTTCTTCAAAGCTGTGTCTGCTTTGAAGGTCAGTGTCCATGGGAAATGGGATGAATTTCAGTCTGTGTCTGCCATGGATGCTCCTGATTTACTGTGGAATTATGAAGATAGCAAAAGTTCAGCCTTTTTATATCCCTAAACTGTTTATAATTGTTTGAAAAATCTGTTATAATGACCAAAGGAGCTTGGGTTCCCTTTGAGGGCAAGGACAGTCTGGATAAAGGGATTCTTGAGGAGAATCACTAAAAACAGCACCTGTATTTTTAGGGGTTTCACATCAATTCCCAGAATTTCTGCCTCTGGGATTGGGCTCTGCTGTCTCAGTGCCAGGGGTTGACTCTGAATTGCAGCTTTGAACAAATTTGAGATCTGTGAGCAATTTCTCATGGGAGGGGGAAGATGGAAAATGGGCCCAGCTGGGGCTTGCTCCACACCTGAGCCTCACCCTCAGCTCAGAACCAGATGGGGACTACAGAAGAGGAGTTTGTGTGATGAGTGGTTTAATAATTGCATTTAAGGTAGCTCTGGGTGTTTTTGTACTCTGACCATCTTCCTGTGGATTCTCTCGGTGCCATTTGAGGGGTGGGTTTTCTCCACACCCTGAGGAAGTACAGCAGTGTTGGTGGGGGGAAATTTTCTTTCTGTAGGGATATTTTGGAGCTTATTTGGATAAACAGAGCTGCCAGGAGCAATAAACCCACAGCAAACCCTGCTGCCAGGGAGGAGCTGATTTTACAGGACGGGCTGAAGGAGCTGCACAGCAGAGCTGTTACTTTGAGCTGCTTAAAAGTTCTTTTTCTTGCCTGGAGGGTTTTGCTCTGGCTGTGGGATGGCAGCAGGTGCCTCAGCACTGCATGTGCCAGGTCACAGTGGGAATAATGGAAAACAAAACTTTGGCAGGCTGAAAGTGTCGGAGGACAGGAAAGCCTGGAGGAGAGAAACTCCAGGGAGATCTCAGAGCCCCTTCCAGTGCCTGAGAGAGCTCCAAGAGAGCTGGAGAGGGACTGGGGACAGGGGAACGAGGGACAGGACAAAGGGGAATGGCTCTAAGCTGAAGAAGGGCAGGATTAGGTGGGACATTGGGAAGGAATTCCTGCCTGTGAGGGGGACAAGGCTCTGGCACAGGGTGCCCAGAGAAGCTGTGGCTGCCCCTGGATCCCTGGAAGTGTCCCAGACCAGGCTGGACAGGGCTTGGAGCAGCCTGGGATAGGGGAAGGTGTCCCTGCCATGGCATTGAGAGAGCTTTGAGGTCCCTTCATCCCAAACCATTCCAGGATTGTCTAATTCCAATCCTTTCCTTTGCAGTAGCTTGGAAGAGATAAGGAAGGATTTATTCCCCGTGCCAAAATCTGTCCCTTTCCCTTAGAAAAATGCAACCCATCCCTTATTTTTCCCCCTTTAATTAATTTGTGCCCTTATCCCTGACACTGCTGAGCTTCCTCCTGGGGCTGTGGCTGTTTGAATCCCAGTGGGATTTGGGCAGGCTGGGGCTTCCCCTGGCAGATAACTCAGATCTGGCTCTGCCTGACACTGCCTGCAGCTCTGGGCACTGCAGTGGCAAAACCCACTCCTGGCACAGGAATAACAAACCTTTCATCAAAGGAATCTGTCAGTGTGGAATAAAGAAGATGTCCCAGGGGAACAGGACCCTCAAAGCAGCTGGAGAGGGAGAAATGTGAATAAATGGCAGAGGATTTGCAGCATCTCAGGCTGCCTTGGATAAGCAGCTTTTGCATGAGCTGGTTTTGAAGAGCCCTCATGATTTTTTTTTCCCTTATCTTTCCTCTACTTACAGGGCTCATGTGGATGCTTTTCCTGCAAAATACCCTCAGGTTTTTGGGGTTTTTTTCTGTCAGGGGATGAATTTACGGCAGGCAGCTCTTTCTGTGTTTTCCTGGTTCCCGTGAGCTCCAAGGAGATTTTTTGTGTTCCGCGGCTGCCCTCTGGTGCTCTCTAAACCCGGAGCAGGTCCCTGGCTGTCACTCTGCACATTTTCATAGGCATTTCATAGCCTGCAGCTACCGAGGGCTTGTTTCATGTTGCTTCTCTCGTGCCATTCCTACATTTGAAAGTATAATTTAGGGCTTTAATGGACAGCCCCGAATGAAGACACCATTTTATTATAACAGATCTTTTTTTTTTTTTTGCTAAAATGTGGTTTCTTAGAACTACATTTGTGTTCTTCACTAAATGCCTCGCAGTTTCTGTACCCCTTTCCTTCTGATTTAACATTTCTTTTTCAATTCTGTCATCTTTTTTATACATATAGCACTTTTGTGATGCACTGTACTTCACACAGGAAAAAACCCCACAAGAAGTGGCCCTTTTCTTTAATTATGCAGCAATTAAAACTCTGTTCCCTTGAGTGGGATGATGCTTTCGGTCCAGAAAGCCAAGCAATCAAATTAATGAGTTTGGGAGCACCTTGGATTTGCCCTTTCAAGGTGACTGAAATGAGAGGCAAAAAGCCTGTGAAATTCAAGGCTTAAAAGTGAGATTTTTGTCCCTGAGTGCACATATTCACCTAACTGTGAATAAATAATATTTTTCAGGAGAAGAGTGGAAAAATAAACTCTGTAAAGAGCATATTTCTGCTTTTCTAAGCCCCAGAGAAGAACTGATGGTGTGGATGGAATTATTTATCACTGGAGAAAGCTCTCCTTGTGCTCAGAACCCAAATCATGACATGGGTAAAATTGAGAAGCATCTTTTAGCACCTTCAGGGGTCAGACTTTTACAAAAAATGGCTTAAAAAAGAAAAGGTCAGCGGGGTTTTGAGAGCTGTCCTTTGGGAAAGGGAGCAGGGATTTGTGCCTGCCTTGGGGAGGGTCCTGAAAACCCCAGGATGCTGAAATCCAGGTCTCAGCCCAGCACCTTCCACCCTGAAAAGGTTAATTAATGAACCCAAGTCCTAATGACAGTGAGGGCAGAGCTCCCAGTCCCTCCCAGCCTGTGGAGTTTATTGACACAGAATTCCTGCAGCAGGAGCAGCACAGGGGACAAAGCACTTGTGCCTGCTGGGAATTGAGGCAAACAAAGCCCCAGCGCTCCCACAGAGCCCTGGCCACCTTCCAGGCCCCTGGTGGGGAAAAAATATCAATTGAAACTCGCCAAAACCTCCTTTCTGGCATTGCTAAAAGGGGTCTCAAAGAGTCCTGGTTTCTAAGGTTCAATGTTAATGTCTTGTTTCAGTCTGTAATCTGTGAATTAAATGTGCTGCACTTTGGAGAACAGGAGTTTGATTTGCAGCAAAGCACAGAACATATCCCTGAAAAATCCCTGCTTTTTCCAAGGCTGGGACTGGTGTCCCCCTCACCTGCAGGAGGGAGAGGGGAAAATCAGAATCTCTGAGTAGTGGAATTCTGACTTGTCACCTCCCGAAGCTTTGCTGAGCAGAAGGGAGGAGAAAACCCTTGGAGAGGGGGACTGGCAGGAGCTGGGGTGAGGGAGCAGCCCCTTCTCCCTGGGAACGCCTCCCTGGTGCTGCTGAGCCTCAGAGCTGCAGGGAGATGAGGTTTGGGTGGGAGTGCAGGGTCAGTCACCCACCCAGCCATCCTTGGCTGTCAGAGCTCTCCTGATGGATCTGGATGGATTCTGAGAGTTTGGAGCTGGGACAGCTCTGGGACTGCACAAGAACCAGGCCCAGGAAGTCTCCAGGAGAAGGGTTATGCAGAAAATGGGATCTGGGGATGCTACCTGGGCCCTGAGCCATTCCAGAGCAGCTCAGATTAAACCAGCAGCTGCCTTCCCCAGCAATCTGCTCTGTGCAGTCTGGGCTCTCAATCACTCTAAGGAGTAGAGGTGTTGTAAACTTGTAGTAGCAGCAGCTCAGCAGTGTTCTGCTCCTCAGAGCTGTGCCAGGCTCTCACTGTCTCATGCCTGGCAATTATTCAGAGATTGTGTGGGTGACAAGCTGTGCTGGGAGGTTCTGCCTGCCCCCTTAGCCCCACAGCCCCCCAAAAGCAGTTTTTGCTGAGCTTTTGGCGCAGGCACTGGTGTTGTTTTGATTGCTGCCCCGTTACCCCAGCTCAGTCATTTCTGCAGCAGGGAGCAGGATGGGCTGCTGGGCTGTGGGTGCTTTTTGGGCTGAGAAATGTCTGTGTGGGAGGTGATATCATCAGTGACTCTGGACCTGCAGCCTCTGCCCTTTGCGTGGGGCCTGCGAGAGGCAGTTTCAGCCTCTGATAGATGGGCTGACTGTGGCAAAGTGACTCATGCTGGTTTAATTTATTTTGCATTTTATGCGTTGTTTAGGGTTTTTCTTCCCTATCTGTCCTACATCACCTTCCTCTTCTGCCCTGTTAGATTTGTTTTCTAGCCAGCTCTGTCCTTCCCTCTAGTTCTTAGAGGCTTCCTTTTGATTTATCTCCATTTTTACCCTTCATGTCTTTCCCCCGGTTGTCTGCACATCCTCTTTTCATCTCTCTCCATTTTTCTTTGCATCCTCCATTCCCTTGGGATCACAGAAGGACTTTGAACTGTCTCCTCTATTTTTTAATTAGGCAAAGCCTTCAGCCCAGCTTGGCTGATCCCACCCTCTGATTTTCCCCCAGGGTATCACATTTAACTGGTAAAACCATGCTCAGGGCAGGTTGAGGAGATGTTTGGGGAGCAGCAGGTGCCAGGGAAGATCCAGATGGATTTCCAGAGGCAGGTGGATGCTGGAAAGGCAGAACCAGGGCTGCTCATACCTTTGAAAGTGTCGCAGGGCTCTGTGAGCAGGACCTGCCTGGAGTGGGTGACATCCCTGTGCCCCAGGGCACAAACACAGGTTCCTGATGAACTGTTCCTTCCCAGGGTCCCAGGAAGTGTTGGAATGGCCCTCCAGCCTGATCCTGGCTGCAGTGCAAGGAGCATCATCTGCCCAAAGATCCCTGCTCACATCCCAGTCCCTGTGTGCCCTTGGAGCCCAGGTAAGGAGCCAGAGCCCCTGGCTGAGCATGCAGAGCTCCCTTCTGGCTGTGCCATGCTGGAGTTGCTCATGGAAGCTGAAAGAAAGGATGGTTCCTGTTCCAGAGTCTTACCTGAGATGGGAGAATTTGCATTTCTGTTTGTTGTGGTGTCTCCTGAGCCATCCCACAGGCATCAGAGAAATGATGGAGGGACACAAGAGTGAGTTGAGTTATCCCTGGGCCCTGTACCAGGTATTTTAACTTCAGTTCTCACTTGAAATGTGCACCAGAGCATCAAAGCCCAAAGATAAACACTGAGAGTGCCTAGAAATCACATTTTTGCTATTTTGAAATAATTTCAGAGCTTTTGTCTGGAGCTCCAACACCAAATCCAATGTGGCAGTGCTGGTTTGACATCTCGAGACAAGGCAGGCTGAAGGTTGTGGCTGAATCAGTGGCCACCCAACGTGACCCAGGGCACAGCTGGGTGTTCACAGCCTCCTTCCCACTGCTGGGCTTTTGAGCTGGGTTTTTGGAGGGGAAGAACAACACTGTCACCACTGTGTCCATGAGAACCCCTGTGCAGGTGCAGGGCTGGTTTGGCACTCCACGTGTCCAGAATGCAGGAATCTGCAACTCTGGGGTTCTGGTTTGGTTGCACTGCTCTGTGTCTGGGGGGTTGTTGGTGTTTTAAGGAAAATTGTCTGCATCGTTGCCATGGTTTGGGGGGAACCTGGAATGTGGGGAAGGGTTGGGATGAGCCCTGAGCCTGCACTTGTGACAGCTCAGGGCCCCTCAGCAGAGACCCCCGAGGCTGCTCCATCCCTCTGGATTTGGGGGTGGCTGCAGGGGGCTCTGCACAGCCCCTGAAGGCTCTGCTGGGCTCACATCTGTCCTGTGGCACAGCTCTGAGGCCACTGCTGGGCTGTGTTCAAGCCAAATCAATTTGGGCAGCCGTGTGGGTTGGTTTTCTCCTTTTCTGTGTATTTCTTTTCTCCTTTTCTGTGTACTTCTTTTCTCCTTTTCTGCGTATTTCTTTTCTCCTTTTCTGCATATTTCTAAACAACCAGTACGAATTCCAGTCCTCCAATTAACAGAGAAAATCTAGATTATTTAAAGGGAAATTAGGTTTTTGTCAGCAATGTGCCCTGGCCTTTCCTCTGTCCATCAGTGTGACTACAAACAATAACTGCTTTAACATCAGGGACTACAGCAGCAAAGATTAATTAAAAGTATTTCTGCAAGATTCCTTAGAAAATAAATCCTCATTTGCTCTCTTGCCCTGCATCTTCACCTGCATCTTTCCATTTCCATTCCTCCTCTTGCATTAGGAAGCACAATTGTTAAGTGATGTGTGGATCTGCAGGCAGTGGGAGCAGACCAAGAATTTGCAGCTCCTAAAAGGAAGGATTTTCACATTGGATTTTCACCTTAGAAGGGTTTTTACTTGTAGCCCAAGCTCAAAAAGAAGTTGTTCTTGGGTGTTTGGCAGGAGCTTTGCTGCAGAAGTCAGTAATCAGGTATTTAAATAATGCCCTTTCCCCTTTGCCAGCTTTTCCTGCTTAAAAAGAGTTGCTATGGGAATTCCAACTTGCCATAGGATTAGAGTTTGACTATGAATCAAGAAACAAAGGGAACTGGATGAAAAGTCTTTTTTATCTGAATACACATCTTCAGCAGTGATCACTTGTAATCGAAATTCCTGCCTGATTTCCTGCTGGAGACACCAGGCTGGCTGCAGGACAAGCAGAGCTCACAGAAGTGATTTCTGGTCGCTATGGAGCTGGGAATAAACAGCCTTTTTCTTAGGATGGCCTCCAAAACACCACTGGGGCTTGCTGGCTAACACACAGCTCAACCCCTGAATTATTTGCATCCCTTTGTGTTTCAATTCATCCTGGGTTTCATTAGTTAAAATGTTGATTTTTCATGTGGGGATGGAGCTTCCTTCCTTTTTCAGGAGAAGAAATCTGCAATTGCCACCAGCTTTTTTTATTTTTTATTATAAAAAACACTTGTTTTTAGCCAATGTGGAATGTTGGGGTGCTGAGCTCCAGTATTACAAAAATACCTGGGCAGGTGGAGGTTTGGGAAGAACAAAATGATGAAAAAAACCAGTGAAATAACTGAGGAGGGAGGATTTTTTTTTTCCCCCCGGTGAGACTGCAGCTGGGCTCTGCTGCTCCATGCAGAGCAAGATGTGACCTTGAGCTGCCCAATCTTCCTGGATGTGATAAACCCCCCTTAGGGGGCTTAGAGGGTGTTACAAAGCTGAGCCACAGCTTTCACCAGCTCCAGGAGGTGCCTGCAGGCTTCTCCCAGAGCCCAAAAAACGAGCTGAATTCTCCCTGGGAATGCATCCTTCAAACTGGGACAGGCTCAGCTCGTCCAGTGCGTGTCACTGATCCAGACAGACACCAGGCTCTGGCTCTGGGCTTTATCCAGAGCTTATTGCAAAAAGGAAAAGGAGATAGGGGGAAAAAAAGGAGTAAAAATATGCTTGTTATGTTTTCCTAAGAGAGCGCTGTGGAATAGGATCTTTCACTTCAAACCCTGCAAGGAAAGGAAGTAAATTTGATCTCTGCTCCTTGCCTAGAGCCCTTAGGTTGCTTTCTGGAGCAGTCAAGTGAGACAAAGCCAGGAAAAATAGATCCTGTTGAAGCCATTGGTCTGTCCCTGCTCCAGCTGCAAGTGCCTGTTCAGCCTCAGCAGAGCAGATTTTCCTGCTGGAGCTGTGAAACTGAGCTGCTTTCATGGGGAAGTGCTTTAAATCTCCCATGTTATCCATTTCCCCCCTGAAATACTGAGCAGAAGAGCAAAGGGAAAGAGCAGCCCAGGGGAGGTGTGAGAATCCTGCTGCTGGAAAGGTCCCTGTTTGCCCTGAGCCCTCGTGGTGCTGACTGGGATTTCCTGTTTGGGGCAGGGGCAGAGCTCTGGGGTGATCTCTGGTACCAGATAAATGTTCTGTTCTCATCTCTGAGGGTGAGGCAGCACTCAGGGAGCTCTGCAGGACTCAGGGGAGAGCACAGGCTGCTGCTTGCCTGGTGGGAAGCATTAGGCACATCCCCATGGAGCAGAGGATGTGTTCCCCTTGTAGGATCCCAGGGGATTAATGGGGTCTTAAAGCCCACCCTGTTCCATGGGCAGGGACACCTCCACAGCCCAGGCTGCTCCAAGGCCTGTCCAGCCTGGGAGCATCCAGGGAGCACCTTGGGCTGGGATTGGGGTTTCAGCAGCTCTCAGTTCCCAAACAGCTCCTGTCAGAGTGGAAACTCTTGGATTGTCCCTAAGTACAGACAGAGATGTGAAGATTGCACAGAGCTCCCACATGCAAGATGAGATCCTGAGCTCAAGGGTAATTCAGCTCTTGCACACACCACAGGTTTCTCTGCCTAATCAGGATTTTTTCCATCTCTCTGCAATTTAGATCCACTTGTAGCACTCCCCTTGTACCAGGCTGTCCTTTTTGAGCCGTGGTACTTCGGTGTGTCCTTTCCTGTGAGTATTCCCGTGGCTGGCTGTCCTGCAGCACATTTCTTGGGGCCAGGCTCCATGGGATCCCTGCCAACTCTAATCTGCAGCTCAAGTGACTTGGCACCCAATTCCCACAAAGCCCCTTGGCATCCTGCACCTCCAAACACATCCCAGATACTCAGATTTATCTTTCCCTGATTAGGGCTCATCTGTTGGGGAGTTTCTGCAGATGTTTCTTTATTTAAACCCTGCTGGATGAAGGGAAGGAAGGAGAGAGAGACCCCTGAGGAGGAAGGAGAGGTTTCACAGCATCCTTTACTCTGCAGCAATCCCAATTCCAGGAATACATGTCCATTGCTCATAATTATTTTTGTCTCATTTGTTCTTCCCTCCTACTCCTCCCTCCAAAAAAAAAAAATCCCAAACAGGAATTCCCTGCTTCCTCCTTTCCTAATGAAATCTCCCTGCCTATAACCAAGGAGGTCTATCCATGTGGTCAAACCGTGGTTGGATCAGCTCAGCAGGAAATTTGGTAGGAAAATGCAGCTTCAGCAGCTTAGCAGGGTTTATTTTTAGGGGTTGAACTCCGGGATGCAAAGTGCCAGACTCCCATTGTTGTCAGATGGCTCCTGTCCCACCAGGCTGGGTCAAACCTGTGACTCACAGCAGAGGGGGATTGGCTTTGCAAACCTCCTGGGATTTTTTTTTTCCTCCCCTAGTCTCAGATGTTGACGATAAAACCTCCAGTTTAAGACAATAAAACTTGTTTGCAGAACAAGCTCGCAGATTTTTCTGATTAAAACAAGTCCTGTTTGTAATCAAAACCCCATTGCAGTGTTTGAAAAGCACCTGAGGTTTTGGGGCTGGGGGCTCCTGCAGATGTTGGGGCTGCTCTGTTTGAGGCTGGCCAGGTGTGAGCCAAGCTCTGAGTGGAAACTACAGGGCTGTGTGAGCTCAGCCCTGTTCCCTGGCCAGAAATCCTGGATTTATTAAACCTGGAGCTGTGCTGAGGCAGGATCAGGTTCAGGTGTGAGCTGCTGGGCACCTGGCCAGCTTGGCAAGTGGAGGTGACCTTTGTGGAAGATTCAGGCCCATGAGTGATTTGGGGAAATTTATGATCTAATTCTGACACACAGCCTCCCTCCTCTCCCTCAGCCTTCATCCTTCCAAATCATGGACTTGTTTAGGTTGGAAAAGACACCTGAGATGGAGTCCAAACATTAACCCAGCACGACCATAAAGCATGGTCCCAAATCCTCACCTTCCTTTGTGGGACAAGCTACTCCTCCTAGAATCCCATGAATTAATTCCTGGAAATGCTCATGGAGTTATCCTGGACTCCTTCCTGCTTCCCTTTCTGCCCTTGTGGCTCTTCCAGCACTGTGTGGGATCAGCATAGGATGTGATTCCAGGCCATCATCCATAGGGATGGGAAAACCTTACAGCATTTCTGGGGAAGTTTTGGGAACAGACAAATGCAGGTGTGATTTAAAATCCCTGAAAACCCAAAGTGCTCTGCAGTTTTAACATCAGTCCCAGTCTGGCTCAAGGCTGTGGCAAATCAAGGACTTCTCAGGAATTCAGGCATTTATTCTCACTGTTGGACAGGGGTTATCCTGATTATTTTTTTTCCTCTTTGCCTTGTGACTGATTCCCTCAGTCTGCCCTGCTATGTCTACCAGGAATCCAGAGATAACTGTCCCTCCTCAGCTGCTGGCTCCCCATAACTAAAGGATGTTTTTAGCAGTTTTTTTTCATTTCTTTCCCAAGGGCATGGTGCTCTATTAGTGGAAAGACTCTGCTGTTGTGAGAGCTGTAGTGCAAACCCAAACAAGTTCTGCTGATGAAACAAAAATGGGAGTAAGGGGTGAAATCATGTGGGAATCACCCTTTAATTCTGATTTAAACCATGGGTCTCCAAGGTTGAGGTGGCTTTGAAGTGCTGGTGGTGCCAGCCAGGCAGTTTCAATGTTCAGGAGTTGTATTTAAGATTTCATGTGGAAATACAAGTCCACCTTCAGCACTCCCCTGGTGTTTGTCCTGGAGAGGCTCTGTGGGGCTGCAAAGTTGGCTTAGGAGTTCCCCTTGTCCTCCCTCCATGGGCACCTTCTCTGTGCCAGCACAGGGATAGATGGGATAAAGCTGTTCCCAGGAACCTGGTTAAAAGATCCAGGATTTAAAAAAAACCCCTCATTTTGGGGGAGGTGCTGGAAATTAGAATTCTGTTTAATTTTAATTTAGTTTGCAAAGATCTGGGGGATAATGTACCTTCCCATGCAGGTGTTGTACAGCTCAAGGCAATATGGAGAGGAAAAAATGACGCAGCCTCCCAAATCAATGTCAATGTCCTCCCCTACCCCCCACAAAAAAGAGAAGGACAAATGTCCTGTGAGCCCAGGATTTATGAAGTATGAATGAAGGAGTTGTGTTTACAGGGGGAATTGGAGGATAAATACTTGGGAAGTAGTGGCTGTGGCAGGACAGTGTTTTACAGGTGTCCCCTCATCCTCAATCCTGCCTGTGACCCCTCACTGCTCTGCCAGTTTGGAATGATGAGGTAATGGGTGGAAAAAGACAGGAATCTGAACTGCCAAAACCTCACTTTTTTGCTGAAATTATGACAAATTTCCCCAATATTCTCCTTTCTCTTGGATCAGGATGCTTCCACCATTCATGTCATCTCTCACAAGTGGGAATGGGGTTGGAAAATGCCAAACTACTCTCCTGAGCAACCCTGAGGGAAGGAGCTCTTTAAATGAAGTCATTTGCAATGCAAAATCTGGAGGTGAGTGCAGGAATTTCAGTGGGATCCTTTGGGCCCCTGTCTGTGGCCTCCAGCTGTCCCTGTGCCAGGGGGAAAACAGCAGCCCTAGGCCAGAAAGAGAAAATTCCTCCTCCAGGTATTCCAGGATGTGATTGTTGGACTTAGGACTGAAATTTGTCCTTTAATAAACCTGAACCTTTTTCCTGCCCAAAACCTGAAAATGAGGCAAGGTCTCAAATCCCTTCCTGGGCCTGTCAGGTAGTTCCAGGCCAGGCTTAATCCTGGTTTTAAGAGGAATTTTTGCCCATGTGCTGGAAATTTGGGTTCTGATGGCTCCGTGGTTGTGTGAGCAAATCTCAGCTCCACTGTGACCTCGAGCTCTGAGTGGTGCTGATCATGTTATAAATACCAAAATATTCCCTGGAGCTGCACAATCAACACTTGGCCCTGCTGGGTTATGGCCTGGGTTTGTCCCAGGCCTTATTTTGGGGGGTTTTCTTTAGTCCAGGTTTTCAGTGTGTAATGGGCAGTTACAGAGCAGCCAGAATTTATCATGTTGATAATGCCACAGTGCTACTCAAACAGGTTAATTTTTTTCTTTGTGTGACCTATGTAAAATTTGTAAATGATTTCCCAAGACTCTTTATCTATGCAGCAGGAGATCTGAGACACTTCTTTCACAGCACTTCCCTCAGCTCCCTAATGCAGCTAATATTGATTTAGGATATAAAATAACACCTCCCCTGGGGATCAGCTGCTAATTCAGTGTCATCCATGAGGTTCTCAGACTCCCTGAGTAAGATTTCAACCCTCCCTGGTGCTAAGAGGGTTTTTGTTCCATGGCACTTGCAGGGATAACACACAAGGCCAGCTTTGGAAGCAGCACAGCCCTTCCAGTGGTCAAAAGATGTTTTTAAGGTTAATTTTATTCTGCTAGCAGTGTGTCATCCTGTGCAGAAAAGATGAGAACTTGGGGAAATAAATTAAAATAGGTTCAGTGCAACTGCTTTGGTTTTTTCATGTGTTGTGGTCTTAGGAGTGATCTAGGGACTGAGTTCCAAGAAAGTATTCCATGACTGCAGAGGTGATTTGGGTTAATGATGGAAGAAATTGGGGGATTTGTACAAACCAAGAAAAAGGAAAGACCAGTTTCCATGCTGAGGGTTTCCAGGAAAATCTCTGTGTGTGCTGGATGTACCCAGGATTTGAGAGGGCTACAGAGAAAGTGAAATTTAAATATTATTCCAGCTAACACTGTGTATTTATGTAAGTCAGGGTAAATGAGAACACTCACACATTCTGTTTTTCCAGAAAAATCTTTCCTTTTTCATTATCCACACACATCCACAGAGATACAGAAAAGAGCAAACAGTGCAAAACATGGGCGTTGGTCACTTCTATACAATATTTACATTGCTCAAATCCCTCAGGCAGGGAAAAGCCAGCCCAGGGTTTTCTTAGGGACTGGACAGTTTTCTTGGAAAACATATGCCAAGTGATCCCAAAAAGAAACCACCCCACTCCTTGCTTGTCCCAGTGGTTTAGGGGTGTGAAGGTCCTGGTATTTTGCATGGAAATTAAATTTAAGAATTAAAATCAAGGACAGCCAGCAGTGTTAAATGTTAGTTTTATGTGATGTTAAAGTGTTAGTTTGAAGTGATGCTTTCCAGAGCAAAAAAACAGGAACAGCTCCATGTTTTGCTGTGAAATGTGAACATTTTATAGGGCTTAAAATCCCTGTCTTAAATCATGGAATGGTTTAAGCTGGAATTGGCCTTAAAGACCATGGGCAGGGACACCTCCCACTATCCCAGGTTTCTCCAAGCCCCATCCAGCCTGGCCTTGGACACTTCAGGGATTTCGCATTGGGCAGAATGAGCCTTTAACACACCCAGGTCCTGACAGAACAAACAGGAAAGGGAGAATATTCCCATGGCTGGATTCTGTACCCAGAGAAAAGGAGCTTTGACCACTCTTGTGGGAAGCAACGATGTTTTGGGCAATCTTCCTCACTTGCTTGAGCCTCCCACAAACCTGATTTTCTCCAAGCGGCATCTCCACGGCACAGAATTTCAGGGAGATACAGGAGATGTGTACAAATATCACAACAGGATGAGAGGGAATGGCCCCAAGTTGTGCCAGGGGAGGTTTAGATTGGATATCAGGAAAAATTCTTTCACAGAAAGGGTTGTCAAGCATTGAAACAGTGAAGTGGTGGAGTGTCCATCCCTGGAAGTGCTCAGAAAATGTCTGGATGTAGCACCTGGGGACATGGGTTTGTGGTGAACGTGGTGGAGCTGGGTTGATGGTTGGACTCGATGATCTTGGAGGTCTTTCAACATTAATTCCATGATTCTAGGGGTGATTTATGGTCCTTGGAGTGCCAGAGGGCACACACAGAACTCAGACCAGCCTGGGCTCTGGGGTCAGCCTAGGGGCAGCATTCAGAAATAAAAATTACAGCTTTCCTGGAATTACAGCAAAAACAAGGCTTGGGCAGCTAATCCATGGAGAACAACTCTGCCTCTTTCTTCAATTAATGCTGAGCACCAAAACCTGCTTAGTGAAGTGAGGGCTGCTTTGTTCCTGTTCCCAAATCCTGCCCCAGGAGCTCTGTGGACACAGCAAAGCTTTGGGGTGCTGAGGGCTCCCTGTGGCCAGCAGGTCCCACCACAGGACACTTACACAGGACAATGTCCTGCCTGTGGACAGCAAACCTTCCCACTGGGAATGGCATGGGGTATCTTGGGGAGCTCTGCAGGGCCACAGCTTTAGAGAAGGCTCTCAGAGGTGCTGTGTCTCTCTGGCACAGGGAAATTCCTTCTGGGTCATCCATGTGTTTTTCTGGGTCAGGAGTGGATCCTCCCTCCCTCATCCACAGAGAACAACCAAAAAAAACTTCCCAGGGTTAGTTTTAGAGGGATTTCAAGGCTGGATCGATGCAGGGAGCAGGGATAGGAGGAGCAGAGCCTGCCTGGCTGATGTGCACATGCAGCACAGGAACCTTCTCGCCCTTTGGCTCATCCAAGAGCTAATCCATGACTTTTATACGTGACTTGTGCTGCCTCTTTGCCCTTGTGGCTCACAGATGTGGCTCTGGGTAGTTTGCACTGATTGTGCAAAGCTGGTGGAGATTTGCACAAGATTTACCCAAGGCCTGGCACCTTTCATCCATTGTAGGGCCGTGGTGGCACCAAGAGGAGCTTCTTGGGACTGTAGAACAAAGCCCTGCTTCCCCCTGTGGATTGGCACAGAATTTCACCAGGTGTGGGCACCCCAGGGTGGGTTTGGGCTGGGCAGAGGGCCCAGGAGCCTTTTGGAGCTGCAGCTTTTCCAGCTGGGCAATGGGTTGCAAAGCTGGTGCGTGAATGTTGCAGGAGGACTGGGGAATAGGAACAGGGAGCTGGCTGGGAGCAAGGAAATCCATGATTAATGTTTGTTTAGGATCTCTGGGTCCTGTCTGAGCCTCTAAAGGCAGTGACTTTTAATTAAATTGATTTTGTTTTTAAACTTGAAGTTGTGGCGTTGTCTTTGCTGACAGCAGCCCTTTGTGGGGGGAGGAGCACTCAGCTGCCCCTCAGCCAGAAAAGCTGGGAATCCACTTTTCTGCCACCCTCTCCTCCCAGCTTGGCTTTGCTGACATCTGAAAAATGACTTTTCCTCTCTCTGAATGCATAATTGGTTATTTATCCACAAACCATGGAGTGTGTACTCAGTGTACCTGACCTAGAAAAGCCAGATTAGTCAAGACCTGTCCCAGCAGATGTGAGTGTCAGTCATCATGTGATCTCCATATAATTTATGAGGACTTAAATTACAAAATAATGGATCTTTTCAGTTGGCATTTTGGCACAGGATGATAGGATTACATTTTATGTGAGAATATCCACCGCAGCTCTTGCCCCATAAAACTGCAAACAGAAATTTGTAAGCATTGGCACTGGTTTGGTTCCCAAAAAGACACTCATTATGCTGGGATTACAGGCAGGCCATGGATGTGGGGCCTGGAGCTTGTCCAGTCCCAGGCAGTTCTTTCCCTTCTCTCTTTCACCATTTCCTTCAGAAGCCCAGACAGTGGTTTCTAGCCTGGATTTTTCTTTCTTCCCTTGGATTTTACCAGAAAAATCAGGTCTGTGGAGCTCACCCAGAGCAGAAGGTGTCTCAGGACTTTGGAAATGAGAGGTTCTGCAGCCACCAGACATGAGAACAGCCCTGTCCCACAAAGCTCCCAAACCCCACAAACTCTGGAATCACTTCTTGCTTTGCAAGAGTAAAGCAGCAGCTTTAAAATAAGATTTCCAAGCTGGCAGTTGGATGTTGCCTGCTGAGAACAAGCTGAGTGTAAACAGGTTTCTCATCTCTGTAAATCTGCATTAAGCAGGGCTTTTCCTCAGAGAAGAGCATTTTCTTATGTTCCAAATAATTTTCTTGCAAGTAGGAAGATGTTTTCAGGCACAGGGTGGGATTCTTGGGGCTGTCCTGTGCAGGGCCAGGAGTTGCACTTCCATGATCCTTGTGGGTCACTTCCAGCTCGGGATATTCTGTGGTTCTAAATGCACCCTTCCGTATTTTACTGAATCCTTCTTATTCTTGCTCCTTCTCTCACCCCTAGAAATGAAGTTCGTTAATGAATTCTTCCTGCTCTTTTTCCTTCCCTCTCTCATCCCTAAAAATGCAGCTTGTGTCTCATAAGTCCAGTTCCTGGCAGGGTTTGGGATGGGGGGCCCCATTTCTCACAGAGTTTGGGGTGTGTCAGAGCTGCTGATGGTTCTCTGCCATGGGATGAAGGATTTGCTCCTCAGGGAGAGCCCTGCCTGGCAAATCCCTCTCTTTCCTTTTGATCTGAAGGGAGCAACTTCTCTGAAATGCACACATTTCATGGCATGGGTTGAGATGGGCTGATCAGCCAAAGGAAATATGGATTTTAAAATTCCCTGTGAAGACTTTGGGTCCAGTAGGAAAGGGGCACAGGCAGGAAAAGTGACAAGGCACTGGTTAAATGGAAATTTTGCTGCTTCCTAAAGCCCAGCTCATCCCTTAGGCTGGAGGTAAACCTTTCCCAGCTGCTGATAAATTCCCTGTCACTGCCTATCCCTTGTCCTGCCACACTGACCTCATTCCACCAACTTTTGTCAACGATCTCTCCCTGTTTTCACATTCTTCTGCTCCAAAGTGCAATTGTCTGTGGGCTTAATCTCCAGAAAAGCTTCCCAGGCCAGAGCTGTGTGCAAGTTTCCAGTAAATATTGCTGTAACTCAGAGCTGAAATAGAATATTTTTGGCTGCTCTCATGCTCTCTGTGTATAATGAGTTGATCATATGCTTTTCTCCAATAACTGACATTTTAAGGCTGAAATAGAATCATTTTTGGGGTCTCTCAACCTTGGTTAGCCACTGACTTCTTTATTCAAAGTGAATGCAGTGCTAAATAAATATTCCCTTGGAAGCATTAACATTTTACAACTGAACTCTTCTCACACTTAAACCTCTGTTGCTTTAAATGATCACATTTGAGGTGCTGCTCTTGTATCTCACGAGGCTTCATCAGAGAGACTTAAAATAGAGTTGAGTGGAAAACATCTGCTCAATTAATAATTTGTCTCTTTTTTGGCAATAATTCCCTAAAAGTAGCTTTGCCATGGTAATGTAGATTGCTGAGCTAACAAGTTGTAACTTTATATTTTTTCAAATGAAATTGTTCTCCTCATTTCTGTTTCTTACACTTAAGCATGAACCAGCCTGGGAAGGGCTGTAGAGCTTCAAACACGAGCCAAGAGCTGGAGAAAGGAACCAGGTGGTAAAATGCAACACATACAAATAATTAATTTTCCATATATTTCTGTAATCTATAAAAAGAAAGGTAATAAATTAATTGGAAAACAAGACAATATTGCTGTAACCAGCTAAGAAAAGAGTGCAGCAAACTGGTTTTGGAGTTACCTTGAGGCCCTAAATACCCATTAAACAATCACAGATCCTCCTTTAATTGGGTGCTGTGACACTTCTTGTCCATATTTCGGTGGGATCAGCACTCCTGGGCCCTCGGCTGCCTCAGCTTCTGTATGGGAGCTTTGCCCTTGGAAGAACTCTGGGGTTTCAGGCCCTTCTCCTGCTGACTTTTCAGTCCAGCCCTTCCCAGAAATAGTCATAAAATCCCCTGGGATATAAAAACCCAGGTGCAACAAATCATTAATGAGCCCTTTACTCCTTCCCAGAGGTGGCATAAAAAATAATCAAATAAATTAAATGACAGCTTAATCTGATAAAAATGAAACTTCATCTTTCAAAACTGTAGTAATAATTATCTTTTTTTTCTTATTATCTTTTCTGTCACCAAGCCAGTCTTTTTGCCTAACTACTAAACAATTATTTACACTTCAAACCTCTCCATAAATTCCAGTCTCTAGGAAAACCAGGCTCTGCACTCTGGCAGTGGAGTAAGGAAAAGCCACAAGCTTTTATTATGCCTTTGTAAGCAAACATACATATTGTGGGAAGTTACTGAGTTAACATATGAGGATGCACCTGCAGAAGGCAGAAATATTGGCAGGAATCTCTAAAAAAATGAAATTTTTTCTTTCCCAACTGGTCCCATGTCAACTGCTGAGGGGGAAAATGCCAAATGTTGGCATCTTCTGGTTAAAGAAGCTGTTCTGCTCCCTCCTGAGTTGATGCATGTGTTGTAGCCTGTCCATAATCTCCAAAGGGAGATCCATTGAGATTTTCACACTTTGTGTTCACCTGTGGAACGTGATGGGACCATCCCAGTGCAAGGATCTGTCATCCCCCAGCAGCTTTTCTTCATTAACCCCATGTGTGAGCCCCCATTTTCTGGAGCTGCTCGTTGCCACGTGGTGTTAATCAGGAGTTAATGGGGGGTAACTCCCTGTGTAAACATCTCCCTAGAAATGGGATTCAGATGTGGGATCTCCTCCGTTGGTGATGGCCTGGTCACTGATCTCATCCTGCGGCGCCGGCAGCGCTGTCTTTGTGAGCGGCATCTCTGTCTTGAAGAGAGAATCCATTTTGATCTGGGTTTTGATGTTGAAGGACTTCTGGAAGGACTCGGAGGTGAAGTAGTAGATGAAGGGGTCGAAGCAGCAGTTGAGGGTGGCGATGCACAACGTGATGGGATACATGGTCCTGGCAAACCTCTCCAGGGAGCAGTTGGCGATGGCCTGGGAGCGCACGAGCGCGTACAGGAACAGGATGGAGTTGTAAGGGACAAAGCACACGACGAAAATGGCCACGTGCACGATGATCATCTTCAGCACCTTCTCCTTGTTCGTCCCAATCTGGGACAGGGTGGCCGGCTTCCGTAAAGTCCGGAGAACCAGCGAGGAGCACGTGAGGTTGAGCAGCAGAGGGATGATGAACCCCACCACCTCAATAAATATGGTGATCTTGGACAGGTAGGTTTTCCAGATCCTTTTGGAGAACCCTTCAAAACAGGTGGTGCTGGTGTTGGACACGTTGGTGGTGGAGAAGAGCGAGGCTGAAATTCCGCCGCTGAGGACCAGGATCCAAACACCGGCGCAGACAATGGCGGAATTCCTCCGGGTGCGGATGGTGCGGGAGCGGAAGGGATACACGATGGCCAGGAAGCGATCCACGCTGATGCAGGTCAGGAACAGCATGCTCCCGTAGATGTTGGTGAGGAATGCCGTGCCCGAGATCTTGCACAGGCTGTCCCCAAAGGGCCAGTGCCTGTTGAAGTTGTAGAAAATCTTAAAGGGCAAAGTGAAGACAAAAAGCAAGTCTGAAACTGCCAGGTTGGTCATGAAAATGGCTGTCTCACTCCGCATCTTCATCCGGAAGAGGAAGACGAAGAGGGAGGCGCAGTTTGTGATCAAGCCAAGGATGAAGACCACGCTGTACACGGCTCCATACAGGTTGTACTTGAAGGAATCATCTGTCAGGCAGGTATGGTTGTTGCTGTGGTTTCCCATGCCAAGTCTGGGATGGGTTTCCAAAGGCCTTCAAAGTCTACTTCAGTGACATCCATAAAATAAGGCAGGGAGCTCGTCCCTTCCCGAAGGAACACATTCCAGGCAGGTGGCTGGACTCCTTCCTACCACATCTCCCTCATGAATCCCTTCATCCTAAAGGAGAGAGAGAGAACTGCCATCAGTCCTGAACCAAAGTGGCTGTGCAAGAGAAATTCCCAAATTAATGGATGTGCAAACAAGAGCAGGAATTAGTTTTCAAGCGAGTCTTTACAAATTCTGCTAGTATTGAGTTTCTTCCCAGTTGGAGATGGAATTTACTGAATTTGGCCTTTCCTTTTCTTCCACCCATCCCTCATCCTCCTGTTTGAAGGAGAGTGATTGTTCTGAGCAATCAGGTCTATGGAAGGTGTCCCTGTCCATGGCAGGGGTTGGAACAAGAGGGGCTTTAAGGTCCTTTCCAACCCAAACAATTCTGTGATAATTCCAACATTCCCCTTGGAAAGGTTTTTCTTTAAAATCTGAGATGGAATTGGCCCAGTATGTTTGGAAAGAAATTGAACAGAATGAAGCATCTGAAATTTTGCCCTAAACCTGTAACAGAGGAGAAAAGCAGAAAGTTGTAGTGTTTGCTTTAAACTGTGCACAAAGGTGAGTTCTATGGATTTTCAAACTTTTTTGATGCAAAAGTATTAAAAAATCCCACCAAAATCTATGATAAAGAAGAGCTGCTTTGCCTTTTTTCCTAATTGAAAATAGGAGCATCCTTATGCATGTTTTCCAAAGTGGAAAACTGTTGAAGCTCAGAAATATTTACCAAAAACACTTCCCAAAGCCATATTTCCCTTTTTTTCCCCGCTTAAAAATGTCTGCAAATATGGTATTACTTCCAAAAGAAATTTTTTTGCAAGTGTAAAACTTTCCCAAGAAAGATTCCTCTAAGCTCTACCAACAGCTGCTTACTCTTGTAAGACTGTCCCAACTCAACAAGCTTTGGAGACATGTGAAGTGAGCATGTTTTTACTTGGACATAGGTGCTTCCTGAACTCCCTGGATCATCTCTCCTGGCTATTTTAAGTATTTTTAATGCCTGTGAGAATAATCCCTTGGAAAGTCTCCTCTAGAAAAGTCCCTCTGGAGCAAGGAGGGTTTGTGAGTTGGATCATGAGCTCAGCACTTCTTGGAAATGTGGAGCAAAGTTGGGTCATGAAGGGAAAGACCTTTTCCTTACAAACTCCAGCCAACCAAATAAGAACTAGTTTGGAATCTCCCTGTAATCTAAGAAATTTAGGAGCTACAACCGGGAGTAATTTGGAGGCGAAACCCTTGTGAAGAGTGGGATCCTTTCCAGGGTGAACCCCTGACAGAGGAGTTTCAGCTCCAAACCTGTTACTGAGTTGTGTTAAAGGTTGCAATGGCAACATATAAACAAATAAAACGGAAAACAAATCATGGCTTGGAGACAATTGGGGATGCAGATTATCAAAATGAGATGTTTTCTGTATGTGTTCCTCCTGGGAGTTCTCGCATGCGAGCTGTCAGCCTTGCTGGTAAAGTGGCAAGTGTTGGGAAAGCTGGGATAGCCACGGCTTTGCTGGGGGAAAAGGGCAAGTTCCTCATCTGGGAATGCCTGGAGAACCACAGGCTTCCCAAAATCTGGTGCTGTGACCCTGGGAGCAGGCAGCACCTCACCTTTGCACCTGGCAAAGTAGCAAGACAGGAGGATGCCCAGATCTACCTTCCCAGATGACTTAATTCTTTGGACATCCAAAAAGATGAATTGGAACTTGGAGGCCTCTCCTGTGGAGATGTTTTTCCTACTAAATTCATGGTTAAATGAATTTATTGGAAAACAAGCTAAAAAACCAAAAAAACCATTTAAATTTATGGGAAGGACAGGAGTAAAATCTCAAATGTGGGATTGAACTCACTTTCTTTGGATCTGTGGTAAAAGGAAAAAAGGAAAGGTCTTGCCTGAAAGTTCAAATGCCTTTAAACACGAGCTAAATTGGATTGGAAAGCTCACATGACCTCCAACGGGAATAGCTGAGCCTTGGCTTAACCTTCAGCCTAAAGCATTAAATCCTTGTCTTGGAGCTCCCTCCCAGTGCAGACATCCCTGTTATCTCCATCAGCAGTTTGTGTTTATGCTGGAATGTGACTCCCTGGCTGTGTGAACCCCAGGTGTTCCACACTCTCCTGGTCCAGGGTCCACCCTGGGGAGATCTCAGAGGGATTGGGTGTCCTTGGGAACCTCACACAGCCTGGGAGCCCAGTGGAAACCCCACTTTCCAACCTGGCCTGGATTTTGGCAGGTCCTCAAGACCCAGGTTTGAAAGGTGCCTTTGGAACTCTCACCTTTGCTCCTGACCGAGTGCTGCCAGCAGCCTGACCCAGATACTCCTCACACAAGAAAAAGGATGCTCCATCACCCGACTCTTTTCTCCCTGCTCTGCTCCAGACAGCCCCAAGGTCAAATCCCATTTTTTTTTTCCAGTGTCTAATCTCTGGGAATTGCCTGCCAGCAATTGTCTAGTTAACTTATGGGCTTTAAAATGCAGCCTGCCTTGTTTACCTATGGAACCCTGAGGTGTTTAAACAAGCTGACAAGTGGCTTTGAAACCCAGCCATGTGCTTTAAATTCTGTAGGACGAGTCCACAGATTGAGTTTTCCAAGTGTAAAATTCCCTTTCCTTCCTTTCCACTATGGATTAAAGCAGTGGGATGCTCCTCATGGACACCACAGTCACCACTGCTGTTGCCTTGCTGGGAAAAAGTAAAGCAATACATTTTTTAAAAACTGAGCAAATATTGGATGACAAAGTAGGGTTTTTTTTCTATTTCAGGCAGGGCAAAGCTTTAAATCCTATATTTCAACTGGGGCCCAGGCCAGGAGGGGATGAATGTTATGGAATAAACCCCCTGTTTAGTGTGATAAAATTCAGAATATTCTCTCTCCTAGCAAGAATGGTTCCAGCAAACCTCCAGCCATCCCTCAGAAAACCCTGTAATTCAGAGTGAGGCTCAGCAGAGTAGCTCCAGGCTTTGCTCTTTTATAGTAAAAATATCCCATCCTCCATGGACTGAAAAGAGAGGAAAACTTGGTGTTACTTCCTATGGTGCCTGAGTATCCTGTTTACAACTCCTGTATTTCCTCCTCCCAGCACCCCAAGACACCTCCAAACTGCCAGACTGCAGCTCCATCCAGAGGAGCTGTTTGTTAGAACAGGAATTACTGCAGGAAAAAAACAACTTTAAAAGCAGCCCTGTCATTCCATTATCCCATTGTTCCTGCTCCACACTGATCCCGTTCTCCACATGTGCAGCAAGCTGAGGTCAGGAAAACACCAGCATGAGGTTTGGGGCTGGCATTTTTGGCATCATCACATTTTCTTTTAGTCATGTGAGATGTCAGATGAGTGGAACTTGATCAGTCTGGACGTGAAGGACACCCTGAGCGTTCATTTGAACTCTGGCTTTGGGAGCTCTGGCACAGCCCTGATGGGAAAACCTCCCAGGGCTGAAGGATCTTTGCTGGATTATCATGGTGTGTACTCAGGTTATCTCTTAAATCTTGAGAAACAAATGTTTATAGGTAGAGAAGGCAAAACCTGCAGGACAGTGGGGTTTGGGGAGGTTTCTCTGGGTTTTCTCCCAGGTTATGGTGCCACTCCTTGTGTTTTGATAGGGTCTCAGCCCCCAGCCCTGGAAATAAATAGGGATTTTCCTGGGGCACAGCAAGAGCTTTATTTCTGCCTTCTCCTGACAAGAAGTCCATTCACTCCAGGGTTTGCAGCTCCCTGCTCCTCACCCCATTGCTACAACACCTGTGGGATGAGTAACTTACTCCCACCATGGAGCTCAGGGTTACAGCTGTATAACAAACTCAACTCTGCAGCTTCTTGGCGTTTATTTCCTTCCTTTGTTCCACTTTCATTAGGCAGAAGGTACAAATAAGGTTTTTTTTTTGTGGGGAGATGTTTGGGGATTTGGCAGATTTTTGCAGAGATGATAATTCTGTTTAAGTCTGTAGGGCTTGGGTTCTTTCAGACTGGTGACTATAGATAAAATAAGATTAAACTGCAATTGTTTGAATAGATAAAATCAAAACTAATTTATATTTTTAAAAAAACAAAACTTTCTTCTATCTGAAAAACTCAACATCTCAGTTCCTGCAATGAAATTTCCACTTACTTCTACTTTCTTTTTTCAGTAAAAGTTGGTTTTGCTCAGGGAGAGCTCTGAGAATGTGAACTGGCAGCAGCTTTAAGAACAAACCTCCAGTCTGGGGCAATCTGGTGGCTGATTTTTCCCTGTTGGAGGCTGCCAGGGCAGGAGCTGGTGCTGCACAGCTATGCTGCCTCGGTTTTCCCAGCAGTGTGGATTTATGAAAGCTGGAGCAGGTGATGCAGGATGTGGCTCCTCCAGAGAAAGGTGTAGGGATGGGAAACAGCTTGGGACACCAATTTTGGGGTTGGGCTCAGCTCGATGAGTGCCTGCGAGTGCTCAGATTCCCAGTTCTCTTCCCGGGTGCGGTGGGAGCAGGGGAAGGCCGGGATTAGAGGGTGGGAAGCGGAGCAGCTGCCTGTAAACAAAGCTCCATTGACGATCCCGAGCGCTGGGAAGGAGAAACGCTTTAATCTCTTTCATTTCCTAATCCTAAGTGATGTATTGGAGAACAGTGGGGAAAGAGCAGACGCAAGTGGGACTTTGAAGTCCACGGAGGTTTGTGGAGCTTCAAAGGGCCATTCTTGCCCGGTTTATCGGAGTGAATGCCCGGCCGGTATGCCGGGGAATGGGGACGTTTGCGGGTGATTAGCCTAAAAAACAGGGCAGGAAGGCTCTTATTCATGGCTTTGACACTTATTGTGCTCAGTGTCACCGGACCTGGCAGTCCCCAGCCCTTGCTGCGGGTGCGACATCACCTCCGGTACCTGTGGGAAGCTGGGGTTGGGAGGGACTCGCTTCAGTCAGGTTTCAGCAGATGGTTTTTCAGAGAAAAACCCCAAACTTGGGGGGCTTGGGGAGGCATCGCCTCTCACTGGGCCGGAGGGAGCGCAGGGATGGGGTGGCAGCGGCTGCTGTCCCCTGGTCTGGGCTGGCCTTGGCTCCTGGGGACCCTCGCACCCCCTCCAAGCTCAGCATCTCCTTTCTGTTGTGCACCAATGCAGCAGGACCCCGATTCAATTCTTCTCCAGGATGGAGCAGGGAAGGAAACCTGAGCCTCTCAGCCCGAACCCTAAAGGCGCTCTCCTTCTCTCTTCCCTATTTTTTTTGTTTTTAATTGCTGAGCACCGCCGTTGTCTCCTCACTGTCCTCTGAGACTTACAAAGCATTTCCTGCTCGCGGTGCCTTCTCTGGGCTGTATCTGTTTTGGATTGAGCTAATTAAAATGTTTCCTTCAGAAGAGATTCGCGAACTGCCTTACCCCATATTCAGCCACTGATCCTCAGGGCATGACTCTCCTTTTGTTTGCACCGAGAATGTCTCTCTCCATTTACATCATCCTTTAACCCTTGGCGTGCTCTGCCTCTCCCCATCCCCAGCAGCCTCCAGAGGGGCTGGGCCGCCGCCAGGAAACGATGGGATTCACCCCCAAACTTCTCGGCGAAGTTTGCATTATTTAACACTTGTAAGAGCGGCTTTTTGCCCGGCCTTTGGTGCTGGAGGAGTGAGGGAATGCTGCTTGTTTGGAGCCCCAGGGATTGCTGGATAATGGCAGTGCTGGATTCAATAGAGAAGATTTAGATGCAAAGAAAAGCTGATGAAGTGCTGAAAAGCAAAGTTACCCTGTCTGACCAGGTTGTTTTCACCTAGGAATAATGTTTGTGGTAGAGGTTGCCGTGTCCTTGATGTAGCTCTGGTTCATTACAAAGTGTGGCTGAGGAAAAAAAAAAAAAAAAAAAAACATAAAAAAATAAGAGACTCCTGTTCCCCTGAGCCACTGGGGACTCCAACAACAGGCCTGGGTTTATTTGCTCACAGCTCCAAAAGGTTCCCAGTCAGCAGCCTGCCCAACAAGCTGCCTTTCTTTGCTTTCCCTCACACAATTTCCAGTGGTTCCTCAGCCATTCCTTGGCTTTTGGGCTTCTTGTTGCCTTTCCTCAGCTCCTCTGAGCCACGTGGAGCCCTCCTGCCACCCCATCCTTATCTCCACATCCCGTTGGGCTGGATCCTCTGCGCTCCCTTTGCTGAAATGGGAGAGCTGAACTTTCTCCCCCCATTATCAGAAGCTATGGACTTTTCTTGCCTTGCCTTGCACCAAGAAGGTGCCAGCACAGCAGCACAAACACCAATTCCACCTTGGCAGGGTGGCCTGGCTGGAGGGGCTGCCTGGATTCCTTTGGGTGCTGGGCCGGTCCATCCATGGGGCTGGACAAAATCCGTGTTTGGGACCTTGAGGGATCTGTGCCCTGCATTTATTTACTGTCACATGTTGATCTAACAGGGCTTTATTCTCTCAAATGGCCTTATCCTGAGGGGAAATTTTGAGGACTGTAGAATCCCAAGATGGTTTGGGTTGGAAGGGAACTTAAAGCCCATCCTGTTCAATCCCTGCCATGAACAGAGACACCTTCTACCTCCAAGCCTTGTCCAACCTGGATGTTTTCTGTAAAGTAGTAAAATAACTAAGAAATTACTCCACAATGCAGAAATATCCAATCTCAGCTATCCAGCAAAGCTTCTGCAGTGAAGCTTCTTAGAAATCAGATTTCTAATTATAAGATGAGGGCAAGGCAATGATATTTCGGCATCGTGCAAGAGCTGGATGCTGCTTTTCCTGCTAAATATGGTTATATCCATCTGTAAAACATGCTGGGGAGGAAGAGGCTGAGTTGTCTGCAGGTTCAAGAAAGGAAAATGGGAATATTATGAGAGGAAAAGAAGAGGTCTGTTGTGGCTGTGGATTTATAGCATCACAGGGTCTCACAGCCTGATGAGCTCATGTTTTGACCAGAGAAAGGATCTGCTCTGCTGCCAGAACACACCTTTGTCTCAGGGCTCAGGGACTGATGAATGTCCCTTAATTTCACTTGCCAAGATAAAGAGATCTTCCTTTTCCTACCAACCAAACACATCACAAATAATCCAGCAAATTTTCCTGCAGCCAGGGTCAGCTCAGGCTGGTCTGGCTCTGGAGCAGGGTGGATCTTTACCCCTTTTATGGGGCCGAACTGGGAGCTGATGCAGGAGGAAGCCTTGCAGAGCCACTGTCTGCTCTGGGAATAAAGAGCTCCTCTTTTCAGGGAGAGAATTTCCCTTCTGTGGAAAGTGGTGGCTCCCCTTCCCCGGGACTAAATCGGATCCTTATTTAGGGAGGAGAAGCAACGTGTGGAGGAGCAGAGTGAGGCTCTGCATGCAGGCTTGACCTGGAAAGACCTGCTAAGGGTGGCTGAGTGCTCCAGGAGCCATCCCCACCCAGTCCTGCCGGCTCCTTTGGGATCCTGGAGCACCACTCCAGCCACACAGCCCTGACCAGTAACACCCAGACATCAGGAAATATCAAAATCCCAGCTATGCTGTAAGCAGGGCGAGGGGCAGTGGCACGGATGGATCCACCCAGATAGCTCCAAGTGCCACAGTGACAGAATCCCAAATGGCTTTGCCATGTCCCCTCCAACAGTGCACCCTGTCCCCAGGATCTGGCCCAAGCTCTGGATAAAACTTTAAATTCCTGCTCCTGTGCTCCAGCCATGAGGTCACTGCTGGAGGACTGACCCATCTTCCAGCTGGGAGAGCATCCTCTCCCTGCCCAGGGAATGTTTCCATCCCTCCTCCTCAGCAACCCCAGGTGCAGCTTTGCAGTTTTGGGCCTCATTGCAATGCCCTAAATGAAGCTGAGTGCAGAACTGGGGCATTTCTTGTGTTTGTCTGTGTGGAGCTGAGCTCCTGACCCTGGAATTTGGAAGACATCGATTTTTATCAGTTGAGGAGGATTCTCATTTTTAGCCTCAAAGGATTCCAGCGAAATGTTTGTTCAGCCTCCTCTCCCACCCCCTTCCTCCCTCCTCTGTGTTTCAGGACTTTCGTTTAAAATGCAGAGGCTTTGAACCCCCCAAAGTACCAGGGTTTCCTGCCTGTTGTGTTTTTAGGGAATGCTCCTAAGAGCAAGAAGATGGAAAAGTACTACAAGGGGGGAATGTCCTTATCACCGAGCTGTGAACTTTGCACTTCCCATCCTCTGGATTTGACTGTTCTGTTCCTATAGAGCAGCAATACAAAAACCACACACAATTGTCTCGTCTCAAACAATGATTTGGGAATGTCATTAAAACCTCCAAACTTTTCCTGCAAATTGTTCTGCCATGTGCTTATACTGTGTTAAATCCTCTCTCCTCCAAACAGCCAAATCTTTAAATGATGTTGTTCATCATTCATTTTACTTCAGACACTCGTTTTTTTAGAGCTGTCTTTGAATTTTTCTTATTGAATTTTGCAGCTTTAAAGGAGTAGATGCCAACGCGATAAATGAATTTTTTTAAGTTTTCAGTATAATATTTATAACTTAATTCCTAATATTTTTGTATAATTTGTGGAAAACAGTCCTCCACTAAACGAAGATGAATGCCACATTTCTATCCAACCCATTATAAGCCTAAAGTGTCTTTATGACACTGACTTGAAGTACAAAAGGAAGCTGTAACCAAGCGATTACAAACACACAACAAACAAGAAAACAGAAAACTCCTAAACTTGTCACCTGCAGTGCCACAACGAGAATCTCGATGGCAATGGAGAATTGCGCTGGGAGTCAGAACCATTTCCATGCAATCTGGAGGAGCAGCTCGCACGGGAATTACTTTCCCAAAACTTGGAGTTTATCTTTCTGCCTTTAAACAGCCCCAGCCGCGGCAGGGCTGGAGCAGGAGGAAGGGGAAACCACCGCGGATCTCCAGCGAAACCCGGCGGGATTCATCCCCCACATCCATCCCAGCCTCCAGAACCCCCGCCCGGAGCTGCCATGAAATCCGGCCGCTTTTCCTGCCTCGGGAAAGGGGGGAACTTACCGGGACCGCCGCCATTCCCAGGGCTCGGGGCTTCCAGGGGATCCCTCCCTGACAGTCCTTTGTGTCCCGGGGACACGAACCGCGTAATTCCCACGCGGGAATCCCACTTTGTCCAAGTTCAGCCGCTCATCCTCAAACTCCGCGCTGGGTGGCAGCTGCCCGGCCTTTGTTCCGAGCGGGATCGGGGCTGCCGAGCGCTGCTGCCATCGCGTCTTGGGAAAACGGGACGCAAGAATGGGCCCAATGTCTGGGCAGGGGCTGTGGGCAGGGGGAACTCCTGGAGGTCTCCATAGGAAACGCTTTCCATTGGGCAGGGATGTGTTATTAGCGCCGCAGCCCGCCCCGCCCCGGGTCTCCGCTGGGTCCCTCTCGCGGGGCTCTATCCATGGATTCCCTTCCAGAGCCTCTCCCAGCTCGGAATTAGCAGCTTAAGGACAGCCCGACAATGAGCAGCGCGGATTTCCTGAGCAATTAGCCGGGGGACCCAGCCTGGGAGAGTGTGCCCGATGGGAACGAGCAGGGAAAAGCTGCTCAAAGCTCGGATTTTCCTTCCCGCGGCCGTAATTGTTTTGCCTTCCAATTAAAAAAAAAAAAAAAAAAGTGAGGAGCAGAGGGGGGAGCTGAGAATCGGGAGAGCACTGGGTAAGATTAGGAAACTGCAGAGCAAAGTTGGCCGTGGAAATAAAATAGCAAATATTTCCCTGGGCAGATTTAGAAAGGCGCTGTTTGTTAGGCTGGGGGTTGTTGTTTTGTTTTAAATCTTCTCAGAGGAGCTGACTGGAACAGTCTGAGCTCTTGCCCTGAATCGCTGGATTCCTGCTGGAAAGCCGCTCAGCTTTCCTTCTCCAGGGCCATAATTACAGATACTCAGAGAAGCGTGGCTGCGTCTGCCTGGGAGCTGCCCCGCGGTGAATCTGCCCTCTGCCTAAAAACGGCTTCTTTTCCCCCCTCTTACCTTCGATATCAGCCCTTCAGGTAGGGACGAGACTCTTCTGGCAGCAGCAGCAAGGCGGCGGATGGTTCATTTTATTCCCTTTTCAGCCCTCTCTGCTTCCATCGGGCTGAAACACCGGGGCTGCTGCTAAAGCCCAGCCTCCCCCCTAACGCGTCTCGCTCGCATTGTGTTTGTCTCTCCTCTTCCTCCGCTCTCCTTGGCTCTCCCCACAGGCAGCCAAGGCCAGTAAACAACTCATTGTGAAGCTGCGAGGGATGTAATTCCTTGGGCTGGTGGCCACCGTGGCTGAGTCGCCTCTGCAGCGCACCCGGCTGCTGGCAGGGGCTTTTATCCCTCCATGCAAATAACTTCCTGAATATCTCATGTAACAGCCCGGCAGCTCCGGGCTGCTCAGCCCCGGCCTCTGCGAGCCCCCGGTGCAACGAAACGCAAAAACAGGAGCGTGGATTCGGAGCGAGAGCGCTGGCGGGGCAGATGTTTCCTGCTCCCGACGGGCAAAGGTCCGTTTCATTGGTTTGGTAAAAACAGAGGCAGAAAATGTGGGGGAATGGTGGCGGCGTGGCCAAAGGCATCGCTGTCCCTGAGTGTGGGGCTGGCAGAAGGCTCAGGATGGAAAACCCAGCCAGTATCACCAGGAAATTTGCACAGAAACCCATTTTCGTGGCTTGTGGGCATTTTCAGGCGGCTGCATGGAAATGCTGATCCCTGGGGAGATGCGGCCGCTTTTCACACCCATTCTCATGCGAGGCTGAGAGCTCTCGGTGGGAACCCATTGAGACCCAACACCGCCGCATTCGAAAGCTTTTTTTAGGGAAAGAAGGATATCGGGAGCTGGGTGCTCTGACACAGATTAGGATGAGCTAACTGAAAACTTTTCGCAGATTAACGTCTTGAGTCTGAGCTTCAAAACTGCCCGGGCTGGGCAAACCCATCAGAGAGGAGGGTGATGGCCCCTTGAAGATTAAATGCAGCATAAATCTTAACCCAAAACTTCTGTGCCTCTTAGAGAATTTAGGCAGAATGTGGTGATTGTGCCAACTTCGCTGCTGCTGGAACGGACCCAGGCAGCTGTGCCTGGCTGGGATGTTTGCTTTCTCTCCGGAGTTATTGGTTTAATTAAACTCTCCTGACAAAAATCTTCAGCTGTTGGGAACGTCAAGGCCTGGGAGAACAACTCCTTAAAATGTTACAGGAGATTGGGAATGGGATTTATGCCCTTTGTGGAGTTCATCCTTCTAAACCACCGCGGTGATTCCAGCTTTGTATCCATCCGTGGTTGCCATTAAATCCAGAAGTTGTAGTGAGCAGGTTATTCAGTCACCATTTGGTTTAGGATTATTTTTTTCTTTTATAAGGAACATTTTTTTCTGCTACAGCCAGAACTAGAAGCTGGAAAAGTGCAATCTGTAGGCTGAGACATAATAGCGTTCTCTAACCTGTAGAGATCACATAAAAACCCAAAAATTCCAATTTTGTCCCTATGGAACATAAAATTTTTGGTATTGATGAGAAAAAAAACATCCCCAGAGCAATATATTCCCGCTGTCCTCCAAGACACTCAAAGTAATCCATGGATGCCTTTATCCTTCTCCTCCTAAATAGGCCAAATGTTGTGCTATCAGCCCACTCTGTGTATTTTCATTTAAATAAATAAAGTACAAACATTTCCAACACAGTGCCCTTAAGAGAGGTTTATTTGCCAAACATGAAGAAAGGAGGACGCTGCCTCTCTTCTTGGTTCCAGTTACAGAAGAGTGTTTGCTTTAAAATGGAAAAACAAGGAACAGACTCCTGGGCTCTTCATCTCTGCACAACCCACTTGGTGTCCCCACCCTGATCCCATGGTGTTCATCCTAGACTTGGGACAGGGTGGGATTTAGTGAACTGTCCTTGTTAAAACATTGGCAGGACATCAATAATCTGGAGTTATTTTGGAAAACAAGGGAAACTGGGCTGTTATCTTATTGGAGAGTGTGGCTGCTGAGAAGGCACAATGTTTGGAAGCAGAAGTTTTACCCCCTCTTTGCAGAATTTGCTGCCCGTGCACAGAAATCCCATGGAAATGACACTTCTGGGCTGTCTCTGGTTGTGTCAGTGCTGGAGTGGCTTTGGGACTGGCATGTGCAATTCCCATTGATTTCAGCCAGGCAGGAACACCTGAATTTATGGGATAATTTTGCCCGGAAAATGAGCATGTTGCATTTCCCGGTGATTAACACTTAATTCTTCTGCTGTCAAACCTGCTGAGTATTTTCAGTCAATTGAGGCTTTCTTGTGCCAATTTTCCTACTTCAGGGCACTTAGGAGCCCTCCAAGGAGCCAAAGAGCAGAACCCAAATCCAACTGGCATTTGAAGGCCACTGGAATATACATGACCAAGGCATTAACTTTGTTCCTTTATTGCTCCTTCCCTTCCTGCTCTTTCCTGCCCCAGCAGAACTCATTTGTCATTTGGGCCTTAAATATTGCATGGCTTTGGTTCATCCTGAGGCTTCCATGGAGCCTTCCATCCATAGAATCCATGAACAGGCTGCTGTGGCACAAATGGAGCATCCAGGGGTGGCTTGGTGGCATCTGAGTGGTTTAGGAACCCTGCCTGGGGAAGGGAATATCCCCATTAGCCCCAAACACCAGCTCTGTGCCTCAAATTGTTGTATTTGGAATTTTTTGCCTGTCTGCAATGCATTCATGATGTGCTGTCTCGTTCTTTCATCCTGTGGCACAGCTTCTAAAGGTCTCACGATTTTAAAGCACCGGCTTTAGGACCACAACTCCTGTGGAATAATGTTTAGTGTCTGGGTGACCCCAAAGGATCATTGTTGGGGAGATTAAACCAACAGGTTTAATTGTGTTTGAACGGGGGGTTTCATTGAGGGTTTTGCCAGGAAAGCTAAAAGAAAAGATCAGTAATAGTGGCATTTTCCTGGGGGAAAAGGGAAAAACATCACTTTACAGACACCAAGGTTGGTGATGGAAAAGATTTTAAAGGAAAATTCCTGAGCAGAACCAGGTTGGACTCAGAGCAACCTGGGACAGTGGAAGGCATCCCTTCCCATGGCAGAGGTGGGACTGGGTGAGGTTTAAGTTCCCTTCAGCCCAAACCACTCCATGATTCTGTGATCCTCTAACCTTTCAAGAGCTCATTAATGCTGCAGAATTCTTAATGTTCCATGGTTTGTCAGGGCTTCCATTTGAAATGTTTTTTGAAAAGTTTTATAACAGAGCGACCAAAAATCTCTTTGGAATCAAACGGAAGTGCAAAGCATCATCTTTTGAATTTTGGAGGTTTTAAATAAGCATTTAGAAGAATTTTTAAATAATTTTGAGTGCTGTAGAGAGATGTCAGAGAAGAAAAACAAAAGGGAAGTGCTCATTTGAAGCCATCCCCTTGCAATTTTAAAAAGGCCTCATTTAAAAATCTCGGTTTGTTTATTTATCAGCACTTAACGTTCCATTACTTTCCTATCCAACAGAGCTTTTTGCCAATAGATGCCAGGATATTTCTTCTCCAAATGTTTAGACCTTTCTTTCAACTTAATGCACTTAAGCAAAGGCAGGATCATGAGCTGCTGAAATTGGGGAAAAGGTAAAATAAAAACTTATGCTGTTTGCTGGGTCAGGTAAATCCAAACCTCTGGTGGCACCAAGGCCTGGACTTGAGTATCTCTCCAAACCTTCAGTGTTGTCCTCCTTTTATTTTATCCCCAAATAAGCCAGGAAAGTCATCTCTGCAGACAGAGTCCTCTCCCTGTCTCTAGCACTCCTCACTCCTTTGCTTTCCATGTCCTGCAGGAATTTCATCTGGCTCTTCCAAGGTTGTCTAAGTAGCTTCAGAACCTTTAATTCCTCTTGTTGATGGAGAAGGGATTCATTCTGCAGACTTCCCTCTCATTCCTCATCTTTCTCATAACAGGGAGCCATTTCCAAGCATGACCACATCAAGCCCTTGGTGTCTCCCTGCAGAAATCACATCCAGGAAAGAAATTCCTGGTTATTCTCTTCTCCAGAATGAGTTCAGAAACTCACCATGTCTGTATTTTCTGTGAGATCTGGGTTTGTTGGCTCCTTTTCCCCAGTTCTGCTGGGACAGATCCCAGTGGGAATGGACACTGCTGTCTTGACAGGAGGATCCAGCTACTCCGAAATCTTATCCCTGGCAAAGGGAGCAGGTGTTTTCCAGCAGAGCCCCTGCTCCAGCTGGCCAGATCCTGATTCCCAGGCTGTGACATCACTCCTGCCTGATGGTGCCCAAAGAGACACCAAAACCCTTCCCTTTTTCTTCCCCTCCTGCAGAGCAGGGTTTTAATGAAAATCAGGAGAAGCAGAGTTGGTTTATTGGGGTTTTTTCTGAATCCTGGTGACTGCTCCTATTCCAGACATGCTGGAGCCAGGGTTTTAGGCTGGGACAGGGGACTGGAGGGTGATGGTGCCCATGGCACAGGGGTTGGACTGGATGATCCTTAGGATGATCCCTCCCAGCCCAAGCTGTCAGTGCCAGCAGGAGATCCCATATATCCACATTTCATCCCTCACAGCTCCCCTGGGCTGAGGCTGTGGGATGGCTGCACCTGGAAAGTGACTTCAGCAAGTGCTGCTGTTTTTTCCTAGAGGAAAATGAGTTTCACCAAAAACAAAAATGGGAAATGTGGAGAGCCAGCCTGGTGAGAAGAGCCACCACAGGGCAGGAATGAAGGGAGAAGACACCAACAGAGGACTTGCCCAGGGCTGGCTGCTGTTCCTAGGCAGAAGCACAGAGGGAGGTTTAAATTTCAACAAATCTCAAGGACATGAGAAATCAGGGAATTTATTCTGTGTTCTGACAGCAAAAGCTCCCTGGTTTAAAGGGCTGGGAGCACCCCAAACAATCGAGGGCACAGCCAGGCAGGAGCACAATTCTGCTGGGCATGAATAGAAGGAAGAAGCAGCTGAATATCAGGAAATGTTTGGAACAATGCAGAGATTGGGCTTCGCTGGAGGCTCCCAAGGGAAGTGGTAAAAGCCACAAGGGCTGAATAATGGAAAATCAGACAAAACCATGGTGTGTATGTCATGGAGAGAAATCCTGCAGCACAGGCCTGGGGAATTGTCAATCCTCAGGGAGCACAGCATTGCTCTTGTGTTAATAATGTCTTTAAGTGACCAGGTTTGGGTCACACATTGAAGATTCCTTGCAGAGGAGGGAGGTGGGGAGGCCCTGGCACAGATTGCTCAGAGAAGCTGTGGCTGCCCATCCCTGGAAGTGTCCAAGGCCAGGTTGGAGCAACCTGGGACCATGGCACGTGTCCCTGCTGATGGCAAGGGGTGGGGCTGGATGAGCTTTAAGGTCCTTCCCACCCAAACCAGGCTGGGATTCTGTCTCTTGACCCTAAAAATGAGGCAGGTTTGGGCCCAGGACTCATAGGAAGCTCTGTGATTGTGCCCAGCCGGGGTCAAATGCCCAAATTGTGCCTCACTTGTAGGACTTGGATTAGCAAAGCTCATTAGCAGAGCTAATCTTGCCCAGCCTGAGCTTTGCTGGTGCACAAGCTTCCAGTGTTATGCAAATCCAAGCAGATTTATTTGTGTTATGCCACCACTGCTTTACTCCCACTCTCCAGTTGTTGCTGGGACTTTGGCCACCCCTCAGCCTCACGAATTGCAATTAAGCTTTTGGCAAAGCAGTCAAGACTGTCTGCTCTGGGTTTGCCTCATAGCCCTGAAAGATACAGATATGCATTTCTTTGGGAATGGCCCCAAAATGCCTCCAAAGTGCCCATCAGGGAGTCCTCACACCCCCCAACCCTGCTACACCAGGACCTGACCTTCTTCCTCCCAACCCTCCCTTCTCCAGCCTGTTATCAACACTTGGCATCCACTGGAAGTCCAGCCTGAAGTTCAGATTCATCCCAAAGCTTGTAGTTCATGACCCAAAATTCCTGCCCAGGCTGACTGCTGTCCCACAGGATCTCCTCCCACCATCTCCTGAAAGGTGGGCATTTCTTCAGCACCAAGCAAAGAAATCCAGGAGATAAACCAAATAAAAGCTGCTTTGCTAAAAATATTTCGGCTCCTGAGGGAAGAAGAGCTTCACCATGCCAGGGAGAGGCCTCCCTGTCCAGGAGCTCCCTAGATAAGGATGGAATTCCTTGTATAACCTTTCCCTTTGTTACCAGAGCTTTGTTTTGAAGAGGAAAGCAACCCCAACAGGGCAGTGCCTCTATTTTTGTCCTTTTACCTTTCCTCCTGATGTCCTTCCAAGCCTGGGCAAGGCGCGGCTGCCCCGCCACACCCCTGTAGCATTGGGGAGCAAAGACACACAGACCTCCTTGCTGCTCCAAAGAAGATCATTTATTGAAACAAACCGAGTATTTTATGGCCTAAACGTAACCAAATTTAACCAAATTTAACCAAACTTAAACAAATTAAACTGAAACAAGCCCTCATTGGCTGGCTGCCATGGCAGTGTCATTGTTGGTGTGTCCCTTTATCCAGTCAGATCTCTGTTCATGTGGTGTTCACAGGTCTCTCATGATGCCTCAGGATTTTAGCTTTTCTATTTCCCATGTATTTGTAATCCTACAAACCTTTAGTGTATAACTCTAAACTTCATATTCAGTGTTAGCTCCTGTCTCCCCATTTTGGGCAGACACAACAATTCGTCTCCAGATCTGGGAGTCAAGGACACCTCCCTGCCTCAGGCTCCAAGATATGTACAACAGAAATGAGTTGGGGGGGAGCAAACTTGGGGTCAATGACTTCATTACCTGAAGCTGTAATTGGAAGATTAACCCCCAATATGCAAATGGACCAAACTTTTAAAAGTGTGCAAACCCGTGACCTATGGTCCATTTTTGGGTGTAGCCCCTGGGAGGCTTTGTCTGCCCAAATGTGTCTGAAGGCCCTTCAATAAATAGAACCACTTTTTATTCCCTTAATTTTGTCTGGCCTCTGCTTTTAGGTAGCCCCAAAAAGGCATCACCCCAACCAATGCACAAGGCAACCATCAGCCAACTCTCCAGCCCACAGCTGAATCCTTCCCAGAGTGCTTTCTGGTGAACAACAGTGAAAAATGTCCTTTTTCTTATTTCCCACACATCCCCACTCTGGGGAACAGCTCTCCTTGAAACGTGAGACCCTCACTCATAATTCATGGGCTTCCCATTTTAGCACCCCTAAGGGAAGGACAACTGCACCTCCTGTGGCTTGGAGCCAACACAGGATTTTCTCCTGGGTTCCTGTCTCCCCTCCTTGGCTGTCTTGCTTTTCCTCTGGGAAGGGATTTACCTAAAGCAAGGATTTTACTCAACATTTAATAGTGGTTGTATCGAATGAAGTGAACAGACTGAAGCAAATCAGCCCCTCTAATTTTACAGAGTCTGATTGAAGTCTTTGCTGCTGGTTTCTGGTTTCTGGCAATGCAATTTCATGAATTATTAATCATGCTGGACTCCCCCAAGCCATGCTGGCTGTGGCATGGGAGATAATAGGATGCTTTTCTTCTTAATAACAGCACCTGCAGCCCAACTTCCATGGGACCTGCTGGGCTTGAGGATCCTTTCATCCATCCCTTTCCCATCCCTGCCCTGTCATAGACACAGATCTGCTCAGCAAGAAGAAGTCTGGGAGGATTGTCCCCGTTTTCAGCTGGACAGTGACACAGCCATGGCCAAAGGTTTGCTGAGGCTTTGGTGGAGCTACGCTGGATGTGTTGGAAAGGGCTTGGATTAACCTCATGCCGCCAAAAAGCCAAATGGCCCAATTCCAGCTCCTCCACCCTGGGCCTGCCTGTCCTGGGGAGGGTTGGGAAGGTCTGGGAAGTGCCTGGTGGGCTCCAAGAGGCCGTGGACGGTCCCCAGTTGGACTCAAGGTGGGTTTGGAGCAGGATGGGATGGGGAGGGTGCCAGGATGTGCTGAGGGCAGAGCTGAAGGCAGATCCCAGCTCAGGAGCCCCTCAGGAGCTGCAGGTGGAGTTTCCTCACAGGGCTGGAATACAATGAGCTCCCAATGAAGGCAGCACCTTCCAGCAGCTCCCACTCCATGCCTAGGGACAACCAGCTCTGGCTGCTCTGGGATCCAGGACAGGGAGCACAAACCAGCACGCCCAAAGGGAAGCACCAGAGGAATTCAGGGGGACAGAAAAACAGCCTGGAATTTGTCCAGGTCCTTGGGGCTGTCACTCCATCTCCTGCCAAAGGACCATGAGTGGCCTTTGTCCCAGTGCTGTGTCCCCTGGGAGAGGTGCAGGGAACTGGGACCAGTGCTTGGGGTGTTCCTGGGTGCTGGGCCAGCCCCAGCTCCAGCTCCAGCCCCAGCTCCAGCCCCAGCTCCAGCTCCAGCCCCAGCTCCAGCTCCAGCTCCAGCTCTAGCCCCAGCTCCAGCTCCAGCCCCAGCTCCAGCTCCAGCTCCAGCTCCAGCCCCAGCTCCAGCTCCAGCTCCAGCCCGTGCAGGACAGTTTTCCACAGTGGCACAGAGAGGTTTTCCCTTGGGAGCCCTGGCAGTGGCTGCACTCAGCTGTAGCTCCCAATCAATGTTCCCATGAGAACCCAAGGTGACTTTTCGGACCATTCTGAGCAGGTCCTATATTTATCCTAACCCTGACACATCTTTAAATAGCACGGACACATGGCAGGCCCCTGGGCAGACAGTTCACCACTGTCAGCTTCCCTTGGAGCACTTTGTAAAGGAGCAGATCCTCCCTAAACACTGCTTTGATCCCACATTTTTCTGACCAGCAGGAATCGCCAGAGCCTCTACCTTCTCTGTCAAGTCACTGTTACACCTCTTCTGTAAACATTCTTTCTCCTCTTTCTGTTCTCTTTAGCTTTCCCCAAACACCCCTCCTGCCATTGTCCAAAATCCCACTGAGCCTCTCACAAATTCCCAGAATGAGGGAGGTTGGAAAAGCCCTCCAAGGCCATGGAATCCAACCTGTGCCTGATCCCCACTTTGTCACCAGCCCAGAGCTGAGTGCCACCTCCAGGTGTTCTTTGGACAATGGAGACTCCAAACCTCCCTGGGCAGCCCCTTCCAGTGCTTCACAAGCCTTTCCATGGAGAAATTCCTGCTGATGTCCAACCTGAGCCCATCCTGGCCCAGCCTGAGGCCATTCCCTCTCCTGCTGTCCCTGTTCCCTGGGAGCAGAGCCTCCCCTGGTTCCCCCCTCCTGTCAGGGATCTGTGCAGAACCACCAGATCCCCCCTGAGCCTCCTTTTCTCCAGCCCTGCTTTTGCCCAGCTCTGGAGTTAAACTTTCCCCTGGTTCCAGGAGAACACATGGTTTTGCTTAAGCTGTGCCGAAGGAATTCCGAGCCGAAAGTCGTGGATGTGGCTCTGCCAAGGTAAAGTAACCTCTGCTGTGAACTTGGACCATCAAAGCTCAGCCCTGTTTGTTTTCCTACGTATGGATTTACCAGCTGCTGCTCTCTGACATTCCCTGAGGTTTTCTTTTTCCCAATCCAGACGTCATTGCTGGGTTTGTCATCCCACGTGCAGGGGGCAGCCAGGTATCCCAGGAGGCCTCTCCTCCACCCAGGGATCCAGCAGGGAATCCCAAGTTACTCTTTGCACCAAATTTACTGTGAGGGGAACAGGTACAAGCAGTGTTTTACACACTCAGCCTCACAGAAAGGCTTGCAGAAATCTTAATAGAAGCTGTGGAAAATGCCAGGGGATCCTGGAAAACTGCTGGGTATTTTATATTCATTTTTCTGAAATGTTTGCTCTGAGAAATTTATTTCCTTTGAGATGTCTGTGCTGGATTAGAGAAAACAAGGGGAAACCTGACTGTAGAAGTGTGTATCTTCTCTTGTGAGACACCTGACTATTCCTTGGGATTAATTTTGTTCTGTTTTGAGAGAAAGCTTCACACAAAGACCACATCCTGGAGCTGTCACAACCACAGCTTGAACCTTGCCATTGGCAGGCGGACATTTGTGTTCCCAAAGTTTGGGATAACTCCCAAAGGCTCCCTGGCTTGCTGTGTGTCCCTTGTCCCTGCCAGGGGATGGTGTCACTTTATCCACACCCACATCCATGGATTGGCCACACTGGATAAGGACAACTGGAAGTTTTTGTGCTGTTTGGGACTCAAACCAACAGTTCCCCACACACCTGACACTGAAAAATTGGGGTTTGAGCCTTGATTATCAGATTTGCACAGCCTGGGCAAGAGCTCAGGTGTGGTAGGACGCCCTTGGCAAAGGATGAGGAAGGTTTTATAAAAAGTAATTGTGTTTTACAGAGCTGCCTTGACACAAATGAGGGATTGAGACAATTTTCTTGGCTTGTACAAGTTGCTTCTACCAATGACAATGATTTCACACAGTGTCATTTAGAATTTGGGTCCTACCTGGTGTCTGAGAGAGCAGTGGAATTGATTTAGGCTGAAAACAGAGCCCTCCAAAGCTCAGAAATGCCCCAGTTAAGGTTGTCTGATGGATTTTTGCACCAGAAAATGTATTTTTTGTATATTTTCTCTATATTTTCTTCATCCAGTTTTCTCCACAAGCTGCCACTTTATTTGGATGCACAGGATGAAAAACAGAGCTTGAAAACCTTGCTAAGTCTTTGTAAAGAAAGAGTTTCTCCAGTTCAGAGGTTTTTATAATTTGCCAGGTGTCAAAGAGTTCCTCAGGTGACATCAATGAGATTCTTGGGTCAAGTTGAGAAAACGGCATTTTGAATGAAATTTGGGAGCTGTTCTCAGTGACCTTTAGAGTGCAAAAAAGGACGTTTGAGATGTGGGTCCCAGCTCTCCCTGCTGATTTCAATGCCTGTTTGTGTCACTCCTGGAGATATTTGAACAGATTAAAAACAAGGAGCACGTTCAGGAGCCCCAGGGAAGCATTGGGAGCAGCCTGGCTGAACCCAGCTCCTCACCTGGAAAACCTCAACCTGTGTTCCTGGCACGTGGCTTGTCTTGTTCCAGAGATCCACAGGCAAAAAAACAAAATAATCTGGCAGCAAGCCTGGTATAGCCTCAGGGCCAGAATCCGGGCAAAAGCATTTTCAGGGAGCAGAGCTGGGCAGAGGAGTCTCTGGAGGAGCGAGATGTAATTCCCAGCTCCAGGCAGAGCTGCCTTCAGTCTGGCAGAGGCACAGGGGACAATGCCTGTGTTCCTGTTTTCTGAAGGGAGGTTGGAAACTGGGAATGGAGAAAGGAAATTTCTGCTCCCTTTTCTCCCAGGGAGAAATTCCTGGGGAAGAACCAGAAGGGAATCCTACACAAGCCAGTACAAATGAGATAAAAACCCTACAGAATGAGCTAAAAATGAACACAAATACAGCAAAATCTCTGCCCACCAGATCTCCCCACGACACGACCAGGAGCAGAAGGGCTGGTGGCTGCCTTTGTCCCCAGGCTTTCCCTCAGCCCATACCCCTTTGGGTTTGTTTTGTTTGTTTGGGTGAGTTTCCCTTAATCTGGCAGGGCTCTGGAGCTGCATTGAGCACTGAGGCTGCTCTGGCTCTGGGCTGAGCTCCACAAACACCCAGGGCATGCAGAAGCGTCCGGGCAAAGGCTCAGCCCTCCAAGCTGATGGGTAAAAATAACCTGAGCAGAGTCTGGGAGATGAAAGCACCCACAGCACGTCCCCAAACACAAACCCTTTAATGAGGTCGAGCCACTGGGGCTGGCCCAACAATTTTAGGGGCTCTGGTGGCCAGGGTCCCCATGAATAGAGCACTTGTGGAAGGCCTCCTGTGCCACAAGAGGGGAGGGGAGAACAAGGCTCAATGAAAGCTTTTAGAAAGCTCTGCTTTTCCAGGCCACGTTTAACATTTAAACTGCTGCGAACTTGATACCTCCACGTTCAAACTCCTTTCATGACAGCAGCACACAGAAAAAAAGGAGAAAAACCTGTTTGGCTTGATTTTCAGGTAAACTTAGACTTCTCCAGGAGCTTTTTTTCCTGGCTTTTTATATTAGTGGAAGGCAGGTAATTTAACACATTTTTACAGGCTCGCAGCAGTGTCAGGGCTGCTCATGATGAGAAAGACACTGAGGGGCTGGAGTGTGTCCAGGGGAGGGAATGGAGCTGGGAAGGGTCTGGAGCACCAGGAGCAGCTGAGGGAGCTGGGAAGGGGCTCAGCCTGGAGCAAAGGAGGCTCAGGGGGCACCTTGTGGCTCTGCACAGCTCCTGACAGGAGGGGACAGCCGGGGGGGATCGGGCTCTGCTCCCAGGAACAGGGACAGGAGGAGAGGGAACGGCCTCAGGCTGGGCCAGGGAAGATTTAATTTGGATATTTGGGAAATTTCTTCATGGAATGGGTGGTCAGGTGTTGGAATAGGTTGACCAGGGAATCACCATCCCTGGAAGAGTTCAAAAAATGTGTGGGTGTGTCACTTTGGGACACGGTTTAGCAGCAAAGTGGCAGTTTTAGATTAACAGGTGGACTGGTTGATCTTTTCCAACCTTAGTGATCCCATGATCCTCTGATTCCTGGGGCATTTGGGTTCGTTTGCATGTTTGCATTTGCAAACAGCCTTATGCTAGAAGCAAACACTCCAGATATTCCCAGTGCCATGGTGGGGTCCTGGCCCTGCCGGGTGTTCCTGTGTCCCCTGGCTGCAGCTGCTGCTCTGAGGCAGCTCATCCTGTGCTAATTAACTGATGGGTAACGAAGCAGGGGAGGCTGTCCTGTGCCAGCCCCTCTCTGTTCCCACTCTGAGGGACTCTGTCCAGCCCAGGTGTCCCTGCACAGGCAGCACAAGCTGTGAGCACCTCTGGAACTCACCCAGGAGCCCAGGTCACGTCCTGCAAACCGTTGGAGCCCACAGAGCTCTGGCAGCCTCCCCAGCTCCCAGGGTTTGTTGGGTGTTGCCATGGAGAGCAGGAGCTCTTCCTGCCTTGCTCCTGGCTGCTTTTCCAGCCACTGTGCCGAGGGCAGGGAGCACAAACCGTGCAGGGAGGCACGGAATGGCTGCAGAGAGAACAGGCTGCGCTGCTGTCCTCAACCAGTAGTGCCATCACCCACCTACAGCCCACAGGTTCCTTTGTGATGATAAATAGCCCTTGGTGGCTTTCCTGGCTTCGTGGTGGGGGTGTCCAGGTGTCTCAGAGCTGCCAGGAGCAGCCTGTGGATGAGCAGGACACACAGGGAAGCCAAGAGGTGCTACCTGCCTTCAATTCCATAAATTGCTATTGCCTGAGAAAAAGGGGAAATTCAGGTTGGACGTCAGAAGGAATTTCTCAATGGAAAGGGTGGGCAGGCATTGGAAGGGAATGCCCAGGGGGGTCTGGAGTCCCCATCCCTGGAGGTGTCCAAAGAAGGCCTGGATGTGACACTCAGTGCTCCAGGCTGGTGACAAGGTGGGGATGGGGCACAGCTTGGCCTCAGTGATCCTGGAGAGCTTTTCTAACCTCACAGATTCTGTGAAAGTTGGATTGGGCCCACAATGTCATGTGGTAGCTCAGTAAATTCCTGCTCTCTGGGGCCAGGGGCAGCAGGAGATGTCACCTGCTCGTCCCTGCAAGTGTAGAAGCTCCAGCTTGCACAACAGGCAGTGGAAGGAGAGTAAAACCCTCCCTGCAGAGCTGCCAGGGAGTCCTGCTGGGTTATTTCTGTCCTTGGACATGGTCAGGCAGGAGTTTGGCTCAGGAAGGGCTGGAGCCAGGTGCAGCTGTGACACCACAGGAGCATCCCTAAGCCTGAGGCTGCTGGGGTGGGATTCAGAGCAGCCTGAGGGGCTCTGGCAGGTGCAGCTCTGCAGCCACGTGGGAAATTTGGGAATGGCTGAGGCAGGAGGTGACGGAATGATGCAGGACAACCCTTCCCTGACCTTGCTCCAGTGAAAACCCATCGATCAGGGGTTTAAATCAACCTGCTCTGGTTGAAGATTCCCTGCCCATTGCAGGGAGCTGGAGTGAGATGAGCTGGAAGGTCCCTTCCAAGCCTGGGGACCTGCAGCAGGGTGTGGAGCAGCAGGACACAGCCCTGGCTCCCTCATCCCAGCCTGGGGAGCTCCTGCTGCTCTTGGCAGCTCCCAGGCTCGCCAGGATTTTGGGAAGTGCTGGATCAGCTGTGGGTGGGACTCACCTGTGCTATAAATAGCTGTCCTCTGCCAGAGCAGCCCTTGGGCTCAGAGTCAGCAAAACATTCCAGCACGTGCTCACTCACGCCCAGACCTTGGCAGAAGTTGAGCATCTGCTTATTTTCAAGCCTGCACTTCTAAATTTTGGGGACTGGATGGTGCTGCCATGGGATGGCCAAGCTGGATGTCAGTTCTGATGGGTTTTGTTGACTACCTGGAGCTCCAGGGAACGCTACCTTCAGCTCTAACACTTTAAAATAACAACAAATAGTCTAAAGCTGAATATATGGGAATAAACATTCCCACAAGTCATCTGCTGTTAATTTAAAGTCAAATCAATTCATTTTAATCCAAAAGCAGCAGAGCAGCTTTCAGCCTCTGAAGACCATTGAATATTACACTTGATATCATCAGTAAAAAGGATTGCAGGGCATGTTTTATTTCACCAAGAACACTGAGTGCTTTGCCAAACTCTCTCTCCTGAGGGTCACTGCAAATGTGTTCTCCTGCTTTTCATGCAATGTGGTTGTGCAACTCTTTAACTATTCCTGCAATTTTAGCTGGGAGGCTTCTATAATGCAAACGTATCTTGGTCTCACAGATTTATCTCCCCCTTAATAAATGAATTATGAACAACCTTCCTTTCTGGGCCTGAAGGGGCTCCAGGAGAGCTGGAGAGGGACTTTCCCTGGAGGGACAGGACATGGGGGAATGACTTTGGGATGAAGAAAGTGAGATTTAAGTTGGATATTGGGAAAAAAATCTTGGTTGTGCGGATGGAGAGACCCTGGCACAGAGCAGCTGTGGCTGCCCCTGGATCCCTGGAAGTGTCCAAGGCCAGGCTGGATGGGGCTTGGAGCAACCTGGGATAATGGAAGCTGTCCCTGTCCATGGCAGGGGGTTTGAAATGGATAATCTTTCAGGTCACTCCACATTCCATTCCATGATTCCATAACCTCACATGTGCCACGCTGCCACAGGAGATTTTTACCTGACACATGGGAACCAATCTCTTCCCAGCAGAGAAGGTGCAAAGTGAGGAGCTCACCTAAATCCCTTGGGCAAGTTGGGCTGTGCCAGGCCTATGTTAAATTAAATCAGGAAACAGCAAATGGACATTGCTTGCATTAGACCTTCATTTACCTTTTCTTCTGCCTCACTCGGAGGAAAGACCTCGGTGGGAAGCAGGAACATTGGGCAGCTGCCTCTGAGCCCTGGGTGTCTTTGCCATCTTTGATTCCCTGCAGTTGCTCGGCGTGAGTTCATTTATCTCCTTAAAGGAGGAATTCCTATTTTCACAGGGTGATTAGCAGGCTGATGGAAACATGGAGAGAGCAGAAACCCAAATATTTAGGCAGAGCCATAAAGCACTTCCCAGATCCGGCCCCGCAGCTGCAGCAAACGCTGCTGGTTTTCGGGTGACACATTTGTCCTAAGGGATAAATTGCTGGAATAGCTTGAAGGGAGCACTGGGCAGGGCAGAGCTGCACTGACAGCCACCAATGGGGTGTTCTGGCCTCACTGAGCTGTTCCCAGTCAGTTGTTGTTGTCCTGGTGTTGGGTCCCTGTAGGAATGACGGGTGTGGTGGAGCTGTGCCAGAACACCGCAGCTTGGCTGGGACAAGGGACAGCCCTCTGGGGACAGAGAGCTCTCCAATTTTGGGTGGCTGTAGGTGTCCCCCATGGATGTACTTCAGGGCTGAGGATGATTCCATACATCTTCCTCTGGCACATGGATGTTCAGCAGAGCAGGTGCCAGCCCGGCTCACGCACTCCGGATTTAATAAAGATCCACAGTGTTGCTGCTGAAAACTCTGAATCAGTCGAGTCCTGCTTGATTTCTCCCTCCCTTTCAGACTTCCCAGCTAATAATGGGCACATGGAAGTGATTAACAGAGCCTCGTGTGGCTGTTCCTTGTTGTTTGTGCTCCCTCAACGTGAGCTTTATCTCCCAGCACGAGGGGGACGTGTTTGGCACGTTGGACCCATCAGCTTTGCCAGCTGCAGGGACAGCACCAGCTCCTCCCCGTGCCCCTGGAGCAGGAAATTTCAGATTTTCTCCTGGTGATAAATGTGTGGCTTTAATAACCAAGATAAGCTCAGTCTTTGCCTGCTCTGTGCAGTTTTTGTGTTGCTTCTCCTTTGCTGAGCAATGCCTGAGGTGGGTTTCATCTTGAGCATATTCTTGTGACCCTCCATGTCCTGCCATCCATCAGCAAGTCCTGGTGGATTCATGTCAAATGGCAAAATTGAGGATAGAGGGGTAGAATCAATGAAAATGTTAGAAAAACTTTGCATGTCCGTTAAGAAATCTCATTTTCTTTGACACACATTTACTAGAAAGTTGGAGCTCGGCTCCACGTTCTGTCCAGCTGGCAGCCAGTTCACAAAGTCATCCAGAAATTGTTTGGAAACCCTGTTATTGACAACAGTAACCATTAACACACCCAATGAGCTAAAACATAAGGCACATATGGGTGAAAATAAATGCAGGGCATGTGTCTGTTTTGTGGAAATTAAAGGAAATTAGGAATCATGGAATCACAGAATGGTTTGGGTTGGAAAGGAACTTGAAGCTCATGTTGTTCCACCCCCTGCCATGGGCAGGGACAGCTTCTACTATCCCAGGTTACTCCAAGCCCTGTCCAGTCTGGCCTCGTAAGACTGAAAATATGGAATTTTGAAGATGGTGAGGAATTCTGCCAGGAGCTTGGGTGGATCTCACACAGTTTCAGATCTTTGTTAAGTTCTACCAACCAACATTGATTTTTTTTTCCTTTTCTACCTTCTTTTGACCCAACTTACTCCAAACCCTTCTCAGCTGAAGAACAGCCCCCTGGAAGGGCTGCTGGCATGGCTGGATTTTCTTGGGCTTGTTTGCATAACTTTGGATGTGCTTTTTAGGTCTGGAGTGCTTGTTTTGATCTTTGTTTGAATAATACTTGGAGTGTTGATCCATGACGTGGTTTCCTACAGCCTCCAAAGAGGTACAAGATAATAAAAAAGATATTGTTGGGTTTAGGGGTTTCTTTAATTAGTTCTTTAATTTATATCTTTAACTCAGTGCTGCCAAAGCCACCACTAAACTGTGTCCCCAAGTTCCACACGTCTTCTAAACACACAAAGGGCATTTTGTGGCGATTATAACTTAAATTATTTGGTTTCTCTTTCTTTGTGGCTGGAAGTCTGGGAGTTTTTGGGCATTTCCTAAATCCATTAATTTATGGGAAAAGCACCACTGAGTGATTGGGAGCTGGGGAAAATCCTCTCAATGTGAAAAGCCAAACCTAAATGCAGAGACTGAAGCAAATGTTCATATGCTGGCAAAACAAAATTATTCTGTTTTCCTTTCTTATTCATGCATTTCTGGGAAAGAAGTGGGGAATTGTCAGTTAATAATCCATAAAAATGGTGGCAGAGATTAAATCACAGAGTACCCAGGGCCATCACATCCATCCTCTCTCCCTGTTCTGGGCTTTCCACCTTGGAGTGGTGGAAACTCCTCATTTCCACCCCCATTTCCATCCTTATTTCCACTCCCATTTCCTTGGAGTTCAACCAAGCACAGCTTCATCTCCTGGGAATGTTGTGGGGGTTCTCCCTCCAGGGATGCACCTGCTAAGAAGCACCAGGAAATCTGGTAGGACCCCATAGTATGGGAAGGAGAGGTGACTCAGCTTCTCAGCACAAAAGGGGGACACACGTTGTACAAAGAGACACACAGGTGTGTGGGGACTAATGGGATCTCCCCACCAAAAACCTCTTTTCCTGTCTGTTGGACCACAAAACCCAGGCAGAAGAAACACCTGGTGCTCCAGGGGCTGTTTTTCAGGTTGCTAAAACAGGAAAGGAGCAGTTGTACCATGAAGACAACACAGCCAGCAGCACCCAGGTCAGCACACACCTCTTCAGTTCCACTCCTTGTGTAAAATCAGCCTTAAAATGGGCTGAAGTTGTACTTTTGTTTAGAAATAATAAATGGCAGAGAAATGCACTCACCAGAGAGCTCTGGTCTGATCTTTGGGCTCTTCCACGTGGTCTGCCCTCATCCACAAAGTACAGGAGCAGATGCCTTTGGAATATTCCCTTAGGATTGCCTGGAGTGCTCTTGTCCAAGGCAAACCCCTGGCTCATTTGCTGGGCCAGCAATGAGCCACAAAGATCCTTTCCATTAATAAAAAAATCCCAATTCTATATCAGCATAAGGTTTAGTCCCTCTTCTTGTTTTGAGTGACTCTTTGACTGTTTGGAAGGAAGTGATCAGGTATTCTGGAAATTCAATTAATTCCCTGGGTCACAGGGTAGTCCTAAGACAAGGAGTTAAACTTGTTTCCTTTTCCCTTGTTTTTAAGCTCATTTTCATTGTGTCCAGAGCATAGCTGAGATAAGCTCTGCAGTAAACACACATCAGGACCACATTCTGCAAGGAAACATATTTTTGTCCTTTTTTTCCCCTTAAACCAGGGCTTCAACTGGATCCTTGTCTAATTCTCAAGGTCATTGTTAAATATTTTAAATACTTGGTGACATGCCAAACTATTTTCATTGCCTGAAGTTTTCTCCTTGGAGAATGCTTGCAGACAAGGAAATGTGTCATCTTCAGCAGTTGTGTCAAAGAGAAACCTGCCTTGACAAGCATTTTTGTGACTCAGGAACTTGTTTTATTTATATTGAGTAGGGCTCAATATTTGTATTATATAAAGTTTTATTTACATTGAGTAGGACCAAGTGTCTTGGCATGTATTTAATCACCAGCAGCAGTATTTAATTTAATTTAATTTAATGTATTTAATCTCTGCAGCAGGACTGTGGTTATTATAGGTTTTATTTATTAGGGGAAAATGGTCTTATTGCTGTGCTTTGTATTAAATCTGGGCTGAAACCATCATGAGGCTTTATATGGGCCTGGATGAAGCAGGGGAAGGCCTGATAGCCCCTCCTGCTGAAGGCACATTCCCTCTGCAGGAACATCCACAGTCTTGCCTTTGGGAAGGCAAATGGGATTAATTGAGAGAAAAGTGGATTTTTCCTTTCTTCACATCCAGTTGTGGGAAATAATTTTGCAGCGAAAGCCTCTCCCAGGCAGGGCAAGAGCTCCTTGGCGGTTTGTGTCAGGCCTTAACCTACACTGGAATAATAATGCCTGAGCAAGCCTGGGTCTTGTCACAGCTTGGTTTTATCTTTTCTCAAGTTTATTCTGGGAAAAAAAAGAATTAAGATCTTTCTGTGACACCCTTTCACCATCACTTTCCTTGAGGAAGGACCTGAGGGAGCTTAAATGAGGTTGGAGTTTGCCGCAGGCCTGTGCTCCTGACTGAGTATGGAGATTGATCAAAAATGCCCAAAGGATGAATTTATGGTTGGTCTGATTGGGAATTCTGATTTGCTCAGAGGAAGGAGCAAACAGAACTTTCCAAAGCTTCATTATGAACAGGTAACACAATTGTATTTCTTTTGTGAAAGCAAAGAATTATGAGTCAGAAAAAAAATGAGTTTGACTAAAACCAATCATTTTTATTTCCCTCCAAGCCCTAATTTTGATTTCTGGAGGTGATTTACAGTGAAACCCCAAAGCCTCTGGAAGCACTGGGCCTTATTCCTGTTACAGGGCTGGCCTGGGCTTCATTCCCCTTGGTTTTTCCATGAACAAAGCTGGTCAGGCCTGGCACAGCTGTGCATGTGGCACTTGGGGACATGGGGCAGGGCTGGTTTGGCAGCACTGAGGGAATGGTTGGACTTCATTGTCTCAGAGGGCTTTTCCATCTTAAATGATTCCCTGAGCCTGGGCTGGGTTTAGAGGGCAACGTGCCCCATCCTAATGGGCCACTGGCTGTGGGGACAATGTGGGGACAATTTTCTCCCAAGCGTGGACATTTCTGGCTGAGTCTGTGACAGTGAGAAGAGCACTGAGCAGAGAAAGGCAGGACATGGTGTGGGTCTGACATCTGCCACTGTCACCAGCAGAGTGGCCTCTGATGAGGCAGGGAAGGGCTGCCTGGAGGTGTCTGGCCATAATTAAATAACAACAGCAATCATCTTGAGGGATTTAATGAAAAAGGTTACAAAACATGGCTTGCTTTGTAGAGAAAACAAAGATCTTTTATTTTGCAACTAATTAATCCCTTCTTTCCCCCTTTGTGGCTTTTCCCCCTTCCCAGGAAAGAAGAGAGTAGAAATTGAGATTAATTTCTTTAATTTCCTTGTCCTTAATGAAAATTTAGGGAGATCATAATTCACATGAGCACATTCCATGGAGCGAGGAGAGAAGAGTGAGGGGAGAGGGTGAGATTCCCAAGATTTAGCAGGTGGAGCCATCACTGAGCCCCAGAGGAGGTTGGAGTGATGCTTTTTGGGGCTCTTGGCAGTTTTGGAGTATTGATGTGGCTACAAACTGGCACAGCTTTAGGAGAGAGGCAAAAGGTGGTGACTAAAAACCTGACTGGATGAAAACCTGACTGCCCCAAAACCTGACAGGATAAAAACCTGTCTGCCTAAAAACCTGCTCTAACCAGCAATAGAGAGGTTCTGGGGAGGTGTCAGTGGGGATATTATTTCTTTATGATCTCTTCTCTGGCCGCCTCAGTATTTGTTTTACACAGCTGCCTCCAACATCTGCTTTTCATCTCTGCTCTCTGTCCATGTAGGTATTCAAAAATGCCTTCCTTCTTCCAGCTGCTTTCTGTGCCTCCTGCCTTGTCAATGAAACGTGCAGATAATTGAATTCAAAAATCACTTTAAAACAGGTTACTGAGTCTTTTACACCCAAGTTATTAAAGGAGTAATGTCAGCTGCCTTCTACACAAGGGAAGGTGGAAAAAAAGAGCAGCCTGAGTCTGAAATTTCTTAAGAATCTGAAAGGAGGCTGAAGCCATTCTGTAGTTCCAGTTTGAGTTTTCCCACCTTCCTACTGGATGTATTTTAAGCTGTTTTCCAACCTTTCCTCTGAGCACTTGGAGTAATCAGATCCCAAGCTGTGGTTCAGCCTGTGAGCCCAGGATCCACCTCTGGAGCATTGGGATTCCTGGGAGAGCATCTCCCTGTGGCCAAGCATCCAGCCCTGGTGTCAGAAATCCCTGATTTTGGCACTGCTTCGCATCAAAATGTCTCAGTCCTGGCACAGCAGGTCCTGGCAGCTGTAACTGAGCCCTGGCATGGCAGGTCCTGGCAGCTTCACCCCGCTGGGAGGGGGGTGTTGCACGAGTGGGGCTTTGCAGTTATTCCATCTCACTTTCAGCCTGAAGTGCTCTCCCTCCTCCCTCCTCCCCGGGACACGCGGGGTTGTTGCTCTTGGATTAAGGAGCTGCAGCTCCGAGGCTTTTCTCAAAAGCAAATACAACTTTTGACCTCAGTGAGGAGCAGATTTTGCCTGGATCCAAGGCCAGCAGCTCCACTAGTCTCCTGATGCCTCCTCCCTCTCATTTTCACTGCAGCCTCCTTGGAGAAAAACCTTTTTCTTCACAGAAAATCCCTCTGCTTTTGATGTTTTTCCCATTCTTTTTTATTTATCTCCTTGGGCAGAGCTTGCCCTTGGAATAACACCCCTCCACACTGCAGTATCTGTGTGTCCCTGGGGCTGAGCTTCTCCTGCATCTTGGATCAGCCACAGAACAGGCAAATCTGAATTTCCTCATGTAAGTGATCAACAGTGAGGTTTGGAGCCCCAAGACTGAAAATTGGGCAGAAAATACTCCCAGGCTTGGGGGGAAGGGGGGGGGGGTGGTCTGAAGCATAACCCACCTTCCAGCCTAGAGGAAAAATGGGGTTTGCATCCCCTCCTTCTCCTCCTCCTCCTCCTGTTTTCTCTCCTCCTCTTCTTCCTCAAAGTTACGATGGCCAAACAGCCCATCATAAGGAAAGGAGACTGGAAAAAAGCTGCCAGGTTATGGCTCTGATGTCTAAAAGGTGTAGGGGATTTTAAGAAAAGTAAGAAGGAGCAGAATTGGAGCCAGATGGGATCAGGGTCCCCAAGGTCTGGAGGTCCCCAAACCAGCCCTGAGTGGAGCCCTGAGGTCAGTGTCCACCTGGATTCACATCCCCTGGTTTTGTTTAGCAGGCAGAGGAAAATCTCCTGTGCTTCTGTGCCTTCCTCCATCTGAAAATGTAAACTATGGTAAAGTATCTGCTTATAGTGTGACCTCTTCACTTGAGTGAGGGGGTTCTGTTCTGGCGTGAATTCCAGCAAACCATGGTGTTTACAAGGAAAATGCCTTTTTTTGGTTTTCTCATGCTCCCTTGGGGGAGAAACTGGAGAGTTTTCATGGCTCACCCAGGAAACTTGAGGGAATAAATATTCCTACTCCACTGTTTTAAAAAATAGAAGAAAAAAGAAATGAACAAAAATAAGTTTTAAATAGTTGTTTGGTACCACCTGTGGTGACACATCTGCTCGGAGTTTTAAACCAGGGAGGTGCTGGATTTTCCACCCAAACTCAGGTTTGCAGCAAACAGGAACAAACTCAGCCCTGCCAGGGCTTGGAGCTGGCAAGAAGTTGGGTGCCCCAGGTCATTATTTCTAAATTCCAGGAGGGATTTAGCCCACTCTGGGGACAGGGCTGTGCTGGACAGACAAAACCCTTCCCGAAGGATTCTGGCTCCCCACCGTGGCAAGAGCACGAGTTGGGCTGGGGAATGTGCCAGGGGAGGCAGCCCTGGGTGATGAGGTTGGAGCTGCACGGGAAGGTGATGGATGGGCTTGGAGCAGCCTGCTCTAGTGGAAGGCATCCTGCCCATGGAGTGGGTTTGATTAGATGGCCTTTAAATCCCTTTCCAACAGAACCATTCTGTGGTGGCCACAGGCAACTGGGAGTTGCAGCCCCTGGGAGGTCCAGCTGCTGTTCCAGGAGCTGCTTCTGCATAGGGCTGGGGGAAATGACAGTTCCTGTGAGGGACAGGCAGTCCCACACTTCTCCCATGGTCACCCGGCTCTGTAAACAAACTTCCATGTGCCTGGAGACAGATCAGAGCCCAGGACTCCATCCCTCTGCTCCTCAGCACGCTCAGGGGAAAGCCAAGAGCAATAGATTTATGGAATCCAAACATCACAAATGCAATTTATTTACACTGCTGATGCCAAAAGGAGAAGCAGATGCTTCTGATTTGGATGCCTGTCCAGCCTAATTTCAGGAAAACATGGGGGTCAGTGTGAGGGAAAGGGAGGAATCAAAACATTGACTGTGTCACCCCAGTTACAGTCCTGGTCCATGCCTGTCCCATCCTCACTGACGTGTGTGCCAGCTGTCCAGGAACAGCCTCCAGAGCAATCCCATTTTCCCTAGTTCTGCTGTAAGATATCCATCCAGGATGCCTCCTGCAGGGCCAGAGGGTTGCAGAGCAGTGCAGGGCAATGGCTTGTTCTGACTCAAGCCATCCTGGGCACAAAGGAGTGGATAACCAGCCCCCGGGGGATTTACCTGGCAATTGCAGCATGCAAGGGAGAGGTCCCAAAACAAGGTGTGAATCAAGGGGAATGGTGTGGCCACTGAAAGGTGAGTTTGGCAAGCAAATGTGCAGCTGGCTGCGACCTGCTGCCTCCTGTGCCCCCTTGTGGGATCACAGACTGGTCCCTTGGAAAGAGACCTTAAAGCCCATCCAGTGCCACCCCTGCCATGGACACCTTCCCCTGTCCCAGGCTGCTCCAAGCCCTGTCCATCCTGGCCTTGGACACTTCCAGGGATCCAGGGGCAGCCACAGCTTCTCTGGGCACCCTGTGCCAGGGCCTCCCCACCCTCCCAGGGAAGAATTCCTTCCCAATACCCATCTAACCCTGCCCTCCTCCATCCTAAAGCCATTCCCCCGGTCCTGTGCCTTTGCCCCAAGTCTCCAGGCAGTGCCGGAGCAAAGCCGGGCTTTCCTTCGGGCTGGTTTGGTCTCCCTCTCCCAGCAGAGGGCACGATGTGCAAGCGAGAGCGATGATCCTTGGCCAGGAGCGATTCCAGGAATGATGCAGCAAACGGGAACAAGAGCCAAAAGCTCTCGCTCAGACGGGACGTGTCGGACACGGCGTGTGGTTGGGGTGGCCAGGGCCACTCACTGCACCCAGCCGGGGCCAAACACCTTCATGCGCTGTCCAGAGCACTTGGTTTCGTTATTAAACACCCCCGGAGGTCCTTTAAGTGGCATTCAGAGAAACGGCTGTGAATGCAAGAAAATGGAGCCAGCATCTGTTAGAAGAAACCAAATTGCCCCTAATTTTCCGGAATTTTGATCTCGAGAGAGCAACATTTCCCAAGAACATTCAATGTCCTTTAACGTGATTTACTGCAGGGAGCAAACCCATCTCCTCAATTCAATTGGCTCTGTGGGTGGTGTGAGGTCTAAATCCAAGTGTTTGGATTACTGATGCTTCAGGAAACTCATCTCTAAAAATGACTAAGCTGTAGAAAAATACCTTCCTGCCCGAGTCTTTCCTTCTCCCTGGATTATTATCAAACTTTCTTTGAAAGAGGTTTCCCAGCAAAAGGAGGGGAAAAATTCCCTTCTTGCCTTAATCATTAAGTAAGGTAAACATACTGTGTAACCTCAGCTCCAATTTTAGGATTTTGGTCATTCCTATGACATGGGAATTTCCCTTTCATAGGCAGCCTTACTAATCTGTTTCAAAAATTCTTTTATTTCACCTTTCTGCTTTCATGGTGTTGCTGCAGTGATGCAAGTCCTGGCTGGCTGACACTCATGTACAAGCAGTGAAATCTAAATCACTTTTCTTCCAAGAGGCGAAGTTTACACAAATCCAATGTCCTGGAAGAATCTCTTGTGAGAGGGAAATTCCTTCCTTCAGCTGCCCTATGCCAGCTGTGATGTGCCCATCCATGCTCCCACTGGAACTCCCTGTTGCAGGGATGGGTGCATCTCCCTGCACCCCAGAAAAGTCTCTTGTTGTCCTGGAGAGGATGGATTAGGGGCTTGGTGTAGGAAATAGCTCCAAGAGAAACACAGGTGCTCCAGAGAAGCTGTGGCTGCCCCATCCCTGGAAGTGTCCATGGATGGACGGGGCTTGGAGCAACCTGGGATAGTGGAAGGTGTCCCTGGCCATGGCAGGGGGTGGATTAGATCCACCCTTTCCTACCCAAACAATTCCATCATTTTTTGATTCCAAGCTCTTGGCAAAGGCAGATTCTGAGCTCTTCTGCAGAGAATGGCCTGACCCCACAGCCACAGCTACATCAACCATCAGGAGCCAGCCAAAACGACTCAGGGAATCATATCCAAGTGGAGAATAAAAATAGCTCATCTGCTTTAGCTGAACTGTAGAGAAGCCTCTTTATTGCAAGGATCTGGAATCTTCAGATGAGGATGTGAACAAGGGCAATGGAGGGTCTGTCCTTGACTGCAAAGTGCTTTGGGTGTCCCAGCCATGCAGACCTCTCCAAGCCTGGTGTTCTGCCCCAGAATTTCCTTGTGGAGCATCTCCTTCCCTTTCATCCTGACCACTGCCACAGACCCCTGCTGCCCTCAGGAGGGACATTGGGTCACCAGAAAATCATTGAGGCTGAAGGGATCTCCAAGATCACCAAGTCTTATCTGAGCTGTTCCATGTGCAGATGTGGCACCAGCCAAGGGAAAAGCTAAAGGCCGCTCATTCTCCTGGGAAATCACTTCCTCCCCTTCTGGGGGTGTGCACAGGGCAGCTCTTGGCCCTGGGGGACAGCAGGAAGGGCTTCCCCACACAGGACCCATCAGCAGCACAGCAAAACCACCAGCAGCCCCTGGGTCTTCCCTGATGGCTTTCTGCTGACAGGGGGAACTCTTCCAATTATCAGTTTGATCATCCTGTGCAGGGTTTTGTTTCCTCTCCATCTGTCAAGGTGATCAGAAGTGGGGCTGAAGGGGACCAGCTGCCAGGAACTGCACCACAGCAAAACTGTGACTCTGCTGAGATGGGGCAGGAGATAGAACACCCCCGGTGTCACTGGGTTCTCTCTGTCCCTCTTAGCCAATCAAGCAGTCAAACGTGGTCTAAATGTTCACCATAAAAACCTTGCCAACGTGGGCTGTAACAAAATAATAATCTCCTCTAGATCTCTCTAGCAGAACCTCAGCAAAAATACATAAATAATGTCCAGACTTTAACAAAATACATTTTTATTAATTACAGCACTTCAAGTAACATTTCATCTCTCCTGGGAGTCTCTCACTTCAGGCTTCAGGAGCAAGAACAGGTTATCACAGTGCATCAAGTTATTAGGACATCCTTCCTGCTGATGGGATCAGCTTTGATTGGGAAAGTTCATCCAAGGGTTTAATTGACTTGATTACATTTCTGCTCTGATTTTACTGATCCCAGCCCTTGGCAGAGCTTCCTTTTGAGTCTCCTGAGAAGCAAAGTCAGTGGTCAGCACTTGCTGCTGATGCTGCACCCACGAGCTGAGGATGGCAGAAAGGTCTGGGAATGGTACAATGATTTGGGAATGGCAGAATCATCTGGGGATGGCAGAATGATCTGGGGGTGGCAGAAAGATCTGGGGATGATGGCGGAAATTCAGTCTCTCCTCACCACAGCCTGTACCTGGAGGTCCCATGGGAATTCAGGAGGATTTGGAAGTGCCCATGGCCATGTGTGCATTGGGCAGTGTCAGAGGTATCTGGAACATTTTGTGCTTTGCTGGTAAAATCCCAGAGTGTTGAGGAATCAGCAGCTGGGAACAGCTCTCACACATCCACCCAAGCCCCAGTGTGGTCAGAAGGACATTGGTTGCCATGATCTTCCACACCACTGCCAGGGGAGGTGGGACAGCTCTGCTAATGCCAGCAAATCCCTCTCTGCCTCAAAACCCACAGCCATGGCTCTGGGTGCAGTACATGGAACCCTCCACACAGGGGGGTTCTCAAACTCTCTCTCCAAGGGCTGAAGCAAACAGCTGCGTTGCAGCTTTCCACCCTTTTATTTCTGAAGAAGGGTGTGAAAGAAGCTGTTTCCTGCTTTGCTGTGACAACCTCCCAAAACCAGCTCGGGAAATGTTCCAAAGTGTGACATCTCAGCGCAGCTCTGTCCCAGGAACTCTCCAGGTGTGGCTGATGCCCTGAGCCCATCTTGGACATCTTGGTGCTCACCTTGTCTCTCCATCCCACCTGCAGAGCCTGGGGGTCACCTGAGTTAGGAATATTTTAGGACATAGATCCTGTCTTCAGTAAACAACTACACAACTCTTGGCTCAACAGATCCCTGAGGAAGCATTTAAGCACCCTTTTTATATAAAAAATAGTGGGGTTGAATTACAACCGTGAAATGTCTTTTGTTTCACCTCTACAGTGAATAAAGTCTAAATAAACACACACCAGCTGTGTGTGTCTTAATGCCAAGGGGCTCCTCAGCTCCAAACTCTTCTCAATAACAGCTGAACAGTACCAGGAATCAGGAAGGTTTAATCTCCCTGGTGAGCCTTGGTCCTGGTTATTGAACAGTTTCCAAATGGTTTGGAATTGCATTGAAGGGCTTTGCGTCACTCCAGCATTCCCAGAAGAAACACCCTACTTGGATTTGAGTCTAGACCTGGGAGACATGCTGAAAAATATCTTGTAGTAGATGTAGACGTTGATAATCCTCAGCAGAATTCCCAGGATGTAGCTGAGGGACCTGAGCAGGGCCGTGGCCGCAACGCAGAGCTGGAACAGGAGCCCCAGAGGGCCGGGAGAGGGACAGGAGGCCCCGCTGGCCCTCAGGTGCTCATCCACGAGGAACAGGGCACACTCTGCGGCCACCAGCACCCAGATCACCCTGCACAGCAGCCTGGCGTTCCTGACCGTGCGCAGGGGCCGCGACTCCGAGGGCAGGAAGGTGATCAGGTAGGCCTCGAAGGCCACACAGCTGAGCAGGACGCAGCTCACGTGGGCGTTGGCCGTGAGGAGGATCCGCGCCATGGCCGAGGCTGCGGGAGGGACAGCGGCACCAAAACTCCCCAGAACCACGTCAGAAACAAGGCTAAGCAAAACCAGGATGTCTGCCTGGGCCAGGCTGGAAATGAGGACTGCAGTGGACTTGGAGGAGACCTTGGCAGACTGCAGGAGGATCATGGTGTACGCGCTGCCCAGCAGGCCCAGGAGGGTGCTGACAGCATTGGAGGAAGACAGGACGAGGTATTGGATATACTTCAGTGCCAGGTATCTTCTGAGATCTTTCATGTGGTCTCTCTCCATTGAAATGCCAGTTAGGGAAGAATACCTGGAATACATATTAAAAAAACCCCAGTGATTAAATGTAAAATTAACAAGATGGATTCCAGGCAAATTATGATGGACCTGCACTTGTACAGGCACATTCTGGTGTCAAGAACAGCTTGGAGAACATGCCAGCTCAGGATCTGAGCTTGTATTTACACACTTATATCATAAATAGGAGTGAAGTTTGTAAAGTGCCTGGATATTTTTAGGTAGCAGCATAATTTGTGTAATCTTGCACTGTAGGGGTCTAAGTGTGAACTATCCCTGTCCCTGAAAGGGAAGAACCAAAAATGATAAACTGCAGTTCCTAGAAAATACTAAAATCATCTCCAAATTCAGTTCTAACAAAAAAATAAACAAGGAAATTGTTATCTAAATGGGAGAGATGAGACGAAATGAGATAAGGAAGAGCAATGTGGGTTTCTCACAGATAAAGCAAATTGATTGAGCCCAGCTTCCTCCTGTATCAGGGTGATCAATCCTGGTGGGAACCAGCCAGTGTCACATAGCTTGAATTTTCTGAAGAGTTTCAATACTATTTCATGAGGTATTTTTAGGGAGGAGCAAGGTAAGAAATGTGGCCTAGGTAAAGCTGTGGTTAAGTTATACACAGCTGGATGGGAAACTGAGGGAAGGCTCACTCTCAGGAATTTGAGGAATGATGTGTCAGGTGGGGCTCTGCAGAGATCTCACATTTTGTGGTTTTCATGAACTGCAAGAAGGAACTCAGCAGAATTTAGGCCTTGACGGGGGTGTGTGACCAGTTCTGAGAGCAACAGCTCAAAAAAGGTGTCACTGAAGAAGTTCCAAGGAGGCTGATCCTCAGAGATCGAGCCGAGTGTAACAATTCCATTTCCCTCCTATTGAGCAATTATCTCCATATGTAAATTCCCAGAATTCCCAATGTCAGCACCTTGGAGCTGGTGTTACAGAGCTTTTCCAGTGCACTACCCAGCAGGTCTGGGTGGTTGCTTAAGTCATCACCTGGGTTTAATTTTGCTGGAATGATGGGAAGATGATAAGTGATTCCCATGAAATGTATGGAGCCAGGTTTTTGAGACTGGGATTCCCGTTGCTTGTAGAGACTTGACTGGTACCAGGTTGACTCATCTGAGATTCACATGTGCCTGTTCCCCTTTGTCTTTGAAGTTTCTGATCCAAATTGCTGAATGATTACTTTGAGGAAGAAGTAGGAAAAGATTTCTCCCTGTATTTCAGCTGAGTCAGCTCATCCTACCCTCCCTTCCCACAGTGATTAAGTGGAATAACGATTCTGCATTTTGTGGCAAAAGCAAATGATCTTAGAGGTCTTCTCCAACCTCAATGACTCCATTATTGGTTTGATCCTTTGTTTTGATACAGAGCACCAAAGCAATTCCAATCTAATGGAACAAACCCTGAATCCACAACATGGAACTCGTGCAAGTCCCCAGCTCCAAGAGGAGGAGAACCAAGCCATGATATGTACAGCTGAATCCTGATTTATCTTCTTATCTTCAAGCAATTTACTCCTTTGAGAGGTACATTAAGGATCTACTGTCATTATTTTTTTCTTGCAACCTACTTCTGTGTCCATTTTCATGAATTGTATTTTTGAGGAGATAAATTAAGTGCCTTGATAAAGATCTTTGCTCATTTTAGGGCTGGATTTACAGCAGATCTTATCTATGTGGAGCATTTGAACTCAGAGCTTCTGGACTTTGGCTCCTACCACGCCCCAGGGTTTGGTGATGAGTCCAAGGAGGAGCGTTAGGAATCAGGAACAGCCGGAGAAGCCAGGGGAGGTGCCCAGGGCAGAACCCTGAGGAGCTCAAAATATTTCTCCCATCCTCTCTTCTTGAAACTTCAGCATTTTCCATAGTGCTGCCAGCATTTTCTGAACACCACAGTGTCCCTTGGAAAGGAACTGGAGCTTCTGGCTGGAAGGTGCCTTCCTGCTTTCTGTTGGTGACAGCCAGAGGTATCTGTCTCTTCATTCCACGGCTGCCCCTCGAGGCAGGGTCACTGCCAGGGCTCCCTCCTGCTCCCTCCACCTCTTCCAGACTATAATTTAGGGGTTAAAACTGTCATCCAGAATGCAGCAGAGCCAGGTGTGATTTCCTCCTTCGCCCCAGGGGTTTGAGATGTTTATCTCTTGTTCGGTGGATAGGGATTGTCCTCGTGCTGAAGGAATCTGGGCGCAGTGTGAGAAAACAGGTGACATCCCTGGCCAAGGGTCAGGGATCAGGAGCAGCCCCATGGGTCACCACAAGGGCATTTGCACGTCTGATAGGGAAGAGACATCCCAGCTCCTGGGATTTGCTCCAAGGGCTGTTTGGATTAATCTGATCCCATGAATGAAGCAGAGCTGGGAGAGGTTCCCAGGAGCTGGAGCTTCATCCATGGAGAGCTCCAGAGGCCCCTGGCAGAGTTTTGGCACTGCCAATGCACACCCTCCATGGGGACAGGGGCTGGGCTGTGGCAGGAGGAGGCAGGGAATGCTGTGAGGGCACAGTGCCTGCTCCTGTCACCAAATCAGTGCCAGAGAGCTCCCTGGGCATGGCACTGGTCAGACACAGCCTCTGCACAGGTAAGAGAAAGGTAAAATTGGGTGAAGAGCAGGTGCATGAAGAGAGCACAGGCAGGGGCTGAAGCCACAAACTCCTCCTGTGTGGCTCACCTGAACTCCCAGTGCCAGGATCCCATTCACGGCTTCCTCTAGCTGGGAAATCCCACCAGCCCACAAAGACATTTGGTGAGGAGAGAGCAAACCCTTCCCTCTGCCTGCACCTGGGCAGGTGGGATCACACCAGGTATGGAAACAGGAGGAAGGAGCTGTTTCCTGAATGTTTCCAGAATGGCCACATTCAGTGAAGGAGGAAACCTGAGCTTCATCCTTTTATTAACAGTTTTCAAAGCAGCTCTTGTGGCCTGTGGTTCAGGTCACCCACAAGAGGATTCCTGCACATGGGCAGGGACACTTGGACAGTTTTTGGTCAGGTGAAATCTAAGTTCAAGCTCACAGAAGGTTTCCTGAACCAGCACTTGGTGTTTTCAGTGTGTTATTTTTTTATTTCCACAGAAACCTCTCCTGACACACTTCCCAAATTCCAGTTAATAATAACTGCTCATTTGTCATAAATACATTGTTGTAGTCTAAGGGATACCCAAAAATACCTCCTGCTCTTAAACAATTCCTTTCAAAATTCCTCCTGGAATGATGTCAAAGAATATAGAGAAGAAGAGAACAAATTAAAAAGGCAGATTAGCACTGAATATCCCAACAGTAATGACGTGCTATTCCTCATTTGAAAAGGAAAAATACTTACATTTTCTGGAAGAAGCAGCCAGGGATCGTTTTCTGCATCCCTGCACGCTGTGTGATGTCTCAGCAGAGCTGAAATGCGCCGTTTCCCTTGGAATGATTCCTGGTTTTTATACACAGCACCCCGTGTTCGGCTCCGCGTCAGAGCCGGGGCCACGGGATTTGTTTTGCTGGGCAACTTCCTCCAGAGCTGGTTTCACAAGGATTACTCACTGGAATCATGGTGCCCATTAACTTTCAGCTGTCTGGAAAAACTGATGGCCTGAGTGGAAAAGGAGTCCCAGACAGTTCCTCACACACAGGCTGGAGCTGATTACAGGGAGCCATCCCGGGCTTGTCTGGGTGCTGCGTGGGCCAGCACAGGTTATCCATGAGAGAAACCCTCCGAGCACAGAAGGATGTCCCTGGCACGGCGGGACTGGGCTATCCCGGCAGTGTTTGTGTTGGCGTTGCCTGGGATACCCAGGTTTGGCGCTGCTGACGCTGCACTCCCGCTCCTCATTGTTCTCCAGCGCCGGAGCCGAGTCCTTCCCTGCTTCAGGAAATTTCCTCCCGAGGCATCGGTGAGCAGCAGAGGAGCAGAGGAGCAGAGGAGCATCCCACAGGCACAGCGGGGAGCAGCACAGGGACACATCCCCAGCCACACACGGAGCGCAGCTCCCAGGCTCTGGGTGCTGATCCCACACCTGCACCAGGACATGGAAGCGGGAATTGAAAGGCAGCGACTCTGCCTCGGTTCTGATCAGCCAGGAGGGTTCACTGCCTGCCCCACACCAGCCTTGCCATTCCCTCAGAGCTTCCTGAAGCCATGGGGAACTGTGGAAGGATAAAGCAGTGGGGATTCCAGGTGCTGCAAAGGATGGTGCAGGGATGGAAGCCCAGTGCTCTCCTCCTCACCTGGAGACACTGGGGGGAACATCTGCCAAAGGGACCCTTGGAAAAGCTGGGTGGCAATTAATAGAATTTGTGCTTTGATTTCATGTGTAGTTATTCATTTTTGTATTTGACTCTAAGGAGTGGATTTTCCCAGGGACTCTCCTTAGCAGTTCTGTGTTTTAAAACTTCTGCTATACTTCACAATTTCTATTATCTTTTTCAAGTCCTATTCTATTTCACAACTTCTGTTGTATTTGCTTTTTTTTTCCTTGCCTGCCACGATGACACAACAGAACCAAACAGCTTCAAGAGCACAAATTCTGCAAACAGGCCACACTTTTCTCAGCAGCTCAAAATTTCACAATGATTTGGGGACAGATAAGATGAACTTGCCATCTCCCAGGACACCATCCCTTCGGTGAGATCTTCCACTGTGCCACCCACCCCATGAAAAGAGCAGGAAACTCCATTTTTGGGGGAGGTAGGAGGCTGAGATGGGGGATCTGGCCCTGTGCCCAGTTTCACCAGCCATGGGGAAGGTGCTGGAATCTTTAATCAACTCAGTAATTTCATCATTCCATCTTTACCTCCCCCATGGCTGGTGGCTCCTCCTTGAACCCCCCTAGTGCCTCCACAAAGAGAACAAACACAGCTTTCCCAACTAATTTCTGTTTGCTGGGAGCTGGTTCCCAGTATTTTTCCATAGCCTGTTTATTTTGTGCTACACCTTTGTTTGAAGGCCGTGCCCAGCTCCCTACAGTGATTACAGTGCCCTTTACAGCTGAGAACTTTCTCTTCTTTTTTTTTTTACCCTCAGCTACTGAAGTTAATTAGAATTCAGCTCTATGTGAGAAAATTTCAGTTTTCTTCTGTCTGAAGCACTTCACTTTTGATCCATCAGAGTTTCCAGCACTTTGGCAGCCACAGCTCATCTGGGATCAGGGAAATGACATCATCTGAATATTTTGTATTTTTAGGATGTTTTTTAACACACTTGAAGATTTCGAGGAAATTGAGGGAGAACAATTTTCTTTGCAAATAACTTTGCAGTTTGGTGCTACAAACGAGGAACTGATTCCTGTTCCTTGGTGCTTATCCAGTTATCTGGTCCTGATGGTTCCATCCTGATGCCTGGGCTGATTGATGGCTCTGCTACTCACAGTCTGGGCTGCTCTTCTCATGCTTTACCTTGGTTTTATTTTCTCTTGGGTTGTTTGAGAAACCAGAACAGCTCCTGTCAGATCTTCACCCAAGATATCCTGGTTTTCCCCTTGTGAAGGGTCTCCCGCCTGGGCATCTGACTTGACATCATTTCCCATCTTTATTATCCACAGGGAATGTGCTTTTCTTCAGCATCTTTTGTGACTTCCCCTTGAAGTTCTCCACAATTCTGCCTCTCCCTTGCCTGGCAGAGTTCAAGAAGCTCCTTTTCAAAGTCAAAGCCAGCTGAACGATTGTCTCTTCTGGCTGGAAAAGGGAGAAGGAGAAGCCAGGTAAGTATTTGCAGATGTGAGGAGGGGTTGGGTGACACAGGGCAGAGTCTGGAGGGCAGGAGTGACCTGTCACAGCTCCCACTGCCACCCAGCCACAGCCAGAGCTCCACTGGCAGCAGAGCAGCAGGAGGCTCCCAAAAGTGCTGAGCTGACCTCTATGCCTTCCCTGATGGGAAACCAGCAGATCCTGCATGCTGGAGAAGCAGAAATTGGCAAAGGTCAGCTGTCCCTGCTGGCTCAGGTGTGGATGTGTGACCTGGGTGTACCCTGTCCCTCTCTCAAGAACATGAATTTCCCTTTTTCACCTTTTGAAAGAACTCGTCAACAAAGGAAATCATCATCTCGCTTGTTTTAGTGCCATCATTCTCCATTTTCAGGGCAGAAAAGGAAATTACCTTTTAACGAGAGCAAATGAGGGATAAAGCATTACTAATGGAATGTTTGTGCCTTGTGGACAGTAATTCCAGACATAAAACAGGATTTCATCAGCCCCTTCTCAAGAGCTGGCAGGAAAGATTTCCTTACAGGGAAACAGGGACAAGGTTGATGGCACAATCCTTTCTGCTAAGGTGTAGAATGGATCAAGATTATACAGAAAAAATGCATAAAGAAGTGGTGGTGATTCATAAGCTGGGAGGAAGGACATGGTGCAAGACATTTAATGCAAATCTCAGTGTGCTCTGCCTTCCTCCCTCACTAATTCCCATTTCCAGTGCGGAAATTATCGTGGAACCGCACTTTGGGACACACCCTTCCTTCCAGGAGCTGAGCTGGAAATTCCCACTGGTGCCCTTAGCAGAAATTTCGGGAATAGCTTGGAAAAAGTTTGGAAGTTCTCAGCACTTCTAAGGAATTGTGCAGGGAGGGCTGAGCTTCCCCAGGCCTGCTCAGCTCCTCGGGGCTCTCATCCTGCAGAGCACTGCCCCTGCCTGCTCCAACCCCTCCCAGGAAATCCATGGAGCTCCTGGATTTCCCCTGTGCCGTGCCAGGGTCAGACCTCTGTGGGGCTTCTCTCTGCTCCTGTTTCACCTCAGCCTCTCACTCCTGCTCAGATCAGTCTGGTTCCAGTTAAACTCCAGTGCTTTCCTTTGAGTCACAACATTCCACCGCTCAGCTCATCCCCAGGGATGCCACAGATTTCCTCTGTTTTCTGCTGAACTCATCCACCTTCCCCACCCTGATACTCCCCCCATCCTGGCTGGGCTGTCTCCATCCCCAGCACGGACCCATAGCAGGAAATTATTTCCCTACAGGGTTTTCCTCAGCCACAAATTTCGCCACTTTTACCATTCCAGGGCTCTCCCCCTTCCCACCAGGAGGGAGCCAGAGGCAGTGTGGTGCTGGGATTAATCCAGGACATGGTGCCAGGCCCACTTCCACAAGGAGGTACCAGCCCAGAGGGGATCAAGCAGAAGTGATGTCACCCCATGGCTCATCCAAAGCAGATTTACCTGGAGTAGAGTTTCTCCAACTTTTACACCGTGTTGTAAAGTGAGAGCAGAGCAAACACTCATTGCAGTGGTGGGGGGTAAATGCAAAGTCGTTGGAAAAGCCCAAAGGAGATTCTGGGACTGGAAAAGGACAGTGAAAGAATGGCTGGAGCATGGCAGGATTGGAGCAGGTGAAGCCTGTTCTGAGCAGGGATCTCTGAGATCTCCCTCAGAATCCCAAACCACCAGGGACAGCTCCAAAGCCATGATCCATCTCCATCTGGATCATCCCACAAAGCAACCCTTCCTCCACAGGGAGCTGAAAGCAGTGCCTGAGGAATTACTGCTCCCAGAAATCTCTCCTGTACGAACATTGGTTGTCTTCAGCTGGCAAGGGCAAAGTTGTCAGAAAGAAAAATTTATTATTTCTTTAACAAACAATTCCAGGAGCTATTTTGGGTGTTATTGTTGCATAAGAGAATAAAAGAGGAAACCAATTCTGTGCTATATTCATGCAATTCCCGTATCAGCAAATATGTTTGATTTGGACAGATGACAGGAATTAGGAAAATGTTTCCTAGTGGGACCACACAGATAGATAAAAATAACTTCTATAGAAAATCAACTAATTAAGAGAGTGACTCAAGTGGGCTGCTGCAAAATTTTGGGAGATCTGAGCTGCCAGCCTGGGAAAATCCTTTTGGATTCTGAAAATCCCCAATTCCCTGCAAAGGCCAACTGGGGTTTGGGTTTTTTATGGCAAAGGCCAATTAGGGTTGACAGCTGGGTGAGCTCCCAAAGAGGTGGGACACTGTAGCTCCTGTGGTCCAGGGGAATGGGAGGAAATAGGGGAAAATGTTGGTTTCTGCTCAAAGAAATTCTGGTCATCAGTGCAAGTTGGTATCAGGATTTCCGGGCCTTATCACTGGCAGTTCACAAACTCTGCTGAAGCTGATAAAAGATCGGGGGGCAGGGGGGGAAACATCTGTTAAATGGGGCATTGCCACAAATTTTTGTGGAGTTTTTCAGAAGAAACTGCCTTTCCCTGGCAGCTGAAGCTGCACAGGTGTCACCTGTGTCCCCACAGACCCAGGACAGTGCCAGTGGCCACCACCACAACCTGCACAGGGAAGGCTGAGGGATTCCCAGATTTCTGTAGCTTTTTGGGATTTGTTTTTCCCTGTCTTTTGAAGAGAGCAGCAGGACATGGAAAATAGGACCTGTGAGCCACCTGCTGCTCCTGGCAGTGGCTGTGGAGAGCCAGAACTCCTGGAGCTGGTCCATGGCAGGGATGAGCCGGGTGCTCATGCTCACACAGCCCAATGGATTTGCTGGGCCAGCTACTCCTTCCCAAACCTGTCTGGAAAACAAAAATAAAAGCTAAATACTGCTGCTCCTGTTCCATGGAGTCCTGCTGCACCTCAGGAAAAAGAACTTTGGGGAAAATCAGAAGGAAAACAGAGCATAGAAAGAATGAGGGGAATAAAGCACAACTAAATAAATAACGAGGCAAGGCAAGCCTCTGCTGAACTAATGGCTTGTGGTTCCTGCAGGGAAAGGTTGGGAGATGGGAAAACATCTTCCTGATGCTTTTATAATTCTGTTCCAATACTTAAAGGCAGGGATGAGAGGCTGAAATTTGATTTTTGAAGCAATTGAGAGGCTTGACTGTGGATGGATCAATTATAAGATAATGCAGAAATCAGTTGTCAGCCTGGAAGCTCAACAGAAGCAGAGCTGATGTGACTCAGAGAGCCTCAGAGGGCCAAAAGGGGCCAATTTTGATGATGTAGGGTCTGCAGGGAGCTGGAGTCAGCCAGAATTCTCTGAGACCACAGAGAGTTTGCACAGAAATCCCAGTTCTGCCCAGAAGGGGCTGGGGTTGGGGTCAGTCCAAGGTCATTCCCAAGTCTGACCTTGCAAAGGCAGCAGGGTTTTGATGTACAGACAAACACAGACTAAACAGAGCTGTTCTGACGTGATTTATATCTGTGGGTCCTCGGGCTGTGACAAAATGGGAAAAAAATCTCTCAGAAATTATTTCAGGGAGCTCAAAGAAAGTTGGGAAAAGCCCCAAATCCACCAGTGGCACCAACTGGAGTGAGCTGCACCTCTCTAACTCACAAAATGATGGCTCAGAAGCAGCACAAAGAAGGGTTTCAAGGCATTTTTGGCAATAGGTGATGAACATCAGGCTGTACCAGGTGGTAATTACAGGAATCCTTCATCTCCCTGCTTCTCAGCACTTGGAAATCCATTGGAAAGGGTTAAAAAGTCATTAATTCCAACAGAATTGTGTCCCAGTTTTGCAAAATCTCCACTGATATCAGAGTGGAGATATTATTTTTCACCCTCCCTATGAGTTTTGCTTTGCCAGCAGTATTTTTGTGTTTTGTGGGATGTCCTGATGGATGGAAACAGCCAAGTCCTCTTTGGCCTTGAAATTGCCCAAACTCAGCCTCAACATGGCCATAAATCTCTAAGATAATATATAGAAACACTTGAGTTATTAATATTAAGTTATGCATTTAATTGCTGGTTTGAACTGGAGATCAACACTCATGAATCACTTCTGGAATGTTGATCCCAGTCCTGACTGTCCCCAGCAGGGACTGACAAGGGACACCAGCCTGGCCTGGGATTGTCCCCAGGCTCCATCACCTCCTAGAGCACCACTGAGACATCACTGATCACAAGGCAGGTGATCTTCATGTGAAATAATCTTTTTTTTTTTTTTTAGGAAGAAAGCTTTCCCACTGGCTGCCTTGGCTGCTCCCCTGTCCTTTCCCAACCAAGGTAAATATTCAATTTAAAAACGAATTCCTGGCATTTTATGGGCCTAGACTGCACAGAGAAGCTGAATCTTGGCAGAAAAAGAGTAAAAACCTTCTCCAGTGAGCATTAAGAGAACCTGAAAGAGCCATTCTCAGCACATGAGATAAGAGCAGGTAGTTATATAATTGAGGGATGATTCAGAGCCCAGGGGAAGCATTTTTGGGCTGATCAGGAGCTGATAGCTGCCCTGGTCTGAGAGCACTTGTCATGAGGTCCAAGCAGAAAGGATGGGAGGTTTTGGAGCAAACAATGGGAGCAAAAGCGGCTCAGAGTGGTGGTGAAGGGTGGTACAGACCACACAACTGCTCACCCTGATGGAAAATGTGAATTATTTTCAGGCAGATCTAACAGTGACATTCAGGAAATGAGAGGTTGTAACGATTAAAACCAAAACTTCGATTTCATAAAGATTTCTGGTGATATCTGCTGCAATCTGCTGTAGAAGCAGAGCTGCAGGAGGGCTGGAGATGGGCACTGGTGCTGTAGGAACATCTTTTCACAAATTCTTGGTACTTGGGGTGCCCTTATCTGCCCTCAACTCTGCACAAAGGGCCTGATCAGGTCGTCACTTATCAGGGGCTTTCTCTTTGTGTTTTTCCTTTCAAGTCAACAAAAAAACAAAGAAAAAAACCCTCAAGATGAGAACCTGAGTGCTCAAAGAACAGGAAGTTTCTGACAGTCTTTCCTGTGGTGTTTTTAACCAAACACTTTGCATATCTGGTGCTCCAGATCCCTCGCTCTGGAGGGCTCAGTTCTTGTTGTCTCCAGTTCCCATGCTGCAATTGCAAACCCTGCTCTTGAATAAGGGAGGGTTGGTTCCTCAAAGATTCCTCTGGGAATCCTCAAGGATTCCTCTGGGAATGAGGAATTCCTTGAAGAGGAACCAGAGTGTTGTTGCCACTGTGTGCTCCAATTGATTCTGCTCCAAAGTTGAATTTTTGGGCTGGCCTTGGCCACCCTGGTGTTTCCCTTGGCTGAAGAACCCAGGTGTGTCCAACCCCTGGTTCCATTCTCGCCTTCTCCCCTCTCCAACAGCTTGATTAGGCTTTTCCCATGTTACTTTGACTGTTTTTAATTATGTCCCTCCAAGGTCTTACCTCTCTCCCCGTTCATGCAGGGTCCATCTGATCCCTGTTGTATTCCTTTGGGAATTAAAAGCCCAGGACTGAGCTCCAAGGCTGCTCCAAGTGATCTCAGTTTGGATGTGGGGCTTTCCCTGTCAGTCAGTAACACAATCATCCTCCTGGTACAGATCATTTTACCACTCAAATATAGCCCAGAAATCCAGGAATATTATCCTAAAAAGAAGTAAAATGGCACTTGGGCACATGGTCTTGGCTTGGCAGTGCTGGGTCATTGTTGGATAAATGATCTTCAGGGTCTTTTCCAACCTAAATCATTCCATTATTCCAGTTCCCCTGGTGGTTAATGTGTAGCAGCTGAAAAATGAGGGTTCTCCTGGGAAGCTGATCTTGGTCTTGTGCTCCCCATGTCTTCCCAGGGCAAAACTGAATGAGAACAGAGAGCACAGGTGCAAATAAAATAAAATGGGAATAATTAAAAGGTTAATCCCATGGCAAAGTATGTTTGATCATCAAAGATTAATTATGGAGGTTTAATTGACCCGTCATTGCTTCTTAATAGCTTTTAAGGAAAATCTGACTTCCACATGGCTGTAACTCCACAATTAAAATTGAGCTGCTCAAATGCAAGGCAGGTTTTGCACCCTGATGGATTTTTCCTGAGAAAAGTGTCTGGCAGGGGCTGCAGCTTTATTCCAGCATGAGATGCTGAACAAGATCTCTGGGATTCTGTGGAAAATACTGAATGTGTTCTGTGTCTCAGATAATTCTCCAGCCATCCTCAAATCCTGAGCATTGCTTCAATATCTCCAGATGCACTCAATAAATTCAGCCTCCAACTTTCACCCATGACAGTTGAGCTCGGGGATCTTTGAACTCTTTTCCAACCTTGATTATTTTATGATTCATTAATTCACATGAATTTGCCCCTTTGTTTAGATTTGAACAAATTTCCAAGAGCTACAAGCCCTTAAAATAATATTGATGCCAAAAATCCACTTACTTTCATGCTGTTTATTCCAATCCCTTTCCCAAAAGAGAATGCCAATTTGCACAGGCTATTTCTGGCTTTTCAGTTTACTTTCCAAAAGATTAGAGCAAAATTTATCCATGAGGAATTTTTGCCTTTGCGCAGTTGAGTTTTCTGGGAAGTTTGTTTTCTCATCTTCCAGCAACAAAGAAGTCTGGTGGATTTTGGTCAAAAAATTATCATCAGAGAGTTAAAATGTTAGTTTTGTGGGTGAGAAAGGCTCCCAGTAGCCCCAGTTGGGAGGGTTAAAGTCACTGGTGGCTTGCAAGGACCCTCACACCCAGTTCCAGCCTGAGGGTCAATAATGCCCCTTTTGGTCTGCCCCATTCTGGGAAAAATATTAGGATGAAAAGATAATTTAGAGAGATTTGGTTATAATACTGATTTCCCATTGGTTCAACAAAACCAGAAGAATTCATAGAATTTCCCAGCTCCTCATAAATGAACCATGAGGAATGGGGAAATGTTTTCAGGCTGTTTTTCCCTGACAACGTTTCATCTGAAAGGGATGCTGCACATTCTCTGAGTGTTTTCTCTGTGATGGGACTTGTGAAATACCAGAGGCAGAGCTCAAACCCAGCCCTATCTGCCCCATCTGCTGCAGCCCTCATGTTCCACATACAAAACAGGAAGGGGAAGCAGCAATTGGCTCTATCAGAACAGCATCTCCAAACAGAGTGACTCTTTGTTCTCACAGGTTGAAACGTTGGAACTGTGAAAAAAAACCCAACCAAGGAAATGCAGCTTTTCAAGTCAGCAGTTCAAAGGTTTTTAATGATGATGGCTTTAACTTTTTTTCTGAGGTGGCACTCAGGATGCCTTTCCTGGCATTTGCAGGTGTTCAGTGTCTAGTGGAGCCCATCCCATAATGACTCTGAAATGTACAAGTTCAAGCCTTCTCTTTCATAAAACCACATGCAGAATGTGACCAGCTGATTGCACATGGGCCAGTTCCTGCTGCGTCCTTCACCCACCAAACCACAGCAGAAGGGTGGCTCAGGGTCCTTGTCTGGTGGTTTGGCCTCATGAATCGTCCTTTGATTGAAACATCTTTCCAGAAGTTTTTTTTGGCAGAAGAACCTGAAATGTCTGTCCTCTGTCCCAAAGGTCCCTCCAATCCTGCGTGGATCACTTTAGGGAGGAGTAGAACTGCAGCACCAGGAGCTGTGGCAGTGGGGACAGCCCTGTCCCTGTCCCCACCCCATGGCAGCTCCACTTCCCAGAAAAGGCCATACAAACTCTCCCTGTTGGGTTTTTGACAGGAAGTCCTGTTAGCAAAACAGAAACAATCAGTTATCCCTGGCTGAAGCCTTCGGTCCTTCCTAGATTTGTCATCCATCTCCATCCCCACCTCTTTCTGGGGAAAGATCAGCATCATTCTCCAAATGTTTGGGATAACAAGGGCTGAACGTGGTCCATGCACTCATTCCTGGCAGTAACTTATTTTATTCATCTCAGCAGAGCAAGGGCTTTATCCCAAAAAATGCTGACTGGAGACCTTGCTGAAAGTGTCCAACTCTCTCCCCATCTTCCCTCAGTCTTCTTTTCTCAGCAGCCATCCAAAAAGTTGTATTTGCAGTAGGATTTGATGGGTTGAGTGATAAGGGTTAGGTTAAGTTTCCTTCACAGGAGGTTCCACAGCTCTGTTTCCCACAAAAAACAGGAAATCGGGGGCTTTGTTGGCCTCATGGCTTGGGATGGAGCAGCTTCTCACAGCTGCCAGTGCAGGTCACTCATTAATATCAATCCCTAAAAGCCAAGAGGAGATGGGGGCAGTGTTGGAAATGTGACAACTCAGATTCCCTCTGTTGGAGCTGGGTGCTAATAACACCAAGGGTTTGACCCCTGGATAAGCCATTCCCTTAAAAGTTAGACTTGATGATCCTTGTGGGTCCCTTACAGCTCAGAATATTCTGTGATTCTGTGAATTCCCTGTATTGAGTCCAAGGAATAAACAGACCCAATTTCAGGTGAGAATAAGGGATGATCCCCTGGAGAAGCAGCTCCCATTGAGGGAAAGGAGCTGATACAGCAAAGGGGTTCCCCACCCTTGGCAAGCAGCACAAATGACTTCTCCAAACAAGGGGAAGCAGAGGAGGAGGGAGCTGAAGCCATCCCCCAGCAGCTGCTGACAGCACCGTTCCTCCTGTGGTTTTGTGTCACCTGAACAGCGACTCAGCCAGCCCGGGGCTGACCCTGCTGGGGGACGGCCCTGACCCAGCCCTTCCCTGACCCAGCCCTTCCCTGACCCAGCGCTTCCCAGGGCACTACCCACCTCTTTCAGAATGACCCTGGGCTGCCGGCCCTCAGAGCACAGAATTTATTGCATTGAAAGGCTCTTCATCTCCACTCACACGGGGGGGACACCTCCAAACCTCCCCTTCCCTCTTCTTTCCCACCCCTGTGCAGTGGAAGCTCATCCCTCTTCCAGGAGCTCTCTTCCAGTGCACTCCCCTACCAAGAGCTTTCCATCCTCCTTCCCTCTCTTTTTTCTCCCCTTCTGCTTTCCTCCTGTGCTTTATTCACTTCCAGGAGGGAAATTCCTGGGATGATGACTGAAGCCATGCACATTCCAGGTGTGGCTGGCTGAGTCCAGCCGATCAGGGCAGGCAGAGCATTCCCAAGTCTCCATGCCTGATTTCAGGCATCACCAAAATCCTGCTTTTCTGGAGGAATCCTGCAGCTGACACTGCCCCTGGGAGTTCCCTGCCAGTGTCACACAGCCCAGCCCACTCCAAATATCTTGGGGCAAGTCTGAAGCTGGGACACCATCCTTTTCCCATGAGATTCCAAGAGCCAGGAATTGTTTTGGGAAGTCACAGGAGAGGAAAGAGAATGCAACATTGTTAAGATGTGTATTTCCTCACAAAACCCCACCTTTCTTCTCTCCCCATCTTAAACAGCCAGAGTGGAAGAAGTTGCCAATGCTAGAGGGATTTTTCATTCTCTCTGGGAATATCTAGGCTTTTAGGAAGTTGTCTGGAAGTCCTGCAGTTAAGAGATAAGCAGTGTGCTGGATCAGTGGCATTCAGGACACTTGAGGAAGGGCTCAAATTCTTGGAATCTGGTGCCATTGGAAACTTCCTGACAGGAGTTGCAGGAATTTGGGGTCCAGGGAGAGAAGGCAATGGAGGATCAATCAGTGCTAAGTGACAACCCTAAAGCATGGTCAGGCTTTTCCCAGATTTGGATGGTCCTGTCACTGTGATATTTTATGAAAATCCCTTTGCCAGGATTTTTCTCCTGAGAAGCTGAGAAGCCTCAGAAAGGAAATGCAAACAATAATTATCTGATTGCTTGGAATATGGTTTGGAGATTGTTTACCAACAGGTGCATCTTTGATTGGTTCCATGTGAACTTAATGCAATCCCAGTCCAGCTGTGTTGGGACTCTGGTCAGTCACAAGTTTTTATTATCATTCCTTTCTAGGAATGATAGAAATGTCTCCTTTCTCTTTCTTGAGTATAGTTTTAGTATATCATTATAATGATATACAATATGATATGAAAAATATATAATATTTTTCATATCATATAATATATATCATAAAAATGATATGATATGATATGATATGATATGATATGATATGATATGATATGATATGATATGATATGATATAATATAATATAATATAATATAATATAATATAATATAATATAATATAATATAATATAATATAATATAATATAATATAATATAATATAATATATCAGCTTTCTAAGAACTTGGAGTCAATTCTGATCTCTCATCTCATCCTGGGACCCACAACACCACCACAACAATTAGTAACCACATGGTCCCAGACAGATTTCCAAAGCCTCATTTGTGTCTTTATTCCTTATCCCATTGTCCTCTGGAAAGGGAATCAGAGGACTTACAACCCCAGCATCAAATTGCTCTTATCAGACCTGATGGGGATGGTTTTGTTGGGCTCTTCTTCACCCTCATGCCTCTGGGAATTCATCCAAGACTCCTTTTAGGAGTCCTCCCCTCCCCTTGCTCTCTTCTGGATCTCCTCATATATTGATATATCAGGGAGGTAACGTTGTCCTGCCCCCCCAGATTCCACGTGTCATCTTTGCCACATCGTGTCAGAGCTGCAGTCTGAGCTCCTCCTGGGTTCAGCGTGGAAACCCTTCTCACCAAAACTCTGGCTGCAATCCCAGCACATCTGGAGCCAGCAGCAGCCTCCTTGATCCCACACCAACCTCAGTCTGAGTTTGCAACTAGAAATCTTCCTGTTCTTGAGAGTGAAAGCCAGAAAAGAAAAAGGAACAGAAAAAAAAATAAAGAAAATGAGAAGGAATAACTGAGTGGCAAAAAGCAGAAGGAATGGCCAGAAATGGTAGCAAAAAAGCAGAAGAATGGCTGAATAGCAGCAGAATGTTATTAATTAAAACAAACTGTGCTGGCAGCTCCCAGCACAGGAGATTGCAGGCAGTGCAAGGAATTGTCCAGTCTTGGAGGCTCTTGGACCTCCATCCTTGAAAATCTTCAAATTCAGGTGGGACAAGCCCTGAGAAGCCTGGCCTGGATCAACTGGAATTGCACTGGAGATCTCCTGAGGTCCTCTCCAGCCTGAATTATCCCATGATCCTGCCATTTGACTGTTCCCAGTATGCTGCCAAGCAGCTCTTGGGAGCTGCGCAGGCTTCCTGGGCACATTCACCCACCCTGGGTGGGTGAGGAAGGGTGGGAAACTCTTGGGAAGGGCACAGGGAAAAGGTGCATTTCCTTCTCACATACCTTCATTGTTCATGGAGAGTGAGGTCAAAGAGAAACTGCCACGTGCACAGCACCGTGGCTGCAGAAACCCCAAAAGCAGCGATGAAAATGGAGCTGGGGCAGGAAAAATGGCTGGGAATTCTCCCACAACAGCAGCACAGTGAGAGAGCTGTGCTGGTGGGGCTTCTCAGCTTCACAGAAACGCGGGGTCACTGCTGCCAGCGCCTGGAACAGAGCTGGACAGGCTGAGCCTGGCGACATCAGCACAAGGTGGAAACCAGGGGTGGCCATGAGGACAGGGAGATGTCCATGAGGACAGTGACCCAGTGGTGACTTCAGCAGGGCTGGCTTTAATCATGGAATGGTTTGGGTGGGAAGGGACCTTAAAGCCCACCCAGTCCCACCCTGCCATGGGCAGAGACATCTTCCACTGGAGGAGGTTGCTCCAAGCCCTGTCCAACCAAGCCCTGGACACTTCCAGATGCTCCAGTGCTGCTTGGAGCTGTTCCCACCACGGATAAAGGTTTCTTCTCCCAAAGGATTCCCCACTGCCTTGGAGAAGCCAAGAGCTGCTGGGTCCCACTACCCAGTCCCCTGTGACCATCCACATTTCAGTCAAACCCGGGAATGAGAGAAGAATTCCTTAACTGCTTAGAAAAAGGTGGGAACAGCAACTACACATCCTCAAAAGAAAGCCAATATAATAAATTGAAAATTCAGAGTGGGACAGCCCACACTTAAAATATTCAAAATTGAGAAAATACTTCATTTGATATCGCCATGGAGTTTTTTTGGTTTTGTTTGGGGGATATCTTTTATTTTTTATTTCTTTTTTTTTTCTCGACAAAGCCACAGTTGTTTAGAAACAGACAAATATAGAATACTTTGAGATGCTGGAAGAATGGAGATTCGTGAGAATTCGTGAGAAATCTGTTCTCCCTCTGATGACACCAACATCAAAAAGTCTCCTAAAAGCCATTTCTAAACAAAGTTGTTAACACTGATGTCAGAGGTGAGCTCCCTGCCAGCTACAAGCAGGAGTAAAATACCCACAGAACAAACACAGGGAGGGAAGCCCGGCAGTTCCCACCAGACCGTGGGCTGGAAGCTCCCAAGTGCCATTTCCTCGGAAGGCGGGAAAACCCTGGAAAAGCTGAAGGTTTCGGGGTCCCGGTGGGGCCGGGGCGGGGCGGGGGGCGGGATCGGGGGCGCGCCCCTCTTTAAGGGCGGCGGGGGCGCGCCTGGGACAGATCCGCGCCCGCTCCGACCCCGCAGCGCTCCGGTAAGGGCTGCACTGGGGCTGCACCGGGGTGGGGGGTCCCGGTGAGGGATGGGGGCTTTGCCTCGGTGCCCCCCGCTTGTGCCGTGTCCCGGTTTGTGCCGCTGGATCCCCCGGAGCGCAGCCGCGCCGCTAAGGAGCCGCGGCATTAATTGATGATCGCTCCGTTCCTGTCCTGTGTCCCCGCTCCGTCCCCTCGCAGAGGGGATTTGGGGCTTGCGAGGGGAGTTCGGTGTTTTGGGGCATTCCCGTCCGTCCCCAAACGGGGAATGCAGAGCCCGGAGCGATCCTCGGGATGGGGATGCTTCGTGTTTGTGCTTGGAACGAACGGCAGCAGCGGCTTTGTGCTTTTTGGGGTGTGTAATTGAATTGAGTGTAATCTGCTGGGAGCCAGAGATGCTCCGAGAGCTGCAGCCCCTCTGCTCTGGAGCCAGGCGGGGAGAGCTGGGGGTGTTCACCTGGAGAAGAGAAGGATCCAAGAAAAGTTTAGAGCCACTTCCAGAGCCTAAAGGAGCTCCAGGAGAGCTGGAGAGGGACTGGGGATAAGGGATGGAGGGACAGGACACAGGGAATGGTTTCCCACTGCCAGAGGGTAGATGGGATATTGGGAAGAAATTCTTTCTTGTGAGAACCTGGCACACGGTGCCCAGAGAAGCTGTGGCTGCCCCATCCCTGAAAGCATCCAAGGGACCTGGGATAGTGGAAGGTGTCCCTGCCCATGGCAGGGGTGGAATGGGATGAGCTTTAATGCCCTTTCCAACACAAACCTGTAATTCTGTAATTCTATGACATGCTATAAATTTATCTGTGCTGCATCAGACTGCACAGTAGCAGTAGTTCAGGGTTTTGCTCCCTTTGGGAACCCTTTCTCATCCACTGTGGTTCCCTTTCACTCAGTGAGCTGAATTCACCAGCACACAAATAAATGGCTCAGTGAACCACGACTGTACAAATAAAAAAGTGGCAGAAGCGATGTTTGTCTTCAATTCATGATGCACAAATAAAGCTGGGAAATACTCTTTTCTGGGATTCTTGTTGATTTTTACAGATGCATTTCTGGGTGTGATGTTCTTTCACGCTTTAGCAGTTGGATTGTGAACATTAGTTCCCTTTTGTTTGCAAAACTCAAATTATGTTTAGAAATACGATAGAAAACAAGTCTTGTTTGTCTTTTGGACAAATACCTCGAGTAGTTGTTTAAATTGTGGGCTGGTTGCTGGAGTTAAGGCTATAATGTAATAAAAGCATGAAAGATCCTTGACATGTGGACTCGTGGCTTTGTTCAGGATTTCTAATGAACATCAGTCCCTCTACCCTCGGGCGCTGACAGTCCCCTCGCTGACACCTGCTCAGCTTTTGCTCATTTGTGCATTGCAGATAATCATAGGACTCTCTTAAAAGAGTACAAACACCAAAATAGCTGAAATTTATCTGACACCTAGAAGCCTTGAGCATCCCAGAGCAGTTCTGAATTCTGTCTTCAGTTAGTCCAGGGGGCAGACAGAGAATCTAATATTGCCAAGTTATTTGTGTGGGTGAAAATACATTTATCAGCAATTTAGAGCATATTCATGGTACAGTTGTGGGTTCTCATGGCTGATCTTGACCCAGGTTCTGCTTTTGTTTTTGTGGTGTCCTGTTATTTCAGCAGGCTGTTGTCCTGCAGTTCTGGTCTCGCAGCTTTTCATGGTCTCAGGCTGCAAGGCAGGTTCTGCACTTGAACCATTAGAAACTGAAAATCGATCAAAAAAATAAAAAATAGGAGAATTGGGGCTGAACAATTATTAGGGTCCAAGACTACTCCTCCTATTTTAAATTCCATAGTGCTGTTGTCACCTTCGTTATCCCTCTCTGCTGTTTTGCTGAGTAGCTGCCTCAGTGTGTAAGGAGTTAAGAGATTTTTTGGTAATTTAATGTCCCGATGTCTTGGCCTCGAGTTGCACCAGGGGAGGTTTAGATTGGATGTTAGGATAAATTCCTTCACCAAAAGGCTCTTCAAACCCTGGAACAGGCTGCCTAGGGAGGTGCTGGAGCCATCACATGTTCCAAAACATATGGATTAGTGGTGGTCATGATGGTGGTGCTTGATGGTTGGACGTGAGGGTCTCAAGGGTCTTTTCCAGCCTTAAGGATTCCATGGTCCTCTGCCACATTTTGTCACTCATAACCAGTTGTTGGTACCTGATGAAGAAAAGTGGATGTAGCGGGGATGGGTCAGATCCATACCCCTCTCAGCTCTCTCCTGAGACAGACAACAGATTTTTCCTCTTATTTCATCACGGATATTTATTTTCCTGTCTCGGTTTACCTCACCTGCACTTTTCCCCCCAGGCCTGACACCATCCCCAGGGAGTTGGTGCCTCAGCCAGGGCACCATGACAGCGCTGTCCCCCAACCTGTCGTGCCACAACCACTCCATTGACGACTTCCGCAACAGCGTCTACTCCACGCTCTACTCCATGATCAGCATCATGGGTTTCGTGGGCAATGGCGTGGTGCTGTACGTGCTGATCCGCACGTACCACCAGAAAACGGCCTTCCAGATCTACATGCTCAACCTGGCCCTGTCCGACTTCCTGTGTGTGCTCACGCTGCCCCTGCGCGTCATCTACTACGTGCACAAGGGCCACTGGTTCTTCAGCGACTTCCTGTGCCGCCTCATCCTACGCGCTCTACGTCAACCTCTACTGCAGCATCTTCTTCATGACGGCCATGAGCTTCTTCCGCTGCATCGCCATCGTCTTCCCGGTCCGCAATATCAAGCTGGTGTCGGAGAAGAAGGCGAAGTTTCTGTGCATTGGCATCTGGGTGTTCGTCACGCTGACGAGCGCGCCCTTCCTGCGGAACGGCACCTACCAGCACGGCAACAAGACCAAGTGCTTTGAACCACCGGAGAACTCCCAGAAGACAAACATGGTGGTGATCCTGGATTTCATCGCCCTCTTTGTGGGCTTCATCTTCCCCTTCATCATCATCACCATCTGCTACACCATGATCATCCGCACTCTGCTGCGCAACTCGCTGCGGAAGAATGAGGCCAACCGCCGCAAGGCCGTGTGGATGATCATCATTGTCACCGCCACCTTCCTGGTGAGCTTCACGCCGTACCACGTCCTGCGCACAGTGCACCTGCACGCGCTGCGCCTGCGGGGCCTCGGCTGCGCCGACACCCTGTTCCTGCAGAAAGCCGTCATCGTCACCCTGCCCCTGGCAGCCGCCAACTGCTGCTTCGACCCCCTCCTCTACTTCTTCTCCGGGGGAAACTTCCGGCAAAGACTTACCACGCTGAGGAAGGCGTCCTCCTCCAGCTTGTCACAAGCCTTCAGGAAAAAGATCTCCGTGAAGGACAAGGAGGAGGAACCCTTTGGAGAAAACCAGAGGGAGAATGGAAAGGCAGCTGTGGCTCCTTCATAAGGAGGTTAAACTTTCCCCTCAGAGCTCTGGTGGGGGATGGAGATCTCAGAACTCTTCCAGAAGATGGGATGGAGGCTTTCAAGCCTTCGTTGCAGTTAAATAACTGTAGACAGTCCCTGGTTTGTGGTACTTGGTGGCAGAGCCACTGCTGGGGCTGGGCAGCCCCTGGGGACCCCCAGAGCCACATGGGACAGAGCAGCCACCAGCAGCAAGCTGTGGAGCTGCTGCTGAACTCCCAAACCCCTTCCAAGGCTGTATTTGGGCATTTGCTTCGTTTCACAACTTTCCAAAAGCGTTAATTCCCCGAGCCAGCTGGAAATGTATACAAAGCTTGCTGCGCGTGGGGAGCTCCAGATGAACAGCAAGGGCAGAGTTTTCACTGGAACTTCAAACAGTCGCCAAGTTATTTACACAGTGAGGCCGGGATAATTCCTGGCCTGCTCCCAGCTGCCTCTGGATTTTGGTTTTTATGATCATTATGTGTGTTTTAGGCTCCCAGGGCTGTGCCTGGGCTGCAAATCGGGACGGGTCCCTCTCTCACCCACACTGAGCAGCTCAAGAGGCTTTGGTGGGCAGCAGATTTTTCAGTGTTTTCCCAGTTTCTAGAAAAATCCATGGGATCAGTTGTAGAATTGCAGTATCCTACTGTGCAGGATAACTTAGGAATAAGGATAAGAGGGAACCTTATTTCAGTGGAACTGGTTCTGAAGTGATGGCTGCAGGATTCAGAATATCACTTCAGTTTTTGAGGAAGTTTTAGGTAAAAGTGGAGCTCTGCATGCTTGGAGTCAGATATGCCTTTCTCAACTATTGGTGAAGGGTGTTAAATTAATAATAAATATTAAAAAAAGCTCTCCAGGATGTTTGATTCTGTTCCAGAGTGTTCACCCACACCTGGCAGCAAAGAGGCAACACGCGGCCATTGAAAAGACTTTTAGGAAGAGCTGGAGCTCTTCTTTTAGGAAGAGCTTCAAAATTTGAGTCTGGATGAGATATGATGCTGAAAAAACATTGGACTGTTTTTCTTCTGTAAAGAAAAACTTTAAACTCTTGGATGGAGGGAAACATTCCTGTACTTTTCCAGGGGATCTGCAGGAAGGTAACTCCAGCTCTGCTGGGGCAGAGCCCAGCCGGAAATATGAGACACATCCTGACAGAAATAGAAATTCTTGTAGGACTAAACCTCACTGTTCATTTATCAGCTCCTTCTCCAACTGAAAGTGTGTTTGGATATGGTATTTATGAAATTACTTGATGTTATCTTCAATAAAAAAAACAGTTTTAGTAGTAAAGAATAACAGTGAGCAAGAGGAGTTTGGCTTGGAGAGGCATCTTCTGGAGAAATTATCTGTACAGATAATTGGAGAGTGAATTCTCTCTTGGCACCACAGCCATAGCTCAGCAAAAGGCACTTAAAAAACCAAATTCACCTGCAGGACAAATGATGGATGTGAATTTCCAAGGAGATCTGAAATTCCTTTGTTAAATATGAAGGATAAAGGATAAATATGAAGGCTGAAAGCTACTGCTGTAGAGTAGAGACCCCCAGGAGGGCAGAGCCAAGAGTTCAAAGCCAGAACTGCAAATTGTTCAGGGAAAAATGTGAATGAATTGGCTAAAACTCATTTTCAAGGGTCAGCACTGAGTATTCCACTTGTGTCTCCAGGCTTTAAAGGTATTGTAAAACTGTAAAAAATCCTCACGGATTTTTATTTGGAATATGCAGGAATAACATGCCTATTCCCAAAGTTTAAAATATTGTACAGTAAAGCTAAGTGTGTGTATATATATATATATATATATATATATATATATTGCAGAGCATTTTTCTTGTACCAGATGTATTTCTTAACCTTTTGCCTTTTTTATTTGAATGAGACAATGTTAATGGCAAAGGAAATGGCAGCTTTTTTTTTAATTTTCTTTTTTTGTGCAATAGGAATGCCTGTTTTAAAGAACTTTACTGAATACCAAATGAAAACATTGCAAGTGAAATTTTAATTACTGTTTTCTGTGGCTCGTTTGAAAATCTCTTTTACAGATTCTTCTTCCCCACAATAAAACTTTATTTGCACACAGCATCAGAGTGTAATACTTGCTTAATAATAATAATAATTTATAATGGTAAAATAAACATTTGGAGCAGCACAGATGTTGCTGAGATGTTGTAGGAGTTATTTTTCGTCAGCCAAATTGCTGTAGCCCAACTTCCCTGGAGCTGCTGTTGGGGGATCTGTTGGAGCCAAAACACTTTGAGGGTCTTGGTAGACTTTGCAGTGGTGGAGCAGCCCAGCAAAAAGAAGCTGGAACCTGGATAAATTGGGATTTTCAGACAGAAGATGCTTGGAAGACACCTGGAGGGGCAGGTATGCTCTTGGTGAGGGGGATTTTTTGTGTTCTGTGTGGTCACACATCACAAATGCATGGAAAAGTCTGCTGGGAATGTTTTCTCCTTGGAGCTCCCCAAAGCAGGGTCTACAGGGGGTGTTTGGTTACAAAGCTCCAGCCCAGAAGGGTGAGGAGGGGCTTTGCCACCAGCTCCGGGTGACAGTGTCCCCGCGTGTCCCTTTGCCCTGGGGACACTGCAAAGTGCCACCCTGGCAGCAAATCCCGGGCAGGTTCAGCTCGGGAACAGGAGCCTGCAGAGAAAGCTGTGCAGAGAAACAGGGATTGTTACTGGGATGGGCAGGTTAGGAGTTGTGGTGTTTTTGGGGCTGTACACCACGACAGGAGCTGGGAGTTGGGGACCAAGTGTCACCCTGGTGCGGTGACGGAGACGCAGAGAAAACGAAAGTGAGTGGGTTGGGTTTTTGCTTGGAACGGGGCTGTTTTCTGCTGCAGTTTCTGGTCCAATGGTGTCCCCTAGTGCTGAGCCCTTCCCGGAGCCTGTGCCGGCCGAGGTTTCCTCTTTTCATTTAGTCCAGCCCCAGTTCCTCTCCTGTCATTGTCCTGATTCCTCTGGTGCTGACCTCTTTGTTCGTCCCCTCCCACACCTGCCTGTGTTTTATTTCATGACAGTCTTTGGGGTTTCCCTCTCTGCCTTCCTTTTGGCTTTTCCTATTTTTCAGGATGGATGCTCCAGCTGGGAAGGACCCAGCCACAGAAGGACTCAGCACCCTCCTCCTGCCTCGGGCTCCAGCTACCCCCTCGACTTTGCCTAAAAACGCTGAATTTCCATAGGATGACTGTTTCAGTATGGACCTGCAGAGCTTCCACTGGGAGCTGGTGGTGAGTGCAGCCCTTGGGCATCACCTCCCCATGCCAGTTTGGCCTGGGTGTGCCTGGGAGGGTTATTTCTGGCCAAACCAGTAGAGCTGTGGGTGAAAAGCTCTGCAAGAAACTGGTTATCCATGTGGGAATGGAATGGTCCTGCCTGTCTCCCACCAAAGGAAAGGGAGCTGCCACACAGGGAAGATCAGAAATTGCACATGGGACATGCTCACCCTAATTCCATAAACTGCTTTCCCATAAAACTCCTGCAGCATGTGAGAAGCCAGCAGCCCTTCAGTTTAATAAGCAATAAAGTCCAAGCACTGGCAATAAAGAGAGATTTCCTCTCATTCCTGCTCTGAGCATGGTGCCTCCTGCCCATCCCCATCCCTCAGCATGAATTTTGGGGCTGGAGGGGTTCAATCCATTCCCACTGTCTGGATTCCCCAGGGATCTGTGCACTGAGAAGCTCTGGCTCCCTTAAGCAGGAGTTAATTCTCACTCTGAACTTTAAATTAGCATTTTTACCCAATTTCCACTGTGGTCTGATATTAGGAGAGGGACTTGTCCCACATGGCGGGGGAGATGCTGGAGGCTCTTTATCCTTTTTCTACACAGGGTCATTCACCTGATTACCAGGAAAAAAAACTCAGGAGCAAAAATAAAGGAAAGCCCATCAGATTTTGAAATACCATCAGCACCAAAATCTCTTAGAAACATTCCTGAAAGCAATAAAGTGTCTTGGAAACATTCCTGAAAGCAAACCTGAGGGATGAAAAGCCCAGCCTGACGCTTGGGATTACAAATCCCTCTTGGGATCAGCAAGGTTGGGAACTCAACCCTGCTTCTCCCAAATTCCTAATTCCAGCCCTGCAAGGGGCTGCACGTACAAACAACTCTGTGGAGTATTTGCAGGCTTCACTGGAGGGGGAAATGTGCCCGTTTTGTTCTTGTCAGTGTGGTTTCTTACGCTTCAGAGGAAAGCAGCTGCCCTGGGAGCAAAGCAAGGGCCCTTTGTTAGGTCAATAAATACATTCCTGATGGATCTTCGCCAGGTTGGGAGGGACAGAAGGAACAAGGCAGCAAAACCCCACATTTTTGATCATTAATAAAAATTCCAATTGCAGGGCCACTGCTGCAGGTCTCTGCAAACAGAATTTGGTTTGGATTTGGCCTCTTAAAATCTCTTTATTTGTGAGGAGCACAACTCCCTGGTGATCTGCTTGAGTTTCATTTCAGCAAGGCTGAGGTCACTTGGGGTGTTCAGCCTGGAGAAGAGAGGACACAGCGGAGACTCCTCAGGAGCTGCAGCTCCAATCTCTGCTCCTTGTGATAGGGACAGGACCCAGGGAATGGCTGGAGCTGTGCCAGGGGACGGTCAGGCTGGATTTTAGGAAAAGGTTTTTCCCCCAGAGGGTGTCAGGCACTGCCCAGGCTCCCAGGGCTTGGCCCCAAGGCTGCAGAGCTCCAGGAGGGTTTGGACAACGCTCCCAGGGATGCACAGGGTGAGGTTTTTGGGGTGTCTGTGCAGGGCCAGGAGCAGAACTGGTGATCCTTGTGGATCCCTTCCAGCTCAGGGTATTGTGTGACTCTGACAGGCTCCCCACAGCCCCTGAGCCCCCCAGTAACACCTGGAGGGTTCAAAGAAAAGAAGCAGAGTGTCACCATGTCCCTGCTGCGGGGACACACAGGGCAGGAGTGTCACCATGTCCCTGCTGCAGGGACACACAGGACAGGAGGTTCCTGCAGGTGTTTGTCTGACCAGCCCAGAAGGCTGCAAAGGGCTGCCTCTGGCTTTGGGAGCAGTTATTGCAAAAGGCAGCCTGTGGCTGGACTGTTAGAATTGCATCTGTCCCAGGATGCCCCAGGATCAGAGAGGTTTTATTTCCTTTCTGAGTAACCCTGAGACAGCCCCTTCTCTCTGCCCTGGCCTCCCCACGTTACTCATGGCAGGAAGCTGCTTACGTGAGTGAGGGCTGGAAAATGCTGCACTGCCCTTTCACCATGAATTTTCAAGGAAAATGGAATGAGAAGTTCCCCCAAACTGGCCTTGAGCCGCTGCCTCCTGCCAGCAGCATCTCCTCCCACACTCCCCACGTCCTCCATCACCCTGAACCACCGTGCCAGAGGTTCACAGGACTCCAGAGCTGCTCTGGGCTCCTCCTCATTTCCCAGGTGGGAAGGGCAGGGCAGCAGCTTCCCCAAAAACATAGAGCAGCATCCTCCCCTCTGGGGAAGGGCTTGTGGTCCCCAGCTCCAGAGAAGAGACTGGAGCAGGGCTGAGAGCCCTCGGGGAGAGCAGGACTCCAGGGGGGCAGAGGCTGAGCTCAGGTGGATTTTCCTCTGGGTTTGCACTGTGATGAGTCCAGTCAGGGTTAATCATATCCTGTGGGAGGAAAAAGAGCCCTCAAGGATGTGAACTAATGAACAGAGGTGCTGAGGAACGGATGTCAAAGCCCTGGGGGACAGTCCTGCACATCCTCAGCTCCTGGGGTAGATCCTCCTGGGATCCATCTGTTCAGATCCTCCTGGGATCCATCTGTTCAGGTCCAAATTGTGCCACTAACACCAGCTGATGGTCGAGTTTGCTGCCACTGTAATTAAAACTAAAACTAATCAATAGAATCTGAGGTTGTTCTGAGGGTCAGCAAATGTCCCTGGTGCATCTGCACATGGCAGAGGACACTGGAGCCACTGGCAGAGCTGAGCAGGAGCCTCCAGAGCCACAGAGAGTGGCACCAATGATTCAACACAAATTAAATGTCTAATTATGATAACTCTCTCCCATGGTGGGAATTCTGCTGGCGAAACAACCCCAGCAAATATCCAATATTACACTGGGTTTGTGTAAACTCAGGCACAGCCTCCACGGCTTCCAGAGAGGTGCCCGAGCTCGTGGCCTCCTCCCCCAGCACTGACCCCTCAGCAGAGCTGTATATTTTGATTTTTCCCTGTTTATTTCTACTGGATGTTCCTCTGAAACAACTGTGCTCCAACGAGGACTGCTGGAGGAGGAGGCAGCTCTTACACTGCATACTCAGGGAGGGCACAATTCGTGGCTAAGCTGACTCTGAGAAGGAAGGTGGGAGAAGTAGGAATATGGTTTATTAGCCATCAAATCTGGAAAAACGACACAGCCAGGAAAATACTGCCCTCCTGTGAACCAAAGAGAGTGATAATGAAACATTAAATCTGAAGTTTCAATCCAAAATGTAATTCAATTACAAGAAAAAATATGTAAATTCTTCAGCCCCTGCTTTCCCTGGAAAATTGAAATTTCTACAAAATGCCAGCTCTTTATCCAACCTACAAGGATTATGTCAATACACACTGCAGGAGTTGTAGGGAGAGGGAGGAGATTTGGGGCTGTAGTAAATTGGGGAATATTTTTGTTTCTTTCTATTTTATGTTAAAGTCTGGGGGCTTTTGCCTCAATCACCTTTGCCATCCCAGCTCACACAAACACAGTTTAGACTCCTTTTGAATGGAGGGACTTATATTTAAAGCCTTTTATTGATGGTTTTTGCTGGATTTTATATAGAAATACATAAATAGGAAGACTGGGGCAGCGGTGAAAAGGCAACACTGAGCAAGACCCTGATGCTGGTGAGGCATTTTCTGTCCCCTCTCCCAAAGCTAAAGGGGTCAGGGCCCCCTAAGGAGGCACTGACAGCATTTTATCCATCAGAAGGAGGATTTTAAAGGCCAGTAACCTTTGATAAGGGCAGGGATTAACAGAGCTCCCTGAGTGACACCGTGACAAAAGGCCAGCCCTGCTCATGTCCCACACGCGCTGCCCAGGGACGCTGCTGGCACCACTGGGGGAGAAAAGATGAAGTAACAGCAAAGAGGGGAAGTGAAAAGGAGATTGCTTCATTTCTTTATGAAACAAGAGTCCTGTAGTTCTCTCAAAACGTGGGTTTGTTTTTGGAGAAACTGCTGGAACAGACACCGAGGCCCCACGTGTCACTGGGAGAAGGATTTGGTGGCTCTGCAGGGTGACCGGTCACAGGGGGCCACTCACAGGTACAAATATTAAATATTCCATGTCTGGAGGCTTCCTTTGGCTCCAGTAGAAATGTTGAGCATGATTAAGACCAAAGAGAGTCATTCCAAGCTTTGTATTGAAGGAGGTGCTTCGAACACTTGGTGTCAGGAGGTGGGAATGGGGCAGTGCCACTGCTGGGGTTCAGCCACCCCATCCCTCTCCAAGGCAGAGAAACTGTGGGATTAGGGGTCCCAAATCCCTTCCTGGCACACAGGAGCTGCTCATCCCCCTCTCACAGCTCTAACACAAATCTATCCTCATCCTGTCATGCTTATCTCACCCCTTATCTCACCCCTAACAAATGGGGACCCCCTGAGTGCCCAGGCAAGTGGGAAGAGATTTATTCCTGGTGAGGCAGAGGGGCAGGGGCTGATGCTAGAGCACCAGGCCATTCTCCACCTCCTTTTCCAGCAGGAAAATTCACCCTGAGCTCACCACCAGCTCAGGATGAGCAGCAGGGGTGGAGGTGACCAGGAGCACTGCCCTGCAGAGACAGCCTCAAGGCACATCCCAGGAAATGTCACAGCTCCATACTCCGCTTCCACCCCTCTTTATTCCTTCTGCTTTTGTCACAGTGATTGGAAAATCCACTGCTGGAGCATCACAGACAATCCCCACATCAATCCCCATGGATGAGCTCAGCTGGCAGCTCCTCCAGGCCCCATTTGCAGCCTCTGGAGCCTCCAGCCCCTTTTCCAGAGCAGGGAAATGGCAAAGCCAGCACTCCTGGAATGGAGCCTTTGGAAGGGCTCCCTGAAATTCCCCACTCCCAGCAGCCTCCAGCACCAGGCACAGCAGCAGGGAAAGCAGTGAGGAGCATTTTTCCTAGCAAGAGGAGATGTGGAAGGTGGGAAGGGGCCAGTTTGGGGGTTTTTCTGCTTTCTCTCCTAAAGCATCCTTGATAATTCCACTTGCAAGTTCTCTCCCAGAGTTCTGCTCTGCCAGCTGAGAAATGCTCCTTGTGCCACCACCTCCCATGGAATATCAGTGCTCGGACCTTCCCTCTGAGGGTGGGAAACCAGATCCATGCCAATCTCAAACTGCAGATCATTATCCCCAAACAAATAAGTAGATTTCAGTAATGGATACAACGTGGAGGTTTCCTGGAGGAGCCAATATTTGAATTCTTCACAGCTGCATCTCTGCCTTTTGCAGGGTGGGTTGGTTTGTTGTTTTTTTTTTTTTCTCTTTAGCCTGAAGTGCTCCCAAGTGCCTCATGCCATGTGGCTGCTTCTTATTTTCATCCCAGACCTGATTCATAGCTCTGCACTGATATAAAATCCATCAGATAGAAAATGCTCATTGGGGTGGGGAGAGTCCCTTCTGCAGTGCTGAGGACACTGATCTGATGGGAAGGGGAGTTGTGGCTGTAAGAGGAGACCCCAGCACAGAGCAGGGGCCCCCAGGCCTCCATCAAGTGAAAAAATAAAAAATAAAACAAAAAAAGGGAATGGAAACAATCACGAGGAATGGGCTTATTGTAGGAGAGAGCAAGTCGAAGAGGTTGTTTGGGGACAGGGAGGAAAATGCCAGATAGGAAAGAAATAGAGCTCTGAAGAGAGACAATGGAGAACTGCAGGGAAACAATTGAAGTCCCATGTGGACAGGGAGCAGGGAGATCAGGGAGCACAGGCAGCTTTTCCCAAAGGTGCTGCAGCTTCCAGCACTCTCTCAGCCCAGGAATGGACAGCAAACCTTCTGTGCACAGGGAAATTTTGGTGCTAATGTGAAGGGAAAAGGGTTTGCATGCCCTAAAAGTGAAGTGGGGGGAGTTAAAACAAGGGCAGCAGCCAGAAAAACAAATGAACCTGTGCAAAGGTATGAAACATGCTCCAAGTGCCCAGCAGGAAGGAAACAGCCCAAACAAAGGGATGAGCATCACATTACACCTGACACAGGAATATTTCAGGTTTTATCAGTCCTCCACTGCTGAGGGTTCACCTGCAGCTCCCCTGCATGTGCCCTTCAGAACATGTTAAAAAAGAAATCAGCATTTCAACAACTGAACTCAGCCTTCTGTCTGATGGAAAAAAATCAATTCCAAATGTGGAGATTTCAATACAGGCTATAATTTTGTTACAATTCAGATTTATTCTGCTTGCTTTCTTCCCTCTTTTTTCCCTTTTTTTGTTCTTCCCCTCCTCTCTGTTCCCCAGACATTGGCTCTGCTGCCTGTTCTGCTCTCCAAAGACCTTTCTCAGCTGAAATCTGTGCAGGGAAATGAGCCCCTGCCCAGCCCAGGGAGTGAAATCCCCTCTTTGGGATAAAACCTCAGGATTCAGGTGCTTCTGCAGCATCCTGGGAATGTTCTCTTCATGCAGAGCAGCAGGAAAGCACACTGGAGATGGTTTGTTCAACAGCTTCACTCTGATTTAGAACAGCCTTATAAATGAACTTATTTTGGCTTCCTCCTTTCATCACCAGAGCAAGGACGAGCTCTAACATGTTTAAATGATGGTTGCTTTTATTTCCTTGGAGCTGTGAGCACACTCCCAGGTGAGCAGACCTGACCCAGCCCTGGGTGCCTGTGATGGGGTCAGCTGCAAAACTGTCCCTGTACCCACCTGGCAGCAGCTCCGCTCCTGCTCCTGAGCCTTCCCTGGGCTCTGGGGATGCTGCAACACCATGGAGGGAGGCAGGGTGGGCTCCATCCCACAAGGAGATCCTGTTTTCCCCAGCAGAACATTCTGCTCTGGAGCAGAAGCCCCAGCAGGTGCCGACATTGTTTCCCAAGGCCTTTGCTTGGACCTGCTCGTTCCCAACAATACCTTGAGGCACAAGAGTTCTTCAGCCTGTTTGGATTTGGGTTTTTTTCTGTCTTGTTTGCTTCTTGGCTTGGAGTAGGAATTATAGATTTATGGCTAAACAGAGCCAGTGGTTGGAACTGGACTGAAATGAGATGTTTGATTCCTATCAGGGCCCTTGCTGAACAAACTGAGGAGAAATGGAGCAGAAAGACCTTGCAGAAGGTGGCAGAGACCAGGCAGGTGTTCCACAGCCTTCTCCTCATATGGTGGTGGCAGCAGCTCCAGGCTGGGGCTCAGAGAACTGAGGAACAACTTCCCCACTCCAGGATTTTACCATTTACAGGTATCCAGTGGCAAGGTGGGAGCTGCAGCCCTCCCTCCTGCATGGCAGAGGGATGAGGGCAAGCTCAGCTTTTCCTCCCTGCTCACAGAAAGATCTTCAGTGGGCCAGGTTTTAATTAATACCCTTTTCCAAAGAGCGCCTGTTGTGCTTGCAGCCTGCAGGATGGGGCAGAGGGAGGTGTGGGAGCCGCTCAAGGTCAGGACATGCAGTGTTTGCTCGTGGGCTCTGCCCCATTACGAGTGAAGGAATCATAAACCAGGTGTTCCCCAGCACTGAACTTCATCCCTGGCCACCTCCAGCAGCCATAAACACCAGCAGTGTTTGTTGTGGGCTGCAGAGGGCTTTTGGTTGGGTTTTTATGGTGACTTTGTGCCAGCAGGTTTGTGGATTCGGGGCTGATGTTCAGAGGGATTTTATGGGAGCAGGTCTGTGCCAGGATTCCTGGTCTGGAGCGAGGATTCTTGAGGGGTTCTGGATCCTGCTTGGAGAAAGAAGCACAGACAGCAAAATGTGGGGTCCACCTGCATTGCCATCCCCTGCCAGGCTTCCCTGCCTTCTATGCTGGCCTGTCCATACTGATACAAACACCTGCATTTTCTTTTTCATACATCTCTTTTTTTTTGCTATAAGGCACTGCCAGAACTCAACTAGATCTGAAAACCACTGAGAGGGCAGAGAGTTCTGAGAATAGTACTGAACCCAGAAGAAAATCTCCAAACTTGGTGTAGTTTTTTTCCTTTAAAAGGACTCAATTTTAGTGACTGGTCACCAGTGCTGGTACCACACTGTGCCTCTGCCAGCGTCACCTGTTTGTTTAGTGGGTGTTTTATAACCCTAAAGCATTTCTGCTGGTGTTGATTTGCTTCTGTGCTTCAACATCAAAGAAATAGCGCTTGGATGGGGCTTGGAACAACCTCTGATAGTGGAAGATGTCCCTGCATTGGCAGGGGCTGGAACTGGATGGGTTTTAAGGTCCCTTCCCACCCAAACCATCCCGGGATTCTGCGACTCCGTGGAACAGGGATGAGAGCACCCACAGAGGAGCAGGTGTGTGACCTTTGAGGAAAACCCCCTCTCCTGATGCCCTCCAGGCTTTTCCCATTGTGCTGCCCCCCAGACCCCCAGCCCAGAGCCCAGGTTTGCTCCCTGTGGAGCAGATCCCACAGCTGGAGAGGACAGTCCAGGTGTGGAGGGAGCGGTGCCAGCGCACACGGCTGCAGATTCTGCTCCAGCCCTGCTGTTTGCTCCTGCAGTTCCCAGCAAAGTGCTGCTTGAGGGAAGTTTGTTTGCCAGGCTGTGCTGCCCCGCTCCCTCCTGGAGTGCAGGCAGCAGGAGTTTGTGTGGAGCCAGGGAAAGCCGAGGGAACGCGTTCCAAGTCCCGAGCCCACACTCGCAGCTCCCAGCGAAGGCAGGAGAGGGGAGGCTTTGCTGGACACGAGATCAAACAACCAGAATCGTTATTATTGCAGTCCAAGGATGGAAAAACAAACATTTTTATTATGGGCTGGAGCTGAAACTCCAGGATGGCTGCTAATCCCCCTGATAAGTGGGGTGTTGGCGTGGAGCGGGGTGTGCATCCAGGTTTTTGTTATTCAAGCTCCCCAACCCACGTTCAGACTGGGATATGTTGTAACTGCAATTTTCCTCTTATCTTTCTTTTCTCCCCTCTCTGTCAAAGGGTTTTCTTTTCCATTTCTTTAATATTTTTCTTTCCCCCTGCCCCTTTATTTTTATTAACTCACCTAGGGCAGTTGAATCAGCAAATTAAAAAAATGAAATTGCAATTCCAAATTTTCTAGTGGGAGAATAAGCATGCTTTTGGCACTGCCTCTTGTCATTGTTTTGTTAATTCCCCTCCTCAATTCCCCTCTTTTCCATGTTTTTTTTCCATTTCAGAGCCTGCCCTTCCTTTATAAGCCCAGATTTCTTCCCATTTGTCATCTCTTTCCTCCCTCCTGACTCATTTCCACTTCCCATTTCTTTTCTCTTTCCCTTTCCTTTTGCCAAGTGTTCTTTGATGTTATATTCTGCTATGTTTAATTCCTCTTTCCCAGGGCTGGATCCACCCCTAACCCAGTGTCCTCTTCCTCTCCAGACTGAAAGGACAGTCTGGGCAAAAATTCCCTCAAAATCCAACTTTTCCCCATCCAGCTCTGTGTGTGGAACCCGCTGTCCTCGCACGGTCCTTGTGGCTCTCCAGGAATTTCAAAATAGAGTTAAAGCTGCCCTTAGCCTTGTTCCATGTAATTCCTGACCCATTTGATCAGACCTTCCTCCCAGGCAGTTTGGTCACCGTGCTCCTCATGCCAAATATTCCTCCCGTGCGGCTTTTCCGTCTGGAACATCCCGCCTCTCCCTTTCCAGCCCAGCTGTAAAAAACAGCTTTCCCTCTCTGTCATGCTGGGTGTAGGCAGCAAACATTGGGTCATTTCTTTTCCATGGAGTGGGAATAGCTGTGGCACTTGGAGTTTGAAAGGAGCCTGTGGGGTGTGGGCAGCTTTGGGATCTTTCATCCCGAGGCTCACTGGGAACGAGCTGTGACCCCAGAAGTTTCTCCACCACTTTGCTGGAATGACCTTGTTAGGATATAAGATCCATTTAAAATGGAAATTTAAGGAGAAAATATTGATTCAAGGGAAAAGGATTTTTCTGCACTGCATTATTCCCTACAAAGGAATTCTTGTCCTTATCAAAGCTGGGGGGGTCCAGGAGCTTTCAGAGCAAAGAATGCTCAGCATTCCCTCCCAAGGACCTCCTTTATTCTGGATATCAGGCACAGGACATCACCACGGGGGGATCACAGCCACCTCTAGTCACAACTTGTGAGGTTTAGCTGGCAGTGCATAAATACCGAGCCTGGGAAGTCAAAACAGTCCTTGAATCTCTGCTTTCAGCAGCAAAGTTCATTTGGTGCAGAGTGCTTCAGATTTCCAAATCCCATCTGGTGGGTCACTTTCAGGAGATCTCCCAAAAATTAAGCCCAAATATTTCACTTCAGAGTGAAATCCCCAGGGCACTGCAGATTAGGTAGAGCCTGTGGAGCTCTAAAATTCCTGAGATGGAGTGCTGAAGATTCCAGGAATTCTCTCAAAGTTGAAATTATTAACCAACTTCTTGTTCCTAAAGCAGGTCTGCACTCACTGAATCCTGTGCTGGTCTGGTCTTCCACCTTTCCTGAGGTGTGCCCAGACTTGAATGGAGCTGGAATTAAAGAATTCAGTTTGGGGCCATCAGTAAAATTCAGAGTTTAATATCAGGGACAAAAGCATGGTGAGACTCAAAACAAAGGAGCAGAATATTTTTCCCCTAAATCTTTGTCTGAGGGTTTCAATCTAGTTTATAGGCAAATTTATAGTTTCTTATCAACCATAATAAAACATGGGATGTGCTGATCCAGACTATTCCACAGGGAAAAGAATCTGGCCAGGAGTCACACGTGTTCAGGAAAACTTATAGAAGGGGTAGAAAGGAGAGGAATTTCAGTGCAGAGATTTTTACCAATTATCTTGTTGAGAGGAAAAGGTTTCTCCTGCCTTTTCCGCCTGGAATTTGCCCTGGATTCAGCTCCAAAATTTTGCTTTTCAGATGCAACTGATTTTATGTTCTTTCACCATTTGTTCCCAATTAGAAGGGAATATATTCATCATTTTATGAGCGTATATGAGTAAAATTAATGGTAAAGTTACTCTGAAAGTTGTTTTGGCCTTTATTTAACAAGGTAACCTATTAATTGCTTAAAAATTCAGCAGCCACCACCTCTTCTGGCCTTTCTAACCAGGACCTGATTGTTTAAAAAGATGGATGGGAATTTATTTTAGTCCTGTCCAGCACAGGGTGTTCGTTCTGGCAAATCAACCCCTTCCAGAGAGAAATTCTCTGACATTAAGGAACAATTTCTTCTATTCATCATAACATTTTCTATATTCATTATGAACACATCTAAGATCAATCTGGGGGTAAACACAAGCCCATTCATTTTAAAAGGTTAGTCTTTCTATGTCCATTATATAGATTATATATACACATTTATTATATTGCATATAAATGTCAAGTGTGACCTTTTTCTGCTGTGATCCACAGTTTAGTGGGGCTTGTATAAAAGCACAGCTGTCACATTTATTTTACATCCACATGGAGCTGAATTCCACACAGAATATCTCTGAAATCACTGCTTTAAGCAAGTTTGAGGCACATTTTTTAAAACACATTAATGGAAATATATTGGTGTAAACTGTCTGGTGGAAATAAGGTGTAGAGTGTAAGATTAATTGGTACATTATTTGCCATGAAAGAAAATGGATGTGCCAGAGGGGCTCTGCAGCCCAGGAGGGTTTTTTTGATCCTCTTTGCAGCAGGGCTTGGGATGCTCTGAGGCTGAACATGGGAATGGAGCTGCCTGTCAGGAGACACAGGATCGTGGAATAACAGGAATATCCATGGGGAAAAGACCCCCATGGAGTCCAACCCTTCCCCAGCACTGCCAAGGCCACCACTAACCCACATCCCCAAGTGCCACATCCACAGGGGTCTGAAATCCCTGCAGGGATGGGGACTTTGTGCAGGATGGGTGTCCTGGACAGGCTGTACCAGTGCTGGACAATGATTTCCATGAGGAAATTGTCCTTAATATCCAACTAAACCTCCCCTGGCACGACCAATGATGGAACCTCTCCTTCCTCTTCTCTTTGCCCACTCAGTCAGGATTGTCCCCTCACTTTCATGCTGTCACCACTAAAGGTTTTGTGGTATGACACCGTTTTAGGGTTCAGTTCACAGTTTTAGGGTCAGGGACATGCTGTGACCCCCCCCAAATTGTGGGGTGCAATGTGCAAAGTGGGAAACCTCCCACTCATCCTTGTCGTGGCACGGGGCACGGAGAGTGGAGACCGCCGAGGGGGCCGGGGCAGGTTTGGTGACAAACTGGGGTGACAAACGATGCCTGGGGGTGACATTGGCCAAGGGGTCAGACAGTGACATGGGGACAGTGCTCGGGGGGTGACAGTGCAGTGCCCGAGGGGGACAGACAGTGACCAGGGGGACAGTGCTCGGGGGGTGACAGTGCAGTGCCCGAGGGACACAGACAGTGACAGGGGGACAGTGCTCGGGGGGTGACAGTGCAGTGCCCGAGGGACACAGACAGTGCCTAGGGGACAGTGCCCAGAGGTGACGGGCAGTGCCGGGGCTGGCGGCGGTGTCCGGCAGCGACAGACAGTGCCCAGACATGTCACCCGCCCCCAGGTGCCACCAGCCGGGGCCGCCCCCCCGCGCAGCTTTCGGCGGGCGCGGTGTCCGGCAGCCGCGGAGCCGCGCGGGCTGTGGTTGGCGCGCCCGCCCGCCCCCGGCCAGCGGCGGCGCAGGCGCGGTGCGCGCATTCCATGATGGCGGCGCGGGCGGGCGGCGGGCGCTGAAGCGGCGGAGCCCGCGGGGCACACGGTCAGTGCCGGGGGAGCGCACGAGCACCGCCGCCGGCCGCTCCCCGGGCTCCTTCCCCGGGCTCCGCTGCTCCCCGGGGCGGCGGAGAGCGGCGGTGCCCAGCCGGGGCGCGGTGGGCAGTGCCGGGAGCGGAGCCCCGCGGAGCGGAGGGCGGGAGGCGGCGCGGAGCCGGGCGGGGGCGGCCGGAGGGACAGGCGGGACCCCGGGGACGGGAAGGGTGTTCTGAGGCGGGGGACAGCCTGGCCTGTGGGACGCGTTCGAGGTGGACGTGGCGCAAGGGGCAGGTGGGGGCAGAATCCATGGGGATCCGATGTCCCGGGACGTGGGGTGGGATGGGGTGAGCGGGATGGGATGGGGTGCCTGGGATGGAATGGGATGGGATGGGGTGCCCGGGGTGGGGTGCCCGGGGTGGGTTGGAGTGCCGCTCGGGGTGCGGGGCAGGCAGGGTTCGGGGTTCCCGGGACAGACGGCCGGGATCTGTCCGGGTGCGCTGCCCTGCGGAGCGCGGGCATCCCCCCGAGACCCGGCGGGTTCGGGGACAGCGCTTCTGGGGAGCCGCTCCTGAAGGGACTCCCGCTGCTCGGGGGCCGGACCGTGCCGAGCCGAGCGGGGGCTGAGCCCGCCCGGATGGGGTTAATGCCAGCCCGCGCCGCGGGTCGCGCTTCCCCCAGCCCGCTCCCGCTCCGCTCCCCAGCGCTCGGATTCTCCGTCTCCTTCTTTCCCTTTCCCCTCCTTGTCCTCCTGCTCCGCGGGGCAGGAGGGGCTGCGATGTGCAGTCGTCCCCCCCAGGTCCCCCCTGGCCGCCCCCCCGTGCTCCCTCCCCGGCAGCCGCTGCCTGCGAATGCCACGTAGCCTTGTAGTTGTTCCCCTTGGCTGCTCCGCAGCTCCGGTCCCAGACACCTCCCCCGCGTCCTCCTGGGCTCGGGGCAGGGGGAGGTCACTGCTGTCAGCCCCTGCCTGCCTGCTGACCATCTTCTGCCCTCCCCCTTCCCGCTGTGTCCCCCTCTCCGCCTTGGGGCAGCGGCAGTGGGGACCCCACTGGGGTCACTCTGCTATTTATGCGTCTCACAAAGGGCTGGGGACTTCAGCAGCGGGGGCTTCCCTTCGGGGACGGTCCCCAGGGATTCTGTGCCCCCAGACTCAGCGGCCCCTCTGCCACCTCAAATCTGAAGTGTTTTGTGTGATAATCTCCGAAAACAGGGCAATAATGCATTGCTGGCAGGTGTATTTGCTCCCTTCAGCAGCTCGCCCAGCTGGCTTCTGAGTTTCATTTCTGTTCAAAACTTGGTTGGAATGATGGAAATTTTCTGTAATTAATAATTGAGATGTCAGTTTCTGTCCATTCTGCTGCTACTTTGTCTTCTCTCTGTCCCGTACTAGTTAATTTTTTTCACATTGGCAGCCCTTCCTTGCCTTCCCTGCTGCCTGATTGGGAATATTGACACACAGATAAGTTCCCCGACAGCCCGCTGCACGTATGTGATTCCTGGTGTTTTCCTAATGTATTTATCTTTACAGCACTGCCTTCAATAGGGAAATACTGTCTCAGTCACAGATGGAAAGACTGAGACACCGAAATATTTATGGCCCAAGGTCGCACAGGAAGTATGTGGTGAGGCAGGGAATTGAATCTAGATTTCCTGAGCCTCAGATTAGCATTTGAACCAGGGAAGCATCCTCTCTGTATTTTAAGCCAATAAATTGACCTTGGAGTTAAGATGCAGTGTAGAAGAAAGTACTTTGTGTTTGGTTCAGTATCTGTGTAAGTAAGCACAGCCTGAGTTGCTTCCCACACTCGCATTCCTTCCCTTGGTTTATGTAATTTGTGAAAGAGGATAAGGTGGTAAAATAGGAAAGATGTTGACTTTCTCAGGGCTCAGTGTGTGATCATGGGTGTTGAAAAGCAGCCAGCTATTACACTCTCCTCTCTCTTTGGGCTTTTTACCTTCCTGTTTCCAAATCTTGGAAAGTTTTGGAGCGCTGTTGTTGTCTGGGAATCTTTTGTTCTCAGCTGAGATCAAGTAAATCTCATTTTCTAGAGAGCTGAACTGATTCACTGGATCCCAGATCTCTTTTTGGGATCCTTCATGGGGCTGTGGATAAACAGGGCTGGGACTGATGGCTCACACAGCTCCTGGAGCAAGCTCTTACAAGTTATTCACTCAGCTGTAGCTCAGGATTGTTGCAGCAAGTTGTTGGAAAACTTGGCTTCAGCTGGAATGGAGCAGCACTTTGACTATGCAGTGGAATAATTTCAGCTTCTTGTGCACAAATACCACCTTGCCCTGCTCTTCTCTTGGGACAGCTGATTTTTGGTGGTGATTTGGCTGTTCATTTTCTTCAATGGTTTTGAGGAATTGGATGTTAGAATGGTTTAAAACAATAACTCCTGGTGGATTCACCTTGAGAGAGAATAAAGATAACTTTGTCTACACAAATCCATTTCCTGCCACAAGCCTTGATCACAAAATACTTCTCTCTTTGATGTTGCACTGACACCAAATCTGGATATAAATGTTCTGTATAACTCTTTTCACGACCTTTTGGTTGTCATTTTTGGAGGTTGGCATTGGCATCCTGTTAACTGTGGGGCTTGTCCCACCCCTGCCAACAATTGTCATCCTTTATGGTTATTTTTGGAAAGGTTTGGTGAGTCCTTAAAAAAACAAATATTTCATATGGACTGTGCAGACAGGAAAAAATCCAGTATTCTGCTCCCGTTCTGCCTGGCCTTGGGTGAATTTCATGTAAATTAAAATTTATCTTTTAAGCTTGAAAGAGCAGCATTTTTATTTGGTGACTTGCTATTTCCACAATTGGGAAACTTGTCAGATTTAGAAGGAAATATGTGACTGGGAAGACATTCTTATAATATTGTTCATCAAAGTCAGGAGCTGCTATGAAATATTGTAAGAATTCTTTCCCTGCTTCCATATTTTCTTAATTTCCTGTCATGATTTCATTGAATCGGAGACGAATTTTAAAATTATCTCTGAAAGCAGATGAGAAAACCTCAATATTAGTAATCCTGCAAGAGGCTCGAGGGAAAAAAATTACATTTCTCACTTCTAATTTTGGTCTGTCTGAAAGCATCAGGTCTGAACTCTCAGTATTTAAACCTGGGGTTGCTCAAGGCTGGGGGATGTGGAAGCAGGAACCTGTGCATTTTTTCACCTGTTTTTAGCACATTGTCATGAAGCTTCCCAAGGTCAAGATGGTTGGTTTTCAGCTGTTATCTTTGCTGCAAGCCAGACCTTCACTGAAAAGTTTTGGATTCCTGAGTGAGGAGCACACACTGAACTCTTTATTGCATTCTTGAAGAGCTTATTGTAAAAGCAGCGATAATTTATTCTTTCAGTGGTGCTAACACAATCCTGTCTGTGTATTGACCAGCACAGACAGACCACTGGCTCCCAGCCCTTGGGCCCTTTCAATCCTAATGTAAATCTCCCCTTGTTCCCAGGATCTTGATTGATGTGGAAAATGCCTCCTTTTGCCCAAGATTCACTCTGGGGGCCGATGCTTTATATTCAATATTTTTCCAGTGTCCCATTTAAAGTAGCTCAGGATGAACATTTGTTAGGTTGTGACTTCAGAAGCATCTTCAGGTGATGTCATCAGTGTGACCTGAAGACAGTGTCACCTTTCTGGTGACAATGACAACGGATTGCTGTGTGGGAGCTCCTCCAGGCAGCCTGAGGAGGCACCAGGATTCAGATTTCTTTTGGAGCATTCCAGTAAAACTGCAGAACATACTGCACCTGCCTGGGCCTTGTCTTTAGAGATTTCAGCAGGAATTTCTCCATGGAAAGGGTGGCCAGGAATTGGAAGGGGCTACCAGGGAGATTTGGAGTTCCCATCCCTGGAGGGGTCCAGGGAAGGACAGGAGGTGACACTCAGTGCTCTGGGCTGTGACAAGGTGGGGATGGGCACAGGTTGGAGTTTATGATCTTGGAGACCTTTTTAATTAATAGTTCTGTGAAGAACAATATTGGGGATTGACCGATCCCTGCAAAACCTTCCTGTGTTTGGAGGGCCAAAAGAGGGCTCAGTTTAGGAAGGTTTTAGTGCTGGATGCAGCTTGAGAAAGGTGGTGATTTTTACATTATTAAATACAACATCTGAGGTGGTTTAACGACTCCTGGAGCTGTTCATTTCCTTCTGCTGGAGCATCTTTAGTGGAGCAGTTTCTAGAATAAAGCTGTGCTGCCCCGTAACAGCAAACTGGGATTGTATTTCCAGCTTTATGTACAGTTTATGCCTTTTTATTCCCCTTATCTGAGGGGAAACGTGTGCAGGACAATTTAAATTTGGGTATGTTTGGAACCTGATTTTTCTGTCTTTATTGCCATGCAGAGGAGTAGAACAGGTATATTGTAGGTAAATAAATAAATCCAGTTATATCCAAAGAAGTCCCCAGTGGAATTAGCACTGCCTGTCCCCTCCTGGCTCCTCTCTTTCCATGGATCTCTGGTGTTCCCTGCAGCTTGTTTTTCTTTGGATTTCATGTTTACCAAGGCACTAACATGAAAATGTGGGATTTTTGCCTGCAGAAAGAAGCCTGAGGACAGCAGACGTTGTTCACTCTGCAGCAGGCGCTGGAACACTCACCAGGAGGAATTCCGAGTCAGGAGAGTGACAACGGTAATTACACAGAATTTAGATTCTCCCAGGTTTTATGAAGTGTTTATTTTCTCATTAAGTCTCTAAGTAACACTTAAAGTTGAAATTAATGTATTTGACAGACCTCTAAACTTAGGACTCTTTTTTTTCTGGAAGAAAGTTCTGGACAACTTCTTATCAAATGGAAAAAATGAATTAGGGGAGGAAGAACTGATTGAGTTCTTGAGGTAAGAAGAGTTTCAGGCTCCACATGAACATTATTGATTTTGTAAGGTGGCAGCCTTATCTCTATTTTCACATTTCTTACTCTTTTTTCTCCCTTCACCCACTTAGCTGGAAGTTTTCTCTTGGAGAGAATTGCATAATTGGCTTTGGATAAAGAAAGTAAATTCTGTTTTTAGCCAAATGCATTTCCTGTGTAGAGAACAGCTGGAGTGGGTGATAGCATTCTGGTAGTGCCTTGCTCAGATCCTTTGGTTTTAATTGGAGATCATGGAACTGAGTTCCTTCTCATGGAACTGGTCAGGTCAGGGAACTGATCTGCTGGAAAAGCAGAAGGGAATCTGTCAAAACCTTGGGGAGGAATGCTGGAAAGCAAAACATGATCAGCAGATGGATTTCATACACGAGATAAAGAAAGAAGTGATAATCATGCTGCGCTCCCTGGATCTGTACAGGTATTTTGGGAGGGAAGGCATTTAACCAGGTTAAGTCCAGGTTTATAAATTCAGATGAAGTTTTTACGGCTGCTCTTCCATGCCCTTTATTAAATAACTTCAGCATTAATATCTCTTCCATGAGAATCAGTTGCTTTCAGTTCTGCTGAGTGAGGTGTTAAAGTGCCCACTGATGTCTCTTGGGTTTGTCATCTCCAGTCAGGAGTGAAGGCAGTTTAGTGTTTGCATGGGAGGAGTTTTATGCTCCTGAAGGATTTGCAAGATGTTCATGTTGGTTTTAAGAAGATTCTGCTTGAAAAAAAGCTTTTTTCTGGTCACCCAGGTGTGTATTTTTGTCCATTTCAGTGTGAGGGGTGAGAGTTATTTAGAGGAACTGTTCAGATTTGGAAGATATTATGTAAACAGCCTTTTGGTGTATTGTAAATTGTCATTTTGCTTTTTAATGCTTGGATTTCTTAAAATATAAACTTGATAAAAACTTACATAAACTATCATCCTTAGGTTCTTCAAAACTGCTAATTTCTACTTAGGCAGTTCCATAAAAATGTGATTCAATCCCCAAACTTCCAGCAGGTTCATTGATTTGCAAATCAATATTCCAAGCTCAGGTACAGAAAGGAATGATTTCCTTTCTAGTGTGCTGCCAGCCATCAACTGAGCTGTGGCAGTGATTCTGTGCTGGTCCTGGCCAGTCACCCAGGCTGAGGGAAGTGTTCCTGCTCCAGCCTCATGGGGATGATCTCACACTTGCATTTTTCCCTTGCATTTTCCATGAACTAAAAAAATGCACATGGTCTGTTGCCACGAGACTGCTCAGCTGTGGTAATTGCAGTCATTTGTTGGTGTGTTTTAGCCCTGGGTTTAAGCATAACCTGTTCTAACCAGCCTAATTTGACCCAGTGCTCAGCTAAAGTGTTACAGCCCCAACCTCTGGTGTTGTGCAAGGAGAAGTCTGCAGCTGCTGTATCAAAATAATTCCTCCTTGCTCAGAGTTTGCTTAATCTGCTCCACTTTGAAGAAATCCTTTGCTTTTGCTGGGGTTTTCTCTTGATTTTGAAGTCTTGTTTAAGAGGGTTGTTAAATGAGAGAGCCCTGTTTGTGCTGCATCCAACACTGGTGATTTGCAGACCAGAGCTGGTGGAAAATCAGCCTTTGCTTCCTTGGAGCCTGCAGAAACCTGGGAGCAAACTCCTGTTTGTTCCACCTGTGAAATGCTGATTTTCCTCCTGTTTTGTTTGGATTAGGCAGCAGCTGACTGCTCTGAGCTGTCTCATGGTAGGGAACCTCTCCTGGAAATGTCCTGACTGCTCTTGGTTTTCATAGTCTGCATGATTGCCCTCCCTGAGCTGAGTTTAAAGTAAATAAATCGGTGGAGATGTGGAATTCAAGCATTTGGGAAAGAGCTTTTGGATCACCTCTGTCTCCTACCAGTAGTGTGTGTCTGCCATCCCATAATGCTCCCAAATTCATGGAGGTACCACCCAGCTCTGGCACTAAAAATGGCTCAGTTTTGGTGCTTTCCTGGCTCAATCCCAGGAGGTTTCATCCAGGTTTGGACACACATGGCGCAGGACAAAGCAGAGCAGCCAAGCTTAGGGTGCTCTTAAATTCTCACTTTTCCTGGTCCTCACTGGAAGATTCTAAAAAAAGCTTTTAAAATACTTTAATATTTATTCCTTGCCATGAGCTGGGTGTTGCTGGCTGGAGGGAGGGACTGGGATGAACAAGGTGCTGTGGAATGATGTGTTCCTGTTGGAGGGAACGTGTCTGCACACACAGCAGCCATTCCTCTGGGTTGCTTCCAATCTTTTCCAGAACTTTTCCCCTGGAAGCTGGTAAATGGGCAGAACTTTTTTATTTTCAAGGAAAAAAAATTACCATAAAATGGCTTCAGTTTTACCTTCCACTTCAAGACAAATGTGTCCCATGGAGAGCAGCTGTGCTCAGTTACGCAGATCCTTCTCCTGGATTTCAGAGCCTTGGGAGAGGCTGCAGCTCCCTGTAGGAACTTGCAGTTCCCAGCTGGCAAACCTTGGCACACTTGGAAACTCTTTGTTTCATCTGCCCAGCTCTGTGGTACTTCCAGGTGGGAATTCCAGCTGCCTTTTTGCTGACCAGTTCAGGTGCAAGAGAGAATTCCAGGCACACACAAGGGCTTGTGCTCTGTCTTGTGCCTCTGGGCAGAAGTTTTTTTGGATTTCTTTTCCATGGGCTGTGGTGTCTGTGGCTTCCATAGCTTCCAAGTGATTTAGAGAACCATTTGGATATAGAATTTCCACAGTATATGGTTAATGTGTAAATAAACTGGTTTGCTTCAAGGCCTATAAAAACCAGAATAATGTTTTAAATTAACAGTTTTACACTTGGAAAATCATATTTTAAACAAGCCCATTATTAAATTGCATTTAATAAAGGCTTTTTCATCTAAGCTTGAAAGTTTTTGCTTTGTGTAGCATTAAGATGTTAAAATGAGCACCTTGGCTTATTCTAGAAAGTGTCACCTTCCTAACAGGTGGAAAGAAAGATATTTTATGTTTAATTCTTTTTATTATTTTCTGTCTCTCTTTTTTTTTTTTTTTTTGTAACAACATTTTTGCAGCTAGAAAATTCCTAATCCCTTTATTTATTAAGCTGAAATGAGAATGAAGCACCTTAATGGCTCAGTCCTTTGAAGTGCTCCATTCTCTGAACATTTGGAGAAGCAGGATTGGGATTAGGACAGGAATGGGACCTTTCAGGAGCTCCTGGATTTTAGTTTATGGGACTGGTCACTTAGGAAGCAGCACACAAGTGCTCAGGATTCAACTCTGCATTTCTGGCAGTAACAGAAAAGCCATAAAAGAACTAAAACAACAAAGGAAAATATTTATCTAAAAGTCATGTCATGTTTGCATTCTAGAAACTGTTATTGCCAATTTTACAGGCCTCCTAAATGAATAATTCTGAAGGCAAGCATGGCCTTAACATGAGCATAATATTAAATAACAGCTCAAATCAAATTAATGCACTCTGGGCACTGGCTGAGCTTTTCTGCCCAGCTCTTCCCAGTGGAGTTTCTTTTGGGAAGAGCAGCAGGGAGCCTGGAAAAACGTGGGTGTAAGCCTGGAGGGTGGGCTCTGGAATCCTGAGGGATGGAGTTTCAGGCTGGAAAACAATCCTGGAGTGCAGGGGAGGCTGCAGGGGACAATTGTGTGATGGCTTTCCTGGCACGCTCCCCCAGGAACCCGATCCAGAGCCAGGGTGAGCCGGGGTGAAAGTCGATCACATCCCTGGGGCAGAGCTCCCGTGGCCTGGCTGGGTTGGAGCTGCTGGTTTTGGGTGATTTTAGGGATTTCTGGGAAATGAGGGATTCCATCCCAGTCTTAGCCCTCCTCCAGGGAGAATTTTAGGAGAGTTGAGGTCTCTGGCCTGAGAGATGAGCGTTGATAGTAAATTAAAAATCCTCCTCGAATCCAAGCAAGCGCTTGGAGCAGAGTGTGGGAGCCTTGTCCTGGTGTGTGGGGCTGGGCTGGAATTTTGGTGAGGTCAAATATGGGGTCTGTGACCCCATATTAAAGTATTTTCCTATTATATTAAAAATCTCTCTCCAGAAAGATCTCACACTGACTTTAAATGGGAGGAACACTGCACACAGGTGTGGATCAGCTTCATTCTACTGCCCAGAGAAGAAACCAAACAGATTTCATATAAACAGTGAAAAACAAGTTTATAACCCCAGACAGAAGCTGTCCCAAAGGCTGGATTTTCATTACAGTAAGTGCTGGATTAAAGATGAGAAGGTTCCTATTCCAAGAAGCTTTCCTGGGGTCACAGACCTCACCTGGTTCAGAGCCACCTCTGGATCAGGCTCTGAATAGTCAAAATATTTGAGCCCATTTCTTGGGTAAGTCATGAAGGCCATTTTCAGGCAGGCTCTCAATAATCAGAATATTTGAGCCCAATTCTTGGGTAGATCATAAGGGACATTTTCAGGCAGGCTCTCTCAATATTCAGAATATTTGAGCCCATTTCTTGGGTAAATCATGAGGAACATTTTCAGGCTCAAGGCTCTGTTGCCCTCCTGGCTGGAAGCCAAACTTCCCACAAGATGCTGTGGCCTAATTCCCTTGGGGGCCGTTAGAAATGATTTCCAGGATTTTAATCAAAACATGGATTTAGTGGGGAACAGATGACTTATGGAGCAGGGGTGGTCCCTGCAGAGCTCAGGTTGTAACTGAGCTTCTGTTAAATCTCTCCTTGCCTTAATCTTGCTCAAAGTAAAGCCAGTCCATCCAGCAGGTCTCATGTGTGGTCCTGGGGCACAAACTATTTTAGGAGTGGGATGGTACCTTCAACACCTTGTTAATTCTGTTCATTGGAAAAATTTGGGTGGGAGAGGGCGGCTTGGGTCTTATTTCCCCAGTTTTTTCTGCTTTAGAATTGCATGGGGCATATCTGGCTTTTTTAGGAATCATAATTAAGGTTGGATCTTTTTGACAAGGTTATTCCTTAGCCTGAGGTTGGGGATGGCTTTGGGATGGCTCTGTGGTTGTTCTTTTTAACAGCCTTTGGAGATGAGTGATGGAAAATTGAACTGACAGAGTGGAGTGTAAAATACTCAGAGATTCAGTTTGCAGGAGATCTGGATTTAAGGCATGGCAGTAATAAATAATATTCTTTATCAGAGATCATGGGGTTTTCCTCCTGCTCAGATAAATATAGTTGCTATATTTTTATGTATTATATAATATTTATAATACTAATTAGTAATTCTGTTAGTATAAAAAGGTGTAAGTAAAGTTCTTTATACAATACTGCTTTTAGTAAAGAGCAATGTTAGTGTAGTTTACTTCCTGCAATAAGTGAAAATTTAGGATCAGGCTGGCAGGTTGCATAAGGCACTGAACCTGGAAATCAGGAAGTCTCTGCTGAATTTCAGGCTCTCCTTCCTGGACACATTGTTCTTTCTAACTCAGGCATGCTGTATTTAAAAAAAAATAAAGTCTCTATTTAATAAGCTTCTTGGAATAGGAACTTTCTCATCTTTAATCCAGCACTTACTGTAATGAAAATCCAGCCTTTGGGACAGCTTCTGTCTGGGGTTATAAACTTGTTTTTCACTGTTTATATGAAATCTGTTTGGTTTCTTCTCTGGGCAGTAGAATGAAGCTGATCCACGCCTGTGTGCAGTGTTCCTCCCATTTAAAGTCAGTGTGAGATCTTTCTGGAGAGAGATTTTTAATATAATAGGAAAATACTTTAATGTGAGACAACAGGAACTTTGAAACTCACTAAATCTGTAATGCTGCAACACATTTACACAATAGATAATCTCACAATAGATGACATGACTAAAGGATACCATTCCAGTGAAAAGGGGTTTTTTTCAGTTTATTAGATTTTTCTTATTTCTTTTATATTACCATTAAGAAATGCACAACCTTTTTGTTCTTCCATGTCCTGCAGTAAATACAGACAAATTCATTGTCAGTGCCTAAAGAGAAACATGTCTGCAAATTGTAGATTGTAAATTAGTGGTGACTGCTCCAAAAACTCTTGATAAAGCAGGAGTGATGTGTTTACCCAGGAAGATTCTTCTGGCCAGAACCTTTCTTCCAGATATTGCTGTGACAGTTTTGAAGTTGCTTCTCCTGTGTCATTGAAGTGGAAGTGACAGAGCTGACGTGGTGCCTCATCCTGAGCTGCACGTTGGAAATGGCTGAAGGAGGCTCAGGAATGCTGGGAGTTCTTCCCAGGGGTTTACAAAACATTTATGGAGTCATTATGGTTGGAAAAGACCTCTAAGATCCCCAACTCCAACCATTTGTCTGTAACTGCCTCCAAGCCCTGGAATTACTCATTATTCCACTTGGGATCCAAACCATCAGAGACAAATGGCTTGGGGACAAGGGCATGGGCTGGACTCAGTGATCTTTAAAGTCTCTCCCAACCTGGTCATTCTGGGAATTCTGTGAATTTTAACATTTCCAGCTGTCTGCTGTGAATCCCTGATGTTTTCCAGACTTGAGGTGGGATGATCCCATATCAGCCAGCCCTCAGGAGCAGCCAGGGAGCTGCAGAGCCTTTTCCATGGAATCTGAGCTGGAATCAATGAGCACTGAGTGCTCCTTGGGGGCTGGCTGGGCTCCAGGGGCTGTGCTGGCTGGAACTGGGGGGGAGGCTGATGCTGGAGCCTTGCAGAGCTCAGCTGGAATTTGGGCTGGAGCAAAGGAAGGCTGATGCTGGAGCCTTGCAGAGCTCAGCTGGAATTTGGGCTGGAGCAAAGGGAGGCTGGTGCTGGAGCCTTGCAAAGCTCAGCTGGAATTTGGGCTGGAGCAAAGAGAGGCTGATGCTGGAGCCTTGCAGAGCTCAGCTGGAATTTTTGCTGCAGCAGGAAGTGAGGTCAGGCCCAGCTCTGTGGACAGGAATTGTTTGCTGCAAGGGCAGTCCTGGAGATTTTCTGTTTTTCTTAGAAGCTTTTGTAGGAGTGTCCCTGGAAAATGTTGCCTTCTTTTGAATATGAGAACAGGACCCTGTTACATGAGATTGTTGAATTAGTCCAGAACACATCTCAGGGCCCGTTTTTACAATATGGATTTGGTTTATTTATTTTAAAATACGTTCTGTTGTGAAAAATTACTGTATTTCAGTTTTTTAGATAATCTTTGAAAACAAAATAATAACTGAATAATCTCTGAAAACAAAAGCTATTTAACTTAACTAACTCGAGTTCTTTAACTTAGAAATGTGTTTCCCACTATCACTTCTTCCAGCTTCAGGTTTGTTGCTGAGATGATTAATGCAAATTATTTTATTTTTTTGTGGTTCTGTGGGCTGAATTCATCCCTCAGCTCAACCCAGGTTTGGGAGTGACCTTTAGCTGATGTGTAATAGAAACCCTTGCAAAAAAAGTGAATCAGGCCAGAAATGCCCTTGCAAAATGTAATCTTTCTAAAATATAATCTGTTGAATTCCATACTGACTCAAAAATCTTCAGGACAGGGTGACAAAGCTGTAGAGACACCTCTACAAGTTCTGCTATTGATTCATATTTAATGAATCACTAAACTGCAGTTTATTCCTATAAATTACAAAATTTGCCTGGTCTTTAATGCTTCCAGATGGGATTTTTCTTGCTTATTTTTAGTCTAGAATGTAAGATTTAGTGTATTAGCTCATCTTTAATGTCAGTGCAGCCTGTGAATTCCCAGGACTGCACTTTTTTCCTATTTTCTTTTTTTTCCCTGACCACTTGAATAGTTCCTAGGGATGATAAATCCCTCACTGCCAAGAGCAGACCACAGCAAAAGCAGTTTGAGCTGCTCTTCCTGAGATTTGCTGGAATAAAGTGACTTTGTGGACCAGGCAGCTCTTTGATGCAGATCTCCCTGTGGGTGGGTCCATGAACAACCCCCCCAGCTGCTTTTGCCTCTCCAAGCTGACTTAGTTTGGGGTAAATCCAAGGGTTTAGGGAGGCCTGGAACCACTGACAGACTTTTAGGGATGTTGTGAAACTTGGGAACTCGGGAGTGTTGGTGGAGGAGAGGCTGGAGCTGCCCTGGCCCCAGAACCCGCTGATTCCAGGGCTCATCCCCAGCATGGCAGGAGGAACAGGGGAGTTCTGCCCTGCTCAGGTGAGACCCCACCTGCAGAGCTGCCTCCAGCACAGGAAGGAGCTGGAGCTGCTGCAGAGAGTCCAGAGGAGGCCACAGAGCTGCTCCAAGGGCTGGAGCCAGGCTGGGAGAGCTGGGGGTGCTCACCCGGAGAGGAGAAAATCCAGAGCTCAGAGCCTCTTCCAGTGCCTGAAGGGGCTCCAGGAGAGCTGGAGAGGGACTGGGGACGAGGGATGGAGGGACAGGACACAGGGAATGGCTCCCACTGCCAGAGGGCAGGGATGGATGGGATTTTGGGAGGGAATTCCTGGCTGTGAGGGTGAGGAGGCCCTGGCACAGGGTGCCCAGAGAAGCTGTGGCTGCCCCTGGATCTCTGGAAATGTCCAAGGGCAGGCTGGACAGGGCGTGGAGCAACCTGGGATAGGGGAAGGTGTCCCTTCCACTGTCCGCTGACACCTTCCACTGTCCCAGGGCGCTCCAAGCCCTGTCCAGCCTCGCCTGGGACACTTCCAGGGGTCCAAGGGTGACCCTGGATGGGCTGTAAGGTCCTTTTTAACCAAACCCATGCTGGATTCCATCCTGAGTGTGGATGCCCCTGTGCTGATTGTCCTCCACCTTTCCCTGGGGAGCAGCCTTGCCCTGCAGGGAGGGCAGGACTGTATTCCCTGCTCCTGGCCAGCCGTGGGAGGGTGTTGGGAAATGGCTTTTCAAGATAGAGCTCTGTCTTTGTTTTGTTTTGCAGGAAATTGTGCTGAGTATGTAATAACTTTTCAGGAATTCTCTTTTTATTTACCCAAATACCACCTACTTCCTTGAGTGGGATGGAGACTTTGGGGAGGTGAATCCATGGATTTATTTCCCTGGAAAAGTTTTACCTGTTGAAGTGGGGAGGGGTTGAGTCCCACATTCATTGACTGTGTTCCCTTGGAGGGCAGGGTGGTTTTGCTGCTCTTATCAGTGTTTTCAGGGAATGAAGCAGTGCTCAAAACCCAAAATAACTTGGTTTTTTTCAATTTGTCAGGATGTCCCTCTTTGTCCTCAGTGTTCTGCTACTTGCAGTCACCCCAGCCCAGCTGCACAGGGAAATATCAACATTCTGAGCCAGGTGAAACTGCCCCAAAACCTCTTCAGATGGGTTTGTTCCTGTCAGTACTTCTGTTTTCTCTGACCATATGGCCATTGCTAGACACCAAATTGGCTGGTTTTGGAGTTTAACAGTTTAAAACCAATTATTTCCTGATACTCCAAATATTAAATTCTTCCTCAGAGAAATGAAGTTCCAGCTGTGAGCAAGCAGAAGGTGTTTGGAGGTGTCCATGTAAATTAAATCCTCCCTGTGTCATTAGGCAGGAGATGACATTTCTAAAGGATTCTGAAAACCACAGGGATGTTGGGGCTCTGCTCTGTAATTTGTCCTAAAGAGAGAATTAAATTCAGCCAAGGCAGGGAAGGAACAGAGAAACTCTGAACCTTTATTTAAAATTGCAGAGGATGAACACAGAAACTCTGAACCTTTATTTAAAGTTGCAGGTGCCTTTGGGTCCTGTTTCAGAACATGTTTTTCTGCAGCTGTTTATTTGGGGTAGTTGAATTTGAATGCAGAAGGAGTTGCCCTTTGGTGAAGGGTTTTCCCCTTTATTTCAATTACTAATTTCTGTTTTCTTTGAGATTCAAGAAATTCATATGCATATATAAAATAAAGAATTTTCATTTTGCCTGTGTACAGTGAATTCCTGTCATGGCTCTTAAGGCTTAGATCCAACCTCAAAAAATGGGAGAGGTGTAGAGGAAGAAACCTTTGCCTGAATTTTGCTGTTCCAGGCAGGGAGTTTTAAGTGGAATTGTTAAAATTTGCATCCTTGGCAGAGGCAATTCCAAACCTGACAAAAAGGAGATTATTTTATTCAGGAAATACACTGAACTCCCTGAGCATGGTATTTATTTATTAAGTGTATTTAGGCCAAAGCTGATGCAAATTTAATCTTTGAGGTCCTGTCCAGCTCTTGCACCTTGCAGTGATGTTTGGCTTCTTAAAGCTGTTACTGGAGCAGCCCTGGAGGAGAATTTCCTTGTGAAAGGAGTGGGGTTTTGGGAAGTCTTGAGGAGTTTGTTGTGCTGCATTTTGTGGCTGTGTGATTGCATCTCTGATTTGGAGATGCTTTTGCAAAGGAGGAATGGGGCTTTTATCAGTGGATTCCACCAGCTCCTTTGCCTTGTGTTGATAACACAGGAAAAGCCTTTGTACTCTCAGCTTTCTTACAGATTTTTCTGTACAAAATCAGTTAAAACCAGAAGAAATTATGTTAATTATATTATATTTCTCCTGCTGTTGCTAAACTACTGGAAATACATTCCCACAGGTACAGAATTAATCAGTTTTTGTGGTTTTTCTTCCCCAAAAATTGCGCTTTCCTTGCTGCTTCTGTGGAGAAGAAAGATTTGACACTTTGAAGCAGCCTGACTTGGTTCATGCACAGATTTAGGGAGGTGTTTTGTGGTTTGCTTTTTATTTTTAAGGAATTGGACCCTCCTGACCACATTTTGCCTTCTGGTTTATGGGAGGTAATGGGAAAGGAGCAGGAAGTGTCAGCATTTCCTGTATCCTGTTATCTTGTGCTTTTTATGGATGCTGGATTAACTATACACTGAAAATTCCCTACCATTGGGAGCTTGCAGCTTGATTTGCTCTAATTACTATAATTAATTTGTATCATGTGTATTTTGACTTGCTCTAATTACAGATTATTCCCTGGAAGCTCACAACTCTGCAGCACTTTTCCATTCACATTTCCCCATGGCTGTCAGTCAAAAATTTTGGGAACAAAGCAGGATTTTGTGTTGTCTCAGGCTTTGCTTTCACTCTGGCAGATTTTGTATTGGAGAAATTGCATGGTTTAGGGTTTTTTTGATCATCACTAAAATGTAAATGTGGTGTGTGCATTATGTAGCCTAAAGCTTGGGGTCTGGAGTGGAAGCAGTTTAGGAATTTGAAGTGCAAATTTAGGAATAAATTGCTGTATAAATGTAAATTCCTCTACTGTGTAATTGCTGCACTGAGGTACCAATTCCAGCACTCATGGCTGAATATTGCTGATAATTAAAGGGGAAAATTTTGGGAAATGGGCATTTATTGCTTATATGAAAGGAGTTAAAAGTGATAACATTGGAGTGTTTGGTTGCACTTGGAATTGATAGAGCTGAGTTTATCAAACAAACAGGGAATGATTTAAGGAAGGGAGAGCTGGATCTGTCCTCATCCCTGTTTTTCCTTGGAGCAGGTGGCTGAGGTGAGCAGGTGTCCATGAGTGATCCCAAGAAATGATGGCTGAGCAGCCGCCCCCCCTGGAAGCCACCCCTCTGCTGAATGAAGTGCCACTTCTACCTCACATGGTCAACGGGGACAGCATCCAGCAGGCAAGTCAGCCCTCAACTGGGAGCACTGGGAGCAACTGGGATGGTGGCCCCACAAAAGCCAGGCAGCTCTGCCACTGCTCTGAGAGCTGGGCAGGGATGTGCCAGTGAGCACTGACATCAGGAGTTAAACAGAAGTGGAGAGAGGAAAATAATCATTCAGCTCCCAGGCAGTGCACAGGTGTGGAAAAAAGGCTTTAAAATGGAGCTGCAAACTCCAAAAATCAAAGGAAAAATTGGGGAGTTAATAAAGGTTTTGAAACTCCTGTGAAGTGATGAATAAAGATTAGCAAGGGATTGCAAAGGAAATCTATGACAGGAAAATGAAAGGAAAGACCTTGGCTTCCTGGTTTTAAGTGTCTTCATTAATAATTACAGTGCAGTGGTGAAACCTGAGTGTGTTTAGTTGAAACTTTAGAGCTTTATTGGACACAACCCTTCAGAAGTCTCTGGTAGGATTAGAAATACAGGTAAAAAGTGGCAGCAGAACAATTCTGAAGCCCAAGTATCTGTAAGTTGTCAGTAAATGTGAATTTAGTGTTCAGCAGAAAGAGCTGAGTGCTTTGGACTACAAATACTGGGAGCTCTTCCCATCCAATGAGGTCTGGCCATAAATGCTGAAAGTTTAGATGAGATCTCCTTTAATTTGTCATTGCTGCAGATAAGCAGGAGAAGTCTGTCTTGTTTCAGTTGTATACTTGGAAAAATGGGCTTTTTTAAAGAAAAAGTCCTTTTCCCTTTCTGCCTCAGACCCTGGAGGTGGAAGTACAATGAGTATTTCTGGAAATGAGCAAAGTCTCTGAGATATTTCTGATGTTCTGGCAGTAGAAGGTGAAATTTCAGCCCTGCCCAGCTGGGAGGTGGCTCAGCTGGTTCAGGTTTCATGAGGAAAGGAGATCAGGTAGATTTAGTTGGCTCCTGTCCCCAGAGCTCTGTGTGTGGGACATGGAGGTGACAGTCACTGACATTTTTAGGACCTAGAGGAGACTTTGCAATCAGGTGAGATTAAAAAAAAAAAAAGGGAAAATAATAGAGTTGTATTGTGGAGATGCATTTGACATTTAAATAGAATCTTTTAAAGAGGATGTTGACTTAGAATCTTTATTAATGCAGAGAATTTTTAATTATTTCTCTGCCAGTGCTGTGGAGGACAGTGCTAATACTTAATTATTGTAGAGAGATTTGTTTCCAGAAACCAAACCTGTGTGTTTGGCCAGTGAATCCATCAGCTCCATTTCACTTCAAGCAAAAATTGGAAGTTTTCTGGAAGGGTTTCTGGATCCAAAAATGTGTGAACAGGGCTAAAAGCAGAGCTGTGGGCAGAGCAGCTTTGGCTGTGCTGGTGCCACCAGCCCTGCAGAGGTGCTCAGGACCCCTGGAGGTGTTGGCAGCTCCTGGGCTCAGCTCTCACCTGGCTCAGATCCACCCCTCAGCCCTGCTCCAGCTTCCTGGACTTGTTCCTTGTTGGAAGGTGCCTGGGACTTCGTTTTCTTCATTAATCCCAGTGAGTCAGTGCTCTGAGGCAGGGCCTGAGCATTCCTGGCATTCCAGGCTCCACTGCTGGGATTGCAGCACTGCTGGGATCCCTCCCTCTGCTCTGAGCTGCAGCTCATGGAACTGGGCTGAGCATGTGCCACCCTCAGAGAGGCTCTGAATCTCTCAGACATTCCCTTTCTTGCCTCTGAGTTTTGCCCTCAAAGATGAGCCTTTTCCTGAGGTCACTCCCTGCCTGTGCAATCCTGGATCCACAGCAAATCTTTTTCCTGTTTCTTGTGCTCTGGCAAATCCCCAGCCCATTATTGTCAGTTTTCTTTTAACAATTGACACCACTTCTCTCCCTTTACCCCAAGAAATGTATTAGCATTGAAGTCATGCATTTGCTTGCATTCTGAAGTGACAAATCTGCATAAATTTCATTATTAATGCAAATTATTCCACATTTAAAGGCATTCTCTGCATTCTCTCACTCTCCTGGAACCATAATAAATATTACTGAGTGCCTAAATGGCCTTTTCAGGGATTTTGGTGGCTTCCTTATATCCAGAAATAAATCACTCACCCAAAGTAAAATTCTCCTGTACAAGGAGCATCAATTCTTCCCTACATGGGAGGTTATGAAAAATAAAATCAAAGATTAATACACCAATATGCAGAAGTGCAAAACCAGTGTTAAAATAACATTTATCATTTATCCTTGGAGTGTGTAGTGATGAGAACAGTGAAACTGGTCCCTGGGGAGTTCAGGAAGCTCCAGCACAGAAAAATTCATTCATTAATGGCATGTGTAGCTCATTTTACCAGGAATTAAATGACCAGGTGATTTCTTCAGGTCCCATCTACCTTCTACAAATGTCATTCTGTGAATAGTGCAAAAATACTTCATAAAAATTGAATGGAAGAAAATTACACTCATTTTCACAGCTGCTTTGACAAATCCATTTTATTTCAGTTTTTACTTCAGTGCCAGCTGTCACCAGGGTGGAATTTGAATTGTGTACCTGCAGTTCTTACCTGGCCAATCCCCTTTTATTAAAGGATTAACTGTGGAATATTATAGATGTTACAATAAATAAAGTGCAGCTGCCAAAATTCCCCTGAGGCTGGGGCAGGATGAGGGGAAGGTTTGGGATCCCAGCAGTGCCTGAGGAGTGATCCTGGCCCAGCTCCAGGTGGATCTGTGTGCAAGGGGACCAGAGGGACCTGCAGGATGTCACTGGGGCTGGGTTCCTCCCGCAGGGAAAACTCACCTGGGCTCACAGGAGCTGCAGGGCAGAGGTGGTGGGAGCAGCCTGGAATGCAGTGTGAATCTCAGGTCATTATTGCCTCAGAAAAAGCAGAAAAATCGGTGTGAAATGTGAAATTTAAAGCTTATTTCATGTATATCAAGTGAGGCACTTCTGGGAGTAACCAGAGGAAAAATACAAGGATTTTATGTCAAAGTAGGAGGAAATATTTTAATTCCACCCATCATTTTCCTGTTTTACTCCAAGGTTGCCAAAGCTCTGATGTTGTTTGTCTCTAAAGAGAAGGGGCTTTCCCCCATAGAATGTCTAAAATTCAAAAAGCCCCCAACCCCTCTTGTGTGTTTTGTTTCCTGCAGGTGATTCTTGTCCAGGTAAACCCAGGTGAAACATTTACAATTACAACTGAAGATGGACACATTCAGTGCATTCAAGGTAAAGGGAGGCTCAAGTCCTGAATCCAAATATTTTGGTTCTTGGGTTATTCCACTTCGTTTTTTTCTGTGATGTCAGATGTGTTTTCTGCACTGGAATAAATCAGATTTTTCAGTTTGTGTCCAAGCACAAATGAGGCAGCACTGGGAAGCTGCCAGGATTCCCTGAATCCTGCAGATTTTCAGTCCCAAAAGATGGGTTTGCAGTGATCCTTGACTAAGTGTCTTCCCAAGATCCTAACACATGATTTATGTGGTATTTATTAACAATAAGTTAAAGAACTTTAAGGGGCACTGGGACCTCCCTGTGCTGTGAGGTGGGGGAATCATTGCTCTACTCTGTGCCTGCAAATTCCTTTTTACCTTCTGGGTAAGTGACAGAAAAACCAAGTCAGGGCAAAATATCTCCTATAAGTCAAGTTGAATTTAGCAGCATTTCCATTTTTGGAGTATTTGTCACCATTTTACGTGATATTATATAAAATGTGTCCATTCTGCTTTCATCAAATCCCCTACAGAAATACTTCCCTTGAGCTTAATACAAAAAATAATGTATTTTAAATTAGTTTTTTAATTCCTACATCAGCTTTTCCCCAATACCTGCATTTGCCTTCAGTACTACAGACTTTTAACTGTCACAAATTAAGAGCTGAAATTATTTATACAGATTTAAATTATTTATACAGATTTTTGTGCAATTAAAAAGGCACTGCTGGCCAAAGCGTGGTGGCTGGAATAAAGCCAAAAATCAAACAGAGAATGGGATGCAATCCCTGATGTTTCAGGCTGCAGGATGGGCTCCCATCTTAGGAAAAAGATGTCTCCAGATGGGAAAAGCCTTGGTTGTTAAGAAGTGGCCCCTTGTCCTTGCCAGGTCCAGCACATGTCCCTATGATGTCACCGAACGGTTCCATGCCGCCGATTTTTGTGCCTCCCGGTTACGTATCTCAGGTACCTTCATTTCTCCTTCTCTTGCTGGGTGGTTTTTTTGGGGAAATTTTAATAATATTTTTATTATTTATTGGTGATTTTAGCTGTGAAAAAAAGCTATTTTTTTCATTGAACTTACCAACTGTTTCACTTTATTGTGGGCTCTGTCCCTTCTGTTACTGAGTAATGTCTGATCCAGTTTCCAGGAATTTTTTAATCCTGCTCCCAGCAGGATTAAAAACACTTTTAGCAACAAGGACAGCTCTGAATTGACTGCCTGAGCTCCATGAACAGGATCCACATGTTTATTTTTCATCAGTCCTGTTTGCAGGGTGAAGCTGGGTCATGTGAACAGTCCCAACTGGCTGCAGGTTTTCTATTTAATATAAAAATTTATCTGAATTTTCAGTGCCCCTTTCTTGACCAGCCCTGATCTGCTGAAATTCCAGCAGAGCAGCACTGCTGGAGCAGAGTGTGGTGGTGATGCAAACACTGATTCCAGTGATGTGTTTGGGAAATGAGCAGGGCTCTGGGCTCTCCCAGCTTTGCTTTTCCACTCTCTTGGATTTTCCACTCCTGGGTGTTGTTCAGGTCAGACCTGCATGTTGTTACCAGAGATACTCCCAGTTCCCAGTTTGATTTATTTCTAAATTAATGTGTTTTAAAAGGAAATAATCAAAACCAAATGTGGAAACAGAACTTGTGTTGTAGTAATGTTGAAAATCAGGAGTGTTGTAAGTAGATTTGAAAGCTGTAACTGTGTGTTCTTGGGTTCTCCAGGAAGTTTCTCTTTGCACACAGCTGAATTTTGGGCTTCTGTTGTTGGTCAGCTCCACAGACCTTGAGCAAAGATTCCCCCAGACAATTTCTGATCCCTGTGAAATAAATCCCTCAGTGCAAACAGTGGGCAAAGCCCTGGCAGCACTGAGCTGCTCAGCCTGAAAACCACATTTATTTCTTCTGTGTTTGCTGTCACCTGAAACCAGCAGGGTTGGGTTGTTTTCCCTTGGTTGTTGTGACAGGGATTGACAAGTTGGAAAGCAGCTTTAAATCAGAGCCTGAGTTACCTGGACTGCTCTTGTCAGATGAGGTGATAACTTTGTGTTCCCATTGTCTGGAGGAGCCCAGGGCTGGTTCTCTTGGATTCTGCCAAAGTGGAGTGAAATAATTCAGGAGTGACCAGGTTGTGGACTCCCAGCCCTGGAAGTGTTCCAGGACAGGCTGGATGGGGCTTGGAGCAGCCTGTTCTGTGGAAGGGTCCCTGGGGTGGGATGAGATGAAGTTTAAGGCCTTTTCCTACCTAAACCACCCTGGGATTCTGTGATTGTTCAGACTGACTGCCTCAAACTCCACTTCATCCCAGCAGTACCTGCCTGGTTTCCACTGGAATCCAGTCTGGTGTGCAAACCCTGCCTTGTCAGGCTCTGGATACGAACCAGAGCAGGGAAATCAATCCCTTGTTGCATGTACAATATCTGATGGGATTCTCTCTGGCCTCACAGTTCATTTCTCCCGTTTCCCTGCAGGTGGTGGAAGAAAATGGAGTTCGGCGAGTGGTGGTGGTGCCCCACTCGGGGGAATTCCATCCTTCCATGCATCCCCCCCCTCCCCCTCCCCCACGTGCCCCATTACATGCACCACCCCCATGCCCTGCTGCCACCCCCCCCTCACCCCGTGTTCCCCGCCGTGCCGGGCACAGGAGAGCTCCCACCACAGTTCATGCACCAGCCCCCGCCACCACACGTGTTCCAGGAGCAAGGTGAGAGCCCAGAGTGTCCCCAAGCCCTGGGGACAGCTGGCCCTGCCTCCCCACACATCCCCAGGGGTTGTGTTATTAACTTAGAGCACCTCTGTGGGTCAGGGACTCACCTGAATCCCGAAGAGTGAGTCCCTGTGTGTGCAGAGTGTGGTTGTGTATCCTCTGATTTTTCTGTTTGAATCCTCTGTTCTCAAGAATTATGCAAATTTGTACCTGAGAAATGTTGTATTTTTCAATGTTGTATTTTCCATGCATCCCTGCTTTTGCCACTGTAAATCCCACAGCAGTGACTCCTAAAACTCCTTTCCCCCTCTGAGTTTTGTCACAGCCTTGGCGTGACGTTTATTGAAAATTAACTTAATTTTTTACATGAATGTATTTTTTTTTAGTCCAAATATGACTGAAAAGTGAACAAAAACAACCCAAAAAATGTTGTTATCCATAATGGAGGGTGAAGTGCAGACCCACTCTAAAAACTGAATAAAGCAATAAATCAGTGAAGGACTAGGGTTATGTTGAATTAATCCAAGCTCTAATCCTTATTTTATTATCAAGACTTAAAACAGAAATTAGACTTAGTAAGACCACTCATTGTCTCTCAAGCTTAAATTAGTAATTATGCATTTTGACTCACTCTAGGCTAAAACATTTGGGATGTATTGGAAAAATTCAGTTGGGTCCTAAATTTGCTTAATTTTTGTAAATGTGTCTGTAGCAGGGAAGAGAGGCAGCTGTAAAGTAGTATCTGGAGCAGCTGACATGAGAAAGGCCCAAAAAATTCAGTTTAAAAAGAGCCCAAACTCCAAAATCCCTGCATTTCCAGACTGACCAAGCACAGGGAAGTTCCAAGGGTGGATTTTAGTGATTTTTCCACCTTGTAGATTCAGATGTCAAGTGAATAATTCAGAATAATGAAGTCATTTCTCCCTTCTTTGCAGAACCTCGTTCCCATGGGAGGACAAACTTCATCCAGAGGGACGAGAGGAGCCTCAAAATGCAGGAGCACCTCAAGAAGAGGCTAAAGGACAGACAAGCCAGTGGTCACACCAACAATAAACTGAACAGCCCTCCCTCCTCACCACATAAAGTCCTTAATTCTTCCAATGCCACAATTCCCAATGGGAATGGAAAGGGCCAGCAAGGGGCAGTTGGAGCACTAAAGCAGAAGCAGATAGGAAAAACAAAGGGCAGTCCAGAGGCAGAGATGGGAGGTAGGTGGCATGGACAGGGGAAATCTCAGTTGTTTCTATAAACTCATTGCAAAGCAGGTTCTGAAAAAGCTGAATTTATAAATTTGTTTGGCTGTTCAGGATTAGAGGAAGCCTGAAATTCATTATGAAATCCATTATGTAATCCATTAGATTTTTTTTTTTCTCTAGGAATCATTGGAATATCAAGTTTTTTTATTTGGTATTTATCAAATAAAGTCTTCAGGAAGATTTAATCTTAAACCTTTTTACTTCCCTGCCATTTCTGAGCCAGTGATCAATATTCCCAGTGAGGGTGACCTGTAGGTACTTCCAGAACTCCTGGTGTCACTGTTTGTGGTACTTTTTGATAAACCAGGGGCCATTTAACCTTCAAGAAATATGGAAATTTGAGCAGTTGTAGAAAATGCTGTTTAATTAGTTCTAATTTCAGCTTTTTAATACCTTTTGGTTACTAAAAACCTTGTGCAGTGTCTTTGAGACAGTGTCAGGCTTCTTCCAAACTGGAAATGTTTTGCCATAGAAATTCCAGGAAAACACATCAGGCAAAGATAAGATCTTATTATCATTTTTTTTAACACCTCTCATTTTTGGAGGAATGTTTTTGTGTTGTCAAAGAAAACCTATTTCTGCTCCATTAGGAAAAGATCCCCTTTGTGCAGGATGTACTAAAAGGGTTTTTGTACCACTGTTGGTTTTGGATAGTTGGTGTTTCTGCCCCTCACACAGCCAAAACAAACAGGGGAAATGAACTTTGCACAATAAGAACCATTGTTCAAGTCCTAATGAGGCCAACTCCATCTCGTGGTGGCCTTTTGGTAACAACCTGGGTTGCTCTCAGGCTTTGGGATAATCTGGTTTGTGTTTAAATTGCAGAATCTGACACAGAATCCAGGAAATGTGATACTCACTTGAGCATTGGCAAGCCAGTTGTAAGTATTAGCCTTAAAATCCCATTATTTTCTGGGCCTGTGCTCCCTAGAAAATAACTTGTGTTTTATCAATCCCTTTTCCTTTGTTCTTAATGGTTTAATTTTTTTAATAGAGAAGATAAATCCAGTTTAGTTGTCAGAGCTCATAGCTGGGAAAGGGCAACCACGCTGGAAATTCACTGTTTCTCAGTTTTCCAGCCTGTAATCCCAGAATATTCCACTGTTGCAGTTTTCCAGTGTATGTGAGGGCTTTACCTTGCAAACCAGGGGCCTGCTAAACTCTTGGAAGTTTGTCCACTCTTGGAACCATCCTTTGCTCAGCAGAGAGGATTTAGGAGTGTTGAGGATAAAATTACACAAATAGATCCTCTTTTGATGTTATATTGAGAAACTGGAGCAAATATTTGAGTATTTAGAGACTTATTTAGGAAGGTGGAGTCTGGTGAGGGTAATTAAAATGTCTGTGTTTGATATTGAGCAAGTTTAATGAGCTCTTCTCTGCATTCTCCACACAGCAAACAGGGGTTGTGTTCCTTTGCACCACCTTTTGAGGGGTTTTTTTGGTCCTTCAGTACTTTTTCCCTGCTTCTTCTAACATCTGTACTTTGAGCTACCCCAGGGCTGTGTTGCCTTGAGCAGAGAGAATTTGGAGTGTGGGAATGAAGCAGCTAAAAAAAAATCAGACAAGAAATGTTGAGTTTTACAAACAGAGCCTGTGCTGTCCTTAGGATCAGTGGCTGAATATTGTGTGAGGGAATGTCAGAAAATGACAATAAGGTGTCTGTGCCTAAATCTGATCTGGGGTCCTGCCCAAGACTCCCCAGCTGAACATTTGCTCCAAGTGAGTGATGGAAACCTTGATGCAGGAATTTTCTCTTCTTGCCCCACTGTGGTGTTGGTTTGGTGTTGGAAGGGAAAACCTTTAGAAATGAAAAGAGAAAATCATTGCAATCCAAAGAATGCCTCTATATTCCCACTCCAAAGGGAAAGAATTCCTCCAGTGAGGAGCTTCCTAGGCCAATTAGCGACGCCATGTTATTGACTAATTAACCTTTTCTTGCAGAAAGCAAACTTACTTGCATTATTTATGCTTTTAATAGGTTTCTGATATACAAGCAAGATCAGCCGTTCTGTCCTGGAATCTCCCAGTTAGTTCACAGAATGGAGAGAGCCATAGTCATAGTCCAGCAGCATTTACATTTGAAGTAGCAATATCCAACAGTGGTAAAAATGGAAAATTTAAATCTGTCTATGTGTAAGTTTAGTTTCTTCCTTTAAGCACAATGTTTAAACCATTAACCAATCAGCAATCTCTCTATCAGGAGCTGTTTGTTGACTTGCAGACCTTCCTACTTCACATGAAATAAATTTTAAGTAATGTCACTAAAGAGTTATACATGGACAGTGGGAAACTTAAATGTGCACTACATGGTTTTGCTTTTCAATGAGCTTTGAGCCCTGAGGTTTAAGGAAGAGCTGTAACTCTGCTTTCTGTTTGTTTTTGCCTTTTCACAGTGGGGAAGAATTAACAATTACACTTCCTGATCTCAGACCAGCCACTGATTATCATGCCAGGTATGCTGCTGGGAAGGAAATAAAGCTTTGGGGGACATGGGCATTGCAGGGTTATTGTGGCTTCATGGAAATGAGATGATAGAAACAGTTCAGGAATACTCTGAAAAAACACCATGCTGTGGACACTGGATTTGCTATCTAAATTCCCATTTATCTTCTAACTTCATTAAAATACGACCTCATTTCCTTCCCTGCCACCTTCTCTGTCTCCTCAGATTTCTCAGTTACAAACTTTAAATTATTCTTTGCTGATATTTTTTAGAACAATACTTTGTAGATTGTTGTGGGCTGAAGTCAGTGGCAAATGAAATAATTTAGCCTTGAAACTGGATCTGAAAATCTGACTTGTCAGTTTGATTTCAGAGATGCTTGTCTGAGCTGCAGCAGTGCAAGCAGGGAAGTGGGAATGGGCTCAGTGGGAAGTGGGATGGGATGATCAGGAGTAAATGATCCTGACTGGAGGTGCTGGGCTGGCCAGGGAGAGAGCAGCTGCTCAACAAACCAGGGGAACCAGAGTCACACTCAGTGCTGGGGCTCTGGAGCAGATGAGATTAAAGATTCCCTGCAGCAAAGTCCTGCTCTGAAGCTGTGGAACAGTTCTGGGTGTGGGAAGTGCTGGGCACAGCTCCACCTGCACAGTGCTGTGTTTTCCACAGAAAGAGGCAGGACTGCTGAAAACATGAAACAATTCCTATGAAAATTGTGATTTTATGGTGTAATAACAATACAATTGTTATTTTATGATTTGGCCTGTTTAGTGCCCGTACTCCTGCCCAAGTGTTGGCTGTGTTTGAATTTTAAGGTGTTTTTAGCAGAAGGCTCATTTTCAGTCAGGTATCCTGTTGCCATTTTGGAACACCTGCCATAGTTTTCATCCCCTATCCCACAGGTTTTTCAGCACTAAAATATCTCCACTGTGACAGAGAGTAATGGCAGAGTAAATGAAGGGTGAGAAATGGGGGTCTGGGGTCAGCAGGTGAACTTTGTGACCCCCACCCTGCAGCCACTGCTTGGGAATAAATCCCTGAAGCTGCCAGCTCTGCCCTTACATTTCCAGGTGCCAATGCAGCAGCCACATCATTAATTACCCTTTGTTTAGAGTTTCAGCAACCAGCAGTTCCATCAAAGAAACCATTTCAGAGCTGGTGAGCTTCACCACAGAGAGCTGTGAGCCAGACTGTCCAGCTGCCCCAAAACTGATTAACAGAACCAAAAACAGCCTGAGCTTGCAGTGGAAGGTAAGAGCCACACCTGGGGCTGAGTGAAGGGGAGCAGAGCACTCTGCTGGATTCCTGGGCAGTGGATTGAAATCAGCTTTGTCAGGAATTCAATGTGTGCAGTAGGTGTTGCCTTTTAAGTTGCTCAGTGAAGATTGATAATGAAATAATAATTACCTTTCTTTTTTTTTTCAATGTTTGCTGAGTTTCTTGCCTGCAGCTTTAGTGTGACAGAGTTGGTAGCAGGGCTCTTCTCTTCTGAGCTGGCAGAGAAGAAAAAATGGATTTTAATTTATTTATATCATTGCTTGAGGTCCTGGGTGATAAATAGATATGACTTAATGTTCTTTTAGTTACTCTGACTCATCCAGACTAAATTTCTTTGGATGGTTCTATAGATTATCATTTTTGATCTGACTTTTGAATAGAACCACTATCTGTCAAGGCTTGTTGGTGGCTGTGTTTGCTTGGTTTTTGATGTTTTTCTTATGAGCATGCTGAAAAATGGTTCCAGCTAAATGACTTCAGTGAAATTATTTGTAGAATCTGTGCTTAGAAAATGAAGAAGTTCCCATTTCATGTGTCAGATGTTACTTGTGTGAACCCTTAGATTGCACAGGAAGGTGGTGAGCACACAGTGCAAGGCATCAGGAAAAGAGCTCTAAGAATATCATTTGCTTCATTTATAAAATCAAACAATTTATAAATTCATATTCTAAACTATCAGAACTAAAAGAAGTAGCACAGCAGCCTTGTATTAAAAGGCAGATGAAGTTTATTCAATGTGTAAGAATATTTATAAAACACATTTACAACCACTTGATTTTAACTTTTTTTCATTGTTTCTTTATTTTCAGTCCTCAAATGACAATGGTTCCAAAATAACTAATTTTCTTTTAGAATGGGATGAGGTAAGAGCGTTTCTAGTACCAAAAAAAAATCATAATGACATCTGTAGAGCAATTACACTTAAAAATACCCTTTGCTTAGGTACAGCAGCTATTTTGGTGCAACTGTCCTGACAGTTTTAAAGAGACAAATGATCAATGGGAGAGGACAGTGTAAAAGTGCCTCATTTGTCATCCAGAGCATCAGTCATTCCTGTGTTCTCTTTAGATGCAGGAGCATTTGGCATCTTTGGGTTGTGTCACCAGTCTCCCTCAGCTCTTGAGCATCTTGCTGAGATGTAATGCAAAGGGATAAAAAACTTCCAGAATGTGTTTTGTTTCCAGCTCAGTGGTTTATCACCATTTTGTCAAATCCCCAGTACCTAAAGTAATGAGATATCTCAGTCCTAATGTGGTTTATTGTCAAGACTGCTCAGGGTGACCATCAGCAGACTCAGGTTGACCATGATACATTAAATTCTGCATTCTTGAGGCTCAGTAATTCCTTTTTTAATTACTGTTAAATGGGTGAAATGACATTTCTCAGGGAAGGTCTCGCTGCCCATGGAAGGAGATGAGCTTTAAGGTCTCTCCCAACCCAAACCAATCTGAGATTCTGGGATTTAGGAAGATACAGAGTGAGGAGGGTGACCTTGGCAGGGATCAGGGAGTGACTCTGGATCTCCCTGTTTTCCAGGGGAAGAATGGCCCCTTCAAGGAATGTTACTATGGACACCTGAAGCAGTACAAGCTCACCAAACTCGCTCCTTCCACAAGATACTCCCTGAGGCTGGCTGCTAAAAACGACATTGGAATGAGGTAACCAGGAGCCCAGGGATACCAAGTGCTGCATTTCCCCCTGGATTCCATCAGCTGCTGCTCACCCTTGTTCAAAATCTCCTCCCCAGTGGGTTCAGTGAGACGGTGACGTTCGGCACGGCCGGGGTGGTGCCGCCGGCCCCAGCACCACCCACGCTGCTGGAAGCAGGAGTGACCTGGATGGCCCTGGGATGGAGCCCCCCTGCAGGAGGGGCCTTGGATGATGTCCTCACCTACAGCCTGGACATGGAGGAAGAAGGTTCTGTAAGTGCTGGGCTTTGAGTGGAAACTTGCTTCATAGTGCTGAAATAAAAATGAACTGTTTTTAATCTTCCGATAAATGGTCGGCAAGTATTGCATGGAATTGATGGCAGAGAGAGAGAGCATTGCATGGAATTCATGGCAGAGATAAAGTATTGTGTGCAGTTTATGGCAGAGAGAGAAAGCATTACATGGAATTGATGGCAGAGATAAAGCATTGCATGGAATTGATGGCAGAGAAAGAAAGCATTGCATGGAATTCATGGCAGAGAGAGAAAGCATTGCATGGAATTCATGGCAGAGAGAGACAGCATTGCATGGAATTGATGGCAGAGAGAGACAGCATTGCATGGAATTCATGGCAGAGAGAGAAAGCATTACATGGAATTGATGGCAGAGAACTGCCATGAATACTTTGTGCCATGAATTGTTTGCAGTTCATGGCAACAGAGTATTGTGTGCAGTTCATGGCACAGAAATGAAGTTCAGGATAAAAAAAATGTGATTTACCCACTCTGGGTTTTGCTTCACCTTAAAAATCAGTGACTGTGTTCATCCTTCTTTTCCCTCCTTGCCAGGGCTATGGATTCCAGCCCCAGTACAATGGAGATGAGCTCTCATGCACTTTAAGAAACCTGAGGAGGAGTACATCCTATAAGTTCAGGGTTTGTACCATAGTTTTTTCCTAATTTCATGTGCTTTCCTGGACTTTGGCATTTTCCAGCAAGTTTTTCAACTTTGTATGGAGACAGCAGGAATTCACCTGTTATCCCAACAATTACCTGGTTTTAGAGCAGGTTTTGCTGAAGTAATAATACAAACCATTTTTTTTGCACCAACTAATTTTGGTATAAATGGTTGTCTTTATTTTGGTTGGGTTTTTAATGGATTTTTTTAATCACCAGCATGTTTATCCTCATGTATTATCAACATATATTGCTGTCATTAAATAAACCATTTATTCTGTATTCTGTTCCCTCCTCCAACAGCTCTTTGCCTACAACAGTGAAGGAAAAAGCAGCCCCAGTGAGGTGGTGGAACACAGCACCAAACCTGACAGACCTGGAGCTCCCAGCAAACCTGCTGTGAAGGGCAAGATCCATCCCCACAGTGTGAGAGTCACGTGGGGTAGGTGCCTTGGGGTGTCCCAGTGCTGCTGGGGTGTGGGCAGCCTCTCTCTGATTAAATGAGAGGGAACTCAGACTGATTATTTATCTGCAGGTATTGTTATTGCAGCAGAAATACTCAACCTTACCCAAAAATGGTTTATTTTGGGGCTGTGGAAGCACACTGGTGTTGTTCATCCATTTCTGAGAAGCACTGACTGCTGTCCTAAACCCCCCTGTGGGTTTACTGTGATGTTTAAATAATTCCTATGTTCACTTAAAAAATAAGAGCTGATACCTGAAATTGAGAGTGTTTTCCCAGTTACTCTTCCTGGCATAATCATGATTAATAATAGGAGGAAAATTGCTCAGAAAAATGTATTGTGAATAATTAAGTACACTGGTTTCTCTGCTGTGTTTGAATGAATATGAATGTGTTCACTGGAAAAGCTGATAACAAAATACTGCCTTGATATTGAATCTTCTGTAACTTAAGGTGTTGATTTCTTTCAGAACCCCCCAAGGATAATGGAGGATCAGACATCTCTAAATACTTTTGGAAATCTCCGAGGCGTCAGTTGGTAAGGAATCACCTCTGGGTGCTAATACAGTACTCAGTCTCCATCCCTGGAGATATTTAATTCACATTTAGATGTGGAACATGGTTTAGACTTGGATTTTAGAGATGTTTTCCAACTTAAATGATGCTTTACTGCAGCAGTCATTTCTGATTTTACACCTCTCTGTGTGTGTGTGTGTGTTGTACATGTTCTCTGTATAATTAATAATTTCAAATTGATTTTCTGGCTTGACCACGTAAATAATTGCACGAGAGAATTTCCAGGTGGGATTTTAGAAAGGTTTGGAAGGATAAAGTGCTTTTCCTTCCCCCAGGAGGGAGGTGGGAGCCCATTTACAGCGGAGCCCAGCGGGAGCACGTCTGTGACCACCTCAGGCCTGGCACCTCCTACAGGCTCCGGGTGTCCTGTGCCAGCAAAGGTGGGGAGAGCCAGGTGAGCAGCAGGAGGGGAAAGGTGCTTCTCTTCCATTTCTGTTCATGTTTTAGCAAAAGGCTTTCTGTCTGTGCTCTGCAATGTCTGTGTCCCCGGCAGGCCTCTGATGTCACGACTGTCACCACAGCGGCCGTTCCCCCCGGGCCCTGTCCTGCCCCAGCCCTGGTGGGCAAAGCCAAGCCTAAGGAAATCACTTTGCAGTGGGGTAAGCACCAGAGTTGGAGTAAAACACTGCTCTGATTTCAGTCATCCTAATCAAAAATCTGTAGAACTCATCAGGGAAAAAAAGGTAAAAATAAAAATATAGAGATGCTGTCTGTGGCCTTAGGCTTTTTTGGGTTTGTGATGGGATTTTTTTAAGAAGAACAAAGATTCTGTCCACCTTTTGACGGAAGCAGACATAAATATTTTCCAGTGAGAAAGCTTCCTGTCTGCCCATGACTGACACCTCCTTGGCAACTTGAAAATCTACTTTTCTTACTGTTATCTCAGTAAAGGAGATAAGCAAAAATTAATGAAGATATGCTGTTTTTTGAAGAAAACAGGGAAAATACATGAATAAAGCCCTGATGAAGACTGTCTTAAACTAGCTATCAGTAACTGGGGGGCAAAGCAAGCTTCATTAAGTGTTTCTGCTCAGACACATAAGAGCCTGCCCTAACTTAGGGAATTTAGAAATTAATAGGCAAATGCAATCTGTTTTTGTTTGCCAGGCCCCCCAGCTGTGGATGGAGGCTCTGAGATCACAGAGTACCTCCTGGAGATGGCCAGCTCGGAGCAGGACGAGCGCAGGGTGCTCTACCAGGGCCCAGCAGCTGAGTTTGGAGTGGCCAACCTGCTCCCAGGGAGGAGCTACAGCTTCTGGCTGCGGGCAGGGAACAGAGTCGGGGTGAGCACTGCCCTCACCACATCTGTGACACCACACAGGGGACAGCAGGGATGCTGCTGGGGGCTCCTGCAGCCTGAGTGCTGGGAACTTCTTGGTGTTTGTGCCTTTGGAATTGTTGGATGTGTTACCCCGAGCTGAGGCTCTGCAGATGTGGTGGGAGCAGCATTGTGTGGAGGGGGTGGGTGCCAGCCAGGCCAGGCTGGGAGAAGAGTGGGATAAACGTTGGTGGCATAAAAGTGTTTGTGAAACTGTGCCCAGCTGCTGCTGGAAGGCAGATCCTGCCTGGGGGAGGGAGGAGTTACAAAACCCTGGCAGTGGGAATGGGGCCAGCTTCAAGTACCTGCAAGGAATCTGAAACTGAGCCCTGAGCTCTGCTGTTTACTTCCCTGTCAAGTTAAAAATAGTTTGCTTCACTTTAACATCAGTTCTTGCCCTGGTGCTGTTGCTGTGTTCATGCAGTGTTGTTTTCCTGCAGTTTGGCCCCCACTCTGAGAAGGCAGAGCTTTGCACTGCTCCAGGACCTCCTGAGCAGTGCTGCAAACCCCTGATAACCTGCAAAAGTGCAACTTGTGCTGTGGTTTCGTGGGAGGTAGGTGTTGTTGGCTTCCAGTACCACCCAAATTAGTGTTTGGCTTTTAGAATTGTAGTGACACATTTATGATACACAGAAGTTAGAGAAATAGCGTGTGTAGAGGTGGGATATTTAAGCCCATTTCTTTATAGACATCTGTGTTGGGTTTGTAAACTTTGGGAGTTATTAATTGCAGTCTTAACTGCACAAATTGGGTGGTATTTAATCCTCCTCATGGTGTGGTAATTGATATATAGTGAATTAATTCTTTTAAGTGGTAAGAGATTGTGGGACAGTCAGAATTCTGGTGTGAGCTGTGGTGGTGGTACAGCCATGTGTCACCTTTTAACTTAAAATCCCTTGGAACTGATGTAAGGTTTCACCCCCAGTGTTTCCAAAGGCTGGATTTTATGATCTTGGAGGTGTTTTCCAACCTTTTCTATGACTCATTCAGTGTCTCAGTGTGACAGAGCTCCCCCCTGGGTGCTGGGGGTGTGTAAGTGCCAGAGCTGAGCAGAATTTCTCCCTCACCCCACAGAGCCCGGCGTGCAACGGAGCAGAAATCACCGAGTACAGGCTGGACTGGGGCCAGGTGGAGGGCTCCATGCACATCATCTACACTGGCCCCTGCCAGAGCTATGAGGTCAAGGGGCTCACACCTGCAACCACCTATTACTGCAGAGTCCAGGTAGGAAAAGCCTTTTGGTGCCACTGGGCACTTGCAGTGTGGGGACAAACCCCAGCTAGAGAGGAGTAAAGTCATGTGCTGTCACCTGCTCATGCAGTAGAGAAGGTAATTGGGAAAAGCACTTCCCTTGTCCCCCAGTCCCTTCTCGTTCCCTGAATCTGGAAGAGTTTAGATCCAGTGTGCTGTGAAATACCAGCTTTACAGATGCTTTGCCCTGTTGCCAAATTATTCAGGAGATTTTCCACTCTCTTCCATGTTGCTTTTAAGAACGCACGGAAGGCTGTGAGAGCTGTGCCTGCCTGCTTGGAAAACAGGGATTTGGTAACTCCTGTGTGGTGTCTTTCAGGCTGTGAACGTGGCTGGGGTGGGGCTGTTTGGGGACACGGGCGTGGTGACCACGCCCCCCTCAGTGCCCGCAGCCGTGGCCGTGCTCCACTTACTTGAAGAGGATCAGGTGGAAATTTCCCCTCCTTTCTCCACGTGCCTTGCAATCCAGTGGGAAGAGCCCTGCTGCCACGGGGCAGAGATCACAGGCTACAACATCGAGTATGGGGAGAAGCAGCTGGTCACTGTGGGGAGAAACACAACCCATGTCCTTGAGAATCTGCTGCCTGACACCTTGTACAGGTAAGAATTATTTTGAAATCACATTTGTAGGATTTAAAAGCCCTTTGAGAGGGTAGTGCTTTAAATTTTTAGAGCAGTATTTCCTGCAGCTTACAGACTATTTGCCTAATTCACCCTGCAGCTCCAAAAACACTCCTAAAATTGTCATATCCAGACTCCAGCCATGACATTGGCAGGAGTGAGATTGTGGTTGGTGTTAAGGTTCACATTCTGTCTCAAAGCTAAGACTTTAAGGTTTCTGGGTTTAGATTTTTCATTGGGATGCTCAGGTGTGTGTTGAGAAGATGGATGGACAGGTAAGAGCGGAGCAGGGGATACTGTGACCTCAGTCTTGGTTGAAGCTGAGTTCAGATTTAATTTCTAACTGCATCTTAATTACTTTACTGTTTGGGGTTACACTCTGTACACCTTTTAACTCTTTCTTTGTTACCCAGCACATTTTGTGACCATGTGGCTGCTCTCTCCCATCCCAGGATCAGGGTACAGGCCATCAACAGCTTTGGAGTCGGTCCTTTCAGTCATTCCATGAAAGCCAAAACCAAACCACTACCTCCTGACCCTCCCCACCTGGAATGTGTTGTCTTCAGCTACCAGAGCCTTAAACTGAAATGGGGAGAAGGGCCCAGCAGAGCTTTAATTCCCAACCCTACTCAGTTCAACCTGCAGATGGAGGACAGGTTTGGCAGGTGAGACCATTAAGGATCTTGTGGTTTTACCACCTCATGTCAAGTTTTTAAGGTGTTTTATTGTATTCTCCCTTCTGTTTGCACCACTGAGTCATTTGAGCATCCCAGAGTTTGCCCTTTTGCAGTTTTGCATCCCATCTTTCAGCCAGAAATGCTATCAACAACTTGCATTTCTGCTGCCTGTAAACAGTAAATACTATTTAAAGAATAAATACCTTACCACCATCCTGTGCTGGAAGGGTTATTTTTGGACATTCAAAAACAAAGTCGAGCCTGCATATAAGAAACAGGGGTTGGCCAGCTGTTCTTTAACTGGAAATTTCAATTTATTTTGAATATTCAAGGATTGTTCTCTTGATTCAGAGGAGTTGGGCTCTGCAGCCTCAGTGGGAAGAAAGCTGGGATACCCAGAATGCAGCATCACTTCTTTGTCCTTAACTCAAATCCCAGTGTTTCAGGTCTGATACTGCCTTGCACGTTTGTGATAGCTGGGTAACTGTGGGTGTGTTCTGTGTCCCCCAGGTTTGTGACAGTCTACAATGGTCCCTGTCACACCTACAAGGTGCAGAGGCTCAGTGAATCCACCACGTACCATTTCCGCATCCAGGCGTACAACGACGCTGGGGAAGGAGCCTTCTCAGAGGTCTGTGCTTTCACCACCACCAAGTCTCCACCTGCACCTCTCAAAGGTGAGCTGGCACTGCCCTGGCAACTGCTGCAAGCCACTGGTGGGCAGGATTGGATCCTACAAGCTGACCCTTAGCCAGCCTTTGCAGGGACAGAGACAAAAACAAAAACTTCCTCTGGGGGACTTTGGGTGTGAAAAGGGCTCTTCTGTCATCACCTCCTGCACTGCAGCTCTTCACCCCTGAACTGAGCTCTCCTACCTTTGCTCATCTGGAAAGGCATTTTGCAGGGTTATCCATTGAAGTTACAGCAGTGTGTAGGCAAATGAGGGCACAGTTTATTCCTCTGATCTTCACTTTTTAACATGGACATTAAAGGTCATCATTAAAGTCACTGTGAAGGTCAGCGTGCTGAGTGCCTGAAGCAAAATTGATTGACTGGACCATGGTTAGAACATAATTTCAGCTCTGCACATGGGCAGAAATGCTGGATTCTGTATTGCCTTGAAAGTGCTGCTCCTCTTTACAAACATGGGCTCAACCCTGGCAGCTCAAAAAGACTGACAAGTATAACCTACACATAGCAATGATCATTTTTTGAGCTCATGTCATCAAATACAAAAAAAGGAAAGAAACAAATAAATCTTAATTGCTTAATGTTATTGGAATGAGTTGCCTCTAATCATGACAGCTGTACATTTGTAGAGACCATTGTTCTTTTTCTAAAACACCAACAAATCACTCTATTTTCCAGCACCCAAAGTGATTCAGCTGGAAGAAAACACTTTTGAAATCACATGGGAGCCTCTACAGCCGATGAAAGGAGATTCCATTGTTTACATCCTTCAGCTTGCTGCTGGCAGAGAGTTTGATCAGGTACCTTTTATACAGCTTCAGGAATGTGAGGGGTTTTTCCTGGGAGAAATTCTTACCAAAGAAAGGTGTGCATATTTCTTGTGGAAAGTGTCCCTGCCCATGGCAGAGGGTGGAATGAGATGGGCTTTAAGGTCTCTTCCAACGCAAACCATGCTGTGATTCCATGATTTGAAGGTTGAAATTGTGTCTGGGGAGATGACAGGGAGACTTTGCATTTCAGAACGTGTGAAGTGGGTGAGCACTGGTTTATCCTGTTCTCCCAACAATTCCTTTGACTCTTCATTCTTAATCCTGATAGTCTGTGGTACCACTGCCTCTGTTAATCAGAGTCCACTTTGCTGGAGGAGCTGTAGGGAAGAAAAGGCAGGATTATTTTTCTTCTCCTTTCTGAGCCTCCCAGCCCAGGTGAGGCTTCAGTGTGGGGGTGTAGCAGGAAACTTCAATGAATCGTGAATTGTCGGGAGAGGATTTTACAAAGCTGGGGAGAGGAGGACAACTCCAGGCTGTGCCCAGCACCGCCCACACCCCTGGAGCAGCACAGGCAGTTCCAGGTGCTGGTGCTGAGCACTCTGCTCCCGACTGAGGCAGCTCCTGTCTCCTGCCAGGTGTACAAGGGCCCCGAGCCGTGCTTCCGGCTGCCGGCCGCGCAGACGAACTGTGAGTACCGCGCGCGCGTCTGCGCCGGCCGCCAGTGCCACGACCTGCCGGGCTGCCCGGAGCTCTGCGGCCCCTACAGCCCCAGCACCGTGTTCTGCTGCCAGCGCCAGGAGCCGGGCCCCGCCGCCGCCCCGGCGGGCACAGAGCTGGCGCAGAGCGGGAAGCGGCTGCGCGAGGAGCGCGCCATCGCCATCGCGCTGCTCTGCGGCTTCGCCGTGGTCGCCATCCTCTTCGCCGTGGTCATCCAGTACTTTGTGATCAAGTAGGGCAGAGCTGGCCCCGCTCAGCTGTCTGTACAGAGCTCTCTGGGGTATTTATGGGTAGTTCAGTGAAATCCTAGCTGGGAACCCCTCGCTCCGTGCGTTCCCGCTCCTGCTGCTGGCTGCCGGCGAGGCTGGCTCGGCAGATCCTTTCCAAATGCTGGACACAGATTTCCTGTAGAAAGGGTGATCCCGGGGCCTCTGCAATCAGGGTGAGCTGTTAGAGAACAGCAATCAGCTGCCTTACGGTGCACACTGGAGGGGTGTGTGCACGCTCCTCCTCTCTCCCCATCCCAGCCAGTTGGAGAGGGAAGGCATTGCTACAACAGTCCTCTGCCAGCACCACCAGAGCAGCGGGAGGCGATGGCTGTTCCATCGAGTTTCGCTGTAGTTTGATATCCATGAAATCCAGCAGCACAAGTGCTTTGAGCTTAGAGCAGAACTGCAGAGCCTACTAGAGCATACCACATTTACTAGACTGTAGAAGGAAAGCAGAATATTGACTTAGTGATATTACTACTTTACAGTTATTTTAATACTTGGGATTCAGTAATAATCATTTCAAGTGTTGGAGTAGAGGGTGCCAGGGTTTTTTAGGGTTTTAATCCAAACCAATGCCAGCAGGACGTGGCGCTTGGCCGGGATGCCCAGGAAAGGCTCTGCCCGGAATGTTCCTGCTGTCCTGAGCAGCTTTGGCCCAATCCACATTTCACTCTCAGTGCCTGAGAGAAAAGTAATTCCCTGTGCAGCGTGCTCAGAACAGCACAGGAGTTGTCTTTAAGGAGAAAGAGTGCATTTATGATAAATGTTACACTATTTGGCTCAAACTGAGCAAATGTTTTTGTACTATTATTAACCTAAAAAATAAAAAGTTCAGCCTGCTTTGGGTGCCCTTCTAACTTAACCCCAACGAGTAAATTGTACATGAGAGAACTCTTTTTAGATAACGTTTATACAATGTTTTAAACTTGCTATCCCAGTGGTAGCAGCTTCACATTCCATGGTTTTCCTGTTGGGAATGTTCAGCCTGCTATGAACTTGTCTGAAACTCGTCCTGGTCGGCTGGGGGATATTTTTGTGGACACTGTGCACTACATTTGACTGTTGTGTTCCACCTGCTTGTGAATCCCTGAGGAGGAGCCTGGCAGCCCCTGGCTCCGTTAGATCAAAGCTTTTGAAAGCTGGAACTCACAAATTTCCAGTGTTTCAGCATGGGTCTTGCCAACAGCATTTGGAACATGCCACAGAACAGTAGATTTAGGGTATTTTGCAAAGTCTGTGGCTCCACTTGGGCCATCAGAATGATGCACTTGTGGGTGGGAGGGTGGATGTGACAGAGCTACAGGCGATGTGTTTCCAGTAATTAATTAATCCCTTTTAAGGGTCTTTCTCCTACAGCAGTTGAGGAATAACGTTGTGTTAGAGTTTGAGGCATTGTGTTGTATTTCAGATGTGGAAAACCTAAATTATGACCTAGTATCACTTAATCCTCTTCACAGTAGATCGATGGTGCAATCTGAAATTAATCTTTTCAAAACGTACTCTTCATTTTTGTACTCTATTTATTTTGATTCAAAGTCCTGGAAAGAAAAAAAATGTATGTTTGAATGTATTGTTCTACTTGTAGCAGAACTTTAAGTTAATCATTTATTATATCATAGAAATCTCTCCCTCCAGTGTCAGAGTTTTATACAGATATTAGTCTCTAGTTTGCAGAAGAGTTTACAATCTGTCTTTATTTTCCTCATAGTCTCCCTTTAGCAGATAAACTGCCTGCAGCAAATCTCCATTGCCAAAGGGTTCTTTTTTAACTCCTTAGAACCAACTTGTAGAGGTTTATTTGGCAATAATAGTCCTGAAATTAAGATTGCAGAGTAAATACTAACAAGTCACCACTGCTAAAAAATGAAATCGAATCCTTTTGGGATTGCCACAAAATGCTCATGTTTCCAGAAAATATCTGGGATTTCTACTGCAATATGGATTTTCCATCAGCTGTTGTCCATTCCAGAAGGATGTACCCTCGTGGCATTAATGTATTTTAGGTATCTTCGGTTTTCTTGTATTGTCATTTTTGAGGTATCTCAAACGTATGTTAAAGCTGCCATGCATTGTATTACTAAATTGTAACTATCAAATAGATAATATATTTAATACAGCCAATAAATAATACAAATGTATTCAGATTTGACTCCAAGCTCCTGTGGTTTTATGGGATTTAGTGTCACTTGTGTCATGTGTAATTTAAGGGAAGGGAACATGCTCAGTGTCATTAAGAGCTGAATTAACTTGGGACCCCTGGAATATCACTTCCAGTTCTCCTCACACTGCAGGAAGGTCCTGCAGTTCCTAGGTAAGGTAGAACAGTTCTTTGGTACTGGAAATTGAATTGTTTGGTGCTGATTGCTAATTTTCCATCATTTTGTGTTGCCTCAGGGCTTTTCCCCCTTGAGCTCTTCCCCAGCATTTGCTGCTGATTGTGGAATTTTGTCTGACAGTGCCTTAATGATCTGATGAAGATAAGATGGGAAAGGCTTTATTTGACCATCATTCCCAAAGAGACAGCTGGACACTCAGCCTGGCTAAACTTTCCACCTGAGGAACGATCAGGGGTGAGGACCTGGAACTGCTGGGGTGGAGGAGGCAAGGGGAGTGGGGCCAGCAGGAGGGAATCCTAGGGAAAGGCTCTGGGGAGCTGGGAGCACAGGGCCAGAGGGAGCAGGGACACCCAGCAGCAGGCTGTGTCCTCACAGTCCTCAGAATTCCTCCAGAACCCAGGAATGGGTCTCTAGCAGAAATGAGAGAGGGATCAGCTACAATACAAACCTCCTCCTCCTCTTCCTCCTTGGAGCTTGGCTCTTTGCAGCTTTTCTGCTCCCAAGGACTGCTCAAATGCCAGTTTTGTGGAGCCAAATAGTGTGGGATTAGTGCTGGAAAGGTCAGAGCTGAGCACAGGCACTGCATTGTCCAGCAAATCCCAGATCTGACATTAGGGAGATTCCTGCTGCCCTTTCCAAGAGGCAGAAGCTCTGGCTGGGGTTGTTCTTGCAGATTTGGACACCTCCCAACAAGAAAAGCTGTCCTGTGCCAGGGCCCTGCATGGCTGCACCCTGAACACCTCAACAAATCCTGTCTGGGAAGAAATTCCCAGTGAAATTTCATAAAGTGATGGAATGGGTTGGGTTGGGAACGACCTTAAAGCTCATCTTGCTCCCCTCCCGGCCAGACCAGGACACCTTCCGCTATCCCAGGTTGCTCCAAGCCCCATCCATCCTGGCCTTGAACACTTGCAGGGATTTCAAATGTATGGGATTCAACTCCTGCACCCTGAGCAGAGCCACGTGCCCAGGCTGTGCTCTGGTTTCTCAGCAGATGATCCCAGCTGGCTGCAGCTGCCCGGGATCAACGACCCGCGGCAGACGGAGGCGTGGGCACTGGGCCAGGACACACCGTGACCCCATTTCCTGTTTTCCAACCCTGAAAACAGCCCCAGTGGCTGAGCAGAGGGGAAGGGTGGCTGCTCTTCCATTGGGCCAGTGTGTGGTGCCCATGGAATGTGTCGTTGTGTGTTTATCCTGGAGAAAAGGGGCTCAGGGGGACCTTATGGCTCTGCAGAACTCCTGACAGGAGGGGACAGCCGTGAGAGGAAATGGCCTCAAGCTGTGCCAGGAGAGGGTCAGGTTGGACATCAGCAGGAATTTCTTCATGGAAAAGGTGGTTAAACATCGGAACTCTCCCGGGAGGTTTGAAGTTCTCATCCCTGGAGGTGGCACTCAGTGCTCAGGGCTGGTGACAAGATGGACACTGGGCACACCTTGGACTCGATGGTCTTGGAGGGCTTTTCCAACTCCATGATTCCCAGCATGGCTGTGCCCCACAGGAGTGTCCATGGGGAGAAGCATCCATGGCCAGGAAGGCGTTTGTGGCCTGGGGACAGGTGGCTGCTCTGGGGGAACTGCCTCTCTCTGCCTTCTCCTGCTGCTTTCCTCACAGAAATCCTGCAAGGAGCTCCTGGTTGTCCTTCCCAGCGTGGAAAGTCACCTGTGGTGAGTGGAGAAGGTGGCACAGAGGGGGCAGAGGAGTCCTGCACTGGGTTTAAGGATAAATCCCAAGCCCCATGGAAATGGGGATCAAACCATCATTTTCTTTCCTGCCTCAGGAATGTGTGGCAGCCCCCAGCTCCATGTGCTGAGCTCCAGCCCGATCGCAGCCTACGGAAGAGCTGCTCTCCCCCTCCTTCCTAAAACAAGGAAAGAAAAGTGGATTTAGTTTGTTGTCGAAGGTCAGTGTCTGGAATTCCTCCTCCCTCCCCCCTCCCAGGATGTTTTTGTGTAACACACTCTGACTCATGGAAGTCAAATGACTTGGCCTGGGAGCTGCCTCAGCACAGGATTCTGGCACAGGGATCCCGTGCCTGCCCCTCGTGCTGGGTGAGAGTTTTCCAGCTCCTCCAGGCCCTGCTGGAGCCATGGGGCTGCTCCTGCTCCCCAAGCTGCTCCCAAACCCAGGGCAGGGCTGGGATGTGTCTCTGATCCAGGTGCTGAATGCCTGCCTGGGTGTGGATGGGGAGCACCGGAGCTGCTGCTGGAATGTTCCACAGGGCGGATCAGAGGGAGCAGCTCTTGGTTTGTCCTCTTGGTTTGTCCCTGTCTCTGAGGAGCCGGGATGGGAGTCCCCAGCACACCCCCTTCCTCCAGGCCTGGCTGCAGTCAGACCATCCCGGGTTATAACAGATTGCAACTGCTTCTGCAACACTGCTGGTCGCCTGCCTGACAAAATCACAACGAAACTTTATTTTTGGTTCTGTTTTGCCTCAGAAAGTGAGAAACTTTGACAAAACTCGTATGGAATGTGCTCTAAGTGGCTTCCAAATGCAGTCAGCTGCCATGAAAACCAGCTTTAAAAAGCTTTTAGATTTGTTTCCAAAGTGGAACTTGTTATTTTCAGAACAGTGGGAACACACTGTCATTTTTATTTAATCCTGGGATTGCTGGCACTTTAAAAAGTGACTTCAGAGCTATTAATGAAATAACAAAACATCCCCTCCTGCATCACCACAGGACAGATGGGGGGCACTGGGCTGTCTGCAGCAGGGGGAGCAGGAAAACAGTCACTTGAATCCAGCAGATTTGGTCTGTGCATGTTTGTCCTCATGAATATTTATAATAAAGTGAATTTCTAACCTGCAAGGCCGCATCTCCTTGGCAACCCCGCTAGGCCTCGTCTCCACGGCAACCCCGTTAGGCCGCGTCTCCATAGCAACGCCGCCCTCCCGGCCGCCGTAGCCGCGCCCCTTGTGTCATATGACCGGAAACTATGGAGGCGGCCAAGATGGCGTCTCCCAAGAGCGCCCCTAAAGACGCGCAGGTACCGCGGGGCGCGGGGGGATCCGGGCGGGACCGGGGGGCACCGGGGGCTCGGGGGGCTGAGCGGTGCCTGTGTCCCCCCCGCAGGTGATGGCGCAGATCCTCAAGGACATGGGCATCACCGAGTACGAGCCGCGCGTCATCAACCAGATGCTGGAGTTCGCCTACAGTAAGCGGGACCGGGGCGGGAAGTGCGCGGGGAAACCGCGGGTGGAGCAGGGCAGCGTTGTGTGGGGCAGGGCAGTGTTGCGTGAGGCAGGGAATTGTGTGGAGCAGGGAAGGTTTGTATGGGGCAGGGACGGTTTGTGTGGGGCAGGGCAGTGTTGTGTGGGGCAGGGCAGTGTTGTGTGGGGCAGAGAAGGTTTGTGTGGGGCAGGGAAGGTTTGTGTGGGGCAGGGCAGTGTTGTGCAGGGAATTGTTGTGTGGGGCAGGGAAGGTTTGTGTGGGGCAGGGAAGGTTTGTGTGGGGCAGGGCAGTGTTGTGTGGAGCAGGACAGTGTTGTGTGGGGCAGGGAGTGCTCTTTGAGTCTGTGTTCCCGCCGGGGCTCCCCTGTCAGACCCGGTGACCACGGAGATCTTTTCCAGCTGTAATTCTGTGACTGTTTAATCACAGAATCACAAACCCAGCGTGGCTTGGGCAGGGGCACTTTCCTCTGTCCCAGGGTGCTCCAAGCTGCGTCCAGCCTGGCCTTGGACACTTCCAGGGATGCAGGGGCAGCCACAGCTGCTCTGGGCCCCTGTGCCAGGGCCTGGCAGGGAAGAATTCCTTCCCGTGATCCCGTCAGTGCTGCCTCGGGCACTGTGAGCACTACCCACAGAGGTTTCAGTGCCAGCTCCAGGATGGGGTTGGGGAGTATTTGATGGACCCAGGGCCCGTTTCCCCCAGGATACGTCACCACCATCCTGGAGGACGCCAAGATCTACTCGAGCCACGCCAAGAAGTCGAGCGTGGACGCGGACGACGTGCGGCTGGCGATCCAGTGCCGCACCGACCAGTCCTTCACATCGCCCCCGCCCCGCGACGTGAGCGCCGCCGCCATGGCCGGGGACACGGGGCTGGCAGGGGACATGGGGCTCAGCAGGGACACGGGGCTGGCAGCAGGACATGGGGATGAGGCCAGGACACAGGGATGTGGCTGGGACACGGGGATGTCACGAGGACATGGGGATCTGACCGGATACTTGGATGTGGCCGGGATGCAGGGTTGAGGCCTGGACACTGGGATACAGGGATGTGTCCAGGACACGGAAATGTGGCCCAGACACAGGGGTGTCACCAGCACACAGGGGTGTCTCCAGGAAATGAGGATGTCACCAGGACACTGAGATGAAGCTGAGACACAGGGATGAGGCCTGGGACACAGGAATGTGGCCAGGACATGGGGCTATCACCAGGCTATCACCAGGACATGAGGATGAGGCTGGGACATGGGGATGTCACCGGGACATGGGGATATCAGTGGGACACGGGGATGTGCCCAGACACTGGGATGTCTGTCAGTGGGACACAGGGATGTCAGTGGGACGCTGGGATGTCACCAGGACACAGGGATGTGCCCAGACCCGGGGCTGTGGCCGTGTCTCTGCAGTTCCTGCTGGACATTGCCCGCCAGAAGAACCAGACGCCGCTGCCGCTGATCAAGCCGTACTCGGGCCCGCGGCTGCCACCCGACAGGTACTGCCTGACTGCCCCCAACTACCGCCTGAAATCCCTGCAGAAGAAGGTGAGGACAGCTCAGGGACTGGGGATGCACCCCTGGGGGGGTGGGAGGGGTGTTAAATTGCAGTTTTCCACAGCTCTGAATGGTGGGGGTGAATATTGACCTGTGCGTGCCAGCTCGGAGATCTCCAGGCTGGATTTGCAATTTGTTGTTTGTTGAGTTTAAATGGAAATTTTGAAATGGGAAATTTTAAAATATGGGAACATTTCAGGTATGGGAATATTGTAGTGTAAAAGAAATACTGCAGAATCCCAGAATCACTGAGACTGGAAAAGCCCCCAGGATCATCAAATCCTGCCTGTGCCAGGGCACTGAGTGCCATTTCCAGGGATGGGGACTCTAACACTTCCCTGGGCAGCCCTTTCCAGTGCCTGCCTACACTTTCCCTGAAGAAATTCCTCCTGATGTCCAGGAGGAACTGTCAGGTTTAATGTCAGCTTGTCAGAGGCACACATCAGGCTTTGGTGTAGATATTAAAGAGTATTTTTGACTTTTACCTCGGTTGTTTCTGCTTTAGAAGGAAAATATTTCCTTTGCTGAAAGCCTTGAATGCCTCACTGTGGGGGGACTCTCCTGTTTATTCCAGGCCATTCCCTGATTCCCTGGTTCTCTCCCCACAGGTCTCCTCCACAGCAGGCAGGATCACAGTCCCTCGCCTGAGCGTGGGCGCCGTGAGCAGCAGGCCCAGCACTCCCACTCTGGGTAAGGAACAGCTCCACAGGGGATTCCCACCTTCATTTTAAGAAGAAAAAATAAAGAGGAATAATTTAAAACACTTTTCAGCCTCTGAGGGAATGTCAGGTACTTATATTGTCAAACTTACATTGTTTGACAGCATCAGAAAGTTAATTTCATAAATTAATCATTATTATTAGAATAACATTTTAAAGGTTAATGCATTACAGATGTTCTGTGTTTGTGATAAATTCTTTATTTAACAGACTATTTAAGAACTTTACTTAAATTTAAGGTTATTTTCCTCAATGTCAATGTGATGCTGAATTAAATAGCACTGGGAAATATCCACTTTAAAAGGATCTTAAAATTTAGAGCTGTGCCCTAAAGTTAGTGTGTGTTTATAGTATGGAATTCTGTAGGGCTGGGGTAAATGTGGGAAAATGATCAAGTGTGCAGCTCTGCCTGGAAATCTGATCCTTAAATCTGGTGTCCTTGTGTTCCTGTGCATTCCCACTGTATCTAATAACAGATTCCATTTGGGAGGGAGTTGTAGGAGTGTTTCTGGATTTATTCTGATTTATTTTGGTGGGTTTGTGTGGAACCCAGGTACGCCCTCAGCCCAGACCGTGTCGGTGTCAGCCAAGGTGGGCGCGCCGGTGTCGCTGGCGGGGCAGCGCTTCACTGTCCAGATCCCGTCCTCACAGCCCGCTGGGAAATCAGGTACTGCTGGGGCTGGAACAGGGGTAACCACACAGCCACAGCCTGCTTGGGCTGCGAGGGAGAAGCTCATCCATCCCACCCCCTGCCATGGACAGAGACACCTTTCCATGCTGGCCTGGAACACTTCCAGGGCTGGCGCAGCCACAGCTGCTTGGCTAAGCTGATGTGGCAATTCCTCCCCCTCTCCCTCATTCCAGAACTTCCAGTGTTAATTCCCATTCCCAGCACAGCAGTGGCAGTCAGAACATCCCCATCCTGGGCAGCTCCCTCCCACCCTGGCTCCTGTTTCCCTCTCCCCCTTGTGTCCCCCCCAACATTTTCCATCCTCCCTCTTGGGATGAGCCTGGAATAACGCAGGGATTGCTCCAAGCTTTCAGTGATGCCTTTCCATGATTCCCACAGCCACTCCCACCACTCCCACGGTGCAGAACGTCCTGATCAACCCATCCCTGATCGGCCCCAAGAACATCCTGATCACCACCAACATGGTCCCGCCCGGCGCCGCCGACCCCAACCCGCTCAAGAGGAAGCACGAGGACGACGACGACTACGACGCCTTGTGAGAGCCCTCAGCCCTTCCCTGGGATCCAGGGAGCCTTTCCATGGGATTCATGGAGCCCTTCCCAAAGGGATTCAGGGAGCCTTTCCATGGGATTCATGGAGCCCTTCCCAAGGGCGTCAGGGAGCCCATCCTGTGGGATTCAGGGAGCCCTTCTGTGGGATTCACAAGGACTCCAGGGGGTGGGAATGGGCAGGAAGGCCCCGTTTGGGCCTTGGGAGTGTGGAAATAAAGTGCAGTGTCTTTGTAACCCAGCCTTGGTGTCTTGTGCACACACCTGGGGGAGGGAGCAGGGGGTTTTCTATATATTTTCTATTTTTAAATGTATTTTTATATTAATTTATATATAATTTATATATAAATACACATATATAAACATACTGTTTTTATATATGTGTGTTTCTTATATATGTGTTATATATTTATCATATGCACAATGTAATTGCCTTGTACACTCAAAACTCTCCCAGACACTTTTTAATATATATACACATTTGTCTATACACATACATAGATATTTGTATACTAATGTATATATGAACACATACATAAAGTATATAGAATATAGTGTATAGAGGGAATACACAGTAGTTAATTATGCATACACAGAAACACTTCATATACAAATTGTATTTTATGTATTAGGTACTCATTCTAAAATAAACAATGATCCTATGCTCTATAATGTAAAACAAATATATTTAATATGATAATATATAATATTATTATATATTATTATGTATTATTATATAATAATAATATATGATATTATTGGGACAATCTTCTGTTAGGGCCTAAGCCCTCAGAACTTCCAAGATCACTTAAAGCATTTGGAAATATTTTACAGCTCTCAGGGCCTTCATAGACTTGGAAAGCAGATAAGAGTGAGGGAGATTTTGGGAAGGAATTCTCCCCTGTGAGATCAGTAAAGCCCTGGAAGAGGATGTCCAGAGAAGCTGGGTCTGTCCCATTCCTGAAAGTGTCCAAGGCCAGCTTGGACAGAGCCTGGAGCAGCCTGGGATGGTGGAAATGGATGATCCTTAAGGCCCCTTCCAACCCAGACCCTCTTGGGAGTCCCTGAGTTGGCAAAGCCTCATCCAGCAGGTAAATAAAGGAGTCTCAGGTCAGGAAAATGCTGCCCAAATCCCACATCTCTGTGCATGTCCCAGGGAAGGGCTGGGTCACCTCCACTGGCAGAAGAGGAAAAATAAATTTAACAAAAATTACATTTATCATCTTCTCTTCCTGCTGAGACTCATAGCTTAGGGCTGAGGGCAAGGAAAAGCAGCAGGAACTTGTCTGGGGAGTCTGGACAGAAAGACCTGAGCAGGTCCCAGTGACAGCAACTCCTGGACTGGTTTTAAAACCAAATTTAAGTGCAGAGTACCATGGGGAGGCTTGGGGGTGTTGTGCACAATAATTCCAACTCCAAGTCAGGTTCCTTTAGTAACTCCTTTATTAAAATCACAAACCAGAGTTAAAATTCCTACATTATTCACATAGGTCAAGTTTCTAAGTTCATTGAATAAACACAGTCCAGCAGCCAAAGGGGCCAGAAAGCCTGAGCAGTTCAGAACTGCTGGTTTAAGACTTCAGCCAGGGCCTTCTCACTCCAGGGCAGCTGGAAAAGTTCCTTCAGGCTCCATGGGAAGAGGCAGGAGCAGAGCTCCAGTGCAGAGACAAAGATCTCTCAAGATTACAGGTGAAACCGTACCCAGCGTTCACAGCTCAGCAGGAGGGAGGGAGCTGGGAACACCCACCTGGAAAATCACCTCCATTCACTCCAGGAATTTCAGAGGAAAAATTCTTACCCCCCACCTGGCCCCAACACACAAATATTTACAGAGACATAACAAAAAAAGAAGTAGTTTGGCTCCCTTGCTGAGGGCAGGAGCTTGCTGCTCCTGCAGCAGGAGAATCCGACTCCCTCAAAAGCCACCAGGAATGTGGCCTAAAGGGATGGGAAAAGCTCCAGGACAGGTAAACTACTCCTTGATGGGGGTGCAGCCTGAGAAGAAGCTGATGTTGCTGCTCAGCATCCTCTTCTTCCTCCTCCCAAAGGGGTTCTGGTTCTCCCGGGACTCCTCATCCCTCCCGAGCAGGGAGGCAGCAGTGCTGGGAATCTTCAGGAGCACCTCCTGCTCTGTGATGTCCTGCAGGACCTGGGGGAAAGCAAAGCACAATCTTTGGAGTTAGTCACAGCTGGGGTGACCCACCAGAGGCAGCAGGACACCAAGTGCCAGGCCAAACTTAAGAGTTGCTTTTTTTACTCAAGCCAGGAAAAAGACAAATTTTTTGACAAAATATCAAGATGCAGCAGGAAGAGACAGCAGTTGGAATAGTGGGCTCCCATGGGATAAGAGAATTTGTTTAGCTGAGGTGAAATGAGATGTGCCAGGTCAGAGAGGTCACTTTGAACAGGATTTTATCCTGCAAACTCCTCACTTCCCCTCTCTCCTTGCTGAAGGTGCTGCAGGAAAACGTGTCAAGCTCGTGGCATCATTTCAGTGTGGGAACTTAAGAATTCAGCACACTCTCAGCTTCCACACGAGCTGCCTGCAGCTGTGCAGAGTTTTCCAGCAGCAGCTTCTCCTCTGGGGTGATTTCCCTCCAAGACCCCTCACTCAGCAGCTCTGCTCTCCCCTGGGAATACCTTGGTGGTTGGAGTGATACACACGGGCTGGAAGAAGCTCTCTTCTGCTTTCACTTCCGTGGGGTCTTCCAGCTTCAAGGACCCCTCCGAGTCCCTTTTGTGCTCCTCACATGTTGTGGTTTCCTGAGGGGCAGCAGAGGGTGAAGCTCTTGTGGAACATGCATCCCTTCCCTTCCCACCACAGCCCTCTCCTTTCCAACTGGGAAGTTTTCCACAGTACAGGATGCTGCAGCTCAGACTAGGCCTCCATAAAATGGGCAATAATTAGAGCACTATGGGACGTCCCTGCTCCACATCTCTGAGATCCAAGAGCAAAATTCCCACTAGGAACATCAGTTTCTCATGGACCTTCCTGCTGCTACAAGCCCCTCCCCCAAACCATCCCTTCCATTCTTAAAAAGAAATCTGGGAATGAGTCAGGGTTTTGTGTTGTCTGAAGCCAAAGACAAAACTTTAATTTATTTAGTCCAAAAGGAAAAATGGAACTTTTTATCCTCAGATTTGTGGATGAGAAATGGGAGCACGAATATCTTTGCTGTGAATCTCCAAAATTCTGTCCTGAAAGGCAGAGTCTGGTCCTGCAGTGGAAAATTTTCCTCAGTTACCAGAGAGGCACTAATTAGTGACATTCACAGAGTTTCAGCAAAGTGCACCTGCTCTGCCTGGACAAACTATACTTGTGTGGGAATTATCCCTTCCTCCAGGTTTGCTCCTGCCCAAACGCAGCCCCTGTGCCCCCCAGAGCCAGCAGCACTCACCAGGCCCCGCTCCCTGTTCCTGCACGTGGCCGCGGCGCAGCTGCAGCCGTCGGTGCATCCCAACTTCTGCTTCCTGCAGCCACACTGCCTGTTCCCACAGCGGCCCTTGCACGAGCACTGTGAGGGAGGGAAGGGGGATCCAATGGCCAGGATGCTCCTGGAATGCTCCAGGTCCTGCCAGCTGTGGCATCTCAGGGACAGGGGCATCCCCAAGCTGCCCCTTGTCGCATTTTGCTGCCATTTCACTGCATTTTGCTACATCCCAGAATAACTGTGCTCCTAATATCCAGAATAAAATCCTTCCACCTACAGATCCATCTTCAGGATCTACAGAAGTACCTTCACAGTTACTCAGTGACTGACTTGAGGTTATGCCAAAGGATCCCAGTTTCTGTGCCACACTTCCACAAAAAGAGGGAGTGCCCACCCCAAAAGCCTCAGGAATTTTCTGAGCCACAGGCTGAAGCTCCAGACTGACACAGACAGATGGAAGCTGAGGCTCTGTCAAGACTGCAAGCTGCAGGTTCCCAAAGGAAACAGGGATCCACAACAGGCCATCCTTTTTTTTTGTTTGTTTTTTTCCCTGAAATTGGCTCCCCGGATGGATCTGGCTGCTGTTGGGGCTGTTCCTAAAGCAGAGGCCAGCTCAGACACAGGCAGCAGGACAGAACATGGGAGAAGGTGACTTGGACAGGGAAAACCTGTCCAGGAAGGTCTTGCTGACTGCAGACAACCTTTGCTGTATCTGTGGGAATTTCCAAAATATCCCCAGGCACCCAAATAATCCATTCCTGCCACTCTGAGAACAGTGGGGACACCACACCTCACAGCTCCATCCCAACCCCTGTACGCAGCAAGTGATTCCCTAGCAGACACTGGATCAAGGGCAGCTGGATCTTACCCCCATGAGGTTTTTCCTGGGTCCTCTGCCTGCTTTCCCAGGAAGCCAGTCAGAATCCTCCAGCTCCCCAGGGTCAGAGAACAGGTCCTCCACATCCACCTCGGGGCTGGGTGCTCGGGGCTTGGCCGTCGTCTGCCGGCGGCACTTGGGCTGCAGCACAGGAGCACAAGGGGTTAGGCCACCAAAAATCAGCTCTATTTCATTAATAATATTAATAATGATTACATTTTAATAAGTTTTATTAGGGTTTTCAGAGTCCCTCACAGCTAAGAAGGTTGTGGGGTAAGAGAGGGAAATAGAGATCCAATTATCAGGATTGAAAATTCAATCAATTTAAACTATTGATGACAAATCCTTGGAAGTCTGAGTTGTTGACACATCACATGACAAAAAACAAGTGTCACACTCCTGTCCAAAGAGTTTTAAATAATTTCTTCCTCCCAGCACTAAGATTTGGCTCTATGCAAAGCAGCAAAGTTGGCTGTGAAACATGTGCCTTGCTCCATCATTTAAAGACTGAGAATGCTACAGAAAAACAATCTGGATTGTGAAGGAGGATAGAGTCAGAACTACAGTGAGGAAACAGGGTTGGGGGTTTGTTTGCTTTTTTTTTTTTTTAACCAAAAAACTAATGCAAGGTATGTGAGTCTTCTGGAAAGGACTGAATTAAATGAGCAGAATTTCAATTAGTAGAACAAGTGCCTGGTAAAAGCAGCTTAGGAGAAAGAAAACTACATTATCAATAGCCAAGATTAACTCTGGCAAAGAATTCAGGTGCAACACAAACGGTGCAGCCTCTTACTTTGGGTGGAACATAATCAAAAGAAGAGTCTGGAGACTCAGGTGGCCTTTGCTGGATGTGCCGGAGCTTCTGGCCACTGGCAACTTGGAGGAGCAGCAGTTTCTGTCAAAAGGGACAAGAATTAGCTCTGCAAAATCATCAAACCCAGCTGCCACAAGGCTCTGGTGTCTGTACCAGGCTCTACCTGTTTCAGAGTGTCATTTTCCCGGAGGAGTTCCTGGTTCTTCTCACAGATCTCCCTCATTTTTTCCAGCTCTTCCTCCTGTTTGCAGGACAAGAGGAAATTTGTTTCATTGGAGATAAAGAAGAGAAAATCCCCCAGGGTTATTCCAGCATGCACAGCAACCACCTCATGCAGGTTTCTGCAAAGGGAACACAGAATCCTTCTCCTAATTCCACACAATCCTTCTCCTAATCCCAAAGGATCCCAGCCTCCCCCAGCCCCTGCACCTGGAACCGCAGCCGCTCCTGCAGTTGTTTCTCCTGCTCGTTCAGGGAATCTTCCAATCTCTTCTCTGCTGCTTCTTTCTGCTGGAATTGGCTGAGCAGGTACAGAACCTAAAAGCAAGTTGGAATAAACAGGGGTGAATTCCTGAAAGGAACACTGGGCATCAAAGTCCAGGCTCAGGGAAATTTCCTGTCACTTCCAGCACAATTCCACCCTGATCTATTTGAAAAGTGATCTTGTGTTCAGGTGTAACCTCTTCATTTAGAGCAGGAGGAAAGTTACTGAACAAACCAATTTGCACAGGATAAATACAGAGATTTCTTTGGCTTTGAATGAACCACCTGCAAAAATCCAGCAAAATTTGAGCTGATATTCAGCACCAGCTTCATTTCAGCACATCCCCCTTTGCCTTTCTCTCTGAGCAGACCTGGAGATCAGACTCCAAATTTCCATGAGCTGTGATTCACCTTTTCCTGGTGCTGCTGTTCCTGCACCAAAATCTGATTTTGGAACTCTGCCTCCATCTCTGCTATGTGGTTTCTCTCTTCCATCAGCATCTTCTGCACATCAGAGCAGCTGGCCTGGCTCTGCTGCAGGCCACTCTGCAGTTTGCTCTCCTGCACTTTGGAGGAGACCAGCTGGAAAACAAGAGCAAAGCATGGCTTGGGACAGGGATTTCCTGCTGGGACAGAGATTCCCTCCTGGGACAGGTGCTGCAATGTGGAGAAGCATCCCTGTAACTTCCAGCCACCCCAGGAACTGGACCAGCCCTCAGCACCAAGGAAACCAGGAGAGATTCAGAGGCAGACACTTTGGAAGTGCAAACCAGGGAGCTGAGGGTCTCGTTCACAGTCCTGAATTCACCTCCCTTCCTACAGTACTTTGAGTATTTTCCTTTTCACCCTTCTCCTTTGATTTCTAAGCAACAGGGACCAACAGGTAATTCTGTCCTTCAGCTGCTTTTTCCCTGATCCCATAATTCTCCAATTTCTCTTTTTCCCATGTCAACACCAACTCCACTGCTTCCCCACCTGCTCAGGAAGTATTTTAGATACTTTTTCTTCTCTTCCACCTCTGAAATTTGCTTTTTGCCTTTCCCATGCAAGCATTTAGATGGTATCTCCAGACCCTCATCTATTCCATCCCCTCCTCCCTGCTTTTCAGATTTCATTCCCCCATAGATTACTTTAATCCAAACTCGAGAGGAGAATAAACCTCATCCACTACAAGAAGGCTCTACTCAAATTCCTTTGGTCACTTCCTGATATTTGTGGCTAAGCAGACTTACAGCCTTTGTTTTCAGGGATAAAAGAGGAAAATGCACAGGGTTTACCTCTCCCAGGAGATACTTCAGAGCACATTTGGCCTCCAGGATGGTGGCAATGCTGTCCCAGCGCTGCTTGGCCCGGTCTCCATTGTCTGCATCCAGGAGTTTCTGCTGCAGATCTGCTATCTGGGCACTCCTGGGGAAGAATCCATGGATTTGGGGTTACAACACAGGAGAAAACCAGGGCTGGTTTCTGGGCTAGTGTTACTGTACCCAGCATATTAAATAAAATAGTACAAATTGAGATTTTTGCTGCTCAGTAGAGCATCTGGAGCCTGCATTGCTTCCCTGGGGAGTTTTGCCTCCACTCCACATTCCCAAATAAAAGTGGAGGTTTTTCCCCCAGAGGTGCTCACTAACAGCTCAAAACACCCAGTCTAAGTGCCTGGGTATTTTCCCCACATTTTGGAAAAATTCCAGCCACGAAAACCCACTGAAAGGAGTTTGGGGGTTTCACCCTCTGAAAAGCCATTTTCAACTTGTTTGGTCAGTTTGCCAGTAGATACTTGGCCAACACCAAAAACCATTCCTCCACATCTTTCACCATTTGTTATAAATCCTTCTGATGGATGGGGTGTTGGGACCAAATTCCTTCCTGAAATATCCTTTGAACCCCAAGAACAGGAAATTCTTGGTTCTGTAAAAATGGATTTTTGCATCAAATTCGGCATTTTTGGGCTTGAACTAAACAAGGACAAAATTTCAGATGTCACTCCCTATCACCCTGTGTATAAAGATGTGGATTCTTGGTGTAATTATACCTCAGCTCTGTTTACAGTTCCAATTTACCGTGAGGAATGTTTTTCATCTGTGGAGACAGAGCTTGGCCAACCATTCCACCAAACACCAAAGGTGCTCCATGTAGCATTGGAAGGCTTTCCTTGCTGACACCCAGTGTAAATATGATTATAGACCACAGATGCAGAGGAAAAAGGTCTTTCCATCAGTATGACTCAGACTGTAAAGATGATTTTGAACCTTGGAGTTTTGGAAAAAGATTTTCAGCATCTGTATTTTTACCCCAATTTGCATTGGCAGTGGCTGTAAAACAATTAGATGGGTTAGGGTGCTGGTTAAGCAAGCACAGCAATGCAACTTCTCTTGCACTGAGTGAAAAGGCTTTCCCCCATCATTGCAGTGTCAGTGTGTGTGGATGAGCACTGTGGCAGTGCCTTACCTGAGCTCCATCTCTGTTTGCAGGCTCTCAATCTGCTTAGAGACAGAGAGATCCGTGTCCAGAGCCTCCAGGTCAGCCAGGCAGTACGTGCGCCTCTGGAAGCACAGCACACAGGGATGCAGGGCAGGAACAGGGGAGGAAATCACACTTTTACAGACATTCCAGCTAGGAAAGCCTCCAGACACCTCCCCACAGCTCCAGTTCCATTGTTCCTCCCCAAAACCTGTGTTAAGGGGAGTGAGCCACTCACATCCCTCAGATTCCTTGAGGTTGGAAAAGCTCTCCCAGAGCGTTGAGTCCAACCATTCACCCAACACTGATGGGTCACCCATGTCCCCAAGTGCCATGTCCAGATGGTTTTTGGACACTTCCAGGGATGGTGGTTCCACCACTTTCCCTGGGCAGCCCATTCCAAAGCCTCACTGTCCTTTCAGGGAAAAAAATTTCCCAAATTCCATTAAGTAACAAGTTCCTTCAGCACCTCTTGTCCCTGACAGGTCAGAGGATAAAAATATTAACCCCTTCCTCCCAGAAAGGGTGGGATCCATCCCCACCTTCTGAGGGAACAGGTCAAGTAGGAGAGAGAAGAATGAACCCAGTATTGCTGAACAGCCAGAGGAGTGGGGTCGGAAAAGGGGAATTTCCCTCTTACCCGCAGCTTTGGAGGAGGGTTTTCTCCAGCATCTTTCTTCTCTTTCAGCTGAAGGAGTTCTTTTGCAAGGATTTTCCTGTCCTCCAGCAGATCTGCCAGGTGTCTTCGAGCTTCCTCAGTGCTGACAAGAACCTCAACTTCATTTGCAAGCCAGCTCTGGAAAAACAACCCCCAAACCCCAGTGGTTGAGCTCAGCTTCACAACTGAATCCTTCTGAATAATCCCATTGCAATTCCCTGGTCCTCCTGCTGTGCTCCAGCCACCAAGGCCAGCAGCACCCACCCCAAATCCCAGTTTGCTCAGTGTAGGGATGCAAAAATGCTTTTACCCACCTTGACTCGTGCAGCAATTCCTTCCATGCCCCGATTTTGGGTCTCCTTCCGTTTATCTGCCACCTCCTTCTGCCTCTGCAGGGCATCCTTGAGGCGTTTGTTGGCAGCTGCTGCCTGGAAAAGATTCCACAAGGAGCTGAACAGGGACTGCAAATCATCTGCTACAGCTGCAAACACCAGGGATTCCCAGCCCAGGGCAAACACCGGGACAGCGACAGCACAAGGTTAATAAATCTCAAGTTATCCTGGTTTAACTCAAGAATTCCTGCCCTTGATTTATTTCCTTTGCTGCCATTCCTCCTTTAAAAGAAAAGCTCCTTCTAGGCCTGAAAGTAGAAGAAAACACCCAAAATGAGGGGTTGAAGATGCATTTCTTTTACAAAGCCATCCTGAAAGGATTTTGAACTGCAACCTTGTAGATCCACCACCCAAACTCATTCCCCACTTCCTACCTTGGGCATCTGCATGGATCTGCCACTGGAGCCTGGGACCCAGAGCCACCTGAAACCCAAAGCCACCTGGAACCCAAAGCCACCGGAACCCAAAGCCACCAGGCCCTTAAGGAGCAAATTTAACTGGGATTCCTCAAAGGCAGAAATGGGGATTTCTTTACAAAGATTTTTTTTTATTCCCCAGCCTCTAAACTTCCTTTCAGAGGTTTCTGTGCATCCTGTTCCTTCCTCCAGCCCCACTTGGCAGACTTTAGGGATTGTCTGGGATTTCCAGGAGATCTTGGCTCCTCACCTCCTCTGTTTTGCGCCGGAGGACGTTGGCCTGCTTCTGGAAATCCCTCTCCAGCTTGAGGAGCTCATATTGTCTCTTACGATCCTGCAAGGACAAACAGCTGCAAAAGTCACATTTTCCATGATAAAGGAAAGGTTGCAGCCCCAAAATTCCAGCCTGAGCACCCCAAGGCAGTGAGGGGCAGGAATTGCTGTGACACTCCAGGTGTTTGCTGGCCATTGCACTCAGCAGCTGGATTTTATTGACCTGCAGATCCAACATTTCTTTGGAAGTTTAAAAATCTCCCATGCTGAGGCCAAACTCCACAACTGAAAATCCTTCAAAAATTGACTGATTTTGCTTTCTGCTTTAGAGCAGAGTCAAAGCTTGAAGAGCTTGAAGATCTCCAGCCACAAACAAGTCAAGTGGTGAAAAGTGGCAGCCATATGAGCCAAGCTTCTCTTGAAAGCATTCTCAGCTCTTCTGAGATACTTCCCAGTTAAAGAAACTTTTCAGCAATTGTTTGGAGGGAGGAATAGTGTGAGGGGCTTGTTTGCTCACCTTTTCCTTCAGCTGGATCACTTCCTTGTCCTTCTGCTGCTTCCACTGCCTGAATCTCTCAGTGTCTTCTTTCATCTGACGCATCAGCTGCACCCTTTGCTGCTTCATTTCCTGAAAAACAGCAGTGGCTGGAAGAATTATCCAGATTTACATCCTAAAGAGCTTCAACCTCTATTCCCCCCTGTGCCTGCCAGGTGTGGGGAGTGGAAGATGGGAAATCTTGCTGTACTCCCACTCAGGACACTCTCAAAGTGCTAAAAAACAGGGATTTTTTTTTGGCATAAGAGAAAGACCAACACAGGCACAATTTAGAGAAATCAAAGAGGAATCAAATTCTTTGACTAAGGTAATAAATTAGAAATGCCAGAAGATACTTTGGACTTATTTTCCTCCCAAATCTCAGTAGCCACCTGCCTATTGTGGTCATGTAGCCACAGGAATCGTGCCAAAACCTGCTATTTTCAGTCTGAATAAACAGAAAGTGGACTCCTGTTTGGGATTTCTGGGATTCCTGTCAGGGATTTCTGGGATTCCTGCCTGGGAGCTGCTTTGCCCACCCTGGCTCAAGTCAGAGGTGTCTGTTGGTTACCCTGATCTCCTGGTTCAGTTTGGACACCGTGTGCTCTGTGGATTCCTTCAGCTTCAAGAGCTTGGATTGCTCATTCAGCTTCTTCTTGAGCTCAGTAATTTGTGCTTCCAGCTCCTGGAGCCTTTTCCGGCGCCGCTCGCTCAGCCTGGAGAGGAACAACAACAAATCCAAATGTCACCTCTGTCACCTCTGCTGCTGCTGAAAGCCCACAGGAGGCTTCTCTGCAGCTCCTGGCACTTTAAAGGGACATTTTTACACCAAAAAAGAGCTTTTACAGGTCATGGAAGTGCAAGACATTGGATTTTCAGACACATTGACAACCCCCAGGGCTGCAGGCAGAGCTCTCTTACTTGGCCTGGTTAATGTCCTTCTTTGCCATTTGCAGAGCAAGGACCAGCTCCTCCTTTTCCTTCTGCAAGTTGCTGACCTCCAATTCCAGATCCCTGATATTGGTCTAGAAAAGACAAAAAGAATAAATCTCCAAATAAAAACCTTGGAAAGACACCCTGACACAAAGCTTTAAGATTAAGAAACCTTGAAAAACCCAATTCCTTCCCAGCAGGCTGCTAAACCATCTCATCTCAGAGCAGTGTGAGGGTCACAGGGGCTGGCCCAGTACACTCTGGAGCTTTGGTGGGCACAGAGTCACTGGGGCCATGTCCTGACTGAATCATTTCAGAGATGGGAGATCCCAGCACAGCAAGGAAAACTGCCCAAGGGAGCAGGGACCCAGCTCATGGAATAAACCCAAATCAGAACAGGCTCCTGAGGACAGATCTCCCTTCCCTCCCCAGCAGGAATTGGGGAAAACAAACTGATCAAGGAGGATGTCAGCTTTACCTGGTACTGGGACTGAATGGGCCCAAGCTGAGTATCATTTTGAGACATTTTTTTGGCCAGGGCCTCTTTCAGAGTCAGGGCTTTGTTGAGCTCCAGCAGCTCCCTGGAGAGCTGTGCCTGGCGCAGGGCGTGTTGGGTGCTGAAGTCAGAGGCTCTCTTGGATTCCTGGCCCACTTCTGCTCCCTGCAGGAGACACAGCCATGAGGAGAGGCCAATCCAAAGCTCCTGAATTACATGATCTCTGTTTCTACAGAGCACTTCAGATTCATTTTTATGTAAAAAATCAGCTATTCAGAAATGAGAACAGGTTCTTGACTGTGAACACATTGAGTTTGGAACAGCACATACAAGGGTGATGATTTATCAAGCATTTGGGTTAGAAAATGAGCAGGAGGGGAGCAGATAAAAGTGATGAGGAGATAAAACCATGCCCCAGTGAGGTGTGCATTGCTGAGCCCCTCACTTACACCTGGAGAATCCTGTTCAGAGTTTGGCAGCTCTGCAGCAGCTTCTGCGGCGGCAGCATTTTCACTCTGGTGGACAAAGAGAAGAATATTTGGGTGAAAAGGGAAATATGAAATAAAATGAAGGAAATAACAGCCTGTTGGCACATTATGGCAAAGCACAATGTGATTGTCCTCTGGCCAGAACCTCTTTGGAAAGAGGAAATCATCATCATCCTCCTCCTCAAGGAAGGTAGGGAAACTCCTCCATGTTGGGAAAGCCATTCCTTGAAATCTTCCCTGAACTGCAGCACTGAGAGAACAGGAAGAAGAGGAGGAGAGAACAGAGGAATGTCCAGTGAGGGAGAACTGAAATTCCTTCATTAGACAAAAGCCTGGAAGCTTCTATTTAACAATTTCAGAGCCCTGCGATTTACATTGTCCATAAAAATCACCAAGTTTGGAACACTCCATCCAATTTAGGGACTGTAAATCCCTGCCAAGCTCCTGTATCAGGTTTTCCCACATAGACTCCTCCTTCCCTTCCCCCCCAGGAGCAGCACAAGTGGCCTTTCTGCAGCATTACAGCACAACAGGACAGTTTTGAAGTGATCTCAAGAGTCATTTCACATTTTAATAGCTGGGCTCCTTGAGGGAAGCTGTTGGAATGGAATTCCAGATTTCCTGAGTAAGGTGTCACAACTCCCTAGGTTCAGCCTTACCTGCAGCTCAGCCAGCACCTGCTGCAGGTTCCTGATCACCTCCACATTTTCCTTTAACTCCTCATCTTCCACAGTCTCCACCAGCTTCTGCAGATCCAACTTGCACCTGGAAATGTGGGAACAAGTCCATGCTGAGTTTGTGCCCGGGAAGAACAACTTTCCCCACTCAACTTCTGAATTAATTCTGGATGAACAAACTCCAGCTGACTGGATCCAGTTTATCCCACAGAAAACATTGAATTCCCAAGGACATTATCCCAGGAGAAGGGTGTGGGGACACTTACACAGCGTGGTGCTGGAGCTGCTCTAGTTTTGCATTCATCTTCTCATTTTCCTGCTCTGTCTAGAGAAATCAGAATTGTAGAAGATAAGAAGCCAGAAATCAGCTGATAATTTGCAGTAAAAGATTGGCAGTGTTAAAATCAATGCACTGAAAGATCTTTTATAGTCAGGGCCATCAGTCTGGATTTCACAGCTTTATTTCAGGGATAGACACTGCAGGCAATAGGAAAAAAGCAGGGTGGGGAAGGGAGAGCACAAGTGTGCAAGTGCTATTTAAAATAGTAAAACAAAATATTTTGAAAAGCTGAAAGATTCAGCTGAAAAAATTTCCGAAAAGAAAACTAAAGACCAACAGATTCAGGCAGGTTTTTGGTTCTGACTGGTTTGGAATCAATATGAAAGGAACATTTAAGAGATATTCTCAGCATGTCATAAACACAGGAGCAGCTGTTGATTCACTCCCAGCAATTTAGAGCTCTCCTGGGATAACGGAACTTACCAGGATGATCCTCTCCAGCATCTGTGCTGTTTGCCCAGCAGCCTCACTCAGCCCCTGGCTCAGCTTCTGGTTCTCCTCCTGCAGGGATTGGTTCTTCTCCATCAGGGATTGGAGGCTCTCAGAAGGGGCCAAACCACTGCAACAGCAAGGAGCAGTTGGGTGTGAATCTGGGCTTTGGGACAGCACTGAAATTACCTCCAAAATGATTATTATTATTCCCTAAATATTTTAAAACAAATAGCCCAGAATGGCTTGGGAGGGAAGGATCTTAAAGCTGATCCAGCCCCACCCCTGCCATGGGCAGAACACCTTCCACAGACCAGGCTGCTCCAGAGTCTGTCCAAGCCTTGGACACTTCAGAATGCAGGAAAAAAACTCCAAAGAGGCTGTGAACTCCATGTCCTTGGGTTTGGAACATCCCCAGAACACAACACCTGCACAGCCCAACTCTTGTCCCAGATTTTGTGCTTTAAGGATAATGGAGGTGGAACTGCCCCACATTTAGGGGTAGAGGAGTGAGGAGAACAGGGATGGATGGGTGTCAGAGACAGGACTTTATTCAGGAGGCGTTTCCTGCTTCCTCTTCTACTTTCTGCAACAGATTTTTGCAATTATGAGGTGTTTGCTACAAAACTAAATATCCCAAGGAATTTCAGTAAGGATGACAAAAAAAAGGGAAAAAAAGCAACCAATTTGTTCCCCCCTCACTCCACAGCCCTGCTCAGAGCTAAGAGATCTAGAGACTTCTCTGGAGTGTGATAAATACACATCCAGAGGACATTAAATAACAAATCTTACTTGAGAGCCACGGGCAGAGTCCCTCCATGGGCCTGGAGCAGCAACACCTGGAGCTGCTGGACCTGCAAAGACAAATAATTATTGCTTGTGAATGTAACAGCTCCATGGATCCTTGGTCTTCCTGACTCTCCTGCTCCATAATTCCCCTTTTACCACTACCTGTGGAAAGGAGTGGTGCTGTTACAGGAGTACTTCAAGTTGTTTATTCCTCAAAAGGTTCTTCACTTCCCTCTGGGATCACCCCAGGGAAAACCCTTCCCTTCCCCTCGTGCTGAGCACAGGCAGAAGATGTCAGGAAGGCACCAAACCATCTCTGTATTTCTGATTGTGCCTGTAGCTCACCAGGCAATGATTTGTTGGGTGCAAGGGAAATTTAAATTACACCAGCACCACCACTTTTCTCTGCCTGCAGGAAAACTCCAAGAAATAGCCAAACATCCCCTTCCCACCAGCTCCAGAGACAGAGCAACGCACATCAGAGATGTTTTGCATTTTTTGTGAGGTTGTGCCTTCCTTTGGGGTTTGCTGAGGGGTTCCCCCAGTACCTGCTGCTTCAGCTGGTGCAGCTCAGCTGCCTGGGGGTCCACGTTGACAATGGGTTTGTTTTTGATCTTCCTGGCCCTGTCAGCATAACGCAGAGTGTTCAGGGTCTCCTCCAGGTTGGAATCTGCTGGGCTCACACAGGCAATCATCAGAGTGTGGCTGTTCCCACCCAGGGAGTCTGGGAAGGAGAAGAAACAATGTCAAAGCTGTCAGAGCAACGATGACAGTGAAATGTCATCCTTCAAGGGTTCCAACCCCATGAGCGTGTCCCCAAAATGCAGATTAAACAGCTGGATTTTGGTGCCACTTGTTACTTTCTCCTCTGTACACTCAGTTTTGTTTTAAAGTGGGTTTTTGAAAGCCAAAGTCAGGGTTTGAAATCAAAGGTTTCACCCCAGAAGCCTCAGTTGTTGCCCTAATAAATAATTTCTTTATGCCATTTCTGGCCTGGTTCTTTCAGGTTTGCCCCTCCCTTGTCCTCCCTAGTAACAAGACCTCCATGAATATCCAGAATTTTCTCCAATTTAAGGAATTATTGGCTAAGAACAGATCACAAAGCTGCATGAAACTTCATCCTTTGGTATTATACAAATTGGCTCTTAAAACTACTGATCAGAAAAAAAAAGGGGGGCCCCACATCCAGCCTAATCCAGGTTTTAATTAGGTACTTTCAGACGTGGAAAATACTGAAAGAGCTTTTGCAGCAAATTACGTAATTACCATAAAAATCCCAGTAATTTCATTACTGAAGCTGTGCCCAAATTAAAGGGTAATTTAAATAAAATGCATTGAAAGACAAATCTCAGCAATTGAAATACAAAGACCAGATATTCAGACTAAGAAAACAAATCCCAGGGAAGGCACAGACAGCTGGAGCTTCATTCTGGCTGTGACATCACCCAGGGAGTTGCTATAATTAAGGTACAATAATAGATCTCTGCTCCCAGACTTCTCCTCTTCCTTCTCCCCACCAAAAATAAGCCCTGATTTTGTCTTGTTTCCTCCTGTCACAGCAAGTGCAGGAGAGCAGGACTTGTTTTGAGCTCATTTCACTGCATTTGCAACCTAAAATAAAAGATTACAGGAAAAGCCTGGCTTCAGTGAGAAATTAAACAAACGAATCCATTTTCAGCAGCAGCAGCTCTGAGCTGGGGGGTTTTCTCCTACTTTGTTATTTAAAAAGCATCTGCAAGTTCAGGCTTTGTCATCATCTTCTCTCACCTTGCAGCAGCCTGGTCAGCTTGGAGTCTCTGTAGGGGACAAACCCTCCCTTTTTATTCTCGTCTCCCAGAGCACTGATGACATTCCCCAGGCACAGGAGGCCTCTGTTGATGTTGATTCCTGCAGACAAAGCTCACAGTGAGCACAGCCACCTCAACAGCTCCAAACTCCTCATTTCCTGCCCTTATTAAAAATTTAACAAGGTTAAAAAAAGCAGATTAAAGGGTTAAAGAATGCTTTGTTTTTTTATTAACTCCCAAGTGAGAAGAAACCCAAACTCCACCAGTCCTAGCCCAGAGACCTTCTTTCAGTCTGTCTCCCTCAGCCTTGGTCTTCTTTTGTCTCTCAGAGCCAGCAAGATCCACCAGGTGCAGCTTGCAGTGAAAACTGCAATTCCTAGGGCAGAAAGAAACTGTTTTACTCTCCCAGGTACAAAAGGAGCAGCCCAGGAGCTGAAAATTCAGAGAGCCAAAACCTGAACTGCCTTGAGAAGCACAGCTCAGGACCAGGATGAGGAAATTTTGGCAAAGTAACTCTCATCAGCTGCACAGTGACACCCACTTGTCATTTTTCTTCTTCTGATCAATGCAGATGGTGAAGATGGCATGGGATCTGGAGGACTGGGAATTCATGGCCGTGGATCCCACAGTTCTGGAGTTGTTCCCCTGCTCCAGGCAGGACACGGTCTCTTGGGCACAGGTGACATTTCTTTCTGTCAACCCCACAATCTGTAGCCAGGAAGGAAATATTGTTTATCCTCTGCTTCCTCTTAATCCCACCTGGGATCAGAAAAATCTCCCTGCACCTCAGGCTGTGCCAGCCCATTCCCAGGGGGCTGGAATGGAAACTCCCAGGAAAAACTGGTTGTGAATTTCACTTCAGGAACATGGAATAACATCCTGATGCTGTTCCTAAACACCCCCCAGGTTCCTCTGCCTGCTCCAGAGCCAGCTGGGCTCTGGGATGGAACCAGAGCACCTCAGGGCTCCATGGATATCCCAGTCACAGGAAGGGGCTTTGAGTGAATGGGGAGGGGATTTGTGTGAATAAAGTACTGCAGAGGCAACCCCCAGGGACACAAACCAGAGAGGGGATGAGCAGGAGGGACAGGATGTGCTCCTTGGCAAGCTGTGCTTTCCCTGAGCATCCCACCCCCTGGATCTCTGTGTGCTGCTCCCAACACATGGATGAGTCCCATCCCACTGCTTTAGGGATGGCAGAAACTCCCACATGGACCCCTCCTTCAGTCCCCAGCCCTGCAGACCTTGATGCCTTCCTTGGGATCCTCCCGGATGCTGATGGGGGAGCGCTCTCGGGAGGGGCACAGCAGGTCCAGGATGTCCTCGTTGTAAATCTGGAGGCAGCAGAGGAGCAGCTCAGAGTTACCAGCCAAAGAAAGGAGCAGTCATGCTGAAATTTGGGCTAATTTAGCATCACATTTTACTCATTTCACCTTTAGGGAAAGACACCTTGGACCAGAAAGGCTTAACAAACCTCCTGGAGTCTTAAGGATTGACTTAATCAATATCTGTTACCTGAAGGAGGTGACCTCAAAGCTCCCTTTATTCCTAACTTGATAAAAACCAAACTTTTACCTCCAAATAAGAAACTTTGAGGATGAAGTCCCAATCCTGCCTTTGCTGTTTCTCCTCAAAGAGCAGCTTGATGACCCTGGGGATGACCCCCACGCTGGACTCATACTCCTGGTTGGCAGTGTAGGTGCCTCCCATGGAATAGGTTTTCCCTGACCCCGTCTGTCCGTAGGCCAAGACAGTGGCATTGTATCCTGAGGGGACAAAGAACACCCGGGTGAGTCACCTGGAGACTGAAATGAAAGCTGCATTTTTGAAAACCACCCTTGCAGAAAATCACCAGCTTTAAGCATAGGTCACAGTCAGGAACGCTGAGGGAAAAAAAAAAAGGCAATGAAAACTTCATAAAACACAGGAACTTCATAAAACTTATTATTCCAGCTCTTTTTTAAGACTGGATTTTTTATTAGAGCTAAACAGAAACACAGCACAAATTCTCTGCCATCCCAGCTCCACTGCAGCATCCTGGAACAGGATGTTGATCAATTCATTGTGTTATTCTTAAGGAGGAAGAGGGACTTTTTATAATGGCTTGGAGTTAACAGGACAAGGGGAATGGCTTCCACTACCAGAGGAATATTGGGAAGGAATTGTTCCCTGCGAGGTGGGGAGGCCCAGAGAAGCTGTGGCTGCCCCTGGATCCCTGGAAGCATCCAAGGCCAGGTTGGACAGGGCTTGGAGCAACCTGGGACAGGGGAGGGTGTCCCTGCACATGGCAGGGATGGGCTTTAAGGTCCCTTCCGACCCAAACTCCTCCGGCATTCCATGAAAACTGCCTCAGAGCACACACCCGCCTCGTTCTGCGGAGAGGAACGGGCTCCAAACGGGCAAAACCCGGGACAAACCTTTGAAGATGCCACGGACCAGAGGCGACACCGCGGTGTTGAAAACCTCCTCCTGCTCCACGGACGGGTCGAACACGTAGTCGTAGGTGAAGGCTTTGTCATTGCCCACCACGACCTGCGGGCGAGAGGGACGGGGCAGCGCTGGTAACGGGGCCCGGTGGCTGCGGGACCCCGGGAGCGCCCCGCGGCTCACCTGCGGCTCGCCGGGCACGAAGGACAGGCACGTCCGGCAGCCCTCGCTGGTCTCCTTGGGCACCAGCGGCCGGCAGCGCAGCGCCACGCGCACCGGGATGCCCTTCTCGTCCTCCCGCACCATCACCAGCCTGCGGGACACGAGCGCCGTGAGGCGGCCAGAGGCACGGAGCGGGGCTGGCCGCGGCCCTGCCCGGCCTGAGGGGGGAGCGGGCGGGAAGCGGCCTCAGCGGGGCTCTGGGGTGGAGAGGGGGGTGCAGCGGGCCTGCCGGGACTCGGCGATGGAGCGGAGGCCCCGGGCCGGGAGCGGGGCGGAGCGGGCCCGGCCTGGCCCTGCCCGGTGTCGCGGGGCGGCCGCGGGACTGACCTGGAACCGCCGCTGCCCGTTCCAATGGCGGCGCCGCAACGGCCACCGTTCAAACCGGGCCGCGCGCCGCCGCGGCCAATCACAGACAGGTACCGCTAGCGGGGCGGGCCGTAGCCAATCGCGGGGCTGTGCCTCGCCGAGAGGTGGGGCGACAGCCAATCGCAGGGCGGTGCGTCACTCAGGGGCGGAGGCAACCGAGGGCGGGGATGGGACCGCGCGAGGGGCGTGGCGAAGCCAATCGCGTGCGGCTGCGTCAGGAGGGGGGCGGGGCGAGGGGCGGGTCTCGGCCAATCGCAGCGCGGTGCGTCGCGCTCGGGGCGCGTCCCGGGCGCGGCGGAGCGGCAGCATGGAGGGCCGGGTGCCCTACGACGACTTCCCGGTGGTTTTCCTGCCGCCCTACGAGAGCCCGCCCGCCTGGGTGCCGCCGCACGAGGTCAGCCCGGGGCGGGGGGAGCGGGGGCACGGCCCGGGAGGGGCAGCGGCGGCCGCGGGGCCCCGCCGGGCGGGGGAGCCCGGCCCGGCCCCGGCTGAGCCGCCGCGCGTCCCCCGCAGCGCGTTTATCACCCCGACTACAACAACGAGCTCACGCAGTTCCTGCCCCGCACCATCGTCCTCAAGAAGCCGCCCGGGGCGCAGGTGAGGCGGGAGGCGCCGGCCCGGCGTTCCTGGGCGCGGTGTCGCGTTCCTGGAGTGTTTCCCGCAGAAAAGGCGCTGGGATCGCGATATTCCCGACTGGCAGCGTCCTGGCACAGGGAACTGCTGTGACAGGCGTGGGGCGGGCAGGGTGGCTGATGCCAGGGCGGTGGGCAAGGGGAGGGGTTGTTCACCATGTGGTATCCTGGGATGTGGAGCTGCTGGAGGATGGGAGCGGCTCCCCTTAGGTGTTCCCGGTGGCAGGAATGAGCAGAGAGGACCTGGCGCTGCTGAGCCCCGCAGCACCCACGCCTTGGATCCCTCCGGGAGGCAGGGCAGGGAGAAGAGTCCTGGGGAATTGGAAGGGCCCTGGACAGGGAGAAGAGTCCTGGGGAATGGAAAGAGAACTGGGCCAAAGGAAGGGTCCTGGTGACTGCATTTCCCTGCTGGTTTTTCCCACAGCTGGGCTTCAACATCCGGGGAGGAAAAGCCTCGCAGTTGGGAATCTTCATCTCCAAGGTGTGTCCGTCCTTGCGCTGTTCCCGCCCGGATCCTGCCTGTGCTGGTGGGAGCAGCTGAGCCCCAGGGAGGCTCTGGCTGCCTCAGAACATCCTGCACCACTCCCTGCTCTCCTCCCAGCCCCTGGAATTGCTCCCTGGGCGGTGTGGGAGGGGAGCTGTGGGAGATCCCCTGCTGCCATCCCTGCTCTCCCTTCCCAGGTGATTCCTGACTCGGATGCTCACAGGGCCGGGCTGCAGGAGGGGGACCAGGTGCTCTCAGTGAACGATGTGGATTTCCAGGACATTGAGCACAGCAAGGTGAGTGCTGGGATGGGGAATCCACTTCCCTGCAGCCTCTCAGCCCAGCACAGAACCCATGGAATGCTCTTTGCTCGTTTTCCAGGCCGTGGAGATCCTGAAGACGGCGCGGGAGATCACCATGCGCGTCCGGTACTTCCCCTACAGTACGTGCCCAGTCCTGGGAGGCTCCTTGGGAAGCAAATGCCATAAATCCCTGCCCATTCCAGCCCAGTTTAGCAACCCAAGGTCACTGATTGTTGATTTGGGATCAGGCACCACGTCAGGATAATGAGGCTTGGCTCCATCTGCCCATGTAGAAAAACTTGGAGAGCAGGAAGGTGGGATGGCTGGGAATGGAAAAGTTAATTTAAAGCTCATGACTTTCAGCTAATTATCCTTGAATAACACAGGAACAAGGTCTGGCACAAGTGCAAATGGTGGATATCCCTCCCTAAGGATGTTTGAATTGTGAGTGAAGGGAAGGACTGGGTTAACTCCCAGTTTCTGCTTCTGCACCTATAAAGTTATGGGATTTAAGGGAGAAGTCAAGCCAAACAAGGATTTTTCATAGAATGGAAAGTGGCCATTATGAAGAAAAGGAGTAGGGAAGAGGGGATTTTGAACAAATAATCTCAAAGAAAGCATTTTGTTCTGAATGCCCTACAATCACTAAAGTGACTAGTGGGGGTGCACTTCTAAAGCCAGAGGGTCTCCAACACTGCCTCCACTTGGGAATGTGTGTTTTCCTGAACATTTTGGGTGATTCCCCAGCCATGCTCTCCTTTGTCCCTCCCTCCCAGATTACCAGCGGCAGAAGGAACGGACAGTTCACTAACAGGGAGCTCCATCCTGCCAAAACCTCTCCACTCCTTCTTCCCAACGTCTGAGATGACTCCTCACGTTTCAGCTTTCACTGGAGGCACCACTGGCCTGCACAGGATCAGCTCTTTCCCACGTGGGGAGATGCCAAGGGGCTCATTTGGCTGGAAGGTGGCTGGGGATTGAGGCTGTGCTCCTGGGAATGGGTGTTGGGAAAAGCTGCTGTGAACTGGGTCCTGGGGGGCAGCTGCTCCAGCAGGATCCAGATTTTAGCAAGACTTAATTTAAATGAGTTCTGGGCTGGTTGTGGATCCCTTGATCCTGGAATCCCTGGTTGTTGAGCATTCCTGAGCAGAGCACAGGCATTGTCCTCCAGGAAATTCACTCTCTTGTGCCATGGAATTCTTTTCTTCTCCTCTGTCCCACCTCTGCTCTGCATTGCTGGCAACTCCAGGAGTAAATCCAGCCCCAGTCCATGCACAGCTCTGGCTGTTTGTGCCTCTTTGCTGATAAAACCCCCACAATATAGGACTGGGATGTTTGGAAATGTTAATTACCAAGGAAATTATCAGCAAATCCAGGGGCAAATGCCTGGTGGGATCACGTTGTAATGGCTTCAGGACAGCCCTGGCTCCTGGCTCTGACTTCTCTTCCTTGTGGTGTTTTCCACTTTTTCTGTAAAAACAATCAATAAATCAAGTACAGCAGCCTGAATTCAGCTTCTTCCCACTCAGGAAGTCGGTGTGGAGGTTGGGATGTACCCACCACGAGCACCATTCCAAGGAAGTGCTGGGACAAGGCTCAGCTCCAGTCACCCTTGCAGCCTGCAGGAGAAAATTTGGGATCTGCAGCTGTTTCAGGGCCTTTTTCCACTGACTCTGCTGGAAATCAGCCCCTGATGAACCTGGAGTGTCCCAGCACTGCTGGGAAGGAGCAAGGCAGGATTGTGGCTGTGGTGGCACCAGCACAGCTCCAGGAGCAGAGCAGGACACTGAGCCAGGCTGGGAATGAGGAAAAGACACTGGAAAAGAGATTTTCACTCCACATTAAAAATTAGCTTTTCCACCAGGGGAATGAACATCCTGGAAGCCCCTCCAACAAGGGAAGGAGACCTCTTGTATCACCTCTCTGGTTTCCCACAATCTCTGTGTCCCATAGGGAAGGAGGAGCTGCAGATCCAATTTCAAGGTTCAATCTGTCCCTCCTGCTTCAGAGCATTCCCTGGCAGGAGCTCCAGGTCTCCCTTGCCTGGGGCAGCTCCTCCCAGGGAATGACTCAGGTGTCTTCCTGCTGACCTGGCAGACAGGAAAGAGTGGATTCTCTCCCAAGGCACGCTCATGTTTTGGGTATGTTAATTAGCAAAGCATTAAGGCCACCGGAGTCCATTTCATCCTGCAGAACTTGAGCAGTTGCTGATTCCTGGTGGGAAAACAACAGCTCCAGCAACACTGGATTTTTTTTTTAGTGACACAAAAATGGCCTGAGAGGCACAAATTTATAAAATGATGGACTGGTTTGGGTGGGAAGGATCATCCAGTGCCTGGACAGGGAAGGCAGGGACACCTCCCACTATCCCAGGTTGCTCCAAGCCCTGTCCAGCCTGGCCTTGGGCACTTGCAGGGATGAAGGGAGCACTGCCAGGGGTTCAGGCTGCAGGGAAGCAGCACTGGCAGAGTCCTGCAGGTCTTGCTGGAGCAGCAGGATCAGCCCCGGGTGTGTTGCAGGGCAGGGCTCACCTGAGGGCTCCATTCAGAGTCACGTTTGCATCCACAGGGTGCTGCTGTTATCCCAAAATAGAGATCCTTCTTCCCAGGCCTTGATAACCTCCCCCAGGGCTGAGATCACTGAACCTTGGCCAGCCCTAACCCTCAATGAGGAAATTCCACCCACAACACCTTCCAACACCTGGACATTACTTCCAGCTCACCGGCTGCTCAGTTTCTTGGATTAAATCTCATTTTTTGCTGAGCAGGCTTGAAAGGAACAAAGATCAAACATCAAAGAAGAGACCTCCTGAGAACATTGCTACATATTCCACATTTTGCAAGAACATCAGCAAAGTCCTTTCTCCCTCCTCCTCCTGTCCTTCCTCATTCATCCTTCCTCCATTCCTCCTCCTCTTCCTCCATCCTTCCTCTGCTCCTCCTCCATCCCTGCTCAGGACAGGAATGTCACAGCTCAGAGCAAACCCCTCTCCCCCCAGCCCGCCGTGCACCAGGAGAGCGCGGTGTTGGTGAAATAACTTTATTTATTTAGTGATACACTGTGGCTGTGTCACACAGTCCTTACTCAGAGTTACAGTCACACTTACTCGCTACAGCTACAAGACAGCGGGGCCGGACACACGGCAGGAACACATCCAGAAAAACAGTGGGAAGGGAACTATTGGATTCCACTAATTACCCCCCGCCCCTAATTGGGGTCTCCCCCCTCCCGCCCCGGTCCGTGACTCGAACAACACGAAGGGACAGCAGAGCTGCCTGGGCAGGGACAGCAACACCTGTTCTACAGACACGGACACCGACACCAGCAACTCCCACAGGGGCTATGTACAGGGAATGGGATCAGCTTCCCGAGGGGTGGGACAGGACTCACATCCCAGCTTCCTCCTGCGGCCAGCTGCCCCAGGGGAGGGGACTCTGGGGACCTCAGTGAGCTGCTGCCAGGCCAGGGCTGCCACATCCCAGCCCAGGGCTGTCCCTTCCCCTCCTCGGGTGTCAGGGGTTGAGGGACACCCTGCCAAGGGAGGGGAGGGAGTGCCACTGACCCCCCCACCGTGGTCACACTGTGCTCACTGTCCTACCACAGCATGCTCCGTGTCACACAGGCCAGGTGGGGAAAGGACAGCAGAATTCTCCTCTCTGCCAACTTTTTGTGGACCCAAAACCCCAGGAAATCTCTGAAAAGCTCTATGAATTAATTCAAAACCAGGGGCTGGGGGAAAGGAGGCAGTTCCCAACCTCCAAGGTAGGGGAGCGACACCAGAATTCCCTTCAGCAGCATCCAATCCTCCACCCACTGTGACAGGAATTCCCTGCCACTGCTCCCCTCAGCTTTGGCAAAGGTTAAAACTCCCCCAGGAGTGAAATGGCTGCTGGTCCCACCCCAGAGCTCTGCTCCAAGGACAGAGGCAATGGGAATGATTCCATCAAGCAGCAGCCTAGGAATGAGAGTGGAATGTTGCCCTTCCCTCTGCTGTGGCTCTCCTGCTTCGCATGAAGCAGCTCCCATGACACAGAACAGGAGAATGGAGATCAGGGAAGGAGCCTGAGGAGCATCCAAGACTCCCAGGGCAGGTATTGCCCCTGCAGTGATGGATTCCAGGTCACTGCTTGCTTCCAGAATCCCTGAGGATCTCTCCCCACCCAGCCTCAGGCTGCAAAGCCTCTGGTCCCTCATCCTCCCCCGTATCTGCAGCCAACACTCACCAACATCCTCTGGATGGGAAGAGATTCCAGCAGGCTCTGGCATGTCCCTGCCACACAAATGGGAGCAACAAGGCCAAAGCTCTCAGAGTCTGGGGCTTTCCAGGGCCTGTGTAACTTGAGAGGCAAAACTGGGAAGTGGTGAGCAAGAGTTAGCCAGGATCATCCACAGAAAGGAGAAACCAGAGAGCTCATGGGGTGTGTGCCCTGCGGGAAGCAAAGCCTGGGAACCTGCAGAGTCCAAAAAGGCAAGTCCAAGTGACTGGTTTAAGTTTAAGGAGCAGCCTTTCACCAGAGGAAGTGGGGATGCAGGACAGGGGGCTGGAGAAGGCAGGGGGAGGATGCAAGGCAGGAGGGAAGGCAGAAAACCCACCCCCCAAAGCTTCATTTTTGTCTTCCCTAACTCGGCAGCTTTTCCATGGCATTCACAAGATACATCTGAGCAGGGAGGCTCCAGGTGGGAACAGGGGGAGAAAGGGAGGAAGAGAAAGAGAGAGAGAAAGAGAGAGAGAGAGTAAGTGTGAAGGGCACCGCGGTGCCAAAGTGCAACAACATAAAAAAATAAACTCAAAAGACAGGACACTCATTCTGCACTCAGGGCTCAAACCATGCAGTGAGAGGGGAGCCGGGGCTGCTCCCCACCAGTACCCAGGGGTTCATTGCTCGCTTGGGGATGGTTTGGCAGCCCCGGGGGCGATGAGCGCGATGTTCTCCAGCCCGGCCGCCGGGGCTGCCGCTGCCGCCAGGGCCGTTAGCAGGAGCAGCCGCTCTCCGTCACTGGCTGCTCGGGGGGCTTCTCTAGTTTGATGTCAATCACTGCAGGCACAGTTAAGGAATCACCCAGGATAGGATTTGCAAGGGTTATCTGGGGTCTTTCCACAGTCTGTCTACACAGGCAAAGTCAGGCACGTGGTGAGACCTCTCGGAGGATGGACAAAATGAGTAACAAACTCTAAAGGTGTTCTAAAGGTGTGGAAATTCCAGCCTCAGTTCCAGTGGAGAAGCAAAACTTGTGCTGGCCATTAGTTGTGTACATTTATACCTGGTCCACAAACAGGGTCATACAATCCCAGGGTGGATTGGGTTGGAGGAGACCTTAAAGATCACTCAGTGTCACCCCCTGCCATAGGCAGGGACAGCTTCCACTAGCCCAGCTTGCTCCAAGCCCCATCCAACCTGGCCTTGGACACTTCCAGGGATCCAGGGGCAGCCACAGCTTCTCTGAGCACCCTGTGCCAGGGCCTCATCACCCTCACAGGGAAGGATTTCTTCCCAATATCCCATCTAACCCTGCCTGTGGCAGTGGGAAGTCATTCCCCCTTGTCCTGTTGCCCCAAGCCATTGTAAATATTCCCTTTCCATTTTTCTTTTCGGTTTCTTCAGGTTCTGAAGGCCTGAATTAGGTCACCCCAAAGCTTCTCTTCTCCAGCCTGAACAATCCCAATTGTCCCAACCTTTCCTCATGGCAGAGCTGCTCCATCCCTCTGCTCACACTCCAACAGCTCCGTGCTGTTTCAGCCACATCCCTGCATACCCCAGCAAGGCCCATCCCCACAATGTGCCAAAGAAATTCAGTAAGCCAAATTTAACACCAGATAATTGCCCGGTTCCACGGGAAAACAAGGATACTGTCTTCTTTGCTCTTTTCTGGTGTGCTGTCCATCCCAGGTAAGGCAGCAGCCACACGGCGGAAAAGCTGGAAAGCAGCAAGGGAGAAGCTCAAGGCTTGTCAGAAACAAGTTCCTGTTAAAAACATTGTTTTACAGCAGGACTCTGAGTCTGAGCTGTACAAATTCCTTAAGTGGGTACTTTAGCAGGTAGAGCAGTGATCAAAAATGCCACGAAAATTTTATGCAGGATATTTAACAGTTTTTAAAAACTTATATGAAAGAACTTATTCAATGCCTACAAAAACCAGTTTTATTTTACCTATTCCTGCTTGAAGAGAACATGGAATTAATTAGTAACATTCTTCCAGGGATTCATGGAACTCCCTCCTGCACTTACTAAATATCATTTACCATGTTCAGCCTCTGCTTGTGCACACAGGGTGCACATTTGGGGATTTCTGATCACTCAGCTGGCACTGAATATTCCTCTGTGGAACAACAGAGCTTTTAGAGCCCAGCCCTTCAGATCAGTCCTGCTGCCAAAGAGCCATTCCTCAGCAGAACTGCTGGTTCCAGGGAGCTGCACTTACACTGGGAAGGGCTCTGCTATCCCCAGAAAACCTGGAACATGGGTTTGCAGCATTCCTCAGTCAATGTTTGGAGCTCTCCCTGCTGCCCTCACACAGCACAGACACTGCCAGGCTGCTGAACTCTGCGGCATCAAACCCAGAGCAATCCCTGCTGCTCTGATTCCCCTCCTCAGACACCCCTTCAAAGGGTGTTCCTTGCAAATCCCAGGTCCCAGTGAGGTGCTGGGGTTTGAAGCCTTCACATCCCAGCTCTCCTCACAAACACCCACTGGGCAAAGAAGGCAACAAGAGTCAAAATCCACCACCAAAGTGGGTTCAACCCAAAACAGCCACAAAAACTGAGCCCAAAGCCTCCCAGTCCCACTGTGAGGCTGTACCAAGCTGCTGGTGTGGAGCAAACCCCTGAGGATGTTTCCCAATCTCCTCCAGAGCTCACAGCTCCTTATGCCAAGCTCTGTCATATCCAGAACAATCCCTGAACCAGTGGAGAGGGGAATCACAAGCAAGAAGCAAAGGGCACAAGCAGGAATCTGAGAAATTCTGCTTAAAATGAAAATGTAAAGGTTATTTTGCTGTTTGGTTGATCAAACACTGGCACCTGGACAGTTTCTATCCTTTGAGATATTCCAAACTCAGCTGGAGTCAGCTCTGGGCAGCCTGCTCTGAGCAGGAGGGCTGGAAGGGGTGATTTCCAGAGATCCCTTCCAACCTCAATTTCACTAAAATATTTCAAGATTCTCTGGCTGGCAAACAGAAGGAGGCACTTCTACTCCAGTGCATCAGCAGAAACAATTCTCCCCACTGATGTCAGCAGTGATTTCAGCAAACAGTGCATTGACTGTGAACCAAACCAAACCAAATTCCAGCTGACTGGCTGCACAAAACAATGATTTTCCCCCTTTCCCATCCCTCAGCACATTCTGGAGCGAGTCCTCCTTTGTTTCAAGGTTTAGCTTTGACAGGGAATCATTGACTCAACAGGAAAGGAGCTTGCACTACATAAAGCAAGAAACATCTCAGGGGCTGGCATTAAACATGAGGAAATTCCTGCAGGATCCCAAATCCACCCTGGAGCAGACCCAGAGCAGTGAATTCCTGGCTGAGAACACAGCCTGGATGTTTTACCTGTTTCACATTGTAGCCAGTCTTTGCACTGGTCTCAATGAACATCACATTCAGCTCTTTGGCTCTCTGTTCCCCTTCCTCTGTGGTGATTTGCCTGCACAAAGGTGGAAAGGAGACACAAGGAACAGAAGGAAAAGTCAGAGATGGCTGGCAGTGAGCTGCTGCTCCCCTTCCAAGAGGGTGCAGCCCACCTCAGGACCCTGGAGGCTTCACCAGCCCCAGATCTTCCAGCTGGGAGTGAAAGCACCTCAGGGAAGCTCCCCAGGGAACCCCTGGAGTTGTGGCAGATGAGCAGCACAGGATGAAGCCTGTGCAGAACACCTGAGCCTCATCCACAGCATTCCAGGCCAGGAAAAATCCCCACACTGAGACAGGGAGTTTCCCAAATCTGACAGAGGGAATGTTGTGAGGTGACACAAAGGCTCCAGAAAGGCTCCAGCAGCAGGGACAGTGCAGCAGCTTGGGGACAAGCACCTGGAGCTGTCCCTCTGTGTCCCTTTAAGTCCTGCTTTAGCACTGCTTTCAACACACAGCACATTCAGCTCCTGGGCTTCCTCACCCTCCTCTACAGAAACCTGTCTCCAGTAATGAGAACAAATCACAGAGCAGAAAAACCAAACCAAAGCAAAAGAGTCCAAAAACGAGAGAAAGAAAACTGCAGGGAGAAAGAAAAAACCAACAATGAAAAAAAAAACCAGCCACCAACTGAAGCAACATTGAGTGGAATGAAAAACTTACCAGGCTGCACTGAACAGGAACAGGGCTATTTTTAGTGCTGCTTTTTGGCCTCAGAACCTGCCTCATCCCTGCTTTTTATGAGAGGATGAATGGCTTCCCTGTATTCTGCCTCAAAAAAGAATGTCACCTTTGTGACACCAACGGTGGCTTTGTCCAGCCTTTACAAGCCCAGAATTTCAGCCTCACAAAACCCCAAGGTCCTTTGAAAAGAAAGGCAAGGCAGCTCCTGCTACTGACACCTGGATATTCCCTTCCCCATCATTCCAAATTCCAGCCCACACCAGGACTATTGTGACATTCAGCTGCCAAAAAGAGAATTTCCAGTGCTGCATGAACTTCAGCTGTAGCTGCTTCAAACAATTATTCTGATATTTTTAATTCTTCCAGCAGTGCTGGGCCAGCTGTTGTGCACCATCAGGAAATACTCCAAGGCTGAAATGATCCCATTGGCCTTTCTAGCTTCACATGAAACTGGATTTTGAGAGGAATTAGAAATGCCAGGTTGTTCAGTCAGGGAACTGCAGTCATTTCCAGCTGCCAGGAGGGCATGGGAGAGGCTCAGTGGTCAAAATCCAGAGCTGGCTCAGGGACAACATCTTGGATTTTGCTTTTGTGAACGATTTCAAGGACACATCATGAATTCATCACACAGGGAATTCTTAAGCAAAATGAACTCTACATGTTTTTATTGTATTCCTGAAGCTCTGAGCAGCAAGTTTTAGGAATATCTCCAAAGTGCAAGGCGTGGGACACCTCAAAATGCTTCCCAGTGAAGTGGGAAAAACCAAATGGAAATATCCCTGCTTTTCCTGCTGGCCATGAAAACTAAAAACCTGCAGGGCAAACAGCCTGGGATGCTGGGGATGCTGGGACACAAAACCACCAGAATGACAGGAGAAAATTCACATCACAACACATCCTGAAGGAATGTGTAACTGCAGGAGCGAGCAAAGCACGGGTTAGAATTGAAAATGTGAGAATGCCCCACCATGGAACACTGAGATCACTCTGCCCATCACCCCAAGAAACAAGAGTAAACTGATATTCAAATAAGAGCCAAGATTTTGCTGAGAAAACATTAATTTCATCTACAAATTGTTCTCCTTTGATCAGGAAAATTACCAGCCAAAGGACGAGGATTTGATATTTTAAGGCTTTGTTTTGCTGTGAGATCCAGGTGTTTCCCAGTTCTACCTTCCTGAAGTGATTTTCTGTGCATCAGATCAAAATCCCCCTGTGGCTTCAAGCCCTCATACATCCCCTGACAGCCACAGCCCACATTTCTGGGATGTGTGAGGGCTGGAACTGCCTGGTTCACTTCACCTTCCCTTTGCCAACTGCTTCTGGCACCACCCATTAAAATAAAAACCTTCCCTTATCTACACTGCTCCTGATACCTTCCTGAGGAACAAAAATCTCTGAAAACATTCACCAAAATCATTGTTAAATCAACAGTCCAGAGAAGGATTTGAAATAGGAGCACAAAGCAAAGCCTGTGCTCTTCTAAGAGCCCATTACATTGGTTATTTTGGTTGATGTGCTGTAGAATTAAGAGTTTTAAAGCAAAATGCTTTATGGCACCTCCCAAAACATTAATCTGTGTCATTTTAGGAGTCTAATCAAATTCTTGGGTCTCTCTTTTGGGGAAGTTTGCGTTTCGCTGATTTGGTTTCCTCTCACACATCCACAAGCTCAGTGTGTGTTATGTATGACATGAAATTTATACTCAGAGAAATTCATACTTTTAGATCAATCCTACAAAAGTTTGTGCTGCTTCTTAACAAGGAGAAACTGTGCCATGAACTTCCAGCTGCATGTGCAGAGAGAGTGAGGGAAATTAGTGGAAAACAGTGAAAATCAGCTGATGTCCTTGCTTTCACAGGCAGCTTTTAGCCTTCACCACAGTGTGAAAAGGAAAAAATCAGACAAAATACCCTACTGAGATAATGGTGCAGAGGAACTTAAGCAATTTTTATAGGTGGGTTTGTTTTAAACTATTTGTTGGCCAGCAAAGGGAATAACCTTTGCTGAAACCAGAAATGAGAATTTCCAGACAAGCAAACGATGTTGTGTTTAAAACCAAGCCTTGTTTTAAGGCCAGCCTGGCCCCAGTCCCTGGTGGCTCTGGGCAGGGTAGGCAGGGCCCAGGGTCCCCTGTTACCTCTTGTCTGCCAGGTCGGTTTTGTTCCCCACCAACATGATGATGACATCACTGCCTCGCTCTGTCCTGACGTCATCAATCCACTTGGAGGTTTGCTGGAAAGAATTCAAGTCTGCAGGGAAGAATGAAACAGCAAAGCTGAGGATAAAATTCCTTTATGACAGGAAAAATGCTTTACTTGTACTCAGTTGTGTTATAGTATTTTTTTTGAGTTAGGTCTAAGAAGCTTTTGGAGGTCTATAACACACTTAAGATAGCTCAGCTACTTTTGGAGGCATAAAAATCAGCAGGATGGCTTCTGTTGCAGTGTTGGAAACAAAAAGGTTTAATAAAAGGCAAAATAACAAACAGAGAAAAACTGAGCTAGGTGCAGGAGATCTTTGTTTTTGGTTAAACATTTTACAAAAGCAATTAGTTTCTCTGTTCACTTCTTTTTCTACTAAATTGCTTAAGCAGGACTTTTTGGCTCCTATCTAATTAGCTATCCTTAAGTTTGAGATTGAAGTCCTTTAGACTTATGAGGTGGCTTTTTCACCTAATCGAGGAGAGAAACTTCTGGGCTTCTTTCCTTTTTGAGGGGACAAAGGAGAGTTTTGTCACTCCATCAACAGGGGGCACATTCCTATACAGGTGCTTCTCCAAACCTTCCCACCCCACATCAATTATTTCCCACCCAGACAGAAAAACAAGGAAGGCGTGAAAACATCTCTGATTTTAATGATGTTTTTGCAGAACTTGTGGTTGTAACTTCTCAGTTCTGCTCGTGTGGGGTGTTTCTGGAAGGACACAGCAGAGCAGCCATGCCCTGAGCTGCCAGCACTCACTTGTGATGTCATAGACCACGACGGCGATGGTGGAGTCGCGGATGTAGCTGGGGATGAGGCTGCGGAACCGCTCCTGCCCCGCTGTGTCCCAGAGCTGCAGCCGCACCTGCTGGGGCCAGCCCGGCCCACCAAGGAGGAGAGAGAGCAGGAAAACCCTTTAGGGAAAAGGCCACTTCCACACCCAACCTCAGCAGCTGAGCTGACCTTGTCATCTCGCCCCAAATCCAACCCCAGCAGAGCTGCTTCCTGGATCTGTTTGTGAGGTGCTTTAATTCCCTCCTTTGCTTGCCCAGAGATCCTGCTACTCCCAAACATCTCTAGGATTTGGCTCCCACCTCATTACTGGGGGTAGCCAGCAGTACAGCACCGATCTCCCAGGACTATGGATGGCATCTCCACAGGACTCATAGCCTGGGGTATCTCTGATCAAAGCTTTTGGGGCAATTCCCTCAGGACAGACACCAGGCAGGAGAACAGCATCCAACCTCCAGCATGGAGCATCCATGTGATGGCAGTGGGGATTTTCATGGGATATGGAAGCAATGATAACTGAAATTCCAGCAGAAATGAAAGGCAAGTGTTACACACTGCAGGGTTCAGTGGTACAAAGGGCAATGGGCTCTCCCTTCCAGAACAGCACAGGAGTCACAAAAATGCTGGAAGAGTTTGAGCCCAAACACAAACTGTTATTATTATTATATATTATTATATATCACAGCTCCAAGGTCTGGGATCTGCCTGGCTGAATCAGCACTACTCAAAAACTCCCCAGACACCCCAAACAAAAAGCTTTCCACACTGGGAGTCCTTTTCCTTCACCCCACAGTGCCTGAAAACAGGATTGCTCCTCCCTCCCAACAGTTTTCTGGAGGGACCCACTGGTTCCCAGTTTACAGCCACAAATAATCCCAGCAGGGAGGCAGAGCACTGGTTAATGAAGCAGCTCATCAAGCAAAAAGCAGCTTCTTCAGGACCAATCACTGTTTGTTTAGAAGAGGAAGAGAAGCTGATAGAGCACAGGCCTGCAGTCAGATTCAAAACAACATCTTATCTCCATCAGGGAATGTCGAGCTGATGCCCTGGGGCTTAAGGAAGATTTGGGTTTATAGTTAAAGCAATTAGCTCTTGCTTCATTTTGACGGCAGACTTGATTACAGAAGCAGAAGTCAGGGCTCTCCTCTATGCCAGGAAACTCAAGGTGACAAAGTGGGAGCACCTGGGCAGTGTCACAGCAGAGCTGGAAGATCAGGCTGATCCCTTCCACACCCTCCCTGGACAGTGCTGCTACACTGGAATATTCCCCATGAACATTCACCCAGGTGGTGACTGAACCACCCCAAACCTTCAGACTCACAGGAAAACACAACTGGAGGAAGAACCACAGAGCTGGCCCAGGTAATTTAATTTGTTAAATTTATTTAATTTTATAAATTTGCTTAATTTGTTTAATTTGTAATTTGTGCAGGGTAAAGTTATTTGAGGGAAGGTCTCCAGTGACCATGTACCACACAGACACCCCTGAAGTGACCCAGGTTTGCTGCATTTCTACAAGTCCAGGTTTCTGTACACCCATTTTAGAAGGGAAAATACAAATAAACACTGTGGGACACCAGGAATGAGCCCAGCCTCCCTTAGGAACAACCTTCAGGAGGGGCCTGAGCTGAGTATGGACTCCACCAATGGATCTCTCCACCTGCATTTTGGAATGTCCAGCACATCAACAACAGCTAAATCATTTCATTGTGCCTCCACAAGTACCTGGGCATGTCCCTTCTGCAACACAAGAAAACTTTAAACCTCTCAGTCACTAAGAACTGAGAAAAACTGAAATTATCTGCAAAGACCAGCACATTACTGAAGAATTATGAGATCAGCTGTCACTTAATTTCTTCTGACATGGCTGGGAGCTGTTAAGAACAGCCTGGACTGGCAAAATGTTTCCAGCTGCTTGGACAAACAGCATCCTGTGCCTGCACAGTGGGAAAAATGATGCCAAGCTGTGCATCCTGCCCCCCTGCCTCAGCCAGCAGAGTCCCCAGCACAGGCCACCACCTGCACATCTCTGTGCTCCCCAGACAGGCCAGTCTGACATCATTTGCACCAAACCAGGAATTCTCCCAGAATTCTCTCCAGGACTGGAGAAATACCAGGAAATTATTTGCCCTGAATAGCAAGGATAAATCACAGCCTATTTTGTTAAGCACTTTAGCCTAGCAGAGCAAAACAAACACCTCACTTTAAATTTGTTTGTAACAGAATAAAGCTGGGCCAGAGCTTTTCCACCTGTTCTGTTTTCTTTACTGAAATTCATATAAATCCTGATACTGTAGATTAACAAACCCCCCACCAGATCAAGTGGAATCAATAACAAGGAGTTACAGTGAAATAATTCTCTTCATAACTTCCTATCTTGTATTAAAACATTCATGTCAAGAGTTACAGAGAATTTTCCTCTAAGCCTGTTTGTTCTTATAAATTGTGGTTCTTGCATCTCTCCTCCTTCAAAAGCTCTCTCATGAGTCTCCAGGTCTCTTTTCCAACAAAATGGGAATCTTGAATCCTCCTAGGTCACTCCACAGCTTCTGTTTAAAAGTGTTCTGTTTTGTTTTACCTACTCTGACAACTTTCCTTCGCTTTGGCACCTGAAGCTGTTACTTGTATAACCTCTCTCCTTGCCCAGAAATGAAAAAGAAAAATCATTTGGAAGTTAGAAAAATAATAAAAAAAAAAAAACCAAACCAAAAAAACAACACAAACCAGAAAAACAGTAAACCTTTGCAAAGGCTACCAACAACCAGCACAGACACAGGAATTCCCAATCCCTGCCAACACCCACAGGTGCCTGATGGGCTATTTCAGCTCTTTTTGGGTACCACCATCACTTCCAGAGTAAGAAAAGTGTTAAAAGCAAGGTCCCTGCAGAGCCTGGGCTCCATACCTACTTGTGATGTCAAAGACAATGAGAGCCACAGCAGAGTCACGGATGGAGCTGGGAATGAGGAACCTCTCCTGGCCGGCTGTGTCCCACAGCTGCAGCCTGATCTGGGAAATGGAAAAGTGCAGGGCAAGGGGAAGGGGAACAGCAGGAAAATGGAGAACAAAACCAAAACTCAAGTGAAATCAAAATAAATAAAGAAAAATAAGTTGCAAAGCAAAACCAAGGCAACAAAAGGAAAGTTCAAATGGAACAGAAATGTGAAGAGGCAGCGGCACTTCCCCAGGTCTGGGAACATCCCTCCCTCCACACACCCAGGAATATCTCACACATTCCAACACCAGAAACTGGGAGAGCCCTAAATCCCTCCTCATGGCCCCATCTAACAAGGGAAATGCACAGCCAGGCCTCAGGGATCCTGCCAGAACAGCCACACAAGCAGCTGGCCAGATGTGGGACTCCTGACCCTAAGGACCACCTCAGCCCAGCCTGGATGATCCCACTGGAAAAGCAGAGGTGGTGGAACCCCCAAGAGCAACCACCCTGCAGGCTGGCTTCTCCTGCACTGCACTCCAACAAGGCTGGGAGGATGTGGACACACAGAGGAGGAGGAACTGCTCAGTCTGTCAGGAATGAGGGGAGCTGCACATGGAGGTGGCTCCTGACAGCCAGGATGGGGCTTCAGGTGGTTCCAGCTCACTTAATGCCTCACATCCCAGTGCTGGGAATGTCACACAGCTGCCCATCCTGAGAGATGGCTTTAGAGAACCGAATTCCACATGTATTTCATGGAATCCCAGAATGGTTTGGGTTGGATCTTAAAGCTCATCTCACTCCACACCTTCCACTATCCCAGCTGCTCCAAGCCCTGTCCAACCTGGCCTTGGACCCTTCCAGGGATGAGGATCCCTTCTGCTGGCTTTTGTTGCAAGGCCATATCAAATCCACCAAAGCACACATCCCAGCTGGAGGCTCAGCATTCCTCATTTCCAGCTCAGAAATCAAAGCCTATTGCAAAATCCAGCATTAACCACATCTGAGAAACTATTCCAGTGTCTGAATCTTCTCAGCTTGTTTGCTTGTATTTGTCCCTCCTCTTATCTACACTCCACACCTCTGCTATCTGAACAGGCTTTATGGGCTCTGTGAACCACTTACATAACCAGGAAAGCTCACAGCATTCCAGCACTGGGAGGAAAATGGGATTTTCTGGATAGCAGAGCAGCAGGTGAATGACATCCTGACATACACAACCATGAGGAAGCCACAACACTATAACTGCACACAGACATCCACAGGTGTCCAGCAGAATTCCCAGGATCTTTGCCTTAAACCAAGGTTAGAGAAGGGCTTTTCTAAGAGGGAATCATTGCTAAAATGGCAGAGAAATTCTCAGGAAATTCAGCACACACAATGGGAAGAGACTTCTTTGGAAGCAGCAGGCCCAAAGTTCCACACAGGAGTGTCCCATAGTGACAGTGTTCCCTGCTCCCCACAGCTCTGTCACACTCCTCACACAGCAGTAAAATGGGAAAAAGGCAAACACTGGCAAAAAATGAGCAAACCCACAAACACTGAGAGGAAATCCAGGAGAAGGGAGTGAGAGGTCTCTGTGCAAACAGGAATCTCGTGCAGGCTAAATCCCAAATTGTTTTATTGCAGGAGGTCAGAGCTGTGTTACCACAGGAACTTCCTAGGAGGAGGAATGAGGTCTAATCACGAAGGATTTCAAGACTTGGAACACCAACTCCTTCCTTGGCTTTTTATTGGCTTCAGGAGCTGCACTGCACGAGCCACGTGGCTCCTTCCCAGCTCAGAATATTCTGTGCTACCTGAGGTCTGCTCAGCCCTTTTCATCCTGACAATCCCAGAGGCCGAGCTGCAAGTTCAGGGAGCAAGCTGCACCCAAAGCAGGTGCGCACAAGAGGCAGCACATTCCCTGGGATGTGGCCCCAATTTTCCATGGAAGACTTTGACTTCCTGATAGAGGTATCAGATCTTGTACCAGTGATGGGATTCAGCCCAGGCTGGTTCTCTGGAGGCTGCTGGGGGATTCCAGTAGCTGCTGGAGGAAGGGCCAGGGAAAAGAGCCCTCCCAGCCATCCCAGCCCTGCCCCACTCACCGTGCGGTCCTCCAGGTACATTGTTTTGGACAGGAAATCAATTCCAATGGTTGCCTGGAAAGAGGAGAAGCATTAGGAGCTGTGACTTGCCTTCCAGCATCCCCTTCCTGCACAAACTCTCACAAATGTTCACAAACTTGTTATGAAGCTGGTGAAGTGATTTGCCTTCAATTGCCTTCAATTGAGGTGATGAAAACAAAGCAATCTGGGGATCTGCACCAGCTGCATTTCACAGCATTCCTCAACACTGCTCAGCTCCACAAGAACCTCTGAGTCTGGATTTTAACCTCAGACATTCCTGCATCTCCACACAGATTGTATCTGAGCTGGCAGCTCCTTCTGGCCTGCCCCAATTCAGTCTGGTAAGAATTATCTTGTTAGAAATACCCAAAAGGTAGAACAAACGAGATCTATAAAATATGGGCAGCTGAAAGCTAAAAAGCCATTTTTATCCAGGCCTTTCTACTTCAGAATGTGCCTCCTTTCCAGTGACATTCAGCAGCTTCATTTCCCAGGCAGGTCTGCATCCACTCCCATTCCCACTGCTACAGCAATTCCAGCACAAAGGCATTTAAAAGAATGCACTAAGTTAGGTGCACTCCCAGGCACTTCAATCAAGGAGCTGTCCCAGCTCATCAGAATCCCAGGAAAGAGGAGAGAGCTCCTGATGTACCAGATTTGAGTGTTTTGGGCAGATTATCCCCATTCTTAACACTCACAGCTGAATGTGTACCACTGGATAATTGGAATGAGCAACACAATCAGCTTTGGGAGGGAGAATTTATTTCCGGCAGGTCTGTTTTTCAACCAGGCCATGGTTTATAACAACTACAACAAGCAATAAATAAATCTTTGAGGGCATCTTAAAAGAGTCAGGAAAAGAAAGGAAGCACAGGAGAAGAAAAAACACAGGAAGCACAAGAGGATCCAGTTCCAGTGAGTGACTTGTCCTCGACTTCCAATCACCCCAATCTAACCCAGTAACTCTTCCAGGCTGAATTAAAAGATAAAGCCCTAATCTCATCTGCTTTACAGGTATTTGATATTCCTATGAAATACTTCTGAGTGCCTTTGATGCAATTAATTCTTCCCCAAACCTTCAGGCCTCTTACACATCTTCTGCTTTTCATCTGCAGCCTCTTCATCCCCACCCCCCTCTTTGCCTGCCAAGACTTCCCTGGCTTTTCCTATCTTTAGTCCTTTAGTCAAAAAATAGTAATAAAAAAATTGAGAGACAAAATATACCAAGCTGACTTCTGGCAGATCCATCTACACACTCCAGACTCAACTATTCTGAAATGGAAGCTCTAAAGATAACAGAGACTAAGAATGTCAGAAGATGTTGGGTTTTTATTCGATCTCCATTTCCTGCGGCTCCCATATCCAGCACCAGAAATCCTGACCATAAAACAACATTCTCCCCATTTTCCTCAAGGCTTCTCACAGGATCTATCCCACATCCAAAAGGGATCTAAACCTTGCTCCCTTTCTGGACACAGCACTTCCTGACATCACACTGGATGCTTTGATTTACCATTTCAGATTTTAACTCATTATCTGATCTTGAACTGACATCTCATGGAGAAATGGGCTCCATCAATTTGATCAGCAGGGCATAGATTCATTAATATAAATATATTAAAAAAGCAAATAAATACTATCACATACCTGGTAAGTATTGTCAAAACTGTCATACATAAACCTGGTGATCAGGGAGGTCTTCCCAACTACAAGAGAAGAGAACAATTACTTTCAAGCAGCAGTGGGGGAAAAAAAAAATAGCACTGCTTTGGGAGTGGCACTGATCTGACAGCAGCTGCCAATCTCAGGCCATTCCAGCTACACCTTCCTGGGAAACAGCCAGCTGGAAATTTCAGTCCTAAAATGACAGAGGCAGATCAATCTCTGCAGGTCCAAACTTAATCATGGAGATAACCTGGCCCTCAAATCAGGTGTGTTGGTAACAAAGAACTCGTTGTTGGCTTTGGGCAAGCAATAAATCTGCTTTGTTACCCTGTTCTGCTCCTTATGTAATCCCCAAGTCTGGGACATAAACATCAAAACAAAGCAGGTGATATCCCAGATGCTGTTCTGCTGCCTCTGGCTGCGTGGAAAAGCAATATTCCACACTCCCATCCTTCCTTTGTAACAAGATTTTAGATACAGAGCAAACTCTGGTGGTTTCTTTCAAAACTTTAAATTTACATTTCCCAATATCATCACAAGACAAAGTGCAGAACTGACAAGAAGTGAAAAACAAAGATAAAGCTCCAATTCTGGCTCAGGAAGCTGGAGGAAGCCAAGAAAAAATTCAAAGGACATGGATAGAAGAGGAAAGAGGAATAAATTGCCTAAAAAGGTTGTGAAATTAGGAACATTGGAGAGGGTTAAAAACAGATTAGACAAATGTCTATCAGCAGCAATGTCAATCCTGCATTGGAAAGGCTGGGAAATTAGAAAAGTTCTGGAAATCCCTCCAAGACCTCCAGCTCCAGGCTCGAGAAGAAGGTGAGCAGCAATTACCCCACGATGATTTGGGCTGGAAGGGACCTCAAAGCTCATCCAGTTCCACCCCTGCGGTGGGCAGGGACACCTTCCCCAGCCCAGGCGGCTCCCAGGCCTGTCCAACGGGCCTTGGACACTCCCAGCGAGAACCCACCACGATCCCAGGGAAAACACACAACTCATCCACCCACTCCCAGGGAAGGGGCACAAAAGAGAGGCCATTCGAGGCAAAACAAAACCCCGCGGCTGCGAGGGAGGGAGGGAGGGAGGCCGCGGCCAGGGGGGCAGCGCCGCCGCCAGGAGCCCCCGCAGCTCTGGGGCCGCCTCCCCGCACGGGCTGCGGGCGCACTGCGGGCCCGGGAGGGCGGAACGGAGCCCCGGCCGACGGGAAGGGTCGGGAACGGAGCCCCGAGCGATGGGAAGGGCCGGGAACGGAGCCCCGAGCGAGGGGAAGGGCCGGGAACGCAGCCCCGGGCCCCGCCCGCGGAGGCCTCAGGCCGGGCCGCCCCTCCCCGGAGCGCGTCCCCCACCCCGGGCACGGCGCGGCCTCGGCCCCGCACGGCCCCGGGCGCTGCCCCCGCCCCGCCGGCCCCTCCCGGTTCCGCCCGGGCCCGGCCCGGCGCTCACCGCTCTGCTCGCCCAGGAAGACGAGCTTGAACTTCCTGAGCGGGTTCCCAAAGTCGCCGCCGCTGCCGGGCGCGGACATGGCGGCGCGGGGGGGCCGAGCGGGAGCCGTGATGGGGACAAGGAGACAGCGCCGAGCGCCCCGGTACCACCGCCCCGCGCGTCACCTCCGCCGCGTCACCGCCGGCCCGCCCCGGGGAGGCGCCTCGGGAGCCACGGCCACCGGAGGAGGGACGCGGCCATGGCAACGGCGAGGGCGGGGGCCGGGCTGCCGGGGAGGGCGGTTGCCATGGCGACCGGAGGGGGTTGCCGTGGTGATGGGGAGGGCGGTTGCCATGGCGACGGGGCGGGCTCCGGGGTGAGGATGCTGCGGTGAGGAGCGGGATGTGCCCGGGCTGTAGCGGGGGTGTTTCAGCAGAGCCGGGTGCAGCGGGACGGATCCGGCTGGAGCTGGGCTGGATCCCTCTGGTTGCAGCAGAATGGGTCTGCCTGTACCGGCGTGGTTGTACCGGGATTGGAGTGTAGGATAGGTCCTGCGGCTGTAGCAGGATGCATCCAGCCGTACCTTGGATGGACCCGGCCGGGAGTGGCTGCACCAGGTCCTGCAACACCTCGTCCTCCCCCTCCCCTGCACGAAGGCAGCGTCTGCTCCCCGCCCCAGGCACAACACGGAGCCTGCACCGGGCCACCGGGTGGGTTTATTGGTATCAATGTCACAGAGCTGTGCACAACATGTCACGGGCAGGTGGCAGCCACGCTGGTGAGGCGCTTGGCCGGGGCCATTGTATCTCGCCCTGCCCCTGTCCCTGTGCTGGCACCCGTGGGAACAGGGAGCACCGTCAGGCTTTGCAGCGTGGCGGGCCTGGGAGGAGCTGCAGCAGCTCTCACCACCACTACCAGGGCTTGGAGTGGGGGAGGAGGGGGCACCTATGGGGACTGTGGGGGGCTGAGGGGGCTGTGCCAGGTGTGGCACAGTGGGGACACTACAGGTGGCTGTGTCCCAAACTGGGGTGTGGGGGGCTGTCAGCTTAGCTCTCCTCTTTCTCAGCTTCCTCCTTCTCATCTTCATCATCTTTCTCTCCCTTGAGCTTCTGGCGAGCAAATTCCTCGATGACAATGTCCTCCTCACTGGAAGGGAGAGCAGAGCACGGTGAGCCCACAGGAGGAGGGGAAATCCCTGCTGAGCCCAAACCCTGCTCCTGATGGGGACAGCACAGTGGTCACCCTGGCCCTGTCACCCCATTGAGAACAGTCAGGTCACTGTGAGGCACAGCCTGGCCCCAGCACACAAACCCAGGCCCCATCACTGTGAGCCTGCACAACCCAAGAAGTTGAGCCTGCAGTTTCTGATGGTTTTTCACACAATATTTTGCATTTCCAAGGGGAAACAAGGAAAGGAAAACAAAGAGCTGAGTTACCTCCTTGAGAAAGGCGAGCAGCGAGTAACAGCAAGGGAGAGCACAAAGTGAAAAGTGGGGGAGAAAACAGAAGAAAAAGAGTCAGCAAAAGAGATTCCAAAACCTTGGGAATGTGAAATTATTTAGCAAAACCTACATGGAGCCATGGTGGATACAGACCCAAGAGATTTCCTCTTTGGAAGTTTAAATGTTCTCACTGAGCTGGGAAAGGGATGGTGGGAAAAGGATAACTGTGAAAGCCTGGAGTTGTATCCTGGTTTCCCAGACCCCAAATCCCAGTGCTCACATCCTGCTGCAGGGTGTAACCAGACACAAAACCTGTGGTGGGGCCATGGTGTCAGGAATGGATTTGGCACTGCAGCTTCCCAGAGGGAAGAAGTCCCAGCTGTGGCTTCAGCTGGAAGAAGCTGATTTGGGAGAAGAGGCCTCTGGTGCTGGGGAATGTGCAGGGGCACAGGGACGTGGCTTCCAGCAGCACAGGGAACTCTGTGTGGGGACCAAGACCATGGAGACATCTTGTCCAGTGATGGCACTTGTGGCTGGAAGACACTGCCAGCTGCTTCTGAGGGACAGGGCAAGGCCTGGCCTTGCAGCTGCTGTGGGTGCAGCAAAGGGAATTGTCAAATAAGCCCTGGGAGTTTGCAGAACACATCCCAATCCCAGGATTTGGGAGAGTGGCTGCTGTGACACAGGCTCGGGGCTTTGAGACCTGGGTGGTTTAATCCAAGGATGTGACCTCAAGCTGGGATGTCACATCCATCTGTGATGGATCTGTGTGGTTTGTGTGCTAGAAGGAACATCTCTTTACCTTGGCTTAGCTGTATTCCAGTGATAAGCACAGGGAGAAAGGGATGGGGAAGAGAAAAGATGTGCAGGTTAATACACAAAGGACATTTCAAGTGACAGCTCTCCTCAATGCTTGGGTGTTTTCCTGGAGAGAGGGACAGTGGGAAGGGTGCAATGGAGAGGACATCTCCCACCCTGCTCCAGGACACAGCGTGGGTGCAGCACAGCTGGACAGCTGTGCCCATCCCATGGGAAAACTGCTCCCACCCTGCCCCAGGACAGCTGGACAGCTGTGCCCATCCCACAGAGGGCACAGCAGGGCCCTTGGCACTGGGGCAGCTGCACCAGAGTTGTTTTCACCAGCTCCCCCTGAAGCAGAAGCGCCGCTTTCCCCCTGATTTTTGGCAGCATCCCACAAACAACTCACAGTCATCAGGCTTTGGGTGCATGAGGATGACGGGCATCTCCACCCCAACATCACTGGAAGGAAAAAGCAGCTCTGTCAAGAATCCTGCCCAGCACAGCCCCAGTCCCAGCCCCACAGGCAGCTCCCCTTACCTGGCAGTGAGATCCCCCAGGATGCTGTGGCAGCAGGAGAGAAGGGACAGAAATGAGCCAAGGCAGAGGAGGGGAGGTGTTAGGCTGTGCTTTATACTGAGGTGGAAGATGGTTGATCATAGGGGTGGGGGTCAGAGAGCAGCCCAGTGACCCCAGGGGAGCAGGGCAGGGATGAGGGGGCCCATGGTGTGAGTGCCCTCTCATTTCCCTGGGGTACAAAACCCCCCAGCACAGCCCCAGCTGATGGCCCCTGATTCCCCTGCCCACAGAGCCTCACCCTCCTCGGGACACCACCAGGTTGACCTTCACTTTGTAGGACACCAGGATGCCCAGCACCTCCTTGTCCATGCCAGGTCTCAGGCTAGGAAAAAGGCAGAGGGGGACAGTGAGAGGGCAGTGCTGCCTGCAGACCCCATCCACCCCCCCATGGCAGTGCCAGGGTTTTTCTGTGTCCTGCACCATGTGGGGTGCACTGGGATTTAGCAGGGGAGGAGAACAGGAGAAGAGAGGGGAGGGCACTTGGGTGAAGCCACAGAGAAACTTCTGGAAGCCCCTTTGAGCTCTGCAGAGGGATTCAGGAGCTTTGAACAACATTGGAACTGGGAAGGTGTATCTCTCCTATAGGATGGAGAGGTGACAATGTCACAAAATCTCTGCATTTTCCAGCTGGATGGGGTGGGCTCAGGGGCCCTTGGTGGGAGCCCAGAGCAGGGGGAAGTGGGGGAAGGCGTGGTGGGGAGCTGGGGGAGCCCATGCAGATCTCACATGGTGGTGGAGGCCAGGTTGGTGTCCTCGTGCTTGAGCTTGCCATCGAGAGCGAGGCCTCGCTTCTGGCGGTTCAAGGAGAGCAGGGGGGTCAACGAGTATGTTTTGGAGAAGGTGGAATTGGCAGCCACAGTCTCACTGGAAGGGTGGGAGAGAAGAGCTCAGAGCCAGCCCCAGCCTGGGGGTGCTCAGCATCACTGCAGGCACCTGTGCAGAGTCAGCCCTGCCCTCCCCATGCAGCTGCTGGGCCATTTCCTCCTTTCGTTCCCTCCTCTCTTTCCCCTCTACAACCACTTCTTTTTTCTCCCCACCACCTTTGCTCCCTCCCTCCTCATTCTCAGGGGGGCAGAGGCTGTGTCTGGCCTCAAAAATGCAAAGTGAGGAGATGAAGAAGCCTGGGACCAGCTGTGCACGTTCCCCAGAGACTTTCCCAGCCACCACCAGCTTGTGCTGGTGGGACATAGTCCACGGCCTTTCCTGCCCTCTGCTTCCTCTGTACCTGCTCATCTAACCCAGACATTTTTGCTGCTTGGTGTAAAACTGTCACATCCTCTGTCCCATCCTCCTCCTCTTCCTCATTTCTCTTCCTCCCTCCCAGAAATGCCACTTCACCTCCAGCCCCCATCCCTTACTTTATCTCCTCGGTGCACACAGTCTTCGTGTATTTATCCAGGGAATACAGGACCACGTCTGTGATCTGATCCACTGGGGACAGACAAGGGGGAGCCGTGTTGGTGACATGGCAGGGGCTCAAAGTCCCCATCTCTGTCAGTGATGGGTGCTGGGACATGTCCCTTCTGCCCCTCTCTCACCTGAGATCTTAATTTTTTTCACAACCTTGTTGGTGGTGTTGTTGATGTTGACGGTCACATTGATGGGTTCTCCATGGTAGTAGATCTGCAGGGGGAAGAGGTTCAGTGATGTGACCAGAAATCCTGGTCCCTGTTTCTGGCAGAGGGGACAGTGTCCTTACTGACCTCCCTGTCCAGGGAAGCTTCGAGGTGCAGAGGCTTGTCTGACATCATGAACTGCCGGGTGGTCTCGGCTTTTGGGGCCGGCCCCGTCTGCAGCGGGGCGAACTGCACCTTGCGGATGATGAGGCGCACCGAGTTCCTGTGGGGACACAGGTGGCACCCCCAGTGTCCCCCACAGCATCAACAAGGGGTCACAGGGACTCTCTGGGGACTTCACAGTGTCTCCAGCCAAAGGGTGAACGTTTCTCCTGGCTCTGACACAGGGATCGCTGCCCCAGTTTCTGGCAGAGTTCCCCATCCAAGCATGGCACAGGCTGACAGGAGACCCTCAGCCTGACCCCTAAACTGGTCACCCCAGAAAGACCCTGTGATTTAGTTTTAGGGTCAAAAGGGGGAAAAGGGATCCCTTGAAAATACCTCTTGTGAATTTTCTCCTCCAGATTTTCAGCACAAAATCCTTTGACCTCAAAGTCCACGCCGCAGGCCTGGGGGAAGATATGTGGTCACTGAGCAGGAGGGGCTCAGAGCTGCCTGAGCTTTAGGTTCCTGGTGTTCCTTCCTTCCCTCACTGCATTCCCAGAGATCCTGGCTCTGACTCCAGCCATCCTCCCTTCCTACCCCTCACCCCATGGGCCATGAGAATCAATTCTCATTTTTAGCACCCCACAACTCAACCCCTTCCCAGGGAGGATGGTCCAGGGGACACAGGCACGGGACAGCAGCTCACCTTTCCCACATCATCTGGCCCAGGCTGGAGGGTGATGGAGCAGGGCAGGTTGGTGGCAATCTGGGAAGAGCAGGGAAAGAGAGAAAAAAGAATAAAGGGCGTGCTCAGAGCTGAGCCCTGGTGACACCATGGAGCCACATGGCCGGGAGGGGCTGAGCAGCCCTTACCTCAAAGGTGAAGGGATAGGCGTTCTCCCCCAGTTTCTTCATCAGCTTCTCCTGCAGAGGAGTGAGGGTTTTGGGGGCCTGGTCTGGCACGGGGGGGTACAGCTGGGTGGTCAGCACGTAGATGTCCTTCCTGAAGGTCAGGCCAATCACGTCGAGGTCATCGCGGCCGTAGCGGAAGGCGCAGGTCAGCGTCACGTACACTGAGCCAGGCAGGACAGGCAGGAGGGGAGGGAGGGAGAGACAGCACAGGGGGTGAATAAACAGGCAAGAAAAACTGTTCATAAACTCTTCAGCAGAAATGAGACTTCCTCAGACACTAAATATGAACAGGATCCCTCATGTCCTTTGCTGCTGTGGCCCCAGTGGACAATGAGCTGTAGGTGACATGGAGCAGCTTTAACCTGAGCACAGCCCCAGGCTGCTGCTGAGCTTTGGGCTGGTGCCATCCCCTCCCCTCATGCTGTATTTCTGTATCAATACCTTTCCTGTCCTTCAGGTACTCTGGGTCGATCAGGCAGACACCATCTGCAAAGAAGCAAAAGGAGAAGGACCAGTGAGCTCAGCTGCCTGGGAAGATCTTTGCTAAAACACAGCTTTTTATACCCAAATAATCCACTTTGGAGCTGAAAGGTGGCAAGAGGAGCTGCTGCCAAGGGGGATGGTGATGCCTCCTCCAGCAGTGTGGCTGGGTTGTTTTGCAAAGGGACTTTGTCCCCTTCCCCACAATTTTTCCTAAGGATATTTGCAGGAAAACATGGAATTCACTCCTCTAGAGCTGCTCCTCCTGCTCTACCAGCAGCCCACAACACTGGGGCTGGCCTCCCCAGCCTGTGCTTCCCCCTGAGCGCTGGGCACAGTCCCACTCACCTACGGATTCCACTGAATCCACGTTATCCACGTAGTCTCTCTTCCCCAGGTAGAGGGAGAGCTGGAAGCAGCATGTGGGAAAGGAAGGGAGGAAACAAGTTAAGGTTTGCCATGGAATTGGCCCAAATTTCAAAGCTCTGAGTTGTGTCATGGGGTTTGTCACCAGGCTGGACTAGAATCACCTTGAAGGGGTCATATCAGGGTATTTTTTAATTTCTGTTTTGAAAAGCCAGTCCTCCAGTGTCATCATGGCAGGTGCAGGAATCAATCAGATTTCGAAGGGAAGGCAGACTCAGCCTGGATCCTGTGCGCAGACCCAGCCCAGAGGGATCCCAGCACAGCCAAAACCTTGGGCTGGCCACATGAGGGGACAGGGCACATCAGGGGACAGGGCACAGACTCACCTTGCTGTTGGGGCTGGTCTTCTTGAAAACCCTGTGGAAAAAACAGAGATGGATGTTTGGGAATGCCTTGGACAAGGCTGGATGGGGCACAGGGAGATGATGGGCTGCCCTACAAATGTGCTGCATCGCCAAGAGCCACACCAGGGTGTCCAGTTTATGGGGAATTTCATGTCTTGAAAATTCAGGGCCAAACCACCCTGTGTGGCTGCCCCAGGTGTGCTCCTGAGCTCAGGGTGACCATGGAGGAGTGGGGGGATTCTGTGTCTTAAGAGCAAGTGAGAAAGACCAACACAGAGCTCACATTCCAGCCCCTGGGAGAAGCAGCTGGACTGAGCTGAGGTCTCACTTTCCCCCTCCTTCTACCCTGCTCTATCCCAATTCCAGGTCAATAAATCAATAAAGATACTTACTTTGATCCATCTGCCATTTTAGCTCAGTGCAGGAATGTCCACAAGGAAATCTGTGGGGAGAAACAGGGAAAGCACTGGATGAGGTGCTGGAGAAGAGGCAACTCCAGCCATGGCCACCCTCCAACATCCTGCACATCCCAGCAAACTGTAGAGTCCTGGGATAGGGCACTGCCACCTTTGCAGAGCTTGGGAACTCCAGGTTTGCCTTTGGGGCAGCACATGGGAGCTGAGCCAGCTCCTTGTTCCCAGCCAAAAAGGTGAGGAAGTGAGAGAGGGTTGCTCCAGAAAAGAGGAAGCACAGGGGTGATTCCCAATGGAGCAGGTTCAAGACTGGGAAAGGCAAGAAAATGAACAAAAGGCCTCATAGAGTCTCAGTTTTAATAGCTTTTCCTGGAAATTGGCTGTCATGGCTCAGTGGTAGGAATGGGCTTGTTTTGTCACTCACAGGAAGGTGAGGAAAACTCAAGGAAAAAGGTCAAGGGAAGCTCAGCTGTCCATGGAAAGAGGGGTCTCAGGCACAGGATCCCTCCTGATTCCCAACCCTCTGTGCTGGGAGTGGGGCTGGAGCTGCCCAGCCCTGCCCAAGCTCTGCTGGCTCCAGCCTGTGTCCAGGAGGAACCTGTAAACATCCCACTGATCACCAGCTGATTCTGGGATATTAAATGGGATGAGCTCAGCCTCTTAGGGATAGGCAGCTCTGACATGAGCACAGCTTAAGCCCGCGTAGGATTTTAAGCCCCAGGGGCACGTGGACAGCATTGCCTCTGAACACAACCTCAGGGAAGCTGGTGAGAGAGAAGAAATGGCCATGGGAGTGAGGGGATTAGTCTCTTCCCCACAGGAAGACAAGAGATTAGTCCCAAGCTCAGGATCTTTGAGGTCCTTTGGTGCTGTGGGATGTGAAGTTTGGGAATCCTCATAGAGTGAGAAGATGCAAAGGGAGTGGGAGCAGAGTTTGGCTCCCTCCAGACCTCAAGAATTGGGGATGAGGCAATGAAAGGTGGAGGGTAGAAGAGTTGAACTCCTGCTCTGTGTCTCCCAAGCCCCAAAGAAAGAACACAGGCCCTCCCTGGCTTGGCTCAGCTGTCCCACACCAGTACCCAACCCCTCCACCACGTCCTTTGGCCACACTGGAATCCTTTTCGTCCACATTTTCCCCATTTTTCAGCTGTAAAACCACCCTCCTTCCAGCCACAACCCAGCACCAGTGTCCTTGCCCTGTTTTCCAAACCCTCAGGACCCCGGGGCCGTGGCAGGGCCCAGGCAGCAGAGCAGGCAGCACTCACCTGGCAGCTGGATGGACAGACAGACGCTCTCCTCTTCCTCTCCCAGCAGCTCCCAGTGCCACCCAGTCACTACAGGCTGCTCCCAGTGCTGCAGGTTCTTATATCCCCCCTGGCTGTCCCTCCCCTGGCATCTGATCTCGCCCACTCAGCCTTGCCTGGGCTGGGGGGGCTATGTGTCTGTGAGTGCTCCAGGAGAGGGACTTGAGGGAAGAATCCTATTAGTTGATTAACTGGGGAGACGCTGCATGAGTAAGAGTGGCCTATAAATACAATCTCTTGCTGGAGCCCTGGGAAAGCAGCTTAGAGGGATTGGCAAAGAGGGCTTAGGAGCAAGGTGATGGTAATTGAGATGGAAGCTCTGCTCCCGGTGGGAAGGAGCGTGGATTCCCACAGGGGCTCTCTGCAGCTGCTCCCATGGCAAGGGGAGATGGGATGGGTCTGGGCATGGGGTTGGATGGAGGTGGCAGAGGAGGGACCAGCCTGGAGTTCTCCCTCTCCTTCCTGGCTGGATAACAGGAGGATGGGGGCACAAGCAGCTCCCTGCATGGCCAAGGTGCCCATGAGGTTGCTCACCTAGAGGTGACCTGCCATGGCCCAGGGCACAGAGGGCACCCTCCCCATGGGGACACTGTTGTACAAGAGGATGGGGTGAAGGCAGGATTCACCCTCCCTGAACCAAGAGGGAAGGACCAGCCACCCCTGGTGGGTGGGACACAGAGCTGCCACTGTCCCCAGCACAGCCTGCCCAGCCCAGCATCATTTCATAACTCAGGCTGGCCTTGCCTGATCCAATTAGTGCATCATTAACTCCAGGTTCGCTGCAGCAAAGAGGAGACTGTGGGAAGCCCAAAGTGGCTCTACCTTCTGGCTGCCAGGCAAGCAGAATTCCCACTGCAACCCTGTCCCAGCCACAGCTGCTGTGCGGGATAACCCTCCACGGGAATGGCTCTAGGGATGGGGCACAAGGACAGCACAGGGCAGCTACAAACTGCTCCAGCAATGCCCCACTCACCCTCCTCACCTCCAGCACCACTCAAGCCCTTCCTTTGGGGCTGCACTTTCTGTCTCAAACCCCAGAGCTGAGCACTGGGATCAGGATATCCCTGTAGGAGCTGTGCCTCCTCCCAGGCCCCTGCATCAGCTCAGCACCATTTATCACCTGGGTACCAACTCCTCCTAAACACAGCTCACCTGTTCCCCCATGGCCACCAGGAGCCACCATGCCATACCATGCCATGCCCAGCAGCACCACTGCCAGGGCTTTAGCTGCCAGCACACGTTCCCTGGGGCCGAGACTTGTGATCTCTTTAATTGCACACAGGAGAGCTGCTTAGGTTCCAGATTAACGGGCGCTATTTCTGCCACAGTCAGGGGGACACGTGAACTGTGACCTTCACACTGGCAGGTGAAAGAGGAGGAGGAGGAAGAGGAGGCAGACCCACTGGGACACTCTCAGGCTGGCCAGGGCCCCCAGCACTGTGCCTGGGGCACCTAATCCTGTGCTTTTTTTGTGGCTCTTCATTACTCTCTTAACGAAAGTCCTGTGACCAAGGCCACTCACAGGCTCTGCAGGGTCTGCACAGTGTGGTGAGGCGGAGGGCAGGGCTCATCTTGGGTCCCTTCACCTCAGCCTAATCCCAGCTGGGTGGATTCAGCCTTGCCCAATCTGGGGAGCAGATAATTCCCCTCCCCAAAACAGTGGGGAGATGAGCAGAGCCCATATCCCTTCCCACTCTCTCCTTGTGCCCCAAACCAAGCACTGGGGAAGGAAGAAGAGTTCAAAACAGGGAAATGAAAGAGGCTTCTTCCTGTGAAATGAATGACCAGAGGTTCCTCTCATCTCCTCATGCCACCATCCCTCCAGGTACATGCACTGTGTGAAGCGCTGCTCAGCCACTTCCAGAGGGGCAGGACACCAGTAGGTGTGGCGCTGGTGGAGCGTGGTGGCTTCATCCCTCTGTCCCAATGGAGTGTCCTGTCTTCCCAGGAAAGGGCCACAGGGCCTCCTGCATCCACAGGCTCTGGAGGGAGCCTTGGTGCAGGCAGAGCTCCCCTGGTGAGCCCACATTGCCTTCCCAACCTCACCTGTGTCCAGGTGCCTCTGGCTCCGTGCCAGCTCTGCCTCTGGCAATGCACACCACGGCCATCTTACATAAACACTCACAGCAGGCACTGCTGATTTCCCAAAGCCCTTCAGACCTCCTGGGCTTTCTCCCCTGATCCGGATTAAGCAGCGTGGATGGCATTAATCAGGAGACAGGCACCTCCACGCCTGCCAGCAGGAATTACTGCCGTGCTGTTAAGTAACGGGATGGAGCAGCGCTGCTGGGACTGGGGCTCCAGCAGGACGGGTGTGTCCAGCCCCACACAAACCTGCCATCTCTGTGTGTCCCACGGCAGGGGCTGGGCAGAGTTGTACCCACTGCTGTGTGACCAGAACACCAGCCCAAAATAAACGGAGGGGCCCAACTTCTCACTGGCCTGGCCACAGGTTCCTCTCGAGGATGGGAAGCCAGGAGGAAGCCTCACAGGGGGTTTTGGCACATCTGTGCTGGAGGGCTGGGGCAGGAGGCAGGGGGAACAGTCCCTTAGCACTGCAGGGATGGGCAGTGGTGCCAAGGGTGGGAACCAGTCAGGAGCATGGCTTGGCACAGTGCTCCATCCTCATCCATCCAAGCAGGCTGCTGGGACCTTGGAGGATATTTGAAACCTGTTGACATGCAGTTCTAGCAGAAGTGCAAAATGCAATGTAATGTAGTAGAAGTGGAAATTGAAATGCTGTTAGACAAGGCTGCTCCCCAAATTGGCTCTGCCTGGATCCAGCTGCCCTGCAGCACAGCCTTCTCCCTTTCTCCTCACTGCCCTCTGCTCAGGACCAAGGCAAACCTGGGGCATGTAAACTCCTGTAAGACACAAAGCGGCTGATGGGCAGCAAATGCAGCGTTGCCAAAGCGGCTGCCCATGGCCCCTCCCAGCGCTCCCGCCATCCCCACCTTTGCCATGCCGCTGGTCCGTGGTGTCCCGGCTAGCGCGGTTCCCGGCCCTGGTTTGGCCATCCTGGCGGCTCCGGCCCTCAATTCCGCCTCTACGAGCCCGCCCAACAGCATCACCGCAGCCCCGCCGCTTCCCGCCCCGCTAGGCGCGAGTGCGGCCGCTCCTCCGGCCCCTGAAGTTCTCCTCGCGGCCGCCGACAGGGCTCCGGTGGCGGCCGAAGTTCCGTCCGCGTCCCTCGCTGCCTCGCCACGCGGCCGCCGCTCGCCCGCCCGCCCGCCCGGCACCGCGACCGCCGCCACGGCACGCGACCAGCACGCGACTGCCCGCAGCGCCCGCACGCGACCGCCACGCTGACCGCCACGCCGACCGCACGCGACCCGCACGCGACCCGACGCAGCGACGACCGCACGCGACCGCACGCGACACCGCCGCGACCACGCGCGACCGACGCAGCGACCGACGCGACCGGGCACGCGACGCACGCGACCCGCGCACGCGACCGGCACGCGACCGGCACGCGACCGGCTCTCTCTCTGCCCGTGTAGAACCTGGCGCATGCGCATAGCGGGTATCTCCCAGCAATTAGCGCCGAGCGTTAATTAGTTAGTTGTTGCTTAGCGCCGGTTTGCTGTGCAATACCGGCACAGCCGCTTTCGGCTCTCCCTGGAGCCCCTGAGGTGCTGGTGCGCGCGTCACAGGTGCATGGGATCTGTTTGGAAAGCAAACAGCTTATCCACGTGCCCTGGAAAAAAAATTAAATCCTGAGGGAAAAAGAGTCCTGAAATCCTGAAATTGACTTTTTCCTCAATTGGTGTTGATGTCTTCAAGCTGAGTTTTCTGTCTCCAGGATGAATTTTCTGCCCTTTTGTGAACGGAACTGGTGACGTCAGATAACGTCTACAATAAAACTTCGTGTTTTCAGCGTTGCCTAACGTCATACTACCCATGTAAACTTCATCATATAATAGATGTAACATTTTACCCCTTCGGCTGCTCGATTTCTGGGAGCTTCCACCTTGCACTCAGTGTGAAATAAACAATGTTCCCTTTAGAAATGAAAGTGTTTCTGTGTTTAGAGAGCTGCTAAAATCGGCCGCAGGGTCTGTAGCGCAGAGGTGATTTGCACCTCTCTGCTTCAGGTAGCCAAGATTTTGTTTCAAGATTATATTAGAAATTTGGACTGATTTCCAGGCTCACCCAAATCCTACATGTCTCGTGCTTTTTGCTTGTGGGAGCTTGTTTTGTAGCGATCCAAACTGGTTCAGGTCCTGCAGAGGTTCTCTGTGAAAAGGACTGGGTTCTGCATGTGCTTCCAGACATTTGTAATATTAAGGAAAAACTTGCTAAGAAAGAGAATATACAGAGATGACAAACAATTCCTCTCACAGAATATAAACGAGGCATTTACTCCTATGAGTGTCTCTGGATCTGCATTGAAGGCACTTGAGACAGCATTGAATGTTTGGACTCAGATATTTATTGTTTCTTATCAGTAAAACAGTCTCACAACCATGAGTTTGGCAGCTTTTCATTAGCAAGGCACAAAATGTATCTCTTGTTACAAGGTTTTTTAAGACTAAACCATCCAATTCAGAACTGACACCTGGATTATTTTCCCTTTTAACCCAAGAACTGCTCCCAAAGAGCTGCAATGGGGACTTTTCCGTCCAATTACAAAATGCCACCCAAAACCATGAAGGAGGAGGAAGAAGAAGTAAAGAAGAACAACCTGCCTCCACCCTAAAACCTCCACCTTGCTTCATATTTATTTCTAGATTCTAAAATCCCCAATTCCAAGTTTTCCACCCTGTGATATTTCACACTTCTAACCAGCTACACACCCGCAATCCCAGCACTATCAATCCATTTTGGAGACCTTCTTCACATCCTCAGATCAAATGCAGTGCTCTCTTGTGGCTCTGTGCCTTTCAGCACAGAAAGTTTGAAATTCTCAGCATCCAGGATTCCATGGATTCCCATGCAGAGAAGTGGATCAGCTGTTTCACTAGGAAAGGTCAGGTTTCTATGCGTGCCTTCCTATGACACCCATGGGTGAAGCTCTTTGAGAGCAGTTTTCTAGAAAGCTGCTGTTCATTTCTGAGCATCTGAATGATATCTATCTATCTATCTATCTATCTATCTATCTATCTATCTATCTATCTATCTATCTATCTATTAATATGCATGAATATACGAATATATTTTATATTAATATGATATACACATATATATGAATATATCTATATATATATAGATAGATATATATATATCTCAATATCATTGTAGACGTGGTTCTACCACCACATGTACAAATGGCCACTGCTGCCAGGATTTTATAGTTGATGGCTGTGTTATCAGAGAGTGATGGTTTTGGGCCATCCATGCGAAGGTGGGAAAGGCTGCCAGGGGTTTGGCTCTGCCCATGGTTACACACAACTGGAGGAAGCCTCACAGGGGGTTTTGGCACATCTGTGCCGGAGGGCTGGGGCAGGAGCGGGGGGAACAGTCCCTTAGCACTGCAGGGATGGGCAGTGGTGCCAAGGGTGGGGAACAGCCAGGAGCATGGCTTGGCACAGTGCTCCATCCTCATCCTTATCCTCATCCTCCTCCAGCGGGAATCTGCTTCTCCATCTATCTCCTGAGCAGCTCTGGAGCTGCCAGGCACTTGGACAGCAGACGGTGGCTGCTGCTCATCTGTAATTAATTGCTGTTAATCACCCTGGCAGCTCGAGCCACCACACGCGTGTGGGCCCCGCTCGCTCCCGGCCACGAGGAGTAAAAGCTCTGGGGCTGCACCCACGACCTGCGGTGCTGTCCGAACCTGTCCTGCCGGGAAAAGTCTCCCTTCTTCCCGACCCCTTCCCGGGAGCCCCTGCACCCCAATTCCCTCCCTGCAGGCAGGGCACACACAGGTGTGGTGACACGAGTGCCTCTGTGGGTGCCCGGTGCCCGCAGCTCCGTCTCTCTCGGCCCCAAGGAGGGCAGCGGGTCCCCAGGTGTGGGCAGCTCAAGCCCTGCCCACCGCCCCAAACATATTTCAGGAGCTTTGTGCCATCCTGCGCGGCTGGCAGCGCCTTTTCCCAGCGTTCTGCCCACCCCGCATCCCGGCGAGGATGTGCAGGGAGCAGGTGGAGGCAGAGCGCGCCGCGGGGCTGTCCCCGCTGTCCCCGCCGTGCCGAGCCCCGCGGTCGCTGCCTGGCCCCGGTAGCGGGGCTGGAGGAGGAGCGAGGAGGCCGCTCTGGGGCCGGGGAGAGCGGGGCGCTCGGGAGGAGGAAGAGCGCCGGTGCCGAGCGAGCAGCACCGAGCGGGGGGAGCGGCCCGTGGGACGGGCACCGAGGGCATCGCGGGGGGCACTGCGGGACCGCGGGGCCGCTGTGACCCACCGGGGGAGCCCAGCAGCATCACGGCCGCGCTCCCGCTCGGCTGAACCCCAAAAGCTCAGCTCGCTGCCCGCAGCACCCCGCAGGAGCCACGGGAGCCCCGCACGGCGTCTGAGAGGGACGGTGAGTGTGTCGGGTGGGGTCGGACCCCTGGGTGCCACCAGCGTGGCCTGTCCTCACCACGCACCACGGCAGGATGGTGGCCCAGGGCCGCTCTTCCTGTGACCTGCCGTCTGGAGAGATGCGCTCGCTGATCTGCCCCGTGTTCCCTGCAGGCTGGAGCCCCCGTGATGAGGATCATCCGGACCCCCAGCCTCTCCCAGCTGCCCCCCGGCTGCTCCTGCCGCGCTGCCCGGCCGCAGGGCACCCTGTCCCCCTGAGCATCACCTCGGCGGCTCCCTGTCACCCGCCGGGACCTGCAGCCAGCACCACGCTCGGGTACCGGGGACACGGTGTCCCCACGCCACCCTCTCCTTCACCCGCTCCAGCAGCCCCCGTGAGTGCCAGCGGCCCCTGCTGAGCTGGATGCGGCGCTGGGACGGGGACACGGCTCGGCAGGATGGCGGCAGCGCGCTGGTACCACCGCGACATCAGCCAGGCGGTGGCCGAGGAGCTGCTGGTCAAGGCTGGGCGGGACGGCTCATTCCTGGTGCGGGACAGCGAGTCGGTGAAGGGGGCATATGCCCTGTGCCTCCTGTGAGTCCCTGCCCCGCCTCTGCCTGTGCCGTCTGTGCCTCTGTCCCGTGCCTGCCTCCCTCTGTGCCTCTCCCTGCTCCAGGCACCGCCAAAACCTCATGGAAGCGCTGCAGGGATGTGGGTGGGGTGGGCAGGGTGGCAGCTCCCTGGCACCGGGGTTTTGGTTGATCCCCGGGTTGGCAGCAGGATGAGGGTTGGGCCCACAGCCGTGCCCAGCACCATGGCTGCTGAATGGGTAACCCCAAATCCGGGGCACACCGAGCTCTTCTGGGCTGCCTGCTGGCCTGTGAGCATCTCTGCGCTGGGGATTTGGGGCTACAGCCCTCAAGATGGGGCCTCTTGCCATCCCCACGTCTGGAACCGGGTGTGCAGCCCCTGAGAGCGCTGCTGCCTGCACCCTTCCTGCTCTGCACCCTCGCTGCTCTGCACCCTTCCTGCTCTGCACCCTTGCTGCCCTGCACCCTTCCTGCCCTGCACCCTTCCTGCTCTGCACCCTTCCTGCTGCTGTCACATGTCTGTGCGGGCAGGTTTGGCAGGATGCACCCCCTTTCCCTCACTGCCCTGGCTCTTTGTGTGGGACAAAGTGCAAATTTGGGCTCTGGGGGTGCGGGGCACAAGCCAGAGTCCAGGCTGGTGGCAAGGGCAGGGATGGGCACTGGCCCCACAGGCAGCACGGCAAAGGCTCTGTGGGTAGTCCAGTGAGTGCTGGGGGAGTCACGGCTGTCCCGGGCTGTTTGGGAGCAGGGGGACACTGCACATCCTCCCGCAGTCTCCGAGCTGGGGGTGATGATTTATTTCTAGAAATGCTGGCTCAGCTCCTCTCCCTGCAGAGGGGACGGGGTGTTTGTCTCAGGAGTTTATCCCTCTGGTTCAGCCTGGATGGCTTTGTTTCAGCTCACATTCCAAAAAGATTGAAGAAAACAGCTCTAAGGCACTTCTAAAATCAAAAGATGTCAGCAAATTAACAGTGGTTTGAAGGCCCTTGTATTTCTGGGAGGATGAAACCTCTGTGTTCAACCCTCTGGGATCATCACTTGGGCTTCCTGTGTTTTTCAATCTCTCCAAGTAAAATTGACCCATCAAACTCACCTTTGTCTCAACCATAATCCCTGCATCATCCTTCAGGTGTATTTCCTCACAATGTAATTGGAGTAGAAAATGCTTTAGGAAATGCTTTGCAGCCCCTTCTTCCCCAAAGGTCCAAACTGCTTTAATTAGAAATGCTCTTCAAGCACAAGGTTTGGATGCAGCCAGTGAGACTCACATTTCAGAAGGACCATCAATGGTCTGATAAAGACACAGCACTTTCAAGCAGGCTGCTGGGACCTTGGAGGATATTTGAAACCTGTTGACATGCAGTTCTAGCAGAAGTGCAAAATGCAATGTAATGCGGTAGAAGTGGAAAATGAAATGCTGTTAGACAAGGCTGCTCCCCAAATTGGCTCTGCCTGGATCCAGCTGCCCTGCAGCACAGCCTTCTCCCTTTCTCCTCACTGCCCTCTGCTCAGGACCAAGGCAAATCTGGGCCATTTAAACTCCTGTAAGACACAAAGCGGCTGATGGGCAGCAAATGCAGCGTTGCCAAAGCGGCTGCCCATGGCCCCTCCCAGCGCTCCCGCCATCCCCACCTTTACCATGCCGCTGGTCCGTGGTGTCCCGGCTAGCGCGGTTCCCGGCCCTGGTTTGGCCATCCTGGCGGCTCCGGCCCTCAATTCCGCCTCTACGAGCCCGCCCAGCAGCATCACCGCAGCCCCGCCGCTTCCCGCCCCGCTAGGCGCGAGTGCGGCCGCTCCTCCGGCCCCTGAAGTTCCCCTCGCGGCCGCCGACAGGGCGCCGGTGGCGGCCGAAGTTCCGTCCGCGTCCCTCGCTGCCTTCGCCACGCGGCCGCCGCTCGCCCGCCCGCCCGCCCGGCACGCGACCGGCACGCGACCGGGCACGCGACCGGCACGCGACCACGCACGCGACCCGCACGCGACCGGCACGTGACCGGCACGCGACCGGCACGCGCCTGCCTCGCGACCGGCACGCGACCCGCACGCGCGACCGGCACGCGCCTGCCACGCGCACCCGCACGCGACCACGCGACGCGACCGGCACGCGCCTGCCACGCGCCCGCCTCTCTTTGCGCCGGTGCAGAACCTCGCGCATGCGCACAGCGGGTATCTCCTAGCAATTGGCGCCGAACGTTAATGAGTTAGTTGTTGATTAGCGCCGGTTTGCTGTGCAATCCCGTGCTGGGGATTTGGGGCTACAGCCCTCAAGATGGGGCCTCTTGCCATCCCCACGTCTGGAACCGGGTGTGCAGCCCCTGAGAGCGCTGCTGCCTGCACCCTTCCTGCTCTGCACCCTCGCTGCTCTGCACCCTTCCTGCTGTCACATGTCTGTGCGGGCAGGTTTGGCAGGATGCACCCCCTTTCTCTCACTGCCCTGGCTCTTTGTGTGGGACAAAGTGCAAATTTGGGCTCTGGGGGTGCGGGGCACAAGCCAGAGTCCAGGCTGGTGGCAAGGGCAGGGATGGGCACTGGCCCCACAGGCAGCACGGCAAAGGCTCTGTGGGTAGTCCAGTGAGTGCTGGGGGAGTCACGGCTGTCCCGGGCTGTTTGGGAGCAGGGGGACACTGCACATCCTCCCGCAGTCTCCGAGCTGGGGGTGATGATTTATTTCTAGAAATGCTGGCTCAGCTCCTCTCCCTGCAGAGGGGACGGGGTGTTTGTCTCAGGGCTGGGCCCCCAGCGCTGCCACGGGCAGCGGGATGGGGCCCTCACCTGCTCTCTCCAGGTTCCAGAGGCACGTCTACACCTACCGCATCCTCCCCGATGAGCAGGGGCTGCTCTCCGTGCAGGTGGGTGCAGCCCCCGGCCTGGGCTTGGGCAGGATGCAGCTGTGCAGGGCCCGGGGTGCTCGTCCCCCTCCCGGCTGAGGTGGCACCAGCCTGTGGTTCGTTTTCTGCACGAGCTGCAGGATGCGGGCGCTTTGCAGCCACTCCAGCTCGGGAGGAGCTGCCTCTGCACAGCATCCCGGCACTGTCCCTTCCTGCCACACGCCCTGTCACAGCCTGGCCACACAGAGCGGCCCCATGGTGCCTGTCCCCACACGGGGTCTTGTCCTGCCCTCGCTTCCACGTCCCCTCAGGGTTTCTCCTGGCGCCCAGCTCTCTGCAGCTGCCCTTCCTGCCCCCTAAACAGAGCATCCCGTGCGCCCGCAGGGAGCATCCCTGCCTGCTGAAGGAGGCTGATGTCTCCGTGCTCCTCCCCCCACGGGTCCGGGGTCCTGCTGGCCCTTCCAACTCACCACGGGCACGTTTTGAGGGACAGACCCACCGCACCCAGCCGGCTGGGGCTGCCCTGGCAGAGGAGGAGATGTGACGGTGCTTCCCCCGCTCTGCCTCCCCAGACCATCCAGGGCATCCAAGCCAAATGTTTCCGCACCCTCCCCGAGCTGATCGGCGCCTACCAGCACCCCAACAACGGGCTGGTGACGCCGCTGCTGCACGCCGTGCCCCGGCCGCGGCCCGAGGAGGACTCGGGTGAGCCGGGGAGGGGCCGGGGGCTGTGCCGGGCTGGCAGCGGGAGGGGAGGGTCCTGCTGAGCTGCTGACTCTGCCCGCAGACGGGGAGGATGCTCGGGGCTGGGGGCACACGGTGCCGTGTCCCGGTGCTGCCCCCTCTAGCCGGACCCACATCCCGCAGCAGCTGCACCAGAGGCTGCAGGAGCAGGTCCACAGCAGGTAACGCACCCCTGCCCGCCCCGGGAGAGGGGGTGGTCACGCCCAGGGGGGATCTTGATGTCCACCCCTCTCCCAGCCCGGCCAGTGACTTCATGGGCTTCATGGCCGAGTACCTGACCCACCACGTGCAGGACCTGGAGGCTCTGTGCCACGGGCACCCGCAGCTGCGGCACCTCAGCACCGCGCTCGCCACCGCCTGCCGGGCACTGCACAGGTCAGTGCAGCCTGGGGACGGCGGGGCTGGAGCGGGGCCACCGCCCGGGGCCACCCACCTGGTCCCCGTCCCCTTTCGGTGGCTGAGTGCCGCGTCAAGGCGCGGGAAACGCCCACACCGCCCCTTCTCTCCTCCCCTGCAGTGAGATCGACTTCACGCTGGTGGGCCTGGAGACCCTGGCCAGGGTGTTCGACCCCCCTGTGTCCCCTCGCAGCCCGGCCAGGGAGCAGGTGAGTGCCCCCACAGCCCCCAGGGACCTCCACATCTTGTGGAGCAGCCCAGATCCACAGCGAGGAATTCACCACTCCAGGGCCGCCGTGCTGCTCCAAAACTATCCATCCTCCCCTTCAGGGCTTCCTGAGCAGCGACCCAGACCTGGAGCTGCTCCTCAACAAGATCTCCACTGTCAACCACCTCCTCTCTTCGCTGGAGAAGAAGGTGCCTGACCCCAGTCACGGTGCAGGGGGAGGCACAGCTCCCCCTCCCCTAAATTAACCCCTCTGCCACCCCAAGCTCCGGTGGCAGCAGAGAGTTCCCAGCTGTCCCAGTGCCTCCAGCACACTGCCTGTCCCTCTGGCAGGTGCTGAAGTCACTGCAGGAGATGGTGACAAGGCACAACCTGGCCCTGCCCAGCGTGGCGCTGGCCCCCCTGCCAGCTGCCAGGCCCCTGGCCGTGCAGAACTTCGAGGTGAGCCTGGGGACACGGAGGGACCCCGATGTCACTGCTGGGCAGGGCAGGAGCGGGGACAACTCCAGAGCCACATGCCCATGTGCAGGTGAAGGTGGGCAAGTCCCAGCGTGTGGCCCTGACGGTGGACGTGGAGTCGGGGACAGTGACAGTCACCAAGCGGGGCAGCGGCTCCTCGGAGGAGGTGATCCCACAGGATAAAAGTAAGGGGCTGCTGCTGGCTGCCCCTGGCATAGTTTGGGGCTGTTCCCTGCCATAGGCCTGATGCCACGGGGATGGGCCAAATGCCCTGTCACACCCCCTGTGGTGGGCAGTGGGGGCCACCATGCCCCCCTGACCCCCATCATTCAGTCCTGCAGCTGATCAAGTACCAGAGTGTGCAGAGCAAGGTGAGGCTGGTGTGTGCCCGTGAGAACCAGAAGAGCCTGAGCAGGGATTTCATCTTCCCCAATGCCCGGGTGAGCAGCACCAGCCGTGCCCACAGAGTGTTCTGGGGGAATATGGAGCCCTTGGGAATGTGGGAAGCGGCAAATCAGTGGTCTCAGGACTGTGACCACCTCTGCAAGCTGGCTCCTCCACCAGGGGGTGATGCCCACCTGATGCTGGGGTGCTGTGCCCCCCATGTCTCTGAGACATCCTCACCATCCTGCAGAAGCGAGAGGCTTTTTGCCAGCTGCTGCAGCTGATGAAGATCCAGCATTCCAACCTGGACGAGCCTGAGATCATCTCGGTGTATGTTGGGACGTGGAACATGGGTAAGGGGCCAGGAGAAGGTGGCCTTGTCCTGGGAGGTTGTTGTGGCTCTTTGTGAGCCTGGCTGGGTTTTGGGAGGTGTCTCAGGTCCGAGCTGGTGGGCAGTTTGGGGAGGAGGCTGGAGAAGAACCCATCTGGCTGCCATGGGCTTTGTTTGTCCTGTGGCAATCCACTCACTTGGAGGGTGCTGGGGAGACAGAGGAACAGGGTTGTCACAAGGATTTGGGGCTGTAAATCCCAGCAGCAGCCTGGGATGCACACGGCTGGCAGGCAGCTCCTGGAGACGGGCAGGGCTGTGCTGGAGAGGAGCTCAGGGTGCTGGCACGTCCCCTCTGTGTGACCCATGTCCCTGCCCGCAGGCAGCACGCCCCCACCCCGCTCCCTGGCCTCCTGGCTGACCTCGAGGGGCTTGGGGCACACGCAGGACGAGACCACGGCCTGCATCCCCCACGACCTGTACGTGATCGGCACCCAGGAGAACTCCCTGGGTGACCGCGAGTGGGTCGAGTTCCTCTGCGCCTCCCTCAAGACCCTCATGGCCATCGACTACAGAGTGGTAACAGCAGGCACAGCCAGCCCTGGCAGCCCTGGGGGGCTGGGTACCCGCAGCCATCACCCCACAGCTCCCACCCCAACCCCCAGGTCCTCCCCACCCCAAATCAGGCCAGGGAACATCCTGTGCCCCATGAGAGCTGTCCCCGGGAGTCAGGGTCACACTGACCTACCTGTGGGTCCAGCCCCATCCTCCTGGCCGTGGGGCAGGATGGGGGGCAGGCAGGCTGACCCCCTGCCCCACCACAGGTGGCCCTGCAGTGCCTGTGGAGCATCAAGATCGTGGTGCTGGCGAAGCCAGAGCACCAGCGGCGCATCAGCCACGTCCACACCTCCAGCGTGAAAACCGGGATCGCCAACACGCTGGGTAGGGAGGGGATGGGGCTGGGAGATGACCCCGAGGGAGGGGACAGCCCGAGGGCCAGCACAGGACCCCTGGGCTCCCCCAGAGCTCAGTGGTGACACATCCCTGCAGGGAACAAGGGAGCTGTGGGTGTCTCCTTCCTTTTCAATGGGACCTCATTTGGTTTCGTCAATTGCCACCTGGCCTCCGGCAGCGAGAAGACCCACAGGTGATGCAGGGATCGGGGGGGTGGGGCTGCCACGGGGCAGGTGGGTGTCTCAGGGGGCTGGAGGAGCCCTGAGGGGCTGTGAGGCTGCCCCTGTCCCCACCTGGCAGGAACAGAATTAAGAGTGAGGTGTCCCCGGGGTGGCTCATGCGGTGCTGCTGTCCCCCTGCAGGCGTAACCAGAACTACAGCGACATCCTGCACTCCCTGGCCCTGGGGGACAAACGTCTGGGGGGCTTCGACCTCACCCTGCGCTTCACCCACCTCTTCTGGTTCGGGGACCTCAACTACCGCCTGGACATGGACGTGCAGGTGGGACCCTGCGGTGCCAGGCTGGGGACAGCAGGGGGAGAGGAGCCTGGGGGGTCACTGTCCCTTCCCTGGCACAGGACATCCTCAGCCACATCGTCAAGAAGGAGTTTCAAGCCCTCCTGGCTGTTGACCAGCTCAACCTGGAGCGGGAGAAGAACAAGGTGTTCCTGCGGTTCAGTGAGTGTGGGGACACGGGCGCTGCTCCTCCTGCTGAGACAGTGCCAGCAGGGTCCCCACAGCCCTCCCCATGTCACCCCAGGCTCTCAAGGTCCCCTCTCCTGGCACAGCCCTGCAGGAGGTGCTGAGAGCCTGGGGGACCTTGGCGAGCACCGGGCCAGAGGTGCCAGCCATGGGTGTGAGCCTGCTGTGGGGACCATGGCACCCCACGGGGACAGGCAGGGACCATGGCCCCCATGCCACCTGCGTGCCCTGATTCCAGGTGAGGGCGACATCTCCTTCCCTCCCACGTACCGGTACGAGCGGGGCACCCGAGACACCTACGTGTGGCAGAAGTCCAAGCCCACAGGGGTGAGTCCAGAGGCATCCCTCCAAGCAGGACATCTCTGGGGACAGGGACAGCAGGGTGCTGAGGGGGCTGCGTGGTGACGCTCGGTCCCCACAGCTCCATCAGCCTGTTCCCTACCAAAACAGGGTCTGGGCAGGAGGGAACTCACTTTTTGGGGTGCTCTTCTGGGCAGGGGAACCCAGACCTGAGAGGCTGCTGGACCAGCTGCTTTCTCTGTTTGTAGATGAGGATCAATGTCCCCTCGTGGTGTGACCGCATCCTGTGGAAGTCACACCCGGAGACCCACGTGGTCTGTAACTCCTACGGTGAGTGAGACCCTGGGGACACAGCAGCCAGGGGTGGTCAGTGCTGCCCAGGACCCCAGGGCTCTGGGACCCTCCCCAAGCTGCCCCTCCTGCCATCCAGGCTGCACCGATGACATCGTGACCAGTGACCACTCACCTGTCTTTGCCACCTTTGAGGTGGGAGTGACGTCGCAGTTTGTGCCCAAGGAGGGTAAGGGCTGGGGTCTGCCACCCCTCAGGCCGGGTTTGGGGTGGCCCTGGCACACCCTGACCTGCCAGGGCCTGTCTGCAGCTCCTGGCTCTGGCCCCGAGGCGCTGGCCTGCATCGAGTGGGAGAGCATCGAGGTGATCCTGAAAACCACGAGCCGCAGCAAGTGCTACATCGAGTTCCATTCCTACTGCCTGGAGGGTGAGAGGGTGCCTGGGGTGCTGGGCTTGGCTGTGGGGGTGACCTGGCCTGGCTGGAGCTGTGTGCCCCTCTGTCCCCCCCAGAGGTGCAGCGGAGCGGGGAGAACACCTTCCAGAACTGTGACATCCCTGGGTTCCTCAAGCTGGGCTGGTCCTCCAAGCATCTGCCCGTGGTGCGCAGCCCTGGAGCATCCTCACCCCCATCCCTGCCTCTGTGTCCTGAGCCCCAAGGGGAGCTGCAGCTGTCACCAACACCCAGGACAGAGCCTCCCTGTGCCCCCCACCCCTTAGCAACCCCCCCAAGCCTGCCCTCTCTGTGCACAGCTGAACCCCATCCTGCCCGACCTGGAGTACCTGGGGGACCAGCACCTGCTCCTCAGCATCAAGGGCGTGGAGAGCTGCGAGTCCTATGGTGTGTGGGGATGGTGACACTGGGGCCACCATGGTGGCGGGGGTGCCAAGCACAGCCCCCCAGGTTACAGCCTGCTGGAGGTAGTGGGACCGTGGCACCCACCCTGCTCCTGGTGCTGCTGCTCACGGGGGGCTCCCGTGTCCCCCGAGCCCCGGGGGCTGACGCTGTGCCCGCAGGCGAGTGCTGCCTGGCCCTGAGGTCAGCGATCGGCACCACGGCCCAGCAGTTCGAGACGTTCCTGTTCCACCGCGGCGAGGAGACGGGCTCCGTGCGCGGCTGGATGCGGGTCCGGGTGCCCCGGGGCCGGAGCGGCACCCGCGAGCGGCTCTACGGTAACGGCGGCCGCACGCAGCCCCCTCCCGGTGCTCGGGGACATCCTGGGCCACGTTTCCCTCTGGCCCCGGGCCGTGGGGTGAGGCCAGACCTCGCTGCCTTTGCAGAGTGGATCAGCTTTGAGGAGGAGGATGCTGAGCCGGCGGCGGAGCCCCCGACGTGCCCCAAGCCAGCCCCGCAGCGCCTCAGGTACCCCGGGCGGGCTCGGCCGTGCCGCAGCCCCGCACTGGGGGGATGCTGAGCCCTTTCCCTCTGTGCGCTTCGCAGGAGCCGCCCCCGCAGCCTCCCGGAGCCGGCCACAGGCTACACCAACCCTGCCTACTTCATCTTCGAGGGGGTGCCCAACGCGTGGCTCCCGGCCCCCGGAGAAGCCCCCAGGAGGCACGGAGAGGGCCCGGCCGGGGGCCAGCGCTGCCGGAGCCCCGCTGGAGCGCGGGGCCCGTTATCCTCAGAGGAGGAGCCGTGGTGTGGCCGGCCCCGCTCTGGGCCGCTGAGCCCGTCCCCTGGGCACCCCCTGAGCCCTCCCAGAGCGGGCCACCACAAGAGACCCAGATCAGCCGTCCTGACGAGGGACGCGCTGGGGCTGGGCGATTGCTCGCTGTATGCGGCCACTCACCTGAGCCAGCTGGACCAGATGTCCCGGCAGGGCAGGGGGGACAGGCAGGAGCTCCCGCCGCGCCAGACCCAGCACGCCCTGGAGCCGCCACCGCGGCCCTGCCGGGAGGCGCCGAGGCCGCTCGGGAAGCGGGGAGCGCTCGGTGCCTTGGACCTGGAGGCTCAGCCTGCTCCGCCCGCCGACCTGCAGCCGGCCAGGATGTAGCGACAGCTGTGCCCTGCGCAGCCTGGAGCCCTCGCAGCTGCTCCCTCCTGCCCAGCCCTGCCCAGTGCTCCCGGAGGAATTTCCCTCCAGCACAGCTCCCCAGGCTGCTGCGCTGCTTCCCTTTGTTCTCACTCTCCAGAATAAAGCGTCGGGTGTGTGTTTGCTCACCTGCTTCTGCGAAAGAGCAAGCAGAAAAGTGCCGAGCCAGGCGGGGAAAACACCAAAGCATTGCCCCAACAGCTCTCTGCATCCCATGGGAATCGTGTACGTCCCATGGGAATCCTGCACATCCCAGCCCTCGAGGCTGCCCTTACCCATGGCAAAGCTGGCGGGTGTCACAGCCCTCGACCCCCTCTGCTCACGGAGAGGGGCACGTCCTCAAAAACACAAGGATCCGGCCGTGTCCTGGCTGCGCCGCACGAGCGGCGGCCCCGGTTTGGGGACACGATGCCCGGGCTGGCCTCAAGGTGGCAGTGGCCACCTTTGTCCCCAGGATCGCCCCGCAGGGCTGGCGGCCAGCGCACAGCACCGAGGGCACTGCGGGACCCCAGGGGCAGCGGGGCTGTCCTGGGACGGGCGAGGGGCCCTAGGGATGGGGGCTGCGACCCTCGTGGCTGAGGAACTGTGCTCTCCATGAGAGAGGGGCCGTGGTGGCCACGGGCAGAGGGGCACAGTCCATGGGCGAGGGACTATGGACCTTGTGGTTGAGTGACCACGCTCCCCATGGGTGGAGGGAAGTGATCACCACGGGCGGGGGGACACGGTGCCAATGGATGAGGGGCTGTGCCCTCGTGGTGGAGGAGCATTTCCCTTTCTTGAGGAAAGGGCTGTGACCACATGGGAGAGGCCACCATGCCCCGTGTCCAGGGACTGCAGGTGGCCCAAAGCCTGCGAGGGCAACAGAGGGATGGGAGCGCAGTGGGGCTGAGCCCTGCGGCAGCTCCTGCCTCCGCCTCTGCCCGCCTCCAGCCCTGCCTTCCCTGGGCACTTTGCTCCCGGCCGCGGGAAGCGGGAGCGGGCACACTCGGCACGGCAGGGCACGGCCAGGGCCGCCCACAGCCCCCCGGCATGGCCCCGTCCCGCGTGGGGAACAGGCTGTCCCCGTGGGGGCCCCACTCCTGAGAGCCGCCCCGGTCTGCAGGTGAGCCGGGACAGCCCCTGACTGGTGACAGCCGGGAGGAACAGCCCTGCCATGTCACGAGGTCCCAGCTGGGCTCTGGGGTGAGGGACAGCGATGGGACCTGCAGGGCTGGGTGGGTGCAGGGTGGGGGCCAGCCAGTTCTCACCAGCCCCCCAAATCCCTCTGTACCCCCTCCTCTCTAACATGCCACCTCTTTCCTCTGTCACTGAAGGCCTTCATCTGTCCCAGCGTGCCCCCCTCCTCTCCTTCATCCTCCTCTCCATCCCCCGAATCTCTGTCTCATCATGGGTTGGAGCTGCCCTGGTGCTGCTGTGGCTCAGCCCGACACCGTGGGCTCCTGCCTGCTCCCAGCGAGGTGGGGACAGGGCCAGCCCAGCAAGGCTGGAAGGGAACCCTCACCCCCACCCTGCCAGGGTCACCTCGGGCCAGGGGATGGGGTGGACAGCGAGGGAAACGCCCGACCCTGCTGGTGTCCCCAGGGAGGTGTCCCGGCAGAGCGTGCCTTGGCTGCTCTTCCAGGCCAGGGGAAGGATTGGAATTAGGTCACATCCCCTTGTGCCGGGGCTTTGGCTGCACCAACCACGTGGCGATTAGGGACAAGGGTCCTTCTGCAGGATGTTTTGCATAATTTCTCCTTGTTTTGCAATTTCCAAGGGCTTAGGCGAGGAGAAAAGCCCTGCTTTTCCCATGCTCCAGCAGCAGCCGGTCCCAGGCTCACCCATCCCTTGGCAGCTGCTCCAAAATCTGCTCTCACCTCCCCTCTCCGAGCTCCTGCTGCTGCTCCATGGTCCCCAGCACCACCATTCCCATCCTGTCCCATCAGCAGGACTATGGCTCCAGGGCAGATTCTGCTCTGGTGTTGTCCCACTCCTCCATTTTACTGGAGCCTTTCCAACACCTCCCTGAATCCCCAGGGCTGGGGGAACCCTCAGATCCCACCAGGACTGGTGCTGCCAGCAGGGCCAAAGGACAGTTCTGGCTGGGAACATCTGCAGGACCAGGAGCCAGGGAAAAGCTGCCAATCCTGTGGCCAAGGGCATCGTGTGCCCTCAACGCGTGTCACACGGCTGGCCCCTGCCCCTTCCCACTGACCCATGGCTATTGCTGCCTTTTCCAGAACTCCCCTTGCTGCTTCCTGGGGAAAACTCCAAAGACACCATCCCTGGGGAATGTGCCTGCCATGGACAAGGGGTTCTGCAGAGTTCCTTGTACATCCATCCACAAAATGGGCAGAACAAGAGCATCACCTCTTCCTGCAGCACCTTCCATCTCCCTGCTCCAAGTCCTCTTCCTGCAGCAACTTCAATGTCCCTGCTCCAATTCTTTTTCCTGCAGGACCTTCCATCTCCCTGCTCCAATTCCTTTTCCTGCAGCATCTTCCACCTCCCTGCTCCACATCCTTCCCCTGCAGTGTCTTCCATCTCCTGCTCCAACAATCAGTCCCAACTCTTGGCTCACACCTCGATCTCTCCTCAAAAGCCCACAGCCAAGGATAGTTTTGCTAGGAATGTCAGCAAGAAATAGGAATGGGGCTGGTGGTGATGTGTCCTCAGGCTAGACCAGTCTGATTCATTAATGTCAATCACTGATTTTGGTCATGACTAAGATGAGGAAGCAAGAAACTTGTTAAGATATAACTTGCCAAACGTCATCTTCTGCATTTCTATATTTCGGTGGTTATCCTCAAAGGAATGTGCTTGGGAATGGTTAAATCCCACTGCTGACTGTGCTCAGGCTGTGTCAGCTGCCAGAAGCTGGGTGCCTGTGCTCTCCTCTGAGCAGTCCAGCAGTCCACAGCTGCTCAGGATTTTTCCTCATGCATTTTTCACACTTGATTATTAACTTTTATGTACTGTCTTCTCCATATCTGAATTGGTTGGTGACCTGTGTCACGAACACTGATCCTGCAGCAGCTCTGCTCTGGTCAGGCTCAAAGCTTTGTGATCCTTTGCACTCAGAGGCTGGAAAACGAAACAAAATCTCCTGGTCCCTCATGTCCTCAGCAGCTTGGGGACATGTGGCTGCCAGGCCAGGACCACCACTGGCACCATGCTGGCAAGCTCGGGTTTTCCTACCGCCTGTTTTCCCTCCTAGTTCTGAGAAAACAAACCAAGTTCTCCCCACTGTTAATGTTTGATCAGGACCTGCCTGTTGCTCTCTGAACTCATCCTTGCAATAAAGGCGAGAGCTGTGGCGGGCCAGGAGCTGCAGGGTGTTGGATGTGGGCCCGGAGCTCAGCCCGCAACTCAAACAGAGCCCCGGGAGCAGGGCTGGAGGGGCCCTGGCTGTCCCATCTGCCTGCTGAGTCATTTATGGGCATCTCTGTCAAGCCCAGGTGTCTCTGCAGGCAGGGCGTGGCAGGGATGATCCCACAGAGACACCCCAAAGCTATTCCTGCTGGGAGAAGCCTGCACATCCTCAGGGCAAAGGGAAACAGGAGGGGATGATGAGGGAGCCAAGGGGTGAAGGAGCCTGAGAAGATGTGTCCTTCCACCTTGCAGCACCAGCTCCAGCTAAATTGCATCCCTGTGCCCTGAGGCCTCCCCTGCCCTGGTGCCCATCACCTCCTGGGTGAGCTCTGGACAAAAGGAATTTTGTCAATCTAATAAGGTTTTGGCTACACCCTGATCTCTGCCAGCAGCTCAGCACTCCTGCTCCCAAGGTTACTCATCCAAGCATCCATCCTCTGTTGAAGGAGTCATTTCACCAGGGATGGTGGAGGGTGTGGAGGGGTCAAGTCCCAGGCAGCCCTCACTGATCCTTTGCTGGACACCACGGTGGTGGCAAACCCTTCCTTTTCCCTCGAGAAGAGGGCTCTGAAGTTTGACAGCTTGTCTTCATGCCGACTTCCCAGGAATTCACAGATCCCAGCCTTTGATCCCAGCACAGCCAGGAGGGTCCTGCCTGCCTTGTGAGCTTGCTCTGCCTTGAGCTGGGACTTGGATCCGGCAGCTCCTCTCCACAGGGCTCAGCTCATCCTTCCCTACGGACAAACCCGGCAGCCAGCGGCTCCTCGCTGTCCAGGGACACTCTCTCCCAAAGGCTCCTTTAACAGCCCCCCCAGGATTTCTCCGGGCCACAACATTCCCCCAGACCAGCCTTTCTTCTCCTCCCGCCTTTCTTCTCCCAAGGAGCCCTCCGGGAGCAGCGGCATTGTCGGGATGGTGCCAATTAGGCTGAGGCAGCTTCCAAGAGGCTGCGCCGGCCCCGGCCGGGGGCTGCTGGCGCTCATCAGGGTCTCATTGTTCGGCGGCCGTGGGGCTGTGCCCGGCGGGGCCGGCGCGGGGCTCTGTCCCCGGCGCGGGGCTCTGTCCCCGATGTGGGGCTCTGTCCCCGGCGCGGGGCTCCAGCCCCGGCCCGCTCCCGGCTCCGCGCAGCGCGGCAGTCCCCGCGTCAACTCAAAGGGGTAATTAATGGGTGATTAATGGGTGATTAACGGATGCCAGTGCAGGGGCTGCGGAGGGGAGGCTTTGCCGAGCCCGCTCCCCCCGCGCGAGTTGAGAAAAACCAGAGAACCATCAAAGTGGCCGGAGCTCCTGGAGGGGGAGAAAATCTGGCAGCTTTGGCTCCCTTCCACGCTTTGTGCCTGACAATGGTCGGGATCAGTGACTAGCATGCTTTTACGAACTGCTCCCTAGGTCTGGCTGGCACACCATGGCCACTCCGGTGAGGATGTTCCCAGTTTCCCTGTGGACGCTGACGCCGGCTCCCTGGCCAGGAGGGAACAGCACAGCAGCACCCGAGGCTAAGTGTGTCTTCGACGAGGAGTTCAAGTTCATCCTGCTGCCCGTCTCCTACAGCATCGTCTTCGTGGTGGGGCTGCCCCTCAACTCCTGGGCCCTGTGGATGTTCATCTCCAGGATGAGGCCCTGGAATGCCACCACCACCTACATGGTCAACCTGGCCCTCTCGGACACGCTCTACGTCCTGTCCCTGCCCACCCTGGTCTATTATTATGCCGACCGCAACAATTGGCCCTTCGGGACGGGGCTGTGCAAGATCGTGCGCTTCCTCTTCTACGCCAACCTCTACAGCAGCATCCTCTTCCTCACCTGCATCAGCGTGCACCGCTACATGGGCATCTGCCACCCCATCCGCTCCCTCAAGTGGGTGAAGACCAAGCACGCCCGCATCATCTGCGTGGCCGCCTGGCTCGCGGTCATCATCTGCCTCATCCCCAACCTCATCTTCGTCACCACCAGCTCCAAGGGCAACACCACCCTGTGCCACGACACCACCAAGCCCGAGGAGTTCGACCACTACGTGCACTACAGCTCCTCCATCATGGCCCTGCTCTTCGGGGTGCCCTTCCTGGTCATCGTGCTGTGCTACTGCCTGATGGCCAAACGGCTCTGCAAGCCCAGCTTCTCCAGCCCCGGCCTCCGCATGCCCTCCTACAAGAGGCGCTCCATCAAGATGATCGTCGTGGTGCTCGCCGTCTTCGCCATCTGCTTCGTGCCCTTCCACATCACCCGCACCCTCTACTACACCTCCCGCTACTTCCAGGCCGAATGCAGGACCCTCAACATCATCAACTTCAGCTACAAGATCACGCGGCCGCTGGCCAGCATCAACAGCTGCCTGGACCCCATCCTGTACTTCATGGCCGGGGACAAGTACCGGGGCCAGCTGCGCCGCGGGGCTGCCCAGCGCCTCCGGCCCGTGCCCACGCTGGACCTGGCCCTGGTGTCACCCTTTGCAGACAGCCTCACGGACGGCAGCCACGTGGCCAGTGTCACCCAAGGGACAGGGACAGCACACAGCAGAGGGGGGGGGGCGGGTGCTGAAGGGGTTTGCAGCCTCAGCTCTGGGCTCCAGGAGCTGCAGCCCCTCAGGGCACTCACAAGTGCCCAGCTCTGAGCTGCTCCTGCCCAGCTCTGCAGGGCTGAGGGCTGGAAGCCCCAGGTTGGTGCCAACCCTGCCCTGTGAGACTGTGGGAGGAGGGTGCTGGTGCTGGTCAGGGCAGGAGAGCCACCGGGCACTCACAGGAATGGGGAGGACACTGAGGAGGCTCTTTTGGGGCAGCAGGCTGGTGTGCCATCCCTGGCAGTCCCGGGGACACATGGGGCTGACAAGTCACTACAGAGAAGGGACACTGGTGCCTCCCTGGGCAGGCACAGCTCTTTCAGGTGACTCAGTGGTTACATGCAGAGACCAGACTGAACCTGGGGACAGAGCCCAGGCTGGGCGGGTTCTCAGAGATGTCCCTGTCACACTGCTGGCCTTGGCAGAGGGGGAGGGACATGGCCTGGGGCACTTGCTGCCCACGACCCCCAATAAAGCCCCTTCCCCTCTCTACACTCAGGCCTGTTTCTCCCTACAGCAGAAGGAAGAGGGACAAGACAACCATCCTCACCCCAGAGAAAATCCACTGGGGCAGGTCTGGGGGGATGAGCTGGAGCTCCCGTGGTGACAGGAAGGTTCTTGGGAATTTCCCTTTATGGGTGTTTGCTCCTCAAATGTTTACCCAGCCCTTTTGTTTGACCAAGTGCCTGCGCAGAGCAGCACACTGAGATTGGTATCAGTGCTGTTGACTCTCCCACACCAGCCTGGCAGGAATGGGACAGGGACAGGCCTGTCCCCACTCCAAGAGCCCCAGAAGTCCCCGCAAGTCCCTGTCCCCATCAGTCCCTGCCAGTCCTTCCAGCACATGCCCAAGAAAGGGGTGCCCAGAGTGTCACTGGGGTGTCACACCCAGCCACGTCCCACAGGAGCTGCCCAGGGGAAGGAGATGGCCCCAGGGATGGCCCATCCCAGCCCCACATCCCTGTCCCACCCAGAGAGACCCTCACTCACCACTGAGCCAAGAGCAGAGAGAGCAGGAGACATCCCTCCTGAGCCCAGTTAGACCAGTAAGAGCTGCCCCTCACCTCCCATTATATCCAACGTGGCTCAGGTGCATCTGGGAGCTGCTTGGCTGCACCTGAGTGGTGCAAGGGCCCGGCCAAACACTGCCCCAGCTGGAGGTGGGACTGCTAGGGAAGGGACACAGTGGGTGGCAAGGGCACCCAGATGGGCAGTGCAGAGGTACTGCCACTGTGCTGCCAATCCCAACCTGTAGAACACACACAGACGGGCATTGGGAGGTTCAAAATCTGTATTGGGTATGGAGATGGCAGGAAAGGCTCATCTGCGGCCTCATGGTCCTGGCTCAGGACACATCCACAGGTCCCCAAGTCCAGGAGTGTCCCCCTTCCATCCCAGGGTGGGCTGTGCCCAGACTGGTCCCACTGGTCATCAGGATGCCACCCCAAAACCCCCATGTCAATCCCTCCTCCCATGACACCCCTCCCTCAGCTTGTGGTGACCTGGTTATCCCAGGGGGACCGTGCCCACGGCTGGCCCCAGCCCCACTCCAGCCCCTGGCAGGGAGCAGCTGTGTCACCCACAGCCCCCCCAAGTCCCCTGCAAGGGGGAGCCTTTCCCAATCCTCCCCTCGCTTCCCCCTCTCCTCCCACCTCCCCCTCATGCTAGAGGACCAGAAGGCCAGAGTGAGGACTGTCCCCCACATGTCCCCCGTGCCAGGCTGGCTGAAATTCTCCCTGCAAGAGCCCTCAGGAGCCAGGACGGGGCCGGGGCTGGTGGCGCTCAGAGGATGTGCAGCTCGTCTGACTCGGTCAGCCCATATTTGGTCTTGTTCTCGTTGAAGAGCTTGAGCAGGGCGCGGATGTAGAGCTCGTGGTACCGGTCCACCAGCTCCCGGCTCGGGTTCTCCACCTTGGGCACGGCCAGCGGCTCCCCCACTGCCGGCAGGGACAGCGTCAGCCTGGTGGCCGCACGCCCGCCTCGCTGGGGACACAGCCCAGGAGGTGGCTCCCTCTGCAGCGTCCCCTCTCCCCCCAGCGCCAGCGCTCACCCACGGTGGTGATGGGTCTGGCGTAGGGCAGGAAGCCGCGGGAGCGGCAGGAGGTGAGGCCGCGGCCGTAGAACAGGCAGGGAGCGAAGCCCATCATCTTCTGGAAGCGCCGCTGGATGCTCCTCATCCAGCTGCCCTCCTCAAAGACCACCTGGCGGAAGAGGTCGTTCTCGCCAAAGGAGAAGGAGGGGACGAGGAAAGCCCTGAGGAGGGAGGGGACACGGTGGGTGGTGACGGGGCGCTGGGCACCGCCGGGACCCGCGGGGGTGGCAGTGCCGGTGGCCCAGCCGTGACCCACCCGTGGCGCAGGGCCATGCGCACGAAGCCCTTGCGGTTCTTGAGGATGAGCGTGGTGACGCCGGGCCGGCAGGACAGCGACTCGGCCGCGCCGCCGATGACGATGGCCACCGCGTTGCCGGTGCCCTTCTGGGACAGCAGGTACCCGATAGCGCGGCGGGTCACCGGGAACAGCCCTGCGGCGGGACGGGACACCGCGGCTGTGGCATTGCAGCGCCCGGCCACCCGGCAGGGACCGCCGAGGGTCCCCCCGAGCGACGGCACCTGGTGGGACCAGGGCAAGGACAGTGCAAGGGCTCCCTCTGCTGCGGGCAGGGGCTGGGAAAGGTGCGGGCAGGGAGCGGTGAGGGCAGCGTGGGGCAGCCAGGGCGGAGGGAACTCGCAGGGCGTGGACAAGCAGCGGGCAAGGCGGAGGAGCTGTCCCGACAGGGTGTAGGCAAGGTGCGGGCAGAGTGCGAGCAAGGTGAAGGTGCAGCTCAGGCAGGGTGTGGGCAAGGTGTGGGCAAGTTGCGAGGTGAAGCTGCCGCTCAGGCACAACGCAGGCAGAGCAGCATCCCTGCCCTGCCTCTTCCCGGGAGCACCATCCCTCCCGTGCTTCAGGAGGGATCAGGAGCCGGGCAGGGCAGGCGCCGCTCACCGCCACTCATCAGGTACTCCCGGAACAAGGGCAGGCGGAAATTTCCGGCCAGCGTGGTGAGGAAGGAGCGGATGCCCGGGAACAGCTCCTCGAAGCCCGTGGAGCCCGTGATGAAGTTGCAGAAGGCGCCGACGCAGAGGATGCCGTGGGGGTGCGAGCCGATGATGTAGTTGTGGCTGGGGGACAGGTCGTGTGTCTTCACCAGCTGCGGGGACAAAAGGAGTCACGGGAACGTGACGGTGGCACCTCCTTTTGGGTGGTCCCACCTCGTCCCAGCGCCGTACCTTCACCGGGAAATAATCCCGAAAGTGCTTCCACACGGTCCATCGCCGCAGGCACGACAGCCTCCTGCCACCTGCAAAGCCGGGAGGGGCCCCAGGAGATGTCGCCCAGCCCAGCCCAGCCCAGCTCAGCCGGATCCAAGGGAAGCGCTCCCCGCGGACCCGCTGCATCCCTCTTCCCACCGTGGTGCTAATGATGGGGGAGTGGAGGGAAGGAGGAGGGGGGATGTGGTGCGCCCCAAATTCTGAGAGACACCTGAAAGGGGGACCCCACTCCCATCCTGCTGCAAAGCTGGAGGACGCGGGGACACGGCCACCACACCTTTCTCCGGCGTGTCCCAGTCAAAGATAATCCAGGCCAGGTAGAGCACGGGGATGAGCCAGAGGCTGGTGAACAGCAGGTAGATGAGGAGCAGGAGGCTGACGATTCCTGCGGGAGCCGGGCAGGGGGTGAGCGGCTATACGGCCCCCCGGGAGCCCCCGCAGCCCCCTACTCACTCACCCAGCAGCAGGAAGCTGAGCACCCACTGCAGCACGGCCAGCAGCTGGAGTGCGGAGCCGATGTCGCGCTGCGAGGGCCAGGGCACGGCCAGCAGCGTCCTCAGGGCGGTCTGGATGCTGGCCCGGCTGCCTGCAGAGAGGGGGACACGGCCCCGCCCAAAACAGCACGGCTCGTACGCGGGCGGGGCCACCGGACTGCCGGCGGGAGGTGGGATGGGGAGGATGAGCAGCTGAGGGAGGAGGGATGGGGAGGGTGGAATGGAGGAGCATCTCCAGGAAGCTCCGGACCATGCCAGGAGGTGGCCCTGGGCAATCAGGACTGTCCCCAGAGTGGGGAGTACTGAGCACCCCCAAGCCCAAAAGCTCCGTGCACCAGCGGGGCTGAGAGCAGCAGCACATCCCACTCCATGCCCAGTGCCCAAGGGCCAGGACCATTCCTGTGCCCTCCTTAGCTGTTCACAGGGGATTTGAGGATTTCTCAGCTGGCACAGCAGGGAGGCACCACCCCCAGCAAGTGCCAAGGCCAGCAGCAAGGCCAAGCCAGGGTGGCTGGAGGTGGCCATCCCAATCTGTCCCCACAGTGGCAGCGCAGCCACTCCACTCCCCCTGCCACCCCTTCCCTCCAGCCGCTCTTGGTGAACCATTAACCTCCCCGGGCTGGGAGCCAGGATCCAAACTCCAAGCCTGGCCCCATCCCTTCTCCCTAAAACGGGCCTGAGGTGCTGGCCCTGCCAGCACAGTGCTCCTGGCCAAAGGTCCCCAGGCTGAGACCACCCCAGGGAGCCACCCCAGTGTCACAAAAGCCTTGCATTCTTGGGAAAACTACCCCAAATCTGCATGTTGGCCAGAGAGACAACCAGGGGGACACAGGAGCAGCCCTGTCCCTGTGGATTCCTAAGCCAGGGATCCCTGGGTCAGAAGAGAACCACCAACCCCTGATTCAGGAATCTGGCAGAGGTTCAGTTCTTCCCAGCTCAGTCCAAACCAGGAATGGGACAAGTGAAATAAATTAAACACTGGAGCCATCTCTGGCCCATGGGGGAATTTTCCAGTGGGAATTTTTTGTCCTTTTCTCCCATGCAGCACGCTCTGCTCTGGGTGATCCCTTCCACCCACCACACATCCCCAGAATCCCAGCCACTTGCAGAACCCAGTATCTTTTTCCCAGGGAAGACACAGACCTCTTCCCAGCAAACTTGTGCCCACCAAACAGTTGCTTTTCAATTTTCCTAGCTCCTATTCCAAAAACCCCATGAATGTCCACACCACAGACACAGAGAACCCCACAGGGCTCTGCTGTCAGCCCCATCCACAGCAACAGGAGCCTCTGCAAACCCAACATTTGGAATTTGCAGGAGCATCTTGTGTGTAACACTCCCAAAGCCATCCAAAATTTCATCCCTGTGGAGCAACAGTGCATTTTTCTGTGGAGTTATTCTCTAATTGCTCCCAACACCCCTTTTCTCCTCAGCACTCCCAAGCAAGCAGACAACAGTGACAACCACCAGCTCCTCGCACTGCTGAAGAACGAGGAGCCATCCCAACCCATTTTGGGAATCTCTTACCACTGAGGTTCTGGGAGCAGGCTGCTATGATGGTTTTCATGGTGGCAGGAGCTCCGTGGCGCCGTGGGTGGAAAGGTGAGTTTGGCAATCAGACGGCGCCGGGCTGTGTGTCCAGAGGCTTTAACCAGGTGACCAAAGGGACTCCGGCCCTGCTCAGGGGAGGGGACCTGCTCCAGCTGGGATTAGGAGCATGGAGAGCAACTGCTGGTGCCTGGAAGGGTCACACAGAGGGTGAGGTACTGTGGCTGTGCTGGGAGGTTGCTGTTCCTTGGAAAGTCCCGGCTGCTGGTGCTGGTGGGGGCTGAATTCCTCTGGGAATGCCGCATCCCCCTGGGAATGGTACCGTCCACGCTGGGGGAATGTCACAAACACTGCCATGTGACAGCCCCAGAGCCACCCAAAAATATCACCCTGAAGCTCCACAGCCACCAGACCATTGCTGCTGCTCCCAGCCCCGGGGTGGGCGCTCTGCCTCCTGCCCAGGGAGCCTGGAGCGCTGTCTGGAGAGGTTTGAGGGGAAAAATGACAAGAAAGGGAAATAGGAGCAGCAGGGGGTCAGCACTGAGGGGGGCTTCAGGCCAACAGCCCCAGGAACAGCGAGAACCCATGGGGAATAAATCCCTGAAGCTGTCCAGAGGTGCTCCTAGGAAGTGCTGGCTGACACCAGTGTAGGAGAGGGATTAACAGCCACAGGATCAGGATGGAAAAGTAAGAAATGTTTCCCAGGAGACCTGGAGCCCACAAACCCCTTCTGTGAATTGTAGGGACTCAGTACCTGGGAGAAAACGACCACAGTCCCTGCAGGCTTTCCTGGGTGTGGATCAGTGCTGAGGACAGGGATTGCTGCATGGAAAACGTCTCAACTCCAGCTGTGCCCAAATCCTGCTAACCGGAAGGAAAACCACCAGATTTCTACAGAATCCCACTGTCCCAGGGTAAGGAAGCACCGTGGAGGTGACACTGCTCCAGGTGACACAAAGCTTTGCTTTTCCATCCCAGTATTTTACCACCCACAGCTACCAGCCCACACTGGGCACTTCCAGAGCCTCCAGCTGTGATTCCTCACCTTCCTGCACACACCTGCCCTGTGCCAGCTCAGTCCACTTCTCCCTCATTCAGGAATGGTGCCAGAGGGATTCACAGAGTTTTCCCCCTTTTTAAGGGTTGTACTAGTGGGTTTCAAAGCATACTAACTACTTTGTCTTGGAATACGGCACCATTTGTCCCAGTTCTGTCCCTTGTGGGCTCCATGAGAGCATCTGGGGCTCACCCCCCGGAAAATCTCGGGATGAAGAGCAAGAGAATTTCATGGCAAGAACCAGACAGCACAAAGAGAGTTTATTTTGCTTAAAATAGAGAGGAAAAAAAAATAAATATATCCACCCACAATACAAAGAGCAGTTTCCAAATCCATGGAGCTCCCCTTGGAGGCTGCCTCCGCCTGGGAGGGCAGAGGGAGCCTGACCCTCATGGAGCTGCCCCTCAGAGCTCTGGGGCACCTCCCAACACCACCAGTGTCCCCAGTCTGACATGGAATGCACACCACAGCAAGGGGTCACATGTCCTCCTGCCATCCTGTGCCCTGTCCATCCAGGGAATTCCCAGATGCTCCTCCTATGTACACTGTATTCCCTTCTCCCTCTCCAGGTTGCTCTCCCAGGATCTCCAGGCCCTGCTGGCAGCCAGAGCATCAGCCCATGTTTTGCCTGTTGCCGTAGCCCCGGGGGTGCGTGTCCTTCCAGTCGTCCCAGTCCCGAGCTTTCCGAAGAGCTTCCTCATCATCCTCCTCCTCCTCTGTCTCCTTCTGCTGCTTCTGCATCTCCTCATCGCTTGCACCTGCTGGAAGGGAGGGACAGGGAGGAGATCCAGGTTCTCCAAAGCCCTGCTGAGAGCTGGGCTTGCCAGACAGCAGGAGTGAGAACCTTGGAATGGGCTGGGCTGGAAGGGATCTTAGAGCCCATCCAGTGACACCAGGAACACCTTCCACTATTCCAGGCTGTTCCAAGCCCCATCAAACCTGGCCTTGGACAGGCCAAGCACAGTCTAACCCAATTGTTTTCCTAATAAAGCTTGGATTCTTCCACAGTCAGGGGTGTCCCACACCCTGCACACATCCTTGTTCACCCATCCCCTCAAGAGGCTTCCCAAACCCGTTGTTCCCATCTCTGTTCCATACCTGGAACCCTCTGTGGGGTGGACACAATTCCCTGTTTCCGGCGTTGCTCATACCAGTCATCCACAGTCATGGTGGGCAGCCCAGGATAGCCAGCTCCAAACACCCTGCAGTGGGACAAAACCAGGCAGTGAAATCCCCTGGAATGAGCAGGAACACAGGCAAGAGGCACAGGGCTATTCCATGATCCAATCTGTGCTAGGGATGTCACAAGGCAGGCTTGAGGGGTGACCCAGTTGCGGCCTGAGGGAGAGATGGAGAGGGCCTGGAGTGGCAGGACACAGGGAATGGCTTCCCATGCCAGAGGGCAGGGATGGATGGGATATTGGGAAGGAATTCCTGCCTGTGAGGGTGGGGAGGCCCTGGCACAGGGTGTCCAGAGAAGCCCCTGGATCCCTGGAAGTGTCCAAGGCCAGGCTGGACAGGGCTTGGAGCAACCTGGGCTAGGGGAAGGTGGCCCAAAGACACCCCTGGGAAGTGAAGCAGATACACGGAAAGCTCAGCATGAATCATGTGCCAAGCATGACAGGAAATCTGGTTTCTCTCCCATGCTGTGCTTTAGGTGCTGAAATTCCTGCACAGATTTCAGGGTGCCACAACTCAAGTGCAGACATGAAGGCACCACCTGGATTTCTTGGAAAAATTCCTAAAATGGAATATTTTAGGCTTGACACAAGAGCACTGACCCAAAGTGTGTTTGGATCATCCCAACCCATACCTGGCCTGAGCAGCATCCCGGGTGAGGATGAAGGGTTTCACTGGAGTTCTGGCTGGCCGGGGAGGGCCACGGGGACCTGCTGGAGCCTGGGGATGCAAACAACAGTCACCAGGGAATGGAGGGGATCACAATTCCCCCTCTGCTTCCCATCCTGAAGTTATTAAAGGTCTTGTAGAGGAGAAACACCTCAGCTGTCAGAGCAACACCCCAGGATGGAGAATCCAGGCCTGAATTTGGTTTAAATCAGGAATTCCAACCGTGCCTGTACAGGAATCACTTCCTGTGCCTCTGTGCCACCTGCTGGGGTCAAAGCAGAGCTGCCAGGGCTGAGCTCAGAGCAGAGCAGGAAATGTTGTTTATTGTTCCAGTGGAACATTCTGAGGCCATCATTCCATGGACACCTTGGAGGAGCTGAGTCCTGCAGTGCCAAAAGATGACCCCCCTCAAACCAGCCCTGCCAGGAGACTGTGCCAGCACATCAGAAGCTGTTGCTCCCAGGTCCCAGAAACCCTGGATACAATATTCTGCACAGGGATTGCAGGTCTGTGGCAATGTTCTGTCACTCCAAATGGGCTGACACCTGGACAGGCTGCAGACCAGGAGTGGAGGCTTGACAGAAACCACAAGGGTCTCATTTTAATTTCCAAACCCAACTGTTCTTCAGAATTAAGGATCTGCAGAAAAGCCTTTGCACAGCCTAGTTCAGCTCTGATACTCCAAGCTGCAGCATTCCACAGGCTGGGATTGTGGGGGAAGTGTGGAGCAGAGCCCAACCCAAAACTCAGAATTTAAAATGAAGGAAACCCCACCAGCTCATGCTGTGATCGAGCTCAATTCCAACTGGGAAGCCACTGAATAAAACTCTGCCACTGAATTTCTCTGGGATTCATCCCCTCATGCCCTGAATCCCAGGAGAGCTCCCTCACCTGCCTGGCTGCATCCCTGCTCTTCAGGATCACCAGCTCCTGGTCGATGCTCTCAATCTCCTCCAGGCTGGTGCCGATCCATTTCTGGATCTGGAGGATGTAAAATTCCCGGATCTGATCCTCATCCGCTGTCCCACTCTCCACAGAGCTGCTCATGGAGGCCAATTTGTTCTCCAGCTCCTTCTTCTGTTTGTATCTGCCTCAAACACAGCAAAATCAGACCATGGAATCATTCTTCTCCAGCACAGACCAGCCCTGGGGTCTTTACCACCCTTTCTAAGAGGATCAACCAAATTTCATGGATGTTGTGCTGGTTCCTGTTGGAATTTCAGACTCTCCTGTCTGTTAAAAGCAGCTGTAAAATGACATTTAATTCAGAGGGATCTCAATGATGTTATTCCTCTCCTAAACATTGAGGAGCCCTTGGAAATTGAAGCTTTCCTGGTAAAATTAGGCAAGACTGGGATCATCAGTCTCCTGGAGAAAGCAGGACTGAGAAAATCAGTGGAATGGCTGGTTTGGGCTGATTCCATGTCACACAAACAGAATAAAATGCTTTTCCAAGGTGTTTTTTAAAATATGATTTCGGCTTTTTGGACTTTTTGACTATTCAGAAATTAATTATGAAAGGGAAGAACTCCCTATATAATAAACTTCCAGGGTAAATTAACTTTTACTTTTTCAGGAATTAGTTATTAAAGGGGAAACTACTAAATCCTTGTGTCCTCCTTCCCTCAGTTATTGTCACCTGAAGAATGAAAAATAAGAGCCAAGAAACATTTGGGAGATGAGAGGGCAAGGAGCATAAAGAAGTAATTCTCAAAAAGAAACCCTTCCCAAACAGAATATAAATCATATTTTTTTATGCTTTTCTACACAATTCCAGCAAGTCCATCCCAGTTTGGATCTTCCAGTGCTGCCACAATGAGCAACTCCATGGCCAAAATCCCAACCAAAGCACCAAAGGCACCAACCACCTTTTTTTCAAACTCTAATGAACCCATTGGTAGGAAACTTCCAGTTTGGAAGTCTTTGTGCTGCCAGCAGTGATTAAAGAACTAATTGTAAGATTAGTTATAAAATATTAAAGAGCTAATTTTACGTTTTTGAGCAGTTTTTCCTCGGATACCAGAAACTGGAGTCACAAATGCCCCTCCCCATTAAACAGCAAGCTGCATCTCTTAAAACGAGCATTTTATGATCAAATTATTCCAATGCCCAGGGGAGATCTTCCCTGTCCAACCCTGCACTGCCTCAGGCTCCTGCTCCTCCCAGAGTGATTCCCAAAGCCCTTCCCACTGCACGGAGCCCACCTTTCAATTTTGGCTGATCTGCTCATGGCCATGGCCACCAGGTTGGGCTGGCTGGGGTCCCGGGGGGCCGAGGGGCTCCTGGCTTCCTCCTGGCCGGAGGTGCCGGGGGGCAGCTGGAAAGAGCCCAGCCCGTAGTTCCTGCAGAGCTTCAGGAAGTGCAGGAAGTGCTCCCGGGCACTCTCCAGGTGCTCCCTTCTCCTGCTCAGGTCCACCTGCTTCAGCGTCAGGGCTCCCAGCAGCGCCGGCAGCAGCATGAACTTCAGGTCGGCTGAGGCGATCTCCTCCAGCTCCTCGTTCTCACTGCCAGGGAGAGAGCAGGGAACAGGAATGGAGGTGGGAAAGGGGCTGGAGTCATCCTGGGAGGCGCGGCTGAGGGAGCTGGGGGGACTCAGGGGACATCTTGTGGCTCTGCACAGCTCCTGACAGGAGGGGACAGCCGGGGGAGGCTCTGCTCCCAGGGAACAGGGACAGGATGAGAGGAAAAGGCCTCAAGCTGTGCCAGGGGAGGGTCAGGTTGGACATCAGCAGGAATTTATCCATGGAAAGGGTGGTCAGGCCTTGGCAGGGGCTGCCCAGGGAGGTTTGGAGTCTCCATCCCTGGAGGTGTCCCGGGAACGCCCAGACGCGGCACTCAGTGCTCTGAGCTGGGTGACAAGGTGGGGATCGGTCACAGGTTGGACTCGATGGTCTTGGAGATCTTGTCCAGGATTCTTTCCCGCTCCCGCTCCACCTCTGCCCTGCCCGGGGACCCTCCCCGTCCCCTCAGACGCGTCCCCAGAGCTCACCTGAACAGCTCCAGCTGCGTCACCATGGCCGCCGCCCGTTTCAGCGCGTCCAGCCCCTGCCGCACCTTGTCCTGCACGGCCGGGACTCCCGAGGAGGGCTCGGTGCTGGCCTCCAGCTCTTCCCAGAGCCGCCGTCCCAACGCCAGCAGCTCCGCCAGCCGGGGGCCGCCCGCGCCCGCCTCCGCCATCATGGGCCGGGAACGGCGCCGCCGCCACTTCCGGCGCGGTCCGGCGCGACCGTACCCGCCCCGGCCGCCATCTTGGGGAGGTCACCGCCATAGGCACAGCACGGGGCGCCATCTTGAGGAGGGCACGGACGCAGCCGGGGCGCGGGAGCCGCCATGCTGGTGAGGGCAGGCTGAGGGACAGCGGGCCCGGTGGGCGCCGTGATGGCCCCGCGGCCCCGGAGCCCCCGCGGCAGGTGGGCACCGCGGGCAGGAGCGGCTCGGAGCGGCCAGGGGCGCTCAGGGGCCTCCAGGGCCCGCGCGCTTTTCCCTGCCAGGTCCTGCCTGGTGCGCCGGCCCGCGCGGGTCCTGGCAGGGAGCGCTGGGATGGAGTCTGGGAAACTGGACAAAAATGTGGATAATAAGATAAATTGGCAGAAAACATCCGTTTTCCCGCTGTATAAAAGGGGGGTCACAGTGGAGATCCTTGACAGTACAGTCAATAAAGATCAATTTATTTGTATAAGCAGAGCACCTTTCTGTTCTTTATTTTTTCTGCAGTACAAGTGGGGCATGTGACCTTTTTTTTCTTTTTTTCTTCATTTATTTCACTCCTAAAATCTCTAAAATTCAACCAGGCATCAGGCAGGTTAGGGTTAAACCCGAGCTTCTAGGAGCAGATTATTTCCCTTAGAAATAGAGGTGATTGACCTGGCTGTGAGCAAAGTGTGGATGTAGCAACCACTGCTACTACTCCTGAGTAATTCTAACTCAGCCTCTGAGCATGACTCAGTTTACAATTTACTCTGTTTGTTTCCTTCATGCCTGCATCAGATTGTGCAATGAGTTGTTACTCACAGAGCCCAGGAGTGCTGTGGGTCTTCCAAACCTGTCTGGCCCCATTTTGCTGCTGGGAGGATCTCCTGGGTATTCCCAGTGGGATGGCAGCCCCAGAGGGGGGTCACAGCCACATCAGTGTCTGCTCTGCAGAGGAGAGAGTGCCCAGGCTCCCATCCTGCAGAGAAATTCCTCCTGGGCGAAATCAGATCCTTCCCTGTGAGGGTGGAGAGGCCCTGGAATGGATTTCCCAGAGAAGCTGTGGCTGCCCCATCCCTGGAAGTGTCCAAGGCCAGGCTGGATGGGGTTTGGAGCAAGCTGGGATGAGGAAAGTGTCCCTGCCCATGGTAGAGGGTGGAACAAGATGGGCTTTAAGGTCCCTTCTACCAAACCATCCAAGAATTCCACGATTCCAAGGGATGGAGAGCTGCTTCCCCTCCAAATCCCCCCACAACCCCTGGCAGAACTGACCTTCCAGCTGCACCCAAAATTCCTCAGGCTGCAGCTGGTTCCCCCTCAGACCTTATGGCTCTTACTCACCCCTGATTGTCCCTGTCCCTCAGCTGAAGATCCCCACACGGACAATCCCTGCTCTGGTTTGTCACCCTTAGAGCACCATGACGCTGCTGAACGCCCCAGGAGCAAAGGAGAACAGAGAGGGAAGGGTTTTTCCTTAAATACAGGCGTTTACTCATGTCTGTGCCTTGTGGTGTGATGGTGGACGGACCAACCATCCCAAAGGTCACAGCAACATCCCCAAATATTCCCAGCAGTGCAGGCTGGACAGGGCTTGGAGCTCCCTGGGGTAGGAGAAGGCTCCCTGCTCATGCCAGGAGGTGGAACTGGCTGAGCTTTAAGGTCCCTTCAACCCAAACCATTCCAGGATTCCCTGATTCTGTGAGATGTGGCCCCACAGCTGAGCCCACCCTGGGCTTTCTCCTGCTCCTGGCTCAGCTCTGTGAGCAGCACAAGGAAAAGCAAGTGCAGGTCCCCATCCACGTTCCAGTGGGAGCTGCACTGCAGGGCTGTGCAGAAGAAATGGCCCAACATATCCTTGGACTTTTGGAGCCATCCTTCCTCCAAAATGCTTAATTACCAATGGTTTGTTGCTCATGTTACCCTCCTGGAACGAGTTATGCAGCATCCCTCAATGAATAAGCAAAGAAAAGGGAAAATAAATATAAATCAGCGTTTTAACAGTAAAATCAAAAGACCCCATGAAAATCACTCGCCTTCCTCCCGACTTTATTGTTTGCACAAGTCTGACCAGCAACAAATAACCACGTCCACACCAGCGTTACTCCTTCAAACCCCTGGGGACAAACACAGGGCTCATTTCCACCGCATCCATCCTCCGGCTCCCGGTTCCCGGGGGATGCTCCCAGCCCTGCAGGTCTCACTTCCCTGCTAATTCCAGGTGCGGGCCCGGGTTCCAGCAGCCCCCACTGAGAGCGTGCTCACAGAGCTGTCACCCCCTGCCAGCCTGACCCTTTGCACTCTCCAGCCAATTCCGGCTCCTTCCCATTTCCCGCAGGGTTCCGGCAGCACAGGGACCCCTCCAGCCTTTTCCCAGCTCTCCCCAGTCGGGTTTGGAGTCAAGGAGGGAGAGGAGGAGTGGATTCTGCATATTCAGCACTTGACCCTGCCTTTTCCCAGGCACAAATTCCAACGGGACCTCTCTAGGAGGGATCCCGACGGCTCCCCTGGGCATTCCTTGCTATTGTGGCTCCTCTCCGCTCCCCCAGGCGATGTGTGTTTGTAGTTACCAAATGCAAATCGCATTTCCCACCCTCCTGGCTGGAGTTCTCACTCCAGAAGATCCTTCCCGGTTTTTTTTCCCCCTCTCACCACCGTTTTGCAATGCTCGGCGGAGTTCGCAGCCCCTCCCGTTGTCACCTCCCTGCGATCTGGGATGCGCGGGGAGCTGGATGGAGGGAAGGCACTGAGGTAATCCTGATTTAGTACCTGCAGCCCTCCGAACGCAGAAACTGCGGTTCTTGTGCAGCCTGGCAGCTGAAACTCCTTTTTCTGGGGAATGCCGGGCACTGACCCCTAATTTCATTCAAAAAGGAAAACTCGAGATCGCTTTTGCCCTTGGGCAGCTGCGGTTTTCCAGGCGCTCTCGGAAGGGAGATGGCAGCAGGCAGAGCCCGTCAATGGCACATTAACAACTGATAAGGAGGGTTAGCTCGCTCCTGGCACCCCCCGAGCTCGGGCTCAACTCCCAGCCCCTGCATCCTCAGCTCCCACCCCCTGCATCCCCGAGCTCCCAGCCCCTGCATCCCCTCCAGCCACCTCTGATTCCTTCCCTGCTCTCACAGAAACCTGGAGCACATTAAGGGGAGGGGGTGTTTTACAAGAAAAGCTCATGCATGCATTGATTCCGTGACCCAGCAGAGACCATTAAAAAGTGATGGAATGGACATGGAAATGAGTAATCGTCCAGCTGGGCTCGGGCTGAGCGCGGCCAACTCCACTCAATGGGAACCAAAAACGGAGCTGCTGGAGCCTCCAGGCAACGCTGGGAGCTGCAGGAATGCACCCGAAGGTTCCCATCCCCTTTACCTGTCCTCCTGGTGCTGTGGAGTCCCTGCAGCACCTGTTTGGACTCATCCTTTCTCTCCAAAGGCTGCACCAGCAGGAATCTCATCCCATCCAAGTGCTTGGCCAGATTCCCTGCTATGGGAAATGTGGGAGCCCCCATCCCTGGCTCCCAACCCCTTGCTGTTCACACACACCCTTGGCTCATCCAGCCCACATTCCCAAGGATCAGAAAATAACCCTGCACTGCCACAGCTTCCAGCACCAGCCCTGAATCCCAGGCAGACAGAGACCTGAGGAAGCAGAGGATAAGACAGGGGCTGAGAAAGGCAGGGATCTGTAATTAAAGGCAAAACTGTGCCAGTGAGAAGCAGAAAGAGTTACAAGTGAGCTGGTCCTCAGAAAAGGAAAGGAAAAGTATGGACATGGGGCTTTGTGGACACAAGGCTCTCCTTACAGCCACTTTCTTCAGGACCAGCTTGGAAGGACATGCAGGAAAGATTGTCCTAGAAAACAAGGCACAGAAAGTGATAACATTTATTTAAAAACACACATCAGAATCCCACTTACAGGAAGTACAGAAAATAAAGGTTATTTCTTGCTTCCCCAAGGCCCTGGAGTTGTGCCCCCTCTCCAGGCCAGAATTCCAACACACCTGGTCGTGAAGGGTGGAAGGAATGGGCTGAAGTCCTCAGTGGGCCAGAAGGAGGAGCAGGAAAGACAAGCCATGAGAATTTAATGTATTGAGTGGGCTCCCACCTCTGATATGGGGACAGAAGCTACAGTGATGCCATGGCTGGGTTGTTGACATGTGGTCAGGCGTGGGTTTGCCAAGCTGCCCAGTTTTGGCAGCCCCCAGGAGCTCTCCTGCACATGATGTCTCTGCCATCAACAAGAGCAGCACCATCTTCATGCAAATGTCTCCACTGGGGTGCTGCAAAGGGCCCTGGAGCAGCGTTCTCCCCTGCATGAGCCCACAGCAGAGTCCTCTTCCCGAGGGAGCTGCCCATGACCCCCTCACCCGAAGCAGCAGCATTCCATCTCTGCAGCCTTCTCCCAGTGGATAACTCTACCCCCTTCCATCTATCACTCCTGGCTTTCAGGAGCTGTCAGAATCCTCCTGCAAAGGGACAATGGCAGCCCAGGGTCCCTGTTCCCTCCCAGAAAAAGGGGCCTGTGGAATGATCAATGGCTTTTCCCAGCTGGAGACAAAGGGCTGGCCACTGACCAGCTGCAGGAGGGCAGCTCTTTGTCCTGCCCTGAGGTCTGGATTGGAAGGGACCGAAAATTCCCAAAATCTCTCAGTCTGAGGCTTTCCATGAGACATCAGGCTTCCTGCACAGCCTCCTCCTTGCTGGGAGCATCCCTTGGGACGGGCTCCTGGTGTCCAGCCGTGCCTGGTGGGTGCCAGAGGGGGTTCTCCTGCTCACTTGCAGACATGTCTCTCCAGGCTGCGGCGGCAGCGCCGGCACACCACGGAGCAGCACCAGCGGTAGCGGCAGTGGCAGCGCTCCTGCACCTCCTCCGTGTAGGTGTTGTAGCCACGGCCACAGCACAGCAGGTCACAGCTGTCACTGCCCACTGAGCTCCTGTTACATGGCCTGCAGAGAGATGTGGGACCTGGGGACCTGCCCTCTCCAGCCCTGGCCTTCCCTAGAGTTGGTGTGCTCAGAGCAGGAGGCTGCAGGATCATGGAGTCATGGAATGGTTGGGGTGGAAGGGACCTTAATGATCATCCCATGCCACCCCCTGCCATGGGCAGGGACAGCTTTCACTATTCCACAGGTTGCTCCAAGCCCTGTCCAACCTGGCCTTGGACACTTCCAGGGATCCAGGGGCAGACACAGCTTCTCTGTGCCAGGGTTACTCCACCCTCACAGCCAGGAATCCCTTCCCAATATTCCAACAAACCCTGGCAGTGGAAAGCCATTCCCCCTTGTCCTATCCCTCCATCCTTTGTCCCAAGTCCTTCTCCAGCTCTCCGGGAGCCCTTTTAGGCCCTGGAAGGGGCTCTGAGATCTCCCTGGAGCCTTCTCTTCTCCAGGTGAGCATTCCACAGCTCTCCCAGCCTGGCTCCAGGCCTCAGAGCATCCCCATGGGCACACATGGAGTTGTTGAACAAGTCCCTGCCTGTCTTGTGTTGGGGCCCCAGACCTGGACACAGCAGTGCAGGAGGGGTCTCACAAGACAGGGATTCAGGGATCTGCTTCAGGCTCACCCCAGCCCAGCCACATCAGCAGCCCAGGACACCCAAACCCAGCAGAACAGGCACTCCTGGAATCAGAGGCTGAGTTCTTCCTACCTGTCCTGTGTCCCCAGAGAACCCAGCTGGGGGTTTGGGGTGCAGTAGTCAGGAGAGCTGATGAGATAAACCAGATCCATCTCTGTCACTGGCCTGGCATCCCCTTCCTTGGGGATCAGCTGCTTCCTGGGCCCCACGAGCCGATGGGTCACCTTGAGGGCTGCCAGGTACCTGGATTTGAGGTCAGAGGCAATTTCACCCAGGTCTGGCAGCCCTTTCCAGCAGGTCTTCACTGAGCAGGAGCCTGAAATCCCGTGGCATTTACACCTGGTATCCAGGGAGTCACTGAGCACCTGCAGGGAAACAGAGTTTGCTCTCTCCTGGTACTGCCCCAGGGATTGACTCCCAAGGGCACCCACGGGAGTTTCAAGGAATGAAAGAGCTCAGAGCTGAATATAATGGGGCAGTCAGGGGCTCAGCCCTGCTTCAACCCCTTCTGATAAGAACCTGATCCTTGGAAAACTTCCAGGGGAGCTGGCAACAGGGCTGGAGGCTTCCCAAGCCTCACCTGGGGAACAGGAGTGGATGGAAGCACAAAAATGGGATGGGCTGGGGAGCCCAGCTGGAGCAGGGCAGGAGGAGCTCTGTTTCCACTGAGAAGGGTGGGAAGAAGAGCTCTCCTGTCTCCCAGAGAGCTGTGTCCCAGCTCTCCCAGAGCACTGGGAGTACTGGTGTGAAATATCAGCTAACTGGGAATACTGGTGTGAAGTGCCAGATGTGCTGGTTATGGAAAGGGTGTGGGATGTCTGGGGGTGGGCAGCGGTGTGTGTGGGTGTGGGAGGGGGGGGTGCCTGCTAACACACTTTTTAACCATTTTGTTGCCTCCTGACGTTCAGGACATCCCAAAAACCTGCCTGACATCTGCTGCCTTAAATTATGGACCTCTGCTCCTGCTGCTGAGCTCCATCTATCCTCAGACCCACTGTGTCACCCCCGGGCAGTCCTGGAGGAGCTCACACACCCCACCCCAGACCGCAGCAGCTCCGCACCCCCCATCCCAACCCGCATCCCCGGGGGTGCCGCACCCACCGCCCGTCCCACGGCTCCGTTGTGCCGGTTCACGGCCCGGAGCCCGGGCGCGGCAGCGGTGCCGGCTCTGGCGGAGCCGTCGGTGAAGGCGGCCCCGAGCTGCAGCCCGTGGCTCAGGTTGTCGCCGCAGCCGCCCCAGCGGGAGCCGGGCGCGGGGGGCTCGGCGGGCGCGGGGCCGCAGGAGCAGCGCGGGAGCTCCCCGGAGGCGCAGGAGCGGGCGATGCTCTGCGCCACGGCCGCCGCTGCCAGGGCGTGCACGAAGGCGGCTTCCCGAGTTCCTGCGGGGAAAACAGGGATGTTTGGATGTTTCCTTCCTCGCTGCCCAGCCAGGCTCCTCTCTCGCACATCTCTCAGCGCAAGGAGTTTCTTTATCTCGTCTTGCGGCGGGATAAACGCAAGGGCTCTCAAATTTTGCGTTTTTCACCTGTGGCCCCTGGGTTACACTGACGTATCCCCACCTCTTCCCCCGCGTTTTTTTTGCAGCCCCTGGCAGCTGTCTGAAATGGAATTCACTGTCTGTCACCTCCCCCAGACGGAACTTGCACGGGATTAACACCACGTAAAGGCAGCATATTTACCCCAAAACAGAAACCCACGCGCTGCCAAGCCCGGGATGCTCCCGGGGCAGAGCAGGCTGGGCGGGAGGAGCATCCCTTACCTGTGAGCAGGTCGGGGCCGAAGCTGGGGGCACGCTGGATGGAGGAGCAGTTCCAGCGCATGTCCGCAAAGCTCTGCTGGCACAGCTGCTGCGTCCGGCGGGCGGCCCGCACGATGCTGGGCATCGCCTCCAGGTGCCGGCGGCACAGCTGCAGCTGCTCGGGCACCAGCAGCCGGCAGTGCTGGCTCTCGTTCCAGGCCACCCCGCTGCCCGCCAGCCCGCTGTGGGGAGAGCTGGGGGTCACTGGGGGCGCCGCAGCGCCCCGAGGGACCGCCGAGAGGGGCTCTGGAAGGAGAGATCCCGATCCCTACTCACAGCCACTGGATGGCTGCGGAGAGCCCCAGCTGGCACAGCAGCGCGGTGGCAGCGGCGGCAGGGCGGCCCATGGCTGGGAATGGGGCTGGGAATGGGGATTGGGGGCTGGGATGGGGCTGGGAGGGGGATTGGGGGCTGGGATGGGGCTGGGAGGGGGCTGGGGGCTGGGATGGGGACTGGGATGGGGACTGGGGGCTGGGAGTGTGTTGGGACAGGGATTGAGAACTGGGATGGGGCTGGGATGGGGACTGGGAGCTGGGATGGGGCTGGGGCAGGGATTGTGAGCAAGGCTGGGGCCGCTCGGCCCCACCGCCCCTTTTATAGCAGCGGGTCCTGCCCCCCGGGGAGGGGAACAAAGGCGGTTTCGGTGCCATTCACAGGGTTAGGGACAAGGAGGGGCTGGAGGGAGGCCAGCTGTCACCAGCAGTGGCCGTCCCCAAACAGCACCTGGAGGGGGTGAGGGATGACCCGCCGCAGGATGTTCCCCCAGCACTGCTAAGGCCACTGCTGACCGTGTCCCCAGAGTGCCACATCCACGTGGATTTTAAATCACTGCAGGGATGTGACTCCACCGCTGCCCTGGGTGCCTTTCCCATGAGGAATTTTCCCTAATATCCAACTAAACCTCCCCTGGCACAGCTGGAAGCTGTGCCCTCCTGTCCCTTGTCCCCTGGGAACAGAGCCCGACCCCCCTGGCTGCACCCTCCTGTAGGGTCAGCACAGGCTCACAATTTCTATTTCTTTTTCTGCCCTGGCAGGGCACCAGGGCTGGCTCGTGCCTGTCACAAGGTGCATTTCTCAGGATCTCTCTCTCCTACAAGTACAAAACCAAAAGTGCTGCCTGGAGCCCGTGAGGAACCAGGTAGGCCGGGATTTTCCCACAGTGGGAGGTGACATTTGCCACAAGCCCAGCTGACCCCAGGTTTTGGAAGGCATGACAGGTTGAAACCACTTTTTAGGCTTTCACTTTCTCCCTGGCTGTGCTACTTCCTCTCTTTCTGGAAGGTGCTTTTCCTTGACAGAACCAAACTGGTGTTTGGTTGCCATCCCCCTGTGAGCTCTCACCTTGACAGGACATGCCTGGATGGTTGATTGTTGTCCCCTTGTGACCTTCCTTTGACTTGGGATCACGTGCACTGAAACCAAAACACAAGGCTTGAGTTATTGTCCTTCCCAAACTGTTCCCTTGGGATGCAAAGGCCACAGCCCATTGTGCTGGAGCAATGGCCCTTGAGGAAGGGTCCCAGGTCACTCCCAAATGCCCCACCAAGTTACAGGGGATTGGTTAAAGGGCAGAGAGAAAAGGAGGAACACAGGGGTGACCCCTAAACACCAAACCTGATGCTTGGGATTCTGTCCCTTGTGGCTTCCAGCTCAACTCCTCCTCAGGGTGTGGATGGAGTCTTGTGTTGGGACCTGGAGGATCTCCAGGGGATTGCCAGGACAGCACTGGGGTTGGATGGCAGCTGGGAAGGCACCTGAGTTCCCAGGGGGTTCCAAAGCCATGAGAATGGTCAGGAAAAGAGCTGGAATGCAGAGAGGAACCAGGGCTGGCAGGAGGGAATTCCCTTCACAGGCGATGGGGGCTGTGATCAGCACCAGGATCGGCACCAGGTCCCACCCCATCCCTTCCCTTGGGATGGGAGCTCACCCTGGGGATGGGCAATGGAAGCAGTGCCAGCACAGGGAACTGTCACAGGCTGCCACCTCCCACCAGAGGTATTTTTACCAATCCCTTTTCACAGGAAAGTTTTGCAATGACGGAGTAGTAAGAAAAACACAAACCCTTCCTTTTAAAGCAAACCCAGCCCTCCTTTGAACGTCAATTCCTCTTTTTAGCTCAATCCTTGGAAAAAGTGGAGGGTGAGTGCTAAAAATACCCCTTCCTTCCCCTTCCAAACTGGGCTGGCGGTGGGCAGGAGGGGATTCCCAGCGCAGGAGAGGCTTCCCTTCCCCAGCTGGGGCTTCACTGCTGGGCAGAGACCAAAGGAGCCGGGAAAACATTGGGAAAGGTCCTGTCCCATCCCATCCCCCTGCCTGGTGTTGGCCACCCTGGGGACACAGGGAGGGGACAGCTCCAGGAGGGGCCAAAGGGGCAGAGCTGGTGCTGGCTCAGAGCTCCTGGGGGGAGGCTTTAGTGCAGGAACAGCAAAGAGTTGTCCTGGAGGGGCAAAGGTTGCTGTCCCTCACTCCAGGGAGGCAGGGGCCAAAGCAAACACCTGTGAGTGGATTGTGACCCCTGTGAGCACGCGGGGTCCCCATGCACTGTCCCAGCTCCCAGTGTCCCTGGCTTCCAGGCTCAGCAGGGGCAGATCCAGGGACCTTCCAGGGGTTTCCCTGCCATCCAAGTGTCCCCTCAGGCCCCGGCGGCCTCGGCTCCCAGCCCAGCCTCACCTCCCGGCCGAGCCTGTGAGGAGCCACATCCTGTGCCAGAGCGGTGACAGCGACACAGGGGGTGGTGGCACGTGGTCATGGGGCACTGACGCTCCAGCTTGGGATGGGGATGAGATTCCTGCTGCTGGTGGGCACTGGCAGCACCCTGTCCCCAGTGGGACGGTCACCCTGGGTGGCAGGAGCCCTTCCTGCCACGGAGCTCAGCTCTCCTTCAGTGAAACCATCCCCTTCCTCTTTCCAGAGAGCACGAGAGAACAGGCTGGGGACAGTGGCAGGGACCTGATCCTGCAGAGCCACCTGTCCCCACAGCATCCCAAACCTGGGAGCAGGGACAGTGCCTCTGCATGAGGACACACACTGGGTGACACTTCCCGGTGCCAGCGCTGCCTGTGCCCACAGCAGTGTCCCCGTGCAAGCCCAGCACAGCTGGCAGGGAGGATCCAGCTGCAGAACATGTGGCACATCTGTCCCAGCACAGGGAGGTGACACTGCAGAGGCAGGAGGGACCCGGGGGGACACGTTCCACATCTGCCACACCCCGAGGCACCTCGGGATGGAGGGCCCAGCCCGGCCAGAGCCTCTGGAGAGGAGGAAAAGTGTCATGAACGACACGGCCGGCCTCCCCCCGGGCTGGGAGGAGCTGCCAGGGCAGCTGTGCCAGTCACGGAGCCGCTGGGGCAGGCAGGGATAATGGGAAGCAGCCCTACGGACGGGAGGGACGCAGGGCGGTGTCCTGGAGGTGCCACCAGCCTCTTGTCCCATCCCAAAGCCACAGAGAAAGCACCACATGCACCAGGAGAACATCCCAGGCAGCATGAGGATGGGCCTCGATGAGATCAAAAGGGTTTGGGAATGGGAGCTGCAGCAATATCAGGGAAAATAAAATAAACTGTACCTCCAGCAGCCCTCTGGAAAGGGATGTACCTTCAGCTGGGTGAAAGGAGTCCTTATCTTCCTTATCTTATCAGGGCTGGGGAGATTTAGGTTAATTTGGGCTCTGTCTGAACACAGAGGAGAAGAAATGCTCTCCTCTCTGCCCAGCTGGGATGGCCTGAGGAGGGAGATCTGCCAGGCACTTCCCAGGACATCCTTCAGCTCCTGCAGCAGATGAAGCTCTGGATCATGAAAAAAAAGACAAAGAAAAAGGAGGGAAAAGGGAAAAAATAAAAGAAGAAAAAGGGGAAAAGCAAAACTGCTGTAATTGAAGGGAGTTGAGGGAAGGTAATTTCCGCCTGGGTTAGTGAAACAGCTCGGTGGAAATTTTTGATGAAAATCTATTCTTCTTTGAAAATGCAGATCCAGGGAAATGTGAAGGCTTTCCACTGGAAAGAATGAGTTTTGCTGGATTTCTCAACCAGTTCTCTAGAAAATTTGTCAATGGTCACAACATTTTAATCACTGCTGCTTTTTTTGTCAGACCAAAATTTACACTCCTGCCGTCTTCCAGCCTGACACGAAAATGCAACATTTTTGGCATCGTCGCTTTATTTGTTCAAAATTTAATATTCTACAGATCTTTTGCCCTCCTTCTGGATCAAGAAAACACTGGAAATGCCAAGACATGCCTGGGATAGGGAAACCATTTCCCCTAAAGCACGGGAAGCTCCGGATGAGCAGCAGAGCAGAGCTCAGCACAGACCCCGCGTTTCTCTTGGCCTCGTGTTGGTTCTGGGGACACAGACGTGGTTTGCTGCCACCTCACTGTCCCACCCTGGGCCAGCACAGGCTCACCTCATGTCCTGCTCCTGGCCAAGCTGTTCCTGGGGCTGGAAGAAGTGGGCATTGCCCTCAGATTCAATTCTTGGTAAATCCACGAGAGCACAACCTGGAATCCTGTTTTTCTTTGAGGCAGGAAAGCACGCAGACATCAATAATGGTGATAACCCAATAGCACTGCCCTGGCTCATTTTCCACACCTTCACAGCCCCTCCTCAGCCTGGGAAGTTCTCCCTCTCCCCCCCTTACCCTGGGCTTTACAGAACCCTTAGGGCTGGAAAAAATCCTCTGAGATCAAGCCCAGTTATTTGGGAGCTTTTTTCTGTGGGGTAAAACCAAACCCAGCATTCTCCCCCTCTATTTTTAGTGCGTTTTCCAGCAGATGCTTCAATCCCCAGAGAAACCCCAGCATCAGCAGCCGCTGTCCCCAAGTGCCACTGCCCTGAAGAGGTCAACCCCCGCCAGCTGCTGCTCTGCGGGGACACAAACACGGCTGGGGACACTCAGGATGGCCGAGGCAGCGCCTGGCACCGAGTGGCGGCAGCACATGGTGTCCCTGAGCACCCCGTGGTACGCGGCGTCCCCGCCCGTCCCCAGCTCCCAGCGTAACGCTGGTGGGAGAGCAGCACAAAGCCAGGACATCTCCTGTGATACAGCCTGGGAAGGGGTTAAAACGAGGAGCAGAGGCCACAAAAATGCACCAGAGACGCCCAGGGAAGGCAGTTTGGGCACTGAAGTGTCCCTGCAATATCACCGAACGCTGGGGCAGGAGGATGGCATGGATCGGGATGGGCTGAGCTCCCCCAGCTGCTGCCCCAGCACTTGGAAAAGCAAATCCTGCCCCAGGGACAGTCTGAACTCACCTGGGGACACTGGGGAAGCAGGTCCCTGCCCCTGGAGCTCGGGTGTCCCCCAAGGACAGGGGACAGTGCTGGGGAGAAGCCCCAGGTGGGCGCAGCAGCTCCTGGGACACTCCATGCCCAGAGCCCGGCTGGCTGAGGCTGCCCAGGGACATCAGCTGGGGACAGCACTGGGGATGGGGCCAGGGAACACCGGGATGGGAGCAGACAAGGGTTGTGGTGGCTGTGGCACAGGGACTTTGTGACCTGAGAGGGACATGGGAACAGGAGTTCAGGGGGAAGGGGTGTGGGAGCAGGAGATCCAGCAAACAGCAGCCCTGGAGCAGGAGACTGGGTTCTCTCCTGTCCCCAAGGTCCTGCAAGGTGGTGACACACAGTGACACAGCCATAGCCACTGGCTGTGAAAGGGCACAGAGCTCTGCATCAGAGGGAAACTGAGGCAGGGGTGGGAATGTGGGGGCCACCAAAGTCACCAGGGGGGTGACTGGAGCTGTGTGCCCAGCAAAGGACAGGAAGCTGAAGCCCTGACATATTTTACACCAAAAATGCCCTTTCTGCTTCCCAGTAAAACCATGATAAGCTTGAAAAAAAAAAAAAGAAGAAAATGAAGCAATTGGGATTTTAAGTAACTTCCAAGCCCTTTTGCTCCCACAGCTCCAACCCCCCAGGTGTGTGGAGGTGACTGGGCCCAGCTGGGGACTTCCAAGGTGGAACCAAATGGATGTGAAACGTTAAAGGTTTCACTGCAGCCTCAGTTTTGTATTTCCTGGAGCTGGCCCAGCCCTTCAGGTGCTGCCCTGGGAAGCTGGGCAGGTCACTCAAGGGGGAGATGGGCACCAGCACACAGTGACAATCCCACTCAACACCTTCTCCTGCTGCCTTGCCAAGCTGGGGTCTGAGCCCCTGGATGATCCCTGGCTTTGGAGGGTGCTCAGAGGGTGCCAAATCCACCCAGGACCACAATTCGGGCAGCACTTACCTCGTGCTGGGACCAGCTGTCTCTGCCACCGTCACCTCGGGGGTCCTGGCACTGAGGGTGGGACATCTTGTGCCAGCCAGGGACGGCACAGACCCCCACTTCTCCCATTCCCACTGTCCCAGTGGGTGAGGACAGGGTGGAATTCCTCCCAGCATCCACAGCAAGGAAAAGCAGCAGAGAGGTGGGCACACAAACCCCCTCCCCACCCCAGCACTGAGAGCCACCACTAAGCACCATTCCCATTCCCTCCTGCTCCTTCCTGGATTAGGGAATGCTTCAGGAGGAGCAGCAGGGCATTAGCAGAGCTATTAAACCTTTTTAAAGGGGCTGCTGGGCTAGCTGGGAAACAGCCAGGTGGCCCCAATGGAGACAATTCCCATCCAGCTGAGTGTGATGTGGAGGAAGGGGGATGCTCAGAGCAGCCAGCCCAGGGCTTGGTTTCCTGTGCTGAGAGATGGGAATGTGTGATGGCACCCCAAATTCCATGTTTAATTTCTGGCAGGGGTCAGAGAGGATGGGGGAATGTCCCTCCTGGAGAAGGGGAGGTGGCTCAGAGCCCAGCACCCACCACGCTCCTGTCACTGGGTTCACAAATCACGCAGGTACCAGTGAGACTTCAACCACAATAATATTATTAATATTAATATTATTAATAATAATTAGAGTTCTGACCGATGGCTGCAGCTCTGGGCTACACTTTGGTGATGCTGTCAGGTGGCCTCTCCTCGGCTGACCCCTGTCCTTTGGGGTGGGGCTGGGACACTCCCACCCTGTTGCTCTCCAGTCCCGCACATCCCGGAGCCTTCCGCCCTTTCCTCAGGAGGCAGAAAACCCAGGCCCCGAGGAGGAAAAGGCCCATCAGGGCCACCAGCAGAGCCAGGGAGGCAGTGCCCTCGGGCTGGGGACAGATCCACCGGGGAGTGCCGGTGATCCTGGCTGAGATATTCCGGCCGTGCTCCTGGAAGAGGCAGCGGGCCTGGCGCAGGTCCGGCACGGCCACGCCGGCCGCACGCAGCGTGTCCAGCCAGCCCAGAGAGCAGCAGCTCCAGGGGTTCCCAGCCACAGACACGGCCCTCAGGCTGTGGGACCAGCTCCTGACTGCTCCCAAGGCCTGCAGGTTGTTATTCCGAACGTCCAGGCTCTGCAGAGGGGAGCAGGAAAGCCCTGGGGGCAGCAGGCTCAGGCGGTTGCCCGACAGGTCCAGCACTCGGAGCGTGCCCAGGCAGGGCAGCGCTGCCTCGTCCATCTGGTTGTCCCTCAGAGAGAGCTCCTGCAGGGACAGCTCCAACCCTGTCAGCGCTCCCGTGGGCATGGACAAGTCCCTGTTTCCTGACAAGTCCAGGGAGAGCAGTGGGGTCCCGCTGAAGGCGTGGGGCTGCAGCCTGGAGATGTTGTTCTTGGACAGGCTCAGGTGCTTCAAGCGAGGCACGTTGTAGAAGGGGGTGCAGGTGTCTCTGAGGGGCTGACATGTGAGAATCCCCTTGGAAATCCCTTCCCTGGTCACTCCCCTGGCTCTCACAAGGCTGGAGGCTGTTGGAGCCCAGATCCACGGATTCCAGGTGAGGCAGGGAATCAAAGAACCACTGTGGCAGCACACGGAGCGCGTTGCTGTGGAGGTCCAGAGAGTGCACGGACAGCTCCGTGCCATTGGTGACAGACTCCCTGGCCACGTCCTGGAGGCAGTTCCTTGCCAGGCTGAGGCTGTGCAGAGAGCCCAGGCTGCGGAAGAAGGAAAATGGGAACAGCTCCAGGCGGTTATTGCTGAGATCCAGGTCAGCCACGTGTGTCAGAGCGGCCACGGGACGCACGGTCCTATTGAACCTCTGCATCTCCTTGTAGGGCAGGACAAACTCCCAGGGATGGGGTGAGCCTGGGAGCAGGGAAGCAATGAGGTTGTTGGAGAGGTTTAAGTGTGTGAGATCATGGGCTCTGGGGAGCTCTGGGAAAGAGAGGAGTCTGTTATGGCTCAAGTCGAGCACTCGGAGCAGGTAGGGCTCTGCTCCCTCCCCCTCGGAGAAGAGCTCCAGGGCGTTGTGGCTGAGGTTTAAAACTCGCAGCTGCGTGAGGCTGAAGCCAGAGATACAGTGGAGGGAATTCAAAGCCAAGTTCAGCACCTCCAGCTCTTCCAGAGGCTCAAAAGCTCCCTCCTGGATCTCCATGATGTAGTTGTTGCTGAGGTCGAGCCGGCGCAGCCGCGGTGAGCTCCGGAAGGTCCCTGCCAGCAGCTTGGTCATCGTGTTCCCGGAGAGATCCAGCACCCTCAGGCTGGTGAGGTTGCTGATGTACCAGCTGGCCATGTGGCTCTCCAGGTTATTCACAGACAGGTCCAGGACCTCTATATTCCTGAGCAGATGGAAAGCTTCCCCGTTAGCCAAGTAATTCCGGTCCAGGTGGTTCGAGCCCAGGAGGAGCGAGCGCAGCCGAGGCAGCTCAGCCAGGGCGGTGGCTGACACGGATTCCAGCTGGTTGAAGCACACATCCAGGTACTCCAGCTGCCCAAAGCCTGGCATGTTGCTGCCTGACAGGTTTTGGATGAAGTTGTTGGAGAGTTCAAGGTACTTAATTCCTTTGCCAAGCTCCTTGGGAAATTTCTGCAGGCCAACTCCTTTGCAAGACACCTTCGTGGGGCTCTGTGGGGAGACAGGAGAGGTGTGAATGAGGGAGGGCTACAAACCACAGCTCCAGGCAAGCCATCTGCTGTCCAAGATGGGCATGAGAAATGGGAATGAGCACTGCTCCCCCTTCTGAAGCCCAGCTGGTCCAGAGCATCCCTGTTTAGGCAGAGGAAGGGCACTGTGTAGGCTCCACCTTTCCTCTCACTCTGCTTTCCTCTGGAGTTGGGAACCTGGATGGGAGCAGCTGATGTTTTTCTGGGGAGACAGAAACCTGCTGTTCCCCATCCAGGCTCCCAGCTGCCTCCCTGGAATCCCTGTACTCCATCCTCTGAGCACCTCAGGCATGGCAGGGACGTGGGAGCAGCTGGATGCCAGGGACCACCTCACAGGAAACCAGCTCCAAGGCAGGAAAACAGAAGAAAAGCTGGGAAAGTTAGAGATGGAGGCTGGAGGGAGGTGAGAGCCATAGGGAGGAGACCCAGGGTGATGCTGGCAGCCCCAGCCACGCTGCTGGAGCCATCCCAGCCCAGGTGCTCCTTGGAAAACAGCCTTACCTGCTGGCACAGCGGGGAGCTGGGCCTGGTCTCGGGGCTAGCCCGGGCTCTGAGGATGGACGGGAGCAGGCAGAGCAGGAAACATCCCCGTGCAGCCCAGAGCATGTTGGGCTGCGGGCGCTGCCAGCCCCGTCCCGCTCCTGCGGCGTCGCTGGCAGGCTGGGCAGGAGCCAGGCTCTGTATAAATAGGCTTCAGGATGGGATGGGGGAAGGAGATAAGGCATGTGGGTGTTCGTAGCTACGGAAGTGGGAAAAGAAAGACATCAGCTCGCAGAGGGGGAAAAACGGCACAAAGCCACAGGGAAGGGAAAGAGAAACGGCAGGATGGGGAGGAGGGAGCTCAGGTGACCAGCTGGACCCGCTGTGACATCAAGCGCCAGGAGGCAGAGGTGGCACGTAGGAAAGCTGAGAGGGTTTGGGGGAGTTTCCCTGTGCCAGGGACAGGATGTGCCAGCTCCCGGGACAGCAGGGGCAGCCATCCTGAGCCAGGGACAGCTCCTGGCTGTGGGATCACCCGACGGCCACACCCAGGCAGTGACAGTCCCTCCCCATCCCAGCGCAGCCCAGCCGAGGGGACTCTGCCTCTCTCGGGAAACAACAGCTTCCCAAGGCTCACCGCCCCTTCCCGGCGAGATGCGCAGGGCTGGGATCCCCCTCCTCCTCCTCCTCCTGCTGTCACACGCCGTGTCCCCACCTGGGCTGCCGGGTCACCTCCTCGCTCAGGGCAGGAACAGAAGGGAACTGTCCCTGCGGCAGCTCCAGGTGGGATCTGTGCGCCCGGAGCTGTGCCCCACCCACAGGGACATTTTTTTGGTGATGGTATCTCCGTGTCCTTGTGCCACCTAGTGCTGACACACTCCTTGGGGACACGCCCCCCATGCTTCACGGGGCACTCTCCAAAATGCACAGTTTGGGGGTTTTTTTGGCTCAATGTGGCTAATTCCACGTGAAAGAGCAACTCAGGCTACTGAAACGTTGTCCAAGGATGTGAAGGTTCAGCCACAGAGCTCATGCTCTAATCCTGGAGGTGTCTGGCAGGAAAAAAATAGTATATAGACATAAAATACATAAATAAATATAGATTATTTATATATATATACACACACACAGAGTTACACAAGTGAGTTACCCCTCTGATAGTCGGCGTGGTGGGGGACACTTTGTCACCTCAGGATGTGACTCAGCCTTGAGCTGGCCGGGTGTCCCCAGCACCCAGGTCAGGCAGGACAGTGGTGACAGGCCAGGGACAGCGTTTTGGGCTGATGCCCCGCAGGGCACACGGCACATCTGTGCAGATGTGAGCTCCTGCTAGGGAAACACCGGCCTCTGGGTGACCCCCGGGCCGGGCCCTCCCAGAAGCAGAACCGGCACATCCGGCCCTGCCACGCCCGGGGAAGCCCAGCCTGTCCCCCTGCACCCCAACTGCTGGACGTGGCTCTGCACGGTGACACAGCCCCTGTCAGCAGCTGAAAAGTCCCTGATGTGGAGCAGGGACTTCTGCAGAGAATCCCGGAGCATTTGCATCCCAGGGCTGTGAACTCCCTTGGCTGGAGCGCCGGGCGTGGATCAGAGCCGGCAAACACCGAGGCTGTTCTTGGATTATGATAAAGGCAGAGTGAACCACACGGCCTGAGCAGGGAGAGATCTGCTCTGAAACCAGCTCCCCTGTGCTTCTTGGCCTTCCTGCCCTCCATGCTGGCTCCAGGGCTCCAGCAGGATCTGTTGGAGAAGTTCCCTGGTCCCACTGAGGCTTCTGTGGGAGCAGTCTGCAAAGGATGTGAGGAACGAGCAGTAGGACTGAGGTGTGGAGGAAGCAGGGACAGAACCACCTGCCCAGGTCACATCCCTGCTGTGGGTGATGGGCTCCAGCCTGGCTGTTTGGGAGCAGGACACCTGTCCTGGGCAGGATCCAAGTCCATTGGCTCTGCCCTTCCTTCCCTGCATTCCCAGGGCATTGGGAAGGTGACTCCTGAGCAGATCTGATCCCAGCAAGGGGACCATGCCTCTCCCAGCCCCTGAAGGATGGAGCTGTCCCCTCACAAAGCACAGCCAACACTCTGCTGTGGCTGTACTGACCTTCCTTGGGAGCTCCTGGTGTGGCTGGGGAGGGACATCCCACCGGGAACACTGAGAGCAGGACAAAGCTGTATTTGCCAAGGCCACCTGCAGCCAGCTTCAAGTCCATGTCTCCAACTCACACTTTGGTTAGTGTGAGTACCAGAAAAAGCCTGTTAACGCATTCCATGAAGGAATTGCTCCCTCCTGCACCCCAAGCACGCATCAGGAAGAACTTCCATGCAGGAATTGCTCTCTCCTGCTCTCATCCAACATCCCGAGCGCACACCACAGGGGACAGCAACACTCCGGCCTTTTACAGAGCAAAGGGATTCTCCCTCTGCCTCCCCCTGCCCACAGCCATGGAGCACATCCCAGATCCTGCCAGTGGGGGACATGGAATGCAAACTCCATCCCCGGCTCTCCCAACCCCCTGTTATTTATGGCTGCCCCCAGCCTTGCTGCTCAGGCCTGTTCTAAAGCAATCCTGTTAACGATTTGCTTCATGTTCTCACTGTACACAGTTGTCCCGCTTCATTCTTGTCACAGGAACATGTCCCTCTTAATCCATTTGAAAGGAAAGAAAACCACAAAGCCCAGTGAAGAGCCCCCAAGGCTCTTGCCCGTCCCATATGTCGAGGCTGAAGGGAGGAGAAGCCACTAAAAAGCCAGAGCAGCCCATTTGTCACGCAGTTGTTTCCCGAAGTGCACGGCTCCTGTGAATAGCGAGGCCGCGGCCAACGCTGCTGCCCCGAGGAATTTTTCTGTCCCAATAACTGCAACACTTGGCAAGGGACATCACTCGCTAGGGCTGGAGCCAGCAACGCTCCAGGCAGGGCGGACCCTCTGTGGCCACAGCACAGCGCTGGGACACGTCCCTCCCACACCCTGCAGGTGACCAGAGCCACCTCTGCATGGAGCCAGCACCAAGAGCATGGAATCACAGCATTGGGCTGGGAGGGTCTTATGGATCAAACAGTTCCACACCCTGTCATGGGCAAGGACAGCTCCCACTAGCCCAGGCTGCTCCAAGTCCCATCCAACCTGGCCTTCAACACTTCCAGGGATCCAGGGGCATCTTTCCCTGTGCCAGGACCTCAGCACCATCACCGGGAAGGATTCCTTCCCAATGTCCCCTCTATCCCTGCCCTCTGGCAGTGGGGAGCCATTCCCCCTTGTCCTGTCAGTCCAGGCCCTTGTGCAAAGTCCCTCTCCAGCTCTCCTGGAGCCCCTTGAGGCACTGAGGTCCCCAAAACCTTCCCTGCTCCAGGCTGAAGATGTCACTTTGGGATTTGTCCCGTTTCTACACAAGCTGCAACTTCACTCCCCTCTTGAATGCACAAACAGGCTCTGGAAAGAAACACGGGGAAACAAAACCCCAACCAAGCTGAGCAAGTGTGAGCCAAGGGCTGAGACAACAGAGCAATTTGTGCCTCTTATGGCTCAGAGCATCTTATGGCTTTAGGTCTCCCCAGCTGAGGGGAGGTAACGGGACAGAGTTGCTCAAGAAGCCAAAAGAAACAATAGTGTCCCAGCTCCTCTATTAGTCACCAGAAATCAAGTTATGACTAGACTCAGCAGGGCTCAGAGAAAAGAAAAAGTGGTGACTTCATGCTGGACCGGATTTTAAAATCCCATTTTTTTTCCTTTGCTAAAGTCTCCATCACCACTTATTTTAGGTAGAAGGGTGCCAAAAGGAAAGGGGTGGGGGGAGGAAGGCTAAAAACCACATCTAAAAGCAGGACAGTTGCTATTAAAACAGAAAAAAAAATCCTGTTTGAATATTTTATTCTTAAACATAACAAACTTCCTCCGAGTGTTGTCATAAGTACTTGTGGCTGCTCTACGTGGCTTGGTGAAGCCTGTAGAAATGTGTTCTGGTTTGCAAAATATTAATTAAAAAGAACAAAACAAACCTCCCCCCCAAAAAAAAAACCAAACCAAAACAAAAAAAAACCAAAACCAAAATACCCCCAATCCAACACAACTTGCTGTAACAGCAGCAGTACTTGAAGGCAGCCCCCGCTGGGGCAAGGTTACCTCTGGGGTAAGGGCAGGAGCTGAAAGGAGCAGAGGCCTGGACCCGGGAATCGGCGTTTTCTTTGGGATTTGGTGGTTTCTGGAATGTGGAGGCAGTTTCCTATCTGCTAAGCCTGCTCTAGTTATTCCTCTTCCTCTCGCACTTCCTGCTTTTGCTTCCAAGCTCTATGTCGAGGCACTTTTCCTCCTCCTCCTCCTGAGGATGAATGTAAACACCACTGACCCTGTCTCACGCACCTCCCCTCGCCCCCCAGCCCTTCCAGCTCCCCCTGGGAAGGCAGGAAGCCAGAACCCCCTTCCTGGCTGTGGTTAGCGTGCACATGCAGGAGCCTGGCTGGGATTTTGGGACAGGAGTCCGTGTCCTCCCGCTCCCTCCTGCCTGGGATGCTCCTGCCAGCGCCAACATCCGAGCAGAGCCCCCAGCTCCCCCAGCAAGCCTCGTGTGAAGGTCACAGAGCAGAGTATCAGTGCAGTAATACTTGAAATACTGAGACAAGGCACACCCAACAGCCTTTCCTCCTCACAACGCTCTCCCCACCAGCTTTTTGGTTTGATCCGAGTCTCCCCGCGAGTCACAGAGGACAATTGTGCTTCCTGCATTCACATATAGGAATAAATAGCTCTGGATCAGTTTCCTTTATGGCCGGATTACAGAACCCCTGAAATACTGATAGGCTTTATGAACAGCAGCACTGGGCAGTTCCGTGGGCGTCCCTGGCCACGCCAAGTTCCTCTCTAGGACGCGGGTGCATCTCCCAGGCGGATGGCCCCAAAGAAAGTCGTGTGCTTGCTCATGTTGATGGAGATGTCAGCGTGGACCATCTTCACAGCAATCTTCTGCCTGGCCTTGAGCAGGCACACGCCGGCCGTGTAGCAGGTGTTGAAGTTGGTCTTGCCGGTCTCGATGCTGCGAGTGCATTGCAGAAAGGGCTTCTCGTCCACCACCACCTCGTAGCTGGCGAAATCGGTGAAGTTGATGTAGTAGACCTGATGTGAAGTAGGGAGGAGAAAGGTGTCAGGGAGGGGGTTGGGGTGTGGGGACCAAGTGCAGCGTCCTGGGGGTGCGTGCAGCCCCTGCTGGCCCCAACACCTGCACGCACAGGTGACTTGTGCGAGGCAGGGAGAGCCCCAAACCAACCAGGAACCTCTTTTATTCCGCTTCAGACTGACCCAAGCATGCAAAAACCCCTGAATCCGTGTGCCTAAGGCTGAGCTACCATCCTGCTTATTCCAGGTAAGTGACACACCTGCACAGAGCCATGCAGGACCCCCTGCGTGCTACAGCAGCTTCTCACCCCACACACAGACACACACATTCGACTGAAGGCCTCTTGCACTTACCTGGCCAGTCCTGCTTCCTGGTGCCAGGAGCCTCCTTTAGTGGTGACATCAGAACTGCCCTAAGGTGGCCTGGGAGCTGCCTCCTGGGTAACTGGACTCGGTGCTTGCACAGGCACGAGCTATTATAGGGAAAAGGCTCTCCCAACCTCCACAGCTTGGAAGGAAATCACCTCACAATGCTTCTACTGATTGAACTCCCTGACTTCTTCCAAGGCCCTGTGACTCTACTTGTCCTCACTTAACCCTCTCCCAGACTCTCATTCCAAAGAGCTGCAGGAGGAAGACCTGTCCAAGAAGTCAGTCTCAGGGAGCTGCTTCTTCCTGAGAAAGGAAATCCAGCCCTTTTGGAGGCAGGAGCTGCCTGAACACTGAATCCCTTTTTTTTCCTTGATGGACTACAAATGATGAGACTTCACTGGTCCAACACTGTGGACAGCAATCAGCATCAAGCACGTGGAAAACAATTATACTTTGGCCCATATGGAGCTATATTTTCTGTCCCCATCCAAACTGGACACGTCACCAATTCCATGGAAGAGCACCTGACATCCATGGCCCACTTCATCCCAGAGCTGGTTCTGGGGAGGAGCTACATGGAGCACGGGGAGACAAACGGAGTCACCTGGGCTGGAATCTGGCCAAACCACTGGGCTGGGAGTCCTGTGCTTCCAGAGCGACACAGCTCCAAAATAACCACAAACAACCACAGTTTGGGTCTTTTAAAGCACTGAGCTCAGCGTCCTGCCTGCAGGGAGGTTTGGAAGGGTCGGGATATGGATAAACGGAGGGATAACCCCGGGATTGGCTGGTGCGGGGTGTCCTGGCGGTGACAGGGGTGTGACACCCCTCCCCACACCCCTCCTGAGCCGAACGCAAGCTGCTGGCATTTGTCTGTTGTCTGGAGCCCTCTCGTGGTTCATGCAAGGCTTCCACCGGAACACAAGAATAGGAGGAGTTAGCCTAGGACCGTACTCACTTCTACCTGACTATAGATGAAGTATGTGCCGTCCACCAGTACCTCCAGCTCCCCACTGCGGGCATGCAGCTTAAACACCTTGGGGTTCAGAGTGATGCGAGACCAGTCATTGAGGACTCCACCTGAAAGATCTCAGTATGAGAAAACGGCGGTCACTCAGTACCCGTCAGGAGGAAAAGCGCAGGAGCAACACAAACACAGTCACAGCACCACGGGGAGCAGGGAGCTCACAGGGGGATCCCAGGATTGCACACCAGGGAGTGGGAGCAGGGACTCTTTAGCTCTGAGCACACACCATGGCTTGTGGGGTCACCTGTCCCTCCAGCCCTCTGTGCTCTCCAGCTCAAAACCCAGAGCAGAGCCTGGTGTGCTCTGCTCATCCCAGGGCATAGAGGGATTTATGGATCCACCACCCAGTCCTCTGGGATTACTGGGATAACCTAGGGACAGACTTTGCTATGAGCCACACACTGAGCCAATCTCTGTAGGTGCCTCAGTTTGTCAAATCCCACTCTTTTCCTCTCAGTCTCCATCTGCCTCTCCTCTCCCTGCTGGATGGGCCTTTTACTTAAGAGTTGGACTTGATGATCCTTGTGAGTCCCTTCCAACTCAGAATATTCTGTACATCAGCTGGAGCTCACCAGGCTGGCAGCTGGACAGCATTCCTGGCTCCCAGCTCTGGATTGTTCCTGAGCAGCAGGGAAGGACACTCACAGGGCATTCCCGCTCTTAGAGAGCAGTGTTATCCCTCTGGAAACCCTCAGCATCCCCAGTAATGAAGGGATAATTGCTTTCTGAACGTAAGCAAACAGCAGCTTTTCCCTCACATTGTTCCTGGGAAGGGGCGGCTTCCTTTTAATTCTGGGGAGCTGCAAGCACAAATCCCTGTCCATGAGAAATTCCAGCTGCCACTGCTCACAGGGAAAGCTGCCTTCCCACAGGAGCAGTGGCCAGCCCTCCCCATCCCATGTGAGGCAGGAATTCATGGACAGGAATCCTGCAGCCCCTTCCTGCTGCCCCCACCCTCGGGAGTCCCTCCCAGCCTGGGACTGGGGTGAGGATGGATGGATGTGGTCCCTGGGGAGCTGCACGTGGGGACTTAGGGACAGGACAAGCCAGCTCCTCTCCAGCACAGCCAGAGCAGGGAGGCAGGAGGTGATGAATGAGCCCCAGCTGTTGGCAGGGAGAGCAGGAACTTGAGGAGAATTTGGATGGGGATCTGGGAAGGAGGAGGAGAAGAGTGAGGAGCTGCCTGTGGATGGGAAGTGGCTTGGCAGGATCTGGGATTAATGGCTGTTGGTGGGGCCAGAGGTGCTCAAGGGATCCCAGGAAGAGCTGGTGCCTGGACAACACCTCTGTGTCCTCTCACCACTGGGTCTGCCCTGCCTTAAATTCCTGGGAAGCTGGAGGAAAACGGGCAAATGGGGAAGCGACAGGACAAGGATCCACTGAGGGCTTAAAATAGAATGGGGGGAAAAAGGCCTGGTCATGGAGGGGCTGGGGAGGCACGAGATGTACCTGGAGGTAGGGAGAGGGAGATTCAGTGTGACAGAATTACTGGGGTGTGCAGGGCAGGGATTATCTGGGAGACAAACAGGAACTACGGGGAAATGGAGGTGGAGACTCCACACAAGACTCTTCTGGGGCAGTCTGGGCAGGGGTACTGGAGAGCAGGGATGGGCAGGGATCATCTTGGAGCTGTGTCATGGAATGGACTGGGATCCAGGAACTCTAGGGGTGCAGGAGGGGCTCTTCCCAGTACCCACAATTATCAAGAGATCCTTACCATTCTTCACTTGGATTGCTGAGCCTTGGCCTTGGAGATGGACCACAGCTGGCTGCAAGGGAGAGCACAGGGATCGAGGATTAACGGGAAGCACTGTGCCAGTCCACAGAAATGCCCCCCAAAGCTGGGTTTTTCCATGGAAATATCAACCCACCTGGATGTCTCTGGAGCTGGCCTTGTCTGTGGCACCTGCAAAAGGCAATTCCAAATCATTGAAGAAGGTTGAGTGAAAAATCCCATAAACAAAACTTCTTTTATCCCAAAATAACCCTTAAACCCCCTTATAAATAACTTTTTACTCCAAAATAACACTGAAGCCCCACATAAATCACTTTTCTTACTCCATAATAACCACTAAACCTCTGTTTTAACAGAAGGAGGGATATGGGGTGCAGATAATTTTAAAATACATAAAACAGAAATATTACACATTAAAAAATATTAAAAAACACATAAGGAAGGAAAAGACTCATCCTATATTTCCCTAGTTTATTCCCAGCATTTCTGTCCAACCATCAAAATTCTTTATTATTCAACAGGTTTGCACTAGAAGGACAAATTGCACAACCCATTCCCTGATCCACAGCAGGAATAAAACCTCTTGGCTGTCAAGATGCCAAGTTTCCCACTGCAGGTCATCCACTCCATCTCCCTTCCCTGGGAGCCAAATCCGAATTAGGGAGGAGATGCCTGTGGCAGCACAGCACGGAGCTGAGGGGCTCCTGTTGCTCCTGGCCATTCAGAGCCATGGAATCCCAGAAATCCAGCATGGTTTGGGTTGGAAGGAACCTTAAAGCCCAACCTTAAAGCAGGGACTCCCTCCATAGGCTGTTCCCAGGACACAGCTCAGGACACCGCAGTTCTGCTCCAGGCCCTGGTGCCATCACACTGCGACACTCTGGTGACATCTCTGGCATTCCTGCCCACCCAGCCCGGAGCAGAGGGCACGGATGGATCCTTACCTGAGGGGCCCTGCAGGCCGGGGGGTCCCTGAGGGCCCGGGGGGCCAGGGGGGCCGGGCGGGCCCATGACGGTGGTGCCTGGAATGCCGGGGATGCCGGGAATGCCGGGGGGACCCTGTGGCCCGGGAGGCCCCGGTGGCCCTTGGGGACCATTGGGCCCTGGAGGACCAGCCTTTTTACCTGGAAAACACAAGGACAGGCGTCACCTGGGGCTGCAGGGAATGGGAGGCTGGGGATGGATCACTCCTGGCTCAGCACAGCCAGGGTGGGGGTCCTACAGCTCCACACCATGAGGACAACGCTGCCAGCAGGGCAGGACCCTGCAGGCTCCTTCCTGGTGGGAATTACACTGAAACACAGCACAGGGATTCTCCAGGGCCTCTCAAGGGATGGAAGCTCAGGGGGCTCTTCCCACAGCTCCAGTCACTCTGCTCTTGGCATGGGGTCAGTCCTCAAGTCCCATGCCCTGGGCCTGGTCACATCCCTACAGACCCGGGATGATCTCTGGATGCAGTCAGGATGCTCCCACAGCACGTTCCAATGCACCCAGCCATGGCTGGGTCCACACAAACCACTCTGCAGTTACTCAGCTTACTGAGTTTCGATGGAAAACAGGGATAATCTTTCCTACCTGTTGCATAGATTTAGGATTGGGAGATGATCCACATGGCTTGCTCTCCTCCAGAGGGCAGTTCAGAGCTGAGCTCCAGCTCTTCCCCAGTATTGCTGGAGGAGCCCCTGTGCTGCTTGTGCCTCAAAATAATTCAATATTTTGGGCTTTGGATGGAGGGAGGGCCTTGGGATGGAAACATCCAGGGGATGGAAACATCCAGGGGAATTGTTACAATCACAGATCCCAGACTGGTTTGGGTTGGAAAGGACCTTAAAGCCCATCCAGTCCCACCCCTGCCATAGGCAGGGACACCTTCCACCATCCCAGGTTGCCCCAAGCCCTGTCCAACCTGGCCTTGGACACTTCCAGGGATCCAGGGGCAGCCACAGCTTCTCTGGACAATTTGCCCCAGTATTTTACCAGGTTAGTGGTAAAAATCTTCTTCCCTACCATGATCCTCAAACACCTCACACGTCCCAAGGAAGAGAAATGACATAACCACATCAGGAATGACTCCTACATACAGAGAATGGGATGAAACAAACTCTGCGGGGAAAGCCTGGTCCCTGCTCTCCTGATTTTCCACGTTCCTGACAAATTGATGTTCTTTTGATGTAGTTTTTAAAATGCCACTTTGGAACAGCTTTTCTGCCAAGGAACATAAACAGAGCAAAATCGCTTCAATTGCTGCCACAAGGTCCCCAGTAGGACAAAATTAAACTCATATTTAGATGACAGCAGCAGTTGGGATATGAAATTATAGTTGTTGGAATAGTTTCTGAGTACATTTATGTACTTGTTTCTCTACTAATATTCATCCTTGTAATGGACAGAAGTGTGAAGAGAAATCCATCTGTTTTAGCACAGGACTGGGAATCTCTAGGTGGCCACTAGCCAGGAGCAAGGACATCAGGGTGGGACAACTGTGGACATAATTTAAATGTGCAGAAAATGGAGCTAAAGTAAGCAGAGGTGAGTAAAGCCACACTGGTGTCCTACAAAAAACGGGAAAAGGCTTCAGGGAACAAATCTCCACAGCAGTATTTCTCTCCAAACCAGCAGCCATGACTTCCTACCTGAGCTGGCCACAATCCCCACCTCCTCTAATCCAGTACTTCTCTTCAGGATGATGCCCTGCTTTGGAAATGATCACCTTGAACCACACCCATTTTCCCAACACCAAACTCCTCTCACTGATATCCCTCCAATCCAGGCCATCCCAAGGGAGGACTGCAGACAGGGAGTTGGGAATGCTGCTGCTGTCACTCCAGGCTTCCCTTCCCAAGAGGGATGCACATCACAGCTGGTTTAACTCATCTGCCTCCAAAATCTGCTGTGCTACTCAGGGAGCTGCTGCTTGAGCAGCGACACAATCGCTCATCCCAGCCACACATTTCTGTGCCTTTCCCTCCTTCGAGGCACTTCAGCCATTTCTCTGCATTAACAAACCTCACAAGCCAAAGGTGTTCTGTTTATTATCTGATAGGTCCCTTATCAGATCTCCAAGGAGGGTCCCAGCACCCAAATCCCAGCCTGGCAAGCTCTCCAATGTCTGTACCCAAAACTCAGAGCAGGCAGAAGCAGGGAGTTCTCCATAATCCTCACTCATCAAACAATGAACTGGAACTCTAAAAGGAATTAAATGTGACAATACCATAAAATTAAGCTACTTTATACAGCTGTATGCAATCCAGCACCATGAGATCCCCCTGCCCCTCTGGAATTGCTGTGGAGGCTGCAGCCATCATTTGTTATTTGTGGGGCTGGTTGAACGCGGGCTGAGCTTTGTTAGGACAAACTTCTCCAACATAAAATTTTACGCTGCTTCTCGGAGTAAATACAAATTAAGTTGCTAAGTGTGGCCTATTCCCACCTCTCAGCTGTGGCTCTGGAGTTTGCATCCAAAGATTAAAGTCATTTGATGTGCTGCTGCAGTAGTACAGACATGGAAAATGCAACTGCTTGGATCCTTGGACTTGTTCAAACTCCTGGAAGTAAATGTGGGACCCTACATGTAGGACTCTAAGTGTGGGACCCTAAGTGTTCCCAGAAGTCCTACAGAAACAAGGATGGCATCAGGAACCCCCCAAACAGGGCTGCCTGAATAACCCAAATCCCAAAAATCCACTGCAAACTGCCTGAGGAACATCATGAAATCCACAAAACCTTGAGGGCTGAGCAACACTCAGAAGGGGCTCATAAAATGATAATTTGGAGGTTAAAACAAGGAAAAGCAGAATGCAAAATGTGTTCATGTTGAGTTTGGTGGGTCTGAAGGAGAATCCAAGCTGCAAATTGGCAGGATTGGGATGAAAGCCAAGGCTGGAAAACCGCAACAGCTCCTGGTATTTGGTACTGACTCAACTCAACTCTTCAATTGGAGAATCTTCAGGATTACTTCTGTACAACATAATTAACTTCTTTCAGTGTTTAAGGAAGTTTAAAGGGGTGCTTGTGGGTGTTATTCCAGCCTTTCCTTGAGAGGGAAGCTGCCATTGGTTTCTCCTTTGTGTTGGCCAAGGAGAATTCACAAAGCACAGAAAGGAAAATTCAGTTAAAACTCAAACTTACCCTTTTTCTTGTTTTTCACTGAACTTGGACCTACAAAGGGGAAAAAAGAAAGAAAATTAGTGAAATTCAGTGATCATTTCATCAGAGAAAATCTCCATTGCCATTTTTTATTTTCCAAGTGGACAATGGATGTATTTGTGGCCCGTGCAGCAGCACAGGAATGGTCTCAGCTGAGAGCAGTAACCCAAATTTCAGAGCATCACAGAGTGGTTGGGGTTTGAAGGGACCTTTAAAGATCATCTGGTCCAACCCCCTGCTGACCCCTTGTGAGCCAAGTTGTTTAAAAAATAAGAATAAAACACTAAAAAACCACAAAAGCAAAGAATTATTCTGAACTGGCTGTTTGAAACAATGGGAACCCAAATCTCCCGAGCATGGAGAGAAAATATTTACAGTGAAGCTGAGAAATAACAGGACTTTGTGAGCATAGCCTGAAGTGTGAAACATGTTCCACTGCTTCCCCAAGAATTCATCATGTATGGGAATTAACTGCAAAAATCCCCAAATACTCCCTTGCTATTCATCAGGGAAATCCCTCTAAAACCTGGGGTTTAGCACAGCAATGACTGAAATCACCTTTAACTGAGATAAAATTATAACCAATTGAAAGTAACGAGGTGCTTTGAGTCTGAGGGGGTGGGGAAAGGTAAATTCCCAACACAAAAGCCGTTTTTCTATAGATAGGTAGAGGAAAGACAAGAAAAGAACCAGAGAAATTACCCATCAACCTTACTGATGCCTTTCCAACAGAAATATTGATTTTCCCACATTGTGCTGTTGGGTCATGGGAAAATGATGGTATTATCTATAAAAGGCATTATCTGTAAAAGACATTATCTATAAATGGGAGATTATATAATTTATATAATTTAAGGGAGAAATTCCTCCCTGTGAGGGTCTGGAACAGATTGCTCAGAGAAGCTGTGGCTGCCCCAAACCTTGAAGAGTCCAAGGCCAGGCTGGACAGAGCTTGGAGCAACCTGGAATAGTGGAAGATGTCCCTACCTATGGGGTTGAATGAGCTTTAAGATCCTTCAATCTAAATTATAATTTCTGCTAATTGACTATTTTAAATAATATTTTTATACTATTTTTTTATAATATTCACAGGTTGGACAACACATGGATTCCTAACAATGCCACCCCAGTATACCACTAGGAAGCCACACCAAATTGCAAAACTTTTTAGGCTGGACAACCAGGCTCCTGATTCTGCACTTCTGAGCCCCACCAGTCCTCACTGTAGCCACCAGCCACTGAACAACATTAGAAGAGGGGAAAAAAAAAATCCCATTTAAAGATCCCAGCCCATCCCAGCCCAGCGAGACGCGAGCGGCTGTGCCTCGGCAGCCCTCGGAGTCACGAGAGTTTATTTCATGTTCCATAGATCCCACCATTAGCACCAGAACCAGAGTGAAAGTACAAATAGCTGTGGCCAGCCAGACACATTTGGGCTGGCTGGATCCAATTAGCTTCAAAGATGACTGGGAGGAATGAGAACCACATGGGATGTCAATGTTCGCAGTCTATATTACAACACACGCATCTGTTCCAGGCACGACAGAGAGAGATGTTATGGATCTGCAAGTGGAGCTTTCGACAGACACAAAAGTATTCCTGACACGAGGGGGGAAAAAAACTCAGGATTATTAAGCTTGGGAGCTTCTGAGTCTCTCTGGGGTTTGCATCTGTTCGCCTCCCGAGAGCAGGGGGGGATCGTTTAATTGGAGCGCAGAGCTGAAGCTTCTGATACAGCAGAATTTCCCTTGGTTCTGCTCAGAATGGGAAGTTCATGAGCTACTGCTCCATTTAGGCTAAAATGGTAATAAATTACTGAGTCTAAGCTGAGGGCCGCCAAAATTTCAGATCAATATTCCTCTCAGGTGCTGAGGTGTTGAGGCATAAGGCTTGAAAACTTGGCTCGATGGACGTTATCCCAACATTGATGTGCAGAGGAGAAAAATGGTAATTAAAAAATCCTTTCTGCCAGGGTTTTCAGAGGCCACAACCCAATATTTAAGCATTAAACTTGTTATAATATTTTAAAATACTTTTCAAAATATTTAAGCTTGTTAAATGCAGTGGTTGAACACACAGATAATATAATTATAATATAATGGATACTCCATCCCCTAGAAGCGTCCAAGGCCAGGTTGGATGGGCCTTGGAGCAACCTGTGATAGGGGAAAGTGTCCCTGTCAATGGCAGGGCAATGAGGTGAGTGTTAAGGTCTTTCCCACCCAAACCAGTCTGGGATTCCATTATATATCTGACCCACTGGTTACCTCTTAATTGATGGTTAAATACCTACAAGTTATGCAACCATTTATTTACTGTGGCTTCATGCAGGCCTTGATTCCAAGGATGGCTAAGAGATAAACTCTGTTTTTTTCCACTCCAAGACCTGGATCACAAGTGTATCCACTCTGTTCCTTCACTGTCCAGGAGTATAAAAACCAAATTACAGGATATCTGCTGCTGCTCCAGAATCTACAGACCTGCCACCTTCATGGAGAAGGAAACTCAATTGACTTGAAGAACTTCTGACTGATCAACAGCCCCCACACCTGATTTCAGGGACTTTGCCATGCTGCAGTTGAGGATTTATTCCAGTCCCAATGGGATCTGAGAGCAACCCAACCTCTCAGCTGTTCCCTGGCACCTCTTTTCCCCTCTTTATAATGTGCACCTTTCTGAGTGCACCTTTCTGCTCCTCATGAACCCCTTTCCATATCCATCAGGAATGTCCCACAGATCCAGGTGGTGCCAGTTGCCAGGATTGAATGTGGCAGCCATCCAAGTACAGTTATTCTTCCTGACCTCTGTCCTTCTTCCCACTAATCTCACCTCTCCCATTCCACATGCTGCCTGTTCTCCTTTGAGGTCAAACCAGGCCCAGACCTCGGGAAGTCCATCCCTTTCTGCTTTCCCCATCTTTCAACTGGAATTAAATATATGTTTAAACTCTCATCCCTCCTTGAAGGAGTTGTCAGCTCTGTCTACCCCATTGCTTAGGGGGAGGGAAATTGGCCAGAACTGTTAATACAGGAATGGACTGGGAAAGCAGGACAGGCTGGATGGCTTTGAAGGATAATAAGCATGGAATGAGATTCAGTCATACAAAACATACAGTCCTGTAAAATATATATAAATATAAATATATGAGAAATAATAAAGTGTTCTGGTGGATGCTGGAGGACACCTGCACATGCTCAGCTGCTGCTGCTCAGCCAGGGAAGGCAGAAACACAATCCTAAAATGGGAATAACTCTGGAAAACATGGGGAAATCCTGCTGCCAATTAGTGAAGGGTTGAGGTTGAGGAAATCCTGGGAACAGGGAAGTCAATCTGGATCATCTGATACAGAAAGATGAATTGAAACGAGAGGAACTCCACAGAAAGGCTCCTGGAAGGAGCAAGGAGTGGGCAAGTGAGCTTGCTTTGGTAGCCACCAGCACTGGGAAAGGGATGAGAACAGCACTGGGAAAAGAAGGAGAAGACCTGGAGGGCTTCAAGAACAGTGCTGGCACATCCAAACTGCTCCCCAAGACCATGGAGTTGGGAATGAGAAGGATTCCAAGGAGAAGCACAGGTCTAGAGGGGAACTTCTGGTTCAGAGCGAGCCCTCCTGTGTCAAAGGTCGTGTCTGGAAAGTCTCCCAAAAGTCTGCCAGTCCCTTTGGAATGCTACTTTTGGTAATATTTTTGCCTAACCACCAAAGCCATCACTACTGAAGCTGCTACTGGAAACATTGCAATTACCTGATTTACTCCTACCACAGATACTCCCTTTCCCTGGATCTCCTGTAAGAAAAGCTCCTGACTCTGCTGCAGTAACTCAGACCAGCTGAATTCCTCATCACAGGACAGGATTCCCTCAGGAAAGATGGGAGCAGGAATGCTGCATGCTGGACACCCTGGCTGTGAGCAGCACTCCAAAAGCTGATTTTTCACAACTGCTGGGAAAATATAACACGAGGCTATCAGAAAAAGAGGGAATATCAAGCCTGCAGGAACGGTAAACTAAGAGGGAAAGGTACAAGCAGGAAAGATGTCTCTATATGATGACAAAAGACCTCAACCCAAACAGAGCCACCACACGTGGAAGGCTCCAAGCCATCCCAAGGCAATCCACACAGTTCCAAGCCTCTTCTAGCAAAAGCACTTTGGGTTCAGATGCAAAAACCTCACTTGAAGCTGGGGGAAACCCTCACAAGAGATGAGTTTTTGGTGTGCAAACCCCCAGTTGTGGCCCAGCCAGCAGCAGAAGACATCTCCCCAGGCTTCAGGGAGCAGGTTCCAGCCTCTGCTCCTGCAGCCATACCATCTGCTGGATCAATTCCAAGGCCTTCAGAAAAATCCCAGATGGTGATGCAACTCAAGGATATTACATGTGACATGTTTGCTCTCAGCAAGATTAATAGAGTTGACTTTGCCCCCCCTCCAATCTCTCTTTCTGCACGCTACACACTGCTATGATTTACTCTAAATACAGAAATATCCCAAACTTCTTTAGGACATCTGCTGATATAAATAGGATATTAAAAAACCCCTGCATTCCCTTATTAGCTGTGTGTGTGGATTAACAAGAAATAGTTTAAATTCCTGCCAAACAGTTCCAACTGGTTTTATGGATGGGAACAGATCTTTGTAATTATGCTGATTTTATATCAAACCTATAAAAGGCTGACCATTATAGGAAAAAGCCAAACAAAGGATACACCTAAAGAGGTGCTGAATGTGCTGGAATTCCCAGTTGCCAAGAGGAGAAAAAAGCCATGGAATGCCACAATCATGTTTTAGCAGCATCATTTGATTCAGGACACAACACCAAGTGATGTCTTTAAGGTGTTCATTCAGTTTGGGAAAGGTATATGGCAGCAGCCATCAGTTTTGGGTATCCATCCATCCATCCATCCATCCATCCATCCATCCATCCATCCATCCATCCATCCATCCAGACTGTGCCAACCTGTTTTCAGCATTCATTTGGAATTATTGATCCTTCTCCTATTTCCCAGCACTGAGTTACTATGGAACATCCTCAATCTTCTTCCCTGAGTGTGACACTGGTCTGGGGACATGTAAGACCAGTTAATTCAACTGAGGCACCTCTGTGTTTCCATCTCCCCTCCACCCTGGGAGAGGAGAGGATAGAGGTACTGAAGAATTCTCCTCATCCCAGGTTCCAGATTAAAGACAAAATCATGGTGATTCATGAGATGTTGGTGCAAGCCAGAAACACCACATCCCTTCTCACTCTTCCATAAAATAAACATTAAATCATTAAGTCACAGAATCATGGAATGTTTGGGTTGGAAGGACCTTAATGCTCATCCAGTCCCACCCCTGCCATGGGCAGGAACACCTCCACTAGTCCAGGTTGCTCCAAGCCCACCTGGCCTTGGACACTTCCCAGGATGGGGCAGCCACAGCTTCACTGAAATCAATTCCAGCTCCTCCACAACCACACAGGGAAGAATTCCTTCCGCATGTCAAAAAACTGCCCCTCTTTCATTTTGCACCCATTTCTCACTGTCCTGTCACAACTGTTCCTGACGAAGAGTGCCCTTCTGGCCTCCTTGTAGGTTCTTTCAAACACTGGAAGTGGTGGAGTCTCCATCCCTGGAGGTGTCCAAGGAAGGCCTGGATGTGGCACTCAGTGCCCTGGGCTGGTGACAAGGTGGGGATCAGTCACAGCTTGGACTGGATGATCCTGGAGGGCTTTTCCAACCTCAAGGACTCTGCGTGAAGTCCTACTCATCAACCAACCCCTCTATCCCTGTTTGACCAATACCAAAGGTGGGAAGAGCAGCTTGGGTGTTCCTTGAGATTCCAGGTGATGATGAACCTCCTGCCATCCAGGATGTCAGTTTTCCCAATGAACAAGAAACCTCCAGAACTCAGCACTTGCCTTTCCAATGCTGGTGCAGTGACATTCATTTCATTCTCATGGGCAGAAGAAATGTAAAGCTTTTCAAATATTTTTAAGTGTGGGGTTATTAATGCCAGATTCCAGTGGATTGGGGAAAGCTCCCAACACATGCCTAATCTAGAACATGTGGTTTCGGGGGAGGTTTGGAACCAATATGTTTTCAACATTTTCAGGAAATTTGGTCTATCCAGATGAAAGCTTCTTGGACCCTACTGAACTATCCGTCAGTGATACAAACACTGAAACAAGAGGAATATTTTCCCTTTTCCCCAAAAAAGAAAGTGCTTCTTTACCAACTCCAGAGAAAGCAATGGGTCTGCTGAAGAGCAGCTTTGGGATTATTGCTGCAGAATATTTAGAGAATATGATAAATGATACATCTAGGAAAACATCCCAGAAGTAAGTAAATCACATCCTGTGCTATGAATTCTGGCACATCTTCCCAGGGTGGCTTTTTGATGAGGAAGGGGGATCTTCTTCTGAGAGTGGAGGAAAAGTGCTGCCCACACTTACAGAAACCCAAGCCAGGAGTGTGAACTAGAAGTAACTTCAACAAATCTGAATACAGAGAATATGTTTGGTAAGGGAATGGGAGGGAATCCAGACAAAAAGTAGGGGAAGGATGAAACAGCACTGTGGGATGTCTGAGCCCATAGGGCAGAGCCCAGGGCATTCCAGCTTTCCTCAGCCTTCCTTCTCTCCCTGCTTTTGTTTCAACCTCATTTTAAAACTCCTAAAAATTCACGTGTGAACACAGCTGCCCTTAATGGTCTTTGCCTGGTTACACCTTAAATCCAGATGCTCCTCAACAGCCCCCACAAGCCAGAGCTCCCTCCCTGCCCTTCATCCAGTGGGATCTCAGTCCCATGCCATTCCCAGAGTCACCAAAGGGCCATCCCAGCCTGCTCCACCTGCACAACACTGTATTCCAGGAGTCTTTGCTTTGTGTTGCCCTGTCCACTGTGGTGTGAGAGGCTGCTGAGTCCCCAGAAATGGCTTGGGGACAGTGACATTTGTGACCCCCCAGCCCTGTGCAGGACTGCCCCAGCCCAAAGCCAGTCTCCACCAGCTTGGGAGATCAAGGACAGTTTGCAGCTCATTTTGGCCTCTTCTGAGGCACTCCCTTGGCTCCATCCAATTTTTGAGGCAATTCTTCATCTATTTGATGGACTTTCCATGTGCCTCCAGGGGAAGAGTCCTGCACTGAGGTCACTCCCAGGGCTGCTTGGCCACAGGGTGTGAGAGGAGCTCGTGTCCCAGCACCAAGGGTTGGGAATCATCTCTCATGTGGTGGCTTAGGGCTGAGAGTGGCCTTTGCTGCCTCCCTGCTCCTCTCCTCACATTCCACCAAAGGACAAACCTCCATCCATGTGTCATCCAGATGAGCAGATGCTGCTCCAGGAGCTCCACGGATCAGTAGCCTGCTCCCTCCCCATTCCTCTGATCCCAAACACCAGCCCCCAGCTCAAGCTCATCGGGCTGAAAACAAACGCAGGGAAGTCACAGCTCATCCCTGGAATCCCTGGAGAGACACGAGATGCCAGAGAGCCACAATCTCTCTTCTCAAACAGCTTCAGACCACGTAAGATCTCATCAGGAACAGGAGTTTTTTTGCTGCTGAGAAAGTTTTTTTTCTCCTGCCAGTACTCAGAGATTTTTGCTTGGCTTGACAAAACCCAGGACTCCTTGGGGAATCATTTGGTGAAGCTCCTAAGGACAGCTAAACTCAAATTTACAGATAATGCCAATAGTGGCAGTAGGCTGTGATGTAGTTTACCCTGGTCTTTAATCACATTCAAAGGAAAAAAACCTGATTACTGCAGATGATCACAACCAAAGTGTGAACAGGAGACAGACCTAAGGGACAACCACTCATCAACCTGATTTTTGCTCCAGGTAGAGGTCAAAAGGAAAGGACAAAAGGAGCAGGATGAATTAGCTGTGCTCATGCATTCCACAGGTTTTTCCACCTTCAGGAGGATGATGGGACTCAAAGGGCACCAGGTGCTGTCTGAAGGGAGGTGCTGAAGCAGGCAGAGCCCCATCAGCCCTGTGTATCTCCTTCCCCAGGGCTTTTTGGCATGAGGAAAAATACAGGTGCAGGACTGTAGGAGAACCAGGATGGAACAGCACCTGTCCTTTAGAGGTCTGTCACCTCTGCTGTTGTCACCTCTGTCACAGTGCTGGTCCCATTTAGGAGAGGCTGGATCCAGTCACCTCCTGGGGTTCTCTCCATCCTACAACCTCAACTCTGCTCTCCAAGAGACAGAGCTCTGCTGAAAATCCCTCCTCACTTCCTTGAGCAAGGCAGATGTGTCCCTGCTCACTGCAACGGGAATTTCCAAGCCTTTACAGGACACAGGGAACAACCAAGGTGATTTACCTCTTCCATCCTCTCCAGATCCACTGTAGGATCAATAGCAAGGCACCAGGACAGGCTGCTGGTACCAGAAGGCTCTAAAAAAACAGCTCCAGCCTCTGAGTAGGTGCAAGAACACCACAGCACAAATGTGGTCACGAGCAAAGACAAAATCCTGCTCCCAATTAACTCCAGAGCCACTGTTGCTGGCAAAATCCTCCTGCACTGCCTCCTCAGAAACACAAAAAGCCAATCAAACAGAAATCTCCGCCCTCCTCAGCTCTGCTCCCACATCACCAGCCCCAGCCAAGTTCCTGGGGTTCACACCAGAACCTGTGGCCATCATATTTCATTTTCCACTCTCTGGCTGGCTCGGAAAGGAGGATGTGATGTGCCTTTTGTTTCCCTTCAGGCATTTCGGTTGGATTCCAAGCACAAAACTGACAAAGAACATTCCCAGTTCTAATTCGAGGATCCCAAGGATTTTTTTGGCTGCTGGCTGGAGTCACCAGGCTGATTTTCTATCCACCACTGCACCCTCTTGCTTCCTTTATCAATCCCACATATTTAAATCCAACAATTTGAAGCGTAGTGTTACAGCTGTGTTTTTATTTTGTTTGTTTTATTCGGTTGTTGCCTAACACAAAACACTCTGACATTTTCAGTCACATCCCACTAAGATAAACAACGAACATATGTCATGAATTCCAGCAGAAATGATTCCCAAGTGGGGCAGCAGCAAGGTTTGAAGTGGGAGTACGAGAGCCTCTCCCGAATTGTTTGCTGGATGTTTGAAATGAGCTCTTCCTGTGGTTATCCATAAGGAATCGAGGGCAGGTGGGAGGAAACCTCTCTGACAGTCTCATCCCTGCAGAACCTGATGTGTTTTTCCTCCTACCATCCATAATCCTGCCTAATTGGATGGAAAACCTCCATGGCATTGAGAAGCTGCCTGAGAACTGATGGATTAATTACACAGAAAAACGCAGGATCTGTATCCAAGGATCTGCCCGTATGCATCCACATGTACTTACAGCTGGATGAATCTAAAAAGAGGGGAAAAGGAGGGAAAGAAAGGGGAAGAAGGGGGAAAAAGAAGGAAACCCAAGAGAGACCCCATCACTCTTGTGAGGATTGGATGAATTTGATAAGAGGGAAAAATAAGGGAAAAAAAATGGGAGAAAAGGAATCCCAGGAGAGACTCTGCCACTCTTGGGAAACTCAAGTGAAGTCCCTGCAGCAGCTGGGACACAGGGAATGTTGCCTGGCTCAGCCAAGCCTTGCATTTATCTCCATTGAAAGCAATTAAGGCACTTCCCCAAATCCTGCTGGAATTAGTGGGATCAGATATGACTCCAACAATGTCTCCATACATCACGGCCAACAAAGCCCTCATGAAAACATTCAACCCCAGCCCCATTCACAGCTTCTTCCCCAAGGAATTCCTCACTGGAGCTCTGCAGCTCTGGGCTGGTTCAGCTGCTCTGTGACAGCCGAGAGGGTTCCAGTGAGTGCCCAGAGAGGGCCCAGGGAGGACAATCACAACTGCCACCACCAGAGCAGCAACTCCAGGTTTGGCTGTTCACAGAATCCCAGAATAGTTGGAAGGATCCTCTGGAGATCACCCAGTCACCCTTTGGAGCAGGTGACATGGGAACACATCCATGTGGGTTTGGGATGTCTCCAGAGAGGGACACTCCACATCCTCCCTGGGAAGCTGTTCCAGGGCTGTGTCCCCTCCATGGAAAGAAGTTCTTCCTCATGTTGAGCTGGGACTCCTTGTGTTGTAGTTTATGGCATTGCCCCTTGTCCTGGAGCCTGGCACTATCCTCTGACACCCTTTGGAGATATTTGTATGGATTATGAGATCCCCAGACAGAAAAACAAGCTTATTCATCCCAAAATCTGCAGGAGGAGGATCCTTGTGATGGCAAGGGCAGGACCTGACAGGGGGCTCAGGTGGGTCTGACCCAGTTCCACAACAATTCCTCCACTTGGAGCGACCAGACGGGCCTGGAGCACGTGCTGAGCCTGCAGAACCTCCCTGGCTGAGGGTTTACCCACTGAAATCAAAGCTGAGCTGCAAATCCGCCAGCAGGGAGACAATGGAGCCTCTCATGCTGCGAGAAGGGAGCAGCAGCTTCCAGAGGAGCCCGGCATTTCCAGCGCTCGGTGCAGCTCAGCTGCACTCACGGCTCAGCTGCAGCCACATTCCTGCCCCTCTGGAACATCTGTTCTCCTCTCATTAGTGCTGGCCCTGTTTTGTAACACAAGGAACTCAGTGAGATTCCTGAAGCTCAGTGTGTGACCCGGGGCGTTCCGAAAAGCCCCGGCTCTCAGGAGTGGAATTCAGACGGAATCACCAGCCACTTCCAATAACGTTGCTGGCTGCTCAAAGTGCAGCTGGAAAAGGAGCTGAGCTCTGGTCGAGTTTGAGCACAGCCCCTTGGGAGCTCAGAATCCATCCACAAGTGCAGTCAGGGCAAGTGTCTGAAAGTGCCACCGAGGTGACAATGACCAGAGAATCCCTTCTCATCCTGAGCAACTCCAGATCTCCCAGTGGCCAACCCACGGCCTCATCCCAACCAGGGAAGGACAAAACCCCCAGAGCAGCTCCAGGGATGGACCAGATCAGCAGCATCTCATCACAGCTTTGTAGACTTCCAAATAATGAAGCAGAGTCCCTGCTGGAACAATCCAGATCCCAACTGGAAGGGCTGATGAAAAAGCCAGGGGGCAAAGGGAGGTTGTGGATGGGTCAGGACACACCAACCATTATTCCACTGTGATCCCTGTGAGCCATGGTAATTCCTCACCCTGGACACGCCACAACTGGGCTTGGGCCTCTCCCAGCTTTTCCTATTTAACATCCAACAGGGACAGCAACATAGCAGAGCTCAGGGAGGAATTCTGGACTTCAGCACAATCCACAAAATCATAAACTGGTTTTGGTTGGAAGGGACCTTAAAGCTCTTCCCATTCCACCCCCTGCCATGGGCAGGGACAGCTTCCACTATCTGAGGTTGTACCAAGCTCTGTCCACCCTGGCCCTGGACACTTCCAGGAGCATCCACAGCTTCTCTGCACAATCTGTGCCAGAGCTGGAACCAGCACCTAGACACCACTCTGGGTTTTTAGGGATAAGACCAAAAGAGATCCCGGTAATCATAAGCCTGGAAATAACACAGAGATAAGGATATGTAAATAAGCTGCAGCCCTAATTTTATCACAGTAATAACAAACACTGATAGCAACATCCCAGGAAAGGGATGAGTTTATCCCCAAAGATTAAAACATCACATTATTCCCAATTTCTCCCATTTAGGGGGAAATCACTGAGAAATTCTGAGGGAAATCAGTAAGAACAAGCACTTTGTGGTGAGCCTTTCCTTCTGGGACAGTCTCCTGTGCTCCAGGATCCAGGAAATGTCCAGTATTTACTGCGTGCTCATCACCATGGTTTCGGAGCACAATAAGGCTCTATCGCTCTGCATCCATCTGTGTTTCTGGGAATGCCGGGGCTTTGGGAATTGCAGGGGCCAATACAAAGGCACCCATTGTTCTGGAGGCAGAGGGACGAACCTGCCCTTTCCACAGGAGAGGAAGCCAGCAGGAAAAGTTGCTATTGTGAGCTGGATATTAAAAAAAATGCAGAAAAAACGTCTGATTGCATCGTCAGTGTTGCCGGGTCGGGAAAGGGGCATGGCTGGGACAGGGCACCTGTGGGACTGGGGGCTGCCCGGGGGGAGCCAGGCACCCCCAGACAGACTGGCATCAGCTCCTGCTAAACCATCCCAAAAACACCCAAAATCCATCCTAAACTCACCCCAAAAGCCAGATTGGCATCAGTTCCTGCCAAACCATCCTAAAAACATCCAAAATCCATCCTTAACACATCCTAAAAGCCAGGTTGGCATCAGCTACCTACTAAACCACCTAGAAACCATCCTAAATCCATCCTAAAAGCCAGGCTGGCATCAGCTACTTGCTAAACCATCCAGAAAGCATCCAAATTCTACCCTAAACCCACCCTAAAATCACTCTAAAAGCCAGGCTCTGGCATCAGCTACCTGCTAAACCATCCAAAACCCACCCTAAAACCACTCTAAGACCATTCTAAATCTATTCAAAACCAACTCTAAAACCATCTTAAAACCACACTGAAATCACCCTAAAACCACCAAGCAAATCCTAAGAGGGTGAAACGAAACCCATGTAGCTGGAGCATCACTTCCACAGCTTCAGGTAGGAGCAGGGATGGGGAGGAGCTTTAAATCCCCCAGAATTTAATTTTCCTTTCAACCCAAAGCCATTTGCAGTGCTGGAATTCTCCTCCAGGACTTTCCTCGGCAGGAAGAACTGCCAAAGTAGTAGAAACCAAATTGCTGTCAGCTTAAGGCCAGCCATCTGCTCAGCCTCTTCCCAGCTGCCATGCTCCCAATCAAAGCCTGGAGAACAATCCCTGATGTTTCTCACCAAGCTCAATATGAAAAAAATCTAGGAAGGAAAAAAAAAACCAAAAAACAACAAACCAACAACCCCAAACCCAAAATGCAAAAAAACCCAGAAACCAGGAAAGCAGCCCGGCAGGGATCTAACTGGGAACAGAGATGAAAGTAGGAGAAAAAGAAACTATTTTATTTGTTTAAAACAATGTTTTTTAAAGAGTCCTATTGACATCTGCTTTGTAAATGCTCTGTCATTATTTATAACCTCCAGAGCACGGAATTGTCTCTGGAGTTACAACCATGCTACTCCCAGATTTTGGCTTTGTTAGCAAAGAGCCAGCAGCATTTTTACTGGCACTCTGGGAATAGAGATCTAACATTTCATACCCAGTTTATTTAAAAGTGGACTAATTTAACATCCTTGATGGTTCCTTTTAGCACAACTGTTGCTAATTAGCAGCTCCAGAATGATTTGTTCATCTGGGAGCAGCAGCAGTTCCACAGCAGCATAAATACACCAGGGCAAAAGGGAAGGAGGGGGGAAAGGAGAAAACAGGGAAGAGGCATTGGAAAGGGGCAGGTTTTGGAGAATTAAAGGAAAAGAAGCAACAGGTGGAGATGGGAACACTGAGGAGAAAAGAGGCAGAAAAAACAGAGTGGAAAGGGATAATCCTGGGCCTTGAGAAGCTGGAAAAATCTGTGGCAGTTTTTAAAGTTGTGCAAAAGTTGGGTCTGGTGGCATGGACTGGACAGTGGCTTTAAGATGATGGTCCCAGGACTGGTTCAGGCACCAGCCCCCAGTGTTCCCATGGGATGCCCCAGGGCTGAAGGGATTCAGGAACAAGGAGAGGAACCTTGGCCAGGACACAACCTCAGCTGCTTTAAGTAGCCCCAGGGCACCGTGGGTGCAGGGCCACAACCCAAACTTAAGCAAACCCAACCATAAAACATGTCAGGGGTCAGAAGGCTGAAACCAGAGTCTTTCAAGGAGGAGCCCCTGAAATTCCAGAGTCCTGTTGGAGAGTGAGAGGATCCAACTGATGGCTTTGCACACAATTTTCCTTGGATTTTTGAACAAAGAGGCACCAAAGCAGCTTTGCTGCTCCCATGTCCCATCCCTGTGGCTCCATGCCCTGGGCACAGCCAGGACCATCACCCTCCCCTGGCTGCACAGAACCAGCTCTGCCCTGTCCCAAAATCACCTCTTTCACAGCAAAAGGCTTGAAAGCAAATCCTCCAGAAAGAAAAAGCTTTTGGGAAAGGAACCACGTTCTCCCTGATCTTTAGAAATCATCAAAGCCAGCCTGTTGCTGGTACCAGGATGAGCAGGACTGGAAGAGCTGGGAAGGGTCGGAGCAGCCTCCCTCCAGCCCCAGCCTCCATGCTCAGATCACTTTGGTCTTTCCCTGCATGTGCAAAAGCACTTGAAAGTTCATAAAATTAATTCCAGACAAATATTAGCGAGGCATCAAGTGGAAAGCACATCTCCTTCCTTCTGGGAATTTATAGTTCAGCCACTTTTATCTTTGGGAGGCTCTTTGGAGATCAAAGATTTGATCAACTTTCCTTTTGCGAAACTCACGAAGAAAACGGTGTTATCAGGACCATGACATGATTTTATTTATTAGTTTAATGATTCATTGCCCTGCTCTGACAGCAAGATCCTTAACAAAGGTCTAAAACAAACAGCCTGAGCTCCCCAAGGCTGTGGCTCTGTTTGTTTCTCAATTTTATGGTTGTTACAAGGTCAAGCCCTGCCCTGACAGCTCCCACTTGTTAAGTGCAGCTCTAAAACCACCACAGCCAAACGTGGGGCAGCCACTTGCCAAAGCCAGAGGGACACAACCTGTCACTCTGGCAGTTTTCCCCATCTCCACCACCTACAGGGTCAAAATCCCTAATTTTCAAAAAGACACAGATAAGAATCACAGGATCAGTGGGGCTGGAAAAGGTCTCTGAGACGGCCAAGTCCAACCTGTGACTGATCCCAGCCCAGAGTGCCATGTCTGGGCATTTTTTGGACATCTCCAGGGATGGGCACTCCAAACCTCCCTGGGCAGCCCCTTCCAATGCCTGACCACCCTTTTCAGGAAGAAATTCCTCCTGATGTCCAACCTGACCCTCCCCTGCCACAGCTTGGAGCCATTCCCTCTTGTCCTGTCCCTGTTCCCTGGGAGCAGAGCCTGACATGCCCCGGCTGTCCCCTCCGGTCAGGGAGTTCTGCAGAGTCAGAAGATCCCCCTGAGCCTCCTTTTCTCCAGGTTGAGCCCCTTTCCCAGCTCCCTCAGCTTTTCCAGACCCTTCCCAGCTCCACTCCCCTCCCAGGACTGGATAAGGGTGGAAGTGCTCTGCATTTCTGGAGTGACTCAACTCTGAGCATCCAGGGAACATCAGGGAAATCAGGGAAAGGAATGCCAGTCATGAAAGGACAACACTGGGCACAAGGTGATGGGCAAAACCCTCCTCAGACACCAACTTTCAGCCTCCCTATCTCGTCTCAGCAGCTCTCTGCACATCTGGCAAGGCAGAGGCAGCCTGAGGGATGAAGTTAATCCCTCCCAACATCTGCCAGCAGCGCTCCATCAACTCCGCTCGCCTCCAGTGGGAACTTGCTACTACACAAGCAACTGGTGAAGACAGTGGGATAGATTTCTAGGAGACTGGGAAAAGGACTGGGATGCTGTCTGAGCCATCTGAGCACCAGAGCGACACCAGCCCCAAAACTGAGAGCCCACACTGGGCTGGAATCACTCAGGGAGTCTGCACCAAATGCATCAGACTTGTCAGCATTCTGGGCAAGAGGAATCCAGGGAGTTTCACCAAGCTCTTTCTTGGAGCAGAGCCACAGGGAAATGCTTCTCCACTGTGAAACTGCAAAGGTTTCAGAGGAGATGGGAGCTGGACTGGAAAACTGATGGTGATAATGGAGTAAGGACTCGGGCACAGAACCTTTCCAGAATCCAGTCCTTTCTCTGGAATCTGTTCTTTCCTGCAATATGGAAGCACGAGAGCTCTTCCAGGAGCTCATGCTCCTGTCTTTGTGTCATGACAATCATGGAAAGCCAGGACTGGAAATCAAATTCCTCACAAAGAAATCAGGAACCTTTCTGCTCTTCTAATCCAAGCTTTGTACAACTTTGCCTTCCCTTCACACGGGCTTTGTCCCCACCTGAGACTCCACAGCAACTCAAAACCCCCTTGAAGCAGTCACCAGTTTGGGATGCAGATGTTCCCAGCTGTTTGCTGGATTGTGAAAAGCTCCTTGATGATTTTAAGCAAAGCTGGGTGCGCAGGACAACAAATAAGGGCAAACAATTACAAATTAAAGCCTTAAACAAGCACAGTTCTAGGAGTCAAGGATGGAATTCCTAAGCAGCATTAATTCACACAAGTCCTACAGCTGCAGAAATCAGAACTTCTGGAATTCCTCATCTGGGAGGGGACCAAAACCAGGGAGAAACTGAGCAGGACTCACCGTCGGGCCCTTCGCTGCCTTTACTCCTTTTATTCCGACGGACGCGCCTCCCTTCTTCTCCAACGTGCAGCTTCTCCTCGGGGTGGAAGAAGTTCAGCAAGGCCAGCTGTAAGGAGAGGGACAAGTTTAAGCATCTCTGCACAGCGGGTTCAGCCAAGCTGAGAGACTGGAGCCTAAATGCCAAATCCTTTCCAGCAGGGAGAGACGAGGAGGACGTGAGACGGCTGCTCATAGATCTCAGCTCATCCCAAGTCCCCTTGGAAGCAGTCTAGGACTTGAGAAAACTCCACCTGAGGGGTTTCAGCATGGAGAATCCTTCCCCCAGAGATGGGGGACTGCAGGCTGCAGGGCGACCTATGGCTGGAAATAATCAAACAACTCAAAGGCCGATGCGATAATTCCTAATTTTTCTCTGCAAAACTTGCTCAATCCTGGATCTCCTTCTTCAGCATTACTCACTGCCAGTAAGTTTTGCCTCTATCAACCTCTTCTCTGCAAGCCTCATTAGCTATTGAGATTCAAAGGTCTTCAGGGACCTTTAAATCCAACCCAATATACCACATAAATTAACACTTTAAACCTACAGCAACATTTGTAACACCAGATTTGCCAGGAGGCAAAAATTTTATGTAGCGACCTCTTATTCAGGAAAAAATTACTGCTGCCTTAAAAAGTCCTTAAAAGATCAACATCCCGACCCAGAAAATGGAATTTGGGGTTAGAAACCAGAATCCCAGCTACCCCCGGGTGTGGCAGATCATCCCCAGCAGCATTTTCCTGTTATTTCCACTTCATAAAAAAGGGAAGTCAAAGATCAATTAGGGACCAAACACCTTCTGTGTGTTACTGCATCCAACAGCCAGGGCTGCTCCGACCAGGATGGGGATTTCTTGCTCAAGAAACCCGATCTGCTTATTTCAGCTGTAAACACACAGCAAAACAAAAACACAGCCCAAGACGAGAACCAGGAGGCTTCAAAAAGCAGCCCCAAAGGTTATCGAACCCATCATTGTTCTGAGAACAAAACCTGGGGCATCAAAAGCAACTTTGAAAGAGCAGAGAAGAACAAACACCTCCCCTGAATTGCCGGGCTCGTTAAGCTCCAGCCCATAAAAGTCCCTATCGAGAGCAATAATCGCAAAAGGCCCTTGGCTTTTCACAAGCCCCAGGGCTCTCACCTCCCCTCTCCCGCCCATTCCCAAGGTATTTCCCAAGCACAGCTCCCCTCCCAGCCTCAGCATCCCAGTCCTTCACTCAGATTTTACAATCTGCATTTTGCTTTACCCCAACAAGCTCGGCTGCAGTCTCACAAACTGAAATGTCTGGAAACCCTTTAGTTTCCAAAGGAGAACCCCCAAAGCGTTTCTCAAATTCCCAATCTGTTGCTATTGCCTTGTGCCCCTGTGCAGGCAGATCTGCAAAATTCCTGGATGTTTGACACTGCAATGATGTCGTGGCTGAAAGGACCCAGAAACGCTGTGGGATGATCTGTGATCAGCTTCCCAAACTCTCACTACTGAGCTTTTAAACGCCCCTAAATGGCAATGATGAGTAAAGCTTACCTGCCTGAGGAAGGTCAGTTACAGGGTTGGATGGACAACTGAAGGCTCTCGTTTACAACAAGGAATTAAGGATGAGAACACTTCCCAAAGCACCACATTCCCAAAGCTCCCACATCCCACTGCACTGCCCCAGGTGGGGAACACTGGAGCAGGATGCTCCTGCAGGCACCACCAGCACCTTTCCTGACACACCATAGCACAGCCAGTGATAAGAAAAAGTGAATTTCTCTTTAGATCTCTTATTTAACTAATAAATAAGTGAGACACTGCAGAACTAACTGAAGGAACAAATTGCATTATAATTTGGGTTAAAGTGTCAATTAAATCCTCAGCGTGGCTTTGGAATGCTGTTATTGCCTGGATCATTACTGGATTTTACAGAACAGGGTAACAGAGGCTGTAATAGAAATAGAGGCTGTTCCTCCAGGCTGAACAACCCCAACTCCAATGCTCTGCTCCAGGTTTTAATCTGATGTCACTTGTCACTGACCACTCAGAAAAACACCAAATTTTGGCTAAAAGTAATCCGTCCATGAAACTCTGTATTTCTAGTCAGAAAGAGAAATGACAGTGGGGGCAAATGACTAAATCACACCTTTTACTTAGAAAACAAACCCACAAAAGCAGCTTGTGACTCCAATTGTGAACACAGCAGCTGCTGCTTTGGGACACCCCCCATGAAATTGTGTTTTCCAGGAGCAGTGGCACACCCCACCTGGGAATGGCCACAACCCCTGAGAGCAGAGAGGGGCCATGCCCAGGGTGGACCTTCCACAGAGCTGTGAGTTATGCAAACACCAGCACTGACCCTCCTGTGACTGGCACGGAGGGCTCGGGGGTCCTGCTTGGGATGGAGGGAATGCTCAGATCCCCGGGAAGGTCAGGGGCAGGGAAAGGGTGACCAAGGCTCTTGCAGCCACCCAAGCTGCCAAAGGCCAAGTGGCTCTCAGGGGACTCAAGGGCCCCGTTGTTCCAGGGCTGCAGCTGCCCGAGCTCGGGGATGCTCGGCCATGAAGGGCCCGTCTGTGTCCGGCTGGGAATCGCTTTTTCCATTCACCACCCCCGAGACAGCAGTGAAATATTGGGAAGAAATTCCTCCCTGTCAGGCCCTGGCACAGGTTGCCCAGAAAAGCTGTGGTGCCCCTGGATCTCTGGAAGTGTCCAAGGCCAGGTTGGATGGGGCTTGGAACAACCTGGGATAGTGGAAGGTGTCCCTGCCCATGGAAAAGAGGCGGAATGAGATGAGCTTTGAGGTCCCTTCCAGGCCAAATCATCCTGGGATTTCATAATTTTATGATAAAGTTTTAAAAACAATTTTCCTTGCTCCATAACAAACCCAAGACTTCCTGTCTGAGTGCATTTTTTCCCTTTTCAGCACAAGGGCTTAAAAATCCTCTTTTCTCAATCTGAATGTTAAATTTGGCCTTTGGTAGGGATTAATTTTTATGAGGTTTAAGGTTTCTTCCTTCCTCTGCATCAACCCTGGGGTTCATGGGGCACTCTGGCTGTGCCACCTTCTGGGGAATTCTAAAAGAAATTCTTACCTAGTCCATGATTTCACTGAAACTCCTCATCCTAAGTCATGGAGAGCTGATTCTCTCAGCCTGTGCACTTTCAGAGCCAGAGAATTTTTCAGGAGTCAAGCACACACAGCTTCTTTTTTGGGAACAGATATTTTCCCTGCACAGTCTAAACAATCCCCATTTCCCTCCTCCTCCAAGCTAAAGCCCTCAAATCACCCTTAATTTTAGAAACACCGTGGGTTTAATCAAGAGAATCACTATAGGATGCAAAAAGGTCAAAAAGCCAACACAGGAAAAATCCCAGGGGAAGGCATTCCTCAAAATAACCTGGGAAACAATAGCGCAGGCACCGCTCGCCGGAGGGAATCGGATCTGCCTCGGTTTCTCTGGGCAAAATAAAGCAAAACAAAGGCACACAGAGCTGGTTTTCCCTGCAGAACCTGCCTGGGAACATTGGACAAAGTTGTTGGATGATGGATGTCAAGGGAGCACAGTGGGAACTGCCAAGATAACAGGGCCTCTCAAACTCATTTGTGGGATGGACATTCCACACTCCATGCAAGTAAAGGAAAAAGAAAGGTATTATCATTTTTCATAAAATAAAATATTATTTGTCTTGTCATTACAGGCCCTTGTCAAAAGTGTCTTGAAGAGCCACTGGACACCAAGGGAATCTATTTCCAATTGTCAAACAGCTTCAAAGGAAGAAAAGTAGAAAAATATAAACTCACCCCATGCAATTATACACAAAGGGTAGATTTTTCCTTAGGCTAAGTTGGTAGGAAGAACAAGTGTCTTCTTCCTGCAGAAGGGAAAAACACCCAAACCTTCAGGTGCACAAGGCCTTTTGGGTGAAAAGTGAAAAAAACCCAAAGATTTTCTGCCTCTAACAGCTCCCAATTCCTCCTGACAAAGCAAGTCCAGCCAAAGATCTCATCCAGAAACCACAGCTCAATGCCTCAAAGCACCTCAGAAAAAAAGCATGAACTCACCCTCTTGCACGAGTGTTTAACAGGATTGTTAAAATCAAATTCCCTCTTCCTTTGCAGTTTGGGAGATCAGCAGTGTGAGGAGCCTAAGAACCAGCCCAGGCTCTGCAGCAGCATTCTCTGCAAGCAATATTGTTGTTTTTCTAGTGCTCTCAAGTTCAGCCTGTGGTTCAGAGGAGCAGCTACTTGAATATCAGCCCCATTGTCCTCCAGAGCTTTGCCTCTGGTCACACGTGGTGCAAAAAAAAAAAAAGATCAAGCAGATAATTTATATTCCACCAGCTCGGAAAGAAGCTCGAGGAGTAGCTTTGCTTTATTGAAAAGAAACCCCATCCCACATATTTTAAGAATTGTTTTTGTCATTGTTTCTTGCTCCTCATAAAAATGCAAGGAGCAAACGAGGGAACAATTCCCATTTCAACGTGACAGAACTTTGACACCATGTCTTGTCTGCAGGACAAGCCACGGCCCTGCCTGCAAAACTCATGTAATGTCATCAATACCATGAGGGAAGGACCAGACATGGAGAGAGCAGAGATGGTACAAACTCCACTGCCCACCTTCCCCCCAAACTTGGCACTCCCAGCTGGCTGTGGGAACCCTTGCCAGGGCTCTGGAGCAGGTTCCACACCATAACAAACCCCTGCCCTCAGCTTTTTCTGTGTGAAGGTCCAATTTGGTCCTCACCTTCAAGATGCCCAGAACTCCTCTGGTCCCTGTTGCTTCATCTCTTCCCTCCCAACTCCAGCCACATTCTTGCTCTTTCCAGCTGTTCATCCTGAAGCCCAAGATCCCAGAGGCACAATCCTTCACCCTGGAGTTGACACAAAATCCCAACTCCCTCTCATTCCAATCTGCACTCAAGGATCCCCACTGGTCTTCAGACACAACAGGGAACTTCAAAAGCATTTTCCACCCAAAGCTGTTCTATAATCCCAAACCACCAGTGATGCAGGGAATGGGTTGGACTCGATGATCTTGAAGGTCTCTTCCAGCCTTGTGATTCTGTGCTAAGGAACTTATCTAGGCAGGAAGTTTGGGAGGAGGGATTGAGCTCTAGTCCAGGCAGGAGCTGTAACAGCAGAGCCAACACTCGTGAGGAGCTTCACAAAAATGACAGCCAAGGAGTCAAGGGAGTATTTGACCACTAGGACACAGAAATGACCTTGGACTTGGAGGTGGACCATGGAATGCCATGGACTGGGGGCACAGCACCTGCCAGCGGGCAGGAACTCCCATCCCAGCACATCTACACCCTGAACATGCCACCAGTGCTTTTGGGAACAGGATTTGAGATGCTGCCAACATGCTGAGCACTGGGTCAAAATCCTCTCCCAAGGAATGTGCAATCCCAGTTTCGAGAAGGCGACGGAATGGCACTCTGGGTCTTCCAAGCACTCCAGTAACAGATACCAACTGGAGACCAGTGGAAGAGGAGGGAGCAGGTTTTCCCAGGATTTATTGGTATTTTACATTCAGTACCCAGGAAAGCCAAGGGGTTTTGCAGGACGGAACCCTAAATCCAACTGCCAGGTCTCAACCTGAGCCAAGGTGATGGACAGGGAATTAACTGTCATCAGTACAATTAAAACACCTCATAAACTTCCCTTCAGATCCAAACCTTTCCCTCTCCCTTCGTCCTTTCCATGTGGAACTGGGCTTTAAGCAGACCTATGACAGCAGGATCACATCCTGTAACTCCAAGTCTGAACAGGAATTCACTCCTTTCCTCTAATCCAAACCTTCCTCAGCTCAAACTCAGCTTACTTCAGTAAGCAACATGCCAAATCCTTACATTTCCACCACTGATGCCAAATCCTTACATTTCCACCCACTGAACACACCACTTGATTTTTACTTTCAATCAGCTCAGGGAACCTGGAGCAAATGCAGGTAAACCTAGTGGGTAAGGACATGGCAGAGGGGCTGGCAGGTGGATTTGCTCCTTGTGGGAGGAGTGAAATGCAACTTTGGAAAAGGGAGGTTCCAGCATTCCTTCAGACAGAGAGAATAACCTAAGGGACCCTCAGAAACACTTTCTGCCCAAAACCTCCACAGAGAATTGGTTTCAGCACAAAATGGAACCAGGTCCACAGTCCGAATCCCTGGATTCCACACACCCCACAACTTTCCCTTACTCAATCACCAAAATCACCAAATCTGACCCCAAACCAGCCCCACCTCAAGGCTAGAAGACCACAATTTGTTAAACGAGGCTGTTTGTCCATGCAATTGTCTAAGACACCTTTCCCTGGAGCTGCCCTGTGCTGGAGGGGAGCTGGTGGCTCCCACAAGTGCTTTGATGGAGGGACAATGCCACGGAGGTGGACACGGCTGGAGCTGAGCGACGGCTCGGGCTTCCCATTCCTTACACCTGCTGGCACTGAAGGGAAAGCTCAAACACAACCCAGATGTGAGCAGAACAAGGTCAAAGCTGAGTTTAACACTGCACATGAAGACACCTGCAGTGAATTTTTTACTGGTAGCAGGAGTAAGAGATTCCTGCTGCAGGCTCCGGGTCCGGCACAGCAGAGCCAGGGGAAGTTCCTCGCTGGGAACAGGCTGTTTAAATGCTGAGAGGGATCAATGTCAGCAAGGTAAGGAACTTAAATCAGTTCCTTTTGCCTCCCAAGGAAATCAAATTTAGCTGTGAAGCAGCGCCAGGCAGGGATCTGCTGTCTATTAGCAGGAATTCTCAGTTTTTCACATTTTAATTAGCTTTTGTAGCCCTTTGCAGGCCAATTTTCAGCCAGCTGGGCTACGCCCCCCTCCAGATGGAGGTCATGGGTTCTTCTCCTTCATTCCAGCAGCAATTCCTTCCTTATTTGAGCAGTTATATTCCCAAAATATTCATGCATTTTATAAAACACGGCACACACTTGATTTGGGGGAACTCAACCCTCAGCAATTCCATATCAACCACAGTTCCTCTTCCTTCCTCCAGATGCACTATTGCTCTTGCTCCTCATGACCTGAAGCTTCTCCAGCACATCCAGGACAACATGAGGTCAACAGCACAATCCTCCTCAAGCCAGAATCCCTCTTAAAAACATTCCCCAAATAAGAGCTGCTCCATCAAAGAGCTTCATGGCCCTGCTGCTTCCCTTGCAGTACCTCTGCTCCCTGCTAAAGGAAGAAGTGGGCTCACTCCAGCCTGAAAACACCCTTGGGGCTCCTCCTTAGGAGAAAAACTCCTTTTGGCAGGTCTGAACACACTTTTAGGAATATCTGGAAGGTCCTGCTAGTCATGGCAGGAACAATGACCTCAGCTGCTTCCACAACCAACATAACATGGACCATAATGTGCGCAGGGGCCATTCCCAGAGGATATTCTGGATCACCTCCACTGAAGGTGCTTCTTTGCCACGCAACTCCTTCAACTTCCACCCATTCCAGATGTTTCTCAAGAGACAGGAGCACTGAAATCCCAACATCTGGGAAGAGCAGCTGATTCAATGAACAGTCTCCTTTTTGAACCCATCTCCAAAGCAGACAAACATTCCAGGTGGCCAAGCCACCTCTTCCTGCAGGAGGTGATCAACCAGATCCTGCTCTGGAGCCTTCCATTGGGAATGTGGTTACAGGACCCAAATTTATGACATTTTTCAGTTCTCTGATATTTGGCCTTTTATCTCCATTCTACATAACCCCATTGCCTGGAGTGGGAGCAGCTGCAGCAAAGAATTGGTTTGGATTCACTCATGGATATGGATCCATATGGGAGAAAGTTACAGGAGAACATCTGTCAGACACTGGAGCTGATGAACTTCATTCTGCCCTTGCTCTCAGACAGCCCCTCCTATTGGGTTTTGGGGGGGAAATCTTCAAAAATCTTCGTAATTTTTAAATATTTCTGCTGTTCAGATAATTGAGATAATAAATAATTCCTTACTGTTTAAGGAAGTGTCCAAGGCCAGGTTGAATGGGGCTTGGAACAACCTGGGATAGTGGAAGGTGTCCCTGCCCATGGAAAAGAGGCGGAATGAGATGAGCTTTGAGGTCCCTTCCAGGCCAAACCATCCTGGGATTTCATAATTCTATGATAAAGTTTTAAAAACATTTTTCCTTGCTCCATAACAAACCCAAGACTTCCTGTCCGAGTGCATTTTTTCCCTTTCAGCACAAGGGCTTTAAAATCCTCTTTTCTCAATCTGAATGTTAAATCTGGCCTTCGGTGGGAATTAATTTTTATGACATTTTATTGGAAGAAGAAGAACAGAAGGGAAAGAAACAGGAGGAAGGAATCAAGTAGTCCAAATTGAATTGAATTAAAATGAAAACAAGTCTGCTGAAAATGTAACACCCACAAAATAATGCATCCATGAAACGGTGTGGATAAACAGCCCACTGCAGCAACTGGGAAATAATCCAGTTATTACCCAGCCATCCACATCAAGGGTGAAGGTTTTAATGGCAATTCCCACACCTGCAGGGATGCACGGAATTGTGGTGGGAGACAGTGACTGCTTGGTTAATTCTATACAATAATCTGCTCAAATAAATTACGCTCTGTTGCCTAATTAATCAGATCCCCTGCAATTAATGTCAAGGAGCCAATGACCTCATGCAGACAGGATTAAGAGCTCTGCAAGGCTCCGTTCCGGGCACAGACATGGGAACAAGTCCCTGCAAGGCAGGGCTGGGTGCAGAGTCAGAGATGCTCCTTCATGCAGGAATTGCAAAACTCCACATCCTACAGGGACTCCCCGGAAGCCAACTGGACACAGCATGGGAATGGGGGGAATAGGGAAAGTCCTCTCCTCCCACGGAGGACCAAGGGGCTTCTCATCATGTGGCCCTGGAGAAGCTGCCTCCAGATAAACATCCTGCTTCCCAAAAACTGGATTATAGAAACGTGAAATGGTTGGGCTTGCAGGGACCTTCAAGAGCATTTAGCCCACCCCTCTGCATGGGCAGGGACACCTTCCACTAGTCCAGGCTGCTTCAAGCCTCATCCAACCAAGCCTTGAATATTTCTAGGATTGAGGTATCCACCTCCGCTCTGGGCACCCTGTGCCTGTGGTGGTAAAGACCATTCTTATTGTAAAAAACCTCAGATTCCACTGCTGTTTAGTCCCCTCCTGGCCTGACTTCCCCTGTGCTGTGTGAGCTCAGCAGCAGGAATTGTCTCCTCTGGAAGTAAGGACACCTGGAGCAGGTCCCACAGCTGTGGGACCCACTGAAACCACCGACACGAGGGGAAAACAACAACACCCAGCACTTCTGGGATGGATCCTTCCAGAAGCAAACCTGTGGCACCCTGACCCACCTGCCAGCTGCGCCATCTCCTCGCCCTTGGAATGTGCTCTGGGATATGTGGGCAGCTGAGGGAGTCGGAGGAGGCACATGGGATCCCTGGTGGCTCCGTGGAGTGCCCGGAGCAGTGCCATGGGATCAACCATGAGCACTGGGCTGGCTCTGCCCCACCACGGCCTGTGCACTGGAACAGCACAGCCCTGAGCTACAAGGGATGAGCTGAATCAGAAATGCCACGATGTGCTGTGGAAACTCTGGGAAAAGGAGCTGGGAGGAGTTCAGGAACATGAGCTTTCCAAGCCGCTATTTCACAGCCGGTCTCAGCACCGTGCGCACCCCCAGCCGCCCCCAGGCCCAGCTCTGGGGCCACCAAACCCAGCTCCACTTGCTGCTGCGAGCACCAGACAGTTCCTAATCAGAACAACATTCCCCACTCCCTCTCCACATGGCAACAGCTCCGTTTTCCATCCAAACAACCCATCCCAAGCCCCCACGGCCCGGCCAGCGAGCGTGAGCAGCTGGCACGGCACAAGTGAGCGGATCGCGAAGCTGCGCGCAGGAATTCCATCACCTTCCCAGCAAACAAACCTCAACCACGGCATTCCCAGCGCTCTGGCTGCGGGTGGGAGCCACGGCAGCCCCAGAGCAGAGGCAGAGGTGTGAGTTTGTGCAAGCCAAGCCTTTCTGAGCTGGGCTTTGAAGTGCAGAGCCCGACGCACGTCTTCAAACAGCGCCCGAGGCTGCACAGCAGCATTGGCTCAGCGGCTCCCGCCATGCGCCGCAGCCCATCCAGATGTTTCCAGCCAGGCAGCCAGGCCAGCTGCTGCACAGCTGCCTCGTGTCAGGCTGGGGCAGCTCTTGGGAGGGAGCAGAGCTAGCTCAACATCCCCTATGACATGTTCTGACTCCGTGAGGCTGAAAGGAAAAGATTTTGTGCTGGCTGAGTTGTTTGTCGAAAGGAGTTTAAGTAAGGAAAGTAGTAAAGGATTTAATATTTCGGCTCCTGGATGGTGCTTCGCGCCTCTGCAGCAGATGGTTCTCCATCCTATGGTAAAACTGAGGCACTGGGAGGTTAAAAAAAACGCAGAAGGTTGAGAAAACTGGAAGGTTAAAAAAAAAGAGCCAGAAAAAGAATTTCATGGACAGTTCTGTCCATACCCAGCAGCTAAAATGAGGCTAACTGGCTTGGACTATTTGGTCTGGCCAACAGCTTTTCCCAGCCCTGGAAAAGAGACAATTCCAGCAGCAAAGGGTGGGGAATTCAAGACCATAGGATCCCAGATTGATTTGGGTTGGAGGGACCTTAAAGCTCATCGTGTTCTACCCCTTGCCATGGGACACCAGACGAGGCTGCTCCAAGCCCTGTCCAAGCTGGCCTTGGACACTCCCAGGGCTGGGGCGCCCTCAGATTCTTTGGGTAACCTGTGCCAGGGCCTCACCACCCTCACAGCCAGGAATTCCTTCCCAATATCCCATCTATCCCTGCCCTCTGGCAGTGGGAAGCCATTCCTTGTCCTGGAACTCCAGCTCCCACTCCAAAGTCACTCTCCAGTGTCCCACAAAACTACAACACACAACATGGGGTGACACATGAGCTGGGGATGGGGGGTCCTCATCCAGGCACTCCACACACTCACCAGTAACAGGAAATGCTGCTGCGGTGAAGGAAAATTAGGAAAACAACCCCCTCCTGCAGCCAGGGACTGTTTTCCTACTTCTCTGTGCAAGACAAGCAGTGACACCGCTTGGGGCTCAGCATAAGAAAAAAAAATTACTGTTTACAGAGAGAATTTTGCAACCTCTCCAAATGTCATCCTGGGTCATATTTTGCCAATGATGGGGACACAAAACCTGAGGGAAACTCCAAAGGCTGTGGAGCCCCAGGGTGCTCCCTGCAGCTCCTGCCTGGACATGGAGAGGCATCACCACGTGCTGGAGAAGGACCCACAAACCTTCTGAAGGCTTGAAACTGAAGAAGGATGGAAAATGTTTAACTTTTGCCAGGAAAAAGTATCAAATATATCCTCCTAGGATTTTTCAGACAGCTTGGTTTGGGTTTGTTTGTTGTATTATTTTGGTTTTTTTTTTTCCCCTAAAGTTGAAACTGGTTTCCTAAATCATTCTGGACAGACAAACAACCAGGGACATCACACAATTCAAAACCCAAACAAAGATGAGTCCACTGGTCAACTTTTGCTACAAATTGAGTGGATTAAAGCCTTTATTTTTCAATAATGACCAGCCAAGCTGCCTGCAGAGCACCGGAAGGTCAAGGGCAGGATCTGGCTAAAACCCCATTCCCGAGGAGCAACAACACCAGGGACCAGCTGGAACCATCACTGTGGGATTCCCCGGGGGTGATCAGGTTCAGGATTTTTATTCCCCTGACCCCTGGGATCAGCCAAGCTGGGAAAGGCTCCCACAAAACAGCTCCAAATGAGAGGGATATTTTACCATAACCTTAAATAAACAAGAGCAGAGGAGAGAGAGGAGATGCTGCTGGGAACTACAAAGGGGAACTGTAAACACAACAGCAGATAAAGCAGATGGATGTTTGAAACAACCATTTGCACTGGAGAAAACACATGGGATCCGTCCCCAAGCCCGCAGGGAACGAATTTACTGCAGCCAGAAACCACGTGCTGCAGTCAAATTTCCATTTATAACCATTACCTGCTAAGCCTGAAAAACCCACAAATAAAATCCAGGGCAGCAGAAATTTGTAACATTGCAACAGGAAAAACCAAATGACTGAGGATCCCATGTGGAGAGAAGGATACTGGCAATGCTGCTGCAGCAAGCTCAGGGTGCCCAAGGGCAGAAATGCATCTGGTGGTTTTAATTCCCAGAGAACTTGGACATCCAGCACCCAAAGGAGAGGGAAATGCTTGGTCTGGATCACATCAGCCTCAGTTCTGACTCTCCTTTTCTTTCTCCAGCAGAGAAAACAATTTGATTTTTATTATTAGCCTGGAGAGGTGCAGGGTGGAGGTGGGAAGTGAGTGAGCAGAGCAGGAACCAGCCTCTGGTGAGAGATCTTCTGGAAGTAGCAAAGCACAGAAACTACCAATAAAATAGGCTTATAAAGTGAATTATTTGGGAATGACACCACCATTTAACAATGGTATTTTGGTAGCAGCTCCCACTCCCCCGGCAGCACCTTCACCTACAGCTTGTGGCTAGATTTTAAAATTTAATTAATTAAATCATGGCCAGGGAGGCAGGAGGAGAATGTATTGCTTTGGACCACAGTCAAGTAACAGATGCACACACTGGACTAATTGAGACACACTTGGCACTACTGGAATATGCCAGACTCCCAAAAAAGCCCATTCCCCACTTCTCTTTGCTCTGCCTACACATGGCAGCTCCTCACGCAGGGCTGGGATTAAAGGGGGAACATTTCACCAGTGCTGGGAAGGGATCCTGAGGTACATATGTGATCCTAGAGAAATTCAGGGAAATAATGAGCAGCCTCCCCTCCTTCCCAGATGCTCCCATATATCACTGGGCACGGACAGCACAGAGTCAGACAACTTTATGCAGCAAGGTCACCTTTCAAAAGGAGAAGCCACCCAAGGCCTCTTTCAACTTTTAGAGTGGAAGAAAAAAAGAGAAAAGGAGAAAGAACATCTGAAAGGGATGAAACCCCCCAAAATTCACCTCACTGCTAAAAAACAACTCCCCACGGCCTGAGCGTGCAGAGCCGCCCTGAACCCACTTCCTTGTGGGATGCCAAAAGCACTGTCAGTCTTGCATTCCCAGAGGAGAGGAGGGATTCCTGAACCAGCTGTCTGTGTGCAGACAGCTCCAGCAGCAAGTCCCAACACCTTCCCCTGCGGCCCTGCTTTCTGGCCTCACCCACAGCCGTCAGGGGCTCTTTGAGTGTTGACAAATCCTGTTCTGCACAGCTCCCCACCACGGGAAGCAACAAAAGGCTGGGCTGTGCTGCTGTGGATTAGCTGCTCTCATCCCTCTAGCCAGGAGCTCTGCCTGTTGCGTGTATTCATCAGGAGGATTCCTTAGCCAGGCACGAGGCAGAACACCCAGGGAAAGACAACAAACAGGGCTGCTTGTCCCACCCCGTGCTCCACCAGAGGCACCAGGAGAACTAAAGTGGTCTTCACTTCAAGCACAGCCTCAAGCTGTGCCAGGGGAGGTGCAGGCTGGACAGTAGGAGGAATTTCTGCAATGAAAGGGGTGGTCAGGCATTGAAAGGGCTGCCCAGGGAGGTTTGGAGTGCCCATCCATCCCTGGAGGTGTCCAAGGAACACCTGGATGTGGCACTCGGTGACAAAGCGGTCCCAGGTTGGACTGGGTGATCTTGGAGGGCTTTTCCAAGCTCAGTGGTTCTGTGTGATGTTGTGAAAGTGAAAAAGCAGCACTTACTGCAAGCAGAACATTCTGGGCAGGAAATGTGCGAACTTCTCTCAAGCTGCTCCTCCACCTTTTTCCTTGTTCAGCACCTCCAGCACCTTTCCTGAACCCTCAGCTCTGCTGCAGCTGAAGCTCCATCCCTGTTCCAGCATCTCCTTTTGACACCAATGCCAGCTCATGTCTTTTAGCAAGCAGATTTTGAGACATGTCTCACGTGGCACTGGAGCATTTCCACCAACAGTCAGGGCAGCCAGCTCTTCCCATCACAACCAGACCAGGAAAACTCTGACCCACAGAAAAGGGAAATGCACTGGCACAACCTGGTCACAAACACTCAGAGCCCAAACTGCAAGATCATGTCCCCAGGAGGACTATGAAGAATCCCAGAACCCCAGACTGGTTTGGGTTGGGAGGGAAATTAAAGTTCCACCCCTGCCATGGGCAGAGACACCTCCCACTGTCCCAGTTTGCTCCAAGCCTCATCCAACCTAGCCTTGGACACTTCCAGAGATGAGGCAGCCACAGCCTCTGAGGCTCTGTGTCCATGGAAATGCCCATGGGCTAAGGATGGACAGTGCCCCTACCCCAAAAACCCAATGTATGTACACAATATATAAATATAAATTCAAATAAAAACAGCAGCCTCTTTACCACCACTGGTACAAAACCAATATAAAACCAGTTCCCCCCCAGAGCAAGGCTCCACTTTCCCATCAGCAACACACACAAATCCCCAACACAAACACAACCAGATCTGAGGCCATCACTCAAGCCTGGCTGATGAATAATGTTGGGAATAATCCATTTAACAGCAGCTCTGCTCCCCATTTCCCTCCTGGCCCTGCCCAGACACGCTCCCAGGCTGAGCTGCTCCCCTGGGCTCTGATGTGGAGACAGAATCCCACACTCACAGGATGGTTCGGGGTGAAAGGGACCCATTTGGGGTCACCTTTGTCATGGGGCACATCACTGACAAGGGACAACAAGCCAAAATGTCAGTGTCCATCGCCTGAACCAAAAGTCTTCACTCCAACCCCCACCAAATTCCAACAGCATCATTCCCAGTGTGTCATTTCCAAAGAAAAAGAGAGGCTAGAGGAACTGACAATAAAGACAATGAGAATCTGTTCTTAAAAAACACTGCTAGAAAAAACAAGTTTCAAATTCAAGTCCTGTGCCTCCAACACCTAACAGCAGCTTATCATGTTACAAAAACCCTCTAATTTGAAGTGAAAAAACCCTAAACCACACAATTATCAAACTGCAGGCATTAAATCCTGTGTCTTACCTAATTTCACAACTTTCCTTTTGTTAACCACTGATTAACACTGCAAACCCCAGCAGAGGGCTCTACCTGGCTCTTTACACTACAAAGCAACTGAGAAAAGAGGAAAAAAGCTTTTTTCCTTCTTCAGAATCTCCAGTTTGGGTATAACAAATCCCTCCTAAACCAGCAAAGTGTGCTCTTAGCAGGTGCTGGCAGAGCAAGATGCTCCTTCTTTTTAGTTTATCCCAAAGTCAAACAATTCCTGCTAAATTAATTCTTATTTTCTATACAGCCAGTGCTCAGAACCTGCAGCACCCAGGGCTGGATTTCTCCTGGCAAACCAATCCAAATAATCATATAGAGAATAAAAATAGATCTAAACAAGACACAAACCTCATGGATTCTTGAACTTTGAGAGGTTTAGTTAGGAAAGAGTGAGAAGCAACCAGTGGAGCAATAGGAGCCAGAGATAAAAATAAAATGCTTAAAAAGAGAGAATAAACCAACATGGAGAACTCCCTCATGCAGCAACAGAAGTTAATTAATTAATCTTAATTTGTGCATGACCTGGCCAAGAAAATGTGATTTCTAGCACTGCTCCTTGAAGTGTCAATGCATGCCAGCTTTATTTCTTTCAAAAAGTTGATTTTAATTCACTTATCTCAGTTTTTCTGTGTCCTCTACAGACACAGGTCCTTGGTGGTGGTTTTCCCCCTGATCCAGGAGGAATTTCAGGAGGAAATCAAGAAGGGAAAGTAACTTTATCAAACAACCCAGGAGCTGGCAAAGACCTGAAGCTTCCAATTTGCTCCATCATGACCCCAAGGACAGACCTTTTTAAGCTTCAAAACCCAACCTGCTGGGGGAACATCCTCTACAGCAACACCTCACTGAAGAAATTCCAGACAAATCCCTTGGGATGCAGAACTGAGGATGATCTCGAAACCCCAACCTGGCACCTCAAAGATCCAGGGAGAGGCACAGATGTGTTGAACTCTGCCTGTCTGCTTTCTGACCATCAGAATTCCTGCTGGATCAGCTCCCAGGGACCCACAGGCTGTAAATCCTGGCAGCCCTGACCCCAGGGAACACGTGCTGCCCCCCACTAATGCCTCCAGCAGCTCAGCCCCAGCTCCTGCACCACGCCAAGCCTCGGCCCCAGACGCTACAAATTAGTTCTGACTATAGAAATCCCAGCCATAAGGCTAAACCCAGAATTCCAAACAATAGAAGGGAATCTAAACCTCACCCAGAGACCATTTGCTCACAATATAGTTTTTTATAATGTTTGCCGCATAAATCACAGCAGAAGTGGCCTGGGTTTGATGATTTCATTTGGGGGTGGACATGCAGACGCCTCTTTTGAGGCCATAAAAGATTTTTCCAGAGCCACCTTGAGTGCTCTGCAGCAGGAGGGGATGTACTGCTACAGGAGCCCCTGGAAAATGCCTCCAGCCCCTCAGGAATGTCTGGGACACGGCACAATTCCCAACCCCTTCACACACGGATCAGCCTCAGATTGAATTTCCAAACTATCATAGAACAATCCTGGAATGGGTTGGGTTGGAAGGCACCTTAAAGCTCATCTCATTCCACTCCTTTCCCACCTTCCACTATCCCAAAAACCCTTGTCCAACCCACCCCTGGACAATTCCAGGGCACACTCCCACCCATCTGCCTCCACCCCAACCCCTCAGTGCCTCCAAAACAGAAGTTGCCAGAGCATGGAAAAATGGAACAGATGGACAGTAAAGGCACCATCCTGGCCGCACATGTGCTGCCAGCAGCGGCTGATGCAGGATTTTGGGACACCTCTCCCACCCAAAACAGTTGAGTTTCCCTTCAACAGCCTTGTCCCAGTGAAATCCCAGCTTTCCCCCGAGCTGCTCTGGCAGATTGGGATGCCTTTTTTTCATTAAATCCCTCCTTCCAAGTTGAGAGCTTTTCCTAAATTTAATTTGAGTGACTCACTTTCTTGCCAAAGGAAAAAAACAAATCAAAGGTTTATTCTGATGCTATTGAATTCAATGCCTGTAAATTTAATTTCTATCTGTACTTTTGTTTAAACATTTTATGGTGTTAATTACAACAAACCATGCAAATTAGGCTGCCAGTGGAATAAAAGGCCTGTTCTAACAGATAATAAATAGCTCTCAACCATAAGCTCATTAAGATGCTGCTCAAGTGCGTGCTCCGACTCCCAGGTTGAGATCAAAATCTGCATCCTAAAAACAGGAGGATCTTTGGGGCAGCCCAAGCTGCTGGCACGGAATATTGCATTCTTTCCAAAGGAAGATCCTAGAGCAAGAGGATGGTCTGAAATCCAAACCCACAGTGTCTGGTTTGGGGCTCCAACAGAGCTATTTTAAACAGGTACCACGAATCCTATGCATTATTCCTGCTTATCCATGAGCATTTAAATGTCAAGCTTGGTACAAATAAATTACTTTGGTTGAATCATTGATACCCTCCAAGCCCTGCTGCCCTGACCCCCCTTCCTTAAATCCACAGGGAAAACCAGCTGAAGTGTCAGACACATTCCTTGCAGTCCCTGCAGGAGAAGCTCAGCACCTTTCTGGTCTTCCAAAGAGGTTCCATTTTCACTGCCCCAAAGAAGGCTGCAGCCCAACACAGACCAAGGGAGGGATGGAGAGATCTGAAATGGCTCTGTCTTTACAAAACCTGGGAGAGATTCCACGGACACAGAGGGAATTTCTCCCTGCCAGCTGCAGGTCAGCCTCAGGACATGAAGGGTTTTGAGGACATCTGGTTGATCCTCCCCTTGTGATCCAAGAGCCTGGGAGAGAGGAAGGTTTCCTGCCTGTCTTGTGGGCCTGATACACTGCTGACCCTGAGACAGAGAGGAATTACCACTGGGAGCAGGTGATCCATTGACAGGAATTCCAGCAGCCAATATCCCAGGGAAAAAAGTGTGTGCCCATGTGTGGCACGTGGACACCTGCACATCCCACAGGGATGTGGGAATGTCCTCCCACCCAAGGGGCAGCCCTGAGCCCTCATCCTGCAGGGGGATGGCTGCAGCCACAACCAGGGAGGGATGGGAAGATCTGGAAAGGAATGGAAGTATGGACAGTGAGCCAAGGAAAGCTTTTCCTCACAGGGAATATGAACAACTTGGTCTGTGCTCTGGATCTCGCCATCCTTAACTGGGATCTGTCACCAAACTGGCCAAGCACCAAGATCCTGCCAGCGCTCCTTCCCTCCTGCCTTTTGGAAGGACACCAGCCCCAGTGCCAGATGCAATTGTCCCCCTGATCCTCATGGGATGCAGCCTCAGCCTGAGGAATGTCCCTTTCCTCTGGGCTCATCCAGAGACGAGGATGTGGAACATCTCCACACTGACAGCTCCCAACATTACAGTCCCCATCCCACTTTCTGCTGGAGACAGGCTGTGCCTGGAGCCCAGCTCTGCAAGGACAAACAGCTTTGATGCTCAGATTGCTCCTACAGGGAATCATCCCCCTTCACCAACTGGGAATTGAAGTAGTTAAAAACACCAATAATGAATTCAACGAGTTTATCCTCAGCACCACCCCTGGCTGTCCTATGGATATGACCCATGTCCTACCCAAGGAAAAAGATGGATTTACCACAGAGAGGAGACCACCATCCACAGCCCCTTCAGGCACCACCTCCCTGCTTTCCTCAGCACAGCAATCCTGGGCAGAGCACCTCCAGCCAGCCACAGATGTTCCAACCACACATCTGGCACATCAATGGCTTTCCTCCATTCCCTCTGCATGGACAGCGACTCCTTGATCTCCTGATTTAATATGGATTTCAAAACAAAGCACAGGCAGGTGTTTCCCTCCACAGTTGGGCTTTTGGCTCTGTTTGAAAGGCCAGAAGAGCTCAGAGAGCTTTAGGCAGAGCTCTGGCTGGAGCTGGTGGCTCAGGGCTGTGCTCAGGAGATCCAAATGGAAAATGTTGGCTCAGCCAACTCTGCCACTCTGGCCATGGAGGCTCCTCAGCACCAACATCTCCCCGTTTATGAATGGGGTGAAACTCCCCAACCCAACCACCCCCTGCTGCTCTTTGGGGCCTTTCCTGGGTCCAGAGGAGAGAACAGAGCTGGGAAAGAGTCTGGAGCACCAGGAGCAGCTGAGGGAGCTCAGCCTGGAGAAAAGGAGGCTCAGGGGGATCTTCTGGCTCAGCACAACTCCCTGACAGGAGGGGACAGCTGGGCGGGTCAGGCTGTGCTCCCAGGGAACAGGGACAGAAGGAGACACAACAGCCTCAAGCTGGGTCTAGGCAGGTTTAGCTGGATATTAGGGAAAATTTCTCATGGAAAGGATTGTTTAGCCCTGGCACACGGGTGGAGTCTCCCTCCCTGCAGGGGTTTAAAAGCCATGTGGCTGTGGCACCTGGGGATGTGGGCTAGTGGTGGCCTTGGCAGTGCTGGGGAAGGCCTGGACTCAATGATTCCAGAGGGCTTCTCCAACCTGAATGATCCTGGGATTGTCTGAAACAGAAAATGAGGCCAAATCCAAGGAGAAAGGAGGGTTTTGAAGGTGAGGTGGGTGCACAGAGTAGCACTGGGCCCTTTTAGGAGCACTCAGAGGTCTGGAGAAGGTTGGGTCAGATCAAGCCAAGGGTGCATGGAGGGGTGAGATGCCTCCAACTCCCATTCTGGAAACATAAGCCTCATTTATCCTTCCTGGAAAAGAATGGGCAGCCTGAGAGAGGTCTGGTAGGTTGGAGCTATAAAAGAGAATAGCAAAACATGGCCAAGAAGGAATTTTCCATTCAGCATTAATTAGTTTCCATTAACACCCAATGCCACGGCTCACTTTTAGAAGAAAAGCTCTTTTGTTCCAACTCCAGGGGCCGAAAAGGGCAACGAAGGGCTGAAATGCTCTTCCCAGAGAAAGAAGAAGCATCAGGGTTTGTATTCCTGATATTCCTGGGGTTTGAAGATGTAGGGAAGTCACTTAAACGCACAGCTGGGTCTCCTCCTGCCAAGTAATTTTGTCATCAATGTAGGAAATTCCAGAGAAAAGCAGCAGCTGCATGAGCATCTTCAGTACTAAACTCCTTCCACAGTTTAGGATAATTATTTGGAAAGAATCCTGGAATGGTTTAGGTTGGAAGGGACCTTAAAGCCCATCCAGTTCCACGCCTTGTCATGGTCAGGGGCACTTTCTACCAAATCAGGTTGCTCCAAGCCCTGTCCAACCTGGCCTTGGACACTTCCAGGGATATAAAAGGAATGTTCTATGCTTGGAACAAGGAAGGAAATCCAGTAGGACCAGATTAATAAGGATATAAACAGAAAGGTGATTCTGCCCATCTTTCCTAAAGACCAACACGCCAAAAAGTGAAATGAAACAAATGCTGAGAGTTTGCTCCTCTCATTTCAAACCCTTTCATGCTGGATTTGAGAGTTTTTCAGGGATTTCCAGCTACATGCAATACAGGGGATGGGAATCTCCATTTCCAACTGAAGTGGCAGTAGCCAAGCCTGGGCAGGAATAAAGAGGAGCAGGGAATGCTCATCCCATTTCCCAGGCAGCTCACATGGAACACTGCAGCAACACAGAGCTCAGAGCCCCTCGTGTGCCCTCCAAGAGCCTGAAGACAATGTGGGGCTGGAAGAGGCAAATCCTCAACCCCTGGGTGCCCCCATCCCTCCTTGGAAAGGCAGCTCAGGAAGGACTGGGACACACCAGGAGGTTTCCACATCTGCTCCCACAGCCCAGGCACATCCAGCAGCTCCCACTCCCTCCAAACCCTGGCATGGGGAGCACCCCAATCCCTGGGCACCCCTGGAAAGCCACCAGGCACCACATTCCCTGCTCTGCTCCCTCCAGCTTGGCAGGTCCCACATCTCCATGCTCCACTACACAGCCCAAAGTCTGCTTTGCTAGGGGTTTTAGGTTGGAGTTTTTTTGGTTTGTTTTTTTTTTTTTAATTTTAATACTATGTTTAAAGTTGTATATTGTTCCAAAGTTTCCTTGTTTCATGTCATTGTTTGTTACTGTGCTTGAAAGTTGGCACATATTTGTTCAATTAAAGATTTATTTGCACTATTTGTTGAATAAAGATTATTCTTGCTAAAAGCTAAATAAAGTTTCATAAAAACTCACACGTCCCATAAACAAAATACAATGTCCTTTCCAAAAAAGCGTTGCACAAAACATTTCAAAATCACTCAATTCATTAGACAATAAATCCACACACAAAATAACCAGACCTTGCCAGAATACATCATAAAATCTCATTACAACACTTTCAGGCCGGGGCTTCAAAGCAGGAACACAAAGGCTCCACCAACCCTTCAGCCTTGAAAAATCGCTGCTGGTGTGGCTAGAGTGAGTCCCTGGCACCCCCAAAAGCTCTGGCACCTCCAGCAGCACCCATGGGTGCCAATTCCCTGCCCCCAGGCCACTCTGGGTAGCTCCAGGCCAGTGGGGCCATTGTGGTCAGAGTGGGGATCCCGGGCATCACATCCCAGCTCTCCCAAACCACGGGAGCAGATGGAGAGCAGGGCTTCCCAAATCAGCACCACACGAGCCCCTCTGGGCACTGCAGCAACAGGAGGAGCTTCCAAAGCCACGGATCCATCCAGATCCCAGCACAGTATCCAGGCTGGGGATGGGACAGTTGTGAGGTGAGAAGTAAGTTCTTGAAGGCTGAGCTCAGGTTCGGGGCAGAAAGTGATGTTACAATGCACTTAGGGAATCCCAGCCATGGAAAAGCATCCCCAGACTCAGAAATGCTTCCAAAGGAAAATGGCAGCCCCAGTGGTTTCGTTGGACCTGGCCAAATGTCAGCCCTGACCATGGCAAAGGCACTGGCAGCACTGGCCTTTGTCACCCTGAGGGCATCTCAGCCTGGCACACAAGGGGACAGTGGCACTGCCATCATCACCGAAATTAGCATCATGGAATATCCTGAGCTGGAAGGGACCCCCCATGGATCAACAGTCACCCCAACAGACACCCCAACAATCCCACCCTGTGCATCCCTGGGAGTGTTGTCCAAACCCTCCTGGAGTTCTGGCAGCCTCGAGGCCACAACCATTCTCTGAGGGGCCTGTTCAGTGCCATAACACCCTCTGGGGAAAAAATTTTTCTAAAATCCAGCCTAAAGCAGTTTCAGGTAAACCTTCTCTGCCCCCAAAACAAAGCTGTGCCATCACACACAATCCCTGACCCTGAGCAATCCCAGTCTGTGAAAAGCTGTGAAAAACTGGCATTTTCATTTACAACTGCACAACACCTTGCCTCTTCCCTCAACCAGAATTTGGAAGTTGGAGAGGTTTTGGGGTTTGTTTCCCTGGTTTTCAGTGCCAAGGGCTCTCAGAGAGCAACGGCCGTGCACCGGCTGCGCTCCCTCCAGCACAAATCCCAAACTTTATGGATGCACTTACCCACTCCCCTCTGAGCAACAGCTGTCCATGTGGATTTGGTTAGTTGGGAGCAGCTACTCCACAGCAGCACTGAAAGAAGCCCCCTGTGCCCAGGAGCCCTCAGCAAATCCCAAAAGAAACGGGTGATGGAGCATGAAGGTGATGGCAGTGCCCCAGCCTGGCCTGGCTGGGTGTGACAGAGCACCCAGGCTCTGCCGAGCAAGGGAAACTCTGGAATAACATTAGGAGAGCCTGCTGAGAGAGGGATGAGGCTGTGGAATTGCTTTCCAAGAAAAATGGAAGCGGAGCTGGCTCTGCTGCCTGAACAGCACAGGGAATTAAGGAAAGGAACAGAAAAAGGGGGTGCAATGAGATGATCATCAAGGCCCCTTTTGACCCAAACCATTCTGTGGCTCCACAATAACAGAGACCACAGCACAGATGCCCCATCTCCTGAAAACCCAGGACACGTTTTCCACCTGGAAAAGCTCCTTGACTTCATTAAAATCAGCTGCTAAAGCTCAGGACACAGGAGGAAGGATGGGGACAAAGGCGCCTGAAGGACAAAGACCCCTGAAATCGGTCTTGGTGAGGAGATCAGAGACACACAAAGGTTCACAGGGTTAAAACTCTGCTTTTTCCTGCCTCTTCAAGCACATAATCACTTGCTTTAGTTGCTAGAGACGCCTCACTCCCAGTTCTTGGGGAATATATTGTCTCAGCAGGCAGAGGGGGATGAACTCATCGTGGTTTCCCAATCCTGACCAGGGGCTCTGTGAGCTACTGGCAATACATATAATAAGTTATTATGCAAATAAAAACTGGACCCAGCCAAGGGAAATATGCTGGCTCTTCAAGTCCCATCTGCATCCCAGCAAGGATCTCAATGAACTTTAAAATCCTTATTGTCACCACAATGGGCAATATTATATTCTAGTTTGGATCTGTTCCTTCAGAGCATTAGCTCTCATTTGGAGATATTTTTAGATTTTCCTATCCCACTCCTCATTATGAAACACTGAGCTGCAGATTGATTTATTTCTTAAAAGCAAGTTGCTGTTTTCCCAATAACAGATTTAACAAATTTGTTCCACCTGTTCAGCTATGCTTCCAATGTCTTTTTTGTGGTTTCATTGAAGTTTTTTTTAATCCAAACCTCAAAGCCTCTAAACTCAGCATTAAAAGACAAGCTCAGCATCATCACTACCACTCACAATTCAAATGCTGCTCCAAATTACTGCAAGCTTTCATTTGTAAGTCGATACAGACACCCAGATTATGGAGCTTAATGGCTGTGGGCACAAACACACACTCTTCCAAGGGCATTCTCCTACTGGAAATCCTGCCTTGCTGGAGCAGGGACTCGCTGCCTCATCCCCTCCATCCTCCTCCCTCACCCCAGCTGACCCCAGCCCCCAATGGCAAACAGAGCTACTGAAACAGAAATTAAATCATCCTATATATTAAATAACTCTATATTCACCAGAGCCCCTCCAGCCCAGTGTTTTCCATCATTTTATGGAAGAAGCTGTGGTTGCCCCATCTCTGGAAAGGTCCAAGGCCAGGCTAGAGTAACCTGAGATAGTAGAAGGTGTTCCTGCCCATAGGAAGGGGGTAGTCCCATCTTGACCCACCCCACTGCTTCTAAGAACAGTTCATTTGCTTGAATAACCTCTTTTTGTGCAGCTTTAATTCACAACTGACCATGTGAGAAGTCTCAAAAGAATCATTTTTAGCTTTCCCAAACCATCCCTCAGCAAATATTTTAGGAGCAGCATTTCAGGGCAGCAATTTCCTGGTGGGTGATGGGAGTGCACAGGTGTGCACAAGAGCTGGCCAAAAATTCTGCTTCATTTATGTGCAAATGGTTCTGTTGTGGAGATTCCAGAGAGAAAGAAGAAAACAAGGATCCTGTATGAAATAACCCAAATTCTTCCAATCTGAGCATGTCAGCACTGAGCAATGACAGTGGAAGCTGAGAAAAATCATGGAATCATTAAGGTTGGAAAAGCCCTCTGAGATCAGAGTCCAACGACTCCCCCAGCACTGCCAAGGCCACCACTGACCATGTCCCCAAGTGCCACATCCAGCTCCAGGGATGGGAACTCCACCACTGCTGTGCCAGGGCTGGAAAACCCTTTCCACGCAAGGTGTCCCTTAGGGCCTCCTGGCCAACAAAACCCAACCCTGCTGATCTGCAGACGCAGCAATCAGCACCTCCTGAGCAGCCTGACAGGCTCCTCTTCCCCATGGACACCAACCCTGGGAGAACTTGGTGGAAAACCCCACGAGGAGCCCAAACTCAGCCCAGACCAACGAGCAATTCCTGATCTCCAAAACGAGCGGCACAATGCACTGGATGTAAAGATAAACTGAGTGACTGCTCATCCTCCTGCAGCTCCAGTTGCCACACACATCTCCACTGGCTCTCCAACGGAGCTCCCTAAATCACTCACCCTGTGGGGTGAAGCCCTGGCTACACCAAGCCCAGCTGAACCAACCAACCTAAAAGCCACCACAACAGAAGCTGCCGGGGACACAGGACCAACAGGGCATCACAGAGAACATGGCCAATCTCTTCCATCTCTAAACCGCCATAAATTTTCCCCACAGAAGTTCAAGATCTTCAAACCCAGAGAAGTGGCCTTAAAAAAACCCCAAACATCCAAGCAATGGCCCTGGGTTTTGTTCCATCTCAGGCGCCCGTCAGGCTGACACGTCCCGACACGAGAGCCCTGGGGCCAAAAGGGACACGGGGACATCCAGCTCAGCCACGGCTCCTCCTGCTCTCAGACCTCTCCCTGGAGCACAATTCCCTCCACAACCAACCTCTTTATCAGCAGGAACATTTCAGTCGGGTCCCTTTCGGGTGAGAGCAGAAGTAAAATCCAGGGAAGGCAGATTTCTGGAGCAGCAGTAACTCCAGCTCTGTTCTGGGGACGTCAGGCATATTTCATGGGAAGATGTCAGCTCCTCACATTTAATGCTGACACTGTCATTTGCCCTTCAGCGAGAAGAAAAGCATGTAAGCAACACAAACCAAACTGAAATTTCCCCATTGCAAAGCATTCCTGCCAGGAATCACAATCCCAGTGTCATGTTTCTTATGCCCTTCCTTCCACAATAGCCCTCGAAGGCCACACTTCCAAAGTTTTATTGCTCAGAATTCCTCATGCCAGAGTTCACAGAGCATCCTGGACACCCTCTGGACCAGTTTCAGGCCAGTGCTTTTCTGTATCAGAGTGAAATCAAAGGGAGCAGCTGGATCAGGACCAACTTTACAACTTTATTCCAAATTTTTTGTGTCAAAGTCCCTCTGTTTCTCACAAATGCAATTTTGCTTCACTCTCCAAACACACACAACCAGGACAGAGGGATTGGTGGATGAACACGTGACACAACACCCTCACAGAAACATTTATTCCCATTTAATTCCCATTTATTCCCATTTAATAATAGTTCAGACCAATCCAGCCCCAGCACAAGGGGAAGCCCAGCTGGGCTGAGGGCTGAGATGACTTTTGGGGTCTCAGGAAGGCCTGCACATTCCAAAGTCAATTTTTACTGCCCAACCCAAACATTTTCCTTTAGTTGTTTCTAACCCCCTCTTCACCAGCCTCTAAGAGCCTCACAGAATTCAGAAGTTAAAACTCTTCCAATCCCAGTGTTTTTAAAACTCTGATTCAGGCACTATCTCACCACATTTGGCCTCACTCCAATTAACCCCTAAATGCCAAAGAGTCAAACAAAAAGCAAACATCATTTGTTATCTCCAAGCTGCATCTGCTGACAAACCCTGCAGTGGGTTTTTTGTTGCTATTGTTCTCCAGGTTTGGGCTTTTTGAGCACTTCATGATAAGAAAATTGTTCGGTAAATATGTCAGGAGCCCTTCCCTGTCAGCCGTCATCGCCTCGGGGTGTGATTGCTGCTCACAGACATCAAAATTTTTGCTATTTGCCAGATTTCAGAAAGCAAACTTGGATCCCCTGGGAGATACCTGGCTCTGCTCTGTGCACCAACAGCAGCAATTTTTAACTCCTTCAGTACCTGATCCAGCTTGAAGCCACACAGGATCTTCACAGGGATCTGACTGAAGGTTAGTTGCCCCAAACACCCCATGAACCTTTGTTAGCAGAATTATCATTTATAAACTGGGGTTTCTGCATCTTCAGAGATGGGGAAAAAAGAATTTTGAGTCAGAAGAACACAACAGAGAAGCTCATGGTCAGTGAGTGGGGGTATACCAGCCCAGGGGTCCCTGGGGGTCTTCTCATGAACCCTTCTCAGAACTGGGCTCAGAAAGCCTCTATTAGAAACAAGTTCTTTAATATTCCAGCCAAAATCCCCCTGGGTCCAACATCTTAGGTACCAGAGGAGAAAAACATGAGTTAATCTCAGCTTAATGTGACCCTCAGCCATGGGATTGCAGAGGGACCCCACAGCCCTCGTGTGGGGTGAGGATGGAGGGAAATTCCATTTCACCTCCCAACAGCCCAGTTATTGCAGAAAGCAGGAGAAAAGCTGCCTGGCAGCGTAGGGAGGAAAGAGTTGACAGCTCTTTGCTGCATCCAGCGTCATTTTCCTTGGCAAATCCAGGCTGTTGTTGGAAACGCGCGCCAGACGCGGGATCGGAGCTGGGCCGGCAGGAGCAGCGCTTGGGATTTAACACTTGAAGACCTCAGCTTCCCAGAGCTCCTCCTGCAGCTCCATCCCAGCCAGGACAGGGACACAGCACGTCTGGAATTGTCCAAGCCCTGCAGCCACGCAGGGGAGTGTGAATGACCTGCCCAGCACCTGTGCCTGAAGTCAAATCCTGCCTTTATTGGGAATGTGCTGGCTCCCAGCATCCCTGGCAGTGGCACAGAGATCCTCCTGCCCCTCTGCTGCTGGGCCTAAAACAACAATCAGCCCCTGGGGACACAGGGGAGATGCACTGGACTGAGCCCAGAGTGCTGGATTCCATCCAGGAGGTGCAGGGATTACACCAAGACAGCATTCCTGCAGGTGCTGAGCATGGAGGCTCTCCCATCTCCTAAGCAAAATCCAGCCTACCAGCAAAAGGTCGAGTTTTTCTCTCGGTTTCAGCATCTCACCAGACACAGAGGCCAAGCTCAGCTGAGCCAGGATTAGCACTGAGCTCCCAAGGCTCAGCTGAAGGCTTCAGCTCAAGGACTTTTCCTGCACACATTCCCTTTCTAGTGAATGAAGAACAGAATGTTTGAGTGGGAAGGGACCTTAAAGCCCATCCAGTGCCACCCCTGCCATGGACAGGGACACTTTCCACTGTCCCAGGTGACTCCAAGCCCCATCCAACCTGGCCTTGGACACTTCCAGGGATGGAACAGCCACAGAATCTGTGCCAGGGTTTCACCTCCCTCATAGGGAAGAATTCCTTCCCAATATCCAATCTAAATCAACCCTCTTAGTTTAAACCCATCACCCCATGTCCTTTCACCATCAAGTCCTGCACAGTCCAGGAATCTCTGCAGGAATCATGTTCTGAGCCAAAACAACTCCTGTCAACAACAGGAGAAAACCTCAACTTGGCAATAAAGATATTGCTCAAAAGAAGATTTAATATTCCTTTAAAATAGACAATTAGCAGCTTTAAATTTTGCCTTCCTGCCCCCCTAGAAAAAAAAATCCCATTTTGACCTTAGAAATCTGCCAGAATTTACTCTGAGGGCACGTGGAGGTGATTCCTGATGGGCTTCCCTCCCCTTCGGATGGGATCTCCCCCTTCCCAGCAAGAGTTAACACCCCAGACAGACAGAGCAAGCACCAACAAGCCCATCCACAGCCCCAAGGCAGCCAGCTACTCATTGAGTTCATTATCACTCAAAAGATACAAACAGCTGCAGTAGAAAACCCAGCTCCTCTCTTCATCCTGCTCTCCAAATGCACCCCATCAGCTGCACATCCAGCGATTCCCTGTCGGATCCCATTTTTCTGTCAGAGGTTATGTTTTATGGGAAAACGTGAGAATTCAAGTTTTCCAGGCAGAGCCTTCCTGCAGCCCCAGGAACAGCAGCAACTGCAGTAAAAAATTAAAATAACCCCCTGATTTTTCAGTCTAAGTTGTTCCATCCTCTTGGGTTGGCAACAGTTCCAGCTGCCAGCTTTAAATGCCTTATCCTATTTTCTTATCCCATGGGAAAATTAGAATAAAGCGCTGGTTAAGGGAACCAGTAGCTCAGCAACTTGTTTGCAAAGTTGAAGGAAATAATTGCTCTGAAATGATTTCCTGGATGAATTTCACAGAGCCTGGCACGTGGGGAAGACTGGAAGGATCACAAAGGTCTGTTTAGGACATTTAGTGCCTGCCCCACATCCCTGGCCCCACACTTCCCTGGGAAACCCAGGGAAAGCTGCTGCTGCCTCATGGATCAGAAAATATAAGGAAGAATTCAAAGATTTAGTTATTATTAGAAAATATAAATATTATTATCAAATAAGAATGAGATTCAAATATCTGAATTTAATTTTTTTTTCTGGACAGGGCACTCTGATCTTCTCAACTCTCTAGGAAGGAATGCCAGAATTATCCAGTTAAAACAAGAACTGGAAAAGGGAAGAAGAGACAACTGGGAAGATGCCCTGAGAAGCTGCCCCATCCCTGGAAGTGTCCAAGACCAGGCTGGAGCAATTTGGGACAGAGGAAGGAGTCCCTGCCCATAGAAGGGGATGAGCTTTAAGGTCCCTTCCCACCCAAACCATGCTGGGATTGTGGGATTAAGGAGCACAATGGGGTCTGTCTGCCACAGCATCTCCCCAAGCCTCCCACCTGCAGATAATTTACAACCACTGAGCCTGTACCTGCTCCCAGGTGGATTTGACTTCCAGCCCAGCTCAGGGAACACCTTCCCTGTTTCCCCCCTCCCTCTGTGCCTCCGGAGAGGCTGAAAGCCCAGAGGTGACAGGAATTGCAAAGAGGGATTAAAGGACAAAGGCAGCACTCAGGGACAGCACCCCGCTGGCCTGGCACACGGGATTTAACCCTGCTGTCCCACAGGGATGGGATTTAACCCCTGGGGCACCGGCACTGAGCCAGGAGGGCTCTGAGCAGCTCCCAAGGGCCGTGCGAGAGGCAGCTCTGGCAGGAGGCAACTCTTCCCTGGTCCTCTCCTCCTCCCTCCGGGGAGCATCCAGCAGCTTCCAGCCATTGTGGCCACTGTCCTGCCACACCACGCAGTGACCACAGCCCCACACAGCACAAACAACCCCTGTCCTGTCCACCACGGCAAAGCCACATCACACAACAGCCACTGCCACAAAGCCACCGAGCCACCATGGCAAAGCCATGGAATGTGGACCCTCCACATGGACATAAACCTGCATACCATGGACATGGGCCCTCACACCATGGAACAGAGACCCTCCCCATGGACATGGGCCCTCACACCATGGAACAGAGACCCTCCCCATGGACATGGGCCCTCACACCACGGAACACAGACCCTCCCCATGGACATGAACCCTCACACCATGGAACACAGGCCCTCCCCATGGACATGGGCCCTCACACCATGGAACACAGACCCCCCACCACCACCACACAAACCCTCCCCATGACACAGATCCTCACCACACGATGCCACCTTGTGTCACACACTGCCCACAGCTGCAAAGCCACACAACTCAACCCCATGCCACGCAGTGAACCCCAGTCCTGATGGGATCCTCCCAGTTCAGCAGATTCTGGGATTCCACTGCAAGAGCCACCCCCAAGGAGTGTACCTCAGCTCCATGCCCAGAGCTGAGGTGCAGCCAGGCAGGAGGATGCTGACAATCCCATTTGGGAGGTGTTATAGGGCTGGCACCCCATCAATAGGGTCCTGCATCATTAGGACTTTGCACTTATAACAGAGTTTCACTGGGGCTTAGGGAAAGAGCTCGTTTCCATCCACACCCATCTGGGAGTGATTATTCCTGCTGTAGCAGCATCCAGGCCCGACTGGCATCGGCACCATTAGCACACAAACCCAGAGTTTAACGAGAGAGCACTTACCACTGAAACCGCCCCATAAAGGCACTTAGCCACGTTCAAATTGCAGCCAAATCTCCCACTTAACCACGGTAAAACTGCAGCCAAATCTCCCACTACACCACGGTAAAAATCACATCAAACCTCCCTGGGATTCCCTGCTTGTGCACAATGGAACCTGACAGATTACTCCTCTTGGGGGACACGCTTCCCACTTACTGCACGGAGTTTACTCAGTGCTTCACATCCCCCAAACCCCTCACAGACCCATACCTTCTGCAGCCAGACACCTCTAAAAATAACATCCTCCCCAAGTGCTGAAAGATATTAAAATATAAAGCCATTAACATATAATAAGACTGGAATGAGAGCTCCGCATGCTCCGAAGCTCTCAGGGTTTGGCTTCCAGTCAAGAAAAATATATTGGATTAGTCTGAGAGCAAAATTAGGCTGGTGTGCAGTTTAATTAGCATTACAAGACACTACATGTGTATGGGAGAGAAGGGAAGATTTATGTTATTATGTGGTAAGAAAAATAATGTTAAAAGGTTAAAATAATATGGGGTTGATATGGCATTATTTACTCTGGGGTTAAGGGGAAGATAACTTTGGAATGCCACTGAATGTTGTTAAAAAACCAATTTCAAGGATTTGCCAGGGAACTCATCAAAAAATTGTGGAAAAACCCTGCAATTTGGTCACGGGTCAGTCGAACACTTACTCTGGCAACAATATTCTCCATCAAGGAACTCAGTTAATGCTGATAAAACATCCTGGTCCTCACACAGAGCCACAGATTTTCTCCTTCATGGAATGAGCAGAAAATAGAAAATGAAACCCCAGATCAGCAATGGAGAAGGCTGGGAGGGGGGGCAGAAGGAAAGGCACCCTTGCAGCACCATAAATCTGGAAATAAGGACTTTGGGAAGGTCCTGATGGAGTTGGAGGTGTCCCTGCCTGCGGGAGAGAGATCGAACTCGATGGCCTTGAGAGGTCCCTTCCACCCCAAACCCTTCTGTGATTCCACAATTCCCAAGGACCAGCCAGGCTGTTCCCACCCAGCCAAAGGTTTCTCTTCACACAGGAATTCACCCCACAGCACCTGCAGGGATGCACCTCCAGCCCCTGGGGAAAGCTCACACTGTATTTAATTTCTCAAAGGATGCAACACATCCCACAGGCACTGCCAGGCTCCTGTCACTCTGCAGCATCCCAACAGGAGCAGCTCTGGATTCAGGCCAGATTGTGCATGGAATATTCATAGGCACAGCAGCAGGGATGGAGAATTCGAGTTGTGAATGAAGGTAACCAGAGCCTGACATTTGCCACAGAGCTCTGCAGGCTCCCTTTATTGCCCTCTGAGAGCTTCTTCCAGCTACAAGCAGCACCACAAAGTGGAATTTGAGGGAAAACCCACTGTGAGGGCACATCCCTAATCAGCATCTTCCCTCTGCACACACCCAGCCTTCCCCTAACCCGGGAGCAGAGCCATGAAATCCCAACACACAGGCCCTGAGCAGGGATTGAAAGGTCAGAGCCCACAGGAGCCGTGCTGGGGCTGCTGCCAGAGGAGGCTGGAGAAGCATTTCCAACAGGAGCTCTGCTCAAAGCTTTCAGCACGTTGGGCAGGTTTCAGCTGGGATGCAGGAGCCAGACACGGGGATGAAGATGCATGGATGAGCCACAGGTATGCTCTGGGAGGGAGAAGCCTCTGGAGCAGCTTCCACACCTTTAGTGCCTTTGTGCCAACCACACCAACAGCTGCCTCTAACTCCGGAGCCAGAATAAACAAAAAAAAGGAAAAATAACTGCAATTTCACACTGGTGAGGGGAAAAAAAGGAAGAAACTCCTCCCTGTGAAGGTGAGGAGGCCCTGGTACAGGGTGCCCAGAGAAGCTGTGGCTGCCCCAGGATCCCTGGAAGTGTCCAAGGACAGGCTGGACAAGGATTGGAGCAACCTGGGCTAGTGGAAGGTGGCAGGGGGGGCACTAAATAAGCATTAAGGTCCCTTCCAGCCCAACTACTCCATGAAAGCAAGGATCAGGAACACCGATGTGGGCACTGCTCCAAAGTGGGAACATCCCTTGTTAAAAAGGTGAGAAGTGGAGACTGAGATCAGACACCTTGGCACCGGGAAGGTGAAATGCCAGTCAGCAAATTGCTACTCAGCACATTTTTTTGGATGACTCAGCACCTCCCCTCCCTCCCCCCACCAGCTGCAAGCGCCTCTACAATTAGTTTGACAAAACCGATGGCTTTTGATCCCATTCCCAGGCTTTGGAAGTTTTTATCCCCATCTTGGGACACTCTCAGGGCACACATTTCACCCAGCATTGGCCAAAGAACAAGTTTTGGCAGAAATGTGGCAGCACGCGGATTTGGTTGGAGAAAAAGCATGGGAATGATGCTCTGCACAACTCAAATGCTGCAAGGATGATTTTTGACAGCAAAATACGATTTCATTTAGGCACAAAATCCTCCAAAGGGCCACAGTGCCATGATGTGGATCTCCACGAGCAGAACCTGCCTGACAGAATCCCTCTCCCATCCCACAGCACACCCATCCAGAGGGATTATTTGGATTTTATTGGTGGAGCCGAGGCTCCACCACTCCCCAAACCCTCTCTCACACCTCGGAGCCACTGAAGAGTCAATGAATTAAAGCAGCTCTAACAAACTCCTCATCTCGCAGCCAGCGTGGTGATGCAACACCCGGCGGGTTCTGGGACAAAGATGTGGAACTACAATGCCTCAACCTCTGCCATGAAAATCTGCCCTTCCATCCCAAATGAGTTACATATTTGGATACCCTGTGAGATAGGGAAGCGGGGCGTTATCGAGCTGCCAAATCTCACTCCTGTCATGAGGTCATTTCTGGCACGGGGCCAGGTGAGGTTTGGGCCAAAATCTCAGTGCTGACCATCGCTCCCCATCCTTCCCCCCACGCTCCTCTTCCTCCTGCCTCAGGTCAGGAAGGGGAGGGGGAATAAAATAATTTAAAAATAAAGAAAAAAGGGTCAGGAAGGGGAGTATCTTTTGGGTTTAAATGAGATTGTACAATCACAACACACACAGCACTCAGCCTCTTCACTGAGAGACCTCAGCAGCTGAAGGACATTTGAGGGCTCGCAGCATTGCGGTCATTGGTCCCCCCCAAATGAACTCTGACCATGGTCCTCAGGAGAGAAACGTGATTGATCACATTGCTTGAATTAATTATTTAGTAATTTCAGCCCAATTTATGCAAGCATCACATGTATGGGATCATACTTTGGGTTTATCAGCAGCACAGCTTGGCAAGGCTGTTGGGAACCCCACACATACCCCAAAGCTGGACAATAACTTTCTAAATAAAGCTGTTTGCAAATCCCTCATTTCACTGCTTTAATCACAGAAGGGATGCACTCACAGCACCCCAGGACACCCAAAGTGCTTGTTTTTAGCTGCAAGGCAGAAAAATCAGCAAGAAACGGGTGAGCAGCACCACTACAAATCCCATTAATCACACGTTTCCCAACCGGAGCAGCTCGGGACGCTCAGCCTTCCTTCCCCATGTCCCTACTACCAGCAACCTTTCTCTACAACCCAACTGCTTCAGTGTGCCCCAAAGAGTATTTCATCTCAAGCCTGACAGGCCAGATGTAGAATAAAGAAATAAATAATTAGCGTTACCTTATCTGGAGTCCGTCAGCTGCAGCGAGCGACGCTCGGAGCTCCGTCCGCATCCAGAGACAAATTATCTAACGCTGTAATTTATGAATGCCTCAAGTATTTGCCCTGGTATTTCATTATACGCTCGCTGGAAAGAAGAGCTCGAAAAACTAAACAGATCCAGCACGATAACACGAAAGGCACTCCAGCCGCGCGCTATTCCAAGGCAACCCAGGAATCCCAGCACGACATCAAACCGCTCCGGCTCGCTCTGTGTTGACACTGCTCGAGAGGCAGCGAGGGCAGAGCGATGACCCGGCAGCTCGGCCTCCCTCCGCTTCAGAGCTGGACTTGGATTTATTATGGGAAGCTGCGGGACCCGGGCAGCGAAGGAAGCGCAAGCCCGGCTTTCCCGAGGGCAGCCGAGGCCGGCGCGGCGGAACGGCTCCCGCTGCCAAGTGGGAGGAAGAGTTCCAAACTCGCCGCTTTATCAAAGCTATTTTTGTCCTTCCCCCCACGCACTGATAAGCAGCAAGGCGAGGACCGCTGGGGTGCCGAGGCAGGGCTTGGCATCTCCCCCGAAACCCCGCTGCGACTCCGCGGCAAAGCCACCCGGCACCTTGGGGGAGCGGGCCATCCGCTCCGGAGGCTCGGAGGGGAGGAAACTCCTTCCTCCAGCTTATCCTGCTCGCTGCGAGGTTTCGTGCCTGGAAAAAATGAGCTAAGTTTGCGAGCGGAGGCCCCAGCTCCGCTCCGGCTCTCCCAGACGCTCTCGGGACAGGCGACCCCCGCAAGGGCTGGGGACACCGGCGGGGACAACCGGGAGGCTGCTGCCCACCTGTCCTGCACAGGCTGAGCAGCTGCTGCGGGGGGACACCGAGGCATCACCCGAAAGATGATGCACCTGGGCTGGGAGAGGAGCGCAATCAGGAACACAGCGCAGGAGGAAGGAGGGGAGCGAGCGGAGGCCGTGCGGGACCGGGACCCAGCGCGCACGGCGGGTGCGGGGCCGAGCCGTGCGGGGCTCCCCGGCAGCAGCACCCCGCGCCCGGGGGCACCCCGCAAGGGCCGGGGCAGAACCGCTGCCCCCGGCCAAGGCTGCGCTGTCGGGACACACGGCGGGTCTGTCGCGACAGGGAAACTACGAGCAGCAGGTGGAACACAGGCGGCCCCGCAGCCCGTCACCCCCAGCCCAGGCCAGCTCCCCCCGCGCTTCACCCCTGCACCGCGACTTGGGGCTTTCCCCCTTTTTTCCACCAAACTCCCCCGAGGGGCCGCTCCGAAGCGCCCCGGGGCGCGGCCCCCGAGCGCGGGGATGGAGCCGGGGGATGGCCCCGAGCAACGCGGAGCCCCCGCCGTCCCCCCGCCCCCGGCCGGACCCACCTGCTGGCGCCGCTCCGCGCCCTCGGCCGCGCGCTGCGGGCGGCCCCCCGGCCGGGGCTCCGGGCGCTGCCGCCGTCCCGTCCCGGCGCGGCGGGGCCGCGGGCTGCGGGCCGCGGTCGCGGCGGAGCTCGGAGCGCAGCTCCAGGTAACAGCCCAGCGTAAGGACGTGCAGCGCCAGCGACAGCGCGAAGAAGCCGAGGAAGAGCCGCCAGCTGCCGCCGCCGCCGCAGGCGCAGCCGCGGGGAGCCGGCGCCGCCGCCCTGCGCTCCGCGCCCATGGTGCGCTCGGGCGGAGCGGCGCGGAACGGCCCCAGCGCTGCTGCTCCCGGGGCGCGCCGGGCACCGCGGGCTGCGCGGCCGGGCCGCCAGCGCCCCGCCAGGGGCGGGGCCTGCCCGGGGGCGGGGCCGGGCCGCCGGTGGGGCGGGGTCCAACGGGGAGGGGAGGGGCTCGGCCGCGGCAGCACCGCCTCAGCGTCCGGCCGGGGGGCGGGGCCTGGGCAGGGGCGGAGCCTGAGCAGCGGCGGCTACGCTGCGGGCGGGGTTATGCAAATTAGAGGGCGGGGTCAGATCGGGCTGGAGCCGCGCCCCGCTGCGATACCGATCCCTTATCCCTAATTCCTATTCCTATCCCCATCCCTTATCCCTAATTTCTATCCCTGTCCCTGTCCCGGTACGGACAGGCGCGCAGATGGGTGGGCCCGTGCCCAGTGCGGTTTAGTCCCGCTTCCGCCCCCAATCCCAGTCCCAGTCCTGATCCCAATCCCCCCCGACATCCCCATCCCGATGCCAATCCCGGTACGGATGGAGCCGATCCCGACCCAGTCCCCGCAGCCGGCGGAGCATTCCTGGCAGCAGGCACCAAACGCCACCCATCCCCGGGCAGGGACAGCGTTGTCACCGCTCTGCCGGGGGACACGGCCGAGCACGGGGTGCCCAGGGGTGTCTGACTGTTCTCCACCTTCTCCAGCTTTTTAAAGGTTGATTGTCACTGCTGGAAACTAATGGAAGCTGGAAAACAGCCTGGGAAAGAGTGAACCAGGGAGGGGAGTGGATTTGAAGAGGGAAGCATGGCACGAATCACACCTGGTTGGTTTGGTAGGACCTTAAAGCTCATCAAAAGAAGTTGCTAGCTCTATTTCCAATCAGAGGGTTTAATTGATAACTAGAGGGATAATAAGATGATTAAGGTGCTGTGTGATGCCCGGAAATTTGAATTGAGAAATTAGAGATGTTCCGAACAAACTCAAGAGGTGGCCTGAAGAGACTAGGATGTGATTTAGAAAAGTAAAAGGAAACAAGGGATTAAATATGAGGTGTTAATGGCCGCAGAGGAGGTGGCAGTGCACAGGAGGATTCCGGCTGGTTTTGGAGGTTCACATGAAGCAGAGTGGGTCAGCAGTGCTGGGAGATGTCAGAGCCATCTCCAGGAAGGGCCAGCACCAAGGACTGTCACTGCTGGGAGATGTCAGAGCCATCTCCAGGAAGGGCCAGCACCAAGGACTGTCACCAGCGCCTCCCTGGGCTGGGTCCTGGTGAGCCCCCCTGGGTGGGCTCCGGGAGCTGGGTGGTCCCATGCCAGGTTTGTGCTCCCAGACCTGGGGGCAGGGTGAGTTTCCCACCAGGCTGTCCCTTCCATGAGAAACCCTTCCAAGCCCTGGGACATAACGTCTGAGAATTTGTGGGGTCTTCATGCCACAGACCACAGCCAGAAAGAATCCCACGGTGGCCTTGTCCTGCCTTTGGGGAGGAGGATGAACTTTTCCAGCCCTTCCTGGCCTTGTTTTCCTGCAGGAGGGTTTTTTTTATTCCTACGAGTCTTGTGTCATAGGCATGAAATTCCATGACAGTCTCTGTTTTCATTTAAGAAAGAAATGTTTCCCTAATATTTGGGAAGAGCAAAACTGGAAGCATCAAGCACTGCCAACCCCAACAACTGAGGAGCAAAAAGCAAATAAAGGCAAATGAACCCTCTGTTCAAAACCCTGCAATTATTTCAGGAACATTTATAATTATTTGAGTGCTTAGTGTTGTTACTGGTTTTCATGGAATCACAGAATATCCTGAGTTGCAAGGGACCCGCAAGGATCATCAAGACCAACTCCTGTGCCACCAAAATCCTGTTTTCCAAGATGAAAATCCCAACCCCAATCCTACATGGACCTACCCACACTTGCAGCAGCCTCATCCCCTTTTCCAGAGTCATTTAGGTCACTTTGAAGGTGAATTTTAGAGGTCAGGTCAGCCCGGGGCTGGGTCAGGGGGAAGATGTGAGCTCTCCATTCCTGCCTTGATCTCACCAGGGATTTAGGCCAAATCCTCACACTGAGGGATTTCTACCTCCCAGACCTGACCAGCATCCCACTAATTAAAAAGGAATCCCATGTAATGATGGAATTAAAACATAATTATTAAGTGGGATCCTCACACCCGGACCAATCAAGCCCCACAGCCCATGGTTCCAGTTTCTCCAGGATTTTGTTTTAATTCCTCTTGTTCTGGGCACTCCCTCCTCTTCCTCTGCCATCCCTGAAAAACTTCATTGCATGGATGAAAAACCTCACAAGTTTAAGTTGTTTTCTATATCCTACCTGTGCCCCAAGAGCCCTGGTCCAGGAGAAGCAGGAGCCAGAGGGTGGGGAGGATGCAGAAGGGACAGGGATCCCTGATGCTCTGGCTGGGAAATTAAAGAGCAGTTGAGAGGGAGCTGGGGAGGGTGGGCAGAGGCTGCAGAGGAGGAGAACGCACAGGGGAAGTGTCTGGAATGACTTTTTCTCTTGATTCCCAAACTTGCTGGGTTTTTTCCAGCATTGCCTTCCCATCCCAGCAGGATTTAACCACAGGTGGGAGGAAGCTGCTGCAGCTTAGGAGCTCTCCCTCCCCTTTGGAATGGGTACAGCTCTGCACAGCACAGGTGGCAGGTCTGAGTGCCCCTCTCCATGTGAATTCCACAGATCAGGGAATCTCTGAGTGATGTAAAGCAGCTTTGAGCCCATTTCCCATTTACATTTTGGCAGCAGCTGCAATTCCTGCAGCGGCTGCAGAGTCAGCTTAACATGTGTGACCTAAAAGCTTTGGAATTCCTGACTTTCTTTTGAGGAAAGCCATCCCTTGCTCTCTCAGTGATGTTCTCAACAACAAGAGTACAATAAAGTCTCCTAAAACCTGAAATCCTGGCACTCCAACTGCACATCCATCGGTGTTTACAAGCCCTTAGGAAGGAGAATCTTGATTTTATGGAGCCTCCATCCAGCACTGCAGTCCCAATTCCTCTTCCTCAGTGAGATCTAAGATGTTCCATACAATCTGCTTTGCCTAAGACTGTTTTTTTTCAGTAACTGTGAGCTCTGTCCATGCAGGAAAGGTAATTGTGTCCAACTGCTTCCATAGGGGCAGGGATTGAACAATATGTTCATTTTAGAAGAGCAAGATGTACCAAGGAATCACAATCATGACTTTTTTTTCCCTAGCTCTGCCAGGGACTCTTCCAAGATTTTCCCTCAGGGCATCACAGCGTCTCTAATCATTCATCTCTCCCTCTCATCTTCCTCCATGAATTCTCACAATGAACACTGAGTTGCTCAGAGCAGCTATGGCTGCCCCATCCCTGGAAATGCCCAAGGCCAGGATGGATGGAGCTTGAACCAACCTGGGATAGAGGAAGCTGTTCCTGCCCATGGCACAGGGTGGGATGGGATTTTTACAACAAGAGAAAAAAAAAAGCTGTATTGACTCTTGCTGGGTTTATTTTCACATTTCCCCCTGCACTGCTGACTTTTGAGGAGCAGCAGCACATTGACACCTCATTTTCCTGCTTGGATCAGGCTTTGCTGTGTTTTGAAGGAAGACGAGGCCTGGCAGCTCCATGATTCCATCCCAGAGCACACAGGAGGAGGTTTGGCCAAGGAGGCCGACTTCAGCCTAAACACAACTTCTTGCAGAGGGGCTGAGGAAGATGCTGCTCTTGGTTCTGTTGTATGTTTATTTATATGTTATTTGGTGATAATGAGAACCAAATGTCTGGGATCCATTCAGTTCTTAAACTTTTATAGACTCATTGTCTTGATTTTCAACTGTGCAGCCGTCTCTGAGCCCCTGCCTCCCCCGGAATGGTGGCAGTGCTGTCGGTGACCAGGCTCAGCTGTGCTCTTACTCATCCTGGCTGGAACAATGATATTCCACACCACGTTATTCAACCTCCCTGGTGCCTCCTGGCCCCTTCATCCCCATCCCCTCCTCGGCTCCCACATCCCGGGTCAGCGCCGGAGCCGGCCAAGGCATTGTCCTGGGGGTGCCACTCTGGGGCCGTGCTGGTGCCAGGGAAAGAGGATACGATCTGTGCCTGGAGGAGCAGACGTGATCCATGAGAGATGCTCTGCCAGAGAGCCCAGAGCCCGCTCTGCCCCTCACCAAAAGGCAGGGAAAGGAGGAGAAGGGAAAGGAGGGAGCTGCATCTGTAATGCTGAGCCTGACCACAGCAAGGGGGATGCTCTCGCTGCCCCTTGGCGAGGATCTCGCCAGCCTGCCTGGTGCCATGGTATTGCTGGGCCCCAGGTTGGACTCAGTGATCTCTGAGGTCTTTTCTACCTTCATGGATTCTGTGCTTTTCTAGGCCTGTTTGCCCAGGAGCACAGCTCTGGATTTGGGGCTCCTTGGAGAAAAGGTTCCACACCACAGAACTCTGTCCAGGTGGGAAACCCCTCAAACAGAGCCGTCCCCACCCAAACCATGACTGCTCTCACAGCACAAGGGTTTGCAGCAGCTTTGCCACACCCTGAGAGCCCCTTCCAGTGCCTAAAGGGGTTCCAAGAGAGCTGGAGAGGGACTTTGGACAAGGGATGGAGGGACAGAACACAGGGAACAGCTTCCCACCGACAGAAGTACTGTGTTGGAACCTCAGTGCCACCACTGGTGTCTTCTCCAGGTGGGGGGAATTCTGACAGGAGAGCTCCTGGAAATCCCCTGCCACAGGTTTGTGGCCCACGTGCCCATTTCAGCCTCTTTGGCTTTTGCTTCTCTCTCTTTAGAGATGTAATTCCGTGGATAATGATTTGAGCCTAAAGATGCAATTTCTGCATTAAGAGAGACAAATGTAAAGTGACTAAAATCCCTTGTAGATGGAGCAGGAACACAGTTCCAGCCCCAGTATAGAATCCTAGGATGGTTTAGGTGGGGAGGGACCTTAAAACTGATCCCACCCCACCCTCTGTCACAGGCAGGGACAACTTCCACCAGCCCAGGCTGCTCCAAGCCCCATCCAACCTGGCCTTGGACACTTCCAGGGATCCAGGAGCAGCCACAGCTTCTCAGGGCACCCTGTGCCAGGGGAGAATGTTTTCCCAAAATCACATCTAACTCTGCCCTCTGTCAGGTTGCAGCCATTCCTCCTTTTCCTGCCACTCCAGGCCCTTTTCCAAAGCTCAGTTCTGGCCTGGACTCAAACTTTCAAGCATTTTGGGTAAGGCAGGGCGAGTCCAGCATTAAGAACTGAAGCCCTGGCTTTAAAAAGGGTAAATCCCAGGAATTCATATCAAAGCAGGAACAGTCATAAGGAGAACATATGGAAGTGTCTTTTTCTGCTCACAGTGATTGGAAACTGCATGGCCAGGCCCTGATCCAGCTACAGGACCCCACATCCGGGGCTTAGTTTCCAGGTGACCTGGGATTTCAGCGATTTCCAGCCTTGGGATTGTTAATGTGAGATGACAGCAATAACCAGGGAAGGAAAACCCCACGTGTTTGTTCTTCCCAGCATGCCAGCACTTGTGGATTTAAGTGAGGAGAAAGATCACAAGGCTCAGACAGAATATCCTCCAGAACACAGCCCTAAAGCAGCAATTTCCTCTGCGGAGACCGTGTGAGATCAAGGCAGGATAAAGCACTCCATGTGAGCCTGGCTGAGAGGATTTGGGAAGGGGCAGGAGCCATTTGTTGGGGATGGAATAGTAAAGATTAAATTGGGTGTTACAGAGGGAGCTTTCCAGAGGGAACAGCTCCAGCTCCATTTGCCTTCACCTCTCCTCCATGAGAAGACTCCTGGCTTTGGGAATGCAGCATTCCTAAGCTAAACCTGCTGATAGGAACATGTGCATTTCATCTCAGAATGAATAAAAAAATGATTGAAAAATAGCAAACCCTGTAATTTTGGTGAGGAATAATCCCCAGGCGATTGGAGGCAACGCGCTCTGGGATGGAAGGGCCCATTCCTCTGGATCAATGGGATGGAAACATCTGCTTTATCTCACTGAGATCTGAAGAGGTAAGAGCTGACAGCTCTTTGTGGGAACCTTTGCTATCTCATTGTATATCTAAATTACATTAATTGATGTCCAACATTGATGTTTTGGGTAATTCTCGTGGATCTCACAACCTTCTGTTTCAAATTCACAGTCTTCCACCACTCAAACTATTATTATTTTTACCAGTCCCAAGGGTGTGCTGGAGTCTCTTTGGTACAAATTAGAAAGGCTTTTATGAAAAACTCACAGTTTATGGAACAGAGGTTCCCGTTGGCTTCCTGACCCCGAGGTAGTGACAGCTCCCACCGGAGCCTCACCCACAGCAGGGGTTTTAGCACTGATCCCAACGCGGCCTGGGAGCTGACGTGGGGTGAGGAACAGCAGTAATTTCCCCCAAGAGTGACAAAAAAACCCAAATGTTGACAAGTTTATGAGTGCAAATATGGCAGGGGATCTCCTGGTAGTGAGGTTTTGCTCCAAGCCTGTGCTTGAAGGGTTTACCTGGGGCTCGTTGTTCACCTGGGCTGGGCTCTGAGCCCGGAGGAGGGATCTGGGGGAGACAGAACCCATTCTGCAAGGAACAAGAGTGGAGTAGAAATGGCCCAAAGATCCCAGCCCAAATAATTCTATTAAAAAACCCCAAACTCAACGAGTTTTGGAGAAAAGATCAAGCAACACAGCTGAGAGAGAGAAGAGAGTGGTAGGAAGATGCTGAGACTGGAGGAAGAAGAGTGACAGAATCCCAGGATTTCCTGAGCTGGAAGGGACCCACAGGATCACCCAGGCCAAGCCCCAGCCCTGCACAGACACCCCAACAATCCCACCCTGTGCCTGGGAGGTGGTCCAAACTCAGCTCTGGAGTGCCCATTCCCTGAGGAACCCTTCCAGTGCCTGACACCCTCTGAGGAAAGAACCTTTCCCTAAAATCCAACCTGAACCTGCCCTGACACAGCACCAGCCATTCCCTGGGCGCTGTCCCTGGTCACAGCGGGACAGATCAGAGCTGTGAGCCCTTGGAAAGGTGACACTGTGAAGGGTAAGCAGGAAACCAGGGGGAGGTGGAGGCAGCAAACCCTTGCTCCTGCCCATCAAGGGCTTCTCTTCACTGCAATTAATGTTGAATTAATAACAACATGGATTTTTCAGTGGGGAAAACACAACAGTGAAACCTTGATCTTCCTCAGGTACCAAAACAGATCCAAGGCTATGATCCAAAGGAGAAACCAGGGAAAGCAGAACAAGGGAGAAAGAAATTACCAGTGAAAACCATCTGGCTCACAGCATCCATGGAAATCCACACAAACCCACCTTCCACAGCCCCTCCAGGCTCTGCTGGGGCAAAGGGGGCTGGAATGAAAAATTAATTGTAAGCTGTTACTTAACACAGATTTTGAGACAAAAAGAAGAGAACAAAGGAATCCTTCAGGCAAAAAATGTGGAAAATGACAATCATTAATAACGTCAACTCCTCACTCCAGGATTTTCATCAGTTGGCTGAGGTGGCATCACATTGTCAAGTCACAAAAGCCATAAACACACCCAAAAAACCTGATTGATGCCAGAAAAATAAATGCAGAACTCACCAACATCAGGAGCTCCAGTTGGAATGTATCCAGAATGTCCAGACTTGGAAAGGCCTGAAACCATCCTGGAGTTTCCTGGTAGGTGGAAAACACCCTGAAACTGCATTCCTGAGAGAAGGAATCTGCTCTTCTGAATTCTCAATCTCTCATGGTCAAGTGTAGGTGTGAGAAACAAGGATCTCAAGCACATTTTTAGAACCCTGTTTCTGGATTTCCATGAAGCCCAAGTTCTCCTCTGCTCAGGAAGGATGGAGAAGATGCAGGAGGTCCAAAATTGTTCAGAAACACACATTTGAAAAGGATCCTTTTCCTCTTTTGATAACCCCGAAAGCAGGAGCTGGTGTGCCATCTATTAAACTATAAATAAAGACATAAAAGAAGAATTCCTAATCCACATCCAAGAAGGGCTGAGGTTCAAAACCCAGACCCCAGCCAGGACTCCAGCATCTGGAGTGTCCCATCTCACACCTCAAAACATTCCCAGGCCTGGACTTTGATTTGGGTCTGCAGCCCTTTGTGTTGTTTTCTTGGGGGTGCAGCATTTTCCAGGCTCTTTCCAGCAGAATTCTTTCCATGCTGCCCATCACAATTTTTATGGAGTCACGAGGCAAATTTACAGCTGAGAAACTTCTCCCTGGCCCCACGCTGCCTCCCAGCTTTGATGTGCGCAGCCCTATAGCCATGAAAATTCACATCCACTTAACTCAAATCCCTCCTAATCAAATCCTTGGGAATCAGCACGTTCCTGGGTGGATTTGCAGCTGCTGCAGCAGTTTGGGCACCACGTGGCCACCAAAACCCTTCCCTGGGAGCTCAGGAGTGGCATCACTGCTCCCCAAGCACCCAGGAAAATGAGAGATAGTAGCAAGGTTGCCAGGACACACCTTGCAAGCAGCATTCCCAAAGGAAAAGATCCCAAACACCCTCCTGACAAGACTGATGCTGCATCCCAACACTGCTCACCAGCCCAGGCCCTTGCAGGACAATTTTATGCAGTTCCCAAAACCCAGCTGGGGCCCAGAGCTCTCAAACTGGGGCAGTTTAGGGCACACCCAGGAGGAAGCACTCTGGAACTGGGAATCCCCTGGGCTGCTGTAATTTCCTGCAGCAGGACAACCTGAGGCTTCCTGGGGACAGGCTCCAGTGGGTGCTTTCCTGTCTGGGGGGACAAACACCTCTCCCATCCTCTCTGGGCAGCCTGTGCCAGAGCCCCACCACCCTCACAGCCAGGAATTCCTTTCCAATATCCCATCCATCCCTGCCCTCTGGCAGTAGGAAGCCATTCCCATGTGTCCTGTCCCTCCATCCCTTGTCCCCAATCCCTCTCCACCTCCCCTGGAGCCCCTGTAGGCACTGGGAGGAGCTCTGGGGTCACCCTGGAGCTTTCTCTTCTCCAGGTGAGCACCCCCAGCTCTCCCAGCCTGGTCCCAGAGAGACTCCAGCCCTTGTGATCTCCTCTGGATTCACTCCAGCAGCTCCATGTCCTTCTGATTTTGGGGTTCCAGCGTTTGAGGCTCTGAGTTTGGGGCTCCAGTGGTCTCAACAGGGCAGAGAGACAGAACCCCCCTTCCTGCTGCCCACACTGGGGAAGTGCAGGCCCCTCATTGTCACCCCCAGCCCCTCTCACTGTGACCCACCAGCCCCCTAAATTCCCCCTCCTGCACCTCCAGCTCTGTGCCTTGGTTCTCCAGCACAGCTGGTGCCTCCCCCTTTGCCTCCTGCACCAATCTGTTTGTTTTTTTTCAACATTTATTTCCATCCCCATCCAATTTCTTCCCCTTTTCCTGGTTTTCTTTCGAAACAGAGGGTTTCCAGCTCGGGATGGGGATGGCCACAGTGTAACTCCAGAGCTTTGTCCCGTGGCCTTTCCCAGCCTGGCACGCAGCGCTCAATTTGGAGCGTGGTGTCCTCGCTCTGTTCCATGCCGAGCTCTGTTGTCCAGATGAATTAATTCCAGATTATGTGTGGGTGTGGACTTCAGCTGGGCAAAATTTGGATACCCTGGTTGAGTCATTATTGTCTGATGAATCTCTTGGTGACAGCCTTCGCCCCTATTGTTCTGAGGTGAGCCCCGTGGCAAGAAATGTGAAAGCAAGAAACAAAAGAATATAAAGAAAGGTTACGAAATCAAATTCAGTTAAGGCAGGGTTATTGTCCCTCCATCCCGCCTCTCTGGCCTCCAGTTGGGATTGGATTTGGCAGGAAAACAACCCCCATGGGACAGTGGCTGGAGTTTAGAGCAGGTTCTGGGGGGAGCCCGTCCCTGTGGGACCCTGGTGGCCCCAGTGACACAGCAGAGACAGGGAGGAGGAGTTATCATCAATTCTTAACATTTTATTTCTTTACTGGGTTAAACAAGGAGCAGAGAAAACCTCGGCCCCAAAATACAACAGAACTGAAAGCATTACAGGTACAGAGACTATTGAACACAGAGAGTAGTAGGATAATATTTTAATACAACTGAATTATAGCATGGGATTGTGTTTTTGTTGGGTTTTTTTTGTTTGTTTTTTGTCAAACCAGTTTGGAAAATAAATGTAATAGGAACTAGTGCAAAAAAGTTCTAAACATGAAGCACAGTGTATAAAATGGCATAAGAAAACTGTCCCCTCGAGGACACAGTCACTTTCTTATGACAGAAGGGAGAAAGAGAAACAGAAGGGGGGTGGGAACAGAGGGAGGGTCCAGGAGGCGGAGGAGGAAAAGCTGGAAAGAAAGAGAAACCGGGCCGGGGGATTAGAAAGGATACTTTGACTTCAGCAATGTTGGTTTGTGTTTCACCACCACGCACTGTTAAAGGACTTCGTTGGGGTCGGGCCGAGCTCTGTCACCACCCACATGGCACAAGCACTTGAGAAGGGTTCGGGCAGCAGCAGCCTGGGCACTGCAGGGGTCGGGTCCCACAGGTCCCCCTGAGGTCCCCACAGGTGCCCCAAGGCCCTGGGACACCCACGCAAGGCAGGGAGCCCCAGCTCGGACACGCTCCAGAGGGAGGAGGGCACGAGGGGCTGGGCTCTCCTCCTGCTCTCCCTTCCCACATCCCTCAAGGACCAGCACATGGAATTTGTTCCCAGTTTCCACCCCCGGGCTCAGATGGGAGCGTCTCCCTTTTGAAGGCATCCTGAGGCTGTGTCCGAACGGGAGGTTCGGAGGAGCTGGATTCAGTTGGGGTTGGAACAGAAAACCAAACCAAACCTCCCTCAGAGGGATGGCTGGGGATCCCCAGGAATTCCTGCCGGGCATCAGCATCTCTGATTCCCACGGGGAAGGTGTCCCTGCATTCCCAAGGTGTTATCCCGGCCTGCTCAGCCAGGATTTGCTCCAGCCTGTTCCCACCATGGAGCCACCCAGCCTCCTGCCCTGGAGAAACTGGCTGGATGCTATTTTAAGGAGAGCTGGTTGGAATTCCTTACAAATTGCTATTCTCTCCCAATCCGCTGCTGCCCGTTCCAACTCTGTGAGCAGAAAAAGTGTGATTGATTTTTATTTTTTTTTTGCCTCGTTTTCTTTTTGGAAAATGAAAGGTTTTGTGGGAAAGGACTGTTCTGGATGCATTTCTCAATCTGCAAAAAAAAAAAAAAAAAAAATTGGTCATAATGATCAATCTGGCTTGTTTTGACAAGTTTCAAAATTAAAAAAAAATCCCTGTCTGGCTCTTTTTGTCTTTTTGTTTTGCAACTTAGGCATGTCCAGTTCCCAAATACATTTAAAAATGGTAAAACCAACCCCAAATTTCATAAGCCAAACCTAATTCTTGGAGTTTTCTTGTTGAGTTTCAGTTCACAACAAGCAGAGTTGTCGACCTTCTGGGCTGAAAAAAGATCATCCTGAAGCGCTAAAAAGGCTGGAAACTGCTCCTGGCCTGCCTGGAACACAGGTCCTGGAGATGGGGAGCAGGAAAGGGCAGAGGGACTGGGCTCAGGAACTCACCCATCTCCTGCCCACACCTTTGAGAGGGGCTGAGAGCTTTGATAAAACCCCAACTTTTAAAATTTATTATTCCTTAATTTTTTATGATCCTCAATTAAAAATGGTCCACCCCCCACCACAGTCTTCTCTTTGCTCCCTTCCTCCTTCCTCACAGAGACATGCAGGGCTGCGAGGTCACCCAAAGAGCCTGGACCAAGAACACCCAAAAAGAGCTGCTAAAATCCTTCCATTCCTGGGATAAAATGAACTCATGGTGGGAGCTGTGCAGCTCCAGGGCTCCAGTGATGCAGGAGCTCCGAGCAGGCTCCTTCTGTGGCAGAAGGGATGATTTTGGGCTGGTGTGATGGTGGCACCTGCAGCTGGCATGCCCGTGAGCTAACTTTTGGGCTGAAGGAGATCCTTAACATCCAACCTGAACACCTGACATGGCCCTTCCCAACTTTTCCAGCCTAGTTTAAGAGAGATTCAACCCCCAGGGAAGGGAAGCCCAGGGAAGCAGAAAAAGCTGATTCACAGAATTCCCTGCCTGTCTTGGCAGATGTAAGATGTAACCAAAAGATAGGTGGGGCAATGTTCTTTATCTTTTCCCTGATAACTCCCTCCAGGGAAGCACCAGCCACTCTGTGGGGAGCCATCTCCACTCCTGGGCCATCAGGGTCCCACAGAATGACTCACAGAATCTTATCATCCCATTGTGTGATGCTCCACCCTGAGGGGAGGAACCAAACATTCCTACCTGGATAGAATCTGAGATCGGGAACACCACAGGAGCACTACCACTGCATTCCCAGAGGACAAGAGCTCCAGAACCACCACTGGACCTCCAGAGAAGGACCAGGTTTTTCTACAGGATCACTGCTTTGACAGAACCACATTCATCACTCCAACAGCCCCCATTTAATCAGACTGGTCCCACCACCCTGACCAACAGGCTGTCAGATCGTACTCTGACTCTGTCAGTCTAAGCCCGTGCTTCTGTACTACTGCCTTTACTTTAATTTTCCTATCAAATTGTAGTTGTGACTTGGAATCTCCTGCTGGGTTGCTTTCAAACTAGTACACTGCCCCATCACTTTCTGGCAGAGTCCAGGAATGTTTCTGTCCTGACATTGTCTCCACCAAGCCCTACAGGCATTCCTTTCCCAGACAGCAGCAGGAATGGGATTAGGATGAATCACAAACTGAGGGTAACCTGGGCTATGGGACTTCACTCTCTTTGGCTCTGTGAAAATCATGGAATCCCAGAGTGGTTCGGGTCGGAAGGGACCTTCAAGATCATGCAAGTTCCACCCCCTGCCATGGAGGGACACTCCACTACCCCAGGTTGCTCCAAGCCCCGTCCAACCTGGCCTTGGATGCTGCCAGGGATGGAGCAGCCACAGTGTTTCCAGCCAACCTCAAAAACCCATCTCAAACCACCACGCTGGGTGCAACCGGAGACCAGGAGGCACCTGCCGAGCTCAGCACAGGGACACTCCATGGCCTGGCCTCCCAGGATCCTGCCCAGGAGCAGCAGATATCCGGGATTTTCCCTTTATTCCCTTCCTGCAGGCGGCAGCCGAGCGTCTCCCGGCCCCGCCCGCGGCCCTGAGTGGCAGTGAATGAACTGCCCTGACATCTCCTCTTGAAGCAAAGCAAAATGTGTTGGAAGATAAACCAGTTCCAGATGTTTTCCCAGTGTTGCCAAGTTACTCAACATGTTCTGCTTTAGTTGTCAGATGCTTTCAAAGCGATTTCCCTAACTCCGAGCACGAATGGTGAGGGCTCTCCCTGGGAATCTTCTGCCTGGGGCTACCATGGATCTGTATTTTCATAAGAAAAAGACTCAGCTAATGATTAATGTTCCCCAGAGGAAGCGGGGCCTTTCTTTGGGATTTTTCTTCAGTTATTTTTAATTAATTTGTACAACTGGCAGCTACATGAAAGTGCAAAACCCGGGAATAACGCTGGACCCGACTCCTTTTGCTCCTTCTCTCTGCCCACACCTGGAGCTTGTGGAGACATCATCATCCCTCACTTCCCTGGGGGTGAGAAACCCCCTCACCAGGGAGGAATCACTGCTTCCCAGAAAACTGGGAGTTTTCTCTGAGCAAAGAGAAGTTTGTCCACTGAAGGAAAAGTTGAGTTTTACATATTAATCCCAACACAGGGCATCTTCTTTAGGGAGAAGAGACAAGATCATTGGATGAAAAGGACAAAGCCCCTTGGGTTTAAGTTCCTGGTAGGATAAATCGTTTAGAGTTCATGTATTTCAAGGTGGCTTTGGGAATATGGAAAGCATTTGGGATTGCAAAGGGCAATGGTGGACACGGGGCTTGGGGTGAAGCATCCCTGGACACACACACAGGGTAAGGAAGCCCTTCCCCTCCTTATCCAGGCACATTCCTTCTTTATCCAAGCACACTCGCTCCTTTTCCAGGCACATTCCCTCCACTTTGTCATAAAAATAATGCCAGTGGTGTTATGTTAAGTGAGACAATGTCACCGTCTGCTTCCCTGGCTGTTCTCTCAGAGAGCAAAGCCAGAGTACTCAGGGATGGACGATTAGGAGGTTGTCAGACCAAAAGCAGGAATTTTATCCAATGGGCTCCTGATGATGGACTGCTCCATACACCACTTCCAGCTGCTCCCGCTCTGGGAACAGCCTTGTCTGGATCCGTTTAAACAGATTGGCAAAGTGCTGAATGCAGCATATGGTGCCCTAAAACCACAGAACTTATTGACAGCAGCCCAGACTCTCTAAAGAAAAGATCTTCTACAGCCTTGCTCTGGGAAGACCCAGCACTTTCCTCCTCCACTTGCAGCAGGTAAAGCCCATCCCACTCTTCCAGAGCAGATCCACACTCTGTGTGCTCTCTCTGGCATCTCATCCTCTCTGGCCTGGAAAACACATGGATCTCCTGTCCTGGGGGCCTCCTCACTCGTGGTGGATGGGGCTCAAACCTCCCCAGTAGCCACCTAAACCAGCCCAGTTCTGAATTGGCTCCACTTCCCGATTCACTGGGATGCAACACCTCCCAAGGGAAGCCTCCAGCTGGTGTTAGGGAAGGTGAAACTGTTTCTCACAGCTCCCAGGTTATCCCAGCAAATCCCTGCCAGCACCCCCTGAACATGACTTAGGTTGTTGGATCTCACTCCTGCAGCTCTGTGAAAATAATGGAATCATGGAATGGTTTAGGTTGACGGGATCTTAAAGCCCATTCTGTTCCACTCTCTGCCATGAGCAGGGACACTTCCTACTGGACCAGGTTGCTCCAAGCCCCGTACAACCTGGCCTTGAACACTTCCATAGCTTCTCTGGGAATCCCACATCATCCATCACCACCCCCAAGCCTGGCCTGACGCTCCATCACCAGCAAGACACAAGGGCTTCAGGGCAGGGAGAAGGACACACAACCCTCAGGGTGGTGCCAGATCTGGATGTGTGCAGGGACTGAGGCCGGGCCACCCTGTGCCCGCCAGCGCTGCTCAGTGTCACACATGACACAATGCACAGGGCCAGTGACTCAGGGCCACTTGCTGACGCACCACACTGGGCTATTCTTCTCTCTCCCGATGAGTCGCTCCAAGATTGGACACAGTCTATCTCCGAGAGAGGCGCCTGGAATTAGCTTAACTCTTGGCAGTGCAGGAGAAATCTAATTTCCTTCGGGATTCGGCTGTCTGGAGGCAGGGACAGGGCTGTGCTCCCTCCCCTGGCCTGCCTGGGAGCTTTTGCTCCTTGTCAGAGCAGCTCCACAACCCACTGCTCACAGAAAACCAAGGGATTGGATCCTGGTTTGCAGAACTGCTCCATGTCCAACTGTTCTGATTGGTGTAAACTAGGCTGAAATTATATGGATGTCATGAGGAATAGTCAAACGAGAGACATCCTACCTTTTGGGTGGTAGTAGCAGCAAGGGAATCTGCTCGGGAAACACTCTCCATCTTCCATGTGCACCAACTCTCCCACCCCAAAAACCACGGGACAATGGGATCACAGGCCTTGTCTCTGCAGGACTTGGGGAACAGGCAACTGGTAGTGTGTAAACATCACCCCAAAGCTCTGAGATTCAAGTCAAAGCAGGAATCAAACATTCAGCTGCTTCTCAGAGCCTCTTTGGTCTGGAAATGGGCTGGAAATGTCAGGAAACCTGTGATTCCCACGAGATGCCTGGTACTTCCTTCTTCCAGCCAGGCAGGAAGTAGCTTTGCTCATGGGGCTCTGCTCACGGGGCTCTGTTTGGTTTTGCTTTACCTCAACAGACCAGAAACCATAAAACTCCTACAGATTATCAACTCTGGGACTTCTTGCACCCTCACAGGGATCTGGGATCAATTTGGGATGTAGGACATTCCTCCTGCTCCATCCCTGTCTCCTGCAGTGACCCACGCGGGGCTCTGCTGTAGGTTCCTGTCAAGAGCCAGCCTGGAAACAGAGGGACCATCCCAGCCCCTCTGGGAGCAGGGAGTGAGCTCACACCCAGCTTGTGACCTTATGCTAAAACACCCTCTCTTCCTTCCCTGCCCACACCCAGGACAAATTACAGCCACTGGTGCCCAGCCTGGAGGCACCACCTCGCAGTGTCCATGCTGGGAACAGTTCTGGTGGCTGGGTGGAGAATTGGGAGTTTCCTAGGAAATGACCTGGGGATCAGATTCTAGGGATCTGATGTTTGTTTGGGGCTGAATCCCTGGATATGCTGAGCTCAGGTTAAAAATCCACCCCAAGTGAGCCGAATAAGGCTACACCAGCCAGCACCTTGCCCAGCCAAGTCCAGCTGGGCTCCCAGAAATTTCCGGATCTGGGGGCATCCATGGATTGAAACTATTCACAAAAATGCTCCTCCCTAGCTGGGCCTTATTAGTGCCTCTTTGTGTGGGAGACTCTCCCTCCAAGCCAGATTTCTCCAGCCCGTTTGCCCAGTCCTCCTGCCATCCAGTCAATGATTTGTAGCTGGGAAGCATGGAAGGATGCCTTTGGGATTCCCTGCATCCAACTGCTGCCACGTGGCATCCCTCTCCCTCACAGCCTGTGTGCTGCTGGAGTCACATCTCCCCAAGTCCTCACTGAGACCAGTCCCACCAGCCAGGGAGGACAACAAAAAAGGTTACACCAAATCATCAGGACACTTTGCGAAGTGGGATGTGGGAATGCTGGGGACATCCCTCCTGCTCCATGCCTCCTCCCTCTCCTCCTCCTCGCATAGAGCAGCAGGAAAGGCCAGGCTGGAGGAGCAGGCTGGGATGCAGTGAGACCAACCCCGAGTGGTACCACAGTGCAGTGTCACAGCGTCCCACTCCTGTCCCCAGATGCCATCGGTGAGGCAGCGCCGCGCTGAGGACACTGCGCCCCACCAGGGCGGTTCTGCCCCGAGCCCCAGAGGCTTTTCCCTGGGACAGGAGTGGGCCAGGCTGTGCCGGGAGGTGCTGCCCCTCCGCCTGCTCCCTCAGCATTCAGACCCAGGAGAAAAGGAACCAGGGCCGGGCTGACCGTCCAACCTCGGCACGGCATGGGCGGGGGAGGCGCGGGCACTCAAGGCACTCGCGGCAGCGGCCGGGGGACACCCTTCGATTCCCAGGGACCCCTCCCCTCGGTCCCCCCGCCTCCGTGCCGTTCCTGCCCTCCCGGCGCCTGCGGGGCCGGCAATGCTGGCCCTGCCCGAACCCTTCTGGCGCCGGGTCCCGCAGCCCTGTGCGCGTTAGAGACTCTTCAGCACGGGGATGCCCCGCGCGAGCAGCTCTTGGGGGATGTGCGGGGGTGCGCCTGTGCCACCCCCAACCCCGTGCCTCCCATTGGAGGAATAGCATGTGCCCCCCTTATGGGAAAAGATCTGGCGTTCTCCTTGGAGGTCGGCTCTGCCCTCTGTCACTCGTCCCGGGCCACGCTCTCCTCCAGGGCGGGCGGGGCCTCCAGGCCGAGCCCCCCGGCGCCGCCGTGCACGCTCGAGAAGGACACCATGGTGTGGAGGAGCATCAGGACCAGCACGCACAGTCTGATCCTGCTGCTGCCGAGGCGAGACCCCGCAGAGACCGGCAGCAAGGACGGGGAGCGAGGCTGGTGGTACTGGTGGTGGTGGTGGTAGAGGTGGTAGTGGTTCTGCCTCTGGTGATGAAGGTGGGGGTCGTGGCGGTGGAAATGGAGTGACTCTGACGCCGTGGATTTGGGGGATGTGTCCTCGTTGCTGTCTGGGGGGTGCTCGCAGGAGTCCCATTGCACCTCGCAGCACTTGGCCTCCTCGTCGGGCAGCTGGTTCTCCAGCAGCCCTGCAGGGAGGAAGGAAGCAGGAGGAGGGGTCAGCGGGACACTGAGGAGGAAGCGAGCCCTGGTGCCCACCAGCTGTGGGATGGGCACACCTGAGAACCAGGACATCCAGACACCCCCGGCACTGGCCCCAGCATGTGTGAGCCTGCACACACCAGCAAGGTGAGCTAAGGGCTCCCCAAATCCTGCTCACAGTGGTTCACTATCCCTGCTTTAATCCATCACCTGCAGCTCCCTCTATGCTTTAGCCTTCAGTCAGAGGTAGGACTTTCACTTCCTGGGCTGAGATGTTGCTGTGCCCCCATTAACCCTTTACCCCCACACCCTTGGAGATGGCCTTGTGGGATGGCCACATTTTGGCATCAGGCAATTTCCATACTGACTCTCCTCCCACTCCACCCCGGCAATCCTTCCAAACCCGGGGAGTGGCTTGGAAATTCGCCAGGGCTCACCATCACCCCCCTGTGCCCGCTGTGAGCCCGGCCCTCCTTACCCGTACAGATGAAGCCAGGCAAACCTCCATAGATCAGCTCATCATTGTCCGGTAACACGAAGGGGCACCTGGTCTGCACCTCCAGGCAGTATTGCTTGCATGGGATCCGCTGCCGGCACTGCTGCTGGGTCACGTTGAAGTACTCGGAGCACAGCCACGCCTTGTAGACAGCCTGGGGGAAATCATGGAGAGGGACACGTCACTTCCCAAGCATCGGGACAGCTGGAGCACCGCAGGGTGGAAGGGGACGGGAGAGCTCCCAGCTCTTGTGGGAAATGTGCGTTGGGGTCGTTTGTTGAACAGCGATGGATTCAAATAATCCACTGGAGTGTAACAATGGTGGAACTCGTCTATCCAGCTAAATACACCACGAAAATAAAGCTAATTACGACATGGAATAATGTCCCCTACAGACAGGCATCGTGACAGATTCTGCCAACATCAGTGACCCAAGAGCTCAGTCTGTCACACAAAAATTCAAACGCTGCTTATCACTTGTCCCAGAGTATCCTCCTCATCCTCAAGACATCCCACTGCTCTCCTGGGAAGGGGAGGATTCTCACCTCCTCTAAAGTGTTTTGGCCCTCATCAGCGCTGGACCTGGGACAGCAAAACACATCATGGGCTGGTCTTCACTGGAAATTTCCTGCTGGAAAAGCTGCTGGACAGAAGCAGCTGGGATGCTGCACATGCAGCCATTGCACCTCAGACTTGTCCGTCTCTGCCACCAAATAACACCTTCCTCACCTTCCCCACCAGGTCCTGGGAGAGGTTCCTGATTCCTTGACATCTGAAACTTCTGCTGTGCCTTTTCTTTTGGCTCAGGGGGGAAACTTGTTCATTTTCCATGGATGTTCTGGCACTGAGATGTACCAGTGGTACAGGTGTCTCCATGTGCTCTGTTCACCTGCCTGATACTTCAAGCTGTGCTTAGCAGCATTTCCAGAAGGAAGAGCATCCTGGGGGTTCAGCTGTGACTGCAAGGCTGTGCCACATTCTCCAGCCTGTCCTGTCCTGGGTTTCCCTCTTCCCTTCCAGCCTCCATATGCTTGTGCCCACAGCAAACAGCTGGGCATAGCCCAGTTGGCTCAGTTTCTACCACATTCCCAAATTCCCCTTATTTCCCCAGCATCAGGCATGGGGGGAGTTGTTTGTCTCCACTGGCTGTGGCACATAGGGAGGGAGAGCTCCCATTTCTCCTGGTGTGCATCATTCCTCAGGCTGCAAGAAACCCATGGCACTTCCAGCTCATCCATGAACTCATGAGGGCACGAATGACAGCACCATGGTCATTCCATGGCCACATCCAACTTCCTTTGAAACTAGCTAGAAAGGGCTCCCTGTGATTCAAAGGGAGTGAGTTTTCTTCCTCTGCATGCTTAGAGAAACCCCCTGCTCTGCCTTCCAGCTGCATTTTCATTTTCTCGAGGCTTTAAACCCATCACTTCTTTGTTTCCCCATGTTTTTCATAGATCCTTATCATTGTTTCTTTGGCCCACAGTGGTGTCTCAGGATTAAAGCTGGTTGGGAAATTCTTGGCAAGTTATTTTTTTTTCCTGTAAAATGCCAAATCATGAAAGCCAGAATTTTCACAGAATTGTATTAGCTTTGGTGAAACTTTCATCCCAAAAAGTTTAATGGGCACCAGGACACAATTTATGGAGTGAACATTTTGGAGCAGTCCCCAGTACTGTGGGCAGGGCTGGCCCCTGGGATGTGGGAATGCAGGTGCTTGTTCTCCTTGTCCTGTTGGATGTTAATTACTGGGACACAGTGGAGCGGCTCCAGAGGAGGGAATGACTCTGCAGTGTGAGGATACAAGCAGGAGAGTTTCCAGGTCTGGATCTGCATCCCTGAACATGGAAGTGTCCAGGGCCAGGCTGGATGGGGTTTGGAGCACCCTGGGATAGTGGAAGGTGTCCCTGCCTGTGGCAGGAGGTGGGACAGGATGTGTTTAAGGTCCATTCCAACCCAAACCATGCTATGGCTGCATGATCTGCCCGAGCTGATTCCCTAGAACTGAGGAGGAAGAGGCCATGCTCCAGAGGGGCCACAACCTCCAACACGTGCCCTCCCTGATGGCCTCTGCTCCCTTGGGGACAGGGTCAGGAGCAAGGAGACAGAGGGACAGCAAGGAGGACACAGCAGGACCCCTCAGTGGGTGGCACATGGCCCTCTGCAGGCACCACAAGTTTCTCTCTGTTGGGAAAGCAGGACCTGTCACTGCTGCTGTGGAACCTCAACAGGATGTAAAGGATGATTAGAAGAGCTCAGGGGACAGTGACACCTTACACTAATGGGACAGAGCACCAGAGGGTGTACAGTGAGCTCCAAAGCACAAACTGACTGCCCAGGATGTATTCAGACAGGCCATACCCTTATTCCAATCTCAGGACTCAACCAGTCCCTGCCTGGACACAATGCTGTTGTTCCCACATGCTCCAGACACACTCCAGTGTAATGTGAAGCAAAACAGAGAGAGGCCTCATTAATTACCTTAATTATTTGGGGTGCCTTTAGAGCAACAAGGAGAGGGTGTCCTGAGAACAGCCCAACCCTTGGAGCATCCGGTAGCGAGCAGCTGGATGAGCTTCTCCTTCCCCTGGTGACCATCCAGGATTTTGGACAGCTGGGGTAGATGACCTGCTTGAATTTGAACTGGCTGATGTCAGGTGGGCGAACTCCCCCCAAAGCCATGAAGTTTTCAGGATTAAAATCTGGATGGATTAATTGAACCACAACCAGCTTGCAGTTTAAAGGGGAATTATGAACACACAAGGAGCTGGATGGACATCAGTGGTGTGCCCAGTCCCATCTGGGATGGACACCCTGAATTCATCCCTCCAGCTCAGCCTCCTTTCCAGCCCTCATCTGCCTGAGGATAAACATCTCCATCAGTGGGACTTCCTTGTGTTTCCCAAGGAGGTTGTTTTACAGCACTTATCTCGCTGCCTACAAGTTTTCCTTCATACTTGACCTACATTTTTCCATCCAAAAGTTCACTCCCTTCAATCATTCCCTCCACCATTCCCTCTCCCTGCTCCGTGTTTACACATCTCTAATATTTGCAGATGTCTCACGCTTCCCCTTTAGTCACAACTCAGGCGAGCTGGGCTGATTTACTCACTCCCATTTCCTGCCAATCTTCTTCCCAGCGCCGACTCTCCCACGCTGCTTCCCAGATCCCAGTCACATCCCAGCTCCCACCTGGGCTCACATGCAGCCTGGCATGGAGGCTACACTGAGTGCTCCAGCAGAGGATTGTGGGCGTCACCTGAGCTGTCCCAGCTCCAGATTTGGGTGGAAAAGGCAGCTGGAGCAGGAGATTTCCCAGAGCTTTGTAGGTAGCTGGTTGGGTTCATCCTGCTCTCATATGGAAACAGCTGGCACAAGCAGGCTCTGCATGGATCCACAAATATCCCTCCTAAAATGTTTGTGATGATTCCCATCAGGGAAGTCTGACAGAAGGTTGGGGTCACACACAGGGACATTCCATTAACTTAATGAAAATATGGAAGGAGACACTGCAAGGAGCTGGTGATACCACTGGGGAGGGCAGAGCTGGAGCACTCATGCAGAACCTGAACCAGGATTCCCTGGCTGCCTTCCATTCTTCCTCCCCTTTCCCCTTGAGGGAAGCACTGACCCCAGCCAGCTCTTGCCATTCCCTTGTGGCAGATCCTCCAGGTGCTGCAGCAGGAATTCTTGCAGCTCTGCAGGATGGAAACTGCCTGTGTGTACTCAAAACCAGACATATCCAAGACCTGCTGGTCCAACAGGGCTCTCCCACTCCACTGGGATCAGGCTGATCAGACACAGGTGGACCTCCAGGAGATCCCAGTGTCCTCCCATCACTCACCCATAGAGATCCATGTCACAGACAAGGAGCAAATTCCCTGGGATGCTCAAGGTTTGGGTATTCCCAAGTTTACCCCACACAACCTCCTTAGTTCTGCTGTTAAAAAGGACATGGGAGAATTTAGGACAGGAAGAAATTTATTCCCTGCTTAGAGCAACTAGCAAAGCTCTCTGGTTTCCATCCTTGCCCTCTCTGGATTCTTCAGGAAGCGGGTTGGGTTGCAATCAGTGTTCCTGCCATTCTGGTTTGGCTTTTGGCAGATCTCCAGCCCAGCCAAGTAAATTAAAGTGACCTCAAGTCCAAAATAGCTCCAATTTGGTGCCCTCTTCCTGCATTTTTAGCTCTGGAGGACTGGCTGCATGACTCTGAGGAAGCACATGGAATTTGGGTGCCTAGGAAAGGAGCCAACTTCACAGACCCGATTTATACAGAAGGAAGAGGACAGGGTATCTGTCCACATTGGAATTTTGGAGGTGGGATGAAAAACCTCATCCTAAAAGACATTAAAAAAACCCCAAATGAATTGGATTTCTAATAGTGAATTAGGCTGTCTGCTCATGCTTCCAGTGGGATCTGGAAGCAGCAGTCAGAGGGATGGTGCTTTCACAGGGAATTCTGTGCCAAATGGGAGTTCTTCCCTGCCTGCACTATTCCCTCTGTCTCCTGGCAGTACCAGGACAGCATTCACCACCAAACAGCTTTTCCAAAGTCTTTTTGTGTCCTTAGGATTTCTGCACAAATGTGGGCACTTCAAGGCCAGTCCAGTTGCTGCCAGTAGGTTGGAAACACTGGCACTGCCTGTGGAAGGATCCCAGCTACATTTTGGGAGAACCAAGGAGCAGGAATGGAGCAGCATTCTCAGGACACACCATCACTGCCGAGGATGCAGTGCTTGGGATAGCTTGGATGCCCACTGGGAATGCCCAGCTGTAATTAACAAAACAAACTGTTGTTTTCCCATCTGAACAGGAATCAATGCTTGGGAAGTTTCCCCAAGGAAAATCTTGCTAATGGCACAAACATAATAAACCCTTCTCATTAATTAGAGGCAGGGGTTGGGGCAGCATCCCCAGACCAAAATCTACTTCTCTGGAAGGGGGAGATGCAGTCTGGAAGGCAGAGAGGGAAATAGGGAGATTTTCCCTACACAATAACCTCAGAAGGAGACCTGAGAGTGTGCTTGGACCAGAGGTGAGGATCATTCTGGAAGTTGGGCTCTGCCATCATGACTCTCCTCCTTTCTCTCTTCTCACTGGGTGCAGCCAGCTCCCAGCCGGGATGGGATGAAAAATCCCTGCCTGTCCCTGCCAGACCCCCAGCCTGCAGCAGCCCCCTCCCCTCCCAGAGCAGTTCCTGGGACTCACATTTCCATCCTGGTCTGAGAGGAGCATCTGGAGTGGCTGTGCCTCATTAATCTTGGACACAGGGAAATGAGCACTGCTAATGAGCCGCTCGGGCAGCTCTCCAAGCTCTGGCACATGAGGATGCAGCGCGGGAAGCAGGACAGGCTGGGGGGGAGAGAAGAGCCCCCCTGGATGGCAGAGGATTAAGGGAATACTGAGGTCCAGGGCCAGCCAGGAGGAGTCACAAACACATCTGCAATGTCCAATTACCACTGTATTCAATTAACTCAGACGGTAACAATGTGGAGCTTTAAACCAGCTTCTTTTAGGCTTTTAAAAAAATTCTCCTTGCTATGGGCTGTTCCAACATCATCTCTGGAACAGCTGATTTTTGGTTTCTTTGATAGTTCTGGAGTTGTTATCCCTGCCTTGACACATTCACATGCTCTGGGTTAGGAGAGAGGGGACAAAAACACCAACCCAACCCTAAACCCCAACAACTGGACAGGATTATGGGATTTGTATTGTTTTTCCTTCATTTTTAATATAAAGTTGCCTTTTGCCTGGCGATGACAGCCCTGGAGCCGCAGCTCCTCCGTTTCCCAACCAGGGGAGCCTCTGCCCATTGTACCCAGCTCCAGAGGGCACGGGGATGGGGCTGCCAGCAGGAATGCCTGGGACATGGATGGGGATGGAGGAATGGGGATGGATGCACACAGGCTGCAGGAAATGGCACTGGTGGGAACCCCAGCTGGAGTGGGCGTTCCTCAAACACCACTGGAAACTCCACACAGAGCTGCTGGGTTGGCTGGCACGTGCCCATTCCAGGCTCCTCATTACCCTGCAGCCCACTCCTCTCCAGGGTTGGTTTGCCCAGCAGTTCTCCCCCAGCCATCCCCACCCATGACACCAGTTTGCATTCTGATGTTGTGTGTTGCCCTGACCAGGCTCATCCTCCAGAAAGGTCCTGGGCAATGGAATGTCCCCTGTGCTCTCAAACTGTGCCTTCCCACCTACATCCCACAGGACCAGACCATATCCCTTACCTTGAGTGATGAAGTCACTCCCAAATTACTTGGAAGCAAATTGTCAGAGCTACCCACTCACCATTCAATCACCTGATAAAGCAGCTGATAGTTTTAAAGTTTAAAGCTTTCAGTTTTCATTTAAAAAAGAAAGCATTTTAGTTTTAATTCCCAGTTCTTAGATTAAAGAGAATGTCTGAACCCTCCTTCTTTTAGAGGGAAAAGCCCCAGATTTCCCCCTCTAAGCCACTCAAACCCAGTCTGAGACACACAACACCCCAGGTGCTCATAGGTCAAAACTAAGAGAAAATAGTTTTAAAGTGTGACCCTTTAAAGCTGACATACTCAAGGCTCAGGTAACAACTGTCACACTATGTCACAATATTAACACATGCCTTGGGAAGGACTGGAGTGAGCAAGGATGGGAGAACCAGCACCCCAACCTGTCTCTGCAAGCACACACACCCCCAGCACCCACAGGTGATGGGCTGTGGGGTGGCAGTGCCAGCTCCCAGCCCTGGGAATGCTCTCAGGGGACAGACACCATAGGCACAGCCTCCTGGCTTTGCTCATCTGCTCGTGGCACCGAGGGCTGCTGTGTGCAGAGCCCAGGGAAAAGCCTGGTCTCATCCCAGCAGATGCCACACTGCCCTTGGAACAAGCCCAGGAGGAAGAGCTTGTGCTCGTGGTTGCACCAAAGCAGGAGGCATTCCCTGGAAGAGCAGAGCTTGAGGACTTGCTTTGGACACCTCTGACAGCTCCTATGCTGAGGAGACAGAGCACATAGCATCCCAACATGGCCATGTGCCTGTGCCTGTTGATTAATCACAGTAATTAATGGCGCAGCTGGATGAACAGGAAGGCAGTGACCACTGCCAGGCCCTCCTGCTTCCCACAGCCAGTGCCTGTCTCCATGCCTGTCACAGGTTGCTCCATGCCCAGCAGTGTCTGCAGCCCTTTCCCTCCCACCACAGCTCCCACTTTTCCCAGTGCAGGCTGGGATCTGGCTGGAGGTTACCCCTGTCCGGCCACCCAGTCCTGACCACTCCTACAGCCCCCAGCCCAATGCAGGAGGCTCTTGATCCCAGATGGCTGCCGTAAACATCCCAATTCCCATGGAATATTTCCATTTCATTATCAAACTCCACCTTGGGGTAGATGCATCCTCTCTCCAGGGGGGGTGAGCACAGGCTGACAGTGCTCTGCTCACAGATGGAAGCTCATCCCAGCATTCCTGATGTCAGTCTCCTGTTCAGTCCCCCCTCCTCACATCCTGGGTGTGTCCCCTCTACTCACCCTGGGAATTCCCTGGCAGTGTCTGGGACAGGGTGGCCCAGCCATGGTGGGCTGCCCGTGGGCACTGCTGCCAGACCCCAGGCACAGCCAGTCCCTGTCCCAAGATCCCAGCCCAGGAGCACGGGTAGGACACAGGGACCAGCATTCCCAGGCTGCAGTTAATCCAGGCTGCTGCTCTGTGCTCTCCTTTCAAAAAGGGTCTTGGCTGGGCTTTAGAGAAGAGAAGAGCAGCTTGTCAGGAAGGCGAGGCCAGCTGGAGTGTGGAGGTTTGTGTGGGAAGGGGGTGGACACCAGGAGACAGGGACAAACAGCTGGTGGCCAGGGAGAGAGCAGCTCTTCCTGGCATCTGGAGGGCTCTGTCCTTGTGACACCACATGGCCATGCCCCAAGGTGGAAGAGGGGAGGCCAGGCCTCCTGTTCCAGGGTATCACCATACTCTGAGGAAATTCTTCCCAATATCCCATCTAACCCTGCCCTCTGGCAGTGGGAAGCCATTCCCTGTGTCCTGTCTCTCCATCCCTTATCCCAAGTCCCTCTCCACCTCCCCTGGAGCCCCTTTAGGCACTGGAAGGGGCTCTAATGTCTCTCTGGAGTCTCCTCTTGCCCAGGTGAGCACCCTCAGCTCTCCCAGCCTGGCTCCAGAGCGGCTCCAGCCCTTAGAGCAGCTCCGTGGCCTCCTCAGGACTTGCTCCAGCAGCTCCATTCTGTACAATCCTCACCTGCCAGCCCCCAGTGGGTCAGATACCAGCCCATCCTACCAGCCCAAGGACTTAAAAAGTAATTAAAGACCTCTGCAAAACTGAAGCTGAACACGACGGAGTTGGGGACAGAGGGAAAGTGAGGTCCCTGCAATCCATTAGGATGGCTTGAGGAATTCACTCCCATTAGGTCCTGCTGCAGCCAGGGGCTTAACAGGATTCAAAAGTGGATTAAACATTTATACAGCTAATGAGAACATCCTGTTACATTAGATAGGATATAAAAAAATAAAGGCGAGACACTTCAGTGCCACGAGCCATAAATTACCCACCAGTGATGGGGGCGAGGGAGAAGTTTCTCTGCTCATCCCCCTTCCAAGGAAATGGTGAGGCTGGAGAATTGTTCTCAGGATGGTGTGAGTGTCCAGCCCAGCAAGGGCTTTCACAGCAGGGCTGTCTTGCATCCAATGCCTATGGAACAGCCCAATCCTGTACTCTGCCAGGAGCCCCCTGCACAGCATCCTGTGAGGTGCCACTTGGCTTGAGTGGGAATGGGACAGAGTATAAGGCAGCAGGAGGAACCTGGTCCCTCACGTCATCCTTGAGCATCCCACAGAGATGGGCAAGCAGCAGGATCTGGCCCAGCCCCACTCCCTCATGGAGCAAAGAGTGGGGAGACAGGAGCATCCTGGCTCCTGAGCACCTTCCATGGTCACAGGGAAGTGCAGTTTTCCATGCTCATGCTGGGTCTTGTATCCACCTCAACTTGTGCCTACAGGTCCCTTAAATGCAAGCAAAGATGATTTTGAGATGCTTATCAGCACTCCTGGCAGCTCCTACTGCTGGAGACACACAACGGGCCACGGCTCATGTCAGACCCGAGAGCTGCAACCTCTGGTTTTCTCTCCCTGGCTGAACAGCAGCACTTGCAGAAATCTCCTGCTCCCTTGCAGGGAGGAAAGCCCCAGGATAACTCTCAGTCTCCGTGGTGAGCAGCAGGCAGGCGCTCCCGGCTGGCATCGCTCCTCAGCCAGAGAATCCCAAGGGATGCGCTGCTGCAGGGAAACCCATCCCTGCTGCTCTCCCCTGGAGCGAGCCAGGCCAGGCTGGGGCTATCCCTGTCCCTGATGCTCCACAGAGTGGAAGTGCTTCCCCTGCATTCCCATGAGCAAGGGGTGTCTGGAGAGCAGTCCCAGGACCACACTCTGAGCCAGGATGCCACCCCAGAGCTCCTGGTGCCTCCTGGCAGTCTCATTTGAACAGGAGAGCAAGGAATGATGACAAGCAAGCAACACAGCATGGCAGGAAAACACTTCTCCCTGCACACACAGGCAGAGACCCTTGTGGATTCTTCCTCTCCACATGCAGCTCCATGGAAAATGACACAAAAGATAACCAGCTCCAAGGAATATGACACTGAAGAGCAGGTCAGGGAGATGCCTAGGTCTGAAGGGGTTGAACTCATTACATTAAAGACACAAACACAGCTCCTGCTCAGCCAGCACTGGTCAGTCCTTCCCAAACTATGCCTGTTCAGAAAATTCCACTTGCCTCCTCTCCCTCTGTAACCACCAGCAGTGGGGAATGCCTGTGGGCTCTGGGTGTTCCAGACTCCCTGATCTGTGCAAACCCAGGAGCTGGCACACCCCTCACCAGGAAAACCCCCATCCCAGCCACTTCCAGGCCCCCTCTCCAGCTCTACCTTTGCTCTCCTGTCCATTTGCAGCCTCCACCCACCAGCAGTGCTGCAGAGCTGCCATGCAGGGATAAGATTCCAGCCAAACACCAAACACGTGTATCTGTTACTCCCAAGAGGATGAGCAGGACAGGTGGCATTTCCTTCTCCAGCCAGGACCAGGAACACCAGGATGCTGGCACAGGCAGTGCTCTGGAAAACCAAATCCTTGCCAGGTGAGGCCATTTCATGCTGCTTTTTGAACAGAGTGGCCATGTTGGCAGCATCTGGGGGTGCCAATGCTGCCAGCACTGCTCTTCCTGTGACACCCCAGGAGCATGGCTGGGAGAGAGTCCCCAAGGAAAAGCCAGGAGCTGGGAAGACGAGCGAGGCTGAAGCAGGCAAGCCATTCCAGGCAGGCAGCTGCCAGCTCTGCCCACGGGAATGGGGCTGGAGCAGCGTGGACAGATGGCTACTCCTTGCCCAGGCAGCCTCCGTGTCTCATTCACAGATTTGCTGTCCCTGAGTCATTGCCCTTCAAAGGACAGCAGAGCTGAGCTCCTGTGTGGAGCCAGGCATGAGTCGCATCCTAATGGCATCCCGGTGACAGCAGGAATAGCCCCTGGCAGCCAAGCACATCCTGCCTCTGCCACCTGCCTGCCTCCCACCCTGGAGGGCAGCTCTGGAGCCCACAGCAGAGGAAAAGCCTGTGGGGCATCCCTAGGGACAAGCCTGGGGCTGTGGGATGTTTTGACAAACCCTCTCTGTGTGGGATCCGTGGCACTGCCCAGCACCGGGGTCAGGCCAGGCCATGTGTGATCCCCGCTGTACAGAACGGCTCCTTTCCTGCTGGAAAAGAATCCTGTCCTCAGGCAGGGACCAGGTGAAGCCCATTGTGAGGGCAGGTCCAGCTGGGCTCAAGCAGACACCCAGTGCATCCTCTCCCACTTCCTGGTGCTGGTGTAGGAGGTGCTGCCTGCTCTCCTTGGGATGTGCGTGGGGCTGGAAGTCGGAGTGGCACCAGCAGATCCCTTTGTCCATGGGGAGCAGGGATCACTGCCTGGTAGGAAAAGCAGCATGGCAAGACAGCCCTGATCTGGATGGCCACAGGCAGCCTGTGCCAATGGATGCGCACAGCAAGGGGGCTGGGGGTTGTGTTGTTTTCCCAGATCTCACACTTTGCTGATATCACTGTACATGCTGAGCTCCTGACTCCCAGAGCCTTCCCACACCACACAGAGCAGCCAGATGCTTTCCACCTCCAGCTGCTGAGGTGGCACCTCTGAGGAGCTCATCCCACCCTGCTGGTGAAGCCCCTGTGCCCACCATGCTTCCAGGGATGGGCACACATAGAGAAGAACGTGGGCCTGCATCTGGCAGCAGGCACAGCTGGGAGCACACGGAGCAGGAACTGGTGCTGGAGCCTGTGGCACTTGGTGTGACATCACCAAGTGACAGTTGACAGTGACAGCTGACAGTGACAGTGACTGGTGACAGTTTGATGGAGAGAGATGTCATCCTCCCTCGCTGTCCCTGCACCATTTGCTAGCCTGCCTGTTGCTCCATGGACCTGCTGCTGCCTTGGGAAACTTGTGAGTTGTCCTTGCAGCACCACTGACAGACACAGGTGAGGACAGGCAGACAACAAGGACTGACAGACAACCAGAGCAAAGGAGGCAGCCAAAAACCACCCAATATCCCCCGTAAATCCCTCCCATTCATATCCTGACCCCATCCCAGGCTGATTCTCCCCATAGCACTGGTGTAGGTTCAGCCTTCAGCCCACCACACCCTCCCAGGCAGTTTGAGATGTCTTCACCCCAAGCAAAACTCAGGACTGTCCAAGCACCATCTGAGCACCCCCACTCCCACCTGGCTTGCAGCCCTCCCAAGTCCCAGGTACCACTGGCACATTCCTGACACCTCTACATCTTTTATTCCAGGGGGCAAACTCCTTCCATCAGTTCAGCTTTTGTTTCACCTGTTTTTCAATCCTTGATCTTCATTTTCAAGCATTGAGGAGGTACCAGACACAAGGCACTGGAATTGGGCTGTGCCAGAGGCTGCAGCCACAGCACCTGCAGACCAAACCCACCACGGTCCTTTGGCCCAAATTCTTTATACAACTGAACCACATCTTTGTGCAAGGCTGCAAAAAATTCCCTTTGTTCCCATGGAATGGGTGGGGAACATGGAGCTGCACACTTGGCTAAGCTCATGCATGTGCTCCTGCTCAAGCTGCCAAATGACTGCACTGATCTGCTGGAATTACTTTCGAATTCACTCTGGAACCTTTTTTCACCTCATGAAACACCTCACTGGCCAGACTGGTTGTGGAGAAGATCTGGAGCTGACACAGGTGTGTGGGAGCAGCCTCTCCCCTCCTGCTGCTCCTGCTGTACCAAATGCTCCACAGGAAACCAGGTCCAGGGTGCAACTTTGCAGTCACCCATCCACAGATTCTCTGGAAGCCTCACTTCTAAAGTAACTTAGCAACCTTAAAAAACCTAAAGTAACTTAGTAACCTTGAAAAACCACTAGGTTTTGGTGAAACCACTTTTGCTGTGGTTCTCAAAGGACCTTCCCTCCATGCAAGGAGCCATCCAGGCTCAGAGCAGGAGTGCACCAGGTTTAGCAGCATTTTGGATAAGCCCAGCCCAAAAAAACTCAACTTGAGCTACTTTTGTGAAGGTAAAACGCTGCTTTGGTTCCCCCAAGAGGTGTCCCTGGCACTGGGATAACCCCAAGACATGGTGTTCCCAAAGCTCCTGGTGCCAGCAGGCTTAGGTTTCCAGAGGATGCTCCACAGGGAGGGATGCTCTGTAGGGATGCTGATTGCTGATGCTATTCCTGTTAAACCAGAGCCAGAAAACAGGACCCCAGAGGGTGCTGAACCTGGGCACTGGGGATTTGCTCCCTGCTCTGTGCGGGATGTGCCAGGAATGATGCCAGAGCAGGAACAGCCTCCATTTCTCACCACATCACTGCACACCAGCAGCACAGAAACACCAGCAAAGCCTTGGGAGTGAAATCCTGCCCAGCCAGGGGTACTGGGGAAACCAGAGGTGCAGAACCAGATCCCACAGCCGCGGGCCCGTGTGCAGAGAAAGCTGATAATCTAATCACATCTGAGATGCTACAGGTCCTGTCCAGCCCAGCCTGCCCAGCTCTGCTGCCAGCCCCTGTCAGTCCTTCTCTCTCCACAGCTTTGTTTCTTGCAGCCTAATGACTCCTTAATGGGCTTTGTCCCATAGATCTTCATTTGCCCCAGGACTGGTGGGAGGGGGCACTTTTGGGAGCTGTTGGGGTGGGAGCCAGCATGCAGAGCTTGGCCTTGGCATGAGCAAAGCTCTCATCTGGTGTCTGAGCTGGAGCAACACTGCTCTTTTCCTGTTTGGAAAGATGGGAAAAGGCACAAATGAGCCCTAAGCATCCCTCAGGGCATTGCTTTGGAGGGACAGCGATTTCCTCCTGCACTAAGTCCTGCAAAGCCTGGGCTGACAGTTTGAGTGCTGCTGCTGCCCCACATTTCCTGATGCATATTCGAGTCCAATATCCACATCCCCAGACCGTGACCTCCTCAAGCCCCTTTGGAGGATGCTCCAAAGTGTCCCCACAACTGCTCAGTGCACTGAGTTCACTGTGTCTTGCAGTGACAAAGGGTACAAGTTACACAGCAACAGGCGAGATGGAGGAGGCCGGCAGCTGCTCCCGACTCAATTAATGACTTTTCCCTCTTATGTTCAGGAAAAGAGGCGTGTGCCACCTTTTATCCACACCATCCCTACCTAGCACCATCAGCCAGCAGCTGGCAGGCATATCCTCACAGCACGAGGTGAAATGTATTTGAGAAGATGGATGGACCTTGTGAACCCACTTCCCTCTCTTCCTCCTGTCACAGGACGCCGGTGCCCCTGTCCATGAGCGTCCCTGTGGGAGCCAGAGCCCCAAAATCCCACCAAATGGGAAATGCAAACAATAAACCCCAGAAGTGCATCTTCATGGTTTAATGTCTCTCAGCCACAGGGATTTCTGGTGTTAGTTGGAAGAGTAGCAAATAAAACATTTCCAGGGAGTGATTTGGAAGTTGATGGTGCTGCACAGGAATAACAACATATGGAAAAAGTGGGACCTGCCCAGGAATGATCGATCCCCAAGCAGAAAATAAAAAGGGAGAGTATGACAGCATTGAGTAATCTCAGCAGCTGAATTACACACAGACCCCACCATTTCATGGGATTCCTGTCTCCCAGGGAGACTTTGGTCCAGTCTTCCCCAACCTCTGGGCACAGATGGATGTTGCAGACAGGTAGAGAAATTATAAAAGAAAGGCCTCATAAAATCAGACCTGCTCTGTTAAATCAATAGCTAGTCTGTCATTTCTTCTAAGTGCAGCTAGTACTTTGCAAGTTCCCATGTGAAAACAATCTGGGTATGAACAGTTTGTTAACGTAACAACCTTTTTTGGGTGAAAAATAAGTGCACCTGCACTTATTAGATCTGTTCCATGAGAACCCACAAAAGAAAAATGTAAACAACTTGAACCTTAGCACATACACACAAATCACCTTCTGACTAACAAATGAAGTAGTAAGAAAACTACCAGGTAATAGATGTTGTACAGGAGGTCTGTGAAAACTGTATAAAATAAGTTATGTGAATAAAAATTTGGCTTTTCCTGCATGAAGAAAATGGAGCTCAAGTGATTTATTCCAATAGACAGATCTGGGATTGGGATGTCTAAGATGCTGTTTCCCCTCCTGGCAGGACCCGCTTTTTCTCCCCAAACCTGAGGGCAGTTCTCAAGATGATTTTTTAACAGGGCATGATGTGTCTCCTCAAACCAATCCACAACACTTACACACTTCAAAATTTTTAGCTTGGGGTGAAACCTGCTGCCATAGGGAGGAACTGGCAGCTCCAGCTGGGATTTGGTGTTGCTGTTGTTTGAAATCAGGTGGAAAAAAAGAGCCAAAATCACCAGAGTGGTGATTTTTGGCTGCCATAAAGCTCCCTGTGAGCTGTCTGCTCAGCCACACTTCTTAGGCACCAAATTCCAGAGGGATCCGTGCCTCAGCAGAGGGAGGCTGTGTGCAGGTGAGCTGAGCTGCTGTGCTTCCTCATCTTCAATTTTCCAGCTGCTGTTACAGAATGGCAGGGATGTGAATGGGATGCAGCACTAACCATCCACACTCAGCCCTGCTCCCACAGTCCCATGTCCCAGAATTATCATTTAAATCCTGTCTCTCCAGCTCCAGAGCTCCTGAAGCCAGAATCCTGCTGTGAGGGCTCTGCAGGAGCTCTCACACTGGCCAAGCTGCACATTCCACTGTTTTCCTCCACTCCTCTGCTGTTTTCCTGTTATTTGCTCTCAGATGTTATCACCATCAAGCAATAGCTTTGCCATCCTTCACAAACAGATATTATCCAGCATCTGGATGGGAATCACAAATTCAAACTGCTTCAAAAATCCCATCAGCCACATTTTTCCAAGGCAATGAGTAACTGTAGTCCCTGCTCAAGTCCAGAGGACTCGAAACCAGGCCGCCAAAACTCGCTTGTCACCACAGTGCTGGAAGGGTCTGGTATTAGCCTTAATTCACAGATGGGAACAGCCACTGAGAGGGAAAAGCTGAGTCTCATGGATGTGAAAGGCTGGAGTAAGACACATAAATATGGAGTGAATGGCCTTAAACAAAGCAGCCTGATTTTTCAGGACGGGAGCTGTGAGGGCTCCAGTGGGAGTGTGCAGACTCGGGCACTCCCATGGGAATTTCCCAGTGGGTGGCCCAGGGGAGTGTGCACAGGTTGTCCCTGCTGCTCCTGCCTCCTGTTGCTTCCCAAGTGCTGCCTGAGGAATGCAAGGCTGGAGCTCACAGATGCTCTAAGGATGCACTGATGTGACACAGAACCAGCTCAGAGGAACGAGTCCTGCCACTACCTCCAGCTCTGCATCTCCCCAGCACATCTCCTGCTCTCCCATCGAGGATGTTAAACCCAGGGATAATTAATGGAGACTCATCGAAGCACAGCTCTGTTTCTAGACATTTTGGAGTCCCAACATAATTATTTTCTCACCTCTTTTGCTTTTCTCTCTGGGACTCCCAGCAGAGATGGAAGCTAAGCCTGAAGCTGGAACGTTTATGCTCCACCAGACATGGCACAGAGAGATCCTGATCCTGCTGGGCCCCTGGAAGCAGGAGCAGCACAATGGACAGCACCCTGTGGAAGTCGAGCAGCAGGACCAAACTACTCAGAGCAGGCTGAATACTACATCCCTTGGAAACCACAGGGGGAATTTGGGAAGCAGACTGCAATTACCTGCCTTGGCCCATGCCCAGAACACAAGCACAAGCTCTTGCTCAAACCCAGCTCCCCACAAAAGCGACCCTTGGAATAGTTGCCAGGATCTCAGCAATGTGCTCTTGCTGAAAGACACCACCTCAGTGTCCCAGTGCTGCTCTTGGTGCTGCTCCTGCACTTGCCCAGGGCATGAACATCACTTCAAGAGCTGCTCTGCAAATCCAAGTGTCCCTCAAAACTCCTGTGCCAGAAGAGGAGCAGCCAACCCCGTTGTACTGCCAGGGAGGAAGCTCTGCCACCTTCCCTGTGGGGACAATGCTGTCACACACCTCAAGACACAGCTCTGAGAAAGGGAAGCAGATTTAATTATGGACACCATTGCACTTTCCAGAGGTGATGCCTGGAAGGAGCATGCACAGGTGAGCCAGGCAGCCTGGAGCTGGTGGAAGCTGGGGACATCACGAGCTTGTAAGACCAAGCAACCAGCAGAACCACACTGGGAGTTTGATGGAGATCCAACCACAGCTCTCATCTGGGAGAGGAGATAGCTCCATGCTGAGCCTCAATCCCATCGATGTTGGGAGACACAACCAACCCATCAGTTTTCAGTACAGGGACTATGCCCCAGGGCTGGGGACAGTCAGTGACACTGGGGGAACACCAAGGTGGGAGGCACATTCCAGCACCCCTGGGCAGAAAGGGTGTAAGAGCTGGAAAACAGCTGCTGCATACAGGGAAGGGGCCCTGGCACCATGGTTCATCTCAGGTCACCACTGGTCTAATGACAGCCAGGCAGAACTCTGGGCTGTCCCAGGAGCAGCAGCAGGTCTGAGACAAAGGTGAGGGGCCTCACACGTGCCCCAGCTCAGCCCCTGTGTGGAAAGGGTTGTGGGTAAGGGTAGCAGGGATTGGGGTTTCTGGAGTGAAGTACCTGGATTGAGGTGGCATGTGGGGATTGGGGTGTCAGGAGAGGTGTCAGGATTGGGCTGCTGGCAGTGGAGTGTCATGAGCTGGGTGCTCAGACTGTGTTGGGAGCAGGGTGTTGGGAATGGCAGTGGGATATCGGGAGCTGCCTGTGTGTGCACAGCTGTGAAGGGATGTGCCAGTGCTCATTCAGGCCAAGTCCTGCTTTGCCTTCTCTGTCCCACCACTCTGTCCCAGCTTTCCCAAGGGCTCCAGACCTGTCCCACCACCACTGCCAGGAGAGGTTTGGGGAGCACAGGGAGATCCCAGCCTGCAGGCAGGTGTGAGAGCAGGGGGACCACGGTACCCCCACACCACCAAGCCCGCTGTGGCCCAGCTCACCCGGGACGCCCCCTTGTACCTTGCAGTCCGTCAGGCAGGATCTGACCGAGTACTCTTCCGATTGCAAGTACTTCTCCAGCAAGAGGTCGAACTCCTCGTATTTTTCCTGAGCGTGTTGGTCCAGCCGCTGGTACGCCTGGACGCAGCTGCTACAGGCCTCCCCGTCCAGCGCCCCGGCTGCCGCCACCACCAGGTCCACCATCAGGTTGTCCAGGCTGCAGTCCAGGCCGTCGGGGCCGGCCATCTCCCGCAGCAGGTCCCAGATCGTGTAAGTATCACAAAAGGAGAGGTTGAAGTTCCTGAAGTAAGCCTGCAGGAAGGTCCTTTTGGAGGAGGGCGAGGCGAAGAAGGGCGCGGCGGCGGCGGCGGCGGGGGGCGAGCGCAGGGGCGCGCCGGGGGCCCGCGGGCGCTGCGGGGCGAGCAGCCGGGCGCACGCCGAGTCCAGGTCCCCGCGGGCGGCGGGGCAGGGCCCGCCGGGGCCGCGGCTCAGGTTGCCCAGCAGGGCCTCGCAGCTGCCGCCGCCGCCCGCCGGCTCGGCCGCCAGCAGCGCCCCGCGGCCCGCGGCCCCGCGGCCGCTCCCGCGCCCGCAGCTTGGCCCCCGGCGCAGAGCCACAGATGGTCGGAGAGGAGCACGGTGAAAAAGAGGAGCGAGGCGAGCGACAGGCGCCATTTCTGCGCCCGCTCGGGGTCGGCCACCGGCTTGTCGCTGCGGCGCGGCGCGCAGCACACGGCCCCGCCGGCGGCGCCCCCGCGGGGACATCCAGGCGCCGCGGATCATGCCGGGGGCGCGCGGGCGGCGGGCGGGCAGCGCCGCGCTGCCGCCGCTGTCACCTGCCCCGCACCGCCGCCATGCCCGCGCCGCCCCCGCCGCGCCCCGCCGCCGCCGCCCGCCCCGGCCCCGGCCCCGGTCCCGGCCCCGGGCATGCCCCGGCCGCCCTCACTCGGCTTTCCGCTTGCCCCGGCGCGGTGCCGGGGCCGCGCCGCGCCCGCCGCCGCCGCCGCCCGGCCCCATCGCCCTCAGTCTGTCGCCATCTTCGGCCGCGCCGCCAACACCTTGAGGAGCCGCGAGCGCTGCGCCTGCGCGCTGCCTCCCTCCGCCGGCACCGGCACGGCCGCGGCCCGGCCCGGCCGGCGCTGCCGAGGTGCTGAAGGACAGCTCCGCTCCGCTCCGCTCCGCTCCGATCCGCTCGGCCCGGCCCGGCCCGGCCCGGCCGGGACACCCCCGCGCCCGCACACCCACCACACCCCGGCGGCAGCTCCGCGCTCAGCCCCGTCCTCGCCCCCACCCTGACCGTCACCTCATCCGCACCCTCAGCCTCAGCCTCCTCCTCATCCCTTCCCTCATCCTCGCCGTCACTACACCCCCGCCGTCATCCTCACCTCACCTTTGCCATCATCTTCATACTCATACTCATCCTCATCCTAACCCACACTTGAATCCTCATCCTCATCCTCACCTCACCCTCATTGACTGATCCCATACCCATCCCCAGTGTCAACAGGTCCCAGTGGAGAGCGGCCCTGGGCGCTCCGGCAGCAGCCGCACACATGGTGCTGTCCCCCAAGGGCAGAGCGTGGTGTCCCCTCACTGCCCACACACCCTCAGCCCCACAAAAAGCCCCCAGTGATTCCATTTCTGGGGGACTGGGAGACAGATATCGCCAGACAGCAAAAGCAGCTCTCAGGGACATCCCTTATGCATGTCCCTAAATCCCTGTTAGGGGGTTCTTGGCATGGCTAAACCCTGAGAGACCATCAGCTCCCTGGGAGTGGAAAATAAAGAGCAGCTGAGGGAGCTGGGGCAGCTCAGCCTGGAGAAAAAGAGGCTCAGGGGGACCTTGTGGCTCTGCACAACTCCTGACAGGAGGGGACAGCTGGGGAGGGGGGAGGTTGGGCTCTGCTCCCAGGGTACAACAGACAGGACAATAGGAAATAGCCACAAGTTGCACCACTGGAGGTTTAGGTGGGATATCAAGGAAAATTTCCTCAGTGAAAACATGTCCAGGCATTGAAACAGACACCAAGGGAAGCAGCGAAGTCACTGGAAGTAGTCAAAATCATGAGGATGTGGCACTTGGGAATATGGATTCATGATGGCCGTGGTGGTGCTGGGGGTGATGGTTGGACTCACAGTCTCTGAGAGCCACTCTGACTTAAATGATTCCATAATTGTATGGACATGAAACCCCAGTGTACACGGTACAGAGGGCAGAGCCTGCTTGGAGGCTCCTTCTCCATCAACAAAGCCATCCTCAGCCTTGGGCACTACCCCAGCTATGGGAATTGCTTTCTGGAGTTTTCCTCAAGCTCTGTCCCAAAGTGAACCAGATCCTCTAAAGCCATGGGGTGCTGGAACTGGTTACCCAAGCTCCCTCAGGAGAGTGGGATCCTGCAGGCACAGGGCTTTATCCTTCTCCTGTTGATCATCCTAATCTGTGAGGAGAGCGCACCCCATGGGAAAGGGGCCCTCATGGAGGGGCTGTCACCTCAGCTGGTGCCATTAGTCACAAAGGCCATGGCGTGTGAGCTGCTCACGCTCCAGCAGCTCAGCCCTGGCTGAGGCACTGAGGGAGGGAAATACCTGGTGCAGAGCCAGGAGAGGTTTTACAGCCGGAACGAACAAATGTTGAACATCACCGGGAGTGATGTAAGGATCTGCAACCCAGGCTGGAGGCTCAGCTCCTCTGAGCCGTGGCACAGACACCTGTGACTCCCTCAGGGGCTGCTTCTCTCTGGCTCTTCCACTCCATCCCTTCCTGCTCCCCCAGCGTGTCCACGGCCCTGCTGGGAGGATATGCTGGAACAGCTGAGAGGGTTGTTCCTGCAGGTCTGGGGGTCTTGGGGTGGGTTTCTTTCCCAGCACTGTCTGTGCCTGCTCTGTGCACACAGGGTCAGACCTGGTTTGAGGAATCACTGGATGGTTTGGGTTGAAGGGACTTTTCAACATCACCTTGCCCACAGACAGGGACACCTTCCACTAGCCCAGGTTGCTCCCAGCCCTGTCCAGCCTTGCCTTGGACACTTCCAGGGATTCAGGGGCAGCCCCAGCTTCTCTGAGCAACCTGTGCCAAGGCCTCCCCACCTCATCACCCTCACATGGAATACTTTCTTTCCAATATCCCATCTAAACTTCCCTTCTCTTTAATTTAAAGTCATTTCCCCTTGTCCCATCACTCCATGTCTCAGGGGGAGTGGTGCAGGCAGGAAATCAGCACTGCCCTGTCCTGTCCAGGTCTAGGAAGAGCTGAGACAGCAACAGAGCCCCTCCAGGCCTTGTGCACCCCGTTAGTTATGGGACACTGAGCCCTGCTGTCCTTTCTTTCTTATTTCCTGTCTGTCCCCACTTGTTCCCACCCTTTTTCAGCTTTCTACCCAGCCTGAGACTCAGCTTTCTACCTGCCCCAGCACTCGTGGTCCTTTTGTGTACCTGGGGCTGAATAAAACCAGGAGGGAGGCCCTGGAGAGGGTGTCCCAGGGAGCCACCATGCAGGAGCACTCTGCCCATCCTTGACCTCAGCTCCCCTGTGCTCCCATAGGGCCATGATTGGAGCCCATCACTCCCATTCCCATCAGGAGAGGTCCATCCAGCCCGGAGCATGTGCCCAGCTCAGCAAGCCCTGCTGAGAGGAGGCTGCACTAGCCCTGTTTGCTGACAGCTCCGTTTCCAGGGCACAGCGCTATTTCCACCCAGGAGTTTCCTCTGCCTGGGAAAACATTATCTGCTCCTCCCACTCCCTGCCAAACCAGCAGCTCACACATGACCCTTCAGGAGAGAGCAGCTTTCTCAGCCCTCCTCTGGCTTCTCTCCCTCTAGTGCTGCTGCTGCTGTGCTGAGGGCAATGTTGTATGGATGTTTTACAGCCAGTATTCCAGGGGAAATGTGATTTATGGATGTTTTTCTTACTCCAAGCAGATATGGACAGGCTGGCACCCAAGTCCTGGTTCCTCAGGTGGGAGAGGCACCTCTGCCAGCCTCTGCCTCGGTGCTTGGGAAGATTCCTTGGGGAATTTGGAGTTTCTGTGATTACCTGTGAGGCAGATCCTTGGTGGGGATAACTAGGAAGGAAATCACCATCAGCACAAGGTGTTTTCTCACTTCCCACTGCTCCAGCCAAGGCTTGGCCTGGCCTTGGCAAAGGGCTTCAACCGTGTGTTTTTATGGGATTGTGATCACACCCCTTGTTTGTCATGGGGTGACATTCCTGGCAAGCCCTGCTGCCCCCAGCTCCTAGGCAGGGGGGTTTTGGGGGGTTTTGTGTTTTATCCCCAGCTGAAGAGGGCACTGGGGTTTTGGGGACTCTCCCAAGGGATGTCCCCAGGGTGGGATATTTTGCTGCAGCCAGAATGCAGCTGAGGTTGCTTTGTACAGAGGGAGAGGCCCTGAGAGCTCCCCAGAGAGTGAGTAAATCAAGGATAATCAGATCTAATGGCCAAAATGTGGGGAAGGAGTGGACATACTGGACATTCCTGGAATGAGGCTGGGAAAGGCGGGGAAGCGCTTGGTGCCGTGTCAGACATCAGGAGTGCCCTGCCAGTGCTGCCCAAGGGACTCCCGTGTCCCCTCCTGGCACCAGGCTGGGAGGGGACAGCCGCCTCCAAGTGGGGGCTCAGGACCCCCTCTCCCCGTGGTTTTGTCCCATCAGCACTGCCCGTCCCGCTCCCATTCACAAATCCCAGTCCCGGCTGGCTCCGTGCCCTCCCTGCCGACCTCGGTGGCCTCGTGTGGCGCCGCTCGGCGTTCGGAGGCATCCGCGGAATGATGACAGCAGCGTCCAGCCCTGCTGCTATACGGCCCTCCCGGGACAGCCCGCCCGGCCCGCCAGGCTCCTCGGCAAAGGGCTCCGATTGCTTCAGCTCCCGAACAATGGGTGCTGGCGGGGGCTCTCAGCCAGCCTCCAGGGCATGGGCTGGTTTTCACAGAATCATGGGATCATTGAGGTTGGAAAAGACTTCCAAGGTCATCAGGCCCAACCTTTGACCGATCTCCATCTGGTCAACAAGCCCAGAGGACTGAGTGCCACATCCAGTCCTTCCTTAGACACTTCCAGGGATGAGGAATCCACCACCTCCCTGGGCAGCTCTTTCCAATGCCGGACCACCCTTTCCATGAAGAAATTCCTGCTGATGTCCAACCTGAACTTCCCCTGGCACAGTTTGAAGCTGTTTCCTCTCATCCTGTCTCTGTTCCCTGGAAGCAGAGCCTGACCCCTCCAGCTGCTCCTTCCTGTCAGAGTTGTGGAGAAGGTCCCCTCTGAGCCTCCTTTCTCCAGGCTGAGCACCCCCAGCCACTCCACGTTCTCCAGATCCTTCCCTCTGTTTGGTGCCTGACCATCCTCTAGGGGAAGAACCTTTTCCCAATACCCACTGTAACCCTCCCTGACACGGCTCCAGCCATTCCCTGGTTACCAGAGAGAACAGCTCACTCCTTGTCCCTCACACTCAGCTGCCATCAGGGGTCTGGAGAGTGGTGGCAGAGGTGGCACAGTGGCAGAGGTGGCACAGCAAGCTATGACAGCTGTGGGCCAGGGGCACAGCTCCCCTGGCCGGGCTGGCTGCAGCCCCATGCTGCTCCCAGCTGTGAGCGCTCGGAGCAAGGGAGGGGAGCAGCGAGAGGGTTTTACAGCCCACAAGAGCAGATGTTGCTAATTGAGCCTTTGAGTTCCATGCCAAGCCATGGCATGGAGGCTCTGCCCGGCTTTCAGAACCACTGCCAGGTCCCTGGCTTTGAAGACGGTGGGGGTGGGAGAGGGGGCTGGTGGGGGGGTCATGCTTGGATATTGGAATGGGCACAGAGCCCGAGGCCAGGCTGATAAGCCCCAGTCTGCACCAGCAGCAACTGCTAGGAAGCTCATCCTGCTGGAGCAAAGGAGCCCTGGAGTGATGATCCTCAAACCTGCTCCTCAGCCAGGGCTGGGCCAGGACACATTAATGACTCAGAGTAGAGGGGAAGGTAGCACCCACAGACACAGGTGGCTCCTCGGTTATTTGGTGGTTGAAGATGAAGAAGCCCTTGTGAGTAATGCCAGGTCCTGGAGCTGCCTGAGTAGGAGAGAGGAGCTGACACCAGGCTCCATCAGAGCACCCCGGGAGAGCTGGCACAGGATGCCCGGAGAAAGTGTGGCTGCCCCTGGATGCCTGGAAGTGTCCAAGGCCAGGTTGGACATTGGCGCTGGGAACAGGCTGCTCCGGCGGCAGTCTCGCTCCCAGGACAGGGTGGGTCGGGCGGTGTCTCAGGTCCCTGTCCCCGGTCGCTCCAGGGCTCTGCCCGCCGAGGGTGCCGGTGCCGGTCCCGGTCCCGCTCGGGGTTGCGCCCGACGCTGCTCCCGCGCCCGTGCCTGGCGCTCTGCCGCCCTCGCGCGGCCACCGCCGGCACCGCAGCGCCGGGACAACGGGGCGACAACGGGGACGGTGCCGGGACAGCACGGGGACGGTGCCGGGACAGCGCCGGGACAGCGGTGGGGACAGCGCAGGGAGCGCCGGGACAGCGCGGGAACACCGCGCGGACAGAGCCGGGACAGCGCCAGGACAGCGCGACCCGTGTCCGCAAAGGACCCCAAAAGAGCCCCAAATCAGCCCACGGAGGGAACAGGGGTATCACCCACCCCCGTGGCTTAAGGACGGGTGTCCCTCTGTGCAGCGCTGGCAGCAGCCCGGGAGCCTGTGTCCCTGTGCCCACAGCCCCGGCGGGGACAGGGCAGGGTCACCTCGATGGGCTGTGGGGCGGGAGGCAGGGCCAGAGCTGGGCACAGTGGCAGCAAGTTGAGGAAAGAGCTGAGGCTGAGCTGAAATAGAGCCACGACAGGTTTGTGGGGAGCCCCAGGTGAGGCTGCTCCGGCTGTGACAGCCCCGGGTGCTCAGGGACCTGCACTCCATCCCTCCTCCATCACTCTTCCCCTCCTTTCCCCGTGCCATGTCCCTGTGGGGGCACCCCTCTGTCAAAATGGGGTGGGAGTCCAAAGAGGTGTGGGAAGATTGAGGGCAAGTAGAGACCAGGAAAAACTGGGGGCTGAAAAAGAGGGGGAGGCCAAGAGAGGTGGGAGGGCGATAGAAATGTAGTGGGAAACAGAGACTGGGAGGTTGATGGAGAGCGGAGGCCGCTGAAAAACGGGAGATTGAGAAGGAGCAGAAGCCTAAGGAATAACTGGATACCATTAAATTAAGTGGAGACTTAATATAAAACTGAGGCCAAAAAAGGGTTGGAAGGCCAAGGGGGACTGGGACGTGAGAAAAAAAAAATGAGGGGACAAAGGGATGCTGAATAAATAGCCGAGCCCTTAAAAATGCGGAGATCGGAAGGGAGTGGGAGGTGGGGCTTGGTGGTGCTGCCTGCCTGCCCCACCTGCTTTTCCCTGCCTTTCCCAGCCCTTCCCTGCCCTTCCCAGCCCCACGGCTCCGTGTCATGGAGCCGGGCGTGCACTAGAGGACAGCCGAGCTCCACGCGAGCGGCCCGGGAGGAGCCCCCGCAGCCCCGGCACCTCCAGCCTGCCCATGGTCACCCCCCAGCCCCGAGCATCCACATCCCGGAGCATCCCCACAGCTCGGAGCACAGCCCGGAGCATCCCCACAGCCTGGAGCATCCCTGCCGGTCCTGAGTCCCCTGCCAATCCCGAATATCCCTGCCAGCCTCAAGCACTCCTGCAGCCCCGAGCACATCTGCAGTCCAGAGAGCCTCTGGCAGCCCTGGGAGTTCCTGGCAGCATCCCTGCAGTCCCCAGCACCTCTGGCAGCATCCTTGGAAACATCCCTGCAGCCCCGGGCATCCCTGACAGCATTCCTGCAAACTGCCTGGATCATCCCCCAGCCTGGAGCACAGCCCAACTTCACTCAGGACTCTCAGGGCCTCCTGGACCTGGAGACTGAGAGGTTTTGGGCTGCCAAAGGTGAAGCTGGGGGGTATTTGGTACTTCTGCTTGTCCATGGGGTTAATACATTCTTGTACTTTATTTAAATCCAGAGCAGGGAGCCTGTGCAGGAGCTGTTGTGGTTCACAGTAAATATGGGAAATGTTCCCTTTTCCCCAGGTTCAGGTCAGATGGGGTGGGGGCTCTGCACACTGGGGGCTGCAGCAGGCCCTGCTGCTGGCATTAAAATCCAGGAGGAATGAAGGGATACAGGACATCCCAGCCATGCGACGGACACACAGCCCTCACTGGGGTCCCCTCCTGTCCCCACAGAGGGGCTCCCAGCTGGGAGCTGCCTCTGCCTCCCAGATCCCATCTAGAGCCAGAAAGTGTTTCCTGATGTGTAACCTCCACTTCACCCCGAGCTCCACGTGGACGGGGCAGTGGTGGCCTCACAGCCTGTCCTGTCCCCACACAGCTGTGGTGTCCCCACGGAGTCCCTGCTCCTCTGCTGCTCCAGCTGGGTGGGGGATGGTCCCTTGCCTCACTCCCACCCCTCAGGGGGTTCTCCCTCCAAGGAATCGGCTCATCCACCCCATCTGCCACACCAGCAGGACTGGCACCACCTCGGGATGGCTCCTTGGGGTGGGCAATCCCTTTTCTCATGGCTTGCTCTGGGCTGGCAGTGCCACCTCAGCTCCCACACCCCTCATGCAGCAGCAGAGCCATGCTGTCACCCCCTGGATGTCCAGGATTGCTGTGGGATCAATCCCAGGGCCATTTGGCTGCCTGGGCAGTGTGTCCTGGGCTGGGGTGTGCGGCTGCTGCTTGGGGCAGAGGAGCAGCTGTGTTTATTTTCCATCTGCTGCAGGGAACAACAGGGGGAATTTTTTATTTTTTTTTTTGTTATTAGTTTTATTTTTTCGAGGCTTTGTGTGTTCTTCACCAGCCAGAATCCGTCATGTAAACATCCTGCTGTGTCTTTAGGAGGGGGGAGGTGTCCGGCCTCCCACTCTGCAGGGCTGTCCCTCTTGTCCACCCTCCACCACCAAAAGGGGCACAGGGGAGTGCCACCATCCCTCCAGCTCAGCATGGCTCCTGTGACCTGGCTGGTCACCCTGAGGATCCCCAGGAATCCCCAGGAATGCAGGAGACATCCTGGCTGCAGACTGCTGCCAGTGCCAGCCCCGAGTACAGCATCCAACAGGCAAATATCTGCCAAAAATGGCTCAAATTCTGTCCCTTCAGAGGGGGATGAGGTGGTGCCTGCTGGGGGGAGGAGAGAAGGGCATGTCCTGGGGTCAGGGGGTTGGGATACCCCAGGAAAACTCCCAGCCTGCATCCTGTGGGCACTGGAGTCTCAGCCAGGGGGTGCACGGGAGGCAGAGAGGGCAGGAGGCTGAAAGGGGGAGACAGAGAACCACCAGGATTTGGGACCACAAGGAACCTGAGGGCTTGCTCTGAGCATCCCACAGCGCTTTCCTGTCCCCTGCTCCAGGCAGGAGCACAGACATCTCCTGCTGGGGTGTGTGGCTGGATGAACCAGCAGAGCGTCCCAGGCAGTGACTGGAATCCCAACGAGCAGGGGCTCCCTGACCCCTTCACCCCCTCTGCAGCCACAGCCTACCCAGCTCCTGGTGTGACTCCTGGGGGACACGGGGGACACAGGGACACGGAGCAGGAGGCACGGTGCTGGTGGCACAGGGCTCTGGAAGAATGTGCTCAATCACCCCGCTGAGATTCCCAGTCCCGGGGGCTGTGTGGAAGCAGGAGGGGAGGGGCAGCCCCGGCTGCTGCCAAGGCTTCATCAGCAGGTTTGTTCCGAGTCGCGGCCAGCCTGATTAATCCAGGCTGCCTCTGCTGGGCTGCTGATTCCTGAGCCTGCCAGAGAGCACATTTGGGACTATTATGCACAGAAAATTGTGCAGGTTCTGGCTGAATTACCGGTGTCCAGGGAAACGGAGCATTCCCTCGGTGGCACCGATGCTAATGGTGCTGCAGCAGGGCCGGTGCCTCTCTGTGGGTGTCAGACACACGCAGGGGACAAAGCCCGAGGCTCCAAGGGACACCAGTCCTGCTCTGAACGGGACAGGGAAGACCAGCTGCTGGCTCAGAGCATCATCATCTTCGGTGGGGGGGAGAGGAAGAATCTGAAGCTGAGGGGCAGCTCTGTGGCTGGGGGCTGTGGGGACATCCAGCCTTGGATGGAGACATGCAGCCTCCAAAAGGGCCATCCAGCCTCCAAAAGGGCCATCCAGCCTCCACTGGGACCAGAAACACAGCCCCAGCACCCAGGAGAGTTTGGCGACTGCAGCTTGGCTTTGTTTACCCTGCAACTTTCTGTGGCTGTGGCTGGAGTTTGTTAAGGGGTCAGGGGGTTTGGGTTGTTTTCCTGTACTTTACAATTTCCTATGTGGGACTTTATGAGACGAGAGGGCGCCTCCAGCCACAGAGACACTTTGGTTTGGGTTAGAAATGGAAGGAAGGGAAGGAATAAATGCACCCAGGCATCACCTCCCCCTCCCTGCTGTCTCTCTCTCCCTCGCTATCTCTCCTCAGTCCCTCACCAGCTTCCTCTGGCTTGGGGGAACCTTGTTTAAAGCAAACACAATATATTTTTAATGAGGCCTGTTAATTAGCCCTGGCCCCAGCCCGTTGCACATGGCTTCCTTGGAGCTGGGCCGGCTCTCCGGAGCTGCCGCCGGCTCTCGCAGAAAATCACGGAATTGCTGAGGCTGGAAAAGCCCTCTGAGATCAGAGAGTGCCACTGTCCCCCAGCACTGCCAAGGCCATGACTGGCCATGTCCCCAGGTACCACATCCACACAGCTCTTAAACCCCTCCAGGGATGGGGATTCCACTGGACAGCCCTTCCCAAGAAGAAATGATCCCTAATATCCAACCTGAAGCTCTCCTGGGGCATCATGAGGCCGTTTCCTCTTGGCCTGTCCCTTGTTCCTTGGGAGCAGAGCCAGACCTGCTTCTTCTGCCCCATGTGCAGATCGCCATCGTGCCAAGGTGACATTCCTCCTTGTCACAGCAGGTTCCTGCTGGCATCCTGCTGCAGGCACAGGCAGCTGCTGCCCCAGGACCTGCCCCTGGCACTTGTTTTTGCACAAACACTGGGGCTGCTGCATTGATAAGGTGCCAGCAGTGCCTTTCCCTGCTCTCCCAGACCCTGAGGGCAAACATTCCTGGCATATTTGTCATGTTCAGCTCAATACAGCATCCTTCAGAAAAGAAAAAAAAAATCAAATAAAAGAAAATCCGGTTCTTCCACTACTCCCTTCAGTGTTCTTTCACACTTCAGCTTTTGCGTTGTTCCAGCCCTGAAGAACTGTCTGGATGGGGAGGTCTGGAGAGTTGCAGCCCTCACCCGGCTGGGGCAGGGCTTGAGGGGCTCAGCTTGGGGTGGGGACACTGGAGGAGCCCCCACCATGTCCCTGATCCCCACGGGGACCTGGGGAGAAAGGAGCTGGAGGTGCAGTGGGGCAGGTGCCCATGAGGCTTGGGGGTGGCAGGGACATGGGGAGGGTGGCACAGGGTGGCCTCAAATGAGACCTCAAAAGCAGGGAAAGGGTTTCTCATTGTGTATTTTTATTAAGTTAAACAGAGCTCAAGGATTCTCTGCCACCCTGGAGTCCAGTGGCTCTGGCCACTGTGGTGGCACCAGACCTGTCACCCATGGCTGGCCCAGCAGCACCACCTCACCTCATCCCATCCCTCTCCCTCCTCAGCAACCACCCTCCTTTTGTGCCCTTTGTTCTTCCACCAAAGCTCTCAACCCACCCTCCTGCAGGTTCATCAACACTTGGTTTGAGGCTGGCAGGTGACTTCCATCCCCAAGCTCCGCCAGGAACGGCCCTTCCCAGGGGTGCCCCTCCCAGTGCCGCCCATGCCGGGAGCTGCTCCCGTTCAAAGGCCACCTGGCTCCGGGGGCGAGAGCTTCAGAGAGCTCGCCCAGCTTGGGAAAAAGCCTCCCAGGCTCTTCTTTCCCAGCTGTTTTTGCCTCCTGAGCCCGGTGGATGAGGCTGTGCTGTTGGCACGCTGCTCCCCTGCCATGATCCTCCACCTCTGCCAGGAACACAGCCCCAGGGGCGGGATGGGGTGGGGTGGGATGGGATAGGGGCCACAGCTGCCTCCAGGATGCAGGTCTGGGGGAGTCCAAGGAGCTGGGGGAATGGGGAAGCAGCAGGGAGGGGTTTGGGGCAAATCCCCGCTCCTGCGGGCAGCTGCCCATCCCACCCTGCCAGGACCCAGCAATGCTCACAGCTTTCCCACTCCCATCCCCAAATCCACCCCCAGGAAAGTGATGTTTTTGGAGGAGAATGAAAGGAAAGCCAGGGAACTCTTGCTGTGCTAATTCTGTCAGGGAGCCAAGGAATATGAAGCACCCCTTTGTTTTTTGGAGCAATTATCCTCCACGGTTTGGCTTTTGGTATCTCCATGTGTGTGAAATGAGGGATTACATCCCCCTTATCCATGGGGTGATCACTGCCTCCTCTCCTCACTCCCCCATTCCTGGGCTGTGCCACACTGGGTACCCAGTCCAGCTCCCCCTGCCCTGCTCAACGAGTCTGAAAGATGCAGAGCATCCCTAAAAATGCAGAATCCCAGAATCACTGGAATTGGAAAAGCCCTCCAAGACTGAATCCAACCTGTGACCATCCCAGCCCAGAGCTCTGAGTGCCATGTCCAGTTGTTCCTTGGATACCTCCAGGGATGGGGTCTCCAAACCTCCCTGGGCAGCTCTTTCCAAGGCCTGACCCTTTCAATGAAAAAAATTGGTCCTGATAATGAATCCTGGCCATGGATGTTTGCTACAATGGAGCTTTCTGGCTGTTTCCCCAAGCCATCACCTGCAGCACCCCAACATCTCCCTGGAATGGATCCCCCTCATCCCAATTCCCACCCAAGCAGACCCATGGCTCCCACTCCTGGATCCAGCTGTGATTCAGCTGCTGTACCACTCCAGGGAGTCTCTGATGCTCTGAACTCCAGGATCCTCTGTGGCCACAGCCCCACCCTGAGCTGTGTGATGGGGAGGCAGGAGCTGAGTGCTCCCTGTGCTGGCCTAGATCCCACCACGCAGATTTCCAAGCTCCAGGGATGGGATTGGGGCAGGCAAACGCTCTGCAGTGGCCCCAGAGCCTCCCCCTGCTCTGGCTGCCCCCACGCTTGGCTCTCCATCACAGCAGCTCCTTCCACATCCCATTCTGAGCCAAAGGCTCCCTGAGACCCCCCTTATCTCTCCTCAGGGCTGCCAGGTTTTACAAGGGGCTTTACTTTAAAGCACAGAGCAAATCTGAGGAGTGTAAAAGCAGAGCCTGGAATGCTGCAGGGCCAGTGGATGCTGCAGGGCCAGCCCGGCCTGGGGACACAGCTCTGGGGTTCCCTCCGTGATGCTGCCAGCCTCAAACGTGACACTGGAAACAGCTGCCAGAGAAAACATTCCTGGGTTGGCTGGATGAAGGATTTGAGCAAAGTTCCTGCCTTTCCTCTCCTCTAAAGGGAGCTGATGGAAAAGATGGAGAGCGGTTTTCTACATGGACAGTCAGTGACAGGAAAAGGGGAAATAGTTTTAAATTAAAAGATGGGAGATTTACATTGGCTATTAGGGGAAATTCTTCCCTGTAAGGGTGGGGAGGCCCTGGCCCAGAGAAGCTGTGGCTGCCCCTGGATCCCTGGAAGCGTCTAAGGCCAGACTGGACAGGACTTGGAGCACCCTGGGATAGTTGAAGGTGTCCCTGCCATGGCAGGAGGTGGCACTGGATGAGTTTAAGGTCTCTTCCAACCCAAACCATTCCATGATTCTATGATTTAGCAGCCCTCCCATCTGTCCTTCTCCCATGGAAGGGACCAGAGACCTCACATGCACAGAGGCTGTGGCAGGGACAAAGCTGGAATGCTCCCTGTGTCCCTGCAGGAACACACGTATGTTCCCTGTAGGGAAACCACAGCAGGATAAACAAGGCTGAGCTCCTTGGGCTGTCCCACATCCAGCTCTGGGGAGCAACTCAGACCTCCCTCTCTCATCCCTCCTGCAGCTGCAGCTGCCTCCGGTTTGCAGAGGGTCCAGAGGGCCGGGAAACCTGGAATCAGCCTGGGCTGAACAGGACGTGAGCAGGAGCATCTGTCCAGCAATGCTGGGCACGGACACGGCGCTCCTGGGGCCAGGGGAGCGGGCTGGGAGGCAGCTGTGCTGAGGGATTGCACCAGGAGCATCCTGATCCTGCAATTCCCAGTGCCCCCTGCACAGTGCGACAGCAAGACAGGCTGGGAGAGCTGGGGGGGCTCATCTGGAGAAGAGAAGGCTCCAGGCAGAGCTTAGAGCTCTTCCAGGGCCTAAAGGGGTTCCAGAAGAGCTCATAGGGACTTGAGACAAGGGATGGAGGGACAGGATGAGAGGGAATTTCTTCCCACTGCCAAGGGGCAGGGTTAATTGGAATATTGGGAAGGAATTCTTCTGTGTGAGGGTGGGGAGGCCCTGTCACAGGGTGCCCAGAGAAGCTGTGGCTGCCCCTGGATCCCTGGAAGTGTCCAAGGCCAGGCTGGACAGGGCTTGGAGCACCCTGGGGTAGGGGAAGTTGTCTCTGCCCATGGCAGGGGTGGAAGGACACCCTGGTCTGTACAGCCCTTTCCAACCCAAAGCAGTCTGTGATCCCATGGTTCCCTGGGCAGAGGCTCCATGCTCACTCCCCATGCAGCTGGGGTGCTTTGCCTTCCTTTCCTCACGATTGCAAAGGAAGGTTTGGAAGCAGCAGCTGCAAAAATGAGGGTGAAAACCAAGAACCTGTGACTTAAATTTGGAGGATTTTATCTGTGTGAAGGTTCTTTGTGCAGTCTTGGAGCTGGCGATCCTGATGGGAGCTGCTGTGATTCCAGGAGGATTCAACGGCAGTTCTGCAGGAGGTTTAGCCCCAACAAAAGAGAGGAAGAACAAAACCACCTGGAGGAAGCGGTGGAACCCATTTCCTATTGGAATGGCTGGGAAGAGCAGGAGTCTCTGCCCAAAGCAACGCTGGGCTCATACCTGATTGTTTAATGAGCTTCCCACAGGATGAGGACCTGAGCAGAGGAATTCCAGGCCATGGAAGAGGACACAGCAGCCCTGGTGGGTGCAGGGGGTCCGGGTGCTCCCCAACACCCACATCCCCAGCAAGCAATGGATTTCCTTATCAGAAGCACCTGACAGAGACCCAGCTGCTCCAGCTCCAATGAAGGAGCTGTCAGCTCCATGGGATGGGGGTCTCCTGGCACAGGGAGGCGAGGGACGAGCCAGCCCCTCTGCTCCTGGCCATTCCTCGGGAACATCTCTGCCTGGAGGCTTTAATGACAAAGCCAAATGTGTGTGAGGAGGTGTAAGCCAAGGAGCCCATGCCAGGTCCTGCTACCTACTTAATACCTGGGGCCTGTGCTGTGCTGACGATTCCCGCCTGGATAATGAATATTTTTAGCACTCTGCTAGAGTGCTTTTAGTGCCCGGAGAGGCCGTTCCTGGCCGGCTCCAAAGGCGGTGCTGGGGCTGCTGATGTTATTCCAAGGATGTCTTCCTCTATACAGATCCCAAAGGACTTGCAGAATATCCTGATCTCTCTCTCTTTTATGATGATTTTTTTTTCAACTTTCTCTGATGTAAGCAGAAATAAATCCTCTGCTTTGGAAACAGGGAAAGCTGCCGGGCCCTTCCCGGCTCCAGCACCGGGCACGGAGCAGGGACAAAGGGCAGATCTGTCCCTGTCACCCCCTCCGGAGCCTGGGGCTGAAGGAAAGGTCCATGCTGGGAGCAGAAAGGGGGGGTTGGCCCCTACCCTTTGGTGGGAGCGAGGGGCTCCATCTGGAAGCACTAAGGATGGGGGGAAAGCCGAGTTTCCAGTATTGTGTTTGGCTGGGATCTTGTTGTAGCGACTGCTGTTAATGCAAATCCCGGGGTGATTCGCTCCAGCTCACTTAGCGCGGGCGCGAGGCAAAGAAGCAGGATTTCTCCAGCTGGAGCCAGCAGCCAGGGCAGCAGAGGAGGAGATGGAGGAGAAAGAGAAGGAGGAGGAGGGCACTGGGATGCCCAGCTGCATGAACTGCCCTGGGCACTGCAGGGAAGAGCCCATTGGGGTCTCCTCATGATCCCTGGACATCCCTCTGGGGTGTTTTCTGGGCTTTTGGGATTATATTTCTGAAATTTTTGGCAGTTGCTGAGGTTGTTGTTTATATCCATGACACCAGGCGATGAACACCCACCCTGATCCCCAGGAAAGAGCCCTCACTGCCTGAGCTCTGGGGGCTTTGTGTCCCACCCAGGGGCACCCACTGCCTGCACTCCTCTGCTCTGTTCATCCCTCTCAGAAGAGCTTTTTTCCTTGCAGGTTTAAGTAGGGATATGGGATGGTTGGGCATTGGCATGGGCAGCTCATCACAAGCACCCACAGCCACTGGAGGCAGGATCTGCTTTCCCAAACAGATGAATTCCTCAGCCCTGGAGCACCCCCTCCCCTCTCCTCAGGTTACTCCGCTAATCCCAGCAGGAGAGGCATTGCTGATAACTGGGAGATGCTTTGGGTGGGAGGTGTCAGGATCCTCCATCCCGTGCTGGAGGACACACGTGGCAGCCCCAGGGTCACTTCCCACCTTGGGCAGAGCTCTGGAGAGCTTCACCCAGGAATGAGAAAATTCCCTGTGACATGGGGAGTGAGCCCTGACACCTCTCTGTGGCCGGGGGCTGGAGCTGTGGATTGCTGGAGAGGGTGTTCCTGCCCTCCCAGGGATCCCTGTCCTGGCCTTCCCACACCCAGGGCATGGGCAGGGCAGCAGGTGACAATTTGAGCAAAAACTGATCCCATTCCAGGTTCCTGAAGTCACTGTGCCTTTGCGATGTGCTAATTCCTGGGCCCGCACAATAATTGATTCCAGATCCCGGAGCAGTTTTGCAGGAGGGCGATGGATCTTCGCAGCCCTTCCCACCTCCAGCACAGGGAACCTGCAGCTGCAGAGGGACCGGGGCACAGCCCCTGCTGAGGGAGGGATGGTGGGAAGGGCATCAGCTTCCCGGGATGCTGCAGGGCTCAGATCCAAGCTGGAACAGCCGTGGGTGGCCATTCCATGCATCCCACCTCCTGATCCACCTCATCCTCCCCGGCTGCTGCACGTGTCCCCCACCGCAGGGACATCTGCTCCTGCTCTTCCCTCCCCCCTGCAATCCAGGCCGGAGGTGCAGCTTCAATCTTTCCAAGGGTTCAGGAAGGTCAAAGACTTTTTCCGATGGTTCTCACCGGGCTGTGCCTTCCCCGGATTGCATCAGGGCAGGAGAGTGCTCGTGATCCCCCACATCCGACCCCACGGTGAGCTCATTCCTTGGCCGGGCTGCTCCCATCCCAGATGGATTTATTCACCCCTCTGCCTGTCCCACAGAACGTGGATCCCAGAGGGTTTTTCCTATGGATCTTCCCTCCAGGACAACTCTTGCTGGAACATCCACAGTGTGTGGGTGAGGGGTGAAGCCTCCCAACCCCCTGCCCATGCACCAGAGCAGGGGGGTTCCAACAATTTCCAAATCCTGGCTCTCCCTGGCCATCCAGGGCAGTGCTTGGAGCCCAAACGGAGCCACTGCGGCTGGGGAAGGTTGTGCTGGGGCAGAGGCAGCTCTAACTTGTTTTTCCCTCTAATAAAAAACTAATAAAGGAGAAAATGAAAAAATAATTTTCTGGAATTTGGCTGTGTCTGCCTGATTTCCTCTGTCCGATCCACAGGGATGTGGATGTGCTGGCATGTGAGATGAGGGACACTGCGGCATGGATGCCTCAGGGCAGGGATCTGCTTCCCTTTTTCCCTTTTTCCATTTTTCCCTTTTTCCCTTTTTCTGTTTTTCCCTTTTCCCCTTTTCCCCTTTTTCCCTTTTTCCCCTTTTCCCTTTTTCCTTTTCCCTTTTTCCCTTTTTCCCTTTTCCCTTTCCCCTCTCCACTTTCCTCTTTCCCTTTTCCCTCTTCTCTTTTCCCCTTTTCCTTTCCCTTTTCCTTTCCCTTTCCCTTTTCCCTCTCCATTTGTCTTCCCCTACTCTTTTCCCTTTAGCTTTTCACCCTTTCCCTTTTTCCTGCTCCTTCCTCTTGCTCTTCTCCTTCCTCTTGCCCTTCCACTTTTACATTTCCCTCTGCCTATTCCCTTCCCCTTCTCCTTCCTCTTTTCCTCTTTTCCTCTTTTCCTTTTCTCTTTCCCTATTTCCTTCCCCTTTTCCCCTTCCTCCTGCACCACCACGCCTGTTCCATCCCTTCTGCATCCCATCTTTTCCCTGCTTCCCACTCAGTGCCTCCTGCCCTTTCCACCCTCTCCACAGCCATGGTCACCCCTTGGCAGGGCCCAACCCCCTGATCCCCTCTCGTTGTTGTGTTGGGCTCGGAGCATTCCCGGGTGTAAATCCCTGCTCAGGGCCCATCCCGTGTTATTTATGCTCCCGCCGAGACCCCGCGCTCTTTTATCCTCCTCTTTAATCCGAACCAGAGAGGGGTTTGGCTTAACCCAGTCTGCAGCATTCCCACTCTGGCCCCTGCCAGCCCTGCTCCTTGGAAATTCAGATAAGGGGAAGATTTATTCCGGCGAGGGGGGGGTTAAGGGAGAGTCACTTTTGGGGGTTCTTTGAAGATAAATTTAACTTGTTCTTATCTGCTGCACTTAACCAAAAGTTAACGCTGGGGGGGCTGTTGGAGGGGGTGGTTTTAATCTTTGGCCTCTTCCATTTTGGGTTCATTCCAGGGACATCCATCTCTCTGGCCAGGTAAAGAATTCCGGTCCCTGCCAGCACTGGGAGAACTGGAGATGCTGTGGATAACTGTGGGATCCTGCCCCCCCTGCAGCACTGACTCATCACCTCCATGGGGTGGGGGTGGAAAGGGGAGGTCCTGGCCGTGTGGGGCTCTAATCCCCCCTAAATTCATTGACAGCCCTGCCCCCATGCCTGGGCTAATGAGCACAGGGCTAATTAGTGCCCCACGTGCTCAGGGCCCAGCTCTTGGCACCAGGGGTTATTAAGGTGCTGCCAGCCGGGGTGACATGGAGGGTGTGGGGGGCTCCCCATGCTGGGAGGGGGGTTCACAGACCCTCTCCAGGAGCTGTGCCCTTGCCTTGTCCCAATCCATGAGGATCCCTTTGCCAGATGTGTGTCTGCCTGGATCTGGGGGCAGAAGTGCCCCAATCCCTTCAGGCAAGCTTCAATTTTGGGATGACCTGAGCAGCTGCAGGTGACATCCCTGGGGTACCTGTGCTCGTGTCTGGGCAGAGCACATAAATACGGTTTTTTTGGTTGTTGTTGTAGTTGTAGTTCTGTTTGTGGTTTTGTTTTTGGTTTTGTTTTTGTTGTTGTTTTTGCACAGTTTCTTGCGGTACGAAATTTTGGCCAGAACGTTAAAGGTTTTCCTTGTGTGAGCAAGGAGAGGATGAGAAATAGAAAGTGTGGAGGAAATCTTTGCCTCCTGCCTGCTCTCTATGCAAAGCCAGCCATAGGTTTGCTGTTCTCTGTTCCCACATCCCCTTGCTGGAGCCTGCCTGGCACCCAGGGCCCCCATCCTGGGAATGGTGACGATGCCTGGAGCAGCCACATGTCACTGCAAAGGCCACTTCCCGTGGCTCTCTGGGATGGTTGTCCCTGACCTGTGACCTCAAGGTCAGCAGGTATTGACAACCCCCCCATTCCTGGGGGAAAGGAGCCCCCAGCCAGCCCAGGAATTCACGGCTTTGTGGAGTCAGAGCATCCCGGGATGGGCACTGCAGCTCCGGATCCCTCTGCTCCAGGCCCCTCCGGGCCAAGGGCTGGCTCCTATCACTGATTCCCATCACTAATTTATGTCCCAGGGCTTGGGCTGCCTTAATTCACCCGAGGAGCGAGGGCAGGTCCTGGCAGCAGCAGTATTTCTGCCAGAGGTTATCTGGGAATTCCGCCTGGCTCTGCCGGGGGTTATCTGGGAATCCTGCCTGGCTGTCATGACCCTGCATGGGCTGAGCTGTGCCCTCCCCTGCCAGGGTCCCACTCATCACCCCAGAGCACTCCAGGACTGTCACCTTCCCCCCCAGGGTCACGGGATGTTGACCTGGCACAGATTGTGGGACAGCTTTGGGGCAGGAGAATGTGGGAAAGCAGGGAGGGAAAGAGTTCTGGATGGGGATCCTGGTGGTTCTGCTTCCTAACAGGGATTTCCTACAGTGTCTCCCTTGGAAAAGGGGCTATTTAAGATGGTCCAACCAGCAGGAAATAGTTAAAAGCAGCCACAAGTGTCCAAAATTTAGACAGAAAGGACTAATGGTGGAGAGAAGAGCTGAGGAAGGGATGAAATCCATGACTTTCCTCAGGCTGCACCAGCAGCTCCAGAGGGTGAATCGGCTCCTATCCATGGAGCAATGATGTTTTCCATGTGCTTTGTGCTCTCTCCATGCACTGCCCTGGGTGGGAAGTGCACAGGAACCATTTCCTCTCCCTCCCACCCCCTGGAAGGTGGATGCCGGTGGGGCAGCAGCGATCCATCAGGCTGAGGACATTATTTGGGTTTCAATCAACTGGAAACGAGGGAGTACCTGCGGAACAGGAGAGGGAGGGGGCTGCATGTGGCTGTTGAAAGGTCGGGGGCCCTGGGGATCTCTTGCCTTCTCCTGATAAATTGAGGCTGTGTGTTCCAACCCCATCCGGTGTCAGTTCGTCTCCACCAGGGAATGGGATAGGGGCACCTTCCTGGATGTCACTGGGGCATCCTCCAGGACTGTGTTGAAGGCAAATAAAGGTGTCCCCCTGCTCTAGCTCCTCATTCGGCACAGTGTGTCCTTAGGGATTGAATTCCCAGCAGGCAGGAAAACCTCCATGTCCCCAAATCAGCAGTGACCTTGTTTTCCAAATCCTTTTCTGGAGGAGCTGCCCTTCCTGAGCCCCTGGAAATGGGATGTGGGTCCTGTCCCCACAGTGCTGAAGGACAGGATCCCCCTGGGAGCCTTTTCCCACTTGCCAGCATCCTGCAGGCATGGCCTGGGTGAGCTGGGAGCGTCCCAGTGAGCAGGAATGTCCCAGGTAGGACCTCGGGAGTGGCTTTTGGTGGTGGCAGTGCCAGGGCAGAGAACAGGCAGGGATCAGGCAGGGAACAGGCAGGAATCAGGCAGGAATCAGGCAGGGAACAGGCAGGGAACAGGCAAGGATCAGGCAGGGATCAGGCAGGGAGCAGGCAGGGATCAGGCAGGGAACAGGCAGGGATCAGGCAGGGATCAGGCAGGGATGCCATGAATGCAACATTTTGGGAAATCCAGTGTCCTTCCTTTGGAGGGGACAAGGGAAGCCCCAGCCCTGCCAGAAAGCAGCAGGGACAGCCCTGGAACTTTTCCAGCAGAGAAGAGATCCTGGAAAGGTGAGGCTGAGGGCAGGAGCCTGCGGAATGGGAGCTGCAAAGGTTTTTTGAGCCCTGAGGAGAACAACTTGCCTGGAGGCAGGAGAAAGGACAGGAAATAGAGTCGGCTGAGGCAAGGGTAGGGAACAAAGTCCTCCAGCACTTCAGAGGGAGAAGCTCTGCCAGGGAATTTGTGCCTCCATGAGAAAGCCACAGGCAAGAAAAGGGAAGTGAAGGTGGGAAGGACACTGCAGAGGAGAGGGAGGATTTTCTGTGACGGATTTTTTCAGAGCCAAAGTCCCTGTGAAGGAAGTGCTGGGGGTGAGGGGCTGCCACTGCCAAGGAGAATCCCAAAATCATCAGCCCCAAGGAGCACCAGCCTCTCCAGGAGTGCAGGAGGATGGAACAGCTCTGCTGCCAGAGCAAAGGGATCAGGCTGGGAAGTGGCCAAGGAAAAAACCAATTGTTAAAAATGCCGATTCATCAACTTTGTCAGGAGCAGATCGGCACTATTTGCCTTTTTCACTGCAAAAAAAAAGAGAGAGAATACCTCCCCAAATTATTGAACACGTTTTTCTGTTTCGAAAACCCTGAAATTAAACTTAATGACAGGAAAACATATTAAAAATAAATGACCATCGTGACTGAAACAAAAGCTTGGGAAAATCCAGGGGGAGCACATTTGGGTTGTCCTGAGCTCCTCTTTGCAGATATTTTCCCTTCCCCCACATCATCTTTTAGCTGCTTTTTTTGAGCTGTCACATCCCCAATGCCCAGTGTGGCAGCTGGGGATGGATTTGGATGGAGAGGAGCCCATCCAAGAGGATGATGAGGACAAGATGGAGTGGCAGGAATCCACAGAGGATCCTGGATGGAGCTGTGAGCTGGGAATTTTACCTGCACCTCTTGACTCACTTCAAGCCAACACTGAACCCATTTTGTGTTCTGCTCCCAGGCTTCCCAGAGAGGGATTGCAAAGTCCTTGAGGCACAACGAGGTGCTAAAGTTATAATAAATAAGGTTTTAATTAAGCTTGTGGTCCCCAAAAAAGACCTTGGTGAAAGATGGGAGCAAATCCCACCGAGGGAATGTCAGCCCTACAAAGAGTGAGGCTGTGTGAGACCTGTAATGGCTCTGCCAGAAGGGCTCTCCCTTGGACAGAAAGTGAGAAAAGATGCCTTAATTGCTAATCCAGAGCAACTCGGAGCCATAGGCACAATGTCCCCTCCCCGGTGCAGGGAGGATGGGCAGGGAATTCCTGGAATGATTAATCATGGGACAAACTCTTTACAAACATAGAGAGGTGAACCCAAAGACTGGAGGCTCCTCTGGAAAAGGGATTTTAGCAGGGGAGAGGAAGGGGCTGGAGCAGCTCCCAGCAGTGACTGCTCTGGGTGACCTCGGTGGCCCCAAGCAAGGGCAGGGGTGGCATTTCCTGGCTGCTGTGGGGAAGTGCTGCTCCTGAGGGAAGATCCCTACTGGAACTCACCATCCTGGGGGCTGGAGCAGTGAGTTCAGGGTCTGGGGAGCTGGTGGATGCTCCATTGGCTGTGCAGGGCAACCACAGGACATCCCTGACAGCAGGACATGAGTCCCTCATCCTTGTCCCGTGCAAGGGAGGGCACATGCCTGCACGACTCAGCGAAGGGATGTGCTGGGGGGATGAGGGCAGGGAGAGGGGCAGGAAACTCCAGTGGGAAATCCTAGAATCCTTTAGGTTGGAAAGGATCTCCAGGACCATCGAGTACAACCCTTAACCCAGCGCTGCCAGATCAGCCTCTGTGGGGAGCTGAGGGTGTCTGGAGAGCTGGGGGGCAGAATGGGGAGCCCTGAGTGCCACGAGCCTGCAGCTGGGAAGAGGCCAGGGCTGGAAGGGATGGCAGGAATGGCAGGACAGGCAGGACAGGCAGGACAGTCAGGACAGGTAGGTCTGGCAAGGCTGGCAGGACAGGCAGGACAGTGGGCAGCATCCTGCCCCCCAACCATCTTGCTCAGCAGCATCAGTGCAGCCCCAGGTCATGTTTTCCCATTTCCACAGCACAGCTGGTGGCCCGGGGAAGCTCCCAAAGCCCCGAGCCATGTCTGCAAGCACTCGCTCAGCCGGAGCCCGGAGGGTGGGGAGGGATGGGCGATGAGTGGAGCCGTTTGTGTGCCGGGGATGCTCTTCCTGACAGGAGCCGCCCGCGGGGCAGATCCCGGTGTCCCGGGGATTCCTCCGGCTGCCAAGCCCATCAAAGATCCCCAACACCTCCGGGGGAGGCGGCGGGGTGGCCACGGGGTGCAGGGCTCCCGTGGCTCCGGGGTTGTTCTGGTGCAGAGCTGGGGGATGTTCCTGTGGCTGGATTTTGTCCTGAGCTGGTGGGAGCAGCTGGTGAAGCTGTGGCTGCTCCTGTCCGGCTGCTCCAGCGTCCTGGAAAAGCCCGGTGGGGTGTCCCAGGAGAGGAGACCTGAGGGAAGGAGGGGTGGGATGCCCTGCATTTACTGTGGGGTGAGATGTCCCCACATCGAGGTGGCTTTGGGAGGCTGGGATGTCCCCACATCGAGATGGCTTTGGGGGTGCGATGTCCCCACCCCGAGGTGCCCTTGGGAGCTGGGATGTCCCCACATTTCCCAGCATAAGGGCAGTTGTGTCCCCGTGCGCTGACCCGGGGAGGCTCCGAGCGGGGCTGGGAGGGGCAGCAAAGGTCTCGATCAAAGCCGGCTCCCTCCTGCCGCCCCCCCAGCGCTCCCCTGGCCCCGGCAGCTGCCCGGTAATGGCTTTCAGGTGTCCCCCCGGGAACCGGGCACGGAGGTTCAAAGGGAGAGGCTCAAAGGGAGAGCGGGGGCTCCCGAGCGAGCCCGGGGTGCGGCGGGGCCGGGGGGCTGCGGGGGGACAGGGACAAGGGGGTGTGACACCAGTCCGTCCCCCCTCCTTGTGCCCGCCAAAGGCTGGTGTTGAAACCTCCTTTTTGCCACGGAAGAGCTTGGGTGGAGAAAAATTCAAATGTGAACGTTTTTGAGTTTTTATTTTCCCCAATTTCACTAAAAAAAAAGTCGTGTTCCCTGCCCTCCCGATTTCGATGAAAGACTGAAAACACGACTTCCCCCATCTCTTTTATGTGTAGGGGAAGTGACCAGTCTCACTCCGTTTTCCCTCCTCCCGTTTCTCCTTGTCACGGCTGGGCCTGCTCCCCGCGTGCCAGGGCTGTGCCATTGGCCCGAGGTGGCAGAACCCGCACGAAGAGTGAGAAAAAGAAGACATGAAAGTGGTTTTATCTCCCGGGATGGATGTTAACACCCTTCACCCCACCCAAGGATGATGTAGAGAGGAAAAACCCAAGGAAAGAGCCCAGGAAAGGGGGATCCAGAGCTGCCGGGGGGAGGATGGGGATAACCAGGATGGGTTTGGGCGCTGCTGGGTGGCGCTGGTCCCACCTGCCTGGCGGAGACTTTGGCATCCAGGGGCGATGGAGCTGCTTTGGCAGCGAACACCTGCGGGGCTGGGCCAGGGAAAACAAAGGTGAGGTGTGGGATGGAGGGCGAGGGGTTCGCGGGGTCGGCCGGCTCCTTATCTCCCGCACTGTTTGCTCCAAGATTAACCCGAGCCTGCAAGATGCGAAAGTCCAAGGAAAAGCGAGGCTGGGGTGGGATGATCGGGGGCCTCTCCCCCTTCCCCCGGCGGGATGGCCGCGCTCTCCGGGAGGGCTGGGGTTTAAAGTCCAGGCGATTGCAGGGTGATTTACGACTCATTATTCTCTGCTGCAAGGGCTGGTTAATGAGCAATCAGGGGTTGGGCAGGCGCGGGGGAAGGGGGGAATTGCGGGACATTCCCCTGGGGAAGGGGCTTCTCTCCCTGGGGCTTCTCTCCCTGCGGCTTCTCTCCCAGCTCATCCCGGGACAGGAGCAGGGAACAGCGCTGGGAAGGCCGGGGAAAATCATTCTCAGCCCCCTCAGCTCAAGGACAGGGCAAAGAATTCCTGGATCTTTTCCATGTTTTACACACCCCCTGCCACCACGTTTAGCTGTTTCCCCATTACTTTCCAATCATGCCAGTTATCAGGAGCCCATTTATCTGATAATCTGGGACTTGGAATTATTCCATGTTTTTGTAGTAGGTGATAACACTTCCCCATCCTGCTGACTCCATCAGTTTGTCTGGAATGGTGTGGACGGGCGCAGGAAGCATTCCTGAAGGAAAGTCTCCCAAACCGGGCCAGAACCAGCTGGATTATGGCAAAACCTGGAAGAGAGGGAGGCAGCTCTGCTTCTCTCCTTGCTCACAGCCAGCTGGCCATTCCTGCCCGGAGAGGGGATCTCGCTCCCAGCAGGGCCTTGGAAGAGTTAGGATGGAACAAGAGGATTCCCTGCACCCCGTGCCCTCGGGGCTTTGCCTGCCCTTCCCCGCTGAGTGCGGCACAAACATCAGCGGATAAAAAAATCCCATAAGCGAACCCCAGGGCAGGGAGGGAGGGGAATGGGAAGCTGAGCCAGACCGGCAGCGCCTTGGGAAGGCGCCGCAGGGAATGGCTGTGCCTAGAGCATCCCAAATCCCTGCCAAAGCCAGGGCAGGAGCGGGGCAAGGCAGCCCCTGGCTGACCCCGGCCCTCCCGCAGGATGGTGCGTCCCGCCTGGCTGGAAGGTTCTGGAGCTCCCGCGCGCATTCCCAAAGCTTTGATTCCTGTCCGGAGCAGTCCCGCGGGCCAGCCTGTCCCGGCAGGGCAGGGGACAGCCGCTCTGTGGCTCGGGGGACAGAGCCCAGCATCAATCACTGCCCCGGCAGGGCTCGCACGATGTGCTGCCCACGGGTCACCGCCCGCGGCCAAAGGGCGCTGCCCGGGGCTCTGGCTTTGCTCGGGCAAGTGGCTCTGGAATAACAACAGCCCCTGCTCGGTTCATCCCACCTGCAGGGAGCCTGTCCGTGGGGCTGGGACAGCCCCGGGTGATCCAGACTGGAGCTGGGGTGGGATCAGTGCCAGGAGGGATTCCCAGAGGGATTCCCGGCTCTCTGTGTCACAGGGACTTGGAATTATTCCATGTTTTTGTAGCCACGGGACAGCCAGGGGGGATTCCCTGCCTGGCGTGCCTGCAGGGGATGCTCTGCTGGAGGTGTGGGATGCTCTCCCATCAGGAGTTTTCCCCTGTTTGTGTGGGATGCTCTCCAGCCTCTCAGGCAGGGCTGGTGGGGCACATCTTTTGCAGACGCTGAGCAAGTGCTCCCATATTTCCCATGACCCCATTAAAGCAGTTTTCAGCTCCAAGGTCAGCACAAACCCTCAGCTTCACTCTGTGTCTCGGCTGCAGCATCCCCAGCCCTGCAGCTGGAACCAAAGGCTCTGTCCCAGCCCCTGGGGGGACAGTGGTGACACCAGAGCTGCTGCCACCACAGCAGCAAGTGGCTGCTCCGGGGAGAGGCAGGAAAAGCAGAGCCCAAATCCCAGATCCAGGAGTGCTGGGGGAGACCCAGCTCCTGCTTCCCAACCCCTCCTGTTTTGTCTGGGCTGCAGCTGCGGGGAACCAGCAGAAAGTGGCAGAGCAGGGACAGAGGGCCCAAATCTGATTTAAGTCGGTGCATTAGGCCAGGGATTATTTGGCTCAGGGGCTGCTGGCTGTGAGCAGGATCCCAGGGAAATGCTCGGTTTGGGATGTCGGGAAGAGCTGCCACTCCCCAGGCCTGGTCGGATACACTGTAATTAATATCAGCCAGGAATTAGGAGGGATTTGGGCGCAGAATGGCCTGAGATTAAGCCAAACAGCAACGTGATCTCAGCTTTGTTAGAAATGCCCTTCCTAAAGGAGCCGTGCTTCCTCGCAGCAGCAGGGCTGGGAGGCTGCAGGAGCTGTCCCCCCTGTCCCTGGTCACCCAGGGACCATGCACAGTCCTGGGATCCCCCCGATCCTGCACCCACAGCCCCAGGCATCACCCACAGGGTGGGGAAGGGCTCAGAGCCTTCACATGGTGCTTCAGAAGCTTTTCTTAGTGGCCTCTCTTAAGTCCCCTCTGAGGAGGGCAGAAGAATCCTCTTCCTCCCCGGGGATCAGATATCAGGGAGTTAAGCAAGAAACAAGATCCAAATCCCCCAGTTCCTCTCTAAGCCTCCTCTTACACAATTGGGTGCCTCCAGGCTGGTCCCTCTGCCCGACCCTGTCCCTCTGTCACCCCTCACCCGTGTCCATGTGTCCAGTGACAGCTGGAGCTTGGGAGGGTGGCTCTTCTGTGGGATCACAGAGCTGGTGCTGCTTTGGGGAACTTTTGGGCTATTTTTCCATCCAGGACACTGCAGAGAGCCCAGGCTGCAGATCCAGAGGCAGGAGAGGAGAAGGAGGAAGAGGAGGAGGAAGAAGGTGGGCTCAGGGGCTGCTTTATCCAGAGAAATCCTCATGTTTGATCCACCCACTCTTTCGGGATCACTATGGAATTACACCAGAGTGGGAGGAGAGGCCCCTCCTGCTCCCCCAGCCCTTGGCCCTGCTGGTGCTCCAGGGGCATCACACCCCAAGTTCCTGCAAGATGGAGCTGCAGGACCAAGTTCCAGGATTGATTTCCACATCCTGCTCCCTGCACGTGCCCAGGTGCTCTCCCCATAGCCCCAGCTCTCCCTGCCCTGGATTTTCCCAGTCCTTCCTCTCCTCATGTTTGGCCCAGGCTCTCCTTCCCTGTGCCAAAGTCAACACGGCCATGGCCACAGCCCAGTGGTGACAGTGCCCAGCAGCCCATGGACAGGTAGGAAATAAATAATGTCAGGAGATAAACAGAGCAAACACGGCCCGGGCTGCTGCATTTCTGACGATATTTGCACACCAGGTGTGTCCACCCCACCCTCCTGAGTCACCCTGAGCAGGGTGTGGCGGGTGGGGTGATGCCCTGGGGGCTCCCCAAAGCTCTGCCGGGGGTGCAGCCCCTGCTTTCCCCAGCTCTTCTCCTCTGTGCCCTTAAAGGGGCACCCAGAGCACCCCAGGTCTGTTCAGGGGAGCGTTGCCCCCTCAGCAGACCCCTCTGGTGCTTTCCATGGATCACCCACACCAGGGTGGATATCAGGGAAGTTGGGGGCCCCACAGCACCCTGAGGATTCCCTGGGAGATCGTGGAATCACAGAATGGTCTGGGTTGGAAGGAGCCTTAAAGATGATTTTGTTCCAAACCCCTGCCATGGGCAGGGACAGCTTCCACTAGCCCAGTTTGCTCCAAACCCCATCTAGCCCAGACTTGGACACCCCCTGATGCTCCTTCTGGAGTCCCCAGTGCAAGATGATGTTTGATTCAAAGAAAATTTGAGTTCTTTGAACCAGGAACTGAGTTTCCAGAACATCCAAGAGGTTGAGGAGCATTGAGGGACCTCAGCTGACCCTGGTGAACCCAGAGCCAGCAGCAGGAGCAGCAGGAGCTGCTGGTGTGTCCAGGAGTTATCCCAGAGCAGTCTGGCTTTGTCCTGCCTTGCTCCCAGCTTTGCCTTTTCCTTCTCTCCTCCCATCTGGCCAGAGGTGGCTGTGTCACTGCCACACCCTGAGCCTGCAGACCGTGTGTTCCCTGCTGGATGAGGGAAGGGCCAGAAGTGTGGATCACATCCCAAATCCAGCTCTTGGTGTGGCAGTGACAGATCCCTTCATCCAACAGGGAGCTTGGAATGGGCTGGTCACTCTGGCACAGCCTCCAGGGATGTGCAGAGAGATCCCAGGAGATCCCAAGCTGCCCCACGGTCCTGCTGGGCTGGTGAGGGATGGCTCCTCTCTTCCAGGAGAGGTTTGGATGTGGCAGAGATGCTTCTCCTGCTGCTTTCCAGCTCTGCCATGGCACAATTCCCACGGAGATGGTGGGGCTGACCTGACATCCATGGAGTGACTCTGCTCCACCACAGCCACATCCTGGGATGCTGCACCTCCACTCTCCATCGTGGTGGCTCCAGGGTGTGGCACAGCAAAGGGACACTTCCCATCCTCCATCCTGCTTTGGGCTGCCTGGAGAGGTTGGTTTTTCATGGATGCACTGCAAAAATCAGAGAGCTTGGGAAAACTCACAAAACAGAGCTGAATTCCTAAAAAAAAACCCATTTGAGAAATTCCTTGAAGCATCATGAAGTGCAAAGGAAAAAAGTCCTGCAAAGCACAATGAAAATTCTTTTAAATCATCAGGAAAATTTCTAGAGTTCCTCATTTGAGGCATTTCTAGAAAACAGTGGAAGAATCTGAGAAAAGTCCTTGGCTGAGGTTCCCTGGATGGAGAAGTTTCTCAAAAGTATTTGGAGAATTTCAAACCAATATCCTAGACTGAAGAATTTCTTGAGAGCCCTTGTGGGAGTCTTGGAATTCATTGGGATGCTCCTAGACAGGTTGCAGATAAGGAAATGCCAGAAAACTTCCGGGAGAGAGAAAACTCACAGGGAAAATGGAAGATTCTGGGAAAGTTTCTAGGTGGAGGAAAAGTCAGGGAAGCTCTAGGGTGTTCCTCGAAATATTTCAGATTGGAGAAGTCTTATGAAGCCCTTGAACATTCCTGGAGATGTTCTAGATACAAGTCATAGGAAATTCCTAGGAAGCCTTGGCATTGCAAGAAAGGAACGTGCCCTCTCCAAATTCACAGGACAAAACCCTATAGGAGCTGCTGTGCTGTGGATCCCAAGAAAGCTCCAGGAATTTCCCAGGAGATTCCAGATGAAGGACTCAAACGTGGTGCCCACCCTGGCTCTCTTTACTTTCCATCCCAGCTCTGGCAGGATTTGCCTGGAGCTGCTCCTGTTTTCTCACGGACGCAGGGCTGACCCTGCAGATCTGATCTCAGGGTGGTGAGAAGTCTCCACTGGTGACAATTCCTGCATCTCCATGAAGCCACTTGGTAGGAAAAGCATCCAATCCATTATCCAAGGTTCCTGTTGTCAATTTGCCCACTCCAAACCTCTACAACTTCATTTGTCTTTTTACCCCTTTTTCCCCAGCTCATTTTAAGTCTCTCCACACAGGTGTTATCCCAAACCCTGGATCAATGGGATCCTTTCCCCCGCCATCCCCTCATTCCTTGGCATGGATCCATCAGAGAGGCAACAGATGAAGGGAAAAAAGAACATTTCCCCTTTTGTTCTCTTTCCTTGCTCCAAGAATTCTTAATATTCCACTTGCCTTTTCTGACTCTTGCTAATCATGGGAAGGAGGCCTTCAAAGGGGCTCGGCAGCGTCTCCGAGACCTTGTTAAATCCCAATAATTGCTGATACGGAGCCGCCGCACGTGGCCGGGTGGGGGAAAAGCTTTTCATGTTCATTACTCTGCAATTATGAGCAGGGAAGTTCATCTGCCATTTTATTGCTCTGCTCCATACAATCATTCCATTCCCCTGCAACTCCTCGGTGCCAGGAGTAATTTGGAGCCTCTCCAAAGTGCTTGGCTCTGCTCTTCCCTCTTCTGCATCATTTTGGGGGGCACCAGAGGAGGCTTCTGGCCAAACTCCTGTGGGACCTTGTTGAAAGCCTTCTCTCCTGCATAAACAGGCTGTTCCCCAAATCCTGCCATCTTCAACCAGGGATTAACATTCCCATTTATCCCTGGGCTGCTCTTGCCTCACCAGCCTTGGCTGAGTGACCTTGCAGAGACCTTTTAGAAACCCCAAATATTGCAACTTCTTTACTCCAAGCCTTGTCCAGGAGCTCAATTACTCTAATTAAGGTCATGTTACAGCATGGCCGGTGTGGACACACCAGCCCCAGGACTGCCAGGGCTCGGTGCTCATCCCACTTTTCTCCTGGAGGCTGGAGACTTGGCAGGTCTCTATCCCAAGCAGTGCATGAGCTGAGTGACCTGGCAATTCATGGACACCTTCAGCTGCTGGGGCAGGAGGAATGATCCTTAGAACCACAGAAGCCCTCCGGGACTGTGCAGTCCAACCATGCCCCAGCACTGCCAGGGCCACCACTGACCATGTCCCCAAGTGCCACATCCACATGGCTTTTAAATCCCTCCAGGGATGGAGGCTGTGCCAGGGCTGGACAACCCTTTCCATGAGGAATTTTCCCTGATATCCAAGTAAACCTCTCCTGGCAGGGCTTGAGGCTGTTACCACTGATCTTGTCCTTTATTCCCTGGGAGCAAAGCCTGACCCCTCTGACTGCCCCCTCCTGTTGTGCAGAGCCCCCTGAGCCTCCTTTTGTGAAAACTCAACCCCTCCAGCTCCTTCAGCCACTTCTGGTGCTCCAGCCCCTTCCCCAGCTCCATTCCCTTCCCTGGACATCCTCCAGCCCCTCCATGCAGCAGCACATGGGAAAAGCTCTTTGGACTTGACAAAAGCTCTCGAGGTGCTGCTGATGGTCCTGGCTCCTTCGGCCAACACCTGCCAAGGTCGGACAACTGGAAGGAAAGGGGAGGCCAAAAGGCCTCTTTTGATCCAGTTTTTCCTCCTTCTTGAGTGTGGAGTTTGATGGGAACTGGTTTAAAGTAAACAGAGGAGTCCTTGCAGGGCTGGCAGGATCCGCCAGGGTTGGCGCTGCCCCGGACAGCGAGGACGAGGCGTGGGATAATTCCCAGCACCCATAGGATGTTAGTGTTCAGACTTCATCAATAAGACTCTTCTCCTGTGGCTCCCCAAAATGTTTATGGAAGAGATACAGGAAGGGAGGAAGATCAAACCTGCTCTGGCGAGGCCTTGCTGGCTTTATCTGTGGTTTATGAGGTGACCAGACCTTGGCGGCTCTGTTTTAACTTGTTTTGATCTGGCCGTGCTTTATGACGATTATTCTGAAATGTTTTGACAGGCACGAGCCTCACCCGTCTGGGCTGCTCTGCTGGGAGTCCTGGGGCAGCGCTCCCACAGCTTTTCCATAAAAACCCAAAAATTCACAGGGGGAGATGATGCTCATCCCAAGCATGTGGCACCCGTGTCCACCTGGGAAGGTTTGAGTCACTCATAGCCCTTCCCTCTGCTTGGGGTTTGCTGGTAGTGCCTTTCTGAACTTTGGGAATGGTTTTCCAACAGATGTTTGGGCTCTCAAGTTGCGTTTTTGGTTTTTCCCCCAAAAAGTCTCTCTCGTTTGCACACATTTAGTACTTTTAGTTAAAGAATTCCCAGCTGCAAACCACATTTCTTGGAGGATCATTCCTTTGTGTTTCCAGTGAAAATGGGAACATTTCAATAAATCATTCTTGGGTTCTTTTTAAGTTTTTTTTATGGCCAATACTTGGAGCTGCTGGCTGGATTTGAGGACAAGTCAGATGTGCCCGTCTGGAGGGTGGTGGGGTGAGCTGAGCTGGGCTCCCAAGGCCAAGGGAGATGTGGGAAGATGCTGGTGGTTCCCAGGGATCAGCAGGATTACATCAGAGGCTGCATCTCCCCACCTCCTGTTTACAGTCCTTCCAGCCAGGTCTCCATCTCGGAGTCCTCAGGAGCTGGAGCCTGGAAATAATCATGGAATCGCAGGAAATAATCATGGAATCTCAGCCTGGTCTGGCTTGGAAGTCACCTTAAATTCCATTGTGTGCCACCCCCAGCCGTGGACATGGACACCTTCCAGTATCCCAGGTTGCTGCAAATCCTGTCCAACCTGGCCTTGGACACTTCCAGGGATCCAGGGGCAGCCCCAGCTTCCCTGGGCAGCCTTCAGGCCCTGGAAGGGGCTCTGAGCTCTCCCTGGGACCTTCTCCTCTCCAGGTGAGCACCCCCAGCTCTCCCAGCCTGGCTCCAGAGAGGCTCCAGCCCTTGGAGCAGCTCCATGGTCTCCTCTGGACTCTCTCCAGCAGCTCCAGCTCCTTTTTGTTTTGGGAGGCAGCTCTGCAGGTGGGGTCTCACCTGGTCAGGGCAGAACTCCCCCCTCCCTACTTCCCATCTGGGATCAGCCCAGGCCTCGGGGGGTTCTGGGGTCCCTGGGGACTGAGCAGGCTCCAGCCTGGTCATGCTGGGTGTGCCCAGCCCTGCTGTGGAAGCTTGGCATTGGTTTATCCCTGTTCAGGGTCCTGATTCCTGCTGGGAATTAGGGATGTGCTGCCCTCAGCAGGGTCTCTCCTCTGTTCTCACCTCTGATGGACTAAACCTGCCCCTCTTTGCAGTTTGCCTCTTGGGGCAGGTGCGAGGGATTAGAAGATGAGGGTAAAATTGCCTCCTGCTAATTTCTGCAGGATGGGCCCAGGTGGAAGGAGAATAAACCCAGATGGAAGGAGGATAAGCCCAGCTGGAAGGAGGACAGGCTCAGGTGGAAGGAGGACAATCCCAGATGGAAGGAGGATGGGCCCAGGTGGAAGGAGGATGGGCTCAGGTGGAAGAAGGTAGAAGGAGGATGGGCCCAGGTGGAAGAAGGATGGGCAGGCAGTGAGCTGAGGCCGTGTTTGCATCTCCGTGGGTGTTTTCTTCATTAAAATGCTGTGGGAAGAGGTTGCCTCGCCTGCCTCTGTGTTTGCTGCTCCTGAGCTGGAAGCAAGAGCCCTTTGTCAGGGAAGGAGTTTTGGCAGGAAGGGCTTTCCGTGGGCTGCCCTTCCAGGGTGTGTGGGCACTGGCCATGGGTGCTGAGGCTTTGGCAGGGGACTTTTGGACAGTGTGGGTTTGATTTGGGCCACCCTGATGGCAAAGATCAATGTCCCTTTTAATGGCCAAAGCCCTCTCTGTGCCTGTCACCTGCACTTCTGAGCACATCTCTCTGAGGATCCCTCCATCCCCCTTATCTGCTGTGGGTGGTTACTGGCAGGAATTATCATCTGCCTCAGAATTGCTTTGATCTGTTGCTCCCGGAAAAGGAAAACACGCGTTTTCTCTCTTCATTTTATTTTAAGCATCGTTTATCAGCGTGGCAACACCTTTAGGTGAAGGGGCGCGTGGGCAGGGCCCCCAAACCTCTGAGGAAAGGCTTGGGAGCCCCTGGAAGGATGGGATGGCTCGGGATGGGGGTGGAAAGGACCCCCTGTGCCCCCCAGGGCGGGAGGTTTCACACAGCCGGGCATCCATCGGGCTCCTGATGCTCTCCCGATGCTCTCCCGATGCTCTCCGTGCCTCCAGGCAGGATTTGCTGGCCTGGACGTGCCTTGGAGGCAGTGCTGAAATGGATGCTGCTCACTGAGCCCCTTAATTGCTTTTAGTTGTAGACTTATTAAAGAACAAGATTTAAATAACGTCAGGGGGAGGAAGGAAAAAACACCTCAATAAAAACAAGCTGAAGGAGGGAGAGGAGAAGCTTCCCGTGGTGCCGAGCGGGAGCTACCCGGGAGGAGTCATCAGCAAAGGCTTCCAGGTTTCCTATTTTTCCTCCAAATCTGCTTTGAGTTTAGGCAAATCCCCGAAGATTGCCCATGAATAGTCATGCGGGAGCTGCCCTTGCCTGTGCTCCAGCCGCTATCCCAAAAAACCCCAGATTCCTGGCAAAAAGGAGATGAGAAAAAGCACCCAGGTTTTCCTTGAATATTCCTCATTATTCGGGCAAGGCTTGCAGACACTTGTGCTGAGATCTGATAGGAAAAGATTTGCCCAATTATGGAATGGAAACGGTCCCGGGGGTCGCAGCCAAGGGGGAGGGAGTGGCTGCCGAGGCTCAGCCCGGGCACGACGCCCCTGCCAGGCAGGGAGAGCTGCCCCTGCCCCTCCTGGCACAGCCCCACGCGTGTGGGTGTCAAACTGAGAGGGAAAAAAATCATCCCGAGCACCTGGGGGAAATCCAGCAGCGAAAAGGAGCCAAAACACAGTGGGAAAGCTTCCCTTGATCGCCCCTTGGTGTGCTCAGGGGTCGGGCAATGGGAGATGAATCCCAGGTTTGCCCTGAGTGATGGAGGCAGATCAGAGGATTCATCCCAAGAAAACACCCTGGGAAGGGCGTGGGGAGAGGGACTTGTGTCTCCTTGGGATGTTGGGATCATGGCAGGAGGTGGGATTAGGGCGCTCAGGAACCCAGCACCAGCCGGTGGCTCTTGGCTTGTCCTGGGGTTCTCGGTGGCATAAAGGATTCACCCAGGGCTTGGAATTCACCCCAAATTGCCTCATCTTTGCTTGGTAGGAAAGACCTTTCCCCCAAGGAATTTTCCAGAAGCTACTCTGGAAGTGGATGTTGGGATTTCAAATATCAAAGGGACGAAGAGCCTTGGGTCACGCGTTTCCTTCCACTGCATCCCGTAATTCCACCGGCCGTCCCCCTTTTCCTGGAATTCAGCTTTTTCAGTGAAAAGGCAGGAGGAAAACAGCTCAAAGAGGAGGAAAATGAGAAAAAAAGGGGGGAAGAATGAGATGGTGAATGAGAAGGAAATGGGGGAATGGGACGCTGGCAGGGCAGGAGCTCCTGCACCTCTGGAACCAAATGCTCCAGGTTTGGGGTCCCATTCCTCTGCAATGAACCCAAAACTGCCTGGTCTGATCCCAGAAATTCTTTTACCCCCTGAAGTGGGGAAAATAAAAGGAGAGCAGGGATGTCCCTTGTCTCTCAGAGATGTCTCTTGGCCCACAGAGGGGTCTCTTGGATGAGCAGGGTGTCCCTGAGGAGCAGGGAATGGCAGCCGGAGCCGGGAATGGCAGCGGGAGCAGGCGGGGAAGGGGCTCGGCCGCACGGGGCCGGTCCCTGCCGTAGCTGCAGCTCGTTAAAGTCTGGCTGGAGGCGAGAGAGATCCCTCGATAAAGATGTGAAGCGAAATCGAGGGTAAGTACAGTAATCTCCCAACTTCCCACCGGGGTGTGAGCGCCCAGGTTGTAAATAGGCTGGAATCAAAGACTCATAAACCATGCAAATTGCTCCATGTGTGTTTGTCTGTCTCCTTCCCATGTCTTTGCCCCTCACCTCCTTCCTCTGAGTCTCTATCTCTCTATCTCTCCTCGTTCCATGAGCTCTGCTCTGCTCCCGACAAGCCTGTTCGGGCGAGGGAGGGACGCTTTAAAAGGCATTTTTGTGGTTCTGGGCAGCAAGTCAAAAAAAAATTTGCTTTTTTTTTCCCCCCCTGCCACCCTGCCCCCCCCTTCCCCTTTCCAGACTCAGGGACACGTCACCCCAAACCTCCACAGCCATCAAAATAAACATTAATTAAGATATTTCCAGTGATCTTCACTGTCACAAATTACCAGCCCCACAAAAGCAGCGCTGCAACTGCTCAGGATGTTCAGTTTATCCCTTTTTGTGATTGCTGGGAGATAAAAGTGAATTTCTCCACTTTCCTCTTCTGCCTTTCAGCCCATCCTGCTCTGCTCAGGGAGCCTTCAGCAGCACCACGGGGCTGAAAACATCCCCAAAACCTGCATGGAGTCCGAGTGGGAATCATGGAGCCATGATCCGCCTAAATGAGAGAATTACAGAGCCTTGTGCTCTGTGGGAAGCTGGGATCCCCTCCTGGGTGCTGGGGGGTCAGGATGGAGTGTGGGAATGTGAGGATGCAGGGATGTGGTGGTGTTGGGATGTTGGGATTAGGGGAGGAGGATGGAAGGAATGCTGGAGGGTAGGGTGAGGGGATTTGGGGGATTGCAGGATCCAGGGGCACAGGATGCAGGGGATTACAGGATCCAGGGAGGCAGGGATGCAGGGGCACAGGGATGATGGGAAGCACAAGTGCAGGGGTGCAGATGTGCAGGTGTGGGGATGCAGGGGCACATTGACACAGGATTGCAGGGATGCAGTGGCACAGAGATGTAGGGATTTAGGATACAAGGATGCAGGGACACAAAAAGGGACACAAAAAGCGATTTAGGGGGACATGGATACAGGGATGCAGGGGCACAGGGACACAAGATTGCAGGGGTGTAGAGGATACAGGAGAGTAGGTGTGCATAGGTACAGGACTGAGGGTGCAGGACTGAGCACGCAGGGATACAGAAACACAGGGATGCAGAGTGGATTCAGGACACGGGGATACAGGAGTGCAGGGCTATAGGATTGCAGGAATTCAGGGCACAGCGGTGCAGCAGTGAGGGGTCCAGGGGGCCTGGATCTCCCTGTCCTGGCTCCCGCAGCCGCCCGGGAAGCAGCGTGGGCCGCCCGGAGCAGGCGGGCCGCCAGGAGCCGGGGCTGGCAGGGCAGGGTGGGGAAGCAGGAAAGGGAGCCCCGCTCCTCCTCCCCTCGGGGAGAGCTGTGGCTCTCGGCGGGAGGCTTGTGAGTACACACAGACTCTCTGGAGCCTCCCATGTAAATCCTGGCAGGACGCAGCCAGCTCTGAGCTCATTCACGTGAGATCACCGGCTGGTTCGGGGCACGGGGTGGGGACGAGCCGGGAGCTCTCGGGACCCTGCCCTGGGGGCTGCCCGCCGCTTGGAGCTGCGAGAAGAGTTCAGCACATCCAGCCCCTCTCCCTGCAGGTCCCTCTCACAGCAGCACCGTGCCCGTGTGGCTATAGACAGCATTCCCCAAGCTCTGCAGGCAGCTGGCAGGAACCTGCTGTCACAGCCGGGTGCTGGCTCTGATCCTGGGCGTGGGACACTGGGGATGGCAGGTGTGACACTGGGGATGAGCCCTGGCACTGGGGATGGGAGGTCTGGCACTGGGTGTGAGGTGTCACCCTTGGGATGGGAGATGGGACAATGGAGGAGGCTGGTTTGACCCTAAGGGATAGCAGGCGTGGCACTGGGAATGGAAGGTCTGGCACTGGGTACCAGCTGTGACCCTTGGGGTGGGAGATGGGACACTGGAGGAGGCAGGTCCGACACTGGGAATGGCAGGTCTGACCCTAAGGATGGCAGGACTGACACTGGAATGGAAGTTCTGGCACTGGGGAACAGCTCTGACATTTGGAATGGGAGCTGTGACCCTGGGAATGGCAGGTCTGACCTTGGACATGGAAAGTCTGATCCTGGGGATTGAAGGTGAGGCCCTGGCAATGGCAGGTCTGACCCCGAGGATGGTGAGTTTGACCCTGGGCATGGAAGTTGTGACACTGAGGATGGAAATTGCCGCACTGGAAGTGGATGGTCTCATCATAGGGATGGCAGGTGTGGCCCTGGGGATGGCAGGTGTGGCATTGGGAATGGAAGATCCGGCTTTGGGAATAGCAGGTCTGATGCTGGGGACAGCAGATCTGATGCTGGGGACAGCAGCGCTTGGATTTTGCACCCCGGCCGAGGAGCAGAGTGAAGGAGCAGCCCCGGGAGCGGCGATGCCTCGGGCGCATCCCTCGGCAGCCGCGTGTCCCGGCACAGCCCCGGGCTCCCGGCACTCCCCCTGGGGCAGGACACAGCCCCGGGTCACCTCCTGCTCCTCTGCCACCTCCACCGCTTTTCCTTTGGTGCTGGAGCCCTGCGGGAGCTTTGTCTGCCGCTGCGACTTCCCCCGGCCGCTGCCGCTCCAAAGAAAACAGATCCGTGTGTTTGAAAATCTCAGCTTACACAGCATTCCTCCAGCTTCTGCTCCTTTTTGGGGCTTCTCCTTCTTTCCCTGGCTCGCTGACCTGAAAATGCACTTTGTGCTTTCCCTGGGAGAGGTGGATGAGGAGAGCTCCGGCATAGCTGCATATTAAACCCCTCGGATTTTCCCGAGGTGCCGCCGCCGCTTCCCGCTCCAACAACTTTTTAATCACTCGCCCCAGATAGACCCGATTACATTTATTTTTCTTCCCCCCTCGAACAAAACCATGGCGTTTCCTGCGCTCCTTTCTGGCTATTTAGGCCCCTTTCATGTCTCCCTGCCTGTGGAAGGACGGCCGGCCCCGCACACCGGGATAGCGGCGGGAATTTCAGCGGGAATTGCAGCGACAAGCTGCTTATCTTCGCTGCCAGGTCATTAACGAGCTGTGGTGCCTTTTGCAGGTCATTAAGAGGGATGTTAAGGAATGACCTCGGCAGTGTCCCCTTGGATATTCCCGCCTCCTCCAGCAAGCTCTGCATGAATGGATATATTGCTACCTCATATATATATATATATATATATATATATATATATATACACACATACACATATATGTATATGTATAAATGTATATAAACATGTATAAATATACATATATAATCTATTAAAATGCAAAAATTCCTTCATCATGTATAAATACATAAAATCTATATGTACCCACGTATAAATATACGATATATATATATATAGACATATATAATACATATATACCCACATAATTGCATATATATATACATCTACAGATATATATTAATGTGTATATATATATATATATATATAAAAATATATAAATATACACACATTAATATATATCTACACATGTTTCTTTTCCCACCATATTCCTCCTGTAATTTCCCACTGTGTCGTTCAGGGCTGCTCCTTCTCCAGCCAATTTGAGGCATTTTCCTGATATTTTCAACAATAATGGTCAAAGAGCTAAAGGCAGCTCCCTGGCACTTCTCATCCCTCACCTTTGTTCTTGCAAGACTGAGCTGATTCATTTCCAGTGGGGTTTTGGGATGCATTGCTTGGTTTACTGGGAATATCAGGATGCTCAGGACCCTTCTGTTGCCCTCTCTCCATGTTTAGGGTGGCACCAGCTGCCTGCCAGGGATTTTTCATTGTGTTTTTTGTCGTTCCTTCCCTCTCCCTTTGTCTTTGCCAGGGCACAGCCCAAGCCATGGATTTGCTGGAGATGGGGAATGATGTGTCCTGTCCCAGAGAGCAGCAGGAGGGCAGAGGCAGGAGGGAATTCAGCCTCTCTCACCCATTTCTGTGGCCTCATTCATTGAAGCCAATATTCCTCCCTTCCCAGAGGTCCGGAGGAAAGGGAGCTGCTCCAGTGAGGATGTTTAGGATTAAACCTCTACTCCAGTTCCATTAAAGCTCATGATTAAAGTGCTGGACTCCAGACAATGCTTCCCTGACTTCCCAGCTGCTCCCCCAGCTCCCACTTTCCATCTCCAGCCCAGCCTCTTTTCCGCCACCTTTGAATTTTCCCCTTTCTTGCAAGGTTTTATTCTTTCTCTTTAATTTTTTTTTTTCCAAACCCCAAATCCATGAGTGGCCACTTCTGCAAGCGATAAAAATCTTATTCCCTGCCTTTGGATTTTTTTTTCCAGGCAATTGTAGCTTGCAACACCTTAATTATCGCAGCTCTGAAAACCGGTTAAAGATTTTAATACTTCCTTCCCCAGCCTATTATGCAGCGACTTCTCAGCCCCATAAAATGTTCCTCTGGAGCCCCGTGGCCTCGTGCTGCTGCATTTCCCTGCTCTATCCTTTCCCCATGGATTAAACACTCCCAGCTCTCCCCTTGGGGCTGCTGGGAAGCGCCCGGATTTCCAGGTGGAAAATGGGGCTTTTTTTTTTTGTAATTGAAATCCTATGACACAGCCAGCAAAAATGTTGCATCATTTTAATCAGGCAGCGCATCTGCAGAAGGTGCAAGATTCCCGGAGCCTGAGCGCGGGAATGATGGGATAAATCACGGGAAAGGCGAATCCTTGACATCACCTTCATTGCTGGTTTTGATGCTCTGATTTCTCGGCTTCCCGGGCACCCATCCTGCCTGGCTGGCTGGTATTCCATGGGTGCAAGGCTTTTTTGGATGTCTCCATGCATCCCAGGGGAAAAAACCCAAAAATCTCTCTTTTTTTTTTGGTTTGGTTTGGTTTTTGTGGGATTTTGTGGTGGTTTTTTTTTGTTAGGTTTTTTTTGTTGTTGTTGTTGTTTCTTTTTGTTTTGTTCTGTTTTTGCTTCTTGTTTTATAGAAATTTGGGTCAATCATGAATTTTGGTCCCATCTCTGCAGGGCTCCTTGGAAAAGCACTTTCCAGGGAGAGGGGCTGTGCCTCTGCCAGGGTGTTGGGGATCCACGTGCCAGCCCGGTGGGATCTCATCCCTTTCATCCCAGAAAACACTTAGGGGGAATATCTCCCTGGTCCCACGGTGCCTGTGGGATGAGAGAAGTTTATTCCCCACCGATGTTTTATTTAGGTGAGTTTTAAATAACTCCAGCGCTTTCCTGGGGGAACCATCCCCCGGATTTCTGCACTAAGCACTTTTTCCTGGTGTTCAGCCGAATTTCTCTTTTTCTTTTTTTTTTTCTCCCTCTGTTTTATCCCATTTCTTTCTTTTTATTTTTTTTTCTTTTTCGGCTCAGAAATTTCTCAGGTAATTTAAATGTGAAGTGGCTGCGGAATACATTGGGCTGCAGCTCATCACTTGATGAGGGGCTGATTGAGCTCGGAGAGACTCTGCCAGCAGGGAGGGAGGTGGGAGAGCCGCGAATTTTGGGAATGATGCCTGGTGTCACCGGTCCAGTCGTTTTAGAATGGAACAGGTAGGGGAAAATCACCCAGACCATCCCCAGAAATGTTTTAATGAGGCTTTTAGGTGAAGAGAGAGGAGAGGGAAGCCAAGAGTCTGGAATCCATAGGGTGTGGGAAGGGCACATCAGGAATTGTGGGAGGGGGATGAGGCAGATCCTGGGCCCCAAAAAGGTGAAGAACTGGGGAATTCAGCCATGTCCTTTCTTGTCCCTCACCCTTTGCAGTTGGGGAGCACCAGGTCTGTGGGTGGCTCTTGGATCCCTCATGGAATGGGAGCCTGGAGCAGCACCCCAGGATGGAGCTGTGTGTGAGCTGAGTCCCCCAAAACTCATGACATCCACATGGGAATGTCCATGGCAGCCCCAGGAAAAGCGAAGGAAGGTGGAAATCCCAGGAACTCCTTGTGGAAGCACAAGGATCATCCATCCTGCCTGGGATTTTGGGCACGGACGGGGTTTGTGGTGCCCTGGACCTGCTCAGAGCCCCCCAGGATATGAATCCCTTCCTTTTCCTTCTAGCCCAGCCCAGATCCCGGTGTCATGGGTGCACCTGAGGCAGGGAACCACTTCCCACTTAATTTATTGGAGTTTTTTATCCCTGAACCATCCAAGGAATCGCGCTGGCTGGTCACCACCGATTCCTTCCCATGGCTGGGTGGGAAAATCAGGTGCTCTGCTTCCCTGGGCAGGTGTTTCCTGCTGGGACAGCACCCGGAGGGCTGGGAATGAGGTTTCCCACTCTTCCACATCTCCAAGGTGTCCCACTGCCCTGGGTGAGCCCTGCTCCGGTTCCACGGGGCCTCTCCCACCTTGAAGTTTGCTTTGGTGTCCCTGACGCATTCCAGGGAGGGCAGAGGCCACAATCCGGGTTTTTCCTGGCGTGCCAGGTGTGGAACTCTCCATGAGGAGGTGACCTTTGGAAGCTCCTGCCTGGCTCAGCTGCCCCTGCCTCTCCTGCTCCTTCCCCCATCCCAAGGATCCACATCCCCCACGGGGTCTGATCCCAAAGTGTTCCCAAAGGGATCCTGTGCCCTCCTGGCCGGGGTGGGAGCTGTGGGGGTACATCCTCCTCCTCCTCCTTTCCAAAGCATTCCCGGGCTCCCGAGCCCCACCTGAGCCGGAGCCGGGAGAGCGGCATCGCCATGGCAACGGGGGCTGATGTCAGCCGGGGATGGATGGAGGGGCAGGAGAGCGGGAACGGAACGGGCAGGGAACAGGGAATGGGCAGGGAATGGGCAGGGAACAGGGAATGGGCAGGGAATGGGCAGGGAACAGGGAATGGGCAGGGAACGGGCAGGGAACGGGCAGGGAGAGAGGGAATGGGCAGGGAATGGGCAGGAGGAGAAGGAATGGGCAAGGAGAGGGGGAATGGGCAGGGAATGGGGAATGGGCAGGGAATGGGCAGGAGGAGAAAGAAGGGGAAGGGAGAGAGGCAGTGGGAAGGGAATGGGCAGGGAACGGGCAGGGAACAGGGAACGGGCAGGGAGAGAAGGAATGGGCATGGAATGGGCAGGGAAAGAAGGAATGAGCAGGGAATGGGCAGGGAACAGGGAATGGGCAGGAAACGGGCAGGAGGAGAAGGAATGGGCAGGGAGAGAGGGAATGGGCAGGGAACAGGGAACGGGCAGGGCATGGGCAGGGAGAGAGGAAGTGGGAAGGGAATGGGCAGGGAGAGAAGGAATGGGCACAGAATGGGCAGGGAATGGGCAGGGAATAGGGAATGGGCAGGGAGAGAGTGAACGGGGAGGGAACGGGGAAAGGGCAGGGAATGGGGAACAACCAGGGAACAGGCAGGGAATTGGCAGGGAGAGTGGGAATGGGCAGGGAACAGGGAATGGGCAGGGAGAGAAAGAATGGGCAGGGAATGGGCAGGGAAAGAAGGAATGGGCAGGGAACAGGGAAGGGACAGGGAATGGGCAGAGAACGGGGAACGGGCAGGGAACAGGCAGGGAGAGAAGGAATGGGCCGGGAATGGGCACAGAACAGGCAGGGAATGGGCAGGGAGAGAAGGAACGGGCAGGGAACGGGCAGGGAACGGGCAGGGAGAGCCAGAAATGAGCAGGAAAGGAAGGAATGGGCAAGGAAAGGGCAGGGAACGGGCAGGTAAAGAAGGAATGGGCAGGGAGCAGCTAGGGAGAGGGCAGGGAATGAGCTGGGAGCACACAGGGATCCAAGGCTCCTCTCCCAGGACATAACCACGCGCTCAAATATATATATTTAAAAAAAAATCACATTTTTGGATGTTTTCCTCCTCGTCCCTCAGGTGTTTCCCTCTCCTTTGCACCGGGATGGCTCCAAGAGCCCAAATCCCACTGCTCCCTGTGCCCAGAGAGCCCCACACGCCGTGTGCCACCCCCAGCTTGGGATTTTCATGGAAAAGATGTAAAAATCACACTTAAAACCTCCAATTTTAAGAAATTTTAATAATAGGGAGCAAATTTAACCCGGATTGTATAATTTTTTAAATTATTTTCTCAATAGAAATGGAACCGACTCCGCCATTTCTTTGAATTTTTGAGCTTTAATTTGAATTATTTTAATAAAAACCGAAGGGACTCGGGGGTGTTTTGGTTTATTTTTGTACGCCAGAGTGACTTTTTTGTTTGTTTTTCAATTTTCTCAACACAAATGAAAGTGACGCCAAAATTTGTTGGTTTATTTTTGTAACAGAAGGGAACTGACTTGAGGGTTTTTTAAGAAATTTCCTTAATAAAAAGTGAACAGACTCAGGAGGGGGTTTTATTTTATTTTGTTTTTATTTTATTAATAGAAATTAAACCAACTCCAAAGGGGTTTATTATTGTTCTTGTAATAGAAAGTGAAATGAACTCCAAAGATTTTCTTAACAGGAAGCAAATTAATTCTGGATTTTGGCTCCTTCCTCCTCATGGCCCAAATAAAAAACCATCAAAAATTACAAAAACTCCAAAAAGTCCAGAGCACATTAAAAAAATTGCCACAGAAATAAAAATTCACTTTAAATAAAATTTTAAGAGAACCTCAAAAGCCCTCAAAAATAAAAGAAAATTTTCAAAAGCTAAAAAAAAAAAAAAATTAAGGAAGAAAAGCTCCAAACAATTCTGGAAATGAAAAAAAAATTTAAAAGTTAAAAATAAGTTCAGAAGACTTAAAATATCAAGAAAACTTGGAAAAAAATTTAAAATCTTAAAAAAAAAAACCAAAAAAAAATCTCAAATCTCCCAAATTAAAAAAAATAAAACCCTAAAACACCAAAGAAAAAAAATAAATCAAGAAGGTTTGAGAGGCTTTAAAAATGAAAAACCTTCAAAAAATAAAAAACCTTTAAAAATTAAAAAGAAAATTAAAAATATTTTTAAATGCTTAAAAATCTGCAAAAGTTCGAAAAAATCTTTAAACAAATAGAAAAAAGTCTGAAATTACTTAAAAAGCTTTCAAAAAAGTAAAAAGAATTGCAAAATCATGTACAAAACAGAAAAAAATTTTAAAACTGAGAAATGCTCAAAAATTCCAAAAAGTAAAATATTAAAAAAAAAAACTTTTGAAAAAAGCCCCAAAATATTGAAAGATCTTTTAAAAACCTTTTCGAAAAAAGTAAAAATATTTTTAAATCTTTCAGAGACTCTCCAAAAGGTTGAAGAAGTGAAAAAACTTTTTGAAAAAATGGGAAAAAATGAGCAAAACCTTTGAAAGACCCTGGAAAAAATAAAATTCAAAAAACCTAGAAAAAAAATTAATTAATTTTTTTTAAATTAAAAATGTAAATACCCTCGAATCCGCTGGAAAAGAAGCCCCAAAGCGGCGGAACGCCTTTACCCCCTCCCAGCCCGGGATTTTTGGGAATTTTTCGGTGCCGCCGCCGCTCCGGGCGTAGCCGGCGGTGTCCGCTGGGGGGCGCTGCAGGATCGCGGCTGAACGGGAGGGCGAGGCCAAGCGCGGCGCGCAGCGGGGGGGCTGCCGGGCTCGGCGGGGATGGGGCCGAGCCGGTGCTGCGCCCATAGCGGCGCTCTGCCAGCTCGTCCCCAACGCTGCCGCCTCTTCACCCTCCCCCGGTAACTCGGTAGCAACGGCGGGCAAACGGGGGGGGCACTAAAAAAGCAAAAATCCTTCGCGCTCCCCTTAAGAACCCACAATGGGCGTGCCCTCCCGCAAGGTCCCCCCCGCTCCGCTCAGCCATTGGCCGTCCGTCCGGGCTGTCCGCGCCGCTGCCTGCGTGGAGGGGTAGAGCGGCTGCCGCGGCGGGCGGCGCCTCAGTCGGTGCGGGGCGGGCGGAGGCGGCGGGTGGGGAGCGGAGCGGAGCGGGAGGAGGCGGCGGCGGAGCGTGATGGGCGCCTGACGCCCGGCCCGTCCCGCCGCCGAGGGACGATGGCGCGGCCCCGCGGCGGGCGGTGGCTGCTGGGTGTCCTGCTGGCCCTGTGCCGCCTCGCCGCGCCGCTCGCCAAGAGCCTGGAGCCGGTGTCGTGGAGCTCCGCGAACCCCAAGTACGTGCGGCGAGAGAAGGGAGGGGGTCGGGAGGGACGCGCCTCGCACCCCCCGCGGGGAAAAAGGCACCGAAACCGCGTTCTAAATGCGGATTTAATGGAAACAGCGAGGTTTTTAAGGTAAAATCGCGCCTGGAGGCTGCGGGCGGCGGACGGAGCGACCCCCGGCTGAGGACGGACCCGCGGCGCCGCGCTGCTTTTCGTATCAAAAAAAAAAATCTCCTTCCCTTTTTTCCCCTCCGTTTTTAACTATGCTTTTACTTCTCGTAGCTTTTCCTCTCTTGAAATCCGTTTTTGTTTTTGAAAACCACGTTTTGTTTCTTGATTTTTAATATTTTTTTCTTTTTTCACGCCTCGTTTTTTTTTTTCCTCCCCCGGATCGCCGCTTCCCTCCAGCGTTTGGATTTATTACCTGTTTTTTAATTATTGTTATTATTTTTTCTGGGTTTTCTCATCCGAAATCAGCCGCGGAGGAGAGCGAGGGGATTCGTTCCGCCCCCACCTCGGGCTGGGTCCGAACAAAGCGGGCGGTGGGGCTGCTCCGCCTGTAGAGCCACCTAAATTCTATAAATTTATATATTTTTATATAAATCTCGGAATATGGACGCGGCTGCCGTGCAGGAACAATGAAGGGCGAGGAGGAGGAGGAGTGGGGGGTGTTTGGTCGCCCCTACGCCGGGGCTGATGGTCAGGATGGGTCGGTGGCCCTTGCTCAGCTTTATCTTGTAGATCACAGAATGTTTATTTATCTTACTCCTTTCTCCCTTCAAAAAAAATTCCTGCTTTTAGCCTGCTGCTATTTTTTTTTTCCCCCACCACACTTCTCAAGGTAAAAAATAACCCGAGAATAATCCAAAGAGTTTTTGAGGGTTGGAAAGAACCGAAACAATTTGGACAACCTTCCTGCCTGGACACGTATTCCAACCAAATATTTATTTCCTTGGTTTCTCGGTGGGGAAAAAAGAACTTTGCAGGCACACTTTGCGTGTCCCCACTCTGGAAGTGCCGGGACGGCGGCTCCGTCGCTTCGTTCTCCTCGGTGTGTTTTTCCTTTCCTTTCTTTGGGAGTTGTGTCACTTGGCTGGAGCAGAGAGAGCCTTTTCCCTCAGGAATTGCCCCGCTGGATTCGTGAGCTTGGTGAGGGGCAGGCAAATTGCTTCCAGAAAATAGAGTTTTTATTTGGGAAAAGGCAGCTGGAGGTGGAGGCGGCTGCGGCTTGGTGCTGGAGGATGCCATGTCACCCCTCTTCCCTTCCTTTCCCTGGTTTTCCTTAAGCTCCTGGGGACTGGGAAGCTGGGAGGAGGCCGTGGCCATTGGCTGGCACAGGGGTGACACTCCAGGACTTCCCACTGAGCCCTGGAGTGGTGGCCTTGGAGATGGGATGCCCAGAGAGAGCTTGAGGGGTTCCTTGGTTTTCCCAAACTGGGAGCTTGGTGGTTTTCTGTTCCCAGTTTTTGGGGCTCAGTGGTTTCTGCCTGTGGTTCACGCCTAGTTCAGAGCTCAGAGGTTGTCTGGGTTTGGTTTTCTCCCAGTTTGGCTCTCAGTGGTTGCCCACTCTCAGTTCCTCCTGAATTCAGGGATTGGGGTTGTCCACCCTTGGTTTCCCCCAATTCAGAGATCCGAGTTTGCCTGCTTCCAGTTTTCTCCCAGTTTGGAGCTCGTTGGTTGCCCACTCTCTGCTCTCCCCAAATTCAGATCTTGGTGTTTGTCTGCCCTCAGTTCTCCAGTTTGGAGCTCGGTGCTTTTCCACCCGCAGTTCTCCCCCAGTTTGGGGCTTGGTGCTTTTCCTCCCCCAGTTTGGAGCTTGGTGCTTTGCCACCCTCAGTTCTACCCCGCTTTGGAGCTCGGTGCTTGCCCACTCTCCATTCTCCAGGAATTCTGAGTTTGGGGGTTGTCTGCTCTTGGTTGTCTGTGGATTTGGAGCTCAGAGGTTGTCTGCCCTGGACCCAGCTTTCTGGGAATGTGCCATCCTGTGTGGGGCGGCTCCTGTGGGTGCTTCCCCATCCCTGTATCCCCACAGGGACAGGAGAGAGTGAGAAGCGCCCGAATGTCGGCGTTTCCACCCAGAAATGGCTCTGCGGGACATGCACAGGCAAAGCCCATGGAAGTGTTTTGTCGCTGTGGGGACTTTCGGGGCCTGGCTGTGATCCCACTCGGATCCCTCCAGTCTGTGCCCCTGCGGAGCAGCCCCGGATCCTCGTGTCCGGGATCTGTCTTTGGGATCCGTCGCTTTCTTTCCCAGCTCGGAGCTTTGCCGGCTGCGTGGCATCGGGCAGAGCCTCCTCACGGCCGCTCCCAGCAAACCCAGCTGAGGAAACCAGTCAGGGGATTGGTGTGCTGGGCAAAGTCTGGCTCCAGCTGGAGGAAAACTCATGCTCTTGGTTGGATTGGGATTATCTTCCAGATAGATCCATAAAAACCCTTCGCCACTGTACTTGGGCTTCCAGGCCCCTTCCTGGGGCAATGCCGGGGCTGTGCCAGCCCCCATCCTATTCTGCTGAGCTTTAACTCTTGTTTTTAGAGTAAAGAGAGCTAAAGCCTTTAAAAATAACACAGCTAAGTGGAATTTTCCAACGAATCTGAGGAGCAAGCGTGGCGCTCCGGGCCTGGCCAGCCTCAGCGCAATTGCTGTAAATAAGGAAAATATTTTCCTGCCCTTTCTGGGCAGCTGGGAGCTGTGGGCTCCCTCTCCACCAGCGAGTCTGGGGCTCCTGGTGTTATCAGAGGGATGCTGATAACACATCCGATAGATGGAATGATTTCCTAATCGAGTTAAATCAGGCTTAAGCTGTGTGCTGGTTTGGGAAGCCCAGGTCGGCTCCCGGGTGTGTGTCCCAAAGCCAGCGGTGAAATCATTACCCACTTCCCACTGTGAGGATGCTGGGGCTTGAAAGAAAAAAAAATAGGCCTAGGAACGGTTTTGTTGGAAAAAGTGATAATTGTCTTAAACCTGTGCTTGGGATGAGCTCACCCTCTGAGTGAGCTTTCCTTGGGATGCCTGCAGAGTCCTTTGGAAGGAGGCTTGGAGAGGCAATATGGCTTTAATTTATTCTATCGTGTCCAAGGGGGGCTTTGGGGAAAGTGCTTCTGGGATTTACTCGTCCCCTTTGCTGCGCAGCCGGGGGGCGGTGGGAGCGTGCTCTCCTTGGACAGCCGGGAATTGCCAGAGGAATTCTGGCTAAATCCTTTCTCAACTCCCTCGGCTGTAATTTGGGAGAAATATTGACCCTGGTGGGCTCCTGTACCGACCGTTAAAGGGAAACATTCCTAGTAAAATATGGTTTGGAAAATTCATTTCAGGCTGGAATTCGCCTCCCCAGAAAGTATTTTAATAAGGAGGTGGGGGAAATGGGACACATCATCCACGCCGCTCCGGAGAACGCCTCCTTTTGCCTCTGCTTTTCCCTCTTCCCCTTCCAGAAAGTTTTGCTCAGTTCCAAACTTGTTAAAAACCAAATAAATGCATTTATTTAAGAAAAAAAAAAAGGTGAGGGAAAGAGGGAAAAAAAAACCCAGACAAAAGTCTAATCCTTAGTGGTATTTTTATTCTGCCTTTAATGACATGATGGTGTCCCATGGAATTCTGTCAGCACTGGGGTTGAAGCCTGGCAGATCTTTGCCTCTTTTAATGCCGTTTTACGAGGGACAAAGTGCTTGTGGGAAGGCTGTTTCCGAGGGGAAAGGCTGGCCTGGAGCTCTGGAGCAGGGGGCTCACACTTGTCGGAGCAGATGGGATGGAATTACGGGAGCCGTGGGCGCGGGAGGCACTTCGCGATGTCAGGATTTAGGCAATAGGGAAAACTCGCTGCTTATTTTTAATTAAAAGTAATTTCTGACTTATGGACACTCCTCCTTCCTGAGGCTGAGAGGTGGAAAACGGGTTTAAATTAAAAAGATGGGAAGTTTAGGTTGGATGTTGGGAAGAAATGCTTGGATGTGAGGGTGGGGAGGCCCTGGCACAGGTTGCCTAGAAAAGCTGTGGCTGCCCCATCCCTGGAAGTATCTAAGGCCAGGTTGGACAGGGCTTGGAGCAACCTGGGCTAGTGGAAGGTGTCACTGCCCATGGCACGGAGTGGGGCTGGATGGGCTTTAAGGTCCCCTCCCAACCTAAACCATCCCAGGATTTATGCTTCTGTGTTCCCATCCAGAATCCCATGGCCCCTATGTGCACCCTGGCCTTTCCAGGGCTTTGCTTCATCTCGCAAGGCTGGCTTGGGCAAAGCAAGCCTGGACAGCCTGCTTTCCCGCTGGAGTTTCCCTTTGGAACGGGGTGGGGGGACCCTTTGCTGGGTGCCAGGCCTTTGGGAGCCCTCCCAGCTCCTGCTCCCCACAAGGCAGAACTCCTCATGCCCAGCCCACGTTTCACCAGAGGCATTCTCCCTCTGCCTGTGCCAGGGGGAAAGGAGCACCCAGGGCTCCTTGTGGGTCGTTTGGGAATGACTTCATTAACTTAAATTAAAAAAAAAAGGGAAGGCAGGGCTGCGGCTCTTGCAGTAGCAGGGTAAATACCGCTGGATTCCATAAAATGGATTTAACTGCTTCCTTTAAAAGAAAAAAAGAGCCGTGATGGGGTGGCTGATTGATTGTAAAAGGAGCCGGAGCTTTCTCCGGAGCAAAACAGCTGCTGCAGCTCCTTGGATCTGCCTGGCAGTGGGGCTGGATGGGGCTTCCATGCCAGTTCTGACTGGGAAGGGATGGCAGGGGCTGCTTTCCTCCACTGCACCTGAGCTCCTGTGTTGCTTTAGGGTCTAAGCTGTTCCCTTGAATCCTCACCCCAGACAGGCTGGATGTGGCAGGGTGGGATGTGCCTGTGCCCTTAGTGGTGTGGCCAGGTGGGCTGGGGGTCCCAGCAGCTTCACAAGGTGTTTAGGGGTTGCCCCAAACTGCTTCACTGGAGACTCAGGGGTCCCCCCCAAGCCCTGTCCATATTTTTAGGGATCATGGGTATCACAAAGAGCCGGAGTGCACGAGTAGTCCCTTGCATGACGTCCTTCAGGAGCTTTTTGGATTGTCCCCTATAAACCAGAGGCTTAGCAGTGGGGATGATCCCTTGTTTCCCTGTAAGATTTGTATGTCCCAGCTTCCCCCCAGCTTTCCCATAGCTTTGTGCTCACTGCCCCTGTGGCAGGGCACCCTGTCCTTGGCACAACAGTGACCGTGCTGCTGGGAAGCCTGTCTGCTCCAAGGAGCGCTGGACTCTGGTGGGAAAACATCTTGGAGCGATCAGTAGCACATGCTACTTGGAGTCTGGCAGCTGGAATAGGGTGGGGAGAAACAAAGCTGATTCCGTTCTGTCTCTAATTAATGATTGCTGGGATCAGGGAGCAGGAGCAGGGCTCGCTCGGCGCTATCGCGGCGTCACATCTGGGCAGGAATGCGCGGCCGGGCTGTGGGGCTTTTGTTGTGCAGGGCTGAGGGAGAGCTCAGCTCCTTGCTGCTGTTTCTCAGTGCTTTTCCCCTTCCCATCCCTTGCTCTGGGTCGGGTGGTGTGGCAGAGAATCCTGCTCCGGAGAGCAGGAGGGATGGTGGTGCTGGTCCTCCTGCTTGTGGAGAGGGTTCATGCAGTCCTGGCATCCTTTGGGAGGGGTTTTCTTGCCCCTTTTGGGTTGTTTCTTGCTTGATGACCAGCTCAGAGCTTCGGGGTCCCATCTGTTGTTGAACCCTGCTGATCTGCTCAGGGCTTTGCTGGAACCTCTGGATTGCTTCTCCAGTTGGAGCATCAGAGCTCAGCTCATTGCTGTGCTGGAGCCTTGGGATCCTGTCTCTGGTTGGAGCCGCTGTGCTCTGCTCACAGCTGAGCCTTGGAGTCCTGGCACTCCTGGCTCCCCTAGCCTGTCCAGGCTTGGTCCCAGAGGAGTTGGACAAGCCAGGGCTAAATGTCCTGCTCGGTGAGGCTGGATTTGTGCACAGTGGGGTTTTCCTGGCCCCTGCCCTTCCGTGGAGCAGGTTCTGCTGGACCTGGAGCGGAGGCTGCGGGTGCTCCCCGGAGCATGCCTCGGGGGCCTCCAGTCCCTCCTCCCTGGAGGATGAGGGGACAGGTTTGGGGGGTTCCTCGTGGTGTTGCAGTGAGCAGTGGCTTCTCTGTGAGCTCTCCCTGCCGGAGCCCCTGGGCGGGATCCGAGCCGGCTCAGGTGCCGGCGTGGCAGTGCTGCCCCGGCCGAGCTGAGCTGAGCTGAGCAGCTGCACTTCAAAAATGCCAGCTATTTATAACTCTGGCTCGCCTGCTCGGGAATAACCTTTTCCTACCCACAGCCGGCCCTTCCCAGGTGGGCTGCTTGCCCTTTCTGAGGCCATGGGACCCGGCTTTTCCAGGGGGGCTTTGTGAGGGCAGAGCCGGGGCTTTGGTTGGTGTCCAGCCATGAGCTCCCCTTGGTGTTTTTCACAGGCTCTATCCCTCTGTGGTGCTGTGCCTGCACAGCGATCCACGTGTCTCATGTCTGCTGGAGCTGGGCTGTGGTGAGAAGCCTGGAGTCGCCTGGTTTAACATGGATTGGCCCTTGCTAGTGCCAGTGTGGAGGTGCCAGGCTGGGATACTTGGGAGACACTGCACGAGCTGTCCCATCTCCTTCTGTCCCAGCACCTTCAGGTTGGAGTTTGGGAAGTTCAAAGCCCTGGAGTGGGTGCCCTTCCTCGTTGGGGGTCCTGGCTGGTTTTGGTGGTACCAAGGCTTGTGTCACTGCTGGTGATGGGATGGGAACATCCCACTTCCCAGCAATCTCTTTCCTTGCCCCTGGCATCCTACCAGCATGAGCCCAGCCCTGTGTACCAGCTGCACTGCCTGGCTTTTGCCATCCCACCTCTTCTGAATAGATACTTTGGGAGAAGCAAAGTGCCTTTTCATGGCTTATAAGCTATAAACCCTCTTACACCATTCCCATTGATCCCAGAATGTGTCCATGTTTTCCTTGTCATTAGGCTGGGCAGTGTCTGCGGTTGCTCGCACAGGGCTGAGGCTCGGCGCCGTCTCCTCTTTGCCACCGATTTTTCCCTTTTAATGGATTTCTGAAACGTGGGAGCACGGCCTGGCGTGCAGGTTGGCAGGCAGGGCTGGCAGCCTCGGGATGTGGAGGGATGCAGGGATGTGCTGGTGCTGGGCTCCGCACTCTTTGTCTGGGCTTGGTGTAGTATCGCAGCCAAACGCGAGAGGGAGGGATGCAGCCCCCTACTCCCACTAGGATTTCGGGGGGCAAATCCTCAGTGGGGTTTGGAAGGGGAATGGGCACAGAGGCACCCCCACTAAGGCAGGGTGGCCGGTGTTCCTGTGCGGGGGGTCGGGCGGCTCCCGGTGCCGGCAGGGATGCCGTCCGTCGTGGCCTGCCTGCGGCCGGCCGGGAGCATATGGAAAGGATCTGGGTGTAATATCCCGGGCTGCTCCGCGGCTTTGCTGAAGAGGCCACTTCAGCAGGGGACGCGGCGTGGTTAGTCCTCCCAGCTGACACATCCCAGGCCTTCCTCCGACTTGAAAGAGCTTGAGTTCGCCTTTGAATCTGAGGATTTATAGCCCTTTTAGGCCTCTCCAATAAAAGCACTGCTCCCTCCTCAGACAGAGCCCACCGTCTCCCTCCTCCGGGCTCATTATCCTGGGGATTTGTGTTGCTTGCTCTCGCTCTGTTGTTCGCTACTGCCGCTTTCTTCAGATGTGTGGCCGAGAACTTCAGAGCAGAAAAGCCGAGCTGGAGTGGCCGCGGGGCCCGGCCTCGCTCCAGGTTGGAGCAAGCATGGATCCACATCCAGTGGTGTTCCCAGAGAGAACCCTTATCTACTGATGATCCCCTGCAGTTGGGGAGCAGCAGTTCCTCTTTGTTCCATGTGTTCCTCACGGATTGTGAGCAAACCAGGATGAGCTCCCTTTGCATGCAGAGCTTCAAGCAAGTGTCTGTTCCATACGTCCTTCCCATCTTCCTCGTTCTGGCACATGTAGACATTGGAGCACCCTCAGCCCCGCAGATTTCTGCTTTCTAGAGGCCCCTCAAGCCTCAAACTGTTTAAAGGGAGGCTTAGGAAAGAGGCCAGAGAAACGACATAATAATTATTGTATTACAAATTGTTTCCTTTAATGGGCCCTGTCGGATCGCTCAGTCTGCTAAACACATTGTGCCCTCCCCCAGCCCCTTCCCACTGCTCCAGCCTCCCCTTGAAACCCTGGTTTCAGAAAATTCCTCCTGGTGAGGAGCAGGGGTGGTGGGATGAGGGATGGGGCTGCGTGTGCATCCACCTGCTCCCTCAGTTCTCCACTTGTGAGGGGAGATGGGGTGGCTCCACTTCAGAGTGGGGATCCTCTCCTTGCAAGTCCCTGCCTATTCCCCATGCTCCAGAGTTTTGTACTACCCTGAATGTTGCATATTCCAAGGGCTTTTGTGTGGTGGCACCCTCAGCTGGTTCTCAGGGCTCGTGGACATTGACTCAAAAACCTCTTGCTGTGCAAGGGCTCCCTGCCTCCTGTTCTTTCCTGGCGTTCCGGTGTGTGCTGGCAGAGGCTCCCAGGCAGCTTTTTGGCAGCTCCCAGCCCCGAGGGCTGTGGGGTGTAAGCAGAGGAGCCACCAGCGGCTCTGTGAATTTTTTCCTTGCCCCCCAAAGAATGAACGTGTTGGAATTGGGCAGCAGGTTACGTTTCTTCAAGGCCAGGCAGCAAATATGTTTTAAATTTGGCAGCCGACAGCGGAGAACGGGTGGGAGAAATTTTCCAGGTATTGCATTACACTTTCCCCTGAAAGGGCTCTGCTTTGGGGCTGGGGATTAGAGGGAGGAGAGGAGGGGGACACCCTCCCTTTCACGTACTCGCAGCCCTGCTCTGAGGGTGCTGGGACTGGGGTGCCCTCCCTGGGTGCTGCCTATCCTGGGTGATGCCCGCCCCGGGTGATGCCCGTCCTGGCTGAGTCAGGCCCTGCTCAGGGCAGAGCTGTGCTGCGGGGGATGATCAGGATTAATTTTTGGGCTTCCTCCCTCTGGGTGCGATGGGAAATTTCCAGCGTGCTCTGGGCACCGCCCTGGCCTGCCGGGCTCTGCCTGGCCCCCCTCCTCTCCCTCTCCTGTCCTCCTGTGATGTCTTTAATAAACGCTTTATGCAAGAGCAGACCTGGGATCCACTCCCAGCACGGACCTGGGGCTCAGCCAATTAGTCAATTATTTCAAAAGAAGAAATTAAAAAAACAAAAAGATGAAATGTTATTTTTGTAAGGGAAGGTCTGGCCCATGGCTCAGCCAGCAGCCCCTCTCCTATGGGAAGAGCTGGGGTGGGGGAAGATGGGGAAGCTCTGCACAGCCCCTCCCTCAGTGACCACAGCTTGCAGTTGCCGAATTCCCTGTGTCCCTCTCGTGTCCCCCCATGTCACCAGGACAGGGAGCTGCCACTCGCACCAAGCAAGGGGAGGGTGTCTTGGCAGCTGCCTGTGCCCCCTGCTCCAGGCTGTCCCTCCCAGCCTGTCCCTTGTCCCTGGGCAGTCAGGTGGGTGGTCCGTGAGTGTCCATCCCTGCCGGAGCTGGCACTGGCGCATCCCATTGTTCCCAGCTTCCTTCGCAGCATGTGAAGAGGAGGAGGAGGAGGTGGAGAAAGAAATGCCTCCTCAGGCGGTGGGAAAGGCTGTCCCAGTGCCATTGGGGATGCAAAGCCCCCTTCCCTCTCACTGGGCCAAGGAGGCCTGGCTGGATTGGGGTTTCAGGAAGGCGCTTGGAGGTGTGAAGGGCTGGAGGCAGCTGGAATTTCCCCTTCAGCTGTGTTTGGGTTTAAGATTTGTATTATTCTTCTTTCATGGAAATTTTGCGAGGCCGAGATCTGGCTGTGCATCCCAGCTGGTTTGTGCCCCCTTTTTCCTGCAGCCCCCTTTCGCTGTGCCCCTCTTCCCCTGCCCCCCATTAGCAGTGCCTGCGCTCAACTAATTACTGAAATAATTGAGGCAGCAACATCCTGGCAAAGCAGTGGAGGGTGGGGAAAGGGAGAGGAGAGTCCCTTTTGCTTCCTGGACCCCCAGCCCTCTCCCACTGCTCCATCCTTTGAGCTTCATGCTTGCTGCTCATTTAATGGCAGTAGAAGAGCTTTTTCTTATTTTCCTTCTTTTTATTTCATTTCCCTGAGCTACAGGAAGACTTGCTGGAGGTAGGGGATGGAGGAAAGCCTGCCTGTGTTGCCTTGGCTTGGCATTCCCTTCCTGCAGTGAGTGGTTCTGGGATGCAGGGATTGGTGGGGGGGTTCCTACAGGAGTCCATTCCCAGGAGCAGCTCCCGATCCTGGTGAGGTTTAATGCTCAATTCTGCTTTTGATCTCTGCTCTGACTTGGTGAGCACTGGGTGCTGTTCCCTAATTACCCCCTTCATGTGGGGCAGTGCTGGGTATTTGTGCTCACCCAGTCTCTCCAGAAGAAAAACCCACCCTGCGAGGGTGTGTGCGGGGCGGGGGAGCCACGTGCTTTCCCAGACCACGAAGGAATCCTCCGGGCTCTCCATATAGCCCTGGGTGCTCCCACCCACGGCAGGCAGTTTCATGCTCCCTGCCTAGTTTCATAACATCCAAGAGAGGCACGAAAGTCTTCGTGAGCCACCTCCCTCTGCTGTGTGTGGAGTTTGTGGGCCCAGGAAGGTGGGCGTTGGTGCTCCTGTTTGAGGTGCTGGGGATTTTCTGGATGTGCCAGCCAGCTGAAAAAGCCCTGGTGCCCATCGGCCAGCCCTTCTTGGCTGGGTTTTCCTTTTGGGATGCAAACTACATGTTGTCCCTGAGCATAGTGTGGGATGAGGACAATGCCAGGGAGAATGCAGGGACTACCTAGCCTGGGAAGGGGGTGTTCAGGGTGGTGGGGAAGGGTTGTGGGATCCTTCTGGCTCCTGCTCTCCTAGACAAGGCCTGTTCCTCCTTGTTTTTCCTCTTTGAGGATGGAGGCACGTGGGTTGAGGATGGAAACACATGGTTTGAGGCTGGAGGCGTGTTGGTTTAGGATGGAGCACATGGTTTGGGGATGGAATTGCACGGGGTGCGTTGGAGGCATGGGGACCATCCCACAGAGCTCCCAGAAGTTCATCCATGCCTGTAAAACAGTTGGAGGTTTTTGGGGCATCAAACTCAGAAGTATAGCGTTGAAAGTGCTGCAGCATCATACCAGGGCACAGGCAAAGGAGGCAAATTGTTGTAGTCCTTATCTGAGTGGGCTTCTTCCTGAAGGTGCCTACAGGTGCCTGTTCCTGCTGTGCCCAGTTCTCCTGTGACCTGGCAGGAGGAGCCTTGCCCTTCCTGCTCTCCATCGGGAAAGTCTCCACTGCCTCGCTGGGATGAGGGATTTATCCCTTTCCTGGTTTATGACAGAGAGATTGCTGATACTGGGCATGGTTCCTTACAAAAGGAGTGGGTGACAGATACAAGAGTGCTGGGATAATTGCTTCCAGATGCTGCCTCCCCTTGTCTCCGGGGCTGTGTGTGTTCCAGCGTCCTGCCAGCTCCAGTGAGCAAAACCAGGGAGTCATCCCAAAAACAGGGCTGGCTGGAGCGGTGTCAGCTTGGAGTGCAACGACTCCTGATGTCACCCGAGCTTCTGGTGGCCACTGTGATCCTGTGTGGCTGTGGAAGCAGGTTGGCTCGCAGGGGCTCTCCCAGTTCTGCCAGCTCCTGAGCTGGGGCTTCAGGAGGAGTGCCGAGTGCTGAGGGACTGGGATGTGCACTGGAATTGGCAGCGCCGGCTGCATTGTGCACAGCAGGCGGCTCTCCCGGATCCTGCCTCCCCTTGTGCCATAAACACGGCGTTTTTGGCATCTGGGCTTTCTTGCAGAGAGCCTGCTTGCTGCAGCAGCATTAATGATTATTTATTGGCTCTTAATGCCAAATAATGTCAACATCTGGCTGACGCAGCACACGCATCCCTCATTCCGTGAGGCATCTCCCAGTGCTCAGCGTTGGGTTGGCGTTGGGCTTGTGCGCTTTAGGAATTAGAAGGTAGCAAATGGTGGGGTTGTTTGGGTACTCCCCTGAAGGGACAGATTCTTGAAGGGCTTCGCTGCTGACCTTCTCCTTAATTGCTGCTCTGCGGCGCCGGCAAGACCAGCTCAAAGGGAGCAATGAAGCGTCGGCACCGGCGCTCGGCCCAGGGCCCCGCGAGGGGAATGCTGCTCCCTCCCTCCCTTCTGCCAGGATGGTGCCTCTCTCCGTGAGATTCCCTGTGCCTGGCAGCTCAGAGCTCCACTCATAACACCTGTGTTAAGGTTACCCTTCTAACCTTTGTATACACCAGCAGTTGATGCAGGATTTTTCCCAAGGTAAATCCAGCTGATTACAAAGGTACCAGGGAGGAAGAGGGAGGAAAATGGCATTGCCGTTCTTGCTGATGGACACAGGCTTTACCTCCCTGCAGCTTTCCCTGCTTTCAGCCCCAGACAGAGCTTGGAGGGAAAGAGAAAGGAAAATGTGAATGGAGGAAAATTTACTTCTCCTCTGATTCCTGTGTGGCTTCTGAAGGTGAGAGTTGAGTCACTTTGCCTGGAACCAGCTCAGCAATTCCACCTCGTCCCCAGAGAGTGTCTGAAGTCACGCAGGGAGAAATAATGCTGGGGGTTAAAAATAGACGCTGACAATAGGACGGGAGGACTGGAAAAGCTCTGTGTCAGGCAAGGTGGACAGAGCCTGGTGAACGGCATTGGGATTGTGCACTGCTAGTGTTGGGCTTTACTGGGTTAAACTGCACTTAAACCTCATTTGCACTTGGAACCTGGAGCAGATTTCAGTCTTGGGCTTGCGTGTCCATCCGGTAGACTGGGGAAAGCACTTCTGCTTTTAAGGGGCTTGGAGAAGTGAGGGAAGGATGTGGCACTGCTGGGGCCAGGGTTGGGGAAGGAAACAGCTCAGTAAATCTAAATTGCTGGAGGAGGACAGGTGGGACAGGGCTGGGGCAGAGCAGAGGCTGGCACTGGCACCTGTGGAAGTGTTCCAGCTCCCCTGGCATTTTAAAGACTTATCTGCAGAGTGAAGCATTTATGCTCGATCCACTTGGGTGCCAGCTGAGATGTGCAGTCATGACCAAGCCCAGAGCGCTGTGTCGGGGTTTCCCAGTGCCACCAGTGTCCTCGGTGCTGGGAGCGGGGTGTGCAGTGCTGCTCGGCCGGGGACAGCAGAGCAGGATGGTGGCTCCTGCAGCCCTTGCTCGGGGCTTTTGTTGAAGCTCACTGAAACTGTCTGTGGCCGCCGGAGCCTGAGCAGAGCCCCGGGTGACAGCGGAGGCTGGGGCAGCGAGTCCCTGTCCCTGCAGAGGGGACACGGCCAGCGCCGTCCCCCGGGGCGGCCGCCAAGCAGCAGGCGGGAGGAGATGGGGTCACATCTCCCGCTGGAGCGGGACCAGCAGCGATTCCGGCTTCTCTCTTAGTTTCCAGCTCTTTTCTTTCTCTCCTGTTCCTTTCCCGCTGGCAGCGCGCTCGGCCCGCTCCTGGTGCTGCGAGGACAATGGGGCTGCGAGGTGGGGCGGGAGGGGGACGGAGATGAAAGGGGAAAAGTAAAATCGAAGCATGTCTGGAAGGGCATTTTGATGTAAATGGGACTTTTTGATAGACTTTGAGAGACACCGGCAGAAAGGGCACCGGCCCCCTTCGACGCGCTGAGCTCCGGGCTCAGCTCTTTCATTTCCTCAGGAAAAGGGCATTTTTTCACCTCCTGTTGAGTGCAGCCACGGTCCCTCCTGGTGCTCTCCGTCCCCATCACTGCCCGTGTCCTGGTGCGGAGCCCTGTGTGCGTGTCTTAACTGAACTCCAACAACCGGAGCTCCTGTTCACATGGTGAAAGCAGTGGCTGAAGCTCAGGAAAGGGAGATGGCTGCCTGCAGCCCATGGGCGGCTGGGAGGGCCTGGCTCCATACCACCTTCCTCCCCCCGGGCAGCTCCCTGAAACCTTCCCCCTCCCCGGGGAGGGCACATGTTTGATCCTCTCCCGTGCTTTTGATCCCAGCCTTTGTCCTTGGCACCGTCTCGCAGCTCTTGCGTGTTGGTGGAGATGTGGCCTCACCGTGAGTCATCCTCCTTCCTTTCTGCTGCTGTTTTATTTTTCCCTTTTCCTTCTCCTAAGAGAGCACTTAGTAAAAGGAAGCAGCGCATTCATCCAGGAAACGGGAGCACAACAAACGCCTGCCGTTTATCCTTTCAAAGGCGTCTCCCTTGAGCTGTTGCTGCTGCTGAGACAGGCTGAGGAGAGAGGCAGCTGCTGGTGGGGGGCCCGGGGATGCTTCCCTGTGCATCATCCCCGGGGTCCCTGGTCCTTCCTGGCTACGGGGAGCCCTTGGGGGGTCACCTTCCCCTGTGCTGGTAGTGGGGAGCCCTTGGGGGGTCACCTTCCCCTGTGCTGGCAGCTCCTGACCCCACCAAGGTAGGAGGAGGAGAAACGAGGACGGAGCTGCTTCCTGGAGAGAAGTCTGACAGGTTGGGGGGCTGGGAGGGGGGGCCAGGAAGGTCGGTCGGAGCTGGCATCCGTGTTCCATGCTGGCACTGGGGAGCCCAGGAGGAGCCCTGTCACTTCTCATCTCGGCCTTGTCGCCTGAGCCCGGGGCTGGGCTCGTGTCCTCCCCGCACCTCCCTGCTGCTGCCTTCACTTGTCTCACACACAGAGCTGTCAGCAGCCCAGAATTTACTGCTGGCATAAACCCATCAAAAAGCCAAACTGTTGGTCGGTAAAAATGGCAAAGCAATTGCAGGGGAACTTGTTTCTTCCTCTGACAACTTCTGAGTCAGTCCTTTAATCTCTAATCTAGGTTTATGGTCATTTTATTGAAATGCTGGGCTCTGTGGAAAACTGACATGTATGACCATCATAAACCAGGAGTTATGGGAGCCCAGAATTGCCTTGATGGTCTAAGTGTCTGCAGGAAGCATTTTTAAAATCTGTAATTGGGATTTATTGGCCATTGTGGCTCAAACTGTCAGGAGAAAATAAAATAATCAGCCTGGGATTTTTTTTTCCTCTTCAGCTTTTGAGTCTTTCCACATATTCTTAAATCTTCTGGTGCTTTGCTTCCGTGTTTAATTCCCTTGTAATGGGGGGATGTGGATGTGAGGAGGGAGCCCAGCCCTGTGGGTGCCACGGCTCCCATCCTGGCTGTGCAGGCTACCTGTGCCCTCCTGCCTCTGTGTCCTGTCCCGTGGGATGGCTGGGATCTCATCAGTGTCCCACGGGATGTGGTGGTCATGGACACATGGGGGATGTGGATGTGGGGATGTGGAGCAACAGGCGAGCCTGGAGGAGGCCTCTTGGCTGGTTCCTTATCTGGGCTGGCTGGTTCGATGGATGAGGAGATCTGTGGGTCAGTGAGGTGTTGCTGGAGATGGAAGTGTGTGGTGGGCTGGCACAGGGAGAAGAGACACTCCTGTGCCCTGCCAGAACTTGTGTCAATCAAAGCATCCATTGCCATGGAGTTAAAACATGCCAGCACCAGAGCTTGAGGCCAGGGGCACATTTTGTACCAGCAGCCCATCTGAGGCAGTGCCATGGAGGTGGGCTGGGCCATCCTGGAATGGGCCAAACCCCACTTGGTGTTTGGCAAACCTCGGGAAGGACCTTGGTGTTCCATCTCGTGTTCTTTCTTTTTGGGTATGTGAACTGACTCATGTTTCGGGGTTTTTCTTCCCAGTCTGTGAGTGACTCCTGTGCTTTGCCTTACACCTGTCTGTGTCCAATGGGGCATGGACTGATCCAGGCTATGGATGGCTGTCCTCAGTGCTGCCATTCCCCGGCTTGCTGGTGCAGGATGTATCCGCCAAAATTCCTTCCCCTTCCCCGTTATCTGCCATTCCCAATTTTCTCTCCATTAACTTGTGACCGCAAGCAACATCCAGCAGTGCCAGGTCCAGAGTTACCCTGGAATAATCTGCTGGGCTTGATAAATATCTCTGCTTCTGTTTTGTTTAACAAATATCTCCTTTAATGGCGCAGCTTTTTGTTAAGCTTCCTCGCATTATCATCCCGCTTAATCATGCAGGGTGACTTCTAAAAGTACTTTTTTAAAAAATGCCACTTTTTATCCAGGTTTTAAAATTGAAACTCATTTTTTATCCAGAGGCAGGATATAAATGAGTCTACTAAAATTAGATTAATCCTAATAAGAATGTCAGTTATCATTTCTGAATACATTAATTTTTTTTTTTAAATTTTACATGCCTCTTTAGCTATAATTGCTGGTGTAATTTCTTACACAGACATGGTGTGTCCTCATGGTTGACAGAAATACTTAATGCAATGTCGACACCGCACTAAGTTCCAAATTAGTGCGTCGCAGACACTGCCAACGGTTTGAACTTTCTCCTTAATAAGTTAAAAAAAGAGAAAGGCAAAGAAAAAAAAACACCTTACATGCAAAGAAAGACTTAAATGGATTGAGGGAGTTGAGGTGAAGTGGGATAACTGGAAGCTAGAGCCCCATGAAGGGCTTTTCTGGGAGAGGGAAGCAGGAAAGGGATGGAGGAGCTGGAGGTCAGGGAGGAGATTTGGGGTCCAGCGAGGGGTTTGTGGGTTGAATCCTGCCAGGGGCAGGATAGAGGAGCTGAGGGTCAGGGAGGAGATTTGGAGTCCGGTGAGGGATTTCTGTGGGTGAGTCCTGCCAGGGGCTGCGGGGCAGGACAGGGAGGACCTACAACAGCACTGGTGCTGCTCACTTGGGGTTTTCCCAAGCCAGGTTAAAGGACCCCCTCTTCTAGGGGGCACCCCAAAACCATCGCTCCAAGGTTGGTTGGTCTCTGCTCTCACAGCTCCGTGGGTTTGAGGATTGCTCTGTGTTGGGGACTGGGAACTGGGCTGTGTCTCAGCAGGACAGACAGACACCAGCCTTGGAATGAACTCTGGTTGGATCGGTGGCATCAGCCCTCTCGGGCTCCCAGTGTAGTGGCATGGCAGGGACATGGCCCCAGCCTGGTGGCACACACTGAGTGGGGTGAGGAGCCCTGCTGAGAACGCTGGAGCTAGTGGGATCTTGGGACAGGGCTCTGGGGGATCACATCTGGCAGCAAAGCAGGGGGGCAGGATGTGGCTGGGGGAGACTTTGGTCTCTCCTGCGGCTCTCGCCAGTTTTCTTCCATGAGTGTGGGTGGCAAGGCGGAGGATTTCGTCTCGGGGGGAGGATTGGGAACACTCCCCGTCCGCAGGCAATTGGAAACTGCTGGCGCTGGAGCGGGACAGGCTGGGTGCTCTGCCCTCCTCCTCCTCCTCCCCAGGCCCAAGGGCTGGGTTATTTTTAGGTTTAAACATGAGCTTTGCTTAGTGCCTTGTGAAAGCTCCCTCTGGGAGTGGGAGCCGTGTGTCCCGGCGGAGTCTATTGACATCCTTGGAGATGGGAAGGAGCACCAGTCCCGAGATCTCTGGCTGGGTTCTGGTTCCTCTCCTCTCCCATTCCGGGCTGGAAGTTGTACATTGGATTGAAGTTCAGCTGTACATGTAAATCTGGCCTAAAAATAAAAGCAAGTACAAGCCAGATCTCTTTGTACTGGAGGAGGGATTAAAACCTGACACTCCTGTGCTGTGCTGGTCTCTCTGCTGGCCCCTCCCTCAGCTGCTGCTCTTCCCTTCAGACTTCAGCTGGATAAACTGGGAGCAGTGGAAGGGCTGCTGAGGGGGAACACAAGAGTGTCCCAACTCCTTCCAGTGGTGAAACCTTTAGGAGGGTCTTTTTGGTGTAAATATGGAGAAAATTTGGGCTGTTGTTCCAGAACAGGACCTCACAGTAAAGAGGGGTGTGGGCAGCACTGGGAACAGGTTCTGGGGAGAAAGGGGCAGTTTCTGCCCTGCTGAGTGACATCCAGAACAGGACTGGAGGAGGAGGCTGGATCCAGCTTCCCTGCAGAGCTGGCTCTCCAGGCTTTGGTGATGGCTCAGTTATGTGCAGGAGGACAAGAGATGAGAGAACAAATGAACTTTTGAGGTCCTGTGACTCATCTTCAGCTTTTTCTCCCAGACCTAACCCAGCCCCATCCGCCCCCATGGAGCAGGGCCAAAGGTCTGGAGCAGCTGAGTGCAGCGAGCCAGTAGTGGGATTGGTGTGGGAGTGAGGAGCATGGGGTGACCTGGTTGAGCCTGGAGAAGGGAAGGCTCCAGGGAAATCTTGGAACCCCTTCCAGTGCTTAAAGGGCCTCTAGGACACCTGGAGAGGGACTTTGGATGAGAGACAGGACAAGGGAGAACGGCTTCCCACTTGCCATAGGGCAGGATTAGATGAAATATTGGGAAGAAATTCTTCCCTGTGAGGGTGGAGAGGCCCTGGCACAGATTGCCCAGAGAAGCTGTGGCTGCCCCTGGGTCCCTGGAAGTGTCCAAGGCCAGGCTGGACAGGTCTTGGAGCAGCCTGGGGTAGGGGAGGTTGTCGCTGCTCATGGCAGGGTTGGAACTGGGTGGTCATCAGGGTCCCTTCTGGCTGGGCAGCTGTGGGCAGATGTGCACATGGCCTGTGTTGGGATGGGAGTTGGGAAGCTTTTAATAACCCCCAGTGCCGGTGGCAGCCGAACAAGTTCCCAGTAATGACGCCGGGGCTGAGGGCTGGTGATTTGCAGCTGCCTGGGAAGATGGCGCTTCCAGACGGGAGCCAGGGCTGGAATGCCAGAACTCGTTTGGCCACTCCGGGAGCCGGGGGATCAAAGGGGCCCGGAGTGAGTCAGGGCGGCGCGGTGGGGGTGACGCTGCTCCCCTGGGACCCGGGGCTGGCAGGGCTGGCGAAACCCGGGAGACCTGTCAGGGCAGGGCAGGGCATCCCACAGCTGGGATGGGGAACCCTCCGCAGGGTTTGCTCCTCCCTGCCCAGTTCCTAACATCGGGATTAATCCTTGAAACCGCAGCATTGCATCCCCAGGCTGAGCCAGAGCCCCAGGGACCTGGGTGGGTGCTCTGGAGCTGCCTCCTAGCCCTCAGTGGGATCTCCAGGGATGGAAACCCAAGCCCTGGGACACAGTGAGGGGCTTCTAGGAGCCAGGGGAAATCCAGGAGACCTTGTGGTTTCTACTGCTCCCCAGGACATGTGTGGGCTTTATTTTATTTTTCTGGTATTTTTCAGAAAAATTGGGAGGCTGGTGGCTTCTCTCCCTTGCTTTGGAGGTGGCCAGTGAAGTGGGAAGCTGAGGGATTTGGGGAGCCCTCTGGTACCCCTTGGAATGCAGCAGCAGGAGCACTCAGTTACTGTCCCATGGGGAGTTTTGAGACTCCTGGCTGCAGACTGTGTTTGTGGGGTGCAGGGTTATATGTGGGGTGTCAGGTCCTGGGGTTCAGGAAGGAAGGGGCTCCTTCTCTCCTAAGGCCCAACTACCAGCTGTAACTTCAGCTCTTGGCTCTTAGCTTTCTGTTCCTTTTTTTCCAACTGAGCTTGAAAAGTGAGAGGTGGGAAGAGGGGGGATCTTGGAGAACACCGGGGTTTCTGTCAGGTCTGATGTGCTGAACCCCCCACTCGCCCTTCCCTGTGCCCCAGCCCTGCTCTGGGGAGGGGGGCCTGCAATTTGCCTCCGTTCTGTCCCGACTGGGGTTGATCTGCATGAGAATGAGCGGGGCTTGGTGGGGAGGGCTTGTCTTGGGTTCCTTGGGCATATTCCTGCTGCTTTCCCTTCCAAGTGGGCGCCCGGCCGCCGCCGCAGCCCCTGCCAAAGTAATTCTTTGCTTTGGACCGGGAGACGAAATCTCCTCCGTTTTATTTCTGAGGGGTCAGGGAAGGAGTGGGAACCCCGCTGATCCAACCGTGTTCCCTTTTAACCTGCCTCTCCCTCTCTCCCCCTCCCGGCCCCCCGTCCTCCGGATGAGCGGGGCTGTAGCCAGGGCACGAGTGGCCAAACCGAAGCCGGAAAACACACGGAGCCGAGCGGGAACATGAGCTGTTTCCGATGGATCATTTAATATCTGCAGCATCCCGGGGCTGGGACTGTGCTGCTCCTGGTGCCGTCAGGGTTTTGTGATGCCTGACGTGTGCTGGGCTCTGCCGTTCTGCCTCCGTGTTCTCCCCGTGGGTTTCAGGTGGTGTTTTTTGGCATGGGGGTCATGGTGCAGCCTCCAGCTGCCAACCTCTGTTGGGGTAGGGATTGGGGTGCGGGTAGGAGAAGGTGAGTGCCCACTGCCGCCGCCGCCCAGCCTCATTGTCTCACTTCTCTCTCCATTCCTACGCCAATTAAATCGCCGTGTTGCCATTCATGGCCCTTATGGTTTTGTTCAGTTGTCTGTCAGCTCTTGTCAAGCCCTGTCCCCTTCCCCTCCCCCGTTTCCAAAAACAAAACCCCTGACAAACCCCCCTTTGAATCCCCTCTTACCTCACTCCCAGCGTGGGGCCCCATTGCCGGGGGATGCCGGCGGCGGCGGCGGGGAGACCGCTCCCCACGCCGCCTTTGTGGGCTGCCGCCGCCCCCCAGCCCTCGGCCTCCCGCTTCTGCCAGCATTAATTAGATAACTCGGCCCCTCTTGATTCCTCCGAGGGGAGAACGGGACGATCCGACTCCAGGGAGAAAATATGGCTTTTCTTCCTTTATATTTTTTGGCCGAGCTCATGGTTCCATCGCTGCTGGAGGTGCTTATTGTGCTGGGAAATAACGGGTCTGGGGGGTGGGTGTGTGACGGGGGTGAGCCTGCGGGACTCCCGGTGTTCCTCATTCCCTGTCTGGACCCCAGGCGGGCGTGGACGGGAGCCCGGGGTCCCCCGAGCCCACGCCAGCGGCTGCAGAGAGTGCTGCAGGTGGCAGCAGCAGCCTGCGCCAGTGCTCTGGCCCTAATTAAATCGACTCCAAAATCCCTCAATTAGCAGCAGGTTTTGTTTCCCCCCCTTGCTAGGTTTGCACTGAGATGTTTCGGGTGCAGCGCCTGAATGCATGGAGTGTGCGCGGACTTGGGAGGATGGAGCAGCACATGGCTGCTCCTGGCAGGCCTGGCTGCTGTGAGGGCTGGGAGCCTTCCCTCTCCTCCTCCTTCTCTTCTTCTTCCTCCTTGGGGCATGAGGGTGGTCAGCAGCTGTTCCTGGAAGTGATGGACTGGCATCAGGATACATCCTGGCTGAGCCCGCAGTGGGACAAAGGAGAACATTCTCCTTTTGTGGGTGCTGCCTTTGGTGGTGGTGATCTGTCATCCTCCTTGGAGCTGGTGGGGAGTCTGGCACTTGGATACTCTCCCTGGTCATGCTGTAATTATGGGGATAGCTCAGGGAGAAAGCTCTTCCTGCAGCCCTGCTGTGGCACAGGAGGGCTGAGTCACTGGGGCCAGGGATGTCACCAGCTGTGGTGGCAGCCACTGGCTGTGGGTGCTGAGGTGTGGCTGGCATCCCACAGCATCCATGCCAGCTTTCCTGAAGCCTGCTGACCTGTTCTCCCAGCATCCTGATGGCTGGAACCCTCCTCTGCTCTTGGCTGGTGGTAGGAGAACTGGACTGCAGGAGGGGAAAGCAGACCTGTCCTCAAGCTACGGGTTTGCGATTGAAAACAGGCTCCTGCTCCTGACTTCCTGCTTGAGAAACTCAGCAGTGGTGGGTATTTTAATGAAAAAGTGGGCTCTCTGGTGTGTTCCCCAGATGTTGGACAATGGCTTGGTCTTCAGAGCTATGGCAGCGACTGCAACATGTGAGCAAAGCTCAGGGAGCTACAGTGAGGCATTCCCTGCTTCCCCCATTCCCTGAATCTCACCTTCCCTGCTTCCATGGCTGCTCAGGGTAAGCAAGGTGCCTTCAATGTTTGAGGCTGCTTGGGAAGAGTTATGGTCCAGTGCTGAACATGAGGCTCCTGTTTGCCAAACCTCTGTGTGAAGCACTGGAGTGGCCTCTTGGCCATTGCCAAAGCATGGAAATCACCAGAGTCACCGGTTTCCCTGTGGAGAGGTGCTGGGAGCCATGCTGTGACTGGGGCTGGTGTTTGAGCGCGAACAGACCACACTGCCTTGGGCATCACCCCCCTTTCTGGGCAGAGAGGGGCAGTTTGGGTTCGTTTTCCCCTGTACTTGGTGTTTCTGTCCCTTCCTCTCAATCCCAACCCTGGCTTGACCATGACCCGGGGTCGGTCACAGTGCAGAGCTTTCCAGGGTGTCTGTGCCAGGGGGACACTGGCTTGGGCATCTTGTAACTTCACCTCAAAAAATGTCACCCCTGGCACCCGGGGGTGTGAGCTGGGGGGTTACCAGCTTGCGAGGAGCCTCCCAGCTGGCAGAGAAGCAACAAAAGGGTTTTGGGGAGCAGCAGAGTTGTAAAATGGCATCCCAGAGCTGGGGGGGTCGGTGAGCGTTGCCATGGAGACCCGTTTATGCCTCACTGATGCGTCGTGTAAATCCGTTTGGAAACGAGAAGGGCCTTTTGTCTTTGGGAGGGTTGAATGGGCCTCATTAAACCCGAGATGAGGAAAAAAAAGGGCCTTAGAGTGTATCTGGGAGGGGGACTGGATGGGACGGCCCCGGGGGGCTCAGCAGAGGCAGTTCCCTCTCCCAGGGATGGTGAGGAACTGGGGGGGCTGGAAGGTGAAAAATATCTCCTTGAACAGCAGAGACCAAAGGAGTGGAGGAGATATGAGCTGCTTTCAGATACCTGGGATTGCTGGCTCTGTGTGGCCACCTCGGCTCCAAAAGGATATAGCAGAAATAGAAGAGGGCTGCTGAAGGGCAAGGAAAATAATTATCCATAGATTAGCAGGGGGAAAAAAGATGGCAGGCTCTTCTAAAGGAGACTAATAATAGAGGAGCACATGAAAGGAGTGGGATCTGAGAGCGTGGGGGTTCGTGTGCTCCTATTTACCCTCTTGTGGTGATGAGCGGTGCGATGGACGAGCAAGAAGGCGACAGATACAGAGGGAGGAACCTTTTCATTCCACTTGTAATTAACTTCCTTCCACGGAGTATCTTTGTTCCCAAGAGCTGAATGGGAGTCAAATAGGAGAAAGGAGCTGTGCCTTTGTGTACTGGCACCACTTTGGGGAAGGGCTGTGAATGTTGCTGGTGTGCTGGAATCAGGTGGGCCTTTGGGATTAGGTGTAATTCCTCTGGTTTGATTGTTCTCTGCTCTGGAGAGGTGAGGTGAGGTGGGTGGGGGCTGCTGTGTCTCACTGATACCTCCTGGTGTCAGCAGGAGAACCTGTCCCTGTGGCAGGGGGTGGCTGATATTCTCAGCTCAAGCTCCCAGAGGACCATGTGGTTGTCCCTGTCTGGTAATGCTGTTTGGCCTGTGACATCCCACTTCACCTAAGTTAGGTTCCAGTTTTTACTACTGACCTCTCAGTTCTCTTTTTTGGTGAAAATACAGGTTTAGGCAAGGGCAGAGATGGCTGGGTGTCACCAAGGGAGCTTTGGATGAGCTGTGCAGGGACCCTCCCATGGCAGGAGTGTGATGTGCCTCTGTGACATCGGGGTCTGGAAAACAGCTCTGGGAACAGGACTGATTCTTCTGGCTTTGGCAGAGAGTCCCCAGTGCCTGGGCATGGCAGCTGTGTCCCAGGGAAGCTTGGATGAGTGTGGCAGAGAGGGCAGGATTGGATTTGTGTGTGGCTGGGCACCAGCAAATCTCAGAGTTCAGGAGTGTATTTCAGGATCCCACACCCAGTTTGAACACAGAGCTTTGGCTTCTTTACTGGATCTGGCCCTTTCCCATCCCTTCTTTGAGGAAATTCCTGGTGGGTGGGAGCTGTGATCCATCTGGAAGGACTCACATGCTCTGTTGGTGTGGAGAGCTGGGCCCATGGGGGCTTCAGCTGCCCAGACACCAGGAAAACCTCCCAGCTCCTGCAGGTCTCGCTCTGCCGGGCACTGTCAGCCTTCCCTGCCAGACGTACACGTCCTCCATGTAAGATCCAGTTATTTTTGGATTTCTTTGAAGCAAACAGCATTTAGCATATGTCATCTTATATGTATGTCAGCATCAGCGTTAGAACATCTTCTCCAAGGAGAAGGTTCTTGGGAAATGTTGTTCTGTTTCTGCCAAGCCTGAAATCAGGTGAGGGGCATTGTGTGCTGTGGACGTGGGGAAAGGTGGTGCTGCCCCAGAGATTTTGTGGTTGATGTGGTGCAAGGAATGCCTGAATCCAGGGGGAGAGCAGTTGGAAAATATGTCAACCTGTTATTTAAAAAAATTGTATTTTTAAGCCATTTTTTGGTCTTCCCTAACGAAGAAGTGAGGGACTGTTGGATTTTAAGGTTCCACATGACTTATCTGCAGGACACTTGTGTCTGTGGGATTGCTGGGAATGTGTTGGCTCATCCATGTCTATCCGTGTGTGCCCACATGGAGGAGAGGTCCCTGCATGGGAGGGGGGTGTGGAGGAGTGGGGTATCATTCCCAGTATAACTCAGGATCTTGCTCTGGCTGACTTGCTTGGTTTTCCTCCTTAGGTTCTTCCTCCTGTCCCGGCAAACCCTCTCTGGGATGCCTGCAACTCTGGGTCCTGGTTGAGTCCATGGCTCTTCCAGCAGGTCTCACCTATAGCCCCTTGTTGCTCCATCAGATCCTGAATTTTGGACCCCGAAGGGGAAGTGAAGGGGGCTCTGCAAGGGATTGGGGGCCCCACCAGCAGCCCCCCAACTCAGGGCACAGGAGAGGCTGCACTTTAATCCCATCTCCCTGCCCCGGCATCCCGGCATCCTGCTGCCAACAGAGCTCCCGTTGTTTACCCAACTCAGAGGAATCGGTTTACAAGGCTCACAAATCCCCTTTTCACCTTTCCCATCAGAAAACACCTCCCGAAACAATAAGGAAATTGGACGCTGCCACCTGATCGCTCCCAAGGAACCTGCGGGGCCGGGAGCTGGGGGCCTGCAGGCACTGGGGACGCCTGGCTGGGATGGCCGGGATGGTCCTCTGGCTCTGCAGGTGGGCAGCCATGGATGCCACCCAAAAGTCACCTCAGGGGCTTTAAAGGATGAAGCTGCCAGCCCTCTCTACCTGCTCAGCTGGCAAAAAAATACTTGTTTTAAGCTTTAGTGGCTGTAGTTAATCATTCCCACCCTCCTGGACACCAGGAACAATGATGCTGGGATGTTACCTGTGAACTGGTGATGGTGCCAATCACAGGATCCCAGAATGGTTTGGGTTGGAAGGGACCTTAAAGCTCATCCAGTTCCACCCTTTGCCATGGACAGGGACACCTTCCACTATACCAGTTTGCTCCAACTTGGCCTTGGACACTTCAGGGATGGGGCAGGAATAAAGCTGGAGCCATTATCCTCCACTTCCTGCATGGTGGGCAAGGTAGAGGAGAGTGATTCTTAATGCTGAGAGTTATTTCAGCCTTAAGGTTGAACTAAGTTTTAGTTTTTCTCTTTTTTTTCCCCTTCCCACCTTAAAACAGGGAAATCAAGCTGTGTTTTCCAGAGGAACAGCAGATTCCCTCTTCCCTCCCTGAAATTACAGTGGGTGCTCTGAGGGCACGATGAATTTCCCTATTAATTTTGGAGTTGCTCTGTTCACTTCTCTGGGTTAAGATAAATCTGAAGACATGTCCTTGTGAAGACAAGTCAAGAGTGTAATTCCTTTTTGTCTTCAACCATCCCTTGGGACTAAAATACCTCGTCTCCAGTACTGGCTGAAATCCTGTGTTCAGGCCGCATGTGACAATTTTTGGACGTTTTTTTCCTCTCCTTTTCTTGTGATAAATGTTGCTTTTCACTGTGTATTTTAAAGGAGAATTTCCCAGAGAACCAGCCTCTGGCATAGTGGGAGCTATTGTTGGTCTTCCCTAGGATGATCATCACAAGCTGTTCTTGTGACAAAGCAGATTTTTTGGGGGAAATAAAGGTCTCTGTGTGTGGTGGAAAGCTGGAAGAGCTGCTTGAGGGGTTTGAGATACATGCCTCAGGTTTATCCCCTCTCCTGTGCTGCCCAGGCTGTCATCTGGAAACAGCCCCGCTGTTAGAGAAGAGGGGAAGTGGAGGAGAAAAAAATCAGGAAAATTGGAGGACACAGGGAAAACGGTCTGTGTGCAGGTGGGGAGCAGCAGTTGGAGGGAGCAGCGCAAAAGCTCCATGCACAGAGAAGTGGCTCTGTCTTGCTCCATGTTTGTGTGGATCTGGAGGATGTTGAGCTAATTCCCAGAAAGCAGCTGTGGGCTTCTGGAGCTGAGACTGAGTGTGTGGAAAGGATTTGCCTCCTTGTTTTATCCTTACATAAACCTAAGGTAGGCCTTGGTCCTGAAGTTCCTGAGATGAAGAGGTGCCAGCAGGATGTGGTACTGGGAGGTTCTCAGCTCCGTCAGCTGCTTCGTGGCCCCTCCCCTGCTTACAAATCCATTTGGCCTGATCCCAATAGGCTGGTGGCCCAGGGACCGGTTGGTTTGCAGGTGTTGGCCAAGGTTTTGGCCACAGAGGTGTGATAGGTCCTCCTGGTATGGAGATGAGGGTGGATAGGAGCCTTCTCCTCCTGCTCCGGCAGTGCAAGACATCTGCTTGACTTGTTTGTGGCTTCCTGTTTGGCATCTTCTGGGCAGGAGGGAGCTGGCAGGAGCTGGAGGAGGGAGCTTGAGTCACTCCAGAATCCTGTGCCAGGAAGCCTCTGACTCAGCCCAACCGTGGAGAAAGGAGTGTGGGATCCAGCTGCCTCTCGGGGTGGGAACCCGTGCAAGTGTTCACTTGCGCTGCGTGTCTGCGGCCGGGTGGGGAGGGAGGGACAGGGGCTGCTCCCGCCTCCTGCTCCTGCTCCGGCCTTGCATCAGGGCTCTGGCCGTGGGTGGGGAAGCCTTTATCGCTCCCAAGCCTTTGGAAGTGCCTGCTGGCCACTGGCCAGGTGACCTACTTGGTAGTGTGAAGCAAAGCGTGGCTCACCTGACGGCAGTGCCTGGATGGAGGCGGGCTCTGCATCCCACCTGCATCCCTAAAGACCCTCCAGGGGCCAAGTTTCCCACTGTCTCCTGGTCACCATCTGCCTGAATCATGGCTTGTACAAAATTCTCTGCAACCTCACGTGGCCAAGGTGCTGCTGTGCTGCTGGTGCTGGGGTTGGGATGATCCCAGCTGCCCCGTGTGCTGCTTTGGGTACTGCTGGAGCTGATGTGGAGCTGATGTGGAGCTGCAGCCAGTCAGGGAGGATGGATCTGTAACCCCTCTAAATCCAGCTCTGTGATGGGGCTGCGCCTGCCATCCCTGTGCTGTGCTCTGGGTGCCTGGGATGCTCCTCTGACCTGGCAAGCTGCGAGTGAGGTGCAGATGATGTCTGCATGTCTGCCCTGCTACTACAGCTGGCACTGAGCTCCAGAGCCTGTGCCAAGGGCACTCAGGGGTGCGTGGGCTTCAGCTCCGCCTGCCTGCTCCAGCCCAGCCTGTGGATCTGCAAGGCTCCTGCAGCCAAAGGCCTGGTGCTGGTTCCAGCTCTGTGGCTTCTTGCTAAGACTTGCATGGAGCCACAGAGCAGGTTGGTCTTGTGTGTTTGATCTTCCTTCCATGGAGCCTGCAGCTCCAGCCGGAGCAGCTGGCTGAGGGAGAAGGTATCCCAGCCCCATCCAATCTCCAGGGTGGGCTGGCACAGGGATGGGCTGTGTCCAACAGCAGAAGGGGAAGTATGGCCGTGCAGCCTTGGCAAAGTGCTCGCTTTGCGTTTTGCCGTGCCCAGATTACGTGAGGGAGTTGCAGCAGAGACAACTCTGCAGGAAAATCCATTCCCACCTTATCTCCCATCAGGAATGCATTTAGTTGCCTACATCAAAGTAGATGATCTGCTGCTTCCCTCCTTGCTGCCCTAATCCTCTCCTTCACGCTGAAAAAAACCTAATCAGTGCCTTGCCCCACCATAACGAGATCCGAATGTTAATTATCAGCATCTTACCTTCCTACCCTTCCCAATGCCCTGCCTTCCAGCCCCGAATAGCTTTCCTCCCTCCTTGCTCCTCTCCATCCGGTCCTCCCACGCTCCTGGGCATGCTGTTGAGCCTGGCTCAGTAGAAGTTGTCCTGCAGGATGCTTCCTTCCCTTCCATTTAAGGACAGGAATTCCTCAGGGAGCTGGGGCGTGGACGGGATCCCTCCCTTCACCCCATTGTCAGGACTTCTCCCTATGCCTAATTATTGCCTGTCCCTGCAGGAAGCTCCTTGCCTGGCCGTCGGGCAGAGCCGCGGCGTCTCCCAGCCCTTTGTGGGAAGACTCATTCCCAGCTGGATGCCAGGCTTGGGGCCGGGAAAGGTGCCCACCCTTATCATGGCTGGCGAGCAGGACTGACCCAAGCCAGCCCTGATTTTGTCAGCAGGAGCCTGTGCTGGCTCCATGAACAGGCTGAGTTGGTGAGGGAAGAGGAGAACTTGTTTTCAGTGTCAAAACCTGCCTTACAGAGGGGGAGCAGCAGAGCTGAAGCACAAAAATGGTGTCAGAGTGCGGTGGGCTGGGCTGGTGTGGCCTCTGCTCCAGCACATGGTAACCTCTTACCCTCCTCTCTTCCAGGTTCATGACTGGGAAGGGGCTGGTCATCTACCCAGAGATTGGGGATAAACTGGACATTATCTGCCCCAAGGCGGAGCCGTCCAAGCCTTACGAGTACTACAAGCTGTACCTGGTGAGGAAGGAGCAGGCGGATGCCTGCAGCACCGTCATGGACCCCAACGTGCTGGTGACGTGCAACCGGCCCGAGCAGGAGATCCGCTTCACCATCAAGTTCCAGGAGTTCAGCCCCAACTACATGGGCCTGGAATTCAAGCGGCAGCAGGATTACTTCATCACATGTGAGTCGCCCTCCTCCTCCTCGCTGCCAGCCCTGGCTCGGGAGGGCTCGGGCGCCTGGAGAGTGTCACCAGGCGCTTGTGTGTGACTTGGCCGGTGCAGAGAGCTGACACGGATGGAAAATATGTCCCTCTGGATGGGAGCAGGGGGAGGAATGTGTCACTGGCTGAGTGGGTCACCAGTCCCTATCTGGCTGCTGTGCTGTGTCCCCTGCCCTGCTCATGGCTGGGAACAGGAGGACATCCCCATCTGGGGTCAGCCCTGGAGTGCTGTCATCCCTGGAGCCTATTTTTTGCTGCCATCTTTGCTGGAAGTGTTGAGGGGTTTTGCTTTGGGGCTGGGGAGAAAGAGAAATGGTGATGCTTGTCCTTATTCCTGGGTATTGCCTCCAAGAGCAGCAGCCCCAGCACGAGGAAGTGCTGATGGTGTCCAGTGTGTGATATGATCGAAATGGCTGAAAAATTCTGTACACTGGCTTGTTCTGTTTGTGTCTTGGTGCACCATGGCATTTTATGGAGGGGAGAGAGAAGAGACTGGAATTTTCTTGGATCCTGTGGTCTGTGCGTGCAAGGGACTGCTGCACAGAAATGTATCCCCCTGTGCCTGCTCTGGTGTGGATAGAGGGGGAGCTCAGCCATGTCTGGGCAGTGCTGCCAGCTCTCTCTTTGTCCCCTCCCCTCCTCCTCAGTCTGGCTGTCCCTGCCTGGCTGGGCGCACTGCAAAGGGCACGGCGGCCACGGCTCAGCTCCCCTCGCTGTGTGCTGGGAGCCGTGTGTTCCCAGCTGGAAACAGGGTATTTTTAGCCTGGAATCTTTGGGAAGGGGTAGCAAGGCCATGGCAGGCAGTGGAGATGGGGGGGCTGTGCTGTAGCGTGGTGCTGTGGTGAGGCTGCTGGTCTGATGTCCCCAGCGAGCCTGGCTGGGGCTGTTGGAATCTTGCTACAGAGTAATTTGGGATAAACCTGATGCAGAGGAAGCAGCCAGGCCTGGCTCTGGCAGGTCAGCCTTGAGCCCTCATCACTTCTGTCATGGCAAATTTTGCCAGGTGGTGACAGGGGCTCGCAGGGGGCTCTGTTACCTGTGTGGCCGTGGAGATGCCAAAGTGGCTTCTGCATGGTCAGCCAGGGAAGTTTCCCTAACAGGAGGGGTGACAGCAGGGACGACCTGGCACCACAACCTGCAGAGCCAGCTTGGCTCGGTGCTGGCAGCGACCGTGGGCTCTGCAGGGCTGAGTCACTGTGACAGGGCCAGGCTCTTCCAGAACAATGGTCACTGTCACTGTCCAGACATGGGGATGTCTGTCCTGTGTCACTTGACAGGCACCAGCTTTGAAGCCATTGTGTACAGGACACCCTGGTTCCAGTCCAGATGCCCCAGATGGGCTGGGGATTCCAAAACCCGTGGCGCAGCTCCCATATAGGCTTCCATCTCCCTTAGCACAGCTACACCAGCCTGGTGGCTCTGGGATGGCAAAGTTCAGCCCTTCTGCCATCCTTCAGCTGATGGAAAGCTTGATTGAATATAAGCTTTGCCTGCAGTGGGCAAAAACTTGAAAGAGAAGCCAAAGTGCCAGGCTTGGGTCAGCCAAGCATCTTGAAGTACTTGGTCAGTGGCTCCTCTGTGTTCGGGGGTCAAGTTCAAGCACTGACATGGTCATCAAGCTAATGAGGGCTGAAATTGGGGTCCTCTGAGCTACAGCCCATGGGACTCTCAGGCTGCAAAGAGCCCTCAAAGACAAATAAGTTCCCCAAAACAAACTTAGGAGGTGAACAAAGCACCGAGAAGAGGAAATATGGGATCCCTCTTATGGTAACCAAGTCCATCAGGAAGGTGGAGGCAGAAGGATTTACAGCCTCTGAATTACCCAAATTTTAAGGAGCTGTTTTGCATTTCACACGAAAACTGAAGTGAAAATCAACCTCCTGGAGCTTTGGGAGGTGCTTTCACAAGCGGCCGCCGGTGCATTGCCGACTCCAAACGCGGCTCCCGCGGGGCCCCCGCAGCTTTGAGCCGATGCCAGCTCCCCTGCGCGGCTGCCAGCACACCTGGGTCACTGCAGGTGACCGGCTCCGGCTCGCTGCGGATCCGATGGGACACGCAGCCGGGATTTTGCAAAGACGGCATAGCCCAGGTTGGGAAATCCCGGCTGTGCGTCCCGTTGGATGTCGGGCTGAGCCTTTTAAACTCATTTTTTAATATAAAATCCTGTTTATCCTCTTGTTCCCGGTTTCAGGCTGTATAGGGATGCAGCGACTGGGATGCTTGGAGAATCCCTGTGGGATGCCCCCCCTCTCCTCAGGGGGGGCCGGCAGTGCCCTCTGCCCCTGCCTTGGACCGTTTCTGACTTTAATTTCTCTTGACTCCTCCAAGCTTTGATGTGAAACCCCTCGGAGCTGGGAGCTACCAGCTGAACTTTGGCCCCTGGGTGGGCTGAGGATGCTCCTGTGATCTGACCATACCCTCTGCTGAGCAGCCCCAGGAGTTCTTTCTGCCAAGAAATAAAATAGCCAAAAAAACAAAGTCAAAAGTCTCCTGAGCAGACCACCCACATGTTGTCTTTTTTTCCCCCCCCCAATTTTTCTCCCCTCCCTTTCCCCAAGCTTTGCCTGGACACACAAAAGGTTTTTTTTCTCCCTTTTCATTTCTAAGCCGGGGAAGCAGCGCTGGAGCCGAGGGGAGCAGGGCGTGTGCCACTCATCCCCCACCTTCCCCAGTGGCTGGAAAACCTCCTCACCAGAGCTGGGGGGCTTCCCAGGGTCCCTCTATTCAGGACTGCTCCTTGCCATTGCTTTGGATATGCCAAGCCTTGTTTAGGGACACTTTTATCATGGAGGGACATGGCCCCAGCCCTCGGCTTAGCAATGAAAAGGCTTTTGAAAGCTGCTGTTCCCTGTCCCCGTCCTCTCTGGAGTCTCACACTGACCCCCTCCACACCAGCTCCAGGCTTTCCTTAAAAGCATCTTTGCTCCTGGGGATGGATAAGGAAAGGTGATGCTTATTTCTGAAGCTTTTCATAATGAACAAGATGCAGCAGCATCTGCCTGCAGGTCTACACTGGAGACAGAGGCTGGGGGGACATGTGGACCTCCAGCAGGACGTGGGCACCATCCCCAGGATGAAGTGCTGAGAGGGTGAAGGAGATAGGAATTTGGGAATTGTGTGTTTTATATAATGATGTGCTGTGGTTGCTCCCATCCCTGGGTCTCCTGGGTGTTTCCCTGCTTGCCTTTGGTGTCTTGGTGTGATTCCCTGCCCCCAGTGTCCTGTCCCCTCCCTTCAAAATGCTTCCCACTGGAGTAGCCTCCCCCCTGCCTGGTGCCTGCACTCCTGGGATGTCGTGGGCAGCTCCAGCCCCACCATGGCTTATCCAGCCCTGCAGGTTCAGCTCCCTCCACCTCCCCTCCTAATTCACTCCAGCTCCTAATTGCGTTTGCTGCTCCTCTTTGAACTTGCTCCAGTTTTACTATCTCTGGTAATGAGGTGCCTGGATAGAGATCCATTAATCCCCGTGTCCTGGCAGCAGGGTGATGTGAGGAGGAGCTCCTGGAGTGGCTCCCTGCTATCCCAGAGCTCTGGATCAGACAATCAAAGAATAGTTTGGGTTAGAAGGAACTGTTAAATGTCACCTAGTCCATCCCTGGAATGTCCCATCCCTGGAAGTGTTCAAGACCAGGTTGGATGGGGCTTGGAGCAACCTGGTGTACACCAGGTGGAAGGTGTCTCTGCTCATGGCAGGGTTAGAACTGGATGGACCACAATAGTTCCCAGATCCTTCTCTGGTTTTTGGGGCTGCTGGTGGTCCTGGCAGCTCCTTCTGTGTTCAGTGGGGTGTAGAGACCCCAGGCAAACCTCATTCAGCCTCGGGGTGCACTCCAGGCAGCTGTTTGCAGATGTGGTGGTGGTGCTGAGGTGTTCTTCCAGGTGTTCTTCCTCAGTGTCCAACCTGTCCCATGAGCCTCTTTAAAGCACAGAGCCCTTGTTTGATGACAATGCTGAAGGAAAGGAAGGTCCTAATAGATGTTTCCTCATAAATCCGACACATTTGCTGTTTATTGTGAGTCCTTAAGCCCTTCAATCCATTTTTGATGTAATAACGTCCGTAATCCAATCCAACGCTTTTTGGCAGCGGGATGCAGTGAGAGCGGATCTATTACCCTGAGTGTTGTGTTAAAGCCCTTGTCTTGCATTTCTGTTTTTAGATGCAATTAGTCTTAACCTGGCAAGAGTTATTTGTTGTAAACCATCGCTGCTGCTGCGATGTGGCTTCGTCCCCAGGCCACGCTCCGTCAGCATTTTCCTGCAGCTCAGCATGAGGAAGGGGGTCACCTATACCCTGCCAGCTGCCAGGATCATCCTTCCTCCTCGGGAGCTTTTTTGGGACACGTTGCCATACTCGCTTTTCTGGCTGTGCTCCTCCAGCTTCCGTTGGTTTGGGAAGCCTTCAGCCCGTGCCAGTGCATGTGTGCAGAGCCGCTCGCGCTCCTTCTTGCATTCCTTGGGATTTGATAATTCCGTCCCTGGTTCCTTGGGCTGGGGGCTGTGCCAGGGGGGCTTTGTCAGCCTGCCAGCTCTTTGCTGATGCCATTTGAATGTGGCCACTTTCATGTGCTCCTCATGCTCCTTCCCACAACTTGTTTGGTGGAGGGGAGTTGAAAGCCCAAGGGCCGTTTGATGCCATGATGGGAGCTGTGAACTTCTGCTGATAAAACTCCAATTAAGCGGCTTCCTCATTCTTCACCCAAAGGGGCCCGGCTTGCGACACACCCGGGCCAAGCAGAGCCGGCCTGGTGGCATCCATCTCGTTTTGGGGCTTTGCTCCTCCATCCCCATCCCCATCCTGCTGGGAGCCGCTGGCAGGGGATGGTGATGCCGCGTGGGAGCCGCTGGCTGGACACAAACGGCTCTAACGGTGTCCTGCTCCCGACTTCAAAGCCCGGGCCCTGGCCATGTCAAACCCAAATAATGGCCCTTAGACAACACGCGGTTCCTTGTCTTGCAGGCTTGTCTGAAGAGCGTGACCACAGTAAATGTGATTTTGTTGAGCCCTGTCCCTTAAGCCTCTGCCTCTTTTCTCTTCTCCTCCTCCCTCCTGACCTTTTCGGCTCAGTGCTGTCCCCGGACAGCCCCTGGCAGCTGATCTCATGGCTCAGCCTTTCACAGCCCTAATAGGGATGAAAAGCCCCCTCAGAAAGGGCCGGTGTCCCGGGCCCGGCCGGGAGGTAAATACCCCGTGCTTTGATCTGCTCTGGGGCCAGGGGGGCCCTGCCTGCCACAAACCCTGCCCAGGGGTCCCTGCCTGCCATAACCACCCACCCAGGGGTCCCCATGCCCGCTCATCTCCCTGCCTGCTGGGCAGCCAAGCTCTGCCTACAGCCCTGGCACAGCAAAGGGCTCTGGAGCTGGGCACTGGGTGCTGTCTGCCTGGGGAATTGGGCTGGCTGTATCCCAGGATGCTCTTCCCCAGGAGAAATGATTGGCAAGAGCATCTCTATCATTGTCACGACCCCTTTAACATTGTCACGACCCATTAGGAGAAAACAAAACATGTTTAACTCCTCAGTGCTCCTGAGCACTGAGGTGACAGTAGAGGTGGTAGAGGTGATGGCAGTGAAGAGGTGGCATCTCCCCCTGCATCACCTGCCTGATCCTGCTCTGGTGTGGTGGGAGGCTCACGCCAAAGCAAATCTTTTGGTGCATCCCATCTTCCCTTTCCTCACCCTGGCTCTTCCAGCCCCTGCTCCTCCTGCCATGTCTGCAGCAAATCCAGGGCATCTCCTGGAGCTGCAGCTGCGTGGATTGTGGTGAACCTGGCTCTTTAGTGATGGTCACCTCTGAGGACTTCGTCAGGACACTGGAAGTGATTAAATTTGCCTGCTTTTGGATTAAACATTGAGTAGGAGACTCTTAAGGCAGAAAGAGTTTTCAGCTTGATGAGGAATTGAAACAAATCCTGGCATACTGGTGTGGCTGAGAAGCTGTGCATGGATAAGTGCAGGCAGCTACTTCCTTGGCATATTTTTTAAAATAACCATAACATCAAGACCCTCTCCCTGGGCTTTTCTCCTGGGATCCCTATTGCAATCCACTGCTCCTGTAGTGCTGGGAAGAGGCTTGTTGGTGTTACTGCAGCTCTGAACTGGTGTGGAGGGGTCTGTAATGGTGAGTGCTGGGATGTGGTGGTGGATGCTGGTGATGGTGGGTGCTGTCAGTCAGACCAAGAGCTCACTGGGAGCTCCAGGAAGCACCATCACACTGTTGCTCTGTCAGCCTCTGTCCCTGATCACCTGAAGTTTTCTCTGAGCCCCTGGGAGTGTGGATGGAGCCTGAGCTCAGGTGGGCAGCTGGTGTTGGCCTTGCAGCTGGGGGATAGCACTCCATCCCCTTCCCAAAGGATTTCTCAGTCATCCCCCAGAGGTTTTGCTACCTAACAGGAGAGATTTACACCCTGTTAAAAGGCAGTAAGTGCTTTCCTCCCCTCCTGCTCCCAGCGGGGCCCACAAATGACTCTGGCAGAGCATCAGGTGGGGAATTATGTGGCACTTTCATCCTGACCTGTCTCCAGTTGCTTGGGGTGACCACAGAGACTGTACAAATCACCGTCCTCTCCCAATGATGTGCTCTTTCTTTGGAAGGGATGGACAGACCTGAAGACAAAGGGTTTATTTAGGGCTGTGGTCCTCCTGAGCTGAGCAGGAAGCAGGATGGACACCGGGAGTTTCCACAGCTCATCCATACAGACGGTGTTGATGATAAAGGGCTTGAGTGAGTCACCAAGCTGTGGTCCTGCAGCCAAGATGTGCTTTCCAGCCTGGATGAGGTTCCCTGCAATCCAGCAGTGACTCTTAATTATGATACTAATTAGGGCTAGTTATAATTTTCCACCAGAAAGCTGTTTTAATGGGAAATTAGCTTTTCACTTAAGCATTACTTGGGTTAAAGTGTCTTTTCCAGTGGATACTTCAGTGTTTGCCTGTTCTCCCTTTGCCCCAGGAAAGAGTGGGAGAGAGTGGAACTGTAGGTGGTGAGGATGAGAGTGGAGGGTGGTGTCCTCCCTTCTTCCAGCTGTAACTGTGTGTGTTCCTCTGCTCTGTATAAGGAATGGGGCTAATTTAACCCTTTAATTTGATTTTGGGGGTGCTGACCGTGGCCAGAGAAAGCCAAACCCCATCCCAACCACCATCCCATGTGGTGGTTTTCATTCCTATTTCCAGCTGTACATTTGAACTGGGGATTTTCCCACTGTGTTTGCTGGAGCAGGGAGTGTGGGGTGGGATGGCCAGATTCCCAGTTGCTGCAGCAACAAGCTCCTCACCTGCCCTGCACAGCTGTGGGGAGGGACACAGCAATCCCCATGGCTTCATGGCATGGCAGTGCCGTGGTGGCAGGGAGGAGAGCAGAGGGGCCCTCCCGTGGTCAGCGGTGCCGCTGGAGCAGTCCCCAGGCCCTTCTCTCTCCATGCCGGGCCGTGTGGCTGGGGCAGCTCTGGAGCAGCTCTGGAGCTGGCAGGAGTGGCTGTGAAACCCAAGCCTTGCATGTCCTGCGCCTCCTGTGCGGGGACGGGACAGGGCCGGGCTGGCTCACACAGGCATTTCAGGGGCTGCAGGGCCCCTTCCCGGCACAGCTGCCTCGGGAGGGCTGGGAGAGGGCTGGAAGAAGGCTGGAAGGTGGCTGCCGGCTCCCGCTGGCAGTGTGACAGCGTGGGGTGGGCTCCCTCCGTACAGCCCCTGCCCCGGCACTGGCAGCAGCCCCAGCCAGTGTGCTGGAGCTCAGGAGAGGGGCTGGAGGATGTGTGCAGGGTGGGGGGCTCGTGTCCCCACAGTGGGGCTGGCTAGGAAGTGACACCAATATTAATAGTACCAATAACGGGATGCCCTGAGTTGGAGATGCGTGGCCCTGATGCCTGGGAGGAGCAGGAGGAGGAGGAGGAGGAGCAGGAGCTGTAACCAAGCCGTGCTCCCTGGCGGCCCCAGGGAGTTGGTGTGCAGTGGAGCAGGCGGGTGCCTCTGCTCGGTGACCTGGAAGTGGCTCCGTGTCCCCTGGGGTGCCAGCCCTGGTTGGGATGGGGGGAAGGAGCTCAGTGCCCGTGGTGGGCTGGGCTCCAGTGCAGCACCTCTGTGTCAATACCGAGGGGGTGTAAAACAGCTTGAAAGATCTGGAGAGGGGAGGTGGCAGGAGCTGGGATTTTATTTGAAGTGCAGTCTGCTTGTGGATTCCTGCAGTGTCCGAGCATATCAGAGATGGGGGAGGTGGATCTCCAGGGTGACCTGTAGGGGCTTCACCTGTGCCAGGAGGGGCTTTCAGCCCAGGGGTGTCGAGGCTGGGCTCAGGCTGCTCTGCAAGCTGCCCCTTGCCCCCGTGGTCCTGGCAGGATGGGGGTCAGGCTGTGGGGCACCGGTGGGATGCTGCCACCTCTCCTGAAGTGATAGAAACACGAACCTTGTGCAGGTCTGGGGGTGAGGGGGGTGTGAGGATGGCGGCCGGGCTGCGGCCACGCCGTGCCTGGCTGGGGCTGGAGCAGGGCTGAGCTGCACAGATGGAAGAGTGATTAAGAGCAATAAAAGGAAAGAGACTTGGATTCGCTACAGTCTCAGCACATTAATTGTGCTTTGGGGCCCAAATCATAACGCAGCCCTGCTAGAGGGAATCCAGCAGAGAAACCAAACATCTCGCTCTGGCCAAGGCTGACCATTTAAGAGACCCTTGCCTTCATCTCTTGCCAGGTATTACTTCCAGCGTCTCCCATCTGCCAAAACCCGAGTTCTCCTTTGAAATATTTTTAGGGGAGGGAGAAAAGCTCTGGTGACACCGAGTGCTGGCGCTGGGGAGGCAGCAGGGACAGCACATGGCATTGCTGGCTTGGAGACGGGACCATGGGGTTGTTGGGGATCTCAGCCATCTGTCCCAGCTCTGTGGTGTGTGTCACTGGGCTGGATGGGCGTGTGGGATTCCAGGAGTGGAGGTCCTGCCTGGCTTCCATGGTGGCTGAGCATCTCCTCTAAATTGACAAGCAATTACATGGTTAATGGTATCACTGTTAAATCCTCATCACTCAGCAGCCCGGGGCTTAATGCTCCATTAGGGCAGAGGCATCTGATGGCTCTCTGGGCTGGGAGCAGCCTTTGGAAGTCAGCCTTTGGAAGTCACTGGCCAGAGGTTATTTTTGCTCTCCCAGTCCTACAGCCAACCTGTGAATCCATCCAAAATGGAATAAGGCAGGAAAATGCTCCTGTGCGCTCAGTGTTGCTGGGTCTTGCTGGACTGAGCCTTGCTGGTGTGGCATGGGGAGGTGACAGTGTTGTTTGAGACCTGCCATTTCCTATTCCATGGCTATTCCCAGCTCCCTGCCTGGCTTCCTTTGTTGTGTCACAGCTCTGCCTCCTGCTGCTGCCCTGCAGCTGCCTCTCTGCAGCTCAGGGCTCTCCCAGCTCTCCTGCAGCCGTGCCTGTGGATTTAACATTTTCCTCTGTGGGTTGCTGACTCTGGATTCCATCGGCAGCTGAGGATTGGTGGTGTCACCACAGCTCATCCTAACCGTGGCAGTGAGTGGCACAGGTACCTGAGGAATCCATCAAGTGCCACGCAGATCCCAGTCTGGATCCTCTGGAGCTGGGCTGAGCTGAGCCTGGAGCCTTCTGCTGGAGCCTCTTCCACTGGGAAAGCAGGAAACAGAGCGGGAGGAGCAGCTCTTCATTGCTGAGCTTCACAGGGAATTGCACTGGAGGAGCCTTTCCCGATGGATCAGGGACCTGCTGCTCTCATATCACCCTGCCCTACATGTTCACATCCAACTCTCTGGACTCTGCACCGTTTGGATGGATTTGGGGATTTAGGATTTTGACTTTTGGAAGCCCAGCCAGCTGCGTGGAGCATCCAGCTTCTCTCTGGCCCATTGTGGATTTACACAGAATGTGGAAGCTCATGTCCTTGTTTCCAGAGGCCATTCCAAGACCATCACTGTGGGTTTTACAAATGTTTTTTCCCTTTTTTGTTCCCTCAAGCAACTGATTCATTTTTCCACATGGTTCCCTCTCAAAACTACTTTCTCCCTCATCATTTCCATGGCTAGAACAAGAAGAAAATTTGTGTCCAAGTGTGGGGTGGGAAGAAGGATGCTCGGCTGTGTCCCTTCGTCCATCCCTGTGGCTCCAGCTGCTCCCTCTGTCCTCTTTGGACCTTTAATATTTTTTGTTGTATGTGGATGGAATGTCTTCATAGTTATTTGGAGAAACTGCTGCCTTTGTGGAGTCTTCTGGTTTCCCCCACTTGAGCCACGCTTGCTTGTTACCACATTTTGTTATAATTAGTTAATTATTTATAAATCAGACCTTGTGAGGCCTCACAGGGACTGGTTTTTACGGACTGCTGCCTTCTCCCTCGATGGATGAGTCTCTTTGAGATGCAACAACCCATGGCATGGAGCTGGGAAGCTGGGAAGCAATTCAAGGAGCTGCTTCAGGGCTGTGAGCTGGGATGTACCTGCTGATTTCACCCCCAAACCGGCGGCTCCGGCCTGGGAGAACTGGGCTGCTGAGCCTTCTGCTGGAGTTCACTCCTGATGTGTTTTTATGGGGAGTCTGAGCTCAGGTCCATCCTGTTTGGATTCCAGAGAACTCGTGCGGGCTGTTGGGGGTGTTTCTCCACATTCCCAGGCATTTGCGTGGGGCTTGGTGCTGACAGTGCTGCTGTTGGAAGGGCTGCCAGCAGATCCCAGCTGGATGCACCATCCCAGCTGGATGCACAGCTCCATCCCAGGAGCTGCTGGCAGGGGGGACCCTGCTGTGGGAGAGGTGTTAACTCAGCAAATGGCCCAAGGACTTTCTGATTAGGAAAACATTTGCTGGGGTTTCAGGCTTGATTGCACAGAGGTGTTTGGAAAGAGCTGATGGACTCAGAGCCTGCTTCCTGGAGGGATCTGGGTGTGCTTTCCAGTTTATCCCAGCGTGGAGGCTCATGGAGGTACCCAACCTCCTGCTGGGTGCCTCATTGCACTGTACTCCAGCCTCTTCCTGTGCCCTCACCAACACCCAGCAGGGTCCAATGGATTCATCCCAAATTTCTGTCAGTCACCTGCCCTCCCAGACCTGCTTTTTTGCGGGATGGAGGCAGGAATTGGGCTGCACAGGGAACCTGAAACCCTGGGGCTGAGCTTTGACTTGAGGCTCTGGGAAGTGTTGGCTGCACTGTGCTGGCCAAGTCCTGCCTTGTGTGTGGAAAATTATCCCTGGACTCCATGATTCTCCATCACATTGCCTTCCCCAAGCTGTTGCTGAGCTCCTCCCAGGTTTCCCTGCTTCCCTGGGTGAATTGATCCTTGTGGTTAGATTTGGTGGAGCACTGGGATGCTTTGTGTTTGCATGGGGGTGGGATGGGGTGGGAACCATCCACAGTGGCCACATCCAGGGCCCTGGTGGGGTCAGAAACCAGTTTTCTGAGTCTGTTTAGCAGAATCTGCCATTTAGGTGCTTAATCCTGAAATCTTTGTGTTTGGGTTTGTTCTCTCTTGTGTTCCCCCTGCCCTGAGCCCTGCAGAGGGCTGGAGGATGGGGGAGGATGGGGGAATCTTCCCTGTGCTCCCATGGGATCCAAGGGCTGAAAACTCCGTGCCGGCTCTAGCGAAAAGTTAATGTGAATTTAAGTGACTTCTGCCCTGCAATTAGAGCCCCCGGAGTCCACTGGGGCTCTGAGTTTACATTCTTCACCGAGGCACAGGGTGTAATTAGAGATGTATAATTTAAACTGTGCATATGCAAGTGTTCCCATTCTGTACCAGGAGCAAAGGAAATTATCCAGGAATTAAAGGGGGAGGAGGGTGCAGGCATGGAGAATGGCTCACTTGTGTGGATGTGGCAGTGAGAGGAAGCTGCAGGGATCATGTCCTCACTGCTGCAGGCAGATTTGGAAGGAGCAGGAGCTGGGAATTCAGAGGGCTCTGGATTGGGGTGTGAAGATGTGGCTGTAATGGGAGGTCAGGAGTGAATCCCTGGGATAGGAGGTGCCAGGAGATAGCTGGGACCTGCTTGGCAGTGCCAGGGGACAGTGAGGACCTGCACAGTAATGCCAAGGACCAGCAGAGAGCTGCCCAGCAGTGCCCTTCCAGCTCCTAGGAGCCTGTCTAACGTTCCCTCTCTTTTCCTACAGCCACTTCCAATGGCACTCTGGATGGCCTGGAGAACCGGGAAGGAGGGGTCTGCCAGACACGCTCCATGAAGATTGTCATGAAAGTGGGGCAGGGTGAGTCCTCCCATTCCCTGGGGTCTCCTGCTGCACCCTGAACCAGGGTCCCTGCTCCTCTGGGGGATGTGGGAGTTCAAGATTCCAGGGAAACTGAGGCCAGGCCAGCTGCTCCTGGGGGCACTCTTGGGTTAGTTCAACAGAATTTCATTTTTAGGATCTTTCTTCCTGCCTTTTTTCTCCTGCCAACATGGCGCATGTGCGGAGCACTGGGATTGAAAGGGAGCGATTGTTCCCGGTTACCTCGTGGGCCATATCCCGGCGGGAAGTGAGCTCAGCACAGGACCCATGAGCCCTGCAAGTGTCTCAGGGGGCTGGCACAGGCAGTGCCCCTGTCACTTCCTGGCCATCCAAGGGGGGATTGTAGCTAGCCAGGCATCAGAGATTTGGCTTGGCAGCTCTCAGCTCTGGAGGCCACCAGGCTCTGGAGACTCTGGCAGTGGGACACTAGGGGTGTCACCAGCAGGCTCTTCTCCTGGAGTTCCTGCTTCCCACCACCTCCATCCCAAGCTGCTTCCCAGCCCCAGTGATGCCCTGGCCTCATTTCAGCCTCGACTCGGATGCGCAGCTCCCGATTCTGCTTCTCATTATTGTGTTTGCACGTTGGGGCCAATATTTATAATAAACAGGCAAAGCTGTGCTGCAGCCTTGGCCTCCTGCCTGCCCTTCCCTTCCTTTGCTCCTGCTGCCCGAGCAAGAAACCTGTCCCAGCCCACGCATGGGAGCTCTGAAAACAGCAAACCAGGGAATTAGGGTGGGGACCTGCTTCCCACAAGCCCTGGAGCAGCTCAGCCTTGCTCTGTCGCTCTCAGCATCTCCCAGTGCTCCTGTGCCCCATGGGAGTGCCTGACAACTGGGGGCACCTCTTTAGGGGGAACAAGCTGCTGCCTTCCAGGTTGGACCAAGGCTTCTCATCCATCCCTCCCCTTTCCCAGATCCCAACGCGGTGATCCCAGAGCAGCTGACGACGAGTCGGCCGAGCAAGGAGTCGGATGACACCGTGAAGGTTGTCACTCAGAGCCCACGCAGCAAGGTCCCGGCGGTGGAGGAGCCCGGCAAGCCAGGTGGGTATCCCAGGGATCCCCAGGAGTGGAATCAGATGAAGCTGAGAAGTTTTTCTTTTCTTCCTGCCTGGATCAGCATCTAAGCACTGCTCCTTTGGGAGCTGCAGCTGTCCCGGCCCAGGGGTCAGTAACTGGAGACTGGGGAGCTCTGGGTGTCAGAGTCCACATTTACCAGGGCATCCTGGTCTGGAATGGTGTCATGTGGACACAATCAACACTCTGCTCCATAGGCTGGGAGAAAGGAATGGGATCAGTGGTGTAGGATGTGGAACAGGGCATGTGGTGCCCCCTCTGTGGATGCCTGGGGCTCCTGCCTGCCCTGCCCAGTCCTTCCCAGGGATGTGTGGGTCTGACTGGGGTGGGAAGGTGGGGAGCAAGTTGCATCCCCTTGGAGGTGAGGGGTTCCCCTCCTTGGGAGCATGGCAAGAGAGTGTTGTGCTGAGTTTGAGGGGCAGAGAGGGGCTCCAATGAGCAACTGATCCCGCTGCTCCACAGGTGTGATCCATGCATGGACAGAGCACAGATCTGCTGCCTCTCTGACCCCCATCTCCCCTTGCCTTGCAGGCTCCGTCAACCAGGACGGCCAGGAGACCCAAGGTCCCAGCGATGGCTTCCTGAGCTCCAAGGTGGCCGTGTTCGCGGCCATCGGTGCCGGCTGCGTCATCTTCATCCTCATCATCATCTTCCTTGTCGTACTCCTGATCAAGATCCGCAAGCGGCACCGGAAGCACACGCAGCAGCGAGCTGCAGCCTTGTCCCTCAGCACCTTGGCCAGCCCCAAATGCAGCGGGAACGCGGGCTCAGAGCCCAGCGACATCATCATCCCCTTACGGACTACAGAGAACAACTACTGCCCGCACTACGAGAAGGTGAGCGGGGACTACGGGCACCCCGTCTACATCGTGCAGGAGATGCCCCCGCAGAGCCCAGCCAACATTTACTACAAGGTGTGAGGAGCAGCCTGAGAACGGCCGATGCAGCAGCGCGGGAGCGCCGGGCGCGGGGCTGGCGCCGCAGGGAGGAAGCGAAACGTTCCCCCTGCCCTGGCACGGCGCGGGCAGCGCCGGGAGCGGCGCCGGGGAGCGGAGGGCTCAACGCTCACGTGCTGATTCTCCCCTTTGTATTTAGTTTTGTAGTTCTCAGCTTTTGTAATCCCGAGACTCTGAGGGTGAGCCTTCAGCCTCCTCCTCTTCTTCTCCAGACTGTGGCCGGCCGTGGGGGGCGGGCGCCGTGCCTTTCTGTGCTCGGGACACCGCTGGCAAACCCGGAGACTCCACCTCCCCTTTGTGGTTTGGGATTTCCCCGTCACCCTTCCGGGCCTGTGGGAAGTGCCCGCCAGCGCCGCAGCCGGCCCCGGAGCCTGGAGCAACGCCGGGGCCTCGGTCCCAGGAGCAGCGAGCGCACAGGGGGATGAGGAGGAGGAGGAGGAGGATGCTTTGCCATGGTGCCAAGATGCAGACAACTGTGCAGGGAGGAAGCTGGCAAACCCGATTTACTACTACTACTATTATTATTATTATAATAATTATTTTAATTTTTTTGTAACATTTTTATTTTTGTGAATTCTGGGTGGGACTCCGGCCCGCCACCTCTGGGCACACGCCATCACCTCCTTCCAGCACGTCATCCTGCCGGCCACGGGGCAGATCCCGCTCCCCCCACTGCCCCTGGAAACTTTTGTGTTCGTAGCTGTTGACTCTTGTTTTAGTCTCTTTATAAAAAGAAAGAAAGAAAAAAAATTTCTATCTCCACCCTGTCTCAAGCGTTCAGTGCGCGAGGGGCTGGTCACTGCTCCTGCCCCGCGCGGAGCAGCCTCGGCCTGGCAGCTCTTCCCAACCCCTCTGGAGCATCCCACTGTGGAAAAAGGCCTCTGGCTTTCCATCGGGCTGGGGCTGAGCCTGCTGGAAGCAAAGTAGGGGGTGGCAGGGGGAAGCTGCAGCTCCCTCCCAAGCTGGGCATACTGCAGGTGGTTGTCCTTGGTAAGGAAAACTGGAAAACAAAGGTTCCCAACTTGCAGCTTGTGCCAGGAGTGTCAGGAGGAGGCTGGTGCTCAGGATTGAAAGCCCCCAAGAGGCTGGAGCACCAAGCTTAGCTTGGTTGGGAGCTGAGCCAAAGGCTTTCCACCCTCCTGCTTTACCTGAAGAATCCAGTGCCCCTCGGTGGGACCTTCTTTGGGGACCAGCCCCACTGTGCCTGTTCCCTGCCCTGCTCCTGGTGCAGGAGCATTCCCTGTCCTGCCACCTCCTGGGGGTCCCCAGCTCGAGCTCCCCTGCCCTTGCCTTGCCCATCTCCCACCCAAAACTGGAAGGGGTTGAGCCTGTCTGGTGGGATCATTCCCAGCTTCCTCTTCCCGGGAGGAGCCGCCAGCACCGTGGCTGATGCCAGTGATTCCAGCAGGGCTGGCAGTGCCCTGTCACTGCCTGTCCTTGGGCTGTCCCCCCTTCCTCACTTTCTTTTCCTTCCAGCAGTAGCTGCTTTTGCTCAGGGAGCAGGAGTGGCGCCGGCGGGGCTGTTCCCGCCTGGGCTGTTCCCGCCTGTCCCCAGGGCCCCGAATCCCGCCTTAGGAAGTGCCCAAAGAGCGAGGGAGCTGCTCTGCTAAAGTGCCTTGACAAGGAGCGGGCGGGGGCGGGGGCAGAGCAGGGACAGGGGCCCGTGGCCTGGGAGGATCTGGTGACTTGGGGGACCCGGTGGCCCCAGGGGGATCTGGTGGCCCGGCTGCTGCGCTGGGGTTTGGCCCTGAGCGGGATGGGAGCATCCTGTGGTGCCACGTTGTTTGGTTTAGGGCAGGAATTAGGGCTGGAGCGGAGTGGGGTGTCCCAGCTCCCCTCCTGCCCTTGGCATCCTGAGGTGGTTCTGCTTCCAGGGCCTCAAACCAGCTGCTTCCCTCGGGAGAGATGCACCCCATTGGGTGCTCCCCCTATTCCCCATCCCAGCACTGCTTCCCCCGTGTAGCACCTTCCATCCCTCTCTCCTCTGTGGGATCCACTGCCCATCCCGGCCTGGGAGCCGCCCCCACCAGGACCCCCATTCCCCAATGGGGAAATCCCAGAGAATTGTGTCTTAAAAAAAATCCCTTCCCTCTTCCCTCTGCCAAACCTTAGGCTGTGTTTCCCCAAGTGGGAAGAGCCCTGGCTGGGTGGTGGTGGCAGTGGTGATGGTGGCAGTGACAGTGGAATCCGTTAGGAATAGTGACCGAAGTGGAGGGGGAAGTGGGGGGACAATGTAGTTTTGGTTTGGTTTTGGTGGAGAAGGGACAGAGTTTGGCCACAGGTTGTACCAAAAGTGATCTGACAGTGCTGGTGACTTCTCATGGTGGTTGTCCCCAGCTGAGGTCTCCATCAGTCCCACTCCTGCTGCTGGGAACAGCTGCAAAATCTTGTAAATATGTGAAGAAAGGGTGAAATCAGAACTCTTGGTTTTTGCTGAGCACCTCGGGCTGCTGGGTCCTGGATCAGAGTGTGTCCCTTGGGTTCTTTTCTTGAAAAGCATTGAAATTTGGTTGATTTTCCTTTTTTAAATTTTTTTTTTATTTTTTTGTTTCCTCCTCCCCTCCTTTTGTTTGTGTAAATACTAGTCTTTTTTGGAAGAAATAATGTAAAGATGTTTTGTATAAACTCCGAATTATTTTCTGGTTGCTTTTTCTTAGAAAAACAAATGAGAACTTAAAAAAAAAAAGAGAAAAAAAGAAAATTTAACCACAAGAACGGGTGTAAAACATTGTCATAGAGCTCAGCCTGGAGCCTGTGGGCTGTGCTGGAGTGTGGGAACTGCCGGGATCGGGACTGGGGACCTGCCCTTGATATAATGCAGGATCAGATGGGCTCCAAGCAGAGAGTGAGGCTCATTCCCAGTGAGTCCCAGAGCTCTGAGCCCTGTCCTGGCCATGGGCAGAGATTTGGGGACCACATGGTGATCTAAAGGGACATCAAATTTATCTGCTTTCTTATCTTTAACCAAAAAATCCCTGACTTGGGGATGCAGAACTCCATGCAACATCCTGAGATCCTGCTCTGCTTTTCTGGGCCTGTGGAGCTGCTCCTGGTGCAGATCCCTTTCCCAGCTATTCAATTTTGTGTTTGCCTATTTCGCTGGCCAACTGCCAGCTCACCATGGCCCCATCTCTTCTTGGTGCCAGGGCTGGGATGGCTTCTCCTTAGCCGTGCCCAGTGCAGGGTCCCTGCCCAGGGGTGGTGGCCATGCCTGGAGCCATCTCTGGTGTCACGTGGCACTTGTCATGGGCAGCTGGAAGGCGTCAGGGAGCCTCCAGCTCTCCCAGTTGCTCCCAGGAGCTGGGCTGTGAACCTGCATTATATTGAGAGAGGGTTTCTGGGAGGTTCCAGAGGTGCTGGAGCAGGGATGGACAATCCCTCTCTCCATCCCGGCAGTGCTGCGCCCCTGCACGTCCTTTCCGCGCTCCCACATTTCAGAGCTGTGCCACCTCCACATCCCACAGCGTCACATCCGCACCGTCCCTGTCCCGAGGGGCCTGGCCCTGCCATCAACCAGCTGGGACTGCCACTGCCCCACCCCTGTGCCACCACCGGAGCAGCCAGGCTGACAGATTTTCCCTGTCCACCCTGCACTGCCCTTAGCCCAGGGGTGGATACGGAGCCTGGATGTGCTCCTGGTGCGGGGCACGCGGGATGGGTTGGGAACCAGGCACAGGGGGAACCAGCCCCCTCTGTGCTGGCACCTCCTCGGCTCCAGCCTTGGCATCCCCATGCTGGTTGATCCTCCTCGGCTCCCGGTGGGGCTCCGGTGGTGCCGGGATCCCCTCGACCGCGCTGCCGGCGCCGCAGATTTTCTTTCTTCGTGTCATGATCCTGGTTTTGATTCCTTTCACCTTCTCCCAGCTCTCCCGCCCAGTAGCATATCATCGGCATCGGTAACAGCTCTGTGGCAGCTGAACTCCATGGAGCCGTGATGGAACCTGATATATTGTTAAATAAAAGGGTTTTTTTCCTATGGAATCCTGGCTGTCTCCCGTGTGCTTTATTCCTGCCCTAGGTTTGAAACTGCAGACTGAGTGGAAGAGATCTGGAAAGACTTGGCTGGGACGGGTCTTCACCAGCTGGTCCTGGAAGGACCTGGTGGGTTTGGTTTAGTCAGAAAAAATTTGGAGATTTTTGTCCAATATTTACAGCATGGACTCAGGATTGCATGAACTCAGGGTTGGATATAGCTGGGCACTCCGTGGATATGGTTGGACCTGGTGATCTTGAAGGTCTTTTCCAATCCAAATGATTTTGTGTTTCTGTGGCTCTGTCCCTGTAACTGGAGGCTCCTGGGGCCACTGGATTCCCTCAGACTTGAGAGGCTGCTCCTGTGCTCTGGAGCAGGCAGAGCCTGGGAGCTGCTGGTGGCACAGGACAGGGATGTCCCATTCCTGGCAGGAATGAGCCTGCTCCAGACAGGCACAGGGAAATGCAGGAAGGGAGTGAGGCCAGCTCCTCCTCACCCTGGAGTTGCTTTAGGAGAAGATGGAAGTTCCTGCCTGATGCAAACCACACCTGCTCCAGTCCAGGTTGTCCTGTCAGGAATTGTGGGTGCTGGATTCTGGGATGACCAGAGGGGTATGGGAGGGAATGGGTCTGGTTTATGGGATCTTAAAGTGGGGCTGAGGCACCAGCCAAGACAGGCTGGAGAAAACTCAGGCAACCTGGAGGGGTGAGGTGAGCCTTGGAGATGGACCACAGTGGGATAGTTCAGAGCTGTTTGGGCTCAAGCAGAACCTCTGGGACCATGCCAAGAGCCTGCTGGAGTGAGCAGGGAATGCCGGGATGGGGGTCGGGATGGGGGGGCCTGGGCTGCACCAGCTGGGCTCAAATGTGGTTTGCTGGTTTGAAAACCCTCCCTCTCTGCGTGCTTTGATCCCAGTGGGAATGAAATAAGGCTTTTAATTCTAAACAGCTTCGCCGGGCCCTGATGCCTGCAGGGAGAACTGGAAGTGCCAAACGTGCTGGGACCTGCCAGCAGAGGGAAAAGTGCTTTAACAGGTTCCTGGAACCCACCCCCGGCTGGGAGCAGGAGGGTCCCCCCGGCTCTGGGGCTGCTCTGGGTGGGACCAGCACGGACTGGGGGGTGCAGAGCCTGTGAACCCCACAGGGTCACTCCTGGTGCTCCATGTGTGCCCTAAGGCGGCTGCAGAGGGGTTCCATGGCAGAGGGATGTGCTGGACCTGCTTCTCCTGATCCCACCCCAGTGTGAGATTCTGCAGAAGTCCCTGTGCTGGGAAGGGTTTGGTTGGGAGCACTCTTGTCCCTGTCTTTGGTGGGAGGGGACATCAAACCCTGCTACCAGTCAGTGCCCACGGGGACATGGGAGGTGAGACCATGTGGTGGCTCTGCTCTGCTCCCAGGGGCCGGCTGGCAGTGAGGGATCAGCAGGATCCTACCCGGAGCCTCTGGATCTGGAAAGTTCATTAAAGCTGCAGAGCTGCTGATGGTTTTGGATGTCCATCAGGACTGGAGGAGTTATTTTAATTATTTCATATAAAGGAGCTTTTTGTTGAGTTTATTAACTCGCCCTTGGCCGGATCCCACTCTGGAGTGGGGTGGCTGCCAGGCCAGCAGAGCTGGAGCGTTTGGGGGGATTGGGATGCTGGGGGTAACCATATCCCTGGTGTAGGAGTGTTTGGGGGGATTGGGGTGCTGGGGGGCATCATGTTCCTGGTGCAGGAGCATTTGGGGGATCAGGATGCCCAGCTCACCCCAGGTGCAGGAGCAGTGCCATTGTGTGCCATGGCCAGCGTGGAGCCCCCATGGAAGGGGAGCCCCTGTATGACCTGGGTAAGGGATGGGAAGCTCAAAGCCCCTTGGAGGAAGGTGAGCAGGCAATGATGGATCTGCAGCACTTCCAGCTCCAGTTTGGGACCTGGCTTAGCTGGAGATGGGACATTGGGGCTGCTGTGGGGCTTAGGATGAGCTCTGGAGAGGGGGAACACAGGGCAGGGACACCCCCAGGATTCCCAGAACATTGGCTCCATGCGCTGGGGCTGTGCTGGTGGCCCTGGTGCTGACAGGGTGCTCTCCCTGTTCCACCCATCCTCTCCCTCCCAATCCCAGCACTGCCAAGGCATTGCCATCCCTGGAGCTTCCCTCTCCCCTCAAGGCCCTGAGCAGCAGTGGCTGCTGCCCATCCATGGACGAGCTGGCCCTGGGAGGCAGCAGGGATGGAGCTGGAGCACCAGTGCCTCCAGCCTCTGCTCTCCCAGCCTTGGCTGTATTCCCTGGATCTCAGCGGGGCTGAGGGTGAACAGGACAACATATCCCAGGTTTCCTTTCCAATATCACACCCCATTGCTGCAGCCCATTCCTGGCCTCATCCACCCTTCCCAGCACACTCAGCCTCCTCCTCTGGCATTTCCACTCCAAGGGGAGCATCTGAACCCCCCAGCTTGGAAGGGGCTGGATAACAGCAATTCCTGCTCATAAACCTTGGCTGGACCAGCTGCGGCCGCCAGGATTGGGAAGTTTATCCTTGTTTTCCCTACAGTGTATCCAAAATAACTAACAGGTTTTCCTGGTTGAGGCAGTGGGCTTTTCCCACAGCCAGGCCTTCTGCTGCATCCACTGGCTCGCCTGCACCTGGTTTCCAGGGAGAGGAGCCTGGAAGATCCATTAGGCTGTCGTGGAATGCAACGAGTCCCGCGGGCTCCGTAATAAGGGCAATAATGGGAATGCACTGGGGGGCTGTTTGTCACTGGGATGGGATGGGATGGGATGGGATGGGATGGGATGGGATGGGATGGGATGGGGGGGACATGCAGCAGATGGGAAGGAGGTTGGAATGTGGACAGTGATCTCTGTGTCAGACGCTGAATGGGATGGGAGGAGGAGAAGGGTGAGGAAGAGGAGGAAAAGAGCACAGCTGGTGCTGGCAAGGCAGCGGGTCGGGCTCCAGCACTCTCCCCGTGTTCCTGTGCCACTGCCAGCCCCATCCCTGTGCCAGGGCAGCCATCTGTGCCCGAGGTGGAGCAGATCCGGGCGGAGCGGCCCCGGCGCCGTTCGCACAAAGGCCCCGCAGTTGGACCCAGCGGAGCTCAAGTGCTCGGAGAAAAGCATCACATGCTGCCAAGGTTTTCCCTCTGCAGGCAGGCCCGGAGCCAGCAGGGATGGTTGCAGCCTTTTTCCCCTGGCAGCGCTTCCAGCATCCTGAAAAGGCTCTTCCCTGGTCATATCCCAGCCAGCCGGGATGTGCAGGGGCTCCTGTGAGTGACCTCCCTGGCTTTGGCAGCAACTCGCTGGGATAACCATGAGGAAGGGCTGGGTTGGAGGGGTCACAAGGCTAGAAAAGGCAAAGGAGAGGGCTAGGAAGCCATGGGGGGATGAGGAGGAAAGTTTGTCCCAGTGAAACAGGGAGCTTCAGGATAAATCCTGTAGGTTTTGGTTCATTAAGAAGGAATGAACACGGCTCTACAGCAAACATCAGTTAATTATGTGCAAGGTTTTAATGTTCCTGAAACACAACCCTTGGAGAGGGTCCCCCAGCTGCTGGAAGGGGGTCTGAAGGAAACACAGAGCTTTTCCTTTTGTTTTGGATGGAGGATGAGAGAAAAATGGGAAATATCAGTGCTGTGGCCACCCTGAGAGCTGCTGCTGAGCCAACCCAGGATCCTGCTAGTGTTGGGGTGTTCTGCCTCTCTGCAATCCCGGGAGTCTGACAGGGGCTTGTCCTGCTTTTCAGCAATCCTGGGGTCCTGATGGGGCTTGTTCTGCCTCTCACTAATCTGCCTCCCCCTAATCCTCTGAGCCAGCCCAGGATCTCTCTGGGAGGTTGCCCCATTTCAGCGGTCACTCTGTGCTTCTCCCCTATTCCCCAGGACTCAGGGAATAAGGATGCTGTGACTGCAGGGTGGATGTGTCCAGCGGGAGGTGTGATCCAGGCTCCCATGGCTTCACCCCGCCCCATGCAGGGATGTGGCTCAGCTTTTGTCAGCTCCCACGTCCCAGGGCTCTGGGATGGGATTTGGGCAGAGCCAGGACAAGCTGGGCTGCTGTTCCCATCCTGCAGCTCCTGCTCCCATCCCAGCATCGCCTCCAGCCTTGGACCTGCCCTGGCTGGGAAGGGCCGAGCGAGGCTTCGGTTTCAGCCCAGCTCCCCCCTAATTCCTGCAGCCTGGTGTAATCCTCCCCAGCGAGCCCAGCGCCAGGTTCCTCCTGGAAATTGGCTCTGGCTGTGGCTCTGGGGTCTTTGTAGGGAAGCTGAGCCAGAAGGAAAAGTGAGCTGGAGACTCCAAAGGGCTGGGGGGGCTCTGCTCTCCTCCACCCGGGGGCTGGGGAGCTCAGGTGGGGACTGGAGTGGGGTGGAAAAAGCCCTGAATGCTGCTGAGAGCTGGGTGGGATCATCCCTGCAGCAGGGGATGGGGTGCTGTGGGGTGCCAGCCCTGCCCCGCAGCAGCCAAAGAGTCCCCCAGCTGGAGATGGGCCTCTCCTGGTGCAGATGGAGGTGGGGAGGGATACAGGGAATATCTGGGGAGATGAACCAGTGGGTGAACCCCCAGCCAGGAGCACAGAGGTCGGAGTCTGTGGGGTTGTTTCCCTTTGCATCAACAAAGGAGCGTTCCTGCTGCCCCAGCCCCAGCAGGGAAAGCTGCCCTTGGAGAAATGGGGTGGAGAGCTCCTATGGCTGCTGTGCCTGTGGGACCCCCTGGTGCCCCCCAAACTGTGCTGTGCCAATGCCCAGCTCGCTCCAGTGCCGGGGCTGCAGGAACTTGGAAGGATGGCAGCTCCCATCCTGCATCCATCACTTTGTCCTGGCTGGAAACGACAGAGCAGCTCGTGAGGAGGATGCAGGATGAACTGTGGCTTCCCACTGCTTGATGTAAAATGGGATTGGCCATTAATTATGGACTTTATAGGGCCAGGCTGGGGGGACCTGCAGGGACTGGATCACAGGGAGGGTTGAGGGGACCATGCAGCAGGGAAAAGTTTTCCCAGGGGATGGATGGGAAGGGCTGAGCTTCATCCCAGCGGGAGAAGGCAGCTCTGAGCAGGCAGAGGCGGGTCCTACTGGGGTGTGCATCCCTCCATGCCTGACACCTCTCCATGCCCTCCCTGGGCTTCCAACAATAATCCCGGGGCCGGCCGGGCTCTGCTGCTCCGGGACGCGGGAGTGGGGCCGGGGCGCTGGGCTCGTAAGGCGATATCCCGATATCCCGGCAGCAGCGGGAGCAGCCGAACAAAGGCGCAGTGTCTGCGCCCCCCCGGGGCACCCGGAAACCCGTCCCAGCCTGGGGGGAAAGGGTTAAGGAAGGCTGAGCCTCCAAACAGCCCGCGATCCTTCTCAAAGCCAACAGAGGGGCAGTTAGCTCCTAATAAAGGGGGAAGATGAACCTGGATGTCCTTGTGGGTGCAGAGGGCTGGGGGGCCGAGGGGCTCATCCCGAATCCCAGGAAATGCCAGGCTGGGAACAGCCCTCTCACAGCTCAGGCAGAGGCAGCAAAGCCTGGGGTTGGGGGTTTTATTCCATGTCCTATCATAGGATCACAGAATCATTAAGGTGGGGAAATCCCGCTGAGATCGTGGAGTCCAACTGTTCTCCCAGCGCTGCTGCATCCCCAGGTGACACTTCCACATGTTTTTTGAACACTTCCAGGGATGGTGCTTCCATCACTTCCCTGGGCAACCTGTTCAGGGCCTGACCACACTTTCAGTGAAGAAAATCCTGCAGCATTTCCCAGAGTCAGTTTTGCACCTTCCCAGTGATCCCAGCTGGGGATGGATTTCCAGGCACAAAACTCCTGTGCATGTGAGGGGAATGCAGGAATTCCCACCAGGAATGCCATTTGGATGTTGGAACCCCCTCATTCAGCTGGGGATGGGCAGCGGGCTTGGCAGGAGCCAAAAAAGGAGCAGCAGTGGGTCTCAGGCATGGCCTGCCCGGAGATGCTCCATGGGATGCTCCATGAGATGATTTGTGGGATGATCCATGGGATGCTCCATGGGATGATCAGTGGGATGCTCCATGGGATGCTCCATGGGATGATCCATGGGATGCTCCACGTGATGATCCATGGGATGCTCCACGAGATGATTTGTGCGATGATCCATGGCATGCTCCATGGGATGATCAGTGGGATGCTCCATGGGATGATCCATGAGGTGCTCCATGGGATGCTCCATGGGATGTTCCACGGGATGCTCCATGGGATGTTCCATGGGATGATCCATGGGATGCTCCATGGGATGCTCCATGGGATGATCCATGGGATGCTCCATGGGATGCTCCGGCCCTGCCCCATCCCGCGCTCCCTCCTCTCTTCCCCGCGGCACCGCTGGCTGCAGGAGAGCGGCGGGGAGGGACGGGCGGGCAAATCCTGCCCTGAATGCGAGAGAAAGGCCCTTTCAGGGAGTGCAGCCAAGCACGGAGCGCGGCCGCAGCCAGGGGAGGCCCCGCGGCCCCGGCGGGACACGGGCGGGGAGGACGGAGCTGGAGCACGGCGGGATGTGCTGAGCCCCTCTGGATCATCCTGACCTGGCACGGGGCTGCTCCTGCTGCAGGGGGGTTTCCAGCCAGGATGGGCACCTCGGCTGTGGAGCCCCTCCTGTCTCCAGCATCAGGGGAGGCTGGCACAGCAAAAGGCTCCTCAGCCGTGTGGGATTTACCCCACCAGGAGCAGGAGCAGGCAGCCGGGAATGCTCCCAGCCCACCCTAGAGCTGGGGATGCTGGGGGAGCAGTGGAGGGGCCTGGGGGAGCTTGGCTCTCACCCTCCATCTGCAAAATGGGGAAACCAATCCTTCCCCTCCATCAGGTTTTTAAAGGAATGATTTTGCCCTAGAAGTCCCACAATAAACATTTCCCACTTCACAGTGTCCTTTGAACAGGCCACTCCTGCCCAGTGTCCCATGCCCTGCTCCCCAAAACCTCCCAGCACCAAACCTGCAACTGGCTCTGCTGTGGTGGCTTTGTTTCTACCAGAGTGGGGTGAAACGTCTCCGATTAATGCTGTGCTCAACAAAAATATGCAGTTTTGGACTGGCCTGGACTATTCATTCATTCTGGGTTCGTGGCCAAAAGAATGGATTTTTAAAAATATAAAAATGTCTCACTTCAACATTTTTTAAATCAAATATTTTGGCTTTGCCTTTGGAGTCAGAACGGGGAGATCAGGTGAAGCCATAGGGAGCACTTCTAAAAACATTTTTTCCAGCCTAACTCTGCCTTCCCAAACAAACTTGGCCTTTTCTCTGGCTATATTTAACATGGGATTGTTTGTTTATCCTCATGCAGACCACGGCGTTTGCTTTTGTGGTGTTTCTTGTTTGTTCTGGGATCCTTGAAATGATTTGGGTTTTGTTATTATTTGCTCGCTGAAGGAAACCCCAAATATGTTATTGTCACACCTCTTGCTGCAGTGTGCCTGGAGCTCAGGGCTTTCTGCTTTAAAAACCCTAACCCTAGGTCTAACCCTAACTCTAGGCAGGGAAATCACCCTCCCACAGACACCCCCGTGCCTTGTCCTGCCCATCTGCTCTGCTTCCCGCTCTGCTCCGTGGGGTTTTCCAGGGGGATGCTGTGCCGGTCACTGAGGATGCTGTGCTGGTCACTGCAGACGCTGTGCCGGTCACTGGCCTTACGGGCTGGGAGCAGCGAGCCGTGCCTGAGGGAGAGGATGGTGGGGGAGGAAGCTTTGCTTGTCCAAGGCCTCCTTTTCCCTGCTTCTCACCGTTCCCCAGATCCTGGCCCTGCTGGAGCGGCAGCTCCCCGGCATCCCTGCACCGGCTGCGTCCCCCGGGACCGGCTGGGCTGGTGTGACAGGCGTGAACGGGGCGCTGGTGACACAGCTACGTGTCCTCATTCTTCACTGTGGCCTCTGTGTGCAACTTTTAATTGCTTTTGTGCCGTGGGTGGCGAGTCCGGCAGCCCAGGATCGGCGGCGCCAGCAGAGCCGGCTCTCCCTTGCTATTGTCCTTGCTCCTGGAATGCTGGAGCTCTGGCACAGCTCCGGTCTGAGTGACCCCCGAGCCAGGCGGGGAGCACCCCCCAGACTGGCATAGAGGCACCTCCAAGCCATTGCAGGTCCAGAGAAGCGTTTGCAGCCATTTCCATCCTCCCTGTGCCCACAGCCTCCTGCCCCAGGCTGGCGGGGGACAGGGAGCTGGAATGGTGAGGGAGGTGCTCAGGGCCAGCTGAAGATCCTCAATGCCTGCTTGGACTTGGCATGAAAGATTCGTTGGAGGCAGCCCCATCCCGCTGGCCACGGGACAAGCCATCAGCTGGCAGGGACAGGAAGGGGCCGTGTCCCCCACGGCGGGGACAGGGGGATGGCACCAGGCAGGGAGAGCCCCCACTGCCCTCCTCCTGCACGGGCTCCAAATGCTCGGGCCTGGTGGGAGGCTGCGGGTTCCTTCCGGGAAGAGCAGAAGGGTCCTGCAGATCTCAGCAGCTTCCTTGGCTGGGGGCTCGGCCACCTGGAAGAGGCTGGGAACCAGCCTGGTTTGGAGCAGCCTGGTTTGGAGCAGCTTGGTTTGGAGCAGCCTGGTTTGGAGCAGCCTGAATTCTGCCTGCCCACCTGGGATGTCTTGCACATGCACAGGGGTTGGGGGAGGGAGCTGGGTCCTCTTGGCACTGTCAAGGGGAATCTGGGGAGCAATCCTGTCCCAGGACAGGGTCACCCCACCTCTGCTGACATCCCTGGATGTGGTGAGGAGCAGGATGCTCCCACATGGACCCCTCGTGCCATGCTCCCCATCTGTGCCATGGGGTCTCATCCATCTGTCAGGGGTCCAGCTCCCAGCTGGAGCATCAAGGACCCACCACTCCTGCGGGTTCCTGAGCCCTGGGAAGGTCCAGCCAGGAGCTTTCATGGCAAATCTCAGAGCTCACCAGGGCTGCAGTGTGTGGTGAGGAGGGTGAGAGACCTGGAGCAGCCCTGGGAAACGTGGCAGCTCCTGCACCTCCCACAGCTCTGTGCTCGCTGTACTCAGCGTTACTGGGAATCTCAGCCTCTCCTCTGATCCCTGCAGCTCCACAGAGCAAAGCTGGGAGCCACAGCTGATGGCATCCAGCAGGCACTTCCTTCTATGGCTGAGGCAAACAATTGTTATTATTATTATTATTATTATTGATCTGGGGCTGAGCCCCCCCACTGTCCTCTCCCTCCCCTGACTCTCCTCTCCCTTTGGGGCTCCCTGGGATAGTGCTCATCCTGGGAGAAGAGGAGCTGTGACATTCCTGGTGTGCAGCCCCAACAGTCCCCTGTGGGGGAAGGTGCCAATGCCATCACAGGGACCACAGGGAACACGTTCCCCCTCAGCTTTTGCAAGCTGCAAAGGTGTCACAGTCGTTCCTGGGGCACAAAAATCTGGGTGGCAATAATGGACATGGGAGAGCCACGTGCTGTTCTGCTGTCACCCTCTGAGCCTGACCTGCTGCTGCTGCTGGGTCCCTGCTCCCAGGATGGGTGATGCTGGAGCAGGAGCCTGGCGTGGATCCCTCCTGGTACCCTCAGGGCAGGATGGACACAGGGGAAACTCAGGAGGGGCTGCACAGAGCGGGGAGAGAGGGATGGTGTGGCTGTGGGAAAGGCAGCCCTGGTCTCTGAGTGATTTTGGGGCAGGAGAGGGGGTTCTGACCCAGATTCTCTGGGGTTTGGGTGCTGCTGGCCCTGGGTGATGGCAGCACCAAAGCTGGAGCTCATTTGAGCTGGAAATCATTACATTGCCAGACATCCTGTGAGGAGGGACTGGAGTTCACCATCCCACCTGCAATTCTGGGCAGCAGCTTTTGCCTGGGGCACTGGGCAATGCCAGGGCATAGAATTGGAGAACCCTGGAACAGTCTGGATTGGTAGGAACCTTACACCTCCATTCCACCCCCTGCCACGGCAGGGACCCCTCTCCCTATCCCAGGTTGCTCCAAGCCCATCCAGGTGAGCAGGAGGTGGGAAGCCAGCAGTGTTCTGTCTCTCTCTGGAGCCCCAGCAGCAGCTCAGTGCTCAAAACCCGGTCCCAGCACCCCTGTCCTGCTTCCATGGCTCAGTCCCAGCTGATCCCTGCACCTTCCCACCCTGCTCCTGATCCTCTCAGGCCATGGATGCCCCAAGGTTGGCGTGGCTGTGCCTGCTCTGTGCCCTCTCCCAGGGCTGTGGCTGCAGCGGTGCCTCTCACATCCAGCTGGGATTTGGGCTCCTCTCCAGACACAGGAGCCTCGCTGGGGCTGTGATTTACCACCATCATCTCAGTGCCATGGGCAGGGCTGCCCTCAGCCCTTCCCACAGCTGCTTTAATGCCCTACTTTTAATCCAGGGCCTGCCATGAATTAGGGGCAGCAAAGCCTGGGCGAGGTTTTGTTTGGCCTTTCTGGGGTGGGATTTTTTCCCTGTTTGGGCAGCGCGAGTTGGAGCCCCCTTCCCTCTCAGGGACTCTTTCAACTCAGCTCCTTGAAAGACTCCCCCAGAACTGCTTCTCTCTTTAGTGCTGTGATTAAGCTCCTCTCCCCACCCCTGTATCAAATCCAGCTGCAGAGCTGAAGAGATTCTTGGCAGGAGACTCAAGACAGAAACAATACTTCAAGTGGAGAAGGGGGGCCGGGGGCCAGAGCTCTTCCCAAAGCCCTGGAGAGCTCTGGGGCTTCATTAAGGGGATTTTTGCAGCCTGTGGTCAGAAAATCCTTCAACTTTGTAGCTATAAAAAGTAAATTTCCATCATCTGTTTTGCCCAAGCAAATGAAGGTGAGCATTCCGTGCTGGCGCCTTGGCTGGATCCGGCTGGGGGTCACCTGAGGGAAAAGCTCTCTGAGATCCTCAAATCCAACCATTCCCCGGTGCTGCCAGGGCCACCACTGATCGTGTCCCCAGGTGCCACACCCCCAGGCCTCTTACACCCCCCATTACCCTGGGCAGCCTGTGGCAGGCCTTGACAGCACTTTCCATGACAGAATTTTCCCAATATCCAGCCAAACCTCCCCTGGCACAGCTTGAGGCTGTCTCCCCTCATCCCATGGCTTGTTCCTTGGGAAGAAGCGGCTCAGGTGGCCCTGGGTGCCCATGGATGGGTGAAACTCTCTGCACATCCCAGCGTGGAAAAACCTTGGGTACCTTGGGAAGATGGCGCCCATTGGAGCCTTCCAGACTTTGGGAAGTCAATAAAAATTGGGTGGGGAGGGTGGGAAGGGGTTATTAAAAGTTGTTTGTAGACTTGGCAAGCAGGGAATGTGGTTGATCCATCCAGAGGCTGCCCATCATAGAATCCCAGAATGGTTTGGGCTTGAAGGGACTTTAAAACTCATTTCCTTCCACCCCCTGTCATGAGACACCTTGCAGTCGACCAAGCCAGGGAGGTTTAAAACTCCACTGACAGGAATATCGGCCGGCCTAGGGGGGCACATCCCTCCCCAGGGGTTCCTGCCCTCATGCCAAGCCTCTCCCTGCCTCTGGAAGGGCTTCCCATGGCACTGGAGGACTGGGAGCCAGGGAGGGAATATCCAGGGCATCAGCAGCCGGTTTGGGAGGTGAGGCTGCCCCGGGCAAGAGGCAAGAGCAGACCCAGAGCAGGAATGAATGTGAGAAAAGCAGACTTTGCTCTGGGTGGGGAATCACCGAGGGATTAAAGGTTTAATAAGATCAGAGGGACAAAGCAATAATTAGCCTAAATTATGCTGTAATTTAGGAAATTAAAAACAAAGCCTCTCATGTCAGGGGAATAACTCTGCCAGCAGAGTGGGGGAAGAGCTGAGGAGCAAAGGGGGACGTGACAACGTGGGGCAGGGAAATTGGAGGAGAGGCCGCAGCTCAGCCCCGGAGGGGCGATGGAACAAGGGAGGGATGGAAGGAGGGATGGAAGGAGGGGAGCCTGGAGGGTGGGGGGCTCAGCGCTGGCCCCCCAGGCTGTGCTGGGTGTGCAGGCTGGGACAGGCACCGGCTGCAGCTCTGCCTGCCCTGCCTGCAGGAGCGGGAGGGGGCTGGAGCTCAGCCCCGGGCACTCGGGGGGGTCCCCGCTCCATCAGCCAGGCCTGGCGCGTCCCCTCTGTGTCCCCGGGGCTTTGAGGGGCTGCTGGCTGGTAAAGCCCCTCCTGGCCTGGAAAAACCCGGCCATGGCTGGGATGGGAGCTGGGGAAGTGGCTCCAGGCTGGCAGCAGCGTTTTCACCGGTGCTCAGGAATTCGCCTGGAGAGACAATCAGCTCAGCCCCCAAGCCTTAGCTCATTACAATAACATCAAGATTAAATGGGATATAGGAACAGCTGTCCTAAAGCTCCTTAAAGGATCTGAACAGATGTAACAAAAATAGATTTACATTTAATATATTAAGTTTTTCCTCCCTTAACATTTAGATCATTTGGTTTTTTTAATAGTGATTTATCTCTGCCTGGGCCTTCCCCAGCCCTCTGTTATCTCCAGTCCCTTGTTCTGCAGCACAGGCACGAGGAAAAGCCCCATTGCAGGGAGCAGGGATGCTGAACTGGTCCTTTTGGGTACATTCACATTTGGATCAGCTGCCCAGCTGCGAGTGAGATAAATGTGCAGAGCAGAACTAGGGCAGTGAATGCTCAGAGCAACTTTGGACCTGACCCTGCTGAGCCTGGGCTGCTGCAGGCGCCTGCCTGTGGCTCAGGGAGCTGATTCCTGATCCCAGGCTCTGTGTCACCGGATCTGCCTGGTGACAGGGGATGCAGGGACAGAGGCTTGCTCAGCTCCGCAAAAGGGAAGAGATGGAATGGCTCCCTGGAAATCTGGGGGAGAAAAAGACAAATAGAGAGGGAAGGCATTTAACTCCAGTGGTTATATCGGTGTGAGATCAAATGGTTCTAAATTGGTGAAGAATTAATTTAGAGTGGGAATTAGGGAAAGGTTTTGACCAGGTGATGGGTGGAGGTTTGGAACAGCCCTTGGGGAAAGGAGCCTGGCAGGGTCTGAAAAGAAGCTCAGTGGATTTCAAAGAAATTGTGGAATGGTTTGGGTTGAAAAGGACTTTAAAGGTAATTTCATTCCTCCCCCTGCCATGGGCAGAGACACCTTCCACTGTCCTCCAGGCTCCATCCAATCTGGCCTTGGACATTTCCAGGGATCCAGGGGAAGCCACAGCTTCTCTGGGCACCCTGTGCTCTCACCACCCTCATTGTGAAAAAAATCTTTCCTGATATCCAACCTAAATATTCCCTTTTTATTTTCAAACCACCTCCCCTTGGCCTGTCACAACAGGCCAAATCACTGCTCCCACCTTTCCTACAGTTCTCCTTTAAGGACCGGAATTTCATGGAGGCATTTGTGCTGCTGGACATGAAAACACCAAACACAGGGAAATTTACCGGGAATTTGAGTCAGCCTGAAGGACCTGGAGGGAGGTGCTTCATTTTGCTGTGATTTATGGTTAGGTTTTTTATTTCTTCACCCCTGGTATCTGTGAACAGAGCTCTGACCTTCCAGGGCTGGGAGTCAGAGTTTGCTGTCTGCATGGGATAGCAGGGAATGTTGCACACAGGGAATGTCACCCACAGGGAATGTCAGTGCTCAGCCACGGGGCATGGAGCACCCATGTGCCAGCTGTGGATCCTGGCTCTCCTTTCCCTCTCCCAGAGATGCTCCCTGGCCCTCCCTACTCCTCCACCACCACCTGTCCCCTTCACTACTCCTTTCCTTCCTTTGTCTCTTCCTTCCCCTCGCTCCCAGCCCCTTTCCCTTCCCCCCCGGAGCAGGTAATTTTGCTCCCGTGTCCTGTGCATCCATCACCGGCACAGCCGCGCTCCCGGCCGCTTCCCTGGGACCTGGTTCTTGCTGCAGGATCCGCCGGTAAATTGCTTGGATGGCAAACGAGCACCTGGGCTCATTACGGGGACATGGTAATTACCTGCCTGCGAGGGAGAGCGGCACCGCCGGCCGGCCCCGGGAACGCTCAGCGGGATGGATACAGGCTCCGGGGCTGGGAAAGGGGAGAACGGACCCCTGAGGCAGAGCCTGAACCCTGAATCCCCGCAGTCCCTCATGGGGGGAGTGTCGAGGTTTTTGGGCATCACCAGCGCAGGGAGGGATTTTCCAGCTGGGGGATTTCCCCCTGGTTTTTCCCTTGTGCCTCCTGAGCAGCTTCGCTCAGGCCCTGGAGAGGAGGGCGTTCAGGACTCGCTGCCTGTCCAAGGGCACTGCCGGACACGGGATTTGTCCTTCCCGTCCCGCGGCCGCGGGAACGGGAGGAGGTCACGGTCTCCTTCTCGAATGACAGCTTTTCTGCTGAGCAGCTCGTTCTCTCCTTGAGGGCGGCTGCTGAAGGGCTGCCAGCCTGGGTGGTGGCCACTCTCCCGCTCCTCCCTGAAGGATTTCAGGAGCATCCTCCGTGCTGGAGCCAGCGCTCGGCTTCCCCGGCTGGGGAAAGCGGCAGCCCAAGGCTCCGCCGAGCCGGCGCGGGGCCAGCTCCCCCCAGGACAGGTTTTAGCCCAATTTCCAGCCCCTGTGCCACAGACACCATCTGCCAGGGCCAGCCCGGCGTGTCTCACAGTCCCCCTCAGCCCCAGGCCCCCGGCCCCTCCCAGCCCCGTCTCTCGGCGGTGGCTGGGGCTCGGCTTTCCAGCGCTGCTGGGCACACGCCGCACCCCCAGAGTGTCCATCTGTCCTCCAGTAATAACTTGGAGTCTGCTGCCTAATTTTAACCGAATCTGACAGCTCTTTCGAGCACGTCATTCCAGAAAGTCTCCAGCGAGACAGATGCATGGTAGCCAGGCAGCTTCCGATGGGAAGCTCCAATGCTCAGGGAAACGTCAGGAGGGATTTGAGGCTGGAACTGCTTTTTCCAGGCAGGGGAAGGAGCTATGCAGAGATAGACCCATGGCCGGGCTGCATCAGGGCTCCCCATGGAGCGGGACCTCAAAGGGGGTCTTTGGACAAGGACGAAGTGTCTCAGCTTTCCCGCAGCCCCTGCAGCCCCCTCCCCGCTGTCCCAGCCCCCCACCCGTCTGTCAGCTCCTTTCCCCGGCCCGGGCGTTCTCCAGCACCAGCCTATTCGTCGGTGATGAAACGGCCACTCAGCCGCTGCCGGCGAGAGACAGTGACCTTGTGTGTCCCCTCTCGGTCTCCTGGAACAGCAGCTGAAAGATGGGGACAAGGTCAGTGGCTCCTGCCGGCAGGTTTATTGCCGAGGAGGGGCGGCAGCTGCCGGAGGCGCTCCCGAGGCTCCAGCAGCCCGCAGAGAGCCAGCCCCGCGCCTCCCCGCCTCGGGGTGCTCCAGGGTGAGGGGCAGCAGGGCTCCACTGCCTGATTCGGGATGGAAGGCTGGCTATGTCTTTGTTCCCTCCACCCCTCCGTGTTTGTTTTTCTCCCCTCTCACGGCCGCTGTGCCGTGGTGGTGGCGGGAGCATCCCCGGCCCCGTGCGGGGTGACTCGGTGCGGGCAGCAGTGTCAGGGACCAGCCCGTGGCTCCGTCCCCTTCCCTCTCCCTCATCCTTCTCCTCCCATTGCATCAGGATGAGCTCAGCCCTCCCTCGCCCGCGGGCGCGGTGGCCGGGGTGGAAAATCTCCCCAGGTGGGAACTGGGTCAGCCGGAGCGGTGGGAGCGCTGGGAGCCGGGCCGGCACTCGCGGCACCGGGCCGGTGATTCAGAGGGTGCCGGCTGCTCCCTCTGAGCCAGGGCTGATTCAGCAGGGCCGGGGAGCTCTGCTGCTGCAGGCCCGGCCTTTGGGCCACCCCCTTCTCGCTGGAAATGTAAAGGATGGGGTATTTTTATAGTTTAAAGGATTGCTTTTATGTTAGAGAGGGAGTGAGAATCCCAGAGCAGCAGCCACACATCCAGCACAGCCCTGGGAGCGCTGGGCAGCTCCCGGTGCTGCAGCTGCTGAGCCCGGAGCATCACCCACCTCCCTGGGAAAACTGGAATTCCAGGAGGCCTTGGGCAGAGCAAAGGTCTGCTCCTGGCAGTGACGGTGTCTGGCGTGTACCCCGAGGTGCCACCACACTCTCTGAGGTGTCACCGTGCACCCCCGGGAGCCTCAGCGTGACCTCTGGATGTCACCGTGCAGGAATGTCCCCTGTGGCACCTCCCCTCCCTGACCACTCTGTCACCCACAGATCCAGACATCGCCGTGACAGGGCCTTGGGGACAAATACCCTGTTTGCAACAAAATCCTGCTTCAAAGAGTTCCCAGCACCCCCGTGATATAAAAAGAACTCGCCTGTCTGTAACAGTATTAAATCCATCACCGGGAGATTAAATTCTAAAGGGATTTTGGCTTTCAATATAAACAGCAGATTCTTAAGTGCCTCTTCATTTTCTGCGTTTAGGAAAGACACAGAAAGGCCTAAAATCCTCCCAAATCCCTTGACATGGCTGAGCCCGGGAGCTGCTTCGTGACTCCCCGCGCTGACCGGGCTGTGATTCCTCACCAACCACCCCGGGGACCGGGGAGCTGCAAGGTCCCAGCTCCCTCGGGGCAGTGACGAGGCAGAAATACCAGGAGAATTCCAGGAGTTGCCTGTCTGGACCTGGGGAGATGGGGAAAGAGTGGGGGACCTGCTGCGGAGGGGGAGCAGGGGCTGCAGGGCGGGCACGGAGCATCCCCGGGATGAGGGAGGTGCGGGGCAGGAGGGAGGTGCGGGGCAGGAGCATCCTGCGGGATGAGGGAGCTGCGGGGCAGCTGCGCCCCGCGGCAAGGTGCGAGGTGCGAGGTGCCACGTTCCTCCCGAGATCCGGCTGGAAATCTCCCGAGCGCATCCCAGACAAGGCCGGGATGACGAAGCCCTGACGAGACACCAGCCCCGGGACAAATTCCTGCTCGGGCTCTTTGTCTCTGTCTGGGTGTGGTCCCGGGCCGGAAGGGAGGGCTCGGGGTGTGCCCCCTCTGTCTGGGGGTGCCTCCCGTGCCCCGCTTTCATCTCCCCCACCCCCAGCGCCGCTCTCGGGCCGCTGGATGGGGGTGATGGGCTCGACACCTCCCTGCAGGAGCTGAGCTCCCAGACATTCCCCCCGGGCAAGGTGAGCCCGGCTGGCTCCCATCCCCTGAGTCACTCCGGGCTCGCTGGCAGCAGCCAGGGCACAGCTGGCAGTGCCACCTCAGCCCACATTGCCTGCTCCTGCCACCGGGGAAGCATCTGGAACACGGCAGTGCAAGAGGTTCTACCCCTGGCCACTGCCTCGTTCATCTTCTGACTTCTCAGAAGAGTGCCTTGAATTTAATTTTTTTTTAAAAAATTGTTTTCTTTTACTAAATTTTATTTACAAGTTGTTTTTTTTTTTTTTTTTTACTGAAAACTGACACTAAAACTGCAGCAATTCTCCATGGTCCCATTCCACCTTGGCTGGCCAAGATTCTCATTGTTGTTGTTGTCTTGGATGCTCCAGTGTTCCCCCAGGAGCAGAAACCAGGGTAGATGTTCATGCTTGGGGTGTTCATGTGAGTTTTTTGGAGGTAGCTGATTTTTTTCAGGGATTCTCCCTCATCTTTTCCTGCCACAGCCACAGCTGTTGCCCCAGTGCCTTGCTCCATGCTGGAACTTGGCTCTGGCTCACAGGCAGCAAGGGGTTAACGGAAACGCTGCTTTGAAGGTGATTTCTCCTTTATTAAAAAATCCCCAACCAAAGCAATGTAATTCCGTAGGAAAATAACCCAGCTCGGGAACGAGGAACCACCTGAAGGCTCACGCTGGCTCTGAAACCATTTTCTCCCCAGCTCCAGCATCTCCTGGTGCATGTTTGCCATAAAAGCAGCCACAAAGAGCTGTTGGGTCATGTAAAATCCTGCCCCAGTGGCCACAGCCCACAGCAGCCGTGCCCTGAGCTGTGTTATCCCAGCCAGCTCTGCTTCCCAGGCATGGCCCAGAGAGCCTGGAGGGATGGGGAGGGGGCTGGGGAGCTGAACCTGACCAGTGGACCAGGGAGATCTGTCCATGGAGATGCTGCTTCTCATGGACAGACTGAGCGTGGTGCAGCTGGGACTGGGATTTGTGCTGGAGTTGCATCCCTGGCCATCCTCTGGTGGGAATGGAGAGCCCTTTCCACCTCCCCAACAGCAAGTGGAGGCAAACATGGGCTGTAAGGTGCAGGGTTTATGTTCTGGAATTGTTCCAGGAAAAGTTGGATGGGGTTTGGAGCACCCTGGTCCAGTGGGAGGTGTCCCTGTCTGTGGCAGGGGTGACACTGGATGGGCTTTTAGGCCCCTTCCAGCCCAAACTCTCCTGTGATTCATTCTACATTTTGTGATTCATTTTATGATTCCATGATTCTCTATAAACAAACCCTTCTGAAATCTTCCTTACGAAGTCTAAAATATCAACAGACTTATTTACCCTCCAACTCCTCCTCCGTACCAAACACTGAAACATTAATTCCGTTCCTCCCTGTTGCAAAACACGACACGAAGTGGGAACTTGTTCTCCCAATCTGCACCACTATTAAAAAATAAATGCAAGAATTTGCATCTCTCTTCCCTCACACACCTCAGCAATAAACCAGGATATCTCTCTATATCATCTTTCCCCTCTTTCCTATCTCCTATACCTGTGGGGTCACAGCAAGGCCACTTCTACAAAATGAAAACCTCTCTAAGCCCAAACAGTTCAATCCCCCCCAGGATGCTCCAGCTTCCAGGTAAACCCCAGCTCTGATCCCTCCCTGTGGCACTGGGGGCTGGAACAGCAATTCCAAAGCTGCAAGCAGCAAACCCAGAGTTGGGATGTGCTGGGAGCTGTTTGCAATCAACCCCAGCACTGGAGTCAATGCACATGAAACGGATTTGGAGCAATTATGGAGAGCGGAGAAATTAGTAAAGAATCAGAGGCTGTTCCTGAACAATTCCCAGGCAGGAAGAAAGAAAACAAAAAAGGGCAAAATGCTTGGAATAAGTTGTTTGCTATAAATAGTCTGCCCGGTTCGAGGAGCTGGTGACAAACAGCGGCGGGGGAAGGCGAGGATAATGCAGCACAAACTGTACTTTGTTCATTTATTTGACAAGTGTAGCTAAATTTTAATTATTTATGATTAGACTTCGTAATGTGCTCGCACATGTTCTGAGGAATATTTTCATCCTGGTAATCCAAGCCTTTGCTCCAGCACTGTCCGAGCTCTGAAATCCCTGCAGCTCTGCAGGGAGCCCAGGAAATTCCAGGCACAGGGAATCCATGGGGATCACCCCATCCCGCTGTGTTTGCAACCCAGGTAAAGCCCGGGACGCTGGAAAACCCGGAATTGTGAACCTGACAATGCGCCTTTAATCTTTGTCACTTCACATGCCAAATCCCAGAAGTGCTGAATTATTAAGTCTAAAGTTCCAAAATAAACTCGCACTCCGAAGATTATTTCCATATAATTTGAAATTTCCTGCTCTAATAACTCCTGCGCTGGGTCTGTCTCCTGCCCTAATCCTGTTTGGAGAGGCTGAGCCCAGCCCTGGGCCGGGCTGAGCCCCTGGGGTGGGTTCACCTTCCCCTTCCCTCCCCAGACAAACCCCCAGCCCCACAACTGCTGACGGCTTAATTATTGCCTGCGATAATTAGCACGAGGAACCAGCTCGAGCCCTCTCCAAAGTCATTTCACTGAGGAAATCAATCTGATCCCTCCCAAAGGGCTCCGCTGCCAAACTTAATTCCAAATAATTGAACGGAAAGCTCCTTTAATGTTTCAAAGGGGGAAATGTGAGGAGGTGGTGACCGGGCCCTGGCACCCTGTGGGTGCCCACTGGGATTGGGCATTCCCTCACAGGGATCCTGGGATCGGGCATTCTCTTGCAGGAATTCTGGGATCAGGCAGTCCCTTACAGGGATCCCAGGATCAGACATTCCCTCACAGGGATCCTGGGATCAGGCAGCCCCTTGCAGGAATTTTGGGATCAGGCATTCCCTCACAAGGATCTTGGGATCAGGCAGGCCCTTACAGGAATTCTGGGATCAGGCAGCCCCTTGCAGGAATTCTGGGATCAGACATTCCCTCACAGGGATCCCAGGATCAGACAGCTCCCCAACTCCCTGGGGCTCTGTGGGTGCTTGAATCACCCTCTTTCCCTGCTCCAGTAACCCCAATCCCACCCGAGGATGCTCCAAAGGCTGTGGAATATTCATGGGGCTGGAATTCCCCAGGCAGGGAGCAGAAGGAAGCGAGCGCTGTGGGCTGTGGGTGGGCACAGGGAAGGATTGGACCCAACCAAAGCTATTTTTGCCATGAAAAGGAAAACTGTGCCTTTGCTCCCTGGATTATGGATCTGTGTGTTTTTCCCCCTGCCGTAACTGGAGAATAGAAATAAAATACTGAATTATTAACTCTAATTACCCCCAGAATTACTTCAATAACAGTGCAATTTCACAGACGGCTGCTGCGAGGACAATATGCAGGGATAAAAGGAGAAGAGAATCCACTTCCACCACAGGAATGTTTGCAATTTATTATTTTCACATTAACCCTTCTTATTTTTTTTTTTCTTTCTTTTTTTCGGTTCCCTCATCTTTTCCTTGGCAGTGGTCAAATTTCAAACGCTCCAAAGTATCATCCTGACATGTGGCTTTGTTTCAGGAGGATCCTGAGCCCTCCAAGCTGCAGAGCTGGGCTGGGATGGAGCCACAGGGGTGGAGAGGCAGGGATGGAGCAGCAGGGATGGATGGCAAGGGTAAAGCTGCAGGGATGGACTGGCAGGAATGAGGCTCCAGGGATGGAGCAGGAGCTGGAGTGGAAGGGATGGAGCTGCAGGGATGCTCCTGACCTACATCCTTCCCTGCCCTGCTGCCCATCCCAGCAGGTGGATGTGGGAGCTCCCAGCTGTGGGGGATCTGCAGCCTTGGCAAGGTTGGGGACACGCTCAGAGCAGTTTTTAGCCCTCCAGCTTTCCTGGGTTTTGTTCCAAACCCAGACCCAATCCCACTGAATCCTAGATGAGAGCTGGTGTTGAGGCCAGGCCGCCAGTCCCCTCCTCCATCTCTGCAGGTGTAGCTGATTTGATTTTCATTCCCTTCCTGAATTTGCACAGGCTCTGGGGAGGTTCCTCAATGAAAAAACTTTGGGAATTTGGGAAAATGAGATTTGAAACACGGCAATGTTCCCTGGTGCTCATGGTCCTGATCCAACATGGGCAGGAAGAGCTCTCTCCTCAGTGGGATGGGGGATCCCTGGCTCTCCCTTGCTGGTGCCTTTCCCCACACAGCTGCACTTGGGGTGTCCAAGACCCTTTTCCATGGGATTTGAAGCAGGTGCTCCTGCTCCCAGCCTGGCTCTCCATTGGATACCAGGACAGAGCAGCACTTGGCATGGCTGGGAGCTTGGGCACCATTCCCAGGCAGGTTAATCCTGAGCAATCTGTGCTGCTCCAGACCTGAACTGTGCCCTGGGGCCTGTCCTGCAGCTTTCCACAGGCACTGAATCAAAGGGGGCTCCTGGAAGGGGGAAAGGGAAGAGAGGGAAAAAATGCACTTTCCATTGGAATGTGCCCAGCCGGGTGACTCAAAGCAGGAGCAGCCGGTGGCAAGCAGGCAGCTGGCAAGGGGCTGGCAGGGCTGGCATGGCCTGGGCCTGACCTGCCAACAGCCTCTCAGGCCTGGATTCGGGGAATAAAGGAATCCAGACCAAAAACACAGTGGCTTGGAGAGCAGCTCCATGCTCATTGCTCTGGGCTGGGAATGCAGCATCTCCATGGGCAGGGAGTCAGTGCAGTGTGACCCAGTGACAAGGGACAGAGCTGGCAGGGGGATGACAAGGTGGGGAGGTGCAGGGGGATGTGTGAGGGTCACAGGGTGAGTGATGGCACTGCAGAGGGGCAAATCAGCCTTGGAAAGGATGTGGGCAGGGATGGGATCCAGGGACCCATCCACGGGGGAGCAGGATGGGAGAAGTCACAGAATCCAGAATGGTTTGGGATGGACCTTAAAGCTCAGCTCATTCCACCCCTGCCATGGGCAGGGACACCTTCCCCTATCCCAGCTGCTCCAAGCCCTGTCCAGCCTGGCCTTGGACACTTCCAGGGATCCAGGGGCAGCCACAGCTGCTCTGGGCAGCCCAACTTATCCACAACCACATCCAAACCCTTTTCTGGGATGAAGCCTGGATCCCACCTCTGTGCCCATCCTGAGCTGCTGGAGACTGTTCCAGTGTCCTGGTGCAGTGTCCCCATGGATGGGACAATGCTGGCAGTGCCACCCAGAGCAGCTCTTTGTGCCCACAGCTGTGTGCCATTGGTCACCACGTGTCCTCCCCTGGGGTCACCTCCCAGCCTGGCACTGGGGCTGTCCTCTGTGTTTCCTCTCCAGCTCCTGACTCCCGGCAGGTCCCACGGCTTCCTGGTGCTGAACAAGCCACGGGGACCAGAAAAGATCCCACCCACAGGCAGGTTCTGGTATCTTTGATCCCTGATTCCATCCTCCTCGTGCTGCTGGTCCCAGTGAGGAGTGGGAAGAGAGCAGCAGGCTCCCCTCTCCACAGCCCTGCCCTTCCCAGGCTGTGCATCCCTCTTGCCAGTGAGCACTGCAGTGGAGAACACCCAGCTTTTCCCTGGAGCAGGCACTCGGGCAGGGATCAGCCCTTGGAGGAGCTGGCTTGGAGACAGGAAGGGAAATCCCCGGACTCTGGCAGGCTGCTGCAGGAGCACTGGGAGCTCTGCACTCCCCTTTTGGGGAGTTTGCTCTTCTTCCCATGGCTTTGCCTTCATCTGCTGGCGAGGACACAGGTGTCTCTGGGAATCTTCTGGGAACCTTCTCCTCTCCTGAGAAGAGGAGGAGAAGGTGCAGCTCCAGGCGTTGGGAGATGCTGGTGTGAACCTCCCTCACCCTCATCTCTTTATGCATGGAGACCATGGCAGCAGATCTCCCTCTGCCCATGCTCCTGCTTTCCCAATGGAATTCCCTTTGCTGCCTTTCCTGGTGTTTCTCTCCCAAGATCTGGCTCAGCCCCTCCTGCAGCACCCTCCGCAGGGTCAGTCCCAAGGCAGTTCCCATCCCCAAGGTTTTTCCAAGGCTGCTCTGGCCACGCTGTTGCCTCTTGGAATGCTGTGTGCTGCCTTCCCTCAGCCCCTGCCGGCCCCACTCCATCATCCTTTTGCCACCAGGAAATCATTGTGCCTGATAATGCATTAAAGCGATTGTTATTTCACTGATCGTGCTCATATTTCCCTCTTTGTTTTCCTGCCAGGCTTGAGGGGAAACCTCAGCAGATAAATCAGGGCTGGGAGCAGGTGTGGGAGCAGCTTTTGCTGTGCTGCTGGGATCACACGGATGCTTTGAAGCACGGACCACTGGCTCCAGCAGCACCTGCACGGATCCCTGGAGGGATGGCATTCCCATGCTCCACAGCCACCTCTGCCACCCCGGAGCTGCTCTCCTGTCCCTCTATCTCTCCTGTCCCTTTATATCACCACTGTGACCCCCCTGTGTGGGGCTGGGCTGCCTCTCCCTCTATGGGGCCCACAACAGGAATTTGGTGGTGCTGGGATAGGTGGGAGCAGCGGGATCTGCCCCAGGATGCTGCAGGATGCTGCTCTCCTGAGAAAAAGCAGCTGCTTGGGGGGGCAGGAGCCCTCCAGCCTGGGAACCAGCAGGGCAGGGGGAGGCACAGAGTGCCCAGACGTGCTCCCTGAGCCTCCCCAGGGCCGGGAGCTCTCCCGAGGCTGGAACACTCAATGGGAGCTTTCAATGCTTCCTTCCCTGTCCCTCCCTGCCGTGCCCCGCGGCCAAGCCAGACTCCCCTCTTTGTCCCCTTTTAAAAAATAAATCATTTTGGGATGAATTCCGTGCCAGTGAACAATGCCAGCCCGGCCGTGGCAGGGATGTGAGGGTCCATTATTCCGTGGGGATGAGGGGCAGCCGCAGGCAAAGCAGCTCTGGGCATGCTGAGCCCCCTGCCCTGCTGTGCTGTGGAAGGGATGTCCCCTCCCCGGGAGCTGCTGTCACCTCCCCTGCACGGCTGCAGGGACCCCCCCCAGCTCCTCCCAGCCTGAGCCTGGCATTGCTTACTGGGAAGGACTGGGATACCCTGGAGGAAGGACTGAGACTGCAAGGCAGGGTGGAGGGGGAAAGGGGCCCATTCCCAAAACACTTGGGATAGCTTTGATAATTAGCCAGGACTGGGAAGGGGAATGATGAAAGGTGGGAAGGATTTGTTTAAGCACGGGGTGTTTTATTGCTTTCCTCACTCAAAGTCGCTCTTTAAAGTGGTTGGAAGATTTTTTTTGCTCTTGTTTTGCCTCAGATGTTGAACTGTAATTACAGCCAACGCACCAAAATACCTGGAATGTGAATAAACCAAGGAAAAGCTGCTCCCAGGGATTCATTCTGCCCCGAGCCCTCCCCACCTTGCTGCTGCACAGGGGGTCCTGGTGGGACCCAGCTCAGCCCGGGGGTGCCAGCACATCCTGGTGATGCCCATGGGCAAAGCCAAGGCTGGGCAGATCCTGCCATAAAAGTTAGGGAAGACCTGGGGGGAGATTTTCCACCCTTTCCCAGCCCAGAATTGCTGAGATTCTTCACCATCCTCTTCCTCATGGTTGTGCCTGGAGGCAGCAGCAAGGCTGAACACAAATGGTGTTTTCTGGAGCCTGGAGCTCCTCTTCCCAGCCCCTCCATCCCCTCCAGCTGCTGGAATCCAGGGATGGAGGACAAAGCCCTGTGGCACAGGACAGCCCCAGCCCTCCACACACCTCCTTCCCAGGAATTCTGGAAGGGATCATTGCAGCCCAGTGTGTGCTCAGTGTGCCAAAACTCCTTTCCCAGGAGAAGAACCCAGCAGTGCCCATGGTTTGTGCCCCTTCCCCTGAGCTCCATGAGGATGGGGTTGAGTTTTCAGGGCAGGGAGCCAGGGCAGGGCTGCTGCTCCCTCCAGGAGGGGCTGGAGCTGGCAGGGACCAGCAGGGATGGGGGCGCAGTCATCGTGTGGCATGGGACTGCCTGGCTCAGCCTGTCCCAGCTGGGATCCAGAGGGATCTGGGGAATTTGGGGGGTCTGAAGTGTTGGAAAAGGCAGGATGGGGTGGTGGGGAAGTGTCAGCTCCACTGGGGAGATTAAGATGTCCTGTCTTGGCCTGGCAGGGGAGAAACAAGGAGAGGAGGAGAGGATGGATGGTGCCACATGTCCCTGGCAGGCCTGACCCAGGAATTCTCCTGTTATTGATTATTTTTATGGATTTATTATTCATAGTCCTCCACAAGTGCTCAGGGTTTTATGGGCAAACAAAGCCTGCAGGTGATGCCCTGAGGCACAACATTCCCATCAACAGCTCTGACAGCTCCCAGGCCTTCCCAGACTGCCCCACTCAGCCCTTTCCCACCCTGGGAAGGGAATGGGAGCATTTCCTTCATTCACAGACAAGGAATGGGAACGTTCCCTTCATTCACAGATAGGGAATGGGGACCCCAGCAGCCAGGGGACCCCAGCTCAGCTCCAAACCAGGACCATGCTGTAGAAGGCTGGGTAGAAAAGAGCCCAATTAAGATAAAATCAGAGGAAACTGATTATTAATTAGCAAGTAATTAGTTATGTCTGTGCCATCTGGAGGGCTGAATCTGCCTGTGTGGCGCAGGATTGTCTGCTGGGTGTCCCCCACCACACAGCTGCCCTGGGTCACTGGGGGAGGCCCTCGCTGGAGCCCAGATCTCCTCTGGAATCTCTGCTCCAGGCACTGCTCTCCCTTTGTGTCTCAGGAGGAGGCACAGAGGCATCTGATGCTGCATTATCACATGCTTTTTCTGGGTTATTCTGCCAGGCTGTGAAGGGAGAGCTCTCCCATGGGCCCATCCTTGGTGCAAGGGGACCTGAGGTATTGGAGAGCTCAGAGCTGGAGAATTCAGAATGGTTTGGGCTGGAAGGGACCTTAAAACTCATCTTGTTGCACCCCTGCCATGGGCAGGGACACCTTCCTCTACCCCAGCTGCTCCAAGCCCCATCCAGCCTGGCCTTGGACACTGCCAGGGATCCAGGGCCAGCCATGAGCATCTTCTGCTGGAAGCTGTAAGAGCTGACACTCAGCCTCTTCCCCAAAGAAAGGCTCACCTGTGCTGAAGCGTTCTAAATTTTCAGCCTCAAGCTCCAGGCTGGGGCAGAGACCCCAAATCCAGGAGCTGCCCCTTTGCTGCCAAGATCTGGGGGGGCTCAGCCCCTCCCCAGGGAGGTGCCATGTCCAGGAGCAGCCGTGCTGAGCCATGGATTTGAGAGTTCTCATTCCTACACAGCTCATTCTCTGTCCTCCCGCCGCTGCAGAAGTGTCACCGGGCCTGTGACTGCCAACCCCCTCCATTCTGTGACCTCTCCTGCCTCCCTCAGCCTCATCCCAGCTCCCTCAGCCTCACAGGAGTGCCAGGAGAGGCCGGAGGTTTCCACACAGAGCAGTGATCAATGCCACTCCTGAGAGCACCGGGGGACCCACAGCCAGAGGGGCTCGATTCCCTCTCAGGACTTCTCTGGAGGGGATTTGTCTGGCAAACAGCACCAGAACAAAACCTGAACGTTTTCCTAAAAGAAATAAAACAGAAGAAGCCAGAATGAAGAGGGTCTGGGTGGTCCAGGGTTGGTGCAACCCAAATCCCACCCCCGTGGGGCTGGAGCTGTGACCCATGGGCACAGACTCTGAGTGGGGCTGGTGGGATGGGATGGGATGGGATGGGATGGGATGGGATGGGATGGGATGGGATGGGATGGGATGGGATGGGATGGGATGGGATGGGATGGGATGGGATGGGATGGCATGGGATGGGATGGCATGGGATGGGATGGCATGGGATGGGATGGGATGGGATGGGATGGGGTGGGATGGGATGGGATGGGATGGGATGGGATGGGATGGGATGGGATGGGATGGGATGGGATGGGATGGGATGGGATGGGATGGGGTGGGGTGGGGTGGGATGGGATGGGATGGGGTGGGATGGGGTGGGATGGGGTGGGATGGGATGGGATGGGGTGGGATCCCCTGGCCAGACAGAGCTGTGCTCTGGCTGTCTGGCTCCATTGTTCAGCTCTTGGCTGCTGGGAGCGTCGTTTGACCCTTTCCCACCCTTGGGAGATGCTGAGGAGGTTTGGCTGGGGTGGCTCCTCCTGCATGGCTGTGTGACCCGCGGGGCCAGGACGTGGCGCTGCCAGAGCTCTGCTCCTCCTGCCCCGTTCCAAGGCCTCCTGCAATAAAGGCAGTGCTGAACTGGAGCCAAGGACTTGTCTTTGGCTCTCCCTGTGGTAACAGCTTGGAGGACTTGAGGCCTTTGCAAGACCTTCTGAAGGCTGTGCTGATGAGCCCCTCCCCGTGCCACACATTTCATCACAGACCCGGGCAGAAACCACACCAGTCCACGGAGAGGCATTTCTGCTGCTCCAGAGACAGCAAGAATGCTCCCATGCAAATGTGTCTGGGTTTTGCTTCCATTCTGGAGCCCAAAGCAGCTCTGTGCCTCCCATTTTCTGGCTGCCAGAGCTGCCCTGGGCTGGACTGGAAAACTGAAGCTGTGCATTGTCTTTCTTCTGGGAAGAAAACAGGAGGGAGCAGCTGACTTGGGACTTGGAGGGAATCAAAGCCCTACCCAAAGGGAAGGGGGGAGCTGGGCCTCTTTCTGTCAGTCTCTGAATTATCTCTGGCTCCCTGAGGACATCCCCAAACAGGACACAGGGTTTTCCACTGCTGTGGGATTTTTCCTATCTCCCCACAGCACAGCACACACTGGCTGATGGTAGCTCTGTGTCCTTGGTGTCACCTCAGTGGTGTAATGAACATTCCCATGTCCTCCTGCTCAGGGACACTGCCAGATCCACATGAGCCTTCCCAAGCTCCCCAGGTACCCCAGGACTGTGCATCCCTGGGATCCCTCCCTGCTCCTCTCCACCTGCTGTGATTCCCCACTCCAGGTTGTTCCAAATCCCATCCACCCTGGCGTGGGTGGGGAGATGAAGTTCTGGGATTATGGAGACACACACAGAGGCCTCTCCTGTGTCCAGAAGGAGGATGAGGCAGCCATTCCCCATCTCTCCCTGATTTCTGGGTGCCCATCTGTGGGAATCCAGAGAGGAGCAGCTGAAGCAAGAGAAGAGGAGCAGAAGGTGCAGCTCCAGGCGCTGGGAGATGCTGGTGTGAACGTCCCTCACCCTCATCCCTGCCTTCATCCACAACGGATCAGCTGCTTCCTACTCTGCCTTTAACTCCTGCCATTTGTAACATCTGAGTCGTGCCAAAGTGGTCTCGAGACCTAATTCCTATTTATTGCTCCTTTTGAAAGAGAGGAACTGCTTCATGAATACTGAATATCCAGAGAGATGGACTGATGCCACCAGAATTCCCTCAGCTGGCGAGGATGAGGTTGGCAAGTCCCAGGTGGAATCCTGCCCCACCCCTTCTCCAACTGCTCCAAAAGGGCTGAATTTCTGTGCCCATGTTGATTTTCTTGCATTTTTTTAGCTTGATGAGGTTTTGCCCTCTGCAAACAGAGCAGGGAAGAGCCAAGAGCAGGTGGCTGAATCCATCAAATAAATGGGAAACTTCCTAGGAGCACCAGTGCACCTGGGCCAGAGCCAGGATCTTCTGTTGATATTTTAATGACGATAAATGCAATTAAAGAGGAGAAAGAGGAGCACTAAATTAAATAAAATACCAAAGCTTGGAGATTATGAGCTGGTAAATTCATGACCCTCTCTTGGTTTTCCATAGGTGAGGGGAAGGTGAGGGAAACCTCTACCCTCAGAGCTCCTGTTCTGTCCCCCTGTCCCTCTGTTGCCTGTCCTGGGGGAGATTGAATAATCCTGGCCTTGGTTCTCACCCACACTGAGCACAGAGCTCAGACAGCTCCAAGTCCTCCAACATCTCACACTGTTGGAGAGGGAAATTCAATGTGCGCTCTCTCTGTGCTGTTCCTGTCAGGCTGAGCCTCATCCCAGCTGCTGATGGGACATCCAGTAACTCATTATCCCACCCTGGGAATGTGCAGTGGTCTGCTGGAAGAAGCATTGTGCCATGAAGAAGGATTTTACCGTGAGGGTGGGTAGGCCTTGGCACAGGGTGCCCAGAGAAGTGGTGAACCCCTGGAAGTGTCCAAGGCCAGGTTGGACGGGGCTTGGAGCAACCTGGGAGAGTGGGAGATGTCCCTGCCCATGGCAGGGATGGAATGAGATGATTCCATGTGATGTTGACCATGCATGTCCAGCAGTGCCAAGACTGTGGTGGTATCAATGGCCAGACTCACCTGGCTCCTGGAGGAGCTGGAAGAGCCAAGGACACCTATGTCACAGCTGGAGCAGGGTTACCATCATGCAGAGGGATCACTGGTGGTCCCAAATCACCGTGGGATTGGCAGCTTGATTTGCTGGATCCCACCAGGAGCAGGCAGCTTCCCAGCGTGGGAGCACTGCCCTTGGACACGGTGCCTCTGTGTCTGCCGGTGCCGTATCTCCTGGATCTGCTCCTGCGCCTTTCCAAGGGCAAGGGCAGGCCAAGGGGGTTTTGCTGGGCTGGACTAATTGCCAGGTTTGCCTCATGCTGGCCTGTGCCGTGCTGAGCCACTCCTTCCCATCGGCTCCAGCGTTCCTAACGAAGTCTCGTGGGCTTCCCACCTTCCCTCGCCCCTTCTGGAACAGCCACTGCTCCTGAAGAATTTAAAGCTCCTTTTGTTCAGGACTAAAAGTGCCTGAAAATAATCATTAAAAATGAAATTAAATTAATTGAAAAGGGAGCCATTCCAAGCTGGCTTCCTTCTAGCCCTGACAGATTTTCCATCTGGGTTTGCTTCACCTTGGGCTGGGTATGAACCTGCATCTCCCAGAGCTGCCTTGGGGAGGTTTCTTTGTGTAGGGATGTCTTGGGGATGGTGGCTGTCCCCATCATGCACGCTTTCCATGGCTGCTGGCCATGAGGACACAGCAGAGCAGAAGTGACCTGCTGTGGTATCCCAGGAATACCAGTTCTATGTTACCAGCTGACTTTTTCCCTCTTCACCAAAAATCAAATATTGCAAAACCAGCACATCAGTGCTCCAGTCCTGGCTCATCCTTCCTTTCCCAATGTGGGCATCTCTGCCATGGGGCATCAGGACTGGGCTCTGTCTCTGAGGCTTTCCATGCAAAAACCCAGGATGAGAAATGCTCCAGCCTGTCCTGGGTTATTTTCTGCCCCTTTCAGAAAATTCTAACCCCGAAATGCTCCAGCCTGTCCTGTGTTATTTTCTGCCCCTTTCAGAAAATTCTAACCCCATCCCTAGATTTCCAGGCAAGAAGGGACTGCTGTGACCAGCCAGGCTGACCCCCTGCATTCCACAGCCTTGGCAGAGACCCCATTGCTCGTGCTCAAACCGAAACACATTTTTGAGAAAGATCCTCAGTCTCCGTGAAAAGCCTTTGAGTGATGGAGATCCCACTCTGTCCCCAGGGATTCGTTCCAACGCTTAATTGCTCTGACGGCTCAAAATGTGCTTCTTATTTCTAATCTGGATTTGTCTTGTTTCAGCTTCCAAGGAGGGATGTTGTAATGCCTTTTCCTGCTAGATTAAAGAGCCGGCTGCTATCAGAAATCTCTTCTCCGTGCATATGCTCGTGGCCCGTGAGCAAAGCACCTCTTGGTCTCCTCAATAAACCAAACAGCCGGAGCTTCTTCGCTCTGTCACTGTAATGCACATTTTCCACTGCCTTGACTCACTCCCAGCTCGTTCCTGAACCCATTCCAAGCTCTCCTGCTCCGGTTGGAAGTGCAGATGAGAGCACTGAAGGCAGCATCCTCCTCGTGCCATGTGGCCTGGTAGGGGTGGTTGTCCCTCTTCCTTTGTGGCTCAGCCAAGGATGACGCTCCTCTCCCTGGATTTGTGCTGCTCCGGCTGTGGGGTCACAGGACCTTGGCACTGCCAGCTCTGGGTGTCACAGGAGCAGGACACTGCTGATTGTCCATGGATGCACTTCCTGGGTCTGCAGGACCCGGCTGTTTCAGGTCTGATGAACCAAAGATGTTCCAGACAGGCTGAGCTGTACCCTTGTCTCTGCTGGAGGCTTGGAGAGCTGCCCAGGAGAGGAAAAGCAAAGGGAACCCAACCACCCATGTCCACCCACAGAACTCCCTCTGAATCCTGGCCTTTTCACCCAGTTTCCCAAGTTCGGTGCTGACACAAGGTAGAATTTATAAAGGCCCAGCAGAGCTCGGCAGAGTTTGGTTGGGGTGGCTGTGGGAAAAGGGACGGGGAGAGGAAGGGCTGGAGTTTGTCCAGTCCATCGTTAAAAGTCAGCGTGGTGGGATTCAGCCGCTGGCTCATTAGCTCTGGGACTCTTGGAGCTGTTGGAGCTGTGGGAGCAGCTCCCTGTGAGATTAATCATCTGTGACCCATCCAGGCTGGGCTTTGGCCTCCTTTCCAAAGCCTGTGCTGTTCCTGTTCCCTACCCAGCGCCGGCCAGAGGTCAGTATCCCTCTTCCCCATGAACAATGGAGTTGGGGCTGCAGCAGCCAGAGCAGCTGCTGATGGTTGCCAGCTGTGTTGCCTTAACATCTTCCCATTATCTCCGGCCTGCTGGCTAACCCCATCCTGGGGAAAGCTTTGGCCTGGCTTTGGCAGAGGAAGGATTGTCCCTCCCAGCATGGAAATTTGGCCGGGGGATGACTCGCTCTGCCCTAAACATCTGCTGCTGGCTTGACGGGAGCACGGCTGCAGCTGGCACGGCTGTGGGGTGGTCAGGAACACCCACAGGAACATCCACAGGAGCATCCAGAGGAACACACACAGGAACACACACAGGAGCACACACAGCCGCCCCATGCCATGCTCTGCCATTCCTGGGACGGGACACCAGGCAGAGCCTGGGATATGGGGCAGAAGGACTGAGCACCCATGGAGGGGCCTTCACCAAGGGGAAGGATGTTCACCAGGGACATCCCTTTATCCTGTCTTGAAGGATCCAAGGATTCCTCACAGCCCTTTGGCAAACTCTGCTCTGTGAGGATTGGACACTCTGGATGGAAGTGCCAGAGCCTGGATCAGTGAAGGGAGGAATTGAGCCCCTGAGGTGGTGCTGAGCAGTGAGGCACAGCAGGGGTGGGACATGGAGCAGCCAGACCAGCAGGGCTGGATACACCAGCAGTGCCTTTGGCTACAGACCTGCCCATGAGGAGCTGCAGGAGCAGGGTGGGAGCAGGAGCAGGGGAGTGGGACACTGTGGCATGGGATTGGTGCACTTTGGGTACAGAGGGAGTCATCCTAGAATGGTTTGGGCTGGAAGGGATCTTTCAAGGCCATCTAGACCAACCCTCCTGTGGGGATCTTCCACCAGATCAGGGTGCTCAAAACCCTGCCCAATCTGACCTTGGATGATTCCAGGGACAGGGCATCTCCCACTTTTCTTGGCAGCCTGTGCTGGCGTTTAACCTCCTGGTAGTGCACAGAGGGGTTTAATCCTCTGAAAATGTGGATGCTAATGGAGCTGCAACACTCCCAGAGACTGTCTCACATGAATGCCATGTGCTCTTGTTATTACAAAGCTGGATGGGATGTGGGAGCTGCTGTCTCCTGCCTCTGCTCCCTGTTCCTGCTGGGGCAGAAAACCTGAGCCCGTGGATCCAGCCCTGCGTCTGGATGTGGCACTTTTCCTGACTCCCTGCATGGCTTTCCAAATCCACAGCAGTGGAGCTGCGGGAGGGAGCTGGGGGGAGGCTGTGCAGAGGGGCCCTGCCAAAGCTGGAGCACGAGAGGGAAAACGAGAGTCCCGAATAATTTGAGAACCTGACCGTCTCTGGCTGTTCAGGTTTTGTGAACATCCTTAACGGAAACACATGTGGAACGAGCTCTCTGCGGATCTACCCGAGAAGGCTTTTCCGTTTTTGCTGCGTTTGCAAACTGCAGACAACTCCTTCTCTCCACCTCGGTGAACTACTGAGCAGGGACCCTGGACTTGCTCCTCCATTTTCATCCAGTGCCTCTGCCAGCGTCATAAACCCAGTAAAACATTATGGCACTTTGCACCCACTGGGAAACCAAATGTATTTTAATGTAGATTTAATAGATTTCAGGTCTTTCTGTTATTAAATTTGCTTTTCATTCACCCCCTCCCCCTCTCTTTGGTGCCTGAGACTCAATGGGAAATTTGAAGTGTATTAAAGCAGCATCTCGCAGAAACAAATCCAGATGGCCTGGTACAAATCAGGGGGAAAAAAAATCGCATCAGAATCCATTAGAATCCCAGCCCAAATGCGAGGCACATTCCGACAGGCAGAGCCCTCCCCGTTCCTCGGCTCCTCACTCCATGACAGCCAGGAAACATGTGCTTCTTGGGAAGGGGATGGACCTGACAGCCTGGAAGCTGCCGGCCAGATTCCCCCGTGGAGAGCTCTGGTGAAAATAGGCGCTGGAAAGGCTGAGGTCAGCTGGGGTGTTCTGGTTTTTCCTCCCTTTAACTGGGAGCTAAATGTGACCCTCAGGCTCTGGCTCCCTCAGAGGAGGGGATGGTGCAAACCTCCTGTCCCACAGGGTGATGTTCCAGGGGCTCCTCTTCCTTCAGGACCAGCCTGTCCCTCCAGCCAGCACCAGCAGATTCTATTCCCACTGGTTTTCCAGTGCTGCTTTTGGGATTGCAGACACAGCTCAGTGGAGATGGGACCCCAAGGGGTGTCAAGGGCTTTGGTTCCTCTCCCTGCTGACTCCCACTAACACAGCACAGGATCATGGAATGGTTTGGGTGGGAAGAGGCCTTTAAAAGTCATCCATGGGCAGGGACACCTTCCACTCCCCCAGATTGCTCCAAGCCCTGCCCAACCTTGTACACTTCCAGGCAGGGGGCACCCACAGCTTCTCTGGGCAACCTGTTGGAGATGGAAACAGGTGGGAATCATCCTCCTGCCTGGGGGGCCTGCTGCCAGCAGAAGATGTTGGAGAGGTCGCCCAGTCCATCCCCTAGCAGCACACATATCCCATGAGCAAGGCTCCTCTGGAGCTTGCAGGGTGGTCGGGATTACAGGGAGAGGCTTTGCCAGGTAAACAACCACCATTCCCCATTTTCCACACTTTATTAGTGCTTCCAACCACTCTGGTGAGGAAGGACAGCCTGAATTGCCAAGTGAGAATGGATTGTTTCCCTTTCTGCTGGAGCGAGCACTGGTGGGATGCAGAGGCAGTAGGGAGCTGAGGTGAGGGCCTTAGCAGGCAGGATTATTTATTTCATCTGCACTGACATTTGTGGAGTGCTCCTCAGTGGAATTCCCCTCCAGTCTCCATGCCCGCTCCTCAGGCTCCGATCCCCACATGGGCCTGCTCTGTTTGCCTTCAAATATTCAAGCAAACAGCATGAGTTACAAGGAGGAATGGCCATGGAAACAGTGAATTTTAAGGCCCTCTTGTAAAATATTCATAGAAAGCAAATTTTGAATTAATACAAAATGTGTGTGCTGAAGCCCTGGTGCTCAGAGTCATCTACTCAGGGAAGGGAAATAATCCCAGCTGACCTATAGGGCCAATAAAGCAGCTTGACTTTGGAATTCTCGCAGTAAACTGCCTGTGAACAAGACACAGGCCAAGAATTATGTGCAGAAATTATTCATTAAGGGCCTAATCCAAAACCCAGCTAAGTCAGTGGAAAGATCCCCCTAAGTTAGGCCCCAAATAATTCTGGATAATGAATACATTGGAGAAAACAGTGATCCTTTCCCAGATAACTCAATGAGCAGAAAAAAAGGAGCACAACTTCCCGGAGCACAGGCAGAGGCTGTAAATAATGACCTGAGTGGATCTTTCCTGCTCCACATCTGCTCCTCCCCGGCCACCAGAGACGTGGTGGGAGCTGGGGGATGCACTACTCCCCTTCCTCCATGGCTGCAGCTCCCACAGGGATAGGGATCAACATGAGACACCTCCCATGGAGACAATGCCAACCTGGCCCCCACGCATCCCTTCCATCCTCGGGGCTCCTGGGAAAGGCGGGTCATGGATAGAGATGGATAAGGGCAAATCCTCTGTGCTCGCCGCTCCCCCCGCCGCTGGGCTCATCCCTTCCCGAGGAAATCAGGCTGAAGAGATGGTTATGAGTTGTGGCTTCTGCGAGGATCTAATTGCAAAGTACCCTGGGAGAGGCAGGAGGCACGGAAATATATTATTACTGCTATTGTTGTTATTATTATTACTATTCCTATTAGAACACGGCAGTAATTCCATCAACAGATCCCGGGGACACCGTAAAACACAGGAGCAAGGATTGAAGTTGCCCGGGGGCCTCAGAGCTGGAACGACCCAATTAATAGCTGTATATTTTTATGGCCACATTTAACACTATACATTAATCCCACAAATCTTGCCATATTATTAAATGCTGCTTTTTATCCTGCTTTGGGTTTGTTTGTGTTTAGGATGATGCCGGTGGCAGGGAAGTCAGATTTGTCCCAGAAAATTGGGCCCCATCTCCAGAATAATGGAGAGGAGTAAACAAGGGGGTGTAAACAGCCTGGCTGTGAGGTGGTGGAGGGAATCATTCCCTTGTCCCACTGGGATGGATTTGGGACACCAAGCAGGCAGTGACAGGGAATCAGAGACTTGGGAATGGTGGCACTGGCAGGGGGAAATGGCTTAAAAAAACTCAGGAGAACCAGCAGCACGTTGTATTTGTCAGCTATCTGGATAAAGCATATCTGCATCCAATATCAATGTAATGGGAAGCCAGTGTCAGAGAGAGTGACCCCCAGTCCATCTGGATGCAATTCCAGCTTCACATCTGAAAATCAAATACATATTTTTGAAGTCTATCAGACAGAAAAGGCTCCTTTTTTCGCCTCTCCCTCGGCGTGTGCCTGGCTCTGATGTGCGGGGACGTTAATGGGGTTATTGTGGCAGGGTGTGACACAGGGGACCCAGTCCCCTTCCCCTGTCTGGGTCAGCCCCGTGGAGAGGGCTGGAGTCCCTTATGGGTTCACAAACAGGGCAAGGCACCCCTCCGGCTCTTCTTGGGACCCAGTGCTGGGAAAGGTTTCTTTTCCTTCACTTGAGGTCATGGCTGTGCAGCAAGAGTGGAAATTCACCTTCAGAGACTCCCTTGTGCTCTGTATAGCTCGGAAAATTCAGAGGAAGAAAGCCGTTCCAGGGCTGGCAGGTCCTCCCTGGCTCCTCTTCCAGGTTTGATGGGATTTCATGCATTTGAACGCTCGCAGAAACACGGCTTTGGAGCGGGGGAGAGCCGGGAGGAGCCAGGGCAGTGCTACCAGCAGCAGGGAATGTAAGGGCTGAGGCGGTGCGTGTGAGCATCCATGGAAAAGCCGCGCTCCGCCAACCCGGGCACGGCGCAGGCCCCACGTGCCTGATGGCAGGCGGCCAAGGCAAACGCCATGGTACATGAACTACAAGTAAACACAGCTTGAGTTTCACATGTCAAATATGCTCAACAAACTGCTGGCGGATAATCTACAGGCCAAGGAACCAGACAGAAAACGTAGATGATGAATCAGTTGCAATGATGAATAAATTAGGGGCTGGAGCAGTTTGCCCATAGGCGGCTCGGAGAGGCCGACAAGGAAAAACGCGGCAAGCACACAGCTTGCCCAGAGATCACTTTTCCTCTGAGCCAAAGCTCTCCCTGGTGGCTCTGAGGGCTGGGCAGGTTGTGTGCAGCCTCTTCAGGGCTTTGCATGGGTGAAAATAAGCAGTTTGTGCCCAGGAGGAGCCACTGCAGCCTGTGCAGAGCACCCAGGGTGGCTGCCACCAGGGCAGCATCGCTGAGGCCATGAGCAGCCTCTTCCTCATCCCTTATTTTTGGCTGGTCTCCTTTCACCTGGATCCAGCTCAGGGTGATGTGTTGGTGTGGCTGTGAGTTGGCTCATGATTGTGGAGGGTGGTGGTCAAGGCACCAGTGGGGAAGGAGGCAGAGATTGCACCAGGGGATCTCCCACTTGATGGTCTCCCACACGCCATTCTCCCACCCAATTTTCTCCCAATGCTCTCCCATCCAACTCTCTCCCACCCAACTCTCTTCCACTCAACTGTCTCCCATCTGCCATTCTCCCACCTGCGCTTCTCCCACCCAACTCTACCCAACTCTCTCCCACCCAACTCTCTCCCACCCAGCTCTCACCCAGCTCTCCCATACCAGGGTGAAGTTTTCAGCCCCTACTGATTCAATCGCCCAGAGCTGCCCATGGCAGCTGGAAAGCGACATTCCCATCTTCCAGACTCAAACAGGAAGATTCATTAACCGTAAAAATATACAGAACCCCAGCCCTTCAAAAGCTTGCAATTTATTTTACTCAAGGCAGCCAAACTTTATATAATGGGAGATGAATGCTGGGATCAGGAAGCAGGCGAGGAAGAAGGGGCTGAGAGCGAGCGCGGGGATGGCGGAGGGGTCGGAGGAGGAAGGGGAGGAGGAAGGTGGCTCTTAATGAAAGGACAGGCTTGGGGGGAGTTGGGAAGAATGGGATTGTCCAGGAGGATGGAGAAGGTGGAGGCAATGGGAATGATTGATGAGCAGGCGAGCGGAGCAATCAACGTGCCACTTTATCCCAACAACAACCCCGGAGCCGTTGGTATTTATCCAGGCCCCAGCCTGATTATTATTGTAAGAGAGATTTCTCTAATCAAAACTCCAGAATCACACACAGGCTTTACTGATTAATATTCCATGATAACAGCAGCGGGGCACATCTGGCAAAGGAGCTGCAATTTCGGCACTACTGCTGTCCATTTGGTGAAAGAATAAAATCCACATCCTCAGTGCTGCTGGAGCACCCTGGATTCCCATTGTAGGGCACTGCTGGCACCATGCTGGATCTAAGTAATGCCCAACTGGCACAATCCAGGGCCTTGGGAAGAGGTGCCATGGCTGAAGCTCTGCCCATGGGACTGTTCCCACTTTGGGAAGCTCCACTTTAGGTGTTTGCCAGCTGCTCCGCTTATCCCTGGTGAGAAGCAAGTCATGTTAATGGGATTTTTTTTGGAAGCCAGAGTGGAAACAGTCTCACCTCATATTATAAAACCCAACAAATACGTGCAAGGCAGCAGGGCAAGGAAATTCCATCTGGGATGTCGGTGCTGGGAGCTCTGCTCTCTGACTCCATGGTACAGACAAGGATGCACAGGCTGGAAACAACATTTGCCTGGCATTACACAGATTTTTTTGGAATGAATCCTCTTTCCCAGTGGAGATGGTGGGGCTGGGTCAGATTCTGTCCCTGCACAGTTGTGGAGCGGAAATGTCTGGGATCCTCCTCCTCACTCCAGCTGGTGGGAAGTCAGCTCTGATTTGGGTGGGATGAGTTCCAAGGGACCATAGCCTTGACTTGGATGGGATGTGATCCATGGGATGATAACCTTGATTTGGGCAGGATGTGTTCCATGGGATGATAGCCTCGATTTGGGCAGGATGTGTTCCATGGGATGATGCCTTGGACGGGATGTGATTCATGGGATGATAGCCTTGATTTGGGCAGGATACGCTCCACTGAGAGGGATTGATAACCATCTCCTGTCTATCAGCAAGTAGGAGGTACATCCATTTTTCCCAGGGATACTTTGGGAATGTCAGGCTGGAAGTGGTGATTCCTTTCTCATATTGCTGGGAGGGTGTTTCTTATGCCCCTAAGATGAGCAGATGGGAGAGGGATCTTGTATTTTCCAAATGGAGGCATAAACTGGCTCCTTTACTTCTGGAGCCGTTTGGAATGTGGTGGCATGAACAGACCTGGAAATGCCTTGTGGGGAGAATATCCCCTTGGGAATCTGGTGTAATGGGAATCTCGGGAAATTTCCAGCTTAGCTGAAATGGGCTTGGGAGAAGCTTTGGATAAAAACTCCTGCATTTGGATGCTTTAACCAAATGTTTGAAGACTCCCTTGGTACCAGGGGCTGTTGCTACTTACCAGCTGGAATGGTGATCCTGGGTGGAGAATTGTGGAATCCCAGGATGGTTTGGGTTGGAAGGGACCTTAAAGATCCTATTGTTTCATCCCCTCCCACGGGCAGGGATGCCTTCCACTATCCCAGTTAGCTCCAAGTCCCATCCAACCTGGCCTTGGAAACTTCCAGGGATGGGGAAGCCACAGCTCCTCTGGGCACCATGTGCCAAGGCCTGCCCACCCTCACAGGGGGGAGTTCTTCCTAATAAGAAGGAATTACTGTGGGAATGTGGGAGACTCTCCTGCACTTCCCTGCATTTCCAGTCAGTGCTGACCTCAGCAGCTGGAGCTCAGGGATATTGGGAACACCCCATTTGCCCTCTCTGCTGTCCCTGTCCCCAAAAGCTGCAGCTGGGGCAGCTCAGAGCAGAGCAGCTCTGAGTGTGGGATATGGTGGGGCTGGGGGGATGGGATGGGTCTGCCCTGTTCCTGGTTTCCATGTTGCTCTGAGTTTGGTTCCTCTCCAAGCCGAGGTACCTGGAGCTGGGCTGCAGCCAGCACGCAGGTTCTGCATTATCAGGGATTTATGAGCCATGATTTATGGGCCAGTGGCTGGGCTGCTGTTCCATACCCTCACTGAGGAGGCCAATTTTATGCCTAAACTCTATTCTTGGATCGCTGTACCTCCAGAAACAGTGTTTAGAGGAAAAGTGCTTCCCAGTCACCCACTGCTCCCAGGGCTGGGGAGCGGAACAGGGGCTGGTTTGGTGCCATTTCATGAGTTTCAGTGCCAGGAGGGAGCTCCTGGGAGGGCTCGTTAGGTTATCCAGACAGAAAACCTGATCCCAAGACCCCTCCTTCCCAAAAAACGCCCTGCTGGCCGGATGGGGCGGGATGCCGCAGGGCTGGCCGGAGGTGGCGATGGCTGTGGCGGGTGGCTCGTCCCCGATCCCATCTCCTGCCGCTCCCCGGCAGCTGCCCCCGAGCCGAAAGCAAATCCCTGCCGGCAGCGTGGGGGGAAAGTGCCCGAGGAGCGCTCCGATCCCTGATGGACACGGACCATCTGTCCCCTCCGTCCTTGACATTCCAGCAGAGCCGTTCCGCCGCTCTCCGCCTGCGACCCGCTGGAAATTTCGCCCGTCCTGCCGGCCATCAGGAAACGTGCCACGGCCTGGGGACACAGCTGCTGCCGGTGTCGGGGGCAGCCTGTGCTGGGGGACACGGCCGCCCCACACCTGTCGGGGGACGCGGGGCCGCTTTCATCCCGCGGCCGGGGTCGTGCCCAGGCTCCGCTGCGGGGTCAGCGCTGGAGGGGCATTGCCACCTGGCTCCCATTAGGAGGGCTCCGTGCTCCGGAAGAGGGCTATGTCATTCTCTCACTCCTGCCAATTATCCCGCTAGGTCTCTATTAGCCTGCCCAAAACAAGCCCTCCCCATCCCGAGCTCTGACAGCCCGGCAGACGCGGCCGTGCCGAGGCTCATTCCCGGCTGCCTCCAGGTTGTGGTTGTGGAAAAGGCTGCTCCCGCCTTCCCCTTCCTCTTCTAGTTTTCATTCTTTTCTCCTATTTTTTTTTTTCCTCTCCTCCCTGCTTGGCTGGGCCGAGATGGGGCTGGGTAAGGTGCAACCAGAACCATGAGTTTGGTGTCCAGGTCACTGCAAAATTAAAGCACAAGGGTGGTTGTGAGCACAACAAGCCATTACCCCCACTGTACACAGCACCCTGGCTCAAGGGGAGCGATGTCCATCCTGAGATGCCACCTCCAAGCCTCCCATGATGGGATTTGGAGCAGAAAAGCAGCTCCCGGGGGTTGTGAGGGCTTTTTTCAGCTGCTCCTGGACTGCTCCACCACCAGCTCTCTGCTCCTGGGGAACAAATCAAGTAGCAAACCACTGAGGTTTGCTGCATGGCTGCCCTCCCCACGGCTCCCCAGGTAAGTGTTGCTGTAATAGGATTTGCTCCACATCCCTGGAAACCCCCCGGAGGAGGATGTGGGGTTTTCAGCACGTTAACTCCTTCATGCACCACAGAGGGTGAAACCCCAGCATGGCCACATCAAGCCCCGGGCTCTGCCGAGAGCCTTGGCCAGGGCGCTGCAGCTGTGGGAAGCAGCTGGTGAGTTTTGGGAGATGGAGGGAGGGAGGGAGAGAAAGGTCATGGGGAAAACCATCCCGTGCGAACATGGCTGCTGTGGGAAGCAGAGTTTATACATGGGGAACACCATCAGCTTCTCCCCCAGGGCAAGGGACACCAGGCTCTGTCCCCAGCCCAACCAGGCTCAGGAAACCTCCTGATGCTGCTTTGCTTCTCATCCCATTGTTTAACAGCGGAAAATGCCAGATCAGATCCCTTCAGCCAGAGGGCTGAATCTGAGGATAAATTGCCCCTCTCCCACACAGGGGTTTCGGGGTGTCTGTGTGTGGTTTGGCTGGAGGGTCCCCAGCACAGAGGGGACCAGGCATTCCAGGCAGGGAGCACCCATGGGAGTGCAACCACCTTGTGTGGGGACCATGGAAGTGCAGGGGAGCAGAGACCTGAACTGCTGGCAGGTATGGAGGTGGGAAGGTGCTGTGAGAGCAGATTTGGGTGCCCAGGGCTCCTCAGCCCACAGCAGGATGGCTCCATCCCAACCTCGCCAGCGTCCCCTCCCACAGGATCCCTGCTTTGGCCTTGGGAAAGGGCTTGTGTTTATCCCAAACAGCCGTGACTTGTCTTCACGCCAAGCTAGAGGTTATTTGAGGCTGCTGTCTCGTTCATCAGATCCTCATGTTTCATTAAAAGAAATTAAGAAATCCTCCAATTCAGAATAGCAACAGCCTGGAGTAGGAGAAACCCCTCCGTGCCTGGAGCTGCCATTCCCAGTGTGGAGCACCCTGGGCAAGGCTGAGCCTCAGCTCTTGGCCAGGGCCCTCCTGAGCTCATCTTGAGCCACAGGGGGATGCCTGAGGCACCCCATAACCTCTGCCAGCTGTGTCCCCATGAGAGCTGTGACATGGCTGTGGTCACCCATCTCTCTGTCTGGGATGGCCACCCTGCCCAGGGTCTTGTGCAGGGGATGAGAGACACCCAGGACTTGGCCAGGAGCTGTTGGGGGGTCCCACCCGTGCAGGCCATGGAGGGGAAGCTGTGGGGCTCTGGAGTGGCCCCACCTCGGGGGTGTGGGGCCATGGGACCCTGGGGCTGCTGGGCCCCCAGTCTGGAGCGACTGGAAATGGGGAAGATTCACAGCACAGAGACTGAGACTATAAAGGGAGCTGAGGAAGCTCATAAGGAGGTGTAAATTGGAACAATATGGGCTGTGTCGTGTCCTGATTTGGCTTCGGGGAATTAAGAGCTAATCTTTTCCCTGAGACTGGGATTGCTGGAGTTGTGCATGCGGCACACGAGGGAGTTTGGGATCGCTGAGCAAAGCCCATGCAGGAGATGCAGGGCTGAGGTTTGGGATGATGAGTTTTACATTTGGTCTTTCTGTGGTTATTGAGGGGCATGTTTAAAGTAAAAGCCTCCTCCTGCAGATCTGCTTTGCTAATAAAGGATCCCTGTGTGTGCTCAGATGAGAGAAATAGGGGCCAAACTGGTGCCAGTGGGCTGGAAATGGGTGACAGTGTATTGTAAACTAGAGGCATCTAGGAGAGCTCAAATGCTGGGAATCAAAGCAATTCCACCTGGGATTGGGGGGACTGGGTGTGGATGGAGGCAGCTGGGCTGGGAAAGGAGAGGTGGGTGATGCTCCAGCCTCCAGCCTTAAAGTGGGGCTTTGGCTCTTGCCAGAGATTTGCCTACTGCCCTCCACATTGCTCCTGTGCATGAAATGTGAAATGAAAATGAGCCTGTATAACGCTTAAATCCAGGCTGGATAGGGCTGGGAGCAATCTGAGATAATGGAAGATGTCCCTGCCCATGACAGGGGGCGGAACTGTATGGGCTTTAAGTTCCCTTCCCATCCAAACCATTCTGGGACTGTGATTCTATAAATGTGAGCTCCATTAATGAACACACACAAAGACATTAAGAAACTCCAATTCTCACTGAAAACTTGGCATTGCAATGATATAACACAGCAATACTCCATGGACTCCATCCATGTGAACGCTCTTCAGGAACATTTGGCTTGAGAGGTTTTTTTTTAATTTGCTTTTTCTCCAAAATTGCTGTTCCTGCTCTCACGAAGTTTTTGGGGCCTCCCCCATGCAGCCCCCATGCCGTGCCCTGGCAGGAGGCTCTGGCTGCAGCCCTGTCTGTGCCCCAGCCCCTGCACCCTCCTCCTCCTCTCCCAGCAAGTTCCTTTGCTATCTAGGTCAAAGATTAGCAACAGCAATAAAAAAAAAAAAAAAAAAAAAAAAAAAAGAGGAGAGAAAGCAAAAGCCAGCAGCGCGCCTTTCATGCGGACATTATTTGCTGCTCGGCACAGAAAACACATCTATCCATCCCCCCTGCACTTCAGGCTGAGCTTTTCCACACCGGGCTGAGCAGGAGCAGGAGGAGGAGGAGGAGGAGGAGGAGGAGGAGGAGGTGGTTGCGTGCCTGTGGAGGGATCAGCAAGGCCAGCCTGCAGGCAGGACTGTCCCAGCCCCAGGAGCAAGTTCCCACCCCCACCACCTTGGCCAACATGCCCGATGATGCCCATGGCTCCTCCGGGGAGGGGGACAAGCCTGGCCCTCCCTGGGCAGCCCACAAACCCCCCTGGGGCATGGAAGAGCTTTCCCTGGGAATAAATCCCTGCCCTGCAAGGCACAAAGTCCTGTGTGCTCCTGCTCCAAGGGATCTGTGTCCTTGGGCTGTGCTGGGTGCTGGGGGTGCTGGGCAGCACTGGGAGGGTGCTGGGGGTAGTGGGCTGCTCCAGAGGGTGCTGGGCAACCCTGGGAGGGTGCTTGGTACGGTTGGCAATTTCAGGAGAATGCTGGACAGCCCTAGGAAGGTGCTGGGGGTGGTTGGCAGCCCTAGGAAGGTGCTGGGGCTGGTTGACAGCCCCAGGAGGGTGCTGGGCTCAGGTGGTGGCAGCCCAAGGCAGCGTGGCCGTGCCTGCCAGCCCAGATTGTTTCAGCCCAGTGCCCACACAAGTGGGTTTGCTAAAGCTGCAAGTTGATCTTATGGAAGGAAATTGAATTGTCGGCGGGGCCGGGTTTTATCTGGGCGTTGGGCTCCGCTGCCTGGCTCGGCCTATTAAGGTTTGCTCGTCAGATTACAGACACAGCTTGGGGTGAGAGGTCACGTTTAAATCGTGCCTCTTTCCTTTCTCATCTGTGACAGCGGCACTGAGGGGCTGGAGAGGTTTGGGGGAGCTGGGGGTGGGTGGGTGAGTCCCTGGACAGCTGCCCCTGGGCACTGCAGGGTGAGCTGGGGGATGCCAGGTGAGGGATCTTCTTCCTACATGTGAATTTCTCATAGCCACAAATGTAGGTGACCTACTATTTTTACTCCCCCCAAAAAATAGGAAGGGAAAGGCAATGCTAAAAATGACCTTTCTCCTCTAATCACAGGGCTCTGGGAGCTGGAGATTTAAGGGAATTTATAAATAGAGTCAGAAGGTGCCCACTGATACCTAAAGTGAGGTGTGTATGGACAATCCTCAGCACTTTGGGAAGCTGTGGCTGCCAGGGCTGGCTGGAATGGGATGGAGTGGCTTGTTAGTGCTGATGGCTGTCCCCTTCCTGTCCCAGCAGTGCCCCTGGGTTAAGATTCTTTAATGACCTTAATCACCAGTTCATTTACAGCAGTCACTTTCCCCAGCGCTGCCCTCCCCCAGCACGGGAACAACATCTGCTCCCCCACACTGCCCCTGGAAGCTGCTCCTGCTCCACACCACCAGGAATATCCAGGGCATTAAAGTCGGGATGTTTTATAGGGGAGCTGTCAGGCAGCTCCAATCCAGGCTCTGACCTACTTAAAAGTTGTCCTAATCAGGGGAGGCATTTGTGTGTGTGCTGAGTTCACATCTCCGCTTCCATGTGTCACCCTGGCGCTAGGAAATGGAAATGGGAATTATTTACAGAACGCGGGAGTCACATTGTGGGAGAGGAGGAGGAGGAGGAGAAGGCCGGGGAGCAGTGCTGGGTGTCTGTGCAGAAAGGGCACTGGGAACAGCCCCGTGGGGATGGGAAGCAATGAGGATGAGGAAGGGGGGCTGGGATCAACCCTGGCTCCTCTCACTCGTGTCCTGTGGCACTGGAGCCATCTGGAAATGCGGGATGGTATGGAGGCTGTGCCTGGAGGCAGAGGAGGAGGAGGAGGAGAAAGGGTGCTCACATTGCCCAGCAGGGGCAGGATTCTTGAGTCCAGTTACCTTTCCTGCCACAGATTTCCCATGGGATGAGCTGGGTGTGGCACCCCAGGATAACCAGGAGCTCCCAGCCCCTCCCAGGACCTGAGCTGGCAGGGCTGTGGTGGGGGGGGAAGTCACACTGGGGTGAAGGGGGGCCTCACTCAGCTCATCGAGTGTCATCCCACCCCAGATGTGTCCTGCACCCCAGGGAACACCCCAGAGCACAGATCCCAGGACACTGCCAAGGGATTTGGTGGCCCTCTGCTTCGCTGGGACAGCTCAGTGCTTCCAAGAGCCTCAGCTCCTTGGCGTGGGCTGGGATCATCTGGATCATCTCCATGTGGGATTCCCCGTGCTCCCCACTCCCTGTGGTGTGTGCTGGGAGGGATGAGCCACCCACCCTCTGGGAGGGATGAGCCACCACTGACACAGCACCCCCAACTGCCACAGCATGTGCCTGCAGCCCTCAGCAAGTCAGGAGGTGGAACATGGATGGGTCACCACGTCCTCCCTGCTCCCAGGAGCACCTCCTGCCCTCGGGGGGCTGATTCAGCCTCCTGGGATCCTGTGCCCAGCACAGTCATGGGCTGAGGGGCGGCTTTTGCCCCAGAATGTGGGACACAATCCTGTTCTGGAGGGGATGCTGGCACTGCCTGGCTCCCACTGGGATTCTGGGCACCCTCCAGGTGGGACAAGCATTGGGAGCTACCCCTCACTGCAGGGACTGCAGGGGGGGGAAGGGGCCTCCTTGGCAGGGCCAGGGAGCTGCTGGGGAGGTGTTGGGAATTTAAATGTTCCTGAGGCCAAATCCCATTTCTGTGTCAGTTTGGCATCACGCAGGGAGTGGGGGCACCCACGTAGGCAATAGCAGCACCCAGCCCCAAGTTCCTGGGAGCCAGGAGCCGGCCAAGTCCTTGTCCCTGCCCTGGCCATGGAAGTGAAGCCTCTGGCTGGAACATCCTGTTATCCTTGGCTGCTTTGGAATGTGTCTGTGCTCACCCTTGGTTCCCACTCCCAGAGGTGTTTCGGCAAAACAATAGGAGCTGGGGGAAAATGGGGTTTCAGCCTCCTGGAGAAGGGACCAGACCAGGGCTTGCTGGGCAGTGCAGCCTCCAAATTTGCAACTCCAAATTTGCAATTCCAAATTTGGAGGCTGGGCAGCGCAGCCTCCGAATTCCCAAATTCCTGGCCTTGCTCTCAGAGCTGAGGTGGGACACTGGGACTGCAGACATCAAAGGGGCAGTTTAATGGCCTGTGCCTGGGGTATCTGCAGCTTCCCACTGCCCCCAAGGCTCCCAATCCCTAATTAAACTGTGCACAGAATTCCTTCCCCATCACACCTCATAAAAACAGGAACCCACCAAAGCCAGGCCGGGCTGTTCCAGGATAATGATCTAGCACGAGTTGCTGCAGATCCTCAGGGAACAGGGACCCTGCCAGAGGCAGCAGGACCTGAGCGGGACATGGGGGCTTCTTCTGTGTCCCTTGCTTTGGTTTATGTGCAAATAAGTCTGAATCCAGCACAGTGAGAGGGAAAAACAACAGCAGAATTGGGAATGTGGCCTGGAGTGTGACTGTGGTGGCTCATGAGGCCACGAGAGCTGGGACCTGCAAGGACACGGCTGTGGAGGGCAGGGACAGCCCAGCACTGTGGTTCTGCCAGCATGAAACCCAGGAATTTGGAGCAACAAGGCTGTTGGAAGTCAGGGATTCAAAGGAGAGCATGAGATGGGAATTTTAACATAGATTCTGTAGAATTCCCAATATGTGGAGTTAAAATCTTCCATCTCCCAGGCTCCATTTAGGCCAGGAAAACATGGATTTCTCCTTTTCTCTGCTGACACAGAATGTAAGGAGTTTATCTGGAGCAGCAGCTTGTCCCTTTGTCCAGAGCCACCCCTGGAGGGATTTAAAAAGCTGTGGCACTTGGGGACACGGGTGAGTGGTGGCCTTGGCAGCTCAGAGGGCTCAGAGGGCTTTTCCAAGCTACATGGCCCTAGGACAGGGACTCTCCAGGCTGGCAAAGCTCTGGGTGATGCTTGGTCAGGTCTTCCAGCATGGGCAGGAGTTGGAGGGCTCTGCTGCTCTGGCCTGGGCCACCATCCTCCTTTAATGTGTTTTACACATGTGATGAATATCGGAGGAATTTGTTTTTTAAAGCCTGTTTTGATTGAAATCACACAGAAAGCGCCTCATGCTCGGGGCCTTCCTGTGAGTTATTATTATTTTTTTCATTTTGGGGCAAGATTATGTTTCTTAGGCAAACAGGAAAAACAACAGGGAAAAAAGGGTCTGTTTGTTTCTTTAGCTTGGAGCTCAATCTTGGAGCAGTTCCCTGTGGTGAAGACTGTGGAGCAGCAGCACTGAGGCATCAGAGGGTCCTGCTGGTGGTGATGGTTGGACTCCATGGGCTCAAAGGTCCTCTCCAACCTAAATGATTCCATAATTCTCTGATGCTGGGATTCTGTGATGTGAGAGGGACTGGTTGGGGTAGCACTGTTGTCCTCTAAATACAAACCCTTGTCCTCTGTCCTTCCTTGAGGTGCAGCTGTGCCCCCATCCCAAGGATGTGCCTTGAGGCGGCCCCCAGCAGCCCCTGCAAGTCCCTCCAAGAAACTTTGGCAAGTGGCAAGCAGGATTTAGCCAGTGGGATACCTGGGGGAGGCATTTCCCTCTTTTCCTCCTCCTCTGGAGAAGGAGGAGGGGGTGACCAGAGCTGCTGGAGGCCCTGCAGGATTTGGGGCCGCGGGTGGGAGCAGGAACCCCTCTTGGTGGGAACGAGGAGGCGTTTGCAGGTCATTCCAGCATGTTGTCCCAGTCAAATATTTGTCTAGTTAATAAATATATTGTTGTTTTTTGCAGCGAGGAAATGAGGAGACTGCGAAGAAAAATAATGAAAGGCCTTTCTTGTGCAGCCCCGCTCTGCGAGGAGCTGGATCAGGCCCTCGCCTTCTCCTTGGCCCTCCCGCTCCCAGAAACCCTGCTGTGGATTTCACAACGGCGTGATTGACAAGATTAGGAATTATCTCCCCCTCTCCCTACATATAAGGTTACTGCTGCTCCAGGCACAGTGTGAAATTCCCCTTGCCGGAGCTCATTAAATGGGTCAATGGACGCGTTCCAGCTTCTCTGCAGTTCACAAAGGGCTGAGTCCTGGCCACCCCACCAAACCCTGTCCCAGGCTGTTGACGAGTAAGTGCTTCCATATGGCTCACCTCAGCATCTCCCGAAAGATAACACACGGCTAATGGCTTGCAGATTCCACGGATGCTCGTCGGGAAAGGCGCAGGGACGGGGGCTCCGGGCTGCCTTCAATCACAGCTGATTGGGATCGAGGGGACCTGGGGGCTCCCTGCCAGCCCCCGGCCCCCCTCCCCAAGGCTGGGGGCACCGGGAAAGGGCAGTGGGTTCATGGAAATGCCTCGGGAATTGGGAGCAGGAGAAGGTGGGCGGCAGCCACCATCCCGCAGGCACCAGGGGCTGGAGGGTGAGGTGGTGCCCCTTGAGCTTTCATGGATCTTCTCAACTCCTGGGATGAGGTGGTGCCCTCTGAGCTCTCATGGATCTTCTCAACTGCTGCGATGAGGAACTACAGGTATCCAACAGTGGCAGGAGCTGGTTCTTGTCCTGGACGCATCCCCAGGGCATTTGGATGCCCTCAGGTCAGGAAGCCACGGATGTGGGTTTGGTGATGTGAAGACAATAAAATGCAAGGAAAGCATTCCTGCAAGGATGTTTGTCTTTCTTCCCTTCTTTTGTTTCTAATGATGCTTCAGAATTGGATATTGGGAAGAAATTCTTCCCTGTGAAGTTGGTGAGGGCCTGCAATGGAATTCCCACAGAAGCTGTGGCTGCCACATCCCTAGAAGAGTCCAAGGCCAGGTTGGGCAGGGCCTGGAGCAACATGGGATAGTGGAAGGTGTCCCTGCCCATGGCAAGGGGAGGGATGGGATGAGCTTTAAGATCCTTTCCAACCCAAACCATTCTGGGATTGTGGGATTCAGTGATTCAGTGACTCAGTGACAAGGACACTTCTCTGAATCACATTTGCTGTGAGGAACAAGATTACAAATTTCTCCCTGACATTCATCCCTGCCCATGAATCCCTGCAGAGCAGATGCTCAGAAACTCATCCTTGTCACCTGGCCACGGGCATGGCCTGGCATTTCTCCTCTCCCACAGTTGGGTGGCTCCTGTCACTCCCTGGCACAGGGAACACTTCAGACGCACCCAAACACGCCATTCCAAACGCTGCTGTTGAATATTTGAGGATCCAATTTATATTTCATGAGCCTGTGTGCAGAATTCATGTGGAAGAGACACAATGGGGTCGGGAGCTCGTGTGAGTCAAAGCATCCCTGTGTCACAACAGGCACCGTGGGACGTGGGTGTCTCTGCTCAGCTGCTCCAGCACCCAGCAGCGCTGTCACCCTGTCCCCACCTGCAGGGAGGTGGTTTGGGATGCTCTGAGATAGCAATCCCTGTGCTGGAATATGTCAGAGCATAGCCACAGTTTGGCAGTCGGGGTTGTCTCAGCTCTCCCATCAGCTGGAGCCACCCAGCGATGCTGTTGTGATGCCGTAGTGATGAAGCCTCGGGATGAGGTTCCTGTAGTCCCCAGGAATGTCTGCGTGTTTGGGAGCATCACCTGGCTCATGGAGCAGGGATGGAATGTGCTGCTGGAGGAGCTGTGCCCTGGGTGCTTTATGGGCTCCAAATTACCCAGCTGGCATCATCGCCGCCCAGTGAGGCCCCTCCACGCAGGGTACTTGTGGGGCTAACAGCCTGTTAAAGTCCTGCTCCAGATCCCAGCTCTGATTCACTGGAGTCAGGACAGTGGAAGTGCCTTTGACAGCTTTCTGGGGGGTTCAGGCTCCCCAGAACCACGGGCCCTGCTCTGAGGGGGCTCCCAGCATGGCTCCACCTGGCCAGGCTGGGCTGAGCCTTGCTCTGTGTTCCCTGTGCACGGGAGGAGGGATGTCTGGCTCCAGGGAAGCTCTCCCTGCTCCGTGCTTCTCTCCAGGGTAATTCCACAGGCCTATCAGCACAGGCCTCTATCCAGCACAGGCCTCTCAAAGGGAAGGCTCCCTCTGGGACCTTCTTTCCCCCCTAGAGCCACCCACTGAGCATCCCCAGGACACTGTGGGACACAGGTGAGCCACACAAACAGCAGGGTTCGGAGAGAGGGACCATGGTCCCAGGAGGAAAAAGGGCATCCCTGTAATTTCTGAAGGCAGCTCGGCACCGGGTCTCTGCTTTCTGCCCTCCCCTTCTTCAGTGAGAGCCTGAAACCCCCAACCCCCATCTGCTTTACACTCTGGAGCTGAAATAAATGAAATTACCTTTAATTATTCTCATTACTTTCCCCGGGAATGCTGGAGTGAAAGGCAGCATTTAGTTGTGAGCTACAGCAGGGCTCTGCCCTTCCTCCTGCCCCCCAAAACACTGCCAGGGGCCCCTGGCTGCTGCCGGCAGCCCCTGGACACACATGGAGCTGCTGCTCCATCCCGGCAGGATGAAAGGAGGGCACAGGAGGGGAAGGACCCGGACAGAGCAGAGGGCGAGGGGACAGCCAGGGGGAGCAGGGGTCAGGGCTGGGGGCTGGCAGGGGTCAGGGGTCACAGCAAGCAGGGATGACCTGCCCCTTTCCAGACCACCTCCAGCTGGAGGAACCCTCGGAGAGGGGGGAGAGCAGGGCTGGGGGCTCTCACACCTTCACGGCCCATCACGGATCAGCAGGAGGTGTCCGGCCACAGGCACTTCCACCACACTGCGTCCCCTGTTTGTCCACCCTGGGAGGTGCTGGGGGATGGATCCTACCCCTCCACAACTGGGAAATGGAGCCTGAGCTCCCCATGCTTGGAGAGGAACTGCCTATTATTCTTCCCTGTTTAAGGATTTCTGGACCTGCATCTTCGTGAGGTGCTGGCTGACACCTTCCAGCAGGTGTTTTCCTGGGATATTTAAGTCCACAGGTCAGGCAGGCTGGTTCTGGCCGGGCTGTGAGGCTCCAAGGAGGTTCCTTGTTGTGGTCATCCACCTCATGTCTGTCCAGCAGGGGGTTGGGACCACAGGGATCAGCAGCTCCTGCTGGTTCCTCAGAGCAGGCACATTCTGATCCCTTGGCTCTTTCCTTACCTCCTAGTGTGGAAAAAGAGGATTTTTCTCTTCCTAGCAGCAAGGCTGAGGATAAATTCCCTATCTCCCTGCCTGTGAAAGAAGGAGTACCTACCTTTGTGCCCAGCAGAGAAGAAAAAGCAAATGAGACCCGACCCCATGAACATCCCAAAATAGACCTTCCAAGAAACCTGAGACGTGGGGAAGGGGAACTGGGAGGGGGCTGGGAGCCCCATTCCAGATGGACACTGGGCCATTCTTCTGGAGAAGGTCTTGTTCCCCTCCAAGGTCAGCCCTAAGTGACACGGAGCCCAGTGGGGCCTTTGGGAAGGAACCCCGAGACACGTTCGCTGTCAAATGGAATCTATTAACAGGGATTAGAGGCTTTTTCCCTCAATCCCCCCGTGACACCGTGATGGGCTGAAATTGCTGTGAAAACATCATTATTAAAAATGGGCCTATTAGTATTAGAATGGACAGAAGCTCCTTGCTAAATTTAGCAGCAGCAGCAGCAGCCACCAGAGCGGGGAGCGGAGGGGAAATGGCACCAGCAGCGCCAGGAAGGGGCTCTGGGAAACCTGGATGAGGTGGGAGCACAGGGGGCTGGGGCACCACCAGCCCAACACCCGGCCCAAGGGAGAGTCTGGATTTCAGAGAATCATGGAATAGTTTGGATTGGGAGGGAACAAAGCTCATCTTGTCCCACACCCTGCCATGGCCAGGCACACCTGCCTCTATCCCAGGCTGCTCCAAGACCCATCCAACCTGGCCTTGGACACTTCCAGGGATGGGGCAGCCACAGCTTCTCTGGAAAACCTATGCCAGGGCCTCTTCACTGCCATTGCAACCAACTTCTTCCTTATATCCCATATAAATACCCATTTTTTTAGTTTAAAACCATGGTTCCAGGTCCCACCAAAAATTCTGTTCCCAGGCAGAATCTGGGAGCCCAAGGCAGAGATGGTGCCGGGAAGGGAAGGGAAGGGAAGGGAAGGAAGGGAAGGGAAGGGAAGGGAAGGGAAGGGAAGGGAAGGGAAGGGAGGGAAGGAAGGGAAGGGAAGGGAAGGGAAGGGAAGGGAAGGGAAGGGAAGGGAAGGGAAGGGAAGGGAAGGGAAGGGAAGGGAAGGGAAGGGAAGTGGTTCCTTAGAAATGCAGCAAACACAGCACAATCCCTGCTCCAAGTGCATCCAAAAGCTGGGGATGCTCCAGACATGCACGTCGTGCTCCGTCAGGGAGCTGACACAGCTGACAGCATCAACAGGGACAGAGGGACACAGCTCCAGGGTGGGAGGTGCAGCTGGTCTCAATGGTTTAAGTGGAAGCTGGAGGCTCTCAGGAGCTGGCAGGGCCGTGTCCCCCAGGAGGACACATCCCTCTGTGTGCCATGAGGACACATCCCACCCCTGTGGGAATGGAGGTTTGGCACTGCCAAGCACATCCCAGGATGCCTTGAATCCAAGGAGTGTTTCCTGAGCTGGGCTGGAGAGCAGGAATTGGACATGGGGAGAGCTGGGAGAGCCTGGCACAGCAGAACCCTGACAGCACCAGGGCAGGCACATGGGCCTCTCCAGGCTGGAGCTAATCCCTAATTCCCTGGAATTTTCGGTAGGTTATTTTTTATTGCTGGGAAAGCAAAGCTGATGAAATCGCAGTGATGATTCCTGCCCATTCCATGCATGGATGGACTCCAAGACCATCTCTCCCCTTGGGTGTTCACAGATCCCTGGGGGTCCCAGGGCTTGGGAAGCTCCTGGGATGTGGGATCAGCCCCGGGCTGCTGCATCCCATCCTGGTGGGAACTTGCACCAAGGTTTTTCAGCAATGAGCAGCACTTCCAAACCTTCACCTGCACGGGGACATGCAGGATGCACATGGCTTTGTAACAGTGTGCAACCCCTGAAGGACACAGGGCAGCCTGGGGGGACCCTCACACCCTGGGGATGGAAAACAGGCTCCACAGATTGGGGAGCGCCTCTCTGGAGCCAGCTTGGTTCTGTGGGAGGAGTGCTCAGCCTGAAATTGTTGACAGGTTGGTTTCCCTACTGAGAAATGCAGTTTTATGGAAATCAAAGTGTTCCTGGGGAATCTGCTGGTTCTGACAAAGTTTTTGAGAGGAATGTGTCTGAACAAATCACTTTAACTCTCTTGTTTTATTTTTCACAGAGGTAAAAATAACTCCTTGGATCTTTAGGTGCTATAAATCCCATACAATACAATTAATCTAATATTTATAATATCGCATCTTGCATTGACTTTGTCAACTGCAACATTTAGCTGTTGACAAAAGGACTCAAAAATTCTCTTTCATAAAGCAGCCAGGCTCGCTCCCAGAATCCAAGCGCGGAATTCCTCATCCAGGGCAGGCTGTGCTTGGGAAACAACCTGAGGATGAAAGCCCCAGAGCTGGGGATGGTGTTTTGGGGGGCTGCTGATGTTCAGCCCCCGAGGGAGGGATTGAGGGGAGGTTTGAGAGCTAAGCCCCTGACACAGCACCCCCCAGCCGGACTTCCAGGGATTTAACCTGAGTTTGTTTAGTCCCAGCCCTTCCCAGGCTGCTGCAGAGCACCAGATGGTATCCGATCCCCAGCCCTAAATGTTGGCTTTGATAATCAGCTCCATGTCATTAAGATAATTAAGGCTCATTTGTGTGCAGGCTTTCCTTCGATGTTCTTGCCTCTCCTTCCTTCCCTTTCTCCCTCCCTTTCTCTTGTTTTCTTGATTTTTCCCTTCCCTTCCCTTCCCTTCCCTTCCCTTCCCTTCCCTTCCCTTCCCTTCCCGGCACCATCTCTGCCTTGGGCTCCCAGATTCTGCCTGGGAACAGAATTTTTGGTGTGACCTGGAGCCATGGTTTTAAACTAAAAAAGGGGTATTTATATGGGATATAAGGAAGAAGTTGGTTGCAATGGCAGTGAAGAGGCCCTGGCATAGATTTTCCAGAGAAGCTGTGGCTGCCCCGTCCCTGGAAGTGTCCAAGGCCAGGTTGGATGGGTCTTGGAGCAGCCTGGGATAGAGGCAGGTGTGCCTGGCCATGGCAGGGTGTGGGACAAGATGAGCTTTGTTCCCTCCCAATCCAAACTATTCCATGATTCCCTGAAATCCAGACTCTCCCTGGACCCCACTCCCTGCTGGCAGGAGTGATCTCACAACTCTGCTGATAAAAGGTGCCTGAGGACACCACAACTCCCTTGAGGCAGCTGGGCTGTGCTTCCACCTCAGCCTTCTGAGGGCACAAAGGTCCTTCAGAGCCACTTCTCCCTCAATCCCCATCCTCTGGGAACAGCTCTCACACTGCTCAAGGACCACCTCTGTCTAATCTGTGGGAGATGGACAAGCAGACAGGAAGACAAGGCAATCCCTCACCTGGGTTTACAAACCTCTTGTTTACAACTCCCAAATTCCACTGGAAAATCCACATCCCTGTGGATGGGATGTCCATCTCTGGCAGCACCTCCAGATCTCTGTGGGTGTCTGGTGCCTTCCCAAGGCCACAGAATTCATGAATGGGCACCAGAAGAGCCCTTGTGCCAGAGAACCCCCAGGCACATCCACCTCGGAGAAGGGACTTTTTAATTAACCATAGGAATAAAGCTGTGGCCAGCCCGTAACCATGGTGATGCAGAGCCAATCCCAGAGGATTGCCAGCCAGCTGGAATATTTTTTGGATGGCAAAGCTTCAGCCCAACGTTTAATGGTGTTCGACTCTATTCGGGGAAACAATTACATGCTCCATTTTCAACGGAGTCAGCTGAACAATGGAGTCAATGAGGCAATCTGGGCACAGGCTCCTCTGCTCTGCCGGGCCCACGGAGCTGCTGCTTTGCCAGGCTGGAGCTGCCTTCCACAGGGGACACCTGGGGGCTGCATGTGGCAACATCCACCCTCACACATGGTGCCACAGGTCCTGACACTGGTGGTGTCCCCAGCGCATCCTCCTGGGCTTCCTTGGGTGGCCCAAGCACTCAGCTCTTGTCCCAGCCATGACCAGGGTTGGGTGGTTGGAAAGGTGGCACAAGGGACACCTTGGCTGCCTCCCTGGCTCTGCACACCTGGAGTGGGAGGTGTCCCTTGCTGGTTTTCCCCCTGCTCACTTTGGGGTCTCAGTCTCTCTCTTGGGGGTTCCAAGCTGGAGAAAAGGAGGTTCAGGGGGGACCTTCTGGCTCTGCACAACTCCTGACAGGAGGGGACAGCTGGGAGGGATTGGCTTTGCTCAGGGAACAGGGACAGGATGAGAGGAAATGGCCTGAAGCTGTGCCAGGGGAGGTTCAGGTTGGGTATTGGGAAATTCCTTCATAGAGAAGGTGATCGAGTCCTGGAACAGGGCAGTGATGGAATCACCATCCCTGGAACTGTCCAAAAAAGGTGTGGGGGTGGCATTCGGGGACATGGGTTAACAGTGGCTGGGAAAATGGTTGTACTCAGTCTCAGAGGGCTTTTCCCACCTGAATGATTGGATGACTCCAGGATGCTTTGCTCCCCTCTCCCTGTGTGACACAGCCATCCCTCTGTTTCTCATCTCCCTTTCCCAGAGCTCGCCCTTCCGCAGCTCCGTGACCTCCTTTCTCCTTCAGGAATATCCTGTTCCCTCTCTGTGTGTCACCACCATTGCACACCAACCCCGTGGCCTCCAGACACGCCAGCCACAAAAATGCCTTTTAAAGCCTGCTGGGATTTAATTAATTGCTGCCTTTTTTTTATTAGGATAAAAAATGCAGGTCTGGAAAATCTTTCCGAGGATGACATCAGTGTCTTCAGCTGAGTTTGGATTTGGTTGGTGTTATTTTAGCTATTCAAGGAATGTGAGGAGTAGGGGAGCCTGGTGACTCCTTCCCTGCTGCCACACCTTGCTCGGGCTTGTTTTTCCTTGTCCTTGACCTCAGCACATCCGTGGAATGACAATCCACCCCGACCTTCTCCATTCTGTCCTTTCTCTCCAAGGAATTGGTTGGTTCCCATGGTGGTTCAGCTGATCCCTGATACTCAGGGCTGCCTTCTCCTCTGTGATGTTCCCTGAGGTTCATTATCCTCCCTTTTCCCCATCCCAGCCCTTTCACCTCTGGCTTTATAACCATGGGCAGGGCCAGCAGTGAATGGACAAGCCTGCTCTTGCACAACTGCACCATGAGAACATTCCTTGGATTCACCAGGAGAGTTTCCTCGGCAGTTTGAAGCAGAGGGGCTCTTTGGGGTGGCCATCCCAAGACTTTTTCCAGCCTCTTGAGGTCAGGAAGACAAACCCACAGTGCTGATTTTTTATTAAGTGTCATCTTCCAGCTGGGGTCCCAAATCCCTGGTTATTCCTGAAGATTCAGGCTGCTGCTCTCCCAGTGACTCAGCTCACATTGATGGAAGAGCTTAATTAGGGTTACTCAAACAAGGGTTACTCAACTGGATATTCACCCCCATAGGAAGAGCTCTGTCTCCTCACTCACCCTTCCTGACTCTTTTGGGAAAGCCAGCTCCAGGATTTATTGCAGGTGCTGGCGTGTCCCATCTTGAAGGGAAAGATTTGCCTCCAGGGCAGGAGGGAAACATCCAAGAGCCTTCTCTTCCTCCTCCTCTTCCTCCTCCTCTTCCTGCTCTGACTCTGCCCTTTCTCCACCTGCCTGTGGACCTCTGACAACACCACACTCCTGGGGCTTGGAAAGTGCTGGAAAACAGAGGGGAAAAGCAGTTTTTTCCTGAGGTTTTATGCATTTTTGCTGGCACTCCTTGGCCTGAGGAGGGTGATGAAGGAGGGGATGGAGAAGATGCCTAGGAATGGCTGTGGTGGGACAGCCTTGGAATGACCCCCTAAGAGCATCTCCACCAAAAATGAGTTTGGCCTCTGCTTCCATCATTGAGCTCAGTAGGAGAGGATAAAAGAGATAAAAAGAGGGAAAAGGGAAGAGCCAGGCTGGGCTAAGAACAAATTGTTTATCTGTATTTTCCATGAAGCATCAGCAGTTCTTTAAAGAGGACAAAACCAGAGGGACCTTCCAGAGAAATCCTTGTAGGGGCTGGGAAGGTCTAATTAGTTTCTATATTTGAGCAATGTAAAAGTTTATCTTGAAGCCTCCCGTATTTTTTAAATATGACATCAACGTCTTCGGCTTGGCTTTGATTGTCCTTAACGACCAGGTTTTATTATTATTCTTTTTTTAAAACTCTTTCAAGAAAATAAAAGGGGAATATTTACTCAAGGCATAAAAATACCTCTGAATTCTGATGGCTTTGGCAGAGAAGTGGTGGCCCCGTTGCTTTTCTGTGTGATAAATCCTCCTGCTGCCGTGCTGCTCCCACCCCAGATCCAAGGATTGTTTAATTTTCAGCTCGATTTTGAAAACCCCAAATGTTTGGAACCCAGTTAATGTCGTATTAATTTTCTAAGGCAGCAAGGCAAAGTGGCTCCTAACATAAATATTTTACCAACCATTTATAAATAGCGTGGCTGCTCAAAAAGAGCATCACCGTTGATCAGGAAGCTTTGGAGGCTCCGTGCTCGGTGCCAGAGGGATGGAGGGATTCAGGGTGGGAGATGTCGGCAGCCACTCCAGTGTGCTGGAAGCTTTTCAGAGCTGGAATTCTGTTCCTGTTTCCCCCCTATTCTTTGTGTCCTGGAGGTGATTGTGCAGCTGTTCCTGACTGTGGGGAAATCCGTTCTTGACATGCTCCCGTCCTTGTCCTGCCTGGATCCTGTCAGCACTGCTGGAATTGGCACTGAAATAGTGAGGGCACCACAAATCCTTTCTGGGCTCAGTTCTCCAACCCTGACCTGAGGATTCAATGAATTTTTCTCCTGTTAATGTTGGAATTCTCTTTGGATCAGCAGCAGCAGCTCTCTCCATTCCATAGCCACCCTGGGAACTTCCATGTGCCAAGAGATGGGATGGAGGGATGGAAAGAACTGGAGGAGGAGACACAGGGAGGGAAAGACTTTACAAAATTCACTTTTAAATGAGTGAAAACAGCATTACCCAAACCCTGGCCCTTTGTGGGGAGGATAATCCCCCTTTCAGATGTTAACGGGAAGGAATTAAAACAAGGATTTGGCTGTTCTCTCTTCAGAGCAGGAACAGTAATTCCGTAAGTACATCTTGGGAAGGCTTCCAAAGCATTGGGAAGGGACAGTAATAAAACTGGACAGGTACCTTGGAGAGCAGGAATAGGAGGCAATGGCCAAGGCCTGCATGGACCTGGCCCTGCATCCTACTCCTGCCTCTGGAGCAGGGCAAGGGAGAGAGGTGAAAAATGATAACAGGAAAAGGCATGAGATGGGATGGGATGGGATGGGATGGGATGGGATGGGATGGGATGGGATGGGATGGGATGGGATGGGATGGGATGGGATGGGATGAAATAATGTGAGATCTGGTGGGACAGGATGGATGGGATGAAATTGGGAAGCCTCTTTACAAAGCTGAGCTCTGTGTGGGCCTCTGGAAATGGTGGGAGGTGTGGAATGTGCAGTGGAGGCAGGAGCACAGCAGAAGGAATGGGACAGAGCCTTTGGAGTTTGACTTGGATCAAAGAAGCCAAATGCCTGTCCCTGACCCTTGCAGTGCTTCCCTTCAGCTGGAGGCCAAGCTGATAATTATCTCCCTTAGGAAAATTCACCAGGGAGGCAGAGCTATTTCCTCCTCAGATTGTGGGATTTTATGGCTGTTTGCACAATTCCTGGATCACGTCAGCCAGGAGCAAGCTGGGAAGAGATCCCCACCTTTCTGGGAACATGTGGGAAAAGCAAACAGAGGGATATGACCTTCCCTCACTGCATGGACAGCTCCTGCCCGTGGCGAGCTTGGGTTTCACCCAGGGCAATCAGGGCAATTTCCCTGCCTTCCGTCCCCATCCCTCCTTCTGCAGGCAGCCTGTGGGTTATTTCCCTTCCCAGAGCTGGTGACGTGTCCTTGCCATCAGCGGGTTCACATGGATGGTCTGGCATAGGAGGAATTTTAGGAGCCAAGCCGCTTCCTGCCCGTGGAAGCGGCATCAGGAGGAAGATGTCAGCCGGTGACCGGGAAGCACCACGAGTGTGGTCGGCAGTATCCAGGGATCCCGGGATGTAAACACCAAACACACACAGGGCCGCCAGAGGAGAGGGGATGGAATGAATAGAGCAGGCTCCGTGCCAGCTTCCCAGTGGCACATGGAGTCTGGGGCTGGCACAGGGTTTGGGGGGACAAGGAATGCCTGGAGTGTTTGGGGAACTCTGGGGGTTGTGGTTTGGGTCTCCCAAGTCCCCCAGCCTTCCTGGGGGGTCTCCAACTGGAGGTGGGGGTAGAGGATCCATGCAAAACTTCCTGCCAAAATGCTGGCAGCCCTCTGGGCTCCTCCTGGAATGTGGCAGCAGCTCCATCCCGAGCAGCTGGGGCAGGACCGAGGTTCCTGCAGCCCAACAATAGCAGAGCTCAGGCCAGCCCTCAGTCCCTGGGGCTCTTTGCCACCCGCTGTCCCCGGACATGCCAGGGACGCTGGGACACCAATCCGAGCCTGGATGTTTCCTGCATCCTCCCCTCCTGTCCCCCCAGCCTGTCTTGTCTGTATCTGATACTCCAGCAAGAATTAATAGAGTTGCAACCTCTGACGTCTCAAAGGAATCCCCCGTTGGGAAAAAGCTGCTCCGGGAGCTGGTGGTGGAATGGCTCATCCCTTCCACCATGGCATTCCCGGCTGCTCCTGGTTCAAGCCCTGGGAGTCACGGGGCTCCTGAATTTCAACCTGAATTCCAGGGGTTTGGGGGTGCACCGCATCCGCCCGTTTGAGCATTTAATGGGGTTTTACTCCGGGTAGTTTTACAACTTTAATGCACTTAGCACTAATTTGGGGAAGTTTAATGCCAAACACATAAATGTTGGATGGGAGACGGCCGAGGTGTTTTACGGCCTCTGGGAATTACCCAAAGTATGTGGGGCTCGTTTTGGCTTCTGATATCACTCAGCACAAAATTCCCAGTGCTTGGCCGGGTGCCAGGCTCGGGGGCTGATGGATGGCGGTGGCACTCTCGGAGCGGTGACCGTGGCCATACATAACCCCCAGAGCCAGGCAAGGGCTCAAAGCCTCGTTAAAGCCTTCCCTAATCTGGCAGGATCAGATTTGCCTGGTGCGCTCGGAGCCGCTCCCACTCCCAGCCTCTGGTTTGTGTGGTCGCCTCAGTTCGTGTTGTGGGGAAAGTGGAGACGGCCTCGGTGCAAGGAAAACACCCCGGGAGGCTGGGAGGGGGAATCCGCTGGGAAAACAGAGCAGGAGGTGATGGAGCAGGAACCAGCCCAGCCAGCACCGTGTCTCTGCCCATCCCGTCACACCTCTTCCATCTCCAGGAGCCCATTCCTCTGCATCCCGTGGTCTGGAGCATGGAAATGCCTGTTTTCCACATGGCAGCGTCTCCTGTGGAGTGAGGGATTGCTCTGCTCTCAGAGTTAAGGCCAAAGTCAGGATAAACTTGTTGAGCCCTGGATGCAGCAAAGCCTGGAGCAACAGGAAGAGCAGGAGAATAAATCCAGTGGGATGAAGGATATCCAAAAGCCCGGGGCAGGAGGATGGACATGCAGCTGCCATGTCCTCTGGAGGAGTTTTGAAGGACTGTGGAAAAGGATTTGTCTGTGGGTTTGAGCCCAGCCTCACTCCCCAGGCTCTGAAATCAGCCTCATTTATAACAACCCTTTCATGGGACAGCCAGTGGGGACAAGGATGGCCTGGAAAAAGAGACTCCCAGTGAACATCCTGATGGATGGCCAGGTGTGGATGCCAAGAGGAGAGGGAACTGTTCTATCTGGATCATGTCCTGGGAGCAGGCACTTCCCCAGTGTGCAGGATGCTCCTCTCTCCTGGGGAAGGGGACAACCTTCAGCCCTTCCTCCATGCAGGAGGGATCAGCAGCACCCTGGGAGCTATCCCACATCCCACACAGCTTACCCTGGGCACAGGGAATGAGCAGGGGAAGTGCCATCTACAGCTGAGGAAGAAACTGAACCTCAAAATATTGATTTCTTGTTTAGTCCTTTAATTTAGCAAATGAGCTGCTCATTCCTGGGCTGAGCAGGCTGTCCCTCCCTAGCTAAACCCAGGGAAGCTGCTATGACTGTAGGAATTTTTGGGTGCTCTCCTTGTCCCAGATTCACTTGTTATGAGTCAGAAAAGCCTTTTCCCAGCCTTGTCCTTCAGGTAACTCCTGTGAGTGCTGCCTACTGAGCAGGCTCCATGCATTAATTTGTCAGTCATGTCCAGTCTGTCGTTCTGCTCCCAGGATTTGGGCTGAGCTGAGCAAAAGGCATTCAGTGCCTTATCCAGGGCCAGCAGTGAAACCAGCTGGGTCACTTGGGCTACCAATTCCCAGCCCTGAGCTTCCTGCAGGGAGATGTGGCAGCTCCCACTGCAATGGCTGGGATAGCTCTGAGGTGGGACAAAGCCTGGGGAGCAGTCTGGGAAAGATGGTGACTGAGGTGGGAGTGGGGCGACTGAGCGGGAGGAGGAGGAGGAAGGGAAGAAGTTTGGGGTTAGAGTTGATTTAATGTCAGTAGGCTGTGGATGCTTCATTGCACCCTCCTGTCTGCACTGCTGCTGCCTGGGGCTCCCAAAGGATGGCCCAGCCAGAGCCTCAGGAGCTCCATGTGGTTCCAGCAGCTCAGCAGGGACAGGGACAGGGGATGGGATGGCGTGGAATGGGTCATACACCAACCCCACCTTGCTGGGAGCTGTCTCTGGAGGTGCCAGCCTGGGTGCCTGTGCTGCTCCTGACATTGCAACCAGATTTCCTCACCTTTCCTTTTGCCCCAGGTGGAACCTGCTGCTTTATCATCACAGGCCAAGGGGCAGATCAGCCCCACAGCTCTGGTGGAGCAGTTGGGAGCTGTTGCCCCCACACAGCCTGGTTAATCCGGTTATCCTATAACCAAAGAGCTTATCTGCTCTTGGAGCTCAGCCAGGGACTTCTGCTTCCTCAGCACACAGCCCTGGGCAAGGCACTGCCCTGGAGTGTGCAGTGACCCCAGCACAGCGTGTCTGAGCCATGCTGGCACTGATTCCATCAGGGCACATCCCAGACACTCGGCCAAGTGGGGAGACTCCGCTGTTCCCAGGCAGCCCTGCCGAATTCCGCCGGAGCAGCTGAGCTCACCGTGCACCCTGAGCTGTTGCCCACCAGAACTGCTGCCTCAGCTCCCAGCCCTGCTCCTCTGCTCCACAGGGAGTCCAAGCAAGTCCTGGCATCTTTCCTGCCGGCAGGATTTGCTCCCTTTCCCACTGGAGGAGAGGAACAAACTGGCAAACTCCTCCACCCCTGGCTCTGCAGAGCCGCTTGTGCTTGGAGAAGGTTTTAAACCCATTGCACTGGCTATGGTCTGCCTGGGGAATTCCCTCACAGCCCTGCTAATCCTTCCTTTAATTTTATGCCTTTTCTTCTGTTGACTCTTTTAATTACTTAAAAACCACCCCAAAATGAAATTGCATCAAATAAATTTATGCTCCCAGGGGAACCCCAAGAAGCTGCAGGAGGTTCAGAGGGAAGATAGACCATGTCTCTGGGATGCTCTGGGAGCTTTGGCAGAAGGTGCCCAGGAGTCTCAGGGCTCATATTTCATTTCCTTTCCTTCTGGGAATCTAATTTAGGGTCTCCTGGTCGGGATGGGGAGGATGAGGGTGAGCTGAGAGTGCCTTCCTTTGGTCTGCTGTGGCACAGGCATGAGGGGTCGATCTGAGGGAGACCCTCTGCCTGCTGGGAGCTGGGAGAAGGAGAAAAACATGGAAAATCCATGGCAGGGCACAGCTGGGTGCCATGGCAGACACACTTTGCTCCATGTCCAAACACAAACCCCATGGGCACACAGACCATGCTGCTCCAAGGCCATCGGGAGCTGCCTTGGCACCTTGGGAGCAAACACCTCCCTTCCTCAGCACCTGGAAAAGTTTTTTCCTTTGTTTTCACTCAACACAAGCCTTGCCCTTCTTGCTCCACCACTGGCTGTGACTCAGAGCGGTGCAAGAGGCAGCAGGAGGGGCTAGGAGGCTGCTGGAACTGCTGTGGCCAGCCCGGGGCACACATGGACCTGTCAGGACCCTGCCATGGCCAGCCCAGGGCACACACGGACCTGCCCAGTGCCAGACCAGCCCCAGGAACTGCCCACAAACAGGGATCAAGCAGAAACAAAGCTCGTGGCCAAATATTTTCCCCGGGCAGGGGTTGGGGATGGCACAGGGACCCTGCAGCATCCAGGCTGCTCGTCCTTGTGTTCCTCCCTGCCTTTCCTAAAGTGCTGCTTTGGGGCTGCCACTGTCACAGTGTCCCTGACAGCTGCGTGGGCACCTCCCTGCTGTCATAGATTGATGGAATAGTTTGGGTTGGAAGGGATCTTAGGGATCACCCAGTTTCACTCCCTGCCATGGGTCCCACTGGACCAGCCCTGTCCCAGACAACCTCCTCCACTCTTTCAATCCTAGCACATCCCACAGCCACTGTCCCCTGGGGGCACAGGGGAAGGGTCTCTGGGACCTGGTCCTGCCACACCCCGTGGCTCACCCCTGCTCCATCCAGCCTGGCTGGGCTCCCCTCCGTGGGCACTGTCGCAGACATCTTCTATGAAAAATCTTTTTTTTTAGGATTTTTCTTCTTGAGATGCTGAGAGGCTTCAGGAATAAAATGTAAACAATGGTTATCTGCTGCTGTGGAATGCAACAGGTAGATCTTTGATTAACCCATGTTAGTTGTTTCTAATTAATAACCAATCACAATCAACTGGCTCAGATAGAGAGTCCGAGCCACAAGCCTTTATCATTCTTTCCTATTCTATTCTTAGCTTCTGATAAAATCCTTTCTTCTATTCTTTTAGTATAGTTTTAATATAATATATATCACAAAATAATAAATCAAGCCTTCTAAAACATAGAGTCAAATCCTCGTCTCTTCCCTCATCCTAAGACCCCAGTGTACACAGTCACAGGCACCACATCTCCAAGGAAAAGCTTACAGAGCCCAGGAGGATTTCTGCAAGGCCTGGCCTGACCCACAGAGCTGGTGGGACACAGAGCTGGCACTTCCATCTGTTCCCTTGGATGTGGGAGCCCCCCAGTCTGTCCCAGCAGCTGGAGATGGGCAGGGAGCTGTGCATTGGCTGTGTCCCCGTGGGGCTGTCCTGGCAGGGGGGTCCCTGCTCCAGTGGTGTCCCCACTCAGCCACACAGACACACACCCGGCCAGCGCCCGTGACAAGGACCACGAGTGATCAGACAGTCCCCCTGCAGGGCTGGCAGACAGCTCCTGCTCCGTGTGCTGAGCAGAATGCTAAAACAGCCTTGGGATCCATCCATCCATCCATCCATCCATCCATCCATCCATCCATCCATCCATCCATCCATCCATCCATCCATCCATCCCTGAGGGAAGGAGCAGCTGCGGGACTGCCCCCCACACCACAAACCCCGCAGAGCTCTGGGGGTGCCACTGGGGCCCAGGAAATCCAGCAGAGCTCCAGTAAAACCAGTGCTGTGGGCTGGGCTTGGTGGGCAGCAGTGAGGCTGCCAGCTCCGGCATTCCCGTGCCACCTGCATATGAATGAAGGGAAAATAGGACATCAATTACTCCGGGCAGGGATGGAAATGGCTCTGGGAGAACCACCCAGGTGCAGGTTGCTCACATTCTGCTCAGGTGACGGTTCCCATGGTCAGAAGAGAAGAGAAGCCCTAGCTGTTTAGAAGCTGATGCTGTTTAAGCAGTAGATAAAAGAAAATGTAATATTCTAGTGGAAATTATTAAGATCAAGAAACAAAACCTGAAACATGTTTAGGATGACTTCCAACTGTAGATAAAAGGTAGCAACTTGAGAGAGTTGTGAGCAGGTGTAAATATCTATTAAACTGTTCTTTCTTTTTTTTTGGTCAGAAGAGCAGAATGTTAATTGGAAAGGTCCAAAGTTCCAGCCCTGCTTGCTGCTGCTCCGAGTGCTGCAGGAACACAAGGTGACAGCAGGAAAATGGCCACCAAACGAGGTGACAGCAGGGAAATGGCCACCAAATGTCCCCCCAGTGCCAGCCCCTGGGACACGGGATCAAGATGGGGAAAGCCCCATCCTGCTGGGCAGGGGAGCTGCCCCAAAACAGGGACACATCCCACTGGGAGAGGGGACAGAGCCAGCAGAGAGGGACAGAGCCAGGAGGGGGACGGGACAATCAATGCAGGATGTGACACTGTGCACCCTGACCCCGCTGCTGCTCAAACACTGCAGGCCACAGGTCCTTGGCATTCCCACACCTCGCTGGGCTCAGGGTCAGGTTCACAGCAAAGCTGAAGCCAGGGAGCCCTGAGAGCTCTTTATTCAATCCCTGCGAGAGGGAGGAGTTCAAATCTTCAAATTTCACCTGAGCATAAAGCTGGAAAAACTGTCATTTAATAAATAATGGAATTTTCTTTTAAAAAATCTCACTCACAAAGCTTGGAAGTGTTTTTTTTTGAAGCATTTTGGTTTGATTCTGATGTTTCAACTCAGAGGAAAAATGCTAAAACTGAACTGGGACCCCTGGACTTCGCAGTGTTTTCATAATTATTCACCAAACACGTCGATGAAATATAAATGTTTCCACAAAGCCCTTCGAGTGTGTGGAATCAGCATTTCCTGACTCCAGCATTCCACTGGAAAGTGTTTGGTCACCTCTCAAAAATGCCTCCTCTGAGCTGATCGTACCCACCCTGCCCTGCTGTCCTTTCCCTTGGAGCTCCCAGGCTGCAGTTCCACCCCAGCTCTGTGCAGAGCACACTGGATGGGGGAAAAGGAAATACTGCAGAAGCGCAAGTGGATCATTTTAATTTCCTTCCCTGCTAGGAAGCAGGAGGCTGGAGGCTATTGCCAAGCTGGGGACCCCTTGTCTTGCCCAGCCACTCCCTCCCAGCTCTCCCAGGATTCCAGCGCTGTGCTGGGATCCCATAAAGTGTTGGATCAGACCAGGAGGCTTCTCCACTCCACAGGGACATCAGAGGGGTCATGAGGATGAACCCTCCTTGCTCCAGAATACCTCAGATCTGGGGCAGCAGCCACCTCCACAGCTTCCTCAGCTCAGCCAGGATTTGGGAATCTCCCTGATGGGGCTGAGCTCAGAGATGCCACAACATTTTCTCTCCCTTCAGAGACCTCTCATCCTCTTTACCTGGACCATTCCTGCTTTTGGGGTGCTTTTGAAAGGCCATGCTCCCACAGAGGGATGCAGCAGCAGAATCCAGATGTTTGGCTCCCTGTGCTGCCGAGGGGACACAGAGGGAATTGGGATGACCCTGGGGAGCTGAGTGGAGAGGAATTTGCTGGGAGATGGATGGGCTCCATGAGAGCCTCCACAGACTTCTTTGGGAAGGAGGTGCAGAGTCCTGAGCTCTGCAGGCTCCTGGCTCTTCCCAGGGCTCTGCAGCCCCCCTGGCCCCCCATGCCAGCTCCGTGGCTGCTCCCAGTGCTGGGGCCATGAGCTCTGGCAGCCGGGAGCGAGCGCTGGCACAGGGAGCCAGGCCATCTCACCTCTGGTGATTAATTATCCCCTGAGCCTGCCGCCTCCTTCACCTCCAGCCATAATTCAAAGGTTCTTAAAAAAGCCGTGTTTTTCTTCTCCCTGTACCATTTAATTAGTTACACATGTCCCCGGGACAAGTTTTGTGGGGGTTTTTTTTGGATTTTTTTTTTAATGGAGCATTTGGAAAATTAAAAGAAAAGGTGATAAGGCTCCTTCATTCCCTCACACCCTCTGCTCCCAGCTCCCGGGGTGTTGGAACCTTCATTCCTGGGGAGGGATGGGGGCACCCAAAGGGGCACCAGGAGGTTTGCCCAGGGGGAGCAGCCCCTGATCTCTGCCCTGTGTCCTCCCTGAGGAGCTGGAGGGATGGTGGGTGCTCAGTGGCTGCTGCTCTTGGTGGGAAGAGCCCAGGAGAAGCTGCCCACATTACACTGCCCACACCCCACTGCCCAGGGCAATGCTAGGTAAAGCTCCCCAGGAGCATTCACATAAGCTGCTCCTTCCCCACCTGCACCCAACTTCTTTGGGAAGAAAAGGAGGAGAAAACCCAAACCCACCTGAAAGGAGCAAAGCCCGGAGCTATCTGGCCCAGTTCTGCTCCTATGGATGATGCCAGCCCTTTTCCCTGCTTTTTCACACTGCAGCAGGATCCAGCCCTGCTCCAGGTGAAAAGGAGGGGTCCTGTTTCCCATTTATATAAATAAATACCTGAATTCCTATAAATATCTCCATATATAGAGATATCTCCTCCTGTGCAGGACTCCTCTAAGTCCTTATGGCTTCTGTGGATTTCTTGTTGAAGATCAACAGAGAATTCCAGGATGGTTTGGGTTGGAAGGATCCTAAATGCCATCTCAAGGAGGGCAGGACCTGCCAACAGCCCTGCTGGTGCCCCTTCAGCTCCAGGCTGGCCATCCTTGGCCATCCCCAGGGAAAGGGACCCTGGTGTGTGAGGGGCTGTGTCTGCTCCCCCACATCCTGGCGGGAGAGTTTGGACCCAGCCCAGGCTGTGCTTGTTCAGGATACGCTGTTCCCTGTCAGTGCTCCAACACTTTCGTTTCCATCCAAAAGCACAAGACAAAACACAAGAGGGGGAAGCTCAGGCGGCCTCAGCCCAGCCCTGGAGCGGGTGCTGTGAATTCATCCGCAGTGAAATCTGTGTTTGGAGATAAGTGCAGGAATTCAGCCTGGGACGAGGGCTTTGCAAAGCCCCTGCCAGGGAATGTTTGCTTTAAAGGGGAAAGTCCCCAGCCCAGCTGCCTCCTCCCCATTGCCACCATGACCAGCCTGTGCCCAGTGTCCTGCACACTGCCACGGGCACGTGGCACAGGGGACAGTGGCCAGCTCGTGCCATAGCCCCCTGCTGCCCTCTGCAATGTGGGGGGGTTCCAGGCTGTGCCAGGTCTCCCCCAGGCTGGATGGCCTCAGTGCTGCATCACTGTGTCTCTCCTGGAATCTCATGGCTCCCATCCTGGCGGGATGCGGTGGGAGAGGTTTCAGCTCCTCATTGATTCCTTGAGCCCCACCCCCCAAATCCACCTGGGCCTCCATCCTGGAAAACCACAGGGGGATGAGCCTTGAGCTCTGCCCCGCTCCCAGTGAGCTGGAGATGAGTCCTTGCTGGAACCCACCCAGTCCTGCTCCGAGCTCTGGCCACACCACGCTCCACATCCCTCACCTGCCTGCAGTGGGACAGAGGAAAGAGAAGGACAGGGAGAGACAGGTCCCCAGGAAATGGGGATTTATGGTCACTTGTGACAAGTGCGAGGGACTCGCAGAGACCTCCAGGTTTTACGAGCGACGTTTGAGGCTTGACTGGCTGCTTAAACACAGCTCAGCTAATCCCAGCACAGCGTATCCAGCTCAAATTGGAAAAGGTTTAGTGGGAAGACAAGGGGAAAATGAGAGCATAAAACATATTTTACATCGTGTCAGAGGAATATGTAATTTACAGTAAAAGGCTGTTAAACAAACACCAGAGGCAGCCATGGGAGCAGGGATGGAGCAGAGGAGCTGCAGAGGAGCTGCTCCCTTTGGGCAGCAACAGGGAGATTCTCCAAGCATGGAGAAGGGGATCAGCTGGGAGTGGCACTTCTGCTCCTCTCCGGAGACATCCTGGCAGTGGGACAGCTGCACATGGCAGTGCCAGGGCAGGGACAGAGGACGCCACCCCTGTGGTGAGGCAGCACAGGAGGAGAATTCCCAGGGCTCTGCATTTTTGCCTGGACCCCTCCTGGCTGGGCTGTGTCTCTGCCTCAGCCCCTCCTGTGCCACCCCAGCTGTGGAACGGCTTCCCACTGCCACAGGGCAGGGTTAGATGGGATATTAGGAGGAAATATTCACCACCTATGTGGGCGGAGAAGCCCTGGCACACGTTGCCCAGAGCAGCTGTGGCTGCCCCATCCCTGGAAGCGTTCAAGGCCAGGTTGGAGTAACCTGGGAGAGTGGGAGGTGTCCCTGCCCATGGCAGGGGGTGGCACTGGATGGGCCTCAACCTTCCAACGCAAAGCATTCCATGGTTCTGTGGCACAGAGCCCCCAGCCCCAGAGAGCCCAGGCAGGCACAGGCAGGGGGCTGTGCCAGGTACGTGCTTCCCTCGGGATCAGCTGCTCCCTCTCACCTGCCCGTGGGAGGAGATAGAAACCAGCCCGGGTGGGAGCAGCCTTTGCTGCAGGGGCTCTGGGAAGCTGCATTTCCTGGAGAAAGGAGCTTCCTTCTCCATCCTCCTCCATTAGCATTGCTGAAGAGAAGTGTCAGGTCCTGGCTGGAAGAAGAGCAGCTCTGGCAGGATAATGAGCAGCCACAGGCCAGGCTGGGCTCCCAAAGGCTGTAGGAGCTTGGGGGTGATCCTGCTTCCCCTCCCTGGTCCTGCCCTGTCCCTGCCAGGTGTTCCTGTGCTGGTGCCAACACCTCGTCACCTCCCTGCCATGACCCTTTTCCAGCAGCGAGGCACAATTAGGAAGCTGCTTTTTCCCTGCTGTGTCCAGCAGCTGCTTCCCTCCACTCTGCTGGCTCTGACCTTCCTCTTCTCCTCTGCCTCCGAGCAGCCCAAGGAATACACTGGGAATGGGCAGAGTGGGCTTGTCACTCCTGGGGACACCATCCCCACCCCACAGCCCCAGCCAGGGGTGGCACTGGGGGGTCAGACAAGCCACCCCCCTGGCTGACCCAGCCATGTGGTGCCTCTGTGGCTTCCTGCCTGGAGAAATTCCTGCTTTTCTTCACCAAGGGCTCCGTCCTGGCTCTCCCCAGCAGCCGCAGGCGACCAGGAAATTTATTAGACTTGTAAAACTTCAGGGCTCAAATCTAATTGTCTCCTTCTCCCCCTGCTCCCTGGAGGGAAGCTCCTTGATTTAAGCCCCAATTCCAAGCCCAGCCAGCGTGTCAGCACTCAGAGTTCAAAGTCAAATGAGCCATTTGTGCCAGGGCCAAGGGATAATTACAGTTCCTGTGGATCAGGGACCTGGAGCAGCTCCTGTCCTGACAGAGGGGCACCATCCCTTGTTTGGGGACACCAGCCCAGCTCACTGGAGCTGAATGGGACAGAGCTGAGGCATCCCAGTTCACTATGGCAGCAGGAATGTGGTGTTTGTTCAACAGCACAAGAAACCCCTGCAGGTGAACACAACTCCTCTGCCATGGGCTCTGCCCAACCCCAGAATTTGTAGAGAGTCACAGAAAGGTCTGTGAGGGGACTGAGGTTGGATTAATGGCATGAGAGCTTCCAGCAGAGCTGGGTTTGCTCAGCCACAAAAAGCAGCACCTGATGGGTGGGAAATGGAGCTGGGTGGGGACAAAAGGTGGTTCAGAAATGAAGGAGCTGAAGGCTTGGGTTGGGATTTAACCCCAGCCAGGAACTCAGCCCATCACCCCCAGTGATGCAGGGCTGGCCCTTCCTCGGAGTCTTTTGGGGAACAAGGACACCCCTGTGCTGGGATGAAGGCTGCCTGTGGAAGTGAGGGCTGGGAGTTCAGGGAAGAGAGGGCTGGGATGGCTCCTGCATTGGGGATGGTTTGAGCTGGACCAAAAGTGCTGAAGCCAAGGAGGAAGGGATGTTCCACTGTAGGCTTGGGGATGATCCAAGTGCTTTTCCCCCTGTAATTCCCTGCAGAACTCCTGTCCAGCGCCCTTGCTGAGCCTGTAGTGCCTCACTGAGCGGTGATGGGACTCTGCTTCCAGCCCTGCCTGCTCCACGTCCCCACAGAGAATGAGGATTTTTGTGGGGCTGAGTGCCTTCGTCTGATCCCTTGACTGAAAAACCACCCTGAGCTCCCTAAATCCCTTCAGCCTTCCCCATGGTTTCACACAGGCGGTTTAATTGGGAAGTTCTGTGCTTATCTGGGGGTTATCCCAGCTGGGATAGGGCTCCATGGCAGTCTGTAATGCCAAACTCTGTCTCACCGGCTCCATCAGCCACAGCCACCCAGAGTTTGTTGCCTGAAACAGCTTTATTCCAGCAAATTATAAACCCCAGGAGATTTTGCAGCTCTGCTTGGGACCCACCTGGCAAGAGCAATCCCATTTCCCTCCTAGCTTCCCTGTGGAAGATAAACTTTATTTTTCCATTCCTCAACTTTCCCTGAGCCTTGTTGGCCGTGGCAGAGCTGCTGGGCTGGGCCCATTACTCCCCTGCACATCCCATCCCCGTTCCAGCTTGGAGAGGGTGGGGATGATGCCATGGGGGGGCTGCAGGGCAAGAGAACCATCCCTGGAAGTGTCCAAGGCCAGGCTGGATGGGGCTGGGACAGTGGAAGGTGTCCCTGCCTGTGGCAAGGAGGGGAATGAAAATGGGCTTTAAGGTCTCTTCCAACCCAAACAATTCCATGATTCCCAAAAGCTGATGTTGAGCCCAGGGAATGTGGCTGCTGCTCCTGAGGGCTCAGACCTCGCCCCACTGAAGGATCCCAGGTGGTGTGTGAACTTGCAGCCTTCCCTGGCTCCCGATTTCCTGGGCCTCGCAAGCTGCTCCCCAGAAATTTGCAAATCAAGAAAGGAAGTTAAAATTCCGTCTCCAGAAATAGCTGATTCCTGGGTTTGCAGCTTGTCTGGGAGCTGCTGGCAATTTTGTCATTTGTAGTTGGGAGAAGGGAGGGGGGAAAAAAGAAAAGGGAGAAATAAGAAAATGCAAAATCCGATAAGGACAGAAAGCTGAAGCCTGGATGGAGCCAGGAATTAGAGGAGGAGCCCAGGAGATGCTTGGAGGTGTCCAACACCCTGTGAGCCATGGTCCCCAGGCACTGTGCCATGGAGGGAGGTGACAACAGCCCCTTTCTGGACAGCTCTGCTGTGCCAATCCATCTCAGTCCCTCTCATCCAGAGAAATGAATGGATACAGCACCGGGAGTGGATCAGGGGAGATTTATGGGGAGGGATTAAAAGAACTAAATATCCAGAGCTGGGTGGGGAGATGTTTAAAGGAAAGGGCGCGTGTGTGCAGGCAGGGAGTGAAAAGTGTAATAACACTCTATAAATATTTGAAGGTGGAGGCACCAGCAGCAGATTGATTTATTTGTGGCTGTGGAAATGAGATGAGGCTATGGAAGAGGGATGGGAGAAGCCAGAGCAGTTTTCCTGAAGAAGGAGCATGGACCCCATCACCTGGGGGCAGGTGGGGGTGCTCAGAGGACACAGGGAATGTGGCATGCCTGATTTGGGCTGAGTGGCCCCTGGTGCTCCAGTTCAGAGCACGATGCTGGTGGAGATGGTCTGGAACCTGTCAACTCCATCAAACTCAGCTCCGTGAGCTTTTCCATTCATCTCTTCCCCAACAGCACCCAACGATGCCTGAACTGTTCCTCCTCCTCCTCCTTCTCCTCCTCCTTCTCCTCTCCCCCCCTCCCAGCCCCTCGTGCTGCCAAGCTGTTCATGTGTAAGGAGAACATCTTGGGCAGGACGAGTCCTTCCCGCTTTGCTGGCGGCCCCCCGGCCCCCTCCCAGCTCGGTGTCACGTTGTCCCTGCCGAGTGTGCCACGCTGGGTGGCAGAGCCTGGCTGGCATCGGCGCCGCCGCGAACGCGACAGATGGGAGCGAGGAAGGCTCGCTCCGCCTGTGCCAGGGTGAAAATGGCTCAGCTGCAAATGAATATTTCCAGAAACCTCTCCTTTCCCTGCTTTATAATTACGAGCAGATTTTTCTTGGGGATAAAAGGGAGGCTGGTTTCAAAAAAGAACTGACCCTGTGTGGGAAGAACGGTTTTCTTCTTGGAAAAATTATGGTGCCTTGAGCGAGTTTAACTCTTCTGCTTCCTGCAGGCAGGAGAGGATTCTCTGCGTCCAAATTCCCATCAGTCAGCTCCGAGCCTGAGGCTTGGCTCCGGAAACCTCCCAGCACAGGAACAGGAGGCTGTTTTAAACCAGCCAGTTCCTCTTTCAGGCTCTGTGTGGGGGGCTGCGACCCCATGGGAAGCCCTTCCTTGGAAGCTTCTGGAGCATCTGTGGCAGGCAGGACCCCACACATGAAGGTCTCTGGGACGCACTGGTGGGAGGTGGGACATGGTGGTGTTGCCTGGTGATGGCTGTGGGGGTCCCTGCTCTGCTCTGTGGGTCCCACCAGGGCTATTCCATGAGGAATTCCAGCTGGGGAGACCCCAGATTGGATTTGTGTATTGAAACCCAACCTGGAATTCTCTGGAAGGTGTCTGGTGCTGCCCAGTAGGGGCTGGGCTGAGCACTGGGCTCCATCCCACCTGTGGGATCTTCTGCCAACTCTCATTCCACGGGGATGGAGGGAGGGAAGGCAGCTGGGAATGAGCTGAGAGGTGCCCATGATCACATCACACACGTCCATGCCCCCATCACACAATTCCATATCACACAATTCCATGGTCACATCACACACACCCATGCTGACACCACAGATGCCCATGGTCACGTCACAGATGTACACAGCCAGGCAAACATGTCCATGTCCCATCACATAATTCCATATCACACAATTCCCTGGTCACATCACACAATTCCATGATCACATCAAAGATGTGCATGGTCACACCATGAGGTGTCCATCCCATCCTCACCATGCTCCTCACCAGAGCATTGTGGCCATGCATGACCATCATCCCAAAGCTGGGAGCTCTGGGACACAGGATCCCCTTCCCTGTATCCAAACCACTTCCACCGTGTCAGGAACGCCTCAGGAAATTCACCGACAGACACGAGAGGCAAAGGGGTCCTTGGAAGTTTTCCCCAGCATGAGGGAAGCTCTTGAAGTTGATTCCTAGAACAGGCACCTTATTAGGGAGCGTCGGGGCGAACTTTGAACAGCTCTTACACGGAAACAGATCTGCCTCTCGAGCAGCAGTTTGCTGTGTTCCTTTTGATAACGATAATGATCTTACATTGCGGCGCTGCCTTTCATCTCGCCCGATCTTAATGAGCTTTACAGACAAATGTGCAAGCGATACGGGCAGATCCATTCTGCCGACAATGCCAGCGCTGGATGTGGCAGGTGTCTGGGAATCAGCCCGCGCCGGAGCGGGAGGGATGGGGGTTTGTTTTGATTTCTCCTTATTTATTGAGAATGCAGGCAGCATTTTAGAGAAGTGGGATTTGGCAAGCTTGGATTTGGCCAGGACAACAAAGTTGTCTCTCTGTCTTTCCTTTTGGAGCCGTTCCTCTCCTCGATCCATATTTCAGCTGCGTCGGTGCCAGGGAAGGGATCGCTGCCTGGCGTGGAGCTCATGGCTCCGGGGCTCTGCCGGGTGTTTCATGTGCTTCAGAGGTGCCAAGAGGAGGGACATGTGCCAGAATAGCCCATGGCCCGTGCCCACAGAGCTCAGCTGGGCTTGGACTGGGGGGCTGCATCCATCACAGCCTCTCCCTGCAGTTCTGCTCCCAGGTTTTTCTCCCTGTTTCTCACCCATGCCCCAAATGATGGGGTGGGATCTGCTCCCTCATCCAGCAGGATATTTCCAGCCACTGTTGTGTTCAAGGGTAGAGGTATCACCTTGGAGGCTGGGCTCTGTGTCCCTGGAGTCTCCTGGGTTCCCAATCCATCAGGCCAAATTTAGCATTGTCATGAGGAGCAGTCCCCCAGCACAACACATCTCCTGCATCTCCTGCATCTCCTCCATCTCTTCCCCATCCATGAGGGCACTGCTCTGTTTCTCCCCATAGCAACCAGCTCAGGAGCCAGCCTGCAGTGGAGAGGGAAAGGCAGGAGCTGGGAGCATCCCAGTGCCCCCAGGTTCTGTTTTGAGCCAATATTCTACCCAGTGATCCCAGGCCAAAGGGAAAACTGCTGCTGATTCTGGTGCTGTTCAGGTGTTGCTGGAGCCTCCTGCCTTCCCCATCCATAAGGCTGGAATACTCCTCCTCCTCATTCAGGATTTTTCCCCAGGAAATATCTGTCTGCCCATCCCAGCACCCAAACAGGGCTGTGTGTGGGTGCTGCTGTCCCTCCCCTCCTGGGATGTGCCCCACTCCTTTTGGCCCTTTGGTTCACAAATGCTTTCAACCTTTGGGGTTTATGTGAAAGCAAATTCCTTTTCTCTCCTCTGTTTCTCTCCCTCTCAAGCTGACCCCTCCTGAGAGCCCTTTTATCCTCCTGTATCTCCATTTCCACCTCTTTTCTGGGGGCTGTGATGGGGTTAACCCTTCCTTTGCTGTATGAGGTTGGTAATATTGCTGCTGCTCAGGATATTTGGGGTTAAAAGCAAACCCTTGTGCTGAGTCCCTGCCAGGGGGCCCACAGGAGATTGGTGTGGGACATCCCAGCCCAGAGGTTCTGCTCTCATGTTCACTCCCGAGGTTTTAATTCCCTGGGGAGCAGGGAATTCAGAAATGGGTCTGGGGGAAGATGTTTTGTTGCCAACAAGAAGAGCCCTGTGGGGAGATGAGATAAATGCTTGTTTGCTCTAATAAAAATTCATTAGTGAAGCTGATCGACAGCAAAGGACACAAACACTGACTCTCCTGAGTGCTGATGTGTGATGGGAATGCTGGAGTGGTTATCAGGACACTGCCTGTGGATTTGGGAATTGTCCAGTCCAGGACTGTCAGGCTGATGTTCACGTGGCATTTGGTGAGGCTGCCCCATCCCTGGAAGTGTCCAAGGCCAGGCTGGACAGGGCTTGGACACACCTGGGAGGGTGGAAGGTGTCCCTGCCCATGTCAGGGGTGGGACGAGCTGAGCTTTAAGGTTGTTTCCCACCCAAAGAGTTCTGGAATTCTGCTCTTGGAAGAGCAGCCATGACTCTACAGCTCCCATGGATTTCCTGTGTGTGCAGCCATTGCCTCACCCTGACTAATGGGCAGTGGCATAAAAGGAGGCAGTTTGCAGGGAATTTCAGATTGTCCAAGTCCAGTCTGGTGGCCTTGGCTCTCTGCTTGTTTACAATGAGACAATCGATGCTGCCACATTTGTGTTTGGAGCACTGTGAGAAAGGCTGAAATCTCTCCAAACCTGTTTTTCTCTGAGAATTAGAAAACCACAAAAAAAAAAAAAACAACCCAACAACAACAACAACAAAAACCAAAAAACCCCACCACCAAACAAACAAACAAAAAAAACACCACAGAAGAAAAGCTCACAAAAAAAGACAAACACAACCAGATTGGGGAGTGTTTTTATCCATGTCAACTTCCATGAAGCTCCTCTCTCCTCTATTCCCCCAATATAAGCATCCCTTGGGGCGGAATAACCAGGGGATATCTGGTTACATCCCAGGCTCAGGAGAGGATCCTGCAGCTCCAGAGTGGATCTTTCTTCCCTCTCTCCAGCTCCAGCACAAGGCCTGTGGTGCCAGCATTGAGTTAAATGCCCGATTAGTCCCTCCCCCTTCCCAGTTAATGGCTGTGGTTGTTGCTGGGTGGGAGCCTTTGGGATCCATCAGCTCCTCTTCCTCCTCCTCTGCCCAGCTGGCCTGGGCCGGCTCCAGGGCTGCTTTTGGGGGCTGCCACTGCTGGACAACCTGGCCTGAGATCCCTTGGGAAAGGGAGGGCCGTGTTTGCCTCCTCCAGGTGATCCACCAGCCCGGGTTTGGCTGGATGAGGAGAGACAAAGGGAATAATCGGGACAGAACGGCCACAGCCTAAGGATCACAGGCAGGGATGTGAGGATTTCTATGGAAAGGTGATTAATAATTGAGGAAAAAGCTGCCTCCTGCCTGATGCCAAACAAGAGCCCAGGGATGAGAGGTTTTCCAGGTGCTGGGTGTGAGCTCATGGCTTGTTCCACATGTGGGAGATCTCACAACTGGTGAGTGCATCCCATCCCTCCTGCTCCAGCCCCAGCATCCCCTCAGCTCCCTGGGGTGTGGGAAGATGCTGAATCCACCTTTCCTCACTTCTTGAGCATGGAAAAGCAGCTTCCAACACCTCTTTCAACTTTGTTGGCAGGGAAAAGAGCAAATGCCAGGGAATTTTGTTGGCTCCTCGTTCTCCCTGGCATGGGGGTAGCTGTGGGACTCAGGCTGAGCTTGGGCTGAATTCAGCCAAATTCCTTAATCCCTGAAAGTGGGGAAGCCTCCTCTCTGCCTTGGACTTTGTGGTTGGTGCCTGGATCATGCACCAGGGGTGGCCCAGAGGCAAGTGAGCATTGTCACCCAGAGGTGCTCATGACATGAGCAGTATGAACTCATAACACGCTGCAGCTGCTGGTTTGATGATTGGAATTGGTGACCTTAAAGGTCTTTTCCAACCTTAACAATTCCATCATTTATAATTCCCCTCTCCCTGCACTTTCAGGGTTTAAAAACCTGATTTTATCTGAGATGGTTAATGCCCCCTCCCAGCTCCTCCAGCAGCCAGGTGAATGTCACCGTCCCTGTTTTAGAGGCAGAGGGGACACTCGGCCTGTGGAGAGCCAATGTCAGAGGCCAGTCCGTCCTCTGCTCCCTGCAGCAAGGATTTTTCTTGGAGCAACATCCCCCCTGTGTGAGCTGGGGCTATAAAGAACAAATAAAGTGCTGTGCAAGCCGGAGGAAACGGCGTCGTTTAAAATCTGCGCAAGGTTAAAAGGCGCGGGGAGGACACGGAATGTGCGGGTGGATGGCAGCAGAGCCGGCAGATCACGCCCAGCCCTGCCAAATCAGCCAAGCGCAGAAGGTGCGGGGAAATGGAGCTCCTCACCTGCTCCAGGACCGTCCCGGGGGATGCAGATCAGCTCCGCCGCGTTCCCCAGGGAAGGAAGGGCTGATGGATCGGTTTTTCCAGCGCCAGCCGTGGCCCTGCAGAGTCATCCCGAGCAATTAGGTGGGAGTGATGCCCTGCTGGCAGTGACAGCTCCCAGCCCCGCTCCCACCGCCCGTCCTGGCATTCCCGGCTGGAGCGCACCGCAGCCGCTCCCGGGGCTGAGTCTCCAGGGGCGGGCTGGAGGGATTTGGGAGCGTTTAGAGCCGTTTGCTCTCGCAGCCCCGCAGGCAGGGCCCGGGGCGAGTTGCCTTCCCAAATTAGGCCGCTGTTAGGTTTGGCGGCTGAGGTTTCAGTTCATTTTCTTCCTGGCTCGCTCCGAGCAGCCCCATGCGGATTCCCGGGCCAGGATGCAAAGTGTCTGGGCAGCGCTCGGCCGTGCTCCCTGCTGAGCTGTTAACACTGACTTTCCATGAATATTCAGCACTGTGAGAGGCGTCCAGGATGCTCCTGCAGTCAAGGCACACTGGATCTTGACTGCCATTGGCTTCCCACGGCTTCTTGGGCAAAGCAGCCTTTGGCTCCCTTGGAGAAATCTTTTTATTTCCCTGCAGCCGAGTGTCTGGGTGAGTAATGGGAGAAGGCTCATCCAGGAAGGGAAAAAACATAAAGTCATGGAATGGGTTGGGTTGGAAGTCACCTTAAAGGTCATCCAATTTCACCCCTGCCATGGGCAGGGATACCTTCCACGGTCCCAGGTTGCTCCAGGTTGTCCCACCTGGCTGTGAACACTTCCAGGGATGGGGCAGCCATAGCTTTCTCTGGACAATTCTTCCCCATATCCCATCTCACCCTGCCCTCTGGCAGTGGGAAGCCTTTCCCTGTGTCCTGTGACTCCATAGCCCCTCTCCGGGGCAGGTGGCAGGAATGAGCTCAGGAAAGGCTCCATCCCCAGCAGGATTTGTTTCTCAGTGCAATTGGGAAGGGCAGCATCTCCCCCAGTCATTCAGCACTAATCCTGGAGTTGGCTGGAGTGGGGTGTCCATGATGAGCCCCCCAAGAGCCTTCCCCCAGGAATGTCAGCCCAGACCCACCTGCCCATGCAGGGGCCATGGGGGGCTCCTCCCTGCTGTGGCTCTGCTCCCAGAGCCTTCAGTTTGTGCCCAGAGGGAGATCCGGGAGCAGGGAAGGTCCTGAGCAGCGACTGCTGAGTTTTGCTCCCCAGCCTGTCATTCCCTGGCTGTCTGCTCCCAGCCAGCCCTGCTTTCCCACCTCAGCCCCGCTCCCATTACATGGGAACAGCTGGATGGAACCAAATTTTCACTTGCTTTTGAAGAGCCAGAAGGTCCCGTTGCCAGGAAAAACATTTACTGACAAAATAGTCGTGGATCAATTTCCCTTTCATCAGGGCGAGGGCGGCAGCGCCAATGGGGATGTTTCCTACCCAAAATTCAGGAATCACTGTCACTAAAAGGGGAACCCAGTGTGTTTCAGGCTGGTCAGGCAGCTGACACCCATCACTCCCCTGGAAGCAGCCCAGGGCTCGTGGGGACAGCCTTTGGTGGGCTTGGAATGGTTGTTCCTCTGAAAGCAGGGCTTCTGTTCAGTGGTTTGCCCTCAATAAAAGAGATTTTCCTGTCATTGCAGAGGAATTGCTGTGGGGCTTGGACTCGGAATCGTTCAGAACTTGGTGCCATGAGCTGCTGGGCTCAGCCTCTGCAGGGTCCTGCCCCAGCCTGGGATTCACCTCAGGAATTCGCTGAGCTCTTCTCTCACCAGAGCCATCTCTTGGTTGGAGATTGACCTCCACCAAGACCTGCTCCTGGTTCCTGCTTGTCCTTCCAAAAGCCCTGCTCCTCTTGCAGAGGCTGGAGCAGGATCTGGGCAGTGATGGGGAGAGCGGCTGTCACATGGACCCACCGGAGCTGCTGCTTTGGGGGAAAACAGGAATGTTCATCCCATCAGCGCTCCCTTTCCTCTGGGACAGCCCAGGCTCCACCCCCAGCCTCAAGGAGAATCATCAAGCTTGGAAAAGCCCTCCAAGGCTATTGACACCAACCTCTGCCTGATCCCCACCTTGTCACCAGCCCAGAGCACTGAGTGCCACATCCATGGACACCTCCAGGGGGACACTCTACCATGGCCCTGGGTAGTCTAGAACTCCCTACACTCCTTGACCCCTCTCTCCCCTTTCCCTGTCCTCACACAGATGCACCCACACACTGACCTTCTCTTGGGTGAAGTTCTGTGTAATTTCCATGGTTATTCCTGCTGAGCAGCATTCTTGGCTCTGCTCCTGCCACCCCACACCCCCCTTCCCTCTGGTCTTGGGGTTGGCTGAGCTGTGGGGCAGGAGAGCTGCAGGTTCCCAGCTGCTCTGGGGAAGGGCTTGGGGAGCATCCCGTGGTTTGGGTGATGTCTGGGTGTCTGCCTGCCTTGCTCCATGGCCTGGCTGGGGAGCTGCGCCTCTCCAAGGCACTGGCTCAGGCAGGGCTGGCATCTCCACAACCACAGGGCACTGGCCTGGGAAGTGGATTTCAGCTCATTAATCCCTGTCCACATTCACCTCCCTCCCTCCCTCCCTCCCTCCCTCCCTCAGCTGGTTTTTCCAGGAGCCTCATCCAAGTGTGATCTGGTCGCTGTGTTTGCAGGGGTTTGGCAAGGACTCCTTCCCCGGGCTCCCTCCCCTTGCCCACTCCTTGCCCTTTCATTTGTTGGGTTTTTGCTCTGTTGTCTATTTTTCTCCTCTGTTTTTCCTTAGTTTCCATGTGCCCAGACACACTGGAAGGGAAACTGGCTCCTGTCCCATTCCTGACCCTGCTGTGCAGACGTGGGGGATGAGCACGTTGCTCATCCCTGTCGCAGCTCAGAGGAGGAGGAGGAGAAGACCCAAAATGCATCCCAGAAACCTCCATGTGCATCTCCTGGGGGCACAGCCCCTGCAGCACCAGTCCCCCATGGAATGCAGCCTTCCCTCTGCTCCATGTGGTGCTCCAGTGGTGTTGGCTCTGCCTGGGGAAACCCTGCCCTGCAGAGCCACATCCAGGCTCCTGAGGTGCAGGAAAAATCCTTCCACCCCCTAATATTAGCGAATATATTGGCTAGATCTTAATCTGGATTAAACCATGCTCTGAAAGAGGAGGCAAGGCAAGGATAACTCTGGGCAGTGTCTTGATTTCCATGGCAGAAATTCCAAAGGGGATTGTCCCCTCTCTGGCATTGCCTTATTCGTTGGCCAGACAGAGCAGACAAGGAAGAGGATTGGAAAATGGGGTGTTGGAATGCAGAGTGCAGCAGGAATGATGAGTTGGCATCCCAGCTGGGGAGACATGGAGAGCAAGGAGAGTAATTCCAGTGAGTCAAATGCCCTTCCCTGGCCCCAGGCTAAAATCCAGGGACATTGGGAAATATAAAAGGAAAGGGGAGGGAGGGAGCACCCTCAAACTCAAACAGAATATTCAGTGTTTGCTTTAGGTGGTGGCAATTTTCCTTGTCCTCTTCCTCTCCAGAGAAGAATTAACCTCAGGATGAGAAGTCCAAGCACTTTGTGCTAAAAATGCCCGTCCCAGTTAAGTCTGGTCTTAGCCCAAAATTGCAAATAGTTTCCATCTCCCTGGAACTGCTGTTTCCAGTCAATGAGGCTTCACTCCAGTTACACACAGCCCTCAAACTGGTTAAAGGAAGAAACTCCCCCCCTGCTCTTCCCTGTGCATCCCAGTGCATCCACCCTCCCGGGAAAAGCCGAAGAGGGAAGATTTTTTGTCAAGTTTAAACAATGACTTCTGGGAAGAGCCATGGCATGTGTTCTGCAGCAAATCCAAGGGGATGACCACAAGATTCCCTCTGGCTCTGTGCTCTGGGAAGCCATTGTTTGGGATATGTTGCAGGGCTGTTTGCCTTGGCCCAGCGTGTCATCCTCTCTCCAAGCTTTGAATAGGCCCTGCTGCAGAAAAGCACTGGAAAAGTCTGTTCTCCATTTGCTCTTGGCACTCGTTTGGTTGTTTGTTTGTTTATTTCTCTGGGATTATTTTAAGGACCTCGAGGTCCCCGCAGCTCCAGAGGCAGGACCTCCATGTGCTGCATGGGTGTTCCCTCTCCGATGGCAGAGGATGGGGAAGGTCACATCCCCCTGTCCTGGCACCTGGCCTGGATGTGCTGCTCCTGCTCCTCTGTGTCCTGGAGGACCAAGGGCTCTCAGCATCCCTGCAGCTCCATTTCCATTGGGTGAGGAGTGCTTGCTGCAACCCTGGCTACTCCAGGCTGTGTCCCAGGATTCCAGAGGGCAGGGTTGGATGGGATATTGGGAGGGAATTCTTCCCTGTGATGCTGCTGAGGCCCTGGCACAGGGTGTCCCGAGAAGCTGTGGCTGCCCCTGGATCCCTGGCAGTGTCCCAGACCAGGCTGGATGGGGCTTGGAGCAGCCTGGGACAGTGGAAGGTGTCCCTGCCCATGGCAGGGGTGGGACTGGATGGGCTATAAGGTCCTTTCCAACCCAAACAATTTTGTCATTCTGATTAGGAAGCCTCAGGCTCCATCTCTCCCCCATCCTGTCCCACTTCCCTCTCCCAGGCAGCACCAGCTCCTCCCAGCTGATTCCCAGCTATTTGTCTGAGCTCCCACAAGATCCAAGCCCTGGGGAGCCTGGCACAGCCCCAGGCAATCTGCTCCAGTGCGTTGCTCTCCTTAGAAAGGATTTGTAAACACAAATCTGGATCTATTCTGTTGCAATCTCAAACCATTGTCGGGTCCCAGCCAGGCAGCCCCAGCTGCTTTGCTCTGATGGATGAAAAGCTGGGAAAACCTGAGGCTTGAACAGGGTCTGACCCCCACAGGCTTCTGGGGAGGTCACCCCCTTCCTGCTGGCATCCCAAAGAATCACAGAGTCATGGAATGGTTCCGGTTGGAAGGGACATTGCAAGGTCATTGTCTTCCACTCCCTGCCATGGGCAGGGACACCTTCCACTATCCCAGGTTGCTGCAAATCCTGTCCAACCTGGCCTCGGACATTTCCAGGGATCCAGGGGCAGCCACAGCTTCTCTGGGCAGCCTGTGTTCCTCACAGAGAACAATTCCTGCCCAGTCTAACCCGGTGGGATTCCTCAGCTCTGCCTTGAGGAAGAGGAAACCTCGGGTGGAGCAGCCAAAGCAAGGTCTGGATGTCAGCTGCTCTGTGCCCTCCAGAGGTGTCCCACGGTGGGAGGCAACCACCCACATCCTGCCTGGCCTTGTCCAAGCTGCAGCTGAGGGCAGGAGCAGCGGTGGTGCTGACCACGAGTCCCTCTGGAAATAGCAAAGGGAAGGAAGCAGCAGATGGAGAAAAGGAGGAGCGAGACAGCGCGAGGGAGAATAAGTGGCTGTGCATGAGGAGCTGGGAGGAGTGGAGAGCAGAGGGAGCTGTAATTAGGGCAGGTTTGGTTGTGTGAATTTTGCTGGGTCTGCAGCAGGAGGTTGCCCAGCAGCTGCACAAATGATTTATTACACGTTCACTACATCTGCCCTGTAGGAAGGTAAATAAAATGTACACAGTGTCCCATTTACTCAGACAATCAGGGGCATATGACCCAATTTCTCTTTGACTCCAGTGTTTTCCTCCCTGGGATGAGCCCCCTGGGAGGTGGGAACGCCCCAGGGCCCCCCAGAGTCACATTTATCTCACTGTCCTTGCTGTCAGAGGGATCCCAGGTGGGGTGTAACCCCCCAGCCATCCTCCACCTCCAGCCACCGGTGACCTGGGGCAAGGAGGGACACCCGGGAGGTGCCAGCCCCACTCCAGGCCCCATCTGCGTGTGGGATTAGGGATGCTGCTCCCCTGGCAGGGACAGGGGGAGCGACAGGAGCCGGGAGCATCATCTGGCCCCTGTATCTGCCCGAGCTGCGGGGCTCGGCACAGGCGGCTCCACCATGGGGAGGGCCCTCAGACCCCCCTTCGGAGGAGAAAGTGCTGTGTGAGCAGCGGGAACTGGATTTTCCATGGGTTTGCTCCGTCACTCAGCAGGTCTGGGGGAGATAAGGGCCCCTGCACCCTGGGATCCGTCGCTGATATCCCAGATCCAGCCTTGCTGAATGTGCAGCTTTTGGCCGCACTGTTCCTGACTCTTTAAGGGATTTTTTTTTTTCCGCCAGCTTTCCTTGTTAAGGCTCCTCTGGCCTCCCCAGCAGGCAGCCCCGGGCAGGCAGGAGCCATTTCCAGCCGGGATTTGTTGCAGATGTCGGGCAGGGAGAGGCCGGGGAGGTGGCACAGGGCCAGCGGGGCCACGGGCAACCAAAGGGGCATAAAGTGGCCATTGAGCTAAAACCCCTCTTTGAGGGATTCGAGTTCAAGGATTTGACCGTGCAAAGAAAGAGCCCGTGGGCCGTGAGCTTTTCTGAATCCCATTTCCATAGGACTTTGAGCAAATATTCCCCAGAAGCATGTTGTGCTGCGTGGTTGGTTTATCTGCTGGGCTTATCCTGCTGCACGCAGGAAAATACAGCTGGAAAACCTTCCTGGAGGGCTGAGGAGCAGCACACAGGGGCTGGTGACAGCCTTCCCTGGCAGCCCCAGCGCTCCGGGGTGGACACTCGCACCCATCCCTCTGCCAGCGGGTCCCTCTTGTCGCCTCCTGCAGCCAGATGTTCCCCCAGCTGTGCAGGGCGGAGCGGGGATGTGGAGGACCGGGCGCTGTTACTTAGCAACAGCTGAAGGATGTGCTTTAACCCTGTCCCCAGCACCACCCTCCCGGCGAGTCCTGCGGGGGAATGGGCGCCGTTCCCACCAGAGCGAGGCTCCAGGAGGGATTATTTCCCATTCTATCCTCCTTCTGCTCCGTAATTATGGGCTGCTTCGGACACAGGGAGCTGCTCAGTCCTGGCTTGGGATGAATCCCTGGGTTGGGATGGGCAGGGCTCATCCCGGAGCTGCTGTCCCTTCTCCCTCTCCTCACTCCAGGCTCCTTCCTTCCCCTGCTCCACGCTGCCGCTCCTCCCACAGCCCGAGGACAAAAACCTAATTGCACGACATAAATTATAGCAACTCTCCAAATAAAAGCCCAGGCAGAAAAGGCTGCGGCTGGATGGACACTTGAGGGCTATTAGAAGATGCATAAATTCCTTTCCCCGGGTTTTTCATTTTTACATGTCTAATTACAGTGAAAGGAGCCTTTCAAGGGCTGCTCAACTGCCAGGGCTCTCCGCAGCCCCTGGCAACTGGAGCGGGAAGAGGTGGCAGGGTCGGACACCCCCGTTTACCTTGGAGAGAGCCCGGAGCTAAACAAATGCCAAGGGCTTGGGAAGGAGCGGCAGGAACCGCTGCATTCCCTTGATCTCCCCCGGGAACCTGCAGCGGTTCCCCGGGCACCCATCACTCCCAGGGAGATGTCTGGGCCATTGTGGCCCCTCTTTATTTATCTGACGCTCCTCAAACTTTAATTAAAGATGTCTCCTCGGGGTGTGCTTTAGCTCCATATTGAAGATGGACTGGCTGGAGAAAATGAAAACGAGCAGCGTTCCTGAGCACTGGGAATAAAAAAGCAGGAGGGGGATGATGGAATTTAATGGTCTGGCTCCCCCCCTCTCCGTGCTCCAGCCATGGAGACCCCAGATGTGCCAGCGTGGCTTGGAGGGAACAGGAAGGACCTGGGATCCACCAGGCAGGGGAATTTCAGGCTGGGATGGGGAAAAAAGCCCTTAAAGCAAGAGAAATGCAGCGGGGTCAGAGGGCAGAGCTGCTCCCTGCTCAGAGCACCCAGAGCCTGACGAGCTGCTGGGATAATTAGGGGCAATTTATACCTCCAGGTCAGGGGTTCACTCTGCCTTGTCATCGATTTTGAGGTGGGTGATAAACTGCCGGGAAAACAGAGCTGTTGGGATAACACGGGAAGTGTCCCATTAGAGGGGGAGCTTCTGGAGAGAACGCTGCCATCAGAGCCCCCCGTGGCCAGGCCTGGGCTGGACCCCCGGGGTTTTATTGTCACTGTCCCCCCATCCCTGGGGCTGGCAATGTCCCCTCTGAAGCTGTGCTGCTCTCCTTCCCACGGGGGGAAAGTGTTGGGATGCTGCACATCAGTGTTCTCCCCATCCAGGAATGGCTCCATCATTTTATGGGAAGCAGATTTAGGAAGGCAGCTCCAGGGTCATTCTCACACAACCTTCAGGGACTCTGATTTTTATACCTGGGACCTGGAAACAAATCCAGGGAAGTTTTGTGCCTGCATTTGTCCCTGCAGGGGAACAGCTCCTGGCCCTGGGTCCATGCACAGGATGGGTCGAGGGCTGGCCTGGTTGCAGGTGGAGGTGCTAAGGGAGTGTGCAGGACATGGATTCATCCTCAGCCCATCCTGTTCCGTGTTTGCTCCGCTCCACAAGCCATGGAAAAGGGAAGCCCAGGCAAGGGGAGTGTCGGGAACTCTCCTGCAGGGGAGGGGGTGTCCCTTGGCTCACAGCTCTGATCACAGATGCGGATCCTGCTGCTCCCGGTGAGCACAGCAAGAGCTTAAATGTGTTTGTTCCGTGCCTTTCTTTGCAAACTGCTCCAGCAGGTAGAACGCTCCCCAGGTTTATTCCTGCAGCCAAAGAGAAGCAGCTGCAGGAGGGAGCTGGAGGTGTGAGGCAGCTCAAGCCCTGGTTCTGCTGCAGGGCACAGCGAGCTCTGCCCCTCATCCCGGGATGCTCCCCCGGATTCGGCTGCACTGATATGATCCCACTCTGGATAAGCTGCTTGAGCTGGAGCCTGGCTGTGCTTCCTCTCATTGAAGGTGTCAAATTATGCCCCAGACTGAACTCAGCAGCAGCAGCAAAGTCCTTCCCAAGTCCATGAAATCATCCAGAGCTTGCGCCATGAAATTCCAGGAGAGGTGATTGCTCTGATCTTCCCGGGCTGAGAAGTGCCCTTTTCACCCAAAGAGGTCCCAAACAATTAAAGCTGGCTCATTGTGATCAGAGTTAAAATTGCTCTGTCTGTGGCTCAGGGCTCATCCACATCTCCTTAAAAACCAGGTGCTGATCCACAAGTCCTGGAATCTGCATGGATGGGGATGGAGCGGTGCTGTGCTGCATCCCAGGGTTGGGAACACAGCTGGACATTGTCACAGCCCTCCTGGAACCCCTCTATGTCACTTTGGTTGATGTCTCACCTTTCCAAAATGATCCTTGTGCTGATGGAGACACAGAGAAGAGTCAGACCCAATCCATGGGCAGGGTGGCAGGAACCAGGCACTTCCAACCACAAAGATTCAACGAAACCCACACCTGCAAATGGATTCAGCAAAAAAGACAAAACTCACCAGGTGAATTCTTTGCTGAAGCTGGGAATGAGGCACCTGGAGAACTCTGTGTTTCCCAAAACACTGAGGTCAGCAGATCCCCCTCACCGAGCACCCAACTCATCACCTCTGTGGGGACAGATTTGTGAGGATGCTCCTGTTGTGCCATTAAAAATATTAAGAATAATAATAAAGGAGGGGGAAGGGAAGTGTGTCTGGCTGGAAAAGGGACTCTGCAGCCTGGGAAGCCACCCCTGAGCTCTGGCTCGGCTCGGAGAAGCCCCTCTTGGCATCCAGTCCTTGGGTGGTCTCTGCCTCTTAATTACAGGGTTAATGCCACGTTACGATCAGGAGAAGTTTCTTAGCCTGATAATGAGTAGGAAGCAGCTGTAGCCTGGAAAATGGAATAATTGCAGAGTGGAGCAGTGTAATTATAAGGTGTGGATCCACTGCCTCCATGTTTACCTAGAGGAGACAAAATCCCCTCAGAAGCTGCAGCCGTGGCAGCAGCTGGAGCTCTCTTGCAGGGGGGTGTAAGTGTGTAGTAAAGGGGGAGTAAGGACAAGTCCTGGCCTGCTCCAGTCGCTGGGGATGTGCCAGGGCTTGAGTTCAGGTGGACTCAGAGCCAGCAGCACCCGGGTCCTGCTGGATGAGCACCATTCCATCTTCTGGGAAGGGCATGGATCCATGGAGCACCACTGTGACGATCCCAGCTTGGACACAGCATCACAGGATGGGTTGGGTTGGAAGGGAACTTAAAGATCATCCTGTTCCACCCCCTGCCACAGATCTTAAAGATCAGCCCCATTCCACCTTCCCTTATCCCAGGTTGCTCCAAGTGCCATCCAATCTGGCCTGGGACATTTCCAGGGATGGGGCAGCCACAGCTTTTCTGTGCCAGGGCCTCCTCAACCTCATTGCAAAAACTTTCTTCCTTCCTCATGCTCATTGTCTCTCATTTTCATCCTGGGAAAAAGCTTTTGCCAACTGGTTTTTTTCCCTGAAAAAGAGATTCGGCTGAATCCAAACATTTGTTGCAGTTTTGCTGGGTCTGCTCAATTATTCTGCACTTTAAAAAGACAAAATATGCCAATGTGGAAAGTGGGTCAGATTTGAGATGAGTGGCAGTAACAAGGACTGAAGCACAGCTGAGCTGTTCCAGCAGCTCTGTCTGATTCTCTCCTTGAGATCCTAATGCTCTCCTTGAGGTCCCAATGCTCTCCTTGAGATCCCAGAGCTCTCCTTGAGATCCCAATGCTCTTCTTGAGATCCCAGCGCTCTCCTTGAGATCCCAATGCTCTCCTTGAGATCCTGCAGCCAGTACAAACTTGCTCCAAACCTATCCTGAGCTCCATTACCTGCGCAACCTTTGGGAATGTTTTCCTTTGAGCTTTAACAATGACCCTGGGGCTGGTGTTTTTTGTGGTGAACGGTCTGGAGAGGAGCAGGGGAAGGTGAGAACCCTTCCCCAACCCTTCCCCAATCTTTCCCTTGCCAAAGTCCTTCACCAGGTCTGTGATCTTCTCCTGCTGCTCATCAGCTGGGAAATGGCTCAGGCACCACATAAGGAGCTAGACCAAGTTCTGTGGTGAGAGACAATGAACCAAGTAATGAGAGGGAATTTTTCATGGCCCCACACATTTCCCAAATGTTCCTAGGACACTCTGCTTTTCCCCATGGCAGATGTCCAGCTGGTCATCACTCTCCCCCAGGTGAGATCCCATCCCTCAGGAGCATCTTGTATAATCCCAGAATATTTGGGCTGGAAAGGACCTTAAAGCCCATGCAGTGCCACCTCCACACCTTCCACTGTCCCAGGTTGCTCCAAGCCCCTTCCAACCTGGTCTTGGACACTTCCAAGGGTGGAGCAGCTGCACCTTTTTTGGGTACCATGTGCCAGAGCCTCACCACCCTTATAATAAAAATTTCTTCCCAATATTTAATTTAAACTGAGTCTCCTTTGGGTCAATATCTGGGCACTGGGTGGTTCCTGTGTCAGCTGCTCCATGAGCACCCAGCCCCTGAGTCCATCCCTGCCTGCCCCAGGGACCAGAGCCCCCTCGTGTTCCTGCACTGGACCCTGGGGACAAAACCAGGGGGGTATGACTGGAGCAGGGTCACTGAGATGCCTCAAGAGCCCCATCCTGGCAGAGAGCCCCATGCTCCATCCCTGTTTTACCTCCTCCCCAGGGATCCCACTCACCTCTCAGAACTCCTGCACTGCTTTAAATTGGGCTGCTCAGACCTCCAGGGCAGGAAAAGCAGGAAGAGGCAAGCAGGGACTCAAATGGCTGATTTAATTCCCCATTCCCATTGGAATCACTGTTTTATTGGAGGTTGGAACAGGTAACTGCAGCATGGAACTGCAGCTTGTGCTCTGGAGGCAGCAGGAGCTTCACCCTGATTACTTTTACTCGTTACCAGCATCTCCAAATCCCTCTAAATTCCTCTTGTCTTGCTCCTTGATTTCACCCTAGTCCTGCATGCTGAAGTCTGCAGAACCCCTGCCTTCCCTGTCCATTAAGCTTTTAACACTCCCTGCATTTCCCGACAACGCTGCAGATCCCATCAGAGCTCCTTAAATGTTAATTTTTATTGATTCTGTGCACGGGCATAAAAACCCACCCCCACACAAACATCAGACATATATTGAGATACATATTGATATCTAGCAAGTGGTTCCCGGAGCTGGAGGCTACTGGAAGTTGGTTCCTGGCACCCCAGGGAATGGGGGAATCCTCCCCAGTGGGAGGGAGGCCAAAGGCTGAGCAGTTCCTTCAGCAAGAGCTCAGGAAGCAAAGGGATTTTCCTCAAGGCATTCCCGAGGAACAGGACTTGAGCTGCTGGGCTGGATTGAATCTGAGCAGGTAGAGGGGCTTGGCACCAGGGAGGAAGGAATTTCCAGGGTTTCTGCTGGGATGAAGCCTTTGCTCACCATGTGAACTGACAGCAATCCCAAGCCAGGCACACCGTGAGCATCCTGCACCCATCCTCCCTTGGATCCTTCAGAAAACACGGATTTCCCAGGGAAAGGGGCTGCTTGCCTCAGGGATTATGGACTTGTTGGGTTCTGTGTCGTGGTCACTGAGCAGCCAAATGGGTTTGTTAATCCTCTGCCTTTGATTTCCAGCACCACCTGTTTGCAAACCCTGCTTTAATCTCCATCCAGCCAGCTCCACCAAGAACACGGAAAACGATGTTCAAACAGAAAGAAGCCAAGGATGACCCAGTGAAGGTCCCCCTGCAGAGACACTGGGTGTTCTCAGCCAGCCCTGTCCCCTCCCAGCTGCTGGCCAGGGTGCAGGCGTCACTCACATCTGGGAAAACTCATTCCCATTTTCTTTATCTGGAGAAAATAACCTGCCCTGGCTCCGAGCTGCTCTCAAAAAGTGTCAGTGTCACCTGCCACAGGGCAAAGATTCACCTGGGGACCTTGCAAAGGGGGTGAGCCTGGTGCTTGGATTTTTACTGGAATGAGAGGGGACATGAGGGAGCCACAGGATCCTTGCTGGGACATTCAAAGTGAACCCAGGAGGGACTGGAAGACAAATTTCCATCTGCCATCAGTTTTGTACTGCATGAGCTCCATCCAAGCCCTCTGTGTGTCGTCCCTGTGAAAAGGAGCTGTGTTTGAAACTAAAAGAGGGAAGATTTAAGTTAAATATTAGGAGGAAGTTCCTCCCTGGGAGGGTGGTGAGGCCCTGGCACAGGTTGTCCAGAGAAGCTGTGGCTGCCCCGTCCTTGGCAGTGTCCCAGGCAGGGAGTGGAACAAGATAAGGTTTAAAATCCCTTCCATCCAAACCATTCTGGGATTCTGCGATTTTTTGGGGAGAAGAGAATGGCACGTGGGGAGCTTGGAAGAACTGTGGCACTTGGGGACATGGCTGTGCCTGCTGTGGCAGCAGGTCCTTTGGCACTGCTGTGGGGCTCCACAGAGCTGCAGCAGCATTGATGGCTCTGTTTCATGGCTCTGCTGAGTGTCAGGAGAGAGGAGAGATGGCAGCAGCTTGATTTTCCTGAGAATGATCCATTTAGAGAGCGATGGCTCAGCCAATCCTTTGGGAAAAGCCCGGGGGCCTACGTGCAGCCACAAGTGTTATTGAGACTTTCAGCTCCGACACCAGCTCCCATCCATCACTCCTGCCTGGCCTTCCCAGGGCCCCTCCTCCTCCTCCCACAAATATTGCCGGAGCAAACTCCACTGGCCCTCCCAAGGTCCCTGTTCACCTGTTGCCTGACACCCTCCAGGCTCATTCTCTGGCGTTGGAAGGGTTAAATCCTGCCTGCCCCGAGGCCACGCTTCACTTGATAATGTCATCAGCTGGTGACAGTGTTAATGAGGGGATCAGGTGCAGGAGGAGGCTGCATTACCCTGGAGAGGGATGAGTTGTGTCCGGAAGAGCCAGAACTGGATACGTGGAATGATTGCACCAGAGATGTCCTTCCTCCCCCCCTTGCTTCTCCCCTCTTGTTCATGAACCTCTCCCCTTCCTCCTCCTCCTCTGTGCCACTTGGGGTTGTGTCCCTCCAGGGAAATGCAGCATCCCTGGATGGTCCCTGCGGCACAGAGGTGGTGGCAGTGCCGTGGCAGTGCCAAGCCAGTGCCACCACCCCGTTGTCCCTCCATCCCTCCTGCTGTCCCACACCAGTGCCATCCGCTGTCCCCCTCCTGTGCCATCCCTGCCACTCTCCTGCTTGTTTGGGAGTTTTTTCTATATCTATTTAAATCCCTGCATCTCTCCAGGATGAGCTCCAAGCTCCATCCACAGCTCCTCCCTCCCTGTCCCCCAGTGCTCCCAGACAGGCAGGGAGTGCTGCGCTGGGGAACTCACTGCTGGGAGTGCTGCTGTCCCCTCTCTGAACCTGGGTGAAGCCACCCTGGGCTTTTTCCATCTGGCTCATCCAGGTGGGAGGTTTGTGAGGATGGTGGTGACTTGGGACACTCCCCTGGGAGCTCCTGGGACAGAAAGTGGGATCTGGGCAGGGGAAGCAGGAGAGGAGACAGGAGCAGCTCTTGCTCCCTCCTGCCCATCTGTACCTGGTGTTCCAGAGCCACCTGAAGACCTCCTCATTCCTGGAATTTCCAAGCACACTGGAAGTTGTCCCTTGCCATGGCAGGGGTCCTTTCCAACTAAAACCATTCCCTGATTCTGTGATTCCATGATTCCATGAAAAGCCCAGGAACACTGAATGGGAAGTGCCCCTGGGGCTGTCCCAGGCTCTGAGGCTGTGACAGGGACCCCTCAAACCTCCTGCAGAGACCTCCCAGCATCACTGCCAGGGGACCCTGCTCCATCAGCAGAGCAGGGAGACAGCAGCAGCAGGAGAAGTGGCTTCCAAGTATGAACTGGAGCAGGCTGGATAAGTCCCAGCAGAAATCCCCGAGGAGCCCTTGGAGGGTGGGGAGGGAGAAGAGCAGGCAGGAGAGGCTCTTGTGCAAATGATGGATTTAAATAAACAAGCAGCAGGCAAAGGGCAAGATTGGAGAGCTCCTTCAGTTGAGGTTTCCATGAGTGCTTGCAAGGGTACACAAACCAGGCCAGCACAAGGAGTTTGTCCCAATTTTCCTCATTCTGCACTTTCCCAATAAACATCTCAAGGCAGGACCCTTCAGTGGATGGGGGTCGGTGGGGACAGCAGGGACTTCTCGCATTGTTATTGATTGTTTGTGTTCTGCTGGTGCTGGGAGAGCTTTGCTGGGGTTGCCCAAGGAAAAATAAGCTTTTCCAAAGAGGTATTTAACGACCCAAAGTGCTGCCATGGCCTCACCACCTCTCCTGCTCTCTCCACCCTTGGCTGTGCCTCCTGCATCCCTTGGGATCTGCTGGCAGTGGGGACACAGCAGCGTCCCCTCTCTCCTTCCCCTGGGCACCATTAGGGCTTCACCCACATCCTCCCCCTGGTTTGGGGACCCTGTTGTCCAGTCCTGCTCCTCATCTTCTCGCTGTCCCCTCTCCCTGGGTTTGGGGGATGTTTTCCTGCTCTGGGGGTCCCGAGAGCCGTGTCCACGGGCACTGACCCTGGGGAGACTGACACAGAGGGTTGAGTGGGGGGCAGGAATGGGGTAACCAAGCCTGGGAAGTGCTTCTCATTGGAGCCAGGCTGCCCTGGCAGCCAATCTCAAGTCATTGCAGCTTCCTGGCTCTTCTCACCCTGTCAGTTATTAAAGATGGCCCCCAGTTCCACCAACATGAGGAATTTTTGCTCAGGGAGCAGGACAGACAGATTTTAACTGAGCTACTGCTCCCCAGACGTGTCCTCTGCCCAAGAACATCCTATTTCCATCATCCTTTCACCACCCTTTTCTCCCCATCTTCCCCCTTCCCTACTTGGTTACAAACTAACTTAGAAATCTCAAGCTCCGCAACAGCCCCTCATTTTTAATTGCTATTCTCCTCTCTCCCCCAGACCTGCCGGGCTTTGCTGACACTCTCGGCATCCCAAAGAGACTCGAGGAGAAGCTGAAACCTCGGTGGTGAGGGGGCCGTGCCCACCTCCCCCGGTTCCCACACTCCCAACACCTCCGGATCCTTCCCGGCTCCCGGTTTGGTTTCCCCCGCGCTGCCGGCTTCTCCCGGCTCGTCTCGCAGACAGCTGTGATGGATCAGTGACAAGCTGCCTTTGTGTCCTCCTCTTGCACAACAATAGATACTCCTGTCTGTTTATACAAGTTTGAATTTGTCCCTATAAATACGGGGTGGAAGAAACAGTAGACTATAGATTGCACCCTGACAGCTGAAAGATTAAGGGAATCCATTAACTAAACCAACTGCCTGGAAATCTTATGCAGAACATACACCTGAAAGCCATTACTGCTGTCCTGTCATGCTGCTTTATCTCTTTATTTAGGACCCTTTTTGTTTGGTTGAGGGGTTGCTGTTTTTTCTGCTTTTTTTTTTTCCCCTCTAATAATGTAAACTTGTTCTGGAGTAACAGAGGAGCCCTTGATGAAGTATCTAAGTATTTTCTGCTGAAGAATTTATGAACTCGGAGCCAGCACTGTCCTTGCCAGATCCCATGGAGCGGGAGGGGAGGGGGCACTCGCCTGTCTCGGGGTTTGTGCAGTGAATGGCCTTGGCTCGGGTTTCCCCGCACTGAACTGTTTGCTTTGCTCTCATGGGCGACTCTGCCTCACTTCAATCTCTGGCTGCACTTAACCTTTTTTCACCTGAATTCTCTCCCTCCCTGCCTCCCTCCCCACCCCTCCCTGCTTTCCAAAGCCCACCCTTCAAGTTCACGAGTGCAGCAGTCGCTCGGCTCTGCCGGAGCCGGGCGGGATCCTGGCTCTGATACTGTTTAAGTCTTTTTTTTTTTTTTCCTGCCGGTCTATTCAGGAATGCACACAATGCCCGTCTCCATAGTGCCCGTGCAAGCTCCTTGTCTCCACCAGCACCACGCCCGCTCCTCCCCGCTCAGCGCTGGGCGGGTGCGAGGGCTCTGTCTGCACCTTGCCGGGAGCCAAAACTAGGGAAGGGAAGGGAAAAGCAGAGACCTGCAGCTCTTCTGAAGTGAAAGTCATTTCAGACTGACAGAGAGCTTAGAGGGGAGGTTGGGAAGGAATTCTGCCCTGCGAGGGAGGTGAGTCAGGATTCCCAGAGGAGCTGTGGCTGCCCCACCTCTGGAAGTGTCCAAGGCCAGGTTGGACGAGGCTTGGAGCAACCTGGAGTGGTGGAAGGTGTCCTTGCCCATGGCAGGGGGTGGGACGGGATGGGCTTTATGGTCCTTTCCAACCCAGACCATTCCATGATTCCATTCTGAGCCTGAGGAGCACTGGGAGCGCGGAGCCTCTCCCACTCCCACCCAACAGGACAGGTGCAGCTGCAGGGGTGTGCACAAATCACCGGTTGGCTTTTGGAAGCTGTTTGCCTGGGAAAACAGGGGTTGAAACCCCCTCGTTCCCCTTTTTCCTCACCTCACTTCCCCTCTCCCAAGGCAGGAGAGGCAGAGCCTCTCCAGCAGCACTGCAGCATTACCGATGTGACCTTGCAGTTACCAAATGATTTCTGCCCGACGTTCTCAGGCTGGACCTTTGTCTCAGAGGGTGACATTGAGCATCCAGCTCCTTCCACTGTCATCTCGGTTTGAAATCCCAGGATGGGGCAGTGGTGAGAAAGCTTTCCACAACCTCAGCGGTTTTGTGCAGGCTCTCCCTGGGCGGGAGGTGACCCCCCTGTTGCAGAGCCCCCGCTCCGTGCCCATGGTGAGTGATTAATGCTGTCCCCAGGCAGGAATAAAGTTTCAGGAGCTGCTATTGTCAGGGGAACAGGAGCGACTCCCATCCCGCTGGACAGATAGTAACCCTGGCAACGGCGGATACACCGGGAAAGGGCCGGGAGGGCTTGGTGGGCAATGGGACACGGGGGGAGATCCCATTCAAGCCCAATCCTGGGTGTCACTGAGATGTGAAGGATTTAAAAAGAGGGTTTCAAAGTTGAGGCAGCTGCAGATAAGATGGGGAATTTTCGTTTCTCTCTCCCTCTAAGTTTGTCCAAATTCCCATTCAATGTTGCTGGGCTGGATCCTGTCTCAGGGTGGATTGTGCCCTCTGGGACTCCTCTGAGCTGGGAGAGAGATGTTCCTCAGCAGCTGGGAGAAGTCAGAAAGGAGTTTAGGGATGGAAAGGCAGGAATGAAGGATGGGAGAATGCAAGTGAAGCAGCTGCAATTGTGGAAAATCCTGGATGAATCCACAAAAGAAAACCCACCGGTTTCATGAGGCTCTGGGTTGCTGGAAGGGTCCCTGTCCCTGCTCCGTGGCTCTGCAAAAGCACTGAAAATGTCCTGGAGCACCTCTGCCAAGTGCTGTGGGGAGCTTTAAGCTGGGAAGAGCCTGGATGAACAGCCGTGGGTGCACCATCAATGGCTTCTGCTTGAAAGTTGTCTCTGGGTCTTCCACCAAAGGATGGATGTGTTGGAAGGTGCTTGGAGACCTTTGGTGAGCTTTGGGAACAGCTCTGAGTGGACATCCACTGACCATCAGTGGGTCAAGGCTTCTCCTGGAAGTGTCCATGCGTTTTTAGGATGGGATGGGTTTGTTTGAGGGCACAGATGACATTTGGGGTTGGCTGGGGAGCTCCAGGAGAAGCTCAGCCTCACAGCTAGGTTCTCCAGCATGGAGATGCTCCAGGGAAGAATCTTTGGTGGTCCTTCCTCCAGACCAACCACCAGCTGCCCTGGAAGGTGTTTTCCACCTGGGAGAAGACAGAATGGACTGGAGATGGAAAGATGAGCTCCGTGCTGCCAGAGGACTCACCTGTAAATCTGATTGTGCCAGAGAGGGCTCCATGTGGATCGGGCTGGTTTGGGATGTGCTGGGGGGAAATGGAAGAGGTCGGGAGAGCCGGGGTTGCCAGGCAACACTCTCTGTATATTGGGAAGATAAATCCCACAATAATGGAAAGAAGGGATCCTTTCCTCGCTTGTTGTTTGTTTCTCTCTTTCTCTGTGGTTCAGCTCGCTTGGATCCCGCTGCAGCTCCAGGGAACAACATGACCTTTTCATGCTCCAAAGGACCAAGAGGCTTATCCTTGGTGATGAAAACTGGGATTTTTGGATCTGCTGGGACAGAGGGCTGGTGGAGACAGGCACGCCTGGTTTTGGGAGGAAAAGGGATTGTGGGAAAAGCCAATTCCTTATCTCCGGACACATCCCACTCATGTACCACTCGCTTTTGGCAAACATTTGTGTGTTTGCTCTTTCCCTGTCTCCAAGGAAGCATTTTGTGGTCCCTGCTCTGAACGGGGGCTGAGGCTGGTGTTGGGCTCTGCCTGGATTGGGGTTGCTCCGTCAGCACCAGGTGACTGATTCCATCCCTCTGATCCCATCCCTCGTGATTCCTGCTCAAACACAGCTGGAGCGCCGAGCACCCTCAGCGAGCTGTTTGCAATCAGCCAAGAAAAAAGCCGGCAGACAAGTCTCCCGCTCCGGGTGTTTAAACACTTCCCAACAACAAGAAAAGCTGGAGGAAATTGCGATGATGAGAGCGACCAGAATTGGAGGCTTAATTTATCCCATCTATCATTTGCTCCAACTCGTTCAGCCAGCTCCATTTTCCATCAGGGCTTTTCAGGGATGCAACAGGGATGAGGAGGAGACAGATGAAGTAGGATGAGAATCCAGGTTGGGGAACATTTGCTGAGCACACTGCTGTGGCAGTGCCCATCGTCCTGACCTGGACTGGCAGCATTCTCTGCTCCCGGGAAACCTCCATCCCTGGGAATGGTGACCTTAGCTCAAAGGTTAGACTCGATCTTGGAGGTGTTACCCAACATTGATGATTCTATGGTGAGAAAAACCCCAAAGAGGGGTGGTTTCTCTTCCCACCACTGCTCTCCCCGCCCATCAGGCAGAGGAACCAGGCCCAAGCCATGGGATTCTGGTGCTGCTCCTGGGAATCCTGCCATCCCTGGGAACTGTGACCTTTGCTCAAAGTTTGGACTTGATCTTGGAGATGTTTTCCAACATTAATGATTCTGTGGAGAGGAAAACCCCAAAGAATGGTGGTTTCTAACCCCACCACCCCTCTCCCCATCCATCAGACAGATGATCCATCCCAAGGCTGGGCTGGAGCCATCGGATTCTGGAGCTGCTGCTCCTGGCTCTGCTCGTTTTCATCTGCAATTAGCTTGGAGCAGCATGGTAAATATTTCATACCTTAGAGCAAAGGTTGTTTAATTTTTCATTCTCTTAAAGCTGCTCATGAATGTTTTACGGAGCTGATCTCCTTGGCTAGAATGGGAATGGGAAAGCACAAGAGAGATATCCTGCAGCTCCAGGCTTGGGAGTGTATCCAGTGACCCCTCATCCATGGAGGATCTTAATTGAAGGTGCTGATGAGCCCGACTGGAGCAGGATGTTGAGCAAAGCATCTTTACAGAATCTGCTGCCACATGAAATAAATGCCTCCAATATCCCTCTCCAATCCTATTTATCACAGCAGGAATTAAATTGTCCTGTATTCCATGGACTCAGCAAGAGGACAACCCCCCAGCTCATGTGTCATGGCACTTTTTCCTCTGGGGTTTTTGGGAACTCACTTTAAGTTCCACCATTGCTGGCGCCTGCCAAAAATGCCATTTCCTGAAGCTGTTGCACCTTCTCACTGACATGTGGAAGGTTAGAGCCATGCAGGGGCTTAGAACCAGGTTTCTTCCAACCCAAACTGAGTTTCTGGATGACTTCCTTGTTTCTTCTTCATTTCTTTCTCCGGGAAAAGAAAGCCGAGAGCAGCTCTGTTTGTGACATTTGCCACCCAGGCTTTCCATTCCGGATACCACGGAATTCCCCGGACTCAGATCCTTGCCTGCCTCCCTGCAGGATGAGCTGAGGGTGCAGTGGGTTGGATGAACCCAAATTAAGTCTTCAGGAAGGGACTTGGGGAATTTAATCCCAGCTGGGAACTCAAGCATGCAGGATGTGCTCCCACTGCTGCGTTCCCTCCCTCTGCCCACATCCTCTGGCACTTCAACAGGAACAGATTCCCAAAGCCTTTAGCACCCATGCACTGGAGCAGCTCCTTCCACTTGCATATTGCCAACCTGTTTTTATTGCACAGCCAGGCTGGAATGCACAGAGTCCTGGCAGGGAGCAGGTTTTTTGGAAGACTTCCTTGGAAAAAACTCCCTTTTCCTTCTCCCTGCTTTTCCCTTCCTGAGGTAGAAGCCCCATGCCTGGAAGCGCTCGAGGCCAGGTTGGACGGGGCTTGGAGCAAACTGCTCTGGTTGAAGGGTTTGGACCAAGTGGCCTTGAAAGGTCTTTTCCAACCCAAATTATTCCGTGGTTCCTTTCCCACACTCGCAGCAGCTCTGGGAAGAGAAGGGATGGCAGAGATGTCCTCCCAAACCTCTTCCAAACCTGTTCCCTGTCCTTGCTGAGCTGCCTTATCCGGGGCACATCCCTCAATCCAGTGCTCTCTGCTGCAAACGTTTGGAACTCCTTTTCCTCTGCAGAAGTGGAGGAACACATGTGAAAGATGGGGGGAAAAGAAAGGAGTAAGTAGGATAAGGGGAACAAAAAGGAGGAATATACACGTTAGAGGGAAGGAAAAGCAGGAATACACCTGATAAGGGACAAAAAAAGGAGGAATACACATGATAAAGGACTTAAAAAGGAGGAACACACACGATAACAGGCACAACAAGGAAGGAATACGCATGACAAAGGACAATTACCAGGAGTAATGAATTGCCTGAGATCTCTTATCAGATCTCTTATCTCCTTTTTTCTTCACCTTCCCTTGTTTGGGACCTGCCCAAGTGGATTCCCTGTATTTCAGCTCCCACACGGATGATACTCACAGGCTGTCTGTCTGTCCCAGGGCAGTTTGGGGTGACGTGACAGACTTTCACCAGGTTCAGGGGTGGTTTCTCCATCAAATTCCAGCAGTCTGGACACCCAGGGATAACCAAATTCCTCATCTGAGTTTGATTGCTGCCCAAACCAGGAATTCAGTCCTCCCTTCCCATGTCCCAAGCCACACTTTTAACACAGAACTGCAAGAAAATCCCCGTGGAAAAGTTATCCAATGAATGCTGCAGCTGGGATGAGCTTTCCTGAGCCTCTCCTGGGCCCTTGGAACCAGCATTTGGTGGTTCTGTCACAGAAGGACTTTGGAGAGAGTTTTGTGGTGGTCCCTCCCTGATGGCCTGAATCCACATGGGATGGAGGTGACAGCAGGAGGGATCACCTCGGGATGGAGGTGACAGCAGGAGGGATCACCTCGGGGTGGGAGCAGGGATGCTCTGAGGTCTCACCATCTGTCCCCGCTCCACACGCTGCTCAGGGACACGAGGAGCAGGAAATGTCACACTCCCTCTTTTGTGTGCCCAGAGCTGCCACTTGTGTCCCGTTCAGAGAATTCCTAGTGTAATCTGCACTCGGATTTCCATTCTTTTCCCTGGAGCGGGAGCAGGTAATCAGCCCTGGAGCTCTGAGCTGCTGGGATTTGGCAGGGAGGCTCTGCTCTTCTCCTGACATGAAATTTGGGATGCAGGTGATGGTTTGGGATGCAGGGTTTAGGGACAGCTGGATCCACACCGTTGGCACAAGGAGCAGGGACCCCGGGTTGGGCAAGGAGAGGGGACCAGCCCGTTCTGACACCTCCCACCACCGATGGCACATGGAGCTGAATCAGATGGCAGAGCCAGCAGAGCTTTGGGAACACTGACCAGGAATTCCTAATGAATGAAATCACCCCGTGGCACCTGGTGTGGCATCTGCAACCTGCTCCGTGTGTGCTTTCCATGAATCCATTAATTAGGGGCTGAGTCTGGGAGCGACATTAACAAATCATCAGGATGCGTTTGTCTGTGCTCCCTCTGAAAGCTCCCATTTGGAAATGTGATTAGGATCGGATCGTTTCAATCAGTGACCGAGGAACACGGAATCCCTGTCCTCCCTCTCTGCCTGAGTGATGCAGGCACACGGCCTTGGATTCAGGCAGCTCTCCATAACCTTTTCCTGGAAAATCAAAGGAATGGGGGTGTGAGGGGCTCGTCTTCTGCAGGGCTGGGACACCTCGTCCAAAAATCCCTTCGGAAGATTCAGCTCATGCTGGGCTTGAGCAGCAAAAAGGGAAGATAAAGGAGTCAAAGACAATAAACAGGAGGACAAAATGCTCTGGAAGGCGGTGAGGAATGTAGGTGGTGGTTTAGTGTGACCTGGGATCTCCAACAAACAATTCAGCAGCAGGGAATGGTTTCCCACCAGGAGGCTTCCTTTAGTGCTTGTCCCAAATCATCCTCACCCCAAACGCCAGCGCAGAGCCCTCTGAGGAGGGACAAACGCTCTCATCCGAGGAGGAACAAACACTCAGATCCAGACCAGATTTTTTACTTCACCTCCCCTGCCTGAAAATCTGCTGCTCCCAAAGTGTCAGACAGGGAAGAGACTCCCCTTTGTCTCTTCATTCACTGGGAAGAATCCATCATCCAACATTTTTCACCTGCCTCAGTCACAGGTAAATCCCACACCAGATTTTTTTTTTGCACTCAAACCCTTCATGCTTCCTCTCACCTCCCTCGACGGGACAAATAAAGCTCCATAATATGCAAAATCCCTGATTTTTTGAATTCCTTCCACTCCAAGATGTCTTTTGGCAAGGAGCCTCCTGCAGAAGGGATGAGCCCCATCTGTGCCAAAATGCAACTCAACCCCCCGCTTGCAGCCCTGCGTCGGATTTTGATCATAACTCTGCTTTGAATACATGGAAGCATTAAAAAAAAAAAAAAAAAAGAGGAGGGAAAGGACATTCAATGGAAAAACCAAGAGCTTTGAAATGTGAGCTGGGCTCGGGCAGCACCGGGGGCTGCTGCCGAGCAGCCTCGCCGCGCTCCCGGCGTTGTCCCGGCGTTGTCCCGGCCTTATCCCGGCGTTCCCGGCCGCTGCCCCGCCGAGAGAGCCTTTTGTCTTCCCAGCAGGCTGGGGCTGAGCGCTGGAAGCCGCTTCCCAGAGGGAAGGCAGCTTGTTTGCAAGAAAAAGGCGAGTTTTCTTTAGTTTTTTTTTTTTAATAATCTGCCATTTATTATTTTTTTTCTGTATCTACATAAATGCTGTGATTCTTTGTGGGTTTTTTTTTTCCCCACCTCTCTCCGCTAACAAATGCTCCAGTGTCTTTTCCAGCATAAAAGGGTGGGGGATGGAGAGGCACAACCCCCTCCTTCCCAACCAAACCGGCAGCATATTTGCACTGGTTAATTTAATCGGGAATTAATGCCATTAGCGGATTAAACACGGCAACAGCCCCGGCTCCCGGCGCGAATTCCGGCGGAGCAGACGGGGTGTGGATCCAGCACACGCTGACAATGAAGTGGGAAGGAGCCGGGCTGGGCGTGGTGGGATGTGCTGTCCTCCTGCATCCCTGCATCCCTGTGGGGACCAGTGTGGCACCGGGACCAGGGCAGACCAGGATGGGGCAGGGGTGGGGATGGAGGCTCAGGGAAAAGGCTCCGGGTGCATTTTTTTGGGCTAGTCTCAGTTTGTCCTCTGTAAAATGGGCAAAAAGACATGGATCCAGCATTGTCTGGAATGTCCTGATGGGAAGCGGGGAGCAGGATAGCAACAGGGTTATCCAGGAGACCCCAGGGATCAGTGGGAATGAGGGGGAAGAGGCAGGAGAAGGGAACTCTGGATCCCTTTGGCACTGCCTGAGTTGATGTCCCGGCCAGGTGACCATGCCTCTCATTTTGGATTCTGTATTTCCCAGAAAGTGGGAAACAGCTTTTATCTCGACAATTCCTTCCTTCCCTGGCCCTCCCTGCTCATTTTCCTCTGAGGATCTCAGGTTTGGAACACCTGTCCCACCATGCCCAATGGAAAACCTGGCTGCTTGATCCCCTCTGCTCCTTTCTCAGGAGCTGTACCCAAGTGTGGGACATCCTCCTCTCCCTCACCTTGGGGTGGCAAGGGGCTCCCAGGTCCCACCCCCACTGGAGGAACAGGAGAACCCAGGGGCTGGGCAAGGAGAATTGATATCATTTTGGGTGTGGAGTTTTAAGGAAGATACCCTCAGGACAAACGGGTTTGTGTGGAGAAAGCATCCAAAGGGGAAAATCCTCACACCCAGAAGCGCCTGAGTATGCAGGTGATGGGCAGGGGCTGCACCAGGGGCAGCCAAGGAGTTGACTGGAGCCAGAGGGATGCAGAGGATGCGGGGGAAGAATGAGCTGAGGTGACGTGGAGACAGCAGAGCCTGAGCCAGAGCCTTTGGAGCACAGGGAGAGAGAAAGGAAGGGAAAGAGGCCAACAGAAGCATCACTGGGACCGGTCAAACATTTCAGTTTTGGCAGCTGCGCTCCAAAATTCTCAACGAGCCCGAAAGAAAAAGAACTAAAGAGAAACCACTTCAATAAACAATAAAAATGACCAGGGCCTTTTATTGGAATGTGATTTGCACAGGATTTTTGTTCGCGGGTGACAGGATCCCCTCCCTCCCTGGCGAGGCACCTGGCAGGAGAGCAGGGCTGAATGGAGGAGGGAGGGATGAGCAGCTCGGGAATGTTGGCTGAATGGCTGGCAGCACTCCCCAGCCTCGGTGGGATGAGCTGGCACAGGATTTGGGCTTTGCTGCCAGTCCGTGGAGAGGTGAAGGAGCAGAGCAGAGCAGAGAGTGGGGGCGTCCACAGCTTCTCTCCCAAAAGTTTCCCAGGGAAGCTGTGGCTGTCCCATCCCTGGAAGTGCCCAAGGCCAGCTTGGATGGGGTTTGGGACAGCAGAAGGTGTCCCTGTGCTTGGCAGGGGTTGGACTGGTGGCCTTGAAATGTCCCTTCCACCCAAATTCTGTGTTCCCATGAAAGCTGCCCAGCAGCCACTTCCTGCTGATGCCAGTGAGAGCCCAGAGCTGCAGCTCCTGACTGCGGGAGATGTTTCTTGCCTGGCTGCATCCCTGCAGGACTCCTTGCTGCCTCTCCCAGCCCAGAGGGTGCAGAAAGCCCTGGGTGGGTGCTGAGGACCTTTGGGTGCTCCCTGGCACTGCCTCCAAGTTCCACGTGCCCCTCTCCCACCCACATCCCCCTCTCTGGAACCCCCAGCCATCCTGTTTTCCATTAGGTCCATTAACTTTTGGACTCTTAATCCCCTTCATGGAATAAATCACTGCTCCCAGGCTGATAACTCCTCTTCCCCTGGAGCCATCACCCCGGGCTTTCATTCCAGGCGGGATTGGAGGCTCTCCCTGCTGGCTGCAATCAAGCTGCATTCTTTCAGCAATTATTTTGTGGCGCTGCTCTCCCCTCGGGAATTTCGGGGGCTCGCAGCTTTTTGTGCTCACAGGCTTCCTGTGGCTCCTTATCTCCAGCCAAGAGGTCCTTCCATTCCCCCTCCTCCGTCTGCCACGGCCCTGGATATGGATCCTGGTCCAAAATGCTTTCTGCACACGTTTGTCAGGCTGGAGCTTTTGCAGCTGGGCTGGGAGGGCAGTGTCGTGTTCCCTGTCACCAGGGGGGAGCAGCTGGGATGCATGGGATCAGCAGTTTTGGGATCACCAGGATAACTGGAGGAGGCTCTACAAGAGTGACACAGAAAAATGGGGGATAGGGAGGAGAGGGGGAATTCAGAGGCACAAAGGAGCCTTTGCTTCCCTTAGGGCCTTGCTGTGATCTTTCGCTGGGGACTCCTCATCCCTGAACGTGGCCAAGGCCAGGTTGGACAGGGCTTGGGGCAGCCTGGGGTATGGGAGGTGTCCGTGCCCATGGAATGGGATGGTCTCTGAGGTGCCTGTGCCTGCTCAGCCCATCCATCCCCTCTGTGACATTCCTGACACCACAGAACTCACCAACCATGCAGGATCCTCAACATGGATGGTTTAGACATAACACTAAGGGACAAAACAACTCATTTTCCTTTGGTTTTATTTTGGGGTTGGATCCACCCTCTCTCTTGAAAAGAATTTGGATCTTATTCTCCAGGAGGAGCCACTCAGAGCGGTGGTCCCCTGCCAGCAGGATGGACCCTCTCAACCTCATCCACTGAGATTCCCTAAAGCACAGCCCTGGCGTGGAGCTGGCTTTTGGGCTTACACAGCATTTCCTGAGGAAGGATTTTGAGGGAAAATTTCCCACAACTACAGGCTTGGAAGGTTTTTGGCTGACGCCTCATGGATCCATGCAGTGCAATACCTGGACCTGGGGGGCAGGAGCTCTGGCAAGGATTGGAGCTGGAATTGCCATTCTGGGAATGCTCAAGGCCAGGCTGGACAAGACTTGGATCAAACTGATCCAGTGGAAGGTGTCACTGCCCCCAAAATCAACTCCAGGGCACCACGGGGATCAACAACATTGATGCCTGGATAAACCCACTTCTCCTGAGCACAGGAGAAAAATCCCTACTTTTGGAAGGAGCTGAGCAGGGTGTCACTGGTTTGATGTGTCCTGAGCGCTCCCCCAGCTCCTGAGCCCACTCCAGCCAGCTCTTCACCTGAGGCATTCCGTGATTCCGGGGCTCCAATCCAGCCGCATTCCTGAGACTCACAGATAACAGGGAGTGAGAAAAGGAGCCTCTTTGTTCAGCCATTTCCCTGCTGCCGCCGCTGCTGCTGCAGTGTGTGGATAAAGCATCTTCAACAAGAAGAATTAAACCTGGAAGGAGGGAAAACATTCCCTGGGAACTCCCATTCTCCCGGCTGTGTTCCTTGGGAAATGCGGTAACACCGGTGCTCCAGCAGCTCTGCTGCTCTCAGCCCTGGGTATGGACATCGCTGCGCTCCAGAGGGGCAGGGTTGGAGCCATGGGAGAGTTGGGAGCTGCAGGGTGTCCTGTCCAGGCATGTCATTCCTGGGAGAATCTCTGAGCCGTGCATTGGCTCCGGGCTCTGTGGAAAAGCAGCCGTGCTGGAGCAATTAAAGCAGGCGGGAATGTGACACAAATGTGGGGCTGTCTCGTCAAGTTAAGGGAAACTTCCCAGCTCACCTGGGGGGTTTGCCCTTTGAACCAGAGCCTGGCTCTTCCCTGGAGCCCCAGGCCTGGGATGCCGAGGATGGAATCAGATCTCCATCCCCACAGGGTCATCCTGCTGCTCCTGCCATCCTTCCCTCCTGTTTAGGAATTCCTGGAAGCCAGGAGGGATTCCGTCACCACAGCCTTTACCTGGTGGCTTTGCCTGGTCTGCTGGGCAGTGCCAAGGCCTCCTGTCTGCCAGGGAATGTTCTGGATCCAGTGAAGAAGGCAGGAGCTGCAGGGAATCCTCTTGGTTCGAGGTCCATGGCACAGCCAGTCCATCCTGAGCAGTGACCAAGGCTTTCAGCCTCCAGACAAACTGGCACTGGATATGTTGGATGTGTCCAAGGCCAGGCTGCATGAGGCCTGGAACGACCTGGAATAGGGCAAGGTATCCCTGCCCATGGCAGGGGAATGAGATGACCTTGAAGGTTGCTTCCCACCCAAACCATCCTGGGATTCCATGACTCCATGATTCTCTGCTGTTCTTCGTGGCAGTGGTGCAGAAAATCCCTGTGAAAAGCAGGCACAAGCTGAGTTCTCCCTACTGGACTTTTAAATAAACAGCTGCAGGCAGCCAGAGCCGGGAGCAGGAGCGAAAGGAAAGGGAAGCTGAAATGAAATCCATGAAATCCTCCTCTTCTCTCTGTCTTCCTCTGCTTTGTTTCACCCCTGACATTTACTCTGCTTAATAAAAGCAGAATTTATGTTTGACTCCCAGAATGGTGCCTTTGAATCTCCACGATCCTTCAGGATCCTTCAGAGCTGTGTGTGCACCCAGAAAAAGTGAGGATGAATCCCAGACTGGGGGAGGAGAGAGCACGAGGGGCACTGGGGGTCAAGATTGTGATGTTCCAAATCCCAAAGGCTTTAGGAGCCGGATTAATGCTGCGGCCCCAATGACAGAGACTTACAAGGCTCACCTGGGAATCTCTGAGCATCCCAGATGTCCTGGGAGAGCTGTTCCTGTGGGGTGACAGGGGGTCACCCCCTGGTTATCGCTTCTCCTGGTGGGAAGTGACAGAAACCCCTGGAAATGAAACATTGGAGTTTCCATCAGCGACATCCTGGGGCAGTCGGAGCTGATCAGCTCCAGATGGGATGGCAGGATCCAATTAATGCTCCTGGCCCAGGGGAGGGAGAGGACTGGGGGGGCTCTGGTGAGGATGGGATGGGCTCTGGGGGAGTCTGGGATGGGCTGGTGGGTGGAGGAGTCATGCAGGTGGAGGGCACGTGGTGCTGTGGGAGGAGAGGGCAGTGGGATGGTGGGATACTGGGATGGTGGGCTGGTAGAGTGGCGGGCACAAAGCTCATGTACAGGTCCCAGGGTGCCCACAACTGCCAGGTGACGGGAGAGAGGAGAGGAATGACAGACTCAGGCGGCCCAGCAGCATTCCAGGCCTTCCATGGACTCTCCAGATTCCTCTCCACAAAATAGAAATAAAAATTTGCCAGTGATGCCAGTCCTGGGATGAAAATCCATCCCTGCTTTAGACTAAGCAGTGGGGCAGGAAGGGGATTATCCCTGGGATCCCTGTGAGGAGGGATCAGCCTGTGGCTGCTGCCAGCCCCTCCCTGCTCTCCCATCCCAGCCCATTCCCAGGGGTCTCCAAGGCCTGTCCTAGTTTGGGGCTCCATCTCCTCCTGCTCTCCCTGGATGAGCCCATGCCCCTATGGGGTTGTGGGGTGGGCTGGCAGCCACCAGCACCAGGGGGGTCCCAATTCCAGGGCCGCAGTGTCCTGGTGGGACTCACATGGCTCTGGCACTCCCTGCTCCCACTGATTAATGACTCCTTACCAGAGCCCAGCTCCCTGTGGAAAGGAGTGTTTCCGTTTGCCCAATTAGAGCTGAAGACGTGATCTCATTAATTCTGGAGGTGCCAACATGGACGAATTAATTTCGGGGGGTATTTTCAGGGATATTTGTCTCCCAGGGCTGCTTGGAGCTGCCCTGTCAGGGAGGAGGGATGGGCTCAGCGCTGAGGGGCTGTGGGGGCAGCTCTGGCATTCCCGGCGTAGATCCCACGCGCCATGTTTGCTTTGGCTCTGCTTCCCATCCCTTCAAGTGGGTCCTGGCTGGAGGATGACAGGGGCCAGTGACAAATTGGGAACATTCTTTGGGAATCAGGGCCCAAAGCAGCGGGGTCAGCACGGGGAGGCCGGGGCCTGCGCGTGGTTCTTCTCACACGAGCTCAGGCTTGAAAACCGGGAAGAAAAATCATCCCCAAGTCCCTCAGGTCCCTCCAGAGCCTCTGGATGGAAATTAATGAGCTGGAACGTGGCAGCGGAGATGGGAGTGGGGGAACTCAACAGCGCTGGCAGCTATAGGTGAGGAATTGTGATCACTTTTGGGGCACATGTGGCACTGGGGAGTGGGTGCATCTGTGCCCAGTCCTGTGCATGGTGCCAAGGGGATTTCCTGCCTCCTGCCTGTTTTCCCAGCTCTGTCTGGCTGCCTGGGGCCCTGAGGTGGGCATGGAGTGGGGATGGGGTGGAGCTGAACCTGCTTGAGAGTGGGAATGGGGAAGGAGCATGAGGTCATGGCACAGCACAGGACACACGGCATGGCATGGGACACACGGCACAGCACAGGACACACGGCATGGCATGGGACACATGGCACAGCACAGGACACATGGCATGGCATGGCATGGCATGGAGCACATGGCACAGAACACACAACCTCGGTATAGGACACATGGTATGGCATGGGACACCTGTCTAGGGATATATGGCATGGCATGGCACACCTGACATAGCACGGGACGCATGGCATGGGACACGTGGCACAGCCACACACCCTCGGCACTGGGCTGCCACATCCCTCAGAAAGGCTGGAGGAATTTGGGACCATTATCAGCCCAATAAACCCAAAGCCCTTGGGATCACTCTCAGGATTTTATTTTCTCTGTCTCACTTTTTCCAGTTATTTCATCCCTTAAATTGTTTTTCTCCCTCTGAGATATGCCCTGAAATTTTCCTCGACCTGCACGGCAGAGCCGGAGGCTCCGCTCTGCTCCTGCTCTCCCGAGCCACGCAGCGGTGTCACAACGGCAAATTAAGCTGTCGAAGCCTTTTCCACTCTCATCTCTCCCTTGGTTTTGTTGTTGTTTTCCTGGCCACATTCCCCCGTGGAGACTCCAGGTTCCGGCTGATTTTCCGTTCATTCCGTTTCAAAGGCGCCGGCTCTCCCCGGCCTTCAGCAGGTGCCAGCTCGGAGCTGGCAGTGCCAGCGCTGCCCAGCCCAGCCCAGCTCCTGCCAGCAGCCAGCCTGCATCCATGGAGAGGGGTGGCTGCATCCCAAAGCTCCCTGGGCCTCCTTCCAGGACGAGGGATGGCTCCCGTGTGGAGCGGTCAGGGTGCCAGCCCCGGGCTGTCCTCATGCCACAGGGTCTCTCACTGGTGTCCCCACTGCCAGGACATGGCTGGCAGCAGCTGGGCAGGGCTCTCCTTGGAAGGGATTGATAAATAACCAGCTCCAGCCTTCACTCGGGCTCCTGGGAATTTTAAACCAAACTTTGTGGTGCTCCAGGAATTAATTCTGCCTTGCAAAGCTGGGCTCAGCTCCTTGGCTCTGCTGCTCCTCATGCCATGCCCTTGGTTCAGCCAGCAAGCCCAAGCATCTCCTCCAGTAACTCCTCCCAAATTGCAGGAGTTGCTCTGAATCTGAGTGCCAAGGTTTAGGTTCCCATATTTTTCCATCCCTTTTGGCTTTTTCACCCACCAGGTACCAGCAGAGCTGCCTCTGGGTGGGTTCACCAGTGAGGGATGAGCTTTCCCTCCAGCTTTGGGGATTAACAGGGTTTTCCAGGACACCCTCAATTCAGAGCCCACAGACAAAGCCAGGCTGGTAACACAGATGAGGAATCCCAGAGGTAAAAACACTGGGCTGAACAATTCCACCCTCTCCAGCTCCCAATCGAAGGATGAGCAGAGTGAAGAAGAGTCACGTTGGTTTCACCTCCCTCTGAACAGAGGAACACTGGAGAAGATCTGTGGTTTTAATGTCTTTTTTTCTGGCAGACTCCTACCCATCATCCTTTCATTGTCCTTCCTCCCTGGCAGGGATGAGAGGAAAAAAAAACCTAAAAAAGAATTACCAGGAATCTGTGCTTCCCAGAAGTGCTGGAAGAGTGGCTGGTTCTCAACTCCTGCTCCCACCAGACTCAGTGCCTCAGTTCCCCTCATCCTCCTGCAGCCCAAACCCCCATGGATCCCTGCACCCCAAAGCTCAGTGGATTTCTGAACCTCAAAACCCCATGGATCCTTGCACCCCAAACCCCTGTAGATCCCCTCATCCCAAACCCCCGTGGATCTCTGCACCCCAAACCTCAGTGGATCCCCGCATCCCAAACCCCCGTGGATCTCTGCACCCCACATCTGATGGAAAGCCCAGACCTGAAAGCAACACTGGGAATTCAGTCAGGGGAAGGAATGGCTTGGGAATGGCCTGTTCTGTCCCTCCTGGAGTGAAGCCAGGACTCGAGCTGAGCCCCTGAACCACCTTTTGGGGTGCAGCTGGTCCCTGGTGTGTCCCCCAGGGCAGAAACAAGTGGCAGGAGGGAGGCAGGAGTGCAGCTATTGGGAGCCCACCCGGACAAACACTTCCAAACGCTTCCACAGCCACATTTTGAGGCAATATCCACCCCCTGCTGCTTCCTTCCCTTGATCAAAGCCCAGCCAGGAGGAAAGTCCATCTGGGACACACGGAGCTGAGCCTTTCCTGAGCTCTGGGGCTGGCAGCGACATCTCCCTGACAAATCCAACCGGGAGAAACGGCAAAATGAGAGGCTGGGAGCTGTGAGCATTTCCCAGCTGACTGGTGATGTGTGTGGGGAACATATGGACAGTCTGTGCCCGCTGTCCCACAAAACCTGCTGATTTTACACTTGGATTTCTCAGATTCCCTGACAGCTTTGGAGACCGGCTCCGACAGCCTGGGATTGAGGGGCACTCGGTGCCGCTGCTGCTGTGCCCGGAATGGGCAGGGAATGCTGGGCACAGCCGGGCTGCTCCAGGGTGCCAGGGGTGTGGGAAGGGGTGAGTGACAGCACCAACCCCAGGCATCAACCCCGGATTTCAAACAGCTTGGGAAAGGCAAGGTTTGTATTTGGCTGTCAAGGATTTCTATTTTCCATGGATTTTGCAGCTCTTGCTTGGACTGAAATAGCACCGAAGCTGCTGCTTCTCCTGCACCTGCCAGGCTGGATCTGCCAGGCAGGGTTGGGCTGTGCTGTCCCAGTTCCACCCAGTGTTCAGGGCTGGGAGCACTGGGCAATAAAGACAATGCCACATGTGGTCCCTCTTTGTCACCTGCTGGGTGGCTGGGATCCATCTCTGATGCGCTGAGAGGCAATTCCACATGTTGTGCCTTGGTTTTTCTATTTCCAGGATAAAAAAAGCAGGAAAATGCTGTTGCTGGGTCAGGCCATGGGTCTCCTTTGATGCCCCCATTTCTGCCACATCCCAAGGGCCAATTTGGAGATTCACAGATGAGGAATCCAGCAGGACAGGGTGAGATTTGCTCTCTCACCTTCTGATCCAAAGCTTCCCTGGCAGAGGGAACAGCCAGGCTGGAACATTTCCCAGCCCAGAATGGACTTCTAGCACCTATTGGAGCCTGTCTGTAGTTGTGCTGCTGCAAAACCCTGTGGGGATAAATCCCAAAGGATAATCTTGCCTTTGTGAGAAAAGCCAATTTATTAACCTTAAAAGACTCCAGGGAGTCCAGGGCTTCCAGCACAGCCCTCACACAGGGAATGAGGGATTTGTGAGCTCCCTCGTGGTCATCCCTCAGCTTCTTCCTCTATGGAATGGATTTGTTTCTGTCCCAGGAAAGGGAAAATGGAGAAATGGGGAGGTGGGTTTGGATGCCCACCCCCAAAGCAGCTCTGTAGGGAACCACAGAAGTGCCCACCTAGAATGCACCTGTTGGGTCACCCCAAGGAGGGGAGAGCTGGGAATGTTCAGGCTGGAGAACTTAGAGCCCCTTCCAGTGCCTAAAGGTGCTCCAAGAGAGACTGGACAGAGGATGGAGTGACAGGAAGCAGGGAATGGCTTCCCACTGCCAGAGAGCAGGGTTAAGTGGGATATTGGGAAGGAATTCCTGACTAAGAGAGTGGTGAGGCCTTGGCACAGGGTGCCCAGAGAAGCTGTGGCTGCCCCTGGATCCCTGGCAGTGTCCCAGACCAGGCTGGACAGGGCTTAGAGCACCCTGGGACAGTGGGAGGTGTCCCTGCCCATGGCAGGGGTGGCACTGGTTTTATAGATCCCTTCCCAGCCAAACCATCGTGGCGTTCTGTGATTCCACATTCCTGCTCAGAGAAAAGCCAGGATGAGCTCCCAGCCAGTGACTCTGGCCCAGCCTCACTCTGTACCTTGTTTTAACTCCCTGGAGACTGGATTCCTGCCATGTGAAGGGACTCTGGTGGCAGATCCCAGTGTCCCCTCTGTCGGTGATGTTCTCAGGTGACAGGGGCTGGGATCTCCCCCGGGGGACTGTAAAACACCAGGGTCATGCAGGGCTGCAGCAGCTCTGCTATCAAAGGTTCCCAGGATCAAGGGAAATGCTGATTCTGCTCCAATTGCTCGGGAGCACAGAAGCAAAACCCTCACAGTCAAATTACCACGGAAGTGTCTTGCAGAGACACTCCAGAGATTCCCTGGAGTGCATCCATCAGAGAGGGAGGATTTGGAGAATGGGGAAATAATAGTAGCACACTCCAGTCTGGCATTAACTCCCTAATTCCAGGGGTTTGCAGGGCCCTGGGTGGAACTAATGCAGGTTCTCCCTGTATTTATGATTATCTGCAGTGTTAAATATGAGCACTAATCACGTGGGGGATTGGGGCTGGCGCTGGGAAGGCTCTGCCTGGCTGCAGGACTCGTTTGCTCATGCAGGGGTGGGATGGAACAAGCAAACCCAGCAAAGCAGAGGGGGAAGGCTCCAAGGGGCTTCTCAAATGCATGTTCCATGGAATTATAGAATCCCAGGATGGGTTGGGTTAGGAGGGACCTTCAAAATCATCCAGTCTCACTCCCTGCCTTGGGCAGGGACACCTTCCACTATCCCAGGCTGCTCCAAGCCCTGTCCAACCTGGCCCTGGGATGGGGCAGCCACAGCTGCTCTGGGAATTCCATCCCAGCCCCTCCCCACCCTCAGAGCCAGGAATTCCTTCCCAATATCCCATCTAACCCTGCCCCTGGTAGTGGGAAGCCATTCCCTGTGTCCTGTCCCTCCAGGCCCTTGTCCAAATTTCCCTCCAGCCCTTTTGGAGCCCCTTGAGGCACTGGAAGGAACTCTAAGTTCTCCCTGGATCCTTCCCTTCTCCAGGTGGACAAACCAGATGAAATCAGCTTCTTGAGCAAAGGTGAGATGGAAGGAGAGTCAGGAAGGGGAGAGAGATCAGCAAGAACCAGGGCTGATCCCAGAGGGAATCCCCAAAGGCTCTAAGGCTGCTCCCTTGGACACAAAATAACAGAGACCGACCTTTTGGAGCGAGCTCTGGGAAGCCACAGGACAAATTCATAAGCCAGAACCTGGGTCTTTAAGTGGAGAACCTTCCAGAAGCTTTCCAGTACCTAAAGGGGTTGGGAACTGAGCCGAGGGATGCGGCTGAGCGGGGCTGATTCCAGAAACCTCTCCCACTCTGCCTCCCTCTCCTGTCTGGTGGAGCCGCCAAGTCTGGGAGCAGAAATCCACATTTCTGTGGGGAAGCGGTGGCTGCACACGCTGGGAAAAAGCGCTTTGGGATCCTCCTGAGGGGAAGAGCAGCAGAAACCCAAACTGGTGCTCCAAGTGGGATGGGAGCCGGACGTGTCCTCGGTGAGCAGCTCTCCATGTGTGTGGTGCGCCTCGTGCTGGGCATCCAGCCTCTGTTTCCACACAGAAATATGGATTTAATCCTCCAGTGATGCTCTCTAATGCTCAGTAATGATCATGGCTCGGGTTTTCAGATGTATTTTAGATTTCCCAGCCCGGCTGTGGGATGTGAGTGAGATGCAACAGAAACATTCAAAACATATTTAAAGAAGGGTTTGCAGCAGCTCCAGAGTGTTCCTGCTACCAGGCACAGGGATGAACTGGCCAGCTGGGAGAGTTCTGGGAGGATCTGTTGGAAAGGCAATTGGCACATCCTTAGCCTGGAATGCAAATCCAGTTGGATTGGAGGAAGTCCAGGACCAGGCAGCCTCTTCACATGCTGGATCTGGAGGCCAGGTGCCACCTCTGAGCAGGAAACATGAAGATGGATCTGAAAAATCAGAGATGAGAGGTGGGAATGAGCTGTTGGGAGCCTTCTTGGTCTATGCAGAGGTGGGGAAAAGCCCGTGGAGGGTCTGGATGTAGCCTGGGTGTTCCAGCCTGGCCCCCGAGGATGGAGAGGCCTGGAGGAGAAGGCAGGAGGTGTTCAAAGGTACATGAGGTGAGCACAGAACGGTTTTGGTCTTCTCAGAGCTCAGCAATAGCACTGGGGTTGGAACAGGCGAGTTTCCAGTGTGTCAGGAGGAGGAGGAGGAGGAGGGGTTTGGGGAGGATGGATCTGCTCCCTGCTTCTTCCAGCAGCATCACTGGGGATTGGAGGAGCCTCCATGAAGAGAGCAGAGCAGGGTGACGGTGCTGAGCTGGTGCTTGTTGTCACCTCCTCAGGATGTCACCCCCACCAGGCTGTGCATTCCCACCTTCTGGACTGCCAACAGCACCCTGCACCTCTGTACAGAGTGACAGAGATCTTCCTCCCTGGTCCTGCCCATTTCCCCTGTCCCTGAAAAGCCCCTGAGGACAGACCAGCCCATCCCTGCAGGGACGGGGGGACTTTGGGGCTCAGCAGATCGTGACCCATGGGGGAGACTTGGAAAGATGCCATCCCTGGGCGCTGGGGGTTTTGCTTTCCCAAGCAGGGATTTTTCTCAGGGTCACCTCCTCAGCAGCTCCGTGTGCTGGAATCTGCTGAGCGGGCACGGAGAGGCCAGGCAGGGTAGGGAGCAGCCTCCCATGCATCAGGCTCAGGTGTGAGCTGAAGTCCCATTGATTTCTAATCAGTGAGCTCATGTTCCCCAGGCTGCGGTGAGACAGGGTCAGCAGCCAGGGGAGGGTGGGGGGATCCTGCACTTGGGGTGGTCCCGGGGTGGGACTGACAGAGCCGCTGACAGAGGCTGAGTTATGGCTCCAGAGATGGTTTGGAGGGTTCCTGGAGCCTCAGTTATTGTCTGGCTGAGTCCTGCTCGGGGGAGAGCAGTGAGGGAAGGACGTGTGAGCCATAAACCACGTTGTCTTTTAATGAACAGGACTCCCAGGGGATCAGGACTATTTTTTACTCCGTCGTTTTTCTTTCCTCAGCTCCAGGAAAGTTGTTGAGTGTTGTGTCTGCCAACTGCAGGCCAGATGCTCCAGGAGAACCGGAGTCATGTCCCATCCAGCCTGGCCCAGCCCAGCTGACATTCCCATGGCATTCCCATCTGCTCCCAGGCTGCCCCAGAGCTGCTAGTCCAGGCTGTGGTCACCCCAACCAGGAGCAGCCACCAGGGTTTGATATCCCAGAGATGCTCCCAGGAGAGCAGGGCCGTACAATTCCCCACGAGGGACCTGAGTAATGCTGCTGCTGCTGCTGAAGGAAAAGCAGTGATCAACCCTGAAATCCAAGTGTTGGAGGGGTTTGGAAGAAAAGCAAGTCCAGGCTCACTCTCCTAAGCGTGAGAAAAGTGCACAGAAAGCACAGGGATGTCTCTGTTTTCTCCTTGCAAAGCTGATCCTCTGGGTGGCTGTGGGGAAGGACCTTCCTGCAGAACCCCAGTTGCTCACCCCACCTTCCACACCTCCCCCTTCAGCAACAGAGACCTGCTCCAGAGCCTGAGGATCCCAGGAGGAAATAAGGGGGGAAGAAAAGACAGGAATTAACATTTGGAAGCCATAACATGTGCTGCAATCTGACTCCAGACTCACTCCAGACTAACTGGAGACCAAATTCCAGGCTGTGCCCTTTAAGGACAGGCTGTGGTGGCACACCTTGATCTGGGTTTGGTAGGACAGTGTGACAGGGTTGGTCTCTTCTCATTGCTGTGAAACCCTCCTGGAGTCAGGAAAGTGCCCTGAAGTGTCTGGCTGGGGCTGGGGTCTGAGCCCTGTCTGCTGGGACCTTTGCTCTTTGTGGGGAAGGTGCCTGGCAGTCCCCAAACCCAGCTGTGGGGTCACTGGGCTGTGTTGGGTGGGACCAGCCAGGGCTCTGACCCCACAGCAAACCCAGGGGCACGGGGTGGAAGGGCTTTGAAAGGTGACCCCTGGGATGTGCTGGGAATGCTGCAAGCCCAATGCCTGTGATGGGAACATGGCTCTGCCCCACCCACAGCCCCTCTGAGCATGGGGAGGTCCCACCCTCCACCTCAGCCCTTCCCTCCCATCACAATTCCAGCTCCACGCGGGATCGATGCCATCCAAGCTGCACCTGTGGCCAGCAGGGATGAAGGGATGGGCAGGGCCCCTTCTCTGCCCAGCACTGGGGACCTAAATCAGGATATTCTGTCCCCTCAGCAGAGCCAAGTGACATTTCCCAGCACAGGCACTTTAAAAAAGAACAATAAATTGGGAGATCTGCGCTGAGGTCGGCTGCAGGAGCAGGATCCCCTTTCAGGGAGTATTTTAGGATGAAGGCACTACAGCTGTTGGTTGGTTAATCCCTCTGCCCTCCCCATCAACCTCCAGAAAGGACTTTGCAGCCTCGCGCCAGCCAGGAATAAATCAGGAAATGGCACTTTGTCCTCCCCAGGAACAGGCTCTCCCCAGCCCCTAGAACCTGGCATCTGAGCCCAGCATCTGCTCAGGGGGACACCCTGCCACAGTCAGGCTGTGTTCAGCTCCCAGCGATCTACAGAATACACCTTCAGCTCCTGGGACCCATGGGACACAGGTTTGGCTCTCAGGGACATATGGGACCCACACACATCCCTGAGCTCCCACGGACATGATGAGGAATCCATCAGAGTGGGAATGAGAACAAAAGCAGAGCCAGGCACAGGGTGGGATTGTTGGGGTGCCCTGGGCAGGGCCAGGGGCTGGACTGGATGATCTCTGTGGATCTCTTCCAGCCTGGGCTATTCCTTGGTTTTCCTTCCCAGAGGATTGGGCTGGTGCAGGACCAGCTCTGCCCTCTCCAGTAAAAAAGGTGATGAGGGACCAATATTTTGATCCATTTTTTCCCAACACCTTGGACAAAAGCAGGGATTTATAGCCAGGTCTTGGCAGGAGGGACAGGTTTTTTCCCAGAGGCATTGGCAAATCTAAATTCCTTATTCCCAGAGACACCCCCAGCTGTCAGCCACCATCATTACAGGGCAAGAACAGGAGCTGAGCCAAAAGTCCATCAGTTCTGGGGGAAGCATTTGTTCCAAGGGGGATGAGATTCCCACACATCTCAGAGCTGTGTCCCCAGCCCACAGGAGCTGCAGCTCTCTAAGGATGCCTCTACTTCCACAAAATTCCCCTTGTTCCAGGAGGCTGGGGACCGCTGGCTAACAGGGCTCCAGTCACTCCAGAGGGATGTGCCCATGGAATGGAAGGGCTCCAGATGCCCTCAGCCTCCCGTTCTCCTGGGAACCCTGCACAGAGCATCCAAAGAGGGGAGAGATCGCAGAGCTCAGGCTGGGAAGGAGACATGGTCGTGGCTCTGGGAGGCTTTGAGGAATTAGAAGTGAAATTGCAGATGAATCTATCAAAATACATATTTTTCCCTGGCATTTTAATGGAGACTCATGCAAAGAGAAGAAAGCCCACCCCATCTTGCATTCCCAGCCTCCTACTCTCCAAGGTTATTTATGGGCTTGCTACAGAAGTTGGGTTTTTTCCTCCCCTTTTCTTTTCTCTTCTCTTCTTTTTCTTCCCTGCTTTTGCAAATTGAATTATTTAAATGTGTTGTTTGGCAGCCTCAAATCCCAGCGTTTCCCTCTCTTTCTCCCTTGGCTGCCATTTCTTTCTCTCCTTTCTGCTCCTGCATTTTCAGGATCATTTCCCATGTTGTTCCAGTGGCATTTATTGAAATTTGCACAAAAAAAGATCCTTCTTCAATGCCACCATTTCAGCCCTGGCAGGAGATTTATGGGGGCAGGAAGACACCCGTGGCGGGGAGGTTTTGCTGGGAGAAAGAAAGGAAGGAGGGAAAGGAAATGTGGTGGAAAAGCAAAGGATGCCCAGAGCTGGGGATCAGGGAGGATCCACAGAGGTGAGGGAACAAGGGGACAGCCCTGCTCCTCCACGGGTGACACACGTGGTGACATGGGCACGACACAAGTGCACATGGAGGGGTTGGTGTCAGGGCTGTGTGGGTGTGTGGAGGGAGCACAGACACCCCTGAGTGGCCTCAGGCACCAGTGACACTGGGGACATGGCCTGGAGAGGGGCTGGCATTGCTTTGGGGTGCTTGGGCACACCTGGGGGACACTTTGGGACATGCCTGGTGTGCACTTGGAACATGCCTGATACATGCTTGTCTCATGCTTGGTCAGCACTTGGCACATGCTTGGTGTGCAATTGGGGTGTAATGAGTGTGTAATTAGTGTGTAATTGGTGTGTAATTAATGTGTAATTGGTGTGCAGTCGGTGCACATTTGGTACACGCTTCGTCCATCCTTTGTGCTCACGTGGGGCTCGGGGCACTCTTGGTGAGCCCTTGGAGCACTCATGGGACACATTTGGTGACAATCGGTACATCTTGGGCACACACTTGGTTCATGCTTGGTGCACACTTGGCACACACTTGGCACACATTTGGGACACATTTGGGACAGATTTGGCACATACTTGGCACATATTTGGGACACATTTGGTTCATGCTTGGCACACACTTGGCACACATTTGGTTTATACTTGGTGCACACTTGGCACACATTTGGCACACTTTGGCACACATTTGGCACACACTTGGTTCATGCTTGGTGCACACTTGGTGCACACTTGGCACACATTTGGGACACATTTGGTTCATAGTTGGTGCATACTTGGCGCACATTTGGCACACGCTTGGCATACACTTGGCACACACTTTGTACATATTTGGGACACAATTGGTTTATGCTTGGTGCACACTTGGCGCACATTTGGTTCATATTTGGTGCATACTTGGCACATATTTGGCACATGCTTGGCACACATTTGGTACATACTTGGCATACTTGGTGCATACTGGGCACACATTTGGCACATGCTTGGCATACACTTGGCACATATTTGGGACACACTTGGTTCATGCTTGGTGCACACTTGGCACACATTTGGACATACTTGGTTCATGCTTGGTACACACTTGGCACACATTTGGCACACATCTGGGACACACTTGGTTCATCCTTAGTTCATGTTTGGTGTACTGTTGGCACACATTTGCACACATTTGACACCCACTTGGCACACACTTGGCACACATTTGGCACATATTTGGTGCACATTTCATACACATTTGGTTTACATTTATTGCACTCTTGGACCAATCCCTCCATGGGCACCCAGCGCAGCTCCCAGAGCTGTCTCTGAGCCTGCATACCGTGCAGGAGCCACTCTTGGAGCTGTTTGAAGGAGCGCCGCTCTCCAGCCTCGCTATCTCTAATCCTGCTTCAAAGCCAGCTCCTTCTATTTCCATATTGACTTATGATTCCTTTAATTGACTTTCTTGCTTCAGAATTGTACTTACTTAATTAATCTGATTACGTTTCTGCTTCTAGTAAAAGAGTTTCTGTGTTGCAGCCCAGAGGTGAGGACGTTCCTGGGGAGGGATGAGCTTCTGGTTGATCCCACCAGCAGATAGAGCCTGCAAAGCATTTTGGGATCCTTTGGAAGGGGAGGACAGGCAAAAGCCATGGAAAGTGCCGCAGCAATTTCCATTTTCACACACGCAGCAGCTTTCCTCGTGGCAGGAGTGAGGCACATCCCTCGTCAGTGGGATTGAATTATCTCCATAAATTCATTACATTTTAAAAATATGATAATCAGCACGGAATGAGCCTCCCGAGGGAGACGGAACATGAACATCTCAAGTACTGTTAATAATCAGCCTTTATTTTACAAATGCCCAGGGCTGGCTCGCAGCCCCTCCGTGGTGGAGGGGCTGGTGCTGTGCCCCTGCCAGGACCTCGTCAGTCATCGGCCCCAGGGTGGTGACCCAGACACAGCTGGGATTTGGGCTGGACAGTCTCTGCTGCTCCAAATGCTCCACATAAAGCCTGGGCACTCACTGCCCTTTGGGGTCCCCACAGGTGGTGGCCCACTGCGGCACCTGTCCAATGACTCAGCTTCTCCCACATCACCCCCACAAATACCAGGATTTAGGGGATGATTAGTGACAGTTTGACACAAATCTGGGACAATTTCACACTGAATCCATTTGTGATCATAAAGGATCCCACAGGCGTGGGGTTGGAAGTGTGTCCTGGCTCCAGCACTCCTGGGGACAGGGGCTTGGAGGAACTGGGGGTGTCTCACTTTTGGCACAACCTGACAAGGTCAGGAGAGTTCCCAGACCAGCTCAGGGATGAGCCAGGGCAGGGGGTGCCCATGGTCACCTCACCACCTCAGAATCCCACAACTGGATTCCAAATGGAATGGTTGGGATTGGGAGAACCTCAAAGCCCATCCACTCCCACCCCTGCCATGGGCAGCGACACCTTCCACTATCCCAGGTTGCTCCAAGCCCCATCCAATCTGACCCTGGACACCTCCAGGGATAGGGAATCCACAACCTCCCCGGGCACCCTGTGCCAGGGCCTCCCCACCCTCACAGTAACAAAAGAAAGCCAAAATCCCACTTGGACACTGTCACTGTAAAGTTTTCCTCTTTATTATTCCACTTTGGTGGCAGACAGGCGGCTCCTCCACCCCCGTTTGTTAAACACTGATTAATTATTAAATTGGCCATTAACTATTAATAGCTGATTTTGTGAGTGTTAAAATGCCAGCCCTGTGCAAAGAGAGCTGTGTCTCTGGCAAACCTCAGGAACCTCAGGGAATGAATCCTCGATAATCAATCCGGCCTCTGCTCCATTTGCCATTCCTGTCTCATCCTCTCTGCTTTTGGCACCACTTCAGGGGAGTTTATACAAATGGAAAAGCCAATTTTACTGCTGCTGGAAATTCTCAGCTCCCCGAGATGATGGCAGAGCCCTGTGCTTTCCTCCAGTGCTGAAGGGGCTCCCTGATCCAGTTCTGCCTCTGCAACGCAATCATAAAATCCTGGAATAGTTTGGGCTGGAAGGGACCTTAATTCCCATTCCATTCTACCCTTGCCATGGGCAGGGACACCTTCCACTACCCCAGGATGCTCCAAGCCCCATCCAACCTGACCTTGGACACTTCCAGGGAAGGGGAAACCAGAGCTGCTCTGGGAATTCCATCCCAGCCCCTCACTACGCTCACAGGGAAGAATTTCCTCCCAATATTCCATCCATCCCTACCCTCTGGCAGTGGGAAACCATTCCCTGTGTTCTGTCACTTCAAACCCTTGTAGATCCATAGAAGATGCTCTGTGCCACTATCTTTCAGCACATCCCAAATCCCCACTGGATCCTCGCTCCTGCTTTCGCCTGTGGATTTCCATGGAGGTCCTGGTGTTTGCTGGGATGTTTCCTGGGAATCTTCCCAGGGGATGCTCACCATGAAGTTGCATCAGAGACAGGGAGCAGGGACAGTGGGACCCTGCACCCTCGGGGGACAGGAGGGAGGGTGGCAGCAGGAGCAGGAAGGAGAGCAGAAAGGGACACAGTGCCGAGGGGCTGGAGCCACTCCCCATCCAGGGTGAAATCAGCAGCCACGAGCTTCTCCAGAGCCTTTGGAAGCAGATGGCCTTGCCCCAGGGAAGAGCTTTGGCCCAGGGAATGTTATTTTGACTGATGCATTTGCAGTCCCCCAAAAGCCACGCTCCTTTTCAAGCCGTGCTGTGAGGAGAACCTTTCCTGCTCCAGAGAGAAAGAGCCTGGGATTATTTTCTCATGTCAATTAACGGAGCTTTCCAAAGGCAAACCAGGCTCCTCGGATCCTGAGCTCGGGACCCCAGCCAGGCTGCTCCCCCCGGCACGCTGGAGGGAAAAATCAAGGAGCTTTGGCCAGCGAGCTCCTGGCCTGAAGCCAGCAAATAAAATGGTCATAACGAGGCCTTTGGAGATAAATTTGGAGGCCGGGGTTGCTTTGCTTTAATTTTTTCTTCTTCTGGTGGAGAAACCCCCTCACTTGGCAGCGATGGCAGCAGCTCCAGAGCAGTGGCTCTGTGGGGTCACCACGAGGGCCATTTCCCCCTGGAACTGCTGCTGGCCAGGTGTGCACCAGCACCTGCTCAGGTGTGGGATCAGGTGGGGATTTGGGTGTGGAGTCAGGTGTGGATCCAGGCACACGGACAGTGAGTGAGTTCTGGTGTAGGATCAGACCTGGATTCAGGTATGGATTACCTGGATTACCTCCTGCCCCTTTCCTGGCTCCATGTGCCTTCCTCGAGCAATCCTGGAGCCCTCCAGTGGTGGACGCACAGGCAGAGCCACGCTGCTGGGCTGGCTGCAGCCAGGATGGGGGGAATTCCCAGGGACACACAGAAATCCCTCAGACAGGACACGTTTGGAAATAATCCCTCTTGGAGATTCTTGAAAAAGCTCGTGGAGCTGCACAAGCTGCCCACAAGGAGAGTGCGCTTCCCATCCTCGGTGACTTGGGATCCTCTGTAGTTGTTGCCAGGAAGATGTTCCCTTTTCCAGAGGGAAGCAGGTGCCAGCTGGCCACAGACAGGGATCTTTGATCCCTCGCAGCTCTTTGGGAAGGAAAGCAGGATGTTTTCCATGGCCACCCTCCTGGAGAGGCAGGGCTTCTGCACCGAAAGTGCAACTGCCCCCGCTGTCCCCCCGCTGTCCCCCCCTCCGGCTCCTCATGTGTCAAAGGCTCTCCCACTCCCACCGCTCTTCCCAGCTGCTTCCCGAACACCCCTCTACATCGGGGTGGGCTGGGACAGCACTGCCAAGCAGCAGGAATACGTGAGGCTGTCCTGGGGAGAAGGAGAGGGATGAACCCCCTGCTGTCCCACCAGCCCTGCCTGGGCGGGGGATCAGAGATGCTCTGGAATGCTGGTGGATCCTGTGTCACTGGGACACCCCAGCAGGGATGTCACAGCTGACATTCATCCTTCAGGGGACCCTGAGTGGGGACAGGACCCCCCAGTCCTGCTGGCAAAGGGAAAGGTGTGAAATCCACCTGTCCCTTCCTGCATCCTCCTCATCTCCGAGAGGATGCGGTGCTGGAGGGTTTGGGGAGGGAATGCGAGCAGGGATTGAGCTGGGACCCCTCTGTCACACGGCTCTCGCGGGTGTCCCTCCGCAGGGAGCCAGCCCGGGTCAGCAGAGCTTTCCTGCCCCTGTGCCACCTCCTGTCCTGCCGTGTGAAACGCAGCACAGGGAGCAGAAAAAAGCAGGAGCGCTCGCCTGGAAGCTGACCTGGTTTAGGGTTTCATCCCAAATGGAGCCACAGAGCAGCTCAATCCGGACCCCCCGAACTCTTCCTGCCGCTGCCCCCGCTCGCAGCCAAACCTCTGATCCCTGTCCAGCCCTCCACATAACTCCTGAGGCTTTGGGGGTCAGAGCTGGGACCGGGAAGCCGGAGATGCTCCGGGGGCGGCAGCGTTTGGAGTTTTCTTCCCGCCTCCTCTCGAGGTCCGTGACCTATTCGGATCCGGCTGTGCAGCTCCGGAGCATCCTCCTGGGATGAACCGGGCTGGGCTGGGCGGTGCCGGTGGGCAGGAGCTCATCGGGAGCGTCCCGGAGCGGAGCTGCTGCGCTGGGATGGGGGAAACCTGGACACCCAGGGAAGGGGAAACCTGGAAACCTCAGGAAGGGAAACATGGAAACCTCAAGAAAGGGGGAACATGGACACCCCAGGAAAGGGAAAAACGTGGACACCCCCCCAGAAAGGGGAAACCTGGAAACCCCAGGAAAGAGGAAAACCTGGACCACGCCAGGAAAAGGGAAACATGGTCATTTCAGGAAAGGGGAATACCTGGACACCACAGGAAAGGGAAAAGCACGGGGTTCAAAGCCACGGCCATCCCTTTGGAAGGCCGGGCAGAGCCCTGTCCGTGCTGCAGCGGGATGCCCGTGGCCAGCAGAGGTGATGGAAGCACAGCCCCTCTCCCGCAGCCGCGGCAGGAGCCGGGTCCGCTATTGGAAGCAGGTGTGCTGCCCTGCCGGGCGATGGGAGCCATTAGGGAGAAAGCCTCTCAAGGAAATTTATGTCCGTCTCTCCTCACCCCTCTCTCCTGAAACCAATTACACCCCAGCAGCCCTGCCCCGCTCGGGGGGACCCGCCGGGCTGTGCCCCCTCCGCGGTCCCGGGGGATGCGGCGGCGCGGTGGGGGCGAGCAGCAGGAGGAATGGGAAGCGCTGCGCAAAGCTCCTCTGGCGGCCCCTAATTCATCTCGCTGGGAGTCCGGCGGGACGATCCCGGATCCCGCAGCACCTGGGGCTGCCACCCCTCTCCAGCCGCCCCTTGGCAGCCGCACGCTGGCTCCGAGCGAGCGGGGAGCGAGGGGGGACAGAGGCACCCCCCAGCAGCAGCAGCGCTTTCCCCGAGGTTTATTATTACACAAATGTGAATTCCAGAACCGGCATCTGGGGAGCAGCTGCTGGGAGTTAACCCCTTCCCTGCCGCGGGGGAGCTGTGCCTGAGGAGTGGGCGCCTGGCTGGAGCGTGGCCACCCCTGGGGAGGAGCCCGTGGGGACACGGCCCTGTCCCACCTGTCCCCCTGCTTGTGTAAGGACACATCTCCGTGCATGGGTGGGGAGGCAGGTTCCAGGTTCCTCCCTCGCTTCCTTTATTCTCCTTTTTTCCCTAAAAACAGGCACTTCTGTTTCCATTCAGGGCTTTTATGGGAATTCGCTCTCCCTCCCAGGCAAGGCCTGAATTTCCGGTGTGCTCCAGGATGGAGCTCCAAGGGATGCTGCCCTTGGGTTTGATGAGCGGCCTGGAGATAAGGAAGGGGTGACAGCAGGAGGCCAGCGCTGCTGGAAGGAAGGGCTTGATCTGGACAGCATGTTTTTGTTGGAAGATGGATGTTTGGGAATGAAGGCAGATCCTCACAGCCCCACTGGCTTTATGGCACCTTCCAAGGCACTGGGGGTTGGTCAAAATCCAACTTTTCAGCCATCTGGAGTTCCCCAGGCTCTTCCCAGGTCCAAGAACCTGCTGGCGCCATAGCAAGTCATGGATGTTTGGGCAGAACACGATGAGGAGGATCTTCTCCCTTCTTGACTTGTCTGGGAAGCAATGCCTAGGCTGTCCCTGCCACTCCTTTCCATAGAAATGCAGAATCCAGGATGGTTTGGGTTGGAAGGGACTTCAAAACCCATCCAGTTCTACCCCTTGCCAGGAGCAGGGACACCTTCCACTGTCCCAGGTTGCCTGGAACACTTTGCCTGGAACACTTCCAGGGATGGGGCAGCCCCAGCTGGTTCCCAGGGATGGAGAGAGCACTCCCAGAGCAGCTGGGACACGTGGGCAGGCAAAGGTGAGGGGCAGCAGTGTCAGGTTCTGTCAAACACCTCTGGCTGCCAGGTGCCACCATGATGGGCAGAGCCAAGGCTGCAATGAGTGCCAAAAAGGGCAAGAAAATATTTGGAAGGAGATTTTGGCACCTGGATGAGAAGCAGCTGAGAGTTCTGCTCCTGGCTGCTCAGCCTGGCCGGGAGAACAGGGAGAGGTGGGAGCTTGGAGGGTCCAGCAGCCACGTGGGGTTGGGGTGGCTGGAGACAGCCCTGGGACAGCTGGGAGTGGAGAGCTGGCCTTGGGCAGAGGGATTGGCTGCCCTGGTGAGCAGCTCTCAGCAGTGGGGACTCCCAGTGCCTCCTCTGGGAATGGTGCAGGCATGGAAATCATCCCCTTGGCTCCTCAGGAGGGGATGGGAGCAGGACAGGCCAAGCCATCCTCATGATTTGTAGGCTCCAGCTCCCCTGCTGCTGCTCCCTCCCACTCCTGACTCCGCCGTGGAGCTGCCAGGGCAGACAAAGCCCCAGCAGCCAGAGCAATCCCCGAGTCCCAAGGAGGCGTTTATAACACCAGGAGCTCCTGGGGGATCGGAGCAGGATTGGGAACAGAAGCTCCTTTGCCTGGGCTGAGCTCCTGCCTCCTGCTCTGCCGGCACCGCTGCTCTCCGGGCTCCCAGCCCGGGTGGGGAGTGAGAAACGGAGCTGACAGGAGCTCCTGCAGCACCAGGAGCTTGGCAGCCCCAGAAAACCCCTCTCCCTGCTCCAGCAGTGCCTCTCCAAGCCAGCTCTGCCAGCAGCCCTCAACCTCCTCCTCCCTCACCTCCTGCCCCGGAGTTCACACCGTTTGTTTTTCTCAGCCTGCAAGTTTTTGGGGATGGGGAGTGAGCCCCACTCCAGATTTCCTGCCCCAGCCCCACGGTGTGAGGGGCTCTGAGCTGTCCTGAAGGCCAGCGTGGCAGGAGCACGGGCTCCATCTCTCGAACACGTCCCAGAATCCCAGCAGGCAGCAGGGGTAGGATGACAAATTGTTCTGACTAATAGTCTAAACAATGGGAAACAATGGAAGTCAGGGAGCAGCCCATAAAATATGCAGCACGCAGGGGGCTTGGCTATTTTATTTGATTTTCAGATGGATATTCCAGTGGCCAGGATCCATCAGGAATAGAACAACACATGTCAAGCTCAATAAGGGTTTGCCAGGGATGGTGGCGGGAGGATGCAGAAATTCCTGCTCTGGGGTGAACTTGGGAAGGCTGACTTGGAGTCAAGTGCTGGGGGAGAGAAGCAGCTCTCCCTTCCCAGCACAGGAGCATCCATCCCAGCTTCTCCAGAGGGATGGCGATGAAGGGCCTGAGCCTGACCCGTGGAAGAGGGGCAGGAAGGCTGGGAAGAGGCGTGGGAAGGCTGCCCGCCTGATGTTGTTGAGCAGACGGGGGAGGTTTTCTGTCTCCTCTTTGAAATTCCTCTGCATTCAGGGTTATTTTGGAAGTCAAAAGCTGTTAGATTCCCTGGAAGCTCGGGGAGGGAAGATTGCCTGGGTTTGTTCTGACGCGATTTCCCTGCACAGCTGTTTGTGCCATCAGCAGTGGGGCTGCTCTTTCAAAAGAAGACATTTTATCCATTAAAAAGAAATCCATAGATGATGAATATGGATTTGGGCTAAGGCTGAGTGATGAAATCCTCTCTGAGGTGCAAAGATCCCATTATCCATCCGTCTGCGGCCTGCCAGGGACCCGCGGTGGGTTCCCTCAGAGACCCCTCAGCTTTCTGGAAGCCTGGAGGTCACTGAGGATGCGAAGGGCTCTCCAGCCAGGAAGTTTCTCTCCCAAGTCTCCTTTCAGTGCTGTGTTTGAGCAGGGCAGGGACACTGTGAGAACAGCCCTCGCAAGTTGCTCTGAGGCTTCCAGCTGGATCAGAAAATGTCGGCTCAGCACAGGGGGGACACAAAGCTGCTGGTGGGAAGGCGGGAGGTGGAAGTGCTTCCCTCTGCCCTCTGAGAGGGGCTCGTTCCCTGATCCCACCTGGACCATGGATTTCTGCTTGCATGGGCTTTCCTGAGTGAGTCTGGCTGGGGAACGCTGAGCCCAGATTGTGGGGACCTGCAGAATGCCCAGGGACTGGGACATTGGGGTTGGAGCCAGCAGCCCTTGGGGACAGGGTCACTCTGCTCACAGGACAGCAGAGACACGGCTCTGGATGGGCAGCACCTGGAGGCAGCATGGGTCTGGTGCCATGCATGGGTACAGGGCTCTTTTCTGATGCCTTGTCCCTGTCTCAGCATTCCTGGAGATTGTTTGTAGGATCCAACCACTTCCCCATCCAAGCCAGAGCTGTTTCATTCACACTTCCACACACAACTTCCACAGCCTAATGCTTCCTAATGAGCTTAATGGGAGTGACTTGAACCTTGTCCACAGGGTTGGCACAGCCACCTTCTTCCTTATTACACTTGTCAGGTTGTCATTTATTTTTGCATTTATTTTGCATGGGAAGATGGCCTGGAGCTGGCACATGGCCCTGCAGTGCCAGTAGCAATGGTGACAAGGAAATGGTTTGGCTTGGAAGGGACCTCAAACCCCATCCCGTTTCTCCCCCCCTGCCACGGGCAGGGACACCTTCCCCTATCCCAGGTTGCTCCAAGCCCCATCCAACCTGGCCTTGGACACTCCCAGGGATGAACCATTCAATCCTTCCCTTGACCTTTTTTCTTGGCTTCTCCCTCTGTGTCTCCAGGGCAGAGTGAGAGGATGAGAAGACAAAGAACACCTGGAGAGAAGGCAGAGAGAGCAGCAAGGCAAATCACCGCGGCAGGAGGGAAATGGAGCAGCTGAAATTGGGAAAAACAGCTCCAAGTTTGTCACTGTCTGCACCTGATGCAAATCCGTTTGCCGGGGGATGTTGGGAGCAAAGAGCAGAACGCTCCTGATTTCACAGGGCTGTGCTGAGGACGGGAAGATCCCAGAGAGAGTGAGGCTGAGGGGAAAATAAAATGGACAATGCCCGCCAAACCAAATGGATGCAGCCCCCGGCATTCCCGGAGGGAAGCGCTGCCCTGAAGGGAGGGGGCCGGCAGCAGGCCCGGCCAAAACGCTTTAAAAGCCTCCCTTTTAGATGGCATTTGTTCTTCAAAGCCATCAGGGCTCGGGGAAAAGCCGGGCCATTTCCCTCTGCCTCTGACATGTTAATGGCTGTATTTTGGAGTCATTAAATATTGAAATGCAGCACACTCAGCAGCTGCCAAACCTCCCCGCAGTCCTGCTCTCCCCCTTCTCCTCTCCTCCAGAGCCTTCTCCCCTCTCCGTTTTCTCCAGCGTTCGCTCCTCTGGCATTTCCCCCTCCATCCTCCTCTTCCTCCTTCCCCTGCCTCTCCCGTTCTCTTTCCCAGCTTCTCCCCACTCTGCCTTCCTCCCCATCCTTCCTCTGCTGGAATCTCAGTTCCTGGGAAGCACTTGATAATCTGCAGTTTTAATATTCTCACCTTGCCAGTCTCCCATTCAGCGGGACTCGGAGAATTACAAATGTATTTATCTGGGTCCACTGGAGAGCGAGAGAAACAAAGAAACCAGCGGGGCTTTTCTAACGAGGAATGACTAATTTGACCCAGGAGAGCCCGTCCTCTTCCAAGCACTCAATTTTCCCCTGGTTTTGCATCCAAAGATAAGGTTGGCGGTGCCAGGGGCGGGGATGGGGCAGTGCCAGCTCGGGGCTGCTGCTGGCAGTTTTTGCTGTACCTGCTCCCTCGCTGGGACCCAGCCATGGAGGGCTTGGAAAAGCTGCTCTTTGTCTGTGGATGGCCCTGCTCAGGGCTCTGAGCACCGAGAAATCCCAGTCCCGAAGCTCATCCTTGCCGGGACCGGGCTGGGATGCAGTCGGGCTTTGTGCAGCTTTCCTGCAGCAGCTCCTGACAGCTCAGGGACTGGGGAGGGACACCGACCTGGCCTTGGACACTCCCAGGGATCCAGGGGCAGCCACAGCTTCTCTGGGTACCCTGTGCCAGGGCCTCTCCACCCTGTCCTTCCCAATACCCATCCATCCCTGCCCTCCAGCAGTGGGAAACCATTCCCTGTGTCCTGTCCCTCCATCCCTTGTCCAAAGTCCCTCTCCAACTCTTCTGTAGCCCCTTCAGGCCCTGGAAGGGGCTCTGAGCTCTCCCTGGAGCCTTCTCTTCTCCAGGTGAGCTGCCCCAGCTCTCCCAGCCTGGATCCATGGCACAGGGGTTCATTTCCAAGAGACTTTTCCTTCTGGTGATCCTGGTTACTCCTGGGTGGATGGGCTAAATCCCAGCTCAGCCCTGTGATCTTGCTGGATCCAGACTCTGCCTCCTGGCTGATCTACTCAGCTTCCATCCTGCACTGAATACACATGGAGAGTACAGTGGATACCATGGATTTCTGGATAAAAAAGAGCATTTAGGCCAATGGATTTGGGATTTTTTGTTGCGAATAAGGAGCTGGGATGAAATTTCTGGAGGCTAACACAAGTCCTCTGTGGATTTTTTTTTCCCAAATAGAAGAGCAAATGTGGTTTTAGTGGGCACAGACAGGATGAGTGGCCCTGGAAAAGCTGTGCTTGTGTAGTCTGGAGAGAAATCAGAGGCTGAGATGGTTCTGATTGCTTTCCTGGAAAGACATGGAAGAGGAAACACCCAGCAATGCAAGGAACTCTGGAAGGACACTGTTGGCACAAGCATGACTTGGTAGAAACCTGTCGTGAACAAATGTCAGTAAAAAGCTGAAGGAGGTTTCTCCCAATCATCAGATGAGGGAGTTTATAAAATAACTTTCCAGCGGGGTAATTGAGGGAGGAAACTTAACTGGTTCAAGATGGGAGGCTGACAAATTTCGGAATTGCAGTTTAGGATGGGGCTGGATTTGACAGTCTGGCCCCTCTTGTCGGTGTCCTGCCTCAGCCCAGGACTCTGCACTTGCGCAGGGTGGGAGTCCCTCTGCTCCCCATGGAGCTCATCCCTGCCTGGCCACAGATCCGTGGGCAGCCCTGCAGTCCCTCTCACCTGTCCCTGACACAGAGGCTTTTCTCCTGGTTAATAAGCCCTGACATGCCAGACATGGAAACTATGAAAATTGGCCAATTTTTTAATATTTTAAGCCCCATCACAGCCTTTGCTGGGCAGAGCAAAGCGCTTTAGGACGCCTTAGCAAGGAAATGGGAACTATCATTTGGGATAATCTGCCTGAGCTGGATTGACCTGCTGATCCCAGTCAGACCCTCCTTCTCCAGCACACCCCTCCCTACACCCAGCTCTGCTGCCCAGATGGGGAAAGGAAAATCATGGAATCATGATTAGGTTGGGAAAAACCCTCTGAGCCCACCGAGTCAAACTGCTCCCCCAGCACTGCCAAGGCCACCACTGGCCACATCCACGAGGGTTTGGGCACTTCCATGGTGACTCCATCACCTCCCTTCTCCCTTCTTTGTCACACCTTCCCAGCCAGGGGAGGGGCTGTGCCTGAGGCTGGGGCTGTGCAGGAGCAGGATTGGGAGGGGATGCTCTGGCTCCAAACCCTCTCCCAGCATCCCCTCCCAGCTCCCCCTTTCCCGTGCTGCCCCAGGAAGGGCTGGGTGAGATCCAGGCTCCTGCCCGAGCTCCTTCCTTAATCTAAATCAGGGAAAGGTATTTTTCCTCCTTCCTTTTATTCCACCCTGAGTGTTGTGCAGTTGCCACTGACAAAGGAGCCGGAATTCCACGCATTTCTCTGGCTGTTTAGCAGAGCTGCTGCCCTACTCTCCCCTGTCAGGCACTAATCTCTCCTAATATTTAACAGTCCCAGTAGGCAGCAGGATTTATCCTCTGGCCTTTCTACCTGTCATTCCATCCCTTCTCACTAAGGAGCCCTTTGATTCCCTTCCGAGGAGAGGTGCCAGGACCAGCGTGATGGATTGGCTCGTGCTGGCAGTTGGAGAAGCAGCTCCATTTCTCTCTGCTCCAGCTGTCGGGTGTTTATCCGGGGCAGCTCCCTGCAGCTGGGAAGGCCCTTGTGCCTCCTTGCAGGGAGCCGTGCGGATGGGCAGGCATTCCAGGCGGGAAGGGGCTGTGGGTGTTAATGCTGCAGCTCCTCAGGGCGCCGCTCCAAACCGCAGCCCGAGCTGTGGATGTTGGAGCTCCCGCGATGATCTGCATCTAAAACCCTCATCCATCGCAGGGAGGAATTCCTCCCCAGCGCTCCCGGATCCCTTCCCAGAGCTCTGCCTCCACATGTTCCCTTTCCTCGGCATCCCGGCTGCCATGGGCTTGGAGGCACGGCCCAGGGCATGAACAGGCTCACAAGGAAAAGGTGGGAATGCCCCCGGGGGCTGCTGCTGGCCGAACTGTCCTGTCCCCATCCTGCAGGATCGGAGGGAGTGGCCGGTGCCAGGGAGGAGCCCACATTCCAGCGAGGATGCTGCACTGTGGGGCAGAGATGCTGCACCCCACTGACAGAGCCCAGGGATGCTGCACCCCTCTAACAGATCCCAGGGATGCTGCACGCCACTGACAGAGCCCAGGGATGCTGCACGCCACTGAACAGATGCTGCACCCAAAGGGATGCTGCACGCCACTGACAGAGCCCAGGGATGCTGCACCCCTCTAACAGATCCCAGGGATGCTGCACGCCACTGACAGAGCCCAGGGATGCTGCATCCCTCTAACAGAGCCCAGGGATGCTGCACCCCACTGACAGAGCCCAGGGATGCTGCATCCCTCTAACAGAGCCCAGGGATGCTGCACCCCACTAACAGAGCCCAGGGATGCTGCACCCCTCTAACAGATCCCAGGGATGCTGCACCCCACTGACAGAGCCCAGGGATGCTGCATCCCGCCAACAGAGCCAGTCCCGAAGCCTCTCCTTGCCCCACGGGCAGGTGCTGGAGCAGCTGAGGAGCTGAAGGTGTCAGGACAGCACAGAAGCTCTTTCTGCCGCTAACGAGCTCTTTAATTGCCGCTTACTTAGGCCGGGATTGGAAGTGATTAACTCCGAGCTCTCCTCAGCCTGGGCTCGGGTTACAGGGCTGGGCCGGGCTTTGTGGGGTCAGGGGCTGCTCCGCGGGGCGTTTCTCCGTGGCAAGGGCAGAAACCCAAATCCCTCACTGATGGCCCTTCCCGACGTCACTGCCACCCCAGGCAGCAGGATCCGTGTAAGGACACGATCCAGAGTTTCCTCTGGCTGCAGCTCTCTGCAACCTCCTCACTTTGCTCCTTCTCCTCCTGCTTAAAGCAGCCAGGACTCTGCAGGGTCCATCAGGAGATGGATGATCCTGCAGAGCCATGGAAAACAGGCCCCACAGAATCCCTCTGAAGGGGCCTGTGTTCAACACTGACCTGTCTGGACCAGGATTTCCCAGGGTTTCCCTTCCTTCCCAGATACCATTCCTAGAAGTGTTGAAGGATTGGAGCAACCTGAGGTATGGAAAGTGACCCCACCCATGGATGGGCTTTAGGGTCCTTTTCATCCCACACCATTCTGTGACCCCATGATTGTCCATCCTGGATTTCTCTTCTCTCCCCAAATGGAGAGAAGGCAGGAGCTGGCAGGACAGACATTCCCATCACTCTCCTTGTCCCAGGACATCTCTGTCCTGGCTGGACACAGTGCTGAAATGTTGGTCACAGCTTGGTGTGACCAGAGCGTGTCCACAGAGGGAAGTGTCAGCATCCACGTGCAGCTATTCCAGAGGGAACAGGGAGCACAGTGCCTGGAAGCCTTTGGACACAGGGGGCTTTGTTGGGGAGAGGGAATAATCAGGACTTTTGTCCAGAGGCAGTGCAGGAGCTGCTGCTGTTCCACACGGATCAGGTTTAAATCCGCGTGCAGACAGCTGGGATGGCACAGCCACATCCCAAATCCAGGCCTGGCTTAGCTGCCCAAAATCATTAGTGAAGCTTTGGGAGAGGAGCACTCACTGCTCACTGCTTGGTACAGCCAGAGCAAGAGGAAAAGCTCCTGGGAATATTTCTGGGAAGGTGAAATTTGCTCCACGCTCAGCTCTGGTTTTGGTGTGCTCCCAGTGCCTCCCTGTCCTGCAGTGAGGGGAACTGGCAGAGGCAGCTCTCACCTGTGCTGGGGCAGTGGGGCAGACCCAGAGTGGGATGGGAGCTATGGGATGGTGGGATATGGGATGGTGGGATAAGGAATAGGGAGCAATAGGCTGGTAGTACTAGGGTGGTGGAGTATGGATATGGAATGTGGATATGGGATGAGGAATGGGGAGCTCTGGGACTGTGAGCAGCTGTTGTTCCAGCTCTAGGACTGAGAACCAGGATCTCTCCTCCTGCTTTCCTTGCACGAGAGCAGGGATGAGATGGCATCACTCCCCTGGGCCCATCCCAACCTCACCTGAGCCCTGCCAGGGCTCACCTGGGCCCAGCTGATGTGGGAGCCCTGGGTGACCCCAATCTTTCCCTGCTCCAGCTGGGAAGCAGATAAAAGACAAGGTCCCCCTTTTCCTCCTCCAGCTCCATCCCAGCACAGACGGTGCTGAGAGAGTGGAAACATCACTGGAAATGTTAAACTTTTATGGATCTCCAAGTGGGCTCAGCCTGAACTCGACTTTGTGGGGTTAAATCCATCATTACTGGACATCAGCCAGAGTGTTTTCCACTAACAGCAAACTCCTAATGGCTTTAAATTGAAAGAAAGCCGGATGAGACGGGAAACTGGGAAGGAATTGTTCCCTGTGAGGGTGGGGAGGCCCTGGCACAGGGTGCCCAGAGCAGCTGTGGCTGCCCCTGGATCCGTGGAAGTGTCCAAGGCCAGGATGGACAGGGCTTGGAGCAGCCTGGGACAGTGGAAGGTGTCCCTGCCCGTGGTGGGGGGTGGAATGAGCTGAGCTTGAAGGTCCCTTCCAACCCAAACACCGTGTGATTCCTGACCCACGGAATGGGGCTATCCCCAGCACAGCCCATAGCTCTGCAGGATGCTGGGGGATAGGATTGTCCCTGGGGGTCTGGGAGGCTGAGGGGAGGTCATGGAGCACGGCTGGGACCCTCAGAATCCAATAGTTCCCTTCCTCCTCCATCCCTGAGGAGAATTCCCATAAGGCATGGGGGGTCCATGCCTGGCACCTCCTGACTCCATGACAGGACAATCCTGGGTCCATGGCCTGAGCAATCCTGACATTTCCCTGCCCAGCTGCAAACAAACCCAGCTGGTGCCGTTACCCCTGTCCATGCCCAGCCCCATCCTTCCCCAGCCTGCCTCTCCTGCCGTTTCCAGAGCCGTTCCGTGATGGATGTGATTAAAATCTGCTCGGGGAGCACTCGATCCTCCCGTGCTGCCTTTGAACCTCGGATCATTAATGTCTCCATATGGGCACCATTTTTCCTTGTCACGACACAGCTGGATCTGGAGAGAGCGGGAGCTGAGGCCGCTTCCCAGTGGCAAAACCCTCCAGAGCCTGGACTCCAGAGCTTTGCCCACCTTTGGGAAAGGTCAGAAATATAAATAGCTGTTGCCAGGGGGTCCTCAGGCACTGGGCAAGAATGGAGATGGCTTCTGGAATGGCAGGGAGGGCTTTAAGAGATCTTTTCTGCCTGTTTTGAACTCTCTCCCTGCTCTCTGCTCCTTCCCCTCCACTGCTCATTCCCTCTTTTCCTCCCTCCCACTCAGTCTGGTTTTTTGAAGGGCCACAATTCCTTTCCAGTTTTATTTCTCATTAAAAATAAATAGTGGTGCTATAATTTACAGCGAGTTTAATTAGAAATGAGTTACGTGAGCTGAGCATTAGGACTTAATTGCTCGTTCCTAAAACAATTTCCTCATCTGAAACGTCCCCAGTTAATGATCATTCATTAAATAGGATTGGAGGCTCTGAGGTGGAGCTGGAATGGCTGGAGATTCCCTGTGATGGGGCTACCGCCACTGGGCATGGAGCCCCTGGAGCTCGGGGGACTGGGATGAGGGCAGCTGAATTCCCTGCAATGGGAATGACCACTTTGGAAAGAATTCCCAGTCCTGGAGCTGGGACTGTGCCCCACAAGCACAAGGGGTCCAAGGCTCCATGGGGTTGGAATTCCCTGGCCAAGAGCCACGTGCTGACACCCAAACCTTCCACCCACACCTTCCCTCCGAGATGTGGAACCCCCTTCTCTGTGGTGAGGGCAATCTTGGCCAGCCCTGCCTGGGGTTTTTGGGGAAGGAGATGATTTTCCTGAGGAATGTTGGTTAATCAGAACAGGAACGCTCACAGGAAGCGGGGGGCGATGGCGCTGGGGTTGGGCTGTGCTTTACTTGCGCATTTTTAGTCCAAAAAATTCCTAATCAAAACCACATCTGCAGAGAGCAGCCCTGAGCCTGCCCCCAGCCCCATGCCCAGGGAACTGGCTTGTCAGCAAGGCCAGGAGGACCTGGAATGGCCAGGAGGGCACTGGCACAGCCAGGACTTGTCCTTGGTCCCTCAGGTGTGTGCCCTGTGGGGCTGCAGCTCATGGGGACACCACTGGTAGGGATGGGATGGGATGGGGTACAATGGGATGGGATGGATGGAATGCAATGGGGTGGCAGCACTCTCTTTTTTCTCAGTTTTGAGCAGGAATTCCTGAAAAGCTGAAACAAGCACATTCCTTAAAAAAAACCCCTTTGTTTTGACACATCAGCATTTTTCCAGGGAGACGAGAAAAAAATAAATCCCACAACAAAACCAACCCCAAACTTTGTCCACTTGATTGGAAAAGTCCATGGTAGTTCCTGCTCTGAGCTTCCCTGCCCTGCTCCTGTCCTGGGAGAGGGAAGGGCTGGACTGGGCTCTTCATCGCAGATCCCCAACGTGTGCCAGGGGTGCTGGAGCATGGGAATGACCCTCATGGTCCCTGCCTGCCCCGGGAAGGTGCTGAAACCTCCAGGCTCTGCTGGTGGAGCTGCAGGATGAGCCCAAACTGAGCTCTGCTCCATGTCCTGCAGCTCCTGAGAGGCTCCGGGCCACGAGGGAAGGAGGAATGGGAGCCTGAAGGGAGGGAAGGAGGGATGGGAGGGAAGGAGGGATGGCATCCCCGGGACACGCCTGGCCCCGCACAGCAGGACACTGTCACCTAGCAACGGGTAAGCAATGACAACACTTCCTCGGGTGACAAACATCCCGTGTCACTGATCTCTTTCCAAGGAAGTGCAAAACAGGGAAGAGCAGGATTTGAAGAGGGGGAGAACGAGGGAGACACGAGCCCCTGGATGACCTCGCCCTCCCTCCGGCATGGCCGAGACCCGAGCGGGCATCGGCGGGGCCGGCCGGCGGTGTCTGGTTGCATCCAGCATCCGTCAGCACGCGGCTTTCGGGAATGGGGGGAGATAAACAACTGCAAGGAAAGGTCTCAGCTCCAGGGAAAGGAAATGAGTTCCCTCTCAAGTGATCCTGGGCACCGTGATGCAAATAACGGAGAGGGAACAGGGATGGAGGCAGGGAAAGGGCTGAGGGGAGAGAGGGAGGGACAGAGCCAGGGGACGAGGAGAGGAGAGGAGAGGAGAGGAGAGGAGAGGAGAGGAGAGGAGAGGAGAGGAGAGGAGAGGAGAGGAGAGGAGAGGAGAGGAGAGGAGAGGAGAGGAGAGGAGAGGAGAGGAGAGGAGAGGAGAGGAGAGGAGAGGAGGAGAGGAGAGGAGAGGAGAGGAGAGGAGAGGAGAGGAGAGGAGAGGAGAGGAGAGGAGAGGAGAGGAGAGGAGAAATGAAAGGAAGGAAAAAGGAAAAAGGAAAAAGGAAAAGAAGGCAGCAAGGTCTCTGCTTCTCTCAGCCTCTCCTGATGTGCCTGATCCCCACCTTGTCACCAGCCCAGAGCACTGAGTGCCATCTCCTCAGGTGCTCAGGGGTGATTTCAGAGCCATGGAGGGATGAGCAAGTGGGACAGGGAGAAGCTGGGGTCTGCCCTGTGTCGATCCAAACACTTGGATTCCAAAGGTTTGTGTGGTGCAGCCAAGCCCTTGCAGCCAGGCAGGGCTGCCCTGCTCTGCTCTTGGACACTCTGGGGATCCCTGGAGCTGTTTGCTCCCCTCTTGGACACTGCCACGGTTCCCAGTGCTGTTCCACCCTCAGAGCCCAGCTCCAGTGGCTCCCTCTCCCTTCCCACTCTGTCTTCCTTGCAGGATTTGGCAGTAGCAGATAAATAAACAGCCATCAATCACCAGGCCCAGCAGCGCTCACCTTACGGGACTTGTTTCCTCTCCAAATACACAATTTAATTTCTATTTAGCTTTCCTTGAATTTTAATGTCGACTTTGGACATAAATATTTGACTGTTGGGAGAGGGACAAAGTGGGAGCAGGTGATGGGAGATCCCACAGGGCTGTCTCTCTGCAGAGCAGGAGCATCCCTGTCTTCACCCCCAGCATGTCCAGGGCTTGGGGACCTCAGGGTCCCTCCTGAGCTCTGGGTTGGGATCCTCCAGCATGGAGCATTGCTCAGATCCTCTGCCCACAGCCCTGGATTTTCCAGGCCAGGGGGGTGGTGCAGGACAGTGGCATTCCCAAAACACAGGGATGTGGGAGCAGGAGCTCTTCCCTGGCCAGCAGCAGGGCTGTGCCTCGTGTGCTGTGTTTATGGGAAGCTCTGTAAACTCATCCCAGGGATCCCTGAGGATTGATGGTCCTGGAGCTTGGTGACAGTTTATTTCCTTAGGGAATATCATGTAAGGAAATTCAAACATTGTGCGAGAAGAATGGCTCCTGAGCTCCTTCCCTGGGCATGGAGCACTCGGCTCCCCCACTGCTGTGGTGGCACAGGGGTGCCCTGGCCCCATCCAGGCAGGTTTCCCTGGTTGCACAGTCCCTGTTCCCATGGGATACCCCAGCCAGGCTGCTGCATCCTGGTGGCACCTCAGGGCTCCTCAGTGTCACCTCGGGGACTTGTGCAGGGCCAGGGCTCCTTCCAGCTCCAGCAGCCCCAGCAGGGATGGGGGAGCAGCAGTCCCTGCAGGGCTCAGGGCTGCTGGGTGATTGATTTGTATTCCCACACTCCCCTCAGCTCTCCCCCTCCATCCCACATGTGCTTATCCACGGTGGGAAGCAGGTGCAGCTGTATGGGATCCATATGGAGAGCGTTTGGGCTCACTTTGCTGCGGGATAAATCACGGCACAAGGAGCAGAGCAGGAGTCAGAGCCAGCCAGGGCTGCTGCTTTGGAGGGAATGTTTTCCAGCCCCAAACCTGCTCACAGCCTGCTGTGCTTTGCTGTTATCTCAGGGCTGTTATCTCACTCAGCCTCACGACCAACACCAAGGAATCCTTTTGCGTTCCTTGCCCGGAATCACAGGATAATGGGGTTGGAAAAGCCCTCCAGGATCAGTCCATGCTGTGCCTGATCCCCACTTGTCACCAGCCCAGAGCACTGAGTGCCATGTCCAGGTGTTCCTGGGACACCTCCAGGGATGGGGACTCCCAACCTCTCTGGGCAGCCCCTGCCAAGGCCTGAGCACCCTTTCCATGGAGAAATTCCTGCTGATGTCCAACCCGAACCTCCCCTGGCACAGCTTGAGGCTGTCTCCTCTCATGGCTGCAGCACAGCCCTGCCTGCTCTGCTGTCCCACAGAGGGTGAAATGAGTGCATGAGAGAGAAGCAGTTTGCACCCAGGATTACCTGCAAGAGGAATCCCAGAGCTGGAGATCTCCAGCTGGATGCCATCAATCCCTGGCAGGAAAAACCCCCTGGCAGGTATGGCTGGAGTGACCAGAGCCTGTGTTGGTCACAGTGTGTAAATAAAGCTCATGTCAGCCAGGATGGAGAAAGTGATGGGACAGGCCAGGACTGATTATCCCAGTAAATTTAGGGATGAGGCTTGACTCACCCTCATGCCAGACCCCAACAATCATCCACCCCCACCAAAGCCCCTCCTCAGGAGCCATCAGGACCTGTTGTTCACATTCCCTCCTGCCCTATTCCTTCACATGCTCATTCCCAGCCTGGTTTGGGTGATTTTAACCCCTGGCCCCGTGCCTTTCCCTTGATCTCTGAGGAGTTTATGGAATGAGATCCATCCCCTTGCCCTTTTCAGCTCAGCGAAATCTCCCCCTGACATGACAGAAATCCAAGAAATCAGCAGCTCAGGAGGTTGGTAATAAGGCTGAATCCTTCCTAAAGCCAGACACTCAGCACGAAGAGGGGTCAGTGATCCCCGGGCTCCTTTCCCTCTGCCTCCTGCCCCCTGTCTGGGCGATGAGGGGAAGCAGATGAGGCACCTCTGGACACTTGGCTGCCTCCAGGTACGCTCATGGTTTGTGTCTCTGGAGCAGGCACAGGACCCTGCTCGGGGGGTTCCTCCCAGAGGAGACACAGACCTCCCACCCAGAGAGCCTGGAGCACTCCCACATCCCGGCTTCCTCCCGGGAATGAGCCAGGGGCAGGGCAGCAGCAGCAGGGAGGCAACCTCGGGCTGGGATAGGACATGGCAGGCACAGCCTGGCCGTGCAGGAGGGGTTTGGGATTCAGGATACCTCACTGAGATCCCTGGAAGCCCCTCAGAGCCTGGACAGCCCCCTGCTGAAAGGGAGGGCTCTGGAATGGTGTTTGACCCTCTGGGGGCTCCATGCAGTGCCTGGGAAGGGCCCCTGGATGGCCAGGGAAGCAGATCCATCACCTTCCCTCCTTCTGCCTGCAGGTAAAATAAACACGGCTGCAAAAACAGCGGGCAGGGTCACTCCACTTGCTCCTGCACATCCCGACTCTCACACTCTCCTCTGTCTGTCCCTCTGGTCCCACATTCCTGTCCCAACATTTTCCTTCCTGGCTGCCTGCTGCCCCAGCACCCCATGGAGCAGCTGTGGGTGCACGGAGCCCCAGCTGGGAGCAGAGGGGATGGAAACACCCTGGAGCTGAGGCCAAGAAGCTGCCAAGGTCCATAAATAAGGGAATTCTGTTTGCTTTCTCCTTGTCCAGCCTGTACAAATATTTACTGCCCCGGTGACCCGTGCAGGCAGCACAGGCAGCAGATCCTGGAATGGTTTGGGTTGGAAGGGACATTAAGGATCATCTATCCCCTGCCATGGACATCTTCCACTATCCCAGCCTTGTCCAGCCTGGCCTGGGACACTTCCAGGGACCCAGGGGCAGCCACAGCTTCTCTGGGCACCCTGTGCCAGGGCCTCTCCATCCTCACAGGGAGCAATTTCCTTTAGGGATTTGCAGGTCCATCTTGGAGCAGCTGGTGGGACTGGAGAGCAGAGCCAGGTTGCCCTTTGCCTGCCCTGCCATCCCTCTGGGGTGAGGACGGAACTCTGGGTGATAATGAAAGGGAAAGTGTTAATTGCCTCCCCCCTGCCCCAATCCTGGCTCAGGAATGCCACATCCCACTGGCCCAGCTGGGATTTGCTGGTGGGAGGCTGGACCAGCCCCTGTCCTGTATTTAGGGCAGGGAGGAGGGGAGGGATGGGATGCTTCGGGTCACTTCAGGGCTGTGGGTGAGGTGTGGGGATCGGGAATGGTCTGAGACTCTTGGATGAGTGACTTGGGCCTTTTGGAGAAGCTCTGGCTGATTTCTTTGCCTTTAGATAAAGGTTTTTTCCAGGTTTCCCTGCAGTCAGATTTTTGGTTGGATGCACAAGCTGGATACATCTCAGATAGCACCAATGGAGGAGCAGAGATGTTTTCCCTCTCCAGATAAGCCTGCCCTTGCTTTGTCTTCCCTCTGACCTGCTGCATTACACGTGTTTCCCTGTAATCTTCCTACGAGGGAGCTGGGAATATGTGGAAATATGAAATGTCCTCCTTGCCCTTTCAGCATCCCCAGTGCTGGAGAAGTTCTGCATCCAGCCTGACCTGGGGCTGAGCAGCTTCACTAACAGCTTTCTTTTGTAATATCACAGCCTGGAGGAGTTAATTATCTCCAAATATTGGAAAGGGCAGATGGATTTTGTCGGATTTCCTTGGCTGTGTAATTTTGGTGCCCCAGAGATGCTGTTTGGTCTGCCTGGGCTGAGTGACACCTCATTGCACCCGGGTTCAAATGTCACCATGGTGTGGTACTGCCTCCCTCTCCTGGTGTTTGCCCACCAGGGAGAAGTGGCTTTTCCAGGCTGGCCTGGCTTTGTGGAGCTGCTGATGCTCCCAGCTCACCATGGCCAGCTGGGGATGCACCCCAGCAGCTCTGCAAACCTCCAGCCCTGGATTTAAACCCCAGTCTGGAGTGGAAGGCAGAGCTGCAGCCCCAGCTGGCTCAGGCTGACACACAAATGTCAGGGAGAGCTTGGAGCACATCCTGTGTGGATGGGGGAGAGGCCAGTTATTGCTGATGAGCAGTCCTGGCTCCAGCTGCCTGGAAGGCGGCCCCGTCTCGGCCCCTCTTTCATCACTCCGTTCCTCGAAACTCCTCTCGGGGGTTTTGGGGAGCTGTGCTAATGCTCTGGCAGGGAAAGGAGGGGTGGACGTGAAGGTTTGCCTTCCCTGGGGGAGTGTGTTCCCCTTTCCCTGCTCTTGGCTCTCCCTTCCCTGCCCGCTGCTCCCGCTGTGGGCCTGCAGAACCCCGGCAGCATTTAGGGATAGGGATTTTTGGTGTGATGCTTAGCACAGGAATAAACTCTCCTTTATTTTTCCAGCTCCTCCATCCCCTCTGCTTTAGATGTGCCACCAGGTTTGATGTGCCACCAGGTTTGATGTGCCACTGGGTTTAATGTGCCATCGAGTGCCGGGTGTGCTCAGCCGAGACTGAATCGAGATGTTCCCGCTGAACTGCCTTTAATCTCCGCTTGTTTGCCAAGCACAGCAACCTCCCCACGCAGCTCTGGGAGGCTGGTGAGGTGGAGGTGATGCTAAAGAGGAGGCAAACACACCGATTTTATTATTTTGTGGGGCTTTAACACAGGAATGAACTCCGGGAGACCTTTGCAAGGCTCCCCTTCTGTTCCTGGGCAGAGCTTGACTCTGGTGTTGGGCGGAATCTGGGTCAAACAGCTCAAGGGCCTGTCTGGGAGGGTTTGCCAAGTGCTGGAGTTGATTGGATCGGACTGGGGAGGGCAGTGACCACAGAGCTTCCCCAGCCTCCAGCTGCTTTGACTTGCAATGCAAATGTTTTCTCCCGTCACCTCTTAATGATCCCTTTTCCCCTCGCGGGTGTATAATTTCCCCTGGAAGTCTCCAGTGAGTGGTTTCCATCACAGTTATTTGTCCCTTTCTTTTCAACTGCTCTGGAATTGCAGAGCTGGCATGATTTGGGCTGGGAGTAGATTGAATTGCAGGATTTCATCTCTGTCTCGGAGCTGCCTTCCATGGGGCTGCAGTCAGAGACACCAAACCTGCTGGAGTATGGAGCAGAGGCTGACACACCAAACCTGGAATGTGGAGCAGGGGCTGAAACATCAAATCTGGAATATGGAGCAGGGGCTGACACACCAAACCTGCTGGATTATGGAGTAGGGGGCTGGAACACCAAATCTGGAAATGGAACAGGGGCTGACACACCAAATCTGCTGGAATATGGAGCAGGGGCTGACACACCAAACCTGGAGTGTGGAGCAGAGGGCTGGAACACCAAACCGGCTGGAATATGGAGCAGGGGCTGAAACACCAAACCTGGGATTGGAGCAGGGGCTGACACATCAAAACTGGAATATGGAACAGGGGCTGACACACCAAAATTGGAATATGGAGCCAGTGGCCTGGCTTGCAGAGGAAATGTTGCTCTGGGGGAGCAGCATCGCTCCCCAGGCCTGGGATGGAGGAGGAGAAAGGAATGCTTGGCTTGGAGGAGCTGGGGAGGAAAGGGAGAGAAAATGCTCTTCTGGGGGATACGATTGGAAAGACATCATAGAGGAGGAGTTCATAAATCCACGGGGCTTCTCCTGGCCAGGCTGATTCATCTGCACATCAAAGGGAGCCGTGAGCCCCTCGGGCAGCAGCAGGGGATGGGGAGAGGGGGTGGCTGAAGGACGGGGCCCCCACATGTCACCCCCAAACACGTGTGCTGCAAAACACCTCAGAGGCAGCATCTGGGGGGGGGAAACCATTCCATGCAGTCTGGGATGTGCTGGGTGTACCTGCCTGCAATCTCCTCCCTGGATGGGGGATGCTGGAGCATGACTGTCCCAGTGAGTGCCACCCTGTGGCTCAGCTCTCTGGCCAGGAAGGGAGGGGAGCTGCAGGATCCCACCCCAGGCATGAGAGGGGATTGATTTGGATACTACAGCCCCATTAAAAGTCCCAAAGGATCTCACGGATTTAAGGAGAATACAGGGCATGCCGGTGCAGGACAGGATAATGTCACTGTTCCCATATAGAATATATTACCTTGTTGCCAAAATACAGATTTGGGGACAAAGGGACACAGGGATTAGTCCACATGGTGTGGGAGGAGAAGAAAACAGCTTCAAGGGAATACTGGGAAGGATCCACCTGAAATATTCCTGGTCAGAGCTTCCAGCCCTCCAGGTGTTCTTTCCCATGGCACAGGAACACGTAGGACCCACTGATGTGGGAACTGGGGACCCTGTGAGATGTCACTTGTGAGTCAATGCCCAGGGAGGTGTCAGAGCCCCTGGCAGGAGCTCAGCCCATCTCCCAGCAGTTTTTCCTTTCCTCCTTGGAGTTCCCAGAGCAGAGTGAGCAGCTCTGGAGGAGAAGGCTCCATAAATCAAGCTGCTTTATCACCAGGCGCTGCTGCAGCTCGGCCCGGAGCTGGCTGTGGGATGAATCCATCCCTGCCTTCCAAAGGTCAAGCCTTGAGCTCCCGACTTAGTCCCTACAAAGGCAGAATCCCCCTTGAAGCCCTCGCTGGAGTCTCAGCTGCTCTATAAATAACACAGGACCGAGGGGAAGCTGAGCCCGGCTCTGAAGCTCATGGAGTGCTTGGGGATCCTTGGAAACGCTCGGTCCTGGGGTAACTTCCGATTTTAGCAGCAAAGGCAAGAACAGAGGCTTGGATCACAAAGTAGGAAAGGGTTTTTTTCCCTTTTTCAGCTCTTCTCCAGCCTGACTTCCTCCCTTTGACAGAGGAGTCCCTGAGAAGTGCAGCCTTGCTCAGAGCTGTTTGGTCTGATCACCTCACAGGAGATTTTTAGGGCATCACTGGGAGGATTCAAAGGGGAGGGAGTGCGGCAGGCAGATGGAATTTGCCATTCCTGCTGCCCTCTGCATTGCCCTGCTCTTTGTTTCCCTCTCTCCAGCTCTTTTTTCCCAGTTTGGCTTGCTGTTCCCAAGGGAGAAGGAGCTGCGGCTCCCGGAGACGCAGGCGGTGCCCCAGCCCCGCTGGCCCCGCTCGATCTTGCCCGATAAATCACCCCGATTCCAAATTGATCGTTCTGGGATGTGGAAGAAAGCGCAGTGGGCGGATTTCCCCCATTAGGGTGCATTGATCACCATTACCGCGTGTAATCAGGGTTAATCTCAGGATTAATTGGGGGGATTTGCTGATGGAAACGATCGGCAATTTGTGTTACTTACTGCTCCATTCGCCTCTAATGGCTTAATCAGATTACAAATTAAAAGTGGCTTCTTCCAGAGGATCTCCCTGGACTTCAGAGCACTTGGAGGAGGCACGGCCAGAGCATCTGATTTGCAGCTGGAGATCAATTATCCCCACAGGAGCGGGGATGGAGGCAGGGATGGAGGGAAGAGCTCCGCAGGGAGAGCACCCAGGGGCTGCAGCAGCTCAGGGCCAGCCCTGCTCGGGCTCTCGGGGAGCTGGGGACAGAACAGAGCATGAGGAGGGCACAGTGGGGGCATTTTTAAGGGTTCCTTTGGTGTGGAAAGGGGGAAAAATCCAATTCTCTTTTGGCTTGTGCCAGGTGTGTGATGCAGAATCGCTGAGGTTGGAAAAGCCCTCCAGGATCGAGTCCAACCTGACTGATCCCCACCTGAGCACTGAGTGCCACATCCAGGTGTTCCTTGGACACCTCCAGGGATGGGCACTCCAAACCTCCCTGGGCAGCCCCTTCCAAGGCCTGGCCACCCTTCCCATGCAGAAATTCCTCCTGCTATCTGACCTGAGAGCTGGGATGGGTGGCTCTGGGTATGCTGGCGCTGGCAGAAATAGTTCTTGGGCCCTCTGGGGTGGGAGCAGGACTAATTTTAGCTCAGTAAACCTTTAAACAGTGATTCTGTGGCAAATACATTAAGGTTGATGAGCTGAGGCTGATCAAACTTAATGACAGAAAGGGGTCTCGTCCTGGGAAGATTCATCAGGCAGGAGCTGAAAGCCTCTGAACTCCATGGGCTCAGTAGATGATAAAGCCAGGAGGGTCTATCCATGAGCATAAAGGATGCAGGAGAGAAATCTGGCAGGAGCAGCAATCACCTGGAACTCCCCACCCACGGAACAGGCCACAACGGGGAGAAATCAGGAACTGTCAAGTCCAGCTCTGCTGTGAGCAGGCAAAAATGCATTTATCTGTTCCTTGGAAGTGCATTCCCATCAATTCACCTCCGCAGCTGGGGCTGCAGGGAGGTGGGGAGGCTCACTCTCACCTCATCCCTAATCTGGGCCATATCGATTGAGGTTTGATCCGTGGCAGTCAGAAGTGCTGGAAATCTATTTATCCAGCTCTTTATAAAGACATTAGCAAAGCTGAAGGGGGAAAAAAAAGGGAAGGGAATGTTTCAAGTGGCTGCTGACAAGTTGGAGCAGTTTAATAAATCACTGGTAATAAACTGCCTCCCGTGTGCTGGGAAATGCCACTGGCTGCCCTAGAAAGCCCTTGGTGATGGAACAGGCACCACTCACAGCTCAGAAATCCAGGGAAGGGGGCTGGGAATGGGTTCTGGCTGTTCCCTGCTGTTACAGGTGAGGCTGTGCTGGGATGTGCTCTCCACTCTGTGGGTAAATCCAGGGGGGAGTGTAATTCCTGGGCAGGGTGTCTCTGCCAGGAGCTGCTCCTCATCAATGAGGAGCTGAGCAGGAAGGGGCAGCCCCTTCCTCATTCCTGGCCAACACTCCCTTCTTTCCACAGCATCCTTATCTCCCATGCAGCCAGCACAGGCAAAGCCCTTTTCCAGGGAGGGAAGCAGCAGCCCTGAGCTTTTGCCATCCCTCTCTTTTGGGATTAGGGAAAGACCCTCCCTGCTTTTAGCAAAGCCAGCAGTGCCAGCTGCTGCTCCTCACTTTTTCCAGGCCTTTGAAATGCAGCAGCTCCAGCTGGCGTGGGACCTTGGGGGCCAAAGGACACAGATTTATGCAGGGAAGAGGCAAATCCCAAGGATGGGTTAGAAGGAGGCTCAAAGGTGTGTTTACACTAAAGGGAGGGGAGTGCCAGGACAAGGGGAATGGCTTCCCATTGCCAGAGGGCAGGGTTAGATGGGATAATGGGATGGATCCTTCCCTGTGAGGGTGGAGAGGCCTTGGAATGGTTTGCCCAGAGCAGCTGTGGCTGCCCCTGGATCCCTGGAAGTGTCCAAGGCCAGGCTGGACAGGGCTTGGAGCAGCCTGGGGTAGGGGAAGGTGTCCCTGCCCATGGCAGGGGTGGAATGAGCTGAGCTTTAAGGTCCTTCCCAACCCAGTCATTCCATGATCTGTGTATCTGGAGAGCCTGGGCTGGGAAGGGACATGTTCCTGGGGCTCACCCAATCCAGCAGGGCCAAATAACACCTTGGGTAGTGAAGCACTGGGAGTTATTGGTGTTTCCTGGCAGCTCTCAAAGTATCCCATTTCCAAAACCTGTCAGGACCATGGGATCACTGTGTCAGCCGCACCAGGGAGCTCAGGGACATTTTGCTGTGCCCATTATATTCTGAGGAAAAGGAAATTCGTTTTTTTCCACTCTTGACTTGACTTAGAGTGGGGAATCTGCAGCCTTTGCAAGGGACCTGCTTAGAAACTGTTCTATCCCAGGACATCCACATGAAAAGGTGGGAAACCCCCGTGTGAGAGCTGCCCCTGAACACTGCTGTGCTCTCATGGCCATGAGGGGCTCCAGGAGAGCTTTGCAAACCATCCCCTACAGAAATCTCCTGCTCCTCAGGCACATTTCGCCCTAAGAAAACAGAACAGGGATGAGAGGGTCACTGGTGATTCCTTATTTTTATTTGGATGCAAACAGAGCCACAGCACAAGATTTGTGCAGATAAATATTACTCCTGGGGGAAAGTAGGCAGCTGTGAAAAAATCAAGACTTTATTAGTTCGGGGGATTTTTTTCCTCTCCACCCCATATGGGGTGTAGAGAGTGATTCCTTTTTCTCCTCCAAGCTCTGGCTCTGAGGAGCTCAGCTGTGCTGTGTTCCTGTGCCAGGTGTGATTCCCAAAGCCCTTGGCAAGCAGGAGCTGCTCTGTTATTTGGTTTTTTTACTGTTTCTTTATTAAAAAAACTCCAGCCCCAGACAGGTCTCTCTGTCTGGTGCCTTCCTGGGGCCTCTGCTCACCCCTGGCATAAACAGCCCAACATTTCCATGGCTCCTGTGTATTTCCAAGCCATCCCACCTGGATCTGCTCCCAGATTGCTGCAGGTCTCCCACATCCTCCTCCTCCTCCTCCTCCTGCAAAGCCCTGGCAGCTCCATGGCTCCAATCTCCCATCTCCCTCCCAGCCAGGTGGGTGCTTTGCCACCACTGCTGCCTCCTCACCATCCAAGGGATCCAAGCCACAGCTGGCTGGGACCATCTGCCCTCAGAAACGCTGGATTTTGGGAAAATCCTCCACCCCATTAAGCTTGCTTCTGCAAGTCCTTCCAAAGTCACTCCCTGCAGCTCGAATCTCCTTTCCAGAGTCTGAGAACGTCCAGGACCTGTGGATCTTCCCCATCCAGACCAAGCTGAAGCTGCAGGATCCCCCCCAGTTCTTCCAAGTGTTTCACCCCTTGGTCAAACACCACTTTGTGTTTTCCCCCTCTTCTGCCCCCCAACAACCCTTGATTTTTCATGGCACAGGTGGGCCAGAAGATGCTTTTCCTCCTTCCCCAGTCCCTGCAGCTGTGGTGGATGGGGACAAGCAGGGCTGGAGGTGGCTCAGCACCTCTGGGATCATTTCCCAGCCCAGGAGATCTTGGCTGGGCAGAGGAGCTGCCGCCTTCCCCGTTCCTGGATCAGCCACATGGGTTTTATGGTTCTGATTATCACTTTTTCCCTTTTGAAGGAGGTTTAAGAGCTAGTGCTCAGAAAACAGTGTTGGTGCTTGGCAAGGCGACCGCAGAGCCCATCTGTTGCTCCTTACATCGTTCAGCTGCTCCCTGCTTCCCATGCCAGCCTGATTCCTGTTAAATGGAGCCTCCCCAGGTCAGCAGAGCCAAGCAGCTCCTAAATTAGCCGAGCCATTAATCAGGCCCGTTCGGGTTAGTGCAGGGTGTCTACGTCCTCCCCCTCCTGCCCATAAATTAAGGAGTTTTTAAGATCTCCAAGGCTTCCCTGGGATCGCGTCCCGTGTGCCCTCCAGCCCCTCCCCGGCGCTGGTGACAAGAACACACAGCTTAATTGGTTGGCATGGGAAAGGGCTGACATTAATTGGCTGTGTTTGGCACGCGGGCTCCCCGTGCCTCCCAGGGATCTTATCAATCCCATCTCGTCGAGCAGCGGCTGCCAGCGAGATGGGGCTGATCCCTCCCTGCTGCTCCTGCTGCTGCTGCTGCTGATGATGATGATGGAAATTTGGGTTGGATTTGGCTGCGGAAGAGCAACTCCACAGCCCAGCTGGCAATGCCTGAGGGGGCTGCAGAAGGATCTGCAGGCATCTCCTCCCTGGGGATGGGATGGGGATGGGATTGGGGATGGGAATGGGGATGGGAATGGGGATGGGAATGGGGATGGGGATGGGGATGGGAATGGGAATGGGAATGGGGATGGGGATGGGGATGGGGATGGGGATGGGGATGGGAATGGGGATGGGGATGGGAATGGGGATGGGAATGGGATGGGAATGGGGATGGGGATGGGGATGGGAATGGGAATGGGAATGGGGATGGGAATGGGAATGGGGATGGGAATGGGGATGGGATGGGATGGGGATGGGAATGGGAATGGGGATGGGATGGGGTGGGATGGGATGGTGTCAGAATTCAGCACATCCCTCTGGCTGTCCAGGACTGCCAAGACCCCTGCCAGGGGGCTCAGAGACCCTGGCACGGAGCCCAAGACCCCTGTGGGTTTGATTATGACCCATGGAGCGAATTACCAACCTTACATGAAGATCTGCAAGGCGCGACAGTTTAAGTAGAATGATAGTGACTTTATCATGGGGTGAAAAATCGATTTTTGGGGTTTTAGAATGGGGGTTCAGGGGGCAAGATGGAGGGATCTGGGCATGTCCAGCCTTTCTCCTTCTTCTTCTTGGCCTCCATCTTCTGCTGTGATGTTGGCACTTTTAGATTGGTGGGGCTTGGAGCACCCTGGGATAGTGGAAGGTCCCTGCCCATGGCAGGGGATGGAACAAGATGAGTTTTACAATCCCTTTGGACCCAAACCACCCCAGGAATCTGTGGATTTTCAGTGGGAATAGAGCATCCCTCCATCCCGAGCAGTGATGATGTCACCTGATGCCACCTCCTTAACTTCAGTCACAACCCCCCTCCACCTCCAGCTGGAGATCTGGAGCACCCCCAAACCCCCTCAGCCCCCTCCCAGACCCTCAGCCTCCTTTCCAAGGCCCAGAGGGCTCTTCCCAAACCAAGCACCAAAGCCAGGCAAACTCCATAAATGCCCTCTCCCGTGGCTCTCCCCAGGGGAGACGGGATCTCAGCCTGGCTTCACTGCTGGGAAGCTCAACCAGCTGTTTCCCTGAAGTTTTGTTTCATTCACATGATCCCTGTGCTGTGAGCAGCCTCCCTGCCCCGCAGTGTTTATGGATTCCAGCTTTTTGCAGGATGCTGTCATCCCCCCATTTAGCTGCTGCTTGCTTGGAGTAGGCAGACGCTGCTCTTAAAACGTTCCTGCCTGGGTTTCTCCAGCCTCTGGATCATTACAGCCTCCCCTTGAACCCTTCTCAGCGTCTCAATATCTTTTGAGTGATGAGATCCTCAGGAACATCCCACAACCCTGTTTAATCCCCCCTCTCCAGCCCAGTATAAACACCCAGAACGTGTGTACAGAAAGGAACCCCAAATCCTGCTGGGAAGGTTTTCCACTCCAGCCACGATTACCTCCCTTGGGCAGGGGCTGGGAAGGGGCTCCTGGTGCCAGAGACAGCTCTTGGTGTCACTGGGAGCTGCTGCACTGTCCCCAAGGGCTGGTGGCAGTGCCAAGGAAGGGTGTGTGACAGCAGAGGGGACCCTCCCCGCTGCCTCAGCCCAGCTTTGGGGCTGGGGTTTGGTGGGAACAGCTTTTCTGGAGAGGAATGGGAGCTGAGCTTCAGATTGGAAGTTGGATTGTGCTGTAGGATCGTGTCCCAAAGGAAAAGGCTCCCCCAGCATCTCCCCAGACTCTGAGGCTGTGATCCCAGGGTGAGAAGGCACCACTGCTGCCCTGCAGCTGCAGCAAGCTCTGACTGGAAGCTGGAGAAAGCCAGATTTAAAAATTAAAGCCTTGGAATTCCAGGTTTGGCTTTGCATCCCTGGCAGTGTGCAGGGAGATGTTTGGGAATCAGGTGGATGCTGTCCTCTGTGAAGCTCTGGGTGATTGTGGGGTTGGTTTTAATTGTAATTAAGTCTATTTTTGTAATCTCAGGAGAAAAGTATCCAGGCATCCATGGCACGTGGTCCTTCCCCATGGTGGGTGCCGGTCTGGGGGGTGGCACCAGGACAGGGGAGTGGCAGTGATTCCCAATAATCTGTCACCATGTGCCAGCACTGATTTCTTGGCTATCTCACCCCTGGAGTTGTTCCAGGCCAGGCTGCATGGAGCTTGGAGCAACCTGGGATAGGGGAAGGTGTCCCTGCCCACGGCAGGGCCTGGAACAAGATGGACTTTAGGGTCTCTCCCAACCCAAACCACTCTGGGATTAAATCCATTATTCTTGTGTGGAGGAATTGCTACCCAAAGTGGGAAAATTCCTCTTGGTGCTTGAAAATCCCAAATTTTGATTTTCTGGGAGCATAACTCATTTGTCACTAAGCCCTCAGGAATACAGTCCAGAGGTCATGGGGCTCCCATCCTTCCCTCTCCCTCATTGCTGGCTGGTCTGGTCCTGCTCCCCGGAGCTCAGCGAGGCAGGGAGGGCTCCATGAGCTCCTGGCCCCATCCTCTTCTCCAAGGGAATTGCTGAGAAATGCTTTTTCCAGGGTGGGAATGGCACACAGACAGACCAACACCTCAAAAATCACGGGGGATGCTCTGGGACTGCTTCACACAGGTTTCCCTGGCAAAATTGGGAATTTGGGATGACTCCTTCCTGCACCGCTGCACACACTCAATTGAGTTTTACTGGAAAAAATGGAATATATTTATTCCTTCCTAGTGCAGTTTTTAACCTCTGCCCTAAATTGCAGTGGGATATAAAATCAGATAGGATCTGTTGCTATTCATTATTCCTTGTTTTCCATCAGATTCTCCTGTTAAACCACTCTGCTGTTGCAATGCTGAGACGTTATTGCAAACGAGTGACCCGGCCTGAGCATTCCAAACGTCTGGCTAATGAGGAATGAAACTGGTTCCCAATAGGAGAACTGAAGGCACTGGAGGGAATTAGATCTGAGGAAAAGAAGAAATCCTGGAGTGTGTGGCTGGAGTCTGTTACCAGTGTGTGACTGCACTGATTTTATCCATCTGATACACAGGTTAATCATTATTGTATTTTATAAGAAATATAAATTAAATTCATAATATTCCAAGTTCTCTTTGGGAATAAATATGTTTTCCCCTGTCCCAGTAGGTGAGTGCAGGAATTCACTACCCAGTGGAAGCTGAAGACTCTGCTGATGTTTGAGTTCATTGATTTTGTGAGCAAAGTTGTCCAAGGGACCTGTTTTGTGAAGGATTCACACTCATCTAGGAAAAAAAAAAAAGAAAGGCAGAGCAGAGGGGAAATCTCTCCCTTCCCTCCACTTGTACCATTAGAGAGGGTTTTCTTTGAGCCTGGGTTTAATTGCGCTTGTATTGGCAACTCCAGCAGTCCCTGTGAGTGTTTGGAATGAGCTCCCCACTGCAGGCTGGTTTTGCTGGGCACCTCGGTGTGATTGGCCATTAAATCCTTTTCAGGGAGAATTATCCCTGTTTTCCAGCCTGTCCCTCCCTCCTTCGCCTTGCTCTGCCTTTTGCATTTCCTAATATTCCCTCAGCTCCTTATCTCTTGCAAAAGCCCCTCGCTGAACCATTTGTCTCCTCCCTCGATGAGATCCATGGCTTTGGGAGAGCAGCTGGCTTCTCCCACTGAACGGGATGGTCCCGGGGCTGCAGCAGCTCTGCCCGGCTTTTAGGGGCATTTAGGGAATAAAGGAGGAGTCGAGGAAAGGAAAGAAAAAAAATAAAATAAAATAAAAAAGGGAAGAAGAGAGCAAAGCAGGGTGAAGTGAGCCCAGTGGTAAATCCATCCCTGGAGCTGCGGTGCAGGCAGGAAATGATCTCTTAACACCGTGCACCTGCATCCCGGGAAGAGCATCCAAAAGGGGCCCAAGCCGGCGGCAGGGTCCGCGGGAATGGCGCTCCCGGCTCCAACTGCTGGGAGCTTTTACTTCAGTCTTCCCTGAGCTTCTGGTTCCTGCCTGCCTCTGCCAGATGTGCTCTCCCTTTCCTTGTCCTACGGGAAATGAAGCTGGTGTTGGTGAGCATTGTGGAAGCTGGGACCAGAGGAGCTCTGGGGTGTGGGATGCTGGCAGCACCTCGGCCCTAAAGCCCCTGCGGTTCAACGCCCAGATCGATGCTGCCGAGGGGCTTCTGGCATCCAAACCCAGCCTGGATCCATCAAACCCGGGATCTCACAGCTCTCCCACTATCCCATGCCAAAGCTCCTCGTCAGGAAGGAATAAATGTGGAGACAGATGAAAAAGCGCTTATCCCGAGGCTGGGATGTGGCGCTGGGCGCCAGAGTGGAGTCTCCCCGGCTTAACCGCGCACGGCAGCGGGGTGTGAGTGGCTGGAGAGGAATATCCAGAGCCCCGAAACCAGAGGGAATGTCCTGCCCAGCCAGGAATGCGGCCAGGCTGCCGGCAGGGCAGGTGGGAGGGCGTCGCGTCCCTGCGCTCATTAGTCCCTGCGCTCATTAGTCCCTGAGCTCATTAACACGGCCGGGGCTGACGCGTCTCGGGTGCCACCCGGAGCACAGGTTGGACCAGGTCTGCTGGCTCGGGAGTGACACGAATGAAAGCTTCCAGCAGAATCCGGGGCTGAGGGCTCTCTCTGACCTGGAAGGATTTGATGTGCCTGGAAAGGCTGGAAGTGAAGTCACGCAGCACGGGGATGCCCAGGAAGGCCGGCTCACCCATCCAAAGGCACTCCCTGTAAACCCCAGGAAAGGTTTCCAGGGGAATTTCCCTTTTCTTTCCAGCACGGGCAGTGTCCCCACGAGCAGCTGCTGCCTGCTGAGCACACCTTGACCTCTCCTCCAGGGATCCAACCTCTCGCAAACAGGGTCCTGCCCCGGCTCAGCACTGCGAGTCCACACTTGGGTCAGCGTTCCCAAATTCCCCGCGCTCCCCTCCCCGCCTTCCAGATGAGGAGGAGGAAAGGGGTCAGAGCGCCTTTGGCAGCTGAGTCCTAAAGCTTGGAAAGGCCTGAAAGCAATTCCCTGCAGCTGCTGCCGCAGCAGCTCCGGCCCCAGCCGGGGCAGGACTGTTCGGATTCCAGAGGGATGGGAGAGGTGTTTTCTCCAGGCTCGCTCCCCCTGCCCCGCGGGGGGTTCTAACGAGGCGATTGTGGGATTTAAATCCATGATGGTGGGATTAGGCGTTCCTCAGCCGAGACTGTTCCACATTCTTTCCCCCTGATTTGCCACTCTCGTTCCCGCACCAGAAACCAGCTCAGCTCAGCTCCCTTCCAGCTCCGGCGCTGGAACTTTCCAGCCTCAGCCCCGCGTCCTTCCCAGCGTTTGTGCCTTGATTTAATGCTTTGATTTGAAAGTTATTTTTTACAATAAGAGAGAGATGGGCCCTGCCAAGAAAAGCAGTTTCATAAAACGCTGAACATGACTTGCATTCTGTAATTGCAAACCTGAGAGACTCGGAGTAATTGACATTTTGGATGGATTGCAGGGGATCGTATTTAATCCTGAAAAGCAGGTTCCAGGCACAGGAGGAACTGCCAAGCCAAACTCAGCCTCCTTGCCGGGCTTCTACCATAACTCATTCCCAAATCCAGCCAGCCCAGTCCTGAACCTAAATGTTTACATTTTTGATTTGCTAAGATAACATTCCTGGGTCACTGAAACGCTTTGTCAGGGAAGGGCTGGAGGAGACAGCGGAATTAGTGATGCACGGCTCGGGTGGGATGTGTGAGGGATGCTGGTGCTTCCCAGGATCACAGATCCCACATTCATCTGGGTCAGACAAGACCTCCAGGATCATTGAGTCCAGTCTGTGGCTGATCCCCACCAGAGCAGTGAGTGCCATGCCCAGGCATTCCTGGGACACTTCCAGGGATGGGCACACCAAACCTCCCTGGGCTGTTCCCTGACCACTCTTTCCATGAAGAAGAGAATCCATGGAGAGTTGCATCCATACCCCAATAGCCAGGGGATTTCAGTGAGATTTTGCCATCTCCCTGCAGGTTCTGATCCTGTTTGGGGAAGGCAGGACTGAACGTGTGTCCCATTCCATGGAGGTGATTCCTGAAGCTGAATGTTGGAGAGGTGTGCAATGGACTCAGAGCTGCTGGGAGCTCCATCCATGAGTGTGTGAAATTCCATAAGTGTGGGAGCAGGCACGAATGAAATTCCATAGAAAAGTGACTCAGAGCCTGTGTATTTCTGTCAGTTCTGACTCCGTGCATGGGTGATTTTATAAATGTGTGGGATGTGGCCGAGGCTCAGGAAGTGCATCGGAAGCAGGAGCCAAACTTCCAAGTTTGGCTTCCAAGCAAAGCCAGGGCTTCTCCTTTTCCTTTGTCTCCCAGCACAGCTCCTGTAACGGATCTGCCCCCCATTAGTGTGGTTTACAGCCTGGCTATAAACATTTGCTTCTGTTTGAAAAGCAACAAATATCAGCGGAAATCTGTTCCCAGCTTTCTGCATCCCGGTAAAGGATCCCAGGGAAGCGTTTCAAGGCCAGCCCTCTCCTTGGAAGCAGAGTGTTTACATTGCTGTAGATTTTGGTGGCGCAAACACTCGTTTCCAATGGTGCAGATGGAAAGAAAGCAGAAAACCCAGGGATGTCAGAGGGAATTACACATCCCTGAACTTGAAAATGAGGACAGAGCTCCCAAAAGCATCCGCTGAGTTCCTTTTGGATTGGGATGGATTTGGGCTCAGTGACTTGTGCTGGATGTGGCCTGAGGTTTGAACTGGTCACCTCAGAGATGTCCTAGAAGGGCTGCAGGGGCCTGGAGTGGCTTCTCCAGAGTCAGGCCACCAGCACTGGGCCAAGCTGGTTTGTGCCATCCCTTGTAACCAAGGCCAGGATTCAGGCGGGGTTAGGATGGGGTTGGATTTAGTGCTGTGTGCTGGAAATGATAGAATTATAGAATTCCGGGATGGTTTGGGTTGGAAGAGATCTTCAAGATCATCTCCTTCCACTCCCCTGCCATGGGCAGGGACACCTTCCACTAGCCCAGGCTGCTCCAACCTGGCCTTGGACACTTCCAGGGATGGAACAGCCACAGCTTCTCCTGGGTATCCAGGACCTCCCCACCCTCACAGGGCAGGATTTCTTCCCAATATCCAATGTAAACCACCCCCCTTCCTGCCATTAATGCCCTTTACCATGTTAGGGAATGAGCTCCCTTTCCCCTCTCCAGGGGCAGATTTCCAGCCCGGTTTGGGGCCAGTCCTGGTGTCAAGGCTGGCAGTGCTGGGAACGGGAGATTATTTACCCAGCTGCACATCTTTATTCCTCCCATGCCCGTTGTTGTTGCCATTTTGCATATTCCATTGTGGAAGAGGGACGGGGAGGAGGGACGTGAGGCCGGGGCCGTGGGGCTGCTCCGCTCTCCCGGCGGCAGCGGGAGCCCGTGGCTGCCGGGACATCCACATCTGCTCCCGATTTGTGGACAATGGAGCACCAGCCCCTGGCTGCACACGGATGAGCTGTGACAACTTGACAGCCTGCCCAGGAATTCCGACCCAGCCGTTCCTATCCAAAGCCATCAGCGCTGCCTGAGCCAGCGCTGGAAGGAGTGGGGGTGAATCATCATTTCAAAGGGAAGGAAAGAAAAGAAGTGTTGCTTCTTTTTTTGGGATTTGGGATGAACCGCATCAGATCCTCCCTTCATCTGGTCACAGGGATGCAGCAGCACAGGAGCTGGGTTGCTGCAAAGCAGCGCAGGGTGTTCTCTGCCCTCTGCTCCTGGATGGCCCTTTGGATGTCCCCTTGCCCCTGGAGCAGCCAGGGCATGGTAGCAGCTCTGTCCAGCCTTTCCCTGCCTGCAGACAGGGAGGCAGAGAAGGGCTGTCCTCCTTTTCCACCTGCTCCTCATGTGCCCCATCCCAGTTCTGTGCTCTCTGGAGCTCTGCTCAGCCCCTTGGATGGATAAGGGTGGGAGGGTCTTTGTCCTCTGCAGCTCATTCTGGAAGAAAATCTCTGCTCCTGCTCTCACCTGTCCTGCAGAACATAATTCTTCCTCCACCCATCCATCCATGGATCCATCCATGGATCCCATCCCACCATCCCACACAGAGCAATACAGCACAGTGAGCTCTCCTGACAATTCCTGAGTCAGGACTGGGACTGCCCAGCCCCTCTTCAGGCTCAGGACCTCTGCCCCAGTCTCACCGAGTGCTGCTCACCCCATTCTCCCCCAGAGCACCCTGCTGAAGGACAGCAGAGCCTGGAGAAGGATGAGGATGTCCCTGCTCCGTGAGGATGCTGCAGATCCCTTCCCTCCCCTGGCACAGCCAGCAGGTGTAAAGCAGGGCTGAGCCAGCCTGACAAAATGCGAGGGACCAAAATTGCATTACCTGGCTCAGGAGCTGGGGCTGTGACCGTGGGGATTAATTAGATAAACAACCCCCTTGCACAGAGCCTTCTCTAAATGTCCCAGCAAGGCCCCATTAAGGATTTTGCTGTCACTAACCTCAGCCCTCAGTGATTTAATTAGACAATTAGAAGGTGCTTGGGAATGCTCTGTAGTACCCAGAGATATTAACACCATTTGTATTTATATTTAATGACATTGCAGAAGGGACTTTAATTATTTTTTCTTGTCTTTAAACTTCCAAGCAGGAAAGTCTCCTCTGACTTCTGCAGCCTCTTGCAGGTGCTGTCACTGACTCATGTCCCAGGGCCAGAGATCTTTGCCATTGCCCCTTGGCAAGTGGGTTGTTCCTTGGGATCCTACAGGAGGAGCAGGAACCAGCAGGGTCAGGACCAGGGAGTGTCCCCTGGCTGTGCAGAGGTTTTGTGGGGCTCTTTAGGACTCTAAAATCCATGGAAGGTTCAATAACTGCCCATGGAAGAGCCACCAGCACATCCCTTGGTCCTTGGCATGCTGGAAAGAGCAGGATGTTTCCTGGCACAGCAAGAGAGGGATTTGATGGATGAGGAAAACAAAGCCCATCCTCACTCAGGTCCTTGGCAGCCTCCGAGTCACCCAGAATATCCGATAAATCTGGGGCTGGGCACAGGCTCCAGCTGCCAGCAGCTGCAGCTGGGATCTGAGCTGGGATCCCTGCAGGAGCAGGGGCTGGAAAAGCTTTGTCCCAGCACCAGGCAGCTCCCAGCCCCCTTCCTCACCCCCACCAGCCCTTCCTTCCTGCCCTCCCAAAGATGCCATCCTTGCAATCTCTTCCAATAATTGTGTTTTCCCTGGATTACAGCCCCAGTAATACAATTAAGCCTAAATAATACAGATGAAGTGGGGAATAATTTGATTTGCCAACTAATGTTTGATTCAAGGGGTTTTTTTTCCCCTGTTTTACTGAATCTACAGTTGACAAATCCCACAACCATTCCCCTCTCCCTGTCCTTCAGTGAGACACGGACACAGAGGAGTGATTCATCACAGGGGTTGGATGCAGCCTGCTGAAAACCACGGATGTTTGTGTTGGTTTATGCATGGAAGGGGTGGGATCCCCCTGGGAGCTCCTGGAGGCAGTGAAAGGGATTGTCTTGGATAATCAAAGACAACGAGGGAAAGTGGGGTCAATGATCCGTTTGACAAAAGCAGAAGGCAGAGGATGCACGGAGCAATTCCAGAGCTGGGGATGTGACAAGAGGCTGCTGCCAGGAGCCATCTGGCCAGAAGGGAGAGGGAGAGGGGGAGCACCAGCCTGTGGAATGGGCACCTTGGGAACGGTGCCTTCACACCTGGAGCCTCCAGGCATGACACAACCGTGCTTGGGGCCACTCTGAGAGTTCCCTGGGACAGAATGGGACATTCCACCTGACAGAGCCACTGCTGGTGTCCCAAGGCATGAAAAGAACCTTTGGGACACCCCGTGTAGGTGTCGGGGTGTGAGGTGCTTTTCCAGGTGATTGACTGGAGGCAGCCCCGGCGAGTGGTTTCAGAAGGATTTTTGCAGGGAGTCACTCAGGGTCAGGGCTTTGGAATGTTCTGCTGGTCTTTTCCATTTGCAAAGGGTAAAAATATGAGAGAGGAGCTGGAACAACCTGTGTAAATAAGGAATGAGAAAGGAAAAATGAAACTGCAGGGAGCAGCTTCCTCCCGGGCGCTTTTCTCTGCCTTTTATAGGCAAATCTGCTGCTGGGCCTCAGCACCTCCCAGCTGCCCCTAAGCCCCACTGTCCCAGCAAGCCAGGAACCAGTTCATGCTCAGGCTACACCTGGGATGAGCTGATTTCCAGGGATATGAGGGATCTCTGCAGAAAAGCAATGCAGCAGGGGCCAGGCTGGGCCAGCTCTGGAGGGGGCTCTGGTGGAATAGTTCCTAAATCCTTTTTATTCCTGGTTTACTGAAAGATGCTGAGAAAAAAACCCAAAAATCCGTGGCTTTGGGTGGATGCCTCAAGTTCAGAGCCCAGCCTGCCCTGATATCCCATTTATTTGGAAGGGTTAGTGCTGGTCCAGGCCACATTCCTGCCTCCATCCCAGGCAGAGCAGCAGTCAGGGTTAGGTGATGGCAGAGGAAATTCCAGGATGCTTCATTCCAAGTAGATGTGCTCTCTGGGCTGCCAGACAGGGAAGGAAATTGAAAAAATGATCTCTTTCATGTGGGTTTTGGTCCTTGTTGAGAGGAGTCAGGCTGGGATTAACTGTCCCACTGCAGAAGGGCCATGGAGCAGGAGCTCTCCTGGTGGGGCCCTGCTGGAGCCATGGGAGGGAGCTGGGGGGCATTTGGGGGGTTTCCCAGTGCTCCCAGCGTGCAGCAGGCAGGGCTCCCTCTGCCAGACCTGGTTTTCCATGTTCTGGAAAAGCCCAAGGACAGACCTGGAGCTCTGTGGGCTCTGGAGCAGCCGCTGTGCTGAGCAGGTCACTGCTGAGGGCTCTGTGTGGGACAGCCCCTGTCCCTCTGCTGTGATGGTGGTGTCCCCACACCCAGCTCACCCCAACAGTGAGAAAATAACAGGGTCTGGACAGGCACAGAATTCACAGAATTCACAGAATTCACAGAATGACCAGGTTGGAAGAGACCTTCAGCATCATCGAGTCCAACCCAGCCCCAACACCTCAACTAAACCCTGGCCCCCAGTGCCACATCCAGGCTTTGTTAAACATACCCAGGGATGGTGACACCACCACCTCCCTGGGCAGAACATTCCAGAATTTTATCACTCCTTCCATTAAAAACTTTGTCCTGGTATCCCACCTGTATTTCCCTTGGTGCAGCCTGAGGCTGTGTGCTCTGTTCTGTCAGTGCTGCTGGAGAAAGAGCCCAGCCCCAGCTGAGCACAGGCGCCTTTCAGGGAACAATTGCTCCCTGTCTAGCAGGGAGCTGGAATGAGATGATCCTTCAGGTCCCCCCCAACCCAAAGCACTCTGTGATTCCATGACAAGGGAGCTCAGCTGTGCATGGATGGAAGGGGCCCAGAGCCAAGGAAAGGTGCCTGGGAAAGCCTGAGCTGTTCCCTGATGGAGGTGCAGGGAGGGTGCTGATGTCCCACAACATCTGCCTGGGATTCAAAGTGTGGCTCAGGGCTCTTCTGTCACTTAGGCTCGGCTTAAAAACGATGTTTGTTCCCCCTCATCCAACTACAGCCAGGAAATATCCCAGAGCAGCGTGGGGAGGGGTGAAATGGAGCCTGGGGGAGGGATGGGGAGGTTCCGCAGCAGGAACTCGCTCCTGCCCGAGGCACAGAGTTCACGCTCGGCTCTCCAGAGAGCCCCAGCCGGGATGGAGGGTGTCCAACAGTGCTGACATGATGGATGGGGAGGAGAGTGAGGAGGAAAGGCTGAAATGAGCAGTTTCATGCACACAGGGGCTGTGCCAAAGCCCAGAACTCCTGGTTTTCCCTTGGCATCTGTGACAGCAGCCTGAGCTCTGTGGAACAAAGCGGCCGTGCCTCCAGAGCTCATCCTGTAATTCCCAGGGTGGGCTGGGGGTGACCCAGGGCCTGTCCCAGCACACACCAGCTCTGACGGACACTCTCCAGCCCCTCCATGTTCCATGTGAGCTTCAGGAGTGTGATCCCATCCCAAACACTGCCCAAGTGCCCTGGGAACACGGATCTGCAGCGCTGGAGCCAGGAACGGGCTGGGTTTGTGAACACAAGGTATCGATCCTCTGCTCTCCCTCCAGGCTGGAGCTGCTCCCTCCTTCCCAGCACAAACGCCTGCGGGGCTCTGCACTTGCACTCAGCTGCCCACCCCGGCTCTCACCTGCAGAGCCCCTCCCAGCCAGGCCTGGATGGATTTCCCCAAGGAGCAGAGCCCTGGGGCACTGAGCCACGGATTAACAACCACAGGGGACAGCTCTGCCAGCTGGGGACATCTGGGAACCTCCCCAGCTGAATGTCACCACTGTCCTGTGCAGGGGAAGCAGGGGAGGGTGGGACAGCGCCGTGCACTGGGGACATGGAGCTGCTCAGCAGTGGGGAGGCTGAAAGAGCCCAGTCCTCACCCACATCCATGGCCAAACATTCCCCAGCCCCCTCTGGTCTGGGGGCTCCAGGAAGGCTGGAGGGGGATCCCAGAGCTTTGCCCATGAAAAGGGCAGGAGGCACAGCAGGATTTGCCCCCCAGCCAGGACCAAGCTTCTCCCTCCATGGCAGCTGCTGTCCCTCCCATTTTCCTCCTGGCAGCTAAGTTGTTAATAAGCCTCCTTTTCTCAGAGTCCATTGAAATGACTATTTTAAAACAACTACAGATGTGCTAAATTGGCTCAGCATAATAGGATGAGATGGAGAATAAAGGTTTCCCCAGTGGGCTGTCGCCAGCACAGGTAATTTATTACCTGGGTGGCTAATTACACGCTTCCCAGCTTTCCAGGGTGAAAACATCTTGATATTTCCTAGTTAAGGAGCCCTGACACGAGTGAAATGACCAGACATGTGAATAGGAAACACGGTGATGAAGTACCTGCGAGCTGAAGAATGCAAAGGAAAAGGCATTCTGCAGCCAGGAAAAATGAACTGTGGGATTTCCCCCAGCGCCTTGGGGGAGCGGGGAAGGGCTGCACCCCTCCAACGCCAGCCAATTCCTGCACTTTCTGCAGGAAAACGGCTGCTAACTGAATTCCAAGCTGGGGAAAAAAAAAAATCCCTCCTGTAAAGCAGAGAGGAGAAAGAATTTCATGAGTTCTGCACAAGCACTCGTGAGCTTTGGGGGCTGTGGGAAGGGGAAAGCTCTGCAGTCCTCCCCTCTGCCTGGGGCTGGCAACACCCCCTGGCCCTGCTGATGGATATTCCTCCCCACCAGAAGCTCATGTATGAGAAGCTCCCTCATTCCAGGAGAACCCTCCCATCTCCAGCTCCTCTCCACCCTGAGGAATCACCCCTTCCCCTGGTGCATTCCGAGCAGTGCAGGTAGGAAACACATCTCCGTTATTTCTGGTTTGTTATTTGATTATAAAATGTAATGTTTGCTTGGTTAATGGCTTTGAGACAAGGCATCCTATAAAATACACACTCCCTGAACACAGCAAATGGGCCAATTTTCCCAGGATTTAAAATCAATGGCTTGGAGCAAATCCCATCCAGGAGAAAGATGCCTGGTGGAAGTGCCTGTGGCAGCCCAGGGCCTCCAGCCGCAGCACAGGAGCTGGGGTTGGCAATTGCAGGGCCAAACAAAACTTGGGAAAAGGGTTTCTTTTTCCCTGGCCAGACTGGAGTGGTGGGATTGGGCTGGGTTGTGGGCTCACTGCCTGCTGGGTGACCCATTCCTGTCACCAGCTTTGGAGGCTGCTGCTGGTGACCTGACCTTGTCCCACGGCCAGCAGAGGGGCCAGAGCCCTGCCGGCTTCTGGGAGCTCACCCTGGGCTTGGATCTTCCCATAAGGACAGGAAATTATCTCAGCTGAAATGGAATCCAGGCTTCCAGGCCCCTGGGTGCTTTTTTAGCACCCAAAAACCACCCAGAAATGAGGATGTACCTGGTTTTTCTCAGGTGTTTCCCACTCTGTTCAAGATCCCGCTGTTCACTGAAGGAAACTGTCTTGGAGCTGGCACAGCTGCCAAGGAAATCTGAGCAGGCAACTTTCCTGGAAGCCATGGGAAGATTCTGGAGCTCTTCTCTCTCCTGACTTTACAGAAGTGGCAGGAACAGAGATGGCACCGCCTGGGAAGAGTCCCGAGATCCTCCCTGGCTCTCTGCAGTGGGGGAGCTGCAAACCCTGTTTTGTCTCTCCTGGGACCCCATTTCACAGCAGGCAGCAGGGAAGGATGGGGCTGGGTGGTGCCATGGCCAGGGATGGATGTAGTTCCAATGGTGCCCAAAATGTGGATCATAGAAAAATTGGATTATTTGGGTTGGAAAAGACCTTAAAGCCCATCCAGTCCAACCCCTGCCATGGACAGGGACACCTTCCACTGTCCTGGGGTGCTCCAAGCTTTGTCCAACCAGGCCCTGGACACTTCCAGGGATGCAAATCCATTCTGGGATGAGATCCCATCTGCTGTCACCTTGTAACACTGAAATTCTGTGCATTTTCCAAAAAAAAATCCCCCATATTTGTGTGACACGTGGGGCTGGGGTGATCCCGACTGTCTCTGGAAAGAGGAGAGTTGGGGCTAAAGGGAAGAGCAGGAAACGAGGTGTTTGGGGTATGAAAGGGGCCTCATTGCCAGGGATAAAAGGGAGGGATGTGTGTTCACGTCTTTGGATCCGCAGCATCTCCCAAAGCTCGAGGTTTCTGCTTCTTTATCCTTCGACTCCTTCCTTAATGAGAAATTAATTAGCCTTGTAGCTCCTGCTTGGGAACTTGTAAACACTCAGCGCTGCCTGTTGCTCTCCCCACCTGGGTCCCACCCCCGTCCCTGCAGCCCAAGATATCTGACAAAAACACTCGCGAACAAAGCGCGCCGCTAATTCGGGGAATTATCGGGGAGCCGGAGCAGGGCTGAGATAATCGGCCGTAAATAGCGGCTGATTGCTCTTCCTCCCACCCCCAGCGAGCGGCTCGGGGCCACCGGGCCGGGAAGTGACCGGGCTGGGGATGTCCTGGATGCTCCTGCGGGGGATGGTGCTGCTGGCTCCACTGCCTCGCTCTTGGGGAAAAAAAAAGGAAAAGCAGTGATTGCTTGGCGGTCCTGGTTGTGATGTCCCCACTGTGATGTCCTCACTGTGATGTCCTCATTTCCATGTCCTTCCTTCCATGTCCTCCTCCCCCTCGGGCTCTGTGTGGTCCCCGTGCCTTGAGCAGCTCCCGATGGTTCAGTCCCTGGCAGAGGAAGCTCTGCAGCTCTGCATCCCTTCGCCTAGCCCTGCCTGAGAATTCCTGGGCTCTGCTGCCTCATCCCAGCCCTTCTCCAGCCTCTCCAAGCCCACCCTCATCCCTGCCAGCAGCCACAGCCTCTCCTGCTCAGCAGAGAGCTGGAAGTGCACAATGGAGCATCCTCAGGAGCACATCCAGAGCCATGGAAACACATCCCTGACACCGCACAGGACCTGTGAGCAGGATGTGCTCCCAGAGCAGCCAGAGAGGGGTAAAAGAGGTGGGAACAAGGCTGGGAAATGTGGGCTCAGCCCAGTGGATCACATTGCTGGGACACACCCTGGTTCCATGGCACGGAGCAGGATCATCTTCGTGCCAGGACCTCATTCATTTTCATTAAAATATCATTTTTCCGAAGAGAGAAGTTTAATTGACAGGGAACTCATGGGATTAATCGTTGCAAATTCAGAAGACAAGGAGTGCGCTGAGGCCACAGGGCAGCAAAGAGCACGAGCTGTGTGCAAACTCCAGCCCTGGGCAGTGATGGGGCACTTCCCACTCCCATTGAGCCAAGGAGCATGGACCCTGTGTGCAAAGCCTGCAGCAGAACCGGCTGCTTTTTTTTTGGGGCTGCTTTGCCCCAAAATCCCTGTCCTGCCCTGCTGGGGCACAGCTGTTGATGCATCAAGGGACAGCTCTGCAGCCCTGAGGCCCAGCTCTGCTGCTGAGACACTTTTCCCTGCACAGTCAGGGAACAACCCTGGAGTTTCCTACCCACAGGAGTTTCCTACCCACAGGAGTTTCCTACCCACAGGAAGGTGGGTCCCACGAGCAGGTTTGGTGGCAGGGAAGTCTCCTGATGCCTCCTGCTCCTTCCTCCTGCGCTGCTCAGCTGATGGGACAGAATGGGTTTGTGTCATTTCCTCAAGGAGGAAATGTGCTGTTCCAAAGAGGACTTGGAGCTCCTTCAGCAGTGAGTCATGACTTTGTGTATAAGCTAAACATTGGAGCAGAATCATAAATAAATAAAACTGCCTTCATAAACTGGAAATTAAACACATCCCGTCCTTGTTTGCGATGCACCATGATTCATGCTGCTGCTTCCTACTTCAAGGGTTATTTTAAACCAGGCTTTTCAGGCTCTTTGTGCCTTTTATCCATCCCTTGATTTGCCCTGCGCTGCTGCTCGAGGAACGTTGTTTGATATGATAACAAATTCCTCCCTCGTGTTCCCTCTCCTCGAGTTGTGTCCTTGCAGGGCTGGTGGCAGTGGCAGGCGTGAAGGAGCTGCCCTGGAGGCCATGGGACATTCTGAGTTCACCAGGTCACCTCCCTCTCCACTCAGGGCTGAGGAAATGCTGCCTGGAGCAGGAGCCAGAGCTGGAATCTGCTCACACAGGGCTGGAAGTGCTGATCCCACCTACTCCATTCCCCAGCCCCTCTCCCCTCCTCCCTATAGCAGCAGAATCTGAGCAGGCAAAGCTGGGTCAGGCACTTGATGACAGAATAGAATCATGGAATTACAAGATTCTTTGGGTTGGAAGTGGCCTTAAAGTTCATCCCAATCCACCCCCCTTCCACTCTCCCAGGTGGCTCCAAACCTCATCCAACCTGGCCTTGGACACTTCCAGGGATGGGGGAGCCACAGCTTCTCTGGACAGCCTGTGCCAGGGCCTCCCCACTCTCATCAAACCTTCTTCAAGATCAGACCTCATCAGCAATTATTTTTTTCTCACCAGGATGGTTTCCAGCTGGATCAATTCCCGAGCCTGACTCCCGAGGAGCAGTGGGAGGAGCAGCTGAGATGCCACCACAGCAGATCTGTCACCCAAGGGAGAGGTGGGGAACAGCTCAAACTCTTCTGTACAAAGCCTGTGCTCAGCTGCTCTGGGATTCCTCCTGCCCCAAGATCCCTCCTGCCTGCATTGGACGTCCCCTGTAGAAGCATAAATCACTTACACATGCAGAGAGGTGAGAAGGTGCCTCGTACCCAATCTCCCCCATCCTCCTCCTCACTCCAAATGGGATCTAGACACTGGATTAGACCAAAGAAGCCATTGCCACAGTGCCTGTCCCAAATTTTACATTTCAAGTGGGAGCTGGCTGATGCTCAGAGGCACCCAGCCCAAACTCATCCTGTTCTGCCCTCACAGCTGTCCCCCAGCTGAGCCCTGCAGCAGCAGTGACACCGCGGTGGAGGCATGGGAGGGATATTTTGGGATGTTTTGGATCCTAATCCTGCCCCACCAGCCCTGGCTCCGGGGTGTCTGTGGAGCTCTGGGCTCAGGCTGCTCCGAGGGCTCTCTGGGTGAATAGGTCACCTCAGGCATCTGGGGTCACCTTAGGGTTACCCTGCTCCTCATTTAGGCCAGGAAAAATAAGTCTGGCTCTGCCAGCCCCTGGGCTGTGAGGAGGAGTGGGCTGAGTGACCTGTGAGCCATTGGTGTCATTTTCCAGGTGGGATGTCCTTCTCTGCCGCTGCCTGGAAGGGTTTGGGCTGAGGCTGGGAAGAACCAGGCCGGATTCTCCTCGTGGGTGGTGCCAGGAGCCTTGGTGCATCCCAGAGCATGAGCTGGGAAGACAGAAAGGGCCTGGACACTGCACACCTACCCTAATTCTTGTCCTCTAAATCCAGGTATCCCCTGAAATCCAGGTATTTCCTCCTGCTTGTACTGTATCCTAATCACAAAGCACTGGGTTCATCCCTTCCTTAACACTGAGCCAGATCCTGCCTGCGATTCCACTGTGTTCAGAAACCTCAGAGATTTCGGTGCAAAAGGGTCCAGCTCCCCTTCCCCAGTGAAATACCTGCAGGTCCTCGCTCCAGCTCTCATTCTCCAGCTAAATCCTGCGGTTCCCAGCTCCAACTCTCCCTCTCCAGTGAAATACCTGTGATTCCCTGTCTTGGCAGAGCTCAGCTGCTGGATCTGCTCCCTCCAAACCAGGCTGGAACACGTCAAACAGGAACGTTAACTGTTTCTCCAGCTGTCTGGAGCTCTCGATCCATAAAACACATGCTGACGTTGAACCTCCCCACCTCGCCAAGGAGATGCCAGTGATGCTGGGATTGCTGGGTTGCTTGGTTTTTTTTTCTTTTCCTTTTTAATGATTTTTAGAACTTGGAGGAAATCCTTGCCAGTGGTGATTCTCCTGCAGGTTGGGTGGGTGTCACTCCTTGGCAAAGGTAGGACCAGGCAAGTGAGACCATTGCCAGCACAGCTCCAGCAGGTGCCACCCTGGAGGCAGAAGTCACAGAATCCCAGAATGGTTTGGGTTAGAAAAGACCTTATAGATCATCCAGTGCCACTCCTTGCCATGGGCAAGGACGCCTTCCACCATCCCAGGCTGCTCCAGGACCTGTCCAACCTGGTCTGGGACAATTCCAGGGATGGAGCAGCCACAGCTTCTCTGGGAAAACCATTCCAAGGCCTTCCTACCCTCCCAGACTCCAGATGGGGAGGTGGAACAGCCCCAGACTTTGGAGTCAGCTCTGTCTGTTCCCTGCAGCAGCGCTGAGATGCTTGAAGACCCCAGTCCATGCCAGTTGGTCCCAATTTTGGGTGGAATGGTGCATTAAATGGGCCAGTCTGAAACCAATTTGAGTCCATCTTTGAACCCGATTCCTCCCTGAGATTGTTTGGGATAGACCTGATCCTAAAGGGAGCAGCAGACAGAGCAGACTAAACATGCAATATTAAATAGCAAGTGCTAATATGAGAGCCATTAAACACGAGCCCTCTCCTGCCTCTGGAGCAGCTGGAACTGGGGCTGCTCTCCCACTGACAGACCCTGGTGCTACCGAAACCGGGCCGGCCGCACGTGGAGGGATCAAATTGCTGGAATGAGGGAGAAATTCCTGTTTCCTGCTGCCAATCTTTCTGCCGTTCCATCCCCTGCCCCTGCTCTCAGCCAGGGTCCTTTTCCCCTGGCACATGTGGGAAGGGGAAGTGTGGCTGTCCAGCTCCTGGCTCTGGGAAGGTTGGCAGGGAGGCTTCTCCTCCAGCCTGCTGGAAAATTAGAGAAATTTTTTTTTGTTTTGTTTTGGGATGAATCCAAGAGGTTTTGATGTCCTGGGAGGGATCTGCTGGCCTTGCAAAAACTTCTCTCCTCCCCTCTCTCTCTCTCTCCCAGCACTGGGATAAATCCAAGAGAGGGTTCCTGGATGGTCACAGTGATGGGGAGTGGATGCAGAGCACCCGGGCTCAGGCCAGAGGTTTTCCAGCTGTGCTGAGAACAGCAGGGACAGGGAGGTGTTGGTGCAGGAAATCACCTGGAGCAGCCTGAAAGAAAAGCCCCCGAGCTGGATCCCTCTTTGCTCCATGATTGCCCTGCACTTCTTTCCCATTTCACTCTCCCTCTGGGTGAAATTCCAGGAGAAACTGGGCAACCACCAATAGCCAAGTTCCCCATGGGCTGTGTGGGCTGCAACAGTGAAGGAATGAGAGAAATCCTGACCCCATCCCTGACCCCTGAGCACGATCCCCACCCCATTGTCAGCAGCAGTTGTGGTCTCAGATCCTTGCCCTTATCTGCTGAGCTGTTCCCCTTTCCTGGAGCCTCTTGATTATCACTTCGGAGCAAACCTTCCACTTGACTTAACACTAACCCACGTCCCATCCACATATCTGTCATTCCTTACAAATGAGCTGGGGACATGGATGGATGGAGAGCCTGTCAGCCTTTCAGCCCTTCCCCTTTTGGGATCCCTCCTGGGAATGGAGGTGAGGCCCTTCCTGGTGCTCCTGATCCATGCTCCCTCTGCTTCCTCCATCTCCTCCGTGAGGTTCTGGAAAACATCCTTTCTCCTTTCCTCTCTCTCTCTCATTGAAGGGATTTTTTTGGTGTTTCAGTGAGGCAGCATCCTGAGGAACCAACATCCCAGCTCTGCAGAGGTGAAGAGTCTTCCCATGTCCTGCATCCCGAAAGATGGCACAGCCTGACTCCCCAAAGGGGCTCCTGCTGGCCCAGGAAGCACCAGCCCCCAGGGCAGAGGTGACCTGTGCTGGGACAGGAGGGGCAGAGCCGCTCCAAGCCCTCCAGGGCCCAGCTCCAGCATCCCTCTGCCTGCTCCATGGATTTCAGCTTAGGTACAAAACCACGGGAAGGCAGCTGGATGATGGATTTGTCAAAGGGTTTTCATGAGAAAACCTCCAAACTCTGGGTTCTGGTTCTGCTTTTCCAGCAGTGCAGCCTTCTGAGCAGAGGCTTCAAATCCTCCTGGAAGCATTCCCGTGGCCCAGCAATTCCCCCAGACTGGCATTGTCAGGGATTCTTTTGTTTTGAGCTTCTCCAGTTCCTGCAGCCCCTGGAGCGCCTGAGCACCAGCCCCTGAGTGCCTGCCATGGGAGCCTTGTTCCTGTGTCACTGAGTGCTGGAAGTGCTCGGGAGGCTGAGGAAAGTGAGGAATGGTCTGGGATGATCCCATGCAGAGAGGCCCTGCACTGATCCCAGAGTTATTAGGGCTGGAAGAAAGCTCCCCCAGCTCACCTGCTCCACTTTATCCTGCACATCAGGCTGGTAAACCATCCCTGTCAGATGTGTGCTTAGCCTTATCCTTGGATATCTCCTGGGAAAGCAATTCCGCAGCGTTCCACTGGCTGAACTCTTGTCAGAGCTATGAAGGTTTCCCTGATGTTTAACTTTCATTTTCTCCACTGCAACATAACCCCATTATGAGGCTTTGAGCTCCTGGATGGCGCCTTCTCCCTAAGCCCCCATTTCGAGGAGCTGGGATGAACTGACTCCCCCTTGGCTCTGACACAGTTCCAGCCAATTCCCTTTAATTTGAGTTAAGGTAGGCAGAGTTTATGGGATCAGAGCAGGTTTTAAATGGGCTTAGGCAACGCTCAAATGTCCTCTTGTGAGATGAGCTGGGCTGTGGAGCTGCTGCCTTGGCTGTGTCTTGTCCACCTGGCTTGGGAATGAGGAGGGAGTGACCCCTCTGAAGGGCAGATGGGCACTCAGGGGGTCAGCAGGCCTGTGGGGAAGAGCAACAGTGGGGAAATGAGGTCTCAGTGGGATTTGAGGGTCCTGCCTGGGGGTCCCTGCCCTCTGTCTCCTCTGCACCAGCTCCCATCCCTGTGGGCACCCAGTGACTGGAGTGGGTGGGATGTGCAGGGACACCCCCATTTCCTGCCTGGAGATAGGAGAATATGCTAGATCTCAGCTATCTTCCTTCAAAACCCCCTTTTTGGGCTCTTCCCAGCCCTGGCACATCCCAGGCTGCTGAGGAGGAGCGCAGGGGCAGGCAGGGGCTGCCTGGAGTGGGGATGAGGGGAGGGTGGGAGCTGCACTGCCCAAACTCATCCCCTATGTCAGATGAGCTGGGACAGCTCCTGCAATCCAAACCAGAGAGAGGAGACTGGAATGGAGCAGGGAAATGAGGAAATTCCAAACTCTCCTGAGATGAAAAACAGTGAGGAGGGGTTTTTGGCAAATGAAGCAGTTCCCAATGGCTGCATTTTGACAAGGATCCTCAAAGCACTTGGAAGCACTTCCATGTGAGGACAAGGTGGAACTCAAGGCACCAACCTCCAGTTATTAACACGACTGTAGGATGAAGTAGGTCGATCCCCCCTGCCTGGTCCTGGAGGGGCTGAACTCATTTCCTGCCATCCCAGAGGTTATCAGAGATGGGGAGAGTGGGATGCAGGGATAGCACAGGGCAGAAACAGTGCTGGAATCCACCAGGTATGGTTGGAAAAGCGTGGGAGTGGGGAGCATGGGAAGGCAATGCCAGCAGGGCTGGGAGGGCAATTCTCTCCTTCCACCCACGGGCTCTCTTAAGCCCTCACCTGTCAATCATTCCCTTATTCCCATGAATCCTAAATCCACTTGCAGCTCCTTTCAATAAAGCAGGAACACGCACCTTCCCGGAGTGAAACATATTAGAGCAGTTTGTCACCGCCTCATCCAGGAGGGATTAATTCCCAAATCATTTCCTGACATGTTTTATCGGCACTTATTAAAGCAGGAGCAGCGTTGGGCAATCCTTGGATAAACGGAGCCATAATTTAACACCTCCTCCGTCCTATTAGTGAGGAGCAGGATTTATTTTCTCAGTGCAGCTTTAATTATGGAGAACACACGCAGGGGATGGAGCTGGCTGGATCCTGGAGGTTAAGGATGAATCCTGTGGAGAGCCCTAGGGCAAGGCACAGGATCTTCCCAGAGCTGCTGATTCACCTGTGGCTGGCGCGGCTGGCTCCAGGTCTGCAATGTCACCTTGGGATCTGGCCCTCCCAAAGGTTGTTGTGGTGTTGTAGGGAGATGTGGAGCACTGGGAATGCCAAGGCTGGCTGGATGCCTGGCTCCCGTGCCTTGGGGGAAGCTGAGTTCTCCTGGCTCCCCATCGCTGCACACTTTCCCAGTGGAAAAGGAATGCAGCCCCAAATCGCTGCTCAGCTGAGCAACTCGGAGTTGCCTGACTGGGTTCCCTGGAATTTGGCCATTTGTGGCTCACTGGACTGAGAAAACTGGGAAAATCTGTGCTACCTCCAGCCCTGCTGAGGCTGGAATCCTTCCCTCAGTCTCTGCTCTTCCCAGTTGCTTTGAGTGCTTCCAGTGCAGCTGGGAATTCTGCAAAATCACCAAAGGGTCCAGCACTGCTGGCTCCAGACTCAGCTCAGAGGGCTACCAGAGCACTTGGAATCCCAGGGATTGGCATTCCAGGTGGTTCCACGGGAGCAGGGCTCTCTGCTCCTGCAGCCTGTGTCCCTGGGGCAGAGCCAGCTGTGATCCCAGCCTGTGGGGATGCTGGAAAACAGCACCAGGGAGGTAGAGAAACCCCAGGAACTGACCCAGGGCCTTCTGGAAAAGCTGGATCCCTCCTCCCACGGTGGGAGTTAATGACTCTCCTGGCAAATATCACCGGGAGCTTGTCAGGAATCCTCACGTTCCCCCGAGCTCCGCCGTGTTCCTGCTCTTTTCCATGAATTTATATTCGGCTCTGGAAATTGTCTTTTAATTTCTGCACCTTTGTTCTCTGGCTGGGGGGTCTGGGGGCTGCCTCCTTCTCCTCAGTCACATGCTGGTGAGGCAGGGATGTGTCCAGTGGCTCTGGGAATGGGGATGCAGAATCCAGGCCCTTGGAACAGCTGAGGACCAGTTCTTGCTGCCACCTCTCCAGGGAAAGCTCCAGGGACGCTTGGCCCTGGTGCCAAGGGATGCAGGAAAGCTGTCCCTGTGGAAGGGCTGGGATGCTGGAGCAGCAAGGGGTTGGGATGCTCCCCAAGGATCCCTGCAAGCTGCCAAGAGAAACCAGCTGGATGCATCCACTGCTCCCTTGCAGCCACTGCCATTCCAGGCCCAATCACGGATCAGGAGAAATAATAATCCCTTATTAAACTCCAAATTCCAGAGCAGTTTGGGGCAGGGAAGGAGTGCAGAGGGAGGAGATGCTGGAACACCTCGGGCTGATGTCATTCCTTGCAGTTGAGAGCAGGAGAAACACAATCCAGTTCTGTTCCCCCCCTGCAGAACAACAGGGAAAATCCCCAAGGGAAGATTGGAAAAAGGGAAACAACAACAACCAACCCAAAGACCTCCAGACTGAGAGAGGAGGGGGAAAATAATAAAAGAAAGAAAAAAAAAAAAAAGGCCAGACAAACACATCCCTCTGAAGTGTCCCCTCAGTGTGGAACAGTTTTCCTCTTCCCCCACTTCCCCCAGCCCCAGCTGGGCTCCTGAAGCCATAAAATCCAAGTTTGTGCCGTGTTCAATCGATTATTCCCCGAACGCCCCTGCTTTGGAGACAGGTAATTCATTTCAGCCCCTCCATGGCTATATGCAAAGAACAAAAAAAAAAAAATCCCCTTTCCCTTTTCCTTTCTTCCCATGCTGCTTCCAGCCCTTTCTCTGCCCCTTTGTTCCCTCCTCCCCCTCTCCCCCCTTCTCCGTGCCCCCAGACACGAGTGATTCCCAGGGAAAGGTGCAGCCATTCCCACAGTGAAACCCAAGGCAGGTAATGACTTTCTCACCCCATCCATACTGCTCCAGAAACTCCTGCCCCTCCAGCTGCATCCCTTTATTTCCGAGAGGCCAGCGGGAGGGGGGATGTGCCAGCCCCCTGCGATTCCCTCTCCTCCAAGGACTCTCCATAAAAAGTAAAGGAGGAAGATATAAAGGGAGCAAGTGTTTGCAGGGATAGAGTTTCCATGAGGTGCAGTGGTTGGGAAGCAGAGGCTCCTTGGTGTCAGGGAAGGAGCAGGTTCCTGACGCCCCGCCGTGCTCTCCATATGGGATCTGCAGGCAGCATGGCTCATTTGCTGCTGCCAGCTCTGGGGAAAACATCATGAAATCATCATGGAATGGGTCATGTCAGAAAAAAACCTTAAAGCTCATCTCATTCCCACCTCCTGCTGTGGAGGGACACCTTCCACTTGCCCAGGTGGCTCCAAGCTCCATCCAACCTGGACTTGGACACTTCCAGGCAGCCACAGCTTCTCTGGACACTGTGCCACAGCCTCCCCACTCCCACAGGGAACAAATTCTTCCCAATATCCAATCTAAATATCCTCTTTTAGTTTAAAACTATTCCCCCTTTAGTTTAAAACTATTCTGCCCATGTAAAAAGTTGAGAAAGGAGGAGCTGGATTGGGCACCCACTGGAGTTTGGCACTTCCCTGGGAAGCCTGGGCTGCTCATGGTCCCAGGCCCAGCTCAGCCCAGGCCCAGCTGCTGTGTCCAGCTTTGTGCCAGCTGCTCTCCCTGCCCTCAGAACAGCCACACCTCAGGGCCAAGGTCTGGAATGGGGACGTGCAGATTTAGGGCCTGGCATCTGGAAGGAAACTAAGGTTTGTTGGGATCTGGTCTGTTCCAGCTCCTGGAAGAGCAGAGCTCTGGCAGCCCAGGGCTCCTCTCCTCCCTCACCAAGCAGGGTCATGGCCAAGGGCTGCTCCTGACCCTGGGACAGGACAGCCTGGGTCAGATGCTCCTGTGAGCAGGGGCACCCCAGTCTGTGTTCCCAGCTCTCTGTCACTCCCTGTGAATGATCTTCACAGAGCTCTGGAAATCTGAGTGCGGAGGAGCCGCTTTGGAGGGCTCTGGAACACGGTTTATGGGATTACACCTGGGCTCACCTGACTTCACAAGGGTTTTCTTCCTAATGCCTGCTGGCTTCCCGAGAAAAGAGGAGATTACCCAGCACTGACAGCTTTGCTGGCAAAGCCTCCTGCACTGAGAGACTCCTCCATGAGAACAGGGGGTGCACGTGCTGCCAGCCCACAGCCCTGGGCTGGGAATTCAAGCACGAGCATGTTTCTATCTGAGGAATCTAGGGGCAGCAGGAATATTTTGATCACCAAGCCCTAAATATGTTTTGAGGTGATTCAGCCCAAGGTCAAAGCTCATCACTTCCCTGTTCTCCTCCAAAGAACTGCTCCTGGATCAAAGCCTGCCTGACCCTTTTCCATGTGCTCCACGTTTTCAAATTCCCTACCCTGCTCCAGCAGCCCTGGGCCACTGTCACAGACCTCCCACTTCCCAAAGAATCCCAGCAAAGCTGGGCCAGAGGAGCAGCTCCAATCCTGGTTTAACTGGGAATGAGGAGCCCATGGCAGAGCTGGCAGCAGCATTTCCATTTCCCAGAGCCTGGGGTGGCTCTGCAAGGCTCAGTGGCCACTGGACTTTGAAGGGTCCCTGGTCTCTGTTGCTCAGGAGCCATCCCAGCTCTTGCTGGATTTCCTCTCCTGTGCTCCTGGAAATCTGCAGCAGCTCTGCCCGAGGCGAATTCCCACCCAGCTAAACAGGGATGCTGAGGAAGGAGCTGGCACCCTCTGAAGCAGCCCTTGAGGAAAAAGGGAACGTTGTTGACAGTTCTGAGGATGCCTGGCTCCCACACACTGCTCCTCCTGATTAGCTTTGAAACATATTTAATCTGGGGGATTCAGTTGATTCCTGTAGAAATCCCTCCTGCCTGGTGCGGGGAGAGCTGCGCCACTCCCAGCCCTGAGGATCCCTGTCCCTGTCCTCCCCACACACCAGGATATCCATGGGAAGGCCACCAGAGGAGGAGCTGTGGCTCTGGCTCTGCCCACAGGCACGTGTGGGTCACACTCAGCGTTCCCTGTCCTGTGTGGGGGAAAGGAGTGGGAGCTCCCTTCTGGCAGCAGCAAAAGCTCGATCGGCGTGGAGCTCAGGGAATAAATCCCACTGCAGAATTCACCAAAGGCTTTCCTGCTCCCAGCAGCTCCCAATTCCTGCTTGTGTTGAATGGAATGAGGACAGGTCTGAGTGTTCCTCATGGTTGGGTTACTGAGGGGGGTTCTGTTTTCCAATGGGATGAGTTAAACACCACTGTGGACCCCAAGGTCTGGCTCCTACAAGGACTAAAGTGGGATGGGCTGGTCCTACTTTATTTTTTCTAACACTGAGCGTTTTCTCTACCAGCTGCACATAACAAAAGCATTAACTAGGCAAAGAAAAATGGCCTGGTGGTGTCAGGAACAGGAATTTCCTATCCCCTGAACAGTGTGGAGCTGGGCCTCGGCCTGGGCTGCAGCTCCTTCCTTGCAGTGACCTGTGTGACAGCTCTGCCGGGCTGTGGGGTCCCCTCTTGCCATCCCACAGTCCCATATCCCTGGTCCCAGCCACCATCCTGGATCAGCCGCTGCCAGTGAGCTGGGATGCTCAGTTTGGCTCAGCTCAGCTCAGCTCATTCAATGATAATTTCCCGTGAGGAGCTCCCAGCTCTCCCATTTCTCTTCCCACCAGCCCAGCCTTTGGCTTAGACTTGCAAATGACAAATTAGGCTTTTCCCTCTAATTCCAGCTTCCCTGGCATCCTCCACCGGCGCAGAAAGCAGCAGGATCTGAGCAGGCAGCGGGAGGTCGGCGTCTCCTCTGCTCCGGCTCCCTCCCCCTGCTTTAATTGCAGCCTAACGTGTGTTTGAGGTGTATTAAACACACAAATTATCCTGCAAAGCCTCGGGAAGTGCTGCTTCCCCAGGCCTCTAATGGGAGCTGACAGAGCGACCAGAGGAGCTGTTAACGGCACGGCTTTGTCTGGAATGGCCCTGGAGAAAGATCCCCGTGCGAGGCTGGCACCGGGGCTGGCACCGGGGCTGGCACCGTGTCCCCCCATCGTCCTGGCCGTGGTGTCCCTGCGCTGGGGCATCGCGCAGAACCAGGGACGCTTGGCCAAGGCTCCCGCAGCTGCACCTGCGCTGCCGCTGGAGCGCTGCTGATGGATTGGAGGCAGTTCAGAGGAGAAGCAGGAGCACAATCAGGGAGCTGCAGGGCAGGATTTGTACGGCGGCTTGAAAGGGGCGGCGTGACGGCAACGAGAACGAGCACTCGAGCACGCTGAGATTTAATCTCGAGCTCAGACAAAGCTGACGCGGAGCAGGAGCAGATCGAACACTCTTAGGAGGGAAAATCCACCTCCATCCGCAGCGGGAATGACAGAGCCATCGGAAGTCTCCTCCGGGATTGATGGAGAACCATCGGGAGCATCCTCCAGGAAGGATGGAGAGCCACCGGGAGCCTCCTCCGGGCTCAAACGCCGAGAATGGAGGGAGGGAGAGCCAAAGAGGGGTTCGGGTCGGCCCACGGGCTGTAAGGAGTGATGGAAAAGGTTGGGAATGAGAACAGTAAAACACAGGCTGAATAGCAGGGAAGTGCTGCTAGCAAGGCAGGACTGGGGTCAGGGAATGTCGCTATCCCAGAGCAGGACGGATAACCTGATGGGTCCTAATCCTTTTATTAGGAAAATCAATCCACAAATACCAGAGGTTTATGTCCGAAAAGGAGACAGAGGAGTCCTTTCTGGCTTTATTTGAATAAAGGGAGAGGCCATGCGGCATTCCTCTGGGATCTCTCAAAGTTTTGGAGGACGCAGCTCCTTTTTATCCCAATTTCCCGGCCACATTTCCCTTCTCTCCTTCCCCATTGGCTGAGGTACTTGAGAGGTACAGACTCCCCAATACGCCTGATACCGAAGATTTCCCTCTAATGTATAACCCTCCATTTTAATTTTTAATTCTTACGGAATTTAGGGTTTTTTCTTCCCCATTGTTTCTTTTATCTCCCAGCGCTAGTTTTATCTACCAGCAGACCCACAGCTTGTTTGTAAAGACAAATCTGCTATTCCTCTCTCTTTGATTTGATCTCTCTGCTCCCATCCCACATTCCAAGGAGGAATATGAAGCCCAACAGCCTAAATAAAGCCCGGCCTAACACAGGTGAAGGCACTGGGAGGGACAGAGGTTTGTAGGGAAAATTTACTCTCTGTAGCCCAGTGAGGGGCAGCCACTCCCTGCCTGCCCATGGAAGAAAACATGGAATGTTCTGCCCAACAAGAGTCCAACAAATCAGGGGAAATGGGGGGAAAAAAGCCTTATTTCCCAAGCTCTCTCATCTCCAGCTGCACCAAGGACTAGGGGTAAAGATAAATGTGGATCCAGGCAGAAGGATCAGGGCACGGCTGAGGGCTGCAGGAAGATTTAGAGCCTTGAAGTCCAAAGGCAGGGCTGGATCATCACACGGGGAAAGAAAAATCCCTGGGAGTGGAGATCACGTTAAACAATGTGTTGTAATAAGTGTTTTATGCTTTAGAGGAGGAGAGAGAACAGTGAAATCCCCTGTAAGAGCTAATTACTGCAAATTCCTTTTCAATAAAACAAGACCAAAAAAATCCTCTCTTAACGGAAAAATCCATTTAAGGCTCAGCTGAGGTAACCTCGGCTCACATCCTGGAGCAGCGTTCCTGGGAATCAAACGGGATTTAACTGGAGCTTGGCATGACCAGCCCAGCTCCTCAGGGAGCCCAGGTGTTGGGGTGAAGGTCTGCAGGGAGAGGGTGATCTCTGGGCACCAAAATCCGAGGAGAAAGGCTTTATTGTGCTGGTGGTCATGTGGAAGTCACTGTGAACTTCTTTGGGAGGATGTGGCACGGATTTTGGGAATGGGAGTGGCAGGAACACACAGACACCTTTGCTCTGGGGGCCAGGTGAGCTTTCATGGCACCTCCCCAGCAGTTCCAGGCCACTGGTGATGTGTGACCACAGAAAGGGACAGTGGGATGTCCCCAGCCTGTGCTGCTGCCTCCCCCAGCCCCACACAACCTCCATCGCCTCTCCCAGTCCAACCCAATTAAAATAAAATAAAGCCCTGGATTGGGAAAGGATTTGCCTCTGTCCCTGACACTCTGCATTTCCTGCCATTTGGAATGGGGCCACTTTGGTGGATTTCTTGCACATGGGAGCAATAGATTGAATTACACCAATGTCCAGTGCTGAGCAGAGAGACATTTCTTTTCCACATGTTCGTGCAGCTGCGTGACCCCAGGAAACCCAACGGTGGGGTCTGTCTTGGAGACAAATAGGGATTGTTTTGTGTCCATGTGGAAATGCTCCCTCCCCCTTGGCTCCCCCTGTGTGTGTGAGTGTGGACGGGGGGGGATCATTCCCCACCAGACACGTTCACATCCCAAACAGCACAAACTCAGAATATTTCCCCACCACAAACCCACAGGGTGGAAATGCAACTCAGGAGCCCCCAGACAGGAGAGCTGTGGCTGCTCAGGGAAGGGTTGGGAGGCTCCTGGCAGAGGACAAACCCACAGCTGGATGGGGCTGCCATGGATTGCTCCATGTGGTCAAGAAGCCACCTCTCCCTTCCCCACCACCATCCTGTCCCAACATTGCCCAAACTGGGGCTGGAAGAGGGGGACAGGCAAGGAGGGGATGGAGGACGCTCATGGGAGTGGGATGCTCCTGTCAATAGGATGCTGTGGTCAGTGGGATGCTGGTGGCAGCAATATCCCTGAATCCCTCCTTGCTCAGTACCACAACGTTGATAAGGACATCCCGGCAGTCTGAGGCTGTGGATCAGCAGCTGAGCCCTGGGAGCTGCTGGAGGAGGAGCCTCTGGCTCTGCTATCCCTGGCACAGCACTTGCAGAGTGGCTATAAATAGGAGTTTTAAGCACAGCAATTAATCACAGAGCGCTACTGTCCATGGGCTGAGTTGGCTTAAATGGGATGTGAGTCCGGCATTCCCTGGATTTACCAATCCAGCCTCGCTGGACAGACACGGCTTCGGGATCCTTCCAAGTGGCACTTTGAGCTGCAATGTGAGCTTGGGTTGTAGTGGTTTAACAAGTGACCAGGCACCAGCTGAGCTGCCAAAGTGTCACTGGCACGTGTGACCCTCGTGGGCTGGTGTTGGCAGCAGGGTCAGCACAGATCCCCTGGTACTGGCAGCTGAGAAGCAGGAGGATCACAAACAGTGTCAGCTTGTGGAGATCCATCCTCTCCTAGCCTGGAAAGGGTGTATCACCCAGTGTGAACCCCTAGATATACTGGAATGGCTTTAAACTAAAGGAGGAGAGATTTGGATGGGGTATTAGAAAGGAATTCTTCCCTGTGAGGGTGGGCAGGTGCTGGAACAGACAGTCCAGAGAAGCTGTGGCTGCCCCATCCCTGGAAGTGTCCAAGGCCAGGCTGGACAGGGCTTGGAGCAACCTGGGATAGTGGAAGGTGTCCCAGCCCATGGCAGGGGTGGGATTGGATGGGATTTAAGGTCCCTACCAACCCAAACCATCCGAAGGCTCTGTGTGTCCCTGACCCCTGAGCTCCCTGTAAATCCCATTCTGAGCCTGGACCCACCAATATCCACCTCTGCTTTCCTTGAGGAAGAAAAAGGCGAGTCCCTGCCGGGAATCAAAGCGGGGCAGTGCCCGCCCTGCTCTCAGCCCTTCCTTGGGTGCTTTGGGGCCGTGCTCAGGAGGAGCCGCGCTGGCTCTGTCCTGCCGCGAAGTCGCTTTTAGCTGCGGGTCCAGCAGGGCCAGATTGGGCTCGGTCTGTTGTGCAAAACACTCGGCAGAGCGCGCAATCTGCGCTCCCCCGCCTGACGAGAAATGCTAATTGTGTGCGAAGGAGCTGCCAAGAGCCCGCAGTATTCCCGGGAAAGGGGGGTTCTTGGGATTGTTCCCATTGTTCCGGCAGCTGCGGCACAGCCAGCAGGGCTGGGCACGGGAGCAGGGCAGGGGCGAGCGGCTCTCCCTGCCCGGAGCTCGGGATGGGATCAGGGACCTCTGTCCGCTCCCTCCGGGATGGATCCTGCCTGTGCGGAGCGGGAGAGGCAGGCACAGCTTTTCTTCTTGGGCTGAAAGTGTCAGTTTTGCATAAAATATGAAGTGAAAATTCTTCTCCCTTCAGCTACTCCCTCGTCTGCCAGCCCGTGCTGGTGCCTGCATCCCGCTGCTTCCCGGCCCGGAGCCAGAGCTCCCCGAGGGCTGCAGGCAGCAGCATCTCCAGGGCAGAGGTGCCGGGGCAGGGACAGGGCTCTCACTGTGCCAGGGAACCTGTCCTGTGCCGGTGTTGGCTGCAGGACATGGGCTTTGCATCTCCGAGGATGGGGAGAGCAGAGGGAAGGGGATGGAGAAACCACGAGAGGATTTCTTTGCAGAGACCCAAAGCAGCAAGCAAGCCTGAACACCACCAGAAGAAGAAGCTCCTCTGATTCCCAGTGATCAGAGTGAGCTGGAAAAAAATAAAGTGGGAGAAATGATGGCTCTGGTTTGATTTATAACAGAGCAAAAGCCCCACATGGTGTGAAAATGTGGTGCTTTGCTGGGCTTTGCAGGAGAAAATCAAGGCCCTGTTTTGCAGAACCACAGAATCCCAGAGTGGTTTGGATTGGAAACAACCTTAAAGCTCATCCAGTGCCACCCCCTGCCATGGACAGGGACACCTTCCACCATCCCAGGTTGCTCCAAGTCCTGTCCAACCTGGCACTTCCAGGGATGGGGCAGCCACAGCTTCTCTGGACAGTCTGTTCCAGCATCTCCCCACCCTCCCAGTACATCATCCTGACTTCTCCCTCGTGGGCTGGGAAACAAGCAGAAGCCTTGATGGATTCAGTGTTTTTCCCTCTCTGTCCTTCCTCACTAATTTGCAGCAAAGGAACCAGATAAAGTTTGATAACTTGGAAGGAGAGAGAGTGAGGGAGAAGCCACCCCAGCGCCTGCTCCCGGCGCTCCCCCACTTCCAGGGAGGATAAATGAAGTGCTCTCCATTCCCTGCTCGTCTGCCACCCTCCAGTGAGTCTGTCATGGGCTCATCTGTGTCTAAATTAGCTTTGCACAGCAACGCCGTGTACAATTATTGCTGTCAGTCTTTGATCTGACCAGTTTATCTCATCAGCTTGTCAGGCTTCATTCTCCAGCCTTTCTCTCCTTGGTGCAGCCACCGGAGCTGCCTGGGCTCCCTTGGAAGAGGCTCGGGGCTCCCACGGAGCTCCTGAGGGATTTATAAAAGCTTGCAGCCGGAAAAATGGGTTACAACAGTCCTGGCAAGACGGAATGGAGCAGCAGAATTCCTGCCATTTCCAGGCTGCTCCTCATTCAGAACCAGGGAAGGACCTTTTTTTTGGGATTGGCACGTGGCAGGGGACCTGCTGCTTGGAGCGTGGTGACATCAGTTCTATTGGATTCTCCAACAGCCGTGCTTGACATTCCGGTTTCTGCTCATGGAAAAAGCATTTCCATTGTCTGGGACTTCTTGTGCTCTCTTGCATGGGAAGGGAACCCCAAAGGGATGCAGCTGGGATGGATTAATTAGGGATTCCAAGGAACGGTCACCCCCAGTCCTTTTAGTACCTTGCTGCAGCTCCAGGTGTCCCACAGCTTTCACCGAGGGGGATCCTGTGGGAGGGAGGCACCTGAGGCCCCGGGAGATGCAGGGTGAAGGATGGGATCCTGCCAAGCATCCCAAGGGATGCTCATCCCACAGCCAGGTGCCACAGGGGGTGCTTCCCCATCCTACCAACATTGGACACACAGCCCTGTCCAGGCCTGCTGCACCTTCCCAAGGCTTCCATCTCACCTCCCAATTCCTGCAGCACCTTCCCAAGGCTTCTGTCCCCTCTCCCCAGTTTGTGCTGCCTGCCCAGCAGACTCTCTCCCCCAGAATCCTCACCCCTCCCTCCTTCCCAGCTTCTCAAGGTTTCTGTGAGGCTGTAAAAATTCCTTTATTCTGGAAAGGCAGAGGGATGGACTCCTCTCCACCCTGGAGGTTTCACTCATCCTCTGCCACCGCCTCAAGTGTGGCTCTGTGGTGTCCCCTCCCCAGCCTGGTGTCTCCAACCTGCTCATGGATGTTGAGGACATGTCCCCAACCCCTCACCCCCCTTCCTGCTGCTCTTTGATTTTTCCACAGTTGGTTGTGACTCCTGGATCCCCACATCGTTATCTGTCCTCCTTCACTCCCAGAAGTCCTGTGGGTTGGAATTCTGTCTGCTCCAACTCCTGAATATTCCGGACTCTGAAGTTTCCAAGCTCCAGATGTTCTGGCCAGACCAGAGGAAAAAATAAAAACCCACCCAAAAAAGTCTCAGCATTAATAAAAACCTTTTGAAAATCCCGAGTCCTATTGCGCAGCAGTGACATCATATCCGTGAAATATGAGCTGATGATGTCACAGCTGGGAAATGAGGGATGATTGTTCCTTCTTGGCACACGCTGCTGCTCGGGCCAGACCTGTTAAATAACTGCACATGGCCCATAAATGTGGAGATTAAACCCAGGAGTTGGGAACGCAGCCCCCTGGGCACCTGGAGCCTGGTGGGGACGGGGGCGTGGGGAGGGTGCCAAGGGTGGGGAAGGGGTTTGTGTCCTAATTCCACTCCCAAAGGCTGGAGGAGGGGTTTGTCCCCCAACTTTACACCCAAAGATTGCAGAAAGTTTTTTTTCTGCAAATTCTATTCCCAATGATTTGGATAAAGTGTTTGTCTGGCAGTTTTGTTCCCAAAGACTGGAGAAAGGGTTTGTGTCCAGTTCTGTACTCAAAGACGGGGAGAGGATTTCTCATCCACCTCAACCCCCAGATCTGGATGCCCTTAGATTTTCCTTCACTTTCCTCCCCCTGCTCAATCCTAGTGGCTGCAGGGGACAGAGGAATGGCTTTGCCAGGCTGTCCCTGTGACCCGGGACAGTGTGGGGACAGCAGAATGTCCTGAGGGAGCAGTGACAGCCCCTCTGCTCACCGACCCAGCACTGCCACCCATCCCCACCCCATAACTCCCACAGCTGCCTGTGCCAGGCATGGAAAATGCCCCTGCCTTTGACCCCCTGAGAAGCACTTATCCCTCAAACCCTTCGATTCACCCTCCTCATTCCCATACCAGGGCTGGCTGCAAACATTCCTGCCTGGGCTGGCTGCTCCCACAGCAGAGATTTAAGATGTGGGAAGCAACAATCCATAAAATCCCAGCACTGGATCCCCCAACCTTCCCAATCCAGACCTCCCTGGCACAGCAGGATCTGTTATCCAAGCACTTCCCTCATCCACACATTCACTTCCCACATGTGTGCAGCCTCCTGATGAAGGAACACATTCCATGTCATGGAAAAGGGCTATTTTTTCCATCTAGGCCTCTCATTTAAGTTCCCAGCTGGATTTTTTTGAGTTTGGCCTTTTCCCTCTTTCCTTTTTGGGCCCATTGTTTGTGCTGGGAAGGATGTGCCAGGCGGGAGGGGAGCATCTGCCGAGGTGTCCATCAGGGAGATCCCAGGGGATGGGATGTTATCTGGGAATTTAATAATCATTCTTGTTCGTGCTTGGTCAAACCAGGAACATTTATTTATTTATATCCTCACTCATTCCTTAGGACAGGTTTTAATGGGACAATTTCAATTCCAAAAGTTAGGGGGAAAGAAAAAAACCCTTCACCTGCCTATGCATTTTTTCAGGAAGATTTTGTTTTGCTGCTCCAAAAGTGAAAATTTCCTTGTCTTCTCACTTAACACAGGCTCATATTTCCAAAAATATGCCAATCATAACAAAAGAAGTGGAAGGAGAGAAAGCAAAGGCTGCAGCCGAGATAAAACGCTGGGACCAACCTGTGCTGACGCTGTTTTCCTTTCTTAGCTCCACGGAAAAGGTATTTTTATGTTTTAGCCCAATGCAGATTTTGTCTTTTTATTTCATTTGAAATCTGAATTTTCAGCAGGCAGGAAACTGTTTCTTTGACAGCTTTAATCAGAAATCAAAGATTTGATCATGCAGGGAGATGGAATTTCAACTTCAAAGCTCCGGCACAAGAGGTGGATGCAGGTACCTGTGTGCTGCGATGCCGTGGAAATGGGAAGGGTGATGGGAGGCAGCACTGCCCGAGGAAATTAAAGAGGGACACAGCACTGGGGAATGTTCCCAGCAATGAGAAGGGGCCTTCAAAAGGCAGGTGCTTAATTATTGTACAAACCACGGCAGCAAACAGCGATTGGAGCCCAAAATCTCCTGTCTGTGCAGCCACAGAGCCCAGGCAGGGCTGGAGGCTGGGAAGGGGGGATGTGCTGGCTCCCCCTTCTCCAGCTCCTTGGCAGAGCCGGGCTTGGAAACCTGGCTGCACCTAACAGCCAGTGGCAGACGTGGCAGGGGAATGGGGACAGCAGTGGCACCCACAGCCAGAGCCAGCTGTGACCACAGAGCAGGGCTGGGGCTGGGGCTGGTCCTGCAGCTGGCGCTGGACCTGGTGCTGGTGGTGGTTCTGGTTCTGGTGTTGATTCCGGTGCTGGTCCTGGTGCTGGATCTGGTACCAATGCTGATGCTGTTGCTGGTGCTTGTGCCATGCTGGTACTCAGCTGGGACAGGCACAAATTCACTTTTCCCCCTGGCATTTGTGTTTTTAAAATGAGTCCGAAATAGCTCAGGATCACCCTGTGGGGTGCGTTTCCTGGGATATTTTTCCTGTTGCAGACAGCTGGAGGCAGAAAAGGCGGAGTGGAGAACCTGTCCCTTCCCTGTGGCCTCGGAGCATCCCTGAGTGGGGAGGTGGCTGCATTGTTCAGCGAGGAGTCCCACAGCTCCCAGGAGTGATGGGCAGCTCCTGTGACAGAGGCTGCTCTTCCCATTAGGAACTGGATGGAACCCACATGAATATTTCCCTGAGCTGGAGCAACAGTCAAAAATGGGGCCCCACATCCAGCACAGTGACCAGGAGCCACCCTTGGAGCCAGCCCTTCCCATGCTGCCTCCAATCAGGAATTTCTTGGTTGTGCATGGAAAAAAGGCTTTTGTTTGAATGATGTCCTGGGATTTGCTTTTCCAGGCTTGACTCCCTCCCTGGAAGGAGAGTGGGGTGTCTGAATCCTGGGGATGTTCTGCAGGCTTTGGGCAGAAGGCAGTCTGATCCATCCATCCATCCATCCATCCATCCATCCATCCATCCATCCATCCATCCATCCATCCATCCATCCATCACCCGAGAGCCCAGGTGCCACAAGGCACAAAGAGAGGGACCACAGGGAAGCACCTCAGAGATTCCCCGTGGATCTCCATGCCTGCCAATGCCCTGGAAGCAGCAGCTGGCCGGGAATGACAGGGCAGGAGCTGGGCTTTGCTGCGAGCTCCCGGCACCTTGATGTCTGAACCTGCTGGTAATTAGCAGGAATTGGGTTGTAATTGCAGCAGAGAGCGGCAGAGCGGGAGTGACCTCAGCAGCCGCTAATTCCTGACACAGAAGGACGATCTGGGGGCACCTGGAGCGCAGTTCGGAGCTGCAGCCCTTTCCCAGCCGTGATTAATCCCCAGGAAATGTTCTGTGGTCGGGCTATTACCACTCCAATCTGGGGCTGAAAATGAATCAGAGCCGCGGATGACTGTGGGAAAATTGTCACCAAACTTGGATGGCTTTGCTTTGTTTCACCACAAAACTCTTAACGAAGCATTGAAATGGAGATGGATTCTCTGCCTGGCCCCGACATTAACCCTTAGTGCGCCCAGCCAGGCTGAGGGGGGGGCAATTCCACATCCAGCGCTTGGCCGGGTGGAAATTCCTTCAATCAAGACGGAGAGAGTGAGGGAGTGTTAGGGATGAGCTGGGCTCTGCCTTGGCTCAGCTCCTGCTCTCCCATCCTGCGCAAAACCTGGGAGCGGCTTCCTGACTGGACAGGTTTGGGATTCTTGGAGCTCTCGAGGCGTCCTGCAGCCCCTCAGCTCCGATCCTGCGGTGTCTGGGTGCCTGTTTGGGGCCATCCTCGCCCGGCCGTCAGTCAGGGGCTGTAATGAGATTCCTGGCACCGCCGGTGCCTCTCACAAAGTCCTTCTGCAGGCACTCGCCAGCCGCAGGCACAAGAGCCTCCCCCCGCCGCCTCAAAGGGAGCTCAAAGGGAGCTTTGTGAGGCACCACAGGCTGAGCTTTCTGCCGGGCACAGGCGGCAGCAGGCAGCCTCCAGGCACAGCCCCATCCATGGAAGGGAGCAGGAGGACAGGGGACACCAGGGATGGGGACACCCCTGGGCTGGGGTGGGAGGAAGGACTCGGGATGGAGAGAGATGGGGCAATGACACAGGGGGATGTAGGAGGGAATGGCTTCCCAATGCCACAGGGCAGGGTTAGAGGGAATGTTGGGAAGGAATTCTGCCCTATGAGGGTGAGGAGGGCTTGGAATGGTTTTCCAGAGAAGCTGTGGCTGCTCCTGGATCCCTGGAAGTGTCCAAGACCAGGCTGGACAGGGCTTGGGGCAACCTGGGCTAGTGGAAGATGTCCCTGTTATGGCAGGGGGTGGAATGAGCTGAGATTTAAATTCTCTTCCATCCCAACCCATCCTGGGATCCCATGAGGATGGGACAGACTGCATTTCAGCACTGGGCACATGATGACACCTGCATGGAGCTCATCCAACCTCCCTGAGAGCCCGCAGGCAGGCTGAGCTGGAGCCATGGAAACAAATCCATCCATGCTTTAGATCCCAGAGTGTTTGGCCCCTCAGCTGCCAGGCAGGGCTGCACACCCAGGACTGGGGGGAAATGTCAGGGATGGCAGGATCAGCAGGAACCCAGAGTCCTGGAGCTGGCAAAGAGCTGAAGCCTGCTCAGGGAACCCAGTGCACTGAGGGAATTCAATTCTCTAATGAGTTTTTCATACATTTGTGGATATAAGAAAATGTTTGAGATGGAAAGAGGCAGAAATGTGCATGCACGGTCTCAGCTCTGAAATTCCATCCCCAAGCCAAGGTGTACATAGACATATTTTGAAGTGTTTTCATTTAAAAGAGTAAAAAAAGAGCTCTGGAAAAGGATCAGATTCTTTGGCTAATAGGATCCACAGGGAAACTGCAAGAACTTAGTAGTTCTGCAGGAAAATCTGCACAGCACCTTCCCAGAGAGGATTGTGGAGGGCACAGGGGAGAGGATGGGAGAGGTGGAGGGCAAGAAGAGGGATGAGGTCACAGAACTGTTTGGGCCTGAATATCATGGAGTGGTTTGTGTTGGAAGTGATCTTAAATCCCATCCAATCCCACCCCTGCCATGGGCAGGGACAGTTTCCACAATCGCAGGTTGCTCCAAGCTCTGTCCAGTCTTGTCTTGGACATTTCCAGGGATGGGGCAGCCACAGCTTCTCTGGGAACCTGTGCCAGGGGGTATCACAGGGTGCCCTGAATGGCCACAGGTTGTGGTTCTGTCACCCTGTCCTGAGCACAGCAGAGCTGGGAGGTTCCTGGCACCATCAATCCTGGTTCCTTAGGTGGAATTTGCCTTGTGGAATTTGCCTCTGTACCTTCACCACCTTGGCTAATGGGCTACAAACCCACCTGGGCCGTGGCAGAGCTCAGCCAGGGGAGGGGGAAGGGAAGAGGAGAAATAAAATGAAGTGGTTTGAATTTTTCAGGGCAGCAGAGATTTCTGTGAGTGGGAATAGGGCTGGAATGCTTTAGTAACCCAATCCAGTGCCAGGCCTTCTGCACATGGGAAAAAGAGGCAGGAGTTTTGGAGACCTAAAGCCATCTCCTGCCTCAGCTCCTGGCACACCAAAACCTGGAAAAGGCTTCCTGGAGCTCTGTGCTGCCTGCCTTGTGTTTATGGTACCTCCTTTGCACTTTGTGGTTTACATGGATTGCAATACACTGGATGGGAGGTGTGATCCCACTGCTGGTTGTGCTCCCCCTCTGGAGTCTCCTCTCTCTCTGTACACTCCTTTATATTTATGGACTGTGGGATCCTCACACTTGTGGTTTCTGTACCACACACTCAGCTCAGTGAAATGTTATTTAAAACGTGCAGAGCAGCTCAGGGTGTGCTGACAGTACCCCAGGATTGGAGGGGAAGTGCTTTTCCATGGCAAGAGTGGGTCCTGGAGGAGAGGAGAGGAGAGGAGAGGAGAGGAGAGGAGAGGAGAGGAGAGGAGAGGAGAGGAGAGGAGAGGAGAGGAGAGGAGAGGAGAGAGAGGAGAGGAGAGGAGAGGAGAGGAGAGGAGAGGAGAGGAGAGGAGAGGAGAGGAGAGGAGAGGAGAGGAGAGGAGAGGAGAGGAGAGGAGAGGAGAGGAGAGGAGAGGAGAGGAGAGGAGAGGAGAGGAGAGGAGAGGAGAGGAGAGAGAAAAGGCAAGGGAAGAAGACATGGAAGAGGAGAAGGGAAGAAGACAGGGAAGAGAGGAGGGGAGGGAAGAGGAGAAGGGAGAGGAGAAGGGAGAGGAGAGGTTGCCACCCTCCACCTGAGCTTCACCACATCCACATCCCTCTGGAAAGAGGCAGTGCCTGTCCCAGAGCAGCTCTACTGAAGATCCAGCTGGGAATGACAGCCCACATCACCAGTGTGATTCCATGATCCCAGCTTTCCAGGGCAGAGGCTGCAGCTGTGAGCTCTGGGGCTGGATGCAGTAGGATACAGAGCCACCCCTTCCATCTCTCCTTTATCCCAGCTATCTTGTCACTGCTCTGTTTATTTGGTCATTTTTGGGAAGGGAAGAAGGCAGAGGGGGTCCAATTTTCAGCAGCCCGTGACAGCATAATTAGGGAAATATAAATGAAAGAAAAACACACTCTAGAAATCCGGAGACTTTCACATATTTTCCCTGTTATTCCATCGCCCTGGAAAAATAAAAGCTACTCAGCAGGAACATTTATTAGCAATTAGGATCTCAGGCACTGGGGACAATTGGGGTAATTAAAGCTTCCCACAGCCTCCTGTGCCACCTCCTTCTCCCTGTGCTGCCTCCATGGGACTGGACACTGTGGATCTGTGCGAGCTCAGGCACCAGCAGCATTCAGCAGGTCAGCAAGGCCAAAACCCACAGATCATCCTCACCCTCTCCAGGTCAGATCATCAACAAATGAACAACATTCCCCAAGGGAAAAGAAAATAATGAAGAGGATCATGTGAAAAAGGGCAATAAAATCTTGTAGAAGAACAAGAAAATAGCTCAGTTTTCTGCCTGTTCTCCTTTCCCTGCCCATCCTGACACTGGGAGCAGCTCTCTTGGAATGGAAGCTTTGCATGGGTACAGGAGGCAGAATCTCCAAGCTGAGTTTAATCTCAAGGTGCAGATTTGGGTTTATGTTAGTGTGAAGCTCAGGACTGGCTTTGCCATTGGGAGGATGTGTGGCTGGAGCAGGCATGGTTTGCCAGGAAGGAATTAAAGCTCAATTCCCATGGTGCTGTGAGGAGCAGGAACTTCCCTCACTGCCTCACCTGCCCAAAGAATAAGGGAAATACAAGAATAATTCAAGAAATGAATGAGAGGGACTGGCCTAATATCCTTCTCAGGCAGGAAGATCCCCATTTTCTCTGGGATTTCTGGTCTTGCTGCCATTCTTCCAAACCCAGAAAGATCCAGAATGATCCCAGAGTCTGGATTTTGGTTTCACCAGGAAGCCTCTGCTTTATACCAGTAATGCAAAGAGCTTTTAAAAAGCAACTTTTGTAGTGACTTTATTTCATTCCAGTATTGTAACATAACCCAATTTGAGTGAGGAACTCACAAACAGGGAATGCTGACGCTCATTCCATGACCAGCTCGGAATTTTCCTGCTGTGCTGATTCTTTGGCCTATTTTTATCTTCTTTTTTTTTTCCCTTTTGCAAAGGTTTTATTTTGGATGAAACCATGTTTTCCAGGAAGCAAAAATGTCATTGTTATTTTCTTAATCCCTTCTAGCTGGGCTGATCCCAATGCCTGAATGCCAGGGATCTATTTGAACACTCCATGGCATCACAGTAGCAGTTTCCCTTTTCCTCCTTCTCTTTTCCATCCCAACACAACCCATTCCTGGAATTCTGAACTGGATTCAAAGTGCTGCCAATCTGCACCCAAGTAGGTGGCAACAGGGAGTTTTTTCCATTGCAAAACTGTCCACGTGAAATTCCCAAAGGATTTGGGACCTGAGCTGTGCAAACCCAAGGACTGAAGGGAATGGGATGTGACTGTCCCAAATTTAAGCCCAGAATCCCATGGCAAAGGTGACCTCTGCAGCCAGAAATCTCTCACTTTGAGCACAAACCTTTTTGATTTTTTTGATTTTCCCTGGTCGGGAGAAGGATTCCACTGATGACTCCAATTTCCCGTTTCAGAATATGCATTTCTCAGTCACCTCCAATAACCAGGTCATGATCCCAGCAGGCATCCAGTGACCCTCAGGGACAAAATGCCTGGTTTTGTCACCAATTCCAGATTATTATTTCTGGAGAGAGAAAAATCGGATTAAAAGTCATTCCTTGGCCACCAGGACGAACTCCCTGGCACAGCAGGAAGGAGGGAATTGGGATCATGATGCTCCTGGAAGCCTCTTGGGCATGATTTCCTGGGAGAAGGGGAAAAACAGGCAGGACATTGTGCCCAGAGGTTCTCCCTGCGTGGCTGCATCTCCTCCAGCAGCAGGTTTGAGTCATTCCTGAGTGTCCCTGAGTGTCCCTGAGTGTTCCCGAGTGTTCCCGAGTGTTTCTGAGTGTTCCTGAGTGTTCCTGAGTGTTCCTGAGTGTTCCCGAGTGTTCCTTCAGCCACATCCACACCCAGCACCTGCAGCACAGGGCAGACCTGTTGGGTTCATCCCAGGAAATCCCTGTTCTCCCTTTGGGAAGGGCTGTGCAGTGCCCTGAGCCCCCGCTGATGTTCGTGGCGAGGCGATGCCGATCCCTGCGCAGAGCCCCGGCATGGAAGGCAGGAATCCCGGCATTCCAGGGGGGATTTGAGTGAGGCAGCCCTGATTCTCTGCCCTAATGGGTTGTTAATCCATCCCCAGTGCATCCCATTTGCCAGCTGATTCCCGGGGGTCCCGGCGTGCCTCCATCCTGCAGACGTTTGCTGGCAGCCCGTGGTTTCCCGGGATCCCCTGGGAATGGAGCAGGGACTGCAATAATCCCCCCAGCATCCCCCCAGCATCCCCCCCCCGGCCCCAGAGCCGCTGGCAGCCGCAGTGATCCGCACATTATGGGATTTATATGAAGTGCTGCTGAACAAGAAAGATTTGAGGGGGTTTAGCAGCTCCCTGGGACAGGGATGAGCTCAGAGCTTTGGCTCGTGCTCCAAGCGGGGCTGGAGCTTTAAAGTCACACAACAGCAGAGGCCTGAGGAGGGTGAAGGTTCCTCCTCCTGTCCCCTGGGGTGTCCCCATGGCACAGCCAGGACACACAGCAGGACTGGGACTGCAAAAGGCCTTCCAATACTCCAGAATTATCCTCAGAGCTTTGGCTCATTCTCTGAGCTGGGCCGGGGGTTTGTAGTCACACACCAGGAGAGGCCTGAGGAAAGCAAAGGGTGTCCCCATGGCACAGCCAGCACTCCTGAGGCGCTGCCAGGACCCACAGCAGGGCTGGGAATGCACGAGGCCCTCCAGCGCTCCAGAAGTGTCCTCAGGTGACAAAGCTGGTGACAAATGATGCACTCAAGTGATGCTTTACTGAAGGGACGGGGACTGAGAGAAGCTTCTTGTGCAGTGCTGGAATAAGCAAAGGGCTCCTGAGCAGGAAAGAGGGTTTATCCAAACATCAACCTTGAGTCCACCCATGTCCTGCTGCTGCAGCCCCTTCCCTGCCCCCCCAGGACAGGGCTTTATTCCCAGGCATCAGCTGGATTTTCCCTTTTACTCCTTTTGCTGAAGTCTGCCTTGCAGCTCAGCTTGGGGCAGCTCAAAAACCAACCCAGCCCTGCCTAAAAAGGAGCAGGAGCACCCACAGAACCCCAGGCCAGTGATCAGGTCTCACCAGGAGGCTGGAATCTCATCCATCAGGAGTGAGGAGCTGTGGGATTAACCCCCTTGGTGGTTCCTCACTCCCTTCAGACAGAAAAGCTTTTAATAGGTCAGCAGATAAAGAAGCAGCAGTGCAAACATTCCTTATCTGCCCTGCCATGCCTGGGCTCTGGAATACAACTGATCCCTGCCATGTGCAGCCCCACTCCAAGGAGTTTATCTTCATTGGAGGCACAGTCATCCAGCGAGATTGGGATGTAATTACCTCCTGCAAACCCAACTGCAAATCTTCCCAGCCAGTCATTAGCTCCGAGACAGGCAGACAGGCAATTACAGATGAATAAATGACTGAGAAATGACTCCAGGAGCCTCTCAGCCCTGCTTGCACCTCCAGCTCACAGTCTGAGGCGCAGCTCTAAGCTGTCCATCAGGCCCACCTGTGCCTGGCACGAGCCTTTCCTGATCCCACCCCACTCCTCCTGGCCTTCCCAAGGGCCCCACAGGTTACCCCACACCTCCCTCCCCCTGATCCCGGCAAGGGCAAAGCCCCCAGCTGCCTTTCCACAGTCTGGGATGGACCTGGATAACCTTGATGAGGCCCAGCCCAAGGCTCCAACACCTCCAGAGTGTTTCACTCCTGGCTGAACTTCTCTTTCCCCTTTTTCCCTTCCTCCCTTCTCTCCACAGGTTTTTAAGCCTTGGTTCTGAACGTGTGAAGTCTCGCAAACAGGTGAGCCATAAAAAGCTGGAGAGGAGTTTGCAGGGAGGCAGCAGCACCAGGGGCTTGTGGTTGGAGCAGGCAGCAAGCTAGGACACTCGGGATCACAGCCTGGCTCCAGTAGGAATTTCCTCAGTGGCCCTGGGAAAGGGGCAGAGTGGAGTCCCACAAGAGCTGGGCTCCCTTCACAGCATTTCTGAAGGTGCCAGCACCCAGAAACTCCCCCAGAGCTTTAGGAACTGCTCTCCCTCCACTGGGATCACCCACCTTCCTCTTCCTCTGCCCCCTGGGAGCCTGAAAGAGCTGGAAAGTTTCCAAACCTTTCCCAAGGAGGCTGGGTGAGTTGTGCTGGATGCATTTCCCAGCTCTGCTCATTCTGAACAAATGGAACACTCCTCCCCACAGACCCCCCTAAAAGCTTTTCATTAATTCCTCTGCAGTGGTGCCAGCATTCCCAGTTACCTACTGGAGCATACTGGGACTGCCAGCACCTCATCCCCACGCCTGCATTCCTGCTCCCCCCTCCTCCACCCCAGCAGCTCTGGATGTTTTATCGGGTGTGATTATTTACTTAACGAAACGCAGGTATTTGCAGCCCGGAGGGTTTTCCCCACCGGGAGGCTGGAATAACAGCACGGAACAGCCTCAGGCCTTGGGAATACTCACAGCATCCTTTGCTCGGGGAGATGGCGTGCTGGCAGGAGGAGGAGGAGCAGCTCAAGAGGTTGTTTGATTGTTTCCTGGTTGTGAAAAAAGTCAGCTGGTTCCAGGGTGAGCGGAGGAGGAGGGAGATGCAGGGAAAGGGGTGGTGATGGTAGCGACACTTCTGGCACAGCTTTGGCCATATGGAAGCCTGGATTCCTGGCAAGCCAGGGCTGTGGGTGGCCAGGTCTCCCTCATCTCCCACGGGAGGATTTTCGTGGATGCAGAGCCTCCTCCCAGCCCAAACAGCTTCAGCTCTCCTTTGTCTCCTGTAGAAACCTTGCCATGCTTGGGATGCTCAGGGGAAGGCTCCTTCTCTGTGACCCCACACCTACAACAAGGCAAATTCACTTGGTTCTGGGGCCCCAGCCTGGGCTGGAGCTCTGGGGGTACCTCACAGTCTCAGGGGGACCTCAGTGCTCTCCACAAGCATCTGGAAGGGGATTGTAGCAAGGTGGGGCTGATTGCTTCTGCCGTGTCCCAAGTGAGAAAGGAAAACGGCCTCAAGTCGCACAGGAGAACTTCAGATTGGATATTAGGAAAAGTGTTTTCACTGGAAGAGTGGTCAGGCTTTGGAGTAAGTTGCCCAGGTAGCAGGAGTATGAGCAGGAGGTGAGGGAGACATCTGTTCTCCGGAGGATGGATTTTAGCTCCCTTAGGGAGCTCCCTTTATTCTCCCAGCCCTTAGTGTTGGATCCCAGCCCTTTCCCACCCTTGCACTCCTTCCTTCCAGCACACTCCCAGTGCAGCACCTGGAACGTGGCTGCTGTACCCTTGGGCAAGGCAGGAATATGGAAATGTCAGTGTTATTTGCAAGGCAATAATGTTTGGAGCCGGGAGGTCACTGGGCATTAACCTGCTGATGACACTGTTTAATCTTCCCAAGAGGCTGGAATCAAAGGGAAAACACAGCGAGCTCATTCCCAGGAGTGTGTCCTGCACTCGGGGTTACAATCAGAGGAATGTGGGCTGTGTTTGGACTTGGCTGGGTTAGGAAAGGCCTTTGCAGAGGTTTGTTTATTCAGAGGTCAGTGCAGCCACTGGGAGGGAGCTGCCAGCCAGGGCAGGGGACAGCTGCTCCTGTGCTGGCCCTGCTGCCTTACCTGGCACAGCACTGGGTCAGGTGAGCACCCAGAAGTGCAGGTGAGGGCTTTCTGCTGGAACATCTTCCACTGAATAAACAGCTGGAAGAGCCTGGAGTGTTCTCCTCTATTGCTGTCTATGTTCACTCCTGAAAATCCAGATATGGTCCTCATCCTTTAAAGTTACCCTTGCGGTGGTCCTCACCAGGGTGGGTGAGGCTGAGGTGGTTTCAGGGCTGTTGTCTCCACACTTATTCCTCTGGGATTCCCCCTGTGCTGGCTCTCATCTGTCTGAAATGGCAATTTTTGTTTGGCTCTGTCAGGATATGCTGGCAATTCTTTTTTCCACTTCAACATCTTTAGTGTGTTCTCTAGAACCAGGCTGAAACACAAAAGGATCTGAAGGCATTTTAAGGCACCCCTCAAGCTCCTCAAGAAACTGCTCTGGCAATTTTCAGGACTTTCTTGCTAATTGTTTGTCAGCGGGACAATTTCTCAGTGATGCTGTCACTGACAGTGGGCACAGGGGGGACAGGTCCCAGAGCCAAGTCACAAAGTCACTGCAGAAACAGCTGTCATGGATTTAGACATTGCCATCCACTGCTGAGCTGGGATTACAGCTGGGAATTCTCTCCATCAGCTTCAGGGCAATGTCAGCAAGGTCCATGTATGAGTTAGCAAGGGGTGTTTATGGAGCATAATCAGGGATTCCCAGAATGGTTTGGTTTAGAAGAGACTTTAAAGCCCATCCAGAGTCACCCCCTGCCATGGGCAAGGTCACCTTCCACTATCCCAGGTTTCTCCAAGCCCCATCCAACCTGGCCTTGGACATTTCCAGGAATGGGAAGTCCACAAATTTTCCTTAAAGGAAGATGGAAACCAAGCGTGGAACACATCCAATTCCATGCCCAGAGCTGTGGAGATCCAAGCTGTGGTCAAAGTCCTGCTCCAGAGGCCAAGGCCCCTGTTCTCCATTCCCAGGCTACCAATTCCTGCTGTCCTTGCACTTTGCTTCTCTTCCCTCAGAAGCTGCCGAGGCATCAAATTCTTGTCCGGGAGTTTTTACAGAGGGGCACCAAGTCTGACCACACCTGACCTGAACAACCACGGCCATGGCGGGAAGCAGATTGTCTTTCCTTAGTCCCTTTCCACAGAATATGGCAAATAAAAGCTTAGGAATTGCTGTAGAAGCAAGAAAATCCTCCAGCATGGCTCTGTGCCTGCAAACTCAGGCTCAATTCCCCATCTCCCCAAGGAATCCATGCCAAGAGCAATCGGATGCGGGGCATGACCTTTGTCAGCACTTCCGACACCCTTTGTTGGTCACCTCCATAAGCTCCTGCCTGGTCTTTAATTCACAAAGGGAAAGGATCTGATCCCATCCTCCATAAACACCAGGAGATTCCAGTGGCTGATGTGATTCCAAGGGAGCCTGAGCAGAGAGAGGGACTCTGCGAAACAAAGCTCTTGGTTAAACAACATCGATGGCTCAAATATTTGCCAACACTTGTGAACACAAATATTTACACCGGCAGCAGGAGCCAAGGCAGGTTTTTCCTTCCAGATGTATTAAATGTTTCCTTGAGTGTGCAGAACTGGGAAAGGGCTCTTCCATCACTCGCCGGCTCATTTTCCAGGCCACTGGATGCGCTCACTTATTTGGCAAATCTTGCTGTTAACGGGTTTTTCTCAGCTGATTTCTGGACTTTCCTGCTTTCCCTCACAATCCTGGCCAGGGAGGGAGAACAAATTTTTTTTTTTAACTCCAGCAACCCAACCATTGTCACCCATTGTCAACTCTCACTGCCAAAGATGATCTGGGCTACTCCGTGTCTCTTGGACCTGCTCAATGTCCTCTTGGGAAGGGAGGATGTGGAGCAGGGTAAAACATCCAAGGAAGTGCAAGACCTTGTAAAGACACCAAGGCTGATGAGTGCTGGATGCAGCCCATTCCTTGGCATGTTCCAGAGGCTGGAGTGACACCTGAACCTGAGGAGTGGCTGCTGCCACCTAAACTGCCCCATTTCCAGAGGAATGCTCAGCCTGGATAAATTACATTCTTTTGGAGGTGTGTTCCTGGTGACAGCTACCAGCAGTGATCCTGGTGCTCCTGTCATTGCCCAGTGGTCCTGGGAATGCTTCTGATGCCAGGATACTGCAGGAGAGAGCTCTGATCTTGCTCAGACATCCACATTCCCCTTACATTCCAGGATATTGTGCTTACAATAAACGGGAAGTTTGTTCCCAAACACTGGCAAGGACAAAGGGGAAGCGGCAGTTCCCTCCCAGGGAATTGTGGTGGATTCAGCAGCAGCAAGAAAACTTCAGATCCAAGAGGATGAAGGGAAGCACTGGACAGCCAAACTTCAGCTTCAGGAGCTGAAGGGATTTGCATTTCAGAGATGTGTTACAGGTCCATTGGAAGAGAAATTAAACATCAGTTTAAGGCCTGGTGTGGTGCAATTCCATGGATAATTATGAAGGGGGAATATTGTGAATGAATAAAACTCCAAATCCCTTTCCAAGCTGTTTGGCTCCTCTAAAGTGAAGAAAAGCTCACACATGGTTTTGGTGTGGGTAATAGGGGGCAGATGAGGTTGGCCTTCCTCTGCCAGAGCAAAGCGAATCCAAATGGAGCCTCCAGGGATGAAGTTGTTCATCCCACTGGTTGGTATCCTGCCTCTGGAATTAATGGACCCAGAAATTTTCTGGAAAAAGGTACTTTAACACACAGGGAATGGGAAAAATCCTGTGTGAAATTGGGTGGAAAAGTGGGTGACATTGGACAGGAGCTTTGTTTTCCTGCGTGTCCCTCACACTGTCCCAGTAAAAGCTCCAGTGGGCAGACTGGGAAGGGGCTGCAGGATGGCAGGAGACACAGAAACACATTCCAGGGACACAGCCAAGCCAGAAAATGGGGAGGGGCTGCTCTGGCCCAGGGAAAGGTGAACAGAACTTTGTGGATGCTGAGGATCAGATGTAGGGAGGGTGTGTCAAGGGACAGGAATGCGGGACTGGGGACAGCTGGGAGAAGCTTCCCTCACATCTTCCCACTCCTTGGCTGGCTCTCTCTGGCACTCCCAGCCCTTTGCTTAACAACATAATCCAGCTTGGCGTGCGGATTCACACCCCCAGATCTGCAGGGAAAGCACAGCCCTGACCTGCACTTCCAGCAGGGATCACCCTGGGAGTCAGGAGTGGCTCCTGTGCTGCACAGGGTGCCAGGAGCTGGGTACTCCCTCCTGCCCTGCTTCTCCCCACCCGGCAATTAATTAACCCTTGTCGTGCCTGACTGAGAACCAGGAGAGAAAGAAAGCAAGGAACAGATGATTCCAGGGTAAATTGCTGGGACAACTGTGTGGTTCACTGCCTGGGAAAGGCGAGGGAGGGACGGACACACGGCGCTGGCCTTCGGACTGTGACGCTCTCTGGAACCGCCCCAGCAGGGCTCATGGGGTCACAGAGCCATGGAATCTCCTGAGCTGCAAGGCACCCACCAGGATCATCCAGCCCAGCTGCTGGCCCTGCACAGACACCCCAACAATCCCTCCCTGTGCATCCCTGGAAGCATTGTCTAAGGGCCTGGAGCTCTGGCAGCTCTGGGGCTGTGACCATTCACTGGGGAGCCTGGGCAGTGCCAAAACACCCTCTGGAGAAAGAACCTTTTCCTAAAATCCAACCTGAACCTGCCCTCACACAGCTCCAGGTGTTCCCTTGAATCTACCTCACGGTATTTCAGGAGCAGCTTCCCTTGGTCTCGGCCATGGTGAATGTTCTTGGGATGTGGATGATCCTCCTCCTGCTCCATGGATAAACCCGAGCTCTGTTTCCTGGAGAGTGGCCCCTCTCCAGCCCCGGGGAGGAAATGAGGGTCTCTGGACTCTGTTCCTTCCTCATTTGGCAACAAAAAATGGAGATGTTGGGAGGAAACAATCCAGAGAAATGTTTCACATCAGTGAGACACACTCCAAAGTATTTTTGGCAACGTGGTGTGGGAATTTGGCTTGGAGAGTTGCTCAGAAGCTCTAAACTCCCATAGATACAGCAAAAAGTGGCACCTCCATCTCTTGTGTCTGGAGTGGTTTGCGTCCTAAATGAGGGAACCACAAGGGGCTGATAATGGAACTAATGGTGGTCTGAGGGGTTTTCTTCAGGGAAAAATCCTTCTGAGTGCCTAACAATGGTGAGCGCTGGGAGCCGTGGATGTTGTCCATGGGTTTGCTGGCACAGCAGCAGTTTTCCTGCGCTTCCTGGAAAGCCGTGGCTGTTTCACACCCAGAAGGGCTCCAGCAATCCTTGTGTTATCCCAGATTGTTGAAGTGTCTGAGGAGACGGCTCTCACTGTGCCTGGTGCTGCCTTTGGAGATGCCTTTGGAGCACTGGGAGCAGCAACTTCCAGCATCCTCTGGGGACTGGGATTTCAGAGGAAGGCAACAGCCGAAGGGAGCCAAGCTCAGGCCTCACAGCACAACTCCAGAGTCCATAAATGAGCATCTCTATTGTTTGCTCCTGGATTTTGGAACTCAAGCCTATGGATCCTGCTCCTTCTCTGACCCAGAGTAGTGATAAAGAAAGCACTATTCCCACCAAAAACGTCAGGCCTTGCGGAAAAGGGAATAAACCCAATACCCAGTTGCCTGTCTTTAGATCAAGATACACCTTTAACTCTGAAAACTCAGGAATCTCTGGCAGGATTCCTCTTCTTTTGCTAGAAAAACAAATAAGAAATGCTGTTTTCTGGCCAAAAAGCCTGAGCTGTTAATTTCTTCCCTCTCTTTGTTTTTTTTTTTTTTTTTTTTTTTTTTTTACATTCTGGCGCTGGTTTGGAGCAACTCAGTGAGGAGGACACGCTGGATAAACATGGCACCAGCGGGGTGCTTGGAATGCTCCTTGCTCCGGACCTGCTCCCCACGGAGAGGAGGAGGCTGGAGGGGTGGAGGAATCCGGGTCATGGAGCAGAGGGCAGGGAAAAGACAGCTCCTCTGTTCTCCTGGTGTGTCCAAAGCTTCTCAGCTGAGGAGAGCAACTGGGCTGTGCTGGGCCTTTTATTTTGTGTTCCTGACTTCCCCCTTTCATCCCATGTGTCAAACAGCTTGGAAGCTTTGATTCCAGAGGCCAAGGAATTTGAACTGCAGGCCCAAATCCCTCAAGCAACTTCTGAGCGATAAAATCCTGAAGGGAAATTCAGGGGTGCCTTGAGCCAGTGCCCTGTGCAATAAGGAGAGCCTGGGGGTGGAATTATCCTCAGCCATTCCTGGGTGGGTAAGTTGAGGAGTGGGGAGTCTTCCCAGGGAATGCAGGCACCATTTCAGTCTGAACTCACACAGAGTGCTTGGTTTCTGTGCTTGGCCACAGAGGGAAAAGCTTCCTAGGAAGGGATGAGAATCCAGCAGGAATACCTGTGGATGGCCCCACTATGGGGATTGGAGCAGGATCATGCCAGACGATGAGGCAATCCCTGGAGTTTGGCTTGGGAGTTGTGCCTGCCTATCCAGGACCCTCTGCCATGTCACACTGTGCCTCCAGTAAATCCACACCACGAGCTATGGGATCACAGTAACATCCTAATGGGAGCTTTCCATAGAATCCTACCATTTCAGACTGGTTGGGGTTGGATGCCCCCTCTCATGAACAAGCACACCCCCACCAGACCAGGGTGTCTTATCAGTGCAGAAATGGGAAATCCCATCTCCCTGCAGGGATGTCCTTCTCTAACCAGGAAACTGAGGCACAGGGAAGGTGGAGGTTGTCAGGAACAGCCATCCTGCTTCCCAGCCACTCCACCTTTGCCCTGGGAGTCTGGCCAGCCTGGGGAAAACTTGGCCTGGCAATGAGCAGTGAATGAGCTGCTGAGGATTTCAGATATTCCTATTTCTGGTGAAATGGAAGTGCATCAAGGATCAGCTCTCTCCAGGGATGGATCCAGCATTCCAGGTTCCTGGTGCTGGCTGGGATGGAGTGGGAATGCTGGGAAATGCAGCCTCCATGGCCATGGCTCTGCCCTGCAGAGCACCAGGTCTATCCAGCATTAGGTCCTGCCTTGGTTTCCCAGGACATGGCTTCTCCCAGGAATGAGGGTCCCAGTTCAAGCCCATTGAATGCAGGGGAGCCTCTGTGCTGCCATCAATGAGCTGGAGCCTCTCCTGTGCCCAGGGGCCTCCTGCTGCAGGGAATGAGCAGCAAACCCTTCCATGTCTGTGGGAGAGCTGGGCTGCACCAGTCCCTGTCTGTGCCCGCAGCTCAGCCCAGCTTTTATTGTCACACTCACGGCTGGAAGTGTTTAAAAGGAGGGAAGGGAGAGCTTTGGCTGTGCCCTCTCTGCCCAAGGGTGGTACTGAGTGCCAGCCTGATCCCAGGGAGGTCTGGGCCCTGCCTGGAGCTGAGCTGAGCTGCCCCTCCTCGGAAGTCCTTCCCTTTGCCCCAGGGATCCGTGGTGGTGGTGGTGGATACAGAAGAAGTGGGTTAAAGCCCCCAGTGCTTTTCCCCTGGAGCAGAAGGCACTGAAGGGACTCATATAGGGCTGTCTGATGGATTTCATGGAATCATGGAATTCCTGAGCTGAAAGAGATCCATAGGGATCATCCAGCCCAGATCCCGCACAGACACCCCAAAATCCCATCCTGTGCATCCCTGGGAGTGGTGTCCAAACACTCCTGGAGCTCTGGCAGCCTTGGGGCCGTGACCATTCCCTGGGAGCCTGTTCAATGCCCCACCACCCTCTGGGGGAAGAACCCTTCCCTGAAATCCAACCTAACCCTTCCCTGCCACTGCTCCGTGTGTTCCCTGGGTCCTGTTCCTGGTCACAGAGAGCAGAAGTCAGAGCTGCTCCTCAGAAGGAGGGCAAATCCACAGCTGTGCTCATGGCTGGCACAGGACAAGCCCTGTGCAAACAGGAGCTGCTCCAGGTGTGATGACAGCAGGAGCCAGGTGCTAAAACATGACCCAGCAGGAGCCAGGTGCTAAAACCATGACCCAGCAGTGCCAGCACTTTGGAACAATCACAATCATCTCCTGGGGTGTTTGTTGGTGCTCCTTTTCCCAGGGACAGGGTGCCTCACCCCTGGTGCTCATGGATGGATTCAGGAGGGTGGCTGCCCCTTTGGATCGTGGCAGTGGCCAGGAAAAGGCAGAGGGCAGCTGTCCCAGCCCTGGCATGCCAAGTGTTATCCAACAATCCCTCCCTGCCCTCCTGCTTCCCTCAGCTCTCAACACTTGCTTTTCTCCCTTGAACCAAGTGCTACCTTGTGGCCAGCAGTGGATTTTTAGTTAACCCTGCCAGCACCTGAGAGGCAAATGCCACCGAGGGAGGAGTGGGAATTCACTTGGCGTGTGAGGAAAAGGCAGGAGCTCTTGAAAGAATGAGGAGCAGCATTTTTACACCTCTCTCTGATGTGAGTTACACACACAGGTGTGAGTGTGTAGGAAACAGGAGTGTGCACAGATGTGTGTGTGCGCAGAGCAGGGAGGGGCAACTTGGTACAAAAGGCAAAGGTGTAGAATTTGAGGGTTGCCATGGCTACAGGTCAGATGCCTTTGTTCTCGCATCCTGGTGCAGCTTAGGGAGATGAGATGCGCCAGCCTCGGAGCACCAGCAGGCGAGGATGGGGTTTTAATTGTTTTTTAGATGTGAAGGCAAATAGCTGTACACTTATTTTATCCAGCTTTGAAAGAAAAGGCAGCAAACAAGGGCAATCTCCAGATGCAGATGGAATTGAAGTCACAGTGAGTCTGGGAGGCTGGGAAGCTGAGTGGCATCGAGGGAAATGTCCCTGTTGTATTGTCATGGTCACAGACAGCCCCTCTGTGGAGCCACAGAGCCACTTGTGTGAGGTCACTCTGTGCTGACACGGAGCCCAATGTCCCCATGCCCAGCCCTGGCTGGGAGTGGGCACCATGCACGGCTGGGAGGCCATGCCTGTGCTCCTGCCTTTGCTTTTCCCTTTGAAATCTCCTGTCCAGCTCTCTGTGGTCCCAGCCTATTTGATTCCGAGCTGGAAAGGAGATTTCAAACCAGGATCCATATGGGGCCCGTCAGTTGCGACTGGATTCATTTTAAAGTCCTTGTTAAGTCCAACAAAAAGCCAAAGATTAGAGCTGATATGTTGGCTTTCATCCAGATGTTGATCCTTGAAAGGCTGCCTTGAGACCGCCAGGCGACTCTTTCAGTCTCCCTTTTCCTTCTTGCTCTTCTTCTTCCCTTCTAATTGCTTCCCAAATTTGGGTTTATTGCCATGGGTTTGAAGCCAGGTAATCAGAACCAGGATTGTTTTTTCTGTCTCCCATCTCTTTCTGGTACCCATCAGATTCTGGCTCTCTGTTGGTTCAGAAAGTCCACGTCAATTCCTTGACCACCAACGTCAAAGGCTTGGCAGGGCTGGAGCCCTTTGGGACAATGCTCCAAGCCAGCCTTCAGCATTCCTGGCAGCCAGAGAACCAGGGTGAGAAGAAAAGCAACATGGCCTTTGTCTGTCAGGAATGTTCTGTCCTTTTCCCTCAATCCAGGGCTTCAGCTTCCCCTTCCTTTGTCCCTGAGGGGCATGGCCCTGGTCATGCCACAGCAGATGGGGACATCTGTGAGGGGAAGGACTGGCACTGAGCGCTGGGCTCCACCTGGGACACGGAGCTGAGGTCACACCCAGGTGATCCAGACAAGGGCAGCAGGAATTCCCATGGCCATTCCCATTGTCCCTGGCTGCCCAGCTGCACTCCACTGCTGGAGAGCTCTCCCCCAGGCCCAGCTCCTCCCTGCTTTGCACGTCCCAGCACAGAGCTGTCTCTCTGCGAACAGACAGCTCTTGGATTGTGAGGGAAACAGGAGAGGCCAGGAAAGAGAACAGAGCTCTGTTAAAGGCTGGGTGCAATCAGGGAAGGAGCAAGGGTACAGATAAGAGGAAAGGGGAGGGATATTGGTGCTACCTGGTGCCAGGAAGCAGGAAACTGAGCAGAAGCAGAGCTGGGATGGAGCTGGGAACGTGTTACACTCCAGGATTTCATGGTGGGGACACCCAGCAGAGGCTCCTGCCTTGTTTCTCAGTTGTGCATCATTGGGAACAGCCCATGTGGAGCCTGTGCCATCCTTGCTGGTCAGTGTTCCCTGTGAAGGGACAGACCTGGAGCTCTGCAGGAGGGGGCCTGAGCTGCTGGAAGCATAAGGATGGCAGGAAAGGGGAGAGAGCCTGCAGGGCTTAGAGCTGTTGGAGCAGGATCCTAAAGCTGGAAGCAGAGGAGGGATTCAGGCTGCACTGGAGATGCTGCAGCAGAGCAAGCATCACACCCTGGGCACCTCAGAAGGGGTAAAAAGGTGCTGCAGAGCTGGATCCAGCCCTGCAAGCCCAGCCAGGCTGGCCCAGGGAATTGTTCTTGGCTCTGGCATGGGAAAGGCCATCCCCAATGCATCCCCAAGGCAGCTGTACCCACGAGATGTGTTTAAGTGTTTGGAACAGCACCTGTGGGATGTGTTGGAAGAGTTTGGAAGAGCTCCTGCCAGGGGCAGTGTGCAGCCAGGGGCTTTAAACAGCCATCCCCTGTTGGAGTGTCCATACATTCATCTAAAGGATGTGCAGGCACAGAGAAAATAGAAACTAACACGTCCTGTTTGGACAGTCCCAATGAGCCGAGAGATTCCCAATCCGTGCCATGCCACATCCTGCACATTCAGAGCAGGCACAGAGATGTGCAACGTGTGTGTGAGAGGCTCCTGCACCAGGAACAGCTTGAAAAGCCATTCAGGGAAGTATTTACAGGAGTTCAGGGTGGGAATGGGCCTGTTCTGTCTTTGGTTTCACGGCTGCTTTGATTCCAGGCTGTCTGTCCTGGGGTCCCCCAGCACAGAGCGGCGACCCTTTGGACAAGCAGGACACTTGTCACAGATTGGTGCCATGTGGCACTGAGATCCAGCTGAGAGGCACAGCTGGAGTGCAGGGGGAGGTGGTACAGCCTGGGGACATGCCAGGGTTGGATGTGGGTTGGAAGGCAGGTTATTCCTGCACCTTGTTCCACTCACCCCTCTCCTCATGCCTCAGTCACAAACCAGACCCCATGAAAAAGCCCATCCAGCTTCCTTCTCCAGACAAACCATGCAGGTTAATGCTGGAAGATGTTTCTTGTTTCTGGAAACACCCTCTGGAGCATTTTCCTTTAAAAGCTTTCGTTTATCCATGAGGAAACTGCTGTTGGAAGTGGCCATTATCCACAGCACGTCCCATTTCAACAAAAAGCCAAAGTTCACCTTTTTGGAGTGAGGGGGAAAACACAAAGTTGGAGTGTTTGGTATGGAGCCTGTTGAACAGCTCAGCTCTGCTCAGGGCTGGCCCCCAGCATCCCTTTTCCTGCTCCAGGATAATGGGAGCTCAGAGGCCAGGGCAGAGACAGGGAATCAGCACGCTGGGAAACCAGCGGGATGTGCGCGAACTGCCTTGGACAAAATCCACGCCAAGCACAGCCCAGGCCATAACACAGCCCAGAGCAGCGGAGCTCTGAACTCTGAGGAGTAACATTTCATTTCTCCCCCATTCCCCCACTGCTTTTTCCACTCCTGCACCTACCGGGAGGCTCCTGGGCTCCAGCCACCACATCAAGGACCACAGAGCCCGTGGTGTCACCACAGCCCTAAACCAGGGCTCCAGCTTTGCTGAGGCCAGGCTTTGGCTTGCCCAGGTTATTTTAAGTTCAGCCTTTTCTCAGGGCTGTGGGATTTGGACTTTACCAGGAGCTCCGAAACTGGGTCAGCTCATCCCATCTCAGGGAACACCCCTGAGCCTGGACCAAGGTTCTCTCCTTCCCAACTCCCCCAGTCCTGAGATTAGGCAGAGACTCAAACAAATGAAGGCAGTTGCTGGAGAGGACAGGAAGCAATTACAGACCACCCTGGAAAGGCAGGACAGGCAGCAGCTTGTGTGGCTGCTGCTGTTTAAACAACAACCACCCCCAGGCCGGCAAGGGCAGGAACATCTCAGAGGAGCAATGCTGGAGCGAGGTGCAAGGAGTCCAGAAAGGAGGATTAACACGGAATGCTCCGGCACAAGGGCTCTGAGCTCCTGCTGCGGGGTCAGGAGGGTCCTGCTGGCAGCAGGAGGACAAACAGGATGGGCTGGTGATTCCAAAGGGAGTCAGGAGCTCCTGGTACCCCGCCAGCGGGGGACCCACGCGGGTCAGGGGCAGGGTGGCCTGCAGGATGCCTTTTCCATCTGCAGGGCCATTCTGCAGCAGGAGTTTTGTCTTTGCCATGGAGGGGGAAGCAGGGGGGAGGCATTTCCAAGCTGTTTTCTCCAGGATATCCCAGCTCCGCCTGACAGCTGGTTCCCATTGGGCTCCTGACCAAAGGCAGTCTCCAGCAAGGGTGGGAGTGGGCGGGAGGGGGGAAGGGACCTCCTAATGATGAGGACGAAGAAGAGGAAGGATGAAAGGCCCTGAAATGCGGAGGGTGGAACTGAAGCAGGAGGACACTCGGAGGGAGGGGCTGCAGAGGCTTTGAAGCTCCTCGCTATGGGGAGCCTCCTTTAAACCCTACACCAGATTGGAACAAGGTGGGGGAGGAGGGGCTGGCTCTCTTTTCCCTCTGAAATATTCCGAGAGGTTGGGACCCCTACCCGGGATGGGCTGTTTCTGTCCATTAAACATTTTAAATGCTTGTCCATCTCCCGTGGCCTCCCGTCCTTCCGCTCCTTGTGGCACTGGGCTGGGGATGGGAGGTTCCCAAGGATGATGAAAGGATTTAGGGCATAGGGTAGGGGTGACAGGGGCTGGTGTCAGTCACAGCCTTGTGCCCGTGAGTGCTCAAGTGGAGGAGGTGGGAAAAGGGGCTGGTTATGCCCCAAAATACAGCATTGGATGGGGAGTTTTCCTCCTCTGCTGGGAATTTCAGCAGGGAGGTCAAGGGGAGGATGGCTGGTGCTGCCTGACTTCCCCTTGCTGCCTGCCAGGAAGGAAAACAGCTGGGAAGGGAGGTTTGGGATCGGTGCCACTGCTCCCTCAGTCCCTGCTCCAGAGGGGATGGAGGAGCTGCCTCATGGAGGGGGTGGAGGAATCAGCTGCCTCATGGAAAGCTCCTTCCCTCCCCCTGCTCCTCCATCCAGGCCCATCTCTTTTATCACAGAATATCCTGAGCTGGAAGGGACTCACAAGGCCCAACCAATCCAGCTCCTGATGTCCAACTCTCCTCGTCTGTAAGGATGCTGGGAGGACATTTCCTCTTCCTTCCCCAACCAAACCTCTCCCTGGAACATTGGACTACAGCAGGTTATTAAATCACATCCAACTGAATTCAGAGCGTCACAAAATATAAAGGCAGCAAAAAAACAAAGGTACAGGGAGACAAAGGGGTTGTCCAGCAGAGCCTGCCTTTGGAGAGCTCTGCAGCATGGATGAGATTACCCCACTGGAGCTGAGCTATCTCATCCTCACCTCATAAGGAATATGCTCCAAAGAAATGGGTGAAATCTAAACAAGCCTTGCTCTTCCCATTGGAATCAGCAGACATGGATGAACCCTGTGGGTGAACCTGGCAGCTCTGTGAGTGTTCAGAGCTGTGCTGGGAGCTGGAGCTGGAGCTGGAGCTGGAGCTGGAGCTGGGCACCCTCATTCCTTGCCCCTCCTCAACTGTAAAAAATCCAGAGGAAAAAATACTCAGTAGTTGCATTGTTCCTGCCAAGGTTGTCAGGAAATCAGTGGGAAGAGGCACAGGGGGACACGGCACAAACAATGGGAGGAGAAAGTTCACAATAACCCTGGGCTGGTGTGTGGAGGCTGCTCCTGACAGGAGGGTTGGAGGTTCAGGGTGGTGCTTTGGGCAGTTCCTGTGTTCCAGGTGTCCCTGTGACCAAGCTGCCCCATGCAGCAGGAACCTGGAGCTAAAGGACACTCAGAGGGGTTTTTAGCTGGTCCCTCCCTGCCATCATCCAGAGGTGAGGCAGCTGAGGGTGCAACTCTGACAGGGGATGTCCCAGGCTCCTGGCACCTCCCAAATTTGGGAGCCATCATTCCATGGCAGTTAAGTGAAAGCAGTGGAAGCAAGGAGGGAAGAGCAGTATTCCCAATTCCTATGCCTTTTCTCTCCCTGCCTTCCCTTCACCTGTTTTCTGTCAGAGCTGGACTCACCCCTTTCCATGTGCCTCTCCTGGGGAGCAGCATCCTGCTCCAGGTTTTTTCTGGATGGATGGATGGATGGATGGATGGATGGATGGATGGATGGATGGATGGATGGATGGATGGACGGACATGTCCTTCCAGCATTAAGCCCCAGCTATCCAGGACCCTACTCCTGGACATAGTCCCATCCTTTTCCCACGGGAAAAAGGACAGAACTGGTTTTGTGAGTCCTCAGGAACAGAGTTTCAATAAATTAAGCTCAAACAAATAAATGCAGTTTGAAAAGAAATCATCCTAAACTTGCTCCAATGGGCCCAGAGGGAGCAGTGGCCATTGGCACCTGGATACCTGTGCAGGAATCCAGGTGAGAGGAGGATGAGCACGGGCAGGGCAGAGCATCAGGAGGTTCTGGAGAGGTTTGGATCCTCCCTCTCCCCTTCCCACCTCCCCATTTCAATTTGGTTTTGAAGTGGGACCTGCAGGTGGCTGTGCCCTGCGACCAATTGGGAAATGGAACTCGATTTTAAGTTAATTAAAGCTGCCCTCTGTGTGTTAATCTTCTTGTCAGGTTTTAATTAAGGGCTGATAAAGACTCAGCATGGGGAGGGATTCCTGCTCCCACCTCCTGTGACCCAGGGAGCCTGGAGGGGCTGTTGGAGTCATGTTGGGGTGACCCCAGGTCCCAGCTGGTGCCGTTACCCTTTCAAAGAAGGGCTGGAATTTGACCATTTTCTTCTCTTTCTCCCTCAGTCCCCAGCAGATTCCCTCCCAGCTGTCCTCCCAGGATGGGTCATGCTCCTGGCAATGACTGATTTACTGCTCATGAGCCAGAAAATTCCAGATAAATGTCAGCTCAGGGTAATCACCATTCCTGGCTGCATGGCCAGACTGGGTTGGGAGCCTCAGGAGTGGGATTAGGGCTCTCCATGAGCTCCTCCATCCCTGTGGATGTGTTCTCTCTCTCTGCACGAGGTGGGGTAGGAGGAGAAACCACGCAGAAGGACTCTCAAGATGCTCAGGGCAGTAAAATCCCAAAATCCCAAAATCACTGAGGCTGGAAAAGCCCTTCAAGGACATTCAGTCCAAGCTGTGCCTGATCCCCACCTTGTCACCAGCCCGCAGCTCTGAGTGCCACATCCAGGCATTCCTTGGAAACCTCCAGGGATGGGGACCCCAAACCTCCTCAGGCAGCCCTTTCCAAAGCCTGAGCACCCTTTCCATGGAGGAAACCTGCACTTCCTGACTCCCATCAGCCCCTGAAGTGAAGGATCTTTACTCTCCTCATTATTTCAGGAGAACAGGTTGGATCTCAGCATTTCCCACCAGGCAGGTGCCTCTCCCATCCCTTTTTCCAATGGCATTTTGCAGACATTATCCTGACCACTGACCATCAATTGACACAATTTGCCAAATAATTCCTTGCTATAAATTCCTGTATATATTTCCATGGTGGCATTGACATTTCCCTCTGGAATGACAAAGAAAGAATCTTTTCCCAGTAAAAGCCATTCCATTCCACCTCTGCTGAGCCCATTTTTGGCTGGTTTTTAGGCAGCAGCTTTCCCATTCCACACTTGAGTCCCACATAAGCCCTTCCTTGTATTTTTAAGGTCCCCAGCCAAAATTAAGACATTTCCCATTTTAACTTCCAGCACCTTGTAATGCCTTTAAACCATTACAGATATTCCTTGGAATATCTCAGGGCCAGCCCCAGAGCACAAATGGAATTAAAAGTCACTCGTGCAGAGCCCGAGCCAGGAATTGCTGGGTCAAAGTGTTCCTTGTCCCTCAGGTTTTTGGGATCAGCACAGGCCCAGCACCTGCATTTAGGAGCAGGGAGTTATGGAGTGACACTGCTTTTAAAATGACTTGTGACTGTTCCCAGCTTGGGGTGTCCCTGCTGGGGATTCCTGCTCCTGCTCCCCAGGATTAGGCAGGGGGGGATTTCTGGAATTGTCTTTCCATTGTGCTCCAGTTCCAGCTTCCAGCATCTGACTTTCCCAGTCCCAAGCAGGACTTGTCAATCTCCCAGAGTTTGTTTTGGAGCTAATGGATTTCGGAAGGTTCCCATCAATCTGTCCTGCTCCTCAGCACTCCTGGGAATGCTCTTGGCTCCACTGGCCAGCACAGCTCTGAGAGGTGGTTTCTGCATCCCAGTCACCAAGATTTATTTTGTACAGGCATTTTCATATGCTGAGGAGAAAAAAAAAAGGAGGAAAAGCCACCTGGAATCAATTGTCAGCACAATGGAAGTTGGCATGGCCAGGCTGGGGAGCAAGGGGGGACAGTGGGTTATTTCCCACAAATTGCTCTGGGGACAAGCACAACTAGCAGGGACTTAGTGCCAAATCGGATGAATAGGGGAGACTGGAAAAAAAATTATGGGAAAAAAAATCCCCGGAAAAGTCAAAACCTTCTGTCATAGTATTTTCTGCTGTAAAATTGTTTTTGTTTTGAAGGGACAGTGAGAAATCTGCTGGGGTTTGAGCGGAGATTTAAAGAGGCAACCCAAGCTCTCCTCAGGGCTGGATGTGGAGCTCAGGCTCATGGACACGATTCCTTCCTCCCTTTTCCCTCTTGGCTGCAGGATCCCGGGACCAAGCGCGTGGTGGGGAGCCCATCCCTGGCTCCGTGGTGGGGATGAGGTGGAGCTGCCCCACCACCATTCCCTGCTCCCAATCCAGCCTTATCTCCCTCCCTCCTGCCCTTGCCCACTGTGTTTATTCCCACAATAAACTTCTCCAGGAGTGACTCTGGCTCTCCTTGCATTTGTTTGGAAGCCCTGTCCCCACTCCTGGCTTATCTCTGGGCGCAGTGATAACAACAACCACCAGCCCTCTTTGCTTACAGCACCGGCTCCTTTCAATGTTTCTGTAATCTAAACCAGCCTCTGTCTCCTCTTCCTTCCTCTGGAGAAGCTCCCGGGCTGGGAATGGCCAGGGTTGTGTCTGCACTTGGATTCATCTTCTGCAGCTCCCATGGATCCAAAGGAAATACCTGATGCTGAGTTTCTGGGAGATTCCCATCCAAATACAGTGGATGTGGAACAAAGAATTCCCCCATCCTTGGTCTGAGGTAATTTTTAACACCAGGAGTGGGGCCTGCCCTGGGAAGGAGGCACCAGGATCTTCCCAGCATGGCACAGGGGCTGCCTGTTCCCATCCCAGCAGTCTCCAGCCTTGGAAATCCAGGCAAGGCACAATCTGGGAGCAGAGTCTGCCTCCCACCCTCCAGGAATCCTCCATCTTCCCCCTGGAATATCCATGGAGCATCCCTAAAGCAGAGGGGCAGCACCAATCTCTGCTCCCTGTGACCAGGGACAGGACCCAGGGAATGGCTGTGGCTGTGTCAGGGAGATTTAGGTGGGCATCAGGAGAAGTTCTTTCCCCAGAGGGTGTTTGGGCACTGAAAGGGCTCCCCAGGGAATAGGCACAGCCCCAGGGCTGCCAGAGCTCCAGGAGCATTTGGACATCCCCAGGGACAGGGTGGGGTTGTTGGGATGTCTGTGCAGGATTGATGATCATGGTGGGTCCTTTCCATCTCTGGGGATTCTGGGGTTCCAGGATTGTGTGATCCCTGCTCCTCTGCCTCCATCCCCTTCAGCACCTGCACCAGCAGGGTCCTTGTGCTGCTTCTCGTGGGCTTGGGGGGGAACACAGCTCCCTGGCTGGGTTAGTGCTGGGCAGGCATCCTGGGGCATGGGGACACGTGTGACAGCTGGATGGGGACACACATGTGATAGCTGGATGGGGACACACATGTGACAGGTGGATGGGGACACACATGTGACAGCTGGATGGGGACACACATGTGACAGGTGGATGGGGACACACGTGTGACAGGTGGATGGGGACATGTGTGTGACAGGTGGATATGGACACATGTGACAGGTGGATGGGGACATGGGACTGGTGGATATGGACATGTGTGACAGGTGGATAAGGACACACATGTGACAGGTTGATATAGACACACAGGTGACAGGTGGATAAGGACACACATGGGACAGGTGGATAAGGACACACATGTGACAGGTGGATAAGGACACACGCGTGACAGGTTGATATAGACACACAGGTGACAGGTGGATATGGACATGCATGTGGCTCATGGCTGGGGACACACTTGTGGCCACACTTGTGCCTGGCACTGCTGCTGTCCTTCCTGGCAGGGTTCCATTCTCTGCCCTCCTGCTGCGTTCCTGGGGGTTATTTCCTCACTTTTCCCTTCCCCCCCAGGACAGGAGTGTCCCTCCTTAGCATGGGCATGGAGCACACGGTGCCACTTGGCTGTCACCTCGTCCCCAGCAGGGACGCCAGCGCTGGCAGGCACTGAAGGTCAGCAGAAGGACATCTCAATTATTCTGTGTCATCTGCGAGGAGCTTGGCGCTTGTCAGAGTCCCAGCGGAGAGCAATGAAACAGTAACTTGGCTGCAGGAAAAAAGGGAGTGGGAAAAAACATCGGAAAGGAAAGAGAGGGGGAAAAAAATCCGTCTGCACAGAAGCTCGGGTCAGCGGGATTGACAGCTGCTGGGAGATATCTCCATTCCCTGTGCCGAAAATAACACCTCCATGGGCTCCAGAGCTGCCTTCCCAATTAGAGATTGGGCACTGAACAGGGGGAGAAAAAATTCTCCATGATAATTTCAGAGGAGGGGGAGGAAATGGAAAGCAGGCTTGGGAAGGCAGCCTGGCTCGCTGCTTCCAGGAGCCTGATTTCCTCGGGATTGTCCTGGGGGATTCTCCTTCTCATGGCTCTTATCTTCACCACCCCTTTGGATGCCCTGGGAAATGGGAGGCAGCAGCTGGTGAAATAACTCTGGGCAAGAGGAGCAGGGGGAGCCAGGCCCTCACTTTGGGATATTTTTATAGATGTATTCCTATATATAGGATGTATATTCCTCTATATCCCAATATTTACCACCAAACCTGGTCATGCCTTACCCTCTGGATCAGAGGTAGTTCCCCTGTCTCCCTCTCTTCACCTCCTTGATCCCTGCCTGGGGATTCAATCTTGTCTCTTCCCTGTAACTCATCAGTGCAAGAGGGATGGGAAAGTGTTTCCAGAGGAAAAATCCCTGGAAGCTCCATGTCCTGGATCACCAGGAGCTGAGTGGGCTGGCCTGGCTGGGACCACCCAGATGTCTGGGGACCTCCCTGCAGGTGCTACTGCTATAAATTAATTAATTAATGCGTTAATAAATGACACCGGCCATGGCCATGGGAGCTGCCAGGAGCCTGGGCAGGGGGAGAGGCTGTGCCAGAGCCAGCCTGGGAGGCACCAGCTGTGGAATTCCTGGATGCTGCTCCGAGCAGCTGTGCCTGGACTTTCACACGTGTTCTCAAAGTGAGGTCAGGCTTTCAAAACCCACTGAAACCCTCAAAGCATGGAAAACCACCATGTCCCTGGGAGTTCTGGTGTGGGGGAGATGGATCTGCTCACATTCCAGGGAAAGCTCCTGCTGGCGCTTCCCCTGGAGCTGGTGGCTCTTCCAGCCGGGGGCTGGTGCTGGCTGGGCAGTGCTGCCATGGGCCAGCCCCTGCTGCCAGCTCTTCCCTCTCCAGGCTTCCTGTGATCCTCTTTTTCCTGGGAATGGGCCTTCAGAGGGGGATGGGTGGCTCAGGCTGCATGAGTGGAGCTTTGGGGGTGTCCATGGAATGGGGGTTGGATGAGATGGGAAGGTCCTGGCAGCCAAATTCATCAGTGTTTTTCTGTCCTGCACCGCACCTGACTCCACATGAATTTCCATCTGGGATTGCAGGAGGAGCTGGGAGCCGCCCTCTCCTTTGATAGTGTCTGCTGGAGAGGGGAATAAAGCCAAGGGCTCACCTGCTTTGGAAGGAGGCTCTGCTCCCTCTCCCCAGCCCAGACCTGCAGTCAGGCTCACACATCATAAAGTGTCCCTGCCGTGGCACTGCTGCCCTGGAGCATGGAGCTGCTTTATGTGCCCCAGGAATGTCTGCACGGAGCCACGGCGGGAGCAGCTGCAGGGATCTCACCTTTGGATCCTGGCAGCTCGTAGGAGCCAGGCAGGAGGCCGAGGAATTGCAGACACATTCAGCTCCAAGGTGCTGGCAGCTCCTGCCTGGCTCTCAGCTGGTTAAGTGCTCTTTTATTGGGCTTCCCTTCCCAACAGGCTCAGGGCAGGAAGCCCTGGAGGGGCAGGTGGCCTTGCCCATCCTATCCCTTACCCCACTGGGATTTTCTGAGTGCTTTGGGATGGTGGGCAGGGAGTCTGTGTGTCACCACTGGTGGCTGGTGCCCCCTCAGTTCTGAACACAGACTGTCCATGGCAAAGGAACGGCAGCAAGGCCAAGACTGCAGCTCAAATCTCAGTTTTTCAGGACTGGGAAGACTCTCCTGTTTCCAGGGCCCCCAGGGTGCTGCCCCAGAGGAGATGGAGCAGAGCCTGCCCGAAGAACACCAACGGGAGAGCAGGGAACAGCAGGATGGCGAGACACGAGCACCTGGAAAGAATTAACACTTCCCCTCAGCAAGAGCTTGGAAGGGGAGAGAACAAAGCAGGCGAGGGAAAACCAGGGCAGAACAAAATGGTGCTGGTGGGAAAAGGCATTCCAGCCCCTCGGCAAGGGGGAAGGAATGGCTGAGCAGGGCTGCTGGGCTGGGGGCAGCTGCTCCCTGCGACAGGCTCAGCCTGGCCCTCATCTTCACTTCTGCCTCTGCTTCTTTCCTCCTCTCTGTCCTTCCTTCCACTCCCAACTTTATCCCATCCCTCTTTCCCAAATTGTCTCCGAATGTTTCCACACATTCTTCTCACAGCCTCGTCCCTCTTTTCTGTAAAACATTGTTTATCCCGGTACCCAAAGCCCACTCCACTCTCCCAGCAGCCCGCTTGTCCTTTCTCCAGGATGACACCTCAGTGCTGATCCTCACCCTCAGTGCAGGAATGGGGATAAGCAGAGTCTGATGCATTTAGGGAAATTCATAAATATTCTGGAAATTCCCACTAATTTGAATTCGACACCGTTTTGGAAGGATATCCTGCCTGTGTCCTCCACTGGGATGAGGGCTCTGTCCCCTCTGGGACATGAGGCTTCCCAAAGGTTTTGTTTGAAATAACCATGGCTGATCCTCCTGCCCGGCTGCTCTTCACACTCCACCCGCTCTGATCGCACCAATTACTCCAACAAAAGACAAAAATTTGCATTTCCAAGGGAGTTTCCCTCCTCCTCCCAGTGCGATGAGCCCTCAGCAAGGATGTCCTTCACCCCATCGGGGTCAATGAGCCATGAGTGGGACTTGTGTGACAGTCCCGACACACTTCCCAGAGGAATTTCTTTCCTAATGACATTTAAACCGCTCATTACTCCTTGACTGTGCCCGAGGTTTGACTGTGTATTGAGCAGGATCCCTGGAGCAGGGGCTGGGAATCCGGACGTGGGGAAGGGCGAATCTCTCCAAGCACCCTGAGACACTCAGCTGCAAAACCCAAATGTTTGGGCAACCAAAAAAATGTCTATTTAACCTTTTTTTCTTTGTTTTCTTTTCTTTTTTTTTTTTTTTTGGCCATTTTCAGCTCCTCTTTTTGGCTTTCTGAAAGCAGGAATGAGATCTCCGAAGAGTTTCTGCTCCGCATCACCCAATTTTCTTGGCCTGAGGGGTTGCACGAGTTTGGAGAAGCATTCAAGCCCCTGAGTGTTCTCCTGAAAGCTTTGCTGGTGACAGAAAGGATCTACAGACCTCTTCCAGTCCGTCTCCCCGAAATTCCCAACTTCCTGAGTTCCTCCCAGCCCCGCTCCAGCCCCGCTCCGACCCTGAGGTAATGGGGCAGCAGTAAAACGTTAGGAGGTACAAATGAACTGCCGGGGATTAAAGCCCCAGCACAGCCTCCTGCGAGGCTTTAAAAGCATCCTGTTTGCAAACAGCTCTGGGGCTGCATCCCGCATTCCTGGGCATTTGCCTTCTCCTGGTTTTTTCATTCACGGGGAGGAATCGCAGCTGGAGCAGCTCGCCAGGTCCCGTTCTTCCATCCCCCCTGGGGCACGAGGAGTGCTGGCTCATTCAGTCCCTTCCCAAGCACTTTGCCTTTCCTTACATTTTTCCAAGGCGCTTTTCTGAAGCTGCTCCCATTCCAGCTTGTCCATGTATATTCCTGGATGACTGGGAGATGCGTGGCAGGTGAGTTGTGCCCTCCAGGGAGGCTCCTGGGGCACCAGCACACCTCAGGGCATGAGTGAGATCCAGCCTCACAGGCTGAGCCCAGGGCTCTTCTGAGCTCATTTGATGCCCCATGGGCTTCTCCCACTGCATCCAGCCTTTCCGAAGGAAAATTCACACCCTTTTCTTTGGGCTGCAGAGCTAAGCAACCCAAATGAACCTATGAATTTCCAGCAGTCCCGTGTGGTGGAGTTTGGAGTTTGGAGGGTGACTTCCTGTAGGATAATCTGTGCAGGGAGAGGCTGAGCAGCTCTTGGCAGGAGAAGTGGGAAGTGGTTGGAATTGGGAAGTGGTTGGAACTGGGAAGCAGCTGGAACTGGGATGTACTGGGGCATTTGGGATCATGACAGAGGTGCTCTTTTCCAGGCCATGCAGCCTGGCACAAATAATTTTTTGGGAAAGCTCAGGCAGCTCATCCCAGCTATTGCGCAGATCTTGGAAGATTAGTCTGGATAATTTTGAAAGGTCTCCCTTCCCCTGGGATTTCCGGGATTCCTGGCTCTGCCTGGAGCAGAACAAAGGCTGTTGTCCCTGTCTGAGGTGGGAACAGGAACCTGTCCTCCCAAAGGAGAGCAAAGCAAAGGCTCCCAGCCTGGATCAGCTGAGCTGAGCTGAGCTGCAGAGCCAGGCCTGAGCCAGAGTGAGTTTTTTCCAAGCAGCTTGGAAAAAAACAGAGGCTTGGTTCCACTGTCAGCAAATCCTGCAGCTTGGATGGGATCCCTCCAGCTGCCCCTGTGCTGCCTCTGCACTCTGGGTGGCCTGAAGCCTTTTCCCAGAGAAACCAGGAATGGGATGGGCAGAAAACCAGGGACAGTGGGAGATTATTTCACACACCCACTTGTGGCTGAGCACTCGCCCCTCCCTGAGCTCGATGCTGTGTCTGCTCCTTGGCTTCCCTCTCCACCTGTTTAATCCATGTGGGATGATGGGACCGTCATGGAATGTGGGAAAATGGGCTGTCCTCTCCCCGGAGAGCTGCACATGATGAGGTGCCCCTGCTTCTGCAGCCACCTCAGTGATAACAGGGTGTTGATATCTCCAAGATTCCCTCATTCTGAGGAAAACGGGGCTTTTCATTCCAGCCTGTTAAAGTGTTTTCCAGAGCCCTCACAAATGTAACCTGGAAGTGCAGCCTGTATCCAGCTGCTCCCCATGAACCTCCAGAACCATCCCATCACCCTGGTGCCCACCTGAACCAAGGAGAGGCTTGCAAGGCAGGAATTTCCTGCATTGAAGCAGACACTGATCCCCTCTGAGGTGGCTGCTCTGCTCCAGCCGCTCTCAGCCCAAATTTCTCCATCTCCTGCAGCTCCAGCTCCCTATTCCTGGGCCCCTGGAGCATCACCAGCACCACAGGATTCTGTGAGGGATGGGCACTGCCCTGCAATGGCTTTCACAGAGGCAGTACCAGAAAACCCCTCAGTGTGACATTTTCCAGGGCTCCCAGGATGTCACAGGCCTCTTCTCCCTCTCTTCACCTGTGTGTGGGGGAGCTGGTGACACAATCCCTTCCCACCCACCACTAGCATGGAGAAAATAGCCCTGTGACCTCCCAGGAGGAGGGGACACTGGGATCCCTCACAGAACCATGTGGGCACTCCAGAGGGGAGGCCAAGCTGCCCTGTGAGCGTGGGTGAGGCTGCCAAGGTGACTTGGGCATCTCTGCACCTGGCGGAGATTGGCATTCCAGCAGCTCAGGGGATCCGGGGATGCTCCTGCAGGAGGGGGGAACCAGGAAGGGACACTGAGGCTGTGATGAGCCACATCCAGCATCTCTGGAGGTGCTGACACCCATTCTGTGCCTCACTGATGATGTTACCTGGGAGCACAAGAGACTCCTGTGCAAAGTGAATTCCCAGGACGCTGCTGCAGCTTCTCTCCAGAGGCATCAGGATTTATTCCAACCTTTGGTTTTCCTGGATTTTGTGGCTTGCATCAGGCAGAGACCACCAGTTTCCCACTTGGCTGTTCTGCATCCCATTTCCCTCCCCATTCCTTGCAGACCCTCCCGCCTCTGCTCCTCCCAGGAGTTCCCATCCCGAGTGGAATTTGAGGGCTCTGTGTGACCGTGGGCACATCCAGGGAGTTCTCCCATCCATCTGCTCAACTCCTTGGGAAAAACCAGCGCAGCCAAACAATGAGTGAGTACAAAAGCACATGTGGAGCCTTGGCAGGGAGCATTCCCTGACTCCCAGCATCCATTGGCCGCTCACGCTCCCATCCCTGCCTCTCCAGCTGCAATTAGCACCGAGCTCTGGGAACGCGCTGGAATGGGAGTGATGAACAAAACAGCAGCTCCAGATGAGCCAGAGCACCCGAGGGGGCTGGGATGCAGGAGTGGGATGGTCTGGGGGCTGGGATGGAGCAGTGGGATGCTCTGGGGGCTGGGATGGAGTGGTGGGATGCTCTGTGCTCTCCGGCCGGGTGCAGGTGCCTGCTCTGCATAACAAGCACCTCGCTCCCGGGAGATGCCGGCACCAATTCCCCTGCAGGAGCACATTCCTGAAAGCGTCCCTGCTCCGAGTGGTATTTAGCTCATGCTCTGATGCTGGATCAGGGGTCTGGAAAGGCTCTGTCCTTGGGCTCTGTCCAAGGCTGTTCTCACGTCCCTCCAGCGATGCTGCTCCTGCCTGGAGGAGCCGACCTGCTGGAGAGGTGACCCAGGGCTCCCGTTAAATTTTCCTCTGCTCAGTGTCCTCCAGGTGCCCCCAGCCAGAGCATTCCAGCCTTGCTCTGGTGGCTGGAGACCCATATTCCTTTCCTCCTTCCCCGCCTCCCAGATCTGTGCAGACCATGGCTCTGTTGTCTGTCCAGTCGTAGCCAGGACTTTGCTACGCTGGAATTCGTTTTGTTCTTTTTGATCTTCCTGGAGAAGGAAGAAAGAGAATTCAGCCAAATGGCCTCCACCTGTCACAGCACCCTGGGGATCAATGGAGGGGCCCCATCCCTGTGTGAAGGTGATGGATGGAGGGTTCTCCATCCAGGTGATGGATGAAGGGGCCCCATCACTCTGTCCAGGTGATGGACAGAGGGTTCCTGTCCCTGTGTCCAGGTGATGGACAGAGGGCCCCTGCCATGCCATGACTCTCAGGTGATGGACAGAGGAGCCCTGTCCTGACTCCCAGGTGATGGACAGAGGCCTCATCCCAGCATCAGGTGATGGAGGAGCCGAGGGGGCTGGGAATGGCTCTGCAGGCAGTGTCCCACAGTGTCCCTCGCCCTGTCCCCCAGTGAGATCAGGACACTGATAACAGCTTTGTTTAGAAGGAAGAGCAGGAAGGGACATGAAGTCCAACAAAAGAGGAGCTGCCTCACCCAACGTCCCAAGGCCCTCGGCTGCCAAAAGTGGATGGAAATAAACTCTGCAGACAATGCAGGGCCCTATCTGGGAGCAGCAGGAGCTGGGCCAGGCCCTGGTGTCCCTGTAGGATCTGATAGGGCTCGGGGCAGGCGGGACGGGCGCTCCGGCCATTGTTCCGTGCTCTGGCTGCGCTCTTGGCCCGGGGTCCACACGGAGAGAATCGCAGGAAATCAGAGCAGATCGTATCCAACCTTCAACTGCAGCACAGCTCAGGGCTGTGCTTTTCTCCCCACTGTCCTTGGTGGCTCCTTTTGGACACAGTTCTCTCCCAAAATAGCCGTGAATGCGACCATTGCCGGACCGTTCATGGTCAGTGTGGCCACATCCTCCCCCTGCAGGGGCTGAAACCACTCAGTTCATAAAGCACCAGCCTGAGACCTCTGGCAGAGCTGCTGCTGCTTCATCCAGACCCAGCAGGGATCTTGCAGGCTCAGGGGGGTCTGTAGGGTCTGTACTCCTGTGCCCAGGGCTATGGCATCGATGTACCCTCACCTCCCTGCAGCTACAGAAGATGCATTTTACTTCCAGCTTTTCCATGGAGCAGCTCTGGGTAAGGCAGGCTTTGGTTCTGAGGCAGGATAAGTCAGGATAAGCCCACAGAAGTCTGCGGTGGCCTGTCTGAACTGTGCCATGGTGAGGGGTAAGCTGGTTCATCCACCTCCTCCCGCTCCATATCCCAACAGCTTTCCTTCTCTCAAATATTGCCCCTAATTAATTTATCTGTACCAATGCTCCTGGTAATACCATTATTTGTAGTACCTCACTGCATCCCCCGGGAAGGGCAGAAGTCTTAATTAACATCCGTGAAGCTGCCTGAGATCGTGCCTGGAAAATGTGATCTGGAGCAACTCCCTGTCCTACCAAGATGGTTTTATTCTCTTTCGTTCTCCTTCTTTGCAGGCCCCTTCTTTTCCAGACAGCCCAGCTTGTGCCTGCCATTCCCACAGGCCAGCCTGTGCCATCCCAATGTTCCAGTTGCGCCATCCTGACATTCCAGCTGTGCCATCCCAACATTCCAGCTGTGCCATCCCAACACTCCAGTTGTGCCATCCCAACATTCCAGTTGTGCCATCCCGACATTTCAGCCTATGCCATCCCGACATTCCAGTCTATGCCATCCCAACATTCCAGCCTGTGCCATCCCAACATTCCAGTTGTGCCATCCCAACATTCCAGCTGTGCCATCCCAATATTCCAGTCTGTGCCATCCCGACACTCCAGCTGTGCCACCCCGACATTCCAGCCCATCCCTGCCATCCTGTAGCACCCGCGGAGCTGCTGGAGGGGCTGCTGGGGACACGGGGCAGAGCAGGGGAGGAGCGAGGGCTGGCTCCGAGGCAGGGCAGGGTCACCTGCCCAGGGGATGTGCCACACTCCGGTGGCTCTGGCACACAGGGGTGTGGCCGCACTGTGTGGCACAGGGTCACCTGGAGCATCACAGTTATGTCCCAGCTGTGCAGCACAGCCCAGCCTTGGGGTCTCCTGCCGGGTGTGCAGTGCTCTGGGTCCTTCCTTTCTCCATGTGGGAGCCTGTCTTGGGATGAGTATCTCTGCAGGTTCTCCCTTTCCCCTGGCACAGTCCTGCCAGGACAGCACAGGAGCAGCCACCCAGCGACCCCAGAGCAGTGGCAGGACAAGGCAGTGTCTCCACAGCTCTGGAGGCCCCTGGCTCCATCGCTGGTTGCTGCTGAATCCTTCCAGCCAAATCTCCCAGGTCTTGGCTGAGACGAGCTCCAGCACCAGCCAGATTTCTGATGCTTAGCAAAAATATTCATTAACGACTTAATCTGTGCACACACAGGGGAAGCTTTTAGGGAATTTGTTCGAGGGCTGTGAAAGAGGGATCTGGCCACTGCTTCCAGCTCTGCCTTGATCTGTGATCTCATGGATGAGGAATTCAGGAAAATGCTGCTCAGGGACATGGTCCAAAGCATCCCCTGTGCTCACACCCTGTGCACTTCCCTACCCTGCGCACTCACTGCTTGGCTGAGCATGTCCCCGTGCCAAGCACTGCAGAATTGTCACCTCAGCCCTGCAGGCTGCACAATTGTCACCTCAGGACACTGGGAGGGGATGATGCTGCCTGGCTGCTTTGGGAGGGAAGGTCTGAGGGCTGTGATCTTGCTCACAACCTGGCTCAGGATGTCTGGTTTGGGATGGAAAAGCTTCACACCAGGCTGTGCAGCCTCTGTAAAGGGGTTTCCCTGCTTCTGTGGCCTCTGGTGTGGCCCATCCTGCTCCTCAGTGTCCTGCCAGGGCCACCAGACCAACAGACCCTGAGTTTCAGCAGGGACAAGGAGAAGAAGGCTGCTGGAGCACCTGGAGCATCACCTGTGTGCAGGGCAGGGGAAAGGCTGGAGAGGGCTGGGATCCAGCCCTGGGATCTGAGGGGATTTCTGGGGTTCGTGCCTGTGCCACCTCTGGAGTGAGGGCTCTGCTGGATGCTGCCTCCTCATCCTCATGTGCACCCTCAGGCACTCTGTGCAGGACAAGGGGCTGCAGCCACCGTGGGAGTGGCAGTGTGACACCATCAGTGGGAGGGTGACACTGTCAGTGGGAGGGTGACACTGTCAGTGGGAGGGTGACACCTGCAAGGGGCCCCAGTGGCTCCTCCCTCCGGGCTGCCTGGGTGCTTTGGGGACTTGTGTGAACACAGAGAAGGGATTGCAGCATCCTGCCCTGCGCTCAGAGGGGACGCTGGGAGAGGAGGGACATCCCCGTAGGACACAGCATCCATGGGGCTGCCACTTGGCTTTGCCAAGGCTGAGTCCTGCTCTCCCTGCTCCCTCCCCTCTGCCTGTGGAGTCCAACCCTAACCTTTTACAGCTGGTAACAACCCCAGGGCTGCTGCTCCTGCCTCCAGGGAAATTTCCAGATTATTTCCATGCACATCAGGAGTGCTCCAGCTGCTCCTGCACGAGCTCCTTCCCTCTCCATTCCCACCAGTGCCACCACTGCCCGGGCAGGCACAGGAATGAGGGGGAAATGGGGGCAGGATCCCACCCTGGGGTGCCCCCTTCCCTCTGGGAGCGGCAGCTGAGGCTGGATGGACACACACAGATGGATGGACACACACACACACATGACTTCCATAGAAGTTTCCAACTCTGTACATGAATCCCTTTGGAAATGAAGTTCCTAAATCACACAGGAATATCTGACCATGTCCCAGGAAAGATTGGTGTGTCCCAGGGAATGTTGCTGTCCCAGCTGAAGCCCCCGCCATGCCAGTGGCTCTGGATGGGGGTGGCTCCCAGGGACCACACTCTGCCAGGGCTGGAGCTGCAGCAGGGTTGGGATTTCAGGGAGATTTTATAGCAAAAATGTTGATGAGTAATGAAAAGGTGCTGCTGAGCCTTGTTGGGAGGAAAGAGGGGAGGGAGCAGAGGGGCTGAGGGAATGAAAGAAGCCCAAGAAGGAAGGGGAAGGAAGAAACGACCTTGGTGAGATTTTCTGGCTGCTCTCCAGGTCATAGGCTGATGCCAGAAAAGCTCAGAGTCCCTTCTGGCTGGGAGCACTCCCCGTTAGGTGAATCACACACACGGCGCTGGAACATTCCACGCTCCCAGTCGCAGAGCTCGAAGTAATTAGGAAAACTAGAAGACCAAGGCAGGGGGAAAACTATGAGTCACACATGGAAGTGGAGTTATTGGAGAGCAGGAGAAGCAGCTTTGCAGAGCTCCTGAGGTAAAGGTGCTCCAGCCCCGGCTCCTGCTGGGAAAAGCCATCGGAGCTGCCCTCACCCTGCACTGGGAGAGAGCAGCTCTGGGAGAGGGCAGGAGACACCAGGGTGTGTCACACAGGGAAGAGAAATTACACTTGGAGAAGATGTGAGGGGATTGGGGGTGTTCAGCTGGAGAAGAGAAGGCTCCAGGTGAACACCTGGAGAGAGGTGACAGGGAGAGGGGTGAAAGGGAGAGCTTAGAGCCCTTTCAGTGCCTAAAGGGGCTCCAGGAGAGCTGGAGAGGGACTGGGGACAAGGGATGGAGGGACAGAACACAGGGAATGGCTTCCCGCTGCCAGAGGGCAGGGATGGATGGGATATTGGGAAGGAATTCTTCCCTGTGATGGAGGTGAAACTCTGGCACAGGCTGCCCATAGAAGCTGTGGCTGCTCCATCCCTGGAAGTGTCCAAGGCCAGGTTGGACACTGGGGCTTGGAGCAGCCTGGGACAGCAGGAGGTGTCCCTGCCCATGGTAAAGGGCTGTCTTCCAGCCCAACCCCTTCTGGGATTCCTGGCTTCAGGCAGCTCCTCAGGCTGCCAGGGGAGTCCAGCTGCTGCCTCGTGGGCAATGCCGGGCTGGGAACCTTCTCCCACCCTCCAGCACCAGCCAGCAGCAAAGGGTGACCTCATTATCCCTCGGTCATGTGGGCAAAGAGCCTGAATGCTGCTGGATCCCAGGGACAGCCCCACACAGCCCCTCACGTGCAGGGGAGTTCCATAAATCACACAGTCTTCCAAGAAACTGATGGATGGAGCTTTCATCCCTCTCTTTGCATGACCCTTCTGCTGCTCTTCATTACCAACACAAAGGCTGTGTTAACCTGGGAGCAAAGCCGTGTTTATTTAAGGAACTCTCCTCCTGACCCATCCCATTTGGCTCAGGGAAAACCCTGTTCCAGGCAGGCCCTGGGGTCACGTTCCTGGAGCAATCCTGGTTGGACAGGCCAGCATGGCTGATGGGTGACAATCATATCTTGCCACATCTTATCACATTGTGTGATGTCATATCCATGGCACCACATCACCACCCCCAGCCCAGCCGGTGCCATCACACCTCTGGTGACCTGGGAGGGCAGAGCTGGGCTCCTGGTGTGGCCTCACCAATTCCCTGCTCCCAGCAGGGTGATTCCCACCAGCTGAAGGATGTGGCTCTGTATTTAGCTCCTGTCCTGCTGCAGGAGGCTGTGGGGGCCACCAGTGTCCATGGAGATTCCATTTGGGAAAGCTGAAGGGTGGGTGCACACGGGGTGATGAAGGGACGTGATGGACAACCCAGGCTGAGCACAAAACCCTCCTGCAATTCTCCAGGACAGATTGTTACATCTCCCTGCCAAGAAATCAAACATTCCTGCTGGAGTCAGGCCTTTCACAGGAGCTCTCTCGGGGGCATCAAGTGAGGCTAAGACAACAGGCCAGAGCTTTGTGAGCAAATCATGAGTCCCCAGCGTCCCTCCAGCTGGCAGGACTGTCATTGACCTCAGTGGCCTTGTCCTCCCTGAAGCAGCTCTGTCAATTTGGCCACTTTCCACTTAATAATGGAGCTGGAATATAAAGATGTATCCAGGCCCAACCACAAAACAGCTGGAGACTGCAGGCTTGACTTAATCCTGGTAGAATAAACCAGGGAACTGGTGGGAGTCAGCTCGGATGTTGCTGGCGGGGCTCGGAGCAGGGCTGAGCAATAAAAGGGATCAAATGTGTGAGGCACAAACTGTCTGGAGCCACGGTTGCTGTTGTTGTTGTTGTTTTAACTAATTGAATTTTAGTGCTGCTGAAAGGATTGACGGCTCTGGGGAGCAGTGGCCAGGTACAGCCCCGGCAGGAATCCCTCCTAATCCCAGCCTGCAGCCAGACACCCGGAGCTGCTCCCGCGAGGCCAAATTCAGCCCCTGACAGACACAGCTGGGGCTGCATCCCTCCCAGAGATCCTGGCAGGCCTGTTCCTGGCTTCAAGGATGTTCTAAGTGTCCCTGGAAGTAATTCCTTTGGATCTGGGCAAGCTGGGACAAGCAACCTATGCCATCCTTGCCTCCAGGACAGTCCTTGTGCCTGAGGAAGGGCAGGGACACTGAAGGTGTTGAGGGGAGTTGCTGCTCGTAGTGAGAAATTTGCTTTTATTCCTGGAATGGTTTGGATTGGAAGAGGCCTTAAAACTCAAACCATTCCACCCCTGCCATGGGCAGGGACACCTTCCACTGTCCCAAGTCTGATCCAACCTGGCCCTGGACACTCCCACTTTGGGCCAGCTCCTGGGATGCCTCTGCCAGAGCAGGGAGATGGGGTGACAGGGAAGCTGGGGTTGGTATGGAGCAGCATCCCTAAAACTGAGCACTCTGGATCCTTCCCAGGGGTGACCAGGCAGGGACATGGGTGGTTTGTGTCTTCTGTCCCCACCACGGGGTAGGGATGATTCTCACCGGGTTTGGGAAGTGACACATGAATCAACATCTCACCACCAAAAATCCTGACAAAAACCTGGTGGGAGCTGCTCTGCCCATGCCTCTGCCTCGGGGTTTGGACTGGGACCAGTCCCTGGCGCAGGTTTGGAAGGGTGCAAGGGCTGGGGTGGACTGGGGTGGGCAGTGCAGGGTGGGCAGCACGGGGTGGGCAGCACCGGGGACCCCTCGCACAGCCAGGCAGGGCAGGGCAGTGGCTCTGGGAGAACTGGGGCAGTGTTTGTACCACCAATGCCTTGGCAAGGTACGGAGGCGGCTCTTTCCCAGGGGAAAGCTCCTCGCAGGGGCACCTTGTCAGCCCTGCTCTATAAATAGCTGGGAAAGAGCCCGGCAGGAAGCCGTGCATTGCAGGCAGGGCCAGGGGAAGGGCTCGGTCCCAACCTTGGCGAGTGTTGCTCCCGTGGGACGGTGACTCCCGGCGCGGAGGGCACGGAGGAACTGTGCTCTCTGAGAGTGCCCATGGGTGTTATTCTGCGCACTTCCGAGGGTTAAAAGGTGGATGGGTTTGGGCATTTTCAGCAATCTGGGACCAGCCGGGTTTTGTCACCCTGATGGGCACAGAACATAAATTCTTCGCTCAGGTCCCCTCGCTGGGATCTCGCTCACTCAGATCAGATTTAATCCTTCCTAGGGGCCGAGCCGAGCTCTGCTGTGCCAGCTCGTGTCCCTCAGCCGTGTCCTACAGGCACTTTCGAGGAGCTGCCTGCGGAAGGAACTCCAGGAGCTCCGATTTCCAGCCAGGCGCAGCGGCCCCGTTGATGCCGGGGTGCGCCCCATCCCACGCCCGGCAGAAGGGACAAAAACCAAGGAAGGATTTCAAACCCCCGTGGCTTTGCCGCAGCCTTTTGTTTGTAAGTGATCCCAAAATCGCTGCCAGCACAGCCCCGGGCTCTCCACAAGCCTGTGGCTCGTCCCCAGCGTGACAAATGACCCCAGCAGGGGACACAGCTCGTTTGGGAGCTGCCAGCCCGGGCTGGGGGCTCCGTCCCTGTCCTGCGTTAGAGATCTAAGCTCCCCCAAGGAGGGTAATGGACAGGAAATTAGAGATAAGTAGGTGGTTTGACAGGATTAGGGATAAGCAAAAGAAACTTAATTATGTGATAGCTGCTATCGGACAAGAGCTGCTGCGAAAGGGGATGTAAATGACCTAAAGAAAGCCCGACACCAGATCAAACAGGCGCACTCTGCAGATAACAACCCAAAAACACGGGGTATAAATATTTATCACAAATGAATTCTCCAAACACTCCCTGCTCACGATCCCATTAACAATAGATGGGATTGAGGATAATAAAGGCTTTCCACGAGGTTTTTCCCTCCTTTCTTTCCCGGGGGCTTTTGTCCACGTGCATCTGTGGGCGTGTGTGTGAGAGATAGGGATGTGCCCGAGGGGTCCGGGGGTCCCACGTCCCCTCTCTGCCCGTGTCCCAGGAGCTCAGGCTGGGCTCCCTCCGCGCCCCTGCGGCTCCGGGAGCTCCGGGGAAGAGAAACTCACCCTGCTCTCGCTCAGAGTTCCCTGGTTGGCAAAGAGAGGATGGTAGTTGGAGCAGGGTACAGGCTAGAGCCCCAAAATCCTGGATGATTCCTGCTGCTTCATCCCAGGGAAGAGGAGAACTCACCCCACTGCTGCCCGGGGGTCATTGGGTAGCAAAGAGGGGATGATGGATGTTCCAAGGGCTGGAGCCCCAAAACCTGGGCAGTTCTGGCTGCTTCTCTCCCCTGAGCAGGCAGTGGGAGATCAATGGATGGTGGGGCATGTTCTGATGGAGGCACTGGGGAGCCTCTGCCCCTTTTGTGCCTGCAAAGCCCAGCGAGGGCGGCAGGTGCCAGGGGTGGCTGTGACCGCAGCCCGAACAGGGAGTGATCCCCCTCCCTAAACAGGCACAAGGGTCCCCCCTGCACAGCCACCCCTCTCCTGCCCTCAGCCACCCTTCCCAGCTCATGCTGCTCCTCTTTCCCGACTCATCCTGCTTGTTGTTATTTATTTCCCCAGAAGGAACACAAAACCTCCCGAACCTGGGCTGGCAAATTACCGAAGCCCAGGAAATGAAAACTCCAGGGCAGCATTAATTGGAAGGCTTTTTAATTAAAATCAGCTTGTTTCACAATCAAAGATAAAAGGAGGGAAGAAAGCTGAAAGGAAAAATAATAATAAAGCAATTCCCTGCCTGCCCCACTGTGGCATTCACGAGGTGTGGGCTGAGCATTCTGTGTCACCCACTCTGCTCTCAGCCCTCTTGATTTCCTTTTTTTCCCAAAAAAAAGGCATTTTTGGTCTCTTCTTTCTCCCTGACTTCATCCTTATCTGCTCCTCCTGTGCCTGTCCTTGTCCCCTGTCCCCGTCCCCTCAAGTACCCATCACCCCGAGCAGAGGGTTTCTCCCAGGGAAGAATTTTTCCTCTGAAATCTTTTATTTTTGGGAATTAAATTCTGGCAGAGATGTAGCATTGCCTAAAGATTTAACTGCTGTGCTGAAGCAGCACTTGATGAGGCTAAATGAGGTTTCTTGCTAACGAAGGGGAATCTTTGTTGCTGGGGAAAAGCTGATGGCCCCGAGGCTGCTGTGGAAGAACCAGGTGGAGGATTGAGAAACCAGGAAATTCTTCAATCAAAATTTATGAATCAGCCAAAAAGATGCTCTTTCTTAAGGCAACAGTTTTGGTCAAAATATATATATTTTTAATGATGGTCAGAGCTGAGCAAAAACCCCGAGGAAGAGGAAACAGCTGGCAGGATAGGTGGGGGATTGATGGCAATGGAGACAGATGGGGAGCTTTGAAGTTTGGAAAACTGGTGAGGGAAGGTGAGGGATTTCCAGGAGAAATCAGTGCCTGGCCAGGCTGGGGACACTGAATGAAAGAGCCACCAGCTCTCCTTCCCTCAGCCACCCAGACACGGGGCACGTCCCTGCCTTCTCCAGCAGGGAAAACCTTGGATGGGCATGGCTGGAAGTCAGGAGAGAGGGACATCCTCCAGCAGGACTGTCCTGGGAGCCTTGGGGCTCTCAGACCTCGGAACAACAGCGTGGGGGTTAATGGAATACTGGTGTTCGTGGAACAATGGTGTTCGTGGAATACTGGTGTTCATGGAATACCAGTGTTCATGGGACACTGGTGTTCATGGAATAATGATGTTCATGGAATACTGATGTTCATGGGACACTGGTGTTCATGGAATACTGGTGTTCATGGAACAATGGTGTTCCTGGAACACTGGTGTTCATGGAACACTGGAGTTCATGTAATAATGGTGTTCATGGGACACTAGTGTTCATGGAATAATGATGTTCATGTAATAATGGTGTCCGTGGAATACTGATGTTCATGGAATAATGGTGCTCATGGAACACTGGGGTTCATGGAATACTGGTGTTCATGGAACACTGCTGTTTGTGGAATACTGAACTCAGGGAACACAAGTGGCCCAGAGCTCCTCTCTGGATGCCACCGGGGCAGTTCCAGGTCTCACTGGGGGCCCTGCAGAGCCGACGTGGGCGGCAGGAGAGCAGCAAAGGGAGGTGGGGAGCTGGGATTCCTTATTAACTCCTGGGAAGTGCGGCTCTTCTCCACATCGGGAACGTTATTTATGTGCAGGGGATGGCGGCTGCTGATGAGAAACACATTGATTGAGGTTTCACAGCTACTGAGCACAGGAGATCCCTATCAGTCCCAAACCTTATCAATGTGTTCCTCATCATCAGCCGGCGTCTCATTAACATAACGAGCTGTCTGCTCCCATTTGGGAGAGCGGCTCCTCCATGCCTGCTGCCTGCACATCATCCACACACCAGCTCCTCACTGGAACAGCCTCTCTGCAGGTCTCAGTCCCGAGAAGGAGGGAGTAGTAAGACATCACTTGTTCCAGAGTTGTTAGACCTCAGTAAATATGTTTCTAATCAGCAATTAGGACTTAATTAATGTGCTGAAAATATGGTTTTCCATCTAAATGAAGTTTTTAAAGGAAATCTGAAAGGGGAAGTGGGAAGATGCCACAGGTGATGTTTGGGTGACAGCTGAAATGCCACTGGTGGATTTGGGAGAATCCTCACCCTGTGCTCAGGATGAGTTATGGATCTGCTATCCATGAGCTCCAGGAGGATGGGGCTGCCTGGGAAGTGTTCAAACCCAGCCAGCCAGCCCCTGCACCCCCACTGAGTTTGAGAAATGAAGCTGAGACAGTGCTGGCAGCCCAGCCCTGCAGGATCCCTGGGATGTCCTTGTCCATCCCATATCCCACTGTGCTCCACGCTCAGTGCAGGGGACAGGGCTCAGCCACATGCCTGGGAAAATGGATTAATAGATTCATGGAATCACTCATGTTGGAAAACACTTTTAAGATCCTTAAGTTCAACCATGACCCCAGCCCCACATTGTCATCACTCACCCGTGTCCTCCAGTACCACATCCACAGGGTTTTTGGACACTTCCAGGGCTGCTGATCCCACCACTGCTCTGGGCAGCCTGGTCCAAAGCTTTGCAACATTTTATGTGGAGAAAAGTTCCCAAATCCAATTTAAACATCCCCTGGTGCAGCTTGAGGCCATTGAAGCTGTTCCTCCGAAGCTCCACATTAAAATGACCCCTGGGAGTTGTTCCTGTCCTCCAGAGGAATGTCAGAATTCCCAATCCCATCACTGCCTTCCCTCCAGCAGAACCGTTTTGTTGGGCTGTGTTCCCGTTTTTCCTTCCTGCGCCCAAGCCCCCTTTTCTCGCTATTCCCTCTTTCCCTGCTGGCAGATGGATCTCAGCCACAGCACCACAGGCCAGCCTGGCACTGCTGCCTCTCACAGGTGCTGGGATTCCAGCAGGTGTCGGGATTCCAGCTCTAATCCCAGCACCGAGTGTTTGTCCTTTCATTCCTGAAGTGGCTCAAGAGAATCTTGGCTCAGCAGCCAGGTTGTTAATCCAGAGCAAACAAGGGGCTCCGTCGGTCCTTTCCAGCTAATCACCACTGATCCAGCTGACCTTTCCAGCAATCCCAAATCTGGACATGGCACTGCACTGAAGCCATCCCCGAGGGAAGGTGCCACAGGAGGGAAACTTTCACAGCTTCCCTGGAACAGGGGTGCTGGGCTGCCAGCTGTGCTGTGGGGCTGCTCATCCCAGCCCCCTCATCCCAGGAATGCTGAGCTGGGAGCGGAGATGTTGCCACCAGCCTGAGATTCCAGCCAGACTGAGATTCCTCCTCTCCCTGTAGAGGTGATGTGTGCCCACCCAGCCAATCCCAGAGGAATTTTGGGATTGGAGAGTATCAGATTGAGCTTGACAAGTTTTATTTCCCCGATACCAAATTTACCCAGAAACACACAAGGAGAGAAATAAACCCATTTGTGAATGTGAGTTAAATTCCAGCAGTTCCTTCCCTGCTGGAAGTGACAGAAATGTTCAAATAACCCAAATGTTTTGAAACTCGATGCAACAGGGGTTGGGATTTTGTTCCCATGTTAAATCACTGGGTTTATTTGAAATAAATGGCCCAGATTTTAGAGAGAGAAAAAAGAAAGAAGTAATCTGAGCATAAACAAAATCCAGGTTGTCATGTAGGAACCGGGAGGTGCAAGAGGAGTCGAAGTGTTGGTTTTCCTGGGATAAATGGATAAAAGAACCACATGGATGAGCTGCAGGGATTGGGATGAGCATGGAGCATCCCTTCCCAGAGGTTTGGGAAGGGTTCTTCACCAGAACCCCCCATTCTGAGTTGCCTGGGACACTGCTGGAACCAGGGACGTTCTGCAGCACCCATGGAAGCTGAGGGACAGGGTCCTCCAACATTCCCCATGTAGGCCTTATGAGGAGGTGGCAAAATGAGCTTAATTAATGGCCCTTATTAAGTTCCCAGCTGGTAGAAGCTGGAACTCAGTGCATCTGGGCTCTGCATGGTGTGGTGGTGGTGGTGGTCATGGTGATCATGGTGGTGGTAGCGCTGGTGGACATGACCAACATGGACATGGTCTTGGCCATGGTCATGGTCATGACCATGGTTTTGTCTGTGCTGTTCACGTGGATACAGCACAGTTCCTGCCTTGTCCTGCTGCTGCCCTGCTGGGATCTGGTCCCTCTGTGCAGGCACAAGGGGAGGTGTCACAGCAGCCCAGCGTGGCTCAAACCAGGGCTGCCAAAGCTTTGGCTGCTGCTGAGAGGCTCTGCCCAGGCACCCATCAGCCCTGCCAGAGCCTCTGCTCTGCACCCCCTGCTCCCCATCCTGCCTGTGCCCTCTACACGCTGGCACCCAGAGCCCATCCACGCCCAGAGCCCACCCGCAGGGCCCTGGCTGAGAAATGGCTTTTTTTTTTGGTTTACACGGCATTTTTTGATGGCTTTTTCTTTCCCAACCTGCTCCCCACATGTCTCCCCCCCCAACCCCGTTCAGCTCCGAGCTGGTGACAGCAATCTGTTCCACAGCCTTGTCAGTGGGAAAGGCTGGAATGAGTGACTGGAGCAGGCGGGATGTGCCAGCGAGTGGAGCTGGTGCTTGGCTTCCCCGGAGCACAGGGACAGCTGCTCCCTCCACAGTATGGCTGCAGAATGAGTTTTCCTTCCCTTTTTTCCAAACCTGGTCCCTGATGGACTCATCCCTCATTTCGCCACTTCCCAAGCTCAGCTCGGATGCTGCTTTAGCCATCAGGAGCTGAGGTTTATCCCATGGAGTTATTGTTGGCTCGGCTGTGGAGCAGGCAGTGTCAGGGTGGTGTCAGGTGAGCTGCCTTGGGGAAAGGGCTTTTCCCATCTCCGAGCCTTGGCTCTGCTGGAGCACTCTTTGCTTTTCCTATCACCAGCAGGGTTTGCTTGAATTCCTCCAGGGTGGGAATATTACAGAATGTTACAGAATCACTTAGGCTAAAAAAGACCTCGAAGCTCATCGAGTCCACCCTTTGAGGGGATTCAGGGATTTCCAGGCTGGACTGGATGGGACTGTACAGAATCATAGGATCCTGGCATCACATAAAGAGCTCTGAAATCATCAAGTCCAACCAAGGATCCAGCACCACCGCTCAGTTCCCCAAGATCACTTCCTCAAGGGCCAACAAGATCAGGGATGCAGGACTGAGTTTTGCTGATTTTGGTGGCCACCTCCTTCGCAGGTCTGTGCTCCTAAAGGTAAAAGAAACCTCCCTCGGAAGGAGAAATTCCTGAAACGATTAAAGCATCAGGAGAAATGTTAATTGAATGGATCAGACGGCTCCTTTGGAGCGGGAGCACTCGGGGTGTGACCCAGCTATCGACACCCAATCCACGATAAACAAACAGCAATTACTCAACCCCACAAAAGCAGCCTGGCAGAGCTAAATAAAGCTCGGGGAAACTCCAGCAGAGCGGCTCTGAAACTGCGTGGGAAGGAGCTGAGTGTGGCTGGCTCTGTGCATCCCTCTGGGATGTGCGGCCGTGGGGATGGGGGTGGCTGGGTACAGGAGAGCAAGAAGGAGGTGGCATTTGGGGACAGGCTGGGCTGGGAAACCAACCTGGCTGTGGTGAAGTGTTTTATGTTCTCCCAAGCATAAATTCCATCGGGACCACAGGAGGAACCAACTGGTCCCTGGAGGAAGCCTGGACCTGGTGAGAGCTGTGTGTCACTGGGATGCTCCCCACTCCCTTCTCTGCATCCCAAGCCACCTCTTCCCCCCAAAAGCTTCTCCTCCCCTGGCATACCCCAATTTCCCTCATTGTGCAGCCAAGGCCCACACTGGGAGTAAATAAATAAACAAGCAGGGCCAGCCCCGTGCATCGATACGGAGCTTTCTGCCAGCAGCATTAACGAGAGGGATTTTTATCCAATTTTAATAACTGCTGAGAACTGCCTGGTGTGTCCTCTGCAAGAGGCTGCTGTGAGCCCAGCTGGAGCAAAACCATCCACGGCAGATGTGTCTTTCCCTTTCCAGACCCATCCTCTTGGGTCTTGCTTCCTTCCCTTTCTCTGGGAAAGGAGAGACTTCAGGCTGCCTCTTTCCCTCCCCCCCATCCCTGGCTGAGCAGCAGGGATGTGTCCCAGGGTGAGGGTGCTCGGTCTCCTGCAGTTACTGAGCAGCTCTCCCGTGGTTTGACAAAGCTGTTGGCACTTGGGGTTGGATTTTGTTGGTCCTTCCTCTTTTCTTGGGGGGTTCAGTGGCCTCACACACCTGGGCCAGAGGTGTCTCCTCTGCAGCATCAGGGATGGGGTGTGCCCAGGCACCCACCTCCCCTGTGAGTCCTTCCAGCCTCTGGCAGCTGCCAGATCCAGGGATTTCCCGAGCCAGGGGGGTTATCAGGATCGCTGTTTGCAGGAGCCCTTCTCCTGCTGTTGTTCTGGGGCCTTGTCCTCGGCATCTGGGCCCTGCCATAAAAGACTTCCTCTGATCTGATTGAAATCTGCTGCTGCGTCACTTTATGGGATGTCCTGGAGGGGGGTTGTGTTCCAAGACAATGGGAATATTTTCTTCTAATTCACCTCGTCCCGATTGTCCACGGTTTTATTGAACTCTCTCAGATTTCCTCCTCTCCCCTCCGCAGCCATGGAGCTCCTCCTGGAATAAACTGCTCCGTTCTCCTGGTCATTCTTCTCTCCTTTCATTACTTCCAGCATTTTTATAAGCCTCTTTCACAAATCCCTGGCACTCGAGTGTCTCCCACCCCCTCACCTGGGCTCCCCTCGCACTCGGGGTTGGACATTCCCTGCAATCCTCATCCAAGTCCTGAAACCGCCTCCCCTCCCAGCAGGGACCTTGCTGCCCTCCTCTGTTTCCTGCTGCTCAAGCCTGGAAGGTTCCCTGCTGATCCCACTAAATTGCTTCTTACTCCACAGGTGACTGAAAATCCGTGAGACAGTGAAACTCCTTGGAAAGAAACCTGGATACATTTTTTTCTCAGTGAAAACAATAACAAATGGAAGAGGAAGAAGCTGCTCTCTTATGGTGGGGGATGCTCTCCCTGAGCCTGTCACTCCCCATGGCCATTCCCTGCCTCAAGAGCCTTGGAATGTCCCAGGTGTTGATGCGTGATGTGCAGGACATCAATCCAGCACCCCTCCCAATGTCACCACGATTTTCCTGTCACCATGGCAACTCCCAGGCTCAAAGATGCCCATTTTGCCAAGACAAGGGAGTGAAACAGAGCAGGGAAGCAGCAGAGAACACGTGGAGGTGACAAAGAGAAGGGTGTCATGCCAGAGGAAGGAAAACAGGGACTAAAAGAGAGGAGTGGGGACAAGGAGGGGACAGGGAGGATTTATCCCACCTTCACATGGCCCGGGCATCGCCGGGCTGAGCTCTGCAGTCCAAGAGCTGAAACAAAGGGTGGGAGGAAGAGGAACTCGTGTCTTGATAAACACGAGGTTGAAGAGGTGACAGGGCGAGGGATTTGGGCTCCAAGCACTTTCTCAACCCATAAATTTTCAAGAGCAGCGCTGAAGCCAGGAAACCTGAGCCGGCTTTGGGAGATAAATGATCCCAGGAGCAGACAGGGTCAGTCCTTGGCCTCCTCCCCAGTCTCACCTTGGCTCTGTCACGGCCACAGCCTCAGTTTGTGCCTGTGGCACCCCGGGTGGGCTCCAGCAGAGCCATGGAATGGTCTGGGCTGGTGGGGGACCTTGGAGCTCCCCTGGTTCCAGCCCCAGTTCTGTGACTCCTGGTGCCCCAAGGGAGGGATGTGCTTTGATCCATGGGCTGCAGTGATGGGGCTGGAGGTGCTGGGAGGTGCTGGGCAGGGTGACCACATGGGCTGGGCACAGTCTCAGCATGGAGCAGCTCAGCCTGACACCTCCCTCTGTGTTTGAGGCAGTTGTTTCCCTGTGTTTCCCATCCCTGTTTGCATTCCCTTTCCATGGCTGCTCAGCCGTGTGTTCCCTGCCAGGAGCAGGCCCGGAAACAGCTCCTAGAAAATGGAATCTGGCCCCAGAGCTGGCTATTGAAATGATTTGATGAATAATTTAGGATAACAATTAAAGTCAAAAACTTCACAAATAGCTCATGAGCAATTCCTGGGCCGGAAGAGAGGACAAAGTTGAGCTGATAAAGGCTCTGCTGCCCATCACTCACAAACCCCTGGCCCTGGGCCCAGCGGGAGAGGAGGGAGGGCTGGGGCTGCTCCCACCCGGGCCCCCAACACCCACCCAGCACCCACAGGGACCCACCCAGCCCCCAGACCACCAGGGCTGCTGGACCACCCTGCTCAGAGGGCACAGAGCTGTGGGGACACGGGAGAGCACTGAGCTCACTGGGATCTGTGGTTTTGGTGTCTTTCCTGACGTATCCCTGGGTTTGCCAAGCACAGCTCCAGCCTGGCAGGAGAGCCCAGGGACACAGGGAGGGACACTGCAGGTGAAGTCACCTGATCCAGTGCTGGAGGAGCCTGGATGGGTCCTTCTTACCTAAGGACAAATCCCACCGAGCCAGAAAACCCTCAAAACTGGGCACAGGGTGCAGCTGGAAGCTGAGCTGTGCATCCTTCCTGGAGCAGAGCAACTCCGCACCCCATCCTGGGATGCTCCAGGGGACATCCCCCCTCTCTGACTGTCCCACCACCTCCCAACCCTGGCAGAAACCCCAGGGACAGCACTGAGTTGATTGGAGCTGCCAGGACCTGTTTCCTGGCTGCTGGAGTGACCCCTTCTGCGTCTGCCCAAGTCTGTGTTCCTTCAGATCAAACAAACGCTGTGCTCAAAATGAAACAAAATGTTTCAATTCCCTCTTGGGTCATTTCCAGCCGAAAAGCGGAGGAGCAGCAGTGAGGAAGGAGCCTGATTAAAAGGTTTGGAGCTCTGCTGGCAGCTTTTTCCAGGGGGTTGTGTCTCTCAGCCAGGAGGGAGGCAGGGACTGGAGTTCTGGGTTCTTGGAAGAGCCAAGCTCTGCCCAGCCCAGCCCCAGCCTGAGTCCCCCTGGGCATCTCCAGTCTCTGTGGGATATCCAGGGAATGCTGGTGAAGATGCCACCTTGGGGACATCTCTGCTGTGACATTGGAGGGTGCCTGTCTGGGGGCAGTTTTGCTGTAAAATCCCCTAATTGAAGTTCCAGAGCAGATCCCTGCCAGATGTCCTGATTAAGGAGGGAGAGGGGGAGGAAGGGAATTAATGGGAGCCCAGGAGCGAGAGCAAGGAGGGAGTGTCACCCCTAGCCCTGGGAAATGTCCCACCTCAAGGCCATTCCTTCTCCTGCAGCACAGATCCCAGCATCCCTGCCCAGATCCCAATATCCCTGCCCAGATCCCAGTATCCTTGGGGTGGGTTCTGGCACCCCAGAAGGAGCTGATGGTGCCATGCCTCAGTTTCCCAGCAGTGAACTGGGAGTGAGGACAGGTGACATCAGCAACAGAGCTTGTGTTTGGCAGATTGCTGGATATGGCAATGTTCTCTGGGAATATCCTGATAACTGGTGTTTTAACAGGACAATTCCAGAGCTATTCAGGTTGGAAATTGAAGCCTTGGGTTCAGCTGCCCCAATGTTCTCTGCTGGTGCCTCACTCTTTTCAAGGCAAGAAACAGAAACCATTGCTGAGCATTTTGTTTTCCAAACTATTTCAAGGGGGTTTCTGGTCCTGATGTGGGATTAAAAATGAAACTGAAACCAAGAAAAATGGGAAATGCTGGAATTCCCCAGCAAAGAGAAGCTCAGTTTCTGGCTCAACACCTTTCTCTGGCATTCAGGGAGCAGCATTCCGTGCAGGGAAGGTGCTGAGCCTGGCAAGGAGGAGGATGCCCAGCTGAAAATGCCCTGGGACTGTTTTCCATGGTCATTCCTTCATTTATGTCACCACATTTTGCACTGTGGAAAAATTCTGGGATTCAGACGATGACAGCCAAGAACCCCCCACTTGTGGTGCCTCTTTTGGGGCTGAGATGAGGTTTGGGAGGCTCCCCCCATTCCAACCCCCTCCATGGGACTGTGGAGCCTGGTGGGACCTGTGGAGCATCACCCCCATCCTCAGCACCTGCTCAGAGGCAGCAGAGGCTCCGGAGCCGCCGGCACGTTCAGCACTGCCGAGGTTTTATGGAGATTTATGGTAAAATATTCCTGCGTCCTCACTCCACGTTTATTTTTATTGATTTGCAAATGCAAAGCTTTGTTCTGCACGGGGCCTGCGCCTGCCTGCCGGGGTGGCAGGAGCTGCGCAGGGAACAGTTTAATGGCTGCTTCCTCTTGGCCCCCACCCCCAACACAAACCCTCCACACCCTTCCCCCAGGCAGCTCAGCCTGGTTCCAGAGGAATGGGAGACAGTCCCAGTCCCCAGCTTCCCTATCCCAATTCCCTGCATCCCCATCTCCTACATTCCCATTCCCATTCCCTGCATTCCCCGAATCTCCATCCCCTACATGCCAATCCCCTGCATATCCATCCTCTGAACTGGCAGCCCCATTCCCAGCTTTCCCATCCCCATCCCCAGCTTTCCCTTCCCCATTCCCTGCTTTCCCTTCCCCATTCCTTGTTTTCCCATTCCCACCTTTCCCATCCGCATTCCCAGCTTTCCCATCCCCATTCCCTGCTTTCCCTTCCCCATTCCTTGTTTTCCCATTCCCACCTTTCCCATCCCCATTCCCTGCTTTCCCATCCCTATTCCCACCTTTCCCATCCCCATTCCCACCTTTCCCATCCCCAGTCTTCCCATTCTTTGCCCCTTATCTCCAACCCCTGCATCCCCAGCACCATTCCCTGCATCCCTCCCCCAGTGCTGCCCCCTAAGCCCTGTCCCTCCCCAGCCTCTCCCAGCCCAGGGCCCCTCTGTCTCCTCCTGCAGGGGTTGAGGACAGATGGAAAGGAGAGAAAGCAGAATTCCATCCCTTTCCCTTCCTTTCTCCTCAGCCTCTTTCCACCTGTCACTGTCCTGGATGGATTCAAAGGAAATGCAGGAATTGCCGTTCAGCACAAGGCCTGGAATAAGTCTGATCTCTGCTTCCAATAGGTATTTCCATGGTTTTGTCTGGGGAATGTGGGGACAGTCACAGGAAACACCAAGCACTGACATGATCCTGATAGAAGATAGCTGTGTCCTGCTCCAAGGTGTTTTCCAAAAGGACGTGGAGCTGCAGGGACTTGTGGCACTGCTCTGCTGGGTGCTTAGAGATTTAAAACTAAAAAATGTCAATTCAGAATGAGAAATTCTTACTCTTTGGTTTTTTATCCACCCAGTAGCTCTGTTGTTCCCAGTGAAGCCTCACAGTGGTTGGAGCTGGTTGCACTTCCTCACATTCTATGGAGAGGGATTGAGGGATGTCTGCCAAGGAGGAGCAGGGCAGCAGAGCCTTCCTGAGCCTCTGATGTCCATTCATTGTCACATTTTTGAGCCTTTCACGGGGTGCTGGGGCCTCCTGCTCAGCACAGGTGACAGGAGAGTCCCAGCTCATCCCACGGGATGGAGCCTCTGCAGCCCCACTGGGCTGGAACAGGCAGACCCAGCTGGGCAGGATTGCCTGGGGCTTCTTCCCGGGTATCCCAAATCCATCCTTATCCTCCTGCTGCTCCCTGGGACTCAACTCTCTCTGGAGCTCTCCTGATGGAGACCTGATCCTTTGGAGTGCCCAGACACAAGAGGCTGTGGGAGCAGCCTGGGGGAGAACCTGGAGACAACCAGTAACAGGATATTTTGATTAACTGGCGCAGTTTATGACCATTAATAACATTTGCAGCTCCTGAACGTTGTCCAGTTCCACAAGAACAGCCAGACCCAGCTTTGCAGGGCTGAGCTGGGCTGGGCTGGCTGGGGGGACCCCCTGGCTCCACTCCTGGGAAATGGGAGTGGCTGGGGATGCCCTGCAAGGACAAAAGTTCAGCCTCAGCTCTTCCTCACATGTCCCAGGGGAGGGGACAGGGGTGGCCTTGCAGTCACAGGTCCCTGCTCAGCCCCTGACTCCTCCTCACACGTCCCAGGGGAGGCCACAGGGGTGGCTTTGCAGTCCCAGTCGTTCTGGTGTTCTCAGAGCCCTCTCCATCTGCACATCCCCCAGCCATCACCCTGGCATCCCCGTGCCCTGGAGCAGCCCCGTGCAAACACTGCAGATCCTGTGTAAACACAGGCTCCAGATATTTCCCTCATTTATCCCTCGCCGACAGAAGAGCAGCCCCTTTCCCCAGGAAAAATAAACGGACACAATGGCGACGGCGGGTTCAGCAAGTGTTCCCTCAGATTTCCAGCATGTCCAGGGAGGTGGCTGTAAACAGACTGACAGCACAACGCCAACCTTGGAAATTCCTCACAGCCAGCTTCCTGTCTCAAATTCACACCAGCGCTTTTCCACCGGGGCCTTAAATTAATGCCCGGCTGGGGTGCATAATTACCAGCTCCCTAATGGGCCAAAACATCCTGAAGGGCTGAAGTTTCCTTTTTGATTTGTGGCTCCGAGTCAGAGTTGTAATTACCAAATTGATTTTAAATGCAGGCTCCGCTGACAGACTATTGGCAAACGGCATCTCCGAGTCCTCAGCCATTCATAAAAAAAAGAGGAAGCCCTTGATGGATATACCTTGATCTGCAGCTGCTGTTTATTTAATACAATTTATGGGCAATGGTTTTAGGTTTTATCAGGAGCTGCAGCTCTGGAATCGCTGCCTTGGCAGGAGAGGTTGAGCTGAAAAGTTGGGTCAGAGCCGCGAGCTGCCGGAATCACTTTTTCACATGCCGCCCCCTCTGCCTGGCCCAGCCTGGCTCAGATTCCCCCTCGCCCGCTCCCCTCCACAGCTGGGATGCTCCCAGCACTGGGAGGGGGCTCTGGGGCTGCCCCACATCACAGCAGCAGCTTCCAAACCCGCAAGGCCCCAGAGGCTGCAGTTTTCGGGTGCTGATGTAGCGCTGGCTGGCAGCCCAAACATCCTTCACCACTCCAGCCCCAGGAGCTGCAGAGTGATCCCACCCCTGTGCCTGGCACCCACAGCTTCCCACTGGGAGAGGGGCCAGCCTGTGCCTGCCCACAGCTTGGCTGCACTGAGCCTCCCCTTGCCCAGGTGGGGTAGGGAAGTCCTGGTCCTTCCCTCCCCATCCTGCTTCTGGGTGTAGGGACCCCCTGGATCTCCAGTGCCCCAACCTTCCGAGGAGGTTTCCTGGGATGATCTTCCCCCTCTAATGGGATTTGCTGCTCCAGTGCCCTCTCCATCTGTGTGGTCCTAATCCACAGGCAGGAGGAACCAGAACTCTCCAGGTTCAGGAGAACCCTCAGGGTGGGACAGGAGGGAGAGGTAGGGCCAGCACAACCCGTGGGGGTGCTCAGGGGAGGCAAAGGGGACTGATGTCCCCAGAGCATCACTGTCACCTGTTCTGCAACCAGAGAGGTGTCCAGCAGTGTGGGAGCTGCAGGATTCCATGGAAGAACCAGGAGGATAGTCCCAGCACTGGGAGCTTCCCAGTCCGTGTTATTGAATGGGGGCTGGCAGAGCCCTCCCCTCCCTTCCAATATAAAAACTCCATCCATCCATCCATCCATCCATCCATCCATCCATCCATCCATCCATCCATCCATCCATCCATCCATCCATCCATCCATCCACATCCATCCATATGGTCCCCAGCCCTTTGGAACAGCTCTTCAGCACCGTGGGCATTTGGATGGAGCCCATGAGAAGCATTTGCTCCCTCCATTTAGCACCACTGTCCAAGGAAATGGTATTTCCCGGGATCCTGACACATTTCTGCCCTGGCTCCATTTTTTATTCCGAGACTCCCCTTTCCCACCTGCAGAAAGGCTGACAGAGTTTATCTCACTCTCAGTCAGCGCTGGGAGCTGCTGATTAAAGCAGAAAATATGATGGGTCTTAAACCTTCAGGTGCATCCCAGCTCTTGTCTGCTCCTCCCTCTCTTGATGGATGGCTCTGACTGATCCCGCCGGCCAGAGACATTCCTGATCCCAGGGTCATTCCTGGGGCACAGCTGAGTCCTGCAGCCCCAGGAAGGGGATGTTCAGGGGGGGATGAGCAGCCCCCAGAACTGAAGGAGACCAGTGGGAAGGAATGGATAACAGGACAGTGATGGCACTTTGGGAGCAGAGGGTGGAAGGGCGATGTCAGGAGTGTGCAGCACTCCCTGGGCAGAGGTGCTCAGGGACAGGGAATGGCCAGGAGTCCCAGAGGAAGAAGAGGCAAGGCAGTCAGGGAATGGGCAGCTGAGGCAAAATGAGGGGATACCCAGGTTACATCTTGGAAGTCTGGGTCCTATCCTGACTTTTGCATGCCCTGGGATGTCTCTGCAGGTGTCCCCAGGAGGACATCCTGGCTGAAATCCCTCTAGCAGGCAGGGCAGAGGTGTCTCTGGAGTCAGAAAGGCCCTGAGGAAGGTGTGGGAGATGCTGGCTGAGAGAAGAGCAGAGTTTGGCTGCCTCCATGGAAAAATACCTGGTCTGTTTTGTTTCCTAGATATGTGATGAAAGATAAGGATTTAGCAGAGAGGGAGGGAGAGCTGCAGTTAATCCACTGATTAACCTGAGGAGAGATAGGCCAGGGCTCAGCCAAGGCAGAAGGGCAGGAGAGGGAAGTCAGAATCCCAGCCCAAGAGCAGCAGGACATGGGGACAGCTCAGCCCTGGCCAGGTGCGGATGCAGAGCTGGAGACCATGGAGCAGCCAAAGGGCAAGGTTGGGAATGCCATGGGAAGGTGAAGGAGCTGGAGAAACAAGAGAGAGACAAGATGAAAAGGCCTACTGTGCTGGGATGGTTGGATGAGCCCTGGCCATGGGGATCCAAACCTTCGTGTGAGGATTCTGGGCTGGGTTACAATGACACCTGTGGGATTGCTGGGCTCAGAGCAATAGGGACACGCCAGCTCCACAACCCCATCTGCTTTGGGATGGATTTGGAACAAGATCTGAACTTCCAGGACTGGGCCTGAGGAGGGAGAGGTGAGAGGCTGAACTTGCTGAGTGTCCTGGGAGCATCCTACCAAAATCCACCTTTTCCTCCCTCGTCTGTGTTTGGACAACAAAAAGCACGTAAAGAACCCTCCTAAATCAGCTCCTCCTCCCCACGTTTAAAGCTCTTGTTCCCCTCCTGTCGCTGTGAGCACCTTGGTGGCCCCAGCTGTGCCCATGGGGCTCCTTGGCACGGGGATTTTCCACGGATTCATCCCTGTGCCTCCATGTGGGAGCTGCTGGTGTCCCCCGTGTGCTCCCCCACACATGGTTCTGCTTTGGGAAGGATCATTCCCGTGGGTTTCCCAGCGGGCAGAGCAGGATCATGCTTTGCATTAGCCCAGCCCAATTAGGACTTCAAAGTTCTCAGGTTCGGCCCCTCCCCGGCTCGGGGCTGAAAGGGTCCTCAGTGATTTTTGGGTCGCTGGGAAGGCGAGGAACCACTTCCCATCTGGAACCGTGTGGGATTTTTTTTTTTGTTGCATTTGAGAGATTTAACCTGACTTTAATTTGAGGCGAAACGTCTGATATTTCTGATAGTAATACCATGGCGAGGGGAGGGCGGGTACCGAGGGCTCCTGCTCGCTCCAGCCGGTCCCTGTTAGCGATTCCTGGCATGCGGGAGCGGGCAGACAATCCTGGGAAGCCTAATCAGATCGGGAGCTGCGGGGACTGGGTGTCTGCGAGAAACCCAATCGCTCCCAACTCATTTTCCTCCTGGCCCCCATCCATGCCGGGCCTCCCCCGAGCGGGATCGGGATCGGAGCGGGCTCTGCTCCAGCCTCACAAAGCTCCCAATGCCTGCTTTGCCCTTTTTTTCCAAATGCCAGGGAAGTGCCTTCCCGACCCGCTGTGTAAATCAGGAGCAAACGAGGCATTTGCCATTTATACCTCACTGAGTTCATTAAAAGGCGGCGGGGTTTGTGCTGTGCACATGATTTACCTCAGTGCTCTCGGAAAAATGTTGGGTCTGGGCCTGAGATATGTCCTTGGTCTTCCCAGGTGGGTTTTTTAAAATCCAACATCAGGGCAAAAAGAGCTGGGAATTGTTTTTGGAGCCCCCCTGGCTCATCCCAGCCCTACAGTCCACAGAGGAGCTGGGCTTCAGTCTCCCAAGGGTTAAACAACAGTAGCTGGGAAAATAATTGCAAAATGTGGAATTAAATCTTCCCTGCTGCCCGGCCCCTACTTTAAACTTCACTGATGTCTTTTAAGCAAATGTTACTTAAAGGAACATTCTATTATCGCAAATCAGATTTCCTGGTTGGGGCAGACATGGCCAATGAGGCAGGGATTGTGGGCCAGATCCTTAGATAAGGAACGACCTTCCTCCCCCACCTATGCTCTGCAGCAGGGCTTGGATGTCACAGGGATTTAAGGAAATCTCCTTCTTTTTCCCAGAGGGAATGGCTGGGATGGGGACATTTGGCCAGGACACAGGATATGGATGGAGAGAGGCCAGAAGTGACAGAGTGACCACAGATGGAGGAGGTGGGGACCAGACACTGGGACCAAAGGCTGGGATGGAGTTTCAGGGGTTGGGAAAAGTGTCCAGCCCGTGAAGCAGGAATTCATGGAGCTGCTTCCTGGCTCGGGCATTAAACGGAGCTGGGTTGCCATAATCTGCATTAGATTTAAACAGTGCAATAAATGTTTCAGTTTATTGATGCCAGACTGCAGCCAGCTCCAGCTGAAGTCACCAATGGATTCGTGCACGAGGAGAGAGCAAAGGGCTCAGGGAGGGAGCTGGGGGATGGGGACAGGGTCAGAGCCTGCACCAGAGTCCTGCTCCTGGGTTGGAAACCTTTCCTAAGGAGACGTCTGGCCCAGAGAAACAACCCTGGAGAGGAGTTTCAGTCCCAGCTCAGCAGAATGGTGGTCACATCCCGTGATAAGAATGGCCAGGTAATTGGAAAAGGCAGCCATGTGCTGGGATTAGGACGCTGCTGTCCCAGGAGAAGGGTGCCCAGACATGGCCCTCTCCCTTGGGCACATCCTGAGGGCGCCAGAGGGTAGGAATGGGGTGGGAGAGGAGTGCTGGGGACATCCCCCTGGCTCTGCATCCCCGGTTCCTTCCTGGCTGTGAAGAACCCCTCAGCCCTTTGGCTTTGCAGGATGAACTCCAGAGCACAGGGGGGGTTTCCTGTCCCTTCCTGTCCCTTCTCTCCCCTTTCCAGCCATACTCTGGGCCATCCCATCCCTCCTTGCCATGCTCTGAGCTGCATTCTGGTGGCACTGTCCCTCTGCAGCTGCCAGGATCCGGCTGCTCTGGCCAGCAGATGTTCCTGGCAGGTGGGAGGTCCAGGGCTGGGCTGCTGCTGAGTCCAGACCACCCACCCAGGGCTGGGCAGGCTCTGCCATGAGCTGCTCCACGCTTGCCAAGGACAGCCTGTGGTGGCCACAGGCCTGAGGAGCCACCACAGATCGTGGCCACCCTCAGCCCCAGCGAGCTCCATGCTCGGATTGTTCCAAAAATCCCTCACCCAAATCCTTGTGTGTCTGCAAGGCAAGGGTGCAGCAGAGAGGGAAAACTTCAAGGTCCAACCCCTCGTTTGAAGCTGCAGGGACATGTCCTGGTGGCATGCTCAGGGTGTGAGCCCAGAATGCCAGCAGGGAGAAGCATCCAGCCAAAGCCACATCCCTGCCTGGCTCTGGGACACTTCAGAGGGGGTCTAGGAGGCTGCACAGCACTCAGGGATTAGTGGGAGCCCAGAAGCTCCAGCCTGTGGGCAAACTCCTCTCTGGCTGGGACAAGTGCCAGGCTCATCGCATCCCTGGGGAGTTTTCCCACTTCTCACAGCACTGAGCTGGACCTCAGATGCCCAGGACACTGCTGAGCCTGGCAGGATGTCAGCTGGAAAATGAATTCGGTCTTAAAGCCAGAAGGATGCCAAAACCCCCCCAAAAAGTGCATTTCCAGGGCTCTTGCCATGGGAGGATTAGACAAAAACCCACAGATTTCTCAATATTTTCCTGACCCAAAGTGCTGAGTTTGTTTTGCCTTGATTTATACGGATCCTGTTCCTCGCTCTTTGTGAAGAGCCAGACAATCCCTGGGGATTTATTAAAGCAGTCACAGGTCCCCGAACTCGGTCAGATTCTTGCATGAGTAATAATTTGCCTGAAATTTTGGAGGAAAAGGCAAGGGGCTTGCTGGTCCCTGTGTATTCCCGAGCAAGCTGGGATGCTCCAAGAGGGCACACACTCCCTGTGCCAGGAGCAGGAGCCAAAGCCAACACCCCACAAGAGCTCTTCCTCCCAAATATTCCCCACCTGTGGATAACTGTGAGGAAACCAAGCTCAGGTTATTCACCTTTTCCATCTCCCGAGGATCCATCATCCCCAGCAGATGCCTAGCTCCATCCACAGCTGATTTTCCACCACCTCCAGCTCCAAATAAACACCAAACAGCCCCACATTAAAACAACATTAAGAAACAATCCAAACCATCAGGGGAAGGAAATTCCTGGTGGTTTTTTTTTTCTTTTAATTCAGACAGAGCTTTTTTTGGTCAGAGTCCTGGCAAACAAACAGCTGAGATCAGTTCCCAATGAGGTGCTTTTGGCCTCTCCGAGGCTGAGGAATGACCGAGCTGATTGCTCCGAGCTCATTTCCTCCAGTCCTTTGCACAAAACCTCTGGCAAACCCAGAGTCTGGGGCTGGAGCTGACGTGCTGGATTTCTCTGTGCTGCCACAGCTGCCTGCCCGAGCCCCCTGAGCCCCACAGCCCTTCCCAAACTCTGGCAGCATCTCAAGGCTGGGTCCCCCTGTCTGTCCCCAGCAGCTGAGACCAGTGGGACCTGAGTGAGACCAGTCTGAGCATCAGAGACCCCCAAGGAATTGCCTGAGCTGCTGGGGATCCCTCTCATTAACACCAAACCAGGCTCCTCGTGCAGAGCTGGTGGTGGCAAATTGCCATTTATAGGGTTTAAAGTGACTTAAACGTTTTCATCCTCCAGGCAAACGAGGCTTGGAGTGTCCTCATTAAATCCTACCTGGGGGTAAAAATAGCAGCCCCCAGAGAAGCCCAACTCTGCAGTTTGTGTTCTTCCTCCAATCCTGCTCCAAGATGCTTTTAAATATCTCTCATATCAGCGCCTGCCTTCCTGGGATTGCTGGATCGACCCCCACGAGGAGCTTTGGAATGGAACCAGAGGGAAGGTGTTTGGGAGATGGAGTGGGGAGGCTGTTCCCTTCCCCAGCGGGGTGAGAGCTCCTCTGCAGGGCTGCAGATCATCCCACCGTGCCAGGGAATGGTGTAAGAATCTCCCAAATTCCTATCAGGAGAACAGGCCAAGGCAAGGCTATAAAATCAGTAATCCCTCTGGTCCGAGCAGCAGCAGCAGCAGCAGTAAAATCAAATGAACGCCCCGAGCCAGGCTGCTGATTCCAACAGGAATCCTGCCCCAGCTCCCAGCTCCTGCTTTCATGTTTCCCTGACTTCAGCACTACTGTGGGCAGATGCCTTGGAATATGATTTATTTGTTTGTCTTGGCATCCCAGCAAGGCATCCTGAGCCCAGCAGAGCTGATCAAGAGCCACTTCCGAGGTCTTGGGCCCTTCCAGCCGGCTGCACACTGCCCTGGGTGCTTCCAGGGGGTTTTGTTCTCCAAGATGCATCCAAGAGCTGCATCCAACAGCCAGTCCTAAAACAATGCTCTTGGCTGGCTGGGGGCTGAGGCTTGGACTCTGCTCCTCTAACTGTCAGGGAAATGGGGCTGGATTCAGGTGAGGGAAGTGCCTGTGCCCAAATCCATCCATGCAGAATCACAGGAGGAGGGGGGCTTGAGGAATTCCCCTCGGATCCCAGATCCCTGGGGTGAAGCCCCTGCTTGCAGGGAGCCAGGCTGGGATCAAACCTCGCTGAGAGCAGGCGGGCTGGGGGCTGGTGATGTTATCACAAACCACTCCAACAGCTTCTTGGGGCCCTTCCAAAAGCCTTTGTTTTTCCCAGCTCTTTGCTGTTGGAGTGCAGAGGATGATTTGGAGCCAGGGCCAAGTATCTCCTAGAATGGAACAGTTTCACAAACTGCAAGGCCGAAGGGACCATTGGATTCCTCAGCCCAGCCTCCTGTACAAGCCAGCCCAGCCCAGCACTGTCTCATTAGAGCCTTAATGCTGCAACCACTTCCTTCTGCTGGGAGCTGCTTCCCCTCCTGCTTCCAGGCACCACAATTCCCACTGGCAGCCGTATCCAAGACTGGGGAGGAAGAAAGTCACCCTGGGCAAAAAGCAGCTTGCAGAGCCAAGGCTCAACAGCAGAGCAGCCTCAGGTGCTTGGGTCCATTCATTCCACCCTCTGTGTGCTCCTCCTGCTCCGTACTAGGGGTGGGAACCGGAGTGGAGTGGGATCTGTGGGATGTATCCTGTGGGAATTTGGGGCATGAGGGGTCTGTCCATGTAACTCTTGGTAGCAAGGTAGCTCCATCATCAAGGCAGTTCCATCATCAAGTCCAAGTCATCCTGTGCCTGCTTAGCAATCCACGCTGGACTGGCTGCCAGCTGCCATTCCAGCTTGGAAAACTTGGTTACTTCTGTGTCCAAGGTCCAGAGGGACAGAGGAGTGTCCTGATATTCCTGTGACTCTGCTGGTCTGTGGAAACAGCTCCAAGCACAGCACGGGGGTCACCAAGGACTCCCATATCTTGTGGTTCATGGGAGGCAAAGAATTCAAGGCCAGGTTGGACAGGGCTTGGAGCAACCTGGGACAGTGGAAGGTGTCCCTCCATGGCAGGGGATGGGATGGGATGGGATGGGATGGGATGGGATGGGATGGGATGGGATGGGATGGGATGGGATGGGATGGGATGGGATGGTCTTTAAAGGTCTCTGCCAACCACAACCATTCCATGATTCTCTGATGGAAGCCCACAGAGGCTGTCCTGCCATGCTGCTTGATTTACCTTCTCAAAGGCTTTGATGGGAACCTTCTTATCTCTCCAATCCAAGAGATCATGAGCAATCCTTGCTGCCTGCTTGCTCCCCCTCCTCGGCCCCCCTGAGCACAAACCTTACCAGCACCAGCTGATACTTTCTGGAAGCCGTGGCAGTTGTTGGGAAACGTGTATTTATTTCTCTTCCTCCCTCCTGAGTGTCCCCTCTCAGCTCCGGAACGTGACGTTGGATTTTGTGCCGGGAACACGCCGCTGTGTTTGAACAGGTTTTTCTATTCCCTCATCACTCACCAGCTCTGCTGAGGGAGATTTATTGACTTTTATTTATTTATTTGGACTCTGCCATTTTTCATGTGGGACACAGCCAGTGCCGAGTGAGGGCAGCCCGGGAAGGGCTCAGCAGGAGGCCCAGCCCGAAGCCTTTGAGCCGCTTTGTTTCCTTTGGTTTCATCTCCTGCCTGCAGTAAACACTTGCACAAAGCTCTGCTTGTTCAGGGCTGGGGCTGGGCTCCGAGGAAGGAGAGCAGAGAACTTCTGTGCTGGTGGCTCCGGCTCCTCTTCCACCATCTCCAGAGATCATCATAAAATCACGGAATCACAGAATGGGTGGCACTGGGAGGGACCTCAAAGCCCATCCAGCCCCACCCCTGCCATGGCAGGGACACCTTCCACTATCCCAGGTGGCTCCAAGCCTTGTCCAACCTGGCCCTGGACACTCCCAGGGATGGGGAGTTCACAACATCTTGAGCTCACACCCTGCTCCATTTGTGGCTCCTCTGGTGCTGTTGGCCAAGTAAGGACTGGGGTCAGGGTGCTCATTCCCAGCTGATGTGGGAAAACAGGAATTCTGGCTCCTGGATTGGCAGTAGCTCTCCTGGTTGATTCCTCCAGCTCTCAGCTGTGTGTTTCCTTCCACTCTGGGGCCCCAGCAGCTGGGACAGCTGCTGAGGAGGGCTGGGAAGGGTTCCTGGGGGGCAGTGGGGCTCACCAGGGCCAGGGGATGTCCCTGTCATTTCTGTTTATTGGGATCAGCTGGCTGGTGCCCGGCAGTGGGGTCTGGGCTGATCCCACATCTCCTGGGAAGTGGGAAGGGGCTGTGGTACCTCACTGCTCCTGCTCCCTCCACGCCAGCCCTGCTCCAGGGTCTCCAGCCAGGCCTTCCCTGTGCCATGGGCCCGAGCAGCCGGCACTGGGCTCTTCCCAAGCTCTTGGCTGTTGGCAAATAAGGGCCACTGGCACAGCCTCTTCCAGATGTGCACAGCTGTGCACACCACAGCCCCTCCTGCTGCCGGCCCTGTCGTGTGCCAGGCCGGGCCGGGAGCAGGGATTGCATCCAGGGAATGTCAGGCCGAGCTGTCAGGCCCCGGTGTCGCCTCCCGACGTGTGCCAGGCCGGGCCGGGAGCAGGGATCGCATCCAGGGAATGTCAGGTCACTCTGTCAGGCCCCGCTGTCACCTCCCAACGTGTGGCAGAGCTGTTGGGACAGAGCTGCCACCGGCCAGGGGTCCCTGCCAAGGCACCACGTCCCCGGTGCCCCCCCCGGCCTCACCCTGACGAGTTCCAAGTCCGGCGAGTGGGACTTGCAGTGTTTCCTTTGGCAGAGGCACCTCCAGCCTCATTATCCCCTCTTACGTCAGTTCTGCTGTGTAAGCTGAGATTTCCCCAACTCGTTCTCACCCTGGTGCTTCTGGATTTGCCCTGCAGCTCCGTGCGGGAACGCTCTGCCTCCTGTGGGCAGCAGGGATCCCCTCTCACCCCGCAGGGCTGGGGGATTGCTGCCCTTACCCAGCCCCTGACCCTGCCAGGATGACCCCACAATCCCTGCTGCAAGGCTGCTGCTCCAAACAAGCTTCAACTGCAGCACAAATCACGATTCCAGTAGGAAGCAGCACCCCTGGGGAGGACCAGGCTGCTGGGAAACATCCCTGAGGATGGGGTGCTGCAGATCTTCCAGGTATCCCAGCAGATGCAGCATCCATCTGCATGTCCCTCCAGGCCTCTGCTCTCTTCCCCCAGAATTTTCCCAGTTCTCCAGGCAAGGATCCCATGTCCTGGACATGCTCATCCTACCACACACGGAAATCAGAAATCTGTGTCAGAGGAACGAATGATTGGGATTTTTTTTCCTCTCCTTGCTTCAAGTTGCTCCCAGTGGAAGGATCCCACTAATGAGGCATCAAAGATGCTGCCCAGGTCTGCTCCTGAAAATTGGCTGAGTGAGAGCAAAGCCCAGAGAGCAATACCAGGAAGGAAAAGCCAGGGACCCCACCAGAGGGGTTGTGGTGACAGGGCTGGGCATGAGTGGGTATGGAGGAAGGACACAGTCTCCCCATGGAAAACATGGAAAACAACAGGAATAACTGCTGGTCCTCAGCCTGCACTGAGGTGTGGGGTGGAGAGTGCAGACCAGGGCAGGCCAAGCCACTTCCCATGGCTTTTCCTTGGCCACAGCTTTGATCTATTTTAAAGAAAAACTGCTGAAACCCAGGGAATTGAGAGGGAATTGAGTCATGGAGCTTGGCAGTGGCTGGTGATGGGGCCAGGGGGCTCAGCCAGGCTCCTCCAGCCACAAAAGTGGTGGGCAGGATGTGACCACTCCATGCCCTCCTGCACCCCCTGCTCCTGCCAGGAGGGAGGGAGGGAGGGGCCAGGTGGGAAGGGAAGAAGCAGCAGAGAGCTCCAAGTCCTCCCCTGGCCAGCCAGCCCTGCTGCCTCCCTGGATTGTTTTGTTTTAATGGCATTAGGGAAGGATGCGTTTGTGTTTTCATCTCCGGTTGTTGTGTCCCTCGGGGCCCCTCATTCCAGCTCCTTTGTTTGGGAGCAGAAAACACTTCCACCACCAAAGGCTGGCTGAGAAATCCTGGAGCAGGCTGTAAATCTCCGTGGCCAGCCGAGTGACACACACCTGCTGCTCCACAGCTGGGAGAGGGGAAAGGGGAAGCTTGTTATGGTTTTTTTTTCTGCTTTTTTAATAAAACTTGCATGATTCTCATTGAGATTTTCCAAAGCAATGGTGTTATTGCAAAGCAGGAGGCAGCGGCAGCCGTTGGTGATGGATTTCCCACCTCTTCAAAGCCCAGAAGCTGGGATGGAATAATGGATTAGGGGCAATATCCTTCCTGGGAATGGAGAATATGAGACATGGGGGCTGTACTAGGGTTGGAACCCCCATCCTGAAGGTTGGAGGGAGCCCATGGGATGCTGCAGGGAGGGCTCAGGGTCATTGGACAAGTGGGATGTGGTGGAAGCAAAGCAGAGGAAAATAAACCCCCAGCAGAACTTTGGGTGGGGTTTGGTTGGGGGTCACTTGTGGCCACCAAAAACTAAATGTAAAAGGTAAATTCATATTTTTCTTCCAGTTGTGGGAAGGTAAAACTCCAGTACAGCAATAGCTGGAGGTTTCACACAAACCATTTTTAAAGAATTGGCATCTTTGTGCCCCAGGAAAAGCAATCTGGGCCAAAGCATGGCCCCTAATCAAAGCCTTGTCTGGGAGAGGGATTCATTAACTTTACTGGGAATGCCTTGAAAAAATCATTTCAGAAAGAGGGGAGAAAATGGCCAAGATTTCCTGTGCCTGCTGTAACCTTAAACCTGCCGCAGCCACGAGGAGAGGGAGGCCTGGGGATGGAATTGCACATTTCCAAAGCCTGCGCCCACTGGAATGGCAGAGGTTTCCCCAGCTGCAGATGGGGCAGGAAAGGGGGGAAATCTGGTGGGAAGGCACTTCTGTCCCTTTTGATTTTCCCAGAGTGTGCAGATTCATTCCCTTGCTCGCCTCTCCCTTTCCTGGACTGGGATTAAAGGGGGGCACAGCCCCAGGTGGTCACTGGACCCACACAGAAGATGCTGATTCAGGCTGATGTTGCGGTCCTGTGGCCACCCTGGAGCTCTGAGCTGGGGGTGGGAGGCAGCCCCCAAATATTAATGAGAGTAAAACAATTAGGTCACCTCTGATGGATGCTGTGATCCCTGAAATGAAAGGGGTTTTCTGCTGGGGGTTTCCAACAGAGACCTCTCCCAACATAGCAGGAAATTTTCAACAAACCAGTGAATTTTCTTCTTTTATTGTTGAAAAACCCTGATCCACGAAAATCAGAATCTTTTGTGTAGACATAAGGATTTCAATGACAATTGAGCTGGTGAGGATTTCCTCACTGAGGATGGAGTATCTCACCCAAAGGAGGGAGAGCAGCTCCAGAAAACTGCTCTGCCCAGTCCCCAGCATCTCTACTGACGCTGTCCCTGTCATCCCAACAGACGAGCCACGTGGCAGAGTGGCTGAGCAGGAGGCTCTGAGCCAGGTCTGCGCTCATCAGCCTCAGCTGGGGGGCTCTGGAGCTGAAACAGGAGCCAGGGAAAGGCAGGGCAGGGCTGGGGGGGCTGGGCCCAGCACCCTCCGTGCCGGCTCTACATTCTCCTGCTTCCACTTGGATGAGCGATTGCGCTCAGCGGAATCACTGGAGAGGAAGGAGAAGCCACTGACACCCTGTAGTTAGTAGTGAGGAAGTTAAATATAGCTCCTACTCCGGGTTGTGAGAGACAGGGAAAGGCAGCAGGCCTGGAGCTCAGGCACTGCCATTCGTCTGATTCCACCCAAAAGGATTAAAGGGATGTTGTCCTGTGCTCCCCCTGCTCCCAGGATGTGCTGTGGGGGTCCATCCCACCCTGTCACCACCCCAGCACCCAAGCTGGGTCCTTTTTTGGGGTCCCTTGATCCACCCGGGTTCTGTTCCAAGAGCCTTCACCTCCTGCAGCATTTCCCTGATGGGGTTGCAGGCTCAGACCCTCCTACCACTGCTCTCATCCTTAAAGAATTCCTCATTTGATATTCCCAGTCCTGGATTCATTCTTCCCTACTATCCCCTCCCCGCACTGTGTCCCCTGCCTGTCCCTAAATCCCACTCCTGTCCCCTCCTACACCCACTGTAGGTGGGAAATTAGCAGAGTGAATCTTTTCCAGAGGCACTTCAAATCAGTCAAATTTGGGGCAGATTTCCATGGAAAAAGCAGGAGACATATCTCTGCCACCAGAGCTGCATCTTGGAAAAAGCTGCGAATCCGTTCCACGTCACAGGAGAGCAAGAACTTCTCAGGGAGATAAACTAAATATAATTGGGAAAGGAGCTGTTTTCCTGTTTTCCAGCAGCAAAACAGAGGGTTTGTGTTTGCTGCACTCCCAGGAATGGCTGTGCCATGCAGAGGGAATTGTTCCTGCAGCTCCTGCCTCAGGGAGATACCAAACATGGGAAATTTCAGCTCAATTGATCCAAGGCTGGCAGCGCTCGGCAGAGCCTCCCGATGGGAAGCATCAGGAGAACTCCACCAGGAGCGGTGGTGCCACAGCAGAGATTGTGCTCCCAACCCTGGAAAGTTGGCACAGCACTCACAGCTCCCTCTCACATTTAAATGGTGCAGAATTCCTGGTTTTTCACTGCATTGTTCCACTCCTTTTTTTGTCCTTTCTCTCTTCCCCCATTCCTGGCGCTCTCGGCAGCCTGGCTGGGCTGGGATGACAAATCCTCTTGTAGCATCTGCTGGGAGCTGATAAGACAAGACCTGATAAGGCTGATGTGCTGCTCCTGCTGGACAGGGGAGTGATGCCTTTGGCTGGGGCTGGGGCTCTTCCCTCACTGACTCCAGCAGCATCCCAGGATCCAGGCTGGGCTGCAGCCAAGTGCCCCAAATTGGAAAATCAGGCCGAGGGTTTGGGAGCTGGGGCAGGCTGTGCCTTGGAGTGTGGTGTTTTCTTTCCAAGCTGTTGACTCTTTCCCGAGGTTAAACACAGATGTGGAGGCAAACCACAGCCCCAGCCCCTCATTCTGCCCTGCCCCAGTGTCTGCAGTTTTTTGGAAGAGATAACAATGCTGTCTTTGTTTCCTCCTCTCTTCCCGCCCTCCTCCCTCCCTTTTCTCATTCCCTCTCTCTGAGCATGTAAACCATGATAGCAACGCTCCTCATTCCACAAATAGTCTGGGAAATGGAGTGAGTGGGAAGGGTGAAGGGAAGGCAAGCACCACTTGGAGCCAGGGGCAGGCTGAGCCCGAGCTCCCATCACTGCCCAGGGCTGTCTCCAGAGGGTGCCAGGAGCTGGTGTGGTCTCCGTGTGTGGAGGCAGAGGGATGACCACTAAATAGCATCCTTTGCTCCCGGAGGTCTTGTTTTACAGGGAATGTCACCACACTGCCTGCCAAGCTTTCATCTCTTCCCATTCTCAACTGCAAATTCGTTCTGGCACGGAATACTGGGAGTCTGAAGGAGCAATTCCTGCTGGGTTCTGTGGGCAGAGCTCTCCTCCAGGCCTGGCTGGCTCCACGATGATGGTGTTCCTTAGAAAGGCCTCTGTGATTTCTGAATGTGGTCCAGGTTTTCCTTGGGTGATAAACTCAGTGGTCTGCACTGTCTGTGGTGCCTCGGGAGTGGGGAGGCTCTGAGCAGCCACCGCCAGCCCCGAAATTGCTGTTGGAAACAAAGATTGGGAGCACTTACAAAATAATATCCAACAGAGAAACTCAGGCGTACCTGAGCCTTCCCTTGGTTTAATTCTGGGAATTAACCCAAGATCCCATTCCCCTGGGAGTGGTACAGTGGGGATCCAGCTGCAGGGACAAGGGGGCCTGGAAGTCAGGACCAGCTCAGATACAGGGTCACCACAAGGACCCCATCCCTCGAGCCAGGCTGGGAAGATTCCATCTGGAATTTGCCAAGTTTATGTTTAATCCAGAGCTGAATCATCCCACACCAGCGGGGTCAGAAGCTGTGTCTTGGTTTGTGTTTCAATCTCTTCCATGCAAAAGTGGGACACTTCTCCTGGCCCTGTAGGACAGCAGGGACATGCGGAGCTGCAGGGGCAGGGAAGGGAATGTGGAAGGCTGGATGCTGTAACCAGAGGCACCTCAATGGCTTTTGGTCTGTTCCCTGATCCAAAACCAGATCTGACCCTAACAGAGAAGTGTCTTGGACAAATCACTGTTATCAACAAATAAAAACTGGAGCGAGCCAAGAGTTGCGCCTGGTCTGGAATCAATCCATCAGTTCCTGGAAATAACACCAATATTTCAATGTGTCCCATTTAATGTGGTTTTGGAAATGCCTCGTGCCCTGTCCTTTGGGGGTCAGGCTCCATCATTAACCCCTCGCTCCGAGTCCCTGGCTGGGTGCTCAGCATTGAAGCCTCTTATTCACTGAGTGCCAAGAAATTCCTCTTGGAGCCCTGCACTCCGGGGTCTGCATTCCTCTGGGATCAGAGCTCGGGCTGAAGGGAAAATGCTCTGGAAGAAGCCCTGGGAGACAAGGTGGTGACAGATGAACACTGAGAGGGGCCTGGGGGACTCAACACCCTCGGGCAGAGCGGGAACAAAACTGGGATGGAGATTTCCAAACAAACATAACGTGACACAAACCATACCCTGAGCTGGAGCCAGCTGATCCTGTCGGATCCTGGGGCTGCACGGATCACTCTCCTCGCTGCCACACCTTCATCCTCCTTGGCATCCCTCTGCCATGCCCTGGGAATCACTTTGGAGTTGTTTTCCCAGTTTGATGTGACAGAAATTGTTAATATTTGCTGTACCTCCTGTGCCCTTGTTTGATTGGTTCTCATTAGGAGGCTCTTATATCAATGGAATTAAGCTTTGCCTGTAGCAAGACCAAATCACTTTCTCTTATTAAAACAAACTTTTGGTTCTTGTTGAAAAAAGTTTATTGGATTTTTTTTTCTGGAACTCCTAACTGTTTATGGAAAACCAGAATAGATACTGGTATTGCTTCAAACTGAAAAAAAACCTGCCTTCTGGTCAGATCTGGTGTGTCTGGTTCCAGTTTTGTCAGGAAGTGGAGTGGTAGGACAGGGAGAAATTGGTTAAAAAGGCCTGAAAAGAGGCCTTCAGACTGAAAGAGGGGAAATTTGGATGGGATATTGAGGAAGGAAAAGTGGTGGGGAGGCCCTGGCACAGGATACCCAGAGAAGCTGTGGCTGCTCCTGGATCCCTGGAAGTGTTCAAGGCCAGGCTGGACAGGGCTTGGGGCAACCTAGGACAGTGTGAGGTGTCCCTGTCCATGGCAGCGGGCAGGATTGGATGGGCTTTAGGTCCCTTCCAACCCAAACCATCCTGGGATTCCATGATTCCATACAGAACAATATTCCCATGCTCATTGACCAGCAGCACCGTGGTCAGACCTAATGCGGAAATGCCCCAAAATAGCCACATAAATACATATAAAGCAAATATGTCCCAAAGTATAAACCAAAATGAGGGAGTTTATGTGGCAAATGCAGAGCACAAGGAGAAGTGGCTCCCACACTTTAACTCCAGGAAAATGATCCGTATGGGACCGTGCTGGGCTCAGCTCTGCCACATCTTTTAATCCAGCCCCATTAAGAGGGTCCCTTTGGTGGGGCACAGGGGTGCCCTGGCTGTGGCACTGCCAGCTGGGGGGTGCTGGGATCCCCAGGAGAGGCAGAGCATCCCTGAGGGGTTGAGGAAGGGGAAAATGCTTGGAGAGGTTGGGTGGAGAAAGGGAGGAATAGGGAGATCCCACCCAAAGAGGGGGGAAGTGGACTCAGCCCAGAGCAGCGGAGCTCAGTGCTGGTGGTGCCAACACTGGGGCAGGGCCATTATTCCAACACCCAGAGATGGGTCTGATATTTTATTTACTAGGAAAGAACCTTTTTCCATTCCCTGCTTTCCTGAAAAAAAAAAAAAAAAAAAAAAAAAAAGCGAGCAAGAGAAAGAAAAAACCCTCTCAGGCTCATTAAAGGCAAATGTTCCCACTTAGGAAAAACTGAGGGGTTTTCACTTATGGCTTATGAGAAACAGCAGCCAGCTGGGCTCTCCTCATCCCTGTCCCCATTCCCTGCTCCTCCCCTGGTACCCCTCCCATTCCACATGCCAGCAGCTCCAGCAGTGGCATCCAGGGCAATTGGGCTGTTCCAGAGGGTTTGGGACACACAGAGGGGTGGCACAGGAAGGTGCTGGGGCCCCTCAGCCTCCCTTGGCCTGGAGCTGCTCTGAGTGATGGGAGATGGAGGAGCTGATCCCTCTCCCTCCTCTCCCAAAGCCTCGGGCCTCTGCAGAGCTGGAGGTGGCTCTGCTCCCATCCCAGAGCAGGGAAGGGCAGAGGGATGTAGGACCCAAGGATTTGGCTGGATGTCCTCCCATTTCCAAACACTGACCCCATGGAGGGCCTGGCCCAGGCTGAAACAACCCTGAACAAATGTCCATGGTGTCTGTGGGACATGGCAGGAAACCTGGGCTGAAATTCTGAATTACAATCCTGAACAAATGTCCATGGTGTCCATGGGACATGGCAGGAAACCTGGGCTGAAATTCTGAATTCCAACCTGCCCAGCCTGGAGGAGACAGTCAGGCTCCCATTCCTGGGACTGTGCTGGAGGCTGATCTCCAAGAATTCCACTCCAGCTCAGGAATGAGCTTTGGGGACAGCAGCATTCCCTGTGCAGCCTCCAGCTCTGAATGGACACTGCTGTGGATGGAAACTGAGCTCAGGAGGAGCTTTGGGAGGGGGAATCACAGGATCCCAGCTGGCAAAGGAGAGAAGTGCTCACAGCTGAGATCTGAGCTGACAAAAGCTTTGAGAGGGGGAAAAGCCCCTTGGGAAAGTTCCCCAGAGTATTTTGGGGGAACAGGACACAGGCAGGGAGAGGATGAATGGGCAGAGAGAAGGGAATGCCTTCAGGGCCATTGAAAAGAAATTTCCCTCCGCGGGGCAGGAAAATCAGCTTTGTTTTTGAAAGCAAACAAGCAAACACATGTTCAGCCCGGCTAAACACAACCTCTCTGAGTTATTATTTATTATTTCTACCATGGCAACATTCAGGGGCTTCTGGAAGATAGAAAGGGATCCCTGTGTTGGGCTTTGTAGTGACAGGGAGCAGGAGACAGCCCTTGAGCAGGAGATCAGACACAACAAATGGGAGCAGCCGAGGGATGAAGGGTGGGAAGAGAAGGAACAATAACAAGGCTGTGTTTGCTCTTGCCAGCTCTGTACACATCAAGGGGGGTTGAAGGCTCCATGGTTTAGCAGCTTTGAAACTTCGCTGTAAACACGGCTTTGAGCAAAAATGAAGTGGAAATAAATAAAAACATTTCAATTAACAGAGCTGCACCGCTGCCATCCAAGGGCTCTTTGGAAGTGGGAGCAGCTCTTCTGTGGGCTCTGTGCTCACATGGCTCTGCTGCAGAGCTGGGAAATCCAGAGCTCCCGGCTCACTTCCAAGTGGGATTACGGTCAGGGAAGATCCTGCAGGAGGAACAGACACACTGTCATTGGCACAGCTCCTGCCTCCATGCTGCTAACTCCTCAGCAGTTGTGGTGAGGTGTGTCCTGCTCACAGCCTGGGATGGGAATTCTCTCCCCATGTCCTGCTCACAGCCTGGCACATAAATTCTCTCTGTGCCCTGCTCACAGCCTGGATTTTGAATTCACTCTCGAGGAGGGTGAGAGAATTTTCCTCTCAGGAAATTCAGGGAGCTCAGGACAATTGCTGAGACTCCAAGCAGGTCCTCACTCCCCTTCCCAGTCCATCCCACCACCAAGGGAATGAGGATCCAGGGATGAAGATGTGGGCCATGGATGATGCTCCTCTGCAGCCCCAAGACCCAGGGGTGACAAGGGGGTGTCAAGGGTGCTTTTTCACCCCAAACTCCTCCATGCAATCCCATCATCACCTGGAAAGGCCAAGCAGCAGCTTTGGATGGACTGTCTGTGATTCACAGGGAATTGTTCTGCTGTTCCAGGAGACTGGGGACAATCAGAGCATAGGGAGGGTTGGGGACAGCCAGGACTGAGTCTTGTCCTTCCACCAGCACAACAAATCCCCCTGCCAGGTCCAGTTCTCCCAGTGCCTACACCAAACCTCCTAAGGAAGCCAAGCAGAGGTGTTTTTTTCCAAAAGAAATAGCTCAACCAGCCCTGTGGTTGCTATTTGTTGTTTACCCCTTGCTCCAGGGTTAACAAGCGCTGAACAAAACTCCCGGGAAGAAATCTTTCTCCAGGTCAACATCCGGCTCTGCTCAAGTCCAAACAGCTTTTACTGCAGACTTCAGAGGAGCCAGATTCTCCCTCAGTGTCTGCTCAGGCTGTTTCACACCAGGCAGGGATCTTCAGGCACTTTGAAAGGGTCAGGCTCCTGCTGGGACAGGTAATTTCCCAGTGGGAAGCAGCCGGAGCTGCTGCTCTGCCCCTGGTGGTTTCCAGGGAAGAAGAAAGGAAGGAACTTCCCTGAGGAGTGGATGGCACAGGGAAGGGTCTAAGGGGAGGAAAAGCAGCACCAAGAGGGGAGCCCAGAGCACAGCTGGATGGGGAGGATGCAGGGATGGAGGAGGATGGGAAGTGCAGTGAGAAGCAGGCTGGAGTCCTGAGCATGAGGAGGAAAGTGAGAGGGAATGGGAGGATCGGCATGATGCCTGGAACAGAGACCAGGCAGAGCTAAAGAATAAAGCAGGGATTTATTAAAAGGATCTCCTCAATGGATCCACCTTGGGCAGCACAAGAGCCCAGCCAGGGCTGCACCCAAGATGAACCAAAATGGTCCCAAAATGCACAAGTGCTCACGGGGTCTCTCACTTGTATAAGTTTTGGTCCATTTGCATATTGGAGTTAATTGCCCAATTACAGCTTTAGGTTGTGAAGTTCCATCCTGCTTGTTTTTCTCTCTTCAGCCCATGTTGTTTCTGCTCTTGGGCCTGAGATTTGGATCATTTGTCCTTGGTCCCCAGCTAGAGAAGGAATTGTTTTGTCTCCCTGCTCTGTGAAGAGAGCTCACCATCCCCTCATATGAAGCTCAGAACTACACACTAAAGCATATAGAATCACAGAATCTGAAAATATAAAAGCTAAAACCTGAGGCATTAGGCACATTCCCATGAAGAGTTGCCATGTCCTCATGACTGAAATTCTGCCTGTGATCCTGCGTTTTCCTTCTTGCCAGTGACCTCTCCCTGTCTTTCTCCTCCCAGGAGCAGGAGGTTTGTGCTGCCTCAGCCTTTTTTCCATCACTCACCCCCATCCTTTGGGCATCATCTGCCTCAGCCCTGGCTCGGGCTGTGCACCCAGAGCCCCTCTGTTCTCCCAGCTCCCAGGGGTGACCTTGCCTGTCCATCCACAGCCGAGTTTCCAGGCTGTTATCTCTCTGTGCCTTGGTTTGACACATCCCTGTCTCGAGCCATGACTGATGGCAGCCCAGCCTGCTCAAAGCCAGCCCTGCCTGCTCAAAGCCAGCCAGGTTCTGTTACCAAGCTCATTTTTCTGGCCCTCAGCTGGGACTGCAGCCAAGCACAGCTTTCCCTTCCCTCACCCACCTTTTCCCTCCCATCCACAAAGGTGTTTGTCTTCATCTCTCAGCCCCTCCTGGAGCCAACTCCCCCCATCACTCTCCCAGACAGAAGTGCAGGGTCAGCTCTGCCTCTCCCAGCCTGTGATAAGCAGCTTTTATCACTCACTACCTGCAGTTTCAAACCACTCTGCATTTCTTCATCTTCCCTCAGGTGCAAGAAGGTTCCCAGACTGCTGATGGTGCTTCTTCATGCCCCTCGTTCAAGGGCTGCTTGGACCTGGCTGCAAAACTCCCTGGCCAAGGATCTCTTTCATTCTCCTCATCATGGCCCTCCTGCCCTGCACTTGGAGTGTAATAATAATAATAATAATAATAATAATAATAATAATAATAATAATAATAATAGGAAGAAGAAGAAGTAATGTAAGCCCAGTATTATTTGGGTGGGAAGAAACCTTGCAGACCACCTTGTTCCAACACCTGCCATGGGCAGGGACACCTTCCACTGTCCCAGGTCAAACCTGGCTTTGGGCAGTTCCAGGGATGGGGCAGCCACAGCAGGGAGGGTTGGACAGGCCTTGGAGCAACCTGGGATAGTGGAAGGTGTCCCTGGCCAGGGCAGGTGGTGACACTGGATGAGCTTTAAGGTCCCTTCCATCATATCCCATTCTGGGACTCTGGGACTCTCCAGGCAGCACTGAGCACATCTGGCAAATGCACAGCTGGATGCTGCTCTGCCAAGGAGCTTGGTTATCCCAATTTGGGAACTTGGTTATCCCAATTTGGGAACTTGGTTATCCCAATTGGTTATCCCAATTTGGGAACCTGCAAGAGCCCCTCAGGACAGTTTGTTGGAAATGTGGCTCTGCACTCTTGGTGCAGCTTTCTCCCACGCCTTTATCCCAGTTTTAGTGTTCTGAAGGGCATCAGGAACGCTGCAGACACCCCCAGGGGGGTATCCTGTATCCTCAGGTCTAAATTGTTTCTGCTGCTGAATGATTTCACTGGGACTGGTTTCACATGTGTCTCTTCCTGCCCTGACCAGCATTCCCACATGCCCACAGAAGGACCAGCTGCCCTTGGACTCTGCCAAGAGCCCCATGCTCATCCTCACAAATCCAAGGAAGCCTCAATTAAACAGGATTAGTGATGACACAGGAAAATGGAGAGCAGGAAGCCTGAGGTGTAAACAGAGCCATGGAGCAGCTCAAACACACAAACACATGGAGCAGCATCTCCCTGAGATCCTCGGGCTGCAGAAATGTTCCTGTAAATCACTGGGAAACCTCTGGGAATTGGTACAACCAACGTGAGGGCAGAGCCTGCTGCTCTCCCTGCCTGGGCACAGCCCATGGATCCCGCCGGGATTACCCTGCAGTGAGGAATTGCTGCAGCAGGGCCGGGGTGATGGATGGACTTGGACTTCCCGAGTGTGATGAGCCCCGAAAGGGCTGAAATGAGAAAGGTGCTGAATTCCCTCCCTCACCTGGAATTGAAATGTAAATGAACCTGTTTTCCAGATAATCCTGCTGATTTTAGGCTCATTCTTGCTGGGGCTCTGCACTCTGCGCTCACCTCAGGATCTGCCTCCTGGGAAATATTCCCAATTATCTGCTCTCCCTGCCTGCCCCATTCCTCACAAAATGACTCCCTCAGACTTTCTGTTCCCAGAGGAATCAGAGCATTTCCAGTGGGATGTTTCCTGAGTGAGATGTTTCCAAGGTGGTTGGAACTGGGAGGATCTGCAGAGCCCCCACTTCACCCACCCCCAGCCAAAGGTGCCTCCCCATCTCCCTGGAGGAGCCAAAACTCAGTGGAACAGCTCAAAAGAAAAGGGTCCAAACCCTCTGAAATCAGCAGAGCACCAGGGGTGTGAGCAGCATCCCTGTCCCTGTGTCACCTGAAGTCCCCCACAGGCTCATTGAGATCTCATAACAGGCTGGAGTTCATGAAATGATAAAGCTGAGTGACTTCAGCCTGATTGAAGCAAAATATTTAGAGAAGGCCTTCCAGTGTTTATAGTAGGGGTTTGGAATTTTTATTTCATTGGGAATTTGGAGCTGCTGACACTGTTGCTCAAATCTGGGATGAAAGAAGGCTGGAACAGTGGTGTTTTTGGCTGGCTGGGAATGTTGTGCCGCAGCCAGCTCTAACAGCCTTGTCTTATTCCCCTCCAAGCCGAGGATAAAAGAGAAATATTTTCACTTTCCCAAAGAAAGCCAGAACAAAATTCCTAACCTAGGTTTGCAGCAGCTGGGGAAGGAGAAGGTTCCTCAGGTGACTTCCAAAAGTTTGCAGTGATTGAAATGTCTGAAGTGATGCTGCAGGTGAGCTACAACCTGGGAACATCAATATTTTCCATACTGGGCTGCTCCTTCAGAACCCAAATCTATTGGACACTGCTTTGGGAATACTCCAAGGTGCACCTGATTGGGAATAATTTTATTTGCAGGAATGGCTTCAGATTTAAGTGGGATATTGGGAAGAAATTCTTCCCTGTGAGGGTGGGGAGGCCCTGGCACAGGTTGCCCAGAGCAGCTGTGGCTGGCCCAACCCTGGAAGTGTCCAAGGCCAGGTTGGACAGGGCTTGGAGTCACCTGGGATAGTGGAAGGTGTCCCTGCCCATGGCAGGGGGTGGGATGGGATGAGCTTTAAGGTCCCTTCCAGCCCAAACCATCCTGGGACTCTGGGAACATCCCTGTTGGCTTGAGTCCTTGCCTGTGCTGGAGAGATGTTTTTAGCTCTGGAAGACTTCATTCATTTTTAAATTTCCCTTCTCATGTCTCTCCTGCAATGACCTGGACTTAATAATTTAAGGAATTTCATGGAGTTGGTGCGGAATTCTGAGCTGCAGGGACAGGGAGAGCTGGGTGCTCCCTCTGGTGGGGCTGGCACAAGGGGCTGCTCCCAGGTCCCACAGCTGCTCCTCCAGACATGACCCAGCCCTCGAGGTGTCAGACTGGGCATCTACAAGGGGTGAAACCCCATTTCCCTTCCCTCAGCTGTGGCTCTGTTGGGAGGGCTGGGAGGAGCTGGGGATGCTGTGAATGCAGGTGGAGAGAGGGAGGCAGGCATAGCCTCAGAATTTCCATTAAAAGGGAATCAGTCTTATTCCAGGTGCGGTAGAAAGATGGAAGGGCTTCTCTTCTCCCCCCAAGGAAGTCCCAGTCCCAATGAGCTCATGTGTGTCCTCGTTTGGAAGCTCCCAGCACGTTTCTGCAAAGAGCCCAGCCCTGAGCTGAGCTCAGCTCCTGCTGCTGCTCAATCAATACTCCCTTCCCAGGTTAATGCAGCTCAATTAAGGGAAAACCTCGTGGGAATGGGAATAAGTGTGGGTTTGGATGGAGTGAACAGCAGGTCCCTGTAACCTGGCTCCCACAGCAATCAAACCCAGGCTGCAGTGCCTGGAGAGTTCTCCTGGAGCCAGGTGTCAGCATGGGACCTGTCAGCACCCCAGATCCCCAAGAAATTGGCTTTGGGAGCAGCCTGCAGAACCTTCCCCAGCTTGGGAATGCTCTGCTTTCAGCAACAGGAGCAGCAGGGAGGGACACAGGACCCCCTTGGCCAGGGGGCGATGGAGCTGGGAGAAGTCTCCAGCTGAAACACAGAGAATTTTGGCTCCCTGTGCCCACAGAGCTCTTTGTGTCCCCACACTGGGCTGACAGGATGAAACCTGCAGCAAACGAACACAATCAAAGCAAGGAGGGAAGCTCCTGTCTCTGGCAGAGGACATGAGAGGGGAGGGAGGAGGACAGGGATGATGTACGAGAGACAGGAGCGTTCCCCCCCACCCTTCCTCTAATGAATTTTTCCCATTAGCTTGAGGTGATTTTGTGAAATCCATGCTGACTCTGATGTCGCAGCTCCTTCCTCCTTCTGTGAGGACAGGAGAGAGGAACAGCACTGCAGGGACCCAGGACTGAGGCTGTCACCTGGAGTGCAGGACCCAGCAGTGACCTGTGTGAGAGACTCCTTTAGTGACCCAGGTAAATCAAGTGCAGGGAGCAGCCCCTTGGTGATGTGGGAAGGGAGGAATGGGATCCATTATTCCCTTCTCTGATAAGTCCTTGGCTGGGCTGGCAGTTGGAATCAGGAAGATCATTTCTCTAATCCAGATGGTTAATAAATGTGGATTGCTTTGCTAAAACCACTTGACAAAATGCAATTACTGCTGGCTGCAGAGCTTCCAGACAAGGAGCCAGGCTGGGAGCAGGCTCTGCTCTGGCTGGAAAAGCCACAGGGCTGAGGGAGCTGCTGGAATTTCTGAGGCCATCCCAGCAAAGGGCTCAAAGGCGTTTTCTACACTCACCTGTCCTTGGGAACTTGAGGTGTTCTCCTGCACCCTGGTGCTCAGCACAAAGTGCTGGTGCTGATCCCACTCTCTGCTCTTGGAATGTCCAGGCTGGGATATGGACACAGGGCCTGGCTGAGGGAGGGATTGTCCTGCTCTGCCCTGCCCTGGGGCAGCCTCATCTCGAGCCCTGGGGCAGTTTTGGGCACTGCAGTAGCAGAAAGATCTAAAGCTGTCAGACAGTGTCCAAATTTGTCAGGTGAATTTGTCAAGCAGGGGTGATAATCATTCATGGGGGTGGCTGAGGGAGCCACTGAGGGAATTTTCATTGCCCAGCCTGGAGGAGAGGGAGGGCAGAGCTGAGCAGGGGCTGCAGCTCCTCCCGCAGGGCAGCTCCGGTCTCTGCTCTCTGTGAGCAGGGACATGACAACCCAGGGAATGGATGGGGCTGTGTCAGGGACATTGAAATGGTTACCTAAAAAAGGTTCTTCCCCCAGAGGGTGTCAGTCACTGAACAGGCTCCCCAGGGAATGGGCACAGCCCCAAGGCTGCCAGAGCTCCAGGAGCATTTGGACAGCACTGCCAGGGATGCACAGGGTGGGATTGCTGGGGTGTCTGTGCACAACCTGGGGCTGGACTCGATCCTGGTGGCTCTCCAGCCCAGGGGATTCTCTAATTCCATGTTTTATTGGTGCTCCTTGGCTGTGGGAGCAGTTGGGTTCCTCCTGGCTGGGAGCCCCTTGGGAAACACCCCCAGCCCTGGGGTGAGGAGCCCTGCTGGGTGCAGGGTTGGATTCTGGGCTGGAGCCCACTTTGAGGTTTCATTGCAGCCTTGCACAAGAAGCAGTTTGGAGGTTAAAAGCAGCACACTTGTGTTTATTTCTCCACTTTGGCACATCTGCTACTCACTAAAGCTATTTTGGGGGCTCTAAAAGTGGCAGTTTTAGAGAGCTCTAAATGGGTCAGCAATTTCCGGGTTTTTTCTCTTCTGAAAAAAAAAATAATTTGAACCACAGATGGGAGACATTCAAAAGGGTTAAGAGAAGGGTTTAGGGACACCTCTTCCATCCCCAGGTGAGACAGGTCTGGGAGTGAAATGAATGAACATTCACATTCAGGGTTCTCCCCTTTTGAATCCAGCTCACCCCATCCTTACACCAACCCTAGGGCATGAACAGATGTAATCCTATAGAATCCCATGTCCTCACATAAGGGATGTGATTCCAGGTGGATTTTTCTCAACTTGCCGTGCTGGGAAGTAAACCAGAGTTGAATCTGTGGTGAGCAGCACCTTCCAGTCTGAGCTCAAAGCAGAGATGCGCTTCTCCATGTTCACACTTTAATTCTGAATCCCATCTCCAGGCTGGGCTCCCGGAGCTTCTCCAGCCCAAGGAATGCTCCCTGGGAGCTTTCTAGGTCAAACAGTTATGTTTTTAGAGGAAACACTTAAAACTAAAACGCTGCAGAATTTTCCCTGAGGTTACAGAGTTTGTTTAGGCTTCTCCAAGCAGAGGATCTCAATCACTGGGAACTGCAAACCTCCCCCAGACATTCACCCTGCTCCCGTGGCAGGCACAGCCCAGTTCCCAAGTTTGCACAGCAAACAACAACACCAGAACTGCTCCCTCCACAGATCAGCTTCCAAGGGAATGGCAGAGCTGAGCGAGGAAGAGGAGCAGGAACTGAGGAGTCCAGAGCAGGGACAACACGGCCAGGAGCAGGCACAGGTTGGATCAATGATCTTAAAGGTCTTTTCCAAGCTAAATGATTCCATGGTCCCACCAGGCCTGGGAGCTGCTCTCCAGCATCCCAGGGAGGAGGATGGGGAGGCTCCGTGGGAGGGGGTTACCAGCAGGTCAGGAGGAGGATGAGGGGCAGGGAAGAAGGAGAGGGCAGAGGGGCAGAGCAGGCCATGTCTCCCTCCCATCCTCAAATGCAAAACATTCCCTCTGACCTCCTGAATTTCCATCTAAAAATAACCCGTTCTCAGTGCAGTGGTGGCTCAGAGAAACACGATTTATCACAACACAAAGGCAGGGTTGGGGATGTGCATTTTGGGGTGGCAAGGGTCAGGTTCAGACCCCGATCAGTGAGTTCTAAAAGAGCTTTTTGGGGACAGAGAGACCTGAGGGTGGGATTTGAAGGTGGGTTTTGGTCTGGAGAAGGTCACATCCCCTTGATGGTCGATGTTTGTGCCATCACCATTTGCACTTGGGTCTCCTTAGTGCCAGCCAAACCTTGGGCCAAGTTCTCCACAAGCATCTCCTCCAAAATCCATGGAAATCGGCACTGAAGCAGCTGAGCAGTGACCCCACAGTCCCACAGACATTTCTGCTTTCCAGTGAACGTTGTCCTGCTGGAGCTGCTGCCTCTCCCAGGCTCATCCTCTGGGAGCAATCCTCCTGCTGTGGATCTGCCTCTGCAGAGCCGCCTCTCCAGTGGGGAGAGGAGCTCTGGGTGGAAGGACTGGAGGCAAGTCAGAGCTAGGAAAGCAATCAATTGTTCCTTAATGGAGTTACAGTAAAGATGTTATCCAAAACCACCGTGGCTGCCTAATTATTCATAACATCCCTCTGGAGATTCTCCTTTTGGCAAACTGTGAATCTCTGCTTTGTTGCCACAATAAAAGCAGTTTCAGGGCTGTAAATGAGAGGGTACAAATTACCATGGAGGCCCTGACAATATGGCAGCTCCCGAGCCTTGGATTACATGGTAATTTCCATGCAATATCCAGATTATTACATGGTAAGTGCCATGTCATTACAGGCTAAATGAATGATTATCACCCCTGCTTGACAAATTCACCTGACAAATTTTCCTCCCTCCTCAGTCTCTGGGATGTCTGCAGGCAGGATGCTGTTTCCATGAGGAACAGCATGGTTGGGATGGGCTTTTCCACCCCTGGATTTTCCCAATCCCACCTGGGCTGTGCCCATGGGCAGCACAGGGTTGGATGGGCTCTGTAAAGCTGTGACCCAGCTCTGTGTGCGTGTTCCAGACACAAAATATTGATAAGAATTTTGGAATATCCATGCCAGTGGAAGCAGCTTCAAAGTTCCCCAAAGGAACAGAAATGCTCCAGTGCAGCTGAAGGAGCTGTTTGAAAATCCTGAGTTAACAGGAGTAGAAAATGATTTACAGTCTTCTCTCAGCTTTATCATTCATGTCCTGAATAATCCAAAGCTCCTCTGCACACAACTGGGAAACAGTTCTGACTGGGGAGTAGAAATTTTTCTCTTTGTACAACTTAAGGCTGCTTAAAACTGCCACAGACCTGATCCACAGTTTTGTGACACCTTTAAATTCTCTTGCATTAGGCTTGAAGAGGTCTCACAGCTGTTCAGGGGACTCAGCTCCTGTGAATGGCCATGGTTTTTCCACAGGAATATCTATGGGTGTCTGTATTTAACCTATAGATCCTTCTAGAGCATGATCAGGCCCAGCCTGGTGATGTTTGATGGGGGTTAGGGACATCCAGCCTGAATATCACCTCAGGGAGGGATGTTCAGCCACAGGCAATCAGTGCCACTTCCCAGACTGGGAGCTCTACCCTGGAGAATAAACAAACAACAAGAAAGGGAAAGATTCAGAAATGTCAAATCCTTTAAGCCCTAACACTTCCCTGGGCCTCAGAAGCTCCAGCCCCCACATTCCTGCAGGGTTTGTATTTTATTTGCGCTGGTATCCCCTGGGAAGCCAAATTCTGGATGGGCCCAAAGCTCCACATCTCCTCCTGTGCCTCCTCATCGTGTTTCCTCCCTGTCCTGCTCATGCTAAGGAGTGACAACCCAGAAAAAATGGTGCAAATATTTGTCCCATGTCCCCTCCCCAGACAGACCGAGAGATGAAAAGTGATCTCTCTTTGATATTCCAAACATCCCATGTGCACACAGGCCCAGATTCTACACATGGCTCCCAGGTTCCTTGGCAGGACACCTGTATCCCAACTATTTCCACTGCTCAGAGACTTCCATGGGAAACTGCTCTGCTTTGGCCCTAAAACCACAACTACAGCAGCTTTTGAAACCTCCTTCTGTCCTGCACCATCACAGACACCACAGCAGCACCCTGCTTATTCCTGGGTAACCAGCTCCATGTTCTGCCTGCCCAACCTGGCCTGTTTGGAATTGGAAATTGTCACCAGCCTCTTGACACAGTGACAATTATCCTGCAGTAACTTTAAAAACAATCACAATCCACAAGGACAAGCAACATGCCCAAGCCTTCTGATTGTATTTACAAAGCTCAGAGTTGGCTTGAAATGGAAAAGGAGAAAATAGCCCAGGTAGATCTGGAGCTGCTGGGCACAGGGGAGAATCATGGAATAATATGGGTTGGAAAAGACCTCAAAGATCATCGGGTCCAACCATCAGCCCAGCACCATCCCCACATTCCCCACCAAACCACATCAAGTGCCACATCTCCATGAGTTTTGCACACTTCCAGGGATGCTGAGGGGCTGGCATGTTCCTCTGCTGTCCCTGCCCAGGAACGAGTCCCCAGTCCCTCTGCAGAGTAATGAGCAATGCCCATTCTGAGACTGTTCCTCAGGATCACCACGGATAAAATTGCTGCCCCATTGCTCCAGCAGCATCCCAGGGCAGGCTCTGCCAGCCCCCTGCCACCAGGGCCCGTGGGCTCTTCCTGTGGGTGCCAATGCTGCTGCAGCAGCTCCGAGGGACAATTAGGCTTCATCAGGCAGCGCTGACATTTAGCATCAACCCCCCCTCCCATCTCCTGCCTGAATTTCCTTGCTCACCTTTCAGAGCAAGAAATAAATGGTGCATTAGAGAGAAGGAGAGAGAGATGAGCTTTATTAGCTGTTTATGGAAGAAATTAAAATTGCTCATTAGAAACCACGACACTGGCAGTGCCCCCCTCCCTGGCAGAGCCCCGATGGTTCCATGGGGAGTGCTTGCCTCGCATTTATTTGGGCTGGCACCTGCCCGGCGCCTCCCTGCCCTTCTGCAGATGAGTACGGGGGGACTGCAGGGAAATGTCACCGCTCCTTCCCCCTCCCGAGTCCCTCCTCCTGGTCGGCACCAGTGCCAGCAGCTCGGGATGCTCCGTGGTGCTGCAGAGCAGCCGGGGCTCGCTGCGCTGTGGTGGAGAGGATGCGAGGGACCCGGAGGTGACCTGGTGGTGGAGCACCCTCTGCCATTCCTGGGTGTCCTACCCCAGCTGGTGCAGTCCTGGAGCTCAGCACAGTGGAGAGGTGGCTCTTCCTCTTCATCTTTCACCTCCTGGGCAGGCAGTTCCACGCTACCATTTTATGCCAAAAATTCTAACACAAGAACTTGTTTTGGGGCTGCAGCTCAACCAGCTCTGCCCATGGCCAGCTTGGCCTCCTGCTCCTCCTTTTCCTCTTCCTGCTTTCCCCTCTCCATGCCCTGCTGCCCTTCCCACCAGCCCCACGGTGCTGTGCCCACCGAGCTGCCCATCCTGGCTGTGCTGTGACCCCGCCATGCCGGGGCTGGTGGCACCGGGGGCAGGCAGGGGAGGAAACAGGGCCGGGAGCACTTCAAAGGCTCTGTATCTCCTCACGCAGCTGCCAAAAAACAATCCAGGTTTCCGCTCCCGAGTCCTGTGTTGCCCTCGCAAGGGACATCTCTGGGGGCAAAGGGATAAATCTTTCATCTCCTCGCTCTGGGTTTTATTAAATGCCTCGCACATCCACGGAAAACGCAGATTGCTGATAAATTCGGGCTGGTTACGGGAGAGGCAGATGGAGATTGAGTCGCTGAACTGACTGGAAGTTGGTTCTTTCCAGGAAGATGGAGAGTTCCGGGATGTGCTGACACCAAAAGGCGCAGCCTGCCCGTGTGGCACAGCCTGGGAGAGCACCGAGCCCTCCTTGGGAGAGGTGCTGCTCTCCTGGAGAGGTGCTCACACCCTCCTGGTTCCAGGGTTGGTGCAGCACAGGCTTTGCAAAGCTCAGCATCATGGAAAGTGTCTTAAAGCCTGGTGCAGGGACCAGCAGGCACAGCTCAAGGAAGGGGAGGCCCCAGGGCTCTGCATCACCTGGGCCCACTTCGAGGTGGGCTTCACAACAGCCCTGCTCCCCATCACCTGTACACATGTATGGATGTTCCTGGAGGATCCCTGGGAATATTGCAGGGATGTGGGTGAAAATGATGCCTCCTCACCCAAGAATCAGGCGCAGCTACAGTGACTGTCACAGCTGAGAGAGAACCAGGCACTCAGGGAACGCAAGACTTGCTGCTCACATGGGAGGTTTGGGGTGTTTCATTTTCCCTGAGCTCTTTGGGGAATTTCAAAGAGCAGTTTCAAAGTCCACTGAAGGGACTGAATGAATTTGTTTAATCAACAGCTCCACGGGCTCTAAAGGAGCCTCAGACCTCTAAATTTGGGCCACAAGAATAGAGAAATAGCATCTTCTCTGTATCTGGGGTGGAGGAAGGTAGGAAGTCATGGGACAAAGCTGTAGCAAAAAATAATTGTAGGTTCACAAGGAGCAATGCTTTCTCCAGCCTGGCAAGGTGACTTCAGATATGGAGGCTCCATCCTGGAGCCGTTCGGGCAGCTATGGAGGGCTCAGATGGGGACAGCTCATCCAATCTGCTTGAGGACAGACCCAGTAAATGTAGAAAACAATTGCCCCAAGATATGAGATGAAATAAAATTAGGAACAAGAAGCTCAGGAATGAACTTCAAATGCCCTTTGGGGTAGCCAAGCACTCGGGGCTGTTCTAATCAGTAACCTCCCCATTCCCCAGCCGCTGCAGCAAGCCCTGCTAAGCAGACAGATTTTCCATTAAGCCTGGAAGAAATGGCAAAGTGCCTTAATGAATGTCAGAGTTAATACCCCGTTTGTTATAGGCTGCGACTGCAATGTGATGGGTTTATAAAGCCGGCCCCTCATTACCCTTATCAATATTATTCTTACTCGGTTCCCGTCTGCAGGCCAGATCCACATCCAGCCCTTGGCTGCTTGACATGGGAGCTGCCTGCCTGAGGATCTGCAAGCCATCCTGCATCAGGGCATTTTCAAACCAGTAAAAAAGGGAATAAAATCCCAGAACTAAGGCAGGTTGAGCGTACAGAGCGTGTGTCTGAGCGAGCGCGCAGTGCGCGGCATCGCTGGAGCCGCTGCAGCTCTGATTGAAACCAGACTCAGGAAAGAAGGGCTGTAAACGTTTTTTCACTGCCTGTCCTAAGAAATTTATGTCTCACCCACTCCATCATCTCCTTCAGGGCTGCCTTTTTTTGCAGCTGTCTTCAGAGACCATCGGCTGAGTCCCTTTATGAAGTCCAGTCCATGATGTCACCCAGAGCCATAACTCACTCACCTCCCTGGCTGGGCTCTGCACGGGGGTGCCCCATAAATAATGGCCCAGGCCGGGGGGAAGCCTGCCCTGCTCGAGGAAAACCTTCCTGACATTGGAAGGGAAGAGAGAAGAACATGCACACGGGGCAGGGCGACCCGGAGTGGGGTTTGATGAACACAAAACCACAACTGTGCAGAGCAAATGGGACAGAAAAATCAGTGATGTTGTGTCCAGCAGAACTTGCTCAGCAGAGGCCAAGGTGAGCCCCAGCTGCCTGGACATCCATTAAACCTTCCAGGGCTCTGCCTTGTCTGGAGAAATCCAAACCATGTGCTGGAGCCTCAGCCCAGGGTGTTGTTTGCTGCCTGGGATTAAAATGACTCAGCAGCCAGGATGGGTCCATCCTTCGTTAGCACCCAATTGGTCGTGACTAAAATGTGCTCTGACTTTGGGGTGTTTTTGGGCCCCACATCCTGGTGAAGTTGCTGCTCACCCATCACCCTTCTCGAGAGCAGGTGTCCACATCAGAGAGCGCCAGGCCCCCGCCAAGGCCCATCCCCACGGTGGGGAAGCCGAGGGTAATTGTTTCATTGTGTCTGATAACATGTGGTTTTGCCATATTTATAATCCAGCGCTATTAAAAGGGGAAAAAAGAGATCAACTCAAAATCCCTCCACCGCAGTTGGCTCTAATTGTCCCTGTCCCACCACTTCCCCCTTTCCCAGTCCTGCTTGTGGGCTGTTTTGGCAGCAGAGCCAAAGCAGGAATGAGCTGTTGGGATGAAGTTTATCCTTCGGTGGGATGGCCTCGCTGGAGAGGACTGAGCACTCTCGGTTTTCCTGGGAAGTCTGGACTTCATCTGCCTGGGAGCAGAGCCTGAGGAGTGCCACCTCCCCAGGACACCTTCACCTCTGTGCTGGAGCCACGCTGACGGTAAGTCACAGCCTTCCCCCTGGAATTTCATCAGTTAATGGCACCACAACTCTGCTCCTGACAGCTGGGAAGAAAGGGCTCTTCTCACATCTCCTGCATTTCTTCTCTTCCACTTGTGGATCTGCAGGGGTGGGATCTGTGGTCCCCAGCCACTTGTTGAATCACAGAAGTCCCATCCCTGTGATGGCTGTTGTCAGGAAAATAAACAAGGAGAAAGACTCCAACAGCATCTGCAGGACATCTCCTGAGCCACGTATTCAAGAAAACTTTGGAGCTTTGGAGGGCAGGAGCAGGTTCTGAGTGTTTGGTGGTGTGGGCCATGTTCTCAGTGCCTGAAGCTGTGCCACACAGTCTGTCCCACCAAAATGTCCTCAGGGACTGGGAATGCAGTGCAGCCATTCCTCAGTGCCTGGGCATCTGCTGGAGTATGGGATGCATCCAGGGATTTGATTCTGAGCTGGAATTTATTGCCATCTCCTCTCCTTTCCTCTCCTCAGTAGATACAGAAGTGGGGGAGGGTAATGGTGTCTTTTTTCCCTTTCTTTCCTCCCAAACCGAAATTAAAACCAGCCAAAAGCCCACCATGATGGGAATGTCTGTGAGCTGGAGTGTGCTTGGGGTGGCCACACAGGTCCATGGGATGATCCAGGCAGCTGGTGGATGGACCTTTCCCCCACACCAAAGGATAATGTTTGTGGAAAGGACTCTCCCATGTGCCCCCAAACCCCCACAGCTTTCTCAGGCTTCTTTTTCTCCTTTTTTTATATTCCAAGTTGCACTCAAAGCCCTCGAAACCACTCCAGCAGAGCTTGCCCATTATCCGTGGGATGCAGAGGAGGGCTGTTGCCATGGCACTGCAGCATCCCCTCCTTCACAGCCGTTCCTGGGGGGCTTCACCGCTCCATGCCTGGACAGGGGATCTGGATCCCTCACCAGGGACGGCCCTTCTGGGATCCCTGGGCGCTGCACCAAGGATTCCAGCAGCCTGTCCCTCCAGGTTTGTCCTACTGGCCCTTGCCAGCCTTTGTCGCTCGGTGACGACCAGCGCCTTGTCAGCCTTTGTGTTCCCTCCCTGTGGAACGTGAGGGATGCCCAGGGAGGCGCACGGGGCAGGGATGTGGCTGTCACCCCCCAGCCCTCTCCCTTTCCCCCTCTCCCATCCCTCCCGTACATCCAGCTCCCCTCGGCGCGGCTGCCACCAGTGCTGGGATAACGGCTCCACCAATGCTGTGGAATTTGCGATTCCAGCATCACTTGTAGGGCTTCTCGCGGAGGGGGAGGGCTCCTCAGCGCGGCTCCCCCCCCCCTGCACAATGGAGACAAAGGCGTTAAAAAAGCTGAGAATGGAAGGGAGGGAGGCGGCTCGTGTTTAACCTGCGGCCGGCGGGCGCTGAGCCGGGGCTGGCGCTGCCAGGGGGACAAGGCGAGCGGAGCTCCCCGCCTGCCCACGCCGCTGCCCGCCGGAGCTGTCAGCTCCCATTACGGCCCTCAATGGCCGCGGCCGTCCCCCGGCACAAGGAGCCTTTATTCCTTTGGATGGGAAGCGGGAGAAGCGGGAGAACGCGGCGCTGCGTGGGCTCAGATCCCGCAGCTGCGATGTTTCGGTGTCTGATTTTACAGGCGACCAGCGCGGGGGGCAGGGACCCTTCCCCGGGATGGGAAAAGCTCTTCCTCCCTCACCAGCCCTCCCCGGGATGGGAAAGGCTCTTCCTCCCTCACCAGCCCTCCCTGGGATGGGTGACTTTGTCACCTGGTCCCTGCTGTCGCATGAGTCACCGCGCAGGAATTGGAGCATGTAATGATCCCGTTTCCATCCCGCCATCCCGGGGTCGGAGTGTTGCTGATGGATCCGGCCCCTGTGTCCCACCTGGCCGGGACAGCACAAGGTGACACCTGCCGGGGCTGTGCCTGGAGTGCCGGGCTCGCCGCGGGGGCTTTGGCAGGGCTCGGTTTATGGGGTTTGTGGTATCGGTTGTCAGGGAGTTCGTGCCTGACGTCGGGAAAACGCTTCCTGGCAGCTGTGCCGCAGTTTGGAGGCTGCAACCCGAACGGGGGACCCGTGGCCGGGCCGTGGGGACTGTCCCCGTCCAGGGGAGGCGGGACAGGAGCCGCCTGTGGATGCTGCCGCGGGAACAAACACCACGTGTGAGCAGAAACCCTGCAAGCAGCAGGATATCGTCAGATCCAAACACCACTGGTGATCCACGGCTGACCACGGAGTGATAGAGAACTCCTCCCAAGCTATGCTTTAATTTTTCTCTTTCTGGAGAATTTGGAAACATCTGTGCCTGCTTCTCATATTACCCTGATTTTGGTGTCATCTTTGCCTTCTGATCCAGAGGAGTTATCGTGGTTTCTTTTCCCTCGATCCAGATTGTGCTGAGTATCCATGTCGCTGCCTTCCCGGCAATTCACACTTGATTTCTCTCTGAAATCTTGGATAAATACCATTCAGGCCCGGGGATTTACTACACTTTCTCCAGTTGCTCCCTGATTTCCTCCTTAGAGACTGCCCTGCCCGCTAAGGTCACATTCTGATTTCCTATGCACAATGCCTTTGAAATGGAAATGTTTCCCCTCATTGTCTTCTCCAGTAAAGATCAAGAGGAAGAACGCGTTTCTCCCGACTTTTGCACCCTCCATAATCGTCCTCTTCTCCCCCGGGACCTAACGCGTGCCACGCTCCTACACACCACAGCCTCACAGGCAGTATCTCGTGTGTGAATTTGTGAAATCAGCGAATTTTCAGGCTTTTTCTGTCACCTCTTGACCTGTTTTGGGACATCCTTGTTTCTGACCCAAAAATAAGTTGCTTTTCAATCCGGGAAGAGCTTTTCCATCTAATTTAAAAGGGGAATTTAATATACCTCCAGTTAGCACAATCTCCATTCCCGTGGCCAGAATGGATTCCCATTTTTCCCTTTAGAATGGATTCCCACTTTTTCCCTGACTCACCTCCCTGCAGGAGCCAGGTGGGTCCAGCATGATCGTGTCCTGGACTGTCGCCAGGAGGTTGTCCCGTGTCCCTCCTGCTTCAAAGGACCCGTCGGGAGAGGAGAGTCTGCCTGAGAGGCTCAGCACCCCCAGCGCTGCTGGGCTGGATCTGGGCCAGGTGCCTCAGCCCCCAGCCCTTCATCTGCAGCTCGGCTCCCGTCTCGTGCCGGGGCCGTGCCAGCAGAACTCCATGGAATGCCATTTCCCGATGTTCTGCTTGTTAACAGTTGCCCACAAAGATTTAAAAGTCTCAGATGTGTGTCCAATCTGTTGGCTTTGGTAGAGTGATCAGAAGGGACCCAAAGGACTTGTGACTATCTTGAAATGTTATTAGAAGTTTGCCTGAATCGCTGATTTTTAGAACAATAACCTTCCCGAAGACTTCAAGCCATTCCTCAGCAAATTGGATTTAAAATAAAATTAAAATGTGATGGAGGGAATTTTCTATATGCTGGGGGGAGGATTTCTGCTGGAGCTCAGTGAGCAGAGGGTGTGGTGTAAAATGTATGGAATTATTTTAGCTGAAGCATATTTTCCTCTGTGCCCTTTTTCCCAGTCTCTCCTGGAACAGGAACTCCATAACATTTGATCCTTTAGACAAACTTTCAAACCCATAATGTTCAAGTGGGTTTGAAATTAGGCGTAAAGAGTTTGTTCATCCTGAGGAATCTCTGAAATGGATTATAGTGAGAGCTGCTTGTCTTACACTGGGAATCCAAGGAAGCAACCAAGAATCCCCCAGAGCTGAAAGAAATGAGAATTATTGGGTGTAGTGATGCACTTTTACACACTCAAATTGAGCATCTCATCCCAGGGCAGCATCTGGTCGAGGACAGTCCCCAGGTCTCATTAAATTTGTCCCTCTCATTGCCTATCCCTGGTGTTCCCACCAGGAGATGATCCCAGAGAGCCACTGGTTATTGCTGTTGTTAGTGATGGAACAGGGAGAAAACTGGCACAAATCATTCAGAGTGTCTGATAATTCTCCAGGTGAAAGCCCAGCTGGGCTCAGCAGCTTTCCCAGACCCATTTCCCTGATTTACAGCCATCATTATCCTGGGAATCCTCCACCCCTGCAGCACCGCGAGCCCTGGAGCCTCCTTTCCTTATCCTCCAGCCACAGGAGCCTGAAGTCAGCCCTACCTCCACATTCCCACCCTGTGAGGTTTCCAGGTGGAAGAGACAGGCAGTGGTTTCCTCTGGTGGCCAAGTGCTGTGCTTGGTAGTCCCAGGAAAGAACTCTGCTCCTCCTCTTCAGCTGTGTTTGAGTAGCAAATCCATGCAGAACTGGGGTTCCCATGTAGGATCGTTTCCAGGTCCTGCCCAGGACACAGCAAATGCTGCTGAGCACAGAGCTGAGGGGCACCTGAGCTCTCAGGGAGGAATGGCCCTGTTCCCAAGTTCACAATTCCCAGATAATGGGGATCTGTGCCTCATTCCTGCTTTCACTTTCCCCAGATAATGGCAGTCGTTGGCTCATTCCCAAAGTCACTTTTCCCAGATAATGAGGATCCTATTCATTCCCACTTTGCCTTTTCCTGGATCACGGGGAGGCAGAGCACTCCCAACCCCTGCAATGGTTCCTGGAGGATCTTGCTCCTCCCCAGCCCCAAGGGTGCTTTTTGAGCCTGAGCTGACAGGAGTGATCCTCACCTCTGGATGGCAAGCCAGGTCACAGCAGGGACGGAGATGCCACCACACCATCAGCCACCTTCCCCTCCCCACGCTGCGCTGGGACTGCCCTCAACACTTCCTCTCTGGAAGTTCTCCACATCTGCTCTCCGGATTTCTTTGCCAGCCTGCACAAGGGAAGGATGCTTGGCAGCTCCTCTCCGTTTGGGAGAGCTTTCCCCATAAAGCAGGAAGGAACACCCAGCAGCACGGAGGGAATATTTCCATATTGTTCATTCAGGCACCTGAGCCTGGACTTGGTTTGTGAGCCCCGAGCTGAGCCAGGTGTGGGGACAGAGCAGGGGGAGACCAGAAAATCACTCTGCACAGAGCTCCTGGGGCTCAGCTTGCCAAAATAATGTCACTATATGGAGCTTTCTGGTGACACCAGGAGAGAGGTGCCTGCCAGGCCTGCCCCTGCTGCCTGTGGCCCCACAGCCACAGGGCTTTAGGCGGAGCAGGGAGATTTTCAAGTCCTTCCTCAAAACACAAATTTAGATGAACATGATTGTAAAGGGAAAATCATTTTATATTCAAAAGTCAAAGGCTTCCCCTTGCAGGAAATATTCAAATGTCTTAGTTCAGCCTAATTTGCTTTTCCTTTAGGAGCAAGGGAAACAAAATAAAGAACCAAATGCAGAACATGCCAGGGGGTTTTTGTTTGGTTGGTTGGTTTGGGTTTTTTAATTTTTTTTTCAAATCTGGATTTTGCACCTCTCATAAACTGCTGATTGATGCATTTATCCAACTTCAACTTCCACAATATCCATTTATCAGCTGTGGCCAAGCCTCTAAAGCAGCACTTCCCTGCTGCACGGTTCCTACAAGGGAAGCAACAACCACAATGCTTCCAGCCATTGGGAAAACAAGAAACAACCATGGAGACACGGGGCTTCTACCCCGCCTCATGCACCCATCGGTGCCCTTGAGCAGGTTTTGTGTTCTCGGTGTTTTCGGTGTCTCAATCCACCCCCAGCCCCCGCTGCCGCCATGCTTTGTTCTCCAGGATGGTTTTTCCATTGTCATTCACGCAGGGCCGAAGGCAGAATGCATTAGAGGGTTGGAGCAGCAATATTTGTGTCTCTTGGAGTTAATTCTCCAAACCGCTTCACATTCGCTCCCTTCTCATTCTTTTGGGGCACTCTGTGGATGTTCCCGGGGGCATGGGGGGAGGTTTGACCCTCAGCTCGCCGGGTTCACTGTGGAGCAGCTGGGACGGGGAGGATGTGCCAGGGTGTCCAGGGATATGGGAAAAGCCAGCTCTGGGATGGATTTGGGGACAGCAGAGGGAAACCTGGCCCAGGCAGAGCTGCTCCCAGAGCCCAGGCTGTCTCCTTTCTGCTGGTAGAAACTTTCCTCTTCGTTCCAGAGCACAAACCTTGGCTGTATCAAGGCCCTGCCATGCTCATGCTGGTCCTGCAGCCAGGTGGGACCCGGGGCAGCCCCTGCCAGGGCTAGGGGCAGGATTTGAACAAAGCTGGCTATGAGGATTGTGTATTCTGCAGTGAATGATGTGGCTAGCAGACTCAAGAGAAGAGCTCAGATGTTTAGATGGGATCTATTTAGGTTTTCGATAATTTGATCATTTGAGTAGAACCCTGCTAGGAATGGTGCTCCTATTAGAGCGAGGCTGCCGATGGTAAGGCATGGAATAGTTGTGGGTTGTGTTTTTTGGAGTGCTCCTATTTTTCAGATATCTTGTTCACCATTTAGGTTGTGAATAATGGAGCCTGAGCATAGGAAAAGTATGGCTTTGAAGAATGAGTGAATTGAGATGTGGAGGAAGGCTAGTTCAGGGAGGGTTAGTCTGATTGTGGCTGTAATTAATCCTATCTCGGGGTCACTGCAGGCTCCAGAGAGGGGACAGGGCTTCTGCACTCACCAAAGGACCAGGGGACACCAGGCACAGCAGGGCCCAAGGCAGCTCAGTCCCCTCCTTTGTCCCCCCAGCTCTCCAGCACGGAGCTGATGGCTGTGGCCGCCTCTCTGCTGTGTTCCTGCCCAAACCGTCAGCATCCGGAGGCAATGGGATATTTATTCCTGCCTTTTGCCCCTCGGCTCTCCCCGGAGCTATGATATATGAACAGCCCCGGCTTTCCATCCCCTGAAGCTGCTCCGCCAGCCTGATCCACACCCCCTCTCCTGGGGGTACCCCAGGGCTTTCTCCGGGTCACGGGGCTACCTCTGGATTTCCTGGATTGTCTGAATTCCTGCTGCAAAGTTGTACATTTCTGAAATTCTATTTTTGGATTAATGAACATTTGGCAACAATACGAAGCCTGTTTGTAGCCAGTGGGGTGACCCTCCTAATGTATTCCCCATGCCTCCTCTTCCCCCTGGCCAAATTCCCCCCCAGGAAAGCCCTGGAGCCTTTCCCAAGTTTACCCCAGGAATGAAATCAGCTCCACGTCTGCCACAGTGAATTTTTTCTCTGTCCACAGGCACTTTCTCTTTTCCCCACCTGCCCAAGAGGGAGAAAGGAAGGAGGGGAAGCAGATGGAGGCAGAGCTGCAGACGTGAAGTGTGAGAAAGGCAGCGGGGAAGAGGAAATTTGAGCATCAGGAAATTCTTCCGAGCACACCGAGGTGTCAGACAGAGCGATTGCCTTCCCGGGAATGGGGAGCAGCCCCATGTCTTGGGAAAAGGAGGGAGATTCAGCCCAGAGCAGACCAAAACCTGCAAGGCCCTGCACTGGCCAGGCTGGGATCACATCCACTTTTTTTTCCCTCTGTGGAGTAAAGGAGGATCCGTGGGAGGAGGGTTCAGTTAATTTTCCACCTGAATTCCCTCTGCTCTAGAGCCAGGCTGGGAGAGCTGGGGGTGTTCAGCCTGAAGAAAAAGCTCCAGAGAAACCTTAGAGTCCCTTCAGTGCTCGAAGGGGCTCCAGGAAAGCTGGAGAGGGACCTGGGACAAGGGACGGAGGGACAGGACAGAGGAAATGGCTCCCCACTGCCAGAGGGCAGGGCTGGATGGGATATTGGGAAGGGATTCCTGGCTGTGAGGGTGGGCAGGCCTGGCACAGGGTGCCCAGAGAAGCTGTGGCTACGCCTGGATCCCCGGGAGTGTCCAAGACCAGGTTGGACAGGGCTTGGAGCAACATGGGACAGTGGAAGGTGTCCCTCATGCCTCAGTGGGATGAGCTGCAAAGTCCCTTTGAACAAAAACTGGTCTGAGATTCCATGATTGCCACAGCGTAGAGCCTCAGCTGGACTCTGTCCACCTCCAGTCACCTGGTCCCACGTGTCCCCCAGGCCCTGGGAGTGGAAGACTCCTCACAGCTCCTGCCCAGACCCACCTCAGCTCTCAGTGGGAGTTTCCATGCTGCAGGAGTGGGAATTCCATAAAACATCCCAAGCTCTCCCTGCACCAGCACTTCCCAAGTGGGTCCCTCTGTGTGGGCTGTGCTCTGGTGACACTTCCAGCCCGACGCCAGACAGGAGGAGTAGCTCGTGCACCGATATAAAACAGGGGATGAAGGGTCCCCCGTGACTTTTTTTGCCTATTTCATCCCCAAATAATTCTGCGGGGGAATTTTTGTGTAATTGGATTAAGTGTGGGGAACTTGTCCTTGCTGACAGATTGCACAGGCACCAAACCAACATCAGGGGGGTTGCCACTAAATCTTCTTTCACTGGAAAGAAAAAAAAAAAAAAAAAGCAAATAGTAATTCAGATTTGCAGCCAAATCAGATTTACCCAGCCCCGATGCAGAGGATGAATTGTTCCCCATCAGTCCCACAAAAGCCACTGAGACCCCTTTTTTTCTTCTAGCTTCATTTTATGGGCATGAACAACTCCTACCCAGGTTTTTCCGTGAAAAGGGAGCATTTTTTAAGAGCAGCCCATGTTTGAGGGACATGATGCTGCTCAGATGTGCTGATATCTCAGCTCTCCAAAGGAAGGGCTATTAAGGAGATAAGGGACTGGGAGAACACTCTCTCTGCGGCGCTAAAGAGCGGAGGAGGGAGATAACTCAGAGCTCTGCTAAAGCCACCAAACACTCTGAATAAAACTGTTGGAGGAATCAGTTTTCCTCGCTGCAGCCATTGTGTTTTCCTGAGGGTGATGATGTTTATCCCTTGGCTCCATTCCCACAGCTCAGACACGTCCAAGGCTCCCCCAGGGCCCCGTCCAGGTTTCAAACCCACCGTCCTACACATCAGGGACCTTCAGCTTGGACAACAGGAGGAATTTCTTCCTGGAAAGGGTGTCCAGGCATTGGGAGGGGCTGCCCTGGGAGATTTGGGGTCCCCATCCCTTGAGGTGTCCAAGCACCGAGGTGGCACTCAGAGCTCTGGGCTGGTGACAAGGTGGGGATGGGGCACAGGTTGGACTCGATGGCCTTGGAGGGCTTTCCCAGCCTTCATGATTCTTTTCCCAACCTTCATGATTCTGTGATTCTGTTGAGTTCATCCCACCCAGTGGCTGCAGCGCCCACAAAGGCACCACCAACTCATCCCAGGGATCAGCCAGTGCCACAGCGCTGGTGTTTTCTGCCCAAGCCGAGCCCTGTCCCGCTTTTCCCTTTCCAGGGAGTCCCACAGCAAAGCCCAGAGCATGTGGAGCATGCGGAGCACTCCGGGACACCCCAAGCTCTCTGTGCCCCCCCAGCTCCCAGCCTGAGTGTGGAGCCAGCTCCACTGCCAGTTATCTACAGAGCTCCGTGGGCCACATCCAGCACGCCTGTATCAGCCCCCAAGCTCTTAATGAGATTACAAAGTTTATTTTAGTTGAGAAAGACACCAATAAAAAGGATTTAAAAATCCCTCGCAGTCTCGCCATACCCCAGAGTGCTCGGCCAGTGGGAGAGCTCCTCCAGATCCCGCGTTTGTTTTCCTTTCAGAGCAGCTGAGGCTGCTGCCTCTCGCATTCCCGTGCATTAGCAGCCTCTTCCCAGGTTGACCCTATGTATTATGGATGTGCTAAAATCTTCATGTTCTGAATAGGAGCTGCATTATTCATGGCTCTGCTTAGAGTTTGTCTTTAAAAGCCCTGCAGCCTTTTAATGAAATGCTCTGATTTTAACAGCAGCCAAGACCAGATACTTTGCTTTAAATTTTTTAAAAGTCATCTCTGTGGATTTTTCCCCCAGTTCTCCCCCTCTCTTTGAAGGCTCAAGGCCACTCAGAAGACGGGATGGTGGTGGGGGACAGAGGGGGATGAGGAGGTGTCAGGGCTCAGGGAGGAGAAGAGGGGATGTGCTGATGGCCCCAAGCCTGCTCCAGCCCCAGAGGTGAGGTCAGGGGTGCTGGATATCCCCAGGTCCCCGGGGTGAGCGGGTGCTCCATGGGACATCAGGGATCCACAGAGTGTGGCACTGAGCCTCTCCCACCCTGGGCAGTGGTGCTGCTCCTGATTTGAGTGACATCAAGGTTTCCTTGGAACTGCAAGGAGGGAAAAGGGGAAGATGGAGGGGGCAGCACCACCTGGGCCCTGTGGGCTGAGATCACAGTTCAGCGTGGAAGGTGCAGGCAATAACTGGTGGGTGGGATGGAGGCTGTGGGGAACTCCACTGAGAAATTCCTGAGGCTGGCAGGAGCTGGAGCAGAGCCAGCATGGCTCTGGGAGCAGGGAAGGAGCTCCAGAGGCTCTGCCTGGGAGCAGGAGCACAGAGCAAACGCAGCCCCTGCATGGGCACAACCCCAGCCGGGTCCCGGGGCTGCCTCTGCCTCCACCTGCAGTGAATTTGGCCTAATGACTTAAACACAGATCCCGTTTCCAGGCAAATATCCCAAGTGTTCTGTCCCTGGTGGCAGGGAAACTCCTTAAATCAAAGCAGAGCAATCCGATAGCCGGGGCCGCAGCTCGGGCCTTTATTGATCACATCTGGGATGGGGCTGGGCTGAGACTGGGACTGGGATGGGACTGGGACTGGGATGGGACTGGGATGGGACTTTGTGGGGCTGTGCACTGGTGCCCTGAGGACACACTGCTCTGCTGCCCTGTTGGAGCCCTGGCCCTGCAGCCCCTCATGCTGAGCACTGGAAGGAGAGAGAAGAAATGCTGGAATTTCTGACAGCTCCCGCCTTTCCGAGCCCAATGCCACGGATTCCTTTTGTCTCTGCAGTTCCCAGGAGTTTCAGAGCACACTGAATGCCGTTGTTATTGTTTGGTAGGGTTTTGTGCTAATTCCTCGTTACCTCTGAGACTTGGGCATAGAAAAGTTGGGAAAAAGCAAAGTGATTGGAGGAATTTCCCTTCCTCTGCTCTCCAAATGCAATTAAACACCAAGGTCCCCTCAGCGAGGGGCTGTGACGTGGTGCTGGCAGTGCAGGGCTGGGGTGGCTGCTTCCCACCCAGGCTCATTCCTGAGCTGCTCCTGGTAACTCCTGGGAGTCAGTGCTGTGGGACACACCAGCAGTGGCAGGGTCCCACTGCGCTCTCTGCCGAGCCTCAGTCACTCTCCGGGGTCAGATCCCTCTCTGCCGGGGTTTCAGCTCTGTGAGAGAGGTTTTTGGGGCAATCACTGGTGATGGACACCCTGCCAGCACCTTGGAGGAGCAGGGAAAGGTGGGATGGAGCACTTGGAGGGGGAAGCAGTGCCAGGCTGCCTGGCTGAGCTGGCCTGGACGGCTGAGCCCAAAGGCAGGTGCCACAGCAGCTCCAGCATGGCAGGACAATGCCACTGTGCCCCAGACCGTGTGCCTGCGTGCAGAGCAGCCCTGCTTGGGTGCCAGTTCCCTGTATCTCAGCAGGTTTATAGCCCCATCCCTGCTCCTGGGACCTCCACACTCCTCATCCTCCCTCTGCTCACTCAGGAGGCTCCGAGAGCAGCGGGGGCACATCCGTGGTGTCCCCTTTGGGAGGGTGGGCTCCTCTGTGTCCCCTGTGGGAGTCAGGGCTCCTCCGTGTCCCATTGTTGTGTCTGGAAGCAGGTCAGCCCCGGTTTCCATCAGATCACATTTCCAGGCCAGCGCTGCCCGCAGCCCTGCCATTCATGCTCCATTGGAGAGCCGCTGCTGCCTGCACAGGGATGAAGTGATGTCTTAATTCATTGCACATTCTTAAATAAAGGAGAGGGAGAGAAAGGGGAGCGGCTCAAGGTCAGCACTCGTTGCTGCGTGAGATTCCTTCAGCAGATTGTCTAAAATAGCCTGGAAAAAAATAAATAAAAGCAAATTGATGGACACGCTATATTGAGGCGATGGGAAGTGAAGATGAAAAGAGAAGTGCCAGCTTGACTGCCAGCTTGGTGTGAGAATAAAACCTGCAAAAATATTCTCAATTGGTATTTTAATGGCTGACCTGAATGCTTAAAAAAACCCAGATTGCTGACTTGAGCCAGGCAGATGCTGAAGCCATTTGTGCATGGATAACACTGGGAGAATCCTTCAAAAATATTTAATGATCAATCTCTCCAATTCTGGCTGGAGCTGACCAAATTGATTTGAAATCAAAAGAAAGGCTCTCCATTACTTCCTCAGATCAGGACCCTGAAGGCATTTAAGAGGCTTTGTTTTGTTTTGTTTTCCACAGATATTCCTGGGAGTACTTTGAGGGGATGGTAATTGGAATTGGTGGTGGAAGTTGGAATTTGCAGACTGTTGGTTTGATACCTTTGACCTTAAAGCCCCTTGACCTTAAATCCCACCCTTTACCATAGGCAAGGACACCTTCCCCTACCCCAGGTTACTCCAAGCCCTGTCCAACCTGGCCTTGGACACTGCCAGGGATCCAGGGGCAGCCACAGCTTCTCTGGGCACCCTGTGCCAGGGCCTCAGCACCCTCACAGCCAGGAATTCCCTCCCAAAATCCCATCCATCCCTGCCCTCTGGCAGTGGGAGCCATTCCCTGTGTCCTGTGGCTCCATCCCCTGTCCCCAGTCCTTCTCCAGTTCTCCTGGAGCCACTTTAGGCACTGGAAGGGGCTCTGAGCTCTCCCTGGAACCTTCTCTTCTCCAGGTGAACACCCCCAGCTCTCCCAACCTGATTCAAGAGCAGAGGGGTTTGTGCTGTTTTAATGAGTTGCAATTATTATTTCATCCTTTTAAAATAAGCATTTTTTAAAAATACACTTAAAAAAAAAAAGGAAAAATATTGCTGGGACGTGATGGAATTATCCCAGTAGGAATTACAGCTGACCACCCTGGAAATGCTGAGTGGAACAGAGGCTGGATGGGGTCAGATTCCCCCTCCCAAAGCCAGGGTCTGTTTTTTCCAGGTGTGAGCAGAGCAGCCCCAGGGGGATGAAGAAGGCACCAGACATCCCTCACATCCTCTGAGGTGAATTCCCAGCTGGACATTGGCCCCTCTCCCCTCTTGGGAACCACTCTGGGACTTGTTCCAGTGCAGGTCCTGCCCCTGCTGTGCTCAGGTGTCACAAACAGTGTCAGCAACCATCCCCAGAGCACCTGTGTGACAAACATGAAACATTCCCTGGCTGCTCGTGCTGGGATGTGACACAGCAGGGGAGCTGGAGCTGCCTGCAGAGAGGGAGAGCCACACTGCCAGGAGAGACAGGCAGAGCAACTGCTGCCTTTTTGTCCGAAACAGGAATTTATGGCTAAAAACAAAATGTGGCTGAGATAAATAAAGATGAGTTAAAATGTAGGCAGCTGCCACCGAGATCTGTCCTGCAGGCAGATCCTGAGCCTGCTGACAGCTCCCTGGCACAGAGAGGCTCCAAAGCAACAGCACCTACAGTGGCTGGGAATGAGAGATCCTGGGATGTGCCCGGGAGTTCCTGACCCCTCAGTACCTCGGGGAGCAGGGATTGAGGTGTGACAGCAGGAGCCCAGCTGTGTGGGCTGGGGGCAATGCTGAATCATGGAATCCCAGAACCACTGAGGTTAGAAAAGTTCTCCAAGATCATAAACTCCAACCTGTGCCCCATCCCCACCTCATCACCAGCCCAGGGCAGAGTGCCAACTCCAGTTCTCCCTTGGACATCTCCATGGATGGGGACTCCAAACCTCCCTGGGCAGCCCCTTCCAGTGCCTGACCCTTTCCATGAAGAAATTCCTCCTCATCCCTCAGCTGGAGGGGTCTCTCATGGCACTGCCCAGCCACCATTCCCACTTTGGCTCATGGAAGGATCTTGATCACAACCAGCCACACAACAGCTCACACTAAGCCAGGGCTGGAGCTGCTCAATCTCTGCTCCCTGGCTTCCCTCTGGATCCTGCTCCTGCCCTACCACAGCCTCTGCTTTTCTGGAGCAGGATTATTCCCCCATGGATGTGAGTTCCTGCCAGCTCTGCCACTCACTGACCGAGTGCTGCCACACAGATATCCCAGGATTTAAAGAATTGGCAATTCTGGGTGCCCAGTTTGAGGCAGGGGAAGGTTTTGTTTGCACATGGCCTTTTCTCTAACAGCCTGGTTGTTCCAAACTTGGCTCCTGATGGCTTTCCCTGGAGCCAGGGACATTCAGCACGCCTGAAGTCAGCTCCCAGGATCTTGGATTTGGATATTTAAGGCACAAGGCTCACAGGAGATGTTCTGTCACCAGCAAAAATCGAGGCTGGGGACACTAGCAGACTCATGGTCTGAGCTAGGGACTGCACCCCAGAGAGATGCTGGCATGCCTGAATCCCAAATCCATCTCCCATCCTTCCTTTTCCTGCTCCAGAGCCCCCAGCCTGATCAGGATTTTAATGGCAAAAATACAGCAAGTTTTGATGAGCTGTCCTTGCTCATGGCTCAGCGCGTGGCCAAGCCCAGCCGTGTTTTCCAAACAAGAGGACACAAAGGGCATTCCAGGCACAACAACCTCCTCCCAGTTTGGGAGCTCCTGCTGTAAAGAGACCTGGGGAAGAGTAAGAGCATCGTAAAGAACCGTTTGCCAGAATTCAGCACATTTTTTCATTCCTGGGAGCAGATTTCAGCATTTTGGCTGAAACTTTGCAGAGTGATTTCGCTCCAGGCAGACACCGGCCCGGAAAATTTCATCTCCAGCCATTCCAGTTTGGCAAAGCTGAGAGCAACTGCAAACACAGCCCTGTAATGTGTGGAGTGGGAGCAGCCCAGGAACCAGCCCTGCACCCTGCACCCCATTCACTCCTCTCCTTCTGTAATTATTTGCTTAATCACAGCACACTTTTAATCCTGTGCCCTAATTAATGTGCTATTAAGAGCCGTGCAGGCCATAAACCTCCCCGTGGCATGAGCAGGATCATTTGCATTTGAGCTCGTTCTTTTCAGCCCAGGATCTTGAAGCACTTTGTGAAGTAGAGATCATTAACCCCAGGTTCCAGCTGGCGAGGCCCAGACAGAGGGGATGTGACACCAATTGTCCCTCTGAGCACCGATGTCCTTGTCTGGCAGATCCCTGGGATATCCACGGGAATGCACAGTCTGGGAGTGCTGCTGTGCTGGGGGATCCCTGGAGTGCTCAGCTCAAGCACCACCTCTCTGTGGATGCTCTCCCTGTGCTGGTTGCTGTCACCATGGAGAGTGATGCTGGCATTGTCCTGCCCATGGAGAACAAGGGTGGCACTGGGATGGCAGGGGAAGAGCAGAGGTGTTGCGTCTAGAGCTGGGAACAGGGACAGCAGGACAGCAGGACAATGGTCCAACATCCCTCCTGATGATTCCTGGGCTGCAGGAAATGCTGGCCCTGCTCCGGGATGGGCTCTGGGTGCTCGCCAGAGGCTCCCGGTGGATGTGCTCGCTCCAGGGCTGTTTACACAGGTGCTGCTTTGGAAAGCAAATGCTGCTGTTTATAAAATACTTTGCATCCATTTCCCGAGGAGCAGCAGAGCTGAGCAAGGTGGCTGAGCCCTGGCAGTGCCCATGTCCTGCTGCCAGCAGCTCCCAGTGTCCCAATGCCACGGCTTTGGCACATCATCCCTGCAAACCCTGCTGTCCCTGATGGGCTGGAGATGGATCCAGGTGAAAACAGAGATCAGCAAAACTCTCCCAGGCCCTGCCTTAAAAAAACTCTACTGGAGACAAGGACAGTTTCCCTTTTTTGGTCTGTCTGGGTAAAGACAGCCAGAACTGTTTGGAATCAGCAAGAGGAATCTTCACTTCCTCTGGGCGTGCCTTCCATGACACCCCATGAGCTTTGGGGTGCACACAGATTGCAGGTTATTCCCCTAAATACTTAATGCAATCATAGAATTCCAAAATGGTTGGGTTGGAGGGGAAATTAAAGCTCATCTGGTTCAAATCCCCAGAGCAGTGATCCTTTCCATTATCCCAGGTTGCTCCAAGCCTGTCCAGCCTGGCCTTGGACACTCCCAAGGATGGGGCAGGCACAGCTTCTCTGGACAACCTGTTCCAAATTCCTGCAGAGGGGAGGGGAGGCTGCTCAGCCTCACTGCAGCCCAGGGCCTGGCTCTCCTTGCTGAGCTGGCTCAGGGTCGTTTGTCTCCCCCAATACGTCTGGGTTTGATCAGCCCTTCCGTCCTGGAGCTCAGAGACTTCCCCCGATGACAGTCTCGTCAAAACCATTCCATTTCCACACGGCTCCTCGGCTTTGACAGCTCCACATTTTCTGACAAAACCCAAACCAAAACAAGGCGCTCTTGGAAATCTCTCAAGCAGCTGCAGGGGAATGCTGATGAGGTTGGACACATTTGGGTGAGAAAAGGCATAGGCAACAACCCTCAGCTTTCCTTCTTTGGTTCCCGAGGATTTGATTTCAAAGCATGGACAGAACCGCCTCGCCCCGGGTGACACAGAGCCACCTTCACACCATGTGGGGACCACCTTGGGCACAGAGAATGACAGTGGTGACAATTTAGAGAGGAAAATCAGAGGCTCTGGGCACCAGAGTGTGTGGAGGAGGTTCACTGTGGGAAGAGTGACACGGCTGCAGTGTGTTCCCATCCTCTCTCCAGCGCCATCACTTCACACCCCTCATTCTCCCAGTAACTGGCCAAGAAATATCAGTTATTTCAACCCCTCTTGCTTTGTAATATTTTTCCTGTGTAACAGCAACATTCTTGCCCAAAATCTGAAGGTCATTCACGGCTGAGCTGTGTTGACTCCATTTTTCCAACAGTCAGGAACCTCTTCTGGTGTTTTCTCGGCAGCTTCTTCACTCCTCCTGCATCCTTGGTCCGGAAAATGAGATTTCACTGAAAAACCTCCAGCCCTGCTCATCTGTGAGGGACACAGGTGTTTCTCTGTTTCACAGGTTGCTATGCAAAGAGAAAGAAACAAAAAAAACCTGATTTTCAGAATGTAATTTTGGTTAAACCCCACTAAGGGTTGTGTTTATAAAACAATCCTTGGGCTTATTTGTCTTAAATGAGCCCCAAAATATTTATCATAGTTTGCCCAGTCAGCCACTGGGATGAGGAAAGGCAGAACTGGGAGGATGGGGAGGGACCACCAGCAATAGGAATTGAGTCCAGCAGCAGGACTCTGCCCTGAGAACCTCCTCTGGGGGCTCCTGTGAATTCTCAGGGCCAGCGCGATAAATTGAATTATGGAACAATTTGGGATGGTTTGGGTCGGAAGGGACCTTAGAGCCCCTCTCATTCCACACCCTGCCATGGGCTGGGACACCCTCCACTATCCCAGGTTGTTCAAATCCCTGTCCAGCCCAGCCTGGGACACCTCCAGGGATGGGACAGCCACAGCTCCACGAGCTGGGATTTGTTCTGGGCATTCAGCCTGGCACCCACAGCAGCCCAGATGTGGCTTCTCCAATTCTCCACTGTCCAATTCCAGCTGGGAGCTGCCCCAGGGGCTCTGTGCTCCTACAGCTGATGCCAGGAACGCCTCTTCAGCACTCTGCTGACCCCTGTATCCCATCCCTGCCATTCCTTGTGGATCCATCGGTGCCAGCAGGAAGGCAGAATTCCTGCGTGGAGCTCCTCATCCTCGCTGGGAATCCTGCTGCAGGCACGGCACGGCACGGCGCAGCTCCCAGGCAGGGCAGCTGCTGGCGGACACAAAGGAATTCACCAAAATTAGTGGATCCGCCACCTCTGGGGGGTTCGAGTGTGCAGCAATTATCTCCTGAACCACCCGTCCCACCTTCCTCTGGGAATGCCCCCAGGCGCCGCCTCGCAGCGAGGGCTAATGAGTGGATTATTGCAGCATTTTAAAACTCAGCTGTTTTGTAAATTGGGATTATCCAGTGAAACCAAGAAGACTTTCAAGAAGGAGCAGCCCTCCACCCCCTCCTCGCTCTCTGCAGTGCCTGTAGCAGCAGCACGGCCACGGGGAAGGGCTCACTTTTTAAATTCTCCATCTCAAACGCTTCCTTCTCAATCAACATCAAGCCTCTCCCTCCTGCTCCACTTCTCCAGTGCCAGGGAGCTGCACTTCTCCCTGTCCCCGTCTCCCACTGAAAACATGGCAAATCCAGGCAGTTCTGAATTGCCAGAGATCTGTGAGCTTTAAGATTCCTTCCAACCCAGAGCATCCTGTGATTCCATAAATCAGTGTGGGGGCTCCCAGACAGCCCCTCAGCCCCTGGCCCCGGTGTCAGAGCAGGGTGGGACAGCCAGGGAGCCACCCCAGAGCCCTGGGCAGGGCCATCCGGGCAAAAGTTGGGAGATGTGGCTGGGAGTTTGCTGGCAGCATCTTCCCAGACCCAAAATATGTTAATGAAATATTTCAGTTTCGATGAACTGGCATTTTCTTTCCAAGTAAATTTCCCCCAGCTTTAGCTGGGAGCAAGTCCAGATCCCACAGCCCTCCCCTCCCCACACTGCTCCAACCACCAGCAGGGCTTGGCTGAGCCAGGTCCTGCACCCATGGCTGTCACCTGCCCCCCTGGCCAGGCTGGGATGTGTGAATGACAGATTTGAACCTGTGCTGGAGTCAAGCTTTGGACAAAATCCTCTGCCTGCTCCCAGAATCACCCCAAATAATTTGCTTTCCCAAGCCCTGTAAACCGGGATATTCTAATAACACTTTGGGGGAGAATTTCACACACACCAAAGGGACTGGTTGCCCCTTAATTCTTCCAGGAATCCATTTTTTGCAGGATTTTTTCTTTTTTTTTCTGAGCAGCACAGAGAGCTGTGTTCATCCTGTGGGGCTGAGGCACAGGGTGACCCCCAGCCCAAAGATTCTGATCCTAAACCCAACACAACCTGACCAGTGGGGTGAAACTCATCCCCCTCCCCAGAGCCCTGGCAGAGCAGCACAACAAAGGCGGAAATCCAAGGAGGTTCTTTGGAAAGCTGTTTCCATTTTCTGGAGCATTGTTCCGTGGGTATGAAGCGGAGCTGTTTCCCTGGGGTTCATCCCAGCTGAAGCCCAGGAACAACAGATTTTACCATAACGGGATGTGCCTGCAGACCCTCCCGGCACAGAGCAGCCCCAGCCCAGGAAATCTGGGATTTCCTAAAGGGAATGGATTGTCCTTGTCTGGGATGGTCCCTAATTTGCCTTGGGCATTGAGCAAGGAGGTCCCAGGGGACACTGTGCCCTGAGGGCTCCTCAATTTGCAAAGGTTTATTTTAAGCCAAAGATTTAAAGGCCACCAAAATTATTCAGCATTTCCCTGGCTGGGTGTGATGCCAGCCCCCGTCCCGACCAGCACATTCTCTCCCTGATTTTCCAAAGCCTTGTGCCTCCAGGGGTGACACTGTCTACAGGTCCTTGAAAATGTCACAGTTCTGCCTCCTCTCATTTGCTTCTCTTCCTTCTTCCAGGAGGGAAAGGAGGAGGGAAAACCCCTCAGGTTGCCCCTGAAACCCCTCCTTGATGTGTCCGTGCTCCCATTAGCTCGGTCCCCCCCCACGATGCCGTCGGGAGCAGGGTCGCCTTTGGCTCCCTTTCATCCCCTCTGTGACATTCAGGCTCTGCCGTGAGGGGCAGGCAGGATTTCCATTTGGAAGGATTTCCATTCTCAAGGATGCCGCCGAGCCCCCGGGGGCCTGCCATTAAAAAGAAGAGAAAAAAGGCAAGCCCAGCCTTCCTGGCTCTTTCTTTTCCCTTTTTCCCCCCAGTCAGAAGTCCCTAATTGGCCTGAACTCTGTGGGTGTCACGGGGGGCCCTCCTGGACCACCGACCCCAAACGAGACCCCGGCTCATCGGCTGTGGAAGGAGAGGCTGGAGCTGCTCATCTTCCCTCCCTGCTCCCACCAGAAACGCTGATTCCTGCAAAGCTGCAACAGAAAATTGTGGAATAAATAATTGCAAGGATCTGAAAAATGTTATTTTTGTGGCAGGGAATACATTTGGGGAAAGGGCGAAAAATAAATAAGAGGGAAAGGTTTTGAACTGATGAAGAAAACAGGGTCTGGTCAGAGCATCCCAGAGAGACCCCATTTGCCATTAGTGGGGAAAGCAAATTGCAGGCTAATTGCTGGACTTGGAAAGGGGATTTGCAATGTAGGGAACAGGATCTGGGTCATGATTGCTGTGTTCTGGGCACAAGTGAGCACTGGAGGGAAGCTGCTTTAGCCATCAGGTGTCCATTAGGGGTTGGGGGCAACGGGGATTTTGGGATGTGGCATCACCCTGGCAGCAGTGGTGGGACAGGGCAGCTCCTCCTCCCTGCTCTGGACTGGGACCACGTCCCACAGTGGCAGCTGTGACCCCACTCCATGCCAGGCTGGAGCAGCTGATGGTCCTGCAGCCTCACCCAGCACCTCCAGCTCCTCGTTCCAGTTCTCCCAGCACCGCTTCCTGCCCTTCCTGGGGTGATGGGGTGTTCGGGACTCTTCTCACCCAAAGCTGACCAAAACACTTCACCACTGGAGATGCTCTGGCCTGGGGGGAGTGCCAGGGGTGGAATCATCTTCCCTAGCATTGCCTTGTGGAAAGCATCTCCATGGGAATGGCGATGGAGAAGGGAGGGGAGAGTGGGACTCAGGGACAGTGGGACACAAGGACACAGGGACACAAGGACACAGGGACACAGGGACAGTGGGACACAAGGACACAAGGACACAGGACACAGGGACACAGGGACAGTGGGACAGTGGGACACAGGGACAGTGGGACACAGGACACAGGGAGACAGAGACACAGGGACACAGGGACACAAGGACACAGGGACACAGGGACAGTGGGACACAAACACGAGGACACAAGGACACAGGACACAGGGACACAGGGACACAGGGACAGTGGGACACAGGGACACAGGGACAGTGGGACACAGGGACACAAGGACACAAGGACACAGGGACACAGGACACAGGGACACAGGGACAGTGGGGCACAGGGACACAGGGACAGTGGGACACAGGGACACAAAGACACAAGGACACAGGGACACAGGGACACAGGACACAGGGACACAGGGCTGTGGGAGCAGCACAATCCAAAGAGTGGGTGCACCAACTCTTTCCTGCTCTCCCTGCTTGAAGGCAGAGAGAGAAATAAAGGACAGAGAGGAGGAAATAAAAGAAGATGAAGGACAGAAAGGGAAGAAGGTAGGACAGGTGTTTTCCACTGAGCTATTTTTGGGAGGCTCGGGGCATCTCAAACAGGAACAGCCCATCACATGCAGACCCTGGTACCTGGTGGCTCTTGGAGGATGTTGTTTGAGCGCAGATGGTCCCCAACTCTTGGTGGGGTCAGATCATCATGGTGGGGAAAGAATCCCAGAGGCTGAATTCACTCACTGCCCAAACCAGGACACCCTGTGTGTTCCAGCTGGGAAAGTGATGAGAAATTCCAAGGATCCTGAAAGCCAGCCCCAGCTGAGCACTCCCAGGAGGTGTCCTGAAGGCTCCCCCCACCAGCCCACCCAGATTTCATTCCCAACAAGCAATTCCCACCCCCAACCCAGGCACCAGGAGCCCTGGGATGAGGCACACACGGTGCTGGAGCTGAACACCCCCACAGGCAGCCAGGAAAAGGAGCAGTGTCACCCTCGGAGGCTGGCACCGTGCTGTGTTTCATAGTAACGAGGAAATATTTTATGCATCAAAAGTAATATTTTGGCAAGATCCTTCCCAGGCACTTGTAAGTGCTTATCACGGTGTGGGAGCCTGGATGCTCCAGGCCCTTGGACTCAGATGCTCTTTGTTCTTGTACAACCTGATGTAGGTGCTGCTGCAGAGAGAAAAATAAACACTAAAATCGGAATAAACACCCCGTTGTCTGCTGCCCCCACCAACTGTGTCTGTTCCTAAAATAATTGCGTCTGTGGTAAACGCTGACTAATTAATGTGCACATATTTAGAAGAGGATTAACATCAATAATAATCAATGCAGATCTATTATGGTTAATTACGGATGTGGATCTATTGCATAGCTCCTAATCTTCTATAAATATGGTTTTTATAATCACTTTGTTAGCAGGTATCTAAAGCAATGCAAAGAATTTGCAATACAAGTTTAGAGCCTGGCTCTGTTCCAGCTCAGGTAATTACACCCTGGCTCGGTCTATCCCTCTGCAGCTCCCCCGGGAATATATTTATTTTTAACTTCTTACCCAGAACTGTCTCATGTCACTGAGGGCCGTGTGCTGTGTGACACCACAAAGGGCTCAGAGCACAGGGGGGATGTGGGATCTCTCTGGGTGAACCTGAGAACAAGCTGGGTGTGTTTAGTCCATTACAGTTTGGGATTAGGTTGCTATTAGTCTCTACAGAACATCAGGAATAGCTCTTTAGTCTGGGGAGAGAGGCTGATAAATAACAAGGAGGATCTGAGAGCTCTGTTGGATGAAACCCTCCTCTCTGTGTGTCTGGGCTCCTCACTTCTCCACAGCCACTGATCTCCTTGGGGACCAGTGCTCAAATCCTGCTGGTGCTGCAGCTCAGGTGGGGCTGATCCATCCCAGCACCCCAGCAGGGCTTGGTGCACAGGGATCCCAAGGAGCCCTCAGCTCTGGGGGATGCTCATGGAGCTGTGGGAAGGGGCAGTGGGAGCTCTACAGAGCCAGTGGGGTGTGGGGTTTGGGCTGGAGGAGGAAAACCCCAATCCAGCAGCAGGAAGCGTGGGAGCTGGGTGAGCAGTGGTTCCCTCTCACCTCTGCCCAGGCTGCTGAGCTGCTCTTGGAGTTTGGAAGCACCAGCCTCCGTGGGTTTCTTTTTTTTTTTTCCCTTTTTTTTTGGAGCAGTGACCTTGGGAAAAGTGATCTGGGGTGGGAGCTGTCACAGTGTGAAAGGGAAAGAGGTGACAGCTGCACAAACCTCAGGCGGTCCGGGAGGCTCAGGAAGCAAAAAACAACATCCATGTTTCACCACAGCCCCAATTACAACAGGGTTAAGTTTGGCACTTCAGCAGTCAAAACATCTTCCCAAAGTCTCCTCAGGCTGGAATCCCCCTCCAAGAGCCATGGGAAGGAGGACTGGTAACCCAATCTGCTGCCCCAGATTATACAGTGTCCAAGCATTTAATTGAGATTAATCACTTCTTCCCCCATGCCCAGAAATACCTTTCATGTCTGGAACACTCTTCCCCGTCCTCAACCACTTGAACTTTGAGACTTGTGGGCGATGGAGATGGAGGGGGAGAGGGCAGGGTGGGATCCATCAGCCAGGCAGCCCTTCCTGAGTGTCCCATGCTGGTCTAGAGGGTGAGACACCACCCAGGAGCCCCGAGGGAGCAGCTTCTCTGCCTCCCTCCCACCACGTTGTGCCTCACCCCCCAGAGGCCCGTGGTGTGACACTGATCAATGGTTTGATCATTGGAAACCCCAGCTCGTGTGACCTGCTCAGGCGCTGTGGTAGCAGCAGGACAGGTGGAGAGGGTGACCTGAAATCTGGCAGTGTTTTATTTCAACCTAAACCTGAAATCTGGCAATGTTTTATTTAAACCAAAACCTGAAATCTGGCAGTGTTTTATTTCAACCTAAACCTAAAATCTGGCAGTGTTTTATTTAAACCTAAACTTGAAATCTGGCAGTGTTTTATTTCAACCTAAACCTGAAATCTGGCAATGTTTTATTTAAACCTGAACCTGAAATCTGGCAGTTTTATTTAAACCTAAACCTGAAATCTGGCAGTGTTTTATTTCAACCTAAACCTGAAATCTGGCAGTGTTTTATTTCAACCTAAACCTAAAATCTGGCAGTATTTTATTTCAACCTAAACCTGAAATCTGGCAGTGTTTTATTTAAACCAAAACCTGAAATCTGGCAGTGTTTTATTTCAACCTAAACCTAAAATCTGGCAGTGTTTTATTTCAACCTAAACCTGAAATCTGGCAGTGTTTTATTTCAACCTAAACCTGAAATCTGGCAATGTTTTATTTAAACCTAAACCTGAAATCTGGCAGTTTTATTTAAACCTAAACCTGAAATCTGGCAGTGTTTTATTTCAACCTAAACCTGAAATCTGGCAATGTTTTATTTAAACCTAAACTTGAAATCTGGCAGTGTTTTATTTAAACCTAAACTTGAAATCTGGCAGTGTTTTATTTCAACCTAAACCTGAAATCTGGCAATGTTTTATTTCAACCTAAACCTGAAATCTGGCAGAATTTTATTTCAACCTAAACCTGGGCTCAGCAGTGCTGAATTAACAGCTGCACTCGATGATCTCAAAGGTCTTTTCCAACCTGAATTATTCCATGGTTCTCTGAACCATCCCTCCCTGCTGCCACACAGGAGACAGCACAATTCCACCAGGCAGCTCTGGGGAGGTGAGGAACCCTCTCAGCTGCCAGGGGCGATAATTCTCCTTCCTTCAGCAATGGGAGTGAAGCAGATGTGTGTAATTCTCCAGGATTTGGTAATGTTTGGTAACATGCAACAGCCTGAAGCACTGGGGTGGTTTCCCAGCCTGGAAGAGGTGGGAATCTCCCTGCAGTCATCATGAGTGAGGTATGTGTGACCTTGCTTGTCTGTTCCTTCGTGGGGCTGGCAGGAGAGATGCCCACCCCAGGCAGTCTGGGTTGGGGTCAGGAACATCCCTATCACATGGATGGGGACACAGGGCATGTCCTGGGACATGGGGCAGGGAAAAGCAGCCTGGACAGAGTGGGATGGTGAGGGCAGCCTGGCTTCCTGCTCCAGGAGGTTCTGGGGCTGCTGGGCTGGGCTGGGTGACAGGAAGGGACACGGAGGTTCCTGCTCCAGGAGGTTCTGGGATTGCTGGGCTGGGTGACAGTAAGGGACACGGAGGTTCCTGCTCTGCTCCAGAAGGTTCTGGGATTGCTGGGAGGCTCAGCAGGCCGTGCTGCTGGCACAGCCATGCGTGCAAGCTTTGCTTTTCCATTTTAACCTAAAGACCCGAGGAGATTGGGTTCCAGCTGACAAGCCATAAAAGCTGTCGTGTCCTGTATCACAGCAAACATCTGCCAGAGGCATGGCTCCCAGCGGGATCCGCGCTCCAACACGAGTTCAAGGGCTTTCTGGGGGCTTGCTGGGGGAGAGCACAGGGAGGAAGAGGAGCAGCAGTGCCCCCGAGGTGCTCTTGGCCAAGCACAGAGGAACTGCAGCTTGGGCTGGAGCTGGGGCAGGCTCTGCAAAGGTCAGCAGCATTCCAGCTGTGGGACACCCGCTCTGGGAAACTGGAGAAGGAGCTGGAATGGCTGCTGCAGGACACGGTTTGAGGCAGCTCGTCCCTGCCTTAGGGGGGCTGCTGTGTTTATGGGTTCTGTCCCAGGACAGGATAGGTTTGCACTTTACCAGAGCTCAGAGCCCCTTCTTGGCACCAGCAGTGCTTGGGATCAGGCCTTGGGGCTGAGTGTGGGGGGTTTATGGGAGCAGAGCCCCACAGACTGCTGGGGATGGGAGGGAAGGGTGGGGGAAAGGAGCTGCTCAAACCTGAGCCAACCTTCTCCTTCCTAAAGCAACCCCAATGAAGGGAACTGACTCCCATCCCTCTGCCAGACCTTTCTGCCCTCCCTGGCTGCCCTGTGTGGCCATTTTGGGGGGTACAGGACAGTCACGGGGCTGGAGCACAGGAAAAGTGTCTGGGAGGGGAGGGCTGGTGACCAGGCTGCATCCCAGAGGTGGCACGGTGGCTGCGTCCTGCTCTGGTGGCACAGTGTCCCTGTCCTGCTCCCAGAGAGCACAGCCATGGGGCTGGACAGAGCATTGCACAGCCCCCCAGGGCACTCCAGCCATCCCCAGGCAGTGCAGGCAGCAGCTGCCAGGGAGGAAAAGCCAAAGCAGAGCTGTGTGTGGCAACTGAGAAGGAAATGAGTGTAGAACCTGCAGGACTCACTAATGGCCTCCACCGTGCGCCTCTGCCTCGTACGAGGCCTTCACTGTGCGAGTTTGGACACATCCCATTTCCCACAGACCCTCATTATCCTACTCGTGTTCACCACAGTTCTCCATAAATATTTTATGAGCATCCTCTTTGCAAGGCTTTCGTTTGGATTTGCCCTGTGAAAGCGTCTGCCTGGCAAGGAGAGGAGAGGGAAATGAATAACAAGAATGATCACGGAGAAGGGTTTGGAGGGGGTGGAGGGGATGGAGGGGAGAAGGAGCCTCTCTCCCTCTCTCTCTCCTTGATAACTGGGCTGCCTCATCTCTGCTCTTGTGTGATAACAGCAGAGCAGCTGCGTCCCTGGGCCGGATCCTTCGGAGCGCTGCTCTCGGGAGCGGTGCCCAGCTGCCTGTGCCACCACCCAGGGGACAGAGCCCAGCGGTGCCCAGCTGCCTGTGCCACCACCCAGGGGACAGAGCCCAGCAGTGCCGTGTCCTGCCGGGGTTAGGGAGAGGGACAGCGAGGAGAGGAGACAGCCCCAGCATGAGGAGACACGGCCACTGCTGTGCCCTGCTTGGCTCAGGCCCTGGCACACGGGGATGCTTCAGCACTTCCAATCCTGCCCACGCCTGGCAGAGCAGGAGCCCTGGTGCAGCGGGGCACAGGTGTGGGGGGCACAGGTGTGCTCTGACAGGGCACCTCCAACACAGCATCCACACACAGCATCCACACACAGCATCCTCCAACACAGCATCCACACACAGCCTTCCCTGCACACAGAATTCCACATACAGAATTCCACACACAGAATTCCATGCACACAGAATTCCCATGCCACACACAGAATTCCCACACACAGCATCCCTGCACACAGAATTCCACACACATCCCTGCACAGAATTCCACACACACAGCATTCCCTGCACACAGAATTCCACACAGCATTCCCTGCACACAGCATCCACACACAGCATTCCCTGCACTCAGAATTCCCTGCACACAGAATTTCCTGCACACAGAATTCCACACACAGCATTCCCTGCACACAGCATTCCCTACACCCACAGCACACAGCATCCCCCATTCCACACACACAGTTTCCCTGGGTCACTGTGCAGGTGGGGACACGTGTCACCAACTCCATCTTGTCCCCCTGGCTCAGGCACGTTGGCCATGGCCCCGTTTGCCTTTGGGACCTGCCCCTGGGTGCTGCAGCCCCGCCATGGGGTTTCTCTCCTCTGGTTTCCGAGGCAGAGTCCGAGCCCATTGCAGCCCACCTCCACCCAGGAGAGCCTCCTGCCTGTCCTTCTGCTTCACAAGCGAGCTGAGGCTGGCTGGGAAGCAAGAATTCCATTTAGGGGAAAAAAAAACAACAAACCCTGAGGTTTGGAAATTGGTTTTCATCATCTTTTTGGAGGGGGAGCGGAGTGCTGATGACACCAAGGCAGGAAGGGAGCTGCTGGCACTGCTCTCCCTCTTTGTGACCATAGCCCTGCAACCCTGCATTTCTGTGGATGAAGGACCTGGGGCAGAGATCAAACCATTCCTGGGCTCTCTCCAGAGAGTTCCATTTAAGGACCTCATAAATCTTCTCAGCTGTCCAATGGGACAATCCTCCCATCCTGCTGGAGGAGCTGCACTGCAAATTCCTCACCAGACAAAGCTTTCCCAGAAAGGGGCTGAGCTGGGCGGGGTTGGGTGAGCTGCATAGGGGGCTGGTGCTGCCCCAGGAGCCACCAAGCCCAGGGGGTGAGGTTTGAGGGTCTCTTTGACCCTCTGGGATTGGAAAATGTCTCTAGTAAAGGAGATAACACAATAGGGATGTTCCAGAAGAGCACCCATACCCAGGACACAGCAAATCCCACTTCCCTCCCCAGCCCTGTAGCCCACATAGCCTCAGAGGCTTGTCAGGAGAGGTTTCCTCCCCAGATTTTCCTTCAGCAGATGCTTTTGTGCATTTATGAATGAGGAGCTGGGCTCACACCCTTCCCTCTGCACAACGGCAGCTCTTGCTGCTGGGGTTTTCCTGCTGAGGTACATTCCTAAATAAATAAATAAAGCAGTTAAATAATTTCCTGTCTAATTGGTAAGAGGATGAAATAAGTGACCTAATCAGCCTTTTCTGTCTCTTGTTTCTGCCTAGCTCTGACCTTACTCAGCCCAGCTTGGCAGTACAGGGAGCCCAGTGTGTGTGGCTGGGTTGGCCCCATTTTCCCTGGAGCAGATATGGGAAGCCTCAGGCTTGTGGGCTCTGAGCTTTCCTCGGCTCATTTCAATCCCATCAACCCTTACCTGGAGCTGCAGAGGCCATAAAGCTTCTCTGTGCATCCCAGTTCTCCGTGTGCAGCTGTTGGGAAGCAGGCCAGCCCGAATGTTTGTTGAGATGCTCCCATAAAGCTAAAAAAGCCTGGAATTACACCAAACCAGGCTGGTCTCCTGTTCCCCAGTGCAGCCAACGCTGGCTCCAGGGTGAGTTGTCAGTGTCCAGCCCTGGATGGTGCAAGGAAACTGCTCCAGGATTTGTTACTGAGCGGGAGGAGAAGCCAGGAACACTCCTGTCAGGACTGGGCTGGGACCCAGCGTGCAGGAGCACCACCAGAACAAGGCCCTCTGTCCCTGGTAAGAGGAATTTGGTGTTTCCAATGAGCCATTCCTGCTCCCTGTGCCATCCCCAAGCAGCTGCAGGGCTGCACACTTTGGAAGTCCAGCTGATCTCCCAGGGCCACAGCAGGACGGTCCCATCTCTTCCCAGAGAGGAGTTTCTCACTCCTCTGCGTCTCTCCATTGGATTATTTGGATTATTTCCCTGAAATTTATCATCTGTTTTCCTTTCCTCAATTCCACCTTCCTAACTCCACATTCCTTCACCTTTCTAAATCATTCCCCTCCCTTCTGCCTGCTGACACCTCTAAACCAGCTGAAGGTCAATGGTTTGACACCTCTCGCCTGCTTTTCTGCCTCTTCCACCCCAACACCAGCAGGTTCCAGTCCACAGACTGTCCCCATGGGGTGTCCCCCACTCTAAAGCTGATTTTCCCTCCTGGTTCCATGACCCAGCTCCCAGGTGACAGCCCTGAACAAAGAAGCCTTGGGGTGAATTGCTCAGCCTCCTGCAGCGATTTCCCAGTTTTCCAGCAGCTCTGCTGACCTGTTGGCCATGCATAGGTGAGGACATCTGCCACCCCACCCACATGGGCATCCTCTTCCTCTTCCTTCTCTTTCTCGTCTTTTCCTCTTTCTCTCCAGCCCTCCCCAAGCAGTTACTTGGGCTCTGCTCTCCCCCTGCCTGTCCTGCCCACGTCTCCTCCATCCCTTGGTGTCCAGGGGTGTGTTCCCAAATCCTGGAAGGAAAAGTCAGGCAGGGAGAGCTCCGTGCTCCACCTCCGCTGCACCTTCCAGCCCCCCATCCCTCTGAAATTTGTCGCTCTGATCCCGTTTGGACACCGCTAACTCCGGCATCCTCCCCCTCCGCCTTCCCTCTCCGGTGCCTCGCGGTGACTCCCGCAGGCGCTGCCTTATCTCCAGCCCATTTGTTATTCCCATTCCTATTCATCCCGCGTTCCCGGGCTGCTTGTGCCGCGGGAGACAGGAAAACAAAGTCAGCTCTGGCCTCGGGGGACCCCGCGCTCGGCAGAGGGATGCGGAATTCGGAGCAGCTTTCCCCGAGCCTGCACGGCCAGCTCATCTCCCGTGGCTGTCACGGAGGGAGCCGGACTGAGAGCGAGTGGATGCCCAGGAGAACGTCCACGAACCCCTGCCAGCCGCCCTGTACCCTGCCCCGGGTGTTGTGACACACGGTGACACGGTGACACGCTCCCGAGGTGGCACTGCCGAGCTGGAGGAGCCGACATCTCCTCCGCAGATGGATTTCAGAGCAGGGACCATTCATCACCCAATATTCCTGTATTTATTTGGGGTTGGTCTTGAAGTGTTGTTGCTTTTGACAGCTCGGTCTGTGCTGGGGAGGGACGAGGGAGGGATGAAAGGATGGGGGGCACCATCCATCACCTCCCGAGATCCATTCCTGCATCCATCCCTCAACTGCCCAACCCCACAGGGGACAAGGCTGAGCAGCCAGGACATGGGGGGTGAAATCCCAGATTATCTCGACTCAGAAGGGACCCACGAGGATCTCTGAGCCCAACTCCTGGCCCTGCACAGGACACTCCAACCATCCCAGCCTGTGCTCTGCCCAGAGCAGAGGCTGCCTCCCACGAGCTCTTCCATCCCTCTTCCTCTTCCCTCCAAGGGCCGATGCCTTAGGGCTGCTTTAGTCTTATCCTTAATAGGAGAAATTCAAGGCTAAGGATGGCTGCAAACTGGAAAACAAATTCCCCAAAAGTAGGGCAGGCCACAGAGCTGAGCCGAGCCCATCGCATTGTCTTCTCTCGGAGAAGTTCACATTTTTTCAGTGAAAAACAAAATTAAAGCAAACAAGTTGTGTTTGTTGGGATTTTGTTCTGGCTGTTGTGTGCCCTGTGCCTGTGTGCATGCGTGGAATCCCTTGCTCCAGCTCTTTTCCCAAGGGAAGCCGAAGTAGGGAAATAAAAACCTAAAGTGTTTTTTTTATCATTGCTGCTCAGAAACTAAACAATTTCAGCTATGCAGGATCCTCACAGAGGAAGGTAATTGAGATCACAGAGGCTTTTTTCCCACACAGGCATTTCCATGAGGAGGGTTTGATCCGCCAGTTTTAAGAGCTTTGTTTTTAAATATGCTTTTCCTACATGGCAAAAGAACTTTCCCCAAACCAGTGTTTTGCCCCAAACCCTCCTGTTCAAGCTGTCCCCAAGGCTAGGGATGTGCTAACCCAGGTGACTCAGGCTCCTGACAGCCCCACTATCAGGAGCAATATCACTAATTAAGGTGGAATTATGTGTCTGGTGACCCAACAGAGGAGGAGGAGAAAGAGAGAGAGCTTGGCCTAAAAAGGTGTAAATAAAGGACAACTGGTTTGTGAGACCCAGGCAGGGAATGGTTTGATCAGATCCTAATGAACAAATGGCTCAAAGCACACCTGGAGCTCAGATCCCAGAGACACCAGTGACCAACCCAGCCCTTCAGGGCCACCATGGCACTGGCGGCACCACAAAAGGCCTGGGAGCTTCCAGAGATGCTGATGGGACAGCCAAACCCCACCTTGTGGGACCTCCTGGGTGCTTACCCCTTCTCCACTCCCTCCACCCTCCCTCCTCATGAAGATGGACCCGTGTGGATCCATTCATCCATCGAGGGCTTGCTTCACCTCGTCTCTACAAGGAAATCCTGCCAGGCAGGACCAGAGCTGGGCTCCCCATGGCAGCAGTGCCCCACTCCCAACACTATTTGTGAGCCTCCTGCTTTTCCCCCAGCCCAGACCCGCAGCCCCGGGATGCAGGGAGAGATAAGGCCCTGCTCACGTTACCTGATGCTGCCTTCCTGCCACCTGATAGCATTAATTATGACTTATTCTAATATGAAAGGACCCCTTCAGAAGGCTTCCCCCTGCTCTGCCTCCATCCCCGTGCCCACCACGGGGACCTCCCACCCCTCCCGCCTCCCCTTCCCCAGCCCACGGGACTTCCCAGTTTTCAGCAACACGAGATACAGGAGGCTCTTTGAAAACGCTGCTGGCTGGCAGCTTTCCCACCTCAGTTTCAAATCTCACTGGATAATATTCTCCATATTCCTTTATGGAAACCAGAAATTCTGGCTTGGCCGTGTCTCGGTATGGCTGTGCTTGTGGTGGGTGTGAGGAGCTGGGGGACAGCAGCAGTGACAGAGGTGACAGAGGTGACAGCAGACACAGCCCGTGCCACTAGCCATCAAATAAGGCCACAGAAGGTGGAGCTGGGGGAAACTCCTCACCCAATTGCAACACCGACCCAACGGGAATGATCTTGTACCCCCCAAAAAAGGGAAAAATCCAACCAAATCCTCCAGGTTTGTTCTGCTGGCTTTGAAGGAAAGCTTCTTGAAGCTCTGTGATTTGGGCTGAAACGATGTTTTCAGGAGAAATTTGCCTGTGTTTAACTCAAGCCCACTTAAGAAGCTTAAAAAGGAAAAGCTTGGAGCGCACGTGGAATGTTTGCTCGATGATTGGAGTAAACGTTTGGGTTGACTTGAGGCAAGGTTTTAGACAGGGGGAATTTTTCATTTTGTTTTTCATTTTACTGAGTGCAAGTTTGGGTTTTGTCTGTGTCTCCCAAGTTTCCTGTAAGCCCTGTGGGAAGATGGGCTGCCAAGGGCTGGGACAGCCCCATGCCCCAGTGCAGGGATGGTTATTGAATTCCTACAGGGCCCAGAATGGCCAGAGCCTGCAAATAACCTGATGTGCTCTCCAGCTGCCAGGGATTCCCAGCCTGGGCTGTATGGGATTATCCAGAATGGGAAGGGCTCTGCTGGAGCACAAGGGAATAATCCAGGGTCTCCAGTTCTGGGATCCCTCTGGAGAGGACTGCTTAGAAAAACTCCCTTGTAAATGGGGTGAAAACAGGTTTTGTCCCAGGATGTCAGTGAGGGAAAACCACAAATCTGCTCTCATCTGGTGCTGAAGGCGTGGGAGGGTGACACGTCCTGTGAGGTGACAGGGGGACATCTGTATTTCCATACAATATACAAATGAGCCAGGCATGGGGATAACTGGGTGGGACGCTCTCAGGAACAGGGCAGGCATGGGCAGGTAACAGAGCCATCCCAAGGGAAAATGGGATGGGTATGGAGCTGAGCACAGGGGTAGCAAGAGCTAAAAATGCTCATTTTCAAGCCCCAAAATGTAACTTATCCCCCTGGATAAGGATGGTGCCACTCCAAGGACAGGGACTGATGGAAGGAAAGGACAAGAATAAAGGGGGGCTCTTTGCCCTAAAACACCCTCAAAACCCTTAAAACCTTCATTGTGGCTTGAGTCTGACTCTGCAGAAGCTGCTTTGAGCAGCCAAGTGACAGCAGGGATGGGAAGGATCCTGCCTGAGGGCAGGAGTGGGGGCGCAGCCCCAGGAATGCCGGGACACCCATCCAACTGGTGCTGAGAAGGGAATGTCAGCTCAGCTCAGGAATGCTCCCTGCCAGCCCCTGGAGTGGAACTGCCAGGCCTCCCGCTGCTCTTCATCCACAGCACGTTGAGGGGCTAAATGTATTCCCAGCCTAACACAGCAGGGCCTTGCTAATCTGCCCTTCATCACAGGGACACCCAGAACTGGCCCTCTCCATGTCCCAGAGCAGGCTTAACAGCAGGACAGCAGGACAGCAGGACAGCAGGACAGCAGGACAGCAGGACAGCAGGACCAGGGTCTCCTGTCACCCGAGGATGTGCAGCAGTAATCGGAACAGAGCTGCTTGTCACAGGGAATGAGCTTCCCACCAGCCTGACCTCACCCCGTGCTGGACTGGGGAACAAATTGCATTTGTTAATTTGCAGAACAGTTCTCCTGGTCACTAGTGTGACTCAGGTCCTAATCCTGGGGTGTTTTCATGGAATCCGAGGCTGGTTTGGGTTGGGAGGGACCTCAAAGCCCATCCAGTGCCACCTTCCACTGTCCCAAGTTGCTCCAAGCCCCATCCAACCTGGCCTTGGGCACTCCCAGGGATGGGGACTCCACAACCTCTGTGATTTTCCTTGTGGATCTCAAATCCCCATCCCAGGGCCTGGCTCCTGGATCAGGGCTGTTTGGGGAACAGGGCCAGCGTTGAGCTGGGCCTTTGGAGTCAGTGATGGGACATCACTCCTGTCCCTGTGCCTGGAGAAGCCCAGGATGGCATCAGCCAGGAGGGAGCGAGCAGCACACCGCTCACAGCAGAGCCAGGCACGCACAGGAGCTGCCTCCAACTCACACCCCAAAAGATAAATTACTTCATCCAGCAAAACTGGGCAAGAAATGCTCCCCAGGGGTTCTGGGCAAAGGCTGGATGAGGTGGACATTCCCCACTGAGCCCTTGCTCTGGGAGGAGAGCCCAGCCAGCCCTGTTCCCACATCCCAGGGGAAACAGGAGCCGGGGAAGGGGGAGCCAAGGTGCTGCCTGGTGCTCGGCCACCCGTAGCCAGCGAGTCCCATCTCCCAATCCCTGTGCCTGCATTAGCATTCCCCAAATCCTTTTAACGCGCTGATCTGATAAGGAATCTGCCCGTATTGGATTTTTTTTTCCCGGTGACACATAACCCAGCTGGCTGGGTGGCGGCTCGGGGAGGAATCAAACGGTCAGGAACAAATGAGTAAATCAAGTTACCATTTTACATCTCTTTAAGTTGTTTCCCTCTAAGAGCTCCCCAGATTTTATCTCAGGTAGCTTAATTGGAACAGGAGAGCCGGGGCTCCTCGGAGCGGCCGGGCTTTCCAAGGGAAGGGCAGCCCCCACCAGGTAGGAGGGAGCTTTGCTCGGGAAAGGCAGGGATCATTTATCCACTCTGGTGGGAAGTCTAGCAAACGGCCGGGGGAAGGAGACAGCCCGGGAGCTGAGCGCTGCAGGGACAGGGCTCTGCCTCTTGGGGGTCCCTCAGCATCACCTGCCTGGCACCCTCAGCATCACCAGCTCAGCATTCTGATCTTCACCTGCCGGGCACCCTCAGCATCACCTGCCTGGCACCCTGATCTTCACCTGCCGGGCACCCTCAGCATCACCTGCCTGGCATCCTCACCTTCACCTGCCTGGCACCCTCAGCATCACCTGCCTGGCACCCTCAGCATCTCCTGCCTGGCATCCTCACCTTCACCTGCCTGGCACCCTCAGCATCACCCGCCTGGCACCCTCAGCATCTCCTGCCTGGCATCCTCACCTTCACCTGCCTGGCACCCTCAGCATCACCTGCCTGGCATCCTCACCTTCACCAGCCTGGCACCCTCAGCATCACCAGCCTGGCACCCTCAGCATCACCAGCCTGGCACCCTCACATTCACCTGCCTGGCACCCTGACCTTCACCTGCCTGGCATCCTCACCTTCACCAGCCTGGCACCCTCAGCATCACCTGCCTGGCACCCTCAGCATCACCAGCTCATCCCTGGCATCCCACAGTGCCCTCCCTGCCAGCATCTGCTGGATGCTTTTGTCTCTAGAGACTCACAGGGCTTCCCCAGGTTTCACCCTACCTGCTTCCATCTCCCTTTTCCTCGTTCCCTGGCATCAGCTGTCTCCAGCCCCCAGAGCCAGAACTCCTGGGAATTTGTGCCTTGGGACTACAAGTTGCTCATCCAAGGAGAACCCAGCAACTGCCGTCACTCCCTGAGCCCCTGGGGGCAGGAGGATGCTCAGGAGCCTTGTCCTGGGCTGCTCCATCCTGCTGCTACCTCGGATGGAGCCCTCAGCAGTTCCCTGGGCTGGGAATCCTGTGCACATTCCCTACACACCAGGATAGCACATCACCCCAGGTGTGCAGACACACCCCAGGCTGCCCCAGACTGGGAGAACTGGGCAGCTGCTCTGGGCTTTGCTGTTTTCTGCTCCTGAAGTGTTTCCGTACAGAAATTTGCCCGGATTTCCCTAAACTAAGAGATAATAACCTGAGGAATTCCTAGTCAGGCTTCATTGGCCATGGCATTTCACTGCTCTTTCACAAATCCCTGATGTCTTCCTACCCCAAAACACAGCAGAAACAGAAAACAAATCAATCCACATAACAACAGCATGATCAGCTTTTGTCTGGCCCGGAAGAGAGGAGAGAGAAGGGAAGAGAGGAGAGATGGAGTGATAGGGAGAGAAGGAGAGAAAGTGCAGGGCTGAGGAGGGGCAGCATTTATGGACTGGTTGGAAACCATCAATCACTGTTAGTGCAAGAGGCTGTTTAGAGCTGGTGAGTATTAAATTCCAGCAGAATTTGATGAATAACAGGAGGAAAAACATTCCTGTTGTAGAAGAATAAAAACAAGAGTTCCCTCTTCCCCCTGTGCCAAACATCCCCAACCTGAGGGAAAGTCCTGGGAAAGGTTCCTGAGCAAGGGGACGTGGAGCAGCCTCATTGGGAACTCCAGAGGGGCTGCAGGGCTGGAAAGGATCTGAACTGGAACATGCAGGACCTTGCTTTCCCAACCCAAACCTCCAGCTGGGGTGGAATGGACAGGGAGTGGCTCATTTTGCCTTAATGATCAGCCAGACCCTGGTAATTGTTAGCAACTGGAGTGAGCCTGCTCAGATAAAATCAGGCTTCCCAAACCCTGCACCCTTTGGGGCTCAGAGGGGTTCCTGCTGCTGAACCTGTCATTGCACTGGCTGGGACACACTCAGGGCTGCCCTCCTGTCTCTAAAGATGCAGACCCCAAACGCACAGACCCTGGTGATGGAGATTGGCATTTGTTGCTTCCCCACATCATTCTCCAAAGCAGTCAGCAGCAGCATCTCTTCTTAATTAGACAGGCTGGTAATGAGAGCCGAGGGCCCCAGAGGCTTGTCTGACATCACCAGGTATTGCTGTCAAGCAGACACAGAAAAATGCACTGAGATTCAGCCAGAACATCCCCATAATCAGGGAATTTGTCCTAAAAATGCAGGGGCTGATGCTTTGCTTTGTCTTTGGTGTGTCTGAGTGCTGGGGAGGAGGGAGGGGAGCACCTGAACCCAGGCAGATTTGGAAAACATCAAACAATGGCACAGGGGGCACTTGGGCTTCTGATGAAGAATTAATTTGCCATCAGCACAAACGTGAAAGGGAAGGGCTGGTACAGCTCAGGTGACCTTTTCCCAGAGCTGTGTGGGCTGTCAGGGTGACAAATGGGACACCTGGGTGCTGGCACAAAGCGGTAGCACTCCAAGGTCACCTCAGTTTGCTAAACAAGGGGTGGCTGTGCTTTGGGGCCAGAGCCTGGACCCCCAGGCTGCTGTGGGAGGGGGGACTGAGGCATTCCCACTCTGGGCACATCCCAGAGGATGGGCAGTGGCTGTGCACAGCTGGGCACAGACCCCAGCGTGGCCATGGCAACGTGAGCATGGCATGGGCATGACATGAACATGAGCATGGTCACTCACCATGGAGCACCAGGCTCTGAGCCAGCCCCCTCCTGCCCCCAGAGGTGCCAACACTGCTGCAGGAACAGGACTGTAAGAGCCGAAATGAAGGATGTGGGACTCCAGGGGCTCTCCAAAATGCAGTTTATTCCATGTGAGAGTTACAGCAGCCCTGGGTCGTGGGTGGCAGAGCTGTGCCTACAGCTGTCAGCTCCAGCTGCAGGCAGGCCTGGAGACCCTTTGGGTTTGCTTACAATGCATTATATACTTTTCTTTTGGTTACAATGCATTATAGACTTTTCCTTCATTGGCATCTTAATACAGTAGAACCAATCTATACCTTAACTTTAACCTATAGCCTATCATAACTACTATAATTACCATACCCATGTTTCTACTCTCCAATCACTAAAAGTTAGTGCACTACAGTTTTAGCTAGAAGTTGTTTTTCAGTTTTCTTGCAGTGGAAAATTCAGAGACCTTTTTTCTACTTGCAACATTGGCAGGCTTGTTTGCCTGTGCTCTCCTTCTGCTTGGTAAAATATCTTCTTGTTTGAGGTGGGTTTATCCTTTACTCTAAGCCATAAAAACCCCTTCTAACTAACACACACTTTGCCTCCTTGGTTATCCAGTAAGACTGGCTCAGCAATTCTTTTCTTCTATATCAAAACTTGCTTCCATCTCCATTCCTTCTTCAGATTCTACATTCAAAAATCTTTCTGCTAAGCACACATATCTGTGAGACTCTCTTGTCAAACTTTCATCCTTCCCAACACAGGACGATGGCCACGGAATGTCCCCTGAAGGCACCGTGCCATGGAGGGCGGGCACAGAATTCCCAGCACCTGGCAAGGCACCCACCGAGAGCCTGGAGGGATGGTGGCACAGCTGGGAGCAGGGTCCCCCTGGGGCTCTGTCCCTGTGTCCCCTGGGCCCTATCCCTGCCATGTGGCAGCAGCCCAAGGACGGCTCTGATGGGAGAATGACTCACAGGGACTCTGCTGCGGGTGTGTTTCCTATTAGGGCCGTTCAAGTCTCCACAATTAGGAATGCAGCTCAACCAGAGTGTGAATCCCTAATAGGAAACATTCCCCAGATGCACATGAGAGGGCCCCGAGGAAGATGCCAGCCCTGGAGAGGGCTGGGGGGCGAGAGCCGCCGGGATGGCTCCCACATGAGGCGGCATCAAAGGCCAGGCTGCAGTCCCGGGGTCTCCGTGGCCACTTCTGCCAACTTTGATCAGGGTTTGTCGTCTGACTCCCAAACAGTTCTTTCACACTTGTTTCCCAAGTGTGAAGAGCCCGAAGCCATGTTGGAAACTCTGAGACAATTTCGGATTCCTTTGCAACAAAGCCAAGGCCAGGACAATGGGACTTTGATGTTATTGACATATTGGTTCAGAGTTTCCTTGTTTCCATTTCCCAGCATTAGGCCGGAGCAGAGGGCTGCTGCCTTGCTCTGTTTAATTAGGTAATGTTTGTACAGTGCTCGGAGAATATAAAGTGCTCAGCAAGTGGAAAGCGTTATCCTTATTACTATGCCTTCCATATCCACTGGCTGCGCTTGGTGGAGCTGCAAAAGCTTTGAAAGAAAAATAAAATAAGGTCAAGTTTATTTTATTTAAATGTAAAATAAAATTGTAGTGCTGAGCAGAAGTAATGGGCTGGCAGAGGCGGGGAGGGGAGAGCTCTGTGTGTCTGGAGCAGGGACAGTGTAGAGTTTGCCAAGCTGGGTCCCCTTGATGTTGTCCCAAGCTGTCTTGTCACTGTGTGTGTCCAGTGTGGCCTGGACAAGCCCTTCCCAGAGGCAGGAGAAGCCAGGGCAGCTCCCAGCTCCCTCCCTGCTGGAACTGCCACCAGCGCAGCTCCTGGTGCCCATCAAGCTTTCATCAGGTGGAGATGGAACAGCTGTGCCAAGCAGGGCCACCACAGCTCTGCCAGGCACAGCGGGGCTGGGCAGGGGCTCCCAGCACTGGCACATCCTCCAGGCAGCTCCTGGGTGCTGCCAGCACTGCCAGCCCACGGCGCAGCATTCCAGAGACAGGGAACACACCCTGCTCCTGCTGCTGCTGATCTGTCTCCCCATCCCGGGCACTGGGAGATCCTGAGGATGCTCTGAGTAGCTGAGAATGGGACCCCCCTGCAGTGCCACAGCTGTGCCCCAACCTGCAGCGATGCCAGGGGTGCTCCCACCCACGACTGCTCCACTTGGGCCCCAGTCTGAGTCTTCTCAGGCTGCTGTTCCCTTTTCCCTTCCCCTGGGTGATTTCCCCTCATTGTGATTCCTCTCCTTGCTGGTGATAAAACATTTGACGAGTTGCACTGAAGGCCCAGACTCAGCAGCCCACCCCAACCCTCCCACCCCAGCCTCTCCCCCACCAAATATGTTTGTATTTTTAACATTTTTAGGCAACAGTCTTAAACCGAAGCAGATGTGACAATGAATATTTATCTGCAGCATCTCAGTATGGGATTTTCTCTTAAACTCGATAAAATAAACTGCTCAGGATACAGAACAACATTTCTCCTAATATACAATACACAAGGGGCAGGAGGGGAATTAGCAGATGAACTCGGCATTAAAGCCATTTAAAATCAAAAGAGCAGCAGCATTTACATGTGAGGAGAACAGTTGGTGCTTTCAGTGAGATGCTGGCATGTTCTCCTCCTCATTCCTGGAGGCTGGCGAGCACCAGGCAGAGAGGTTCCTGCCAGGGAGGGGCAGGTGAGCCCCAGGGGGCTCTTCCCACAGGTGGGAGAGGCAGGAGCAGCTCCCATGGGATGGGATGGGATGGGATGGGATGGGATGGGATGGGATGGGATGGGATGGGATGGGATGGGATGGGATGGGATGGGGAGCAGAGTGAGGAGGGCAAGAAGGCAAACACTGCTCCAGTGACAAGGAGGTCGCCAGGTCCCAGCCTCGTGTCTCTCCCGTGCTGTGCCATTGCTGTCCCTCCCTTGGGGGGCTCACAGCAGGGTTTGTTTCCATCCAGCAGGAGAGTGGCAGTCAGGAACTGTCCCCACCCACTGCTTGGAGGCTGCTGGATTTCCCCTGCAGGGACTGATGCACACAGGGTGCTTCAGGCTCCCCAGGCTGGCACTTCCAGGGCAGGGTGTGACTCTGCTGGTTCTTCAGCATCTCCCTGTGCAGCAGAGGCTGGGATGCTGTGGGATCCCACATGCCCAAGGGTGGGATGAGCCCCTGTCCCACAGGGCAGCCCCACAGGACCACATCCTGTGCTTGTCCTGGTGCTGAGAGCCCCTTCCTCCCTACCCTGCTCATCCTCAGGGTTTGGCTGGAAGTGAGGAGACACTGGAAGCTGCTGCAGAGCTTGGGGTGAGCGCTGGGGCTCAGCACAGCCCTGCTGGATCCGGTTCTCCAGGGCACTGCCAACCTTGCCACGTTGTGCTCCAAGAGCCAGGCACGTCCCTCCAACCTGCTGTCTCTGACGCAAATCCACAACAATATGCAGATTAAAAATAACAACCACAACAAAAAGGCTCCACCACCACCCCAGAGAGCCCCAGGCACACGGAGCCCTCCCCAAAGCTGGAGTGGGGAGCGGGCACAGGGGGTGGGTGAGAGCCCGGGGGCCTGGGCATGGCTGGGAGGCTGGAGGGGCAGCAGGAGGAGCTGTCCTGCCCTGTGTCCAGGGCTGAGAGGCCCCTAAAGCCCCTTGTGCTCATTCACTCCCCCCCAGCTCTGCAAAGGGAGCAATTTGGAGGGAGCAGGGACAGCTGTGCCATGATGGTGGCCCTCTGTGACCGGTCCCCAGCTGAGCCCAGCCAGTGACCGCAGCACCACGCACTGGAACATCTTGTTCCTCTTTGGTTTAGGACCATCTACCCTCCTCCTCCTCTCCCAGAGAGGGATCTGTGTCTCTGGGTCCTGAGGGACCCCTAAATAACGAGTCAAAGGGACAAGGTCTCCTTTGGTCTGCCAAGAACGTGAACTGGAGCCAAAAATCTGCTGGCTGAAAGGGCTCAGCAGCTTCCCGAGGGCCATGGTCCCAGCTGGTGGCACTCACAGGGTCAGAAACGGGATGGTGGCTGTTTGAGCCTGGAGGGAACATTCCCATGCCGAGCAGAGAGCAGCCTGACACAGGAGGTGCCTCCAGCCACCAGCACAGGCCCTCGGGCCACTGAGGGTGGTGGAAGGAAGGCTTTGGAGTCCCTTTAAAGCATGGGGAGGGTCTCCAGCCCCTGCCCCATCCCCTGCCCAGGAGGATCCTGCTCAGGCTTTGTGCTCAGCCAGCGCTGGATCCCAGCCCTCAGTCCCCCTGCCCTGAGCAGGGATTTTCACCTCCTGCTTCAGTCCCTGAGCCTGGCCAGGCCAGGGCTCCCCAGGTGACTCCTGGGGCAATGAACATTCCACCTCCTTCACCTCCAGAGCCTGGCCAGGTCCTGGCTCCCCTGGTGCCTTGCCGGGGTGTGGAGGAGGCAGAGTTTGATTTCCTGAGCCCCCGGGGGGAGCAGAGGGACACTGCCAGCCCAGGAGCTGCCCAGCACCCCGAGACAGGTTTTGTTCCCTCCCAAAACTCCATGGGAGTGGCCTGCCGCGGTGCTGCAGCCACAGAACATTCCTTTGTAAGGAAATAAAGTGTCAGTGCCACAGCTGTGACATCCAAGCTCCGCTTCGGTAGCGTGCCCTGGGCCGAAAGAGGCGGCGGGATCCTGTTTAGGTTTTCGGTTACTGTGTTTGTAAAATATTTATTTTTCTTGGTGTTTCTATCCCAGCCCTTTTAGAATCCAAATATTTGGAGGCTGGAGGAGCTGTGGCCGGGCCCAGCACTGCGTGTGCCAGGCATGCTGATGGCCCCGGACCCCCCCAGCCAGCCCTCAGCATCAGACAGTGTTTGAATGCAGTCTCCAGGGGTGGAGAGGGTGGTATGAGGCACTGAAAGAGCTGGGAGAGGAGAAAAAAAGGAGAAGAAAAAAGAAAAGGAGAAAAAAAAAAAAAAAAAAGAAAAGGCAAGGCAGTGGTGTATAAATGAATAAATAATAGTAATAAAAAAGATCATTGGGAAGCAAAGACATTCTTTATGGTGCATTAATGTGTTTTCTCAGCTGCTCTCTTGACTCGGCACCAGCTCTTGCAGTTCCTGTCCTCAGGACACTCCGCTGGGCACAGGGAGGTTTGTTCTGGCTGCTCTGTCCCAGTCCCACTGCCCTGGGAGCCCCTGTCACCCACTGCCTGCTGGGGGAGCACAGAGCCCCCACTGCCCTGTCCCCATCACCTCCGTGCCCACCGCTGTCTCTGGGGCTCCAGAGCAGGGAAACACCACAGGAACTGGGCCTTTGTCCCCTCGGGGCTCCAGAGCAGGGAAACACCACAGGAACTGGGCCTTTGTCCCCTCGGGGCTCCAGAGCAGGGAAACACCACAGGAACTGGGCCTTTGTCCCCTCGGGGCTCCAGAGCAGGGAAACACCACAGGAACTGGGCCTTTGTCCCCTCGGTGCCACCCAGCGCGGCCTCCCCCCGCTCTCCGAGGCTCCCTGAGCCCAGGCCTTCCTCCTCCCCCATCTCCAGCAGCTTGCCAGGCAAGGGCTCCATCCTGAGAGCTGCTGGGACCCCAGCCGTGGAGGCAGCCGCTCTTATCAGGCGGTGCCAGCTCTGTCCCCACGCTGCGCTGAGTGACGGGCGCTCCCACCTGCTGCTGCTGCTGCTGCTGCTATAGAAACACCCAACTTCTTACGCTCACCTCCTTTCTTCTTCCTCTCTTTTCTTTTTCCCTTTAGACCCTCAAAGGCGCGTGTGAATTCCCTCAGCATCCAAAGGAGGATCCGAGGGCTCCTCAGCGCGGCCGAGGCGCCGTGCCCTGCCTGTGGCAGGGTGTGGTGATCCTTCCTCACCGAGAGGGAGCTCCAGAGGCTCCACCTGCTCTCCAGGGCTGAGCTGAGCCCTCTCCTGCTCGCACCAGGCCGTGGGATTTGTTCTCTGTGCTGGCATTCATCAGCTGCTCCAGCAGAGCCCCACACACAGCTCTGGTGGGTTTATTTTGCTGGCTGCTCTCACCCAGCTGTTTATTTTCTTGAGTTTCCCCCGTGAACCCACTCCACACCTGGAATTGTGCTGACGAGCTGACTTCAAAGCTGAGCTAACTCTGCAAATCCCTTCCATGCGTGACTGTGGGCAGCAGGTGCTCCTCGCCTCCCCAGGGCCGCAGAGCCCCCCAGCAGGAGAGCAGGACCTGGCTCATTCCTCATTTGCCAAGCACAGACACTCACATGGAAAACCAGCGTGTCCTCAAGTCATGGAACCACAGAATGGTTTGGTTGGAAGGGACCTTAAAGCCCTTCCAGTGCCACCACCATGGGCAGGGACAACTTCCACTGTCCCAGGGTGCTCCAAGCCCTGTCCAACCTGGCCTTGGGCACTTCCAGGGATCCAGGAGCAGCCACAGCTGCTCTGGGCAGCCTAAGCCACCAAGCCTGGACCCATCAGCATCACCATGGTAGATCCAGCACATCCCTTCTCATCCCTTCCTGACCTCGTTGGCCTTGGCTGACAGTGCCTTGTTTTGGTATCAGTCCCCATGGGCACTCTGCAAACCAAACCAGCTCAGTGTAAGGTCCAAGGAGACATTTACTAATGGGCTTTGGGCTGAAATTCAACCCTTCCCCAAAAAAAAAAATTTCCTTCAAACTAAAAGGTTCTAAACAAACCTGACTTGAGAGTCATTTAATACCCTGTCAGCTTCCCTTCCCACTGCTCCTGGCTCTGCTGAGTTGAGCCATGGCCCTGGGATCAGGGTCCTGCTCTCCTGAGCCTGCCAGGAAGGTGCAAACAAATCCTGAAGTGCAGATGCCAGAGTCACTGACCCACAGAGATGCTTCTGGAGCCCATCTTTGGCTCGAGCCTCAGTGGAAGGCCAGGACAGGTCATTTCCCAATCCCTCCACTCTGATTGTCTCTGCTGTGATTCCACTTCCCACAGAGCAGCCCAGCATTGCTGCATTCCGGAGGCATTTCGGAGTCCTGGGGGTGTTGGTCTGGGTGAGTGGCACAAATGGCGATGCCATCAAAGCAGGACAGACCCTCTGGCTGTGACACCTGTAACAGTCAGGCCACCCATGTTTCTCCTGCTGTGACATCTGTAAGAGGCCAGCCGTGTTTCTGCTGCCCCATAGCTCAGGAATAACTACCCCGCTTCCTTCCTTCCTTCCTGGAATCTTTCCTGGAATCCTTGAATCCTTCCTTCCTTCTATGACACGGTCTTCTTCCCTTCCCTTCCCTTCCCTTCCCTTCCCTTCCCTTCCCTTCCCTTCCCTTCCCTTCCCTTCCCTTCCCTTCCCTTCCCTTCCCTTCCCTTCCCTTCCCTTCCCTTCCCTTCCCTTCCCTTCCCTTCCCTTCCCTTCCCTTCCCTTCCCTTCCCGGCTCTCCTTAGCCGCGCTCTCCCCCTGGCGGCAGCGCTCGGTACTGCCGGCCCCAGGTGCCACCGCCCCGCCCGGCCCGGCCCCGCCCCGGCCCCCCCGGTTACCCCGGTCTCCCCGGTTATCCCGGTCTCCCCGATTATTCCGGTCCCCCCAGTCCCGGTTCCCCCGGTTATCCCGGTCTCCTCCATCAGCCCTTCCATCTCCCGAACCTCCAGGGAGCTGCGCAGGACCCCGGAGCGTCCCCTGCCCCCAGGGGTTCGAGGCTCCCCCGCGCCCTGGAGGTGACGCCCCGCACGCGCTGCCGGTGACACCTGATGGGGAACCGCTGGCTCCTGAAATCTTTGCTCTTGCCAAGCACACGAGTGACTCCCGGCCATGAAGATTCGCCTTCCAGCCCCCCACCGTTCAGTGTGACCCCCCACTCGCCCCAGCCCTGAAGCTGGTGGGCTCCTTGGAACATCTTCACTGCAGACTGAGGGAAGAGAAGAGAGGGAGGGAAGGGAAAGGAGAGGGAGAGGGAAACAGAAAGAATTAAACCCCCTGCTTTAAATGATGGAAAATATCCCAGCAGTGTTCCCTTTCAAGCCTTATTTTGCTATTCAGGAGCTTGAAAGGCATCGAGCTCCCAGGCCCTCGCAGAGCAAGCAGAGATTTCATGTTATAAAATATGAATATCCTGGTTTATGAATAAACCTGGGTTTGCTGCTCAATCCAAGGCATCACAACCTCCTCGGTTTCTCTCTGGGGTGATTTGGTGTGGGGTGTCCCAGGTGTGGAGAGGAGGGGAGGAGGGGATGGGAACCAGCAGGGAGCAGCTGGAGGCACGGAGCCCCCTCCCCTCCCGGGGCTGCGAGGGGCGGAGGTGCTGCTGGGCTCTGGGGTGATGCCAGGGCTGGGAGATGTCCCAAATCCAGCGCTGAGAGCGTCCCCAGAGCTCAGGCACGTGTCTAGGGGGTGACGCTCAGGGTTCTCAGTGGCTGGTGCTGCCGGTGTTGGAGCACCAGCCCACGGGAGAGCAAGTGGAGAGATCCAAAACCTGCCCCCGACTCCTCCGAGGTCCCACAGTGCTGACAGAAGGAAGAGAAACGAGCACGGAAGGGGAAAATCTGTGCCCCCCCTCCCCGGGGGGACAAAGGCAGCAGGGCCGTGGCAGGGATGGGACAGAGGGATCCCCCAGCTCCTGCCGGGATGTGGAGGCACCGGGGCTGCGGCTGCACTGCTCACCTGCTTTCCCCCACCTGGGGAGGAGATGGGGATGGCACGGGCATCCCTCAGGCTCTGCCAGGCTCTGGGCACAAACCCAGGGCACAGACCCCCCCAGAGCCCCCTCCCCTGGCCCCGCTGCCGCCCGAGCTGTGCTGGGAGGGACGGACCCGCACGAGGAGCAGCAAAGACTTCAGAGGCGCTTTGGAGGAAAAGGAAGGAAGGACAAAGAGAAGCTGGGAAGAGGCCATGCCTGGTCCCCTGATGCACTTCAAGAGAAAACAGTCTAGACTTTTTATTTTTTCTTTCCCAGACCCTGTTTTCCATTTCAAATCAGCCCTGACATTTTGGTTATCTTTTCTTTTAATAAGCCAGGTTTGGTCTGTTAGAATCCATTCATCCTGTGGCACAGGAAGGCTCAAAGACAAATAACACCTGGGGACGAGGGAGCTCCCCAGTGTCTCAGTGCCACCAGCCTGCCCTGAGACAGAGGCCAGGGCAGCACAGGAGGGCACCCAGCAGCTGTGTCACCCTGCTGACAAGGACCTGTGAGCCCCAGGGGACACGAGGCTCTCTCAAGCTCCTCTCCACAGCCTTCACTGTCCCACGGGATGTCCTGGCATGGGGCAAATCCCTTTGGCATAGCCAGGGACCGCTCCTAGTGAAAGGTGCAGGGAATCAGCTGCAGATTTGGGGTTCCTTGAGCCTCCCTCACCTCTCCTCTCTGCCGCCTGGCAGAGCAGCCGGAGCACAGCAGCCGCTCGCTGGGGCGCTGCCAGGGGATTTCCAGCTCCTCCCGCCTGACCCTGGCGCAGTCCCTTTGGCGATGATGGGAGAGCTTCCCAAAATGCCTCCCCAGGAGCCCTTCCCTGCTGGCAGCCCGGCGCAGCCTCGCCCGGCCCTGCTGCGAGTTCTCACCCCTCATCCCGCAGAGGCTGGAGAGGGGGGAAGGCAGATGGAGCTCTGCAGGAGAAGGCGGCTCGAAGGAGGAAAATAACAACCAGAAACACGGAGAAAGGGATGAAATGTTACAGAAAAGTTGGCCTGAGGGAAATAAGGGAGCTAAAAATAACCCGCCCAAGGCTGCAATGGGAGCGAGAGGAAAACCGCCGATCCCGAGAAATGGAGAAATGGGGTTACCCTGCAGCGGCCCCCGTGCTGCTCCTGCTGAGCCCCCCAGCTTTGTGGGGGTGTCCCGTGGCAGGAGGGGGTCAGGGGACAGAGACCTCCAATAGGGTCCCTGAGCTTGGCCAGCATTCTCCAGGAACGGGGCACATCCCACGGGAGCCAGGCAGGTGCCCAGCCCAGCCCAGCCCAGCCTGGAGCCCTCGCCTTGATTACATTTCTGTTTCCTCCCCGAGCCGAGCACAGGAAGCTGCTTTGCCATCCATTTACCCAGGGACTTCACTGGTATTTAATAAACTCGATTAAGCAAGCGCCTTAATTTGCTTTGGTAATGAAAACATAATTGTTTCTGCAGCTCCAGCGCGGGGACTCTCCACGGCGAGTGGCGGGTGCAGGCACTGGGATAATCAGGCAGGAGAGCCCAGAGCTGGGGAAGTTGTTGGTTCTCCCCTGAGGAAATAACCAGGTTTTCACCTCTCCTGAGGAAATAACCAGGTTTTCACCTCAGCAGGGCAGGGGGAGAAGCTGCTGGGCTGGGGTGATTCAGGGCAATCCTGCCCCCTCATCCTTCTCAGCTTCATTCAGTCCTTCCCCACAAAAACACACATCACACACCACTGGTGACCTTTGCTATTCCCTCACCTCGCAGCTCCATCCACATCCTGGGCAGGATGCACACATCCCACACAGGGTGATCCCATGGGATGCACACATCCCACACAGGGTTATCCCATGGAGGGACAGGTGTGATAAAGCAGGTGTGATAAGGCAGAGGCTCACCTTGGGCCTTCTCCAGCACAGCTGTGCCAGGCCGTGGATAATGCAGAATTCTGCCCACAGATGTGTGTGCAGCCCTCAGCACTTGACTCAAAATCGAGGACATGACCCCACTGTGGTCCCTCCCAATCCCTTTAGGGCTGTTTGAATGGAGCATACCAGTGCCCAGGGACACGTGCCACAGCAGCCTGGGGACAAATAAATGGGAAACCAGAAGTTCCCTGTAATGGCAAGCCCTGAAATGAGCAGCCAGGTGCAGCGTGTGCAGTCGGTGTGACACGGGAGGTCCCTGCAGGGACCAACCAGCTCAACCCGGCAGGGTTTGTACTTAATGTGAGATATTTCTCATGATTGATGATTTAGGAATTCCTGCAACCCCTGCAAAGGTGGGGAGAGCCCAGGGGTCACCGTGGACAGCAGGAGCTGGCGAGGTCAGAGCCCAATTTTGCTCCCCAAGAAAAACTCCGGGGAAGAAGGGCCCTGGATGTGCAGTGAGCACAGAGAGGGAAAATGGGAGGAGGAAGAGACAGATGGTCCCATTTTGTATGAAAAGGCAGAGAGGGAAGATGTAACTTGGGAATCTCCCCAGAACAAGCCATCTGTGAGGTGTAAGGCCTGAGCTGCCGCCAGTGCAGCCAAAATCCTGGAACAGCAGAAGATGCTGTGCTCAGTCCAAAGATTTCATTACCTTGTCCCCGTTATTTCTGACTCGGAGGTCACAGGTAGTGAAAGCAGCAATTTAATCCTTTGTCTTTTTTATTTTCTTCTGCTCTAATAGGTTTGTGTTTTCCCTCACCCCTGTGTGATGCCAGCCAGGAGCTCTGGGAACTTTTGTGAGCCTCAGGCAATTCCCTCCACTGATTTAAGGAACCCAAATAAATAAATGTTGTAGACAAATCCTTTAAAATATTAGAAACTTGGAGCAGCTCTTGAAACCTTGTGAGCCAGCCTGGCTTTCCCACTGCAGCTCTGGGAATGCCTGTAGGAGCTGCTGGAACAGGGAGGACCCAGCCCCAGCACCATCCCTGTCCCTGGTGGGGGAATGTCCCATCCTGTCCCAAGAGTTGTCACAGTGGGAAGGGAGATCTGGGACAAGGTCAGCTCCTGGGTGATCTCCTCTAGACAGTTCGTATCCCTGGAAATCTCAGTCCCTCTGGAAGGACACGGCAGCTCTGTCCCTTCTTCAGTGCAGCCATGAGGGACCCACAGGTCTTTAGGCCAGCAGTGTCCCCATGGCTGGGGACACTGGGTGCCCCAGCCCCAGGCTGGGCCCCTCCTGCACAGGGTGAAAGAGGGAAAATGAGAATGTCCAACCTCCAGCAGCCACACAGCTCCCACCCTTCCCACAGCCGGGTCGCAGCACTGACAGATCTGCAGGGCCATGGTCCATCCCAGAGCCCAGCCATGCTCAGGAATGCAGGAGCAGCAGGATAATGGGCCTGGCTTGCCTGGGCACTGCCCATTGTCTGATGTCACCCAGTTTGGTCAATGGGGTGGGAGTGGGAGCCACGTGAGACGTCCTGGTGCCCCTGGGCTGCGTCCCTGCAGGGTGCTGGGCTCTGTCCCCATGCAGACCCCAGCAGGATGGAGCTGTGCAATCAAGGCAGGGATCTGGGGCTTTTGGGGATTGTGGGCAGCAGGGGGAATGAAACAAGCCTCAAAAATAAAAGGCACCGCCCCTATAAATCGCTAATATTAAAAAGCACGAAAGGGCCGGAGCCTTCAGCCCTGACCAAGCTCTGGGTGGGAGAGCAGGAGCAGCGCTGGCCCCGCTGCTCAACTCTGCAAATATCCATCAGCTCTTCCTGACACATCGTTATTAGCTTTCCTACGCTGAATTGCACAGGGATAAACTTGGGGCTGGGAGAAAAACCGCAGAGATTATTGTCAGCCCGAGCACTGCCACGCGCTGTGCTTTCCCTCCTTCCCCCCCTCCGCCTTTTTTCATGCAGGAACACAAAGGAAATTCATGGCATTTCTACGGCTCATACCGCAGGAAGCGTTGGTGGGCTTGAAAGAGGAGAAAGAATTAGAGGCTCATCCAGACAGTGGGATGTGGGGGGCGAAGGAGGGGGAGCACAGGGGGGGCGTCAGGGAAGGCCGAGAGCAGCTGATCTCAGTAAAGTGAGAGTTTGATGCATTGGTTGGGGGGGAAATAAAGAAACTTCAATAAAACAAATTGAATTTAAATCCTTGGGCAGAGCCGGTTCCCAGCAAGCGAGCCCCAGGAACGGGTTTGGGTTACACTGGGACAGCTGTGGCCCCTCACTGCAGTGTGCTAACAAAGGAGGGGGTCTGGGGGGGCTGGGGGACAGCGAGGGGCCAACATCCCCCCACTTCCCATCCACACCCATCCACTCTGGTTCCATGTGTGGCCCCTTCGTGTTCCTCATGCACCAGAGGGATCTCAAAGCACTGCCAGGCAGTCTATCCTTCCACCCAACTCCTGCACAAAGCCCCAAAGCTCTGTGTCCTCCCCACCCAATCTGGGCTCATCCCAAGCCCTGGACCTGCTGTGTCCCTCACAGAATCCCAGCTCTGGCCCTGCTGATGTCAATGGAGCACCTGGCTCCCGTCCAGGAATGAGGAAAGCCAACTCTTGGGAAGGGCAGTGAGCTCAGAGCCCTCCCTGGGCACTGGTGCCATCCCCAGCTGCCCATCAGAGCAGTTACCAGATGATCCATGGAGCCACTGGGCAAGAGGAGGATCCACCTTGGATTCCACTCTCCATAAGCAGGGTTGGATGTCAGGTCCCCTGAGGGGTGAAGCCCCTGGAATTTACTCCCCTGCTGCTGAGTTAACTGCCCAGAACATTGATGATACAATCAGCAATAAAGCCTAAAAATAGCCCAGAGCTGCTGTCAGCAGTGTAAATAGAGATTAGTGAGTGTCATGGAGCGGGATAAATACCAGGGATTCATGGACCAGCTCCCTCAGATGGGCAGATGATGCCTGTGGGTTATCTGGGAGCAGCTGTGACTTCAGGAGTTGCCCAGAGAGCCTGGGCTCTGTGGGGACACAAGGTGGCATTTCTACAGCAGCAAGAGCTCCAGGAGAGCTGGATAGAGACTGTGGACAAGGACATGGAGGGACAGGACAAGGGGGAATGGTTTCCCACTGCCAGAGGGCTGGGTTAGATGGGATATTGGGAAGGAATCCTTCCCTGTGATAGTGTTGAGGCCCTGGCACAGGGTGCCCAGAAAAGCTGTGGCTGCCCCAGCCCTGGAAGTGTCCAAGGCCAGGTTGGATGGGGCTTGGAGCAGCCTGGGCTAGTGGAAGGTGTCCCTGCCCATGGCAGGGGATGGAACTGGGTGATCTTTAAGGTCCCTTCCAATCCAAACCACTCCAGGATTCTGTGACATGGAGCAGAGCTATTTGGGGGGATCAAATCTGCAGGAAAGGGGAGCAAAGCCAGGGGTGCCCCAAGCTGTTGGGGAGGGCAGCTCTGAGTGCCTGATCCACTCCCCTGCTGCACAAGGTTCCTAACTCCTTCCCCAGGCTCTGGTCCCCTTCCCAAGGCTCTGTTCTCCTTCCCAGACCAAAAGGCCTCCGCTGTGCTGGATGCCCCTACTGTTTATTTATGAGTTTATTCCTGCAGAAGAGCCCCCAGTGTCCATGGAGGCAGCCCCCAGGGGGGCACACAGCACCCTCTGCTCTCCTGGGGGCTGCTGGAGCTGAGGATTCTCGTGGCACTGGGAGAAATCTGGAAGCGATTGCTCCGGTGCGCCTCTCCAGAGGGAACACCGTGCCCAGTTCATTTCCTTTAAGGAAACACAACCCCAGGGGATAATTAGAGCTTCTTTGCGTACACAATCCCATACTGTTTATCCAACACAAATTAAAAAATGTGGTCCTCAGGAGCACGGAGTGGGGAGATAAAGAAGCGATCACTCCCAGACGGGTTTCATTACTGCCCCAGCACACCAGGCCCCTGAAGCCACCTTGTGTTCCAGGACAACAGCCGGAAAACCAGGATGTTTGGAGCATGGGTGAGATCCAGGGATACACCCAGGGTGCTGCAAATAAGTGTGGTGGAAAATCAGCTGCATCTTGGCACCAGCATCCATCCCTCTCTCGAGCTTTTGTGCCTCTTGTGTCACATGCTCAGCTCCTGGGTGCACACAAACCCTGTGAAAGCCTGTTGGTGATGGGAATCGTGGAATCACAAAATGGTTTGGGTGGGAAGGGAACTCTGACATCACTGAGGACTTGGAGAGGTGTTGAGGTAGTTGGTGCTCCCTGCTCCCCATGGCAGGAGCAGCGGGTCCCTGCTGGGCATGGGGTCTGTCCCAGCACCAGCAGTGAACTGGGAGCTTTGATGGACCCCAGAGATGGGAAGAAGGTGAAGAGGGAGTGGGGAAACCCCCCTGGAGTGGAGCCCCAGCTCGGTTACCACAGGTCTGGCTCCATCACTGCTGCGGGCAGGCGGAGAGGGGAAAATGCCATCTGGGGTCTCACTTGAAAGGGCTTTTACAAGCACTGGGATTTTATTACAAGCAGCCCAGTGCTGGTGTGATTCCTGCCTGGCTCCGGGGTGGAAGGGCAGGGCTGGGAGCGGGGCTGTCCCTCCACAGCCAGGGTGGCACCGAGCTCACCCCTGGGGGACACCCCGGGCAGAGCCACCCAGGGCCCCAGTGACAGCACGGGACAGAATCCTCTTGGAAATGTGCTGTGAAAGATCCATCCCAGAGGGACACAGGCTGGGCTTGAACACTTTGTCCTGCGGTAAAACAATAGGAATGTGAGGGGCCAAACCATGCAGGGAAGATGCTGGTGGCATCCCCCGGTGCCTGCGGACCAGGCTGTGGGACCAGGGGAATGTCATCCCGGGAAGGGCCACGGGCATTCCCTGACTGCGGCATGGCAGCGGTGACAGCCGGTCCTGTCCCCTCCTCCCCTCGGAGCCGGAGCTCATTAGGGCAACGCTGTTTGTTTGTTTTGTTAATCGACACCAAGAGGCCCCATCTGGGCTCTGCCGAGCCCCCTCTCCGTCCCTGGCAGCACGGAACCCGAAACCAATTTTCCAGTGTGGTTTCTGTGGCTTGGGAATGTATTTCAGGATCCTCATTTGGAGACCTCAATCGGAGCTCAGAGCTCTTCCCTTGCACTCCCTGCTCTCCATCTCTGCTCCCTCCGTGCTGTGTGGGACTGAATTTTTCTCCTCAGGCCACTCACACCCCATCCCCTCACAGCCCCTCCTGGGCCATATCACTGTGGCGAGGATGGAGGAACATCCCTGGGGGATGCAGAGCATCTCTGGACACATTTGGGGCGGGCACCTGCAGGAGGTGCCAACCAAAGCTGGTGACAACCAAGGCTGGGTTCCAGCCCCCATCCCATGATCTCCTGGAGACACCGGTGGAGAGGCCGCCTTTGAATGGTGCTGCTGGTGATTCTGCTGCCTTTGGGGGACACTGGAGACACTCAATACCATGATGAGGCAACATAGATGAGCCAGAACACAGCGTGCCAAAGACAGCCTGGCAGGGACTCTGCCAGGGACACTGACGGGGACACTGGCAAGGACTCCTCTCCCCTGGGAAGTTGTCACGCTGGCAGCTGAGCGTGGATGTGACACGAAGATGATGTGACAAGCATTTGCCACCATGAGCCAGCAGTGGGGACAAGCTGGGCTGCTCCCGCCTCCAGCCTCCCCTTCCTACCCCCACAACACCTCCCGCTTTGTGCTGGCACAAGCGTGTCTGTGGCCAGGAGAGGAGCAGCTCTGGCTGAGAAAAGCCCCGTTTCAGAGCCCAGCCGGCCCCTGTGGCGGTGTCTCCAGCCCTGCCCCGGGGCGCGCTGCTCCTCCCGGCCGTGCCTCCCGCAGCCCCGCGCCGCTCCAACCTGCGCATGCTGGGCGAGCGAAAACAAAACTCAGTGAAATCTATCAGGTGAGAAAAGCTTTTTTGGAGGATGAGAATGAAAAGCAAAGGGTTTTTCTGAGCCTTCCCTCAGGCTCCCTGCACACGCACGTCCGAGGGAGCGTCTGTCCCGCTCTGTGATTGAGTGAGTGAGACAGCGCAGAGCAAACGTGCCATGGAGGGAGGGAAGGGAAGCTGCTGGTGCGTTTGGCATTCTTTCCTTCCTTCCTAATGACCTTGGAGAGACAGGTACAGGGACACGGGGGTCTGTGGCCACCAATCCGAGTGGCAGCCACCAGCGAGCCCAGCCAGGCTGTGACAGGGAGCCCCGGGGCGGCCGTGCCTTGGCTGAAAAGCTCTCACCAGGTGAAGGAGAGGATGAATCTCAGCACAGGGGGCTCCCAGACCCCAGCCCTCCTTCCCGTTCTCTCCCAAGGCTCTGCACATCCCGGCTCCCCCTCCCCTCCCTGGACTCGGGGAACATGTGTCTGGCAGATTTTTATTAACTGTGCAGCTTTCCCTTGCTCGCTTTCCGTCTCTTTTTTTCTGCTCCCTGCTTGCTTGACAGAATTTAGATTAGACAAAACATGAGATCATTCCTGCCTGCACAAAAAGGAAACAGAAGAAGAGAAGGAATTGGCTCTGGCTTCTGCACCCCCTTCCTTTTGCACCCCAGCATCTCCACCTGCCCCAGCCCAGCAGATTTCTGACATTCCAGACGTGATGAAGATCCAGGGCAGAGCTGCTGCTGGCCACCACCTCACCCTCAAACCATCCCTCTCCCTGTGCCTGCTGGAGCTGTTTGCTCCCCCCAGCCCTGATGGTTTCACACTCCACATGCACAGAGCCAGCACAGCCACCCGGAGTCCTCCCTGCAGGGACAGGGATGTCAGCAGGGCACAGGCTCTGCCAGGGGCCCCAGCACTGCCCCTCTGGCCAGAGCTGAAGGTTTTCCCATCCTCACTTCTCCCCACACTCCCCACAGTGGTGGCTTCCAGTGCAGTGGGGCAGGAGCCAAAAGGGGACAGTGGTACTGGGTGTTCATGGGTGAAGATGGGAGCTGTTTCCCATCAGCAGGGCAAACAGCTTCCCCATCCCACTGAGGAGAGCCCCTGGCACAGCTCTGGGTGCCCCTGCCATCCACAGAGCTGCTCCTCTTCCCCAGGAAAACCATGGGGAGGGGGCACCACCGTGGATTCAGGTTTCCTCCTCACTGCTGCTCCCCTTGCCAAGGAGGAATCTGCAGCTAATTTTATGGACACCTGGAGGAGCTGGAAAAATGATCTAACATCTCCCAGGGCCTTGCAGAAATGGAGGGAGGTGTGAGAGGGGGAGGAAGGCAGCTCTGGAGCCATGAGCCATGCGGACAGCTGGGAGGTGGGAGGACTTCCCCCTGTTCCCTGGTTTCCAGAGAAACTTGCCTCTGGGTGGAGAAGAGATGGTCCAAGGCTGCAGTTAGCATTGGAGCCCAAAGGCCTGGGAACACCAAGATCACAGGCTCATGGATAGGCTGAGAGCCCTCCAGGGTGTCCCCACATGGGTGCTCCCCACATTCCCAGATCCTCCTGTTTATACCCCAGCCCTGCTCACACCCCCAGGGGTAGCACTAATCCAGGGTGAGGGCAAGGAAGGGCAAAGAAATCCATCCTTCCTTCCTTCCTTCCTTCCTTCCTTCCTGGAATCCTGGAATCCTGGAATCCTGGAATCCTTCCTTCCTGGAATCCTTCCTGGAATCTTGGAATCCTGGAATCCTGGAATCCTGGAATCCTTCCTTCCTGGAATCCTTCCTGGAATCCTTCCTGGAATCCTTCCTTCCTGGAATCCTTCCTTCCTGGAATCCTTCCTTCCTTCCTGGAATCCTTCCTTCCTGGATTCCTTCCTTCCTTCCTGGAATCCTGGAATCCTTCCTTCCTGGAATCCTTCCTTCCTGGAATCCTTTCTCCCCCATGCCAGGTCCTGTCCCAGGTGTGCAGGGACAATGTCCCAGGGGCACAGGGATGCCATCAGTGTGTGCCAGCCCTGGAGGGGCCCAGAGGCTCCTGTCCCTGTGCTGCTCATGCTCTGGACAGCCCACACGTGCTCTCCCTCACACGTGCTCTCCCTGCCCATGCACAAGCCCATCCCCAGGAGCGGGGCTCACACGGACAGGCAGAGGATGCATCTGTGGATCTCACAGCCTCTCTTGTTTCTCTCACATTTCCTTTCCTCTCTCCCTGACCTTCCTCTTGGACAGGACACCTGGATGACTGACTGGAATTTAATTATGACAATTGGATAAATAAACCCCCGCCCTGACAGCAGCAGTGACATCAGCCTGTGCCCTGCCATGTCTCTGGAATGCCAGCTCCCAAGGATCACATCAAGCATGGTGCCTGCTTCTGGAGGAGCTCACAACCTCAGCAGCTCTCAAGTCTGCTGGGACACATCTGATCAGCCAGGGATCCTATTTCAGGCATAGGTGACCTCAGGCAGAGCAAATCCAGAGGGGCCCAGCCTGCAGTAACACTCCCAAGGGAGCAGGGAGCCCCAGATTTGGTTAAATGATTTTGTTCAAAAACGCCCCAATGACAACCTGAGAGACTGGAAGTCAAGGCCCACCCAAAAACAGTTTGGGAGAAATCCCAATGTGCTTCTCAGGAGATGGAGCAAGGCTGGTGGGGCTCTGCCCCCACCCTTCAGGGTGCTCTGGGGACGCCTCGCTCCTGGCTTTGGTGTTTTCTTTCCCCATGGCCTCAAGGTTGTTTTTCAACAAAACCTTCATTTTGGATCCGCTTTTCCAGGGCCTGAGGCTTTAAGAGACAAAGAAGAACATGTGAAATATCTCCAGACCTGCCAGGAACACAGCTCTGATTGTCCTTTACATCTCCTGTGCATCCCACTGGCTCCTCCTTCTCAAACGGGACATCACCTCTGGGCAGAGGCTGCATCAGACCCCAATTCCCACCCCAAATCCTCTCCCTGCTGGGAATATCCTCCCCCCAAGGACACAGCAGCCCCAGAGGAGTGGGTGGGCCATGGCTTGGGCTGAGGCACAGCTCCATGAGTGATGTCCCCCCATGAAGTCAGAGCCCGGAGCTGTGCCAGGAGCCTGGTGCATCATCTCCCAGTATAGAAGCGTGAGCTGTTCACAAGAGCTGAACATCTTGAATCCTGAATTTCCAATGTGCTCCAGTTCTTTGGGAGCCCAGGGAAATGTCATCTGCTGGCTGGCAGTGGGAAGACAGCCCAGGCCTGGTGCAGGCTGTTGCCTCCATCCATCCCCAGCCACGCCGATGCCGGCAGCAGGAGGTGCTTGGGGAAGGGGCTGCCTGTGCTGCCATGGAGCTGGTGGAGAAAGAAAAGCAATTCTGACAATTTTCAAAGCACCAGATCCAGCTGGATGACAACTGCAGCACCCCACAGAGCAGTGCCCCCCTTGTCACCACGGGCTGGCCTCCATCCTGGCCAGGGGATCTCCAGTGGGGGGATGAGGAGCTCCCACCATCCCAACTCCCCTGGAGCTGTGGGGACTGTGCACCCAGGATTTCCCTGGCCTATTTTACGTCCTCCTCCCTGCTGGACTCCTGTGCCTTGGTATTTTCTCCTGGAAGGAAAGGAGAAGCCCCCCCTGCCCAGAAGAGCAGCACAAACCCAGCCCTGGGGGGGGTACTGTGGTTCCCCCCACTACAACCAGAGCCCAGTTCCTCCCATAAATCTCCCGAGTCTTTGCTGTTTCCCTTGAAATCTGTTTGTTGCTGGCTGTTATTTCCCCTCTCCCCACGTTTTCCTGCCAGGCACCCTCCCTGCCCGTGCCCACGTCCACCCCCGTGGTCCCGTGTTCCATCCCCGTGGTTTTGGGGCCGGGGGGGCCCCCCCAGCCCATGAGCTCCGGAGGTGCTCACCAGCCTCCGATTACAGCTTGTTAGAGGCTATTATAGCCTCCCTCATTTAGAGAATTACTCATTTTTTAGGCCTTTCAGGAACTTTAATGAGTTGTTTTAAACACATGCAGCAGATGTGGCCTTGGGATGAGTTCCTTTGAAACCCTCCCTCCCCCAGCACGCAGCCGGGAGCCCCCCCAGCTCCAGAGGGAGCGAGTGGGGTCCCTCAGTGATGTTCCTTGTCCCCCTGTGCCTGGGCACCCCCAGCCTTGCTGTGGTGCAAAACCCAAGACCTCAAACCAGCCCAGCACTGCCTCTCTGCCCCTGATCGTCCTGTTCTCTGGATGCAGAGATCCCAGAGGATGCAGGAGAGGGGAAAAGCCCAGGGAAAACGCAAAGGGACAGGAAGATGGGTGTGAGGGGGCTGCTTGAGGCCAGCCTGGGCTCTGTCTTTGAGAACTGCTTTTAAGAAGGGAAAGAAGTGTCCATTGGAGCATCAGGATGAAGCCTCAAGCCTTGCTCCAGGCAAGCCAGGGAGGCTGGGAAGCAGTTGTGGGAAGCAGTTCTGTGCCAGCTGGCTGAGGAGAGGTGCAAAAAGCTCCCAGCCCTGAGCCCTTCCCAAAGCCCCCGCAGAGGATCAGGCTGGGATTTGCTGAGCTGGTGGCTGCTGTGAGGAGCTGCCCCAGGAGAACACAGCCCAGGAGCTCATGGAGACGCAGCCCTGCTCTGCCTCCTCCCAGGAATCTCCACAGAGCTTGTGCCCCTTTTCTCTTTGCTGCATATTCATCAATGTATTTGCGAAACCTGGACGAAATTACAGCCCATTACTCAATCCAGCCTGTTCCAAATCCCCAGCATCCCTGCAATCAATAACTGGGATCCAGCTCCCATCCCAGCTGAGCCCAGGAGCTGTTCCCAACCTGCCACGGGTTCCTATCACCTCCCTCCTGCTGCACCTCGAGCCAGGCAGCCCCAGTCAGGACACCTGATGGAGTTCAACAAGGGGGGAAAAAGGAGGGGAAAAGAGAAAGGAAAAGGAAACCAAAGGCTTTGGGTGCAAGGCAAAGCTTCAGTCCGTGCTGGAATGCAGATTCCAATTGGAATTCATGTAAACATGCCTGGAGTGCAGGTTGTACAAGCCAAGGAATTGCAGGTGCAGGACGTGGTCCCTGAGGAGACCCTGGGCAGAGCTGGGGATGGAGCAGCTCCCCCTGCACTGAGGGCTGGGCACGGGCTGGGGACAGTGACAGAGCCCCTGTGACCCCCGTGCTCCATGGGACAGGCTGTGCTCCTGCTGTCCTGCCCAGCAGATGCCTCCTTGGGAAGGGGGACAGATGACATCAGCCCCTTGCAGAGACAGCCACATGTCACCGCTGACAGCCATCGCTGTGTCCTCTTCTCCTTATTATTATTTTTGCCTGTCACTGTGAGGCCACTCGAGCCGCCAGCAGCTGAATCACACCCACCAGCCCTGCTGCTGCACGAGGGAATTTCAGGAGATAAAACCCGGGGACCAAAGCAGAGCTGTGCAGAGCAGGAGGTCTCTCAGAGCTGCCGGGAAGGAAGGGAAGTGTCACTTCAAATCACCCTGACAAGGAGCTGCCTTCGGTGCTTCCCCGCTGGAGCTGCTCTGCTTCAGCTGCAGCCCAGCGAGCGTGGAAGTGCTGCCTGATGGAGTTGTGTTTCCATGCATGCCAGGGAGCTGCAGCCTCACCTGCAGGCGCTGCTGGGCACCAGGGATGGGACTGCAGTGCCTGGGAACAATGCAGGGCTCAAATAATGCCCCCAAAGCTGGGTTTGGCTCAGGGGATGGGAGGGAAAGAGACACAGAGTCCATCTGAGACTGCAATTTGTCTCTCCATGAGCTGCTGTGACACAGTAAAATGTGAGGATAAAAGAGGGAGATGGGTGCGTGCCCCACTCCCAGCACAGGGCTGGGAAATGTGAGTATGAGTGTTTGGAAGAAAATCTCATTTCTGGGCGAGCTCTGCTTCCCCTGGTTCATGCAGCCTCCAGGTTAAGCACCAGCAGCAGCACCAGCCTGGCCAGTCAGCCCTAAAAATACCTGTCCCATTAACCCAGTTCCATCCCAGCAGGGAGAGGGAGCAGCAGCTCCCTGGAGCTCCCCCAGCTCCCCCGTGCCCCCAGCTCCCCCTCCCCAGCAGCCCTGGCACAGCAGAGGCTCTGGGATGGTTGCCAGGAGAAAGAGCAGCACCGATGGAAACCCGGCTGCTCCCCAAGCCCAGCTCAGCCCAGCTTCTCCTGCATTCCCCCTGCTCTGGCTCTCACTCGGGTTTGCTCCCTGCAAGCAGCAGGAAATTGCTCTGTGGGCACTTTTTAAACTCTCTGGGGGGTCTGATGGGGATTTGTTCAGCGTCCATCGCTGGGACTGAGGGCAAGAGGGACAAGACAGAGACCCCAGGGCTGCAGAGCCTCAGATGGAGCAAGGCTCCATCACCCACCTGGGATGGAGTGGGTGCTCCCAGAGCCTGGCACATCCCAGCAGCGACTGGGGAAATAAATGGATCCCAGCAGGAGACATCTCTGTGAGTGCTCTGATGCCTTCCCCACCCCTGCTTCCCTCTCCTGCACCCCACATGTGCATTTTTCCAGGGCCCCTGCTCCTTTCCAACTGCCACAGCTTGTCAGGCCTGGGAAAGGGGGACAGAGAGGGAGCAGAGATTTGGGGAGATCTGGAGAGTGATGGGACAAGGCTAGGAAGGAGGAGAAGAGGAGAAAGAAGAGAAGAGAAGAGAAGAGAAGAGAAGAGAAGAGAAGAGAAGAGAAGAGAAGAGAAGAGAAGAGAAGAGAAGAGAAGAGAAGAGAAGAGAAGAGAAGAGAAGAGAAGAGAAGAGAAGAGAAGAGAAGAGAAGAGAAGAGAAGAGAAGAGAAGAGAAGAGAAGAGAAGAGAAGAGAAGAGAAGAGAAGAGAAGAGAAGAGAAGAGAAGAGAAGAGAAGAGAAGAGAAGAGAAGAGAAGAGAAGAGAAGAGAAGAGAAGAGAAGAGAAGAGAAGAGAAGAGAAGAGAAGAGAACTCTATTGTCATCTGGAAGGGACTCACCACACCCCTCTAGTCCAAGTGCCCAGCAAATCCCAAAGGCTCCATTTGTTGGAGGTGTTTTCCCCTGGCCCAGGGAGCCAAGTTCAAGTTCCCAACCAGCATGAGGGAAGAAAGGCTGTGGGTACCTTCCCTCCCTTCCCTCCTCGTGGAGCTGGCAGCTCTCCTGCCTCTCTTATCTCTCACTGAGCAGAGCACTGGATGATTTTGCAGCCTGAGAGCTGCAGCTGGAGGCCTGTGTGCAAACAAGAAAGGCAGAGCCAGCGAGGAGGCAAAGCATGGGCAGAGCCATGCCTTGATGGCAGAAGGGGCTCAGCTCTTGAGGAGGCTAGGCAGAGCACAAATCCAGAGGGTGACACCAAGTGCTCAAGTGGCTCCACGGTTCACCTCTCCTGGGGCTGAGGTTCCCAGGAAGCCGAGCTCTGCAATCCTGGTGCAGCCCCTCATGCCTGGGATCCCTCTGCTCCTCCCAGAGTCTTGGGGCTCCATACACAGCTCCTGATTTGTGAGCCTGGCTCTGGTGCAGAAGAGCCTTTGCTTTCCTGCTGTCACTCCCAGGAGATGAGACTTACGATGAGTTTTCTTTTATATCATGACTGTAAAGATATCGTCCTTTCCTAATGCAATAACCTAATAAAAGCTGACAATAGCATCTGTTCCCGGGGTTTAATCTGCATATAGATCAGGAATGTGGTGATTCCAGAAGGAGGAAACAAGAGTTTGATGAAAGAAGATAAGATGGAAAAAATACCATCTGGAAAACAAAGGAAGGGAAAGCTGAGGCCATGACAGTAATGGGAGATTTAAACCATGACAGGCTCCAAATCAGCTCGAGCTGGGGTGGTACCTGGGCTCCCTGCCCACCATGGGGCACTAAGAGATGGCTCTTTGCTGGCAGGGGGGTCCCAGCCTGGGCTGTGCCCACCCCGCTGTTCTGGCCTCTGCTTCAGGGAGGGGGAGGACAGGCAGGGTTGGACTGGCTCCAGCCATGGGGCTTTTCTCCAGCTGAGCAGCCAGCTCAGGGTGTGATGTGATGTCCAACAGCCTGTCCAGGACACAGGGGATGGCCAGATCCAGTGGTGCCATGAGGGAAGGAGGAGCAGGGGGCAGAGGCAGGAGAGCTCTGCAGCACAGAAGGGCCCATAAACTGATAAAAGATGACAGGAAGTGGACATGTGGAGCAGCTTTTTATCTCAACACCTACAGCTCAGGCAGTCCCTGCACCAGGCAATCTTGTGAGATGGTTTTTCACTTTCATCCCAAAATGGTTTGGATCCTTAGAAAAGCAGGGCAGGGATTTTCCCAGGAAGGATTTTGGCCAATCCTGGGCATGTGGATGGTGCCCTGCAGCAATGCTGGGTTGGTGGAATTGCTGACCCATTGTCCATCAGACACCCCGGACTCCCAGGAGGGCTCACTGGGATGTTCAGTGGGACACTGGGAAGGACACATTGCTGCAGCTGGTGGAGCCTGTGGGAATATCTGGAATGGCTGCACACTTCAGCCAGACCTCAGAGACACTGGGAAGCCTTGCAGTGAGGCAGAGGAGCTGGCCCACACAGAGAGAGCCAGGTCCCTCCTTTGTAAAAGCCACCACAGAGCTTTGAAGCCATTTCCACCTCCTGTGCCGTGCAGGACGGAGCCCCCAGCAGATCCTCCCAGCCCAGAGTCTGAGACCAATCCTTGATATGAGACCTGGACCCCCTCCAGGTCTGCAGGCAGCAGAGGGACTGCTGGACTCAGGTTTGGCAGAGCAGAGTTTGTGGTGATTAATTACCCTCCTCTCGGGGAAATCCCTCCCGTCCTTCCCTTCCCATGCAGGGCCCTGACCTCCCTCTGCTCCTTTTGTCCCACTCTCCCCGGGAAGCCCCTGCCTGGAAAAAAAAGCTCTTTCTAAACCAGTATTTCCAGAAGGTGAGGATGCTCTGCACCAGTCACAGCCTTCACAGTCACCCCCTGTGGTGGGGGGCAGGAAAGTTTGGGGCCGGGGACGCGCAGGGAGGGTGGAGGTGGCTGGGATGGAGCAGCCTAGGAAGGAAAGAGCCGGGACCTCAGTGCCAGCCAGGCCCTGAGGCTCGCTGCCCACTCTGGCTGCTCTCCTACCACCAGCAAGGTGTCCCTGCGGCCGGTGACATCACGGCAAGCAGAGGAAATGACCTCACGGGGAGGGCAGCAGGAGCCCGGTGCCAGGTGATGGCTGCAGAAGCATCCCGGCCATTCTCATGCAAATGGGGGAGGCAGGAGCGGGGAGAGGGAGCCCGGAGAAATCTGATGCGTCGGCAGAATTGTTTCTATACAGAATATTTTTTCAAAGACTTCAATAAGGCAAGAGCAGCGTTTGCAAAGGGAGCGCGAACAAAGAAAACACAGCTGCATCTTGGGGCTGAAAGGAAGAGCTGGGGGGCGGCTGCGATCAGCTGGGCGGGGGGCGACAATCGGGACAGCGGGGCAGAGAATGGGCGCATTTTTCTGCAAATATTTGACGCTTTTGGATGAGTTTGCTTTAGTGCTTCTTCCCCCTTGTGCGCTCCCACTCCACAAACATTAGCACTATCAACTTTTTACTGGCAGGAGAGCTCTCAGTGGGAGATCTCCGCAGCTGATTCATTGAGGGTTCGCAGGAAACGGAATTTTAAAGGGAAATTTGCATTGTAAGTGCTTTGCACGTTCGGCTAATCAAGGCGAACATCAACGCCATGAGGCTTCCATGGCCAATTACAGCGCAGCTCAAATATTGGCCGCGGAGCCAAGGGGGAGATGCTCTCCAAGAGACGCTCCCGGGAGATGGGAGCCGCGGCCGGGGCGTGTTCGGGGGGCTCGGGGGGGCTGTGGCTGCCTCTGGGGGGCTGTGTCTGCCTCTGGGGGGCTGTGGCTGCCTCTCGGGCTGTGCTCTGCCAGGAGAACACCGAGAGCTTCCAAGGGTGGGAGCTGAGAGCCGGAGCTCATCCGTGTCCTGCGAGCCGAGATTTCGTGGCTGAGGTTTTGGGAATGCTGACAGCCGAATTGGAGAAGTGCTGACTGGAGACCGGGCAAGGATTTTCAGAGCAGCTTCCAGCAGTTCCGAGCTCTGTCCTGAACCCTTTTGATCCTGAGCTCGCTCTGAAGCCATGGCACAAGAGTTCTCCCGTGCTGTCCGCACCCCACGGTGATTTTTTTTCACCGGATTTGCAGATCCCAGGAATTGTTCCTGGCTTTCCCAGCTCAGGGTTTGCATTTCTCATTCTGGCCCAAGCCTGGAGGAACAAAGAGGCCTGGGAGGAGAATATTAAACAGGATCTACAGCCTTGAAAACTGTCCTCGAATAGCAGCTTGTGACCTGTGCACGGCTCCAGTGAAGGCCTGAGCAGGAAGTTTTGAATCTGGCTGTAACTTTATGTCCTTTTTCCTTTGCTTTCTGCCTTTAATCACCAGGCAGGGAAAATCCTGCATTATTTCCATGTGGTGCTCCTAGGGTAGCACCCAGGTTACCCCACAGAGTGCCCGGGTGCATGAGAAGGATGTGGGGACAGCCAGGTGTGCAGCTCCTATGTTCTCCCAAGCCTGGCTTGAATCTTCTGCTTTTCCACTTCTTTGTCTTCTTTATTTGCCCCAAATTTTCCTTCTTTGGAGCTATTTCAGACTGAGTTCCAAGGGGTCTGTACCATTTCTTTCAATTAACCTTCATATCAAAGAGATTGCACCATGTTCCGCAAGTGTTTTTGGAATAAATGCTTAAAAAACCCCCACACTATCCTGATTTTCCTTTCTTTGCTGTTATGCCTGGTGGCATCAACACCTGCCCGTCACAGCGCTTTCATTCCTGGAACAGCTCCATCTCTAACACACTCTATTTTTTTTTAGTATGTGTTTTTTTTTTTTAATTTTAATGTTATTGTGCAGCCACTCATGTTTTCCTGCCTCCTTGTTCCAATTTCTTCCATGTATTTTCTGTTTCTGCCTTCCCACTCAATGGCAGCAGGCACCTGCCTGTGCTTGGGGGTTCCTTGATTCAATTCCTCTCCCTGACTCCAAGAGCATCCTGCTCACTTTGAAGCTGCAGCAGAAATTTGGGTGGAAACTGTGGAATGGCTTCTTCTCCCAGACAATTCAGTGCTGTGGTGTTTCGTTCACATGCAGAAGTGCAAAGTCCATTCCTCAGATCCCTCTGGGATGGGGAAGAGCCATGGGAATGTGTGACAGGAGGGAGGCAGCTGGGTGTGGATCTGACATGGAAAGGGGTGATGGAAGTGGAGGATCAGGGAATGCTTTGGGCTGGAAGAGACTTCAAATCCCATCCAGTCCTACCCCTACCACAGGCAGGGACACTTTCATCTATCCCAGGCTGCTCCAAGCCCTGTCCAACCTGGCCTTGGACACTTCCAGGGATCCAGGGGCAGCCACAGCTTCTCTGGGCAATCTGTGCCAGGGCCTCCCTGCCCTCACAGGGAAGGATTCCTTCCCAATATCCCATCTAAATCTACTCTTCCAGTTTAAAGCCATTCCTCCATCCTGGATCCATTCCAGGATGTCCAGAAACAAGTCCCAGAAACCATCCATTGCTGCAAGGACTGCTTTGTTTTAGTTTTATTTTTAAAGAAAATTGGGGAAAAAAAGAAGCTGCTGAACACTTTGGGAAAACCTGGCCTCATCTCCAAACCTGGAATAACCAGGTTTAGTTCCCAACCTTGGGAATGGAGCACTGGGAGTCCCAACACTGACCTGAGGGATCAGCTGGGACAGACTTTGGTTCCTTTGTTGTGGTGGCTTTGTGCTGGGGATCCTGCTGTGACAGGGAAGCAAGGGATCATCCATAAAAATGGCATCCCTGCATCCCTAAAAATGGCATCCCTGCATCCCTGCATCCCTGCATCCCTGCATCCCTGCATGCAGATCCCACACATGCAGAACGATTTCAGATGGAAAATCCCAGAGTTAGGTGCTGCTTCCTCCACCTTTCTGCAGCAGAGGAAGCCACAGCTCGCAGAGGTGACCCAGGAGCACCAGGAGGTGTCTGCCTGACCCTGGGGTGACTCAGGAGGCGACCCAGGGATGGGGCTCTGCTGGGAGGGGGCTCCTGCACAGACCCTCCCATCCCACCACCACACAGGAGCCTTTTTTCAGGAGTTTATCCACCTGGAGCATCCTACAGGGGCCCAGCAGCCCTAATTACACCTCTTCAAAGGCCTGTGGGCTCTGGGCAATTTACTGGGGCAAAACTTGGGGTGTTTTTAATTAAATTTTCAAAAAGTTAGGCCAGTTGGGTCAAAGGAATTCTCTGTTGCTCTGACCCATCATCCGCTTGGAAATTGTTTAGCTGGGCATGTTTCCCCCCCCTTTAATTAAGACTGAATTAAAACACAGCTTATTTGGGATAATGACTGTAAAAGCCATTTGCATTTTCTGTGGGTTCTGGCTGCCCAATGGGCTCTGCAGGGGGAGCCTGGTTTGGGTTTGGGGGAGCCAGATCTGGGGGAGCTCCAGAGCAGCAGGGCAGGGGGACAGATGCCAGTGTCCCCATCCAGTCCCATGGAGGATTTTGGGCTTGGAGGAGGAGTTTGGTGTTCTCACTGCCCCAGTTCTGATAGTCTGACCTTGCTGTTGGCTGGAGAAGCAGAAATGGGACCTTGTGTTTGGTGACATCTGTGGTTGGCTCCAGGGAGGGCCTGAGAAACGCTGTCATCCTGGAGAGAAAGGGGGAAAAGGGAAAAAGGCAAGAAAAAGGGAAGGAAGGAAGGAAGGAAGGAAGGAAGGAAGGAAGGAAGGAAGGAAGGAAGGAAGGAAGGAAGGAAGGAAGGAAGGAAGGAAGGAAGGAAGGAAGGAAGGAAGGAAGGAAGGAAGGAAGGAAGGAAGGAAGGAAGGAAGGAAGGAAGGAAGGAAGGAAGGAAGGAAGGAAGGAAGGAAGGAAGGAAGGAAGGAAGGAAGGAAGGAAGGAAGGAAGGAAGGAAGGAAGGAAGGAAGGAAGGAAGGAAGGAAGGAAGGAAGGAAGGAAGGAAGGAAGGAAGGAAGGAAGGAAGGAAGGAAGGAAGGAAGGAAGGAAGGAAGGAAGGAAGGAAGGAAGGAAGGAAGGAAAAATTCAAAAAGGAGAAAAGGGACAGAGAAAGTGACAAAAAAAAAAAAAAAAGGAAAAGAATAAGGAAAAAGAAGATTAAGAGAAAAAGGAGGAAAAGGAAAATACAGAAGCCCCTGGGAAAGGACCTTAGGCTCAAAGAGCCCTCTAAATCCCGAGTGCTGAGCTGGGCTTTGCTGGTTCCCCCAGGAGGTGATGAGCAGCCCCCACCTGCCCCCTCTGCCCACCCAGGCCCATTCTCAGGCCCCCTGGGGCTGTTCCCCCCCAGCCCTGGGTCCCATGAGGGGCTGTGTGAGCCTGGCATCTCTGCTGGCAATACCCAGGGATGGGTGATCCCACCCCAGCTCTGCCAGCCCACGAGGCTGAGGCAGCTCTGGACAGGGATCACTCTACTGGGGTAAAAGGAGCATTGGAGAATCCCTGCAAGCTGAGGGAACACTCCCACTGCCACCCATCCCATTCCCATCTCCCTGAGTGCAGAACACATCAGCGCTGCTTTTTTTGCAGCTCTGCCCTGGCACTTCTGGGAACTGCTGGCTGAAGGTTTGGAAATGCAATTTTAGGCTTTGCTGGGTAATTTTGGGTTTATTTCCCACTGTGTTTACTGGTGCTCTGCGGAGAGGGGAGGCTTTACTTAAAGTTCATGGGACACAGACTTGCCTACTTTGTGTTTTCCTAGAAAGTTTGTGCCATTCCTCTGTGGGAATGGGCTGGGCCATGGGAAGTTTTCTTCTGGCTCAACACAAATAAACATCTTGGTCCTCCCTGCCTGGGGCTGGAAACAGGATACAGAAGGTTTCACCTCCACATCATCACCTTGCATCCAAAGCAGCTCAGGCAGGACCAGAGGTTGGTGCAGTCTGAAGGCTTGAGGTGTTTTGGGGGCCTGAGCCACACTCCCCATGGATGGGGCTGCCCTCCCACATAACCCCTGGCAGCCTGAGGTTGGCCACGCAATTGTCCCACCCTTGGAAGTGTATCCATGTCCCTCCATCCCAAGTCTCTCTCCAGCTCTCCTGAAGCCCCTTAGACACTGGAAGGGACTCTGAGGCCTCCCTGGAGCCTTCTCCTCTCCAGATGAGCACCCCCAGCTCACCCAGCCTGGCTCCAGAGGGGGTCCAGCCCTCTGAGCATCTCCATGGGCTCTTCTGGACCCTCTCCAACAGCTCCACTGTGCTGAGGACACAAGAGCTGGATGTAGAGGAGCTCTGGAGAGAGCTCTTTTGTGCAGGACAGCCCTGCCCACATGGAGACCCCATTTAACCTCCCACCCCTCGCACTCTCCATCCCAGGATGGCAGAACCCCCTTCCCACACCTGGCCAGCATTCCCCAGCCATTCCCCCCTTTGTTTTCCTGCCACATTCACTGCTGGCACAGCTTCCCACAGCCCCTCTGAGCAGCAGGTACTTTGTGCTGGGTTAATCAAGCGTTATCCCAGCAGTAATTCCTGATGGGATTGAACATGTCACAGCCTGGGGAGCCATCAGGAGCTCGGCAACTTCATCTGTGGCTCCCCAAGTGCAGCAGCAGAGGCTGGATGGGAAAACATCTCCCTCATCCGTGTGTGCTCCTGGTCTGGCTGGAGACCCAGGAGGGGCTGGGAGCTCGGCAGGGCTCCAGCAGGATGGAGCCAGTGATTAAAGGTCAGGCTTACCTTAAAGGGAGAGCTTGAGCCCTTTTAATTAAATATTTATTTGTAACACTCATTTCTCTCTTTCCTTCTTTCAAGTACCAGGCAGCTGTTAAGGTTTGGAAAGAGCCAAAAAAAAAAATTCCAGCAGAAAAAAGAGGAGACCAGGAAGAGAAAGGATGAGCAGTGATGGGAGCAGAGCTCCCTTCCATCCTCAGAAGATGCTCCAGTGCTGGATCCTCTGCAAGCAGCTCCTCACCTGAAATTCCCATTAAACAGCCCCCGCCACATCCCGTCCTTCAGAGCTAAAAACCCCCAGTTTTTTAGTTCTTTTCCCACCAAGTTTGGTGGGAAAACTCCATTTTTGGGGAAAGGAGGAGAGTGTAGGCTCGGGTGCCTCAGACACACAGTGTTGGGCCAGCATTCCAGCTGGATGCCAGAGGAGGGAATGAAATGGAGGGAAAGGCATCCTTGGGAGAGCAAGCCAAGGGAAACGCGACTTCTTTGCACCTGATTAAACATCGCAGCATTGGCGGCGGGAACTGGAGCGGAGCCGTCTGAGCCGCGCTGGGAGAGGGGGCGGAGCAGCATCCTCCGGGGCCGGGATGACATTCCTGCTCCATCCTCCGGGTCCGGGATGGCATTCCTGCTCCATCCTCCAGGGGCTGGGATGTCATTCCTGCTCCATCCTCCGGGGCCGGGTTGACATTCCTGCTCTGGACCATCCTCCCAGGGCTGGGATGACATTCCTGCTCCAGGAGCTTTCCAGCCCAGCACTCACCCAGGCAGATCCCAATGCTCCTGGCCTGGCCGGTCACCAAGGTTATCCATCAGCAAGACAATACCAGCCAGAGCGAGATAATGCAGATTATTCATTGAGAAGGCAAAACCAGCCAGATGAGAACACTGAACCTTGGCACATTAGACCAACAAAATGATAATATTTGGGGTTTAGACACTGGAAAACCATCAAAGCAGCTATTGCCCTGCCCAGGCCTTGTTCTCTCCTCGAGCTGCTCCCTGGGCTCAGACTGAGCCTGCAGGCTTGGGGGACCTGGGGGCACCAACAGAGAGAGAACATGAAAGCCAAAACTTGACACAAATCTAATATAGAAATAAAAAATATGCAACACATACATGATAAAAATATGTCAATATAAAGCAATTAATAGACAGAAAATACTAATTCTATATAAATTATTAATATCTAAAATACTGGTTATATACACTATAAATCTATAATATATTGTATATAAATAAATATATTTGATACAAATTTTATTTTTCATTTGTTTTAGCTGATGCCTAAAGGCCTGGGTGTGCCCGTTCTGCAGCCCTCGGAGGGGATGTCCCCGTTTGTCCCCAGGGCACAGGGACCTGCACACACGTGCCCATTTCTAGTGGAAGTGACAAAGCTCTGGAGAGCCGGGGGCACTACGAACCTTTGGCTTTTGTTTCCCAAATTGCAGCTACTGAACAGTCTGGGCTTGTCAGTGTTGTCTTGATAATGGCAAAACAAGATCTCCCGCGGTGGAGAGAGGAAACAATTTGGGGCGGATTTGTCCAGGACACTGCTTCACCGAGGGTGTTGAGGGTTCAAAGGCTCCTTCCCTTCTCCTGTGACACAGGTCAAGGTACCCCCACCTGCAGGAAAAACGGGAATGCAGGAGAAACGCAGCCTCGGGATGAACCCAAGGCACAGACAATCAACTGGAGCTCAGGGGTAATTTTCGTTCCTGATCAATCTCAAATCATTTTGACCCAAGGTATAATTTGAAATGTTCCTGTCTCAGTTATTACAGCCCCAGGGCCCTCTGGGTTGTTTTCACCATTTTTCCTTCTTGTTCTCTCTCGCTGCTTATACGATCGCAGGAACAGTTTAATGAAAAATGAGTGTGTGGCTGGAGGAGTCAATGGAGAGTCATTTTAGATCCTTTAAAAAATTGGGCAGGGTTTGGTTGTGTTCTTTTAAACAGGGGTTTTCACACTGGAGCAGATTTGTGGGAAGAGAAAAGCATTTATCCCTCTGTCAATTGTTCTGGCTGCCTGCCCCTGCTCTCTTTTTCATGGAATCGTGGACTCACTGATTCATTAAGGTTGGAAAAGCTCTCTAAGAGCATTGTTTCAGCAGCATTGCCAAGGCCACCACTAACCCATGTCCCAAAGTGCCATGTCTACACGACTGCACATCCATCCATCCATCCATCCATCCATCCATCCATCCATCCATCCATCCATCCATCCATCCGGCCCAAACCTGGGAATCCTTGGGAAAGGTGCTGCTGCCTTTTCTGACAAACAGCCTAAGGACAGGCTGCTTCCTTTTTGTCCCCTCATGAGCCTGCCCAGCCTGTCTGCAGCCCTCTTTCCCCCTGGGAATGCCGTTCAGTTGGGAAATGGAAGGAAAAGGTAAATGAAGGATGTGGCCAAGAGCAACCACTAAAACCTGAATCAGCACAAAGGCAGGGCAGGCTGGGCTGGAGGGTGGAGGGTGCTCAGAGAGGCACTCGGGGCTTGAGGATGGCAGTGAGCAGTTGGCAGGATAATTATTACAGGCAGAAAACAAAGGAGAGTGACAATTTTCATGTGGCTGGATTCAGCCCTCGTGCTTCTTAATTCCCGCGGAACAAAGAGCTATAATTGTTCTCAATAGCGAGGAGGGGAAGAACCTAATTTCCAATGTGAGTCAGAGAAGCTTTCAAGCAGGGGGTGGGTGGAAACTATTTATAAAGGACCATTAGGGAAAATCAGATTTCTACGCACAGTAAACAGAACACAGAAATAAAGCATCTATTTATATGTGAGTGTGGAAAGCTTGTCCCGAGCAGCACAGAGCCCTGGTGACACCCAGGGTCACCGTGTGGGGCCACAGAGGGTTGTGGTGGCTTCGTGATGGAACAATGCCTTCCTCCAGGCAGGCAAACAAAGCTCGTTCCATCCTTCCTGTGCTGCCTTTAGAGAGAGAGAAAAAAAAATTTAATTGAACAATTGTCTTTGTTTGGCCAAAAATGTGCAGAAAGCAAACACCAAAGTGCTGTGCCAGAGTCGTCGTGGAGATGAGCTCCCAGTTTGCTCAGCGCTTGTGTGCCCAGGTAAACTGGCATCCTGCTGCAGCCAGCACTCGTGGAATATTTACAGTTCTGTACTCCCAGCATGGAGGAAAACCCTATAAATAAATAAAACATAAAAACACATTCTGGTGGTGCTGCAGGATGGTGAGACCACAGGCATCGGGTGTGAGGGGAGGCTGGAACACACGCAGAATGTTTTCCTGGGAATTGCCTTGCTCCCTGGAGTCATGTGCTAAAAGCATCTTACTGGACTTGCAGGAGTCCCAGAGCTAAAGGGAATCTGCTCCAGGCAGGGCAGAGGGGCCTGGCTGTGAGATCCCTTCTTACAGGAAGGGCACCAGCTCCAGGTTCCTCTGAGCCATGACTCCAGCTCAGCCCTGTGTGCGTATTTTGGGACTAGGACAGGAATATTTCACTGCAGCCACTCAGTAAAAGTGAAATGCAAGCAAGAAAAATCCTTATGTCACAGATGAGCAATGTGGGCTCCCTCCTCCCCGCTCTCCATGAGGGAATTGCCTCCCTGAGCCTAAATACAGGCTTGAGCAAGGTCTGGAGGTTTGGCCAGGATAACAAGGACATGGAACAATCACAGTGATAATCTGCTGATTAGCTCTGGTTTAGAGTAATCTGTTAGGTATCAACTTCACAGAGAGCTGGCAGTTTTCCTCAGTTACTTTTGGAGCACTAAATCAACGGGGTGAGTGGATCCCTTTAGTATTTTTTAGTGGATTTATTCTTATTTTACAGGTTAGGAAAAGGGAACCAGTGAGCAGAGGTGAGCACAGCCGTGCCTTGAGCTGTCCCCACACCATGGCTCATGCTCCCACAGCCCTGCCCTTCCTCAGTGCTGTCTGTGAGTGATGACACAGCCTGTGCCTGTGGAGCAAAGCCCGGTTTATGGGATGTCTGCCCTCGCTGCAGAGTTGTGCTCCCAGGCTTGGAGCGTGAAGGAGAGCTGTTCCCGATGTGAGGTACTTTATGTGCACACAGGCCTGATTTATATCTCTTCCAACAAGCTGTTCTTTGCTATCATGAGCCAACAGGACCCATAGGGTGTTACAAGACATATTACACACAGCCAAGAGCTTTAATCCCCTTGGGGGAGTGATTACAAACAACTACACACGTCCCAGAGTTGCTTAATCACTGTTAAGAAATTTCTTTATAATCTGAGTAAATTACTTTAATTACTTGCAACTACCAATTAGCGTTTGAATGCTTCCACTGAGAAGTTTGCAGGCATTAATCTGCTCCCTTGGAATGTGAAATCAGCGGCTGGAAGATGGCTTTGGTCTGTGCACAGGCAGCAATCTGGCAGGACGAGGAGGCAGCAGCCCCTGCCCGGCAGCCCCTCCTCAGCCGCCTGCCCTCCGCTCTGATTTATTTAGCAGCTTGAAAGGAGAGTTCAGAGCTTCCACGAGCTTTAGCAGCTGGATAATATTGCTGGATCCTGGGAAAGGGAGGGCCTGCTTGAACCCTGCCGTGGGCACGGAGGCTCTGCCTTTTGTAGCCGGACAAAGCCAACAATGCCAAACCCTCCCTACCTGGGGGATCACGCTCTCAGACACATCCCACAGCCTCCCTGCTCCCAGCCCTGTCTGTGCAGCCCCAGTTATTCCCTAATCCGCAGCGTTCCCCAGCATGGGCTGGGCTTTGCCAGCTCCCAAATCTGAGCTGAGCCTCCCCTTTAGACGTGAGCGCTGCTGGGGTTTGGGCAAGCACAGCTCCGCTCCCCCTTCTCCCACCAGCCTGCTCTGCCAGGAGCTCTCCAGCTTGAAATGGCAGGATCAAGGCCTGGACTTGCTTTTCTGGACACTTTCAAGGCTTTGCCAGCCTGGATCGGGTTCAAAACACTTTTTATCTTTGATATTTCGGCACAGGGAGCCTGCTCTGGTCCTCTCTTCCTTTGCTGATCATTAGGGGGGTGCTTGTGTGAGGAGTCTGGGCACGGCCCAAGTGCCCCGGCCTGTGCCTGTGCTGAGGCAGAGCAGCTGCCATGGAGGAGGCCAGGCCCATGGCTGGGATCCTGGGAGCTCCACGGCTGAGATCCTGGGAGCTCTGTGCTGGGTCCATGGGCAGAGATCCTCAGAGCAGCCATCCCGAGCCTCTGCCAAAAGTGCCTCTCCTGCTCTCTCATAGGCTGTGGCTGGGCCTCTGTGCCTGGGGCTCCAGTCCAGGCCCCTGCCTGGGGCTGGGGGACAGGAGCTGTGTGCCCATGTCCCCTGGTTATGTCTGGAGGGGTGAGCACTGTCCCTTCCACATCACCCCAAAGGTGTGCTGGTGCATCAGCCTAGTCCCCCTCCATAAGGCAACAAGAACAGCCCCCCAGAAATGACAGAGTCACAAGTTACGTGGCTCTTTCCCACAGCACTGTCATGGCTGTTCCTTAATCTGTGGGCAGCCCTCAGAGGTTTCCTATCCCCCAACAATTTGCTTGTCTGAAGAAACTTCTCCCCTCGCACCAAGCCCTGCCGTGAGCAGGTGAGGAGCTCTGTGGAGCAGGTGTGTGGCTGCTGACTCACCCCAGCCCCAGTGAGGTCTCCTCTGGTGCTGTTAGCGGTGCCACCACCATCCCATCCTCCGGTGGCTCCCAGGGGATGGAGCATGGCCAGCTCCCCACCACGGCCCTGGCACAACCTGAGCAGCTCCTCCCAGCCAGCATGGACTTGGCCCAGGCCTCACCAGCCTCTCCCAGCCGCTGTTTGTGCCTTGTGATACTTTCACATGAGAAACAAATAACGGCTGATGGTATCTCCTGCAGGAAAAAAACAAGGTTACTCCCCTGACCTGATTAATGCAAATAAACTGAACAGAGTCCTGTTGCCCGGGGCTTGCAAATTTAATATCTGTTCCCTGCCTCATTTCATGCTGGTTTAGCCTCTCACCCTGTGACTGCAATTACCTCTGTGGCTCTGCCTGGGCGTCGGGGCCGCTTCCCCCGCGCCGCACGTGATGCAGCTTGGGCCGGGGCGCCTCACTTTGGTGTTTGGGCTTTCTTCTTCTTGTGGTTTAATTTCCTTTGAGTTTATTAATTATGGCTGGGGTGGGGGCCAGGAATGTTTGGCTGATGCTTCCTCTTTGCGTGGTGCAGAACTTCATCCCTGTAATTCCCCCTTTATTGGATGCCCCAGCTTGGGGAAGAGGAGCCAGTTCTGGCTGCAGGGAGCCAGGGATGGGAACAGCTTTTTCCTTGTTCCAGCCTGTGATCTCTGTGCCCCACTCCCTGCATCACTCCCTGAATCCCATCCACCCTCTCGCCCTGTGTTTCCCACTGTCTGGATGTGTTCAAAAATGACTGGAAATGGCACTTGGTGCCGTGGTTTAGTTAAGCTGTTTAGGGCATGGGTTGGACTTGATGACCTTGAAGGTCTCTTCCAACCTAGTCATTCTGTGATTCTGTGATCTTCACTTGCATGAAGTGACCACTTTGCAAGAGGCTCTGAAAGGTGTTTGGAACCATTTCATTGGGGCATTCTGTTGGTGTGCCTCAGACTGGATCCCTGGGAAAGCAGGCACAGGCATCCACATCCCCTGGGCCTGGGTGAGCCAAGAGATGCTCCAGATCCAGCACTGGGCATTATCAGCATGACTCTTTGCAGGCCATGAAGCTGATTTTTATCCCAAACCCCACCTGCTACAGGCAGGATCTGCATCCAGAATTCATTTGAGTGGCAGAAGTCTCATAAGAACAAAGGGCAGGACTGTCCTGGAGAGATGCGATTTCCTCCCCCTACTCCCAAGGCATCCTTGGAGTCAATGCCCAAGGTAGAGCTGGACACTGGTGCCAGCCCTCCTGGGACACTGGTGCTGTGCCAGGGGAGGCTGCAACCTCTTCACCTGTGCCATACCTGTGCCCATGAGAAGCAGAGACTCTGTGCCATGAGCCCAGCCCACTTTCAGCAGCACAACATTCAGTTTAAAGGCACAAAAGCAGCTCTGTGAATGGCCCTTTATAATTTCCAGGCAGGACTGCGAGTGGGGGCTCCCACCCTTCTGTTTGCTTACGTCTTCCTTGGAGCTGGGAGCTGTCAGGGAGGTGAGAATGAGGGATGGTGACTTCCCGAGCGTGCCCGGCCCCACACGAGCGCTCACACACCCAGCACTGATTCCGCAGCTCTTGTTTGGTTCACGGCCCCAGAGCTGCCAATCTCTGCTGGCTTTCCGTGCCTCTGTGCGAGTCTGTCACGCTGCCTTAATGGCTATATCACCTTGTGAAGCTTTCAGACATCCTACTTCCTTTCATCAGCGGCGGGAAACCTGCCAGGCTCTGACAGGTTCTCCCAAACAAACCCCGGTGTGATGGGAGCAGGAGCTGTGACTGGCACTTTGGCCCTGTGCCTGCAGTCCCCAAACCTTGGCGTGTCCCTCCAGCTCAGCCATGACAGCGCTGGCCCCAGCCACGGGCTCCACACTCAGGCCCACAAGGGACAGGGGTTTCTCATCTCTTTGAATAGCAGTGAGGCCCCACCAGCTCATCCGAGCTCCCTGTCCTTGCAAGGCGTCCCTGGGGCACTGCCCCCCTGTGCCTGGCATCACGACACCCTTGAGCCCTGTCTCAGCTCTCTGCATCTTGGCAGTCCTGCTCTATAGAGGGCTCCAAAGTGGTTTTCCCAAGCTGATTTGGGTATTTAGGTTTGCCTCTTCCAGTTTTGGAAGGGGCTGCCCAGGGAGGTTTGGAGTCCCGGTCCCTGGAAGTGCCCAAGGAAGGACTGGAGGTGGCACTCAGTGCTCTGGGCTGGTGACAGGGTGGGGATGGGGCACAGGTTGAACTCAATGATCTCAGAGAGCTCTCCCAGCCCCACTGACTCTGGGATTCTCTGGTCCCAAGAGACCCTCCAGAGCAGTTTTGGCATTCCCTGGGCAGCCTGGCCATGGCAGTGTGAGCCCCCACACCACATCCCGGGGCTGGGCCATGCACAGAGCTCAGAGCAGCTCTTGGGGGCTTGATCCCACAGCAGCATCCGGGGCTGGCTGCATCCCCCTCCCCCTGATCCCTCTGCAAGAGCCTGCCTGGGGGCAAGAGCTGCTGCAGCAAACGGAGAGCTGCTGGAAACTGCAGAGGACACAGCATTTCATCATTTTGGGGCCCAGACTGTCTCTGCTGCACCAACAAGGGAACTATTTGTGTGGTTCAAAGCCTTATTCATTCTGTTGTGGGTTTCTTTTCCAAACCACCCACTTCAAGTTTTGGGTGAAGGTTCAGTTCCATTTTTCTTATTCCCAGCTCATTTGCCCATCCCTAAAACAAACATATTGGAGCAAGCATGTGGGGGAGAGGGAGCATTAATCAAAGCAAAGGGGAGGCGAACGTAACGCAAACAGGGAACGACAATGCACAGAGTATTTGCATAATCCAGGGAGAAAGCTTTCCTGCTGAAAAGCTAAAGCTACTGGCATGGAAAAGCAAAGGTCTGAACAGGAACTGCGCTCCTGAGCAGCAACAGACACCGGGGGTAATAAATCAGAGGTGCGGTACAGACGTAGCGGTTCCAGCACGCTTCCCAAACTCTGCATTCCGAGCCTTTGGAAGAGGGCCCATCCTGCCTGCTTTGAAGCTCCTGGCCAAGGTGGCTGGACAGCAGCAGGAACAAGCCCAGGCCTGAGGAGCAGGTGCTCAGGTGGAGCCTGAACCCCTCAGAAATCAGCGCTGGCCTGGTGCAGATTCCCCAGGACAAGGGTGTCCTGCCAGCTGATACAGCCAGAACAGAGCCCCGAGCACTGGGAGAGGGTAATGGATGCAATTCCAGAGCTAAGAAGTCCAGGAATTTAATAGCAGTTGGCATTTTACAAAGGAAATGGCTTTGTGGAGGTGTCTATGAAAGTGTGGGGTTTGGGGAGTGCCCTGGCTGGCATTCCCCACTCCTGGATGACCTTGGGCAAGGTGCTTCACCTTGCTGTGCTTGGGTTTCTGCTGAGCTGCTCCACAGGGGGATAATTTTTCCTGCTCCACACATGTGATGTGGCTGTGTTTGTTGGTACTGGTGAATAGTCTGAGAATCCCTGAAGGGATATCTTAGAGGAAGGGAAGGGAAATAAAAACCCAGCCAGGATCCTGCCCTGGCAGGAGGTGCAGAGGTGGCAAGGACCTTTTCAGGTTGAGTTCCTGTCTGTGCCAGGTGCAGGCAAGGAGCAAGGAAGGAGCAAGGCAGTGTCTGGAGCTGAAAGCCTGGGGTGTGTTTAGCCTGGAGAGGACAGATCCAAGGGGCATGAGATGGTGCTCCTCAAATACACAAGAGGAGGCTGACAGAGAGGGTTCTAGGCCAGGCTGGACAGAACCTGGAGCAACCTGGTGTAATGGAAGGTGTTGGAACGAGATGAGTTTTAAGTTCCTCTCAACCCAACCCATTCTGTGATTCCGTGATTATGGACATGGAAACAGCAGGATGAAGTGGCAGGAGGGAAAAGCAAGGTAGAAAGTGGGAAAGGCAGGCAGGGTGGCACAGCTCATACCACTGCACACAGAGGCTCTGCATCCAAGGATCACCAAGAGACTGTGGGAACACAGAACCCTGGGAGTCCTGGTGGAGAGGTGGCTCTGCTCTGCACCAGGTGGGTGCCACCTGCCCGCCCTGAGCCCTGTCCCAGCACTCTCCTCTGTCTGTGTGACCCAGGGCACAGTGCCACTCACACTCCCAGCCCTGGGAGCTGCATCCCTGCCTGTGGGATGTGCCATATGTTTCCTTGCCCTGCAATTCCCTGGCTGAAGGTATTTGATCAGACCAGTCGTTCAGGAGCCATGTGTCCCCTGCACATACACAGCTGATTCTCCTTCCAAGCTCTGAGGGCAGCTCCAGGGGCACACCCAGGTTAGCAACTTTGGAAAATGCATCCCTGTAAGAGATGTCAGGCATTCCCAGGGATGGCAGAGGCAGAATATTCACAGCCCATTTTGCAAATCAGTGCCTTGGATACTAATATAAGTAACTTTAAAAAAGCAGAGAGAAAGGCAGTCGAGGAGATAAAACCCTGTCATTTCCATTTCTAAGGGATATGAAATGGTGCTTTTGAAAAAAAGCAATTTGTAAACTTTAGATAGCAGCAAATTCCTTGGTTTTTGGATACAATACCAGCTTTGCATATGCGCTGAAAGAAAGAGGGAGAGAAAATAACCCCGAAGCATCCTGCCCACTGCATTAGCTTTTAAAATAAAACCCATTTATATATAAATGTTGGCTTTTTTCCCAGTCTCTGTAGAAAAGCTTTTTTATATTAAATGCTACAATGAATTAAATTAACCATAATGATTTCTTTGTGAATGGAAACCCTTTTTCCTGTGTGACATGTTTTTGATCATTTTTTTTTTCCTAGCTACAACAACCCCTGCTCCTATCAAGTTGAGGATTTTGTTTGTTCTGCTATTTGCACGCTTCGATACAATTACTACGTGCCCTCCTTGTTCTGAGGAGAAATATTCCACAGATATTCCAGGTGCTGTCTCTGGGTGCAGAGGGCTGGGAGCCTCTGACAGCCCCACGCTCACCTGTGGCAGCAGGGTCAGGACAGCCCTGTCACCTCCCATGGCCACAACAGGCAGCTTCCCCAACAGCAGAGCCCAAATCAGCTTGGACAAGGCTTGGAGGAGCAGGAAAAGGGGGAATAGCATCCCAGAGGGCAGGGTTAGATGGGATATTGGGAAGGAATTCCTCCCTGTGAGGGTCGGCAGGCCCTGGCACAGGGTGTCCAGAGAAGCTGTGGCTGCCCCTGGATCCCTGGCAGTGTCCAAGGCCAGGCTGGACAGGGCTTGGAGCAGCCTGGGGTAGGGGAAGGTGTCTCTGCCCATGGCAAGGGTGGCACTGGATGGGCTTTGAAGTCCCTTCCCACCCAAACCCTGATTCTTCGATTCACCTGTGACCCACAGCCACCACTTCCCTGGACTTGCCATTAAGGGACTCAGCATCATTCCATGATTTCAGTTGTTGATGTTTTCAGTTGTTGATGTTTTCAGCTGTGAATGTTTCAGTTGTTGATGTTTTCAGCTGTGAATGTTTTTAGTTGTTGATGTTTTGCCTGCAGTGCCCTTTGGCCCTCCCTGGGCACCAATCCCTGCCTGTGCACTGGGTGCTGCAGGGCCCAGCCTGGGGCAGGGGGCACTGGGGTCCTGGGGCTCCTGGCTGGGTGGTTGGGGCTGGACAGGAGCTCTTGCTGGGGGGAGGGAGTTGGCTCATTCCTGGAAAGGAAAATTAGGTCACATTTCTGGTTTGAAGAGCCTGGATGGCATCCCATTTATTTTGGGTTTTTCCTAACAAGTGAGAAGCTTCTGTTTCCCTCCAAGCCCATTTCCTTCTCCAGTTTTTTTGTAAAGCATTTCTCATTTTTCCTGCTTGTTTTTCCTAGAAAACAGAAACTGAACCATGCTGAGCTGTGCTGAGCCAAGCCACAGGGACATGCCTGGGGGCACCAGAGTCATCTGCAGGTCCCAGAGAGGTGTCCAGGGCATGGACTTTACCAGTACAGCCGAACCCTCTGGCAAATCATCCCCTAATGTCCATGGCAGCCCATGGCAGAGTTTATCCCCAATCCATTTGGGAAACTATTCTGATTCAACTAAAACCATTGGAAGACAAGGCTCAACCAGACAAGGTTCAACAAGAATCATTTTAATTTCTTCCCTGACATTCATTCCTGATTTGCTTCTGCTGGATTCAATGCCAGCACTCCTCTCCAAGCCCCTGAGCCACCCCACCCCTCTCTCACTTTGTCTCATCAGATGTTTTTGGGTAACTGCAAAATCCTTGGTCCCTGTTCCTGCCTCCACCAATGGCTCTACCCCAAAAGGAGACCCCTGGGGACCCCCCCCTCCTGCTGTCCAGCATCCCCAAAATCCCCCCCAAACCAAATCCTGCAGTGTAAATGAAACAAAACACCAGTCAAAAGTGTAGGAATTCATTTTGGGGCTTTGTTTGTGTGGTGGGAAGCCAGGAGACATCAGGCTCAGAGCTGTTCCCATCCCTACACGTGCCAGGGGTGCCCCAGCCCCGAGTGAGCCCCCACTTCTCCCAAAATGTGAGCATCACCACCTGGGATGTCGCTGCAAAGCCGTGTTTCCTTGGCAATCCCTTATCTCTCATCTGAGCCATCAGCATAATGAAGGGCTCTGTTCCTGCACAAACAGCACCTGAACACCCCGTGGAGCAGGGAATTGTCACATTGAAGGGAAATGCCTGCAATGGAGAATCCCCTCAGGATTGTTCCTGAAAGGACAGGCTCTCCCTCTTTTCCAGGGGTAATGAGGTAATTAGGGAATGAGTAAAGGATGGTTGCATCACTACCTGAGCATTCCAGAGGTGGGAACTGTCCTGGATTAAGGTCAGGGCTTGTGCTACCAGTCACCAAGTGTGTGTGACCAGTCAGAAGAATGCCTGGTCCTTCCAGTGAGGGAAATAAACACTCCTGGGTTTGAAATACGTTTAAAGAGGGGTTGAGACTTGACATTATTGAAGTAATTTCTCACCTCCTTGCCAGTGAGAAGTGGCTCTGGGATGCTGGAGAAGAGCAGGCAGATCCTGTGGCCCTGGAGTAGAGTGTTCTTATGTCTGCATCTCCAGGGCACTGGCTGGGGAGTTCAGAGAGCAGTTTGGGTTGGAAAGGACCTTCATGGTCATCCAGTGCCACCCCTGCCAAGGGCAGGGACACCTTCCACTATCCCAGGTGCCTCCAAGCTCCATCCAACCTGGCCTTGGACACTTCCAGGGGTCCAGGTGCAGCCACAGCTTCTCTGGGTACCCTGCCAGGGCCTCTCCACCCTCACTGTAAAAAATATCTTCTCTGTATCTGACCTAAATAAACCTTTTAATTTAAAACCATCCCCCCTTGTCCTAGAAATGGAGCCCTGCCCAAATTCCTCATCAGGGCTGAAGGAAGAGATGTGGTGCTGTGATTGTTTAAGCTGAGGCAGTGGAACTGCACAGTTCTCAGAGCTTTAATTTAGATGATTTAAGGTCCTTTTCTTTATGTTTTCTCCATTTGTAATTGCAAAGAGGCTGTGAACCAGGACACTGAGCTTATCGATGGCTCTGAGCAGCCACCGACTGCAGGGTGGGATGTGGTCAGGCAGGAAAAAACCATCTCTTCCCCATCCTAATTAAGTGCCTCGTTGGGCTCTGCAGGCACTCGTGGTTGTGGTGGCAGCGGTGACATTTTCAGCTCACTGGGGCGATGACAGGGAAGCAGAGCAGAGAGCTGGGGGAGGCACCAAACTGGGGAGAAAAAACCATTTCCATGTGCCCCAGACATGTTCATCTGAGGTGATCTTTAACCAGAGCCCCGTGCTGGCAAGGGACCCTGTGGAAATCTGGATTGCTGGCATGGAAAGGACAGTCTGGGCACTGGCTACTGCAGGGATGCTGGAAAAGGTGCTGAAGGCACTGGGAGTCTTGGGGGGCTCTGCCCCCCTTGCAGCCCTCTGAGGGGAAGCCAAGGGGGAGAGATCCCAAGAGGAGGCAGGTAGGAAGTGGGTTGGGGAGATGAAAGAGCAGGGAAGGAGTGGGGAGCTCCAGGTGCGCTGGGACCTGACCTGGAAACGGGCAGGGAGGAATCTGAGCATCAGCAAACAGGCAAAAATAACCCTGCACCTAAGGAATGCCTGAGCAGCAGGAATGCCACGTGCTGCACATGGGGAGAGGAGAGGAGAGGCAAAAATACCAGCAGGAGTAAATCAGGGCTGTTACTCTCCCCTCCAGACCTTAACATCACCTGGGACTCTGTAATGAATTCCTTGGATTTTAGGAGCATCCTCCTTTGGGAACTGCTGCTCCAAGGCAGGGCTCCTGAAATAGATGGGACATGGTGGGAAGCTGGAGGCTCTGCAGCCTTCAGCCATCCCAAGGTCTGCTGTCCTGCCAGGCAAGGGCAAGACAGGACAAGGGGAAATGGCCTCACGTTGCTCCAGGGGAGGTTTAATTGGATATTAAGGGGAAATTCTTCCCCCTAAGTGTTGTCCAACCCTGGCACAGCTGCCCAGGGCACTGGAATTCCCACCCCTGGGGAGATTTAACAGACATGTAGATGGGGCAGCTGGGGACGTGGCTTAGTGGTGGCTTTGGAACAGCTGGAGCCGATGGTCTCAGAGGGCTTTTCCAGCCCTGATGATCCAGAGATTCCAAACCCACCGTGGCAGTGCTCGAGGAGCCAGCGAGGGGAAGTGCTGAGTCAGCAGCACCGCAGCCTTATCTGTCTTGTGCTGAGCCCTCCCTGCTGATTGTGCTGGGTTTAGGCAGGAGCAGGTTTTGCTAAGCAGGACCAAATGCCCAGATCCTGGCACTCCCCTGCCTGGTGCCAGCCCCACTTGGCTCTGCCAAGCCCGGGGTCAAGGCCGGGGAGCTCTGTCACCCCATGACCCGGTGGGGACATCGCTGCCAGGTAGCACTCAAGAAGCTGCTGGTGTTGTTGTTCTTGGTTTCCTCTGGGCTTTATTTTCCTAACCATCTTCCAGATGCTGCAGAATCCCCAGATGCAGCCGCAACAGAGTTCTTGCATTTTTAACTTTAAAAAACATAATTGGGTAACTGAGAATAATGACTAAAGAGTGCAATAAATCATGTCTCCACCTGGCCTGGAGAAGGGGGAGGGGTAGGGGACGGGTTCCTTCCCCCGTTAATGAGCAGCGCTGAGCCATCGGCGCTAAACACTCCCAGAGTCAGCAAATCCCCTCCAGGGCTCTGTGCTCCCGCCTGGAGACCCGGGGACACCAACCCCCGGGCAGGAGGGGACTTGGGAACCTCCGAGGTTTGCCCCAGAGACAAACTGGAATAGGAATGGCGCTGGGTAAGAGTCTGAGGCACTCCTGTGTCCCGGCAGGAATTTTTGCCACTCTCTTGTTCTCACCTGTCCAGTAACACAGCCTGGGAGCTGTCTGGGGAAGGAAACAGGAATAACTGTGCTGGAGCTGTTGATGTTCCCATTTTTGCTCCATTATCCATCCAGGCAGGGCTGTCACCCCCAGTGCCAAGATCCCCCACAGCCCCAGGACCTGGTGGCAGCGATGGCCCTGGGCTGGGGGCAGTGGAGCACCAGGAATGTCAGAGTTTCCCTCATTCTCTGTGGTGTGTTCCCAGGACTTGGCTGGGACCTCAGCAGCCTCCAAGGCTCTCCCTCTGCAGGGCAAAGGGAAGGATATTTTTAGTTCTTTGCCCTGCAGCTTTCAAAAGGAGATGTGGATTGGATTAGGACCCTCTGTGGCAGGATTAGGAGGGAATCTTAGGAGAAGGAAACCAGTGACATCATAGAAGAGAATCATGGAATCACTTAAGCCTTTAAGATCATTAAGTCCAATCATCAACTTAACCCCACCAGGTTCACCATTAAATCGTGTCCTCCAGTGCCACATCCACAGTTTTTGAACACTTCCAGGGATGGTTCACCTCCCTCACTGCCCTGGACAGCCTGTTCAATGCTTTGCAACACTTTTTTGTGAACAAATTCTTCCTGATGTCCAATCTAAACCTCCCTGGGTGCAGCTTGAGGCCATTTCACTGTTGTTTTCTCTCAGATATGACTTTGACACACAGAGCACTCCTGGGAGAGCAGAGAGAGGGAAACCCAGGGCAGGGGCAGGACTGGAGGGGGCAAGGGGCAGAGCTCTGAGTTCCTTGTGCTCCATCCAGGGGAAGGGCTGGAACAAGGATTCAGCACGAGGGGAGTGTCACAGGTCAGTGACACTGCAGGACATCCACAGCCCTTCTCCAAAGAGACATTCCCAGCCCAGGCTCCCTCACTCCCATGCTCTGGAATAGATTCATAGATTTCTCCCAGCTTGCAGCTTTATCAGCTGTTCCAAAGCAAGATCCTTATCTGCGTGAGCCTCTTCAAGCTGATAGCTGCTCTTATCTCTGCTGCTCTCCAGGGCTTCCAGGCTGGGGGGGTTTGTGGCATAGTCATGGAAAAATCTCAACTTTGGGAGACTAAACCTGGGAGTGATTTCTGGAGTTTTATCACTCATTGTTCGTTGTTGCAGAGCCTGTGAGCAACTCATGGCCATGGCTGTGTTAAAGGGAAAGGGAAGCAGAGCCTTTTCCAGCAGGCTTTGCCCATGACAGACACAGCCACACGCGTCCCAGACACAGCAAAGAAGTGTCCCATGGGCACACAAAGGCCATGAGGATGTTGGCACAGGAAGGCCAGTGAAAGACAGGACTAAAAAACTGCCCTGAAAGCTCCAGCTTTGACTGATGGTCATCTAAAAGCTCCTTCATCCACCTTTGCAATTAAATTTCTGGATTTTGTCCGCTTTGACCTTGGCCAAAGCTCTCCAGCCTCTGTGGCTTTGTCTCCTGACCTTCTCCATCCTCCTGGGAACTGTGCCTCTGCCCACGGGCTGTTCCCGAAAGCTGCAAGGAAAACATAAACATAATTGAGAAAAAGTAATTGAAACTTGTAAGAGCTGATGAGAGAGTTCTCTCCTTGGCCCGCCGTTCGTCGCCAGGAAATAAACACCTTTATGGCTGCTGTAATTAAGGCCTAAATACAACGGAGACAAAATTTCTGTCATTAAAGGCATCCTCAAAGATCTCATGTCTCCACCTGCATCCCTCCAATGCCGCTTTCCCAGAACTTCATCCACACAGCAACAACTTTCCAGACACAAGCGTCACCTCTAACCTCAGCTAAGTTGAAATTTTCCCAGTTTCTCAGCAGTTTTTCCCCATTAAATCCACCTCATTCTGCAGTGCTGCCCTGAAGCTGTTGCCCTCTTGGGTCTGTCCCCATTGCCCAGTGTGACCTGGCCACCTGCGTGTCCCCATCACTCCCTGCATCCCTGATGCCCTGAGACATTGGTGGCCCAAGGATGTTGTGGACTCCCCACTCCAGGAAGTGTTCAAGGCTGGGTTGGACAGGGCTTGGAATAACCTAGGACAGTGAAAGGTGTCCCTGATCATGGCAAGAGGTGGAACAAGATGGGTTTTCCAACCCAAGCCATTCCATGATTCCATGATGCTGGAGCTGGTAGAAGCTTTTTAATGTCACATCTCCAAGCACTGTGTCTCACAGCTCTGCTGGCCCACACTGGGGCCAAACCATGGCTAATTCCCTGTTTTCTGGAGTGGCTGGAGACCCTTGGGCACGGTGGCTCTCCGATGTTGCTGTGTCTGTTGTATTTCTAAGCTCGTTAGCTGATTAACCACACTTGCAAGCTGGCAGCCTCGCTGAGGGGCTTCAATGGGAGCCTGGAACAATGCAATGACACAGACAAAGGGTTTAATGGATAATTAATTGTTCCAGCGTGTGAAGTTTCTGTGCAAGGATCCTGGTGAATCAGAGTTTCCGATTTCCACCCCCTTTACAACAGAAGTAAATAGCAACACAGAAATCATGGAATGGATTGGAAGGTTTTTGAAAAGAGAAGGGCCAGATGAGGCTCATTTGGGGTGGGATGCCCCAGCACTGCAGCTCCATGTCCTAATCCTTCCACACGGAGAAGGTGCTGCTTCTAGGAAGGTAAATACAGCAAAAAGAGGTGAAGGGAAGGGTCAGTGGGGGCTGCCCAGCCCTGCAGGGAATGTGCAGGCAGTGCTGTAAAGGAGCAGAGGGGCCTGATGCCTTCTCCATCCCCCTGAGCTGCCCAGGATTGTCACCAGCACCCCCTGTGAGCGCCTGGCATGGCGGCATCCCTGTGCCAGCAGATCCACAGGGACAGAGCCACAGCACACTGAGCACCCAACACACCCACCCAGCGCTACATCCGCACGTTCCCTCCCAGAGCCCTGATCCCACACCGGAATTTCTGCCCTTTCCCTTGTTTTACCAGGTGTGTTTGACACCTCACAAAGGCCCAACACCAGCACAGGGCACAGAGCCTGGGGCACACGGGCACAGGGAGAGACTGTGCACACCCACACACGTACAGAGGCACACACAGCAATGCTTTCCCCTGTCTGTATCCCCCTCTCTCTCGTTTCTGAGCTGTGGCCAGACCCAGGGAGAGGAGCTGCTCCCATCCCAGGCCCAGCACAAAGCCGGGCTCAGCGGGGCCGGGCACAATGGCAGATTACATTAGAGACAACAGCCAGACGTGTCCTTGTCATCCCAGGTTAATATGACTATGGATTAATGCTGTAGCTGCTGATTGTTATGGAAATCCCCCCATTTAGCTCCTTCCCAAGGCATTGACAGTTCTAGCCTTGAATTCCGAGCAGGGGTGGAACTTGTTAATGGATTTCATTTTCCTGCAGGAAGCCAAAGCATTTAGAGGGAGAGGCAGCGCCAGGGTGCTGACTTCCTGGAAGGCTTCCAGCCTGCATTGAGGCACCGTGGACGGCTAATCCCTTGCTCGGATGCAAAGAGCCGTGTTGGTCTTGCCTCTCTAGGAAAAAGGAGGAATTTGGGTGTGGGGAAGTGAGCGCTCATAGGATTGTTTCCTCCTGAAGCCTCTCCTGGCCTGGGTAATGAATGTCCCGGGCACATCCCACTCCCTGTTCGCGGACACGCCTGGCACTGCACCTGCTGCAGGGATGGCTCTGCCAGCCTGGGCTGCCTGCTGCCAGCTCAGGGACTGGAGCTGCTGCCATCCCTCTGCTTTGTTGCCATCTTGTAGCTGCTGAGCGTGTTCCTGGCTGTCCCCTGGCTGATGGGAACGCTCCGTGTTCCCGCAGTGTGGCTCAGCCCTACCGCTCTCCCCCTGCACAGCTCCCTCCTCTTTCATTGCTTTGTCCCTGTCCCCCTGAGCAACAGGAAAATATCCAAGTGCTCCTGAGCAAACCTGGAATGTCTCTGTACATCCCTACCCCAGTGAACTATCTAAGATCACGATTCATGGGGTAGGTCTCCAAAAGCCTGAGCGAAGGAAGGCTCTGACATCGGCACAAGGAGCAGATAGGGCACAGACACACAGAATTAGGGTTTTCCTTACAGGTATTTGGGTTATGTATAAAACCAGGGTCTTCTCCCCTTCCCTTCTCGTCAGGAGGGATCATTAGTCCGTGCAAGATGGCCCAAATTCTTTCTGACCTTTTTCTTGACTTTTGCTGGGCAAGTTCGTGGCTATTTCATCCCCCAGCCAAAGGCCACCGCTGCCTATGGGAAGGGATGAAATCCCCATTCCCATCCCATCCCATCCCATCCCATCCCATCCCATCCCATCCCATCCCACTTCTGCCACAGCAAAACAAACCCAACAGAAGTGAAGCCAAGAAGTACCATGGCTTTTTCCACGGTGCAGGGAGCTGATTCCCGAGCTGACGCTCCCGTTGGAACAGAACCCTTGGTGGGAGGTGACAGCAAAGAGACACCGGGGTCCTCCCCTCTGCTGAAACAAACACGTGTTCCGTGGAGAAACCAGCGGAGTTTCCAGAGGCAGAGCTGTGTCTGACAGCAGCTTTACACACTGCCAGCACACAGGATACCTGATGCTGACGGGAGCTTTGGGATGCTGCCGCAGCACACGCCGTGCATAGCAATAACGCCAATGAATCCCGTCCCTAATTGTCCCACTCCCGGGGGTGACAGGAGCTCCCTGTCCCAACCCTGCTCGGGGGAGGGAAGGGGGGTTGCTGTGGAGATGCCTTGAGGGATCCCACACTTTGGAGCCTGCCTTCAGGTGCAGGAATAAGCAGCACGAGCACGAGAGACAAAGCTGCCCTTCTCATGGAAATGCCTCCCCGGGAAGGGAGGGAGGGAACCAGAGGGTCTCTAGCCATGGAGATGCAGCATTGTTTCCCAGTAATTAGCATGTTTTCCAAAGCTTTCCACGAGTCATCAGCAGCCTTTTAAGGGGATTGTGCCAAGGAGCATTTAAATGGAAATCCCCCGGAGATACAGATCCTCTGTTGGGGTCTCCCTGGAAGGTAGCTGCTTCCCAGGGGAAACCAGCCCCACCTGCTCGCTGGGTTTATGTGGATCTCAGATATCCGGGGGGTTTTCATGTGCTCCAGTATGGGGACAGCATTCCCACTGCAGCCCCTCTCCTGCGGGGCTGCTCCTCAGCCCCAGCTGCTGCATCCCTGGATACAGGAGGGTCACTGCTGCTCCCTGCCCTCTGCCCGGGGTGCCCGGGGCACACGGTGACTTCCCGAGGGAGTCAAACCATGGAATCACGGAATACTCTAACCAGATGAAGTCCCTTCCAACCCCAAGCCTTCTGTGATTCCATGTGTGGAGCAGCACTGTCCCGGTGGTGGCTGAGGAGATCCCAGGGGACAGTGCCAGTCGCTGGTGGGACTGGCAGGGAGCTCAGTCCTCCTCAGGGAAGCCACGAGGAGACACCTGGAAGAGTCACAGGCTGGAGCCACCCAGCTCTTGGTCATCCAGATGAGCAACACCAGGTCCCTAAACCAGCATTTGGAGACAGAAATGCCATCATGTGGTGGCCAGAAATGATGGAGACCCTGCAGCAGCACCCCACAGCTCCATCCAGGTGCAGGTACAGAGGCAGGGACAGGTGCAGGTGCAGGTGAAGGTGTAGCTGCAGGTACAGGTGCAGGCAGACACCCATGGGCAGCCCTGAGAGGCGTGGGCAGTGAGTGCCAGTCCCAGTGGCCAGGCTGGAAGTCCCTCCCTGGATGAAAATCCTTCTGCAGTCTCACTTTGCCCTTCACCACTCTTTTCCCCAGCCCTGTGGCAATTCAGACTTTCCCTACCAAAACCCTGTGTGACTCTCCCAGCTGGAGGTCTCAGTGACCAAACTGCTGCGTCTGACTCCACCCCCCCTCACTTTCCCACACGAAGGAAGCTGCAATTTTGCTCCTTTCCTCAAGGATGAGGAATTTCAGCCCAGTTTATTGTGCAAGCCTGTATCTGAGAGATTTTCCTGGCCTGGTGATTTATGCCAGGGCCTGAGTTATAACTCCCATTTCTGTTTAAAAGCTAAACACTCCAATAGTGGGGACTATTACTGTCAGCACGTCCCAGCTCCCAAGATCCAATCGAGCCAGAGCCGACATTATCTGGGTGTTTGTCTGCCTGATGGAGCTGCCTTGCTTTTCCCTCCCTCACATATTGCTGTCTCAAGGACTGTTTTCCAAGCAACAATTCATGTCTCCTTCAGTCATCAGCGAAAACAATCAAGCTCCATTTTATTTTTGGCAGAAATCAAATGCTAAATGAGATCTCGGAATCATAAACAAGAGTGATGTCAACAAATCAAAGGGAATTCAGGGAAGAGAGGCACAGATGATGAAGGGGCAGGAGGGATTGATGATGGGGAAAGATTAAAATAAGGAAATACAGCTAGGCCCAGAGAAGACTAACAGGGAATATAATGGCTGTTTAGGAATATCTGAAGGGTGTAAACACTGAAAAGGAAGAAATATTGTCCAAAATGGCCCCAAAGCAGTGGAACTATGAATAAAGGTGATGAAACTTAACACAGGGAAATTCAGCCTGAACACCAGCAGAGCTTTTCTCCATTTCTGCTGATCCAGTCTCTCCCAAGGAAGATAGGATAAACACTGTGCTTGAGTGTTCTGAGCCTGCCAAGGAGAACATCCCTTCAATAAATAATTGGCGCTGGAACATTTTCAGCTTTCTACTCTTTCCTCATAAGCAGCTGAGATGAATGAATATTCCATGATGGAGAGTTTACTCAGTGAATCTGGCTGTGGACATCACTCACACTCTGCTGGTGAATGGATCACACTTCAATTCATCTCAGATTGGTCTTACCTGATTCATTTTTTTTTTGGCAAAGGGTTGTACTGGATGCACTGAGTGCCCTTGGAGAGCTCTCTGTGCTGGTGGGTCCTGTACCTGCCAGCTTTTCACAGAAAAAAGAAAAGCTGTCCACTGTCCTGGGGCACAGGGGTGCAGTGGGGAAGTTTATCTTTTGCAGGAAGTCTGCTTCTGCCTCCAGCTCATGCTGCGTTGGAGCTCCTGGATTTGAGGTCTGGGTGGGATGTGCACCCTTCTCCAGAGCCCCAGGGCCAGTGGGGCAGTCCCAGGTGTTCCTCTGGGAAGCAGAGCTCCAGCCCTGCCATTTCCACCAGGGGCTCACCCAGGCTGCTCCACAGGGAAGCCCAGAAGAGCCCAAATAGGAAACACATTGGGGATTAGTGGGAGAGATAATTCCAGCAGACGGGGCCGGGCTGGCCTTGATTAGTGCAAATCACAGCGATCGCTGCTGGTTGCAATCCCAGCAGAAGCAATTCCTTTTTTATTGTGATTTCTTCCTGATTGTGTTTGGGGTTTTTCTCTCTGTGGTGTGGAGTTGAAGCGACCTTGACGTGTAGTTTAGGATCAGATCTGGTCCTGTCAGGGAATTGCTGTAATCTGATTACACAGGACTGTCCCCCACATCTGTGACATGACGGCTTCAATTGCACTTGAACTGTCCTAAAACTTCCTTTGTTTTATTCAGCAAGCAGAAAGAAAACACATCTTGGGCTCTCATTAGCGAGAGCAGTGGCTTGGTCCCACTTTGCACTGGGGGTGTGTGGCAGCTGAGGGCACTTTAGCTAAACCACCCTCAGGTGTGGCAGCAATGCCACCCTCAGGTGGTGCCACAGGGGGGCAATTTGGGCAATCCAAGCAGCAGGTGCCAGTCAAGGCCCTGTCAGAGAGCCCAGCTGCTCCAGTCAGATGTTCCCATGGGTCCTGGGACAAGTCCTGGGATGTGCCCTGGGGTGGCTCTGCCAGGCTGGAGGCTGGACCCTGCTGTGCCCAGGGTGCTGCAGGGAGAGGCTGAGGCAGCTCCCAGCCCTTCCCTCTGCGCTGCCCACACTCCTGCCCGTGCTCCTGCTCCCACCAACCATCACCTGCGGGATCTGGTGATTTCTCAGAGGAGCCAAAAACCCTCCAAGCAATTAAATGAACTCCTGCACAACCCAGTGCTCACTGCAGGGACACGCTGGGGCCGGTGCCAGATGAGCAGCCCCAGTCCAAGCAGAGCTGGGACAGCAGTACCAGTGTCCTGGGAGGCCCTGAGGGCTCCTGATTTGGGGAGAGCTGGCAGCGAGGGCCAGGGGTGCCAGCTGGGCTGGTGACCCCAAATGCAGCTGCAGCATTTGCAAATGTATCAAAGCATCCCAGAGGGTGAGGGTAGGGGCTGTTCCTTTGTCTAATTGCAGGATGGTTTCTTTATCTAAAAGAAGGATAATTAGTGCTTTCTGGAAGAGCCAGCCCTTCCCTGGGCACAGAACAGGCTGCAGAGAGGTCCCTGGGCAGGAGCTCAGCCCAGGAGCAGCCCTTTTCCTCACCGCCTTCCCTTTGTCCATCCTGATCCATTTAGGATCTCTGCTCATTCATCCCCACACTTCTCTCCCCCTCTCCCTGCCTGTCAGATTTCACCCTCCCTTCCTACCTGGAGAGATGGAATTGGAAGGTTTTGAGAAGCACTTTTGGAGGCAGCTCTCACCCTTTGTTTCTGCGATGGCATCTGGTGATAATAACAGCGCGGCAGCCCCAGACCTCCTGGCTTCAATTACTTTACAGGATCAGCTAATCCCAGTTAAAATTACCTTTGTAACTGAAGGATAATTGTAAATCAGGCTCTCTCCTGCACTCGGGTGTGCTGAGAAATGGTTGCTGAGATGCTCTGTGTGCCAAGGTTGCAGAGATCAGCGGATGAGGAGCAGGCGCTGGGAGATGCTGTCCCAGAAGGTTGGGTTTCCTTTTCAAAGCAAATTCCAAACAGATGGGCCCTTTTTTTCCTGTGGCTCTGTGGAGTGGATGGGATTGAAGTGATGGAAAGGAGACACTTCACAAGGGTTTTTGCCTGGGTGATTTTCAGTCTCCAAGGATTCTCCCAGGGTTGCTCCATGAGGAGGCTGATGCAGAGGTTGGCTCAGGACAGCTCTGGCAGTGCCTTCCTGCCTCAGGATTCTGGGAGCAGTTGTGCACCCCACAAAACACCAGCACAGAGCCCCAGGTCCAGGGAAACACCACATGAGGCTGCAGGCAGGGTGAGGGTTGGGTTTGTCCCCCTTTGTTGTTCTCAGCCATGACTGAAGCAGGGGAACATCTGGGACAAGGGCAATGGGTTTAAACTGAAGGAGGGTCCAGTCAGATTGGTTATATTTTTTAAAATGAGGGTGGTAAAACCCTGGAACAGGCTGCCCAGAGAAGCTGGGGCTGTTCCTGGATCCCTGGAAGTGTCCAAGGCCAGGTTGGACAGGGCTTGGAGCAACCTGGGCTAGGGGAAGGTGTCCCTGCCCATGGCTGGAATGAGATGGACTCTAAGGTTCCTTCCAACCCATCCTAGGACTCCATGATTCCATGATCTCATCTCTTGCTGAAGCCTCCCTGGGCTTTCCACCACCTCTCATTCTCAGGACATCTCTCTGGAACTGCCACCAAGCAAATCCTGCCACGATTCTTCCTTCCATGGCAGATAAATCTCTCCTGAACTGCTTTATCCAACCACTGTGTTCTGCTTTATCACTTTGACCTAACAGTAACTTCCATGGCAGCTTCTGCAAATTGTTCCTTTAAAAGCTGACATTCCCTGGCTGTGACCCAGCTCTCGTTGTGGTCACCTCCTCCTCTCTGCCCAGCCCTCCTGCCAGCCGTGCCCTAGCATCCATGGCAATTTCACCACCTGCCCCTGAGCAGCAAATTTATTTTCCCTGGCAGTTTAGTTGTAAGCCCTGATGAAGGATCAGACAGACTCTTAAGGCTCAAAGACTCAATAAACTTTATTAAGTCCATGACAAGCTGAACACTCTCCCCACAGACTCTGATATGGCCCCAGGTTTCAGGAATTGCTTGGTGCATCCCACTGAAAACCCCAGTCCAGCATTGTTTGGCAGAACTTACCCACAACTGCAGAACAGATCTCTAAAAAAAATAATAAATGAGGCAGGTGAATTCCAAGATAAATCATCTGGTCAGGTGCTGCCAAGAACAGCACGGAGTTAATCCTGAGCACATAATTCTTCCTGTGAGCTGCTGTGGGGCTGTGTCCTGTGACCAGTGGTGCCACCAGGGCAGCTCTGGCTGCCTGGCAGGGACAGAGAGCCCCAAAACTCCCACCAGTTGTCCCAGTGAGGGTGGGGCACACAGTGTGGGGCAGACCAGGTAACATAAGAGCAGAGCAGCTCTGCCCCTCTCCCTGTGTGCAGGAGATGCTCCTTCCTCCCTCCAATCCAAGGGTTTGACAATGCAGGGAGGGGGATAGGAGGCATGCCCAGGGAATTTTCCTAATGAAAGTAAGGGTTAAACCCAGCACAACACACTGGGAATGCAAAGAGCAGCAATGCCACGAGCAGCCTCTGCTTGCACCGGGGCTCCAGTAAAGGTTTGTGATGTCTGGAGTTCGCTGAGAACTTTCCCAAAGAAAGATAAAAATGGGCGAATAGTGGCATGATCAATGTTGCTATTTTGTCCTCCTCAAATTGTTTTTCTTGTGTAAGTGTAGCCCAGCACTCTGGTGCCATTAGGCCTGTCCCCTATTTTTCAGTCTGCTTTATGAAAGCTATTGATCTCCAGCTGCTCGAGGATCCGTCAGCCCCGGCTCATCCCAGCCCATTACAGACTCTGCTCTCTGCAGTGACGAGGGATCAATGCTGGCCTGGGCACGCTCACACTCCAGCCCCAGTGTGCCTGTATTGATCTCTGGGTTCTGAGCTACCTGGGGACACTGGCAGGTGACCGGGGTGCCTGAGGCAGGGGGAGCAGGCTCGGATCACCCGGCAAAGCTCCACTGCAGCACCACATCTGCCTCTCTGCTGCTGGGCTCGCCTCAATGACCTTTGATTTGCCTCTTCCAGCAAGTAAATAATTGTGTAAGGCCAGGAGCCTGCTCAGAGGGAGGATGAGGAGGAAGGCAGAGGCTTTTTCCTGTTTCCAGTCACAAACTCGTGATGTTCTGCAGAGGAGTCTGTGCTGGCTCCATCCGCCCTCACCTGCCCCGTTCCCTCAGCACCTGAGGGGTGCAGGTCATTGTGCAGGGCCAGAGAGGATTAAGGAGATGTTCACAAGTTATCTGGCATGGATTTACATGAATTTGTTCAGAAACAGACCTCAGGGGCCTCCGTGGCTGGAGTGTGTGCCCAGGGAGACCCAGCATGCCACAGTCCCAAAGCTCAGGGACCAGCTTCATACCCATGGGTGTTTTATTCTCTGTTTTGAACTACATCACCAAAACTGGAGGCTGTCCATGGGCAATTTTGAGTCAAAACCAAGCAGAATTATTCTATTAACCAGGTTACCATGAATAATGCAATCCTACTGCAGAGGTGGAGGTGGCAGCTCTTACAGATGTCAAAATGGTTTTGCTGAAGCGGTGAAAGTTTGGGTGTTGATGGGAGCAGAGTACCTGACCTGGGGCTGCTGCTGGTGTCCAGCGAAATGTTTTCCCAAAACTGCTTGTAGGGATCAAATCCTGCAGCAGCTACAGCAGCTGATTGTCCCCATCTCCATCCTCCTGCCCATAGCAGCCAAACTGGTGAGGAGCATCTCCATTCAAACCAGCACAGCAGCCAGGCTTGGCCAGCCTGGGAAAACCTCATTTCACAAGGTGGCAATTAAAATTTTATGCTCTGAGTTTTCCCTGAATGATTTTAAACCATCTTTTCTGATGACTTCCTAGTAGCAAGTTGAGTAAATTAGAATCTGAATGCAATCAACATCCTTGATTCCGACGCCAGCCGGGGTCCGTCGGGGAGGCTGCGTCTGAGCAGCTCTGCCTGACAAAGAAGGTCAAGGGCTTGGGGTCCTTGGAGGCTTTGCCCTTGGAGTATTGTCAGAGAGGGAAAGAAACAGCAGAAAGTAGGACACAGTCCCCCAAGTAGCACAGAAATCCCACCCTGCTCAGCAAACTTTACTTCTTCCCCTCATCTGTGTGTTTTCTGTCACGTCTCAGAGATGGGACTGAGATGATAAATGAACAAAGGAGCTGCAGCAGCAGCAGCCCAACCAGAACCAGCCTGTTCCTGTCTGTGGGGCCCGAGAGGGCGCAGGGGCCATGCTCAGCACCCACTGCAGGGCCAGGGGTCCTCCCAGTCACTCTTGGAGGGGTCTGGCACAGAGATCTCATTCCCTGAGTCCTCTCCTTCTCCTCTCCACCACTGCCCTGGCCATACCCAATCTCCCAGCAGTGTCTGCTGCTCCTGGTGGCTCCGTGCTCCCATCTCCACCTGCAGCAAGGTGGTGGCTCTGTGGGAAGGTCCTCAGGGGCTCTCAGCATCCAGCTCCCCCACACCTGAGCAGTCTGTTCAGCCCCCCACAGCAGGAGCTGTGCAGCGCTCAACAGGGCTCAGGAGGCACCAAGGACACGGGCAAGGAGAAGTTCCTGGGCTCAGCACCAGCAGAAGGCACAGCCTGGGCATGGGCCATGTGCCCTGCACACACAGGGATGTGCCATCCCTGCTGACACTGGGGACACTGCACAGGGCCAGCCTCACAAACACACAGCTGTGAAACCCCCAGAGCAGAGCCCCCAGGAGAAACTTTGGATGGAGACAATCCTGCTACACGAGGAGTGGGAGAGTTTTCCTTTCCAGTTACCAGCTCAGGGGCTCTGATATGCTGCAGCTGCAGGGGAGTGGGGTCACATCCAGAGCTCAGGATGGCTTGGATGGACTCAGCTTTTATTAAACCACAACACAACTCAGGAAGGGGCTGCTGGCAGCCCACGCTCCTGCACCACTCCTGGTAAACTCAGCTTGCACCCAGCATCACCATGGGATATCAGGGATGGGACCCTCTAGGGTGGGGAGATATCCAGGGATGTGCCACTGGCCATGGGCAGGTGATGTCCAGGATAACCTCGAGCCAGAAGCCAGGCTGGGCATTCCCCTGAGGAGGAGCCATTCCAGCGGCAGGAGCTGTTTCCTGGCACGGGGGTCCCCGGGGAGGAGCAGCTTGGCCATCCCCGGCGCTGTGGTGTGTACCACGGCCAGGGCTGCTCCACTCCCGGTCCCCTCCATGGAATGAAAGCCGGGATTGTTTCACCTCCCGCCCCGGAGCCGGAGGTGTGTAAACATTAAGAGCCGCTCCCTGCAGACTCGGAGCGAGGGAAAAACGAGTTGTTGAAAAGATGACAAGCGGTTCTGCCCAGGAGTTCACCTGGGCAGGGAGCGGGGGTGGGAGGAGCAGGGAGCGAGGGATGGGGAAGGTGGGAGGGCCCCAGGAGGAGAGGAGATGCTTAGAAAATTGTGTCCTTTATTTTGGGAGCAGAAAATACTCTCTATCGCTTCCTGGCATCAAAGGATTTCCACTTTCTTGCTCCTTGAAGAAGGAAAGGCAGGACGGCGGGAGGTGGAGCGGGGCGGGCAGGGATGAAAAGCGCCCTGTGCGGCTCCGCTCTCCCGGCAGCAATCAGAGCTCGGGAAAAGCCCAGAAAGAACCTTTATCATGGAGCGTTCAGCGCTGAGGTCATTGCTGCCCTTCCCCTCTCCAACCTTCTCCTCCCTCCCATGTTGGGGGACCAGGCTCGGGGCTTCCCAGGAAAATCTGCCATGTCCCGGGTCCTCCCTGTAGGAGTGTCGGGGGGTAGGACAGTCAGGATGGATGGAAATGAGAGATCTCTGGAGCCAGGTCTGGAACTTGTGGTTTATTGCAAAGGGCCAAGTGCAGGGCCTGCTGGGACCCAGCCACAGCTCAGAGCAGGCCCGAGAGAAGGGAGGGGTAGAGAGGATGAGAAGGTCAGAGAGTCAAAGGGTAAGAGAGAAAAAGCATAAGAGAGAAAAAGCATAAGAGAGCAAAAGCGTAAGAGAGCGAGGTTCCTGTTACAATACAATAAATCTTCTGTGTTGAATATTCTAATTCTCACTAACCAATCTAGTACAATATACAAATCCTATAGCATTTCCATACAGCCTATAAGAATCATTACATTACCATACTGTAGTACATTTTTAACCCTAAAAACTCCTTTTTGGGCCCCTTCTGCCAAGCTGTAGGGCTGCTCTGACCCTTGGAGCTGTCTGCAAGCAGAGGGTGTTGTTCCATCAAAAGGGGATTACCTTCAGTCCGGCCACACCATTGTTTTCCAGTTGTTCAGTAACTAAGGGATCTCAAAGCTTGCTTTCATTTCAATCTCGCTTATAGTTTCTATTTGCCAGACAATCATATTTATAAGGCTTTCCTGTTTCATCTTCCCCAACACTCCCACCGTGCTGTGCTGTGGCTGCCAGTTCTGGGGACAGTGACAGCAGGGACACGGCTCCATCAGCACAGTGCCTGTTCTGGGGACAGTGACAGCGGGGACACGGCTCCATCAGGCGTGCCAGTTGGGGACAGTGACAGCGGGGACACGGCTCCATCAGCGCAGTGCCAGTTTTGAGGGGCGAGGTGGGACAGTGACAGGGGGACACGGCTCCATCAGCACAGTCGTTCTAAGTAACGACAGTGACAGCGGGGACACGGCTCCATCAGCGCAGTGCCAGTTCTGGGGACAGTGACAGCGGGGACACGGCTCCATCAGCGCAGTGCCAGTTCTGGGGACAGTGACAGCGGGGACACGGCTCCATCAGCGCAGTGCCAGTTCTGGGGACAGTGACAGTGGGGACACAGCTCCATCAGTCCAGTGCTCGGCCAAGGCAGGACCAGCGAGACTCCCCCACGCTGCCCCGCTGTGCACAGGGCTCACACAAAGTCCTTTTTCTCCAAAGGGCTTTCGAGAAAATTGACATTTGGTAGCAGCTAAGATCCCTCCATCCTTCAAAAGCATTTCCCCATCGCCATACAACGCTCCGGGGAGGATTTATGCTCCCTGGAGATCGATGTCCCAATGCGCAGGGATTTCTTTTCCCAGCCACCGACGCCTAAGAGCATCTGTCCGGGACCTGTGGCATGAAGGGACAGCCGGCTCCTGCACGTTGTTACCACCTGGTGGCACCAGAAAAGGTTGTCAGAGCAAGAACTAATTAATTCCAGCCGCAGTCCTGGGCTTGGGAATTTCCGCGCAGTTTTTCGGCTCGCTGTGGTTCGCCGTGTGGCTGTTAAACACCGAGTCAGGTTTTACAGCCTCAGGGTTAATGTTCGTGGGCTTCAGCCTCGCAGCAGGGGCTGAGCACTCAAATAAGGGATGGGGGAGCTTTTCCTGCAGGGCTCGGCCCCTGCACCCTCCTGGCACCGCCAGGGCACCGCGACTTCCCCGGGCTCGCTCACAGGATGAGACTCGCTGCCTTCCCGAGGGCACGCAGTGATTCTGTGGGATCCGAAATCCTTTTGGGGGGATCCCAAACCCCACCGGGGCTGGATTGTCCCCTCTGCTTTGGGAGGAGTGAGGATTAGTGTTGGCTGCAGGGAGCAGCTGCATCCCAGCAGGAGATGGGCTGGGGTGGCTCGGTAGGGGGAAAACCCATCCGAAATTCCTCCCCAAGGCAGCAGGGAGGTGTCAGCACCGCGGCCCCGGGGGCTGGACCTGTAGGAGCAGAGGTCGGGTCCCCGCGGGGCTGCACCGCCGGCTGCTGACAGCAGCTGGATCTCCGGGAGCCTGGAAGTGACCCTAAAACTGTCCAAACAAACTGGCCCGTCTCACATCCTGGCCGGGTGAGGCACAGCCCGTCACTGGCTCTGGGTCTGTGCAGGGGGAAGGAGCTTGGCAGGCCTGTCCGTGTTCTCCTTCTTCCCGGGAGCATCCCGCAGGGACAGGGCTGGAGCTCCCCGGCACAGCCACACCGACACCTCGTTCCTCTCTGCTCAAACTCTTCGTCCCTCGGGAATGGCACGAACGGGCACCGGGAGAGGGGAGGGGAGATGGGGGGACAGTGTGTGAGGCACCCAAGCTGTCTCCCACCAGCTGTGCTGCCCTCCCGAGCGGGGACCCCAGGCAAGGGCTGCTGTGCAGGTGACAGAGCTGCAGGGACAGTCCAGGACAGCAGGACTCACCTGAGCTGTCCCTGCCCACACCCAGACCCGCGCAGGGCTGCAGGAGCCTCCCACGTCCTTCCTTTGCCGGTGACATCGCTGAGCAGGAGGTAAATTGAAGGCAGGACATCTGATGAAAGAGCTTAATTGCTTCAGGTTACATTCAAAAAACACAGCCTAAATAAAGAGGTGGGGGGAGGTTGCAGCTCTTGATGTCTGGAGAGATTTATGTGTCTCAGCTGCTCCTGATCAGCCCTGGTCACCTCCAGCTCCCCATTGCCTGTTTTCCACCTTCCAGGGTTGCCCCATGTGTTGAAATGTTTGGGTGTCCCCAGAGGGCTGAGCCTTGGCCCCCATTAATCCCCCCTTGCTGACCCGACAACAGGGAGGAAATTTGCCTCAATTAAACGTGTAAGGTCTCATTTCCCTTTGAAGTCAGAGCGGCACCAGGAACTGCTGGGGAGGTCTGGAGAATAACCAGAGAACCTGAGCCCAAAGTCTCGAAATTAGGGAATTGCACACTAGAGATGAGCCCAAGCCTATGGAGCAGCCCAGCTCCTGTCTCATCTCCCTCAGGAGAGTGCCCACACTCCCAGAGCAGAGCTGGAACACCCTGGCAGGGAGGGAGAGCAATGCAGAGATGCCAGAAGGACAGGAGAGAGAGCCCTAATCCCCATTAGCTGCGGTCCACGGGAAGGAAAACCTCCTCTGCTGCCTTTTGGGCTCATTTCTCCGAGGCTGTGGTGATGGCAGTGGCACTGACACCTCCAGAGAAGGGGGTGAAGCCCCCAGGTCCTGCTGTGCCTCGTGGGTGAGCCCAGAGCTGCTCTACAGCCCCATGCACGGACCTGGCGGGGCAGGGAAGGCTCATCCCAGAGCCACCGTGCTGGAGAGAGACCTGAACTCACCCAGCCACATTTCCTGCATCTTCTGGCGCGGTGGGAATAACAGATCACCAGCTCCTGCCTGTCATCCATCCTGCTTATTTCCTGCACAGGGCCTGATTTATGCCAGCATCGCCTTCCCCGGTGCCATCGGCGCGGGCTGATGGATGGCCCCGCTCCCTGCTCTCCCTGTCCCCTTGTGCTGCATCAAACCATTAATTCTGTGCCAATGTAAACCTGTCTCACCTTCAAGACTTTAATTTTGCAAAAGCATAAACACCTTATAATCCCTCTGTCTTTATCTGGCTCCAGAGCTTTTCCTTCCCCTCCCTTGTCCGGGGTTATCTGGGGTGAGGATGTGGCTGCAGAGGGGTAGCAGCAGAAAATGTGGCCAGTGGGGCTGCCCCAGTCCCAGCTCAGGGGACAGCTGGAAGAGTCATTCTCCACCCCTATCATTTCTCTGGAGCACAGAACAGCCTCTGCACAATTCTGGAGAGATGCAGGAGGTGCAGCCAGGCCCAGCAAGTCATTAAATCCCAGGGTCAAGTGCTTGGAGAGCCACTAAGTGGCTAAGCCCATCTTCCAGACCCTGAACAATGCCCAGACCTCCTGTGCAGGGAGGGCTCCCACCCTGAATGAATCCCAGGATATCCTGGGCTTTTAGTCCTGATGACAGAGTGAAAATGGAGCTTTGTGAGGACCTGGGAATGGCCACGCAGCACCGCCCCCCCTGCTCTGCTCACAGCCAGGCTGGCACTCAGGGGTCCAGCTGAGGAACTGTCCCCTGGCTGGGAGCCAGCAGGACCCATGACACTGCTTGGAGGCCCCACCATGGCCAGGAAGGAGCAGAAAACTCCAGTGATGTGGCAGAAGCAGCTGTGTAAGCCCTGGCACGGCACAAGGGCTGGACATGGTGAGCTTGGAGGTGTTTTCCAGCTTCATATTTAACGGTTCCAAGGGACACGAGTGTCACTGCCCTGCTGTCTGCTGATGAATGTGCTGGTTCCTGAGAGAGGGACACAAGGAGCTGCAGCCACCAATGTCCCTGGGCCAGCCCCAGGGCAGAGCTCTGACCTGCACAGCCCAGATGGATGCACAGAGCCACAGCAGGTCACAGTCTGGGCCATCACTGCCCAGCCCTCAGTCCCCAGTGAGTCCTGCAGCGTTTTTTCCTTCCTTCCCCAGCTTTCCTCTTTCCCCTTTTTGATTCTTGAGCCATTTGTCTCAATCTTTGGCAATTCCTGCAGTACAGAAAAATCCATGCCACTCCTCCCTTTGGGGAATGACGTGCTGCAGCTCCGTGCCCGCCATCCATTCAGTGCCAGGTTATGAAAATGAAGATATCTCTCAGCACTACAGACCTGTTAATCAGGGGAATGGCTTCAGAGGGCTTTTGTGGGCTCCGTTAATTTGTGCTGCATTGAGCCACGCAGAGCTGAGAGGAGCATTAGGGGCGGCAGAGAAGGGAATAAATCAGTGCAGGGATGGGGGAGAGCTGGGCTGGCTGTCCTGAGGCTGCCACACTCTCACTTAAACACTTTCCATCCATCAGAGCCTGCAGGTGGAACTCTGCCTCCCAGGCAACAGGTTTTGTCCTTAACAGCTCAGCGTGTGCTGTGCAGGCTCCTCAGGGCAGGGAGCAGCTGATCCTGCCTCACCTGGCTGGCTCTGAGCACCCCCAGCCCCTCTGGGGAGCTCTGTCCTGGGGCTCCTGCAGCTCAGGCAGCAGTTCTGGGGTGCTGGGAGGGGCTGGGCACCCCATGGTTGCTCTGTGATGATGTTCACAGAATCATGGAATCACAGGATGGTTGGCTTGGAAGGGACCTTAATGCCCATCCCATCCCACCCCTGCCATGGGCAGGGACACCTTCCACTGTCCCCGGCTGCTCCAAGCCCTGTCCAACCTGGCCTTGGGCACTGCCAGGGATCCAGGGGCAGCCACAGCTTCTCTGAGCACGCTGTGCCAGGGTTTCACCACCCTCAAAGGGAAGAATTCCTTCCCAATATCTCATCTATCAGTCAGAAACCATTCCCTTCTGTCCTGTCCCTCCAGGCCCTTGTCCCCAGTCCCTCCCCAGCTCTCTTGGAGCTCCTTTAGGCACTGGAAGGGACTCTAAGTTCTCCCACTCTTGCCCTGGACAGGAGAAGACAAGCCCACCCCTCCTCTCAGAGGGGGCCCAGTTGAAGGCTGGGTTGCCTGTGCCAAGGGCATTCCCTGGGTGAGCATCCCCTGGGAATGCAGCTGCAGGGAGCTGAGATCTGCCAGGGCCCTGTGCTTGATGCCACCACCCCATGGACACCCTGGGAAGAGAAGAACCTGCTCCCTGTTCCCCTGGGCGGCTCCTGCTCATCTCAGAGGCAGCCCAGGGAGGAAATCACTCAACACCTCCATTAATAATCAGCACTTCCCATCCCCTCCAGTGCCAACAGCCGGGCTGTGGGAAATTCATAACTTCTGCTAAGTGGGATTTCCCTTTTATCCTAATGGCCTTCTGGCAAGCAGAATCCATCAGGCTCCCTCTGCAGTGCTGATCTGCTGTCCTTGCAGAGGGGAGGCCCTGTGTGCAGGGTGCAGGGAGAGCCCTCCTCCCTGGGGATCTCGTGCCATTCTCTGTCCTCCTTTTGGCTGGGAGAGAGCTCCTGCTTCTGAAGGAAATGTTGCATTTTCATTGGGTCTCATTCTTTAGGAAAAGGAATCATTCATGTCTCCTGCCTTTGAAACCTGCAAGTCTTATCATCTTGCTGTTAATAATGTTCGTTTTTTTTTTGCTGAAATGTTTCAGAACAGCAGCTTTTAAGTCTTTGCTGTGGTCAGACAATGGGGAGATGGCAGCAGCTCCATGCCTGTGAGTGGCTTCCAGGGAATTTTAAGGGAGAGAGATGCTGGAAGTTCAGCACCAAAGAGATGGATTAGGATTGTTACCAAATCACAGTGCTGCTCAGAATGAAAAGTCAAGCAAGGTTATGGCCTGGGGTGATGGAGTTTGGCTTTTCCAGGTGGGTGCTGGGACCCCAGCACTGGCACAGGTGACAGGGTGTGACCAAGCAGGAGAAAACCCCTGATGGTTCAGAGATGGTACAGTGTTCAGAGAGCTCATCCCACCCAGAGCACGTGGATAACTCAGGGAGCAGCACCTGCACAAAAGGCTTTCCAAGCATGGTTTGCTCCTGGAATTTCACCAAGCACTGCATGGACCACCCAGTGCCCTTGGAGATTGAGGAACGGGCAGAAGGGAAGAGTTTGGGAGTTCTCACTGGGAATGAGGTCCCTGATGAGGACAGGTTTTACACTTTGGAAAGAAACATCACCTCTGGCTGCCACCTTCCCTGAGCTGTGGCCACAGGGATTTGCCCATCCCTGCTGAACCCCCCTTGTCTCTGGGACCCCCTTGCTGCGGATAACCCCGGAATGTCCCCACCGTGGGAAGCACAGGAGGTGCCAAAGGCTGCAGGTCCTCCTGGGAGCTCCAGATTTGTTTTCCCTTTGCCCGAGGATGCTCTGGGTGAATCTCTCCAATTTGCTTTGGGGCTTTCAGCAGTGAGGAGAGCTCGTGGTGCCTTTGGAGAAGACATCAATGGCTGGCAGCCTGCAGCCCTGCCCTCAGCCCCCTCCCCACAGCCCCAGGAGAGGGAAGGCACAGGCATGAGGCACTGCAAAACGCTCTTTGTCAGAGCAGGAGCAGAGATTTTCATGCATTCTGTGTACATTCCTTCTGGGCTGGCTCTGGCTTTGTGTTTCAAAATCTCCTGGTAACTCACTCTCACTGCTCTCTGCCTTTCAGTTTTGTGGGTTTTGCCTCTTTTTTTCCCCTCCAGGCTTGGTTTGGGGCTGTCCCCTGCCCACCCTGTGCAGCTGCTCTCAGTGCTCTGCTCCCCCTGCTCACCCCAGAGGGGATGCCTCTGTCTCTGAACATGTGCTCCAGAACCAATGGGAGGTGGGAGAAATCTCTTCATTCACATGGATGGTCCATGAACCCCAACACCTGCCCTGAGGCATGGAGCACCAGCCTGGCCTGGGTGGCTGAGCACCTGGAACAGCCCCAGCCAGGGTGTCAGGGATGAATTTGGATGGCACCCTGGGCTGGGGGGAGGCTGCTCAGCCAGCCAGGGGACAAGGCAGGGATGGAAAATCCATCTGAACACAGAGGTCCTTAAGGACAGGGCTGAAGCAGCTCCTGTGCAGTGACAAACCTGCCTTGTCCCAGCTGCAGGACCCCCGGGCATTTTGCTTCCTTCCCTGTTCTTAACTGGCTTTGACAAACATTTGGAGATTAAGAGTTATCATGAGATATTAAAAAAAAATGTAGAAAACAACATCCTCCGTGATATCAAAGAGGTTATCAAAATGCATATTTCTTCCTTCCAAACAAAACTTGGCTGAAGATAATTTCTTCCTGCTGAAAGGCTGGTGCTCAGTGAAATGGTGTTGGGAAGAGAATATAAAACCTTATTCCCTTTCTCTATTGGAGGGGGAGAAAAATGCCAAACACCAAAGGCCTTATTGCTTCTCTCAGGGAATCTGCAGAAAGCATGAGGCAGCCCAGGGACTGCCAGGAGCTGCAGCTTCTTCTGTCCCTGCCATGTCCTGCTCCAAGGAATTCCAGTGCTTCCCAATCTGCTGAAAAGAAGAGAATGGTTTTCCTTCCCCTTGTAGGATTTTGCAGACTTGTTGTGTGGGCCCTTGACTCAGTTTCATCCGTCCAGACTCTGCCTTTTTATTTTTTTAAGCAAGCTCTTCTCAGAGATGATAAATGCCAGCCAGGCTCAGCCATTCCCCTCATGCCATCCACCAGACCATGACACCAGCCCGAGCTGCAGAATCCCCTCTGGGTGCTGGCAGCCCACAATTAGCTGTGATGAATGGGAGGCTCCAAAGAGAGATACTGAAAGATAAGTTGCTCAAGAGGTTTAAAAAATGAACTGTAAGGATTTGGGGTAAAGAATAAGCCCGTGTCTGCCAGGAGGGAGGGAAAGCTGGCTTTAACACCCTCATCATGCAGCCACATCAGTCCCTGTGTGTGCACAGATCTGGAAGGAAATTTTGACCAATTCAGATCTCTTTTCTGAGAGCACACAGAGCACTAAATTTGTAGTTCTCATGTAAAAATCAGCTGCTGCTTAGTTGGGTTTAAATCCTTATCAGCATCAAGGCACTGTTTGTTCTTAAACAAGGAGAGGCCAGTGAGGAGTGAGATTTCTCAGTAATTGGAAATTGATTTGAGGGACAGGGCAGGAAGTTTTTTGCCTTTTAGCCCAGACAATGTGTAAGAGAGAGCCTCATATTCTGAAATGCAATTATGAACCTGTGTTCTCCCCACAAGCTCTGAAACACAGAAAAAGGGCTGTTAAATGCTGAAATATTTACTTTGCTGTCCCAGCTGATGAGCCAGAGGTGACAGCAGTGGGTTTGCTGTGAGAAGAGCACTCATCAGAGAATCAGGAACTCGCAGCATGGTTTGGGTGGAAGGGACCTTAAAGCCCATCCCGTGCCAAACCTGCCACGGGCAGGGACACTTTTTACTACCCCAGGCTGCTCCAAGCCCCATGCAACCTGGCCTTGGACACTTCCAGGGATCCAGGGGCAGCCACAGCTGCTCTGGGCACCCTGTGCCAGTTCTGTGGTGGGTCCCTGTCACACAGGTATCACTGTGGCTGGTTCCCCTGGGTGTACTGCGTGTACTGGGCCCCTATGATCATTTCTAGACCTCAAACCATTTTCTTTTACTGCAGAAAACTTGATTCTGAAGTTAATTTTTCCAGTCGGCACACTGAGCTCTATTAACTCAGCGGCCTTTGTGAAGCTCATTAGGTGTCTGGGGTCTTTCCCTTCTGCCTCGAGGCCAAGGGAATGGTCTCGTTAAATAAGATGGCAGAATCTCCACGGAGGAGTTTTGCAGTTTGTGCCAATTAACAAATTCAGCAATGCTTTTAACTTTTCTTTTCCAGGTAGCCCAGAGCCCGTGGGCCAGGCAGACGCTGCAGCGGGCTGTGTGTGTTCAGAAAGGGCTGTTAATAACCAGAATGGCTGCTCCAGGATTGGGAAGAGTTTGAAGCCCCCGGGAAGCTCTGAATGCAGAGGAGTGTGGCTGTGGTGGAGGCCACCCCGCAGAGAAAAAGGGAGTGCTGGCCTGCAGGATGTCCTGGGATGGAGGACTGAGGCAGGCTGGCTGTCTGAGGCCTCCGCTGCAAATGATCAGAAAGCCTTTAAAGCAAACAAAGTTCCCTGAAACTGAAAAGGTACCATTTGAATGCGCTCAGAAAGAGGAGGCTTGAGCAGCACGATCCATTCTGCCTCCGAAATGTCACAAAACATTTATACAGCTGCTCAGCTGGCATTAAAATCTAGGTCTTGTGCAGGAACACGGCAAACAGCTCCAGGTCACTGGGAGAAGTCCAGGACCTCCAGCGAGGGGTGGCTGGGGCCGCTGTGCAGCGGGAGCAGCTCCTGGCAGCGGAGGAGCCGCGGGCAGTGCCAGCCGTGCCGCTCCCACCCTGGCACTGCCCGGGCTGGAAAGCGAGGCACTGCTTCCCGAAGGACTGCTTCCCGAAATACCGCATCCAGAGCCGGCAGAGCTGCGGAGGATGGAGAAAAGAAACAAAAGGAGAGGGAGGTGCCAATATGGGCAGAGATATCCCGTTCCCTTGGCTGTGAGAGCGGGAGCGGAGCTCCCTGGTGAGCGCACAGCCTCTCCTGATGGTGGGAGCCGGGAAAACACCGAGCACTGGTTTCGGAGGGCTGGCTACATCGGCAGGAGCGTGGCGGCTCTGCCTGCTCCTTATCTCCTCTCTCTGGTCCTGTTCCTCGCCCTGTCCCCCTTCGCTGTCCCCTCCTTTGTCACCCCCCGAGAGGCCGATACCCCTGCGGGCTCTCGCAGGTGCCTCGGTCCCTGCTCAGGCACCGCTGCCACCTCTGTGACCACGACAGCAGGCGGGAGGGCCATGAGCCCCGTCCCTGCGTGCCGCCCCTCGGGAGCTGCCCCGTGCCCTCGCCGGCAGCCCGGGGCGAGCACCGGCGCTTTCCTCCAGCCCGGAGCAGAGCTCTGCGGCTTTGGGTGAATATCCCGGCTTTGATCCTTTCTCCTGGCTGCGGTTCCCTGTTTACACAGACAACCACAGCCCTTCGTATCCGCACTCATCAGCTCCTCGGAGGCGTTTCCCGATCCCCACGATACGGTCCCAGCGTCTGAGCCACATCTCCGCGCTCCCCAGCCTGCCCCGACACATCCCCCCGAGCTTCTCGGCACTGATCTGGCTTTGTTGATGGTGGCAGCCGTCCCAGACAAACCCAGGGGGGACGGAGCTCTCCTCCCCGGGCAAGCACGGCTTTTGTTCCCCAAAAGGCCAACGTAGGAGGAGACCCACCTGGAGCAGGCAGCGCACGGTGAGCGGCGGGCAGCGCTCCATGGAGGACATGCCTCGCTTACTCTGCCGCTCCTTCACGTGCATTTGGGGCTTTTTCGTTCTGTTTTATTTTTTTTTTCCTTTCTTTCTTTTATCCTCCCAGCCCTTCTGGCAGGCTTTTGACTACACATAATGACTTGGAAGGTGCGGCAAAGGTTCTGGCAGCCGCGGCGCGGGGCGGGAGCCCGGCCAAGGCGCGGGGCCGCACAGTGGTTTCATCCCATTTGCAAACTATAAGGCAGCCTTTGAGCGGGGGGGCAGAGCAGGGAACATGTGCTAAACATCATGTCGGGAAGCTTAGCGCATTACAGGGAACTGGCCACGCACAGACGGGGCTGCTCTGAGCTGCGAGAGGCAGGCGCAGGCAAGAGCCGGCTCTGTTGATTTAGGGCTGAGTGAGCAGTTCTGGCAGGGCAGGTAGGATGGGCTTCTCCAGGTGTTACAGTCGTGTCAGAGTGGCATAAATCAGAGAGTTTTGCCCGTGTCTGTCAGACCCTCGAGGAGAACTCGGCGGTGTCTGAGAGCGCACAAAGGAGCGCAGGGTAACGAGATGGAAACAGAGTCCTTGGGAAAATAAAAACCCAGACACCAACCCGCAGCATGTGCTTCCAGGCTGGGCCCCAAAATCCTTCCCTCAGCCACCTGGGGTGGCACAGAGATGTCTGCTGCTGCTCAGCACTGCTGTGTCCCCAAGGGACTGACATGCCCAGTGCCTCCAAGAGCCCCAGAGTAACGGAGCAACCAGAACATCAACATCGACCCACCCACGGGGTTGGTGTGCTTCCCTTCCTGCCCTCTGTGTGCTTCCCTTCCTGCTGCCCAGAGGCCACAACATTTCATGTGCTGAGGTGGACCATGGGTTTCCAGGGTGCTCTCACAACCAAAATACCTGCAGGACTGACAGGCCTCATCCATCATCGTGCTCCTTGGGATGGTGGCACGGACGGAAGAGTGAACTTCAGAGCTGGACTTGTGTGTGCTGACTGATGGGATCAGCTGGGTCAGCTTCTCTGGGATTTCAGAGGAAGGTTCAAAGCTCCAGTTAGAAACTGACATCTCCCCTTCAAAGGAGCTCTGCTGTGTCCCTCATTTTCCCCACCGCATGTGGCAGGAGAGCACCATGTCCGGGCTGGGGCTGCTGACAGCAGCAGCCAGACAAGAGTCCCAGGGTTCTGCAGAGACACAAGGGCTTTTCCAGACCTTCTTGAACTCTGAGAACCCACAAAATGAAAGGTCTGGCTATCAGTTTTGGGAAAGGAAAAGGATCAAAGCAGCAGAAGTGTTTTGAGAGTCTTTTGGCAGATGGAGGAGGATGTTCTCCCTGCCAGGCCGAGGGTGAATGAGCACTGTCCAACACACTGAGGCCACTGCAGCCACAGCTCCTGCCCTGCTCAGCCTTGGAGCATGGCTGGACCAGCTCAGGCTCAGAGGGGATTGGGCTGGGCAGAGCCAGCTGCTTCCAGCTGCTGACAAAGATTCTGGTCCAACATCACTTAGTGTGCCCAAGCTCAGAGCCCCTCCCAGCTGCACATCAGGGAATGTGGGCTCAGGGCTGGACATGACTCCCCTTTCCCTGGCCTGGTAGATCTCCCTGGGGATGCTCCAGTGCACAGTGAAGGGTCCTCAGTGGCATCTCAGTGGCTGTGACGTTCCCTGCTGCTGTCCCCTCACCCCACACTGGATCAGTAGCAGGTCCCACATGGATGCTGCATCACCAGGGCTGGAGAGATGCTTTTTGGGGAGTTCACTTTCCACCCCAGCACATGAGCAAAGGGATGGAGGCCCAAACTGCCAACCAAACCCCGTGGCTCCCATTATTTCTGTCAGCACAGCACCCACCAACCTGCTCGGTGCTTGGCAGCTCTGCAGCCACAAAGGTTTGGTACGCAGGAACCTGGCAGCAGCTGGGTGGTGACAGTCACACACATGGCACAGGGAGAGCTCCTTCCCTGCAGCACTCACAGCTCCAAAGGAGAGAGGGAATAACCCCACCTGGCAGGTGTGAACACAGCATCTCCCCTCTGTGACCCCTTCGGGAGGATGGAGCAGCAATTCCAACATCAGCACTCCCCAAACCAGGTTCTGGTTCTGCAGGAAGCCCTGGCACTGCCCCCCATGCCAGGCTGGACCCCAGCCAGGCGTGGGCAAGGGGACACAGCCAGCATCACCCTCTTTCCAGCAGCAGCCTTCTCTGCTCCACTGCTGCCTCCTCTTCCCTTTTTCCATTTGTTTGTTCATTCCTTCTTTATTCGCCACAATTGTCCTTAATGGAAACAGCATCTCAGCAGAGTCACCCCGCAGGAAAGCTCGAGCACAGAGGGATTTTTGTAGATGGCTTTAATAAAAACATTGAAGGTCTGTTGTTCTTACAGTGCTGTGTGATCCATTAAGTCTATTAAATACAACAGAGGAAAACTGTGAAAAAAGCCAGAGGAGGCCATGATGTCACAAAAAACAAATGAGCCAGGGCTGCTTTCCTGCTCCTCACTAGTTCCACGGCTCTGCCCTGTGCCTCCCTGGCCCTGCCCTGTGCCTCCCTGGCCCTGCCAGCAGAACAGGGGCCTGTGCTTGGTCACCCCTCACTTGCCACATGTGCAGGTCTGTGTGTGTGTAATTGGCTTCCCATAAATGTGTAGCTCCTAGATATTAATCCAGAGGATATTAAAGCTGAAGACCCGGGAGATCTGCTCCTCCCTGCTGCAGACAGACTCCTCCTCAACACACATGTGCTGGGCCGTGTCAGCCGTGTGTCAGCCAGGGCCTGGCCATGCTCCCTGCGCCCATTAAAACATCTTTGTGACCCCTAAAAAATCTTTCTGCCCTTGGAAAAACCTTTGGACCTCTTAAAATATCTCTGCACCTCTTAAAACATCTTTGTGCCCCCTAAAACATCTTTGTGCCCTTGGAAAAACCTCTGTGCCTCTTAAAATCTCTCTGTGCCCCTTAAAACACCTCTGCATCCCTTTAAACCATCTGTGTGTCCCACAGATGCTCACCAGCAGCAGCCAGCCATGGGCAGGAGGATTTGTGTCCCCTGCCACCTGCCACAGCTCAGGTCTGGACAGAGGTCCAAGCTGAGCCTAAACAAGGCTGGAATCCAGCCTTGGCTCCAGGGCAGATTCTCCATCCTGCTCAGCACCAAGTGGCTGTGGAGGGGTGGAGGGAAATGTGCTGGGGGGAAGTTTTCATGGCTAAGGAGGGACTGCATGGGTGAAGCTGCTTCTGCCAGGACAAGGGGTGAAGGTGAAACCAGGAATGGGATGGCAGAGCAGGCAGGGGCATCATGGCATGGGATGGGCATGGCATGGATCATCAGAGTGTGGAATTGTCATGGCATGGCATCCCCCCTGTGTGTCATGCACATCTCCAGCTCTCCTGCACCACCCAGGCTTCCAATCATCACCAAATACTCCTCAAGCACAAAGAACGGACCTCTCTGAGCTCCAGGTCTGATTGCCCTCTCAGGCAAAGCTGTGGATGTCACCCCCAACCCTCTCCTTGGGGAGCATGAGGATCCCTTTGCATGCAGCTCTTTATCCCTTGTACATCTTTGTGCATCCTGGCCGGATCTCACTCTGATCTAAGCCTCTGTTCCCAGAAAAGGGATTTAAGGAAGGCTGAAGGCAGGGGGCAGGGAAGCAGGGGTGCTGGAGGCCTGAGCTTTGTGTTCACCCAAGCACAGGATGAGAAGCTGCCCCTTGTGGGTACGAGGGGCTGAACCCCTGCACTGCTTCAGCCCGTGGCCACACCACAGCCTGGGAAGGTGACCCAGAGCAGCTCCCTGAGCGAGCCCAAGGACATGGTGGGACAGGCTGGAGCCAGCCCCCTGTGGAAAGGCAGCCTGGGCCCCCAGCAGCTCCAGGAGCGAGCAGCATTCCAGCCATTCCCTGCGCAAACAGCGCGGGATCATCCAGCTCTCCTGTTTATTTGCACAAGATCATTGTTTTGTTGACACTCGAGAACCTTCTTCCTCTGGTCCCCCTTCCCTGGGTTCTAGAAAATGTTAACTCCTGGGCTCGTGGCAGCACCAGAGCCCTCCCAGTGCCAGAGCAGGAAAGCTGATGGAGCCTGGGCAGGCAGCAATGGCCAGAGCTGGGAATGAGCCTGGCCATGGTGAGCAGGGACAGCTGCTGCTGCTGTGTGCCCTGGCACTCCCTGCAGTGTCCTCTCCCCTCCACAGCAATGCCCTGGCTGCCTCAGTCACTGGTTTTCAGAGCTCACCCACCCCCCTGGCCCCCCTGCCAGAGCCCACCAAAGCCCCTTTGTTGATATTTCGGCTGTTTGACAAAAATACCCTCAGAGCTCAGGATGCTCCAGCCCCAGCCAGATGGGCTTTCTCCAGGAAGAGCACAGGAAATCAGTCACGTTCAGGGTGATTTTATCCCCTGGGTGTCCTCCCACATTCTGCTGGGCTGTGCTTTGTACTTCTGGAGTTGCTTCATCACCCCTTTGGACCTGCCTTCAAAGACGGTGCCTAATCCCTCCTGGAAACCTCCTAATACCTTTGGCTGCTTCACTGCTTTGTGGCCATGAATTATGGTGGGCCTGGCCAGTCCCTCCTCAGCATCAGCTCTCCTGGCTATTTGCCATCCCCCATGGCTTCAGAGGGATGTTCAGACTTTAAACAGAACCCCAAAACTTCTCATCCCTGCACATCCACCACTCCAGCCACCAGCCATTGGAATGGCATGCCGTGACTGGGGCACTGGGGAACCATAGACAGTGTTTGGGACCAAAGCAGCAGAGAAGGGCTCTGTGTGTGGTTTCCAGCAGAAGAACAATTTGTAATCCTGCTTTTATTGTCCTGCTACACGAGGGAAACATCACTTTGCCAGGAAGTCGTGCCACAATGATTCACAAGGATCAGCTTGGGCTGCTCAAGTCAGAAAAAAAAAAAGAATAAATCACAGAATCCCAGAATGGTTTGGGTTAGACAGGGTCTTAAAGCTCATCTGGCAGGTTTATGTGCCCACAATTCCACCCACCACAGCCACAGCTCCCAGCTCTGTTCCCACTGGAGCAGGGCATCCTCAGGGATCATCACCCCAGGGTCATCCCCACCTGGCCATGGGGACAGCTGTGGCATTGCCAGCTCTGAGAGCCACCACAGAAAACAGGAAAAACCCACCACACCACAAATTCCAGAACTTACATCAAAACCCACTCACAGCACAAATACTGCCATTTCCTCTTCCTTTTTGGGGCACATACAGACCCCATGAGGCAGCTTGGCCACACCAATCCTCAGATTAGGACCTCTTAAAGCATGAGGCTTTAGGGACAAAGTGCAGGTGTCTCTGCAGGGCTCTGCCTCAAAGCAGGAGACTCCTTGATTGCAGAATTGGGTCTGAATAAAGAAGTCTGGTCTAGGAATAACAACACTGGCAGCGACAGAGTGCTTTATATAATGTCCTATAACAAACGATATTACAGCATTACCAGGAGACAGGAGTGCACAGGGAGGGAAGGAACAGACGTGGCAGTGATAAATCAATCTGGAGAAGAAATACCACATGCAATATACTCTTTGCCTCCTTTTGTTGGGGGCTCTGTGGATGTTTGCAGGTTGGAATAGCAGAGCTTGCAGGAACCTGCTCCTGCACTGAGTTTATTGAACCCCTCCGTAAACAACCTCTGCTTTGCACCTCTCCCACTACCCCCACCCGTCTCTGGCAGATGTTGGACAGATGTGCAGCGCTGCCAGGCAGGGGGGGCACCACTCCAGGTGAGATAATTCATCCTTAAATTGCTCCCGATGAGGATAATGTGGGATGTAAGGAAGCTGACAATAAAATTGGTTCTAAAAGTCGCCAATTAGGGAGGAAACGGAGAAAGAGGTGAGCAGAGACAGCGGCTCCCTGATGTGGGCACTGAAAGGCTGTGGTCTCAGGGGGCTGGAGCTGCAGGGCAGAGCTCTCCCCCAGCCTGCACCCCAAAACACAGAGCAGGGCTCTCTGCAGTGGGGCAGGGAATGCTCCCCACTCCTGAGGCTGTTCCAGGGCTGTGCCTATGAGATAATTGAACTTTGGAGGCCTCCCTTCAGCAAGGGGCTTAATCACACATCTCATTTCCAACACTTAAGTGAGTCCATTGACTTCAATGATTTTCTTCAAAGGAACAACAGAGACATTTAAGGCACTGAGCCCTGCTGGATCAGCCCTGAGCTCTCCTCCCAGGGCTTCAAATTGACCACTTGCTTTTATGTAGGGCTGGTTTTTTTCCCTATCTTTGATGCTGTTAATTTACTGCTCTTACGACTTTTAACCAGAGGGAACAAGAGGGCTGCGATTATTTTTTTTTTAACTCTGGAAATTAGGAGGAAAAAATGGTGACCTGTGACTCCATCCCAAGGTATGAGGTTGTCATTCCTCATAAGATCTCCTGGAGTTTCACTCGCTCTGTCACGCTGCTCTGGCCAGGAGTTTTAATATTGGCACAAAGGAAAATGATGGGATGACTGCCAATGCTTGGAGCTGCTATCTTAAGTAACATTAATCCAGCATTTCTTGAGTATTCCAGGTGGATTTGGGGTTTCCTCACACTGTTTTGGGGTGAAGCTCAGTGGCTGGTGTGCAGCACAGCTGTGGAGCTGCAGGGCCTCAGCTGTCCCTTCTGTGCCAGACAAATGGGCATTCTGGGGACAGCTGAGGGACACAGCCTGGCCCAGTGCCACAAATTAACCCCGCTGGTCCATGGCCCCCGAAGGCTCTAAAGAATAAATTATTCACAGCCATGACTTTAGTGAGCTTTGGCTTTCCATTCTCTTATTTATCCTTACAGGAAAAAAAAAGCAGCATTCCTTCCCTTTCTGATGGGCCAGGGGAAAACAGGAATGGTTGCACTTTGTGCCACCAGCAGCTCCTCTCCAGCAGTGACCCCAGGACAAGGAGCCAGAGCCTGGAGGGCTGGGTGAGCTGTGCTGGGAGGGTGACACCACGGGCCAGGCTTTCCTGGGATGGGGAGGGAGCAGGAGCAGGGCTGGGCTCCCAGCAGGATCCTGGTTTTCTGGCCTGCAGCAGAGACATCAGCTGGGCTCAGCGAGGAGGGTGCTCCTCCAGCCCTTTTTCCCTCAGAAGCAGGGACAGGAGCCAAGCTGACAGGGCTGGGTCCCCAGGACCCCTTCCCTCTGTGCCATCCCCCTGCCTCAAGCACTCTCCAACCAACTCCCTTCTCTCTCTGCTCTTGCATTTTCTTCTCCTTCCATTTCTGCTCCCACCACGAGTTCCCCTCCCCATCACCTCCACGCACGCCCTCCCCCCTGCTTTATCTCTGGATACCAAGGAAGATTAGACTTTTTTAATTACAGATCACTTTGGCAGGGGTGTCTCCAAGGCTGGCCCAGCAGCCGGGCTGGCTCAGATGTCCCCATGTGCAGCCTTTCTGCCTGGCTACCCTTGTTTATTCCTCGTTCATTAGCTTCTTTACGTTGCTGGAGATCTGAGGCACTCACATGGAGCAGGAGGCTCGAAGTGACAGCAGTAAAAGGCTCTGCTAGTGAGATTATAGCTGCTCTGAGCTGCTGCTGGCGCGGGTGGGAGCGCTCGGAGGGCAGGGGCAGAGCACTGCCTTTGTGCCAGCTCAAAGGGCCCTGTCAGAGCGCGTCAGGCAGCCTCCTGGAAAAAGGGAACTTTGCAAAACCCCATGAGAACTGGTTAAATTAACCCTTTCCCCGGTGGCCACCCCTTGGGAGGCTGCAGGCAGAGGCAGGGAGCTGCCTGTGCCTGCTCTGGGCCCCACCATGGATCGTGCGTGTGCCTCACGCTCAGCACAAACCCACTGCTCCCTTCATCAACAGGCTCATTTCTATCAAATCAGGACAGAAACTTGGAAATCTTGCCGTAAGTCAAGCAGAAAATTATCAGTCCACAATCAAAACACTCCCCTTTGTCCTTAAGACATTAATTCTCTGAGCTGGCTCCAATCACACACAGGGCATGGCAGAGCCCTTGGCGCTGACCTGGTGGCCCACCCAACTCTGCAGCCACCCAGCGTGGTCCTTCTCTCTCTCCTGCCCTGATTCCTGTGAGATCCTGTGGGAGAGGAGCAGGAGGGGCTGCAGAGCCCTGCACATGGCTGGGTGCTGCTGCATCTCCGGCAGCAGCGGCAGCAAGGGAACATTTCTCCAATAAACCAAAATTTCATTTAATTGCCGAGGATTCCTGAACTAGTGGGGCAGAGGAAGAGACCAAATGCTCCTAATCAGCTACTCCACAGCCATCCCTGGAAGTGTTCAACAACGTGTGGATGTGGCCTTGGCAGTGCTGGGGGAACAGTTGGACTCGGTGATCTCAAAGACCTTTTCCAACCTTCTAGACTGTGCAATTCCATGGTTGTACAAATGTCCAAGCTCCCCGTGGCCAGCCCAGGCACAGCCAGCTGTGCTGTCCCAGTGCTGGGATCCTTCAGGACAGTCAGGGTGTCTGCAGGCAGCCCAAGGTTCCCTGGACACTGGGGGAAGAGTCCGGATGCGTTGTCACCCCCCAGAGCTCCTGGGAAAGGGGCTCCTGCTCCCACTCCAGGTTGTTTACACTGAGCCCTGACAGATGGGCCTGGGCTGTGGATGTTTACACAGCATCTCCAGAGGCTCCAGATGGCCCCTGAGCTCCCAGGCCGTGCTCCCCTCGCTGCTCCCAGCTGGGCTCCCGGGCTCTGCCAGCGGGGCAGCATCGGGACAGGGACAGTGCTGCCACCTAAACACCCCTGGGCTCATCCCTCCCCATCAAACACTGCTGGCACCATGGCTGGGGACCCTCAGGTGTCACCACTGCCTTCAAAGTCCCCAGTAAGCATTGGCTGAGGTGCCTGCAAGGCCAGGGAGGAGAGGAGAAGGAAGCTCTGGAGGGTGGGGAACACCCCAGATCCCAGCATCAGCTCCTCGAAAGAAGAAGGGCTGGAGCAGGACACTGGTCCCCGTGGTTGTTCTTGGGGGATGGCATGGTGACACATGGCACCAGGGGAGACAAAACCCTGCAGAAGCAATGTCCCCGTGTCCCTGCGCTTTGTGTGGGTGCCATGTGGCATGGTGTGCCATGCTATGGTCTCATGTGCCATAGTGTGATGCCACGTGGTCTGACATGGAACTGCTGTGGTGTCCCATGGGCTGCTGTGCTGTCCCATGGGCTGGTGGGGTGTCCTTTGGTGTGGTGTCCCAAGGAGTGACATGCTGTGGTGCCTCACAGTGCCACAACCAGCCCGTGGCACAGGCAGGAACAGCTCTGGGTCCGTGCCAGCCCCAGCCCCGGGGCTGCCATGGCACAGCTGCTGTCACACACACAGTGCCTGTCCCCCAGCCAGCCTCTGCCAGGAGCCACGAATGCCTGGACTGCTCCAGGGGCCTTTCCCTGGCTTGGCAGAGCACGGGGCACAGCACCCATGACTTTTCCCTTCCCCCTGGCCCTTCCAAACCCACCCAGAACTGGAAGGGGGATAATTGGTCCCCTCCACAGCACCCGGGGGCACACGCGTGAGAACGGGTCCCTTTCACAATTTGCATCGTTCCAAGGGAAGCACATTTTTTTCCCCAAGTCCTAATGAATATTGCAGACTCCAAAGGCTCGGGGAGATGAGTCCTGCCAGGCCGGATCGTGCTCTGCAGAAACACTTTGTCACTTGCTGTTCCCATCACGGCGCTCTAACAGCCCGGCACAGTCGGGCTCACGATTCCGGACGGCGAATGCCTTCAAAGCCCGCACGGCCCCGGCTCCGCTTTCAGGTCATGGAAATGCCACTGTCACTTCGATGTCGAAATGTCCCCAACACGTTGTCAATAGGGATGTGAAATGCCCCCTCAAGGGGAAAGGAGACAAAGGGAGAGGGGCAGCCGCTGCTCCCGGTGCCCCAGACAGCGTTCCCACAGACAGAGAGCCCACATTCCCGATGACAGAGAGCCCACATTCCCGGGGACACAGCACCCACATTCCCGGAGACACAGAGCCCACATTCCCGGAGACACAGCGCCCACATTCCCAAGGACACAGCACCCACATTCCCAGAGACACAGCGCCCACATTCCCGGGGACACAGCACCCACATTCCCGGAGACACAGAGCCCACATTCCCGGGGACACAGCGTCCACATTCCCGGAGACACAGAGCCCACATTCCCGGGGACACAGCACCCACATTCCCGGAGACACAGAGCCCACATTCCCGGGGACACAGCACCCACATTCCCGGAGACACAGAGCCCACATTCCCGGGGACACAGCGTCCACATTCCCGGAGACACAGAGCCCACATTCCCGGGGACACAGCGTCCACATTCCCGGAGACACAGCACCCACATTCCCGGAGACAGAGAGCCCACATTCCCGGGGACACAGCGTCCACATTCCCGGAGACACAGCACCCACATTCCCAGAGACACAGAGCCCACATTCCCAGGGACACAGCGCTCACATTCCCGGGAACAGAGAACCCACATTCCCCGGGACACAGCGCCCACATCCCCGGGACACAGAGCCCACATTCCCGGGGACACAGAGCCCACATTCCCGGGGACAGAGCACCCACATTCCCGGGGACACAGCACCCACATTCCCGGAGACAGAGCGCCCACATTCCGGGAGACAGAGAGCCCACATTCCCGGGGACACACAGCCCACATTCCCCACACCCACCCAGCACACATCCCACACCCATCCCAAACCCATCCCACACCCATCCAGCGTGCCCCTGGCATGCCACCCCGATTCAGTGCCATCAGGACCTGTGCCAGTCTGTGCAGGGACAGCCAGACACGGGGGTCAGGGACAGCGTCCCCAAAGCTGTTTAATGCCCGGCATGGAGCCCTGATTGCTCGGCTGGGATGGCCACAGGGCTGAGCACGGCAGCGGCAGCAGCAGCCAGGCCTGGGAGCACAGTCCCTGCCCAGGGGCATTCTCGGGAGAGCGGGAATGGAGCTGGCAGCGCGCCGGGGCTGTTCCATTAGCGCTGCTGCCGCCGCTTTGCTGAGCTAAATAACAATAATATCGCTCATCCCCAGAGGCAAGAGGCAGCTCTGAGGAGAAGGGACAGGAAGGAGGAGGCTGCTGAGGCTCATGGAAAGGCCAGGGGTTTGTGCCAGCAGGCACAGCCCAGGTCCTGCAGGTGACAGGGACAGCGTGGTGGCATTTCCCCCTCCACCAAGACTGACAATCCCATACAGGTAACACTGGTGACACCTGGATAATATTTACCAACAGCCCCAAGTTAATACTTTATTTTTTTCATGGTGCCATGACACCACATTTTATGGCAAATCATTGTAAAAACTGCTGTGAGCACTTTATTGCCATTCTCCTACAAAATACAGCGAATTCCACATCCCAGCTGAGCCTCAGCACTTGTGGGGACACACTTCCCATGGCTGCAGGATGCTCATAGGTTGCCACTAACATTTACTACTTGTGGCTATAAATATTTAAACAAACCAGGCAATCGTTGGCCCAGTGAATCAAAATGTTTGGCTGTTGCTGAAGGAAATGTGGGAAGAACCCAAGACAAGGTGGTTTCATCCTTGTCTTCTGCCCCTGTGTGCATGTGGATGCCAGTCTGCTTTGCTCTTCACAAATGGCATAGGATACAGGCAGTTAACCCAATAAATGAAATACTCACTATTATTATTCACCAGGAATGATCATCTCTACCAGGCTGGCAGGAGTGAGGGGTTCCATCCTTCCTGGTGCTGCTGGAAGGGCTCAGGGAACACCAGAAAGAGCATTTGTCAACAGGCAGGGGCTGGTGATCAGCCAGTCCTTGTGGTTTTCCTTTTTTTTTTTAATAATTGACACAATAATTTTCTTCCACACCTCTCTGTACTTTAATCACCTCTAACACGAGCACTTCTTGGGTAATTTGACCTTTTCAATCTCTCTGTGCACGTCCCCCAGCAGCCTTTGGGCTGAGAGCAAAACAAACACTAAAATTAAACGTTGTTTTTAATCCTGGGTATTTTTGGTAGTGCTCTGCACTGCTGCTCCTTATTCCTCCAATCCATTTTTTGGCAATCGTTTGTCAGACACTTTAAACTCCTTCATGCATGAAATGCTCTTTGGGGAAACAGGAGCCAGAGGAATTCTCTGAAACCCTCAGCATCACCTCCCTGGTTTGGGTAATTTTGTTTGTTGGTTTTAAAACTGTTATGAGAAATAAGCTCCAAAGGGAAGTAGCTTTAGTGTGAGGGGTAAATAATTAGAACCTGAAAAAAAAAATCCCATTTTTTCAATACAAAGAAGCAAGAGAGAACTTTGCCATTCCGACCCTGGTCAGAGGAGGTGGTGCCCACACCCCTCAGCCTGTTGGGGACATCTTGACACATGGAGCCAGCAGCAAACCCTCATGGTCTTTATAAAAAAAGAAAATATTTCAAATGGCTAAGTGCTCCCAGGGTGAAATTTGAGGCAGTTTCTCTCTGCAAGGGCACCCACAAGAGCATGGCCATGGCCTCTCCAGCACAGTCAGGGGAGCTGCATGTGCCTGACCCCAGTAATGGGGCAGAGCAGCTCCTGAACAGGTATTTCTTGGGTCATCAAAAACATTTCTTTAGGTATTTTCATCTTGTACAAGGAGTTTTGTAGTAAAATCCTTAATTTCAATTCTAATACAGTCAAATTTTAAGGAAGAAACAGGAATATTGGTTTCCTGGGTTTTGACTTTTTTAATATTAAAAGAAAAAAAAATAGACAAAGAGCAATAACTGAGCACAGCCTCACATAAAAAACCTCCAACATTTCAAGTCCATTTTCTTCAACTGAGATTAAACCAAGCTGGTTTGGTTGGTAGAGCAGAAAGGGGTCTTGGGTTGGAAAAGAGCCCATGACTGTTCCCAGCAGCAGGAATGTCCCCATGGTTTGTGGAGTTGTTCACCTCGTGGTTGCATTGAAGGGCCAGGAGTGCAATGAGAGCATAAAAACATCCCTGACCCCATTCCGTGGGGGAATAGGAACAACAATAGCAGTGAGCTGTGGAACGTGCCCCAAAAGGCAGAGCTCCTGTTGGTGCTGCAGAGCTCGGGGTCTGATTTATGGGATCTGCACACTGAGGGGAGAAGAAAACCCCTCCATGCCCGAGGAGCTCCTGCCATGGTGCTCGGGATGTGCCAGGGCAATGCGGGCAGCGCAGCCTCCTGAGCTCCTGGGCAGGGCCCCAGAGCCCCCGGGGTGCTGGCTGCTCCTGAGGAACCGGGGGCAGGAGTGGGGTCAGGATGGGGGTCAGGATGGGGGTCAGGAATGGGGTCCCACTCCTGGCAGCGATGGGGTCCCTCCTGCGCTGTCAGGAGCCATCACTCCTGAGCCAGGGCTGTGCCCCACCTCGGGGTGCCACACCCAGGGCAGGGCGGCCTGTGGGGTGCTCTTATCTCCCCATGATAACAAACTGTGGGGGTAACCCAAGCCCTTTCTCTGCTCGTCCCCGTGGCCGCCGGCGTCGCTTCCCCAGCGCGTTGGCTGCCAACAATTCATCTGCTGCCTCAGCTCATTATCTCTGTGGCGCAGCCAGGACGTGTTCTGGGTGGGAGAATTTGGGTCAGTGGGTTTCACAAGCCGTTCCTTGAGATGCCCTGGCACATATTTAGCGTTTGGCATTCCGTGTGGGAGCAGCCACCCATCCCCATGCCCGTGTCTGTGCATCCTCCCTGCCCCAGGCGAGCGTCACGGGGACAGCGAGGGGGGCTCAGGCAGCCCCAGGGAGTGGGTGGGGAGAAGGCTGCAAGGGACAGACAGAGCTGGGATGTTTTCAGTCTCCTCCTGTTTTCTTTTGTGCAAATCTGAATATTTTATCTGGCTGCGTGCATCGTCCCTGAACTTAAAAATAGCCGGGTTCCTTCCTGGTGGAATGGAGCAGTTTGCTTTTCCTAGATTTTTCACGCAGATTTCTTGTTCCCCTCACACCCAGTAATTGCTCCTGGAGCCAGGAGGGCGCGGGGAGGGTGCCTGGCCCTGCACACACACACTCCCCTCCCCTGTGCTGCAGGGACAGGGCAGGTTTGGGCATGGGGTGTTTCCCACCTGCCCAGGCTGGGTGCACGCTGGTGCTCTGATCCCATGGGGTGCTCAGGACAGGCACTGATGGGGAGAGCAAACCTCAGTCCTGCTCTTTGATAACCTGCCACCCCCTCACGAGAGAACCCATCAAGGGCACAGGGCTGGTGAGGGACACACTGGTCCAGGCCATGGAGTGATTAACACTCAGTGCTTAAAAACAGATGGAGTTTTGGGGATGGCTCCTGGAGCTTGGTTGATTCTCATGATATCTCCCATTCTCTTTGGTTTTGTGCAGGGGGACAATGAAAAACAAAGACTGACAGACTTGCAGACACAAAATCTCCTTTTCCTGCCACTGTGCAAGTGTTAGGGACTGTGACAGGACAGGAGGGGGGGCACACCTGAGCTGGGGTGGGGAAGCAAAGCTGTCTCCAGCAGCCACATCTGGGCTGCATCTCCCCTCCTGGCTCTGGGCTGGCTCAGGCCAGGGTGAGTGAGGAGCCATCACCCTGTGCTGCATTTCCAGAGCAGGTGGCATTGATACATGGATGCATCTCCTGGCATTCCCGGGAAACCTCCCTGACAAAGGACACGTGGCAGTTTGGAGCCTGGGAGCAGCTCTCCCTCAGCACATGGGGTGAAGGAATGGGTGGTACCACACCGACAGGTGCCAGCACATCCTTCCTTTGTGCACTGTGAGACCTGTGGCCAGAACTGTGCCCAAAGCCATGTCCAGAGCCCCTGGCTGGTGACACAGTGTGAGCAGACTGGCAGTGCTGGTGTGGCCCATCCCCATGGCCTCTGTCACACACTCTGCTCCCCAGCCCTGCAGCCCTGGGAGATGGGATGGCTGAGGACACGTTGCTGGGCCCACAGGGGACAACTGGTAACTGGAAGTGACACGTGCCAGACTCTGTCACCTCTCACTGGCCGCACACACAGCCCTGCCAGAGCTTCTCTGACATTTCTTGTCCTGGTGTTTATTTTAAAGGAATGTGACATTCCAGCTGTGCAAATGCCCTCTCCTGAGCTGGGGATGCTGTGCTGCAGAGATGCCTGTGCAGGCACTCTGTCCCCATTCCCTGGAAATCCAAGGTCCTGCCACAGGGCAGAGACGGAGCTGTGGTGCCAGCAGGAGATGGGCAACACCTCATCTTCCTCAGCTGCTGCCTGGGCACTGCATGCAGTGACACGAGGGATCCATGTCCCCAAACACAGAATTTTACCCTTCTCCCATCAACAAAGGAGCAGCAGCTCCAGGCTGGGAGCAGAGGGCACAGGACCCCTCACCCTGGCAGGGAGGATGGGAGGGCTAACCACCATCTGCAGCACCTCAGAGCCCAGAATTCCATCCCACCCCTTCCCTTGCTGGCCTCCCTGTGGGGGATTCTCCTCTCGTGTTCCTGGAGTGCTGAATCCCCACGGCCCCGAGCCCTAGGTGCTCCCGGGCTGGTGTGAGCAGCTCCCAGCTCATTCCCAGCTCCTCGGGTGCTGAACTTTCCCTTCCCCCGGCTCCCCGTCCTCCCCCAGTCTCTCCACCATACGGACACAGCTGAGCAGCTACCAGATATTCAGAGCCGTGAAGGTTGATAAACAAAAGTGAGATAGGACATGGCACCAGAAAGACCTCGGCTAATGGAATTTTTAAGCTACTTAATTTGGGGGCTTGTCAACCTTGACAGCAACCCTTTAATAAATGATGTGTTGTAATTCCCACCCGGTTCTCCGGCTGCGGGGGCCGGTGCGGGGCTGGGGGGATGGGATTTGGCAGCTGGAGATTCCCGGAGCGCACGGATGGCGCTGGGTGGGCACTGCGGGGCTGGGAGAGTGGGATTTGGCAGCTGGAGATCCCCGGAGCACACGGGATGGTGCTGGGTGGGCACTGCGGGGTGGCAGCGGCTCCGGCTGGGCTCTCCCAGTGCTCCCCCAGCTGGGAGAGGATGGGGACTGGGATGGGGAGACACAGCTATAGCCCAGCGCTGGGCAGGGGTGGCCGGGCTGTGCAGCCTCTGGTGATGCTCTGGACGCGGGCAGCAGCCGCCGAGGGGACCCCAACAGGGCAGAGTGAGGGATGCGCGGGGTGCGCAGCGCCCACGGAGCCCAGGGACCCCCGGAGCCGGGGGAGGGCGGCAAATCCTCCTCCCCACCCCTCAATCTCTGTGCTTTCCTCCGGAAAAAATCCTGCTGGCAGCTGCCGTGCCAAGGCGTGCGAGTGCCACCCAGTGTCTGCAGCGAGGGGACCCCGCGGGAGCGCAGCCCGGCTGGGGGGTGGCAACGGGAGCACCCGGACAGTGCGGTCCCTCAGGGTCCCCACAGTGTCCCCGCAGAACCCAGCAAAGCAGAGAGCAAACCCCCAGCCCGGGGTGCCCCCAAAGGAGCTCCAGCCACCGCGGCGGCATCGGGGCTGCTCCAGAGGGGGCTGCAGGAGGCTGTGCCAGAGCCCGGGCATGGCACGGACCCGCACCAAGTGTGGGGCAGCAAAGGCACCCCAGCCCACTGCCAGCAGCCATGGGGGATGGGGCTGAGGGGGCACTGGGGGAGCCCCTGATCCCTGGGATCTCTGAGAAGAAGGCAGGATGGGTGTCCTGAAGCCTTCTGCAGGAGGTTTTGCTCCCAGCAGAGGAGGAGCACGTGTTTGGGTGCGTTTAGAAGAGATTTAAGGAGTTCTGGTCCACTCCTCATCACTGTGTTGTGGCAACTGAGATGTGGCTCTGGAGCTGCTCTGCTCCACACTCCAGCTGCTCCCAGCCCTGGAAGCCCTGTCCCTCCTCATGCCCAGATGCTGCAGCACATCTGTCACACACTGGGCTCACATCTGTCACACACCGACCTGCCCGTCCTCAGCACCGTGCCTGTGCAGGGCCAGGCTGGGCTGGCAGAGCCGGGTGGTGGCACAGTGACACCCATCCCCTGCCAGCCCTGCCATCCTGGGGCTCTTGCTCTTGTTCTGGCTCCTAAAGGCTCCCCAGAGAATGACCCAGAGCAGCTCAGTTTAGGAAGATGAAGTAACTGCAGTAAAACTGAGAAGAGGATGTGCAGCAAACCCTCTGGGCATTCCCCATGGAGGCAGCAAGGAGGGTGAAAACCAGCATCTGTCCCCATGGAGGACAGCCACAGGCACTGTCCCAGCCAGAGCCAGAGAGGATTCCAGAGCACCAAAGGCTGAGAAATGACAGCAGCAGCCAGGGCTCCACGTTCACCGGAGCTGTGGAGCCACTGGAGGAGCAAAGGTGTGAGGAAGAAGAGTCCAGGCTGGGAAAGAGCCAGATGGCAGCAGCAGGGAGCAGATGGGAGATGGAAAACAATGTCCCATGGCTGCATGGAGGGGCAGCCCCCAGCCCCAGGAGCCACGGAGCTGCCACAGGGATGGTGAGGAACCTGCCCAGGGCCAGAGAGGCAGCAGCACCCAGAGTGGGCTCCTGCCCACAGCTCCAGGCTCCTGCAGCACCTCCAGCTCCAGCAGCTGCCCTGCTCTGCTGTGTCCATCTGCTGGCAGCTGGCTGTCCTTGGAAAGCCTCTTTTCTTTGGAAGATAATGTGTTTGACTATGAGGATCTGTGAGAAATTGGCCTTGTCTCCCAAAAACTCAGCCATCACCTCGCAGAGCTCCATTCACAACACAGGATGGGCTGGAAAAGGGTGTCTGGTGTCCTGGGAATGGTACCAAGAAATGGCACCAGTGATGTACCCCAGACCTGGGCTGCAGGATGGGAAACTTCCACTTCTGGTGGCTTGTACTGACCCTTTAGCCCTGAGGCAAGAAATCTCCAACTAGGAACATTCGGGGAAATTAGCTGAAAATCCCTCCTAGGTGTGAGACGGCTGAAATCACATCTTAAAGCGAATTTCTCATTTCCCAAGTCATTCCTGTTGCCTTTAGAAAAGAGTGCAGGAGGCCCTGGTCCTGTGGGAAGAGGGAAGGGGATGAAGAGCCAGAGGACAGAGCAGGAGCAGCAGCACAGGACCCAGGCTGGGCCGAGGGGCTCAGGCAGGGCCAGATGGCTCCAAACGCTGCAGGGAGAGACCAGAGCCACCCGGGCCAGCTGAGCCCAGCACTCAGCAGCACTCACCGAGGGTTTATAGCCAGGGAAATGAATTTTTTAAGAGTCCCTCTATGATCTCTGGTCTCTGGTGTTTGGCTGAGCACTCAGGTGGTCTCCAGCCACCCGACTCCACGTCCAGATGGCAGGGAGAGGTGGGGAAAGCAGAGCCTGCTGCAGAGCCTCACTCCCAGGTGTTTGCTCTGGGACCCTCACTCCCGGTGCTTGCTCTGGAACCGACATTCCCAGGTGTTTTCTCTGGGATTCTCACTCCCAGTGCTTGCTCTGGAACCGACATTCCCAGGTGTTTTCTCTGGGATTCTCACTCCCAGTGCTTGCTCTGCAGTCAGCAGCAGCGTTTCTGCCCACCCCACTGTCGGACACCAGGGCTCTGGAGGTGCCAGATGGACACAGCTCATCCTGCAGCAGGAGGAACGCTCTGAGTCTTCTCCCTGTGCTCTGGTGATGTTTTGGGCTCCTCTCTCCTGCAGGGCACCGGGAGGCTCAGCCTGTCCATCCCGTGATCCCGGACAGACTGACAGCTCGCTGGGAATCAGCAGCCTCTGCTTTCCCAGCCACGGTGGGTCAGGCTGCCAGGGAAGCAACACTTCACCACTCCAAGCAATTACTCAGGATTTTATCATTCAAAACTCAAACCAGAGCCTATAAATAACCAGGATCTCTGTCCTAATAGCTGCATTTCAGCGTATTTTTAATTATCATTTTATGAATGGGTGCATTAGAGGATATTTAAATACCACGTCAGCCGTGCTGGTAATGAGGCAGGATTGTTACAGGCCAGGGCTGGCCATATATTACCCCAGTATATACATATGCTTCGACATCACTTTTAAAAATTAGCTATTTCAAGCGTAAAATTATAATTGGTTTGTCTAATAAAAGGATAAATAAATATCTATTTAACTTCATTACTGTCAAAGGCAGGAGGCTTTTCTCCATTGTCTCCTTAGGGTTTTATGGCAGAAAAGCTAATTAGCTGTAATTGGGTGGATCCAAGGCAGGGAAGGCAGGGGCAGCAGCAGGGCTGGCTGGGAATGGGGCACCAGTGGCTTTCCCGGACTGGTGTCCCTGTCTCTGCAGAGATGGGAGTCCTGCTGGCACCCTGGGCAGGCTCTGCACCAGTGCCCAGCTCAGGGGGGTCTCTGGGGTGGTGCCCCTGCAGTGGGGTCACCGTGAGATCCTCGCATGGATTCCTGTGTTTTGATGGTGCTTCTGCCAAGCATCCCTCCATTGTCTGATGGGCACTGGGGTCCCATCTGCTGGCCAGGGCTTGTTCATCCCTGTTTTGGGAGGAATCCTGCTCAACACCCATGCACACATCCCACATTTTCACCTTTAAGCACCAAAGCTCAAATGCCTCCTGACAGCAGCCACCTGCATGACCCAGGCACCTGTCAAGACCCCACCAGCCTGCAGAAGGGATGTGAATGTCCTTTCTGGAGAGTTGCTGGCCCAAAGGAGATGTTGCCATGAGCCCCAGTGACACCCCACACAGCCCAGGCTGGAGCACAGACCCTGCCTGGTCACCCCAAAACATTCTGAGCACCCTGGTGCAGTGAAGGCTGTTCCTGCCTGTGGATGAGATGCTCTGTAAGGTCACTTCCAGCCCAATCCTGTGATTCTGTTCCCTGTTTCTTCCTCCCCCTCTCCCCCAGGATCCTCCCTCCCAGCCCCTGGGAGAGGGATGGTGCCTGTCAGGGGGGCAGTGGATGTCACACACAGCGATGCCTTGTGCCCGTGTACAAATCTCCTTTGCATATGGGATTTGACACAAGGAGAGAGAGAGGAGCAGGCCTGACACCCGTAGCAAATCTCCAAGCTGCCAGCAACAGCTTTCCTTTTTTAATTTTTTAGAGGAAAGGGAAAAGAAGGAAGGTTAATAATTGCACGTTGGCCCCTGGTGATGCGCTGGAGGTGCAGGGGGGGAGTGTCTGTGCGGGGGCATCAGCGCAGAGAACACGGTCTGGGTTTGCTGATCAGTTCTGCTTGTTGAGTGTGATCCAGGGCTGGGAGAAACACCAACAGACAGCGTGGAAAATTAATTTTTAATGCCTTTTATTAGCGCTTAAGCCATTCTGAGAGGATGAAATAATCCCTGTTTAGGAAGAGTGCAAAGGTCTCACAGGGCTGTCAGGAGCTGAGTCACTCCACAGCCAAAGGGATCCAAATGTGTCTGAAACCTTTGGGAGCCCAATCCCCCACACACCCCCAACTCCTGCAGCATCTTCCTACACAGCCACTCAAAATAGAGTTTTCCTCCCATGGAAGGGAAAAAAGAGCTTTGTCTCTCCCCTTCCACCCTCTGTCACAGAGTGCCAGCACTGCCACAGTGCGGGGACAAGCACTGGCAGCAGGTCCTGCAGGTCCTGCCAGAGTGGGGACAATGTCCCCGAGTGATCCTTGCAGGTGGGATGGGCTGGATCCTCCTCACAACGGGCACCAGCTCCTCCATCCTTTGTGGCACTGACGGTGAGCAGGAGGGGCAGAGCTGTCCCTGGGCTGTGGTTCTGTGCCCTGCAGAGCCACCGAGGCAGCTGGACAGGACTGGGAACAGCTGCCACCCATCCCAGGAGCCCCAGCAGCCCCAGGGAGGGGATCCCAGCCCTGTCTAACACTGGCTGCACAGTCACTGCTGTAGGGGAGGCTACAGGTCAGCATGGTGCTGGAGAACCAGAGCTCTCCATTGCTCCTCCTCTCCCCAGGCCCTGGCAAGAACCTCTTAGTGAGGATGGAAAACAAATTTACCAAGGCTGGAGGATGGGAAGGGCTGGAAGGGGATCAAGATCCGGCACTGGGCAGCCTGGGGCTGTTGGAAATAGGTTTGTTGGCCTGGGGATGGTGCTCACGGGGAGATCTTGGTGGTGCCACCTGGCCCCACAGTCATCACCTCTCCTCCTTGGTGTGGCAGGCACCAACCAGGACCAGCTCTGAGGGGTGTGCTGGATGTCCCAGGCAGAGGCAGCAGCCACAGCCAGGCACACAGAGCATTCCCTGCTGGGGTCCGTGTCCCTGGCACTGCCAGCGCCCAGCTGGGCTGACAGCCCCTGCACACAGCCTGCCCAAGGCTTCATTTGCACAGGAACATTTCAGCCAGTCCCCAAGGGGAGCAGGGAACTGAGTTTCTTTGCACTTTAAAAATGAGTGTATCATTTCAGTGAGGAATTAACACACCTCCCACGTGAGGGTTGAGGGCTGCCCCAGAATCAGAGCTGCAGCCTGGCAGGAGGGACAGCAAGAGTTGAGAGAATTAAAACCTGTATCATAACACAGAGGCACGAGAGGGGCGAGGCAGAGCCGTGCAGATGACCCCTTTTTGTTCTGGGATGTATTCCCTGCTGCCATCCACTTGCCTTTCAGTGCATGTATTCAGCACTAATAATACATTCCCTGCCCACTTCTGATGAATTTATCTCTGTGTGCTCATGAACGTGTGGATCTTGCACACACAGAGGTGTATCCTGATTCATCCTGCAGTGTGGGTACAGCCCACCTGAACCTCAGAGGTCACCCACATCCCTGGGGGCACCCCAGGCTGAGAGCAGCAGCACAGCAAGGGTGAGAGCCCAGCCTGCACTGCCCACCTGCCCCAGCACCTCCCAGGCTTGGACACTCATTCCAGGGTGCCAGAGGAGGCAGAGGTCTCCCCCCAGGAGGAAGGAAGCTCCAAAGAGCCTCTTCACATGATGAATTTTAACGTTTCTCTCCACGTCCAGCCCGAGCACAAATCCCCTCAAAGGCCCAGCCCAGCGCAGCAGAACTAATTTGAAATGTCAGCAGGGTCAAGCCCAGCTTCCCCAGCCATTAACCTGCCTCTCAACTCCACACTCCTATTTATTTACATTGGCACATATTTATTTAAGCCCCCGATCCCAGCTCCAGGCCGGGACTGGTTGGGAAGGGAGGAAATCCCCTTCCTGCAGGGCCTGAGCTGCTGCTGCTGCTGCCAGGGGGACTCTCCTGAGGGCTCCATGTTCAGGGCATGATGTGCAGGGTGAGAAGGGGGCTCTGCACAGAACTGGCTGCTCCAGCCCAGTTTTCTGGTCATGTTTTTATTCGATCCGTTCCTGTCCAGAAGCAGAAGGCACAGCCTTGGCTCTCCAGGCAGATCTTCCACAGGCACAAACCAGGGGAACTGCTCCAGGACATGGATTCATAGAGCTCTGCATTCCCTGGCTTTTCATCTTTGCTTCTGCTCCCAAGCAGATGAGAGTGTAGGGACTTTGGGAGTGCTTTTTCAGGTGCATTTGCTGCAGAAATTTGATCCCATTCCTGTTTTATTTCTGGCTTCCCAAGCACCATGATAGACCAGGAGACCTGGAGAGGTTCTGATCCCAAACTCCACCTGATCTCTGTCCCTGTCTCCTCAGCATTGCTGCAGCTTTGTGCTGCCCCTGGATAAAGCCAGAATTCCTTCTTCCCTGCTGGGCATTGTGCTGCCCCTCAGGGGCATGTCCTGCTTCCCCCCTGGCCCTGTGCCACTGTCACAGGTGAGCCAGCCCAACCTGCTGGGCACAGGACAGACACCAGCACAAGCACTTCCATGGGAGAAGGACCTCCCAAGAGCACCGAGATCTTCCTAAATGCTTTTCCACCGGGATGTGCCAATGTGGAGATTAAAACCTCCTGCTGAGACATGCCTGGGACCAGCTGGGACTGCTTATGTGTGAGTGGGTGCAGAGTGGGTCTCTGGGAAAAGGGAGCCCCAGATGGATGCTGGGGAGGAGGGCTGGAATGGGGATGGTCTGGCCTGGCTGAGCCAGCCTAGGCAGGGCTGGAGCATCCCTGTCACAGAGCTGGGTCACACCAGCTCCCCTTTCCCTGCCTCGTGCCCAGCAGGTGCTTTGCAGGGAAAGCAGAGGAGCTTGGCTGCTCTCCACTGGTTCCTGCGGACTCACATCTCCTGGATCCCCAGGGTCTGGGCAGGCTGGACCAGCACACCACCAAGTGGGCTGTCCCTCCTCCTCCTTCCTGCTGGGCAGCAGCTTGTGTGCCTTGTGAACACAGCCTGACCTTTCTTTTTTTTAAATTCCTGCTCTCATTGCTCCCTTGCATGTTCAGTTCGAGGCTGTGGAGCTGGCTAGCCTGTGGTTTTGAAAAAAAAAATATTTTGAAAGCCCTGGCAGGGAATTAAAGGAGTTTGGAGTAACTTGAAATTAGCAGGACGATGTGAGACAGATGTTGTGAAGGCGGGAAGAGGAGCTCGCTTGCTGTGTCTCCTCTCTGCTGTTGTTTAAAAGACCTTAATTTGATGGCTTTTTTCTTAAAAGGAGGCACCTCTAGGTCAGGATAATGAAATCACATTGTCCTCTTATGATATTCCAGCACCTTCTTCCCTTACTCTCTTCCTCCTCTCGTGTGCCTGGCTCCCAACCCACGGGGCCGGCGGGCACGGATCTGACTCCTGCAGCCCGAGCTGACTCCAGGCCGCTTGGGTAGGGGATGAAAGGGGAAAAAACAATAAAGAGTGGGGTAGTTCTCCCATTTCCAAGCTGATCTCTGGTGGGATCTGAGGGAGGGCAGGTGAAGGAGCCTCCTCGGGGGTGCTCAGTCTCCTGCAGCTGCAGCAATTCCCCTTTCAGGGCTGCCCTGCCACCCCCACCATGTGAGAAATGAATTTGTAAAGAAACCACTGCTCCACCAGGGCAGGGGGAGAGGCTTTTAACGAGGTTAGGCTGCAGCTGCTCCTCCTCAACAGGGCTGGGACGGGGCAAGGAGAGGAGCTTGGAGCTGCCATCAGCAGGGAGAGGGATCCCAAATGCCCAGGAATAAAAGGCAGGACAGAGGTTTTGAGGCAAAAAGCCTTTTGCCAGCAAAGCTTTCAGTGGGTGAAGGTACAGAGCACCTGCCACCTTCCCAGAGGTGGTGGCTCCACTGCCAGGGCTGGGAATAGCCCATGCTGGGCTGGGGCAGGGCTGTTCTGCTGCAAACCAGTGTCCTGTCCTGCTCCTGCCTCCTCCTCCTCACTTCCAACTTCCCTGTGCTTTGGGACCTGCAGCCCTGAGCCCTGCCACAGCCTGACGGTGCTGTGGGATGGGCTCAGAAGGGAGCCCCAGCTCCCAGCCAGCCAGAGGGGTCTGGCCAGGGAAATTCATGGGTTTGGATGCTGTAAATGGTTGTGAGACCCCCGCTCAGCACTCCTCCTCTTGCCCAGGCTGGCTCTGGGGTGCAGGGTTCGTGCAGGAGGCAGCGGTGTCTGCGGATGCTCCAGCTATCCAGGGAGGTCACAATGACAACCAGTTATTACAAACAACCTGCAGGTGGTGTTTTTCTAATATCTGTTTTCTTGTTATTCTCATAAGATTGTTTACAAATGGGCATCTTGTTAATTAGCCAATCAGGTGAAATGTATTGATTAAATGGCCAATCGGGTGCACCTGTATTGATCAGGGTGTAAAAGAAGCAGTTTGGATAAAGATGGGTCCTTATGCCACTCAGCTTCTGATGACTCTGTGGCATTTCTCATTAAACAGTGACACCACCTCATGTTGCTCACAGCTGGGATGGCATCAGAGGCAAATACCAGCCCATAAATGCAGCTTTATTTGTCATTTGGAAAAGTAAAGTCCTTGTCTCTGTAGCCAGAGAAGCCAGAGACAGCAGGAGTTTGCTCCCAATGGGAACAAGCTCCTCTCCAGATAACTTCAGAAATAACAATGACAGAGCTCCTGAGCACTCCCAGGAGATCAGTGCAGGTTCTTGCTTTTCCCTGCACCTTTGTCCCTCTGTCCAGGCCAGGCAGAGGAGGTGACATGAGTCGGCTGTAGTGACACGACTGTGCTGGCAGAAGGCTGCTGTGGCTGATGCTTTCACCATCCTGGCTGTTTGCTGCCCAAATCCCCTGGTCTGCTCAGCTCTCACCATCCCTCCTGCCCAGGAGGAGCAGCTCAGGCTGTTCCCAGCCTCGGGAACAGAGAGAGGGAAGGGGGGGCTGCAGCAGCCCGAGGCGTTCTGCTCCTCCCTGCTCTGCCCCGCGGGGTCCTGCTCCTCGTGTGAGCGCTTGTACTGCCTGAAAGGTGCCTCAGGGCTGCTGAGCTCCCACCTCTGCCTCGCTGTGCTCTGGCTGAGTAATGCCAGCGAGGCTCAGGTGTGATGGCAGCGAGCCCCACTGTGCACTCCCTGTCCAGAGGGGCCCATCCAGGGGGCCCTGCAGCCCCCCCACACACAGTTTGTGTGGTGTAAGATGCTGCAAAAGCCTCCTCTCCTTATGAGCACCTGCAGAGATGCTCTGCAGAGCCTCAATGCCTCACAGTGCCCCTGGACCAGCTCTGGAGGAGCCACCTGCTCCTGCTGGTCAGTGGTTCCATGGACAGGCAGCTCCGAGCATTTTCCTGTAGCCCCAGGGCACTTGGCACTGCCCACCATGGCATCCAGGGAAGCCCAACAGCCCCTGTCAGCTTTAAGGATTCATGAGCCCTCCCCGTGCCTCAGGGAGCCCAGGCTGAGACAGGAGGAAGGGCCAGTGGATGTAAATTATTGGGAGTTCTGCTGGCTCCCTTCTGTGGCGCAGAAAGCCCCTGGCTCAGCGCTTCCCCCAGCACTGGTTCTGCTCCAGGCCGTGCTGGGAGGGAAGGAAAGTCTGGGAAGTGTCTGTGCAGAGAAGTCTCCATGGCTGTGTGCAAGCTGATATATAGATCCAGATATGTGTGTTCGTAAAAATGTCCTGCAGAAGGCAATATTTGATCCAGCACAACCTCCAAGCATTAATCATAATAAATGGGAAAGGGAAATAAATGGGAAATGGCTGTTAATAAAGAGGTGTTGTGGTGCTGGTGGGATGAAAGGTAGTGAGCAGATCTCCACTCTCAAGCCCCCTTCTCCACCCTTTCCTGAGCCCACTGCAGCCCTTGCAAGGCCCCAGTTCTGCCCCAGGCTGGGGGGGATGTGCCCCCAGCCCTCCCTGTGACACAGCAGTGAGGGGCAGCAGGGCCAAGCACTGCCAGAAGGGGCTGCAGCACCTCAGTGACTGCCCCAGCCCCCCAGGGACCCTGCTTGGTGAGCTACAGCCAGCACCCCATGGTTCCCAAAGCCTCTCCAGGGAGGATTTGTTGAGGATCATTCAGCTGAATTCCCCTGGCACCATGGCCCCAGTGCCAGGGGCCTGTGCCTCGTCCCTCTGCTCAAACTCCACGAGGGCCTGTGGTGTTTGCTGCTCAGCCCACAGCCAGATGGGCCTCGTTGGAGTCCTGGCCATGCCATGGGGAGAGGGAGCCTGGGGACAGACATCCCATCCCATTGGCAGGGAGGGATTTTAGGACTTCCTGCTGCCCCCACTGACACAGCACAACCAGCACCTTTCACTCTTTCCCCTCGCAGTCCATGAAGCAGGTGCTGACAGAATTATTGGGCAGGCTGGGGGAGGCAGCCCAGGGCTGGCTGGGTGGCCCCATGATGCTGGGCTGTGCTGCCACGTGTCCCCCATGGCCCCACAATGCCAGACTGTCCCACCCCGTGACCCTGACAGCTCCCCTGTGACGGAGCACAAGGAGTGGGGGCCTTGCTCTGGCACAGAGGGATGTGTGATTTTATCACCCTTTACAGCACTTTGCTCTGGCAGCTTGTCACCAGCCAGGCTGTTAAAATCCCCCTGAGAAATGAGGGATTCATGGCACATTACTGTTTATAGGATGGTGCTTTAACCCCAGACCCAACCCAGCCCCACTCAGCCCCTGTGTCTGAGCTGTCCTTGGGCTGGGAAAGGGACAAGGATGGGGCTGGGGCCAGGAAAGGAGAAATTCTGCCCACCAGTGCCACAACTTACTGGTGCCAAGTGCCAGCAGGAGCTGTGTGTCTGTCCTACCCCTTCCCCAGCGCTTTTGGGGGAGCAAGAACAGGGCATGAAGGGTGGGAGCTGCAGTGTCTTTTCCTGGTTCTTCCCTTACATCCCCTCCCACCATCAAGGAGGGGCAGCAGGCAGGCAGCTCACTGGAATGGCACCAGAAGGGGAGGGCAGCCCTCGGAGATGTTGAAGCAAGTCAGGAATGAGGAGGCACTTGAGGAAATGCAGCGTGTCTGCTTCGTATATTTGACCACACCAATTCCTAACAAAAGAAAACCCGAGCTCATTACACAGAAACATCAAACCAGCCAAGATAATTATCTCTAATTAGTGCTAATTTAAAAGCGAGGTCTGTTCTAGAGCTGAATTGTTGCATATTTCATTAGTTCATTAGATGCTGAGCAGACAATGCAGATAAGAGGATCAGTTCACTGGGATGATATAAATTTCATCCTCCCTTCACTGCAAAGACCTTGGGGGTCCATGTTCACAGCACAGACCGTCTGAGGGGCCACGGAGCCCAGACAGCCCCCCCAGATCACTCTGAGCTTCATCTGCTGGGGAAGGCCCCTGGAATGCTGCATTAACTGCAGAAATGAAAGAGACGCAGAGAGAAACAAGCAGTTTGTCAGTCAGTGTTGTCATCTCTCTGTGTCCAAATATCAATCAAATCATTTTGGATCTCCTTTGGTGCCTGGGTGGGGAGGAAAAATGTTGGGCCCTTCAGAGAAATGTTGGGCCCTTCAGATTCCCCCTTGGGACGAGGAGAAGCCTCCCAGGTGGGGAGAGGTTCCAGTGAGGATGTGCCTTGGGCTGTCCCATTGTCCCACCGGCAGCAGAGAGGGGGCAGTGATAACCCAGGGTGAAGGATGCCCATGTCACCTTCAGTGAACTGTCATCCCCTTTCCCATCTCTCCTCCATCCCTTTTTTTCTCTTTTCCACACCATTTTCCATCTCTTCTTCACCTCTTTTCCACCTCTTCTCTGTCTCCTTTCCCATTTCTTCTCCACGCCTTTTCCCCTCTCCTCCATCCCACAGAGCAGTGGAGGTTCCTGATGCAGCAGCTGTCCATCCTGTGGTGTCACACCAGGAATTCTGGCTGTCCCCTGCAGAGCCCCTGCAGGAGCCAGTGCCAGGATGCTGCTGTGGCCATCTGCCCCCTGCAGCTCCAGCAGGCACATGCCCAGCTCAGGTCCCATCCCTGCCCCCTTTCCCTCATGCCACAGCCCTGCCTGGCCCTGGGCAGCCACTGCTGATGAGACCAAGAGCAAAACTGGGCACTTGAGTGGTGATGTGTGAGCAGGAACGAAGGATTTGGCTTTCAGATCCATTCCAAGATTGCAGGAGAGTAACCCTTGCATAGGCAGGATCCTTGAGAGACTGGAAAATAGCCCCTCTCTGCACACTGCAGGGTTTCAGGCAGATTAACCCAAATTTATGGCTCTTTCAGCTGTAACTGCCACTGGGGCCTGGGCCTGGCTCAGAGCAAGATTTTGTCAAGTGAAAGGCAGAAGAAGTTTTAATCCTCGAGAAGTTCCTGAGCAGAATCCTGGTAATTGAAGGAAGTTACTGCAGGTGTTTGAAGCTATAATTAATCTCTGAGAAAGAGAGGAAAGCTTTGAGTCCTTTGAAGGAGCAAACCTGGGAGCTTTAGAGCATTTCAGAAGGGAAAATTGAACAGGGATGAGCTATGCAAAGGCAGGAACAGTTACTGGTGTCAGCTTTGGGAAATGAGAAGCTGGAATGGGGAGGGACAGTGGGAACCCCCTGGCAAGACCAGGGTGAGGGAGCCCAGAGCAGGAATGCAGGGGGAAGGGGGGGTAATCAGGGCACCTGGATCACCCCAAAGTACTGGGATCACATTCCAGGCATCAGACCCGAATCCCAGAGCTGGTTAGTGAGGTTCCTGATGGTGAAATGCTGTTTGTTTTCCAAACGATGCTGCAGAGGCTGGAGATGGCCAGGGGAGGAGAGAGCAGGGTGTCAGTGGGAGCAGCACCAAAGAGCCTGAGTACAGCACCCAGAAGAATCAGTGAGTTCATAGCTGCTTTTGCAGATAGGGATGGTAATTTAATGAGCACAAAACTGATTTATTGATGACTCAGGAAGCTTGCCTTGCTAAGGAGACAGCTCATTGCTGCCTGGTCCCTGCTCTCCCTCACTGCCAGCTGGGCCAAAGGGCAGAATTTGGGGAGCAGGAGCTCAGGGAACTGGCACAGGAACAGGTTTGCTCATGTCTGAGCATCCTCTGAGTTCCATTTCTACAGCACCACCCTGAAATCTGCCTTGTTTCTGCTGCTTTAACCATGTGTGTGCTGAGGATGGAGTTGGAGATGCTGCACTCTGAGAAGCCAGCACTGGTGAAAAGGTGCTGAGGTTTGGGATGATCTCTGAGATTCTGGGGAGGTTCTTTCCACAGGCTAGGAACCACTCACCCAAACCATTCTCCAGCAGCATCCTCTGGCCTCACCTGATCCGGGCTCAGGAGAGCTCGAGGTGGGGCTGGGCAGTGACCACACAACCTCCTGGCCAGGTGAGGCTGTCTGTGGTGCAGATATTGGTGAGAGCTCTCTCTGACCACCCTCCCACTGGTGGGTTCCTGCTGCCACCACAGGACACAGCCCTGCCCAGTGGCCCAGGCAGCACAGCTCAGGTGGCAGAGCCCTGGGCGTGATGTTTGTAATACAAACACCAACATCATCAAACCCTAACCCAAAAAACAACATCAAAACAGCTCAAAGTGGTGGTTGGTTGGTGCTGTGCCCCACCTGCAGCCCCCCCTGCTCTGGGTCTCCCTGGCCCCCTTGGTTTTCCTCTCCCCCAGGGAATGGTAGAGGCTCCTCCATTATCCCTCATTGTGTCTCCCTCAGCTGCCACCAGAAGGAATGTTTGGATTTCATGCTCAATATTCTGGATGCAAGCCGAACATCAAAACCTCAGCAGGGTGCCTGGGAGCATCTGAGGGAGAATATCAGAGGAATCTGTTTCTACAAAGGAAAAGAAACCAACAAAGCCTCTGTTTGGGGATGGTCTTTTCATCCTCGCCTGTACATACAAGTAATAACTTTAGACATGGGGTTTTTTTTATTATTATCACCCTTCCTGATATCAATCTCTCTTTTTCATTATAATAAATATTGATTTGTGCTGTTGGAAAATGACTTCCCCACTCAGCTGCTGATCTTCCCGCAGGCACAACGATGGGATGGGGACAGTGGGATCATCATTCCCAGGAACAAACATCCTGCTTGTGCCCCCTCCCTGCCAGCAGCACCGGGGGATGCAGCTCAGGGGCAAAGGGGACCACGAGTGACATCTGGGCTCCTCTGGGTGGAGGTGGCTGTGGTGGGGGAGCCCCTCCAAATCCCACTTCTCCCTTCTCTCTCCTGCCACAAGGCAGGACAAACACCTCCATAAACCACTAATGACAGCTTTTCTTGTCAGTGAACATTTTCTTACTCCCAGGCATCTTCAGGGCTCTGGCCTCATTCCTCTGCCATGTGTGTATCATTCCCAGCACAGCTCTGGGGCCACATTAATTCTCTTCCACGTGGAATTTGTTTTGTGCCTGCAGAAATGTGCTCAGGCTGGTGTAAGAAGTGAAATAAAAATAGCTGCTTTCCCCAGAAGAGCTCTCTGGTTATCCAAGATGGATCAAACCCTGGAGCAAAGGGAAAGGTAACACCAGGGGCTGGATTGCAGAGTCAGCCCTCCCTGAGCATCCCAGTTCAGCTGTAACTCAGGATGGATTTGGAAATGGGGACAGTCAGGGGAGCCAGGGAGAAGAGCATTGCTTGGGAAGAAAGCACCAGGCAGCTGGGAGGAGGAGGAGGAGGAAGAGGAGGAGGGGATGAAGGCAGTTGGAGCAGGGTATCACTGAGCACTGGGCTTGAGCTGTGCCCTGTTCTGATGGGAGAGCCATGGCATTGTGAAATCCCAGATTCATTTACAAAAGGTGGGAAAAGCCCACGGAGTCCAGCTGTTCCCCAGACTGCCAAAGCCACCACTGTCCCATGTCCCCAGGTGCCACATCCACATGTCTGTTAAATCCCTCCAGGGATGGGGACTCCACCACTGCTCTGGGCAGCTGTGCCAGGGCTGTGCCACCCTTTCCATGAAGGATGTGTTCCTGTTATCCAACTAAACCTCCCCTGGCTCAGCTTGAGGCCATCCCCAGCACCACACAGCCACAGAGCCGGTGGGACTCTGCAGATGACAGCCCTGTCACAGGAGGGGGGACAGGAGAGTCCAGCCCCCCATCTTCCAGGCCAAGCCCTGGCTGGGATACGAGTGGGAAAATGCAATTTTCCAGCCCAGCAAGCCCTGCACCACCTTTGCCTGAGGCTGGGGAGGAGGGAGAGTGAGGAGGGGGTTTGGCAACCCCAACATTTCCAGTCTCTGCTTGGCAAAGAACAGGCTTTGCCCTGGGATGTCAGAGCTCCCAGCCTGAACCATGAGTGCAGCCAAAGTCATTTTCATGAGATATCAACAGGATCTACAGGAATAAAGGATAACAGTGTTTGCTTCTAATGCAGGGAACCCGTTTGAGAGACAGAGCCTCGGCTGGGAGCACCTGCCAGCCCTGGAGCAAACCACAGGCAATTTCTGCTGGGGAACAAACCCACAACCTTCTTGTTTCACACCCTCTCTGTGCCCTCAGGCCCTCCCAAGCAACGCCTGAGCCTGCGGGGCCACGGGGAGGGAGGGAAAACAATCGTGTTGCATTTTAAGAAGCGATTTTTATCAGAAAGCTGCTATTTATCAGTTTTATTAAAGTGCCATCTCCCAGACTCCGGGGTCACGAGTTAATCTCGGCTTTCATTAACTAAAAACACACGTTTCTCACAGTGGGAGCTGAGAAGTTGGCTGAAGTGAGGAGAACCTGGCAATGATTTCTGCTTCCCAGGACCCTGTTTGGGGGAGAAAGTGGCTCTGGAGGCTTTGCAGCTGATGGAACAACATTGGGCAATCAGCTGGAGCTCCCAAAAAACCTTTTGGGTGCTGTGCCCGGTGTGAATGCCTGCCTGTCCTGCACACTCAAAGGGACATAACCTTGGCTCGGGGGCAGTGCCAGCTCTCGGGCAGAGCCATCAGCTGTGAGCAGCTCCACCGGAGGAGTTTTTGCCCTGTCGGGATCCCTGCAGCATCCCGGCAGGCGGGCAGCCCCATCCCCGGCCCCCAGCCCGGCTCCCCTGCAGGATTTGCTGACACGGACATCCTGCGTGGGTGAGGGAGGCTCTGCCGTGGAGCAGAGCCCTCCAGCAGCCGCTTTCACTCACAGATTTATTGGTGCTGCGAGGAAAACGAAACCATGTGGAGCCTCTGTGCGGAGCCGGGCGAGGAGCTCGTGGAGCAGACGGAAATTTCCTGAAAGGTGAATATGGCAGAGCATTAAAAGACAAATAAATACAAAAGCTTTGCTTTATTCCTCTGTCTCAGCTGTGCTCCAGCTTGCCCCAAAGCCCAGGGAGTAGAAGAGCCCAAGACTTCACAGTGGATAAAAAGCCAAACCAGAGCTCCCTGCACCCCAAACACCCCAATGTCCCCCGGTGCCCACAGCCAGAGGCACATCCCATAAAGGGCATTGATAGGACAGCCTGCCCAGGTGGGATAACCCTACCCAGCCCCAGGGAGCCTGGGGATGCTTTAGGAGTGGAGGGGAGAAGGTTTATCTGGCCCAAATTTGTCTCCTGGCAGCATCAGGAGTCTTCCTGGCAGATCCAGAGCATGGCTATTCCTGGGCACCGTCACAGGATTTATCTCCAAGGTGTTCCCTCCTGGAAGTCACTGGGAAGCCAAATCTCCCCTCCCTGCAGCAAGTCAGGGATCCTTGGCCACAGATCCCCTGTCCCACGGAGCCCCTGGCACTGCCAGGAGGGTGGGCATGTCCTGGCCCTGGCCCAGCCTGGCACAGGGCGAGCTGCCCCATGGATCCCATGCAGGGATGGTGTTTTTCCTGCACATACCTCTCCCCGAGCCCATCCCCACTCTCCAGCCTCTCCCCTGCCTGCCACGTTGAGCCCAGATGTCTCCTTTAAAGGGGAACGGCAAAGTTTTGTTTAAAATAACACTATTTAAAAAAAAAAATACAGCCCTTCCAAGATGGCCAGCAATTAATCAGCTCTCCCTGCGGGCTCTGAGCTTGCACACGCATTTGAAAGCAAAGCCCGTGGAGCTGAGCTCCCTGCTCACCTGCCAGCCCCCACCTGGGATTTCAGGTGTGCCCTGCCAGGATCTGATGGAGCCTCGCTGATCCAGACCTGGGTCCTGGCCCAGGCACAGGCCCAGGAGATGCAGAGGGAGAATTCCAAGCTGGAGCTACCCTGCTCCTGCATTCCTTGTGCACAGAGCTGTAGATGCTCAACTGGGAAAGCAGGGAGAGCTGGATGCCCTGCTTGCACATTCCCCCCGTGCTCCACTGCAGCATGAATCTTAGGTCAGAAAAAATGAGATTTGTGACTTTTTCCCTTATGCATCCCTGTGTGCCTCTCCTGTGTCGCCCTAAACCAGCCCTGCACGGGCTGTGGTGTGGGAGGCAGCAGAGACCAGGTCCTGCAGGGCTGTCCCAGCTCCTCATCCCAAGGGGGAAGGCCCATGGCCCCATCTCAGCCCGGGACAGCTTCCCAAGCCCCAAATCTCTAAACAACTCCCCTCCCCCATGACCTGCTCCCTGTCCCCCCACCCGAGGTTTTCATTTATCAGGAGAATTATTAAAACAGCCATTTCTCAGCTGTCTAACGTTTCAAACCCCGCTCCCATTCATCTGATAAATATTTACAGAGCTTGACATTGTCTTCAGCTCATTCCCTTCTGCAGCAAACAATCCCCAACTCCAGCTTCCCTTCTCCTGGGGCTCACGGAGCTGCAGTGCCCACCCCAGCATGGCCAGGCCTGTGTGCCCCCTCTGCTGCCCTGCTCAGGGGTATGAGGGGGAATTGCCCACCCCTCCTTTGCTGTACCAGAGCTGCAGGGGTGCCCAGCTGGCACTGCCCTGAGCCCATCCAGCCCCCTCAGTGTCACCAACTCCACCCCAGAGCCACCACCCCAACCCTGACAGATACTCCAGGCTGCTCCAAACCCCATCCAGCTTTGCCTGGGACAATTCCAGGCATGGAGCAGCTTCTCTGGGCATCCTGTGCCAGGGCCTCTCCACCGTGGCTCAGCTGTTTCCCCTCTCAGAGCCCATTTTCTGTGGGGCACAGAGGTTTTGTACCTTCACAGCTACTCCTGCCACCCAATATCTGATCATTCTGCAGGCAAAGGAGGAGGCACAAGAAGGTGGAGCGTTCATTTGTTAGACATCATGTAGAAACCAAAACCCACCAGGTTTGTCTGGTGAACTGTGACACAGCTGAGCCCGGCCATGACCACAAGGAGCCCCCTGGGATCCCTGATCTTGACCAGACATCACCCAGGAGCCCAGCCCAGCCTGTCCTTTGGCTGCCAGCAGCTCCACGGGCATCACCTCCACCCAACCCCAGCTGCTGTCACCCCCATGGTCATTAACGTCACACAACAGCCCCTCACCCTCGCAGCCTGCTCAGCCTGTGAGTGACAGCAAACACGGCCACGGCGGCAGCGAAGCCATGAGTGACACAGCTTTAGCTGCAGCTGGGGCTTCGCAGCACTGAAGTGATATCTCACTGCTCTGCTGCGCTGATCCTGTTAAACGCCAATTGAAACCCCGATCACAAAAGAGCCCAGCCCGACATTCCAGCCCGAGGAGCGATGGATGGCAGGGAAGGAAGGGAGACCCGCAGCCTGCCCTTCACTGCAGGGCCTGGAGAGCAGTGAAAGGGGACTTTTTATCTCTCACTCCTCTCCCCGGGCCAATACAGGCCCTGCATTAACCTCCAGGGCTTCCCCAGCCTAAATTCAAACAGCTCAAGGTTTCCAGCACTCCCTTTAGGATACAGCTCTGCAGCCTATGGAGCTGCTCTGCTCTGTGCAGTTTCCCTGGGAGTCAGCCAAAATACTTCATTTCTCCCCCCTTTGTCCTAATTAGAGCTAGCAAAGCAATGAGAACATTATTTACAAATGATTTGAAGCCGAGCTTTGCAGACAGAATTCCAAGCAGCCGGAACACGTTTGCAGGAAGCACGTGTGCCACACTCGGAGTGTGACATCCAGTTATCACCCACCTGGACCCGCTCAAGCTTACTCCCCAAGGACCTTCCCAAGTCAGGGGGTGCTCACAGTCTTCCACCCCTCAGACAAACCCTCAGAAATGCCTTTTCCACCCTCTGGAGGCCAAAACATCAAGTGGAGCACGGGGGGACAATGCAGGGTGCCCCTGTCCCATGGGGTGCTGCCCCAGGACGCAGGGGCTCCTTGCCATGCACCAAGCACAGGGATTTTTCGGAGCTGCTCTGTCCTAGGATGTGTCTGGAGCTACATCTCCTCTCTCCCTGGTCCTTGATGCTCCCCCCAGCTAAACTCTGCCAGAAGAAAGGTCCCTGCCTGCCTGGAGCCATGTCCAGCAGGACACTGACAGCAGAGCAGTCCCTGTCACAGAAAATACCTTCAGAGGAGGCCGAGCAGGATATGAACACATTGCAATCCCCCATGTGCTGCCCTTGAGAGGAGAGGGTCTGTGGAGACTCCAGTTTTAAGCCCCCCTTTCAAAGGCTTTTATTACAGACTTAGTCATAAAACTCTGCCTGGGGCGGATTTGGCACTCGGGGCCTCGGCCCGGAAGCCAAACCCTTTTCATTTTTTAATAACATTTCATGAAAATCCATTTGGCCCTTTGTAACTCGGACAGGTGGGAAAACAATAGAGGTTTCTACTCCCAGCCAGCCCAGCCTGGGGGCTGCTCCCTTCCCCAGGACCCTGAGGGACCCCACAGCCACAGCCAAGGGTGGGACAGGGCTGGCGGCGGTGACAGGGACCCTTTGGCAAAGCCCTGAATTATTGAGGGGTGTGTGAGAGCTGCACATCCAGCCCTGTCTCCAGGTCCATCCCAGTCTCCAGGTCCATCCCAGTCTCCAGGTCAATCTGCTGGAGGCTGGGAATGTTTTATCCACCCTAGAGCTGAGATGGAGGGATGCTGTTGCCCCCCATTGCCTTGCCCAGGATGGGAGCCCCTGGCACTGCCAGCACCAGGCAAGCCCTGTGCCCTGTGCCTGTCCCCACATGTCCCCACAGCCCTTCCCTGCAGCCAGGAGCTGGATACTCCAGCTGCCCATCACTCCAGAGCCACTGTCACCCTAAAGCGACCATCACGTAGAGCTGGAGATGCTGTTCTGGGGAGGGAGGTGAAACCTGAGCCCCGGGAGGGCGACATCAGCCTCGGAGCCCCGTGCGAGGGGCTCCTGGCGTCGGGCTCTATTTGTACAGCTTGTACCTTAATGCTCCCGCAGTTGAGACAATCCGGAGGGAGCAGCAGCTCTGCAGGGAAGAACAGGCCGGGTTTAGTGTGAGCTGAGCCCTCGGGAGGAACAAAAGGCCAAGCACGGTGCTCCCAGTGCAGCACAGCAGAGTCCCAGGCTGTCCCAGGGACAGCAGGTGGGCACAGCCTGGGGACAGGGGACAAGCTGTGCCTGCCGCCTGCCCCTGGAACAGGGATGCTGCAGCCCTGGGAAGGGCTGGGAAGAGGGGTCTGGGGGCACAGGAGTGCCCATGCACCCCGTGCAGAGGAACTGTGTCCACAGGCAGGCAGAGGGAGCCGCCCCCCAACATCAGCCCCGCGATGCTCCCCCTGCCCTGGGTCACTGGAGTCCCCTCCTCGGAGGGTGCAGGGGCAGTTTAACACCAGATCTGTGTTTGAAAGGTTGGAATTATGAGTCTGTCAGCATTTCCATTATGAGCCCTGATTAATTTGGGGGTACAGGGTAGGGTTAGGAGTTGTCATTCCAGATGTGAATTTTTGCTTTAATTCCCCTTAAAAAAAAGACCAAAAAAACGAAGGGAGGGTGGGGGGGTGTTTAAATCCTTTAACTTTCTGTTTTCCCTTTCAAAGGAAGGAAAATATGTGCCGTCTGGGTCTGCTTTGTTTTCGCTGCAGAGCTCTAAATGCTGTTTGCCAGGTTCATGGCCATGAGGGATTTCACTCCAGCCGGGATCCCCTCCGTCCTGTATGGGCTCACCACATTTTTATCAGGGAATCCTAACTGGGGGATCTCCCTGGAAACAGCCCAGATGAATGGGAAGGGACCTGTGAGCCTCTCGGGGTGATGCTGAGGCAGTGCAGTGGGTACCAGCTGCAGCTGGAAGAGGTGGGTTTAGATGGGATATTGGGAAAAAACCCCTCCCTGAGAGGGTGGTGAGATCCTAGCACAGGCTGCTTAGAAAAGCTGTGGCTGCCCTGCCTCTGGAATTATTCAAAGCCAGGTTGGACAGGGCTTGAGCAAGTGTCACCATGGCAGGGATGTGGAGCTTTAAGGTCCCTTCCAGCCCAGATTTTTCTGGGATTTGGTGATTCTCACCATTGGATGGAAGCAGTGTGCTGGCAGCTGAGAGCACGCTCTGGCAATACAGCCAAGGCAGAGCTTTCCATTCACCCAGGCACAGTCTAAAGCCTGTGGAGGGGGCTCTCTCCAGGCTGCTCCATTGCCCCTGGCCCTCATTCATGTCGGATCCTGCTCCCAGCCACGTGCAGCAGCAGCGCTGCAGGAAGCTGCCATCCCTCCCACCTCTGCTGCTTGGAAACAGCACTGAGAGCTGGTGGGCTCAGGATGCAAGAAATGGGCCCAGAGCTCTGCAGAGACAAGCCCAGAGCACCAGGACTGGCTGCAGCTGCGTGGGGAGGTGGGGGCTGTGCTATGGCCAGGGCCCTTTTATTGCCATCTTTTCACTGGAGAATCTGCCTGGCAGCTTTTCAGCTCCTTGCAGAGACATGGTTGCTGTTGTTGCTGTTGTTGCTGCTGCTGCTGCTGCCAGGAGAAGACTCACAAATAAACTCCCCATTAGTGCTGCCTCGTATCAAAGTTGGCATCAGCGTTTTGCAGCGAGGGCTGAAGGAGCTGCATCTGCTCACACAGCCTTGGGGGCTGTGAGGCTGGCAGGGAGCACAGGGCTGCCAGCACCAGCCCAGCCAGCCCCTGCTGCCCTTGCTCCACTCCCTCCCTCTGTGACAGGGAGGGGAGAGGAGTCAGAGGCAAGTCAGAGCTGGAGAACCAGGGTATCCCAAGGAACACAGAGCTGGGAGTGAGGGCAGCTGACAGCCGACCCTAAAACTCTTCTGTCTGTAGGGCCATTTAACAAATAGCTCTAAAACCAATGGCACTGTAAGGTGTGCAACCATGCAGGGTCCTGCATCCTTAAAAACCTCCAGCATCATTGTCCCCAGTCATAACCTCCACACACATCCATCCCCCAGGCAGTGTCTGTGCTTGTGGGGACCCTGGGGACCCTCCCTGCCACCAGCTCCTCACACCCCACATTTACTCCTGCTCCCTTCACATGTGACACAACCCATTTACTTTCTCCCCAGGGAAATTCATGTTTCCTCATGAGGGACAATACATTAATTGCTGACATGAAGAAAAACTGCAGGAAGAGCAGGGTTCAAAACCTGAGAGTGATCAAGGGAAAGGAAACCCTGTGCAAACACAGGGTATCTCTGGCAGATCTGGTGCTGCCCCTGCACTTCAGCCTCTGCTTGCTGCAGGTCCCAGCAGCAGCAGCAGCAACAGGAGCCCATGTTCCAGGAGGGAATGCTGATGGATAGGTGGCTGCCAAGGAGGCAGGAGGGAGAGGGGAACTCACCTTGCCCTGGGGACATGAGCATGCCAGGGCCCACACCCATGTGCTGCTGTTCCCCACCTCACCCCAATCCCTGACCCCAGTTCCCAGCCCCTATATCCACGATCCCTGACCCCTGTTCTGGCCCCAGTCTTGGGTACTCCTCTGCCCCCTTCCCCTGCAGGTGCTCAGCAGCCAAAACCCCAATATTCCAGCTCTGCACCCTCCCAAATGCCAAAGCAACTCACAGGGTGATCCCCAGAGCTTTGGAAAATCATTCCTTTGGTCTCCATGACTTGATATGATTTAGGAGCCTGGCTGTGGGAATGAAAGTTCCATGTACCCATCGTCCCCAGCTCCAGGGCACAGGATACAACTACAGCTGATGCCACAGTCATGAGTGCCTGGAGGAGGAGTCCAGTGGAGAAGCGGGAATGGCTCTCGGGATCAGCACCGGGAGTGCAGGGAGCACTGGGCCAGAGGGTGCTTGTTCTACACTCTGGAAATTAATATCCAGAAATGAATACCTGTGCTCTTCATGGGGGAACAGGGATAGGATCAGCTCATCTGCTTGCTTTGGGGGCAGCCACAGAGAAAAGGGGGTGAGGTAACTGGACACTGAGGGCTGGTGGGGCTCCCTGACCTCCATCCTCCCCCAGCAGCAGGGTGTGAGCACAGACCCACATGGAATGTTCTCCAGGGCCTGCCTGGAAGGCGGTGCTGGGTGCAGTGGCAGTCTGCTGCCTTTTCCCATCTTTCCTTCCTCTTTTCCGCTGTTTTTCCATGTTTTTGCTGCCGCAGCTCGGAGTGTGGGGAACAGATGGAGGTGGGAAAGGGTGAAGGGGAGGGGGCTTCTCGGTGCAGATGAAATTAGTCATGAAAACACAGTCAGCATGTGCCTTCGCACGTCAGCCCGCACTAAGTGTGTGGGGGTTTATGCTTCCCAAATGAGGTTGGGAAGTGGACAAATAATTGTTTCAGGGTTTGGTTTAGTTAATTGATTTCTTTTCTTTTTTTTTTTCTTCCCAGTGAATTCTCACAATGTGGGAAACTGGAGCAGTGGCCAGATGAAAGAACCCTCAGTGAGAGCAGCACTGCAGCCCAAGGTGGGAGAAACCCATACCAGGCTCTCGTGTGAGCCCATCCCTCCTTCACTCTGAGCTCCCACAGGGTGGGCAGCACAGGGCAGTCCCCCTGCCACCCCAGCCATGTCCCAGGGCTTGTGGCATGTCCTGGTGTGAGCAGGACCATCTGTCAGCCCCGGCTCCCTGCCATGTAGTTGTGACTGCCCGGAGAAGCCCATTAATTAGCGGGCAGGCCGGGCAGGAGGAGGCACCAGCCAGGCAGAGAAAAGGGGTCATTTTTCAAAGTGATGAATGGGAGGAAAAGAAAGTGGAAAGGCGGACAAGGGGAAGAGAAGGGAACTGATTTCCAGATAAAGTTTTCAGGACACTTAAATAAACACCTCAGCCAGCAGAGCAGGGGTGGGGGAGCGGGGGACGTGTGCGAGCTGGGCAGCGCAGGGAGCACTTCAGCAGGACACTTCAAATAAACAGCATTTTAAACCCTGTGTGCTCTCCCTCCAGGGGTTTACCTCTGAGATTATCTCTCTGCAATTCCCACTGTATGTTCAGCTTGGCCCAAAGCTTGACAGCATTTCTAGTGCTACTTTGCCCCCTCAGCAAGGCAGGTCCCAGGCAGGCAGACCCTTGCCCAGCCCTCCTCCCTGATGTGGAGAAGAGTGGCTGCAGATTCCCCGGGGATCCACATTCCTGGAGGAGAAGGAGTGGAGGAGGCAAAGCCATCGTGCCCATCACACTCCACTGTGTTCTGCTGCCTCCTGTTCCTCCCATCAAGAACAAAAGAGCGAAGGAGGGAGAGCAGGAATTGCTGAGCCATTAAAATCAAAAATGAAAGCCCATCAATGAATTAATACAGCATTAAATGTTAATAATTAGGGGATCATAAACGTTTATGGGAACAGATTAAAGCCAAGTTCTGCTCCATTAAGCTGCTCATGTGGTCTCTGCCTCCCACCCACCTCAAGGGAGGAAGAGCCACAACAGGAGAGGAGCCCTGGAGGTGCTCAGTGCTCCGGGGGTCCCAGCAGCTCCAGCCCTTCCAGCTGCCCCAGGGGCATCCCTGGGAGCAGGGAGGGTGGATCCCATGAGCTCTTTGGTGGGATTAGCTCTGAGAAGCAGAGCTGTGTGTGCAGGGCAGCACGGTGGGACGCGGTGAGCACCCCAAGATGGGGATGTTCACCTGGAAATTACATGGTCTGAACATCTGAGGGGTGATGGCACCACGATTAATCATCCACACTGAGCCCAGTGCTGTTCATTTGGCTTATTTAGGAAGTATTTGGAGTCAGGAGAGTTGGGATGGGGTGGTTAAACACCAAACACAGGCAGAGTATCCCCTGGGCTACATTTGTGTCCAAGCCCTTCTGCTGTGTGTTCCTGTCAGAGTTAAAGAGATGGGAGGTTTCTACTCCACAAAGAAAAAAAAAAGGTGTTTTATTTTTATCATTTAAGTCTTGGTTCCTTTATGAAAATTTTCTATTTTCTAGCCAAGGACTCCTGTGGAATCAGGGGTCCCACCATCCAAAGTGATTGGATCTTTAAGGACCACTTTTTTTCCTAATCATTTTTTTAATACCAAACCTTTTCTGAAAATATGGTTTTTCAAGCACTTTCATTTACCAAAAAACCCACTGAAATTTTTGTCAACAGCCAAAAAAAATTCATATTTTTATAAATTCTTCAGGAAAACATTCTTGAAATAAAGGAATGTCAGTAGGTCCAAGGGGCTGCCTCTGCCGGATCTGATTTACCTACCAAAATAACCACCTCCAAGCTTGTGCTGGTCTCACAGGAGGAGCAGGAGGGATCTGTCAGCCATCAGAACACCTCCTGGTGATTCCAATCAGAGCTGGCAGTGAGAGTATCCCTGGCTCTGTGATGTTTGGGGGGAGCAGGGCAGCTCTGTTGGAATTCCAGCCATGGGGCAGCGACTGGGGAAGGAGGAAGGTTCCCCACACTGACACAGCTGGAAAACATCCCAGCTTTGGACTGAGGCCACGCTGGTGGGAAGCTGGAGCAGCCAGGCTCTGGGCTGCTGGAGATGGGCAGCTTTCATGGGGCTGTCCCTGTTCTGGGATGGGAGTGGGCAGCCAGAGCAGCCCTTTGCTGCATCCCCTGGGAAAAGCCCCATGCAGGGCTGCTTGTCCCTGGGCAGGGAACACATCTGGGCCCCCCAGAGCCCGTCCCAGTGGGATGATGTTGTTGTTGGCCGTGCTGGGGGCTGGGGCTGGGGGTCCACGGCAGCGGGGGCCCTTTGCAATCGAAAGCTTCCTGCTGGGGACCCTTCAAGGGCAGCCCTTGTAGCAGATCTAATTATACAAACAATTTTGTTCTGCTTCTCCAAATAAACACAGTGAGGTCTGCGGGACACGGCACGACGGGAAATTAGAACGGAGAACACTTGCTAATGGGCTCCTTAGCTGCAGGGGTAAACAGATTATTTGAAAAGGCCCCAGCCCCTCCGACAGATCCACTCACTCTGCTCCCCTCTCCTCCCACCCCTTGTTCCTCCCCCCGTCGCACCAAATATTAACCAAGCTTGCAATTTAATCAGATCTCTGAACTGTGAAAGGAGACTTCTGGAGATTCGATTTCAAGGCTTTTCCCTGTTAAGATTTGCATTGAGAAAATTAGATTAAAATCCTGCATGGAAAAGGAAAAAGGGTCTGGAGGCAGGGAGCAGGCATAGAGGGAAGCAGGGAGGAGGAGAGGGGGCACAGAGGGGACCTCAAGTCTGGCTGAGGAGTCAGGAGGTGACTGGATGCCCTTCCCTCGCCAGTATCCAAAATTTGGGGCACAACCCTCCCACTGCTCCCCTGTACTCCCAGCTGGGAGATGCTCCAGATCACCTCATACAGAAAAGTAGCTTATTTTGGGCTGGGAATGGGTGATGCCAGGAGTGGGGCTGGGAATGGGGGACACCATTGGCATGCAAGGATGAGAATCCCTCAGTGCCAGTGAAATGGGAGAACATGATCTCATCCCAGCACAGCTGTGCCCTCAGGATCCACAGCACTACCAGATCCTGGTGCTGGGATGTTGTGGATGAGCCAGGGGGCCCTGGCATGGTCCCCAGTGGTGGCAGTGGCACAGGGTGTCCGTGTCCCTCCCTCTGTGTGCACACTTTATTGGGGTCTATCAACACCCACCACCCCAACACCTGATTGCAGCCAGAGCCCTGCGAGGGCGCCTTGGCAGGCGCAGCTCTTGGCCCAGACTTTGTTTTCATTCCTGCTCCATGGAATTTCTAATTTGATCAAACTGAAGAGCTGATTGCTGTGCCCACCCCAGCCCTGCCAGCACCACGATGCAGGAGGGCTGCTCCCACCCTGGGCCATGGCACAGAGCACTGGGCAGGGCAGAGCCAGGGACTCCCCTGGGATCAGGGGTCCCACAGCCCCAGAGCTGCCACTGGAGCCCCCACAATGGGAAATCATCCTGTTGTCTACAAGTCTCCTTGGGCAACTACTCCAATTCTGCTCTTTCCGCCTTCATTTCAGTCACACTGAGATCTTGAAATTAAATTTTCTTTTTCCCAGATTAAGAACCTCCCTTTGACATTTCGACAATGGAATGTGTTGATTTTGCTCTCCAAAACTCCTCACTTTTTTAAAACACCCTTCAATCCTACTTTTTAAAAAACAGCACTTCAGAACAAACCAAATGTTTCCCTGCGAGTAAAATGTAACATTTTTTTAAATCTGGATCAATTCCTTTTTCCTTTTTTCATTCCCTAAGCCCGAGTTTTTCTCAGCAGCAGCTCTGACCGAGTCCCTCTGCTCTGCCTGAATCATCCCAGCACAGGAAGCTCCAGGAGCAAAAGGTGTTAGGGACACCCAGGCCAGCAAAATTCAGTGAGAAACGGGGGAAAAAAGGAGGGGAAATGGGCTGAGGGAGGGAAACAGGAGCTGGTAAGGGAAGCCCAACATTCCAAGCACACGAGGGCAGGCACTGGACCTTCTGCTTCTCGGGCGGTTGAATCCCAGAGCTGAGTGGTTTCCTCTCCACCTCACCAGGGAGCAGCTTTTATGTTCCACTGAAAAGGTATCCTGCTCAGACAGGCAGAGGCATAATGGGAGAGATCCATTAACCGGGAGGAAACGAGAGCATGTTAAACATGAAATATGCATGGGGGCTCTCGCCAGCTTGTTAATGCATTTGTGTTTGCAAAATACCTCTGGCTGGGGAAGCAGGGAGGGAGAGAGGGATGAGGCAGGTCGGGGGCACCCTGGGCACGGCGTGGACAGGAGGAGGGTGTGGAGAGCAGGCTGGAGCAGGGACAAAGGCAATTTGTGCCTGGTGGGAGAGCAGTTCGGGCATGAAGACCTGCTCGATTCTGCAGAGGGAAATAAGGGCAGCTGCCTCAGCCCAGCCCTGTCACAGGGGTCCTTGGTGCTGGGGGTTTTGGGGGTCAGGCACTGCTTTCCCTTCCTTGCACACCCTTGAGCCCCTGCTCCCCACAGAGGCTTGCCAGCATTTGTACAGGGACCTCAGTGTTCCCACAAAACTCACCTCCACACATTTACTGGGATGTTATGAGATAGTATCAATAATTAAAAATAAGCTGCAGCTGTGGAAAGGGGCAATCCCAGTGCATGAGGTGATGGATGACCCCAGCTGGGGGAGAGGACTCACTGAGCCACAGATTTCATTAACTCACCCCGGGTCCCCCAGTCATTCACTGCAGATTAGGGAAGCTCAGTTATTATTCCTGTTGGAGAGCAGCAGAGGATGGGCAGGATGTGGTGACCCAGCAGCAGGACAAGCCCCTGGGCCATCCCTGAGCCTGAGTCTCTGCTGAGCCTCCCGGACTGGAGCCCTCCTGTCACTCCAGTGTCCCCATCCAGCCCAAGGCATGTCCCAGTCCCCCTGGAAGTGGCACCACCCTGAGGCCTGGTGTGCCTGGACACCCCTGCTTGGACCTCAGATGGGGCTTGCTGGGAAGAGCAGCTCCAGATGTACCTTCAGAGCTCACCCCAACTCCACCCAGGCCCAGTTATTTACCGCAGGGCTTATACTTTCTTCTTCTTTTTTTTTTTTTTCCTTTCTTTTTCTTTTCTTCCACTGGCATTAAGAGCCTAAAAATAGCCTAAAAATAGCCACGCTTCCCAGTGCAGCCAGCAACACAAAACCAGGTTACCAGTGCTGCACAACAGCAGCCAGTTTGTTTGCTCTGAAATCAAATTTGTTAAGGCATTAGTCTCCTGTTCCCTCTCTCCTCCTGCTCTCCTTCATCACAGCCAGCCCAGGCTTCCCTGCAGCCACTGCCACAGCTGGCTCTGGGCACAGGGGGGATGTCAGAGAGAGGGACAGCCACTGCCAGGGGCTCAGCATGTCCACCCACGGGCGCCTCAGGAGTCTCATTGCTGGCCGTGCCCCATCAGAGCTCATCCCTCAGCTCTGGAGCAGCCTGGGGATGGATGGAAATGGGTGCTTCTCCCTCAGGCTGCAGCAGGGAAAGGGTGAGCAGCAGTGCCCAGCAGGACAGCTTGGGCTGGGGGCTCCTGCCACCCCACTCAGGACACGAGGAGGAAACAGCTCCAAGAGGAGTGACCCTCGGGCTGGGCAGGGGCAGAAGGGAGCTGGGCAGGGGCAGAAGGCAGCTGGACCCTCTGGGAGCTGGGAGAGGCTGTGGACAGGGCTCTCAGTGTGCTCTGACCACAGGTCGTTACAGACCAGTGGGATCCTTCATGAATTATGAGCCGATATCGATCGTCTTTGCCAGTAAACACAGAGTGACCTTTATTAAAAATACACGAAAAACTCACTTAGGGAAACTCACTGACTTCTTGCTGCTGACAGATTTACACAAAAAGCAGATTTGTCCCACAACAGGAAATGTGGTGAATGAGGCAGGAGAGGGGAGCAAGGCTCCAGCACAGCCAGCACCACATCCCTGCCAGCTCCTGCACACCAGGACCAGCTGCCTGCTCATCTGGCAGAGCTGCCCACCTGGGCACCCCCCAGGGCAAGGGTGCAGGTCTCTGCCCTGGGGGAAGCTGCAGGGGAAAGGTGCCAGTCCCTGATGGATGCAGGTCCCTAATGGATGCAGTTATTTGGGACAAGAGAAGGACAGTGCAAGTCTGGGAATTTGCTGGGAGCTGCCCACCATTGGTCAGGTCTCCTGGGGTTAGAAGAATTAATTTTGTGCAGTACAATAGCACAACCATTCCTCCTGGCCAAGGTTAAACATCCCAGTGCTGCAGAACAGCCTTTGTGTTTGCCCAACATAAACCCCTTGTACTCCCTCAGGAATGCTGCTGCTCCTGATGTCTTGTCCATGGATTAGAGAAAGGAGCAGCTGTGGCTCAGAACTGGATGGAGATGAAGAGCTCCTCACCCCTCAGCCACTGCTTGAGCTTGAGTGACCCCATGGACCCACCTGTGGGCAAATCACTCAGGATCCACAAGGATTACCAAGTCCAACTCCTGGCCCTGCACACGACAGCCCCAAAATCCTTCCATGTGCCTAAGGGCATCGTCCAAATGCTCTATGAACTCATGGGGCCATGACCACTTCCTTGGGGAGCCTTTTCCCATGTCCAGCCACTCTCTGTGCTGCTCAGGGTCAGAACTGCATCATCTCCAACCAGCAGATCCCACCAGCCAGGGAGCCCACAACAGCCACAAGTGCATTTGAGATCTAATTAATTTATAAATAGGAACACATGGCACCACAAACTCAATGATCTTGGAGGCCTTTTCCAACCTAAATGATTCTGTGGTCCTGTGATCCTACCCAGAGCATCTTCAGGATGATGCCTCAGGAGCTCTCAGCATCCTGGCTCAGGAGTGGGAACCACAAACTGACCTGCAGGTTTCCCTCATCTTTTTTTGTAATTCTCTTTTCTAGACATCAGTGAGAATCTGTCTATTAAAGCTTGTGGGTATTTTTCAGACAGATAAATAGAAACCAATTGGTAAATGCACACAATGATCAATCAATCAATGGCTCAATTTGCACTTGTTTTTTACCCAGGAGAGCTGAGTGTAATAAATATGTACGGAAATGGAAATGATGGATCTGTTCCCAAACCAGCTCAGGTGTTTGGTTTGGGAAGCTGTGAATACCTGGGGCCATGTTTGCTCCTCACCTCCATGACCTGTGCTGTGCTGGGATCCAAGCCAGAGGGACAGGATTTGCATTTTGAGCAAATTTCCCAACTTTGCAAGTTGACTGTGCTCAGCTTCCTGCAGACACCTCTCGGCAGAAGGGCTTTCTGGCAGACAAACCCCCCCTTCTTTCTAGAATCCTCGAAATATTCCATTTTGGAACAGCCAGAACAGATGATGGAGGAGAACAGACTCTCCAATCAGTGCCGGGGCAGGAGGGCTGGGAGCGAGCGGATGCGACACAGAATGGGATGTGCAGTGGGATGAGATAAACTCCCCAGCTTGTTTGGGCCCATTATGGCACATTATTCATCAAAACACTCAGCTGAAATCAGCCAGCTCCGGGGTTTGTTAATTTGCTCTGTTTCAAAAAAACCTCAGGCTTCAGAGAGAAAAAGTGCCCAAAATATCTCTTTAGCAGACTGCAGCCAAGTGGTCCCAGAGAGGAGCCCATCATCCCCAGTTATTGCCTTGCTCACATCCCTGTGGAAATTTGGGAATGGTTTCTCTGAGCCGAGGGGGGAGGTGAGGAGCTGGATAACTCTCTGCCTTGTTAAAACATTCAGGATATTTTCCTGCATGGAAAGAGGCTGCCAGGATTAAGTCATCCCAGGCAGAGTGTTATTGCAGCACGCCTGGGTGAACTCCTTGCACAGACAAAGGTGATCCCTGTGTCCCATGGGAGAGGGGCCCTCCCTCTGCCCTGATGCTGCTGGTCAGAGATAAATGAACACAAGACAGAAAACCTGGGGGCTCATGAACAAATCTGGGTTCTGTGAGCACACCTGGGGTGTCTCTAAGCATGACTGGAGTGTCTCTAAGCATTTCTGGGGTGGCTCTAAGCACATCTGGGATGTCTCTAAGCACATCAAGGGTGTCTCTAAGCACATCTAGGGGGTCTCTAACCATATCTGGGTGGCTGCGCCCACTGTCTCCCTGCCTGGAGAGCAGGGATGCTTTCCCAGAGAGGGAAGGCAAGGAGCAGGCTGGGTCCTGCACCATCCACCCTCTGTCACCACCCAGTCCTGTCGCTGTCCCATCAGGGGCAGAGGGACAGTGCCAGGTGGGATGGTGTCTCTGATTTCCAAGTGCTGGTGGTTTTGGGTAGGTTGGACCTTGCTGGAGTTCCTTAGCAACACGAATGCTGACACTTTCCCTGCCCAGGAACTGCAGATGCAAACAAAGCCCTTCCATCAGCCCCTCCATGGCATCCACACCAGGACCCTCGAACGGGAATGGTGTGGGACCCCCCACCATGCCTCAGCAGTGACTCAGAGGGTCCCACTGCAATCCCCACAGTCTGTAGCTCCTCCTGCTACGTTAAAGGGCAGTCTGCCATGGCTGTTGCTCACCTCCTTCCATCCCTGAGGGCCGATGAGCTCCCTTGGGGACCCCATCAGAGCCCCCCGGACATCCAGAACCCTCCTCGAGGCTCAGTCCCAAATCCAAGTTTGTGAACCAAGAACAAACGTTTGTTCAGACTTTCCAGCCCTAGCACCAAGCCTGTGGCAGCACTTGCCAGCTGCTGACATCATTGAGCCCCTGTGTGAACCTCTCTTGTCTCTGCTTGGCTCACCAGGGCTGATTTCCACCAGCATGGAATCTCCAGGCATTGCAGCATTTCCAGGAGAAATCCAGTTTTGTCCTTGTGCTCTCTCAGTCCAGGGATGCTCCAGTGCCACAATTTCCCTGTGCCACCACACAAAGATAAGGGATCCCAAGTTTGGATGGTTTTACTCATGAACTCACTCAGGAACAGTTTCAGTTGCAACCTTTAGGATGAACCCGGGCTGGGACTGCATGGGAACCACGAGGGCTGCAAGGAGCCCCTCTAGATGCAGGCAGTGCCTGATCCACCTTCCTAAAAACATGTGTCCACCTTGTGAGTGTGGGCAAGGCCGGTGGGAAGGTGGCCAGGGCCTCTCCTGTGTCCCCCTCGCCGCTCCCCTCGCAGCTCCCGGGGGCTGCTGGACGTGCCGAACCCGCTGCAGCAGCGGCTGCAAGATGGAGCTGCTGATCTGGTTTCAATAAAATCAGCAGATTGTTTCATGGCTGGATGGGAAAGTTGTGAGGCTCCAGGATTTGCTCCTCTGGCAGCTGGATCCTGTTTGTCCATCGCTGCAGCTCCCACCCCACATGTCCAGAACAGGCTTCCCAGGGAGGGGGTCAGTGTCCCAAGCCTGTCAGGGTGTCAGAGGCATTTGGACAGTGCTCTTAACGTGCTTCAGCTTCTGATGATTTCTGAAAGTATCAGGTGGTTGAAACGGATTAATTTTGTCAGTCCATCCTTGCTGAAAATATAATATTCTATCTTAGTCTTAGTCATAGTCTCTTATTTTTATTTATTATTATTATTATTATTATTATTATCCTTATTCTTATTCTATTCTAATTTTTATTTTTATTTTTACCCTTATTCTTATCCTATTTTAGTTCTTATTCTATTCTATTTTATTCTACTCTATTCTGTTTCATTCTGTTCCATCCCATTCCATCTCACCCCACACTGGGTGCTGCACTGCTCAGAGCACAGTGCCTGTCCTCAGTCCAGGTGGAGGCAGCGCTTCAAAATATTGCAGTTTTCTAGGTTTTCTCTACACCTTTAAATTCCGAAAGCATTGTGACTTCTAAGGGAAAACCCAAGCCTTTAAAGCTCTAAAGAGCTGGTTTCCCTCTTCCTATATAAGAGCAATCTTTAAAAAACCACTAAAAATTTAACAACCTTATTGTTTTTTGAAGTACTTTGTGAAGCTAGGCCATTTCTGGGCTCAGTCTGTTATCCAGGTGAACTGGATAACAGCAGGACATAGCCAGGACAGCATCCCCAAGAGCCAGCCTGGTCTTCCTCCCTTACCTGGCTCTATTGCATTCCCAAACTGGCCCAACAGGAATTTCTGCTCCATATTGAAATGAACTTGAGGCAGAAAAGGAGTAAATGTGTAAAGAGAGGGGTGAGCGCTCTGTCAGCTTTGTGCAGTGGAACTCCTTCACTTACAGCCCCTTTATCTTCTGAGTTCTGGCGGTGGCAGAGGCACTGAGTCACTCCCAGAGCCCCCATCCTGCAGCGCCGTGAATCCCAAACCCGCGGCTGCACTCTCAGCGTTCTGCTCCTGCCAGGACAGAAAAAGCGCAGAGCAGGACAGAGCAGCTGCGTTTCGCGCCCCATCAGCTAAATTTCGATGAAATCATTTTGATGAATTGTTTAGGAAGGGAAAAAAGCCCCATTAACTGTACATTTGCTGTTAATTAATAGGCTGCTTTTTCCTCCTCTGGCACAGCACTTCCGAGCTGCCTCACGCTCTGCTCTGAGCGCAGCATCCTGGGGGGCACAGGGAGCTGGGGAGGGGGATCCGGGCAGGGTGGGACCTGCAGCAGCCTGACCCCGGGGAGAATGGCTGTTCCCAGCTCCGTGTCCTGCTCCAAACGTGACACGAGGATGGGAAAAGCAAACAGCCCCATTCTTCTCCCAAACCTCTGCAGGGCTGCCCCATCCCAGTCCATGGGCAGCTGCCCAGGCACTGTGCAATGGCAGAAGGGCAGGCGAGGAGTTCCACAGCTTCTCAGCTTTATTATTTTTAGTAAACTCTCTTTTTGTGTATTTATTTTCTGTATGTATCTTGTAAACATCTCAGGAATGTTATTCCAGGGGAACATTGGCTGATATCCCCCAGGAACCAGACACTGGAACTGCTGGGGGTGGGAGCAGGGCAGTGCCCGATGCCTCAGGGCATTGGGTGCCCAGGGCTTGCACCAGCCACAGGCACAGCAGGGAGCTGGGATGAGTGAAAAGTCCTGGAAAAATCATTTTCATTCACAACCATTCTGTCAACATGTCCACAGGATGCCATAACACAGAGGAGAGGAGGGAGCAGTCACACCAGTCCATGTTCCACGCAGGCTCTGGCTGCATGGCCAAGGGGACATCCACAGTGTCCCCAGCACAGGCAGAGCCCCAGCAAAGAGTTCAGGCTGGGAGAGCTGGGGGTGTTCACCTGAAGAAGAGAAGGCTTCAGGGAGACCTCAGAGCCCCTTCCAGTGCCTATAGGAGCTTCAAGAGAGCTGGAGAGGGACTTGGAAGAAGGGATGGAGGGACAGGACAGAATGGTTTCCTTTCACCCCAAGACACAAGGAGAAAGGTCAGGAGGGAATTCTTCCCTGTGTGGTGAGGCCCTGGCACAGGCGGCCCAGAGAAGCTGTGGAAGTTCCCTGGAAGTGTTCAAGGCTGTGCCACTTGCTTCACTACCCAGGCCAGAGAGAGGAGCCCTGCAACTTCTGGTCCCAATTAAAGATGGTTTGTTTTGAGATGCAAATAGTTTGTAATCAGAGGGGGAAAGGTGGAAATAGCCACAGCTTAATTTCTACAGTCTAAAATGAATCAGGCATCTGTGGGTTATTTTTTTAAAATATGTATTTCTTTTAATAGGGTGAGTAACTTTTGTGTGGGCTGAATTAGCTCTAAATGAAAGCAAACAAGGCATAATTAGAAACTGGTTCACTTTTTTCCTGGTTTCTTCCCCTCTGGAAGGGCAGCAAGGTGTGCATTCAAGGTGTGCATCTGGAAGGGATGGACGAGCTCAGCAGCAGGGTCCAGCTGGGGGGACGAGGAAGGGACAGCAGGAACTCCCAGCACGGGAGCTGGGCACACACTGGGGACCATCCAGTGGCTTTAAGGCTTCTGGAGGCGCGGGATGAGGCCCCTTTCAGGTGCCAGCCCCACCAGTGGCCGTGGCACTGTGGCTCCCTGTCCCCACAGGCAGACACCCCTGCAGTGGGAACCTGCCTTGCCCAGCAGCAGGAGAAGGGCTGCTTTGCAAAGGCAGCTCCACGTGTAAATCTGGGAAGCTCCCACTTGGGAAGTACATGAGTTTCTCATTTAACGTGGTACCACACTGCATTCTTTCTTTATAAAGAGCCCTCATTTAACTTTAGGCGTGTTTGTACATCTAATTTAAAATGGGTCATGTTTAATTGATTTCATATATCACTGCTGCCGCCGCCAGCGCAGCCCAGTGATGGTGGCAGTGCTGCATCCCTGGCACAGGCACATGGCTGGGTCCCAGATGTCCCTCCTGCTCTGCCCTCGTTCCATTGGCATGGCCACAATGCCAAGTGTCACCATCCCCAGGGAGCTCCCCCTGGCCAGAGGAGTGCCAGGCTGAGCAGGGCAGGGAGAGCTTCTCCAGTCATTCCATGGCTTCCCTCCAGCTCCATGGTGCCCACACACAACCTCTGTGGGCTGGTGGTTTCCAAATCCTCGGGCTGGGGAGGAGGACGCTGCTTTCAGGGCAAGGCAGGAGCTGGAGAGCTCTCTCCACGTCCCTGCCACCCCTGCATGGGTGCTGGGTGAGCTGGGGTCGTGGCACAGCCTGTGCTTCCCATCACCGATGTCCCCAGTGTCCCTGCTGTGGCACCACCACGGCGTGGCACACACCAGCTCCTCAGGGCAGGAGCCTCTCCAAAACACAGGGACAACAGGACAGCAGGGAGGGGGACAGCACTGGGGGACAGGGAGCATCACTGGGGAGCCCAAGTCTCACAGGACATGTGCCCAGTGTGTGTGCCCAGTGGCTGTGCCCACCCTGCAGCCCCGGAGCTGCCCAGCCCCTGCAGCCCCTGCTCCTGTCACAGCTCTCCTGGGGAACTGAATCCAAATGTCAGCAAAGAGGGGGTGATGAGTCAGCTCCCACCAAAGGCTACACTATTACCTAGCAGCTTAATAATGAAAACTGTCATCATTCCTGCAATAAGGAAAGATAAATAAGTTATTAAACGAAGAGCCTGCCACCCTGCCTGGGCAGGGCACCGTGCCAGAGGGATATTAACTGCTGGCCACAGCCTGTCTGTTTGGGGAATGGAGAGGGATAGCCTGAGTGCTCCGAGGAAAAGCTCTTTCCCCTCCAGCTGGCTTGGAGAGAGCTCATGTGCCTGGCACAGCGAGAGCCACCACTCCTGCTCCAGCCACCACTCCTGCTCCCATTCTTACTCCTCCTCAAAGCTGCAAAGATAAATACAGCCCCAGGAAGGGAGATGGGGCTGGAAGGGAGGACTGAGGGTGAGGAGGAGCCAGAGCAGGCTCTGAAGATCTGATCACCCCCAATCCAGAGCAAGGAGTGCATTCATGAGAGCTTTGCTGAGCTCTGTCAGTGGGACCCTCTGCTGCAAGAGCACCAAGGGACCACCCACCAGAGCATCCCTGTGGCAGTCCCTGCAGCTGATGCTGTGCAAAGAAGGGGCAGGGGCAGGTTCCACACTGGGCTCTGCTCAGCTCCACAACCAAAACCACTTTCCCCTTCCTGCCAAGCTCCCCTGGTTGGGCCTCAACTTTAGCACCTGTCAATATGTGACACAGCAAAAGGCAGCTCTGATGGGGTGAGAGAAAGGTGTGAAACTGTAAAGGAAGGAGGAAAGAAGTGACCTTCCTTGCCCAGCTGCATTTTACTGGGAGAACATCCACGAGCTGCTCCATCTCTGGCCAGGAATGGTGAGGCCCTGGCTGCTCTGCAGAGCTGAACAGAATAAATGACCTTCATAACACTTTTCTCTATGAAATCCTCCAACTTTCCACTAATAAACAATGTGGTTGTCAGGGCAGTCCAGTGACTTTATCTAAAAATTGCTCCTTCCTTCCTCGCTGAACAGTCAGAGAATCTTCCCTGGACCCTACAGCAACACATTCTCCTCCCTGCTGTCTTCTGGGGGTGTCATCCCCAGACCTTCACCCCCTCCTACATGTGTCTGTGACCTTCTGAGGGCTTAAAAAAATAGAACAGTTATTGTGGCACCCTTTTCTCTCTCTGGGCTACCTCGGTGCCATTTTTAGCCTCAGCACAGCCCCTGGAACTGCGTTTTTTAATCACTGTGTTTACATGCATCTTCTGGAGCAGCTGAAATGTCCTGACAAGCCCCTGGAATCAAAGGCCTGGAGCTGCCCCAGGGGCAGGGAGCAAAGAGAAAGAATCACCTGGGCTGCCATGGGGATGGCCCAGGAAGGGCTGCAGGGACACGCCTGGCACAGATCAGGGGATGGCCCAGGAAGGGCTGCAGGGACACACCTGGCACAGATCAGGGGGATGGCCCAGGAAGGGCTGCAGGGACACACCTGGCACAGATCAGGGGATGGCCCAGGAAGGGCTGCAGGAACACGCCTGGCACAGATCAGGGGAGATGGCCCAGGAAGGGCTGCAGGAACACGCCTGGCATGGATGGGATGGGGGAATGGCCCAGGAAGGGCTGCAGGAACACGCCTGGCACAGATCAGGGGGATGGCCCAGGAAGGGCTGCAGGAACACGCCTGGCACAGATCAGGGGGATGGCCCAGGAAGGGCTGCAGGAACACGCCTGGCACAGATCAGGGGAGATGGCCCAGGAAGGGCTGGAAACAATGAAGGGCTGCAGGAACACGCCTGGCACAGATCAGGGGGGGTGGCCCAGGAAGGGCTGCAGGAACACTTATATGGGGAAGGAACAGAACACGCCTGGCACAGACTCAGGTGGGCTCCAGGCCATGGCCCTGCACCCACGGTGGCGGCGCAGGCCCCAGCACGCGACACTGGCAGCACGGCCTGCAGACACCACAGGGATCCACAGGCAGGTTTCCACTCTGGGCCAGGAAAGAGCCCGTAAAGCTGGTGAACATCTTAAAAATTAAGCAGCTAATGAGGCCCATGGTGCAGCCAAGGGCTGGGTGCCAGCTGGGTGTTGGCTCCACACCGAGCCCTGCCCATCCCACAGCATGGATGCCACAGTGTGAGGCTGAGGGGATAGGCCCAGGACATGGCCGCTGCTTAAATGGCCTGAGGACACTGAATTCTCTCACCAAAGCCCTTTGCTCTTCCACTCCCAGAAACATTTCACTTCCTGAAAACCTGTTTTCAGGTCTTGGTGCCACGGGTTCATGTCCCCTCGACCACCAAGGGGTGGCTGTCTGGGAAAGGTCAGTCTCCTGTGCCCTCAGGCTAAAGCCAAGGGTTTGTCATCACCCTGGTGCCGTGGTGCCATCTCCTCTGAGCTGTGCATCCTCCCTCCCAGAGCAGGGCAGCAGCAGTCCCGCCCATGGCCATCTCAGAGGGACCTGAGGGCTGGGCTGAGGGCAATTTGCCAGAGCTTAATTTTCCATCCCTCTGTGCTTTTTTGGCTGCGAATAGCACAGCACCCAGTGTGTGGGTGAGTCCCTCGATGTCTCAGCTCTTGCTGCAGGAGGGGACAGCCTCATCCCAGCCCACGGTGCAGGATTTCTTCTCACATCCCACAGGGCAAAGCTGACCAGGGCCATGCCCCCTCTCCAGCCATCCCTCCCTGCTCCTGCTCTGCTCTGGCTGTGCTGAACCAGATCCATCCCTCCTCCAGGTGCTGCTACCTCTGCCCCAGCCCAGACCCTGCTTCCAGGGCACTTGCCCACCTTGGTGCTCCTCTGGAGACTCTTTCCCCCAGCCTCCCTCCTCCTGGCCAGCCTCCTGCCATCCCTGCCTTCTACTGCTCTCCTGCCGCCCATAAAAATATATAGAATATAGAACATTATTTTATGATGTACTATAAAAAAAAAAACAACCTGGAACTAGGAGACACGTGCCAAACCTCAGCAGCACATGCAGGAATGCCTTTGTCCCAGCTGTTGCTGGATTGCCTGAGTCTGAAGGCTTTTCAGGACAGGAACCTTGTTTTTCTTTATTTATTGATTTTTTCCTGGCACTGGGCAGCAGTGGTGGCTGTGCACAGTCAGTGATGCCACCTGTCCTTTGGGTCCCATCTCCTGAGGCCCTGCCCAGGGCTCCCCAAACCAGATCTGGGAGGGTGGGGATCAGTGGAGCTGCAAAGTGTGAGGAGGGGCAGGAGCAGGGGCCTCCCATTGTCCCGAGGATGCTGCTGCAGTTATTGCTCCTCAGCTCCTGTACCTGTCACAGCCCTCTCTCTCTTTCCTCGGGGTTGAGCCTGTGCCCATCTGGGACCCCTCAGCTTTTCCTGGGGTTTCGCTGAGCTCCTGGTTCCTGCACATTTGGGGCACCCATGAGCAGGGAACTGCTCGTCTTTCCTATCAGGGCTGATGTCAGACCCTATACAATCAAGGGGTTCCATCCCACACCCTGAGGTGCCAGCCCCACACCCTGAGGTGCCAGCTCCTGGTCCTCCCTATTTCCTTCCCCTCCTGGGCTGGTGAACTTTCCTGCAGCCCTTTCCTTCAGCCCCAGCTCCATAAAGCTCCCGATTCATTCCGCAGATATTTCCTGCGCTGGGGCTTTCCGCAGCATCTGCTGGTTTGAAGTGCTCCGTTTATTCGTCCTGGGGGCACCATTACTTTCTGCTTTAGCAGTTCTGCCTGCTCTGAAGTCTCTGCCAGGCTCCATCCACGGGAGAGAAAATTGATGAAAGAATAATAATGATGATTGTTATAAATATATATTTCATTGCGGTGGCCCTTGGTGCACGTGTTCGTCACTGATGAGGAGACCAGAGGGTGAGGGGGTGCTCAGTTCCCAACAGGCTCCCAGCAGCAGATGTGTGTCCTCACCCTGCTGCCCTCCTCCTCTCCTTCCTCTTCCTCCTCCTCCTCCCCCTCCCAAGGCACCCCTGTCTGTTCTCCCCAGAGGGTCTCAGCTCAGTCTTGTGGCCAGAAGAGCTGGACATGTCTGGAGACAGGATTCTGGTAGTGCCTGTGGGACATGTTCTGAGCAGGCTGGAGCCACTTCCAAGCTCATCCATCCATTGGGATGGCAGGAACAGGGATCAGGGGGAGAGAGCAGCTGAGTTGGGAATAGAGCCTTGCAAAATGGGGCATGGGGAAGAGATGCCCAGCCAAGTCTCCTGGCCTCTGCCTCCATTTCTCCATAGATTCCTGCTCTCATCCAGCTCACTGGAAACATAAATCACCAATAACTTCACCCATAAATGATCCCCATCGGCACCAGCAGCACATTTTCCCTCTCCTCAAGGGATTATCCAACCAGGGATTCTGTGAGTGACTGCATAGAATCTTTCCCCTTCTCTTAAAGGAAACCTTTTTCCTTTGTTTCACCAGCTGTAGATAATCCCTTTCCCTCCACATCCTCAGCCACAGCAGGCTGAGGATGCTCTGGGCCAGTGTCCCGGCCCTCATGGCCACTCAACCTCCTCCACTTCCATTTCGTGCTGCACAGAGTTTCAGGTATTTCCTGTAGACACTTTAAAATTCCTCGAGGGCTTCTCTGTTTCACCCACAGTGGGATGGGCTGGAAGCAGGACAGCAGGAGCTGCATGGAGTGGGGTACCTGGGAAGGCTTTGTACAGATCAGCATTCCTTGGCTCATTTTCCCTCTGGCCTTCCCACTCAGAGCAGCCCTCCCCTCCCTGCAGATCAGACCAGAGAGTTGTACATGGGCCCTCCTGGGCCTGAATATCAGTAAATGCAATTCCATCTGCAGCAAGGATAAGGTTACCACTGCTGGCTCATCCCTGCTCCGGCCAGGAGCCATCTGTGTGCCTGGGGCTGTGCTGGGGACACACACGGATGCACAGAGAGCACCAGCCCAGGGGGGTACTGTTACCTACAGATGGAAATCCATCTCCAAGGTACTTGATCTCCCCTAAACTCCTTTGCTGTAACTCTTCCAGAGGACATCTGTTAAATCTCTCCAGGGATGGAGACTCCATCACTGCTCTGGGGTGCCTCACCACCTTTCTGGGGAAGAAATTATCCCTAATATCCAACTGAGCCTCCCCTGGCACAGCTTGAGGCCGTTTCCTCTCTCTGTCCCTGTTCCCTGGGAGCAGAGCCTGATCCTGACCCGGCTGTACCCTCCTGTCAGGGAAGTTGTGCAGAGAAAGAAGGTCCCCCCCGAGCCTCCTTTTCTCTGAGCCCCTCCCAGCTCCCTCAGCCACTCCTGATGCTCCCAACCCTTCCTCAGCTTTGTTCCCTTCCCTGGACACACTCCAGCCCCTCAGCATCTTCCTTGTCTCTCCAATCTACATCTTGCAGCCCAGGAAGGTGGGAGGAAGAGGTGGAAATACATCAATCACCAGAGCTTGCACAAATGTAGATGCAAAATCTGGATTTTTTTTATTCCTTATCTGCTGTTAGACCAGTCATAACCTCTGCTGGAGCCCCCTCCCAGCATGGTCAGAGGCAGCAGAGCTCTCCTGTGCCCTCGGGGTCACCATCTCCCTCCCTATCCTGCAGAAGGGAGCAGCTCCCTGCAGAGCCCCATTGCAGCAGATCCTTCCCAAACACTCTGAGATCCAAATGAAAACGGGCAATTCCTTGGAAACCCTACGGCTCAGTTCAAGCAGCAGGTCAGGGATGTTGGCTGAAAGGCTGTTTCAGAGCCCAGAGAGAGACCATGCAGCCCAGAGGGTCTCAGCTCCCCTTGTTCGCTCCCGAGGAAGTTGGTTCTTATGGCAATTTGTGTTTCAATAAACGTGAAATAAAATCCATTCTGCCCTTTCCCTGCTGGCGTCATCCCCATTTCCCTCTGTTTATCACATCACATCCATTGCCCTGGCAACCACGGCAGCCCAGGCAGGGATGGTGGTGGCACGTGGGGCCTGTGCCAGCCCCACACCCTGGCACCAGGATCCCGCTGTCACACGGGTGTCTCCAGTGGGACACACCTCTGTGAGGGAGGGGGGCTGGAAACAAACCCGAGATGGGAGAAAACAGCCCCAGAAGAGGATGCTCCTGGTAGGAGCTGGTGCTGGCCCCAGGCAGCACCCACGGGGGTGACTCTGGATGTGTTTGCCTGTGGGATCTGCAGGTGTGGACATCACCCCTCACAGCCTGGCTCTGCCTCCAGGACGGACACAACCAGAGCCCCCAGCTCAGACAGAGTCTGGGAGCACTCTGGGGCCTCGCTCCCAGTGCAAGTCCCTCTCTGCACTCACTCGTGCCCTCACACCTCGCGGGGCCATCCTCTGCCTGTCCCTGCCCTGTCACCCTGCAGTGGGGATCCCGTTCCCGGTGGATTTGTTCCTTTTAGCCCTGCATCGGTTCGGATTCACAGCTCGCTGTCCCACTGCTCCCAGGAGAGCTTGCGGACCCCACTGAGGACAGCGCAGCCCGCGGGTTCCCCCTGCTCCAGGCTTCGCCTCCATCCAGGAGAGAGTCCCCGAGCAGCGACAGCGCGGCCGGTCCCACGCTCCTCCCGCGGTCTCCGCCTGCCCCCGCGCGGCGGCTCCGGGCACGGGCCCGCACCCACGGACAGACACACGGACAGACCCAGGGACAGACCCAGGGACGGACCCAGGGACGGACCCACACCCACACTGACAGAGGGACACGCACCCACCAGGGAACCGTGGCCAGACGCACGGACAGACCCACAGCAGTGTGAGACAGACGCGGGTCACCGGGAAGGATGGGAAGGATGGGAGGGAAATGCTCAAACACTGGGGGAGATTTACTCAAGAGAGAAGACCGAAAGTATTCAGAGGGTGGGCAGGCCCTGGCACAGGGTGCCCAGAGAAGCTGTGGCTGCCCCTGGATCCCTGGAAGTGCCCAAGGCCAGGTTGGACAGGGCTTGGAGCACCCTGGGACAGTGGAAGGTGTCCCTTAAGCTTCTCGTGCCAATGGGGATGGGATGGGTCCAATCTGTGCTGGAAATGGAACCTCCTGGAGTCTCCAGAGGCAGCCCCATCTGTATTGACCCTACAGGCAGCTCTCATGTCTCCCCACCCCACACTCTCTGTGGGTACCAGAACCTCACTGCCACATGGCCAGGAGGGACACAAGGACTGTCCAGCAGCCAAGGGATGGGGCTGAATGCTGGGTCACCAAGCCTTGTGCAAGGCTCCACTGGCAGAGTCAGTGGATGAAGATTAAGCAGCCACAGGGAGTTGCTTCACCTCTTATCAGAAAGCTGCTCTCCCCTCCCCTGCAGTGACTCATGCTCTGCTGAGCCCTTCCCGCCTCATCTGGGACGTGTTACAGCCCTGGACCATACTCCCTTTGCATACAGATGGAGATTCTCGTGGAATGTCTGCCTCTTTCTCCTCCTCCTCCTTTCCAGTGTTTCTGCTTCTCAGGTGTCCCCATCCCAGGTAACACAGCCTGTCCCCTAAGCAGGGCTCCCTTTGGCTTGTCCCCACTCTGGAGCTGGCCCGGGCAAGGGGATGCTCCCCAAAGGCTGCCCCTTTCCAGAAGCTGTTCATACCCGTTTCTGCCTGCTTGGTTGGCTGCCAATCCTCCCCCAGGCCAGTGTGACTCTGCCTGCAAGGGGAAGGAGGCAGACACCCAGATTCCAGCGAGGGAACCCAGATCCTTTGGCTCCTGCTGACAAGCTGCCAGCTGACATTTCTGAGGAGCTGAGCATGTGCCCCTCGGTTGGGAGAGGTTTAATTGAACCGTCTGGGAAGTATACACGTCTTTCAGAGCCAGGGACAGTGGTGACTTGAGGAAGGAGCAGAGCTAAATCAGATGTCAAACACTGATTCCTCCACACATCTCCAGGGACTGACAGCTGGAGTCACTCTCACCATCTGTCTTCCCACTGCAGCCCCCAGAGAAGACACACTCTGTTAGCTGTTCCTCCAGCTAACAATGGAGACAGAGAGAGAACAAATGCACTCATTTCCAGGCCTATGGATTTTCCATTCAGGGATTTCAGGAACACGCTGCATTGGGAAATGTGCTCTGTTCATCCCAGGACACAGCTCCTGTGCTGTTACAGGGACACTGATGAACTGTCTCCTCCCCATCCCCTGCCCAGGGCACCCTCTGGGCAGGTGTGTCTGGGTTTTCTGATCCTTGGAGGAAAAACTGTCTGAAAGTTTGTATTTATTGTTCCTCGTGCTCTCGTCCTCACCCCAGGCAAGCCTGGAGACCAAAGGGGTTGGCCAGAATCTTGGGACATATGATAAAAGCATTTTGTCTCTAGATAGGACACATCTTCTCGGGAATGAGTCCAGGATTAATAAACCATCTTCCAGCAGCCAAGTACCTTGTGTTAACTCAGTAATGAGGTTGTGGGGAATCACCAGGAGGCTGGGACACAGGGGGAGAAACCAGCTCAGAAAAACACCGGATTGGACCAAACCCTTATGCAAACCCTGCCTCTTTCTTCATGACTGAAACCACTTTACTAGTTTGTGTTCCTGTCATTCCAAGTTCCCAGGAAAGCAGAAGGGGAAAGCCCCAGGTACCACAGGAACCAACCCAGCCCGGGGGGATGCAGGAGCTGGCGAGGGGGTGGGGGGCTCAGGAAGGTCTGGCCTCTGCCTCCCCAGGGATCCCTGAGCTCTGCCCTGGCCCTGCAGGGACCTGTCCCCACCCTGCCCGTGGCTGGGGCTGTGGGTGGTGCTGCTGGGCTGGATGAACAGGGAGGGAGGGAGGGCTGCAGGCTCTGCCAGCCCAATGCATCCAGGGAGCAGGAGGAGGCTGAGGGCGCCCTCCTGCTCTCTCGAGTTGTCCCCCTCCACAGCAGCTGTTACCAAAGAGTTCTTGTTCCTCACCAGTGCACTCACAAAATGTGAGCAGAGCATCTCTTTGCAGGAGTTTTCCAGGTCACAGGTGTCTGGGGCTTTGGGAAAATGACTCCATGGTGGGATGACATCCAAGAGTGCTCACATTGAAAGGGAGCTGCAATGGGACAAACCCTTCTTCCTAGCTTTGCATATTCATTAATTGTGACTTACAGGCTAAACCTGAGCCCCTCCCTGTGCCGTGACAGCCTCAGCACCCACCCATACCTGAATCACCTTTTTGCCCTGCAGACTCTGGCTCAGACCACCCACGGGACAGCCAAGGCCTCCTCCTACCTCTGCCCTCAGTGTCTCAGGGGAGCCACCTCCCTCTGAGAGTCACCCAAGGGTGTGGAAAGCAGCTGGGAGCAAACCCCAGCTCTGAACATTCCTGTGCATGGAGGGCTCAGCCTCAAACCCCAGCCATAGTGCAGCCGGAGCTGGTCTCTGCTCTGCAGTGTCTCTGCCATGCTCTTCCCCTCTCCTTCTTCCCATACTTGTGTTCTGGCAGGTTTTCCTCATTTTCCCCATCCAGCCACTCCAGATGTCTCTTCCTCAGCCCCTGCAGAGGTGCAAGAAGGTCTCTTTGCACAAGCACGGTGATGCCCTGTCACCACATTTCTCTTCACAGAGAAGAGCAATGCACAATTCTTCCCAAGAATAATTCTGGGTTTCACATTCTCTGAACCTCAGAGAAAGAAAAAGAACAATTCTTATCTCATTTACTGCTCCTGTGTTGTTCACAAGTGGAATGAATCGTGGAAGATTGTTTACCTGAAGGGAATTGACAATTGGATTCTGGTGTGAGTGTTTTGATTCCCTGACCAGTTGGATCCAGGTGTGTGTGTGTCGGGACTGTGGACTGACAGTCACGAGATTTCTGTGCAGTGGAGTGCTTGGCAGATTCAGCTTAGATGTAATGTAAAATAATGTAATATAGTATAGAATAATATAGTATAATAAAGGAATTAATTAGCCTTCTGATAAGATGGAGTCTTCCTCATCATTTCTCCCTTCGTTGGGGCATTCCCTGCAAATACAACAAGGCCTCATCTTCCTCCTGTCCTCCCTGTGGGTCCCTGACCCACATTCCCACTCCCACCCCAGTACTTAGCTGTGCCATCTGTCCACAAATTCCTCAGGCACTGCCTGCAGCAGGAGCCTCATTCCAGGGCTGGTGAAAACTCCCAGAGGCTGCAGGACAGAGGGTTCCTGCCCTCACTCCTCAGGAACCCGCTGCCTTTGCTCTGGAAACGCTCTTGGGCAATCCCATAGCGCTGTGGAGGTTAATCCAGGTTCTTGTGCATGAAAACCAAGCCAGAAGAATGGATATTTCAGCTCTTCAAGCTGCAAGAGACGGCAAACCCAACGGACCAAGGGTTCAGCCAGGCCCCACTCAGAGCAGTAATATTTTATGCAGCACTGATTTGCAGGTCTTTGCATTCACAACAATATTGAAACGACTTTGGTGTCCAACAATGGCAAAACCAGGCTTGGGTGGGATGGGAGGGAGCTCATCCTCTCTGGCAGCTCAGCTCCCTCAGCATTTCACACTAGAGCAGGGAACAATTCTGCAAACCATGAGCTGAAAAGTGACATATCGCCCTCCTTCGTTCTCTCATCCATCAGCTCAAATTTTCCTCATTCCCAGTTCCTGGAAGGCTCTCTTTGTAATTAACTTCCAGGAACACATGAGCGCCACTGTGCTGTGAGTTCCTCAGCAGCACAGGCAGCTGAGCAGGACAATCCATGGGAAGCTGCTGAGCCTGGTGCTGCCCTCGGTGTCCCTGGGTGTGGGGACATGGTTGGGCTCTCCAGGGAGGGCAGAGCCTGAGCACACCCCAGCCCCCGGGGGCTCCTCCTGCGTCAGCCCTGGCGGCTCCCTCAGCCCAGGGATTTTGTTCAATCCAGGTGCACTTTTTATTGGATTTTGTTAAATTAAACATGTGATCCCATTTTATCTGACCCGGCTCTGAAGTCTCCCAGGCCCAGGCAAACTCTGCTGCCTCAGCTTTTCATTTCCATGTTTATTTACTGCCTTTCAGATCGCCTGGGCTGCACGGTGCAGCCTCTGATGAATAAATAACTGGTGCCCTTCCAGGCCAGATTGATTAGATGGATTTAATTAACGAGCCCAGCTCCCCTTGAGGACTATCCCAACTAAAATACTGGAACCAGCCAGTGTGTTACAGAGCCAGGACCTATTGATTTACGGGAATATGAACAAGGGATCATTTAGTGACTTCATCGATGCCATAACAAGAGGCTGCGAGGGGTTGGGTCACAGCTGGTTCATGACAGGGAGATTGTTCCCTCCCACTGCTCGGCCAAGTAGTGCCTGCAAACATCCATCCATCCATCCATCCATCCATCCATCCATCCATCCATCCATCCATCCATCCATCCATCCATCCATCCATCCATCCACCCTTCCCAGCCCGGCTGGATCTGTGCAGCCAGGGGAACAGGGACTGGAGCAGCCGGCTCGGTCTCGGTGGGATTGAGCACACACGGGTGCTGGAAAACACTGGGGAAAAAAGGCAAAATCCTCAGGAGAGCACATCAGGGGGTTTTCCACACCAAGGTGAAATCTGGAGCTTTGCTGGGAAGGGGGAGCAGGGCAGGAACACAGAACCCACGCTGGGCTGGGGTGGAGGGAGCTGCCAGCACCAGCCTGAGCCCCCGTGTGCCCAGGACCATCTCTCTAAAGGGGACAGCCATGTGACAGGGCACTGAGCCCAGCTGTCCCCTCCCCAGCTCCATGGCAGACGGCAGCTCCTGCACAGACCTCACCCCGGAGAAGGTGCCACATGGGTTTATTAATTAATCCATTAAATTATCGCAGAAGTAATTGAGACCCCGTGTTCCTCCTGCAGGTCCCTCCCTGCCAGCCGTGGCACGGGAGCAGATAACGAGCTGCCGTGGGGAGCATCCAATGCCACCTGCCCTGTCCCTGTCCCCGTCCCCGTGCCCTGTCCCTGTCCCCGCGCCGCCTGCCAGCCTCATCGCGGTGACAATCGTCAGGTTTTAATTAGTCTCCAACACGACTCCTGTCACAAACACTCTGCTGGGTGTTGTTTGTTTTAATTTGATCAGGGACAGGCACAGAGAGGGGGGAAGAAGGAAGGTAATTAAATTTGACTAAAAATCTTGGAATGCCATTAAAGCGGATGTCCTCATTTGCATAATCCGCTCCCCGCGGTGCCCTAAACTGCCACCAGCTTGTTGTGACACTCCCGAGGTGTCCCACAGCAGCCGGGTGGGGATGACCGAGTCCCAGCCAAGGGACAGGGGAACACCCGGGTGTCCTCCTGGGGGCAGGACACCAGGGGCACGGCGACAAGGCAAATATCCAGCTGTGCCTCCAGATCCCAGCCTCGGGAATGCTCCTGGAGCTGTGGTTCAGGCCCCCGCACAAGGCCAGCCGAGCAGGAGGTGGTGTAGGCTCAGAGCGGGTGTCTCTCCTCATTTTGTAGCCTTACACAACAACTTTTGCCCTTTGGTGCTTCTTATTCCCTACTTGCATTTCCCTGTCTAACATGGAGAAAATGGTGCTCCCTGCTTGGCTGTCCATAGAGCAATTACCTGTAATTATTTCTGCTCATTGGCAAGCTGTTACTAATGATGTTTGCTAAAGGTTTGATTATTATTGCAAATGCTGCTTCTACATCTGGAGTTGGGGCTGGGATGCTGGGGAAGTTTCTGAGAAAAGCAGGTTTTCCAGGGAGGGCTGTGCTTTATGGAGATATCTCAGTTGGAACCAGAGATTGTGACACTGTTGGGGTGGGGTTTGTTTGGCTGGGGAGGTTTTTGTTATCTTGATAAAATAACAAATGTGATACACTCACAGCAGGTGACAAACAGGAGTTTGATGTGAGAGAGTAAAAATCCTGGATAGTTTGGGAAGAAACATGAAATGCCACCAGCCCCTGGCAGGGCTGCAGAGGCAGGGAAAGCACCCAGGGTGGAACTGCCTTTTCTAGAGGCACTGAGGGAACAGTGAGAGCAGGGCAGGGCAGCAGGAGCTGCTCGCCTGTCAGCTGTCCCACAGCACACAACTGCAGCAGGTGATGTGATGTGCTCCTGCCCTAGAAAGCCTCTCATAGCCCCCAGCAGAAACAGGATGTCATGAGAATGATCAGCACTTGGGAGCAGGATCACATCTGTTGTTACCATGGACGTGCCCTGGGAGTGCCTGGATGCTGCCCCAGCTCTGGCTGCAGCAGCACTGAGGAGGGATCAGCTGAGGGAGGATGGGATCCCCTCCTGACCTCTGCAACCACAGCAAGGGATCTGCAGTGTCCTCATTCCAGTTAAAAACCATGGGACTGGCACAGTGACTGTCACTGAAAGGACAGCTGGAGCATCCTCTGAGCACCTTGCCTGAATATCCTTCCATCCTGTTTTGTAGCTGTGCCACTAAACCCTCCCTGTTTCTAGGAAAGTCTTGGTCTCCTGCTTCCTTCAGCACGTGGGTGTTCCCCTTGCCACCAGGACTGTCTGACTTCACTTACCTTCAGGATCTGGTCAGATATGTGCAATCTGTTTCCAGCATGACTCTGCCTGTGTTCCTTTTTAGACTTTCAAAGTCCCAGTTAAAGCAATGTTATCTCCCATTTGCCCACTTCCATCTCTTTTCTGCCTGAAGGATCTTCTCCTGCACCTGAGGACAGAAAAGGAGTGCAGAGCCCAGTGAGGTGCCTTGGGCTGGGAGCTGCAGATGGATAATCTGTGTTCTGAAGTGGGCTGATCCCTCTGGATTCCTGCTGGGAGCACTCACCATCCCACAGGACTCATGGCAGGCCCTTCTCCAAGCTGGGTGTGTGATCCCAGCAGGAGCTGTGTCTGTCAGGGTGCCAACACAGTGCTGGCAGGGCTGGGAGCACTGCACGGGTTCACAGCCCTTTCTTTTATGTAAAGATGAATGGTTTTGTCCCAAATCTCTGTCAGCGGAGTCAGGCAGGGAGGATGCCTGAACTCCCATCTTGTCCATGACCAGCCAATGCCTGTTCTGCACGAATGCTGAAATCAGAGTGCCTGTTTGTGTGACTGCCAGGCCAGGTAGGTGGTGTGGTCTTCATCCAGAGACGGGGAAAAAGCTCCAGGGAAGCCAGGCCTGAGTGAGAACTGAGGGCTCATCCCAGAGGCAAACAAAGCAAAAAGGAAAAGCTGGTTTGGTTTGCTCAAACACAAAGTTATCCTGCTGGGAAGGGGCCTGCCCAGCCATGCTGCATTGCCTGGGACATGACTGCAGAACTCTGCCATGGAGGTCACACCTTTGCAATCCCAGGATATAAATCTTTGCCATGAGGTTGCACAAGCCTTCCCCAGGCCCCTCAGGGTCTGCATTGTAATATTTGCTGGGCTGCACGACCCAGAGGCTGAACCCATGGTGGGAGGTGTCCAACAGCCCCACATCATCCCAGCCTTGGGAGGAGATGCAGTCCCAGGAGCTGGACCAGGACTGCTGCCAAAGGGTGGGAAATTCTTGGACCACTAACAAAGCTCATGTTGAGAAACACAGCCAGAGTGTAAAGATGCTGTGACAGCAGGGGGTGGGTGACTGGACTGGGCATCACTTGTTTCTCCTGGTTTTATTCCTCTCTCTTCATTAGCATTATATTTTTTTGTATTAATTCCTAAGCTGTTCTTATCTCAACCCACACAGTTTCCCTTTTCTTTCCCATTTTCATCCCCACATGAGGGTTGGTGGGAGTGAGTGGCTGTGGTGCTGAGCTACTGCCTGGGGTTAAAAAACCCAATCTGAGTGCAGGAGAGAAACCAGTTCACTCCTATCCCCTGAGAGAGTTATTCCAGCCCACTGGAAGCCCCCCAGCATGAAGATACTGCTTAAATCCCCTGGGACAAGAGGGTGTCTCCTGGCAGGGGCTGATTTAGGGCAAGGGGAACATTCTGCCCATGGAGACAGGGAAGCTGCAGAGCTGTGGGAGTCCTGTCCTGGCACAGGTGTGGCACAGAGTGAGGTGAATTTGAGAGGGGTAGGTGGGGGAAGGTAGGTGGGGGATGAGGCAGGTAGACTCCAGCACCAGGTGCTACCTGTGCACTGAGAGCTGTGGTCGAGCCTTTAAAGATCCTTCTGCCAGGGCTGAGGTAACAGCCCAAGGATCCCAGGGATGGGCAAATGGTCAGGCTGGACAAGCAGCACTCCTGTGCTGGGGATGGCACACACAGCCAGCTGGGATGGCTGCAGCTTCTCAGAATCATTATTAATTTCCCCCAGATGCACATTTTCAAGTACCTGTAATGAAAGACAACTGTGCATGTTCCTCCCTGTAATTGGGCTGTTTGCACTCTAAATACAGTACAGCTTCTACCTGACTGGCTAATAAGGAATGATTTCCTCTCCTTTTATCTCTAATTAAGCCAAACTGAGCCTGGCATTGCTGCTCTGCAATCATTTCCCAATGCAGGGGTTTGTTAAGTTGTAGGGATTGGCTTTTATAAGGTTTGAAAAGATTAATCTGTAATAATGTGCAGGGAGAAAACATAAATCTCTGTTAATGAAACTTGGAGGATTTCAGTAAGAAATTGATTTTACATGTTAGTGTCTGTAAAGCAGGGGTTGGAGGAAAACAGTTTTGGACTAATCAGCTGATGGTGGTGAGGGGAGTTGGATTTGGGAGCTTGGCTGGGGTGAGCCCAAAAGCCCTGGGATGGCTCTAGCCAGCTTTACAAAGGCTTTGGTGTCTTATTTAGTGTTTGCACCCAGTACAGCATCATGCAGGGGGTGGGGAACTCTTCATTCAATGTGCTGGGGACTTGGGACCTGAGGATGGGGACAATGTGAGGCAGGACAGGGGTCCCTGTGGGAGGGGGGTCCCTGAGAGCTCACACCCCTCCAGCAGTGCGTGCCTGGGTGGCTCTGTGGAGTGCTGCCATCCTGCTGGGGCCCTGGAAGAGGAGATGCCAGCTTGGCCTCCATCCCAGGGTGGGGAGGGCACCCTCTCCATCCCAGTGCTGGAGCCCTGGCCATGGTGGATTTGGGATGAGCCAGGGCTGCCCCAATACCTCTGCCCATTAGTGCCAAAAGCCAGAGCAGTCCTGCTGCTGCCAATCCCAAACTGAGAGAGATTCCTTCCTCTCCAGGCTTTAATCTTGCAGCCTTCATCACCATCATCTTCATCTACTCCAGCATGTTCCACCCTGTTCCCATCACTACTTCCAAAGCAGAGGCCAGAGGTGTCTGCTCCAGGGACTTCAACAGCACAATGTGGCTCTTCTTCATCAGCATCACTGATGCTGGATGCTCATCTTCCTCCTCGAGGTGCTCTCCCTGCTGCAGGTGGCAATGCCAGGAGAGCCCCAAACCCTGGCAAGGCCCTGGAGCACAGCTGGATGTGGAAAATGCTGGGTTTGACTCTCTTCACCCACACAGGGGCTGCCCCAAGGTCACACATTGCTCAGCACTGGGCTGCTCCAGTGCTGGAGAAGCCCTGAACATGGAGGTTTCCTCATCAGCCAGCAGACCTTGTTAGTACTTTATTAATTGCATGGATGGGAAGAGCAGCCCCAATCCAAGTCAAACAACTGCTGCACTTTCATATGATACAAAACAAAAGTCCCTTAAATACAAAATACCAGCTGTAAGTGAGCATCACCTGATGCTGAGCTCTGACACCAGAGTTATATATTAATATTCCACCTGTACAAGTATTTATAGATTAAAAAAAGAAACACTTTAAAAAAATATCAGGAGAAAATTCACTCCCCCACATGTTAGTTATATTTTTATATATATATATATAAAAAATACATATATATAAAAACAGACTAGAGGCTGACTTGTGCTTTTCTTTTTACCAAAAGACAGACAGTTATGGCCAAACTAACACTGGGATCCCCAGCTCATGGGTCGTGTTGCCTTCCAGTTGGAACGACGTCTGGGAATTTGGGTCCCTGCCTGAATGGAGAAACCAGGTCATCTCCTGAGTGCTGACAGCTCCAGTGAACTGTTCCTTCATGAAGGTAAGAAGGGGTGGAAAGGGGAATGGATGTCTCTGCAGGAGTAGGTGGGCATGGGCCATGTGTAGGTGCCCAAAGAGGGGTGAATTCCAAACAACTGCCCCTCCAGCCATCCCAACTCCCTCTCCAGGTATGGCCCTCAATACTGAAGGCAGCATAAAGGGGGAGCTGGTCTGGGGAGTCTCTCCCCACCTCAATGCCTCTTTCCAGGCATTGCCCCTTCCCACCCAGGCACAGCTGCCCCAGGGCTCCAGAGTGTCCTGCCCCATGCAAATAATGGGTCAGCTGGTTGAGGATGGCCTTGGCTTGGAACATGGTCCATGCACCCCTCCTCTCAGTGACACCAAGTGCAGAGAGAGGGCTTTTAGCCAAGGAAGAGCAAGGCACGGGAGTACAGGGCTGCTTCTTCCACGCATTCAGCACCAATGCTGCAACAGGTTCTGTCTGCCCCTCGACAGGGGCTGGCACCTATGTATCTATCGGCAGCCCCCTCCTCCCAGAACAGCAGCCTCTTCCAGTACCCCACAGTGACTCCCTGGCTGTCCCCACCGGGTGACACCACACACACAGTCCCCTCCTCACTGCCCACCCTCACTTCCCACCCCTGCACTGCGACCTGCGGACACGGCCCCGCTTTCCCTGCTCGCTCCTCCCGCCTCACTCCACGCTCCTTCACCCCTGCTGCTGCTCCTGGCTTGTGTGGGGGCCCCAGCTCCTGCCACAGGCTGCATTCAGGGGTCACCCCATGGCCACTCTTTCCCTCTGCTCCCCCACTTCTCCTGTGGGACACCACGGCTTTTCCTCTGTGGCCACCCTGCCCTGCAGCACCTGGGCTGCGGCACGGGACTGCCCAGCCTGGGGTGAAAGGATGTTTATAAATATGTGCCTCTGTCTCCCTCCACGGGCACTGCACCACACCGTGCTTCCTGCTGAGAGCCCCAGTCCGGATCCAATGGCAAGTCCACGTCTGAAAGGACAGAGCATCTTCCTGGTGCCTCAAATCTTTGTCTCGGGGCCGATGGGACTCAGGGCTGGGAAGGAGTCTCGGATCCTCGCCAGCTCCATGGCACAGAGGTGGCCAAAGACCCTGTTATACCACTCGGGAGACCGACCCCTGGAGAAGAGAAGAGGCAGGAGGGGTGAGTGGGCAGGAGAGACCCTGGCAGTATCAGGAAGCAGCACATCCTGCTGCTGCTGCTCCACGCCCTCCCGGAGGATCCCGTTACCTGAGGTCAGCCCTGCAGATGTGAGTGACCCGGGAGCGGCCCATGGCGCCGGGCTCGATGAGGTACTGGGACGTCAGCACGATGGCCTTGACACCTCCCTCCACTGGCACCTTGTCGTGCTCCACCGAGAGGGAGCTGAGCAGGCAGGCTCCCCGTGGCAGGTCCGTGCGCCAGCGCCTGCGACACAGCAGCCGTGAGTGCCTGCCCACCGTGGGATCACACAGCGGGAGCCCCACACAGCCCAGGAAAGGAGGAGGAGATGGGGCTGGAGCAGAGGGGTGTAGGACCATGTCTCAGCAGGCTGTTTGGGTCCACTCTGGCTAGCTAGTGACCCAGCCCACACGGTCTTACATAGACGAAAGGAAAAGATCGAAAGCGCTCTTTTCCACGTGGGGACGGATGTCCTCTGTTTATTGACTTGCTAGGAGACACCTCAGACTCTGGTGACTCCCCACGCGAGAAAGAGGGCGTGGCCTGATGGCGGGAGACTTTTATACCCAGGGGAAATGGGGGGCAGAGGAGGAGGAGGACCACAACCAGTGGGATACCAGTTAGGAGTGGCAAGGGGAGGGGTAACCCAGGAAGAGACCACCAGGGGGTACTGAGGTGGGTGACAGAAAGACCACGTGATGGGGGAAGAACAAACCATGTGATATAACATCAACTATCCACTGCAATATAAGGACCACTCCATGCAAAACAACAACTAAATGAACTATTTAGTGCAATAGAACAGAGGGGATGTGCCCCACCGAGCCGCCCTCACCGGAGCACCATGCAGTCCCTGCGCGGGTGCGGGGCCATGCTGTCTGTCACGTAGTGGTACACCTCCATGTCCTTGTCCAGAGCCTCCACCACCCTGCTCTGCAGCAGGTCCTCGTCCCACAGGTGACGCTCCCGCAGCACCCGGTGCAGCACCGTGGCAGGAGGGGCCTCGACATCCGTGGAGACCTTCCACAGGCGCAGAGGGTTCCCGTCCCCAACCTGAGGGGACGAGGGGAGGGTCACACAGACTGTCCCACAGGACCCCCAGTGCTAGCCCCTGAGCAGCTTCACTGATGGCTCCCACTGCCATAGAGCAGCACAGTCCCATCTGCTGGCTAGTGAGGGGTGGGGCGGGACCTGCTCTGGCTGCTGGAGAGGTCACCCCATGCACATGTTCTCAAGCCCCTCCACAAAGTGGCATTTACCTTTTTGCAGGACAGCTCCGTGTTCAGGGGCCCTGGCGTGCTCAGCCATCCCTTGAATTTCTCTGACAACTCTTTGAGCAGGTTCTGGACACTCTGCTCAAAGTAGGAGTGTAAATCCTTGCTCTCCCCCTGACACACCAAGTCAGCCAGGGGGTGGGGATAAGCATCTGCAGCCATATAGGAGCTGCTCAGCTGCAGCAAGATGTCATGGGAGACCTGCAAGCCAAAGGCACACAGATGTTCAGTGAGGCAGAGAGATCCTGTGGGCACTTTGTGAGTGGTCCTGGACAGACAGAGAACCATAACTCATTCCTCAGGGAGTGGGGAGGATGGACATACAGCCTGCACCACCTCCTACCCCAGGACATAGCTGGGCTTGGCTCCAGGGCGAATGGCTGGTGGCTGCTGAACCACTGAGGTGGTTCAGGACCAGCACCTGCCAGCAAGGTCATGTCTCCCATGGGCAGCACTGGGCTGGGACACCATTGCCACCCACCTGGAAGAGCTTCTTGCAGTCGCTGATCATGTGGGAGAGCCCCTGCGTGGCAGCCATGTTCTCATTGAGGTCCTTCTGGTCTGGCTTCCCCATGGTGCCCCTCTTGTGTATGGCCCTGTGGGGGATCAGGTAGTGCTGGCACCGGTGGGCACCCCCTCATTTGTGTCACAGAGCAGAGCCAACAGCCCCCCCATGTGTCACCATTCCCCCTCCCACAGCAGGCAGGGAAGGAGCACTGGGCAGCTCAGCCAGCCCTTACCTGGGCGATGTGCTTTCCTTCTTGGACACATTGAGGTGGAAGATGGAGGGGGCCAGGCACACAGCCAGGTTCCCAGCCGTCATCTGGTTCTCCTCGGCCGAGGCGATGTCGCTCAGGAAGTAGAGCAGGGTCTGCAGCACCTCCCTGTTCTCGTCCGGCATGAGGATGATGGTGGCCTGCACCGCCTGCAGCCGCTGCTCCTTGGACACAACTGCGGGCATGGGGCGGCGTCAGCGGGGCGTCCCCATGGCCACCACCCATCCCCTGCATCCAAACAGAGGGACCCCTCCTCCCCAAAGCCCCCGAGGTGCCGCCAGGCCGGCCCTTACACTGGTAGATCTGCAGGAAGGTGTCGGTCAGCTTGCTGGTGAAGATGGGCTCGGGCAGGTCGCGGAAGTATTGCTTCAGCAGGTCGGCCACGTCGTACGCTGACTGGCCCGAGTAGTCCACGTGCTCAGGGCTGGTCTCGTTCATGTGCCGGAGCGCCTGGATCCGGGACTTCACTCCAGACTTGCGGAAAATGCCAACCTGCCAGAGCAGAGCGGGGGTGAGCGGGCACCGGCCTGGGTGGGCACCTGTGGGACAGGCAAAGACTCCCTCCCAAAGGGATCATCCCTGAACCCAGAGGAGACACTGAGTGAGGTATGGCCACAGGGATGGTGCTGGGTTCCCATGGACAATCCCACCCTCCTGCTTCAGCACACACCACAAGAGGTGAACAAAGGACCCCTAGAGCTGTTTTCCCCCCCAAATCCCAGCAGCCACGGCCTCACCTGGTCCAGGCACTGGCTGCGCAAGTAGCGCATGGCCTGTTGGATGCTCTGGGGCAGGGGCTGCCCCGTCCGCTGCACGTTGACGATGGGTGGCACCCCAAAAACCATCTTGTCCCTGTAGTCAGGGACTTTACTGCGCTTCATGAACTTGGGGACAGTCCTGCAGAGTGGGACAGAGAGACGTCAGTGCAATGATCGGTGTCCTCAGCACCTCCCCTCACAGAGGAGCAGGATCCTGGGAACACACACACATAAACACATTTCTGCAGTATTTGGAATACAAGCAAGGCAGTTTCCCAGCAGGAATGGCAGCACCTTTTATTAGGCTAAAATAATTTTGTTACTTGGCTATGAAAAGAAACCACTGTCCCACTCTCTTATGTTGCTGCAGCACTTTTAATGCCCCACAAATACGTGCAGCTCCCACAGCGGCAGATGATGCCAGGAGCTCCCTGGAAGCCCGGGTGATGCCAGGAGCCTGGGGCTCAGCTCTGGCTCACACTTGCCAAAGCAGCCAGCCCTTGGTTTAGCTTTTCCCCCTCCACACTCTGAAGATGCCCCAGGCTGGGGACACAGCACGAGCCCGTGGGCCCCTTCCTGGTCCCCCTTGCCCCAACTCACCACGTCCAGGCCTGCTTGTGGGGCACAGAGTACTTCTCCATGATGGCTGTGAGCCGGAGCAGGGAGCACTTCTGGAGCAGGTTGAGCTGGGCTGAGGACTGGCGGTTGATCTCCAGCGAGGCTGAGTTCAGGCTGGGCCGGTGCGAGTTCTGGAAGCTGTGCCAACGCAGCTTTCTGGGGACACACGGGACATTCCCAGCTGAAGAAACTCCCACTGCACTCCAGTCCTTCATGGTTACTGCCACATCACCCTCCAGCACAGCCAAACTGGGTGAGGAAAGCCAGAGAGCAAGAACCCCAGGGAGTACTGGCACAGGGGAGGCACGTACCCGCTGCGTTTACACTCGTTATTAATCAATGAAAACCCCTTTAATCGCGGGTCTGTGCAGGCACACAGGGCCGGCAGCGGTGGCAGCGGTGTCCTGCGGCCACCAGGGCGCACCCGCGCCCCGCGCTGCGCTGCCCTGCCCGCGCCGTGCGGCTCCGGCAGCGCTCCCCTCCCTCCCGCTCCTGCCTTCCGGGAGGAGCCGATCATCCAGCCCCCAAGAACGGGATCGGGCGCTGCTCCCCAGACCCACAGGCTGTGTACTCCTCCCTGCTGCAGCAGCCCCGACCCTGGGAGTGTTCACGGCCAGGCTGGACGGGGTTTGGAGCAGTATGGTCTGGTGGAAAGTGTCCCTGCCCATAGCGGAGGGGGTGGAACGAGATGGTCTCTATGGTCCCTTCCCACCCAAACCACCTCGGGATTCTGTGGTACCTGCAGGGTCTCGTGAGGGATGCTCCTACCCCCGAATCCCGGCGCTCCCGTGTCTCGATCTCTTCAGCCTCATTGAGGGAGTTCCCAGTGCTATCAAAGTCACTGGCAGAGGTGCCAACATCTGACATGGACTGTTCTTCGAAATGCAGGTTGGAGGGTTCCCCTCCCGAGTCCGACTCCTCCTCATCCTCCTCTTCGTCGCCCCCTTCCTCTCCATCCAGGCCAGGGGAGACGGCTTTACACCAGAGCTCCACCTTCTTCTGCAGCATCCCCATCTGCTGCAGGATGTCGTCGAGGTTCTTGAAGTCAACCTCCCCGTCCTTGCAGAAATCCTCGCTGCTGCCGAAGTCCGGCACGTTGTCGTAGACGCTGACGCGGCTGCCCAGGGAGCTGCAGGAGCCCCGGCGCCGGCGGGCGAAGCCCCTCGGGGAGGACGAGCCCTCCACGCTGCTGCCGCTGCCGCCCCCGCCCAGCCCCACGGCCGCGCTCCCGGCGCTCCAGTGCGTCAGGGAACTGCCGGCCAGGGGACACAAGCTCTCGATGGACAGGGATTTGGGGAAGGTGCCGGGCTTGTGGTCACAGGGGATATAGACCAGGCAATCGCCATGGCGAGCCCGGCGCTGGCACTCGGCAGCAGCCCAGGCACAGCCGGCGGCAGGGGCTGTGTCTGTGTCGTAATCCTCCAAATAAACTCCACCGCGTTTGGGGTCAGAGCTGCCCTTGGTGCCCCCGGGGCCGAGCAGGCGGTTAGTCCTGTATGATACCGAGAAGAAGTGTTTTTTGCTGTGGAAAGAGGCAGGTGTCCCTCTTTTAGAGGAGTTGGTCCGGGTGGCTGCAAGGTCCTCATCATCCTTCAGAGAGCCCCATCCTGGCGGGAGAGTGGCGCTGCTGTGCGGAGCCACCCTGCCGTCTGGGCTGGGTTTCTCCTTGTCCTTCCTCCGCAGGGACTCGATCCGCTTCAGGAAGCTTCGAGACCGTCGCTTCTTCAGCTTCTCCTTAGAGGTCTCTCCCTGGCCCGAGGGCTGCTCTGGGGCAGAGCCCTCGCTCTGGCTGCAGCTGGAGGCGGTGGCAGCGGCACGGAGGGGGGACAGGGGCTGGGATGGCACAGCTGCATTGCCCAGCGTGCCGCCCGTGCCACCCACGCTGCCCACACTGCCCGTGCTGTGCAGGGACGTGGCCTCGGGGTTGGTGCTGAGGTCTGTGAGGACGCTCTCACGGCTGGACACCGGGTGCATGGTGCAGCTCAGGGCCCCCGAGCCCTGGGACACGACATCGGCGGACCCCACCCGTGACCACCTTTTGCTGTCCCTCTGGTAGGACCACCGGGTGCTGATGGCAAAGTCGACTTCCTCCTCAGAGTCTTCATTCTGTGGGTGGTTGAGAACAGGGGATGATCAATCAGTTGGAGCCATTGAGGGTCAGCACATCCCCCCACCTCAGAGGGGCACAGCCACCAGCATGGCCCCAGGTGGGGAGGAGAGCAGCGTGGTCACCTCTTAAACCAGCTCAGGACCCCTTTGGCAGTGGAGGCCTCCAGGAGCCACTCTGTGCCCAGGGCAGTCCCAGAGCTCACCAGGACACTGCCCCCACATCGAGCACATGATCCCCTGCACCCCTCAGCCCCTCACCTGCCTCGAGCATCCAGGATGCTTTACCTGTTTACGCTGAAAGTGAACATCCAGCTTCATGGAGGCACAGGTGTTCAGGGTCATCAGCCTCCTGCAAGAAACAGAGTGGCTTTACCCTGGTCCCAGCCCCTGCCCCAACCACAGGGATGGCTTTGGCTTCTTTTGATTTTCCTGCCTTAGAGCCTTGGCTGTGCCTGTCACCTGCTGCTTTGAGTCCACAGTCAGAAGGACACCTGACTAACAAGGGGACAATGCCAGCAGATGGTAGCCCAAGCCAGGCAATGCCCATGCCAGCTGCTGTGGCAAGTGGGCAGGGGTGGTCTGCTCCAGGCTACTAAAGCAAAATCACCTCAGAAGCTCCTGTGCCCCAGATAGGGAATGACTAAAGGACCTGAAAGCTCAGAGAGGGAGGGACAGGCAGAGACCTCCCATCATCTCCTGCCTCACTGCACCCAGGAAATGGCACAGGGATCCCCTCCTGCGCAGCACAGCAGCCTCTCTGCTGGGAAACAAATAGGAAACAGACCCTGTTCCTGCCTCTGCTCTGCTCTGGGTGGGAGGGACGGCACGGAGCCAGCACAGGGACATGGCTGTGATGATGTGTCCTGAGAGCCAAGGCAGGGCTGAGTCACAGCACTGAGTGACACACAGCCCATCCAGACTGACCATCGGTCAGTGCCCCGCTGTGGGTGCCAGCTCTGGTGTGCTCTGAGTCCCCCCACGCTGCTCTCTGCACTCCAGCCCTGCACAGCTCCCAAACCTGCAGCTGCAGCAGCGCCGTGCCCAGGTGGAAACTGGGCTGGGCTGCATTGCCCAGTACTGGGACAACCAGCATCACATGGAGCAGAGAAACCTCCTGTTTCCCTGGAACCCCCCAACACCAGCAATGTTCCCTGATCTAACCACTGAGCCCTCACTACAGAGGGAGTGACAGCGCTGGAGCGGGCTCTGGGCCCAGCCAAGGTCAAGGCAGGCACCCTATAAGCCCACCACCCCATCAGCCTGGGCTGCTGTCCTTGTCTGTGCCACATCCCCCTGCTGATTCCATGTGAGGGGGAGCAAGGGAGCATTACCTGCACAGGGATTTGAGGGAATCCTGGTCCAGGAAGCTGTGGTCCTTCTTCACAGCACTGATGTCAAGAGGGAATGACGACTCTGGGGAAGGAAGTGACATCAGTGGCAGATCCCAAGCCAGCTGCTCCATCAGGGACAAAGGACAGCAGTGGGCATGGGAAGAGGAGGAAAGGCTGAAGTGGCTGGAGATGACCGGGAGGTGGGGCATGCCCAGGGTCTCTGGGCACGGTTCTTCCCAGGTATGTTAGGTGAGGGTGATAAGACACCTCCATTCAGTTCCCTGCTCATCCCTGAGCACAGACAGCTCTGCTGGGATCGTGCATGTGGGACCTGGACCTTCAGCCCCCAGGGTCTCTATCCATCTGTCTGTGAAGCCATGGAGTGTGATCACCACGGGAAGGGAAACAGAGGGAAACACTTGGAGGATGTGGGAAGTTCTGTGGCCAGAGGCTGGAGAAGGGTTGGTTGATTCACAGACTGCAGCACCAGCACCGCTCCTCGCTGCCCAGCTGTGAGCACTGTCTGGGGCCAGCACCTGGGGCTGGGCATCCCGGCAGGAACACGTGTGGCCTGCCCCCCAAAATAGGCACTGGCAGCAAACAGGCTGCTCATGAAGCCATCACGGGGGATGTGCTGCAGGGGGCGGGGGAAGTGCCCGGCCGAACAATGGCCCTGGCTTCGGCCGCCCCAGCCCCGCTTCCCGCTATTGTCCGGCAGGACGGGCCCGGCTGCGGCCGCCGCTGCTCGCACCGCCGGGACCAGCATCCCCCCGGGGCTTCCAAGCACACACAGCTGAGCTCTGTGAGCCACACCACAGCCACCCTGCCACCGCCCGGGGCGCCTGGCACAGGAGCTGGGAGTGGGACCATGTCTGATCCAGGCTGAGCGCTCAGAACAGGCTGGAGCAGGGCAGGGGTTGCGGGAGTGGGGAGGGATGGAAGGAGGGAGAACACGCTCGCTCTCCACGTTACCTCCACTATGCTCCCACCCACGGCAAACACTCCCTGAACCACTTCAGAGCTGATGGCTCTCCAAAGCCTGGCTGCCCATGGCCAAAGCAGCCGCCCCAGGATTCCTCAGAGCCCTGCCTGAAGGGGAAAAGTTCAGGAATGCAGGGAAGTTAACTGGCGGGTTATCCAGGCCGTGGCCAAGGGCTCAAAGTGTAACAAACAATCATATAATCAGTAAGCAATCCCCTCCTCTCCCTGGAGCTGTGGGCGCTGTCCCTGCAGCCCCCCTTGGAATCTGGCTGAGATAGAGGCTCTGGGCAGGTACAGAGCAAGGTCAGGGCAGGAGGCAGCTCTCACCTTCGTACAGCTGGGCATACTGGGGGAACCCCGCTGCCCGCAGCCAGTCACACGCTTTCTTGGCTTCAATTTCTGTAAGAAAGCAAAGAACCAGCCTGAGCATCCTGCAGCAGCAACGCCCTGAGAACACAGCCCACACCCCCAGAGTCCTGACAGCAAGCCAATGTTCCATGTGCACAGAGCAGAGATGTGTGGCTGCAGAGCCAGGGGGCCTGGGCAGACACAGTTCAGCTGCAGCTCTCTGCCAGCACTGGGCAAAGAGCAGGAGGTGACAGTGATGCCACCTGAATGACAGGGCCACAAGATGCAGTTTTAACCTTCTGATGAAACGTTTTGTTTCTGAACCCTCCAAACCAAACACAGTTCTCGGCCAGGCAGGAGAGGAAGATCTTTCTTTGTAATCATCAGTTCAGAGATCATCAAAGCTCAGCGTTGATCACTTCTGCAAACATCCCTGAGCAAAGGCTGCCAAAGAAACCCTTCCTCCCCACCTCCTTCCCATCACCCAGCCTTCTCCACCTCTTCTTTCAAGCTGGTGTTCATCCCAGTCAGCACCAAATCCCTGGTGGGGCTCTTCACCCCTTGCCCAGCTGGTTCCCACCCCTCACAAAGGGATCAGCCATCGCCCAGATGAGCCCATTCAGCAGCCAGCAGTATTTCCTGGGAAATTCCTCCAGTTTAGAGAAACTGAGGGAAAACAGCCCCGAGCTCCCGCAGGCACAGCGAGTCATTGCCAAGTGTCAGCACCCATTGGCCCGATGACATTTCTGCTGCTGAGGGTGACAACATCTGACCTCAGGGGTAGAAAATGCCTTGGCAGCCTCAGGGTCTGATCTGTCCCTGCTGGAGGCACACGGCGGGCTGAGGCCAGACCCACCCAGCACTGGAATACCCTGATTCCATCCCCATCCGCCCACTGCCTCAGCCCAGAGCTCTGGCTACAGTTTGCATTCCCAATTCCAGACTTACAGAAGCAAAAAAAAAAAGTTCCAAATAAGCAGCTCAGTTCAGGACAGGACTAAGCCAAAGCCCTGGACCCAAATACTTGGCAAGTTTTGGGAAGAAGTTTTGGAATGAGCATCTGGATCCGGGTCCAAACCACACAGCTGTCATTAAACATGCCATGAGTCCTGCCAAAGCCCAGGGCTGACCCCTCCTGCCCCCAACAGGGCTCTGACCCAGCAATCCCAGTGGAGAACTCAACCCCGGAGCCATCCTGGGTCAGCTGCTCCATGTGGAGCACCACATCCCTCCCAAGGAACTCAGCACCCCACAAGGAGAACACCCCATGGCTGCATCTCTCCATCAGGAGGACACCAAGCCTGGTAGTCCCTGGGAATGCTCTCTGGCCATGTCAGCTCTGGAAGCAGATCCCTCCTGCAGTGGGCAGGACCCAGGGACAGGCACTTCCCAAAGCCCCTGCCAGTTCCCACCGCTGCCTGACTCTGCTCCCAGTGGGAATTCCATGGGAGCAATCCCAACCAGGGACTGCAGCTCCGTGTGCCCCAAGCCATGAGCAAAACCAGCAATGTCCCACCTGTGCCACGGATGCTGCTCCAGGGACGGGTCTGGCGGAGGGCAGCAGGAGCAGGGCCCTGGCTGAGCTTACCCCTGCCCACAGCGGGGCTCAGCTGGTACCAGAGCATGGCTGGGGCCACACCAGAGCCTGGTGACACCCAGTGTGACCACGGCCACCCCAGCCAGAGCCCAGGGCTGCAGCAGGATGCTCTCTCCGTGCAGGACTGGGCTCAGCCTCCCATCACCGTGGTGGAAATGCGGAGTCAGAGCACGACATTTCCTTCCCTCCTCCACCCTCCCCACGCAGGGCTGGCAGGGGGCCAGGGCCCCAAACCTCCACCCCTCCTGTCCTCTCCAGCAGCCAGCTCCGAGACTCTGCCTGCTCTGACAAGTCCTGCATCCCCCCAGAGCCCCTCCAGCAGGGAGAAGCCCCTTAGAGCAGGGGGATGTTTGACCAGCCCAGGCTGAGCTCTCCTGATGTAGAAGTGCTGTCACAGAAAAGGTTTCCAAGTATCCTGTCCCAGAGGGAGCCAGCAGCCAGCTTCCTCCTCTTCCTGCCCTTCCCATGGACGTGCTTTCCCAGGGAAGTGCAGGAAAGGCCGGGCAGGCAAACACTCCTGCCGTGGGATGCTGGGCACAGGGTCACCCATTCCAGCCGGGTTCCCAGCCCTCCCTGTCACCTCTCAGGAGCCTCACTGTCGGGCAGGGTGATGGGGCCCGAGCCCAGCACACATCCCTGGCTGCAGCCTCCACTGGGAATGCAGCCTGAGCCCAGGGATTGCTGCCCAGAGACCCTCCACCCTCCACCCCGCTCAACCTGAGCCCCAGGCAGCAGTGACAGAAATGGGTTGCCAACATCTCAAGATACCAGGATTCCCTGATGTCTAATGCAGGCTCATCAAGCACTACATCCACTCTCAGCAGGGCACAAAGAGGGTCTCCATGCCTCCACTGGTCAGCAAATAATTTCCAGGAGCTTACAGCAACTCAATATCTTATAGCAACTCAATATCTTTGAGATCTGCGGTTTAAATAGTGCAGAAATCATCCCACTCCAGTTGCATAGCAGGAGGAGCTGGCAGAGGGTAGAGGCAGAGTCCATGCATCCCTGAGAAACAAGGGGATAAATCCCACCAGCTTCCTGACTGCAGGCAGGGAAGGCAGACCAGCAGCCCCGTTATGTTTCATGTTCCAAAGGAAGCTCTCCATGGGAGATGAGCCCTCAGGAAATGCCTGGACAACCCCATGGGGAAACCAGCACCAACACCTTCAGTGGAAAAAGCTCCCAGTGGTGCACCATCCTATGGGCCACCAGAGAATCCTCCCCCAGCAAAGCCTCTGCCCTTGTCCAGCAGCTGCTGAGGCTGGATGGTGCTTCCCAAGGAAAAGGTTTCCACAGTAGTTCTCCCATGCCACGCACCCAGCAAGGGGCAGAGATGTAAACCAAGCACCACCACGGTCCATCAGAAACCCCCCAAGTGGGTCCAGACCCCCCAGCCTGACCTCCCAACACCCCCAGGAAGGGGTGGAAATCAAAAATGAAGGAAGAGAAGATGTTCTGATTGTTCCAGAAGAAAAGGATGAAAACCAACACTGAAGTGGAGAAAAAAGGACAAAGTTTCCCAATCCCTTTCTTGCAGTGACTGCACTGTGGCATTTTCCTGGGGCAGCACTGGTGACTCTGGCAGGAATGGCTCCTGGCTGTGAGTGTCTGGAGCCTGATATTTCTCTCTCAAGTGCTTTTGGTGCTCCATCCACCCACTCTGGAACAGGCGTGAACCAGGAAAAAAGGGAAAAGCCCAGGGCATTCCATAAAAGCTCTAAAATAAGCAACCTGGAACACTGGAGGCCAGCAGAATTACAGGCAGGAAAGCCACTTCCCAGAACCCCAGCTCTGCACTTTAACAATCAAAACTGACAAGAAGTCCCAGGCCAGGCTCTCAGCTTCCCACAGCAAGGTTCCAAATCCCCATAAAACGTCCCACACAGCCAATTAGCATGTGAGGAGAAAACCCCACCACAAAATTGCTCACATGTTACCTCATGGAAAGCTGGAAGCAGCTGCCTGGCACTGCGGGGGAAGCTTCAGCCCCAGCACCAAGGGGAGAAAATTGCTCTTTTTCCTTTCGTGTTGGTGTGATTTCTTTCCATCCTGCCTGAAAGTAAAACTGCCTACAACAGGGACTTTCCTTCCCAGCTATAAGCAGAAGTTTCTTGCCTGCCTTTTACAGGAATGACAGGAAGTCCCAACTCCTCTCCTGAACCAGGGGGATGTGCCCTCACTGCTTGAGAACATGAGGAGCTGAATGGGGTGTCCCATGGGAAAGGTGTATGCTACCAGGGACAGAGGGACTGACTCTGCCTGGAGAAATCAGAGCTGCCTTCCTGAGCAGGGCATCTCTCCCACAGCAGCCAAGGGCCAATCCTAGACCCTCCCAGGGGGGTTTGGAGGAAGCCCCCATGGTTCCACAGCTGGAACTCACTGCCCACCCAGCTGGGCTCTTGGGGCAGGGGGCACACAGAGCTCCACACTGCCAGCCACGGGCACCTCCTGCTTCCAGCTGCCAGCTCCACTCAGCAGAGGGCAGAGATTTTGGAGCTGCCAGCACAGACATGGACAGGGCACATGGACAGGAATGAGGAATGCTCTTGGATGTTCTCCCAGACACGGCGCGTTTCCATAATTAACCTTCACACAGTAAATAGGTCCCACAAGCTTTGGGAACTGCTCCTTGCTATGTCACCAATCAGGAATTGCTCAAATGCCTCCTTCACCTCCAGCCCTGAAATGTCTGCTCCAAGGGCATTGCTGCCAGGAGATGGCACCTGGCAGGAGGGATGGCAGAAGAGCCCTCTGCCACCCCCAGAGAGCTGCTGGGAACATGAACGCGAGGGACATCCAGGGGTAAAAATGATCCTAGAGGTTGCACAGGAATTGCTGGATGGTGTCCGTGGGTACTGGCTGGTACAACCCACACAGGAACCCCTCTGGCCACCACAGGGCAGGGGGACTGTGGTTGTTGGGTGTCTGGATCAGATCTGGATCACAATCCCTGCAGGCTGGGCACAGAGACCCCCAGCAGCACCATCAGAGCCCCCCAGAGCTCTCCCCTGCCTTATCTCTGCCCACTCATCCCTCCGCTGGGCTCCAGAGCTGCGTGTGACCACCCTTATCAGCTGAATGTGGTAGCTCTCATTTCCTCCCCTCAAACGAACCCAACAGCAGCCTCAGGTCTGGTTTACTCAGCCCTTCACGCCCACAGTGTGCAGAGCTTTGTGCTGCACCACGCAGGAGTGCGGGCACCAGGAAACCGAGGTGAGGCTGCAGCACTCGTCCACCCAAAAGGAGGCACCTGGGAGAGGGGCCCAGCCTGCTCAGAGAACACCTCTGCTTCCTCAAACAACACTCAGAACAACATAAATTCAGGTCTGCAGCCAGTGCTGTCTTTAGTAAAGATGAGAAGGAAGCACTGAAGCAGACATATTGGCCACAAGAAATGACGTGTAGGATTATGGAATCATGGAATGGTTTAAGCTGGGAAAGCTGTTTAAGATCTTCGAGTCCAGCACTGCCAAGGACACCACTAACCCAAGTCCCTTCTTCACACCAAAACATCTTCACAGACCCCACAGGGCAGGGCTGAACATGGGATGCACAGAAGGACTGAGTGCTCTGGGACATGCCATCTGATGGACACTGGCAGCAGGACACAGTGAAGTGGCAGAGACCAAGTCAGTGTCCCCTGGCACTGCTGTGATGGCTACGGGAGTGTCCTACATCACATTACAGATTCCTGCTCCTCCAGGCAGCTCCTCAGAGTCTTGTAGCCCCTTGAGCCTACAGGACACCTCCTCCCAGCAGCTCCAGAGCACTCGGGAGCAGGAGCTCTGCACGTCCCACTGCTCTGGCTGCAGCTGCAGAGCAGATGTCTGGGGGGAGCAAGGGATGGAAAAAGAGAGGAACAGAAACAAAGGACCAGGAAGGTGAGGACCCTGATGCGTCCTTGCCTCCCACACCTGCATTTCTGCAGCTGCTCTGACCCCAGAGGAACAACAGAGAGGGCAGGACTGTCCCACTGTGCTGGGAGCACACAGCAGCAGCCCACCACGCCTGAGGGCAAGCCCAACATGGTGGGAACCTGGGGTTCCATCTCTGAAAAGGCAATGGCAAAGCAAGCTCAGAGCAAAGAGAATCTCTGGCTCCAGCTCATCCTGTGCAGAAGGTCTATCAGTGCCAGCACAGCCACCAGCCACCTTTGCCAGATCCAGGCTTGGGGTGAAGTTTCTTCCTTCTCTTTGGTGTTTGGTGAAGCCAGAAAGGAAAATCCAGAAGAGAATCCCAGAATAGTTTGGGTTGGAAGGGACCTTGGTGATTACTCATTCTGGCCCTCTGCCATGGGCAGGGACACCTTCTACAACCCCAGGTTGCTCCAAGCCTCATCCAACCTGACCTAGAACAGTCATGAGGCATCCACAAGGAGCCAGATGAGAACAGCTACTTGGATCCTGAAGAAAATCAATCTGTCTTGCCCATCCTGTAGTCCACCCTTTCTAAAATTGCACTGTTTTCCTGTTGGCCATCCCATGGACCTCACACGCCCTTTGTTTGGACAAGCGGACGCCGTCGGTCCGAGGGCAGCCAGCAGTGCTGGAGCTTTGGCATCCATCACCCACCACAGGTACCAGCCAGGCTGCTCCTCCCAGTGAGGAGGATCACATCTCACTTTTCTTTAGATGGACAACAGCAAAAGTTTTCCAGTTTTCCAGTTTTCACCACCTGGAAGAGCGTTAAACCCAGCATGGACTGAGGTCAGCGTCCAGAGTACTGCACGAGACCCAACCCCAGCCACCACCAAAGGCCAAGGAAGGCCAAGCCAAAGGAAAACACCAACAGTTCTGCTAAAAAAACAGAACCAGCAGCAGTTCTGGCTCTGCCAGGAGTTCCAATCACCCACTGGAGCATTTGTATCTCCCATGGATGTGACCTGCTGCAGCTGCTCTCCTGCTTCCCACGCCGAGGAACAACCTCCAGCTCCTGCTGCTAAATCCAGGCACTAAAGAACAGTTATTTCCTTAATACACGAGGGAATGCCCTCCTACTTTTATGCATTTATTTAGCATAAACACGTGTGTTACCAGAGGAACCCATGGAGCAGAATTCCCTTGTGGTCTTGCTGCAGCTTTTTCCATGTTGTACAGAATCACAAACCCATCCCATTGCTGGCTGAAGAATGCTCAGGTTCCAGCAGCTTTGGTGGGAGCCCTACATGTCCCCAGGGACAGGGAGCCCAAACCACAGCTGTCACACCCAGCCAGTAGCCACTGCCACAGCCCTGGCATGGGCACGAGCCCTTGCAGCAAGGAACAGGCACTGAATTCCCAGCAGAGCCATGAATGGTTAGTTTAGGGCTCTCTTCTTCCCTTTCGCAATACAAAAATAACCCCAAATCAAGTATTTCCCAGCTCAGCACATGATCCTTCCTCCTTCCCCACCAGACTCAGCTTTGGTTTATCAACTGATCCCTGCGGCCCAGGGGGAAGTACAGGTGCCTGCATGTGCTCCTTGCTAAACTCCTGAAATCCCAGAAAAATCTGCAAAATCCAGGAGTTTAGCCCCAAGGAGTCCTGGATGTGCAGCTGAGCACAAGGCCCCCCTCAGCCCACGGGGTGCAGGCTCAGAACCCCTGTCCATGCAGAGACCCCCTCCAGCACTGCCCCAGATCAAGGCATAACCTAAACTCCAAAAACACAGCCAAGGGACATTTCTCAGGGGGACACGGGTCTGTGTGCCCAGGGGAAGGACTGTCACCAGCTCCCAGGTCTCTCCCATCAGGACCCCCTTCTGCTGCACCCCACGCCCACGGGCACCGCTTGGGGTATTTCCACCTCCACCCCACAGCTCCAAACTCCGTTTTTTTTCTCATTCCTTCTTCTGGAAACTGCTTTTAAATCAGTGAATTGGTGTCAGCAGATGATGCCACATCCCAGAGCACGGCTGGCACCAGCACCATGGCACCCCTGGCCATGCCTGCCAGGGCCGGGGGGGTTCGGGCTCACACGAAAGGATTTTGGCTCGGGAAACAACCGGAGATCAGGAGGAGCGCTCCCACCGGCTTGGCTGGCTCTGGCAGAAATAAACCCAAATATTGCCAGGGCTGCAGCTCCAGTGGGGAGCAGGATGGGTGAGGAGAAGCTCTGGCGCTGTGACTGAGGCCAGCCCGTGCTGTGTCACCACCACCGCCGCTCGCATCCCTGCCCCGCTCAGCCGCATCCCCGGTCCCAGCAAGGCACAGGGCTCCTGCACAGCCCCGCTCCGGGCACGGGAAAAAACGGGGAAGGAAATTCTGGTTTTCGAGAAAAGACTTAAAAAAAAAACCTCCCCAACAATTTTAACAACAACACAAGCGACACCTCTGAACCCTGCGCTCGCCCCCGCTGCGTAAAAGCCGGAGCAAACCGCCCTGCTGCACAGGAAACGCTGCTTCCAAGAAATCTCTAACAAGAAAAAAAGGTCATTTTAGAGCCTTTCCCACCTCCCCCGAGAGCGTTTGCTGGCTGGAGCCTCCCAATCCAAACACAGAGCCGGGGCACGAGCAGACTCACCATGGCAGGAGCTGTTAATCCCGGCTTTGTTCATTGGAACCCGTGGATTAAACGCAGAAAAAAAATATCAGCATGACCCCCCCAGCCTCCTTCACGCCCTCCTCGGCCACCCAGCACTGTCCAGCGGCGGCAAGAGACCTTCCATGGCAGAGATGCAGGGCTGTGCCGAGCCGTGCCGAGCCGAGCCGTGTCCCCGGCAAACAGGACACGCCGGCCCCGCAGGGCTGAGCGCCACGGCGGGGGTGGGAGCGCCGGGAGGGCTCCATCCGGCACCGCTCCCAGCCCCGCCGTCCTGCCCAGCCCAGCACGGACCCGTCCTGCCCGGCTCGGCACCCCGGGGCCGCCAGGTGAGCCGCAGCTTCCCGTGCCAAGCCGAGAAATAAAGGGTTAAGGGCGAAGCGTCCCGCACAGTCTGTCCTGCCTGGCAGGACACCGGGATGGACACCCCAAAACCCCCTCTCATCATCAGACTGGCCACCCTCATCATCATCAAACCAGAGCTGTGAGCCTCAGCTGAGGCTCCTCTTGGAGCAGGACAACAGGAGCTGCCAGCAGGTTCTGCGTGCCAGGGATGGGAAAAGTGACAGCCAAGGCTGGATCAGCATAAATTTCCCAGTCCCTCAAGATATCAAAGAGGGGAAAAAGCTCAAAAAGATGGTTGAGGGATAAGAACAGCAGTTCTTGAGTTCTTTGCAATGTGAGATATCCAGATTAAATCACCCAATTCCCTACAAATTTACAGTTTGTGCTGAGCCCAGTGTGCTCCACCTGCCCTGGGAATGTTTCTTCTCCATGCAGCAGGAGTCTGCTCACCTCTCAGCCCAAGCAGAGGGGTCAGCACAGTCCAAGCAAGAAGCTGTGGCTGACACGGGATTAGTCTCTGCAATGAAAACCACATTCTGTGTGCCTGCACTTCCCAAACCAGAGCTCTGGCATAAATCATTCCCAGAATGAGCTGAGCATCATCTCCCCTTGCTTCTGATTCCCGGTGAGTATCACCATAGGTCTCTTATCCCTACCCAGGGATACAGCACTGGAAAACATCCCATCTGCCCTCAGCACATGGTCTACACTTTTTTCTTCATCTCCCAACTGGAAGGAGATGATGTTGGGGCTGGAGTTGAAACTCAAGGCTGCCCATTCCTTATGGAGCTAGCAGGAGGTGCCAGGACAGCAGGACAATGGCATTTCGAAGAAGTCTTAGAGGATGCCACAGTTTTCCAAAGAGACAAAGGAACATTTCAAAAAAATACAGAAGTCTCCTTTCCAGGAATGTGGGGAATGTCAGGGAATATTATAAAACAGGATGCAAAACCTGGCCTCAAGCAATATTAGAGACTCTTACGCTGCTCTGCCAGGCAAGATGCTGAATCCCAATGGAAGATAATTCAGGGGAATGGCAGAGTCAGCTTACATGGTCCCATCCATCTGCCTCCCACCAGAGAATCCAGCACAGGTCTGGTGGGCCCCTTCCCACAGCCAAGCCCACCCTGCACCCGGGCATAGACCAAACCAGGGTCCTTTATGTAAAAAACAGCATTTCTGAGGAGCCAAGGCAAGCAAAGCCTTGTGGCACACAGAGGAGAGCCGTGGATCAGGAAGGATCCCAGGATGCACAAAGGGATCTGGGCTGCTCCGTGGCTAAAAGACGATCCCAAATCGAAGATCTTTGCTGTAAGTCAGGTGGAACACGTCCCAGACATGGTTCAAACAACTCCTCTTCAATTTGGTTAATTAACCAAGCACTTCCCAGCCTTCTGAGGGATTTCCAGGAGCTCACACCCTGGCACAGCCATTCCCGCTCACGGGAAGTTATGACGCCGAGCACACCGGAGCCAGAGTGGTGGCTGCCAACAGCAGGGTCAGGAGCAGAGGAACAGCTCCTGGGGTCAGGAGAAGGAGAAGCCCAGGGGTCAGCAGGCAGCAGGAAGCCCCAGTTCCACACATCAACCACTTGCAGTAGGAAGCAGAGGCCAGTTACTGGCAGAGCAGTGCCTTTGGCAGGAATGGGCATGTTTGTTCCAGCTTCCCTTCCATGTGAAAGCCCCTCTGTAAGGAAAAGGTTTGTCACAGCAAGGCCCACTTGGGTTTTTTTGTCTGGGCCTGACTGCACAATGGCCTCGCTGGTGCTCACAGCTGGGCATGGTGAGGATGGGGCTGCTCGTGGCTGACAGATCTCCTCCTGATGGTGGGCTGATGCCAGGGCTGGCAAAGGCTCCAGCCTGTTCAGAGCTTCCCAGGGGTGATACTAAGAACACTTTGCCCTCAAAATAGTCATTCTGGAATAGCCACTGCTTTCACACAGGGAGGAACCTCCCCAGCCAAACCCCCACCACAGCAGCTGTGCATGGCAGGGGAGCCATCCCCAGCAGTCAGGGCTGTGTCTTTCAGAACAGCACTCTAAAATGCTCGTCTTTCTCCAAGCAAACATTCCCTTCCAGTCCCAGCAGTGTGCAGCAGTTGCCCCACTGGTGTTTCTGAGGAAGCCTTTGCCTCAGCAGAGCTCTCCCCCCGTGCTGCTGGCTGACATGTTTGTGGTCAATCAATCAGCTCATACCCTTCTAGAACTTTATCCATCGAATTTTATGATTAATTTTTGACTCAAATGCGAGTTTTCAGAAGGGACCCAAAGCCCCAACACACCTCAGCATCTCCGAGGATGAGCAGCACCTGCCCCCAGCTCCATCCAAAACAGCTGGTGCCTTGACTTGCCCAAAATCCCAGTCCCAGTGCCTGGACCCGTGGCTGCTCACCCAGCACTGCCTCACTGAGCCATGCCCACAAGGCCAGCCATGCTCCAGTGCCCTGCCTGGCATGTGACAGGTGACACTGAGCCGTGACCGCCGCTCGCAAGGACGCGCTGCTCTTCCCGCCGGCTGCTCACCCAGTGCTTCATTCCCACCTGCCCACAGCACTGTGGGGTGGCACAAGGTCCCTGCAGCCTGAGAGCACCTGCAGGGCTGCAGGAGCTGATCTTGGCTCTCCTCGGTCTCCAGAGCATTCCCAGAGAGGGGTGGGATATGGCATCTCCTCCCCCTTCCACGGCAGAACACCCCCGTGCCCATCCCCACCCAGGAGCTGGGCAGAGCTGGAGATGAGCTGAAGGGGAGCAGTGCTGGAACAACAGGGAAAGCACTGACAAAGCCACCACTCCATGCCACTGAGGCTGAGGAGCCTGGCCAAGAAACACAAATGCTCAATAATCCATGGAACCCAGTCTAACACATCTTCCATGCTGCCAGGGGCCCTTCACGGCTCAGTCCCTGCTCAAGGAGCAGCATGAGAGCAGGAAAATCCCAGGTGAAGCAGCTGGGCAGGTGAGTGACTGCCAGCACAGCCAGAGAACAGCCCAGGAACAGCCAAGATCTCCGTGGGTGCTGGCATTAAGGAGAGAATGGGATCTCTGAAGATTTGAGTTCCATCCTGAGCCAGCACTGAGCACTCAGGGGGATGTGGCCCTGCCCAGACAGATGTTCTTAACTCACAAAGTTTCCTTCTGTCCTCAGAGACCATTGATAAAATATCAGTGAACCTTATCAAACACCAATCATTGAAACTCCTGACCTCACTATCAATGTCTTCTCCAACTGCTGTGGCCAAAGAAACAGAGACACAAGGCTCCTTCCCCAGGACCCTGCCTGGGGGACCCCAGCCCAACCCTCAGAGCAAAAATTGACACCCAAAGCAGGGAGGGAGCAGGGGCTGAGGTGGGGGCGGCCACAAAGTGACTTTGCTTTGCTGAGAAGGGCAGGAAGGAAAAGCGTCAACCTGCGAGCTCAGCCAAGGGTCCAGCACTGCTTCCTGCCCCGGTTCTGCAGAGAACCTCATTAATGAGCCAACAGCTGCAGCTCCCCAGCCCCTAACAGTGTTCACAGAAACAAAAAATTAATGAAAAAACAATCCCTGCTGCTCGAGCAGGTGGGAAGGCTGTGGAGAGCAGGAGAAGAGAGGCACCCTCACAGCCCAAGCTCCAGGGACAGCGTGATCCCCACCAGGCTTCCTCAGTCAGAGGAAGAGCTTTGGGCACACCCAGCTCCTCTCAAAGCAGCCTCTGCCGGTGGGGAAGGACATCCACCCAAAACTCACCAGGTCCCAGCCTGCTCCTGCTGCACCTCCCTGTGCCTGGGATCCTGCAGGAGCCAGAGCTGGCTGGAGCTGCAGGACACTCACCCAAGGTCACCTGGCAGTGCCCAGGGGGAACATGGAGCACAAAAGTGCAGCTCACCAGCAAATCTGACTGTTACCACTGCTTTAATCACACAGCACCACAGGAATCACAGAATCATTGACTAAAGGACGGTTTAGTTTGGAAGGGACCTTTCAGCTCATCCAGTTCCAACCCCTGCCATAAGCAGGGACACCTTCCACCAGACCAGGTTACTCCAAACCTCATCCAACCTGGCTTTGGACACTTCCAGGGATGGGGCAGCCACAGCTTCTCTGGGCAACTTGTGCCAGGGCCTCAGCACCCTCAGAGGAAAGAATTTCTTCCCAGTGCCTCAGCAGCACCTGAGGGTCACCTCTGAACCCTCTCTTTGCATTTAAACACTAAAAAAAAAAAAAAAAATTAAATCAAAAATGTGTGCTGCTTCTTTTGTGCTGCGAAGTGTCCTCACCACACCAACCAGCACCACCTCTTTTATTTACCCCCTCTTCCCTGCCTCATGCCATGCACACACCACCCATCAGTGCCACCCCTGTGCCTGGCCCAGCACACAACGATCCCAGTTTGCAGCTGATGTTTGCAGCCCACCCAGCCAGCTCACTGCCTTTTACCTGAGGCAGCTCCAGGTGCTTTCAGAGGCTGCCTACAGAGCACCAGTGCTCCCAGTCCAGCCCTGGGACCACCACTCCTGTGGCTGCTGGAGCAGAGCGACACCCCAGCGCTGCTGGGGCCAGGAGCCAAGGCAAAACAATGGGAGCCATTTACAGGGCAGGAAGCTGCATCTGCTGCATGAAACGCTATCTTCAAACAAGACGTGTTTGGATAACTCCAGTTTCATAACTCGCCTCTTCCGATGTTAGGAAATCACGGTAATAAAAAGAAAACAAAATGGGGGAGAAGAAAATTGGCACGGGGAATATCAGGGAGCAGCTCGAGCCTGGGGGAGCCCAGCCTGGGGCATCGGGGTCTGCCTGCAGCCCCGGGCCCAGGATCTGATCAAATATCCTCGGGGAAAGAGTTAAATCTGCCCTACCCACCCCAGGGGCACAGTGAATGCTGATGATCTGATGCATTTCCACCTTGGCTGGTTGAACTCTTCAGTGGCAATCAAAGCCATCCTGGGGGAGGGAAGACAGCCACACCAAGCACAGGATAACAGGGTTCAGCAGCTCTTATCTTCATCATCTTAAAGATAATGGAAGGGATGGCCTGAAAGCAGCCTCGTGGATGCCAGCTCAGCCTCAGCACCGTGGCAGCAGCACTGCGAGGGACACAAGGGACCCCGCAGGACCCCACTCTCGCCCTGCTGTGACAGGAGGGACCCTGCTCCTCGCCCTGCTGTGACAGGCAGCCCAGCCAGCACCTCCCGCAGCTGCCACCTCCACAATTGGGGACAAGGAGCCAAAGCTGAGGTCACCCAGCTCGGCTGCAGACCCTCCCCAGCACCCACCTCCTCTCCCCACCCTCCCCAGGCCAAATATAAATTTGCTTACAGGAAATGCCTTAAAGAAAAGGCACCTCCCTGCGTCCCGAAGAATGCCCAGAAAATAAACTGTCTCTGGACAAGAAGGAAATGTTTTGTTTTTTTTTTTAATCACATTGCAAAGCAGCTTTAACCCCTTCAGTCCCTGCTGCAAATGTTGCAAATGTTCCCTGTGTGCCTGAGGGAATCTCAAGGTGTCTGGAGTCTGCATTGGTGATGTGAGAAGAGCATATCTGTGGCATTGCCAGATTCTGAAAAAAATGCCACAAAACCCAGAATCCAAACACAAATTTCTCTGTCTGGCAAGGAAAGCTCAGGATCCCCGAAGGGCTCATAGCTGGGGACCCACTCTTGACTTCACAAAAGCTCTGGCTCCATTCCCAGAGGCACTGGGCAGAACTTGCCCAGCTGCTGGCATTGCTGGAGGTCCTGCACTGCAGCCAGGGCGCTGCAGCTGTGCCCCCCTCCCCACCCAGACCCTTTCCACAAGGGCCCTGAGTGGGCTGTGTCAGTCACCCCTCTCCGAGGGTCCCTCGGGAGCTGTGCTGGGATCTCCAGCAGATGGAAATGTGGCTCCTGAGCCTGCTGTGGAGGGCAGGGATGGGGTACCCGGGCCCCTGCAGCCCCCTGCAGCCCCCCCAGCCCTGCACTGCAGCTGCTGCAGCCCAGCAGGGACACACGTGGAGGCTTAGGAAGCACAAACGCTGCCTTCACAGCAACCTCCTGACACCAGGCACAAGAAAGCAAAAAGAGAAGAAATGCAGGAAATGCAGGAGGTGGAGAAGCAGCTGCCTCCAGCAGTCAGTCAAGGACAGAGCAAAGCCAAGAACCCCGAGTGAAGAGCAGAGAGCTCGCTCTCCTGGGCCCTCCAGCACGGGACAGCACAATAAATAAAACAATAAATAAGCTCAGTGCCAGGATCTGGCAGTGTTCCGGTGCACTCACAGGTCACAGCCACAGAGAGGGTGATCCCATTCCCTCTGTACACAGCAGAGGACACCAAAGCAAGGTCAAGGGCACAGCCAAAGCACTCCCTGTGTCACCAGCCCCCAGCCCCTTGAACATCCCCTTAATAAGCAGGCATTTGGTGCTCTCAGCCCCAGAGTGGTTTGATCCAGCTCAGCTGCTGCTGCAGAACGCCTCCATGCCTGCTGGGGGTGGGAATTTCTCAGCAGAGCTGTGGAGGTGTGAGGCCAGGCGTGGGGATGGGAAAGGGAAGTGTGGGGTCAGCTGCCACTTGGCTGGGAAGCAAATGTCTGTCCAGAGAGCAGCCAGGGCTCGGGGTTCAGCAGGAGAGAGATCACTTGCCTGGAGAAGAGAAGCAATTTCTGCCTTCTCCCTGATTTTGCACTTTGTGTATGTCCATTATTTTTAGCTGGGGGAGAACTGCTGCATCCTACATCCTTGCTGCTCCCAAGCAAGCAGCACCACGGCTCCCAGGAGTCCATACCAGGAGAATTCACCCAGCCACAGTCCCTGTGTGCCCCCAGTGTGTCCAGGAGCCTCATGCAGGCTCTCCATGCAACAGCCAGCCTGGGATTTGCTCAGGAAGGTGTCCGGAGGCCATGGGCCAACCCTCTGCCTGGAAAAACAGAGCTGGAGCACCAGCCCTGGCTCAGACATCCTGCTCTTGCCCAATGACACTGATGAAATGAGGTCAAGTGGCCTCTGCGTCACTGCTGTGGGCACTGTCCTGCAGCCTTGTGACATCCCTGCCCAGGGCCAGTTCCAGTTTCAGCAGGAGCAGCAGAGGCCAGCAGCCAACCCTCTGAAACCCCACAGAGCAAACCCCACCTGCAGCCCTGCTCCAGCCCAGCCTTCAGCACTGCCAGCAAAGCCTCGTCCTCTTCACTCCTTTTCCTTTTTTCTTCCTTTTCCCTTTAAATGCCAGCTTTCTTGTCCTCTCCCCCTGCACCTGCAGGGCAGGAAATCCCCCAGCTCACCCAGGCTGGGACACACAGGACCCCTCAGGTTCAGCACAAGCCACCAGCTCCTGCTCTCACTAAAGCAACAGGGCCAAGCCTTGGCTGCAGCACCCAGGGTAATCCAGATGTTCATCCCAGGACCATGCCAGAATCCAGATGTTCCAGGGCTTATCCTGACCACCCCACCACCCTGTCTGCCCTGTAGACCCCCAGGCTTTGACTCTGCAGCCCTGCTGGGATTCCATGTGCAGTGGGATAGGAAGTGGCTGAGCCTGGGGAAGGTCCTGAGCTGCTGAAGCTGTTCCCAGCCCTGCCGTTAACGTTTGCTCTGCCCATAACTGGCACAGGGTGACAAGTGCCCCGTGCTGATAAGCGTTCTGCAAACAGCCAGGCCGGTGCCCACGTGGCACAGGGACCTGTCAATGATTAACCCAGCAGCTGCAGGGGACAGCAGCAGGCTGGGGACACGGCCACCCGTGGGTGTCACAGCACCCACAGGCAGGGGACACATAGGGACCCACTAAAAGCCACATCCTGTAGGATCAGGGTCACACCTGCATCATCAGGGAGAGGGTGATGAGCCTGGAATGGGCAGCACAGCTCCACACCAACAATACTCCTCCTGCAGGACATGCAGGTAACACACACAGTGAATCAGAAGGCAAAGAGATAATAAAAATCCAGAAGCCATCACCAGAAGAGCACCAAAAAAGCATCCTCTTACTGGAAATGTAAGGACAGACCCTGTCTCTTTAAATCCCCAGCAGCCTAGAAAGGTTCCCGTGTTGCCGAGGTGCCTCTGCAAATGGCAGGAGCCAAAGGGCCAGAGCAGCTCAATCATTAACCTGCCAAGACCCCCGGCCTCGCTGGAATGTGCCAGTCCCCTCCAGAGCTCTGCTCAAAGGTTCACAGGAGCTCCTCTGCCCTGGCCTGCTCCAGACCCTGGAGGCTCCAGCCACTTTCCAGCACAGCTTTCCTCCAGGGCTAAACCCCCCAGACACCTCTGTCACACGTCCCAGCAGGGGTGGAACACCACGTGCAAGAAGGGAAGTTGAGAAATAAGAAACCCCAAGTTCCAGGGAGATGTTCCCATGCTCAGCAAACCTGTGACATGGTGTGGGGAGCTGTTCCTCCCCGTGGCTCCTCTTGCCTTGGAGTCCCATTGCTGCTGCAGCAGGACCAGCATGGGCATGGTGTGGGATGGGAAGAGCGGCAGAGCAACAGCATCTCGGCTTTTACAGCCCCCACGCCACTTCTAAAGTTTTTTACATGCACAAAAACAGCTCAGCTTTCATCCCTGGGCTCTGGTAATCCTTGTCACCAAATCCAGTGGGCAGAAGGGATGGAGCAACATCTCTGCTATGGGGCTGGGGGTAGGAAAGGAGACGCCCATGTTAGGGGACGCTCTGACCCCTGGTCCCACCGCACCACAGGACCCCCAGCTCCCCATCAGGGCCACAGCAACCACTCCAAAGGCATTCCCTTCCCTGCAGACCCTGCCTGAATTTGGGGATTGAACTCCCACAGACACCAAATGCAAAAGCCTTCCAAAGCCACACTGAGGGCAAAGACAAATCCCAAACCCCTGCAACAGGCAAACTGTCTCAGGCTTTTCATGGGGTGATCACTTAAAGGAAGGAGACTTCGTTCTTCTCTCTACTGGCAGTGATTTACCCTCAGCACTGCCTGCACCCTTCAGTGCCAGCCAACTTCCAGGCTTGGTCCTTCTGCCCAAAGTCACGCAGCAGCCTCAGCATGCCCTCAGGGAAAGGGCGACCTTTCGTTCCCCCACTCACTTCAATTGACTTTGAGAACCATCAAATCTTTTTGAAATTAGTACAAAACCAAAGGGAAGTACTGACGTGCCCTTGGGCACAACCACATTTTGTTCTCTTATGAAACTGAAGCGCTGGCAGCCTGTCCTGTGAACACACACTGGGGTTTGGGCACTGCAGGCGATGCAGACAAGGAATTCTCAACGGAAGCACGGCTGGATTTATGCACTCAGTCTTTTATCAGAAAAGGATTTCTTGGAGGAAGTGCGAGCACATGGCAGGAATGTGAGCTGCTCCTCAGAAGCAGCTTTGATACCTGCTCCGTGCTGGAACTTTGTGTTTTGCCACACACAGAAAATGCTGTCAGGATAAGGGTGGGAGCTGATTTTTCCCCTGCAAGATTGGAGGGAGACTGATGCTGATCCGTGGCCCCTGCTCCTGTTGGCACACGCGTGCCAAGAGCAGCAAGGGGTGGCTGCACAGCACCTCCTCAGCTGGGCTTTGGTGAGAGTGCAAACAGAAAAAGGCACAGCCATTGATAACAGTTCACGTATGCAAGTGGAAAAGAGTGTGGATTTCTGCCAAAAATTCACGATATGCACTCCAACACCCAGGGACTGTACAAAGGTCTTTAAGTAGAAGAGGCTCTGCTGCCCTCGGCACACAGAGCATTTCAGAACACAAACCACAAATCCAAACACACAAAGAGCCGGTGTTTGAGCTCGGCACATCAAAGAGCCCCTGAGGAAGCAGCCTCTCACCTTGGCAGCACGCTTCCCCAGAGCACTGCTGGGTCACCGTGTGACAAATGACACAGGCACAGCTAACCCACCCCTCCCTACCAACAACAAAGGGCTCCAAAGGAGCCAACCTGCCACAAACGTGCCCATGGCACTGAAAGTCAGGACCCAGAGCCCAGCCTCCCCCACTGCAGTGAGAGGAGGGCCTGATCTGGAGTCCCGTGACAGATGGCAAATCGGTGCTTTCCCAGCCACCAGGCTACCTGCACTAATCCCAGCTAGAGTAGGTGAGGAGGAGCCCTGGGGAAAGGCAGGTGGCCCAAACCCCCATCCCTCCTGAGCCGTGCCAGCCATGTGTGGGCCAGCACGGCCGAGCCGGACTGAACGTGCCGAACCCGAACCGGCCGCTCCAAAGGCAGAATCTCACCCAGATTCTCGCCCCACACACGGCCATGACTCAGCCCGGGAGGACAGAGGGGGATCCAGTTACTGCACGAGGCTGTCAGGAGCTGCATGCCAGCTCCAAACTCCTCATCCTCCCCACCTGCAGCACAGCCACCTCCTCCAGGCACCAAGTGCGGCCTGGCACGGACACCAGTGCCAGAGCGCACATCCCACCTGGGGCATCCCGGTGCTGCTGGAGCCACAGGTGAATCGCAGAATCTCATTCGCGTTAGAAAACCTGCTGAGACCACCGAGCCCAAGTGTTCCCCCAGCACTGCCAAGCCACCACTAGCCCATGTCCCCAAGTGCCACAGCAACACAGCTGTTAAACCCCTCCAGGGACAGTGACTCCACCACTGCCTTGGGCAGCCTGTGCCACGGCTGGACAGTCCTTTCAAAGAAAAAAATTGTTCCTAATATCCAACTAAACCTCCCCTGGCACAACTTGAGGCCACTGTACCGCTCCCTCACCTCCTGTCGACTCGCTCCAGCACACACAGAGCTGTAAGTGATTTCAGGAAGGGATTCTGCCACGCTTGTGCAACAATCGGAGCACAGCCCAGCCAAAGACAGCAGATTGCTGGGTGCTTTCCCCCAAAACCCACCTCATGCTCTGCACTGACCCCCCGCACCCAGCCGCAGGTTCCCCATGTACCTTGTGGCTGTGCCCCGTCGGGCCGCGCTCTCGGGGGACCTGTCGAGGGATGGGGAGGACGGAGGGCTCTGGAGGAGATGGGGGGCGCAGGGGGGACCCGGTGGCCGGGCCCCGCAGTGCCAGCCGGCGCTCCGGCTGTTGTCGGTGTGAGAAGCAGGTGCGGGGCTGTGCGGCGGGACTGCCTGGGATCCGCCTCCAAATCCCCGGGATCCCGCCCCCATCCCCAGCACCGCCCGCCCCGGGATCCGCCCGCCGGCCCCGGCACCGCCCCGTGCCCGCAGCCCCGGGCTGGAGCGGCGGGGGCTCCCGGTGCCGCATCGGCCGCTGCCGGGGAAGGGGGACATGGAGATGGAACCTGGAACCGCCTGGAACCCCTCTGCCAGGGAGCCTGGCTGGGAGAGCTGGGGGTGTGCGCTTGGAGGAGCGTCCAGGGAGTCCTTAAAGACCCTGCCAGTGCCTAAAGGGGCTTCAGGAGAGCTTGGGACATGGGATGGAGGGACAGAACAAGGGGGAATGGCTTCTCACTGAAAAAGATGAAGGTTAGATGGGGTGAAATTCTTCCTTGTGAGCGTGGGGAGGCCCTGGCACATGTTGCCCGGAGAAGCTGCGGCTGCTCCATCCCTGGAAGTATCCAAGGGCAGGTTGGACGAGCAATGGGATAATGGAAGGTGTCCCTCCATGGTGGAGGAGGGAATGAGATGAACTTTAAGGTCCCTTCCCACCTAAACCATTCTGTGATTCTGTGCCACACGTGGCACCCAGTGGAACCCCAAGCCCTGTCTATGTCCCGCAGTGCCGCAGGCCCCTGTGTCCCCCCAGCTCATCCATCCCTCTCCCTCCACTCCCAGACTGGCAGCAGCAACTGCAGGGCCTGGCCTGGCCCGTGGGGCTGCAGGATGGGGACACCAACAGCTGCCACCTCCCCGCAGGGCTGAGCACACACAGGGATCCCTCAGGCTGTTCCCCCCACAAACAGGAGCCCCAGGACAATTTCTGGACACACCTGGCTGTCCTCAGCTCTCCCTGTTGGTCAGAGCCAGCAGATGAACAGTTGGGGTGGAAGCCACAGGGAGGCATTGAGAGGAGCAGCGGGGCTGCTCGCAGAGACTCGTGTCCCCAAAAATCCCCCTGCACTGTTCTGTAGTTATTAGTGTCCCCAAAAATTACCCTTCCAACAGCACAGAGTGAGGAGGACCTTCTTCATGGCACACACACCTCACAACCTGGCTCTGGACCACATCTCCTGTCACACCAGAGATGCACAGCCACAGGTGATTTGCAAGAGGGAAAAACGGTGCTTAAAATGGACTTGAAGGATGAAATTTTTGTGAGTAATGAGAGGTGAAAGGGCTGGAGGTCAGGAAGCACCAGTCCAAGCATGGAGGGAGAGGAAGAGGAGGCAGAGGGTGAGATGGATGCAGGCAGTGATCTGGGGTGGGTGGGATGACCAGAAAAGCAGGAGAGAGACCAGGTAGGTACATTGCAGGGATGCCATAAACCACCTTTCCTCTGGAAATCACTGCTTGGAGGGACGCCCAAGCTCCCAACACGGGAGAATCAAGTTAAAAAACAGGATTTTTCCCCATTGTTTTCATAGCCTGAGAGGCACATCTCCTTCCTTCCTTCCCAAGCTCCTGACTCTCCTCCCACCAACCTCTGCCCTGCCGCAGCCCCCCCTGCCCTGGCTCTCCCCGCGGAGGGAAGGGACTCAGCACAGGCTGCTCAATGCGCCTCTTGTTGGCTGCAAACTCCTCCCGCAGCTTTGTGCGTGAGAGCCCCTCGCCAGCTGGACCCGAGGGGCGGCCAGGGGGTGGCAGGGGGTGACAGCAGGCAGCCGGTGCCCCGCGGGGTCAGCCCCAGCGCGGGGACAAGCTGTTGATCTGGGGGGATCACTGGGAGGTCATTTAGGCTGTGAGAACCCGCGGGCAGACGAGGGGTCAGGGGGATCCGGGTGTCAGGACCCAGCCGAGCCTTGACCCCCACAAGTCCCAACCCTGCCAGAATCTGGCTCCCCGGCTCATGGGGAGGGGACAAAAAGGGACAGAGGGCGAGCAAAGCCTCTGGAAACACTTCGGGCACAGAGTCTTGGCATGCTGACCCCCAAAGCCAGCACCCGGGACAGCCGGGATGGTTGTTTCACCCGGGTGGTCCCAGCACGGTGACGGCCACTGGAAAAGCGCCGGGCTCGGAGGTTTCGGGCATTTTCCCGCTCGTTCTTTGCATGAAGCAGGAACAAGGGAGGGTGTGGAGGCAAGAGCAGGAAATCTCGCGGAGACGCTGAGCTGGAAAGCGGCGGCGGGGGCGGCGGGGGCAGCCGCTCCCAGGCGGGGCTCGGGGGTGCCAAAGCGCGACCCCCCCACACCCCGAGGGACACGGATCCCTCTGCTACCCCCGGCTCCTGAAACCCCCGGAAGAGTCACAGCAAGGAAACGGCGGGAAGGGCCAAAAAACCACTCAGAATCCAAGGGAAAAACACATTTGCTCCAGCTGGGAACCCCCCGCAGAAGGGGAACCCAGGCACCCCCGGACACAGCCTGCTCCAGCACACCACGGCCTTTTCACTGCTGCTTTTTCCAACAACTCAAATAAACTAAGGGGGGAAAAAAGGTTACAGTTTTCTTTCAGGCATATAAATACAAACAGAGCCTCGAAAGGCACCCATAGGTGATGGGGTCTGGGGCATGTGTGTCACACTCAGCTGCCAGGGGACTCCTGCCCTGCTAATGCATTATCCATGGCTCCTGTTTTTCCACTGCTGCAGATGGAGAATGGAGTAACTGGTGTTATTTTCTCATGAATGGTGCCACCCCCTGGCAGAGCTGGCCCAGCCTATACTGGCATCCCTGCCCACCTTGGGATGCCCCATTTATGTCTGTCCAGCTGCCCTAGTGCAGAACACTTGTTGGCTTTTCCCAATACCCAGCCCTAAAAGCATCACCCAGGCGCTGCCACTGCAGCCTTTCCAACCACAGGATACCCAGCAAATCCCACAAGGAGCCCCAGGCCCACAGGGCAACCCTAAAACCCCTGAAAACAGTGAATCTGCAGCACAGAGAGGCCATAAACCACCTTTGCCCATCCACCTGGAGCTTCCAGGACCACAGGGATGTTTCAGTGCTGGCCTCACACCAGCAGGAAGGGAGCAAACCAGCCAAGAGGAGGAGGATGGCTCCAATGTCCTTCATGAGAGGGAAATGAGGGGAAAGAGGTTGCCTGGCACACCCGAAATGGCAGCTGGAGCTGTGCTGCCAGCTGCATGAACACAGCAGGCAGGATCTCAGCAGCGCCGAATTCCCCAGCTTCCAAAGGAGGAGGGCGAGAGGGAGGAAAAGAGAAGCTCAGAGACACACACAACAGCATCATTCATGGAGCTGGGTTTGTGCAACAAGGGTCCTGTGTCTGCCTTGGAGCTCCAGGCAATTAAAACAGCAGCCACAGATCTGGGAGAAACAGCAGGAATTTATCCGAGGAATCCGGATTATGTGGCCACTGCTGGAGCAGAGCAGAAAGCCCCCAGATCCTGGAAGGCAAAACGCTGGCAAGAGATGAGCAACCAGCTCCATTATCCAACTGTTCCTGCCTCACCCACCCGAGTCAGAGCTTCCTCTCACCACATCAGGGGTGAGGGGATTGCTGCTGCTGCTGCTCCTGCCTCCAGACAGGCCCACCAAGGGGCACAAGGGGCTGCAGGGCTGCCCGGGGGACACATGGCAAGGCAAGTGGGCTGTGGTCCCAAAGATAAGGGCAGTGCTTTGCAAGTCTAAGAATGTGGGTTTCCATTCTGGTCCATCCTTGGAAGCATGCACAGGGTTACCAGCACAGGTAAAAAGAGACAGGATGCTGAGCAATCCTGTGAAAATCTTCCTGGCAGGGCTGGTTCCTGGGAGCAACCACAGACCCTCCAGGAGACCCCAGAGAGGATCTGTGCTCCCTGCTCTCATGTGGATGATCCCAGAACAATCTCCTGGCCCCTGCAGGAGATCCTGTCCCCCTGATCCATGGGGCAAACAGCCCCTGGCTACAACTTGCCACATGTGCCAGCTCTGAGCCAGGCAATGTCACTGGCACGGGGTCTGGAAGTGGGAGATCTTTAGAGAACTCGACTTCCCCTTTGCCTTCGACAAATTAAGCTTATCTTCTCATCCCTGAGGAATAACCCCTGTCCACCCAGAGTGTTTTGGGCCATTCCTGAAGGGATCATTTATCAGCAGAAAGAATGAGTCTCCAGGTGTGAGGTGGAATTGTTCACTAAGCATCACAGCCGATGGAGAAACCAGGCAGCAGCAGTTTCTCCTTCACACAACCCAAAATAAATGGCTTTCAAGATCATTACCCACACCCTGTTATCACAGGCATCTTTACAAGCCACATCAAACCAGTTTTAGCACCGGAGTTCCAAATGAACAAAAACTCCTTAAGCATTTTCACACCCTCGACAAGATGACTGTTACAAGCATCATTAAAACGTTATCAAATACAAAATAAAGCTCTTTCTTTGAAGAAAAGTGGAAGTCCTTTTCACCTGACCGACCCTCGGGAGGAACATTTGCTTTACCAGTCGGCTCAGAGCAATCCCCGCCTCGGCTTTGTGACCGGCATCACTCAGACACGACAGACAGCGGGGCACGGCCCAGAACACCACCAAAATCGGGTTTGGACGGAAAGCAGAGCCCGCGTCCCTCACAGGCATCCCTTGTCTGTGCTCTGCCCTTTGCGCCCACCGCACTGACCCGCACGGAGCCCACCCTGCGCCAGCCCCGTCCCTCGCCCGCCGCGCACCGAACGCGACGTTCCCGCTGCCGCCGCTGCCCCGCACTGGGCTGATCGCAGTCCCGGGCTGGCCCCCGCAGCCCCGCACCGGGCTGACCCCCGCACTGGGCTGATCGCAGCCCCGCACCGGCTCCGCAGCCCCGGCCCCGCACTCACCTGCCCGCCCGCGCCGCTTTCCCCCGCACGGAGCCGCGGCCGCGGCGCGGCGGAGCCGCAGCCCCAGGGAGCGCCCGGAGCCCCGGCGCGGAGCCGCGACCCCGGCCCCGTCCCGGCGACCCATCGCTGCTCCGGCGGGACGGGCGGGAGCTGCGGCTCCTCCCCCGCGGGGATGCGGGCACGGGACCGGGGCCGCTCCCGGGGAACGCCCGCTCCCCTTCCGCCCGTTCCCCGCGGCCCCGGCGGAGCCCCCCCGGCAGCGCCTCCGGCCGAGGAAAGAGCTCGCCCCGGTGGGTCCCGCAGCATCCCCGGGACCTGGGATCCGGCTCAGCCCCGTCCCCCAGGCTCGGGCATCCAGGGCCCCAGGTGAAGGTGATGCTGAGCCACGTGTTCCACCTGCACCCCCCGAAAACTGAGTCACCCCCACTCCGCTGCCGCCTCCGCTCCCGGGGGCGGGCGGATGTTTCAAAGCCCTGCGGACGCGCCTGGCAGGGCTCAGGGGTTCTTCATTAAGAAGGGAAGGAATTAACGTGATCAGACTGGCCTGCCAACACCTCACATTGCTTTTTCCCCATCTGACCTCTCGGGCTTTGAAAACAAACTCCCGTGAGCATCACACAGCCCCAGGAGGCTCCCACAGCCCCATGCCTGCTCCCTGTGCACCAGCTTTGCCCAGAAGGACTGAGGGGCTATTTCAGGCACATGATTACCTTCCTGTGCATGTTAAGGCAGTTTGCATGTCGAAGTTCTGACCAAAGAAAAACCATTGCCCAGGCAAACCTTTCCACCAGTTTTCAGTGTATTTTCTCGTGGTAATTTCAGGGAAATGACCACACTCGGAACTTCCCTCTTGCTCCTTTCAGTCTCATGCAAACCAGCCGAGGATGCAGATAGAAATGTTCTTTCCTGCCTGCAGTTACTTTCCAGTCAGTCTCAGTCACTCCTTGCTGCCATGGGAAAAATTTGGCGACACTCCGGGCACGAGGTGGCTAAAGGAACCTTTTCCCAGCTCATTCCCTGCACTTCCCACGTGCTCTGAAACTCACCAACACAGAAAAACCTTCTCTCTAACCCAGACTCTTCCTTTCTGGCCTTCAAAGAAAATCCCCCAACCTGTGAGCGGATCCTGCTGTCCAGAGGGGGGAATCTGTATTTTGTTAGCTACAGGAAATGGGAAAACTTCCAGCCCTGGAATTAAAGCCCAGAAGGAAGGAGCTGAGCTGGGGGAGGGGTCTCTGTCACTGCAGCAGTCATCAGGGGGTCAGAGCTACACTAATTCTACAGGCAGAGGGACACAAGAATGAGAACTGGTGATTCACCAGCCAAGCCTGACCCCAGGAGGGCAGGGATGAGGAAGAGGAAGGAGCAGCACAGAATCCCCTCATCACATGTCCCACCAAAACCACAAATAATCACATTCGGTTCAGCTTTTCTACTTCCCAGCGCTCTGACCCACGCCCAGCCCCATGACTGCCTTTTCCACCATGTAAGAGCAGCAGTTTCTCGAGGAGTTCCAGAACGGGTCCCTGCTGCCCCATCCAGCATCCCACTCACTCCATGGGTCCCCTCTGATCTCCCTGGCTCTGATGCCACAGCCAGAACATGGCCCCAGTGCCACGAGCAGCAGCCCCTGCACACCCACAGACCCCAGGACCTGCCAGCCCCCAGCCCCTCTCCCTTCCAACACATTCAGACAACAACAAAACCAGATCCCAGTCTCTGCTTCTCCCCCCAAACCCAGGGAACCACAGTCATGGGCTCAGGTCAGGTGAGGAACGAGGGCCTCGTGCTTAGGCCACAAACCCAACAAGCCAGTGCAGGAGATTTTTGTGCAAGGAGAGAAGAACAGCTCAGCTGTGACAACACATCAACAACAGCTAAATTTAGCAGGTTATTTTCGGTGATCCAGATGCTGAGTAAATACAACCTTATTATTTCATGCAGGGGCAAAAGTTCAGCCAAGTCCCTTGTGCTGCTTTTCCCTGTTAGTTCACCACAGCCAGCCACAGGAGCCCACCCTGAAATGCTGCAATGTCACCACTGTGACACCACTGTCTGTCTGTGCTGAGAGGAGCCACCAGCTCTGTCCCTGTCCTTGAGCAGCAAGAGGAGCCACTGCTCTGTGACACGGGCAGGGCACCTCCCAATCCCTTTTGGAGGGGCCTGATGCTGCTGTTGGTAGGAATTTATTCTGAGGATGCAGTTTTCAGGTGCATGGCCAGGTTGTGAGCCTTTCCTTTCTTCAAGCTTTTCCTTTCTTGCTCAGTCCAGAACAATACATGGGAAGTGAATGCTGGAGAGGAAACAGAGGGTTAGGAAATCCATGGAAACCTGACCCAGCTGGGATTGTTCCAGTGGTTCAGTCTGGGGCTGTGCAGGGGCTCTGTGTCCATGCAGCCAAGGGGGCTGCAGGGTGGGCCAGGGAGGGCTTTGATGTGGGGCAGGGCAGCAGGAGGGAGAGCAGGGACACAGCAGTGCCCACGTGCTCCACGGCTGGAACATCACCTCCAAGAAGGCAGACGAAATCCAAGTTGTTTTCCACCATCACTGCAGGAGCTGCCATGGCATACCCAGGTATTTTAATGACCTTATCCAGCAATGTTCAGGGAAGGGGCTGTGGCAGCACAACCACAGCTCCAAACAGGGGGCTGGGAATGGGTCTGTCCATGCCTGGAAAGCAGCTCAGGGAGTCTGCCAGGTGTGCTGGGAGAGCAGCAGTGCTGAAGGGGGAAAGTCAGAGGCAAGCTCTGGGAATTGATGGAAGAGACACTTTGCCAAGAGCTGCTGGGATAAAGCAGAACCATCTCCACCCTGCCTTGTGCCACTGTGTCAGGAGCTGAAGTCCTCGTGTCACCCATCCAAAGTGACTGAAAATCATCATAAGGGAAGGGAATGGTGCCCCCAAACCCACAGCCTTAATGCCCTCTTTGTTTGAGCATCTTCTGGGGACAACGAGTGAAGAGGACAGCAGGACCTGGTCCCTTCGCAGTGGAGGGCACAACCCCCCTGCAGGTCGGCTCCTGTCCAGCGTAATCCATGGGAAAAGGAGAAGTCCAGCCTGCCCCAGGCACTGTGCTGCTGCAGTCACAGTGACACCAGGAGCTGCTATGGCCCCATCATCACATCGAGTCACAGGTGACAAATCCCACAGTGAGAAACTCTGCAGATGCTCAGGACATGAGGCTCCTGCTCCTCCTGCCCCCAGAGCCCATGGCCACCCAGCATTCCTCCAGCAGCCAGAGCTGGGACAGGGACATGTGACAGGCAGGTGTCAGCTGGGGTCATGTGAGTGTCACTGAGCCTTCATCAGGAGAAACCTGGATTCTACAGGCAGTTTTAACCAAGAGAAAAAAAACCTAAAAACATTTTTTGCCCCAAAATCCCAGTCACAGTGTGATCCATAGGAGCCTTCCCTGCCCCTTCCCTTCCACAGGGCTCTTTAACTCTTGACTTTTATGTTCTTAATCTCTCCCGTGCAAGGGCCAGAGACCACCCAAGATACCTCTGGGGCTCTCTCACAAAGCACCTTTTGTTACCTAGAGCTCTCCTGTGCTCTGGGCTCTCACCAGCCAGACTCAGAGCTCACTTCACTCCTATGTGCATGGAAACAAGAGGCCCTCAGTGCACCACCCTTTGGGCAGGGAACTGCCTGGAGATCCCCAGGCACATCCCATGGGCTCCCTGCACGGTGGGTTTCCCTTTCCATGGTGCCAGGGCTCCAGCCAGCAGTGTGGGCAGCCCCACTGCCCCCACCTCTGACACCAGAGCTGCCATCCAGAGGGCCTGTCCTGAGCCCTGTGCCCAAAGCAGCAGAGCCACCCCAGCTCCAGGTGCCCCCAATTCCAGGGCCACCAGAGCCATGGGACATCCTGTATAGGATGGGAGAGGTTTGACTCTGGGGGTGTCACTGTACAAAGACCCCCAAGGCACCAACAGTGGGATGAGGAAAGGCTCCTCTGCCCCCCTGCCACAGCCCCATCCCCATCCCTGCTTCCTGGTCCTGCTGGCACACACATCCTCCCCCTCCTCCTCTTCTCCCAGAGACCGCCACCAGCCTCCCCAGCACCTACAGACCCCTCATGGCAGGGCAGCCCCATCCCCAGCCTGTGCCCTCACCTTGGCAGAGGTCTGAGCAGGGCAACAGCAGCCGTGCACAACCCCCAGCATGATCCTGCAGCTGTACTGCCAGTCCCTCCTGCCCCGCAGTCAGGGGTGAGACACCCCAGGCACACAAAACTGGGGTCTCTGAGCCAGGGGTGCCCTTCCTGCCCATGGCACTGCAGTGCCAGGGCTCTGGGGCTCCCCGTGGCATTATCTGCTGAGCACAAAGCTGCACAAAGAAACCAAGGTTCCTTTGCAAATATATTCTCTTGAAAATAACATTTCGGGGGGAAAATCACACTGCTGGCAGAAGAACCCAGCAAGGGGACATTCCTCTTCCCATGATCCCTGCTCACCTGCCCTTGTTTAACAGCAAGGGCACTCCTGCCCAAAAGATTATTGCTGCAGCTTACCTGCATCTTTTTTATCTTCTAACAAGGTGAATTTCTGTGAAAAGAAAGAAAGAAAGAAAAAAAAAAAAAAAAAAATTTTTAAAAATCATTTTAATTCTCACATTTGTGGAATGCTGCCCCTCACATCTGGGCTTGGTCCCTGCTCCAGCCTCCCCTGTGCCCAGAAGTGACCTGAGACCAGCAGTGCTGGCCCAGAGCTGGAGCAAGCAATGATGCTTGGGGCCCTGGCAAAGGCTTCTCCCAAGGGCATCACCCCACGGGTTGTAAAACACCACTGCTACTCCCAAGGGCCCTGAGCACCCGGCAAAGATGCTGTGCCCAGCTGGCACCCACCAGCCCAGCTCCCAAGGGAAGCCACAAGAAACGGGATTCAGAGCAGCAGGGCAGCACTAGGGACACAGCAGCACTTTGCAGAGTGGAGGAGCAGCAGAAGGTCATCCTTCCTGGTCCCAAGGTGAGCCCAGAGCCCAGGAGGGTGCCCAGTCCCTGTCTGGGTGCAGACTGAGCCCCTCCAGTGCTGCTGCCCCACGAGATCACTGCAGGAATGTGCTGCGGGACGAGCCCGGCTTTCCCACGGACCTCAGAACCCCTCTTCCTGCCGGGGCAGCAGGGCTGAGCCTGGCCCAGGAAAGCCAGGCTTAACCATGTCCCTGCTGCTGTGCTTCCCCAGCCCTGCCTGCCCGAGGGGGGCCATCACAAGGGCTGGAGCCATCGCTGGATCTCACAGCGTGCCCCTGTCCACAGGGGAGGTCACCCAGCTCCTCTGGATCCTTTGGCATTGCCTAATCTGTTCCCACACCTTCCCTTTCCCGTGAAATCTTCCACCAGCCACAGATCCACCTCATTTAGCCTGGAAAGCTTTAATCCCACAGACAGAGCCCAGCACGTTTCTCCCTGTTCAAGAAATTCCTCAGCAAGGAAGGTGAGAATTTCTCGCCTGTTGGTGGTGAGCAGCTGAGCAGCGCTGGCATGGCGAGGAGAGCGGGTCCAGGCTGAGGCAGAAGGCTCAACCCTACAGGAAGCCACTGAAGGCAACCAGGAGGGTGGTGCCCTGGCCAGCTGGGCCACCAGACCCTACATTGGGCCAAAGGCATGGGCTGAAGGCAGGGGACTGCTGGGTGCTTCCAAGGAGGATGAAACCCATGGGCACCAGAGTCTGTGCAGGCCAGGCTGGAGCCATCCCAAGCTGCAGCTGTGCCTGTGGCCATGCAGGACCCAGTGTCCCTGTCCCTGCCACCACCAGGATGATGGCAATGCCAAGAGGCAGCACACAGGGACAAACAGGGTTAATGAGGACAGCTAAGCTCTCCAGAGACAGCAGGGACGAGACAGCAGGGACAAGACAGCCACTAATATTACCAATGAATTTCACAAATGTCATTTTTAGACTCAACTATTTTAAGCATTGCACACTGAAAGCCCGGGGGGACAGCGTGCATTCCACATCCATTTCACCACAGCAGATCCACTCACCCAGCACAGCCCGGTGTACAGCACTGTCTGAAAAGGGATTTTAACACTTTTCCCAATCTGCAACTCCCAAAATTCACACTAAATGTAACTCCACAATCTCCCCAGCTCACCTCCCACCACACTGCATAGGCTGGGACAGAATAAACCAACAGCGATCAGGAGGAGGCAGGAAGAGGTGTTTGTTATTAAGGTGACAGATGAAGAATTAAACCCTAAAGAAAAATCTCAGATGTCACGCCATGAGAACTGCTGCTGCAGGAAATGAAAAGCTGGGAGCCCTTGGCCTTGCTGCTCCTTTGTCATCCTGCTCAGAGCTGCCCTGACCCTCCAGGTTGGCCACGGTCCCACAGCCACGCCACGGGTGACCTGAGCCTCCGGGTTGGGAAGGATGTCCCAGCCCGGCCACACCACACAGGCAGGCACGGCAGGACCGTCCTGGCATGGGCTGACCACCTCGGGGGGCTGAGGGTGGGCACACGCACACAAAAACACAGACAGACAGACACACAGAGACAGACAGACATACAGAGTCCCCCTGCTCACCCAGGGCTGCCGCTGCCGGGACACGGTGACCCAGAAAAGGGCAGCGGGCGAGCTCAGGGCACAGGGACCAGCCAAAATTAAACCCTCTTGCGGGCACGACAGCCCCGGAGCAGCCGCCGACACCGCCGGGGACGCGTCCCCAGCGCCCCTTGCAGAGGCTTCGCAAAGCGGAGCGTGTCAGCGACGGACACCGTGCTCCCCTACCTTGGCTCTTTTGAAGCAAGCCCAGAAGAAGTCCAGCAATGGCATGATGTGCCGAGGGGCCCGGCAGACCCCCCTAGAGCGCGGGGGTGCCCCTGGCAGCGGGGAGAGCCCCCCGCGGCACCCCCATGGCAGCGCGGCGGCGGCGGAGCCGGCAGAGCCCGGTGCGGGCGGCGCGGAGGGAGGAGCGGCCGGCAGCGGCGGAGGCGGGCCAGCATTCAAACCCTGCACCGTTATTCAGTTGGTTGGGAACGGGCTTGGACGCGATTGAAATTCCCTGAAGATTGCGAGTTTTAAACAGCTCCAGGCTTTCCTTCCTGCCTGGAACGCACCCGAGCTGCTCCCATTCCCAGGCAGTGGGAAGGGGCGAGGGATGACCGACACGCCAGAGCGGGAGAAGGGGGATTTGGGCTGTCAAAGGCACGTGTAGGACGTTAGAAACCCAAACCCTGGATGGTTCAGATTGTCACTCGGGTCCTGCCCGAGCTGGCTGGCAGCTCCTGGTGCTCTCCTCTGCAGGCACAAGGTGTACCCAGCCGTGGTGCCATCCCTGGGTGCTCAGGTGCTGCTGGCCTCACCACGGGCACAGCAGAGCAGGGTCAGCCTGCTGGTGGGATCCCAGCGGGGCAAACAACACAGGGGAACCCCCCCAGACATCAAATATATCTGAGCCCTTCACTCCAGCTATTCACAACTCCTTATCTGCCTTCTGCAAACATCATTTGTTCACAAATACAATAAAAGGTCAAGTCACAAACATTTGTGCCAGCCCCCCACTCGCAGCCCCTCGGGCCAGGGTTCTTCCTGCAGGCACGTAAGAACCCCCCACAAACTGGTGATTTGTGTCAGCGATTCAGAAGGGGCAAGGGCGGGCAGATCCACAGTGATGCCTGGGCTCAGCCCTGCTCCCAAGGACCCTTGGTGGCTGTCACCCACCCTGGACTGGCATCAGGCTCTCCAGTGGCATCGCTCCTGCCCACTGCCCATCTCGGGCTAGTGCCAGCTCCACTCTGACAGGACCTGCAGGAGGAACATGAGCCAGAGCACAATGGTTCTGCTCAGGATGTGACACGTCTGTACCCAACCCCCAGCAGCTGGCGGCTGTGGCAGCTGTGTCCAGTGCCACGTGTCAGGGCAGGCCAGGGCAGGGTGTGGGGCCCCAAAGCATGAGGATAAGGGAGACAAGGCAAGCCCAGAAAGCAGGAAGGCCACGGCATAACCATGTCAGGTGTACCTGCCTGGGGAGGATGGCATGAGGCACTGCCAGCAGCCAGCATCCAGCAGACCTGAGCAGCACCAGGGCCCTGGACTGGCAGCAGTGTGGTGGCACTGGCACAGCCCTGCCATGGCCCCAGCAGCCATGGAGCTCACAGGAGCAGCAGCAGTCCCGGCGCCGGCTCCAGCTGCCTCCTTCCATCTCCCCCTCACTCATTCCTCCGCGGGCTCTGGCACCGCTCCCAGCCTTGGCACCAGCTGCAGCTCCTCACCCTGTCCCCTGCATTGCTGGTGTAACTGGGCCACTAATGTCCCCAGCAGGGCTGGGGACACCAAAGCAGCACAAGCTTTGTACACCAATCCCTCTTCTCCTCCCTCAAAAACCCAGGGTTGGGCAGACAGTGTCACCTCTGTGGCACATTGCCCACCAGGGTCACCTCTCCTAGCAGGGATTTTCCCCACGGGATTTAAAGCCCAACACTGCTGCCCACCCTCAGTAACTCACCCACCACTGCCTCAAGAGCTGCAGTTTTACCCCAAGGACTTGCAAATAGTTCCCAGCAGGGAGGAAGGCAGCTGGGGCACTGCTCACGGCCAGCCATCCCCATTCAGCTCACTGGGCACTGCTGTCCTGGCGCTGAGGCTGCCAGGGCACCACCACCGTGGCCAGGACACAGAAGAGCACTGCCAGCACAGAGTCCTGTGAAAGGCTCTGCCATTGTCATTCTAAGGAGTCCAAGGAGACTCTTCAATGACTCCACAGGCTCTGGGATATCTGGGCCTGGGTGAGGCTGAAGGCAGCTGTCACAGGAGGGCCTGTCCCTTCAGAGAGGCAGGCACTGCCAGGCCTGGTGGCACAGGGCTCCTGTTCCCATCAGGGGCTCACCCTTCAGCACCGTGCGTTGTTCTGGAGCAGGACAGGCCCTGCTGCTGCAGCCATAACCCTGCCAGGATCCGGAGAATTGCCCCTGCTGGCTCCAGTGGCATCGGATCCTTCTCCCACTTCCTCCAGAAGCTAAAAAAGCCGAGCTAGCACAAATAGAAGCAGGCTGTCTCCTTCCCAGGCCTGGGAGACAAACCACAGCGGTTTCTGCATACTTGTGTAGCTTCTTCCTACCCGGTCATCCCAAAAGCATTCCAGTAATGCTACATCTTGGATCCTTCCTCAGCGTGCCAGGACACTGTCCTCGGCAGGAATAGCTCCTGGGGATTGGATCCATGGGGAAGTGGCAGGAGCTGTGCACACCAAATGGGTATTTCTGCTGAGTGGACAGGGGGCCGACCCTACTGCTGCATTTGGCTCGTCCCAAAATTCCTAATGTACCCACTCTGCAGACGAGCTCACAGGACAAGCAAAAGCAATATCCATTCATTCTATAAATAAATATGTGTGTGTGCATGTGTGTGTGTCACTATCCTCCTCAGACCCACACGAGAACCCATTTTAAACCTGAGTTAATTTTAAGAAGCTGATTCTAAGGAGAATGTCACCCTGTAGACATTCACTAAGAGCTGCCCACAGTGCCCAGGACACCAGGTTGTCACCCACCAGCCCCAGCACGGCCACATATATTCCGCCTTCTCCGAAAGTCACGGGACAGGGCCGGAATTTCGGAGGGCAGGTACAGCCTCTTCCCACAGCAGATCATTCCCTGGAAGGAGGATCCCGTGTCCAGGGCTATTTCTGAGTGCCGATGAGCTGTTGCTGTGGCGGCTGTCACCCGGATCAGTGCCAGCCCGGGCCGGGTCCCCGCAGCCACAGAGGCCGCGCTGGCACCGCGGGCTGTGAGCGGGGCCTCCCCGGGCCGGCCCAGCCCCGAGCCCGCGGCACACGGGGATTTTCGGGGATTTTCCACTTTCCGCCGGGCACAGGCATTTCCCGAGGCTGGGAAGGGCGCAGCTCCCGCCGAGCTGGCGTTTCCCCATTAACACAGCGGGAACAGGGATCCTTTTCTTCTCCCGACGCCGGACACGGGGCGGGTGCTGGCGGCGCTGGGGCTGTGACACCATGAGGGCGGTGAGATAGGGACGGGGGAGGGAGAACACGGGGAAACTGCAGCCCACAGGAGCAGCAGAGGGGAGACAGAGAGGGCAAGGACAGGGCTGAACCCCTCTGTGTGCCCCCGAGCGAGGGCCAGCACACAGAACCCCATGGCACCCCATGGCACCCCACAGCTCCCCAGGGCTGGGGCTGCACTGTGGGGCCAGCCCTGCTCAAAGCTCCGTGCCCAGCTCCAGCTCAAGAGGACAAATGCCTCTGATGCCACCAAAGCGGCACCACCACGAGCAGAGCACAAGAAGCCAGCTGAGAGAGGCCCAAGGGCAGCAGGAGACACTGCCCAGCTCCCCGCAGTCCCACAGGCCACCTGTGAGCCCCCTGCCACCACTGCTTCTCCATTAAAAAGCTCCTCATTTAAAATAATCCCGATGTGCTCTGGTCTCCAGTGGCTCAGGGGTGGGATGTGCTGGGCACGGACACACTGGGAGGGTTCAGGACAAACGGGGATTGCCACACAAACCACAGGAGCTCCAGCCCTGAGGGAAAGCTTCTCTCCGGGACGGGCAATTAGGCAATTACTTAATCCCCACGTGCAGGCAGCTCCTGTGGCAGAAGGAAGCGCTCGGGTGAGCAGGGCAGTACCCTGGAGAGCCTCCCGGGGCCAAGGGCATCGATCCCCCCGTCCCACAGGGATGGAGCAGCCAGCCAGGCCCATGTCATCCCCTCAGAATGCCCTTCCCGAGGGCTGGGGCAGCACAGGGGGATGTCCCCTCTCCCAGCACTGGTGTCCTGCTGAAGTGTCACCATCCAAAGCCAGTGACACTTTTGCTTAGCTCAGATGTGCGCTGGACTCCCAGAGACAAGCCAAGGGCTGCAGGAAGCCTCCTGCACTCCCTGTTCCCTGAGGGGTCCTGGCACAGACAGCTCTGTGCATTTCCCCACACAGGATGCTCCAGTTTGCAAACACCAGTGAGAGAATTCACAAACACCGACTGATTTAGCACACACACAAAACCAAACAAACGTTGCAGCTGACTAATCCTCACAGACTGGCAATACCTCCCAGTTTCACTGAAAAAAAAACCAGTCCATGATAGTTCTGGGGAATTTCTGCTGCACCAGATGGGGGGTGCTCCCACCCCAATTCCCAGAGCCAGAAAGATTGGGGAGCTCAACAAGGGCCTGGGGCTGTGCTCAGCATGAGGCTATTTAAACACGCTTAAAAGAGCATATATCTGAAATGGTGACATTTTTGAGATACTGTAGACAAGATACACAAATTACTGATAGACACAAGTGATACAGAAGGAAAGAGATTTTTTGAGAGCCATATTCCCATTCAATTTTAACTCCATTTGTATTCAAGCAGCCAAGAGTTACTGTCTGGGGGTGTTTACAGAGACTCCCATGCAGGACAGAACTCCAGCAAAAACCTGCTGCTGCTGCTCTCTAGTTCTCTTCAAGATGCCTTTGTGAAAGCAAGAAATATAAATCAGGCTGCATTTTGAAGTACAAAAGGGGACATAAGTAGAATGCTCAGCAGGCAGTTTTTCCTACCCCTGGGAATAGCACTGAGCTGCTGGAGCCTGGCTGGGACATTAATCCTGGGACATTAATCCCCTGCCCTCAAGGCAGGCACCAGAGCAGCCCAAGGAATTGCAGCAGCTCTTATTATTAGCTGGAGCAGGGAGGCTCCCGTGGTGGCACAGGGAGGGCTGGCAGCACACGTGTGCACTCGCATTCACACTCACCCTCAGCCCTGGTACCTGCCACTCACAGCACACTCAGCAGCTAAAAACAACCACAGGTGACAGGGACACTCCTCCTCTGGCTGGCACCATGAAATGCTATTTAATAAACTGCATCTGAGCTCCTTGGGTATTTTTGCACATAGTTCTGGTGACAGCTGCTGTCTGGGGAGGATCCCAGCCCTAATTCTGGCCAAGGGTTGGGATTAACTCCCAGCACAGAGGAATCTTGTCAGGTGCAGTGCTGGCTCCCTCAAGGGCTGGTGTCTGCAAGCTGAATTTCTGGCACGAATTCACATCTCCCCTCACTCGTGGAGGGTTGGGCCATTCATGTACCAACTTTCCCACATCCAAATCCAGAGGTAAACCCTGTCCAGTGCAGCTTCTTGGGCAGAGCTGGGGACATGGCATCAGGACTGGGACGCAGGATGGGGACTCCACATCTCCTGGGTGCCAACAATCAAAATCAAATCCCCTGACAGCCCCAAGCATGCAGCCCTAGAGCAGGTGGGAGGTGACAGGATCCAGGGGTTTTTGCAATCCCACCAGTGCCCTGTTTGTCACCCTGCAGCACTCTGGGGTGTCCAGAGGATTGCCACCATGACCCACTGCCTGGCTCCACCACAGTGCAGAGCCCAGTGGTAGGAGACCCTCCCCAGGTGCCCTCAGGAGCCTGGGGTTGCTGTCAAACCCCACCAGAGCCAGGCTGGTCTTGTGGGCACCCCGAGAACAGAGCTGAGGGGGCTCAGGGCACGGGCAGGCAGCAGCAGTGGGGGCTGGCAGGGACATGGTGCTCCTCACTGAAAGGAGCATCAGAGCAGGATTTACAGCAAACAGCATCAGGCACAGCTTCCTTGACACCTGTTCAGTCAAAACCACTGCCCAAAGATGAGCTTTCCTTCAGGCATGGACAAGGAGAGACATTCCATGCTCAGGGACACCAAGTGCCCATCCCATGCCCCCGGGCACCACACCCCAGGATATTTCCAGGCTGGACAGGAGCCACGTGCCACTGCCAGCCTTCTTTGGGGACGCCAGGAAAGGCTCTGAGGCAGCTTCAGAAAACCCTTTATGCCAACCCTGACACACACAAAGCCTCATTATGTGACTGTGAATTCCTTTCGCCCCCTGTGGCCACGGGGGCTGCCAGGCTGGTCCTGGAGAGGGATCCTGTCCCAGCCCCGTGCCACAGGGCTGAGCTGCAGCCACCCCAAGGACAACAAAGAGGTACAAGTGGTTTTTTGGGGACAGATCCTGGCTGCAGGCAGGGTGCAGAGCAGGCTGTCCCCATACCCTGTGCTCAGGCTTCTGTTCCTGCTCCTGGGAAGAATTCCAAAGCCCTGAGAAAGAAGAGGCAGCAGCCCCAGCCCAGACCTCAGCCCCGTGGGTTTTGCTAAGGGAGGGCTGAGTTATGGGGAGAGGAAGGATTTAAATCAGTGCCCAGGATAAATAATTGCATGTTCTGTTTATGATCCTGAGACAGTGACACAAAACACCAGAAAAAGACTTGAAAAGAACCAGAAAACAATCCTGGGGTGAATTCCAGCAGTTCTTGCTGAGCTCTGAAATTCACCCTTTGCCTTTCTCCTGTAGATATCAATGAGCTTATCAGGCTCCTGCCTTGCAGCAGCAGCAGCTGTGGGAAACACAAGAACAGAGATAGGGATGGGGAAGGAGAACAGCCACGGGGACAAGGCTGCTCCAATGGCTCCACTGGCCCCACAGCTGCTCTGCTCCAGGGCTCTGGAGCCTGGAGCTCTCTGCAGCCCAAATAACCAGGACCAGATGTCTTGAGGGCCACTATACTCTCATGAGTTTCTTGTAAGCACAGGCACTCAAAGGGGTACAGATGTGTCACTGGGACCTGACAGGCTGCCCAAGGAGCACAGACACTGCAGTGAGGGAGCCCAACCAGGAGCCTCTGGGCCCTCAGGCACAGGAGGAGCTGAGAGAAAAGCCCACAGTGCCCAGACCAAACACAGAGGAAAACAGCCAGTGCCAATTCCCCTGGCCAGGGAGGCTTCTCCTCCCTGCAGGGCCTGAGGGAACACATCTGCCCTGAACCCCTGGCACACTCCCTGCTCTGCTGGGGATGAACAGAAATCTAGTTCCTATTTGGATAGAAACCCCCCAGGGTAGTGTGGCCAACTGTTAAAGGATACAAAGGCAACTTAACACGGTGGATTTGAACTGCACATCACCAGCTTAAAGCAGGAGTTTAGAGGAAAAGAGAAGACAAAGCATCCATGTCTGCCAGAACATCCCAACCTCAGGACCAGCTGGGCACCTCTAGGGAGCAGGAATGGGGCACAGGGAACAGGCACCCACAGCCACCATCTGGAACGCTTACCAGATGTCCAGGACATGTCTTCACTCCCCTAGGAGACACAGGGAAGGCATTAACCTCATCTTCCTTGTAATCCAGGGCACTGTGGGCTCTCCCCAGGTCTGCCCCAAGCAGCCCCACCTGCTTTGTTTCGTTGTGCCTGAGCACGTGCCCAGGCTTTGTCTGGGAATGTTCACCAAAGGCCAACACTTCACTGCTGCTGAAAAATTTATTGTGGCCTGTAGCATCCCTGCTGTGCCCTGCAGGTCCCTGCAGGGGGCTGATAAATCCTGTTTGGTGCCTCCTTCTTCTCCTGGGAAAAGATCCACAGAGGAACATCAAGGATTGGTCAGGGATCAGCTCATAACCAGGCTCATCCCCAGCACTGCACTTGCTGCTTCTTGGACAGAGGAAGCCATAGACACCTTCCTCATCTTCAGCTGATAAGGAAGAGCATGGGGTCAGGGGCTCATCCTGCTGGCCTGGGGACACTGGTGGCTTTGCTTGGTGCCCAGCGCTCCTTGGCTCCATTGTCCGTGGGTGGAACCCTCACCACCACTGGCAGAGCTGGCAAAACCAAAACTCATTAGCAAGAACCACACAGGAGACTACATTTATTTTGCTTTTCCTCATTTCCTTTCCATTCCATTTGATTAGAAAGGGGTGTTATGGCCCTCACTCCAGGAACCTCCATGCTCTCCTCACCAGAGTGTGCAGACCCACAGTTACAACTCGACTAGCTGGGTTTGTACTCTTCATTTCTCTCTTAAAATACCAAATTCCCCCTATACTTTCAGAGGAGGGTGTGCTTCCCATCATGCCCTTTTCACTGCTGGCAATGCAGCACTGGAGGAAGAGAGGGGGTTTGGAGAGGGCTCGTTGGGATAGATTTCAGGCTGTCTGAGGTGTGTTTCAGGCTCCTGGGAGGAGCTGCACAGGCAGGGGAAGTTTGGCTGAGGCAGAGAATCACTCCATCTCCTCCCACCTGGGCATAGCTGGGAAGAGCAGAGTTCCCAGGTGGGAGGACCCTGCCTGCACACGTGCCCACTGTCCCCAAGGCTCTGATGATGCTCCCTCGCTTCCCTCAGCAGCATGAGCAGCAGCTGCTCACACACAGAGGGCTCAGAGCACAGACATGACAAGGTACCAGGCACGGGGAAGCTGTGGCACTCCAGAAAACTTGCCCTGTTCCCTCCCCTGAAACGTGGGCAGAGGGGACAAGGTTCAGAAAGTGTAACTGGGGCAGAAACACCAAACCTGTCCTTCCTGCATCAGGAAGTGTACTTATTATTGGTGTTTATTCCAACCAGGACTCAGAATAAATAGAGCAAACCTTAACTCTTGTCTCCCAGGGACCCTGAGCCCCCCAGCACAGGCATTGCCCCAGACAAGGTGACAGCAGAGCAATGCAGTGACCCTTGTGTCTGTCCCAGCAGCTGGCCCCGTGCTGGGCTGTCACACCTGCCCTCGGTGACACTCCCCTGACATCTCCACTGAGGAACCCTCTGTGCCAGCCACAGTCTGTCCCATCCCCCCTGGCACTGCCCTTGCATTCAGTACCTGCAGTGTGGAGATTCAGCAGCCTCCAGCCTGCCTCCCAGCTCCTGCAGCCATGTCACCTGCGTGCCCTGCCGAGAAAGCCAAAGGTCGGGAATCAGGTTCACCGTCCCAGCTGTCAACAGCAGCACTCTCTGGGTAATACTTCCTGATTTTACTGTGAAAATCCATCCTTCCACTGGCACCTGGCCCATTTGTTTGCCCTAGGGTACAATTCAGCGTGCAGAATATTTGCCTTAAAAGATTCACTTAGAGAAGATGCTAAATTCAAGCTTTATCCAAACAAAGTGTAACTACAAAGCCCGGAGCTGCGCTTGGGAACACCTCTTTTCAGCAGAACAGGTAAATTTCGAGGACTGGTAAATTGTCCTTAAAAAAAAAAAAACCCAAACCACTGCTTGTTGAATGAAAGTGTCTTCTTGCCCATCACTGAGCAGGAAGAAAACCTGCAGCAGGGCCAGGTGAGGCACCACCGAGCTGGTGGCAGGTGGTGGCGGCTGAGGCTGGCAGCTCACAGCTCCCAGCTCACCTGCCGGGGCTGCCTGCCAACCCCGTCCTGGCTGCGGCACCGAGCACCGGGCTGTGCTCCCCGGAGCTCCCGGGAACCACGCGGAGGTGACAACCAGGCTGCAGAAGGCTGCCAGGGACAGCGCGGTCCTGCCGCCCTCTGGTGACCGCTGGCCCACGGTGGCTGTCCCCAGCCCCGCAGCCCATGCTCAGCACAAGGTGTCCCTGCTGCCACCAGCTCCGAGCCAAGGGTCTCTGGCCAAGGTCGTGTCATGGATGTCCTCATTGTCAGCGAGAGCATGGACAAACCCCTGGCCACTGCCTCAAATCCTGGAGTGGCTCAGGGATGGGTTTAATTGCCATTGGTTCATTAGCCAGTCAGGGATGGGCCTTAATATCCACTGACCCATCAGGTCCCCTCCTACCAGGTTTCTGCTCCCCCATTGCCCCAGGTGGTCCTTGGCCAGCACCACTGAGGCACACGCAGGTCCCCGGGGTGGCTCCTGAGATCTCCCGGCCCTGAAGCCACTGGAACCCTGACTTTGGGGTACAGCAGCACCACTGCTTCTTCCCTGAGCTGGGTGTGAGCACCAGCAGGATCCCAGCCTAGCCAGGGCCATGTCCTGGCTCAGCCTCAGGGGATCTGGCACGAGTGGCACACGTGTCCTCCTCTCTGTGTGGGGACAGGAGACACGAGGGTAGGGACTGGGGAGCTTCCCCCTCCTGCCCCAGCCAGGCCAGGTGCTACAGGTACAGAGAGCACAGAGCTTCCATCCACACCTCGCATTTCCCACGTGACTTTCAGCCTGTTTGAATTTTTCAAGTTAAAGCACATAAATAATTTTCCTTTTTATTGGTATTAAATAGATCAAAATTAAACATATATAAAAACTTCTGCTGATAAACAATATTTAAAAAATCCTAGTAGGAAAGAAAGCCTGGTTTGTGCATTGGAAATCAGCCATTTCTCTGCAGAGCAGTTCAAACACTCCATTATAGGCAACACAGCTGCTTCTCCTTGTCACCCATCCCCAGCAGCTTTAAACAAGAAGGAAAAGCCTTTCCCCTTGGAAAGCACAACAGTTCTTACCACAGACATTTCCAGCACAAATTAAACCTCTCTCTGTTGGTGACAGGGATCAGTCCCCTGCAGGGCCCTTGGGAGGGATGTGCTGCACACCTGGCTGCACAGGATGAGGGACATTCAGGGAGCACTCACAGGTGACACCAGCACTTCAAAGTGCTGCATTAATCAATCAGCTGCATTAATTCCAGCATCTGCAAATATCAAACAAGCTCGAGGTGTTTTGTTTCCCTGAACCAAAACGGTTTGGTTGTGTTTAATGTGCCCATGTGGTTCTGTCACAGCAGGGGCTCTGCAGGACCTCCAGGGTGGCTGAGGAACAAACCCCAGTTTGGGCTTTTTGACTTTCTGAAGAAATGTAAAAAATTTCAAAATACTACTGGATCAATTAAATTAGAACAGCAGTTCAAGTTACAAGACCTAGAGAGAATCCCAGGATTTCTTTGGAAGTGTGGTTAAGTTCTTGTAGGATAGAAAGATTTGGCTCAAGGAACCCCACCATAGCCACCAACAGCTTTACCATCCATTTCCCTTGAATATTTCTTTTCAGCTTCAAAAAGCTGAACTAACATTTAATTGAATAAAAAACTGCACACTTAAAAAGAAAAACCACATTCCATACCAGCAATAATTTAATGGAAGCTTAAAAATTCCCCTTTCCATGGTTCCCATGTCTGCAAACCACCATAGCTCCCCTCCAGCCCCTTGGTGCCACAGCCAGACCCTGCCACACACAGCAGCTCATTATCCGCTAATGCAAAAATGCACTTTTAATCTGAAATTCAGCAATTTCCATCCCAACTCCCTGCCAGTGTTTACAGCACAGACTGCTCTTGCACATAGAAGTAGAAATTAGGCACATTCACACCTCAGCAGAACCCACAGACCTCAGTTTCAGTCTGTCTGCACAAATGTAAGGAAAAGGACATTTTACAGCAGCTTTTTCACCCCAGATATTTCATGGATTGCTGAATGAGAACAACAGATAACAGGAATCATTTCTGTAGTTTCCAAAGTAAATCCCAGCTCCCAATGGCTGTGCCAAAATGCACCTGATTCTTGCACACCTGTACCCAGGAGAGGTACACAATGAACCTGCAGTGACTGGTGGAGCCCCCTCCCTTTTATTGAAGTATTAAGCAAAATTAAAACCCCACAGAACAGTGTCTGACATCTCATGGGAAGTACAAGGGAACAAAATGCACATTTGCACACATTTCTTTGCTGTCCCCATGAACAACCAAAGAACAGTCACACAGAGGCAGGTGAGAGCAGAATTCACATTCTGCTTCGGTGCAACCAACACCTCCAGTACCATTTATTTCCCTTCCTTCAAGCTGTTTTAACACTTTGGGGCCCAAGCCCTGGTATGGTTTTTATGACCCAAACAGCCTGTGCAGCAAAATCTCAACTTTTTGCACAGAACCCCTTGTTTTTATCATAGATACACATTCATGGTACTTCCCAAGGATTTTTCACTTCCCAAATGCAGGGTGAGAGCCCAGACTTTGCTACAAAGCAGTCTCAGCATTTCTGCAGGACTCTGAGCTTTGCTCCCTCTGGTCACAGGTCTGCAGCTTGCAGTGAGCCCACAGTCCCCTCACAGAGGCAGTGCTGAAGGCACCAAGCTGGAACCTTCTTTCCTGCCACATGAAGGGATGGACATACATAACATTTGGATATGGGCAAAGGCAACTCCCTGCCACCAGCTCCATTCCCTGCAAAACTGAGTTTTGACTGAACTCTCCTTCCCTGGGAAAGCCCCAGTCCCACAATGCCTGGGTGCACATCCCACCACTCTAGAAGGGAATGATAAGGAGTCAGACACGTCTCTTTCCTCTCCACACATCGTTGCAGTGAAGTTCTATGGTTTGATAAGGCATTTTTATCTTCAGTGAGAATCCAAGCACGGGCACGAAATCTGCCAAGTCGTGCAAAAACTTCATCTCCCAGCAGCTTGAACATCCAGGATTTCCCATTCTCTCCTCAGATGGAACAATCCCTGTCCAGTGGGCATTGTTTATTTAACACCAGTACAGAACAGGGCTAAATAAACCCCTCAGCAGCTGGACCTCAGCATCTTTCACAAAGAGGGACAAACAAATGAGCACTTTTTGCAGCCCTCTGGCTTTATCCCACAACCTGCCTTTTTACAGTATCCCTATATATAAATTAGAAGGAGATAAAGCCAAGGATTCACTGCAGTGTCCATGAGAAAGTCCAGTCAGTGTAGCAGTCCCTTGGGATGGTGCTCACTGGGGGGTGAAGGTCAGGATCATCCAGCTGATGACGAAGTAGAAGAGGAAGATGGGGTACACGACCAGGGCCTTGCGGTTGGGGGGTTGGCTGTCTGCCAGGAACGCCGTGGATGCTGCAGAGACACAAAACCTGTGAAGCACGGGCAGCACAACCCTCACAGCCCCCTCACAGCCAGGATCTGCACTGCACTTGTGTTGAAAATAAAACCACTGCTCAAAGCAATGGGCTGTAATCACCAAGTGGAACTTCCTTTATCGTACAGAATGAGAGGCCATAGAATCACAGCATGGTTTGGCTTGAAGGGATATCCAGTTCCACCCTCTGCCCCAGGCAGGGACACCTTCCACTAGCCCAGGTTGCTCCAAACCCCAACCAGCCTGTCCATAAATGCTGACTGACACTGTACAATGAGAGCCAGACTTACAGGAGAAATCATGCAAATGTATCTCTATAAAATCAGCATTTTCTAATAGTATTTATAACTTAATCATAGAATAAACCATCCAACAGTCTCACAGAGTTTAATACTAAATCACCATCCTGCTGCCCAAGGCAGTTTGCATATGAACATGGAAATCACCAGGAGCAGAGACAGAGGCTGAACCTCTGCCAGCTCAAGGATTGGAATAACTATTTCTAGAGCACTTCAGCTTCAGATTAAAAGAACTATTTCTACAGCCCTTCAGCAGCCCAGGGCCACCTCAGACTAGAGCACCCCTTGTTCTGCCTCAGGAAATGCACAGGGATCAAGCTGCCCAGGCCCAGGGAGGACTCACCCAGGGTGGACCAGGCGAACATGGCCCCCACCACGATGAGGCGGATGATGAAGCTGACGGTGCCCGCGCCCGCCAGCAGCACCAGCCTGCACACCAGCATGGCCACGGTCAGCGGCATCACGCAGTAGCCCAGCACACACAGGCTCTGGAAGAAGGAGCTGCACAGGGAGACAGCATCAGGGAAACAGCAGTGAGGCCAGGCAGGGCAGAGCTCCGTGCACAGGAGTGAGTGAAGCTCTACAGAACAAACCCACACTCACATGGTGCCTCCCAGGAGCTTCGAGTTGAGCGTGATGACAACGGCCCCGAACCAGATGATGACAAAGACCTCGGCAAACTGGGGCCCCCCGTCATCCTTGCTGTCTGCAGAGCCCCCCTGCAGCATCCTGGAGTGGGGAACAGGGAGAAACAGCTGCACTGGGGAACACACAGATGGAGTTTTCCCAGACTGGAGCAGGTGCCAGAGCAGGAGCCCCAACGCTGATCCCACTTATGCTGCAGGCCCACAGTTTGTCATCCATTTTATATTTTCATTATATGCTCAGTTTTGCACAGGAAAGGAAAATGGTTGTGGCTCAATTGAGGTGATTTCAGTCCATTTCCAAACTTTGGTACTTAAATTTCCGTCTCAGAAGGGAATCAAGCCATGGACAACAGGCTTGATTCCCTTCTGAGATGGAAATTAAAGTACCAAAGTTCCCGGCTGAGATGGAAATTAAAGTACCAAAGTTTTGGTACCTCTCAAGGCAGCAGAGTTGTGTGTGATTGAACAAACCAGCCTCAGAGAAACCCTGGAATGACTATGGGATGCAGGCACCACAGCTGAATCAGGACAACTTGAGACACCTTCAGTAAAACCATTCCTAGCCCAGGGCACCAGGAAGAGTTCATCCCTAAATCCTAAATTTAGGGACAGGAGGTGCTAATGGGCTTGAAGTGTCACAAACACATTTCATCAGAGAACCCAACCAAGCAGTGCTTGCACAAGACAGCTAGGGATCAGATGAAATTGATCTTAACACATTAATTAGTAATTTTTAACATCTCATTTCCCTCATTCACTGGGCTACAAAACCCTAAATTCCCCCGGAATACTCACAGAGCCAGGGAGACACACAGCACCAATGGGCCCCAGAGATCCCCTGCAGGGAGAGGGAAAAACACATCACAAAAGTCACAGAATCATCTCAGTTACACTCTCCTGGGAGTGACAGAGCCCCTTGCCCAACTCCCAAGGTGCCATTTGCCACATCTCACTGCTTTACAATTTTCTTATCCAGCATCTTATCCCATGATCTATAATAAAATCCACTCAAGACCCAGCAGCTGCTGCAGCCCCCAGTTGCACCCACCCTGCCCCAGAGCCCTGGTGACACCCCAGGTGCCTGCTCAGGGTGTTCAGCCCCCCTGGACCCCCATCCCCTGCAGGTCAGGAGGGCCCCAGCACGTACAGTCCCTGAGGAGGGCACTGCTCTTCCTGGGATACATGACATGGACAAACTTCTTCCCAACGGCCTTCAGGTCCCTCATCTGAAACAAACACAAAACACTTTCATTTATCCCCTCACAAAAATTACAGCTCCCAGCTAAAGCAAAGAGACACAAGTAAAGGAACATGAATGGCAAATCAGGAAAGGATCCAATCCAACAAGTTCTGTAGCACTCTCTGCAACAAACAGTGACTGCTTTTCCTACACTCCTTAACAACCACAGCATCACATCCTTTTTTTTAACAACCACAACATAGTAGCTTTTAATAATACCAAAATATAAGCAACAACTTGTTTGCTCCTCTAGGAAAAGAGAATAAATGAAAAACACCTTCAGTCAGAAGAGTTTCTCACAAGCTCCCACTGAGGTCTCTGCCCTCACAATGATTTCAGGATCACAGAGAAATTTTACGCCACAATTCAGACACTTTTTGACCCGCAGGAATTTGTTTTATGTTTTGAGTTCTAAAACAATCCCCGCTGAAGTACACAGCTGTGCAAAAACACAGCTGTTTGCACAACAGCTGCCAAAACCACCAGAAACCCTGAGTTTTACCCCAGACACGGGCTCAGACTCACAATTGTGTCCTTGACTGGCTCATCCAGTGTAGAGTAATCCTCATCAGGAGAGTGAGATCCCACAGGGACAGTGATCTCCCCTTCCACTGGAATGTCCTGGGATATGGACACATCTGCCAGACCTGGGAACTAAATGGGCACAAACCTTTAGGAACAAACACAAACATGCTCGTGTGCACTTTGGATGGGCTGGGGACGGAGAGAGCTGCTCAGAATTCAGGGATACAATGAAGAAAAGGTTCTGCAGCAGGGCCAGGCTGTCCCTGCCCGATGTGAGCAGTGAGAGAAGAGCTGAGCTGGTTTGTGTGAGCCTGTCCCCTGCCACCCCCAGAGCCCACCCTCTGCGCTCTGCTCCGGCAGTAACTGAAATAAGTAAAAAGCCGTGTTTTAAGGGAGGTGATGCCTGAGGGCTGCAGAGCCTCACCACCCCCGAGTACCCGCATTTAAAAATAACATTAACATTTAACATTAACATTAACACGGACACCCCCGGCCCGGGCACACACCGACGCTGCTCAGGGACCGAGTTTAACCGGGCTGAAGCCCTCCCTGCCTGCGGGCTCGCAAAGCTCCGGGGTGCCCGGAGGCGAAGGCAAACAGGGCACGGCCCGACCGGTTCTGCGGGAGGCGCTGGGCAGGCGGGGCACGGAGGGCACGGCAGAGGCCGGCAGCCCCCGGCCCTGCACCGACCCTGTCCCCTTTCCTGTCTTCTTTCCCTGTCGCCTTCCTCGCCCCCGTCCCCGCCCTTCGGACGAGCCGCCGCCCGCCTGGGCCTCCAGACCCCGCTGCGACTTTGCCCAGCACCTGACCGGCTGCCCGGCCCTGCTCAGAGACAGAAGGGGGCCCGAACGCCCCCGGCCCGCCCGCAGTCCGGCCTCTCCGGTTCCCCTCCCGCGGCCTCGGCTCCCCCCGGCTCCCCCCGGCTCCCTCCGGCCGCCCTCACCAGGGTCCCCCCGGCCCCGCTCCCCTCCGCCGCCGCCATCTTGGCCGCCCGGGCGACGTGGAGGCCCCTTTGACGTCATCATCGCGCGCCGCCGCGTCACGCGCCGCCGCCGGGGCGTCCATGGCAACGCGCGCGGGCGGCGCCGCCCCCGCCCCGCCCGCAGGGGGCGCGCTGGGAGCGGCCGGGGGCGGCGGCAGCGCCCGGCCCGGAGCGGCCGAACCGAACGAACCTAATCGAGCCGGGCCGGGCCGGGCTGCGCCGGCGGGCGGCGGCCTCGGGCGGCTCATCCCGGACTACACCTCCCGGCGGCAGCGGCGCAGCCGGAAGCTCGGCGGGCGGGGGTCGCTCGGGCGAGGCGCGGCAGCGGGAGCGGGCGGGGGAGCGGCGGGCGGGGCCGGGCGGGCGGGCGGGCCCGCGGGATGCCGGCGGCGCGGGGCGCCCGGGGCGGCGGCGGCGGCAGCGCTCGGTAGGCGCAGCGCGGCGGAGCCGGGCCGAGCCGCGGCCATGGGGCACCCGCCGCTGGAGTTCAGCGACTGCTACCTGGACAGCCCCGACTTCCGAGAGCGCCTCAAGTGCTACGAGCAGGAGCTGGAGCGGACCAACAAGTTCATCAAGGAGGTGATCAAGGACGGCAACGCGCTCATCGCCGCCATCCGCGGTGAGCGGGAGGGGCGGGGGTCCGGGCAGGGGCTCGGGGGTCCCGTTCCCTGGGCAGCGCCCGCAGCCCCGGCCGGAGCCGCTTGGGGCCGTGCCCTGCATCGCTCCGGGCAGGGCTGCCCTTCCCCGCGGGGCAGCCGCCACCCCCGGCGTGTCCCCGGCCCCGCAGTGCCACCCCCGGGGCCACCGCCGCTGTCCCCAGGCCGGGCCGGGCCGGGCCGGATCGCCCGTCCCGCTGGGCTGAGCCCGGCCGAGCCTCGGCCGCGTGGATGTGCTGGTTTGGGGCCGGTGATCCCCGCTCGGGGAAGCTGCTCCGTTATTCCGCATCTCCGGGAGCGGGGGGAGCGGGGCGGGTCCGTCCCCGGCCATCCCGACACCGTGCGGGACCCCCGTGAGAGTGAGAGGGGCCCTGCTGGAAATCCTCCCATTGTTGTGCGTGTTCTGTCATCCTTCAAAGCGCGGTGAGCGTTCTTCCCAATGAAATGTCGATCTCAGTGTTGACTTTGCGGGAGTCGCCTGTTCAGAAGTGCTGACAGATCAGCAGAGCACCTGGGCCAGGTTGTGTCACCTGAAACCACCGAGTCCCACGTGTTTGACACTGTCCTTCTGGCTGCTGAGGTTTGTTTTCCCTCCCCACAGCTGTGGATCCACCTTCATACACACCTTCCCTGCGTCATCTCCCTGGACTCCATGATCTTGGAGGTTTTTCCCAATCCAGATGATTCCACGATTCTCTGCTGTTCTCCATGCAGTAGAATCCAGGCCAGCAGAGCATCCGTGGGGGCAGTGCAGGGACACAGACAACCCACGCTGGTCACACGTGGTTTTCCTGCCAGCTGGTTGGTTTCAGTTGGTGTTAATAGGTTTAGCTGCTGCCCTTTTGTTCAGAATAATTCAGAGCTTCCTTGTTATCGAGGCTGTGGCTGGAATAGCCCATGTTTGCCCGTCTGGAAGCAGCAGAGACAAAAGCTGGTGTGACTGAAACTGCCGACGTCACAGAGCTGTGAGACCTAACGTGGGTACAAAAACTCAAATCTCTGCACAGTCCAGGGCAAAGAAAAACCCCCAGCAAAATGGAAATCAGAGGGATTAAAACAAACCCGCTTGCTAATGGAAATGCTTTTCTTCATCACTTTGTTCAAAACCATTTCCCTTTTCAGTGCTTGTAGTGCACAGGGATGTGAGGGATTTCGCTGGGTCAGCAGACCCGGCCCAGGGACACTGGCCAGGGAGGAAGGGCAGAAGCAGAAGAAAGCAGAGCACACCCAGACAGCACTGAGAGCCCCCAGGGATGAGGATTTCTTGCCTGAAATGCTATGGGGTGTTTTTGTAGCTGATCCAGCAAGCTACCAGGGAGGTACTGGGGCCAATCCTGCCTGGGCTTCCATCAGCTCCCTGTGTTTTGTTATCAAATAACTTTAAAAAATTGATATATTTCTGAATCGTACCCATGTGGAGCTGTGGGTATGTGGGGTACTCACTGGGCATGGCCTCACCACAGCCAGCTGGCACATCCCAATGTCCAGTGGGACAGCCACAGCTGACAGTCCCTCTGTGCCCCCTGACAGGGTGGGGAGGACGTGTCCTCAGCTGCTGGGATGCTAAAGTGGTGGTGGTGCCATCAGGAGAGTGAGATCCAACCAGGAGAGAGGGTGAAGTACCCGAAGGGGCCTGCAAGAAAGGTGGGGAGGGACTTTGGACAAGGAGTGGAGTGACAGGACAATGGGAAATGGCTTCACACTGAAAGAGAGCAGAGCTAGATGGGATAATGGGGAGAAATTCTTCCCTGTGAGCCCTGGCAGAGGTTGCCTACAGAAGCTGTCCCATCCCTGGAAGTGTCCAAGGTCAGATTACCTGAATGAGGAGGGCTCTTTAGGGGGCTCTAAATTCATTTGGCTTTTCATGGATTAAAGGAAGCTGGTTCCATTCCCTCTACCCAACTGATGTGTCACCAGCTGGAACAAATAAAATTCCAGGGGTGAAGCCCTTCCAGGGGCCTGCAGCCCACCTATCCTGGGGAGGGTCATCCTGCAGCCACAGCCCCACCAGTGCTGCCTTTGAGTGTGGTGCTTTCCCTTGTCAACTGACACCCCACAGCAGCTGAGTAGTCACAAATACACGGGACACCACAAGGGGACAAAGAATTCATGTGGGGAATTGAACTGACTAAAGCAGAGAATAATATTGTTCATTTGTAACAGTCTTGGGTGTGAAAGTCAATAATAGAAAATAATGCTTTCAGTCAGAAATGGAAATTATTTTTGCTGTAAAGTTGGCTGCATCCCTTGTTTGCTGTGCCAGCAGTATGGAGAGTCACTGGCAGTGCCAAGTGCTGGTCCCACGCGTTGCACTGGCAGTGCTGAGACCACCATGGCCTGTCCCTGGTCAGGCAGGGAGAAGGACTGGGAGGTTTTTGTCCCTTCATTCCCATCCCCTTGGGCTGGCCAGGGTCAGGACCTGCTGTGGGATCTGGGGATTCAGCTCCAGCAGCAGCTTGTCCATGCCCAGAGCTCCCCATGGCCAGCACTGGTGGGACAGAGGAGCCTTGCTCAGGGCACGTGCTCCAGGCCACTGGGGTGTCAGAACTTGTGCCTCCATGGCATCACTGTGGCTGTAAGAATGGCTGCTTTACTGCAGTTTATTTCTGTGCTCCAGTGTGGGTTTCTTTAATCTCTCCTGCTCACTGTGCTCAGCTGTGTGTATGATAATGCAAAACCACCTATTTCCCCTGGTCTTTGATCTTCTCTCCCAATTAAATATCAAATGGAGTTGGAGAAATGTCACATGGAGGCTTTTCTCATTAGTACCTGTGAGTGCTGTGATGGTGAAAATTGTCCTTTGAAGCTTGAAGAGCTGTGAGCTCTCATGCAAATGTTGTGTTTGTGGTTATGCACTTGATTTCTGTCCAGCACGGAGCTCTGCAGAGTGCCTGGCACTGTGCTGGCAGTTCCCAGCCTCCCCAGGCACTCTGAGCACTTCATCCTGAAGGGTAAAGTGACAAAGAATGTGTAGGGACTGTGTGAGCTTTTCCCCATGAGTGGGGTTCCTTGGACACCCAGGAAAGATCCCTCCATCATCATCATCATCATCATCATCATCATCATCGTCCCTGCAGGTCCTGCAGTGCTGTGTGTGGGAACTGGCGTGTCCCCTCAGGGAACTCTCATGTCCCCCAGCATGGCAGACCTGTTCTGGACAGGTTTCTGTGCTCTTGTTGGATGTGGTGCCTGGGGGTTTGGTGCTGTGGTGTGTGGGAAGCAGTGTGGCATTGGAACAGGTTATTTTAATGGGACTGAAGCATTGGAACAGGTTATTTTAATGAGACTGAAGCATTGGAACAGGTTATTTTAATGGGATTGAAGCCACCCAGAGTGGCCTGTCTGCCCAGTTCCCCAGAACCCCATGTCCTGGTGTTCATGGGAAGGCTGTGGGGACAATGGAATCTGTTCCTGCAGCATATCACAGCCAGATCCTGGGGACTGTCCAAACAACCCTAAAGCTCCTCTAGAAAATGGGGAAGAGGAAGGAGCCTATCCCACACCAGGAGAGGCTGCAGCTCTCCAGGCAAGCAGCTGCAGTGACAATGTCCTGTCCCACAAAGACAGCTCAGCCATGAGACAGTGAGGAGCAGGGGGCAAATGACCTGCTGGAAAACACATCACTCTCCTCCAGCAATAATGTGATCTCTTCTTGGCTCCTTGCTGGTCTTACCCATCCCCACTGAGGATTTCAGCCAGTAAGGGCACCAGTTACAGCTGGTAACTTGTAAAATTGTCTCCTGACTGCCCAGGTCACCCATAGGCAGAGCCCAGCTCTTCCTGGGAGCCTCTGCACCCTGCAGGCATCCTCAGCTCAGCTGGGCACAGGGGATCTCTGCAGCCAAGAGCTGCTGATGGAGCAGCTCCTGCTCCTGGGCTCCCAGCTCTGAGCACAGCACTAGGGCCCCAGTTGGTGCAAATCTAAACCAGACAGGCTCTAACCAGACACTAAAACACAATAGCAGAAAAAAGAACAAAAACCCTCCCAAAAGCCAACTCACCCCCAGCGCCAGAGCTGATCCTCAGTGCAGGCAGGAGAGAGAAGGGGCCAGCACAGGCTCTACCAGATCCAGCTGTGAGGCAGATCCCACCCCATGTTCTGGGGCTCAGGGAGGTGTTTGCTGGGGTTTGCTCTCCCTGGAGCAGCTCTCTGGCTGGGCAGGTTGTCCCTGTTGGGTTTGCTTTGCCAGTGGCTGAGGATGGTTTGGCTGTGCCATGATGTCCCCAGGCCTGGCTCCTTGTCCCTTGCTCCCTCCCTGCTGCAGTCCTGTGCTCCTGAGCCTCCCCTCTGGCTCCTGCTGGTTCCAGCTGCTCCATCCATGCCCAGGTGTGCCCAGGCCTGGGTTTGTTTTAGGAAGCCCAGGGCAGGGGTGGCTGGCAGCAGCACCAAGGCAGCCCTGTCTCTGCCAGCTCAAGGGCTGATGGGAGGGCTCTGGACCAGCTTTAGTCCAGCTTAAACCAACCAATGTGCAATATTTTGTGATGGCTTTTTCCAGCCCAGATATGCTTCCCGAGGATTCGCCTGCCTGCAGCAGCACAAGGGGCCAGGACAAGAGGCAAAATTGTTTTCATGTGTTTAAGGATATTTTTTCTTGTGCTGCACATAAGGCATGCAGGGAGCTTTTCATCCACCTTCTACTGGCTTTTCTGGCTCCTTCCCTGGGAGGATGTGGGTGTTATCCATGTTCTGTGTGTCTCACAGCCCACGGCTCAAAGCAGCACTGCTGCTGACCTAAGAGTTTCCTCTTGAGTCACTGGATGAGGACTCAGCTTTTCTGGCTTTTTACTTGAGGTATTGTTGGAATATTTTATTCCTAATGCTGTTGGTGGCACATTGATTACTACAGATGTGACATCCCATGTTTGCTCCCAGGCTTTTCTGTCCCGCTGGGTGCCAGCCTGGCTCTGTGGAGTGACAGTGTGACAGTGCTGTGCCTGCTCTGTTCTGCCAGACACCTGTGGCACATCCTGGCCATGCTGCATCCTCCTGCCCGCACAACGTGGCTCTGGCACTGATCCCTGGCTGCCCAGCCATGGATCTGGGCTGCAGGGAGAGCCTGCAGTGCCAGCTTGGGCCATTCTCCAGGGACAGAGGGGCAGGAGCTGCTGTGGGGGCTGCGTGGCACTGCCTGGCAGGAACACAGAGGTTTGGAGAACTGTGGGTTCATGGAAAAAAAACTCTGGTGAGCAGTCAGCACTATTTACAGGTACTGAGCACCAAAATGCAGCAGCTTTGGAACTGCTGGAGAAGTTCAGGAGGCAGCAGTTATTTTTCCTTACTCAGCGTTAAATGAGTCTTCCAAACACATAAAGCTTCTGTCTGAGGATCTGACACGTGTGAATGAGAAAGCTTCTGGAACCTTGTTGTTTCTGTTCTGTGCATTGTCCGCAGTGGCCTGTGTTGTGTCTCACAGCTGCTGCATGGGAGCAGTGATCCCAGGCTGTTTTCTCCTGGGGCACATTCAAACATGGTCTCTGTGCCCCTTGTCCTTTCCTGTCACCGAATTCCCCGTGCAGGTGAACGTGCGGTCATGAGTTGTTCAAGTGATGATAAGAGCAGCAGAATAGCCTGAGATAAAGTCTATAAATATAAGTACAGCCCTGAAGTCAGTTGCTCTCTCAGTCTGGTCTCGCTCCTTTTTAGCCTGCTCCCCCAGCCAAGCCTGATTTTGAAGAGCCTGGGGATGTTTAAAACAATAATAGATTTATTAATGTTACTAAACCTTGTAGCTGTGAGAATGGACAAGGGACACTTGTGGACACTTGTGGACACTTCAAGGATGAAGTGGTGACTTGCAGAGCATCGGGGGACCCTTTGACGTGGAAACACAAAGCCAGACCCCCAAGTCCTTGCAGAGGTGCCCAGAGTGGGGGTAGCTCTTGGCAAATCCCCCCTAAGTGTGCAGGTCAGGCTGCCCCAGGGTCGGTCAGGTTGATGGTGCCAAGGAGCCTCCCAGGAGGTGCCAGCTGGTGCAGGACAGGCTGGCATCATCCCCCAGCCTCGATCCAGAAGGATGCACATTCCTGGCCTCGATCCGGAGGGATGCACATTCCTGTAGTGGACTGGGAGGGATGCACATTCCCAGCCTGGATCCAGAGGGATGCACATTCCCAGCCTGGATCCGGAGGGATGCGCGTCCCTCCCCGCCCCGAATCGCTGCTGAGCCGCCCTGGTGGCTCAGGGATTTTTCCCTCCCTGGCTGTGCTCTGTGACTCAGCTGGCCCCTGCCCAGCCCCGCTGCGCCCTTATCGAGGGAAACTCTGAAATCATCGGGGCTTGGAGCGAGCGCCCGCCGGAGCCTGCCCTGCCCGCGAAGGGGGGCTGCAGGGAGATGCGGATCATGAGACGGCTCCGTGGGGATTGCTCGCGCTCTGCCCCGGATAAGAGTCCGTTGTTTTCATGTTTGTTTTCCCCGTGTCCGTCCTGCCTGTGCAGCAGCGGGGAGCCGCGGATTTGGAGCACACCCTGTGTGCTGCTCACGCCAGAGCTCCGTGCCAGGAGCCTGCTCGGGGAGCCGGGGGCTCTGGGTGGCCTGGTGTGGCTGTGTTCACAGGACGAGGCAAGAGACAAGAATCTTGACTCCATGTTTTAGAAGGCTGATTTATTATTTTATGATATCTATTAATATATTTATTAAGAAAATTATATATTCAAACTATATATTATATTAAAATTATATGTATTAAATAATATATATATTAAAATTATATATTAAAACTATACCAAAAGAATAGAAGAAAATATTTCACTAGAAAGCTAGCAAAGAATAGAATAAAATTAATAACAAAAGCTCGTGACTTTCAGAGAGTCCAAGCCAGCTAGCTGTGATTAGCCATTAATTAGAAACAACCAACATAAACCAATCAAAGATGCACCTGTTGCATTCCACAGCAGCAGATGATTATTGTTTTTCTTTTCTTCTGAAGCTTCTCAGCTTCTCAAGAGAAAAATCCTGGCAAAGGGATTTTTCAGAAAATATCATAGCGACAGCCTGGAGCACTGCAGGGATCCCTGCTGCTCTCCTGATGCCCCTGGAAAAGCGGCTGCTGCCCCTCCCTGACAGCTCACTCCTCCCAAGGGAGGGCAAAATCCATTTGTTTTCCATGGCTCAGCTTCGTGTATTTTTATTTTTCGAAGAGCCTGTTCTTCATTCCCCAGCTCGAGGACCTGTCCCCAGGCTGGCATTCTGAAGGTGGAGACTGCCTTCTATGAGACAGAGATGTCCCACATCAGGTGGATAAATAGGTGCAGCAGCCAGAGCCGCCTGCCAGCCTCACCCTGCTTCCAGCTGGCTGCCTGCTTGGCTTCCAGCCCCAAAGTGTCACCCTCAGCCACAGCTCACCTGGTGCTGCCATCCCCAGGGCTCACCTGGCAGCACCATCCCCACCCAGCACTCACCTGGCCATCCCTGCTGCACACAGCAGCCTCTGTGCTGGGAGCTCTCAGGAAAGCTGAGAGTGCTGCCACCCTTGGAGCCTTGGGGCAGGGTTTGGGAGCTGCTGACTGCCCAGCTCAGGAGCTGCCACCGCTTCCAGCAGCCGCACCAGTGCCCATGGAGCCGGGCACTGTCCCCCAGCTGGGGCTGTCCCTCCTACACCCGGGTTCATTGTGCCCCAGGGCAGTGCTGAGCAATTCCCCGCTGTGCTGACACTCGGACTGGGACACCAGCTGGTCTGAAATTCCTGCAGGTGTGGCAGCACCAGCCCTGTGGTTGGGCTTGGTCTGTGGTGAACCAAGAACTGTGACAGTGTTTTGTCCTTTGTGACTCTGCCTCTGCAACCCCAGGAGTGTTTGTTTAAAAAACAGTTGCATATTTCTTACTGCACTTTTGCTGATTTCTAAGGCAGCTCATCTTTTCTTAACTTCCATTTCAGCTGGCCACGTGTTCTGGGCTGGCTGCCCTGTGTCTCTTCCCAGTTTTGCTGAAGCAACTCCTCCAGCTTTGCAGGGTTGCAAGGTTGATTTGAAAGGCCAGCAAAATGGCAAAGGGGAAAAAACTAATCTCTGGGAAGTTCAGGCTTCCGAAGTGCAGTTTTACCCATGGCTCATCCTAAGGGGCACTAGGGGAAGTGCTGATGCCAGCAGGAGTTTTGCTGCTGTGGGAAGAGCAGGGGTGCCCTGGCTGAGCTGGGCCAGGCAGGAGGCTGTGCTGCAGCATCCTGTGCTGCCCTTGTGTTGCAGAAGCAAAAATTCATCCAACACACTGTCCCTTATAAAAATATTAAACATACAGCCTGAAGTGCTGCTCTCTAGGAAACCAGTACAAGCCAGTGAGTGTCACTGGGAGAATGGTGTGCTCCATGCCTTTCTTTGAAATGTGGCTCTGCTGCATGATTCTCTTCCTGATCAATGGATCTGTCACTGTGGAGGTGTTGGGAAGAAGATGCAGGATATTTTAATCCAAGGGAAGGTGAGAGTACATCCTTCTCCCAGAAGCTGTGTCCCAAATCACTCACTTCCAGTTTTCTCCAAAACGGACCGATATACCCCAAAACTTTGTTGTTCTTCCAGTCTTGTGTGGTTGCTTTATGTTTTGGTTGGGGATTTGGGCTGATATGTTGCCAAACTTCCAAGCTATTGGTGAGGAGACCCATGATCTCCTTGTGCTCCAGGCATCCAGGAAAGAGCCTCTCTGTGTGTTTAACTGCCTTGAGCTTTGAGGTGCAGCTTCATAACCTTTGCCAGCTCATCTGGAGCATGGCAGGTTCTGCGGAGCCGGTTTCCTTCAGGCAATGAGGGAGATAAAGCAGGCGTGAGAATTATGTGATGAGTGTGAACCCTTGCTGTCTGGGTCCTTGGGTATTTAATTTAACAGTAAATAAGAAAATAAGCCTGTCAAGCTCGTTTGGGCTCTTCCCACAAGGCTGGCTGGGCAAGGAGAATAATTCATGGGAATAAAAGATTGAAGTTTAGGACAGGAAACAGAAACTGTGGAGGGTGGGGAGAGAGTGGGAGGGGGATGTGTGAGTGGAGGTGATGGTCCAGAGGGCAGGTAACCAACTAGCAGAGCAAAAGGTCACTGGTCAGGGAGAGGTACTGAGAAATGTCCTTTACTGGGAGCACAGCCCTGCTCTAATGCCTGGAGCCTGGGCTGGACTGGCTGTGAAAGGGAAGCAGCAGCTTATGAACAGCTCAGTCAATGAAGGGCTGATTAGGAGAGGTAAATGTGTGACAGAGTGTGAGACATCCAGTCAATTCCTTCACAAGAGATTTGTAAAGCACAGCTAAATATAGCAAGTTATTTTTAGCACTTCATGCTAGCCACTTACTCCTGGCAAGTGGAAAACCCGTGTCAGTGTGGGAAAAATGGCCTTTGTCCAATGTGTCAGGATTTCTGAGTCCCCACAGAGCCTTCAGGGGCACTTGCGGACGGCTGGCCCTGGGTCAGTGCCAGGCACTGCCTGTCCTGGGCCTCTCTGTGATTCCCTGGTGGTGAGCATCTCTCCTCTGGGCTGCATTCCTTGCAGGATCCTGTGTGGATTTGGGACTACCTAGAAGGCTAACTAGAAGGTTATATTTTTATCCTCAGCTGAGAAAATTAGCACGTTTCTGTGTTTGAGCAGCTGTAGAGTATTTGGGAGTGTTCCATGAGTCAGGGCTCGTTACTCCTGATCCTGATGGCACATCTGGCCTCAGAGGGGGAGCTCATGGCTTTCCAGGCTGAGATGTTTTTATGGGACAGACACTGGGGGCTTCGTGCAGGTGGTACACACAGTGTAAATCCAACACCTTGGAGCAGAGTCTGGCCCCTTGGCCACTTTCTTTGTGTGCTGGCTCCTAAAACTCTGCTGCAAGGACAGAGAGTTCCTGGGAAGCAGTGGGTTGGGTACTGTGTCCAGAACTCCTCCTCAGGGTGGTGATGGTGATCAGTTCCCTCTCCTTAGTGATGCAACTCCCCCTGGGGAATTCTTTGGCAGGAGTTGGTAACAATGGGCACATTATTTTCCCCTTAGGAATCACAGCCATCTCTCTGCGTGCTGGGAAAAGTGGGCTTTCTCAGGCTGTATGTATGCTGTGCACAGCTCTCCACCAGGGAGGAGAAAATCATCCATAGGGACCATTGGTAGGAGATGTAGGTTTGTCCTCAGCTGCTGTGTGTCAGGGTCTTGCAACATTTCCCTGACAAAAATGTATGTCCAGGGTTGAGATCCCAATCTGAAAATTTCCATGTCTTAAAATGCCCTTGTTTAAGGGCAGAGTGAACTTTTATTGTCTTTTGTTTGCTTATTTGAAAGGAAAGTGTGTGGCCAGCTTTGATAGTTCCGTTTTCAGGCTGGAGAAGAAGAAAGCAAAATGCAGAGATGGAGTTCCTGCTTAGCTTTGCTCTGGTTATTTGCACTGCCACCATCAAACCCAGGCTGTGTTTTCCTTGTTGATTCCTTATGGGTTTTACTCATGGCTTGCTGAAGCTGTGACTGAGTTGCTCTGGCACTGCAATCTGTGGGTTGGGCACAGGCAGAACCTCAGGAATTGCCTTTCCCCCCATGGAAATCTCTGCTGGCTGCTCTTCCCCAAGCTGTCCATGCGTAGGTGCAGGCAGGGAGACCAGTGAAAGTCACTTCCCACCTTCCAGAGTGGGCTGGGACATCCTGTCCCTTCCTAGGAACAGGGCAGGGATGCTGCAGCCCCATCACTGCTCAGCTGTTCCTGCCTTCAGCTGGATCAGATTAAACTCAGGGCTGCCTTTGCACTGAAAGTGTCATGGCCAATGATTGCAAAGATGATGAGCTTGAAGGGTGGAATTTTTATTTTGTTTTTTTCCTCCTTAATTTGCTCTCTGGGAGCAGTGTGTGATGGGGATTAGCCAAAGGGCTGCTGAGCCCACTGCTTGCTCTGCCCCTGAGCTTCTGGAGGAGCAGCAATTCCCTCCTGGCTGTTTCCTAGGAAGAAGCAGAGTGGTGCTGCATACCAGCTGCTGCACAGAGTGTCATATAAACAAGGGCTATTGGGGTGTGGATAACTGGGGTGAGGGTGCTGGCAGCCTGGCCCTCACCAATGTGATGTGTACCCTCCACACCCACTCTCCTGCACAGTTGGCGATGTTCTGTTGGTTTTCAAAGTGTTTATTTCTAAGAATCAGGCTGTTTTTTGCCCCTGTGTCACACCCAATGTCCCATTGTGTCCCTGTGGTGTTAAATGAGGCAGCCCAGGCAGGGCCCTCCTGTCCTGGCTCAGGGTACTGCTGGTCCCCATAGCTGTCACTGCTTGGTTGTCACAGCCACTTCCATTTCTGTGTGCTCAGGGGCATGGTTTCCTCTCTTGGGAACAGAGGACCATTGCAGTCACACAGACTGTGACCCGGGCTGCAATTAGTAAAGCTAATTAAGGCTGTGCACCTGTGACACCTCGAGTGCTGCAGACCCTTGAGCAGCACCTCTGTGCCCCATTCTCTGTCTGTGTCTGCTCACCCTGTTCCTCCAGGGCTCTTTTCTGTGGTGATGGTTTCCTTCTGGTTTAAATTCTAAGCATTGGAGGAAAAAGCAGCAGCACAGCCTGGTTTGGGGCTCTGCTTGTGTTTGTCTTTTGTCAGAGGCCTGTGGCTTTTGCAGTGGTAGCAGCACTTTTTGGTTTGTGGTTTTTGGTTACCTGTGGTTGCTGTCAAAGATTGAAGTGAGAATTGTAGGTCCTTACTGAGCAAGCTGTGAGGCACATCCTTCCAGAGCTGCTGGTTCTGCTGGTGTGTTTATCCACACATAAATACAGCCCTGAGCTCTGTGTGTGCCTCCTGAGGCTGGCATGGCTGCCACTGGTGCCCTGCAGCCTGGCTGGGGCCACTCTGTGCACGGATGGAACTTCATTTTGACTAGGAGAGTAAATTATTGTAACCACAAATGGTGATATTTGGCATTGCTTCCTGAGGCTGGAAGGGAGAGGAGTCCTTGAGGACTCCTGATGAAATTCATTTTGGTGTGTTTCCATGGAAACAGGCTGAGCAGGCAGGTCCGTGGGGTAGTGCTGGGCCTTGGTGTGCTGTTTGCAGGGCTATTCCAGCTTGGAGCATGGCACTGTTCCTTGATCCTTGGGTCTGGTGCTGGGGGAGCAGCACAGGCCCTGCAGCTGCCTTTCCCTCCTGCCAGGCTCTGGGGGTGCAGAGCAGCAGCCTTTGGAAGACAAGTGTTTGTACTGGGAGGGAAACATTTCCGACAGTAGAAACAAGGGAGAGTACAGAGTTATCTCTCCCAGCGTGGGATGGAGCCCCGTTTTTCCACAGCAAATCTTTTCCTGCTGGCTCCTTCCTCTGGTCAAGCATCTTTCCTGTGGCTATGGCTTATCCCTTTCTCCCCAGCCCCCCTGCCCTGCCTGATGGGGTGTCACCACTGTCACCACTGCCATTTGGGTGCCACCGAGGGAAGGGGCAACGTCCCACTGAGTGTCTCTGAGCACTGACATCAATTCTCTGCCTCAGGGGCTGGTGCTGGGCCCTGCAGGGACACAAACCCCGAGTGGGGACATCCTCTGTTCCCATGGTGCCAGCAGTCATTGAGCCCCGTGCTGTGTCCCTGTCACACCCCAGAGCTGTCCCACAGTGCCAGCAGTCAGTGAGCCCCGTGCTGTGTCCCTGTCACACCCCAGAGCTGTCCCACAGTGCCAGCAGTCAGTGAGCCTCGTGCTGTGTCCCTGTCACACCCCAGGGCTGTGGCAGTGCTGCAGCAGCAGCAATGCTGCCCTGTGCATGCACACAGGAGCTCTGTCAGGAGCCAGTGTTCAGCCAGGGCTCTCTACGTGTGGGAGTCGAGTTGTGTTGCTCTGCAGAAGCCTGGTTTCCATTAGGAGCTCCTCCAGAGCCTGCCAAGCACGCAGGGTACGGGCTCACACCCCGCTCCCTCTCTCCCTCCTTCTCTCCTGGGCTGACAGGGACACACAGCACATGGAGACCCTCTGTCCCTGCCAGGTGCCACCCCTGGGACCTGTGTGTGCTGCAGGGTACACTGGAGCTATGTGCTTTGCCACCTGCCCCCAGCCAGCACCCATGGAGGGGACAGACAGACAGACAGAGAGACGGATGCTGGATGGGAGTGCTGCTGCTTTCAGATGGGCTCAAGGACACACACTGGGGCTGGGAGGGGTGTTGGGAGGGAGGGATTGAAAATCACCTGTGACCAGCAGCAGGGGAGGGGCTGGATGGGGCCGCAGCAGCGTCAGGGATGGTGATGGTGACGGGGATTTGCAGGGATGAACAAAGATTCCCCTGAGCAAGGGCTGAATGAGCCTCCAGCCTGGCCTGAGCGAGCACTGGGGCACTGAGGGGGAATTATTTGCTGAGGTTTTCCATCCAGTCAATGACATCGTTCTGTGCGAGAGTTCACCCATTTACGTGCTCCAGCCCCTGGCAGCTGGGGCTAAATAGCGACATTCAGGCCTGAATCTGCCCATTCAGGAGCAAAGGTTTGACCCATCGAGGGAGCTGCTGAACGAGGCTTTTGAGGGAGAAGCAGGGATTGCACTCTGAGCCTGCACTGGGGACCCAGCAGTGCCTGCCCAGGGACCTTGGGGAGGGTCAGGAGCTCCTGACCTGGGGACAGGAAAAGCAGGGCAGTCTGGGGACCTGCCAGTATCCCACACAGGCCATTTGATTTCTTTTCCCCAACATTCAGTTCAATGTTGTCCAATTTTTCTCTCCCCTTCACAGCAGCATTTCAGAGCATCCCATGATTGCCACCACAGTAGTAAGTTTTATTTTCAAATTAAAAAAAAACTCCATCCATGTACACCAAGTTCCTCTATACAGCAATCATGGTGCTGGCTTGGCAAAGCAGTGGTGGGAGCTGGTTGCCCATAAGGTCTGTGCTGTCACATCTTCCCCACTTGTAATTTCATGAATTTCTGCAAGTGCCATCTCTGTGCACTGCCACAAAGGAGTCCAGCCTGGGACTGTGCCCATAGCTGGAGTCCAAATTAGGGGAAGTAGCAATCTAAATCACAGGCTAACACTATTCCTTTGCTTTTCTTTTTGTTGCCTGCATGCTACTCTTTGAGGTCAGGCAAGTGCAGCCTCCTTCTGTTTGTATCTCAGGAATTGCAGCTTTGTGCAGGATGATGTGGTCAATCCAGTGAGTGTGCTGTCCCTGCTGGCCCTGGGTCGGGCTCTGTGCTGGTGTCACTGTCACGTCCCAGGGCCCCTCTGCCAATGCCAGCAGACGCCGTCCAGACACGTCCTGCAGCCACACAGGGTGCAAAGACACAAAGCATCCTTTGGGCCAGAAACTTCTCTGTGAGGTCCAAAAATAATTTGGACTGAGCCACAGGAAACATCAGGCGATTTCTTTGCTTCCAGCCCAAGCTGTTCCTCACCAGCAGGAGCAGCAGGTCCCAGGGCCATCTGTGGGTGCCCAGGCAAGCCCAGCTGAGGCCTCTGGCTCAGCTGTGTGCTCTGTGGCACTGTCCTTCCCTCAGGGCCTGTCTGTGTCCATGACCCCACAGAGGAACAGTTATTTTTAGTCCTGCCTTCTCCCTCACATTTATTTTCTGACTCTACAGATTTTTCTCTCATATTATGAAACAATTTCTGTGAACAGTGGCCAGCCTGTCTGACAGCCCCTGTGCTCCAAGGAGCTGTGCTGGTGCACACAGAGCCCTGGAGTATCTCCTGAATGTCTTCCTGCAGGGAAGTGTCCCTTCCTGTCTGTAGCTGGACACAAGGCCATTGATCAGTTGTTGTACTGTGTGGTGCATCCATTAGTGCTGCAGAAGCTTTTTCAGAGAGAGAAGAAACCCAAATCCAATTCTCTCTGCAGCCTCTGAGGGTTATTAATGCTGCAGCATTTTCTGCAGCGCTGAAATTCCCAATGCCTGTGGATTTTCATAACCACCCTCCTCTGGTCTTGTTCCATTCAGGATAAATTCCTAGGACATGCAGCCTCTGTGGAACAATTGCAGAAACCCACAGCTGATTGCTCTGTCCTTTTCCAGGATACTCCTCAGCAGTGCAGAAGTTCTCCCAGACTCTGCAGTCCTTCCAGTTCGACTTCATCGGCGACACACTAACAGATGATGAGATCAATATTGGTGAGTTCTCTGCTTTTTGAAGCTGATTTCCAGTAATTGGAACAGTCTCCCTCTCTAGGAATTAGCCTGCCTGATGGTTTTTAAGCAGCCTCAGGAGCCAGGTTCCAGGCAGCTCTTCCACAGCTTATTTTCTGAAGTTGAACAGTCACGGGTCGAGTTTCACATTCCCAATTCAGCGGATAATTTGCAGAGGTTTTCCATGGCTCCAGGCCTGCTCCATGCTGCCAGGTGCTGGGGAGGAGGCAGCGTGGTGCTGACCTCTCAGCCAGCCCCTCTTCCCAGAGCTCTGGGAGCCCAGCTCCGTGTGCTCCCCCCGAGCTGCCTTTGCTGTGCTGGAACAAACTGCCCCACGCTGCCCTGCAAGGGCACCAGGCTGCAAACTGCTGGGAAAAAGGGCTGCTGGATGTGTCTCAAATGGAAAACAATGGCCATCTGTGCCCTGGGCAGCCTTGCAGGGCTGCTCCCTGCACATCTGCTTGGGGATTAGTGATCCTGGAGCTGTGTTTCATCCCTGCCCTCCCCCAGCTCAGCTTGGGAGTCACTCAGCATCCACAGCCCCAGGGCCTTAATGCCCCAAACCCTGCACGTTTCACATGAATCTGCTCTTGGCTTAGCGAGGTGAGTGCACTCTGTGGGGGTGACAGGGGGCTGCAGGAGGGACAGCAGAGCATCCTCAGCCCCCAAGGTTCTCACCCTGCCCCATCAGACAAAACTTGGGTCACCTGCCTGGGCTGAGGAGCTGGGGCTGCCCACAGGCTCACAGGGCATTCTCCAGGCAGAAGAATTCACAGGGCATTCATGGGGTGGGTCACAAGGCACAGGGTCTTTTCCAGGCTGCTCCCAAGGGCTGCACATAGGGGAAGAAAAGAAAACCAGTTTTTGTCAGGCAGAGGTTGCAGAGTGGCAGCAGTGTGACATTGCTGGTGTCAGAGCTCTCAGCTGCTGTCAGAAGGGGAAGGAAGTAGAGCCTGTTCCTTGGGCTGTTGTATTTAAAGCCACGTGAAGCAGACTGCAGCCTGCCCCTCCAAGGCTTGTTTCCTTTATGGAAAGTCTCTGGGTGAGACCCACTGGAAATGAGTCAGCCTCCAAATGTAATGGCAGCAGAGGTCTGAGCTTCCAAACACACACGGGTCAGGGAGAGGGGAACTCTGCCATGTAAATGCCCCTCCTGGGAGCAGAGGGGTCTGAGGCAAACAGCCATGCAAGGAAAGGAGTGTCCCTCCTCTTGGCTGGAAGGAACAAAGCTCCAACAATCAAGCAAGGCTGCTGGGAATGACAGAGGTTGAATAAAGGGAGTGTGGGATGGGGGAGAGCAAGAGAGCAGATGTAAAACACTCCATGGTGAAAGGAGCGTGTTTCCCTTCAGTTTTGCTGGGGAGGATTTGTTTTGCTTTTTCAAGAAGAGGTCCCCAGCTTCCCTGTGAAGAAGCCTGGGCTGTGTTCCTCCTCCCACCCAAGCCCTGGTGTGCCTGCAGGGGTTGAGGCTTCCTTATTCCTGACACAGCACTGGGGCGTTGACGTCTCCGTAGCAGCTTCCATCTGCCAGGGTGCCAGGGGTCTGCGTGGGAGTGCAGAGCTCATTTCATGTGCAGGGGATGGGAGTGAAGCGCAACACTTCCAGGCACTTCTTATGCGCTGCAAGAGAACGTGTTTGGGTTGTAAATAGAGCTAAAGTCACACTGCTCTCTCCTTGTGTGGGCACAGAGCAGCCTGGCACCCGCGCGGGTGGCAGCGGGGACACTGCAGGTGGCAGTCAGGACACTGGGCTGATGTTGTCTGTCGTGAGCAGCACTTTCCCCTGGGCATATGAAAGGTCATGGATGCATGTTACCCCACAGCTGCAGCCCCTCCTGTGCTCCTCCACTGTCACCTCACGGGACACAAATCAGCAGCTCCTGCAGAGGTGGAGGGGGCAATGTGATGGGATGGCATGTTCTTCCCTCCCAGGCACAGGAACCTGGAATCCTGTAAGGATCTTCCTGGAATGCTTCTGGCATTCCCACAGAGTCGCTCTGGCGTCCCAGGTGTGGCTGGGCAGGCTGTGGCTGCTGGTGGCCCCCCTGCTCCACACTGCCCTGCATGGGCTGGCAAACCCTGACCCAGGCCAGTAGCACAGATCCACCCCAGGCACTGCTGGGCTGGCAGCAGGATCTGAGCCTTGTGCGTGCTGCAGGGTCAAACTCAGTGGGCTGTTCTGAGACTGGAGCCAGAAAACGCGTTCCTGGGCTCTTCCTGTAGAGCAAAGGGAAAGAACAGCTAGGGAACATTTCATGCACTGACATATTCCCTGTAAGTTTGGGGCTGGATTCTTTCTACCTGTGATAATTCTTTTCCTGGCTCAGGCCCCTGGTGTCTGTGCACTCCATCATCCTGGGAGCCACAGTGACAGCCACGTATGGCCTTGGTGTGAGCTGTAGGGCCATTGCATTGCTGGGTGCTGGAGCCCTCACTGGAGGAGAGCTCAGAAGCTGCTGACTCATCAGGAAGGTCTGTTGTGCCACTGCAGCTGAGGGCCCGTGTCACAAGGCCTTCCATGTGTCTCAGCAGCTGCAGAATGAATCCTCACACTGGGTTTTAGGACAGGTACTTCTCCCAAGGTGCTGCTGTGGATGAGGAGAGAGGGCCCTCAGCTGGCACAGGGAGCACAGGAGCACCCCCTCCCTGACCTGTGGGACAAGCTAATCCTGTGCCTGCACTGCTGTACAGCTGCCCTGCCCAGCAGGGAGGGAGGGTCTGAACTGAGAGCTCTGAGGTCTCACAGAGCCACTCTGGGATGTTCCCACCAGGGCAAGAGGGAGCCTGGGACCCACCAGAGCTGTCCCACGCTGTGCTGAGCAGGCTGGAACTGTGGGAAACTTTCCCAACTAACTCCCAGGTAGCTCCCAGGTACTCTGGGGTGATCAGGGTGTTCCCCCAGGCAGCCAGCACACAGCCACAGTACCTGCATGGGCAGGAGTTTGCCCAGCCTTGCCTTGCAGCCCAGAGAGAGGGGAGTTTGGCTTGGCACTGTCAGCGCTCTGCTGCTGAGAGGTTTCCTCCCCTGGGACAAATTCAGCCCCTTCCCAACTTCTCCTCTGATGAGCAGGGAGAGGGGCTGCATGTTCCCCCTTGGTGTGGGGTCAGCTGCTCCCACCTAGTCCTTTATCACCCCAGGCTGAATTATTCTTATTTCAGTTTGTTAAAGGAAAGGTTTCATGCTATTTTTATTGTAGTTGGACTCCAACTGCTTATCAATGAGATCTTTTTGTTTCACTGCTGACATTTTGGGGAGTGGTGTCAGTGTCTGTGACCATGTCTACACCTGCTGCCTTTCCTCCTGTACATGGACTTTGTGCTTCCTGGTGCAGCATGTGATCTTTGTCATTCCAGGCCGTTTTCATTTGACACACTTGTCCTGGCCCTGGCAAGCACCTGCAGCTCTTCCTGGGACAGAGGTGGCGCCTACAGCTCATCCTGGTGCTGCTGGCAGCTGTCTGGGCAGGCCAGGCAGCCCTGTCCTGCCCAAAGTGGCAGGGCCTGTCCTGCCCTGTGCCACCTGTGTTGCCATCTCTATAACACAATTCCTAATAAAAGCTAATTAACATCCTCTCACCTTCCCAGGGCCTTCACTCCTTCATTGCCTGGGTAGGGGACCCTCCTGTCCCTTGCAAACATAAATACCCCTCCAGGCCAGCCTGCACCTGGCATTGCCTCACTCAGTTTCTGCCAAAAGGAGCCACCTCTTCTTGGTTTTTTGTCACCCTTTAGATGGCCATGCTGGGGGTGCAGCCACATTGGGGTGTCCTGACATGTGTCACACACTCCAGTGCCACATCCCAGCTCCAGTGAGGTGTGTCACACACTCCAGTGCCACATCCCAGCTCCAGTGAGGTGTGTCACACACTCTGGTGCCACATCCCAGCTCCCCTGACCAGCCTCTTCTTCTCTTACAGCCGAGTCCTTTAAGGAGTTTGCAGAGCTGCTGCAAGAAGTGGAGCTGGAGAGGTCCATGATGGTAAGGAGATGGGAGCTGGGCTCTGTCATTCCTGAATGCCAAATCACAGCCTCAGCCCCATGTGCCTCTGTGTCAGGCTTCTCAGCAGAGGGAAGCTGGGAGCACTGGGAATGTGCTCTGTGCTCATCTGTCCACGGTCCCTGAGCATGGGCAGGCACAGCAATGGGTGTGGGGGGCTCTGGCTCTCCCAGGCAGCTCGGGCAGGCACAGAGCCCCAGGCCCTGCAGCTGGAGGGGCTGCTCACCAGCTGCTTCTGTGGGGAAACCAAGGGTTAAAGAATCAGAAGTGGTTTTGCTCAGTTTTTGCTGGGTGCAGGAAGGCAGGTGTCCCTGAGCCCATCAGTGCTGGTCCAGCTCCTGCAGTACAATGCACTGCCATCAGCTTCCTGCTGCCATGTGCCCTCAGCTCTCCAGGGCTCCTCCAGAGCCAGTGCTGGCTTCCCATTTCACTCCTAATTCCAGGAAAATCATGAAGGTTAGGCTTGGAGGAGAGCTTGCAGCGTGCCAGGAATGTGCTGCTTGGCTCTGCCTTCCCCTGCCTCGTGCAGCAGCAGGAGCTCCTGCCAGGCTGGGCCAGAGGGTCCACAGGCAGGCAAGGAACAGCAGGAAACCAGGAAAGCACTGAGATACTTCTTTATTATGAATTACATCCCAGGTATAGTGGCTCCTTTGGCAGTGGGGGCAGCAGTGGAAGGTGTTGTTTCAGGGGTTATGGGCACTGTCCAATTTTCAAACTTGGGGTTTTTTCCCCTCTTCTTGCAGGATCAATTCTGTTTTACAGCAGCTCCCTCAGGAGGTTTCACACTCACTGTGTTCATCAGCTTTAACTTCCCTGAGGGGCTGTGCTGTGTGGTGTCCTGTCCCCTTTCTGTCCCCCTCTCCCTTCTCTGGGGTGTGGGGCAGAGCCTGTCAGGGAAGTGGGGATGGGAGCAGACAGCAGGCTGGTCCCAGTGCCAGGCTGGAGCTGGAGCCAGTGGTACAAACTGGGATGAGCTCACTTTCATGTGGATTCATGGTGAAGGTGTGCAGAGCACCACCCAGGAAAGATCTCTGAGATGTGAGACAGGAGTGGAAGAGACACAGGCAGGCTTTCCCTTTTCCCTAGCTGTTCTGAATCTCGAGACAAGGGAACTTCATCCTTTATCTGAGGTGGGGGACACTCCCTGTCACCCCCAGGATGTCCCCAAAGCTCCTGGGATGTGGTTGGGGTTTGCTGTGTGTCACCCATGGGGACAAGCAGGTACAGATGGTTTAAGGGAATTCACCTACAGAAAGAGATGAAGTTTCCAGTCAAAAACATTAAAATCTCAGAGCTCTTGGCTTCTAGCCCTGTTCAGCCTCTGTTTAGGAGAAAATTGATCCGTATCCTGCAATTAAAATGCTTTTTCTTTGCACTGTAGGTGCAGAATGCGAGTGATTTGCTGATCAAACCTTTGGAAAACTTCCGGAAGGAGCAGATAGGGTTCACCAAGGTAAGGCTTGTTTGTTTGTTTTCAGTGTAAACAGATTTGTTTTCTGTTACTGTCTTTGAATTCAGATTTTTTCTCCTGTTGTTGTTAACAAGCAGTCGCTCCACTGCATTCTGACTTCAGGCACTCAGAAACTCCCTGTTCAATGCTGGCTTTCAGCTGCTGGCATGAGGGTTCGTGCTGTGACTTTCAGTCTGATTTTTCAATCCTAAGAGTCTCCAAAATCTTTTCCTGAATTCTCTGGGTTCTCTCCTGGCCTGATTCCAGCACTGCCTCTGTCCTGAGCAAGGAGTGCTTGTTTCAGCCAGGAGATCTCCTTGCTGCTTTACCCCCTCTCTCCTTTGTTCAGTCAGTGCTGTTGAAAAGAAAATACTTTCTGCAGAGAAGTGTGTGGTGGAGTGGGAGGGAGGAAGGGAAGGAGGGAAAGCAGGAGAGGCCAGCAGGCAGAACCTGATTATAGTCACAGGGCTTTTGTTATGAAATATTTACATAAAGCATCTAATGAGTCTTTCAGATGGACCAAACTTTTAAAGAAACAAGCTATAAAAAGAAAATTCTGCACATGTGGAGCACAAAAGATCATATTTCCCTTGTCTGCTATCAAGAAATCCAGGTTCCATGTTACTCAGCGGCAGCTTAAAATGGGGCTGGCTCTGGCCCAGCTCTGAAATGGAGATGTTTTGGAGAACACTTGAGGCTTGGATTCAGCCCAGCCCATCTGGAGGCTTTGACTTTTAATAAATACAGGGTTTGAGAAGAGATACTTGATGGCCCTCCTGCCCTCTGCCATGCCCTGAGGGCTGGTGTGTGGAGCCCTCTGAAGAGCTGCAGCCACGAGCATGGCACAGGTGCTGCCCACAGCCCCTGCCCTCGTGTCCTTCAGGCTGGTTTTGTCCCAGAGAGCCCTTAAAGTGTGTAAGGGCCACTCTGCCCCCAGCCCAGAACGTGCTGTGCCCCGAGAGCTGAGCTGGCTGCACGCACAGGCCTGTGCCCATGTCCTGCTCCCTTCCCTGATGGCTGGCACGGGTCTCAGCAGGGCTGGTGCCACAGCCCCAGCACTGACACAGATTCACCTGGCAGCCTGCAGCCCTTCCTCAGTCCCTGTGCATGGGCAGTGCTCCAGGTGGAAGGGGGTGTTGCAGGTGGCTCAGCCATTGGAGTTTGGTTTGGGGTTTTGTTTCTTGTGAGGAGCATGAGCTGCAGAGGCTCCAGGTCACTGTGGTGGGAAGAGGGCTGTGCTGTGGCTCCATGCAGGAGCTCACAGGACAGCACCCTGCACCGTGCCAGGATCCAGCTGTGCCACGCTGACAGGGATGCACAGGGAGGTACCCCTGTCCCCAGTGCCACCCCAAAGCCTTGAGAAGGTGCAAGTTTGGAAGTGAGCCCCAGCCACTCCAGCCCCTTGTCCTCAGCTCTGATGCTTCCCTGACAGCAGCCACACTGCTGGTGGGCTGCACCCTCAGGTGTCACCCTGGGCACAGAGCCTTCCTTCACCTGCCAGCCTGCAGAGCATCTCTGGGTCATCCCACCCAGGAGCAGGACAGGGAAGGTACAAATGAGGCTCCTCCTTTGTGCTCTGTCAGTGTGGGTTCCTCCCATTGCTGCTGGGTCTGCCATCAGCCCATGGACCCTTTCTGATCTGCACCAGGGGCAGAAGCCCAGGCCAGGCTGTGGAGCAGCCTGGAGACATGACACAGGGAATTTGTGCCCTCTGCTCCGTTTCCGTATTTTGGCAGCGTCGCCTTCTGTGAGATGTTTTCTGTTCCCTGTGCGAGCTGCTGCAGCCAAATAGGAAGAGCCCTTGAATCGAGGCTTTGTGATGCCTCTGGCTGGAGCACAGCCAGTCTGACCAGCACATCTGAGTCTGCATTCAGCCCTTCTGCCGGCAGCAGGGGAGTCTCCTTGGGAGGCTGTGCTGGCACACGGGGCAGCCCCCTCCAGCCGCTCCCTCCCACCACAGCCCAGGGTCACTGCTTCTCCTGGGACCTGCTGTTACTGTGAGTGACACTGCAGAGGTAAAAGGGAGGCTCTGGGACCCCCTGAGCTGACCCATTTCCCAGCTCTGGCACTCCTGGCAGGGGCTGAGTTTGGGAAGGAGCTGGTGCATATGGAGGTCCCATCCCTCCCTCTCCAAGCCCTGGGGCTGGGACCCTTGGGGAAGAACCTGGCCACACTTACTGAGCTGAGGAGGATTTGAATAGAAAAGTTTAATTCCAGTTTCACTTGGAAGGAGACAGCTTTAAAAAAAAACAAAACCACAAAGCTAACCAAAAAAATCAGAGGGAGAAGTTTGTTGGGATGTACTGTAAGGGCAAGAGGAATGCTGAATAGCTGCAGTGTTGGTCAGAATTTCTTCCATAGGAGATAACATATTCCTAAAAGGTTTTAGTAAATTCTGTTATTAATTTCATTAATCATAATTTTAAAAGAAAGGTTAATAACTTCTACTTGCTTTCATCTCTGGAGGAGCAGGGCCTAAGGAGCATTTGAGAGAAAGCAGTGGGTGAGGGAAAACACCAGGATGAACTGAGTGTGCTTTGATAGAACTGCTCTATCTACACCCCTTGACTTTTTAGAAATCTGTTTTTGAATTAACTGCAGATGCCTCTTAAAAATGAGCTATGATCATCCTGTATCCGCTGTTCTTGCACCCAGACCCCTCAGGTGTGCACGGAGGTGGGGGCTCCCAGCAGGAAAAGTGTGTTTGATTCCTTATGGAGAGGAGAAGAGGCCCAAGAGCTGGGCTTCTCACCTGCCACTCACTCCACCTCCCTGAAAATGGGAATTTCAGAGGATCCTAATTAGCAATGAATGGTTAAGGGGGAGTTTTGGCAAGTCTGTTTGCCTTTTTCCCCTGATGAGCTGGACCTGAGGCTGCTGAGGGGCTCCAGTGTCACCCCAGTGCTGGTGGCAGTCAGGGTGTGGGCAGGACCTGGCACACACAGAGCAGCCAGAGCCTCAGCAGGCAGGCAGTGCTGTCCCAGGGGCTGTGCCATTCCTGGGCACAGCAGTGCCTGCCAGAGCTCCCAGCACAGGGCTGATGCCATTCCTGGGCACAGCAATGCCTGCCAGAGCTCCCAGCACAGGGTGATGCCATTCCTGGGCACAGCAGTGCCTGCCAGAGCTCCCAGCACAGGGTGATGCCATTCCTGGGCACAGCAGTGCCTGCCAGAGCTCCCAGCACAGGGTGATGCCATTCCTGGGCACAGCAGTGCCTGCCAGAGCTCCCAGCACAGGGTGATGCCATTCCTGGGCACAGCAGTGCCTGCCAGAGCTCCCAGCATAGGGTGATGCTATCCCTGCGGCACAGCATGCCCGCCAGAGCTCCACACAGGGTGATGCTTCCGGCACGCAGTGCCTGCCAGAGCTCCCAGCACAGGGTGATGCCATTCCTGGGCACAGCAATGCCTGCCAGAGCTCCCAGCACAGGGTGATGCCATTCCTGGGCACAGCAATGCCTGCCAGAGCTCCCAGCACAGGGTGTGTGCCATTCCTGGGCACAGCAGTGCCTGCCAGAGCTCCCAGCACAGGGTGATGCCATTCCTGGGCACAGCAGTGCCTGCCAGAGCTCCCAGCATGGGCTGTGCCATTCCTGGGCACAGCAGTGCCTGCCAGAGCTCCCAGCACAGGGTGATGCCATTCCTGGGCACAGCAGTGCCTGCCAGAGCTCCCAGCACAGGGTGATGCCATTCCTGGGCACAGCAATGCCTGCCAGAGCTCCCAGCTCAGGGTGGTTCAGAGCCCCCTCCTGCCTGCCCTCGCTGGGATCTGCTCGGTGTCTCACAGTGAGCAACAAAGGGAAGGTGGGTGGTGCCTCTTGGCAAACCTTAATGCAAACGTGGTGCTGCCCTTTGATGAATATTCATGAGGAACTAATTTGTGCTCGTGTTTCCAGATTGTGCTTCAGTCTGGGTGATTTTTTGTGTTGGTTTTTTTTTTTTTCTCTGTCTTGGCTTGCTCTGGTCAGCAGGCAACTCAGAAGGATTTGTAGGTCGTCCTTCTGCTGTTCAGTTATGTGCTGATTACCAGAGTGGGAATGATTGGCCAGCTCCCTCTCAGTGGCCCAAAATGCCACACTGCGCTGTGGTCCTGTCACACACATGGGTCTGTCCTGGACATCATTCCCAGTCCCTTCAATCCCCAGAAAGAGCTCAGTGCTCCATGTCCCCAGTGTGCCCCTGCCTGCCTTGGGTGCTGCCAGAGGAGGAGGCACTCCCCAGAGTAGTTCCTGTGTGTCTTCCCAGCTCCTGCTGCAGAAGGAGCTCCCCTGCTCTCCCAGGCTCTTCCTTTCTCTTCCCCAGTCTTTCCTCGAGCAGAGGTGACCCCTCTTCCTCAGAACCCGCCATGTCTTCCCACAGGGAGCTGCCCACCAGCTGGTGACAAAGCTGCAGCCTGGTGGTTTGTGGTCTCCCTGTGGCTGCAGGCTGTGGCCTCCTGTGGCCATCTGTGTGGGCACCACAGCCACACACAGCTCGTGGCCTCCTCCATGGGCTCTTGTGGGAGGCACCACAGCCTCCCACAGCAATGTCACCTCCCCTGGGGACAGGCCAGGAGCCACGTGCTGCCAGGCTGCTGCATCCAGAGGCACATCCCCCTGCCCATGGGCTCTGCCATGCCTGGCCATGGCAGCACCAGGCTCTGGTGCTTCCCTTGCCCTGTGCTTCCCACAGCTCCTGGCTGTGCCCGTGTTCACAGGGGTCTGAGGATGAGGGAAGAGATGAGGATCTGACTCCATGTTTTAGAAGGCTGATTTATTATTTTATGATATATATTACATTAAAACTATCCTAAAAGAATAGAAGTAAAGATTTCATCAGAAGGCTGGCTAAGAATAGAGAAAGAAAAAATGATAACAAAAGCTTGTGACTCGGACAGAGATTCCGAGCCAGCTGGACTGTGATTGGCCATTAATTAGAAACAACCACACGAGACCAATCACAGATCCACCTGTTGCATTCCACAGCAGCAGACAACCATTGTTTACATATTGTTCCTGAGGCCTCTCAGCTTCTCAGGAGGAAAAATCTTAAGGAAAGGATTTTTCAGAAAATATCATGGCTGCACCTGGCACAGGTGAGCAGCCTCCCAGGTGGAGAGCAGGAGAGGTTGGTCCCAGCTCTGGCCTGCAGTGTGGCTGTCTTCCCTGGTGGCCTCTCCACAGGGTGGGGACAGCTGAGTCGCCCTAGGAGTGCTGCTTGCAGGTGGTGAGAGGCAGGAGAGAACTCCTGGAGTGAGCTCCAGCCCCGTTGCTGCTGCTGAGGAGCAGGGATGGCACCATCCCTGTGCTGCCACCACTACCTCTGCATGCCACCTTGGTGGAGACAGTGGAGCTCTTGGTTGGCTTTGCAGCTACCTTTGCATGGCAGCACCTGCTTTTCTATCTCAGGACGTGCTGCTGGCACAGCCATCTCCTCTGAGATGTGAGGAGTGCTGTGCCTGCAGCCCCACAGCTCTGCTTCCCTGCACTTCTGTGGCCTTGGGGCTTGGAGGCTCTCACTGGGGAAATGGAAACAAGAAAAGCTCCTGGCTGCATTAGACAGGGCATTAATGGCACAGACAGCCCAGGAGTTTGACCCTACAGACACAGGAACTGCTGCTCCACAAATGCTTTTGCTGCTCTGGGTTTGGGGTTGCTGGTCAGGGCCTCAGTCACGAGGATGGTGGTTTGTTTTGCTCGTCCTTTCCTGGCCTCAGCCCTGCAGTTGCTGTGCTGCTTAAATTAGGATTCACACTTGGAGGAGTCCCTCTTCCTCTGGATTTGGTGTAGATGTCTCTGTTCTGATGTTTGAGGCTGCTAACACAGAGTCACAGCACCTGACATTGCAGGGGGGGATTCCAGAGGATGCATTTCCCTTCAGGAGTCCTGTAATTCCAGGCTCTGCACAGCAGGATATGCAATTGCTGAGGTGAAAAGGTTCGCTGGGCTAAGCCTGCCCTGCTCCAGACACTTACACATAAGCAGGGGCTGGTGCCACTTCCTCATGGTAACTGTGCTTTCACTACAGCCATGGCAGGACTCTTGTGGGGAGAGAATCCTCTTCCCTGGAAGGCAGCTGCTAGGAAGGCTTGTTCCTATTATTGGGAGCCACCTGTGCTAAGCCCAGGGGTTTTGGGAGCCCCCAGGCATCCTGCTGCAGGGCATCCTGACAGACAGATGGAATAGGCTGTGCAACTGGAACAGGGAAGCAAAACTTCAGGCAGGGGAAGCTGTGGTCACTACTGGATTCAGGAGGAAAGTTCCTGATACCCAGCAGTCTGGCAGAGCCCATCTGCTCTGGCTTGTGGTGGCACTGGTGTATGCTTGCTTATGCCATGCATTTGTGAGTGGGGGCAACAGGATTTCAGGGCTTTCAGGAGATAGATATTGAAAGATGTCAGTAATTCCCCAGGAAGCTGGAACTGCTTTCCACTTTCTTGAACTTTCCAAAGCCAGACAGAAGATCTGGGTATCCCATACACACCTGCACTGTGTGTACACCAGCTCTCAACTGCTTGGACCTGGCACTGAGGCGGCTGCCAGGCTGGAATTTCCTGATTTCAGTAATTTAGTTGCCTCCCAGGAATCCCTGATATGTCAGATACCATCTAAAGTGGGTATTTGTCAACTTAGCCCCTACTCTGGTTGTTTTGTGATTGCCAGTGTCACAGTCAGTGCAGGCAGGAGCTGAGAGCCTGGTGCTCAGTCCTGCTGCTCCCTCCTGCTCTCAGGGGTTCCTTCTTGGGTGTCTCTGTTTGCTGCTCTTGCTCATTTGTGCTCTCTTTGCAGCACTGCTGAGGCAGATGAGGATTTCCTGCCTGCTTGTTGACCCGCCAGGCTTCTGCTTTCTTTCTGGTACTCTCAGAAACAAATGATAAACTCTTTAGAACAGAAAGTTGCCAAAATCTAATGAACCTTTTCTTGACCTTGCTGTGCCTCTGACATTGCAGTGTTTGCCCAGTTGTTTCTGGGCTGTGTGAGCAGCATGTCAGGAGATGGTGAACAGGTTTTTGATGCATGAGCACATCTTCAGTTTACTGCATATTGAAGAGATTGAGAGCAGGGCTTTTGCCATGATGTTGGCATGAAAAAATACTTCTTGTGCCACAGAGTATTGCTAGGTTGGGTCTTGAGGTGTAATTGCATCCAAGGTAGGCAAGGGGCTGTGAAATCAGAGCAAATGAGAAGTGGCCTTCTGTTCTCTGGCTGGGTTGACCAAAATTTGTCCATGGGAATACAGAATTGCACAAAGAATCTCAGTGTTGATGCATGTTCTTATCTGGAAAATGCCAATAACTGGTTCTGCTTCAACCTCTTTGCATCTACAGGAAAGAAAGAAAAAGTTTGAGAAGGATGGTGAGAAGTTTTACTCTATGCTGGATCGCCACTTGCATTTGTCTTCCAAAAAGAAGGAATCTCAGTTACAGGAGGTGTGTATGGAATTTTTCTCAGAGTTAGGTCCAGAAGCAACAGCACCAACTGCTCTAGGTCTTAAAAAAAGGAGAGGAATCATCCCTTCAAGTAACCAATTGAAACTGATAATCAATTAAATCTACCCAAAGCCTGAGTTCTCTGTGAGATCAGGGAAATCAAGCTCATAGTTCTCCTGTGTCTGTTGGATGCTGGGAGTGGCTTCAGACATTGTCATTGCTTGTTGTCACCTTGATGGGGAAGGGCAGTGACCAGTGGCACTGGCACAGCTGGGGGCTGGCCCCCCTTTCACCTGGGGAGGTGCTCTGGCTGAAAAGTAATCAGTTATTATTCCTTTTGCTGGCCTGGTGTCCTGCCTTGCTGCTGGTGCTTTTGGGTGGCTGTGGGGGCAGGCAGAGGAGGGGGGCTCCTTCCAGCTGGTGCTGCTGCAGGCATGTTGCAGCAAGGAAGGAAAGCCAGCTGTTCCAGCCCACACCAGAGCAGCTGGATCTGGTCAGATCTGTCAGACCAGTTGTCACATCAACCTACGAGCATCTCTGCAAGGCAGACTGTGTGTGAGCTCATTGTGTGCTCCTGCCACTGCTGCAGCTCCATAGCTGCTGGTTCTGGGACACAGATGGAGTCAGGCCTTGTCAGGAGAAGAGGTTTGTGCTAAAGTAATAAAAGAGCTTTGGGAAAGCCTTTTCCTTGCAGAGTGAGAAGGAGTTTTGGATCCTTGAATGAAAGGGAGCCAGAAAAGGGCAGACTTAAAAGAATATCCAATGTTCCAGCTCACAGCTAGGCTGGACACTAGGCAGGTTTTTAGTGAGGACAGAACCATGTGTGGGCTGACAGACAAAAGTGAGTCAAATATTTTCAAACTACATGTGATATATTTTCTTTTTCCACCTTTCCTTCTTTCTTCTAGGCTGACCTTCAGGTGGACAAAGAGAGACACAATTTCTTTGAGTCCTCCCTTGAATATGTGTACCAGATCCAGGAAGTACAAGAAAGCAAGAAATTCAGTATTGTGGAGCCGGTAGGAGCTTCCTTTTCTCTCAGTCTCATTGGCTGATGCTCAGATGTGCTGGCAGGGGATGAGCTGCCAGGTTGGATTAGGTCCTGTGGGGCTGGAGCACTGTGAAACCCCAGTCCTGTGGATCTTCTGGCTGTCTGTGGATCCTGAGGGACAGGTTGGACACTGTACAGAGCTACAGGTCTTGTTATGACTTATCTTGCCCCCTCTGGGTTTGGTGAGTGCTGTCTGTCTGCAGAGGGACAGAGCTGTTACCTGCCCAGCCTGGCCTGCCGGGTCCCAGACTGTGGCTGAGTGCAGGGACCCTGCCCTGGATGGTGGCTCTGCCCCACTGCCAGCTGCAGTGGGGTGTGGGATCCTGTGGATGATCTCTGCACATCTGCTCTGGGTCTCCCTGCAGGGTCTTTCATTCTGGGTGTTTTATACAGACAGATGTGAGGCTGATAGCTTGAGCTTTAGGGACACTGTGGTAGATAAGCCATACCAAGGCTGGCATTCCAAAGTTGTGAGGAAAAAGTAATTTAATATGTAATTTCTGAAACCCCACACTCTGTCCATCTTTCCTTCCATTATAAACACAGAAGTTCAGTGTGTCCCTTCCCTCCATTGCAGGTGCTGGCATTTCTTCACAGTCTCTTCACTTACAACAACCTGACAGTGGAGCTGACACAGGATTTCCTCCCATACAAGCAGCAGCTCCAGCTCAGCCTGCAGAACGTGAGTCCCTGCCCAGCTGAAGGACTTTTCTGTGTGACTTCTGTTCTCATTTGTATTTACACACCTCTGATGGCAAGGTCTTTCCACCCAAGCAGTCTGGCCATGTTTGCATTGTTGCAGATACAGTTATTTCCTTCTCAGTTCACATGGGTTTTCCCCTCTTTTCATGGGACAGTTTACAGGTCTATGAAATTGTTTTCTCTGGAATGGGCCACTGCAGTTGCATCATTTAACCTGGTGCATAAACAAGCCTGAGATTTTCTTTCAATCAAGAGATTGAAATTGTACTCTAGGAAGGCCTCTAACCTTGATCTTAATGGTGCTGGCTTCCTGCAGGCTTGCTGCATGCTTTGGTAAGCTCCTCTGCTGGCCAAGTGTGCTCATGGGGTAGAATATGACTCCTGTCTTTATCTTCAGTCTTTCCTGACTGGCCTTCATTTCTGTGGAACAGCAGCCATAAATCTGAGCCAGGATGGTTTTGCTGCTGGCTCACTAATTAGTCCAAGTAGTATTCCATCAAAATGCCTGGATTTTGTACCCCTGTTGATGTGACTCTTTCATGCTAAGCACTGTAGCATGATCAACACCTTTGGGAGGAGAATACCCCTGTTACCTGAGCAATGGTGTGAATGGGAGCTCCTCTGCTCCAGCCAGCCTTGAAATGTGCTGAAATTCCTTAATTAAGGGAACAAGTGGCCTCCCAGCATTGGCCCTCCAGCACCCTCTCTGCACATGATGTGTCTCTTCAGTCATCCCTTAGAGCTCAGTGGTTCTTATAGCCAGTTTCCATGTGGATTTGTGGAGTGGTTTCCATGTTTTGTACCTTGGGAACAGATTAATTTCTGCAACGGCGCCTCAGATTTATCTAGGACTAAATAGCCTGCAGCTCGCTTTTTGCTCATGTTCAAATATGCTTCTGTTTGTTTTCTGTTCCCAGACAAGGAATCACTTTTCCAGCACGCGGGAGGAGCTGGAAGATCTGAAGAAGAGGATGAAGGAAGCACCCCTAACCTGCAAGCTGCCTGGGCAGCCCACCATCGAGGGCTACCTGTACACTCAGGAGAAATGTAATGGCTTTGGGATGCAGCTGGGTGTAATAGGGAACAGGGCTGCCCTGACATGACCCCCTGCTGCTGGGTGTCACCACAGCCAGGCACAGCATGCCCAGGCTGTCACCTTCTGCCACTGCTGAGGTGTCACTGCCTGCAGTGCCTGGGGAAGCACTGGCAGCCTCAGCTGGCAGCGCTGTCAGCAGTGGCACAGAGCTCTGTCCAAGTGACATATCTGTGACAGCACAGGGCTAATTGCCCTGCGCTCTGATGAGATGGGATTTATGACTCCAGAGCCTGGAGCTCTGGCAGGCTCTGCCTTGGCTGTGTTTTACCAGGATGAATCTGGTGTCCTGCCCAGCCTCCCTCTGGCAGCCTCTGTGAGCAGCTGAGCACAGCTGAGGTGGAACCAGTGCTGAGTTAAGCTGCTGAGAGCAAAACTTGTAATTCTGAGCAGAAGAAAATCAGACCAAATACAGCCTTTTCCAAAACCTGGCTGCAGCTCTCCATGGCCATGCAGCAGGAATGCTCAGAGGACATAAGTCTGTGCAAAACTGTGACCTCAGGGGCTACAGACAACTTTGTAAGCATTCATTCTTAATCCTACATAGAAATCTATTTATACATATATTTTTATGTCTGTTTATCTTGCTTTTAAAAGAAAGCACACTCAGTAATTTTAGACCCTAAATGTGGCATGTTCTTGCAGGCCAGTGGCTATTTTCTGTCTCTATTTATGCTTCCCTATAAATCAAGTATGAAAAGTTGTTCTTCCTGACAACTGCAACTTAAAAACAAATTACAGAAAAAATACCAGTTTAATTATTTCCTATAAAGGGATTCAGGTAAGAAAACAGAGGAAAGTGACTATGAATCCAGAAATAGGAACTTCAGAGTATTTCAAAGCTCCTGTTGGCTTCATTATTGAGTTTTCACCCACAGAAAAAAGCAGTGGGGTTTGTGAAACAGACATTCAGGACATGTAGGATCCTGCCAGTGTAGGTCTTGGCTGGGCTTGGCCAAACCAGCCTGGCTTGTGGTCAGAGTCCCACAAACGCCCTTTCACCAGCTCTGAGTTGGGAGGGTGCTGGAGGCAGCTGCTGCCCTGTGCTCCTCTCCTCCTGCTTCTCTCTTCCTCCTCCTCTCCTCTTCTCCTCCTGACTCTTGCCCATGGAGACACCTGCAAGGTTGATGTCCCCCGGGGCTGTCAGTGTCCATCCCCAGAGAAGGGAGGACATGTGGGCAGCACTGACCATGCCTGACCTTGCTGGCTGCATTGAGCCACAGCCCTGTCCCTGATTCCAGCCTCTCCTGTGTTCTGCAGGGGCTCTGGGCATCTCCTGGGTGAAGTATTACTGCCAGTATGAAAAAGAGGCCAAAACCTTACGGATGACACCCACAGACCAGAAGCCTGGAGCTAAGCAGGTGAGTTGGATGTCTGCAAACATTGGCCCAACCACTGGGCCCACCTTCCACCCATGTATGGCCTCCCTTCCTGTGACCCTACAGGTGCCACAGAGCAGAGGGGTGGGCTCTGTCCCCTCCCTGCCCACACAGGGCAGTTTGGTGTCACCTGGAAGAGGCACCCCCATGAGGAGAGGTCTCACTCCACTGTGTCCCTGGGAGCCCAGGTCCTTCAGGGTTTGGCAGCAGATGTGGGTCCTGTGACATGAGAGATACCAGACAGTGCTGGCCCATGAGTTCAGCCTGGGGTGAAACTTGTGCTTCTCTGGGCCAGCTGATGTTGATCCTTCCCCGTGCACAGGGGCTGGAAGCCACAAGAACTGTGGCAGCCACTGAAGGGCCTGAATGACTCAAGTTACTACAGGAGTTCCTGCTTCCAAATGCAGCATTTCCTCACACACTGGGTGCTCACAGTGGTTTGTGGTTTGATTTCTGCTCTCAGCACTGGTTCTGTGGGACTGGGACAGTGTGGGAAGAGAAGAGGGGTAACAGTGCAGCTCCAAACTGCACTAAGGCAGCAATTTGGGTAACTGCCTCTTTCACAAAATGCTTTGGCTTACCAAAGCCTGGGAGTTCCCTCAGTCCCTCCTCGTGACAGGGGAGGGCTGGGAGGATGGAGCTCAGCCAGTGCCTCCAGCTGAGTCCCCCGCCCTCCTCTGCCATGGAGTGGTCCCCGGGGCCTTCCCAGCCAGGCGTGTGTGCTCCAGTGTGTGAGCTCATGCTCTGCTTTTGGCAGGGCTCTGCACGCTGCAGCAGGAAAATAAAATAGATGTTTTGCAACCCCTTGGCAGGGAGCTGGGCAAAGAAATAGCCAAACTATTGTATGGAGAGATTTGTTGTCATTTATGCTATAAGCATGTCTATTAAGGCCCATTACTGCAGGTAGGGGCTCAGAAAACTTAGTGCTTTCCCAAATATTGGTAGCCTGCACCATCAGGTCACAGCTGGCCACAAACCCACAATCAAATTATGAATTAATTCTGCTGTGGAGTGCAGGGACACAAACACCCAGGGCCAGAGCTGAGCCTCTCCAGAGATGTCTGCTGTCTCTGGGGTGAGGAAGCGTACCTCCCTGTGCCACACAGTGTTTGTGTAAAGCCATTTGGTTCATTGGTGCTGTAGATAACTGGTACTGATGACCAGCCCTGGTAAAAATTAGAGCCCAGCTGTGTCAGATCATGGGTGAGCATGGTCCTGGCCTCAGAGACAGGGAGAGCCTCTCTGGGATGGTTGGAGCAGTGTTCCAGCACTGCAGGGGCAGGGTGCTGCTGTGTGGGGCAGTGCTGTTGAGTCCAGAACATTCTCTGGCTGAGAGCAAGCCTGGAACTTCATCTGCCTGTGATGATGGTGGGAGAACCACCTGTGCCCTGGTACCAATGCCATCAGAATGTCAGCGCAGGAGCCATGGGCAGTGCTGTGCTGGGCCCGAGGAGTCCAAACTCTCCCATGTTTCTGTCCTCTCACCTTGCCTTTCATGTTCTCTCCTAGGGCACCTTGGACCTGACCCTGAAATCCTGTGTAAGGAGAAAGACTGACTCCATAGACAAAAGGTTTTGTTTTGACATTGAAACTAATGAAAGGTGAGAAGCTTTGTGTCTGGTGGCCCCAAACCCCACGGGCCTGCAGCAAATCCCTCTTTGCTGTCTATTAAAACCTACTTTTCTTCCTTTCCGTGCCTGTCCCTGGGGGAATTCCACACAGGTCCGGGACCATCACGCTGCAGGCGCTGTCAGAAGCCAACCGGAGGCTGTGGATGGAGGCCATGGACGGGAAGGAGCCGGTGAGTGTCCCTGGAGCTGTTCCCAGCTGGAATGCGCTGCCCAGCAGTGTCCTCTGCCGGCGGCTGCTGCTCGGGATCACTGCTGCGCCATCACCACGGCCTCCCTGCCCTTCCCTCAGCTCCCACTGGGGATTTTGGGTTTCCCCCGAAATCTCGGGGTGTTCCCTGCTGTGCCAGACCCCAGCCTTTCCGGGGCTGGTTCACTCCTGCTCCTCACTGCCTGCTGGAGATGATGTTTGGTCTGTCCCTGCTCTTAGCAGCTCTTAGCAGTTCTTAGCTCTTTTCAAAGGTGTCACTGCCCACCCTGCACCCGTGTTCTCCCACCTTTCTGTGCCTTCTGGTGTCCCCTTCCTTCAGTCTGAGCAGAGCTCAGTGCCCTGTGGTTTGCCTACAGAACAGAATTTCCCCAGCAATAGGTGCCCCACTGAAATACAGGGAGGCAGCAGAAGCTCCTTGATTGTGCAGGTAATGGGTTCTTGCCTAATTATAAAATGAGATTTCTATGGGACTTTGTCTTTTTGGCTGTGATTGCCTCTGGGTAATCTGGGGGTGATTTATGGGATGCTGCATTTTCTTTTAGAAATAAATACGAAATCATGCTGATGATGTTTTTGCTTCTCCCTCCCCCATTCCCGCCCCTTTTTCAGATTTATCACAGTCCCATCACGAAGCAGGAAGAAAGTGAGTCACTTCTGTTGCTGTTCTTTGGGCTCTCACAGCCTCGAGGCCAGGCAGAATTTTCCTTGCAGATACACTCATCCTCAAATCCTGCTGAGTAGCACTGTCCCCGTTCTGTGACAGCAGTGTCACTGCTGTTCTCGCACCACAGTGCCTGGCACCGAGCCCAGATGAGAATGAGTTGCACAGAACTGCAGTGAGCAGTTTTTATTTAGCCAGGAGCAGTGGGATGTGAGGTTCAGTTTGCACCTCCAAACCCCAGTGAGAGATTCTGAGGATGTGTCCCTTAACAAAGGTTGTAACAGGGCAGTAGAGGTGGCATGGAGTTCCCTAGATCTCCCACCCACCACCATGCCCTGTATCCCCCCTGTCAGCAGTGGGGTGTACCCTGCAGAGCCCTGGAGCACTGAGACACCCTGCAGAGCCCTGGGACCCCTCTGGGGCTCTGTCAGCTGGGTGAAACCTGCATTCTGTCCCAGAGCTCACTTCATCAGCACTGTAACTAGCTGGCTCTAATGAGCACGGGGGGAGCATTCCCAGAAGCATGAGCACGAACCTGCTGTGTGGCTGTGTTCACATCACACTGGGAGGAATGTGAATTAGGGTTCCACTGAATAAACATTCTCTATTTGTCATAGATTAAAGCTGGTAAGAATTCCAGTGGTATCATAGCCCTCAGTATCAAGCACCAGGTGGGTCTGTGCTTATTCCTGGGGCAGGGCTAAGAGATGTCTGAGCTTGATGTTGCTGTTGCTCAGAGCAGACAGAATCAGTATAAACAACCTGCTGAAAAATGCAGAGATCCCACAGGATTGCCCAGATCTGTGGAGGAAGCCCTGTGCTCATTTTCCTCAGCACATCAAGCTGGATTGGTTTTGCTTTTTAATTCTAGTAATGTAGATAAGCAGACATTACACAGTCCCATGATGAGGAACAACTTTAACTACAGATTTTGCCCTGGAGAGAATTATTTAAGTCTTTATTAGACACAGTCCAAATAATTTACACTATTATTATTATTAAATACCTTATTATTAAAGACAGAGGGGGGTAGGAAGCAGTGCTGCAACTCAAAATAAGTTTGAGGAAAAATGGGAGAACATGTGGAACTAATAACTCCTTGTCAGGGTGCCCAGAACGCCGGTGTTTCCTGAGGGGGTGTGGGTGCAGGGGAGAGCACTCTGTGTGCTGTGCCACTGAGGCTCTGGGTGCTGAGAAAGGCTGGGGCTGGGGCTGGGGGTGGGGCTGGGGGGTCCCAGGGGTCTCCAGGAGGGCTCAGGCAGCTAACACAGCTTCCTTGTCCCAAACAGTGGAGCTGAACGAGGTGGGCTTCAAGTTTGTTCGGAAGTGCATCAATGCAGTGGAGACCAAAGGTGAGGAGCTCACCCAGCCTGGCTGTGCTTCCCATGGCCTCGAGTCACCCCGTGGTTCCTGCAGTACACGGTTAGCCACTGGCACAGGACTGCAGCTTTCAGCTGAGGAAAGTGTGCTCTTCAGTTAAATGAGTGTTCTTTGGCAGCAAAAATCCCACATGGTTGGGAATGTTGTACCAAGGCCGTTGAGGTTGAACTTCCACCTTTATGCTGTTTTCACTCATGGTTTTCTCAGTTTTGGCTCTGAGCACAGCCAGTGTTGGGCAGGAGAGCAGCTCTGGCAGCAGAGGTGGCTCCAGGCTGCTTCAGCCCCAGTCTGTGAAGCAGCAGAAGCAGGTGGAAGGGTGGCAGCTCATCCTCTGGGCTGTCACATATCCAGCCTGCACCAGTGAACATCACCAGTGTGGGATGGGGGTCTGGATTCACCTCCAGATGTGGGGGTGGGGCTGCTGGGGCTGTGGCAGCCAAGGCCCACTGGAGTGGAGAGCAGTGGGGGCACAAAGACCCTGCTGGCAGAGCTAGGAGAGATTCTGCCTGTCCCAGCACTGGCCAGGGCTTTCAGATTCTACTTCAATGCCTTTGTCTTCTGTGGGGGTTTGAGCAAATCTGTGATAAAGCAGCACCCCACAGAAATGGGGTGTGTGGGCTGGTGTGTCCCACACCCTGGCTGTGCTCACCTGGCTGTGACATGGTGACCACAGTGGTGCTGGTGGCCTTGGCTACTGGGGTGAGCAGAGACCCTGCCTGCAGAGCCCAGGGAGTGGGACAGGGTTTGGGATATGGGACAGAACACGGGGTGTTAGACGGGGTTTGGGATATGGGACAGAACCCAGGTAGTGGGACAGAGCCCTGGTAGTGGGACAAGATCCAGGATATGGTACAGAACCCGGGGTGTGGTACAGGGTTTGGGATATGGGACAGAACCCGGGATAGGGGATAGAGCCCGGGGTGTGGGACAGAGCCCAGCAGCAGGAGAACGTTTCCACTAGATGGGGCTTGTGGATCGCCAGCGGGAAACCTCGGCTGACGCTCTTGGCTTTGTCCTCTCAGGAATCACCACGGAGGGCGTGTACCGGACTGTTGGCAGCAATATCCAGGTGCAGAAGTTACTGAATGCCTTTTTTGGTAAGGATTGATTATTCTGTGCAATTACACTGTCCTGTTCTTGAATTGTATGTGAGGGACAGAGAGGATTCCACAGTGAGAAATGTGCAGCAGGGGTTTTGGTCCCTGTGACCCCTCTGAGGCTCATCTTCCCCTTCTCTCCTGGGATAACACGATGAGCTGGACTGGGAGGGTGGCCTTTGCACGGGGCCCTCCAGCCTGGTGTAAGGTTTTTCTCTGGAAGTGTGGGTACACCCTGCTGTGTGCAGTGTGTACCATAAGGAGCCAATGTATGTTAAGAAGCCAGTGGATCCATTCCTGCTGTGAGCCTTCCTGTGGCTGGATCTGTCATACAAACTTGGCAACTGAGGAAGTGTTTACAGTCTTAGCAGGTTTAGGGGCTCAGCAACACTGCTTTGTGCCAGGACAGCCTTCTGGGCTGGGCCCTGGCTGAGGCCATCATACCCTCACCTCATGGTCACCTGTGAGCCTCTCAGGGACCCTCTGGGGTTGATCCCCACCTACCAAGGGCAAACCTCTCTCCCCAGCCCTGCCTGGGGCTGGAGCACAGGGCAGGGATTGAGCTCACCTCCCTCGGGCGTGCCTCGGGCTCAAGCCAGCTCAGACATCTGATATTAATGCAGCATTCAAAGGCTTTGGCTGTTTCCTATTGCTTCTGCTCTGGATGTTGTTTATTAAACCTTGGTTCGTACTGGTGTCTGGCTATGCCCAGTTCTCACAGAGCCATGACTTCGGGCATCTGCCCAGCTCTGCTGGCCCATGACTCATTGCTAAGCCTCAGGTTCTACTGCTGCTTGATTCTCACCCTCCCTGTGAGCTGCTCTGTGGTTTTCTCCTCTGAATCCCACCAGTGAGTGGCTTTTTGTTTTGTTTATCTGCGTGGGTCTGGGTAACCACTTGCCACCCCACTGCACATGAAAGCATAATGGAAAGTCCAACACCGCAGAAATAACTGCTGCAGCAGGATTTCATCTTTAACCACTCAAAGGAGATAATTTATTTTTTTTTTAGTCTCTAGTCCTATTCATTTTCAAAAACAAGTCCTGCTGTTTATTTCTGTAGTCCAGCTTCCCCCTGTCCTACAACTACATCCTTCACTTTGTGGCGCCACAGACATGATGTGGTTTGTCAGGGGGGGAGGCAGGAGCAAATTGTATTTCCATTCTGCTGGGCCTCCCCTGAGCTCCCTCCTCTCCGTGCAACAAGAGGGAATGCTTCCAGAACAGCCTTCAGGGGAGTAGCTGCAAATGAGAGATTTGAGCTGGCATTCAGATTTCTTTGGATGTCAGAAAGCTTGTCTTGGACCTGTTGAAATCCGTTACTTCTGCCAACCTTAGGAAAAAATAAACTATAGAGAATATGCTCTCAGTGACTTCTCAGCACTGCCTAAATCTTACCTTGTACTTCCCTCTTTGTCCTCATTAGCACCACTTCCCAGCCTCTCCAAAACCCTGACACTGGTGCTGTTTTCTACTTTTCCCAGCCATGGGAATTAGGAGCTCTCTTTGTGTGCTGCTGTGGCTTCATGTGTCTCAAGGGGAATCCCCCACCCCAAGCAGACTCTTTGTTAGTAACCTCTGAATGAACTTAATTCTAAAACTTTTTCATTCTCCTTCCAGATCCAAAATGCCCTGGGGATGTGGATCTCCAGAGTGGGGACTGGGACATCAAGACCATTACCAGCTCACTGAAGTTCTATCTCAGGTAGCACTGCAGGTCACACCTGCCCCAGGGAGGCAAAGGGGACTGGGGCTGACCCAGATGAAAGCTGAAATGTGCTCCAGATATTCACATCTGGCTGTGGAAAAGGGCAAAGTGACAAAGGCTTTGGGAAGAAGAATGATGAATAGGGATGTTGCAGAATCCCTCAGTCCCATGGGGAGGGCTCTTTCACTGATACTGACTGCAGAGGGAAATGCCACTGGGACTTGGTGGCTCTGAGGGATGAGCCAGTTTGCCCATTGGTCTGAGATGGTCACAAGTGGGTCACAGTGCCCTGCAGAGCTGAGTTTTCTTTCTGGTTGTTGCAGGAACCTGTCTGAACCCGTCATGACGTACAAGCTCCACAAAGAGCTGGTCCTGGCTGCCAGTAAGTCCCACAGCTTCCCCAGCGATGGTCCCTGGCCCTGCTCTCCCCAGCCAAGGTCCATCAAAGTCACTTGACAGAGCTCTGCCAGCCCAGCTCTGTGTGTCCCACTGCTTCAGCTGTAGAGACAGCAGTGCTCTCTTCTCCAAGTGTTTTTCTGTGCAGGGGATGTGGTGCTGGATGTTCCCTTCCCTCCCTTGCTCCTTCCCTCAGACAGGGTCTGTGGTCTCAGGGGGGTCTGGAGAGCCAGTGGATGGCACTCACTTGAAAGCAGCCACAAGAATTGTTTCCCTCTAGTATTGATATATTTATTTTAAAACCTGTGAGGGAATGGGATGTGCTGTTGCCCCCCAGATAAGTAGGTATTCCCTTTAGGTTGTGAAATTTGTCCTGGGATGTTGAAAACAGCCCATGGAAGGCATTTCTGTGCTGTAGCTGTTGGGATTGAGTCACAGCTGGGACTAACAGAGGTCAGCCAAGAAGCTGCTCTGTGGCTGTCACCTCGTTGTGGCCACTGCAGATAAGCTGTGACAGCTGTGAGCCAGTGCCCTGTGAGGGAAACAGGGATGCAGAGAGCATGATGAGGGTCATCACCCTCAGCATGGGAGTGCTGGCATTTGGAAATGTGTGGAATTAGAGCATCCCTCATCCCACTGTGCCTCCAGAAGTCACAGGGAGACTGGGAGGGATGCCCACTTCTTCTTCATGTGTCCCTCTGGAGAATGAATAACACCCATTTTTCTTGGAAAGGGAAATGTTCCACCTCTTGCTGAAGGTAGTCAAGCCCAGGATTTATTAGTTTCAGAGCTGGTTAAACCCATGCTGGCTGGGTGTGACAGGACGTTTATCCCTTCCCTGCCCTCCCCCAGAAACTTGCACCATTGAGCTTCCCAGCCACCCAGACCCCACACTATTCTTTTCACACAGGGTATTTTATTGTTTCCTGATTATTTATTCTTCTAAGGTTGACCTCTTTGGGTCAGGGACTCAGGTTTATTCCCTGTAGGATATTTTTAGGTGCTGTTCAGTGTCAGAGCTCTCTGGGCTCATAGACTCCCAGAGGGAAGCTGTGTGCTGCCAGGTGTGTGGAACAAGGGTGTGAAGGGGAGGACCTGCCCATGCCCAACCTCTTTTGGAGTGTGTCCTTGGGCTCCTTTTCAAGCTCCATTTCTTCCTCTTTCCACTTCATATTGTTTCTCACAGAATTCATCCTGTTGCTGTGAAATCTCACTTTCCTCTGCTCCCTTTTGCTCCCATGCTGCACAGGGAACAGCTTCCACAGGTTTCCTTTGGCTTTATATTTCTCTGGTGTATTTTGTTTGAAAGTGTTGGGTACAAATTCTTCTTTGTGTTGCTGCTTTCCAGAGTCTGAGAACCTGGATTACAGGCTGGGAGCCATTCATGCACTGGTCTATAAACTGCCTGACAAGAACAGGGAGATGTTAGAACTCCTCATCCAGCACCTTGTCAAGTAAGCAGATGTTTTCCTCTAAAAACAAAGAAAGGGGAATAATGGAATCAGCAGAACGAGCCTTTTTGGGAGGTCGGGCTTGCAAAATTTTACCCACTGTAGTCCCCTTGTGAATTTCCATGTGGCTTGCACAAAGAGGGTGACTGTCCTTGCTGCCCTTTGCATGGAGTGATGCTTCTCTTTCTGGTGGTTCCTTCCATCCCCTTTCAGATATGCACAGAGCAGCAAATGATTTAAAAATAAAAATACTCTCTGAGAGCAGGGACTGTAAATTGTCACCCCTCAGAAATTTATTGGAAACCACCATAGTGTGCTCCCTAAATTCAGTTCTCTTCCTTCAGAAGGAAAGAAAATTAAAGCCAGAAGTCAGTTGTGGATAAAAAGGATATAGGATTTAAATGATTCCTTTTGTGCATATGTTGTGCAGATGACTTTTGATTGCAGAGTTAAAGAGGATCTGGGAGTGGGAAGAGATCAAATGAAGATGCTATCAGCACATTGCTCTCTCTAGCATCTGTCCGAGCCAAATGTGTGTGTCAGACCTAGAGCCATGTTTGTCACTGCTGGGAAACAAATTCTAAAACACAATGAAGAAAATGGAATGACTGATTCTTAGTGTATCCTGGGTTTTGGTGGGGTTTTTTTGTTTGTTTGTTTGTTTTTTTCCCTTGGAATAAGATCTGTTTGGAAAAAAACAAACCAAACCAAACTCTGTTCCTCCTTCCCCTGCCCTCTGCAGCGTGTGCGAGCACAGCCGGGAGAATCTGATGTCACCGTCCAACATGGGGGTGATCTTCGGGCCCACCCTCATGCGAGCACAGGAGGACACCGTGGCAGCCATGATGAACATCAAGTTCCAAAACATCGTGGTCGAGATCCTGATCGAGCACTTTGGGAAGGTACGGGGCGGCCCCGGAGCAGCCCCGGCTGCTCCAGCCTGCTCCTGCAGACTGTTGCTGTGGCAACACGGCAGCTCCGGCTCCTTCTGGAGTCTCCTTGGGCTGGCTTTGTGTAACACTCTGCTCTGAAAGGCTTCAGGAGGGAGCAAAGAGTAGCAGGTGTGTGTTCCTCAATGTTGCTGTTATCTGGTCCCAGAGGAAACAGCGAATCTGGGCATTTTTGCCTTTTCTTGTTAAACAAGGGAAAGCTTTATTGAAAAAAACCTATTGTATGACTGCTCATTACAGGGTTTCACTCTTTCCTTTGCTAGACAGGAGCTAGGCCAGAGGAGAATTGGTTTTAATGGGCACGGTCCAAGATGAGACACTGCACAACTGTTAAATCAGTGGAAAAAAAACTAGGGCAGACAAGTGTTGAATGGGTGATGAAAGTAATTCAGCTGTGGTTGTGTTCAGATACAGACACAAGGATGGTTTGGAGATGGAATGGGGAGCCTGAGGGAGGTCTCACTGGACTGAGGGGGAGTCTGAGGGAGCTGCTGCCTGGGGTGGAGCCTTCAGAGGAGTTGAGGCTGGTGCCCATGTCCCTGGGCCATGCTCTGACAGGACTGAGAGCCCTGGAGAGCCTCCAGTCTCATGTGCCCTCCATGGATCTGTGCTGGGTGTTCATATTTCAGCCTGAGCATCGCCCGTGTGCCCAGCCAGGCTCTGGTTGCTGGGCTGGTGCTGAAGATGCACGTGCAGACAGCAGCTTTGTCATGTGGAGTTCTGCCTTTGGAGAGCAGAATGTTCCACTGTGTCTGTGCTCACACTTGCTCTCAGATACCCGACACCGGCTCGGGGGTGTCGGGTGGCTGGGGGTGACAGGAGCTGGGTGTTAATATTGAAAGCTGGAGCAGCCTTTGCATCCAGAGCAGCAGATCCTGAGCAGGGAGCAGATTCCTGCCCTGCTAACAGCCCTGGGTTCCAAGGAGTGAGTTGGGTCCTCCAGCCCTTCACAGCAGAGTACACAGTGTCCAAACCTCTCTCATGGAGCTGTTCACTCAGGGATGCTGTTTGCTGTGAGGGGCTGGGGCAGCTCCCAGCATGCAGGGCAGCACGTGGGCAGGGGAAAGCTCCCTTTGGAAAGGGAAGAGGCAGCCAAAGCTGGAACAGAAAGGTTCTTGCAACAGGAATGTGGAGCCAGAGCAACCAGGTGGGGACCACAGGGGGGTGTGGGACCAGATGAGAGGGTGGGAGTTGGCTGTGATGCCAAGGATTGAAATGGGATGGAAAAGCTCAGACAGGCTTCTGAGTACCCAGAGCAGAAGCTCATGGAAACACCAGCCAATTCCTTTATAGGTCTCTATGAACACTTGTAATAAGTTCCCACAGAAAAATGGGGACTGGTTTTTGTCTGGGATCTCACATGCTCGCTCCAGAGATGAGGCTTTGTGCTCCCCTCCTTACAGCCTGCAGCACAGTCTGAATCAACACACCCTACCACCTCTGAGAGCTGGCATGACAGCTTTAATTAAATCAGATGTCCTTTTGCTTGCTTTTAATTTCACCAGCAATAAGGTTAAGTTAGTCACATTTATTGGATCGAGTTTATAAGTTCGGTGTTGGAGCTGACACAGTCTTCAGCTCACACATGAGCAAACAGCTCAGATGAGACTTGGAGGAAGAGGGGATGTGGGTTATATGGTGCAATCTGAAGACTCTGAGGACAGAGTAACTATTCATGAAGTGTTTGTGGATAATTGCTGTTTCCACAGCTCATGTTTCAATGCTGTGGTTAAATTAAATTGATTGTTCTGGAAACACCTTCTTCCCTGTACAAACCTCCTCAAGGTGAGGGTCTGTCAATATCTTTGTACATTTATGTTATTTAACTTGATTTTCAATTAGAAGTAAATCAGAGCCTGCACCCACCTCTTGAACACAAGTCATTTGTGGTTGGTTTAGCTTGGGTTTCAGGTGTTGAAAGCAGTATTCTTTGGTACCTGTATAAGTGTCCATGGGGAACTTAATGTTTCTTTTAAAAGCAGGATTGGATTCTGCTCGGGATAGAGGAATGAGGTTGATATTTCCAAAAAATTTCCCTCCTACAGGCAATCCTTTGATGATTTAATAATACTCAAACTGCTTTTAATTCGTGTGCTATGTCACAGCAAGAGAGTACTTCAGTACTCCTACCTTGTGTTTTGGAGCAGGGAATGTGTCTTGCCCCTCCCCAGGGCAGAGCCCAGCAGGCAGTGAGCCAGCACCCGCCCTGAGTCACCAAACCCTGAGTGTGGGGGGTTTTTTCCCAGAGTGGGTGTGTAATCTTCCCTCACTGGAGATATTCCAGAACTGTCTGGACACAATCCTGGGCTATTTGCTCCTTAGGGAAACTCTGCTTGAGCAGGGAGGATGGACCAGATGAGCCACTGTGGGCCCTTCCAGCCTGAACCATTCTGTGATTCTGTGTTGTTTCTGCTCTCCTTGTGCAGATTGGGCCAGGCTGTTGGGAGCAAAGCCTGGCTCTGGCACATGGATTTATCCAAAGCCAGCCAGGCTGGGCCAGAACAGCCTGACCGTGGGGTGTGGGGAGCTGTCTGCCACTGCCAGCCCTCCCCAGGCACACACTTGGGACCAAGAAATTTAAACCAGGGACATGTTTTCCCCTCCCATCCCCCATCTTGGTCTCCTAGCCCTGCTCTTTGGCCTGGAGAAGAAGGAATATATTTTTGGTTTAAATTACCAAAATGAGACATTTAATCAAAGCAGAATGTTACACTTCTTCATGGTAAGATTTTTCTGGGTGATGCAATTGGGCTGTTTTTCCATATTGAACTGTGGCCCAAGGGTGTGGTGACCCAGCATGCCAGTGGGGCTGGCACAGCTCTCCTCCTCTAGGCTGGAGCCAGGAAGGGTCCAGCTCCACATCTCCCAGGACAGGCAGTGCAGCCTCTGGATTCAGCAGCTCAGGCCACGTCTCCATAGTAACTCAGGCTTTAAAGCCTGATAAAACTTCAATTAACATCCCTGGGAAGAACACAGGAGCAGTTGCTGTGGGCCTTGATGGGGTGTTTCAGCTCTTCAGATGTATTTCTTTTTCAGCTCTTAAAAAAAGCCCTGACATAAATGAGAACCTCTCAATTAATCCCAACTAAATAGGTGCCACATTACCAGTGAGAAAAGGAGATAAAACTTCTCAGTAGCATTGCTTTTATGCCAGTATTTCATCCCAGGTAATTTCCTGGTGCCAAATGTGTCATTGTAAACCAAGAGCTGAAGGGTTTTAGTGTTAGATCTGGAACAATGCAGGGTTGGTTTGGGTGATTCGGGGATTGTATCTCGGTGACGATGGGAATCTTGCTGTTGGTCAGGAGCTGTCAGCTCCAAAGCCTCCCTCATCTGCTCCGGGGAAATTTGCTTCTACAAATTTTCTGTGTTTGTGATCTTCCTGCTGAGCTGCAGGGACATTGTGTGTGGTGGGAATGGTGTCAGTGGTGGGGACAGTGTCAATGGTGGGGACAGTGTCACTGATGCCCACCATCACCCTCTGTGCTGGGCAGGGGTACCTGCAGGGGGAGGTGAGGCAGCAGCCCCTTTGTGTCGGGTCACCTGAATGTGTGTCCCTTTGCAGATCTACTCTGGCCCCCCAGAAGACACCACAGCCCCCCCAGTGCCCCCACCCAGGGTGGCTGCCCGGCGGCACAAGCCCATCACCATCTCCAAGCGTCCCCTGAGGGAAAGACCTGTCTTCTTCAATGCCTCTGTGGAGGAGAGTGGAGGTCAGTCTGGCTGTTCCCTGATGCCTTACCTGCTTCTCACTGCTCCTGCTTCCTGTAACACCTTTCCAGGAGCAATGGAGGTAACAGCAGCAGGGCTGCACTTTCCAGGTCCTGGACGTGGCAGGCAGTGAGGGCTGCTCAGAGAAAAAGGAAAGCAAAAAACACTCATACATTATTTGCATCATGTCACAAGTCAGATTTTCTGAGATTTGGGTTTTTCTGCTACCTGCTGCATGCTCTATTAGCTAAAGTAAGGCTGGTTCTTGGCACAGAAGAAGCCCAGAGGAGAGGTTTTGTGGCATCAGTGACAAAAAAACTGCATGGAGTGTTGGTGGGATGGTAGCCAGGGTAGGCTGTGCTGCAGGAGGCCCAAGGAGGTCTCAAGCTAGCTCTGCTGCTGGCAGTTCCACATCCAGAGCAAGAACTCCAAAGAACTTTTTCAGGACGCAGTGAAGGTATTTCCTAGACCAAGTTCTACTCTGACATTATCATAACAACTTAAGCATTTCCTTCAGCTGGATTAACAGCAAAGGGCACATCACCTTAAAATAATGTTTCTGCACCTGATTTGCTCCAGTTGTCACTGCAGGCTGTGCCCTGATTGCACAGTCACCAAAGAGATGGAAAGTCTTTCTCCATTAGTTTTCAGAGCTCTGATGATGTTTAGGTATAAAGTGCACTTTGTGACACTGGCAGAACATGATTGATTCACATTGCTCTTTAAAACTCCCAGACTGCTAATGGAGTTGAGGCTGGCCTTGGATTTCAATGCTTCCTTGACCTGGGAGCAGAAGCATTTGTCAGGTTCATTGCAGAGCTCCTGCTTGCTCCTGGTTCTGCAGCACAGCAACAAGGCTGGGATGAGTGGCTTTTGGAGGCACATCAAGTGCAGCACACACCTAACCCCAGGGCTCTGTGCCCTCTTGTCTCCACAGCAGAGAGGCTCAGCCAGACCCCCAATGGTGGCATGGAAGCCCCCAAGCCCCTGCACCGCAGCCGCCTGCCCGCGCCCCGGCCGGGGGGGGACGAGCTGGGGCGTGCCCCCACTGAGAGCCGGCCCCAGCTCCGTGCTGAGCCCGAGCTGGGCAAGCTGGGGAAAGGGCTGCCGGATGGAGGGGCCAAGGCAGCTGGCAGGGCGGCCAACGGCGTGGTGACCAGCCCTGCCCTGAGAACCGCCACGCTGCAGGCCAGGAGACCGGCACCCCGGCCAGGCATCTGTGGCAGAGAGGGTGAGTGTGTGCCAGGGACCTGGCCAGAGCCAAGCAAGTGCCCAAGTCAGCCCTCCCTGGGCACATGGTGGCCTCTTCTCTTGAGTCCTCCCAGTGTAGTTCAGCAGGAGTGGCTGGGAGACCAGAACAGCCTAAGGTGTAGGCGCGGGTAAAGTCTGACACTCATTCCTTGTTGACTTGATTCTTAAAGACTTTGAAGGGTTAAGTGAATAGTAAGGTTGGCTGGATCTTGGGGAAGAAAAGAAGCCGAGGAGAGGACAGGTGGTGTCACTGTCCAGGATGAAAGCTCAGCTGCAGGAATCACCAGTTTGTGCTGTTCCTCTCCCATTCACAGAGCAGCACCGCACAGGGTTTGGTTAAGAACACTTGTCATTCCCAGGAAATATCAGCTTCACAGTCAGCAACTGCATTAAGTTTGTCCTTGCAGGTCCAGCTCCAGCCCCTGTTCCAGTGTCAGGAAAGCTTTTCTGGGACAGGTAGTGTGGGAACTTCTTTCCCTGGACTCTGTCCCTCTATTCTGGCTATTGGCCGCTGTCAGTGAGAGTGTTGAGGCAGAGGGGCAGAACTAAACCCATGGACCTGTTCAGTGCCCCTTCATAAATAGCTGGCCTCTGCCAGAGCTTCCTGCTCAGTGTTTGTTATCTCCATCCCTGCAGGTGACTGTGACGGTGTCCCTAAGCCACGTTCCCATGGTGATAAGCCTGTGATAACGCGTCCCCCTGTGAGACCTCCGGATCCACCGTGCCGGACTCCCCTCCCTCCAAAGCTGGAGCAGAGGCCAGATCTGATAGCAGGGACAGCAGAGGAGATGCCCTCATCTGTGTAAGCCAGCAGCCCGTGGAGGGTGCTTGGTGCTGGTGGGGACACTTGGGGGCTCAGTGGCTGGAGCCTGTGGATGCTCCCTTGGCGCTGGTGCAAGTGCAAGTTTGAATGTCACTTGGAAAGCTGAGCAGAGGGCACGGCCAGGGAGGGGAGTGGGGCCACAGCGAAGGCAAACATGAAGCTCTGGAGCTGCTCAAGCACAGACCCAGGGCTGAGCCTTGCCCCATCCCCTTCCCTGCTGTTCCTGGGTTGGTGGAGCTGAGCCCTTCCCTGTCTGCCCCCAGCAAACCTCCCAAGCAAGACACTTTCTGGGGCAGGACAAGATCCAGCTTGGATCTTAAGGGAACTGTGTGAAGTTCAGCTTCATCTCATCCTCAGATTTCTTTCAGATTTTAAGAGAGCAGAAACCGTGCTGGCTTTAGTGGGAATTAACCTAAAGAAAACAAAAGGTGCCATGAGGGTCAGCTCTGTGCCAGAACTCCCTTAATTCCTTCTCTGGGATAATTTAACTTCTCTTTCTTGATCATGGGTGGGAGCACAAAAACACTAAAGGAAAGACCATAAAGGGCATGGATGCACATAGGATTATAGGCAAGAGCACAGGAATAATGACTGGATGTGGCACATGGTGCTATGTTTTAGTTGGTGTGATGGTGCTTGGTCCAAGATTAGACTCCATGATCTTGGAGATGTTTCCCAGCCTAAATGATTCCATGATTCCATGGTTCTATAAGCAGCCCACCCAAAGCACTGGCAGGTGGTGTGCGGGTGGAGCGAGCACAGAAGGAGCCCGGCTCTGCCTTGGCACAAGAACTGTCAATTGAAGGTGATCTCTGCAGTGCTGCCAATGCTGCAGCTCATTCCCCTGGCACAGAGCAGATCTCATTAGCAAGTTGCCAGGTCGAATCAGGAGAGACTTCTCCTGTTTTCTTTGCAGGGTGGCCTCTAGGACCAAGTTCTTTGAGACGGCATCCCGAAGAACAGGCAGGTAAGGCTGGCACGGGGAAGGTTCTGTGTGGAGAGCAGCAGCCCTGCAGCACAGGGTGCTCCCTCTGAGGCAGAGCCAGCACAGACAGCCCCAGCCCGAGGCCTGCCTTGTCTTGTACTCTCAAACAGCAGATGGGGCTCAGCTAAAATGCTGAAACTAAACAAAGAGCACAAAGCATAAAATGTGAGTCCAGATACAGACTTGATAAATTAAATCCACCAAGCACAAACATCCCTGTGGATCCCTGTTACCGGGTGTGTGGATCTGTGTGGTGTAGTGCCCACTGTACTCAGGCTTTGTGGGAAGATCAGGTCATGGGTGAGGTGATGAGGGCTGGTTAGGTCCCAGCAGCTGCCAAGAGAGCATGGCTGGTCCAGCCCAGGGGGTGTGCAGACAGTGAGCTAGGTGGTTATGGGGACAGTGTGGGCAGAGCCCTCAGCTCTGAGTGGCAGCAGGTGCCATTTGTGATAATATTTGCCCAAATAAGCCTCAGCTTCCTGCTTTGAAAAGCTGCCAATCTTTGCCCAAGAGAGAGCAGGTTTGTGTGTAAGTCTGAGAACTGCTGCTGCAGGTACTGAGAAAACATTTGTGCTATTGCAAAACTGACCCCTCCCTGCCCATTACCCAGCCTCGAGGAGCTTGTGGAACTGAGTTGGAGCTTGCTTCTTGCACTCATTTTTTCTCTATTCTTCTACTTCCTTTTATGCAGTTCTTCATCACCACAAGGCAGGATCCCAAGTGATGAGAGCTGAGGCTAAAGGTATGTGTTTATAACAACAAATTGAATAATAAACTGAAAGCGGACAGGTAAGACAAATCAGCATTTATGGGGTTTGTGGAGGGAACAAACAAATTATGTGAGATTCTAGTCGTTCTTCCATTACTGGTTGATTTGCATTGCTGCACAGAACATGGAGCTTGTTTTCTTCTTCCAGGCTTTGTAAGCACACCTCAGCCCAGCTGGACCCGGGAGACTTTCTGTGCTTGTGACCCAGGAGTCAGAGCTGAGCCTTGCCAGCCCCAGTGCCCTGGAGAGCAGCTATCTTACTGGACGATGATTTCCAAGCCACAAGTGGCTCAAGAAATTAGGAGAGAGAGACCACGATGGAGAGCAGGTCCTGCCCACACATCTGTGTTGAACTGTTCCCTGCCCTCCCACCTCTCCTCCCCTCTCCTCCCGTGTGTGCCATGCAGGTGATGGCAGCATGGGCAGGGCGGGGGGACACGGACCGCCTGTGGAAGGGACAGTGGAGCCCCTGTTCACCTGCTCACTTTTGGGAAACACGCCTTGAAAAGGGTGTTTGGACAGCACAAGGGCTGAGTCCCTCTGTTTGATTGCAAGGGCAAAACAGCTGCAGTCCCCCCTTGCCCTGCTTGCCCTGAGATCCCCTTCCTTTGTGCTTGTGTCCCTCACTTGGTGAGTGTCAGTGTGTGGGACAGCTGTGCCTGCTAATGCTGCCCATGGTGACAAAAGCTGGGCAGGGATGGAGGAATCACTGTGCCCAGCTCTGTGGGATGTCTCCTCATCTCCTCCTGGATGTCCCTGGCCTGGGACACTACACTGACAGACAGGCTTGGCCAGGGGCTTAGCCTGAGCCATGGCCACAGCCTTGCCTGGGATCAGCTCTCAGGCAGCAGCCTGGGGTCAGCAGCCCCCAAGGGTGCAGCAGGGGGAAGGGGGCAGCAGGTGCTCCTCCTCTTCCTCCGCTGCCTCCTCTTCCATGAGCCACACTCCCACCAGATGCACTTCTCACAGACCCACCAAGAAGTCTCCATCCTGGGTGATTGTGATGGCGAGCACAGAGGTGCTGAGGATCTGAAACTCAGTTTGTGGGTCAAACCTATTGTTTGGCTTTTTTTTTAAGAACTGCCCAGTTTGTTGTCTGCTTGTTTATTCATTTCCAGTACAAGATGCCCAGCCTGTCCCTCAGCCATGGCCCTGTGGATGATGCCCATTGGCCCAGGAGGTGTCCCTTGCCAGGACCTCTGTGGCACTAGAGGCTTGTCTGTTGCTCCAGCTGCCACCAGGGCCCAGCTCCAGGGCTGTGCATGGCAGAGAGCTACTTCCCTGCTTCCTCCATCTGCCCAAAGATGACTCCCTCCTTTTGAATGGTTTTCTTTAGGTGCTGAGAGCATTTGCAAACCAGTGGCCAAACATTCCCACAGCTGCTTCCCAGGTGCTCCATTCCCTGCAGCATGGTGTCCTGCCTGGTGCAGGTCCTTCCCACCTCCTGGCACTTTGTGTGACCTCGTGTCTCTTATTGCTGAATGGCACACAGCTCACGTGTGTCGTGTCCATGGTGCTCTCACTCCCTTGGCTTCAGCAGTGCCCCAGCTGCTCCGTCCTTTAGGCCTGGCACATGAAAGTGGCTTTAAAACCGAACCAGCCCTGTGCTGTGGCAGTTCAGGCTGTGCCACGTGCACTGGCAGCCCCTGGGGCTGTGCTGGGCCCCTCCTGCTGCAGCCCCTCACCAGGGGCTCAAGGACAAGGCACAGGGGTTCTGATCAGGAGTCTCTGAACAGGAATGGAGCTGAAGATGGAGCCAGCTGCTCTGACCAGCCTGGCAGTGGGGCCACCTGCCTGCAGCATATCACCCCCTGGCCCTGTTGGGGTGTTGGGCCTGTGGCTCCCACACAAAAGGCCAGCATTTCCCTACTGTCTTTCTTGGTTTGGGACACTCTTTGGGGACCCCTCGAGCCTGTCAGTTGGGGAAGCTCCTTGGGTTGTGCTGATGCACGTGGCTCTGGAGGTGACATTCTGTGAGAGCAGCGGCAGTCACATCCTCCTCCTGCTTGTGCCCACTGCCCAGAACAGACCCCCAGGACAGAGCTGGGCTCCATGGGTAGGGAGAATCCATCGGTGACTGGGTTTCAGTCTGACAATGTGAGCAGTGGGGAGAGACAGCTTCCTGCAGACTATTTCATGGTGTCCTTTTAAAGTTCTTTGTCACTTGTATGTCTGTGCTGATTTTTCCTGCACCTGTGGGTGCAGCTGAACACTGGGGACCAGCAGTTGGGGCGGTGGGGACGCTGGTTGTGCTGGCAGGGGGCTGTGGGGTCCAATTCCTGCTGCTGTGGGGCCCAATCCCTGCTGCTGTGAGCACAGTCCCTGCTGCCAGTGGCCCAGGAGTGACAGCTGGGAATGTGGGATCGCCCTGTGCAGCATGGCAGCCCCCAGCATCAGCCCTGGAGCCATTGTGATGTGTACAAGCTTAGGTTACTGCAAGTGTTTATAAAGTTTCCATGAAATGAAACAGCCATCTCAGTGTGTTTTGTTCCTCTTCACCCTGGGCCCAAGTGCTGTCCCCACTGTGCCCCCTCTGCAGGCAGGCCCTGCTGTGGGGGCCCAGCTCTGTGCCCCAGGGAGGCCACACAGGGCTGTGTCCATGGGATTGGGAGTGCCCTGGGCACTGCCATAGCCCCACTCTGGGTCTGCAGTCCCCAAAGCTGGTTTTCTGCATTTTCTCACTGGAGAAGCTGCCCTGCCTATCAAGGCTGAATATTCCTGTGCTGCTGCAGTGCCTGGACAGCATCCTGTGCCCTGGGTCACCAAGACTCCACTTTTCCTGTGACCACCAATGGCTTCTTTCCATCTATCCAGCACTCTTTTCCCCTCCTCACATCTGTTTCCCCCCTCCTTTGACATTGCACACCAGTGTTTGCTTTTCAGGCCTCTTGCTTTCCTTTAGCAGTGAGCCCTGTCCCAGGAGAGAACAGCTTCTCTCTCTGACACGGGAATCTCACAGCCAGCTTTGGAGCCCGCATTTCTGGAGAAGCCTGACAGAGGTGACCGCTCCAGAGGATGCTCCTGGGAAACAGGGACAGCCAAGGTGCCTCCACAGCCACGAGGGTCCCCAGCTGGAGAAGGGGAGCATTCCTACCCACACCCTGCTCAGGGCTGCCTGGTTAGGTTACTGGTTTTGGGATCCTCCTGCAATTATTTTGTGCAGGCCCCGCCCCTGCCCACGGGCCCTTGGTGCAGCACAGGCCAGGTTTGCCAGGCCAGGTTTGTCAGCTCCAAGAGGTCTGTGCCAGGCCAGGTTTGCTAGGCCAGGTTTGCCAGACCTGAGAGGTCTGTGCCAGGCCAGGTTTGCCAGGCCAGATTTGCCAGGCCAGCTTTGCCAGCTCTGAGAGGTCTGTGTCAGGCCAGATTTGGCCAGGCCAGGTTTGCCAGCTCCAAGAGGTCTGTGTCAGGCCAGGTTTGGCCAGGCCAGGTTTGCCAGCTCCAAGAGATCTGTGCCAGGCCAGGTTTGCCCGGCCAGGTTTGCCAGGCCAGCTTTGCAGCTCCAAGAGGTCTGTGCCGGGCCAGGTTTGCCCAGGCCAGATTTGCCAGGCCAGATTTGCCAGGCCAGGTTTGCCAGACCAGCTTTGCCAGCTCTGAGAGGTCTGTGCCATGCCCTGGCTCTGGGCCCAAGCAGCCGGAGCATTCCCGGGGCGGGCATGGACACAATGCACCAGAAGCAGCAGCTGGAGGGTTTTCTGCTTGTTTTTTCTGGCTTCTTGTTTCTCTCAAAAGTTTCCTTGTGGGTCTGTAACTTTTCCAGGGCTGGATGAATTCAAAACAGCGGCATTTGGGGAACTAAACTGTTTCCTTTCCTCAATAGGCCTTGTATGAAGTGATCGTGAACTGGAACAAGCATTGAGGCACTGCCCCAATAATCCTTGTCTGCCAACCCACAGGTGCCTGGCTTGCTTTCTTACAGAAAACATTTGGATTTAATATGAGCAAGAAAATTATTTTCCAGCACAAGTAAAACCTTTCAGGTTTTTATAGAGAGAAGATAACAAAACAAGCAGTTCCAAAGCTTGAGCCTGAGCCTCAGTGAGTTCTTCCCAGAGGAAGATTTGAAGAGGCCAAAGACTCTGCAGCAGACACATCTGTGTGATAAATTTAGAATTGAAATATACTTAGTGGAGCACTGACATCTGAAATTTATGTGCTACACAGAGACCCGTGAAGGCGCTGGAATCCACCCACGTGGGATTCCTTGGAGGATCAGAGCTGTAGTTTTCAGCTCTGTAGTTCTCCCTGACCCATCCCTCTGCACCATTACCCATCTGGATGCTCCGAGCTGGGAGCAGCTCCCTGTGCTGGGTGGGTTCCTGGCAGCCCTTAGCAGGTTTCTTGGCCCGTACACATGGCTGTAAATCAGGTCAGGCCTCCAAAAAGTCCTATGATTGGCTTAAACAATCAGGAGACACTTTGAACTAATAAAGGCCATAATGTTTTCCATTCTCTGTGTTTTCAGAAGTTTAAGAAGTGCTTTAACAGCCTCTGCCAGTGTCTCTAAGAGCTCCTGCAAGGCAGAACTTCTGAAGATTCTTGAAATCCTGTATAAAATGGGCCATGCCCATGAAGGCTCAGAGGCAAGGCCCCACAAGCTCCATTCTCCCATAGCTCCATCCTTCCTCACTGTGTGTCCTGCACACCCCAGCTCCCTTCAGTGCCTCCCAGAGGCTCTCCTGGTGGCCCCCACACCATGCTGCCACACGTGCCACTGCGCCCACCCTGCTCCTGTGGATGGGGCACGGGGCATGCCAGGCAGGCCCTGTTTGCCCTCCCCTTGGCACCTGCCCACCGCTGGCAGAGGGAGGCAGCAGCAGTTTTGGGTAAGGAGCAAACCCCAGTGTTGGCTGCTGTCCCTTGTGTCAGGGCACTCGAGTCAGGGTGACCCCACTGAGGTCTGTGGCTGCCACTGGCCCGTCCTGGGAGCACAGGCACAGCCCTGACACCACGGCAGGCACACAGGGCTGGCTGCCAGCACTGCAGGGTCACAGTGCTGGCACTCCCAGACCCCCAGGGAGGGGAACTGATGAAAGGGCTTTTTGGGAACTCGTCAGTATTTTTGGAAACAGAACTTCTGTCTGTTTTAAAAACATGCCACTTTGTGCTATGAAGACAAGAACAAATAAATGACCTTAAAGCATGAGGCCGTTTTAGGGTTTTCATGATGTTTCCATATTTTCTGTTTCCATATTTTCAAGATTTCTTCTTCATGGTAACTGGACTTTTTCCTGTGAGCTTGGTGTGCTGTTCTGCCAGGGAGCCAAGGCATCTCTAAGGGCAGCTCTGGAGCCCGCTGGCATGTGGCTCACCCCAGTGCTGGCATGGTGGCTGTCACCCTGCTGCCAGGCCCCAAAGCTACAGGAATGGTCAGGGAGGTCAGCAGCTTCCCTGTGACCTGTAGGTCCTGGTGAGCTGTGCAGGGGGGATGCAGGGTGTAGGATGTGGGATGCAGGATGTGCAGCAGAGGTGGCTGGAGCATAGCAAGGCAGAAGGAGTTCAGTGAGGTGAATTTGTCCTTCAGCTTCAGTTCTGACCCAGCAGCCCCCAAGTGGTGGCCTCACTGTCCTCCCACAGACACTGTTCAAGCCGCACGAGTTTGGGGCCACCAGAGACCAAGGCCAGTGTAAGCCCAGGATGTGTAGCCACTGAGGGACCAAGTCCATCATCCCATGAGGCACTGGACCAGTGGCTCCTGAATGTCCCTGGTGTCCAAGTGGCCATTTGGCAGGTGACACTGGGACTGACATGCTGGCAGGTACCCAATCTGCCACACCGGCCCCGAGGAGCTGAGGCCTGCTCAGTGTCCATTAAGGGTGAATTTTGAAAATAACAAAATAATTTTTCTCTGTGACTCAGAGCAAGGGATGGGATCAGGTTCCTTGAGGATGACAAACCCAAGGGTTTTTATTCTCTTGGCACACTGTTCTTCAGCTCACAGGGCACGCTGTGTGGACTGCTGCTGTGCAATTACACACCAGGCATTGCCAGCTATTTGTGGCCCAGCGAGGTTTATTTTTTCCCCCCAAGCTCTTTGCTTTGTCTCAGTGAATCAAATCTTGGCCCTGGGAAGGATTCACATCTGTGCCTTGAATTAACAAGTGGCTGATAAGCGTCTTCTTTATTACTTGGAGAGCATAGGTCAATTTTATAAAGACGTTGCAGAAGAATGGATTTAAACTGTTCATAAAGATACCAAAAACAATGACAAGAGCAGGAGGACACTGGCCTTTATTAGCTCCTTGCTTTGAGAAATATATTAATCAACTGAAATTCAATTTAAAAGACCCAAAGAGGAATATATGAAAGGATTAGCCAATTGATATGTAATTGAATTATGAGTTCAGACGTGATTCATAGTGAAATCTGAGTGTGAAAGACAGCCTACAACGATCCAATGTACAGCCTCATCTACTGGCAAATGACCCACTGATTCCCAGTGCCTTTGCTTGCTGGCAGCCATCACACCCACAGCGATTTCATGCACAAAATCGACACAAAAGCCAAATGCAGGCAGAGGGTAGAGCTCCAGCAAACCGGATTCTGCATTTATTGGACTCAGAACAACAGCGGATTTTCAGGTTACAAAAAGAACTGAACAGCAAGCGTGAGGGGCCACCCTGTGGCATGGCTGGGGGCTCACGTGGGCCCCAGGCATGGCTGAAAGAGAAAGGAGAATTTTCATGTACCCCCAGCACGGTTTCTTTACCTGGGTGCCAGGCAGGCCCCTCTCTTTGGTTACACAAATAAACGTCCTTCAGTCCCACATGGGGACTTGAGAGTTGCAGTTGTCCCCAGGGCATCCTGCACTGCACCCCATTGGCCCCAGCAGCATCTGTCACCACAGTCCAGCCCTACCAAAACACTCTGGGGCTCTCTCTTCTTTGTCCAATGCATTCAGTTCCAATTAAAAAAAAAAAAAAAAAAAAAAAAAAAAAAAAAAAAAAAAAAAAAAAAAAAAAAACAACAACATAAAAACCCAGCTGTGTCAGCAATCCATCTAATTCCTTCTCTGGGATAATTTACCCTCAGGTCATGCTATAATTTGGGCAAAGCACTGCAATTCCACACTGGGCCAGACCAGGCTGTGTGCTCTGCACCTTCATCATATGGTTTGTGGGGTCTCCAGGCTCACAGCCCCATGGAAATGGGGCCAAGGCGTGCCCAGTATTATGCTCAGCCCTCACCTTGGAGCCAGGCCCCTGGAAAGAACCAGCATCATACCCCAAAGTCTCTCTGCCATTCCAAGACTGCTGGCTCTTCTTCTTCTGGCAATGCTGTGGCACTGGCTTCTCTCTTTCCCTCAGCTCTGGTGGAAGGAGCAATTGCAGACTGGCCTTTGTTACTCCCAGGAACACAGCTGTGGGCTGGGAGGCTCCCCACGCAAAAAGGCACCAGCAATGAGCTTTTTGGCTTATTACAAAGAAAGTAAAATATATCAAATAGAGAACTCTTATTATTACAGAGACATGTTAACAAAGAGAAACAGCATAAAATTGCCACAGAACACCAAATATCCAGCACAGAGAGCAGCTTTTATCCACTTGCTAAGGGTTTATGGGGGTGCAGAGATTTACTCTGTGAGTCACAAGCACAGCATCCCTCTGCTGCTGAAGGGAAGGAGCACCGGGAGCAGGCACCAGTGGGCAGGGGAGGCTCTGACCCACCCAAAGGGGCTGGGACACCCTGCCTGCCCACAGCCACCCCCAGTGGCCACAGCCAGCCCTGGGCCTGCACACAGGCGCAACACAGACACTCTCTGTGACCCCAGCATTCTGCCCAAATGTGTGAGGACTCTTTGTGCAAGTCAAAGAGGGAAGGAACAAGGGACACTCCGTTGTTCCCCAATGCAAACACTGTCCCTGTCTAACCTCAAGAAGACACAGGAAGGCTGGAGAAGGTGCTGCTGACCCCAGCCTATGCTAGTGTGTGCTCTCTGCATGCCACAAAAAGGGGGACCTTTGCAAACTGGGCAGCACCCAGCCAGAAAAATAATTAAAAGTCTCCATTAAATTGGCATGTTCTGACTCATCTCCTGCAGAGCATCCAGTACCTCAGTGTGCAACCAGAGAGGACTCTTAGAGCACGTCACTAAATAGATATCTTTAGCAATAGAAAACGGGCCATGCCTTTATTTTATACAGAGATAGATAATTTTAGCATACATTATGTTATTGAAACATCCAGGGCAAGAGCTCAGCAAGGGGAGGGACACCACAGGGACTGCAGGGCTGGCTGGTGGTGGGAGGTGACTGAGGGCAGCAGCTCTCGGGCTGGCTGGGAGGCAGGTGACACCTTGGGTACCCTCAGCATTCCCTACAGACCACAGGGACAACCCCATGGCCCAGAGCAAGGAGTGGTACTGCAGGGAGGGTCCTGCCCCAGCTTCACTTCCCTCACCGAGCATCCTGTCCCCTGAGCCAAGCACAAAGGGCTTCTTGGACATTATGGCAGTGGCATGTGGATGCTGCCAGCTCTCCAGACTCAACCACAGCCTCTCCAAGCAGAGAGCTGCTGTCCTGGCTCCTGCTCCTGCTGGGGCAGGGGGTGCTGGCAGGAGCCTGTCAGGCTCAGGTGGGCACAGATCAGTGACACCTGCCCTGGGAATGCTGCATGCCATCGCAGCATTGCATTTGATCTGTCTCACTGCTTCTGGCATGACACAGGGCTGAGGAAGTGTCCCTCTTGCCCTCACTAAAGGCAGCATCCTTTATCCCACACCCTCTGTTATGGAATGGTGCCCATCCATGCACAAACACTGCTCCCAGGGAGATGCCAAGGTCTGTATCCCTTGTCCTCCATCTGCTGCCTTGGGCAGGAGCTGATGGGCTGAGCCAGGACTCAGACTGAGCCAGCTCAGAACGCCCCACACCTCTGAGATGAGCCAGAGCACAGTCAGGGAATCCACGAGGGAACATGGAGATGGCTGATTTCAGCTGTGACACCCAGGGGGTCCCAACTCCAGGGCTCAGCCCAAGGAGAGCCTCAGGGACATCTTCTTTGGGACTGTGAACACGGTGAAATTCTCCTTGCTTTATTAAAGCAAAAGTAGACAAGAAAATGCAAAAGAAAACAAAAAGCATAAAGATAAATGGCAGGAGTTGGACTTTGGTATTTCTTAAAGCCTCTTCTTCCCCAGTTCCTGCAGCAGCTCATGAAAATCCACATGGAAACAGCATTAATTCCCCCAGCAAATACACACACAGGTGCTGCGAGTCCTGGCTCCCACATTTCCTGGTAATCATATTGTAAAACCCCAACTTTTGAATTAACAAGTTGCAGACGTTTACTGTGATAGTGAAGAGACCGAGAACCTGACCTCAGTGCCCCTGACTGCCCCTCTGTCCTGGGCTGGGGGTGCTCCCCATGAGCTCCTGCCTCACTCAGCACTCGCTGTGCTGGGTGACACACATGGGGCACAGGCAGAATCCTTTCCCTGCTGCCCCACTTCTCATTCACATGGTGCTCCCACCAGCAAAGCAGGGTGGGCAAATCCCTGTTAGGTTTGGCCTCTTTTCAGTCTCCCAGCAGATGAACACCCAGCAGGACACTCATTAACCAACCAAACCTTCCCTGACACGAGCCTGTGCGAAGCACAAAGCTCTCCCAAACTGCTGTTCCAACTGCTTGGAGCCTGAGCTGATAACAGGGACTGGGAATCACCACAGTGATTCTCAGTGCTCACAGTGCTCACTGAGCTCTGCTGTGAAGAGTCAGGGAAATTTCCAGAAGACAGGGATGCACCAGATGAAAATTTTTACTGGTTCATTTGCAAATATCTGTAGCTCACACCAGCACTGAAAATGCCAGCAGCCCCCTGGCATGGGGGGGCTCTGAGAGCAGCAACCTGCTGGCTGCCAGCCAGAAAGTTCACCTATGGGTTCTGTTCCTGCCTACATGAGAGGATTTCAGGAGGAGGAGCAGGATCAGAGCCCTGTCTAGCAGAGGAAGGAAAACCATTGCAAAGAAAGATCCTCTCCTTCCATAGGGGCTTTTTCCCCACTCCTTCTTATAATGAAAATCCCATCAAAAGGTTGAAAAGCATCAGGGAAATTGTTTGTTTTACTCCAAGAGTGTAAAGGAGCATCTGCACCATGATGGCATTTCCTGGAGAGCTGGGCACAGGGTGGGCACAGGGCTCTGGGTGTGCTCACTGCCCTGGGAGGATGCAGAGTTGGCTGTTTGTCTGTGCTGGCACAAGAATCCCTCGTAGATGTCTGGGTTGGTAATGCCAGGCCATGTCACAGCCCATGCTGGCATGTGTGACCCTGGCACCAGCCTGTGTGTGTGTGCAGTCACTGACAGCCTGTCTGGGTCTGGGCAGGTGGTTTTGATGTACTCAGGATGTGCAGGAAGATGGGAACTAAAACACCACAGAGCACAGAGGCTTGGCTGCAGTGTGTGTGCTGGGGACAGGCTGGGTGTGTGGGGCAGTGCACATGGGATGGGGTGTGGGTGGTGTGTAAGGGATGGGGTGTGGGTGGTGCACATGGGATGAGGTGTGGGTGGTGCACATGGGATGGGGTGTGGGTGGTGTGGTGCATACAGGACCATGTACATGGGACAGTGAGTGCACAATGGTGTCCTCCTGGGCTGCAATCAGCCACTGCCATCAGCAGCAGCTGTGTGTGCTGCTTCCAAGAGCAGGGGATCTCTTGGTGCTTCCCTTGCAGCCCCCCAAAGAGCCCTGGTGGCAGCAGCCAGTTCCCACAGCCACCTCTCCATGGACAGGATTCAGAGAGGAGTCCCATGGTCCCACAGGTCCCGTAGACCCTGGCCTTGGTCTTGGCTCCAGAACACTCATCTTCTGGCATTGGAAAAAAAATAGTTGGGACAAAATATTTGGGACAAATGAAGGGAAAGAGCATAGCTGGAATCCCAGGTCTGCAGAGCCATGACAGGAGCAGAGCAGGTGTGGGGGCAGGGGCTGCAGGTGCCCAGGGGAGCCAGGCAGGTGTGAGGTCCGAGGGCATCAGGCACTTTCAGAGGTGGGTTCAGCTTTGTCAGGGAGCAGCAGCTGGCAAGGACAGAAATGTGACTGCTGAGCACCCGGGGGTCTGCAGGGCAGACCAAGACCCAGCCGGACAGGCCATAGGAAAAACATCCCAGGTGGAAAACAGGAGCCAGCCATCGTTGGGGGATTTCCAAGGTGATCTTCCTTGGCAGGCCTTGTGCTGCAGCCTGTCCTCTCCATCGCTCGTGTCTCGGCAGTGCAGGCCAGTCCCAGGGCTGAGCTGACCACAGCAGATCCCACAGTGGCTGCAGGGCCCGTGAACTCCTCAGCCACAAATTTGCCTTGTCCCCCAGCTCTGCTCTGCTTCTCTTCTGCAGTGTTTGAACTTATCTGCCTCCCAGCACCATAGTGCAAACAAAGCAAAGAAGGAGGCTGGCGACATAACCCACACCCAAACGCGGAGCTGCAACGTGCTTTGTGTTGTATTCTTTTTATAAAAATCACCCCAAACCCACCAACCACTGGCACTTCTTCTGCTGTCCCATGGCCCTGGGCTGCTGGAGTCACAGTGACAAACAGAGGAGAACACTCAGACATGGTGCCACTGCCCCCACCAGTCCCTGTCCATCACTGTGAGCAGCTGGTGCCAGGCAGAGGTCGGTGCCAGGGGTTCAGTTCAGAGGTACCTCAGGAAAATAGTAATCTCAGGAATCCCAGCAGGTCTGTCACTGCCTGTCCTCTTGGCCACCGCCACAGAGGGATTCCCCAAGGCACTGCAGGACAGTAGTGCAGAAGTAACAGGCAGGAGATGGCTGGAATGGGGGTGGCAGCACGGGGGTCCCTCTGAAAGATCACTGTGCATGGAAGTAGATAGGCTTGACTTTTCCAGACAGGATCTTGGGAACCTGCACAGAGATGATCTCGGCCATCATTTCTGGGTAGTCCACGCTCACCATGTGTGCCTTGATTAGGAGATCAAATGTAAACTGATGCAGGTCCTTGGCAATCTGGAAAAGGAAGAGAGCTGGTTAAACAAGTCCCTGGGCAGTGCTTTCTCTGGGAGGATACATGACAGAGGTCCCACCTTCCCTGGGAAAGGGAAACTGGATGAGACTATCCAGTGCTCTCTCCAATTGTATCTGAACTCCTCCCACGATGGGGAGGTTGTTCCAGGGAATGATCATTCTCTCTGTGAAAAGTTTCTTTTTTATATTGTTCCTTATGCATTTAGATGGACATTATGTGTACAGATGGACATTTCCCTGTCCTCTCTTACCGGATGCACAGAGTCCAGGACCTTGGTGAGCTGGTAAAACCTCCGCGAGCAGGAGGTGGGGTTCTTCCTCTTGCAGGCAATGATCCGGTCAAGTTCCTTGATGTAATTCATGCGGAGCTCATCAAAGAGCTTCTGGTTCTTCAGGCCATCCACTGGAACTGGGTGGGAGGGGAATGAAACAGTGAGAGGAGCCCAGAGAGTGACAACAATAGGAGAGCAGGAGGAAGGCTGAAGCAGGGGACATCTCCAGCCTCCTCCTGGGAAGTGAAAGTCCAGGCACAGGAAGAGCACCAGATGCTTCAAGGGCGATGCAGCAGCAGGTGCTGGAGCTCTGTAGAGGGAAGGGTGTGCATACTTACTAATACTGAAGAAGAGGAGAGCCTTCATACAGAGGAACTCCTGGGGGGTGATCTGAAGCCACCCAAATTCCTGGGAGAGGTGCCTCATCCTGATGCACTGGCTGTACATCCTGGATTTGTGCATGCGGTACCTGGCAGGGTGAGACGGGCACAGATGGCACGGAGCCCAGCGTGCATGTGTGTGACACGGAGGACACTCCCTGACCCAGCAAACCCCACTGCCTGGCACAGCCTGATGCCAAGGGCCCAAGCTCTGCCACATGGAGCATTTTCCAGAAGGCCTGTGTGTGATCCTCACTGGACACAGATGGCTACAAGGCACTTGCAGCGTTTGTCTGAAGAGTGACTGCAATGATTTCCCAAACATTTCTGTCTATGAGGGATATGAGGCTGAGTTGGAGCTCCCAGGCAGGTGGGAGTTTGCCTGCTGCTGTGTTTGGTTATTGGGTTCAAGCTCCTAAATCTGACTGCCAGCAAACCCTCCCCAGCTCTAAGCTGATGGTACATCAAGGAGATCCCACCAGGACCTTACAGTACATTTTGTCTCTATCTCTGCTCACCCCAGCTACCCAACAGAGCTGGAATTCAAACCCCATGGCAGAAAGGCAGAAATGGAGCACTCCCTCACCCAGCTTCTGCTGCTGCCCTGGTGGGCATCAGCCCACAGCAAGGCTGAGGGAGCAGGCAGAAGGACCCAGAGAGGCATCACAGTGCCCTCACTGCTCGTGGAGGTCACCATGGGTGGTGGCAGTGGGGAGCAGGATGGGCATAGCCAGGGTTGGCTGTGCTGGGCAGCTCAGTGTAACTGCTCTAAGTGTAGCTGGTCACCTGGGCTGACCCAAACCCCAGCATCAGGCTGTTGTTGTTTCACACTTACTCATTGAAGACCAGGTCTGGAGCGAAGTAAAGCATCCTGGAATTGACATTGGTGAAGGATCTCCATCCCATAGCAAACACCATCAGGCCCATCCAGGAGTACTGGATTATTGACATCTGGTCATCCACATGCAGGTTGCGAAATCCTAGTAAACAATAAGGGAGGGATGTTACAAATTACTGTTGGGTTCCTGCAGTTTCCAGGGCTGTTTCCAGGTAGATTCCAGCTCTCCTGCAGCGCTTCTCTTAGGACAAGGTGGTCAGTCCACAGCCCAAGCTCAGCCAGCTCATGTCTCAGGACATGAGTCATGACATGGAGCTCCCACCTTGACTAGGAATCAAGGATAGACAAGCACAAACCTGCCCCTGGAAGGGAAGAAAGGGAACTTAGAGACAAAGAGGGGAGAAAGTTCCATTAGGACTGCACCGATTTAAGTAACTGGACTTTAATGTGATGCTCAGAGGCAGCAGGCAGCCCCTAGGCCTCCCACCATGGTTACAGAGGCTCCGGTTTCTGCCCCATACACGCTGCATGGATCTCTTGACTGTGGGAATGAGCATGGAAACCTCAGCTACATTGCAAGAGAAACAAAAATAGCAACTAAATTCAAATTACCATTCCCAGATGGCAGCCCAGAGTTAAACCCCAGGCATGCTTACACCACCTCCAACGCTGTTTTTTTCAACGTACTCGTAAATAGGCAAATATAATTGAGTTTCAAGGCAATCATGCATTATTTCAATCACATATTAAAGCAATTTAACAGCTCCAGTGTATAATTACAACCCATTGAGGCAAGGATCTCTGTGCTTTGGAGAGCTCTTCAAGGCAAACAAGCTGGAGAATGAACCTTGCCCAGATGCCACCCTGGCACAGTCAATGCTGGCCCCGAGGGGAAGCAGGGCAGCAGCTGACACCGTCACACACTGAGGGGTCGGGCATCAGGTGCAGTTCAGGAGAGCAAAACCCTCTGATAAAGGGGTGGTTGTGATAGAAAACATTTCCCACAGCACTCTCCCTTTCCATCAGCACTACTGCAGTGGTAGAGCCTCAGCCCTGGATGCCAGGTGGCTTTGGTGGTGTCTCTGTGGATCTTGATGTCTGGTGTAGACAAGCCAAAGAAGAAGCAAGATTTGTCCCTGGTTTTACAAGCCAAGTGACTCAGAATATCAGAAACAGAATGGGCTATTCTGCATTTAAGGGTATGCAGACCAATATGCCATTGGGAGCACCAGTCTAGGGAGCTGCTAAACTCCTGGGAACGTCAGACACCTGACCACAGCTCATCACCACGGTTTGGCAGAGAGTGGCAAACCTACTGTGCCTCAGTCTCCTCCTCTGGCTGTTATCACCCCAGACATACAAGGAGTGGGGTTCCTCCTTTCTCTGGTGCCCCCTGAGGAATGGGGCCAGAAAGGAGAAGGCAGCAGGACCTGGCCCCATGCTCCAGTCTCCAGGATGCTGGGAGGTGAGCTGGGTGCTGCTGTGCCCAGACTGAGCTCAGCCCTCTGCAATCCCACTCACCCAGTTCCAGGATTACAAGGTGGAACAGGCAGCATGTCGCCAACCTTGCAGTGACGCCTTGCAAATCCAGCTGAATGAACACATCACTCATCAGGATGCTCCATTTACTGCACCTGCTGACCAGCATCTGGAAAATTCCTGACTCCTATTACCTCTCTGAAGGCATCACAAATATATCACACCAGGCTATCACATGGGCAACCTGAGTGACTGCCAGGAAAAACCCTTTGGGATTCTGCATTAATCTTCTGCCATGTTGCTATTTACCCTTTTCATCACTTCAGGTGGGTTCTGGGACAGGGCTGATCCTTGTCTAGAGGGCAGTTCTGCAGGGCTGGCAGACACAGCTTGGAAGTGGAGCAAAACCTCCATGGAAAGAGAGGGAGAAGAGCAGGACCCTGAGCCCAGACCAGCTGCAGCCCTGCCATGGGGGGAAGTGCCCTGTGCCCACATGGTATGGCTGACCAGGGGCTATGTGAACGCAGAGTACAATTCCAACACATTCCATCACCCCTCAGTTCCTCCTCCCATCATCAGGCCCTCTAGAGACAAGTCCCACGCTGCTTCCCAGGCAGGGGACACACACACTGCCCATGGAGAGGGTCCCCCAGGAGCTGTGTGATGGGACAGGGGCTGCAGACCACCCCCTTTGCCCCTGCCCCCAGCAGTGCAGATGGGCTTTGGAGCTGGGAGGGGATTTGTTTGCTTTCCTTCTCACCTGGCAGAGCCTTTGCCCATTTGACCACGTAGACCAGCTGCCTCTCCCCAAGCTCATTCAGGCTGGTCAGCAGGTTGGAGAAGGAGTCAGGCTGGCTGTTGTCATGGCCAGCACACACCACCCCAGGCTCGATGGCCTCCAGGACGTTGAGGAAGATGGGCTGGCACTCATAGCCGTCAATTCGTGTCATCACCAGCTTGGGAGCTTGCTCCTCCGTTGGGCTGGACGAGCTGGCTCCCTCCATGTCATCCTGAGCCTTCAGGTTACCCAGTTTCTTCAGCTTGCGGGCTGTGGGAAAGATACAGTTTAGTGTGATACTTAAAAATATGTTAAAAACATGTCAGGGATTCTTGGCTCCATCATTGTAGTTATGAGGAAAGGAAAAGTGATGACCAGCAGCAGCTCCTCCCTCAGTGGGCACTGCCCAAGGAGTGCCCTGGCATTGCAGTTCTCACCTAAGGACAAGAGGAGAACACACTGTGTGACAAAATCCATTTTGTTCTTAATCTGACATGGAAAAGAACCAATACCATTCACATCCTCTGTAATGACCAGTCTCTAATTCCCACTTAAAAACAGAGAGGAAGATCCAGACAAGAGACAGAAGAGCTTTTCACTCAAGTCAAACTACTGCTCGTATGCAATCAAAAAGAGGAGCAACACAAGATGATAAACTCAACATACAGTCATGTCCCAGGGAGAAAAAAAACTGCACATGGATGGCCAAGTGGGATTGTCCCACCCCAGACCAGGGCAGAAGCAGGATGCATCTGAGATAAAAGCCTTCTCCCTGCAATGCCTGCTGCCCCACAGCCAGGCTCTCCCAAACACACTGCACACATAATACAGAAAACACATCTCAGAAGCCAGCAGGGGGTTCCAGGGCTGTTTCCCTGGAGTCCCCACTGAGGGGGAGTGGACCCAAGCCGGGAGGTCTCACTCTGCTGTGCAGCCTCATGAGCCCCATCAGCAGAGCTGGCAGGGGGACCAAAGCAGCAGGTGCCTGTGCCCGTGCCCAACATGAAAAGGTGTTTTCCTCACACACCTGGCTCTTAACCACAGCTGCAGCACCCCAGAGGTGTGATACCAGAGGTCTTGGGGAGTCCATGTTCCCCTCATTGACACCAGCATGACATTGCTCAGCACAGGTGGCCTGCTCCTGCCACCCCTCACCAAATCCAAACCCCAACTAATTAGAGAACAAAAGCCAATGGCTTCAGCAGGTAACACAACATCAAATCAGTTGTCCTTGGGGTTTTGGCTCCTTCATTATATGATACTTATCTAGAATTTCCTTTCAGCTGCAATTAGAAAAATAAGCAGTAAAACATAAAAATGTCAAGTCAAAGTGCAGCTCTGTAAATTAACTCCAAATGTTGATTTTTTTTTTGTACTCTGTATGATCTGCTGTATGGGCAATGAAGATAGGCCTCTCCATAAAAAGGGAGGAAAAAGGATTTAATAAAAATAAAGGAGAGCAAGAGGAAAACAGTGCTGCAGCACAGTGTGATGGCCTCTGGCCATCAGCCACTCATTTGATAGGGCCTCTTCTCCCTTGCCTCCAAAGTCACAGCTCTGCCAAGGCCACCACTAACCCACATCCCCAAGTGACACAGCCACAAATCTGTTAAATCCTCCCCAGGGATGGTGACTCCACTTGGGCAGCCTGTGACAGAGTTTGGATTTAGAAATAACCACTGCCCCAGGTCGTGTGCGAGCGAAGCCAAACCCACATGCACAAAACACACATATGGTTTGGTTTAAATGCTTGGGTTTTTTCCCTTAATATTTAATTATCTAGTATGAAAATATCCCAAATGAAGTGAGAAAACAGCAAGCACCTACCGCATTGGCTCTGAAACTGCAGCCACAAACCAGACTCTTCTGTGGCAATGGGTGTTAACTGTGCTATCAGATAGGCCTGGGGTTTGTGCATTCCAGGAGCACTGAAATACTGACATTGCTAGGTGGAGAAAACCTTCAGAGGTAAAGACTGGCTTCCACTCACTCACCTGTGCCAAGCCCCTTTGTGGTGGTGGCTCCTACTCAGCAGGTAATATAAACAAAAATTTAAAACTTGGAGTTATAGACATCTGTAATGTTTTTACTCTAGGATGAGCTAAGCTAGGTAGAAGTCTACATTGCACTTCTTCAAAGCAAGGTGGGAGAAACCTTAGAATATGTGATTAATATTGGGACGCTCCTGCTTGGCTGTCAGCAGGGACAAGGGGCCCAGGGAGCCTCGAGGTACAGCTGCAGCACAGCACTGCCCCAGGCCCTGCAAGCTGGCCTGGGGGTCTCTGGGGATGGATGTGGAAAAAAGCTTAAAGGACACAATTATATATCACAATAAAATATTCAGCAGTGCAAGAACCCCCCAGGAGCACATTTAGAGCAATGGCCAAAGTGATGCACATTTCAAACATCTCCCTTACAGGCACTTCTAAAGCTCTGAGGAAGAAGCACTCTGGGCTCCAGCACCAATTTTCATGATGCCAGGACTTGGGGAAGTTATGGAGACCTGGAAGAAGCTGCTCTTGCACTGGCTATAATGGAGACATCCTGCAGCACACCTTGAGCTCAGCTGCCAGAGGGACACTGAGGAGCTGAACAGACTTGTTTTAGAACTTGCTGCCCTTTGCTGTTTTTATGAACTTCACACCAATCTTTTGAAAACCTGAACCTGTCAAGCTATCAATCTTGTCTGGCACAACAATTTCAGTTGATAATAATAACATTACTGGTTGTGGCAGACACATTTAAGAGATCTGAGTCAATCAGGTCCACATGACTGAAAAGAACTTGAAGGATGTAACAGTAGATAGTATTGCTGAATTATTGCAAACCCCCTAGTGATACATTTCAAGGCATTTGTGCTGAAACAACATCAGACAGGTTTGTCTCTTACAAGGGTGGCTCATTCACCCCAAACCAGATTTAACCATTTTTACTCAACCAGCCCATATGGCAATGTATGGATGGGAAAATAGGGATGAACATTAAGAACAGATGGACTGAGGTCAGCAGACAAGGGCTGATAGGTGTTGGCAAACTGCAGAAGCCATGAGGACACTGAAGATTTGACAACACATCTTGGAGCAAGGAGGTAAGGAATGTCACTTGGGTGGCTGTGTAGGAAGCAAAAGGGTTATTGAGTCACAGGTGACAAATACCCACTGTGGGGACAGAAAATCAATACAATTAGGGGTTTTAATCAAGCAAATCGAGTTGTAATAAAGATCCAATTGCTGTAAATCAATGGCAGCCCGGATGAAAAATCAGATTCAGCCTGATTGTAACACTGATTGTAACAACTGCAATGGCTCTGCAAAAATTGTGTCAAATTCCCCCTGGCTGGATCAATACCCACTGTGTGGTGAGACATGAGCTCTGCTCTGCCCCCAGCAGCTGAACCTGAATTAGGACTGAATTAAACACACCTATGCCTCAAGCCCGGACTTTCACAAGCTTTTGGCTGTTAGTACAGGAGATTTCTAGCCCTACTCTAAACAAAATGAAAGTAATGACACATGTTTGAGTTTTTGCTCCAGCCAGGACCCACATGGTTGCAGTCTGGGGGGCTGCCAGCTCTGGCTGTGGGCTCAGCAGCTTGGAGTGCCCACATGAATAGCCCCTGGCACCTCTCATGCTTCCTGGGCTCAGGGCTGGCAGAAGCCCTGCAGCTGTGCCCACACCAGGACATTTCCCAGGTTCAGGGCTGGCAGAAGCCCTGCAGCTGTGCCCATTCCAGGACATTTCTTGGGCTCAGGACTGGCAGGATCCCTGCAGCTGTGCCCACACCAGGACATTTCTTGGGCTCAGGGCTGGCAGAATCCCTGCAGCTGTGCCCACACCAGGACATTTCCCAGGTTCAGGGCTGGCAGAAGCCCTGCAGCTGTGCCCATTCCAGGACATTTCGGAGGCAGGCCGCAGCTGTGCCCACACCAGGACATTTCTTGGGCTCAGGACCGGCAGAATCCCTGCAGCTGTGCCCACACCAGGACATTTCCCAGGTTCAGGGCTGGCAGGATCCCTACAGCATCTTCCCCAGCAGCAGGAACAGATGCAGTGGGATGGTGGGCACAGGCCAGCACACCAGCAGGACCCAACACACTAAAACAGCATTATCACTGTTTTTTTGCTCTTTTTTTTTCTCCTTTTCCCTCTCTACAGTATCTTTTCCCTCTCTATAGAGAGAAGATCCTGCTTAGTGGATACCAGCTTGCAGGTCACTGTGATCTCAATCAATAATGAAGTGCTTCAACACATTGCCATCCTGTTCCAGAGCAGAGCCTGCAGAAGGCATTCAGTGTGTCACCGCCCCCTTCTCCTCCTTCTCCTCCTCCTCCTCCCCCACGAGAGCACCAGGGATATACCCCATCAGTGACTGTAATTAACCACCAGTTAAAAACGACTGGTTGGAGCTTGGGAGTGATTTCAAACGCCCTGCCTCCACTGTGAGAGAGGTTACTGTGGGCAACCACAAGCTTGCCTGTTTGTAACAATTGCCTTTACACCGACATCCAAACCAAATGTAAAATAGACCAGGCAGAACAGGTCAGGGTGACCCAAAGAGCTGAAGAAAAAAAGAAGGGAGCGGGGTATCCGTATTAGCATTAATTTTGTCAGTGTGTCCTGCAGAAGAGGGTTACACTGATGTATGTCTTCTCCTACTTATGGAAACTTCACCAGAAAAAAAGCACTTAAAAATAGTGTAAGAAAAGGGAGGGAGGACTGCACTGCCTTTTGGGATCTTTGGGGAGAAATCAAACGAAACCCTCTGCTCCTTGGTGAGTCACAAATCAGAGCCACTTCAGTAACAAGTCCTTCAAGACAGTGTTGTTGCAGCCCAGCAGCTCTGGAGGCTCAGCCCATCCCAGCAACGGGGTCAGGATTTTACCTAAAATGCTGACACACCCAAGCAGTCTGGGCTGCCTCTGTCCCCCTGTGCTGTGCCTGGCACTGCCAGGGCTCCTCTCTGCAGCCCCAGAAGCCCCCTCAGTCCAGAACTTCCCAGCAGGGGCAGGTCTGTCAGCCCCCTTTTCCAGGATATTTTCCTCCTCACAGAATCACAGGAGGATTTGGGTTGGAAGGGACCTTAAAGATCACCCAGTTCCACCCCCTGCCATGGAAAGGGACACCTTCCACTGTCCCAGCTTGCTCCAAGCCCTGTCCAAGTTTTCAAGGCCTTGGAAACTTCCAAGGATGGGGCAGCCACAGCTTCTCTGGGCACCCTGTGCCAAGATCTCACCACACAGGGAAGAATTTCATCAAATGTACTCAACAAGGAGACACCCAGTGATCAACACCAGTTTATAGACTATGAGCAGAAAACCTCAGATTCTGGATATCAGCACCCTGTCAGTTTTGGGGGTTTGGGAACAGAGACAAATTGTAACAAGGACCCTCACCAGGGACACACAAGCAGCTTCCATCCTGCAAAAGAAAACACCGAGCTTTTAATTTCACCAAGAAATTGCTCCTTTCTGCCTTGGAATAGTCCCATCAAAAGAAGGGAGTGCTCTGCTCTGAGGCTTCAGGAGCCAGAACCAACTCACCCTGCTGTTTAATTTTTTTTTAGATTCACAAGGTTTGAAATCAGGGAAAAATACGTTTCCTGAAACACAAAGAAAAGCTATTGAAATTCCCCATTTTGCTAGTAGAACCCTGAAAATATTTCCTGAGTGTGTATCCATCAGTCTCATTTTCCAGCCACTTACTGGCTGTTCATCCCCCAGGGGACACAGAGGGCCCCAGGAGGGGACCCCGGCCGTACCTCCGAGCGTCATCCCGGCCTCGTAGCACTTGCGCAGGCGGCACGAGGGGCAGTTTTTCCGCCGGAACTTGTCGATGGTGCAGTCATTGCGGCTGGCACAGAGGTACTTCTGTTTACCTAAAACACCAGAGAGACACAGCATGGGTGCTGGGTGCCAGCAGAGAGACAGGCTGGGCTCTTTTGGGATCACCAAGGGCAGCCTGGTTCTCGTTTTTTAATGTCATCCGTCTATCTGTGTCATCCATCGATCCAATGTCATCCAATGTCATCCATCCATCCAATATCATCCAGTGTCATCCAATGTCATCCATCCATCCATCCATCCATCCATCCATCCATCCATCCATCCATCCATCCATCCATCCATCCAATACCATCCAATGTCATCCATCCATCCAATGCCATCCAGTGTCATCCATCCATCAGCCATTGCAGACCAGACCCCACGGTTTGATCCTTCTGCCACAATACTCACCTATCAGTCCCCTCAGAGCCGTGATGCTGTACAGACCTTTTTGGGACTGAATTATTTTTTGTGCAACCCGTTGACACCAGCTGGGTCTGTTGTATCTACAGATATTGGGGTTGAGGAGTTGCTGCTCCACAGGTGAGTCTGATGTCACCCTGTCCCCTGGGATGTATCTGCAGTCAGCCAGGAGGGAACTGGGATCAGCAACTCCCTGTACAGGGGATCTTGTGCAGCCATGGGTTTTGGGGAGGTGCAGGAAATTCAGAAGTTACTTATGGTCAGAGTCACCCATACCTCAGACTCAGCCTGCACTCACTCAGAAAGCAGCCTGTGCAGCTCCAGGCCACAGCTTTTTTTCACTGCCCCATATGCCAGACAAGCCAAGAATCATCACTTTTCCTGTCAAGTTTGAACACATTTACTGGATCAGGATTTATCTGATGTTCTTCAGACTGCTCCAAACCAAAGTGGACTCAGCACACAACAGAGAGATGCAGCTTATAGACCCACAGGCAGCCCACATGGGAAACCTGCCCATGGCCTTTATTTATTGTCCTGAAAGGGGTTACTTTCTTCATTCCTACAGGAATAGCCCGCTGGAGTCATCAGAAATCTATGAATAGGATGAGGCTGAATCCAACCCCTTAAGGTGCCAGTTTTGACATGAGATGCACCAAAATTTGGTGCACAGATTTTACAACCCCCACACCTCCCCCATTGCTGCCCTCACTGCCACTGCCTGAGGCTTTCACAGGGGCTCCTGGGTCTCCCCAGTCATGCCTGGCCACAGTTTTGGCAGGACCAGCTGCCACTGTCACCCCCACAGACCCCCCTGGCAGGGCTCAGCACCCAGCCCACTCCTCCCACAGAGCTCAGGGGCTGCACAAACACCCCATGTTTGACCTTCTCAGAACTGTGCTCTTCAAAGTGGATCATCACCCACCCCTGTGCCTCAGCCATCACCTGCATTACTCACCACATCTCACACCTGTTAAATCATTTTAACACTGTCCTCAGAACAGCTCTTCTCACCTTCTCCCTGGCTCATTTCCCATGAGAGGGATACTGAGGCAAGCCTCGATGACACCTAAACCCCTAAGGACCCTAAGGGGAGCACAAACACCATCCTCCCTTTCAGCAGCTCATTGAGGAGGAGGATGAGTAACAAAGAACTTCAGCTGAAACTGGGTTACTTGCAGTTATTTTTGTGCCAGGGGCACCGAGCGCTGAGGCCACACTCGCTCCACTCAACCTTCTTAGGTTCTCACAAACGGGCGCCCTACTTTCTGGGGAACAGAGAGCTGCAAGGAGATCTGGCTGCCTGAGCCCCCCAAGGGCGTTCCAGGATCAGGCACAGCTGTGTCAGGAGCAGCACCCCCAGCCCCAGGCCCCTGCTCACCCCCAGGATCTGGACAGACCCCAACACGTGGGCTCATCCCCACCCTGCTCTGCCCCCAGGGGAGGGAGCACGGATGAGGTTTGGTAGTGGAGTCCAAGCCTTGCTCCATGAGGCCACTGTGCTGTTTCCCATCTGCTCCTCAGCAGCATCTCCCAGCTCCAGAACTGCTGAGAAGGGACATGGAGAGGGAGCCTTTCCCATGAGGCAGCAGCAGCAGAGGGGCCCAGAGGACAAACAGGGCACGCTGGAGGAGGCTGCAGGATGGCAGTGCCACCCCAGAGAGAGCAGCACAGGCTGTGAGCTGCAGCCACAGCTCTCCCCAGTCACGGTACAGTGACACTGCTGACATGGCCAGGCCAGCTTCATGGTTCATGGACAGGCTCTTTGGGGCAGGAACCTGCTCTCTGTTGTCTGGGCCAGCACAAGTGAGCCCTGTTTACTTTATGCTGTTCTCCAGGAACAAAAAGAGAACCCAACAGCCACAGCAGGTCATGGTGCTGCTGCTGCTGGGCGTGAGAATGAGCTGAGCTCACCTCATCCTAATTCCTGGGGATGTGGAGATTTCCCCTTAACCACCAGGAGAGGAACCACCAGCTCTAAAAGGCAGGAGAACAGGGAAGGGTGGCTGGAACGTGCATGAATTCCTTCCCTCTGAAGTGAAGTTCCTTCCCTTCTCACACACAGAGACCTGTTTCTAATTTCAGGGCAATTCACTCTCTTCATTCCAGAGCAAGGTGAGACATTTGAAATCAGCTGCTCTTTAAATAAAGATAAATGTGCTGGTTTTTCCTTCTCTAGAGTTTAACACTGAAACTACTTCTTTGTTTTCCTTTTCTCCCCTGCAAACAACAGAGGTGTTTTCTCATGCCACTCAAGGCAGAGGCTCTTGCTTTGCAAACCTGTACATACAGGTCCAAACCTCACACCCATTCTGGGGTGCTCCCTAGCAGTCCTGCTCTTTGCAAGGCCCATCACCCAGCCTGTCCTTTCCCCATAGACCACTGCCCAGCTGAGGACACTGCAGATGTCACCCAGAGAAGCCCCCACATCCTCCCCTGCCCCCAGGTCCTGTCTGACATGTGCACAGGTGAGGGAGGAAGTCACACCCAGCAGCCTCTGCCTTCCAGACCAGCACAGGCACCCCAAGAGAGCATCTTTGCAGCAGCCCCCACCATGAACACACTGCAGTGCCAGTGTCCCCTCTGCTGGGAACATTCCCCCCACCTTGGGCCCCTCCTGGGCCCCCTCACAGCAGGCAGAAGGACTCTTCCACCACCTCCAAGCCCTCCCGCTCATCTCCTGGGAGCACAGCACACACTGGGAGCCAAGGGGAAGAGCTGCTCTCCAGGTCTGCTTGACTAAAAATAAAGATTTATGGAGGTGAGTTGCTCAATCTAGAGGAATCATCTAACTAACAGCCTGTTGCCACATGAGCTGTTGTGCCCAGACGAACTTTCTCCTCCAGACAACAAAGTAATCTCTGCAAACATCTGGAGCAAGATACACGACCATAAATGTGAAAAAACCAGTAAATGCCTTTTGGAAGACAGAGATCCTCATATTTCAGGACATAAACTGAATTTTAACAGCTGGAGGATGAGGCCAAGCTTTCTGCAAAAGCAATTCCCCTGGGTCTCATGTAACCATGGAGGCTCCAGGGCTCCCCTGGAAAGCCTCTGCTCCTTGGGGCTGTCACCAGCAGGGCCATGCCCAGAGCTGAGCCTGTGGGTTTGGTGCTGGCACCATTCCCATGTGACGCTCCCATTAATAACCCAGGAGGGCTCAGCCACAAAGCTCCCAGGAGCCAGCACTGAGCCACTCTGAGGAACTGCCTTTGCAAAGTTGTTTCCTGAATAGCCTTCTGTATTCACCAGATGGTACAGTGAGCGTAGGGAAAGCACCCAGAGCTTTCCCTGTGCTCTGGTCATCCCATCTTTTGCTCTCCTCATGACATTTTAAGGCAAATAACACCCAAACAGTCATGAGAAACCCACCACTGGAGCATCATGATGCTGCAGCACCACTGAATCTTCTGCAGACTCAATTTCTTTGCATGTCATATCAGCCTGGGAAGGAGGAGAGAGTTTTTTATACCATGGCGAGGATCTTTGCAAACATTTACTTTAACTTGGTGTCATCTTGAAATCTGGCAAGAAACTGTTGAGTTGGCTCAGAGACATCTCTCTGGTGTAAGGCTAATCCTCAGCAGGTCAGAACATAGAACACTAATCCATATGGAGAATGATGGAGGCACTCAGAGCAGCCTGCACAGCAGCCTGGCTGGGTGCCTGCTAGGAAAATTGCCAGATACTGTGTTATTTTTTTCATTTAGCACTCTGCTATTTAAAGACAGCCCCATCAGAGGCACAGCCCAAAGCATCCCGGTCCTACACTGCCAGGAACGTTGTGTGGAGGCAGCTCTGGGCTGGCTAAGGTCACCAGCAGATCTCAGAAACCTCAGAGGGACAAGGAAGGTCTGCTTCTCTCCAGGAATATATGCAGAGACACAATGATCCCCCTCCTGGACAGAATGGGAGAGCAGGAACACTGGGCTGCTCACTGACACAGGAGCTGCCTTGTTTGAAACATTTTTCTGTTTCAGGGACAAGGGTGGCATCACAAGGACTGAACTCCCATGTCTTCAACCCACCTCAGCCATGCTCACCACACCCAGAGGTGTCCTGCCTGTAGGGAAAAACAACATCTGTGCTCAGCTGGATGAGCTTTTTGCTCAGCAGATGAGGAGGGGGAGCCCTGCTTTGTGGCAGCAGGGGAGCAGCAAGCACCCTGGGGACAGAGCAGCCACCCAGCCCTCTGGACTCTCCCTGCTGGGACCCTGGGGCTGGTGACTGCGAGGGAGAGCTGGGCTTGGTCACCAATCAAGGGTGGTGACCCTGCAGGTGAGGCAGTCCCCAGCAATCTGTGGGGTGTGCTTCAGAGCTGGCCCAGACACAGCCTGGACATCTTGAGAGAGTCTGTGAATCACAAGAGCCAGAAAAACAAGACAGGACAACATTCCTGCCTTTTCTATTAACTCTTCAGCATCTTTCTGGAAAAAGCAGTTGAACCTGAACTTGTGAAAGCCCCCAAATCTGTCAAATATTCCATCAAAGCAGAGGTGACCTGCTCCTGCCCATAAACCCCTCAGTGTGTCCAAAGGGAAGAAGCATCAGTGTCACAACCTTTTTTTTTTAATCTTTTCCCTTTCTCACTCCTTAGAAGCCAGTGCATGTCTATAAAACCCCCTTAAGTATCCCTGCCAGATAAGTTCACTATTATCTCAGAAGAATATAATAAAAAGGAAATGATGTGCCCAGCTATTTCCCTCCCCTCCAAGATGCTGTTTGTGCTGCTCCAGTCACAGCCTCTGCTGCTCCCTCCACTAAAGGCTGTGGCTTGACACCAGCACCAGGAAGGTAACAGGTTTCTTTTCTCATGGGGAAGCATTTTGATCTACTGCTGTAAAGTCTCCAAGGGCGACCTAAGGCTTTCTGAGAGGCATTTTATGGATTTTAAAACATGAGAACGCGCTGAAATATCAGCTTTCAGTAATGCTGCTCTTAAGAAGGAAGAGATCTGTCTGGAAACTCACCAAAAGTTAGAACAGAAATCACCACCTGCCATCTCTGCATTCAGTACCTATAAAGGAGCACAATTTATTGTCACTTCCCCAAAATAAAGACTTAGCCATGTACCTCAGGGTAGCATAAGATGAAACCTGACAATTTGGCAGCCCCCTGCACACACATATGGCTCCTCAGGAGAGACAAAGGGCTGCTGCCCAATCTCAACACAGCCAAAATTAACACTAAATTAATGATATAACACCACCAGGAGAGGGAACAACTCCAGGGCACGTGCCTCAGAGCAGCCCAGGCTGCCCCTCTGCCCGTGAGCACCTCTGGTCCCTGAGATCCACCCTGGTGCCAGGGCAGCCCAGCTCCCACAGACACCCGCAGGCACAGGCACTCCAGCAGCACTTCATCTGACTGAGAGCCAAGCCTCCACTTACTATAAATCAACAATAACTTGCTGACTTAAACAAGCATCTGTTATTTACTCTGGCTGCACAAGCCAACCCACTTGGCTTGACACAGAGCTGGTGTGCAGCAGAGACAGATCTGCAAATGATTTACTCGGGAGAAATATGCAAAGTTTGTTAACTATTATTTGACTGCCCTTTTTGGCAACACTGATGTCCCCTGTGGCACAGCCCCTATTCTTCCCTGAATCAGCACTGACAAGTTGGCTCCTGGCACAGAGGAATGAGGGAAACACGACTCCAACAAGAGGCAGGATAATGCTAATTGATCGAATTGATGTAGAAGGAGCATTCTGACAACAGCAGGTGAGCACCCCTAGCCCGGGACCTCTGCTCATGGACAGGAGAGGCTGGGCACAGGGGAAGGTTGTTGGTGAGACAGAAGCTCCATCTTCTTTTTGCTGCCAGCCCTCTCCCAAGGACACCACGGCCAGTGACACCAGCTGCCCACATAAATTGTATTAGCAAGAAGGAAACATGACGGCTCGTGTTGGTTCATCTCTCCTGACAGCAAGCCTGATGAGTGACCACAGGCACGTTACACTGCTGGACAGTTCATCTCCCACACCAGAGGCTCTCACTGCTGCCCAAGAACCACAACTCTGAACTGCAGGTAGAAACCAGCCATTGCTGAGGCACAGCCTGAGGAAACAGCTGGGCTGGGTGCTCCTGCTTGTTCATTGCCCAGGAAAGGTGGTACAGAGATCTCGCTGTTGAGAGGGAACATCTGGGCTCACACTTATCCCTAGAGACCCTGACACTATGGAGCTGGACATGAAGGAGGAGTTGCTTTCTCATGGGCTGGGGAGAAGGAACACAGACCCCAAGGTCAGAGCAGGGCTCCTGGTGGACAGAGGGTTGTGCTGTTTCTTGGGCAGTCACCCTCTGGAAGGGCTGCAGGAGAGGAAAAGCCTCCCCTGAGACCACAGGTGGGCTGATGGGAGCTTAGAGCACTCTGGAGAGTCAAGAAGAGAAGCAGGAACTGACTGCTCCAGGCTCTCACCAGGTCACTACGATAATAATGGAATCACAGAAACATTTGGGTTGGAAGGGACCTTAAAGACCCTCTTGGTGCACACGCCTGCCATGGCAGGGACACCTTCTCAGAGATGAGGCTGCTCAATGCCACTGGAAAGAATTATATTTTGGCAAACTGGTTTGGCTACTTTTTGAGAAGAATCTGTAAAATGAAATTACAAATGCCAGAGAGAAAAATCAATTTATCCTTGATTTTTCTCCCTTCCTGGTTTAAGAAATCTGAGAATACCGCTACAATGAGGCAGTGACCTTCCCTCTCCTGTCTCCATTACCTTCAGCTGCCCGTTTGAAGAACACTTTGCAGCTCCCACACGTCAGGGCTCCATAGTGGCACCCAGATGCTTCATCTCCACAGATCAGACACGTCTTCTGAGGTGGGAAGTAATAATCAATGGGCAGGACATGGTCACGGCCTGGATCCAACCTGCAGCATAAACCAGAGAGGACAAGAGAAGGGTGAGAAAATGTGCTCAGGGCAAGCTGAGGGGAGCAGGGTCCTGGCAAACCCAGAACTGCAGTGATGGATCAGCCAAGCACTGAGCAAGGGGGTGAGCAAAGCAACAGCTGAGGCAAGCCTGGCCCTGACCATGCAGAGACCCTGCCCACTGCGTGCAGTGTGTGACAAAGTGTGACAAAGTACAGTGACAGTGACACACAGTGACAGCACAGCCTAGGGACAGAAGGTGACTGAGACTGCCTGTTGCAGTGCTCATGGAATTTTGGCTTCAATAATGAAGCTCATGCACCAAACAAGGCAGAGCATGACACTGCCAGCCACTTGATGCCACGTTAGCCACCAGCACCTGATCCCCTTCTCCAACACCTCACCATTGCACACACCCAGATTCTCCTTTCTCAGCTGGTACCATCCCTCCCCAACCTGATCTGATCTGTTTGATCAGATCCATGGAGAAACTGCTTTTCCAGAGGGCATGGTAGGAGGAGAGGGGCTAATCCAAATCAGGAGCCAACATGGCCAAGCAGTTTGGGAAGCACCAGCACGTTGAGTTAATTACCAGAACTCATTTACCTGCAACCACTGAATGAGGCAATTAGCTTTTAAGAGTCTGCAAGTCACTGCAACTTTTGCATAAAATTAGATCCCCTTTAATTTTTGGCATTGTTTATTGCTTGCAGGTGAGCTCTGAGAAATCAGCTTACATCAACAGTGAGTGTGACAAAGATGGGACTTCAAAAAAACCCTTATACCCAGAAAAGCCCCACTGTCCTCGCCTGTCCCTCACCTGGGAGCTGCGCAGATCCCACCTCAGTAACTGGAGCAGCAATTTCATCCTCAGTTCTTATGGTAGAAACCTTCTGAGTGATTTCTCATCTCTTTGACAGGAGCAATCAGTGACTGATCTGTAGACGCAGCTCAACCGCCCTTCCCCAACCATCTCCATTTCCAAGGCTTTTCTGGAATTACTGATTAAATGGAGGAGGCACAGTTGGTTGCACCATGCCTGCCACACTCAAATCCTGTTGCAACCAACATGTTCCTTTCTTGGCTTAGATGGCATCCCACCTGTCCTCCTGGTGTGATCCCACCACCCATCTCAGGGTGCTCCCACATCCCCCCATGCGCTCCAGAGCCCTGGCACTGGGTGAGAGGGGCTGCTGGAGAGCAGATCCTGCTGAGGAATACCAGCAGCACATAGAAAAGCCTGGCTAAAAATGTCTTATCTATCCAGAGTGTTTTAGGTTCACACATAACAGGCCTTCCTGCTAATGGCCCAACACCTCTTTTCTCCTCTCTGTGCAGTCAGAAATCCAGCAGTGCTCATTTCCCTGCATCTCCCCCATGCTCAGCACTGTGTGCCATGAGCAGCAGGTGTCGTGACAACAGACACGGGACTCCCAGAGGACCCCGGGGTGTTTTTGAGGATCAATTATCTGAAACTGCAAGGCAGCTTTGAAACTGAGTGGCTTCTGAAACAGCTTTTAAAGAGCTGCTCATGTATGGAGAGATTTGTGCAAGTGCAGAAACACCTTCCAGCAGGTGTGCATTGAGAGTACCCCATACACGTGCCCCTGCCAGGGACGGGGCTGGGCAGGGCTCCCTGCACACCCCTCCATGCTCAGCCACCCTTGTCCCCACTGCCACCAACAGATGGAGACTGCAGGACACTGGCTGACATTGAAGGTGATTCCTGGCCATGAGACAGGCTCCTCCTGGGGTAAGGAGTGGGGTAAGTGTGGGGTAAGTGTGCACAGCCCCACATCCCAAAGAGCAGGAGATGGTATTTAAGCAGCTGGGGAGTGGTTCTACCACAGGCCCTGCAGCACCAACGGGGTTCCCTGCCAGCAGCCACTGCCCAGAGCCAAAGCATCTGCCCAGGAATGCCCTTGACTTCAAAACAACGCCAGTTTGTCTTTTTTATTTTTAGAGAGAGAATTGCAAGAAAAACATAATGTGAAAATGTTCTAGCAACTCAGAATGAGCTATGCTAATGGTTCCCTTAATGATCCATTTTCCACTTTCCAAGAGACATTTACAGGGTGTTCTCAAAACGTGCAGGTAATACATAACACAGGCCAATGAGCCAAAGAGGTGCCTGGAGAAGCTGCAGGGCTGGCAGCACTCTGGGCAAAGCCCCAGGTGCCACCTGCTCCACGGTGCCAGAGCACAGCAGTGCCACAGCCTCTCACCACCACTGAGGGCACAGGAGGGACTCTGGCTGGAAGTTTGTACTCTGTGGGGCTGTGCTGGCCCTCAGAGCCACAAGAGTGCTCAGGTCAGACCAAAACAACTGCAGGGGGCTCGCAGCTGGCACGATGTGTGGCAAATGTCAGCTCCACTGCAGGGCCCAAAGCAGGGCAATAGCGGCCGGGGCAGACACAACTGGGAGCACGACGGCAGTGGCGGAGCCAGAGCTGCCCCCAAGGCCAAGGTCGTGGCTGTCACAAAGCAGCTTGGTGGCTTTTGGGGGCAGGGAAAAACAACCTTGGTATCTCTTCTACAGCTCTAGGATGAGTTTTACTCTCGTTTCAGAAGGGTTCTGTAAGGAAATGGAGGATTTGCTGAGCTCCCCTTACACACAAATATTTCTGGGGAGTAGGAACTATCATGTGATGAAGCATTTGTTTGTCATTAGTTAAATTTCACCAAACAGCCACATTTCACAACAGCCCCAGAAAGCCAAGAGAAGGCACTGGTAAAAGAGGAGCCAACCATTTCTCCCAAACCACAGAGGAAGTTTCCATTTCAGCAACAGCTGGCACAGGCTGCTCGAAAGGAGCCGTGGCACAACTGCCCTAAGGCAGTCCAGGACACAGTCATGGCAGCTGCCACACACCCCCAGCTCATCCCACACAGGAGCCCCAGAGCAGAGTACTCTGGTCCCATACTCCCTGAGGAAAGGGGGTTTGCACCTTCATCCATGCTCTGTCCAAAACCTGCACATCTGTGATGCTCAGGAGGGTGTTGAGACCAGAACTGAGCCAGCACTCACACACAAACTCAGGTGACACAGAACCCTACCCAGTCATTTCAAGTACTGTCATTTCTGAGACACTCTGATGTTATCAGGGGGAATCTCTGCCTTTAAAACAGCATGACATTCTCTAATCCAATATTAATTGGCTTGCCCTCAGTGCAGCTGTGGTGCTCCTGCCTGGATGAAGTTCTGTGACTCCCATCAATAGGCCAGACCCATGCTCAGCAAAGGGCACGACTGCCCACTTTGGGCACATCCTCGTGTCCCCTTGCACTGGCATTTGGCTGCTGCTGGCTCCAGCCAGAGCAGAGCCAAGCCTGCACTCACAGCCACCACATCACACTCATCCAGATAAAAAGACCTGCACAGAAACTTTAAAGCATTCATCTGTTAAAATGCTTTCAGCCATTTAATCTATAAACATGCAGCTTTGTACACTGAATTCATGTCCTTTCTGCTAAATAGCCTTGAGTATTTTCCAATCTGCTCATGCCTTGTTTTTGTGTGCGATGGCAGCAGAGGCACGACAGCATCTGAGAGCAGAGCAGGGTGCAGCTTGAGCCCCAGGCCTGGTAAACACACACAGTAACAGGATCCTCACTGGATTTAAATCATTATTAGCAGATGACAATGGGTTTTCCAAGCATCCCAGCAGGGCTGGCTGGCAGGAGGAGCAGACCTCAGAGAAAGCAAATGTCCTCCCACCAGCAAATCTCCCACCAGCAACGAGCAGCCTTGGCTCTCCAGCCCTGGCACTGCCTCTGGGCCCAAGGGGCACAAATAGCTTCCACAAGCACAGCTGCACAAATCCCTTCTCAAATCCCCAAATTAAACTCTGGGGTTTTGTTTTCAAACACTCTGTTTCCTTGTTTTGACAGTTTGTTTTTCACACAGCGCATCCCCACTGCAGCTGAAGCCCCACCGCTCCCAGCCCTTTTCTCTCCTCTGCTCCTCTGTGGTGCATGAAGGCCTGGAGCAGCATGGACCCAGCCACTGCTTGTCCCTGCACCCAGGGGACAGCCCCAGCCTGCCACCTGACCAGCTGAGGCAGTGCACATAACCCAGCCTGCCAGGGAGTCCCCTCATTTAATGGCCATCCTGGGCTCTCACCTTTCAATCTTTCACAAGGAAGAAGCAGCAAATGAGCTTGCAAAGGTGAAAGGTTTGCTACACCTGGAATGCAAAGCCTGGGAGAAGCCACCCTGCAGCCTTCTGCACCTCACCGGTGGCCACAGCAGAGGCTGCTGCCCACATTTGGTACAGCTCACACCAAAACTTCTGCCTCAGAGCCTGATGTCCATCCAGAGGCTCAGGGAGCAGCTTAAATAAATCAGCTCAGTGAAGATGGAACACTTGATCCCCCAGACAGAGCAGGTACCTATGAAAAGAGATGGCACAAGGACATTGCAAGGTCCCTTCAGATGGGAACTCACCTGATTATAAAGCAAAAAAAGGGGACAAAAAAGCAAACAAGGCAGGCTGCAGCCCTGAGGAGCACTCCCGAGGTCATCAGAGCCCTACACTGTGTCCTCCTGGTGACTGCAGAGTCACCTGGAGTCACCAAGGACAGGACCTTGGCATCCTTGCTGCACACAGAACCCTACTTATGTTCCAAGGAAACACTCTGTCCTCACTGATATTTATGCAGTTAGTTTAAGCCACACCATAATCTTCCATTTTTCAAATCCATCTCCTCTGCTCACAAAAAGAAAATGTGCCTGTAAAGAAAATCACAAATAGTGAGACAGTTGATACATACATTTCATGCTCCAAGAGACACTGCTATCATGCCAGATGCAGGTACAGCCTTACAGCTCCCAGGAAAGCGTCCAGGGTGCAGACTTGTGGTGCCACATACCAACATCTTCACCTACAGGAGAAATTTTATCTTTCCCTCTTCCAAAATCAAGCGCACTGATGCTTCCAAAATGCTCTGAAAGAGGGGATGTGAGTTCTCAGTGCCTTTTCTCACAGCTGGTGTGCCAGGCAGATCTCCAGAGGAACAGAACACTGTAGCAGTGTCCAGCCAAGGGGCACAGCACCTCAGGTGAACTGGCCCCCAAGGCCACCATGGTCCCCCAGCACCCCCAGCTAACCACAGCATCTGGTACAGGGCTATCAAGAGAAACCCCAGGCAGAAGGATTCCAATCAGTGTCTCACATGAATTTGGAATTTAATATGGCAACAAGGATCAAGTTGTGCTGATGGCCTGAGGTCAGTGGTCGGCTCCCAGCTGGGCTGCTGAGGGATGCCAGGATTCATTCCCAGACTCAGATATTTAAAACACAAAATATTTTCCCCTCTTCCTTTGGCAGTCGAATTATTGCTAAGGAAACCAATGCTGCAAATTCTGCATTTTTATTTCTCCACTGTAGGAAGCATAAGGCAAAACCAGTCAGCAAGAAGGGCAGGACCCAGCATGGAAACATGAGGAGACCACAAATACCACAAATTTGGCACCCAGCTGGGGAGGCACACGGCCCGAGCCAGCAGCCTCCCCCGGGCACAGCACGGAGTCCTGGCATGGACGGGCATGGCAGCAATGAGGAGAGCCCCCCATCTCGGGGAGCAGCCTCCTGCAGCCCTCCTGCAGTGGGGATCACTGCAGCAGCACTGCAGCGCTGGTCCCACCACTCACCAGCAGCACTGGGTTATTTTTAGGCACGTTTCTATCAAGACCCAATCTTTGCAGAGACACAACTGCAGGGGCATAAAAATCCTTTGCCTTATTATGTCTGGGGAGTGGATACAAGCGCTATCTGCAGAACTTCCCTTCAGCTCTGCTGGCAAAGCAGAGTTTCTAGAGGAGACTTCACGACTTGTGCAACACTATCATCTTCCCGCTGCGTCCTCCAAGCGGATCGTGCTGTGACTCATCCCCGACATAAACACGCTAATTATAAATGAAGGTTTCACATATTTAGTGCCAGGTCTCCCTGCAACTCTTAGCCCCAGTCTCAGCAGAACAGGCAACAGAGAAGCAAATTCCCCAGCAACTCACAGCCATTGGCTGACACCCACCAATCCCTCCTGCTCCCCAGACCGACCTTCGTGGCATGCCCGTTGCTCACAGCTGCCCACACCTGCCAGGTGCACACGGACTGGGGCAGGAGCAGGGCAGGACTGGGACAGGAGCAGGGCTTGGATGGTGGGGATGGATGGATGGATGGATGGATGGATGGATGGATGGATGGATGGATGGATGGATGGATGGATGGATGGATGGGCGGGCAGCTGCACCAGCACCAACTCCAGCAGCAAATACCTACAACCCACTGTATCCAGACAGGCATGGGCTGGGAAACAGTGCTTTGATGCCAGTTTGCACTTTTAGTGACATATGGCAGGCACAGCCACACAGGCTGTTCTGGAGGCTGAGAGCATCCCCAGGAAAACACGGAGAGCAGAGCCCTGCAGCCCTGCACCCGGCTGCCTCCAGGGACCTGCGGGCATGGGTGGTCCTGCTGCTATCACAGGCCCATGCTGGAGCCATGCTGGCCCTGCTGGGCAGCCATGTCCAGAGAAAGCCATGGCACGCCGGGGACCAAAGCCCTGCCCACTACCCCTTGCCCGTGCTCTTCCAAGAAGGCGAGGAATGAAAGCAGCCAAGAATCATTTTCTTTCAAGCGTGCCTGCAAACCAAAACACAGATGCCACATCTAATTTTAGGCCTCCCAGCCTTGAGAGTGTTCTCCCGAGTCTGTGTGAGTGAGCAGTGAGATATCATCTCAGGACACGCCGCAGCCGCAGTGGCTGAGCACCCGCCTTGACCCCAGCTCTGCACGGGGCGCAAGGGCAGAGCAGGAGGGCACAGCATGGCCTGGAGTTAACAGATCCTCACAGGGGATCCTGCAGGACACACTGTGCCCCCCTCCACTAACTGCAGTCGAGGGCAGAGGGACTGGCCAGCCACCCTGCTAACCCCAGGCTGCCACTTTCTTCCTGCTGCACATGACAACTGCTTCAACTCAGGCCATAATCCAAGGTTTTAAGCACCCACATGGCAAAAGGGAAGGAGAACTGAACAAGAAGAGAACAGCTATCCCCTGGAACCTTAGCTCCCACCTCAGCTCAGCTCTGCCCAGCCCTCAGCATAGCCCCAGTGGGATTTCTGTCCTGCAGGCTTCCCAGCACTGTGCTCTGCTCCCTTTTCAAACCACCCCCAACACAGCCCAGAATCAAGGACCCAGCACTTGGCACAGGCTGTGCTGCAAACAAGAAAGGGGAAAAGTCCCTGTCTTGCTATTGTTTTTCTAACCATTTAAAGATGCTCCAGAGGACTGGGGAGCAGACCGGGAAGTAATAGATTTCTTTGTAAGGGGAAGATCCTATTATCAGGGAAAAGACTTTTTAACCACAGGGAACACGTGAAAACAAAGCCAATTATGGAGAGCCAGAAAAACGAAATCCATGTGAACAGGTTGAGTTCATCAGGACGATGTCACATGTTCTGGAGCACAGGAGCATGCACAGGGACAATGCCCAGAGCCAGCCCACAGGGATTACAGTCCCCGCTGGACCCACGGCTCCAGGCACGTGTGCCCCAGCCCTGCTCACAGAGCACTGCCAGCAGCAGGAGAGGGAGTGGGGCTGAGCTGGGTTCTCAGTGTCTGAGCAGGGAGAAGCAGCAATGCTTATCCCACACCAAGCCCTGTGCTGCCTGCAGAGGCTCCCAGAGCTCCAGCCACCTCTCCTTCCTGCGGGCAGCACATGGCACAGTGCCTGCCCTCCAGGGACATGTGTGCAGGGGGAAGGAACGCTGCAGGCCCCAGGGTGAGGGGTTGGGATGTTCCTCATAGCACAGAGAACACACACATAATCTGTGTGTGGCGTTCATGGAAAGATGATGAACATCCACGATGTGCACAGGCACACACACGACTCAACAGAAACAGTAAATCACCCCAGCTCTCTTTGCAGGGGGATTTCATTTTCCAGTTGACGCACCCCATTGCTTCCCAGATGAAAGCTATCAACCGAAACAGCACAAGAATTCCTTCTCTGTATTTCTCTTTCAAGAGGAAAGTGGAGCTGCCGAGATATCCCATCCCAGCCCTCCCAAGAGTAGGTCGGGAGCTGTGCGGGCGCTGCTCTGCGGATCGGCGCGAGGGGGAGGAGGCAGGAGCCTTCACCAGGAAATTTGTGATACAGAAACTTGTGCCTGGGCTCTGTTCTCAGCACACAGGCCAAGGTCAAAATGGTTTTTTTCTGCCATTTCTAACCGGCAAAGAAGCAAACACAGCTAAAATCTGAAACAGCAGCCAAAATGCTGAGGGCTGGTGAAAACAGCAGAGAAAGAAGTGTCGTGTCATTTTGGGAGAGACAAGGAACCCCCTCCATCCACCCCTAGGCACAGAGAGCACAAGGGGGAGGAAGCAAACCCCAGGGTTTTCCCACCTCATCCCAGGGACTGAACACATCCTCTGTAAAATGTATTCTGGAGATCTGCAGCCTCCTCTCTGGCATTTGTAGGGATGTTCCTGCTGGCAGCAATTCCAGAAGCACCCAGCGGGATGGGGGTCTGCAAGGTGAAGATGCTGCTGTAACACAGAAAGAATTGCCCTGAGGTTCTTCCCAAACCTGCAGCCAGCCCAGTCTAGTCCCTGCTGGAGCATATTGGTGCAGAGGGAGAGGTCACCCACCAGAATGCACCACCCATGCTTAGGTGACAAAGCCAGGCTCGCAGCAACACGGTCTAGTGGGAGATGTCCCTGCCCACAGAGGGGAGTGCAGTGAAATGGGCTCTAATGCCCCTTCCAAAAAAACCATTCCCTGAGTCTATGACCAGACTCCCCAGGCTCCAGCAGGAGCTGGATCAGGCAGCCAGCAGCCAGGACATCCCCCCAGCAGTGCCTGTCACAGACACCTGGCTACAGACATGAAAGGTAAATCCTCATGACTGCTGCCATGCCCAGTGCATGAGGGGTGGCTGGAGCTCTGCATGGAGCTCTCAAACAGCTCTCCTGCTCTGCACCGTCTAAGCAGTGCTCTGCCAGCCCAGGCACACCCCAGATGTGTCCCAGGAGCACCCAGATCTCAGGGCAGACACACCAAATAGTAAATGTGCCTATGCCTGCTTGCCCCGGCTAAGGCTTCTCACAGCACTCCCTCCCAGGCCCTGTCATTGTCCCAGCATTGGTGGCTGTGCACTGACTCTCCCATCCTGAGTTAAGCCATCTCTTTTGCCCCTGGAGTTGTTTGGGAAGTGACAGCTGCCTTGCCTGTCACGAGGTGTTCAGCCTGCTCCATCCAGCCCCCAGCCAGGCACCACGACAGACCGGCCCCCCAGGAGAAACAGGGGCTCGGCCCAGGAATCACTATTTACTTATTAGGATGGGCTCTCCTCTCCTTTGGATGGCACAGGGAAGGCACCAGGACACCTGTGGAAAGCACGGGTGTAATCCAGCCCTGTGGACACCCAAGCTGCCTGGGGCCGGGTGGCCTGGGAAAAGGGCAGAAGCTATAAATACCTGGGGAACTGGCACATAGTTTTCAGATTATTTCTATTCCTGCAAATCACATAATCTGAGGTCCGTGTCCCTACAGACCAATCCCACCACTCCTGAGGACGTGTCAGCACCTGAGCTCTCTGGCACTATTTGCAGCGGCATCCCCGGGCAGGGGCTGGGGAGCTCCGCGCCAGGGTGCAGCGGGTGACCTTGCTGTTTCTGGCTTCTGTTCAGGCTGAGCAGGGAGCAAAGCAGCACCCTGACAGCAGCTGAGCCAAGCTGACCGCAGGCAAACCGAGCGTGCCCCGTTCCGCACAGGCCCCCGGGGAGCGGCGGCTCCTGCGCGATGCTGCACTCCCGTAACCCGCTCCTGCAAACACTGCCCCGGGGCTGCGCAGGGACACCGGGGCCAGCAGAGGGGCACGGGCCCATGGAGGGGTGCAAGGTCCAGCAGGCTGCTGCAGGACGGTCCCCAGCAGCCGGCACAAAGGCAGCACGGCCCCCCGGGACCCCAGCGCTGAGCCCGCGCTGCGGCACTCACACACCCGGGGCTGCTGTCGGACCTCAGCCCGCAGAAAAGGGACAATTCCCATTTCCACAGCTGCCGGGAGGCTCAATGAATCGCTGCTCCCGAGTGCTTCAGCGGTGCAGTCCTACTGCTGGGAGTGTTTTGATTACTGTTGGAGGATACTTTGAGTCTCACCTAAAAACGCTGGCAAGAAGAATCCGGGTTGCAATGGCTGGATTTAAAGCAGAGCAAAGCAGAGGCACTGCCCACGGCAGGTACCTGGCCAGGGTGAGCCGGACTCCCCCCACCAGGAGGTGTCCCCAGGGAGGCTCATCCCTCCCTCTGCCCCTCACCTGGAGCAGGCAGGGGATTAAGGGTGGTTGGACATGGATGAGCAGCACAGGCACATCAGGGAAGGCAGGCAGCAGTGGTAACAGCGAGAGAATATGGATGGAGAACCTCCGTCACAAGTCTTTGCCATGACAACTGGGCCAGTTCCTTTTCATTTCAATGAGCTCCCTCCTAGCACTGTTAACAAACAGGGCTGGCTCTGGTCCCCACAGTGTGCAGCAACGCTCGATACCAGGGCCACCAGCCACTGCCAGGGCCACTGCTGGGCACGCCTGCACGGCCACCCACCAAAGGCTGATGTGACCAAATCTGCCTCCTAATTGTTTACCAGCATTTATAAATGCTCTGCTACAACAGGAGATGGGACATCTGCCTCCTGTGCATGCTGCATGCTGGATCTCTGGAGGAAAAGAAAGACCTGGAAAGGATCCAGCATCCCCACAGAAATGTTGCCATTGCTGTTTTCCTACGAACATGGTGCAGAGCTGGGCTCATCCAAGGTGAGGGCAGATCACTCTGGTCAATGCCCGCATCTTACCCAATGATGACCCCAATGGGAGGTGCCTGTGCCCCCTGTGCCACATCACTACATGCACGTGGCGGCACCAAGCCGCCCTCCCCAGCTGGCCCAGGCTGTCCATGATGGCTTTGTGGCACTTGCTTTGCACCAGTCTGAGGTGCAGATGTGCCTTTTGCAGAAAATCTTCCAAAAAGAAAATTAACTTGCACAAAGCAATGAGGCTGAGGAGCTGTGCAAGGAGAAATCCTCATTTTTCCTATATATTTTCAACGTTCCAGAGCCATCAACAGCTGCACAGATCTCTGGGATCTACCAGGGCAGCTCTCAGAAACAAACAGTTTTTACTAGAAGACATAGAAAGTCTCCCACTGAATAGTTTTCTTTCAGTAAACACTCATTTGATAAATTTTAAATGTTCACAGGACAATAAAAGAAATACAGTTTCTTTCTTTTGTAATTTTAGTCCACAATCACTAGCAGAAAGTATCCACTGCAAACACCAACCCAGCAGGCTCCAGTGAGTGCTCCAAGTCTAGACAGCAACTGGCAATGGAGAACTAGCAAACTGGGACAGCCACCTTCAAACAGCAATTTATAAAATATGAATGAAGGTCTGTGCCAAGAGTGGAATTCATGGGAATGACAGAAAAACACAAAGAACTGAGCTACTGCTCTCTACTACAAATTGTTCTTAACCCTGTGTAGAGCAATTGTTTTCATTACACCAAAACTACGACTGTGAGATTTCCAATATCTCAGGGAATTTTGTGATTTCTTCCTGCAATATATGGCAGTGATTCCAGCTTGCCTACCAGCTCAGGAGCATGCCCCCCTCACCACGTAGAGACTGACTCCTGATCTGCTCCAGTTTCCTCCAAGCCCGTTCCTCCCCCTGCCCATGGGCAATCTGCACCCGTGGGGACCCGGAGGTGACGCCTGGCACGGACTCAGAGCGGGCTCTTGTCTCTGCTGGAGCCAGTGTGGCCTTGGAGGGTCCTGCTGCTGCGGGGGGAGAGCTGGCATCGCCCCTGGGACACCGCTCACACCGCTCACACCGCCTGCCTCGCTACAGTGTTTCTGCTCTCATTCTTCCCGGGACTGTCCCACACCTTCCTCGCTCTGAGAAACCAGACAGGCAGCGACTTCCAGGAACCGTGGGCTCCGTGCCTCGGGACAGGATTCCAACTCCAGCACCCACCGATGCCAAGCCCCTGGGGCTGGCACCTGTGCCCATGGTAGGGATCTTGTCCTGGGGGAAAATCCCATCTCTGCAGAGGGAATCCTGACTCCTGTCCCCTGGGCTATAAAGCACACTCTCCTGTTCCAAATCTCTCTCCTGTCCATATTTTGACACGCTCTTCTGCCCTCAGAAGCAGCACCAAAGCACTTCCCATTGTTATCTGGCTTTCAGTCTGGAATGAAGTTCTCCCACAAGGAAAACCAATGGTAATGCCAGACTGGCTGCAGGGAGTGGTGCTCATCTGTTCAGTGGACAAACAGCTGTGCAATGGGGATCTGTAAACAGCAGGAAGAATGTAAAAGCTGCATAAGCAGGAGAAGAGCTGCCATGAGCAGATCCTGTGCAGCTTCCAGCCCTAAAGCCTCAGGAAAACACACAAAATACCTGTGTGACTCCAACCCGCCAACACTCTGAAAGCTTTTTGTGGATTGTTTCTTTGGCAAAATTTTCTGATTTGCAGCTGCTGCTTCCAATACCAAGTGCCACATAAAACCTGTCCTTCCACTGCAACCGCACTTGAGAGGAGCCAGGGTGGAATACTCACTGCCGATACCAAGCTCAGGACTGTGGAAGCAGCTGCCAGAGGGTGTAAGAGCTCAAAACCTCAAGATATTTGCAAAATAGGATGGGGAAGCCTAGAGGAGGATGGGGCAAAGCCTGCCTTTGAGCAGTGAAGAGGCAAAGAGATGCTGTGTACCCTCAGAGCAGCTGGGCAGGTCCCACAGGGACACCCTACAGGTCTGCCCTGCACAGGCCAGCCCCTGGCAGGTGATCCATCTCCTCTTTCCAGCAGTAAGGGAGAGCTGGAGCACAGGAGAGCAGGGAAGAGAGGGAGGGACGGACAGAAGAGGGAGGGGGAAATGAGGAGACCATTTTATGAAATTTGATATTTGCTCAGGAGTGAGAAAAAGGAGACACCAGGTCAGTGCCCAGTCCTTGGCTGCTCCCCCAGTCCTGAGGGGTTCTCCTTGCTGAGCACAGCTCCAACATCCCTGCAGCTCCAGTTACCCAGCCCCAGAGTATGACCTATTTCACAACCTCAGCTCCAGCCATGACAGACATGCACCCTGCCACAGCCTGCTATCATGCCAGCTCACATTCACCATGCCCTGAGTTCTCTATTCCAGCTCCAGCTGGATTATCACAGTTGTCCTGTGAGCAAGGAAAGGGTGAGAGGTGCTGACGAAGAAATTTGTTTACCTTTTCTCCATTTATCAGGAACTGACAGCAAGCTTTAGCACACCCCCAACTCCCCTGGCCACCAGAGGCTCCCTGTCCATGTGTCTGTAGGGGCCAAAAGGATTGGCTGCCCACACGATGTTCTGCCATGCTCCTCTTGTCTTCAAAGAAATATATGCATCCTCTGGCCAACTGCCAGAGCAGAAAGGTCACACTGACAACAGCACACAGGAGGGTCAGCCCCTTCCCAAGGGCTTTGGAGTTCTGCCAGTGCAGTGCTGGGGGTCCCCAGAGCCCTCCTGGGACTGGGATGCCAGAGCAGCTGCTGCCGGGCACAGACTGGGAGTGAGAGCAGCCCTGAGAACGACCTCCTGCCTCATTCCATCTCTCGGTGTAACAGCTGCCCTTCACTCCTTCAGCTCTTTGCCAGTCTTATCTCCTCCCTCCATAGGAAGGAATTACTGCAGGTTTTATCTGTAAGCCTATCACAATTACAGAGCAGAAAGGATTACAGAGCCATCGAGCCAGGTGATGAACGAACACGTGGCACTGGCCCAAACTGACCACAGCCAGACTCGGGAAGGGAACCAAAGGCAGATGTAAGCGGCAAACACCAGGATTCCAACCAGTATCAGCACGAGGTAACAGCAGCAATAGCAAATGCCACTTAAAAATGTCTGAAGCTACATGGACAGCAGATTTTCCTGAGCCAAAAGCCCCTTAAATCCTTTTCTCCCCTTTGATTCCATTGCTTCAGTAACAGCTCCTTCTCTGATTCCATTTCATTCTAAACCAGAGGCCACCCCCTCCGATCTGCCACTGTAATTTGTCTTCTGATGGCAGAGCCTTGGATTTATTCTGACAATGCTCCATCTCGCTCCTGAAACAGGTCATTTTGTCACCTCAAATACTGCTGGTAGTAATGATGCAACAACCAGAGCAAAAAGATAAACAGCTCCAAGTCCAGAATAACAAAACATCCGATTAACTGGCTAATTATATGCAAGCCTAACTGGTGCAGTCAGGGACACTCTACCAAAAGCTTTAAATTAAACCCAATTGTGTTAATAACCACATTGTGGTTATTAATTGTGTTTCTGAGATGTGCCAGCACCTCCTAACCCTGACACTTCCTCAAATATTAAAAACTGCTCATGCTTTAGTGTCGTATGAAGGGTGTTAACTCAAAAAATACCTACCCATACCTGGTCCCAACTGCAGCAGGGTAGAACTAGGGCTTTGGAGAACTCCATCTGTGAGGGAAGAGCCATGATCCTGCTGGCAGACAGCAGGACAGTCCAGAGAGGAAGGAAAGTAGGAGCAGCACACCTTGAAATGCTCCTTATTCTCCAAAGCAAGGGGGCCTGTGTGTGCCTCTGCTCCCAGCAGCACCTCGAGAGACAGGGCTCTGAGGTGCCCATTGCCCCTGTACAGCCCCAGAAGTGCCCTCACTGTCCCCGCAGAACGCTGAGGCTGCATCCTCTGAGGGTACAAGGGAAAGCTTTATGTGCAAGGTCAAGTAGGGCAGGAGATCAGACCTTGCACCAGACAGCACAGGGATGCAGGTCCAAAAGCCAGTCATCCTTCCATCAGGGAATTTTACTACAGAGCCTCTCACCTCGCACAAACCTTTCTTCCCACGGGCTCAGCATCCCTGCCTGGGGTGCTGGTACACGATCCCGGGCTGGGAGCAGCAGAGGCTGTTCCTGTGCTGGCACCCACAGAGCCAAGAGAAAATGCAAAGCTGCAGGAATGGGCCAGCAGCACGCTGTAAAGCTAATGGAGACTTTGCTAGGATAAAATGTAAACCTGGCAGTGATTAACACACATGGCTTGAGCCAGACCACGCCGAGCGTTCCGCTTTCCTTACGGTGTTTGGAAATTACATCTGAGCACAGAGAGACAATGTCCCTCCATTACACCTTTGCAGCAGCAGGGCTGTACAAGCCTTGGAGTTCAAAGGACAAGACACTGGTGCTGTAAAGGTGGCTGTGCCAGCTCCAACCCTGCTGATCCCACAGAAGTCTGCTAAGGCACAGCACACCCAACAGAGTTGCAAGGAAGAGGAGTACACAGCACTTCCCACAGGAATGAGGGAGATGTTGCTTATCTCTAAGGCAAGACCCAGGCAAAATCTACCTGCTGCTGCCTAGTCCAGACTCCAAGTCTGCCTGCAGACCTCCATGGGAGCCACACTTGCTCTCCTCACTGTGACCTCCCCTGTCTGTGCAGGACCCCAGTGCACAGCGCCGCAGCCAGAGCGGCCGCACGGAGCAAACCTGCACCGCCATCGCCAGCACCCCAATGCTGAACTTTTCCAACTTGATTCCTCCCTGCCCCCTCTGCACTGATTCCAGCAGAGATTTATCCAGACTCCAGAGACACACCCAGAGCTCGCATAGCTCCTGCCACGTACGAAGCTCACAGCTGGATGATGCTCACAGCTGCACTCTTTCTGACCTGTCATTACATTTATTCTTTTTTTTTTTGCCAAGCCCTTGACATCTCTGTACAATCCCCCAGTAAATCACTGTGTGGATGGAAATTGCCCCGGTACCCAAATGAAGCTCTGGGCATTTAAAACAGAAACAAGCCCAGAGGCAGTGCACTTGCCTGGTGCTAATTTAGAGGTAAAATCTAATTGTTCATTTCAGCCTTTGCTCCCAGCATCCCAAGCATCACAGGGGGAGTGTGTGTAGATGCAGGACTCCCACGATGCAAACCCCAGCTGAGGCCTCACATACTCCTGGATGGGGCTGCCTCTGAGCCAGCAGAAAATCCCTTGGGCAGCCCTTTCTCCCTCCCATTTCCACCAGCTTGGCCACATTCTGTTGTGCTGACAGGTGAGAATACAGATGCCCACTGCTTTAAATGCTGTACAGGTATTTTACAGAGATGGCTCGTCTCCTTTTTTTGAAGTTAACCCACCACGAAAAATTATTCTTGATTGAATTCTACTTCTCAAAAAAAAAAATCTCCTCTCCTCTGGTTCGTTCCCAAAACCTAAAGTTCTAGCTCTACTTTAAAACACATTTTCTACCTGTACTTAAAACAGCCCCGAAGCACAGGTGATGTTTCCCTGCCACTACATTCGGGGTTTCCTGCTCTGCACAGTGCAGTCCCGGCAGGCAGCTCTCGGCGGGACAAGTTGCTGGGAGGATTTTAACTCGATGTCAACATCCGTCCGTGCTTCGGGGCTCAGCGTCCCGATCTCGCCCGCTCCCAGCGGCCAGGAGCAGCGGGATAACAGATGCGTGAGGAAACGAGATAAACACAACGACCTCACAGGACGGCGGGGACACCAGGCGTGCACCGCGGTGTTCCCGGCACGATCTCGCCTAGTCAGTCCCAAATGAGAGCATCGCGGCAAAAGGGAAGATTCGGCAGCGGAGACCAAAGCGGGGACAGCCAGGGCATAGCGGGTTGGACCCGCGGTGAGCGCGGCGGGGAGGCTGGGGGGCGCGGGGTGCAGAAGGTGGATGAGGGATACGAGCACGGGATGCCGGTGCCGACGGGATGCGGGATGCCGGCGGGAAGCACGGCGCAGGGTGCGCTTGCCGGTGGGCTGCGGGACGCGGGTACTCACCGGAGATCGCCGTAAGCGCCGGCGTAGCCCTCGACCCAGGGCTCCAGCTCGCTCTTGATGCCGGGGGCGGGCGCGGCGAAAGGCGCCCGGCCCGGTGGGTACCAGGCATCGGCAGGGCAGTCGGCGGGCCCGGCGGGCGGCTCGGGGCACGGCCCGTAGAGCTGCCCCTCCTCGGCGAAGAAGGTGGGCCAGGGGGGCGCGGGGCCCGGCGGGACCAGCTCGGCCCCGAAGCGACACGGGCCGCCCCAGCCGCCGCCCGGGGCCGGCCCCGCCGCGCTCTCCAGCTTGACGCGGCCGAAGCCGCGGGGCAGCCCCGGCCCGGCGGGCGGCTCTGCGGCCAGGGCGGCCTCGAAGACGGGCGAGGGGTCGCGGGCAGGCGGGCGCGGGGCTCGGGGCGGCCCGGCGGGCACGGCGAACATGCAGTCCTCGCGGGGCAGCTGCTCGGCCGGGGTCTCCAGCGCCTCCAGCGCCAGCCCCATGGAGGCCGACACGGCACGGCACAGCTGCCGGGCACTGTCGCCCAGCGGATCTTCCTTGTCCGCCAGCTCGGTCTCGGGCGGCGGCAGCATCGGAATCGCACCCGCCTCGCCCAGCAGCTCCCTCAGCTCTCCGGCGCAGGGGAAGGACGAGCCCATGGCGGGGCCGGCGGGCGGCAGCGCCTTACCGGCAGCGCGGGGCTCGGGGGGCGGCAGGCAGCCCGGAGGGGGCGGCAGGCAGGCGGGGGAGTCCGGCGGCGCTCGGGGACTCGGCGGGCAGGGCGCGCTTGGCGGCGGCTGCCCGGCGCCTCCCGGTTCCTCTCGCGGCGGCTGAAAAGCGTCGCAGACGCTCTGGAAGAAGCTCTGAAAAGCCCCGCGGAAGGTCCTGCCCGCCGGTCGCGGGTAGACGCGACCGACCCCCAGCTGCACCTCCATGCTCGCCGAGCGCGGGGCAGCGATCGCTGCGGCGGCGGAGCGAGGCGAGGGCGGAGAGCCTTGGCAGCGCTCCCGGCCCGACCCCCGCGGGCCGCCTACCCGCGGCGCTGCTCCGCGGCGCCCATGGCAGTGCCCGCCGGGCTCGGAGCTCGGTGAGCGCAACAGGCAGGGAAAGTTGTCGGCGGGGTCGCGGGCAGGTGCGGCGGCGGAGCGAGGGGCGGGCGGGGGCGGCCGCGGGGAGGGAGGCGCGGCGGGGAGACCGCCCCGCTCGGGGCTCCGCCGCGATTAACTCTGTGACGGCCGCGGCGGCAGCGGCGCCCGGCCGGCCCCGGCTCGGCGCGACCCCAGCGGAGGCCCCGGAGCAGCGCGGCCGCGGGCCGCAGCCCCGCCGCAGTATCCGGGCTCGGCGCCCCGGCGGGCAGCTCGGAGCTGGATGAACCCGCCCGGCCCGGCCCGCCGGGGACATCGCCCGGCACCGCGGCCCCGGCTGGGCGGGACGGGGCGGCGATGGGGGCGGTGGCCGCCCGGGGTCCCAGCTGGGCTGCTGATGGAGCGGGTGCGTGCGGGCCGCCCGCCCCGGGCCGCCTCGGCTGCTCCCCGGCTCTCCCCCCGGCTGACAGCTGGCGCAGCTGGGCGGACTTGGTCAGAAAAATGCTCCTTTTGGCGCTGGCGGGTCGGCGCTCAGCTGCTCCCCACCCTCGGCTGGGCCCGAGGAGACCCCCGCACCTCTTGGTTCGGTTCCTGCCTGAGGACCTTCCTTCCGCCCGCTTCCACCTCCCAGCGCCCCGCGTCGTGCCACAGCCCCCGCCTGGCAAAGCACGAACCATCCCGGAGGCATCCCCGCCCGGGTCACGCACTGGGATGAAAAACACCTCGCTAGCAGAGAGAATTAGTGCAGGACCTACCGTAAACAAGGCTTGAGCTCCCCTTGCTGGTTCTGGAATAGCAATCCTAAAGCAACTTCTGGGAGGCACCATCCCCAGGAAACCTGGGAATGGAATCATTTTCATTCGAGGGAGCTTAAAACAAGCCCGTTACTTTGAACCCCTTTGAAGACAAAGGGGAAAAAAGTCATAAATAAGCGGAGCCCGTGGGGAAAACAGAGAGACGTATCCCATCTTTTAAAAGCCTTTTTACAAGCTGTGGATGATAAAAATAAAAATCGAAGTCCAGCCAAGCAAAATTTGGCAATGTCCTCCATCCTGCCTGCGGGATCGGAGCAGCTGGGGGAGGAGGGATGTGCGCCGTGGGGACGGGGTCACTGCCAGTGCCTGCTGCAGCCCAGCACGGCTGAGGGCAGGGACTGCCACCCCTGGGGCCTAGGGGCCCAGGACTGTGCCCAGCTCTCCCTGGCCCCCAGTGAGAAGGAACATTTGCAGAGAAACCTCATCAGCTCTTGCATGTGGTGAAACACCAAGATGGGCTCTGCTGCCAGGTCCCACAGCCCCTAAAGCACTGAAGGCAGCTCAGCTAACATCCGAGATGGTAAAAACCAAGGGAGATGCTGTAAGATATCTGCTGCCCAGTGCATGTGGGTTCCAGTGTTTTTGTTGTTCCATCCTTTCAGAGCTGACAGGCTCCTGGAGTGAAATATACAGACTGTGGCAAATACCTAGGGGAGGGTTCTCACTGTCAGCCTCAAGAACTGTATTGAGAAGGGCTGAGGGCTGGGGCTGCAGCGTGGGATCACTGCAGGAACAAGGGCCTCTATGCCTCAAACAAGACATGGGCTGTGATCAGAGAGCTTTGCTTGACCCCACTGTTCCCACAAGGAGGAAACATCCTCAGCTTGTACACCCTGAAACACCACAACCTGCAAAGACCTCAGCACCACAGTTCAGAATTCTGATGTTCAAACAACCATCCTGTCTGGGATGGGACCTGTTGGGGCCTCAGCTCCTGGCTCTGGAGCTTTGGCTTTGGTGCTGTTTGTGTTGCCTTTCCCATCTCTGCAGCATCCACAGGATTTTCCCCTGTCTGAGTGTTGCTGTGGGGTTTTTGGAATGTTGATCACTGCAGAGGTGCAGAAAGCGAGACTGCAAAATGGTTTGTGTACTTCAGCCTGCAGAGCCAACACTTTAGTTCTGACTGATGATCTGTGGTAAAGATGTTTTTAATTTATTTCTTGAACAGGCATCTTCCAAGGTTTTGTTTTTTTTTTTAACTTGGTCCTCACATTTCATTTAAAATTGATGAAATGTTAGTGGATTTTCTGGCTGTATATGTGCACGACTGCATATGCTAGGCTTAAAGGCTCTGTGAATTTTAATCTTTATACTTGGTTGCTGAAGTCATCACTTCTAGAGGTTCATCACAGTGTTCTAGAGGTGTCCTTTTCTCAGCTTGAATTTGATATGGATTTCAATTATACTTTCCCATTCTCCCAGCAACACATATTCAGGTAATTTATATTTGTAAATGTGATTTTGTGTTATTGTGAAATGTGAAAATGTGTTATTAAAGTATGAATTTAACATCCCATACAGGTATTTGTAAGATTTTCTGCACAGGCTGAGGTCTGAGCTGTTTGGTCTTTCAGTTCCAAGTCAATTTTTAAATGCACGAGGAGTTAAAAAAATTGAAGATGGTGGACTCGACTGTGTGTCATAGAACAGGCACTCTGCCTGGCCTCATAGAAAGCAGAGTGAGCTCCAGCTTGGGCAGGGGGAGATGCTGAGGAAACCAAATCCAGCAAAACACTTTGACACATCTTCGTCTTGAAGTGTATAAATAGTCCCAATGAAATCTAGGAAATACTCCTGTGCTTAAGGTTAAGGATTTCCTTAAGTGCTTTGCTGGATCAGTACCAAGGTGATTATTTACAAAGAGCTGTCATAAACATTGGACACCAAGAAAAAACTTTTTCTGATAAAATCCTTTGGCTCAGAATGTCCTGTGTGACTGCTCAGAACTGCAGCAAACAATATTTTTCAGAGATAGGGGCCATTCCATGAAAAATTTCCCTCTAGACCCAAGAGTAACAGGTGGTCCTTTGTTTTGTTGCCTGAAAAAACCTTTAAAACCAGGTGATTCTCTAAGAACTCAAATCTACAGCCACAGAGAGCTCAATTGTTATCAGGACAGTTCCACAGAACTTGCCAGGAACAGAATCAATCATTTTTCACCATTAATCTTTAGTAAAATGAGGCCAGTAACACAGAGTCTGACAGTTTTGCTTCCATTCCTTGAAGCCAGTTGCAGGCATAACCCATTAGCCATCACTTACTGAATTACTCTGATTACACTCCTCCTTTTGTACCATGCCAGCTGTGAGCAGATGTCAACAGCTGTGAACCTGTCTCTGAACCTGCCCTGCCAACATCCCCTAAACGGTGAACTCACGGAGTTTTTTTCCAGCTGCTTAAAAAAAGAGGAATCGTTTCTGTGGAGCATTGAAAATGATGGCAGAGATTCAGAAAGGATCACAAGCACAAGTGCTGTATCCCTCTCCCACCAGGGCAGAGGCAGCTGGATGAGCCAGAGGCACTGTGAGCCCCAGTGGTGCCTGTGCAGGTTGGGATGTGCCTCTGCTCTCACCCAATTGCCTCTCAGCGAGGGAGACACGGTGATTTAGGGGAAAGCAGCACAAACAGGTGAGGGAGACTGGTTTGTACTCCCCTGGATGCTGTGGCCAGGGTGGGAGCCCATTAGGGCTGCAGGAGCAGCCAGCCCAGCCTTTCCACCACCCACACCCGTGGACAGCAACCAGGCAGGAGCCTGTAAAACGCCAGGCTCATTAGTGCTGCCTCCCACAGCTTTTCCTCATTATTCTGTGCACTCTATTATGCTTAAGCTGCTTAGAGCTATACAACAATACAGTTTTCTTAAGATTTTAGCCATTTGTGTAAATCCTGGACTGCTGACTGCCTTGTCTTATCAGACAGGTATGTGAGTTCACATGGGTGTGTTAAGAGTCTTCAAAATTTGCCCTTGCAGGAAGGTGCAGACAATGTTTTCACTTTCATCTATTTTAATTCTGAACATTAATGATGTCTCACATCTCTTGTAGCTTGCACCTTTCTGATTTAGGGCACAGGTTGCTTAACTCTTCCTTGCACCTCTCCGTAGTGGCCAACACTGATGCTGTTTTTACCCAAAAAAGCCCAAAGCTCGGGTGCCCCTGGAGCAGGAATCATCTGTCCCTCACTGCTGCCCTCAGTGAGTTTTGATCAAGCATTTGGGACAGATCAGAGAGAGGATCCTGCTGTGCTGTGCTCATGTCACCCTGCAAGCCTTCTCTCAGCAGGGGGGGTTGATTGAGCATTGTCACCTCTCAAAACCCAGGAGAAAAAGAGTTTGACAAAGACCTGGCTCCCAGCAGGACTCCCTGGCTGGACCCTGCCCAGGGGTGGCATCAGCCCAGCAGCATCAGAGGGAGGCAGACCTGCACAGTGCCTCTCAAATGCCTTTGTTTGCATCTTGGAACAAATCCTGCTTTAAATACAGGGCTAAGCAATGTCTTAGGTAATACTTCTGGAACAGTTACAGTCACCTGAAGTGTTTTTCTTCTCTTTGCCCAAATTCATCCCTGTCACCTCCACAGAATCACTAGCATGTTTTCCTTCTCTGACAGCTTGGAGGCTGATTTCCAGAACAGCCTGTTCATGCACCTTGGTGAGATGACTGAAGTGCTTGGTCCAGTTGATCAATCCTTGCAGTGCTGAGAACAACACAAATCTTCACTCCTAATGAAACACACATTTGAACTGTTTCCCATGTCTTACACAATTGCCTTTTGGGCAGAGTTTGGAGTTTCTCAGGAGCCAGGGAGGTGATACACAAGTTTGTGATGAATTCCAGTATGAAATCTGGTCCAAGGTAACAACACTGGCAGATCCATTTTCCCAGCCTGCAGCTGGGAGAAGCCTGGGATAAGCCCACTTCCACTGCTTGGCAGGGATGCCCACCTAAAGTGAGATGCCAGAGGCTGATGAAGGTTCAGTGGCCTCACTGGAGCCTGTGGGCACTTTGGGCTGCCCTCAGCAGGTCAGGACTCATCCAAGCTTCAGTGTGGAGCTGTGGTTATTGGTGAGTACCCTGAGGATCTCAAGAAGTGTCAGAATGTTTTCCTTTATCTACAGTTCCTAATTCTGCTGTGCTCAGCAGGCACAGCCCTTCCCCAGCACACCTCAGAGGTCACTGTACACTGCAATTTCCAACAGTGCTGTTTAAACACATCTAAAGAATATCAGAGAGGGGAGGTGTGTGCCAGGGCTCAGCTGAGAGGCACTGAGAGGATGAGGTTGTGTTGATCAAATGTAGGAGCTGCTGTGGGAAGAAAACTGCCCATTGGAAACTTTGATGAAACAACACATCTTTCATGTTGCCAAGCACAGCTCACAAAAACTCCTATGCAATGTCCTAGAGGGGAAAGACTGCATAATTTACTTCATAGGCATATTTTTACTGATACTTGGATTCTGAGGTGTCCATTCTTTCATCAGGAAAACCTCCCATGCCTTTTTAACTCATTCCTCTTGTACCTTGACTTCTGTCTACGTCCTCTCCATCTGCTGACTCTGAACTCCTTGCCTTCCTCCACTGAGCAGGGAGTTCTTCCTGCATGGGCTGGTGTGACAAGAACTTTTTGTGGCCTTTGGAGCCAGCCAAGCTTCTGAAAGGGAGAGTTTCCATCTCTCCTGTTCTCTGTGGTTCCTTTCCTGCACAACACCCGCTCTGGGGCACTCACTGGGAGGCAGGTCCTGAGATGCTGCCACTGCATTCCCCACTGGAGACTGCACAGCACCCCAGGAGAACAGGCAAGGTGGATCAGGGGTGTCCTTGGGCTCACCCCTGGAGAGGTAAATCCAGGCCTGGCTGGTGTTCACTGCTTCTTGCACTTTCTGAAGCACTTCCCTGCCCCTCTGGTATAAGGAGGAAGTGTGCTTGGTAGTAAATTAAAGGGAAAACTAGAATAGTGCATCCCCAAGGGAAACAGTAGAGATGAAAAGTATTCATCACAGCATGCCTCACTTAGATGACCTGGAAAAAAGTCATAAATGTGGGTAGTGTAGTGTCTCCAAAGTGCCTCCAGGGAATCAAAACAAATGAACCTTTAAGCACAGGAGTCTGAAGTCACCAGGACAGCTCCAACACAGAGGTGAGAATAATTTACAGAAAACCCAGAGAGGCCAAATGGGTTTGTGTTCCCCACGTGTTCTCCTGCAGCACAAAAGTAACCTGCTGGTGGAACAGGTTCCCAGTGATTTATCTCCTGCTGCCTTTCAATTAGTATTGAAAATTTTTGACTTATAGTGTAAAAACCTGTTAGTGACATCATTCCAGGGCAGTAAATCTTGGCCTGAGGAGGCCACAGAGACTCCCAGCCCTCTGCACCTTGGGCAGAGGTGCAATTTCTATAGTGCTGCTGCTGTGGGCAGTGGCATGGGGTGTTCATTCCTTAGGCTTTGCCTTTGCTGCTCCAACTCCAGCCCCAGCAGCACGCACAGAAGGGTGTGCACACACCTCAGTCTGGTCCCATACTGGGAACAGAGGTTGCAGCCCTTCTCTGACACTTCAGGGCACTGGCCAGAGACCAGACATGCTACCAAACTGAGTGTTGATCTGGGCCTTGCTCAACCAATAACTGACATTTATTGACTTTGAAAATTTTAATTTGTATCTGGAACCATATTGCCCAAAGCCTCCTTTGTAGAGCTCATTATTGTTTTTCATGTGATGCTTTCTGGGTACTTCCATAAACTGTTGTTGCATGTTTCCTTGGGAAGTCTCCGTGGTTGTAAATCATCAGCAGATGTCTCATCAAGAAACTGGCAGCTTTACTTACAGAAAAATAAGGGGGAACATTTTTCTTGTTCTTACGTAGCTCCCTGTTAATCACAAAGGTCTGCAGTTCCTGTGCATATTTGTATTTTGTTGTTTAGCCTTGCCCCCAAGGAATCCATCCCTCTGATATCCAGCCCTATTTTGCAGCAGACACTAGAAGTGCCAGTTCTGTGCTGTCAGGTTTTGCAGTCCTGGTGTCCATGCTGCCCAGAAAGCCCAGCTCATTACCAGGTCACTAACTGCCCCCACTGTGATCCCCCGGGCGCTTTGCTGTCCCTCTCCCAGCAGATGCAGAGAGCTGCTGGCTCCTTCCTGCCTGAGGGAGGCCTCAGGGATGGCTGCATGTGCCTCTGCAGCTGGAAGCCAAGCACCACATTTCATTCCATGTCTCCTCTCCTCCTGAGCCTGAGACCACATCAGCCACAGCTGGCAGGAAGAGGAGGGGAGTTAAGCCATGCCTCAGTCAGTTCCTGCAGAGCTTTACTTTGCTTGTTTTGATGAATTTTGTTTCTTTTCTTTCTTTCTTTCTTTCTTTCTTTCTTTCTTTCTTTCTTTCTTTCTTTCTTTCTTTCTTTCTTTCTTTCTTTCTTTCTTTCTTTCTTTCTTTCTTTCTTTCTTTCTTTCTTTCTTTTCTTTCTTTCTTTCTTTCTTTCTTTCTTTCTTTCTTTTCTTTCTTTCTTTTTCTTTCTTTCTTTCTTTCTTTCTTTCTTTCTTTCTTTCTTTCTTTCTTTCTTTCTTTCTTTCTTTCTTTTCTTTCTTTCTTTCTTTCTTTCTTTCTTTCTTTTCTTTCTTTCTTTCTTTCTTTCTTTCTTTTCTTTCTTCTTTCTTTTCTTTCTTTCTTTCTTTCTTTTCTTTCTTTCTTTCTTTCTTTCTTTCTTTCTTTCTTTCTTTCTTTCTTTCTTTCTTTCTTTCTTTCTTTCTTTCTTTCTTTCTTTCTTTCTTTCTTTCTTTCTTTCTTTCTTTCTTTCTTTCTTTCTTTCTTTTTTAAAATTCCATTTAGACACAGTTGTAACCCTGCACAAAGAGTCTGGTGCAGCATCAGGTTCTAACCCGGAGCCAGCCCAAAGCATCAACTTTCTGGCCTTGCTGGCACCAAACAGGCATCTGCCGCTGAGAATATAAACCACTGTTGGATGGTGTTTCGTGCTGCAGCACAGCCCAGGTGGGTTACAGAGCTGGCCTAGCACATCCACACACACCCAGCATTTCCTTCAGGCTGGCACAGTCTGTGGTCCCTTAAGGACACGCTCTGCAGCGCCCATCACTTCTGCAAAGACAGGAGGCTTCTGGTTTTTGTGTTAAAATGTGAACTGTCTCCCTGGATTTAGAAAGGGGAGGAGGATTTCTTTCCTGTCTGCTGGGGGATGAGCACTGTGTTTGTAAATCTGCAGCAAAACCTGGGGAAAACATCTGAGTTAGAGAGAACACAGCCTGAAAGGGAAATGGCATTCCCTTGCATCACAGTCTCTGTGAGGTGTCTGCCAACCTTGTTTATCCTATTTTCTGGCAAGCCAAAAGTTTCAAGCAATTATTTAGTGCTTCATTCCTCTTTACTGGTGCTGCTCACACCAACTCATATCAGCTCATCATTTCTGTGCTATTGGACAAAGTCTTGTTTGGTGTTACCAAAGCAAAGGCGAACAAAGCTTGAGCAGACTGTTTCAAATCCACTGCCGCTGCTCGGGTCCTGCCTCACAACAGATCTTTGAGCACCTTAAATCTGTTCTGTCTGCTGAACAGGACCTGAGCTGAGCTGCTTTTCACCTGAAAAACCACAACAACAACAACAACCGCCCAGCCAAAATGTTTTTAGCATTTTCAGCCCAAGAAAAACAAGTTTAGAAGAAATGCAAAATGTGCATGTCCCAAAGACCACAGTATAGCCAAGAAATAATTTCTCCATTAATATTCATGAATTTACCACAGGACAAGGGAAAGGCAAAGGCTGTGCAATTTTTGGCAGCTAAAGAACAGTGAGTTAGACCAGCAGGAGAGGATTCTCTGCCTCTTTCATTTTGGGGCAGTCGATCCTTCCTTTCCCTTTTTGATCTTCCTACAGCTCTGCAGTAGGACAGCAACCCCTCCTCCAGCAATACCTCTGTGGTTTTTTTAAGCCCAGTGAGTCCTGCAGAGCTCTCCTGGTGCCAGCAGCCCAGCTGCTGTCCCTGTCTCACACGTGGCAGGTGCCTTTGTCCCCAGCCACAGACATGCATCATCCTCTGCTGTGTCCAGTGGGGCTTGGAAGATCCTCCAGTCCTGGGACTGAGTTGTCATAGAACAACAATGCAATGAGAAAACTGATTTGAACAAACAAGAATGGGTCTGGTTTATGTCTAAATAATTCTGTTAGACCTGGAACACAAACACATTGAGCATTGGGTCAGTAGGCCACAAGACAAAGAGCAAGGAAATGTGGATTGGCTGTTTCACACCCAGCGTAACCAGAAAGGCCACAGAGGCCAGGGAGGGGATCTGAGAATGGGATTTCTGCATGTCCTTGAGCATCCACAGTCTTTTGGGCCCTGATGTTAATGTAGAATCCAAACTATCTGCAGTTTTTGGTGGAATCTAACGAGGCATGAGGAATTCCAGTAGAATCAGAGACCTGATTCAAAGAAGGAAAGAACAGACTGTGTTGCAATGCTGCAGAGAAGGTTGGAGTCTTATTCATAATCTTCTTGGAAAAAGTATTTAAGAACTGAGAAAAACAGTAACATGAAAGGAATCTGTTTTTACCAGTGCAAGAGCAAATATTTAAAGTTCTGTTGAAAAGCTCCAGAGTGTCTCAGAGGCGTGGACTGTATTGATTGTATTTCCAATTTGTCCTTTTCTCTGCAGAGAAAGGGTCTTTTCAACAGATTATCTGCTCTGGTTGCAACCCTCAGTAATTTCAGTGCTGCCCTTTGGGTAGCTGGGATGTGCTGCCCCTGTGCTGCCTAATCTGCCTGTCCATCTGCAAGAGGCTGCCAGGTCCTGCCTTGTGTTTACTGAGTGATTGCTGCCTTCATTGTGTTGACTAATTTGGCAAAGTGAAATACAATTCCTTATCCAGCTCTATCTTCTTCTCAGCTGTGAAAGAGGGTTTTGCATGCAATCAGTCTCATGGATTGCTTCCAGTCACTTTAAGGGTGGGACCTTACTGCTTTTGGAAGAAATTGTAGATTTTGAGGGGAAAATTGGAGGACCAGCAGCTGCACAGGCTACTGTATAATGGTAAATAAAGTAAAAAAAATGTTGAGGAAAGAATCACCTTTCATGTCAACCCTCCCTTTCCTTAGGATGGTTAGTGGGTTGCTATGTTGGAAAAACTGTTTTTCAAGGAGAAAGAAAACTCCATTTCCTCTGTGTAAGGCTACTGGCATGAAAGAGAGAATTCCCTCTGTGAATCTGTCCCTCTCAATGGGCCAGCCCTTCTGCCTCTGTGCACAGCCCTTCCCCATGCCTCAGCTTTGTTCAGTGCTGCTTTATATATTTGTTTATTCTTTTCCTCATCCACTCACTTCTGCTGCTGCTGCTGCTGCTGGAACTGGAGGGCGTCCATGGCTTTCCTTGTTCATCCATTTCCATTTCCCACGTGTGGGAGCAGCTCACAGCCCATGTGCAGCCATGGTGAGGAAACAAGGTGAGATGTATTTTTGCAGATTGTCATCAATGAAAACACCCCCAAACACATTTGTTGGGTCTCTTGGCTTCCCTGAAAGAGAAGGTTTGAAAAGCCACATGGGAACTGATCTCACAGGAAGGAAATATTGGGAATGACAAAGGGACATATTAAGGTTAATCATAATTAGGATTGGGTATAAAACAAGAATGATGCTCTTAGGGCACTCAGGTAAGGAAAAAGTCCAAGGTAAACCAGTTTGGTCTCTGATTCCTTCCAGGGTTTTGCCATCATTCCAACTCACCTGTGAGAGGTGCAGAGTGTGCTGGACCCTCCTGTGCTGCTGCAGGGACCCAGCACAGCTCTTGGTCAGGACTCTCAGCATGTTCTGTGCCTCTGCACAACCTCCAGGCCACTGCAGGCCCCTTGCACTGATGGAGCAGAGGAACCTGAGTGTGATGTGCATGGGAAAGGGAAAAGGACAGGACACTTCTGCTTCCTCCTCCCTCTGATCCCCATCAGGGATCACAACTTAGGAACCTGATAGGATCTGAGCAAACTCTTCTTGCAGAAGAATTCCAGGAAGGGTTAGCATAAACCAGCTGAGGAGCTCCTCATTCTGTATGTGACTCTGTGGCTCCAGTATCTATCCTGTGCCACTGTGTGTGAGGTTACTTTCATTATCCAGTTTGTTTTCTTCTCACCCAAACATCCATTCAGTGCCTCCTTCGGAGGACCACTGGATTGACGTCAGTCTTATTTTCATCTTTCACTCCTCCCTGAGTCATAATCCAGGTCATTCCCTACTGCTCAGTTTCAATCCAGATTCCAGCACTGGGCAGTGGCTGCCCATTGTCCTTGAGAGTCTATTTGGTAATTGCCTGTCACCCTCAGGAATTCTCTCTCTCCGTGGTGGAAGTGAGTCAAGGCTGTCACTCCTCGACAGCCTCATGGCCTGAGAGATGGTATTTGGTTGGTTTTCTGCTCCATTCCCACTCCTTTCTTGTGTCTGAACCATTCCTGTTGTTCCCACTGAATTTGTAACAAACATTTTAAAGCATTCTCAGTTTATCTGTGGCCATTTGTAAATGTTATCAGCTGTATGTCCTGGCACATTTCACATGCAGAGCACTAGGAAATACACCCCAATTAACCTGCCAAGCCTCCTTGTAAGGTGGCTGAGCTTCTGATCCTCCATCTCTCCCTGCTGAAGTTCTCTGGTTTCTCCAAACTGATGAAGCAGCCAATGCCAGAGCCGAGGTTAAACTCAGAAATCCTCAGCTCCTGCTGCTGGATCTGACCTTGCTGCTCCCACGGAAACCTCCCCATTCAGTTTGCAACTGGCACATTGCACATTGCACATTGCAATCCACCCCTGCCCACATCACACTGCCAGGAGATTTAACCCCTTCCTGCCCCTACCACAGGAAAGGCTGCAGGTGTGTGCAGGGATGGGTACAGACACATCCTCCTGCCTGAGAACGGTTCGGGGAGTTTCCCACAAATGTCAGAGGGAGCCTTTCAGCTTAGTGTGAGATCCATGTTCAGTTTTACATGCCCTGGACTGGGCATCTCCTTTTTGCACTAAAAGTCACAGTAATTACTCTCCCTGTAAACAGAGAGTTTAATAGGCTATGGGGAATTCACTTAGCTGAAGCCATGGCAGATTTATAGTTATTAAATGGAATGCCAGGAGGTTGTTAGCACTTTGGGAATCCTGCTTTGTTATTTAATAATCACATATTTATGGTTCCCACAGCACATTGTTTTTGTCTTGCTGTTCATTTATGGCAGGTCTATTAAAGTACCACAGGTCCTGGGCTGTAACTCTCTCCAGCACTGCTGTGATTGCACTTTCATTCTTCTGGGGCTGCTTTGGTGGAGATCAATACCAGAACCCTGGAGAATATAGAGGGACCATGTTCTGCCTTATGAAGCAGGCACGAAATGAAGCCTGTGGATGATCTATGATCCCAGGAACACGTTCCTTACAAGAAGGATTTGTTATCTGCAAGCCCAGGTGCTGGCTCAGAGTGACGTTGGATAGCTCAACCCCCAGCCTGGGTGTGCTGCTGGGCTCTGAGGGGAGGGAGCAGCCCCTCACCCCAAAACTTCACAGGCTGTCCTGCCCAGCCCTGCCAGCACATGTCCCTCTGCCTTCTCCAGGCCTTTGTAGGTTTTTTCAGTAAACTTACAAGCCTCAGTCGTTCTCATTTTTTCTGCTGTTAATTTATCTATCTGCTCTGCTATTCTCCTCCCTCTCCATTGCCATCAAGGCCTGGGGTGTCTGTGAAGCTTTGCCTGAACACCCAACCCCATGGCATTTGTCACATTTATGGAAGAGAAGAACTAGAACCCAACAGTGCTGCTCAAAAGTTAGGAAATAGGTGAATTTCAGCAAGATTGTTTCACAGAAAGGGCTGTAAAGTATTGGAAAGGGCTTTCCCTGGGAGATGGTGGAGTCCCCGTCCCTAGAGGTGCCCAAGAAAGGACTGGAGGTGGCACTCAGTGCTCTGGGCTGGTGACAAGGTGGGGATGGGGCTCACGTTGGATTGGATCATCTTGGAGGTCTTTTCCAGCCGCAGTGATTCTGTGATTGTGTGAAATGAGATGCATTTGTAAAGATCTGATCTTTTAAGGGGCCTTAGAGAGGTAGTCTTATCACAGATGCAATTCTTGTTCTGGAATTCTCTCAAATTCAGGCCACCAATGTGCCACTGCCCATCAGTGAGGACGGTGTTTAGGGCAGAGCTTGAGTCTGCTGCACCACAAAGAATTCATCCTTCCAACAGAGTTTTTTACCTCACTTTTTCTTTTGCAGTGAACAATTCAGATGATGCACTGAAAATCCTTGTCTAAATATCAAATTATTTAGTTGACTCATTCTCACACAGGGAATAACCTGAAGAGTCTTTTGTTTTCCTCCATCATACCTCTGCCTCTTCTTTAGAAAAACATAAATTTTAAGTTAATGAATAATTTAGAATGCTACAGCTTTTCAGTGAAGTTTTAAAAGCACATACCAAAATAAACCCAAAGTTTCTACTTTGTACCCAAAACAGTAAAAAAAAAAAAAAAAAAAAAAAAAAAAAAGCAGTCCATGAGGGTTTTAATTCAGCAGCCAAATCACTGACTGCATGTTCCCAAGGACAAACAGGCATCACTGAGCCTGTGGGAGCTGTGGGAGCAGCTCCCAGGGACCCCCGAGCTCAGGGAATCTGTGGCAATAAAAGATCATAACTGTGGCAAAGTAAAATACCAAATGGCATATAATAAAGCTTAGGAGTCATTTGGATCATTTGAAAAATGGAGAATTATCCAAAGTAGGAGAAAATAGAGCAAGGAGGAGTCTGAGGTTTATTCAATTGTTACTGAAGAGAATTCCTGAACAGCAGCAGAACCAACCAGGGCCAGAATCCTGGGCCCTGTGAACTCTGCTGTGCTCCTGTCCTTGAGACTATCAACAGGGTTTGTTTTCTCTCCAAGTCTTGCATCCATTTCTAGGAAACGAAGTCAGCAGGAACAGTGGGAGTTGTTCCCTTTTACGTATAACCAGCAAGGTTTGTACCTAAGCTCTGCTGTGGTCCCCTCTTCCAGGCTTGATGCCCCCAGGTCGGGAAATAATTAAAGGATATTAGTCATAAGGGCAGAAATGGTGGAATAAGGCAAGTGCCATCTGTGTCCTGCCCAGAGCACACACTTTCACTGGGGTGAGCTGTCAGGCAGCAGAACCAGCGCCACTGGCAGCACCTCAGACGTTGACACAGATGCTGTTTGAATTTCAGTTCTGCAGTGCCTCAGCTCCCTGGGCTGGGTCAGTTCTTCCCAGAACCAAACTCACACATTTTCAAAGGAACTTTCAGCTCAAATGAGGATTCATCCTGGCTAGACGGGAGCTGAGAGAGGCGGAACTTTCCCCCGTTAGACCGCAGGATGTGCGTGAAGCATCTGCTGCCTGCCCGTATTTTGGCTGGGCTGGAGGGGTGACCCTGGTGGACAGACAGAGGCAGAGCAGGGGGGCTCAGCCTCCCCAGCGCTGCTGCAGCAGCAATTCTCATTCCTCACAGCCTGTGGTGGGTGGCTTTGGCTTTTATGGCCAGCATCCAGCAGGCAGCAAGGATATCAGCTCCTGTTATTCCAGCTCATTTCCGTGTCTGCCTTCTGGCTCCTTTGTGGTGTGAATGCAGAAACTGCTGTGTGTGTGTGTAAAACACAACATTCAGACACTTACAGAAAGGTTTAAAACTAATTTTTTTTTGATGTTTAAAAAACTAGCAGATGTAACTGAAATTCTGCTCAAGGACACAAGTGAACTGAGGAAGCAGTGAGAATTGTGTTTGTATGGGGGGAGGGTAATGAATAACAGAGTGGTCAGCAATTATCTGTTCCCATTTTCAATGTTTTTAGGTTTTATCCACTCTGGAAGTTTCTCTGTAAGACCTGGATATTCTAAAGAGACTTTTCTGTGCAGCAAATCAGCATCACCAGTGCTGCCCCCTGTACCTGTCCCTCACCATGCTGTGACTGGAATCTTTTCTGTCTGACACCACTGGATGGGAAGTTTCTCATAGGTGTTTCTATTATCAAGAAAAGCATTTCCTGCTGATGCTGGTCAGTTCTGGGCTATCATTAGACTGGCTTGGCCTTGTCCCAGCCCTCCTGCAGTGCCTAGGCTCTGTCAGTGCGTGCTGGGATGGCTGCAGTGCTCCTGGCAGGCAGCTCACCCTGACCAGCCCTATCTCAGGCTGAATGTGCTTCAGCTCATTCTTCTCCCCAAAAACCACCCTTGCCAAGGCCTTTCACAAAGCTGCCCCTCACCAAGCCCAAAGGGTGCCCCTGGGAGCTCCCACAACCCCAGCTCACGTCCTGTCAGCCAGCTGAAGCAGCTGGAGCTGGGGCTGCCCAGGTCAGGGCTGCGTTGAAGTGTGCAGCTGAGGGATTTGTTATTTCAGCCAGCTCACACACTGCTGGCACCCAGACAGCTCATCCCTGTCCTCAGCAGCCTCACCTGTCACAGGGATCCAGTGTGATGCAGGCAGCACTGAAAGTCAGAGTAAGGAAAGCACCTGGAATGCAGAGATACAAGGGCACCTGGGACGGAGTGCTGCTCATTAGCAGGAAATGTCCCCCAACCACCCTGCCAGGGCACAGGGGCTCCTCCTCTCCCTCCCTGCACAGGCTCACAGCTGGGCAGGCTGTTGGAACTCAATCCATCTGCATGGAATTTGCTGGACTGAACTGCTAACAAATTTATTAGGAACCATTTCTTGCACGGCTATCACCAAATGTAGTTCTAGATTCAGAAGAACATTTCTGAGGTCCAGCAATCACAGAGTGTTTGGAAACAGGGCACACACACTGAAGTCAGTGTTGTTAGAACACAGAATTGACAATCTCACACAGAATCACAAAATCATGGAATTATCCAGGCTGGAAAAGATCTTTAAGATCACAAAGCCCGACCATCAACCCAGCACCACCACCACATTCTCCAGTAAATCCTGTCCTCAGGTGCCACATCCACAGGGATGAATCAGGATGCTGAATGCAAAATTCATCTTTCAGCAGAGTCTGTGCTATGGGATAAAATATAAATGTGAAGTGTTCCAATTATTTAGACATTCAAATATTTCAAGTTTTCGAACAGGTCCACAGGTTCACACAGGTTCATGGAGTGGGGTCAGTTCTGAAGCAGAATAAAAGATAAAGAGACATTGAGTCATATCCCAAAGTGTAGTCAACCCTCAGTAAATAACCACCCAGCATGTCACATGCCTCAATTTAGGAGCATTTAAAAGCAAAAATCATGTGCATAATCAGTCCAACCACTAAGTCACAGCAAAGGTAATGGTAAAAAGAGCTCTTGTACTTTGACTTTTGCATGCAGCTGAGAAAATTGTCTGTTTCAGGGGAGTCCCAGCTCTGTGTTGTGTTGTGATTGTACAACTGTAACTTTGTCCCTCAGTGATGTGCACACTTATATTTATGGATTGCCTGGGATGGATTTTTGTGTCATCAATCACACCAGCACAGCAGGAAGGCTGATTCTGCCAGGGATATTTACAAATTCCACCTCAGGCAAGGTGCAAGGGTGCAGACATTTCACCAGGGAGGCTGGAAGTGGTGATGCTACAATTCTACCCCATGATTCAGATCCTGCTCCAGAGTTAGGAATTACTTGTCTACTGCAAAATATCTCTCTTGAGCACATAGAAATCTGAAATAGGCAGCATCATCAGCAACATTAGTTGGCTGATTAAATCCTTTTCTGACCAAATCCATCTCTTCTGTCTGAGGCTGCCATTCCCACCTCCCTGAAAGATTTGGTGAACCACAGAGGACTGTCACAGCACCCAAACAAGAGCAATGCCTGATTTTATCTGGTTGAAAGCCCATGAAATCCACTTTACTCTAAGTAGATGTTGACCTCTTTTACAATAACTGGTATTTTTAAACATCCATATTCGTCAAGACCTTTCTGAACTGATGAAATATTCATCCAAATCCCTCTGCATGGGGAAATGAACTTGATACTTGTGCTCAGACCCTTCTCCTGCCCTGGCTCATCAGCTTGCACAGCCCACACAGAGGATCAGAATTTAAATTCTATTTCCAGTTAAAATAAATACATGTTCTGTTATGCACACTTTGGTTCATATCTCAGCTCCTTGTGTTAGGCTTGACACCCAGCATGAAAATGTTACCAGTATGTACAGAATTTGCTTATATTAAACCCAGGTCAATATATTATGCCTGATTAATATAAATTTGGAAAATGTTGTTAGTTTGACAGAAGGCAGAGCTCTGTTCCGGGCTTTGTCACTGGCCTGGGAAAATCTGCTTTCTGCTGCTCTCTAATCTCCAGTTCATGACCTTTCCTGTGCTTGGGTGCCAGCTCTTCTGGATAAATGCTGTCTGCAGGTACAGTGCTGGGGGGCTGACCTGGCTGAGGCTCTCCTTGAGCGCCAACACACTGCTCAGGGCCACCCCACCCGTGCTGCAGCCTCCTGTGTTCTGGTGCATGGTGAAGCGAGGAAAAACCCTACCCACAGCTTCTTTGCAACTGCTCAGGGAAAGAGTGACTTGGGATTTCTAAGATAGCCACTGCCCTGACTGTCTTGGTAGCAGGGATCGTCTCCAGTGGTTGACGTGTTTAATTTCAGAGCAGAAAAATCCCTCTTGTCTGCTACACTGCTGAATTATTCAGCAGTTCCTGTTTTCCTTGTAAAAAGCTGAGAGAGGATGCTAAACAAGGTAGGAATATCAAAGGTCCTTTCCCCTGAACACCCCATGTGGGGTGCAGCAGTTGTTTTATGATCCCTCCATTCCCACAAGAGAATTCAGAAAGCAGAAACCTTGTCTAAATAAAGACAACCTTGGCAAGGCACACGATTCCAGGCAGAGATTTCTGTCAAGGCAGCGCGGTCACCGCAAGGCCACGGGGCAGGAACGGCGAGCGGAGGAACGGGAGAGACATTTCTGTGGAAACAAACAAGGGAAGGAGCTGATGGTGAGAGATGCGTGTGAGTGCAGGGGCTGCCGCTCTGCTGCCCAGGGGAGCGCTCCAAGAATGGTTATTTCCTGACAGGCTCTCTCCAGAGCAGGGTTCCCAGCCTTTGCACCCCAGGAGCAAAGCAGCACCAGTGCTTGTAAACACTCTGCACACATCACAGAGCTTAGGGTGCCTCGTGTGTGTGTTAACCCTAACCCTACCTGTATGGTAATTTATTCTAGGGTCTGAATTTCCCTTGGAAAGATGGCATTCCTTCAGGAACTCAAAAGAAGTGGGATTTCAGCTGCGTGGAGCTCAGGGAGAACAGAGAGTGAGCACAGACAGGGGTGGTTTGGGCCAGCAGCAGCTTCTCACAATGTGAGTTCTGCCAGTGATGATAGACCAGGCACATGAGCCTTCTCCCTAACCCAGCCAGGTGGGTCCACACAGACCTGAGACTAATTTACTTTAAATCAGGACCTTGGAAAGTAGAACCCCATGCAGAAATGTCCCTGCTGTTTAATACAGACTATATTTAATACAGTAAATATAATCTTACATCAACTATAACTGCCACTCAATCAGTGTGGAACTCATGATAGTTGGGGTGAAAATGGGATTGGCAGGAAATGTTCTGAGATACCCTAAACAGAAACTGGAAATAAAAGAGTGAAGAGCTGAGCAGGTCCTTTCATCCTTTGGCGGGAGCTGACAGGAGTAGGTGCCAGGAGTAGGCAGAAAATTTTATCAGATATTTGGATGTTCATTCCACTCCAGACACATGGTTTCTCCTACCTACATCAAGGGAATAGAAGAGTAAGTGAGGTGAACCCAGCTGACCCCACCAGTCCCTGCAGGAGACAGAACCCTGTGAGAGCTCCTGTCCTGTCTCACATGCTGCACAAAAATGTGATTATGGATTTTTCTTCTTCTTCCTCTGTTGTCTTTTTGCTGAAGAAATTAAGTTAATGCATCTTTAAGGCCAGATTTCTTTGCAAAGGTTGTATCTTGCAAAATCCTCTTGACTCTGGAGCATTTCTAAACTCTCTGCTGTTCTGCAGTTTTGCTGATCTCAGAGCTGGTGACACACTCCTGAATTCTTCTGGAAGCCACTTGTGACAAACCAACAATACAGTGTGGATCAAACAGGCCCTCTACTCCCTCCACCATCCTTACTTCTGTATCACACAGATGCTCTGAAGACAAAACCCTCAGGTTTCTGATCCTCAGATGCCTGACCCAGCACTGGAATTAAAATGCTGACCATAAAAGCAAGGTACCAAGGTCATGGAGTGCATGCTCCCCTGTCAGGAGTCAGAACACAGTTCCCCAGGGTCCTGTGAGGTACATGCAATTACAGAGGCAAACACAGAAGCCCTTTCTGCTCAGACAGGGTTTGTGGCTATTGTCCTTAAATGAAAAATACCAGTGTGGTCAGGAAGATGACATATAATCTAATTTTGTACTGGATTCCCACTTAGAAACAGCAGAAAATATCCATCCCAAGGTCAGGAACGAAGACAAATAAATAAATAAATATGTAAATACTGTAATTTGTCTGGGTTGCAGTCACTGCAAAATGGCCACTAAATTCAGTAGGGTGAGTAAAACTTTACAGTTTGGTTGTTATTTTGGAACACTGACAACTGATATCATCTTGCAAAGAAGAGTGATTCATCCAAGTGCTCAGAGGCTGGGAGCCCTGGACAGGTTCTGAGGCTGATGACCAACATAAACAGGCTGTAAATTCAGGAGGTAATAGTGCAAGTCAAAGGAAAAGAGGGAGAGAAAGGAAAGCATATGGCCAGAGTTGGAGAAGTAGATAAAAGTTCGAGCAGTGAAAACAAATCCAGAAATTCAGGCAGGGAAATATTTGCTCCTGCCTGAGCACATGCAGCAAATCCTGCTGAGGAGATTGTGTGGGACATCATTCACAGAGCCTCAAATGGAAACTGAGCTCAGGCTCCTCTGAACTAATGGAATCTGCAAAGCCTCATCCATAGTGAGGACCAAGCAGACCCTTGACTTGAACTCTGGAGGAGTCCAATTACAGATTCTGTGCCTCTGACCCTCTCCAGCAAACACCTCCTCCAGGCTGCTCTGCAGCAGCTCCACTGTCTGGTGATGGCTGACACAGCTCAAGGATTGTACACAGATTTTAAAATGTGAACTGAAGGATTTTGTTCGAGAGCTTGACCAACACTGAGGCATAAAGGAGGTTGTGAAGCCATGTAGAGACAGGAGTGGTGTTCCCCTGGAGCTGGCAGGGGCTGGAACTGTGTACAGGTGGCTTCAGGGCTTCACCTCTGCCAGGTAGGCAGCAGATTATTGAAACCATTTTACTGATTGCATGTTATATGGTGAGCTGTGCTTTTATTGATTTTATTGATTGCATGTTACATGGCAATCTCCTCTTCCCTGCAGAGGAGTTTGCACATCAACATAATTTATTTTTGGCCTTGACAGCTTCTAACTTCTGTGGTGAGTGAGAGCACTTGTCAAAACCCACTCAGATGTAGGTAAAGATATCACTCTTAATGGCTGAACACAGCACTGGTAACTAATTTCAGTTATCTTTGAGATCTCATGACAAAAATAATTATGTCTGAGAGAGTATTATTGCTACAGACGTCCACAGCCCAGGGCAGGTTGTGCAGAATGACACAGGTTTCTCTGTGCAAAATAACACAGCACTGAGAGCTGTGTTCTCTCAGGAGAAGAAGTTACTGAGGAAATTGAAGTGGACTGAGGTGGAGTACTGATCCTGCACAGTGAGGATGCGTCTTGTGCATCAATACACCTCCAGTTTGTGTCCCTTGCCTTTCAGGAGTCACACTGGAGACTCTCTCCAAACAGACCATGCCCAGCACTCATTGCAAACAAGAGGCTGGGGCTGCTGGGGCCAGAAGCAAGAGAATTGCTGCATTCCTTCCCATGCTGTCCCAGCCCTGGCTCCTCAGGCAGCACAGTGAAACCTCCCAGTGATGCTGAAAGGAAGGAACCAGTGTGGATCTGCAAACCCAGCCTGGACATGGAGGTAAAGAAGGGTTGAATGCACCACAGGGATGTACAAACAGCTAAACCCCAGGTGGGCAGAGGGGAGGTAGAGGCTGGAATTTGGGAGAGAGCTGATGCTGGCAGAAGATAACAAGGCATCAGAGTAGGGAATTCAGCCTGGAGTAAGTTTTTCTTGGGAAGAGCTATCTGTGTTTGCCAGCACAGTGTGTATTGACAGTCTGCAGCTGTGGACAAAGCTGAGTGTGGATTTACCTCCTGTCTGAGCAGAAATCATGGGCTGGGAAAGTACTTGTTCTGGCAAGCAAGAGTAGAGAGCTTACATTGGAGAGCTGGGTGACACAGGCACAAAGACAACCCAGAACCCATAGTTAATTGTTGGTGAAGATTTACCCTTTGTCCTTATTAACTTGCCTTTAAACAGACATGATAAATGCTGTTCATTACTCAAATGTATTCTGAAGGAGTCTAAACTTCCCCAGCTCACCCTTTAATCATCCTCTGGCTTACACATTTGTCTTTCCTTCCAAGATGCTGGTAATAAATAAATGCTGTTTAAATGGTCACAGTGCTGTGGCAAGCCTGCAAGCCCATACGTCTTGTCTTTGGGTGGTTGGTGTTTTTTAACTGCCTCTATATTTCTTAATTTAAAGACTTGAGGCGTTCAGTACTTGTTTCCTGCCTCGAGATGTCTGGTGAAATGTCTGCTGACATCTTGTCTCTAGTGTTAGTGCCAATGGCAGGTGAATAAGCAAAATGAGAGAGCAGCTGCCTGGAGCCTGGGCCCCAGCACACGGATAAGGGAGAAGTGCTGCTCATTTGTCTCCTTCTTGTCCTCCATGACTGGACATGAAGAGAAGGTGTGAGCTTATAGCTGATGTATATTTATATTTAATTAAAAGCTTTTTTACTCTAAGGATGATCAAACACGGGAACAACTTGACATAAGAGGCTGTGGAGGCTCCATCCTTGGAGATATAATAGCCTTTAAAATATAAAGAGAATCAACAAGACTGAATATTCTCTCTGCTGCAAAGCAAGAAACAGTGCTGGCACCAAAACCATCTCAGTGCTGGAGTGAAAGAGGAGCTGATGTCTCAGCAGCAACAGGAGGCAACAACACCCATCTATCTCCAAGATTTTTGCCAGCTTGGAAAACTGGAGGCTGGAAACATGACCAGAATCATCTAGGATAATCTCAGGAAAGTACAGAACAATTAATTAATAACCTGTTTCTGGAACCTCTGGAATGGTGGATCTGTGGCTGATTAATTGTGGTGGTGTGTTCCCCAGGACTGATCATGTCAGCTGTACTGATTTCCATGGAGGGAGTTCAATCCCTGACTTGGGGAAGTGTTGGTAGAGAAGTTCTATGATGAAAGGAAATTTGAGCTTTTAAGATATTTGGATCATTAAGAAAGAGTTATTATGTGCAGATTGATTCATCAACTTGTGCTTTTAAGTTAATGAGCTCTGTTTGGCAATTGCAATCTCTCCTTTTTCTGGACTGCAAGCAGTAATCAATCAAAACCCAGCTCTGAAGTGACTGGAGAAGCACCAACAGCAAACTGTGCCCTTGGCAGGGATCTGGATATTCACTGGAACCTGCAAAGAGCTCTGGCTGTCTGAAGAACCTTCCCATCTTACACACTGCTGAATCACCAGCCTGGGGTTGTTCTGGGACAGGCAACAAGAGTGGAGACAACTTTACCTGTCAGAGAGCTGTCAAGCACTGAAGAGAAAGGAATTCCTTTGTTGGGACTTTTCTGGCAAAAAGCTCAAGGGGCTCACCATGTATTGGACAAGTCTTCACATGAATTGCAAATCCAAAAGCAGAGAACTGCAAGGTGCCAGTATATACTCTCTTTATTTTCCAAGCACTCACCAGAGTTAAAACTTTTCCATGCAGTTTCTCCACAGTCTCCTTGGTCAAGCTGTAAATCAAGGATAAAATTCTCTCAATGACTCCTAGACAAATGAATGGAGGCATCACAGCTATTCCACATGATTGTAGTTATCCAAGTCCTGGAGCTGAGTTCCTGTGGTCTGTTCCTACCTGGCAGAATGTTTCCATGAGCACTCAAAGCTGCACTCAGACATCATTTATCTATCAAGTCAGAAAATATTTTAATTTTTGAAAGAAAAATACCAGAACTAGCACCACCCCAAGGTCTCATAGGAGAACTTGCTGGAATTCCTTATGGATGGAAAGAAGCCTCAATAGCTAACATTTGTGGAGGAAAAATGTTAGTTTGACTGAAAACAAAAGCAAAACTTGTTCTAAAGCCAGGACTGAGCTGGAATTTCTTTCTAGTGTTTGCAAAGGATAATAAAATTAAGCACCAGGAAAATATCACATCTCACAATGATGAATATGATTACATCAGACTTTCTAAATACAGCTTGATGAATATGTGCAATAAATAAATACAGAAATAAACACAAGGGAAAAAAGTCAGAAGTCATTTGACTTTAGGTAGTACAACTCTAAAGACCATTTGTGTTGTGCATCAACTCTTCTGCGGGGTTTTTCCAGCCAGAATTACAAAGTACTTCACAAACTTGGATCAGCTCCTCATGCTTTGAATGATTTGGGGAAATATTTCCCTTTGAACATGGGAGATAATTGAGCCATGGAAATGAGCAGAGGTGAAGGAGTGATCAGTGGCACAGGCAGGGACAGCCTCCTCTCCCTCCCTCTCAGCATGAAGGTGCTTTGGCATCAAACAGCAGCACAGCAGCCACGAGCCAGTGCTTGGATCTGCTGCAGGCACAAACAGCCACTGACCAACCTGATAAACCAATTTTGCCTGAGTAAAAAGGCAAAGCTTTAGTAATAAAATTAGCGTTAGTAAAATGCTTTGTTCAGGTCAGCACCATTGCTCAGGAAAGATACACAGCGCAGGTATGAGAACCTGTGAATTTCAGATGGTTCACTGGCATGTTTTAGGGTGCTGTGAACACTCTGTCTCCAGTGGAAGGGATTCTGGGTTCCCCCCCCCAGAGCAGTAAGGGCTGAACTCCTCAGTTCAGAAAGGAATTCCTGGGAGCATCCCCAGTTTGACTCCTCTGGACTCCTGCAAACGTTCCTCATTCTCAGGGAAGGACACAGAAATCATGCACACAATTAGAGCTCATGCTGAATTCACTCTGTCTTAACCCCTGTCATGGCTGAGGATGTGCTTTCTAACACATTTTCCAGAGGATAATGTTGTTAGCAACTCTGTGGCATTATTTAATTTGATTTTAATCTGCTAATAAGCCACAAAACATCATCAGAGACCCTCCTGATGCTACTCATAGCTGACCTCCTTTCTGTGGGATGTGCAAATGTCCATCCACATCACCCCAAAACAACATGGCCTGCTGCTCTTGACTGCAATACTTGTCCCAGCCTACCTGGCTTCTGCTGCTTTTGGCTCTGTCTTCCCTCCCTGTGAATCCCTGCAGCTGCTCTGGAGCAATTTTAGTTATCAACAGACAGCTCAAGTTCCAAGAACACAAAGTAAGTAAACCATTAACGGTGCCTGTACCAAATTAAAACCTCTCTAATCTTTGTACTTCTATCTTTATTTATTCTACTAATTTCATGGCTGGAACAAGTCTAAATATAAACAAAACACTCTCCACTATCCATCCACACAGTTCACAGTCTTGGCTCCAAGGAAATGTGCTGACACAGTTAAAGGAAACCCACAGTAGCAAAATCCAGCAGTTTTCACCCTTTCCTAAATGACCACTCAAATGCTGTGAACTGGGATGAACTCCGGAATCTTCAGCCCATTAAATAACATAGAAAATGGAGCATGTTCATCATTCTCTGATGAGTCTTCCCACCTCTGAGGGCTTCTCCAGAGCCTTTGTCAGGCAAGAACACAGACAATCAGATCTGAAATCCCTGGCACTGAAATTACCCAGTGGATGGAAGATTAATTTCTTCTCTTCTAGACAAGACTGTCAAGATGGAATATCTAGAAACTCTTCATAGCAATGTGTTTTTAAGACACTGGAGTTATCTCTTATTGAAAGTGGTTGAAAAATCCATCCAGCAACCTTTCAGAAGTGAACATTACAATGCTGTGTATGCACAGGCAGATGGAGGAATGGATGATTTCATGGGTTCTTTTTATTTCCAAATGCTGTAACTCTGCTGCTTTCCTTTCCCCTGTCCACATCAGCCAGCCCACACTCTGAACACAACCACAGAGGAAATGCATCAAGGCAGGAGTTCTTAATAGTCACTAAAAATGATTCTAAAAATGGATAAATGTTTGCAGTGATCTAGACAGTAAAATACTGCAAAATACTTTTTTTTCTGCTTGTACCAAACAATTTTTTGAGAATGACTAATACACTATTTCCACTGGCTCCAAAACACACAGGTACAAATTATTGCTTGAGAGAAGGGAAACATCTGTTCTCCCCCAGCCTATTGCCTTAAGACTGTGAGGTTTGAAATCCTCCATTTCTAAATGTTAATGACCCATGTGTGGGGTTGGTTGACCAACCATGCATGGCCACAGAGAGGAGAGTTTCTGTTGAGAAGTTTCTTTCTTCTAACACAGCATGAAGAAATTTCAGTCACCTGGGTCATCATGGTCCTCTGAGGCTCCTCTAAGAGTCATCAAATTCAGTCTCCTTAGCAAACAGTAAAACACAAGGTAAATGTCATTAAAATGTTGGGGCTTGTGCAAAAAGCATTGTGGGAAGGAATATTTCAACATCCTGCCATTATAATTTTCTGTGTCTATGACACTGTAAGCTGCTTCCACACTGCCTAATTAACACAGTCATTAATATCCTGTTACGGGAACCAGAATGTGTTGGGAGTGTTCCGCGGGGTTTTTGCTGACTGGCTTTATTTATTCACACAGCTATGGTGAATTCATTATCACATTCCCTGAATGTGCCCCATCCTTGTGGTGAAAATCTGTCTGTGGTAAGAGGATGATCCTCGACTAAACAAGCAGCTTTTTACATCTTGCCTGTCCCACACGCCTCCTGGATCCTTCAAGACTAAGGGAGGCCACTGCCAGGTTCTACTTTGGTCCCTGAAACACAATCCATGGCAATTTTGCCCAGTAACACCTGCACTGGATGATATTAGCATGCAGGCTGCCTTGCTGTGCAAATAAACTCTCTTCAAGCTTGCCAACTGCTCATGGAAGTAGAAATCTTTCATAAAATCTTCCAGACCTAATTAACTTATCTGAAGTGCTGTAAAATTTACATCCTTTCTCTGGAGAGCCCATTGCTTTGGCTGCCCACCCCACCTTTAAAATCCTGTGTTTTGTTCCTTGACTGCAGTTTTGGGACTCGAGGCTTCAGCCCTGGCATTTCATTATGCCTCCGCTGGGCATCAGGGATGGAACAGGCTGTTCTCCCAGGATTCTCTCTAGCAATGTAGCTCTGAGAAAGGAGTTTTGGTGGCTTCAGGCAAGCTGTAGCTTGGCATCAGTCCCCTTTTGACTGATACGGCCAAACCGGTCAGAAGAATTCAGTAGTCCCTCATTGTCACCTCTTTGTGCCATTGCAAAAATTTTTACCTGGTACAGCTGCAAAAACTAGCAGGAGTTGTGTGGGGGAAAGGAATATCTGGGTGAATGAGGCAGGGAAATGATAGTTCTTGCTCTCAGACAGCTTGTGACCCTCTGAGCATGGCAGGAAATGGAGCCCTCTGACATTCTGGCTTTAGGCTCTGAGTGTAATGCAAGAGATATCACAAATCATTAGGAACAGTTCTTTGCAATTTCCACCACCAGCTCATACAAGCCCAGTAAAAACCATCACAGAAAAGGATTGGGTTGTTTTCTCCCCTCCTTTCTATTCCTACTGGAAGAGGCACAGGGCACGTTTCTGGACAAAGGGGTTTCTTTCTTTCAGCCCTCAGGCCACTGAGTTTAAAGCTAACTCAGATACTCTGGCCCACGTGGCAGCCTGTACTTTGGGTATAGCTCTGTTGTCTGACCTCCCTGACATCCCAAGATTCTTTCTCAACACCTGCTCCAGTTTGAATTTTAATTCCTAAATCTACTTTGAAGATAAACATGTTGAATCCATGGCCTGAGACAGAGCTATGACACCATTTAATGCTATTTCTAATCTTGCTTCTTATACAAGTCAGTATTCCTTAACACCCACTAAGAAGTTCTCATATGGGATATACAAAAGTCAAACCTCCCAATTACAAGAAAGAGCCACTGAGGGGAAAATCCCCCAAAGGAGAACCCAGATAAGGCATCTACCTTTTCCTCCTTGGCTTCTAGGGCTGCAAAGTTATCAGTTCCCATCAGACCTCACCAAACAAACCCATCCAGTCTGAGGCTGTAACATTGCTTTCTGCTGAGACCACAGGGGCAAGCAAAAGCTTTGATCAACTAACCACTGCAAACTTTTATTTATTTTTAATTTCCTTTTTACATAGCAGGCATGGCTTGCAACAAAAGGTCATTTGAAAAAAGCGATTTGGCCAGTGCACAGAGCAGCAATGTTTTCCACAGCACACTCAGCTCAGCTGTGCCAGGGCTAGGATGGCTACCAGGGGGTTATGGTCATTACTGTCATCCAGACTTTTGGCTACTCTGATTTTTTATTCAGTTTTTGGAATGGGATGGGTTGACACAGAATAAACCTCTGCCTGGGAAGTCTGGTAGATGCCTTTGAGATGTTTTCTTGGTGCCTGTTTCACTGGCCACACAATTACAGAGTTCATTCTGTCCCATTTCTTACATAACTGGTAAAATTTCAATTTCAAATCCATGAGTAACCAAGTGATACAAATTCCTAGGGACAGTGGAAGACAACAGAGAGCTGGTGCAGCTGTGATTGCAGAGAGGTCTGGCACAGGTTTCTATCTAAGCCAGTACCACAGCACCTGGATTAACCCCATGGCCAAACTTCTCCTCTTTTCTTTTTTTTTTTTTTTCTTCCACATTTTAACAGTGCTCTGTTATGCACCTCCATTCTTGTGCTGCTGGTCTGCCTCACTGGCTTCTTTGAAGGGAAATAAGGACGTGACTTTCCCCTGTCCTGGTCAGCAAACCCAAGGGATCAGAGATTAAGGTGAGCTGTCCCTGGGAGTGCACATCCCTCAGCACTGCAACCAAGTGACTGGGGCAAAACCAGCTGCTTATTCCCCAAAAGCAGCTCCCATCTGTTGAGAATGAATATTCCATCATCATCATCATCAGGAACAAACCTGTACAGGCCCAGCCAGTCTGTACTGACTGCATCACACAAGAGCCCCCGACAAAGTGAATTAGGGTGACCCAAAGAAATGAGTAACAAGCAGGAAGATCACAGGAAATGCTCTGCCAGCACTGCTGCACAGAGGGAGTGGGATTTAGGATACATCAGGATTTCAAAGGAGATGAAAACCCTAACAAGAAAATGCCAGCAATTGCAGATAAAGGAAAAATCCTGCAAGATTTTGGGGTTTCATAGAAATATCAATATTTCTGTTGGGTCTGGAACATCTTACACATGAGATCCTTGATGACTCCATTGGAAATTCCTCAGGCTCCATTCTCATGGAGTTTGTAAACAATGAAAATTCACCCTTGGCAGCATTTGCTGCACCACAGTGGTTTGAGAGTGAGTTCACACTCTTTGCTGAGCCTCCTGCAGCACACCAAGAGCACGGGACACAGCACTGCACTCCTGGAAGATAAACAAACAGCTTCACAGAAGCCATAAGGGACCTCAGAGAACAGGTAATCCATCTTTTTACCACGAACCAAGTCTAATCAAAACCAGGCACTCCTGACCTGCTCTCAAAGACCTTCAGGAAAAGACCTCACCACGTCCCCAGACAATCTATTCCAAGGCTTTCATTGTCCTTTGCCGATACTTCTTTTTGTTTTATGTCTCTCTTTAATCATTCTCACTGCAGTTTACACACATTATTTCTTGTCTTACCCAGTATGAGCTCACAGAACAGATTATTCCCTTCTGTGCAACAGCATGGCCTGGATTTGCCACAGTTCTCTGTCTTTGTACGTTATGGAGGCAAGTTAAAGGATATCTGATGATTTCTGTTACTCTGCCTGCAGGCTCTCCAGCCAGTTTGTGTTTCCCTTGAAGAGCAGCCCCTCTAAGCAATGGGATTTGAAGCTTTACCCAAACTTAGTTGAGTTATCAGGACATCACTCTGACAAGACTCTCCATGCTGGGTTACAGAGGCAAACAAAATACAGTGATGTATGCAAGATGAAAGTGATCAGCAAGGGGCTCGAGCCACTCAGTGACTTTTTGGTAGACTGAAATGTGATGGAGCTCTCATCGACCTCACCCAGGTATGTGCTAGGACCAAACTGTTCAGGTCTTTTGAATGTGAAATGGAATTTACAGCCTAATTCCTTTTGGCAAGAAAAAAGACCTGAAACTCTCTAGGAATCAGCAAATGAACTCCTGAATTTAATTGCATGACTATTCCATGCCATCTTTCACATGATGAAACAAATGTATCATGATTGCATTGTCCTAAACCAAGATAATGTTCTTTTTCTCTCATGTCTTTTTTTAAAAATCTGGATTGATATTTGGCTTGGGATGAAATGCTGCTCATATTGAACGGACAAAAATTGTCAGAAAGTTCAAAGACTTATTTGGAATTCCTGTTACTGAACTATCCAAAGTGCATTGGTAAAATTTTGCCTTAGGGTGTTATTGGGATCTCAGTTTCCAAGATTTCCAGACTTGTTTAGTTTCAGCCAAGCTAATAATCTCCCTCAGTGGCATTTGGTTCTTTTCCTTCTATTCTTTATCAGGAATTTTAAGATACATGTGAGAATAGAGAAAGCAGAAAGTGACAAAATATAGTCAGCAGCAGGCTGGACATCTCCAAAATCTTCAGCAAAGAGCTAATTTTGACTGGAGGATAATTTTCTGGTTGGGGACTTGTCTTTGGTCAGTGGCTGACTCAGGAAATCTGCAGCAAAATAAAAGGATCTGTTCTTTCATTTGGGGTTTAACTCAAAGATGGGATAAACCTGCCCTCTCCAAACTGGTCAGGGAGGATCAGTGCCACTGAATGTGATGCTGCTGCGGCTGAGCTGTCACTGTGCCTCTCACTGAGCTGTGCTCACCACCTAACTTACAGATCCTGTACATTAAAAGTTCTTCTCTAATACCTGAATCACTGACTCTACCCGGGAAACAGGGGCATGTTCCTTCTAACCCAACCAAATGGTGAATTTTCTTTGGGGAAGGTTAAAAGCAAAATAATAAGGAAAAGGGAAAAAAAAAAAGAAGTCACAGAATGCAGGCAGTTCCCACCCCAGAGCACTGCTCTCTTGTTTGCTGAACTACAATGGACACCTTTGAGCATCTGCTTAAAAAAGAGATGGAAAAATAAATTTCAAAGAACCACAACAATTTCCACTGTTGGGAATGCTTTTAGCAACTCTTCAGTGGTCCTAATTTTAGACCATTTTTCAGTTAAATTTAGCAATTTCTAAAATTTAATTACAAAGTTATTTTTATTTTTATTGCTATCGTTCAGCCTGATAGCAAATTATGTCTTTGAGATTTCATTTTGGGTGTACACTGGAGCATCTTTCTGGAAATGCTGCCCTTGATTTGAACATTCTTCCAAGGGAGATGTGCACAAAAAAAAATCCACATCCAGCAGTCACATAAGTAGTGTGTGCCTCATTAGTATGGCTAAAGCTAAAGATCAGAAATGTTGCAGATGAACATTATGGCTACACACTGTCTCATCTTTTCCTTTTGGGAGCAATGAAGGAAGCATTTAGCTAAAGCACTTGCATAGGTAATGTTGCCATCTTGCTTTCCTTCTGAATTGGCAACTGTCTGCAATTTGTACATGAAATATGGAGCATAAATACTGCTCCACTGAGGGGAAATATGGTGAGGTAGAATTCAAAACAGAAGTGGGGACTAAAGGGCCATTAGGTTTTTTTATTAGCACTACCTCACAAATATTCCAGCGTGCTGATGGACTTCTCTCGCCACAAACTCTCAGTGCAGACTCTGGGGCTGCCCAAGGGGGATAGAGCAGGATGCCAATATTTGGAAAGACTGGAGAAAATTAGACAGAGATGAAAGAAAAAAGAGTTAAACCTTAGGGCTGTTTGTTCCACTCCCAACAAACTGAGGCATCTCAGAGGAGGGCACAGACCTGACTTCAAACTCTCATGAAGGACTTGAGAATTAGTGAAGGTCTGGCACAGGAGAAGTTCTGGTCACTTTGCTCACTGCTTCCATGAGTATTCCACACAGATCACACAGGATTAACACAAAGCATTGGGTGATCACCTTAACCTGGCTCAGCTTCCACCCTCCCAGTCTCTCACCCTGCTATTCCCACAGCTCTCACATCCCCACACCCGTGTGCACCACAGCAAACTCTTCCAGTGGTTAAATGAGTTCCAGGGTGCCTGAGCTGGGCTGAAGGGGAGGCTGGGGTGAATTTGTGGATCTGAGAACAGTTCAGCACTTCTCATCTCAAAATACCCTGCAAAAGTGCTTGAAATATCTTCAATTCTCCTTGAATTAAATCCTTGTTCAATTTTTTCTTCCTTTTGTTGTTGTTTTTCCCACCTTTGCCATTTCTGCAACAAAGCAAAGAGTAGCAGAACCCTCCAGATTTCTTTGCTTCTACTTTTTGAGAACCTTCTCACAAAGCCACATCCCTGATCCCATTTCCTGCATTCCCTTCACTGTGGAAGTGCTGTGCTTTCATTATTGAGACATCATATTTCCCTACTTTAAATCCTCTGCAACTCTGTGAAATTTGAAGTGACAATCAAAGCCAGACTCTACTTGAGGAAATGATGGTTTGTTTTGTGGTGCTATCAGCAGATCATGGCTTTGGGGACTCAAAGTTCCACAGGATTTCATAACCCTCCACAGCATCTTTGTCACCAGTGTCTCCCTGCCCAGCCTGTGCTGGAACAATTCCTTGCCTTCTGTTCAATTCACACACCCTCATCCTTCCAAGCTCCTTAGGCAGTCTTACATTCTCCCATCATTTTTTCAATGCCCAGATGCCTTCCTAAAACAAAAAGAGGCCAGGATGGCTTTTCCATGGCACGAGCATCTGTCTGTCACTTGGCACATTCAATCCCCCACGCTTCCACACTCTCCTCAGGAGTGATCAGGAATTCACGCCATCCTCTGGGTGGGTTTGCTTTAGTTTCCTTTCTTTGGTGTCCTTGCCAGATCCTGAGGGTTCCTTCAGGCTCCATCCTGTCCCTGTGAGATGCCTGAGCACAGGGGATGCTGCAGACTCCCCTGGTGCCTCCCTGGTGTGCCTGGCCCTGCACAGCTCCTGGCACCCTCTGAGCAGAGCAGCCCAGGGTTGGTTTGGCTCACCTGAGCAGGAACCTGCCTGTCCACCAAAACCTCCTCTCTTGCCTTAGGCAGGATTTAATTGACCGCTTAGAGGATTCAGGAATTAGGGAGGCTGCTCACTTCTGCTCCTTGCAGAACGCCTGTGGTGGAGCTGAGCCACTTCCAGAGGAGGCAGCACATCCAGCAGCCCCTGCTCCACTCCAGCTCCAAGAGCTTCAGGCTTTTCCCATCCCTGCTGCAAGTTCTGAAGGGAAGCAGCCAGCCCCAGGCATAAATCCACAGTGATTTGTGAGCCACTGGCAGGCTGCTGGTTTAATCTGTACAGGCTCAGATGTATGAGATCTTTATGAAGGCTTCAGCTACAAAAAAATGCAATTTTATGTTCCATGTCCCTGATTGCCTTGGCATGTGCTGGACTTTGCTTAGAACTTTGAGAAGGAAATCAGTAGCAAGTCCTGCTGCTTCCAGCTCCTCAGATCTGGTTCTTCTCCTTCCCCATGTCCATAACACAACCCTCTGCTACCCTCCGTTACCTTCTGCTCTTCTGCCACTGACAGATGCTTGTCCTCTTTGGGTTTTAATCTCCATTTGAGCTTTATTTTGTCCTGAATTCTGCTCTAAAGTCAGGATATCTATTATCTATGACTCATGCGTGTGCATGTTCCAACATGTAACTCAGCTACAGGGCAAGTTAAAGATCCGTTTTTGGAAAATAAATCCTTTTCTCACTGCATGTTTCTCCAGGTGTGTAACTGTGGTGGGTGTCTCCCACGGAACAATGAACTTCTTTCATGCAGCTCCTTAGGAATGGTGGAAATCACAATATAAGTCTGGAAAAGGAGGCATGTGAGCAAACAATAGTAATGATGGTTAATGAACACCCATGAGGTGCTGGGAACCAAAGATCCTTCTCAGGCTAACGGGAGGTGGTGCCTGACCAACCAAAGGCACCTCTGAACTCTCCTGTGACAACAGTGGGAACAGAAGAGACTGTTGCCCGAGGTGAAGTGTTGCTTTACAAGAACTAAACAAGAAATAACTGTGCCAAACACAGACATTTCCCTACGAAACTGGCTGCCAGTGCTCGTGGGGCACTGTGGTTTTATCTGAGTTCATGGAAGAAGGCAGCTGGAAAACCTCAAAACTCACTGGAGGAGAGAACAAAAAGGGCTTCAGGGCACAGAACTGGCTAGGAAAGTGTCTTTGAAAGCTGCCAGCCTGGAAACTGCTAGCTATTGCTGACCTTTCCCATGTTTACAGAAGCAAAATTTTCAACACCTGTAACCGGGAGGGAATGAGCTGAAGAAAGATCTGACTCACATCGTCATTTTCACCTCCTAGGAGAAACAATTCTGTAAGGCTTCAAACACTCACCATGCAAGCCACAAGGCAGTGTCCCTGGAGAACAAGCTGTCTCTGAGCTCTGCCACCCAATTTCATTCCTGGTGTGCATTCCACATCCCTCTCCAGCATCCTGACACCACACTCTGGCTGTTCACTGCTGTTGCTCCATGCCCTTGCCTCTCTCCCGTGCTCCTGCCAGCCTGGCAGCAGCCAGGGCAGATCCTGCCTGACCTCACCCTGCAGCTCTGCTCTCCATGAGGGGCTTCCATGAGGTCTCTCTGCTCTCTCACTGGCACCACTGGCAGTGCAGGGCTTGGGCAGAGCAGGTTCCTGCTCACTGAGCTGAGTGATGCTGCCCAGGCTCAGGGGGACAGGAGCTGGGCAGAGCAGCACCCTGGGGCCAGGCTCCCTCGCTTGGGATGCAGGTGAGAAAGGGGTGCTGTTGATGTAGGCACTGCTGGGATGTGTAAGAGCCTGAATGAGAGATGCAGGACTCCAGGCAGCTCTCCAAAATGCAGTTTATTACATCCAAGAGTTACAGCAGTCCAGGGTGGTGGGTGGCAGAGCTGTGCCTACAGCTGTCAGCTCCAGCTGCAGGCAGGCCTGGAGACCCTTAGTGCCTGGAGACCCTTAGTTTAGGTTACAAATGCATTATATACTTTTCTTTTGGTTACAATGCATTACATACTTTTCTTTGCTGAGCATCTTAATACAGTAGAACCAATCTATACCTTAACTTTAACCTATAGCCTATCATAACTACTATAATTACCATATCCAAGTTTCTATTCTCCAATCACTAAAAGTTAGTACACTACAGTTTAAGCTAGAAGTTGTTTTTCAGTTTTCTTGCAGTGGAAAATTCTGAGACCTTTTTTCTACTAGCAACATTGGCAGGCTTGTTTGCCTGTGCTGTCTTTGTGCTTGGTAAAAACATCTTGTTTGAGGTGGGTTTATCCTTTGCTCTAAGTCATAAAAACCCCTTCTAACTAACACACACTTTGCCCCCTTGGTTATCCAGTAAGACTGGATCAGCAATTCTTTTCTTCTATATCAAAACTTGCTTCCATCTCTATTTCTTCTTCGGATTCTACATTCAAAAATCTTTCTGCTAAGCACACATATCTGTGAGACTTTCTTGTCAAACTTTCATCCTTCCCAACAGGGATGTTCTTGCAGGGAGAATAAAGAGTGAAGATGTTGCCCAGCCTGTCAGAGTCCTCAGGGAGATGCTGAAATGCTGGGAGACAGGACAGATATAATAATATCTCATTATTCAGATTTCTGAGAAAAGCTCAGTGGAGAAAAAGCAATTCACTGGTGTTGAGCTTTTGGATCATTTTTTGGTTATCCTGTGCAACCTGAGGATATTTAAATATCTGCTTTCCCAAAAACAAACCAATGAGACTGAGGTTGGGATGTGGTCATCTGGCACCCGTGGCTGAGACTCAAATCTGCACATTGCATAATTAGTGATGAAATTCCATGTGTTGGCAATGCCAGTGACAATCCAGCTGCAGCACAAAGCTCGTGCAGTTGTCTCCATGTGCTTCTCCTGTTTCTTGAAGGAACTCAGTATTTCATCTTCCTGCAAAATATTTAACCAATTCCTTTCTCTGTACAAAGCAACTTGTGACACAGGGTAAGGAGAAAGTTCATTGGAAATAGCCTTGAGGGATTTTTATTAATATCTCACTGGTACCAGAATGTGGGTTTGGGTTCTTTCCCCTTTGTTAAAGTTTATTTTATACTAAGTTTATAACTGCAACTGAATTATTTTTCCTGCCTATAAAATACCAAGAAAACAGAACTACAATCTGTGAAAATGGCAATAATGTACTTTTCTTTTTTCAATCTGAGGTAGATGTATTTATCTCTATTAATGCTAGACAGGCATATTTTAGAGATTCATGGCTGAATTCATGTAAAGCCAGGCACAACAGGGAGAAATATAGGCATGGTATTTTTTTGGTTAGTGCAGTTTTAATGAGCAGATGAAAAAGAACAATCCTTTTCATGCTCTTCTCCTGCAAGAGCAATTCCATGATTATTGATTGTCACTAGAAATAACTGTCTAATATTGAAATAGCTGTTTGAGGCACAGGATGCACAATGTTCATGCTGCTTGAGCTTTTTATTTCAAAGTGTTATCAGTACTCATAAATCAGAGTTACACCTGATTTCCTTCCATAAGATGAGATTTAATTACAAGATTCAATTATTTCTGTACTCAAGACTGATTTCTGGAGAAAGAAGCGATAGAGAAGAGGGACACAGAAGGGTGATGCAGAACCAATCACAGTTACACATGCACTCCCAGGCCTACAAGCCAAGACATTCCCATTTCATCATTCACAGAAATAAATTATCTCAGCAGTGTGAACATTGCTAATTTTTTTCCTGGGTATTTAAATGATGTTAACAAATTTTATCTCATCATCCAATTCTGCAGTGTTCTCATCTAGGGCTTAAAAACTGATTCACCCCAGCTGTTGGGGTCATGGTCCCAGTTCCCCAAAATACAGATGGGGAGGGAATGGGACAGACCTGAGAACTGCAGCAGTGCCAAAGCTGCAAGAGGAATGTCTCATTTTCCCTCACAGCTTCACAGCATGCCCAGACAGGCTCTTTTGAATTAAATGCACATAGATAGGTGTGGGAAACCTCTCCACAGATATTATTAATGGTTTTTTCATCATCATGCACTGCCTAGGTTAACCCTTATGGTACATAGCAACTGTCCTTAAGAAAAATAATTTTCTCAGCAAGGCTTTCTAGACAAGACCCTTCTGTGCCCCAGTGCTGTGTTGTGGAACAGCTCTGTGTTCTGAGGCTGAGGGAGCCCTGCTGAAGGTGGAGGAGGAGCAGAGGCAGGGACACCCAGCCCTGCAGGTGTCCCAGCGCCATGGATGGTGCCAGTTTTCCTCTCCTTGGCAACACGGCCTCTCCCTCGCACTGTCTGCTCAGCACAACTCCCAGCCCAAGTCAGCTGTGCCTTTGTGACCCCGGGAAGCTCTGAGTGCTCAGAGCCTTGGGGTGGGCAGGGCTGGGCTCCCAGCCCCGGGGCAGTCATGGGGGCAGAGGCACAACCTCAGTCCCTTTGATCAGTGTGGCTGGCAGGGGCCCTGGCACAGGGTGTGCAGTGGCATCCTGTGCTCAGTCTGCTGTCAGCTCTGAGTGTGACATTCCCTGAACACCTACGAGTTACCCTCCAGCTTTGATCATCTCAGTCTGTTGGGAAACAGAGATTGTGTGATACCACTGAGCTGGGCTTCTTGGAGTCACAGATATCCAGCAGTTAAATCTGCAGGCAAAGGTAATGCACAAGGTTTGGCCCACAGAAAGTATTTTCTGTAGGATAATGTTCACCACATTCTTTCACTGCTCTCAGGAAAACACACACTTGGTCTGCTGTGCATCTTGAACAAAACAAGGAGAACCTTCTCACACTGCCCCTTTGCCCTCCTCTGCTCTGGGAGACGCTCACTGCTGTGCCTGCAGTGTGGGGAAGCTGGCAGTGTGCAGTGCTGCCCTTTAAGAATGTTCCCTATTCCACTGGGACAGAGGAGCACCTCAAAAAGCACAGAAATTATTTTGTAATGGACCTGATTTACTGCACCTGTGTTCCCCTGGGTCAGCTGCCAGGGTGCAGGTCTGGTGCACAAGTTTTGGCAGTGCTTGGTGACAAGGAATGGCAGTGCCATGCCCAGCCTGCTCCAGGAATGCCAGTGCTCCTGGAAGCACAGCCACAGTAATTAACACATTTGCACCTGCTGCTGACTGTGACAGGCTCAGCACTGTGGGGACCTTCTGTTCCCCACAGGCAGCTCTGCAGCACCTCCACATCCTCAGTGAATCATTCCTTCAGTGAGGCAGTCACATTGTCTGACTCTTTGCACAGGGAAAAATGCCACAGAAGCACAGGAGGGTTTGGGTTGGAAGGAGCCTGAAGGATCACCTGGTTCCACCCCTCTGGCACAAGCAGGGGCAGCTTCCACCAGCCCTGGCTGCTCCAAGCCCCATCCAGCCTGGCCCTGGACACTTGGAGCCCAATCCTGTCACTGCACTGGCTCAGTTCTGTCCCAAACACCCATCCTGACTCCTGGCTGGTGAGAGCACAGGCCCCAGGGTGTGTGGGCTGGGAGGGTCTGTGATTTGCTTTACTTTATCTGTGCACACACACACACAGATGGAGTTTCAGGGGGAGCCAGTTCTGGGGTTTTACTGGCACCAGGTGTCTCTTCTGCTGTGGTGTTTGCTTTGCAGATTTGTGCCATCCCCGTGGCACTGCCTTGGTCAGTGACTGCCACAGGAGCTGTCGGTGCAGGTGTTCATTCATCCTGTGATGGGATGAGGGAAAATCCCTGCTGCTTGTCCCTCCCTGGGCATGTCCCTTCACAGGCCCTGTGGGGCTGTTTGGATGCAGCCCCTTCAAAAGGAGCCTCCAGGAGCCCCTTCCCAGAGGAGGGGAGGGGGCTGTGTGAGCGCTCTGCTCCCAGCTGGGTCACACATACAGGCAGGCAGGCTTCCTTGCAATGTTTGGAACTTGTATTTCTCATTGGGTCAGACATACTGAGGAGAAAAAAAAATGTATTTAACTATTACAGTTTGTCGAAGTTCCAGTTAAGCTTGAAGTTAGGCAAAAAGGAAAACAGAGCTAGGGAATACAATCATTTTTCATCAGTGACTTGAGATAAAAGATTCAGTGAGAGGCACCCTCTGAAGAGCTAAACTGATGATGAGTTCTGGAGACATAGATCTCTGTTCTGACAGGACCTAATGCTACATAAAAGATATTCTTCAAGAAGCAGTGCTTTAAACATTTACTGGTCAGAAACAAGACTCTTAACGTGCACATTTATGCAAAATATAAACCACAATATTAACCTTTCCTGAGAGCAGATAAACATGCTGTGCATTGCTTGGAAGGCATTAGAAATGTCATTTCAAGCATCCTGATTTTCTTCTGCCTCTTCTTTTTTATCATACAGTGGGAATAGTGTGCAGGATCACTGCAGGTTGTGCAGGACTGCAGCTTGCATGTGCTGCCTGTGGTACAGAGGCACTCAGCTCCCATGGCTTGGCAAGGAGAGTCCCAGCTCTGAACAAGCTCAGGACACTCCAGAATTCTGCTGCTCTCATCATCCACGCAGCACATGCAGCAATGTGGGCATCAGGGTGCTGTTCCCAAGCTGCTGGAGCCTGGGCAGTGGGCTCACTCTTCTCCTTGTGCCATGCTCAGGAGCAGCTCCACTCCATCCTGCAGCATTCTCCTGCCTGCCCTCCTGCTCCAAGCTGGGCTGGCATCTGTACCAAGGGGGAATTGGCAACTGAGTGCTGTTCTGAGGAAGCTGATGGCATTTTCTGGACGCCAAGGGGTTTATCAATTGCTTTAGTCACTAAGACACACCCAGCCCAGTGAGAACCCAAGTTCCACATCCTCTCTTAGAAAAGGCCAGCAGCATGCCTCAGTGCCCTGGCCCACAGGAATCAGCCTTTACCCAGACAATGAGAGCCTTTGTTCCATGGGAAGAGGGCACCTGACTGAAGCAGGTGACACCCACTTGATTCTGAGACCTGGGGAGGTTAAAGCTCCCTGACACTTTGGGATGCAGTGTCTGCAGAGGAATGGGCCCCTCCAAGACACCCTGCTCCAGCTGGCTGGGCTGTTTGCTGATGTTGTTATCACTCTGCTATCAGTGGTGCTATCAACCCCTCTCCACGCTTGGTGAGTTTCCCTTTGTTGTCATCCAGGCCACAAGGTGATCCCTCAGCTGTGGTCCCCACGATGAGCTCCACTGAAGCCAGACTTTGTTTGCTTCCCTGGGATTTCACAGGTGCAGCCAGTCACGGAGTTCAGGCACATGTTCCTCTGAAGGGATAAAAACAAAATTCCTGATCAACCTAGAAATGTTGATGTGAAACATTTTCTGTGAAAAATCAGCCAAGTCCGTGAGGGAACAGGGAGGAAGAGCACGGGTCTGCTGGGGAGTGGCTGAGGGGGCTGGGGATGCTCAGCCTGGAGAAAAGGAGGCTCAGGAGCTCCCTGGCAGGAGGCTGTGCCCAGGTGGGGTCAGTTCTCTTTTCCCAGGCAACAGGACAAGGGAAAACAGCTTCAAATTGCACCAGGGGAAGTTTAGGTTGGATACTGGGAGCATTTCTTCCCAGCAAGGACTGTCCAGCCCTGGCACAGCTGCCCAGGGCAGTGCTGGAGTCCCCATCCCCAGAGGGATTGAACAGGCTCCTGGATGTGGCACCTGGGGACATGGGACAGTGGTGGCCTTGTCAGTGCTGGGGAGCAGCTGGACTGTGATCTCAGAGTGCTGTTCATCAAGGCTGTTGTGATTCTGTGTCTAAGGAGGAAGTGGAGAAGAAGAAAAAGGGACAGAAACTCGTGCGCAAGTTTGCTGGCCCAGTCCACCAGGAGTGCATTCTGTGCCAGTCATTCACATGAACGTGCTGAGATAGGATTAGCTTTGACTTCTCTGATACTTATCTGCATAATTTGTTCTATGTTTTCACTTATCTCTTCTTCAAAAAGGAAACATACCAATAACAGAATGCGTGGGTCAAGTTCTATTTATCGATTTAATTTGTTTTGGCTACAAGGTGGAGATTAGAACATGCAAGTGAGAGGGAAATAGGCTGAATATGAAGGCAGGTGATCTGAATGCACAGCCAGAAACCTGGGCCTGGACCATCCATTGCAAAGCCCCTACTTGGGTCAGTAACACTTTCCTGTAAAAGGGAACTGATGTAGTCAGGTTCAAACTTGCCTCTGGTGAGCCAAAAGGATCTGCTCATTAAATATAAACCACAAGTGTCTCAGACTCCCCATTCTGGATTATCCTAAACAAGATTGATTTTTTTTTTTAAATTAGCTTGTGAATGCAGCTGAAAATCACTTTTCTTTTTGTAACTGTGGTATTGTACAGCTGTCTCATGGCCAGAGTGTTTTGGGAAGAGGATTTAAGGGAAGGTGCTTTCTGCTCAGCTGAAGAACAGAAATTCAAAGGAGAAGCAAACCTTCACTGGCATTCACAACATCTTGCCCCTGAGAGGAAAGGGCAGTGGGTGTTGGACACCTCCATGGGTGTCAGAGTAAGGGACTTGTACAGAGAGAGCAGTTCATCCTGCAGGCAATCCAGGTACACCCTCTGAGCAAAGAGATTTTTCCTACAAGAAAATCAGTAGTGGAAAGGGAATGTAAGAAAGAGTGATATTTAATGTGATGTGAGAGAGATAATTCATGGCAGATGATGGTGACAGCTGGGGAAACAGTGTCAAACTCCACAGAGTGATGGAGGGGAGTTACTGGCTGTACACACAGGGAATTGCTGCTTTCCCCTGAATAAAACATCCTTTGCTTTCACACGTACTCGCTGCTGTGGCAGGCAGGACAGGGCAAAGGAAAAAGGATACTTTCAGTTAAGACCTTCTAGGAAGGATTTTTTTTTTTGTTGGTTTCTTATTTTGCAGAAGAGCCTTATTTTTAAATCCAAGCTTCCCTGCTCTCAGCAGAAGGCAGCTGGAACTGAACCCTGACACAATCTAGGGTGATATTGTGTGTGTGAGCACTGGGGTCATGGTTAGACTTGATGACCTTAAAGGTATTTTCCAGCCTAAATAGGTCTGTGAGTCAGGGGAAATCATAACTAGCTAGGGTAACAGCTGGGACTGACCAGAAAGGACTGTCTGCTTTTCCTTGACTCAAAATGCAGACTGTGATTCCTGGGAATGCTTCTCCTTGGACAGGAGCCTGATCAGGGCTGGCTCCTCCTGCCATGGGGTTTTACAGAGAGGGCTCAGGAGGGTCCATTGCCAGAGCAGGATCACACAGTGATTCCCTGCTGGGACTCACTTGGTGCCCAGGGTCAAACCAAGCTGGGAAATCTTGAGTTGAAGCTGAGCCAGAGTCAAGGGACATTCACCAGCTGCTCGAAGGACTCTGCTGGGTCCCGTCTGGGAGGGATCTCTCCCCAGACCAGAGGGGGTCCCCCATCAGGAGAGCAATTCTGTGTTTATTACCTGCTTCTACCTTCGCCCCGGAGCCAGGAATGTTGCAAGTGAGCGAGCAGCTACAAAAGAACCATCTAACTTTTATGACCTGAAGTCATAAATCTGTGATAGTTTGTTTTCACTGTGGCTTTATTTGCTACTTGTCTCAAAAAAGATCGAGAGAGCCAAGGGCAGAGCAGGCTGTAAGGAATGAGGTGATGGCTTTGTCCTCAGTCTCCTCCTGCTCCAGCAGAGCCCAGTGTGGCACAAACAGTTGTGGACAGCCCTCCCCTCCAGCCTGAGGAACAAACCAGGCACGAGGGGTCTGTGGGCTCATCAGAAACTCCTCACGCTGCTCACACTGCTCATCAGAAACACCTCACGCTGCCCACAGGGCTCTGCTGAGCTGGGCCTCACAAGTCTCCCTGCTCTGGGGAGTTTTTGGGCTTGTGCTTGCCCATGGACAGACCTCCCCCTCTGGAGAAAACAGGGGATTTGGAAAAGCTGAGGTGAGCAAAGAAGGAAAACTTCTGTCCAAAGAGTTCAGATCAAAGTTAGACAAGGAAGATGCTGGAGGCAGGAGGGAAAAAAGTAATCTGGTTTGCTTTTGTCTTCCAAAAGAAAATGAGCCTAGGAAGAAACACACCAAAGAGTGACAATGCCTGGATTTGTGAGCAACTTTCCTGGGCACTCCAAGAGCTTGGGCCAAGAAATATTTGAAGCTGTGAGAGCACTGGGTCCTTCAGAGCAGACGGACACAATGACAGCTTCCTCCATGGTGTGCACCGAGAGGAATGATGGCCTGGGCCCCTCTCTAAGCAGTTTCTGCCTCTGCAGCCCCACGTCCCAGGCTGGCAGTGCTGGAGCTGCCTGCCCTGTGCCCGTGATCACTGTGCTGTGAAAATGACCTGGAACAGGCTCGTGGACATGGCTGCTCGTTTATAACACAGCAGAAAAAGTCATTGCCACTGCCAAGGAAAGACAAAAGGCCACCAAACAATAACCCAGCCGTAAATGAAGGCTATAAATATGGAGATAGGTGGGAGGTAACTACAGGCTTCCTCTCACACCAGGTTGGAAAGTGTCCTTCAGGTCAAGATGCTGTGTGTGCCATGAGCAACTTTTTCTGATCAGAATTTTTTCAGTGGGAAAAAAAAAAATCTGCTTTTCTTACTTCCCATAGGTCAACATTAGGATGCAAGGTCAGAGCTCTGCAAGGATTTGAAAGTAAGCTTGAAAAATCAATTCAAAAATATGATTGATTGCACAGAATGAAGCTGTGGGGACAGGTGAGAGCAAAAGATTGCACAGAGATCATGGTGCATTGAAAAATCACCCTGATTGCAGCTGCCTTCATGCTGTGGCTGCCCTCCTGAAACTGTTCTCTGCAAGATTCATTGGGCAAAGGCTGAAATGTTATTTAGTTGTGCAATAATGCCATAACTGTGCCACAGCCATAGCTGCTGCCAGGTGGGTGAGAACAGTTGATTTGCATTAAATCCTGAGGACATACTTCAGGCAGCAGTTTGCTCCTGCATTGCTGGGTTTCAACCCAATTCCTGATCCCAGATGCAGGTCTGGCAGAGGATGTACACACACATTTAGGGCTGGATTCATCTTGGATGGATTGTGTGTGTGCTGGCCACATCACAGGAGCTGCATCGGAGAGGAGAGGAGAGGAGAGGAGAGGAGAGGAGAGGAGAGGAGAGGGAGAGGAGGGGAGAGGAGGGGAGAGGAGGGAGGGAGGGGAGAGGAGGGAGAGGAGGGGAGGGGAGGGAGGGGAGGGGAGGGAGGGAGGGGAAGGGAGGGGAGAGGAGGGAGGGGAGGGGAGGGGAGGAGAGGGAGGGAGGGGAGGGGAGGGGGAGGGGAGGGAGGGAGAGGAGGGGAGAGGAGAGGAGGGAGGGGGGGAGGGGAGGGAGGGGAGGGGAGGGGAGAGGGAGGGGAGGAGGAGAGGAGAGGGAGAGGAGAGGAGAGGAGAGGAGAGGAGAGGGAGAGGAGAGGAGAGGAGAGGAGAGGAGAGGAGAGGAGAGGAGAGGAGAGGAGAGGAGAGGAGAGGAGAGGAGAGGAGAGGAGAGGAGAGGAGAGGAGAGGAGAGGAGAGGAGAGGAGAGGAGAGGAGAGGAGAGGAGAGAGACTGGGTTCAACAGCAGAAGGAGAGAAAAGGACAAGGCACAACTGGATCTGTGACCTTCGTACACGAAGCTTGGGGAGCTGCTGATGCTCCTCGGCTCGGGCAGGCTACCGGCGATCTCCCAGTGCCCTCTGCTGACACCAGACCAGAGCAGCCTCTGCAGAAGCCCGAGAGATACCAACCGAGTTGCTCAACAGCGATCCCGAGCTCTTCATTCCTCTGGCAGCGCAAAACCACAACAATTCCCCTCTGGGAAAACGCTGGAGCGGCGCTGGCCCGTCCCTTCCCGCGGCTCCTGCGGGGATGCCCCGTGTCCTGCCCGTGCCTGCCTGCCCACGGAAACACCCGGGATTCAGCCCTGCAGGATGCCGTGGAAAAACACTCCGGGGAGACTGGCTTGTGCACCACGTCGTGTGTGAGGGGGATGATCCTCCTGTGCCAATGCAGCGTGTTTCTGTGTCCGTGTGTCCACGTGTCCGTGTGCCCGTATGTCCGGGTGCAGGGGTGCTCACAATCTGCTTCGCCTCCCCAGCTGATTCCTGCCTGGTCTCGGTGCCCTCTAGTGTTGTGAATGCTCCAGTATGTAAAAAAACCCTGTAAAACTGGTCTCTGCTTCAGAATTCCTGCTTTTGCTAACTCTCGATGCACTAATTCCGTTAATTATGCAGCACAGTTACAACTGAACGGAGACAACGTGACCCTGAGCATATCGGATGATCACAGCACCAGACACCTGAGAACACGGTTCTGTAAGCTGAAGCTCGCATCTCTAGGGCCTCAGCCTGCAAACCACACCCAGACCTGCCGGCTGTGCAGCACTCTACCTGACACAGCCATCCCTGCATCTGGGTTAGCAGCTCTCCCAGATGTTCTCCTGGCTGTGGCTGCTGATTGAGCTGGGAAATAATCCACCTCAGTACATCCAGCCCAACAGACAGGAACTGGGATTAGGCTGGACTGCCTGGTTTGGTCTCAGACCCAGAGCTGGTGGGCTCAGGCTGGTCGGAGTAGCGTGGCTGCACAGGACCTCAGTGAGGACCACCACTAACCACCACTAACCAACTACAAACCACTAATTACCACTAACTAACCACAAACTATCACTAACCAACCACTAACCACCATAAGCTACCAGAGCCGGGCGCGCTGCCGGCGAATCCTTCCCGGCTGCGATCGGCTCCCAGCAGAGCCCATCCCGCCGGTGACCTCTGCCGACGGGACAGCGCTCGGCGGCGGCACCGCTCTGGGACAGCTCCCGCGGGTGTTTCCGTGCCCCCACGGACCGCCCCGTGCCGCGGGTGATGCAATGGGGCGATTGCATCAGGCGCGGCCCCGCTGAGCCGCCCGCCCGTGCGAGCGCTGAAGTCATCCAAGTCATCCCCCCCCCGCCCCGAGCGGCTCCTCCGCGCTCCCCTCGCTGCGAGCTGGCGGCAGCGACCGGCTGGAACACCGCGTGAGAAACGCCACCGGTTAGGGAGGGACAGGGAGAGGGAGCAGGTCCCGCTGTGGGGGCTCAGCCTGGAGAAAAGGAGGCTCAGGGGGGACCTTGTGGCTGTGCACAGCTCCTGACAGGAGGGGACAGCCGGGGGGGTCGGGCTCTGCTCCCAGGGAATCGCGACAGGATGAGAGGAAACAGCCCCAAGTTGCACCAGGGGAGGTTCAGGTTGGATATGAGGAAAAACTTCCCAGAAAAGTGGCCAGGCACAGGTTGTCCAAGGCACTGATGGAATCACCTTCCCTGGAGGTGTTCAAAAGGAGCGTGGGGTGGCACCTGGGGGCATTGTTTGGTGGTGAACATGGTGCATACTGGGTTAACTTTTGGACTCGATGCTCTTAAAGGCCTTTTCCAGCCATGATAATTTTGTGAAGTTGACTGCTCAACAGAATTTCATTAAATCCTTTATTTCAATAAATCCTTTCAATTATTCCAACTTGACAGTCTGAAGCTGCTCCACAGTGGCAGTGGGCAGCTGAGGAGAGTTCTCAAAAGGCATTGGCTGGAATGACTGCGCCTGAAGTTTGAAAGGAAAGAGAGAGAAATGGGGACCATTCCCCAAAATAACAGGTTTAAACCCAAACATGGTTCAGGTACTCATCCTGGCACAGCAACCAGTACGGCCCAGGGCACAGAAATGAGCAGCACTGAGTGCCCATCCTGTCCCTCCCGGAGGCTGGGAAGGCAGCGGGAGGGCAGGAAGGTCCTGTCGTGGGTCTGGGTCAGGACTGATGGGCAGCAGTTCGGGCACAGCGCACTGAAGGGCGAGCACTAAGGGCCGTCACTGGGAAATTGAACTGCCCCTGCACAAGGAGGTTCAGTTCCACACGCCAGTTTGGTTCACGCTGTGGTAAGAGTCGGTCATTGCACGGCACTCCTGGGATAACTCTGCGGCTCCCCAGAGCTACCCAGAGACCGCGGGTGAGTCACGGCAAGTGCTGGGAGATGTGAATGCTGATCCTGGGAGATGCGAATGCTGATCCTGGGAGATGCGAATGCTGATCCTGGGAGAAGCCCTCTACTCTGGGGCTGGCCGTGCCCGGTGTGTGCTGCCCACACAAACCATACACACACTGCACAAAGTACACATGGTACACACACTGTGCGTGGCACTCGGAACTCGGGAGTTTATTCCTTCCTGGTGCTCCCCCACGGCCGGGCCCTGGCTCCTTCAGCCTCCAGCCCGCACCTGAGGCGCCGGACAACCTCGGGTCTTCGGAACAAGGTCCTGCAAGCCCGGGGGTCTCTAGTGTCACACGCCGGCCGGTGACAGCGGGACACGCCGGCGCGGCTGTGCCCAGACTCCCCCCGGCGCGGAGCTCGGGCCCCGCCGCCCCCCGGCCCGGTGCCGGTGCCGCTCCCCGGCCGCCCCCCGCCGGCGCCGCTCCCCGGCATGGCCCCGCCCCGGCGGCGCCGCCGCCAATGGAGCTGCGGGGCGGGGCGCGGGGCACTCCCGGTGCCCGGGACGGGACGGGCTCCGACCCGCTCCGTTCCACGCGGGGCCGCCGAGTCACTGCCGGTGCGGTGCCGCTCCGGCTCCGCATCCGCGCCGTCTCTCGTGGCCCCGCCGCCCTGCGGGTCCCGGTCCGGTCCGTGCCGTGCTGCTAGCACCGAGACAGGTAATCCGAGGGGTCGCGCACCTGCCCGCCCGCTCGGCGGTCCCGACCCTCCCCGGTGCCGGTGTCACCGCCGGGCGGAGGCGGTTGCGGGGTCGGTGGGACCGGCGGGACCTGCGGCGGGTTCCGCTCCCGGCAGCGCAGCGGCAGCGGTACACGTGGGCTGTAGCCGGTTCCGTGATCACCGCTGAACGCCGGCGGTGCCGGGCGGTACCGGCCCGAGGGGTGCGGGGAGCGGGAGATGCGGAGCCCGGCGCCGCGGTCCCGGGGGATGCGGGGAGGGCGATGCGGGGCGGCCGTGCCGCGGCGGAGCCCCTGGCCGGGACGTGCCCGGGCAAATCCCGGCGCGCTGCCGCCTTCCCGAGCGGGCGGCGGGGGGCGCCGGCGGGGTCTGGCCGGGCTGCGGGGGCGGTGGGCGAGCTGGGCCGGGCCGGGCCGAGCTGGGCCGGGCCGAGCTGGGCCGGGCCGGGGCGCGCCCACGGCCGGCACCCGCGTGGGCGCAGCGCGCTGCCCCCGCAGCCGTCCCGTCCCGTCTCGCCTCGGCTGTTTTTCCAGAAAGGAGCAGCTGCCAGATGCGGGGGTCGGGAGGTTTAGGTTGTGTATTAGGAACAAGTTTTTCCCCCAAAAAAATTCATGCCCCGCCACAGGGAGGGGGGAAGTCACCGTTTGGGGAGATCTAATGGACGCGAGGATGTGGCACTTGGGGACGTGGGTTAGCGCTGGGGGAACAGTTGAACTCCATGGTCCCCGAGAGCTTTCACGGCTACAGTTGTTCTCTGATTATTGCCGGAAGATAGTGAAAGTTACTAAGAATTAAATGTGGGCAAAAAAACAGATGGAAAACCAAAGTTTTATTCAAATTGATAGCAGCTTTGGAGGTGTTACTTGAGATACCTGGAAAGGCAGCGTGTGAGTTTCCAAGGTGGGGCAGCCCTAACTTGGCAAATCACTGGAAAGTGGGCATTGTGCCCTGGGGACTCCTGCTGTGCGCTGAAGAGGGGTGAGAGCAGCCCGGAGCACTTCCTCCCCACCCCAGCCACGGTGCTTTCGCTTAAAGCAAACACAGGTCCCCAGCCACTCCGGATAAAACAATTAGTGGGCAGTTGTGTGTGTGGAATCTCCAGTTTGGGAAACTTGTTGATTTCCCAGCCACGTGGAAAGCCTCAGATTCCACCTTTTTTCCTTCTGTGCGAAGCCCTTTTTCCCAGAGGAGTCTCGCTGTTGTCGAGGTTCTCGCAGCATTGTTTGTAGCACAGGGAGATGAGGAGACACTGCCTGGACCAGAGTGGGGGAATGGCTGAGCAGGAGACTGGAGCTGACTGTGGCCAGCCATGAGGCATGCACTCATATTTTCCAGATAGCATTTTTTTCCCCCCTGCTTTTCACTTGCAGCTCTTATTTAGGATTTCAGCTCTTTGTTCTTAGGTTCCAGTGTATACAAGTGTCTCATCCTGAGGCATGGTGCTGCCTGACTGTGCCAGTCAGTCCTGCAGCAGAGTAGAGATCTCCTGTAATGTGTGTGCTGGCTCACGTGGTGATGTGGAAGAGCCACTGCTGGGTGGGTGTCTGAGCCCCTGAGGGTGGGTCTGGGCACCTCCTGTCCCAGGCAAGCAGAGCCCCAAGGCTGGAGGGCTCAGGGTCCATGGCTGAGAGGGGAAGCAGCCCGCACACCCATCTCCTCCTGACCTGCCTGCACCCCTGCCAGCTCCCCCTGCCCCAGTCCTTGCTGGGCAGATGGGGAGAATCAGCAGCGCTGAAGGTTTCACTGATTGCTTTCATTTTGTTCCTTTTCACTTATTATTTTCCTCACCCTTGTTTTCCTCCCAGAATCCTGTAGCTGCACACAAAAGAAATAGATTGGATTCCAATATAGTCTAATTTTATTTTTTTTTTGAAAATTACACTTTCACAGAGAAAAGACAATGGCTGAGCTGTAGTGCTGTCACAGGGTGGATGAACTGCAGTTCATGCTGTGGCTCTGCTGGAACCATTTCATCTCATGCAGTGAAACTCATTCAGCAGCTCATGGCTTTGGTATCTTAAAGGCTGATGCAGTGGGGAGCCCATTCTGCTCTCCTGCTCAGGCAGGATGTCTCTTTAAGGCAATAAAAGAGTTCCCTAACAAATTAGAGATGTTTTCAAGTATAACTCATACATCTGGGACTGATGGCAGGAGGTTCGTTTTCCCCTCAACCTCTAAGTACGTTGATACTGTGCCCCATGAATACTCATTGTTACTGTGTCACCTTTATATTCCCCCGTGGCAGATAAAATGTGCAGCCCTGGAAGTGTCAGGGAGACTCCATGTGGTTCCCGAAGAGGTGGTGGGAATTGTTGGTTTTGGCTTTTCCTTGGCTTTTCCAGTTGTTTCAGTTGAGCATTAGGTGATCCAAGGTTGCTGCCATACCAGAGCAGCACCAGGTGGTTTAGATGTGTCCTCCATGTACAAATCAAATGTCTTGGGTCTGGTGGTGTTGAAATAAGAATTACAAAGGTGCCCCAGCTCTGAATTTCATGCCTGATACTCTACCACTGTTGGTTCCCTGTATTGTCACACTCGAGCAGCAGCAGACCTGCCCTGTGCCCAGTATCCTGCTGGCACGTTGGGTCTGGCTGTCTGCTCCATCTTGAGTGATTCCATCATCCTGGCAGAGGTCCTTGTGCTTGGAGCAGCTCTGACACAGGATTCCTTTGGCCTGTGTAACTTTCTGTATTTGGCCAACTGCTCTAAACCGGGTTCTTGTGGGGAGGGGGCTTTGAGGGCATTCTCTCAGCTGCAGGCCCTTTGAAAGGCTGGGAAATTCTGTAAATATATGAGAAAAAGTGGCAAAGTTGTGTTCACAGCACAGTTTTACCAAAAACCCTGCTGGTTTGGGGTTTTTTGTTTTGTTGAGTTTTTTTCCACCAGTGCTCTTTTCCTTGCATTACAGCACTTTGGAGAGGGGGTAAAAACCAGCACCAGCCCCTTGCTCTCCCTACTCTGGTGTCAGGGTTCCTTTCCTGTGGCCTGCAATTCTGTTTCATTCATCTTGTGCTGTTATTAGGAGCAAAATCCTGACCCAAACTCCATGCCCCTGGCATGCTGGGCTCCTGGATCAGTTGTGTGACCCCTGCCCGGTGTGCCAGCCCCCCAGAGGAGCTGTGTGTCATTCATCTGGGACCTGGCTCCTCACTTTTTATTTTCCCTCCTGTATTCAACCTGTAGCTGAACCCTGACACCCAACCCCGTGCTTGAGGCAGAGACAGTGGAATCACCACCTTCTGAGATGGTGACAAATCTTCTTTTATTCAGTGGTGTCAGGAGCCTTTATGCTAGTTACAAGCTGTGCCCATGCCCCTCCCGAGTCCCTTCAGCCCCTGCTGGCCTGTCCCCATGGACTTGGCTGCTGATCCTGCATCAGCCCATGTGCTGTGAGCAGGAGCTGCGTGAGGGAGGGTGACTCATGCTCTGTGCTCGTCTGGGCAGACCTCATCTCCCATGAATCCCGGCCCTCCAGAGCCGGGGGAGCCCGGCCAAGTGTCCTCTTCCAAAAGGCACCGGCAAGGGAGTGGTGGGATTAGGCAGAAAAAGCCTGCAGAGGAATGCTGCTGTGGGAGGGGAAGGAGCTGTGGCAGGAGGTGCTGGGGGCCCTGTAGATGATCCCCCCCTCTGCTGCAAGAGCCTTGCAGGGGCCAGACATCTGGCCAAGCTTCCCTCTCAGAGGACAGCTCTGGTTCTCTAGGCTGTTCAGGCTGGTGTCCTCCAAAATGTGTTCACTATTCCTGGTGGGTGTGGAGAACTTGCTCCCAAGGCAGGTTGAACAGTTTCTCTCCTGATTTTCTGCACGAGGTAATAGGAAAAGCAAAGTGGGGATTGGTCTAGTGAAAGTGGATTTTATTCCCTGTCTGTCATCATGGGAAGAACCCCTCTAGAATCTGCAGAAATAATCAGGCAGCCCAAAAACTCCAAATAAATTGCTCCGTTTTGCAGCTTCAGTCTGAATTGCTTGCTCTGATTGAGATGCTGGTCCTGGGCTGGTTCTGTTGTTATCTTCTGCTGAGCCATTAATGCACCTCAGGAGGGCTCTGGAGGGTGTGTCAGAGGGAGGTTGGAGCTTGTTGTGCTGCTCCTCTGAGTTTGCTGTGAATGACACCATGCAGAGATGAAACGTGCATGGAGCAAGAGCCTGAGAGACTGCACAGCTCCGGGGGGGAGCAGCAGGGCCACAGGGGTGTCTGTCTGTCTGTCTGTCTGTGTGTCTGTCTGTCTGTGTCTGTGTTCTCCATTCTGTTGGGATGTGTGTGTGTCCCTTTCTGTTGTGTGTGCAGGGTGTGTGTGGGGCACTGTGTCCTGTTCTGTCAGGGACACAGCCACCAGCATTTGGTGCTGTCACACCAATGCAGCCTCGTTGGCCAGAGGTGGGCTGCTGGATCCTGAAGCTGGGGCTTGGCTGAGCCTTTGCTGGGGCCAAGCTCTCTCCTGATTGTCTCTGGTACCCAGAGCCACGGCTGGGGCTGGCAGAATCCACTGGTGACCTGAGCAGTTAGTGGCCACACTTCAATGCTGTGACTGAAATTTCATTTGCTGCATTGTGAGGCTGTGAGATGACAGCAGAATGGGGCAGCCCAGGACCAGCCTGGGACTGATGGAGCCATGTGGAAGGAACCAGGAGTTACCTCCTGCCCAAGTCCCTCCCACAGTGCTCAGCAGTGCTGGCTGCTGTCCTGGCCAGGTGGAGATGTCTACCCAGAGATGGGCACACTGCTCATCCCAAATGTGTTAGGGCTGGCTCTGATCCCTCTGCCTTCTCTTCCTCTCGTCCCCAAGCTCCCCTCTCCTCTTCAGCACAATGGCCTGCCAAGAGAGTGAGTACCTGGATGACCAGAAGAAATGTGTCCCCTGCAGGAAGTGCATGCCCGGGCAGGAGCTTTCCAAGGTAAATTGACTTGTCTGTAAGGAGCAGAAATCATCATGGGTGGCACGGCTGGGTTAATCCTCTGCCAGCCTCCCTTCAGAAGGGTGATCTTAGGTCCCAGCATGTTGGGAAGAGCTGAGACTTGGTAGGATGGAGTGGTGGATTGTTTCACTTGCCCAGTTAGAAGGGTGAGACAATGGAAGCAGGAGTGATGAGGGATTTAAGGCAGCACAGGGAACAACCTGATTTCCTTTTTTGCTGGTGGAAATCTAAATTTCCTCTGGGCTGTAGCCCCAAGCAAGGTCACACTGCGTGGCTGGGCTGCACCTGGGTGGGTGCCAGCAGGACACTGCTCCAGGGGGTCTCAGTGGTGGGGGGCTTGGGTTGGTGGGAGGCTTGGGTTGGTGGGAGGCAGCAGGGTTCACCTGGTGGTGCTGCTGGTGCTTTCCAGCACCCAGAGCACACCGGTGGGCCCCAGCTGGGAGCAGATGGGGTCCCTGAGTGTCACCTGGGAGCTGCACTGGCGCTGGCTGCTCTCACCTGGGTTCTGAGGACCCCACATGAACGGCGGCCCTTTGCCCCCAAAGAAGGGACGCTGTTTCCCTCAGTACCGCTTGGAGCCCCTCACCACGTGTCCCCACCCTGCCCCTTGCAGGACTGCGGCGATGGCAGCGGCGGGGACGCGCAGTGCGTGGCCTGCCCTCCCAGGAAGTTCAAGGACCGCTGGGGCCACCACGGCTGCAAGCCCTGCCTGTCCTGTGCCCTCATCAACCGCCTGCAGAAGTCCAACTGCACAGCCACGGCCGATGCCGTCTGCGGGGAGTGCCTGCCGGGGTGAGCAGGGCCAGCACAGCCACACCTGGGGCAGGCAGGGAGGGGCTGGGCACGGGGGGCCACCCATGGTCCCACATGGCACCTAAGAGGAGCCTGGTGACGCAGTGGTGTCTCTGTGAGGATGCTGCTAATGGCGTGGAAGTCAGAGCCCTCTGGAGGGTCCTGTTGTAGCTCCAGAGAAGGAAACCTCGAGGCTCACGTAAACGAGCTGTGAAAGAAAACTTCCAGACTCTCATTGTTCTGTAGACACCAGGGTGGCTGAGCCCTGGAAGGTGAAGTGTTGTAGACCACTGTGGTTAGTAGTCCCCAAAGAGGGGGTTTAAAGGGTTACTGAAATGAAATGGCTGCACACAGACAGCCTGTGCTGCAGGCACCCACTGGCCAGCTCCAGTGTATGAGTCTCTTCTCAGAGCTGTAGCTGGGCTGTTTCCAGCCCTGCAGGGAGCCATTAACCATTAAAATCCAGTTCAGCAGACATGGTGGGGGCGGGCAGGGGGGGCTGTTGGACAGATGTTGCTTCTTGACAAATGTCTAGACATGAGCAAGTAGGTGTGGTGTGGCTCCAGCCAGCGATGAGAGCCCTGTTGCTCCCGTTGCCAGCCAGGCAGGAGTGCAGGATAGCTGTCCCCTGTGCTGTGGGGTGGGTGGCACAGCTGGCTGCACGGCAGGGTGGTGGCAGCCCAGGGGGCCAGGCTGAGCTGAGCCTGTGTGCTGTGTTCCAGGTTCTACAGGAAGGCGCGGATCAGCGGGCAGCTGGAGTGGGAGTGCATTCCCTGCACCAAGCAGACGCCGTCCTCCGAGCCACAGTGTAGGTGTCCCACCGTGCTGGGGTCAGGGCAGGTGACCTGGGCACAGGGGAGCCACAGCCCTGCTGGAGGAGGCACGGCCATGGCATGTGATGAGGGATGGGCAGGGAAGGGGTGGTCCAAGCCTCGGAGTTTGATGATGATGTTTGCAGGTCGCTCCAGAACAAACCTGGTGAAGGTCGCTGTCCCTACTGTACCACCACAGGACACAGCCCTTCTTGCACTGACCAGCAGTGCCCTGGTCATCATTGTCCTGGTGCTGCTGGCACTTTCCATCATCTACTGCAAGCGATTCTGGAAAAGCCAGTGCCAGAGAGGTGAGTTGGTGCTCTCATCCCTGCTGTGCCACTCACCTGTGCCCGTGGCCCCTTCTTGCTGTGCAGAGCATTGCTGAATTCACAGCACAGTGACCCAGCTGTTCCTCAGCTCATACAGAATAGACACCTCATCGTGCTTCTCATGCCTGCAGGGCCTCTCTCTGTGTGTGCTTTACCTGCTCAGTGACACAGAGGAGCCTCCCTCCTTCTTAGGGCCATCGGGAGGAGGAGGAGGCCATTTCACAGTCAGAGCTGGCAATCCTCCCTTCTGAGATTTTTCTGCTTGGGTGGCTCTTTTCTGCAGAATGAAGAGGGCTGTAGGTGTGGTGGCCAGGGTTGGGGCAGGATGGCATCCAGCAGCATGCCAGGGAGCTGCTGGGCTCCCAGCTCCTCACTGGCAGACATACCACAGGGCTGAGGACATGCTAGGGAAGCGAGCCAAGCCTTTGCTCAGGCTGTTTCTCCTCTACCCTCCAAGTCTTCCTGAGGACTCAGAACTTCTCGGGCCAGCGAGCAACGTTCCCAACTGCAGCAGCACCTGGCAGGTTCCTGTGTGAGGAGCAGATGTCCGGACCCTGCTGCCTGGGTGTGAAGAATTTGAGCCCTTGCTACAGGCAGGCAGAAGGTACCTGCTCTCGTTCTTTCCCTGGGGGAAGGAGGGTGCTGCTAGGCTCCAGCTCACACGGTCCCAGGATGAGATGCCCTGAGGCAGGAGGGATGGAGCTGGATGCCGAGCTTCACTGATGAGTGCTGGTTTCTGGTTCCAGGCCCCGTGGAAGCAGTGAAGTTCATTTCTGATGGGGAAGCCGTGGGTCTCCAGCTGCCCTCTCTCCAGCCAGAGATGGACTTGCCCCCAGCCATTGCAGCCAGCACTGCCTCCAAGGCCCAGCTGGGCAGGAGCCTCCTGGAAAGCCAGCCCCTGATCCGGGCCTCAGGCCACGGTGACTGCCTGGAGGGGGTCCTGCTGCCCCCCACCCCCAGGCAGGGCACGGTGGAGGCCCTGGTCCCCCTCTCCTCCTGCGCCTCCGAGATGCAGCACAAGTGGCCCCATGCACCCGTGGAGTGCACTGAGCTGGACCTCCAGAAGTTCTCCAGCCAGGTGGAATTTGTGGGTGGTGGGCAGCTGGAGGACGCCGCCGGCCGGGCTGTGGAGAGGATTCCAGCAGAGAGCAGTGCTGGGGTGCAGGAGAGGGCTCATCACCTGCCCACAGCTGAAATCCCACCTGGGGAGCAGCCGGTGAGTTCCTCCTGCCTTACCACTCCTCAGAACTGCTGCCAGTTGCCCAAGGCTCAGGCACAGAGGCTGGGCTCGACATAGGGGTAGGAATATGGGCTGAGTTGTGTTAATATGGGGTGGTAAGGCGGGAGAAGAAGCACCATTCCCTGAGTCCCTGTGTAAGCCCTGGGAGCAGAGCCAGGCTTTGCTGTTCTCAGCCGACTGCCACCAACCTTGGGGTCTTTGTCTTGCCAGGTGGATGATGCCCAGAGCCTGGTGACTCAGATCAGCAGCACGGCTGGTGGTAAGTGACCTTCAGTCTCACCTTTGTGCTCCAAGTACGGGCATATCAGAGGCAGGTTCTTGGAAGGGAGCTCCTCCAGAAGCCCACCAGGGACTCACCTGACTTGTGGCTTTTGGTCCACAGGGTATATTTTCTGTGATGCTGCCTTGAGTGGCCTGTGGGCAGGTGGCCCAGCTATCACCAGTCACCAGCTTTGCCAGGACTGAGCCAGCTCCATGTTGCTGAGCTCTAAAAGTGATGTTGGAGGAGATCCCTGCCCTGGCAGGATGGCCTTTCACCTGCTCAGCAGGGCCCGAGGCTGGAGGCTGTTCTCTTTTCCCTTTTCCTGTTTGCCTAGGATGTGTCCTAACCCACCTTTGCTGTGTTGCCATCCCCAGGTCTCCCCATAGCAGAGCTGCCCCATTCCTTGGTGCAGTCTCTGGCCTTCCTGTTGGACCCTTCCTTGAGCGGTGTGAAGAACTTCAGCCACGTGGCTCTGGAGCTGGGGCTGATGCCGCAGCTGCTGGGGCGGATCTCGGGCTTTGAGCAGCTGGTGGCACACTTCACCTCTGCAGGAGCTGTGGTCACCGTCCCGCTGCTGGCGCGGGCGCTGCAGCGGCTCCAGCGCTTCGACGCCCTCCTCCTGCTCTGCGACCACTTCACGCTGAGCCCCGCGCCCGACCGCCAGCGCTAGGGCACACCCAGGGACAGAGGAGCTCCAGGCACTGCTGCCCCACCGGCCTGCAGGCACAGAACCTCCCTGGGGTGCGTGGCAGGAGGACACAGAGATGGTTTTTGCGTTATGGAGTGGACATGAAGGGGCGTCTCTGCACAGGGGCTCAGGAAGCACAGCTGTGCCTTTTCCTTGCTCAGGCCCCTCCAGAGGCTGTTTTTTCTCTAGCTGTGACACCCTTCCCTGTTGGTTGCTGTGCTGCCCATACTGTGGTGCTCTGGCTCTGCAGTGAGCCCTGTTCTGCCCCACTGTTGCCATGGGGTTCCTCAGCCATGGGGCTCGGTGTCCATGGGCAGTGCCCTCCTATGAGCCCAGCCATCTCCTCCCTTCCATTCCAGCTTTCCCATCCCTCCTCTGGCCCGTGCTCTGCTTTCCTGGGTGCCAGTTGCCACTTTCTCAGTTTACTTTTCAGTTGCTTCTCTTCCTCTGTGCTGCGATTTCCTTGGCAGAGGACCTGACCATGGCTGATGTGCCAGGCTCCAGCCTTTGTCCCTCTGTGCCACCCTGGCACCTTCCTCTCGTGCCCGTTGGTGGTGCAGTGTAGCATCCTGGCACGAGTTTCAGGCTGACTCTCGTGATGAGCTGATGTAAGCCCTCGTTGGGCTGTGGCTGCTGGCCATGGGCAGGTGCTGGCTCACCCCAGCCCCGTGGCTGTTCACTGCCCATTGCCTCCAAGGCTTCACAAACTGCCTGTGGTGGCACAGGGTCTCAGGGGCAGGGACACTGCCCTGTGGGTGGCAGCTGAGGCTGAAGCTGTGCCTGTGGTCACAGGCAGCGGTGATGTTCCTGCGCCAGCCACAGCAGGAGCTCCTCCAGAAGCTCCTCCTCTTTTAAAATAACATTTTTCTTTTTATTTTCCTGCCTAAAAATGGCCTGATTTCTCATTCCTGGGAGTTGCTACTGGGAAGGGGGAGCACCCTTCTGCTTGGTATTTCATCCTGGGGGATTTGTCATGACTTGCCATGGTCTTGCTGTCACCCTGCGCTGTGCCTGAGCCTGGGGGCTGCAGGCAGCTGGGCTGTTCCCGGTGTGCCCTGGCCATGGGGCTGTGCTGGTGGCCCTGGACAGCAGTGGGGGCTGCAGGACACGTTCCTGAGCGGGGCAGAGCAGTGTGGGGGTGGCCGGGCTCACAGAGGGGTCACGGGCAGGACAGCTGCCAGCGGGGCTGTGGCTGTGGCTGTGGCTCAGCTCCCAGCAGAGCTGCTGCTGGTAACACCAGGGCTGAGGGCTCAATCCCTCTGTGGGCCATTCACTTCAGAGTTAAACTCTGTGATCTTTGTGGTCCCTTCCAACTCAGGGTGTTCTGTGATGTGGTGTCACCCCGGCTGTCCTGAGACTGGCAGACAGCATCGCTGGGGCTGAGCTGGTGGCACTTGCTTTGTCCCTCACTGCGCGGCTGGGGCTGCTCTCTGCTGTCCTGCCTGTCACCGGGGTCTCAGCACGAGCTGGTGGTGTGGTGGTCACCAGCAAGTGGCACTGTTACCCCACTGCCTGCTGCCCCCTCCCAGACCCCACAGAATTCTCCTTTATCTGACCACGGTACCTCAAAGAAGCAGATGCCCCTCTAGGAAGGCAGATCTCCCCCACACCCCAGGGAGCAATAGCTGCTGGTGTTTTCTTTCCCTGTTTAAAGATGTTGGGGCTTGAGCACACCCAGGATGTGCTCAGACAAACAAAGGCATGGGCAGTTGGAGCTGGACCTGGCACTTTCCCTCACTGCTTGTTTCTTCCACAGTCAAGGTCGTTTTATTGCTCTTTGCTCCCCAAGACCTACAGCGTTGAACTTTGAGCCATGTGGGGCCAGGATTAGTCAGACTCTTGCTGCACTCTTGGACTGTTAGGGAGTGTTGCTATAGCACACACAGCCTGGGGCCAGGGATTTCCTGTTGGAGGCTTTTCTGTGGCAGGGAGAGTGCTGGGTTGAATCACCTCACAAAATCCAATAAATATTTAATCCCTCTGTGGACATAGTCACTTCCAGCGGGAAGGAAAAGAACTTCACCCACTGCCTCTGAGTAAGAGCCTCCCTGCAGCTCAGTTTGCTGGCCCTGGCTTTGAAGTTGGAACTGGACTGGCAGCTTGTCCTGTGTGCTCTGTGTCACCAGCGTTTTGGTCACTTGGAGTGCACAGAGCAGTGGCAGCCAGGCAGGATGGCAGAGCCAGCCTGCTCCTGTCAGGAGCAGGACATGGGCAGGAAGGGCTGGTAAATTAAAACTCTGGATCATGGGGATGTGTCACAGGTGTATGCTGCAAATCTCTTCACATGCTGGGCAGCTCCATTGGTGTGCCAGAGTGGGGCTCTGGGCCAAGCAAATGAAGTGAGGATTTAGTTCATTTGTTAAGGGGTTTTTCTCACTTTTTATAAAGAAATCAACCTCATAGCTTTTAAGGTAAACTTACTTTTCAGTTGTTTGATGTCTGAGCAATATTACTTGTACTCAAAACTCACCCCTGCCTCGAGGGTGCTGTGCTGGGTGTGGGTATGGGCCATGCCACACAGGCTGTGTGCCATGCCACAGCTCCTGCCCTGCTGGTGCTGCCCCTCAGGCCCTGGCTGTGCCACAGGGTGTGCTGCCTCAGCACAGGCTGGCAGGGACTGGTTTTATGTGTGTTTGAAGTGTTCTGGGTTCCCCCTCAGAGCCTCACCTGTGGTGTCAGTGCAAGTCTCACTGGCTGGTGCTCCAGCAGGGCTGGACACTGCACAGGAGCCCTGCAGGACGTGGCTTTTCAGCAGGGAGGCTCCCCCAGCTCCCAGCCAAAGGCTGCTCCCCACTCTCACTGTGCTCGTGGCAGGCGCCTTCCTTCAGCTGTAAACCAGCTGTGTTTACAAGGGCCAAAAGTTCAACAGGTAGCCTTTAGCCCACCCTAAGACCACCTGGCCAGGCTGCCTCGAGCCCAGCCAGAGCCCTCAGGGAACCATGAGAGCCTAGAAAACAGGGAGATGCTGTGACTCAGACATCAGAACAACAGTGATCCCTGAGCAGGGAACTGCTTCACTGGGGAACCAATGGACTTGATACTTGACTTTTGCTTTTTAATAGTATTTTCAACATAGCACATAGAATCTAAGGTAGGGAAATTCCTGTAGTGCTGGATCTCACGTCACAGCCTCAGGAAGCCATTTGTGCCAAGCTGGCATGGCTCACAGAGAGGTGAAAGAAATCAAATAACTCTGATATCTGTGCAAACTTGAGCTAGGACTGAACAGTGGAAACACTCCAGTGCAGTGGGGTTATTTTTTTACAAGTGATTGGTTTCCACACCAGTCCTGCCTGGAAGTCTGATTTGCAGAGGAATTTGTATGATAAGTTTAAATCTAGCCCTGTTCTGGGAAGCTCTTAAGCATAGACTTAAAATAGGCACATACTTCACTGTTGTTAAAGTGTTTATTCTGGTGAACAATTGGTGAACATCCCTCGGGTGCTGTTCCTGAACAAGGGGCTCATGAGAGCTCTCCCTCCAATGTGCTTTTACAGAAATAGCAATACTGAAGAAGACTTGGTGTTACTGATCTGGGCACACTTCTTGGAAGAGTCTGCAAGTGTTGGGGGGAGATACCCCCTCCATGTTGGATTATTTAATTCTTCAGACTCTGGTGCTTTTCAAAAAAACAAATCACTACATTTCTGTAGCCATGGTTTACCCAAGGGAATATGTGTTGTTTTTTATGGTAGATGTTATTTTTCTTTAAGGTTACGAATAGGTTATTTATATTTTTGTAAATTCTGTGCCATTACCGTTGTAATTCTGCTGTAGCATTATTTCTGTTGGGTTTGGGGTGTTTGTCTGTATTCAAATCAGGCAGAAGCTGAAGCTCCTGCCCCCTGTTAGTGGAAGGGAGTTGGTCCCTCACATTCCTCCAGACCTGGTGCTCTTGAGTGATGTGTGTTTGTAGTTCAATAAATTTTGGAGCCAGACACGGTGACGCTTGGTGAGTTTTGATTTCTCTCAGCATGGCTGGGGGCCCCCTGCCCACCTGCTGCTGGGGGCTGATGCTGAGGGGCCAGGGGGGCTGGAAGGGGGCTGGCCCTGTCTGGCAGGGCAGGCAGGGCTGCTCAGAGATGCTGCAGCAGCCGAGGGCATCAGCCCAGCCCCAGAGTGGGAAGGGGCAGGGGGGGATGCAGTGGTGGTGCTGGGTGGGGGTGGCTGTGGTTCTGTGCCTGCCCCCACCAGAGCATCAGCTTTAGTTTTTCCGTGGGTTTCATGTTCTCCAGAGTGGCCAAGTCTCAGGTGTGGTTTACTGCATGGTCAGGGAGAGCAGAGACCCCTCAGTGATGCCCAAGGAACTCCCATTCCCAAAGCTTCCCTGAGGAGCAGCTGCTGTTTAACCTTGGTAATTACAGAGCTCGTTAAGCCTATTCATGCCCTTCTACTGGTATGTTTAAAATAATGATTAGCATCAAGGCTGTTTTCTGTTCTAATTAAAGCTGTGATATTTGTCCAAACTCTGGCAGGCTCCCTGAGTGCTTGCAGTGCTGCAGCTCATGCTGCCTGTGAGGATCCCCATGCAGCGCTGTGTCTGCAGCCCTGGCTGCCTCTGTCACACCACAGCTATGGACAGCACAGCCTCTGCAGTCAGGGCCCACAAGAACCACTCATCCACCACCAAACACAAAGCCGTGGCAGAGGTGGAGGTGCTCAGCATCCCCGGTTTCCAAAGAAGCCTTTTCTGAGCAGGGTGTGTGTGCCTGGAGCTGCTGTCACAGGGGCTGTTCATGGTGCAGCCCAGGTGTTCCCAGTGCCCCATCTCACCACAGTCTGCCAGGGGTGATGATCCCAGAGTCCCTGCCTGCACCAGACCATGGGTGAGGGGTTTGGGCAGGGTGCTGTGGCCCCTCTGGGTGAGCTGAGCTCTCCTGTGCCTGTGGCTTGGCTGAGGCCACTGTCACTGCTGGAGGAGAGAGCTGGAAGTGTCCATTGGGAGAGCAGCTTCCTGCACACCTTTGGGATGGGAATTCAATGCATGCCAGGCCTTACCTTTGAGTGGCTCCTGGCCCTGGGGTTGTACCCATCCACACTCTGCATTCCCAGGTGACTGGGCACACCGCAGCAGGCAAAAGGGGGGTGGGTTTGGCCACACCTCGGGTCTGTTCTCCTGGAAGAGCAGGGCTGCCCCTCCCATGCAGAGCAGACGCTCCCACCCAAGGCAGGAACTCCCGATGATCAAGAGCTTCACACCCCCTCTGCTCCTCACCTCAGACTCTTGTGTTGTCTGGTCTTGCCTCATTTTTGGCTGGAGCCCAAGGAGCAATGATAAATCAATCCTGTTCCCCTTTAAGTACTTGGGATTCTCCATGCTGGGATAAGAGGCAGCTCCTGGCAGAGAAACACACGTGCTCCATGTGAGCAGACAAGTGTGTGCCTGAGGACCCTCTCCTTGGTGGGCAGAGCAAGGCTGGCTCCCACCCCTGGTCCTGGGGCCACCTCAGCCGCTCTTCACAGGGCTGGCAGCAGGTCAGGGTGCTGAGGTCCCCAGTCCGTACCTCAGCTCTCCAGCAGGAACACCTCCAGCTGGGATGCAGAGCTGTGCACAGGCACTGACAGCTTGGAGAGCCTCCAGCTGCACAGGCAATGCCAGGGAATGCTGTTTGGCCCCACCAGGCACACACTGGGCCCTCTCCTGAGCTGTCTTTGGACAGACAGATGTCTGTCCTGCTGCTCCCAGCAGTCACACACCACAGCCAGCAGTCCTGCTGAGATTTTACTGACCTATGGGGTTTTGCTCTGAATAACCCAAGTGAAATGTGTGGGGTGTGGACACCTCACCTGTGTGCCCTGAAATTACCTGCAGAGGTGGGGACAGTGGCCCTGTCCTTGTGTGGACAGAGATCCCTGAGCAGAGCTTATCTCAGAGCTGCTGGGCTGAGATTGCAGTCACAGGAGGTCTTTGCATCCTTCTCACAGGAGACCCCACTCTGAGGGCATGTCCTCCTCCCCATGAGCAAAGGGGTTAGGGTTAGGGTTAGGGTGGTGAGGTGTTCCCACTAATTAAGTGTTCCAGGTGGGATCCTGCTTGGAACCAGATTAATTAAAGAGCCCTGTGTTAACAAGGACTGCATGGTCTATGGCTGTGAAGTCAGAGGAGCTTTCTAGGATCTCCCTCGTGTGCAGGTTCTGGAGACACAGAGCAGGAGATTTCACAGCCCTGTGTTTGCTTTGGGCTGAGATGACCTGGATTAAGAACTGTGTTTTGTTAAAACACTGATTGAAATTCTGTAGTTACAGGGAGAGGATGGCTGCCCTTTTCTGTGCAGGAGAGGGTAAGCACACAGTCCTCAGGAGAGTCTGAGCTGCAGCATTTAGTGAGAAAAGGGCAGGAATGAGACTGACAGCTCTGGAGTGCTCTGGTAAACAGCTTCCCTGCTTTCACCCTTCATTTCCTTGCCTAGCCATAACCAGGAGGCTCACCAGTAAAGAAACCTTAAACACCTGCCCTCCATGTACCCCTGGCCCCTGCGCAGATAAATTTCCATTGCTAAAATTGAAGACTGAAATCCATCAGAGAGACATGAATTTCCATACCCAAGCTCCTTTCCTTCTCCACTTTGCTTCCCCCACAGGTGGTGTTTTCACTGTTCCTTCTCTGATTTTCTCATTCTGTATTTCCCCCAGGCTTCCCCTGCACGCTCAGTTCTTACCTCATTGTGTCTCTGCAGGACACGAGGGCAATCACAAGCAAAGGAAAACACACATTTCACAGCACATTATTGAATTGGATGTGTTTGCCAGGAGGCAGAAATCTGTTGTTCTTCTGTTCCACACTCACCTTCCCAACCTGTCAGGTCACTCAGAGAGCAGCTGAAAAGCTGCCCAGTGAATGTTTGGGGCACGACTGCAGAGCTGCAGGGTGCCTGTGCAGGGAGTGCCACCATCACTCTCAGTGGGCAAAAGAGCCACCAGGCTCTGAGGAACTGGGCAGAATGCTTGGGGGAACATTAATGAGAGCAAACCATCTCATCGAGGACCAAACTGTGAGCAACATCCACCACAAAACAAAACAAAACAAAAAGTCCTTGTTCTTTTTATTGGCAGCAGATGTTCATTTCTAAGGGGAAACAAATCCAGCTCCAATGCCAGAGCTGTGCTGGAGGCAAAAAACACTGTCTTTGGGGACAACCTGATGCCAATAATTATTATTATCCTTCAAAAATACATTATCATCCCAAATGAAATTGCTGTATTCCTGCCCTGAGCCCTGGTGGTAAATGAGGTTTCTGAGCCTGGCCAGGCTGTTTCTCCATGACAATTAATGGGAGCTCAAAGCCTGGGTACTGGGCTGGTTTGCCTTCCAATGCAGCAGCAATAGGAGTGGAATTTTAGCAAAAGAATAAAGTGTTTTTACAACCCCTTAAATACCTCTTCACACTCCTCCTCATTCTCCTCAGAGCTAGCCTGAAGGAACTACAGGATTACAAATAAATACCCCAATCAAATACAACAACAACAGAGCCAATGTCCATCATTCCTTACCTCCTACAGTTCATATTCACATGTCAGAGCAAGGAATGTGCAATGCCCCAGGTCTGTGCCCTGGCCACCCCCAAGGTCAGACAAGGCAGACACGACCCCAGGCCGGGGCTCCCATCCTGCCCCAGCCCCAGGACATCTCCAGTGAGAACAGGTGGGCTGGGAGCTGCTCTGCTCTGTGGTCTTATCCTGGTCCTGTCCAGAGGGTCTTCCCAAAGATGTGCCCCACACCCTCTGCCCTGGGCACCAACAGGGCTGTGCTCCTGCCCTGTGCCACCTGGGCCATGGAAAGGCATTAGAAATGGCAGCTGGGCATGCAGAGTGTGTGTGGACACAAACACATCAATACAGACAGAAATGGAATGGGGGAAAGGCTCCTGTCCCCACTTTGTACAGGGAGGGGGAGCAGAGAATGGGTTAGCAATGCTCAGCACTGCAGATAGGAAAATAGAACCCTTGTCCTACCTTCCCCCTCAATCCCTCCTTCCTTCACAGTGACCAGGAGAAACAGAGGCAAAACAAACAATTTGACAACTTGGCTTCACAAAGAAGCTGAGAATTAGTCAAGTGGTGAAGATGTTCCCATTTATAGCTGAAATGCCTGAACATGTTGCTAAATATTCATGGTCTTTATTAGCTCTGCTAATCATAACAGTTCTCCTGGAGAATGAATATCCCTACATCCTGCCCTGCAAGCTGTGCAAGACAGCAAAACACTTATATTCTCCTGAATATTACTAACAATACTTATATTCTCCTGAATAGAAGGCAAAGGAAGGCAAGTTAGTGCAATTCTGTTAAATAGAACACAGTGTGTGTCAAATTTAATAATGGGAGAAAAATTCATATCCTGCCATAGAAACATGAAAACAGAGGAAAGGGACACTGCATTAAAGACTTTATTTGGAGTGCAGCCATTGCCATCTCCAAGAGGGAACAGTCAGCATCAGTCACTGTTCCTCAAACACAAGCAACTGGTGGGTTTAATTCCAGAACAGGGTGGGAAATGGAGACAAACACTTAAATAACTGAACTGTGAAGAGGAGTTCAGGAATGACAATGTGCTGTGAAAGTCAAACTGTAATGCTAAAAACGAAAATTCAATTCATTTCCAGCCTTTAGGAGAGACTTGGTTTATTAACCTGAATGTGAAAGGTCTGAGCAGTGTATCACAGTTCAGAAGCAAATTAAACTGTCCAAAACAGCCCAGAGCCACCCAGCCTACTGCAACTCCCCACTGATGGAACTGTGGTAAATCCATCATGGAAGTGATCCAGGCACTCCTTGTGTTCTGAATTCTGCCATGTTTGGCATGTGTCACCAGTAAAAGGTCAAAATAAGCTGTGGAAGGAGCAGGAAGCTGCAAAATGTTAAGGCCATTGATTAATTGATTGCTTAATTCCTGTGGAAAACTGCCTGAAGCAGGATGTGGCTGCGAAAAAACACTGTCTGTCTCAAAAATAGGAACAAAATCTGCTGTTCTGAAACTTGCTGCCATCATTTTTGTTAGGTATCATAAATTATATCCTAACAGCACACACAGTCTGGGCACCTGGAATCACACTGATGGTAGTGTTCAGCTTGGTTCCAAGCGTGGGCTTGAAATGGAATTGACTTCTGCAGTGCTGTAGGAACAGCAAGAAATGGTCAAAATGAGGCTTTGAAAATCCCTGTGTTTGCTGTCAGCTACACCAACTGCAGGGTGGAAATCCTGGAGACCACCAAGGTCCCACAGCCTGCAGGACACAGCATGGATGGGATGCAGATGTATGCAATGCAAGCATGTGGCAATGACATAGAGGATATAAACCTTTATGCTCTGAAGCCCCATTAATTGTGAATAATGAGCAGGAATTCCGTTAATGGGGACACTCCCTGAACTTGGCCCTTACAGTGTCCCATAAAGCAATTGGGTTTGTCTCCAGCAGATGCATTAGATGCTCCATTCATCTGATTTTATAAAGCAATTAGTCTGGTCTCATCTGCCAAGGAGACTTTTATGGGCCTGTCATGGAGAAGTCTCTTCAAGTGACAGACTATTGTACAACCAGACCTGGTTCCTGCAGAGCTCAGCCTGTGGCTTTTGGGGTGTTTATTACTATTTTTGCCCTCTCACGTCTGGCTAAGTGACAGCTGCTCTCCACTTCTACAATTTGGCACCACAGAACTGAGCAGCATCAGCCAGTGTGGGCTGCTGGGGGAGTGAACATCAATCAAGGACCAAGTGCATTAATTCAGCCCTTATTACCAGGGCAAATAACAAAACACCAGGGATGGGGAGCAGGGCAAGAGGTGCTTTTGATCTGCTGCCTGTGGAGGCTCCATGTGCGCCCCCGAGGGAGGGCTGGCTCCAGCACAGCCCCAGGCACAGCACCCACACCTCTGCCTGCTCTGGCTGCTCCCTCCCAGCTCTGCTCAGAGCAGCCCTGGGTTCCTGCTGCTGGCCCCCTGCCCCATCCCATCAGGGACCCCAAAGGACATCAGCCCTGCTGCAGTGCAGAAACCCAACATCTGCAGCACATCTGGGCAAGGAGACACCTCCAATGTACCTGTTCAGCTCAGGGCTGAGCCAAGCTCTGGGAGTGTTCTGGTATCACCTCAGGGGAGCAGTTTGGGAGCAGACCCTGGAACTGGGGTGGGGATCACTGCTGAGCACTGGTGGGACAGGGCAGCCTATGAAATGCCATTAGTCTGCAAACCAAGCGCTGTCTGCAGCCCGTGCCTGGTGCTAAACCTGTCCTCACTTGCTGCTATTCCTGCCTGGGCTCCTCCAAAGCCTGGGAGATCAGACACGTTCCTTTGCCCACCGCAGAGCAGGAGTGGTGTGGGAGGAGGCAGCAGGGGAGGGCAGGTGGGGTCTATGGGACAGGTGAGTCCTTTGGGGGGCAGGTGGGCTCTGTGGGGGCAGGGGGCATCCTTGGGGGGCAGGCAGGCTGTCTCCACAGTCAGTGAGAGAGAGAGCAGAGCTGTGTGTCCCAGCTCCAGGGAGAGCCTTTGCTGCTGCCTGGGGCACAGGGCGGCTGCACATCATCTCCCACGCGGGAATTCGGGGTGTGCCCTCCCATCCAGGCTCCCAGGTAAGGGCCAGGCTCCTTCCTCCCCCTTCCTCCCCTGCTCTGTGATTGACCCAAGATGCCAAGTTACTTCTCAATGCAAGATGATGGTTTGACTCTGGCCCACCTACACCCCAACATCCAGGGCTTAAGCTGGATTTAACTGAGGACATTCCCCCTTATCCCTGCAGCGTGCTTTGGCCAGCCCCTCCATGCTGTTTTCCACTTGAACAGCTAAGTGATGATAATTGTATTCTGTTTCTCCTTCCTGAGCTAATTTTCTGACTCATTGTGGGGGTTTTTCTGCTAGCTTTTTGTTAATCTAGTTGGCATGTTGTGGTTTCTTTGTTCATTATGTGGTGGGGCTATATAAGAGGATTTGTCTCTGGAATTCAGGTATCCCCTGCGCTGCGTTCCCTGTTATCGTCTTCATCAGCAACTCTGCTGAAGGCACTCTGCTGCATTTGGCATGAGCTAACCTTAATAAATTCAGGCTGTTAATCACTCAGACATGTCTCGCTGGATCTTTGCACGCTGATCTGTGTGTGCTCAAATAGTTTCCTGGGAGTAGACTTGTGGTGACTCAGTGTTTCAATCATTTGCCCTCCAAACTCTCCCCATGGTTCTGCCTCCCGGGGGGCTTTGCCTGCTGGTCCATCGATGGGGAGGGGTCTCCTGATGGCAGAGGATTCTCCTGACACCCCTCACTCCTGTGGGGTCCCAGGCTGGTGTCTGCAGGCAGCAAAGAGCTCTGCTGCTGCTGCTGCCCCAGCAGCCCTGTCCAGCCAGAGCTGAGCACAGCCTGGCTCCTGCCCCTGGGAGCTCTCCTGGGATCCCAGCACTGCTCAGGAAGACATTTCCATAGGTGCCCGGCGGGATGGAGACAGATTGAGGAATGTTTATAAGGAATGTTTAAGCAGCTATTTGCGTACTGAGTTGACTCAGACCCAGCAGAAGCTGAATTTCAGAGATTCCCTTTTCCAGAGCCTGGCTTGGAGTCCAGCAGAGATGCAGCCTCCTGCCTTCCAGGCACTGATCAAACAACACTCAAGTTATACTTTTATTTTATATATTGTGCATTCTATGTTTGCCTGAGAGCTGCTGGGAGTCAGGGCATCCTCAAGTGATACAGGAGCCTTGAGGCACTGGATGAAGTGTGTGAAGCTCTGAATCTCACTCAGGCATTGATAATTATCAGTCCAGCTAATGGAGCCATTACAGAGATTCGATACAGTCAGCTCGTACATCCTGCCCATTTAGGGGAGAAAAATTCAGCAACGAGGAGATGCTGCGATTGACAGATCCAAGGAAAACCAGCCAGGTTATTTCTGACAGCAAGAGATAGATAACTACAGGGATTAGCAGAAGATCAAGGGGGTGTGGAGAGACCCCTTCTTCGGAGTAAGGGCTTGGACTCCTCCAGAAAAAGGTTATTCAGCCATTTAAAGACAGAAAGGAAGGAAAACAAACCTAATAAATATTAAAGACAATACATGGCAGTTTGACAGCTGCTCACCAAAAGCTAGTGAGGAACAGTAAAAAAGCAAATTATAGCTTCTTTAACTAATTAAATGAGGTGATGCTTATTAATTAGAGATTATCTTAACATTTTGAGAAACTCACAGTGATGTTTTTTGACTGAAAACAAACCCTTCTGTACACTGAGGGAGCACAGTGCTGGCAACCAGCACAGACAGCTTTGAATTCCCATGTTCAATAATTGTGAGCTCCAAGCAAAGTGCCTCAGGGATGAAGTATTCACCCCCTCCTGCTGCCACTCCTGGTGTTCTGCTGTTTTCTTCTGGTGCAGGCACTGCAGTGCACACCCAAGGTGCCCAGATGGGGTCAAGTGAAGCCTGAAGCAAGGACCCCCCTCCTTTCTGTCCTTTCCCTTCCCACTGCAAAAATGGAAAATAACAAAAAAAAAAAAAAAAAAAAAAACAAAACAAAACAAAACAAAACAAAAAAAAACACCCATAAAAATCAGTCCTTAGTTTCCCTTCTTTGGTCTGGCTTATTCTCCCCTGGGAAGGTGCTGGGAGTGTGTCCTTATTCCCTCAAGCCACCCAGGCCCCCCAGTGCCTCTCTGGGCAGAAGATCTGCCTGGGCTATCACCAGGGCAGACCAGGAGCCCCTCAGCAGACATAGTTGCCCTTGGGCTACTGAAATCCATCACCTGGTTTGCACCAACTAGACAGCCCCAGAGTCCTTGGCTGCTCCTCACAGGACATCCCTTCTGGCCCCTTCTTGCCCTCCTGTTGTTTAAATGAGACTTTTACAGCAACTAGTAACAATGCAGAACGGTTCCATTCTTCAGTCAGTGAATGCTACAGCCCTGATGAAATATTTCGTGGTCTTTTATAAAGTGCCAGTGTAGCTCTCTTAACTGAATTAATATATTTATAATAAAAAGAACTTCTCAGTGGACTACATTAATCTGTCATTGTGCCATCGGAGCCTGTGGCCATGGCTCCTGGGGTGCATCCCTGCTCCCCTTGTCTGGGGCTGGCTTCCAGCTCCTGCGGGTGCGACAGAGACAGGGCAGGAGGAGCAGCAGAATCTGAGAGCAAAATTGTTGTCAACAATCCTTACCTCTGTAGGAGGCTTTGCTATACACTAACTGGTGAGGCACCCTGTGGATGGAGTTCATCTGCATGTCCAAGTCCTTCCTTCAAACACGTGTCTTCGTGGATTGTTTCTGCTGCTGCGCAGAGCCCCACGTTATGGCACGTGTTACAGCCAGGGACAGAAACCTGGGTCCACTCCCTCTGATAGCAATAAATGGGAAAACCTGAAAGCAGATCACGATGTCTGAGAAGCTCCATGTCCCCTGTACATATTCCTGCCCCCTGGGCCAGCTGCAGCATGGGTTTTACTGGTGCTGGAGAGGCTGTGTGCCCATCATGCCAAGCAGAGGAGGGGCTATAGTAAGATAAGCCAAAAATCAGCAGTAAAACAACAGAGCAGCAATGCTGGCTCCTGAGGAGAGCCTGGGAGATGCCCTTTGGTGCCTCCCACAACCAGGTAACTCCCCATGGCTCACAGGTCCGTGCTGGCCATCGGGAGGTTCCTGGTGGAGCAGCTGGCCTGGGAGGAGGGTCCCTTCCTGCACCTGGCCTGCTCCAGCCATGCCTCACGGCAGGACATGGCCCTGGGGGGCAGCGCCTGCTCCCGAGGCTGCGGCACCCTGTGGCAGATGCAGAGCAGGGAGCGCAGCCCCGTGCGGAAGCTCTCGTTCAGCCAGCAGTAGATGAAGGGGTTGTAGCAGGTGCTGCTCATGGCGAACCAGTGCAGCGCGAAATAGAGCGAGTTCTTCGTCCTGATGCCCAGGCTGGAGATCAGCACCACGTAGCAGTTCAGGGGGAACCAGCAGACTGCAAAGACCACCACCACCAGCATCAGCATCTTGATGCTCTTCTTCTTGTTCCTGTGGTGGGTGACATACTGCTGCGTGGTGACGTCCCCGATGGCATTGCGCAGCCACAGCTTCTTGGCCAGGCGCATGTAGGTGACGGTGATGATCAGCAGGGGCAGGAGGTAAAGAAGGAGGAAGGTAGACAGGTCCAGATACTTCCAGACCAACTCTGCAGGCTCGGGGAAGTCAGGGAGGCACAGACTCCGGACAGTGGCTTCCCTTGAAAACAGGAAATACAGATGTGGCATGTGGCCATTGCTGTCCCATGGGTGCTGCTGGCTTGGCAAACCACAGAGGGGGTCTCACTGTGAGAGTTGTAGTGTGGACAGAGGGAGGACACAGAGCATGTCTCTGGCATGTCTCTCTCAGGCTGGACCTGCAGCCCCTGCCCTCCATGGAAGCACCCACCCTGCTGTGTCCCCCAGCAGCCAGGACCCCTTGCCCTGCCATACCCCCCAGCACAGGATCCCTCAGCCAGAACCACTGCAGCTCCAAGCCAAAGCTGTTCTGGAGGGGAGGGAAGGGCTGGAGGCTGTGAGAAAGCCTCAAAGGCATGACAAGCCCACCTCACTTCCCTTTCCTACCCACCATTCTCTTGCCATCAGCTCCTACAACCTTCCTGCTACCTCTTAAAACTGGTGTGATGATTATTCACTTGGCTCCAGTTGAACCACTGACAATGAACTAACAAAAGAAAGTCTAACTATACACAACAGCTCATTTTAACAACCTCTCACACCTGTCCCATCCCATCCAGCCCCAGGATCTGGGTGTGTTCCCACTGCCTGGCCAGCAGTGGCTCTCATCCCATCACCCTTCACTGCACTGCATGTGTCCCCTCCACACCCCGCAGCTGGTGTAATGGAATTTATTTCCAGTGGATGCTTTCTCCTTTTCTTTCTTTTCCCCTCTCTTTTTCTTTCTTTTATTCCATTTTACTCTTCTCTCTTCATCCCTTGTTCTCCTCTATTCAGCACAGATTTTAGCTCCCATCAAGCTGTACTATTCACTGCAGTATTGATTAATATCTTTAATATCCTGTTTTCAACTGCTGGAGTTGCCTTTTGTGCCACAAATAGGAGGTTGCTGAGAACAGGCAGCTGGAGCAGGGGATGAGGTCAGAGGAGTGACAATGGGTCCACCGAGTACGGAGGACCTGGAGATGCCCTCGAGATGGGAACTGACGCAGAAAGGAGAATCATCTTTTCTGAACTGCAGTCTTGGCTTTTCCTCCCCTGGATCTGGGAGACCTCACCACTGGCACAGGGGCCCTGCCAAAGGGGATCTGACAGGACAGTGTTTCGGTGAATTCTGACATGACCAGGGACTCAGATGGCTGCTGTGTAGTGCAGCCAGAGATGGATGTTGGTGGAGGCCCTGTTTCCCATCCCAGAACCCTAACCACTCCCTGGTAGCAATCCCAGGAGCCCTGAGCCTGCAGGAGCTATTACAAGCAATATTACTACTGTGATTTTTTTTTCAATGGAAAGCAAGGACAGGAATAGCATGTCCTGGAAGTCCTTATATTGCTGAGCTGCCTCGTGCCAACACAGGGCTCGGTTTCCTCTGGCCATGCCAAAGGATGAGCAGAGACAGGTGCCCCGAAACAGATCGTAGGGTTCCTTCATTCATGAGCAATTTGCTCCCTAATCCCCAAGCACAGCTGCAGAGCAATGCAAGCACAGAGTAACCCTGCCCTGTGTTTACAGTCTGCACAGTTATGGGTATGATATCCCCTGGCTATGTCAGCCACATCAGGCACAAGCACAGGCAGGGGAGGGCTGTGAAGCCCCCATCCCACTTGCAGCTCTTGCAGCCCCTCAGACACCAAAGCAGCGACAGCCTGGGCAGGCACTCACACTCTCCTGCCTCATCAACAGGAGGGATCTGGCTGGGCTGCAGGAAATTAGGTTTGTCCTTTCTACAGAAGGTCAGTGTCTACAATAGAAATCTCATTCCTGCTGCCTGTCAGTGTCTCCTTGCCCCACTCCCTGGGATGCTGATCTCAGCCTGAAAATACAGGTCATGGTAAGATTATCCCCTTGGCCTCAAGGCTGGCATTCCTGCGAAGGGCAGCACCAGCAGCGTGACACCTGCCACAAAAATCCCACTTGGGTACTGTTACAGACTGTTTTCTAGACCAGAGAGGTCACAGCAATGCCACAGGCTGGTGGGGACAGGAGGGACAGAACAGGTTGGGTACCACAGAGGAAAGGACTGCAAGGGAAAAGAACCCCAGAGTTCGGGTTTTGTATTTCTCCCTGGCAGAGGGTGACAGCAGAGACAAGTGCCATTGCTGGGCCTTTTGTGGGGAGATGATCTTCTGCTTTTATTTTTTTTTTTTTATTTCTTTCCCTCTACATTAGAACCTTCTCTTTTTTTCTGGTATTTCAGTCCTTATGTTGATGTGAAATTTCACTTCATCTACTGTCATTGTGTTCAGCCAAGCAAAGAGTTCCCTTTCCTGAGGAGAGGCACCATGGCACACCAGGACAGCTCCAGTTCCTGCCAAAGCACTGGTCCCTCACCTGCCCCACAGTGGTCCCCCACAGCCCTGCTTCATGAAGAATGTATGTTCTCCATGTTTTTCTCGTTAGTGTAACACTGGACAGAGGAACCTCAAGCTTCAGGGAAGGCTGGTCCTGCTTTGTAAGTCCACATGGATGAAATACAGGGAAGTCACAACCTGAGACTCAATGTAGGAAATCCTGGGGAAGAGGGATCAGTAAATCAGGGTGGTCCCCTGTCCCTGCTCCCTGCAGAACCTCGGTGATGTCAGCACAGGTATTCCCAACAGGAAGTTTATTTTCTTTCTTTTTGAAACTGCAGTTTGGCTCTCTCTCTCCTCCCTGCCTGGGCGAGTTGGATGGGCTTGGTCTTGCTGGATCTGAGGAGCTGAGTAGGCAAAAGGAGGGAAGAATAAAGTCCCTCAGGAGAAAGTTACCTTCTCAGGACAGAACCTCTCCTGGCAGGGCCATGGCACTGGAGGAGGTGTGTGTTGCCAACAGCTGTGCCCCAGCCAGGCTGTGCCAGTGGGACCCAGAGCCTCACCTGGGCATGCAGGAGGTGGTGAGAGCAAACCCTGGACAGCAGGCCAGGCACAGTGCAGGCCAGGCAGCTCTTCCACAGCCCCAGCCTCTGCTGGGGGAAGGGGGATGTCACCCATACACCAACTCCCTCTCATCCCACATCACCCATCCTGTGCCTGGGACGCTCAGGTGCCCTCCCTGCTGAGCAAGGCACTGCACAAGGGCTGCCAGACCTCCACACACTCCCTGGGAAGGGGAGATCACTCACCTGTAGTTATACTGGAAAAGCTTTTGATAGACAGCATGGGGCAGGGAGAAACAGGTTGCCATCAGCCAGATGACAGAGATGCTCAGAGCTCCCTTTGTCAGGGACATCCTCTGCTTCAGCGGGTTCAGGATGACCTGCAACAGAGACTCTGTCATGACTCCTCTCCCACAAGGAAGCAAAAGTCCTCACAGCCCACAAGAGGAGTGGGCAGATTGTAACATAACCTAACACAACTAATGATAGGAAAATGACAGCCACGATTAGGAAAATGTCCTGTTCATTAGAGTGACCTGGAAAATTGGAAATGTTGAACTTCTCAGTCTGCTCAGAAGAGCTTTCAAACTTTATTCTCAATCTTGTTATGTGAGAACTGTTTTCCTTAAGTTGGAGGTTACCTTAGGTCAAAAAAAAAAAAAGGAAGATATCTACCCAAGTGTCTTCACTCAAGGGTATGTTTTTATTCTATATGAACTACATAAAAAATGTCTTTTGTTCCAGCTGGGCCTGTGAAGCTGAGCTTTCCTCCCCTCTGCTGAGGCAGAAATTCAACTTTCATGAGATTTTCTTTGTTAGATCTTTAAGCTGATAAAATCTGATGGTCTGGAACTTACTATTTGACAACAGCACATGAAAGGGGAGTGATTGCTGGGGACAGGCACATGGCCTGGGCTGTCCTAGCTGCCCTGCACTGGACACAGAGCCAGCGTTTGTCATGGCCAGGGACAGAAAAACTTATCATAGCTCCAGTCTCCTCCCAGAGCCTTGGAGGAAGAGGGAGGGGCAGGCAGTGTCACCTGGTGCCTGTCGAGGGCGATGGCCGTCAGGGTCAGGGTGGACACGTGCAGGGAGCAGTACTGCACAAAGCGGCTGATGTGGCACATGGCCTTCCCAAAGATCCACGTGCTGTTCACAAAGCGGACCTGGGGGGAAACAACAGCTCATCAGCCAGAAAATGTGCTGAAAACAAATCCATGGGGGTTTGGTTTGTTTTCCTACAAGTCCCGTGGCTGGAACCTGAGCTGGCTCAAGGGGTCTGGCTGGTTGGGCGGCTTCACCTGGAACTTATAGAAAGATCAGCTATCCTGGTCTCTGAAACACCTCTACAGAAGAGTTTATAGGGTCAAACCCCACTGATGCCACAGCCCTCCTGGCCTGTTCTACAGACATTGTGAACAGTGGTAAAAACTTGTTATTACACTAACAACTATATTCGGAAAAAGTGGACCAAGGTTTGATATCAACCCCACTGTCAGATTTGGAGTGCTTTCATTGAAGTCTTTATTCAGCTGGCATCTCTGAAATGCTTGACTATTTTTTTCCAGTCACCCAGTATGACTGGCATTCAGACTGTTCTGACCCACTAAGGGACTCTCTAGTGCTCTGCTGCACGAACATTAAAAACACAGGAACTTGTTCTCATTCCCCAAGAAGCTCTTGCTGGGGTTTGGTAGCACACATTGTGATAGACTTTGGAGTTTCTAGGAGCTACAGAGTCTAACAGAGCAAGAGAACCCACAGATTGCTGAACAATGTTTTACTTGTCTGGCAGAGTTATCAGTTAGGCTTGGTGGGGTTGGGTTCCCACCTCAGCCCCAGGAGAGAGTGCATGGAAAGCCTATGACCACCAGACAGAGCTCTGGTGGGTGAGAGGTTCCTGTCCTGGCTGAAGGGACAGCAAGACCAGCTACTTACCAAGGTGAAAGGTGTGTTGAGCAGCGTGATCATGATGTCTGACACTGCCAGGTTGACGATGAAGAGGCTGGTGGCTGAGTGCATCCTCTTGTTCTTCAGCACCACGTGGCACACCAGCATGTTCCCAAAGAGAGACATGACGATAATGACCGAGTAGGCCACGATTAGCAGCGCTTTCACTGTTGGCTTCTGGGATTCTGGCTCATATTTAGCCAGCTCAGCAAATTTCTCCCACTCAACAATGCGGCTCTCTGTCCAGTTGAAGATGCTCCTGTTCGTTGCATGGTAGATGGACATGAGCTTGGCCATGGAAGAGTAATGGTCAAATTCCTCAAGAAACCCTGTCACCTGTGACTTGGATAGCTGAAGCAGTGAGTGAGGCATGGTAGGTCAGCCCCAGTCTTCCCTGTTGGTGTGTCAGAAAGGGGCTGGTTTGGGATCACACACACTCTCACACAGCAGGAAGAGCAAGAACATCACAGGTGAGCTCTGGGCTCAAGCAGGCTGCCCGACCATCCTGTGCTGCTGTCGCAGGAACTTCTTCCCAATGCAGAAACATTCACCTTCCGCTCTAAATGAATCCAAAGACATCTTTCCAGCAGTGATCTGAATTCTGAATAGAAACCAACACTTCACTTCCTGAATCAGACAGGTCTGTATGTGACACTGCATACATCACAGCATGATTACACCCCAGCCACAAGGAGAAACCAAACTCCCCACCCTTACCCCCCTCCCTAACTCCCCACCCTTACCCCCTCTCACTTGCCTCGCACTGTCCAGCCGTGTTTGGCCCCGACTGTGCCCTGTCCCAAGGGGCAGCAGCGGCTCCTCCGGCTCCTGCGCTGGACACCCCGCACCGCACACACATCACTCTCAACAACACACCCCGCACCGCACACTGCCCGCACCGCACACTCTGCACTCACCGCCGCATGCAGCTCACCTTCCGCACCGCACCCCGCACCGCACACACTCCGCACCGCACACACCCCTGCACCGCACCCCTGCACCGCACACACCCCTGCACCGCACCCCTGTACCGCACACACCCCTGCACCGCACACACCCCTGCACCGCACCCCTGTACTGCACACACCCCTGCACCGCACACACCCCTGCACCGCACACACCCCTGTACCGCACACACCCCTGCACCGCACACACCCCTGCACCGCACCCCTGTACCTGCACACACCCCTGCACTGCACACACCCCTGCACTGCACCCCTGCACTGCACACACCCCTGCACTGCACACACCCCCTGTACTGCACACACCCCTGCACCGCACACACCCCTGCACCGCACCCCTGTACCGCACACACCCCTGCACCGCACACACCCCTGCACCGCACCCCTGCACCGCACACACCCCGCACCGCACACACCCCTGTACCGCACACACCCCTGCACCGCACCCCTGCACGGCACACACCCCGCACCGCACACACCCCTGTACGGCACACACCCCGCACCGCACACACCCCTGCACCGCACACACCCCTGCACCGCACACACCCCTGCACCGCACACACCCCGCGCACCTTGCACACCCCTCTCACCCCTCTCACCGCGCACTCTCCGCCCCGCACCGCGCACCCCCGGCCCGCCCGCACGTGCCGCCGGCGGGGCCGGAGCCGCCGCTCGGGGCGGGGTTCGGGGGGCGGAGCTGCTCCATTCATAAAGCGGCACGGGCGGGGCCCCGGGAGTCGTTACCGGGGTTCAATCGGCGCCGCGGGTTCCTGCGCGAATCCGCCGGTGCCGGTGCCGGTAGCAGAGGGGCTGCTGCAGGGATGGGGCAGAGGGCAGCGCCCACCACAGTGGCGAGCGGGCACGGAGCATCCCTTTCTTAACGGGAAAAGGAGAAAACCATCCTCACAAACCTCTCCCGGCCCGAATCTTTGTGGAAAGGCTCCCGGTGGAGTTTCAGAGCTTGTTTTTTGATAAGTTTTTCTCACGGCTGGGTCACTCTTGACAGGTGCTGACACAGAAGGCAGTTTAGGTTTCAAAGACTTTAGGCAACATATTTTTAAACGAGATAGTATCATATTGCTCATTTTGCATTCCACATGTGTCACTTATTCCTTATATATATATCTAAAGGGTTTTTTTTTCCTGTCCATTTCCAGTCACCTGCATGATCTCCTTCTCCTCTGTCCATGCCCATGCTGTGGCCAGGCCATGCAAGGACTAAGGCAGGGGAGTAGCTACAGGATGGGGAACACATGGGAGGGACATGGGACACAGGACATAGAGAATGTGCCTCTTGCCACATTCCAAATTCTGCTTCTGCGTAAAAAGGTCCCATGCTGACACAAGGAGCCAAGAATTCACTTCTGTTGTCAGTCTGGGGTTTAACAGCCCAGTGCAGTTCAATAAACAGCTACAGTCATCCTGTGTGTTCCAATGATAAGAACACTTATATTTTCCAAATTATCTAATTTTTCCTAATTCCAGTTAACAATGCATTTTAAAATGTTGTTCTGATGTCTGTCCTCGTACCTGGCATTCGTAACCTCTATCAGGGCATATAAACCATGATGTCAGGTATAATATTAGATTTTTCCTAGTTTGGGGGGCTATTTGCTATGGAGCAAATTGAGCATCCCAGCTTGCACTGTGTCAGCCATAGGCTCTTGGAGAGACTAATGAAGATCTTCCTGGCAAATAGTAGAAAAAGAGTCCAGAAGAGAGGAGGAAATATTTGTATATTTGGTGTGTATTTCCAAGGAACTGGTTCTTTGCTCAGAATTTTGTATTTATGGATTCACAGGTCTAAGAGATGCACCAGCTCCTGACTGTGGCAGAGCTCCAGTTGCTTTCAGCAGAAGCAGAATGAGCTCTGCAGCTGCTCTTTGGAGTTTCTTGCCTGAGGGCTCCAGAAAAGACACGCTGGATGTTTATTACCACTATAGCAAGATGATCTGGGAGGTTTCTGCTATTTTTTAGTCCCCCTGAAGCCATTCTCACTGTGGCTGTGAAGTTCTTGTGCATCCAAAGAGCTGTTTCATTATCCTCCCATGCTGTTCTTGCTGGCACACATTGTCACTGGCTTTAGAGCTGCAAGCTCAGTAGAGGAGAGCTGTGAGTTTAGTCTAATCATATTTCCAGCAAAATCCCAGGCATGTTAGCTTTCCCCAGGTGCAAATTATCAAACTACAGTATGTGTTAGAGCCTCCTGAAACAGTCAGGCCCTCCCTGGCTAAGGAGTTAAGATTTGATCCCTTACAGAGCAATAATCCCAATCAGCCTCTCCTGCCTTGGACCCCTGATGGAGCTGCCAGCCCCATGTGTTCCATGTCATTAGACAAGTCTCTGGTTGATGCTCCTCTGGTTCTTATCTGTCAGAAAACACATCAGGAGCAGGAATGGTTGTGTTGTGGAATAAAACTGTTAGAGTTTTCTCCCTGCCCCTCTTGAGCAAAATTCCAATTACCTGCCTGTCTCTGAGGAGACTGAATGCAGGAGGTATTAAAGGCATTCAGTGCCTTTCATTCTTGCGTCTTACGCTTAAATGTCAGAAGGTTCTTTTGTTTTGTGGGGGGCTGGCTTCCCCCTGGACAGAAAAGTTAAAGTGCAGATAGGCACCAGAGGCTTTGGAACTGAGGAGGTACAGAACTCCTCCTTTTGCCCTCAGACATTGATGTCTGTTAGATTTTAGGGCACAGAAAGTGTAGCTGAGCCCCTGAAATATTAATTACCAAGCTTTACATTGCATATGCTACCAATGTACACAGCCCAGACACGGTTAGAACCCAGCTCAGGTTTGCCTGAGGTGGCAGCAAGGTGAGAGCTTTGGGACCAGGCACTTCCACCTGAGCCTGGCTCTCTGAGAGCTTCTGGAACCTTCCTCCCACCCAAGATTCAGCAGCCCCACGGAGGCTTTCAGGCTCCTCTCACCTGGCATGGAAACACCAGATTTCTAAACTATGGACACTGTACATCCAAAACAGAAACTGCAACCAAATTTTAAACTCATACTCCAACTTAAATCAAATTAAAATTCAGGAAGTAGGAACTGGGAAGTGCGAAGAGTCATCCATTATAACCAAAGCTCAGTTTCCCCAGGGTCAGAGTATGATCTGGCATCAATAGCCACTGACATGGGAACAGTGCTTCCATGCGCATTAGGTCAGGCCAGAGCCTGTCTTTATCATGGGCTCTGACTGCCTCTGAGACTCAGCACAGGCAAGTGGGTGGAGGGGCACCTTGTACAAAGTGGGCTTCAAAAGGAGAAATAAGAAAGAGCAACAATGCCACAGCAATGGAAATTGATGTCTTGAGAACAGTTACAATTTAGAATTCATTATTCAAAATACAAATGGCAATTACATAATAGCTACTAATGATGCAGCTTCAGAGTAGTTGGAAAAGAAAAGCTTTATAATGGATTTGATAGTCCTTGAGGTTCAGCTGTAAGGTTTGGGTGACAGAACAAAGAGAACTACCGTTGTATCTATCTATTACAATCTACCATTGCAACTGTGTCCCCTCCCCACTCTGATGGCCTTTGTCTAGTGGCCCACTGGGGCTGAATCTTCAGACTTCTTCTTTTTTGTTTTTCTTCTCCTTGGAAAAATGTCATACAGAATGACTGGCAGCACACCCAATTCCTGTCTGATTGCTGGCTCCCTGCTTTTCAATGGGATGTGAAACCCTAGCAGGCAGCAGTAACAGCCAGCTCCTACCTGTGCTCTCCTACCAGCTCTGAGTGCTCCAGCCTGGCCATGGCTTGGGCCATCAAAGTCTGCCCTTTGGTTTGGTGCAGCCCATCTGTGTGGGAGTTCAACCCATCAATTTCATTGTCCTTTGCTGGGGTGAACTCTCAGCTTCAGAATCCTCTGAGCCTCGCACACTCTGCACGGTGTTCTCTTTTTAGGAGATTCTTCTCCTCCCTCTCTGTGGTAGTCAAGGCAGAAAAACAAATAAACAAACAAACAAAACCCAATAAAATCCTGTTTTCCTTAACAGAAAACTCTTTGCTAATGAAAGGGTCTTGACAAAGAGTGGAAGGGGTAAGTCACTCTCTGTGTGTGGTGTGCATGGGGGCTGTTATTTGGGATATTAATTCCCTCATCCCTGCCTGCAGCTCATTTTGCAGGGGCACCAGCCAGAGCTTCTTTGAGTCCTCCTGCACAGGCACAGGAACAGCGAGCAGAGACACCCCCACATCCAGGTGGGACCATGTGCCCCCACACTCACACCCCCACTGCGCTGGGCTCACAAGGAACCTTCTCACTTTGATGAACAGTTCAAAACCCACACAGCTCTCCCAGGGTCTGAGCCCAGCCCCTGTGTGAGCACATGGCTGATTTGAGGCCAGAGAGCTGCTGCTCTGCAAGCAGGGCTTTGTCAGAGCAGCTTCCCCTCAGAGGTGTCTGGAGTGGAGGCCAGCAGCTGCCAGACACTGCACAGACACTGTCACAAGCTCAGGAAAGAGCTGGATATGTTTGACAAGGTGAGGAAGACTCAGGCAGCACCCTCCCCTGTGCTGTACATCCCCTGGCTTTTAAGAAATGCCATCCTGGAATGGCTCATTATCTCTGTCCCCTTCCAAGACCTAATTAAGTTAAAGCATGATTGGTTTGCTGGGATGATTCACACACCGAAGGAAGGGAGGAATGAAGACAGGACTTTAAAAGTATCGGTACAATATACATTTACTTCAAAACTCTGTCCTTTGTGCAGCTCTGACCCAAGGAAGAGATGTGACCAAGGCTAAAGTTGCCCGAGCCAGCAAGGGACAGTCGTGCAGAGGCTGATGGCAGCTGTAGCATCCTGCTGAGCTCTGCCTGGGGACAAGTCACCATCAGGGCCCTGATTCAGGGACCTCACTGTGTGGCAAATATCTGTGTGTAGCTGTTGAGGGATATGTCAGCTCAGAAAGCCCCTGAGCTGGGGAGCTCTGGTGAAAGCTCCATCCCTCCCTCAGCTGGAAGGATCCCTCATGGATCCCAGGAAGGATCCCTCAGGATCCATGTGTTTGCCCACTTTCTGGGTTTGGGAGGAATGGTTCAGCCACCAGCAGCAGCACTGGTGACAGGTACCTTCCTGTGTCAGCCCCTGGGTGCCCCAGCTAGGGGTGCAGCTCTGCCACCCAGCCCAGGGCAGCCAGTACTCAGGAGCAGCTCACCAGAGGATGGAGGGTGCTGAGGCTCTGCCAGATTCCTGAGCAGCAGAACATGGTGAGGGGCACTGGGGGCAGGAGCCTCTGCAAAGCTGAGCTGCAGCAGGTGCTGCAGGGTCCCAGCAGGCTGCCAAAGTCCATCAGTCTGGGTTTGCAAATGCGTGGAAGCAGGAGCACAAACAGCCGGGAAAGGAGGGGCAGTTCTGACAGACACTTGTGCTGAAGCATTTAAAACTTAATTTTCAGCTCATTCAGTTAAAAGAGGTTGTGAAATTACAGCAATAAAATCTGAAGAGCATAATCCAATTGGCACTTTCCTGGGAGGTCTAAAGAGCTCAAACACAAAAGCAGTGATTATCTTGCTCTTAAATTATAAGTTAAACTACTTTACCACCAAGGGAACCAAAGAACCCCAGTAGGGCATCCTTCTTGAAAGGGACTCCAGGGGCAATCCTGGTTATTTTACATCCAAATTCCCTTCCAAGCAGCCTGAAATAAAAGGATTAATACATACTGGAGAAATGTGATTTACTGGAGCACGCAGACACATACGTGTCAGAGAAATGACCCCCTTGCTGGAAAGAGGCACCATGGAAAAGAGGACCTCTCCCTTTGGATCCCTAGGAGGGTTTCCACTGGTTTCCCCTGCAAAAGCTCTTGATGTGGGTGGGAGAGTGGGCACAGGGCAGCCTTGAGGATGGACAGAGAGTGACTGGGTGCCTCTCTGCCTGCACGGGACACACGGATGGCTATGGGACAACTGCAGGGAACTGCAACAAAGAGGAATGGCTGGACAGGTTTAGAATGAAAGGGGCATTTCTCACTGCTGTGCAAAACTGGAGAGTGCTGGGATTGCTCAGGCAGCTCCCCGTGCAGCCCCAGGCTGCCCCTCTGCCCCTGGCGCAGCCAGACAGCACTGGGGTGACTCACCAAAGTCTGGTACTGGAGATAATTGGAGCCTCCGAAGCTCAGTGTCAGGAGCTAAACAAGAGCACTGAGGAGTGAGCTCTGGCCCTAGGATCAAGCAGCACGAAGATTTCCAGGGCCACTTGGAGACTTAGATTTCTGTAACAACTGCAGACAAGGCAGTAATTTTCCATTTCTTTACTTACTGGTGCAGAATTCTAAACAACCCAGGCAAGAAATGAACACACAAACCAGCCAGCCAGCATATGGCTGCAGAACACTGCCAGCCAGCATCTCCGCTCCCAGCTGCAATTATCCAGCAAAACACATTACCTGTGCCAGCTCTGGCTGGTTTATCTGCAGAATTTTGATCAACTTAAATGGAAACAGGCCCACAGGGTGAAGTCAAGGCCCATCAATGTGCATTTCACTGCTGGGTAAAGTCAAGGCAGGTTTTTTCCACTTCACAATAGTAATACACTATTTCTATCAAAAACTTTTGTACTAAATCCTCTGGAATTGTGACTGCAGAACAAGTCCAGAAATCAGCAGAACCAGAAAGGACGTACCTGAAGGGATGTGTCTTCTTCTTACCACTTCCTTTGGTCTCCAGACACCAGCATCACTTGGCCCTTAGCCACCGGAACCCCTCCTGCAGCAAAGAGACCAGGTGAGCAGCGATGGGTGGGCATCTGCAGGGAGCCAGCCCAGCTCAGGGGAAAAACATGTTATTTATTAAACCAGAAGATTAAGTTTTCACAAAAACAAACCACAAACAAACAAACAAAAAACCACAAAAATAACTAACTCACTATCAGAGAGCTCAGCTAATAAAGCCTCCCAGGCTGTGACACTGGCAGTGAGGTCACATCTCGGCCCCTCAGCTGGTGCTGGGCAGGAGCTGCTTGCTGCAGCCCAGACACTGCCCCTTGGGTTTGGGTTCTGCAGGGGCTGGGCCCCTCCCCAGCCATGGCAGGAAATATTCTCCTTGCCAAAATGAAGCTTGGCTATATTTTGAAATTCCTGGGCTTCTCCTGGATTCAGGGAGCTCTGCTCAGGGTTCAACACCTGTCAGAACAGAGGAAGGATTGTTCCTCTGCTCCATAGCTAAGGTACCTCAGGTACCAGGAAAGGTTTCAGAAATGCTGATTTCTTGCTTCTGCTCAGCTTTTTTGCTCCAGGGACTGATCTAAATCACAGTCTTGCAGGGTTCCTCCCTTTCCAGGTGTAAGAGGAATAATTACAAAACCTCTTCTTGCTTTTGAGAAGTTCAGCAAGGATAGAAGGTCCAAACCCCTCCAGCTGCTGCTGGGGCAGGGACCACTGGGCCAGGGCTGGAAGGAGCAGGGATGGGGAGAGAATGCTTCCTGCCTGCCCTCCCCATCTCCAACACATCTCCAAATCCCTGAAATCCTGAAACTCTGACCATGAGGCTGCAGAGCCTTTGGTGGCACAGAGACCCACACATGGCAGGGGCTCCTGCTGGGCCAAAGTGGTGAGAACAATGGAAATGTTGCTGCTGCTGCTGCTGAGGCTTTTCCCAGGAGGAAACAGAGAAGGATCTCAAAGCCTTTGTTTGGTTCAGTGCCATCCCCCTTGGTGCTGGGACCTCCATCAAGCCTGCCTGGATCCTCCCTGGATTTCTCTGGTTCACAATGGCTAATTACACTGGGTGATTGATTAATTTCTGTATTTGGGGCTTATCCAATCTGGGACTCAGGTCCTCTCATTTTTTCTTCCAGTTTCTTCCTGCCCTAGATGATAACTCATTCAGGAGCTTCACCTCAAAGAAGCCCCTTCTGTTAGATTTTCCCAACTGAGGCCCTTGAGTCCGTGGGCATCAGGTGGATGGATCTGCCAAATATTTTTTCCATTTTCTTAAGACTTTAGAGTGCCTGGGATTTAAATGCACTAATGTTCTGTGTTTTCTGTTTCCTTGACTAGTCTGGCAAGCGCAGAAGCTAAACCTTTCTCAGAGGCACATGAATGGCTGCAAAGAAGGAGAACCAGGAGCCTGTCTTTGTTCACTTAAGAATTTGTGAACAAAAAACTGAAAGGAAATTCAGGAGACAGGCATTTCCTTTTTGTATAGATAATTCAATGCCCAGTGCTGGCCTCAAAGAGGCATTTTCCACTTTCTATTCAGCTCATTTGTGCTAATCAACAGGGATATAATCTAAGTGAAACTAGTAAGTGCAGGTCAGTGGCCCTGATGTGGTTTGCTGGGATGGAGGGACAGCTGGCTTAGACCAGCCTAAACTGACTTGTGGATCTGAACCCTAAAATACTCCTGTGAAGAAAACAACGTGTTGTCAGCACTGAAGACCTCATTTGAGAGCAGAGGTACTCCACAGGTCTTGGGCTGGCTCCTCATTTTGGCAGTCTAAGTCCTCCCACTCTGATTCAGGAGAAAATCCTGAATTCCTTGGGAAGAAGGAAAGAACAGAACTCAGTGTTGCAGTTGTGTGGCAGCTGTGAACGAAGATGAGCTGATGTGATTCTGCTTTGCTTGCAGCTCAGGTGACAATAAAATGACAGATTCCCCATGTAGCAGAAGCTCATTGATGTGCTAAAACTCAGCGTGGCTCTGGAGGCAGCTACAACCCCACAGCCCTGACCACCAGCCTGTGTTTTGTACTCCAGTCAACCAGCTCTGACACAGAGCACTGGAATGCCCCAGTGCCTTTGCTGCTGTGACAAGGAGGGATCTTCAGCAGGGAGGTTCTTTGCCAGGCTGCTCAGTGGGCAATCTTCTCTCTTCCCTCCTTAGCATGTGATTGAGCTCAAACACACCAACAGCTTAAAGAAAGGCTTAAAACAGAAAACTCTGTTGTGTGTATGTGGGGAAACAAGAACAGCAAAATAATAGTACCCTGTAACACAAACCATGCCCTAGGTCTGGGGGGTTCCAGCTGAGGGTTTTCCAGGAGCAGGGGCAGCTCGGGCTCCTGCAGCACAGCAAACAGGTACCACAGGCTCAGAGCATCCTCTCCCAGCTCAGGATTGTTCCAGGCTCACCTGCAATTGCAGCCATGGGCAGGTGCCTCAGCAGAGCCCTCACTAAGGCTCAGAGCCAGAGCAGCACTAATGGATATGACCAGAGTGAAGATCTCTTGAGCAACATGAACCCTGACTGAGCACGTGTCTGTTTGATGACAGTCTGCTTTTGCAGTTCTCCTTCAGGACTTCTGTTTCTCCTCCAGGATTGAATAATTCTTATTCAATGAGCACTTTATCAATATGCAGCTACATTCTGAAGATGAGCTGCCAGGACATGACAGACACTTTCTGCTGGACGATATTCAAATTTCTTACACAGGCATTTTGATTCAAATGAATCTAATTCTCTAATAAAAGCTTTGAATCAACTGCTCTCATACTCGAAACACCAGAGTGGTCTGGAGATGAACAATGAATATTCAGAACTCCAAATCTAGACACAACAATGGTTTTTTCTCCATGTTTGCTCCCACCTCCTTTCTAGGGGTCAGTGCATTAAAGGAAAAGGTGTGAAGTGTAATTGTCCTCCTGGTGCCTCTCTCTGTGCTGTCCATCACCTGCTGGGGCTGCTGGGGGTCACCAGTCAAGCAGGTTCATGTTCCCCAGTAATGTGATGGCCTTCAGCAATCTGCTCCCTCCCTCAAAAGCTGCCTGCTACACCAGGAGAGCCCAACACGGGCTTTGATGCTGTTACTTGCTTTTGCTCCCCTGTTTATCAAACACTTTGAAATATGTGACACTCCTTCTGCAGGCACTCCAAACCATCCAAGCACTCCCTTTCCACAGGGCTCAGCAATTAACACCAATCTCTGGCAAAAACAACAAAAGAGGAACTAGAAGACAAGGGGCAGCTCTTCACAGGTTGGGAATGTGCCTTTAGAGTTGTCTCAAGAAAACTCTTCCTGGACACTCAGGCAGTTTATTCCTGGGTGAGGACAGAGATTTCCTAGAACTTCTTCAGATAGCTTGTAGGATTTGCTCCATTAAAATGCCAGGAAACAGCATCCCCACTCCTATGCCCTTTTGCACTGGGTTTCTTCCCCAGCCAGGAAAGATAGAGAAAACTTTTCTTGAGAAATTTATTAAGATGCAAAAGTTTGCAAGGATGGCCAGAAGGGACAGCTCCTGGTGCCCACCTCCTGAGCAGGGTGACACAGGGAGGGAGGAGGCACCTCTGGGGGTGGCTGTGCTGCTCCATCCCCTCTGCCCAGCACAGCCTCATTCTCTTTGTGATCTTTAACACCCCCGGGACTCCATGGGTTTGTTTTTCCATATCTGAGCACATGCTTGGCTTAATGCTCCCTCAGCATGAAAAACTGCACACAGACAGGGATGACCATGATCTCAGAAACAAAAAGTGAAGGTAACTGCAGCTGAGCTAATCCTTCATCAAAATGCTGTTCAAAATGCAAAAGGATTGGAGGGCAAACCCTCAGGAGTTCTGAATTTTCAGGAGTTCTGAACTGGCATTTCCAAGCACCACAAAATAGTGTCTTTCCTGCATCTTTCCTGCAGATCATTTGGACTATGAGAGGCAAAATGGGCAGAATAATCAGATGCCATTGAACCCTCACAGGAGTGCAGTGACACTCAGGGAAGGGAGAGTTGTGGAACAGCCTGACCAGCAGCACAGGAGAGAGAGATACAGAAGGATTCCCTGGAGGGAGAAATCACTTCACAACTCTGAAAAGCAGACAAGAATAGGCAATTATACTGCTATGGCAGCAAATCAGGCTTTTAGGTGCAAAGTGAAGCCTAAACTTCTCCTGAAATCCCTGAGTACTTCAAGATCTGGGAAATGGAACCTCAACCACATCCCTTTGAGGAGCAGAGCCCCTGTCCAGTGTAGGTATCAAGCTGGAGGAGGCCAGAAACACAGAGCAGACACAACCAGACCCCACTGTGCCCCCCAGCTCCCCACAGCCCAGAGAAATCAGCCTGGACACAGATTCACAGACCCCTGCACTCACAGAGCCAGAACTTTCTCAAACCTACTGGGCCTCAGCCCTTCACAAACCTGCTGGGCTTGGGTGCCAAAACCACCACTCCAAGGGCAATTCTGCAGGTTTATTAAATACCCAACAGCTCATGCACAAACCCCAGCACGACCAGTGCAGCCAGGAGCACACAAGGCTTTGCTGCCCCTCAGATATCATTTTCCAGTGGTACAAATAAGACCCACTAAGCTCTCCAGGCTTCTTCATTTATGCCACTTCTGAAGTTGGAGCTTACTGAAGATGTGGATGAATCTCTAGTCTACACCATATCATGCAGCACAAACCTGCTCACAGATTCTAAGGCAGTGAAGAATTATCTGACCCTCAGAAAATGCTGTACAGTCTGTCCTATCCTGATTTTCTTGCTCCTCCAGCAAATCACTCTGCAATTTCCTGCTGTACAGTGCTAAAATAGAAGGGAAATTGTTTCCTTATGAATCAGCACAACCAGCATTTTTTGCTTGTTTTATCTGGCTGAGCAATTTTCTCTTAGAAGAGAGAAAATAGTGCCCATGATCCAGTGAAACGTCCATGGTCAAACACCTGTACATCCCAGGGAAAGTGAGTGACTCTGGACATGGGAGGCTATATTTATTTTTTCACCTGCCATTGAGGGGAGCCTGTGGGCTCTGCTGGGGTGCACAGGCAGCATCTCCCTGGCCCCAGGGGAGTGAAGCAGAGATCACCACTGAGGCAGCACCGTGCCTGTTTGCCACCCACGCTGTTCTGCATGCATCCACTCTGGGAAGGGGGCCAGTGGGTGACACAGCCAGGATAGCCCAAGAGTTCATGCACTGCAGACACACCATCACTGCTCTGCTCCGTGTTTGGGAAGTTTGGAGTTGCTGTGGAGACACAGAACAGGATGTGACATGACAACTCCTCTGCCTACGACCTTAAAAAAGATTTATTTTTATTAACAAGGAATGCACGCAGACAAATATTCCTCTGCTGCTGGCAGGCGTCTGTGTGGCTTGGCAGGAGTCACATCCCAGGGAGTGGGAGGGCAGGGGATGGACAGAGCTCAGCTGGGTCACAGCTCCCCCCTGATACAGGGCACAGACACTCTTGCTCCCTGTGCCAGCTGGAGGTCGGCGGAGCTGCCTTGGGAGGGAGCCCCAAGGGGACACTCCTGTGTGGGGCTGGCTGCCCTCCTGGTGTCAGAGCCAGGTTCTCCCCCGGCAGCAGCTTCCCCAAAAGAGTCCTCAGACAGAGCATGATGGAGGATCCCACGGACCCCTGCTCAGGACAAAGCTCTTCCTCTCATTCTCTGCACAGCAGCTCAGTGTTATAAAGCCTGAGATGGAGCATCCTCAGCACTGATGAAGGCCCACCTGCATCTGTCCCTTCAGAGCCAGGTTTGGAGTTCTGTGCCAGTCTCACACAGGGCACTTTGCCTCTGAAATTGAGTCTCTTGCAGTTGCAGCAATCCACAAGGAATCGTGACTTCCATAGGAGTGATGGGAAACTCCTCTTTCTGAGCAAACACGACTTGACACAAGCTTAAAGAGCTTTTAAAAACTGATCAAGAAGAAGCTGGAATTCATTACTGGAAGCTGGAATTAATTACTGCTGATAATCACATTAACCAGAGAATGCACATTCTTTGCAGGGAGTGATGAGGAGTGCTGACAGGTAAAACAGTTAAGCTCAGGAACGTGGAATTACCCTTTTCTTCAGGAAAACCAGAGACAGAGAAGGAGAAACACATTCATCTGAAGCTCCCAATGCCCTTTAGTTTTCTCTCCCCCCTTCAGGACATCCCCAGTTTCTTCCCTCTCTCCAGAGCTGGCCATGCTGAACCATGCTGTCACTCTCACCTGGATCCCTGGGATCCCATCCAAATGAGCTCAGGCTCTCTGCAGTGCTATTTGAAAGGTCAGGATCTGAGTCATGACTCCAGTATGGTGATATTTTTGGCACTGCTTTAATCATTTTCTCCTGTATGTCTCATGCACCGCCTGCCAGAACCCCTTGTCCTCCCAATTATGGTGAAAATAGATAATTAGTAATAGCCTAATTCAGGAACTACTTGGAATTATTGACGAACAGATTCTAGTCCAACAATATGAATTCTTCATTTATCTTTTCCACTTCAGTGTTGGCACAGGGATAAATGCTGGACCAGGCTTTCCAAAGGAGACGCTTGTCAGCTGCTGGGAATGTTTATGTTAGAATCCTGACGTGTAATGCTAGCAAGCTGGTGCAAAAAGGGAGGTGAAGCCCATCACTGGGATCCCTGCTGCTCCCTTGGGGTCTTCTCTGGACCCCCAGTGACAGAACTCTTTTCTGTGCTCTGCAGAAAACCAGTACCCTGCTCCCTCCCCAAACCTTGTGCTCTCACCACACCAGCCACAGGCATTCCAGATCACATGAACTCACAAATATTTCTGACATTAATTTGTGTTCCTCAGTCTAGACTCATCATGTCCAGCTATTTCATTCCTGAGATCCCAAAAATTTCAAAACTTCATTTCCTCTGCTGAAGTTTCATTCCACATAAATATTTGTTTTTAATCTCTCATATTATTTGACAAATATAAATTCATACCAGCCCTCCTGTGAAGCAGAGAAATTGGCATCATTAACCTCACTTTATAGAAAGGAAAGAGAAGAGAAATGATTTGCTGATGGCAAAGAGGGAAAACTGGTATTAATGTGGGAGTGAGAGCTCAAAGGCTCCATCTCTGAGCCACCCCTCTCCTCAGCAGAGCAGTGCCAGGCATCCTTTTTTGGGTGGCCAGCAGAGACGTGCATGGCTTCTTCATTTATGCTTCACTCCCATCTGCTCTTCTGTTTCATTCCACACAACCTGCTCAATAAACACCAGGGTTGCCCAGGCACTAGAACAACAAGGGAAGCCACCCTGCTTTCCCTCCCTTGCCAGCCCTTCAGAGCCCCTGCTCTCAGAGCCCCTTTTCCTCAGCCTGAAGATGACACCAAGATCCTGCAGAGGGAGAAGACCCCTGGCCCTCACCTGGGGCTGGTCACTGGGCTTTGTCCTCACACTGCTGCCACTGCAGGGGCAGCTGGGGCAGATCTGACAGCCTGGGCACAAATATATTTATCACAGGCACCACGGGCACTGCCACACACCATGGACACACTGCTGTGTGCCATGGGCACTGCCACACACCATGGACACATTGCCGTGTGCCATGGGCACTCCTGCACACCCCCTGGGCATCACAGGGGCTCTGCCACACACCATGGACACACTGCTGTGTGCCATGGGCACTGCCACACACCATAGACACACTGCTGTGTGCCATGGGCACTCCTGCACACCCCCTGGGCATCACAGGGGCTCTGCCAGGTCTCTGGGAACACACTGGCACAAACCCTGCACATCTGACCAGGGTGAAACTCTAACCCTGCCCCTGACAGCATCCTGGCTGTGACAGGGGAGCAGACCTGGCTGTGCCCTGAAGGCAGGGCTTTCTCAGCTGCTTTTATTTTTACCAAGGGACACATCTGACCCACAGAGGGGTGATCTAGTCCCAGCTGTTGCATGGCTGAGCTGCAGCAAACGTGCCAACAGCACTTGACACTGGCACAAAACAGCCTTCCCCCTTTTTAATGGTACATGTACTGGAAACTCCTATCTCAGCTAGCAGAATCCCAGACTGCCCAACACTCCATCTCAGCATGGGGAGGTGTTAGGAAAGATATTTTTGAAGTTCTGGACAAGCTCAGTCAGTGAAGTGCAATTACTACGAAAAGCTCTTTGTGTAGAAGATACATTCTGCTGTGCACACAGGATCCTGCACTCCCCAGACAGAACCAAGAGATAAATCAGAGCACACATTCAGGGAACACACTTTCCTGATGTTAATACCTCAGATATTTACTGAGGCTTGGGAGAAGGGACAGTTATCTGACTGAGACTGTATTTTCCTCTTCTCTTTCTGTCCCCTGCAAAATGCATGTGGGTTTTATGGAAGAACAGGAAACTGGCATTATTAGAAGTCACCACAGAGGCACCTTTGATGGTTGGAGATTTTTATTTTGGAGGAGACTATTTCTCTACTGCAGTTTTCCTGGTCTTCTGAATATGTGTTGAATTTTCCAATAAATGTGTCCATTAAAAGAATTATTTTGTCTGTAGCCCAAAATATGACTTTATCACCAAAAATTCCTCTGCCAAAAGCCCTTGTCAGCTGCCTGACTGATTGCTGAAGGCTAAGCACAATTAATGAGACCACCAATATTCAGGATTCCTGCATGACCAGGGCAAGAGGAAATATTCAAGACATAAAACGCTTTTTCCACTCAAGAGGTGAAAGTTAAAATAGCATTAATAATAGCAGAATGGGGTTGCAGCAGTCTTCCATTCCTGGGCTACCAAGAAACCCAAACATATAATTCATAGCAGTTTTGGGATCATTTTAAAACACTTTAATTTGCGTCAAGCAATTTGCAGAAAACTGGGTAAGACTCCAAGAAAGACAGGCTTTCCTGATTGTTGTTTGATTGTTTTAAGATTTTTCCATGTTTGAAGAGCAGCACACAGAAGCACTCAGGCTGTTGGTGGTCCTGGGGACACCTGGCAGGAGCACAGCGAGGGGACACAGGACTGGGTGCCAGCACTGGCTGAAGAGCATTGCCCTGCATGGGAACCCTGCTCCTCCACCTGTTGTTTTCCCTGCAGGTGGCTCTGCCTGGAGACAGCAAAGGCTGAACACTGGATGCAGGGCAGAGTCCAGGCTCCCATTTCATCAAACACAAATTGTGTCACTGCCAAACCTCCCAGATGTCCCTCTCCCTGGATAAGTGCCCGTGAAGCTGGGACAAGCAGAAGAGGAACTCTGGAGCTGGGGTTAGAAAAGCAAGTTTTGATCCTTGCCAAGGTCTCAGGCACGTGGTACCATGTGAAAGACTGCATTTCTCAGTGCCTCCTGTGGGGTTGTGAGTGTCTGCTCAGCCCCACTTGCAACTGATGCATCTCCCCCTACTTTGGTGATGGTGGTGAAGAGACCTGAGCAGTTCCCTACTGAACTGCAGAGGAACTAATTAATGTTTAGATGATTTTTAACTTACACACACCACTGAAGTAGAACAGCTTCTGCAGGAAGGCCTGTGCTTCAAACAGTCTTTCCATGTGGGTGACTGCTGGAGGCAAGGGTGTTCTTGGAGGGGGGAGGTAAACTGGCCACAGCCCCCAGCTCAGGAGGAGTTTTTCCCACTAAGGAGGAAGCTTTCCACTTGCTGGGAAAGAGTTTAATTGCATGGTTTGAAGACATGCATAGCTGTGAGGATCATTCCAGTTCTGTGTCTGGCATTGCCTCTGAGAATCTGTCTGACCAAGTCCCTCAAACACACTGGTGGGAGAATCTGTGTCCCATCCAGTTACTGGCTTCCCAAGCACACTGCCTCTTTCCAAAGCACATGGCTACTATGTGAAAACAGAGGGGGTTATTGGGAGCAATTGGAGAGGCAGCTTTTGATGGCTGGAGCTTTCAGAGATTGCTCCTGTGGTTGTAATGTTCCCTCAAACTGGATGGTGACACATACCTAAGGGTATCAGCCAGCCCCGCTCCTGGCCTTTTAAACCCTGGTCTGAAATGCAACACTTCAGAAATATGATGGTTTAGACAACTTTAGTCAGTGAGTCAGTTCTGGATTATCAGCCCACAGAGGGAGGATACTGACAATCCCTCAAAAATTAGCAACCAGCAGGCTCTTGCCTTTGATGAATGTTATTTTAAAGAGTCAGCTCACTTCTTTGCTCCAAGAACACTTTTGATTAATCACTGCACAGGAACATTGTGACCTCCTCCCCCAATGGCTTTATGCCCAGGATGACTAGTTCAGCATCATCAGGAAAGAAGAAAGGGCAGAGGAGCTGGAGTAGATTTGGTCCCACCAAGATGTGGGGAAGTAGATGCCACTAGGGGAAAGTCACTTCAAGGGATGGGATAGATGGGAAGCAAGTGCTCACAAGACTTCCAGACCTAAAAGTATTAGAAAACAACTAAACCTTTGCCTGCTTCAGGAAAAAAAAAAAAAAGAAATAGAGAGTGGGAAAGGACTGCCAAGACATGAGCAGTTCTGAGCCTGGACTGAGCAGGCTCCTGTTGCCTCATCTGAGAGATCTCCCTGGCTGCCACACACCCTCCCAGTTTCCAATGAGCTGTGCTTATTGCTATGACCACTGCTGTCTCACCAGTACCCAACCCCTGCAGGGCTGCAGTGCCTCAGCTCAGGGCCTCTGCTGTTCTCCACCAGCTGGGATTTACCCAGGATGAGCACCAGTTAAACAGATCGTGACAGTAGATAAAGCTGCTGAGGAACAAGTTCCTTCATATGGCTTGGACTTCATATCTCAGTTTCTAGAAACTGGGAGACTCTATGATTACTCTTGAGATAAAGTTAGTGATAGCAGAGAAGAGCCTCTGGGTATGACTGAGCAGGGAAAATGCCCAGAAGCATCAATTCAGTGAATATTTACTCTAATTTGCAAGGCCCCATGAAAGGGTGGTACCTGCAAGTCCTGATCAGCCTAGAGCTGACTGCAATTTGCTCCAATAGTCTTTAAAACCACAGAATACAGAACCAAGTAGTAAAAGGCCGTGGGGACCCTCCCATCGAACTTCCAGGCCTAGCAAAACCCCACCACTAGTTTTACAATTCTTTCTTCCCATTGTATATATGGGAAGAAAGAATTGATGAAAGAAAGAAACTGTGAAAATATATTTCACATTCCAGACCTTTCTGCGGCTTACACTGTATTACCAAGTGCTCCCTGAGCAATAAAGAGGAGACTCACTCACACTCTTACAGGTTGTCAGAACCATTAGTGAAGGCATTAAAACCAAGCTTGAATGTCTTAAAACTACCAAAGTTGTGGTACATCCAACACCTTTAACACTGTCCAGACTGTGGGGAGAGGATGGGGCAAGCCCCAGCCAGGGTGCTCAGGCAGTCCTGGGGAAGCAGCTTCCCAGGGGACAGCTCTGCTGAGCAGAACACAGTCTGGTCAGCACCAGGCACAGGGAAGGGTCTTTCTCCAGGGACCCATCAGCTTAATGAGGAAACCTTTGAACCAAGGTCAGTGGGTTGGTGATGTGAGCCTGCAGGGGGGTCCAGACACAGAGCCCTGGGCAGCAGCCTGAGCACACACACAGTTGGAATGGAAACAAAGAAAATACTGGCTCATTTTTGTTCCCCTGCTTTGATGTCCATGTCCCAGTGACAGAAATGCACCAGCCAGCCCTGTGCCAGCAACAGATTTCCATACAAAAACATGCAAACAGAAAGTTGTCTGAAATAGGAAAATATTGCAAAAAGTATACTTCTTAATCTGCTACAGGAAATACATTTTTTACCCAAGATTTTTCCAATTTCAGATTGACAGTGCTAGCTTGTATTTTAAGCTAAAACATTTTGATATTCCAATGGCAAATCCAACTGGCAAATCCTTTTGCTGGCTGGATGTCCTGTGAAATTGGCCTTTTCCATAAAACACTTTGGAAGTCTTGTGTGACTGACAGCTGTCATACTGGCATCACAGACTCTCTTCTTTCATCCCTGCAATCTCCTTCCTTGAGTTTGAATTATCTCAGGGATTTTGGGAAACTGGTTAAAAGCTCCCAGCAGAGGAGCAGCAGAACCCCTGGGATCCCTTCCTTCACCCCACGTGGTGGTTTTAGATCATGATCATCTCCAGGAGACAGTGCTAAAATAACAGTCTGCTGAAGGGAGCAGGTTCTCCTTTTCAACCGCAGCCTCTGGGGGCTCTTCTCTGTGGTGTGCTTGCTTGGGTTTCAGGCAGGTAAAGAATTCACAAAAAATTTACAGTTGGAATCTTTCTTTACCCAGAAGCAGAAGTTTATGTTTTCCACTTAATGTTTCTAGAAATAGCAGGAACAGCTGCTAAAGGAAACTGTCTGTTTTCAGAAAATGAGAGAAACCCTTAATTTCAGATCTGAAATTATTTTTGCTTTGTTTAAACACACCTGCCAAGTTCTAACTTTCCTTTCTTTTCAACTTCATTAAAAAAATTGTCATACAGGGAACAAAAAACAGAGCTCTTTCCATTTTGAGTGCCAGATTTTTGAAGTCTCCAGCAGTTCAGGGTGAAAATTGCCAAGGAAAAGAGGGCAAAAAATGTTTTAACAGACAGATAGACATTTGCTATCACAGGAAAGAATGAGGTAATTTAGTTCATCTAAAACACCTAGATCACCCGGAAAATTGAGCTGACATTTATACACGCACACTAATTACCGAGACATGAGCACATCAGAGGAGTTCCCTAGGCTGAAGGTGTCACAAACTGCCTCTGCTGGGTACCTGACTTTGGGCACTGCTCCCCAAGAGATCCACTAAAGAAAAGCTGTGTTTCAGCTAAGAGTGACTGAGTCACAGCCAGGACTCAAACAGCAAAGGCTAAAACAGACCGAAAATAACTCCCAGGAAATAAATATTCTGGGGCAAGACTGAAAGGGGATTCTGCTCAAAAGAAGCATGACAATTTGACAATTGAAGCAAAATTATCAGGTTACCTTCCAGCCCCAGCATCAGGCCCTGGGATGGCAGCCAGCTCTCCTCAGCTGGAAGCAAAACACCAAAGCACATCCCTAATCCCAGGAAGAGGCTCCCAGAACACAGCCATGCCCAGATCTTGAGGATATGGGGAAAGGCAAATGGTCCTTGAATTTCACTTACCAGTTGTACCTGGACTCACACTTTGCAGTGTCTGGGTAACATGCTGTAGGCAGTAACAAAGCCAATAAATAACTTTTAGTTCACAGCCAGGGGTACTCAGTGCATGATGCTCTACAGGGTTAGGTTAAAACTGCCTCAGACTGAGTGACACTTGTTGCTCTGTCTGGGTCCTCAGGTGCCTGATCCCAGCAGGCTGACCTGCTGTGTAAGGCTCTGGGGCATCTCCAGAAAACATGTGCTTGGCTGCACACACTGGCTCAATGAACTCTGTTACACAGCCAAGGAAAGGTTTTATTCTTCCCTGAAAGCCATGGAAACAAGTAATGATTTATAGTGGTTTATTGATGGTCTGATTCTGCTACCTCAGGAAAAGAGTGAACAAAAGACAGGATGCTGACTCATGAGCAGAAATGGAGAAAAAAGATAACACGTTGTTCAAACCAGAGCAGTGATGATATTCTGGAAGAGGTTAATGACTGGGAGAAATATCTGTGGGACTGACCTGTTTGTTTTAACTTTCCCAGGGCAAGTGGTTTTTAGCTGTGGGCTTTCATGTATATTAGGTGCAATATTATTACTCACAAATCATCAGCTGGAAAGGAGAGACATTATGTCAGAGGACGAAAACTGACACCCCCAACATTTGGTTCAGCTTCACCGGAAATCTGTCACCTCCCTGGTCTTTTTTGGAAGAGTCTGAAGATTAAGTTCAATGTATCAGAGGTATTTGGCTACTCTGCTCTGGCTGACCACTGCAAAGCGTCAAGACCTATTTTTAGACACATGAATAACGAAGGATTTTGGAGTGGATCCTGAAATGTCCTGAGCCTCAACAGGAATGTGGCAGTGGCACTCAAAGGGGCTTGTTTGCAAGTGTTTGATTTGTTCATTAGCTCTGAGCTCTCCATCCCAGTGTGTGCTGTGAGTCACATCTCCTCTGCCCACAGCCTCCTCATGGAAGTGGTTCCACACGGGGGGGTCTGTGCTTACCTGGGGCTCAGCCAGGGTCTGGGCAGTTCCCCCTTCTACTGATGTGGCTGTGAGAGTCACAGCCCTGGCACAGTCCCCCTGCCAGGCTGGCAGCTGGGGTCTGTCAGGGAGGTGTTGGGGACACAACTGCTGCCCTTCCTTGGCCCGTCTGTGCTGCCACTCTCAGCAGCCCAGGCAGGGATCAGGGCAGTGACTGCAGCTTCAGCTCAGGCTGCCTTGTCTCATTTGTTTGGCTGTGTCCTGTCAGCTAAGACACGAAACTCCTTGGCCATTGCTGTGTCCGAGGCTCAGGGGATCCCTGCCAAGGCAGCAGCACAGCTCCAGACACCAGCATCAGCATGAGCGTGTCACTGTGGCACATCCCAAGAGAGCAGGGTGCAGTGTCCCTGTGCCACATCGCAAATGAGCAGGGATGTGTGTCACTGTGCTACATCCCAAATGAGCAGGTTGCAGTGTCACTGTGCCACATCCTGTAGTGTCACTGTGCCACATCCCAAACGAGCAGGGTTCCTGGTTTATTGCACCTGGGGCCTCTGCAATAGCAGGTGAACCCCCAGGGACAGGCGGGCACATGCACACACTTCTCATCACATATCACGTTGTTCTCTCCTGCAGAAGATGACTGAGAAGCTCAGACCGGTGCCCAAGTCTGTATGGTGTTTCTCAAACCCTGAATTACATTTTGATACGATTTTTCAAATTCTCAGAGAAAGCCCCGTTCACTCGGAGCACGCCGGCACTGCCGAGCTCGGCAGTCAGGGAGGCCTGGGTGCCCTCTGGGCGAGCGGTTGAGGGCGAACACGGCGGCCCACCCCGGTCACGGGCACCGCTCTCAGGCCCACCCCCGTCACGGGCATCCCTGGCGGGCCCACCCCGGGTCACGGGCACGGCTCTCAGGCCCTCCCCAGCTCACAAGCACCTTCAAAGGCCCTCCCCGGGTCACGGGCACCCCTCGCGGGCCCACCCCGGTCACGGGCACCCTCACGGGCCCTCCCCGCCCGGTCCCGCCGGTCCCGGGGCCTTTTCCCCTCGGGGCGCCGCGGCCGAGCAGGACGAGAACCGCGCGCCGCCAGGGGGCGCTGCGGGCCCGTGTGGCCGCCCTGACGGCGGGGCGGTGACACAGCGCCCTCTGCTGGCTCCCGCCGCCGCTCCCGATTTCCCGGTGCTCTCTCTCCGCTCCCGCCGCCGTTCCCGAGCTCCCGGTGCTCTCTCCCGGCTCCTGCCGCCGTTCCCGATTTCCTGGTGCCCTCTCCCGGCTCCTGCCGCCGTTCCCGATTTCCCGGTGCCCTTTCCCAGCTCCCGCCGTTCCCGCTCTCCCCGTGCCCCCTCCCGGGTCATTTTCTCCATTTGACGACGCTGCTGTGGCCCTTTCCGATCGGCGCCGGTCATTAGATAGCGGCACCTCAGCCCTGGGCTCTCCGCACCCCTGTGGCCATGAGACCCGTGCGGATTTTCCTGCTCATTGAACTCAAAACTTCTTTGGCACAGGAGCAGCCGAGCGAGCTGGGATGTGCAGGGGAAAACCCACAGGACATGTCCCGGTTACGGTGTTTGGAGTGGGCAGAGGCGGGGGCACTTTCTCCACACCTCACATTCTGGAACACAGCAAAGCAAACCTCCAGGAATAAAATAAAAATAAAAATAAAAAATTATGTCCCTGGTGACATCGATTCCTGCATTTCACAGACAGGCAGAGGTGAAGCAGCTGAGCCAGCGCAGGTGTATGAAGTACCTGTATAAAGCCCTGTTGGCAATGCAGATCTTATAAAGTGTCATAAGGCCTTCAGCAATGACAGGACCTCAGTGTGACGCATTTTAGCTGAAAAATACTCTGCTCTTCCTGGCCTTTGGTGATTCTCACCCTTCCTTCCTGGGTGAGAACTGGGACAGGACACAGCCTGTCTCATGTGCCACCCTCAGGGTCCTCAGCCTTCCCAAAAGCTGCCAGCAGCTCGGTCCCTCCGGGCTCCATCCCGCTCCTGCAGTGTCCCTGTGCTTGAAGGCTTTCTCCCATCTCCTTGTGGCAGCCACCCATGCCCAGCCCCTTGCCCACACACGTCCTGGGAGACACTTTACACCAGGTTTCTGTGAGGTGGATGTCAAGACAAAACCACTTATTCTTGTCTGCATAGTGACAGAGGAATATTAAAAATGAAAATGTAAGGGTCAGTGCAGATGCCACACAAGAGGAGTTTCCACTTGAGAAAGCTGAATTTTGTCCTCCTGTGAAAAAAAAAAAAAAAAAAGTGGCTTCTCATTTTGATGTGTAGGAGACCAGGCCCATTCTTCTTCACCTGAGGTACCAGTCTCTGTGCAAACAATTGCACTGTGTGAGTTAACATTTCTCTTGTATGGAAAAATCATCAAGAAGAAGTGATTCCTGTACTTGAGTCAGGGATAAAAAATTTTTTAAAAGACCAAAGTCCACAGTAGCAGTAAAGTGTCAGACCAAGTAACTTGGTTTTCCCAGCTTAATAGTTATTCAGTTAGCTAATAATTACTCCACTGGCAAGCCTAACTCCTGTGCAATGAGCACTGGGCTCTTTGACAATAGCAACAATCCCAAACTGAGTATCAGCTCAGGTGACCCCTCTGGTGTGTTCAACACTGTGTTTTGGGGGCTAGAGCACCCTATGAGAAGACTCTCAGGTGTCTTCTTACCACAGTTAAAGCCAAAGAGAGAGGAACCCTCCATGGAGGGGTGTCTTTCCCATTCCTCTGACTTACACATTCCTATTCCTGCATCTCCCTGTTTTTCAAATTGAAGCCATCTGGTCTGGATTTGGGGGGGTGCCGCAGTGCTTTGGGCGCTGTTGAAGTGAACCCATTTAACAGCTTTCATTTTAATCACTCAGAATTGTCTAAAAAAGCCTGTGAACCCTCTGTGGAGCTGCTCAAAGCTCATCAGGGCTGGTTAAATGATTCACAGCTGTAGGTTCATTACTCTGCTTGGAAATTTTCTTCAAAAGGAGAGATAAGAAACAGCTCTTCAGAGAGTGCAATAAAAATATTCTCTTCTTTTGGTGAAGTCACCTGATTTTAACACTTTGAATGCTAAAGGGTTATTTTAATGTAGCTGCAGGGCTCTGTATTTGGCATATTGCTGGTTTTCAGTAGATGTATAGCTAGAAATTGATGTATTATCTTCGGTGACCAGTTACCTGCCTGAGCTCTTGCTGCCCCACTTGCAGCTTTCCCAGTGAGCCCGCGTCTGGCACAGTCACAGCACACATTTTGTTACTGAGCAGCCCCTTCCAAACAAATCTGATGATCAGTTTTCATGTGTGGCAGAGCTGTAGCAGACTTGCTGTGCAGCGTTCCTGCCCTATTTGCTTGCAGTCATTGAGGGAGAACGCAAGTTCCCCAGCAAGGGGAGGGGAGCCAGGGGATGGCTGAGCATCCCAGCAGGAGTACCAGGGAGAAATGCACAAGGAATTGATCAGGCTGTGCTTCTCTTCATGCAAGTGTTTATTGGAGAATAACAATTAAATTCAAGGAGACCTCAAAGTATCCCATGCTCCTGCCTGGACCAACGTGCCAGGGAAAAAGTGCTGCAGGGAGCAGCCAGAGACTGCCTGTGCTGCAGGGAAGCACATGGCAATGAAACAGCATTTGTGCACTCAGGGCACATCCATGGCTGACTCCTCACCTGGGTAACCACAGCACTACTTTGTGCAAAGGGCTTTTCATGCTGAAAGAAGTCAAGACACATGGAGACAAAAGTTTTGGTCATGTGTTTATGTCTACCATGAGCAGCAGTCTATGCTTTTTTGCTAATCCTCTTGTAAGATGGAATATCATCTCCTTTTCATAACTCGAAAGTTGCACAAAACCCAGAGGAGAGAAAGAGTGCTGAACCAGTATTTTATTTGACTGTTAGCCCCAAAGAACATTGGTGGATCAAATCTTACTGTATTACAACCACACAGATATTTTAACAGAGCGTGTATTAAAGCAAGAGCATCCGGTGGGAGGTTGTGTGTAATCAGGAGGAAGTTTGCCAGACTTTTACAGAAACAATCACCTCAAAGAAGTGATGATTTTTAAGGCAGCTCAACACTGCCAGACTGCAAGCTCCTACTGAGGAAAGTACTGCTGTGCAAGGATCAGCATGGGATGTGCTCTGAGGAAGCAATGTCAGCTTTTCATCTGGGAGCAAACCGTCCCTTGGAGAGCTGTTGCCAGGTGAGGGATGATGTCGCCAGGTGAGGGATGATGTCTGCCTGCTGCCATGGGCAGATGGGCAGCCTGTGGCCTTGACCTTGGCCTGCACCATCCTTCCATTCACACAAGGCTGAGGGATGTGAGCCAGCGTGCTGTCCTGCTGAAGGATGAGGGGCAAGAACAGACTCTGATTTATCTAGCCCAGAGTAAGGAGTTTGACAGTTCTCTGTGAGTGTGTTGGGATATACATGCAAACTGCATTATTTATTCTCATTCATTTTTTCCCTTTGTAAAGAGAAGAACATTTGAATAAGTTTTACTACGTTACAGTAACAATGTTTATTTGCATTTGTGATTGGTTTGGTTTTTTAAGAAGAGACATCTTGTTTATAGAAACCTCCAGACAGTAATAGTAGGGAAATGCCATTTGCAGTGTCATGGATTCCCAGTTTTCCAGACAGTAAAACACCCAGCTTAGGAGTAATGTCTGCTTAATGCTGTATTTTACTTGTAACACAGAATTAAAGGTTTTGGTACTGCCTCTGTGGTGCCAGCTCCAGGCAGGACTCCACTCCAGTGGAACCAAATCAAAGGTTCACCTGGTCAGAGCCAATACCTGAGCTCTGGGTATTTGCTCTCTGAGAAGATGTTTCTAATTCCATTTCCTCCCCCTAGCAAATCCTCTGAAAAGTAATTCCTGCAGATGTGAAAGAAAAGAGATCACTGTGCCTCAGATGGGAGCACAGACCTGAAGCCTTAGTAGTGCCACTGCCACTGGGATTTGCAGCGTCCCAAGCCATGCCAGGTCCCTGTCCCAGCTGTAGTTGTCCTCCTCCTTCCCACAATAACTTCGGAAAAGCAAGATTAGTGTTGCTCTTACTCTTTCCTCCCCTTCACAGTTTCTTTTTGAAATACAAATACATTCTCGGGTCACATATTTTTGTACCCATCAAAGCATCTTGATTTCCAAATTGAAGCAGCCTTTCATGCAGGCCTGCAGCTGTGACATACTGCCAGTCTGGGTGGAAATGCTCAGCTATAGAGGTGTAATTTAGAGTACTTTGCATGGGAAGACTGAAGCTCATTTCCTTTTCACTGTCTTTTGAAGCTCAACCTTTTACCAGCACAAAGGCTGAGCCAGTGCAGAAAGGACACAAAGAAAGTGGTTATTCTTTCTGAGAAAGAGGAGAACACAACTTTGGTGGCTTTTCATAGCCATAGGCTGAAGTTGGCCACGTACTCCCACTGGGTATCTCTTTCTAGTGACCCAAACACAGCTCTGAAATGTGGTGGCTGGCTCCACTGTGAGCCCCCAGAGCAGCAGCTGCTGGTGCCAGCTGTCAGGCACACACATCCCCAGGAATCCCAGCTATCTCTTGAATTCCAGAGGCACTGTTTGGACCAGGACCAGCACTGCTGGTGTGCCCTGCCACTGGTGATGTAGCTGGGACACAAGGATCTGTGCTTGAGGCGAATGCTGTGGCACATTGTCAGATGCTCAGTTTAACTGAGCAGGGAATACATGACTCTTTACATGTTACAGGTTAAACTTCTTCCAACTCCCGCCTTTTGGGTTGAAAATCTGCAGGTCTGGTTTGCTGGTTCCATCTCAGACGAAGGTAAAACCCCCAATTCTATAGCTGCTTAAAGGTTGCTGCTGCTGCTGCCCACAGGACAACTACAGGACAGAGAGACAGGCTGACCCAGTGGGGAAGGGCTGCCAGGCTGGCAGGGGAGCCACAAAGAACACAGTTCTTGAGGACTGGTAAAAATAAAATATTATTGAAAGTGAAAATTGTTTTGATTTTATGCCAAAGAAATGTCAATTCACAAAGTTAAAGCCCTAACAGTTTTACATCAAGCCACAGTGTGTAGCTGGTGTGTGTATAACCAGCGTAGCTTCCCCATTTTTGCTTAGACCATGAAAGGCTTTGTGTGCTGTTAAATAATTCTTTTCATTTTTTCCTGACCATTCCAACGAAAAATTCACTCAACACCCCTCATTCTGGAGCCCACAAGTGGGCAGTTCATCCCTAGAGAATTGTGATACCTGAGAGAACAAGGTCCTGAATGACCCAGTCAAAGGTTGAAGTTTGCATGCTGTTGGTTCACTTGATGGTCTCCAGAGCCCTTTCCCAACTCATTTTCCCCATGATTTCGCAATCCCTGTGTGATGCTGCCCAGCTGTCAGATGAAAGGTTCAGCTTTCTGCCACGATCGGCTGCACGCTGGATATGTCTGTCCTTGCAGAGTTCCTCTGGGAGGGTGTCTGTACCTTCTGGCACGTGCTGCTCCTTTTGCAGGGGCAGTTCTCAGGCTTGGCCCGGCGGAACAGGGGGGAGATGGGCTGCAGAGCGTGGCCCTGAGCCGCGCTCCTGCGGCGGCACACGCACAGCAGGCAGCGCAGCTCCGCGCGGAAGCTCTCGTTCAGCCAGCAGTAGATGAAGGGGTTGTAGCAGGTGCTGCTCATGGCGAACCAGTGGAAAGCAAAGTACAGAGCGTTGCTGCTGTGGATGGCCCTGCAGGAGATCAGCACCACGTAGCAGTTCAGGGGGAACCAGCACACGGCAAACACAACCACCACCACCATCAGCATCTTCAGTGTCATCTTCTTCTTCCTCTGGTGGGCATAGTATTGCTCCATGGTGAGGTCCCCGATGGCATTCCTCAGCCAGAGCTTTTTGGCCACTATGGTGTATGTGATGGAGATCACAAGCAAGGGCAGAACGTACAAGAGAACAAACGTAGTCAGGTCCAAGTACTTCCAGAAAAGATCAGCAGGAGGAGGGAAGCTGGGGAGGCAGACCATTCGGATGGTTCTGTTTCTGAAGATCAAAGAGAAAGAGCTCTCAATTCCACTACCAGCTGCACACATCTGAGGACAAACAACTCAGACATTTAGTTTTAGTACAGGTACAGGTAGCAGAACTCATTTGGTGTCATAGGAAGGTGCCACTTCCAATGGAAAATTTTACTCTAGGTTTGACCTTTGGCTCCAGTGAAGGTTATCTTAAACAAATCCCCAGGAAAAGAACCAAATCATCCATATTGGCGTCTGTGTCCTCTGCTGACAAGGAGGCCCTCTCCCCTGTGCCTGCCCCAAATTACATGGTGGTACCTCTGAGCCCAAAACAACTAATGAACCAGCCTGGAAGCCATTCCATCAATTGTCATTGTCACTTTGTGACAGACACAGCACCCGTGTGAAGGGAACAAAAACTACTCTGTTTCACCACCCTTTCTGCTCTAATAACATGGCTGGAGGGGGGTGGCCTTGGCTTATCTGGGGCTTTGCAAATGTCGTACCACAAAAAATATGTAAATGTCTTACCCAATATAAAACCTTGTCAGAGTCTGATAAATGGCGTGGGGCAGTGAGAAGCAGCTGGCCATAACCCAGATGATGATGATGCAAATCCCTCCTTTCACTATGGACATGCGTGGCTTGAGAGGGTGCATGATCACCTGCAGAGAACAAAAACTCCTGAGGATTTGCAGCAGCTGGGCCACTCTTTAAGCCCCATCATGCATGTGACATGCAGCAGGAACTCCACATCTCTTCAGTGTTAAAAGGCAGAGAGACTCACTTTACAGGACTTCAGGGAGCACAAGGGCAGGGAAATGCATGGAGTTGTGCATGTATTGGATGTTACTGCTGGCCCAGAGCCTGAGCAGAGAAACACATTCTGTGTGACCCATCAGCAGGATTCCAGAGACCATGGTAGTGAGATCTCTGTAGAGCTATATGCACTCTGGAGGATTACCTTAGGCAATGAAACAGTAATTAAAAATAAACCTATCATGCCATCCAGATGATCTCTTGGCTGATGAGGTCTTCGGTATTTTGTACATGTCATTTCTAGTCCCATTATAAATACCTACTTATTCAAGTAGTACAGCTCCCCCGGAGTATCTGTCTGCTGTGGTATTTCTCAGCATTAGCAACATTTATAGAGGCAAGTGTTGGTTTCTCTTTAGTCCAGGACATCTCCTCACTTCTGTCTTTATTTCCTTGGGCCATACTAGTTCATTCCAGCCCTGAGGAACCCCCTCCACTGAATTTAAGGGCATGTATTGTTTGCTCTTAATTAAACAAACACTTCTTGATACCTAGCCATGCCTTGCAATCAACCCAGAATCTACTGATTAAAATGAATCACTGTCAAAGTGCTTTGATTTCAGGAGCTGTAATATTGCACATGAAATGGGCAGACTGTCAAACTCTTTGTGGTAAAAAAGACAGAAGTGGCTGATTTATACTTCGGCAGTCCCCGTGATTCTCTGACACCAGATGGAGCCAGTTCCTGAAGTTCATCCAGCCCCGGCATTTATCACCTGAAGTTGCTTTTTTGTAGCAACTGTTTCAGTGACCTCAGCGCTGCAAGAAATCCCGTCTGCCTGAGAGCTCACCTTGCTGGATCTGGCCTCCCAGCGCTCAGCACTCATCAGCTAAAGAACAAATTACAAACTCTGTTTCACTTAAGGAAACCCTTCAGTCTGTACTGATTGCTTGACTTGAAAGATTTTCCCGGCTGGTGTCAGGGCTGGAGGAGGAGAGAATTTCTTACCTTGAGCTGGATGAATTAACATAGTTCTTACTGTTCCCAGCCTAAGGCAAGGAATGGGGCAAGTGTAAGAACAGACAGACTCTCATAAATCTGTGTGGAGAGATCGTGTGGGCTGGTTGATGTTTGAATTCAGCACTCATCCCTACCCTGCTGGTGGGGCAGTTCTCTGAGGCAGGGCTGAGGAGGGCAGGCAGAGCAGGGCTGGACCAGGCTGTTTGGCACTGATTTCCCGAGGTTTTCAGTATCTCCAAGAACAGAGACTCCCACTAACCACAACCTCTCTGGACAGCCCATTGCAGTATTTCATCACCCTCACTGTAAAAAACATGTGTTTTGTCCACTGCCACAAAAGCTGGAGTCCTCCCCTCTGTTCCCCGAGTCTCAAGACAGTGCAGGTTTCAGGTACTGGGATTTGAGGAGGAAACATCTATATATTTAGCACATTATTTTCTAGCAAACACAGGAGTGGTGTCTTCAACATACCTGGTGCCGGTCCAGTGCGATGGCAGCGAGGGTGAGCACAGACACGTGGACAGAGCAGTACTGAACAAACCGGCTGATGTGACACATCAGCTTTCCAAAAACCCAGGTGCTGCTCACAAACCTCACCTGAAGAACAGACAGCATCAGATTAAGAGGAGCAGTACCTGAAGAGGAGCAAATTGGCTTCCCAGGTGCTGCTCACAAACCTCACCTGAAGAACAGACATCAGATTAAGAGGAGCAGTACCTGAAGAGAAGCAAATTGGCTTCCCAGGTGCTTTAATACAGCTTCCTGAGGCTTTGGAGGTGCTTTATCCTCATTTTTTTCCTAGGGAAACAGTGACTGTGCAAGAGGGTCTCAAAGTGAGGTGAGACTTACTGCACTGTGCAAACCAATGGCTTGAGCAGTGCTCTGTGTATGTTGTGAACATGTGTACACTTGTAAATTTACCATGGCCCTTCTGGAACACATAAAGAAATCTTAGCTCTGCTCCTCAAAAAGGCTCTGCAGGGCACACTGGGTGCCTCCCAGAAACATTTTACCTTTGGACATGTGGATACTGAAAGCTGCATGGTCTCCAAACTTAGTGAGAGAAATCCATGGAATCCATCTCACCTGTTCCCAGAGAGGTCTTACTGATGATGGCGTTTCTGCAGAGGAGAATGTGCCAAATTGCCTCATTCCCTTGTTATTCCTGACTGTGTAATATTAATTACAAATTAATGTCACTCATTTTGCTGCAGATTAAGCTAATTTGAAGTAAAGTATATTTACTACAAAGCATCTGTCCACAGAAAATTAGACTAGCTAATCTGTTTTCAATTAGTCTAATTAATTTCCCTGTAGGGGTGACTCTTGCAGCATTGACTGTCACTGAACTGGAGCAGTGTGCTGGATCTCTGGAGCTGGTGTAAAGCTTGTTCCTGAGAGAGCTGATAGGAATTTAATTACACGTGCCCAGTGTGTGGCTGTTTGTGTGTGAACACACAAGAGGGCACCAGGCTCTGCCTGAACAAATTACAGGATGCAAATCCCATCAGAGCAAGGCAGGGAAGTCCCACCAAAGAAACAGCATCAGTTTAAGAAAGGGTGAATTCCTATAACTAATTGAAAACCTGCTTTTGGAAGGCTGAAGAGCGCTCTGGGCAGGATGAAGCAGGAGGATTTTGAACAGGAGTTAAATCCAGGAGCAGAGTCCTGTGTACATGGCATGTATAGTCTGTGACAGTGGGGCAAGAAATTAATCTTTCGTTTTTCCCACCTCATTCATTTAATATTATTTTATATAATATATTTATAATATTCTTTTATCTCATCTGTTTTTAGTCACTGAAAATTAAAAAATACCATTAGCACCAGGAAGCACCGTCTGTAGTGGCTGAGGGAGGGACATGCCACTGACACTGTTCAGCGCAGCCTGAGCACTTCCCTGAGATGTTGCACAAGGACTGACCTGGTTCATGCTGTTTCCATAGGAAACGAGCCATTAGTTGGATTTTCTCATGTCAAACTCGTCCCCACTTCCTCCCCCATCTACAGGCAAAAAGGGCTCCCAGATCTGTGCCTTGCCCAGGCAGAGGGGGAAGGCTGCAGCAGAGTGACCCCTGCAATGGATTGTGAGGAGGGGGTGTGAGCCCTCAGCTCCACTTGCTCAGGGGGTGTTTGGGATGGGGGCCATGACTGCATCCCCTCCAGGAGGCAAAAGGGGAAGGGGGGCAAAAGTAAGTCTATATCCCAGCCTGGTCCCAGCCCTTCCATCCCAGTGCACACAGCTGACAGGCACACACAGACACCGGCAGGCACGGCTGCACGGGGCTCACCAGAGTGAAGGGGGTGTTCAGGGTGGTGATCATCACATCAGCAACAGCCAGATTTACGATGAAGAGGTTGGTGGCAGAGTGCATCCTCTTGTTCTTGATGACCACGTGGCACACCAGGATGTTGCCAAAGAGAGAGATGCAGATGATCACAGAGTAGGCGACGATCAGCAGCGCCTGCACTGTCCGGCTCTGGGACTCGCCCTCATACTTGGCTCCGCTATCAAAGTCCCCCAGGTCCTCCAGGTTCAAGTCACTGTGGAAGAAGGACTGGTTAGGGAAGCCATACAGTGCAGAGAAGAAGCTGGTGGTGTTGTGGTTCTCTGCTCTCCAGAAGGGCTTGGGCATGTACTGCAAGGGGAACCAGGTGTGCTGTCTCATGGCTGGGGCAGCGGAGCCTGGTCCAGCCACACTCGTCAGCGCCTTCTGCCAGCTCAGCTGCTAAAGCCAGTGGTTGCAGGAGGGAACACACACACTTGCCTTTTCAAAATCTGCCCCATGGTTGCAAATTAGAGAAAAGGGTTGATAAATGGGTCCTTCTGCATGTGCTGGGGACACATCAGCTTCACCTCAGAGGCTCCCTGTTGGCTGTCCTTAAGTCCCATATGTCCCCCTCAGAGATGCTGTTTCAGAGGCTGAAATATCAGAGATCCCCAAACACTTTCTCTCTGCACCAAGGAAGAAATCTTAGTGAATAATTCCTTTTGGGCACTGTTCTTCTTCAATCTGCAATTTATCCTTGGAAATCTGCTTTACTGGTTCTCCACACAGTCCTTAATCCACCGTGTTTCTGTTTCCCAAGAGTTTTCAGAGCTTGGCAGAAACAAAAAAATCAAGGGCTGTCTTTCGCTTTGCTTTTCCCCTCCAAGTATCTCTGACAACCCAGTGAAGCAGCTTTGCTCAGCAGCAGAATGGTCCCTGTGTTCCCTGTGATATACACAGCTGCCAGATGACACACTGCACAGGAAGGAGCCAATGGCAGATCTCTTCCCAGTTTTTCCTGAGGTGTATCACAACCCACACGTGGGCAACAGCACAGCCTGACATGTGCAGATCCAGAGAGCAGCAAAACACAGATGGAGGGTGGATGTGCTATGATCTCCCCTGTCTGCTCTCTGCTCTTCTCTGGACACCCAGCACAACTGCTGCATGGGGGTGAAGCATCTTCACTACTTTGTGGCACCTCTCTTTCTCTTCATCCCAGAGTTTTAGCAGAGAACATCTGAGGGCCTTGTGCTCGGCCCCAGACCCTTCCTGCTCATGTGGTGCAGAGGATAGAGTGAAAAGTGCAATGCAATCTGACAGTAGGAGCAGCAGCCCAGCATGCACAGGGGCCACCCAGGATGGCCACTCTGCATCCCGGCTGGGCTGGGGTCTGTGCTGACCCCGGGGCACTCAGGCACCTCTGGCATCTCTGTTGCAGCCTGGCAGAGGCTGCAGGAGCACACAGGGCTCCATCCCTGGGCTGCTTTGCTGTATATGGCCCCAACAGGCCCCTTTGCCATGTTCCCTGCCATTTCCCTGCTGTGCATCAGGAGGGAGAGGGGGCACAGCAGCACTTGTGTTTTGTCCACTGCCACGAAAGCTGGAGTTCTCCCCTCTGTTCCCTGAGTCTCAAAACAGTGCAGGCTTCAGGTACTGGGGTCTGAGGACGAAACACATGCATGCATGAACCCAACAGCAGTGAGATGTCCCAGGTACCAGAGGTGGGTGACTCTCATCCCATATTCCTGCAGAACAGATTTATTCTCTTGCAGGTACAAACACTTCAGCAATCACATGCTGGTTTGCTGCAGTTATTATTCACTTGCAAACATTCTGAGCTGCTCAAAGCAGGCTTTGGGGTTCATCATGCATTGGTGCTAGCTCCTCTCAATCAGACAGACAATGCATAGGATAAATGCACTTTTTGCCAAGCCATCCAGGTGAATTGTGCCACCCTTTGTTTCTGTAGAAGATTTTTGGCTTTCACGTGTTGATACTAGTCACAAGCTGACACTACTTGAGACACAAATTATTGGAAATTTTCGTTTTTGTGAGATTATTTAGCATTCTCCTTGTTAGTGCTCTTATGAAATGTCAGATTGCTGAAATTTCACTTGAGATGCATATCCATCTTCTGAACAGATCTAATGTGATCTAATGTAATGTCCTCAGCAGATCAATGTTGATGAGGGCCAGAGAAATCAGAGCTATACTATAAAAACTCAGATCCCTGGGAACATGAGAACACCAGATTTCAAGCATTTTCACAGGACATTGCCATGGTTCATTGCCTTTGCCCATGGAGGCCAAGGGGCTGTTGGGAACAAGTCCCTGAGCTCGGTGGGTTCATGGAATCTTTCCTGTACTTCCCTCCAGGGAGTTTTTCCTGCCTGACAGAGAGAAGTGAGATAATTCAGCAGTCACACTCATTATACAGCATGTAAAAGCATCCAGGGTCGAGGCTGCTTGCACTTGCACCTGAATTTAAGCTTATTTTAAGGAAATGAATTCTAAAGACATGATTCATCTCCACTACTGGACAAAATTTAATGACGAGGAAAGTCATAATAGCAGTGGAGATTTTCTCTGCAGGCTGTTACTGTAGGCTCAGTGGGTACCTGCATTCAAATGCTTGTCCCTGTCTGCTCCCACAAAGATGTACAGAAAATGCTTTCATCACTGAAGTATTGAGCTCAAAAACTGAATAAAATTGTCCCCACAGGTCCCTGCAGATTGTTATGTTTCATATTTATGAGGTATGTAAAGACTTCACAAGAAGGCAGATGAGAAATCCTGTGAACCTGAGACCACTGCATTAAAACTTTTCCTAATGCAGATATTCCCATCATGTTCCAGCTGTGGATTTTTTGGTTTTTTGCCTTGGTCTTCTCCATCCATCCTGTCCTGGAGCTCCATTCCTGATGCTGAATGTGGGCTTCCCATGTCACCAGGAAAGGAGGTGAGAGCTGCTGGAGATAAAGTGCTGCTCTGCTTTGGGTCTGCACTCAGGACACCCAGAGCTGATGCCCAGAGCACCCACCAGGAGTGTCCAGCCCCCGAGAGAATCCCCTCTCCTGCCAGCTGGGAGCTGGGCCACAGGAGGCAGGGAGCAAAGCCGAAACCAAGGTCTGCTGGTGCAATAATCAGATTTCTGGGTTGAAAAAGAAAGAGTCTCTGCTCTGCCATTCAGAGCTGGAAGCAGCTGGAAGCAGACAGGAAGTTTCAGTGCCTGAGCCTCGTCCAAAGGGAGAAAATTCAACAGATGAAATTGTCAAGTCTGAATGAGGAAAATTCAATTCAATGTGTTTGTTGCATCATTCACCTTCTTGCAAGATTTCTCTGCCCTAGAGAGTTTCATAGTTTACTCTTTTCTACGTGAAATAAAAGTTTGATAAATAACAGAAACAACAAGAGCTATAGAGCAACCCCTGAAGTTTTATCTCACTCAAAAGGTGTGTTAGAAATAAAAGTCTGGACATTCCTTACATACCATGAATCTGCAACATTTTCTCTTTTCATATTTGCTTTAATGCACTTGGGACACTGTATTCTTCTCCATTTGCAATGATTATTCCTGCTTTTGTGACTCAGAAAACGTGGGACAAACAGGCACAGGAATTTTACAGGACATTTCATGGACTTGATCATAATAAATAACCCACATTTGGTGATGACAGAGTGAATACCCCAGTAACACATTAAATTAAGCAGCTCTGTAATTCAGACAGGTGCTAACCATTCAAAACCACACTACACACGATGCCTTTCTGTGCAGGTGAGCCAAGATTTGGCTTCTGGGGAGGGAAAGATCTGCTCAGCTCCAGCAACACGAGGGTCACCTGTGTGTTCCTCCATCCCACTCACACCATTCACTGTGTGCTCCCTCTTGATATATGAGAGCCATTGCAGCTATAATCCAGCTTTTACAAAACATTTTCACTTAATGAGGGCAGACTTTTGGGCAAAATTATAACATTTATCACTCCTAATGTGGTAAATTTACCAGTCCCAATGGCTCTTGTTTTTTCCCTAAGAAAAATCCCCGTTTGGGGGAAAAAATGCAGAAGGAAGGTACTAGGCACAAATTGTCTCTGCCAGATACTGAATTATATCCCCTTGAAAGAAGATTTGAGCTTTTATTCTCAGAGCTTTTTTGGAGGCAGGGTAATTGGATTCTCATGCTGCAGACAGAGGGAACAAACAATGGAGGACACGTGTGGGATACCAGGGTGCTGATACTTGACTTAGGAGCTGGAAATAACTTCTTCAAATACACTAGGCCAGCCTTTCTGCAGTGAAGCCTGACATCTGAATTATTCACAGTGAACTGGAGCATTGGGGAGGAGCTGCATGGCCTTGGGGCCAGCTGCTGCACTGTAATGGACCATGTCCTTTCCTAGAGAGCAGCCTGGGTTAGCTGAGTGTCCCTCAGCTGGGGAGGAGGAACTCCCCAGAGCCAGAGGAAGAGTCAGCTCCAGCTCAACACAATGTACCTGACAGGTTTACCATGACTTCTCTACTGTAGCTGCAATTATTACCAATTCCATGTGCCAGACACCCAGAGAGGAGCAGCGCACACAGCAGAGCACTTGAGGAGGGCAGAGGCAAGCTGTTCTCAGCTGAAAGGACAGAGTTCTATTCTAAAACTTCAAATTATTCCCCATGACTATCCAATGGCTGTGAAGTAAAGCCAAGGGAGTCTCTATTGGCTCAGGAACATGGAATTTGACATGCACTAATGCAGAAGATTGGCTCTTGGCAAAGAAGGCTCAGCAGATACAGAGGAGACAGGATGTACAGGGCAGTTGGCATGGCAACTGTCCCTCATGGTCCCTCAGGAGACAGAAGTGAGCACTGCCAGGTTCAGGCAATGCTGGGGGTTTTTCACTTTCTAGAGGATTCTATACCAGGAGAAAAAGCCAGGTGGGTTGTTCCAGGGCTGGCTGACCCTGGCAAAGGGTGGGCAGCTGCTCCTGAAGCCTCTGTCAAGCCTTTTTTCTTTAGTTTGAAGGGAACTCCTCTGGAAGGAAAACTACTTTGAAGTTTTGAAAAATAACAAAAAAAATCCAAAAAACCAGTCTGACTATACTAGCAGCTACAGATGTTCAGACAGAAATCAAGAGCCAAGGTCCTTGAATAAGTGATGCAGAAGATAAAGTATGATTTGAAAGGAAACATTTCTGAAGACAGGGATGCCATGAGCCCTGAACATACAGTTCCAAAACCCACCCATAACCAGAAGCTTTCTTTTTCAGAGTGACTGGAGAATAGGTGGTGCTCTGAAAAAATGCTGTTTTTTCACTGAAAATCTGAATGAAAGCCAGGACACAAATGCCACCACCAACAGTCTGAAGTTTAGCTATGAACAATACATTTCACCTCATTCAATTAAAAAAAAATTAAAAATACTTTGCTATACTTCAGAAGCAAATACTTCTCTAAAATAATAACATTTCCAACTTCAGTCTCGCAGCCCAGAGTTCAGTTGCTGAGTTTGGGGTCTTGGTACAGAGCTGGAGGAGGCAATGCCTCCAGGGGACGTGGCCCTGCGCAGGGGTCCCTCAGGGAGGGCAGTGGTGCTCCATGACAGTGAGAAGCAGAAAATGGCCTCGTCTCAGGAGTGGGGAGGTTGGCTCTGGAAGCAGCTCAGCCAAGAGATCAGCCCTCACCCCACCTGCCAGCACTCATCCACTCCACAGTGCCCTCCACGTCCTTGCCAGTCTGGGCATCTCCCACTGGGATTCTTTTGCCCTTAAAGCATTCACAGCCTTTTTCAGTGCCTCTTATTCCCTCTTGGATTTTGTTTGTTCTTTTTTATTTCTTCAGATATTTCAGGGGCTCAGTTTTGGAAACACTGATGACGATTCCAGTTTGGGTTAGTTTGCATTCCTAGTATGAAAAGCATTTCTTGCATTCATTCCCTTCTCTCTTTTCAACTGCCCTTTATCTGACTGCTCCAGGAAAAGCAGAATTATCCACAGCTTTGTTTTCTCTCCTTACAGCCCCAGCTGCACTCACTACAATTCCTGGCTTGCAAGGGGGAAAAAAAATTTACATGTACTTTTTCCTTTAGATGCCAGATGCCACGTTCCCAGATGATCTATGAATGCCCAAATCTCTTCTCAACATCCAAAATTTCAGGGGTAGAGGCACCACACACCCCAAAGACAAACCTCTCTCTGGCACACCGACACATCGGTGCCCCTCCTGAGAGCCCTCCTGATCCCTGCACTCCCAAAGGCTCCTTGGCAAGCTCAGGAGTGATGTCAGTGCTCAGAAGTGAGCTCCAAACAAGGGCTGTAGCTGGAGGAAAGCTTGGCAGGATTCTGCTCAGCGCTGCTTGCCGTGCAGCAGCAGGGGCACAGCTGCTGTTAAACCAATGGTTTTGACCATTTCCCAGCCAAACCCTGCCATCCTGTGCCTCAGCAGCTCCTCACAGAGATGGAAACCAAGGGCAGGACTCGGAGTGAAATGCACAACTCCACTGCTGCCCTGATGGAAAGGTGATGGCCCTCACAGTTCCTTCCTCTCACTGACCCATTTCTGAGCACAGACCAACTGCAGCTCAAAACCAACTGCTATTATGGCACAATCAGCTGAAGCCTCCCAAAATGGTGCTGTTATGTAAAATTACACAGCTGCTACCCTCTCTCCATAACATCCCAGCCTTTCTTCTCTTTGCCAGTTTCCTGGTGCTGGAGGAAGCCAGGTGGGTGGTATCAGCACTCAGTTCAGGGAAACAGAGAGCCTTGGGAGGAGCACAAATCAGAGCCCAAACTGCTGTGCCTGGGGTTTGGCTTTGGGCAATGGAGCAGGAGGTGGTCTCAGAGCAGTTCTTCCCAGCTGAGAGCAGAAGCTGGGGGCAGGTGCCAGAAACCACCCACCACACTCCTGCTGTGGTCCCACAGCTCCCACCTGGCAGCTCCATCCTGGGGTGAGCACAGGGCACGTGCTCACACAGCAGCTTGGTCTTGAGGGACTCCATGTAACACTTGGATTTGAAGGAAAGCTGGAAAGAAAAGAAGCTGAATGTGTATCCAGGAAGAGATGTTTGTTTGAGCTGGTCCTAAAGATAAAGACATAATAGAAAAAAAACCACTAAATCCTTTGGAAGTATCCTTTTTCCTGTTCAGTCTCAGGCTTCTGGTCTCAGTGTGTCTCCTGCTGTAGAGGTCTGATGCTGGCACCCGGATACAGGGCTGAGGCACTGTTGGAGATTGCAATGTAAGTTGTTTTCCATTACCATCTGTATGGCAGATTACCTTGTCAAGTGGGCAGTTTGCCTTATCTCTCTCTCTTTGAGTGACCACATTCACACCTCCCCTGGGAGGGGACCTCTGCTGATAACAGACTATTGAATATCAGTGCATGACTGATAAGGACTACAGCATGCCATTGTGAGATGCTCTGCCCAGAGGGAGGAGCCAAGCATTGCTACCCAGATATAATCCAGAAATTTTTGAGACACCAGCACGGCTTTCTCCACAGGATTCCCCAGAGGAACAGCAGCTGCCTCTTCTTCCACGGGATCTTCAGAGGCAGAATACATCCTTCTCTACAGATCCCCCTTGCTCCAACAGAACCACACCTGATACTCCAGGAAGACTGCAGCCACATTTCCAATTGGATTGCTACCAACACCCCACAGGGTGTCAGGTTGGGTTTTGACTCTGTCAGTGTTGTTCTAGTGGACTGCATTCTTTTATTTTATTTTATTATTTTTTTTCTTTTCCCTATTAAAGAACTGTTATTTCCTGCTCCCATATTTTTGCCTGAGAGCCCCTTAATTTAAAATTTATAGCAATTCGGAGGGGTGGGGAGGGTTTACATTCTCCATTTTCAGGGGAGGCTCCTGCCTTCCTTAGCAGACCCCTGTCTTTCCAAACCAAGATAGGCACCATCCCCTGCCCAGGCACAGCCCCCTGTATGGGGGGACTGCACTCTTTTCAAAGTACCACCAGTAATTTGATGAGGTGACCTGGCAAAGGTGTGGGAGATTACAGGGAGTGTTTATAAAAATTACTGTGGATAAGTATTTTTAAGATAGAAAAGCGAACATCCAGGTTGAACCCTGCTCTCTGCCCACCACCTGCCCAGGGCAGCCAGGGGGAACACAGCCTGAAGTGCCCACTCCTCACCTGGGCATCTGGGAGCCGTGGGCACCAGGACACTTCCAAGGAATGGGGTGCACTGACCCCTCCAGCAGCTCAGCCTGAGCACATGGCCAGCACATCCTCCCTGCTGCTGCCCCCAGCATGGAGCCCAGCACTGCTCTGCTGACCCTCAGCTCAGTGACAGCACCAGGCACCTCTGCAGTCCCAACACCATCGCCCCATCAGTCTCAAACTCTTCTCCAGTAAATCACTTTCTCCTTTAAAACCTTTCCTGAAACTTTTTTAGTTTCCAAGTTACTGGTATTTTAAAGTTCTTGTCCCTACTGTAAATTGACAGTGATCAGCAGAGTAGAAATTATCTGGTCTTGTTTTCTCCCCAGCACACAACATTCCACGTTACAGAAACACAAACACATTCCAGATGAATTACTTGGCAGTGAAAGTGTAATGGGACAGCCTTTGTTCTTCTTTATTTCTCTGCAACATGAGTGACAGGAGGGGGGGAGGATTAAAAAAAAAAAAAAAAAAGGAAAAAAGAAAAGAAAAAAGAAAAAAAGTCAACCTCACCCAGCTAAAATAAGCAAGAGACAAGAACATCTTGCTGTGTTCCCCGTTAAGCAGAAGGAACACGGCTCAGCCAGACCCACTGGCAAGTGCTGAACCATTCACTGTCCTGGGACTAACAATAAAGGAAAAAAACATTCTGAAGGACAGATAAAGCCATTCCAAAGGACTGAATCACTGAGAATGGGAGTTCCTTGGTGCAGGGAACTAGGGAAAGAAAAAAATGTCTGAGTCAAACTACCCTAAAGGCTTTGCTCGATGAATCAGGCTGATGAGACCTCACCTGCTTCCAGAACATATTTTTAAGGTAATGTCATTCATTTCTTTCATACTGGCGAAGGTCAAGGAGGAACAATGTCACCAAGGCTGCAGTCATCATCATAACTATTTTCCTTCAGAGACTACCATTGTATCTGGGCTCTCAGCTTGGAAGAAATGCCTGAAAGGAGATAACTGAAAAAGAGAAAGAAATTAAGTTTGAGATTGTATTACCTCTTTTCTAACAGTCAGAATTTGAAAAGAAATACAGAAGTCTATGAGAAGGTTTCCTGTGTGAGAGGTTTTCAACATAGACTACAAATTCCTATTTTATTTTTTTTTTCTGCTGCTGTTTACTTTAGTTAAGGACCTTCTCCTTAGGCTGGACAGACTTGGGCATCAATCAAACACAGGCAGCTTCTCTGAGGGCTTCCATCTCCTCTGGTCATCAATAGATCATGGCTGCAATTGCAGCTGTCCTGAAATCAGTTGTGGGGGAAGAGGGGGAAGATGCAATTTGGGAGCCAAATAATCTAATTTAGAAATGTTTCTCTCCAATCACTTCTTAGTGATTTGGTTTGGGTGATTACACATCACTCTGGAATGCGAACACTGCGTAACAAGGGAGAAATACAGGAGGAAAAGAAAGAAACAAGGGAGAAAAAAACCCCTGACATCCCAGCAGCTCCAAAGGTGCTAAGGGCTGGCCCAAAACACAGAGAAACGCACTTAATTTTATAAAAGTAGCTTAGAAATTTACACAGCTATTCCTGTCTTTAGCTCTAATCCTGATCCCTTTGAAATGAATGGTATTCTTATTGTTTGTGTTTTCCTAAAATTTCCCAGAACTTAGCCCCATGAATGTTCAAAAATAATAAGCTGTTTGGGAACAGGCTGTCTCCTTTCAGCACCTCTAACACTGGCCAAAAAGGTTTTATGAACCTGTGTACCTGATTTGCACATAAATCTGACCTCCAGAAGGTATTATGAAATTTTAATTATAGTCCATCTGAAGCAAAGTGGCCCTGAATTGCATCCAAACTTCTCCCATGCTGAGCAGAGGATTTTGTGCCTGGCAGTCTTACAAACTTCTGCTGCCAACTTAACAGGATAACACTCAAAAACCTTGAGAGCCCTGAGTGGAAGTTGCTATTAATTACAAAGGTTCAATTATCAACAACAGCACCTGAATTGCTCAACCTCAGACCCAGCACAGCAGGTCTCCATAACCAAATATTGTCTCTTTCTGAATCACTGGAACATTTGCATGAGTCAACCTGAAGCAAAACAAGCAGCCCTGCACACAAAGGATGCCTTTCTGTCCTCTGATCCATAGTTCTGCTTTGACCCATGCTGGGCAGGGACTTTGGAAGCCACTGCTGAGCAGCTGGAGCTGCTGCAGGGTGAGGCAGTTGTAAGCATAAGCAGCCAGCCAAATTTGCAAGAGGAACACTGAAAACATCCCCGTGTGTGTGAAACAAAAATCAAAAGAAACTACTTCTGCACAAGCATTTGGTTTAGGATGTTTTGTTTGTTGTAGTGTCTTTTTGCCACAGAAAAACAGACAAAAGCAGCCCTGAACCTCTGGCCACCACCTTGCTCCATCTGTTACTAATCAGCATCTAGGACAATATGACTTTTTCCTATTTTCTGTGCAGCCAAATTCCCAGAGCTTACACACAGGACATGGAAGGTGTGCTAATGTCTGTGCTAAATGCTCTGACAGCAATGAAAACATCTCAGGCCTTTGTGAGGAGCATCAGCACAAACACAGATGTTTTGAGAGTGCACTGGCAAGGGCTGGGGGTGCTGACCCAGGCCTGGAATGCACAGTCGTGGGCTGGGGCCACTGCCACAAACCCCAGATAAACAGAGGAGGTTGAGCCACGCACACAAACTGCAATTCACATTTCTGACTGAGGCTCCTTCAGGACCCTCCTTCCTTGCAAAGCTCTGATTTCCCTCAATCAATTCTCACATTCCCTCTCTGTGCTGTGCTCCAGTCTGGGCTGATCACATTTGCCACAGCCAATATCACTGTGACACACCGCCAGGAGCCAGCGAGGGGCTCACTCAGCAGGAACAGAACAAATTACTTCTGTCTTCACAGAGGTTTGGCATTGAAATGTCAGATGGAACAGGTAGACAATCCACTGAAAAGATTCTTTCTTATCACACAAAACAAACCAGAATGTCAGAGAAGCCCAGCTGAGTTCTGTCATGTGTGGGGTTGTGTCCAGCAGTCAGGAATTTGTTGTGCTAGATATGAATCCAGTTAAGGTTTGTTGCCCTTCCAGTCCACGCTGTGACATTTATTTCCCATCACCTTAAGACATCCAGGGCTTCATTGTATTGCCTCCATTTGGTTTAGTATTTTATGTGTATTTAGCGCTTTACAGCAGTTTTGCGACAGTCGCGCTTTACGACATCTTTTACGACAGCCGCGCTTTCCGACAGTTTTACGACAGTCGCACATTTTACGGCAGTTTTGCGACAGTCGCGCTTTACGGCCGCTTTTACGACAGACGTGCTTTACGACACCTTTTACGACAGTCGCGCTTTACGTCACGCTTTTACGACAGTCGCGTCTTACGACGCCTTTTACGACAGTCACGCTTTACGGCCGCCTTTACGACAGTCGCGCTTTACAGCTGCCTTTACGACAGTCGCGCTTTACAGCGCCTTTTACGACAGTCGCGCTTTACGACAGTTTTACGACAGTCGCGCTTTGCGGCCGCTTTTACGACAGTCGCGCTTTGCGACCGCCTTTACGACAGTCGTGCTTTACGGCAGCTTTACGACAGTCGCGCTTTACGCTACACCTTTTACGATAGTCGCGCTTTACGGCGCCTTTTACGACAGTCGCGCTTTATGGCCGCTTTTACGACAGTCGCGCTTTACGACGCCTTTTACGACAGTCGCGCCTTACAACGCCTTTTACGACAGTCGCGCTTTACGACGCCTTTTACGACAGTCACGCTTTACGGCCGCCTTTATGACAGTCGCGCTTTACGGCCGCCTTTATGACAGTCGCGCTTTACAGCGCCTTTTACGACAGTCGCGCTTTACGGCAGTTTTACGACAGTCGCGCTTTACGACAGTTTTACGACAGTCGCGCTTTGCGGCCGCTTTTACGACAGTCGCGCTTTGCGACGCCTTTACGACAGTCGTGCTTTACGGCAGCTTTTACGACAGTCGCGCTTTACGACACCTTTTACGACAGTCGCGCTTTACGGCACATTTTACTACAGTTGCACTTTATGACAGTCGCGCTTTACGGCAGTTTTTGCGACAGTCGTGCAAAGCAGCCTAGGGAAATGGACCCACAGGCAAGCCCTAACAGAGCATGACAGTGCAGCTAAAGAGCTGTCAGAGGTCACAGAAAAGTGCAGGACACAAGAACTGGATGATATTGATTAAATATGGACAAAGTCTGAGGAGGTGTTTGGTTTGACTGAGCAATATTTGGGCAAACTGAAACGAGAAGAATTTTAAATCTTGGTTCCATTTTACTTGACTAGTAAAATCCCACAAATTAGGATATAATTTATGTTTCAGCAATACTGATATCCCCCTGGGTAAGAATGAAATTGCTGTCTGAAACATGGGGTGAAATACCAATATCACCTACTGCTATTCAAATTCTTAGAAAATTAAAGAGCAGCAGCAATTTACTCCCAAAGCCTTTTGAGATGCCAGCTGCTTCCTAACAGACCCTGAGATCACAGCCTGTAGGCACCATTATGCTAAGTGATGCACCTGGGCATTTCAAGCACTGTGTTACTGTGGCTCAGCTTGATGATTCCAGAATGTTCCCCACAGCCTCTCCACTTGTAACCAGTCTTCAGGCTCTCAACTTGACTGAAGATGATAACTTACCCTGACAGTGATTTATCTGAGTTTCTCAAAGCATTAAAAGCTGTGACCCAGTCTCCCATCCTCTGTCAGTGCAGACAGTAATTTGATGCTCTGCTGGATGATCAGCCTTTTGGGAATTTGCTGGCTAATGAAACACTGCTATCAGTTTTATCAAATTTTCTAGAGCTTCACCCAAGGGAAATCACATAACTCAGCCACAGCACCAGTAATCAATTTCCCAGGAGGGTCCTCATAAAGCAACTGTGAAACTTGGTACTTTTATACCTAAAATTTGCAGTTCTGCCTTAAGTCCTTAAGGTTCCACTCACTGGGGATCAGAACAGGACCCAAGAGGATCCATTTCTGAGCTCTGCATCTGGAATATTAACACAGGCATAAAAGCCATGGTTTCTCACCCACTGGGCTCCTCAGACTGGCAACTAGCAACGCCAAGGGATCCTGGTCAGTTCTTCGAGGCTAACCCACATAACACCCCCAGACTAAAAATCTAAAGGCTGCAGAGAGAGAACCATGAGCCACAATCCATTGTGACACAAGACTTGCAGCCAGACTTTCAGAGGGAGCAAGGATGGGCAGGGAGGTGCAGGGAGGAGCTCACAAGGAAAGGGCAGCTTGGACTTGGCTGGCAGCTTCACTTAAGGACCATCTTTGGCCCTTCCCAGGCAGCTGCCTTGGGTCTGTGCCAATGACTGGAGAAAGGGACAAATGCAAATTTCAGTTACTGCAGGCTCTAGTCCCAACCTAAAAGGTCAATTTTTTTTTTAATAATAGTTTCAGTCATACCTTGTGAAAATCAAATTAATCATTCTGGTCACATCAAAACAGCTTTGTGAACTGAAAGGATAATTTCCATTTTCCCCTGTGAAGACTCTTCAAAAGAAAGAGGGTAGTTTTGACATAAATCTCCCTCAGATATTCAGAAAGTAGAGCTGGAATGCCTGTTCCAGCTTTATTGCAGCAAAATCTTTCAGTCAGGAAATATGCATTGACTTTTTTGTGAAACAAGAGATTACATCTTAAAGGCATGACATGCCTTCAGCAGTGGGAAATGGTTTTAAATGCTGAGCTTTGCAAAGAGCTACATGTGTAAGAGTGTGGCCAGACCCTGGTGCAGGACAGGAGCCAGCCACTGGCTCCAGGTCTGGCAGTGGGCAACAGGGCCCTCCTGTGCAGCTGTACAACCTATGAGACCCCTCCCTTGTGGCTGTACAGCCCTTGGAATAAGGTATTGGACACTGGACTGGTGCAAAAATCCAGGCACATGTATCCAGGAACATCTGTAGGCATGTTTATAGCAGCATGAGCTTGAACATCTGGGCCATTGAGCAGATAAATCAAACAGCAGCTCTTCCCAAGAAAAATTATTTCTTTTGCATTGAGAAAATGAAGCAGAAGGGAAGTTTCCTGGGGTCACATGCCAGCTGTAACCTACTGAGCTGTATATTCACAGGGCATTGATGAAAGGAGGTTGAGGATTGTTTCAGCTCTAACAAGCTCTTCTGGCCCTGCTGGAGCACTGCAGGGCTCACCAGCTGAACAGCCACCTCCTCATTCCCATGCTGCTCTCACTCCTTGGCTTCTTTTGATGTTTAACAAACTGAGAGTCTGCAAATTGGACTAGTCACAATTCTCATGTTCAGCCTAGTACAAGAGGCTCAGTTTTGATAAGCCCATCCAAATCTGGCTGTACATCCCTTACCCCACTGGCTCCAAAGAGCAACAACCTGGAAGTTTTCAAAAGGATGGGAGGGAACACCAAACCTGGAGGGACTGACATTCCAAAAACACCCACACCAGTGGCCTGTCCCACGTTATGTTTTGCTTTAGACCTTCCTGCATTTGGCAATGACATGGGGAATAGAACTGTTTCACTGCCAACCCCATTCCCTCACAGAGCCACTGCTGTCTCAGCACAGTCCCCAGCAGCAGGAGCCCACGGGCAGGCAGGGACACACTGTGCTCACTTCCACCCTCAGCCTTGCTTCGGGCTTGTTTGCTTCTCACCAAGCAGGTCAGCCTGACCCAAAGAAAATGGCTGCTCTTTACTTGCCTCTAAAAAGGAAACATTTCCTTGGGGGAAAAAAAACCTAAATATGAAAAAAAGAGGATCCAGTAAGAAGTTCCTACAGGCTGGGTTTCTGTCAGCTCCTTACAGTGACAGACTGCAAAGCTTCCCATATTGACATACACAAAGTGAGACAACTTCTTTGTTATACTTGACACTGAATAACAGAGTATTTCTCTTTCCTGTGCCTACCAGACATGTAGAGCAGGCACTAAACTGTCTCTTACACAGCAAGTTCCCTGCCCACACCTTCTCACAACAGCCTGAACTCCTCCTTCACTGTTTCCTTGTGTCTCCTCAGGGATAGGTGAGTGTTTCATCTCACCCATCCTTCCCACAGCTGAAGAATGCAGAATGAAACCTGTCTCTCAAGAACACCAAAGGATATTAGGTTTATAAAGCACCTGGTGAGCAACATATTTACTTCCCCAAAATAAGAGCAAATTAACAAACAAATTGATTTCCAAGACAGGCTGTCTTTGATTTTTAACACTATAAATGCTAATTTCAGCAACAGCTGTTTGATCAATCTCATGCCCAGTCCTGCTCTTCTCACATCCCAGAACAGTCTGTGACTGAATTTATTGATTGTTTCCAAGACGAGTGCTGCAGCAGGTCTGGCACCTCGTGTGAGCACACTGCCTTATTCCTACATCCCATATCCCAGACTCCACACATGAATACACCAGATGCAGCTTTCTCTTCTGCTCAGATCCATTCTCTGATTTTACCTTGCAGATCCCCTTGTTTTGGCAGCTGTTGTGCCAAAATTCCTCTCCCAAGCAGTCTGTGAGCACATTGCTCCAGACTTGCCATCACTCCTATAATTTGCTATGCCAACAAAATTGCAAACAGGCTGCATGGCCAATCTGGATTACCAAGCAATTTATGATCTGTTTCTGTTTTGTCCAAAGCTTTCCCTTGAGTTTTCTCAGTTTGAGGAGGAATTGGTGCTCACAGGACACAGCCCCCACATCACAGGCTTCTCCAGAGCCTGCCCCCAGTGTTCCTCACAACCCCTGCTGGAGAGGACACCTCTGCCACTGATGCTCCACTTGGCCCGAGAAACATTACAGTGGAGGAATTTTGGCAGCCTGCTGTTTGTGGAATGTGCAAAATCCATCTCCAAATCCTCTGCTGCCCAGCCTGAGCCCAGGCTGCAGAGCTGCAGGAAGGGCAATCTCCCTGTTCTGCTGCCCTGAAGCAAGGGAAGACATTCAAACTCACTCCTTTGTCTCAGTGCAGGCCCAAAACACTTTTGATCTATTTTTTAACAAGTCAAGGGGTAAAAAATAAAATAAAGGCTTCTTTCTTATTTCTCATGTCATAGCTTCTAAAATTCCCTGCAACTGATGGGTTTGGAAATCTCTAGTTTGCAGTAGCAACTGAACCAGCCTTGAATCTGAGCAAAGTTCATCCATATTCAGAGTATTCAACAGCCTCCAGCCCCTCACCAGACTTAATGAAGTGTAATGAAAGAAAAAGAATGAGCTTTGTCCTCACTGCCAAAGGAAAAGGCAGCTGGAAATATGCAGGGGCTTGATATGAATTGAACATGATTATGTATGTGATAACCATTGTTCTGAAGAAAATGGTGCTGTTATACCTAAGGAGCCCTCAGCAGGCCCTTGTAATTAGAGCCACTTAGCTGCTTTAATTGCCTCTGAAAGCCACCCAGAACAGATTGCTTTTATGCTCTTTCCATTTTAAAACCAGGCACAGAAATATGGAGGCACTAACCTGCATCCATTTGGGTAATGGGGATTCAGAGGAGGGAGCTGGACAGGTATTTACAGGGAAGGGCTCAGTACTGAACCCACAGGGCAGTGGGATGTGTGGGCACACTCAGGAGGATGTTATGGTGATGTGTGGGCACACTGATGGTGGAAGATGGCTACCACAGCCCACAGGTGAGCTACAGAACTCTGGTCCCACCACCCACCCCCAGCAAAGAGCAAAAGGATGTGTCACAGCCAGGCTGACAGTGAGGCACAGCTCACCATGGTCCTTGATGGGGTTCTCACAGTGGTATGCAGTGCCCTGAGTTTGTGTCTGCCACTTACTCAACAAAAACAGCAATCCAACTCTAAATTAACAATCTTTTTTCTGTATTCTTCATTGATTCACAAAACTGAAAATATTATCTTTCTCTCCTTCAAATTAATTACATTAATGGTTCACAGTTTCTTGGGAAATAATTCCCAACTCAGTTCTGGCAATAGAGCAAGACTGAAATCTGGCCTAAGCTATTCTGCTAGGAAAGACCAATTGGAGCTGTTCTGGAGAGAAGAAAATGTCCCCTCTCTTCCTTGTGGAAGGAGAGTATTCCAGAAGGACCTTTTTTTAAACATTTGTCTTCAGTCAGTTCAAAGAGTCCTTGGATCTCTCCTAGAGAGAGATGGCTGAGGAGCATATATGAAGAGGTCAGGGCTCCAGCTTTCCCTCCTCAGCTTCTAGAAGTACAGTGCACAATTGAAATGATGCCCCAAAATCTTTGCTGTGGACAAGGATCCAGCCCCTGCTCCGAGCACACAGCCCAGTGTTTGTACATGGCTTTCAGAGACCAGAATTCTTTTGAGACATGAGTTTGAACCCATCGTCCAGGATGGATCTCCGATTGCGCCGTAGCCTCCTTTGCCTCTCCAGATGGATGACTGCTCCCAGGAGCACACCAGCAGCCACGAGCAGCAGGACTCCTACAACAGCCAGGGAGATGACTACGGCCTCTATCTGTTCTTGGGTCACCCTAGATCCAAACAGCATCACCTTCTGGGACTCATCCTCATCCTCAAGTGGCAACCCTGAGAGACAAACAGAAAGGTATTTGCAACAACAGCCAGCAATACCAGAACAGAAAGGTTGCAAGAAATGCAACAAAGGAGCATTAAGAAAAACATGATGCAAAGTAGTGGAATTACCAACCCTGGAAATGTTCAAAAGATGTGTAGATATGGAGCTTAGAGAAATGTTTCAGTGGCAGACACGACAGTGCTGAGTTCATGGCTGTACTCAATGATCTTAGAGGTCTTTTCCAATCTTAATGATTCAAAGGCCATCCATCATCAGACCCTCACCCCTGAGCCCACACAGAGATTTGAGATGGATGGTTCCTTCCCTAACCTGCTCCAGCCCAGAACCTGACAGTGTCTCACAGGTGTCCAGGCCCAGTGTCCACTGCTGTGCCCGGCCCAGAGATGAGAACACGTGTCCAGGCTGGGGCTGCTGCAAGGTGCCCCAGTGCAGGCTCCCTGTGCCCATGCCTGCTGTCCTACACACCACTGAGTGCACTCACTGAGCCATGCCCATGGTGAGTCACCTGAGCTTGCTTGTGCCCCCACACAGAGGCAGCAGCCACCTCCTGAGAAAAGGGGCTGTCTGCTCAGGCAACAACTGTTGGTCAACGTTTCTGCCTGCTGAGCACACACAAGCTGATATCTGCGTATGATATGAAACCAAATTATTTAATATATGGCCAACACTGTTCTCACATATTTCCTACTCCTCTGCTGGTTTGTCCATTTTGAGTGAGGAAAACATTGGGGAGAAAATGACTGAAATAACAGTGGAGAAAGTCAGAGTTGTAGGTAAGTGGCTGCCTTTGTAGCTGGCCTGAACTGGCTCTCAAATCAGCTCAGCTGAATTTCCTCACAGCAGCTGAAAAACGGAGTTGTGAAGAAAGATGAAAAATCAGGAAAATAAACCACCAGTGTACACCACTCCGACTTCTACCACAGAAAATTTCAAGGGGATCATATCTACTACTCCCCTTCTCCCTGTGCTGCTCAACCAAATGCCTGCTCACATCTGTTCTTTACAACACCCAAAAAACTCCAGGCACGTGCTTGGGCTCTTTTCTCAGGGGAACATCAGAGCAGAAGGCAGATGTGCTTGTTTGCATGCTGACTCCATCCCTTCAGCTTGTAGAGATAATTGTGAAACTTCCCTAAACCACAGGGTCACTGACAGTCCAAAGAGGGAAGACAACCCATCCCAGGCACCCTCCTCCAAATCTCTGCCAATACCTAAGCTCAGACTGAATCTGAATCCATATATGGCAGGCACAACAGGGTGTGAGGTCACCAATCTTTCCCACCTAACACAGACAAACAAACTCAACCAGCCCAACTCCCTTGCTTCTATCACCAGAGGACAGACTGGTGCGCTCCCTGTTATCTACTGAAGCAAGGCCTCACACCAAGGACCTGCCAGGCTGGCAGAGTAGAGGCTGTGGGTGCTGTGTGTTCCTCCCTTCCCTTACACTGATCCAAACCTCTGTGTTGCTCAGGGATTGCCCTCTCCCCTTCCCACAGACAGGGTTTGGCAGTGCTGTACACACCATACCTGGGGTGGCAGTCAAGTCTTCCAACTCTGACTCTGAAAGGAAACAAAAAGAGGGTGAGAAGGTGTTGGGCTGAGCAGGCAAAGCCCAGAACAAGGCACATCTGGCAAGGATCTGATCCAGAGGCAGTATGGTTTCCAGGACTAGCAGGCTGTCCTTTGTCCTGTCCATGTTTTCCCTCTCTACATGACATGAGAATTTTTGTATCACCTGCTTCAGAGACAGCCCCAGTTCCAGTGCACAACCCTTCCCACCCTTCAGAAGGAAAAGTGCTGAGGGAGAAACAGAGATGGCCCTGACACTGGGCAGGCACTGGTCACCTACAGCTGAAACACTGGGGCATTCACTGTTTTGGTAATACATCTAAAACCACATCACCATGTGGGCTCCATTGCAGCCAAACCCATTACTGAGGGTCACTCACCTCTGAGCACCTCCCAGTTCTCAGTAAGAACAGTTACTGGCTGAGAGCTGAACATAGCAATTCAGACACAAGCTAAAAATCAAACTCAGAATAACAACATAGGTAATGTAAACTCCAGAAAACAATTGGTTTTTAACTCCAGCTCCAGGTATTACCATATTTAAAGGGAATATCATAATTTAATAACACTTAGGTAATTATCTGCTCCATTAACTGACTTTTTATAGTATATGAGAGAGTTGAAATACACTCAGAATTCCACAGCAGTAGCAGAAGTGCTGCTGGATGTTTTACAGTGACGGCTCCCTACCTCCTCTAGGCAAGACAGTGAAGAGGATCTCCATGCCAGCATGGATATGGTCAGACACATGACAGTGAAGCAGCCACGTCCCAGGGTTCCCAACCAGCATCTCCACCATTTCAAAGGTCCCAGGGAATAGATCCACAACATCTGCTCTGTAGCTTTTGCCATTCTGTCAGAAAAGGGAGGCCATTAGCTGCAGTGCTCAATGCATTTTCTCAGGAAGAAAATTCTGCCAGTGTTACTGGGGACTTCAGCTTTTAATGCTCAAAAAACCCCAAAGCTTTCAAAAAGCAGCTCCAGGCCTGCAGCTTGGAAAGCAAACAGTCTGGTAATGCCTAACCCTAACAAGGATTAAACTGGACATCTCAGCACAACACAGGCTCAGGGAGTCAGACTGGGATGTGTAAAACCACATCCTTTTCCTAGCTGGGTGGAGCTTCAGCAGTCTCATTAAAAAACATTCAAACACAGAGTCAAGAAGTGCTGGTATCAGTGGTCAGTATCTGCTACACCATCAGCAGATATTCTCACCTTGTATATGAAGGTCTCAGCATGAAAATGGACTGTGTGGACATCAACCTCGTGACCCATTCCCAGCAGGTACCAGTTCACCCTCTCTCCCTCATGCATGGTCAGCCCAGGCAAGGTGGCATAGAGCCTGCCATTGATTGCTGTGAGGGAATGACACAGAGGGGAAAAGGGGAAAAGTCAGTGAAATTGTATGGGTGCTGCACAAATTAGAGGCTACAAAGCTCATACAGCACCCAGTGTATCAGCTACTTATCCTCTCTGCTCACAGACAAGTCACTTGCACTCAAGGCCATGCTGTAGCTCAGCTCAAATAAATCTCAAAAACCACCTTTGCTGAAAATCTGCAGTCAGCCAGCAGTGTTTGCTTCTAGAAGTCAAAATGCATAAAAATGGCATTTCCAGCCCAATGATGGAGAAACATGTATATACCTACATGCACATAAATGTCTGAGCAATTTCCTTGATGAACATTGAAAAGGGGTAAATCCTGCCAGTGGGTAGGAATTACCTACTTTCTCAAATAGCACAGCTGGAAGGAATCCTGCTGTGACTGCACATACAGGAAAGGGATCAAAACAGTGAGTGAGCTGACTGCTATGGCACATACATGGAGACTTTCGTGCTCAGATGATAACAGAGGGAATAAGATGGAAAGAGGCAGGATCTGAGGGCAGAGCACCAGGTTTTTACTCCCAGATCTGCTCTGGGCAATTTGTGTAGCCTAAAACAAGTATCCAACTTCAGCATAGTGGTTCTGCTAGCTGTAATACAGGGTTAACAATTACACCTTCATGGATGTGTATTTGGAGAGTGCTTATCTCACCCATACAAAACCAGCAGTAATGACAGTACACAAAATGCAACTGCTCAGTATTCTTATTTCCACAACTGTCAAGGGACCTGCTTTGCTGAGGGTGTCTTAGATATAATATGGAGAGAAATTAACATAAACAACATGCTAATTTAAACCAATGTGTTCATCCTTCTATGGTAGAAATAACCTAAAACAGCTAAAACAACTGAGCTACATCTTGCAGCCACACAGCTCAGAAAATTAATTTGAAGCCTAACATACTCTGATGGTCCCTGAGACAAACAGAATTAAATTTGTCTGACAAGTTAATTTCATGTTTGGTTTTATTTCCTTTTCTGAGTCACTCAGACACATCAGAGATTAACCTCTCTGGCTTGGATGTTGCTATTCCTCCTTACAGGAACAGCCACAATGATCAGCCTTCACGGCAGATCAAAGATGAGGGCTGTAGGTGTGCTGCAATATTGAGAACAGACAGTTTAGTTCTGTCTGTGCCACTGATAATGGGAAAGGATGAGGACATTCACAAGTCAGACTCCCTACTTAGAGAGGTTGCAGAATCAACACCAACATTACCGTGCATTTTGTTGCTTTCCACAAATTTCTCATCCAGCAGGTTGATCTCCTTGTGATTTCCCTTACTGAAACGTTCCACATTCTCCTCCAAGTACCAGGACTGATTTTCATCAAAAACCAGGAAGAGCAGAGCAAACTCCCTCTTTACATCCTTCCTGCTCCCACTGGACCGCAGGGCCCCTCTCCGGCAGACCTTCAGGGGCCCGATCAGCCCACTGTACATGTCCTGAGCAGAAGGAAGGAGAGCTGAGGCAGGGACCTTCTCACCCTCTTTTATGCAGTTCTTTCAGTAATTGTTTTCTATTCCCCCATCACCCCACTGCACATGTCCTGAGCAGAAGGAAGGAGAGCTGAGGCAGGGACCTTCTCACCCTCTTTTATGCAGTTCTTTGCCTTTCAGCAATTGTTTTCTACTCCCCCATCACCCCACTTAAAACAACCAGTGCTGCTGTACAAGTATTCTTGTTGGAGAGCATCAGCCACTGAAGCACAGGAACAGGAACTGTACGTGCTCTCATAAATGCAAATCCAAAAGTCATAAATATGGATGGTATCAAAGTATTTTCCACTTGGTGACTGCAAAAATATCTGCAACTTGAGATAAAAAGGCCATTATTTCCGGGTTGAATGTGATGGTTTACTGCAGGATCCTCCAGGTTGTTGCCCTGTGAAATTAGTGCTGTGACACTGCTAGCAATGGTCAAATCTGCTTGCTTTATTCATGAGGTTTATTTTGGACAATTTCTGCCTTTTGCAGATTAGCCCTATGGCTCTCACCAGTACAAACCATGACAAACTGGGAGACATTCTAAAAGCCTACAAATAACTGGAGGGAGGTTAGTAGCAAGGAGAGACGATGGAACTGTTTTATGAAAGTTTGTTAGGAAAAAATAAGGACAGACATCAGAAAAATTCAGATGATTTCCTCTCCATGGAGAAAGCTGGACATGTTACCAGGTGATTCTTCCTCTTCTTAGCTGGGCCAATCTCTAAATTGTACCCAACTCACATTGTTTTCTAAACAGGGTAAAAAATTGGTCTAACTAGGCTTTTCTGGGTATAACTTTTATTTTACCTTTACTGGGTCCACTGCAGAGTAGTAGATCCAAGGCACACAGGCTGAATCATTTGGCCCTGGACCAGCTCTCTCAGGAACTTCCCAGCGGTATGTCACAATGTCACCTGAGGGACAGAGAAGCACCACACACCACATGACACACCCACTCACCAAGCAGCAGCAAAACCAAATGGAAAAAGAAAATCCTGTCTCCAAACCCCAAATTCAATTCTGTATTTGCCAGATATTGCATCTGCCTTAGCCAAACACAAAGCAGGCTGGAAGATCCCCTCTCAGAGCAAGATGGAGGGGTCACAGGATGTAAACACTGGCATCAGCACAGTGCAGGTTTATCTGCTGCTTTTGAGATTGGACTTGACCATGGAAATGACCATGGAAGCTCATTCAGAGAGAGCTTAATATAATATTTCTTCTCTTTGAAGTGAATTTATGAGGCTGATTCAAACTGGGGGTAAAATCACCCTTTTTTATATTAGCAGCCCATTTCACAAAGACAGGATCTGGCTGACAGCCTGACTGTGGCTTGGACCGTCTGTGCAAGCTAGAGAGGACCAAAAATTAAATACACTGGTATGTGGATCATGAGACAAAGCAGCCATTTCATTCAGATCCCATCAAGCAATTGTGCATTTCTCTCATTTCATCCCATTTTCATACATTTGTGCTCATGCAACCTAAAGAAGAGTCTCCCCCATCCCAGGACTGGCTGAGCTGTCACCTGCCATCCCCTTCCCCTTCCCACAGAGAGACCACACTCAGTGTGGAGAGGATAAGGCTGCACACAGAAGAATGTCCTACACATGTCCCAGAGGGCTGCCATCCCCACGCAAATGGTACCATTGAAACTCTGCTGGACCTGAAAAACCAGTTACTGTCCAGTCCCAGCACTCTACTGTAACAAAACCAGGACATCTGAGGCTGCTGAAGGAAACCAGTGTGGCTCTGGGATAAAATCAGCTGTGTGAGTGAGCCCACACAGGAATGCAGCTAGAGACAGGGACCTACCAGGGTTTGCCACCTGGGGATGTCCAGCCTGCTGCTCCAGCACCCCGTGCGCATGGATGGAGTAGGGTCGTGAGGCGTTGTTCTTGAACACGACGTTGAGAATATCGCCCACCTCCGCCCACAGAAAAGGGCCTTGAGACAGGAAGAGTGAGCTCTGAGACCAGCAAAATCCATCAGCACATCTCCTCGGATATTCCCACCCCTCTCTCAGCATCTTCTCCGCAGAAATATTACCTTATAATATTTATGATGTTCCCCTTTCTCTTCGCTACCTCCCAAAAAGAGAATTGGAAGTCAGTCCCAACCCAAATCTTAGGAAACCAGACTGATTTTCACAATAAGGACAATGAAGGTGGTTACACATCTTAACTGGGGCCAGCACAGCTAAGGCTTGATTTCTGAATACTGCTATGCTAAATGTCACATGTTGATATCAGTTGCTATCAGTTGCTATCAGTTTCAAAAGATGTAGTAATATTCAACTGAGCCTGACCGTGTCACAAATCAGAGCTGCAGCCTATTTTGAGTGGCAGATGCTGCCCTGACACCACTTACAGCCTTGGGTTCATAACACAGAGTTCTGTCTCCACAGAGCTCCACTCATCAGTGCAAAATGCTCCTCCATGTCCCAGGGCTGCCTGTTCTTGCCCCAGAAGCATTTCTCACAGCTACAGATTTTCCCCTCTATTTCTCAGATCCCTGTCCAGAAGTCAGTGGTTGTTTCTGTCCTACAGTCAGAGAAATGCAGCTGTGAAACATGCTTTGCCCAAGCCATGACACAACACTGGTGCAAAGGCAAGTGGAAAAGCCCAGACTTTCCTACAAACTGTGCACGGGACTCTTCTAACTGCTGTCTCCAAGGTGGCAGATGTGAGTAGGAGACAGTCCCAGTTTCTCTGCACTGACACAGGAGATGCCTAAATATCCAGTGAGCCTTCAGATTACAGCTGTGAGCCACTGCAGCTTTAGAGCCCCAGTTCCATTTCTGTGTGAGAGGAAGGTGAACCCTGTGCACACATCCTTACCCAGTATCCCCAGGTGCTCATGACCACTTATCCTGGCCTTGGGGGTTTGGAAAGTGCCATCTGTGTACTCCCTGTAAACTGCTTTCTTGTACCTGGAGCCGAGCAGTCCATTCTCGTTGCTCAGAAAGATGTCAGCATAGCTGGGAAATGCAGAACAAGCACTGAGATAAACCAAAACCTCATGGGAAACAAACAACTAACTTGTGTCAGGAGGTTCACAAGCTGAAGGGGCTTCCCAGAGCCAGCTTGGGCTTCAAAGGAGAACATATGACACAGAGGGCTGCGCTCCCACCAGCAGCACCACCAGAATGTGCACCAGGTCACAGGGTGGCCAAAACACCCAACAGGCTCCACCAGGGTCTGCTGGGCCACTGGCAGAGGCTTCCCCAGAGGGTGGGCTCTACCTCTGTGCAGAGTGGTTGTGGCGCTCCCTCTCCCAGCTGCGGTCGGGCGCGTAGTCCCAGAGCAGCTCCTCGGCCGCGATGTAGAACGTCCTCACTCCCCTGTAGTGATGGGCAGAGCCTGTCCTGCCACACCTGGAAACGCTGTACTGCTGCCTCATCCCAGACTGGTAGTGATTGCTCGTCTGGCAGTAGATCTCAAAAGTCCCTGAGGGAGGCAGGATGAACAAGGAAATCAGTTGCTTTTGAAGATTCCAGGAGACCGGTGTCAGTATGTGCTTGGTGTATCTCTGTGGTGCTTAAGGAGCCTGGTTGCCACAGGCCAAGGTTAAAAGGAGTCATTGGAGAAATCAAGCAGGAATGGCACAACAAAGTCCTACAAATACATCATCTCAGGAAGCTTTCTTACATAATAAGCACCCGTAGCAGAGCTGACCCTGTAAGAGTTCATACCACGCTAGAGAATCTGCCACAGCAGCAAATACCACAATGGGAGACTCTTCCATCTGCCCAGGCAGCTGTGCAGGCACTCACCACTGTGATCAGGCTGCATGAAAGCAGTGGCAAATGTGTGTGGGAACAGATTGGCTGAATCTCTCCGCATGCCGTTGATCTGCAGGGTGTTTCCCTGGAACACAGCTCCGTGGACGTCTGCCTCGCTGCCCAAGCCCAGGAGGTGCCAGGACACTCTGTCTCCTTCACACACGTCCAGCCCAGGCAAGTTACCAAACATAAGTCCATTGATGGCTGGAAAGGAGAAAGCAATTAACTCTCTGCAGGCAGGCATCAGCCAGGAGGTTTTGAGCATACACCTTGTAGGACAGGCCTGCCAGTCAGAAGAAGGGTAACTTGTTTGTAATTCACCCCTGGGTACACTCAGAGCACACTTCTCCAGACAGCTGTGCTGCTTGTCCATGTCTCTCCTGATGCCTCCAGCCTGGCTTGGTTCCAGGCCAACACCACACAGCCCTTCCAGCCCCCAGCTCAGCCTTTAGGTGAACATCAGCCCATGCTTTGCAGGTTCATCCCTGCTGTCAGAGAGCAGCATCCAACCATACCATGCATCCTGTTGGATTCCTCAAAGTCATCATCCTTTTCCACAGCTGTCTCTTCCATCCTCAAGTAGTACTTTATGTTGGCATTTAAATACCAGCTGAGGTTCTCGTCAAACACGTTGAAGAGAAGATAAAATTCTTTGTCGATCCCTTTCTATAATTACAATGATGGTTGTTAACTTTTAAAATGCAACAATTAAGTATCCTTAGAGTTAAATCTCTTTTGCTTGGGTCTTGTATTCCTCTTTATTTTAAAACATGGCTTATTGAGGGACAGGACTCTGTCCCTTTACTTATGTTGAACATTCATCTTTTATTTCATAAAAGGCACCACTTGTGCATTTTCCATGATATTTTGCATTAACAAATAAACAAAACTCAGCCAAGGCCACGAAGTCAGTGCCCCCTTCCTCCCCTACACCTAAAGTGTCTGTCCAAACCAGTCCCAAGACCAGAGGCCAGACACAAGGCAGGCTGATGACCATACCACACCCCTCCTACCTCCTATCACAGGCCTGGATTGGGGATTTTTAATTACCCTAAATCCTTCAGTATTAATTCTCCTAAGAAGTGCACTCCAAATCATGGTGGTTCCCTACTAAAAGAACATTGTGATGGTGTCCAGACTCTCCTGCTGGTGTCACTGCCCTCAGCAGCACATAGGCAGCCAGCCTGCTGAGAAGGTGAGCAATTCCCATGCTGCAGCACATGGGTACAGCAGAATAGCCACGCACCTTCCACAATTAAACATTCATTAAAGGTTTGCCTGAGATTGTGGAGCCAGAATTGCCACCCCAGGTGATTTCTCCCCGTCTTACATTCACAAAGGTCTGTCTCTTCTGCTTACATGCTTCCAATACCTGCCCATGTTTATCATTATCACAGCTCCTTCACCTCAAGGGCTGTATGTATTCCCAATCCTCTTTGCTCAGCAGATCCACATTTCCACCTTGGGTACACATTGATACACTCCTGATTTAGCCACATGGTGCCCCCACTGACTGTGAGCTCCCCCAGGAAGGCTCTGAGGACAGCAGTCCCCAGATCTGTCACCACTCCCTGAGCCACACTGCAGGACAGCAGTTGGGGTTTGATTTGCCATCTGTCGTCTTTTACAACAAGGCTCTGCTCCTCTGTCTGGTACCTCCCCAGGGATATCAATTTACTGTCTTCCCTAGATTTACTACCAGGAATAGACTACTTCTGAGTGAAATTCCAAGAGGAAGTTCTGGCTGCCTTCAGGTTTCACCTCTCCATCAAAAGTGCAAGACTGACATGGATTTTCACACGCTTTTTTGTAGCCAGCTCTGCTTGAAAATTAACTTCTCTGGCAGAATAAATGAGGCTCACCTAAACCTCAAAGCATTGTATCACCCAAGCAGAATATCTGTAAGCAAAAACATCTTTTCAGTGTTTCTGGGACTCAAGGACTATTCCATGTGCCTCTCTGAAAGCAGTATGTTACACAAGCCTCAGGACAAAAGATAAAGTTCCAAGACACAGTTGTTCAACCAAGTTTATCTGTGAATTAAAAGCAGAGCTCAGGAACTGTTTTGAGGGCAGCTCTTGAGAGCCCAGAACACTACTGGCCTTTCCCAGAACACTACTTGCCTGGAAAAAGTTGATACCAGCTGTACCAGCATCAACTTGGCCAACAACAAGGCTTTGATTTGACTCTCCTGGACTCACACTACTGCACATTTGTTTTAAATATGCTCCCTAATGTTTTGCTGATGCTTCCTTTCTCTACATGAAAGCAAAAACTTGGTAGGAATAGCGCAGGAAAACCCCTTTACCTGCTTGTTGTTGTCATCCAGAGTGCCTGCCTTGCAGATGAGCAGAGGCCCCAGTAAGCCTGAGCTGGAGTCTTTGACAGGGTTTGCAGCTGAGCTGTACATCCAGGTGAGGCAGGGAGGGTCACTGGACGTGGGCCCCACGTGCCTTGGCACAGTCCAGTGGTAGGTGAAGTTGTGCAGTGGTGCCACAGAAACCCCACTCTGGGACAGGCCTTTAAAACAGGGATTACAGGGTTATTCCTGAGTCCCTGCACAAACTCTGTCACACCTTCTCACCAGCTATTTCAGAGCAGGCTCTATTTCATTCCTGTCAACCAAACACCCAGCACCTCTGAAGGGTGATGGGGGGTACTCAAGGAAAGGGATCCACCAACCATCATGGTACCACATCCCCTCCGATGCCTTCCCATAGGACACTCCATGTGGATGGATGCTGAAGGGCCACGAGGCTTTGTTAAAAAATGTCACCAGGATGGTGTCTCCAACTTCAGCTTTGATCACCGGACCTGGAATAGAGCAGGGAGAGCACATCAGCAACAGAGCACTTCCCCAGGCCATCAGGCAAACCAAAGCAGACAGGGCACCCTCCTCCAAGCTGCAGGGCCAAAGATGAGAGGCAACAGATGGTCTGGCTGTGTTGCTGTTGAAGGGAGCTCAGTGGGAGAAGGGGCTGGCAAGAATTGTCAGAAAGCAGTTTGGGTGCACAGGATAACTCAGAGAGGCATCACACCTTCATACAGGGAAGTAACACAACAGGAATATGTGCTGGAATGCCCTCAGGAACAGCCCATGTCTCTCCCCCACCCATGTAAGGCCCCCTCCACCCAAAACATGTGCCTCAGAGGCGTGAGATCCTCCAAGCCCATGACCCAGCCAGCCAGAGAGGAGCTATGAGCCTTTACCATGCCTGTCCTCAAGCACCCATCCAGGAGAGAAAGCTCTCTGTGAGAACTTGGGGTTTGCAGCATGCCTTGAAGGGGCTCAGTCAAAAACACATAACCAGGAGCTACTGCTGTGATCTGTTTAGCTCTAGTCACACGTACTGTACTGTATCCCTGAGTCTTACCTCTGGAACACCTTCAGAATGACCCCTGAAGTGATTCTATCCATTCTACCACCCTGCACCTTGCCTTGTTCAGATGTGACTTGTGAAGCAGCTCTTGTGCCCCTCCCTGTCCCCCAAAATGAGCAGGCAGGTTCAGCCACCTGGCACTCCCAGCATCAGCACCCTTCTGACAGACACTGGCAGAGGATTTGTGTTCCTGGAGGATTCTCACCAAGTATTCCAAGGTGTTTCTCTTCTTCTGATTGCTGCTTTTCCTCACGAAAGCTCTCATCAGTGTATTCCACATACTTTGCCTTCCAATAGACACCCCCAATGCGGTAGAGGCTACGCTTGAAATACTGCTCAGCAGGACTAAATGCAAAAAGCAAATGTCAGGTCATGTCACAGAAAAACGAGCCCTGTCCCCCTGCTCCCACAGGCCAGGCCATTAGTATCTCCAAATCAAGCAGTATTTCAGACAAGGACAGCATCCCTAGTTTGGAACAAGCACAGCTTTGACTCTACTAAGCCTTTTTGCCCTTACAGACTCGTCACCTGCATGTGTGCTCAGGGAGCACCTGTAGCACAAAACCCTCTCCCAGGTGAGCAGGCCAGGTGAGATCAGCATCACTACACAAGATTTGTGAAGAAATGAACAAAACTGCAGCGCAGTCAGTGGGAAGGCAGTGCTAGAACTCCAGCCTCTTCAGAAGCTGGAGACAGCCCCATTGCCAACTAAAATAAACAGCTGTAAAGGTATTTATTTCCTCCACTACCACCCTCACCAAATATAAGTAATGAGCCTTGCAGGAGAGGCAGCGCAGTTACAAGGCCAGCTCACAGGTCTAAGGTCTGCAAGGTTTGCTGCATGGCATTGGGTAAATAATTAACCACTCTACATTTCCTCTTCTCCACCTGAATAAGGAACATCCTCTCCCAACAGATTACTAGGGAAGGGACGTAATCTCTGTGGAAGGAGAAGAATCTCTTTCAGTTAGCCAAAGACTGAACAGGAAGTCTCTCAACTGCTATTCCTGATCATGGGATGGAGGGCTGCCACCCAAGTGCTGGCATCTGATTTCCTAGAAATTGCATCCTGCAGCAACACCAGCCTGAGGCCCATTTGCAGGCCAGCAATGCCACCCTGTGTCTGCTGCACCAGGGGTGTTTTGAATCATTTCTCAAATAGATCAATCTGTTCCTAGGTTAGGCACAGCAAGCAGAACTGAAGCCCAGAGACAAATGTGGCAGCTCATGTTGTACATCTGCTGAGACTTCTGCTGCTTGTGAGTATAGCTGTGCCACACAGCTCTCTCATGGGAATGCCCCAAGGTACATGTACTGCTCTCAGGGCAGTCCAGCTATAGCAGGGTTTGATTGACCTTCCCAGGAAATGCACCCCATGTGAGCAGCAGGCATGTATTTTGAAAAGAAAGAACTTCCACATTTTCCTGAGCAGCATTCCTGATGCAGGCCAGACTCCCCAAACCCTGCCCAAGCCCAGCAGCCTCTCACTCACCTGTCAGGGTCAGTGAGCTGCTTCCCAGTGAGCTGGTCGAGGGCTGAGGGGCCGTAGTCCCACTGCACCTCCTTGGCAGCTATGAAGTATCTCCGAACTCTCCCTCCCAGGCTGGGGGCTGCAGCTTGCCGAGAGCAGGGCCGGACCTCATAGAGTGCCCCCATCCCAGCTGCCCAAAACATGAAGGTGGATACTCACTTAGCCCCTCCAGCCAGCCTGATGGGCAGTCCCAGCTCCCCTCTGCTGTCCCAAAAGGCCCATGGATGGGAGAACATGATAACTCCACAGCAAGGAGTTCTGTGAGCAGAACTTCCAACCTTAGATATTGGATGCTATGGAAGTAGGGACCTAGAGTTGCTACAGTCTTCTGCTGTCCTCAGATCTATCATGCAAGTGCCTCTTACAGGGACCAGAGCTCTTAAGGCACTGCCTCATCTCAGCTTTCAGCTGTACCCAACATCAAACATCACACCATGGTACAAGTCACCCCTACCAAAGCTGCCCTGCACATTAGTAACCAACCCACTCCAATTTTACAAGACAGAATCACACAGAATAATGAGGTTGGAAGAGACCTCTAAGAGACCTCTAAGATCATCAAGTCCAAGGCATCACCCACTCATCTGTGGGTGATAGGGAAAAATGTCATAGGGACATTTTTCCACACCCAAGACACTGTTCCCTACCACACTGTACATCACGTATATCAACACCAGAGGACACAGAGTCCATGACATATTCCACCCCCTGCCTTACCTTGTATGTGATCATTGACCTGGCAGCTCAGCAGCCATCTCCCAGGGTTCCTGGGAATCATATCTGCTGTAACAAATGTGGCTGGGAAGAGGCTGGCCACATCTGTCCTGTGGCCCCGGATTTTGAGTGTCTCTCCATGGAAGTAGGCTGTGTGAACATCAATCTCATTGCCCATCCCAAAGAGGTACCATGAAACAGAATCCCCAGCACACATCTTCAGCTCAGGGAGGTTGCCAAACACATAACCATTAATAGCTGCAACAACAAGCAAGCCAAAATTAGAGAGCAGAAAAGGAGACTTCAGAGCTCCTGCCAGTGGGTGACAGCACAGACACAATAGGAGGATGGACCTAACCAGAACTCCTCCTCCTCTTCTGCTTGGGAGAGCCCAGCTCCCCAGCTCATTCCTAAAACAAAGGTTATAAAAGCTCACTCAAGCCAAAGAAAAAATCAAAACAATACTTCAATTTTCTGAAGTTATTGCACTGTCCCTGAGATATTATTTGCTAAACACATGACCTCAGAGCAGATCCTGGATCACTGACACTCCTGAGTGTCTCAGCAGACACAGTAGCCTCACAGAGGCGACACTGACCGTGCATTTTGTTGCTCTCCTGGAATTCCTCATCTTCTTTGTCCACAGAGCCAGGATCTGTGCAGAATGATGCAATGTTCTCATCCAGGTACCAGCTTAGGTTCTCATCCACCACACTGAACATCAGAAAAAAATCAACATCCACATCCGAGCGTCTTTGAGAGCTGCCAGTCAGCGTTCCTGAGGTGAAAGGAGAGAGGAATGAATGCAAAAAATCACTCATGCAGAAAATCACACATCAGGCAAGAGATTAGAACCACAGCAGCAGAGAGTCTTGTCACATGAGCTGGGAACAGATGCTTTCCCACATCCTCACAGCTCACCCTTTTCCAATATATCCCTGCCAATACAGCTCTCTCTCCAAGCAGCTCTGCCACTGCACTCCTCAACTACAACACCTTCAGTCTTCTCATTGGAACCAACCAGTCACCATGATTTTCATACACAAACTAGGTCCTGGAAAAGAGTCTTGCTTTTAACATGTCAAGCAGCTCTCTTGGATCAAGAGGCCTGCAAGCTCACCTGCCCAACCACTATGGGATAAGGAGAATGCAATGACCAGAATCCAGCCAGAGCCCAGGTACTGTCCTCTCTAACCAAGCTGCATTTCCCCCTGAAGCTGGGAGCTGCACACCAGAGTATCTTCACATCCTATCCTTATTCATGTCACCATAAGACCTTTACATTATGGAGCTGCAGGCCTCAGCTGCTTTCTCTTGGTGTTTTTACCTGTTTTACATGTAAGTAAAGGCCCAATTAATCCAGATGCAATGTCCCTAGGTGCATCAATATGAGAGTGGTAGATCCAGGTCAAGCAGTTTGGGTCATCATCAGTTGGACTGTGATCTTCAGGGACAGTCCAAGTATAGGTGTAATTCCTTCCTGGGAAAACAGCATCATCCTTCTTCTGATCCTGGGGGGACATATCAGGATACAGGGATCCTAGAACAATTGAGCAATCACAACATCCATTCAAGAAGAGCCAAGATGCCCACACATGTCACCTTATACTGAGCTGAGAGTCACCATCCCAAGGCTGAAATAGTGTTTAATCATCACTTCCTCAAAGAGGCACTGAGGCACAGAGCCACTGTAAGGCAATTTGCCCAGTAAACAGGTCAGCACACAGTCAGCAGGATTATTTCCATTCTGCCTAGTGCTGCTTTGCCTTCAATTCTGCACTGTGTCCCCACAGTCAGTCTCTCTACTATCTCTAGAGCTGATCAGTGTTTTAGAGTTTCTAAAATCAAGAAACCTGGGCCCAGGCCAGGACTCCAGCCCCATGGTCCTGCTAACCCAACACCTGGTGTCTTCACCAAACACCCAAATGCAGTTGCTTTATGGACAGTTCTCCTCCATGCATACTCCTAAATTCCCAGTGAGAAAGATCGGTCTCCATGGTGGCAGTAGCTCATTTACCTTCAGAGTCCTTTTTGTAGAAAACACCATGAGGATGGATTGTATATGGTCGAGTAGCAAAATTTTTTAGGTGTACTTGAATGGTATCTCCCACTTCTGCTCGGATGACAGGCCCCAGGAACCCCAGCCAGACAGGCTTAGGGACCTCAGTGGTGTACATGGAGTCCGTGTACTGCTTGTAGACAGCTTTCTTGTAGGTGCTTCCCACCCTGTCTTTCCCAGACTGCAGGAATGCTGAGGCCTGGCTGTTGAATTCAAAGGGAAAGGCACCATGAGTCATTACACACAACAGCTGGTCAATACTGCAGCACAGTGATGGTGACACTCCACTTGCTGGGGTACAGCCAAAAGCTTTGGCACTAGAGGACCCTGGGAATGCTCTAAGCCACCCATGCACGGCCACAACCTCAACCCCAGCTCTTCACCAACAGACACAAAGTGCTCCCTGAACTGTGCCCTGCAAACAAGACATGGGAAGGACAGTGCTTTCCAGACAATCCCATATGGGTGTCACAGGGAGAACCCTTCTCATGCCTCCTTCAGCCTTCACTGGGCTCTTCAAAACTCACTTTGATTCCTCTGTGGCATTTCCAGCTAAATCACAAGGCAGGTAGAGTGGAGTCCAGAGCTCTCTGGCCAAAATTTGAAGTCTGAAATTCTACTTAACAGTTTCCAGATTCTTTCCAGAGTGGCAGACAAGTCAGGCAGGTACATACCCAGCACATAACCAGCTTCCAGAGTTAAAACCTCATACACATACTAAAGTTTAACTCACAAGCATATTTGCTCATTATGGGTAATTCTTAATAGATAAGAGATGAATCACAGTCCAGGTATTACTGGAACCAGCCTAAATGAGAGACAAGGTCACTCCCCTCACTTCCCCCTTGGGACTGATCACCCACAGCATGAGCACCCCTGGAAGGGAAGTAAACCCTAATGCAAATCTCAGAGAATGAACAGTGAAGATCCAAATACTAAACACTGGCCTCATCATTCAAAAACAGGCAGGGCTTGGCTCTGGCTATACAATCCAGAGTTCAGCCTTTTGCCAAGTCATCCTGCAGCCATTATCAGCAAAGAGTTTAAGATGTTTTACAGATGTGCCTCTTTCTTCCCAACAAAAAAACCTCCTTGAAATAATTTGCTAATTCTATCAATCATATCAACATCTCATCCCTTTCTAATTGCCAGTTTCATTTTTGCAATCATTGTACAAATAGGTCCCATTAACTAATTGTTTGCAGTGACAAGAGTTTTTAAATTGCTTTTAAGTTCAATGGCCCTAAATTTAATTTCCTTCTCTTCATTTATTATTATGAGAGAAACCAAACAAAATCCACTGCATTCATTACCACTTTAGGAGTCAGCAGTAACATTTTTATTAATCCTGAATTTTGGGGTGTTTCCTGTGAACTTATTTACATCTACACAGCATCTCCAGAGAACAGAGACTTTTCCATGCTAAACTGACAGACCTGGATGTTTCTGTGCACCCTTCCTGTTCCTGTTGTGCTGTTTCTGAAGGAGGTGTCTGAACCTGAGTGTTAGTTATTTTGGAGGGATAAAGGACTGAGAGAAGGTCAAAAAATACCAGCTATTTGCCACAGAAAATGGGAGCAAGGAAAAAAAGTACAAATGCCTTTAAAATACTATGGAAACTTTAAAAAACAAAACAAACCATGCACACAAAAAAACACCAACCAAAGGAAAAGGTTTGATGTCTTGAAAGCTAAACCCAAAACACTGTTTGTGCAGTAACTTGAACCAATTATTATAGTTTCCAGATTTACTTTCGCAAGAGAAACAAAAATGTTTTTCAAACAGCCCCTAAAATCCCATGCAGGAAGTCCCATTAAGTCTAAGGCTCAAAATTCCACTGAAACAAAAACAAGCTGGCTCTGTGAAGTCATTTATATAAAGATAAAAAGTCATCATGCTTCAGGATAAACAAGCTGATCACCAGCTGGAACTAAGCAAAATGAAACTTCAGGGTAACATTGCAAAATCTGGGCAATTTTAGAACAATCTGTTCTGCATCTGCTCCATTTTCTGTTCCGTGTTTGTTTTCCACACACTTCTCTCCAGTGTATGGGCTCTGGACTCTCCAGAATAACCATCCCTTTTCCCACTGACACAGGTTTTACCACAGGAGCATAAAACAAGTTAAACATTAAGCTCATAAAGATCAGAATCTACAGGAGTGTGTCTCTTGCTTGCTCAGATGCCCCACAATACTTGCATTAAACTACACATCAAAAGACAGCTCAAAGCCAGCCCCAGACTAAATTCTGTACCTGTTACGTGCAATACTCTGGTTAGCAAGCACATTCCTCCCTGTTGGAGCATAGTTCCAGTTCACCTCGTGGATCCCCAGGTAATAAACTCGGATCACACCCCCAGCAGATGTGGGTGACAGCATGGGGATGCAGAGCAGCAGCCACCAGACTGAGCCCATCTCAGCCTGAAGGGAAGGTGGTTTTGGAAGCTACACCTGTTTGGGAAAGACAAAAAGAATGAAACAGGATATGACCATTTGGTTTGAAGGTGCTGGACATTTTGAGAGGGTATGAAGAAATCAGGTGTAAGTATGATTGGGATCATTCAAATATTGAAGAAGGAAATCACTCTTTAACAAAACTGACACACAAGGTATATGGAGATCATGCCTTGGTAATGAGTCCCCAACACCAAATGTGCTGCTCTCATAATACTTTAATTAACCCTTTTTTCACTACTGCTCATGTTCCAAATCATCTTACAGGTCCACATACAAAGCTCAACAAAATAGTCCTGATATATGTATATTTTAAACTGTCACCAATCTCTCTATTTTAAGTCACCTGAGGAAGTACAGTTTAGTCACTAAGAAGTAATTTTAAATTTTTACTTCTTTCAAGATGGCTCTTAGGGAGCAGCTATCTGTAATCCAGGAGTATATCTCAAATAGCACAAAGTTTTTCCTTTATGTTCCATTCTGTTCCCCATGATTTTGATCAGTAAGTAGCTTACTCATAAAACTTCCAATTGACACCAAGCTTGTTGGCAATAAGCATCAGAAATACTCTGAAGAGAGTTGGGAAAACTGTCTGAAATCATCAAAATACAGTTGAATAAAGGCTCAAAGAACCGCCTGTATGAAGGAGAACCTGATGCAACACGGGCAGTAGAATTACACCAAAAGATAAGGAAGGATTAACCTGCATTTAAAAATCACATGAAAATGACTAAACAAGTTCTCACACAATGATACCCTTAACAAAGCTGGATGTAGCCAGCAAACAAACCCCACCTAAAGGAGCTGTTGAGATACAGCTCCTGAGACATGCAACGGCAGCTCAGAATAGCAGAGAGAAACAGAAAGCAACAGAATGAGAAACATGACCTAGCAAGAAAACTCAGAAGAATCAGTTTTCCTTTTCATACAGAAAGGGACGGTGACACAGCACCATGGCAAAGGCTTTTCATAAAGAGACTGTCATTACTTATTCTTACTGTCTTTGTAACAGCAACATGAATGGATAAGGTTTGTCTGCAGCAAAGCTGGATGTTCTGTAAGCTTTCAGTCAGCACAGCATCACACAGAGCTGCTTTGAAACATCTTCTAACATCTGATACCCAACAGACATGATTCAACCCCAGCACATGGCAATGGACTAAACACCTTCAAAGCTTCACCTCTTGATTTTCAAATATGCTGTGCTATTCTCAGAAGCTAATGATCATCAAGTATTGCTGTTTCCAAATAGTCAATAAATTGGACAAAGTTCAGAGACATCTTTCCCTCCCTTCTCAGAAGGGAGCTGTAGGGATCTCTAAATCTGAGATGCTTTGGATCCATCAACACAGCATAGCTCTGCTCCAGTAGCTCCATCAGCCAGTGCCCTTCAGAAGCTCCTGGTCACAGACCTGATAAAACTCAAGAGAGATCAGCCCCTTCAGAGCAGCTTCAGCAGTGTGGGAACAACAGCAGCACACCAGCTCATGCCCACCCCACATACCACTCAGCCACTGACTTACTCCCCGCTGCTGTTCACAGGGAGCTAAAACACCTTTTTTTACTCACTCTATGCCAACATGCACTCAAAGGAAGAAGTCTGGAAAACCATATCTTTTTCAAACTGCAGACCAGAAAAAGGCAATGGTGACAACAATACGGAAAGAAACAGCAGCAGCAGCCCTCAGCCTGAAGCCTGCCACCCTGCCAACACCCAGCCCGAGGGAAGGGCAGCGGGATGCTCCTGACTCAGCCCAAGCTGCGGCCTTCGTGTCAACTCAGGGCAAAGTTCGCGGGAGCTCCGGGCGCCCGGGGCGGCCTCCTCAAGGCCCGGGCAGCCGCCGAGCCCGGGCAGGCCGGTGTCTGTGCGGGCAGCCGGGGTAGGCCGGGGTCTGTGCGGGCAGCGGGGGCAGGCCGGGTCTGTGCGGGCAGCCGGGGCAGGCCGGGGTCTGTGCGGGCAGCGGGGGCAGGCCGGGGTCTGTGCGGGCAGCCGGGGCAGGCCGGGGTCTGTGCGGGCAGCACCACAGCACGGCAGAGCAGAGGCTCTCCAGGCTGGGTGGGAAAGCTGCCCACAGAGACAAACCCGCCGTGCCAGAGCCCAGCTCACCGCCCCGAACCTCGCATGGCGCCCATCGGGCTCAAACAGAGCCACGGCTCTGTCCTGAGCGCTCCGTGCTGTGCCCTGCCATGGGTGAGTCAAGGACGGGTCTTTGGCACAGCCTTCCCAAGGCTTTACAAGAGGGTTTGCCCTCTTGTCCCACCTGGGCTCTGCTTAGAGTTTGGCCACAACATCACACACACCTCTGGGGTAATTCCAGGGAACAGCAAAAAATACCCTTGAATGGAGAAGTAGCAGATGTCACAAAGTCGGTGGTCACACACCCTTCACAGTAACTAATCACCATTTCTTTACTCGACTAGTGCAACGTCAAAGTAACTAAATTAGTTTCAAAAGTTTTGTTTTCAATTTTTCGTTGATATTAATATTTGCCTTGATTAAGGAAAGAAAAAGAATGAAAACCAAAACCAACTCAAGTTTTATATTGCATCCATCCCTGAATCTTATACTTGACAGCAGAATCCTCCCCCAGGACTGCCCTTTACCGGGTCCCCGACAGCATAGGAATCGCGAATGAACGGAAATCAGATTTCAGGCGGATCGGTGGGATCCAACTCCTATCTGACCGAGGCGGACGATGCAGGGATATTCCCTGACACCTGACTGCAGGGAAACCACAGCCCGAGAGCGAGGGGAAAGCACAGAAGGAAGGCAGGAGGACGAACAGCTCATCCCTTACGTGCGGAGCGGGAGGCGGCGCGGCGGGGCTGCGGAGCGGGACGCGGGAGCGCCGGCGGGGACCAGCCCGGGAGGGACAAAGGGGCTCTGCCTCCGCGGGCTGACCGAGCCCGGCCCCGCAGCGCCGACCGCGCCCGCTCCCGCCCACAGGGCGGGCCGGGCTGCTCCGCCCCGCACCTGCGGGAGCGCCTCTGCCGGGCCGGGCCGCGCCCCGGCCGCGCACGCGGAGCCCGGTCCGCGGCGTGCACCTGCCCGCCCCGCCCTGCCCGGGTCTCGGCCCCCGGTGCGGGGAGCCCCGGGAAGGCGGGCGGGAGCGCGGGCAGAGCCGCGGCCAGCGGCACCCACCTGCTGGGGAGGACCGGCGGCGGCACCGGCCGAGCGCTCCCCGGGGACCTCCTGGGGGGCGGTGGCGGCGGCTGCGGCCCCTTTAAATGCCTGCGGTGACGTCACGCGGCCGCGCGCTCCCCAGGGAGCACAACAAGAGTCACGCTCGCGGCCGCCGGGGCGAGGCTTGGCGGCTCCCGCCAATCAGCAGCCGCTCCGCGCGCCGGCCCCGCCCCTCAGTGCGTCGCGCGGCGGCGCGCGGCCCGTCCCCGCTGGCGCGGCCCGTCGCGGTCCGAGGATGCGGGAGGCGCCCGCGCTGCCCCGCGGCCCCGCCGCCCCCGGCGCGCCCGGCCCCGGCGCCGTGCCCGGCTTCCTGGCCAAGCTCTGGGCCTTGCTAGAGGATCCGGACAGCGACGACGTCATCTGCTGGAGCAGGGTGAGGCGGCCGCTCGGGCCCGGCCCGGGGAGGCCCGCGCGAAGGACTCGAGGGTGGTGGGGGTGCCGGGCCGGGGCTGCGGCGCCCGGCGGGCGGGCGGTGGCGGAGGGTCCGCGGGTGCCCGGAGCGTGCCCAGCCCGGCTCCCCGCCCTCCTTGCGGGGGTGCGGGCGGAGCGGCGTGCGCGGGACCGTGCCCGGGCCCTCCCCCCTGCCCGGCCCCCCCCGCGTGCGGCCCGCGGCGGGGCTGGCGCAGCGGGACATCCCCGGGGACGGTCCCGAATCCCCGCTCAGCGCTCTGAGCCGTGCAAGGACGCTGTCAGGAGCCATTAACTGTCCGCTTTCCTTCCGGAGCGGGGACGGATGTGCCCCGCGGGCACAGGGCACGGACACACTGGCCAGGCACCCCAGACGCGCACTGCGTTTCGTTTTGTTCCCTGTCATTTTTAAGTCCATAGGGTTTTTCTCCACTTTTTTCCCAGCCGTTTGCCTTTAAAAAGACAAAGATGAAAAGAAACGCAGTATTTTTTTCCTTTTTATGAACAAGATAAAAGTGATGCAAAAAGCTCTTCCTGTTTCCAGGAAGTTTGGTCTTGAGCATATTAAAAATCTGGCACTGCTGGTGTCACACTTACCCCTGGTCACCACTGGGTTGTGTTGTCTGAACTTCTGGTAACTGAGCAACGTTACGTGGTTATTTTTAGTGATGACATAGCACGTACAATGGAAGAATCTTGTCAGGAGCTGGGCAGGCTGATGAAAGGAGATGCAATCTCTTTAGTGGCATGAATTCCATTTGGCTTGTGCAATGCTTATGTTTACTGGGGACAAAGGGAGTGGGTTTTTAGAAAAATTTTGTTTTTAATTAAGATCAGTGTGTCAGGGCTTTAAGAAAAGTGCTTGTTCAATAGAAGTGTTCTATGTAATTGTGTCTTTGAACTCAAACTTTAGTGCAGTCCCAAGGGTTCCCACAGACAGTTCACTTGGTGAAGTCTTTTGCCTTTCTCTGCTGTCAGAACGGTCTTTGCTGATTTATCACCTTCACTTAAGAGCAACACCTTAGAAAAGCTGTGCTTATTCACTAACTGTTACTTCTGCTTGTTTCCTAGAATGGCGAGAATTTCTGCATTCTGGATGAGCAGAGGTTTGCCAAGGAGCTGCTCCCCAAGTACTTCAAACACAACAATATCTCCAGCTTCATACGGCAGCTCAACATGTGTAAGCATCAGCGCTTCCTCTGCACTCTGTCTGCCAAGTTCATGGCTGCTGGGCTTTGGTTTGCATTTCTTTAAACAAGCAAACGGACTTGGCAAGTTTTTCATCCCTAAAAACCCAAGCCCTGGCCTTAAGTTTGCTTTACAAAAGAAAAGACTGATGGTAGAGCGTGGTTCAGTGTTGGGTTTTTGTGTTTTAGCTCCAAGTGCTTTAGAGTAACAGCTGTAAGAATATGTGCTGGTGCCTAGAGGTAGCATGAGGTTCCCTGAGTTCCAGCATTGCTCTTGCAGCAAGCAGGTGTGTACCCAGGGGAGTAGAGGCTGTGTGTGCACCCTTACACCCAGAATGTGAAGAAAAATTGCCTGGATTTTGGGGCTACCACTGCTGTTGCCTACTTTGCTGTGTTGGAACCAGATCAGTCCTGCACTACGTTTCTCATTATGTTTTCTCTGCTCAACTTGAGAGCATCGTGTGGCAGCATTGCACGGCACATGTGCAGTGTGGCCAGGCACAGGGGTGCAGTGAGGGTGGCTCAAGGGCACAGTGCAGCATACAGGGCTGCAGCAACCAACAGGAATAACTGCAGAAGCTTCTGGAACCAGTGGAGGGACAAACAGCATGGGAGGTGCTGCCTTAGAATTTCAGACTGAGAGGGAGGAGCTCTCTGACGTTGCCCAGTAGGTTTGCCTGATCTCTCTAGCTGATGCCTGTGTAGGTTTTGTAACCTGTAGCACATCTGTTTAGTCTCTGGGCAGAGGGTAGATGCTTCTGTTCATGTCCTGTGCTTGTGTTTGTAAGATCCATCACTTGAGTGACAGAGGATAATCCAAAGAAACAATCTCTTCCTTTGTAGCCAGGATAAATGAAAAAAAAAGCAAATATTCCTATGTAGCTATACAATGCAGTGGCCACCTCCTTTTCCTACTGGATCTATCCTGGCTTTCTAATAATAGTTGGAGTGCATTAATTGTGTTAAAACCTTGACTGAGGAGAGACGTGGATTGGCCTGTCAGCTGAATCATGCATCTGCCCTGTGGTGTTTGAGCAGTGATGGAAATAGAGCTGGCAATACCTTACTTTGTGCAGGCGGTCTAGTATGAAGAAGCTGCTCTGCTGCAGGTGTTTGCATAGGCAGGCAAGGAATTAACTTCTCTGCCTTGCTTTATTCTGTAGACCATGGTTGTCAGGGATAAAAGGGAAAGTGTACCACTCCTCTGCATCCGCTGGGACGTGATTCTATTCAAGATGTCATAATAAATCTAATTTCTAACTAACTGTTGTGAAGGCTTTTACGTGGCTGTGATGGTTTGGTCATGGCTGGCCTCTGCTGTGCAGCTGCATGTGCAGCCTGCCAGGGCAGACAGTGGACATATCCTCTAGCTGTGTAATGAAATCATTGAGCATCAATGGCTATTTTTCATAGTTTCTATGAAAACTACCTCGGCTATTTTTCATAGTTTCTGCTCCCAGTAACTGTAGTGCAGTGGGTGTTTTGGTAGCACTGGACTTTTCTTAAGCTGTATGTATTCCAAGTCAGCTTTCAATTGGAAGAAATGGCTTTGTTGGTTTCCTCTCCACAGATGGCTTCAGGAAGGTGATTGCTCTGGAGAATGGTATCATTACAGCAGAGAAAAGCTCAGTCATTGAGTTCCAGCACCCTTTCTTCAAGCAAGGGAAGGCACATTTACTGGAGAACATCAAGCGCAAGGTACAGTCTAAGCACATGTTTACTTCACTTAGTAACAAAAAGTGGCTTATCAGGAGTTCATATGGGTGTTCCAAACACAGCCAGCAAATACCATGGGAACCAAGGTAGCTCCCTCACCATGCCAGGCCAGTGCTTGGCTGGGCCTCCTTGTGCCAATGCTTAGACAAAACCTGCTCTGCTCTTGGTTCTGAACTGGGGTAGGACCATGTTCTGCACCATCATCAAATCCACAGAGTTCATATCCCTCATTGCAGCTTAGCATGGTCTGCAGTTCTATCAGCATCTCCAGCTCTGAGAAAGGCACAAAGTAAAAGGAGCAAAAAAAAAAATACATTCCCATTTGGCACTTGTTATAAATTAGCAGGGACATCAGTAACCAGTTCATTTGGATGAGTTTGCTTAAAGTATATTGCTCCTCCAAAACTGTGTTGCCACTAAGCTACATCCTTATGAGCACTTTCTGCTTTTCTTTTGTCCATTCAGGCCTTGTGTGACCTGTTTCTGCACAGATATTTATCCTCTATTGGCACATTACAGCCCATAACATCCTGAGGAAGAGAGTATCATGGTACATCACGTTGACATTTGAACAGCAGGATCTTTTCTTTAGGCTGTTGTCAGGTGTGGTTGCATTGCCCAGGGCAATAAAAGCCCAGCATAGGCTGGAGAGGCACAATGATGTTTGGATTGATTCCTCACTGAGCTGCCCCTGCTGGGAGCCATGATCAATGGAGTGGCACTGCCTGGGGCCCGTCCCCCCCTGCTGCTGTGCCCAGCGTGTCCCAGCCTGCACGCCTGGCAGGGCAGGCGCACCCTGACGTCAGGTGTGGCACCATGTGTCCCAGGGGTGGTGCACTGGGTGGAGTGTTCTAGATGGAAAGACAAAAGCTCTGCTCGGTGCCAAGGATATTCGTGTGAAGTGTTGAATAGGTTGGTGAGAGATATTCTTTGTTGCACAGGAAATGTTGGTGATTTTTTTTTTTTGCAAAGTAGTCATTAATTTCCTTGCTCTTCTACTGCCTGGAATGGGACCATATTCCAGTATTGGCTCTAAACTGTATTTCAAGCCTCTGTCTGGAATGCAGGTTTGAATGCAAGACTTGCTTTGCTTCCTCCCTTTCACTTTTAGCTCTGCTGGTGTGCAGACACCCTGTGTGTCTTCACAGAATACCAGACTGGTTTGAGTTGGCACCTTAGAGCTCATCTTGTTCCACCCAGTGCCATGAGCAGGGACACCTCTCACTAGACCAGGCTGCTCCAAGCCCCATCCAGCCAGGGTTGGGAATGGGACAGCCAGGTTTCCCTGGGCAGCCCGTGCCAGTGCCTCAGCACCCAGGGACTGGGCACCCTGATTAGCCAGTTGGGGACTCTGAAGAGCAGTTCCTTGTACTTGGGCAGAATTTATATTGGCTCTTGTTTTTTTGGAGGCCAGATGGCTCCATTTGGAATTTCCACCCACTTCTACAAGTTTTGGTTGTCTTCCCACAAAGGGGTAATGTGCTGAAGAGAAATCAGACAGCCTTGAATTCCATTTGGGATGCACCTTGTGTATATTAGCATAATTTATTAACTGCAGCAAACAGCAGAGCATCTAGACTGCAGACAGGGAGGAGAACTGTCAGACCCTTCAGTTCATCCTTTGCACCATAGGATTGTGTCAAGAAAGTAATTAGTCATGTCTGAGAAGTGATTGCACAACAGATGTGTTCTGTTCCAGCACAAAGGGATGGGATGTTCGTTTATAACACCTTTGGTTCATTTCTGACCATTCCACTCCCCTTTGGAAGACAAGATGTGTGAGCCAACCTGCATAGAAGTTATCTCGCTCCTCAGCAGGCCAATGCCACATTGGTGCTTTCATCTCCCCCATGGAATCCACATGAGATACTTTCACATCCTCCTTGGAATTTAGCAGAGTAACAAGAAAACTCCCAGCAGGCTGGTACAACTTCGTGTGGCTCAATTATAGTCAATATTTGGCAAAATGATGTTCAAAATTATGTCCACAAAGCCTGGATGTGTTATTCAGACATGTGCATGTGATGCATTATAGACCTGTCTTTTTCAAAGTCCTGAATTGTGTTGCAGCCAACAATGCTTCTGCTGCAGAGAGAATTGCTGAAGGAACTGGAAAATGTTTAATATAGAAGTGCAGGAAGGAGATGGTGAACTTTTTGCTCTCTGATGGCTTTTCCACTATCATTTGAAGCAGCAGCATTCACAGATTGTGCTGTGAGCAGAAGAATGGTTTGGACTCTTCCTTCTGCAGAGAAGTCTCCGTAACTCTGGAATGCACTGAGCAGAGGGGTAGCAGAGGAAACACCAATAGGGGACTCTGCAATTCAACTGGTGTGGGATACATTTTCAGATTGAGTAGGATGCATCTAACTAGACACCTTCATCTCCTGGTAACTTACTGGAAATTTGTTACTCTGCTGGCAGATTTACCCACACCTAGAAGGAATATGGTCATCTTGTTCTTCCACTATCAGCTGTGGGGTTTTTTTGGCTGGTGTTCACTCTGTGACACTAGAGGGCAAACTGTCATCGGGCCTGGCAGGGAACCCCCAGGGAATGCCCTTTGCAGTGAATGGTTTTTATTGTGAATTACAGTCATGAATCTACTGTCTCCAGGTACAAAGTGCTAATCTCGTGTTTTCATTGGTATCTTGTTTTGTTCATACAGTGCAGCCTGTCCTAAGGATTGTCACCTGTAGCAGTTGTGGTGTTTTGTGCCATTGCAGTCTTACATGGTCTTGTAATGGGGCTTGGTCCTGCCCTGCAGACTGGCTGCAGTCTCCCTGCACCAAGGAGCATGCACTGTTTGTAGTAAAGTGTGTGTACCTATTCCAGGTGTCTGCAGTGAGAACTGAGGATCTCAAGGTCTGCACAGAAGATTTGCACAAAGTCCTGTCTGAGGTGCAGGAGATGAGAGAGCAGCAGAACAACATGGATGTCAGGCTGGCTAACATGAAGAGGTAGACTCGTCTGTTTCGGGTGCTTATGCATTGAATGTTGCTTATATCTGATGGAGATTGGCTAAATATGGGTTTCATTTGAACTGGAAACAGGTGAAGCTGTATTTTTTCCTAAGAATGCCCATTCCACCCCACTCAACATTCTAAATCTTATTTGGTTTTGTAATTCAGTTACAGACTGGAGATTTAGACTGGGTGTTTGTTGGCTGCCTTGAGATTTCACTCTGGTTGCCAGCACCTGTAGTAGTTTTTAGGTCAATAAAAGCATTTCATTTTTTGAATACAAATAGGGTTGGATGCAGTGATGGACAGTTGGTGTTTTGTTTTCTTTCTAACTGGAAGTGGACTTTGCACATCCTTATCTCTGTTCTCTCAGATCCCCTTCATATAGGCACTGATAATTGATTCAGGTCATTGGTATACCAGCAAATATCAGCCAGAGTCCAGGAGATACCTTTCTCTCTCTGTTCCTTAAAAAAAACAATCAAGCCCCTTGAGCACCACCTTTAGATCTGTCCCAAGGCTGTCAGCGTTTGGAAACAGGCTGAGTGTAACACAAAGTCCTTATTCAACAGCTTTGAGGTTTTGAAGGAATACCTCAGATCAAGATTATTGGTGGAGCAGCAGAGGATGAGGGTGTCCTTTTTAAGTGAGTGTTTCATGCTGGTGATGGAAAATGGAGTCAAGCTAACCCAGAGTTTGTTAGTGGATCAAATTAACTGAGGGTTAGTTATCCACAGAGGGAATGTCGCCATTGGTTCTGCAAGATACTCTAAAAGTTTGAAAGCTGTAAAACTAGAGCGTATAAAGTAAACTCTGTTCATCCTCTGTCTTCTGATTTATTCTGCATTGCAGAGAAAATAAGGCCCTGTGGAAAGAAGTGGCAGTTCTAAGGCAGAAGCACAGTCAACAACAGAAGCTGCTGTCTAAGGTACCATTGCAGCATCTTCAGTGCTACCATCCTTATTCCTGCCTCTGTGATACTTCATGGCATTCTTTGCTTATGTAGAATGACAAATGACACAGAGCTGAACAGGCTGTATTAATACAGCATAAAGAAAATGGTCACAGTTCCTGAGTGTCCCAGAAGTAGCACAGTAAAGAACCACGAGCAAAGCACTAAGGAAAAGTCATAGTAGGATGTCAGTGTGTGGAGACAGTGCATGGTAACAGGAGCCCAGAACTTGAGAGATTGCAGGCACATGGAATGGAGTCTGTGAAAGATCTTGGACCAGGATACACTTAGACCACTTGAGAAGTGAACTTGGAACGCAGAAACTGTAGGAGTTTGCACGCTGGAAAAAAATTTTCTCTGGTTTATTCCTCAGCTGTTTCTGGTCTGGAATCCTCTAGTGACTTGTGCTGCTATATTGCATTTCAAAAAAAAGCCAACTGTGCAAAGTGAGCTAATTTTTCTATGCAGTTTCTAACTGTTGCTTTGTTCTTTAAAATACAATTGCAAATGTTTTTTTAAAATACCTGTTAATTTCTGTCATGTAACTATTATCATTTTATAGTAAAATCTGAATTAAGAATTTAATATTAGGATTGCTATGCTGACCATTTGGTTTTGGCTTTCTTTTGTCTTTCCTTTTAGATTCTTCAATTTATACTAAGTTTGATGCGAGGAAATTATATTGTTGGGGTCAAAAGAAAAAGGTAATTACTTGATAGGTCCCAGACCAGTGTCAGATGTGAATTGTAGGGATAAATCAGTTTCTGTTGCGTGACAGGTATTTTTATCACTTGTATATTCAAACGTGAGAAAGCTGATGGAAGTTCAGTCAAGCACAATATAAGTATTTCCTCCTTATCACTAAAATAGGTGGGAAGGGAATAATCTATACATTTTCAGTTCCAAAGGGCACAGTTATCAGAAATGGTAAATCTCAAAACGTGCATACATGACTGACTTCTTCCAAACCACAGTGTGTGTGTAGGACAGGCTGTGTACAGTACCCTTCCTGACACACATTCCCAAAATCCAGGCTTCTTGGGAGGGCAAGAATGACAACCATTACTGCCTGTCCTTGGCACTGCTGCAGCTCTTCCTGCTGGCAGGCAGGATGAACTAAAGCTCTGCTCTGTCTCAGGTCTCTCACGGATGCTGCGGGTGCTTCCCCCTCCAAGTACAGTCGTCAGTATGTCCGCATCCCTGTGGAGAGTGGCCAAGCTGTAAGTCTCCCCAGGGACACAGGCAGTGGGTTGGGCAGGATGATACACAGTGATATCAATCTTCCTCATAGCTGCAAATGCCCTAACTTGGTAATCAAATGCTCTCCCTTTTGTAATGAGCAGCTTTAGAGCAACACTCTGGCTGTAAAATCGTGCAAATCAGTGCAACTGGTCACAGATGAAATGTGAACAGGAAAGGGAAGCTGCAAGGAGAATGGGGCTTCAGTATGAGAAAAAAAAAGGTCAGAGCCTGTGGTTTACTCATTCTTGCTGTATCTGCAGATGGCTTTTTCTGAACATAGTGCAGCTGAAGAGGATGGAAATGGTACAGGTCTGATAATCCGAGATATCACTGACACCCTGGAAAATGCCACCAATGGCCTCCTTGCTGTGGCACACACAAGTGGCAGAGCCAGGTATGTCCAAAGTATATGAAGTATTTATGCCTGGGTTCTGATCCATCTGGGTTCTGGGGAACAGAATGTCTCTCTGAATGTCCATTTGTGCATGACAGCCTGTTGTAGGCTTTCCTTCTGCAGCATGTAGCATTGGTCAGTGTCAGAGCTCATGTCTCTTCAGGAGTCCCTGGAGGCCTGTCAGGCTCATGGGCATTGCAGGTTTAATTTGCTGAGGCTTTTCTGTCTGTTCAACAAATGAACACATACTTGACTTTTCAACTGAGCAGGGACCTGAATGCATGTATAGGTTTCTAATAATCCAAAATGTATACAAATGCTAACAAATCAAGATGTATAGTTGTATTTCCAGTTTCAATACTGCTCTCACTAATCATGTCCTAGGGAAGGCATTCTCAGCGTGGCAAGAGATTTTACTGAAAACTATTTAGTTGTTAATGCCCAGAGAGAAATACGAACTGATTTGGAATCTTTTTCTTTCCAGAGTCTGTCTGTTAGGAGTTACCCTCCTGCCTAATTCCTATATACTATATTGCTGCTTTTTGCCTGGGAAAAAGAGATGTTTTGCTCTGATACATGGTCTCTGTATAAGCTGTAGTAAGAGATTCTTCATCTGCCACTTTGCTGCTCTTTCTAAAGACCAGTTTGTTACTTGAATCCTTGACTGGCCTAATCTTATTTAGATTTGAGATACTAAACCTGAAATTAATAGTAATGCAGTTGATAAATTCTCCTATGTGTTGTTTCTGTTTGGGTCGCATTTTAGAGAGCAACAGGCAGCTCTAGATCCTGGCTTACCTCTTTGTCAAGTATCACAGCCAAGTGAGTTAAGTTGTGCAGAACCTGTCCCATCAGTTGCTGTAAACGATGTCAGCAAACCCAGTGAAATAGGCACGGCTGCTGTGGAGCTCCACACTGCACAGCCAAATGCTCCAGAGGACCCCGTGTCAGTAATTGACTCCATCTTGAATGAGAGCAGCTCTGGAAACCAAAATGATCCTTTGCTGGACAGGTATGAACTTGTTTCTGAAAAGTGTTATGCCGTTGTCACCTTGTGGGATGCTGTCAGAGTTCTGGAGGGTGTGTTGTTTGGCAGAACACAGGGAATTAGCTTTTGAATTGTCACTGACAAAGTGAATTCTCTACACCTTTGTTACCAGGGTTTGAAAAAGCCAAGTGTTGGCATCACACATTGAGAAAGGGCAAGTGTCCCTGTCACCTTCATGGTAACATGTGTGCCTGACTGCTGGTGTGTGCGTCAGTGCGTCCTGTCAGCCCAGCCTTGTCACTGCCAGGTGCTGCCAAGCAGCAGGCAGTGACACTGATCTCAGGACACTGATCTCAGGCTGGCATTGTGGGCACTTTGTTCCTGGTGATGGATTGTCCTGGTGGTGATCTCACTGTACCTTTCCTCCTCTGCCCCTCATTTGTACAAAGCTGTTTCCCATGCGCCCTGTCAGATCCCACAGCCCTGGATCAGGGGTGCAGGCTGTGGGTTCCTGCCCCACTCTGGCTGCAGGAGAGCTGTATCAAGAACAGAGCTTTAACCCTTGCTCCTGCAGCTCTTCTGCTGTGGTAAGCAGCAGGTAGGAAGGTCTGGGGTGATGTTCCAGCACTCATGGTCTGAAGGCCCTGCTGTACCTTCCCTCCTGGGCACTGCAGGATGTGAGGCAGTGCCTTGGGACTGCCCATTCCTCATGCAGGGAATTCAGTACAGGAGCTCCTCATGGCATAGCAAGACATGCAGTGTTGGCACTGTGCCTGCAGCTGCCTTCTCAGTTTCTTCACTGTCCCTCATGTCCTTCCCACTGTCCCTGGAAATGTGTCCAGTTTGGCAACAAGCCGATGTTTCAAAGTAGGTGGAGTTCCTTCAGGCCCAGATTATTTCCAGCCTTTTGCTTATCATTTATTGTCCCAGGGCAAAGCCATCAGACCTTTGTTTAAACACAGATACTGGTGTACAGGCTGGGATCTGAGAATATTCACCAGACACTCAAATGAGGGAGGAAGTAGGTATGGAAGGAGGAACTGCTTTTTGACCTGGTAGCTGTAGTTGTGCTTGCTGTTCAGGAAGCTTTCCCTTGTACCTGTACCTCAAAGAGCTGGAGTGAAAGGTGATATGGGAATGTGATTTCATCCATTTGGCTATTCTGGATTGCAGGCAACCTGCCCTGTATGGCAAGAGAAGGCCCTGCCTGCCAGCTGTGCCTTACAGTGCTATGTAATTCTGTCTTTTTAGAGAGGAAATTCAGGATTTTCTGAACTGCATCGATGCCAGCCTTGAGGAGCTCCAAGCAATGCTGTCAGGGAAGCAGTACAACCTCGGTGCCGAAGCATTCAGCGACGTGAGTGCCTTCTCACTGTTCCTGAGAAATACTGCTCAGGCTGTGCCATGAAATGCTGGTAGTTGAGTTCATGTTGTAATGGGTAAGAGTCAGCAGCATCTTGAAAAGCAAATAGTTACAACTAGAATTATTTGTAGGTATTCACAGTGTACAGGGTGGTACTGGGAGTCTTTCCAGGTCATACAGGATTCCTGTTCTACAAAACTAAAGGGAGGGGAAAAAAGGAAAAAAATTGCCTCACTTCTCCTTCTCAAACCCAATCACATACCATCACATCCTGACATACATCCTTGTATTTGATTCATCTGGATGATATGGAGTGAAACTTAGCTGTATTCCTGGAATCCCTGGGAAATAGGGTGACCTCAGTTTACTGCCACAGCTTGAAGCTCCCAGCTGAATGCCCATGGAGGTGCCACTGTCCCTGTGCTTCAGTGAAAGGAGCAGCTCACTGGGTCCTGCAGTCCTTTCAGGAGCTCTCTTCAGTTTTATTTCAAGAACTTCATTGGTTGACATATGATCTGGTTTTATTTTCAGACATTTAATCCGGAGCTGCCAGCCCTGGATATGAACTTGATGGAAACTCCCCCTGGTATTGAAAATGTAAGAGTAAGATTGATTTCTATGGTGGGGAGGACAAATGTGATGCTGGGAGTTGAATCTTGCTTGATGCAGCTCAAGGGTGGGAACAGGGTTGGTGGCACAGGGTGGCACTGCTGGTTCATCTCGTCCAGCTGACTCCAGGGTTTCAATTATCAGTGTTGGCTTGTTGGAATATAGGAGGGATCTCAAGATAATTTCCAGTCTTACATTCCTAGTGCAGTCATACACTTGGAATGCCTGTCTAAAGGAAGACTAAATGGAAATTGTAATGCAATATACTGTACCTGTTCTGAACGTAGCTCTGTGGGATTTCCTCAGAAAGTATACAGAAGTTCAGCACAAACTTACTTCTCTTGGTGCAGTTCCTAAAATTGATTCATACTGCTAAAAAAATACCTTTGCAAGTGTTATTTTTGTTGTAGTCCTGAAATAATATTTAAACTAGGATTTCCCAGGCAGAAGAGCTTTGACTACAACTGTTGTAAAATGCAGCTGTGTTTAAGCAGTGCCTGCAGAATTAAATTACATGATGAAATCATGTTTAACTGTTATCCCAACAAGACCAATTATAATAAAGCTTCTGGTTTGGAAGGTAGAACAAATATTTGCTAGTCAGAAGCTTCTTTTGTTTAGTAAGTTAAGTTTGTCTGTATTTCACTGTGCCTCCTTCTGAGAGCTCCTGTGTGCAGGCTTTTGTGTGCAATGACAGGCTCACTGCTCAGTTGCTCCATCTCTCTTTTCTCCTCCTTTCACATCTAATTCTGTTAACCAGTCAGTAAAGATTTCCATTTTGTTGTTGTTAAACATTCTGTCATAACTCTCTGTCTGCTTTGTTTCAGATGGCAAACTTGGCAGAGAGCACTGAAGCTCTGGGAGCAAGTGAGAGGGAAACAGCAGGAAGCAAAGGTGGGCAGGAAGGGACACTGAGCTCTGTGGCAGCTCCAGTCTCTTTGCAAACTGTGTATTGAAATGGAATTGTTGTAGCCTATAATATCTTCTCCTCTGGTCTGGGCTTAAGCTTCTTGTGAAGACTGTGATGTTTCACTGATCTTGAAGCTGTGCCTCAGTCTTTAAAGGCCGGTCCTGTGCCCTGAGGTTTTTCACACAGAAAACATGGGTCCCATCCTGTGTCCCTTTCCACATGGAAACGTGACACAAGTGCCACAGTGAGGAGCAGATCTGCCAATGCCCTTGTGGCAGTATCTCCTGCACAGGCTGTGATCCCCCAGAGGCAGAGCTGCTCAGGTTTCCACTGCAGTGCTGCCATTGCATGCTGTGTGAGTCAGGGGCTTGGAGGGGCTTCAGGCACTGATGTTTCCGGGCTCAGGGGCATTGGCTTCACTCTGACAGCCGTGGGGTGTGGGGTTTGTCCCAGCCCAGCTTGGGCTTTCCTTCTGTGCACCAAGCTTGAAGCAACCTCTCCAGGTTTCCTTGCCTTGAATAAGAGCCTTCAGTTGGTGAAACACTTTGAACTGTTTGTTTTTCCCTCAGATATGCAGCTGATCCAGTACAGGGCCAACCCTCTGCTTTCCTTATTTGAAGAGCTGCCTTCAGGTGAAGCTGCAGGGAAGGCAGAGGATCCGAAAGACTTTCTGCTGCCTCCCCTGGAGGAGAAACCTGCTCTCCAGCCTCCATCAGCCAGTGGAACTGTGGTGCCCCTTGCAGCTCCAGCAAGCCAGGGCGAGCCTCTGGACACTCTGGGGATGGGTGATCCACCTCTCCTCCCAGAAGATGGGAACGGAGAGTATAAACTATTTCCACTCCTGCTTCTCAGTCCTGTTGCTAACTTCATAGATGAGGCCTCTGAGATAGAAATTTCTTGAACTCATAGAACATCTGTAACCAGCTTAGTGCTATGGAATAACCACCAAAGGAGTGGAGCAGCAAAAAGTGTGAGCTGGGTCCTCACCTGCTTCCTGGGGACCCTGCTCTGCACAGACAAATGGGAGTTCTCTTGCTGCAAGCAGGGAGCACATCTGGGAGAACTGAACACAAGCTCAACAACAACAAGAGCTGGTGGAGTGAAGGCACCAGACAGAGGGGAAGAACAACAACCCTGTAAACATACCACAGTGTATTCCATAACTTTTTATCCAATATTCTTATTGCAAGAGGAAATCTGTTTGTATCCTGTTTGTAAAGTTTGGCTGGGTTTTTTTGTTGGGGGGTGGTGTTTGTTTTTATTAGCTGGATAGTCATGTGGTGTGTAATATTTTAAACCTGGGTTTTACTCTTTGGAGAGCCTGCTTCAATAGGTGGCTTGCCTACTGTTTGAAATTGTTTTTAAATTTTGTTTTTAATTTGAGATTTCTTTTTTTGATAGTTACTGGCTATGATTGTTTGCATCTGCTTAGATTACTTTCATACTCCTAGATTTGCTCCTAGGTTTAGGGAACATTTTTCCTATGGAAAATGACATTTAACTGTGGAGTATTATTTTTTAACATGCTAGCACACATCCATTGCCCTGGATTGTAGGAGTTGTGGTAGGAAGTGCTTGCCCTCCTGTGTAGTGCTGATTTCTCATGCACATTGCATGGCAGTTCCGGGGTAACCTGCCCCCAGTTCACAGGTTGTGTGTCCTTGGAGATAGTCACTAGGACTGATTCATGTTTAGCAAAGGCCAGCAGCTGTCCCTGAAATGAGAAGGGGAGCCCTGGGGTGCCTTGCACTGACTCACATTAAGGTGTCTCTGCTGGTAGCAGCTTTTGTTCCCTGCCCCTGTATGGACTCAGGTTTCACACTGCAGTTGCTGCCCGTGGAATCTTAAAGCCAAATCAACCAGATGCATCTGAGTCTTTTGACAATGATTTACATAAACTATTCTACTTCACCAAAAAGTCATCCCCCAAAGTTTCTTTTGGCACTGTTTCCCAAGTTCTCTGAGCAGCTGCCCTGTGGAGCCCAGCCCCAGTGTCAGTGGAGCAGCAGCTGTGTGCTGGTACCAAGCATGTCACAGCGTCACCAGCCCACACAAACCTGCTCTGTGCTGAGGTGACAGCAAACTGCTGGGGCTGCAGGAGGCCTGGATGCAGGTAGAAACCCCCTTGGATAATATCACCTGCCAGCACAATTAGTTTAAATTTTTTCCAGTTTTAGGAATTCAGGCTACCTGCAGGCTTTGTTCTCTCTAATGTTCCTGATCTAATAAGTGCTGAGCTCTTTTATATTCGAGAATCCAAGGTAGATATTCTGAAGCCTGCTAGATAATGCATGTTACCTGTGCTGGCCCAACTTCATTGCATTTGTGCTTCACTGTCAAATCTGAGTTGCAGAGGAAGGTCCTGCTCCTGAGTGTGTAACACCTTCAGTGTCATTTTATTTCTGTGCTTCTATACCTGTTCTTACCTCGTGACCCTTCTCGTTTCCATCTTTTGAATTGCCTTTTGTCAAGTTTGTCTTATTCAAGCCTTCAGAGTCTTTCTTTCACTGACTTGTTGAGGTCAAGGGCTGAATAGTCGCAAGTTTTCATGAGCTGAAGGGAGAGGGGAGGTGAGCATGTTGCATCTGTCCCAGGTCAGGTTTGGTTTGTTAATTCCTTCCCAAAGGCCACAGTTTTGCCAAGAGTGAATCAGTGAAAACCAGGCTTTTCTGGTGTGCTGTTTGACAGCACCATGCAGAGAACAGAATTCTTTGCGAGGTTGATCTGTGCCTCTGACTCCCTGCACTGGTTGGACTGTAATTTCTGTGATGGATTAGTGTCCTGTTCCTCTGTCTCAGAGTCATCTCCCCTCAGCGCAGCTCACTGTCAGGTATTGGGTCTGAGTGCATCATGGGTTTTTAATACACTTTCTCTCTAAAGAAGCTAAGAAACCAAGGCTTACAAAAATTGCAAAAAGAAAAAAAAAGTTTGTAAATCTATGTGTCTGGTTTATGTACAGGTCCGGAAAAGTATTTGTGCAACTTTCCTAAGAAAGATTGCAACGGGAAGGGGAAGACTGAATAACAAAAAAACCCCACATGCTGAAGTAATTAAACTCAAGAATTGCAAAAAGATTACTGTGTTTCTTGTACATTCTTTGTGTGTGTTCCTGTTTGTGCCAATGTTTCTCAAACCTGTTTGCTGATTTCTCCAGAATTAAGACCTTTCATGCTCCTGGGGCATGGTCTTATGATGCAGCTCCTGCTGGTTCAGGATGAGGAAAGGGTGATGAGGAAAGCCTGGTGTCTGTTTCCAGAGTGTGGGAGAACAGCACCTGGCACTGGTTTTTCAAAAGGGTTGATGTGAAAGCTCAGAATACCATGTGTGCTGAAAAATACACCAGATGTAGGGCACACCTGTACATATTCTCCACAGAGCCCAGTAGGAAAGGCCCTCAGCTCCATAAGGTATGGATTAAAATATTCACTGGAGATGGTGAATGGAAATGGAACAGAAGGAAATGGAACAGCCCAGATCATCTGTAGCATCAGGCAGACCCCAGATCTGGCACCCCTGTGCAGACTCTGCCCAGGGTACCTGGCACCACAGGCATTACAGTTTCTGTGGGATTTTCCTTGCAGTAAGGAACTGTTGATCATTTCCACTGCCAGGAAAAAGGATCTTTATACAGAACATGCTTCTCTTCTCCTCTGCTGTGACAAGCTGGCGCAATCTGCAGCCCAGTGCAGCTGCTGCCCAGGCTGTGCCCAAGGGCCATGGGCGGGCACTGAGTCAGCAGCCCCACTGTGCCAGCCTGGGTGGGGGCCCTGCCCCACTGCTGCCTGAGGTGTCACCAGTTTGTCACCCGTGACCACAGGGGCCTTGCTGTAGCATCAGCTTCCTTCCTTCTCCAGCATCAGTGCTCATGGCTGCTGCCTGCCTCCTTGGCTTTATCTCTGTGTCTGGGGCGGAAAGATTGCTCTCCCTTATCATTCACATGCTGAGAATCCACAGAACACTCCCAGGCGTGGCGGGTGCAGACTGAGAAAGTGCCAAGTTCCTCTTGCACGCTCCTTTCAGATCTACTTTTGCACTGTCCTGACCCAGCCCTGCCCACACGGACAGTGGGAGCCTTGCCATCAGCTCCTATCTCCTGTGTGCTTGCTAACAGCTTTCCAGAATACAAGAAAAACTGATTTGGCTCTGTCTCTTCTGGGCTGTGTGATGCCACCTCATCCATCCATGCTCAGAATGTTTTGCTGTCTCCTAAAACAAGATTCTTGTTTTGAAAAGCAGCATCATGGTATCACAGATGCCCAAAGCAGAAGCCAGGGGTTGCTGCCACAGTCACCTTAGCTACAGGAGCCTGGTGCTGCATTTTATAAAGGATAAAACTTATCCTGCCACTGTTCCCCCCAACCAACAGGGTAAATGTAAATACATTAAAAAATACCTACACATCTTTTTTAGTCACACACTTTGAGTTTCAGCTTCCTGGGTGGTCCAGATCCTGCTAGTGATACATTTCTGTTGTGTTTTCACCCCAGCCAGCAATCAAGCACCACACAGCCACTCACTCACTCTCCCACCACTGGGATTGTGGAGAGAATTAGAAAGGTAAAGCGGGAAAAATCTTGAGTTGAGATAAAGACAGATTAATAGTGAAAGCGAAAGCTGGCACACAAGCAAGGAAAAACAAAGGGTTCATTCACTGCCTCCAGGGCAGACAGGTATGTCTGAACAGGAGAGCAGAGCCCCATCACGTGTAATGGTGGCTTGGGAAAACAAGCACCATCACTCCATGAGTCCCCCTCCTTCTTCCCCCCAGCTTTCTATGCTGAGTGTGATGTCATGTGGCAGGGTCAGCTGGGGTCACCTGTCCTGGCTGTGTCCCCTCCCCATCTCCCCTGTACCCCCAGCCCCCTCACCAGCATGGCCACACAAAAAGCAGAAAAGGCCTTGGCTCTGTGTAAACACTGATAAGCAATAACAAAAACATCTCTATATTGTCAGCCTTGTGTTCAACACAAATGCAAAACATAACCCCAATATTAGCCACTGTGAAGACAATTAATTCTACCCCAGCCGAACCACTGTCTTTGACTCAGTTCAAGACAATGCAAGCTCTGTTCCCTGCAAAGGAGTTCCAATTGTTTGACCTTAATGTGGTCTTTTCCTTCCTTGACCAAGAAGAACATGAACACTGCAGCCCATGGCAGCTTTTCCTGCTTCTCCCTGTCCCAGTGGCTGCAGGCTGCAGTGACATCTCATGGGAGATTTCTGGTGGAGGAATACAGGGCCACAAGGGAGGATCCCACTGTGCCACTGCAGAGCCAAACCATGTCTCACTAGCACTACAGGAGGGCTGTGTCCACATCAGAGGTTGGGATTTGGTTGGCTGCATTGAATTAGACTGGTTACTTGTATTTGAGGACAGGATGATGAATTTGGGTGTAACAACAGCAAAGGCTCATCTCAGTTCAGCTGAATGCAAGGAAGCAGAAGAGATTCTTTTACTGGAGCAGAAGAAAAATTGAGAGCTGTAGAAAACAGCAAAAGGCAGTAAAATCCCTTGAAAGGGATATTTCAGTAGAAAACAGATACTTCTCTTAGGGCTAGTGCTCAATTACTGAATTATAGAGATTAACTATAACATTTAATTAATAGTAATATATCATTACAGTAAAGAAACCATTATTTCACAGTCTCAAAGATTTTCTACTGTGACAAGTTCCTCCTTTTCTCTCTGGGTATCTCCATGTTCACCTGTTTCCCAAGTAGTCTGAAGGCACTGGAGGGATGTATGGCCCCAGTCAGGGCTTGTAATTGAAAACAATTAACCAATTAAACCAAGCACCTAAATTGCTCTGTGAGAAGGGAGGATCCATCTGTGAGATGCAGTGGGATTGGTGGCCTGGATGTCTGCAGCTCTTGGGATATTTTTGGCTTTAGATTTGTGCACCTGAATGTGTCCTCTCTTAAATGTGGTAGAGTGATATAGAGTATTTCAGCTGGAAGAGGCCTACAACAATCATCTGTCTTGCACTGGTAATGTAAAGATTTAAGGGGTTTCATGAACCTTAACTTAAAGCATAGTGGTGGGTGTCACAGAAGCTGGTGAGAAAGTGAATTGTGAGGACCTAGATGGTCCAGCTCCCTATGAGTTCTCTCTCAAACCTGTGTGTGGGTAATTCTTTGTTAAAGCTTATTTGTCAGCAAGCAATACAAGGAGGAAAAGAGGAAGAAATGGTTGCCTGGGAATCAAAACAACTAAAGGAAAAAAATTAAAAAACAGAAGGGGGAAAAACATGCTGAGCAGAAAATACAAAATAACCTAGAAGTAATTTTTAAACTTTCTTCTTCGCACCCTTCCTCAGGGTTTCCGCTCTGCCCACGCCTCTGGTGGTCACTGAGACACTTTTCTGATAAAGAGGAAGGAAAAACCAGCAGCTGCTGTCCCGGATGCTCGATGACAGAGTAAACCCAGGCAGGGAAGTGTTCCTGATTTACCCCAGCCTGGGAAAGGCAGATCAGCCTGGCTGCAGGGGGAGCAGCCCTGAAGGAAGGATGGGAAAGATGCTGCGAGCAGCCGTGCTCCTGAGCTCCCTCCTCCACTGCAGCGGTGAGTCTGGGCTGGGCACAGGGCCTGGGTGTGCTTGGCAGGGGCAGCTCTGTTTTGGGATGAGCTCAGATTCAGTCCTCAGAGTGGGAGAAATGTACTGGGACAAAGGCAATGGCCTGCTTTTTTACAGGAAAAAGAATTTTAGGTTTCTTTACCCAGTGGTTTAAGTTTCTCGTGTTTGGCTTAAGGTGAGAGAATGGTGTGTTTCAGAAAAACAAATAGGCAGTGGAGGAGGGAAGTCTTTGCTGTTCCTCAGAAGCCCCAAGGGGGATGTTGGGGGCAGACACTGTCTGAGACCAGAGAGCTGCAACTTAGACTTTAGACCAACTCCTTCCCTCAAGCCTGAGTTATCCAATAACTCTGACCCTGTGCTCCACTCAGTGCTGGCACTGGCAGGAGAGCCAGGCTGCACCCACAGCAGGAGTCAGTGCCCTGGCCATCAGCCACCTCCCATCTGTCTCATGCCACACTGATTTTTGGTTAACCTACCCCTGAGCAGCCCAACCCTCACACTCCCCACTGCCTGCTGGTGTTTCTCATCTCATGGGTTCTCTTTGCCAATGCTCTTGTCATGGCTTCACCGCCTGGGAGCTGCCTTCACCCTGGCTGCTCTGTGGCTTCATTTTCATCTTCCTTTCTTCCTGCAGCTTTTCTGGAGCTGAATGGCCCCAGTGAGATCAAAGGGGTCTGGAAGGACTCTGTCACTCTGCCTTGTGCCTATGTGCCTGTGGAGGACCTCGTGCAGCAAACCCTCACCTGGACTGTGGCACATGACAAGGGTTCAGGTGCCATCATTCGGAGGGATGACTCCGGGGACCAGGTTCTCCTGTCTGAGTACAGGGACAGAGTCAGCATCCCAAAGGATGCCCCAGGAAATGTGTCTCTCCTCATCCTGAGCCTGGAGATCTCTGACAAAGGAACCTACACTTGCCAGGTCACCTGGAGAGACGGCAACAACAGCCTGATAGCAAAGGAGATCACCACCAGTTTGGAGGTTGTTAAAGGTAAATCCAGGAAGGAGGCTGTTCAGGAGGGAAAGGCTTGGCTTGGGAAGGCTTTTGGGAATTAGAGCAGGTAGGCAGTGACTGTGTGTTTGCATGCAGAAGCATTTGGCTGATCAGTGCCAGCCTCAAGCAAGAAACAGCAAACAGGTCAGAGAGGAATTCTGCCCAGGACACAGCACGCTGCAGCTCGGGGAGGACCTGTGGCTCCTCAAGGACCAGTTCAGCCAATGGCTCGATGTTTCCCGAGGCCATGCAGCAGGGGGGAAGTCCCGGGGATACTGCATTGCTGTTCTTTGACTAAATTTCACCAGCATGTGCTTGCCCTCCCTCTGCCACTGTGGGGGTTTATGGAGGCACAGAGGCTGCAGACACCCGTGTGGTGTGGTGGTGTTTGCAGGGGTCTTGGGATGGGGGAAGAGACGAGAATGTTGACTCCATGTTTCAGAAAGTCTGATTTATTATTTTATGATATATATTATATTAAAACTATACTAAAAGAATAGAGGAAAGGATATTATCAGAAGGCTAGCTAAGAATAGAAAAAGAATGATAACAAAGGCTTGTGACTGACCGAGACAGTCCGGACAGCTGGACTGTGACTGGCCATTAATTAGAAGCAACCACACGAGACCAATCACAGATCCACCCGTTGCATTCCACAGCAGCAAATAACCATTGTTTACACTTTGTTCCTGAGGCCTCTCAGCTTCTCAGGAGAAAAATTCCTAAGGAAAGGATTTTTCAGAAAATATCATGGCTACAGTGCGGCACAGCCGAGCTCATCCTGTGCAGGGAGGCGATGCTAAAGCCGAGCTAAATCCTTCCTCCTGGGAAGCGAGAACTGCTGCGGCAGGGGGACCGTCCCCAGCCCAGCCAGGGCTCCGTGACCCGGGCCCCTGTGCTTTGCGTTGCAGTGGCAGCCACCAAGCCCATCATCAGAGCAGCGGAGCCGGGGCTGACGCTGCCGGCCGGAGCCAGCACCAGCCTGAGCTGCGAGGCCGGCGGCTCCCCTCCCATCAGCTACCGCTGGTTCCGCCGCGGCCCGGCGGGCACGGCCGAGCTCCTGAGCAGCGGGGCCGAGCTGGCCTGGCCCAGCCTGCGGCCCTCGGACAGCGGCACGTACTTCTGCGAGGCGCACAACAGGGCTGGCGCCGGCGCCGTGCAGCGCAGCGATGCCGTGCGCCTCACGGTCACAGGTGAGTGCCGGGCAGCGCAAATCCTCTGCCAAGGGCCAAAGGAACCGCATCCTCCTGCCCTGCCCGGGAAGGAGGAAATGCCAAACGCCTTCAGCACTCTGACACAGCCCTGCCCGCTGCCTCCAGCCTGTGTCCTTCTGCATTTCCTCTGTTCAATTTCCTCCTCTTTGAGGAACTGCTCTTTTCTGATGCAAAAGAGGATTTCTACTTCAAACATTCATTTATTTATTTATTCCTCTGTGGGTTTTTTGAAGTTCTCCCTGCCTCTGTAATGCTGCCCACTGCAATTCAGCAAGTTTAGACAAGGAGTTGGGGCTTTATTTGGAGAAGCAGGAACGAGTGAGTGGTAATTCAGTGGCAGAACAAACCAAGCTGGCCTTTGCTCCCCACCACCAGCTGCGTGTCTCAGGGAGACACACTGCACTTCATTCCAGGCTCTGCCACCTCCAGGCTCTGCAGGACACGTTGGACTCAATGGCCTCAGAGAGCTTTTCCAGTCTAAACGATTCCATGATGGGTGCCTGGTGGAAAACCTGCAGCTCTCCTTGGCTGGTCACTGGATCAGCACAGCTGTGAAGCCCCTGATGGCAGAGCCAAGCACAGGCACCTCCCAGTGGCCTGGGAGAGAGGCAGAGCCTGCTGAGCTCCCAGGCACGGAGCTCTGCCTGAAGCCCTGCGTGCTTTTCCCAGCAGTCCCACGCTGGAGGGAGCAGCACAGGAACAGGGCTCAGTGCTGCAGCTGCTGCCCCACGCTGCTGGCACAGCATCCCCCTCCTGTCAGCTGGGAGGGGGCTGCTTCCTCCTGCTCCCACCCGTGGGGAATTCTGTACCACAGCAGCATCACCATGGTGGTCAAACCCCCGTGTGAGCCTCTCCTCCGCCTCACCTTGCAGCTGTGCCCACAACAGCAGCAGCCTTGCAGAGCAATGTGGGAACCACGGGGGGACACCACTTAACCACGGGTCAGCGTGAGCGCGGTGACAGCTGATGGCAGGGCTGGGGTGTTGGGGCAGTGTGCCACCGGTGCTTGGATGTGGTTTTATTGCTGGGGAACAGAGGCTTGGCACTACTGAACTGAAGTCCATATGCCTCCGTTTTTAACTCAAGTGTTTCTGAAAGTAGATCTTCCTTCCCTCAGTTTCCAATCCTTGCAGGGCTAATATGTCGTCTTTGTAGGAGAGACTGTATGTGTCTTAGGACTGCTGAAAGTGCCTTTTCCTAAGTTGCAGATCATATGGGAGGGGATCTTCTGGGTTTGGTTCTTTTCTAAAGAGCTTTTTTACTTGTTATCTGATCCTGAATGGAAGCTGCTGAGGGGAGGCAGATCTGGTGTCTCCAGTGGCCGACACAAGGGCTGCAAAAGCTTCCTGAGACCCAACTGAAAACATGTACCTGACCTGGGACAGCACGTTTGGGGGAGGGCTTGTGGTTTCCCATTTATTTCTGTGGCATGTGGGAATTTTTCCCTGGACTAGAGCAGATCTGCTTGTGGAAACTTTCTATGGTTTGGATTATGTTTCATTTGCATTTATGTTGCCCCAGCAACCACGTGGGGATTGTGGAAGCTGAGGGAAGACGTTGACAAGTGTTTATTGTTCTTGCAGAAAAACCACAAACAGAACTGGTGTCTGCGGGTACCTCAGCAATCTCCTGGACTCCATGGGGCCCTACCACTACTGCAGGTGTGTGTGTACAGACATGCAAATGCACACAGGTACTTGCTGTGTGTCTGTGCAGTTTGGTTATACATAAATTTGTATATATACTATATATAGAATCCATCCAGCGCCCATGTGGTACTACAGGCACTCTCTCTATAGTGTAGAGTATACATAATGCTCATTTCTGCAGTTTGCCTTGTAAAGAGAATGCTGGAGGCATTCTCTTCTGATCCTACAGCTCGAATCCCAAATCTCCTGGTGCTAAAATGAGGGCTGGAAATGCACTGTCAGACTTTAGCTCGTGTTTGTTTTGCAGATCTGCCCATAACAGCAACAACTTCTGAGAGTGGTGTGGGATATCCAGGGAAGAATGAAACAATTCATGGTAAGAGCAAAACCAAGCTGAGAAGAAGATTAAGGACCCAAACTAGATGATCTGTAGTCAAAATTAGTATTCTGCCTTTTTAGCTGCAAATTGCATTAACAGCTGTTCTCAAAGGACCCAGATAATTTATTGTGACTCTTTAAAAGGCTCTGGATGTTTTTATGGAAGAACAAAAAAAAAAAAGTTGACATATGGAGCACACAGAGTTGTTGCTGTGTTCCTGAGCAGTTGGTCCATTTTTTATCTTGGGCTGTCAAAGCCGAAACAGCAGAAAAGCCTCAATGTGTACCTCGAGCAGACCTACACATCCTCCAGCTCTGCAGCATTGTGAATGGTTTAGACACTTTCCAAACAGAACTGAGCAGCATCCTTGAATGGCAAGCCTCATTTCATGATATGCAGTACAATTATCCTGCCCAGCTCACATCCCTAGTCACCTCAGCATGGGATGGACACTGTCTGTACGGCTGGGGTCCCTTGGTGAGGTGTACACAGTGCTGGGTCACACAACACCCACTCAGAGCCACAGCACCAAGGCTCTGTGGGGACACAGCCCCGTGTGCTCAGACAGGGCTGGCTGTTGGGGACATGGTGAATGTCATGTCCCTGCTGCTGCTGTCACCCAGGAGGGCTCCCCTGTCTGAAATTCCTCTGTTGTATTGCTGTAGAGTTCCAGAGGACTGGCCTGTCCCTGTACCTGGTCATCCTGATTGCTGTGGTGTGTGGTGCTGTGGTTTTCCTTGTCATGTCTCTTATCACTTGCATTAGAAAGCCCAAAGATGGTGAGTAGAATGTTCTGGAAAACCTGAATGTGTTACACATGCCCAGCATGGCTTTACCTTTGATGGGTTTTGGGGCCTGGAGCAGAGCTGGCAGCCACCAGCAGGCAGTAGATGACAGAGATGGTGGGAGACCCGAAGAGGCAGAGAAGTCCTTGCAGCCAGGAGGGTCTTCCAGGCTCCAGCTGTGGGGCTGGGGCAGCAGTGGCCCTGGTGCTCCTGAGCTGCACCCTCCATCCCTGCTCTGGCTCTGGGGCGGCTCAGTCCCTGCCCTGCAGCCCCTCCCAAGGTGTGTGGCTCGCTCTGCCACAGAGCCTTGGGATGGCAGCAGTTTCCCCCTGCTCCTCACAGACATCCCAGGGCTCAGACTCACCTGCTTGGCCAGGCTCGTGGTTCTAAATCTTGAAGGTCTCTGCCTGGGGTTCATCCTGTCCTGCTGCTAGGAGGTGCCTTTGGCAGCAGGTGCTGCTCAGCAGTTCCTGTAGTTGGCACCCACAGGGAAGAGGTCACTGTCAATTCTCCCTATTCCATATGAATTTGTTTGCTCTCTGGTCTTTGGTCACTGGATCCATTCGCTGAATGCTCTGTCTCTCCTGCACTGCCACCAGAAATCCCCTTGACCAAATGTTCCTTGGAGCCCCCTCCTCACCAGCTGTACAGGGAGCACACAGATGTGATTTGGGGTTTGAGATCCCACGGACTTCATTTTCTCCTTTGTTTTGCTAATGATCTCCTATGACTCCATGTTTCCAATTAATAATAAAATTGTCAGATATTTCTTTTACCATTTTCCTTATTTTTCTTTCCTTTTTTTTTTTAAGGAATCCAGAATAGCCACTTTCAAAACTGTTCTTTATTGACTTCTAATGAATAGGGAAACTGGGGGGACTGTGAACTTCTAGTTTCTAACCTCAACTTTATCGTTGACATTGGATCAAAATAATCCAATTGTGTGATAGCTGAGTTGTTTTTGTTTTCTTGGACTGAATTCTGGGAAACTGAGTCATCACCCACCTGACATGATACCCAAGGCTGTTATTTTTGTTCTGTCTTGAGAGATCATTTTCTTAAACCGAGAAGTTAAACAAAGAAATTCTTTTTTAAGGAATGTAAATGCAAATTATTGACACAAATTCTGATTTTTCTTTTCCAGCTCAAGTCTATGATGTAAAATTGTGAGTATAACCCTTTCTCTGGCACATTGATGAGTCCTGGGGGAATGTATCAGAGCAGAAATATGGTATTAGCTGTCATAATAAAAACCCCCTAAAGCAGTCTGGGTGAAGAGGTTCACAGTTAGCTCAACAGCACATTGTAGGATGCTTTGTGGGCTTTCCACAGCAACACAGAATGTGGGAAGAAAGATCTTTTTCATGGCAGAATTGTAGAAGTGAGCAAGAGCTGCTTGTTGACTCCTAAGCCCAGGGAGGGATACTGAAGATGATTGCCAAGGCTAAATTCTCTGTGTTTTTTCAAATGCAAAGGAAAGGAACTCCCCTTCTAGAGACCACTGGTTATACTCTGATTTATCCTGAAAACATTCCTGGCTGAATTTGCTTCTTCTAACCATAGCTAGGAAGGAAGTTATAGCTATTTCTAAACTCAGGTTTCACATCCTGATCTACTTGTAACCTGTGGAAGTTTTACTGAAAAGCCTCATAATCTGGTCAAAACATACAAGGAGAACCACTTCTCTAGGTATAAAGTGCTGCTGACCTGAGTATTCCAGTGGGCTGTGCCAGCATCCCAGTGCTAGGCTTCCCCAGCAGTGTGTAAGGCAGCAGTTTAAGTAACATTTGAACCCTGAGCAATGGAACAAGTGCTGTGATTACGTTTCTCCTCAGAGGCTCTATCTTAATTTTAAAAATATTAAATACCATAAGCCAGACAGCGGATCTGGGCTGTTTTCAGTTCTCAATTTACACTTTCTCCAATATTTTTATAAATATTTATTTCTCTTCAGCAATTATGTGATTGTGCAAGGAATGGTGGTAATCCTTTCATTGCTTGCACACCCTTTGCTGCCTCTCCCTGGAAACTTTCTCAGGGTTGGAAGCAATGCTGCTACAATACCCAAGGTTTTTCTGCCACCAGAAAGCAAAGGACAAAATTCTCTCCTTCGGAATATTGCCACAGTCCAGTGGCCTGTTTACACAGGTTTGAGTCAGACCATAATACTGCTAAAATCCTGATGGTTGGAGATGCTTTGTTTACTCTGGTTGCTATTCTTTTTGTTTTTTTTTTTTTTAATTTCAGCCACAACTCGAGAGCAGCAGCTTCTTCCAGCACAGGTTACTATGAGGAACCCATCTCTGCCACTGAAAACCACTATGTGATGGAGCTTGGGGAAAACAAAGTCTCTGAAGAAGTAAATAAGGATGTGTCTGGCTGTGTTGCCAGCCCCCAGGAATCTGAGTATGAAGTAGGGGACACTTCCTGAGAACCAGCAACGCTCTGCAGATACCAGTCCCGAGGAGCACCTTCACCCAGACAAAATACATATTTATTTTCCCTTCTGCCCCTGACAAATAGGTTGGACAAGCAGTGGTTGCTCTCCCTTCACAGTCCCTGCAGTGAAAATGCAGGAACTTCAGTTACAGACTGCTGTATAGAATCTCTTGTTTTCCTTGATTCCCTTTCACACCTCTATCCACTAAAGCCCTTTGAATGCTGCAGCAGGCAGGTCCCAGGCTAGGAGCACTGTGCTGAGCTTACTGCTGTATCTGGCTGAAAGGACCAGTGTTTCCAGCCTTTGTGATGAGAGGAGAGCCAGCACTGAGGGTTGCTCAGCATCCCCATCCCTGTGGGTGAGCAGGGCTGGATGTGACTGGCTTGGGAATTGATGGCTCTTTTCCTGCCCACCTGATGCTGCACAGATTTAATATAACAGAGATCTTATAGAAATACTGGAAGGCAGAATTAAAGCTAAGAGAAACTCAGGAACCTGCCACACCAGGAGAAGCAGTGCAGGAAGCAGGAATGTCCTTGCTGTCCTTGTGCTGCCCTTGATCCCCTGCACAGCACTGCAGCAAGGTCCAGGCACATGGCCACAGCTCTGGCTGCTTCTGGCACTGCAGCCAGGCACTTGCTTTCTGAGATCATGTTCTCTGTTCTCTCTTTAAATGCACAATGGATATTTGAAAGGAATTATGTACTTTTCTATAAGTTTGGGGTAGGATTGCTTACACATGCCTCACATATTTTGCTGTGTGCATTTCTGCACAACTGGCTCATTCTGGAATGCCTGCAAGCCACTCACAGCCCCTCACTAGATACTCAAGAAGTACTTTCCTCCCAGCTTAAAAGGCCTGAAGGCTAAATTATTCATAGCTTCTACTGCCCTGAGTAAATCTGTTATGCAGAGTTATGGAGGAACCTTTTTATAATAAACAGGGCAATTCTGTGTCCCATTAAAGGCCATGCAGGCAGGTGTAAAGCAGAGGGAGTGACCCAAGGGATGAGCAAAATGTTGGTAACACAGGCACAGGATTATTGGCCCCCAGCTGTGCTTCTCACTCAGGACAACTCTGCATCTGCAGGCCTCTGAGCATCAGTTCAAAACTCACCAGAATTCAAAGGGAGTGTGAGGTGCTAAGCGAAAGGTATTCCAGTCAAAAACAGGACTGTGGTACTGTAAAGCCCGTGGAATGTTGCTACCTTACATGTGCATGTTGGCCTCATCTTGGGTTTAGCACAGCAAGAAAAGTTACTGAGAAATGTTGTAAAGGATAATTATTGGTACAAAACCACATCTGTGCAAACACTCTCTTAGAAAAAAGAGAAGCAGAAACAAATGAGCAAAGAGTGCCCATGGCGGTCAGGGCTGAGAAGGTGAAGAGGCTACAGCTGGTTTACAGCTTCTCTGAAAAGGATGCAGAAATTTGTGATAATTATCTGGTAGCACTTCCCAAAGGGCAAGGAAAAGCACTTCTTTGTATGCAACACAGAAATAAATGTGGAACACAGTGCTGCTCACCCAGAGCGGAGAGCCAGAGGTCTAATGGGAAATTGGAGGAATTAATGATTTAGAAGTTCATCAGAATGCACAAACTACCAGGCACTTATCAGTGACCTTATACTTTCTCCTGTGCTACAAGTTTTATTTCTCTTTGTTAACAATGTACTTAAAAATCAAGGGCTGAAATATTGATTTCTGAATGAAAAGGGAATACACAGCAGCTACTGGTGCTGCCATGGAAAAAAACTGCCAACATGTACATGCAGCTTATTGCAGATGTGGAGAAAAGAGGTGCGAGTGTGTTCTGCATGTGTGAGGTCAGAGGGGGTTGGAAGGAAATGTGGCAGGTGCTGGAGCACAGCCCATCCATCTGAGCTCAGCCTGACTGCTGTGGCCACTGAAGGGGGAATGTGGCCACCTGGAATGACCTGCAGAGCTCTTCATCTGAGGGGTCTGATGTGGCCAGAGCTCCAGCCAGAGGAGCAGGGAGCACTGAGGGAAGGCAGAGATGAAGGGTGTCCCACTGAGGGACAGGGTGCTCAGTCACACTGGGGTCTGAGCTCTCACTGCTGGAACCCCATGGGTAAAGGCTGCAAGGAATCCCACAGCTTGCCCCAAAATCACTCAATTCCAGCTGCACTGCAAAGCCACAGGCAATGCAGCCCTCCCAATGTGGTTAAACAGCAGTGTTATCCTGGCCGGACAGCCAGCACCAGGAGCTGATGATATTAAATACAGCTGTTGTAAGGCAAGCTCATTAAACTGAAAATAATTCTGTGGATTCTGGTCTCCATGTGGTTTGTGTCTGCATGCGCTGTGGGACAGCTGGACAAGGTTCAGGTCCTGGCTTGGTCTGGGGTGTACCTGGCCAGAAGAGCAGCTGCTGTGCACCCTGGGCAGTGGCAGAGGATGAGCTGAAGTCACAGTAGCTCATCCCTGTGGTGGTGTTCACAGGGGTCCCAGGATGAGGGAAGAGACGAGAATCCTGACTCCATGTTTCAGAAGGGTGATTTATAATTTATGATATATATGTATTTATATATATAATTTATTATATATATATTATATATATAATTTATATATATAATAATTATTTATATATGTATATAATTTAATATATATATACATTAAAAGAAAACTATATATTAGAACTACACTGAAAGAATAGAAGAAAGGATTTCATCAGAAGGCTTGCAAGGAAAGGAAAAGAATGGAATGGTAATAAAATCTTGTGACTGACCAGAGAGTCCAAGACAGCTGGACTGTGATTGGCCATTAATTAGAAACAACCACATGAGACCAATCAAAGATCCACCTGTTGCATTCCACAGCAGCAGAAAATTATTGTTTACATTTTGTTTCTGAGGCCCCTCAGCTTCTCAGGAGAAAAGATCCTAACGAAAGGATTTTTCATACAATGTGTCTGTGACACATCCCAGACCAGCAGATTTGTTTACCAAACACAGAGCTCAGCCAGCCTCTGCAGAGCACTGGGAGGAGGAGCTGGGCAGCCTGAAAAAAGGCAGCATCAGATGGTGCTGAGTGAGACTGCAGAGAGCACCAGCAGTGGTGTGTGGTGACTGCAGGTAAGGGACATCTGTGATGGCTGGGGGGGTGCAGCCCACCTGCAGCACCAGGAAAGAAACGAGAACTCAGAAGACATCGAACATATGGGGCACTTTCTTGGAATCAGGAGCTGTTTACAAGGATTTGGCCAAGCTAAAAGCAACCCAGAACTAATGTCATTGACCTGGGAATTCCTGGGAAGGGAAGTGAATTTTTCAGAGAGAGCACTTGTACATCATGTTTCCTCTGTCACACAAGCTCTAAGGGGAAATGCTAATTTACACCAATTTCTGTTTCTTGAAGTGGAACAAGGTTATGTTTTGATGACTGACTGTATGACTATCTGAGGTGATAGAAATGTGGTGTGAATGGCTGGGGGAGATCACACAACCAGCTTCTGAGGACATCCAAAAAGTACTTAATAGAATACACTCTGTTGAGTCAGATCTGTGTTAGCTATGGCTGGACCAAACAAGAAAGTCTCAAGCAAAAATTGCTTCTTTTTTGAGTGCACATGGTTGAAAAAGAGCACTTAAGACCTTTCTTCTTCATTTATCTGCTTTTTGGTGATTGGCTCATAGTTAGGTACTGAATTTCATCTCCTTGAACACTAAGGATCTTATTTATCACCAGAAAAATGATAGTAAACTTCTCTGGCCACTGGCCAACTTTGTCAGAAGATGAATGTAAGATGTAGGCTCAGCAGAGCTGGTCCCTATGAACAGGGTCTGAGTGACCATGGGGGGACATGGGGACTTTACTGTGTCACCTGCAGATAGCCCAAGATGAGTGGCAGAAATGGCAGAACAAAGAGTGCCTGAGCTGTGCTACTTGAAGAAATGACACTCGAGACAGTGTCCTGTCCTGTGTGTGGGAGGAAGGTGAGTACCTGGGGGGACAGGCTGCAGTGCCTCACCTGCAGCACTGCGTGGGAGACAGCAGCAAGTTCAGCCCAAAGCAGAGACACTGGAATAAAATACTGCATCTTAATAAACCAGGAATCTAGCCAGCATGTCTGAGACATTGAAGGTTTTTTCTTCTCGTGTTCAGTTACAAAATTCTGAGGAGTCCTTTCAGTAAGGAAGAAATGGGCTGACTGTGTGACTCAGGGAGCTGTGTCTGTGTCCAAGGAGAGAAAGATGTACATCACATTTGGGGAACTACAGTTATTCATCTCTGCTTTAGTTAAATAGTCTTTTTTTTTCTTTTAATCCTGCATAATTAGAGCCTCAGGAAGTCTTGCATGTCCGGTTCAAAAAATAATCCTATCAGCAGTTTTAGCTTGGGTTTTCAACTTCTTTCAGGGTGTGTTCCCCAAAACCCAGCTTCTCTTATTAAACTGTTTTGTGGAGGAGACTGTTTGTCTGGGACAAGGCTCTACTGCCAGTTATGGATCAGGATATGGAAAGATTTGAGTTTTAATCATCTCTATGAAAGTTGACACATTTCCCTCTTTGAGTGACACAGCTAGCAACTTTAACAAGTGGTTTTTCGTTTGTTTGCTTGCTTTTAGGCAGGACTCAAACATTGCTAAAATCTCTCAGGGGCAGCGTGGAAAGATGGATCCAGGCCATATGCACCGGTACCCCACTGGCAGCTGCAGCAAAGATGTCAAGAAGAAAAGTCAGCAAAAATCAAGTTTCAATGTCTTACATAGACAAGAATGGGTGTGGCTGCCCCCATCACCATTCTCAGCAGGATGGCAGCTGGTGGTGGCTCTCAGAGCCCTGGATGAATTTGTTACACCAGGTCTTGCAGCACAACATTTAGCTTTTTGCTCCAGAGAAGTTTTACAGTGATCAGCAGGGTGGAACTTGGAATCACAGTCAGCAAGGGCCCCACGGGTGGACATGCCTCTACCTGGCACTGAAATGAGACTCACCCAGCTCTCATTACCCTACTGACTCTGGGAAAATGAAGATAATCTCCAGCTCTCATTACCCTAGCAGAGAGGGAATAAGCTGTCACTGGCATGGAGCAGCACTTCCAGAGGTGGGTTCAGCTGCAAGGTGAATGTTTCAGCCCCGGCAGACAGGCATTTGTTGTGAAGGGTTGAGGCTGTGGCAAAACCATCCCATTTACCTTTCTCTCCCAGCTCCAGTAGAAAACAGCTCCCTGTCTCTCAGACATCTGCCTCCTACTCAAAGATACTGTTTTCCTGGTGCAGCTGTTAGAACCATGTGCTAAGGCATGGTATTGAATAAATCCCAAAAAGCTGCTCTAAACACCTATTAAACACCTATAACAGAATTCACTAGGTCACTAGATTTGCTTTTATACATGTTTCTTATCTTTCTGTAAGTCCTTCACCTTCTGATAATAATTAGTAAGCACAGATCAATCCTGTGTATCACACCTAGACAATTCTTGGAAGTACTTTTAAAGATACCCTACAGAGCACACTCAGAATGTCCCTTGGCTGCCAGGCAGAAATCACCTCCTTGTCAAACACAGTGTGTGCTTTCAGAACAGGACTTTTGCCCATGAACTGCACTATTGCAGCAGAAATGTGAGCTGAGAGAGTCTGTGATGCTCAACATGACCTGGCAATGGGCACTTGCAGCTCAGAAAGGCAGCTGGGTCCTGGGTGCATCAAGAGAAGAGGATGGGGACAGGGAATGGGACTGGAAAGATCCATAGAGCCTTCCTCCTTCCCTCACCCTTCACCTAACTCGGCAGTGAAATGGACTCGTGATGTTTCAGAAAGAGGATCCTAGATGAAAAAGAACAGAATAAAGGGAAGTGTTCTTCACTTGCAGTCTGGTCCCAGGAGGGTGGGAGTCTCTTGGGGAAAGGAGGACAGACCTGCACTTCTGGGAGAATGGGAAAAGTTGGATGGATAGTGGTGTTTGTGATGACTTTCATCAGCTGCAACGGTGAGTAAATGCTTCCATGTGTAAGAAAAAAAATCAGAGTAGTAAGAGGATAGCAAAAATCTTTTGAATTATAGCATTTTTTTAAATCTTTTAATTGACAAGTCAATTAGGAAGTCTTTAGCTTATTGTATTAACCACAGAGCCTGAGAATTCATGAGAGTCACCTGTGGCATCAGATACAATGAGGTGCTTTCAAGAGCGCAGCAAATGGGGCAGTATTGGGCGAGTCAGCTTCCCTGCCCCAAGGCAAGAGCAGAATACAGCTTTTTGGGACCCTTGGCAGGGACCCACTGAGGTGTCCAGCTCTCAAAACAGTCTTGGTGAAGCTGGAATATGCATTCCAAATTTAATAACTCATCCTCATTGTTCTGTTAGCATGGCCCTGGGAAGAAGAAGAGCTGAGAGATGAGGTGCTGGCACATTTGATTCCCCTTGGTCTCTCCTACCTAGCGACTCTCTGGTTGCATCAGGAAAGCTGGGACTGGGACCTTGACTTCAGTTCCTATTCCCCTGACTGAATATATCCTTTCTCAGGGCATCTATGACACTGGCAGCAGCAGAGGATAGTTTTGGGAAATAGGAGAATAGTGCTCTTACACATTGTATACAAAAACATAGGATTGCTCCTGACATTTAGAAAATTGGGTTGAAATATATTCCCCATTTCTTCATAAAAATCCCAGCTTTGCAAATTACTGGGATCTGCCTCTCAACCAACTTCCTTTGAGCTAAAGCTGCTGAATATAACCAATGTCTTTCTGGGGAGGGGAAAGGGAAGAAGAATAAGGGGTATCGGAAGAGATGAGCCAAGTCAGCTGAAATTCAGGTGATTTGTTACTTACAAGAGGCACATCTCAGAGGAGATGTGGGATCCATGGACAGGCAGCTGGAGAAATTGGGAGAATGTGTAGAGAAAATCTGCCCACTCTTCTCCTGTGCCTACCTGAACACTTGGCAGGGTGCTGATCTGGGTCAGGTCTGAAGTTTTCCAAGGCTAAAGCAAAAGGATAGGTTTTGGTCCACCATTCCTATTCCAGGTTCAGTACTGCAGGGAATACCCCTAAATGTTCCTGCCCGCAAGGAGACTGTCTGTACCAAGAAAGAATTAAGAATTGGCAAGTGCCCAGAGAGAAACACAATAAAAATAGCCATGAGGTCAAGGCAGATGTTCACTTCCCCATGTCTGATGACGTGGGCTGGCTTGGTGCTGTGGTGTACAGCACATCTGAGACCTGGCCACGTGCCGGCACCTACTGCCCAGTGAGTCCCATCTCTCTGGAGGACGTTTCCCTCCTCTGCTGCATTCTCATTTCTTCCCTTTCACTGCTGTTCCTTGCAGCCTTCCTGGATCTGTCTAGTGTCCACCAGGTCACGGGCACATGGATGGCATCCACCACTCTACCGTGTACCTATGTGCCCACAGAAGACTTCACCCAGCAAACGCTCAGCTGGAGTGTGGAGCAGGGCTCCAGCACCTCCACCATCTTCCGCAGGGACGACTCTGGTGACCACATCCTGCTCTCCCAATTCCGAGGCCGAGTCAGCGTCCCAAAGCACAGCCCAGGGGATGCCTCACTCCTCATTCAGAACCTTGAAATGCCTGACAGTGGACACTACACTTGTCAAATCATCTGGAGGTCCAGAGACAACAGTTTGATAACAAGAGAGGTGACCACTATAGTTAAAGTTGTCAAAGGTAAATGCAGCAGTAAAGTCCTGCTCTTGTGCAGTCAGGTTAAACCAAAAGAAGGTGGGGGGCCAGTGTTGGTGTGAATAGTCTTTCATACCACACTAGGTTGGGGGTTGAAGCAATTGCCTCCCTTGCTGTGTTGGTTAACCTTCTCAACACATGGAGGTGTAGGAATGAACTGGGGAAGGGAGCCAGTTAATGTACAGCCCAAGCTGGATCTGTTGATGGGCCCAGTTGAACCCATGATGTTTAAGATAATATCCAGGTCTGGTTCTGTGCAGGCAGCCAATATCTCTGTGGTTCTTGTAGCAGGTGGGTGTTGTGTGAGCCAATTCTGCCCTCTCCCCTTCCTGAGCATCCTCAATGGGTGCTAGAAAAATCTCTTTCTGCAAGGGGGGCACCCACCCTAGAGAGCAAGACTTTCTGAAAGGGCGGTGGCAATGGTGGCAGAGCTGGTGTAACCGGGATTAACAAGCAGGTTACCTGGGCTCATCCTGGGCAGGGTGGTGATGCGAGAGCTGAGCTGCTTCCTCCTGGGAAGGCACCGCCAGCAGGAGCGAGAACTGCTGCGGCAGGGGGACCGTCCCCAGCCCAGCCAGGGCTCCGTGACCCGGGCCCCTGTGCTTTGCGTTGCAGTGGCAGCCACCAAGCCCATCATCAGAGCAGCGGAGCCGGGGCTGACGCTGCCGGCCGGAGCCAGCACCAGCCTGAGCTGCGAGGCCGGCGGCTCCCCTCCCATCAGCTACCGCTGGTTCCGCCGCGGCCCGGCGGGCACGGCCGAGCTCCTGAGCAGCGGGGCCGAGCTGGCCTGGCCCAGCCTGCGGCCCTCGGACAGCGGCACGTACTTCTGCGAGGCGCACAACAGGGCTGGCGCCGGCGCCGTGCAGCGCAGCGATGCCGTGCGCCTCACGGTCACAGGTGAGTGCCGGGCAGCGCAAATCCTCTGCCAAGGGCAAAGGAACCGCATCCTCCTGCCCTGCCCGGGAAGGAGGAAATGCCAAACGCCTTCAGCACTCTGACACAGCCCTGCCCGCTGCCTCCAGCCTGTGTCCTTCTGCATTTCCTCTGTTCAATTTCCTCCTCTTTGAGGAACTGCTCTTTTCTGATGCAAAAGAGGATTTCTACTTCAAACATTATTTATTTATTTATTTATTCCTTTGTGGGTTTTTTGAAGTTCTCCCTGCCTCTGTAATGCTGCCCACTTCAATTCAGCAAGTTTAGACAAGGAGTTGGGGCTTTATTTGGAGAAGCAGGAACGAGTGAGTGGTAATTCAGTGGCAGAACAAACCAAGCTGGCCTTTGCTCCCCACCACCAGCTGCGTGTCTCAGGGAGACACACTGCACTTCATTCCAGGCTCTGCCACCTCCAGGCTCTGCAGGACACGTTGGGCTCAATGGCCTCAGAGAGCTTTTTCAGTCTAAACGATTCCGATGGGTGCCTGGTGGAAAACCTGCAGCTCTCCTTGGCTGGTCACTGGATCAGCACAGCTGTGAAGCCCCTGATGGCAGAGCCAAGCACAGGCACCTCCCAGTGGCCTGGGAGAGAGGCAGAGCCTGCTGAGCTCCCAGGCACGGAGCTCTGCCTGAAGCCCTGCGTGCTTTTCCCAGCAGTCCCACGCTGGAGGGAGCAGCACAGGAACAGGGCTCAGTGCTGCAGCTGCTGCCCCACGCTGCTGGCACAGCATCCCCCTCCTGTCAGCTGGGAGGGGGCTGCTTCCTCCTGCTCCCACCCGTGGGGAATTCTGTACCACAGCAGCATCACCATGGTGGTCAAACCCCCGTGTGAGCCTCTCCTCCCCCTCACCTTGCAGCTGTGCCCACAACAGCAGCAGCCTTGCAGAGCAATGTGGGAACCACGGGGGGACACCACTTAACCACGGGTCAGGAAGACAGTAGTGACATGGAGCACACAGTGACAGGTGAGTGCCCAGGCCAGGGTTATTCACCTCTGTGGCAGGAGAAGACCAAGGCAGGGAGTTTGCTCTTCCACAGCCAGATCAGACACCTATGCTGAGTATGAATTGTGTCTTGATTGTTACCCAGAGAGGCACCACCAGAGGATGGTACCCCTACTTGAGAATGTGCCTGATGATGGGAGGGGACAGGAAATGTTTTCTGTGTCCCTCTGGGACCAGAACTGTTGAGGCTGCAGAGCTTCAGAAGGAGGTCACCTGGGGCAAGAGACCTGGCACAGGTCTCCACTCCTCAGGAAGTTTATGGTGCAGCTGATGGCAAAGCCCCCCAGGCCAGCCAGGGAGTCACCATAGGAGGGAGAGTGAAGGTGTCCTATGAAAATCTGGGGAAGTGCCAGCAGGGCAAAGCCAAAGCATTCCCAGGCCATGCTGTAGCCAGGCACAATGCATCACATCAGTCAGGGCTGGCAGGAACCTGGGGGACAAAGGTCAGGGAGGGGGACATGAGTGCCAAATGCTGCCCCAGGCCTGCTGGCAAGGCACACACAGGATAAGAGGTGAGTCTAGGCTGGCAGAGCAGACCCCATTTTCCTGATGCCCCATGGGGCTGCAATGCATCCACCATTCTCCACTGACAGATCCAGTCCCAACCACACGGGTCTCCAGGATGGATACTGCTCCAGTGAGGCCTTTCACAGACACAGGTGAGTGGAGTCTCATGGTGGAAAACACCAGATTTGCACTGGCAAGGCCAGGGTGGCAAACATCATCCCAGACCAGCTCCACATCTGGCTGCTGTGCTTGTGGCAGATACAGGCTGCAGGGAACAAACCCTGGCATGCCAAATCCCAGGCATTATCCAGGCAGGAGCTGCACTCCTGACTCCCACCCACACGCCCCTTGGTGGCGGTGTTTGCAGCCTGCAGTTGGCTGTTTGTTTTCACACAGGGATGCCCCATCCCTGGAAGTGTCCAAGGCCAGGTTAGAAGGCGCTTGGAGCTATCTGGTTGGTGGAAGGTGTCCCTGCCCACGGCAGGGCATGGAACGAGATCCCCTTAAGATCCCTTCCAAACGGAACCATCCCGGCATTCTGTGACTGCCTCGGCCCATTCTCGGTTAGGATTTAAAGGCCGTCCAAAGCAGGGGGGGACTGGCGGCTCCCGGCTCCCGTGTCCCCCGGCCGCGGTGACAGCGCTGTCCCCCCGCCTTAGGAAAGTTAATCCACAAACACCAGAGGTTTATGTCCAAAAAGGAGACAGAGGAGGCCTTTTAGTTTATTCAAATAAAGGGAGAGGCCATGGAGCATTCCCCTGGCATCTCTCAAAGTTTTGGAGGACCCAGCCTCCTTTTTATCCCAGTTTCCCAGCCACATTTCCCTTCTCTCTTTCCCCATTGGCTGAGGTACTTGTTAGGGGTTCAGGCTTCCCAGAACACCTGATACTAAAGATTTCCCTCTAATGTATAACCTTCCCTTTTAATTTTTAATTCTTATGGAATTTATGGGGTTTTCTTCCCCATTGTTTCTTTCATCTTTCAATGTCCAATTTCATTTATCAGCAAACCTAAAGTTTATTTGTAAAAGCAAATATCTTTTTCCATTCATCAATCAATGGAATCCTTCCCATTGTTTCTTTTATCTCCCAGCCCTAGTTTTATCTGCCAGCAGACCCACAGCTTGTTTGTAAAGACAAATCCACTATTCCTCCCACCCCGCAGGTTCCCCGCGGCTCGCCCCGTCCCCACTGCTGTACGGGCTGCCGGCCGCGCTGGGCGGCGCCGCGCTGGGCGCGCTGCTGGCGGCGGCGCTGGGCTGCTGGCGGCGGCGGCGGAGGAAGGACGGTGAGCAGCGACAAACCCAGCCGGGGCGGGCGGTGGGGACAGCCCCGGGAGGAGGGGACAGGTGGGAGGTGGAGGGCCGGGTCCGAGGTGACGGGCGGGAGGGACAGTCCCATCCCCATCACTCCCATCCCCATCACTCCCATCCCCATCACTCCCATCCCCATCGCTCCCATCCCCATCACTCCCATCCCCATCACTCCCATCCCCATCACTCCCATCCCCATCGCTCCCATCCCCATCGCTCCCATCTCCATCACGCCCATCCCCATCGCTTCCATCCCCATCGCTCCCATCTCCATCACTCCCATCTCCATCACTCCCATTCCCATCACTCCCATCTCCATCACTCCCATCTCCATCGCTCCTATCCCCATCACTCCCATCCCCATCACTCCCATTGCATCACTCCCATCCCCATCACTCCCATCGCCATCATTCCCATCCCTGGTTGATCCCTTCCAGAGAGAAGCCTGTGGGAGGGTTATTCCCAAAAACGTTTTGTTCTATGACACATAAAACAAGTCGATGCATATCTTAGATTCTTTTTTTTTTTTTTTTTTCAGAACCTCTCTATGAAGTTGCTTTGTGAGTGCAATTTTCTACTTGGGGCATTAAGACTGAGGGCACTACTGGTATTTGCTCCTAAAAAGCATGTTTGCTCAGGGAAAAGCAAAGATTTATTTGCCTTACAGGGGGAGGATCTGAGCACCTTGGCAGTTTAGTTAGCAACATGAGGACTTAACACGTGGTCACAGGAGATAGCCAGACTGTTCTTTAATATGGTGGAAAAACTGAAGAATACTCTGGATGCTTTTCTGTGCCTGTCACATGCCATGGGAAACCTGTTCTCTGTGGGAAGTTCTTGCCATTATTTAGGAAAGCAAAAGACAGAAATTTTCAGCTCTTCCTTTAAGTTCGCTCTGCACTTGCCTTTCTCTATAAGAAACATGTCTTAGTGCTTGGCCAAGTATTACTTTGCAGACTTCCTATTAGCATATGATTATACAAACACATCTTCTGCCCTATCCTCATTTCAATCTTCAACACCTTCATACGGCTTTCCTACTCAGAGACACACCACAGCCATCTGTATCAGTTTTTCCCAATTATTCTTGATATTTACTTTCCAAAGGCTGGACTGTCTGCTGGTAACTTTAGAGTATAACATGATAATGCTACGAGAGTTTATAGTACCAGTATCAACCAGTGCTTCTTTTTGTGTAATTCTTTTAACATCACTTTCTAGTGTCTTTCAGAGCCCTCCAGACCCTCACTAGAATAGTATGAATTTTGCTGTTCCACAGATTATGTGGTAGATCTTGTCTCTAAGGTGTAAATGAAGTGCCATCTGCTCTAATCATCCCTCTCACTCTGTCTCTCTGTCCCAGCCGCAGAACTGCAGATGTCGGCCTGCTGCACCCTGAGGTGGAAGTCCCTGCTAACTGCCTACAGAAGGAAACGTACTCTAGCCCTGAAAAGACCACCATGAAAGACAGGAAAAGCCCTGAGTATGAGAATCTTGTGACTGCAATGGAATCTCAATATGAAACAGAAGGAATTTTGTAAAGTGCCAGCTTTTCCACATAAGCAGCCATGCAGGGCTGCAGGTACTGAAGAATGAACCCAGCAGAAGAAAACTCTTCCTCCTGTTGTTCCTCTGTTCTGCTCTCACTGCTTGCTTTAACCCAGAGGAGCTGCATAACCTTTTGGTCTTTGGCAGACCAGGCCCTGCCTGCAGGAGCAGAAACCCCCAGCCAACTGTTTGCTTACCCACTTCTATAGAGCAAGTTGTTTCTGAGCAGCCTGAAGGACCCAGGGCAGGAAGAAAGGATCTGAAGGAGTGAGAACATGAAATTCTTTAGCCTGTAAATCCAGGAGTAGTTGGTGCAATGCTGCCAGTCAGTAACACTAGCAAGGTACACTCTCCAATGTGTGTTCCTGTTAAGACATCCCTGTTAAGGCAGCAAGGAACCAGGATTGTGCTGGAAATGGAGATCCTATGGCTTTTGCAGTTCAGCAAATACTGGTTGTACATCCTGCCTGTGCTTGAGTCTTTCTTTTTTTTTTTTCTTTTTTTTTTTGTTACAGCATGGTAATGGGACCACAGAGGGGAGGTTGATGTCCCAGGAATGCCATTTTTGCTGTCAGACTGGAGCTCAGTGCTCAGAGAGAGGGAATGAGTCTCTGAACTGTCACCCACTAGTTTTCTCCTGGAAAACAAGAGCTGATATTGAAGGAAATGCTGGCATTTAGTCTTTACAGTATGGGGGGTAGAGGCATGATAAAATAGAGAGAAATTCGAGGCATTTGGATAATGATTAAGGGACCTCTCTGAATACAACAGGCTGACACCAATTTACTCTGGGGGATGTAAGTCAATCTGTGTGATTACTAATGCTGACCTGTAGTGCAACATGGATGCAATTCCTGCCTTCAGCTGCAGTGCATTCCCTACAGTACACTGTCACTCAGCAGCCTGGTTTGCCTTGTCACTGTTAACTGTTTCCATCTTGCCTGGACTGCAGTGCTGCTGTCAGCTCTGTCCTCTCTGTCTGTACCTCCAGCCAGCATCCCTTTGTCCTCCAGGGACTTGGCAGGGAGAAGGAATGCCTCCTGGCTTTAGCAAACCAAATTTGTAAGAATTACTGGCTTTTTTTATATCAGTGGGTGCAGCAAGGAAAGCATGGGGAAGCAGCTGAGCTCAAGTTACACACACCCTCCTGCTTGGCCCTGACTTCACCCACAAGGTTCATCTCTGCTGCCATGAATCATCTCTTTTTGGGTCAGCAGCCTAACAGCAGGGTCACTTTGCTGCTTGTGGCCTGAGTGCTATGTAGAGCCACACTTTTACCTTTACAGCTCTGAACTACAGGATGTGAGCTGGGAAAGATCAGAATAAAAAAGGTCTCCTGCCTATATTGTGAGGGCTTCACAAGCATGGTGACAGCCATGCAGGGAGGGCTGTGCTGGCTGTCAGACTGCACTCCAGGGAGGCAGACAGGATCCAGTTTGTCCCCGTGGGACTCATGGCAGCCAGCCCTGAAGAACCCATGCTGCAGAAGCTGCTGACATCAGCAGTTCCAGGGGTGGTGCAGAACAAAGGAGTTGAGAGGAATGGAGAGCTGCAGCCACGCTCATGCAGGGCAGTGGCATACGGTGCAAGGTCAATACTGGGTGAGAAGGGAACTGAAAATTTCTCAGCTTCCCCATCCTTACCTCAGCAAATTTAGGCCCAAAACACATGACATGGCACTCTCCTTCCCCCTCCCCCCCCCCCATATAATCCTCATTCATTTTCAATTAGCTTGGTATTTTGTGCAAGTTTTCCTGCTGTTAAAAGCTCTGAGCTCCAGGTTCACTCATTGACTATGTAACACCATGGTTTTTTCCATCTTGTGATTCCTCCCAGCACTGATCTGCTCTGACAAGGTGTGGATACCTTCCTCAGAAGACATGAAGCCTGGGAGAAGATACAGAGGAAGAAGGCAACAGGAGTTAAGAAAGGGGGAGCAGATGGACCCAGATGGACCAGCCCCCATGTACTCCATGTTGTCACTCCTCTAGTTAGGGCAGAAACAGGACTTTGGTCACAAGTAGCAGAAGAGTGGGAACATCAGAAGCCTGTCTCCAGTGCTGAGGTGGTTTTCCCTGGGTAACAAGTGTGTGATTATTTCTTTATTTTACTTTTAGTGTGTTTTCCATGTTTCTAGTAAAACCTGTTGGCAACAGAATGTTTTCTTCTGAAAGCCACAGAGGGTTCTGCCGTGTTGCATCACTATCAAACCCGAAAACTTCTCCTTTCCTTGCACTGTGTTCATCTGCTGAGCTCTGCTCCAGAAGGGAAGGAAAAGTTCAGCTTCTGCTCTGAAAGGACACTGCTCCGCAAAAACACACTAACTCAAGTGGCCAGCACAGTGTCATGAGACTCACAGTTCCCCTTGCAGTGCCTGTCCCATGGAGGGGACCTGCTGGCTTTTACAACTGCTGGGTTTGTACCATACTTCAGAGCAGGGAGGTGGGAGATGAAGTCCCAGAGAAATTTGTACCGCTGTAATTTGATGCTTGTTCTTGTAAGAGAGGAAGGGGTTTACTTTCTTCCCCTTCACCCTAGTCATCTGGAAGGATCTGGGAGCTGAAGGGAAGAGTTATCTAAAAAGCAGAGGGTAAACTACTGGAAGCAAATATTGAAAATGCATGAGAAAACAAGAATGAAGGGCATAAACAAACCCTTGGCGGCTGTGGTGCAAAGGAGGCTGGGTGTGTAGAAACCTCGAGGTTTGAGTGACAGCAGGGCTTGGGGCTGACATGGCTGTGTGCTTCATGGAGGAGCCACTGGGGACAAAGCAAAGCCTGAAATCTTAGACCTTGTTCTCTTTTGAAGCTAACCTCAGTGATAAAGATCAGAGTGATGTCTGTGAGTCATGAGGAGGTGCTTGAGAGAGACCATGGGAATGTGAGTCACAACCAGTAGTGCCATTTCTGACCACTTGTGGACCATGTTTGTCCAGAAGTGCACAAGCTAGTCAAAAAGCAGAACACAATTGCTTAGGCAATGATATACATTCATGGGTTCCAGCTTAGTACAAACTCCAGGTTCTTCAAAATATTTACTAAGAAATAGTTGCAATAAAAAGCCCAAAAGCTTAGTATTCAAGTTTATTAATGCTCTCAAATATTGCAAAATTTTCTGGTGGTACTGTCTTAAAACTAGTCAGTAGAGTCTTGGGATTTTTTTTTTATTCTTGAGTTTTCCATGTCAAATGCTTCCAGAGAATTTGATTTGTCAAATTGGGCTGGATGCTGCCCCTGTCATTCCTCCACCGTGACATATCTGAAATGCTACAAGTCAGTTACTGAAAACACTTAGCAATCATTACATCTTCAAGTGGGATGATTTAGAGGGAATTACTTTAATTAAATAGCAGAATAGGCAACCTTGCTGCAAGTGCTGACTAGGAATGAGACTTGCAAAAACAAGAAGTCTTCTCCAAACAGCAAGGCTCCCAGGAGGGGCAATAGACTCCATAGCCTAATTTAAAACAGCTTGAATCAACATGCATTTTTCACAGGCTAATGGGCCAGAGGGAAGTTAATGAGCAGCCTCATTAGTTTGTACTCCATATAAAATGATTACTACACGTCCAAAGGCAAGATTTTTTATTATGGATAATGCTGCCTTTAGCCATGATGTTGTGATTATAGTTGCCAAGATCCTTGTTAACTGAGCTTAATTTACAGCTGGCTAGTTAATGCTGTGTAAGAGAACAGCATTGTATTTGGATGCAAATAACAAGGACCCAGGGCACAATTCCCTGTCTTCACAGTGCAGAGAAGTTGCACCAGCACCACTTCTTTGATTTACTGTTGGGAGGGATACCCCAACAGATACTTCCAAAACCGGGGTGGAAGGGAAACCTGGCAGCACAGGATCCTTCAGGTGTTCTGGAACAATGGGATGGGCTGCTCAGTACCTCGGTGGGTTTCTGGAGAAATGCCGAAAGGAAGGCTCCTGCCAGAGCAGGAGGAAAGGGCTGCACCCCCGGCGTCGCGTTGCTCAGCAGTGCCTCACTTGGGGTATTTGACAAACTGACACTCTGCACACTGAGTGTCGGACTCAGCTTGTCAAATACACGCAGTGCCACACTGCAGCTCCCGGGGTCACGGTGGCCTCGCCGGATGCCAGCCTGGGCACACAGAGGGAAAAGAAGCACAGCAGCTGTTGTTAACTTCACAGGCTTTTTCCAGTTAGCAAAAAGCATCATTTATCCTCCCATATTTCCCCCTCCTGCACTCTTTTTGGGTGAGAGAGAACCACATCAGCAGACACTGCCTTCTGCTGCTGAGGAAAATATTCACTCTATTAATTCAGAAGTCAGAAAAAGAAGTACAACTTTGCCCCTGGGCATACATATAGGGGTTAATCACTGACTCTGTTGGAGGCTCCTCCATTTGGCAGGATACTATAAAGATTATGATGCTGAAAGAAAACCAAGCTCCACAAAGGGAAACAATTAACTTCTTCAGAAGTGAAGTGAAACTTTCTCTTCCGTTGACAAACTAACCCCCTTCTGCTTCATTTCTAGCGAACAGAGAAAGCCTTTCCTGCAATAAGTGGAGCTTTCCACCTCCAAACACTGGCATAATCCAGCCTTTAAGGGTGAACATTATATTCACACACACACACACACACTTCTTGCACAAATATAAAATATACTGTTATTCCCTTGTTCTTTTAACAGGAGTGTGCAGGAAATGCAGAACTGCACCTAAAGAAAACTAAATAACAAACATACACAAAAGAATATGTTGCACAGTATTACTCTATTCTGTGTCCTTCTCAGATGTTGACTGTTTAGAAAATCAGTCTAGAAACAGATTTGAAATTTTGATACTGTACAGCTCTCCCAGAAAAATCCATGCTGGCTCCAAAGTCACACATCCATTTGGCACAACACTTTTTATGTCATTCATACTTTTTGTGGACATGTCCAGATATAGCTGAGTTTTTAGCATGGTGTTTTAGCTTCCTTACCAGTCCATGGATTTTAATTTCACATGACCAGCATCACCAGTTTGTGAGAAAGTAGTCATGCTATTTTTAGTATCAAAAGTAAAGACTGAAATGTTTGTAATTATATTTTTAAGGTAGACCATTAAAGACACTAAAATAGAATTAGATTAAGTATATTAACAGTATCATACAGTGGGCAATTCATCAACCATTTCCACCTCTAACTTCTGTGACTATTTTACACAGATGATCATAGAATTCCATCTAATATCACATACAGAAACATACCTGGAAAGGAAAAGGTTTTTTCAGGTGAAAACGTAGCAAATACATGTTCTCCAAAATCAGAAGAGAGTGGAGTAAGACTGAAGAGCAAGAAAACAGCAACAGCTTTCAAGGTAAAATCTGTTTCTCGACTGAGTCACTACCAGGCTTTGCAATTCTGGCATTCCCCTGTCTCCACCTTTGCCTTGGGTGCAATGTAGATAGTGACCATTTCTGTGCTCTGCCTCCTCATTCCAAATGCAGTTCAGCCATGGCAGATAAAACTATGTAGCAATGGATAAAATCAGCATATGCACTTCATGAAGATAAGAAAACTATGTTAATGAGCTGATTTAAGATCAGCCTACTGGAGTACAAGTGAACCTGTGATCCCCCAAAGGACTCTAAGCCATACCAAAACATGGGGAAGCCACTAGAGTAAGACTAAGCAGGCTCTTCCACGGGTATCAGTGACCAGATTGCCTTCAGCTTCAGTGCTGATGTCCAACAGGGGCAGATCTGGCCTTGGAGGGGGAAGAAGAAAAAAAGGCAGCACTGCTTCTGCAATTGAAGCTTAAAATAATCCCCCACTGTGGCTTTCTGAGGGGAAAAACAGCCACTTAAAATGTTGCTGTGAGGAACAGATAAGGGGTGGGGACACAATGGAGATAATTCTATCAGCAGATGGGAATGGAACTTGCAACTCTACCCGTAGAGATCATATCTAAAGTGAATGGATTTGTCATTGTCAGAGCTTCTGGTTTCAAGCTAAAGTGGGTATTCCCCAGTAAAAGCTCAGTGTTATAAAACTGAGCAATCTACTGCATACTCTGAAGGCCAAACAGAAAGAATTTTTCTTCCTGCATTCTGACATAAGTCAGTCCCTTACCAAATTCGCAAAAAGTCCCCTCCAGGCTGCACATCATCGCTCAGGTATTTTTACAGGGCTGTCAGACTGTTCTGGAACTTGTAATGAAAATAAATGAATAGTAAGATTATTGGATAGATTCAACTCTAAACTTAATAACAGCGTGCATGTAAGTGTGGCTGTGTGGTTTTCACATGCTGAGTACCAGAGCCCTAGGATGCAGCCATTTCAAGGCATGCATTTATTTTGCAGGATTTGAACTGGAATCAAGGTCATCTCTGTTCTCCCCTTGGTGAAACACAAATCACAGCCTGAATTGAAAGCAAGAATCCCCACTGATCTGTGGCAACAGGGTCTGCTGAACCCCTGGCCAGCGGAAACCTTGGGTTGTGCTTCTCCTAGGAGCTGGAAGCCTTTGTCATAACAGAGACAAATAAGGCTTTGCTCATGGCAGGCTTCCACTGGATGCTGTCCTGCTCCATATATGACCTTCCTATGCCCCCAGCCCTGCAGTGGACACTGCAAGAAGCTTTGCCATAATAATGCTGGTTCACTTCAAAGCCCCCAGGAAGGGCCTGATAATGCCCCCATTACCTTCAGGTCACCCTCACATGGTCGCACAGCCCCTGCACTCCCCTGAGCCCCACAGCCCCCGTCCCTGCACACTGGATTCTGTCCCCATCCCCAGACACCCAAAGAGAGGAAGAGGGTAAGCGCAGTAAACTTTCATCTGCTCTACTGAAACCATGGGGACAGTGAGAAATGGAGCTGAAGAGAACGCTCGCACACGGCTGGGACAGGGTCTCTCCCTGCTTACACCCTCCTCCATCCCACACCCTCCCCTGCTCATTGTGAGCTGCCTCATCTATGACTAATTTAGATCAAAACCTACCACTGCCAGCAGCTCACAGGCAGCATGTGTGTGTCTGTGAGCTGAGGGAGCACACACACATGTACCCTGCTGCTGAGTAGGGCTACAGATCACTGCTAATTATAATTCATCTTCATCAAGGAGCCAGGGCACAGTGCTCCCTGGCTGGGACCAGTGCCATTCCATCCCTGAGCCTGCCCTCCCCAAGCACACCCAGCTGAATGCTACCTCATCCCTGAAAGGAGACACCAAAAATCCCCTCTGGCTTAGGCAGACGCAGCCCAGCACCGAAGGGCAGCAGCCCAAACCCAAGCAGGATTAAGACCCCTCAAAGTTCGAGGTGTAACACGGGGTGGGAGGACAGCTTTCTTCATTGCCAGGAACATGGGCACCCCACACCTTTCGGTGTCCCAACACCTACGGGCCTTTGGGATGAAGCCCAAAGGACACATCCTCCCCTGTCCCCAGCCCCCCTTCCGTGGGCAGGACGGGGACCTGGCACCTACCATGGCGGGGCCGTGCAGAGCCATGTCAGGCCAGGCCGGCAGCGCGGGGCTCAGCGGGGGTCGGCAGGAGCCGGTGGGGGCTCAGCCCGGGCACACAGCTCGGTTTTGAAGGGGCTGCTCCTCCTTCAAGAGGAAGCTGCGAATGGGGAAGATAAGGCTGAGGTTAGATAACAGGAAATGTCTGGATGTGAGTGACAACACATCCAGGTTGTGAAAGCAGCTCTCCCCATCCTGCACGAGGCTCACGAGCGGTGTGAGGGCGAGTGCCGCGGCCTTTGTCCAGTGCAGCCATGACGCTCAGGGCCGGGCACGCAGGGCCTGTAGCACACAGCCACCGGCAGGGCAAGGATGCGCACCGGGGAGGCTGTGAGCAGCCACACCAACTGTCCCCAGCCCGGCCACCTCCATCCCACAGCGGGCAGGCTCCACTGCCCTGGTTCTGAGGAGCCATGCAGGGGGCTGTGAAGGCACAAACAGCCACAAGGGCTCTGGGTCAGGACACAGCCTCATGCCCAGGGGTGGATCTCTCACCTTGAGAGGAGTCTGAGTGAGGTGCAGGGAAGCAGAGTTCTGTCCTCAGGGCTCCAGCCATTGCAGGAGGTTTTCTTCCAAAAGCTGCCTTGCAAGGCCCACCTTGCTTTTGAACTCATGGCCATGCCTCAGCTCTTCTGTTCCCTTGCACTCACATGAGCAGAGAGGTTTTGCTTTCCCAGTTCCAGCACCCAACCAAGGAGCTGGCCCTGCCTCTGTGCCCCTGCTGGTCCCTCCAAGCACCCTCTGGTGTCCACTGATGTCCCTGTCCTGGAGCATCCACAATGCCGGCACAGAAAAGTAAACGCCAGTGGATAGCTCAGATTTGTAACCAAAGCAAGTCCCAGAGTTTCTCCTCTCCTGTCCCCTCCCTGTACCGCCTTCAGTATGAGGCAGTCTCAAGTGGCACCTAGAATCAGTGCTGTTTTCATCCAGCCTGGCCAGAACCTCAGCTGGCCAGCACAGCTGTGGGGACAGAGACCTGCAAGCTACATGTGCCCAGCAAACCCAGGAATGTGAGAGGCATTCCTCATCTTTCTAGGCCAGTATGATACACAGTATATTTTGTAAAGCCAGGATTCATTAAAAATTTTTTGCTCTGTGTCTGCACCTTCCCAGGCATGTTTGCCATCCGCTAGCCCTGATGGTGCGATGGACACTTGAGGGATATCCCTCTTGTAGGATTAGTTTTCCCACTCCCAGCATTCAGCTGCAGCTCTTCCTTTCCAGTTTTGCCTCCCCACTGCTGTCTGGCTCTTCAACCAAACCCCACAGACAGCCTCCAGTGCTGGTGGCTGGGGCCTCCCCTAGTCCAGCAGCTTTCAGTTACATTATCAGCGTGCCAGGACTGCAACCACAGACTTTATGTTTCTGCAGCTCTGACCAAACCCCTAATCTGGAAAGCACTTATTTATGCCTCCAAGTAACTGAGCCCCCTGGGAGCACCCACAAGGTACTTCTGAGACTCTGTGCAGACACAGTAAGACCAGCCAGCCTGCCAACAGTCAAACCCATTCCCTGTGCCTGAGGAAAAAGCAGATAATGAGGAATACAGTTACTGTCTAGTTCCTCTTTAATTTGCCCGTGTTTTAAAATATACAGTAAAAGAGGAATGGACAGGTCTGGGTGGTTTTGTTCTGTTTTTACTTTGGTTTTAACTGGCTGCAAGGAGTAGGGCTGTTCATGTAGTTTTTTATGCAAGCCAGCATGAGCTTGAGTCCATGAAGGCCTTCTAGCCAACATGCCACCAGAAACCTGAGACTCATCAGCTGTGGCAGTGGGAGATCAAGCATCCTCCCCCAGCCAGGACACTCTGCCTTGCCTGCACCTGACCCCAGCCCAGTCCTGTGGGCCCACAGTAACATCCACGGTGGAAGGCTCTCAGGGAAGCTGATTTCCTCCATACTTTGCAGATGTCACCACACTGTCCTACTCTGTGCAACAGCCTTGAAATCACACTCGGCATTTCCCAATGAAGGGACTGCTTTCAGTGCACTTGCAGTGCGCACAGCTCTTAGCTTGCTCTGGGAAGAGGAAGAAAGGAGGTAGAGAAGCTGTGGGCATCACAGACTGCCATCAAATAATGTTTCAGAGGCTTTTGCATACTGCTCCCCAAATTTTCTTGGAAAATCACTTGGAAAACAGTGCATCCATTTGATTAGCATGCAGCAAATTCTCTCACACAACAGTCTCAAATTCTTGTACTTTTTACCTGCCATAAAGTAGGACATGAAGGATTAGCAGGTTTGTACTGGACATGGAAAAACTGGGACTCATTTAATTCCTATGCTGCTCTGTGCAGATCAATCCATGCAGACATTAAAAAAAAAAGGACATGGAACTCTTGGAGCAAGTGCAGAGCAGATCCACAAAGTTGATAAGAGGACTGGAGCACCTCCCTGACAAAGACAGGGAAAAGAGTTGAGGCTGTTCAGCCTGGAGAAGAAAAGAATGTGTGAAGACCTTATAGCAACTTCAGTATTTGAAGGACCTACAGATACTGGAAGCTGGAGAGGGACCCTTCATCAAGAACTGTAGTGACAGGACAAGGAGTAATGGGTGCAAATTGAAAGAGAGGAAATTTAGGCTGGATATTAGGAAGAAATTATTTACTGTAAAGGTGGGGAGATACTGGAACAAATTGCCCAGGGAAGTTGTGAAAGGCCCAACCCTGTCACAGTTCAAGGCCAGGCTGGATAAGGCCTTGAGCAAGCTGGTCTAGTGGAAGGTGTCCCTGCTCATGGCAGGGGGAGTTGGGACTAGATAATCTTTAATGTTCCTTCCAACTTTTAACTTTCTATGTTTCTGTGATCCAAACTGACTTAGCCAAGGCCAGGTGATTGCAGAATCTGGCCCTTGGTCAGCAAGCCTTCACAGCACACAGAATTAAGTCCATCAGTTTTGAAGCCACCATATGAAAGGATGGAAAGACAAATTATTTATACATCTAATTCAAAAATACCAAACCACTCTTCTGAAGTTTCTCCTCCCAGGTGAAGAATACTATTATTTACTCCTGCGTTGGCTAACTGTTCAAATTGTTTTCCTTCATCCTTAGCTCTTGGAGAGCTTTCAGACTAAATCTCAGAGAGCCAGTTGCTAGCAGACTTTCTCCTGAGCTATCTGTGAGAACAGCAGGCACTGCCTTGCCCTGCAGCGAGGTGTTAATGACCCAGGGTCTAACAAAGCCAGCAGTGACCCCTCCTGCAGTCAGCTCCACCAAAGCCAGCAGTGACCCTTCCACCAGTCAGCTATAACACCATCCTTCTCGGTTTGTCCAGATGTGGGTGAGCTTTGACACTTGTCATCATTACAGGTGCTGCTTGGGAGAAGCTGTGAGGCCCAGTGAGAGCCCAGCATGAATGCACATGGGGGAAAGGGTGAAAAGAAGGGTGTTTATGTGGTGTTTATGTGAGCAACCTCAGTGACCATGTGAATGAGGAGAGGAGGACAGGGGAAGCCAGGAGCAGCCCTGAGCTGCCACTGCAGCACTTCCCCCCTGTGCCTCTGGAAGCAGTCATGGTGCTGGATTCTCCAGGGAGCAAGATGGGGTGAGTGTTTTCACAGTTCCTTTCCTCCAGAAGATGGCTAATTATGACAGCTTAGCTCCAGGCACTAAACCAGCTTGTAATGGTGCAGAAAAATATCACAACTATTCCTTTAAGGCCAAGCCATGCATGATGGAGGAACTCCCTTGGGAGGTCTTTCATCCCTACATATGGGGAGGGATCTCTTCAGCAAGCAAGGTTAGAAACATTTCATCCTCACCACAAGCCTGCCTCTAGAACAAGACTTCTCAACTGCCACATCTTGTCAGCAAAACTCACTTAGCTGAGCCCTGCCTCACTGGCCAGCCTGAGCTTTGAGTTGTGTGAACATCTTGTTCCCATTTCCATTCTTCACCTCGTTCAGAAAGAAAAACAAATCAACACACCACGTGGACCTCCAAGTTTTGCTGTCAGTGCCATCCTCCCTTCCTGCCCTCTTGCCCTCTTTTCTGGCAGGTGCACAGCAACAAGAGTCAGAGGCTGGGCTCCAGCAAACAGCGGATATTTCTGTTCATGGCTGATTATGTGTTTGGCACACTTGTTTTAGACCTCTGGTTAAGGGGTGGGGGGAAATGAGAAAGAGAGACAGAGACAGAGACAGAGGAAAAAAAAAAGGCAGACACCAACCAAGAGGTTCAAAGCTGGTTTTCAGATGGACAGTGAGAGATAAGAAAACCCCACTAACTGTCACAGCTACTGAATGACCCAGAAGACATCCTGTACCTAATACACTGTTAAGAATAGCATTCAGGGAACAGTAGTAGTGTTGATATTTAATCCTAAAGAAGTAGCAAAATAGCACCAGCCAGAGGTCAAGTAAGTTCACGTAGCTTTGACTTATTCTTATTTAATTTTAATGAGTACACTTGGATTTTTATATGAGTGGAGGAAAACCAGACTTCCTTTTTTTCCCCAGGTCTGGAATACCTGTTCAGTTGAGACCAGTTCTCTGTTCATAGGTGCTAAGTAACCTTGTCTAGAGATTTTGCTTCAAAATAAAGTTGTATTGCAGCCACCTTAATTCCTTAATTTCCTTAATTCTAATGCATCATTGAAAAATAAAGCTGCATTTTCCATATTTGCTCCATCAAAAGACTATCTTTTTTCTTGCAGTAATCTTATTACATGGCTAGACAAAGAGTAAAGTCTTACTCTAGGTCTGAAAGATTGACAGACTTTATCTCCTAAAGAAATCATGAGCTATGGAACTGCTTTATTCACTGCTGACATCAATACAGTTACTTCTGAGAACAGAATCCAACCCTAGAATTCTAAAAAGACAATTGTGGATTCATAGATCTATTGGTTTTTTTTCATAAAAAAAAAATTTAACAAGCATTTAAGTTGTCAAAGACGGGATTGTGCCAATTCTTTTTCACAGACAATGAAGACAGAGAGCAACTGCGCTTCTGACACTCATCACTGAACATGCAGTAACTAAATTTTTTTTTCTCTGCATATTACTTTCAGAAACCACACATCAGCCAAGTTTCTCTGCTGCCACTTTCTGGAGATCCTACCAAATGAATATCCTGGGTACAGAGCACTGGTGATGGCTACAAGGCATGGCAGGCAAAGGCCTGTGGTGAACCTGCACACTCCTGCTCTGCAGCTGCAGTCTCTGTGCCACGCCAGGCTCTCTCCCACATGGGAATACAACAGGAAAAGCAGCTCTGCAGTGGTGCTCTCAGACTGCCCTCTCAATGCTGGCAAAAGCAATTGGCAGTCAGGAAAGAAAACCACATCAGGGCTTTCATGTTTGGAGATACCACTTCCAAGGCTCCTAAGGCACAGATAACTGGAAACCAGGACTGCAGCTAGAGAGATACTAGTTGCCCAGTCTTTCCAGTCTTCCTTTAGCATCTGCTGCTGGTGAGCCCCAAGTGATAGAGTGCTGGGTCAGCCAGCCCTGAGTCTGACCCCGGGCAGATGTTCTGCTCTTCAGTTAAGCCTCAGAACTGACTGCAGGAACAGCATGGAACCAACACACCAGGAACACCTAAACGCCAAGTTGGTGTGTTTATCAGTCCTGCACTCCACAGGCAACTGCTGCAGTGTCACAGAGATGTCCCTCAGCGCTGACCACTGTCAGACCTTTCACTCTGGGCTTCTGGGAGGAGGCAGATGTGCAGTTATGTCTCACCCCCCCTTTTGGAACACAGAGGGCATTTCGACACTGCTGCCTCTGCTTGCAGAGTCACTGTCAAAGGGAAGTCCATGACCACGGGGCTCTGGCTCGCAGCTCGCCTGCTGTGTTGCTCAACAGTGACAGTTGGGTTTACATCAGCCACCTTTCTCTGTGGCAATGAAGTGCTTCCCAAAGACCATCACACCAGAACAGAAGGGGGTTTCTGTACAACACACCTCTGTCTCTCAGTACGTGAAGTATCATGCTACTAGGCCACCTCGTAGTCATTACATCAAACCTCCCCTTTTGGGACACAGAAGTTGTTCACAGACATTGTGAAAAAAAATGTCTGTCACAGCAGGATGACCTACTTCATAAGACCTCTTCAGAGTGGCACAAGAAAAGCCAAAACAGAGTTGTGTGGGTTGGTATAACTGCCAACGATTTTGCAAAAGTGGGAAGCCTGATTTTCATAAGCATTGCCTTGGCTGCTGAAAGGCTTCTCACCCTTCCCAAGAGGAAAACTGTATTTTGAGAGAAGGCCACAGCCCTTTCTTTTCTTTTGGACTCTTAAGAGATTATTCATTAAGGGCAGCCTTTTCTTTTCTTTTGGACTCTTAAGAGATTATTCATTAAGTCATATGCCTTCACACTATAGCTGAACTGGGATAGACACACCAAACAGACCAGAATCTCTCCAACAGCCATTATCTATTTCCATCACATCTTCCCTCTTGTGCTGGAGCTTTTGAGACATTTCAGGGTGTTTTCCAGTCCAGTGAAATTCTATCAGCACACCTCTTCCCTCTGCAGTGCCTCATGTGACAGCCTAGAGCAGCGATGCAGGCTGAAAGTCCAGCCTGTAGCATTGGGGATTTCTCCCCCTTCCCAAAGCAGCTGAGTTGCTTCACATCCTTTACTCAGTCAGGTATGAATCAGAGATCCCTTCAGGCAAGAGCATGGAAATACATGGAAGGAAAGAGGTTTTATTGACCCTGATGGCTTAATCTTATCCCAGGATGTGAATGAGCTTTAACAACGCTCAGACTAAAAAGTTCAAACATAGACACAAATGTCTCTTTCCAAAGCAGCTTATGGAACATTGCACAAATCCAACAAGGCACATAAGGTCTATTTTAAGCAGCACCCCAGCCTTATCCAGACAGTGAACTTACACTTGGCACCAAGACAGACAAGAAATTGCCCATCAGAGCACATGGCCTGAGTGAGGTGTTAGTGTTAGAGCTCTGATTATCCGCTGAAATGCCCACAGGCAAGGAGTCTGGCCAGGCCATCCATCTGCCTGCAGGGCTGGTCGGAAGGGCTGGCAGGGACACAGCCCTTCTCGTGGTTTTCTGTAAAAGGCTGAGCAAACGCGAATGTTGAATCTTAAACCTGGAGCAGACAGGGTAACTCGAGGCAGGGTCACTTCTCTGAGCAGGTAAATATCCAGCCCGATGGGCAGGCTGGGCAGGGACACAGCTGTTCCAGTAGCGTCCTGTCGGGAGAGCCTCAGCCGAGATTTGGGCAGGCCACAAAGACAAGTGTTTAAAAACTGTTCTGCTGTGTATCAGAGGTATATGTTATATTAAAGATTTAAAACGTTTTGGCAGATACAAAGTCAAATTTGGCGTGATTGGTGCAAAGAAGAGGGGAGAGACACAGAGGGAGAGACGCTGTGCTCCCAAAGTCACCGGGACACCGGGGACAGCAGCGCTGTCTCCGGAGATTGCAGGGGAGACTGAACTGCCCCGGCCTCGCAGAGCCGCCTCTCGGGACCAGACCGGGCTGGGCTTCCCCCAGCACAGAGCGGCTCTTGCTCAGGGCAGGGCCCGGAGCTGCGGAGGGGCCCGGAGTTGCGGAGGGGCCCGGCCGGGCCGGCGCTGGGGCGGAGCGGCCCCGCCGCCCGCGCTGCCGCCCGCGGCCGTCAGGTGTCGCTGCCGCGCCGCTCTCCGCCCGACCCGGCTCCAGCCCCGGGCCGGGCCCCGCTCCCGCCCCGGGCCCGGTCCAGCCCCAGCGCAGTCCGGGCGGCCCCTCTCTGCGGCCGCCGGCAGCGCCCTGAGGAACCCGCTGCCCGGCGGGGCCCGCGGCCGGCAGAGCCGCGCGTTCCGCGGCGGATGGTGCCGTGGAGGCTGCGTGGGAACATTCTTGGCGGTCCTGGGCTCGCGGCCTCTCCAGGGAGAGGACTGCTGGTCAGAAAGGGACAAGGACGACTTTCAGGCGGGGGTGGGGGGGCCGGTTTTATTTTTAAAATGCGTGTCAAAATACTGCAAATAAAATCCGAGCCGGCTGATGGGCCCGGAGGCTCATTCGCAGTCACAGCGCAGGGCAGTCCCGCTCAGTTACTGCAGAAAGCCACAGTACCGAGGAAATCCTTGTCCTGGGAATTGCCTTCCTGACAGCCCTGCTGTGGCCTTCGATATCGCTGTGTCAGCCACGGCTTTCTGCTGGGAGCCGGCTGGAAAAAAAAACTGGCGGGCCTGTCATTGTCAGTAATGGCGAGAACCTGGTTCTTGTCAGCCCCAAACCATAACCAAACTCCCCCTGCTCTGAAAGCCATCTCCATCCCTGTCCCAGCGCTGCTGCCAAGCACAGCAAAGTGTTTCTGGGTACTCTCTGCGCACAGCTGATGGCAAACACCTGACATGGACCTGATTCCTGGGCACAGGGCACCTCATGCATCTGCACAGGATCACAGTGACCATCTTTCCCCCTCTGGTCTAACTTTGCTTCCTTCAGCCTGACCCAGTGAAGTTCTTCCTTGCTATCCGGCAGCTACAGTCTCTCAGGTTTTGCAGGTGTTTCCAGTTGGGGTGAGCACTGTAATGAGTTTCATGCTACTCATGCCTTGAGACAGGAAACTTGAGGAACAAAAAGGATGGGTGAGTGACAGAGTGCATCACACCGCCAGCACTGGGGGTGTGGATGTGGCATTGGCCAGGCTGCAAGTGAGTACTCACCACTGGAATGTCCTACAGGAAAGGGGCCTGTGCCAGGCCTGGGAGGATGCAAAATGAGGTGAGGAACTGAGCTGACCCACAGGCAGGTCACATCCTGAGGAAGGGGAACCCAGGGAGGGCAGAGACAGCAGGTTTGCCTGGGCTGGGAAGAGTGATGGCAATCACAGTGAAGCAGGGGCAAAAAGGGAGACATCATTGCTCTTCAGGAACGCCTGAGTTGAATCATCGGGAGTACCTGCAGTTTGCAGTGAGAGCTGGACTTCCTGTAACTATGTTGTGGGGGGGAGAGCCAAGGCCGTTGCAGACAAAATATCAGTGCCTGCTCTCTAGCAGTGTGGCCATGCCAGTGTGCCTCACTCCTGCAGCAGAGCCAGAGCTCCCTGTGCATCTCTGCAGGGCTCTGGCTCCCGACCCTGGGGTCCTACAAGCATTCCTGCTCACAGCTATACAGAGGTTGTTCATCCCCTTTGAGCAGCTCTCAAGTCACACTGTTACTGGTGCAATTTGTTGATGAAGATGTGGTTTGCAATGCCATTTTCTTAGGGAATGAAACATTTTGTTTCTTTACTCAGGGACACTTTTTTTTTTTTGCTTTAATCAATCTTTGGGAGATAAATAAAAGTATATATGCATACTGAGTGTGGCATGTTCCTTGTCACATTTCCTTTCATTTACTTGATGAAGTGAGAGGGCTTTCCAGTTTCTTTACATATATAACATTTTTCACTTGCAAAAACATGGGAAGAATAAAGTAAATGCATATTTCAGATACTTTTTCCTTTCAGCCCTTGGTTCTTAACCTTTTGCATCATGTGCCCATGGAAAAGATAAGTATTTCTTACTTCATGTGACCTGAGAATTTGGGGTTTTCTGTCTCTTAAACCTTTTCTCAGTTTACACAGACACACTTCCTGCATATACAGTGTGACGATAGCTTGAAAGCAAGTTTATCTTCCTCAATTTTTTTAGGTCACATAAAAAAGATTGGGAGCATTTCATTTCTCACAAAGTCCTGGCTTTAGCCTCTCTTGAGCTTGCCCCACGCTGACAGCATTTGGTTAGACCGTGCCTGTCCCAGACCTTGCCAGCAGTGGCACCAGGCAAGCTGCCTGTCCCATGAGAAGAGAGGTCCTGGTGGGTCCACTGCAGTGAAAACTCTTTCTCTCAGGAACAACTTGAAAGACACAAACGCCTAAAACCTTCTGCATTTCAGCTCTACACCCAATTTAAATACATTTGCAATGAAGTTCAACAAGGTCCAGTAAAGGCTAAACTGGCACAGTGGGACTGCTTCCCATTTTCTTTCATTCCTGTCTTTAAAGGAGGGTTTTTCTTGCAACAGAAAAGCTTCTTCCCTCCTAACCTGCAGCCCACAGCATGGCACAGCCAAGCCCTGAGGAGCCTGGATCACAGAGTCAGCCAGCCAGCCTGGTGCCCTCCCTTGGCCATGGTCCAGCCGGTGCCACCCAGCACAAACAGGGGGCAGGTGATGTGGGGATGTGCCCTCATCCTGCCCAGCAGCCGGAGAAGAGGAGGGGAGGGCAGTGGGATGAAACCCAGGTCCTGTGGGGTGCAGCCAGCTCTGCCCACACCTCTGAACCGAACAGAACAGGCCATTCCCGAGCCCCAGGATCAAACAGCAAGAGTTTGGTTGTGCCCACATTACAAAGCCCTCGAATCCACATGTGGAGCCTTTGTGTTCCTAAAGCATGAGCCTCAATTTTTCATGTAGTTTTTTTCAGCACATGAAAAAAACCATATCCCATGCTGCAGTTCATCTGAGCAGTGTTTGCATAGCATGGAGCTGTAAGCTTGCCCATGCTGCCTATTGGCAATTGCTCCTGATTTATGATATTGTCCAAACAGTGTTCAGGCATCATTTAGGAGAGTATTATTAGCAAAGGCTAAAGTAGTGCCAGGATGTGAGCAAATAATTAAGTAGGATAGACGATCACTGGTCCAGTGCTGAAGCTTTTAAGCTGAGAATGTTTTGTTCACAGCATAGCCACAGCCTGGGAATCAGTGGAAGCTGGAGGGATGTGATTTGGGAGATATGCAGTTTATACACTGCTCTGCCAACTGGGATATCCCATAGCATCAGGAAACCTTGGTCCTTCCAACACTGCCCTGCTTCTTCTTTTTCAGTGAACATCAGCTGCCATAACATAATTCATGCACTGTAATTTTTATATTCTTATATAAATAATCACAAAATCAGTTCTACTGTGAAGGTTGTTTTGGTTCAAAAGAGGAACATGAATGAAGTGTTGCACACTGTGTAGGGGTTCAGGCAGGAATGGGATGCAGTGGGTGTGCTGGGTCTGTAGCAAGCAGAGGATTGGCACCTGGAGAGCAGGAGGAGACTTTTCTCCAAGGAGAGTGACAGCATCACAGGTTCCATTGTGGTGCCATTCTTAGAGATTGTGGATACTTCAGGGCTGCATGCACTGATAAGATGGTTTTGAAGGGCTGCCTCGGTTGTTCTTCAAATGCCCAGGAAGTTTCTTTGCTCCTGCTATTTGTACAGAATACAAATACTATGGGAGCAGTATTGGGATCAGGAAGGAATCAATGTGGATTATTCCTAAAATCAGGGTGGTCTACATTTCCATGGAAAAATAGTCAAAAACATCTCAAGGTCGTTAAGTTAAAAGAAAAGCATTTGAGAATAAAGAGTTTTCATGTGTTTTGAAGTACATTAGACTCTCTTAAACAGCTAATTTTTTTCTCTTGAGCACAGCAGAAATTGCTCATGGTCAGTAATTGATCCAATACACTTCACCCTCTGCAAGTTTTCTGTTCTAACACTCCTCCCCACCATTTTCTTTATTTACTCACTGTTTAAAACCATTTGTGTTTCCAGTCTGAGATCACATCCTCTGCCACAGGCAGCTCCCAGCTGGGGTGCACTAATCAGCACCTGACCTTCCTAGTGAATACACCTGGCTCAGCTAGGGTGAGACTGCCAAGGGTCTGCCTTTTCTGCTGCCCTTCCCTAAATTATTATTTGTTCTCAGCAAGCTTTACATTATTTCATGATTTCTTAGATGTTTCTACCTGTCAGTTATTCCAGGGACTTTTGATGAAAAGCAGGTAGAAGAAAATCAAACTGGAAGACTACAAGGAGATACCTTTACTTCATGGCACCTCTTCCAAGCCTCACATCTGAAGTGGGAATATTCATATGCATGCAAAGGTACTTTGGCCTAGCAGAAGTTGGTTCCCTGCAGCGCATTCCTGAGCTGCAGACTGAGCCCAGACTAACATGATTTAAGTGGCAGGGCTTCCATCCCCTCACAGTGGGAAATGCTGCCAAGGTTTTACAAATCTTGCTGTTAGGGCATTTTTCTTACTAGGTTTCAATCTTAAGTATCCTTTTGCACAGTTGCATCCCACTAGTTTCAGATACAAGCTAAAATGAAGAAGAATTACCTGAAATGAAGCCAAGGGAAATGCATGAAGTGATGTTTGCAGAGTACATTGATAGAAGGGGACAGAATGTCCTTGGGAGAACAAAGAAATTGATAAATAACACATTTCATGATGCAGACACCAAAGGACTTTTATAACTGCTGTGAAGTCCCCATGTGTTAGCCTCATAGTGCAGACCTGCAAAGTGCTCGGGGTAGCTCAGGGCAGGGGATTGCAGGGTGGGCATTTGGATCTCGTGGGGTATCCAGCAGCCCCGTGCCTACCCCACCCAGCTGGGTCCTCTCCAGTGCTGGGCATCCCTCCCCACAGGGATCTTCTGGACCAGCTGGCTTGGGGAGTGCACAGACAAGTGAGGAGCTCCTAGGAGCAAGGCTCAGACTCAAGAAAAGGGCATTAATCTGACTCTAAGTGCCTGACAAACTTTGATTGTGTGAGAGCTGAACAGCACAGAGGGAATTTTAGTGATGCCTGCACTGGAAATGGATTGCTAGCCTAAACCCTGAGCAGAAGATCCAAGCCCAGCAACATCTGACAGTAGCTGTGATTGGTCCACAATCATTTGGCAAACAAAAAATAGTTTTAAACTGATTTAATCCTTCTGGCTTTTTCTAATAATCAGGTTAAGATGAGAGCCATGCTATGGACAGAAGGAAGGTCAGCAGATCCCCAGTATCTGTCAGGTGAGAGAATTAAGTGAAGAAGATGGATAAAGAGGAGAGATTCGATGAGGGTGATGGGAAAGAGGACAAAAAAAGAGGTAGTAGCAAAACTCAATAATGACAAATTGAATGAAGTGAGGATTTCTCAGTGAGTGGAGCAGCACCAAAACAAAGTCTGAACATTCTGGAGCATTGGACTGGTCCTGAAACCTAAACCATCCAAATCACTGCCAGCAGTTTTCTTTTGAAAGCTTCAGCTACCAGGGGAAAAGAACTGGAGATCCAGAGAACCTCACAAGCAGGTACAGCAGAGATGGCTGTGAGCTCTGTATCTTTTAGGTGATGTATTGGAGTTCTAATGGCAGCAACATGTATAACAAATGAGGTCAGCAGACTAATATTATTACAGCAAGTTCCACATGAATTAATCATGTTTGAGCCATGATAACAGAGGGTTGCTTAGTGTATTATCTCTGAGGCTCCCATCTCTCTGGCACTTGCTCTGAAGCCAGATGCCTTGGGATGGGGCATGGACTGGTTTTTTTCAAAAGAAAGCAAGCATTTCTTTCAAAAGCAGACTCATTTATTCTGTTTTATTCTTGGGTAGGTCAGGCTTTGGTAGCAGAAGCAGTTCCAAAACTGCAGTATGATATTTTTTGTAAGGTTTTATGTTGGGTTTTTCCCTCCTTTCTTTGCAAGATACTGAAAGGACCCTGGGAAAATTTCCCCCACCAGCCTTCTGGTTTTGAGATAAATATAATCTCTTTATAAAAACACACACTCACATAGCTTACAGCAGCCTTGTGCTGGATGTGGTGCGCACCATAAATCACACCACCTCACTGCCAAACCAAGTCTAAAACAAAATGTAAGAAACTTCCTAGTGAATGTCCATCTTTATTTCTGTCCTCAACAGCAGGAAACTCATGTGAAAGGTTTTTACTAGTCCTTGCACCAAAATAAAAGGTTTGAAAGATCTCCAGATAAAGGTTTTCCTGAATTAATAAACACATAGGTTAGTATACATCAATGAATAGAAACTCTTATGACCGTGAGAGGGAAAAGCCATGCAGGTGTGGAGCTGCTTGGGTGCCTGTGTGTGTGACATTGACAGGTCTGGTCACAGCACTGGCTTCCAGTGTGACCATCCTCCCTGATGCTGGGGCGCTGCCAGGCTGCTACCAAAGGAATGAGAAAATAAAGAGAATGAGAACTTTGACCAAACCCCCGGTAATCAGAGCAGTTGTTAGTTGACTTGCACATCGCAACAAAAGTTGAAGTTGGGTTAATGGCAGTGGCTTATCCATGGGCTATTTTTCTCAGTCTGGTCATCCCAGAATCACTGCTGTGCTTTACTTTGCAGTACAAAAGATGGCTCTGTGGCTCACATGTAGCAAGCAGGAAACCAGCAGGAAAGAGTGAAGATTCCACAAAAATTCCACCTTTTCCTGTATTACTGACTGTGCTGATGCTTTCTCTGTTCAGTTCTTGTTTGGCTCCTGGGCACTCACCCAGACTCACCCTCTGGCAGAGACAAAAAGTGCCATTCATGGACTGAAAATTGGAGCTTTGGTTCTGGGTAACCATTTGGCTGACAGATGTTTCTGCTTGCCTGTCTCCATCATCGCTTTTTCTCCAACTAATTCCTGTCCTAGGAAGTGTGTGGCACTAGTGCAGAGAAGGAATGAGGGAAACCCACAAAAAATTAAAAACATTTTCAAAGCCTGGGGGTGTGAATTTCTGACCTGTTGGCTGATGATGTTGGGAGGGTGTGCCTGCACCTCCAGGTATGGGTGGGAGCCTGGCTGCAGGGGATCTTTCATGTATGTCAAAGGCACAAGTTATACAACATCTCCCAGCTCTTGTTTCACGGGTCAGGAAGTGCCAGCAGTCCAAGGGTTCAGAGAAATGCTGTCTGACAAAATGTGCAGAGTTCAGCCCTGGTCCTACAAGGATGAGGGACAAACTAACCAAGGTTAATTTAAAAAAAATAGAAAAAGAAACATACGATAGATTTCATTTGTTTGTTTTTAACTGTTTGGTTTGTTTTCATTTTGTTTAATTTCTGAAATGTTTTGATCTTTGTACAAAAAAGTAAGAAAACAGAAAGAATTATGTTATTTTCTGTGTTCATTTGTCATGAGAATCACAAAAATCCAGATTGTTTTATTCCTAACTATGTCTATTAACTATACAGTGTCTCACAATGATCCCATAAAATCCTTGGGAACATGGACAGCAGAAAAGCTGCTCATTCTGTCCAAATGCCAGTGTGAGGAGGGAGGGTGTCACACGACTGTCACATCACCAGCTCTGGGACTGGCTCACAAGCCTCATTCTCTGACCCATCTCATGCACACAACTTGTGCCTCACAGTGTCCCAGGGCTCACACAACAATGGGGTTTTATTTCCCATCAGTGAGGCTGATGGGCCTCACTGTTCAAGGAGGGATGATGGCAAAGTTTTGTGTATGGGCATTGCTGCTTCTTAACAGAAATATTTTGAGGATTTCTGACTTCCTGGAGAGCTCTCTAAGCTGCTCCACCTTTGGAAGCACAGGACAATGGTGTTAGAGAGTAAGATTAAAATCTTGGAACTTTTACATGCATTTTTTCAGAAGGAGTGAGGTCACAGGAAAATTACTAAGTTGTTGGAAGGAGACTGGGACTGTTTCTAAACATTTGTCATTTTCCTACAAGGGATTTTTGCCACCTCAATAAGCAGCTGTCCAAGGCAGGAGGCAGTTGAGGGGAACACTTTGATGACACTTTGGCTGTTCTGGTCCTGCTGATGGTTCTAAGGGCGAGACAGTTTTGCAAAGCTCCTCCACCCAATTCAGAGCCCTGTGACTAACTCCCTGCACAGAGCCCATTTCCTCAGAACAGCAATCACAGGCTGCAGACAGCAGCCTGGTCCTGCCCCAGTACAGCCGGCACAGTCCAGCATGTCTGAGGGAGCCTTAACATGGGTGTGATACCCAGCCCAGGAATTCCAGTGTCACGAAGTAATTATTTGTAATAACTCAGAGTAACAATTTCCATATGTAGGACTCAAAAACAAGAACTACAGGTTAGGAGATAGATACAGCTTGTTAGATGAGAGCAGGATTTCCATGTCCTTTAAAATAAGATCTGTCCTGTTTTGTGTTTTGGTCTCCCCACCAAAATAAAATCAGCTGCAAACAGATGTGTCAGTGAGCAGAGGCAGAATTATTGCCAGAGGTGTGAGGTGGGGAGGGTTTGACATGGACTGAACTCTCAACACCATGATCATACTTTACTGATTAAAGAGCCTGAACAGATGCACCTTTCACTTCCAGTTTAGATTAAAACCTTGACTATCTCCTCCAGGTCAGCAAGTTTGGTGTTCAGGCTCTTTCAGGACTGTCCAGAATGTGGAAATTAATAGAGTGAGACAGACACAAACTGAGGTGTCCCTAAAAACTTCCATGCAAAGAAGCCTGTGTGCTTCCCTGCATGGAGGAATGGGATCTTCTTTGCTCATCCCTCAGAGAGTTCCTTTGTCCAGCTGGGCAGAAAAAGCCAGGAAGGTGAAGGTTGATGCCAAGGAGGATTTTTAGCTTGAATGGTGGCTTTTTTTTCCTCCTCCACCCCCCATTCCAACACACAAACACACAAACACACACACAGGGTCTGGCACACACAGATCCTGGAGCAAGGAAAGGAATTCCCTGCAGGACAGCAGGACACAGGCCAGGACCTCAGATGATACCTGCAGCTGGTGAGTCCTTGCCCTCACCCCACAGAACCTTCAGCCCTCCCAGTGCTCAGAGCTGGGTCAGCAGCCCCACACACAGAGCTTGCTCTGTTCCTGGGCACAGCATCACCCTGGCTGTGGCCAGCACAAATCCTCTGGCCCCCAGCCAGCCCACAGGGTTTCTTTCCCCCTTTCTCTGCCAAAGCAAATTGACTTGTGACACCTTTCCTGATGTTTTCATCATTTAAAGGGTGGAAAGCTGAAAGCCTGGCTTCACTGCCTTCACTTCCATGCCTCCTTTGTGCTCTCCCACCTAGATGTTAAATGGGCTCTTTCAGGGAGCACTGGCCATTGGAGTCACTGTGGGCAGGCAGGGGCACACGTGTGCTGCACCCACTGCCAGCACAGCCCAGGGGGAACAGTGCTACCCCAGCAGTGCATCCTGGCTCCTTTTGCTCCCAGTCTCCAGCATTTCAGCTCCCTGGGCCTTGGCCATCCTGCTGTTTTCATTTCAGAAAATCATATAACCTAGTTCATGCCTTCTCTGATATAAAGTATGTTGCAGGTTTTGACTGAATGATAAATAAGAATTTTTGTGCCCTGTAGATCATGGATCTTATGGTCATCTAAAACAATAATTTATAACTTCACAATCTCAGACAAGACCTTGTCCTGACAAGTGGATACCTTCTTCTACTTCCTGCACTGTAGCAGAAACCTAGTCCACATATACACTACAAGCTCACCTTCTCAGTCATACATGGTTTGCAGCATTCTTCCCAAACAGAATGAGAAAAGGCATGTCCATGAGTGAACTCTGACTCTTCTACTTCTCACTCTTCTATTGACTCTTCTACTCCTCTCCTTGCATGAGATTATGAGGGACCACCTTGAGACTTGCGCTTATGGGAAATATAACACTGAGGTATTATAACAATCCAGTCAATAATAAACTTTAATAATAAAGTTGATGCCAAAACCAGGTGGGATCACCTGACAATTTGTTTTGCTAACAAAGGCACAAGGACCAAGTCCAAAGCCCAGTGGAAGGCACCTGTGCACTCAGATGCAGTGCAATGCCCTTGGGTGTGGCCAGCAAATCCATCACCTGTGCTGTGACAGTGGCCAAGGTGCACGGCACCAGATCTCTGCACAGGTGATGAGAACAGCGCCCTCTGCCCAGATCAGTGCCTTGCTAGGGTCTCCTCTGCCTTTTTTTCAGAGCAACTTGCTCTGTTTCCACAGTGGTTACCAGTAGGGAGTTCCTGAGCTGCACACTGCCTTGGTGAGGGCATCTCAGCTCTGTTTATAGCAAATTCAGAGCCTAGAGGTAGAAGAGCCACCAGAATGTGTCATCTGGCCTTGGAAACTGGGAAACAAAGAGCTTCTAAATATGCAGGGACCTCCCTGTGTTCCTGGGACCACATAGCAAGAAGACAGAAAAGCTCAAACATATACAGAGAGGAATGTCTGCCCTCCTCCTTTTCCATGTGCTTCAGCCAGGATGTTTGTGCAAGAAGAAAGCCAGTTGAACAATAAAACCCACATGGCAGATGTGGAAGGGAAGTCTGGAATCCAGCACACCAAAAGAAAAGATTGGCATGAGTTCATCCTCATGATAAGGTTCCCCTCTCTAATGAGGATGCACATCACAGCATCTTTGACAGGGGGCCAAACTGATAATTGCAGCAGTGTGGTACTTGGCACTTTGAAATTTTCACCCAAAAATTGTGAAGCACTTTACAATTAAACTTAAATATATGTTTATATGAGATGGGAGGGGCCTTAAAGAGATAGCTTTGCTTATTTTGAGTGTGAAAAACACATAATTCCATCACAACACAAACCACAAGGCTCTAATTCACCTGGACATGGTGTTTTTAATGAATTTTCATGGAATTATGCCAGTCAGACTACAAAGCCAGAGAACTTGCATGTCTTCATGCTTAGAAAGTGTTCATATGACCTTTTGTCATAAGAACATACATTTTTAGCAGTAGAAATTATATAAAACAATGGAACACAAGAGTCCTCACTTTAATAAGCATTATTAACACCTCAAAAGGTGCAGTGGGAAGTATTGTGAACCAAGTCTGGCAATCCATAAGATGAAGTAAGGTCTAGGCACTGGGAGGTTTTACATCTGAGTACTTGCAAATTTTCACCACATTTTCATCAGATTCATTAGTTTTGGTTGGGGAAAAATGTTGGCCTCTCATCTGTCTGTGTGGCAAAAGTCCTTGCTAGGGTTTCCTTTTACATATAACACAAAAGTAATTAAGCTCCTAATTATTTAAACTTTGAACAAAGTTCTGGCAATGCCTTCCCTGGCAAGGAGAGTCAGTAGTTCTTTCTGGACTGGGGCTGTCAGGCATTTCTAGACAGCAGCACTGAGCACCTCTCAAAGCCTACAACTACTCCTCCTGCTCCAGGCAGTTGACAGAGATGTCAATGTCCAAGAAGTGATCCCAATGCAAGGTTTCTCTATTAAATCCATCTCCAGGGCAATCAGGTTTGCCACATGCCCATGGTCCTCACCAGTCTCAGACAGCCGTGGTGTATCAAGGGTTAGGCCTGGTGGATTCAGTGCCCTTCACTCCTGCCACTGTCCCCAGCTCAGGAAGGGCTGTACCAATATCCCTTACCAAGTGTCTCCAGCCAAATGAGAGGAAGAGCTTAGAGATACAGATGTGGAGTCTTCAGGTTCTGTGGCTTCCCTGCTGTGTTTATTTCTGCATGTCTATAGCCAGCTTGAGTGAGGGACTGCTGCCCTGGCTGAGTCAGCAACCAGGGCTGTTACATTGCCAGCCCTGGCACTGACCAACACAGGGATTTGGCTTCTGTCTGTCCTTTACTTTCAGATTCTCTTTAAACTGGCATAAGCTGGTTTCCCCAGCAGCAGCAGCAGCAGCAGCAGCAGCAGTGCTGACAGGGTTTGCGTGATGCTTGAAGATCTTATCCCAACTTCATCCCAGGAAAGGGCACATGTGTTTCACCCAGCCAGCTCCCAGTGATTGCCAGGGCACCATTTGTCCTTTCCATGCCAGAGTCTGATGCCTTTGGGATCAGGCTGTCCTTCACTAACAGCTCCTGGCAGCACTGATTTCACTGGGTCCTTGGCCCTGTGCAGCATCACTGATCCTTCACCAGCAAGGTGCACCCTGCTAGCAAAATACACCAACACTAAAGATAAAGCAAGGAGCAGGTGTCTTGTAACACATTCCTCTGGACTCTGTATGGAGCTGGCAGTGCAGTGGCAGGGTCTGGAAATTCTGGAGATGAGGAGGAGTAAGGGAAAACTTGGATTTGCTGTGAAAGGGCTGACAAGCTCTGTATTGAATAGTGGACTCCAGTTTGTGTTTAGCCTCTCATTAGTGGACAGTGGTAGAGAGCCAAAAGTGTTCCCAGCTTATGACTGGCACAGGAGCTCCTTATGGAGAAGTCCTGAGGAAAGAGCTCACAGACACTGCTGGAAATCTCCCCGTGTCCAGTGTGGTCCTGTAGGCTGCAGCTTATCACAATACAGAACTGCTCTGTGCCTCCAATTTTGCTTTTCTAAGGGAGAAATGGATTATATGGGCAGAGTCCTGTTTATGCTCTTATTTCTGGTGGATTTTTTTTGTCACCTACTCCTACTAAGATTTGCGTTTTGGGTTCAGTTCCTTGGCATGCACAAGCTGGTGGTGTTTCTCTGACTGCCCTGAAGCTGTTCTGCCTGTGACTTGTGTAATACACACTGCTGGTCTCAGATGGTCATCACTGGTCCTCTCCAGACCTTTTGCCATCACCCTCAGCAAGGAGATCAAGTGCTTTACCACCCATAAAGACATTGCCATGTCATTCTGATCCCCACCATGCCCATGGATTTTTGCAGACCAGGTGGATGTCCCGGGGTCTGCTGGAGAACTCCTTGCTGAAGCTGCCTGTGCCAGGTTTGTTCTTGCAGAGCAGAGCACAGAGGTGCTTTGCAAACATTCTCACAGCCTTTGAGCAGCACAGGGCATCTTGCCACCACCTATTCCAAGCCTGAGTTAGCCTCTTCCTCTGGGACCACAGGCAGGAAGTAGTAGTCTACAAGTAGAAGCAATTTGGGGTGAAGACAGCTCTCCTGTCTTGTCTGTGTGGCTGCTCTGAGCAGGATTACTTCCACTCCAAATGTGTTATTGCAGGGAATAGACGGGAGCTGGGTGGGGCTGCAGGGGCTGCAGGGACAATAAAAGGAAATGCCTCTGCTCTGCACATGGTCTGGAGAGGGAGGGTGCTAGTGCCAGGCAGGAGGGGATGTTGTGCAACACAGGGTCCAGAGGGGAGGCATCTGCATGAAAACCAGAGCAGAAGAAAGTATTTGAGAGAGAGTGGATGTGTGGGTGTGTGGGTGGTGTCAAGGGAGTGGAAAGGAGACAAAAGAGTCTGTGTATGGCTGTGTGTGAGAGGATTGCAAAGATGAGATGAGAGGCAGAATGTCTGTGGGTGGCATGGAAGGATGCAGTGCCTGCTCTGTGCTGCCAAACAGAACAGTCCATCCCAGATGCTCTGACCACCTTTTCAACCCCATCAGCCACACCCTTATTGTACCCTGTTAACCCTCTATATCCAATGTCCTTGTTGAGGAAGGAAAACTGTGGTATAAGGGTCTGGGTAGGGTGCCAAGGTTCAGCAAGAGCCGTCCATGTCTTCAAGCAAACAAAGAGCATCTCTTCAAAGCTCCCTTGAGCACACAGAGAGGCTTCAGAGTTGCTGTATTGTTGGGTTTGGGGGTCATTAGAGACCAACTTTTCCAGAAATGTTTCTCCTGATTTTTGGGTCACTGAGCCTTCTTCTTCTTACCAAAAATATTCACACATATCAGTATTACCAGAGGAAAAACAAAAACTTCATCCTTCATTGCAGTAGCCTTCCAACTATACTCCTCCCTATGATTTCAACATTTTGAAGTTCAAGTTTTTGTTCCTTCTGCTTAAAAAAAAAAAAAACAACAACAACAACAAAAAAAAAAAAAAAAAACACCAAATATTTTTTTTTTAAATTGGCTTGGTTTGGAGACTGCCTGACCCACATGGCTTAGACCAAGATGCAGCTGACCCCCAACACCCTGAGGTGCTAGCAAGTGACATTTGATATCAGACCTCTCTCTAAGCCAGGTTCCTGAAAAGCATGGGCCAAAGAGGTTGATAAATTAAATTAACAGGTTTGAAGACAAAGTAGAGGAAAGAAAAAATCAAGCTTGTTCATAAATATCCTTCAGAAAGTGAAAACATAGGAATAGTGACCTAATGGGAGGCTCTGCTCAAAATTCCAGAGGATCATGGTAATCTGATATGTACACTGACTTCATGAGTCTGGAGTCCTTCTGAAGAATCACACCACAGCCACACACACTTTGTCTTAGCCCCTGCATGCCATCTCCATGCCCTGCTGTTAGAGCTCTGGCTTGTAAAGGGTTTCAGTTTGTTCATTTGGTGGACAGTAATTGCCCTAGATCAGCTTCAAATAGGAGAAAAAATGTTTAAAAAAAAGACAAAGGGATCCTTCAGAGGTCCTGAGCACTGTGCCTAGGTGGTGATCTCATGGCAGTAATGACCGCAGAGGTGTGTTTGGCTTGGTTCAGATTCACAGAACTGCCTCTTGCCAAGGATATTTAAAGTGGGCCAAAAACATCGTAAACACACCCATCCAAATACACATGTGGCAGCCATGCAGTTACAAACACACATGATGGGATTTGTGTTAACTCACATGTGCTCCTCTTGGGAGATGCAGGGTCTGCAGCCACTGTCAGCCTGCTGGTGCTGTTTATCTCACACCTCAGTTTACCTCAGTTTATCTCACACCTCAGTTTATCTCACAGCTCAGATGCTCCAGCCCACAGCTCACACACAGTGAACTCAGCCCATCAGTTGTAACCTGTGCCATGCAATACACATTTCCTGTGGAGCTCCTGATCCTGGATCCCAGACTGGGGGACTAGTCCCAGGTATTATTTCTCTTATTTCAGGTTAAAATCATTTTTAGCTAAGCCATGTGAACTTTGCTGTTCTCCTCATAACTAATCCGTTTGAAACAGGAAGGAAGGTGCTCCTGGGGGTCCAGTTTTCCAGGATGAACACTGTGCTCCTCACAGCCATGGCTGTTTGATGGTTGTTGCTCAGAGCTGCTCTCAGCAGTGACTACAAAGAGCTGTGGGTTGCCCCTGCAGAGCCCTCAGAGCTCTGCCTGCTGACATTCTTGGTGCTCAACACATGCACTGGATCATTTTCACAAGCTGCTGTGCATTCCTCTCCAAACACACGTGGGATGCACTGATTACCTCCTTCTCCGAAGGCTAAATCATGTACACAGGACTAAGGCTGAAAGCTGGCAAGAAGAACAACTCTGTCTGCATAGGCAGAGTGCTTCCATGGCAAAAACTCATACTCTCAAAAGCACATATTTTCCCATAAATGGCCAGTCACAAGGAACCAGCAACCATGAGCTGATGTGGGCATAGGGAGGAGCTCTAATGTCCATTGCTGATGAGGAGCAGCTCTGTGACATGATTGAACTGCAGGATAAAATTGTGGGTGACTTCAGAGCCAGTGCAATGTGCGCTGTTGGTGCTTGGGGCCCTCAGCTAGCACACAGGGCTTGAGACTTTCACCTGCCCCCAGCCCTTGGAAGACACAGAGCAACAAAAGACCTTTTTAGCACACTCAGGTTTTCAGCAGCTGCTGAACATCCAGACCAAGCAGCACACAGCTCTGACTCCAGCCTCTCTTGGGCACTGGCTGCATCTGATGGGATCTCCTGAGCTGAACAAACTGCCTTTGAGGAGATAGAGTGTACTCTAACAACCACAGCAACTCCTTTTAAACTATTTCAGAAAATACACATCTTTAGTCACCTGTTTAAACTATATTTCAAAAACTTTGTCACATAGGGCCATAGAAAAGGCTCCCTGAGCCTGCCAAAATTCGGAATATTTTCTCTTGAAGTGACCCTGTTTCAGTGTACTGTTACAGCAGATGCTGAACACCACCAAGGCCAGGTCACACTGTAATATTTGCTGTCATCCTGAGTTTGCTTCCACTGAGTATTTGACCTCATATTTCCCATGCTTGGTCCCTCTTAAGAAAGGTTGTTTTGTTGGTATGGAATCCCAATAGGTATTTTCAAGTTCAAGGAAAGTGAAAAGAAACAAACCCAAGCCCCCACTGTGCAATCCTCCCCTCTGCACCAGTCCTGCCTGTGCTTTTTTCAACAGGCCTCTATCAAGGAGGGATGAAAGGCAGAGTTCAGGACCAGGTCTGAAACCTGGACTTAATCCAGCAGCACTAAATCTCCAGCTGCAATGATGTTACATTGCAGGAGACAGGAGGGTGGAACCTGGAGGGAAGTTATTACCAGTGCTTGAAAATCTCCCCTGAGTGCTTTGGGGGCCTCTCTTAGAGTTTTGTAATGGATCTTAGCAAGGCCTATTCTCCATCACTGCATGGGACAAGTCATTGCTGCTTCAGTGTTTCTGCTGGGTTGTTTTGCATGAAGACTTCAACATGAGCTTCACAAAGCAGAATTCTCAGGCAACCTGGCCTTTGCTCTGGAAAAAAGGAAGTCACAGGTCTGTCAGCATCCAGGGAACTCCTGCCTTTCAGCTGCCTCAACAAGAGCCAGTGAATGAGAGCAGGGAGCTGGGAAGGTGCTCTTTTCAGCTGGAATTTTCTGATCTTCTATTCAACCTACGATTAAGCAGTCCCAATGCAAATAGACATTCCTGCCCTTTCAAACCAGCTTTGTGTCAAGATATTTCCAGGCAGGCAATGACAAGAACAGACAGGGGAAGAGAGCCTTCCTCATGCCATTGCTATTAAAGATCTTAAGACCTGTTCTCCAGCTCTTTCCTTTTCCAGTCCCTCCCACATCTCTGCAAAACTGTTTGGAAAATACAGCTTTGGTAATCCAGAGGCTTTCTTCTCTGAGTCTGCAGGACTCTGAAACAGAAGCGAGACAAAACCTAATTATCACATTGATTAAATCATGGCCCTGTCTCACTGGGTTTACTCATGTGATTAAAGTTCCAATGAAATAGGAGAACAGGGAGCAACCAAGGAGATATCCCACCAATTTCAGTGGACTGTGGATTTTTGCATGGGTATTTACAAGTTAATGATGGTTTAACCCCACTGGAACTGGCTGGTCTTGTGTGCACGGAAATGCAAAAGATGAGATCACAAAAGCAGCAACACCTTGGCCGAATAACCTTGGCCAAAACAGAAGTGAGGTGTTTTCTCATCCTGCAGCAAGACACGCTGTGTGTTTGTATTGCAAACAGGAGCACAGCCCCGAGCTGGGGGGGACAGGAGGGCTGTACCTCTGGGACAACCTGCGTCTGTTGTAAATACATTTTTGCCTGACCTAGCAGCAAAACTATGTGTCACCTCACTCTAGCAAATACTGGGCAGGCAGTGAGGGAACATATTGCTAATTGGGAAGAAAATATTTCACAAAGCAGCAAGTCAGTCCTGAGAGGTGAGGGTCCTAAGGCTGAGGGTAAGGAAGGGCAATGACTGGCAGCAGTGTCATGGCAAATACATACCTGATGTGGGGGTTCAGAGGACTGTGGCAAGAAATCCTGCTGTAAAACTGACTTTTTGCCTTGAAGGAGGAAAGGAAAGGGAGTATCTGCCATTTAGAAGCATATTCCTTTCAGTAGCCTTCATGCTTTTCAGACATGCCCGATCATTGTGTAGAAACCCTGACAGTATTTTCAGCCCAGAATGAAGCTACAACACACAAAGGAACCAGGCAAACAGGATGCCAGCAAGCCCTGCTAAAGGAAACACCATGTAAATCAGGGAGAGGAGGTCACAATGACTATAGAATGTGTTACTTCTATAGACGGGGCCAGCTCAACCTTTGGCTTGAGTAAGATTAAGCCTGGGCAACTGTGTTAAATGACATTGTGTGGGGAGGATGTCAAGGGCTGGCCTTCACTCATCAAATGTTACCATCCAAGTCATGGCACAGGAACACAGATTTTTTTTTACAGATCTGACCCATGCCCCAGCTAACCCTGTCTCCTGCTGTCAGATGATGCAGTCCATGACTTAGTGCTTGAAGTGTTAGGGTTAGGGATAGAAAAGGAGGGTCCTCCCTGGTTTCAGCTCACTGACAGTGCAAGGCCAGACTTGATGAAGTGTCTCAGTTAGCTCCCACATTTGTTCATCTAATTAGGGCCACTGGACATCAGAGCATTACATGCACAGCATCAGCAGCATGGCAAACCCTGAGTCATGCTATGTGTTTGCAGCACTGTAGTATGGAAAACAAACCCAGAAGCATGGTGGAATGATTTGTTGATCCTGTGTGTTGGTAGACTCTTTCAAATAGTTTCTCTTCACTATCAAGTAGTAAGTCCAAAAAATAAAAGAAGATGTTCCTATTGGTGCATAAATGTTTTCCTTCTGTTCAGCCCTGGTCTGTCTGAGTGGCTCTGTCAGACAGAGACCTCATCCCTGCTGCTCCCACAGCAGCGTCACGGAGATCTGACAGCAGCAAAGTTTCCAGCCCTGTCCCATAAACAAGCAGAGTTTTCCAAGCCCTTCCCTGCTTGCACTATGGTCTGAAACAAATCCATAACCAGCAAAGGAAACAATTGCATTGGAACAGAATCCCTGGGCTTATTCTTTATTTTCTAATGTGGATGGAGCCAGAGGTGTGGAATTGGGTTCCTCTCTGATGCCTCCCATGGGATAATGCACAGTTTGCATTTCTCCAAAGCCAGTGATTTGGAATAACAGTTGTCAAGTAATTTATTTTTAATGCCCTTTTGAAAACAAATTCCAAACTGTTGGGGTTTTATTTTTTGGAGGGTGCTGAGTTCTTTTTTTAATAAAACTTTTTAACCCTTAGAGCTACAGTGGTAACAAATTGGTTTTGATCTCTTTACTAATGGGCTTACCTGCTAGAAAAGGCAGTTTCAGTAGAGCAGTGACATTCAGGGCCCCTTTGAAAGACAGCAGGGACCTAAAGACCATTGATGCTGTCAGATTTCCAAGACTAAATTCCTCCCTATAATATCCAGGCTTGCAGCCAATTTAGCTGGCTTGGAGCAGTTGTAGCTTTAAAACATGCTTGATGTGTATTCAGATTTCAAAAAGGAAAAAAAAAAAAACAAACAAACCCAGCATTGCAGTGATTCAGAAAGAAACACAGATGATGGAGTGGAGCAACAAAGTCAAGCACAAGCAGGCAAAGCCAACACAAGCAGAGATGACCTTTCTAAATTCCACAGCCACGATTCTGCTCCTTGGAAAGAGTGCTTGATCATTTGTACCCCAGCCCGATACAACTATTTCCTTTCTCCATATCGGATTCCCTACATGGCTGCTGTGATACAATAAAAAATAACTTGAAAACACAGTGGGCTATTTATGACTCTTTTTTTATGAAGACTCAAGTGTTCTTCAGAAACTGGTCATTCATGGATGTTTCTTGGGCAGGAGGCGAAGAGGAGGGAAGATGATTCTCTGTTTAAGTTTGCTAAAAAATTCAGGAGAAAAGTTCCCATTGTTCCTGACACATTTTTCTAACCTATGGCACACAGATATCCTGAATTCCCTTTCCCATGCAGCGGAGATAAAGGAACACAGCTGAAGTCCACCCAGCTACCAGTGGTAACAAAATGTAATAAGTTTAGAGGCTCTAAAGCATTTTTTATCTAGTATAATCAGTGTTGTTAACCTCAGAATTCAGAGGAAGGTACAACTGCAGAGGAAATCTTTTCTGCTCATAGATTAGGAAAGAGGTACTTTGGAATGAAAAGATCAAGACATTTTATCCATGGGAATCCTTTGGAAAAGGCTGTGCCATTTTAATTATTTTATTGTTGCTACAACAGTAAGCAGAACCATATTGAGACTGTGGACACTAGACATGGAAAAATATGGATGAGAATCACGAACAGGCACTAGTCTTGACTGCAATCTTAAATTAGTCTGTCCCAGTGGTACCTTTTTGCTTACAGGAAATGCCTCCTGAGGTATTTCCCAGGAGAATGAGAGCTGATGGGGAGGGACTGCATAGTTTGGAATACTCCATGAATGTGTGTGAGGAGGAGAGGGGGAGCAGGCGGTAGGCGGGGAGGAGGCAGGGAAGGAGGGGACTGGCTGCTTTATTTTGCCTTTTTAAAGGCAAATCAGATTTAAGGGGGGAGGGGGCTACTCTTTCATTTTCTGAAAATGTCTTTATATATCTTACATTCAAAAGTACTTGTAAGGGTTGTTCAGAGACAGAGGAGATGTCATTCCCAAAATTTCACTACTTGTCAAATCTTGTATGCGGAGAGAAAACAAAGATCAGACCACAGAGTACCAGATGGCAAATACAGTATCCTTCATATTTCTTCATCGTTTTTAAAAATCTTTTGACCTTCCAAGACAGTCTGTGTGACTGAGATGTGCTGCACTCTCATTTTCTAAAGGTTTCCATTTATTTAACACTTTAAGTAGTTGTTTGTAGGACTGAACCTGTGACGTGAAAGAGATCAAAATAGCTTAACATGGATTAGAGTACATTTTTCTCATGTAATACATCCCTTTCAGCACATCTCCAGAGAGGGTTTTATAGCACAAATATTTCTTGAAGTGACAGAACTGTGAAAGTGAGTGCCCTTGGTATGTGTTTACCTTGGAATAGCCTCTCAGAAGGCTTCTCAACACAGACTTCTTCATAGACACAAAATTTCCCTGCAGTGCAGATAGAAAACTTTCTAAAGGAAACTTCCTACGCAACAACTAAAATCCACAAATGGGTTTGGGGATGGGACGAGGGGGCAGAAGGAGAATGCACTCGGGTCCCTATTGCTTCTCCTGCCTTCTCTGTGATAACTGGTACTAGAAGCCGACATCGCAGACAGACCCCACTCTCAGCAGCACCAGAAAGGAGCGCAGCAGGAGCTCGGGCCGGTCTCTGAGGGCTCTCACACCCCACTCTGCTCTCTCTGGTATGGCAAAAATCCCCGTGAGAGGAGCCTTGAGAGTCCTAGAGTGAGAAACAGAGTGCTCAGGTGCGCTGGCGTGCAGGAAGAGAGGTCCTCTAGAACACAGGTGCCCGGCTGTCCCGGCTCCTGTCACTTCTTGGCTCTCCCACCGCGTTTGCCCAGAAAATCGATCCCGCAGTGTCACTTTCCGGATCGCTCTTTCTCCGTGCCAGCTCCGGCCTCCGGGGCAGCGCCCACCGTGCTCATCGCGGCCACCGCGAGCCGGGGCAGAGGCAGCTCCGGGGCGGTCTCAGAACCCCTCCCGTGCCCGGAGGGGCTCCCGGGGCTCGGCTGTCCGGCCGTCGGGGCTGCGCTCGGGGCGGGGGCGCCGCGGCCCCGCCCGGCCCGGCCCGGCTCGGCCCCTCCCGGCCCCGCTCCGCCCTCCCCGCGCCCACTCGCCGCCGCCGCTCCGGGACCGAGCGCTGGGGCCGCCGGCAGCCACCGGCCAGCAGCCACCGGGCACCGGCCATGGGCCGCGCCGAGCCCCGGCCGCGGGCATGACAGCGCGGCCGCGCCCCGAGCTGCGCCGCGGGCTCCGCGCGGAGCCAGGCGAGTACCGGGCGGGAGCGGGAGCGGCACCGGGAGGGTCGGTACCGGGCAGGAGCGGCACCGGGCGGGAGCGGGGCGGGTCGGCACCGCCGGGTGGCTGCGCTGTGGGTCCCGGCCGGGCTCGTTCAGCTCCCGGTGCCCGGGGCTCACCGGGAGGCGCTGGACGGGCGGGTGCGGTGCGGTGCGGGGCCGGGGTCGCTCCCGCGGTCGGGACGGGAACCACGCGCGGCTCCGGCAGCCCCGGTGCGTTCGCGGGGTCGCTGCTCCGTCCCGCCGCTGATCGGGGGAGCTGTCGGGGCTCCGAGCCGTGAGCCGGTGTCGGGACAGAGGGACGGGCACGAGAATTGCCATCGCTGCCCCGTCCCTTCGCCTCCCCGGCAGCAGCTGCTGAGCGCAGCTGGCGGCACCGGCTGCGGCCGGACAGGGGTGCCCGGGATTCACAGAACCGCAGCTGCCCTTGGTGATTTTTCAGCTCAACAGAACAAGCAACAAAATATCGTATTAGCATAACGTTAGCTCGAAATAATGGAAAATAAGAGGGAAAACTTTCCCAAAATGCCAGTTGGAAATTCTCAAATGAATCATCCAACACAAACAGTGGCAGAGTGGAACAATTTTCTTTGCAGGGAGTTTCCACTGGAATAAATAGCAAGTTCTGTTAAAAAAATATAACAATAAAAATTTGCAGCTAGTTGTAATACTTGTAATGCTTGCCAGGGGCTGGAATGTGCCCACGAAATCCTTGTGATCCAGAGTGATGGTTCATTGGAGCTTTTGCTGCCAGTTCTTTAGAGGCATTTGCAGTTTTTACCTATGAGCCCTACCTAAGACACAGGTGGCTGGATTTCCCTTTACCTTCTGATGGTCTTCCATATTTAGAACATTCCTTAATATTCATTTTCCTAAGCAGACCCCTGCCTATTGATACCTCTGTGTCACCTAGAGTGTTGCTGTGATGTGGCAGTTCCACATTATCTGCAGGTGATGGAAAATGAGGACATTTAACAGAGTACTCTTTGCCTCAGCATCCCAGCCAGGGTCTCACTTGCCCAGCCTCAGCAGCAGGGCCAGGAATGCCTGATCCTGCAGGAGCATGAAGCTCTGCATAGATTCTGTTCCCCAGATGGACAAAGCAGGACCAGGCACCGCACCTCAGCCTTCCACTGATGCCTTCAAGAATCTGGTCATCACTTTGTCCAGCATGACTTTCAGCTCATTAACCCACTGGTACTGGATGGGTTATGTACAAATGGGAATATTCCTGGTCACAACACAGCTGCCAATGCCTCACTGAGTCCTGGCTCACACCCAGCTCCTGGGTAAACTTCCTGGGCCCCTGGACTGGTGCTTTCCAGTGAGCAGCTAAAGAGAAGTGAAGTATTTAGTGTGTGAACAGAGAGAGGTGTTCAGGGGGCTGTTTTGGTAAGCACAGACCTTTTAAAGCCACCCCCCGAGCTTGCAGCTGACCAGTTTTCTCCAAGATCTCACTGCCTGCACAGGCAATAGCTTGGTTGTAGCCCATCTATTTATCGCCCTCTAGTGAGGTCTTAAAAATTAACATAGATTCCTTCCACGAGGAAAATAAATATTAGAGTTTGTCTGTTTAAAAAGATTTATATTTTCCGAGAGTCAGTGGCTTCAGGGAATCCCTCTAAGCGTCATACCACACTTTGGATGGTTGCATAGCCTGATTTTGGGTAGGCATGGGTACAGAATGATAGTGTGTGTCTCCCCTGCAGTCTCTGGGTGTTCAGGGAAGGTCTTTGCAACAACAGCACTGGACACAGTTCCTTTATTTTGACCTGTCTTTAAGTGCTGGTGCACTTTAGGTTTTGGCTGAGCCCACATGTAGATCACTTGACATGGCTCTGGTCTGGGTGATTGCTTCTGCTTCTTGGTGCTCCACCTTCCTTAATTGCAATTCAACTGGGCTGGCCCCAGACTTGGGAAGTGGCCTTGTCTTTGCAGAGGAGCTAGCTCCAGGGGCTGGAACTCTTTTAGGTTGTAACCAGGGGATGTGATTCAATCACCTGTGTAGTCAGACTGGTTTTACTTCACAGGTATGGGAGAGATGAGGAATGTACCATGAATATGGTTTCTCTTAATTAACCTGAAGATGTAGCGGATGCTTGTTCTTCATGACCAGTGATGAGGGATCTCCTCATCACTGCTTGCAATGATCCCCTCCTGCTTGCAATGCATAAGATTCTGATTTGCAGCTGTAATGCAGAGATCCTTGTGGATCTTTTCCTAGTTCCTCGTGGACAGCATTACCTCAGCACACCATGCTCCATCTTCCTACCTGCCCCATGCTCAGCACCCCTCTGTCACGCCAGAACCCTCCAAAACACCTCCAGATTCCTGTGTTTGTTCTGTTTAACTTCACCTATCCACTACTCACTCCTCCACTCTTGCCAGTGACACCATTCAGCTCTTGCTGGGGGAACAGCTCCCAGCAGGTCTGGATACAAACAGCTCTGAGAATGCCCACAGCAGCACTCAGCCCCTCAGGCTGTTCTCACCTGTGTCCTGCATCACCTGTGTGCAGTCACACATTTGTCACACTGCACCTGTCTCAAATGAGCAGCCTCAACAGCCTCAGGAGCACTGGCAGCACTGCTGAGGGGACACCCCACAGTGGTGGGGTGCAGGGGTCCCCAGGGCCACTGCTGAAGTGTGATGCTGTGGCGCACACTGAGCTACACTGATGCTTTCTCAGGAAGGCAGGAAATCTGCCCTGGCAGCTCCCACCCCTCTGTGTGCTGCTGGGGAGGGACTGGCATCTCCTCAAGGCAGTGCCAGCACTGGGGGTGCTGATTTCTAACAGAGCAAACAGAAATTCTCCTTAGCAGCACCTTCTCCACTTCATCCAGGGGCTGGGAGTGTGGCAGTCACTGTGGTTTAAAACAAAGCTAAAAACCAATAAACCCCACTCCTTCTACCTTCCACTTCTCTGCCTTTCTTCCTGAGATGTCTTAGAGCTGTGGGAAGAGGAGCTGGCACAGGGATGGGTGCTCAGAGCCCATGCACTTGGGATCAGCCCTTCTCTGCTTGTGCACAGTGCTGCTCTCCTCATGTTCCCACAGAGCAAATGGCAGGACAGATAAGGACATGAAAGTTTCCAAAACCAGGCACCCATAGTTAGCCCCTTGGAAAACAGCTGGGGTGGAGCCCAGTTTGTGGCATGTGAGAGAGAAACTGAAGCAAAACAGGATGTTTTTGTGATTTAAAACTTATTTTTCATAATTCCTATTTAAAGGCTCAGTTTGGTTTTGAAGTTGTCTTCTACATTTATTGGGAAATTTATAATCCAGAGAGCTTTGTGTTTGTATGATGTGTGTATGCAGATGTGCATGTGCACATGTCCTTGTGTGGGAATTGCTTATGAATAGTCTACTACTCAACCTGAGGAAAAATTTCCTCTTGAAAATTAGTAAAACTAGTAGGTACTGGCAGCTAAATAATAGCAAATATAAATTCTATGTAGCTCTTCTGTAAATTTTGCTGGATAATTGTTTTTTTGGCTTTGAACACCTCAATATAAGAAAGATTATGTCAAATTATAAAGTGTTTACCAAAGACCCATGAAAATACTCATGACTGGAGGTATTAGTTTATGCATAAACATGTTGAGCCCAAGTAATGGGAAATGGGGCATAGCAGGCAGATCAGGAAGCCTTTGGGGCCATCTGTACCCCACAGTATGTCCTGTATTTAGCCTAATTTCAGCTGATACAGTTTCCACTCCATTGATGTTAAGGCAAAAGTGAAAAAGAAATACTGTGAGAAATTAAAGCAGGGAATAATATGTGAATAGAATAGTTGTCTTTAAATTGAATCTTTCTTAGAGTTTTCCACTGCCTGCCCCTTCAGGCTGTACTGGAAATGGAGGCACAGAGAACATCTCCAAAAAGCCCCGTGGCCACTCTCCAGGTGCTGCTGGGGGCAGGTGAACCTCCACACCTCTGATCCACCCCCCACAACCCCAGTCTGTGCCCTTGCATGGGGCATGAGGGTCATTACTCTGGTTTAGCCTCACTCTGCTTGCCAGGGGATGATAACCCACTCTCACCACCCCCATCCCCTGCAGAACACTGGCATTTTATTACTGCCTTCCAGGGAACACCGTTTTCTGCCTTTGTTGTTGCTTTTCCTTGGCTCATCTCTGAGTTTCTGCAGTGGCTTGCAGCAGTTGCTCCTGTGGAATAATTATAACAGCTTTGTGTAGGGAACTTTATGTGCATAGTAGTGATTCCACTGCTTGTATTTTTCCACCTCTCATGCCATCAAAGAATGGGATGTGTTCTTTAAGGCCACACAGCCTGACTTGCATTGGTTCATAGCATTCTTTTTAGTAAAGGAATGTGCACATCTCTTTGCTAGCCTTGGCAAACTCTCCCATGGCCTCCAGGTTATTTGATCTTCCAGCTCCTCATCAGCTCTGGTCAGATTTTCTCCCTCCCTTTCTCAGCCCACTGGCAGCTCTTCAGGCTGTGTTTTCAAACCTCTCCTTTGCATCTTCTTTTTCACATGGGTTCAGCTGCTCCCTCCTGCCTTCCCTTTCTTGACCTTTTCTCAGCTGCTGAGCAATGTCTCTCTCTTGGCCTCTATCACTGCTCAACCCTTAATGCCTTCCTGCAACTCCAAAAACTGGCAAAAAAGTGCAATTGTTTAAGCCAAAATCTACTTTTATTTGCCCAGCTCATGAACTTTAGACTCAGAGCTCCACTGAAATTCATGATTGGATCCTCATTTGAGGCTAGGATGTCTATTTTTCATTTCAATCAACTGCAGAATTCTGTGGAATTAAATCCTGCAATTCAGCACAAACCTATCCCGGGGTTTGAGAAGTAGTTTGACAGTAAATGCTACTATGAGTGTGCCCACACTGATGCTGACAGGCAGATGAGCAAGCAGCAGGAGGAAAATGCCTTTCATGGTGTGTATGCTAGCAGAGATGCTGTTGATTAACCCATTTTTCAGGCAGCCAGCTCTGCAAATGCCATTTCACAACCGCCGGCTCTGCAGAATGCTAACAGGATTCTTATAAGGCATAAAGGGATTAATGCTCAGCTCTAATGAAATCCAGATGCACAGAGCTGCCTCTTCTCAAAGTCCTTTCTCTGGCCAAGCTGCAAATGAAATGATTTAATCATTGTAAATAGATGAGAAGCACCATCACTTAACATGAAGCAGCATTCACTGAGCTCACAGGCACTGCTGGCAGTGCTGCTGGAGGGGCTGTGTCACCCACTGTCCCCGGGCTGAGGTCACCCACTGTCCCCCTGCCTGCAGGGACGTCAGTGCTGGGGGGAACCTGGGACCTTCCTTGGGGTGCACAGTTCCTGCAAGTTTCCATCAGGGCTGGAGGAGGCTGGCTTGGAAACAGCCTCCTTCCATCCCTGAGCCAGTCCAGGGCAGTTCTGAGGCTCGTGGGTCTCTGGTCACTCTCCCAGGGGTGCTGTGGGCCACTGGCACCTTGGTGGGGCTGTGGGAGAGGTGAGGATCTGAGCCAGTGTCATGTGGAGCTGCACTGTCTGCTCAGGAGACCTGGAGCATTTCTGCCTTGTAAACTGTTTGTGGTTTGCACTTTCTCGTCCTTGGGCAGTTTATATTTTCCTGGGCAGTCTGCATTTCAAGCACTGGGAGTTAATCTGGGCCCTAGCAGGGTCTGGACCACCATACTCATGCTCAGAATCCCTGCATGGAAAGGTTGAAGTAATTCTGCAGCTGAGCAGACTCAGCTGTCTATGATTTTTTAATTTTTATTATGGCAGGAGGAGGGGTTTTGAACCAAGAGGCCAGGGGAAAAGAAGATATTTTAAAGGCAGTAAGGAATGTGTTACATTTTTCTGTTCCTCTAGTTTGGCTGCTCTGCAAGTTTTTCATTTTGCCAAAGCTCAATTCAGTGGACTGTTTATTTGCATTTTTAAAGAAAGAACATGATTCTTCATTTACTTTGGCCTCATTGATGAATTTTTATACTGTGAAACCCAGCAAGTTCCCTTCCAGTGTTATGTATATACAACTTCACAACAGAAACTTCTACCCCACAGCACCAACCTAAATTAAATGGTCCAAGGGGTTTTATAAAAGTGTTTCCCCTCTGATTTCCCATGTGAATAGAATCTGTAGCCACCTTCTAACCACTGGTGTCATGCTCATCATCAGAGCATGCCTCAGCTTAAGGCCAGACACCATATATGTGTGTAGAGCTGTGTAGAGGTTTCCTTCAGAGCTATAGAGGCAGGAATTCCTTGTGAGATGTTCCTGGGGTGGCTTCCAGCATTGGTTCAAAGGAAGGAAAGGGATGAGGAAAGAGTCCTGATAAAAAATTGTATCAAAACATGTAGGGGCAATCTGTTGTGATGGGTTTTCACCATGGGAAGGAGCACTTCAGGAAAATCCCAGTAGATGCCAGTGTTTGGTCTAATCCATTGTCAACATGTATTTCAAATTTACTTTGCCCTGGACATCAGAATTGTGACAAAACTGTCTGAACCTCTAAGAAAAGGTGAAGAAATTTTGCAAAGCAAGGTTTTACATTTCTCACTGCTTTCCTCTAGCAGCTGTTCATGTCTTGCTAAGCCAAAATTCAGAAGTATTTCTGAATCAACATCAATATTTATTGATGTCTTCAATTTCCATCAATTAGTGATTTTCTGTGCTAATGACAGAGAAGAGACTTGCATTTGTGTTGTTCAAGGTTTTTCAATTTGATATTGATGCAAAAAATACTTTGTGTGTATCCTTTGGGTGTTCAAGGCCTGTTCCTGCTGCAGGTGATGACTAAGAATCATCCTCACCAGCACTAAGCATTTTTTGTGCAGTGGTTTTTGGTTTTTTGTTGTCCCAGAATACACAAACACCCTTCTCTTGCTGGACCCTAAAATGTGCAGAGAAAAGACCTTCTGTGGATGTTCTCAGCAGAGGCTGCCTGTAATTTTCAGAGATTCTGCCCACCAACACTATATCAGGGTTGAGGTTTGCAAATAGTAGGATATTTTTTATTCTTGTATTATTCAATTTTCACCTCTCTGTCTGGTTGTGGGACCTCAGTGAGGGAGCACAGAGCTGCAGGTGGGCACTGTGTGTTTTACAGAGGCACAGCTGATGGATGAGAGCTGAGGTTTGCCTTCCTGCTCAAAGCTTTTGGGCCCCTTTTCAGGTGCCTGTCTTTGAGTGACAATTGAGGGTTTTGCTCTGTTTTGGGACCCTGAGCAGTGCCCTGTCATGGGACTGAACATTTGTGCTGTTCTCCAGGCGTGGGCACTGCTGGTGGAGGACAAGGCAAGGCTGTGCTCAGGAGCCAGAAACAGCCCCAAGCCATGACAACTTCCAAGTGTCCTTATTTGGGTTCCAGCCCACTGCCATTTAGGAATATCCCCATGGCACCAGCTGCTCAGAAAGACCTGCTTCAGGCAGGAGGACTGGGGCTCTGTGTGGTGACAGTCCCCTCCATGCAGGACATCCTCCCTCATTGCCATCCACTGCTGGCATTGCTCCAGACTCTGAGGATGGCACAAGTAATCCATGGGAGCAGGGAAAAAATGTGGCATAGAACAGATTAGTGTGAATTAAGCTGATCCCCAGGCACCTCTCTTTCCACCCCCAAGTGGAAAACCCACTTGGCCCTTGGCAGACAAGAACTGTTTCTCCCAGTCCTGCTTATATGGGAGACTTTAAAATAAACCAGCAGGGTTCCATTTCTTGGAAGGAAAAGGAAATGTTTCAAAGTGTGTCCTTGCAAACTGATTTACAGCCACCAAGCTCTGCATATTTTAAGAAGTGTTTTGGTTTGTTTGGAGCTGCGTATTAGCAGTAAGGGAGAGGAAAGCAGTTAGTGAAACATGACAGGAAGATGAAGTTGTGTGAAATGGCTCAGATAAATATTTACACCCAAGTTTCTTAGCTCTGAGTTCACATCAAACCATGGTTCATACAGAGCATGTTTTTTGCTGGGCCTGCTCCATTTTGGAGCTTTCTCCCTTCTCCCTGTTGGGTGATGCTGGCCTGCCTGGCTGGGAGGAAGCTGCTTAGCAATGCCTGGTCCTGAGCACTATCATGGGAGCACTATCTCTGCTATATATGGCATCCTCACAGAATCACAGAATGGCTCAGGCTGGAAGGGACCACACTGGTCCATCCTCCCCGCTCAAGCAGAGTCATCCCAGAGCTCAATGCACAGGATTGTGAGCAGACAGATCTGGAATATTTCCAGAGAGGGAGACTCCACACTGTCCCTGGGCAGCCTGTTCCAGTGTGCACAGAACCTGCTCATGTGCAGGATCTTCCTCATGTTCGGGTGGAACTGCCTGTCCTCCAATTTCTGCCCATTGCCTCCTGTCCTGCTCAGCACCACTGAGCAGAGCCTGGCTCCAGCCCTGACACCTCCCTTCAGATACTGATAGACTTTGATGAGGTCACCTCTCAGCTGTCTGTTCTCAGGGCTGAACAGCCCAGCTCCCTCACCCAGTCCTTGGAAATGAGATGATCCAATCTTTCCCTGGCTGAGAACTGTGAAAAGAGAGGGAAACCAGTGCAGAAAAGAAATCACAGACCAGGCTTTTGTTTTGCTCCTAGAACTCCAATCACTCACCTTTAAGAGACACTTGGAGAAGAAGTAGAGAGTTTTTAATCTTATTCTGAGCTGGGCAGGAAACCAAGGCTGAGAAGAGAAGACACCTCTTCCAAGGAGCTGTTGGCATGCTGTAGGAAGGAGTGTAGGTTTTCAGGGCACTATCAGCCAAGGCCAGGCTGGCAGAGTGGCACAGCACCCTGGTGAGGCTCAGGGCAGATGCTGGCCTGCCTCCCAGTAGGTGCCCTGGGTTGGGTTTCCCATTTGAAGCAAGGGGGAATGGCTGCAAGACAACAGCTGCTGGAGGCCCTGCTAAAACTGTTCCAGCTTGAGGGGTCACATTCAGACTGTACAGTTTGCTGCGTGGCAGATGAAGTCTGGGAGCAGGGTAAAGGAGACAGCAGCTGTGTGAGTGCACTTTTCCCTAAACTCAATTTAAGTGTAAATCCACATACAATGGCAGGCTCAGGGTTTTTTTACACAACCTAATGCCTGATTTCCTTTTATGCACTGAACAATTTTCTGTTTCATTATCTTTCTCTAGTGGCATTTTCTAACTGGAAATGCAACAGCAGTGTGCCATGGGTACATGGCAGGAGCAGGGACAGCACAGGAGGCAGCAGTGCCCACATTATCTCATTAAGAGGCTTTTGTAGGCATGCCTCTGCTAGTGTAAACTCATTACTGGAGAGGACAGCAGCAGTTGTTTTCACATGGATGGATCCAAGTCCAAGTGATGAATTGTTTCTCTACTCTTAACTGGGTTCTTAAGTGTTTTTTAAATGTTGCCTGAGAACTAAGTGGCCATGTGCTACATTTATACAGTCATGTTTGCCCTGGTCCAGCAGACCACTGGATTGCCCTGTTCCACTGACAGCTGTGCTCAGCTGATCAATAGCAGTGATCTGCTGTCTGCTCTGACACCACATGCTGATATCATGAGGAGAATATTTGTAGGAAGATAGTGTTTCAAAACATCCATGCAAGAATAAGAATAATGTTGATGTTGTGGGCTCTGAACAATCTGTGATGCTCCAAATAATCAGAGACATTGTGGCCCATGTTTTACTCTCTCTGACCATGTCTTTAGCAACATAAGCCTCCCTGACAGATAAGAATGTCACCATGAAATGGACTCTGAATCCATGATTATAAAAATTGGGATTTTTTTTTTTGAAGAGTATATTATTCCCTTTAATCATCTTTGCAGCTGGGAAGGGGACTGTTTGTCTAACGAGGGGAGAGTGACACTGACAGCTTAATGCTCCACATCGAGTAACAGAACCTGGCAGCTCAGAGCACAGGGAGCAGCAAATTTCCCTTGGAAGTGTGAGCTGGGTGCTGCAAGCCCACCCTGAAACGCTGGGGTTGAGGAAAGCACAGTGTGGTTTCAAAGAAACAGTGTATCAATGTTTCTGAAACAAATATTTCAATTTCTGTTTTACAGAAAAATAGCCCTGTTAAACTTTTTTTTTTTCTCATTTCTGAATGGCAACTAAACCAAATAGCATCATTCCAGTGCCACAGGCATTGCAAACTTTGACCAGCTGTTGTCAGAAGGAAAACCCACCCTGCGCTAAGCAGATGTCATTATTTTTCAGTTCCATCCCACCTTAACTATTTGGAGAATAACATTCAAGTGCAGAGGTCAGCGGGGAGGGAAAAAAAAAAAAAAAAACAACCAGTGCTGCTGGCCAGCTGAGCCGATAGCAGAGACCATACATGGATTTGGAATGAAGGGCATCAGACTCACAACCCCCCTGGTGCCAAGAAATACACAGCTAAAATCAGCAGCTCACAGATGAGTAATGCACAAACATGGCCCAGAGTGTTAGAAGTGTTCAGGCACTTCCAGAGTGTGTTGGGTAGAGGAGTCTCTGTTTCCATGGCACCAAAACAGCACAGAGATCACGCCATGTCCTTCGGCACTCCTGGGATTCCATGCCCAGTGAATGGAGCAGAGCTGACCTCCAGCAAAAAGCCCAGCCTGGCTGCAGTGTGGAGGGGCACAACGAGGTCCCCTCTTCCTGCAGAAGCATTTCTGTGGGCAAGGGGTGCCCAAGGCTGCTGGCAGCCAGGTGAGTCTGGCTGGGAGCCGAGCCCAGCCAGCTCTGCTCGAGCCCAGCCCTTGGGCAGGAGGGTGAGGGGGCTCCAGCATCACACAGAGAACTTGTAATGCTGCTTCTGGGTAGTGAGATGGGAGGGGTTTTGTGCAAGAAAATCATAAAACTGCAGAGCTTTGAAATATGCTGGATTCAGAGTGCATTTACATGGCACTGTGAGAACATTCAAGGTGTTAGGAGACTCTGTCCTGGTCCAGCAGTCTCTTAAGAAAAAAATCATTTACATGGGCTGGCCCATGCACAATCAAATTGTTTAAAATGAGGTACATAGCTAGCTTCTCCCATGCAGAGAGGGAGTACACAAGCAACTGTTTTACTTTGTATGCCTACTGAAACCAATGGCAGAACAATTGATTATTCCTCTACTAAATATGCAAATTAAGTATGTTGACCCTGAAATTGTGCCAATTAGCTGTGTGTCAAATTCTCTCAGTCAGATGATTGTTTTAGAGTGGCCAAAATGATTGCCTTACCTACAGTAAGGGGATTCCATAATGTCAGTGATGTCCTGCCAAAGGAATGGGGCTGGCTAGGATCAAAGAGACTTTAACTGATGTCTTGGAAAGCAATTTTTTTGTTTGCCTAGAGTCTGTTTGGGGTCAGGCAACTGGACCAGAGGGACAGCTGATGATCTCAGCATTTTTTGCAGAGAGATCAAGCATGGGGAGTACCTTATGTCCTGTAGTCACAGCATTCCACTGGAAAGTCCCAGTGCTGTCTTTGTTAGACTTCCATGGGTAGCCCAGTGCCTGCTGGAGGTGGTGCTGTAGAACCAGCAACCTGTAGGTCCTCAGACAAGGCTGCTTTGAAGGCATTGCTGCCACCATTCAGGAACAGTGGTCAGAAGAGGAAATCCACCAGTACCAACTCCCTGAAGTTTATTCTGGGATAAATGCCCTCCTACACTAAAATCCCATCATGTCCTTGGCACCACTTGTACCCCAGAAGAGAGTGGCTTTGGAGTGGCCAAAATGATTGCCTTGCCTCCAGCCAGGTTTTGTGTGCTATGGGACTCTTTGGCACAGGAGTTCCTACCAAGGGTTCATTACAATGCCTCTGAAGACATTGCTGGTATCTGCAGTGCCCCTGGCACAGAGGTGCCTCAGCTCACCCTGTCTCCATCAGTGACCTCTGCAGTGGCAGCTGCTGGCATTTGCCCCCAGGCATCCACACCCATCCTCACGGCCCACCTTCAGATAATGCATGGCTGATGCTTTGCTGCATTATGTTTGTGGGAATGTTTTATCCTATTAAGGCACTTCCAGAAGCCAGATGTTCTGTTTTAGTAGGGGCTTCCTTTTTTAAAAACAAGCATTTGTGAGCTGATGTTATTTTTATTCAGTTCTCCTTGTGAAACTTCCAAAGACAGATTTTTGCTTGGCAATGTCACAGAAGGGTATGACAGAGAAATTGCTGTCCATCTGCCTCTGTCTACATTTGTACATGTACCGAGGGAACCTGCTTAGGGAGCACTAAGGATACTGCAAAGCTGAATATTCATCTATTAGGAAATCGATTTATTGAGTCTCACTTGCAGGCCCACTCCAGCTTTGAGTTATGTAATCATACATTCTTTTTCACAAGATCATCTGTGCTTTGGAGGCCTCTGTTGGACCTGATCAGGCATGGAGTCAGGAGTCTGTGTTGTGGAAAGCTCTAGCCTGCAGGATTCCCAGGTCCGTGGCTGCAGAAGTGAGAAGGTGTCTTGTAAACTAAATGGGAGATGAGGAGGGTGTCCCTGCCCTGGCAGCTGGACTCCCCTCCAGCCTCTGCCATGGATTCTCTTTCTGAACAGTTTTAAATCACTTCCACCAACTTTTATTTTCTCACATAAGCCCCTGGAGACAGACTTGCAGCCATGCTGAGCTCCTGCAGCTCCAGGGAGGGTAACCAGAAGCAAACCAGCCCCAGCCAGCCTTCCAGTTTGCTCTGAAAAACCTGACACAACGTGGTGAACACCAGTCACACAAATTGGCTGAAATGGTTCTGTCCTTTGCATTTCCATCCCTGATATGAGATAAAACCTTCCCCTGCCATCACAGGAATGGTAATGCAGTCATAAGGTGCTGAGCTGTAACAGCTCTGCATCCTCAGAGATGGGACCAGGGAGCTCCCATGCAATGAATGTTTTCACTGCTCAGCACAGACCTTGAAAAGTACACAGTTAACAAAAGAAACATCCTTTCCTCTTAGGAGCCCTCCCTCATCAACCAGCAATCATGGTTTCTTTAATTCCTAGAATTTTTCATATTTTGTAACATTCAGAAGTCAAAAGATCAGTAAAGTCTCAACATGCTCTGAACTCCCTGGCACTTAAAGCCCTAACATAGGCAAATGCTGGAATTAGAAATGAGCCACGGGACAGATTTTCCCATGCTCACTAATCAAGAGTCACTGATGTAAGGATTTCTCTCCCAGGCTAAAATCTCTCATCTTTCTCCAGCACAAAATTTACTTAGCAAATAAAAGGGGACCTGTGACCTCTATATATGTTGACTTGGATAGTTATAATTTCTGACTCTTAGGTCTCACCATTACAGTCACCCCAGTTCTGGGTTATACAAGACTTGGTGGCCGTGGCTGTTGAAAAAGACACAAGTGTCTTGAGGCTAGGCTGCCTGGAGAAGGGCCTGGTAACAACCTGTTTGCTGAACTGTGAGTCATGGAAAATGAAAATAGAGAAAAATCTACTAAGGAACCTCATCCATTCCTCCAGCTGATGAAGTACAACCCCCTAGAGTATTATATGCTCTTCATATCTTGGTCTGGTCCAGTTTTAAATTGTATTTCTATACTTTTCCTTAACAAACTATTCTATGGTATGAGTGTTTGGAAGTTTTCTTGAACTTCATACTTTGTTTTTTTTTCCCCTCTGTTTATTCATATAATTACTTTGAGATTTGGCTGTGAAAACATAAATGTGAGAGTTGACCAGTGTTTTAATGATCAGGAAGGGGTGGGGGGGTCTGGCAGCACAGATCATGGCTCTCAGTGCTGAGCTTTCATGATTATTAGCTAGACAAGAAGAGAATTTGGAGAGTGCAATGAGCAGGTCTGCTCCCAAGGTGGCCAGGCTAACTTGAATGTCTTTTTGTCTTGCAGAAGATGAAGCCCATCGTCCAGAGAAGACGATCTACCTCATCTGCCATTACTAAAGCTCTTGGAAAATCAAAGTCCCACTCCAGGTAGAAAAAATACCTTTCTGACTCCTGTTTCCATCTTTCTGCCTGCACAGACTGAAATCAAATTGGTTTTCAAGTTCATTTAACCATGTTGAGGGCAATTTGGTCCTGTGGCAGGGGCAGGTGGAGGGGGACAAGACAGATGTGGTGGGTTGCAGGACATGGGCTGATGCAGATTTAGCAGCCCTGAGGAGCATCCTGGGGTTCCAGCTCAGAGTTTCCCTGTGCAGCCACCCCCTGTGCAGCTCACTCACTGCCAGAGCCCTCTGCAGCCCCTGCTCCATGTGTGCACTGCCAGTGAGAGGGACAGTCCTGAGAAGTGCTTCTGCCTCAGCTGCAGGTACACCTGGGCAGGTGAGGGGGCTGGAGCTGCTTCTGGAGATGGAGGCAGTGGTGGGAGGCATGCCCAGGCCCTGAGAGCCCTGTGCAGGATGGCATCAGCTCAGGACACTTGTTGGAAGAGCTGCCAGACCCAGACCTGCTCCAGGCCAGCCTCGTTCTGTCAGGGGGCAGCAGCTTTCCCTTCCTGCCAGCCCAGGCAGTGGAGAGCTGCCCCCATGCCTGCACCTCCACTGATGCTCCTGCAGTGAGGCCCCAGGAGTGTCAGCAGAGTCAGGGAGCCATATGCCAGACATGCCCATTTTCTGCTGAAACACTGAGTGTTCTTACTCAGCCCTGAGCTGAGCACCTCAGCCCAGTGGGAGCTGAGTCCTCCTTGACCTCCTCCCCTCCTGCAGCACTGTGTCACTGCCAGAGACAGATAAGGGGATACCATGGTCCTTTCTGCCTTGCTTTGATAGCAGTCTTGTAAATAACATTTCCTGAGGGATTTGTTTAGTTTGATTTTTTTCTCTCTTTGTAAGAAAGAGAAGATAAAGCTGAACTGATTGATCTGGACCAGCCCTCCTGAAGAATATCTCTTTTGTATCCCACCATTGGTGATGGATGCACAGTGCAGCCTGCTTCTCTGGAATGAGGGGGGAGTGTCAGTCTCACAGGACATTTAATATGATGGGCAGGACTGATTTTCATTTGGTTGTCATTTGAAAAAGTTATGTGACTTCTTTTTCCTTCCTCCCACCCCCTCTAAATTGCAGTAGGGGAAAAAAAAAGTGAGGAAGAGAAACAAATTCTTGACTTTATTTGGCAGGAGAACATCCTCATGAGGGAGGGAAGCTTTAAATGTTTCTTGTGATGAATTGCTATGGAGGGAGCTGGTCCAATGCCATCTTTGCTCAGGCCATGAAAGCATCAGTGAGATTTTTTTTTGCTATCCTGCCATTGTGTTTATAAAGCTGGGTAATTCTCCAGCTTTAGGAAATCCACTGCTTGGGATTGTGAGATGCTGTGGCTCCCACTGCTCAGCTGATGAACATGGAGAGTTTTAATATCATATCTGAAGGTGATTAAGCTTCTCACTTACAGCCCCACAGCTGCATAATTCAAGATTCACTTGTTGGTGGCTGTGGAGGAGGGAAGAGGGAATTTCTGTTTGCCAGAGTGCAGGTGTTCCTGTGACTGGGGGAGGGTTTTAGTAAAGCAGCTACTGGCTGGTTTTAACCTCATTCCTGTGAAATCAAGTGAGTTCAGTTATGAGGCCAGTGGAAACTGAGTTAAGACCAACAACGTCAAAAATACTGCAATTACAGCTCGTGTGGGTTTTTATTTGTTTGTGTAGAGTGTCCTCAGACTAGAGGGCAGAGCAGCAGAGGGAGAGCAGAATTGCTGAGGGGTGAAGGGAAGGCAAGTATCCTTGCCTGCAAGCAAGATACACATTTTTGTCTATGTGTGGAGACAGGAGGATCTCTGTGAGGTTTTTTCTGTGTCAGTCTAAGGCCATGTCTCAGAGTTTCACTAATTAAGTCAGGCTCAGGCACACGAGCACACTGTGCGAGCAGGAACTCTTGCATGTTCATGCAGCACAGAAATGGCTGTGAGAGCTGCTGTGCCAGCTGCCCTGAGCCCAGAGCAGGGCTGAGGAGGTGCTCTGTAGGGTGCTGAGCTGCAAGCCAGGACACTGCCCTTGGCAGAGCTCTTCCAGCTGGGGACAGCACAGGGAGAGGGTCAGGTTCAATCCCCATGCTGCCTTGTTGACTGAAGTCAACATGCTAAACGCCTCGGGGATTTTTGGAAATGGTGAGCACCTCTATGAATCTCAGTGGAAACAGCAAGCTGGATGGCTGCCAGGCAAGCCAGAATCAGATGTCTGGAATTAGATGAGTACATGCAGTTCATTTGCCTTTTGCTGCAACTCTTGTGCTGACAAATTGTTCAGTCTGGATGGAAAACATGCACAGAAAGGGCAGTGCCCCCACACCCAGCTGAGCCACGCCATGAGCCACGGGCTTTCCATGTCCAAGTCATAGCTCACACACGTGTGCAGGAAGTAAGTCTTTGACCTGAGTGAGAAATCACTCAAAAACTACTATTTCAGCAATTTAATCTCACAAGATTTGGTGTGTTCTTTTAGGCAGTTTTCTGTCTGAAGCTGGTAAAGTTAATTGTGCAGAGGCAAATGTGGGTCATAGAGAGTAATAGGGGCTGGGAGAAGCACAGAGCTCTCAGGCTTCTCCAAAACAGAAAAGGAAAGCTTCTGACAAAGTCTTGTGATTTTTTTTACTCCTCCAGGGAAACTACTCTTTCCTCTTCCCATTCAGACAATGGGCTGCCAAGTGGGGTGTTCAGCAGCCCAGGCTCCACCTTCATCCTGGATGAGCGAGTGCAGCTAACCGTGGGCCTGCAGACCCAGGAAAGACATCTGATTTTGTTGAGTGATGTGCTGGTCATTGCCAAGTCCAAGTAAGAGGAATTTCCACTCCTTCCTTTTCCCCAGTAGGTGCTGTTGAAGCTAGGCTCAGCATTTGGTGGGATTTTTGGGGCTGTCCTGTGCAGAGCCAGGTGTTGGACTCAATGATCATGTGGGTACTTTCCAACTCATGAGATTTTATGAGGCTCTGATCTATTTGTGGAGCACCTAGCAGCCTCCAAAACAATACTTCTTTGGAAATATGGATCTAAAACGTGGCATTTCCCCCTTCCACCTTCACAAATTCTTCTTGGTATTAATGTTTCATTTCATTCATCTGAAGAAAAAGGTTGTCTAATCAGTTTTGCCCATTTCCTTATGAGGTTGCTTGAAGATACACCATGAGGGCAAGAGGCAGAAGGACAAACTGACTTTCAGTCTGACTCCTTCTGTCACATATAAATTCAGAGCTCTTGAAAGGAGAATGATCAGACTCTGGAGGTCTACATGTTATTCTCTGGCCTCAGGAATTCATAATTTCCACTGTAGATCCTCCTCCAGCCTGAAGCTGAAAAAGCAAGTGCATCTGAGTGAAGTGTGGACCGGCACCTGTCTCAGTGAAGTGACAGAGAAAAAGATGAGTCCTGAGAATTCATTTGTCATTGGCTGGCCCATCACCAACTACGTTGTCACCTTCAGGTACCTTATCAGACATCAGAGTTCCCTCTGCATCCCAGTAGCTACTCAGGTCTCCCTGTGTCAAGTGAAACAATGACTGAGGCTTAAGGACCCATTTCCTTTTCCATTTCCTTACCCTGAAACCCGGGTAACCTGTGCTGGCAGCAATAGCTCTAGGAACAGCAGACTTTGGGAAGGAAATACTAGGAGAAAGAAAATAGCAATTAAAGGTCACTGCAAAAATAATGAGGGCCTACAAGATGAGTTAACTCCAACTTCACAGAAAGGGATTTTCCCTTATCTGAACACTCACCAGTCTGACAGGAAACCTGGTCCAGTTTGTTGCTGGGATTTTTTTGTTATTATTATTTTTGTTATTTGTTAAAATAGAACAGAAGAAGGAAAGGACTGTGCTTTTGTTCCAGGGCTTTGCAGGAAGCAACTTTGACTTACAGCAATATATAAATGAAATTGGGTAGAGTTTCCAAAGGCTGTTACCCATTCAGCCCTTGTTTGATGATCTGCCTCCCTTTTTGTCTTCAGCTCAGCTGATGTGAAGGAACGATGGCTGTCAGAGTTGCTGGGGTAAGTGACCCTCCTTTCATCCTCCTTCCAGATGGTTTCTCTACAGGCCTTAGAGAAATCTGCCCTTCAAACTGTGCTCTGATTTCCAGCATGTTAAGTGTCTAAGTGCTATTTGAAAAACCCACCTTTGAAATCTGAATATTGATGCTCCTAGGAGAGTGCAAGATTGGTGCTAACAGTTGGGAAAAAAGGGGACCCATCAGAAGATGGTATTAATGGAGCATCCTTTTTCCTTTGGAGTTGGAGGTTGACTTTGCTAATCACTGTGGAACTGCCACAAGTGTTACTGATTCTTCAGATGTTTTTTGATTTGAACTAAAATTTTTATTATGTTGCATCTAGAGGCTATAGTTTTTTCTTTTACGTTTTACATGTTGCTTCCACTAATAGCCAGACAAAACCGTTTATATAGAGACAAAGAAGGGAAAAAATCTTCTGATTTGTGGAGAGCAGTAGTGATCCTGAGGGAACACTGGAAGGTATTATACAGACACACCTACCTGCACTGAAGGACTGCATGTGGGGGATTATTAGTCTTTGTGCTCTAGGCAGATAAAGAAGTCAGTAAGAGCACATGACCTCACTATGAGTATTACATTCATGTATGTCATAATTAATCTGTATTTATTACAGTGCCAAGGAGGATGTCCCATCCAAATTTTAGGGTCCTTCTCAAATTTGGTTGGGAAATTACATCCCTTCCCTTTTTCTTTGACTTTCAGGCATATCAATGAGGTAAAACAAAATGAGTATCTGAAGAATCTGACCCTTCAGATCGTTGTGCTGGATGATGACAACTGTTCTTCTGTAAGTAAAGCTAAGGACCTGCTTGTCAGATCGGGACTACACAGGGGTCTGTGGCGTAGGGGAGATGATGCAGGGTTGTGCTGATATTCCAGCATCTGAGTATCTGCATCCTTCCCACTTGGAAGCCCGCTTGGAGAGTTTTGGTTTGAGAAATGAGGAGGTAGCCAGGCCCTTACCAAACAGCACTTAATTCTTAAGATTATTCTTCACCTCTGACTTGTTTTCTCTTTTCCTTTTGCTTCACTTCAAAATTCATGACAGTTTGTGGCTGAGTGCCACAGGCAATTCCTATTTCCAGTGCTATGAATTGAGGATATTGATCACAGAGTCACTGGTGTGTTGTCCTGAATTAATTTACTGGAATGTGTCCCAGTCTAGCATACATTTCTTGGCTTCATGCCAAGCTTGGTGGGTCACATTTGCCTCCTGGGTGTTCTTCCTTCAAAGAGTGACCCCTGACACTCTGGTTGATGAGCATTGCCATGTTCCATGTTCACCCTTTTGAGTGACAGTGGCATTATAATCAGCCAAACACTGATGGGATCAAACACAGCATCTAAACACCACCCACCTCCTGTGATTTCTGCTGGATGAAATCTTTGGGTGGTATAATAGACCCATGACAGAAGAAGTAGTGGAGAATAGCTTTCACTTTGTATACCCATCATCCTTTCTGGTGTAGTTCAAATTTGTACAGCTCATCCAACCATGAACATTTAGTAAAGACAGTCATTAGACACAGATGTGACATTTTCCCCAGATTTTGAAGCTACAAGAAAATGCAACCAGACTTCTCACCTTTGTCTTAGCTTCCTGTATTTTCTCTGTTTGCCTTTCTAGACTACTGAAGTCAAGGTGTCCAATGTGGAAACTGCAGAGAGTGTGATGAAGAAGACCCTTCTACAGCTTGGGCTCCCTGTAAGTGGCAGATTTTAGCTAAGGATTCTGGCAGCATCTGCTTCACAGGACAGAGTGGGTGTGGATAAGTGTAGATTAGCTGTCTGTGCTTTCTGAGTGGAGAGCAACATCAACCCTCACTCTGGCCCCTCTCAACTAACTTTTCTCTTTGTTCTTCACCCAACAGGGCAGGACCAGTGAACACCACTTGTGGGTGGTCTCAGGAAAAGATGAGCCTGCTTATCCTCTCATCGGTAAAAGCTCTCCCATATTGAGCATCATTTTGTTACTTAATTCTGGCACCAAAGGAAACAGTAATAAGTTGTATTAGTGTATGTGGCAGAGAAACATCACAAACATTGCACTCTTCACTTAAAAAGTAATAGTAGGGACACTGTTCTTGATATAAGATGTGACATCAAGTTGCTGTGTGTGAGATGTCACTTGGCTTTTATCATCTCAGCATCCACATTTAATCAAAGCATGGTGATATCTTTGAAAAACTTCACACTTACCTCCCTTTTCCAAGGCTGGAATTTTCCAAAGCTGGAAATTTTCCAATAACAGTAGGAGTTTTTAACATAGGTCTACATTTTTGCTTGCTCTTTACACAACTCTGCTCAACAGGGCACGAGCATCCCTTCAGCATTGCCTTGAGCTGTCTCCGGGACTCTGCTGACCAGCAACAAAGAACCAACAACAACACTCTCCTGGCTGATGGGACAGAGGCTTCCTTCCTTGCTCAGCTCCCAAAGGAAAAACAGTGTCAGTTTGTCCTGAAACCCAGACTCCAGGCTCCAATGCAGCTGAGGAGAGGTAAGGGCTGCAGGAATGTGGTACAGCCAGGTAGAGACTTACCACTGACCAGTGCAGTGCTGAGCTCTTCTGGCATCATACATGTATCCAGAGTTGCTCTCATACCTGAATGGAATGTAAAGAGGAAGAGACTGCAGAGAGGTGAAATTTTCCTGTGCAAATATTCAGACTTAGCTTTCTGTCCTTTGTTAGTTCTGCAACTGCACGTCATTGTAGTAGAATCATAGAAAATGCTGAGTTGGAAGAGAACCATCAGTATCACTGAGTCCTGGCTCTGGCCCCACCATCCACCTGAGAGCATTGTCCATAGGCTCCTTGAATTCAGACAGCCTTGATGCTGTGACCACTGCCCTGGAGAGTCTGTTCCAGTGCTCAGCCACCCTCTGGGTGAAAAACCTTTTCTTGAGACCTCACCTAAACCTCCCCTGACTCAGCTTCATTTTCTCAAGGCCTATCGCTGGTCACAAGGGTGAAGTGATTCTTGCACTGCGGAGACAGCAAGAGAAGAATGGTGATTGAGAGTTTTGCTGATGGTTGAGAGATGAATAAGTGGTTTCACTGCTGTATATTGTCTAACCATCCCCATTAAGAGTGCAGTTAATAAACAGGTGAGGGTAGAAAGTGCTTGTTTTGCTGGGAACTCTGCCTCCACTGTAGATCACTCACTGTCCAGCAGGAGGACAGACAGGTGTGTAATGAAGGTATGTGTTTGCTTTCAGAGTCACTGCAGAAGCACACCAAGAGGAAGAAGTCCTTGATTGACTGGGCCCTGCGCCGCAGCACCAGCACCCCCACGGGCAGCCCTCCCTCACAGTCCCCTACCACACCCCGCAAGCTCTTCGGCCTGTCCCTGTCCTCTGTCTGTCCTGATGGAATCCTTCCCAAGCCAATCATGGTAAGCAGCAGCCTGGACTGCTTGTCTTGATGTAAATTTGATGTGTTTAGCCCAAAATTTAAAGCCACTTGCAGCACTGATGAGGACTGAATGGGGAAGAGGAGCATTGTTTACTTGAGATCCAGACTCAGCTCAGGAACAAGGGTGGGAACAACCCTCTCCTGGGTAATCCCCATCACTTCATTCACAGGCATCTGTCCTTTTCAGTGGGTGTCTCAAGGTTATCACCAGATGACAAGGGGCAATGTCAGTGGATCCTGCCATGCTATGTAGCCTAGAAATCACTCACTACAAGAGTCCCCTGGGCTCACACTTGTCACAGGATAAGCATGCCCACATGAACTTTATCTGCAGCTTGCCTGTCAGGTTCTTGTCTCTGATTAGATCAGGATAAATATCTTGTATTGTTTTCTTCCCATTACTGACTTGGTCATCTGCTAATTACATTGCAACACATGATGTATAATATACACAGACAAGAGGCTAAAGTGTTAGGCTCTAAAGTACAACTGGCTTTTCTCTTAGGATATGCTGCTCCTCTTGTACCATGAAGGTCCCTCTACTAGGGGCATTTTCAGACGTTCTGCCAATGCCAAAACTTGCAAGGAATTGAAAGAGAAGCTGAACTCTGGAGATGATGTTCAGGTGGATGGAGAGTCAGTCTTTGTGGCTGCAGCTGTCATCACGGTATGTGTGGCCAAGTAACTCAGCTGTCTGGGCCAATGGCACCTTCCTTCTCTAAGGAAGCAGTGGGTCTTTATGGGTAGGCAGATTTCAGGGGAACAGAAAGCATTTTCCAGCAAGGAACATTTTCACCTGTTTGTGTGCACAGAGGTGATTCAGTAGCCTGGTTTTCACATGTGCAGACATGTGCAGCCCCTCAGGATGGGGCTCCCTTTGGCACCTGCCCATACCAAACCACCCCCAGCAGGAAATACATTGATGTCCACCTGCAAGGCAGCTGTGATGTCTGTACAGTGCCAAATAACATGGCAGATACTGCACTGACATATGCATAAAACCCTTAGGTTGCAGCAGCACAGATGTTTTTTGTCATTTCTGAATGCAAGGCAGAGGCTGCAGAAGGTTTGGGAGGACTTGTGCCACTTCAGAGCAGCTGCTCTGCAAGCCCCAAAAGAGAAGCTGACCTGTGCTCTCTGGACCCCCAGCCTTCACCCTCTGATCAGCCAGCAAGCACAAGGGAAAGCAGCTGCTAAATCCAAGCAGAGGGGTTGTGGTGGGTGGGGGATGAAGCTTGTGATAAGACCCATGTTTCAGTAAGGAAAAGCTTGTATTTTGTACTGGCAATTAAATCTGGTCAGAGTAATTTAGGCACCAAAGTATAAAAGAAAATCCCCTTTTTTCTTGTTGGCCTGATATCCAGGCATTTCCCAAGACAAGACATACACTGAGTTGTTGAATAGTCCCCTGAGAAAAACCAGCAGTCCTCCTAGCTGAGAAATGTTTCAGAGAGATCTGTGCAGAACCCCAGGGCTGAGTCCTCTGCTGGACTGCAAAAGGGACAGTCCTGTTCTGGAGAAGGAGCAAAACAGAAGGGCTGCCCGTTCATCCTGCAGTGCTGCCACAAAAGAACCTGAGGAAGACAGCTTGGTGGGCATGGGAGGGGAGAATAAACATGTTTGTGTAGTGTCTTGTTTTATCTTGTGCTTAATATGAATAAACAGTGACTATATGCATTGTGAAACTGAAACCAGGAATTCAAAACTGACCAGACTGCTCTGCATATATATATTTAATTCAGGATTTTCTCCGAAATATACCTGACAGTGTTCTATCCTCAGACATGCACGGACAGTGGATGGAAGCTATGGACACAGAAAATCGGGCACATAAGATTGAAGCTATCAAAAAGTTTGTAGAAGTTTCTTTTGGTGGGAATAGGGGGATCATATGGGCCTAAGAATAGCCTTCATTTTCTGGGAGATTACTGGCAATGCTCCAGGCCACAGGGGAGGAGCTATTGCCAATTGCCAGTGTCACTGATCAGAAAATTTTCTTTTTAAAGGTCTTTTTTGAACATCCTCAACATTTCTGACCCCAAAAAAGTCATTTAAAAATTCTCTTCTGATGATTAGTTCAAATTACCACAACAAGTAAACTGAAAAAGCATAATAATTGAGCCACAAGGAGTGCATCTATGGTAGCAGAATTAAATCTTTAATGACAGTAACTTTATTCTTATGTGCATGAAATGAGGCTGATCATCATATTGGCAATTAGAAGAAACAGCCCTGTCAAAGCTGAGATGTGGACCTTGAAAACAGCTTTACTGCCTTGAAACTGCTGCCCTGAGCATGAGCAGTTTATCAGCCTCCTGTTGGATATCCCGTTTATTCAACCATGGCTCAGCTCAGTTTTTGAACCTTACTGTTTATCTCGGGCCCTCTTTATCCATGTTCCCCACAGCACATGACACAGCAGTGTATGTGGAGTGCTGCTGGCCTGGAGCTGTCTCCTGTCTCCTCTGGGCATTCCCTGTTTACTTAAGGCATTGTGGGTTCCCCCCACATGCTCTGAACCCAAGTCCCTTGTCCCTCCAGCTCTGAGACCAGAGCAGATGGGAAATTTGGATGCAGAGTTGTGGCTCTCACATGAGTTGGTGGAGGGGAGTGACACAGATTCACCTTATTATCAAATGTGGATATCTCAGGCTGGGTAAAAAGGGGCAGGAGGGGGAAAAAGCTTTGGGATGCAACTTCTGGAATCCAAAGAGCAGATGTTTGTGAACAGCACTGTTTTCCTTTTTTCCCACTCTCTGAATAGTCTTGTCAACCAGCTTCCAGAGGCCAACCTCATCTTACTGAGACACCTCTTTGGAGTCCTGCATCATATTGAGCAGAATTCTGGAGTGAATCAGATGAATGCCTTTAACCTGGCTCTTTGCATAGCACCCAATATGCTGTGGCTACCGAGTCCCACTGGGCCTGAAGAGGAGAGCCGGTCTACAAAGAAGGTAATCTTCCACAGGTTTGGGAAAACCTCTGGTTTCCCCTTTCACTGCTTTTTATGGGCACTGCCTTTTTTAGTCCAAAGGAAAGCACAGGGCCAGTGACAGTGCTGGCTGAGTGGCACCCACGCCCCATCCTTTCCTCTGTGCAGCTGTGCCCATGCTGGGAGGGGTTTAGCCCCTCAGACTGTCCAGGGTGAAAAGGCAAGCAGTGATTGCTTCACCAGATGAGCTTCCTATATGGCCAAGCAAGCACAAGAAAACTGGAGCAGCTGAAGTTGGACACTGCCACCTCAGCTGGAACAAAATAAGCAATGAGCACAACAGTGCACCAGAAAGGAGGAACGCTTGCTTGGAGCTTATGAGGTGTAAGCAATAGTGAGGAAAACTGTAGAATGTGCTATACCTGGCTCACAGCACCAGTTCACATAGTTCATATTCTTGCCTCAGGTGTTCATACAGATGCACTGCCACATTCTTAACAGCTTCTTGAGGAAATTACATCTGTAAAAAAAAATTAGATGATCTGGGTATGATTTTACTTGCTCTGTTTTCATGAAACTGAATCTGTGAATTCCTGTATTTGCCAGGTGGCCTTGTTAGTGCAGTTTCTGATTGAAAACTCAGGAGAGATTTTTGGAGGTGATATTGCTTCCTTGTTCCAAAGACCTGACATAAAGAAGTCCAAAAACTCAGCGGAATCTCTGGGTAAGTTGGTGGTAGGAAATCTTCCAGAAATATTTAAAATCTTTTAATAGGTAAAGCCCTCAGACAAAAGAGTTTGCTTTACCTTCATGTTTCTTCTAAGGAATAGCATTGAAAACCAGCTGGGTTTGGTTTACCCTTTGCCTGTCAAGCATAGGCAGGAAGAGATAGCAAAGCAGAGAGCTGAGGTGCAGAAACTCCAATGTGTCCCAAGGGATGGTTGTCTTTCTCCATGGCTGCTGTTAAACCTACTCTAGCCATTGCAAGAATTTAGTGTAGCCTTAGCACTGCCGTGTCCCAGCAGTATTTTTATTTTCCATGTTAGTTCTGTAAAGCTAAACCACAATGGTTTGTATGGAAAGAGTTGGAGTTGTCTCTGTTAGCTATCCTATGAATACAGGCTACTGGTGAAAACTGGTCATCAAACCAGAATTTTTTTATTATTTCCTGTGAGAATGATGGATTATCTTTGTTTTTCCATGGGCTTCATACAATTTCCCTGGTTTGGTTGTGAGGTACTATATATATGGCAACAAATTAATTTGTGTCCTCTGCCCCAGATATAGGCTTGGCTCAGCATGATGATTCCTCTGATGAGCTGGAGTTTTCCACTTGTGATCCAGAAGGGCCAAAGCACCACCTGGAATCTGATGATGCCATTTTTGAAATACCCAGCAGCTTGTTACTTGATGAGGATCAGGAAGACTGGGACTTGTTCAGCGAGATCACAGCCTGCTACCAAAGCAAAGCCCAGACCAACGCCAGTGCAGACAGCTACGAGCTCCTGGAGGAGGACGGCTCCTTCTGCTCCATCGGCTCCATCCGCTCGCTCAGCCCAGCCCGGGACCGCTGCTCCTCCGAGCCCAGCGTCTGCCTCAGCTCCCAGCAGCCCCCTCAGAGCCACGAGCCCGTGGCCCGCCAGTCCAGCTGCGATGCCACCATCATGAGCAGCCACACTGACTACATCCACAGGCTCAGGCAGCTGCAGATGGAGAGCCAGAAGCTCATTGATGAAGGCCTAAGCCCTGGGGTTAATAAGGCCAGGCAGAACTTGTGGCAACCACCTCAGACCACCTCCAGGGTGAAGCAGCTCAGCCTTCAGAAGTCCAGCCTGTCCAACAGGTCCAGCTTCTCCAGCCTGTCCTCTACCACCACCTCACCATCTGCCTCCTCGCTTAGCTCCTTAGACAGTGCTTTCTCCTACTGCTCAGAGTCATCAGCCATCAGTCCCACAGATGTCTCATCCCTGCCATTCATGTTTGGCACTTCTGCCAGGCTTCATGCTGTGTCTCCCACGGCTGCCAAGAGGTCCCAAAAAGAGTGGCACAAATCCTTCACATCTCCTTTACATCTGTGCAATCTGGACAGTTTTCATGAGGGTGAACCCAAGGCTGGAGAGACCAGTCATTGCTTTGGAGAGCAGAAAAGTTTTCCATGTGTCAGCAGAGCTGCCATGGGAAGCTCATTCACTGACATTGACTGGGAAGAAGAGGAGAGACAGCTGAGTTGTTCAGGGTGCCCTGGCCCAGGGCTCAGGAGCCAGGATTATACCAAAGAGTTTGAAGAAAGCCCTGAGTACCCAGCTGCCAGCCCATGCAGTGAGACATCCCCACAGGTCAGCCACCAGCAGCACAGGGAGAAGACAGTGAAGAACATAGAAATCAAAGGCATTGATGGCTGCCCTCTGAGCCAGGAAAGCCTGAAGCGCACCAAGATAACTTTTTATGTGGCCCCAAATAAAGAAAGCTCTCAGGGGTCTCAAGTGGGAGAAGAGGAGAGATCTGTGACGAACGCCAGCAGCAGAGACTTACCCAGCAGCAGCAGTGAGCAGAACCCGTCCAAGAGCTTGCAGACTGTGAGAGTCCACATCCCCCAGACAGTTTTCTATGGGCAAAACACCCCCCTTGTCCTGCAGTCCTTCTCCAGGCGCTACCACCACCAACCAACAGCCCCATCCCTGCAGGCCAAGCACAGAGAGAGCCTCCAAAGTGCCTCTGCTCCCAAGGAGCTGGAGAGACAACCAGTGGAAACGGCGCAGGCGCCAACCCAGAGCAAGGGCTCGGACACGTTCAGCCACACCATCCACATCATCCTCCCCGACTCCATCCGGAACACCATCAGGGACTATTTCAAGCAGGAAGAAACCAAGCCCTGTCCCACAGCAGAGGTGGAAGCAGTGGAGAAGGAACTGCTCCGGAGCAGGGTGGAGTGGCTCAGGAGTCAGCCTGTGGCAGAGGTGGCCGCAGAGGAGCGTGACACAGTGGTGTTTGCAGAAGAGACTTTTGTCTAAGGCTATGGTTGTGGAGGAACTAAATATTTTTTTGTGTATGTGGAACAGAAAATATTCTGTAATATATGATCAGGGTGTGAAGAATTTAGCAGGCTGCCTGGGGCAACAAGTGTAAAGTGACACTAATGTGTATGTAATACTCATTTTGGTGGGAGGTGGGGGGGCTGCTCTTGTGTTCTCTTTATGCCCTTTTCTGATGAAAGAGACCTCACTGGCTGGGTGTGGAATGGAGTGAATACCACCAGACTCTTCCTGTCCTTGAATTAGCTGACCTGTACAGGGCCTGACTCCATTTTTTTTAATAGCAGGAAAAGAGAAACGTTGCTTTATTTTCTCCAGTCAGCTGCTGATGTTGGTGGATGACTGGACAACAGGGACAGCTAATGCTTTTAATAATTAGTTAAAAATCTTTACACTTGCACAAAACCCACCGTTATTCACAGTTCATCACAAACATTCATCCAAAGGAAAATTCTTCACCTTCATTCCAGAAAGCACTGCTGCTTCACTCTGCTCATCTGTTGTCTGCGCTGGTCTAGCTCACAGCCCCCAACCATTATTGGTTGAGGCTGGGTTCCAAAATCAGCAGCTGGAGCCCAAAGTCCAGCATTCACTGACAGACAGCATGTGTAACATTTTAAGGCCAAGATTGCTTTTTTTCTGGAATTAATTACACAGTGATTCTTTCTTCTCATACCTTCCCCAAAGTTAGCATTTGACAGAGACACAGTTGCCATGAAGGATTTTAGTACTGTCCCTTTGACAGGGCTGTGAATCTTCTGTGTCCTCTGGGAGTAGCTCAGTAGCTAGGAGTTTCAGTCCTAGTGAAAGTTGGCAATCTTCTGTCAATGCTGATGCCCGTTTCTAGAGGCAGTGTGGATGATGTGTAGTCATGCCGAGAGGGACTTGAGCAGGGCTTGGTTTTAGCACGAGGTCAAGGAGTTGTGGAAGTTGCAGGAATGTTGTTGAGTAGATGCTGAAGCAAAGTCCCATCTTGCCAGAAAGTTGTCAGTCCATACACTGAAACTGTCCAGGCTTCATCACCGATGCTGGCTCAGAGAAACACTGAGTTCCCCTCAGCAGAGTATGTGGCCCTGTGCACTCCAGCAGAATCAAGTTTGGGGAATTCCAGGCAGGGATGTGCTAAGCAGGCTGCTGGTAAGGACCACCAAAGAGTCCCACCACTTAATGGGACTTGTTAGGGGGTTGTGACACTGCCAGCTGAGCTCTAAAAAGATGCTGAGAGCACCACATTAGTTTGACAGGTTGTTTTAGGGAAACAATGGGAAAGGTCTCAAAGGCTGAAAGGTTTGGGATGGTTCATTTGAAAGTTACATGAGAGTTTTCTATGGTGGTATCTGTCCGAGAGACAATCCTTTTACTCAGTGAACAGTGAATGGGTGAAGGAAAAGAGAAATACATGAATCCTAATGACTGAAAAGTTGTGCTTGTGGAATAAGTATCCCTGCAAGCTGCTGAGTGTCTGCAAATAACCAGAGCTGGAGCTGCAAGACAGCTGCCATGGTTCAGTCCTTGCATAGGTGGGAAAGCCACCTCTGTAAAATTATCTGGTGTCAGACCCCTCCACTCATCTGCCAGGAGCTTATGAGGGTCAGTGACAGGAACCTGGCCCAGCACTCCAAATTCACATAATCAAATACTAGGGCAAGGGAACCAGGGGGAAGCCCAAAGCCCACTTTCCAAGGTGTATACAGTTTGTTTTGTTAGATGAAGGGTGTTTACCTCTCAGATGTGGCACTCTCTGTCCCAGATCACCTTTGTGGCCCTTGTATAATGAAAGGTGTATATAATCATAACACAACTCCACCACCAACATAGTTTTCCTCACACATGAACAGCAATAAAGCATCCACAGTCTTTTTTTTCCAGAGCTAAAGTTGTAACTGTTTTAATAAAAGACACACAAGTTGTCATTGTAGTTTTGTCACCTTTTGTTCCCTTGCTCTTGCTCCCCTGTCCCCTGTGTCAGGGTGGTGGCATTTGCACTGAACTGCTGTGAAACACACTCACCTCCCAGCCCAGGTCTGCCAGGCTGGCCACGCTGGCAAGAAGCCTTCTGCCAGCACAGCAGTCTAGGCATTACTCCTGTCTTTTCAAGAAGGTGAAAGAGCAGTAAATATTATAAGAAAAGTCTGCCTGTTCTTGGAAGAGAGATGATTTTGTATTATAAACATACTAACAGATGTAAACTCAGTGGCTGGGCTCCGGTCAAACAAAAGGGACCTGAACCAAATGCAGAGTAAGAGCTCATAATTTGCATCACCTAAAAAGATCACAAGAAACTTAGAAAGAGATTAGTTTAGAGAAATACTGGGTGAAAGAGAAAAACACACAATTTTCCTTGCCACATTTTAGGCTGCCTAATGTGGGCACAGTTCTCTGAGTAGCTGCTCTAACCTAGCTCTGTATTATAGCATTTTTCTTTATTTTAAACAAAACAAAATCCTGCAAAAGGTAACACAAACCAGAGTTCTCAGCTTGGAAATTCACAGCCCTCCTTTTCCATGAGCCAGACAATAATGCAACTCAGAGACCAATCTTGAAAATGTTCCACAGCCCCCAGCTTGCTCGTAACAAGAAATAACAAATGCACAAACACTTGGTTGGCTTTCTGCCCCAGAAAGGCCACACTTTCCCTTAATGTATAGGCCTGAGAGGCAAACAGGTTTCCCTTCTTTCTCTGTCCTTTCTCAGATCGTTTAGACCACACTGGCCTGTCACACACTGAAAGCCCTGCCCACTGCCCCAGCAGATGCAGTTCTTGGGAAGTCATGTTCCATGGTCACCCTCCAGGAAGCGAAGAGCCTTCAGGGCCCGCTCCCAATTTAGACCAAGGCCAAACAAGTCCAGCTCATCTGCCTGGAAGAGAAATGACTCATGCAGCCTCATCTTATTTCTGTTCAGGATATATGATTTCTTTCCTTATCCTGCAGGCTGACAGAAATGTGAAAGGAGGGCCTGAGGCAGCTGTAGTTTACTTTAAACTTTCCAATTCTATTTCTGATGTTTCAACTGTCAGGAAAGCCAGCCTTCCAAGAGATACTCTCCCTCATCCTTTGTAGCAGCTCCTTTGTACAGGGGCCTCTCCGTTATCCCAGAGGACCTTCAAGGGACAGCCAGCCCCGCCAGAGCAGCACGGGCTACTCTGACTCCCTGCATTTCCATGCTAACAGCTTGTGCTAGAAACTCTTTCTTCAGAGGTCACCCACACTCTGAAGAGGAACACAGAAGTCATTCAACCCTTCCAAAGTAGAAACCGCTGCCTCTCTCGCCATCCTGCCAGGGTGTGTGGAGAGCTGACCTTTTCCAGCAGCAGCCTGGGCTCCAGCTTCCAAGCCCACAACAAGGCGGGGACCGAGGAGTGGGACTGCAAAGCTTCAGATCACCTTGGCTTTGCAAGAGACTTAAGAGCTACTGAAGGGGATGGCTTAGCTGCTTTCATTTAATCCATATTTATTATATTTGGTTTTTTTACAGTAAACCTGGGACATGTTGGAGGAGAAGAGGTTAGAGAGAAACAGACACAGCCTGGATGATTTTTTCTGATGGATGACAAAGCAAAGGGCTATCCTGTCATATGCCAGTCACAATCCTGAAGCCTCAGTACATCACCACATCCATGGTCCCCAAACAGGGCTGGGACCCTCCAAAACCCCACCCTGCTGGTGCCATCACCTCTTACAGCACACGGTTCTGGTCCATGCCAGAAATCCTTCCTGCAGGTACCCTTCTGCTATGGATAAAATTCTGGCATGGATAAACATTTGTACCCATTTTTGCATGAAGGATCAGAGAGGAAGACAAAGCCCATTGAGAGGAGTCACAGATCACTCATCACCTGTGCCCACAGGGACAGCAGGCCACGCCGGGCGCGGCTGGGCTGGTGTCCGCAGTAGGGAGGCATGGAGGTGCACAGACACCATTGGACACAAATGGCAGTTGTGGCTCCCCGAGACGGCCCCAGGCACCGGTCAGGGCGAGAGGAAGGAGGAGGGACGGGCACAGGGCAGCGGCCCTGCCGCCACTGCGGCCTCCTCCTCATCCGCCGCCTCCTCCTCCCCGCAGCCGCCGCCGCCCCGCGCGCCCCCTGGCGGCAGAGCGCCGCCACAGCAGCCCCGCGGCCTGGGCCCCGCGGTCGCGCCGACATTCCGTAAATCACAGAACCGCAAAATATCCTGAGTTCGAAGGGACCCTTCAGGATCATCAAGTCCGAGTCCAGGCCCTGTGCAGGACGTGCCAAGAATGCCATAATGTGCCGAGGAGGATAGTCCAAACGATTCTTAACTCAGGATGGATGCTGCTGCCCTGGGAGCCTGTTCCAGTGCCCAGCCACCCTCTGGGTGAAGAACCTTCTCCAGAGATGCAAACTAAACCTCCCCTAACTCAGCTTCGTGCCATTTTCTCGAGTCCTGTCAGTGGCCATGAGACTGAAGACATTGGTACCTGCCCCTCTGCTTCTCGTTGTGAGGATGTTGAAGAACACAATGAAGTCTCACCTTGGTCTCCTCCAGGCTGAACAAACCAAGTCACCTCAGCCACTCCTCATAAGGCTTCCCCTCCAGACCTTTCATTCTCATGGTCCTGCTGTGGACCCTCTCTAACAGAATAATGTCTTTTTTATCTTCAGTGCCCAAAACTATCTGCAGTATCCCAGGTGAGGCCCCACCAATGCTGAGTACAGCAGGACAATCGCCTCCTTTGATGGGCTGGCAGTGCTGCGCTCAATGCAGCCAGCCAAATTTCCATCCATCTCCTTCGATTCCAGCCAGTCTCATGGTACCAAAACAATGCATCTTGTTGGTCTAAAAGGCTCATCGTTAGAATTTTATTCGACAGGTGGGATAGTACAGCAATGAGTAGTTTTAACATTTGGAGAAAGTGGCTGCTCACAGCACAGAACAATTCAGGGACCCAAAACATCTCAAGTTCATAGAAGTGGTTCCTGCTTACAGGAACTGTCAGCACACAAATGTCCTCAGTATGCTCTTGCTGGCCAAACTCAAGTCACCTACATCACCAAGCCCATCAGTACACTGACTTGCAAACAGCAATCTCTTCTTAAGCTTCTCAAATTGGAAAAGTCTGCTCCACTTTTAAAGAGCCAAGCCTTGCAAAATTCTCAGCAATTACTCAGAATAGCAGAATTCTTAAATTTCAAAGGAGAAAGTGAGTCACATACAGCAGAGATATTTACTGACACCCACCCAGGGAAATATAAAGCCATACACTTTAATCCAGTTGCGTTCAACAGAGCATTTAAGCACTTAAAATACATACCAAAGACCCTATTAAGCATGCTGCCTTGTTTAAATAAGAGATTTGCCAAACACACCTTTTATACTGAATCAGACCTTTATGGCCTACTGCGAGCCAGCCACAAAAAGCAATAGTGTCAACCAAGAGCTAAGTACCCTGCCACACCTAAATGAGGGTATAAGCTGTGCAGCAGTCGTTTCCAGTCACTGTTTGCTTTGCTTTCCGACCTCCAGCTGCCTCCTCATGTCCGACACATCCATGGGGACCCTCACTGTCAGACCATCCATCCACTTCTTAACGCACACCTGGCAGCCAAGGCGCGATCTGAGAAGAAAACACGAAGTGAGGCTCCTCTGTTCCCCAGGTAAAGGCAGAAATCCCCCACCCACACTGGGATGTCTGGGTCAGGGTGGGTTTTCACTAAAGCTCCTGTTAAAGATCTGCTGGTCCTCAAGAGAAAGCAGCTCTCAAGGCACAGCTGTAGTACAGAACAAGCCCCATGCCCTTGGAAAGAGGTGCCACATGGTGAATCTGCCTCAGAGGCTTGAGGATCTGCTATGATCAGCAGGGAGGCTTACGTGTCAGTGAGTCCATATGCCAAGTCCAGCATGTCTAGCTCTTCATCTGAGATGGCATCAAGCTTTTGGAAGGTGTCCTTGTCAAAGATGAGGTGACAGGTAGAGCAGGCTAATGTCCCTTCACAGGCACCTGGTGGGAAGGAGAGCAAATCAGGAAAAATAAGGGGGTGAGAGAGGTCATCTTTAGCAAGAGTGTGAGAAAAGGCCCTTTAACAGATCTGGAGCATGTCAAAAGAGATGCTAGGAAACACAACAGATGGATGCAGTTTCCAGCCTGCCTCTTCTCTGGGAGAATCATCATCAATTTTCGAATTTTTACATCAGCTCCATGCAGCCAAAAGCACTGACAGAGGCTGCTGGAATGGCAGTGTGACAGTGTGAGGTTACATTGCCAATCTCAGCATGGGGAGCCAGCCAGCAAGCAGCTGGTGGGAAAGGGAAGCTTGTTCATGGTTTTGGCAGAACACAGTGACATACTGTTGCACAATTCCTAAGTACCCACTGGCCCTAACAGCACATGCACATATCCTGCTGCAGCACCTACCAAATCCATCAATGGCCAAGTTGTGATTGACTACCACTTCCAGCAAGCTCTCCCCTTCTTTGGCTGTGGTTGTTAGTCGCTCTCCATCCCGATTTATAAAATGCACTGTCACCTGATTCTCAGAGCTGTAAGACAAATTTGCAAAACTCAGAGGAGTCCACCCTTTTCTGCACATCCACAATTGAGGTCTTTTGGCTGAGTGCTAGAGACATGGCACTTGGAGGGAAATGTGCACACAAACACTTTCTCAAAGGATTGTGCCATGCAGATGAGAAAAATTTCAAATTATCCGTTCTCAGTGGCAGGCAAATCTGAGTTGCCCCAAAATACTTCCCACTTTAGCAAACAGCCCACAGAATAAATGTCTATCTGTGCACAAACAAGTGCAGGTGCTCTTCACGTGCTGCCCTGCTTGGGCTGGCTGGCAGAGGGAGCATTTGCAGGTCCCAGGCCTGGGCTGTTAATGCTGGGCAGAGCAATGCAATTACAAGCCAAGTGCTCAGGATCAGATACTAATCCAGCAAGAAGGGCTGTTGTCATTCATGTTTTGCTTCCCTGTTCCTTCCCAAGGGGATTACTTGATGATTGTTCCTCTTCTGCTGTTTTTTCTTCCTTGAAATGCCCACGCCTTTCCTTAACTCCATCACAGGGAGCCTTCTTGTGGTGAGACATGCCCAGCCCCAGATTTTACAGAGCTACTGGGCTGAGTAACTTCCTCTGAGCTGATGTGATCCATGCTCAAGAAAAATTGCTAATTATTTTGACAGCCTGCGAGATTTAATCTGGCCAAGAGTTAGGAACATAGCCATCAGCTTCTCTTAATGATAACTGCAGAAAGGGAATCTGCAAATGAGAGGGAGACAGCATCCAGTTCATCTCCTCCTCTCACACCAGGCTCTCACACCGATCTGGAGAAGGATCCTACCCTGACAGCAGTGTTCAGGATTTCTCACCAAGACAAGCATATCCTGAGACTGTTACATTTGCTAGAGGAAGCAGATGAGCAAACACTGGTTTTTTCCTTAGTGTACATACCAAATGCTCACTTAGATATAGGAGGTCCCAGTTACCCAAAGGTCCCAGCTCCTGTGCTGAAAGAAGGCAGCACCCTGGAAGTGGTTGGGCCTTTTGTCTAGTAACTCTCAGTGTGGCACTGCCCAATTGCCCATCATCCCAAAGCCCAGGGCATTCTCCAGTGGCAGAAGCTTCTCTTTCACCAGTTTCCTTCATAAAGACACCTACAGATATTTCTGAATATGCAATTTAAAGACTAGCTCTCAAATGTCAAAACAAAACAATACAATCATCCTCATTTTTGATGGATCAGAGTAATTTATTCCATTTGTATGGCAAATAGGCATGCTTCTAGGCAATGTTTGGTTTATCTTTATGGTTGAAATAATTTGTTACACAATAGAAATGGTAAAGTGATAACATTCCACTTAGTGCTGCAACCGAATTTTTCAGCTGGATAACGGTTAGAGGTTTGGAAAGATCTTACCAGGACATGACAAACTCAACACTGCAAATTCAGTGTATGCCAACTGATTATTTCCTTTTAAAAAATAAAATCTCAAACCTTTTGTGACACAGGAAAGTGGTGAAGGAGGTTTCAAGAAAGCAGTTCTTCCCTCATCAATGTTTTCCCTAAAAGATACTTTCCAAGGCCATACAAACCAGCAAGATGCCTACAAGTACTGCCAGAGATAATTTCATAAGCAACAAACCAATTAGAAAGAAATCCCATTGATAGAGTCTTCATAAATCCCCCAAAGTGGGGTTTTCACTCTGACTTTTCTCTAAGGTCAGATAGCAAAATAGTTTATTGTATTTTCTGTGACGGTTGGATCTCTCTCTCAATGCCTAGCAGATTACAGTCTCACCCAGATCATACTAGTCTAGGAGATCCACAAATCACATTTTACCTTCTCTTCCGGAACTATCCCTGAAGCAGAGAGAGGAAAGGCTGGCAGGGAGCCTGCAGTAGTTCCTGCTGTGGAAATGGGCCAAAGAACTCTTTGTCACCTTCATGAGATGGTTCCCAGCCACTATCTGTGGCCCCCACATCTCTGGAGGCAGGACCAGCACCTCTGACAGGTTCCCACAGCTCCAGGGATGGCAAGCAGCACCTCTCAGGCTGGGTCCTGGCACCACCTTCCTCCCCATCAGCACCTGCTCACCCGAGCTGGTGGTTTCATCCCCCACCTCCCAGAGGCCATGGCTTGGCCAGCCTCTCTCCTCTTCCTTCCACAGGGCAAGGCAGAGGTGCCTCCATCCCTGTGGATGCAGCAAGGCAGCATTTGACCCACCTGGATTCCCCAGGGGCATCCTGGTGCGTGGAGCTGAAGCCTCTCTCTGCCCAGCACCTTGCTGGGCTCTGGTGCTGCTCAGTCACAGCACACAGAAGAACAAGGCGAGTTCTGCTGGCGCTCAGTCTGCTCTGCAAGGGCCGCAGGAGCCCCAGGATGCCGTGAGCCATGCTGCTCCCTGTCCCCTGGGCTGTCCTCTGATGCAAGGACAGCTTGATTAGGCATTTATACATACAGCTGGGTAGGATGGGGGGAAGGAAAGAAAAAAACAAAACATAGTAGGACAGCCTCCCTGGGGGTGGAGGGAGGGAGGAGGGAGGGGAAGCAGGAAGGAAGGATGGACAGAGGGATTGTGTTGGATTTTGCTGCAGTCCAGCCCAGCAGGGCATGGGAATTGGTGGAAGCACAGGAACGTGTGAAACATCACATCCACATGCCAGTTTCCAAGCAATGCTCACTTTGTTCTCTCCAGAACTAAGTCAAATTTCAGGAGAAATATTAATTGTGATGTCTAATCATACAAGGAGTTGCAAGTTGAGGGCTGGAAGAACAGAGAGGCAGGAGTGACGATGACTGCTGCCTTGAGGAGAGGGGCACACAGTTCCTACAGCAATGGAGTGAAAGCAAGATACTGAATTCTGCTCTTGACAAGATGGCACCCAGCCACAACACTGCCTTACCCAATACACCAGGCTCCCATCTCTAAAATATGAATATTCACTTACTTCACATGGTGGTGGTGAGAAGCAACCACACTTAGCTGCTCATTTGCTAAACTCTCTGCTGAAAAGGAGCCTTAAGTTGCAGATAACTATAATTCATTTAATGCTAACTGATAATCCACACTACTAAGCTTTGAAGCCTTGCAGAAGAAAACTCTTAACTTATTCCCAGAAATGGTCACTGGTTTATTCTATCCTCCTTTACAGGGTAAATCAATATGAATTTGAGGGCCAAAAATACAACAACAAAGACAATTTCAGTTCCTGGTTTCTGTGGAGTTAGGGAACAGCTCTCACCTCAACAGCATGAATGGTTCCTTCCACCAAATTTACAGCTCACCATTTGGTAGGATGTCTGCTTTAATCAAGTTTTTTTAATGTAATAACATACTGGTAGCCAGTAAAAGCAAAAAACAAATGTTGATACTGGACTCTCTAAGCAATTTGTACAGGGGAAAAAACACAGCATAAGACAGAAAATGTCTGCCTCAACACAGATACACACACACAGAGCATTGGATTCACAGTTCTGAAGATGACCAGAAAGTTTTGGCTCTTTGCCCCAAAATGAAAGTTTTCCACCCAAAGCTTTCAGGTTGGAAGGGTTGGAAAGAGGTGCTTAGGCTTTCTGAAAAAAACATCGAAGACATTAAGGAATGCAAGTATTTTCCATAAGCCAGGAGGGAAATATATTCTTCAGTTCAAAGGCAAGTGTTCAAGCATTCAAACATACCTCTCAGACAGCTCCAGTGGAGAAAAATTCATGGGCAATGCATAAAGGATTAAAAAAATATAAAATAATTCTCAGGTCAACTTTTCCAGGTGGTTTGATTTCTCCTACAAGCTGCCCCAAATGCTTCAGACTTCAAAGCCGAATTCCTGAGCTTCATCTCACCCCCAAACTTAAAACTACTCTGTGCAGCTTCTGCAGCTGAGAGACTCTGGGCAGTCCTGCCTTTGCTTTTCAAGCACTACAGAGATGCAGCAGACAGCCCAGTTCTGTCTCTCAGCCATTTCCATGGAAAGAAAGCAAGGCTGGCAAAGAGAGCCACGAGGAGAGAGGCCACAGCACATACAAACCACAAAGCATCTTATCTCTCCAGCAAACCTTGAGCTGAGAGAGATACATTAGATATATGCACAGCAGTTTCCACAGCAAGGACATTTGTGTGTTTGTCTGGCACTGACTTCTCTCCCTGCCAGGAACTCAGAGCACAGCAAGTGACAGGTCAATGTCACCTGATGGAAGACAGGGAAGTCACGGAGACATTGAGGTGCAGCAAAGGGGACAACTGCTCCCTGGTGAAAGCAAAACAATTCTGCTGGGGCAGGAGAGAATCAGGCCCTTGCAGATTTTGGACAGTCTGTTTTAAGATCTTTGAAATACTGAGAAAGGGCAGAAGCAGGATCTCCTTTCTAGAGTAAATCATTGTTCATTTAGCCAAGGGCACAAAAATAGAAAGCTTTGCAAATAACCAGCTCTCCCACAAAAAACAAACCAGCCAATAAAAACCCCAAACCAAACAACCAACTAAACCAATGAAGAAAAAATATCATTGCTTTTGGAAAGAAAAAAAAAACAACCAAACAAACAAAACCCTCAAAATTTTGCTTCACAGCTCAGCACATATTTTATAATTAGGCCAGACACATCTGAAGAGAACCCTTAGCTCTGTTTCAAGTATGGTTTGGCAGGAACCAACCTCCCAGCAGTGCACACAGGCACGTTGCCCCCACCTCCCTGGTTTCTTGCCAGCAGGCCACACTCTGTCAGTGCAGTGGCTGTGCCCACACATCCAGTCATGTGCTGGCACATGCTGGTAAGGAAGTGGTTTTCTAGCTTGAAATACATTGTCCAATATCTTCTGTAGCACACACCAATGTGGTCCTCCCTCCCCCCAGTCTAGGCACTCTCATGCAAATATCCAAAACACCTGTGACTGCCTCAGCTCCGCCTCAGCCCCAACTTCTGCACAAGGAAGTGAACACTGAAATCAGCGCTGGCCTAACCCAACCAGAAGATACACAACACCTTTGCAGCCCTCCCCAGTGAGAAGCATGCTTGGATTTTTGAGACAGCAAACCCAGCTCCTCTGACCGGCGTTAGGGTTCCTTGCCAGCAGGCAGAGCTGCCCTGGCTCAGTCTCTGCCCATGCTGTTCACGTGTAGAGGGAGACAAGCTCGTGCTGGTCCCATGGGAGAAATCTCAGGGGCTGTAGTCAGAGCAGCAAGCACACAGACCCAGGAGCAATGAACATTTCCAGAAGGCAGCCTTCATTAATTGGAAAAGCAAGAACAGCTTGCCCCTGCCCTCCAAACCAGGCCCACTGCCTCACAAATACTGCTGTAGGGAAGCAGATATGGGCTGCTTGCTGACACAGAACTAAAGCACTGAACACAACTAAAATTCACCTTTCCCATTGTCACTTTAAAAACCCATTAACCACCTTTCCTGTTCCAGAGCAAGTTGCTAATAAAAGCAAACAGAACAACTTGTACTGGTTTGACTTTTTGCAGGCCCACAAGCCCAGACAGAGTGCTTTTGCTGCCTCACAAGAGATGCACTGAGCACAGATCTGGGACAAAGTGCACAACCAAGGGAGCTCAAGTCACAGATACTGCCTCAGAGGCTGGGGCTTGGGGAGAAGATTGTAAATGTGCCTCAATTTCTGCATCTCTCAAACAAGGCTGTTTGCCCCATTCTAACCTTCCGTATATGTTCAGCAACCTTCTGAGAATGACACAAACAAAGGAGCAAGAACCAAATTCTCACCACTGGAAGCAGGAGGGCAGACATGCAATCAGAGACGGGCTGGCACTGCAACAAGAGAGCACAATGAATTCACAGCAGGGCTTCTGGACAGCAGCCATGTCTGACAGTGCAGCTGCTCCTGGCTGGGTGAAGGCCACTAAAAAGTTACAGTGCCCCAGCCAAGACCTTCACTTGCACATGCTTCTCCTTCAAGCATCCAGTCAAGGATGCTTCAGAGATGGATGGGAGTGCAATACTGCTGCACGTGGGGCGTGGGCAGCCTTCACCATAACCTCCCAGCTCAAGAGCAGTTTATTTCACACCCCCTTCAAACTTGTTGACTCCAGACCAATCCTGGCCTGTGTTTTGTTAAAGGATGATGCACAACCACAGGCTACAGTAATCATGGGGACTTGTAATTTTTAAATTAGCTCTGCTCACCAGAAATATGTGTATTAACACCTGCTCTGAGCAAGTGCATTCTGACCGTAAATTGAAGGTACAGTCCCTTCCACAAGCATCCAGTATTACTTTTTGCAGTTTCAGCACTACTTTTTCTCTAATAGCCCCTCATTCTTTCCTCCACTTTTCACTATACCCCTCATCCTGACACCTTTCCTGATAATCTTCATCTTGGAATTGCTAGTAATGTTTAGAGTTCCATCACCTGGAGCTAGATACTCATTTAGGCATTGTTCAGACACAGGGACCTGCTCCCTTGCCTACAAACTGCACTTAGAACTGCAAACCTGCAAGACAAAAGCCAGCCTCAGCCTAACATTTCATACATTGAGGCCCAGACCTTTTTTTACAGAATGCTTTGGGTTGGAAGGGATAATCATCTAGTTCCAATCCCCTGACCATGGGCAAGGTTGCCACCCATCAGACCAGACTGCTCAGGGCCTCATCCATCCTGGCCTTGCACATTTCCAGGGATGGGGCATTTTTCTTACAGAAGTAATTTTTCTACAAGGGAGACATTAACATCACATGTGGCCCAATTTGCATATGGGTATGCAACAGTTATGGGTTGGCATCAGTGACAGAGGAATTCTGCTCTCTGCCAGTTGTCACATGCTCTGAGATTATATGCCCTGGTATAAGACATTTAAATTTTACAGCCAAGATTGAGTTATGCACAGCTGCAAAGCTGGCAGGGAGCAGAGCAGTCATACTGATGGTACAGGGCAAACAAGCCATGCCTTGGGTGCTCTCTGCTTTCTCATTGCAGTCTGTCTTTGTAGGTGCTCAAGCAGCTGCCATACGGGTGCCTACAATTACCATACCTTACCCTGTAACTTGCATTACCAAGTTTAGGGTGCTGGAAAAATATCCTGAGCAAGAAACTAATAAGCTGTTCATCTACCCAGAGAAATCCCTAAAAGGCTTGTCCACATCAAAACAAATCAGAATTTGGAGACTGTGCCCTTGCAATTCCCTGTTTTAGAAAGAGCAAAGAAGAGAAGGAGAAAGCAATCAGTCTTATTTTCTGCTGTTGCTTTGTCCTACTTGGGAGTCAGTGCATCTCAGGCCAAATGCATTAATCTACCAAACAGATTGAACTCAATGAATATTTTACTCTACAGAGTTACTTTGCCTTTTCTTTAGAGTTCTTAATAAATTGCACTGCTTAATAAAGCAACATTGCAGAACCTGCCAAAAGACAGTGTTTCTAGTCCCCCAGCCTTCTGAGAGCCTTTTATGCTCTAGTCTGCCCCTGTCCCACAGACAAAAGCAGCTAGGCCCCAAACATATATGTAGATATAGCCTAAACTGGATCTGAAACATCCCAGACAGACTAGCAAATGCAACAGAAGCTGTCTACAAAAATTAGAGGTTAAATGCAAATTTCTGATCCTAAACTACAGAATGCCTTACAAGAAACTAGAAGAATAAGGTGGTGTGGATTTTTTTTTAACATGGTGCTGTACAGAAGCAGTCTTCAGCCTTTAATGCTTTACACTTCCATTTCTTCAAAGACAAACTGAATATAGATAAACCTACATGGAGAATTACTAAGCCTCAAGCCTCTAAGGTGATGTCCATTGAGAAGCAAGGGCACTGGAAACAGCAAGAACAAGATCAACCTTTCCAGACCTGTGCAACCTTCAACTGAAGGCTGCTGTAGCATTAAAGGAGACATGCAATTCCTCCAGTGCTCAGGTTTTTAGAATCCTGGCAGGAAGGAACTAAAAAAAGGACTTACCTGTAGAAACTGAATCCAAGCCATGTCTGGTGGGGATTGCAGAAGCCTCTATTGCTCCACACTTCATGCGTAGTTTATAGAAAAGTCCAGGTCTCTTCCCCAGCACCAGATCTCTGAGCACTAACATGTTCCAGTGAAATCTCCACCCTCCACCTTATTCTGCAGTGCTGCAATGATTAGGCAGAGGTTCTGTGAGGCCCCTCTTCACAACCACCAAGAAAGCAGCTGCAAATAAAGATCACACAGTTCATTAGCAGAAAGGTGGCAGCAGCCACTCTTCCCCTGCTGGAATCCATCCCAAGACACTGGGAAACAGGCAGAGACAGCCACAGCAAGGCAGCTGAGAAGCAAATTGTGCCCAAGTCCCCAGAACAGGCTGATGGCAGCACAGACTGGGCAGGGTGTCCATGCAAGCAGCAGCCCCAAGGCCCAGCCAGCCTCTCCTGGATGCACCCAGGCCAGGGCTGGGCACAGCAGGAGCTCACCCACAGCAGCTCCATCCCCTCCCTCTGGCCAGTCCATCTGCAAGTTGAACATTTGTACTCAGAGCCTCCACAAAGAAGTGTCAACTCCAGCATGGCTCCTGCTGGGGAGGAGGAAAGGGCTGTTACTGAAGCTGTTCCTTTCAGAGTGCAAGAAAGATCTCCCTGTTTGTGAAGGAGCTCCCAGGCTGACCCCTGGGCACCACAAGGCTGATCTGCCCAGCTATGGGACACAGCACTGGACTTAGAGCAAACCTTAAGTAACCAGCCAGACACAATCTGCTGAATTTCTCGGAACTTTATTGGCACTTCAGGAAGAACAAGGTATGGATTTTAACAACTCCTCTGAACAGGACAAACATGTCTTAGTCAAGGTTCTCTCTGCAGATAAGCACATGGACCCATTAATTACTCCACAACGTTAAGGAATTGATGTTTTATTATAATCCAGTAAAACAACTGGTCAAAAACCTTCAACATAATTTACAGCAACAAAAAAAAAAATAAAACAAGAAAAAATAAGCCAGGCAACATGTGATAAAGTACTTCCCTCCCCCCACCCCCAAGAGGAGTAGTTATCCAATTAAACTGGAACATGAAGAGGAAGAACAATTCACTGTATTCTAACAAATAAAAAATGTGTCTACAAATCTCACCATAATACTGAAAGCTTCTTACATTAGTTTTCTTGCAAAATATCATCTTTATAATACAGTATACATTTCCAAGGGGAGGACCATAAACATACCCTCGATCCCTTGACTAATATTTTCTAATTGTGCATAGCTAGAAATATTGAAATCAAATATCATTAGATACCACTGGAATATAATACTGGTTAAAAAGAAGGCAGGGCTGAAACAACTACAAAGAGTTAGGTGGACTCACTGGCACAAGCCGTTCTATTCCTCTATTGGACCATGTGGAATTAGAACGTTTAAAAAACCATATAAACAGAAGTCATGCCAACATCAGAATACATGAGAGCTCAGCAGTGTTGTGTGACCCATCAAAGCAGAAAATTACTGGTTTATTATTTGAACACATATTCCAGGCACCATACATCAGCTTGTTAGGAAATTATTAAAATATTAGATAGGATTTTTCTCCCCTCAAATGCATCAATAGTTGCCATGGACAGAGCAGAAGTGCTGAGAACCAGCTTTAAAGCACCAAAACAGAAGTGTAAAGGTTGTCTGTTCCCCAGTAACGAGACTCGTGCAGAGCCAATGCCAATCACCTTCAGTACAGAAATATGGAAATACATTCTGACAAATTTAACTCCAATCTTTCATTTGTGACTTTCATGGTACTGAGGCATACTTTTCTTGGCCAACAAAAAGCTTGCCATGTCATGTGCCCCCCAAAAGCACTCTGTGTCCAGGGGAGAGAAGGAGGCTCCCACATGACACACCTGGAGGTTTAAGAGCATAGGTTGGCATGTTGCTTCTAACAGAGGTTGGCTGCTATTTGTATGAATCTCCACACAGATTGCATTGCTTTCAAAAAATAAAGTAACACAGAACTGGTGAGGTTGTTTCCAGCCACCCAAGGAATTCTTGGGGAAATACTGCAGTTTGTTAACACTATCATGAACATTTATTTTTTGGCACAGTCTCCCTTTGCCCTTTTTCATACAGCAGGGAGCTTAAAATGCTCCAGTTTTCAGATGTTTTCCTTCTATCACCATTACCAGTAACATCATACAAAAGGAGAATCAACAAAACTGAGCAGGTCACAAAATTTGGAATTATGCTAGGCAAGAAAATAAATCCCAGGCTAACCTAATGACTTCCTATAGGGACAAACTAATCCAAGGAGGGCAAAACAAAGGAGGACTTCACTTTAGGTGGAACCCATTTTTAAGATGACTCTCCTGAAGGTTAACAGTTCCTTTTATGAGGGATCAAGGCAACATCCAATTCAACCCTGAGCATACATGACTATTTCCTCCACAGAAATGGCAGGGAAGACTCTGGGTAGCTACAGCATGTGCAGCTTGGATGACAGGAGGTGATGGTTATTACAATACCTGGCACAAGCAGCTCTCAGGACCAGGCTCACAACCATTTGTATCCCATTTCTAAGAGAAAGTCTTCTGTTTTCAAAGCTACAAAAGGCCAAAGCATCCTTCTGGGGAAGGACAAGCACTTGAGCCAGGGATGTGGCAGAGTGCTAGCGAGGATTAAGAAAGCCATTGGACAAGTGTCTCAGGATCCTCTCCCCTCAATTGCTGCTTGAAGCCAGGAAGACAGATACAGTCTTGTACATGACCCAGATATGAGAGCAGTTTTTGGTCCCCAGCTGCTGACCACTTTTTATGATTGCATCTAGTTTAAACTAAATGTATCTGAGCTACAGTAGATCTATACACAGTCATAAGGCACCAACAACTATGTGCTAAAAAGGCCTCTTATGGAAAAACCTGAAATCTTGTTCATGTAACTAGAAAAGTATCTGTTCAGCAAGGGAAAATACAGCTACAATAATTTTTAGTCTTTTACATTTCTACCTCCCACTTTAGGTTTTCACTGGCAAAACCAAAAAGGAAGGCAGTGTACTTTAGCTATCTCTGCCTCACTGGTTACATTGAAGTCAGACAAATGATAGTGAACAAAGCCATTGACCAGAGACAAAACCTCTGGAAAGCAGGGAATTCGAGGCTTCAAACCACACTGTATCAGTGGAAATATTCCAAAGACCTCCTCATGATGAGAAAATTCAAAGCTTCATCATTAAACAACAAAATGTAACACCAGCAGGAACACCACAGAATCTGTTTGGTCTGCTTATTTTTGTAGGACAAAAGCTTTGGTCTTTTAGAAAGTCCATATTTTACCTTCAAATCCTTCTTCCTAAGCTCCCCTTTTTAACTACATGATTCAGACTCTGGGTTAAGTCAGAAATTCAGATCCTGGCTACCAAGCTTAATCCTGAAGCTTGCACAGGTTAGTAGGAAGGCAGAGTGTCAGACTGTCAGCTCTTGACTATTGAATGCAGTAGAAGTATCTGCTGGTCTCCCCACACACGGGAAAAGACAGCAACACAGCCACCTCAGTGGGCAAACCCAACACACTAAGACTTTACCCTAAGCCAAACAACTTCAGATTTGCCCTAATACACTTTTGTTTCCCCAAGCCACCCCAGGTAGACGTTATTTACTATTCCTTCTTCTGTCACTTAACTCCAGCATTTGCCCAAAACTTGATAAATAAGACCATGGTCACTCTTCTGTAGTGGTTCCAGCATAGCACGATTATGAGTGATGATGGGAGAGGATGGGAAAGAGGGGAGAAGAGAGTGCAGGGCAGCAGGTGCAGGGGGGAGTTTACATGGACTCGAACTCGTCGATGCGCTGCTTGGTGTTCCCCTGCCGGATCTGGCGCAGGGTCTTGTACTTGTCTCGGCCCAGGCGCATGTTCTCAGCATGGATCATGTCATTGGCTGTCTTCTTGGTCTCATCCCGAGCGTTTGCCAGCTCTGAGGAAAGAGCCTTTGGAGGAGGAGAAACAGACAGCAGCAGGTTATTACCAGAGACTCAAAGCTGGACAAGATTTCCTGCTGAGTCTCTTAAAGATCCGGAGTCTGTACAGACAGGAAACAGACAAGCCCCAGTGTATTCTTCTGGGCAACCTGCTCTAGCTGGCCTTGCTTGAGCAAGGAAGAGGGATTAGATAATCTCATGGAGGCCCCTCCAACCTAAACAGATGTATGATTTTGTGGAAGTTGTTCATGTTTCTCCTGAACATTTGAAGGTATAAAACATCAGGCAATCTGTCACATGTTTATCTTCATCTAGCTCAGCTAAGAAAGATTGTCTCCAATGCTTGTATTTTAAAAGCATGGCCATGTGGAGAGATCCCTGAAGACAGCAAGAACATCTTGCAGAATCTGAGGAATTACTAGCTTTCCACCAGAAAAGGAACTTGCTGCAGAAGATAAAATGCACCTCTAGCCCTCTTGTGTGTAATCACCACAGTAAAATGCAGAATGAGCAAAGCCTGGTGCAAGTCAGGCAGCACAACTAAATGCTTGAAATTGAACATCAGAACACTGGAGTTCCTCACAAGAAGATGGTGCAGTAGTGCTGTCTCTGTGCTGAGCCCTAGTGGGCTACTCCAGGGTTTTGCAATGCAGAGTTTTGCAATGCAACCCAGACTTGACAGTTAGAGACAGCTGCTGGATAGGAATCAGACAAAGTTTTTCAATTCCTTGCAGCCAGAGCTATGAACAGCTGTCAGGTGGTTGGCAATACTCACAGAAAGCACACTACATCTGACAGACACTACTTGTTGGCACTGCTTCAAAATACTTCACTGCTTCCAGTAAAATGAAATTCAAGTGCCAGGAGACCAGATCTGCCTCTCTACTCAATGGTTAAGCAGCTATCTGGCAAGATCATGATCATCTCCCTTCCCTGCATCTCCCCTCATTTTTTAAATAACAGCAATACCTTCCAGCTGCAAGAAATGTTAAGAAAAGTAGAAGCAGCACCCCCACAGACACACCCTGCTGCCAGCTTCTTACCTTCAAGTGTTTCTGGACCCTCTCATTCTTCTCTGCCTCAGTGGTGCGCTCCTCCTCACTGCGGTCCTTGATGGTGGCCTCCGACCTCAGCTCAGCACTGGCCTCTGCTGCATTCTCATCCTGCTCATCATCATGCTCGTTCTCAGAGTGCATGGGTTCAGTGACATGAGGGGTGCTCATGGCAGTCTTCAACTCCTCTTTGGTCTTCTCTAGGTCCTCTTGCACCCTCTGTGCCTGCAGTAGGATATGCCACAGTGAGTCAGTCAGTATAATCCTGAGTGCCTGAGACTTCTCACAGAAGCACCACTCGGTGCTCATTACAGGAAACCTTGCACCTCTGAAAGATGTATTCCAAAGCTACTCAGCCACCATCATTTGCAAAATTTTCTGCTGGATAACACTTCAGAGATTGAAGCATGGTTACTGTTAATAGAAAATGGGCTACAGGTCTAGTTAGTCAAAAATTGCTACATGGAGTTAGAATAAGTCACCAGTTCTGCAAAGCTGCATATTTACAACAGCCTCAAGCTTGCAAGAATTGAGTCTAGCATGGAATCTAGAGCAGTAGTTTAGGTTACAACCCAGAACAAAGAGTAATTCCACAGAAAGGATGCCATTTGCTCAGATTCTGCTTTACCTTATACTGCCACTCCTGTGCCTCACTCTCCTTCTTCTGCCGGGCCAGCTCCAGCTGTGTGATCCTAGCTGTGAGTTCTGCCATCTCAGCAGCCTGCAGAAGAAAGGCTTTGAGTGGAAACAAAACCCAAGGTACTTGCTAAATCAAGCATTTAGTTCAAGTTCTGAGTGAAAACACATCTTTTCACTGAGAAGAAAGCTGTGCTGTTAACTTCAGTTCCACCAATACCTCCATGATACAAGAGGAAAGGAAACCAAAAAAATTTTGCGTTTCATTGTGGGTTGGGGTTTTGTTTGGTTGTTGAGTTGGTTCTTTTTCTTTCTCCCCAAAATAGAGCTACAAAACTTAGTTCTTTGAATCCAAACCAGGGAAAGCAACACTTTATCATTATCACATGCAAAAAAAGGCAAAAAAGCAATTCAAATCTACTGCACAAATACACTTGTATTTACGCATATTTTCACCCACTTGAGGATAAAAATTGAAGAACTTATGAATGTAGTGCTTCCTCACTATATTCATAGCCTGGTTTGCTTCAAAAGCTTAGATGCTTCCCCTTTCACTATTTTCCCTACTTGATTTTCAGTTCACCAACTTACCAACTGTTCCTGGGTCTTTTGTTGATCATGAGATGCTCTCAATAGGGCCTCCTTTGCCTCTTCTGCTTCTCTACGTTCCTTAGCCAGTTTCTCTGCTTCCTCCTGAGCTCGTTTTCTCTCCTGTTCCAGCTCCAGAGCTCTGCGGGTCTGTTCTTCCAATTCTGAAAATAGGGGAGCACATTTCAAGTCAGAACAAGTAAAGAATGGCAGTAGAAGAGGAAAGTCTGTCTGGATAAGGGTTTTCCTTCAGAGGGACAGGTAAAGGAGGGATGCAAGCAACTGTTCCCTGTCCTCTCCTTTACATTTTACCTGGAGCCGTAAGACTAAAAGTCAAGCCCACCCCCAATGGATTTGTGGGGAAGCACCCATACCAAAATTACATACCTAAGGGCAGACAGGCATTCAGCATTTTGCTTGGGCAACACCACACCAACTCTAGCCAAGCAATTAGATAATAAATCACCACAGCAATTGCTGGTGTGACCCCTGCTACACTTTATGACTCCTTCATCTATAGACATGCTGAGATAAAGCTTCCAGCCAGCACAGGAACAATGGCAAGGTTCTCCCACTGCTAAAAGACACATCTTGGCTGTTACCCATTTCTTTAATACATATCTTTTTTTCAGCAGCTGGATATAGAGGGCTTACATTTAGCTTCGGAGGCTAAACCAGGGCCCTAACACCAGTTAGCACACAACACTGGAGAGACAAATTACTCAGAGATGCTCATAGCTTTACTATTTGAACCCTTCTCACTCAGACTATTCATCAAAGGAAACACTGAAAGATTTCCAATTACCTTGCTGAGCTTTCTTGGTTTGCTCCTCAATTTGCTTGAGTCTCTCCATCAGCTCCTCCTTCTCACGCTCAATCTTCTCCTTCTCCTTTTCTGCCAACTCCCTCTTCTTCTTCTCATTCTCCAGCAGGGCTCTGATGGAAGGAAGTCACAATGTAATTTTAAACCAACTTGGAGCACTTCCTAATAAACACATAAAAAGAGCACACACAAGATGTGCCCTACAGCACTCAGATAATGAGATTTACTCCCTTTATAGAAGTGCAAAAATATAAAGCTCTGCTGGCATTCATCTCAATGACAAGTTCATAAGTCCAAGAAAGTAATGGGAAGTCACATTTGTGGTGAGTGCCATTACTATCAACCCATCAGACCTACTGAAGCAGAAAGCAACCTGCTTTATTTTTGGCTCAAGCAGATTAAGGTGCTTGATGGTGCCAGCCATTTATCTAGCACATGGTGCTACTCATGCAGTAATTAGTCACACCCAGGTTACTCAGAGCCCTACCAACCTCTCCATCTGTTTCTGGTGTTTCTCTTCTCGAGCCTGTGCCTTCATCTGCTGCACCTCAATGGTGTCTGGTTTACGTCTGCGCATGTAGAGCTCGTGGTTCCCCATGCAAAGTGCCAGGATTCGCTTGTTAATCCGTAACCGAGGGGCATAGAATACAAAGTCCTTGAGACAAGAAAAAGGCAGCATTAGATTTGTTCTTTCAGCATAAGAAGCCCCTTGTGCTATGCACTATGCTCCTAAGACCCCAAGCATTTTAGAGTTGCCAGCCAGCTTTTCTTAATAATGTCTAATTCATTGGTTGTGGCAGTTAGACACTTATTTCTGGAATGGATTTCAACCTGACAAGCACACACAGGGCAGGAGCACCCAATGTGTCATTCCAGTGCTCTGGGATCCACTGTAACACACCCCTAGCACCAAGCACACAGCATCTTGCATCACCATTTCATTACAAACACCAGCAGGGCTGCTTTACCAGGCACACAGAGTCCCCGGCTTCTCCCACCTTCCTTCCCACTTCAATAATCTCTATAATAGCCTGGCCAGCCACATTGAATGTAATGTCTTGGCTTATGCCAGAGGGGGTGTTAAATGTTACAATCAATGGATAAATAACTTTGTTCTGTTCAAAAGGAGCAACAGCAACAGGGAAATGCTTTCAAGCAGCAATGAAACAAGAATGACCAGAAGAACAGAAGGTACTGGCTAGCACTGGAAATTATTAGGCCTTAAAGATAAAAGCAATTACATTCTATATAAATTTGCAAGGAAAAAACTTCCAGCCTACCCTACAAAATGACCTAAAGCTTCTGCTTTAAGTAAGGTGAAAACCTGCAAAGATCATCCAACACACTATTAAAGCTAACAGGTTGCAAAGGAAGCATCCACAGCTAACAGAGGTCCCTCAGATCCCTCACTGTATTATCAGAGAATCTGAACAGTCTTAAGACAATCAGAAACCCTAAGCAAAGAGCTACTCTCTGCCACTGATGTTAAAAGCTTAAGCTTATATTCAATTTCTACCCTCTTAGCCAGAAAAAAAATCTTAACTATCACTTGACTGCCCTGAACAGGTCCCCTTGCTTACATCAACATTCATGCTATTGATGAAAAGATTCTGTGCAAAAAACCCCAAAAAGCCCCCAAAACCAAACCCACAGAAATAGTTCAGCTAAGAAGCTGAGAGTTTAATAGCTTAATATGAATCTTGCTTCTTACTGGTGCTTTCTTGTCAATAGGCTTAATAACAAATTTCTTGTCATTGAATGAGATATTTCTGATCTCACTCCAGGGGAATCCAATTTTCGGTGTTAGCCTGTAAAAATGGGAAGCAAAAAGAAATGAGATCCCGAAGTCATTTCAAATTCTTGACTTAGAATATAAAGCTCAAAATTATATCAAATCCACCCTCATATTTCAGTGCCCTTATGGTAGTTGAAATCAGCAGACAAAATTAGTCACTCAGATGAAATATAAGTATAAGAAGCAGTTTTTCAATCCCACTTTTTTTGGTTTTATAAATGAAAATCATAACTGGAGAATGCATCTATAGCAGGAAGACTAGGGATAAAGTGTAACTATCTTGAAAAGATTTGCCCATTTCTTGTATTTGTTGGTCCAAAGAATCACATTTTATGGATTATTCTGGCAATGTCAAAAACACAGCCAAGAATGATACAGAAATTGTGGAGTTTAGTTAAAGATTTGAATTTCAGGAGAGATTGATTTTAAATGACTTTATATTGGAAAGGAGCTGATGGCAATAATGAAGAGAGAGGGGCTTATTACCTATCATTCTGCTCATAAATGTTGAGTCCAAGAGCATCTACACCTAGCCAGAGCTCAGAGCCTTTCTTGTTCTTAATGCTGAAGTAGTTCACACCGTACATTTCCAGATCCTGTGCAATTTTCAGGTATTCCAAGACAGCATCTTCTCTGCAGCATGTAAAAAGAAAGCAGATATTCTCTTTTGAGTCTTTAAGCCGTTAGAGCAAGAAGGTTCTAACTTCCCATGTGGACAGAGCAGCAACAAGCTAGCAAAGGCTCTAAGCATCACTCTAGTGGATAATTATAAACTCTACAAAATCAGTCTTGTTTTACTAAGAACAGCCAGCTGACATGGACCAGCAGAGGCATGTAAACCTAGTTACTCTGAGCAAAATAACCTGAAGAATGCTAACTTAACCTGTAATGTATTCATATATCACACAATAACACTACTTGAAATATAGCAGTTTCACACTGCATTGGTTACCTGATCATTCCTCGATGTTCCTCATGCCACACCTGGATCCTCTCCTCCCACTGGTCCTTGTTAAGTTTGTGCTGCTCCAAAACCCTAGAAAGAGCATACATGGGATGTTTCAAACCAAGCACTACATATATGCACACACACAATCACATCACTCTATAATAATGCTTCATAAAATATTCCATTGGCATCAGAGTTCCCCCACAAAAATATTCCAAGAAATACAGCTTCATTAAAAGGCTAGATAGAGACAATGGTCAGTATTCAGACTTCTAATAAAGGACAAATTTTATTCAGTTTCTTTTTCTTGTAGTGTATTTTGTTTTGGAGTTTCTCTCACTACTTCTGATTAGAGTTTCAGAGTAGCAATAGGAAATTTAAAGTTAAAGCATTTAATTAATTGAATACTAATCTAAACACTCATAGTGGCACAAGGCTATATTTTATTCTGAGCATTGCAATCAAAACATCCTCTACATTTAAAAAAAAGGAATTAAAAAATCACAAAGCCTTTAAGAAAGAGAATGGCTAAGACTATGCAGATTCACTTGCCTTTGTGGAAGCAGTTTATCACTAGCAAGGTAGCCAGACTTGTGCACATCTTTGTTGAAGTCTCCGTGTTTGGACTGGACGGCGTAGGAAGCCAGCAGAACAGCTGTTTCTGGGGGACAGTAAATGTCATCGTTCAGAATTGCCTCCTTCACTTGGAGGAAGAACAGGCGCTGTGTGATGTCCTGGATCAGCTCTTCTGCCACATCTTCTGGGTAGAACTTGGCACGGAATTTGAAAAGCAGGGGGGTTTCTTTACGTACATCCTGTGCTGTTACCTGCAACACAGTTAGCAGATTTTATAGCCTATATACAAGTGAAAGGGAGTAGTTTACAAACAGGAAGACAAGCATGCACTAGAAAAAAAAATTCTCCTTTCCAATGCAGAAAAGGGTGTGCAGAAAAGCAAGGATTTTCAATTACTTACTGTTAAATACCTCATCACTTCTCCCCACTGGACTTACACAAGCCAGTATTTATGGCCAGTGGTAGCTAAGTTACTTCCCAGGTTTCTCCCCAACCAAGATGTTCACTTGAACACATCATCAGCATTTTACCAGGAAGGGTAACAAATCTGGCCTGGTTAACAGAGCTAGATGCAGGACCAAGTCAGACACCACAACTCCTCATACCCTGGGGAGGGAGTGTGTGGACACCACAGCACCAATTCACTAATGTTGCAGTACTTGAGGTGCATGGGTATGCAAGAACAGATCCCCGACAGAAGTATGGAGACTGAATTTTCCCCTGCACTCTCAGAAGGGAACAAGCAAAATTTTGGAGCAACCATACCTTTTTGTTCAATTTTAGCCATGTTGAGAAACCCTTGGTGTCTTGATACTGAAGCCCAAAAAACCAGACCTCTCGCAAACCAATTGTCTTGACAACCTGAAAGAAAGGTGATTATTAGCAAGATCCCCAGATGGACTGAACTTGTCCATCAGTGGCTGAGAACTTGTCAGAGGTAAGTTCAGACAGTGCCCTGACCACCCGCCTCTCCTGCTGCAGTGCACAGAAAGATGATTTGGCATCTAAGAGGTCTTACGTAGATGTGTGTGATATTCTTTCTTCTCCTTCAGCTCTTTAAGGCTTGTTGCTATTTATAAACAACAGCTGGGACATTATTGTTTTCAGCTACTCATAAGCCAACATGTACAGCCAAAATACAATGCAGCAGCTCTGACAGGTCTAGTAACTTCCAGGAATGAGGAACACAGCTCCATTTTCAGGTATATCCCACACTTATCATGCAAATGTACTATTTCTGGGCAAGTCATGTGCTACTTTCAGATTTGTTTCTACTCCACTCATAGCTATAGACAGGCCTTTCATACAGCTCTTTACTGAGCAGCACCATTAAGAGGAAGTGCAGAGGCCAAATCCATATGCTATCCCCAGTGCCAGGACAAAGCCACCACAGACATGAACTACACCACTATGTGTGCTCTCTCTGTAGTTACTTCTCTAGCACATCAGACATGTAAATAGGAATTAAGAAGGCTTTACAGAGATGTTGTGACATTCTCTGTTGTGAGAAGAGCCTCATGGTGCGGCAGCAAGACTACTGCAGTACAGTGCCACTGTTGGTTAAAAAGAGGGGGAAGTTTCTCCAAAGCCTGATTGCTATCAAGACATCCCCCTTTGTGCCCTGAAAAGCCTGGGACATGCCACAGGGTGCAGCAAGGGGCTAACATTGGTGCAGAGACTGACTTGCCCTGTGAAAACCAGCTGCCAGGTCAGTTAATACAATTTTGTACTGCCCAAAGGTGCACTCTGTTCCCTTCTGATGTGGGCTCTACTTTGGCAAGATACAACACCAAAGACATAGGTTCCCCACAAACATATCACTAATTAGATTGTTTAGGGCTTGGATCAGACACTTCATCTGGCCTTTCAAAAGCAGCATTAGGGCCTTTGTTCCTTTCAGGCAGAAAAACCAAATGCAGTTTTCAGCAGAGGCATGCCATTGATGGCACACACACAGACAAAACCTACACTAGGGCATGTAGTCCATGTACATCATCCTACTGGAGTTTCTGAAATTATTCAGCCTGTCCTTCCTTGAACATGAGCTGGGCTAGAGCCCCTGCAGATGCAGGGGGATGCAGATCACTTGTGCATCACACAGCAGGATGCACACAGCTAAGGAGGCTTTTGGAGAAGAAGCAGGGTTTGCTATATACATGAAATTTTGGTCACTGCAATATAAGATATTAATCTCTAATATTAAAATATTAGAGAGGCTCCAAAGGGCAATGAAGGTGAAGGGCCTTGAGGGGAAGCCCTATGAGGAGGAGCTGAGGGCACTTGGTCCATTCAGCCTGAAGAAGACTGAGGGGGGACCTCATCACACTCTACAACTTCCTCATGAGGGGAAGAGGAACGGCAGGCACTGATCACTTCCCTCTGGTGATCAGTGACCAAACCCAAGGGAATGGCCTGAAGTTGTCAGGGAAGGTTAAGGTTGGATACCAGAAAAAAAAGATTCTTCACCCAGAAGGTGGTTGGGGGGCTCCCCAGGGAAGTGGTCACAGCACCAAGCTTGACAGTTTAAGAAACATTTGGACAATGCTGTCAGGCACATGGTGTGATTCTTGAGGATGGTCCTGTGCAGGGCCAAGAGTTGGACTCAGTGATCCTTGTGGGTCCCTTCCAAGCCAGCATATTCTGTGATAGGAAGCAGATGGTTCAAGGCGGGGAAGAAAGGCTGTCCTAGAGTTCTGTTCTTGGAAGCATTAACATATGAATGGGATGGAAGCTCCTCACTCGACTGCATGGGTCTGCCTTCCTCTATTCCACTTGACAGCAGCTTATGCCTGGGAATTGAACAGGCTGGGCTGCCAGCAAGGAGCTGAAAGGCTCCACACTGTGGTCTCACACAAAAGGACTTTTATTCCACAGCAGAAGCCTGCACAGCAATGGCAGAGACAAGAACAAGCTGGGGGCAGAGAAGAGGGGACACAGCACAGCACTCACCATCACAGTCCCAAGCTGCCACTGAATTAAGGCAGGGAGGACAGTCCTCCTCCCTCCTCAGCTTTAGCAGGCTATTTAGTTCCATTTAGCAAGAGGGAAAGCATGAAGAAGAAACAGCTTTCTACAGCTGCAAGGAATCTGGCTGGCAGCAGCATAATTATGTCTGGGGGTGTACAGCATTCAGAGCCCTAATGAACTGTGAGATGTTCCAAAAAGCAAACAGCTACTGGCAGTGCCTAAGGATGGAGAAGGGCTGGCACAAAGGATGGGAGAATAGAGAGTCTGTTTAACACAGACCACAGTACTTAAATAACTAAAATCTACACTCTCATCCATCTGGAGAGCAGCATCTTTTCTTCATTCCAGGGGGAGCATTAAGTCAGTCCCTGGGTCTTGTTTAGCTTGCTGGGGAAAGCTCAGTTTACAATGGGCAACAGATTGGATGCAGCCTTAAAATCCAGCTGTCCCAGGGTACCTTGACTAGCTACTACAAAACTTTAATTGAGTACTACTTTTAGCTTAAGATTCTATTCAGTAAGCCATACTGACATAGGGAAAAAGGTGCCTTTCTGGTGACTCACTTCATCCTCTGCAGAAAGTCTAAGCACACATTAGTTGGGTTTTTTTACTTATGTTCAGAGAAGAAACAGAAGATCTTTCAGGTAACCTTTTCTCTCATTCCATCTTACTCCATGTTTTCTAGGTCTGCACGACAATTCCTGTCCTTCCCCTCAGCACTCACCCATCTCCCTCTGAATTATGTTTCTGCCGTTGGGTGCTGCTCCACAGCAGAAGAGGGAGCCATAAGCAGCCTCTTAAATGTACATTTTAGCATCAAGATGATGACTGAAAATGGCTGTCATTCTCAGCCCAGGAAACACAACACCACGCTGGCAAACAAGTACAGATTCTGATGAAAGCACTATTTACACACAGGCAAGAGCAAAGCATGCAAGCAGAGGAAAAGGCGTAGCACTTGGATCGTGTTCCTGCATCAAAGGCCAAATATCTCAGGCTATACCATGGGACAAGTGCCTTGAATGGGCCCTAGTTCAAGATCAGGTAGGTCTCTCTCCCTCTCTATGACAGGCATGTCAGGTATACCTGAGAGAAAACTGCCAGCTAACCTTATTGCTGGAGGAGCTCTGAACTGGTGCCACACCTGCAGTTTCATATACCAGTCAAAAACAACTTAGAATGGGGTCTTCCAGGTACCCTAACTTAGTACCCAGGTTAGGCTTAATTTACAGCCACAAATATTCAGGTGTTCCCCCTCTATTTAGCTGGTGGATGTACTTCTAGTTTTCCCTTCCAAAGTGCTAAAATGCCAGAGCGCTAAACTACAGGATCTTTGAGTTTTTGTACTTACTACAGTTTGCCATTGACATCTTTAGCAACAAGCAGTCCATTTTTGGTTGGAACTACTGCTTTTCTAAAAGTCAGAACGTTTCCACATGCTCCTGTGAAATCTGAGACACATTTTCATACTGCTCAACCACAAGCTTTCAGAAGAGGGACAAGAGTTCTGGGCTTTGCTGAGGCAACCAGCCACTATCCTGAGACTTGCTGCTTTCTACCATGAAACTACCTTAGTGAGTTTTGGTTTCAGTGCTTTCACCTAGTAGATTTGGTGTTCCAGAGTCATTTTATGTGTTTAAACACTACTAGGTAGGACCTTGTAGTAGCTAAAGATTTCTTACACTCTCCCTCCTCAAAAAGCTTCATTTGCAGGCCATGAGACACCAACCACCTTTATTCCAAACACAGCTCAACTCAGATGGAGTCACTCAAAATTCAAGAGGGGTTTGATCAGCCTGTGCTGTATACTTAAGCAAACATGAAAGAAGTCTGACAAACTGGTACTCTACAAAACCAAACTGGTATTCTACAAAACCACTAAATTCACTGCAACAGATAAACAAGGAGGAAGCTGCTAAGCATTACCAAGGTTTCAAGCTGCACAACACCCAGGTGGCCATGGAGATAGAAAAGCAAGGCAAGACAAGCCAGGGCACACAAAATCAGAATCTCAGGAGATCTGGTTCTTAATGAAATCCAAAAGAACCTCAAGAATTAAAAAGAAAATGTACAAGACTTAATGCTGAACATAAAATACAGCATCAGTGACCAGGTTTAAAGTGTGCAGAGAGATGCTTATTGTTATCATTTTAACCCATAGATAAGTGCACATTTCTATTACAAGCTTAGTTTTGACCCCAAAAGCTCACAATAATGAGGAAAAGCATCTTTGGAAGGTTAACCACATGTTTTTAAAGTTTGAAGTGATAGCTACTGAATGTCACATGTGACATTTTCTTTAACCTGTGACTTGTCTTCATGGCTCTTAATGGGACAGAAATCACCTTTAAGGAGATTGGATGCTCAATGATTCAAGCTACCTAGAAAAGGGAGGGTTTTTAAACCCAAAAAAGGAAGTTTGAGAGGCAAAAGATAGAAGAGACAATTTCAAAGCCATCCACAGCAACAAGTAACTAAGAATTTTCACCACACAACAGATTAATCTTTCTGTGTAGAAGACATACAATGCAAAGCATTGCAGTGGTTTACTGGCTGCTCTGCAAACCAATACAGAAAAGGGTCAAAGAAGGAAATCAAGCAGCTATCACTGTTGCAGAGCCTGTGCTCTGCATGCCCAGGAAAGCAACATTTCAAGGTACCTGGGAAGTGATAAAGCTTATGGGATAAGCAGCACCTCTGACATGCAGAGCCCATCCTTGAACTCTTCTTTTAATCCATCACTGGCAGCTGAGCAATGGGAGCAAAGTTACAGTTCTTGCTAGTGAGTCAGTAAGTGCTGGAGTTCAGCAGCTGATGCTAAAAGGACATCAGCAAAACTGCAGAAGACAAACAGTACAATCCTGTTTCATTTAATCCAGGTTTTGTCCTTGCACACAAGCCTAGGATATTTAAGCTAAAGCTGTACAGTTACAAGATTAGGGAATAGGAAGAGCTCTAGAATAATTCATGATGTTACTGCACATGTTTATCAGTTCAGTGGTATTTCTACAGCCAGCTACTTTGGGGCAGAAACCACTTCCTACAAAGCAGTGAGGTATCTGCATTGTTCTGTCACTACAAAAATTCACTTTGAAATTTAACCAAACAGGAAAGAGCAAGACAGGAACATTTCTACCTCATGCCCATTCACGTATTATTACTATAGAACTTCAGACTCAAATGCTTTTCTCCTCATTAAGCTAAAACCTAGCTACAAGCATTCCAAAATCTTCTGAATCCTATTCAGAGTGGGCCAGAATCATGTGTGGCATAATGAATACATTTATCTACCTTTACACACAACAGGTGAAAAGAAATACTGCCTAAATGTTACTGAGCAAAGCCAGCAGATTGCACTGAGGTAGCCATGCAGCTAAAAAGCTTGGTAATGCTTAGCAGCTTCCTTCTTGCTTAACTCAGAACTGACAGTTCAAGGTGAAAGGGTACCCCAGGGCAAAAAGATGCTGGGTATCTTAAAATTTTTCTGTACAACAGTCAAAAATCAGGTTTCACACCAGAAGTCAATGTCCTACAACAGCAAAACCATCTGTCTGCTTGGTAGAGGAGCTCTCCCTTCCCTGAAAAAAGCACTGATGAAAGCAGATCTTTTTTCAGAACCAGCATCATGCAGAAAACACTAGATTATCAAGTCCAGGGGCACAGTATGGCTTAAGGGAGCTAGAAAATAAACAGAAGTAACTTTGTTCTCACACACCCCATCATGGGACCCCAGACAACCTAAGGACAGAAACTGAGGCAGAGTGAACAATGTCCAGCCAGAGAGCAGCCACAGTGTCAGCAGGGACAGCAGCACTGGACTCTCCCTTTACAGGAACCAATACACAAAAACTGCTCAGTCATGTGAAAAATACTGGATATGCAACAGCTGACAATACATTTAAAGGCCCATCCCTCTCCTACAGGGAGCAAGTTTTATGTCAATCAGACCTTTTAGAAATAACAAATGTTTAAAACTAGCTTCAGATACTTTTTTTCCCTCCCCCCATTTCCAGCTTCACCTACAATCCAATTTAGGTGGAGTAAGCACTGCCTCAACTTAGAAACTCAGTTCTGCAACAGCATTTGTTTTCTCCCTTGGCAAAGTGTTTACTGTGGAAAAAGCAAAACAAAATTCTGTTTAGACAGGTGCTGTGTGAAATACACTGATGGGAGGAAAATGTGCAGCTGTCCAAGAGCATGACAAAGGAGTGAAATCAATTACTAGACACGAAGAGCTGCTATATTGGAAACATGGCTGGATGCTTCTCAGAGACAAACTGATGAAGCCCAAGTCTGCCATCAATGTCAGTTTGCAGCAGAAACCACAGATGACCTAGAGCTGACTGAAAATATCAAGTGCAGATTAAAAATATTAGTGACATGAGTAGCATTGTTTCTCAGCACTTGGTGCTTTGCTTGGATAATAGTAGAATCCAGATATTGAAAAATAATTATGGGAAGCATCCACATGAAGAACACCACCTTCAAAAAAATTTAAAAAAACCCAAAAAAACCCAAAAAACAGTTCATTTTTTTAATGAGCCTGGGGACATGTCACCTCAGCTTCATTAGCAAACACTCTCATGAACTAACTGTGGCAGAGTTCCATGTTGCACAGATGGATTCTGGATAGAACTTGGCTTTCACTTTAATAAATCCAAACCTGTCAGATCTGAGACCACACAGGGCTAAAATATGCAGGAGCTACTACATAGTAAGACATAGACAGTTGAGAACTACACTGCAATTCAGAACTTTTTCAAAAGCCTTTTTACTTTTTCCATTATGAAAGGATGCTCTTCCACTAAAGCTTTAGATCTCCCTCCATTTCAGGGCTGGGCTGCAAAGAGCAGTATATCATCTAGTGCTGAATCATCTAGCTGAGTACAAGAGAAAACAGTAGTTTGTGGTTAAAGACCTAAAAAAAAAATATATAAAAATTTAAATTATATTTGCTGGACCCAAATGAAATAGCTGACTTCAGTGGGTGAATCAGTCCTTAATTTTCTCTCTTCCTTATGAGAGGTACTATGTAGAGCTGACCCCAGAATGCTCAGCTCTGCTGAACCACACCCAAATCTGACCTATCTGGTCTGGCAGTTCCCTCATCTTGTCATTAGTCCAAGATTCAATTTGCATATCTTTGAGCTATGAATTTACTGCTCCCATTTCTCTCCAAGGAGCAAGTCCACAGCCAATTACAGCAGATAAACACTGCTGTGGAGTCTGACAAAGTTTCACTCTCTGCAGCTGATAATGTCTGTCTTCTGCTGCTCCAGCTTTGGGCTGCACACACCTCCCTGCTTCTGCCAGAGCAGCAGGAAATTTTCCTGCCCAGTGAAAGCTGGGGAAGGCTGAAGCACATGCAGACAGCCCAATGTAGTGTGGTACAACCATCACTGCTCTTCAGGTTTCCCTCAGGGCCTGGTGGGAGTACAGAACATCACTTTACCTGCACTTAAAGGCCACAGCAGCATTTGAAACCCAGCTGAGCCTCTCCTGGTTTAGAGACCAACTACCCTTTGGAATCAATTACACAACGCTTGCAGGTAACTCAACCAAAAATAGCTTACTGGGTCCCCCATAAGACTTTTCTTACAAACTAAGACTGCAGATATCTGGTGGTTTCCAATTACTATTATTTTGAACCATAGCACCAATTCAGTTCACTAGAAGTAATAGCTCCTAACACAATCCTGGAGATTACAAAATGCAGTAGTTTTGGAAAAAAAGTACAATTTCTTACTGTGCTGAGTTCTCTTAAAGCTATTACATATAGTGACACTCAGTCTTTAAAGTCCTTTAGAAATTATTTGCTGTTGCCTCAATAGAATTACAATGTCTTTATCAACTTTATATCTTCTGCAGCTCCAACTCTTACCTGATCAAAGAGTTGCTTCCCTGTGGTGTTGGGCTGGATGGCAAACTCCAGCTCAGCATCCATGGTGGTAACACGCACACTGATCTGCAAGACAGAAAAATGCATCATTACCACACATGCTCTAAGTGATGCTACCCAAAAATGAAAACAAACGCCTGCCCAGGAGCAGGATGCAGCTCTCAAGCCTCCAGGGACTTCACTGCCAGCAGGCACAAAATCATCTCCTCTGCCAGCATGGTACTCACAGCTTTCCTGTAGAATATAACTTTCCTGTTTTGCAGTGTTTTTATCCTCTGGTCATACAAACATTCACACGTACTGACACACATGAGAGCCATTTACATCTTACAAAGTTTAATTTCCAGAGTAGAACACTCTGGTGTCTTTCACAGTGATGTTCCAAAACTTGGTGCACACAAGAAGACATCCAACCCTTTTGTTTGAAGGGTGAACATCAAGGAAGTTCCCAGAAGCATTAACAACTCAGTCTGCCACAGAAGGCTGGTCAATAATAACACACTTCCAGTTGTTGTGAGTATTTGGAGAAGTTAAAGGCACAATCCCTGACATGCTCCAGGGGCTGTGGGTGTGAAGCAGACAGGATGCAAGAATGCCCTCACAGGCTATGACAAAAAGGCTGCATGATGAACATGAGAACAACTCCCATAGTAGAGATGCCAGTGCTGCTTTCCAATTCTTTCAGGGAGATGAAAGACTTTTAAAGACTGCAGAAATTGTTTAGGTGTTATTTAAAATTGTAACCAAGATTTCATGACTATACTTGATGCAAGATCATCAATGGTCTTCCAGAAGAAATGTTATATGATGCACTATTTTGATAGGAATGTATCACCATCACATTTTCACTTGTGGCATGAAAGTGGCAAGGAACTGCAGCAAGGGAGTTCACAGCTTCATCCCACAGAAGCAGGAAGACACACACACACACGTTTTTCACTTCACATGAAGCCAGTTAAACAGCAGAGGCATTTCAGGTCAAATGCTAGTGTAGAACACTGCTGATCCCATTCAAAACTCCTGATAATTATTGGGAAACATGATTTAGATGCTTGGGGCTAGATAGAAACTGTCCTGGCCTGAAAGCAGATGCCTTAATTTTAGGCCAAGGAAAGTGAGGTCTGTGAGTACACCAAGCTGCCTGAGAATCCAACTCTACTTGCATGCCTATCAACTGAAAAGGGTAAAGACATTTCACAACTTTTGAGCACAAGCTGTACACATTAAAACAGCTTCATTTAAAATATTTTCCATCAAAGCAAAGTTCAAGGCTTGAAATTGTACAGACAAGATACTCACAGTGCACCAAACCCCAGCACACAAGCCTTGCATTAACAGTTCTCTCTCTTGCTAAGTCATTTACCTCAGATCAACAAATACTAATTTTTTTGCTCTTTAGTGCAATCAATCCTATTAGTACACTCCACCAGGCTTCCAGTGGTGAAGGGTGGAGAGAATTACACTGTGAACAGCTTTAAGAACCACTCCAAGTCATATTTGGACTGTAAGCTGACTACATGACACGGGAAACCAAAAAAGCAAGAGTAAGCAGAGAAATATTCAAGAAACCACGTAATACCAATATGATCACAGACAGTTCTGATTCCTGTATTTCTACCAAAAATATGTACAGATTTCACATCTTGTTTACTAAGAAACTAGACTGCAAGAGAACTAGAACCAGGGTTTTTTCCCCAATAAGCAAGAAATGTTCTGCTAGTTAATCTAGGTAAGTACCAAAAGAGACCAGTAACTATAACAAATACTTTTTGAGGTTTCCCAGAAAGCCTCCTTCAAACTAGGCACATCACTGTTTTGTACTTGATATCTGCTTGAGATAAACCTAAAGGTTTTCTTGTTTTAAGTTAAGCTAAAAATTCTGTAAGGGTAAAGGTAGGCTTAGCACAGCTAAGCTGAACTATACATAAGTTGAAGTTCTGCCTGTTTCATGCAAAAGGAATGCTATTTAGACATTACTAGAACAAAGATATCATGAGCAAGTATATCAGGAATGAGTTGGTTTTGAAGCCCACTAAACCTTCTGACACAATGTCAAACTAAAGCAAAACCATCCCACAGAAGTAGCAAGGAAAGCACAAATGGCCTAAACTCCTAAGAACAAAGTTTTTTTGTTTTTTTGTTTTTTTTTTTAATTAGCAGCTTTCAATTGCACGCAGATGCCCTAAGTTCTCTTATTGTACACCTTCCCAAAATTATTTTCTTTGAATCCTAGACCCTGACAATGGGCTAATTTCATGGTGCTTTGGTGAAACAAAAATCCTGACACTTCCTAGAAGGGCTGAATGCTCCCCAAAACAGCTTTGCTGCTTACACTTAAAAGCAGATTTCTGCTTCTCTCTTCTGTAAGCCTGATTCACCCAGCACAGCCATCAGTGAGAGCTGTCCATAAGCTACATTCAGGTATAAGAAGGGTTACATTAAATGAGCCTTAAAGTTGCACCTTACATTTTGTTAGCTTTGAAGTATTTCCTGTTCACCTAAAGCATGAATGTATCAGCTACCATGAAAAAAAATAGTCTTTGCTCCACTGTTTATGGACAAAGCCCAGTAGCTACTCTTATCTAATATCATGTGCATAGGTGATTAAGGGCCAAATATCTGAGCACCAGAACACTGAACTGAAACATCTGTGGCACCTCTTTGCAACTTGTGCCTAAATAGCTCTTAAGAGTTATTTAGAACAAATCACACCTTAACATTTAAAATAAAGCTGCTTCAGTAATGCCATAATTCCTGCAGAATACTTATTAAAACTCACATCTTTGTTAGCAGAGTAAAATAAGCTCCCAGCAAAATTCCTTCACTGTCAGTCACTTATATGCCCTTAAGCTATCTGACCCAATATTATCCTTCAATGAGTACACTCAATAGGAAGATTTACACATTTCCCCCCAGCACCCCCAGCAGCCCCCTGTGCTCAGGATGAGTAGCAACCCAAAGTCTTGAATGGGTCTGCACTTGCAGCTTCAGGCTGATCTAAGAGAGCAGAAGCTGAGATACCACAGGAAATAGGCTCGTGCTTTGCAGAACCACACCCCGGTAGTGCTGTTTCCCCAGGCTGAACAAGGTTTTAACACGTTCAGCAGCACACTGCTGTGAACTGTCAGCACATCCTGGGCTGTGCCAGTGACATTTTAACCATTAGTTACTTTGAACCATCACTGGTAATTTAATACTTGGCCGAGAAGCTAGTTGGCTGTAAAATTGAGCTTTGTTAAGGCTCATTGGTGTGAAAACAACACACAAAGACATTTTCTCCCCATACCATACCAAGTTAGAGTGGTTTTGTTTTTCCAGTTCACAACAAGTGGCTCAGAGGGAGGTTTCTACCATTTCAGGGGGTGGGAGGCACTGATCTTAATGCACTCTGCCTGCAGCTCAAACCAGCCACAAGAAGAGATCTACAGACTGCTATAATCTCTACCAGACAAGTATGTGCCAGGCACTGCATGTTTACCTTCTTCCTCTTCATTCATTTAAAGTCTCACTTTAGGTAAAACCACTTTACTAAGGTATTCATAGCTGAGTACTGACCAACACAAATGTTACACATAGGAATAAAAATGCTATAGCAAAACAAAGCAACACTATGCAGTCCCATCAAAATTTAGACTAATTTGCTTCATTCCTTACTCTGCCAAAAAGAACTTTTAAACCATCTATCTAGTTTGCTACCAGTGCTTATTCTAAGAAAAGCCTCAAGATTCATCAGCATTAAGCTATCACATTTTGTAATTCTAAGCCACCTAATAAGGTTTTCATAGGTTTGAGGGATGGCCTAAGCCTTGGGACGTTTATAATTTGGGTTGCAAACAGAAAAAAACTTCAATAAGGTATCTGACTTGGACTGCTGATCATATACAAATTTAGCTCTGTCAGTCCAGACAGGTAAGGTGCACACTGCTGAGAGATGTGCAAAAGAGACATTGCACACCAGTGATTCAATCACAGGTCCAGTGGCAGCACTCATCCCCAAGTATACTGCCCTCCTATTGCAAATATTCTGTCACTAAACATCTATCAAACTTTCAACACTTAGGAGGTGTTTTAAGAAGGTTTACTGGATTTCATCAATAGATTTATCAAAAATACTATCCTAAGGCAGTAATTTATACTCAAACTCTGTTTAAAGCAATTAATTTAATTTATTCATCATAGCATTAATAATGTACCCATTGCAGCATGCAAATATTTGCAACTCTCTAAATTCTATTTGGATCCTAAAGTCACAGAAGTTTATTCTAGTAGGTGGCCTCTAAATAGTTTTTTGTCTTTCCATCATCATTTAATATCCTCTCATACAAACAGCTACTAATGAAATGCTTCCAGACACCATTTTGCACATTGCAAGAACATTCAACTACCACATTTCAACAGGCAAATTTATACTCACCAGATTTTAAAAACATACCAAAAAAAGTGCCCATATTTAACTGATTCCTTTCATAACAGCTACAGGAAAGAGACAGAAAACTAGCAACCCTTCCTCTTCTCTATTTGGGGAATTATCATAGTTCCACCAGCCTAAGCACTGCTAAAGCTTGCCAGTGCCAGAGCACATTAAACAGCTTCCTGCTGCCAAGGACAGTATTGTCAAGTGTGGTACGTCCTGCACAGACAGAACTCTTGCATGGCAGAGATACTCTTCCAGCCCCAGAGCAGCTGCAGCCAAAGAAAGCTCCCTTTGACCAGTAAAAGCTTTCCAAAGGCCAATGCCACCACTACCCCCTCCTGCCATGGTGCTCAGCAATCTACAAGAGACACACTTAAAAGACAGTGGTACCAGGTACCTGTCTGCAGCATCTTTTCAGGTATTTTAATATATTGCTCATATACCTTCAAGTCTCACTTTCTGCCCCAGTGTGATTCCAAATAAATTTTACTAGCAGCAGTAATTGTTAGGTTTCTGAATAAATCCTCCTAGTAGTGTGCTATAAGAACTTCCTGAGATAAAAATGTGTAGCTGCATATGGCAGGACAAACAGGAAAGCCTGATACTGTCACACGCAGTAACGGATGTATTGCCTGTGCTAATGCCCCAGTGCATTGAGCAGCACGAGAGGTAGAAAAGACAATTCTGTTTGTCACAAGTTGGGACAGGAATAGAGTACTAGGAAATTCATGTCAGAATAATAAGTGGAGTCAGCACAACAGAGTATCGACCTCTACAAAACCCTGACCCTGAGCTAAAGCTTCTTTCCCCCCTGCATTTCCTGTATGCAAGGAAGCTGTTATACCCTGCTGGGCTGGAGGCTTCAAGCTTCAGATATTCCTGCTTCCCAGCTTCAAGCCTCCAAGTGGACTATTTCTGGAGAATGCTTCTTTTCTGTACCAGTCAAATTTGCAAAAAAGTATAAATTTTCCTTATGAGGCTATCTCAATTAAAAAGAAATTCCAGACCAACCTTTATATCCTCTGCACTGAAAGGCATCAGTTTACCCAGAAGTTACTCCATGTAAAAATACTAAACCAATACCATTCACCATTTCCAGCCTAGGAAGCACATCAAATCCAACTGGAGTTGCACAAACTAAAATCTCATAAAGTACCTTAATAACCAAAAAAACTGCTCAGTTTTGGCTTTTTAGCAAAATCAGCAGCAATATGGTGAGTTTAACAAGAAGTGCCCCCATTTCTCAGAACGTGCAAGTGGAGCAGAGTGCTCTGCAGTGCTGCACTTCCCTTCCCACCACTGCTCAGCCTGCACAGCCCACTGCAAGGACAGCAGAGCTGTGCAATGCCTTGGAGGGGAACCAGAGGTGATGCCCCACACCTCAGCACCAGCCATACTCACAGACATCTGGCTCCTTCCCGAGTGCCAGCACCCTGCTGAAACAGCCCTGGCTCCTCTGTGTCAGGGTGAGGCTGGGATCGGGTCATGTGAAAGCGCTTGCAATTTCTCAAAGGATTACACTTAATTAATTAACCAAGCCCCCTTCCAGCAGTCTTAAAGGGCCTTTTCATACGTCTAAGCTCATCAGGGAACAGAACAGCAGCAGGGACACCCTAGGCACCACACTGCAGACACCAGAGAGAGGTTAACCCTCCCTGCAGCTCCTGGGAGATTCCCAGCTCTCTCCACCAGCCCCATCCTGCTCTGCTGGAGACACAGCACTTCTCATGTGACTGGAGCAGAGGCCGTGCAGTGAGTCCACAGGTGGCATCCCATCCCACCCCTCTATTTGAATAAAGCTACCACCCAAAGGGAAAGCTTGCCATGGTACTTCTGGTACCAGTGACTCAAAAGTAGTACTCACATCCTATAGAGTATGTGGCTTTCATTTGGTACCTAAGCACAGCCTGTAGCAGGAATGCACCTTTTAAAGCATCCCTAATAACTTTAGCATGGAGCCTGAAGACACAGAGCAGTGAAGGGGCAGCTGCTCCTACCCAGCTTCACAAACCTCTCTTGTGAGCAACAGAATTCAGGTTAAATCCAACTAAATTTGTGCTCATATGGTCTTATTTCTTCCTTGTGAAGGAGCAGGGCAGCAAGCCAGCTTGGATTCAGAAGCTGCTGTGGAGCCACACCTGAGCACAGTCACACCAGAGCTGTATCCCCACCACCAGCAACTGCTCTTTGTCCCCAGCAAGACAAGATGGCTCATGTGGGCAACAAACCACAGCACCCACACAGCTTCAGGAGCCACACTGCTGGGGACAGGAAGAGGAAGCAGGCCAGAGCACCAGCCTGCAAGATCAAGAAAGTTCACAGCTTTGAGAAGCCTGCTTGCAAAAACTGTATAGAGAAAGGCTGGAAGCACCAGCACCTAAGAAAGGGTGGAAGCAGCAGTGTCTGGGCAGACATGCTCTGTGTCATCTGTGGCATTTAATACCTCACTGCAGCAGAGACACCAAGGGATGCTGCCAGTGCTTGCCCATAGCTTCCAGCAAAACTCACCTTCATAGCACCAATTTACAAACACTTGGTAGGGGGGAAACAGTTACATCACATCAGCCATAAAAAAGATAAGCTTTCCTCTATGGAGCTTGGAAGAGCAGAGGATTTCTGCTTTACCTAACAAATAAAGGGGTTCAAAATAAGCCAATTCTGTGCCCATTCCAACTGCATTTCCATGAATTTTCTGACAAGGTTTATAGCAGTCATTGCATCCAGTGGTTGAAAACCTAACCCTATTCTTGAAAAGCATGAAGACAAGAAACTGACTGAGATGATTAATGAAATAGCTCAGTTGGTTAGAGCATGGTGCTAATAACATCCAAGACTGCAGTTTCAATCCCCCTACACATCATACACTTGAGAGTTGCACTTGATGATCTTTGTGGGTCTCTTCAAACTCAGAATAGTCTCTGTGTGTGTATGTGTCTGTAACTAAAAATGTGCTACAATATATAATGCTAAAGGTCAGTTTCAAAAAAAGAAACCAAGTGATTTATTCTAATATAAACCCTGTCATACTGTAGTGTCAGAGCCCTGGTATATTTGTTTGACTGTTAATTTCAAAATATTCCTGTCTTAATTTGTACTGCTTATCTCACAGTGATGAGAGGAAAATAAAATTCTTCCATACAGCAAGTGGTAATCAGGAGTGCTTCCATTAAAAAAAAAATCAATTTCCTTGAAGGCAGTTGCTGTCATGAAAAGGCAATCCCTACAGAGCACAGCAACACTTTACTGCTTATCTGGTTCTCAAGACCAAGCATGAGAAGCCACAGCTCCCTTCCTGTCTAAGTCCTCCTCTGCGTGTGATTGATACCTGGCACTCAGAGGCCTGAGCAGAGGATCACTAAGTGGAGTTGGAGGGGATCATCCTTGCAGGACATGTTTATCAGTCCAGAGGATCAGCTATTCATACCAAGTCAAGCAGTCTACTTCAGACACCCTTATAAAAACTAGGGATTTCATTTTTTTTTTCCTTCAAATGGTGGAGAACCATTTGAAGATTTATTACCCTCAAGGACAGTTTCTCTTAAAAATGAGGTCTCCTTCAAATCACGTTCACAGAGTTCACAAGAAAACTTCCAAAAAGACTGCTCCTCATGCAAAGGGTTTGTTGTCTGCAGTTGCCTTACTTTAGATGCCTTCACTCACTCACCCTGGCCCAGCTTTGCAGCTTTCTCACAATCAATGTTTCCCTGCTCTGGAGACACCTTCCTCCATTAGCACCAGCGAGCACACACTCGTAAGTGCCCTGCACAAGCATTCAAAGCCAGGGCTGTGCCAATGCTGGCTCCATAGGGCTGGAGATCTCCACATTTGAGAATTCTGGAGATATCATTTACCCAATTTAATCAGTGATCTGATTTGGGCAGGCAACTTTTTCAGGAAGAAGGTTCTATTTTACAAAGACTACTACAAAGTAATTAATTCAAACCTATTATTAAAATTCCCCTACTGCCTACACAGCACGGCTTCCAAAATCATTCATGATGTTTCCAGGTTAAAGGTACTTCAATGCAATTCTTTACTTTTCAACCTCCCACCAATGGTGTTTGAACACCCTGGCTATTAGCAGCTTGTCATCCTCTCTAGAGGGCCAACAAGTTTCACTTAGAGGAAAGGAGTTGCAAGATGAGAGTACTGAGCCAGCAGAAACAGCCATGGGTGGATCCCCACATTTACGGTCAAGACCAGATACTTGTATGCCACTTATTACACTACTTACTCCCAACCTTGTGCAATGGATCAATTCCTCTATTTTTGCCATTTCCTTTTCCATAAATAGATTCTTCAAGCACCTCCCTTTGCTTTCCTGTAGCTGTTCCAAGTAATTAACATTGCCATTTTCTGTTTCTTTAGAGTCGGTTTGAAGAAGCCCTTGGAATAACTATTTTTGTACCTGCTGTTTGAGCTGCTTACAGAGAACATCCTTTGCTAGTCAAAACTAGGAAATTAAAATACCATGGGGAAAATGCCCAACCCCTTTTCCACAACATCTGGATCAGCAGGTAAAATTTGAAGCAAAATCTAGCAACATGCAGTTGCCATCACTCAACTTTTACAATCTGTGCAGCTTTGGGTCTTGTTTTGGGAAGGTTGCTTGTTTTGTAAACAACTTTTTTTTTGTGCCTGTTAGAATAGCTTTTCTCTGGAGAAGCATACACACCTATTATGGGCTCTGCACACTAATAGTAGGGTTGGCAGTTGTATTTCACATGTCAGACCTTAACCACATCCCTTGCTAAAGCTCTTCAACCTAAGGGCAGTTAGCAGGCAGTGGGCATGTTTGAATGCCAGCATGGTATGGGTGACATTCCTCACACTACTGTGTGCTCCTCCCAGGCAATCCTACTCACAGGTTACAAACAAGAGTTTTGTGCCACCCCTCTTATGTTGTACACTGTACAAAGGTGTTATGATCCTGGCTGTGACTGCAGTCACTCGACCAGCAAAACAGTCCCTGCACTCCCTACTACCACCAGAGGCACTTCAGATTTTTCTGAAAAGCTCTTAGGAAGCAACTTTCCCCCCAAACTCCCTTGTACAGTTCTTCCTCTTCTATTCCCAAGCCAAGGGCAAGGAATTTCCCAGAACTGTTTAACGGTTGCAAATACCCAGTTTGAGGGGCTGATCAGGCAAGACTGGGAGCCAGGATATGTTCCCAAAAAGTCAATGAGCTTTCCAAACATAGCATCCAGTGAATGTCTGCCAAAATCACAAGCACCTTCTTTGCTGGAATCAGCTCAAAACAAGATCAAGACAGGATGCTAACAAGACAAGTGTGGCCTGCACTGAGGTATCACATGTACAGTAAGTACTTGAGGTTCATGAGCTAATAGACTAAATACTCAGTTCCTATGTCTATAAATTCATCTACAGGTCTATAAATTCATCTACAGTTAAGAATTGTTTCAGAGGTAACTTGGAATCAAGGGCAAATAAAATTGCTACACTCCAACTCTCTGCTAATCACTAAAGACACTTTCCACAGGGAAAAAAGCATGAAGATAACAGCTGTGGCCAAGCTCTTCCTTCTAAAGGACTCACATTTAGATAAAAAGAGCAAGCTTATTTTGTTTCACGTGCTTCTCTCTGGCCTTCAACTAAGAGACTCCTAGCAGTTTAGCTCTGTTACAGGGAGGGGAGCTGAACACAGGGCTGCCTGTTCTAGACACCCAGAGCATGGCCTGGGTGTGGCACATCAAGTTCTTGGCCAGCTCACAGCCCTCACTGAACCTCTGAACAATGGCCAGACTTCTAGGAGCTAGAACACAGTCTTACTGTGGGATCTGACTGCCCAGACTATGAGCCATCCCTCCAAATTTAACTACATGCACAGTCAAGTATGAGCTAAAGCTGTTTCATCATCCTGTGATTTTCAGCTTTATCATTTCCAGCACGCTAGACAAATCCTGCAACTTCCTTTCAGTACAGGGTCTCATTTAGGCTGGCTAAATTTTCATATCTATTTAGGTCACAGTTCCCTAAAACACAGGATTTCCCCTAAATGGCTCAGTTCTACACTTCTTTTTAATATTCAGTTTCCACACCCATATTTGCTTCCCTCACCAGCGACTTATTTTAGATTTTAAATAGTTCTGTTGGGACTGTCCACAGTTTATAAAAGATCATCTTGTGATTGCTGAAGCAGTCTTTGTTATTTTAAGCTCCATCTAGTTAAGCATCTGAGCTTTCCTAATACAGAGGAGAGCAGCTACACCACCCTGACACAGAACCCCATGTCCCAAAGGTTCCTGAAGGGGTACAGGAGCTGAGGAGAGCAGTGCCAGCCCATACAGTGTCTGTATCCACCACCACAGGAAGACATCCTGAACAACCTGCACCCTCCCAATCAATTCTCTGGGTTCATTCTTGTACTCCACAACTACACCACAAGTAGGAATTCAAAAGGGTGAATCAGGGTGGGAATAACTGTTCTGTTATTTTCTCCAACAGAATAATTTAATTGGTCCTGTTCACTACATTTACCCAGGGGCAGTGCAGCAGGCCATAGAACAGCAACAAGGGCAAGATGGGTTTTTGGGTACAACTGGGCAAGATGGACCAAGCTATTGAACCACTCTTCTTCACTCCCAGGCATACCTGCTTTATCCTTTGCAGCAGCTCTGATTCACAACCCCTTGGTGAGATTTACCGCCAAGCCCCATATATACATGCCATTAGCCCCATTTTCTGTTGAACTTCAGAACAGAACTGATGCAAAACTTCACAGTGGCAGCAAAACATCAAAGCTCTCAAGCAAGCAACCAAGTTGATTTAGTTCATTCAAGGCTGCAATTAAATCCACATTCTTGGGTTCACATTCATACACTTCTTGAAATACACTGTTTGAAATGGGGCTGTTTCAGAAAGAGAGCCTAATAAACTTCAGCTAACACCTGAGACCTACATGCATTGATGAAGACATTGCTGAATGCCCAGGAATGTCAGTGGTCAAGTAAGACTTATTAACATAAACAGACTTCTTGTATCAAGTGGGCAAGAGTAATTTCCTCACATGAATTGCAGTTTCAATATCTAGATCCTTGATTCTCCTCTACAGAGATGTTATGGACCATCTTTATGCAGACAGACATGCAGATAAGCAAAACTGTTAGTGATCTTCCTAAAGCTGCCGGTCAAAACCGGGAAACTCAACTGGGCAGTAGGAAGAGAAATAGCCAGATGCTGAGTACATCTCCTGAATAGGTCATACATGCAGATATAACCTAAAAAAGCAAACAGTAAAACTCACTAGACTAAGGAGAGGCAGGGAGCCTGAAAACCAGCCTTCTGCAAAGACCACTCTGAAGTTAACTTGAGATTTTAGCTTTTACCCAGACCTGCAGTGTAGGGCTGCTTTATGTTTTCAGGTTTTTCCATATGCTAAGGTACAGCAGCATAGGGTTGGCAGACATGAATTCAACTTTGATCAAAGTCAGGGGCTCCTTCAGTATTCCTGCTTGCAGATATCTTACCCCTAACTGCACTTCACCAGGACACTGGGAGCTGTAAGAGCAGCTAGCTACTCCTGCTCAGGCTTGTTGTAGAAATTGATAGATCCACATTAATGCATCTAATCACCCATCTCTCTCTAAGGAAATGGTAGAGCAGCAAAATCACTTGGTTTATAAGACTGTCTGAATCCTCTCTGATCACAATTATTGTCAAATCCTTCCAAACACTGCCAAATCAAAGCTGTCATTTGAATATGGTAAAAGCATTTAATGGCAAAGCCTATGGATTAAATCTGTCAGAACTTGAAGCAGCAAAGGAGCAGGGCAGCCTTCTGTCAGATTTTTACTTGATTATTTACCATTGTCAGAACAAACAGTAAGATAGCATTGTATTTCTGTGCATCATGCTGAAGCAAGTGCTGTTCATATTGGTCTGATCTTTTAGTGATTTGGAAGTTACTCAGTCATTCTATTTGCTCTGTCTTTTGGTAGTTTCAAGACAACACTATTATACTGATATATACTGAAAATGCTGTAATAAATAAAATAAAATGTAAAATGCTGACATGGACCCCTTTTCAAAAAAAGATCTCTACCCTAAACTGCTGGATGTGCAGAAGGGTATTCAAACTGAGCATAATACACTGCATTGCCTCTTGCAGTCACCCTTCAATCTGAGATGTTTGTAACAAACCACAGAGCAAGATAAAGGAAAAAAAACCTCCAAGTTGGGGGTTTTTGAGAGTTGCACTTCTGTGTGTATGGCTGTCAACACAGAACTCCAGGTAAACAGTGCAGAATCTATTGGACTCTATGGATTTCACAGAGCCTAAGATGCAAGCAGCAGTAAGCCATTACAAGTAGAGCAAGAAAATTAATTTTCAAGAACTTGCTGCTTCCCAGTTTGTCATGGCTGGGTTAGAATATTATCAATTTCAGGTACAGTTTAGTGTTTTATGCAAACCAAAAATTTTTAAGTCAATACTTGGGTTTTTTTCAATACCAACTTCAGATAAGAGGGGTTCCTCAATAGCTTTTGAAGCAAAGGACTAGCATAGCAACAACAGAAGTATGTCACCTCAGTCTTACAGCAAAGAATAAGTTACAGTCCAGCTTCTGTAACAAAATCAGCACAATGGAGCTGCAGGCTGGAGGACCAAGACATCACTTATCAAAATGTTTCCTTGGCTTAGTGATAAAGCATTTCATGGTCTTGAATAATAACACTTTTCAAGCCTTCCACAGTCCCAGCCATGGATTTTGGAGCTTCCTGACATTTTTAGTAATACTAAATTGTTCAAATTACCAGCAACCTTAGAGTTTTTGAGGCAGCTCACAAAATGAGCAGTCATGTCTAACAGCTCATACAGCAGCTTCTGGTTGTCTAGGGGATTGTGAAGAGTGAAGTGATAGAACATAATCATTTTACTGCTCTCTGCTTCCAGTACTTCACCAATGCAAACAAATTCACATGTTGAGTGTGCCTCTGTGAAAATTACAGATACTGCAACAAAAATCCAGCAGCTCAAATAGCACATTTTCAGTAACAGAAGCCAGGTTTCTCTTTAGGCAAGCTCAGATCCTGATTTTTCACTGTAGCAGGAGAACTGTAGCTACAGAACACTGAATATGGACAGACACTGGATTCAATACATCTCAGTTGAAAACTTCATCATCTACCCAAAAAAAACAAATGAAGTTAATCAGTCACTTTTTCAAAAGTGGTTTTATGACTCCTTAATATTGAGATATACCTAAGAACAAATAAGTAAACAGATGTTGGCAAAACAGTTATTGATGCTTAAGCTTTCAAGCTCATCTCAAGACCACAGACATTTCTTAACATTTGAATGCAACACACAATAGAAACAAACAACACACTAGAGAAGCAACACCCTTCTTATGCCTGCTGTGCAGTGTCTCCATTAATGACTGCTGTCAAAACTTAGAGGAACATATGAATACAGTGAGTAATATAATCTAGTGACATTCCCAAATGATAACTTCGCTGATTTTAAAAAAAACAAAACACACACAAACTATACACCAAAGCAAACACGTCACAATGTTGCATGTTTTTTGGCTTAAACACCGAGAATTCTATTGTCCCAGCTGTGCTATAAGCAACAATATAAGCAAGTTTCTTTTAATCCTTCCAGCTTTCCAGGCAATTTTGCTTTCTTGCAGATCTGTTTTAGAAGTCAGAGTGTAATTAAATTAACCAAGTTACTGGGTGCTACTGAAAGGCATTTAAAGGACATTAAAATGTTTAAAAGACAATGCAGTCATCAGGCACAGCCAATGTGGGCTGTTGATATCCTTCTACAATAAGGTCACCCACTCAGTGGATGAAGGAAAGGTGGTGGATGCAGTTTTTTAGTATTCTAGTAAAGGTTTTGTCTCTCACAGCATCCTTCTGGACAAATTGTTCAGCTGCAAGATAAGGAAGCTCGAATTGTGCTGGATGAAGAAGCAGTGGAGGCAGGGCTCAGAGGCCTGCAGGGAATGGGGCTGTGTCTGGCTGGCAACCAGTCAGCAGTGATGTTCCCCAGGTCTCCATAATGGGCCAGTGTGGCTCAGTATTTTTATCAAATGATGTGGTTTGCAGGAGCTGAATGCATCATTAGCAAAGGTCCTGACAATACCAGCACTGGCTGTGCTGCTGACTCACTCAAGGGACACGAGGGCTTGAAAAGGCATCTAGATAACTCAGAGCATGATTGATCAGTGGCATTCAATTTAAAAAGAACAAATGCCAGATTCTGCACGTGGAGCAGAGTAATACCAGGCACAATTCCAAAGTGGGAGAGGAGTGGGAAGAGAGCAGCCCTGCAGAAAGGGATCTGAGAGTGCTGGTCAGCAGCAGGCTCAGGAGGAGCCAGCACTGTGCCCTTGGAGACAAGAGGGCAAAACACACCCTGGGGGGGCATCAAACACAGCAAAAACAACCAGTCCAAAGAGGTTATTTTCATTAAAGTGTCTACTTAATGATCTGTAAGTAAGTCCTTACTTCTAATACATATGTACAAGCTCCTCCTTCTCTATAATTTCTGACTAATAGGATTGTTTTCATATAAGATGTATTGGACCACCAAGTCCTGTGTGGGTTTTCCATTAAAACTTTTTTACTGGGCAATCTGATATTGCTTGAATTTGTCAGCAGTGGAACTGCCTTATTTCTAACTGTGTGCCTTCAGAACCATTTGCTGACATTCTGCAAGTCCTGTAGACAACAACAGTCAGGAAGATATCCAGTTCTGGATTTTAACAGAGAAAAAAAATTATACACAACCAAAACCCTCTTGTCCATCCAGAAAACTGCCTGAAAAGACATTTAGCATATTGAGGAACTAATTTTTTTGCCCTCTGTGTAGCTTGTTCTGGCAAAGTGAATTTAAAAAATAAAATTATGCCATATTTATATTCTTAGAGACATTATGAATGAAAAGCCACACCTCTGGGGGATGGAAGATATCAAGTATCCTGACACTTCATCCTAATCATTTCTCTGGCAGTTCAGTTTCTGCACTGTAACCAAGCACAATGGAATTCTGGGCTAACTTTTTCCTTGCCATAGCTTTTCAGCTATACTGTACAGTTGGAAAGCTGTGGCAAGGAAAAAGTTAGCCCATAGTTCTATGAGTTAGCCTAGAATTCTATGCTTTATTAGCCTATGCTATATAAAACTAAATACATTTATTAAATGCTGTGACTAAGTGGTTGATCAGATTGGAATGGCAGATTTTTCCTGTACTAAGCCACTTCACCACCATAACTAAACTCCCAATCAAAAGAGGAAAAAATGCTCTGATAAAGGCCTACAAAGGAGAATAGTAAATATCAGTGATATACAGACAAGACTGGTTCATGGCTGCAGAATGTCATCAGTTTACAGCTGAACTCAAACTTAAAGGTCTTTTCCAAACAAACTGATTCTATGATTCCACATCAAGAACACAGGAAGGTATACAATGGCAGAGCAACTGTTCTCCAATACGTTGCATGCAAAATTCTCCAATGTCAATTTAACAACCCCACAAAAAAAAAAGAAAGACAACAAAAAATACAGCAAGCAAGTTTTTACAGTATTCACACCCCAGGACAGTAAAATTCTGTCCCTGAGAAGCCTTCCTCTAGGAAACAAACAAGCTAACAAAGACAACTAGAAATTTGCAAGAAAACAGCTCAGTCTGGACCATGAATACATGGCACTTGATTCACTGCTTCAGGTATTCTAACTCTTCTGAGATTTCCTTTTACTCTACACAGAATCACAGCTGGCAGAGAAAGGAGTGTCTCTTCCCTCTTCTAGTCTGTCATCTCATTCTTGCCTAATTACATGTTTCTCTACAGAGCTGATCAGGTTCAGAGCTTTTTCATTCATTCCTCCTTTAGGGGCACTCCTCTGCCCTTTCCCATAGCTATTCATCAACCAGCAACAGCCAAAGGGAAAGAGGCTTAACATGGCCAAATACTCCTCTGCCTTAGCCTGGCAATAGGATGAGAACTGAACACTTTGGATCTTTCAATAGGTTCCCCAGCTACTACTGCAGCTTCAGAGATGTTAGTACAACTAGGAAAAAGCATTCTGCAGGAGTCATGCCTTTAAAAACATCTTCAAAGGATGTTTTTTCCCCCATCTAAGTTCAACAAACTGCTATACAAAGGCGAGGAGTTTCTGACTGCCCCACTACTGCCCTGGAGGATCACACATTCATAGAAGTGAATATATCCTTTCACAGCTGCACAGGAAGGAAGCAGCACTAGATCACCCACCTATTGATAGCCACAGTTGCTGCAGCCATAATTATTTTTTGTCAATATAAGGCCCAAACCTCTGCAATTTCAGGTTCTAAACCCCTGAACAGTTGTAGATGATCCTGTGGTCTTACAACCACCAAGCCTGCCATGACTGTCTCTTCCTCTCTCCCCACCAAGTATTTATTTTAAACACTACCTTAAGAGTCAGCATTAGCTACTGGACTCAGAAGGGTGAGGTTTGTGCCCACAACTTCCAAAACACTTGAATGCTCCACCTAGAAACAGCCACAGGAACGTTACAAGGAGATGTGCTTGAAAGAGTGGCCTTCCATCAACCTAGAGACTTCAGCCTAGTTTGGAAGTTTCAGATGGGATAAAAACAAACTTTTAACTCAATATTATTGGCTGCACTATGCAAATACCTGCTGTTCCCAAATACCCCTAGGGAAAAGCAAGCAATTAACTGGCTGCTTACTATTGCTCTTAATTTACATCAGTTAATTGCCCTGGATTATTCCTGGGTAGAGAGAGATTTCCTCTTTTCCAATAGTGTGACTACAGCAGCAAAGAGTTGGTTTCTGGTATAATCACTGAGCAAACAGAAAAAAAGGAAACGGGACACTGGAATGATAGAGATCCAAGGAGTTGAAATCTTGGAGCTCTTTTCAAACAAACCCCATTGTAGTTCTCAGAACAGTGATTAAGCACAGATAACAGCTTTATTGTGCAAATTCAGGGAGGCCCTCTTGCTGCACAGAAGGGAAAAAAAAAAATGAAGTCAGCCAAATAAGGTTGCTTGAGCTGCACCGAGCCAGGAAAGAGTCCAGGAGATGACGCAGCCAGAGGAAGCTTTTAGTCAGTTTCCTTCAGAGCCTGGAGCAGAGCCAGAGCCACCTCTGTGGAGGAAGAGGGGCTTCTCTGTGGAGCAGCCATTGACCAGCAGGGACGTGGCCAGGCCAGCAGCCCCAGCAGGGTGCTGCCCCCCGGCACACCCAGTGTCACAAGCAGAAAGTGTTTGAATCCTTCGGTTTCAGTTCATCAGCTCTTTCAAGCAGCTACAAGCGACTTAGTGAGTTTTTTGGGGAGAATTTCACTTCAGACTAGACATTATACATAGAACAACTGAACCAAGTTTCCTCTAGAGGCAGAGATGCCATTTCCTTTCAAAATAAATGAGTCCATATTAAGACATCTTATGAACCATCCTCATGACTAAAACAAGAATTGTAATGAAACTTCAGGGGTGACTAATCACACAAGGTGGAATCACCCAAGGAAATGCCCTGAAGGTTTAAAAAAGATGCTGCTTGTAGTCGTTATGGTGACAGGATATTTACAAGAAGCAAGTGATAGTGAACCCCTGATAGGAGGCACCCTGTTCCCCACAGGATTCTTACAGCAGAAGCAGCAGACCTAAAGCTCTCCTGGGGCCCCTTTTATTGGGTGCACCTCACCAACCTGCAGCTTGCTCAGCTGCCTCAGGCAACAAATCAAGAGGGCAAAAATTAAATAAAGGACTCAACTAAGACGCTTAATCTTCTAAAACCTCTTGTATGATAAGCACTCTTATATGTAACATTGTCACCTTGAAGTTTTATGAACTGGATCATGACTACCAGTTCAGATCAGGCACTTGGAACAGTTCTTGCTCACAACAGTATAAAACCACTATAACTGATTTGTTTTGCCCTGTCAGGGGCAGGGCTTGCCATAAGATGAGAAAGGAAGATTTTACCAGTATGTAAAAACAAAGTGAATATTTGTTTCTCATCAATGGTGTAATTTTAAATCACTGTTTAACTTTAATATAGAAGGCCTAAAAGTAGCAAACAGAAGCTTTTGCTCACTGCCAAGCTTTATTGCTTCACCTGACATGAAGTAAAACCTTGCTATTCTTGCAGAATCTAGGGACCAAGCTGTTGAATACAATACAAGCTAGGGTGCAAAGGCCTTTCCTGTTTTGCAAAATCCCATGGTAGGTATATAGCTACAGATAATTCACTGCTTCCCAGTTTCAGTGGTTTACCTGCTTCCACTGTAAACTCAGCATGTTTTAGCTATTGCTGCTTCTGAACTACAAAGTCATCTGAAAATCACCAACAGGGGAAACACTTCTGTATAAAGAAAGGTCTTTGGGCGCATTCAAACACATCTCTTTACAGCTAGTCATATATCTGATGGCATTAGAAGAAACATATAATGGATTGAGTTTGTCTAACAAGTCAGCACACATGTGAAACTTGGATCAGTGTCACCAAGCTTCCCAAGTTGTCCTGAGTGAGGAAAGGAAGAGACAGCACCAATGGGCCAGTCATGAAATAAGACAGAAAGCATCTAAAGTGCTTCTGGAATTCCTTCATAGCACAACAGGATGAGGAGAGAAGTGCCCATCTATTAAAGTCACAGTTTTCATCACTATCTTTTCCCTCTTCAAGACATCAAGCAAATTCCACTGGAGGAAAAAAAAAAAAAGAAAAACGATCCAAACAAGTGTAACATTCTACTCATAGTTGCCATCTTGTTGCAGCATTTGGTAGTAAGTAGCCACAGACAAAAGAAACTAATTAACTAGAGGATTCTCCTGATACACACCTCAATCTCTCAGTTACCTTTATTCTAACCAGAACCTTGAAGCTCCGAAGAACAACAGAAAAGAAAAAACTTCTAGGACGTTTTGAGTCCTGCTGGGAATGAGGACCATCAATTCAAACTACTGACAGGGTTCCTAAAGATCCTGACAACTATTGCTACACTTAGCTTCAAATTAAGGTATAATAAAGTCTGGACTGGCACCTTTTCCCTTATTACCTTCTAAAATTTCTGAATTCACAAGACTAGCTTTGATTAATCACTTTCTCTGCAATGATACCCAAAACAGAACTGCCCAAGTGCTGGTGACAGGACTGTTGAGTGCACACCTCACATGTGATGAATGCTCCTCTTTCATGTTCAGTGGCCCATCCATTCACAGAGTAAGCACATGCATGGGCAAAATAGTGAATGAATCGCAGAATAGAAGCCTTGAACCAATCAGGGAGAGATCAGAGCCTACTCATGGCAAATAAACAAACAGACTGCACACAAAAGGATGAGAGACTTCTCAGAGCTTGACACCAGCTCATTTTTAGCACTCACCTACTTCCACCCTCTGCAATACAAAGCATGGGGGGAATTATATGGCCTTTTTGGTGTCTGCTTTAACTGTTCGCACTTCGCTAACTTTGCAGAACATATTTAAACCAGAGTTGTATCACTAGATTAAACAGGGAAGGTTTCCTGTTGAGAGTATGGCAAGATCATCAGGCTGATGCACGATGGACTTTCTACACAGGCTACAAAGCCTCCAGCAACCAAACCCCCTCATTACATGTCACAATACCAAATCATGTGCACTAGTTCAAAGGTTACCAGAGTTAATCTTGGATTCTTATTAATAGTGCTACACAGCCTAGTGTCACTCATAGCAAACCTCCCATAACAAAATGGAAATCTCCAGCTACATGTGCTAACATTTAGCCTAGCTTGAGGAGGTGTAGAGACTGAGAACTCAACAGGTTTTGCTGCTTAAGCCACGCAGCAGCATGTTTCTGTAAGCCTGGTGAGATGAATGATAAGAGCTACCAACCAAGTAGTTTTGACACAAATGCTTTTCCTGCCCAGCCAGAACTGTTCCCTAGAACATTTCCTCCATCTGTCTTCTTCACAATGGATTTATTTTTGTGATGAAGCCCACATAAACCTACATCTAACTGCCCAGGTTTCACCCACATTTGACCTTGATTTTTTTCCTAGACTGAGGAAAGTTTCTTGCATTTTACTGTTTTGTTAATTAAGCAGCTATTAACAAATCTTAAGCTAGCACAGTAGTAGTCATGTTTATTTCACATGAAGAACTGATTACACAGTTATGCCAGCATATCCTGTTCCTGCAAACCAAAGATCAAGAAATAATGTTTCAAATATTATTTCAGTTGGGTCGGTAACTAGAGCAGATGAGGCAGGAAACCAAAGGCTGATACAGCAGCAGGCCCTGCAGCTCTGTAGTGCAACAGGCACAGACACTGACTGCTCTCTGGAGAACCTTCAGTGTGCAACACAAAGCATTACACCAAAACACTTGCATTTCTATCTGCTCCAGGTTTTAAAAGCTCCGAAAGCAGAACTGCACTGTCAAAACCAGAACTGCTCTGTCAAAACCAGAAAGCAGCAGACTGAGAAGGTGAATCCAGCCCAGGGTGTGTCTGGGAGGCTGCAATGAGCACCTCGCAGCCAGCTCAGATTCAGCCTGGTGCTGGGAACCCCGCCCCGCAAGCCGCTCTTGTTCAGGATTTCTTGGCCGGTCCACACTAAAAAAAGTCACTCATCGCTACTGTAAACTCTCTGGCTAAAGGGTCTCAAGCATAAAAGTCCCCTAACTTGTGCTATTTCTGTTAATCTTACTTGAATTTGTTGCCTGTATGTTAGCTTTTTTAGCAAGTAAATCTTCACTAATCACTAATATTTGATGGAAGGCCTTTCTAAAGCTTAAGAAAATACTGTCTTAACCTTGAAGAGGCTGAGGTTTGATATCCTTTAAGATGTTGATGTTTAAATAATAATAACCATCATCCAGCTATCCACGCTATCAGAGATGGCATTTAAGACATCAGAAAAAGTAGCTGTCAATCAAATAGGCATTCAATATCTACAGTAAAAAGTAAACTATTAAAAGAAAATCACAGCGGATTTTATTTCAACTTCTATTTGCACAGAGGTGAGTTTTTGTTTGGATTTGTTTTTTTCCTGTCCTTTATGTAAACCACAGACTCTTAGCTTAAATATTAGACTTTCTTAGGCCATTTCAGATCACTCCGGTACGGAAACATCCAGAGACTTCCAGCCTGCTCCTTCCTGTTTTATCAATGAAGGGCTGGGACTAATTCTTTCGCTCCAAGCAGGAGAAATTAAATGGAAAAACCCCATGCTGCTCATTAGTCACCGAACTCCTGCTGCGAGGAGAGTCAAGTACGGACTTGACTAGACTTTCTAAAGTACCAAAATCTCCTCGGCCAAGAAATACCTCAAGTCAAGCTAGGACAAGGTTCCCTGGCAACCCAAACTGACTAAGCGCAAGTTGTGAAAACCCCAACTTCTCCTCTTCGGGGAGCGCACGAGGCGGCCATAGCAGCCGCCCGCTGCCTCCGGGCTCTCGGGAGCCTCGCCCCGCTGCCCCCACGGCCCGAGCGCACACGCGGGCGGGCGGCGCCGCCGCCGAGCTCCGCCGGACATTTTAGGGCGGAGAGGCGGCCCCGCCGCGCCGAGACCCCGCGCTCCAGGCGCGGCCCCTCGGGCGGGGGAGCACAAGATGGAGGGGCTGGGCGGGAGGCTCCGCACGCCGGGGCTCCTCCGTGCCCCTCACCGCTGCCTCCGGGGCGGCCGCCGCCGGCCGGGGCGCAGCCGAGCCCAGGCGGGAGGAGCCCCAGGCCGCGCCCGCCCGGCCCCGCGCACCCGCCCGGAGCCCGCGGCGGGGCCTCCGTGCTGCCCCGCGCTGCCGGCACCCACCGTTTTCGGCATCTTCCCGGCGGGCTGGGCACGGCCGTCGCTCCTGCTGCGCCGGTGGGGATCCGCACGGGCTCCTCGCTGCTTCTAACGGGACTCCGCGCCTCTCCGCCCGGCCAGGCCCCGCCCGGCCCCGCCCGGCCTTCGGGCGGGGCTGGAGCCGCGGCGCCTCCGCCCCGGGAAGCCCGGGAGGGCGCGGCCTCGGGGGCTGCGGCGCGCTCCCGTCAGCGCTGGAGCCGCGGGCTTCCAGAGCCCATAGACAGCCCCGGCCGCAGAAGTTTACGCGCGGATCGTTGGGACTCCTGGTCCTTGATAAAAGCATTATTTAAGATAATAATGCTGTTTCGTCGGCGATTGCACTGTTCAAAGTAAGACCGCAGCACTGACCAATGCTTCTGTCCCTTGTGAGCCAGAGCTGTGCACACACAGGTGCAGCTCAGCCCAGGCTCCTCGGCCCGTGCTTGTGGCCGGTCAGTGTGCTGTTCTGTGCAAGCTTTTCACAGCCATCTGTTTGACTAGAAAGTACACTTCCAGCTTGTACGGAAAATCACGCTCTGATAAGCCAGTCTCTGTAAAAGAGGCAGAGGAGTCCTGCAACTATATTGGAATAAAGGGAGAGTCCACTGGCGCACGCACACACATCCTCAGGGTTTTTTCTCTCGAGGTTTTGGAGGGTGCAGCCTCCTTTTATCCTGAACTCCCAGCCGCATGTTGCCCTCTTCTTTTCTCCATTGGCTGAGGTACCAGGAAGGCACAGCCTTCCCAAACATCCTACCACATATTCCCCCTTGAACCTGTCATTTTACCCCAAAGTTCAGAAACTCAAACTTGTGCAGACCCACTTGACTGTTTCATGAGCCAAGCTGTCTGGGATCTACAACAAACCTACTGCCCAAAATCAGTACAGACATTAACACCCATTTCAAAGACTTCAATATTCATACCTTCACCCATCGAATTGTTTGTAAAGACATTAGCACACAGCTTCCCTCTCAAGTTCCAGATGTTTCAAAAGCCCAAAGGACTGCGGCTCCCTGAAGCTTGGCATGTCTGGTCTTCAGGGCTTCTCCAAGGCCACACCCACAATCGCAGAATATAAATGATCAACCAAATTCAAGGATAAAAATAGCAGAGGACCAGTGGCAGGCCATCCCCCAAAGCTTCTCTTGCCATCTCTGTTTTGCAACCACTGATGGAGGGAATCAAGGGTCACCATTTTCATGGGGATTTAAAGAAGCCATCTCATCTCATTTGGGACTTTGAATATAACTTTCAAACAGCAACTTAAGTCCTATTTTCTCCCAGGAAATTAGAAGCCATTCTTTTTAAAGTTAACAGTGTCCAGAAGAAGGAAATTAAATAAATGTAATGTCTTATTTTCAAAGAAAATAGGAACATACAATTTTTTTTTTCTTGACTTTGTGTCAAATCTGTTAAACATTTTTGTCTGGCAGCAGGGTCCAGACACTTTGTTTGCTTCAGCTGAATATGCAGGTTTCACTTAAACTAGAATCTATGCTGTGCCTACATAGGAAAAAACATGAGTATAATTGGATTGATGTAAACTGGTGTAACTTTCCTGCACAGAAAGTCACGGGGTGCCTAAGAGGCTGTTGTACAAAGTTTTCTTGCTTCTCTGTCTCCTTTTTACATTGAGACTTCCGTAGACAAGGTCAAACAAGACTGGTTACACTTATTTCCTACAGAAATAGATACTGACAGAGGACATACAGAATAATAAAGTCACTTGCTTGTGATTTTTTTGCCGGGTTTGGATACAGAAATGTTAGGTGTGAGCTTTCTCCCTAAATTCAAGAGACTCCATGGAAATTTCTTTTATGCTAGCAACATATATGATGGGGAGAGCCCAATTCTGCTTCTATTGAAACTTCTATACCAACATTCCTTCATAAAACTTAGATAATTATTTGGAGAATTAATATTTTTGCAAAGGTGATAAAACTTTATATGATAAAAGTCTAGCTATCTTTATCTTATTTGGCTATCCCTTGCCAAATTTAAGGGTCCATAGTTTAACATCCAGGGACCTAAGATTTTCTTCAGAATGCTAATGACAGGAGTGCTAATGAAGCAAATGAATCCTCATGCCAGTAAAACAACCAGATCTAAAGCAACTGTATTCCCACTTAGAGTGTGCCAGACATTGGCCATGTCCACAGAAAGTCATAAACCTCATATCAAAGAGTCTGAAGGGCTGAGACAAAGCTTCAGCATAACATAAACTTGTTTCTGACCCCAGCCACTTCTCTTGTCCTTCCTCCCTATTATTCTTATCAATAGCCAAACAAAATACCATTCATGCCACTTTGAAAGACAAGAGTATCCTGTGACAGGCACATGAGTCTCTACACCTCACTTCCTCTCCACCTTCTTCTTTTCCCCTTCCCCTTCACTGTTGAGGTGGAGAACAAGACATCTGAAATTTGAACCTCCAGCCACAGTTCCATGATGAATTCCTGTGGTGGAAGTGCTGCACTAAGACCTGACCTTCCCTGCAGACCTCTCCTTTAGCAGCTGCTGAGGAGCAATGGTGACATCCAGCAGCCTTTTGCTGAGCCCTCCCTGCCTGGCCATGTGTGAGAACAACCATATCAGTGGATTCCTTGAGAATTGCAGAAGGGTTACATCTCCCTCTGACTTCAGGATGAAATTCCAAGGGGTAAAAGTATCAGCCAATTAAAAGTCCTCCTTGCTGGAGGCTGGAGAAATGAGTAATATTATCCAGGACCTCAAAAAGGCTGTGACTCCCATACTGCTCAGATCCCAAATAATATTAAACTATTTGAGAATTAGATTAAACCAGGATAACATTAAGCATCCTCCTGGGAAGAGGTCTGGTATTTCACTGCTGATTTATTGTCTTGGCTTTATTTTCACCAAGCATTTTGTAGTAGCTTCTTTTAAGCAGAAAGAACACGTAAATTATTTGGTCTGACATGCCAGAATTATTTAGCATGAGCATTAAACAAGGGGCTGTTTTAACAGCATATGGGTTTTTTGACTAATGAGGAATTACTTGAGCTCCCCTTTGCATGGCTTTGACAGAAGATAGAAGCCAAAAGTGTTTCATACTAGAGGTGTACTTCAGAGGGCTAAATTTTGTTTCATTCACATAACTAAAGGAAGGCACAAAATGAAATTGTTACTATAGTATGAGAACTGCACCTTCAACACACAGTAGTCCTGGACTCTATTTAAAATTAAGCAGGTCTTCTTTGAATTGCAGCTCAACTTCCTTCTCCTGCTCTTACTGCCTTCCCTCTGCTCAGACATTAATGCCTACAGATTCACAATGAATTGCTGTCAGAGATGATCTTGGATATTTTTAGTGTTTAATTGTATTTAGGGGTAAAAAGCATCTTTCCTCCCAAACAAATTTCACTCCATTCACACCTTTATGTCTTGAGAATTGGGGTAATCTTTTGCAGTGATTCTCAGGCTGGAAGGATGAGAGGGGTAAACAGGAAAATACTTCACATTCAGGAAGGCGGGATTTGAAAAGGCTGGAAATAATTCCATTCATATGCAGCTGCACTGACAAGGCAGGACTTGATGGGGCCACTGGATTTGTGAATCCATTTATCTGATCCCTTTTCCACCTCAAGAAAAGGAACTCATTGCAATATATGGTCCCAGCTCCTGGCTTGTCCACTCACCAGGGCAGAAATAGCTGAAACTGCCTGGAAATCCCAGGGATTTGTGTCTGCCAGATGCTTTGTAAAGCCCTAGTTCCTCATTCCCTGCAGCATATAAATCCCCCACGGGCAGTGACAGCCCTGTGAGGAACATGGAGAAGGCTTTACTAGGAACAATGACTCACTGTATGGCCCACACCACTCATCTCTTCCTGTATGTCTGGGGATGTGCTGGGAATATGCTGTTTGTGCAGGGGGAGATCAAAGGGGAGGGATCCAAACCAGACAAAAGGTGTGCAAAGAATGCAATGATCATATTTAAAAAAATGTAAGAACAACTCATCTGCTAGAATGTCTCATCTTCATTTTTGCTTTGCTTGTACCATATGGGAGCAAATGTTCACGCTTTCTACATCTTGTACTGCTTGCAGCAATGTGGGAAATAAAGGAAAATCTAATGGATATTCTGGGACTTTACTCCAAGTATTTACAACCCAAATAGTAGATAACATGACTAGGAAGGACAAAAAAAATAGTGGGAATATGTTTTGCCAGTTTGTGTGAAAGGTACTCATGTAGAAACGCCCTTAAATACGTGCAGAATTGGAACAATGAGAGGTTTGGAGACTGACACTGGCACCTTCTTCTTAGAGCAAGGAGGTGGAGTAAATCCCATTGCTCTGTTCCACCTCAAACCAGTGAAGAAAAATTACTCCTGTGGGTGATGGGAAGAATCAAGGTAGGACTTTCAGTTTTAGAGAAATGTATCTAATCTAAAAAGTAACTCCATTGGTATTTCTTCTGATAGGTTTGAGGGTGTGATATGTTTCCAAAAGGAAACATGCTTATTCACATGTTTATGTGTAGAGGCCATTAAGCGTTTACAGAAATCATGGCCAGCTAAAAACATACTGGAAGCAAATTGTAAAACACCTACATTACCCATTGCATTTTATCCCCTTGAGGCATGTTAAGGAACTTCCCTATCTGATCCTTCAGCAGCCACTCTGGCAGTTACACTGACATCACCAGAGACTTTAGTGCTGGGACCAAAGCCCCTTCTCAAAAAGCAGCTCCAGTGACCTGGTAGGGACCCCACTTGACCCCCTACACACCCCACTCTCAGACAGACAGACAAGTTTTCCCTACCAGCTTGATCCCAGGGTTCCCATAACAGAGTCTCAGGCCTCTGGTTGTTTTAAGTAATTTTATCACAGTGCAGCAACAGAATCACAGTTTGTCCTGGTGCCTCCAGGGAGGGACTGTGAACAAAGGACTCCCTGCACTTTTACATCCTCACAGTCTGTGCTGGCATAGCCTGGGATTCTGAGTCATGAGCTCCTGCTGTGGCTCTGAGTGTCTGGTCACCTGGCTGGCACCACAGGCCCTCGTGCCATTGTTCAAAGGGCCCCTGCCAGTCCATGACCTCCTGTCCCTGAGCTCAATCCTCAGCCTGCACTGGAGCCTGCACACTGAGCTGCCTGCACTAAATGTATTCCTCAACAGGCAGCCCACAAAACCTGTGGGACATCCACCAGACCTGTCTTGACCAGCAAAGCCCCACTGTAACAAACCACAATAGAAAAAAAACCAATTAAATCTACAAAATCTGACAAAATCTGGTGTTCTTCTCTTTATCCATCTTACTTTCTTAACAGGACAATTCTGTTTGTAGACATAAAATCTAGCAAATTTTTAATTCAATAGGGCTCAGACTGCCAATAGTTTACATGCAGTACAAGCAGGCTTTGCTGCAGAAAGGGAGGTGACTTGGATCTTCAACCAAGATCTTCACAGTTTCAGTGCCCCAAAGAAACAGGCTCTGTGGGAGCTTTCTCCTCTCTTCCCCCCCTCTCCTGCTCTGCCTCCTCAGATGGCTGGTGTGGAGCCAAGATGATGGTACTGGTGTGATGACCATGTAGGGCCACTGCCTTTCTGACTCAGAGATTGGGAACTCGGAGGCTGTACCAAAAGCCACCAGGCTCTTCCTTCCATGCCTGCCAGAGAATGGGAGTGGCCAGTCCAACCTCAGGGGGTGAGAACCAGGCTCCAGATGGTTCTGATACCAGTGACCACTGCATAGGAGCCTAGATGGAAGGCATCCATTCCCACTGGGGTTTTCTGAAGGTATCAACATTTAATAATCAGGAGTAATGGTACACAGAATCACTCCTAGATGGTGAAAAGGCCAAAGAATGACCAAAGCGAGTGTTACTGAGCAAGAACCAGGGAGAAGACACTTCTGAGAGGGATTTTCAAGTCATGTAGTTTCACTATTTAAAATCAAACTGCTCCCAAAGGCACGTGGGTCACCAACACTCACAATGAGCTGTAATAGCAGGAACCTCCAGCTGCAAAGAAAATCCAGTTATGACAGGGGATAGTGGAAGCAGTAGTGTCCTCTAGATTAGAAACAGAGACTAGCAGATAGCTCTCCTTGGTCCTACAAGCTGTGTCAGTGGGTGACTGGATGGTTTTATACTCCTTTTGACTAGCTATCAAAGTAATTTAATAAGATTGGCTATCTCAGAGGGGGCTGACAAAGTTGTCATCTTAAGGCTTCAGGCAACAGTGCAAATTCTGTATGTTATGTTAATAATTTATAAATAAATTCCTCTACAGACAATCTCAATTCTTAATTTAAGAGACTAATTTCCTGGATTTTTTTTTGGAACTGTCAATGCAAAGAGTTTATTTTTCAAGCCTTCTGTGGTGTTACAGTTCAAGTACTTCAGAGCACTGCTAGCATCAGGAGCTAGAGAGGCAGATAGCAGGACAAGAATAAAAGCTGTTTTTCTTGTCCAGGCTCTATGATACATAAAAAGGGGAAAACTGCACAACAGTCTGATCCAAATCCCACCAACTGCAAAGCTGTAGAACAGATGCAGATTAATATGGAGTCTCATTCTCCATATCTCAATGCTTTGTGTCCTCAGGCACAGTAGTGGTGTAAAATATGCCCCTCTATTTGGAAGTGTCCATGTCCATGGTGAATAGGTGTCGAGAACAGCTGGAAAGTCAGGGTCGTGTATTTGACATTTTCACCCTGCACACATAGAAATACACCTGGTACCAGTGTACAAATAGTTGTTAAAATTCTCACACATCCCCATCATCACTATCCTCTAGGTCTCCTGGGGATTACCAGCTTCTCAGCCACCAACTGCATGAGAAAGTCACATTTACATTAGCTTTTTAATTCAGACCAGGACGTTGGTTTTGAAGTTAATTTCCTAATTCAGTGCATTTTGTTTCCCGTCGTGGTGCAGTCTCATATCTGGTGAACTGAATTCCTTCTGGATGTGCTCCGGGAGTGTACCTATCATGCTCCAGCTATTGGCAAGCATTCAGTTAATTGGGCCAGAACAGAGCAACTCCAAAATCATCTCACTGTGAAGCACATTTAATGTTAATGTTAGTCAGCACCAGCTCTTTTGTTTTCCATATCTACTCTCATTACACCACACTCCTTGTTACTGTAAGCATGTTTATCTGTCAAAATGATCCAGACTTTCTTGTGTGTCAATAGAACCTGTTCAAATATTTTTAGCAAGATAGATTTTAATCAGGGTGACAGAATTAAGTTAGGAAGCAAGGAGATATGTAGATTTGCTGGCACCTCTGTGGGGACAGAAAACTCCAAGAAAGACAGTTTCAAATGCAGTCAGAATAGCATCTTCTACCCAGGCCATGCCTGAGAGACATGGGTGGGTTTAGCATCAAACTGCAGTTTTGGGGCTGGCTTCATTCTCCTTCTCCCCCAAAATTCTCCTTCTCCCCTCTACAAAATGTCCTAGGATCACCCATGCATTAAGGTTTCACTGATTAACATCAAATTCCTCCTGGAATAGAGGAGTGCACCTCCCCAGAGGTTTAACTCTCCAGTCAGCCCCTACTCCCACTCAGCTATCCCTGACCTTCCTCTCACCTGACATTGTGATTTAAAAACCTTCTCTCTCTCACACACAGAGCAACTGCTTCTAATCTAACTTTCTTCTGCTTCTCCAGGGCTCCAAGACTGACTCTGTGCTCCAGGAATTCCAGCTCCTACAGAGCAGAATCAGAGCAGGGGTGGGGTTCTCAGTCTCAACACTAATACTAAGTTCCCTCACTGTACTGAAACTTGGTCAAGTGAATAAATGCACTGGAAAATAGGGCTCAGAAAGCCATAAAAAGGGAAAAGAAATCTGGCCCATGTTTCCAGGTAGTGGCATGTAATGTGGAAGATGATCTCAGCACTAACCATTTCAGACAAATAATCCTTTACCAGTTCTTTCCATTTAAGCCTCAGCTCCATTCATTTTTGCCTGTGACTTAGATCTATTTTTGGAAACTTTAAAAATATACAGGGAGTTGCCAGTCATTTTTATTCCAATGCAGGAACATTTTATACTGATGGCATTACTCCTGGCTCTTGCTCAAATATCAGCTTTTTTTCAAGGTGAACACCAAACCCTGACCCATGGCAATGCCATCTAGGTAAGTGCTGCATGTTTCACGCTAGAACATGAAGGGCACTCAAACCCAGAACTTCACTGTGCAGAAGCTGCCTAGAGCCGGAGTCCAATCCAGGACTGCTGATGCTACCTCTCCCACTCAGCTGACACACCCCCAAGGAAGGGAATTCCCTCCCACCCTGGTAACATCACAGGGTGTGACACAGCCAGGGTTACATGACTGAGAGAGGTGTGCACGCCTGGGCAAGCCTGACTCCACACACACTCTCTGCACCCAGCATTTTTTTCCCTACAGTGGAACACAGTGATGCACTACTCAGAACACACCACCCAGCCCAGACAGATGAAGGCATGAGAGATGACATCATGTATTTTTCTTAGGTTTTTGCTAAACACATGGTATCTCTGATGAAAAAAATGCAGAGAATTAAGACATTTAGGATATTTGTACAAGCAGAGTGAGTGGGTAAGAGGAATTACAGGTGGATAGATAGATAGATAGATAGATAGATAGATAGATAGATAGATAGATAGATAGATAGATAGATAGATAGATATAGATCACAGATTGACAGGTAGGCACATACATAGACATATATATGTGTTCTTGGCTGTTCTGTGTCACAGAATTTCCTGTCTTTAGCCACAGACACAAAGAAACAGGCACTCAGTCCCAACGATGCCTGTTTGGTTTCAGGATAATTTTTCTGTTTTCAAAGGGAACACAAACTTCTACCTTTAAAACACAGCCATGACTTTTTTGCTTTGTCTTACAATTTTTTCTCTCTCACTTAACCCATTTCTGTTTCTTCATTCTTAAGAAAAGAAAATCCCCTGAGTTAAAATGACAAGGATAAAAGCTAGTAATATCAAAACTAGTTTTAAAAGCCCAAACATATTTTGAGAAGATCTCCAAGCCCAGGAATTTTCCCCTTCCCCACCATACATATTCCCTGTGTTCCCCTGATGATAGGACCTCAGCACAATGATTTTGCTTGCATTTGGAGCTGATTTGCTCTGGAGAGGTTTTCAGTCATACAGAGAAACTGAGACAGGCCCCATCCTGGACTGGACACTCAGACTTGTCACTACCACCAAAGACAGTGGAGGACAGAATTAGAAACTGAAATCACTTTGCCATAGAGCTCCAAGGGCTTTCACTGCCTCACCTTAGTATTTCATTTCCTGCAGTGTGGTTGGCACTGTCAGAAAATATGAAGTTGGACAGTTAAATTCGCTTTAAAGACAGGAATATGTACTAGGTGGTTTCTTGAAAGTCCATTCCTATTTTCTACTAACCCGATTACCTGATGTATTTGTAGGAGCTGAATGCTTCCAGAAGCATAATAAGTATAGAACAGGTAGGACAGAATAGCAAGGTAGGGCATAGCACAGAAGCAAACTTCTTCTTATCATTGGTCATCACGTCCTCAACTCAATGTTTACAATGACACAATTTATAGTAAAAATACAGTAAAATACAGTATAGTATAGAAAAGACATAATAAAAATATAATTTATATAAACATTTCAGGCAATGTCAATTAAGTAAATATTTCATTTCAGCTACACAGACAAGAAGATCGACTTCCATATTAACCAGCACATGGTCAGACACTGCCTGCACAGACTGCCAAGGTAACTTGAGTTTTCTTGGAACAAAATGTAAGTCTTGTATTGCCCCACTGCAACATAAAAAAATGGTGAAGTACATCACCAAACCACCACCAACCCATCTTGCCTATTGACTTCAGGGAACATAAAAGGCCAAGTGTGAGGACAGAATATATGTCCAGATTACCTGAACCTATGCCAAACCATAGATGTGAACTCTGTCAGTTTCCCTTCAATTGAATTTTCTGACAATTTCCATTTTAAAGAACTTAGAGGAAGTAGACCAACAAAATACAAATAAGGTATTTATTTTCTTTTAGAAGATTTTTTTTTTCCACACAAGCTGTATTTCTGTGAACACTAATACTGTATTCACACAGTTCTGTATTGCTGACAGAAAACTTTTTGTCTGAAGCAGACAGGACATTTCTGTCTGATTAGCTAGGGCATTTTGAGTTTTGCTGACTTCATGCTTTAATGCTAAAACACTTCAGCAGAAATGAGATTTGGTCTGGCATAAGTCCATAGGTACATGGACAGGTGATGTCTGATCTGTCTTCCTGGGACAAACAAATTCAGTAATGTTTTTTAATAAATTTGTACTGGTAGAAAGAGCCACCTCTGGACTGGCTCTTTGTATCACCAGACTGATTTGTTTCTGGTCTGATACTCAGTCCTATGTCTGGCTTTACTGCCCTGGTGAATGATTGCTCTTCCGCTTTCTCTTTCACTTTGATTTTGCCTACTTTCCTGGGTGATTTACCCTGGCTATAAGAGAGATAATTCTGTACACAGTGGGAATCAAGCACACTTTGGTCCTCTCCCAAATATATCATAATCTGAACTTCCATAAGTTCTACTTTGTAATCTTTTCTGATCTTCTCTCTACATTATTTCATATTTGTCATAAGGGATTAAGAATTCTCATAAATCCCAATCATACTACGTCACAGTACTGTGTCATTTTTGTCTTGCCCAGACCCAGGAGACATGGCATCACATCATGCCATAAAGCCAAAATGGGAAACATTTAGCAGCAAAGACTACCTATATCAAAAATCACCTGAAGAAACCTGCCATGCAGAGCACTGAAGCAGCCTGCAGTGTGTAAGCACCAAGTGAAAGCAGCCTCATGTGGAAAGCCATCCCTGTGCTGCGGGAAGGAAATCACACTGAGTACACGACCCAGATTTCCTCCCGCACAAACACAGATCAATATCCTAGAAACACACAAACCAGTATCTTAAATAAACATTGACACCTCACAAAGCTCCACAGGTACCTGTCCCCCACTCCAAAGCTGTGGCCACCCATCCTCTGCCAGGTACAGCCCTGCTGCCATCTCCCCTCTCAGTGTGCAGGCCACGAGATTTCATACTCAGCAAAAATCCCAGAGCTGGGAGAACTGCACAAAGGACCTGGCAAGCTCAGTGCTCAGAAGAATCTCCTCTCCTGCCTTGCCAAGCCCACTCAATTACCTCAGCCCTCTACCGACACAAAATAACAGGAGTAAATTCAAGTCCTCAACGCCCCACAGCTCTCACAATGGTGCCTGAGCACTTGGTTGTCCTGGGGTCTTTCTTGCAGCACAGCTGGGTGTAAATCTGAAAGGTCCTGATGCTGTCATTAGAATCTAGCACTTGACTTCATTGGATGCAGGGTCCTGGCACAGCTCCGCATAAATTCATTTCAGTTCCTAGTGCTGCACCCTGCAGCATTGGGAATGAAGAGCAAACTACTTAATGAGTGATAATTATCTTGTATATATAACTTTGAAAATAGCTCAGCATGGTGAAGAATTGAATCTTGGTTTTCCTATCCAAAAATAGCTCATGGGGAACAGCCCATTTTTGTATTCCAGTAAGTCCAAGTGAAACTAAACCCAGCAAAATTTATACATTATTTTACTTTTTGTCCAGTAAACTCCAAGACCATTCTGTTTCCTTTTAATTTCAGTCTCAGGTGTGTTTTATTTACTATACTTGCTTGTATTCTTCTCTAGGCTGACTCTCTTCAGAATTTCAAGTCTACTTTATGGTTAAACAAATCTAATTTTCTGATACTATCCGGAGGCATAGGATTGGCTTAAACCCAGATGAAGACAATTAATTTTATTCTGTAGAATACAGGTTCATTTAATCTCAGTGTCTCATTTTCCTTACATATAACATGAAAACACTGGTTTCTCTTGTTTCAATAACAAAAAGTTACATTGCAATTACTGACATGTCAGGTAGTTGGCAGGTGTGCAAGGGAGGGTATGAGGCCAAATTATTATATATACAGTACTGTATTTATGAAGTTTTTAACTTTGTTTAGAAAAAAAAACCCAGATTTTGCAGATATCCCTCTGTGGTCATGTGAAAGTCTGCCCAAAGAGATTGCAGCTGAAGGATGTGCTGTGAAATCAGCCTAGGTATTGTCCTTCTCAAAAGAAATTACGAGAGCCCATCTCACTGAACCTGATTCTGTTCTTCCCTACAGTGGTGCAGACTGAGTGATTAACTGTAACTGAGACAGAAATCTGACTTTTTGACTCAAATTCTAGGATAGTTTGTGCAGCTAGGCTCCACAGAGCCTGGGTCTTCACTTTCCAGGAATTTATTTAATGCTCAGAAATGGAGGAAGAACATTTCACTGACAATATCTGCTATATTGAGAACTAGCTTCACCTTTCAAAATGATCAGATTAATTTCATTTTGTACTCTTTTATATAATTCACAGCTTTTGACTTAACTGCCTTGTGTGGAGAGTGATTTGGAATTAAAGTGGGTATTATAAAAAAGTAGGTGTCTGGTAATGATAAACTGATATAATTTTGGTGAGGGGTTTCCCTGTGTTTGTCCTCAGCTAAAAACATTTCACGTATTTCAGCTCTGCCTCTAAAGTAACTGTAGTTCAAGGCATTAATATTTCATGAAGCATAAACGGTTCCCCTTTAGGAAAAGTAAAAGCAGTTTTTCCTGTTTGTGAAATTTCCACATTGCCAAGAACAAGAAAGCTTTCAAAACACTATCTTTGCTGCTTGCAGAGCTTCACTGCCTTATAGGGTCTGAATCCCCTGGATTCACGCTGGGGGCGGGCTGGGAATGCTGGCTTTTCCTCCTTCTGGGTGATTCTGGGAGGCCTGCAAATGATGTCATGGTACATTTTAGGCTACAATAACAGGAAATCATCAAGTGTTTACACTGGCAGACTGGGCTGTGATGTGATTTTCCTCCTCTTCCTCTCTGCCCCCCCCACCCACCTCGCCCCTGCCATTGACTTCCTTGATATATCTGCTTCCTCTGATTAAAATACTACAAGGTGGCAACACTGAAGGAGGAAAAAGGGAAGTGGGGGAGGGAGACAGAAAGGCATATTTTAAAAAAGGATGATTCCCCTCAAATCACTGACAGAGAGCACAGTCCTCCCTCCCTGGCCCAGCACATTCTGTGTTAGTGCAGGCTCAGAAACACATCAGAAACTGGCCTGCTGAGGAACTGGAGGATGGACCGCTCCCAGCTGAGACATGAAAAAGAAACTCTCCCCTCCTAGAACAGATGAGTCACAGAAAAGATCTCCCTGGCAAAGTTTTCTTCGAATTTTCCTCCTGCACAGGCACATCTAAAAATTTATGCCATGGGTTGATGGATTTCAAGGAGAAGGCCACGTTTTCAGGGTTTGGGTTAGAGCAAGTGACTTTTACCCAGAGACTCTATCACAATCTGTAGCAAACATCAGTTTTCAGTTTCAGTTTCAGAGGCAAGGGAAGGTTCTAGGGTTCAGGTCCTACTTGTACCAGTGATGCACAGCATGAATGTTAGACATTGTGTCCTTCCCAACCTGTTAATACAAAGGCAAGGAAGAGGAAGGTGTAGGGTGGTATCCAGAAGACAAGGGATGAGGTAAAACAGACTAATTGGCTCCAGGGTAGTTCATGTCCTCATAACCATACAGAACCTGGCATTAGCTCAGTTTGTTAGAGCATGATGCTAACACCATCAAGGTGGTGTGTTTGATCCCCAGTGGGCCATTCTCTTAAGAGATGGACACAATGATCCTTGTGGGTCCCTTCCAACTCAGAATATTCTGTGATTTTGTGATATACTTCCAGCCCATTGCTATTGCACTGGGTTAGCAGAGCGCACACAAGTAGCTCCAAGTTGGAGGAGCAGTAAGGAGTACCTGGAAGGGGCTAATTCTAGAGCAGATATCAGCATTTTGCAGGAGCTTATGGAGGATGTCTCACAGCAGTGTTGAAGGGAGTCTGAGATAAGAAAGATTGCGAATATTGAAGAAGTTTTGTGTAAATGAAATTTACAGAAAAGTTTGACTCCATTTATTGGGATTCTTGGGGATGGTCCTGTGCATGGCCAGGACTTAGATTCAATTATTCTTCAGGGTCCCTTCCAACTTAGCATACTCTATGATACTATGACTCTGGAAGTCTAGACAGGAATAAGGTAGGAAGGGAGAGAGTAGCAAATAACTTTATTTCTATTGTCTATGTTTTCTCCATTTAAGCAGCATCAGCAAGACTGGCAGTTTAAATTATGCTGAGAAATCTCCCAAATGGAGATGAGCCTGAGACACTCACTAAAGTAAAACTACTAGGGTATGGAAAGTCTTTGTCAGAGTACCATGGCTCTGTTCCGTGCATTTAGAAATTGCTGGTTTCTAGTTCATAAAGCTCAAGAACAGTCAGACAGGAAACCTTTTAGAAAAAAATACAGTCAGAGGGACTTACACCTTGCATCTATGATGCAACTGTAAAGTGCAATTTACAGCAGTTAGCAGAAGGAACAGGAACCATGAAGATGTGATTTCACCACTCCAAGTTACTCAAATAGTTATCTATGGTCAGCGACAAGCTGATACAAACTGCATTAACACCATGGGTGCTTTGGCTTCATCATTATTACTAATGATGTTATTACCTGAGGCATCTAATCAGGGCTGTGAGAGAAACACTATCAAGCCTGTCTGAGTTCAAAATTCATTTGGAAAATGATCTCAGGAGCTGGATTCAGTGATCCTTGTGGGTCCCTTCCAACTCACTGCATTCTATAATTCTATAATTACCAGCTCCCCAGCAGGGCCAAAGGAGCCAGTCATAAGCACAGATAAGCCTAAGCCCCTTCCTTTCCCGGGCTGCACTGGAGTCATCAGGGAACAACACCACAAACTGCTCTCATGATGGGCAATACCAGCAGGCAGCAGGGCTTTTCCCTTATCATGCATGGAAGCAAAATGCCTCATAGTGCTCCTCTTGCTTGGGAAACATTCAATTAAGGGACTCCATGAGACAGAAGTGTGGTCTAGAGAAGGGAAGGACTCTCACCTTCTTGGCAAAGCCATGTTGCCAAGCACAGGTCCCATCTCCCCATCACTTCTGTGCTGTATGAAGCTGTGTTGATGTTTCCCAGTGACAAGCAACTCCTCATGCTTCCACACTGGGGAGTGCTGGGAACATAAAAAAGGAGGGGGAGCTGTATTTACTCCATGCTGATTCACGGGTCAGTTCAAGTTAGCAGAACTGGTCAGCATGTGTGAAGTAATTTTTTACTGAAAAATCCTAAGCTGTTTTGCAAGAATATGTTCTTTTTACTGATACTTCCATTACAGGAGGCAAAAGTGCTCTTCACGAGGGGAAGTGGAGGGGCAGGTACCAATCTCTTCACTCTCGCGACCAGTGACTCGAAGAAATGGCATGAACCTGAGTCAGGCGACGTTTCGGCAGGCTACTGAGAGAAGACTTTTCACCCAGAGGATGGTTGGGCCCTGGAACAGAATCCCCAGGGAAGCGGTCACAGCACCGAGGCTGACAAAGCTCAAGAAGCGTTTGGACAACATTATGGGGCACACGGGGCTCTTGGGGATGATCCTGAACACGGTGTGGCTCTGGGGATGATCCTGCACACAGTGTGGCTATTGGGGATGGTCCTGTGCTTCCTCGCAAGGCTTCCCTCCCTCCGATTCAGGACACATCTCGCCGCCCCTCAGCTCCCCGCATGCACAAAGGGAGAACGCCCTGGCCCCGAGCTCCGGGGGCCGCAGAGGATGCAGGGCCAGCCCCGCCGCACCCCCGCAGAACGCGCGGGGCCGGGCTCGCCTCAGGCGGCCGCACCCAGGGCGGGCGGCGGGCGCGGGAAGCGGAAGCGGCGCGGGCAGGGCCAGGCCGGGCAGGGCGGGCCGGGGAGGCGGGGCGAGGAGCGGCGCTGGCGGCATGGCGGCCCGCGCGGGCCCGGCCGGGCGCCGCGGTCAGCCCAGCTCGTCCCCGGCCCGCAAGCGGCTGAAGCCGCTGCGGACGGTGGTGGCGTGGAGGGGCCGGGCGGAGTGGGACCAGGTGATGGTGGGGCTGTACTGCGGGGACAGCCGGCTGCAGCAGGACGCGCTGGACCGCGTCTCGGCGTGGAAGAGCCGGTACGGGCCGCGCGCCGCGGGCGGGCAGCGATGCGGGGCTCGGGGCCGGCCCGGTGTCCCTGGAGCGGCCGCTCTGTGCCCTCAGCCCCGGCTGTGCCCAGCCCTCGCCGTCCTGGGCCCGGGGGCGGCCGAGGGGCCGAGCGCCGCTCCCCGTCGGAGCAGCTCCACGGCCGGGGCTGTGTGGGTAGGCCGGCGGTGCAGCAGGGCAGGCGGCCCCGTCTTGTTTGGCTCCTTCATCGCGGGAGGCTCCGGGCACGCAGCTCATGCCAGGAGCACGGTGGCCCCGTGGGAGCAGGGGAGGCACAAGCCCTGCATGCCCGCAAGTTCACGGGCTGATTTCTCTGGCAGTGAGCATATCCAAGCCCCTTAAATTGCCTCTGCTGCATCCGTACACAAGACACGCCTAGGTAAAGCATCTTGTCTATGTGCTTGGTGTGTCAGTAAATATTCACTTAACGTGTGCTTAGGAGTAACCGTGTAACCGCTCCGTTCCAATAGAACCCTTCTGGAAAGAGCCTTTGATGCTGTCTCAGCATACCATTTCTTAGGCTGTAATGTACTACAGAGCACGAAATGTAGTGGGAAAGCTGCCCTTTTTACAGGGTGAGTGTATTTGTGTGAGCCTGCTCACCTGGTTTTCCTATGCCTCCAGGTACGGTCCAAAAATGCCTCTTGCAGTGGACTCCACGGCAGAACTGATTCGCTGTAAGGTCCTCGATTCATCTGGCAGATTGAAGTCACACGAGCTCATCCTGTCTTATGGGCTGGCCCTTGTAAGGTGAGGGCTCTCAAGGCCCTTGTGCTTTTGAGAGAAAGACCTGGGCACATGTCATTATTCCACAGTGTCTGAGTTCACTTTGCATCTCTGGGACCACAGCATTGTATAGTACACAGGGAGTTTGTCTCAGAAGTTCCAAGTTTCTCTGCAGCTCTTGATAGTAATTTATTTTTTCTGTAACCTCCATGCAGATTTGTCAACTTGATCACAGAAAGGAAGCAGAAGACTGTCAGCATTCCTCTGAGACAATTAGCGAGAGAGGTAACTATTGAATTAAAGTTGCTTGATAATTTACACGTTATTAACAACACTGAGTGAATGAAATTGTGGGGGATCATTCTTTTGTAACCAAAATAACAGATATAGAGGCTTGTTTATTCCAGCTGCAAAGTTTTAAACAGGTTTATTGCAACTGGATATAAAATTTGTTCTTTGAAGTCACAATAAGAGTAGCAAAGGCTGATGATCATTAAAGATTTTTGAATTCCATGTGATCAGAATTCTTGGATTTACATATGTGTAGTCCCACTTGACACACTGTCACATGTTTTGCTTTCTTGGTGTCTGAGATAGGAAAAAGAGCTAAATCTGTGGTTTATAAATCCTGGTCTTTGACAAGCAAGGCTATACATAAAATCCATCCATTTGCAGGTATTTTCATCTCTTTTTCTTCAGGTGAGCTTTTCCTCTCATGTGGAGGAGGAAAGGTTCAAGCTGTAATTGTAGTAGCAGCACCAACTTGAGTCCTTTAACTGCCAGGTGCACTGAGCATCATACCTGGGACTGAACAAGTTTTAACAGTGAAGGATAGACAGTATTTGAGACTCTTCTGTATATGTTTGGGCCCCTGTGTGGGAATGATGAATTGATTTTTTTTTTTTTCCTGGGTTTTTGAGAAAAGTTCTGCTTCTCACTTTTTAAAACTGATCAAGCTTAAAAGCAAAGGTCCTGCATAGTTAAAGGTAGTTGTCCTCAGGAAAGCCGCAAAAAACTGCATGAAAATTATAAATTTCAGTATTATATGTGATATTATTCGTGTCTTTGATACATAGTTATCCAGAATGAGAAGCAATTAAACTGTATTTAAATAGATGAGACAGTTACATTAGATTACATGTAACACCTCTGTCTAAAAAGAAATCTCTTGTTGCATGTAGCACTGAAGGACTTGAACTGTAAAATAGAAGTTTGTATGGATCCTAGGCCACAGGAGAAGTGGCGTCAGAGAGCTGGGGGATCTTGGCCCACTCCTGAAGTGGGAAGCAGGGGAACTACAGCGCAGGAGTGGCCAGGAATGTGCTGTTCCCATCTGGTGGAGGCTCTGTGCAGCTGTGCAGGGCTGGTGCAGTGGAGCAGGGGGTCAGCTGCTGGCTGTTGTTGCAGGTGGACATCCCCGTGTGGGTCGTGGATCTCCGTCACGAGCTGACGCACGGGAAGCTGCCGCGGCTGGCCCTGTGCCGCAAGGGTGAGTGAGTGAGTGAGTGAGTGAGTGAGTGAGTGAGTGAGTGAGTGAGTGAGTGAGTGAGTGAGTGAGTGAGTGCCACCAGCAGCTGCCACTGGCAGGGCTGGCTTTGAGGCGCATTGTCTGGGGTGGCAGTGCCAGAGCTGCAGGCCCTGAGGGGAGCACCCCTGCCTCCATTTTGGGGTGCTGCAGGACAGGCAGGGAGAATTGTGATATCAGACTCTGGGAGGATTTGCCACTGCCCTGTCAGGATAGCTGACCTATGTCCTGTGGTTCCTCACAGGACAAATGTTCAGAGGCTTTCTCCTGTCCCCGAAAAAATTACTCGAAACAACAACAGCTGGTTGCAACAGTTTGGTGCTTTTGCTTTTTTACAGCACAGGAAGTTCATCTTGGGGAAATAGTTAAAAGCTTTTTCTGATGGTTTAGTGATACCTAAGACTTTTAAATCCTATTTAGGGAGAAATATGGATACTCCAAGCCTGAGTGAATGACCAGCTCATAGCATTTAAAGAGACTCCTGGAAATTTTAGGTGAAGGCTTAAGAATCCGGTTAAATAATCTTCAGCATGGTCCTTAGATTGAATTGGGAAAATGCTGATGGAAGTAAAGGCATTTCTTTTCCATTCTATTTATTGTAAGCATAATGTAGTCCCTGCACAAAAAAAAAAATCTGTTATTGTTGTAGATGCTGTGTTGACCATGGTGATACTAAAGCATTGATAGATTTTTCTCATCTGTATGCCACTGCAGGGACCTAGCTGCTTCTTAAATTTGACCTAGCTTGAGCAAGGTGCAGTGCCATAGCAGTGTCCAATAATTTTTTCCCCCCAAAAAATATGATGGGTAGTTACTATGTCTGTGATACTGGATTGGGGTTTTTTCCTTCCTGGTTTCTTTCTGGAGGTTGGTTTTGGTTTGGTTTTGGGGGTTTTATTTGTTTGGATTTTTTAAACTTGTTAACGTTTTCATCAATGGAGTATTTTGTATTTTCATCAAATGATTAATAGCATTTATTTTCATAATTCAAGTTAGCAATATGTCACCTATTATTTTTTGCCATAACAAAGAAATCCTGACTGAGAAGATGTTTTCTGTTCTCTGTTAGGTTGCGATGTTGTGCTGGAGTGGCTACGAAAGATGTATTGGAACCGTCAGCTGGGCAATAACTTGTGTGAAGAAGATGAGGATGAGGAAGAAGAGCAGGAAGAGGTGGAAGCAAATGCAGATATGGATGGTGATGCATGGGAGATTCAAACCCCACAGCGTGAGGCCTGTCAGAAACACAAGGAATTCCATGGTAGGTGTTCCTAGAACAACAGCAGATATAAGGATTGGATATGCTAAAGAAAGCAGATTAAATGTGTCATCTTCTAGCATAAAGATATACCTTCAGCTCAGGTTTTGGGATTCCTTTTTGGGTCTTGGTAGATCCTGGTGTTGACTGACTGGTTTAGTAGTGTTTCTCCAAATTTTTAGTACTTTGTGAATAGCTGTAATGCTGCTGCAATTGATGCAAAATGCAAGTATAATGAATACAAATATGCATCATGATATAAACTGCATGTGGGAACAATTTCTTCCTGCACTGATCTAGGAATTTGGTTTTTAGCTGTCTGTGTTTATCCAACTTACCTGTCTTTGGCTACTGTTAGTGATAAAACATGGAAATCGTGGTTCAACCCCACTTGAGAAAATTCATGTTGCTGGAAAAGTCTGGGAGTTTTGCGAGCCTTCAGTGTGTTGTCTCAACAGAATTGCTGACTTCATTTGACTGACGCCTTCCTTGAGTGTTAATTTAGCAAAATTAAGCAGCTTCTTTAGATACAAAATTCCCTTACATAGTTGATCTTCTGCTTAAATGATATATTTATGTTTATTTCTAGAAAAAGTCAGAGATGTTCTGATATCTTACAAGAATGAGCAATTCCGGGTAAGCGCACTCTGATGATCAGCACTTTCATTAATTCTCTTTTCTTTCTTGGGCAATATGTTTTCTTTTCCTTGTTGTCTTAGTTCCTTGCTCAGATCTGTTTGCTAGTGTTGTCATACATGGCTTGCCAAAGGAAGACTTCACTACAGAGAACAAGCAATTTGAGCTCTGACAGTTCCTAATGTGGGCACTTTGTTCAGGTTTATAAAGGAGATCTGTGCTTATTGGAGATTCCAAGAAAGGGGAACATTTGTGAACTTTTTCAGGTGCTGGTGATGGAGTGGCACAGGCATCTTCTTGTCATAGCAATAATGTCTTTGTCATGGGAGTGTATTTTCTGTTCATGCTTGAATTTTTCCTTCATTCAGGTAATGCAGGCTATGCCGTCTCTTTCAAAGTCTCGAGAATTGTGGTCTGATTCCTCTTCAGAATTGGACTGGATTTTGGCTCAGATCAAAGACCTGATGCAGGAAAACAGGTATGTCTCTGGTAAAGAACTGAGATGGAAGGTATGGTGCTGAACTGGGCTGTAGACCTGTTAAATTGCCTTTTCATGGTGTCCTGTAGCTGATCATGGAGAAAGCAATTAGTCAATTTCCTCAACGTCTTATATATATATAAATATATATGCCATACAAGAACAGCATTACCAGGTCTCTCAAACAAAAAATTCTCCATTCCCTCCTCACAGTTCCAGGTGTTGGGTCAGTCAAACTTGTTTCAGAACTGGGGCAGGTGGTGTTTTGATACATAAAGGAGTGAGTGTCAGTAATAAGTTTATAAACTCTCTGCTCTAGAGCAACAGTGGCTGAAGCTCTTCTCAGTGATGGCTTTCTCATCCCAAAGATGGATTGTCTGAAGATGCTAAATATCAAGTATGAAGGTGAGTGTTTCATGCATCATTCAAGTAGAAAATGCATAGCTATTGTTATGACAAAGTCTGTTCCTTTTTTCTCAATTCTCTAATTGGCTGCATATTTCTTTTATATCTGGGTCCTTAAACATCTTTTGTCCTGTTCTCCAGAACCCCTTATGGCCATGCTTAGCTACTGCTTTTGCATAAAACTTTTGGGATGGAAGGATAGCTCTTCAGCACTGAATATCTAGCCAAAATATCTTTCAAAGCTTGCATCTCTACCCTTTTCTGCAATAGTTGCTGATTTCAGGAACTCACACTAGTTTCTCTTCTACACTGAAGATTTGAAACAAATCAAAATGGATGGGGTTTTTTGAGCCTCATTCACCAGCTGCATCTTAGTTCCAAGCTGCTGCCCATATCTGTGGAGTTGCATTTATTGTTTGCAGGAGAACTAGGCACCTAGAGAGAATGAAAATAAATAAATACCCTATTTCACAGCCAAGGAACTTTCCAAGAAAGATTCTCAAATTTCCATCAGTAGAAAAATTTTAAAGCTTTTTCAGTTTTTGTTGCTTTGCTCAGTGAACCTTTTCTTTGCAGTATATTTTTTACATAGAATAGCTCTTAATTATGTGTGAAATAAGGTGAAACTGGAAAGAGATTATCAAAACAGGTAGATCTTCCTGTGTTAATAATTTTCTTGTGCTAATTATCAAATTGCTACTTATTTTACTTGCCTAGCATAAGAAAAATAATAGTTTCAGCAAGGACTTCAGGAAATATCCTGGAATCAGTGATCTGAGAACAAACCTCTTTAGTTTGGAGCAAGTCTCACCTGTATTCCATAAAAACATTACAAAACACCAATTTCTGTCTTGGCTGATTTGTTTTTTTCTTCTCATTGCAGCAAATAAAGAGGTATGGCAATTCAAAATTCCCCCAGCATTTTACTGCTTTTGGCAGCCTTTGCTGTCAGGCCTCCTTTCACGAAGTTTTACACAGATCCTAATAGAGAAAATGTTTATAGAGCTGAAGGAATGTTCTGACTCTTCAGAACTCCGGGCTCAGTTCTTGATCAACTGGATTTCTGAGTTGCTGACTGGCATTGCCAAAGTAAATGCTGGTGAGTGTGTCTGCAATTTCTCTGTTTAAAAAAGCATAAGAGTTTCTTCTGTACTAGTGTTAAACTATCCTAGTAAAGTGGTGGGACCTTTATACATAAAGTGCAGTAGCCTAATTAGTACATTTTGTCATGTGAACATAAAGCTTTTATTGTTGCATTTCTTAGACTTTTCACCTGCAACTTGTGCATGTCATGTATTTCTTAGCAAAAATTTGAAATTGTTATTGATAAGTTTGCGGCAGCCTCCTCAGTATAAGAAAAGCAAATCTCTCACAGGAAGGACCAAGCCATTAACTGCTAATTTCTCCAGATATCAATACATGTAGGAAATAACATCCTTATATGCTATCTGCTACTGTTATATGTGGTGTGTTATGAGATCCTGTTCCCAGTTCTCTTCTCCCTTAACAGAAGCCTGCCTTTATAAAATACTAAATAGTGTTGCTGTCCTTTATTGATCCTCCTATCACAGGATTTTTATGCCTTCTAAACTTACACACATGTAATAAGTAATATTTTGTTTTCAGTTCCTGACTCTTTAGAACTGTTAAAATTAGCAGACCTTATGTTTCATTCCAGAGATGAGCACTGAAGGGCCTTAATTATTCAGTGTCACAGGTTTCTGCTGACAGGGTTTTTATACTGTGACATTGTGTATCCTTGCAGAGGTTTTTACCTCTTAATTTTGGTGCCTCTTCTGTCCTCTCCTGGTCTGGCTCAGAGGTTTTGCTCTGGTCTGCACAAAGATTTTGGCAGTATCTCAGGCAGTCATAGGTTAAGATTCAGTGCTTTCAGTCAGTGCTGAGCATACCTATGATGTACCAAGATCCTGAATGCTGCTGGTTCCCAGCTGCTAAATCTTCTGTTTGCAGAGCTATCTGGAATGATACTGGGTCCCAGATGCAGTACCCTGCATTTATTTGGGACAATATTGTTCAAACACCTCTTGTGGCTTTCCTGTCTGTTGTGACATTCACAGGGCCAGCTTGGGAATGTCTGCACTGCTTTGTGCTCAGGTCTCGTGGAGCTACCTGAGCTGTCCCTGTGTTGTCAAGTCCTTTGTAACAACCTTGGTGTTGTATTTGGTTGGTACATCTGGCTGTGCACTTGGGTTAAAATGACAGCTTATTTGAGGATGGGTTCCAGTAAAAATGCAGAGGGTCGAAGGGTATATTTTTTATGACTTTTGAGCACCCTTTTGTTTTCATTATCTTTGAAGGGAAGAAAAAACAACAGTGTAACAAGCAGGTGTCTGTGAAGGAGCTGTTCCTCCATAAAGTTCCTTTGCAGTGGATAAGACTGACTGACAGTTGCTTGCAAGCTCCCTGCTGGGCAACCCCACATCTTCTTCAGCTGTAAGTTTGATGCTGTGACCTAGAAAAGGGACAGCAAACAGTGCTCTGTAACAGCTTTGGTTCCCTACCAATATGCTGAGCTATACTTGCATTCCCTTGCCTTTCTTTGCATCTTGTAGAAATTGTAACGGGTGCATATAAAGCCATGCTTGCTGCTATTCACCTCCCCATTGACTGCACACAAAGAGAAGAAGGGAAAGAATTTTAAAGGATTGCACCTTCCAAATGAAAGCAGAAGTTATCTGGGGAGGTATTTAAAGAAGCAACCTGTTCAGAAGCAAAGTGACTTGGTAGAGATGTGACTTTATTCAGGTGATAGGAGTTTACCACAGCTCCTAACTTCTATACAAGAAAACAGTAAAGCAGTAATTCAGTTAGAAGTATCCCAAGTCCTTAATTTTAATCACAAAGACAGAGTATTCCAGCATCCACTGACCAGGGAATAATCAGATTTTGCCTGTTAGATGAGTTATGTGAGCCAGCTGGAGAAAACAAACACTTAAAAGCAAAAAAGACTCCAGATGACGATTTACCAACCCTTTTAAGACTTTTCCGTTGCCTTTTTCCTCTCTAGGATCCTCACCATCATGAGACCTCGCTTGCCACGTTCTTCTCGGAAGAACCTGCTCTACCTTGCTTCCATTTACACAGAAGGAGGGGCCCCTCTGTCCAGTCCAGGCCTCTCTTCAGATGGCAGTGAACAGCCAATTTATACTATAGAGAGCTTACAGTGGAGAGCCAGGCAAGAAAATCAGGTTAAAAATCAAGGGCAGACTGTAGAGAAACAAGAAGATGTGCCAGAGAGAGACAATGGTGTAGAGGAAGTGGAAGAGGAGGAAGAAGAGATGGTGACTGAAGCAAATGCTTTGGAAGGACTTGCTCATTCTGGTACCATGGTGGCCATTGCTGAGAAAAGGGCAGCACTGCAAGGGTCTGCCTGGCAGATCACTGCAGGTAAAAAGTGACTCTAGGACCATGTTCATCACTGACAAATGTTAATTGAAGTGCAAACACATCCCAGCCCTTTGGGGCTGCCACAATTAAACTGTGCTTCCAAGTCATCTAAATGCCAAATTACTGAAAAATGTGGGTTTTCCAGTGTTTTGTTTATGTTCAGGAGTCATTTCACTTAAGCTTGTAAAATACTGAGAGTGTGTTTTCCAGGAGTATGCTATTACTGTCTTATTTATTTTTTATTAAGCTTTTCCAAACTCTTTAAAATTTCAGTGTATCCAGCTGATGGGACAGCATATATGCCAGCTGAGAATGGTGAAGAAAATACAGATTCTTGGACTTCTGTTTGTCAGACTTGGGGATATTTGAAAGCACAGTTTGTCTGTGAACCTAAGTTCCATGCTCTGGAAAAATGGTTGTTGTGACATGGTGGCAAACAAAAGAAAGGAGCAATACAGGGTTTTAGAAGGAATAATCAGCATATCCAGTGTTTTGTTAGCTTTGTTACAGTAGCTGTACTTTCTCATTGCGGTTGGAGGTCTCTGTAGCTAAGAATTTCTGAGTCGTGGAGGGACTCAGACACAGGAGGAGGAAGTTGGTGGAGAGGAGCTGGAGTCAAAATTACATTTAAAGGAAAAAAAGCAGCCCCTAGAAGACTGAACTCTTGTACTTCATTCACTGGGAAATTTTCTCAAGTAAAAAAAGAAAAAAAAGAGACATCTTAAATATGCTGATGTGGACAGCTTGTTGGAACTGGATGTTTTGAGAACAGAAGCAAAATTGTCCTCTGCTTCTGTAACATTGGTGCAGATCATTTGCTGAATGGCTGAGTTGCAGGGGGCAGTATTTGTGGACTGGGGGAGGGTGATCTTGTGTTTCAAAAATCTCTTTGGGAAACTCAGACTTCTTGTTTTGTACTGTTTTTATCTAGATGAAGTACGATGGAAAGACTTTCCTCTTGGGAAACTCCCAGGTCAGACAGATGACCCTGATGGTCTCATGTTGGATAATTATTCTATGATGTCCCTGCTTGATCAGCCAGTGAGGGATGAGTGGAAGCCTCTCAGTACAAAGTGAGTAATGGTGTGGGTGGGACTTTGTCCCTGAACCATGAGATGCATTTCTCTCTCTGTGCCTTATACCATGTGAAAAATTAGGGCTGAGGTTTCCTTTTTACTTCTATTTAAATAGTTTGACCAAAATATCTACTATTGTCTCTAAACCTAACCCTACTGGTATCCTTTGAGCACACCATCTTCTAATATTGCTATCTGCACTCCTGCTGCTCTGTTTTAAAAGAAACCATTCCAAGGATTATGAAATACTGCTGTTTAGCAGGTATCAGCACAGCCCCAGCAGGCTTGAAAATTGAAGTTTCTATTAGCTGGGGCTTTGATCTTCAATATGTTGGCAGTGCCCAGGGACCTTTTAGAGCTGTAACTAGTAATTTAGAACTGCAGATCTGACCTCAGTAAAGAAACACAGATTGTTCTGGAAATAACAGGGACATTCTATCAAGTCAGATCATCTTTGTTACTAAATGAAGCTCATTTGAAATGTTTTAATAGGCTCATTATTTCACACTTTGAAGTCAGAGGAACTTAAATGCTATAAGCTGTCAAATTAGTTTCATGACACACATATAAACCCATCTCCTAGTATTTTAATCCAAGGAATGCTTCAGAATGTAAATGAATTTTAGTTATTTTCCTTAACACTTGATTGGACAACCTTCTAATCACTGATTCCTTTCTGTGGTTGGTGGGCTCAATCTGGTAGCAATATGAAGGACTGAGAATCATGCAGCCTGGGATATACTTCACTGAAGAAATGTTGCACATGTTCATATTTTCACATATTAGAGTTGTGTTCAGATTCCAAGCTTTCAGTTTCAAATCTGAGAAGGGCTTCCATTTTTCTCCATCCTCTTGGTCATCCTCCCTGGCATCAAATTATTGACCTTCCCTTATCAGTAACATCCTGTTCTTTTGTAGAAAGATGCCCTAGACTGCATTTTGAAATATGATTTAGTAATGGTGAGGACTGATAGTATATTAATTCTAAAAAGCTACAAGCCAGATTTGTAAATTTCAGGCTGTTTTTTAAACAGTGTAATGTGTCATGCAACTGATATTACTAGAAAATACTCATGTAGAAAATGAGAAAGCACCTACCAGGCCAAAAGTAACATGTGTTTGTTTCTGCACCTCTTTGTTTGGGGAAAGGGGCAGACAGTTTGTTCCACTCAGATTACAGCCTGGCAGGATGCCAAGGGAAAAAAAAAATCTTAGAAAGAAACATGAGGAAAACCTGTTGCTACCGCAAATAGAAAGGGGCAGAACCTAATTTATTCCTGTAGCTGTGCCTGGAAACAATCCAGGTTTCATCAGGAGTGCTACAATGGCAGCTTGTTCATTACTCTTACTTCCCTTGCATAGCAGCTCCTCCATTTGCCAAAGGACATGTGGTGTTAGAAAGGTGGTCTGACTTCCCCGAGGCAGATTTTCTTGACTGTTTGCATTTTCTTCTATGTAGAAACCAGCCCACTGCTAATGTGCTTTATTCTCCTCCTCACAGCTCTGCAGAATTGAATATTCCCATGACAGGAGGATTGTTATGGACCCAGAACGACTTCCATAAAATAAAAAGTGGCCTTCAACTTTTCTGAGACAGCAGCAGAGTGCTCTGTGACTTTTAGTATTGCACAAGTGGCATGGAAGATCTAGTAATGATGGTGGGAAAATAGTCACTCCAGGAGAAGTTGTTGTTGCTGTGATTTATTGATTTTTACCATGTAAAATCAATGTTTTATAAAGGTCTTGTGTTTTTAGTTGCATGTGCAGTGGCCAATGTCTTGCTTAACCAGTTGAAGTTTGCCAAATAGAGTTAAGAGTATTTTAGAATCCCTCCATGTTCCTTAACTTTTTCATAAATAAATACAACTGACTGGAGGCAAACCTTGCTCGTGGGTGCTGTTCCTCAGTTTTCACTCTGGAAGGTGTCCTCTGGCCCAATAGTGAGACTATTGATTGATCCATTCTTATTTCATTGATGCTGATACTGTCCTGGTGGAGTGATTGTGCCAGGATAAGATTGTGCTACAGTTTTCACCTGTCTAGGATTTCACATGAAGCTTCAGGGATCAATCCTAGCTACAGCATGGCTGAATGTGATATGTAAATAACTTTGAAATGTTTTTGTCACGATATTTTTTCAAGTGATAGTCTTGAAGCCACTACTGTCTCTTTTTGATTGAAGTGTTTTGCTTCATGTTACTTCTGTTCATGATTTTCCTGATATTCATAACCAATGCTGTGGTATTTGCTGAGAGCTGGTGTGATCACTGCAGAAAAGGACTGAACAAGTAGCTTGCTGCAAAGTTGTTGAGAAAAATGGCTTCCAGATAGTTTTTCCTAAATTCAGTTTTCTTTACCTGTATTATTGGAATTTAAGAGGCTTCTGCAGTTACCTGTCAAAACTGCCAGGAGTTTAAGTGTATATTTATTGCAGGACTCCTCAGTAAGAATTTTTTAAAGTGCATCTGCTAGAGGGTAAAACAGAGGCTTTCTCTGAGTCCATCTAGTAATTTTTGGGTTTTACTAAACAGAAGGAATAACACATCAAGGGAAGGGATACAAAAAGGGACATACAACTTCAGCAGCACATTGCATAGGGTTGAAATGCACGCTTAGAACAGAAGCTTCATGGATGCTTTGCACTGGCTCTCAAGTAAAGGCTTAGCTAGATGGCCAGAATGTAAATATTATTTCTTTATTCCTTTTTCTCTAGTTTTTTTGTTGTCCTGCTCTACCGCAATTCCTTGTTACCACACATCCAAAAATGGAATATACATTGCATATTTCTGTCTATAAAAGCAAGCAGTGCCAATGCAAAGGAAATAAGCTTTCTGTTTTGAGGGATTTTTCATGGAAGCTCTTCTCCTTTCAAGTATTTTTAGAAATACTTCTTTTACCCAGTAATTAGGCTTATTTAGGAAATTCTGAGTGAAAGGGATTTGTTCCTTTATTACTGCATTTAGCTGAGTATGAAATTACTTAAATTACTGTATTTTCTATTGCAAACAAGCATAACAGTTCAAATAGGGATGTGCTGGCACACACTGTGCCATCTGTAACGTTTTTTTTACTCATTGGAGTGCATTTGGTAAAATCATGTGCTGCTACTACTACTACAACAATACCTTGATCAGGTGTAGTTACTGCCTTGTGTATCTGCCATTACCCCACCTAAAGGATCTCGGATTTTTTCAGTCAATCAGCTAAAAAAAAGCCCAAGAAAAAACTTAAGACAGACTGCAACAGTTGTTTTGAGCAAAAAAACTTTTTAGGGGTCTTGTCTAAAGAGGGTTGAAAAATAAAAAGCTAAAAACAAATAATCCAATGGCTCTCAGTTTTATTAAATAAGCAAAATTTTTATATATATAAACTATAACATATTTCATATTATTAAATAATTGTGCAAAACATTTACATAGAGCAGGAGGGGAACAGGTGACAGCCTATACTTCTTTTAGATTCTTGCAATTCTTTTAATACATTTACAAACTTTAAATACAGACCAAAATCAGCAATATTGTATAATGACTTAAAAGGCTAACCAAACACTGGCATAAGAATAATTTAAGTGATGGTGCAATTGTATTTTTCCAGTTGAAATATTGCAGGAAATACACTTAATGAGGGCTCTGTCACACAAACAAGCAATAGGTACATCAGAAGAGTGTGAAAGCTGAATGCTCACCATAGAGGTAACTGTGACAGATGCTTCAGATAAACTTTTGGCAAGTCAAGATCAAGTAATACTTCAACTTTGGAACAAAGTTCCACAGAAATGTTGCACGTTCCTTCCCCTTAGTGTGGAGTTTAAAAAATTACAATAATCCAATGTTTCTGTCTGTGGATTGATACAGATCAAGTATGCATACATGTCACCAAGTATTTTTAATTTTATTATTTGAACAAAATGCCAAAATGCATAATTTGGGACAAACTGGCATTAGAAGTATGTAGGGGGAAACTCACCTACTTTAGATGGTTTTGGTTTTGTCTGTTTTTTTTTTTCAATTAAGTTCCTTCTGCTTGTTCAAAGCAACCATACTCCACACCTATTTTTAACTTTACAGCTAAAGCATTTTTACAAAAGCTAAACAGATTCATGCTAGTAAATAAATTACATGCTGCAGCAACTAGAGCAGTGCCCACTTACCACTACAGAGATTTAAGAATACCACATACTGGTTTAACATCCATTTTCACTCATTTTGTCATTAAGACTTACATTATATTTGGGTCAACCAAAAAAACCCAAAGAGATTTATAAAATTTTACAACAATTAAACAGTAATGTTTAATTCTACAAATGAATAAAGCCAACTACTGCAGCTCAATATGACAACAACAGGACTAACAGCAGTGAAATCATGTACAATTTACTATATTACTGACATGTAATTCTTACAAAAAACATGAAATCATTTAGACTGACATCCCATAAAGCATTTGGTTTTTGATTTATGAATTTAAAGTTACACACTTTTAAGTGACAAATTATGTGAAAGTAATATAGCTGAAGATGAAAGAGAAGTAAATCAACTCCCAGAGAATGCTCTGGCCCCAGTAAAGCACTAAAATCTACTGCTCAACTCTTATCAACTGCAGTAGTCCATGATTTTACCTTCACACTTTTCCCCCCTCATCTAGAATTGTTTTTTCATGGATTTTATTAAAATATAGTTTCTAGAACTGTTCTTTTACAGTTTTAAAAACATTTAAATACCATGCTCTAAAAAAGAGCATTTATACAAAGTCTTATATTTACAATATAGACAGTTATGATCAGGTGTTAATAAGATCAACTCTTCCATGTAAGAAGAAATCCAAGCTTATGCGCTAAAGATTAATGAACGTGTCAGTGTCCTGAACTGTCTTGTAAACATAGCTGAAAACAGGTGTGGATGACCAAATTATCACTTAAAGTAGTTGATCAGGAAAGACTACATCACATAGAAAAGTTGCATTACCTCTAAGGAGGACCAAACAAGCACAAAATTTGCAGGTTATTTCCACAAGGCTGCATTGCCAATTCTGTAACTATGCATGAGAGATGCCAACAGCTTCTCAGAATAAGACAATTTGCCTCTGAAGTGCCTTAGGGAAATAGTGTGCTGGGTTTGTGTTCTCACAGCATTCCCATTGTTTAAAAAGGAATTCTTCCATCAGTAAAACAAAGGTTAGTGAAAATTAAAATGACTGGACAAATCCAACAAAAATGGATATCTCCATAAGCCACCCAGCGCTTCATACAGAAATCTCTGTTGAGTTTTCCACATTAGAAAACATCAAAATCACCCACTAATTCTCATCCTCTCTTAAAATAGCTTATCTTTATAAATGGAGAAAAATGGAACAAACATTTTTCTGCATACAAATATTTAATTCCATGCAAGATGGAAAACATGAGTGCACAATAAACTTCATCTCATACCTAAATAATTTATAAATTAATTGGTTAGAATAAAATAGGGTCTATAGCAATTACTGTTACATTTTAAACACATGCAGATGAGTTAACAGCAACATTTTTACATAAAGTTTAGTGCAAGAATGTATCTGCTTAATAAATAGACTGAAGATACCTATGTAATGCTTTGAGGTGTACACACAGTATTTGTGCACATAATAACCTGGTTCTGAAAAGTTGTCCCTGTTTGTCTATAAACTACAAGTGCCCATTTTAAATAAAAAAATCCATAATTATTCATGGGCTACTTCCCTGTGACACATGGTGTCACAAACATTGTGGTGAAAATGTAATACTGAAGTTAATCTAGAGATTATTTTTTTTATACACAGTTTTTATACAATCAAGAAAAAGAGATACAATTTGTATCAACAAACAAAAGGTCATTTCTGGTTATTTGAGGCATTGCTCTCAGCTGCTTATATCATGCAAGAGAAGAGAATAAGAATTAATTGCAAATTAAAAATATGAAATGTTTTTGAAAACTGGTCAAGAGTTAAATCTGTTTTCCCCCAGCTGTTATAAGTGTCTGAATAATTTTCCCCACTAACAGAGAGAATAACCAACTAATTAAAACTTAAGTTATTTTTAAGTACAGGATCACCTTCAAGTTACTTTGTTTCAGATACATAATGACATAGTCATTATATGCATCACCTGTACCAACACAAGAAAATTTATCCTGTGTGAAATGATACAGTTATCAAATGTCAATAAATTAACTGTAGTTGCACCCATAATCGTGGTTTCTTGTTGGTTCATTTGGTGGATTTTTTTATATGACAGGAACCTATTTTGCACGTAATAAAGAGCCCACAAGATATTCTGAATCAAACCAACCACTACAGTAACACAAGTGGAGGAAATGATAAACTTTGTTTCTCAGACAAACAGATAACTAGAAAGCAGCATGCAAGCCATTATCAAAACACCAGAAACAACCCTGACTGCAGCCTCACGTTCTGTGTGTTTCACAGTAAGAAACATTTAGGCAGTGTCACACCTTCTCATGAAGAAACAAAAGGCCATAAACCAGGCCTTCTCAACTTTCATGAAAAAAACTACAGTAGAAGTCAACAAGTCCTAGCTCGAGACATGTCGAGTTAGTCATGGTTCAAAATGTTGAAATATACAGTGGATTCAAAAAAGGGCGTACAGTCAGTGCAGCTTAAAAAAACCAATAAACGCCTCTTTTGGAGACATTTAGCTACAAAGGTTCCCACCCTGAGCAAGATACCAGTTGCGCAAACAATGCCACACAAAATTAGCTCACCTGTTGAAACAGGAACTCTAAAAGCCTTCACGAGGCAAACGCACACCTTAGCGTGGATGTGAAGAGCAAAAACCAGGACAGCTCTGCCACAAACCCAAACTGGAGCATCTCTTTTTAAGAAGCAGCCTTCCCCCTCCACCCTTTCTGAAGATGATCTTGTACAGCCACCTTGAATGTCAGGCTCACTCAAACACCTTCCTTGCTCCCAGAGGAAGGGCTGCAGTTACTGATGAACTTCCAGTTAACATCCAGTTTTTGCTGCTTCAAGTTGAGTAATCCAGTTTACATAATACTGACAATTTATTTTCAGCTTGTCTAGTTATTTGGGCCAGCAGCTGCTTACTGCACATTTGAGAGATTCTGGAGAGAAGCTACAGTTAAAGTTTCAGTTTACTGAATGGCACTCATGCCTTTACATTCTTTAATGTTTTGGTCCTAATTTAATAAAGTATTTGGCTTCTGTTGGATTGAGCCAACATATTGAACAATGTAATAATAGTTATTCAAACTCTTGAGGGACAGTTCTGAAATTTAAGTATCAACAACCATGTTGACATGGAAAATCTGAAATCAGTTTTTTCTTTTATAAACAATTTTAATTTTTAGCAAATTTACTTTTTCTTCACTACTTAAGATGCCACTAGGCAGTGTCAAATGACAAAGCTGAAACCCTAAAAGTCATCTTGGTGTGTATAGAGCATACTTTTAGAGGCCGATTAGGTATTTATAAGCAAATTTTAAGTGTACACTAATACATGCAATAAAATTGCTAACACTAATTTTGTAGTAACAGCTTTGAGACACTGATTGTGACATTATAGTTCTTAGTGAGCTATCCATGCAGCAAGGTATGCATTTCCTATAAAATACTATTAAAAATCCCTATATTTTAAAATCTTAAAATTTGCAATACAATCAACTTTTATATAGTGCCTCAGCATATATATGATTGCTACTGTGTACAGAACTTTATACTATCTTAGTAGAAAATATTTACAATAGATTGGCCTCTTCCTTCATGTAAGTTTTCCTTTGGGTCCTATGTGCTGTACAGGTTCATTTATCCAAAAGAGGCTGTACTGCTCTAACGCCCTGTTCTTAATTTGGCAACAATCATAGCTGCCAGCTGTTGTGCATCTGTCATGTGGGGATTCTTCTCCATCACAGAAAGGACAACACTTGGAGGGAAAATATTGCAGAGGTTCTTGTACGTTTGATACTGATGTTCTGGGATGATATGAGGTTCCCGTGGCTCACCACATATCCCAATCCAGGGATTTCTCCAGAGCTGTTCCATCTTCTCAGGCATGCTTCTAACCATGACAGGTTCATAACATGGCTGCATGAGGTTGTTACTCAGTGGGTAGGAGTGGTAAGTGTAGGAGTCTGATGCACAGGGCAGTGGATCCCAGCTGGCGTGCTGCTCCCGACACAGAGGTGGCCGTCTCTGCCTCGTGGGGTTACTCTCATAAAGCCGAGAGTCAGAAATGCTGTCCATTCTTGTCATCACCAAGGCACGGCTTGGTTGTGCAGTTGATGGATGAACGTTTTGAGGCACAGGGTATTCTCCTGGACAACTGGACCGTGCTCCAACAACTGGATGCTGGGCATGTAGGCCTAAGTGGGAAACTGACTGTTTGCGAAGGGATTGCTTAGGCTCTTCAGTTCCATAACTCTGACCTCTATTTAAGGCTTCATGGTAACCATGAGGGAAAGGCTGAAGACGATTTTTCGATGGCAGTCTGTGGCTCTTCACATTGTCTTCTGGACTGGCATCTGCTACACCCAGATACAAGTCATTGTAAGAGGAATAAGAATCATTACTTGTATGGCTTAAGCAATTGTCAGGACAGGGGCTTGAGTTTCTAGAATACATCCCCTGGTCCATATCAGCCCCGTAATAATCTGAGTTACGGATACTACTTATGCTTAAGTTGGAGAAATCACTGAGTAAGGAGTAATAGCCATGGTCCCCCAGTGACTCATATTTGGGATACTGGTCAATATAGCTAACTGAGGTGCCATGGCTATTGGTGACTAGTATAGGAGGATATTGCACACTGGACATATGTTCCAGTGAGGATTTCTGATGTACGAACTGTGAGGAACCTGGCACCGGACTGCTTGCAGAACGAGTATTTAATGCACCAGCTGCATGGCTTTTTGGTGGAGGGAGCGTTGGTACACTTAATGCAGAAACCAGAGACGGGACAGAGCTGGCCTCGGACTTCCGGGCTGCTGATAACTTTTCCTCAGGCTCCACAGCTACTGACCTAATGCTTGGATCTGACTGACGTTTTGGGGCAATGCGTTTCACTTCAGAACTGATTTCTCCTTTGGAGCTGGATGGCCCTGTGCCACATTTGGCCAAGGCTCCCTCACTCATAGTTTTCACAGCAGATAATTTGGCACTTATTCGAAGCTCATCCGCTACTGACCTTTGAGGCTGGTTTGCACGTTCTGGGTGGTAATATTTACATTTGTGCCCATAGGTGCACTTTTTACCTGAAAGAAAAGGGTTTTCAGGTTAAATAAATCAAAAAACTCATTAATACCACCAGTTGCTATCTTTTTTCTTTACATCTTTCACCACTTTGCAATAGTAGTATTTCTATATTAAACCTCTAAGGATAATGATGTAATTTATATATACAGGCAGTCACAGACTCTGCTGCCAGCATCCATGTCTATCTGCATCAAAGGCAAGACACACAATTTTTTTTCCTACTGACTTATGATTTCAATCATGACAACATACACACAGTGCTATAAAAACAAATCAGCTTTAAGACAGTTTTATAAATTACAAATCTCCCTCAAATACAAACCAGAATAAAATAGCAAAAAGCTGTATTATGCACAAGGTGTATCTCATAATCCTCAATTTTCTGCTACACTGTTTTTATAAATATATGCATGAGGGGTATAAAAGCGACATTGTGCTTGGATGGCAACACGAAAAGTGGTACATTTTGTTCTGATAATGACAAGATGTTAATTGCTTGCTTCACCTACCTTTAAATGCAACAAATCAATCTGACTTGGGCACTTACCATAAGGACACGGTTGTTTCTTATGTTCAGGAATAACTGGCCTTTTTCTTAAAAAATTTTCAAGGCTTGGACCATGACGTCCTAAAGGATCATCTGGAGGCATAAATCTAAGGGAAAAGAAATTAAACATGACCAGTTTTTCCTGAGAATGCTGAATCAGCAAATTCATTTACTTTTGAAGAAAAAACCCATACTTGTCATTCACAAAAGAATACATTAGCAGCCGCTCCTCTATGAACTTCTTCCATTCTGGTTTTTCATTCTGAAGATCCCGATAGTTATCATTGGACACAATGATGCCATCTGAGTCGAAAGCAAGTTTTACTATGAATCGATCATCATAGCAAACTACTCTTCTTCCCTGAACTCTTCGAGATGGGGTAAAAACAAGAATTTTTTCTTTCTCCAATTTACGTAAGATTTCTTGATCTGTAAAATAATTTTAGTTAAGCAGTTTTTAGAAACTTTTTAAAAGAAAGAAATGCAACCTTTGTCTTATGAAAATTCTTGCCTTTTTTGTCTGACAAAGTATCTTGTAATTATATTCATACACAGACCTCATTATGATTAAAAAACACCTGGATGTGGATTTTATTTCTGAGGTTTCAATGCACTGAGTAAATATTCAGTATTTGAACTTCATAACCACTCTGTAGCCATGTACCTTTACTCAGTCTTCCTGAACATGTCAGAAATTCAGGTGTTACTGTATTACAATAGCCTTGTTAGCCTAGAGTAAAATGCAAGGTAAAAACACATGGTGCCTTTTCAGTGTTCAGGATAACCCTACTAACCGAGTCCCTGGCCTGTTACTACTTATTTCATGCTCACCCAGCAAATAAGACTCAGTTCCTGTATGCTCAACAACGTCTGCGAATGAGAAAAATTCAACTGCTGCTTCTCAACAGTGTTGAAACCATCCAATAATATTACAAACCCCACATTATTGTTAACACATGCAGATATTTAAATGCTTATTTCCTAACCAATGAAACTGTAGTGTTTTCAAACAAACAGTTGAGTGCAACATCATCATCACCATATCCACAGCCCAGTACTAGGACCCATCAGAAACATGAAAGAAAATCTTGGTGTTACCTGTAATTGGTGCATCAGGTCGAGACTGTTCTTTTCTCCATGCAGGTACAAACACAGTGATGTCTTTATGTCCTTTTTCCAAAAACCAATCAACAGCTAGTTGAATTCCCCGGCAGGAAAATCCTTCTTTGTTCCCATGGCTGAAGAACATGCAAGTTTTAGAAACAGCAAGGACAAAAGTTACATTTGGTTTTGGTTTTTGTTGTGGTGGTTTGGTTGTTTTTTTCTTCTAAAGCTGCCATGGTCAAAGGATATAAGGAAAACAAAGTCTGTAAAGTTTTATTAGGCCTCCTTACATAATTGGAAAAAGACAACTGTACTGAGCTATTAGCTGTCAGATTACAGCAACAATGCTACTTAAAAAGTCTATAAATTATGAAATTTTCTATCCCCAGAGCAAACGCAAGTAAACATGAAGTTTTTCCTTTTTTTTCATTTTATTAGCTGACCTAATGAAAAATATCACTTTCCCTGACAAACTGAGTTCACCTTAAGTAGCACCATAAAATGCTATCACAAAGAGGAATGAACAATGCTGACTGCCATGGGTGATAAGTGCTTTTAAACATCTATATTAATAAAATACTTTCCTCTGATACTAAATGTTCTTCACTTTTATTAGAACTTCTTCTAGGAAAGAAGTAATTGTGTAAAAGTTGTTGAAGTCCCATCCCCATCAAAAATTTGTTTTCTGAAACTCAAAGGAGTCTCTAAAACAGCACACAACTCCCTCATTAAAAAATCATGCTTACTCAGTGATAAACAAATTATTGGCTAGCTGAACTTTGTACTCTACAGACATGATCAAAAGTGGCATGGGACAGGTGTCTCTTGGATTAGTGTTAACCTAAGCAGCCAAGTGTACATAGAATATCCTGAGTCACAAGGGGCAAGCAGCGTAGCCATGCTGGTCAGCAGGTTTAGCTGACAAAAGATTTGAGGTGAGAACCTGGATTTAAAATGAGGGCAGGGGAACTGGAATATAGATTACATATAAAGGAGTGACAGCATAATTAAAAGCCTTGACTAAAGAGTCCATAAAATAGATGTATTATCAGTGTAATAGTCTACATGACTTAAAATGACTTTGCCACCAGTATTTTTTTTAATATTTTAGTGATTTATTATTTTCAAATATTGTGACAGGAACACCCACCTCATAGCGACATTGCTTCCATCAATGACAATTGGCCTCAAGTTATCACTGTTATCCACCACTTCATCTTCCAGTGACAATTCAGGGCTTGCTATTTCCTTTGGGCAAGGGCCTCTTGACACCAGAGTACCAGTGCTACTGCTGGCAGTGCTTTGTCCCTCTGATTCACTTTTGTTGCCAAGTCTCACAAGCTCTGCTAGAACATCATTGATGAGCGCATCCGCTCCCAACTTATTCAGTACAGCCTGGATCTGATCTCCTGCATACCCAAGCTTTAAAGCAAAATCCATTTTAGCTTGGTATTCCTTGTCCAAATTTGTTTTGCATTCATCTAGCTTCAAGTCTTGTGTGATACTACTCTGTGAAAAACTTGGGCGATCCAGGCATGGGGACCGGCAGAGCGGCCGATGCGGTTTGGTGGAAACCTCCTTTTCTCTCCACTGAGCACTGCCTCTGAAGTATGGTTGCTCAGGCTCACTTTCTGAGCTCGTCCATTCCTCAGATTCAGCACTGCATTCCCCCGCATCTTGCTCCACATTTCTGTCTTCTCTGGAGTGCCTCTTCTCCATTTTCAGCTTCCCTACCATAGACCAGGCCGTCATCACGTTCAGCTTCCAGCCAGAGCGCTCAGTTCTCGTTCATTTCCAAAGCCACCTGGAATTCATGCCCAATTGCATCATGTTGGCCAATTAAAAGTTTACACAAGGCTGGAGCTAATTTGCCTTGCTTACTGTATTCTGGCATAAGCAACACCAACATGTAGTTCCTTAAAAAGAAAGAAAATAATATTTAAAATTAGGTTTTGATAAATTCTGCAAAATATTCAACTACAATGATTTTGTTTACAAGTCAGTAGATGTCCCCAGTCATTCACATTTCTATGTAAACTGATTATAATAAAGTATGTAATTACACTGTCTGTGTAATCACAAATAAGACTCTTTCCCTCCCTCAGTTACTCTACCTACAAAAAAAAGAACAATTCCCACACAATAAACATAGAACTGGAATGGATTATCTCAGTAATATCTAAAGATAAAACAGAAAAGGGTGAGCCACCATTTCCACTAGAAATGGTGTCTTCTACTCCAAGAACAGCCTGTCCACACTAGGAACAACTGTGCAGTGTTCCAGTATGCACAAAATTTAACACAAACCATTTCAGCCTCTTTCAGTAAGGATTTACTATCAGGACCAACAAGTTCACCTAGCAAAAATGTCCTCTGGAAAACAAAATCAACATTTAACAAAACAATATAAGCCACAAAAGAAAATTAAAAGCATCACCAATGTGCATATAAGTCAAAGCTTATTAATTTTAAGTTTTCATACCCTTTTAGTTTTAGGTAATAAGATGCAGAAAATCACTCACAGAAACTCACAGAATCATAGAACAGCCTCTTCACCATTTGTGAGAGGCCATCTCTAATTCCTTTGGGACAATTTACAGGTGTTTCCCTGCTGCTTCCCAGAGTGCTGGTGTTTCCTGGTTCCTCTCTGACTCTCAGAAGCACATCCCTTCCCCTGATGAATCTAGTTCAAAGCTCTTCTAGTAAGTCTTAGAAAGGTTTCTTTCTTGACCATTTCCCTACATTAAATGGTGGGTTTCTGTTGCCTATGGGAATATTTCAGAGAACAACAGGTCTAGAAGAGTGATAAAATTTAATAAGCAGCACCATAAAAATGTCAAAGGATTTCTGAGACAGGTGCATATTGGCCTAACAACAACCAAACCCCCTAAAATTGTCTCAAAGTGAAACTGAGATTGTTAACCTGTAAAACCTTTATACAGTAATATATAATAACCATAAACAGGCAAAACAGTAACATTCTACCAGACTGCACTGCAATTTACGCAAACAGAAATGTACACACACACACAGACAGCTGCTCAAAAGCCTAATTTCCTTAGGAAAATACTAATGACTCGTACCTTAAAAAAAACCCTAAAAGGTCAAGTTTTGAGTCAATCAGCATAATTTTTTAATAAAGAATAACCATACTTTTTCATGATCCAGGAGGATTTCTTCCAATTTAAAGAATTCTGTGGTAGTTTAAGTCCTTTATGCCATATGAAATAAAAACACAATTGCATTTGAATGGAAATTCCAATCCTGATTAGTTACATTTAAGTTAGACTTAAAAAACTTCTGTTCTTTCATGTTATTCATTCAAATAGTATCCCTCTAAATATTTAGGTATTATTTTTACAGTATTCTCTATTTTCATTCCAAGTGATTTTGCTCTCACATAGCACTAATAGCAGTATATTTACAACCCAAGTACTTGCCAACTTAGATGTATTAATAACTTGACCTGGAATGGATTTTAATTAGGTCTCATACATAACCTTGTACCTTGCCAACATTAAAAAAAAAGGATATAAAAAATTATTATAAAAGAAGGTTAAAATACAAGGTTATCAGCACACTGCACCCACAGCTTACAAAATATTGCAATGAAGAAATGCTGTACAATACACGTGGCAAGACTAATTTTTTTCAAATTATTGAGACTGTACTGCTTTGGCACTGGACAAAGAACAACATGATTCTGTTCATCCAAATTTAAAGAGCTCCATTCTTCTTTCCCAGTGTCATCTCTCTAAGCACAATGCCACAAGAATTTGGCTTTTGTTAAACTTATCATCTTGAAACCTTCGTTTTCTCCCTGACCCTCACAATGCCTTTGATGCCTCCCCAGACTGTCCAAGCCATGTGCAATCACAGAACAGTTTTCCTCGCATCCCCACTGTGTACCACACTCCCTCTGCCTGTGAGATGGCCCAGGCAGCCCCAGGCTCAGGGTGACAGGTGTCACCCTGACAGCACAGTTACCTTCCCCCCCAAAGACAGCCAAATATGAACACACACTTAGAGGAAAGCAAGCTATTACAAATATCTAATTTAAAGCTATTACAGAAATACAGACACTGCAGCTTTAAAATTTTAATTCTCATGATGCTCGCTGCTAAGCAACCAACCAGGTTTCCTTCCTAAACACCTCTTTCAGCACAGTCACGAGCAACTAGTAGAACTGATAATGTGATTCAGAAAAAAGAGTCAGACAAAATCATGTCTATTTTGTTCATAAGGGCCCAAACTGAAAGCATGTCTTCAACTTTGATGGTATTAAAACAGAAAGAAAATATCTGCACGGTAATAAAGTACTGTAATATAAATGAACACTTGCAAATCATTCAACAATCACTATTCAAATGACAATGACTATTTCGAGCTAGTGCTAGAAATACTCTATTCAAAGCCTGTTCATTTCAGCAGGACCAACAGAAATTCAGGTAAAACAATGGACTGAACAGCTTCTTTTGGTCCCTTATGGCACTGCCTTTACCCGGACTCCCGGGTAAAGTGACGGCCCCGTGACGGACGGAGCAGAAGAGCGGCTCTGACAGAGCCCAGATGGCTCCTGCCATTGCCCCGGTAATGCCCAGGAGATGGGGCGGGAGAGCGGCCCTGGTAAGCGGCCCGGGACCGGGGCTGCCGCCATTGCCGCTTCCCCGCTCCGGTGCGGGGCAGCCACGGCCCGGCTCGCACCGCTCCCCAGGGAACAGGGAGCCTCACCCCCCTGGGCCGCACTGAGCCGAGGAAAAGGCAGAGTTGAGTCCCTCCAGGAAACTAATGTCACCTTTCTAGGCAAGAATGACTCTATCACAGTTTCCACAATAAAGAGTTTTGTTTTAGAGACCCGAGGGCCGCTGCGAGCAGCGCCACGGCCCAGGGCGGGGGTGCCCGCACTGCGCGGCTGTCCCCGGCCGTGCGGCGGGCAGCGAGCGCTCGATCTGTGTGTTAGACACTCAAAAGGGAAACACCTATGTAAACTGATAATAATAAAGCATATAAATTGCTCTGAATACTGAGCAGGTTCAGTCATCAAGAGCTCAAATACCATGAATTCACTGCATTTCACTACCATACATTGCATGTCACTTTAGAAAGAACCAAGTTGTCCTACCCTACTTGGTTACTTTCCTTTTCCTGTCCAAAGAAAAAAAAGTTGGTTTTCCGGCTCCCTTAAACCAAGCTATCAGTAAGCAGAGTCCTGTGTTAACAAATACCTTAGAATGGAAACTGAGCCAAGATACTGTTACTGCCTATGAAATGAGAATCTTCCTTCCAACCTTTAAAATATGAATTAGAAAAACGCTGGGTGATTTATCAGTTTTTATTTGCCAAAGGAATACTTTAATTTTAAGATGCTTAAAATGAATACATGTTCAAATAGTTCTTGTACTTTTTAATCTAATAAATGAGACATGGTCTAAAGAAAGATCTGAGCACAGATCCACAGCTCACTTGAACATTTAGAGACATGTATAGTAGCATTCACAGAATATGTGCTAAGCCAAGCAGCATTTTTAACAGAAAGTGTTAAAATGGCAGATCAGGCTTTTCAGTCCCTTGATAATTAGAGCCATATAAATGACAGCATTTTGATTCAGTTTAATGGATTTTTTTTCTTATCTTGCTATGCAATGTCAGTCTCAACACATTCCTGGGAAGTCTCAACACTGTCATTTTGATGAACAGAGAAACCTTAAATTTACACAAATCAAAGGCCTAATACTGTATAGTCTTTTATAAAGTGAAACTCAGTACAGTGTCAAGAAAAATATTTTTCTTTTTCTACTTATTATGGCTCCTCTGAAATAAAACGCTAATATACATTAAATGTAAAGTACTAGCTATTTACACTAGCAGTGAACACCTTGCCCTTAAAATTAATATTGAAACAGCAATTGAAAAATAGCCTGCCAGCTATGATTAGTAATAAATTTTATTTAGAAGCTTCTTATTTTCTGAGTCAATTGAGATAAAGTATTTTAAAAGAAAAACAAATTTGCCATTTCTGTTTCTCCATCTGTCTCTCCCCCTCCCTTAACCATCTTTGGAGAAGAACAATAAGGAATGTGACTTAGCACTCTTCTATTACAGAGGCAAAGGACAAAGGAAGATTTTCAGTGTTGACTCACTAGTTAAGATAAATGCAATTGTTACCACCACCCAACCCTGAAGAGGATGTTCTCCCTTGACAAATGCTGATGGAACAGTTGTAATAGTAGGAAAAGTTCAGCTGTTCAGAGAGGGCTGAATTTCAGGAATTCATGCACCAGAATATATAGAACGGGAAATTACTTCAGAAATACCACTAGGCTTTAGCTTTCTGATCTACAGTCTATATTGTAGGTCTTGTCTACACTGAACAGTGATGGAAAAAACCCACCCTAGGCACACACAAATAAACACAAATAGATACATAAACCTATATATACATATATATGTAAATTCTAATTCTGTCAGTGTATCACTCGATAAATTTCATGGATCAGTTCAGAAAAGTGAACTGGAGCTCTTGCTTCTCAAATGCTGCAAACACTTAAAAGTTTGGTAGTTGTCCTTCCTCACCAAGTTCTAGCCCACTGTTCCTGAAATCCTTTAACCACAGCTGGCTCAGTTTAAGAAAGTTATGAATGCTGTTTGAGAGCTATGGAAACGCAGGGTACCGCCAATGAAAGTAAATAAATAAAGGAAGCCCCTGAGTTAGCAGACCAAACATTTTCAAACATCATGAGAATATAATTGAGTGGGTATGAAAAACTAGATCCATGAAATCATGCCAAGGACTCTTCACCAAAACACATTATTAACTAGAACCTACTTGTTCCTGACTCTCCCTAGAGTATGAAGAAGCTGATGGGCTCATCATGACACTTGGAAAAGGGATTGGGTGGGAATTTTTTGAGGGAGGAATTTGTTTGTTTCTTAAACACAGACCAAGTTTACAGTACACCTCCAAAAAATAGCTGCAGTTGTGCAAAGGGGAACAACATCCTGCAACACAAAGGCAAGAAAGAACCATCATGACCGACATAAACATATAAGCATTGTCATGCAAAAAAGTAATTGTGCAAGTACCACCCTAAGGACCTAAGTTTCACATTTTCCTTTTCAACACTGCTGAATCAAGTTATTGGTGTCTGGCTAGATTACTGAACAGGAATCAGGGAGTGACAGTATCCTTCAGCAATGACAAGACAGCTGAATTAGATTCAAGAACCAGTCCTTACTTCCCTCACTGTGAAAAGTAATAAGCACAACTCTGCCTTTTAATGGTCTTTTTATTTCAGGAAAATTAGATTAAATACTACATTTCTAGTGATCATGACTTTAAAAAAATCCAACCCAAAACCTTAAGAACACCCCATATTTGCAACTGAGTTGCCAGACGTTTCAAATTTAGGTTTGGCTTTTTTTTTGGCTGACCTTGATGAAAACTTCCTCATTCAGATTAGCAGAAATTGTACTGAGTTACTATGTTATTACGCTCAACATCCCAATAACAAGCAAGAAACTGAACAAAAAAGCAGAGCACTTGGCTGCATCAGAAAAAAACCCCTAAGAAGGTGCTCAGAACTTCATTTTATTTTTTAGCTCTGCTCAAACTGTATATTTGTACATCACAAACACTAGGTGTTTGTCCTGCAAGATTGACAAGAGTATGACTAAACATTTGTGGCACCTTTTATAAAGGGTTCAGAAATTAACCTGGAGAACTTTTGGAAAATGCCAGGAACAGAAAAATATAAACCTACCAACAGACACCAGGGAAATGAGAACAAGCATTTTGATTAGCTCTAAGTTGGAGAAATCATGGCTATTTCTGAAAACCCAAAATAAAATATATGAAATACTAAGGTCACAGTAGATTTGGAACATTAAATAAAGCAATGTTTTCTTTGCTGTGCAAATATGTGATTAATCCTTTGGCCCAAATCTACAGTTTTTACTAAATCTAAACTTGCCAAGAAGTCATTTTGTTTTCATGACTACACGATTTAACTCAAACCACAAGACAGAAACAACACCATAGAACAGAGAACTTGGTAGGAAAGTATCCATTTTTACTGCACTCTTATCATATTGTGAAGTTTTGTTAAACTGAAAAATTGTTCTCAAAAACTACAGCAATACCTCAATGTTTGAGGCACTTCAAATTTACCTCAGCAAAGACTTTCAGTGATCACTGATATATGTATTGGAATACACACAAATGCAAGCTGTGTCTAGCATATCACATAGAGAACCTGAAATTGCTTGTGAAAGAGTCAACAGGAGAAGTTCAGGTTGGATAATAGGAAGAAGTTCTTCCCCCTGAGGGTGGGCACTGGAACAGGCTCCCAGTGCAGTGGGCATGGTGCCAAGCAATGGCTCAAGGAGCCTTGGGACAATGCTCTCAGGCACGTGGTGGGACTCCTGGGTGAAGGGCCAGGAGCTGGACTTTGATGATCCTTGTAGCTCCCTTCCAACTCAGTACATTCTATAATTCTGTGAACTACAAATCAAGTGTGAATGAAGAGAAATGCAAAAGTAGTATAAAATTTAAGCACCTTGCCTCAAACTTCATTGATTTTGTCATACTCATAAGTACAAATTCAAAGGGACAGGATGGACATAGCTGGAATTCTAAACAGAGGAAGCAGCATTTTAGTTCTTTCTTAAATTACATGATTCCTGTTTGAAGTTAACCCAACCTAGAAAGAACAGGTAGTGCTGAGCACAAGACAAGTATAAAGTACAGGCGTTCTGAGGGAAGAAAATTGAGTATTTCCATTGCATTAGGTATTTAATCGTTATTTCCTAAGACAGAAAAAAAAGTAAATAATTATACAGTAAACACACATTTAAAAACAGGTGTTCTAACAATTATATACAGTACCTTTTCCCACCAATTTTCCCTTTCTAATAATCTTAAGGAGCTACAGCTAGCATTATTGTCACTCAAAAGATCTGCTGTCCCTACTAAGGCAATATTTACACTTCAGTTGACAACATTACATAAAATGAGAGCAGACATGTAACTCCTAAAGCTTATTTGTGGGCAGTTCCTTTAAAGTGAGATGATTTATTTGGATCTATGACCAAAGGAATACACTAGTTCTCCTAATCCACATTCTGATAGGAGGCCATTTGGTGCTACCTACTCTGCAGATATAAATGACTCATTATTGCTCTGTGAAGGGAAAAAAAAGTTGTGATTGCAGCTAAGTCAAAGACACGTCAAGGATGTGATGCGTCTTAACTTACACCAATTCAATTTGTAATTGAATATTTAGAATACTACTCTGACAGACTAAACCAAATGTTCCTTTAACCAAAATTCTCATCCTAAAGCAGTCTCGAGAAACCTGAAAAACAAGGGGTGTTGTTTCTAAAGACCTCAATATACTGGATGGACCCTCACATGCTATGCCATCCAACAAGAGTTAGACTCACCTGTTAGGACAGAAGCTTTCTGATAAACTGAAAAAATCACTTCAGAAACTACCAAAAAAAATAGTCTGAAGCAGAGAAAGACACCTCATACAGTAAGTATCAAACAGTACCTTTATGGAAAGCAGCAAGAGGAGCTTGAAGGCATCTTGTGACTATATTTTCACTCCAGATACCTTGCTTTTGCAAAAACAAAGTCACTACATGGCTAATTAAGTCTGCAATAAGGATGGTGTTGGACTAAGTGATGTCCTGAAGGAAGTCCAACACAAACTAATTCTTTTTTGCTAAGATTCCTTTATTCATATGATGGCAACACTGTTCATTTCCAAGGTGAAGAAGCTGGAAAGCCATCATCAAGAAGACAAGACAGAAAGCCCACCACTCTGCTTTTGAAAATGAAAATGGCAAATCCCTATGCTCCAGCAACTTCATCACTCCATTTCTAAAGGGAGATCTACTCATGGACAAGACCTGAGGGAGGAAGGTTTTCTGGTGTGATGGATTATTTTGTTTTAGGGGGTGGAGTTTTTGTTCGTATTTTAAATCAATGTATTTAAACCTAGGAATCAGAAAAGGTAGAGACTGGGCAAAGAGCTGGAAACTAGTATTTGATCTTACAAAAAAAAGAAAAAGCATTGCCTCAGGGGGGCAATAGCATGTGGTTTTAGGTTGAAATTGTCAGACTTAGTTTTGACTTTATGTGATTTGCTGAGGTGTCTGTGGAGTCAGTAAAGGAGTGCATACTTCTTATGGATATCCTCACTAAACATAAGAGTCTAAACCTGTGGCTTTTACCTAATGTTGATACTCTGCCCCGTTACAGCATTCAATTAAAACTAGAAGTTGTGTCAGCTAATGAGAACAGATATTAATCTTGATGAGGTCTCTCTTCAGATGGAACAAATGCAGAAAGGGGCCTAAATTCTGACTGTGTAACAAACAGGCACCTTGGCCCATGATGGGATTTGTAAAACACTTTAGTTCTACTGTACAATGATTTCCTAATGAAATTCTAGAAGAGGCCTACAACAAACGATGTAAAGCCTAGGTTTTATTTTGACATGGTGAATCAATCTGCTTTCTAGCAAGCCATGTCAAAAATAACCCATAAAAGAAAATTACAATAGGTACCTTTACAAGTCAAAGATACTTAGCTGAAGTGCTTATTTAAATATAGAACTTATATATTTGAATCAAAATTGACAGCTAATGAAGATTTTTTTCTTATTATGGCCATGAAAAAATTGGTCACCTCAGAAGAACGAAACTACATCTCAGGAGATGTTATACTGCTCTGCACTTGCAAATGTGTTTCCTAACTGAAATATATCTAATGCAATTCTACATATTATGGCACCAGACAGCCTGGATCTGTAAAGGTGGTCATGGTATTCTTATTTCCAGATGAAATATCTGTGATACCATGAACATATCATATAAAATACAGCTTATCAACAAAAAGGGACAGTTCACAGGAAACTAAAAACACCCCACATTAACAGATGGCAAAGCATTTTAAAAATACCACTATTATGGCTCAAACAAGCTTTTCATTTACAATGTATAAAAAATAGCCTTTTACAATAAAATTACACACACAAAAAAATTGATATATTTAAAAGTATATCGCTGTCCAGCCATGAAAACATGGCTCTTCAAAGCCCTTTATGCCTAGCAGATTCCATGATGCAAACAAGGACAGCATTCTCAGGTATGTGTAGCATTACAGCCATTTGGTTTTTAATTTTTTTTCACATTATAAGATGGACAAATCAATATATCAAACTAATTTCAAATGTGGCAACACCTGGGAACTTTTTCCAAATTTATAAATTGCTTTTTTTCATCTTTCTGAGCCCTACTTTCATACCTGAACTTAGATGCTGCCTTCCTTATTCCCAAAAAGCCCCAGTGCTTCTGCTCTTGATTCAACCAGTAAAAAAGTGCAGGTGATAGAAGCAATTTGTTTTACTTCTACTATTCACAGATTTATAGTAGAATTATAAGTGTTCAATAAAATAACATTTCAGTTGCAAACCGTACAGTGGCTCAGAAAGTCAAAACCAGTAGAGGTCTACAATGGAATAATTTGCATTGGAAAAGGCTTCCAGAAAGATCAAAGAACAGAAAGCCAGAACTTACCTAATTTACAGCTGCTGACAGTAAGAATTTACTTTCTTACTAGTTTATCAGCATAAAATGTAATTGGTATCCCTTCATCCATCTTAACCCTTTTTATTGTCATTCTTTCCAAATAGTGAGTTTGGGTTAGGTTTAGATTTATCAGTTAGGTTTTCTTTTTTAAAATGCTTCTTATTTCGATCATTCAAATGAATTTGACTTATGAAGCTTTATGGATTGCTTCTATTAAAACTTGCTAAACATTAGATTATTTTAGAAGGCAAACAGATCCAGAAAATGTCAACAGTGACAGGACTGATATACAGAAAACATGTGACATTGGAGAAGAAATGACATATTCCAAAGGCAGCTAAATTACTCTATCTTTGAACATGACCTTGAAATTTCCACTAACCCATTTTTCCATTAAGAAGCAAAAATAATTTTATCAGTAGCACTAGCCAAATTTGTGAAATATACCTTCCAGTCCTACATACCATAGTTCAGCTACAACATTTGGCAAGCAAGATTTATCTTATCAACAAAGGATCCTTCCTATACAAAAAAGACTACTCAACAGGCTCTTCTATTTCAATAAACAACCATACCAAGCATAAGAAATCAGATGGACCTGGAATGCTGCATATTCCCAAGCACTCAGAACTAATGATCTGCATAATGGAAGTTCATAAATGACCAGCATTTTAATATGCCTCCTATTCTTACTTCCCATTTATGGCGACACATGCTAATCACTGCAACACACTGCGAGACTAAAACAAAAAAAGTAAAACAATATCAGACATATCTCAATAAACCCAAATAATTTAGATTCATATCTATCAGAAGACACAATATAGCTTTTGCTTCAATTTTGCTGTTTTGCTAGCCTGTGAAGGAAATGTCTCCTGTGAAATATAATTTCCAAATGATTTTATGACAATTACAAAAGCAGAAAAAATAACATTTTTAAATGAACCGATTAAAAAGTATCTCAAACCTCAAGCATGCTGCATGAGTGAGCAGCTCCTTATTCACAGGTGCATTATAGAGCAAAATGGAAGGATGCAAGTTGCAATCATCAGGTATCCTCTACAAAAGTAATTTCCTTATTTCACCACCTTTCTTCGTTAATGCAAGTTTCCTGCATTGTTCTTTTGTTCAGACACCGAACACCTTCTCAAACAGCGTGCTAACGCAGCCTTTGCAATCTCTCCTTGGAGCTTTCAATGACTAAATGACGGGGAATTTCCCGGCTCCGTACTCCAGTGCCCAGGCCGCTCCACCTGCCCTGCCACAACAGCCGGGGGCTCTGAGCGCGCTGCCGCAGCCGGGGCGAGGATGCTGCCGTGGGTCCCCGCCAAGGCCTGGCGTCCTTCGCCCAGCGTGCGGCTGCTGCGGGCCAGGCGGCAGCGACCAAGGGCAGCGGCCCCGCAGCGCGGAGGGACGCGCCACACCAGGCGGCCGCTGCTGCCGGTGCGCGAAGGGCGGCAGGGGCAGCCCCGGGAACACCCCGGGCAGCACCGGGAGCAGCCCCGGGCGGCGGCGCTGCCCGCGCTGTCCGCCCCCGGCAGCGGAGCGCGGTCGGACGGCCGCCCAAGGCCGCGCCGCTGCTGCCGCCGGGCCCGGGCCGCGCCCGACGAGCGGCAGGGGCGCCCCGCAGCCCCGCTCCCCCGCCGCGCGGACCCCGGGGAGGGGAGCGCTCCCGCCGGGCTCCGCCGCTCCCCCGCTCCGAGCCGCCCTCGGCACCCCCCGCCCCCGGCCGGGCCTCACCCGCTGCTGGCGCTATGGACACCGTCCGCGGCTCCCTGCGGGATCTGGCGGTGAAGAGGTGAAGGACGGCGGGGCTCGGCGCGGCCGCGGCACGGGCCCCACTCCGGCCGCTCCCGCCGCATGGAGGGGGAAGGGCTGGCCGGAGCGAGGGAGATGAGGGGGCGTGGAGGAGCAGAGCCAGGACGGGACGGGATGGGGAGGGATGGGGAAGTGCGGGCGCGGAGTTCAGCGCCGACGGGAGCGCGGGGGCCGCTGCCGCCGCCTCATCGCCGCCCGCGCCGCACCGGGCCCGCGCCGCCGCCGCCCGGCCGCCGTCGCCCGGCAACGCGCGCGCCCCCGCTGCCGCAGGCGCGCGGCTCCGCGCGGCGCCCCGCGCGCTCCCGACGCCAGCGCACGCGCAGCCTCTCGCTCGGTGGCGCGCGCCGGCCTCTCCTCCCCCTCCTGACGGCAGGGGGCGCTGCAGGCGGGAACGGGAACGGGAATCGGGAATCGGGAATCGGGAATCGGGAATGGGGACGGGGAACGGGGACGGAGATGGGAACGGGAACGGGAATGGGGACGGGGAACGGGACGGGAACGGGAATGGGGAACGGGAATGGGAATGGGGAACGGGGACGGGAACGGGGAACGGGGACTGGAATGGGAATGGAGAACGGGGACGGGAACGGGGAACGGGGACGGGAACGGGGAACGGGAACGGGAATGGGAATGGGGAACGGGAACTGGAATGGGGAACGGGGAACGGGGACTGGAACGGGCACCGGCAGCACCGGCTGACCGCTGGGGAGTAGCGAATCGCGGGGCCGAGGCGCGGGGTGGATGTATGGTCGGGCTCCGGAAGGGAACGGGAAAAGGGAGATGTGTCCCCTGGCGCTGTCCCCTCCGGCCGTCCCATCCCCTGCTGAAAGAGCAGGAGGAGGCTCGGGGAGGACAGAGGGGTGCCAGGCGGTTTTATTGCAATATCGTGTTCTCCCAGTTTTGCAGGTCACGGGGTTGGAGGATGAAATAAAGGACATGGCCAAATGCAGGTATATTAGGCATACCTTTGGGATGGGCCAAGATTAACATATGTGAGCACTTAAACCTTTACCTAGGCAGGATGCTCCGGCACAGGATTAATTTGCAATTACTTTAGGCTTTGTGTAAAACATTGATATTTAAGGACTAGATGTTTTGAAGATCTCAGGGCTAGCATGTAGTTGCTTCTATCAGTTTCAGTGTTGCTGTACCTTCAGAAAAGCTTCCAAAAGCTTTCTGAAACTGATACCAGCTTTCCCTTAACATATGAAATTGGGGTGACCCACTCATAGGAAAAAATCTGTAAAATATGAAGAGTATCTTTTGAAAGGTCAAGACCCCAATGGGATACAGAAAGAATCTATTTCCAGTTAAGAAACTCAGTAATTTAAAGTAAATTTCATGACTTGGAATGCCCCACTTTGACTCATCCGTTTCCTGATATTTAGGTTTCACAATATTGCTGCACATTCTGCTTATGGTGGTGATTTGTACCTAATCCAGCAGTATAGTAACCCAAATTCTGTTGTGTGTTTTACTGGGGGCTCTTCTCCACTAGTCTTTAAGCTCTAATATGTCTTTACATGCTATTTATTTAACAAAACATGTTGCACTTTTTAAAAAATGCAGTTACAATATTAGTATTTTATAGTTCAGTTATAAGGGTCCTGCATTACATCACTACATCCAGACTTTTAGAATTAATTGCTGTAGCTGGGATAATTATCTAGGGAGGAAAACAAATTCTTTCAGTTGGAATTGTTCTGAACTAGATTTGTTGTCATAATGCTAAAGTGTGTGGACTGATGTTAGACTGTTAAATGGAAGCAGTTGGGGATTTTTGCATAAAAATTCAGTCTGTGCTTAATGAAGTAGGGGAGTATTTTAGCCTTGGTTTCACTCTGCATAATACTGCAACTTGTTTTGAAATCTATTTGCCTGTTGGCTCTTGGTTTAAAAAGGATCAAACAACAACAAGAAGGTTGAATTTTTCAGGATCAGCGGAAATATTTTTTCAGTATAGTTAGTATATTTCAGTATATAGTTAGTATATTTCATTAGTCCTAAGTACCTCAGCTTTCTTTGAAAAAATCTAGTCCACATGCCGGAAAAAACGGATCATTATTTGCATCCCAAAATTTATCAAAGTTTATAAATAGCAGCAGAATAAATAATACATACCAGTGTGATGATTTCAGATCATATAAAGAACTGTCAGACCCACTTTGTCTGGGAGAAAATTGAAACACAGACATTAAAACACTTGACCAAAGCCATGAAGCACAAGTTGAATGCTACCAATTTGTATCTGCTGGGACTGCAAATGTCAAACTTTTTGACTATTTTGAAGTGCTTTGAAATGTGAAGATGTAATATTTTCTCTCCTTTTTTAAAACACGGAGAGGAAAAATAACTGCTAAGGCTTGTGGGTGGGTTTACTTCCTAAGAACTTCCAACTGATTTACAACAGTTTGTGAAGTGGTTTTCTTAGTGTCATTCAAAGCAGAGTAAAGGAACAAGTTGAACTTGCATTTTCATTTTCAGCCCTCAACCTTTTAGATTAGCCTGTAAAAACAGGAATCAAAAAATAGGATAAGCAGTGCAAAAATAGGCTGGGATTCTCATCACTCCTGTTTGAGGGCATTTTCCTTCTCTCCCTCTTGTCCTCACCCTGCCTGCTCTCACTCCCTCACTGTCTTAGCAACAAGATTCACTGGCTGACTGTAGCTAACTTGTCTTCTACCCCCTCAAACCAATTAGTTCATCTATTTAAATCATGCATCGAAGAAGCCTCTCCCCTTTGAGCACACAGCTCACTTAGGGCTCAATCCTACAACCTTCAATTTTAGAGAGAGTTTGCAATTGACTCAGATTACATGAGGATAAGACCTTTTATGTTCTAATTTCTTTACAAAAGCTGTAGCATGATGAAGAGGATGCTGATGCTATCACTGTTTTCCTTCATCTACCTTTTCCTTTATTTGAAGAACACAACAATATGGGGGAAAGTCCTTAAATAATGGAGAAAGTAAATAAAACATCTATTCATGTCACCCTGATTTTTTAAGATTTTCTAAGCTTTCTGATGTTTACACTCTTGTAATGAACTTTCTCACACACTTTCTGTAAATAACTTATTGTTCTGCATTCTTTTATGGAGGAGGAGAAATTTTATGGACTGTTGGTTTGTCCAGAGTCATTGGAGAGGTGGCACTTTCACCCTCCAATACACTGTCACTTTTGGAAATCTGTAAATGTTGGAGTCAGAAAATAAACTTCCCCCTTTGTACCTTGAGAACAGCTGTGTGTGCGTGTCGTGTTATTTTGTGTCCTATAGTGACATGCACATAATCTCTTCTATTCACAAATTCTGCTTATTTATTATCAGTTCCAGAAACTTGCAAAGATTGGATTTGGTGAGCAATTAGAACATTCAATAGAAAACTCAGGAGGAAACAGCATTGTAGTAGTAATGCCTACAGCATCCCTTTATGTCAAAGCTTTTAATCAAAATCATGAACCCATCAACAGTCTTGTAGTGCATATTTTAACGAAATACTAAACAGTGCACAGATCTCAGAAGGAAGCCTCCTGCTCTTTTTGCACTCCTAACAACCTCGGGCATAATGAGGTGTGACAAATTGATTTAAAATGTAGTTGCAGGAAGAAGGGCAGGCGAGCTTTGCTCTGCCTTGTGGGTGTTGTAGTCGTTTTGCAGCCTCTCTGCCTGGGCAGCAATAGGAGCCCGGACTCGAAGTCCCACAGCTCCCACTAGAGTCTGCCGCACAGGCTCAGAGCCCATATGCGAGCAGGGGGTGACTACATTGTGTCTATTGTATGGTTTTTTTGTTTTGGTTTGGTTTCGGTTTTTATTTTCCCCCCGGGCATTTTGCACGTTTCACGGGAGGTGTAAACCGGGAGTAAAAAGCATGGCAGATGAGCAAGAAATAATGTGCAAACTCGAGAGCATCAAGGAGATCAGGTATGTTTGCTTTGTGCCCCATCGGATACGTGAAACAGCTTTTTCCTCGGGGGAGCGGAGGAGTTGCATCGATCCGAAAGTAGCTATTGTGCTGCTGAGGGAAAGAAAACTACCGCTGGCTTTACGACGAGAGCTCAAAATGCATTTTTCTAAGCAGGGAGGGAGCATCCGCTGCTGGGCATCGCGGCTGGAATGCGTAGTGCAGGGCGGTAATGGTCGTGCATTTGCAGAGCGCAGCCCCGAGTGATGGCACGGGGAGAAGGCGGAGTGCGCGGGGGGAAGGACCGAGCGGCAGCGGGGGGAGTGGTGTCGGGCTGTGCCGGGGCTTTACTGCTTGTTTGTTTGTTTTTAAGTCCTTTGAATTAGTATTTCATATTCATGAGGCTCTGAATGTGTTATTTTGCCCCACTGACTCCCGGGCAGGAGCCTTGTCGGGCTGAGAAGGAAGCGGGGATGGCAAGGAAAGCAGAGTCTGACACCCAGATCCGAGGGTGGACGTGCCCTCGGGCGGGACAGGGCTGGGCAGCGCTGCTGGCACCGGGGTGCAGGACAGCCATCTGTCCATCCATTCATCCGTCTGTCCATCCGTCCCCCGCGGAGGGCGGCGGTAGGGCAGGGCCCTCCGGGGAGCGGTGCATCCGTGCGGGATGAGAGGGGAGCGGCTGAGCCTCAGCGGCTTCTGTGCTATACTCGCTCTGTCCCTGCCCTCTCCTTCGGGCAAAGGCGGGGAGCGACCGAGGGAGCCCCGCGGAGATGTCCCTGCCTGCTCGGGGATGGGGACACACCGGGCACACCGGGGATGGGGGCACACCGGGGATGGGGACACACCGGGGATGGGGACACACCGGGCCTGGGCTTTTTCATCCGTGCCCTCCTGCCACAAGGCCCGAGGGCTGCGGTTCGTGCCGTGCAGAACACCGGGAATTTGTTATAGCGTCCTTTACAGGGTGAGCTGCAGGATGCTGTGGAAGAGGGGGCTCATTGAAAGCCAGGCAGGGTACAGCACCTTCCTGCATCGGGAACCTTTTCCTTAACTTTAGGCAGGGCGTTTCCACTCCTTGGTTTAGGCACCAATTTTCAGCATTAGGCCTGAGCTGTCTGTTCAATTGGAGCCAAAACACCTTCGAGAGAACAGTGGTTTTGAATGCAGCTGGGAGGTGGAAGGCATGCTGACTGTGAAACCCCAGAGCCATGAGAAGTGTTGGGGACATGACAGCCAGAGAGGGGCTGGCAGAGAGAGGAGAGAGGGCTGGCAGAGAGGAATCCCAGCTCTCAGGTGATCACAGGCACTTGTGGCTGGTTACAGCATCTCTAAGGAGCACACTTCATCCGTGGAACAAATTAATTGGCAGCAGAGTATGGGCCTCAGCCTTCTTCACACAATACCACAGAGGTGAACAAAGATCAAGCAAAAATATTTGTCTGCCTAGTATCCCCAAACTATTTGTAGAAAGAGATGTGACAGTGTAAGAACAATGATTTTGTACTCAACTGGTACACAGGCTATGTTTTAGAAAACAGATCTAAGTATGGCCTACTACAGTGTGTGGTCCAGTTACTGTAACACTTAAAGCAATTTTTCAGTGAGAGTGGTATCCTGTATTTGGAAATTTACAGTGCATTCAGTTTTCTGATCACATATTCAAAGGTGATATATTAACTGCACTTGACGGATTTTTGCTATTATTTTGTGGTATAAGGCAGAGCAAAGGTGATGTTTAGCTTTAGTGTTCAATGAAGTACCAAACAAGTTACTTGAGTGCATTTTAAATAAAAAAAAATCTGTGTCAAAAAGCCAGTCCTACTTGCAACATTGATGTCCATTTTGAGTCACCTTTAACAAAATCTGATCAAATAAACCTACTTACTCATTTGAAGCTTGCATTCTGTGAAGAATTTCCTTCAAGATAAACATGAGATTTCCTTATGTTTACAGATTCACCTTTGATAGATTTAGCAGACTTTATTTTAATCTGCATTTCATGAACTCTGTGGACAGAGGGGAAAGAAGTCTTCATGAACAAAATCAAAGAACTTGCCCACTTGTGTAGTTGATCTCTGTCATGTATTATGATACAGCTTAGCTGGGTTTTGAAGGGATGTGGGAATCCAATTTTGAATCTGGAATCTGATCTCTATATCCATATCTATATCTATAGATAAATACATATCATTTGTAGCCAAGGGAATACTTCTTTCAGTAAACCCATTGGATGCCCACAATCCAAGCATATATGCACATGTTTATTTATATGCATGCTTATTTAAATTTTTCCCCAGAAATAACCCACTCATAAAATTAGGTAAATATCTAAAGACAGTGTTCTGACTGGGAGGAGATAAAAGAGAAAAAGAGTAAATTTACTGATGAGAGATGCAGACGCATGTCATAAATACAAGAGAGGAAACAGAAATTTTGTAACTGTTTTGTTTTAAATCTCCTTTGTTCATATTATCCCTGCCAGACCACCGCTTCTGAATACATATTGTGTGTTGAAGTTTTTTATGGTGCTGTTTTTATCTCTTGCAGTTTTGTAAAATCCTGAAGTGAGAGAGGGAGATGAACCCAGGTCATGTTACTAGCTATGACACTTGGAATATGTAGCCATAATTAATTGTCCAAGTGACTGACCCTGCTTTCTGCCATATTCTGTCAAAACCTGACAACATTCTATTAATTTCATATTTCTGTACAAGGATTCTCTTACCACCGAAAAGCTCAGCAAAAGAGCTGGCATTAGAATTCAGTATTCTCCTTGTATTCACCTTCTCTCAGATTCATTTACTCATTCTTGTCTATTGCTGCTATTGCCTTCTTTCATCTATCTAATCCCATATAAACTGACACCTCACAAAAATATGTGTCAGTGACTTACTGTTGTCTCTCTATCTTTTTAATTGTCACTGGGATTCAGGAATAAGACTTTGCAGATGGAAAAAATAAAGGCAAGACTGAAAGCAGAATTTGAAGCCCTGGAGTCTGAGGAGAGGCACTTGAAAGAATATAAACAAGAAATGGACCTGCTGCTGCAGGAGAAGATGGCTCACGTGGAGGAGCTGAGGCTGATCCACGCTGACATTAACGTGGTGAGTGCCAGCCCAGCTCAGACACTCTGACTCAGACACAGCTGCACATGAATCATCCCCCAGCTTGTGGAATTGTGCACATGAGTGAAGCATCACTGGTTCAATAATGTGCACTTTACAACGCCATCCTAGGATCCTACAGAGAGTGCAAAGCAAATCCACCTCAGGATAATTGTTTTTGCCCTTTGTAGGGCAGGATATTTTATAATGCTGGCATAATAAGCTGTTGCACTGAGAGGATAGATAAGATAACCAAGGCTGTTGTGGCTATGACTTTACCAGTAGCCACAGTGATACCACTCCAGCTGTCCCATAGAAAACAGTTCTTCCTGTTAGTCTATTCTCATTTAGCACCCAGAAACAGAAACTTTGGCAGCCAGGTGAGACTAGGAGATTTTGAGAAAATACGTAGTGTTTGTTAAGCTCATAGTTAAGAGCTGACCTTCATCCCAGAGTGGAATCACCAAACATCAAGAAGCACCAGCCTGAAGGGAATTAATATAAATAAGAGAAAAAGCAACTTATAAACAGGAAAACTAGCCAATTAGAGGGGCTGAATAGGGAATATATTTTTAAATACATTTTTTTGTCATGTTAGGGCACTTAATGGAGTTTTTAGCTCTGAAGGTATCTGTGTTGCACTAGAAGAAAAAAGCTCCAACAAGTGAAAAAGTACAAGTTATGTACTGGATGTGCAGACTTCATTTATTTATGGCTTTAAATGTCTGCTCCTCTGTCCACTGCATAACCTCAGCCTGTTTCATCCTCCTCTCTTTGTGCAGTCAGATTGTCTTTTTCTCTGCTGCTTTTCCCACTTGCTGCAGTAAGGAAAGCAGAAACCTTTCCTTAGCTTGTTTGTTAACTTCTGCCAGTCAGTGTTCAGGTATCTTAGAAACACAGAAAATTAGTTTGTGCTACTTTAAGCTCTTTTTTAGTGTCTCTTGAGAGTCTTCCATAGCTCCTCACTTGCAACTTTATTTGTAGCCTTTCTCTGCTTTTTCTGTTTTTCAGAAGGTCCTATAGGTTGAGTGCACTTTTTAAAAATGAAAATGCATCTCACATGTGACTTTCTGTTACTTCTCCTTTGCCCATTTTTCATCCTCCCAATACCTTAAGTCTTTGCTTTACTATGGCATTGTCTCAAATGTCTTCCAACTCGAGTGAGAAAAATCTCCTCTTTCTGGTACAATCTGTTGCTCAGTCAGAGAGGAACAGTTCTTTAAAAGCATGCCCAACCTGCTGTTTCAGATGGAGAACACTATCAAGCAGTCTGAGAACGATCTGAACAAGCTCTTGGAATCGACTCGCCGGCTCCACGAGGAGTACAAGCCCCTCAAGGAGCACGTGGATGCCTTGAGGATGACCCTGGGTCTGCAGAGGCTGCCAGACCTGTGTGAGGAGGAAGAGAAACTGTCCCTTGAGTAAGTCTCCAAAGCAAACATTATCTGGCTTTATGCTTTCTTTCAATTCTGCTGGTCATTTTCTCATCTTAATTTTGTTGGTAGGTGGAAAAAAACGACTCAAGAGGTAAGCATGAAAAACAAAAGCTAACAAAAAAGTGATGAAAGGAGGATGTGTGTTTGACAACATTCAGTCTGAATTTGTTCCAAGTTAAATTTAGGTTATTCCAAGCTGCAAACTTTACTTACCACATGCAAACATTCAAGGGTGGTTGTTGGCTTTCTAGGTTTTATACTATATGTTGCTTTTTCTATCTTTTTATTTTTCCTTGAAAATTGCTTCTTTAGCAAGGAATAGTAGGAGGCAATACTTGAGGGGGATACAAACCAGGTATTCTTCAGTTGGGTTGTGCTGCTCCTAGTCAGAGTTTTACTTTTTGCTGCCTGCACATAGCAGTGGCTTTTAGCCAAATACCTGTGACTGTCAACAAGTTTCCCTGAGATGTGGAACAGATTTGGATAATAAATCACAGTCTCATTTTTATATATAACCTAGGCAGGACAGGACAGAATTAGCTACTATTCAAAGAACAGTATCTTTTGTTTAACAGACCAGTTTTAAATGCAAGGGATGTTTTAATAAGCAAATATTGCTCTTATTGCCCAGCACAATTAATAAATATACTTTTACAATACTATACAGTATTAGTACAATTACTATAGTACAATTACTATATACAATTAATATATATATACTATATATATATATTTACACATGCACACAGTTTTCAACATTTCCTTTGTATTTCTATAGAAATGTTGTTTTACATTCCAAATATTGACACTACAAAGATCTGTTTATTAATCTGTTGTGTACAAAAATTATTAATTTTAACAGAATAAAATAGAAAAACTATTTGACAGAGATACACCTGAAGCTGTTGCCTATTTTTCTTCTATACATGTTGTCTATTTTTCATCTTACTAGATTTACATCCAGTCTGGAATCTGGCTGAAGTGTAGAAATGGAGAAGGAAACACCACATATTCCATTTATGAACTAGTCAATGTGTAGGCAATTTGGCAGTTTGACTCTAGTGGAGGAACATGATAGGGAAATGTGATCCACTGTATCTTAACACCAAATATCCTTTACAGACTAATGAAATACTGCAGAAGGTGGTTACATTTTTTTGTTTGTCGTTCTTTTGTCTAGCTACTTTGAAAAGCAGAAAGCAGAATGGCAGACAGAACCACAGGAGCCTCCCATCCCAGAGTCTCTGGCTGCAGCTGCAGCAGCTGCCCAACAGCTGCAGGTGGCCAGGAAGCAAGATACCAGACAGACAGCAACTTTCAGACAGCAGCCACCTCCAATGAAGGTCAGGAGATGGAATGTGCTGGGTTTTCTCTTTTGTCATTGGAATGCATTATATTCAGAAAGTGATTGATGTTTGTGGAAAGGAAAAATTACATGTCCTGATTACAATTTTCCTTGCAGTGGTTCAAAACAAGAGCAAGCAGGAGACTAAAGTAGTAGCAAAGCAAGCAGTAGACTAAAGTAGTAGCACCAGTCATCAAGGGTTAAGGATAAGAATCTTTTAGGACTTAAAAGTCACCCTCAGCAGAGACGAGGCAATTCCCACTCCTTATGTTTCACATGGGAGCAAGGCATGTAAGAAAGACAAAAAAATATTGGCAAAAGAAAAAGCAGTGGCTCTTAGTTAATGTCATACAGAGTCATATTAAAAACAGTGCACATATTTTATGAGGGAAATTACCACTGGTGTAAATTACCAGGAAAAGCGATTGCTTGTGCGCTTGGGATCTTCATGAGTAACATGTGGATTAATGTAACATAACCACAGGCACTCCAGTGACAGTTTTACTCAGCTCCTTATGTAGTGAGAAGAGTTAAGTAGTTACATAGGGGTATTCCTCCCACCCAGGTTCCTGAGTCACTAAGAAGGCAAACTGATGTAGGTACACCCCAAAGTAATATACTTAATATCTGTAGCTAGGCAATTGAAAAGCCATTCTGCAAGTAATAGGCTTGAGTCAAACATAAATTACAGGGCTTAGTCTGGAGCAAAAGGGCAGAGTTCTGTACCTTGTGTTAAATACGTGGAATTCATTCAATCACCTGCTCCTGCCTTCAATTCTGTGACACTGCAGTTGGCCATCACTGTAACTTCTCTGACTCAGTGAGCTATTAGGTAGGTAAATACCTTTAAAACATCACTGTAAACAACACAAAATAGAATTTAAAGTTACTGATACATGTAGGAGACACATGTCTGCAGAACTGTAATTTTAATTCAATGAGATGCTCTTATTTTTCAGTAAGCCTGAAATTACAATCCACATAACCTAGATTGTATAGAATGCAGCAGCAGTCTGCCTTTGCAGGCAAGGAGCCTTGTTTTTGTCTGTACTGGAACTCAATGACCTGTGTGCCAAGGCCACTTTGGTGTTGGTAACCAGAGGCTGCAATTGCATTTCAGGCGTGTTTGTCGTGTCACCAGCAAATCCACCGGAACGCGCCCATTTGTCCCCTGTGCAAAGCCAAGAGCCGCTCTCGGAACCCCAAAAAGCCCAAGAGGAAACAGGACGAATGAAATCCTGAAGATTGTGACAAGCTCCTGTCCCAGTACTCTTCCCGTAGAATGGCAAATTTGCCCAGACTTTGCTGAATTGCAGACTCAAGTATGACTGTCTCATTGTTTTCTATTTAAATGCAATGTAAGCACAATGATCCTGCTCTAAGTTCCTTCCAGTCTTTAGGATTTGGTTTTAGGAAAGTAAATATTACTGGTGCTACAGTTTAACATTTCAATTGCTCCATCTTTTGTACTCCTAAACAAACTGGAATTCTTTGTGCAAGTATCCTAAATGTCAGGCTATTTCTATTGATCAAATGTGATTACCACAAATGCTTTTATGTTCTCTTTTTAAAAAACAGATGTTACTAAAAGATTATTCTGTTTTCTCCTGATAACAGGAGACTATTTGAAGTGCTGAAATAGCAGACTGTCTGTTTGTTTCACTGAAGAACAATTTGTTCTCTAGTCTCGTAAGACTGGGTAGGTTTGGGTATCCCATGGAACTCTTTTTGAACAGAAAATTTTCAGGGAAAAGGAGATTTGTTATACAGAATATCAATGCATTAAGGACACACATGGGTTTTGATTTACTGAAGTTGATTGTACCATTCCCTCAAACTTGACTTAAAACTTGAAAAGGTGCTGGCTGTGCATGAATTTCTAAAGATGATGCAATTTGTCATGCTTTAACATCTTAACAGGTTATTATTTTCAGCAGTCAAAAGACTGATTGACTTAAGAACAAGGCTGAAGTGAGCTCTATTAGTGGTCCTCCTAGGCTTTATGGCTGACCAATGCACTGTGGTTCTCTAGGAAACATGCATGAGATATCCCAGATCTCTCTGTGTGCACAGACTGCACATCAGCCATTCTGCAAGGCCTCTGCTCCTGGTTTCTATAGCCAAAATCTGTCAGACATGTCCTCCACTGGAGCATAGGAAAGTTCAGGAACATGCATGAGGAACAGTGTCAACTAAAAAATTATGTATTTCACCAGAACCAATGAGCTTTGGTGTCATTGTCCTCACTCAACCCAAACTTTCTATTTTTCTGTCTTTTAATAGGTCATTTTCAAATAAGCTTTACTTCAGGCCAGTTTGTTTTCTTGTTCCCTATGTGCCAAAAGAATCCTGACTAAAGCATCTGGATTAGATATCTCCCTGTATGTCTTCCCTATGTTTCATGTAATTTAACAACAGTTCTTGCAATGGGGAGGATGGCAATGATCCACTTACAGAACTGGCACTTGAAGTTTACTCATCTCTAATCCCAGTTTTGGGACCACCTTTGTTGCCTAAATTGATTTCAAGTGTTAAATATTCTTTTCACTAACTCCAGGATGCAGGAACTGCTTGTTCACACTCTTGTCTTTAGGCCAGGTTTCTCTCTATATTATGTTAGAGTGGTTATATTGGGAATTTGACTTGTTAGATAGGAAGAACAGGGAAGCCCCAAATCTCTGCTCCAAGAACTTTGCCAAATGCTGGCAACTGTAATAAATCCACATGATGCAATTTTGCTGGCCAAATCACATACACTGCCATTAATTTCCTAAGTCTGCCACTAAGTACATGAGTGATTTACTGAACGTAGTCCTAAAACTTAAGCCAGGTTCAGGAGATATTCCTGCATTTTAATGTTACAAAGTCAATATCTTTTAATGTTACAAATCAACATATTTAATGTTTTAATGTTACCAATCAACATCTGTCAACAGCAGACACAATGTGGACCACCTGCCCCTGAAATTATGTGAAGAGCAGATTCTGCTAGGTGAACTACAGGGATTTGGTCTCTGAGATAGCAATAATGGAAGATAGTCTCCATGCTCCAAATGGCAATAGTGTGTTATGCATGTTTTGTGGCACAAATACTGGATTTTACTGTTTTAAATGTCAGGGTGGTCTCATGCTGTGCGCTCTGTTCAGAGCAATTCCTATGGAGTTGAAGGGAAACTGCACAGAGTTAAAAGACAGTATGTGGGCTTCCCCAAAGTGCATACAGGAGAGCAGCATACTTTGATGGTAGTTGTACATAAATTTAAGAAGTAGTGACAATGGAGTGGGTGAATGGTCTGCAATGAAGTAGTGTGAATAGGAGGATTGATTTGTAGAGACTTCTGCTTACAGTTCTGCAATAGGTAGGGTTAGTCATAGCTGTTCTCACTTTACTGTTACTTGGCCAGGTTCTTTCTTTCTTGGGAGATCCCTGAACTGAAGTACACTTAAGGATGCACCATTTACTAATTTAGTACAACAGTTTTGTACTTTTACTTTTTTAAACTGGTCTCATGTTCTCCTGTGTTTTACAAGGTAAGGATTTGTTGGTTTTTTTGGTTTTTTTTTTTTAAGTGAATATGACACACTGTGTTTGCATCAATTGTACTAGTATTCACCAATTTTAACATCCTTCACAAAGCATATTCTGCCATATGAATAGCATGCATTGCTGAGGGTGAGTGTACCTGGAGATAAGTCAGCAGGGTGCCCTGGCTGCCAAAGGGACCAACCACAACCTGGGGTACATCCAGCACAGCACTGCCAGCTGATTGTCTCACTCTGCACTGCACTGGTGGGGCCTTGGGCACTGGGGGCAGTTTGGGATGCCTCAGTGCAGGAAGGACATCAGACTGTTACAGTGCTCTGGAGTCACCTGTGTGGCCAAGACTGCAGAGGGTCTCAAGGACAAAACCTCTGAGGAGCACCTGAGGACACTTGGCTTTTACAGTTTGGAGAAAAGAGCGCTGAGGAGTGCCCTCATCACAGCCTACAACTTCCTCCAGGGGAGGAGGAGCTGCTGATACCCTCTGATGACCAGCAACAGGACATGAGGAAATAGAATGAAGCTGCATTGAGGGAAGTTCACATTGGACACCAGGAAAAGGTTCTTCTCTGAGAGAGTGATTGATCACTGGCCCAGTGACCCAGGGAAGTGGCCAAGGCACCAAGCCTGCCAGGGTTTGAGCTTCACCTGGATTTCACTCTTACCCATACAGTTTAATGCTAGGCAGTTGGACCTGATGATCCTTATGGATCCCTTCATACTCGAGCTATTCTATGATTCCAGCCATTTCAGGAGATAAAATATGTGTTATGTATTAGGGGACCAGGGGGTGGGGGCAGGGAGGGAAGCAATGTCTCTCATAGGGAAAGAGTTCTCTTTTCTCTCACGGAACAATCACAGAAGTTTAACTGAAGAACTCTTCTCGTGACAGCCCCAGGCTCTTTTCTCCCAGGCAACTCCTCAAGAGACTGGAGGAATAATTATGAAATATTGATTTCTTGGTATTCAGACAGAAGAGGAAGCTGTCTGAAGTACAGCTCTTAACACAAGTCTGCTGCATTTTTGCTTCATGGAGCAACAATGGTTTCTTCATTCATATCTGAAGTCTTTGTGGATACTTCTCCACTTCACTTAAATTTATTCTTATTTGGGTCAAATTGTCTGAGTAGCCAGAATGAGACCCTCCTCAAAGCTTAGGAGACTTTTATATTACTGAAGTCTGGTTTAACCCTGTCTTTGTCATTCTGTTTTTAAAAGGGTATCCATGTAACAACAAAAGAACTGGATTCTCTTGGTAAAGATGGTTTCCAGGGTCTTTGTTCATCACTTGCCTCAAAGGATAGTCCTGTTGTTCTGCAACCAAACAGAAAAAAAAAACCAAAATCCCAAGACTTTCACCCTGCCATCAACCCTAAGCTCATAAGTAAAAGGATGCAAACACTGTATTGCATCTAAATGCTTTGCTATAGAAATTTTCATACCCAAGCTGGGGTGGATCAGTTGTCCAAACTTTAGTGTCATGGATACATTAACTACAGAGAAAATGTAAGGCAAATTTAAATACTTGCACTTCCTGAATTCAACCTTAGCTTTATAAACAGGACCCTGACTGAACCTGACAGTGGCTTCAATTTACATAATCTAAATTTGAAAGAATAGACATTGATGTGTTACTTTAAATAGCATACTATTCAAGAAATTAGGACTTCACTAGCACTTTAAATACATTAAAAAGTGCTTTATTCTTTTATTTTACAGTTTTCTAATTCCTCCAGCATACATTTTCATTTTAGTATTTAGGTATTCTAGCAATATCTGGTATTTTCACTGGCTTCTGTATTTTAAGTATTTTACTCCTGTGCCTCAAAGGAGTAACAGTGTGAGTTTAATTTGTCTGTACAGTCCTTTTAAATAAATGTTTGTTTCATGTCATGCTTTCTTCCTGCAGAGTTCTTTCACATCTGTTACTTGCTTATGCTACTAAGAAGCCCAGGTGGTAAAACTCAGCTCTCTGATATTACAGAATACACTTAGCCGCAATTCTGTTATACCTTTATAGAAACTATATGGAGATAAATATGGGGTAAGAAGGATCCCTTCAAATAGGCTTTAGAAAATAGAAATGAAAAGGAGATAGCAGAGCAGGTTTTAACCTATGTCTCTGGGTCACATTTTTTTGTTTGGGTCCTACAAATACAGATACATATGGGCTTGAAAATACAAATAGAACTTCTGTACATATAAATTATATAAATGAAACAATAAAGGGCTTGAAAACGGGAGAAAATAGGATTTCAGTGCAGGCAGCAGGAGCAGCTCCGCACGTCCAGGTTTTGTGCCACTGCGGGGCTCAGCGCTCGGGTCGCTGCTGCCGCCTGGTGGCATCCCGCGGTACTGCAGGCCAAGAGCGGCACTGCGCCCCCGAATGCGCCTGCGCGGCCACTCGGACGCCACGCGGGCGCCCCCTGCGCGTCAAAAGCGGCGCTGCAGCCCAGAAATGTGAACGTGACAGGGACCTGACAAGCGCCGGGGCTTTGCACACTTTCTACACTTTCTTACGCTTTTTATACTCGGTACACTCTGTACACTATTAACCCTTTCTACGCTCACTGCTGCCGCGGGAGGAAAGCCCCGGTACTGGAGCCGGAGCCGGCGCTGTCCGTGGCCGCCGCCGCCTCCCGCCGGCCCCGCCGCCCGCCCGGGCCCGGGGGCAGCGCGGCCGCGCCGCGTTCTCCCCGAGCAGCGGAAATCCAGCCCCAAAGCCACCCAAACTGCCTCCCCTCGGAGGCGGGCAAAGAAATCCAGCCCCAAAGCCACCCAAACTGCCTCCGCTCCGAGCCGGGCAAAGAGGGACCACCCCCGGTTAGAGACTACCAAAGGAACCCCGCTCCCCCCTCTCCCCCAGAACCATTTCAAGGGTTGGTCAAGGGACTCGGCTTTTGTCTCTGTCGGAATCCAGGACATCCCTCTGGCTGTCCCCGACTGCCAAGACCCCTGCCATGGGCTCAGAGACCCTGGCACAGAGCCCAAGACCCCCGTGGTTTTGATTATGACCCATGGAGCAAATTACCAACCTTATATGAAGATCTGCAAGGTATGGCAGTTTAAGTAGAAGGATAGTGAATTTATCACGGGGTGAAAAATAGATTTTTGGGGTTTTAGAATGGGGGGTTCAAGGGGCAAGATAGAGGAATCTGGGTGTGTCCAGTCTTTCTCCTTCTTCTCCTTCTTGGCCTCCATCTTGTGCTGTGATGTTGGCACTTTTAGATTGGTTTGGAGTAGAAGCTCACTGTCTAACATAGGTGATAGGTATTGGGAAGTAACTGTAAATATTGTGCATCTAGTTTTTAGTACAAAAAGATAACACCGACCCGGGGCAGGCAGAGTGCTTCTGTCTGTCTTGCTGAGCGCACCTCGGCTGGACAGGAGAAAGAATTTTATAGCTAAGATACAATAAACAACCTTGAGACCGAGAACCGAAGAGCTCTGACTCCTTCTTTGAGCGCTGGGCTGGGAAAAGAGACTTTCTAACGTATCTTGGGGTCACTCTGAGCAGCTAGAGATCCCAAGATCTCTTGATTGCTATTTTCCATCTCCCTGAGAACAAATGCGAAGAAATTCCCTGAAAAAACCTAATCCCCAACACAGAGAAACTCAAATGGAGAAGTGCCATCGCTGAGATTTTTTTCCACAGCTTGAATTCGGTGTGTCACATCATCACTGCTTTTCTCATTCCCTGTGGCTGGGGAACTTCTTAAAGCAATAATAACATTTTCACAGAGAGGAATAACAACTGAGTAAAAGCTTTGCAGTTACACATGACAGGCTGAGACTCATTGCTCCCTTAAGTGGATGGAAATTGCTCCCTCCCCACAGACCTTGTGCAGTCAGGGACCCCAACACAGGGACTGTCACCAGCTGCAGGACACTGACCTGTCACATCAGCCTTTGCTTCCCCCAAACAGCTGCTGAGAAACATTCTCTGTATCACATCTTACAGCCTATGATTTGTTATAAGGTTTTCTTTTATTAGTGAGCAATGCTGGGAGTCTTTTTACTTGGTGTCTTGCTAAGAGGGAAGTTATTCTGCTCGTTAATTACAGGTACTGGATGTGAATGGGAGGAAGGGCTTTTGTTTTCTCTCTGTTCCAGCTAGTTAATCACACATGTCTGGTGAGAAGAAAAGGAAAAGGAGCCATACAGAGGTAAATCCTGGAAGACTGAAATACTGCCTTGTTGCCTGCCTTGAAGATGCTGGGGGTGCTGGTGCACCTCTCATGCAGAGAGTGCAGCTCACACACAAACTCTGCCAGCAGATCCCAGTGAGTCCCCACTTCACAAGCTGGAAAAAGGAGCCATGCCTTCCCACCTCGAGCTCCTCCAGACTGGGCTTGCAAGTGGCCTTCAAAGGGACATAAAGGAAGCTGGGAGCCTGTTAAGGATGGAAGGATGAAGGCCAGAGAACCTGGATGTTCTGCCAGTGTTTCTCAACCCACCCTCACTGTGGTGCTGGGAAAGGGCCCGGGCTGGCCATGGGCAGGGCTCATGTCCTGGCTCTCACAGGGATTCCTTCACCCAGACCAGGGCACAGCAGTGCCCACATCACCAGTGCCTGCTGAGACTGGAAGGGTTTGTTCTGTGCCCTCTGATTCCTGCCCATGGCTGTTTTACCCCTGCCCCTCGTGGCAAACCTCAGGCAATTCCGTGGTTTCATTCAGACACTTTTATTCTAAGTGAATCCTCATGCCATCCACGCTCTGCTGAGGATATTTTGTTTGGGGATTTCTCCTTTAACTCTTTGAATTCCTCTGTAAATAGGCAGCTGCCTTTACTTAGCAACTGCCTGAGTCATTTCCTCTCTGAGCAATCCTCTGGGTTCACTCTGCAGTACTTCCTGTTAACATTTTCTACATCTTCTGATATTTTTCCTTTCTTAGCTGAAGTAGGCTGTTAAAAATAGCCACAGGATTTCACTGTGTATTTGTAAAATTGATACCACCACCCCAAAGATCTCTTTATGTTCTTTCTCAGAATAATTTCTATTTTCAGTTGTATAATTATTAAGTCTTGAGGCAAGAGAAAAGTTGCATTTTAGCGGTTCTAAAAAAATCCCTATCAAGATATAAACCCCCAATCAAGATATAAACTGCTTCAGTATGATTCAGGTTTCTGTTTTGAAACATTACTGAAATAATATTGGCATAAACAATCTTGTCAATAGGAAAAAACAGACTTAAGGGATGAAAGCTTTTAGCCACCTTTTCATTCTCACCAGATGCCTGGAGGATATCAGAGAATCATAGAGGTTGGAATTTTTAAGGTTGGAAAAGACCTCTGAGTCCAACTGTTAACCCTGCACTGCTGAGTTTGTCACTAATCCATGTCTCCAAGTGCCACATTCACACATTTTTTAAGAACTCCAGGGATGGTGATTCCACCACTGCCCTGAACAGCCTGTTCTGGTGTCTGACAACCCCTGCAGTGAAAAAACTTTCCCTAATATCCAATCTATATACACACATATAAATATTGTATATACTGGTGTTCAATACACTCTTCTACACTAATTGACATTAACTATTACCTAGAAGTGTCCTAATATGAGTTTATTTTTCACTGTACAGAGATACCAAATTTCTGGGATGTGAAAGCCCAAACCCTCTAAGTCAGTGGAACGAGATGTGCTGTGCTAAGATCATTTAAGGGGAAAAAAAGCCAAAAACAAAGAAACCAAACCAAACCAAACAAACAAAAAAAACCCCCAAAACCAAAACAACAACAACAACAAAAACAAACAAACAAACAAAAAAAACACCCTGGTTTTAGGTAAAGGAGGAGTTGGGATTTACCAGCTGCAGTAGCATTGCTTTAAGGAAAGTGTCCTTGTCCCACTTCAGGGCAAGGACCTTGTTCAGACTATGGAGAATAAGGCTTAAATATGAGACTCCCAACACACATGCAGCAAAATGTCCTTTCTGAAAGGAGAAAAGCCACACCTGACTGCCAGTGGCATTTATGCCATTTGTGCTGCCAGAATCCCCCCTGTGCAGGTTCTGGGTCTAACCCATCCTCAGAAAAGGCCAAGGAAGCCTCTCTGCCAGGAGCGCCCCATCCAGCCTGTCACTGCCCTGGGCAGAAACAAGCCATGGCCAAAAGTGTGTCTGGAATTCCTGGGGTGCAGGAGATGCTGAGATCTAACCCTGGCTCTGCCCCCTGCTGCAGGATGTACCTTTGCAGCCCCTCAGAATGTCCCACCTGCTCTGCTCAGGGCATTTGGGAACAAGCAAGTTTTTAATTGTGCTCTTCTGGCTCACTTCTAATTGAGTTTTGCTTTAATGTCTGTACATGAGAAGGAGTAATAATTGAAGGGGTGGGGACCCTGCTGGAGTCAGAAAAGTGAATGTTCAGCTGATTTATAGCAGGTATTAACCAGGGCCTCACTAGATTGTTCCCACTGGGAAGAGAGGCTGAAAAAGAAGTTAGAATTTTAATGATACTGAGCCTTGTTTCCTTGAACACAGAAGAGCACCAAGCAGCCCTATTCACCATTTCCAAGCCAGGGCCACTACACCCAAGTCTCTCCTCCTGTTATTTCAGGAGTCCATGAGATGACTCCTTTTCTCACTGACACACAAAGCACCCAAATCCTCTACCCTCTGCCTTTGCAAGTACAGGCTTTGACATGCAGCCCATTGTTTTGGCTGGGAAAACAAAGAGAACCATCCACCCTCACCTCTCATTACAGAAATAGGTGGTAATTGGTCTTTTCATTCAATTTCCAAGATCCCAGTGGTACATAAACCACCATCTATAACCGAGTCTGCAGTTGACACACCCTCCTCCTCACATAAAGAATTCATAAATCCTGATTTAATCTCTTCTGCCACAGCCCACTGGACCAAATTCCAGTTCAGATATTGCATAGCATCCTTCTGTGCTGTATCCTACATTTAGTCACTCCACACAGGCTTTCATCTTATTTCATTTCTAGTGTTCAACTTGGCAGTGTGTTCAAGGGGATGATTTCTGAAGGGCTGTACTGCATCTGAGGCTTTTAAAGAAAATAGTCCCATGAAAGCAGGATGAAATCTGAATGTAGAGGACAGCTTTGTGCTTGTACCACTTCTCTCTGGAGCTGTTTATCAGAAAAGCAGCAAGCAGACATGAGTAGTTCTCCTTTTATTTCTGCAGGTGGCACCAAGCATTTAGTTCTGAGACATATTTGTTAATTTTGAACTCTTAAAAGATGGTCTGCTGCTGTGCAGACCCTCTGTGGCTGCACATGGCCCCTCTGCAGCACTGTGAGCCCACCCTCCAGGGAGGGGTTCCCCCATCCATCCTCCTTGTCCCTGGGATGGTGGTGGGAGCTGAGGTGTGAGGCATGGATAGCCCAGCCAGGGTGAAGACTGGACAGGGGCCAGTGGCACGAGTGAGTGTGGGATTACAGCTGAAGCAAGCCAAGAGCTTGGCAGGGGTGTCGCTAACCAGACCCCTATCCCAGCCCTGCAGACCCATCCCATCCTCCCAGCATGCCTGAGCTGCTGCTGTGCCCTCAGGCCACTCTCACAGGGTCATTTTTCTGCTGACTTTGGAGACAGAGACACCAAAAGGCTGGTGCTGCATGGCCAGGGCAGCCTTTGCGCTGTGAGCTCTGCAAAGCCACGTGCAAGGACCATGCCAGAGAGCCCTGTTCTGTGACAGCTCTGGCTAATCCACACCCCACGCTGACCTGGTGAGCCAGGGAAAGAGCCAAGACTAAAGTGGACAAAGCACAGAAACTAAATATCCATATTCCTAACCACTTTCCATCACTGTAAAACTTCAGTGCCACACTCACAACTCTCTGATTTGCCAAATGGAAGCTGCCACATACAACCAGGCTGGGTGCTTTGAGTTTTTGAGCCAGTTACCTTTTTGGGTGCCCCTTCCCAGAGACAGCCTGGCTGGCTTCCCCCTGTCCCATCCAGATTTGATTTCACTGCAGCCCTGGGAGCTGTCACTCTATCCCCAGGATAACCTATCTGCCATGCTCACGTGCAGAGCACACACTGACAGCTCCCTGGCCCCAGCCCAAAAACATTATGACTTATTAATTTAGCAAGGCAATTAATTCACCACTGGCAGCACTGGCTGAAGAGCAAAATGAGGAAGTCAGATTCATCCTTGTCTCCAACGTATCAAAATAAAAGAACATCTGTAGTGTGCACAGTGCACTCTTAGCAACCAGGAGCTCCTGGGCTGGATATTGGAGGAAATAACTGGAAATCAGTGGTGCTATACCTGCTCCATCTGCCTCCAGCCCTGCTCTACACTGTGATCAGATTGTGCAGAAGTTTTGCATTACACCAAGTATTGGGTTTTTTGGCAGCTATTTGTAGTCTGCTTTTCCATGCTCTGAAGGTACACACACTATAAATTTGAAACTGATTAAGATTTCCTTGTGCAATGGGGACAGAACCTGCTGGATGATTTCCCTTAGGAGGCGTTTCTGGCCTACCACTGAGTGTGCAGCTGTGTACTGAAGCATGTACTTGTTAGAATATGTTGTAGAAACATTATAATACTTAAAAGGTAGCTAGTGTCTTATCATTTCAAAGCACTGTGTAAGCACTGACTAATTGAGGTTCATGGCAGCACTTTTAAGCAGATAAGGAACTACCACTGAAAAATAAGTAGCAGCCAACACTTACTACCCTGAGGTCTGAACTACAGTAGTTATTTTTTCAGGTGTGGAAAGGCAAAATATTCAAGTTTGCTCAGATGCCACAGTACAGTAATAACTGGCAAATGTCAGTATTTAAATGAAACTTCAGGTGGAAACCCCCCACCTCCATCCACTCCCCCACCCACTCAGCAGCCAAATTTGTGCAGCTGAAGTGCTGCCATGACAGGACTTGTCACAACTTCTTTTCACACAAGTTACACAGCCTCGATACCCCCTTGAGCACTGGGGTGCAGGTTGGCTGAAAATCCTGCCCCCAGGAATTGCCTGAGAAAGGAAAAGGCTCCAGCCCTGCTAGGCTGAGCAGGTTGTTGTCATACTAAGAAGAAGAACCAGTATTGCTGGTGGAAAGCCAGCACCTCATGCTCAGCCCTGCCAAGGCGCTGGCTGCTCCTTTCTTTTTCATTTCCTGTAGCAGAACAAGCTTCAAAGGGCTCCTGTGACAGCCACCAGCTTTCATCCAGGGTAAAACACCTTGAGGTGGGAATCTTGGATACCAAAGCAGGTGCTGCATCACCATAGTTAGGCAAAGGAGAATCTCTAGGGCTCTTCAAACTTCTCTCCATTTTTCTTCACTGAACAAACCATTCAACCTCAGCAACACTCTTTCAGCCCAGTTTATGCACATGTGGGTATCATCACACAGTGCTCACAGCCATTTATACCAGGCCACTCACCACAGCATTTCAAACCACCCAGGGCTCACCACTGCTGACTTGAGACAGAAACCTTCACACGTGAAAGCCAAAGTCGTGGCAAAGAAACCAGTGGAAACTCTATTAGCAATGCTGTGACCTGCTAATTAGCAGTCATGCTGAAAGCCATTAACTCCCAGAAAACAAGAGACCCAGAGGTTTCTGTTAGCTGAATGTGGGTTGGACAGTACCAAGACTGAAGGGGTTGCCTTGGAAAGCTCACAGAGCATGTGCTTAGTGCTTGACTGAAGCTGCTTTGCTGGGTTTTCAGGTGGCTGCTGTGCCTGGTTCACTGTGCAGGGCTATGGAAGGGAATTACCCTCTGGAGGGTTCTTCAGGACACACTATAAATTATCACCTAGCATTGCCACAAAATGTATCTAAAGGATTCCTACATGCTATGCTACATCTCATTTATTTCAGAAATATTTAAATGTCTTGCTAGTTTGGCCCTTAAATTTCTAGAAGGAAGAAATCTGTGTCCTTGCCAAAGATGTAATAAATGTAGATCTAGAAGGCACCAGACTGGACAGAATGGATTTCATGGGGGGGCTACAATCCTTCATGTTGCTGCCCAGAGCATCAATTTACTCATCATGAGGAACTTACCTATTATTTTACACTCACAGTGCTCCAGGAACAGAGCCAGTGCTCATTACTGTCAGCTACACCGGGGGCCTAATTGCAGAGCTCCCTGATTGCTCTGGAGGGGCTGGGTAACAATTGGCTCTGCAGGCAGAGTGCCACTGCCAGACTGTTAGCATCTGCATGATTTGTGTCTCTGACTTCCAAAACTCCAGATACCACAGAAAGGATTCACACAGACAGACAGCATCATATCGATCACCTTCACACAGTCCATGCAGGGACCTCTTGCTACATTACCTGCCCATTAAAACCTGATAATTTTATAATAGTAAATTTGATTAGTTAATTTTCTTTTTTTTTTTAATTGCAGAACATATCCTTTTTCTCTGGTGTAAAGCCCAATTCTTTTGCAGTTCACAGCCACATTTTGAAATGTGTTCTGCTAGGAAAGATAGAAAATGCTTTCTTAGATTTTACTCTTGAAGACTTCACAACCCTGACATTAAATAAAAATATGAAGCCTAAGGAGCCATGGAATTATTAACTTTTGAGGAAGACACAATCAGAAAATGCTCAAGGAGAAACATCTGGTCTTTCTCTTCTTGCTCCATGCCACCACTCAGAGCTTTTTAGGAAGAGCAACCCAAATGGAAAACCTGCTTGTTGCAGATGCAAGCAATTTATTAGGGCTGTTCCTGCAATGCAATCCACAGTGTCAAGAATTAATGGCACTGCTGTGATTCTGTAGTAATAAATTCACAAAACAACCCCACCAGGCAGGGAAACTGGCCACAGATGGGCTGGTGCTCATGTTTAAGGCTCTCAGCTCCAAATCTGGCCAGTTATCTCTCCTCCTGGAGTCTGAGGTCCTCAGCAGCACAGCTCTTGTTGGGCTAGTGTTTACAAGGAACTGCTTAGTGTGTCCAAAAGTGGTTTGTGGGTGAAATTCAGAAAATAAAAAAGTGAAAAAAGAGAGTTTTGTGTGTGTAAAATGAGCAGAAGTCTGATCAGAATCTGACCCTTCATCTCTCACTGGGTGTGCATGGATGTGTAGGAGCAGGAAGGCAGAGGAAATATGTGAGAGAAGCCATAAAAGCTCCCAGATAATGCCTCCAAAGTATTTCTAAGCCATTGCACAAGGAACAATATACAGAGACCTAAATTCACACAATTTAATTTAGACACAAGGGATCTATTTACGTGGCTAGAAGAATCCTCATGTGGAATACGCTTACAAAGAACCTTCTTTAGGCAAAACAAACAAACAAACACTGGAGTCATTTATCTCCTTGCCCTCTTCCTGTGCTGGAATACAGGAGCTTCACAGTGCTACAGTCCCAAAGCGTGGCAGGGGCCTCCCCCTGTCCCTGCAGAATCCCACTGCAGTTCATTCAGCTGGGCAGGAGCAGAGGGCCCGTTTCATGGGAGGACAAGGTAGGGTCTATGGTGAAGCAGCCTGTGAGACCAGGGTCTTTCCAAGCCATGTAAGGAGCCAGTGGGAATTGCCAAGGCAGCAAACTCCACGCCAAAACAGGAAGGAACACCGTAGAGTTCAGTAGCAACCACACTGCTAAAGCTCTTCTCTAAAATACATTTTCTTACAGAAAGAAATGTTGCTGTTTGCCTAAAGGTTGTTTCAGTATGAAACTGGTCTTCTAAAATGGATTAAGTAACCCAAGAGGCGAAATTTTTTCTTGATGCTGCTGAATAGGACCCATAGACTTTACTCCATATTGAATTTGGTAATTGAAGGGAGGAGAGGCAAATTCAGCAGCAGAATTAACAGGTTGTTACTCCCAGAAAGAAGTGGAGAAATGGAACCACAGCTTCTCAGCAGGGTGAATGCAGCCAGCACCTTCCTGTGCCAAACTCACAAATGGACCTTTATGGTGCAGCCCCAACAGCATCCATCCCACACCAAGAGCATCTTTGACCTTGGGGAGACAGGAAAGAAACTGGAGGAAATCATCCTAAACCACAACTTGTTAGTGCCCACTCCCCTTACAAGATGTTTGGAACAGCAGCTAGAAGGCATTGGGATAAAGGAGGGATTTTCAGGTAGGTAAATGCCAAAATACTGCAGAAAGTTAAAATTTGGATTAAATTAGCTCCAGATATCACGTGCATTCATAAAATCAATAGTAGATTTTTTGGTGGATTGCTGCTGCTGCTGAAAAGCCATTTCTTTGTTCTCTCTTCCTTTGTGAGTGGGACAGTGTAACCATCATTTCAGGGTTCTCCTTGGCTTGAGTTCCCTCTCCTTCAGAATGGGAATGGCTGGCCAAAGGCAGCACACTGCCTGCACCAAACCTCTGCAGGGAATCCAGACAATGTAACAGGGCTGTTAAATCCAGGCCTGCCCAGAAGTGTAGGGAGAGCAGGTGGCAGTCTGAAGCAAAAAGTCTGCACACAGTCTGGGAAATCGGAACTATTCCTGACAAATCTCGTTCTTACTGCAGGGAGAGCCACTCTTCAAACCCCAAGCAAATATCTTACATCACCTTAGGGAAGCAAATACTTCAGACCAAGTTTCTGTCCTTGCACTAAGAATCTTCCCCATCATCCCTACAACCTGCTCTTTATTCTTGCTTTTTCCAAAGGCAGTGAGGCAGTTACCAGGGACTCTCCTGTTCTCTGCCAAGGAGCCCTGCACAGAATAAAATTTGCATGACTGGCTTTTCTTCTTTTTGTCCAAGGAGACTTCCTGGACAACTGATCTTTCAAAAGCAGCGACCTTCAAACTGTTACAAAGAAAAACATCTAAGCAGTGCTAAGTTACTTAGAAATATTTTCATGCTCAAACAACTGAAAAATTATTCTGTATATTCATAGTTCCCATAAGTGCTCACTTCTAGGCAGGGATCAATCTGTCAGATTTTTAGATCATTACATAGATTTGAGAAGTCTTTTAAGAGTCTTCAAAAAATGTCCTTTCAGTCAGATGCACAGCACTGCTAACAAAATCCTGTAACTCACATCAGTGATTTGCCTCAACACTACTTGGAATAATAAAATATTCATAAAAAACCCTACTGAAATAGATTATCTCATCAGCACATGGTGATAAGATTAAATTGTTTGGCATTAGAAGTGATAAGGATTATCATATCAGTGTTTAGCTTGTTGAAATCATATTACCTAGTGCCATTGACGGTAATCACATTGAAATTCTGGATAATTTCAAATGATTCAGTAATAATTACCACACTGTGCTGTAGGCAAAGGGAGATGCTGGAATCTGCACAGCCAGTGCTGAATTTGTACAATGACTCAGTGTGATGGGATTTGTACCTTAAGAAAATTGACTGAGCTGATTCCCCTTAGTCTTTCCTTTGGGGAATGTACTGCTCCAAATCAGAGCAGGGCAGGAGGGAAACTGTATGGAAATTATTTTTAAAATGATCCAGCTGCTCTACAGCTCCTTAGGAAATTCAGGACAAGGTTTGGGCTCTTTGGGGTAGGGAGCAGCCTACTGTGGTCTGTGTTTATGCATTATTCTTGCAGGCTCCCAGACCATGTGGCAACACAAGTAAATAGCCAGTGATGTCACATGCAGTGAGAACTTGAGCACAGAGCATCTCAGTTTGGCTGAACAGATGCAGCTTTGACACACACTGTTAGGCAGCCACTGTCACAAGAAGTGGCCTAAGAGCTTAACTTTTATAACCTACTGTTATTTTTTTACTGTCTTCAGTGTGCTCAACCTCCCAGACACACCCATACACAATATAGCAACTGCCAACCTCAGAGAGAGCTTATGCTTGATGGAAAGCCACAAAATAAATAAGTAGGTACATAAACACTGAAAAGATGATAGATGGTGAGAACAGACTTACTTATCCCTATTTGGACCCCTGCAAGCACTTAAGTTTGTATGGGGATATGTTTTCTAAGACAACTCATAGGTATAATTCTGTGAAGTGAGAACTGGTGGGCAGGCACAGGATGGCACATAGGAAAGGAGAGGATCTGTTTCCATATGTTACATGTGCTTGTTCTTTCTCAATTCCTTTATGTGTAAATTGGTCTCCTGCCCTTACTAAACTATTATACAGAAAGGATGATCTTAGAAACAGAATTGGTGTCAGGCAGTGAAGCATCAAGCTCTTTCTGCCAGCCAACCAAGCAGCCGCATGACCACCACGTCTTCCCTTGAACTCATTTATCTTTTGTTACTGCTTAGAACACTAACTGAACACTGTCTAATTTTAGAAGGCAGTTCTGCAACCCTTGCAGTGAATAATACTTGTTCTGGCCAATAGTCCCAAAAGGCACAAGTAGGAGTGCCAGAATCACAGAAACACAGAGCTGAGACAGAGCTCAAGAGGTCATGGGGTCCCTCTGATCAGACCTGTCTTTCTGGGCTGACACTCACCCAGACACAGACCCCCCATGCTGGAGCTTTACTATTCCCCAGCAATCCATCCCATGATTATTTCCCCACCCCTACCTGATAATATTTTCCTTGAAATCAAATAATCTTCCTGATTAAAATCACATCAATCATCTTTTACTATCTCTCTTTCAAAGAAAGCAGATTATCACCCTTCATTTACTTCTTCATTGGACTGAAAAAAAATAATCCAATTCTTTAACTTTCTTCATTCATCCTCTCGTTATTTCCTCTGACTTGCTCTAGATGTTCCCCAGCTGGCTTGCATCTCCTTGGGCAGCGCCCCCAGAGTGGTCCTGCTGCTCCCCAGTACTGCTGATGAGCAGAGGGGGGCTGTGTGTCCCAGGCCTCTGTCCCTGCTCTGGGGCACTTCCCTTTTCACAACACCAGGCCACTGTTGACTCATGCTCAGCTTGTGACACCCAGATTATTTTCTGCTCTATCTGCTATTAGCAAGCTGTCCTCTGTCATGCCTTTCCACAGTGAATTGTTCTTGTCTAAATGTTTTCTCTTGCATCAGTCCCTATTTAACCTCATCTTCTCCTGGACTGTAACTTTCAGGGGCATTCTGAATTCTATGCTTGTACTCTACCATATCAGCAGTGCATACAAATGATAAAGAAATGCTTCCACTTCTATCATCCAGGTAACAAACATACTGGGACAAGGACAAACTAACAGCTGAATTCTGTATCTCTTCTATTAGGCAATACTGTCTAATAACTTCGCATCTAAGGAATTATTGACCCAGATAAATACAAGTGAACTTCAGCCAGAGCTGAGAAATGAGGTCCTAAGCATACAGATGTCTTAGTAACACCAAGGTTTGCAGGTATTTGTTCCAGCAGGAGAGCAATAAACAAGAATGGGCAGTTAAAGCCCATTTGAAAAAAATATTGGGCAGCTACAGTAATTTTCATGCCATCAATTTTCTTTCCATCAGCCACGACAGTTACATTCACCACAGGAAACCCACTACAATCTGTCACAATACAGGCCTTACACTTTTGGACTTAAAACATTTTGAAATACTTGTTCATAATTTTTCAAAATCCTACACATAGATATAAATATAAAGATTAATTTAATTTCCCTGGTTTCTTGTTTCAGCTCTTACTCAGAAAGACTGACACAAATAAAGTTGAATACACACAAACATTTTACTGTTAGATATTTCAATGACCAAAGTAATTGGGATCTGCAGTCTCAAAGAAAATAAAATCTGGGGGCTGTTTTTTTGAACCATTATATCAGATTTCAGATTGAGTCCAGACAAGCACAACATCTAATACTGTTTAACAATGGATACTTTGGGAAACAGGGTAAGGAATAAATTAATAAGTGGGTGCTTCTTTGTCTGGCACCCTCCCCAGATCTATCAGTGGCTTAGGTATTTTCTGAGCATTTCTTTTTGCAGTTGGGTCATCACATGTGCAAGCTTCTACCTGGCTAATTTCAGTCCACAATTTTCTAACAACTTTCAGTATTCCTTAAACTGAAATGGATAGTATAACCCCTGGAGTCTCACATTGCATGCAGTGCCAGGGCTCTATTGATTCTGAACTCACAATGCCAATATGCACCCATCAGTGATTCGGCCTGAAACAGCTTTGAAGATTTGTCAGAATCTATCACATGAAAACTAAAAGGACAGAAGAAGTGACTGTAAAATTATTCATTTTTCCACAGGGACATGAAAAAAAGGACAGTCTTTCAAGGATTAGGATAAATCAGCTGCTACAATCAAATCATCAAATGCTGCAAAATTGAAAGGCAATTCCAAGTCCTGCTGAAGCCATGTGAGGTCAAAATTTTAATGAAGTTCCACCAAAAATGCAAAAGCAGTAATTGCATGACTGAACTGAAAATCTGAGAAACAAGGTCTAAAAGGAAATAACATTATTATAACAAATGTTACATTTACAATTGCTGCAACATTAGCTCAAACATTCTTAAACTGCACATCAAAGAAAAAGATAACTCATTTTCCACATTGGGGCAGATTTTCTCGGCTCAGTTCCTGTGTGCTTAAAGATAAAAGATATGCTTGTCAAGCAGTTTGTAGATACATGGAGAGCAGGGAGGGACAATGCCCCATTTCTACCTCAAGAGTCCTTTTATCTCTCATGAATTTATATGTGCTTGGCCTTTTTATTTTAACTTTACAGCCTCCACTGCACCACCACAAACATCCTGAGTGTGCAACACTTGGTTTATTTCCTTTCCTGTAATTCATACCTTCTACTCTGAAGCTTTGCACATGCAGAATATAAGGCGAGTCAAATTGCAAGCAGTGAGACCACTCATGTATGTGTTGGTTGAAATGGAAAGAAAAGAAAATGCCATCTCATTTGAAAGTGAATTTCAGTTGCCCATTCTGTTTGCAAGCGTCCCCTTCAGTGTGATTGCTCCCATGCCATTTCTCAGAGGAACAAAAATGTATAAATAGACTCTGACCCCTTTTATTGCACAGTGTGTTAAATGGGAAAGTTAAGGAAAATAACTGTAACCTAATAAAAATTCAGAGGCACCTCAAAACGTTAATGAACACTTTATTATTACAGATATGGAAAGTACAGCCCCATAACTACACATTGCTTTTGGGGCTTGCAAAACATAAAAATTACATTCTCTTGGGTAGTTTGACCGTTTTTTCATACCACACCTATTGTACTTTTTGCTGTTGAGATCGAATACAAACCATTTTCGTGATATTTTCTGATAACTGCTGATTAAAGGAATATGGAAAAATACATGGATACAGAACAAGGAATCAAGAAACCTGGGCTGGGCTTTTTTGCTGTGCTGCTTTGTCCATGACATAACCACAGACTTTGATTTCAATGACTCAGTCTTCTCATCTGTAAAATGAGGATAACATCTGAATGTCTCTCAGTGGAATGGTGAAATTTGATTTCAGCATGTGTAAAAAGGATATGGAGATTGCTAAGTGGCAAGGTGTTATTACCATATATTATAAATATAAACCTAGGAAATTTGGCATTGAATGTGTAGAGGGTTTTTCCCCTTTAGTTGCCCTTTAGTTTTAAATACTACTAGTAATAATTGACATTCTATTAACACTGAAACAACAGACAAAGGATTCTGTGCACACACATATAGCCAACATAAAAAAATGAAACAAAGAACAGGGCAAGTCTGTGGAGTCTGTGGTCTGAATATTCAAGCTAAAATGGAACTCTATTTGGAATATTTAAAAGGTTCCTTTTTCATTCTCTTTAAATACTACCTGATCTTACTGCTACTTTTTCTGCATTCATCACTATTATGGGTTAATTTTTTGGCCCACTGGAAGGCAAACTTTCTGTTCATGATTGCAAAGGGAGTTTCCTGCACAAGGCCCAAAGAGCCTGCCCTTTGGAATGGCCATGGATGCTGCTTTACCTTCACTCTTCTCAGAGTGCAAACCCAGACGCAAAACGAGATTATTCCCAAATTTATGGATACCCAACTAGAGCAGCATCTCTCCCTGAGAGCTAATGGAAGGCAACTCATCATGGTTAATAACACATTAGTTTAGGTTGGAAGGGACCTTAAAGACCATCCAGTTCCAAGCTCCTTGCAGTGTTGGGATGACATTTGCAGTTGTTGTGGGGACACAAACTGCCCCTGCCCTGTGGGGTATCTGGGGAGCTGTGCTGTGCCCTGCCAGGCTCCCCTCAGCACTGGCCACCAGGGACCACCATGGCTCCCGTGGGGCGGCCAATTTTATTGGCCCCTTTGGCAGATGTTCATGGAATATTCACGATATTCAACCCCTAAACCATTAAACCAAAGGCATATTTAAGAGGTTTCTGGATCTGGCACTGGGTGATGTGGTTTAGTGGTTGCAGGGCCAGCTCTGAGTGGACTTTATGATCATGAAGGTCTCTTGCAGCCTTGACAATTCCATGATCCTAAACCACATCGCTCAGCGCCAGATCCAGACAGCTCTTAAACACCTCCAGGGATTGTGACTCCATCTCCTCCTTGTGCAGCCCATTCCAACACCTGACCACCTGAACAGTGGATTTCTTTTTTCTAATCTGAATCTCTGCTGTCGCCGTTTGAGGCCGTTTCCTCTCCGTGCAGACCCGGCAAACGAGAGCGGCCCCAGGTCACTACACGCTCCCGTCAGGGGTGATGAGCTCCCCCTGAGCCTCCTGGAGTCCCCGGCTCCCTCAGCCGCTGCCCATCAGACTCCCAGTGCGTCCCAGTTCCCCACTTTTGGTCTCTCCCAGTTCCCCAGTCCTTGCAGGAGGCTCCCTGCCCCCGGCCGGACCCGCTCCAGCAGTCCCGTCCCTGTGGAAGCGCAGCCCGAGGCAGCGCCCGGCGCTCGCCGCGGCCGCGCCGGATGGACGCGGGAGCGCTCCCGGGGCCGGCAGGGCGGGAGCGGGCGGAGCCTGCGCACTGCGCCCCGCGCCCCGCGGCCCGCCCGGCACTCCCGCGGCCCGGCGCTGAAGATGGCGGAGGGCGGTGCGGCGCCCCCGTCCTGCGCTTCCTCCTCCTCCTCCTCCTTGAAGGGGCTGCGGGAGCAGATGGGTGAGAGCGGGCAGGGAGGGGTAGCACGGGGGATGTGGAGGGGTCCGGCGGCCCAAGGGCGCGGCTGGCGCCGGCCGCCCCCCGGCCGCCCCGCTGGACGTCCGGCCCCGTCCCGGGGCGGGGAAGGGGCACCGCGAGCGGAGGCCGCCGGGGCTGCCCGGGCCCGGGCCCGCTGCCTGCCCGGTCCGTGCTTCCCGCAGCTCCGGGCGGTGATTGCTGCCTCGGGACCTCCCGCAGCTCGTGGGCTCAGCGCAGGCGGTGCGGGGAGGCTGCGTTACACGAGCCGCCCGTTTTTCACCGGTTCTCCAACTTGGCGGTGTCTGCTGGCTCTTGCTTTCGGAGGGTTTGCCCCAGCGATGTGTTCGGTCCCGAGTGCAGAAGGCAGAGACAGCCCCTGGCATTGATTTCTAATCAAAGATTGAATAATTCCCGATTTTACTTTTCACCTTTTTTTTTTTTCTAACTGGTGTTAAAGAGGGCTGAAGAAGCTCTGCTTTGGTTTTGTCTTTGGCTGTGCTTACGTGCCTATTTATTCTTAAGGTCCTTAATAATATACTCTGCCGCGAGTATTGTGCATGCACGATATGTGTTTGCAGCAACATTTCTTGGTACATCTCCATGCAAAAGCTTTGTGGGTGAGCATTAGAAAAGATAAACATTTACTTATTCCAGTCACAAAAAACAATAAGTAAAGAGACTTGTGGTTTGATCTAAGCTAACTAACTAGGACTAGGTGCAGCAACTACTCTTGAGAGCCTCTTGCATGATTGTTTTCAGTGTATCTGTGTAATTACATAAAGAGGAGTGCTGGCAAAGGGTCCTGAATGCACAACTCTCATCTGGCATTCTTCTTCAGTGTGTTGGGTGTTGGAAATACTATTTAATTACTTTTAGTTTCTGTTTCAAAATTAAGACAGTTTAGTGCTCCAGAAGGATAAAGATCTGCCAAAAGATAGCACTTCTCACCTGCAAAGGCTGTGTCTGTTTGAACCTTATTCTTCCTGCTAGAACTGCTGAATTTTATTTTGCATATGGGATGCACTTACATGGTGGCTGCTAAGTTTTTCTTAGGATGGGCACCCATATTTGGTTACAGCTGTCATGACCTAGATTTAGTCCCAAAATCACAGAGGAAATGCTCCATGGGCCAGGCAGCTCCATCTCCCTTCAGATATGCACATGTTGTAATATGCACATCATGTTGAAAAAAACAACCCCCCTCCCTAGATCCTGGAAAGGCTAGACCTTGAATTTTTTTCCCTGAGGGGGTAGAAGTCACTGAACCAGAATCTGAACTTCAGTGTACATAGAATGCATTTGTAGCAGTTATGTGCTCAAAGATAAACTCAATGCTAATGTGCAGTGAATCAATGCTGTCTGTGAGCTCTCAGGCTGCTGCAGCTCTGCTCCCGACTTCTAGTCAGTAGCACTCCCTGGAGAGAGCAAATGATGTTTAGAAATCATCCTTGCAATCCAGCGGTTGACGGTGGAATTTGCAGGATAATTTGCCACAGTATTTGCTGCTCTTTGGAGAAGTTGTGAGCAGCAGCCAAGTCTGATATCGCAGCTGTTTGGAGAAGATGTAAAAAAAAAAGACACCCAAAGGAACCTCGAGGTTCAGTCCCACGCTCCCCTTGGGCGTGTTTGGGGAGGGATAGAACTTCCTACTTGTCTGAGTTCACTTGGCTGCGTGGGGGGACTCCTCACTTCCAAAATACCTGCAAACAAGAATGCTTGGAGCCAGTTTCTGCTGCTCTGGGGGCAGTTGTGTACTTTGGTGTCTTCATCAATCTGGAGAACAAACATCCGTGCAAATAAATACAGTATTGTGTGCCTTTAGAAGTTTGTCAGTGAACTTGTGTCTGGGAATCTCACCTTTAAAGACAATAAATAAAGAGAATCTTGCTGAGAAACCACTGCTCTTTCTGGCAGCCTGGCTAAGAGGTGTATTTACTTACTGTTTGTATAGTCACCTTCTGCATAGGTACCTTAGTTGGTCCTTATTAAAGGACACTTCTGGGCTCTTGTTCTGTTCACTTCTGCTCTCTATGACCAGCTCTCTTGATGGTGCTTGTTAATTTTTAAGCCTTGCACATGTAGAATCCCACGGTGCCACTTGTAACTAACTTCCAATTTTGTATGTTTAGCAAGAAAAATATTCTCTTAAATTCAGTCTAGTGTTGAGGTAAGGAAAAGGTGTTTCTCCTTCTTTGAGAGAGTATCAACTGTAATTAAGATTCTGCAGGCCAACTCATGCCTGCAGTGCCAGTTCTGCAGTTCCTTTGTAATAATTTTCTGCCCTGACACACTTGTCCGATCTTATTTCCTTTATGTGGATGACAAAAAGCAGAATCTGCTACCACAACTAGAAGGCAGTTAAGGTACAACTAGAAGGCAGTTAAGGTTTCTGAACATCACTTAACATTAGAAATGAATTGTAGTTGTACACTGAACCAGCAGTGCATAGATGGCAGTTGCTTACCCCATTTTTGTTATCCATGCTTGCTGCTGTCATCCCTCAGGGATGAGGAGGAATTTTTGATCCTATTCTAATGCCATAAGTACTGCTGAGCTTGTTAAGATGTGAGAAGAGGAGAATAGTCGGGTACTTGTGGTTTATCCAGTAAGTGAGGTTTTCCTTGAGTAGTGTGGGTAATCAGAGGGAAAATACCTGTAATTTATGCTGCTGTAGCCTACATTTATTGTCTTCATTTTCACTGGAATACTGAAAACTCTCTTTCATAGTATAGGTGGTAGAGAATGTTTGGATTTTTTTACTAGAGCTTGGTATTCCTGTGCTGTTGCCAGGATATCCACTCATGTATTGAATTGCTGTTGCAAAGGTTGTTCAAAACAGTATATTTAAATGCTGCTCATACATATTTTCCTTTCCAGGACCTGCATCATCTTTTGGGAAACCTATCTCAGGTTTGGGGAAAAAAATAAAGTGCCTTTTTCAACTAATGTAGCTGCAGGCATAAATTCCATGACCTTGTTGGAAGTTTTCTAATAAAACAACAATTTCATTCCATGTAATCAGTTTTTTTCTCCCCGTGTAAGTGGCACTGTCTGGCTTTGCCCATTTTGCCCAGACCACAGTTCTTAGCAACAGCTTTATCAAGTGCATGTACACAGAATTGGCATGAAAAGAGAATGGATGGATAACTAATAGTACAACTTCATTGCTCAGGCAAGTAGTCAGGGACATGCACAGATTTATGTGGTCTCTAGATAACAGTTATAAAACATAAGAACACAAGTTTACACCAACACCTGTAGGAGTACTAGAGAACTCTTGGGTACAGTCTTGGTCCCACAACAGAAGATGGTCAGAGGAAATTATTTGGGATCCAGAAGCATCTGTCAGTCAGACAATTGATGAGTTGATCTGTGTGTCGGAGCTGCTTGCTGGAAGACAGAAAGAATTTACTTATGAGTTTGGATCCTTTAAAGCCTTTGGGATTTGCAGTGTGGCTGTCAGCAGAGGTAGGCTTTAGGTCTTGCCTGGGAAGCAGCAAGACAAGGAAAGCATTTCTTTGCCAGGCTTCTCACAGTGTGGGAGTGCTGCATGAAAAGCATCTTGAGCATTCAATTTTTGTCTTACTTGGTGATGTTTGAATGAGTGGCTGGTACAGGTCCCATCTGCAGAGCAAAGGCAGCTCATCACTGGGGCATCCAGCTCATGACCACTGGGGCTGGCTTCAATTTCTTGATTCATCAAAATCCTCAGGACTCTGTAGAAAGTTCTAAGGGTTTTTTGTGCTTCGTCTTTTTTCCCTGCATGAAAGTAGTAAGACTGCCTTGCAGAGTGCCAAGGCAATAAGTGCAAAGAACTGCACAGAAATTGGATTTCATGTAGATCTCAGTGGTGAGAGAACATTCCCAAATCAGGCTGAGAACTTAATGTAATTGTGATGGCTATGAGCTCTAATTTCATTTTCTTTTTGTTCAGGGAAATACAATCATATAGGGTAGGGATAATTTCATGCTGATTCAGAAAGATGAATGCTATGTATTGAGGTGCTTAGCATTCTGAAGGTAACTTCCAGTTGTAAGTAGTTTATAAAAGGTTTTATTAGAATTTAAAACTTTAAATTCTTGAGATTTCGCCAAATATATTCAGAAGAGATATGCTCCTTGCTCTAAGGAGAAAAAGCCAAACAAACAAAAAAACCACCCAAACCATGTGAATATACAGCATATTTTTTTCAGTTTCTTGTGTTGAGTGTTCCGTTCTCTACATATTTCTTCATGTGTTGAAATTGCAGAATATAAATTTGGCTTCCATGCTTCAATTCAGATGAAACTATTTAGCAAATAATGACTTGCAAGGGTCATAACTCCAGTGGTGAGAGCCCAGAGATGCTGTGGCTTACACTCTCCCTAACTGTGCGTAGTCTTAAAATATGACTGGAATTAAGGACTGCTATTTCTTCATACAGTTGTGCTTTTCAAAAAGAAAATAGGGGAGTACTGATATGCTGTTATTAATTTTCAGTTCTTAAAGGTGATAAAAGAGTAAAGAAGGGTTACTATGGGTTACTGTAAGATAAATGCAAAAAATAATCTAGGTTATTCCTGATAATAGGGGTATCAAAAGCTGCTGATTGTCTTTAAATTTGATTAAATAATTGGAGATGCTTGCAGTCCTCTTGTGAAAGAACACCCTGACAAATAAAATTCTGAGCATGCAATTTTAATGACTTCTGTGAATATGACTTATCAGATTACTTGTGGTACTTTAAAATCCAACTGGGACTGCAAATTTCTTGTCTGCCACAAATAAATTAGTGCCGTTTAGCTTCCAATTATGCAGCTTACAACCAGGTTAATCTTAATTGATTATATGCTTTCAGTGTGTTTGTATATGCCTGTCCAATAATCAAAACTTTTGTAGATGTTGGTGGTTCGAGTTTTTTGGATTGTGGGGTTTGTGGAAGAAAAAAGTGTTGCTCAGAATTGTTTATGTTTGAAAGAGTCAGAAACCTCCACTGTGCTGTGTAATGCCTCTGCATAAAGGGACACCAGCCTTTGCTTTTAAGGAAGGCTGACATAGTTGCTTGGCATTTGTTTTCATCTAAATTATTTTTATATTCCAGTCAATTTGGAAGTTCTGCTTTCTAGGTGAAGGATCCCCAGCTGATGTTGCCTTTGAAGAAAGCAGTTACCACTGGCCATGCTCAGAATACCTCTGTCTTTTCTCATAGTGTTTTTTTCCGTTCATAATTCACAGGGAACTTCTAAAATACTCCTTTATGAGTACTTAACTGACTCTTAATTTACAGACACTCTCTGTTGTTTAAATGCACTGACCTGAATCTTGGGAGAGAGAATAGATATTGTAGTGCCTTGTTCTCTGGGCAAGTGTTTCAAAGCTTCCAAGTGTTAGAATTCCTCTCCCAAGCCCAAGAGGGCTTGGCTACAAGAATATGGGAATATTGTAGGGATCTTTGTGCTTAAAAAACATAATTTAATAGAATTTATGAATTTATTAATTTCAAACCTTATCCTCTGTTTAGTTTTGCCAAGAGAACTTCTTAGAGGAACATTTTTGGAGCACAGAGTTGATCAATATTATTGTGTGTTGTGTTCTGGACATTAAAACCAAGGACACTCATCTCTAGACCAGATCAGTGAATGTCACCTTACTCACATTCAAATGTCTTTAAAAGACTTTCTGCCTCTGGGTAATGAATTTAGAAATAAATGTGGTCTCTTTATTTGTCTCTAGCTCTTTTTTCCTGCTTGCTTTTTTTACACCCATTTGCCACTTTTCACTTATCCTTCAAGCTCTTTGGGGCAGGAACTGATTCATGGTTACTTTGCTGGGGTCTTACACTGCACGTATTGGAGTGTCCCAGAGCCTTCATTTTTTAATTAGCTGGGAGAACTGTACAGCTTTAAGAAAATTTCCAGTTTATTTCCTTTTACATTTTGCATTCCCCTTTTCTGCTTTTGACAGAGGATTTGCTGCATTAAACACACTGTGGACCTGTCAGTGTCCTGCAGCACTTGCTGTATTGAGTGATTTGATTTGAGACTGGCCTGTGGGGGTAAATGCCAGCACCAGTCTCTCCTTCTGAAATACACAGACAGTGTTTGAATGAGCTCGAAATTTTCCATGAGAAATTCTTCAAGTGTAAAAAGCAAAAGCAGTAGTTTTCACTGCTGTCTTGGAAAGGAACTGCTATCCTTGCACCAAAAGAAAGCTCAAAATGGAGTTTTCCCAGGGTTTGTCTGAGTCCGTTGTGACTCGCAGTGCTAGGCTGTGGTCTGGGCTGGCATTGTTTGGCCTGGGTGAATTAAACAATAGGCACAGCCTGCAAACAAGAGCACAGAAGCGTTTTCAAGGCCGTGCCTCTAGCAAGCAAAAAAACCCCAGACTGTTCAGGAAAGAGGGAAGTCATGGAGAGAAGTTAGTTATTGCCAGTGCTACAGATAGTGCACGGCAGGGGAAGAAACAATACAATGAAAAAAACAGATGTGAAATAAGAGAAGAGAGCAAGGGCTTGTCTTGAAGTTACTTTGGCCATGGCTTGCAGGAGTGTGAAGAGGAGTCAGTGTTAGGCAGCCCCTGGAGTTGGAGGAGTAAAGCAGAGAGCTGATTTCTGTCTGTAGCTTTTGCCAATGCTTGAGCTAGAATTCCAGTGGGAACTGAGCTGTGCTGAGGAGGTTAAAGTAGGACTGCTCTGGCATCTGTGGAGCCTGTCCTGCATAGAGGAACAAGATACGTGCTCCTGAGGCACTGGGCAGTGCTATTAAATAGAGACAATTATTTGTACAGCAGACTGGTTATTGATAATCTTCCATTTTACCTTTTGGGTCCTTCTGTAGCTGTTAAACCTGTATCTAGTTCTGTTCAGTTGAGAGTGTTAAATCTGTATACCGCTATCTATAAACATTGATGTCACATAACTAGTAAATTTCACAATGAATCCACTTGAAATTATCTAAGGGCATATTCATTGTGTAAACTGCTTTCATTTTAGTCCTGTGTATTAGGATACTTTGGAATTTCCAGTATGCAGAAACAGGTAAATATTTCAGCTAAACTTGAGACGGTTCACAAGGGTCTTTGTGAGAGTGGAGTTTCTGCTGTCATTCCACTTAATTTCTTTCAAGAGATGAATAATAATACACCCCACTAATAAAGAACCCCAAATTGTGGAAGACAGGTATCTTTTCCAGAGAAGGAGATAGATTTATCTTGTGAGCCCTGTGTGCACAGCACAGACAGTGCTTCTTACTAACCTTATGATGGCTTCTGCAAGAGTTGGTGACATGTCTTTGTCCTTTCTGAGCATGTGCTTCTTGCTTTTTCCATTAAGTAGGAAGAAGCATAACTCATGGCTGAGCAGTGTGAGGTTAAAATAAGAGAACAAGTGACAGTGGGACCAGTGAGACTCCACAGGTGTGTTTTCAGTAGAAGGTAGTGAGGATGGTGTGCCTGTTGAGCAGTGGTGTAACATCTCTGACTGTAGAAAGTTTGTGGAGATGGCTGCTAATTCTGTTAAGGACAAATTTCAATGCCTTGGTCTGTGCTTATATTACAGTCAAGTTTGGTTTAGATTATGTGCTTCCCCTAGGACAAAGTGTGCAGAGATCAATGCAAAAATTAACTAGCAACCTTCCTGGTGCCTTTCAGCCCTAGGCTGAGTACACAGTATGAGTATCATACATCTTTGAGATTGCTCAGCTGTATCTTTGCAGGTTTCCTTATAAGAATAAGTAATTTTGTTAATTATGTGATTTAAAAAAAAATCTAGGTCTTAATCCAAATGTGGATGCTTAAAGCTGAGTAAAAACTTAGGTTCTTGCAAGTATGTCTCAAATACTTACTCGTGGAGCTGCTAATTCATATACTGCAAAGGAATGCTTGTGTTGGGTTTTCCAGTGGGATCAAAACTTATGATGAACTGAAGAAATCACCTTGAACTTCCTTGAGCTTTGGGAGCAAAACCAGAATGTTGTACAGAACTACCTGAGGAAATGGTATTAAAGGGAGGAAAGCAGATAAAGGTAATAAAATAGGTATCCCATGTAGGGAATAACTATAGGACGAAGTTTGCAAATGGAGTCTGGGATAGGGATAAGACAACAGGAGGCTCTTGTAGCCTGCTGAAGCTGAGTGTGTGCACTGCTTTCTGGAGATCTCTGTGCTTCCCATCTGGTGACTGCCCAGACAAAACAGGAGAACCATCTGCCTCCCAGCTGGTCCGTCAGAAGGTGCCTACAGGGAAGCTCACGTGTTTGTTTGTGGAGCCTGTCAGTCCTTGCAGCCCAAAGATGGGATGTGAGGATCAACGGGGAGAGACAGAAAAGGGGAAAACGGGGAAAAGAGGAATGCACACAGAGAGGGCTTTCTCTTCATCATTAGAAACTTTCTGTGTTGTTCACTTGTTTGTGTGAAGGTGCATCCTTCCTCTGGTGTCGTCTGAACAAGGAGTAGTGGTGTAAAAACCAATACCTAGTTTTTCTTAAAGCTTCAAACATATCTTGCATCTGTTTGTCTTAACCTATGCTAATTAATGATTGGAAATCAGCTTAAAAGGCAGTGCATGGAAATCTCGAACTTGAATGCTGACTTGCCTCATCTTTCCTGAAAGTATGTACAAAACTTCTAAAGCATCTGAACACTTGCTGGCAAACAGTAGCTCCCTGTAGTGGAGCAAGACAAGAACGGAGGTTTGCAGATTTGGCACAGTTTGCTATAAAATCAGAGATGTTTTGCTGGAAGGTTCATTTTTGATTCATGGGTTGCTTATTGGCTTCTTGTTACCTGCTTTAAACTTTTGTGGACGCACTTAGAATCATAACAATGCTTAACATTCAGGAGCCCTCCTAACACCCCCCATTTCAGAAGCTTTAGTCTGGGATTTTTTCGTTTGCTTTGCATAACAAGTCATTAAATCATAAGAAGCAGAAGGATTGCTGTGAAAGTCAGCACATTCTGCTCTCCTCTGTAGTTCCACGAGGGAAGGGAAGGGAAGGGAAGGGAAGGGAAGGGAAGGGAAGGGAAGGGAAGGGAAGGGAAGGGAAGGGAAGGGAAGGGAAGGGAAGGGAAGGGAAGGGAAGGGAAGGGAAGGGAAGGGAAGGGAAGGGAAGGGAAGGGAAGGGAAGGGAAGGGAAGGGAAGGGAAGGGAAGGGAAGGGAAGGGAAGGGAAGGGAAGGGAAGGGAGAGTGGGGCAGTGTCTGGCAGGGGATGGGATGGAAGGCCTGGAGCTCACTGGGTGAAGGGATGGAGCTGCTTCAGTCCCTAATGAGGTTTACTAAGAACAGCAGTGGGTTCTTTGCCAGTCTTGGCAGGGGCCAAGGGTATTAGCCGTGTGCCGGGGTTGAAATAGAAATCAAGGTTTATTTTTAGCGCCGGTCTCTTCAGGGCATATTGGAAACCTGATCAGGGAAGGGAAGTACTGTCATGCTCAGTGTGAGGGAGGCACCTCAGCACCTGCACTGTCAGGGGATCGTGAGCTGGAAGTGGGAGCGTTGGATTTATCTAGAATGTCACCTCCTGGTGCTGCTGTGGGTTTGGTTTATCTCTGATTTGCTTGGCCAGATCTGGAGTGCTAAATGGTGATGAGGGCACAGAAGGAAAACTACTTCCCAAATTACCTAATCTTTTCATGGTTCAAATAGCTCTATTTTATTATGCATGAATGCAGATATTATTATTAGCCTCATGCATGGCTTATATTTTGATTAATTTTACCTGGAGCACTTAAAGGTAAACTACTGTAAAATAAACACACAAATTATGCTGATCACAAAATATTGTTGTGAAAGACTACTGTGGGAGGGCAAACTCGGAATAGAAATGAGATATGATTTGACTCTAAGAGAATTTTTCCTCTCCAGGGAGTTTGCTGAATATGTCCATGAAGGCACCCCCCCCATTAATGCAACATGTGACACAGATTCTAGTGAAATGGTTGTTAACTGGTTTCCTGTTCTGGGTATCCTGATTCATTACAGAGGTATTAGGCTCTGTATTTTACAGAAATATATTTTGTGGAAAATTCTTTTCCATGACGCTTCACTCCATAGCAGACTGCTACATTCATTATGGAAAACTAGGCAGAGAAATCATACATATCTGTGCCAAAAACCATTTAAATATATTAATTATTAAGGTTTATTTTATCATATCAAAGCAAAATAAGATAGGTATTTCTTAAAGATTGCATAGTGCAACAACATGCAATGCATTTTCTTTTACTGTAGTAAAATGTGGACTTTGAAAGTCACAGTTTTGTATTGTAAATTTACCATGAAATTGTCAAGGGCCATAAAACCTGTCTGTTGACTAGGAACTTGGTGAAATTGAGCTCACGTATCTCAGGAATGTATCTAATGTGATGTCTGTTCACCTTTTATTAATATTCTGTTCAGATCCTCAGTTCACATTTGATTCTGGCTTTCTCTTGGTTAAATGGATCACATCCATGTGACATGAAGGTGCACACCTTGTGCCTTAAATCTGCTACTTTCAAATGTGGAGGCACATTGTTTCTATGCAAATAATGAAGCATTGAAGGAGTGAACATAAAATATTTTATCTGACATACAAAAAACCTTGATGTGCAGAGTCCTCTGGCTGGGTATTTGTAGAGTTTTTTCACCTCTGTGTCCTCTGCAAGCTGAACTGTTTTTGTAACCCACTTTCCTGTCTTACAGAATCTCAAATAATCTTTTGCAACCTGAATTAATTAAAATAAGCTGACTAATTGTTTTGCAGATGTAACACATTTTTAAATCAGTGCCTTCTAATCATGAACATTATTCCAACTGTACATTTATTTTTGATTGAGTAAATAAATACATAATCCCCCATATCCATTATGGCTGCTTTCTTTGTTCAGTGAGATTTCTAATAGTAAAATACTTCTGCTAATAAAATAAAATTAATATTGTACCTGTTTAATTGCAGGTTGCTTCTTACTATAACTTTGTTATGGAAATTTTGGCTATTTCATCTTTGAGAGTTGAGGCAAAATTGCAGTGTTGGTCTTAACTGAAGCTGGTTTAGGTGCAGAGTGACTTTGTTCTGTTGGGATAATTTCTTGCCTGAGTTAGCTCAGGCTTCCTGGGCACCTCTGTCTCCTCCCTTGAGGAAAGATGTACCTGGATTTCTGGATTTGTCTGAAATCTAAGTGGTATTTCAAGAAGCTTATGTTCCTTCAGCCTTTGTGATGTACAAGGTGTCATTGGATCTGAATGCCCTGGTTGTACATTTCTGCTCTCAGAGCACCTGCGGTGGGATGCTTTTCCTCTGGCTGTTTTCACTTCTATTTGTGTTAGAATAGATAATTCTGTTGTTCTCCACTTGGTGTTTTTTTGGGCTGGATTCCCATCCATGTGACATGCAACAGTGTACAAAAATCAGAATTTTGTCTGACTTGGTCTGATCTAGAGAGTGAAAAAACAGTGAGCCTTGTTTGAGGTATTTTTTTGCCAGTTGGTAGTCTCATCGTGTTGTAGTATATCTGGTCTGTGACTTGTGTGAAAAGAGCCTCAGAGATGTATAGGATTGGGTTGAGGAAGACTTTTGTTTGCTGCTGCAGAGAGAAATTAATTCAAGACATGGCAACAGCTGCGGGTGACAATTTAGAGTTGCTGAATAAGTATTGTAATCAGCATTTATCACTGAAATCACATGGGATTAAACACTTTGAGGTGATTGTTCTTGGGCACAGCCTTAGGGAGGGTTATTACCATGACACAACTAGTTGTCATGGCAATGCATGGAGAAGAGGGAGACTCTTCCTTCCTCTTTTGCATTTTGCACTCCTCTTATTAAAGGGAAGTCAGATCATTGGCAAAGTTGTAGTCTCCATTCTTAAAATAAAACAGCAATTTGTACTATGGGTCCTTCACGTTCTGGGTGAGATCACAGCACATTAGGTGTCCCTTTTGTGGATTTGCCTTTTCTGTGTAAAACTGGCCTCAACTTTCTCATGTGTGGGTGTGTTCCCTTCTTCCCCTGAAGCTGGGTTTTCCATGGAAGCCAGCTGAGCTGCCAGTGCCTGTCAGGCAAGGTGAAACAGGGTGGCAGTGTGTGGGGACACTTCTGTGGAGCTGTGCAGGGCACTGGGGTAATGCTGCCTTACAGGTCACCCTGCCTGCTTTCCCTGTAACTCTTCACACCCTGCAAAGTGATTAGTGAAGGTTGATATCAAAACAAAGAAAATCTGGGGGGAGTGATACAGTAAATTAGTCTCCCTGACTTGTTGATGGATTTTTTTTATTTAGCAAAATGAATATTGGTAGCATTTCCTTTCTGTGTGATTATCTGTGAGTTGTAGCCCTGCATTTTGCTGAAGTTACCTTGGTGAAACTCAGATAATGTGAATGGGTCTCTGCACAAATGCTCAATTTACTGTTTTGGAGTCTAATTTATAATTAAAATTTATTTTTGAAGATCTTGTTTCAGAAGTATTTTGTAAACATCACTCAGTGGTTTACTTTATGCAGCTAATCCCCTTTGTCTTTCATGTCATGGAGTAATGACAGGTCTTCATAGACCTCTCCCTGCTTGGGTCTCATCAGAATATGATTCTAGCAGTGCTATGGGTTATTACATACATGTGTGCAGCCCACAAATGCTCATGTGGTAGCAAAGAGTTTCTATTATTAAGTGTAAGTCACATATAGCTTTGCAAAATAATGGAGTTTGTTTTGGAAGAGGTATTAGATAAGTTTTATCTTTGAAACTCTGTAGTCTTAAAACATAAGGTTTGATAAATGTTTTTACAACAAAATGCTTTGCCAGGTCTCAAGTCTCATTTGACAAGTTTCTCCTTACAAGCTGAGCAGCCCCCAGTTAGTTATTTAATAAAAGCATCAGCAACCTCAAGTAGAATTTTATGTATTTATTTTGGATATTTATTTCATGAGTTTCAGTTGTAGAGCTTTTCTTAATGTGGATTGATTCTTTCTCACAGTTGCTGCAGCCCAAGCCATAGCAGAAGAAAGAAGAAGCCAAAGTGGCATTAGCCCTCTTGCAGTTCAGACCTCAATAAAGACAGCAACTAAACCAGGTATAATTACAGGTCATTGCAATTAATGAAGTGCTGGGCTCACAAGGGAGGGTTGGAAGGGGTTGAAAAGAACATATTTAGAGAGAAGTTTGGTGCTCTTTCTTCAGGAGGCATCAGAGCACGTGGTAGATGGTTTGTAGGTCTGGTTTTGATGACAAATTTCTGTTTTTGACTGACTCAGACTTCAGTTGAAGTTGCCTGTCTTGTAAGCAGGGCATGACAGCAAAGATAAATGATGGTAACTGGGCAAGTTACCAGCTCACTTCTTGCTGAAATTCAAGTTTTTATATCTGCAAAGACTGCCTAAGTCTTGGTTCTGCTTAGTCTGCAAATGAGCTGTCCTACAGTGCTCTGAATTTGTAATGACAGGTGAACTATCTGTTCCCAGATGACATTTTCCTAAATTCCTGTCGTTCTTGTTCATGGGAGTTAATATGTACAAGAATGAGGATCAGGGCTGAATTTGGATTCTCACATGTCTGACTTCTTAGGCTTTCCTTTGTACCTATTGAGCCTTTAATGTGATGTCTGCTTTCTCTTGCACCTGTTAAAAATAGTGTTGTGAGGGAATGGAAAGAGGGAAGAGGAGGATGTTCAGCTTTCTGTGAATTTTTCAGATGGTGTCTTTTATCTCTATATAGAGTGTGCAGTGATTTGGTGGTGTGTGCATCTCTCAGGAAGTTTCTCCTTTTGACAGAAAAGACTTTTGACATTTTATTTAAATTTGAATGTTCAAAGTCATTGACAATTATGTGTCTTCAATTTTTGTTTTGACAGTGATAGATGGTTCCATGCTAAGAACAGAAGAAAGGCAAAGACTGGCCAGGGAGCGTAGAGAAGAACGGGAAAAGCAACATGGTATTTTCATGTTTCACTTAAAATATCATTTTCTAAAATGTTTCTCATACAGGAATTACTGTCCCCCTTACTCTGTGTTTTGTCACTTTTTGTCAGCTTGCTGGGGACAAGAGACAAGGGCTGCTCTTGGTCTGGCATCAGTGTCCATCTGTGAACCTGAATGAAGAAGTTTTTGATTTCAGAGGGGAACATTAGAGAGTTGTAGCTTGTTGAAGCTCTGTGTCACTTCTGACCTTTCATTTCTTAGTGACCACCCAGCAAATTTAGCTAATTCCTTACTGGAAGCCTTAACAAAACCACTTTGGAAAATAGAACTTTAGCTTAGAAGGACAGTGATAGATGGTTCCATGCTAAGAACAGAAGAAAGGCAAAGACTGGCCAGGGAGCGTAGAGAAGAACGGGAAAAGCAACATGGTATTTTCATGTTTCACTTAAAATATCATTTTCTAAAATGTTTCTCATACAGGAATTACTGTCCCCCTTACTCTGTGTTTTGTCACTTTTTGTCAGCTTGCTGGGGACAAGAGACAAGGGCTGCTCTTGGTCTGGCATCAGTGTCCATCTGTGAACCTGAATGAAGAAGTTTTTGATTTCAGAGGGGAACATTAGAGAGTTGTAGCTTGTTGAAGCTCTGTGTCACTTCTGACCTTTCATTTCTTAGTGACCACCCAGCAAATTTAGCTAATTCCTTACTGGAAGCCTTAACAAAACCACTTTGGAAAATAGAACTTTAGCTTAGAAGTCCTTCCTATAGCCCTGAAGACTGACGTTTGAAGAGTGCTGATTCAGAGAAAACCAAAAAAGATTTAGCTACTTGAATAGCTTGTTTGCCTTGAACACTGCTTCCCTTGTTTCCCAGCACACTGAAATGACTCCTGCATTGAAGTGTCAGCAGTATACACTTTATCTTAGCAGGGAATCTGAGCTAGATAACAGCAGAAAACTCTTACCCAGCTTTATGCTGTTTGTGATGTGAATCAGTGCATGTGTGTGTAGCAGGAGATTAAAGGGTCACAGTGTGCCCTGCAGTGCTGGGTCTTGGGCTCCCAGCTTCTCTCCCAGTGAGGAGAGATGTCTCTTTGAGCTGTGTGTTTGTTTCTCAACATAAAAGCAAAGACCCACAACAACAGGAATTACTGTGTTATCCTAATATGGGAACAGGGTAGTACTACAATGCATATAAAATTCAGAAATATTTTGGAGGCCCTATGTGTAGATGCTGCCTGTGCATTGTTGGTGTGATTATCTGGTCTCTTGGTTCATTTCATCTGTCTGGCCATGGAAAATACTCTGTGCATTCTAGCTTTGTGTCACAGGACCTGAGGCTTCCTGTTGAACTGCACACAGCTGTTCCTTGCTGGAGGCTGCAGAGAATCGTGATAGAACTATTTTGAACTCTGATACAGGAATTGTAGGGTCTTCCCATCTTGTCACTCAGTGCCTTAAATATTACTATATTTTGTTCTTAAAAAAAAAACCAAAAAACTACAGCATTGGAAATTCTACTTTTTGATTTTTGATTTACAGCTTCCTTACAGAGACAGCACTATTATGTTGATAAGAAAAGTGTATGCTTAATTTAGGGGATATACATATCCTGATATTCCTGTCTAGACAGTAAAGCCTAGTAGCAGGCAAAGTTCTAATTCCACTTCCAGCCTGGGGACAGAATTAAAGATGAGTCTGTTGTTTGTTGTCACCTCTGCAAGCTCATCTTCCTGTACACTTTCACTTCAGGTGGTAAGAATTCTGCTGGAATAGTCTCTTGCTTGTAAGTTGTATTGCAATATTGATGAATGGCTAAGTTTGATTTTAATTTTTTCTTAAAAATATTCTTACAGCTGCCAAAGAGACACAAATCCTTGAAAAGGAGAGAAAGGCAAAACTCCAGTATGAAAAACAGTTAGAAGAAAGGCAGAGAAAGCTGAAAGAAATGAAGCAAAAAGAGGAACAACGGAGGGCAGCAGTAGAAGAAAAGAGGAAACAAAAAATAGAGGAGGAAAAGGTAACACACATCAAAGTTCCATAGTTTAAAAGAACTACATGGTTTTCCTACATTACCATGCTGTGAATGAGAAACTCAGGGAAATGATGAATGTGTTAGAACATAAAAGTATTTTCCACGTCTACAGTGGGCTATGTAGGCACATGTCCACCTTCCCCATAGAGCTTTGGCTATAGCTGAGGCACTCAGGACTTCAGGAGCTGTGGCTGTTTGACCACTGGCTGTTTTTCACATGAGCAAAACCCCCAACCCATATTCCTAGATTTCCAGATACCTTCAGAGCACTTTGTAGAGTCTGTCTGTAAATCAGTGTGGGTGACAGGTCTTAGACTTACTTCTTTTATTTCTGGGTCTTGTTTCCTTGGAGCCCTGCTGTGGCATGAGACTCACACTCTCTTAATTCTTCTAAACCAGAATTCATTCCTGTATGATGAAAGGTGCTGATGTTATCTGTGTATTTGTCATTTGCTGCTTTGAACTGTGTGGTGACTGTTCTCACTGGCCTTTGCTCTGACTGCACATGGACAGGCAGAGCAGAGTTTGAGTTTGGGACTCACTCAATGGACAGAAGCTGACAGGAGAAATTAATACATGAAGTTATTCCATCATTTTGACAAGTAGATCTGTTAGTGCATATTAAATGTGCAAGTTCTTATTATAACTTATTAACTTTTTCAGCCAGGTCTCGTTTAGTTAATCTTCTAATAAGGGAGGAGCAGTAGCACAGTAGCAAATACTGTGGAAAAGGGAGTGGTTCTAAAAATCTTGAAGACCACTAGCTGTGGTGAGGATTCAGATACCTGTCTCACCCCTGCTCCTCAGGTATTCTGCGTATCTCTGAGCTCACTAGATTGAGGTCTTGAGCTCATTTCTGTCTTTTGTAAAGTAAAACCTATGTCTTTAACTCTGACTGAAGAATTACTGCACTGCAGATACCTCCATGGAAATACAATCTACAGATTACATAATGTCTGGATGCTTTGGCACCTTAGGTAAACTCTAGTTCAGGTTTCTCTAACAGAGGGGAAACTAAGCTGTATATTTCAAACAAAAACTTTTAGTTTTATCTTTTGTCAGTGAGCAGAATCCTCCCTTCCTTCCAGGTTTACATTGTGTGTTTTGCATGGTGACTTCTTTAGTTTGTGTTGTGAAATGGTGTTGAGAGGAGGTGAAAGTCTAGTGTCCCCAAGTGGGAGAAATGATTGTATAATGAGTTCCCTTGACATCTTACTGCAGTGTATCTGCAGAAAATACTGCTTCAAAAGATCACTTGGGATATAACTATTCCAGAAAAGAAATGTGTTGTTGACACGTGTGGAAACCTGGCTGGCAAGAAAGAGTCTAGCATGGTTCATCTTTATGCACAAGAGCTAAAGCTCCCCTGCTGGCAGTTACTAGTTCTGGAGACAGCAGCAAAAGCTTCTTTCAGCCCTCTTTGTCCTGTCAGCAATGGCTGCTGAGGCCTGAAGTTGATTGGTCTTCTTTTATAGTTTCGCCTTTATGTCTTGCTGTTCCTGGTTTCATCGCATCTCTCATACTGTCAGTGTCTGTTAAGACTTGGGTCATTCTTTGAAAATACAAATAACTTTATACTTGGTATTTTATAATGGAGAAATTTTATCACCTTTTAGAAATAACTTCACGATATAAATAATTTCAAGGGTAACCGATTACTTTTGCTCAGTTTGGGGTTCATCCCTATTTAGAAAATAAGTAGTGCTGTTTACTGAATAGGAAATCTGTTTGGTGGCTATTTTAAGTAAAGAGAAGAATAGATTATCTGTGCTTTAGCTTGACCTAATCATGTTTTGAAGTAGTGTTTTGAAGCCATTAATTACCTCCAGCATTCTTTGCATGATAATTTTGTAACAACAGCCTGCTAAAACATTATAAATCATGCTAGGGGGGTGGGGGTCTATATTTTGTTTCCTGGCATGGCTGTGGTTAACAGTTAAGCTTCATGGAGGTGTTGTTTGGTAGGAGCGCTATGAAGCAGTTCTGCACCGCACCTTGGAGCGGAGTCAGCGGCTGGAAACACGACAGAAGAGATGGTCATGGGGAGGGTCTGTAACTCCAGACTCAGAAGGCAAAACAGGTAAGCAGCACTGGGTTTAGTAGGAGTGAAATCATGGAATATTCTGTGTGAACACTGGCAGATGGAGCACTATTCATAGGGACCTGGGCATCCTTTCCTGTCTGGGATTTTAAAGCAGGATCTGTGGGAACATGTCATATCTGTACTTGCCCTGAAATGCTGCTCAGAGCTATTTCTGACCTTGGGAAGAGCTGGAGAGAAGCTCCATGGGAAATACAGCATGTGACAGCACTGCCAGCCCTCAAACATCAGCTAAGAGGAATTATGATCTGTAATATTAAGATAATTCAGAATCCTTTAAATGCAGTTCGTGGAATGGAGTGCTAGGACTGGCGATGAAACCAAAAGTACCCAGTTGTACTCTAATATCACATCTAAAATGTTTTAAACACACCCTTGGAGTTATGGAATGCTGACTGATTATTTGAATGCCCAGTAATGGGTAAGGAGATGCAGTGGACAGTCCAAGCTTCTTGGAACATGGATTCTATTCTGGATTAGGTGATGCATTTTAACAGTCTTTAATTTGAAATCAGATAATTTCCTGTTTCACAGTTGACTGTTTCTGCTTGTAAACATTCTGAAATCAGACCAGCAAATATAGATTGCAGTGGAAGGGATCTTTTCATGCACTACCTAACCACCAATAAATAAGTTATTGGCCAGGAATAAAATAAATCAAAAAACGCTTTAGTTCAGCGTATCCTCTATATTGGTGGAATTGTACTGAGTGTGGTACTGTCATTTTCTGTCAGCTTGAGTGTGTGTTTGTAACATGTTTGAAAGTGCTTTGATATTAGTTGTCATTATGATATGCAGCATCCCTTTTTTTTTTGTAAATTTGCATTTTTTTGCTATTTGACCTCATGACTTCGCTTACAAACCTTCTTCTTCTACAGAACAACAGAGCACTGATGAAGGTGGAACTGGTGGTATAGATTTCTAAAATTTTCTTTTTCTGTTATTTTACACTCGCTACTAACCTTTTAAGCTTGAGTTCTCACACTAAGGAAAACCATCTTCTTTTAGATCTTTTCCTGGATCTTGGCCAGCTGTGCGACAAATGTGATCCCTAAGTAGAAAGCAGCCCCCCTCATTTTGGCTATCCCTCCCAGCTAATTCAACTACAACTTAAGTCATGGCATGCTGAGGGAATTTTCAGGGAAAGGCTATATGCATTTGGGTTTTTAGAGGTCTGGATACAGCGCAGGGAGAAGAGAAATTTCTATGGGCAAGTATTTGAATATAAATAATTCAGTGGTGTAAGGTTTGGAGGGTTTAAGGGCGGTTTCAGACTCCCATTGCTTTGCAGAAAGTACATGGTAGGTCTCGGTTTGGTTTACCAGCAGGTGAAGTAACATTTGCAAAATCAAAGATATTTTAGTGAAACTTTGTGAAAGGGAATGGGTCTCTTGAGCAGTTTGATACTTTTTCCATGAAGGCTATTGCAAAATCAGAGCTGTCCCAATTACCTAAAGATAATTCTACACATGAAATGTGTTTTCACTGGATTTCTGGCACTTTCCAGTGCACAGACTGGGCCGTTCATAGAAATGCTTTGGATCACTGATACACATGTTTAATAAGCAAAATTATTTCTTGTAGCTAGATTGGGGTGAAAACTCTCAGCTGAGACCCAGCTGAGTCTGAATCCTGGCAGTCTGTGCGTGCCCACAACGTTACTAATGCAGTGCAGCTGTCTGTGACACGGACAAGTGAGACTTGACAATGCAGTGAGGTCTGACTGAGTATGGTTTAACTACTCTGGCAACACAGCAGAAACCTGTGTATTTTAGTTAACTTTTCTCCTCCCTTGCCCTGCACATCATGAGCCCCTAATTTTCTCCAAAATCAGCCCGTTTGGCTTGGTTTGTTTATTTGCTTTACATGTGTTCCTTGGATACATAGATAAATCCATTCACTATCTCTCACTACCAAATATCATTTAACCTTGAAACTGGGAAATCACTTTTGCCTTACATGTTTAAGAAAGCGCTGGGTTTTATTCTACTAACAAACACAAAATAATGTTCTTTGCTCTCTCCTGATTTGTGTGAGGAAATGAGCCTTGTCTGTCCTTTCCGTTGTGGAGGAAGATCTTCAGTGCTGCTGAAGCACATTTAAGATAAAATACCTTCCAACAGAAATGCTCCTGATATAATAATAAGTGTTTAAACTGTGATTTATGCATCATAAAGTAACTATGCAGATAGTTCAGCAGCAGTAGATCAATTTGGGTAACTTGGCACCAATCAGGAAAAAAATTGCTGTGGACATAAACAGGTAATGCAATGTCCTAGTCAAACCCTTGTGCACCCACCCACATTGTTTTAAAATTGAGTTTGATTTTGTGTTAATGTTTCAAACATGAAGCTATGAGGTGTGGGGTGGATAATGTGGAACCATGACTGGTTTTACATTTCTCATATTTATTCCTATTTCAGGGTAGTTCTTTTTGAGAACTCATTACTTTATTATTAAAAATCTACCTAAGCCATGTGGGATACTTAAGTGTGGCTGGCTTTCTAAAAAATCCTTATATGGTCCATTTTGCTTTATATTTGTGTATTTTCTGGAAGGACAACAATTACCTTTTCTTTTTACTCTGAAAAATGACATCATATGAGCTCTAGTCCATTACATCATTGTGGCTGAATAGTGCATCTTCTCTAACTGCATGTCTGGAGCAAATTTCAATGCAATATTATATTTCCACTGTCAAATTCTGTGGCAGATTTGGGATTAAATCCCCATTTCTTGAAATGAGAACCATTTGGGGAACTGATTTCAAATATTCTTTAAATATTTTAGGACAAAAGACATTCTTGTCTGTTGTAGTGCTGTGCAAAAAAAATGCAGAATCAGATACGTCTTCCATGAACTGGGTGTGTCAACAGTAATATTTAGGAACATTGAGTGGCAGAGCAGAGGTTTTGGGCGATAGTGTGCTCTGGGAAGTGAAGCCCATGTAATGGAACATTTCCCCAGCCATCAGCAGTTCTGTGGGATGTTGAGTGTGATTCATGAGACCACAGCAGGGATCCTGCTGATGGAGAAATGTAAAAATGGATGAAAGCCCCAGAGTCAAGTGTTACATTAATGGCATTGCTGTCAGTGCTGAGATGAAGCAGGCAGGGTGTGGGTCTGCCAAGAGAAATGGCCAGGCTGTGCAATAAAGCATCCTTGATGACAGTCCTGCTAAAGGGGATGTTTTAGTGGTGCCTGCTGAGCAGAACAAGAGGTTCAGGTGCATCAGGACTGGAGACATGCTATTAGAATAGAAATGGGGCTGCCAGAGTCTCCCCTTGCTAAATAAAGAGCTTCCTTGTCCTGGTAGAAATTTGGAAGGAAGTGAGAGACAGCTGATCTTATTTCATGTAGCCTAATGTTATCCAGCCTCAGGCAATGCTGCAGCACCCTCTCTCTGTGAAATCCTATGAGGATTGAAAGCTCCTCTGACTTTCTTAAGATCTCATGTTTCTCAGCTCCTTGCCCACTTCCAAGTCCTGCTGCATGGCAGACATGTGCTTTCTTCAGCTCTGCTGCTGCAGTTTGCTTTCCCCCTTCCATTAGAAAAATAGAGAAGTTGGTGTCACATGGGCTCTGTGCTTCTTGCATTTCAAACCCTTGATTGAGGCAGGAATATCCTGCCTGTCTTCTAAAGCTTTTTTTTTTCTAGAGAAAGAAACTTTAAAGTTTGCAGAATTGTGAATGAGGTAGGGAAGAAGCTGAGGCCATCTGATCATGCAAATGTATTGATTGAAAAAGCATTGACCTCTGTACCTGGGTCACAGTAGGTGATACACCAAATCTCAGATTTCATACAAGTGCTGAAGTACTAAATTGAACCAAGAGAAATCTGTGTGAAGTGTCTCTGTAATGTTTGGAGGTGTTGGACTCAGTTGAGTTCAGGTAGGAGCCAGGATTTCCTTTAAAGAGCAGACACTAGAGGGTAGCCTTTCCCTTCAAAAGCACCCGAATACACGAATTACGAGCTTCCTCATTTTCGTATATAAAACCTCTTGAGGCTGTTTAGTTATCCCAGTTCTCAGACTCATTCGTAAAATGCCCCCCTTTTTTTTTCTTCTTCTTTTTGTTATGTTGGGGAAGCATGCACTAAGCTCAGATCTGAATTTCTAAACTAGATTCAGTAGATCTCCTTCTTATCCCACGGGGACTTTGCTCTTTTTCACTGTCCCAAGAGCTTCCCATAGGGCTGTCCGTAGGAATCCTCATGTCCTGGCTCTGGCTGTTAGGGGCTGTTGTAGCATGCTGGCAAAGGGAAAAGATGTTGCCTCTGTGGTGAGTAGTGCTGCTGTGTCCTTTGGTATTTATGCACTAATGAGTTCAGATTAATCATCTTTACTGTGCAATGTGTCAGTAAAATTGATTACTTGTATTAGATGTTTAGAATTTCGTGTGTTTGTTGTGCTGGTCTGCACCACTCTGTGTACATTAATGTTTTCTGCTTACTGAGTTTCTGTAGCAACAGGTACGTGCTTTTCCAAGGCTTTCACACTCGGGAGTAGTGTTCATCCTGAAAGTACATTATTTGAAATTAAAAAGCAGGTATTTATCTGCCTTGTAATAAACTTTCAGTTCTGCCACACAAGATATGATTTTTATGCATGTGTATGTATCTGTATACACATAAAAAAAAATATTAATGCCTCTTGTGGCAGGATTTTTTCTGAAAAATTGCAGATTTGATAGGAAACATTAAGTGAAGAGTAGCTTTTAGAGAAAAAATGGCAGTTTCTAAAATACAGCAACCTTTGTGAAGCAATCAGAAATAGGAATGCTTTCTTGCCTTTCCTTAGGACTTGGTTTTATTCCTCCAAAATAATTTATTTTGGTTTGGATTTATTAACTAGTGATTAAAAAACTGTTTTGACATGCCTATATGGCTAGAATGACAAAAGACATTTTCCAGATTTTGTTGTTATTTTCTGTGTCTTGCCAGTCTGATAACAGCAGACAACCTCAGTAGCTTTTGTCCTTACATGTTAGGGGCATGGGGTTTAAAAATCCCTTTTTTGCACACATATGCATAAATCCTGGCATGACTCCACTAAACTCTACCTGCTCTGTGCCTGTCCCAGCTGGTGTTAATGGTATCAAGCCTATTCAGAGGAAAACAAAATTTTTTGTTTGTCATCAAACAAAGGCAGAAATACCTTTCAGGATGTAATACTTGGAGAGTGAGCTCTCAGCAAGGTGTGAAAGGCTCAGAATGAGGGCAGGTTCTGAAGTTATCACTTCTCTCCACAGCCAGCAAACGCTCACCCTCCACAGCCAACCTCAAACAGGCAGAGGCTGCCGTGAGCAAAGGCCTGTCCTCGTCATCTGCAGCTCTGTTAAATGCCTCAGATCGAGGTGAGTGGGGGTGTGGGTTGCTGGGAGCAGGGCACTGCTCAGCTGTGCCTGGGGAGGAGACAGGAGGTGGAATAAAAACTCCTCCCTCCTCCCCTGCTGTGTGACTCACTTCATATTTTGATCTCAGATGCATTTCATGCAATTTGTTAATCCAGCCTGACTGGTCAGGGCTTTGACCCAGTTGGTGTGATCTCTGTTAGAGGAGAAGAGCAATGGTAAAAGCTGCTGTTTTTTTTATTTTTTATTTCTATAATTCTGTTACTAAAGTCAAATCTTGCTGAATGATTCACAGATAATTTCCCATCATCTCTATGGATTTGCATGCCTTAATTCACACCCTAAAAATTCAGGAAAATAAAAACAGTGCGAAAATAGAGTTTGCCTTGTTCTGTTAGACAGCTTCAGTCATTTGATTGCCAGTGGGAAGGAAAAAAATCAATTTTGACAAGGAATTGTCCTAATATACTTGTTAAGATAAATAAAAACTTTGTAGGAGCACATGTTTTGGCTTGTTTTAGCATGAGATTTTGTTATTTGGACTCTTCCCAGAATTTCTTATGAACCTGCCTATATCACAGATGTGGAGGATTTTGCTTTTGCTTTTTTGTTTGTCTAAAATGATGAATAAGCTAAAAGTTGTTTAATACAAAAGCAGATTCAGCTAGGTCTGTGCTGCAGTGTTCTGCCAATCTGCAGCCTCTGATCAAGCAAACTGAGCTAAAAGAATCCCTGACACAGACACAGCTAAAGGTGATTTTGCTGGTTCATGTTGGAAGGTGATGCAGCAGAAAAATTTGTGCTCATCCATTCTGTGCCCGGTGGGGAAATCAGTGACTATATTTATACTGGCAGGGGCTCTGAGTCACTGGAGACTGCTTGTGATTTAAATTATATTTATCTATTATGTGTCTGCAGGGTTCAGCTCTGGATATGAGTCAGAAGCAGGGTTGTAAAGTACAAATTAAACCTCTTACAAAGGAAGTCACTAATTATCAACTAATTGGGATTGCTTTCAAACTGTTGTCATACCCTGAAATCCTTTGTGAATACTTAGTCACTTTGGAGAAAATACTCTCAGGTGTCCTAAAACGCAATAAATTTGGACAGGTCTCCAAGTGATCTATGTGGTCAAGATGTAGAGGTGACTTAGAGTGATCCTGTGCTCTCAATTTGACACTCAGGGAGAACTGTCTGCTTGGTAAAAAATGGTAAATTCACAGGACATTAAATACAGCCACAGAATGAACCAGATTGCTTCTGTTGTGCATGTGTGCCTGGGAGGGTGAAGGAGCAGAATGTGGAAATGAGAAAATGATGCTTACCCTGGATCAGTGGAGTATCTCCACTTACCACTGTGTTCTGTGTTAATTCTAGGCTCACTCATACCCATAAAGAATGTGAGCAGTTGTTTTAAAATTCTCATGTATTTTAAAGGTGCACAAGGATGGCCTCAATAGGTCAAACAAGAATCTGTTGTGGCTGACATCCTGCTGCTGTGGTGAAACATGCAGAAATAAAAGAAATACTGCTTTATATAAAGTGGTTCTTCCCTGATCCAGTTTTTCTGCTTCTGAGGAATTCAATATTATAAAGCAACTTAATCATTCCTCTCTCTCTTAGGGAAGTGGGGCAGGTGTTGGAGGGGACCTCTGGGCTTTTCAGCATAATTAATCCATGCACTTTCACTTCCAGGTACCACAAAGAGAAGTGCCTCATTAAACAGACTGAGTAACAAAGTCCCTCCACATTCCCAGCAGTCAGCACCCAAAGGTTCGCAGGTGGAACAGAAAGGTGCTAGAAACCAGTTTGTTTGGAGAATTGGGAGGCAGTAAATGGGATATTCAAAGATGACTTTAAACCATGTCCCAGTTCCTTTATAAATGTTTTCACTCAGGCATTTATGCAGTCTGTGCACTGTGGCATAAATATCATTGTGCACATTGCAGTGCCAGATATTGGGTAACTCTCTAAACCAGCCTTATTCCTTTGAAAAGTGGAAGGGTGGGGGGAAAGTAGACAAATGGTAGCCAAACCATTTAAGACATGAGAAAATAATGCTTCATAATGATACATTGGTTTTAGATGATTAGTAAAAGCAAAGCATGCATTGGCAATTTAGAAAAATCATATCTTGTTAAAAATAATCTTCCTTACGCTTGGTCTCTAGGAGGAACAGAAAAGAAGAGGAGCACATCTTTGAGTAGAATGAGTAGTAAACCCCAGTCCTCTCCAGAGCTAGAAAAAGTGAAAAAGGAAGAAAAACCAGGTGGTTGTTTCATAAAACTGATTTTTTTTTAAAGCCTTTAAAGTTTGGATAGGCTTGATTTCACTAGTTTCCTAGGTTCTTAAATTTCTAGGATTTTTAATGGCTTTTTAGTTACCCAGTGTTAAAGATAAAATGGTAAAAGTTAAGTTAAATTTTTATTTCTGGACAGAAAAAAAAAATCCTCTAAGAAGGCCTTTGTCTTTATTAAATGGCACTGCAAGCAGATAGCAACATGTGTCTGCTTAAGAAAGTAATCTGTTTGAGATCTGGTAGACTGAAAGGTCAGAAATTGTAAAAATGTTGCTGATCTGTTCACTTCTTACTAAATCTTACCTTTGCTTTTTAAAGTTCCATTTCACTATTCAGTTTAAAAGCAACTTCTCTGTTCCTGCTGCTGGAGTAAACCATGTGCATGCAGAAGGAAGAAACCTGTTCTCACTTCAGTCTCTTTTGATCTGTGTATTCCCCACTAGGTTACAAATAACCTCTTTCCTGGGAACTCCTCCTAAACCTGAGGAATAGCACTTTGTCTAACATGTTTTTCCCTTTGAGTTAACAATTCTGAAACTTTCCTTTTTAGCAGCTGTTGCCAACAGTTGAAATTATTTCTTCTTCAGAATCTTTCCTTTATGAGAGAATGTTGGGTGCTGTCCATGTGAATCTGTGTGTGCAGCCGATGCTTGACCATAACTGCTGGCTTTGACTTGCAAGCCTTCTGTTTATTATGTCAAAACAGCCTTTCCTGCAATCTAGAGAGTGTAGCTCTGAAGAGCTCAGTCAAAAACATCTCATACTTTGACTGGATTCAGCATTCACCTCTGTTGTACATGTGCCAGTCTCTGCACATTAAAAGGACTTGTACTAAGCAAGGCAAGAAGTGCAACATAAGAGATTGCAGTGTTTAACCCTTCTGTGCTTTTCCTTTGGAATTGCCCCTCCATGACTTCAGTATTGTTCTTCCAAAACTGTGATTTGCAACAATGCTCAGTCTTCCTTTGCTTTGTACTGCTTGTCTTTTCCATGATATGATTTCATGTTGGATCCTTTTTGGTTTGTTCCTGTCATCCAGCTCGTCGCTCCCAGCTCAGTCCCCTGGACAGTGGCGTAATCAGCCGCCTCCTCGCCCCCACACAGGCCTCCCTAGCTAGGAGTAAAAGTGCTGCTACCTTGGCTGATGGACAGGACCCCTCAGGTAACAGGAGGGCACCAAAGCCTCAAAGTCTTACACAGTTGCTCTTCAAGCAAGAATTTAGATGGTAGCTGCTAACTGTGCTACACTTCTGTCTGAATCAGACAGTTAAATGTGGTTGTGTGTAATTTTACTTACCCAGTATTTCCTGTGGTCATTAATACCCAATTCATATGCTATGTTGCATGTTTACTTTGCAAAACCATATAATAATATTGGCTTTTAAACTCCAGTGCTGGTTTACTTGCTCTGTAGAGAACCAGATGCTGGTGTTCATTCTGGGGATTTTGTGTGTGGTTTTTTAACTGACAGAGATCTGTATTTGTACCTCAACTCAGTCTGAGACATTCTGGTTAGAGCAGTACCAGGTAATGAAAGGGGAAAAAAAAACCAAAACAAGCAAACCTGTAATTTCAAAGTGCAAAACTTAAATTTCTTTAGGGGCAGAAACACTTGCAGGAACATGACAGTAGGATTACCTGGAGATAAGTACAGGGAACCCTGAGCTGGTTTTGTTCAGCTGATAGGAGAAGTCAAGGTATAATAGAAGAGAGAAACCCTGGCTGACTCAAGCAGTTATGTGTTGGTCCAGACTGACCTGATATGTCCACACCAGGGCTCAGTTTACTACAGCAGGAGTTTGCAGGAATTAGCCCCCCTAGCTGCCTCCCACATGTCCTGGAATTCTTACTGGTTAATTAATAATTCTCCAGTAAATGCATCTCTGGAACCAATGTGGAGTCCTTTCTCTTCTTTTACCTTACAACTTGTGTTCCCAGTTTTGCTTGTTTCTTCTTTAGTATGAAATCACATCTTTATTTTATGTCTTGCACCATTTCACTTGGTCCTTATCAGTAACGGTGACATTTCCACACTGTTTCCCTTGTCTGATAATCAGTATTTATTTTTTGGTTTTGGTCAGTAGTCATATTTTTACACACTTGTTGTATGTGCTGCTTTTATTTTACCATGAATACTTCAGTTCATGTCATGTGGGGAAATGCCATCTTTTTTTCTGTTACTGTTAGCATGTGATGCTCCCTATTGCTGAATTAAAGATATGGTTTTATAAGTTTATTTAGAGGTACTTTTTTCATTTCAGTAGAAAAGTACCTGTGCTTTAACACAACCTGTGCACAAACAGAATGCAGGTCTCCATTTACAAATGCTGTAAATACAAAAATAAAATGTATTTTCCATAAAGTTACAAAAGTAAGGGCTGCATTTGGCACAATGTATTTAAATTATAGAAGAATCCAATATCTAGCTTTAGAATATTTTTGCATCTATATGTGCTTATCTGTCTGTGATCATGTTAGTAAAAAAATAAGATAAAATTTCTTCCAATATCTTATATGCGAGGAGATTGACACTTCAGGTAGGAAAGGTATCATAGTTAAATAGTTGACCTTTTTCTCTTGATAGATTTCTTTTACACCACCTTTGAAAAGAAGGGAGGTTTCCTCCTTGAGTGTAGAGGAAACATGCTTAAAATCTGAACCTCTCATAAAAAACTGTCAGGAACGATGCTAAGCCATTAAAACTGAAGCATTTGTGATCAAATGCAACTTGACTAAAATTAAAGTAATGCTGGTGTACTGCAAATTTGGTCCATTTTTGGAAAAGCATTTTATTTTTATCTACTCCAGACTGCTGCTTTCAGAGTGTTTATTCTTGGTGCTGTTGCTTCCCAAGTACTAATTGTGTGGTGGTGTCTGTCTGTGACCCGTTGCACTGTGCACTGCCTGCGGTGTTTCCCTGTATGGTTTCTAACACACACAATCTCTCTTTCTCTTTTTCTCCCTCTTCCTTCTCTCCTGTTCTTATGCTGTGCACTTGGTTCTTGTTTTGTCTTGTCAAATTCCTAACTTTATAGAATCTCACCTCTGTCCTCGTTCAGCTTCAGCCAGTTCCATCAGTTCCCCAGTCCCAGCTCCCAAAGTGCCGGTGCGCAGCCGCAGCATCGACAGGTTGAAGTCCTCTGTGTCTTCATCTGATGCAAGTTCACCTGATTCAACCCAGGTTTGTTGAAAACCCACAGGAATTAAATTTCTGTTAATCTGGGGGGGTTGGAACAGCTCAGGGTGGGATTCTGTTTCCCCTCTTTGCTGCTGCTTTCAGTAAGTGTTAATGGAATGTACAATAGTATTTGCCTAAAAAATACAGAGGATTAAAATCAAATTGGAATTTTATGGTACTTGATCTCTCTTGTATCTTGAAGGCATATTGTTTGCTGCTTATGGTTCCCAAGGTTTAATTTATGTAAGAATTAAACACAGACCAGGTCAGTGTTTTGGAACATAAAGGAAATTGAGTCTTGTTGACCACTGGCTTGTTTGTTGAAATAGCAGCTCCTCTGTCTGCAATGTATTCTAGAGAGTCAGCAGTATTTTGGTTTTGTTTATCCTCTAGAAATCAGAGACAGAAAAACCATCCCCAGGTTCTGGCTTGAGGCGCCCTCCTTCACCATCCCTGTCTGCCCATAGAAGATCCCCCTCTCCTGCTAATTTGTTGAAGCGTCCTCCGTCCCCTTCTGCAGTCAGGTATGTGCCCAGGTTAAACCCTTTCTGCAATCAGGTGTGTGTAAACACCTTTTATTCAGCACAAAACTAAGGCTTCTTCCTGTCTCAAGACAGCTGAGCTCTTAGAGTTTGGATGACCTGTGCTCTGCCGTGTTTGTACAGAAAAGCCTTCATTTTGGGTTAAATTTCCCTTTCCCAAAATAGGGATGCAGCTTTTGCTTCAACCTTTGTTGTGCAGACAGAACATGCCCTAATCTTCTGTGCAGTCTGTGCAGTAAAACCAACAAAAGTCTGCAAGCTTTTGAATAAAGTGTTCCACCTGTATTAGCATAGGAAGTTTCTTGGATTGGAATCATGAGGTTCATCCTAGATGTGGAGTAAATGGAGATCTGGGCCAGCAGTCCTGTTCTGATGTTAGCCCCAGGTAGCAAGGCTGGGTGCCCAAGGTGTCTTGGAATCCTGGTTTGAGTTTTATGGGGAAAGCACCAGTAATTTGTGGGTGGATTTATTTTTAAAAGTGAGGTATGTAATATAAACTAAACAAAGGAGACTGCTCTTCTGAGGTGCGTGATTGAGGTTTTCACTGTTAGCTCTGAAAAATACTCTTTATTTCAACAGGCAGAAGACTCGCCCACCTTCACCTGGTGTGTCTAAACAAAGGCCACCATCTCCTACTCCAGTCTCTAAACCAGCACCCATCCAGCGTCCATCTCTCACACCAAGTGTTATAAACATTACCAAAAAGAAAACTGAAGCAGAGAGCAAACCAAAGGATAAGAGCACAGAAGGAATAGGACAAGAGCAAGGTGCTTCCCCAGCCTTGGAGAGGGATGCAGGAGCAGCTAGCACAAAGACCAAAGAAGGTGGGTGTTCCTCAGTGTTTGACTCACTCCTGCTCCAGGCCTCTCCAGGGTGTGCTAAGAGTGGGGAAACAACTGGCTCATGAGGCAGAGCCCTGGAGGCTAGGATGCTTTAAGGCAGAAGCTGTTCATTGCTCATTATGTAATAGCTTTTCATGGTATGACTTTGGGATGTGAATTTTAATGCAGTAGTTGGTTTATTTGACTCGGAGATTTAAGTGAAGAGCTTTCAATATTACTACTTGTATTGTAATTTTAAGAAAAGCAGAAATCCTCTTTGCCTTTTGGGCTTCAGCTGCTCTAGCTGAGGGGTCTACTAGCTTAGGTTTGTAAAGTCAGTAGTTAAATTACACAGAGGTCTTTCAGTTCAGTTGGTAGTTCTTAAAGTGCTCCTGTAGAGACCTTCTTGGAGGACAAAATCAGCTCCTGTTCATCACAGGATGAGAGAAAATTTTCACAATGCTTGGAGGCTGCCTTGGCCTAAGTTCCAGTGACTGTGCAATCATTGCTGCCTTGGGAAGAGTGATCAGTTCACAAGTCACACTGAGAAGTTATCCTGGTAAATTAAGGAGAGCCATAGACCAGATAAGTAATCAGTGTTCTAGTGCTCTTCATTGTGCCACGTGAGCCTGGCCTCTGTCCCTGGGGAAAATGCCAGCTGCCATCTCCAGCAGAATCTGGGAGAGCCTTCTGATGAGGTCTGGCAGGCAGTTCACTGTGCAGAAGGACTCTGGGGACCCTTGACAGGAAAATGAGGGATCTTTAGAGTGTAAGTTAGAGCCAGTGGGCAGTGCTGGGGGTGAGTCCCTCACACACCAGGTAAGTGGGAACATGTGCTTGCTGCACGTTACTGCATGTTCCTGTGTGCTTCCCTGGGCTGCTCCTACTCTCTGCCACTTCCGAGGCTCCTTCTGATATGGCTTCTGTTGGATGTGAAGAAGTGTCATTCACCTGAAGAACTCATGGTAGAGCTCTCTGGGCATGTGTTCCTATGGAAGGAAGCCTGGCTGTCAGAGGTGGATGTTTGTACAAAGTTCCACATCTGTCTTTGCTGTCACGTCCTTTGTCTTTGCAGTCAGAACATCCATCCCTCAGTGTGCTGCCATACTGTGGGTAGATGTCTTGTGTGCCTCAGAGCATCATCACTTCTGATCAATGTCATCAGTTGGTTGAAGCCTCCATAACAGTGTGTCCTAGTCCTGTATCTTCCAGTTGTTCTGGAACAAGAACCTCTGTCCTTGTTCCTTGGATGCCTGATCTGTCTCCTCTCTACACTGACTTCTGAACCTGTATTAACCCAGTTTATCTGTTTTCCTATTAGCTTATTTCTAATCTCAAAATAGTCATCTTTGTAGTGATTCCTACTGGGGCTGGGCAAAGCTCTTTTTTCTTTGTTTGACACATAGAACAAAAGGGAATAGTGGGCATGTTCTTCAAAATAAGATATTCCATTTCTCTCTTTGAATGTTTTGGTACACTGCAATATTGCAATGGGAGGCAAAATATTTTTTCTTCAGTTACTTTCAGTTTTCAAGGCAATTTTCATTTTACAGGTCTGTGTCAGCAGTTCACCCATGGGTTGGTGCAATTCCCTGTCCCAGACAGCTTCTGAAGTCAGAGCACACCAGTGAATGGCATGTGGCAAATCAGTCTCTAGGTCTTGTAGGTTTAGCCTACTTTCAGCTTTGTGCAATTGTATCTTCATCCCATCTCTTCTCCTTCAAACAGAACTTGTTTGCCTGTTGTCGACAGCAATCAAGTTTTTGTCTTGTTTTTTGTGTCTTCCTCCTGCAATATACTGTTCCACAGTAAAACACTTTTTATTTTTCAGTGACTGGAGCAGTTGTCATTTCTGGCAGCAGCCTCTCGCAGCTTCTCTGAGAATTAAAAGGCTTGTTCAACTTAAAGCATAAGAAGTGCTCCTTCATGAGCTCTCACCTTATGCATGATGATAGGTAATAAACTATCATGGAGCCTAACATTTTGTATCTGGGTATTGAAGGCTTTGAATTATGATTCCTAGATTAATTGTGAATTAATTACTTACCTTAAAATTTGTTGGAATCTTTCCTCCATCCAGCTAGTACTAGATTTTGCAAGTGTTCAGAGGTTATTTCTCTTGCCTCTTTCTCTCTTTCCCCTTCCCTTACAAAAAGGGAAGTCCTTTGATAAAAAGAATGACTAGGAGTACAAGGAAAAGGAAGCTGAGTGCAAAAGACAGTCAGAATTTTCTTAAGCCATGTTACCAATCATGTTGGCAAATCTCATGTCCTACCCTATGGAAACAGCCTGTATAGGGGTACATGGAGATGAAAACAGTATTGAAGTACCCATATGGAAATCATCAATAAAACTGCAGAAGTGAGAATGCAGTGGGAAGGTCCCCAACCCTTTCTTCTTTTTTCGCCCCTGTTCTTTCCATATCTGCAGTGTTCTGTTGTGACTAATTTTCTTCTGTCAAATCCAAATATCATAATTAAGCTGTCATCATGCTGTAACCCTAGAACCTAAGTCTAAAAACTTTAGGCTTCTTGCTGAGCATTAGGTTGTGCAGTTTTGAGGAGGGGAAATAGGTTAAACCTGACATTGTGTCAACCAGATTTGATACAACTGGGAGAGATGGCAAATGTGCAACAAAAAATGGCCTCTGCTGTGAAAAGTGAGTAGTTTGAACAGAAAGTACACTCATATGGCAGAGGAAGAAAGAGACATTTTGACTTCTTCATGCTTGTACACTGGCAACAGTAAAGGAAACCTAGTAAGTTACTGAATATTGGAAGAAAAGCATCTGCCTGTCTTGAATAGGCAGATCTGCTAACGGTTTTGTAAATGCAAGATGGTCTTTCTTGCTCAGAAGGAGGAGGGCCCCTTTTGACTGAGTTCAAATTTGGAACATTCATGGCTGACTTTTGTTAGTACCAATATCACTGCAACTTTTTCCCACATCAGAAGCAATGTGTTGTCTGGGGAGGTGGTGTTTTCTCAGCTTGGATAAATCTAAATGTTAGAACACTGTCTATGCCTGCATTACATCAGTGCTGAAATGCTTTTCCCAGGACTGCAAGAACAATTTTTATGCGCAAAAGACAGCCATGATTCAGCTGCTGAGAGTTTGCTGTGTGTAATTACACCCTGCAGCTGCAGGTAGTGATTATGTGTCCATGGGGCCTAAGCAGCTTTTCAGGTATTAAAGTTCCTAATAATGACATTGTGTTTTGAATGATTTGTCTTCATGTCAGAAGTAAAACAAGTGGTCAAACCATGATGTCATAGTTCATTAAAATTACCTTGACTTCAAGGCTTTATAAATGCCAAGCAAACATACATGTGCTGATTTGTGAAATGTTCAGGAGAAAGGCAGGTCCTCGCCAACATTATGATGCTGCTGCTCTACTGACATCAGGAACTGATTCTCTGAATATTCAGATGATGAGTTCTTAAATCTCATTCGAACAGAAATATTTCTAGAGAATACCTGATAGAAATTAGAGTTCTTTCAGTATACATATTGAGAGCAGCTGGATGGCAAGATGGTTCTGTTTTGACTTTTTTCCTGATGTGAATTTGTAATAGTGCCTCTGATATTCAGACACCTGAACACCAGACAGGTCATGAAGAAGCATAAACAGCAGGACCTGCAAAGATTTCCTCACCTGGTGATGAAGCTGTTTTGATCTCCATGTAAATTGGGAATTGTTTTGTTGCTGATGTATAGAAATATGGTATTACTGAAGTCATTAGTATGTGCCTTCAGGGCCAGATAAAATGATGAGCATTTGCACACCAAGATACTCAGTAAATATAAATGAATGTTAATGTTATGAAACAAGAAAAATAGAAGAATGATAATTTCTTCTTTAGGCTCCCGTGTGTTCAGTTTTATTAGAAGGAAGTGAAGGTATTTAGAAGGTATTTCCTAAAGCAGATTTTTTCCAGTTTTCTTATCGGTGTTCAAGCATTACAGAAATTAGGGTGTCTTGTCAGAGACATGTTTTTAAATGCTGGATAAATGGAGAGTATCTTTAAGTGTATGATCTGGAATATGGCTGGATCAGTGTTGAAATGAGCTGTTACTATTTCAGTGTCAGGTATCATGGCTCTGCATCTCCAGGGCTCCCCTTTGGCTCTTGCAGGCCTGTTACAGATAAGGATGCAATCACTGTGATGAGCACTGATGGAAAAGATACTGAATCAGTTGGCCATAAGATCTCATCTCACAGAGATAACATCTTTCATAGTTTTAAGTTCCTGGAACTTTCTAACAGCAGATTCTTTTAACCTTTGCAGAATCAGGTAGCAAAACAGTAGCAGGGACCACCACAGCTGAAGAAGCTGCTAAAATCCTGACAGAGAAGCGACGCCTGGCACGGGAGCAAAGAGAGCGTGAAGACCAAGAAAGAATTCAGAGGCAAGAAGAGGAAAGGTAACAATTGAGGGGAAGAAAGGGATGCTTTCAGTGGTGAGGTGTGGTTGGAAAGGACACTCCAGCAGTATGTGTTTTCTAAGTTTTAATTTAAGTTCCTGCAAATGTTAATACAGTTCCTGAAGCTGAGAGGCACTGGCACCAACCTGGGACAGGTTACTGTGTGTAACATCAGTTTATTTCTCAGTACATGTGTAATGCACAGTCCCTGTGAAATCACTGCTTCTTTTTCCTTCCAGATACCAGTGGGGCTTTTGTTTCACAACTATAATGTGCTTTTTGCACAGCTTGTGTTTGGTTTGTTTGTATTTGGTTTGAAAGAGTCAAACTCTCTGTGTTAAATTTTCGTTTGATCAGCTTAGGCAGTGGTTTGATGACATGTTAAATCTCACTTTAGTGATATAAAATATGGATCAGAAATGTTGCAGGCAAATAATTCAAAGTGTTAAATCAGTGTGCATTTGGTTCACTGCATAGAAGTTGTTGAATTAAATGGCTAAGTTAGTGCTGACTAAACTTGTTCCAGATCAGGGGCCACCTGTCTGCTTCTATAAACAGGGTGGAATGTCAGGTTTTAGTTGTGGATATGAAGCTGTCAGAAATTTGCATATAATCTGCTCTAGAAATATGTCATCAGATCTGCTCTGTATGTCTGCAAGAGCTGGCAGTGTACACCTTCAGAGTATCTCTGAATTCAGGCTATAGAAGAAACAGTCTTTTAGGAAATCCCACTAAATTTATGTTTGACAGTGATTATAAGCTTCATTCGTGTCATGGCTGCAGATGGTTTTTATTAAATGGGCATTGCTTAATCCAGTTCTCAATCAAATATTCCATTATTGGAACAACCTGCCTTGGCTTAATCAGCAAAGAGCATTTATTCACAGATAATTTCTTCCAAGTTATTCCAGTTTTCCCTTTGACAAGTCTAGACAGTGGCTTTCATAAATCCACACCAGAAAGCGTCTTTATCCAGTTATTTCTGACTGCCTAGAACTTTCTTGCTTTCCTACTCTGTCTCTTGTGCATGCACACTTTTAAAGAAATAAATACCCAGTAATCTGTACCTTGGAAATTGTAGAATCAGAGAAGAAGAAGTGGCCAGGAGAGCAGCTGAGGAGAAGGCGCGGCGGGAGGAGGAGCTGCGGAAGCAGGAGGAGGAAAGGAGACAGACTCAGGAGGAGCAGCAGAGACAAGCTGAGGAGGAGAGGCTCCGCCGGGAGCAGGAGGAGCAGGAAAAACTTGCAGAGCTTCAACAGCAGGTCTGTGCCTCCCGCTGGGTTCCTGGAAGAAGCTGCTGCTGTGGTTTCAAGAGGCTTGTCTTTGATTTTTCTTTCACAGAATGTTTTTTACAAATCTCTGTCAGGCATGATGTGAGGCTGAGTTCATCCTATCTGAGATGGATTTGAGACTGTCTGTAGGTCTTTTCCTTGCCCTGGTCGCTGTGATTTTTTTTTTTTTCTTCCCCTAGCATTTAGTAAATTCAAGTGTGGGCAGAAGCAGCTATTTTGGAATATTTTTTTAGTCATCAGGGATGCTGTTTTGCATATGTAAAATATTTGTACTGAGCCCACTTTACAAGCAGACTGTTATGAGTTACAAGGAGATGGTCTGTCTGGAATGTAATCTGGTTTATTCTGATTCCTCTCAAAGAAAGATTGGTAGTGTTTCAAGTCTGCTTTTCCTGTTGCTGAACAGTCTTCCACAGCAAGTACCTTTACAAAGGCATCCTTTGAACTGAAGAGAGCAGTTCTGCAGAAAGCAGGCTTTCCTTAAGTTAGATTAATTCTGAAAACTAAAGCAGTTTTACATTGAAATTATTTGTGTTCAGAGAGCTGTGAATGGCTTTGCCACGTGTCTGGATATTTCTTTAAATGTTTGTTAACAACAATTACTCAGAGTGTTAACTATGTTTCTGTCTTCTTTCCAGTTATGCTGGAAAAGATTTTCCAGTGTAGAAGGAGTAGAAGATGTACAGCACCAAGTGTCTTGGTGGCAATACCCAACTGCCAAGATTTTTAAGTTAACCTTGACACATTTAGAATTTAATTGCTGTCTTGTTACTTTATAGATTATCCTCGTTAGCCAAATGTTCCTCCCAAAGCATAGTCTGAACAGCAACATTCAGAACATTTACATATTACCTCAGTATAGTTGGTTTCAGTTTTTTAATGTCATAGTAATATATATTTCATGTCAGTAAATAGGTAATTGACATTTAGTTGTAATGTGTGGTCATACTGAATAGTGATTGCCTGATGTTCCTATCTGTGTTGAACCAGATTCTGTAACTTCTTTGCTTTTTATTGTTGGGAATAAGTTCTTTACTGATGCCCTCTTCTTTTTGTTTTATTTTCAGAGAGAAGAAGCTGAAGCAAAAGCTCAAGAAGAAGCTGAAAGACAGCGACTGGAAAGAGAGAGGATTATGCAGCAAAATATGCAGGAAAGGCTTGAAAGGAAAAAGGTAGCCTGTTTTGAATTCTCAGCCTAAAATGAACAGGCAAATGGTCTCAGATGCAATTAAATAGAAGTGTGCTTTTTTAAAGGCTGCCAGCTCTGGTTTGTGAAATTTAAAAACAGTGTTGAAAATAGTACACTCATGAAATATGAAAATATATTATGATTGATGAATTTTAACCAGAATGGTGAAATAAAGAGTTCTATATGTAATTGTAAATATTCTCCATGTTTTAACAGAGAATCGAAGAAATAATGAAAAGAACACGGAAATCGGATCAAAATGAGTCCAAGGTACTTTTCTGTTTGGATCTGTATAATGACAGAAAAGGACTTTTTGCCTTGTATCCTGTCTTCCTCTGTTATCCTTACACAAAATGGCTTCCACAGGAAGTGCAGAGTTCTGGTACACCAGAATAATTTCCAGTAACTTGCCATTGCACACATTCTTCTGCTTTGCTTGCTGTGTGAAGAGTCTTTGTTACATTTTTGTTCCAGGCCTATAGACACAATGTTATCTGGTGTTATCACTTCCAGACTGGTTTTTAAAACACTGTTTTAACCAAACACTGGTTAGTAATGGATTTTTTTTTTAACTGTATGCATTCTGCCAGGACTATTTTTTCTCAGAAAACTGAGATTTCTGACATCATCTCTTTGCTTAAAGCAAAAGAATTGTTTAGAGAAATTCTCTTTGGATTGCTATTGCTACAGTAAACTGGATGTATTTTTGTTAATACAGTGACCTGTTATGTGAAAAATTGTGCATATTGAGGAATAGTTGTTCCTCTTTGAACATTCAAATATTCAAGTCTTCCAATAGCTGAAGATCAATAAAAATTTAGCACACACCTTGGAGAAAAGAGGGGAAAAGGATCTCAGGAATAATAGGTGGGAGGTGGAAGTGGGTCCCACAGGCTCTGGCTCTGCAGAGCACATGTTGCTGGGTGACCTGGTTGTCTGTGAGCCTTTGAATTCATGTGGCCTCACTTCTGGGCATAGAATGGTCTTGTGTGGGAGCTGTGGAGGACAGGGAGTTGTTCCAAATAACACTGGCAATTCAGTTGCAGAATGAAGGGAAGTCTGTCTCAGAGGTGATGGAGGGAGAGGATATTGAAGAGGAGGAGGAGCTGGGTCTTGAGAAGACTGATCAACCAGGTAAGGAAGCTGAGGGAGTCAGGCCTTGGGGGCAGTGAGTTTCAGTGATGTTTAAGCTCTGTTGAGAAGGTCAGTCCTAACAGCATTGGGATGGCCTGAGACACCAGTCCCAGAGATGCCAGGGGGACTCCCTTCTTGAACAGAGAATCAGTCAAAATGATTTGAGAGTGAAATTCAGGCAGCATGCTTTCATTTTACAAGTGATTTTTGAAGATGGAAAACAAATTTCGTGTTGATATAGGCAGCTTGTCTATAGACAAAGGAATCTCTTGAAGCCAAGTGCCTCGGGTTTTGGCTGGGAAGGGTTATTTTGGCACTTGTATTTTATTCATTTAGAATACCAATTCTGCTACTCATATTCTTTTTTCCATTGTATAATTTTCTCTCCTCTCCCCCTCCCCACAACGTTCAGGAAAGCTAAATGGTGTTGACTTGCTCCAGGACGTCAAGGGAGAGGCAGAGGATTGTTTAGAGACTGCACAAAGCGTGATCTCTGCAGAATATGAGGCACAAGATGGGTCAGAGTTGAAGGCCACTGAAGTGTTCATGAATGGAAGTGACTTGAAAAGTGACAAGGGGTCTCTGTCTGTCTCTGAGCTAAAGGATTCCAGGTGAGTCTGCTGTACTGTGGGAGCACTGAGCTCTCACACAAGAGAGCTCTTGTCTGTGTTTAAATAAATGCAGAGCTGTCTGCAGCACCTTGCTGGCTCTGTGGTGTCTGTGAGCCTTTCTCCAGCCATGTGGTGTGTGCTGTCAGCTCACAGCCTCACAGAGCAGGTAGCTCAGGATAATTGTTTGTTTAGATGGCACCATGTTAACAGTGCTGCCTTTGCTGAGAACTGAGACACGCAGCCAGCAACATGGCAATGTTGATGATAAAAACTGACATTGCCTTGAAATCTTTTGCATTTAAATGCCTTGCAGTTCTTCTCATTAACAAAACATTAAACAAGAGGGAGGAGGATAACACTGAAAAGGAAGAATAACCTGTAGAAAGCTCTAGAACACTTTCAGTTGTGCTGAAGCGCCAGATACAATGCAGAAGCCTCCCTTAGTGAGGAATTTGGGTTTTTTACTGTTTCAATTTTTTTTTAACATAAAGCTTTTTCATCTGCTGCTGGAAAATTTGTCCTCTGATGCTTGTTCCATTTGCTCATCTAAATGCTAATGATTTAGAAATGACATTGTGAACACTTTTTTAAAGTGATGATAAATTAATGTCATTCCTCCAGTGATGGAATATAAAGACATTTCCATGATTGTCCTAAGAATGAGTGAAAATTGGTCCATAATTTGGGTTTAGCTTTTGAATCTGTTTTAAATATTGCTGGTCTTCTGAGACTTAGTTTTGTGTTCAAAAAGTCTTAGCTGGAGAAAAAAAAGGAAAAATGCACCCTACAAAAATCAAAACTTAATAATCAAAGCTTTAAACTTGTTACTTTCTTATATCAAATTTCTAGAGGCAGAAACCTTACCTGAGGGCTGCTTGTATAGTAAAAAATGAGTATATATTGCTGAGTTGTTCTTCCTTATTGGCTCTTGGAGAGGAGATCCTGTGTGGCAGCAGAAGCTTGTCAGGGATATTTAGTGCTTTGCAGAGTATGCAGACTGTTAATTATCAGTCCTGGAATCAATGTAAAGGTTAAACATGTGGAAACTGTAACACAAGATTTTTATTTTTCCATTCTCTGTTTTTTGTAGTCATCCTGCAAAAGACGTGGTTATTGATGACTCGGGGAAGTTGGGTGTTCATGAAGCTGATCATACAATTGGACTTATTCAGAATCTTAATGGGAAATCTGGTTCCTGGACTTTTGAGGAATTCATTGATGTTGGAGTACATTCCAAGTCAACCAAACTGAGCTCGGACAGCATCTCTGCTGGTAACTGTAATCAAAACTTGAATGATGCTGCTACACTACCTTCTAGTCCCAAATTGGCTTTTGAGGAAGATGGTGCAGTGAATTCATTGACCAAACCTATAGATGCTTCATCAGGTAATCCAAGCTGACTACCCTGTCTGTCTCTTCCCCTGGCTAGGCAATTCACCTCCTTGCATTTTGCTCTCCTTGCCTTAACTACAGCTTCTTATTTTCAAGGCACTTTTTCCAGTGTGTAGACTGGAGGGAAGGCTCTTTCTTTAGTGCTTTTAACTTGAATTCTGTCAAAAGGAGTCACCAACTGAAGCCTTTTTAGGGACTTGATAAGGCCCAACATTAAGGCTTTTCCAAAGACACAGCTGAACCCTTGTGAAGTTCCAAACAGTATTGAAGCTCATATGTTGTATTTCAGGTTTTTCTAAGACATGTTAAATGGCACATGTTACTTTTGAAGATACAAAATAGTTTAAAAGGTGTCTGATGTAACTCTACACACCAGATCTTTTCGCTCCTAGGCGTGTTCTGTTTTTGATGCTGACCTGTGTGACCTTACAAGGTCACTTCAGTCTCTTAGCAGTGTATTAGCTATCCTCTCTACTTGCTGTAGAACAGTCTTTCACTTCACTGAGGCAAGTAACACCAACCTGAAATTCCACAGATGATTGTGTTACATTTTGGGAGGAGTGGTAAAGCTGTACACAAAATATTCTGGATTTTCTGAAAGGGCTGCATCTCAAGCCTCATGTACTTGAGAAGCCAAGCCCTGATGCAGTACAGTGCATAGTGTGTCAGAGAAGCTTCAGGAAGCCAGTTTATGTAAGACTGGACTTCTCTGGTGTTGGAGCCAAACCCCAAAGGGCTGTTTTCACAGGAGATCTCTTTCCATGGGATAAATGACTGTGTCATCAGTTGAAGTGAATGCTAGTGGAAAAACAAGCCTTGCTATCCACATTTCCTTCCAGTGATGTGTAGCACTTTCTTTGATTAAAGTGTAGCACTTTCCTAGACTGAGCTGTTTCCCGAGTCTCCTCTGTCACTCTGCGTCTTGTGAATTTGAGTTCCTTGGGCACACCCTGATGGGGGCTTCCCTTGAGGTCACACCAAACAGGGCCATGGGACAGACAAATTTATTGTGTTCTGCTGTTCACTTTTTCTTGTGATCAGATTCATTAACTTTTAGTGAAGGAAGTGTGACCTTTTAATTTTGAAATTTTGAAATTTTTTTAATGTAATACAGTTTAAGAATTCTGTACATAGCTTTGAAAACTAATATTCCTGTAAAAAGAAAGAAAACCTACTGTGCTGGTTTTAGACTGTAAGTGACCAAGTGGTTCTGTGCTCACTCCTGGATGTAGACTGACAGTGATGATGGATGCATGTGGCATACACACATTTACGATGGTTAAATGTTTTCTTTTCTTTGCTCTTTGGACAGAACTGTGAACACTAGAGACCTGGAAATAATCTGATTGCACTTCAGTAATCCAGTGTTTTCTCAAGTACCGAAGGCCTTGTTTTGAAAAGCTGCTTGTTTACCTTTATCCATCTTCAAGTTTGCAAAAAACAACAGGGGAGGGATGACAAACTTATAATTTGCACCTTGAAACATTTCAGGGAAACTGTTGTGCTAATGTTCTTTTTTTGTTTGTTTAGCTAATTGTTAGATAAAGTTTCCAAGTTCAAGTATTCCTTGTTTCCCCTTTACAGACTTTACAGTAACCTGATTGAGTCTTTTTTTTATTGTTATTTTCATATCAGTATCATGTAGAACATGCCACTGGAGGCTCCTCACTTAGCTGCAGACTTTGCATATTTCTAAAATGATCTTGATGAAATAAAAGACTCACTCAGTGTATGTTAAAGCTGAACTCCCTTTTTAATGTCTAGAACAATGTTGTTGCTTGTTGGTTCATGTGCTATTTAAAAATGCAAAATTGAGCATCTTCAATTTTGAATGAAGAAAAAATTCCTTATTATCTAATGTGAAAATATTGGCAGTTTCAAAATGCAAGTGTTGTACCATCACTAATATGTTTTAATCTATTGGCAAACATCAAAACCTTTTTCAGCATGTGCTGTAATACATTACAAAAACGTTGAGTCCCTAGATTTGTCTGTTGGTGCAGTTTAAGGTGTTAGGCTTTTAAAAAATGTTTTCCTTTTGAATTACTTATTTATCTACACTTATAGAAGTATTATTTTATTGTGTACATAACAGTATTAGACCATTGAAGTCATGTTTTGTTCATGTTAATTATTCCAAGTGTTCCAGTTCCAGCTCTTATAACAGTGGCTGCAAACTGCATATATATATTTCTCTTCCCCTAAAGCCTGCATTAAATAATCTATTTAACCTGAATTTGCCTGCTTTTTTCAGCACGAAGAGTTTAACGAAGCATCTTCTGAAAATTGCTACTAAAAGTAATAATGCAGCCTTGTTGTCTCCTGTAACAGATAGACTAGATAGGCCATTACTTTAAAGGGTAGCTGTCTCAAAACCTGCTCCAAGCCACTGGCTGCTCTCTCAGTTGCAGTGGTGCAGCCCAGCAGCAGCTGTGTGTGCAGTGGGGTTGCTGGAACCACATCTGTGCTTTCCTCAACACCTCAGCTGCAACAGGAGCCCTTAGCCTTCTCCCTCTTGCTGTTCAGAGATCCTGTAGAACTGTTTTAGACTTTAGAGCAGTGCCTTAGGTGAAAGGAGAACTGTATTTTTGTATGATAGCTGTTTGTTCTGGCAGAGACAATCATTCTAACAAAGATGCCGATATTTTTTCTGTGCTGAGATTTGTTGGCTGGCCTGATCCAGCCCTGTGTAAATACGTGTGCACAGTTAAATAAACTTTGCAGTTGAACAATGCTTTATTTCTGTAATGTTAAATGTGACCTTACTAGGCCCCTCCACCCCTTGCCATACTGATCTGCCTTGGGATGCACTCTGGCACTGCTCTAACTGCTCCAGATTGCCACACTAGCAGCCTGTGTGGTTGGGAGGGGATTTGCACTAACACCCTCAGCTCTTGCTGTGTTTGTCCATGCTGATGGCGTGTTCTGAACTGAGGGATTCTTTAACCTGCTTTTCCCTGCCAGCCTTTGCCTTTCCCTTGCAGCAGCAGCATCTCTGTGTTGTGAGGGTCAGTCCAGCAGTCCAGCAGCGGAGCAGTGCTGCCTTTTCATTTTCTTGCAAAGGTTCTTTATCAGTTGTTGAAAGGGAATGGCTGGAGCAGATCCAGTTGATAAAGTATTTCACTACTGTGGAAAAAAACTTCCTTAAACCAGCATTCAGGTTGCTGAAGCGTGGTGGATCTGTGCATGAACAATGGCTGTGCATATGCTCTCCAAAGGGCTTTTTCACACAGGCTGTTTTTGGCAGATGGTCCAGTGTCAGTTATATATTAAAAAATTAATTAGTTTATGGAAATTGTTGCTTTAGTCCTCAGATACTTAAGGGTGCAATGACAGCACAGCTGACTCTTACTTTGCCAGTATCAATGTAGTAGACTTGGTTTCAGTAGCTCAGCCCTAAGATATGTCAATCATATAAGATGTCAAAATGAAAAAAAATAATTTCCAGACTATGGATTCCAAGCAGGCACTAGTCTCACTTTTATTCAGTCACTAGACATACACTGACATGATAGGAGAGCTAGCCTTGTATGAGCTATTTTTAAGGCACTTGTAAATGCATGTGCATGTTGTAGGTGAAAGATTTACTACTTGTTAATGGATTAATAATTATACATAGACAGCCTTGTTTAAACAATGATATAAAAAAAGCTGATGAAGAAAACTTGCAGGCAAACCACACGGAAATCAAGACTAAAACAAGTTTATGGAAACTTAACTAAGCTAAATGTCACTGCCAAAACATTGTTATCTGTAAGATGAAGCCATTCCTTACATGTGCTGCAATGTGATGTTGTAGAGTAAGCTAAGGTATTTATTACTTATTAATGGTGCAGTGTTTGTTGTGTATCTGTACTTGTAGAAGCATAATAATGGATCCCTCTGATCCCACATGCAATCTTTGCATCTCTGTGTCAGAAGTGCATGCCTTGTCAAATCCACTTCAGTTAAGTGCCAAGCTTAATCATATACCAGATAAGTTTAAAACTAGATTTGTTTTAGTTTAAGCCACACACAGATGATGCAGTGTGTGGATCTCTAAATCTAACAGCATTTCAAGCCTTTATACTAGGAGTTACTTGGAAACAAGGTTAGATTTTTGCAAGGCTACATGCTTTTGTACTGCAAGATCTTCAAAAGTCAAACCCAGTATATTGAGGCTAATTTAGTTCTTACACTAAAATGGAAAAAGTTAAAACTCTCAACATGCAAAAACCTGCTCTTTTACCAGGGCTGTTTGGGAAAGCAGGGCTTTAAAATCCATCTTACATCTGCTCATTTACAGTCGTTTGGGACACTCAGCACAATAAATTTTTCCATTATGGCAAACAAAGCGCTTGTTGGCCAGCCCACGGGCACACTTTGTGCATTTGAAACAGTAATCGTGCCAGGACTCATCTTCATAGTTAACCACACTGGTTCCTCTTCCAAATCCTGCTAGGAGAGAACACAATTATAGGACGGCGATAGTAGCGCTGCCTTGGCGGGGCTGTCCCTCCAACCAGCCCTGCCTGGTGCTGCCCCAGAGCTTCCCTGGGCTTGCAGGCCACAGGGGCTGCCTGAAACACCCAAGTGGCAACTGAGCCATGGTTTTGTTGTATCTTCTGATGTTTCTTGAAGAAGAAATCTAAGCATAAGGCTTGCATGGCTTGTCTCTGTAACAAACATTTTCCCTTGGCTCCATTCTCCAGTAAACAGTCAAGGAGAGATGTGGAGCAAGGACAGGTTGGGCTAAACACTTGTGGGACTGGCAGGACAGTGCCCACATTTCAGGGCTGAGCTCTGTAATCCAGTGAGTTTTATGTGTAAAATACATCAGAAGGGGTACAAACGTCCCTTTGGGACAATAAAGCACCACTCATTTTAGACTTAAGGGTCCCAAACTAAGATATGGGAGGGAATAGTTCTGGTTGGGGGGAGTTTTGAAGGAGGTAAATTTGAGACATGCAGAGGCTGAAGAGCTCAGTTACCAGCTCAGCCTCCATCCAGCACAAGCACGTGGCTCAAGAGTCAGATCACATGTAAAATGCTGGGATTGGGCTTGGGTTACCAGACCTGCTTCTGATGTTACCCATCCCTGGGCTCCCTGTCTTTGGGGGATCACTGTCCTGACCTTCAGCACCCACTGCCCTCAAGCTGCATTTAAGCCAACATACCTGTAATAGGATTCTTGCATCCAGCACACTTCTTGGCAACACACTCCTTGTAGCACTCAACACAGTAAAACTGATCCTCCACAGCTGTGAAGCGCTTCCCTCCCAGTTGCTTCTTGCAGTTGGAGCAAATGAAACACTCGGAATGCCAAGGCTGTTCCTGGTAAGTGAGGCCTCCAGAAGTGATGGGCTGGGAGAGAAGGAGCAGAGGTGTTGTTTAGAATCAGCAAGGGACAAGAGAGGTGACACAGGCAAGAGGTGTAGGGTAGGAAAGCTTTGTCATGGAGAGGATCTTTCCAAAGTTTGCATCAAAATTTAATTGAACAGTGCACTTGAGTCCCTCTAACCTGAAATCCCACATACGTGGCACTTTCATAATTCTTTTACCTGCAGTAACTGAAATTCCACACTAATCCGTTACAGAAGTTGTAAAACAGCTACTGTTTCACTTCTTGAATATTCAGTACTACTACAGAGTTTAAACTACCCCAAGGCAAATGCAAGACTGGTATCACTTGGTTTCTGCAGTGTTGCCATCAGCTAACCCAACCACCCCTGCCCAGATCCTGTAATGCACAGGAACCATCAGCTCTCCCATCATTGCACCAGCTGCTGGCACTGGTATCTCAGGGGAAGAGCATCAGCATTGGTACAGCTTCAGCATGGTCTGCCTGCTGGTTCACCCTCCCAGCTCCCAAAAGGCACACGAGGGGTGGTTCTGGCAGCTGCCTCTGCAGAGGGGAAGGACTTACATTCTTGCACTTAGCACAGGTCTTGGCAAACTTGTGCTCGTGGCAGGAGACACAGTAGAAGTCATCACCCTTGGGGAAGAAGCTCCCAGATCCAATCACTTGCTTGCACTGGCTGCAGGTGAAGCAGTCCTTGTGCCAGACCATCTTCTTGTACTCAACGTTTTGGTCTCCTACAACAGATAAAAATAACTCGTCCTGTGAGATTTCAGTGAAAACCCTTCCCCCTGTGCAGTGTAACATCTGTGGGCAAGACCTGTCCATAGCTATGCCCAGGATTCCAGGAATGCAGACTAGGGTAATTTCTGTATCTGATTCTAGCCAGGGCTTGCTAGGTTTTCTTAAATTAGTTATCTGCTGCCTGAGCCTTTTAGGACCTTGATTTACTGAGCAAAGCTTTTGGTAGAAATAATTTAAGACTGACATGAGAGTTAATTATCCACATGAGGGTTAATGGCAAAGCACCCTTTCAACACTTGAATAAAATAGGTGAGAGAAACAGTCAAAATTTACTATTCTGAGGTGCTCCAGCCTTCCACTGTGATGTGCAAACCCCCAACTGCAGCCTCCACAGCCTGATAAACCCCCTTGGTTATGCCCTGGAGCAGAATGTGGCCCTCAGACCCATCACTGGTACAGTACCTGCAATAATGGCCTTAAAGCAGCCCTTACACCTGGGTGCATCCTCAGCAGCAGTGCAGTTGCTGCACCAGACCTTGTTGTTCTCCCTCAGCATGAAGGGCTCGTTGACCAGGGACGTGTAGCACTTGAAGCAGCGGAAGCAGCTGTCGTGCCAGTAGCGGTTCTTGAAATGCAGCTCCTGCAATGAACAGGAAGGGAGGAATGGAGTGAGAAGCTTTTCTCTCCCCCTGAGCAGCCCTAAAGCCAAGCTCCTCTCTCACCAGCCTGGGCAGCAAAGGATGGATTTGTTGTTCCTAAGTTTGTCTGATTCAGTGGGTAGGGCCAGCGCTCCTCTTCAAGCACTTAAGAGAAGGACATCTAACCAAACTCACTGACACAATCACATTGACTTTGGGCTTCCAGGGGGGCAGAAGATGCTTCAAACCAAAAGCTTGGAGATTTGAAGTTCTGCAAGTTCTCGGGTTCTTACATTCCCTCTAGTTCAGGTGTACATTGTTATTGCCATAAACATTTATCTGGCCCTGAAGGTACAGGCTAATGACTTCAGTAACACCATATTTCTATAGATAAGCAACAAACCAATTTCCAGTTTTTGTGGAGATCAAAACAGTTTCAGGCTTGCAAATATTTGCAGGTCCTGCAGTTTGTGTTTCTTCATGTCCTGCCTGGTGTTAGAGTGTCTGAACATCAGAGATACTATTATAAATTAACATAAGGAAAAAATCCAGCAGAACTATCTTGCCATCCAACTGCTCTCAATATATATATATAGAAAGAACTCTTGATTTCTATCATGAAGCAATAGCCATCTGACAAACTGACAAAAATCAGACCTCAGTGCTTTGCCCAGAAGATGAGTTTTGCAGGCCCTATGCAGGCCAGTTCCCTGCCACTCTCTCTGCAGGGCAATTCAGCATTTGCAGCAGGTCATGTGGCTGGATCTAGACCCTGAAATGAGATCCTGTGCCCAAGCAGCCCTCCACGAGCACACCCCAGCACTGCTCTTTACCCAATGAGCACACAGCTGGCAGCCAGAGGACTCCAAAGAGCTGCTCAGAGCCTGACCAGAGCAAACAGGAGGGTGACCAGCCTCTGCCTCTCCTCCTCACCCACCGAGGAGCCCAGCACTGACCTTGGAGTCGGCCCCAATGGGTTTCTTGCACTCGATGCAGGTGTTGGCACAAAACTTGTCGAAGCACTTGACGCAGCAGTGCCGCCCCTCCTTCTGCACATACTTCTTGCCCTGCAGGGGGTCCCGGCAGTAGTGGCAGTCGAAGCGCTCAGACATGGTGCCCACGGTGTAGCTGCCAGGCCCTGCAAGAGCACAGCCATGAGGGAACAGCACTGAGGGGACAGCCCTGAGGCCCTGACTGAAGCGCTCCAACATGGTGCCCACGGTGTAGCTGCCAGGCCCTGCAAGAGCACAGCCATGAGGGGACAGCACTGAGGGACAGCCCTGAGGCCCTGACTGAAGCGCTCCAACATGGTGCCCACGGTGTAGCTGCCAGGCCCTGCAAGAGCACAGCCATGAGGGGACAGCACTGAGGAGACAGGACTGAGGCCCTGACTGAAGCACTCAGACATGGTTCCCACGGTGTAGCTGCCAGGCCCTGCAGGAGCACAGCCATGAGGGGACAGCATCGAGCCCCTGACAGCTGCTCCAACCTCCTGGGGCTGTGCAGATCAGTCAGAGGAACATGGCTCAGGAATGAGCATGTGGTGGCGCCTTGATAGGTAAAGGAGCTCCAGTAGAGGAGAGCAGAATCCCAAACCAGACTTCTCCCCATCCCTTTGTTAAGTGGAAGGATGCTAGGCTGGTTTATTTACGCGCTGCACATCAAGCAAGGGTAATGACACCTGACCACTCCCTGAGAGTCCCTTAGTTCATTACTGCAGGCCTCAGTGAGGTCCTGGCTGAGGCACCACATCACTTGTGTGCAGAAATCACCAACAAACACGAGCACAGTGGAATTGTTTCCATGTTTTCAGCCTGAACCCACAGCCAGCTGCAGCCCTCCAAGGCCTTTTGTGCTGCATAGTTGTGCAGCTTCCAGCTGCCTCTTTTCACCAGGCTTTCACATGTAAAATCATAAGGGGAAAAAAAAAATCTGCCTCCATGGAGAGATATTTTTCAGTTCACACCACCAAGGCTCTGCCAAGGTCTGATGTTCCACCACGGCCAGGGAGCTGTCAGTGGGTGTGGGGAATCTTGACTGGAGGATTTTCCACTTTGGCTCACACTTTCTCCCCAGACACCCATCCCTTCCTGCACTCCCAGTCTCCTGCTAATGGCTCCCTCCATTCCATGCGCCCTTCCTCAGCAGAAGCCACCAACACTCTTGCAAGGGGCTACAAGGGCTCTGTCAGGATTCAGAGAATCCTGGACTGGTTTGGGTTTGAAGGAACCCTAATCATCTTGTTCCAAGCTAGCACAGGGGTGCCAGCCACTACATCAGGTTGCTTAAAGCTGAATCCAACCTGGCCTGGAGCACTTCCAGGGAGAGAATACAAGAGTTACAGAAGCCCATGGAGTCCCACAGGGGCAGCTCCATCCCTGCCCCTGGTGCCCCCAGAGCCCCAGCACTGCAGAGCCCATTTCCCTGCACAGCCAACACACAGGGACACAGCCTTGAACCTTCTGCATCATCACCAGCCCGATGGGAAATGTGGCTGTGGTCTGGCAGCAGGGACTGCCAAGAGGAAATGTTCTCTCTTCCTGACAGAGGAAGGGAGGGAAAGGACAGAGTCAGGCCATACAAATTGCTGCTGCCTCCATCATGTGGCCTCACCTTGGACCACCCCACCCAGCCCTGGGGCTACCCTGGAGCCTGTTCCTCACAGAGCTCAGGGGTACAACAGTGCCCATTCCAGCTGTGCTGCTCCCAGCCCAGCACAATGTGCCTTTATACACCAAAGCTGTAGGAGTTCTGGGGTGCAGAGGGGGTGTGTCACTCCTGGCTGTGCCCTCACAACAAGGCAGGGTCAGTGGGACCCTGTTGGGCTCGCCCTTGGCTGCAGGATGCTCTTGGTCTGCCCTGTTAAGGCCTAAGGCTCACAGGATTTTCATGGACACTTGCCCACCCCTGTAATTCCACATGTTCCATCAGCTACAGGGCCCAGCCTCACCAGAGCCCTGCAGCACACCAGGACCAGCCCAACCCTGCTGGGTACAAAGCCAGAGGAGCCTGTACATGAACACTTTGCCATCACAGCAGAGCATCTGCTGCACCTGGGCCTAGGAAGAGTGGGACTCACACTGTTACCTTGCAGGCTTTAAAATCCAGTGCCTTCACACTATCTCCTCTTTGTCACCCTCTCAATAACATAAGGCCAGAACAAGCTGAAGGATTTATGTTTCAGAGAGCAGGACAGAGAGCCCCAAAGAAAAGTTTCACACAGGGAGGCTGTAGCAGAGGTGGAGGCTCTGTTCACACACTATTCCTGCCCCTAAAACGGACAGAGGCAGGCTGGAGGCCGAGCTGGTAGGAAGTGTCCTTTGTGAAGGGGCCAAGGTCTGGAAATAATCCCTTGGCAAGGCCAGGGGATGCCATGTCCTGCTGACAACCACACCAGGGGCTTTGAGGTACCTGTTCAAGCAAATGAAACAAATAAACAGCTGGGAAACACGGAAACTATGTGAGCCACCAGCAGCTCTGCAGAGCTCTAGCAAGCAGGTGGGTTTTATTTGGAAGAAATGCAATTGCAGAGTCCAGGGCAAATGGTATTGAAATGTCCCTGATCTCAGGTTTAAGGTTGCTTTCAGCCTGAACACATAATCTCGAAAGCATGGCTCAGGGAGCAGCACAACCCCGTGTTCCCATGTAACACATCACCTGCTAATGTGAGACACATTTATCACAGCAGCTCTGCAGCTCCACAGGCAAATTAACACCAGGCTGGAGCCCCCAGAATGGGCTGTGCCAGCAGCTTCTGCCTCCCTCGTGCCATCTCACACACCAGAAAGCCCCTCCCATGCACAGGCAGGGGCATGAATTTGCTTCCAGCTTTTCCAGAGGCTTCCTGCCCTCAGCACTGAATTCCTGATCTGGAGCCAGGAGAAGCACCTCTGTCCCCTTGCCTGCAGTGAAGATGCAGGGTCCCATTGCCCCTGCAAATGTGCTGGCTGCTGGTGGGCTCTGCTCACCTGTGCCATGTCCAGAGCCCACAGCAGCCACAGGAGCAGGACCAGCCCACCCAGGGCAGGGTGCACAAGAGCCCTGGAAGCCAACAGTGTGTGGCAGGGTGGAGCCCCAGACCAGCAGCAGCTGTGCTGGGACCACCAGATTATTTTCCCCAAATGGAGCAAACATCTGTGGACACTTCAGAGCTCAGCTACATTTAGTGTCCTACAGCTGGTCCCCTCAGCAGTCCTGTCCCCTCTCACAGAAGGTAAACAGAGCAGATATTTCTCATGCTCTGTATTAAAAAAATGTATTTCTAAAGCCTGCTTGGCAGCAGGTCATGGGTTTGGAGTTGTTTATCTCCTAAATAACCTGTTCACCCTCCAGCTGCACCAGGTCCCCACATCACAATTTTCCAGAGCTTCCAGGTATATTAACCCTGGCCTGTCTTTACTGTCTGAAAAGTAGGCAAGTTATGAAACTAGGGGTACACTGGGTGCATGGAAAAATCATCACTTCCTTGGGTCTTTATTCAGTGCCCTCATCACCCCTTCCCATGCAGAAGATGGTGAGCACAGGGTAGGGATCCACACCAGGAGTACAACAGTGCTACAGCAACCCAAAACCAGGAAGAGCACTCACCAAACCACCACTAAAACCCAGAGCACTGAACCTCTGTGCTTCTTTTCACACTGCTGTGCTGAAAATGAGAGCAGTACATGCAGATGTTTTAGCTGGGAAGTCACTTGAGCACGAGTTTCTGTGGCTGTACCTTTACACCAGACTATGGTATCTCTGAGATGACAGCCTGGTCTCTTTTTTAGCCCCAGGAGAATCTCATAGCCTGAGGACATGCACTGATCCAAACCCCATGTCAGCCTGACACTGAGGCCATAAAATGGGATTTAGAAAGCAGAGGAAAAGCATGGACAGGCTGGAACTATTCCCCCTCCCACGCATGTGCAGAGGATTGTTCTGCTGGAGAGAAGCAGGTGAAAACAGCAAGCACAGGCAGCTGGGGGGAGGGAAAAATGCAGAATGTGCCCATCCTTAAATAGCCTAGAGGACCCTCAATAAGATGGACAAAAATGCAGCCATACTTCCAGAAATGAATCTTGCTCTAAGCAAGGGATCCCTGCCCCACCAGCCCTGGCAGGGTGCTCTCTAAATGTAGCTCCCTGATGGATTTGGCTACAGCTGGAGGGCAGAAGGCCAGGCCAGTGGCCTTCTCAGATATCAGGGTATTTGGCACAAAGACCCACTGGAATACAACCCTAACATTTACCTGATCACAGAGGTGCCAGTTTGCCATTTGTCCCCTGAAAGCATCTTCTACTCCACAAAAACAGCCCTTGGACAGCCACACCGTCCATCCTTCAGAGACCTCAAACACTTGGGCCCCAGGGGCTTCCAAGGGGCACCAACACCAAGCAGCCACAGGGCTGACTGAGGGTCAGGGCCACCTCTGCACCCTGCAGCATGGCCAGCTTTGGGATGGAAAGGGAACAGACCTAAGAAGTGCCACCCCACAAAAACTGCTGCACCCACACAACCCCTGCCTCCTGCTGGGCTCCTGCATCACCCTGGGCTGCTTCATCCCAGTTCAGCCAAAAACCCAAAGCAGCATCACAGTGGTTTGCACAATAAATGGAACCAAAGCACTCAGGGAAGGAAGCTGAAGCACAGCTGATAAGCAAAGCACTTAGCACAGGCTATGTGTTAATGTCTCTGGGGAATATGTTTAAATGTGATAAACCACCAAGGAAGAACTTGAAGTGTAGTCTCTAAACACAACCAGAGAGACTCTACTTACACTTTACAGATTATTCTGCCACTTAAGAAAGAAGATGAGGTTGGAGTTGTTAACCCTCTGCCCTACACACTGTTGCATATGGAAGAAAAAGTGCTTTTTGATTCTACATTATTTTTATTTTTTCTCAGCAGACTGAGTACACAGCCCCACACTGCCAGGCACTGGCTACACCTGCCTGTTTCAGATCAGTGCTGGCAGCCCTGCTCTGTCACCTGAGTTACTATTCTCAGCATTCCTCTATGCAAGGTCGCATGGTTTGCTATAAATACCTGGGAAACCCTTAAAAGAAGGGTCCTGTTAATCCCAAATGCAAAGTGACACTCAGGACTGCACTGGCACAATGCCCTGGGCAACAAACACTTGCAAAGCCCAAGAAAAGAAAGAAAAGAAATCTCTTGTATGTTGTTTTTGCTAGGAGGGCTGAAAATACCAGAGCTGTGCTCTCCCACTGCCAGGCTGGGGCACGTGCGAGTCTCATACTCTATAATTCAAAAATCAATCTGTTGATAAAAGGAAAGCTTCTTTATTTAGAGCAAGAACAGCTCCAAGTTCCTCAGGCACTTGCCAAAAACATTCCCTACGGTCCTATTGCCACCATGTGTGAGCACATCCCAGTCATTACTAAATCCTCACAGTTCCCCAGGGAAGCAGGGACATGCCATTTATTAAAAATCACTGGCCCAGCCCTGCAAACACTTTCCCCAGGGATTGTCTTGGCACTCAGTGAAGGCTAACAAGGCACCACTGCCTCAAGTAAGGCTGAGCACTTCAGACAGTGTTTAAGCAACAAAGCCCAAACCTTTCAAAACAAAACTGCTCAGTAACTAACTCTGTGGCTGCATTCAGTTTTGCCCTTTGAGACTCCCCTGTTGTGTTCCCAGCTAAGCACTGATCTGCCCCACCTCAGCAGCTGGATGCTCTTCTCACACCCTGGTGCTCCCAGGGGCCAAAATGAGATTTCCTCCTGCTCTGGAGGGTCCAGCCCCACCCTGAGCAGGCACTGATACCCCCACAGCTGCCCTGGGGTTCCCAGTGGTCTGCAGGATCAGACACTATGCTGTGATTTTGGCAGCAGCAGTCCAACCTCAGCACCTGCTCAGAACACCCTGTAACATTTTATATCACAGCACAGCATCAAGTCTGTGAGCTCTTGCTCCAGGGAACATACCCTGAGGAAGATGAGAAATTAAAAATTACATAGCTGGGAGTGTAATGGAAGAATGCTATAGCATTGGTCAGTCTTGTGGGCTGAAGTTAAACATCTCACATCAAATGATGCCACAGAAGTCAGATTTTACTCACCATAGTGCCCTGCATAACATGTATGTGCAGCCCACCAGCAAATCCTGAGCAGTCACGTGCTGTGCAAGCAGCCTCAGGTGTGTGCCTCACCTGGGAAGGTGAGCAGGGAGCTGAGCAGCAAACTGTGCCTCTTCTGCCCAGCTTTGAGGAGGCTCTCTGCTCCCAAGTCTCAGGAGCACCCCTGGCTCCTGGTGTGCAGCAGCTGAGTTTGGTGCCACAGGAGCTGTGCCCACCCTGTCCCCAGCACATCCACCCTCGGGGCTGTGTCTCACCAAGAGACACCATGGCACTGCCTCTGTGCTTAGGGCTGTGAATGCACCCTGGATATGCACAAAAACAGCTGCTAAGAGGGAGATAGGCTTTCAAAATTCCCAAAGAGCTTCTGATTGTCTTCAGCTGCAGGGCTGGAGGAATGAGTCAGGATGGGAAGACACCCATCCTGACATGTAAAATATGATCTCAAGATTCCTGTGTTAATGGAAAAATTAACATTTTCCTATCACTGGTAAGGGTCAGCCCATCTGAACTAAAAGATAAACAGAGAAGAGGGACTAACCACAAGCTTCCCACCAGAGAAGAGAAGAGAAAACCATCTGGGTTTACACTGTGGTCTCCCCTCTGCCCTGAGTTTCTCTGCTCACTGCAATAAACTTGCTACAAGGAGGAGAATTGTCCCTCATTTTCACCAAGTCTTGCTCAAATAACAGCTGAGCCCCAGCCTTCCCACAGCAGCAGATACAAAAACATTTAAAATCCAATGGATTTTACAAAACAAACGAGGCCACCACCAGCACTGTGCTCCAGCATCAGTCTCCCACTCTTATCAGCCCATTTGCCATCAGGAGTTACAGCTGCAGATTGCTGAGATTTCAGTCTGCATTCAAAGTTATTTCTCTGCACAGGAGCCTTTTAGCAAAACCTTCCTCCCCATTCACCAGGTGTACTCCCCCAACACCTGGCAGCACAGCCACTTTACCTGTGTGCCTGTGGAAAGCCATGGTCAGCAGCCCAAAGTCACCAGCAGCCCCTCAGGTAATGGAGTTCACAGGCTGATAAGGAGCTGCCCCATTTGATAACATATATTTAAATGGAGGCTATTAATATGGACAGGACTCCTACCAGATGTCCACTCCCCTCCCCAGAGATCTCAACCTTAATCCCCCTTGGAAATTCTTACCATTTTAGGTGATCTGAGGGAGAAGAATAGGATCCTGAGACCTCTAGGTCTCTGCAGGCAACAGTCAAATACCTGCCCAGCTACTCAGCACCCAAATTAGTCCCAAAGGCAGAATGAACTCATGAACTCGACCCCATGCTGGTACTATTTGGCCTTGGCTTTAGAGTGAGATTGTGTCTCGTAGCAGTCCTGAGCTAAATTACAGACCCAACACGAACACTGCTCTGCCATGGCTGAAGGGAAGAGATGATCACAGCCCTGTGAGGGCTGGGGGGGCTGCAGCCCCAGGAGCCAGCAAGGGCTGTCTTCTGGCCCAGAAAGGATGTGGCTGTACCCCAGAGGACTCAGCTGACAGCCCAGAAATACCAGCACATACATTCATGGGTGGGTTGGATTTGCTCTCAACATGGAGGTCATGCTGAAGTTTCAGCGCCAGTGAAACTGCCATTCCTGGTCCTTCCCCAGCTTTTCCTTAGGGAAGCTCGCAGCATTAACTGCTCAAAGGGAGCAAACCCCTGAAGAGCAGCACTTAGAAAGATGGGTGTGAGGATATGGGGCTTCTCTAGCATCTAGCATGGCTTTAGAGGCATTGACTTATGCCTCTGTCCTCTGGACTCAGGTGTCCCCAAAGCTCTCAGGAAGATCCCAGCTCCATGGCTCCAGCTGAGCTGTTTCCATCCAAGTTACAGCAGGAGGAGAGGGAGCTGTGGCTCGGGGTCCCTCCTGTGGGGACCCCCAGGCTACAGCAGCTCCACACTCACCCTGGGTTATGCAACTGCTGGGGACGCTCAGGGCTGGGGGCCAGGGAGGCCCAGCTGCTAATCCTGCCTCCCACTGACACACTGCACGGCCGTGGGAAAGTCACTGAACCTCCCTGACAGCCACTGGGAAGAGCCAATGTTTATCATTCCTTCCAGGGAACCCATAGTGGTGGTGTCTGGCCTCTGAAGAGCAGCCCTGCTACAGCCAGGAACATCTCTGCTTCCCAGGAGCTCCTCGGCCACACATGGACAGTCTCCAGCCTCAGCACTGGCCTTGGTGAGCCCCTGAACCTCCACACCCATCTTAGTCCTGCAGGCAGCACAAGCACAAGCTCCGCATCTCACCAGCATCCTGACATCTCCAAGTTTCCAACATGGCCTGGAAAAGGCCACTCTTGACAGCCATTCCAAAGAGCTCAGCATGGATCCACTGGTGCAGCAGATTGAGGCTGGGAAACGTGCTAAAATACTGATGCACTGCAACATTTTGGCGAGGAAAAACCCAATGTTATTCTGCCCCAGCTCATCTATAAACTGCAGCAAATTGTTTGCATAATTCAGATGGCAACAGGAACCCTAACAACTGGTATTTTCCTGTTCTAATCTTGCTGTGCACAGTGTAATATTTACAGACATGAGTTCATTTTTGGCAATGCACGTAGAGTTTGCACCATTAACCATTCTCATTCCTTTCCAGCTCCCTACACAAAGCCCTGGCACCCTCCCACCCAGCTGTCATTTCCTGCTTTCCCCAGAATGCCCAGGTATTCCCAGCAGAAGCCTTGGCTCCCATCCTGGCTGATGGAGCAGAGTCTCTGTGGGTGCCAGCAGCTGCCACGCCTCGAGCAGAGGTGGCTGCAGCCAGCAGCAGTTTGGCAGCTGCAGAGGGCTGTGGAGAGCAGGGATGGACACTTGGGTGTCATTTCATGTGCACAAACACACATGTGTCCACAGCACCACAACAGGCTTGGGCTGGAGCAGGGAGGAGAGGGAGAAGGTTTGGCCAAGAAACAGGAGGAAAACCCAGACGTGTGGATGCCTATGGAGCTCCCTGGCACAGCTCACTCTGCAAAGCCCAGAGAAGATTTTAATTAAAGGCCAATTCGTTTGAATCTCTGGCCTCCTGGTCCAGCAGCAGGAATGGAACAACCTTACTGCTGCTCTTGGTTTCTTGCCTGGTTTTAGCCAGGTAACTTTGGACAATTCCCTTTTCCTTCCCAAGACTCTCCTCATCCACACAAGCCCAGGTGATTAAACACAGAGGTGCTGCAGGTGTAGCACAAGTGCCAAGGAGAGACATCAGTGCCCCCTGAAACATGTCAAGGAGCAGACACCTCCAGGAGAGAGAGGGTGCCCCAGAATGGAGCTGTACCAGCCCTGCCTGAGCCCTTGTCTGTGCACCAGGCACCCACAGGTCCCAGAGGGAAGAGTGCTACAAATACACCAGTGAGTGCACAGCAGGCTTGGGATGTCATGTTTTTAACATTAAACCTGTCCTGTAGGTTTTCCAGGGAGCTGCCCTGGACACACTGATCCCACCCAACGGGTCTGACTGCAGAGCAGCATGGCTGGGCCATAGTGTCATCCACTGGGATAAACAAATGATTCACGTTGTGATTTCCAGAGTATTTTCTTGCCCTAAGAATCCTGCCAGAAAAGGTCTGGGTCTCTCAGCTTGCTCACACATCCTGCTGTCATTCAACAGGCAGAAACTCCTAAAGAGAGCTGTTCTAAGTCAGGCATTGATGAACTATTAGTCACCATGATCAAAGAAAGCAGCAGTAAATACCAACAGCAGAGCACCTGTGCACCTCCTAAAGTAATGCTGTGCCTCCTGCTTCCATACACGCTGCTGGCAGTGCACAGTGCACCTGCACAGAAGAGCACACTGCCATTCACCAGGCTCCCCAGGAAATGAGAGTCTCACATTGCTCCCTACCCTTCCTGTCTTGAGGGCAGATCAATTTTTTTTATTTTATTTGGATGTGTGTGTCTTCCCACAGCAAAGCACTCCTGGCCAACAGATCTCAGCTATAAACTTCCTTGGCTCTTCTGAGGCAGAAATAAAACAGCTTTTAAAAAACATTTCTTTGCTTGTTCTAGTATAAGGACAAAGTTTGCAGGAAGACCACCAATAAGACAGTTTGGTTTGAGAGGAGAGAGAACATAGATACAGCTTTCTCCAAGAAAAAGATCTTTGCAGCTGTAGCTGATCCATCAGAGAGACATAAGAGGCAGCAGTCCCCAGGGGCACAGAAATGCTGGACAGGTTTGGCACCAGGACTGGCACATGGGGGCTGATCCAGCCTTTCAGTGCCAAGGGAAGTTTTTTGGGTCAGCTCTGAAGGTAGGGATAGAGCAATCTGGAACAGGTTTATAAGGAAGCAGATGCAGGGTGGGCAACATCCAGGAGCTCAGATAGAGTGTGGGTAGAAACAAAAGGCGGAAAAGAAGACAGGATAAGAAGAGGGGGAAAAAAGGGATAAGGGCGTAGCAATAGGAAGGAATGGTCAGAGATAACAGAGCTGGAAATAAACCCATCTCAGAAAAAGCAAAACCAGGAAGAGATATAAACCAAGTCCTTCCCCATCTGCCTCCATCCACAGGCTGGGCTGTTTCCAGGACTATTCCTGTGGCAGCTCCAAATTTATTTCCCTGCTGCCATCTGCTCTGTGGCTCCCCTCCACACACGCTCCTGACTGGCACTTCTTCCCTTCACCTGTTGCTGACATGGCAGAGCTCTCACTGCTGCTGGGAGCCAAGTGACACTGGGGCCTGAGGGAGTGTCAGTGCATAAATCAGGAGCTGCTTTGTACTCCTGAGGCTTTGTTCAGCTCCTGCTCCCCATGCTGTCTATGCCAGTGGGGTGGGATGCAGGGATCAAACAGCCCCATGGCAGCCCCAGGCTCCAGAGAAGACTGGGGAGAGAAGAGGCTGCAACAGATGCTGGGCAGAGCTGGTTTTGAATCAACTTCAAAATAAAGTCAATTTCCTCCTATCTCTGCTCCTCTTTCTTGCATTACAGATAAGATGCCAAGGCATCTTCCAGCACTAAGGATGCTGAGTGCCTGCTGTAGTCCCCACAGTTAGATTTAGACCCTCAGTGCAAACTCAAAAAGGAACAGCCCCAAAAGGCTGAAGACTTTTTAAAAACCTCTAAGAAAGACAGATGTCTTAGTTTTTAAATGCACTTGCTTAAACGTGAGCCGTGTTTCTCTTCCCAGCTCTGTCTGCCAAGTCCCTCTGCTGTGAGTGCGCAGGCAGTGAGATGGAGGCTCTGCAGGATGCCCACAGCCCCTCCATGGACTGCAAGGTGAAGACCACAGGTGTGAACATGTCCATGAAGGTCACACAACCCTGAAGGGAGACAAAGACTTCCTCTCCTCCTCTTGGGGGACAGGGCCACGTGTACTGCCAAGACTGGTCTGATTCAGAAGCCTCATAAGAGCAGAAGGCTTATAATTGAGCTAAAAATCTTCAAATACTGCATTTACCTCTTCCTCCCCAGCAGCCCTACAACTGTGTCACACACAGACCCAGCAAGCAGTGCTGTGATGACTCTCAGTCCCTTCTGCCAGGTGATGTGTCCTGGGAGGAGCCATGGGGCCAACCAGCTGCACCAGAACTCAGTTATTCCCCAGCCTATTACCCTAAAGCTTCACACTTGGGGCAGTGCAGCTCCTTAGGGCCATCTTGGCCAACTTTGGGTCTTTGTTCAAGTTCAGTTGCATTCATGGGCAGGGGGAATGACCAATGGAGTCAAACATGAGGCAAATATTTGCCAGTCACAGCTTTCCCCCTGTGGCTTAGCCCTGGCTTCAGAGCTGAGAAAAATAACTCAAGTCCCTGTCAAATAAATACCACAGTGATCCAGCCAGGCAGCACAGCAGTCTTTCCCAGGACAGATGAGGTGTGAGGAGCAGGCACAGCAATATAATCCTGCCATACCCACACAGTAAGTGCTCATGTCAGGGCTTCACCAAGCAGCTGAGTGAGCCATCACTGAAATAATATTTCACAGTGTCCAGCAGGCTCTCTGCACTTCCAGTAGCTCCCAGTTCCTTCTCATGGGCATAGCAGCTGGCTGGGCAGTGCTCAGAGTAAACAGCTCACTGTGGAGGTCATGGAAGGAAGTTCAGCTACTGGTTTGCTTCACTGTTTGAAAGCTGGGTCATTCTTTGGAAATCTACCCACTAGGAGTCAGAGATTAGCAGCTACCCAGACATCAGCCACAACACACTCTCCAGCACCCCCTGACACCATCCTGTGCTCATCCAACAGGACCTGGCTGCAAGGAAGACTCACAAGGTGGGTGCTGCAGGCTCTGCCCAAGGTCTTCCTCCAAAGCCTGGAAATGCTTTCTGTGTGATGTTTTCTAGCAAAATACCACATCCCCAGGAAGCTGCTGGGCAGATGGCTCTGCAGAACTCCAACCTCTGCCCACACAGGACAGGGGCCAGGCCAAATCCCCATACCAGCAGTGTTCTGTGGCACCAAGGAGCCTTGGTGTTTCCCCTTAGAGATCTTGGTTTTCAGGGGAGAAGAAAGGGCTGTTTGTGGATGGACTGTGATTCTGGCAAAACATTCTCCAGAAATTCAGCATGTGAGAGACACTGAGGATAGAAAACACCAGCTCAGGTAGTCAGAAAAGGGCAAAGCAAAAGCCCTCAGGAAAGGGTTGCCTGGCTAAGGGTGAAGACAGGCCACCTCTTTGATGAGGACGTGCCCTTCCAAGCATTGGCATGCCGGCTGGGAAGACTCCCTGGCATCCAGCACACCATCAAAGCACTGCCCAAACTTGGCACAGGCCACAGGGCCATGCCCTCAGCACTGATTTAGAGCTGACAGAGCCAGCACTGGCACATGCTTTAGCAGGAGAAGCAGCCCAACACCCTGGGCAGGACAGTCCCCTCGAGCAGGATCAACACTTGCCTGTCTGCACCCTCAGTTGTTAGCCAGAGCTGGTGGCTGGAAGGACCAGATCACCCTTGTTATGTGGCCATTTTAAAAATAACCTTTCCCAAAGCCCCACAGTGCATAACCCTGTGTCTGTCTCAGCTCCAGGAGCTGAAGGGATCAGCTTGCAGGGCTGATGGGTATTTTTGGGCACTCTGACTAATTGTCAGGACATATGCTGAGCATTCTTTACAAGGAAAAACAAAGCTGCAAAGTCTCCTCCAGCAAGGCCTAAGGGGTTGGATTAGTCACAAGAGTTATTTTCATAAACCTCTACTTTAGGAAGGTTTGATTTAACGTCCAACTTCAGATAAGTGCCATTTAAAATGGAAGAAGAGGTCAACTTCCTGGCACCCCAACACCCACCACAAAAGCCAGGCCAGGCTGGGCCACATTGCACAAGAAGGGCAGGAGAAGTGGAAACTCTTCACCTTGGAGTGGCTTCAGATTCACAACTGCTTCTTTGGCACCACATTAAATATTTGGCCAGCTGTGTCCCCCTTCCTCACTCCACTCTCAGGAGCTCCCAGCTCAGAGGCTGCAAAGACTCGATATCAAAATCCTGAGAGGAGCAGACATCAGCCAGTTCTCACGAGTTTATTCACCATTAAAAAGACTTTGTTCTAAAAGCAACCTGTTTTGAGTGGGTTTCCTTGTTGCAGTTCCTCGCTGCTTCTGTCACCAACCTGAGCACCTCAGCAGATTTCACTCAGTGCCAGTTTCAGGCAGCACTCATCAGTTCACTCTCTCTAAGTCAGCAAACTAAGACAGCAAATAAAACACCTGTGTGCAACATCTCCACAACACCCTGGGACACACAGGCCAGGGCAGCCCACGTTTCCCAACCGCTTTGCTCTTCCTTTCACCGCAGAAGATCTTTGGGATGTTTGAAGCCCCACTGCTGTCTCAGCCCCTGGACTTGTGCTTTCCCCTTTCCCTGGTAAATATCAAACCTTGCTCTTCTCATTCAGCAGACACACTGCACCAGCAGCACACACATCTCAAGATGACAAGAGCTCTCTGAAGTCTTCACCAGTGCTCTCTGTACATTTTCCCCTGAGCTGCAGAGCAATTTCCACTGAGGATAAGTGTTGTCAATTCAATTTCTAATAACGGCATTAAAATGTATGAGCCATTTATCTGGAGTCAGGGATAATATTTTCAAAGTGCCTGTGTGATACAGGAATGTAAATCTCATTTTTCATAAAGTGATAAGGATCCTGGGTCTCTCTGGAAATATGTCAGATCAGAGCTGGGCAAGGACTACACAGGAAAGCTTCACCTGTGGGGCTGGTTAGAAAACATAGGCTCAAATGTTTAAAAAAAGGAAAAAATAGCTTTAAATCTTTCATCAGGGTTAGGTTTCAATTTCAGACAAAACCAGAGTCCCAGCCCAGAATGGTTTTCAGAGCCCTGCCCTGGTTTGTGGTATCCCAGCTGAGTGTCATTATCTGCAGGATAGAGAGGGATCTGCTGTTTTGGAGAGGGAAACAGGGGAATTCTCCTCCCCAACATACTCCCACTCCAGTTTTTTGGTAGCCTAGCAAAATTTGAGTTCCTTTAGTGTCTTGGAAACATTAAGATCAGTACTTGGTAGGAGACAACTTGGGCCAAAGGAGGGTGGGGGGTGAGGTTACTGAAACTGCTAAATTTAATACCTTCATTTCCCCCCTCCACCAGGCCAGGGCATTCAGAGCCAAGGGAAGGGCTCCTCTCCTCTGCCAAGTGTCTCACAGCAGCTCTGCATGCTACTGCATTTCTACCAGTGCTGACTCTTGGGGCAATGGGCAAAGCCTGTGAGTGGGTACATTCACTAAACACAAACTTCAGAAAAAGAAAAGTGAGATACTTAAAAGAGTGTTTGATTTTAAACATAGAAATAAACCAACTGGAGCTGGTAAAAGTGCTTGTGTGTTTGATTAAGCCATCCCCTGCTCTGGGATGGATTCAGGCCCAAAAATTATTTTGTTTTCTTTCTCAAGTAGCAGAGAGACAATACATTCAGGGACGATGAGCAACACAGTCTGCAAAGAGAAACAGCCCTTCCCAACACAATCACTGCAAGCTCTGCAGCTACTGCCCACATCCAGCCATTAGAGGATGGGCTCTATGTGGGAAAAGCAGTGCTAATTGCACACAAATGCCAGAGAAAACTGTCAAAAAGCTAAACCAGATGTGAAACAGTGGTTTACTTTCTTTGAAAACCAGCTTGTGCAACTGCATTTCATGAGAGCCCACAAGCACCACGTCCCTCTGGGAATGCTGCAGGACAATGGGGAAAGGGTGAGGTTTCCAAATCATGGAGGGATTTCCTGCAACAGCAAGGACTCTGCTGTCCCTCTGGTAAGGTTTTACCCCTTGAGACACTCCCAACTGCGTTAGAAGGAAGCCTGGGAGGAGCCTTGCCTGCTTTGTGCCAGGGCTGAGTAAGGTTAGGCTTGGTCCTGGATCTGCAAAGAACAGCAGCAGGTTTAGTCACCCAGAGACAGCCAAAAGGCAAACACACCTTGGTACCAAGAAGGTGAAACACTGGGGGAGGATACAGGGAAGACCTGCAGGGATGCCTGTCCTGCTCCCAAATGTTAACATCCAGTGCTGCAGCCCACAGAAAAGAGGTGACACAAAGGAACATCAGACAAGCAGTGTCTCATCTCCAAAGAGGTGCTGAAAGCAGAAGATGAAATGCTGCACGTGGCATTTGTAGGTTTTAAAGTTTTTCAGCATCCTGCCCAGCTCAGGTCTGGGCAGTTTGGGGTGCTGGTGGCTGGGGCACAGAGTGTGCCATGCAGCAGGGTCACATGGACTCAAGGCCAGCCCCTGGGACAGCCCAGGCACACCAGAGCACTGCCCACCATGCAGCTGGAAAAGGTGAACTCATGTCTGTCTCACCCAGATCTCACTCAGCTCTAAGTCCCCACGTGAAAATCACCTTCTTTCAAACGCCAGACTGCTCCAAGCACCAGGCTCTCCTGAAGCCTCTGCCTGAAGCTGATGGCTGAATGCACTGGTGGCACTGAGAGCTGCCTGTCACGTTTTGGGATCATGTCACCAAAGCATTTCCCACATGGCTCCAGAAAGGAGCTGGAAAAAATCCACCCACAGCCTTGGAAGGGACTTGCAAGAACACATAATTTACAGATCTCTCATGACTGCAAAATTATAATAAAAGACTTCCAAAATACAAAATACCCCTGCTGAAACCAATCTCTTTTTATAGATGCAACCTCCATCCCTTGTTTCAGAAAGCTATGAAGTTAATCCAAAAAAAGGATCATGTTTTTTCATCATGTGAGTAGGTTCACAGATCACTTTTCAGGGGCTCAGCTTTTGTTTGTATTTGTGCTGTTGATAATTGTTTCCTGTTTTCACTCACTGGTAATTATGTCCTAAAAGATTTGCTGAAATCCATCAGCGGGCCTCTGGTAAGGGGCTCATGCATTGTTTCATCAAGACAGGTGATATTCTCAGGTATTTCTACACAATTTCATGTATTTGATAATTCAGCAATGGGGAGCAAAACCCAAGCAGAGATGACTGCCACAGCTTTGTCAGCCTCCCCCTGCAGCACCATGTGCAGAGGGACAGGCAGTGCTTCCTCCTATAGACAGAACTTTTCAGTTAAAAGTTGTACTTCTTCAGAAAGTGTGAGTCCATTGAATGGAGTGCACCTGGAAACATCTCTGTCCTAGCAGAGAAAGGTACAGGGTGATCCAGGAGCCCTTCCAGGGCTGCCAGGGGACTGAGAGCAGCAGAGCCTCCTTATCCTGCCTCTCTCAGGCACAGCTGGCATTCCACCAGAGCCCCCTCCATCATCCCAGAAATGCCATCTCTGCTCCCACAGTGCCCTGGCAGCAGGTGACTCCAAAATTCCAGTCCTGACCTGCTTAAACTGGGGACATTTCAGGGCAAAATGATGCCAGAGCCCAAATGTTCCATCTCCTGCCCCAGGTATATTGCAGAAGAGGGGGAGGTTTTTCCAAGCCCTTGCTCCAGCCCCTGGAGCAGCAGGGAGAGGCTTGGCCTGTCAGTGCTCCTGCCTAAGCAGCTGCTGAGAGCCAACCCTCACCTACAGGTCAAGCATCTCAGTTTCCCCACAATCCTTTCCCAGGGAGAAGTTTCCAGAATAGGGGAGACGGCAGAGAAGGCACCTTTGCAGCACCTGAACCCATCCCCAAGGCTCTCCATCCCCCAGTCCCATGAGGAATGTCACTGCCACACTTCCAGGAATTGTAAAAGCCCTGTCTCAGCAGCCAGCTTCACGAAGCATCTCCTGCAGGATCTCATTGACAAGGCAAAAGCTGTTTGGCGGAGCAGCTCCCACAGCATCCAAACGTCCCTGGAGCCGCCGGCATTCCTGGCGCTGCCCCCCCTTCCCTTCCCCCGGCTGCTCCAGGGATGAGCTCATCGCTATTTCAGGTTGAATTTGCTCTTGGCAATCTCCCTGGTAACCAAAACAACTTACTCCCGGTTTACAGGAGATTTATTGGTTGTTTGGTTGGTGTCTAGAGGAGCACACGGAGGTTTCCCCGCACCAGAGCAGGGGCTGGGGGAGGGCAGGGAGGGCAGGGGATGCTCCCAGCAGTGCTCCGGAGATGGGCACCGTGAGCCCTGCAGGGCAGGGAAAGCTGCCTTCAGCTCACCCCTGAGACATGGAACCGAGGAAAGGAGCTGTGGGGCACGGCTTTCACCCACATACACCACAGGTGAGCCCTTAGGGCAGTCCTCTGCCAGCCCAAACAAGTGTTACAGCCTCTGCTGCACATCAGAGTCGCCACAGGGATGCTGTTTGCAATCCTCTCCAGCCAAAAATCAGCAAATCTTTCCCCAGACAGGAATGGTGAGGCCCTCACCCACTGCAAGAAACCCATCCTACCACAGGGACAGATCCAGAGTGGAAGTTTCCACCTTTGGTTATAAACCATTAAGGTGATAATGGCATAAGAGAGAAGGGAACATTATGGCAAGGGGTTGATGACATGTTCTGGCTTCCACCAAAGCAAATCCAGACAGAATTTAACAGATTTGCATCCCCAGTGGGTGCCCTTGTGCTGCTGTGAGGTGAACGTGGGCTGCTCTCCCATCCTGATCCATCCTGGCCCTTTCCAGAGGCAGCACTGAAATAAATTATACATCAAGAGCATTCACCTGGCAGGCTGTGCCCTGGGGAGCAGGACTGCCTTTCAATGGGCAGAGCAAGGGCAGACAGGAAAGTGTATTTCTTTGTGTTGAGTGAAATACATAGCTCTGTGCATTTTTAACGTGAGATGAGACCAGAGGGAGAGAGAGAAATCCTTGCACCCTGAGCTGTTCATCAGTGCCTCTCCACAGTGCTGTCAGAGGCAAGAGCACACCAGGACAATGCTTAGACATCACCAGGGAATTTGTAAGTGGAAGCAAAGCCACTCAGTCTCCTGATTACAATCTCAAATTACTCAATCCAGATGAGGACCACACACCTGTGCTCTGGAGGTGCTGTCTGTGTTTGCATTTCCTGGAACCACAGGCTGCTCTGTGGTTGATGCTGTACCAAAGAGCAGGACACAGTGCCAGGCCCCTGGAATGCTCCTGGGATCCTGGCACTGCCTCTGTGGGCTCTTGAACTGAGCAGGCATCAGTCAGAAACTCAAACTCACCCACTGGATGAGGTAAATCAAGCTAGAAAAATCTCTGTAGCACACAGCAAGAGCATTGTGAGCGCACACAGCTGTCCCCAGGCAGCAGTTTGCTGGGATGCTGCAGCCCTGGGGATGACACACCTCCCAGGAATTTTAAAGAGCTCTTTGCTATCTCAGTGCAACGAGATGAGGGGAAAACCAAGAGGCACACAATGAAGTGCAAAAGGGTCATGAGTCCAAAAATGAGAGGATAAGACAGGAGCTGGAAAGGGAGGCAGGCAGTGCCTCAGAAGTGACTAATTCCAAACCTTTGCCCCAGTGTTTATTATAGAAAAGAACAGATAAGAAAGGCTGATGGTAACAACTGCCAGGGGCAGCCAGTCCCAAGGTAAACAAGCAGCAAATGCCTTGGGAGCAGCCTGCCAAGCCCAGATGGTTCCCACATCTTGGGGCATTTCTTTAGAAGAAAGGACAGCATTTTCTCCCACCCCAGCATCCTCCAGCAGTGGGGGGCTGTATTTAGGGTGGTGTCATAGTCAAGGGAATCTTTGGTCACAGACCACTGGAAGCACATGAAAACTGAATATTCCCATATGAAGGCTCTGAGGAAGAGCTGGGAGCCAACTCCCTGCAGGAAAGTCAACTAACAACCACTGTGGGCTGGACCAGTCATGGCTTTAGTGTGATGAACCATTTCTATTTTTCTTAGCACAAGAAGAAAGGCATGTCCAGCACTCTGGTTCATATGAGGGAGTTTTGGAGGATTGAGTGGATTTTTTGCTCTGTCCAAGCAAAACAGCAAGAGCAATTCTTGCTCTGCCAGAAGCTCTGAGCTCCTCTGCAGCTGAGAGCTGGTGTAGCACAAGAGCCCTCACACTCTGGGACAGCTGCTGCAGTGCTAAAGGGACCCTGAAGCAAAATAGGTGAATTATAGATCCCTGTACCAACTGTGCCTCCCTGCAGGAGTCCCTTGGCACATGGAGCACACACCATTCCTTGTGAACAGGAGTCTTTTAAACCCATCATTTCAGCAGACAGACACCACTGGAGCCAGCCAGTATTTGATTTGAAGCTCCCTCATATGTCAAAGCATCATAAAGCATCATAAATCTGTGAGGCAGATTTTAGTCTCCTCTTTTCCACTCTGCTCATGTTCCCTTTCCAGGCGTGGAAAGGGATTAGAGACAAGAAAGCCAAAAGCTGCCCTGCAGTGATTCTTCCCAGCTGGAATAGTTTTGCCCTGTTCTCCATTAGATCTGGGTGACAAGTGACATTCTGTACCTGACCCCAACATGTCACCAATGCATCCATGTCCCACCACCTTCAATCCCTCACAGCTCTGACCCTTGGCTGCCAGCTCACAGCACAGCCAGCCCTGCAGGAGGGATGCATCCCAAACACCACCAGTCACTGGGGTCACCTCAAGGGACACAAAAGAGATGAGGCACATCTGTGGAATGTAGAGTGGGTCTTCTGAAAACATCAGTCCAAAGTCAAGAGGGTTTGAATTTCTTATTTACAAAAATAATGCAACTCTGTGACAGCATCCAAACCAAAATTGTAACTCTGCCTGAAAGTTTCCAGCCAGGCACACAACAAAATAGCTGCCCTTCCACCCTGGATTGCAGCTCCAGAGCCGCCAGGAACCCTGCCCTGGCTCTCCAACTTCTTCCAGGGAACTCTAGTTCAGCCTTTTTTTGAAAGAGTGCTTCCAACCCTGTCTGTACCATTCCAGCATGGCTATAATGCAATCCTTGCCTGACTTCGATTTTCTCCAAAGCCTTAAATGTAATTTTAGCCGTCTTGCCATAGGACACAGACCCTATTTCCCATCTATTCTGATGGAGATGAAAAAGCTGCAGAAGCAGAAGAGGAAGCAAGCATCCATCCATCCATCCATCCATCCATCCATCCATCCATCCATCCATCCATCCCTTCCTTTGTCCCTGAGAGGAGGAATTTGCTCTGGCAGCATCCTTGGCACCACCCATGCCTGAATCACCCTGGAAGCACCCAGGGCCAGTTCCTGCCTCAGTGAGAGCTGCAGGGAGGGCAAGCACTGCCTCTTCAAGGGCTTCTCTGTGGCTTTCCAGCAGCAGCTCAGAGCAGAGCAAAGCCCTGGCAGGAAGTACCCAGAGCAGCCAAATGAGCCATTTCTGGTAGGAGAGTTTTAACTACAGGCCTGGGGAGGTTTCACAGAGAGAAATGCTCATGACACAGCAGCCTCAGCCTCTTGGTTCCAATTCATTCCTGCAGAAGCCAACTGGGGTGATATTCCCAGATATTCTCTGGCCTGCTCAGCTACAGAAAGTCCCAGTTAAAGCACACTGGGGAGAGGAGCAAGCTGGGCTCTGTCCCATCTCTGAACCCCAGGGAAGGCCCAGTTCTTTGGTCCTACACCCCACCAAGTGGCTGCAAACAGGATTTTAGTGGACCCAAGGACAAAAGGACTGAAGCCAGAATACATGACACAGTCCTTCCAAAACCACACTGCAGAAGTGGAAGCATGCATTTATCTAAAGAGCATTTAATTCTTTAGAGTCACAGTGTCTCAAGAGCCATCTGCTTAAAACTCCTCTCTAAACAGAGTATCTAAGTGAAATATGAGGTCTCTTTCTTCCTCCCACACTCCCTCTGCCAAAATCAGACATGAAATGACTGATCTCAGACATTTCAGCTTTGTTGCTTTCCCTGTCTGCATTTCTATAACACAGAAATGAAATAAAAAGCAATCCAAATGAATCAAGCTGTAGTATTTTGACTTACAGTGTATTTTTTATGAAATCACAGGTCAGTTCTGGTGAAGTTTACTGCATAGACATAATTTCAATTATCTTTTCAAGCAAAAGTGAGTCCACCCTGCTCAAGGTGAATAATTTAATCTAAATCTCAGCTTTGCTACCTTTGCTCTCCCACCAGCAGGGCACAAGGTGACAGTGGCTGGGGACCACGAGGGTGACATGCAGGCATGGAGTGCTTGGCTCAGCTCTCCACACATCTGCATCTCCGTGTGACCCCTGAGAGCTGGCACCAGAGCCTGCCCATGGCTCTCCAGGGAGCTGCTCTGATTTAGGAGCAATCAAACCAAAACCAATCAAAAGCCTGAGCAAACCTTGCACACTGCTGGTGGTGAAGCTTTTATTGCTTCATTTAATGCCCCTGGGACTTCAGGGCTAAGCAGCACCACAAAAAGGGAAATGCTAAACACAAACTTGTGTGATCCTTGTCCCATCTGCACAGATAAGAGGAATTTTCTACCTAAATCCCCCAATGCTTCCACTGGCTGGTGAATAATCTTAAAAGAACGTAATTCACCCAGGCTGCTGCTGAGGGGACAGTTTTATTCCTGGCTCACATCTGCCTCTCTGCTCCATTTTGTGAGAGCTCACCTGCAGAGCTGTGTGCAGCCCTGGGGTCCAGCACAGGAAGGACATGGAGCAAGTCCCGAGGGGACAAGGATGATGTGCTCTGGGGGATGGAGCACCTTCTCCTTTGGAGACAGGCTGAGAGAGCTGGGATTGCTAAGCCTGGAGAAGAGAAGGCTCTGGGAAGGCTTTATTGCCATATTGTATTTCAATTCTTCAACGGGAAGATGACAACAAACTTTTAATCAGGGTCTGCTGCAACCGGACAAGGGCAAAGGTTTTAAACTGGAACAGGTTAGATTTAGATTAGATACAAGGAAGGAGATTTTTACACTAGTTGAAGATGTCCCTATGGACTAAATGGCCTTTAAAGGTCCCTTCCAACCAAACTATTTTGTGATACAAAATGAAGTAAATTCCTTCTTGGGGGCAAGGAGGTCAGTTCCTTAAAGCTTTTATTGCATCCTAGTGCAGTGGATGTGAACTGCAAGCCACATTCATGAGATAAGGATTTAGATTGCAGATGAAGGGCATCCTCCAGCATCACTCCCCTATCCACAGACATGAACCTGACTGGGCTCCCCACCTGCTCCCTACCATATATCTGGATTTTCCATTCACAGTGCAGCTCGATGGAAAGGCTGCTTCCGAAGTAAAGGCCAGCCAAGGCAGGCAGGAGAGTGTTTATTTTCAACTGTTTGAGTACCCTAAACATTGCCTCCTTTTGAACAGCTGCCATTGTTTACAAGCAGAGAATTGTACCAGCATACAGGGAGACAAGCCATCTCTCACAGCAGGGAATAACTTCTGCTAGAATCAGCTCAAGGGCCCAATCCTCAAAACCTTCCCCAGCCAAAACTCCTCAGTGCATGTCAGAAACCAGCTGTAAAATCCCAGCCCTGAACTCCTTCCTCAGAGCCACAGTCCAAAATCTGAGCAACTGCCTTTGTGCTGCACTGAGATCTGGAGGGGTTTGGGGTTTTTTGCACTTGTGGTGCCAGCTCTGAAACACCTACCCACATTTTTCTTTTAGGTATTAGTCAAGAAGGAATTTTTATATACTGAGCTCCTTTAAGGAAAAATTAGGAACTGGTTTGTATTCAAGAATGCTGTGTTTGGGAAAAAGAAGAAAAGGGGTTTGTCACTGAAGTATGTGGGTGCTTTTATCATTACAAAAGAAAGTTGAAGTTTCAAAGCCATATTTGGTTGCTTGATCAGCTTTTTGCTTTGTACATCATAGCTTAAGAATTTAATCAGTTTCCTCTCGGAAGTTTTTTTGTTGTCGTTTTTAAAAAACACTCTTCCTCTCAAAACAGGGTAAAAGGCTATTTGGTAGGTGGATTGTTTTTACAGTTTTCCCCATTCCACATGCTAGATTTCAGTGGTTTAAAAAAGAATCACATCCCATTCTCAATCACAGACAGGCTCCTGCTTACACAACACAAACTGGACCAGAGTGCCACGCATTAACTTATCTTTTGACCAATTACTAAAGAAAAGATTAATGACAGAAACACCCACCTTGCAAACACATGGGCAAATACAATTTCATTCATGCAAGTGACTTCCCAAATCTATCTCGGTACAGGGGTGTAGCATTTGTACAAAGCTAAAGGTGTTTGCATTCACATTGGTGCAGCTGCAGGAACCCTGCAACTGCCTGATATTCCATAATAGACAAAAAGGAAAGTGTGATAATTATTAGGTAATTCTGTTACTGCCAGCCTGCTCCCAGGGTTGTTCCTCACATCACCTGAGAGCCCACAAAACAGCCTCTGCTTCAGTTATTTCCTCCCCAGCTCTCTTTAAAATCCTCAAAGAGGCACATCTGATCACCTGCCCTGAAAAGCACAGAGCTGACAGCTTTACACAACTCAGTACCACTGCAAATGCCCCCTAAGCACCAGTTCAACTTGGAAGCAAAGAGAAAAGTTGTATTTATACCCCAGTGTTCAGAGCAACCACCTTCCAGGAGGCAATATGCATATCAGAAAAAGAATATGAAAGAGAAATCAGAAGCAAGAATGTAGATAAATCCCATTTCCAAAACAACCCATAAAACAAGCAGTTTCTGAGGTTAACTGAACAAACTACAGAGAAATTGCCTGCTGAAGTGTTCCAGAAGTGCATTACACACCCACAGGCTTCCCACTCCCCACAAACCCTTCTCCGGCAGAGAAAAGACCAACACGAGCCCTGAAATCCAAAGATCTGCGAGGCGTGGGATGCCGGAGCGCTGCTGCCCTGCTCGGAGGGACGATGCTGAGCGGCACGGAGGGAGGGAAGGAGGGAGGGAAGGATGGATGCGCTTACAGGCTGCCGGGAACCGGGGCTGCTGCGGGGCGGCGCGGGGATGGACCGAGCGCAGGGACGGACCGAGCGCTGCGCTGGGCTGGCCAGAGGGAGAGACGCGGCTACCGGCTTATAGCGGGGCAAAAAAAAAAAAAAAGTTAGTCCAACCCAGAGCAGTGATCCTGTCCCAGAAGCAGCTGGAGGTGCCGAGCTCCTCCCAGGGTCACCGCACCATCCCTGGGGGGAAAAGCCCGAGGAGCAGCGCCGGCACTTTGCCAGCAGAGCTGTCCCGAGCTCCCCACGGCAGCACAGCGCTGCCATGGGAACCACGGGATGCTGCAGGCTGGGACAGCCCCGCTGCCCCAAAAAGTGCCAGCAGATGCACTCTCGGACAAGGAAAATGAGGCACAAAATCTTTGCAGGAGAATGCCTTGCCTGTCCTCTCTCAATGCTAAAGGCTTTTCTGGAAGCTCAGTTATCCAGCACCTTCAGGTTCACAGACAGAGTTTGCAGGACACAAGATGAACAGCAGGAATGTTTTTCAAGTGAGAAGTCTGAAGGGAGGGAGGGGACCAAGCTGAAGAGAGCACAGAAAAAATGTCAAGAGGAGCATTTTCTTCAAAGCAGATATGAAAAAAAGTACTGTCAGGCAGCAATTCATTCCTATTTTAAATAAATCCACCTGTGTGTGCTGCTGCACCACACTAGAAAGATCTCACAGCATTCACATTTGTTTTCTTTTCTCCCTTTCTCCATCCCTTATTCTTTTTATATTCTTCTGAGTTTCTCCCACTTACTTCCATTCTTCTCCTATTGGACACATGTTCCAGCAAGAAACTAAGTTTGTTTTTCAACAAGAGGTGCTTGTGTTGGAGCTCTTGCTCTACAAACAGGCTTTTGTGGTGCCTTGGAGAGCCACAACAGAGCTCCTGAGTAATGGCAGGAGAGGCTGGTAGGTGTGCTGGACACAGCACCAGTATCCCTGGAAAGCAGATCATTACACTTGGGCCAAGGAATTTCTCTTTGTTAGTAAAACAAAAACATTGTGTAAGAGCAAACACACTCTCTTTGTAAAAACATTCATATTTTTCTGTGTCTGTTCATTCAACAGGTAAGTCCCACAGATTCCTCCAGCACTGCATCATCCACATCAACAGCACCCCCAGTAGGGACAAGAACACTGGGCTGCCCTGAGGTTCAAGGCTCAGACTGCCACCACTTGCCAAGAACAACTTCAGGCATGCATAAAACACAGATGTGAAACACCAACGCCATTTATCACTGTGGACTGGAGTTTACACTTGATTTTCAAAGGAATCCAAATACCCATTTCCAGCTCATTTTTCCAACAGCTCTCCCACCAAACATGAAACTCACTCACCATGATGAGATATTTTCTCTAGTGGCTGTAACTAACCATCAGAGTTACAAGAACATTAGCAGAGCTCCCCTGCCCCCAGGTGTGAGGTTTGTTACGTGTTTGCAGCTGCAGAGCTCCAGGATTCATGAGAAATTGCAGAGGTGAGCCCCATCAAGGATGGGACATTCAGACAGAGCATTCCCAGTTAGATAAATCAAGGCAAGAGCTCCAGGAGAAACCAGAGGTGCAGAGTGTGAGGATGCAAAGAAAAGTCAGGTGTTGCACAACTGTAGCAGAACATCCCCAGGGAAAATTACCCTGCAGGCAGCTCCTGTGGGGCTGCTTCTTTCACAAGAAGGAGTTCTCCTGCCTCTGGCATAAACAGAAACAGTAGGAGAGAGGATGGGAAGGGTGCTGCTCCAGGGGTGTCTGTACCAATGGATTCCCTTCTCCAGGACCAGCCATTGCCCCTGTCCCCACAGGGGTGTTTGGGGACTAATCCTGCACCTCTGCAGCTGCATCTTGGAAGATCCCAACCAGAGGATGCATCCTGGAGAAGCACAAGTGCTCTGATAAGTGCCTGACAACAGGCACTGGAGCCCACCAGCAGTGTAACAAGCATCCCCTATCTGCAGGGAATGTCATCGGGAGCCTCTCATTTAATACTTATTTAAAGTATTAGATACTTTATAATAATTATTTAAAGTATTAGATGCTTTTCACATAGAACACAAACTAGAGATTTAATGGCTAAATCCTGAATACCAGTGACCATCAAAAGCAACTCCTAGGCAGTATGTCTGCCAGTTTAATTGAGCAGGAGCTAAATAATAAATTCATCTATTTAATGTGGCTCTCAATGGTTACAGCAGAGCAGCTGTTATTTGAGTCATTCATTGCTCTCATTGGACTGCAGCTCAAGGCCTCATCCTGCAGTTGCTGCATCCCTTAGATCCCTGTTGGATTCACTACCCAGTCCCATGTGCACAGCACCACATGCAGAAAAAAACGCAGAATAAAGTTCTGCAAAGGCACATGGCACAGAGCAAGTGCTTTACCCCATCTTCAGTGTGGCTGCTCCTGCCAGAAATTGAGTGTGTGCAGAACCAGACCTTAAATCAGGCCTTAAAATGACCAGTATACCTGACAGAGAAGAATTTAAGCACTCCAAAGCCTGCACTCATCACAGGAGCAGCTTTATTCTGTTTGGAAAAGAGCACTGGATGATTTAGAGGGCAAGGAGAGCACACAGCCAGAGTCAAGGAGCAGGCACTGGGGCACTGCCACATTACAGATACAGTAGAGCACTATAAAAATCTCAGCCAAAGCATCAGATTAAACAAGAATAAAGTGCAAGAATGACACAACTCATTGCAAAGGACTGAGTCAACTCTGAGTCAATCCCCTGTTACCACCAGTGCTTGCTAAGGAAGATAATCAATTACCCTGCAAATTGATTTTTGGCAAGCACAGGAAATAAATCTAAAAAGAAGGACTCCAATGATCCAATACATCCCTGACTAGTTATCCAAACAAAATGAACTATAAGCAGAAGCACTTAAAACTGAGTTGGCTGAATTACTCACTCAAACCTATCTGCTAGGAAACTTTATTTGGAGATGGGAGAGCTTGCAGAGGGTGTGGGGAGGCTGCTCCACAGCCACGTGCTCTGCAAGAAACCCTGAGGGCAGGACACCCCCAAATCCAAGGGCTCAGCCCAGAGCAGGGATCATCTGCATCATTGGAGAAAAAGGAGTGTTTTCATACATCCTTTGGGCCTCTGTCAGATTCCATTAAATCCCTCTGCAGCCACAGAGGGGGAAACCCTCCCACACCTGGGGCCTGGTTTTGGCAGGGGAAGGAGGCCAGGGCACCGTGGGGTGAGTCCCTGCAGAATGCCCTTCATGTGCCCCATGGGTGGGTTTGGTTGTCCTGCCTCCCACATGCCAGGCTGGGTGTGACACATCCTGTCCATGGTGTCCCCTAGGCAGGGCTGGCAGTGGTGACAATCACCCTGTGTGAGATGGAGCTGCCCCACTCACCTGCCCGAGGTGGGACCCCATGACCACACGGAATCACAGCAACTCTTCACTCCAGCAGAGACAATCTCCACACACAAACCCTCCAGAACCCTCTTCTCCCAGGCCTTCCCTCAGCTCCAGGTGAAAATAATCACCAATCTCCCTCGTTAAAGTAATTACCATCATTATCCCCTCTCCCCCCATTGTGCAAAGCAATTGGGAATGGTTCTCTACCCCTCCAAACAGTCCAAAGCACCAGGGAAAGGTTCTCTACCCCTCCCCACAGTCCAAAGCAGCTGGGAAGGGCTCTTTTCCCCCTTCCAAGTTGCAGTCTGAGGGATGCAGCTATTTTGGCTTTAAGGTACCATCACAAACCCTCTTGTCTCCCATCCACACTGACTCCCCAGGGTCACTGCCCTGTTAATTCCCTAATGGACAGGCTCCATCCTCCTTTCACCACACAGCCAGCTGCTTTCACCAGCCCTGAGAGCAGGAAGCCTTCCCAGCAGAGTCAGGCACCCAGGCTGGCTGCTCCTGTGACATCCACGTCCCTGGCTGGGTAGAAGTCATCCATCCTGTTTTGGATGGGTTCCTTTTCCCCTGGAATAGAAAGCATCCATGCTCACACTGGGCCTCCCAGCTGAAAGGAGAACTATCATGTTGGAAAGCTGATCCCCTGAGGTCCCACTGGTGGCTCCCTCCTGAATATGTCCTCTGACTTTTCCAAAGTCTGTGTTCAGCCCCAGGTGCACACCTTGCCCTGCAGTGAGTCATTTCAAGAGAGGAAAAAGAAAAGAAATAGGAAAAGAGATCCATCAGGCTCCACACCCTCAGCCATCCCACCACTCTTCTGCCCTGGGGGATAACTGGTGGCCAGATGGAGCCTCAGCCCTGCAGGCAGCTGGAACTCACCTGACACCAGCAAATTACCTCACAGCAGCAGCACAGAGTCTCCAGGCAGGCAAAGTAATGGAAAAGCTGAAACACTTCAGAGTCATTCCTCTCTGGGAGTAAGGGAGGGCTTATGGAAGGTGTGGTTAAAACATCAGTGATGCAAAGCCTTTTCCAGGGAGTTTAAACACATAACACACTGCCCTGCAAACTGATGCACAGGAGAGCATCACAACCAGCTGGCCACTCACTGTGGGCTGTGATCTCCAGTGGGAGCAGCCAGGCTGCCGAAACACAGACATCTCTGTGCTCCTGCTGCAGTTCTTCCCACCAGTGTGGTTTGGAAATCATACACATACACAGGGGTGAGGGTGAAATTCATGAGGGGCATCAGTGGATTCTTCTTCTTCACTGGTTGAGCAAACCAGAAAAGGACCAAGTTGTCCTGGCCTCAAGTTGCACCACGGGAGGTTTAGGTTGGATATTAGGAAATATTCATCTGCTCAAAGTGTGGTCAAACATTGGAACAGGCTGGCCAGGAAAGGGGTGGAACCACTGGCCCTAGGAGAGTTCAAAAATCATGTAGAGACCTGGTTTAGAGCTGGGATTGACTGTGCTGGGTTAATGGTGGGACTCGAGATAAGCTTTTTCAAGCCTTTATGATTCTGTGATTCTTTTAATTTAGTGGGTAAACCAGCCAGTCACAAAAAAAGGATTATGATTGTATTAGGTGACATGCACAAGACTACTCAGCTTTCCCCAGTTTAGTGTCAGAGTATTTCTGTAGCATAGCCCCAAGATACGATCAGCAAACCTGGATCAAGAGATCAAAGGAGATTTCCAAAAGCTGGACAATCACCTGCTGAGAGCCTGCTGGTGAATAAGCCCATGAGTAATTACAGTGGCTGTGTTGTGACACCACTGCTACTCAGATTTTCCTGAGTGACACCAGAATCTGCACATGGAGGAGGGATCTAGCTAAAGATTGTTCCCACCTTTAAAAAGCAGCTGCAGGGATGGCTCAGCTATCAGATTAAGAGGAGCAGCCGTGTCAGCCCTCTTGGCGTCCTTTGGCAGAGTCCAAAATGCTTCTCCCAGAACAAGTTGCTCCTTCTGTGCATGGAAAATTACAAAGGTGACTCCCATTTATAAAAGATGATGCACCAGAGCCCTGCAGGAATGGACCCATCTGTTGACTGTAGCAAGGTTACATTTGGAAAAGGCAAGAGAAACTAAGGTTTCCAACTGTCTTTCCAGCAACAATTTAAGTTTTCAAGGAATGTTGGCAGCAGTCACAGCTATTTATCTGCAGCCTGCAAGGGGCTATTCAAACACACCAGGTTTTCTGCCAAGGGCAGGGCTGAGGTTTTCTGCTCTGTGGTTGTTTGAACTTCAGCATTTCCACCCACACTCGTGTGCTGGGTCCTGGTGTTTGTCCTGCTGGATCAGAAGTGGGGATGTGGGAGCAGCAGGCAGCTTGTGGCCCCACATCCCTGGGACAGGGCAGCCCTGGGAGTGCCAGCTCTGCCCCTGCAGCCCCACACACCAACCTCATGTCTGTGCAAACCCACAAACTGGACTGTGGGGAGCAGCCTGGCCAAAAACCAGCTCTGCTCCAGCACAGCTGCTGCCATCTCCAGAACTTTTCAGCCACCCTCTGCTGAAGTCAAGTAAATTTCCATTGACTTCAACAACTGCTGGGGCAGTTTGTTTAAGTGTTTCCAGACTTTGGCCCTTACAGCAAACACCTTGGCCAGACATTAAAATAACAGGAATCCATCAAATATTTGAGTATTTGCATATGTCAAACCAAAAGGTTCTTGGTCCTTATCACTTATCAATTCCTGGGTGGATACCTACTGAGAGAGATTTAACAGAGGCTTCTAATAGCAATGAGATAAAGAAATGGCAATATAATATAAGGTTTTCCTTTAAACAGAGTAAAGGGATTTGTGATGATACACATTATAGACACATGTATGTCTTTATTTTACTGTAAATAATTACCCTAAAGTTGGTCTTTTTTCTTGGTGTGAGACTCACCAGGAATTTTATGTTCCAGATTTAAAAAGATGGCTTCCAGGCATCAAACCAAAATTAAGCTTCTTTATTAATTTCAGCTTTAGATTTTAGTCTAAGAAAAAAATCATTCAAGGTACCCACAGACTAACATAAATAAAATACACATTTTAATAGCAGAGGAAAATTTCAAAGCATGACAAATTTCATTTTGCCTGAGTCTGCAGCTAAAATCAAATGAATTAAAAAGCTGAGAACCATGAAGAAACACATACAATTGGATTAGATCATTCCATGAAGATGAGAGACAGCAGGCACAGAATGGGCTGGGGCTCACAGTGTTTGCTGCAGCTCAGGGCACCAAAATTAAATTCCCCATCATGGTACAGACTGTTTACTTGGCTTGGGCAGGGTGACAATTCCAGCCCCTCAGGCAATGCCTGCCTGGCTCCAGGGCTGCTGGGAACGCTTGGGCACACTCCAGGGAGGAGCAGAGGTGCTCAGAGCTGCAGTCCCTGATTGTTCACCTGCCAGCCTGACCACCATGAGGGATGTGCTCAGTGTCCCTCAGGGTCCTGTGTGCACACAAAGTCATTAATAGCATTTTTTGCTCCCCTCCTAGGGAGGCAAAGATCCATGAAAATTTAAAATGCAGGCTTTGCATCAGCAGACAGGTAGTAAGAGGACAAGTTTCAGACTCAATAGTACTCCATGGAGAAGATTCTGGTTCCAGAGCAGAGCTGGAGATGTGGAACCACAGCAATAGGCCCACCCAAAGCTCCTGTGCTGCCACAGCACCCTGCAGCCCATGGCATGGGGGCAGAGTCACCCCAGCCCCTCCAGCACCTGCCACCAGCATGTCCTTGTCTCTCTGGCTGCAAAGCCTGGAGCTGGGGAGTCTTAACAAATGCTCTGCTGGCTCCTACAAAGTGATTTTCCGTGACTCACAATTAATGCCCGTGAAAATCAAGTTTAGTGTCATAGTTAATGGCACCTGAACCTGTGCAGAGGGTAAATTTGGTGTGATCCAAGGTACCAACCACAACACTCCCTGTGGTGCCCAGGGTTACACCAGGAGCAAAGTGGAGAAAGCAGCCACTCGTCCAAGGCTCTGGATGAGCTCTGTCCCAGGGCTGGAACTGAAGCCAGCCCAGCTCACCACACCCAAGTGTCTCTGCAGAAATCAAAGGCTTTTTCTTTTTACATAAAGGCACTGGGAATTGTGCTCAGACCTGCGCTGATGTGATGTGGAAAAGCCAGGTCACACCTTTCCACGTTTTCTGCTTTCCCCTTGTGTCCAACAGCGCTGGCCAGATGAGCATTTTGAATTTCTGTATCAGACCAATTTTCCCTTTGCTGAAAAAACAGATTGTATTAAAATTATAAGACTATTGATGGAAAACTTAGTCACAAATGAGGTTGGGGTTCTTATTCTCTATGCCAAACAAATCAAGGGAGTGGTATCACATTAAACTATATACTTTATGTTAGCTTCATACTTAGGCAAAAAGTAAATTTGTGCAAGATTTCCAGAGGCCTTGCTTCACAAACAGAAAAAGAAATAGTCATGGGAAAATTACAAACAATTTGGCACTAAGGAAATTATGAATGCAATTTCCTGAGCTCAGTGTGCTGAAGGAGCTGCAGTAAATAGCTGTCAGGCAGCTTTCTCCAACAAAAGATTTTAGATTTGATACCCAGCTGTGAAGGAGATTTCTCTGTGCTGGACTTTTGTTCTCCTTCCAGTCAGATGGGATTTTCAACTGGCTTAGTTTAGCTGGCACAAAGGGAGCATGGGTGTGTTGCCTTTGGTTTAACCAAATTTTCTGGGAATCATCCCTTAAGTAAAAATGACAGAACTCACTTCTTTGCTGAGTTCTGCTGAGGAAAATTGATTTAACGATGATTTGAAGTCAAACTGAGAGACCCAAGAGAAAGATCTCAGACATATGCAGGGCTACAGAGAAGCTGTCTTCCTGCCACTTCCAAACTGAAATAAATCTCTTCAGTAAAAGCAGATTGGGATTTTTTTTTCCCTCAGCAGCTCAAGTGAGAGTTGGGAACAGAAGATGAAACTGAACCAACAGCAGGGGAAAATATTTGGCATTAGGTATTCTGGATCTGAGGAAGAAAATTAAAATTGTGCACAGACTACTTAGATTTTGATGAAACAGCCCCTCAGGAGAGCAGCTCCCTGCCAGGAGGGGTGACAGAGGCAAAAAGAGCTCTGGGTGCTGCACATTCCCTTTGCACCTCCCTGAAGCAAACCTGAGCTGGTCAGTGAAAAGTGCTGCCATTTGGGGGCTGCTCAGGCCCTTTTGGGGGCTGGTTTGGGAGGGGCTGGACCCTGCCCAGAGCTGCTGGTGCAGGTGGGTGCAGTGGGTGCTGTGATGTGGCAGCAGAGGCAGGAGCAGCTCAGGCTGCAGGAAGGGTCACTGCGAGCCCTGGCGCTGCCCCTGCCAGTGTCCTTGGCAACCCAGAGCCACAAACATCCAGTGGCAGGAGCCAGGAGGGACAGAGGCCTTGGCCAAATATGAAACCTGGTAACTGGCTATAAATATTTACACACTGGCCTCAGCTTTACTCGTTCTGCTGCATCAGAGGCTGGGCAGCCGCGGAGCGCAGGTATTAACTGTGCTGCTTGTGGTGCTCCAGGACTTCCAGCAGCACCATCAGCTCCACTCAGTGTCCTGAGCTAGACTGGGTGCTCCTTTTCCCAGCCTGAGGAGCCAGTGCATCCTTCTCTGCTGGTGGTTATCCACAGCAGGAGTTTTGCCCCTGTTCCTGTGCCAGCCCAGCCAGCTCTGCACTCAGAACTGCTCCAGCACCAGCCGGGCCCCAGCTGGGCTCTTCTCCCTAGAGCCATGGGATTCAGTCTTGCCAGCACTGCTGAGGCCAAATGCCAGCTATGGAATCTCAAATTGAATATCTGTAAAGCCAGGATGATCCATTTTTTCCAGGGATTTTTTTTCTCTCAACCCCTCCACCCTTGTCACGAGCACCATCAGTCTATTATCAGCTCTGTCACCAGAGCACAGACTGCAGCTGAAGCAACAAGTCTCTGCTGGAGCTGAGTTTAGGAATGTCACAGTGCCACAGGCCTGGCTTCTCTCTAGCAGGACAATAGCTCTGAGCCCTCTTAGGCATCTCACCAGAACTGAGGTACAACACAGCAAATATCTCAGCAACAGAGCTCCAGCCTGTGCAGAGCAGAGAACAATCACAAGGGAAATTTGTTTGCCTTTTGTAAAAATTTGGATATTTTTGTGTGACAGCAGACACAGATCTGGGGTCCCAGGGTGGAAAACATTTCAGACATACCCTGTGCAGTTTAGAACTGTGTCACCTGAGCTGGCCCATCAGAGGAATCCTTGGTTTTGCACTTTGAGAAATGGACACCAACGCAAACAGTGACCTCAGACCACTCAGACATCATTTAGCTAAACAGCTTTAGGATGTTCAGGGCTATTTCAAAGCTAAAAATTAATGGTAAAAATTTGGATATTTTTGTGTGACAGCAGACACAGATCTGGGGTCCCAGGGTGGAAAACATTTCAGACATACCCTGTGCAGTTTAGAACTGTGTCACCTGAGCTGGCCCATCAGAGGAATCCTTGGTTTTGCACTTTGAGAAATGGACACCAACGCAAACAGTGACCTCAGACCACTCAGACATCATTTAGCTAAACAGCTTTAGGATGTTCAGGGCTATTTCAAAGCTAAAAATTAATGGCAGAGTATAGGGGGAAGGGAAGAAATTTGCATTAAACCTGGCCCATCTGTCACTGAGATACACAGACATTTCCAATTCTCTCTTATTGCAGATGTCAAAAGCTTCAGAACCTGTGAGAATTCACATAACATATCCAAAGCACCAGTGATTAATATTAACTACCTGAAAAAAGGGAAAAGCAACCAATGCTGCATCTCTTGTTCTCTTTTCTCTTGTACCTGTGGGAATTCTAAGAGTGAGCTGTATCACAGAAGAGCAGATTCAGCCATCCATCATCAAAGGGTGCAGAGGAGACACTTCAAGGCACTGCAGGGCCCGAGGATGCTGTGAGGATGTGGAGACCTGCTGGCCTTAGCTGGTTTTAAGGTCATACTCCTGGAGCTACTACCCAGAAAAGGTACATCTTGGTTCAGACCAGTGCTGAGAGCAGGAAGGGCATGAGAAAAACCTTTGCTGCTGTCTCAGCCCAGGCACATTAACATTGCCAAGTGTTTCCATGCTCAGCCAGTTGGTGTTTTCCTGTTCTCAGAGCATCCTTTGCCCTGCAGTGCCTGCCCTGCCCAGCACAGCACCCATGCGGGTAGGCTGGCATAACTGCCCTGCCTGCTGCAGGTGGAAGGGCTGACACGCTGTACAGAGCTGACAGCTTTAATTTATGCACATTTTTTATATTTTTCCACATTCCTGGGAGCTTATGCACACAGGAAAGGGAGCAATGTTCACACATATCCTTAAAAGTAGCCATGACTACACCACTGTGGAACATGCAGGCTTAGAGATTGCAGCCATATATGGGCTCCTGGGGCTGGAGCATCCCTGGCACCCCTGGGGGGAGCACAGCTGGTGGAATTTCCTACTAAAGGACAATTAATAAAGACCCAATCCATTTGTGTATACACATGTCTAAATATTGGACAACAGATTCAAGGCTTTGTTACCCCAGAACCCCGAACCTTTCAGGACTCCTGCACTCATTAACAGATTTGTAGCCTCTGACCCAGGTTCCAAGAGCAGGGACTGTGAGGGTTGGAGATAGGAAAAGCACCAAGAGGGGCTGTTTAAGGACTGCAAGTCCCAAAGGAACATGCTCCAGAGCCCCTGGTCCCCAAAAACTGTTCTGAGAGCAGACCTCCAGCAGCACTGAGTGGTGACAGGCTGGAATTCTGCTTTCCCTGGCTGAGCTCTCCAGGCACAGCCTCACCCCCACACCTCACCTCTGCAGCACCCTGAGACTTTGCTTTTCTTCTTCTCTGAGGTCCAGGAGCTTTCAGAGACATCAGAGCCACTGTGCTGCTGTGGCACCCCCCCTGTGCCCCAGGGACAGGGCACCAGGAGCCAGAGTGTCCCCAGGGCTGCCCCAGGGCTGCCAGAGTGTCCCAGGGCTGTCCCTGCCAGCCAGAGTGTCCCAGGGCTGTCCCTGCCAGCAGGGTGCAAAGCAGCCCCTGGGGCTAAGGAGGCTGCAGGCACCAGGTGTGCTGCAAATGCCTTTGGGATAAATGGGACCCACGTTGCTCCCAGCTGGGTGGGGGAGGTGGGGAGCAGGGGGCACACACAGGGCTGGTGCTGGGCAGTGCTGCTACCCCTGCACTGGGCACAGAGGGCACACAAACACTCCCAGCCCCTGGGCTCCTCACCAGCCTGGCAGATTTTGTCAGGGTTGTCAGCAAGGACACAATTTCTCTGTTTCCATATTAATTGCCTCGTCTTCCAATTATTCTCCAACCATAGACAGGTGTGGCCAAAAGAGGTGTTATTTTTTTTTAATTTACTGCTGTGAGATTATATTTGGGCTCACAGGCATCTGAGAGGCCATCTCAGATGGCATCTTCACCTCACCAGGAAGATTCCACCACAAAACTCCCCACATCTGGTGAGAAACACTCTTTTGGAGCTGTGACAAGAGAAAGTCCTCCTGCAACAGTGCAAGCAGCCATGATGACCACAAATTGGCTGCAGATGTCAGCAAAGCCCAGTGCTGGGAATGGCCTGGTGCCCAGGTGATGTGAGACACACACCTGTGAGACACAGGGAGCTCCAGCAAGGGCTGCAGCTGATCCCTGACCAAAACTCATCCTGTGCAGTCAGCTTGTGGCCTCTGGCCTTCAACTCCTCATTCTGAAAGTTTAGTAGGAAAAAAAGTGGCCCAGAAGCAGCTGGGCTTGAAGGTTAAAACAAGGCACAGGTCTGTGAGCACCTCCATACCCCAGGGTTTGAGAGGGTGGTGGCTCCTGTGAGGGGCTCAGGGTGTCAGAGCAGTCGGTGCTGCAGCAGGGTCTCCTCTCCTTTGTGCTGGTAAGGACTCAGCTGGATGGTGAGCCCACAGGGCATGGGAGGGCCCCTGGAGCTGGCTGGGCTGGGCTCTGGTGGCCCGGATCTGCAGGGACACAGTGGGGATGGACAATTGCTGTCCTTTCCAATATTGCCATCTAGAGGGCCCAGCAAGGACCAGAGCTCCTTGCAGGCCATGATGAGATAAGGAAGAATCAAAGCCTTGCTTTTTTTAAAATTTAACTTCATATAAATGCTGCCCCAGCTCAATGTGGAGATGCAGAGCCAAGGGTGCAGAACTGTCCATGGCTTTGGGCACAGCAATGCAGGATTGCTCTAAACACAGCCCGGTGATTTTTTTTTTTTTGAGGCTGTAGATACCCAGTGCTGGCCCATTTCCCAGCTCTTTACTGATCCCCACATGAAGATGGACAGATGGTACTGACTGAAAGCCGCCCCTCATCAGCTCCAACTGAACAGAACTAATAAAACAGGGACTAATCAGCAAATGGCAGCTCTGTGCACCTGCCTGCAGGGGAAGTGCCCCATCCCAGACCATGCAGGAACTGCCTTGTCCCTGCTTGCTGTGCCCCTATCCCAAACATGTGTAGCTGCAGCTGCCCATGCTGGGGGGGCTGGACACAGCCCAGAGGATCCCAGATACATTTTGGGTGCTGGGGATGCCACTCACCAATGGTGAGGGGCCTGAATCACACCTTGTTTCAAGGAAACATTTGGAGGGGTCGGCTGCACTTCTTGGGAGGGTTTGGGAAGGTGAAGGGCTGCCAAAGGGCATTTGTTCAATTGTAAATGATGGCCTTGTTTGCTTCAGTTACGTGCCCGAGCCCAGCCCCAGCTGGGCTGGACAGCACCTATCCAGTGGGATTAGTGGTGTTTATTCCAGCTGTCAGGATGCTGGGGTGGGAGTGCACAGCAGAATTAGCATCACTTCACAGCAAGAAAATAATGTAACACCTTTGTATCCTATAACACCTTTGTCTCCTGTCCCATTGCTGTGACATCCAGTAGCACAGGCCATGCCAGGCATTCCTCTCTCACTCACAGCTTTTGGGAGCTGCAGGCTCAATTTTGGGACAGCCCAGCAGGACAGCTCAGGATCTAGCACCCCACACAAAGGCCACAGTCCCTTTGGAAAGCAGCACAAAATGTGGTAAATAATTATCAGTGTATCTGCCTGGTAAATAGGTGTACAGGCAGAGCTGTGACAATGTGGTTTTATACCATCTAAGAGATTAAAGTTGTCCTTTGCAAACCAAAGCCCTCAGAAAGAGATTCATGACATTTCTGAGGTGCCCTCTGTACTGAAGAGTGTAAAGCATTTGAACAACTTGCCAAATGTTGCAGGTGGGAGTCAGAGGGCAGAATCACCAGCCAGGAGCCCAAGTGCAAATTCAACAGCCCCAGGTATATAAAAGCCTGGGAAGGCTCAGGGACTTCGATTTTGCAAACAGCCCATGGTGATGCCTCTGTGCAGCTCCACTCCAGGCCCCAGGGCTGGGAGTGAGCAGCACAGTCCCAGCTGGATTTGCTGCTCCTGGAGGAGCTTTTGGCACCCAGCATGGCTCTGCTCCCCAGCACTGCTCCTGCAGGAAGGAGTGTCCCAGGAGCTGGGCTGAAGGCTCAGTGTGCACCCTGCAGCCCTCGGGGTGCAGCACCCCTGGCTGCTGCCAAAGGCCGTGAACAAACTGCGCTCAGAAGGCCAAGTGGCACGCGGTCACTTTGCTACAGATTTATTTCCGTGTGAATTAATGAAACAGTACACACAATTCCAAAAAAAAAATAATCATCTTTTATAGGCCCATAATCCTTCTTTCACAGTACAACGCAACAGTAAAGGATTTAGTCAGTGTAAACAGAAGGTCCAATAGTGATCATCAGCTATCACAGATCAGCTGCACAAACACCACAGCTACGGGGTTAATGCCATTACCACACACACTGACAGTACCAGTACAAATCATAACTTTACCTACAATGCTTTTTCATGTGCAAAAACCATGGAATTCAATTTACAGAAGAAGGGCACCTTCTCTAAATCCTCGTGGGGGCTGTGAAGTGCCTCCTCAGGGCTGTCTTATCTATTTGGCAAAGGTCTCAGGCCCTGATTTTCCAAGGTACCCTTAGCTCCATCTGCAGCACAAAGCATCAGGGCTCTGCCTCTGCACACCAGGCATTCCTGTGCAGCCCTGCACAGAAAATAATCAGCTGAGGATAAATCCCATTCATTTATGAAATCACTCATTAATTTAAGCCTAAAATCATTCATCAACTAAAGCTATACAAAACAGTCCTGTTATATTATATATGGATCATAATGTAACCCATAAAATCACCATTGGTTAATTTTTTTCCTTTCATGAAACTGAACTGTTACTGGTGTCAAAATCTGAGGTTTATGGGTAATGTGTTCACAAGTTTACAGTGAGTGGATAAATTACTGAAGTCAAAGGGTCAGAGGAACAGAGGAATGCTACCACAGCCATGGGAAAACAGCAGCTTGTGGCCACCTCGAAGCAAATTTGCACCTCAGCTGGGAATGCCTGGGAGGGAGCCCTGGGGCAGCAGAACTGTTCTGCACCTCCAGCTGCACCAACTCTGTAAATTGAATTCATAGTCAGGCTATACAGGAAAAAACAAGAGGTAGTTATTTATCATACCTCTTCAAAAAGGCAGAACAAACAAAAAACAGGATGTAGAAGTGATACAGTAAACCTAAAATCAATAGGTTTCTACTATTTTTTCTTCTTTTTTTGGTTTTTTTTTTTAAACACATGAACTTAAGTTACAGACATCATATAAAATGCACACTCACTTTATGGAATTCCTGCATAGTAGGAAACAAAGGCCAGTGCTAATCCAACAGCTTTGTTAACAGCGGGATGCCATTTACAGGTGCAAGGAAGATGCCCCAAATATATCCAAATATAAACAGAGCATTACCTCCCTTCTAGGGAAGTCCTATGGCAACACTTACACATTTTGTTGAGAAGGAAAAAGAAAGCCTTTTCTTGGGGATAAACTGCCAAAATAATTATCGTTTCACATCCATAAATTTAAGGCAATGTTACTTAGACCTGAGAAAATGAAAAAAAAAATAAAGAAATAGTGTAGATTTATTTTCTCAACTATACATATACACTTGAAACTTCAGGATTTTCTGTCTCCTCCAACTCTCAGGTGGTGCTGGGGAAAACAGCTGTGGGGACACTGCTCTGAGGTCTCAGGGTGAGATCCTGAGAGATGCAGAGTTTGTTCCAAAGACAGCTAATGGGAGCTGTGAGTGCTCGGACTCACCTGGCTCTCTTTCATGTATTTTCATTTTAAATACCTCTGTTTAAGCCCTCTGGAGAGGGTTAACTCCAGAATGGACCTGTAGTGCACCAGTAACCCTGAAAGGTTCGTATAGAAAAACTGTAGATAAAATAGACAATAAAATAACATACAGTAAATTTCCATGATTCCCCCTTTCCAGGATAAAAAAGATGTCAGGGTTAGCAGTTTGACTGCACCTTTAGCCATTCCCATAACTACAGAATAAATCCTTTAACACTAGTGTGAAATCGCAAATTGTTCTGTGCTCTTCCTTGAAAAATAAAAAACGCAAATTAAAACCAAAAATCAACTCACAAACATTTCTCATTAAATGATAAGAGACACAAGAAAGGTCGGGTGGGACTGCAGACACACAGCATGCTAAGGAGTTACCAAACAAAGTGCAATGGTTTCTGACTCTGCGGGAGAACAGACGGACGGATGGACGGCTCCCCTTCAGTACCAGCTGGATGCCTCTGGAGAGCTCCGGAGGCACCGTGTGGATCTGCAGCCTTAAAGCTGGAGTTTGAGGTTGGCTGTGCTGCTCCACAGCCCCATGTGCAGCTCTGCACACCTTGGCTACATCTGTGACCGCAGGACAGGGACTCGCCCGCACAGCGACACGGCCGCTTCCCAAAGGTGAAATTTAGTTGCCAAAAGAGGATTTGATGGCTGGTTCGAGAAAGCTGCTTGAGCCACAGCTGAAAGATGGACAGAGACCTAAAATCTGTGCACGCCTGGTGTAGTTTCTGTGGGATTGCCTCCTTCTCCTGAACACAACTACAGACACCAACCATCCCTCTCTCCTGCTCCCATCCCAATAGCCGGACACCCGCAGCCCTTGCTGCCAGCTTTGGCCGGGGTCTGCCATGAGCCCACTAAAGCAGGGCTTGGGCAGAGGGTCACTAAGAAGCAGAAAGTCTCCAGGTTCCCACAGTGAAACAAGTTTATCACCATCCACTGCATGGTGAGAGGGTCTGTCAGCAGACTTTTTGCTGATATTTCGAACATGACTATCCAAAGATCAGAGACCAAAAGAAACTCAACAATCCTCATCAGGCTAGAAAGCAATTTCCATTGCTCACCACCAACTCCCTACCCTCCTCTCCCAGGTTCAAAGGATGAACAGGGAGTCACAGCTCCTTTACTCACCCGCTGGGAACTAAACCCTTCATCAAACCGCACATTAACGAAGCTCACTGTGTGCAAAAGACTCTGACGCTAAAACAGTTCCACCCTACATAGTGCAGTCAACACAGTTTTTAACTTAAATTTGCAGCTTGTCCTTTACAAGTGCTTGGCAGAGAATATTTATATTCTTTTGACACCATATAAATAATATTTATACAGCTTAGACATTTTGAGACATGCATTAGACTTTAGGTAGTACATACTTCTTGATCATATATGCAGATATTACTGTCAGTGAAACCGAGCGACCTTAGGCCGGACCGTGCCTGGCGTTGTCCAGGACGTTTGAGGGCGGCTCCGAATCGTCCATGGGCAGCACCAGGCGCGTCCCCCGGATCACCAGCTCGTGGTCCCCAAAGGCCAGCTCCCTGTCCAGGGCGTCCTCCGAGCTGTTGCCCACGAAGCGCCGGGAGGCGCCGCTGGACGCCACCGAGTCGGTGTTGACTGCAGAGTCGCCGTAGGTCAGGCTGATGTCACCGTCATTGAGGATGAGGTCGGAGTCGTCGTCCTTCAGCTGCTCTTGGTTCTGGGGAGCAAACAGGAGGGTCACGGATGTGTTTTATGAAAAATCCTTCCGTTAGGATCTTTTCTCCTGAGAAGCTGAGAGGCTGTAGAATCTTGCAGGCAGCCCCGACATGGGAAGAGATGAGAATCTGACTCCATGTTTCAGAAGGCTTATTTATTATTTTATTATATATATTATATTAAAACTATACTAAAAGAATAGGAGAAAGGATTTCATCAGAAGGCTAGCAAGGAGAGAAAATGAATGATAATAAAATCTTGTGACTGACCAGAGTGTCCAAGACAGCCAGACTGTGACTGGCCATTAATTAAAAACAACCACACGAGACCAATCAAAGATGCACCTGTTGCATTCCACACCAGCAGATAATCATTGTTTACATTTTGTTTCTGAGGCCTTTCGACTTCTCAGGAGGAAAAATCGTAGCAAAGGGATTTTTCAGAAAATATCATGGCTACAAGAGGACTACTAAAGGACTCACCTCATACGCCTGTGGGCTCGTCAGGCACCGGGCAACTGGCCCACAGCACCCTGGCAGTGTGGTGGTCAGAGGGGGACCACTGTGTGTCAGGAGAGGCTTTAGGTAGCTACAGAGAGGGTTAAGGAAAAAAGAGGAACGGGGCTGTGTTGGTGAGTAAAGGGCTGGGAGGGCAGCACTGAAGGACTTGGCATTGTGAGGAAACCACAGAAAGAAATGAAACACAAATGTGTGGAAGCACAGAAGTTGTACTGGTGTGCAAAGAGAATGCAACCAAAGACAGCAGGACACAGTCCTGGTAAGATGCTCGGCAGCACTGCTTGTCCCACCACCCTGTGCCCCTCAGCCTCACATCACTCCTCCACTAATGCACAGCACATCTGGAAGGGAGGACAGGCATGGATCTAACAAGGGGAAGTGCGAGTATGAAAACACCCATCCCTTCCTGCCCACCTACTCCTGGGATTAAGGACCCCCAGGATGCCAATCTTGGAGAGGATGCCAATCTTTGAGCAGAACTGCTGCTGCCTTCTCACTGACAGAGGGTGGAAATTGTCATTTCTTGCAGCCCCAGACACGAGTAGGTGCAAACCCAAGCACAGCAATATCAGGAGAAAGCAAACACTGGCTCCTCTGCTAAGCAGGGAGGAGCTCACGGTCCCAGTGAGAGGTGTCTGGCAGTGGGATCTGACTCAGCACACACCACTGCTGCCCAAGGATACTTGTGGTCGAAGTTGTACCACATGCGGAACAGCCAAGCGCTTTCAGCCTTCGTGCTCCTCCTCTCGCTCTCCGGGACACCCTGTGGGAGAGCAAAACAGTAAAGAGGGGCAGGACAACATGCCACGAGCTGGATCAGGGCCAGGAGAACCCAAGGGGCACTGGATTATCCCCAGGGGACACAAAGAGACACAGACTTTCCCCCTGCCTCTTGAGAAGAAGCCTTTGGCCGGGTGTGTAAGGATGTTCACACCACAACAGGCTGCATTTAGCAGCATTTGACTGCCTCAGGGAGGTGGTAACAAAGCACAGAGTGACCATTTGGCTGCTAGAGCCTTCCAGTGTCTGGCCCCAAGGTTTAAAGTGCCTCAGAGCCAGCAGCTGCATCCAGACATCACATTTAATAGTGACTGACAGATCCAACCTCCATCAGATCTCACCTGACACTGCTGCACGCAAATAATTGTATGTTATGGGAACTCCAGGCTTCCTTTTAGTCAGAGAAAAAAAATATAAAACTGTTTGTAGGGGACTGTGAATTACAATTACATATTTCATAGAAATTTGGCTTACAGATTTATGGCCCTGGGCTGCCTGTCACATTTGATGCTTTCTCTCCAGGAGGTGAACAGCCCAATAAATGGCTCTGAATAAAATGAATCTCCAAGGTGCAGAATCCACACTGAAACCAAGGAGAGCCACAGCCACAGCACAGCCAGCTGCAGACACATGAATGAGACAGCTGGAACCACCAGGCAGAAAAACTCCCAGGGCTGTGGGGCACCAGCACTGATCTCAGTGTGCTCAGTGGTTCTGGGGCTGCCACAGAACTACCCACAGGAAAAGGGGTAAGCAGGGGCTGAGGGTACCCATGGGTAAATGTTGGGCAGATGCTGCATAAAATGAGTCAGTAAATGGTGCTCCTGTACTGCCCTGGACACTGGGATAAGACAGAGCCTCCATGTCATGCTCACTTTGGGATTTATTTCAAACCCAGCAAGGGAGAGAGACTGAATCTATTGGAGCAGCGATGTGAACTAACTAAACAGTCCAGCATTGCTTCTGTGCCCTTCTTTCCAGCTGAGTCAAAACAAGGCTCATGAAAACCAGAGAGCACAGGAAAGCTGTGACTGCAAACTCATTCACAGGGGGAGCTAAAACCTCCTGCAGCTGGAAGGAAGCAGAGCACAGACAAGGCATTCACAGGGTCAGGATGCGACCCCAGCAGAGCACACTCACCACGTTCTCCTGATCCGCGTCCACACCGACCCTGTGAGGAGAGAACAGGCAGAGAGTCACACACCAGGGAGAACAGGCACAGAGTCACACACCAACAAGCACAAAGTCACACACCTTTCCAGGGAGAACAGGCACAGAGTCACACACCATGCCAGGGAGTACAAACCACGCCAGGGCAGGGATCAGGGGAAGGACAATGCCAAGATGTGCCTCTGCTCCCTGCAAGCAGAGCAGCCTGAGCAGGGAGCAGGCTGGGGGAGCCAGGGCAGCCCACACTGACCGGATGTTGAGGCAGGACAGCATGGCCGTGGTGCCCCCGCCGAACACCCAGACGGTGAAGAAGACGATGAGCAGGGTGGTGCTGAACATCATCTGCCGCGCGTAGGTGGCCGTGTCACGGATGGCCAGAGCGAAGGCCATGGCCCCACGGAGCCCTGCAGGGGGGACAGCACACAGCTGGGTCAGCACAGCTCCCCATGACCCCACGGCCAGCTCCCCACCTGCCCCCCATGCTGGGACATCACCATAGTGATGGTTTTGTCACCCCTCCTTCCAAGCCCAGAAAGGCAAACGCTCCTCCTGCCCCATGCCAGGTACTTGAAGCAGGACAGGAGGAGCTCTGTCACCCTGATTTTTTAAGTTTTTCTAAAAACTTAAGAACCATCCTCATATCCACATACAGAAACAACCAATGGCCCTCAACCTTCGTAAAAACCACCAAATCCTGAAAATCATCAACAACGCCCTAATTGACCTCCCAGCACCACCAAATATCTCAACATGATGAAACTTCTGATGTTTACATTTTTGTAATGAACTTTCTCACACACTTTCTGTAAATAACGTATTGTTTTGCATTCTTTTATGGAGGAGGAGAAATTTGATGGACTGTTCATTTGTCCAGTGTCATTGGAGAGGTGGCTCTGTCACCCTCCAATCCACTGTCACTTTTGGAAATCTATAAATGTTGGAGTCAGAAATTAAAACTTTCTTTTTACCTTGAGAGAGCTGTATGTCCGTGTTGTGTTATTTCGTGTCCTACAGTAACAGAACTCATTCCTACATCTCAGGCCACTCATTCCTACATCTCAGGCCACTGAGTCCCTTCCTGCCCAGCCTCCCCGCCAGACATTGCCCATAAGAGATTTAGAGTTGAATAAGGAATATTTCCAGCTTCTCACCATAAGAAACCACCATGAATACACCACAAACCCCTTAAAGACCTAACAGCAAGCTGGAAAAGCAAAATGCTCTTAGGAATCAGCTCATCCATCAGCCCCAATACCTGATTTCCCTCATGCTCCCACCCTGACATGGTCAAGAGGAAGGATGCAGTAGCGTACCAGCAAACATCATCATGTGCTGCAAATTCGTTCCAATCTTATTTCTTCTCCCCAGATTCAGTAAAAATGACAATGGGTAAATATTGGCAGCTCTTCCTAGGAAGATAGCAAGCTGTATTTGCACATGTTAAGGAAATTGCTCTTCCTGTGTCTCCCATCACATCCCACCTGCACACAGAGCCAGTCTCTACTGCCCAAAGGGAACTGGGAGCTGCAGAAACGCTGGTGCTCTGGCTGCAAAGAAAACAATCCAGCCCTGAGTGCTACAGCACTGTGGGAAGAGCAGGCTACTGCCTCACTGAAACACAGCACAGACTGAAATTCAGAATATCACACAGAGACAAGCACAAATAAACACAGGTAATGATGAAAGGACATGTTAGACAAGTGAGAGGAGCAAAAAAACACCATTCCCACAGAATGCTCTCTGCTGCCAGGTCCATTTTGCACCCCAAGAATTATTTGTCTTCTGTGAAGCTCAAGTTATCACAGCTATGACAACCCCTCTGACATTCCCCAGAATGCCACGCTTCACAGCTGGGTTTGAAGCTTTAAGTCAAGTCTCATTCCCAAAGATTATTCAGCAAAATGAAAGCAGCAGCAGTTGAGAAGGAAAAAAAAAAAAAATCTAATACTCTTTCTGTTTTCATAGCCTGCGAGATACAAGAATCACCAGCCCCTTCATATTGCTTTTTATCTTTGAAGCTGTATCTTTTAATACCAGCACCCAGATGGCAAAAATAATCTTGGAGCCAGTATTCAGCACAGCCTTGAATAATATGGAAAATGCTTCTAGCTTTTATGTTCTTTCCTGAACACCACAATTTGCATAAGAGATGTATTTCATGATCTCTCTCATGAATGAGCTATTTCATCAGCGAGTTAGCCAGTTCCCACTGAAGAGGCACAGCACAAAATTTCAATATAACAGCCCAAATGGCATTTCTCTGCTCTCCACCTCTTCTGCCCCACTGCAACCCCAGAAAAGCTGATCAGAGAAATTCAGCTGAACCTGCAGAAAACCCACGGACCAGCACTGGCAAAAATGTTTTGTTTACCAATATAAACTTGCATCAGTGCTGACAAAGGGTGAAAATAATTCTGCACATTTAACTGGCTTCCCTGTGATGTGAAAAAAATTCCTTCAAAATTCTTGTTTTTCTGAGACATACCAGGGCCCTTGTTCCCATTAGCATCAGCCTGCAGAACAGGAAATCCTTTCTCATGACATCATTCAGAGGCATCCACTGTGGCTGTAACTGTGCTGTTTGACCAAAAAAAGGCTTTTTTTTCAGGGTTAACCCAGTGCACTAGCAGAGAAAAGAGGAAATAAATGGCTAAACCAGGCAGCCCCCCTTTGCAAAGCCCCTCCTGGTGCCACATGACAAAGCCTGGCATTGGCATCACAGTCACACTCAATGATGAGTCCCTGCAGCAGCTGATTCGGATGCCCACAAGAGGAGAGAAGACAGGGGAAAAAAAACCAACAGAAAAGCTGGAAAAAGAATCTCCATCTTCTTAAAATAACCAGCAAAGGCACCACTACATGGCAGAAATCCCCTTTTAAAAATAAAGCTAGACTGACTGAAAAAAAACCAAACCCACTCATTTGAAAGAAAAACAGAAATTGGGAATGAGGCACCTCTCCCTTTCTTTCTGTCTTATAAATTGGGCTCCAAAGGATACAAAAGCCCCCACCACAAAGGTAGGGTTGAAGACATGGTTCTGGAAGGTGAACAGTGCAAGTCCCATGTAGGAGAAGATGAAGTTTTCTGCCAAGAAATTCAGAAGCTCAAACAACTGAAAGAGAAAAACAAATTAAAAGTGAGTTAGACATAATATAGATTTAACAAGAAAAGCATGTCAGCCCATCCATCATGCAATAAATGCTTCTGCAGAAGCAATCCTAGTGAAATGCAGCTGTAAGAAGACAGATGCACCTAATTCTGGCTAGAGGGAAGGAAAAAAATTGAATTTGAAATTCAGAGAGGCTGAAGGGGTCTGAGGAGTTCTCACCTGCTTAGTTCTGTGTTGTGACTCTGTAGATAAGTTGTTATAGGTATAATGAGCCTGTGTGATCCCACAGAAGAGCACAGCCACCACACCTGGGGAGCAGAGCATCACATTAGAGTCCTGGTCAGGAAAAGGGAGCTGAGCTGCACCCCAGGCCTGGAGGGAACTTAATGCAGTAACCCCAGCACCCAGAATCATTGAACTTCTGCAGGCAGAGGGAGGCCCTGGCTACAATCAATACTGAGAGAAGCAGAACTCAGCGGCCCCATCATCCCTGCAGATCTCCCTGCCACGAGCAGGGCTGTGCTGGAGCTTGCCTGTAAAGCCACACGCTTCAGCCAGCAGGAACGTGCTCCAGGACATCAGGAAGAACAAGCCAGTCTCCAGCAAGGGGAACTCCCGGAGTTTGGTGAACTTGGTGACGTTGCAGCTGGTTAAGGACAATTTGGAGAGACACTGCAGGCTAAGAGCATATCAAATTCCAATTGTGCATCACAGCTACACAGTCTGCCCCTAAAAAGGCTATGGCACTGTCCTCCATTAATTTAGGGGAAAACAAGTTAAACATCTGGGTGAAATGCAGTGCAGCAAAAAATAAATAAGCTGTTATGCAAACACTTGGGGAAAAAACCAAACAGTGAAAAGGATATTAAAGCTGTCACAACTCCAGTGGCTGCTCCCATTGCAAAAGAGCCACTGAATATCCCCAGGAAGATCCCGATGGACTTGAACATGGCTGTGACATCAAACGTGTGGCTGTTGTCACCCGCTGGCTGATACGCAACTATTGAGCTGCAGGAGAAGGGAAAGCACAAGAACAAATCTGCTTAGTCTGGAGGGAGAGGCACCTCACAGTGCTACACAAGCCTTGCAAAGTGCTACAACTGCTGCAAACACCGAGCCTGAGCAGCCAGGGAGGCACAACACCCTGCAATCCCCTGGGATCACAGTGTGCAGTGGCTGCACGCCCTCCCTGTCCTGGGGAGTTTGGGATCAGCCACCCCCCCAGGCTGGATGTGCAGTTACTCCTGGACATTGGAGAGCAGGGGACCAAAGCCCATGCCCTGTGTGACATGTGGTATTTATGGTGGTATCTGGGGGGGTTGGCACCAGCTCTCTGTAATTCCAGGTGCTGTGGGACCACGAAGCATTCAAGCAGGAAATCTCCATTTCTCCAGTGAGGCAGCTGCTGTGAACATCCCTGGAGAGCTGTAACTGCTCCTGTTCTGCCACATTTAACATGCACTGCATTTAGCCTGCACTGCTCTGAGCTCCAAAGTGCAATACCACAGGGTAGCCAAGGCAGACAGTGCCATGCACAGCAGCAACACCATTCCCTGCATCCACCAGACCTCCAGAGACCTCTGTGGTGAGATGGCAAACAGGTCTGCAGTGCTCCAAATCTGCTCCCTCCTAACTTCTGATGAGCTGAGCCTTGCATCAGTCATTGTTCTACCTGGAAAGGCTGAGATACAGGGAGGCCCTTATCCAGCTCCTAAATCCCATTTATCAACTCCTTACACCACTTTCCTTGATGTAAATTTCTTGGAAACATTAACTTCCTAGTTAGCAATGCCTTGGCTCACTCTGGTAAAACTCTTGGATGTGAACTTTAAACGTTTGCTGTTTAAACTGCTGAGAACAGACACTTACTGCCCTGCACACCCAACTTGCAGCTCTCTCCCCTAACTATACACCAACATTTTTCTGCAACAGAAATTTCAAACCTTCCCTTTCCAACACAGGTAATTTCCCTTGCTAAACTTCCCTGCTTTTAATACAGCTCATTTTTCTGCAATGCCTTTTACACTGCAAGCTGCAGATTTCTCTGTGCTTTAATTCCTTTCATCAATTCCATTTTATACTCCTCATTCACCAACATGTTTTGATTCTGGGTTTTCAGGTTTTATTTTTTTTAAATCCAGACTGGTTTCACTTCCCCTCCATGACCAACTCCTTGAATGTTGGTTTTGCATTTTAACCTCTTACAGTTCTCCTTCTGGTTCTGTTTTTTGCATTGCCAATAAGACACTACTGCCAGCTGCCCTTTATTTCCCCTTTTGCTGCCCATGGGGCTTCCTGTGGTGTTTAATCCCTGCAAATCCTCCCTTTGGAAGAAGCAGGTTGGGATCCTGCAGCTGCATTTACCCCTCTGCTCCCAAACTGCAGCTCTGGCACCTCACCGCCCACCAGCTTTCAGTTCTGGGTTCAATTCCTCTTCGTCCTGCAACAAGCTCCTGCTGCCAAGCCACACCAGACCAAGACAGGAACAGAAAGGCACAGATCCTGCTCCTTAAGCACAGGAACAAACATTTGCCCAGGGCTCAAAGCAGGAGAGGAGCCTTGGGGCACCCAGACTGGGCAAAAGCCCCTGAAGAGCCCAGCTCCCCATCCTCCCCTGCCTGCAGTGCTGGGGCAAAATAAAATAACTGCTGAGTGAACTCAGAGCTGCTGCCGTGGTGCAAATTATCCTGTTTTGGGGAGGGGGTGGCCTGAGCTCAGCTCGTGGAGAGAGGAAAGCAGGAAATCAGAGCAACAGCTCCAGAGCAAGAGGCAAATCCCTGCGGGCGGCGCCGTCACCCACTCGTGCCGAGATCCACCAGGAATTCCATTCCTCTGAAGCTGAATCCACCCACTCCCACCCAGAACCTGCCGGCACAGGCTGGAAGACCCCATCCCCTCCTCACTCATGACCACTTCTGAAACACAGTCTGGCTGTGCGGCGTTTCCTCTGGCACCAGCAGTGACACATCCAGCAGAAAAGCCACAGCGAGCAACACAAAGAGTTCCAGAAACCTCAACAGAAACACTCAGTTCAGTAAATACAACACACAGCTCCCAGTGTGTTACTTGCTGCCTCCAGTGAAACCCACACAACCAGCAGGCTGGAGTGACAAGTATTCCAGAAATATTTTCTCCATTAGTCTCAGCTATATGTTAAGCTGTCACCACTGCAGGTATTATATATTACTGAACAAATTGCCGTGATGGCAACACAGTGAAAACGCAGATAAAATATGTCCTGCATGCAAAGGACATAAAATATTAAAGAATATAAAACATTCTTTAGAAAGGCAGCAAGTTTCCCATGTGTTCAGTCAAGGGTGTTAACTCCAGCTGTAAGAACATTAACTCCTCAAAGTGGGGAGAGAAAGGAAACAGCTGCTTCACCAGCTACTTCCACCTGAACAAAAGAGGGGTTTGCAGGTGGGAAGCAATGCAGGTAGGAGCAAAACCATCAGCCACAGGTTTCACTGGGGTCTTGTTGCTGAAAAGGAGACTTGGTGCTTTTCCTGTTTCAGAGGGATATAAAAACTTCTCTGTGGATGGGTCAACTGACCACAAAAGCAGAACAAAACCCTCCATCATGCAGTGGGGAGTTGTAAGGGCAATCTGTAATCCCAAGCAGTGGTAAGCAATGAGGACACGCATCAGGATGTCACCACAGCTTTTTGGGACACTTAAGATGCTCTTGCAAACATCCATGCTCCTGTTCTACAGAGGCAAGGCCAAGAGGCTCCCCATAGCTGCTGACATGTAACACAGGTAAGAATTGTAAATAAAAGCAGGGGACACTTACGAAGACAGCACTATGGCAACGGCATCGTTGAGGACGCTTTCACCAAAGAGAAGGGCATAGAGCTCCACATCCACCTGCAGCTCATGGAATATGGCAAGGACAGTCACTGACAAACAGAAAAATAGAAAAAATAGAGAGACATTCAAAAAGGTGCTGTTATTTCGATGCAATCAAAGACTAAATGTCCTTTTTAGAAAGCTGCCTTCCTGCACATCTGTGCCACTGCTGTGATGCTGCCAGCTGCCCCTCGTGCTCTCTTGGATAGTCTTCCTTCTGCTCTTTCAGATTTGGATTTAATTCATCATTTCCCTCCTCCTTTCACTAAAACACATCTTGGCCTATTGAATCTTTTGCAGGCAGACACAAACAAACTCTGCTCTGAGCTTCCCAGGGTCTGAGCTCATGGGCTGAGCCACAGTACCAGGCTGGCATGAGCCACCCAGCTGCAGGGATGCTGTTAGCTCAGAGCATCAGGGAGAGCCTTCCTGCACCTGCAGAAGGCCAGAAGGACCAGGCTTTTCCAGGATGATGACTGCTTTTTCTTTCCATTCCGGATACTCTGAGAGAAATCCTTGGATTCAACACATTCTAAGCGGCAGCACAGACACACAACATTTCAGATCTGACTGGAAATAGCCAGGCATCAGCTCAAACCCCATGTGGGGGTTTCTGTGATTTAGGACTACATGGCAGAGATCAGAGTTCCCTCAAGCTCTTCTGTGATCCAGTAGCTCCAAGAAGATAATGGAAAGCAGCAGGTTTTGCATATCAGCCTCACAGAAACATCACAACATCCAAAGCAAGCAGGATGTAACACATGGTGCATCAGGCACAGCTCAGGCTGAGGGCTGAGCCAACTCCAAACAAGTTCTGTGAGTCTTTTCAAACAGCACTCAGGGCACACTGAGGGGAGTTTAACCCATTTATGCACAGGGAAATGCTCCATTTCTACCTGTGAAATCTTCTTGTTCCTATTTCAAGCCCAAAGAAGGGACATGACACTGACAGCTCATCTGCAGCATTTCTAAGCATTAGAAGATTTCCAGCCCTGCTCAGCAAAGGGCAGAAGCAAACAGAGCCCTTTTTGTGGCCCTGTGTTTTTACATGAAATGAGAACATGGAAGTGAACAGCTACCACATACCAGCTATCATGAACTAACTACAATTATTTGGACAAAGCATGTTTTTCACAGTTTTGAGTTATAAAGCGCATCAGTAAACCAAGGTGCCACAAATCCTCAGTACTGCTCATTAAGGTGTCTCATTAATCTAATTTCAATTAGATTAGCCCCTGTCAAAATCCAACCAAACTGGAAGCAAGAGAAAATAGCTAAACTAACTAAAACTATCAACTGAGCCCTCCTCACATTACACATCTTGTTCTGCAACAGCTGCTGGCAGCACAGGGTGGCAGAGACACAATGCCAAACCCCAGCAAATTCAAGAGACAGGTTGCCTAAGATTTCACTGCAAACAAGGATTCAGGAAAGCAGAGATTTGGAAACTGTATTGCAGATAACTGAAAAAAATTAAAAAGCACAGAGACAAATCTGACTTCTAAGAATGTCACAAATAAATTAAGCTCCAAAATTCAGAATGAGGGAACTCGCAGGGGTTTCAGACTTTCCTCCCCTCTGCCCCACAGCTCAAACCAGGCCAAAATGTAGGGAAGGCTTGTAACCCACCTGGGTCAGTGGCTGACACGATGGCCCCAAACAGGAGGCAGTCAGTGAAGTAGAAATCTCCCCCGAGCTGCCCGGTGACTTTCATCAGCGCCACGCAGCCGTACACCACGGAGCTGGGGAGCAGAAGAGGCAGTCACACATCTCTGCAGTGCATTAAAACAACATCCATATGGCCTTGCTTTCCCTGCATTTACCAGATTGAAGCTATCCAAATGCCAGAACAACAAAGAGCTGCATGGGAAGCACAGAGCCTGGTGAAACCCCAGGGCAATGATCTTGGGGGTGAATGCTGGACCACACACACCAAAGCACCCTCTGAGCTGGAGCACAAACATGGTGCCAGGAGGGAAATGGGACCAGAACTCCTCCAGGAGCACAACATGCCTAAAGAAAAGCAGCAGCCAGGTTTATGGGGTCACAAGATCACTTTGCAGTGCTGCACATTAACATGGTTCAGAGTCACCTTGGATTGACTCTGAAATGCCCAAAACTTTCAGTGAGGAGCAGATAATGCAGATGCTGAGTTTGCTTGAATCCACTGGACTCCAGTGGAAAACACCCTGTGTCAGCCTGTGTGCTACTGTCCAGAGAGGGAACCATCCAGCAGCCTCTGCACTGAGGGATAAACAATTTGAAACACATCTGTGCTCACTAGACATCCACCTCTATGATCCTGCTCTCCACTCCTGTGCCTCAAGTTTAGGAGGCCTTATGCTTCCAATAATTTGAAGTTGCTGATTTATCAAGACAATTTTCTCTGAAGTGTGAAACTTTTCTTGCCATGAACAACTATTCTCATGGGATGCTCAGATGCTGAGAGAGCACTTCACAATTAGACAGCAACAACCCTGCCCACGCAGCAGAAGTTTGCACAGTAAATAGTATTATTTGCTGCTGCTGAGCAGCAGTAGCAGAGCCCGTGTGACCTTTCAGGGCTGGGATTAGCAGCTTCAGCTCCAGGCTTAGTGCACTTCTCCCAAGCACAGCTGAAACCCCTGTGGAAGAACCAGACCAGCTCCATCTACTCACCCAATCACCAGGCAGGAAATGGCAGTGCCAAGGAAAGCATATGCCAGGATGGATCCCAAGTTTCTGAAGAAGTGCCTCTAGCAGGAGAAAAAAACCAAAAAACTGAATTGTATTTTGCTAACAATTTATTTCAAGTCTGCACAGGCACCCACAGTGTCCACAGCAACTTGGACCCAGCTCAGACACCATGAGCTGGACAGGCACAGGGTGCCCAGCACAGCCCATGCCAGACCAGGAGCTAATGCAGCATTAATAAACATGAATGTACCATGTTCTCATAGCTGGGTGTTTAATAAGGTGCTATTCCAAGTCCTGGGAACTGATTTCCTAACCCAGCAGCATTCCTCCTTCCTTCTCCCGCAAGCTAAACTGCATCATTCTCCTCTCCTTCCAAGTCAGCATTTCAGAGAGCTGCTGCTTTCTAAAACCTTCCCACACTCCCATGTGCTTGGAAAGCTGGGATGGCTGAAATGGCCTGGCTGACCCCAAAAACCCCTGCTGGAAACAGCTGAAGTCATTGACCCTTCTCAGGGCAGAGGGGCAGACAAGAATGACAGGGGCACTCTCAGCTCTGCTTCCCACAATCCCACATTTGCTGGGCAAAACCATACCCACCCCCACAGCCTCAGCCTGCTGAGCAAGCATTAAAGCACTCACAAGTATTAAAAATTCTCTGGAGGCAGAGGAACTAAAAACATCAGCACTGTAAAGGCACGTACCCTTTTCAAGCTGTAGCCTGCATAAAATATAATGGGGGGAAGCAAAATGTTGAAGAATACTTCAGGATCAAAAGTCACCTGTTAAGAAAGAAAAAAAAAAAACCAACAGTAGAATGATTTGTTAAAATTTTGCAAGACAAAACACGAGAAAGTAATATATGGAGGAAGCCATGTACTCCCATCATGTGAAACCTGTTGGGTCTGGGATCTTCTGAAGACAAATCCCAGAGTCTAAACAGCTTAAATGAAGATGAGCTAAAACTGAAGTTTCATTACATTGTGTTCAACATATAAATTACTGCTCATCACAATCACAGGTTAAAAAACCGAAATAAAATCACTTAATCCAGCAGATGCAGGACCCATCCCCATGGAGGGCGCGGGAAGCACCGCTCACCCACCCAGTCACTCCTCCCTTACCTTCCTCAGCATCTCATTATCCTGGACGTTGTTGAGCTCCTGGGCACTGATCTCCCCCTTCAGGGTGTACTCATAGAACTTGCCACTGACGTTCACCAGCAGCGTGGCAGGGCTGCTCTGCACCTGGCAGCTCAGGGTGACGTTGTTGACGTCGCTGGGGACGTGGATGCCGTAGCGCAGGACCACGCCGACCAGGACACCTGGGGAGGGACACAGCTCTGTGAGACAAACCACAGCACACCCCCAGAAGGATCCCTCAGAGCATGGATGCAGCACCAGGATCCTGACCCCCTGCTCAGCTGCTGAGCACAACCACAGCCCAATAACTGAACTGACCCATCCTCATCTCCGTGCGCCAGGCGAATGCTCCGTGCTCATGGGGAGTTCCTAACACAGCCATGGACAAGTCCTGAAGGATTTGAACCACCCAGCAATCAGTCAGACCCTCACTCCAGGGTAGCCAACATTGAGGGCACATTGGGCTTTTTAAGGTGAGCACCTTGCACTGCTGGGCCAGGTGCTGCTCACACCTGCCCAAACTGTGCCCCTTGCACACCCTGAAACCTGACATTGATACATTCAACTCTTCATTTTGGCAGGGATTAAAGATGATACCCAACAGCCACCCTGATCACTCCGAGCCATCCTTCCTAAGCTGCTGCAGCACCATACAGCCTCATCCCAGCCCTCCCTGTTTTTATAAAACCACATTTTAAAATATAAACATATAAAATTGTTTCCCAATCCAGGTCGACCACCCAGATCTACTCCTTACCCCTGCAAACTTCAGCTCTGCACCACAAACAGCAGCCCCAGGGCAGCCCCATGAGGCAACTCTGCCTCCAGCTCAGCTAAGTAGGGGCATTTTGGGGTTAATTTGCAAGTCAGCAATTTATAAAGCATTTTTCTTTCATTGTCTGAGGTCTCGAATTCAGATTCAAGTGTGTTGAGTGCTCTCCTGGCAGAGTGTTTTGACATCTGCAGGCTGGGGAAGAGGGGTGGCCCACAAGACACCTTTCCACGTAGCCTTCAGCACAAAAGGGTTTGGAAACTCCTTGACTGAGGCGGCCCCGAGCTGCCACAGAAATCCTGGATCCCAACCCCATCCCTGAACCACACATTTATGAAAAGCTTTCAGCCACGTGGGAACTAAACCCAGACCGCAACGCTCTGAAGGCTTCTCCATTTGCCTCCCAGGACACTCCTGCTCCTGATTGCTGCCTTAATTAAAGCTTTGCTTTCCCACAGGCAGGGCACAACCCTGACAGGAACACCCAACTCTTCCTGTGCCACCGCTCTCAGAGCAGAGCCTGGGCAGGACACTGTGGGGCCACAGCTCGTTCAGCACCTCCTGCAGCCAGCTCCTGATCAGCCACACACTTTTTGACTTCTCCTCCCTTGGCCACAGTTTTTTCAGGACAAGATTTGCCATTTTTCCTGATGGTGAAAAGAAAAGCCCCACCTCCCATCTCAGGGGTGCCACACACAGCAGGGCCACCAGAGCACACACCCAGGCCACAAGCACAGGCAGAGGAGGTGCCTGCACACAAAGTCACCACTGCTGACCTAGGACAGCTCAGCTCAGGGACTGGTCAGACCCAAAACCCTGCTCTAATACAGCACTTTGCAGCACAGGTGAGCTAAAAAGCTACAGATGCTTTTAAGCCATGCACCATCAACCATATGCTCACCACTCTGGGCTTTATTCTGCCCTGAATCACCCCAAGAGTCACAGAACAGCTCCTTCTGGGCACTGCCAGCTCCAGCAAGGAGAGTTCAGGGCACGTCACACTGTGCAGAGCAGCTGAGGGCTGCCTTTACACCACCATTACCTAGAGGCGACACCATAAGTCATTCTTCAGCTTACTTTTCTGTCAGTCTCTGCTCCTGTGATCTTCCAGCGCTCCAGAAATAAAAGTATAGAATGAAAGCAAGTATGTCAAGCACATCATGATGCCACAGCATGTATTCACAGGAGCATGTGGCAGTGGCTGCAAGGCACCACAGCAGTAGGACAAAACACCCATTTTCCTTTCCACCCAGCAGATGACAATCCTAGAGATACCAAGGGAAACAACCAAAACCCTTCACTGGGACAAAAGGAGTTTCAAAGGGTTATTTGCATCTGCTTATGGCCATTAATGTACACCATGCTTTGCAGCCCTTGAAAACTAGCTGGGGTTACTTTTTAAAAGTTTTTCTTAGAAGAAAAACAATTATTTCAGAGGTTCATGCAGGAATCGGACACCAGCAGCTGCCTGTCCTTGCTCAGATGGAAGGAAACCCACCCAGCAACCCCTTTAACACCCAGGCTAAACACTGTGAGAGGAGAGACCCCACAGGAGGAAGGAGGGACAGACAGAAGGAGTCCCTGCTGTGAATTCAGAAGGGATCCTGACTCATTGCCTCTCCACCCTTAATCCCTGCCCCAAAGCAGTGTTACATCTGATAGCCCCCCTGCTCCTCTGCCATCTCCACATCCAGGCACCTGTTCCCGGCCCCGAGTGCCAGCCAAGCTCCACACAGGGCCAAATTCCCACTCTGGCCAGGAATGGAGTATGGGAAAAAGAGCAGATAAACCTACAACATCTGCCAAAGATCCCTGTTTGGGCATCCCCAGATCATAGTTTTTGTTTTGCTCAGGAAGAGGCTGCCTGGGAGGCTGCCAGCTGGGGAAAGACACCCACGTGCAAATGCACAAATGCACAAATTGCTCCTGGACACTGAGTGTGACCCTGACCCAGAGACACTGGCAGAGTTACCTGCAGGGAAAGCATCCTGCTGCTCTGCTGGACACCAATTTTCCCACCCCCATTAAATGTCCCCACCAGCAGCCCCTCCTGCCCCATGGTGGGTCTGATCAACCCTCCCTATCCAACGATGCCCACAGGAGGCACCTGGCACAAACCTGACGTGGTTTTCCAGGCACCAACCCAGTCCTGAGCTCAGGCTACCTGGACCAAGCCCAGGGGACCCTGTGGGTGCTCCTGGTTCTGACAGGCTCTCAGGAAATGGTTCAGACTCTCCTGGCACTCTCAGGGCTGCCCCAGCAGCAACCTGTGAGCCAGTATCGACATGCTCCTGCTGCCAGGAGTTTCACAAAACTGAGCCCTGGGAGGGAGCTGAGCTGAGCTGAGCAGAGGAACCCAACACTGAGGAAGCTGCCAGCTGAAAGCTGCAAGGAGTTGAGAAGCTGAAGGCAAAGCCGGCAAATTAATTGAGTTCTTTTATGCAAAGTGCAAGAGATTATTTTCATTGCATTTCTCCCGACTTCATTAAAAAGAACAAAAGCCCATGGGCTTTTTTTTTTTTAAGGTGCTGTTGAACATTTCCGAGGTAACGTTTTATATGAAGACTAATATATTACCAACCCCAGCACTTAACAACAATGAAAGCAGACAGGATCCCCAGGGGAGCATTAATCTGGACACCAAAAGGGAAGAAAAATGTAACAGCTGAAGACATCCTGACAACAAGCAGTTTAGACACACACAATCCACAGGTCAAGTGGGAACAAGCACAAGGAAACTAAACTTTTAGAGAAGATCCTGCACATCCACCATCAGACTCTGAGAAGAACTGAAACAAAATTGTTCAATTAATCATCCTAAATGCTGAGCACCTCAGATGTGGGAGCCTCATTTTAAACACTGAAATGAAGCTTAAGGGCTACTAAGCACCTATAGTCTGTAACTGAAATTACTCCAGTCAGTGTTCAGCCCTTGAACATCAGCTCTGAGCTGACAGTGTGATGTGCAAGACAGAAATCCACCTGGAGCAAGAGCTTATAACTTCCAGTAAAAACAAAGACAACAAAGAAACTGATGTGTTTTGCCAAAAGAGAGATATGCGAAAGTTTTGACTTAGTTATTGAGGTTTTTTTAAACAGAAACAGACAAGATTTTGCAAATTGCTTCTCTTGTTCAGATTTCAGGGTCTGTTTTGCAGCCCCTTCCACATTTTCAGCAACCTTCCTTGGGGCTAAAAGCATTGCAGGGAGCCAGGGACAGCAATACCTCCTTTCTTCCCTGCAGATTTCAAGTTGTCACACTAAAACAACAGCATCTCACCATTCCTTGGGAATTACACATCCCTTTTCCTATGACACCTGCCACTACCTGAGAAGCAAATGCCAAAAGTCTTGACACCGAGGAAAACTTGGGATTTTCTGCATGATCAGACAGGTGACATTACTGATTTCACCAGCAATTCCCTAAGCACAGTCTGCAGAAGAGCAGACAGAAAAGGTGCATTTTATGGATCAGCAGGAGACTGAAACAACCCAGGCTGTGCTCTGAGAATAAAGTGAGCACTCAGGTACTGCAGGGAGAGAGGATAATCAAGAGGAAGAAATGTCCAGGAGAAGAAGAACAAGGTTAAGGGCAAGTGTGAAAGCACAAAAGGAATAGAAAGCTGGGAGCTCTGGGGGAGCAGGAGAGAGAAGACCTTTCATGCTGGAAGCATGTCCTCCCACAGCACAATTCCTGTCCCAGGAGGTGACCATCCCCACCCTGGGCAGGAGGCCAGAAACACCTGAACCCCCCTGAGCGGTGGCTGGAAGGAATGTGAAAAAGCAGAGCAGTATTTTGTGCCCCTGGAAAAGCAGAGCAGGATTTTGTGTCCCTGAAAAAGCAGAGCAGGATTTCGTGCCTGTGCAATGACACAAGTGCCTCCACCCCTTCATTTGGAAGGACACTTCCAATTAACTGAAACTTGGGATCACAAAAGCCAGTGGCCCAAACAGGTCAAGTCGCAGCCTTTGGATCAAAGCTTTCTGCTGGGTGGGAGATTCGGCCACGTCTGACTCTGTGTGGTCACACATCACCCCCAGCCAGCAAGGGCCACACAGAGGACAGACACTAACTACAGCACGCAGCAGGAGATGCCTTCTCAACCCTAAATTCAACACATCATCCCTAGATACAGACCCATGGCCACATTAATCATTCCCCAGCACACCTCCAGGCCCTGCTTTGGTTGACTCAAAGTCATGCCAGATAATCCAGGGAGAGCCATGCATGGCCCTGTCATACCCTGGTTCAGGCCTCTTCATGAGGCCATGTCACCTGAGGAAATCACATTAAAACCCAAATGTCTACAGCCCCACTGCACTGACCCCCAGCCTTGCTTTACTTCCAGTGGGATACCCATGGGGTTTCTCTCTGAGAGGTCCTGTCACAGCAGGAGGAGGAACTCTAAAGGTTGTGCACACAGGTCCCCAGGCAGCAGGACAGAAGGCTGCTGGCTCTGCAAGCCCCTGAGCATGGCAAAGCATGGGAGAACCCCCCAGATGGCCTCTACACTCTTCTTGGGCAGCTTCTGGAAATCTGGATGCTCTAAACACACGCTGGAAACACAGCATGTGGGATCACAGAATCACAGAACAGTCTGGGTCACAAGGGGACCTGGATGATCATCCAGCTCCAAACCCCCATGGACAGGGACACCTGCCACTGGACCAGGTTGCTCAGAGCCCCATCCAGCCCGGGATGCAAGGCTCTGCTGCTCTGGGCTGCCCCAAGTCCCCACTCTCAACCCTGGGGCAGGTAAGTGTGACCTGCCAGTGCTTGGTGACGTGGGAGCCCATGACCCTGCCAGCTTCACCCTGTGAGGCCGACTAGAAAAACCCAACCAGCTCCTCGTTGCCAGAGATTTGGGAGTAACTCTGCCTTCGAGAGCCCTCCATATCTCGGGTTTGGAAAACAACCAACCCTCCCTCCAGCACCACCCAGATAAGGCTCAGCAGCACGGGGCTGTGCCGGTGACACAGCTGCACCCACAGAGGATGTGTCGTGTCCCCGCACAGCCCCGCAGCCCTCCGGCCACCAAACCAGCCCTGGGGGCGCCCCTCGGGGAGCACGGGAGGGCTCCCACTGGCCGGGAGAACGATGCTGTGCTGGTCCCATCGTGCTTGCCGGCCCCGCAGCCAGCCCCGCGCAGAGCCAGGATGCCCGGGAAGCCCGGCACCGGCCGGGATGCGCTCCCAGCGCTCGGGGCAGCTCCGCCCGGTGTCCCGGGAAGGCAGCGCGGGATGCACGCGTGGGGCTCTCACCGTAGATCATGGCCAGCCCGGTCTCGTGGAGGAAGCGAGCGCGGCGGTGCTTGAAGAGCCAGATGGTGAGGATGGTGAGGGTGAGCAGCAGGATGAAAACGAGCAGGTTGGCGCTGTCCTGGCGGTGACTCTCCTCCGCCGCCTTCTCGGACACGATCTCCTCCTCCAGCGCCCCGGGACGCGCCGCCGCCACCTCGGCGCCCGCCGGCCCCCGCGCCCACAGCCCCGCGGCCGCCGCCAGCACCGGCCCCGGCCCCGCCATCGCCCCGGCACCGGCCCGGCCCCGCCGCCACCAGGAAGCGGCTCTGGGCGCAGGCGCCGGGGGCGGGAACAGCGCCGGGAGCCCGGATAGGGACGGGCCGGCAGCGACGGAGCGGGAGAGGGGCGGCGGGAACAGCGGGGAAGGGGCGAGGGCGGCGCTGGGAGCTCCTGAGGCGGGGTTCGGGAGGGAGCGGGGAGCCGGGGCTGCCGTGAGCCCTGGGGAGGCTGGGATGAGTTCCAGGGAACGGGATGTGAGAAGGGGGAAGGCGATCAGAGCTCAAAGGGGTTTGCAAGAGGGAAGGGAAATCCCCAAATAGGTTTGTTGCAGGGTGTTGTTTGTGCGTGGGAGGGATGTCCTGCAGGACACACCCCGGCTCATGGGGACACGGGGTCCGGGAGGATCCTGGTCGTGCCTTCACACCGTGCCCAGGCGTGTGTTTGGTGCCAAGAGCCGCCGTCAGCCCCGAAGTGGAGTCAGGGTAAACTTCCCACCTTTTTAACCAAGAAATAGTGGAGGAATGCGTGGAGCCAGTGGGTCAAGGGTTTTAATAAATGCCAGTGATCAACTTAAAGGTGATTTGTAGGAAATGTCCTCAAAGAATTGCCTTTGTGCCTTGGGGGCATGGAAGACCCAGGATGCTTGGCTGTGTGTGACCCTGGTGTTTCCTTGCTTTGCCCCAAGCCTGGCTCGGCCAGGGCCGTTCCTCCTGCACGTGTTGTGTGCATCCCGTTCGCCCCGTTTTTGCTTGCACCGGTTTCTCAAGCTTTGAGGTTAAACACGTGGAAAGTGGGAGTTAACTCGGGTACCTGCACTCTGCTTTCAGCTGGAAGGGATCAGGTGGAGGGAAGGGGCCTGTTCGAGGGGTCGATGGGTCCCTTCTCTCGGGATCCACCCACCCCCTGGCATTTTATCAATGGCCCCACGTGGGAAAGCGGCGGCCTGGCCCCGCCTCCTGCCGCTGTAGCCACGCCCCCCTGCCCGCCCGCGCTCCTCGGGCGCGGCCTGGCCCCGCCCCCTGGGTGACGCCATCATCGCGCGCCGGGGCGCCCTGGCGGCGGCGGGCGGCGATGGCGGCGGGGTCGGTGTGGAAGGGGCTGGTGGGGCTCGGCCTGTTCGCCCTGGCACACGCGGCCTTCTCGGCGGCGCAGCGTGAGTCACCGCCGGGGGTGCTCCGGGGCACCGGCACCCCCGCGCGGCCCACGGGGAGCTCCCGGGGCGGGGGCCGGGCCGGGCCGGCATCATCATCATCGTCCTGAGGCGCGAGCCCGCCGGCGGGGGCGGCCCTGCCCTTGGGGCCGGGCTGCGGGGAGAGCGGGGCTGCCGGGGGAGCGCGGGGCTCGGCCCGGGCCGGGCTGCGGGGAGAGCGGGGCTGCCGGGGGAGCGCGGGGCTCGGCCCGCAGCAGCCGGGAAGGGAGGGGAGAATGAAGGGTGGGAAGGGGGAGCTGCCCCGGCCCGGTCGCGTTTTCAGCCTGGCTTCTGCCGTCCCGCCCGCACCGCCCGCTCCCTCCCGGCTGCCTGCGCGGGGACCAGCCGCGCTCCGGAGCAGCGGCACCGGGGGCGGCCCGGGGAGGGTCAGGCTGCCCCGTGGCTCTGCAGCCGTTTTTCTGGGGGTTCGCGTTGCCGGGCTGTTTGTTTGCATGCACGGAGTGTTTGATGCGTGCCTGTGTTTCTGTTTTGTAGATCGTTCTTACATGAGGTTGACAGAAAAGGAAGACGAAACGTTGCCCATAGATGTAAGTTTCTGCAGTGTGTGAAAGGTGTAACTGTGCGGTGGTTTAGTCTCTCAGTTGCTTCCTCTTAATGTGCTAGGCAAGCATAAAGGATGAAGTAGTTTTTAAGCTGCACTTTTAGTGGAGCTCCCACTGTCAAAAAGAATCACGCCTTTCGTCCCAACTTCCTGAGTGTGTTGTAGTTGTCAGTGAAACCAAACCCCAGACCCAGACCTCCCTCTCTTTAGAACTACCCTGGAGCATCTTGTCCAGGATTCCCTGGATGTAGCTCAGAGAGCATTTGCATCCATCACCTCCTTTGCAGCATAAACATCCTGCACCCTGTGGCTCTGGGTGGCTGACCCGTGTTTATCCAGTGTGGCTGTTTGATCCCAGCACAACCTGCTTCAGGAAGGGGGCTTTTATTTGCTTTATTTGCTTGCTTTTCAAATTTCCACTTCAGTTATCTGTTCCCTCTCTGCTTAATCAGAAGGGCAGGGAGGTCAGGTGCCCAGGAGAGCCAGGCACGTGTTCCTGGCAGGAATTTGGGTCCTGGAGAGCACAGAACACAGGGTTTGGTCTCAGGCTCCTGCTGAGGAGCCCTGTCAGTCAATTCACTTGGTGCAACCCAGACCTGTGCAGGGGCAGCTGGAGCTCTGCTCTGCAAATAGGAGAGAGTTTTAATTCTCTCGTGCCTCAGTTTCCCCACTGCTGGATTGCTCACATCTGTTTGCTGTCACTGGATGAAAAGCAGCAGAGATCCTGTGTGAAAGCTGAGGTTTTTTGGAAAATGTGCAGAACAGCTGGTGATGTGTGTGTTGCACTGTGCTCCCTCTGTTGCAGATAGTCCTGCAGACTCTGCTGGCCTTTGCAGTCACCTGCTATGGGATAGCACATATTGCAGGAGAGTTTAAAGACATGGATGCCACTTCAGAACTCAAAAATAAGTATGTTTTATTTCTTCTTTTTGTACACACCGGTATCTGCTTCTCTGTACAAACTGAAATCACTCATCTCTAGCTCAGCCCTTCAGTGCCTGCTGTAGGCAGTGACCCCAGGGGAACAGCCACATTTGCAGAAGCCAACAGTGTCTTGAGTTTTAGGGAGAGTTAGGTAACAGGCAGAAATCAAATAAACTTCTTGCTTTTCCTCATGTGAAATCCTGCTGTGCAGACTTGGTAGAGGAATGAAATGTGCAGTTGGGAAGTAGAGCTCAGGAATCACCACCTGCTGTCATGAGATGGTCTCAGACTGCAAGTCTGAGTCACTGGAGTCTCACACAGTATATTCAAGGCAGGACTGAAAGACTTGAAGAAAATAAGGGATTTGGGGCCAAGATTTTGAAGAGGATAGTTGGTTAGAGCATGCCAATGTCATAGGTTCAGCTGCTTTATGAGCCATTCAGTTCAGAGTTGGACTCAATGATCCTTGTGGGTCCCTTCAAATCAGAATATTCTGCAATTTTGACAGGAAATTGGATGAGCAGACATTGCCTCTCAGGCCATTTCCAAAACCACAGGGGAGTATGGGAAGTGAAAAAGTCACATAATTGTATTTCAGAGTGTTCACCTAAAGCCTTTAGCATGAGGCCTCCAGGGGGATGGAAAGCTGAGCATCATCAGGGTGGTGACACAAGTGACATCTGAACAAAGGCTGGCACGTGGTGTGTCTGCAGCAGCACCCACAGGCTGCCCCTGGGCTCCAGAGAGGAAGGGGAGGTTTGTCACATGGACATCTTGTGGGCTTTTTCACAACTGTGTATTTCCTCATTGGTTTAGTTTAGGAAACTTAAAAGCAAGCAAGAGTTTGGATTGAAAACTTGTATTTTTGTGTCTAAAGTCAATAGGCCCCAGACAGCCTGCTCTAAACTCCCTGCTCTGAGAGAGTATTAACCTTGGCTTTTTGCATTTATTTTGAAGGACATTTGACACATTAAGGAACCATCCATCTTTTTATGTATTTAATCATCGTGGTAGAGTGTTGTTCCAGTCCCCAGACACAGTGAATTCTTCTTCAAACCAAGATGCTTTGTCATCCAGCTCGGCACTGAAATTTCGAAAACTTGAACCTCTGCGCCGCTAAGACTTTTACAGATGATACCAATAACCCAGGACACTGAGATGTAATATTCAAGTCGGGGATGTAAACACTTTTTTTAATTTCTGGAGCAGTATTTATATTGATCTTCCAGACTTTATAAAATATATATATATAAATATATATATATAAACTAATGACCTTCTTTGTACACTGTTAATGAGAATGACTGAATTGTGGATTGGCAATGCAGTGTAAATTCTACAGTTATGCTGTGAAACACATCTTCAAAGTTTCAGATATTAAAACGAGTTGCAGCTAACTTAACTTCAGTTAAAACAAAAAGCAAGCTAGTTTTTCCTGCAATTAATGTTCTTTGACAGGAAGGAATGTTTGAGTGTATTTATTTTCTCAGTTTGCTTGCACTACAGTCTATGGATCCCTCAGAAATGCTGTGTGCACTGCATCGCTGAACAGCAGGAAAAGGGGCAGCACCTGATCCTAGAATGCCTGTGGGACACCAGCACAGTGTGGCAGGGGAACTCAAAGAGATTGCTTTCATTTTTAATTTTTTTACAATGCTGAAAAACAGTTGTGTGAAGGGTTATTCTTTTTTTCCTGGTTTTTCACTACCACGTTATTTCCTCGTTGCCCTCCTTTGTTTCATGTGAGTTGCCCCGGGCTGCCTGGGCTGTGGCTGTGATTGGTGCTGGTGTGGGGAGCTAGCTCAGCTCATCTGCCACACTCCACGTTCTCCAGCTGTGAACTGGGGAATGCTGAACGTTGTGTACGTGCTGAACGTGGCACTGGCACCAGGTACAACCTCCAAGTCGTCTTCATATTTAAGTATCAGTAAGAACTGTCCAGGGGTAGGGTCCAGCAGCTTGCTCTGTTTGCTGGCACTAATCCAGGACAGCCACCCCTTTTCTGCCAACAGAGCCTTCCACCTTGATTTTTCCAGCTGAGCCTCTCGTTGGTTTAATATTACTGTCTTGATTTCATGTATTAGAACTGATCAACTGTCCTTAACTCTTACTTATGTCTAAATTCTTATCCCCCCTCAGGGGCTGAATCAATGCTAAAATCTCTCTTGCTCTGGCTTTTCACCTCCCTGATGCAGCAGAGGGAGGGTAGGTTGAGGTACTGGTGGGGCCAGCAAGAATTTGGCCTGGTTGGAGGATGTTTCACTGACACAGTGGAAACTCAGCCTTTTGTCCTGGCATCTGTTGAGTTCTGTTTGGTTTTTTTTTAACTGTTAAGAACTGTCAAAGGCAAAAAGCTTGGCAAAAATACTGTGTAAACCCAAGTCTCTTTTTCTAGCTCTGCCCGTCCTATGGAGTGGGTGCCCCAGTGCTCGAGCAATATCCATGGCTGCTGCTCTACAATCACTCTAAAGCATCTGGGTTTGATTAGAAAGGGTTATTCTGCCAGCTGAAAGCATCTGAGCTGCAGGATGAGTTCGTAAAGTGTCCTGGTTCCCCTCTTGCTGGTGTCAGCACCAAAGGCCTCGGAAATAGTATTGGGTCATCCCTCCACTGCAGACAGAGCTGTTCCCTTGGGGAGCAGGGCTGGCTCAGAGGGGAGGCTGAACAAGGGCAGCTGACCTCGTGGGACAGAGGAGAGGCAGAATTAGCAGAGGGAGGGAGAAGCACAGCAGAGCTCAGTAAGCACTGTCACAGACGGGTTCTGCAGCTGTGGTTGCACTGAGCCCTTTGCAGAGGGCCTTAGAGCAGAGCTGCTCACACAAAACATCTGAGAAGCCTCATTTGTGCTGCTGGAAGGCTACAGGACCTGCCTGAGGTGTGAGGTGCTGCTGGGACAGGGAGGTGGAGAACATCACCTGCTGCTCAGAGCAGGTCCTGCTGGGAGCACCCTGGGGCTGCCTCAGGGCCCTTCTGGTGAGGAGTAGCCTCACTCTGCAGCAGCAGCAGTTCTATCACAAAGCTGTACAAATTATTTTTTCTTATTGATCTCACAATGTCAAATAAAAATTGATATCCTTAAAGTGTGTGTTTGTTTGTTTGTTTATTTCTGACCATCCTGCAGCCTGCTGCAGCAAATCCCTAGTGAAAGACTATTTAAAAGTGGCTGCCCAGCACTGACATGAAGTGATTGCCTTAATTATGGCAGCTCTGTGTGAGAGTGCTGTCTGGCCTGGTGTTCATTACTGGGAGATAAGATCAGAAGGGGGGATCAATATAGTTGCAAGTAGCTGAGTAAAACACTGAGGAGGGAAATATTACCAGCCTGGGGATCTGCTTGCCTTTGAGGCTCCTCATCATCCTCTCTGGCAGAGCTGACATTTTCTGTCTTCAGTTTAACCACGGTAAAGGCTTTTCTACCATGTGCTAATCTACCCCTGCCAGCCCACAGGGACAGGCTCCTGCAAGGTCTGGTGTTGCAACAGTCACTGGGGGAAACACTCGGGCTGCTCCCAGGGCTGGTGATAGTTAAAATCCTGGACTTGAGCAAGATCACTTTTCACTCCTTGCTCTGCTTTTCCACTGGGGGAGGTTGAAAAGTTAGCAAAGCACTGGAGGAGTTTGCTCAAGTACAACATCCATCAGGATTGCACCAGAGAGAGCAGCAGACTCACCCTTCATCTGCTTTCTGTGCTGCTGCAGTTCTGCATCCAGCACAGCACACAAAGGGAAAACACCAATGAAACTGTGTGGGGAAGGGGCACCTAACCAGCTCCCAAAGCCACCTCGTGCTTACCTTGCAGCATGGGCTTCTTCACAGATGAGCTTCTCTTCTTCAAAAGCAAAGCAAGAGTCGAGCCAAGAGTTTCTTGAATTAGACTGGAGAGTTTCCAGCCTCGCCCAATGCACATTTACAGCCATCACATCTTGAATTGCTTTGGCTACAAGCCCTGATATTTCTACTACATTAAATAGTAAAATAAAAAATATGTGCTGGTAATTTCCATTCATTGCTGAAGTAGCAGCTTTAATCTGCATTAATTTTGTTGGGTTTTTGAACTACTGCAGTGAGAGCTCAGTGGGGAATTGCTAAGGAGGGCAAGAGTCATTTACACCCTTGCAGGTGGGGGCATGGGGACCACAGTTTGTGTTGGAGATTGGTCACTCGTGCAGCCCTTCCATGTGAGGCTGGAATGGGAGTGCAGCTGGCAGAAGCACTTACTCTAGAGGTCAGTGAGGGCTGAAATGCAGCACCATGTGTGGAAATCCCCCTGGTCACACATCTGATGTGTCCCCTCTGTGTGTCCCAGACAGAGCCATCGCTGCAGTCTGCTCCATGTCCCCACTGCTGCCCAAAGTGGAGCACAGCTTTCTCAGGAAAGCTGGCAGCTCGTGGCCCCTTCCAGGTGCTCTGGAGCACCCACAGTCCCCCTTGCTGAAGAAAGCAGGGAATGACTATTACTTTCTAACCCTAAAATGATTTTTCACTTCCTTATCACTCGCTTCCCACGGTTCGGGTTCTCTCACACTTCACCACACTGCAGCAGATCTGCCCTTCTCCATCTCTGACACCTTCACAAGGACACGACTGTGGGGACATCCTCCAGCTGGATACAGCCCCCCACCAAGGGTGGCACCATTTCTGCTCCCTTTTGCCACCTGCACTAACAGCAGTTTTCCACCAGACAATTTGGGAAGGCTGTGGCTCACCCCAGAGCATCCAGGGCCACGGTGTTGCCCCCAGGCTCCCAGTGGGAAGCCCCCAGCCAGGCAGGGAAGCTGCAGCTCTGCAGTTCCCTGCTGTCCCAGCCATGCTGTGCCAGACTGGCAGGCTGCCTGCAGAGGGGAAGGGCAAAGCAAGGCTATTTTGAATGTTAAACAAGCAGAAAAGACTTTGGTACCAGCTTTCCACAGCCAGAACTAACAGCAAAGGCAAAACACTCCTTGGATTTGGCCTTGAGGTTCACCTTGAAGCCATAATCACCAGGGGCAGAACCCTGGCGGAAATAAATCTGATATTCCAGCAGGTAAAAGCCTTTTAATCAACCCTAGCTTGGTCTCAGTGACACAATGCCATTTCCAAACACTTTGAACTGCGACGAAAGCTACATCCTTAAAATGGCAGCTAATTAATTTTCCTGTCCTGCTAACTTAATCCTTTTTCCAGCCAAGAAAGGCAAATGGGAGTTCACAGAGCAGCGAGGCAGCCGGGAGTCTGGCAGTGTGAGCAAGGACACAAGCCCCAGGGCTCCTTGGCAGGGACCCAGGCTGTGTGGTGTCACAGCTTCCCAGGCCATTTTAATGGGTAGGGAGATGGAAAAAAAAAAAAAAAAAAGGTGACATTTGGATTATCAATGGCTCACCCTATGCCAGTGGTCCTGGGGAACCCACAGCCCCCCACACAGAGAGATGTGGATGTTTATTCCCAGTTCATACCCCAGTGCTGCCACGCAGAGCACCCAGCACTGGCAGTGCCCTCCCTGCCCAGACTGGTGCTGGCTGAACCAGTTTCCCCAGGATCTGCCTGAAGCAGGCTGTGCTGCAGGGGCCCTTCACTTTGCATTTCAGAAAAAAAAATAATAGAAGGGAAGAAAATATTCCCCTCTTTCCCCATGGTATTTCTGCTGTGTATTTTAGAGCAGTTCAGTACCAGCCACAAAAGGCCAGTGCTGATGTCCCCAGAGCCACAGGCTGCTCCAGGATGCAGGAGGAGCATCCTCTGTGCACAGCAAAGGCTGGAGCAGAAGTGCACAAAACAGAACGCAGCCCAGAGCAGTTTTGGAGCAGCCAGTTTGGCAGGCAGTCCAAAGAGGGACTCCACTCCTGCTCCCCACATGTACACCAGGCTGTCACTCCCTGGGCCATTACTGAAGCCTCCAAGGCACCCAAAGGCCTGGGTGAGCCCCCAGTGAGGCACCACCTCCCCAGCACAATGCAACGCACATGGAGGGGAGAGAAGGGGTCAGATAATGCCCCCTCCTTGCCCAAGGCCACCATGCTGCTCTACAGCCTCCTGACACACACAGATCCCTGCTGAGGGACCTTGGAGATGGTGGCACCATTTCGAAGTCACCACCACCACTCTGAAACTGGAGCCAGCTGCTCCTCCCATCCCTGTTTAAATACAGCAGCTTCAGATCACAAAGGGAAATCCACAGGAGAGTGAGCCCCATGTTCATCTCCTATGGGAGGGACCCACATATCCCACAGGATGCACCAGGGCTGGTTAAAAACCCTGCTCTGCTGGTGGCCAAGCATGGCCATGGCCACGCTGCTGCCTTGGGCTGTCCTGGGCTGGCAGGGAGGACAAACAACCATGGGAACAGCCTGAGCTGTCTCCCAGCATGGGGGCAGTGGGCCTGAGTCCCAAGGCACTTTCTTCTCTGCCTTTGCTTCTTGTGCTCAAGCAGCAGCTGCAGAGCTTGAAGGGGCAGACCTGAAGCTCAAGCCCACCACACTCCAGGAGCAGAGCAATGGGATCCTCCACAGAGATGAAGTGCAAGTCAAAACAGGAGCAGTGAAATAAGAAGTAAGTCAGGACAGATGAGCTCCAGACAGAGCAGAGCACTCCATCAGCACAAAACCCCCTTGCAGGGCCCCACGCCAGCCTCACACTGAGCACAGCACCAACCCCCCAAACTCAGCACTGCTCAGTCCCTCAATTCTCCCACCTCATGCCTGAACATAACAGGGACAGGTTTTCAACCTCTGTCTGCTTTCCTATCATAGCAAGAGCTGCCCCTTTCATCTCCTTACCTTCACATCCCCTTCTCCCTACAACAGTGGGTACACCAGGTCCAGGGATGCAAGGCATACCCTGGGAAGGAGGGCCTGTTGTATCTACATTTGCAGGAATTCACCTCTGGCCACCTGGAATTCAGACAAAAAAACAGCTTTGAGCTGCCCCATGAGGTCAGAGCCTCCTCAGGGTCCTGATGTGTGAAGAAAAGCCACCACCATCACTCATCCTATTATCCAGCAACCATTTCCCACCACAGCCGGGGCCGTGACTCACCAGAGCTGCCTTTCCTGCGGGAATTCACAGCCAGTTCCCAGGAGTCGCTGTGACCCCGTTTCACCTGCTGGAAGCCGCAGGCGCTGCCGCAGCAGCAGCTCGGTGAGAGCCCTCCCAGCTCACCGAGCCCCAGCATGCCCTGCCCACATCCAGCTCCTGGCATTCCTGTTCTCTGACAGAACTCCTGCGGGAGGGTTTGATGGATGGGATACGCTTAAAACAGCCTCTTCCAGAGCTCCCGAGTCCCCCACCGTCTCCTTTTCCACTAATGATCATTTTGGAGAGCAGTTCCTAAGTTCTGTGTGTGCAGAGGGAGGAGCCCTGAACCCAGGGATGCCAGTGGAATTTCAAAATGTGCCTTCACTGAGCTGGGAAACGAAAGGTGCTGGAGCAGCTCAGGTCAGAATCCAAACTAAAAAAGAGGCAGCACCACCACAAGTGCCAAAAGGCTTGGGCAGCTTCTCTGCAGTCCTCCTACCTTCCTTTCCAAGCTCCTGCTTTTTTCCAGCCCCAGAAGCACACTTCCAGCCAAAAGGCACCCACTGCAGCCACCTCTGTGTGGAAGCAGCAGGGAGCCTGCCCTGCCTCCACCTCATGCTGCTCCCATGCCAGACCCAGCTAGCGGGTGGGAGAGCACAGGGAAAAAGGAGCCCACTGACATGTACAAGAGCCCAGCAGGCAGTGTGCTGGTTTGTGGTAGGATTGTCCACACCAGGGAAATAATTCAAGTGTGCAAGACCAAATTAGGGCACAGATTTTGTAATCATCTTTGTTAGTGACACACTGTATGACCTTGGGTAAGTCCCTCCATCCGTCTTTAAAGGCACTCTCAGAGAGCCACAAGACTTTAATTAGCAGCCCTAAAAGTGCTCTAGATAGCTTGTCTCTCTTCCAAAATAACCAACTGCAGATGAATTGGAACAATCTTATTTTCAAATTCTGCAAGCAACTGGGATCCAGGCTGCTCTCAGATCAGTCACTTCAACAACATAATCAAAGTTAAATGTGCCAGCTGTGCATGAAGGGTTTTAATATGCTGTGCAGACTGGAAAACAGCTCAAAGAATCAATGTTATTTTTCCATGGCTGGGATGTCACTGTCGAACAGCTGCATTATAATCATCTGCAATCAGCAAAATGCCTTTTTTTTTAATCACTTTCTAGTCTTGGGGAACAGGGCTCATTTTTATTTCTGTCCTACTTAGGAAAGCACCCCTGATCCCTGAGACACCCAGTGCCAGGCGATCAGGCAGCCACTAGAGCAGCATGCCCTGACCAGACCTGTGGCTGCTCAAACCCCAACTACCCCAACAGCCTCCTCAGCTCTCAAAGCTGTGCCCAGACAGGAACTGCTCACACTGCTACCACCACCTCAAGGAACAGCAAGTACATTTCCACAAACCCAACAAAAATCAGCTCCATTTGCCTACTGCCACTGATCCAAGACCTGGGATGCTTCCAGAGCAGTCCCTGACCTGTGGAAAACCTGAGCACAGCCCAGCATCCTTCTCTGCAAGGGCCACCTCTGCACAAACTCATGGGTCACAGCTGCAAGATGAAGCAAGGGGTGTCTCCCAACTCCATCCTTTGCAAAACCTCTCTGATATATTCTACATATTAAATATTTACAAATACAATTTAACACTTAAATATACCCCTACTCTGGAATAAATGACAAGAAACAGGCTGACCATGCAAGAAGAGCTTTGCCCTAACAACTACCAAAATGCTTTAAAACCCACACCTCCTGTTCAGCATCCTGCAGGGCTCTGCTCTAAGTACTTTGTAAATGAGCACACACCATGGGGATCATTCCCAAAAAGCTCTGTCCCTCCTACCAGCTGCTCAGCAGTGGCAAGTGGAGCACTGGGATTCAGCAAATTGCCAGAGGTGTCCAATATTTGAAGGGACATTATGCAAGACTGTTTGCATTAGAGGAGTGACAGTGATGGAGATGACAGCAAGCATGTACAAGTGCCAAGGATCCAGCTACTTCCACAGCAGCTGGACATGATCCAGGACTAGGAAACAGCCATCAAATTCCCACTGCAGATGTAAAGATAAAACTTCCCCAAGCTCTCAAAAACATCACATCTCCAGCAAAAATCTCATCTGAGGTTTCCATTCCAACACCTTTCCAGGCCAAACTATTCTTCTGGACTTCAATATAAATTGTTTGAGAGTTTCATCCCAAGCTAAAAATCTGAAGAAATATGCAGCTGCTTTGAGCACTCCCCAGCTCCTGGTGAAGGGCAATTTTCCTTACATGGCACCAGCAGTCCCCATTCCTGGCAAAGCTGTGTGGGTGAAGGCATGTGCAGCTCAGTTCTTCCACTGCCTATGGAAACATGCTCCAGCATTTACCACAAGGCTGTACAAGTCTGTACAACAATTTAACTCCTTCCTTGGCACATCCATCCTCTGAACTCTGAGTAATCAGCTGCTCAAGGCATCAGATCTGTGCTCCCAGCCTCAAAAAGCATTTTGTGCACTTTTAAAATGAAGGTTCTGACATGGAAGAGGTGAAGCTGAACCACCTCCCACAGCACACAAGCAGCACTTGCCTTTTCCACCAACTCTTCCCACACCCCCTGTCTGCATTTCCAGCTCCATGGACAACCACAGGGCTCCCCTGCCACACTGCTTTAGCCACTACCAAGAAACAACACCACATCACAGACCGAGACAAGAAAAACACCAATGCCAAAGCCAAGCCAACAGTCTTTCAGTGATGAAACAACAAGCCAGGATGCAGATCAACTGAATGGATAACTTCAGGAAAGTTCAGCATTTTTTGTTATGTCTTCCTTGAAATGATCTCAAGATTCAGATTTAGAATACAGCTTAACAACTCCTGCAGGCCAGGTTTTTGCTAAATCCCAAGGCATTCTTCTCCAGTTTCTTCCTTTTCCACTTAGGATAGACTTCAACTTGTTTTTGCAGACCTGCAAGCAGCAGCTCCTTTTAATTCCAGTGACTAACATCCTTCCTCCAGATCTCTGCCAAACCTTCTGTCTGCCAGATCTGAAGTATCTTCGGCCTTGTTTTCTGCTTAACTAGGTTGCACATTCTCAAGACAAGCACTCTCAAGTCCATTTGCTAAAGGTGTGATGTTGCCATGTTGCTGGTATGAAACACTGTAATTGAGCTTTACAGGTTTTTTTTAACCGTTTGTTCCTGTTAGGTAATGCATTTCTTGTATTTTTCCATCAGAAGTTTCTGAGTAGATACTAAAGAACAGACCAAAAGAAATGAAACTCAACAGCATATGCTGCTGCCATTTCAGCCAGGCAGTTTAGAGGAAGAACCAAGAGAAAATTACCAGATGGAAAAAAAAAAAAAAAAAAATAGGTTTGAGGGGGTTTTTTTACAGTTTTCTGCAAAGGGAGACATAAAATTGCTTGACCACAGCACAGTCAAGCACAGCACAGTAAGAGCCTCTGCTGTTTTGGAAGATGACAATCACTCTCTGATGCTGGTTAAACCCGGGCAAGAACAGACATAAATAAAATAAATGCACTGCACCCCCAAAGTGGGAACAGCAGCACCCAACAGACACCTGCCACAGTGACCAGCCTGGGTGCTGCAGGGCTTAGGAGGAAAAACCCTTGATGTCTACAGGGGAAAAAATAAAGGTAACACATACTGAGGAGGCCTAGTTAAGAGAGGGTCAGAAAACTCTCAGATGCAGCAGAACTCACACAGGTATCCAGGCTCCAAAGTACCTCACAACCCTTCCAACCCAAGGAAGGCAAGCGCTAAATTTGTTAACTCAGATTGTTGAACAGTGCTCCTTACAGGAAACATAGAGCCACGTTTCTTCCCTACATCCCAACGTTCAACTGTGCCACATTATTTCAACCTTACATAAACAAGGGCTCAAACATGTAAGTTTAAGCAAAGTACGAATGGAATGGCTTCCAATTCCAGGATGCATCAGTGGAGCCATCCTCTCTCCTGAGCCCTTGCTGAGGGACACTCGTGCTGTGAGAGGCTCAGCTGTCACCCAGGTTACAGCCCTGGTGACACAGCTCGTGCTGCTGGGCTGTGCTCTGTCCCAGGAAAGGCAAGGCCTGACACCAGCACGGCTCTCCTGGCTGTCCCTGAAGTGCCAGCACAGCTTGGGACTGTGTTTGTCCAAGGCACGTCCCACCCACATCCAGCACTGGGGTCTGGCTCACAAGAAATTATCTCCTTTAAGAATCTTCTTAAACCAGTTGTGCTGCTTCCTAAATGAGCCATTTCCATGTGGAATTCAGGGCTGTGTGTGCTCTCATCAACTGCTGTTGCTCCTTTTTCTTCATCTCTCCACTGACAACCCCTGAGGACATCTTCCTTCCTTCCTTCTTATGAAGGTTCATGTCCAGTTCACTACACGGTTTCTGCTGCTCTAATATTCTAACTCAAATTCAATCTATTCAAATAAAATAATGGTGAGGTCAGGGAACATTCCCACTGCTTGCACTTGAATATTTTGTAGCTTCTGAGATGCAAGATTCCAAAGGAGTGCATGGAAGTTACCAGCTCCCTGCAGCTGATTTGGCAGCCAACTGCATCCCACCAAAAGAGCAGAGTTACACACTGCAAAGGTCACTGGTGAAAAATATGGCCCCTGCTCAGACACACAATGATCAAGTGAGTGTCTCTGGAATCAGTGATGAAAACTAAAACAGCCATTAACTATTAGGAAGAATGCTGTCTCCTCTTATCACCTACTATTTCAAGAATAGCACACTACAGGCAACTTGATGCATTTAACCAGGCTGTTTTACAACTAGGTATGCACAGTATATCTGACCCTCTGTAAATAAAATCCCTTACAAGAGTCCAACACTTGGCATGGGATGTCGATCACAGTGACAAACAGCTGCCATATGAAATCTGAAGGAGTAAATGCTCCTTTGTATCATTTCAAGGTATTTGTGGGTTTTGAAATAAATATTCAATTTTATTCATCTGCACAGATGAATAAAAGTAACTTCTAAGAATCAGGGCACATTTTAGTATGCCTTCTCCCATGTCACTTCATTCATATCCACTGTGACAGAGATTTGCTGCTGCTGTATTTCATTTCCTTCTTGAATTTCATTTCCTTCTTGGATTTCACTGGTGCCATTCCAATGGTCAAACTGCATCTTCCAAGGAAACCAAGGCCACTGCTTGAGAGCGGATGGAAAAGATGTCTCACAGGCTGGTTTGTACTAAAAATACCAGCAGGAACAGAGAAGTACAGGCTCATCAGGAGAATCTGTTTCCCTGCCTGGCCAGTCCACTGGAATCCCTGGGATATTTTCCATACTAGGCCAAGAGCACAAGTCAGCACAAGCACAACTTTAACCTGTCTTTTAAAGAAAGCTGTTAGAGGATCAGAGGAGGTTATGAGCAAACAACTGAAAATACACACTCGTCCCAAGAGCCACTTCATACTGGCACATTACTGGTACTGTACTGCTTTAGGGAGAAAAAAAAATTATATGCAGGTGGCTTCAGTCTTCTTTGTATGTCCTGTCATATATGGAATTGCCTTGGGACAAAATAGTTAAGAGGAACAGAGGAGAGGATACCAGCTCAGGTAACCAAGGGTTTGGTAAACTGGAACTTAGGGCCCTCAAAACTGAGTAAAAATGTGCACCCCAGAGGCCAAGCTGAGTGACACCTGGGCAGCTGCTCCAGGGTACAAACACATTCTGCAGCTAACACCACAAGCTGTGTTTGAGGATGTGAAAGACCACGTTCAGCTGGTTTTACAAAAATATCCTCAGTCTGCTGGTAACAGACAACTGGAGGAACTCAGTGCTGCCCGCTACAGACTCCTCAGATTAGCACTTCTTAAAAATTAATAAAATGGTTTATTTTATATATACATATGTTCCAAAAAATTTATACAGTTAAAATATCAAATTAGTGATCTGGTAACAATACTGTTCAAAATAATCTCTTTTGTATGAACATTAAAATACACGTTTTTAAAAGCGTTTCCTTTTAGTGCTTCCAAAGCACAGCGTGTGCCAAGGCCACCTGAAGAATCTCCGTCCTCCTCACAGGATGAAAGAGAACTGAAGTCGGGGACCTGGGAAGCCTCAGGTGCACTTTCATAATGTCTGCAGACAAAACAGAAGAGAGTCTGAGGTAGATTGTTTAGTGACCATCAGGTGGTAACAGTCACAGGGCTGTCTTTAGCTTTCATTAACACAATAGCAGTTTCTTTACTCTCAATCTACACTGAATCTCAAGTTTAAAGGCATGGCTAGCAGTTCTTGGGAACAAGACCCTCGTCTCTGTGGTGGCAACATGCAATTTTACCAGTGCAGGTGTTTCTGGGAGGGTTTTTTTGGGAACACACGGGCTCTCTCCACGATGCAGACAGTGTGTGCATTTGACAGTGCCCCATTTTAGTGCAACCTGCTGCCTATAGCACGTAAATGTCTAATGACAGCGTTCAAATGAGTAAATTCTCATCACCTGCAGGAGGGGCAGCAATGGTTATTTTCTTCCGCCTGTTGAGCAAAGAGCACCCTCCACAGGAAAAAGCCACACCTTTCATAGCAAATCCTTAAGGTTATAGCCCAGCTTCTGCCGAATCAGGCTCTTAAAGTTAAAGCTCCACTGCTTCTTCTCAGACTGTGACAGTAAAATCACTTGACTGCCGAGATGGTGAGGGCAGCAGCCTCGTCCTCTTCCACTCTTCTGTGGCACAGCAAACTCGTTCCTGGTCCGCACTGGTCTGGCTGGTTCATTATTATCTGCTGTTGACATGATTAACTCTGTTGGGTGGGCTGGTGAAATCTAGTTCCTCTAGTATTCTCTCTAAGTGTTGTATTAAGACCCGTTTTTTAAACCTACAAAAGAGAGGGAGAGCAATATAAATTTCTTCTTCCAAAAATACAGTTGAACAACTCAAGAATGTTCAGCCATGACAAATCGTATTCCCAGAGGCTCTCTGTTTCCAGTAGGGAAGAGCTTGCTTTATTTCTGGCATTAGAATAGCTAGAAAATTTAATTTACTACATCTGCCCCTCCCCAACCCACTCGTATTTTGAGCTGGTCTTCAAGAACAACCTGTTATCTCCCTAATTCATATTTAAACTTTGATGTCATTTACTACATAAAAATGTAACAGTAGTTTGACCACTAAAACAATTATAATATTTAAATATGTCAAAAGAGAAAATCAGAATACTAGCCCTGATAGTTTATTATTTACTACCATGATCTAAATTAATATTAAATTTGTGACTCTGAGTCATTTCTATCTATACAAACCTTGCTGCTTCCTTGATAGCAAATTCAATGAAATACTTCTGAATTTCCATAGGTCCTTGCACCTCCTCAAGAAGAGAAAATATTTTTTCATAATCTAAAAAAAAGATAAAAATTCAACCAAGTATTAAAAATGAATGTTGCAGATAAAATTGCAGAAAAGCTCAAGAGGCAAGAAGGAAAAACAAAGCTTAGTTTCATGTATCTCTGTATGATAAAACACAAGTAAGGCAAGAAAAACACCTGCACTAGCTTTAAGAGCATAACACAGGTGACAGAATAATTTAAAGTAATACTGATGATCTGGGAATTCAAATGTGGCACCAAAGATTAAGGTTCTCTTTAAAAAGCAGCAGGTAGGAACATTTATCCTCAGCAAATGCAGGCTGGTAGAGAGAAGCCTCCCATTTCCATGATCACAGTTAACACACACAGGGCCACCAAACCCTGATCTGGCCTGGAGCCATCGTTTCTGCAAGTACAGGTTGCCATTACATCTCTAGAAAGACAAATTATCATCCCTTAGTGTGAGCACAACACTGTCTCATTGGTACAAGGTAAGTATGTCCACTGCAAAAGAATAAACTGGACATATTAAATTGGAAACAAATTTAAAACCAGTATTGTTTCACTACTTCCCATAACTGACCCCTGTATGAATACATTTATGGTGCTGTGATCAAGAGTCTGCTCAGAGTGATGCAGCAAGCAGAGGGAGCATAAATGGTGAGACCTCTGAACAAATTACATATTCAAGTCACTACAATTTAGCTTCTTTCTCTGATGACTGCTTGAATTCTGCAGCAAGACAGGTGACTCACACTGAACAGTTTCACTCTGCATCACCATTTACTAGGCATGAATTTGGTATAAAATTGGATGAGCCCACTTTGCAGACTGTCACTTTTAGTCTTCAATTCTTAAGAGTTTGCAACTTTTAGTGTTTCATCACTAATTAGTCTCACAAAAAATTTTTTTGAAAGATCACACTGCTATAAACTGTTACTCTTCCCTTTCAAGCATATTCCAAGATGCACACCCTTAGAGAAATGCGCCTTTGCCCTGCAAAAGGGAGTTTTGATGGACACACAGCAACAAGTACACTTCGTGTACACAGGAGCAGTGCAGCCTAGGGCAGAGTATTCAGTCTCATTAGATCATTTGTAACAAAACCAAAACCTCTGAAAGGTGCTGCTTTTACAGGGCACCTCTTAGACCTGTGAACCTGTCTTCAAGGGCAAAGCAGGGTGACTTGGCACTCAACCTCCCAAGCACAAGTCTGAACCTCAACTCACCTGCCCAGCATTTCCTCCTTTTTTGCCCCTCCATTGCTCATTTATGAGCAACCAGAAATTACTCAAAATCTGAAGTTGTGTGTATACTGAAAATAGCTCCTTCCTTCCAGGAAAAGTCTTCTCTCTCACACCACATATAATATATACTACTAAAATAAAGAAACCCAAATAACTTACTTCTTCCAGGTTTGCGAACCTCTTTCATCACTTTAATTTTGATGTCAGCATTGCTTCCCTCCAACATGGTAGGTGTTATTTTAAAGGAATTTGGCACAGATTCAGAAGTAGACTCCATGGCCCGCTTTTGGTCATCTCCACTCACACTGTAACTCACAGGCCCTTGAACAAGTGCGTTGGTACCAGGTTTATGATCCAACCCATCTTCACTTAAACAATTGAATTCAACAGGCAAGGAGTCTAAGTCATTGGGTAACATCTCATCCTCTCCCACAGCAGCTGGAACCACCGGAGCCATTTGCACAGGTAAGCCATCAATTTGCTTCTCCATTGACTGACAATTTTCTGCTTTCTTCTCTCCATTGCCATCTTGGACAACATTGTTACTGGTATCTACAAGTGAAAAATACGTATCTTACTGGTGCATAAGTGCAGCATCAAATAACCAAACAGAAATAGCTCTGTATCCTTTTTGTCTGAAGTGCTATAGTGTGTAGCAATCTGACAGCACTGGACAATACTCCAACACTTTTATTCAGCTGTGGATGTGACCAAGGGAATACTTCTCCTTTGGACTGCTGCATGTCCTATCATTACTGCTGAGTCACCATGTTCTGTATTCTTAGTGCAATGTCACGACTCCCAAGTAAAACTCATGTCCTCCTTCTCTTCCCCAAACCCAGCTAACAGAGTTTTCTTCTGACTCCATTTGCTGCAATCGGTGGGTATGAAAATTCCTATTTGTGGGAAAGGAAACAACTGTATTTTAACTTTCCTTCTTCACCACAGAATACACAAAGAAAAACTAAAAGCCGATCTGAGATACCTTCTATCTCCAAACAGTTTGTTTTAATTTCAGATTTCATTGCTGTAGCAGCAACCTGTTCACCTAAGCCAACAAAAGAAACCCACTCTCACACAACAGCGACGCACGGACGCGCTGCCAGAACCTTTTCCCTTCCTCCCCAGATCCCCCCACTACCCGAGCTGCTGCACCCCAGCTCAGCATACCTTTACTTGCTGGGATCCCCTTGAGGCTCAGGTAGGAGGGGGAGCCAGGAGCAGGGGGTGGCCCCTTGCCCCCGACGTGGTTGGTGACGACGGGCGGTGCCTGCGGGCGCCGCAGCAGGGGGGACAGGCTGCGCCGCCGCTTCAGCGATGCCGGCGTGTTCGGCTCCCCGGGACGCTTGATCTTGTTCTGGGGCCCGGCCACAAACTCATCGGCCTCATCTATCATCATACCCTGAAAAGAAGTAATAATTTCAGTAGCAGTACAAAGCAGCAACTGTTTGACCAATCCACTGATGATTGAGTCCCTCTGTGTTCAGACTCAAGTGGCTTTCAGAACACTTGACAGCTCTCAGAACAGACACACCCACCGTAACCAGAGAGAGCCCAGTGCCACTCTGTAAAGCAGCACAATTCCATACACATTCCTCCTGGACCACATGGGAGACATCCCTCCTTTCCACAGCCTGCACAGGTTAGCAATGTATTGTTTTTGTGGGGGAGAAATTCTATGCACAAATGTTGTCATCTTATTGCAGGGGTTCCATACTGTTGTCTCCTTATCGCAAAAGTTTCACACCTTCTTGGTGTTTCTCCTGGGCAGCTCCTCAGAGCATTCACTCTTCTTCACAAAGCAGCCAATTGACTCCAGTTCCCCTCTCAACCAACCAACCCACTCATTTATAGCCCTCTTCTTCTCACTGGTTACAGCTGGGGCCTGTTAAAAGTCAGGCCTGTTCCTAATCTTTGACCGTTGGCCCAGTTGCAATTCCTTGGGGTAAGATTACTTTCTACACTATCTGTATTTTCTTATATTCTATCCCCCTACACACAAATTATTTCAAGTTGCATTAAATATAAAGGCACAGCAGGCAGCAAGGCCCCTCCTACCTTCTTGTCCTGTTTAAATGGATTGCCAAATGTATGGAGTCTTTTTGGTTGATCTGGGTCAATTTCCCGAAGAGGTGAAGGCATCATTTTCAGGTATTCCTGGTAATTTCCCATCTGAGCAACAGGAACACTATGAAGGCAGTCTGCAACAGAAACAAGATCTTAATTTAGTCTTAAAATTAAGGCAATACAAACTTCACACCTCAAGCGTTAGCATTTAAGAACTTGAACTGATTATTTCTTTTGACTACAGAGGATGAGCTAAGACTACAATTGTGGAAATAAGCCTAATAATAATAAGAATAAAAAATAAGCAAGTTTAATTTCTATCCCGACAACTGCATCTTTAGATCACCAGCACCTCACAAAAAACAAAGAGAGCTGCTCTCTGTCTTAAGCTCCCATCACTTTATAACACATGTCTACTGAATCCTGGTGAATGTGAAAGCTCTCCCATGGAACTCTTATTTTTAAATTTCAAAGCCAGCATCACATCTTGCATGACAGAAGGCAAAGATTTCCTTTCTTCCCCTTCAGAGTTAAGAAAAGGACATTGTCTGACTCAGCAAGAGATGCAATGGCCACCTCTGCCCTCACACCAAGAACCACTACCTTAAGGAAAGAACAAAAATAGATGTATTCTCTTCAAACTCTTAATGAAGAATTGTGATTCCTTACCTTCATCCTGCCCCAAGATAAGCCTGTGTGTTTTCAGAAGGTTGGTTCTCATTCTCGTTAGCTGGTCTAGAAGACTGCGACGAGGAATATCATATGCATTTCTGAATGCCTGTGGCTTCAAGTCCTAGTTTTGTAACAAAATAAGTAACTCTCAGTTAATCCAACAGTTCTCACGCATGGAGAAATTCCACTAAGAACTGTAATAACATTAACTTTTAAAAAATGTTAAGTAACTTTAGAGCTTCATAACTGGATACAAGCAGCTCAGTGGCCGTCTTTTCAACACGACCTTATTCAGCATTAGTGCTTTCAGCTCCATTAAGAGTAAGCACATTAATTTGTGGATGAACAACAATAGCTGTCTTTTGCAGAGACTGGCACTTAAAACACAGTAATTTTCATGAACTACCACGGGGTTTTCAAACAGTGTCCCAAAATCAAGTGCAAAAAATCTGCATTTACTCTTCTCCCTCTTTATATCTATGCTGTACTCATCACAGTACAGCAAAGGTACTTTCTTCTACACTAAATCCATAAAAGTTACCCATATAAAACAGATGAGATTAACTGCTTAGTCATGCAAGATCACAGTGCTGTTTACCTTGTTTAAAAGTCCTATGTGGAATCCAGCAAATTCTTTAACATTCATTTCTGACAGTCTCAGTGGAGATTCCCCAGTGATCCCTTGCAGCAGTTGTTTAAAATCCCTACTGTGTACCAAGGAGAGGCCACTGGAGTGATTTTTCACTTTTATTCCAATTTCTTGTGGAACTTTCTTACCCACTGAACCTATTATCCGTTCCGATTCTATTTTTGTCTAAAATGGAATCACACCGTGAGTTAAAGAATCAGCAGGCACTGCACATTTCCAGTACAAAACACACAGTACATTAGCAGAATAAAACTACAAATTTAGTTCCCTGCTACCTACCCAGGGATACATTGGATTACATAGATTAGATCTCAAGCATAAAGAAATCCTAATGTGCTAGCATATGGAAAAATATTTAGCCAGTGTATCTAAATTTATATGCCAGTAGGAGGTCTGTGAATATTCCCTGATTTTGCTGCAAGTCTGTGACTCTCTTGTGTCCCTGAAGAACCATCTTTAAAAGGAAAGAAAAAACAAAATGGAAGGTAGGATCCTCAGGTTACAAAAAATTGCATTTAAAACAATAGTATTACTCAGACACAGTAATAAAATTTCAGTTTATTTTTGAACCTATGAACTAAGGTTTGCCCTGTATGCTTGCAAAAATATAAGGGAGAAAAGTTGCAATAGAAATCTGTTTTATGAGTACATTTCTAAAAATGTATCACCTCTCCAATTAGCACAGATTTCTTATTACAGCTACAGAGAATTTTACTGTATTAACTTCTAACTGTATTCAGAGTTAAGGTTTTTTTTACCCACTAGCAATACCTCCAAAGAAAAAAAAAAAACACCCAACCAACCAAAACCCCAGAACCCACTGTGATTGCAAGCCACTTCCCCCAGATCTCCTCCTCTGCACAGTTTGCTTCATTATCTGTGGGAAATTGAATTTAAGGACAGCAGGAGCACAGCAGAATTCTGGAATTGCCTGTGCCTATAGAGCAGCTGATAATGCATTCCACACATTCAAACTGTTCCATGTGCTGAGAACGCCTGTGAGAGCCACAGCAGCCATCTCCAGTCATTCCAACTCCACAGTGCAGATAAATCATATCAATTTGCATATCATTGGATTACCAAAATACCACAGGAAGTTTTATGTCTAGTAGAGGCTCAGTCATTCAGAGGCTCTGGGATGTATTTTGTGCATTCTTTAAGGCGGAGGATTTTTGCTTTTTAATTTTAAAGGGTGCTTCCCCACTGCTTTCTAGATATTGAACTGCTGTTTTAAGAGCTCCTCGTGCTAAGGAGGAAGAACTTCCAGGCCCTTACACCTGGGATGGCAGTCTTGGCAAAGAGAAAAGGATAGACAGGATTATTTCCCACCAGGTCACACTTAACACATAGACTCTGACCTGAAGGAAACAGGAAGCTCAGATATGAAGCCTGAACTGTGATTTTACTCCCCACGGACAAGAACATAGTAATTTTTTTTTGAAAATACGCATTGCCAAGGGAGACATGGAAATAAACATGAGACTGAAAGCAAGCCTCTGACTTCAGCTGTGAAGAACAACGGCAAGAGGAAGCATAAATCCAATTAATGATTATCTTTGGAGTTTAAAATCTAGCAAATATTTTAAGTATAGCTGAAGAGGTTTCATTTGCATTCCTCTCCACCACTTACAGAAGGCACAATCACTGGCTACAGAACCATACTGGATTCATCCATATTTGCAGGGGAAATGCTCACCAATCTTCAATTATAATATATGCTGCACACCCATATGAACTCCCACAGGGATTAACTGCTTTATAATGAGATTACCACAAACTAAATAATCAACGCACTTCTAATTGCAAAGGTTTCATCAATACTACCTGTTGGCTGAGTTTTTTAAGGTAAGAGATAACACTGTAACTAAGTCCACAATCTAAATTATCTGATATCAGATTTGGAGCTCCCATCATCCTTAGGGCTTTCTTTAATGGCTATAAGGAAAACAAAATACACAATAGTAAGAGAATAAGTATTTAAAAAAGAAATTTATAAGCTCAATTATAGGAAGCTAAGGCACATAGATTAGTGCTCTAGCTTTTCCACTTTTGGCCACTAAAATTCAAGTCTATTCAGATAACATGTGACATGAGTTTGGTGTCTAACTAGCTCACAATGGACATTATGCCACATCACCAAGACACCACAGAGCGTGGTGCCACTGGCAATTTCCACTCCAAGGCTCAGGTCCAGAATAGCCGGGATGATGCAAGTCCATATTGAGGTGCATTGTCCAAGCTACACGTAAAAGGTGACACAGTGCCTCCCTCCACCCTTTATTTGGCCCAGTCAATATCAGCTTCCCAAGCTGTAGCACTTCACCCACATTAACAAACAATCTAAGCTGCATTTTCCTTATCCAGTTAATAAAATAATGCCAAATTTGGCTTCTCTGAATGCTCTGAAGTACTTTTGATCAAAATTCATTTAATATTTAATGATAAGAAAACACATTTATTAAACACTTAATATCTTAACATAGCTACTCCTCCTCCTCAGTATTTCTACAAATTCTTTTAATTCTTAAAAATATCTACTCTCATCTACATACCTCTGAAAGGCAGAATGTTAACTACCTAAAATGCCATGATAATTATGTAAAAAAACTTTACTGGGAAGAGGTATGATGCAAAGGACTCTGGCCACACCAGCCATTATACCCCGCAGGATGAGATGAGAAGAGGAACATACCAGTAAGTAGTAAGGAGGCATTGTTTTTAAGTAGTTGTCAAAAGCCTGCCGCCACTTCAGATTTGGCTTAAGTTTGTGAACCTTAAACAAGTCATCTGCAAAAGGAAAACAACAAAACAAGGTGTCATTTATACAGTCCCAGACTTTTACCTTTGTCCAAAATCATACGTGCCAGGTTTCCCCCCGTTTTCTCCCCACACCCATCTCCCAGTGGGGCTTCCCCCCAAAAACTGCTCTTAACCTGAGGTGTGAAGGATTGGGAATCCCCACTCCTAGCTGCAGTAGGTAATCCAGAGCAAGTCCCCATTACAAGCAAACTTACAAGGTACACCAGACTTAAACACTGCACACAACTACCAGCAGCATGGAAGGTGCAATAGATCCACCTGTTAAGAGTTTCACCTCCCTTGCCTCTCTCTTGCACATCAGGGAGCCCCTGGATCTGATTAAATCAAACAACATTAATTTGGTTCCAGCTTCAGTTTCAAACCAGCTTTCTTCTGTTCAACCTGTATGATGAATTCTGGTCTCCAGTAAAAATATTCTTTGGCATCAAAAGGAAAGAATAAAACAAGTCAAATCAGGGAATTCTTCTGGACAGCTTTGCTGGACTTGCTGCCAACAGCAGCAGCTACACCTGGCAGACAAGGGGTTACCTCCAGCCACAACACCTGCCTCGTGCCAGGGCAGCAAAGTCTCCCACAGGTATAGACAAGAGAGAGAAATTAGCTACAAAAACTGCTGTCCTTTAAGAGAGGGGCAAGCAGACATTTCTTGCTTTGGGTAGTGTTTTAGAAGCACGTGGCTCACTCCAGGTGTGCACCTGGATTTCAGGAATGGCTGAGGTGAAGTGTGGGCCTATTTGCTGTGCACACTGTGAACTCTACACCAAACACAGCATCCTGCAATTTACCATTTGCAATTATGAATTATCCACTGAAATGAAGGTTCTTAGTAGGATTGTAGCATGCTGTCAAAGTGAGGCTAATGGAAGGATATGCAGGTCTGGAAAAAGGGATGTTCAAAAATTAACTGGGGAGAGCTGCAGGAGACAGAGATGCACAGAAGAGGGTGTGCAAAAGACAGATGTAGCAAAGAAATAGTTTTCTTCACATTGAGTTTTCAGGAAGATGTATTTGGAGAAGAAAATTTGACTTGCATAGCACTCTGCACAAATTGAACAGATGTTATGATACTACTTCCCAAGTTCTCATAGACAAACCACACTTGATTACAGGTATTTTCCAATCTAAATGAATTCTGGATTATATAAAAACCATACTAGAGATGCTACTTCTCCTCTTCCCTGGCCTGAAAAAAGTGGGCTGGAGTTGGAGAGGACAAATCAAAATTCCATTTAAAATCTCAATATACTTCAAGCTTAGCACTATTACACTATTATCCAAAAGAACCCGGGGTGATATGATGACATGTGGCAAAAAAAACCCCCTTCCATTCTTATTTCACAGACCTATTTCCTTTTTGCAGCAAAATGCAAGTTAAACTACACCCTTCTCAAAATTCAACACAAAACCAAAAACTTAAAAAGCAAGATGTTCAGTATTGTAGTATGTCCTAATATTTGACGGCCTATGGGTTGGTTGAGTACAGCTTGAACCTTAAACCCCTTATCAGCACTTGATTGGTGTCTCACTCGCTGCACTGTGAGGTTGTACCACTATGGGCACAGTGACACGGCACAGGCACTCCTCAGCTCAGCCACCTGGGCTCCCAATCCACAGCACACTTTTACTCCCAGATATCAAATGCAAAACACCTCCCTGATCTCTGCTATCCCAGGAAAAAATTCTCCAACCTATGCAGAGCTTCAGTTTTTAAAAATCAGCCTCCCCACAGCACAAACTCACTGCAGGAACTGCCACCTTCTCAAAAGGGAGGTGAACACAGCCACAAGTTTCAGAGAGAACTTCACCATCAGCATCTTACCTGCCTCTACCTTGAGAGTTTGAGACACACACTGTCAGCAGATTGCAACACAGGCACTTGAAAGGCACTTTTTCCCCTGTGCCCTGGGCTGCACATGATGATTTATACAAATAACCAAACTAAAAATAATCCAGTTAACTATGTCTTTCAGAGATTAAACCCCAAATTTTTGCAGATAAAAATCAAGAAGTATTGAAAAAAACCCTTACACAATTTAGTTTTCCTTCTACCTAATTATTTTCAGATACTAATATCTGCAAAGTCTACTTAATGCAGAATTCTCTTCATTTCTGAACTCAAAGGGAGTTAAAAGCACCGTATAATTGGGAACATGGTATTAGAAACCATTAGGAATAGGCTGCAAGCACCAACTCAAGGGATCAGGTAAAATCACACAGACCAGTTAACTGAAAATTCTATTGCAAAGTCTTTATCTACTTCAGATTAATGTACAAAACAACCAAATTGTGACAGGACACAAAACACACTTTTAACACTCAGTACTACAGAAGGGGGCTGGATGCACCTTTAAAGATCAGTGAACAGTTAAAAAAAAAGAGATCATGAGAAAGAGGAGAGTCAGCAGGTAATTTAAGTAGTTCAGCTGGAGTCTAAATTACAACAGTCATGCACCATGTAACCCAAAGTAAAACTTAGAACTTTTTTTTTTATTTTTTAAATCACCACTCACATTAAATTCTACCTCAGCAAGTACACCACCATTCCCTGTTGACTCCTGTACTTCTCCTAATTAGGCACTAATCCTCTATTCTAGGTAGTAGATTCATGATTTTACATTCACAGAAAACAGTATCCTTCCCTGCAAACCATCTAAGCAAAAATAAGGCACTGCAATGGAAAACAGCATCCATCATTACCTAAGAAAGGTGTTGTGTGACTGTTTCCCCATTGATACAAAATGTATCAGAAGTATTTCGCTGTTCCTCCCAGAGCCACAGCACGCTGTGTTCACGCTGGTGAGAACACAGCCCTTAGTTTCCGAAATATAAAATCATTACTTGCAGGTTCTCTCACAGAGCCTGTAAAAGCATCAAAGGAAGCTGTCCATGCTGCAGTCCTTCACAGGCAGACATTTTCTAAATGCTCATCCTGTTGCATATTTAGACCCACAGAAAAAGGGTATTTAACCACTTTCTCAAGGCATTTCCTGCATGGCTGTTTCACTGTTGCTTCTGCTGACAATGCACAGTCACTCCTACTGCCCAGCAGTGCTTGTCCTCCCACCCATGCAGCTAAAAGGAACCAAGGAAACATCTTAGGCAAGGCAGAAGGCATTTAGAAATATACCTCATCTTTACTTAGCTTTCCCTAAAATCCCTCCTTCAACTTCTGCTTCATGAACTTGGCTGTACAATGTTTCTAAACAGAACAGCACCTGAAGTACAACAGCTTTGCACAATCCTTCAAGAGGAAATTTCTATCATCTGTGGGCCAAGCATTCAGCATTGAAGCACGTCAGCATCTGCCTGTGAAAAGCTCTGCCTTCAGCAGCCTCCCACTGAACAGAAAGAACTGCAGCCCACCTCAGTTCTGGGAGCAAACCACCACCAAGCTACTCAGGACTCCTCTCTAGCTGTCTGAAAGCAAACTGGTGCTGCTCATCCCACATGTCCATCATGGCTGGAAATGGACCAGGGACCAGGGTTTCTGTCAGCCAACCAAGCACAGTGCCTGAGTCCATTAACACACAGACTGTGTGCCTTCACTGTTTTATCAACTCCTATTAACTGGCTCCTTTCCCTTACAAAGCTTCTGAATGCAGGCCCTGGAGTTAAACACCAGCAGGAGCTACAGCATTCCCAAATCCACTCTTGCAGAAACCAAGACATAAAATCACCAAAGCTATAGGATGTGGTACAATTCACCTCCTTCGGCCACTGACCAGTACAACTTCTTTCAGTTTTCTCAAGTATCACCTGCAACCTGCCTCATGCCTACCTATCTTACCTGTTTGTAGGGCTGTCTTACGTTATTTTGCAAAAAGAGACTTAAAACTTCACCTGCTCAGTAATGCAGGAGGAAAACAAAAATGCAAGCAAAAAAATCTTTAAACATCTTACTGTCTGTTTCTAAGGTTGAACACATTTGATAATACAGTACAAATATACAGTTGTAAAGTGATTTTGTCTTTGGAAGAGTCACCAGAAGGAACAGAGGTAGATTATCCATGGTACTGTCCCAACCAGTCCTCCAACATAATATTCTACCAGTAGGGCAGGAGCCACTAGAACCACACTGATCAATATGGAGGTAGCGGCTGAAAGGAGCAGACTTCTCCTGGTCTTGGGAATTCTCACATCCTTTTAAATCTGGGTGAGAGTAATGAAAAATTGGTTTTACACATTCCTATCAGTCCTCTGCTGAACCATCAGTATCCACTACTGGTGTGTATGAAGGTAGAACAGGAGGAGTGTTCCTACCTACAGAGCCAAATACAGAGTCAGTACTGCTAAAATCATCTACAAATAATTTTCCAGGCACGCTGCTTATCATCTCACTCATTTTCTGTGCCAAGTAGAAAAGGATCCAGATCTACTTTTGTGTTGAAGGTATATTCCATAGAACTTAATCCTACCATGCCTTAGAGACCAAGGATAAACAAAGCCCTGGAAGGAGATCTGAAGGTAACTCTGTGTGCTTGTATGAACAATATGGAATGCATGGGATTCATGACCTCAAGGAAACATCCACTTTACAACTCAGGCAATGTGGAAACTCCGCATTTTCCTTTGAAGAGCCTTCAGAAATATAAGAAATGGATTACCAGGTGAGTAAACTGCAGAATAGCACTACACACACTGAAAAGTGCCATTCCTCAAAGAGAAGGAAGAGCTTTACACCCCTGTAAAAAAAGAGGCAGGGGGAAGACAAGAGCTGCCAGGGAAGACTCAGCAGAACTGCAAATGTCAACATCAAAATGACCAAGGAAGTTAACTTCGGATCAGTGATGGCTTTTCAGCTAGTGGATCTGCTGCAGTATTTCAGGAACCACAAAGTCACTGAAACTCTCATCCTCCTTGCACACTTTGGGACAATTACCAGGCTGCATAGATAACTATAAAAGACACATTATGAGCAAGCACAAGTTTCTTCCTTTTTAGTTATGACCAGGATTACAAAAAAGCACTCCTAAATTGTGTTCTGAACTTTTTATTTTCCTAGAAATGAATAGAAAAACCCTGTGTAAGACAGTAAGACTCAATTCTTGGTCACTGTTCTTCTGTATCACTAAAAACATGCACAAAAACTAGAACAAAAAAGCCATAACAGCATCTGCAACTGAAAGGGTTAGTGACACTCTGGAAACTCCTCTCTGCCATTACCTTTATGCCAGTTACTCACACAGCACCTTTCATATTATCTTTCCTTAGAAAATAATTTCATTGTGGGAGTAAAAAAAACAAAACCAAAACCTGGTCCTTTGGGCAGGAAAGAAATGCAGACTGTTTCACTGCTCAATTCCTTCTTACTGCTCTGAACTGCATAAGGGAATTCCCTCTTCCCAACACCCGTGACAAACACTGCATCTCATCTTCCAGTAAAAAATAAGCTGCTACAAGAGCAACTGCAAAACCTGGATACACCACACCCTAAATGAGGGAAAAGAATGGAGGTTGAAGCTTACTCCAGGTTAAGGAAGAGGCTACGTGTCTAGGAGGTGAACAGCATCAAACATGCACTGGAAGCAGGTAGCTCTCCTCCTCTGCTGGAGAGAAAAAAAGGGAGAGGGGGTATGAAAATCCTCTCCTCCCAAAGTAAGTTAAAAGAGTTTGCAACATTCTCTACTCTCTGATCTCCATTATTTTATAACGTCTCAAACTAAGGCAGAACACCAACCATTATTGTTTTGCTTTTACTCTGGAGCAGCTGCACTGGCAGTGCAATGCAGATGTATTACCTACCTAGCAATGGAAGTAAAACAGGGTAGTTGTAAGGCATCACAAAGAGGTTTACACAGGTTAAAGTAGTGCTTGCTTTTAAATACCCAAACGGGTGGCCGAGCTCGCTGTATTTTCCACTGCTACTCACAAATACCTGACAAGGAATAAGAGAGAGCACTGCATTAGAATGAAGAATGTGAAGAACAGTAAACATGGGGCATTTAAAAATTCAAGTCCATCTGAATCCAACTGCATTAACACAGTAAATTATCAAGCACAGATGAATCTGAACACATCAGGGTGAGAGTATGGACCTACACTCCCCAGTCACCAAACTGAGACATGCAACATTTAGTGTACATCCAGAAAGTGTGGAAATGCTCTTCACAGAGAAATCTTTACTGCTTTAGTGGAACTACTGTGAAGTGATGCCCTGAAGAGTTTTTGAAATTATTTAAAACAGGTTAGGGACATCTGTTGAAGGAATGTTAAATAAACAAGCTATTTGAAATTAGTCTTCTGACTCAAAAATAGCACAACTAGTGTTTACAACACTGATAAAAAGAAATGCAAAACGTTTTTAAGCACAGAAATTAAACAAAACAAACAACCACTCAAGAAATGTCTTGATTGTGCCTAGTGCCAAAATTTACTTTATTTTTTAAGCGCACATATATGAGGGTTTTAACCCTGAAAAGCAATACATGTAAACAATATTTCAACAGGATAAAAATGGTAGATGTTCTTGACTGAGGCAAGCAAAATAACCCACATCTAATGCAAAAATAGTTTTCCTAGAAAAAAATAAACCTTGCAGCAAATAGCAAGTGGCTTTCCTCTGTTTTTTTTTCAGGGCATAAGAAACTGGGTTTGTTGCATGGTTTCTATGACAATGAGCCTATTTCTCTGATTTGTAAGGGTCTGATGTGTAGCTGGGAGAAGAAAAGCAGTTTTTGAAAAACAGACGAGTAATTTTAGTAACTCAGGCAAATAATCTCCCTAACAGAAGAAAAAGGACATTTTTGAGATTAGTTTTTTCAAAGTAACTTGAATTTTTCTTTTGAATATGCCTGTCATATTTTCAACTAAATTGTAGCATTTATTAGGGATATAAAAACAGAGACACCTCCAAATTCACCTTTCCAACTAAAGTATCATACTAAGCATACTCCTGGAGTACACATTAGGCTAATATTTAAAAGAACACCACCAAGAAGGGAGCCTGATTTTAGAGAGGACACAGAAACTTATTAAAAAAATTACAAAAGCATCACGTGACAAAGGATTTCAGCAACAGAACTTTGACCTCTTCAAGGCCAATCTAGTCAATGGGATCAACAGCTTCCATTCAATTCCCATTAGCAGCCTCAACCATCCAGTGAAAATGATCTGCAGCTGTTCATTAGGTAACATGATGGAAACTAGTGCTGGGTTTCCCTGTAAGCAAATGGAAGCCTGCAGAGAATTTCAATTTAGCCAAAAATGGAACCTGGGGGGCGTATTTCTTAGCAAAATGAGATGGACCTAGAAAGAGAATTAAATGAGATTACAAAGCCTGTGGAGGGAACACTCAATTCTGACTCCTAATAATTCTCTTAGAAAGGAGGTAAGTGAAACCTTGACATGTTTCTTCTCATCTGCTGCAGAGCTTGAACCAGACCCCAATTCTTCAGGCTTGCAAAGACTGAGGTACCCATTATATTTCTAGAATCAGTACTGATAACCCATTACATTTCCAGAATCAAATAAAGGGCAAGTACCTGCCAGCAGGTATGGGGAGACTTTCGTTCCAAGATGTACTGGGTGAGGGGTGAAGGCTCCAGCTCATACTTGTCAAAAGGAAGCTTGTCTATGACCATGGGCTCACAATCCACACAGGAGAATCTCACCACGGGGTGAGCTGTGCGTGGAGGCTGAAAGGGGGGAAAAGGGTATCAGTTTTTACATATTTATGGTAAACAAATCAATTTTCTTAAAAAAATCCACAAGTGGGTATTTCACCATCCTATAAGTCTTGAAACACTCAGTTTCCACAGTATTCCTTCGATGAAAATAAAAGACAAGCTCCCATAATAGAATATAAACTAAATATTTCTCTAACTGAAAAAAAATGCTCACACTGATACAGTTTTCCCACCAAGAGAAAAACAGGGTTAATATGCCACTATTTATCTTTATATTTAAAAGCCTTCATGTCAATTGAGCTACAACACAGGCTTAAAGGAAACTTCAACGCTTCTTCCCATCTTCAAGTCCACAGAAAAACAGATGGGAGAGGGCACTCAATTCACAAAGAATCTCTCAAAGAACTCCCTACAAATCTCTTTGTTTCCCCTCTTTAATCAGGAGGTGGGAGCAAGGAGAATGGACAGACAGTACCTTGTGCACTTGCAAAGTGCAGGAACAGAACATGCCTAACAAAAGAGAGATGTTTAGATAGACTAATAAGGCATGCCAAATGTACGATCATTTCAGTAAGAAAAGGAGAAATTAATACTGCTTTCTCCTCATTTTCTGCAGGGAGTAGCTCTACTGCTTCAGCTTTAGTTCTTCCTGCTAGTGAAAGAGTCCACACATGAAGTAATACTAAGGAAAAAAACCCATGGTTGATCTTCTTTCAAAAACAAATACTCCTTTTTCCATGTTAATGAATTTTATAAAGCTTTGATTAAAATTTAATAGGCTTACTATGATTTGTGCTACATGAAGTATTTTACAGTTCAATTCTTTAACCTTTTAAAAACATTCAGCAAATTAGCTAACCATACACATGGAAGGGAACTTTCTGGATACAAGAAATGGCACAGGTTACAGTATCCACATTAGATTACACCACTCTGTTAACCTTTTAAAGCAGAGTCACATCATATTATAAACAGAGAAAGTAAAAACTACTCTACCATTATCTATTTTCATTCTGTTCAACTATTAGTGTAGAATCCTTTTTTCTGTACTTATTTTACTTACCAGTGTTGGTGAATTCTGATCAGGCCAAAAAGATTCTGGGATTGGCCAATGCCCCACAGGAACACCCGTTTTAGGGTTAGGCCGTACATAAATGAGTTTATGACAACTATGCCACGGCTGAGAAGCAAATGAATTGATGGGCCTGGATGAATCAACAAGTCCATCTAAAATTTAAACAAAGCAAAATAACAAAAAGAAAATGAAAAGCTACATGCATGCCATTTGTCTGCTAGCAAAATTTCTGTATTAGCAGCCAGTAAGGCATTTAATTACTCTTGTTCCAAAGACATACAGATCTTTACATCAGAGGCTGAAATAACCTATGCATCCAGGTGTATCACAGAATCATCTGAGAAACATTACAACATTTGCCCTGATCTCCCTTCTGCTCCTGTGGCACAGCCATTACACAGTGAGTGCAGCAAGGCATATTCACATACTGTGGAAAATGTATTTGCTTAAGCTCAGTGTCTGACACAGCTCCCACAGGCAGCACCAAGCTACTGCTGCTGGTTCTGCTGCACCTGGAAAGGCTGAGAATTGGCATTTTCATTCCCACAAGGGCTGCAGTGCCCACTGACTGATGCTGCCACACATGGAAACTCGAAGAGGAGCAAAGTTCCTTGGAGAAGTTGGATCCATCTTGCAGGAGGCAGTTTTTGCCACATTTTTAATTACAGGAATTCACAGATCACTTAAACCGCACAGCCTGAGTTTAGGGGCTGCAAAGGCCAACATTCCCTGCCAGCCCACCAGCACAGACACTCCTGCATGCTGAGGATAAAGAACTTTGTAGCACCACAGATGTAACCAGCACTTTTCAAAGACTGCTCTTCAAAGCAAACAGCACAGCAGAGATCACCCACTTCACCAATCTTCCCTGTTTTAAAAGATTTTACATTACTAGCTTTCCTTGCTTTAGAGAATTAGCCAGTAATACTGTGGAAACATTTATGGTTACATAAACGTTTCAGTGACACATCAGTTTGGTTTCTCTGCATTATAAAAACAGTGATTTTTACAGCTTGGGTAAATCCTATTGTATTTCTCTCTAGTTTAGGACTTTCTCAATTTCCATAGAAAAGAAAAGTCTTGACATTTTTATACATTCATATCCACAGTCCATCACCATTCAAATGTGACAGAAATAAAGGTAACAAAACCCCCAAATGTCACCAGTCATTCTGCCACACAGGAGAGAACATTTGGGCCACCAGAGACATTTGGGAATTTGCTGCTGTGCTGTCCAGCACAGCATTATAGGAAAGCCTTCTTTAAATAAGCAAAAGGAGAAAACAAACATAGGAAAAGCTGATTCCAGAATGAAAGCAGGAACAAAGCTGGCTTTGGTAGAATATTCAGGTGATGCTAAAAGCTATTATGTTTTCTGATATTCCAGGATCCTAACTTCCTAAACTGGTCAGCCCTCTCCTCTTCCTTTAAGCCATGAACTTCTGCAAATCTGAAGAACTGCTTCACACGTGGAGTGCACTTTCCTCTTTTCCTCTTATACACTTGACTCAAGGGAGCAAAGTAATTCTTTGTTCTTTGCATAGTTTTTCACTCACAGCTAAGAACGTTCACCTGCATCTTACTGATCTGTGATCATTTAGCAGAATGAAATCTACAGAAAATTAAGCATTGAGATTGCTTTAGAGATGTTTAAGTGTTTAAATACACTACTGCTAGATTTAATTATTTTAAGTACAGTCCTGACAACACTTTAATTCAAACTTAAATGCTTCCTGCTAACATTTCCTTTCCTCAGCCATCCAAAGAGGTAAAAAGAGTGACACAGAGCCAGCCAGCAGTAGATGATCCATACAAGCATGTGCAGACATATGGCATCATTTAACTTAGCAAGGATCAAACTAACACTGGTAAAAGGTGTAAAATCCTGTACACTACAGGGAAAAGCTGCCAGGAAGGACATGGAAGACACTTAAAGACATCTACACACAAACAAAACATTTTATCTTAAACATTAGGAACAGGGGAAAAAACTAACAATCACTGTACCTTCTCCAATAGGAGCTGGGTCTGGTCCTGACTTCTCAAAGTTAATAACAACTCCACTTTGGACTTTTTGAACTAAAGACTCTAAACACTGATTCAACATTCTTTGTGTCCGAACGCAGTATGAACGACCTATGCAAGAGAGAAATTACATGGGGAAACAGAAAAGCAAGTTTTGAGAAATCTTACTTAAGGAAGATGTTTTATTACCTAAGTCACACTGCCAAGGCTTGCAATTTCATCCAAAATAACAGCAACAAACAAACAAACTCTGTACAAGTTTATGCAAAAGGCAAAGTACTTTGCAAATGCAATACAATCAAGAAAAAGCACCAAAAGCCCACAACCTGCTGAGATTTTGTTACTAAAAAGAGGCCACTAAGGCTTCATCAGGCTGGACCGAGGCCAAGTTTATAGAGGCCCTTAGGAAGGCCTGATTTCACCAAGACTATGTAATCTATCTGCTTTTGTCTACCCAAACCTCCTCCTCCCACACAACAATTTCTCCAAGCACCAATTAAAAAAAAATCTAATCAACATATCAAGCAATAGGATCCAGAATTAATTTTTTAAGATTAAATTTAGCTTATCAGCCCTGCAGCAGAATTAACATCTCACTAATAGCAGTCCTGCTCAATTCAACACTTAACAAAATTTTTTTTAAAACCCCCTCATGATGAGCAAAGCCAACATCCAGAATAACCAAAGAAATTCTTCAAAACCGCCTACTGCATTTAGAAAATGCTCTCACATCTAGATCTGAAATAGGAATATTGCTTTATTTTAAAGTTCTCCTGTGCTACTGAAATCCAAGAAAGCACCACATGGATTCACATGGACACAGAGTCATGCAGACAGACAAATCAAAGGTGAAGGTGAATAAAAGGAAAATAAGTATTTCAAGGCAAATGCCAAATGTGAAGCAAAGCAAAAAAGCATGCAGTTACCTCCTGTGACCTCACACATCTGTGTGATAGCAGATTCATCAGTAGGCACACTCCCAAGCTGCTCTGGCTCAGCAGATGCAGCTCCTGGCAGGCGCAGCACCAGAGCAAACAGCCTTTGATCCCAGCGGAATGGTTCTTTGGTTAGTTCACTTCCAGGCAAAGGAGAATTCAATGGAAGATGAAGCTGGCAAAAAAAGATTTAAGAACATTTTCCAGTATCTGACAAACCAGATAAAAACATCATATCTAAATTCATTCATTTATCTGTAAAAGACCCATTTCCTCCAACCCACTAATTTATCTGAAGTTCTCATCTCAAAACCCTTACAGACTATGAATTTAGGGGCTGGGCAGACACAGGATAGCTGGTTTCTATTCTCTATAAAAACAGGTCAACAGTGAAGAAGTACAATTAGCAGGAAAAAACTGATTAATATTCATCTCAGCATAGCACCAACATGCACAATCACAACTTGAAAGAACTTAATGAAAGTTTACCTCCTCTTGGACTCCAGCTGTATTTGTCAGTTTGTTTCCATCTGTGATGGTAATCAAAATAGATGGCTCCAAAAAGAACGGATTCCTTCCCTACAGACAAAAGCACAAGAATGCTAAGAGCAACCTTAACACACAGGATGAGAGGCTTGTATTTTGTCATTATAAAATAAACAGTAAGATAAGCAATCTTTCAAAATAATCCTGTAATTTAAAAATAGGTGTGGAACCACACAGAACTACACAAGATGGGCTACTTCTGTGCGTCTACAGTTGGGGCATTAATACTCTGCTTCTTTGTACTTCAGTGAGGAAAAAAAATGTCAGCATTTTCCAGGGTCTTTTCAGTAGCCATAATAAGAAAACATGAGTTCCCAGATCAAGCTCTTACAGAGAGCTATCCAACATTTAAAAAAAGTTAAATGCAAAAAGGAACTTGAACCACCAAAATCCCTCACCAAATATAATTTAAAAAAAACCACAGAAGACTATAGATAGATAGATAGATTTCTTACCTGTCCATAGTTGTCTATTCCAGACACTAATCTATTGAGATTTAACAAGTCAAACGATGACCTGAGTGCCTGACCAAGGGTAGTTAGTCCTGAAGCCTGAAGGTTTTTCAGTTCATTCATGAATGTTGCGTGGTTTTCCTTCCATCCAGCCTGTTACATAAAACAAAATAGCTTATTAGTTATTCTAGCAGCAAACTGCAATCAACTGCAAGTTGGCATTTATCTCTCTTCCCAACAAAAATTAATTATACTCCTGATTAACGGATGCACTGCACCATTTACATGCTGCACACACCTAATCCAGGTATGCACAGCTTGATGTGAAACATGGTTACACCTAAATGGGAGACCCAAGAAACACACACACTGCCAAGCACTGGAAAAACTTCGCATTACCATGAAAACTGCTGCAGAGATGATGCTGCTAATAGAAGTATTTGGATTTAGCATGTAAATATTTTTTTAGGAGAAACTGCCAAGTTTGGAAATCAGAAATGCAGCTGCCAAAGTAACAGCAAAGGTAAAACCAAGATAAAAGCACCATAATGTCACTGCCTCTGCTGGCATAGACCCATTTCCTTTTTGTCCTTTCTTCCATAAATTAAGTCTGGAACAAAAGAAAAGAGTGGCTGCAAATGCCCTATTAAGAATCAAATCACTGTTTAGTGTCTCAGAGTAACAGCTTAAAATTTTGGAGGTCTTTAAAAAAGTTATTGCTGACAAAGCCTAGGGATCAAAGGAAGAGCAAGCAATGAGGGTGGATCACCAACCAAGCACTCTGGACCCTCTGGTGAGCAGGCCCAACAGGTGTGATTCACATACCCTTCCCTTAAAAGTGGTTTGCTGCACTGTTGGAAAGCTATTTTAGAAAAGACCAGCTCACAGGGAATTGGTACAGGATTTAAAATGCCTCAGCTAAAAGCCTGAAAGTCCTGGATATTCCTGTAACTCTCAGCCTTGCTATTACAGCATACTCTCCATACTCCTGCAGCAAGCCAGCAGTTCTTCACCCAGGCTCACTCTCATCAATGTCACCAGAGACATTCCCTGTGCTCCACCAGGAATCCCAGCTCTGCAGACATGGACAGGATCATTTCAGACACCCTGACTTCTGCTGGGACAACATCTGAGCAACACATCTCCCAGGTGAAGCAGGTTCTCCTCCCTGTGCCCTGGCTCAGCAGCACCTGCTGCCTGTGCCAGGTTGGGCAAGAACACCAGGACAGGACCTTCCTGGGCTTTTTTAAGCTGCTCTAGTCCATTGCCAACCTTTAGTACACACTGAGGGCTCTGTGAATGGTCTTAGGATAGACATGTTCAGAATTGTAAAAGATAGAAGAATTGAGCAGAAAGGACATGTGATGATCGACACTTCTGTTGAGTTGACAAGCCTAAGCTGGGCGGATTTCTTTTCAGAATGGAGAACTATCATAAGATGATACAACAAAAGCATTTTGGTCAAGTTTAGCTCCCTTAACCAGTTCTTCAAGCTTGAGATTAATGCAAGGGATACAAGTGAGAAAACTTTGCAACGGGACAAAGAAAGAACAGACTTTCACCAAGACTGGTTCAGCTTTATGATTAAACTGCCCTGGAAGCTCAAAAGAACCAAGTAATTCTCAATAAAACATCAACACTCACACACAACCACAGCTTAAAATACAGCATCTCATCAGCAGAGCCACAGCAACCTCCCACACCTGTGGTCAGCTCAAGGCAAAAATGAAATGCAAGCAGAGAGTCACTGTTTTGGAGTAAAAGTGACTTAGTCAATGGTACTTTTCCAGAGTGAAATAGCACCAAATCTCAACAAGATGATTTGTCTTATCGTAAAAAAGCTTCTCTTAAACAATTTTAAGTGAACAGTTACCAAAATTGTTTTGTCTGAATTCTATGGATCCATAAACGTAGGTGAGACTGCTCCCTTTTTGTCTGGCAAAAACACCCATCAGTGAGTCCATCAGTGTTCCTGGGAACAGCCAGGCTGGAGTTCAGAAAGTGTTTTCCAGCAAAGACCATTTGCCTTATGCTGTTACTAAAGCACAGGGGGGAACAAAACATTTACAAAAGAAACATTATTCCCAGTCTACATTTCTTGATTTGAACTCCAATGAATTTAAGAGTATTCTTTATAAAATAAACAGTAAGAGTCTTCCTCACTGGTATTTGGAGATTCTGCTATTTTCCTGTTGTGAAAATGTTTGCTCAGCTTCCAGCTCTCTGTTTGATCTTGCTGCAGTGTGGTCAACTGCCTGCAAAATAAAACATGTACCATTTCCCCAAGCAGAAGCAGGGAAGCTGAAGGTACAAGGAGCAGCTGATCACCAATGGTTGGCTGTCCAAGGAAACTGTTTTTCATCTTACAGCTCTCAGAGGATCTTTAAAGATAGAGCCAAGGAGAACTGTACCTTTGAAATAAACAGAGTAAAATGGAAGAACTTCTCATAATGAGAACAAGAGCAGCAAATGCAAGATTTCCATATCCAGCTCTAACTAAACGTCTGATTAGTTAATGTACTCAATTCTCTACCTTATCATCAAAAAAAAGATTCTTGATTCAAAAAAAAACTTAAATCAATGACAAGAAAGTCTACTTCTGTAAAATGTTTTCCTCCAGAAAGACTCAAGCCAATGTATATAATGAAACATGGATTTCAGGGACAGAAACTCCAGCCCCAAAGAAGTCTGTATATTCTCCTTTCCATATATACAGTAGGAATATTCTTAGGGCAAAACAGAGTCAACTACCCAACACCAAGCAGATGCACAATGAGTTCACATTGAAGTGATTAAATAATAATCCTTCCTAAATTTAAAATACTGCCACTAACATTGCTTACAAAAAACTCACTGGCTTTACTCGCCAAGATAAACACTAATGACCAAAAAAACCCCAACCAAAACCCCACAACCTTAAAGGAGCAAACACAAACATATTCCACAAAACTACAAATCCTCTACAGGTGAGTAACTAAGAAGTCAGAACTGAATATTAGTTATTTCAGTTGTTTATGAACCAATTTGAGCAGTGAGAGTATTTGCCTCTAATCTTCAATATTGCATTCCGGCTCAGTCACTTTTATGCCCAGAATTTATTAATAGCAATCTAAGCAGCCTTTACCTTGCCAGTATATTACTGGCCTTTCCTTTGATAATTTATAAGAACAAATAATTTTAGACTCTAAACACATACCAGAAGACTTTCAAAGACAGCTAGGAAAAAACAAGTACTAAAATCAAAAATCTCACCCTCTTTGCTTATGCCAACAACAGACAAAAATGCACTGTCATTTGGCCTTCTGCAAGCTCTGGATACCATCCTACAAACCACCCAGAGATTTGGAAGCATCACACCACCCTCCAGCTCCTGGCTTCGGCCTTGGCAAGCAAATCATGCTGACAAGAAATAACATACTTAAAAAGTAACATTTTTCTCTGCTAACTTCGTTTTCAGACAAATTCGTGCCCTGCTCTATATTTCACCACACAGCTACATAAGTATTTCAGCTGCTTCAAGAAGCAGGTAAGGTCAAACCAGCTTATTTCAGCAGGAAAGGCCCAGATCAACGAGAATTCAAACACCAAGGTGAAAAATCCAGTGAGGAAAAGGAGGCCTTATTTAGACCAAGCAGAATCAGGACTAACTGAACATCAAAAGAACAGAGTTCAGCAGCAAAAGAAAATCTTGGCCAGGGTCGGTAGCTCAAAAAGACGTTAAAGACTTAGGAGAAACAGAAGATTTTAGTTGCAAGAGACTAGAAAGAAAATCTTATAAAATGCTGTAACAGGAGTTAAAAAACAAACAAAAAACCACTCTACTCCATCTTTATCACATAAAAGGGGGCAATATCGATGTACAAGTAAAACAGTACCAAGTTTTGAATACATGTAACACAGATCTTGAAATCTCTAGCTCCACTGCCTTATCTGTCAGGTTTACTCGTCTTACTGCAGTTTTTTACTGGTTCATTGTTGGTTTGTTCTGGCTTTGATTGGTGCTGTGTTTTTTTCTTTTATTCTTTCCAACTATTTCTTGGCACAGTTTTGTCAGCTTGTAAAAAAAAGGGGCAGAGCCAAAGACTGGGCATTAGAGTACAAGAACTCCAGGTCCAAAGCAGTTCCCAGTTTCACCAGCTCCAGGAAATCCAGGGACATGGTGATTTGGAGGCTGCAAGTCTTCATCTTCAGAGCTTCTAATAAGCAATGCCGTAAGACTGAACTGCACAGTTTAATGTTCACTGGACTGCTTTCAGATCTAATTCGAAAATTGCAACATTACTAAAAATAATCTTCCAAGAAGACAATTTGCAATCCTGCATGCCAATCACAACAGGCTGTTACAGTACATACTCAATAGTTAGTCAAACATACAGATTTTTAAGAGTTCTGCTAATGTTTCCCTAGAAAGAACAACTGCATTTCAGATATTGCAACTTGTTTAAAGTATTTAAGTTTCTCAATAATTCAAGTTATTATTAAATGCACCCATCTTAGGAAAACAGACTACCTTAAGAGAACGTGCCTGTGGCATCCTAGCTTGTCAGTGGCAATCATTTAGAAAAAAGGTAAGAAAAAAAAAACAGCTGTTGAAATCTGAAACCATCCCTGCTATGGAATTTCCAAGTACCATAGGAAGACAGCGAAACCAGCAGAGCATTTTGCCTCCCAAATCACCAGAATGATTCATTTTTAAATTACCTTTCTGTTCACTGGTGATTGTACACATGATCACAACTCAGACCTGCTCATGTCTGAGCCAAAGTCAAGCAGGTATTTTTTTTGCACAGAAGTGAATTATAATTTTGTACACCCTAGAATTCAGGGGGCTGCTTCCCAAATGCCCAAGTATCTTCACCTCTTTGTAATCTCCTGAACCCAGACCCAGCACTGCTCAGTGGGTTCTGCAGCAGGGAATAACCTCCTATGCAGCCTTCAGCTTCCCTGCCTGAGCATTGACAACTTTGGCAGAGGAGTTTTAGCAAGCCAAGACTGTCTTGGTCACCCCAGTTCTGCCACAATAAAACTCAGCAAACAGGGAGAGGGAGAGGTGCTGGCAACATGTGTCCCCTGCCCATGAAGGACAAGTGCTCTTGTCAGTACAGAGCAGCCAATGCCCATGCTACCCCCATGTGTTTGATTTATTATTTGAAGATTTGCTAGCTAAAAATAGCACACAGGAGAAGAAAGGTACTGACTACACTATGAACACCAAATACATTTTTATTTAACATTTTTCATTTTCCTAAAATAATTCAAAATCATATGACCTACTAATCACCTACTAATTTCATCCTCACAAACGTTTTTCTGTGCAAATGGGGCAGAAAAACAGCTCTAAGAAACACTTACAGACATTGACTCCCCTCCAAATACTTATGAATGCCATTTCTGAGGCAACAGAGCTCTCTGGCTTTCTGTACCTTTGGTTGCAGAACTCTTCTCATTTCAGCACTTCCACACTCTGTTCTGTGCAACACACCAGTCCTGTCACTGCACAGCACTGAACAGCCCATAGCAAAGAGATTCCCAAGATCAATTCTTTTTTGTTCTTGGCACAGGAGAGCAGCACAGCACCCACCTCTGGTATCTGAGATGAGCACAGCTCCAGCACAGAAGGACACTGGCACACAGTGTGAACTGAGCTCATCACTGGGGTGGTGCTGAGAGCAGGGAGCTGCAGGGCTCACTGTTGGCTGCTCTGAGACCTGCCTAACAAAGACCCTCCTTCCCAGTTCTCATCTGAGGTGTATTTGAGCAGGTAACCAATTCACAGGTTTAAACTACTCCCTCAATAATCCCACAGAGCAGTCAAGTATAGTGAAGAGTCTACAGAAGCATCACTTGGTCCTCCTTACATCACAGTTAGTGTGAGCACCAGGTCAGAGTGTTAAGGCTAAGTATTGTGAATAGTAAGTTAATTGTTTCTTCCTGTAAAGTTATTTCTGCTGCTTTTCTAGGACACGCAAACCAAAAACCATCATTCAAAAGTCATTCTTGGAATCCAGTGGAGACTTTCTAAAAATTTAGTTTTTTAAAAAGCACCTAAATTCCAGTCAAATAAAACATCACTGAAGTTTAATATATATAAAATGTCTCCAAGAGACCAGAGAAGCATAAACTACTTTAAAACATCTTTAGAAAAAAACACATCTTAAAAAAAGAAGACACTGAAGTAGATGATTCCTTTGATCCCACACAGCTGATACAGTCGGACACCAGATTTTTAGCAGAAAGCTGTCACTTTGCACACCCCTCTATCTCCATCCAGCTCCAGGCACCATAGTTCTTTCTTTTTCTCTGAGACACACTATGGACCTTGATAACATAGAATCTCTCCTGCCCTCACCCACACTATACAGCTGGAAACAGTGCAAGGAAGGTGTCCTGCACCTCCAGCTGTCCCTGGGGACACAACAGCCACACTGCAGCCCTTCTGGACACTCACCCCTCAGTGCCTGGGCAGCACCCTCCAGTTTCACCTCCCCTCAAAGCAATCCAGGCCTAGCACTCCAAGGAAGGGATGCAGTGTGAACTGAGATGCCCAGGAGATCCCCTGCAACTGCACATTTCTGAGCTGAACTCTCCTGTACCTGCACCCATCAGACTGAATAATTTCTAGAGACAGATCGAACCAGTTGGTTTTCTAAAGCACATTAGTGAATGTTAACTACATTCTAGCACAGCATGTAAGTGCCAGTTTTTATTACAGGCAGTCAGCTACACAGAAAACTATTTCATCTTGTATGGATGTATAGAAAGAAGTATTTCTCCATGAAACCTTAAAGTAAATAAACCCAAAGAAAGCTCAGTCAAACTACACCATGCAATTCCTTGTCCTTTCAAGATGATGTCACCATTAAATAAGACACAGAAATGCTTTTCTGTCAAGAAGAATTCAAGATGTTTGTATTACAAACAACTCAAATAATCTTTAAGCACAACACCCCTGCAAAACACGAGCAGAGAGGTTCTTAAGCTCCAGTTACAAAACAAGTACTGGGGCCTTTTGTTAATATCAGCATTTAGAGAGAAGCAGCACCTTCTGCTATAGGAATGCCAAATGCAGCAGCTGTATGAACAACTCAAAGCTGGAAACTGCTTGGAACCAAGGGATAATAATCAATGCCAAGCAGAAAGAAAAAAGCCTACACTACCTTTTTATTTATTACCTGCTGCTCCTGCTTCAATCTATCTCTGGATTTAGCTTTTTGGTCATCAGTATTTCATGTATTTTGACAGTTACTCTCACTGCACTTTTTCTTGTACAAGGAAAAAAGGAAACCCATGAAGAAAGGAAAGTATAAATACCAAAGAGATCATGGGATCACCTTGTTCCAAAAAGCATTCTTATTTAAATAGAAAAACACTATCCAGTTAAAAAGCACCTATTTCTGAGGAACACTCGAGAAGCCAGGATATTTCAGTACAGAGCTGAACCAGAACAAGCTACATTTCACACAACAGCTTAATGGAGAGGGAACACAGAAGTAATCACAGTCTGCAGCCTTAGCACAGTAAGCATAACAAGAGGCTCCATGCTCCTGTTCAGCGGCATAGCAGCCATTTCAGAAATACCATTATAGGTGCATCTTATCCAAACACTGTAGAGAGGGCAACTGCAGAAATGTGGAGGTTTCAATCAAAGATTTTCAGCTACTCACAGTGCCTGCTGCTCTTTCAGCCTATCAAATGTGCTTTCAATACCGATCAGCCCCAGCTCTGTCCTTCTCCTGGTCCCTTCCTACACTCAGCATGGCTGGAGAAGTCACAAGGAACAAAGGCAATAGCTAAGAGGTTACAGAGTAGCTGCTGTCAACACAAGGGATCCCTCACTGCACATTTTTGGAAAGCAAGTGGAAAAGCATTACTGATGATACTCCAGCTTTACAGCCCAGAGCTGAAACAACACAGTATGTTTCATATTTATTTTGCAAAATGCCACATTCCTTCCTCCTTCCAAAAGCACATCACAGAACTAGAGCAGCACACCGAAGTGCTACAGGTATTGCAAATTTACTTCAAAACTCAAGAATCTAGAAGGAGTTATCTAACCACCAGCTTTCCTCAATTCAGGTCTGAAATGCTCTTCAAGGCACTGCTGAAGAAAATAAATACTTTAGATGACCATTAAATCCATATACTCATGGAAATATCAATTAGCCAGCCTAGCAAATAACTCCACCCTTATACAGCCAAAAGTATACTGATGGCCTTGGGAGCATTACTGTTGGTCAGATTTTTATTTCAGATGATGGCAAGGCTGGATTTCTTTTTAATGCAAGAGTCATCTGGACCAAAAGTAACTACTGAGCTTAAGCTCTTCTGATTAGAGAAAGCTCCCCCAGGCCAGGGCAGGGCACATGGTCCTGATGCAGCCCTCCCATCCCATCCCAGCCTGGGAGAACCATCGGAGCCCTGGCAGCAGCTAAAGGCACCAAGTGTTCTGCCTCAACAGATGCACATTCTCCCACAAAGCAGAGGGACTTTTTTTTTTTTAATCAAAACTCACTGGCTGTACCATTAACAAGCTATGAAGACCAGTGCTAATGCATTATACTCACTTAGAAGCAGAGCATAGCAACACCAGCTTAACCACACTGTAGACCTTTGTTTTCTGTCCAATTAATTGCTCCACAACATCCATCTTATCAAGATCCTTACTTTTTCAAACACTATTTCACACGTTTAAGATTTTAAAAGCATCTGTGAGAACACAGACAAACCAACAACTGCCTTATCTTTAAAAAGTAAAATTAAGGCATTCTGAACTGTTAAGTTTTTTTAGTCTAGAATAACATTCAATAAATCTAGTGCTGCTTATGCTGAAATTTGCATAAATACACAAGAATCATAACTGGGTAAATTGTGGGACAGAAAATCATAATAATAAAAATAATAATAATAGTTATTTAAAAATAAAACAAGACTTGTTTATCTATCTGACAAAAAGCAGTTCAACTTTCAGAGATCCTTGTCAACCTCAGTTCTTACACCAAAATAAACTGTTTCTTTAATGCTCTGCAGAGTGAGTATACAGATCAATACAAGTCTATGGGCAACTACAGATTCTGATCTGCACAATAACAGTCTCTTTACAAGAATTAATCTCTTGGGACATTCTTAAAACCTCGATGCTAAAATATGCTGCTTACAGCTGAAATTGATTGCTATGTGTTTTTTAAGTATTCTGAAATTAGCCAGAAAAAATACAAAGAAAAAAAATTCAATTATTGCCTGCTATATTTTTGGGGGGTGTAAAAGCATTAGAGTTCCATTATTACGAGGTGTGCTGTAAGAATAAAGTTGAAGAAAGAAGAAGAAATTCCAAGAGTCAATCTACAAGAGTGAATTATTTAAGTAACAACCTGCATTTAAAATTCAGAACGGCACCAGCTGCTCTTTACATTATTAGTTTGGTATTTTTCTGATGGGGTTTTTTTGTGGTGGTTTTTTGTTTGTTTGTTTGTTTGGTTTTGTTTTGGGTTTTTTTGTTAGCCTATGTTATTAAATAAAATCAAGGATATAGGCATTCAAAATACAGACAGTGAAGAGAATCACTAAGGCTGAAGCCATCTGGAACCTTGTGACAGGGCCCTTGCAGTCGCACTGCTCCCCCCAGAAGCACTCAGCTCCAGAGCACAGGTCACACCATACAGAACATGCTTTTTCCCACTGGATCCCAGCTGCCTGAACTATGAGAACACTGCAGGAGACAGCACTAAGATACATCTTTTCTAGATCACAGCAAGCTCAAAACATCATTGTTGCAGCACTGCCACAAATCATAGTTCCTCCTAGCAAGCTGTTATAAAATATGCAAGGGTGAGCAAGGCAGAAGTGCCTGCAATCTTAATTACGTTTTTCCACTGTTAAAATGTGAGCCAATCAAATACTAAATCAGCTCTCATCAAGCTGAAAAAGAATGAATGCCCATTCTCAAGGTATCACAGATGTACTTTGTGCATATTTTTAGCCACACCACACAGCCAGGGTGCAAGGCCCAAGCCTTTTTACATATATATACACCAACAAAAAAAGACATATTTCAAAAATGTCTTTTTTCAACTTCTAAGTGAGACTGAAATAATAACAGCACAAAAGGGGTAGAGGCAGGCCACAAAGATTCCATGTGCCAGGAACCACCAACTTCACAAAGCACCTTCCTCCTTACAGAACACCTCCCTACAAAAATATAACTCGGGAGATCCAACTCAACTGTTTGATTTTAAGCTTCTATTTTTAAAATAAAAGTGACCTTTGCACTGAGGATGAGTAAAGCCTCTTAACGCAAACCTATCTACTTTTGTCTAGTTTATCCTGTAGTCTTAAGGGCTTACATCTTTGAATGTGTCCAAGCCCAAATAAAGAACCAAATAAAAAGATGAAAATATAAACTGCTATAGTGGCTATGAACAGATGATGGTTTCCATTCAGGGCCTCTGGCACCTCATCTGTTGCACAGTACAGAGCAGAAACCCATCTCACATGGAAAAGCAAGCTTTTACTTTGCAGATTCCTGTAGGAGCAGAACCAGTTAAAATATTTTCATTAAGAATTAAGCCAGCAACACACACTTGTCTTTCTGTGAAGACAGGCAGCAGGTGAAAGAACAAGTTCCAGTATTTAACTACTCCAAAATTATAAAAAGGACAGCTAAGCAGAGTTCAGTCCCTCATATCTATCAAGAAGTTAATTTCTGAACTGTCCTTCCATTTGAATCGATTCCTTTCAAAAATTTAACCATCACCTGTAAGTTCTTGCATAAATTTGATTTTTTACAAAATACTTTAATTTCAGAAGGCAAAAAAATATACCTTTTAGAAGACTGAATCACCCTGATTACTACTGCCTTGGGTTTTTTTTAAAGTAAAAGGTACATTACTTGTCAGAAAATTCATCATTATATTGTTCTGTCCTCATTACACTAATTCCTGGAAGGGGTTGCTTACTACAACTCACAACCAGGACACAAAGTAAAGCAGCATGCTTATGCATGTTTAAAAGCATTTTAACATGTTTTACACTGCACAGTATGACGTTTCTCAGGAATGGGAATGTGCTTTTTAAAGGACACTCTCTACAGGAATCAATTTAGTACCTTTATAAGCTAAAAGGGACTACAATACTTCCTTGCTTGCTGCAGGGATGCCAACTGATGATTCTGAAGATTTTAGTAAAATACATTTTCAGATGTTTTCAGATTCTGAGACACATACACTGCAGTATGTAAAATACAAACCTACCACCTGCACCAACAAGAACCTTCTGCTTATGGCATTGATTATCAAATTTCAGAATAGATGCCTAATTTTAAAAAAAGGAACTTTTTTGTACACATTCTTTGGTCAGATTTAAGTGATAAAGCAGTTAAATTGAAAGAAGTGTGTAAAAACTGTTTGGTGGTTATTCTCAAACAGTATTGAGTTGATTTTGTTTTGCCCTCAAAAAAAATTAGACAATCCTATCTGCATGAGTGTTCCTTAAACAACTGACTTCTGTTTCTCTTCCTTAAGTCATTGTGTTTAACAGAGGAAAAGCAATTGTTGGCTTTGACCTGCCAGTCATTTCTGCACGAAGACAGCCTCTGAAAACACACAAATTTCACAGCAAAACCTCAAACAAGCACAGTGGAAGAATGGAGGGGAGTGGTGCAGTACTTCCCAGGCAATGGAAGATGTTGGTGCTCAGAAATAAAAATACTGCTGTAACTGACCCAAAAAGTATGGTAGTGGTAGAACAGGAATGGTTATCTCTCTGCAGTGAACAAGTACAGAATATAGTCTCCTGAATTAGCTATCAAGAACAGACACTGTGTGCGCAGCTTACACTTCATCCAGTCCCTCAGGTCTACATTCAGTACCTTTTTCCCCCTTTCCAGCAACGCCTGGCTAGTGGGTTCACTAAGTGTGTGCCTCACTAACAGCATATCTGGAGACAAAGATAGGCCTCTCCCACTGTGCTCAGCTCTCCTTCCCTTTTTCACCTCTCAGATAGCAGCCTCCCTCTTGCCCCTGCAGCTGCTATCTGCCTTGCACCAAAAATTCTGCCTGCACACCCCAGTGCCAGCTTGTAAACCTCCAAGTGTATTCCCAGCTGCTCACACCAGCCCTTCCACAGCACAGGCCACCAAGTACTCGTGCCTGCCAAAAGTCAGATCTTTTACATATAAAACCCAGTGATTTTCAGTGTCTAAATGTTCCTGTAAAAATTTAATCAATTTAGGCTTATTCTGTGGATCTGCTACAGTTAAGCTTACTAGGTATCCCTCAGGTTTTCTTCCTTCACAGAAGTGGAAAAACACACCAATGCATTTCCTACCACCTCAGGCAGCATTCCTGCAGATCTTTGCCTCAAACCCAACAGGTTTCATGGTTGGGTTCCTCTTTCTCCCTGCAGCTCAGAGTCAGGAGCTCTGATCTAATTTCTTCCAGAAACAGACAAATAGATCTCACATCTCTCTTTCAGCAGCACAGCTTATTCATTTGCCTCTGCCCTGTGCAGAGTGAGTGGTAATCAGTTCCATTCTGCACCAGCACAGGTTCTCCATGAAAGCAAAATTTAAAAATTCTTGCAGAAGTTTCTGTGCCACTGAAATAGAAGACAGCAAAATTAGTCTTCTCAAGTGTGACCTTATGAACTGCCAGTTTTGAAGCACTATTTCAATATCATAAATTAACAGGTTATTTACATACAATAAGTACTCTCTGACAAATGTTTAAAAAAGCCTCTACAAATTCCTGCTCTAGCCTCTAAGATATCCCAATCCAACTCCAGAATTTCAGGGGAAAAAAGAAGAGGTTGCTCAGAGTCCATCATGAAGAGCTGTTTCCACAAGGGAGCTCTTTAGCAGTGAAACATATGTTCAGGCTAGCAGGGAACAGCAGTGGAACTGGAAGGCATCCTATCCATCAGTCCCAGTTTGCACATCTCAAACAGTGCAGTGTTTCACACACACACTGTATAAAGTAATTTGAGCTACTTCTTAGACAGCTACATACATATTTCTGCACTCAAATTCATGGTGACTATTTCTGCAGTGCAGTCACAGCTGACTCTTTAATTCAGTATAACACAACAGAAGGAGGAAAATATGTATTTCAGAATATAACTTATGTTCTCTCAGTCCTCTGACTTGTGACCAGATCATTTATGAAGGTCAGACGATAGAGTCTCAGAAGAACATAAAACGGAAGTCATATTTCTGTGACCAGATAATAAATAATATTCCTTGAGCCCTGAGGAAAGGCCATATCACTGCTAGCAGCCAGATATCAGTCACAAGGGAACAGGGCAGTCCAGTTAATCAATAACTTCACATAAGGCCACCATTGTGTTTTTGGTCTGGGCCTAAACTCGCCAGTTACAGCCCAAATCCACAAACAAACCACAAACTGCAGGATGTGAGGTTTCACAAAAATTGAGAATAGAAAAAATAAATGAAGAGTTAAGACTTGCTTTCCTTTTCAAAAACTCTTTGGGCTAAGATTTTGGCATGAGCTCCATTTTCAGACAAATCTAGACAGATCTTGCTGAAACATCATCACTGGAAAATAAGAAAAGCTTGCAAGGAAAAGGGTTGGTGAGAAGACTGTTCTCTTTTCTCCATACTTTTACTCTAGCACCATTACTTCACAAAAAGAAAGGTTTAAGATTCGGCCCCCTTACACCACAGCATGTGCTTATGTACAGAGAAACATCTATATTCAACAGAGGATGCTGAAATTTATGTGATTTAAAAAAAAAAATCAACTGGATAAATATATGAAAAAAAACCCACAGAAGACCATGAGGGCCATCCCAGGAGCTCAGGAGAGGCCCCTGCCCCACAAGCCCTGGGAGCTAGGGCAGTGCTTGCAGAGCTGCCAGTGCCATGCCTGGCACACTGCCACCCTCCTGCCCAGGCATTCCAGATCAGCCACGTCCTGCAGGAAGGGTGAGAAGGGTGGGGCTGGCACACAAGGCTTGGAGGTGCTGCAGCACCAGGACACAACAGGGCTGGGATGGAGCAAGATCCGGGCTCCAGCAATGCATGGACACAGAGTCCTCACAACAAGGACACATCAGGAACTGTGTTCCCTGAACAGGACAATGCACTTCTCTCAGCCAGAAGGCCAGGAACATCAAATACCCTGCCAGGCAGCAAGGCTGCTCTTGAACCCATTTTTCTTGCCCAACTGGATACACACTGGAAATAAATTCCTTCCGTAACTAAATTTAAGCGCTAGTGTTTTAATAATAATAGACACCTTTTACAAAGGTGCTTTACTGTACATCTTATTACCTTTCTATGCATGCCAAATACCCAAAATCAGATACCCAAATACCAGAACAGACTGGCTCACTTCCATGTTAACACGGCACTAACTAGACAGACTCACTAGATAGCATCTATCACAATTTCAATCTAAAAAATACACTAAAAACATTAGGCTGAACATTCTTACTTCATGAAGTAACATACTAGTTTTACCTCCCAGTTCATGAAATGAGTTTGACCCAACATCCAATGGAACGTACAGGTATTTTTCCACTGACCTATACAAGATCACATCACTTGACAATTACAAGGTTAATACATTTCATAACATGCTTTTAAAATATTAAATATTTGTCTCTTTCTGTAGAGTATTTTGGAAATAAAGTAGAGCTATAAATGGTTGCACCATAATTGCTGTCACAAATCACCACCTATACATTATATAACAAATAGGAGCCAAACAGCTGACGAGGTTCCAGATGCATCTGCTGCCAGAGTGGGGCTGAGATTCCTGTCATCCCCATCTTCCTGTCCCCACCTTCCCAGGACAACATCCTGACTCCTCTTTAGACACTTGTAATCACAGCTCTTTACAGAGCCCCACTGCAAACAGAGACTAAATAATTCCGTGTTTAAAAATTGGCACGGAGAGCTCTAAGCAGCCAAACAGAATCAACAGGTCCTGTAAATAATTTCAAACCATCTATACTAAAGACAGTTTCAAAAACACCACCTTACTTTCACAGATTGTGGCAAATCATTTGTGCAATAGCATGGTTCTTCCATTAGCACAATACATACGCATAATACTTTCTTGATATACTCTCGTCCATCAAAAGTGAACTGGTGCTGTTGGTTTGAAATACTTTAATGCTACAGACAAAAATTCTGAAACAAACCAACCCAAGGCACGTATCTCAGCTACCCCTGCTCCAAGCTCAAGTTCCTGTAATTCCTCTGCCTTCTAGGTGGTCTCAACTCTACCACCATATTATTTCCCTCAAGTGCTTCACTGGTAAACTATCTGAGAGACTATGTAATTTAATTAGTATAAATCATCAAGAAAACAAGAGGAGAAAGCAGCCACTGCTGCGCATACTTGGAAAGCAAGCCTGCAAAATGCATTCACTTGCCAGGTTTGTTTTTACCTTCTCTAAATCAAGAGAAATAAAGTATTTAACTGTAGCAGCATTAGCAAAGAAACCAGATTTTGTATATTTTACAAGCATGTTCTGTAAGACATTGAGAATCTGGCCTAGACCAGGAAGTTTTCCTGGCACAACTGTGGTTGTTAAAAAACACAAGAGGGAACATCATAAATACCAGAGCAGGTCTTGAGAACAAGTCTCCAAACAGGGAGTCATCACTGCTGCGAGGCTTTCTCTGCTCAAGGAACAGACATGATGACAGCCCAGTAACACTCATTATTCCATGAAGTCTTTATGCAATAGTTGAGCTGCACTTGCGATCATAATTACTATAATCAGATATTTATTGAATCTGCAGCCTGTTCCTAGAAAAGTTACTAATTTTTGAAAAAATATTTTAAGATTGTTTAAGGTCCAATTTAGACACCAGTGTGCTAAAGGCAGAAATATAAATTTCTAAGGAATATTAGCAAGTTACAAGAACCACAGTACTTTTCCTTTCCCTCGGCTATTTAATGTATATTAAATATGACTGAATGCTATGATGGGTATCACAGCCCCATTTATTTCAATTACTATTTACTAAAACTGTCAACAGTCAGATGCTCATTAGCACATCAGAATGTACACAGATGCTTATTAAACACAAGGATCTTCCTCAGCAAATCTGAGTACAGACGTGGTAAAACCTGTAGCATTACCACACAGAGCTCCAGCAGCAAAGTTGTTTTTTTATTAAATCACCAGTATGCTTGCTGTCACTGCAGGGACCAAGTTCACTCCTCAAACATAAGATACACTTGTGAAATATTTGACACAAAACTAGAAGAAATCTAGGACAAAAGAAATCCAGTTAACACTGGCATAACAAAGACTTAGGGTTTGCATCCAGGCACAAACACGGACTGGGAAAATGGTGTATGCATTGTGTCTAAAAAACACCTCTCCAAGGCAGATGGAGGTTTTTTGACAGTAACTTTCTGTAAGTCAAGGATGGCTTCAATTCACAGAAATTACTTCCACACCTTCTTCTGAGAAAATGAAAGGTGCAATACTAAACAATAAATACTTACTCTGTGACTTGTCACTTCAGAAAGCTGTATAAATTTATTACTGATGAAAGGAGCCAAGATTCATAGCTCATGAGAATTACATTTCCTCATTATCAAAGATATGAAATTAGTGAATAAGCTCACAGCACCAGTGAGCCTACTTACTTTACACATCTCGAGAAGTTCTAGCTGGGAGATTTAGAGAATATTTTCTTTTCTTCTCTAGGATAACCAACAATGTATTTGCACATAAACTTATTTGGCCTTCATAGCATGGGTCAACAGTTATTATAAGCAGTGTACTATGAGTAAATACAGTCCTAATCCAGGACTATTCAGGAGGATTCTAAAACTCCCACAGCAATGCTTTCTGTGACACACTTCACCTAAGTGTTTTCAGTTAGGATGTTTCTATCAGCAAGCTGCAGCCTTCAGCATATGGGGCGCAGCACCATGATTTTTTTTTTTTTTACTTCTGCCTAAACCTCATGCTGCAGTCCATGTGATGAAAACAGCATGGCTGTACTTGCCTCAAACTCAAGGAATGAGAAAACAGAGACAAGAGGAGCCAGCCAAGCAAGACTTGTTTACTCTCAATGAGGCTTAGGGCAAACCTTATCATTCTCTACAACTCCTTTACAGGAGGCTGCAGTGAGAGAGGGGCTAGTCTCTTCTGCTGTGCCTGCAGCAAGGACCAGAGAAAATGGCCTTAACTGGGACAGAGGAAATTCAGATCAAATATTAGAAAGAAAATTTTCAGGATTCAGGAGGTCAGGCCGTTTAGGGAGGTGGCAGAGTCCCTGTCCCTGGCAGTGTTTAAGAGGCTGGCACTGGATGATGTGATTCAGTGGTTTAGGAATTACAGCAGCAGTACTGGGCTGATGGCTGGACTTGGTGATCTTAAAGGTGTCTTCCAACCTCGATGATCCGACGGTTCCACATCCAGCTCACCACAACCCTGCACGGAGTGGCGCCTGCGAGCCCCTTCCGAGGAACTGGTGCAGGCTACCGTGCTCAGCAGGACGAACGGGGCGGTTCGAGCGGGGCAGGGGGACACACAACCCCAACACTGAGTGAGGCTCCTTCAACCGCAGAGGCGGAAACAGCCGCGGGTGCTGTCCCGCACCCAGAGCCGCGCCAGGGCCGGGCCTCCGCGCTGCCCCGCGGCCGTGAGGGGTAACTGGCCCCGGCCTGCCCGCCGGGCTCGGGCCCGGCCCGCCCCACCCTGCCCGCGTGTCCCGGGGGCTCGGGGCCGCGCGGGGCCCGAGCGCGCTGATGGCCCCGCCGGAGCCACCGCCCCGCGGGGGCGGAGCGCGGCCGCCCCTCGTTGCGCCGGGGCGGTGAATCACGGCCCGCCCGTCTCCTCCCCCCTCCTCCATCTCAGCAGCGCCCTCAGCCTCTCTCCTCCATACAAAAGCAAAATGTCCGCCATCTTCACAGGCTGCTGCCGCCGCCGCCGGGCCGGACGGGGCCGCGCCGCGCCAAGGGCGGCCCCGCCGCGGGGCCGAGGCGGCCGGGGGGGTCATTACCTTAATGCAGTAGGGCGGCTCGTCGAACGTAACCAGCATGTACCTGTCGCCGCGGCTGGCAGGGTCCCGGGCCCGCAGCTGCGGAGAGAGCGGAGAGAAGCGGCGTGAGCGGGGCGAAGGGGGCGAGGGGGGCGGCGGCTCCCCCGGCGCCGCGCACTCACCTTCATGAAGATCTCCACGGCGCCCTTGGCGATGTCCAGGTAGCTGGTGCCCAGGTACGCCCGCTGGTTCATGGAGGCGGACGTGTCTATGAGGAAGAGGAGGATCGGCATGGTCCAGGCAGAGCCCCGGCCGGCGGGCTCCCTGCGGAGGAGGCGCGGCGCTCGCCCGCCGCTCGCTCGGCTCTGGCGGCGCTGCCCGAGCTCGCCCGGACTCAACTTCTCTTCCCTGAGCCTCCACCAGCACCATGTGACCAGCGCGCACGCCATTGGCTGGCAATTATACCGACATTTGCATATTCATGGCGGCGCGCGCGCGCGCGCGGAGCGGGGGAGGAAGGAAGGGGGGGAGAGGGATAGCGGCGGGCGCGCGCGCGCCGCACCTGTCACACACACACAGCGCCCGCCCCGCCCCTCTGCGGGGTCCCCCGCCCCGCGCTCCAGGGGCCGCCCCGCCCGGCCCCTCGTGGACCGGCCTCTCACGGTAGGTGCCGGTCTCGATCCTGCCGTGCGTCCCCGGTACCTCCCGGTACCCGCGGCTGAGTCACCGCCCCGCCGCCTCACCTCGGCCCGCGCAGCCCTCCATGACTGGGGAGTATGCAGGAGCTATGTCCTGGTCTCGTGGAGCCGAGCGAAGCCTCTCAGAGCTCGCCCGGTGACATAATCGGCCCCGTTCCTGGTCTCCAGAGGTTTCAGTTAAGCACTGAATCCCCAATCCCCACATGCGATCCTTTCCCTGGTCAGGTAACAGCCATCTCCCACAGGCAGTGCCTGGATCTGACCATCACATGCTGACAGGGCACCTCACTCTACCTGGGTCAAGGCTGGATGGCAACAAATTAATTGTGGCAAAACTGAAAATACATAAACCCTGCAATATTTCCTACCACTCAGAGAAATAAAATTTAAAAAAAAGTATTGAAGTATTGTCTGAAAGGAGGGATCACACGCTCAATTGGCCTGAAAAGTCCCTCTGAGATCATCGAGTCCAAACGATGGCCCAACGCCACTTTGTCAGGCAGGCCATGGCACAAAGTGCCATGTTCAGTTTTCCCTTAAACACCTCCAGGAACGGTGACTCCACCACCTCCCCAGGCTGCCTGTTCTAATCACCCTTTCTGTGGAGAAATTCCTCCTAATGTCCAACCCAAACCTCCCCATACAGCTCAAGGCCATGTCCCCTTGTCCTGCTGCTGGTTGCCTGGGAGAAGAGCCCAACTTGCACCTGGCTACAACCTCCTTTCAGGTAATTTTGGAGAGAAATAAAGTCCTCCCTGAGCCTCCTCTTCAAGGTGTCCTGCTCCAACAGGCCTGGCAGCCACCACCAACAGCAACCAGGTAAGGGGAAGGAGGCTGAGGAAGTATTTAGCACTATGTGCACTCATGAATGCTTGTTTTCTTCTAGGACCAAATCCAAAACACACAAAAGAAGCACTGCCAGCATGTATCTTACTTGAAAATAATAAAGAAACTGATAATATTTTCCAGTGCTTTTAAATTCAAAGGCTTTTTCCACATATTATTTTGCCATTCATTTCAACAGCAGGCAGAATCAGTTTCAGTTCTCACTCCATTTTTGTGAAGCACTTGGACAATACTGTTGTTACACAACATCACAGGTGAATTCTAATGGCCCATTACAAAGCATTACAAAATACAAATGTTGGTAAAGATACCATTGCCCCTTTTGCTCAGAATAATCAAGAGATGTAAGCTAATTTGATTCAGGCATGTACTCATCCCTTTTGTCACCAGAAAAAGCCCAACACCTGCACACAGGACTTGCCACATCTCCATATTGACTTTAGAAAGACATTTGTCTTTTAAAAAAACATCTGCAGGTATTTTTCAAATAACATTATCTCATTAATTAATTCTATTGAACCAAAAGTAGGTAAGTTAAATAGTTGAAAAAGAATCCTGTCAAACTTGGAGACTCCATTCCATTATTCAGGTCCTCCATAAGTTGTGCATGTGTATCTGCAATTAAGGTTTCTGAATTTTAACTATCGTAGCAGAAAGGCCAGGAGGGATAAACAGATAAATATTTTTACGCAAGTCATTAGTGCACATGAATGGAGCCAGACTGAAACAAATGGGATTTGAATCTCTATAGATAAGATAAAAATGCAGATACTGTATTTTTGTACTGCTGCATGTTAGCCTGGAAAGATAACTCCTGGACAGGAATGGATTTGCAAAGACCTGAATGGAAACTGAAGGGTTGGTAGAAGATGCCACCTAACACCGCCAGGTCCTGGCACAGGGAACTCGATGAGGCCACCTATGCATTGCTCTCATGTCAGCCAGATGAGGTCAGAGACTCCTTCTGCCTCCAGCTGACCTCAGCCAATTCCAGCTGGCAGCCCAATGCTCATGTCCTGCAGCCTCCCTGACTGACTGTATGAAATGCTAAACAATTACAAGTTCATATCCTCACCATTTTTTTTATAATTCGAGACCACCAGATACCTAAAAACTGCTTCTTTCCTATCCAAACATAGTATGTAAAGGTCAAGATGAAACTCTTGTTTCCCAATTCACAGGCTGACCTTTCCAAGGGCAGCAGCAGGCAAGGTTCACATACTCTTTCTCTCTTGAGGATCTTGTTTTTTGGATCCTGCTTCAGCTGGACATCACAAGAGTTAAAGTCTAGCAATCTTCTAGACACAATGCAAGACATTTATTTAGTTTAATTAGACACTCTTTATTCCTGAAATTACAGACACCATGGTTGCTAACATGCATGAATACAGCTAGAGTGGCTTTTACTCCTCCATACAGTTTGTTTTTGCAGTGCTGACTTTCTGGCAGCTGTGGCAGCGGACATTCATCATCTCCATAAAGTTTAAACTTTTCTTGGTTTTTAATTGAAAATATGCTCATCTACTACATTTCTTCAGCTGCAATAGTTAAATAAATTGTCTTTATGGGGAAATTAATCACAACAGGTACAGCAGGTTAAGCTCTCCTATAATTAAATATTTTGAAATAACTTCTGTGTAGATATTCTATCCTATAGTAAAAAAGAACAGAATTCTGGATTGCTAATTCTAGTCAATTTTTGAACCAAACAGATCAGTGGTATTTTTCCCTGTTGGGCTGATAAAGTATTATTTTTCTGTTTCTTGTTCTAACACAGCTTAACATCTAAGCTGTTGCCTCTAACAGGATTTTAGCACTAACAGTTTGTTTCTTAACACTTTTATATTGCTTCATCTTACTTTTTTGTCACCTAGCTGCCTTCTGCCTGAACAAGTAATACACCTGTGAGACAGAAGCCATGCTGCTTTAGACACTGAAGGTGCTCAGCTTTGGCACTGATTAGCCACCTGAATTTGGGGCACACTGGATACATTAGTCACAAATTATCTACTTAGAATCTGGATCAACAGCTAAGCCCTTCAAACCTCCCTCTGCTACTGTGGCTCCCTATCTTGGTCATGTAATACAGCTGCCCTGATGACTTTTTGCTTAATTTAAAACACTTCCAGCCAGAATAGAAATGGTCACTGCTAAATCACTACAAAAATACAGATTAATCCATGCTGGGAACTGGGAGGTATGATCCCTATCACACAAAAAAAGAGGCTGTCACCAGATCTAAGGGACTTACTTGGCACCACGCAAGGTCCATTTTCAGTACCACAGTGAGAATTTAGAAGGGTTTTAGCTCTTAAGGAATCATAGATCTGTGCTGTCCCTTTCAGAAAGGTGAAATCCCCTGTTAACTTAAAGAATTTGTGTGCAGCTGGACCTGGGTGTGGAAGGTAAGAAAAATTGTTCTAAATAACAGCTCCTTCACAGTTATATTCAAGATGGCAGAAGCTGAGCAAATTCAAGTCCTGTGATATTGTGTGCTGTATCAGGGCAAAATATTCTCCCCTGTCAGCAGTTAGCTGCTCTTAAGCCACACACTAGAAAAGGTCAGGCCGCTTCTGCCAGTGTGTCACACAGCCCCTTCTGGAAAAACAAAACAGAAAAAAACCCCAAACCAACAAACACAAACAAAACCCCCAAACCAGTATTTTCCAGGATATTGCTCAGCAGGACTTTTTTTCTTTTCTGTAACTACACTGCAAACTTCCACAAAATTATAACTCACCCTTAAAGATTTCTGCCCCTTTCACTTGCTCTGTCTCCTTTCTGCAGTGACTCTACTCAAGAGTTTGGGAGCCTGATTCAAAATTTGCCTTTTCTCTGCTTTTCAGGTATGTGGGTTTGCAGATGGGAGGACAGTAATGGAAGCTGAGGAGCAAACCATGGCTACTGTGAGCCATCAGACATTGTGTAAGTCTCCAGTGGAGATATGCACCTGAATTTCTTTTCACAGGCTTCAGCAAATTCAGGAATTCCATTTTCAGCTAAAATATAAAGAACAGACTATGGATACATGCCCTGACTGCAGCACGTTTTCTGCTGATTTATTGACTGTGCATAAATACTGCACTATAACTGTCATATTTAACTACAAAAAGAGAGAGCTCTATGCTCAGGAAGATAATTCAGGGCAACTCTGAGGTTTTTCATCTGTCTTCCGTGTACTTCAGAAAAAGCAGCCACTTAGCAAAGGGGCAGAGTCCAGCCATCCTGATTTTCTCCCCTTTTCCCTCAGATGTGTTAACCCTTTGCTGTGCACAGTTCAGCAAGGTTTCCTCTTCCTGCAAAGTTTTTAGCAAGCACAGCTAATAGTGCCCAGAGTCCAAAGGTGAAAGCCAGATCCACAGCCTGCCTAACAGCAGACAGCTTAATTTCCATTTTGCTTTAAAGACCAATGAGAAGGGGATGAGGAAGTGATTGGTTGCCTAAGATGGGGGATCGTTTTGCAATACTGGTAGATAAGCAAAATTCTGACAAAATGTCTCCGAGGAGACATGAAATGAACCCACAAAGCAGCACTTTGAACAGCAAAGCAAGCCAGAACAGATTTCCAGATAGGCAAGGCTTTCCATATGAGAACAGGTTTCGAAGTCCAAGAGTCTCGCCAAGGAAGAAACAACACTCAGAATAAAAGTTTGAAAAATATTCTGGCTGCTGAAAAGGAAACTGAAACCTTCTCCTGTTTAGCAAACTGGAGAATTGTGTTACTCTAAACCTCAGAAGATAAGAAAAAAAATTAAAATTGTGCACATACCTGTGCAGGGAGATACAAAACCAAAAGTGTGTGCTTCAGCCTAGTGCATGTTTGTGATCCACCAGCAAATATCAGATTAATGGCCCCAGCCCCAAGCCCCCATATCTCCCCTTGCCAAGATCTCCCCTAGGAAAGATTTATCATCTCTTGCTGATAAACACTGGGAGACAACAGAGCTTGTTCTGGGGGGGTAAGAGAAAGGGAGATGGATTTGTGGCTGAGACAGGAGCCTTGCATCAGGCAGTCGCAGCCACGGCAAGCAGGGGCTCACAGGCAGGGGATGCTCCCACTGTAGGTGCATTTGAATTGACAGCCAGCCAAGAACTGCATGAAATTCCCCGTTACTTCCTTTTTACTGGTCTTATGCTAAGTGTTGCTAAGCTGTACCTGGGAATCAGGCCAAATCAGCTTGGGATCTTAGGATGAAAGGCATTAAAAAAAAAAAAAGGAAAGAAACAGAAAAAAATATCCAGAGTATTACCAATGTGGAAAGCAACCATATGAATTTAATGAATGTACAAGTGACAGGATTTGGATTTTATTACATTCTACAATGTAAAATATAAAGACAGACTAAAAAATTGCCACTTCTGAGGAAAACTACATCCTTCTGCCTGGGTTCCTGTGAGGAAGAGTCATAAAAGCAGCATTTCGTTACCAGAACTGAAACCTGAAAATACATATGTTTAAATAGACTGGAGCCAGCAGGGACTGGTTAGGAGAGTTGTTTTCCCAGGCGATGCTACACAGATTTGTGCCACCAAGTGAGAAGTTCACACTGTTTCATCTATTACCTATCAGAATTTATTTTATGGCAAAGAATACTCATGGGCTGGAGACCTGCTCTGAACTGACAGGATTTATCATAAAACAAAAGCCACACTTGGCTGTTTCATTTCTGGACACAGTTATGATTTTTTACTATATACACGGCTTGCCTGCAACAGAAATTCTCTCTTGCAGAGTTCAAAGTATCTCCCACAGAGAAAGTTTAGCTAACCTGACTGCACTCCACATGCTGCTTGTGCCTGATCCAAAGCAGATCAGACCCTGCTGGAAGCCTCAGCCCTCTGATTTCAGCTCAGCAAGTCACCTTTCACCCCTCACCATCATTTCACTGCACTGGGAACACCCACTGTCCCTCACTGGCATGGCACCTTGTGTCTTAAAAAAACAGTTGGGGACAGTCTCCAAAATATTTATGGGACACCACTCCATGGAATGTTAACTCTGTGCTCAGGGCACCTAAAGTAACTTACTGGTCCCAAATAGGAAATATTATCATTTAGGGATGAATATTAACATTTCCAACATATCCTTAAGAGATCATCATCATCTTACCGAACCAAACACTTCCATGACAGGAGTATGTCTATCATTATTTAGTTGTTTAATTATCGTTGCATTTTACTATAAGCAATTTTCACAAAATATTTTTTTTCTCCCAAAGGAATCCCATATTTAATCCTAAAGACTATTTATCATTAAAGAGAGTTACAAAAGCAGACAGAATTACCTACTTGGAACACAAGGTGCCACATGAGCTCTCACTGGTTCTATTACAGACATTCACCAGCACTTTCCATGGTTTCCTACCTTGGTTGCACCAGTTGCAGAAGTGCTACTTTTGTTGTTTTCACTATTTAAAAAAAAACAAACCAACTTAAAATTGTATCAGCCCTGCCCTGTAGTTCTCACCAGCTAATTTCAGCCATGATCTAATGAGTGGGTGGTAACAAGACAACGAGGCAGGACAGGATGGAAAGGCCCAAGCAGCACTGGGAGCTTAGCAGGAAACTCAGCAAAAAGCAAGTGCATGGGAAAATGAAACAAAGATCTTTTCATTCTTCAATAGATATATATTTTTTTAGATAGACAATAATGAAGAAGAAGAAGTGAAATAAAGCTCCTCTCCTGAGATATCTGGTATCTTCTTTGTAAGAAACAAATTTCCAGGCAGATCTTAGGCAGGGACACAACCTCATCTTTTGAGAGCAGCTCTCTCTGTAGGGACATGGAGAGGGGAGATGGCAGGAGGAGACAGTGCAGGGCAGCAGCACTGCCAGCAGCACACATAAGATGGGAAATCCAAAGAACTGAGACACAGCAGGAAGCAAGAAGTAGGTGTACAGAGTCTTGAGGAGTCAGCTCGAACGCGACAAGGTAGGAAAAAGGGGCACAAGGTGGAAGAGCTTTGTGACCTTGCCAGACTGAAAGGACAGCAAGGTGCTCCCTGCAGATGGCTGTGCTCAGATCTGGAGACATTTGCATTTGTCTCTCTCAGATGGAGTATTTGTGCCAGATAGGAGCACAGAAACTTCAAATAAAAATGTGTTCTCTTTTACTCCTCTGTCCCTTCAGATTTAGACATAACAGAAGACACTGTGCTTATTCTGGACTAAGTAGAATAAAACAGCCCTACTCTCTCTGGAGATGCTGTGTCCTGGTAGTGCTGCTGACCTTGCTCAGTACAGACTGAATTACTGAACTTCCTGAACTCTCAGGTCCCAGTTTTGTCACTTCCTTATACTCATTCAATTTTTGTATATTAAGTTGGAAGGTTTCTTGGCAACAAAGGAGAACTTCAAACCCAGACACTTCTGTTTATTTGCTGCATTCTCCTACCTAGTTTTGTATATGAACACAGTCTCAGACTGCAGGAGATTACAAGAACAACATTTTCTCTTCCTTTCAGAAGCTTTTGGTAATTTCCAAGAGCCAAAAGCTAATTATTTTGGCACAAAGAAGCACCAAAGAAACCTTTAACCATGGCATTCCTGTATAGGGTGTCCTTGACACTTTTGTCTGAATGGAGAAAAAAAGAGAGGAGTAATAAAAAGCTCACATTTATCTTTTTTGAGATACAGAAGTTTCACTGCAAGAAGAAATTAAATAGACAAAGGCTCTTCGGGCTGGAGAAAAAAAAAGATGACTGCAGAGGGCAATGATGGCAGTCTGTAAAATGGAATGGAAAAGGTAAATGCAGAGTAATTGTTCACTTTCTCTTGCAGTACAAAAGCTGAGGGGGCATCCAACAAAGGCATTTAGCAGCAAGTTTAAAACAGACACACCCAAAAGGAAATACTCTTTCCTACCATCCATAATTGCATTGTGGCAGTCAGTGCCTCAGGAGGTTGTAGAGGCTGAAAATGGATTTTAAAAGGCATTAAAGAAATTAATGTAGGACAGTGTGATCAACAGCAAATAAACACCATAGCTTTGGTGAAACTTTTGTGCTTTCAAACCCTTCCCCAGAGCTGGGAGGAGGCACCAAGTCATGATGATTCGGTGTGTGGCCTTTTCCTCCCTCCCTGAGCGCTGCTGGCTGTTCCTGGAAACAGCGTGGCAGTTCCTGTTGTTCTGTGAGCCCCGGTGTTGCACATCACTGAGGACCAGAAAGGTTCTCTGCATTCTCCTGCCCGACTCTGTCTTCCAGCAGACTCCCTCAGAGATGCTGCTGACAGAGCTTTGCAATCCAACGCTCCCTCTATTTTCCCTAGAGCAACCACACTTATAATTGTGCAGAGAGAGAATGTTGTGTTAGCTCAGGTTACACCAAGGAGAGTTTCAATCCTATGTTTTGGGCATTTAATGGTAGCATTTATCTCATATTTAAAGGGTAAAAAATGTAGCTGTCCCCATTATTCATCAAAACGCTTGTCAGTCCCCAATAATAATTCAGTACTTTCTACAAAAAAAAAAGAAAGACAACCAAACAACTGGTTTCCATGGCCAAGTGAAAGTAATGAGTACCTCAGACAGCAAGAAAAACCAACCAACCAAACAGAAAAACCAGAAACTCCACCCTGAAGTCACTCACTTTAATTTTTAAAAAATAGTATCTGCAATAAAGGATTTTATGTTCAAAATTCATATAAAGAACACAATTTTCCAATTATGATTATGCTTACCCTTTTATTAAAAACAGCTGTAATAATGCCAATTCTCATCCCAACATTTTCAAACTTCAATTATTCCCTATTCAGCTAAACCCACTGTGTTTGCAAGGAAAATCCAAGTGAACAGGGAGTTTGGGCCAGCCCTTTCCCATGTCGCAACACACACTCTGCAACACCACCGAGCCAGGGACAGGCAGCTTGTCCCTTATCCCCAGCAGCCCCATCCTCCTGTCACTCCTGTGCAAATCTCCCCTTTCCTCCCAGCACACACATCCTGTTCCCTCATTTTACCATCCAGCAGGACAGCAGAGGAGAGAAGAAAGCAGCAGACAAGGAGGAAGGGAAAAGGACATGGTGGGTAGTCAGTGCTGTGTACAGGCCTTGTATATGTGTATTTACAAGAAATGAAATTAAAAATTCAAGGGGGAAGACCACAAAAGCCTAGTGACAGTCTTGCAGAGTGGAAATCTGTGATGAGTTGCTGGTGAATCAAGGTTTCCACAGCAGTTGTATTCTCAGCTTAGGAGCAGGTTAAAATGAAAAATAGAGGCAAATGGTTACACTTGCACTAAGACAGGGGGATCCTGAGTTGTTCAGCACCCCTGGTGGTGTGGGTCTTCTGGGAAAGGAGTCACTGAGCCTGGACTGTGCCCCTCAGGCGTTTGTGTCTCAGCACAATGCCTTGGGGCTTCCAGCTAAGTGCTCACAAAGCCTCTTCCTTTCACCACTTGCTCAGGTCTCCTCAGTGCTCACATGTTAAGGAACACAGAAAATAAAATGCAGGAAAATGGATGGAGAAAAACTAAAGGAATAAACCTTTGAAAAGGAGTTATGAAAAAACAAACATAGATCAGAAGGAAAACAAGCAGAGAGAAAAACAGTTCTACAAGGTTCCTGCTGTTTTGAGGAGGAATCACTATGATGCAAAATACAAAACTTAATGCATTGAAACCATAAATTACCCTTTGATACACATAGCAGGAGCTTACCTGAATCATGTCTCAGTAGAACAATCACCTGATAAAACTAAAATCACCATAAAACAGAAGCTAACTTTTTAAATTCAGAAATTAGCACTAAAGAAAATATTTAGCCATGAGATTGCTTAAAAAACAGAACAGTACATTATATCTTAGTGTATCAAGGCAGAACATTTCAGAATGGTGGCAACAAAGGAAAAATTAGCCTCAGCTTTCCAAAGACACTTTCAGTGAAACACAGACGTTTCAGTTAATAGGCTTTGACTGTGGGTATTTTAGCTCTAGGCAGTCTTGCCTGGTGCACTTTGAGCTTAATTCTCTGAGGTATCAATCACTTGAAACTCCAGATGAACTCAGGAAGATCAGCAGCTGATGATAGTCAGAGTCAGGCCCAGCTGTTCCAAAATGGTTAATCAAAGAAGCATTAAAAAATGTGAATCCAGCAAGGTGATGGCAACCAGGGGTTCATGTACAAGAGGGCAGCAGACCCTAAATCTGATGATACTGCCTGATATCATGGCAGAGCAAAAAACAGAAAATAGAAAGATTTGTGTCCTGGTAGTGATATCCAAACATATTCTTTTCCAAATGCAGCACAAGCTGCAACATGCAGCACTCCTGCCTGAGGAAGAGTCCCTAGGCCTGAGGAGCAAGCAGGACAGCACCTGTAGCCATGTGGGTTGTGGCTCCTGCAGGGAATGCAGTTAGGGCCGGTGCATTCCTTGCTAATTAAATACAGTCCTAGGCTATCAGCCAATTATCCCTGCAACCCTCCCAGGGCCATGTTTGCAAGCCTCTGGTCAAATATGGGATATGTGGAACACTTGAAAGGTAAGTAAACTCAAATTTAAAGCCTTACTGTATACCAGATACAACCATTATATTTTTCTTACTTGTTTACTATTTTCAAGTAAAAGCAGCAAAGGCTGTCTGGACTCTTAACTTCCCATGGCTTGCAGAGACTCAGAACTCTCCTATGAACCCTTTGCTTCCAGGCTCTGGGACTGGCACAGCCACAGCACCCCCAGCTCCCTGGAGCTGGTGATGTGGCAAACAGGAAGGGCAATAAAATGAGGTGGGGCAGCGCTGCAGCAGCACCATGGAAAACTGCTGCATTTGCTGTGAGTGTAACGTGGAGACTCCTGCAGTCAGTGCAGCTCTTTGTCAAAGTACAAAATGAGAATCTTATCTTCCCCAAAGCTTTCCTTGAAACACTATACAGAGCTACCTGTGTACAAGCTTTATCCTCAGCTGCTCCTTTCCCAGCAGATAGGCAAAAGAGTGTGATCTGATTTCAGAGGCCAGGGCTACACTCTGCCTTCTGCCTCCAAATAGAGCTTTTCCCTAACACCATTAAAACAAAGCCAGCTCATTTAAGAAATAGGACTCTGTAGCAGTGGACTTTAGGGGTTTGGTGACAGTTCTTTCTCACTGAGGTTTGTTTTTTGCTCAGAGCCTAATCATGAGTTTTCCAGTGGTACAGAACATACAACTCAGCAAGACAGCTGACAGTGGCCACATCCCTCCAAAATCCAGTGATGAGGATTAAACAAGCTTGGTAAAAAACCTCGTTTTGTGATTACTCTGCAACCAAGAAAGCAGCTGGGAATGATTCTGTCACTACCAGGTCTTCCCACACATCCTGCTTTCATCTTAATTTTTATTCATTGGAATATGTAAATTTCCTGTGACATGGGCTGGAAATTGCTTCTACTGCATTTCCAAAAGACATCAGAGAATTTCAGTCACTGTGTCACACAGGCCATTAAACAAATTTTAATGGACAATAGTGGAAAAAAAATCTGAACCAAGAACTAGCCCAACAAACCCACAGAAAAAGTCAGTTCTCCCCCTGGAAACACTATTGTTATTGCTGTCAGGGTCAATGAAACCATAAGCAAACTGTTTCAGCAAGCCCAGCAGATTTATGTGTGCTAATATTCTGCATTGTTAGTGCAGAAATATTTTAAGAACAGTTAAAATCAGATGTAGGCAGGCCTCAAATACAGCAGCTGAACAAAAATTCTGTTGGCTTGAGTGGCAATGAGGCCAATCTGCTACCCCTCCAAAAGTGTCCCTTCCTTTCTGAATCTTGGGAGAGAAGGACAAACAGGTCACTTTTTGCAAACTCAGTGAAGAAAGTATGAATTTCTAGCCTAAAAGGCTAGGGAGTCTTTGCTGCTCCCCCAAGGGGACCCAAACTTTATCCAGTTCCTTAAGCCATCCCAGATGTCTGCCCCAGAATCCTGCAGAGAAAGGAAAGAAAATCCCATAAAAACCAAGTATCACCATGCTGGAAGAAGCTCTCCAGATGAGCCCAGATCTGATCTAGGATCGTAACAAATGGAAACACTTCTACCAGCCATGGCTATGGACATGTCATACATCTCTTGTCATAATTAAATTATTAATTGGCTTGAAAATGGAACCTTTTGTGTCTTACCAAAAAACTAAAGCAGGGAGCATAACCAACCAGCAAGACTGAGTAACAGAGACACTCCTGTTACTGGTATAGTTGCCAATATTTTAGTTTAGTGACAGATATTAGTCCCAACTGTTAGCAGTTGTATAAACCAATTCACATCCAACATGTTTCACGTGGTGTCAGTGTTTTATTCGCATTCACTGAGGAAGAAATCAGTGTCTAATTTGTAGGAGCCAAAGGCACTTTTGTCACTGAAAATCACTTTGACTGCTGCATGCCCCCTTTTCTTTGACTATTGGTAACAGGTTTGGTTTGGGTATTTGTTCTTTTTAATAGTACGCTTTCTGCCTTTTTAATCTAAATCAGGTAACACTTGTAGTCTGGTCTTACCTGACTCAGGGCAATACAAGGAATAAAAGGCAGAAATTAAAGTAGGACTTCCATTTCCTTACCTAAAGTTATGAGCTTTACCACTCTCCAGTGCTGCCTCCCTCACTGAAATAGTAAAATAGAAGTGCAGGCAGTTCTGGTGTTCAGATTACACGATCCCAGCCTTCCTGTTTTGTTGTTGCTCATTCATCCTTTTTATGTAACTGTTGCCTTAGCTGTGAAACCCATAAAGGTCAACTTGACTCTCAACTGTATCACTGGGAAGAGTTATCAAAATTGCACACAAAGCATACAAGCTTGCCACACATTTTCTTGAATTTTGGGAGAAAGTATCTTGGTAACTTTATTCTAAATGCAACTGCTTCAGTGAAAATACTTCTGCAATTCAATTTACTGCCTAAGATTGGGCCTGCAACAGGAGGAAGCTGTAAATAAATGGCACAGTCTTGCTAATGACTGTGTAGAGGGCAGAAATAAGGTCAGACAGCAGTGGTGTTGTTTTCACTGAATTCAGTGGATCTAATTTTTATCTCCCATCGCTATAATTTCAGCGGTACTTTTTATCGACTTTTATCCTAATATCATCCAAAGTATCCCAAGTGTTCATTGTTTCTCTTAGTAAATATTTCTTGTGAGTGTAGTAAGACTTTGGTGAGTTTATCAGTATTACTACCAAAAATACAAAGAAACTAAAAATAAGATACCAACTGCAATATGTATGTGCTCTATACTGAACTGAGCTATTAGTGTAATATTGGGGAAAGACTGCACTAGGCCAGGAGTTTTATGAGGATCTGTGTTTCATTTATGCTGGGAACACCTTTCCCAGCTAAAGCCCACTTTTACTGGAATGAAATGCTTCAAGCAATCAATAATTTTCTCAAAATTTCATTTTAGAGGAAAACTTCTGAGATCATCGGGTGTCTTGTTTCTATTTTCTCTCCAAAATAATTTTCCTGTGACATGTAGCACAGTGCTACTGGGGTACACCATGCTGCAGTGCAGGGGATTCTAAATTAAAGCCCACGTTTCAGTCTAACCATCACACCTTCATCTTCTGAGCGCTGCAATTTTACCCAAATAACAAATTAAACTTCACAAAACAGGTGCAAGGGATCTCTCCTTCCAGCCTTGCTGATGCTGTTTCTGTTTCTCCCACCTGTCCCTGGGGTGAGGTGGGTGCAGCCCAGCAGGGAGAACACAGCAGGGAGGCAGTTTTGGGGCTTGCTCTCCACGCAGGTTTGCAGCTCCGGCTGGCATCACTTGCTGTCCCCACGCTCCTTCCCGAGCTGCTGCTGGTGTCTGGCTGGGCTGCTTGGGCACAGCTGAGGGGGAGGTGGGAAGCAGCACGTGGAACTGCAGTGGGAAGGCGAGGGGGACCATGTGGAAGGCAGCAGGAAAGCTGCTGCTGGTGGTGGCACAGCACGCAGTGCTCACAGAAACCTCCCCGAGGCTCCTGGCACCTGCCCAGCAGAGCCCGGCGCTGAGCGTGGGGCTCAGAGAGTTTTGAAAGAAAGGTTACACACTTCAAACAGACAAAGATTAGGTCGTCACCAGGTTGTGGCCTGGTGTAGTTTAGATCCCTTAAAAGAAGCCATCACCCCTGAGCTGAGCCATCCCATGTAGGCCCTGCAGGTCTGCCGTGAAAACCCAGGTTATGCAGCAATTCTCCTACCAGTGCCAAAGGAAATCTGGGAACTTCATTGCTACCCTTGTCGCCACTGATATTTTCAAGACTTTCAGGAGGGAGATTATGTCTGAGAGCTGGTTATTAAATGGGGGGAAAAAAGCAAAGTCATTTAAAATAAATTTTGTTATGTTTGCATTTCAGAATAAATGTAAATTTGCACCAGAATTGACGTGGAATGAGACTTACAAATGTGTTGGTACAAGGCTGCACATGAGGTAGTCACAGATGATTGATACAATGACTGATACTATAATTTAGCTTTTTATGCAGTTTAAATGAGCACTCAATTCTGTACCCTTAATCACAAAGTGGCATTTCATCTCAGGAGTAGCCAGCTGTAGTTCAATAAAAGAAAGGCTGCCCAACAGGAATAGGCAAAGTAGGCTGAGGCCTCCAAAAGAACCAAGATCAAAAACATTATTTGAAAAATGAAATATTAATATGGGCAAGATTTCCAACTAAATGTTTCCTTTGGTATTTGTTCAAGTGAATGTTATACCTCTAGTGGCAGCAGAAGTGAATTATTTAGCATAATGACGATGGAAAATTCAGACTACAGTTAAGGAGTCTCTACGTCTTGGCTATAGGTGTGTACATACAAAAATGTGCGTCAGTTTTGAAAAATGAAACCTTAAATCCCCTTGTCAATAATTCACATTGCTCAGAGCCTGGAAGTGGAGCAAGAGAGGATGAGCAAGCCTTTCCAAGTTAAATATGGTGATTTGCCCAAGTAAAATGGCAGAACCGAGGCTTCCACACAGAACTGGGATGCACCCGTGGCTGTGCTGAAGTGATGGGGTCTGGCCATTACCTCCCCTCAAAGGAGAGCTTGTTATAAAAATGCAAATGTGCAGCCTGTCCCTGCAGGCAGGAGGGAAGGCAGAGTGCACACTCCAGCTGTTCTGAGAGGGAGGCACACACAGCAGGCCTGGGTGAGGCTGTGGCAGTGCTGAGAGCCCGGCTGTGGACACGTGTCTCCTCCCAAATGCGGCTCTGTTGACAGCACAGTCCTCCCCCAGTCTGCCCAGAGGCTGGTGAGCATTGCCCAGCAATAGGTTACCACCCCTCTGATCTGGATAGACTTGTCTGAACACTCCTTAACCTATTTCAGTAAAAAATCAGCTGGGCCAGCAAACCATTATTACTTAAAATGTTAGGCCATGGTTGCACAGAGATTTTTTCTTCCCTGCAAAGCAAGCTCCATCCATTTCTACTCCCTTTCTTTGCGTCTGCTTTGGCTCTGCATTCCCACCCCACAGGTCTATGCACTATTTTGTCTATTTCTATAAACCTAAGTTGCTGTTGGGGTTTTTTTAAGTTTGATTCCCCCAACACTCCTCATTCACTTAAATAAATTTTACAGACTGTGCCAACACATCAGAGGGGTTGGAAAAAATCGTCAAAAATTCCCTACATCATCTTTGTGTTCGGAATAAATGTCTTGAGGAAACCATGGTCTAACACACCCTAATCCTCTTTTGGGTTTGATCTTTGGTAAACTACATGACTCTGGTTATTTTACAATCACAGAACAATGATCTTGGCCTTTTCTTAGTGTGACCTCCTCCAGATCCACCAAACTTGGCAGATTCTCCACAGAAGGGGTTTTGACCTGGGCTTTCATGTAAGGAGTTCAGGCTGTTCATAAGTGAAACCCTCCCATGCACAGTTTGGAATATGCCCAAGGCAGGTTGCTTCTAACGCCTGGAGGCAAAGGGGTCACTGTAATACCAGATGGAGAAATAAACCCTAACCAGTGTGTGTGCAAATCAGGCACAGGTAGGATCTGCATGTCCTCTTTGAGCCAGAGCAGGTAGATTATCTGCACTCTAAGCTTCTCAGTCGTTGGTGGCAGCAAAGCCCAAATCCAGAAGCATTTTGAATTCCAGGTCAGAGATCAGCTCCAGCCCAGTTGCCTCCTGGTCTCCCTTTTCTGCAGCATGTTTGGAACGTGTCAAAAGCTGCACAAACTAAACACAAGACCATCTGCTTAGCAGCAACAGCAGCTCCTTGTCCTCGATCTCTAGCCTTAGAAAATCCCTTGTCTTGGTCTTGCTGACCACACTAAAGAACGAGTTCAGCAGGAAGGACAAGTGCTCTCCAGAGTAATTCCCAGCAGAACTCCACGAGGAAGCCTGGAGCCTGCCTTGGCGCCATGCTCAAGAAACAGAGCGTGCAGTGTGGAGAGCCCTTCAGAGAGCAGCCAGGAGCAGAGGGGGAAGGACAAATGGTACCTGCAGCAGCTTTTAGCAGCAAATCCAAATATCAGGGCAGGCATTTGCTGAGGCGATAGCAAAGCTGTTGTGAGGCTGCCCTGCCTCCCCTCCCTACAGCTGCACAAAGACTCAGTAAGTCACACACAGAGAATGCTTGAGCAGTGGAGGTGCAAAATGAAGCGTATTAACTGAAGCTTTTAATAAGATTTTGATAACAATGATTTTTATGTTAATCTCTAAAGAGTTTGCTTTTGTAACATATAACTGATAAGCATATAATCTAGTTTTAATTTAATCTCTGCAGGTGTTTCCCAATGGTAAATGTTAAATTTTTATTGCTTCCTTAGGCAGTAATAATAGGAGAAATGTCTGTAGGGCTCCCACCATCCATTTGTATGCAGATAGCATCATATTTTATAATAGCTGTAAATCTGACAGGATAGACTCTTACTGTTGATATGATATTATAAATATGTGTCAACACTGAATAAACATCTTTGAAAGGAAAATAAAATAGAGATGTTATTAGAGGTCTAATGAAACAACCATAACTGCTTATTTATAAGAGATGTATGCGCACATCCTTGGGAAAAAGTAGAGCCCATGCTGGGTTTGCAGCTTTCTGATGAGCAGGACATGGAGATTCTCAGCAGGGTCCTGCAGACAATGCAGAAATAGATCCTACACTTCATAAAAATGATGACTGTCTATAAACCTCTAAATGTTTGTTCTCTCTGAGGTTTCAAAATGATTATAAATACCACGGTGTCTAAGACTCAATTATGGCTTCTTTCATACAGCTTAGGAGCACAGCACGTCAGGAGCTCCCACATGAAGAACCATAAGACACGAAGAACAAGGAAGTGAACCCTGATGCCTGCCTGAGGTGTAATGCAAACACATTTTGGGTAAAATTCACTCAGTATGAGATCTGAAAGGGACTTGATCTCTTAGATCTTACACTTAGCCTTATTCACTGAGCATGCATGAAACCTGCCCTTGTTTACATTGAGTATTTTAAAGACAGCAACACTTTGAGATGCATTTGCCTGAAATAATCTTATCTGTTCTGCAGCAAATGTGGCTCTCTGGCATGCTGTGCTTACTGTGTCCATAGGCAGTGGACCTCAGGGACCCAGCAGCACAGGCAGAGACCTGAACTAAAAGATTCCTAAGATGGAACTGGCTTGGCTCCAGCCAGTGGAGAGCATGGGCACAGAGAGCTTCAAGCTGTCTTTAACTCTCCTGTAGAGGCATGCCCTGGAAAGGATTACACTTTAACAGAAGTCTAGATATTTCCTCAATGGTGCTGTGATATGTGGCTCCCAAGGTCCACATCATTAGTCATAAAAACAAACAGTCGGAAAAAAATACACACAAGTTCGTCTAAGTCCCTAGTGACAGGGAATGGGAATACAGCTCGCTGCCACTGGAGGGGGGAAATATGAAAACCTGCCACATAAGCAAGTAAAAAAAAACCAAAACACTTTTGCTGGTGAATTAAAGTTACAAAAACAGCTTGGACAATTTAGGTTAAACAATTCTTTCTTCTGTTGTAAGTCAGAACATGTATGCTGCTTTAGGGTGGTAGTTTAAATGCAGTATTGTTTCTTCTGCTAGTCTTTAAAAGTGAAAAAAATATTTGTTATGGAGACCTTTTAATAAATTGGTAGTAATTAGAAAGAAAAGTCCAATAATTTTCTACAGAAAGACAACACAAGTGCAAATGGAAAGGCAGACATGCCACTCCCTTTCCTGAGTTAATTCCAAGCCAAAGAGGATCTGCCACATTGTGCCATGGAGAAGGGAACTGTCAAAAAAACCCAAAACATCACATTAAGAATATTGATTAGTAAGAATTAAATGCATTACGAGTATTGGTAAGATTCAGATATATAAAGTGTTTAGCTCTCTCCTATCTGCTTGTTGTTTTCACATCAGATTTTGTAAACATACAATTTAACCCATGTGACTTCTTCAAACTGAGGGTTCATTAAAGGAGGCCCCTCGTGAAGTGTTTGCAGTCAGCTTCTGCAGCTGCGCAGTGCCAATGTCCCAGGCTCACTGGGCTAGTGCTGAATACAGAACCCAAGTGTGGTACCTTCTGTTATAAATGCTGCACCATGTCCTTCTGCCATGACAGAAAAAGTGGAATATTTTACTAATCAAGTGTGCAAAATTACAGGAGTCAGGCATAATGCTGTGTTTCTGACAACTTAGGTAAATCTCTTTCATGATAAATGAGTTGTGAATCTCCCATATGAAGTATTTAAACAGATGGATAATCACCACAGCAACCAAAACCACCACAGAGTCATTCAGGAGCATTTCATCTCTGCACACACCACTGTCAGGTTTCATGCCATAAAGAGGCAATATTTTATGTAACAGAAGACTAGCCAATGCTTTTAGGTAACTCACAGCATGGGTGACAGAGGAAGGAGACCAGCTCAGTTTTCAACAGGTGGATACAAACCTTATCAAATGTGACAGAAAAAAGTTGGATCCTGGGGAGCTTACAGAGGCAGACATAACAGCTGCTTTTAGAGAGTCTGAACTTTCTTTGTAAATGAACTGGATGAACTGGAAAATACCAATTTGTCTAATTAATGTGCTTTTAAGTCTAGCCATTTGAGATTATGTTTTTATTTGATCATTCTGTTTGTTATTAATTTGAATATCTCTGAAGTATGTTTATGTCTGCTGCTTCTTCTCAGACAGGTTTCCAAAATGAGGAACACCCTCTATTGGATTAATACTCAGTAAAATCATAATAATTTTCTGAAATCCCGAAAGGCTGAAGTCTGATAATCTTTTTAAAAACAAGAATTCCAGTTTACTTTTAAACATGTAAAAATCTGAACTGATTTACACTCATCAAGAAACAAAATATTTTGCCAGTTTTCACCGCATACATTTTCAGAAATTCTGGCAAGATTATGATTTATCTATATAATAATTTAACAATATAATTTAATTTGTGGCTGTAAGACTGAACTTCTTAATGAACCGTAAGATCTGCAGAAAAAGGTGAGTGCTAGTACACACACCTTGCCTAAGTTGGAAAATACATTTTTTAGAATTTCTTTAATGTCTTCCAAGATTTTAAATATCTTACTTCCTGTTCTGGATTGTTTCATTGTTATTGTGAAACACTCATGGCTGCTGTGTTTATTTCACCACGGACGTGCGTTCATTTCACTGAAGGGTAAAGTTTGGTAATGGGTAAAAGATTTTGCAATCCTGTACTGGGTGGCTCAACATAAATCTTAATTATCCCCTTGACTTGCAACAAAAACATTTTGCTGTACTAAAGATCTTAAAGTTTGGGATGATGCTGGGTGGTGATTACAAGTGGATTTGTTTGTATTATACAGAGGGGAAGTTGGGGAAAAAACCAAGAGAAGCTGGTATAGTGGATAACGCACATGTTATAGTGGATAATGCACAGTACGAGCTGAAGTCCACAAACAGTCTAGCTGAATGAAAGCACATTAAGTAAATAAGAGGAATAACGAACAAAGGTAAGAGCATGGAAGTGTTTACAGGGACAGCGTGTCCCGTTTAAGCCGTGCTGCTGGATGAGCAGGCGGTCACGCCTGGATGTTCGCTCGCAAACCCTTCTGCTCTGGCTCAGCCCGGGGGTGACACTCGCCGACCCTTCCAGCGGGGACCTGCCGCGATGGGCGGCATCGAGGTGAGCCCGCAGGGCAGAACACACAGCGGGAGCCGGGAGAGGGGCAGGAACCCCTCCGGGACGGGGCCAGACCCCGGGAACCTGCCACGAGGAGCAGTATTATTACAAACACCTCCCCGCAGGTGAGCGGCGCCGGGCCGGCCGCTGCCCGGGGAGCCGGCGGTGCTGCGGGCGGGGAAGCACCGCCGAACGCCGCGGTACCGAGCCCGCCGGAGCCCGGCGTGCCGTCCGGGGCAGCCCCGACATGGCGGCGGGGGCGGGCGGCGGGCGGGGCGGTGACGCGGCGGCGGCGGCGGCCGGTCGGTCCCAGCAGCCCCAGCGCTGCCCGCAGTGACGGGCGGACAAAGGGGCGCCGCGGCAGCCGGCACCAGCGGCCCCGGGCGGGTGAGTGGGGCCGGGGGGCGACAGCGGGCACGGGGCGGGCGAGCGGGCGGCACCCGCGGCCCGGCCTGCCCGCCCGCCGCGCGCCCCGCGGGCGCCGCCCTCCGCAGGCCCTGCGGGAGCGCGGCGGGGCCGGGACGGGCAGCGGGGCGGCGGTCGCGCTCCGAGGCCCCGGCCTGGAGCCGCTTCCCCGCGGGGCCGGGACTCGCTGCGGGCGGTGCGGGGCCGGCTGCGGGGCCGGGGGTCGCTCCGAGGGACGGCGGAGCGCGGCCGGGGCTCGCCGCGGGCGGTGCCGCGGGCCGGGCCGGGCCGGGGGCGGTGCGGCGGGGCCGGGCCGGCTGCGGGAGGCGCCGTTATCGCGCAGCTGCCTCTGCCCGTATCGCTGCTGCTCCTCGCTGGAGAACAAAGAGGATCAATTAAGAGTGTGCAATTACCGCCGTGCCCTGCCGGCAGTAGGCACGGCTCGGAACGCCTTTACTCCCGTCGCTCTCCCGGGGAAGAGTGCTCCCTCTGTTAAGCCGGGGCGGTTTGGGGCCACGCAGCGCTAATGAGCACAACACACGTTTAAAAATCCGCCAGTTTAGTGCATTAAACACAAACTTAAAGTGGGGAAATAGAGACTAAAGCACTTGTGCCCTTGAATGACTTCTCTAGGATCCTTGCGAACCTGTAGCAGAATGGATCAGAAGCGATGCACAGCTGTTACTTAATTTTTCATTGCTTTTCCTGCCTCTTAGTTGTATTTGAATATTTCCTTTTGTTAGTCACCTTTTCAGCATTTAAAACAATAATGTGGTCCTAATAAATTTTGCTGTCAGTGTCAGCATGATTTATGCGTGTGTTCATCCATGCTAATAGTTAATGCTCTGAGACTATTTCATTTTACAGCATCCTGGACACAGTTACTGGTGACATTTCTCATCATCCTGTGGAGGGGTAAACAGTAGCAATTTTGCAAAGTATCAGAGCAGTTCTGCGGGTTCAAAGGGGACCTTCCGCCTACTGAAATACTTTGTAGAATGTGTGTGCCTTCATAGATCAGCAAATTGAGGTGAGGTTAACCAACTTGCTCAAGGTCATGGAGTGTCAGTGACAGAGTTAGCAACAATGGAATCCAGCCATCCTGGCTGCTGGCTCTGTGCTCTCATCATTGGGTGACGCTCCCAAATAATTGCAGGTAGTTTAAACATTGGTTTGCGTAAGTGCATGTTGGAGGCCTTCAAAACATTTTGGAGAAACAAAATGTTTATGGTGTGCTTCAGATCCCGTGCTGCATTTTATATGTAGCTTAAGGTGATTGCTCAGCTTTGCATAGGAGGGAATTTTGAAGACTTTGCGGTTTATTTGGTAAATATGTGCTTGAAAAACATCAGTTTACTGAGTATAAAGTGTAGAAAGACTTGTGTAGATTTAGGAGGTAGATCATGAAATGTAACAAAAGTAGATTACACTGTAATTAGGCAACTTTTAAAGCAGCAGTGTAGAGGCATGACTGTAAAGAGGTTTTCTTCTGAATGAACTGTTTACCCGATGACATTCTGTAGAGTTATTTGCAGTTGTTATGAAGAAAAACAACCAACAAATGCCCTGGGAAGCCATGGTGATGAGGCTGTTGGAAGTTAAAATGGGAACAAAAAAGTTCCTCAGTTGATTTATTTATTCAACAGATACTTGTTAAGTAAAAACAAATCACAATGGATGTTATTTCTGACCCTGGAGAGAAGTTACATTTCTCTTTGTGTTTTTCTCTGTCAAGTTAAATTTATGAAGAAAGGGATTTCAAAGGAAACACTGGCAGATCTGTGCTATTGTGACACCAGCAGTATATATTTAGTAACTTCATGGAGGAAAGATCCCTATTGTGCTGAAAAAATATCCAGTGACAGTTGTTTGTCAGGACTTCAAAGGGTGCTGGGAAGTGAGCTGGCATTGTTCAGGTGTTGCATGCTGGCCCTGGCAAATGTTACCTGTGACAGATCCCTGCTCCTGTGGGAATTCCATCCTGGGAGAAGCCCATCTGTGCAGTGCAGATCACAGGCCTGACACCACAGATCCTGGGCTGGGACAGTTTTGCTTCTACTTACCTTTATGTGCTGCAAGTATGTTGACCACAAAATTTAGTGGTTGTGGTGCAGTGGAGATGCAGAAGAGCAGCAGCTGAGTTTCTGTTCATGAACTGTCTGGGGTACGTGACCTTATTCTCACCGTTAGAGCTGCTGTGGGGTTAATCTGGGCAAAGAAGTTGTGGTGGTAAAACTTCTGTTGTATTTGTGGTGATACAAACTTCCTCTGTAAAAGTGTTGGCAGCTTCTCGTTGATGGGAAAGTTGTGCTGTTATCAAGAGTATCAGTACTAAACCATCACATCTCCCTATCATGTGTGTCGTTTATCCATCAGTCTTTGGGAAAAGTGCTTTTACTGCTGTCACTTGGTGAGATGTCCCAGCAAGGTGACTTCTAAGCTAGAGCTGTTGTCTCAAAAAGGATGCTGGTTTGCTTGCTTAGGAATACAGAAATTTATACCCTGAATGACACTGCTGTGTCAGGAGATGTGTCTGCTGTAGGCCTGCCACATGTTACTTTTGCAGGTTGGGGCAGTAGCTCCTCATCCAGCCAAGTTAAATAGGAAAAGGAAGCAATAATGGGATATTCTTTTTTAAGATTGGTGGCTTTCCACATGCAGGTTGTGGGATCCTGGGAGGTGTGCACAGTGTTTCACACAGATGTGTAACAAAAATGAGCCTGTTGGTAGGCATAGTGATCCATACCTACTCTGATACTGAGAATTGTGGGGTTTTGGACACTGAACACTTGCCATGGACTGAGCTGAAGAAGTTGAAGATGTGGGATGAAGCCAGGAATTGGAATGAAACATGCAGTGTTTAAATAAAAAGCTAAAGCATCAAAATCATACTGATTATTATAAATAATACTTGAAAATTTTATTCAACATAGTCTATTAAATTCTGAAGCAGTGCCTTGCTGTTGGTTTAATGGTAGCTGAAAACATTTATTTCAAAAAAATCTCTTTTGTTAATGTCAAAATTTGCCTATATTTCTGTTACACATGGTGTGCAAAGTATAGATAGATATGAGAACCAAAGATTCCAACATATTCTTACTGCATACTGCATTGAGCTAACTTTGGTAAAAGACGTTTAAATAAATAATTCTTAATCTTCTGCCTATGACAAGCATCAAAAGGTATTTTGTATTCCTGTGTGCTGGCAGTTTTTCCACATTAGCTTTTCATATAGTCTTAATATGTTTGACAGGAACAATGAAACTCACTTTGCAAGAGTGCATGAAGTTGTTCAAGAAATAATACTTACACTTGCTGTACAAAGTCATTCCAGAGTTTGTTGATTCTTCTGAAACAAAAGGGATTCGCTGTAATTCCAAGAAGCACTCAGAACCCAAATTACCACTTAGGGAGCCATTTCTTTTTCTAGACTCTTCTTAATAAGGTAACAGAACATCAGCTTGGAACACTGTCATTGGGGATTTGTTTTCAGAATATTATTAGTAGCATTTCAGTGAAGTGGAAACAAACCTGTGCTCTGAAAAGGAACTGGATCATGGGGAAAGACATTCCAGTGAGATCCATGAACTTGAATTCTACAGGGATAATTTGCTATTTTAATAACTAAATAAATCAAATTAAAAGCTTAGTTTGTGAATAAGAATCAGAACCTGTAAACCTGATGGTAGGACAGATATACTTTTGTAAACACATGAATGTGTGTCATGTTTCAAGTATGGAATATGTATCTGGTGCTTGGAAATGTGATCGTTGTGATGTTTAGAATGCGGAAACAAGTGTTTGTTTTTGATTGTTCATATGTTTGGGCTATTTGCTGCTAGAAATTTCAGAAGCTAAATTCTTTAAGGTGCAACTATCCAGTGTATTGAGCTGGAGAACAGGTAGAATGTACCTTATTGTAAAAAGCTCTATGGGAAGTGGAAATGACATCTAATGAATTAGTAGGAACTTTTTGTTGTTTCAATACTTTTTGCTATAAAGTTAGACCTCAAAGGACACCTTCAGTTTGATAATTAATCTATAGAAGCTGCAGTAAAATATGACCTTCTTCAGGGGAGGAGAAAGACTTTGTTCTCTCTGTCATGTGTTGAGTCAATGGTATGTGTGCTGAGGAGTCTGGCCTTAATTTTATTTTATTAATTACATTTGGGATTGTTTCTTGGTTGGGTCATTGGTTGTGGTTTTAGTTCTGGAATGTCACTCAAAATAGAACTGTGGGGGGTGGCAGAGGGAGAATTGTGATGATTGTACTTTGGGTAGAGGTAGAGGTGGTAGAAAACCTGTATCTCTTAATAAAACAGTGAATCCCAAATCTGTTTGCTGTTACTCATCCCAGTCATTTTTCCATTCATTACCTGTAACTATGCAGTTGGAACAGGGAGTTTGGTTTAAACAAGACCAAGGTGTTCCCCATTCCTTTGTTCTGAATCCCTGGGATTTGACATACCTGAGTGCCTAGGTGAGGAGATTCCTAACCTGTTATACCTCATGCAGGGAGGTCATCCCCATGGAAAGGTTCCTGCCCAAACAGTGACTCCTGCTGCCTCAGTGTCCTTGCATTTCCTCATTTCTGCTCTCGTGTTTCTGATGTGTTGCTGTCCCGAGGCAAGAATGGGATTTCTTTCCGCTGTCATTGTTTAGTTTGTGTTGCAAAGACCCAGCATAAGCAGCCCTAGTCATGGGCTGGGCCCCCAAATGCTGCCATGATACACTGGAGAGGTGCTTATCCATTTATTTTGTAGCAGTTTGTTAAATAGATGGAAGCCCAGTGCAAATATTTTTTTCTGTTTCAGTACTTTTGAAGGAACATAAGTAGAGGTAGATTCATAATCAAGCATCATGTTTTATATTTTTGCACCTTTGTTAACTGCCTCAGTTTAGTATAGACTTATGGAAATAATCTTCTTGCCTTTTCTCTTTTTTTTTTTCCCTTTTTTTCCTTTAGAATTGCCAAAATGCTTTGGAATTCTTAAACGATTCAAAAGCTGAAGTCTCTGAGGATACAAAAGCATAAGAACACAAGAAGCAGCAAGGAGGATTCAGTGCCAATGCAGCAACAAAAAAGACAGCCAGAGTTAGTGGAAGGAAATCTTCCTGTTTTTGTTTTTCCTACAGAACTTATATTTTATGCAGATGACCAGTCAACACACAAGCAGGTGTTGACTCTATATAACCCCTATGAGTTTGCCTTAAAATTCAAAGGTGGGTTTCTTAGGTTAAGTTCTATTTAAGGGCTAGTTGATGATCTTGAACAGTCCAATTATAATTAATGTAAAAATCATATCTGTGACAAAACCAAACTCTACATGTCTCTCTACATGTATCTGTTGCTGAACTGGTGATGTATTAGTTCATGATTTGTTACCACTCCTGTCCTTTTCCTTGCAGTTCTTTGTACAACTCCAAATAAATATGCGGTGGTGGATGCTACTGGTGCAGTGAAGCCTCAGTGCTGTGTTGATATGTAAGTAGAAGTTGGCTGGGTTTTTTCCTAATGTATAACATTTTATTACCTTAATTTCCTTTGTTATTTAAGAGGTTGTAAATGACAGCATGCATGTTATAATACATAAGTTGGATAAATATATGTTTTCCTAATCTCCTGTATGCTCGTGGCTGTGATTTTTGCTGTTCTTTCCCTCTAGAGCAGAGGTATTACAATATTGGAGGTATATCCTTCTTTAATTTTGCCTTTGGGCATAAATAAAATGCCAGTAAATGCATCTTGTAATGTAGTTTGTAAACCAGGAGCGAGAGTAATATGAGCCTTCTCTGAGCCCCTTTTTGTTAGAAATAACAAGAAAAGCAAAACCCCCAGGGTTGAGATTTGTTTGTGAGAAATATTTGTTTGCAGATTGGCAAAATGGAAATGTATGCAGTTCTACTGAGCACATTTCCCTGGGCCATGTAAATAAAGATAGTTTTGCCTACCTTTCACCCTGACCACCCATCTCATTCTCAGATCTCTGTGCCTGCCCTTTATCTCTCCTCTCAGGTCTCAGCCCAGTAACTCAGAACAGAAGGAGGCTGCCTAAGTGACCCCAGTAATGTACAGGGTCTGTAGGCTGCTGAAAGCTGAAACAGAGTAGGTGTATAAGCTAAAATAGACCAACTCTTTTTATATTCTATTTGCCCCATTATTTCTGTGGCAAATAGAATATAAATAATATGCAGCTGAAGAAAATCTGCAGTACCTAAAAGACCAGACTGAACTTTTTGAATAGACATTTTCTAAACTGTAAAACACCACCTGGACTCTCTGTCTAACAAATAGCCATACACAGAAACCCTTTGTCAGATAAATAATAACTGCTCTTGGGGAATGGCTCTTTATTCCTATAGACTGTTTTCTTTAGGTGCAATTTGAAAAATTCCAAAGACTCACTAAATAGAAAGGAAGTTTAGAGCATGGAACTGGAAGTTTTCAGTAAGCAGGAGCAACAATGCTAAAAATGGAACTAAACAGGTCAGCCTATACCAGTGTACCAGTGAGCTATTCCATTCTTCAGAAGACATTTACATAAGCTTGATTACATTTGGTTAAACAAATGGGTTTTATTAAATAAAGGAAAATAAGACAGACACATGTTCCAAGGGGATTTTTCTATGCAGCAAAATCCCCCATCCCACTCCAGTGGTTGCTGTCTAAGGACAGTGTTTACTGCTAGGATATGAGCAGTACTATGCAAGTGTGGCCATTTGCCAGATAAACAGATATTCTACAGAGCTTCCAATTATGCAATGATCTCTAAAAAGAAACAGGAGAATGTATCTGTTTATAAGGGTCTGCAGAAAATATCTCTTTGCTTGGCAGCAGATACATGTTCTCCTAGCACAGTGTTATGTAAAGATTCTGTTTAGGTTGGGAGTTGGTACCATGGCACTAGGAGTAGGAACACCAATTTAAAAGGGAGTGTTAAAGGAAGAAATCAGAGTTGATCTGCTGTGTTGATATGCTGAGAGCTGGATGAATTAGGGTTGTGGAGGGAAAAAGCCTTTTGTTTTAGTGAAGGCAGTTGCCCAGCCAGCACTCCACTTGCTGGAAGCCTGTCATAGGCACTCCCCTTTGCCTCTGAAGTGACGTAAAACATCACTGCAGCCTCTTGCTGAGGGGATGACTTGGTCTCTGTTTCTGTGTTGAATAGTCCATTCAAACCAGATAGCAGTTGCAAGCACTGGCTACGTGCTTATGCTTGTAGATATCTTGATGTGATATAGTTCCTTTAAATAAGGACTGGAAAATAAAAATCCATTTCTTGCAGCATTTTAATGTATATAGTATCACAAAGATTGGTTTCTTGAAGCAATTTTAAGACTCCTATTCTGTGTTTCTAAGGGTACAGTCGTTTTTTTCCCCTCATGAGATGACAATCTTCTGTTTGTATGTATGTTCTTCAGATCAGCTGCTATCTTGGAAACTTAGAATAACCTTTAACAAAAAACATCTGGAAAAATAGTTGAAATCCTTATTTACCCTAAGAGCTGATATCACTTCAAAACCTAAATGTTGTTGCTTTTCAATGCTAGATATGTATTTTCGTGATGAATCACAAATGCAGAGAGGAGGCAGTTGAGCACAGCACTGCTCAGAGGTCTGTTTTGCTGTTGATCAGTGCTATTTTAAAGCTGTGCTTTTTATAGGTTCCAAACATGCTGTCAGTGGTGGGTTTCTGATTTTGAAAATCCCTAGCTGACTCTTGTCTATAGAGGGAATGAGTTTTGCTTCTGAGAAAGTAGAATTGTAAAGCTTTGAGCCTGGTTTCCTCCAGAAGCTGGACTGTTGCTTGCCAAATGCCTGCCCAACTCCTTTCCTTCCCTGGCCACTCCAGTCCCCTCAATCCTTTTAAAAATCACTGACCAGCATCAAACAACTTTGATATAGGAGGAGGGAGCATCTTTCAGATCACTGATGCTTCATCAGTTGGCAGCAGGGCCTCAAATTGAGGCAAAGATGGGTTTGGGATGAAGACTTAACTGTCCTGTTTGGCCAGGAACATTTATATTTGGGAATTAAAGCAAACATAAGGAGGGGAGGGAGGAGGTGAGATCAAGTATTCAAGAACATTGAGTGGTGGAGGAGGTGATGGAGGTCTGGATTATTCCAGTTTATCTGGAGGAGGGGGGACAGAGTGCAGACTTTGTGATATATAGAATGTAACTCCACAACAGGCATGCTTCTTAGCAGTTCATCTGTTTGAAAATGTTGTTTTTCTACAGTGTGATTCGTCACAGAGACGTTCGGGCTTCTTACTATGGTGTCATAGATAAATTCCGTCTCCAAGTGTCTGAGCAGAGCCAGAGGAAAGCACTGGGGAAAAAGGAGATTATTGCTACTCTGCTTCCATCTGCAAAGGAACAACAACAACAAAAGGAAGAGGAGGAAAAACGAATAAAAGAACACCTGGCTGAAAGTGTCTTTTTTGAGCAGACTTTGTGTCAACCAGGTAGCTGAAATCTTTTTCCCCTCCTATGTTCTGAATCAGTTTTGAATAGCTCAAGTGACTAGACTCAAAACCATTTTTTAAATATAAACAGAAACACATATTAAAAGAATTCATTTTACCTACCTGTAAGACTGCTGTCTTTCTCACTTGAGGATGACAGTATTCAGGAACCCAAACTGTGGCAATTCTGTTTATGCTGTCTTGATCAATCAAGGCCCTTTGCTGCCCTGTGTTTGTTTGTCATACCTTGGAGAGTGCATCCACTGTTCCTCTGGAGCAGGAGTTCTCACACAGACAATGGGAATTTATCTGTGAAAGGATGCTAGTTACTTTTTCCCTTGGGCTCTTTCAAAACATATGCCCCTTGTGAGTTTGTTCCAAACCCTTAATCCCCCATTTCCTGATGAGCAGGAAATATTGCCAGAACATCTTCTAAAGTGCTCCTTGTTCTGTGCCCTGTCCTTTGTCTGTCCCACAAGAACAGAAGAGCACAGTTGGTGGCTGAAAACTCTGCGTGTTTCATACACACAGTGAGGAAGTGAATCAACAGTCTTGAAAACCTGGGCCAGACAGTTAAATTGAAGGGATAGGATATAAAGAGTCAAGTTGTACCTGAAATGAATCTAAACTGATTCTTGATGGTCTACATTCTTCTTACTTTTACTGATTCATACTGAAATGTTCTTGTCACTGTTATATTTTTCAGGACAACAAAAACCAATTCCAGAAAATAGATGAACCTCCTTGAGAGTATTCATGTTGTTAAAATGAATGTTTCACTATTTATACTGAGTTTGTTGGCTGGTGAAACACTTTTTATTAAAAAAACACCCTCATAATAGATATTAGTAGGATACACAGTTAAAGCAAACCTACAAAGGTCTCTTGGCTCACAGAACAAAATGTTCCTGTGATAGTTGATCCAGGACAGAGGGCCTGAGCCATCCTGAACAATCTGATACTGGTCTTATTCCAAATGCTGTTTCTCTGCTTAAAAACCTCCTTGACTGTGGTATATTGCAGTAAAAAAAGAAGCAGTAAACAAACTACAGTTTTGCAACCTGCAACCTGGAAATAAGAGATTTATGGAATTAAAATAGAGCACATATTGCTAGTTGCTGAGGATAGGAGAAGTTGATAAAAACATTGGCTATTTTCCAGTGGGTCTTAAGGATTTGGTTAGAGGTATTCAGCTAACATGTTAACAGCTCTTTTCAAAGATGACACAGTGGGCCTTTGAGTAGGTTCCAGCTGTTAAAGTGCAGGACAATAAAGACTATGAAGGACTTATTATTGTCTGTGGTTTGCATTTTCTTATTCTGATAATACTGGACTGTCAGAGTGGTTCACTCTCACAGTTTTTAGAGAAAGATTCACATTTTACTGATTTGTGGCATCTAAGCTGACTGGCTCAGGTGTAGCCCTTGAACCCTGTAAGGAATGAAGGGGAGATCATCTGGCCCAAGAAGCTGTTCTCCTGCTGCAGGCAGGTTTTGTTCAGGAGGTGTGAGCAGTTACCTGCCTGTGCAGGTCTTTTGGGTGCTCTAACTGACGGATTACTGATCACTGAAGGAACATATCAAGGAATGGAGTCAGGATGCACAGGGAAACCTCAGCATAGCTGAGACATCCAGCTGTCCTGAGTGTGTGTATATATAGCAACTGGGCCTGGCAGGCTCTGTTCCTCCAGAAGGGAGTGGTTTGGGAAGTCATGTGAAAACAAGTTCCAGCATCAGAACAGGGAGCAGCCTCCTCCACTGCAGAATGCAGGAGGTTTAGAAGGGTGGGTTTAAGACTTGGCTTCCACCCCTTGCAAACTGCAGAGCAAAAAGGAAAATCTGAGGATATTTCAGCTCCCATGTACTGCAGACATTTTTTACAGAATATTTAATGTTTATATTATTTAGATATTCTTTACAATTGGTGCTGTCTTGCTTTTTCAGAAAACAGAACTGCCTCGTCGGGACCTAGTTTACTCACAGTCTTCCTTGGAGTGGTGTGTGTTGCAGCACTAATGCTACCTACATTGGGGGAAATGGAATCCCTGGTGCCTCTCTACCTCCACTTAAGTGTGAATCAAAAGTTAGTAGCTGCTTATGTTTTAGGTAAGTACTTTGGATTTTAGAAACATTTTCCTGCAAAATCTGTGAGTTTGGAAAACTTCACCTGTCTCTGCCAGCGGCCTCGGGAAACTGCATGGAAACAAAGCACCACATTAGGTTTTGTTTTGCATCTCAGCTTACATCTTAATTTGTAGCTATGGTGATAGCAGGGTAAAATAGTTATTGTAAGTGTTTTAGCCCAGATTTGAGTTGATAGCTATTGCACACAGGCCCCTACATGCTAATTTCAGCTTTATTTGATGATGGGCCAGTAACAGTCATCTGCCAACACACCTGAACGGAATGTGCTGTTTCTTACCTTTGCATTGCAATAGTTGCTCTCTTGCAGAATGTAGAATGTGTTATTGTGTTTCTCTCCAGCCCCCTGTGAGCTGTTTTTTAAGGCCCGATTCTCGATACATGTTTAATAAGGAGTTGATATGTGTAGCAGTAAGTTGTTGTAAACGCTGTCTGAGACCATCCCCAGTTCTTCCTGATTTGTAACTTGCTCCTGCCTTAGCTAGCATAGATGAGTTGCACATTTAATTTGTTATGACTACTTCTCTATAACTATTTCAGATTTGAAGAACAGTCACACTAAACTCAGTTCTCCTCTCCCACTACCTGGCAGAAAGAGGATTTAGAGGAAAAGAGCTAGGCAGCTCCAAACTGATAGCTAGAGGTGAGGTAGTGATGGGGAAAGGTGCAAGTTCTGGTGGTTCATGCACACTCTGCTGACTCACAAAGGTCCATCTGCTGAAGTGGTTTGAAATCTCACTTGTGGCTCTTTGCCCTGGTTGATGCTGATGGATTCTCAGATCAGGACCTTGCAGTAATCCTCACTTGGTTTTTATCTCTGCTTTTGAAAATTACTCCAGGTTCTGCTAGTGTCAGCTACAGGTTTTAAGCCTTTTGACTTTATACATATCCAAGAGCTGAACATGTTTGTAGATTCCCTGTGAAGTTTTGAGAGGTTTTGACTTCTTTGCTGGCAGTGCTTTTAGTGTTCATGGACAGATTCTTTTGTGCGCAGCTCTTGCTCATGTTGAAAGTCAATTTCTCTTGAGAAGTTGAAACCACTTTGTTCCACAAGGAAGTACAACTGGAACATGGAGCATTTAATTGGAAAGGGTTGTTACGCCACACCAACAGGACTGTATGATATTTGAGAAGTATCTGATTTACAGAAATGAGTTAAACCCTTTATTGTCTGACGTCCCTGTACAAGTGGTGCAGGCTGTTCTCCAGAAGCCTCTGCTGTTCCTCTGAGATGATGGAATTAATCCAAGCTAAGGATCCAGCAGCTGTGGGAGCACTGATTGTCTGAACCAGTACAGACCTTAATAAATAGCTGAGCTGTAGTTCCTCTTTAAGGGCTAAATTGCTGATCTAATGGAAGACAGTGCTTCTGCCTTCACCATCTTCATAAAGTAACCAAGTTCCATCAGCATGGAGTGTCAAGAGATAAAATAGTCTCAGAAATGTCTTTATCCATGGTGAGATCTGTAGGTTTTAGCTGAGTTTTCTGCAGTGAAAAGCTGTTACAGTGACATCATCTGAGCCTGCGAGAAAATGAGATTGCTCAAGAACTGATAAATTGTTATTTTGATGTTACATAAGGCTGGAATTCAGGGAGCCTCTGTGTTCTTCCACCTACCTCACCTTGTGCAGTATAACCCATGGCTAAAAACTGCAGATTTGTACTTTTTCCGGTATCAGCATATAATTAAAATGAACTTTTCAGTGTGCCATGGGTAGGTTTATTACCCACTGTTTCCTGTTTTCATCATTTAATAGTTTTTAACCTCTTTCAGAGCAGTCCTTTTTTCCTCCCTCTCTAAAGGTCATAACAAAGAGTCTGTTGAAAGCTCCTTCTGCAAACTGACAAGGAAGCTTAACATCTTTGTTAAAACTGGTCTTTGATCCGTTATTATTCACAGAGCAGAAAAAAGCCTTGGAGCCTTCAACTGATCTGCCTTACTGATGATTCAGCATTTGGATGACACTGCCCATAACTGGCCCCCATGAGGAATGGGGTTTGGTGTTACAGTTACTCCAGTCAAAAGTTCAATGTTAAGATTTTCCAGTAGACAGGGCAATAATTGTTTGGAGTCTTTCTACCTTCTTTGACATTCAGTTATTAGATGCACCACACGTCAGTGTTGATTTTTGACTATGTCAAAATTTGGAGCGATACTTGTTATATTTAATCGTATATATAAATGCATTCTGCATGCATTTGTGTACTTCTACCATATTTTCTGGCCTGTGACAGGGTAAACTCTTTATTTTAAATGTTTTATTTCAAGTGAAATAGAAGTGTTTAGTTCTTCATTCTTGTCTTTCAGGTCTCATCACCATGGTTATTTTGAGAACATGAGCAATGAGTTCATAGGATGTCAAACACCTTACTGTATATTCACATCATGAATGTGGACTGCCTTTTACTCCCATTTGGCTCATTAAGATGCTAGCAAAACTGTTCAGTGATTTAAGATACCTTCAGAAGTGTAATATATTTTAACTGTGTATAATAAATGAAAGACTCAAAGCACTTGGCGGTGCTTCTGTAACAGACAGCTATGAAATGTTCAGTGATACCTGTGAAAATAATTTGAAAAAACTTTTATATCTATGCCTACTGTAAAAAATCCTTATTAAAACAACATTTGTTATTTTTAGTCTATGTTCACATCAGTGCGTGATCACTATAAAAGCAAACTGTCTCCTGTAAAAACGCTCATTTGGTTTGTGGTTGTACCTGCTGAGGCTGGCACATAACACTTCTGTATATACATACCAAGGGGTGAGAGTCGGGACTGATCATTGAAGAAAATGAAAAATTCCATCAGTGGAACTATGAAATAAACCATGAATTTTAGGTGAAGAAGTAATTCTCAAATTTCTTACTTCATCATTACCAATATATCGTTGAGTGCTCATTTTCTTACCTGGGGAAATAATTTCTTGCAACAGTCATTTTGTACCACAATTACTAGACAATAAAACCAAGTTCTGTAATCAGATCCTTCATTTCTTAGGGATGCATGGAAGTGGCATTAATGGAAGCTGAACTCATACTAATACAAAATTAATAATTTTCTCTATTTTAGAGACCAAACTAAGTGAAATAGCAAAGGCATTTCTCTACATCCCTCCCCCCACAGCTACCACAGGAACTTCTTTTCTATCAGAAACTCCTGCTTAAATGCCAGTTTCATATTTGAGGTGAACATTAATCTTGTTTCATACAACAAGTATTTCCCTTTATTTGACATTTCATTGTCGAGATGTTAATTCTAAAAGGGCAGCTATTACTGCATCGGATTCATACAGACAAATCTTTGTTTGTAAGAAGTCTATAGAGTATGCTCTGATATGAATAATAAAGTTTGGAAATCAAACCTTTCCCCCTGCATGTTTTGGGTCACTTTTCTGCTTATGCATGGAAATACAAAGAAACCATGCAAAATAGTGTTTCTTAAAAAAAAAAGGAGAAAGAGAAGTTGAAAAAGTTGTTAACCACTACATTTTTTTCTTATACAATGCTACTCCAGTTTGATTCTCAGAAGAGCTGGGATTGTGTCATCTGTCGATCAGCATCAGATGATAAAGTCAAACATTAACATTCACTAAGGAAAAAAACCAAACAAGGTTCCCAGCTGGTTTACAAGGCCGTGTGCCAGAGCCTGCTGCAGGCACAGCGCTGCCCTCCAGCACTGAGCTCGTGGCTGGGTCTGCAGGGCTCTGTTCTTGTAGCTTCACTGTTCCTCAGTTCCTACACTGAATTCTGATTTTCACCAGGTGGTTTAACCTGCTGCTGCCTGGGGAAAGGTGAGGGAGTGGAGCAGAAGTTGGGGAGATAAAAGTGCCACGTGGTGCCTTATCTTAGCACCCAACAGCCAGGCTAAACATTTTGTTGTGCCCAAGCTGATCAAAAAAGCCCAACACAAACCCTTTTTTCCCTATGTCCTGGAAGTGTGGTCATGAACTGGAATGATGTTTTGCCAGGCAGCTGCAGAAGTACAGAAGTGACAATCTCACCTGTAGGAAGCCAGAGTCACTGAGTGGCTGTAACCAGGTCTGACACCTGCAGCTGCCTCGTCCTGCAGGACAGTGCATGCATGGGGAGGGGAGAACACAGGACACAGATGCCAGCAGTCATTTTCAAGAAATCTGGAGGGAAATTACTGGTTTAGAAAAACACCTTGACCAAAGAAATCAGAACAAAAAGTTATTGTCGACAAAAAAGACTAAAAACATTGGACCATTTCTTTGTCAAGGCAATGGAGGAGCAATACACAGAAAAAAAAAATTAAATACACAGAGTAACTCAGCAGATGTAGATAAAACTGATGCTTGGGTGAAATAAGGATGACAAGTGTGAATTCTGACTTCTTTCTCCTTCAGAGAGGTTGCAGCACACTGCAGAATCACAGATTTATCCTGGTGATGAAAACAAGATCTGGGGACTGTTTCAGTTCAGCACTGAGGGAGAACATATCAAATTATGTTAGAGCATAGTCACAGCAGGGCACCAGTAAAATGTTACCAGGTGGATACACAAGATTTTGAAGATATTTCCTGATTTTATCTATATTCATGTCCATGCACATACTAGACTTACATACTAGAGTTTCAGAAAACACCGAACACCTTTGGAAATAAGACCCGAGACGCTGAATATACCTCTTAGAAACACCAGGAAAAACAGTTAAGTGTTCACGTCATTTCCCATTCCTGACTCCTAACACAAACAAACAGTCATTTCCTTGCAATGGGCAAGTGTTTTCAGCAGACACTTGGGAGGGCTTTGAGATCATCCAGCAGAAACAATCCTGCTGTTTACCCACGCCTGCCGTGGCACGGGTGCCTCAGAGGAAGTGGGAACGCTTCGGGGAGCGTCACTCCCGTGGCTTGGTACACGATCTTCCGAGGTGTCTGCACTTGTCTGGATAAGAAAATCCTGAGGTGATCGTGTTTCTCTGTAGGAGTGAATCACAGAGTGCTTGAAACTTCAGCAGACCCAGTGCACCAGCTCCAGGGACAGGAGGGGCTGCCAGGGAATCAGTTAACTGCACCGGCTGATAATGGAGCCCCGGAGAGCAGAGCCACCACCTGGAAACAAATCAGCCCCTGCAAAGGGAAAAGCTGAGCTGCTGCTGCCGCTGCTGCCATGGCTCAGACGTGCCCCAGGAAGACAATGGGGCGTTGCAGTCACTGCTCCTCTTGGAACAGCTCCACAGGGATGTTTGCAGCAGCTCCAGGAGAGCCCATGAACAGAACTGTGCCTTCAACAAAAATAAAAGCAGAGAAATCCTGCAATCAGCTAATTAAGAACTGTCAAAGCCAATCATATGTTATTTCATCTTATGCTAATATGTACAAGTATCTGATGACCAACAAGCCTAAACTGGAAAGAGGCTGCCAAATAGGTTTGGCAATAAATCATTTTATTTTGGTCCTTATTTGTCAATGTACACTTAATATACCTGGCTTTCCTTATAACAGCTTTCCTTATAAATGCCAAGTTCCAATGCCCCTTTCCTTTGTCAGGGGTGTGAATCTCACACTTCAAACTTACACTCAGGGCAGCATCAAATTTAAGGATCAGGTCTTAAAAAACCTCTTGTACAGGACGCCTTAAAAAAACCCCAAACCTTGAATCATCTGTGCCAGGTGGGTTTTGAGTTGTTGGGCTGGAGCAGCTCAGGTGCTTTGGCCTCTGACCTCTGGGCAGAGAGAAGAGAAGGGAACTCACTGTCCTACACAGCACGCAGGGCTGAGCAGTGCTGCCCCTGCCCCTCCTGCCACCTGTGTGCCCAGAGAACAGCCCAGTGGCCGTGGGGAGCAGGTTCCCTCCCGTGTCCCTGGGAAATGGGGCACTCACTGCACGCTGCAGGGTAGGGAAGGCGCCATCTCTCACAGAGCTGGAGGAGAAACAGCCAAAGGTAACAGTGCTGGGGTCTCTTTCCTGCAGGCATAATGTGCTGCCTGAGGAAATTCAATTGAGACTGAAAGCACAGAAGGAAAGTGAAGTTCACTGCTGCCAGCAGCCGTCACTCACTTGTTACTGCCCCGCAGGAGCTGGTGAGGATCGGGAACCCCAGCAGGCAGCAGGAGCCACTTCCAGATAACGACCTCAGTGGAAGGAGCCTGGAGAACAAGTGCATCCTCCCCAGAGGAGAGCTGGAGGAATGGGCACGGGCAGGTGGCACCCACAGCATCTCAGTAACGCCGAGTAACACTCACTTTTGGGTGTATCTTTGTCTTCTTTAGAAGCTCTCCACTGAACGCTAACGAGCTGTTTACTTCGGATAATGAGCTGTAGCTAATGCACATCAGCTTTAGGAAATCTGCAGAGCTGTACGACCACGCTGACGATGAAATGTGGAATTACATGCAGGCAGAGCGACCACATTGGTCTTCAAAACAGCAGAGACTGCAAAGAAATAATTTAAGCAAGAGCACAACCACGATTACAGCTATGGGTGTCTCCTCAGTGTGAGGAAAAAGGCTGGTAAGGTATAGCTGAGTAATGGAACTTAAATCCATGTTTCCAGTTTCAAAAAAGAAAAAAAAATAGCCACAAAATTTTCAATAGCAAAATATGATTTACAGTAACAAAATGAGAGTGTTCTGTAGAAAACGGCACACTCAGTGGCTTGAGGTATGAACACGAAGGCATTAGAGGAACGTTTGCTTTAACAAACAAAAAGCCACCATCAAGAGACAGAACTGCAGCAGGGAGAAAACTCGTGTTCCATCAACATCACCAAACCCATTAGCGCCTTTCCCTCAGGAATGTGCCAGGAATCTCCACAATCCAAACCCACTGCTGAAGTGAATGCACTTTAAATGAAAGGATGTTGATGTATTTTTAGCAGGAAGTTTCTTGCAGTGATTTCAGTGCGAGCTGTATTTAAAACTGGCTTGAGAGACAACACGGTACCTGATTTCTCTGCCACAAACCCTGACATGTGCTGTACACATCATGGGTTTGATTTTTCTCCACACAAGGACAGAAAGTAACCACGAGAGCCACATTTCCAAAGATTAGTCCCTGCAGCAAAGCCTGCTTCCTCTTGGGCACCTCTTCCTACCTGGGTTGACATCCTGCAAAATTCTAAACATTTTAAATACAATTATTTGTCATGGAAGGAAGTCTTAAAATAGCAAGCATTTTCTAAGGTCCTTAAGAAGCAAATAAAAGAAAAAGAAACCAAACTAACAGAAGAATTTTAAATTTGATAAATGCCAGATCTGTCTGAGGAATCTTTGTGGCACTGGGGATGTCTCACCAGTTCCTTGAGAGACACAGGGGAGCCAGCACGAAGGGGTGGAGGCTGTCTTTGGTTTTGGTTTGAATGCTCCTCCCCCCTTCTGAAATTTCTGTTCCCGAGCCAGCTCCTGGAAGTCAAACAAGGTTATTCTCCTTCAGCTTATTTTTTTCACCTCCTCTCTTGTGCTTCTACCACAAAGCCCCAGTGGTGGAAGCAGTCTCAGCGTGTGTGGGGTCTGGGTCTTTGGGATGTTGGGTGTCTGCCTCAAGTGCTCCGTGCCAGAGGAAAAGAATCTCCTGAGCAAGGCCTGGGCTGGATGGCAGCTGCTCTCAAGTTTATCAAACAAGGATGCTCCCACCAGATATGCAGAAATGGGAAGGCTTCACTGGTACTGGTAAAACAATCACTCCAAGAAAATGAACCCGAGGTGACAATTTTTACCCAGTTATTGAAAAGGATTCTTGCCAAGCACTCCTCTCTGTGTCAGTAAGGTTTTAATTACTGTGCTGTAGCTGTAAACATTCAGTTGCATGTACAAATATTTTAACTTGTTGCTTCCAGGAGAAGAGGGATCAACTTAAACTCCATCTGCCTGTTGGTGATGAGAAAGGTTGCTTAAAAGAGGATAGGAAAAGCTCACACAGTTTAATTATGACTCCTGAAGCTCTCTATTTTAAGTAAATGAGTTACGACTCCAGCATATGCAAGAATACAACAGCATAAAGTGAACATTTCTGAAATGATGACTGCTAAGGCAGGCACAAGCTGTTCTCAAGCTCAGGGAGTGCTGGAGGTCCCTCCAGTCACTTCACCAGCAAATCATTGCACAATAGCAGGGCTGGACTCACAAACAGCACTGATACTGGAACCACAGCACACATCTATAAATGGAAATATCTCAGTCTCACCAGGCTTTGGAGACTTGTTTTGTTTCTATGGGTTGGTGATCATTTACATGCAAGTTTTCTGAAAAAAGGTGAGAAGTAAGAATTTAGGATTGAGTTCTTACCCTGATCTCAGGAGGACCTTGGGCAGCTGCTCAGCTGAACATTCAGGTCACCTGCCTTGCTGGCAGCACACAGAAGATCCTGCAAGTCAATCTAGCTGAGGCAGAGGCTCATTTTTCCTGGCATTTGTACCTCTTCCAGAGGGAAGTATCTATCCCTCTGCTAAATGCAGCAACCACTGAAGGGTTCATTCCAAAAATACAGCCCCTGAGCGCTGGCACAGTTACCAGTGTTCCCTCAGCAACTGTGTCACTCTGGAGAAGGTGAAGGAAGGAAAGCACCCATCCTTTGTCAAGGAAGACACAGCAGCCCCAGAGCTGATTTACCTGCCAACAAATCCTGCAGGATAACTTTCAACCAGACCAAGCAAGTGCCAGACCCACGTGTGATTTCTGGAAGGTGCCATTCGTGGCAGAATCCCAGAGAGAAGCAGAGGCAATATTAAAAGCATGAGTTATGGACAAGTACAGGGTTGATTATGTGCATTGTATAACACCCCGATTCCCTTTATCCAGATACATATTCTGGAGTATAATTGATTCCAGAATTTTTCATTTCAGTGGAAAAAACCTCTGTATGTGTCACTGGACTCCAGGGAGTGGAACTGCAGCTTCTTGGTGACATGGAGATAAAACACTCCATGCTTTCCCACAATTTCAATGCAGTTTCTGTTTTGCAAAAGCAGGGAAAGGAGCAGATACAGATAAATAACTATTTCACTCTCCTCCAACAGCATTAATTGACCCAGAGAGGTTGTGGATTCCCCATCCCTGGAACTGTTCAAGGCCAGGTTGGACAGGGCTTGGAGCAACCTGGTCTGGTGGAGGTGTCCCTGCCCCTGGCAGGGGGTGGAATGAGATGGTTTTTAAGGTCCCTTCCAACCCAACCCATTCCATAATTCTATGATTAACTGCCCTATTAAAGCAAACCACAAAGGCTCCCCACTTCTTCCCAAAGGTTAAGACCTTCAGTACTTCCCACCAGCAGGCAGAAACTTCTGTCTTCTTTATTTCCCTACCACTTCCTCTAGGTATAAACTAGGGACACATGTAACTCGTATTCAAAAATGTTTGGGTTTATTCTTCTTTATTCCTAGAGCTGTCACAGACCTGCAAGACAGCATTGCACGAGGAAAACAAGGTAAGTCTGCTGCAGATATTCATACCTGCTTGCATGTTAACTAGACTGGGTGGAAGTAAATTACAACAGATATTCTGATTTTAAAAGAAAGCATTTAATCCCAGAAGGAAACAATAACATGGTTATCTAAAAAAGTGCAGGAACAGCAAAACACGTTTATTTTTCCATTTATTGGCACTTATTTGAAAAATAGCATAAATATTCAACAGAAAAGAGACAAGTTGACCCACACTCAGCTATTAAATCCCCCTATACGGATGTGTCTTCTAGCAAAGTCTGGAAGAAACACCAGGAGGTTCCTTCTTAAGTAAGATTAAAAAAAAAAAAGAGTCTTGCTGTCACCACAGAAGAGTGGTGGCACAGCAACTCTTTGGCACAAACCTGAAACTGCAAAGCCAAACTTTGCCTCAGCAGAGAGAGCAAACAGAGCCCAGCACTCCCGTGTGCCTCTGCCAGGGGACAAAGGGCAGCTGGACTTGAGCAGGGGCTGCATCCAGCAGGGTGATTATTACAATAATTTAAGAGGAATGATACCAGAAGTAAACCATGTCTTATGTTAACTAGAACAGAGTCAGACTATTAAATACATTCTATTTTCTCTCTACAATAAGGACACACAGAAATGGGTCACTGGCCCTCAGGTCGCCAGGTCTTCGCACTCCAAGTCATCCCTTTCTCATTCTGGTGGCTGCTGTCAGTCAAAGCTTCATCCATGTGAATCTTTCACAGCAGAGTTCAGGGCAGGTTCTTCTCCTACTTGAGGAAGTTTCCACACTTTTCTCACTTTATGACACACTACAAAGATTTAGCATTTAAAAATAAAACATTTTGCTTCATTCTTAACCTCTCTGGAGAGAAGGTTGGAAACCACATAGCACAGATGCACAGACATGTACAAAAAGGGACTCAGCTGGGGGAGTTCAGCTGCACAACCCCAGTGAGGGTGTCACTGCAAAATCCCAGACAGCTGTCCATAGGGGGATCTGCAAATTCTTCCTCCTGGTTGGGGAATTTCAGAGTTGAGATCAGGATGTCTCAACACACTGACTTTTCAAGCATCTCAGATTACCAGATTCCAGGCTTCCAATCAGCATGTGAAGTTTTCAACAGCAGAAATGACTTGATGTCATTGTTTGAGGAAGCAACATCAGGAAATTAAATACATATTAAATATGTTTGATGGCCTCAGGCTGTAAAAAGGCATTCAAGACTCCTCACCATCATATATGAGGACAAACACTGACTTAAAATAATGCATTTCTGAAGTACTAAATACTACAATCTCAGGATTTAATTCATTGTTCCAAATATTGTCACTATTTTTCCCTATTAAAAGACCTTTAACAGAGCATCTACCACTCCTATACATCCTCTAAATGGGGAAGAAAAAGAAACAAATGCCAGAAGAATGTTCCACACCTAATTTAGATTTAGTCACAACAGCAGTCATGATCATGAATGAAATCCAACATATAAATTTGACAATTTACCAACTTGTTATTTTCTCACATCCACATTCTGGAACACAGAATTGATTAAGAGCCAATCATAGTAGAACACAATAATATTAATAATAATCAATTTCCCCCCTTCAATATTCTCCCTTTCATATGAAGAAGAAAAAAAAATATAAAGATCTAACACTCTGGGAATAGAAACAATTAGTAAGCTGCTTCATTGGTTTTAAGCTGAGGACAAATGTGAGTTATCTGCTCCTCCACAGGCAGGGAGGACACAGGCTGCTGGCAAGCCAAGTCTTCCACAAGCAGGACACAAGTCCAGTGTTTGTAACTCTTGCCAAGGAGATCACATCACCGCAAACCTGCCTGCTGACTGACGTGAGCACCCAACGTGTCTGCAGCCCAAATGCTTCTGTACTGTAGTAAATGTCATACAAATCACTAGAAAGGTGAATTCCTCCTCAAGGAACTATTCTGGAAGTTTTCTAGAAGTAATGACATTGCTGGAAGTTCCTATGAGGAACAGAATGGGTCACGCACAACAGAAAGTCGGGGCGATATCCGCCTGTATCCCGGTGTCCAGCAGCAGATTCCTGCTCCTCAGTTCATTGGTAACTTGGCCATGAGATCCACGGGCAAAAATGGGGATCTGGAGTCAGAGAGTGACACTGGAGAGTCTGTGCTGGTGCCAGCTTCAGCTGGGGAGTCACAGGAGGAGCCTGCACTACTCCTGTTGTCATCCAGGGCGTGTGAGGACAGACTGAAAACAGAGGTGACACCAGGGCTGAGAAACGAGGCACTGGCTCAGGAAAGTGCCCAAAACCAGCCCAAATCACCCCAAAGCCACCCAAACACACATGTGCAGCTGTGAAGGAGCAGCAAGCCCTGTGATTGTGATACCCCTGCAGCCACACACACAGCCACTTCCAGACTCATACAGGACACTCTGCCCATGTTCTCCTTTGCTCACCCAAAATGGGGCACAGATCAGAAGTTCCAGACTGAACAATCCCCTCCAGCTTTACTCCATTCTCAAAGCCCTGGGCCAGCACAACAACCTGAGGCCTTTTTGCCAAGAGAGCCAATGATAAATTGTCCATCTTCCATTGCACTATGTTTTTCACAGGACACAAATTCATAACTACAGCTGATCTGTCATCAGTGATAGCAGCAGAGTGATTTTTTTTTAAATTACCATCTCCTACACCAAGAGGCAGCAACTGAACCCACACTGCTATTCCCACTGTAAACAGGGTGTGCCAAAAAGATAGGTTTTTAAAGTACCTTTAAAACATCTACTTTGTTATTGCTACTCAAAGCTTCTGCACAACTTGTACATCAGCTGAGAGGCAAAAACACAGAAATACAGTGAACAACCCTTGACAGTTGTGTGGGCACACCCTATGCATGATTAACCTTTTGACTAAAACACTAAATCAAAATCCCTTACAATTACCAATCACTACAATTTTTAACAAAGTACTTTTTATCTCCTCCCAGCTCCTCTGACCCTCCAGGGAGGGTCAGACAGATTCATGTTCCTCTGTGACTAAGAACAAGGGAAAAGAAGAAAACCCCAGTTCATCCAAAAAGTATCAGCATTCACATCTGATTGCAATTTGAATCAGACTCCAAAAGCTGTCATCCATGAGGTGTCTTTTCCTAAACATGCTCAACATCCCATGTTATCAGCCAGGTCTAGAAACTGCAGAATTGAAGGGAACATTGCTGCCTGTTTACTGTGATAATTTCAGTGCTGTAACATTATGAGGTATCTCTACTAAAAAAAGACAAAAACAAGCACAAAAACTTCAAGCATTCTCACTGCTGGAAAAAAAAAGAGATTTGTAATGCTTCTGGTGAAGGGACAATAAAGAGCACAGATTTACCATGCCCCAAGGTCCGCCTGATGTGCAGCCTCAGGGGTTAGCATGGTGGTGGATCCTTGGAATAATCTTTTTGGGTGATCTTCCATCTCTGTCACACCTTTGGGAAGAGATAGCGAGTGGTAAAAATTACAACTCACCTAAATGAAAATCTGCTTTCAATGTACTTCTACAGAGCAAACAGAATAGAGGTTCAAACTTAAAATATTTCATATGTTGAACATAGAATTTAGATGCTGAAATTTTAAAGACTGTCTATTTTCTGGAGCCATTTTGTCCAAGCTTCTGTACAGTTTAGTGAATAATTAACTAAGGCTTAGATATCAGATATTTATTCTTCAGTAGTGAAGAATAATCCTTTTGTTTCAGTTTACCGAGCTATTAGCTATCATTTCATTGACCAGCTCCACCAGAGTAGAGAAGCTGAAAACAAGGAAAAGGAACAAGCTCCAGAATTATCACAAAACTTTTCTATAGACTTTGATTGCCAAACACTCTGGAGGAGGAGACGATAGATATATGCTTAAAAAGGCTATGACAGAAGTCAGATGAAAGTGTTTTAAAAGCTGTCTCAGAGCCAGAGATGTTCTGTAACAGAGGTGAAGCTTGAAGACATAAAAATAGGTGCAATAAAATTCCAGAACTTACTTGAAGAAAAATGCAGAAAGACAGAGAAACATTTCCTAATAAAGCTGTAAGGTGCCTACCAGGCCTGTGCATCAGCTTTGGGTTTTGAAGAGTTATTTTAAATGTGCAGTACCTGTGTGCTTCAGACTTTCAAAGTTTTCTGTTTAAGTTAAATATACCAATAGTTGTATTTATTGTTTTGTTTAGCAGGTTACATCAGATTTTTTGTCACATCTATATGACCACAGCAATGGGGAGGAATTAGAACAAAACAATTATTAGCTTTATGGAATTAAAAGCTTTATGAAATAGTAAAATCTAATTTAATGATTTATCTGTTTCATTATGTGCAATATGTTCTATTTCTAGTTACTTTCTGAAGTATCAGCCAACTAGGCAGAATTATGAAGAAAGCTATATGAATTCTGATATAACTAACAAGTTGGCCTGTTGTATTTGCCAAACCCAAATACTGCACCTTTTCTTTTGATTGATCCAAGAACACTTGGTCGAATGCAGTTAATGGGGCTCTGGCTTCTCCTGCTAAAAGAAGACAAATGCTGCACTGAGATCACCATTGAAAGAGAAAGGTTGAAAAAAAGAATCAAAAGATATTCAGAAAACAAACTACTGGCTGGAAACCACTAAGAAAACAGGCATTAAAACAGCTTATCCAAAAAAAGACCTTTTTTCCCCTCTGAAGATAGGCCAGGAAGGACAGAACTGAGCAGGAAATGTTTAATTACATTATTTCACAACTGGGGCAGTCTAAAAGCTCTCATCCAAGCACTGACTACATCTCAGTTGACAGGATGAACTGTGAGGGCCTAGTAAAATTTAACTGTATGCCCACATCACTCAAAGGAGTAACAAACCCTAAATCTGTTTGTGTTTTCTTTCCCTCAGAATTCAATTACTAAAGATGTGAATGAGAGCAATATAGAGACTACACTGGGAAGACAGATGCCACAATGCAGCCCATTTCCCAATGCTATGACATGAGGATTTTGACAAATGTTTTACAACACTGTAAAATCTAAACTCTGCATGAGTATATGAAATTGTGCTTGTGCTCAGAAATCAATTACATATACAACAAATTCTGGTATTTCAAATGCCTACTATGAAGAAGCTACATTAATTTTCTATCTTTGGTATGATCTGGTGACCTACCTTGAAAATCTCCTTGTTGGACTTGGGCTGGGACTTGGAGGCAACCCACTGCTGCTCACCAGACTTTGCAAAGATGGTGAGAAACATTGCTGAGAGGAAAAGAGTTTGTGTTATTATAAATACTGTATCACTCCCATGTGGTAACAATTGATGCTTAACTGCAGAGAAATAAACAACCCAGTATCAAATTCAGCAGCCAGTCATTGGCTATACTGAGACATCACTTTTTGCTATTGAGAAAAAAAAATTAAAATTGCACAGATCCCATTTTCATGCAGATGTATTTCACTGTACTCTGGTTAAACAAACTTATTTGGTTTTTATTAACCACAGTACAACAGCTGAACACTCCACAGAAATTCACATCCACAACATTAGCAGCTGGTATTTTCTGGTTTGGGGTTTTAGGGGGTTTTATTTACTCTCTAGTTTCTTGTTTGCAGCTGAGGTAGAAAGGAGCAGGTGGCTTAATCTTTTGCTACTAATTTGGTTGAATTTATTTAGCTCTACTTAAGATAAAATCATTATTACCACATTTTGCTCACCTTCCCTATTCCTCGTGTAGGTGAAGGAGCTGGAGAAACTGGAACAAAGTCTACTTGCTTTGGAGATAGTGATTTTTCAAAATCATTGTCACTCTGTAAACAGTACGCATAATTAATTTCACGAGCAGGTACCTTAACAAGAAAAGGACTGATTGGTGTGAAATCCCAAAGTTATCCTCCATCATATCAACAATTATTAGGCAGCCATTTATGAGCTTTTGCTTAACAAAAACAAAAAAGCCTTAAACATTACATGGAGAATATCAGAACATGGAAGAAAATCTGAATAGGCAGACATCCATGCAATTTCCTTTTCACACAGCAGCCCAAGGAACCCACATGTACCTTGAACAGTTGATAATTCTATGCCTTGTTAGTGTGAAAAAATGCTGATCAAAAGCAGTACTATAACAACTTAACTGTAGGTCAAGCTATCAAAGGAAATGTTGACATGAGAGAGTCTCTAGTGTCCTGATACTGATGATAGAAACACAAATTAAAGCATGAATGCATTACCAGGCTCAAGCTCTCCTCCCATGAGTGGCTCATCTGCATTGCTACTTGCACTTCTCTATAAAGAAGAAAAGAAATGTATTGTGCTGGGCCCACAAATGGCTGCAGTGACTGTTCTGCTTTGCCTTAGTGCTCACCTTTCACGAACGGTTTCCCTGTTCAGCAAATTCATTCCTTCCTCCTAAAAGATTAGCACATAGAGAAATAAGGTCAAAAAAACCCCCACTTTGTTCCAGCAAATCAGAAAAGCTGTGGTTTCACTTCCCTTTGGCATGTGGAAAATTTAATTCAACTTGGTTAAGCAACAATAACCTCAAGTTCTCATCCATAGAGAGGAGTGAGGAGGAGAGGATGAGAAAGATGTAGCAGGAGAGACCATCATGTAAGAAGTGCTTATGTGAGCTGGTTGTTTCCCAAGCAGCTTTATTTTCATTACTAACCAAGAAGTAGCTACCAAACTGAATAACGGTAGTATGAACCAGAAATTCTGCACATGCCAGAGCGTCTTTATGCAGTCTTGAGTAATTTCATTTTCCAAAGGGGATGCTAGTACAGATAAACCTCAAAAACATGGCTGGATCTTACCTGACTCTATGGATTAGTGACTAACTAGACACTTGTCAGCATCTCATTTGCAATACACTGCATTGCACACAACGAATTCAGGAGTCAGTGAGGGTTTTTTTCTTAAAAAAAACTCCATAAAATATTATTAAAACAGATCAAATATATATAAAATTAAACTAAACATTAACACCAAGTACAAACATGACTCAATCTCCTCTTAGGCAGACACCGTTCCTTAAAATTAACTGAATGCTACCCAGTTTATTCAGGGAATGAGTAAGCTCCCTAATTCAAAGTAAAAGTTCAAGTAAACATTTTCACAATCCTCATCATAAGTAGGAAGAGTCTAACTTCTTCACCTGTGTGATAATTTGCTCAGATTTGAAAGAGATCAGAAGTGAATCACACAGGTTCTCAGTGAATATACAGGATATGGAATTAATTCCAACTAGTGAATCTAAAGCTCAAACACCAATCAGGAAATTACATTGTTTGCTTCAATAAATGGATGTCACAAACATGGATGCAGAAGCATTTTCCAGAAGATTGAATTATCAAATTTTACTTCAGGTAATAGAGCAGAGCCATAACAGTTCATTCCTTTGCTCTCAGCATAATTCTCATTATATCTCCCTGCTCACTGCAGGGGGGTTGGACCAGATGACCTTTAAAGTTCTCTTTCAACCCAAACTAATTTATGATTCTATGATATTTACATATTAATCCTAAGCGTTTTTATATTGATAAAAAGAGCTGTACAACAGACCTGAGTGCTTCAGAGTCTACTCAAGCCAGTAAATTATTTACATAATGAAAGCAAGCAGTTATTTTCTTCAGGATTACTGTGCAACTACCTTAAATAACCGAGGTAGGAAGCAGAAGTTCCTTCCACCACTCAGGCACCATACCCTAAAAATGCTGCCTGAAGCATTAAATTGTTTTCTTAACTTTTGACCCTTTAAAAACCAAGCCTATCCATTGAAAACTAGCCAGCTAAAAAAAAAATTTAAAAAAAAATTAAGAATCTTCAAGCCAATTTTATATCCACTCTACTGTCAAAAAGTGGCGATATAAAATGAAGGAGACACAAGAGTTGGAGCTTGTTGATTTTAAAGCTGCAGTCCTCAGCCTGTGGTGTGCTGGCTGGGAGCAGAGCTATTTGAGCCTGCTCAGATATTCCCCACACCACCCCCCTTCCCAAGTGTTTGCTCTGCTGCCCTTCCCCCTCCATTCCTGCTGTGACAGCACAAGTACAGGGATCTGGATAAGAAAATTATACAGATGAAAAATAGCCCAGCCAGAAGAGTACAGACTATTTTTCAGCCAGACTGCTTCCTTATCCTGCTCATTTTCTGGCTGCACAAGAGTCTTGTGCCAACACAAGTTAAGGAACACTTTGTTATTGGCCCCGAATATTTATGCTGGCACTACTGCCAGAAACTTGGTGAAACTTTACCCTAAGGGTTTACATTAAAGGTTTCCTTTCTAAAATGTCCATTTTAAGAATCTTCTCTCTGCTTAAATCTTCTCCTTGCTGTAAGATGCATTTTGCTTCATGAAATGTGGAACTGGGCAGGCAGTTTGAAAATAAAATCTACAGCCAGCTGAAGGACATTAAACATTGCAAAAAAACCCCAGCCACCTATAAAAAAGTCATTTAGAAGAATCTGTGCTTACTTGTTTGATTTGATGAAGACGGCTGCTAGGAATACGGATAGGAGATGATGGCACAAACTGCAAAACAAAGTCACACACAATTGAAAGTACAGCAGAAGGGAGGGAAAGGTGCCACAGAAATGTCAGTAAACTAGTGTTGCCTCAAACTAAAATTTAACAACTAATTAAAAAAAATCCCATATCACTTATAACATTCTCAGTGTAAAGATAACCTACAATACTTGCAAGAATGTTGCATTCTTGCATGTTAATATGTATTTCCACATTATACTGCTTTGTAAGCTCACAGATGCTAATTGGTATCAGCCTGGCTTCCATTCCATTTCCAGGCAACTAGAACTGACAGCTTTCCCCACAGAATGGAGCTGCTTTTCACTAGCACACTGTCACCCCCAGTATATATGTTGGCATATATATTTTCCTTTATGTGCCTCAGAATATTTATTTTCATTTAAGTGGTCCAGAAAGCTCCCCAATAGATCCCTTAAAATACAAAGACAAAACAACAAATTGTACAAAAAGGTTCCTGGATTGGTGTCTGCTTATAAATGAGTACTTTGACAGGTGAAAAAAATCAGCTATTAGAAGGCCAACAAAGAGTTAAACACTTTCTTTATGGTTTCTCAAGAGCTTCACCAATTTGGGTGAAATGAGAGAAGACGTCACTAAAAATGGTCTTCTGTTAATGTTGACAGTTTTGCATCAAGATCTCACTGGAATGCTATGATCTAAAACTGCACACCCAAAACCGAGTAATTTAAAGTGATTATCTTCTCAAAATACCATTTTCTTTCATTAATTTCCCATCCCTCACATTGTCAGCCCTCAGTTTATTTATGTCATAGCCATTCAGGGAACAAAAATTCTAAACTGAAGCCTTGAATAGAGGTTTAACTTCTCTGTAAGATGACAATCCTTCCAAAAAATAAGGTGTCTTTTCAAAATGGATGTGTTCAGCAAGTAAGGCTTGCATTATTATAGGTGTTTTTATACTTCATTCATTATAAGGCTTCATCTGCTTCACAAAACATTACTGGAGCTCTTCATCATGCTGAAGCTGGAGACAAACACTCAGTTAACTGTTACTGCACCATCTTCCAATCAGTGCCATGGAGAATACAAGGATTTTGCTGCCTGACAGGGTGAGTTAGCACAGACTATTAATGCTTCATACATCCAGAACCCTCCTTCTAAAAAAACAAACATGAAGACATCACACCCTGCTTCTCACAAAAGAATTCAGCCTATCAGGCTCACACAGAGGATGACTAACATTTCTGCCACAATTTAGTCATCACAATACATAATACTAAAGTCCAACAACTATAATATCTTGATTTGCTAGTTTTAAGGTCCAGTTTAGGTCAGCTTTACTATTATACCAGGTTCCCAAAAATCCTGTGGACCTAATAAAAATTCCTCCAAGCTGCACCAGCCAATGCAGACCTTGAGTTGACCTTGATTCTCACACACAGAAAAGGATTTGGACAATAGTGCATTCCTGCCTATTCACTCTGTCATTCCACAGTAGAAATGCATTTGTTCCACTCATTATATTCTAATTTTATGACTGTGATCCACACACTTTAAGGTTTGACATTAATAGAATATGTAAAAAACCAGTGGCTTGCAGTATAAAACAAAAAATATAAAAAGACAATTAAGTGTTCCTCTGCAGGGTCTGATGCACAAACACAGCTCTGAGGATCCTACCTCTTGTTTCCAACAAGTCATCATCCTTGCTTTGTCAGTGTGTAAAACTCACTTTTGCTCTGTTTGCATCCTTTGATTTAACTCTTGTGGAAAGAAACCTCAGTCACTTTCAAAGGTTACTTGCTAAACTGAACCCATATATTAAAATTATGCTACTCAAATCCCCATTGTTTTAAGAGAGCAAAAAAAGCCTATTAAAAACATTACAAACTATTATACTATGACCTTTCCCCCAGTACAGTGTGTCAGATACTGTGCTCCAGAGCAGGTAAAGCAGTGCCAGGCTGGCAGGAGCCACTGCCCAGGTGAGCAGGGACTGCCCCAGTGCCTGTGCCCTGCCCTGCAGTGCCCTCTGCCTCCTGCAGCACAGCCACTTGAACCCAGCAGGGAAAATACCCAGATTAAAAAAAAAAAAAAAAAAATTAGAAAAAATTTAACATCAGCTTCTGCTGAAATAGCACCTAAACATCTAACCACAGACTCAACTGCTCTGCTGAAGCAACAAAACAAAAACCTCAGCTGTGGAAAACAAATCAAAAAAACATCAAAACATTTACTCATTGGTATCTCCTGGAAGAAAATAAACTGCAGATACTGCAGAGCCTGATTAACCCTTCCTTGGCAATTACATGTAGTGTCAGAAAACTGCAGATCAAGCCCCAGCCCAAATGGCAGCACTGCCCTTGCAGTCATCATTATAAACCAGCTGAAGTCTAACACTTGGAGAAACTGCTCCAAAACCAGATTGTGGAACTCAGCTGAGCAACTGGGACAGCACTGAAGCTGGAGTTGATGGTTTATGACCTCCAGTTACCAGAGATTTTAGCAGCTCCTGTTGTTCCCCTGACAGGGAACACCACACAGATTAGACAAACACTAACCAACTTTTTTTCCATGAAATTTAACAGAATATAAAATTTAAGCTGTATTTGTAATACTTGTAATAAAGAAGTTTCAGTTGCTTACTGAATCTTTTAACCCTCTTACAGTTTACACTGCAGTAAAACTTGGATTAGTTTTCTTAAATAAAAAGAAAATGGTTTTGAAATACAATTTATCACCTTCTTATGTAAAATTTAACTTACAAAAGTAAATGTGATCTAGTTCCTTAGAATATCTCTAACATCATAAAACTAAATGTACTTCTTTGCTATAGGAAGAATACCAGGGAAGGTTGCTTAGAGTCCTTGATGCTAAAAGTTTAATTTTATCACAAAATCATTTATCTCTGGATGTTCCTGGTTTAAGATCACAGAAGGATGAGAATCTCTAAGATTCTTTCCAATTTCATCCTCCCTGCCATATTCAACAGAACCGTAACCCAGATCAAAACTCAAAGGAGCATTTCAAAGCAGACAAGGCACTGATATAGCAGTCAGTGGGGAACTTGATTTTCAGTGTAAGTAAAAATTAATGTATTTTTGCTAGCACCTGGTCAGCTGGGAGTGAAGAAGAAGGACATTTTTTAATAGCATTAGTGTGAGGGGAAGGGTTAGGAACATCATCCTATGAAGATGGAAACACTGGTCAACTCCAGGAGACTGCAACATTTATGAGGGGCAGGCAGAAGTGCAGCCCATCAGAGAGTTAGCTCCTGCTTCCCAGCAAGTTCTGGGCAAGGCATCCTGAATAAGCATCTTTTTAGCCCAACAACTGAGGATCTTCAGGAGTAAACACAATAAACTGAGCTCTTGCCTTTGTTTTTTTCTCCTCTTGCCTGACCACAAGCCCAAACTGATTTATAGTAAGCTGCTGTCCTAAAAATATGAAGAAAGATACTTGATTAAGAAATCTTGACCATAACACTTTCTTTCAGTTTTTTCATCTCAGCAGGAGAAAGGCTTTTCTACCAATCTTTTCTTATATATAACTATTCTGGTTCTGTTACAGATGCAACTTTGCTGAAGTATTTGTCTGCACTTTTTTTCTTAAGCATCAGAAATAATTTGAGACATTAATTACTGTTAACAGTACAGTTACATAATTTGTTTTGTTAGCAAGCTACCTTTCTTACTCTACCTTGGAACATCTATTTTACAAGCAAAGTTATGATCACAATGAAATACAAGCATTCTCCAAGCCCAATGATCTATAAGTAACATTTCATTACAGCTACAGCATATTAATGTCACAGTCTAGAGCCTTGGTTCTGAAAGCAATGTGGTATTGGTGTCACAGGCTGCAGTCTAATTTTGTTTATTGCTGTTTGCACACTACTGCCTGGCAGCTGTGGGGTGGTGCAGGAGTTTCCTTACCAGGCTGTGCCGATTCATGACCGTGGTGCTGTTCCTGCGGGTGCGCAGGACGCTGCCCTGGAACACCTGGGAATTATCACTGCAAAAAGAAAACCCCGTCAGTGCCAAAGCCATTTCCTTCCTAGCAAAGAGCCCCTCTTCACACCAGCTCACTTCCAAGGGCTCTGACAGCTCTCCTGTGGAGACAAAGCACTCCAGAGACAGGTAGGTGAGAACTCTTTCAGCTTGTTGGCAGAGAGTGCAAATCAACTCGTTCATCCTCCAATTCCCAGCTACTTCAATTAATGATTTCAATTAATCATTTTGTGTCTTCAGAATAATTGAAGAATTGTTTAGACTGTGGGGATTTATTATGTTTGGAATGGCTGCGGCTTGTATATTGCTTCAAATGTCATTCAACAGAACAAATGTATAAATGGCTTGTAAGCAGTAACTGAAACAAGCTTCAATCCTACAATAAAACAGAATTTAAAAAATACAGCATCTTGATAAATCTTACCACCACAAACATTTAATATCTTCTGAACATTTTTCCAGCAGAAGTTAAATTAAACTTACAGTAAACCTAGTTTTAGGCCCCACAGCAGCATATCCATTGAAATGGTACAGGGTTATTTATCTGACACAAAATGAATTTCTTTCTCAAGGCAATTTTAGTTCTATTGATTCCTAAAGCAAGTTTTACTGGTCATGTCATCACCAATGTTATCAACAGCCAATGATCAGCACTCAGTGAATGCGACTGCAGAAATAAACTTTTTTTCTAGCAACCATAAAAAAATGTTGAGCCACAACCCTACAATCCCCATGCCCAAAAATCAATGAGGAACTGCAAAGGTGAACAAATCCAAATGCAAGACTGTAATAAGATTCAAATTACAGTCAGAATTCACATTGTATCTTTTTGTTTCAGCTGCTAACCTGAGATGAACAAAAGCCCCCCACAAATACAATTTCTTTAAAACTAACCTGACCAACAGCAGTACCTTGCTGTAAGGACTGATAATCCTACTGCACTTTCATGACACACCATTGTCAGAATCCTCTAGTTTAAAACACACCAGTTGGACACATAAGTTTTAGACAGCTTTTATGTAGCTGTAAATAAAAAACAAATAAAGCTTATACTGTGAAATAAAAGCCAACAGCAACTGGCATAAGCACTGTACTTTCTGCCAAGAAAAATGCATAGACTCTCCTTCTCCAAAATGTCAAGTACATAGGATCAGACATCATTTCCAATTTTCCAAGAAGTTTCACTCAGCTCCCACCCGAGAGATCAAACAGCTGCCATGTGACAGAGGTGGAAGAGGAGAAGCTGAAGGGATCTGTGACATGGTGTTTAGAGATGAGTTTTGGCTGAGGCCACCAGCCACAATTCCTTTCAGTGTAAGTGAACTGGTTGGCATGCAAACACGGGACAAACAGCTCATCCTGAAATCCAGGGTCTGAGTCAAGAAAACAGGTTGGAACAATCCTGTACCACATTACCACAGCCTGAGTCCAATATTCAGTGCTAACTAGCAGAGAGGGAGAGAAAAAAGACCTACAAATAATCCTATCTTTAATCCCCCTCGCAAAAACACCAGGACTGGTCAGATCTCAGACCTACTTTTCACAGAAAACTACAGTTCCCATTAAAAATCAATTTTATTTGGCACAAAAACAAGAGTTAAAAGTTCTGTGAAATGTAACTTTTGTGATCTAAAATATTCCACTTATAACTGTTCTCTGGATCTATGGCAACTCATTTTCCAAATTCCCTACTAAAAAATGAAGAAGTCAAAACAAGAGGCAGAGGAGAAAAAGCAAGCTGTGTAAGAGCAAGAGCTTTTGTTTCAGTTTACCCAACAAAGCCATTCTGGGAAAAACTGAAGTTTCTTGCCAAGAGCTGCAATCTTGCAAAAACAGTATTCTGGTGGAAAATTCCAAACTAACAGGCAAACCACTGCAACCACCTCAGATTAGTTCAATGGCATTTCAGCTTTATTTGTATGAACACCTAACCCACAGGGTATGCACAGTGCCAAGGCAAGAGCTCAGGCTTACCCTTCTATCTGCCCAAATCCTGAACTAAATAATTTGTTTGGGTTTTTTTTTAAGATCCAAGGGTCTTTCAATTTCCAATTCACAAAAGGCTGAGATTATAAAAATGTCTTGTCTCAGTTACACAATTAGTTTACCTGCTCAGAAACCTCCCAGGGGAGAGCTGCCATACACAATCCTTCCATACTGCATCAAAATGTAAATGGGAGTTGTTTCATTGTGATTACGTAAAAGAATCAAAATTACATTCACTTAACATTAAATCACAATAGAATAAAAACTAATATTTCATCTGAACTGTCAGACACTGTTAACCATTTTGGTAAAAGAGGCATGTGAGATTTGTTCATTTCTTGATATCCAGTTCCTTACAGAAACAGAAAAGGAAAAAAATCAATCCACCAGGAAGTACTTATCATTTAACATACTACAGTTTATGAAACTTATTGTCAATATGCTCTCCCCAAATGCAGACACGCCACTAACAGCAGCAGCACATGGACCACCTTACAGCTGGATGGAAGCCACACCATGTAGCAGATGGGCATCTCCCAACTTCTCAACAGCCCAGAGGAGACAACCAACAGCCCTTTGGGTTATAAACTTACCCAAACAAAACTGTACAAGAAACCCTACCTGTCTGAAAGCTTTCACCTGCCCTTGCCTGCCACTGCCACTTTCTGTCCTGTCGGCTGAAGAGAGCCAGAGCTGGCAAACACCCAACCCTCCTGCAAAGAGACCTGCCACAGGCTGGTAGCAACATCCAAGCACAACTGTCCACACAGCACACGGTATTCCTCCCAGTAATGCATATTACAGAAATTAGTACCAGCCAGGAAAATTCCTGGCCACCTGACACACTGTTTTACACTAAATGCAAAACTTACGTCAAGGTCCCGTGAAATGACCTTCCTGACCAAATTTGCCTGATTGTTCCGAAAGTATTTACTGTTGTAATGATACACAGAGCAGTGATTTATTTTGTTCAGACCCGATCGTCGCGATTGTTATTCGATGCACAAGAACATCCACAACTCTGACGTTGCGGACGGTGTTCTGCAACACACAGCAGCCCTTGGTGAAAACAAGACGTTCTAGTAAAACCAAAGCCCGTCTTCCCGGGCTTCCTCGCACCCCTCCATACGTTGGTATGTTCCCTAAATCCCTCCCAGCCCGGGACAGCGCTCAGGATCCCGCTTTTCCCGGTGGCCCCGCGGAGCATCCCCGGAGCCCCCGCACGGCCGGGCCGGGCCGGGAGCCCCCCGGGCCCCTCACCTGAGCCCGTGGATGAGCGGGGCGCTGTTCGACCGCCTCAGGCCGCCGCCGTCGCCCGGGGCCGCGGCGCTCCCCGGCGGCAGCTCCAGGTCCAGCTCCATCTTCTCCTGAGCCATCGCGGCGGCTCCGGCTCCTCCCGCTCCGCCCATCCGCGGCCTCAAGCCGCCGCTGCCCCGGCCCTGCCGAGCCCGCGGGCGGGGGGGCTGCCGCAGCAGCGAGGCCGCATCCCGGGGCTCCGGGGGCGGCCCGTGCCGGCTGTTCCCGCTGATTCCCGCAGCCCCCGCGGCCCCGCGGGCCCCGGGCCGCTCTCCCCGCCCGGCCCCAGCGCAGGCGGGCCCGGCCGCAGGGCGCAGGCGCAGCGCTCGGGCCGCGGCCGCTCGGGCCCGGCTCCGTGACGGGACGGAACGTGAGGGGAGCGGACGGCTGGGGGACACCGCGCTGATCGGAGCGCAGCGTGCTTGTCCTGCAGAGCTCTCCGGCCAGGGGACACCGCGCTGATCGCTACACAGCGAAAATTCCGTCTCCGAGCTCGAACCGAGATGTTCTCGCTCGCAGAAGTTCCAGCGGGTGGTTCTGTGCAGGCCCAGACAGCTCGAGGAATAAAGAATAAAACCAAACGTGCTACGTGTGGCCCTAGTTTATACCTAGAGGAGGTTGTGGTGAAATAGATTGGAAGGGCAGTGCCACACTGGCTGGTGGACATTGCTGAGGCTCCTAACACTTGGGAAGAAGTGGGAAATCTGGTTTGCCGTAACAGGCTATTAACTGTAGAATAATGAAATGGTTTGGATTGGAAGGGCCCTTAAAAACCATTTTGATCCATCCCCTGCCATGGGCAGGGACATCTGCCACTATCCCAGGTGGCTCCAAGCCCTGTCCAACCCAGCCTTGGACACTTCCAGGGACAACTTCCTCCTAATATCCAGTCTAAACCCACTTGCTTTTGATTTGAAGCCATTCCCCCTTGTCCTGTCAATCCAGGCCCTTGTAAATAATCTCTCTCCATCTTTGTTGTAAATTTCCTTCAGGCACCAGAAGGCCACAATCAGGTCATTCCAAAGCTTCTCTTCTCCAGTTTGAACAATCTCAATTGTCCCAACCTTTCCTCATAAGAGAGGTGCTCCATTTCTTCATCTGTTTATAGGGAGAGTTTCAGGCAGTCTTTAGGAGCAGAAATAACCAGAGAAAGAGGGTAGATTATACAAAGCTAAAACGTTTTTTTCATGGGCTCCTAATTTATCTAAGGCTGATGGCATTTTGTGACTGTGACTGTGTTGATTTCACCCACAGGGCTATTTCCCTGACACTATTAAACACCCCCACAACATCGCCCATTTCATGCCCACCAGTCCCTCTGTCTCACTGTACTCACATATCTCATTCTTTCAGTCTCTGTTGCCCCACTATGAATATCCATCCTTCACCCTCCCAAGGCTCTGTTTAACATGTCCTCTCCCTTCTAAACCCTCTTGCCATGGTGTTATCTAACTCAACAACTTGTGATTTCCTCATTTCCATAGTTCTGTTCCACAGGACAACTTTCCCCTTCCCTCAATACCCTCCTTTGAGGGTCACCCTGACAGTCCCCTCTTTCCTTTGGACATATATTCCCATTAAAGTTCTCTTGGCTACAGTGAATCCTGGTCAGACAGCAGGATGATGTGCCTGGCACTGGAAAATTTGAGAACATGGAGCAGATGTTTTTGAGCTCTCAGCCACATTTTGGATATTGTTGGCTTTTTCCTTAACAGTATCCTGGTACATGGCATTTGAAGCTGTTTGCTGCCCTCAGTGGCAAGGACATAATACAATAACTCCACAATAAAAATAAATAGCAAAATCCACATAGTTTAGTGCTGTAGTCAGATCCTGCAGGTGGCTTTTGTATTAAGAGAACCAGCATATTTGTGAGTAGATTTCCATTCAGAGCTAGAAGTTTTGCTAGGAACTTTCACCTGATTTGCCTTTTAGGCAATTCTAGCCATGGAAAATGAAGGTATGGAAGCTGTTCCAAGCTGTGAAATGCTTGTGCTGAAGCACCAGACAAGGATTTTGGTGCAGGTTCTGTAAAAGTGTCGTATTGCTTTTAGAGAATGGTGGCAGCAAAAGATGATTAACAGTATATTCCTTTCACAGCTGCAGATCCTAAGTTTCCAGTGAATCAGACTGGTCATAATTATTAGAAATTAAGTAAAATTATGTACATATTTACGTTCTCAGTCTTTGCAGGAGATGGCAATTCTGTACCACCTCACAGAAGAGTGTCATTATGGGCTGTGGTAGGCCACAGTGTAAGGGGCACAGGACTGTGAAAGGTATTTCTCCTCTGCAGTAATACAAGATAAGGATTTTTTCTCTGGGTTTTTCAATATGAATACATTAAAAAATCCTTTAAATATTTTAAATGTAATCTTGTGAGTCTTTTAAGTCAACTCCATGCATCTCTGTGCATGTCAGCACAAAGTCCTTCATTAATAACATAATATCAGTGAAAGAAGTGTAAGCATCAACAACAGTTGATGAGACACAGAGTCCCCAAACACAGAAAAATGGAATATGCTCAAGTCAGTCTTGATTAACAGAAAAGGCAAGGAGGTACCATAATAAATATTAAGGTACAGACACAAGAGTTGTAATCAGTTATCTAGAAGCATCTACCTTCAATTGTTTACGAGAATAATTCATCTAGGTGTGTTCCCAACTAAGGTAGTTGAAATGCTGAAAAACCCTAACTTTTCTATCTTAACTGTTTCAACATGTAGTACGCAGGCAAAAGAACTGTTTTATCCCAGGAGAAAATTAAAACCTTTTAAAATTTGGTGCTGGGAAAGACCCTGAAGGACCCTGCATGTAAGAGACAAATATGTTTGATGCAACAGCTATTGCATAACTGAAAATATTGTAAAGTAAGCACAAACTTTGATGCTTTGATCACTTAAAGTGGGTTTGCCCAGGTCAGTCCAAACGTGAACACTGTCAAGAACTAGGATCACGTCTCCTAACGAGTTTTACAGCAGATTTCTGAATGCTGAGCCCACTCTCATTGCAATCAAAGCCCTGGTACGTGCTTCAGCAGCTAGGGAAGGCTGGGGAGAACACTGGGAAAGCCTGCGGGACTCAGGTCGGCCAGGAACTAATCTTGAAGCAGGCTGTAAAACCTTTTCCCCACCGAGACGGGAAAAGGCGCCGGGTTTGTGGCCGGGGCGGGACTCGAACCCGGATCCTGCTCCAGGTCACGGCCCGGCCACGCCCCCGCGGCGCGCGCGTCCTAGCGACCGTTGCGGCGTTTCAAACACACACACGCTCCTCCCACAGCCAATCAGCGCGCGCGCCGGCCCCGGGGGCTGTCGGGAGCTCTCCCGCCTCTGAAGCAGTGCCGGGGTGCGGAGCCATCGCGCATGCGCCTTGCGAGGCGGGCGGTGCTGCCTGCGCCTCGATTCCCCGCGCATGCTCAGTGCGCGGTGGCGGCGGCGGGCGCGGAGCGCGGTCGGCGCCGAGGGAAGCACCGGGAGCAGCGGGAGCGCTGCCACCGCCACCGCGGGCAGCGGCACCGGCTGCAGCCGCTGGAGGAATTGGCCGTCCCCGGGCCGCCCCCGGGATGCGGCGCTGCTGCGGCCGCCCCCCCGCCGGGCTCGGCGCGCCCCCCGGGCTGAGCCCGCGGCGCCGCCCGGGGCCTGTAGGGCCGGGGCAGCGGCGGCCCGAGGAGCCGCGGCGGCCGCCGGCAGTGAATGGGCGCCGCGGCGGGGCGGAGGAGCCGGAGCCGCCGCCGCCGCCATGGCTCAGGAGAAGATGGAGCTGGACCTGGAGCTGCCGCCGGGGAGCGCCGCGGCCCCGGGCGACGGCGGCGGCCTGAGGCGGTCGAACAGCGCCCCGCTCATCCACGGGCTCAGGTGAGGGGCCCGGGGGGCTCATCCAGCCCCGGGGTCGCCGCTTCCCGCCGGGGGCCTGGGGCAGGCCCGGCGCTCCCTCAGCGGCCTGTGGACCGTGTCCCTTGTCCCGCGGGCCCTGGGCCGCCGGTGTCCCCTTGTCCCCTTGCACTGCTCGCCGCGCTCCCGGCGACAGCAGCGCTCCCGTTCAAATAAAATGGTGTTTGCAGCGCTCTGGAGGCTGCAGCGCGTGTCACAGCACTGTGGAGCTTTGAGTAGAGCGCACCCATAAAAGCTGTTCAAAAAACTTTTGTTTTCTCCCCCTGCAGTGACAACTCCCAGGTGTTTCAGCCTTACGTGTTGCGGACTCGCAGGAACAGCACAACAGTTATGAGCCGCCATGGAATGGTGAGGAATCTTAAGCATGTCATGTGTACACACAACAGGGAATAATTGGAGAAGAGAAATGAAGTTAAACTTGATTTGTATTTGCACTAAGTATCCTAGCAAGTTTTCAAGCTGCAGCATAAGCATTTTTGCATCTCTAACTGCAATGTATAGTGAAATAAAACTGGTGTGTTGACTGTCCCCAAGAAGACAAGAGTAGCTGACATTTTATGTGACTCCCCATATTAAGTCCAGTTTTAATGTTAATTTAAGCCTGTGTTAGAAGAGTAAAATGCTGTCAGAATTAAAAGTCTCGAAAGGGTGTTTTACTGTGTTCTGAAAATGGACAGTGTCACAGTTCTTTGTTGACTTGTTTGACGTAGTGCTCTTTTTTTGCAAAGGCAGAACACTAGACCTCAGAAAATCACTGAAAGAAGACGAATTTATTTGTTGCTCTCTGGTAGTGTACACTACTGCAGTTGTTTAACTTTTCAGAAATGTTCCATTTCTTTTTTTGTACCCTCTCCTCGTCAGGTGAGGGATTTATGTGCTCCTTCCACTGAAATTTTTCTGTCTTGTCTGAGGATAGTGAAGATTGAATATTACTTTTCTCAAAGCCTTAAAGTCCTGACATAAGTTTCCTATGTGTCTTCTGTTCAGGAAAGGTGACAGAGTTTTTTAATTCAAAGTCTTCCGTTGTGAGACTTCTTAAGAATCCAGAATTTTGGAGCATGTCAATAGGTGTGACACTGGACACATGGCCATCCTGAGTGGGAACTGTTGGCCCATTTATATGTGGTGTTAAAGTTCCAGAGAAATTAAATGCATAAAATTGCACAAAATTGAAAACTTGCAGAAGTTAAGCTTTAGGCAGTGTTGTTCAAGACTGGGTTGAAGCACTGAGATTTCTCCTTTCCGATAGCCAGCAGGTTGAGTTGGGTGTCCTACAGCAGTTTGTCATATCCTGGGCAGTGGGGAATTGTGTAACAATCACAGTTTCATTTGTAACATCTCCCTTGTCTAAATGGCATCTGTAGCTATTTGTGCACTGGAGATGCTGAGCAGCTCTGCAAGTTAAATCCATGCCACTTGCTGAGTGATAGAAGGAATTTGTGAGTGGTAAAACAAGTCTTTTCTCTTGAAGGTCAGTGTTTACTTTTTTGCAACATTGTTTGAGTCACCCACATGTAGTTGTGCAGCTCATTTTGAACTCCCTAAGAATGAGGTTGATGGTAAATAGTGTGCACACAAGCAGTTGTGTGTGATTTAATCATTGTGGCTGTCACTTTTTTTCCCAGTTTTTGTCATCATCTCCTATTCGTATTCCTAGCAGCCGACTTCATCAAATCAGGAGGGTAAGTGGAGTTTTTTTCTGTGTATTCAGTAAGAGAGTGAAGAGTACTGTATGATACTGGAGTACTTGCACAGTGGAGGTTTCTTTCCTATTGAGTATTTCAAGTACTAAAGAAAACTGAATATTTCTTAAGACTTAATTTCAACAAGGAAATGGCCTTGCAAGGCTTATTGTTGTGTTTAAGCTACCTTGCATTTTAGAAGTATTTCATTTAAGAGAAGCAGTGAGCTGGACTGGTGGCTGTCCTGTCTCTCTGTGTAGTGGTTCTGCTGTTCATTTTTCAGTCCTGATGGCAAATAATGGAATCATGAGTGTTATTTCAAGTACCTGTGATGAATCAAATGTTATGGGAAAACTTATGACATTTATCTCTTGCAGGAGGAAGGAGTGGATTTAATGAACAGAGAAGCAGCACATGAAAGGTGAGTGTTACTGAAAGAAGGTGATAAAATAGCCAGAGTTATCCTCTTTGTAGCTACTGATGGGGTTTTTTGTATTCTAGGGAAGTGCAGACAGCAATGCAGATAAGCCAGTCATGGGAGGAAAGCTTGAGCCTGGTAATCTTTTTATAGATGTTTCCTATTTAATTCTGCTTTTACACTCAAATGATGAATTTAAGGGAAAGAGAGGAATTAACTGTGAAAATAATTTAAGAAGAATTTAAGCCCATCTGCTTTAGCTACTTTGTGCATTTGACCCAATGACTTTCCATTAGAAGGTTGTGCCTTGGATTTCAAGGTAGTGTCCTGTGCCAGTGTTAACTCTGAAACTTTGTATTCACAGAGCGACAATGACTTGGACAAGTCTGAGAAATCTTTTTCCCCAAAGAGAATAGACTTCGTTCCAGTTTCACCTGCACCTTCACCTACAAGAGGAATAGGAAAGGTAGGATAAGTGAAATACCAGGCTGAGACAATACTTCAGAATTCTGGACCAAGCTAAACTGTCAAGATCTGTAACTTCACAAATTGTTCCATAGTTTAAAAAACCCCTGAACAACACAAGCAAACAAGCACCACAAAAGCCAAATCCGTATTTTGTTGGTTTCTTAGAATCAAACGGTTGCCATCTGGGAGCCTGCAGAGTTTAAGCAGTGAAACACGGGATGTTTTCAGTTAGTGCTGTTTGTGCAGTGTTGGGTGGGTTGGGGTTCTGGTTCTAGGGAATCTGGAAGAGGTCATGAAATAGTCATGGACAGCATCTCCAGGTGAAGAAGTGGGGGGATTTTGGGGAAGAAGCACCAAAATTGGACTGCAAAATTGTGGTGAGAGATGAAAATGTGTCCATCAGTTATGGAAAGGAAGGCACAAACGCTCTCTGAAGGAGGACTTGGGTGTGTTGAACTCATACTGAAAACTGGTGGCAGATGCCAGAGAAGGATCTGGATGTTAGATAAACTACTTTTCCAGTGAGGATTGGAAGACTGAAATGTAGCACAGAGAAGCTGGCACTGGGTTTAAAGATGAGCTGCTTGACCTTGTTGGCAGCCTCTTGTGTGATTCTGCTTTTGTACAAAAAAGGAGCAATCTGTGTGCTCCAACCAGATTGGTGCATGTAACAGCCACACATGAGTGCTGGGTAAATGTGTTCCTGGGAAAACACTGATGCTGCCAGCTGGTTCTGCACCTTTGGAATTCTGACTGTAAAGCACTAGCAGATAACTTGACAGAAAGATTTTTGTGTTTAGCTAGAAGCATTCATGGGTTAAACTCAAATTAACTGCAGAATCACAAAGCTAAATATCCTGTTTTACTCTGGAATATTGTCAGTTTTCAGGTCAGATGTATTTTGAGTAAACTCGTTTGTTTAAAAAGCCCCTTGAAAGAAGTAAGTCCTGAGTACAGTACTGCTGTTTCTAAATGTAACAAAGAACAGAAACAATTCTCTTATTTAGAGAACAGTGTCTATTTCAATTTTACTTCTCTTGTGGGTTTCAATTTTAGCTTAATCTGAGCAGAATTGCATGGGCCAGTATGTTTTTTAAGTTAAATTCCAATACTTGTAAGATTATATTTGATAATCTTTATAATCTGTTGCTAGCTTTTCTTTAAGAATAAAAAGGGAATAGAAGAGGGGATGTTTGTTTTGGAGGGTGGAGTGTAACATCTGAGTATTTTAAAGGAAATTCTAAACTGTCTTTATTTAAACTTTCTTCCTGCAGCAATGTTTTTCACCATCATTGCAAATGTTTGTGAGCAGTAATGGATTACCTCCAAGCCCTATTCCCAGTCCAACAAGGCGATTCTGCAAGTAAGAAATGAGTGTCCGTTGTGCTAACATTGGAATTTAAGCCAAAGATGAATTCAAGTTGATGTTAAGGCATTAAAAGAGACTTCAATTTTACAACTGCCAAAGCATTGCCGCATAAAAATGCTCTGACAGTTCAGCCTTTACCCATGGCAGCTTTGTGTGTGTGCTCTTCTAGAGCATATGTCAATTTTAAACTGGACTTGGTAACTTGAGGAGAAGTCCTCAGGTATTTCAAATTAACTTTGTCAGCAGATTAGTTTTATTTAAATACACTGCAAAATTTGGAAAAGGATTGAAATGAGGATGTGATTCACTAAGGGAAGGAGAAAACCTTAGAAAATCTTCTACAAGTTTGTGTGGCAGATAATCTGCTCTAATAGGCAGCCCTCATTTGTTATCTATGTATGTAGATTCCACAAGAATCCCAGTTGTGCAGGAATAACTTTGAAGAATGCTTCATATGCTGTGGTTGTGTTGATTTGATGCAAACTGGAACCTTTACAGGCCTGACTCTCAGTATTCTCTCTTCAGCAGGAGGAGTCAAAGTCCAATCAACTGTATCAGGCCCAGTGTTCTTGGCCCCATTAAAAGAAAAGGTATGTGTATTTACCTTACCTTAATATGGATGTAGTTTTATAGCAGGATACATTTTTTTTTGTTATTCTGTAAATATAATGCACTTGTATCCACAGTGAACTGGAATTTGCCAGGCATAACTCAAAAATACAATGTAAAGTAGCTAATCTAAACCACAGGAGTGAAAAACTTAAAAAACAGCTACTGCTTGACAGAGGCAAACTTTGTTATACAACAAATTAAATGTCAGAGCTTGCAAATGTTCAAAACATTCCTCCAAGTACCACTGAACAGTGCACACCCTTCAGATCATCTTAGGAATGTTGCTTATCATGCAGTATCTTCTAAACTTAGTACTGAATGTTTGTTTTCACTCTGAAAGTTCAGAAGGTGAGTGTTTAGAGAAATGGAATAGATCAGTGCCCTCTTCTCCTGAAGGGGGAAAATGCATGCTTTCCTGGAACTGTTCTTTGTTAGATATTTACAAGTAACATCCTCAAACAAATCTCCACAGTAGAACTGTAAAAATGAGATGTTCCTAAAGTGTGCCTTTAGCTGTGCTTATCGTTTCTGCTTTCTTTTTTAATTTAGGCATTCTTAACTGCACCAAAAACATCCTTTTCTTGTACAAGACTTACATTTAGGCTTTGAGAAAAGTTACTGGTTTTGTTTGGCTTTTTTTTTTAGTACTGCTTGTCCTGTCAGATAAAGAACATTATCTAACTGATACTGATTTGACAGAGGAGAGAGACAAGTTTTCTCAAAGATGTCAGTTCTATCTTGGCTTTTATTTCCTGTGTATTTTAGAGGCACTAAAATTGATCAAAAGTTTATTAAACTAAATGATCAATTAGGAATAAATATCCACACTTACACTTCACACAAATTGTAAAAGCAGTGCAGGTAGACAGACTGGCCTTTCCTCACCAAATCCATGGGCTCCCATGGAACATCTTTTACAAAGTGGAGGTATGAGTTTTCCTTTTCTTTCTTGAAATATATAAGAATTTTCAACATGCTGCCTAATTTTGAAACAACTAATCCTTGTAAATAAACTTACTTTCTTTTCCTAAATACATGGTCCTATTTTTTTTCTGAATTTACAGTAGGAGAAGGAAAGCCATGAACTGAAGAACTTCTCACTTCCATAGGGGATTTGTACTGGTGGACTCTTTAATGTATTGTAGCAGTGCAGATTTGTCTCTATGAAATTTAAGGGGAAAAATTGTTACCTAAGTTGGTGTTTTGTTCATTTTTCTGCAAGACCAAATATTTTATAAGTGGTTTTTGCCCATTCTGCTTGCTAGAACCAATTATTCCTTGCTTTGAGATAGGAATGTATCCCTGTGGGCTGAAGGAAATGAGACTTTTGGAAGTTACCAGTCTTCTATAAAATGTAGCAGTGTGATTCTGTTGCAGGATGTATAGACTGGTTTGGTATAATGTTCAGCTTCTGTCAGGTTTTTGAACTGACTCTGCAAATACTGCCAAGTGTAGATAAAAGCCAGAAAAATTGCATTTCATGCTTTTTTTCCCCCGAAGTTAGAATGAAAATATACTGTAGGTCAGAGGGTTTGGGTTTTTTAAATTTATTTTCAAGTTCATGATATTTTCAAATGTGTGTTGTAGAGCAGCTATTAGTGAGCCAGCTCATTCTCACTGCAGATTATACTAAACAGATTACATGAATTCTCTCCATCATATTTAATCTCTTAATGTCTGTAGATGATTACAGGTACAAAGATAGTCTGATCCATGATGAGTAAGTGGAAATGCTTCCACATCACAGATTTATTCCATTCAGCTTCCCTGTAAAAGTGTACCCATGCATCAGAATTCATTGTACAGGGGAGGGTGAAACTGAACCCAGCTGTCATTCTTATTTTCATCATCACTAACAATTTTAAGCTTCATATTTTGACTTATATCAGTTACCTCATCTCAGCTGTTTACTTAAAATATGTTATGGTAATTAGTGTGCTTTAGATTATTTTGTCTGATTGCAGTACAAGTAGCAACTTTTATGTCTTTGAGATCATTGTGCCCCTCAGATAATGCTGAAACTTTAGCTAAGGATGGACTGGATGGTCTAACAAAAGCTATCCTCAAATTGATGTCTTAGTCTTGGTTGGCTGAATTGGAGAACTGGTGTTACAAATGCAACCTTGGAGTGTTGTAGGTCAAACCTGTCTTTTACAGCAGACAAATATTAAATGTATATTGCAGACTCAAGTGAGTTTGATTATTTACACTGTTTTCCTTAGGTGAAATGGAAACTGAAAGTCAGCCAAAGAGACTTTTCCAAGGAACAACCAACATGCTTTCTCCAGATGTTACACATCTGACAGATCTCAGTTCATGGTAAAATATTTCATATGCCCTGAAATGCCAAGACAAGGAATGTGCATTTATCACAAGCTTTCTAGTTGTTTTTTTCCCAGGAAGAAAATACTTTGTGTGTATCTTGTGGATGTGTATTAATGGAAGCTGTCCTGTGGTAGTGTCCTGTGACAATGGTCCTTCTCCTTTGATCAATTCTTCCTGAACAGACTCTAGCCTAGATTTTGGGTATCAAACCTTTTACACTGAATATAATTGTCACAAATCCCTGTTGATTCGTAAGCAAAGTTATTTCAGTTCATTGTTACAATATGTTGTAAGCAGTGGTCATACAGTGTCTGTGGCGCTTCACTGAATACTTAAAGATGTGTGTGAGTACTTAATTGTTCTTGTCCTTAAGTTCATGATTTTTAGAGTTATCTTTCTTTATTACAATCATAAAATACAAAGGGTTTTTTTGTGTTGAGTCAGAGATTAAGTATTCAAAAATATCAGCTGTTATTACTGTAATCGCTACAGACTTGAAACTGCCTAGATGGTTTTTTCCATGTTGTTTCCCCTAAATTGGAAAGCATCAATTTATGTGCCCTCTGGGATCTTGTATCTAGACTTCAAAATCCAAACACAGGAATTCTGTGAGAAAAATAGGTCTCAATCTTGCCTTGAGTAGTGCCGTGTTAAAGAGCATACCAGCTAATTAATGACATCTTTGCTGCATTGCTGATTAATTTATTATTTTTCCTTTACGATAAGATTTTAAGGTTTTATATTTACTTGTTGTCACCTCCTTCCTATGATTAAAATCAGCTTCATGATTTATTCTGCATGTTAAAAGAACCCAATAATTCTGTTCCTCGTTCCCATGAGGAGCATGAATATCTCTAACATGCTAGAGAAAACAAGGAGTTTTCAGGGCTGCCAGTCTTGCAGGAAAGACTGAGTGGTAGTATAGGTCTCCTACAAGTCCTGTCCAAGGGGGAAGCTTTGTTCAGAGCCTCGTGGCCCTGCACTAAAGGACCTTTTCCCTTTCCCCAGCCTGTCCTCGGATATTCTGGACGGGAGCAGCAGCAGCGTTGGCTCCTCCTCTGATTCCCTGACTAAAGGCAGCATCACCACAGAGTCTCCAGTGACGTGCTCCAACTCCTGCTCCTCGTTCATTCTCATGGATGACTTCTCACCCAAGTGACTTTACCAAGTCCTGAGTCAGTGTCTGGCTGTGCTGTCCCCTTCCTGTACGCTCGTACAGAGAAATGAACTCTGATCCTTGAACCATTCATATGAGGTTTATTAAAAGGAAAAATTGTTGTTACTGTAATCCTTGGCTACTTTCCAGTGATTTTTTTTTTAATTTATCCATTTAATGGACATTGTAGACCATATTAATGTCTGGTTTTGCGAATTTATTTTTTAAACAAGATGTCTGCTGATATTATACTAACTTTTGCTTTCAGGAACTTGCATACACTTTTTGATTCCAGGAATAGGTATCTACCTATTAGTGTTGCAATTTTTAGGAATGTACTTCTATCATTATCATGATCGCTATGTCTAGGGAAATAACTTGGTTTGGAAGGATTTGAAAATACTAATTTATTCTCTGGCACTTCTACTATTGAGTAAAATTACTCTTGCTTTTTTTTTTTTTCTTTTCAGTCACTAGCCTCAAATTCCTTTGTGGAAGGGAGAAAAAAATATTTGATTTCCTTAGTGCTGCTAGTTATTTTTATGAATTCATTTACAGAAGACCACATTGAGTGTGGAAATCTCACTCTATTACATTAAACTAAAAACCCCACAGCAAAATAACTAATGACTGTCACTTTTGCCATCAGTGAAGAAATAATAATACTCTGCAAACAATTAAATTAGCTGCATAGTTCTTTTCCCAGAACATTTGTCCTACAGATTGTATGAAATAAGGTCATTATTCAGCAAGATTTGGCCAGGAAGAATTAATCCACACCTCGATTGAAGACATACAGTGCAGATAACTAAGTTAATTAAACTACTGTGTAGGAGAACCATGTATGGCACCATCGATGTCTCCTGTGGCATTGAGGTCATAAGTATTTTTGTGCCTTAGGGGACATTGTTACAAAATTATGGAATGTAAACCAGAGGGGTGGGTGGGGAAAGTCCTTTGTGTACAGCTTGTTTATAGAGTGCTTACCCAAGCCTGTCAGGGGTGCTGCTTCCCTTTGTGTTCCTTTTGAGGTGTGGAGGTGCTGGGGCAGCCCCAGCTCTGAGGGGCAGCCAAGGTGAGACCCTTTGCAGCTGCTCGGGGCAGAGTTTGTCCCTTTCTTGGTCATGTGCAGAGCAAACAGCTCAGCAAACGTTGGATCCCTAAGGAAAGGCTTTAGATTGGATACAAGCTCTGCAAATTGCTTGGTGAAGGAGTTCCCTTTGAGCTATGAGTAGTCTTGATACAGTACCTTGGTCAGTCTGAGGTAGGAACAGATATTTTACTTTTTAAAGACTATAACGGGGCAAAATAAATCCGTTTGTAATCTACTGTGTTATGCTATTTATTATTTATAACTCTGTAAAAAGTCTGTGGTGATGAATTATAGTATTTTTTTATGATTGAATAAGTTTTTTATGTTCAGTAATTGCTGGCTGGTTTGTATTTAATACGCAACGTTGTCTGCCAGAATCATAAGCTTCCATTTTTGAATGTTTGTAACATAAATGCTTTTGTTACCTAAAAAGTACAACTTGTGATCTTTCTGAAAGAAAATAGCACTGAATTTAAAGTAAGATTATGTGCTTTAGATGTGAGCACAATCTCTGGCAATACTGTCTGGCTAAAAGGGAGGGGGAGAACTGTAGTTTTTTCTGTTCTGAAGAAGCCGTTGGGTATCCAGAAGACATGTACATACCAGATTATTTTTAAAAGTGTGTCCATTAAATTGTAAGAAGTACCACAATGGGCCAACAGTGGCACTGTTATTTGTATGATCATTTCCACCTGTGGAACATTAGTTCCCCACTTCAAATAAATGTGCATATTGTAAAATATTGTCCATTGGTGCCATTTTTAAATGAGCTCTACAGTATTGAATGTTAATTTTATTTGTATATGCACAGTGCTATTTCTTGAACTTTTGATGTCTTAAGTCGCTTAATTATTTTTTTATTCATGCCTGTATCTTCTCTGCCTTCTTGGTGCTTAAGGAAGGCTGCTTTTCCATTTGCAAAATATTGATAAACAGTCTGTGATGAAATCCAACCCGTTACCTGTGCCCCACTTCCATTCCACCGTGCTTTTACTGGTACTGTGATGTGGAAATCTGAGGGGTGCCAGGAGGGGGAAACTATTGCATGCTTTCTTAAACCTGAGAAGAGCATAGCTATTGCTTCATTTTGGCTGATTTACCTGTACAATTGATGTATTCCAGATTTGTTTGTTAGTGGAGAGTCCTATCTGAGTGCTGGCCTCTGTAAACATTCGAATGTAAGCTGCATAAAGCGAGCGCACAAACAGTCACTCTTGTTACAGCAGTTTTTTGTAGTGTTCTGCCTATTCCCCACTCTTGGAAGGTCTTGTACAAGACATTGCTCTTTTATAAAATATAAAATATATCTGTAATGCCCACTCTCGCTGTGTCTGTTGTTTCAGAATGAATGGATGTCACTGGGTAACAGGCCCAGGGTAGGCCCAGGTTCTCTTTCACACTCCTAGCACAACTTGTTAATTTTGAAACAAAGTTTTCTAACATGCTGATTATTGATTCTTGCACTACATGCCTTTGAGTTGCCACTGCTTAGAGGGATCACTGATACTGCAGCATACTCTAAAACTGACTAAAAGTTGCATTTCTGGATTTGTTACCTGCCTTGTCCCAGGGAATTAAGCACCAGTTGGGAAAGAAGGCCAGCTGGTGCTGGTAGTCAGCTTTAATGTATAATTATTGACATTTAACAACTGTTTTTTATGACTTCACCAGACTTATTGCTGCTGAATTGCCATGATGAGTGTCTGAGAATTCCTGTCTTTCCCCCACTTCCTTCTTTTTAAAAGGGATCATTAGTGCATATCTTTTGCTGAGAATCAGTGATGAGTTACCTTTAATGTTGTTATAGTTGAGAACTAAGTTAAAATACCTGTGTAATTCAAGCAGCATTTTAGATGGATTATTTTTAATATGTTAATTAGCACAGCATTACAGCAATGGTCTTTGCACAGCTCATTGACCAGCACTGCCTTGAGATCATATCCAGAGCACACTGAATCCTCATTTCATGGGCTTAAAATGCTGGAAGGATTTTACCAATGGTTTAGAAAAATGTGTGTGTCAGCTGTGGAACTCTGTATGTTTTGATAATATCAAGTGTTCTGCATCAGGAAATGGATCACAGTGTGCATGTTTCATTCTCCTTCATTGAATTTCAAATTGGGGGATCATGGGCCCAAAAGCCTGTATTTAAGGGGCTGTTTTTCTGACTGTATGTGATTAAATACTTTCTCCTACAATGGAAGTAATTAAACTGTCAGTGGGTGAGGATGTAAATCTGAGTCCTGCAGACTTTATTGGAAAGCTCATTTTTGAAAGGTTCAAGGAACTCTATACTGCATAAAAACACTAAAGTGGGATTTTTAAAAAATTATTTAGTGAGTCATGATAAAAATAGAGAACTCATTTTAACAATTCAAAATGCTAAAAACATTTTAAATGCAAGGCTTTATCTTGGCATATTTCTCCAGGCAGGTCTGTGTTGGGGGCTGTTTGCAGAGGTGGAACTTGAGCAGGCTCAGGCAGATTTGGAACTGAGGTTCTGGTGCACAAACACAATAGACTGACCCAGGGAAATGATTTTTTGCAAATATTCACATTGTTATCTGTAGACCCTGCTAATAGATTGTGTGACAACAAAGATGAGAACTTGTTTTTCCTGGAAGGAATTTCATTGGCATATAATTTTCCTGGTAACTTCACAATAAAAAAGCTTTGCATTAACATGAGTTCAAGAATTTAATGAAGTCATAGGCCTGTTGCATTTGCTTTTTGTTGGAATAAAGGCCAAGGAATATTTTTGGAGCTATACAAACTGCCCCTTGTATTCCAAGGCTATTACATGAATGGCAGCTGTCCATAGGAGATGGGAAGGATCTTTGCTTATCATTGAGTATTTTACTGTCTCTTGAGGCTTGTTAAGTAATCCTTAGAAAATTCAGTGTAAGATGGGTCACTGGAGATACCAGAAGATCCAGTGGGAAGGAAGCAGTGACGTGCTCCCCTAATGATAAATTAAGAGTTTTAGCCTTGAGTTAATCTTACTCGGCTAATTTTCAAAGGAAAAAAAAGCATTTTTCAGATAACTGAGACTTTTCATGGGGGTCTGCCCTGTTCAGACTTAGAGGAAAAGCCTCCTTGTGGGCAAGTCTAGGGCTGTTTTCCTTAATCCACTCCAAAAAGAGGGAGCTGTGCTTGCCCATCAGAATTGGAGTGGCATTCTCCCACTTCCAGCTGGTTTTGGGGAGGGCAGGGGTTTGGTGTTTGGGTTTCTTTAAGGGCTGGTTATCTAATTCCAAAAGGTCCCAACAAGGACCTTTGTCATCAGGCTAAAATCAGGAGTAGATCTTTTATAGGGCAAGTCTGTTTTCTGAGAGAGTAATTTTGCTGCAGAGCTGTTTAAGGGTGACAGCTGGGGTTTGCTTCCTGCTGCAGGGACAGGGCTCCTGTTCCTACCAATGCAAAGGCACAGAAACCACTGCAAAGGGTCCCTGCACCTCCAGGCTATCCTTTATCCCTTCAGAGTGGACTGGGCACTTGGCGGAAGTCTCTTGTTTCAATCCAAACCCTTTTTGCATTCAAGCTGCTTTTTATTACTTGCTCTTAGATCTTAAAGCCTTTTGGTTTGAGTCTTGCCTCTGATTATCATGCCAGGGCCAGCATTTTCCTTTTAAACTTGGAGCAATTTGGTTTGTTGTTCTTGCATGATGAAGTTTGGAGATGGAGAGGAGGTGGGATCTTGCTATTAACAAAGAATGCATGTTAGCTTGGAGGATCCAAAAGATTGTGGGGGTTTAAAAGAAATGAGACCTGAAAACACAGAACAAAGAAATGCCTATTTTTAGTGAACCAATTTGGCTGGTTTGATACCAGGGTCCTTTTCTAAACACAGGCAATAGTCTTCTGAGCATATTTTTAGCAGCAGCAACAAAACCCAATGTGCTTCCAAAACCTCCAAAATCTTCTTACTGTAAAGTAGGAATTTATTACTGAAAGACCACAGGTTTTGTTCATCTCTAACCAACCAGGCCCGGTCTCTCTCAGTCTCTGCCTAAGTTTGCAGTAATTCCTGTGATTCAACAGGACAGTTTGTGACACCAGGCTGTCTGTCCAAAAAGCATCATCTTACACTGTCCAAGAGTTCAAACACTCTTGTTCTTCCTTAGCTTATTTCTGAGGGCCGTAAAATTTTATTACCTTCTATACAAACACAGTTATGATTTAATTACTATAGGTTGCCTATCTTACTGAATAGCTGTGGTAAAATTGCTGATGGTCTCTTGCCTGTCTCCTATCTTGGGGTATAACAGAATTTGGTATTTTTGATTATTTTTCAGATAATGTGATATTTTCTGGAAGAATTTTCCATTGTATTTTGATTCTGCAAGGTGCAGAAGTAAGTCCTATTTGATAACATGAGTTAAATGAATCTTGGAGACAATGCCATGAGATTTTTTTTCAGAAGATGAGAAGCTTAACCCCTCCATGACCTAATGAAACCTCCTGCATTCTGGCACCACTTTTGAACTACCACCAAAGTTGAGTAATTGGCAGAAGCTCCCAGCTATTACTTGTGTTTGGATAGTTTATAACACAGATTATGAAAACCCTATTGTGCTAGAAAAAAAATATTTTCCTTCCCTCAAATAATTTGCAATTTAAATTTATCATGAGAACTGCAATCGTTTATCAATGCAATGTGTGCTCAATAATTTTTTCAGTATGCAAAAGTCAGGGCTTGTGATAGGCAGGTAGGAAGTAGGTGGTATTAAAAATTGTGGGCCCAAGTAAAATAAAGAATGTAATGGAAGTTAAGTAATCCAGCATCTAAATACAAATGTTGGATCTAGCCTCTGACAAAGCTCTACAAGCCCCTAAAATTTTGGAAAAATTAATCTACTGCTGTGAACTTAACAGCTCTGTCTCAACCCCAGTTAATGTCAACACTTCCATATTTATGACCAGAACCTCCAAGAATTTGGAAGAAAATTAAATACGAAAGGGGGGAACTAGAATAAAAATGCCTCTGTGCCTATGATGCATGAGTTCTGGTTTGAAAAATGTTACAAAGTACAGTGAGTTGGGACAAATATGCTTTGAATAAGAGCTGAGGATGTGCTGTGTAGAGTACGTGTAACATCTTGTTCATGTGCAAGAACAGACTGTGAGAGAAACAGCTCTGTGTGGGAGAAGCAACATCAAAGGCCCTGAAAGAGCTGGTGCTGTAATAGAAAACATTTGCCTTTGAGGACTCTTCTTGCTTCTGGTCACTTCTTTTTCCTCTTTTTTTCCCCCTCCTGTGTTAAAACACAGAAAGAAGCACGGGTAGAGTGAGCTGGATGGGCAACAAGGAGGGATATGGAGGGCCAGCTGAATTTCTGTAGGATTGCACAGCTTCCCTCCCAGCCCCTTCACATGGAGTTTGCATCACCCTTAAAGGCTGTGGTTGTGTTTTTTGGGAAATCAAAGCAAGGCTGGAAGCTCAGGTTTGTGCCTTCAGCTGGAAAGTGAGCACATGGGATTGTCAGTTTGTCAGAGGTGTCCTGCATGGGGGTAAAGCCCTTCCTGGGGGAATGAGAGGGGAATTAAGGGAGCAGGAGTGGGACAGAGGTGCTCCAGAAGCTCTGGGCACTGTGGCAGAGCAGGAGGGAGCTGGTGGGACAAGGGACTGTAGATAAAGTGTGCAAACCCAGGGCACTGAGAATATTCCTCTGTCTGCTCTGGGGTGCCCTGACCCCCAGGGAAGCACTGACTTTGACCCCCATTCATGGAGAAAGTTTCCCAGACTTCAAGATAAACTGGAATCCACAAAAGTGTGAAATAGATTCTAGAGAGCAGTGTAGGTGTATCACTTGGTGAGAAATTTAGGGTTTGGGATTTTTAGCGTGTTGTGGATGGAAGGAAGATGGAGGGCACAGGGCGTCATCCTGGGTTCCTTCTTCATGCTGCTTCTTCCTTCTTCTTGGGTTTGGGTGGCATTTTGTAATTGGGCAGAAAAGTCCACATTGCAGCTCTTTGGGATCAGTTATTGGGTTAAAAGGGAGAATAACCCAGGTGTCAGTTCTTAATTGGATAGTTTAGTCTTAAAACACCTTGTAACAAGAGATTGTTGGCCATTTTGTGCCTTTTGATGAAAAGGTGCCAAACTCACAGTAGTGAGACTGTTTTACTGATAAGAAATAATAAACACCTGACCCCAAACATGAAGCACCATCTCAAGTGCCTTCAATGCAGACCCAGGGACACCCACAGCTGGGACCCCACAATAAAGCCCCGCGACGGAGCAGGGCAGCAGTGTCACCCCGCGGGATGGCCGGGGCTGGCAGAGGCTGGGGCACACGCTCGGTGTGGAGCGTGCCCTGCTTTTCCTGCAGGGTTGGGGCTGTCCTTGCAGCCAGCAGAAGGCTCACACTGAGGGAGAAAGGCGATGGCACAGCTGCATGCAGGCAGCATCCTGCCCCGGCACATCCTGCAGCCTGCGCCTCTCTGGGGGCATTTTGGGGAAGTAGCAGAACTTTTCAGCCTTGCTGTACACCAGCAGCACAGAACATGGAGCATGAAGGACTCGGAGCGAGCAAACAGCGCATCCCTGAGCGGGCTGGGAGCTTTGGAGCGGCTGGGGAGGTTTGTGGGGATGGGGATGGCCACGGGATGGCGTCTGGCGGCTTGAAAAGAGCAGGGCGGTGTTTGGAGAGCAGCAGTGATGCTGTCTGGAGTGCTCTGATCTGCGCTGACCCTGCAGCTTCTGGCGCTAGAAACTTCCAATGTTTTCTTCCTTTTCACTTACAAGGTAACCTCTCCCTTTCAGAGTCAACACCAACTTCCCAGAGTGAGGGTTTGGACTTCTTCATGCCAATAACCTTAAAAACTGATTTTAAAAAAAACTTCTCTGTGGCTGTAAGGATAAGACAATCCAGTGCTAGAGGGGATTGGGATCAAATTTACTCGACAGCCTGAAATGAGTGAATGGCCCTGCTCACAGTAAGAGAGCTTTCCTAGCGTTGCACATTGGCTGTTTTCCCTGCCGTGGCACATTTTGGTTGGGTTTGGGGGATTGCAGTGTACAAGCTGGGGTTTTCCCAAGTGCTGATGCTGCAGTGTTCCATCAGACTGCACATCTTCCTGTTGTTTTTCTGAGTGGGCACACACAGACCTGGATCCTGGAGAAGGTACAGCAGCTTCAGCTCTGTGCCTGCAGCACCCAGGGAATGCCTGCCTGCATGGGAGCATCAGCCATGGAGCCCTGCTCTGCTGCCCTGGCCAGGTGAGTGCTCAGGTGAGGCTGGCCTGAACAGGTCTTGGTGTCTGCTGCTGCTTTGGACAGAGATTCGGTTATTTACTGAAAACCAAGGTGTAAAAGGGGCAGCACCAGCTCTGGGCTGTGTGTCAGAGCTGCCTGCAGGGTCACGGCGTGGGCTGGGATGGTCCAAGTGCTGCCCTCCAGCTCTGTGGCCTTACCCAGTGTGGCAAAGAGCTGGAACGAAGGTGGGGGAGCCTCATGACCTTCCCAAAGGGCTTTGGGCTCCCTCTATGGCAAGTGCTGTGCTGAGCTGAGTACTGTCAGCACTGCTGCTGCTGGGAATTCTGGTTTGGCCCCTGGATCAGTGGCTGGCCCTGCTGAGCCTGTGCTGCACGTAGGTTTGGCTGGAGCTGGGAGGGTTTCTCTGCTCTTTCGTAGTTTGCCTTCTCCTTTGCACGTCTCCAGCAGGAAGTGCAGATTCAGCAGGCATTGTATGCCTCAGCAGCCTGCCAGCTGCCTTGCTGAAGCTAATTCACAATTCAAGTCACTCCTGATAAGTTTGCAAACAATGTGCAGTGATTTCTGAGCTAGATAGCAGCTGAGCTGAACTCCTCCACTTCCAGCCTGTCAGTTGGACAAAGCTCTGCACTCACCTAGTGAGGCTCATGGGTCAAATGTGGCCTCAGTATTTTGTGCTCCTGTGATGTTTCATAAACTTCTTGTTTGTTTGGGAGTAGCTCTGAGTGTCATCATTATTATTGAAACCTGTGAGTGTGTGGAGACACAGAGAGGTCATGTGGTTAGTGTTGGTTGAATCTGAGTTAGAAATTGAGCCCAGGATTTCTGACTTGCAGTTTAGTTCTTTGATCACTGGATAATTGTGTTACCCCCTTTATAACACACTGGAATAGCCTGGGAATTTCACTGGGAATAACTCCAGTCAAAACAAGAGCAACAGTTTTTTCTTCAGCTCATTTCATGTGGCAGCCACTGGAAGTGGCTCTGAGGAACTGGCCCAGAGGAAGAGACTCTGCACTCGTGGCTCATCAGCCCTGGCAGGAAACACCGGGTCAGAGTTAGAAGGAACTTAAAAGCTAATGAGTGAGTGGTGCAGCAAGCACTGCAAGCCAGCAAGGCTCCACAGTCAGCAGGGGAGCTTGGGGTTCTCTGTCTCTGTCCTTATTCCACTTCCTCTCTTTTTGTTCAGTTCTGTTTAACCAAAGAGATGCCAAGGTGATGATCTGTCAGATGAGAGATTGTAGGTGAGACTGTGCCCTCTCCTGATCTGAGCACAGCTCCCTCTGAAAAATGAGGCTGGTGCAGAAAACAGGCTGTTTAATCTTCCTCAATATGTTTTTATGAAATGAAATTAAATCCTCATGACTCTATATCTCAGCTTGGCAGATACTGGTTTTTTTCAGACATGTGTAAGGTCAGTAGTCACAAATGTAGCAGCCTAGATCTGCAGGGTTTGACCATTCTGTGCAAAAATTGGTACAATACAGTGGCAGAAACAGGAATATCTATTGCTCCTGCCAGATGATAGCAGAGTTTTTTCCCTAGGTAGGCTTTGGGAAGCCCTCCTTGGTGCACTTTCCAAAGGGCGTGAGGTCACATCACAAAGCAGACTTACATCTTGGAGTGTATTTGTCTCTGTGCCATGAGCTGGGTTGGGTTTTTTTTACTCCTCCTTTAGTATTGGAATTGAAAATTCAAGTTGGAGAAATGTGAAAGCAATTGGGCCTAATCCATTCCTGTTGTTACTCCTTTTGTTTTCACTGGAGTTACTCCAAGGCTGAATTCAGCATATGATGAACAACTTGTTCTCCAAAGCTGGAACTTAGGGGAGAAGGTTTTAGGGATGATCACGCAACTCTGGGGCTCCTTCTCAAACAGCTGAAGCTCCCACAAGAGGGATGATATTGGTGGGTTCAGATTATTGAATTTAGTGCAGCATTCTAGTAATAAACCCTCTAGTCATAATAAGACATTATTATCCCTTAGAAGAATTACTTGAATAAAACCCAACTGCTTGCTTAGATTAGATGGAAAAATCCTGTTGATCTCATTTACCAGTCAGCTGCACAGATACCAACCTTGAGCAAACACAAATGGTTCTGAGCCTGGTAATCCTTGTCCTGCTCCCTGTCCTCTCATCTGCTCTGGGACCAGCCCCTCCAGGGCTGCTGCCTGTGAAATGCTCACTGCTCTTTGTGCACTGACCATCTCAGCTGCAGCCCAGGGAAGCCTCCAAAGAGGTAACAAGCCCTAATTCTGTCTTGGCTAGATGGAAAAAGGAGGGTGCTACAAGCTCTGGAGAAGCTGAGCGCATCCAGCTGAGGACTAGGTGCTGTTTATTTGAGTTTGGGGTGGGCAGGTTGTTTGTTTGTTGGGTTTTTTTCAGGATCAAGGATATTGCTGTTAGGAACTAAGATGAAGCTCTTTACAAATTTGGAAGATGAACCAGTCCTCACTGCTGGTTAATTCCTCCTATGTTCCTGTGAGCTGTTGGAAGGGTCATGGCAGAGGCAAGATCCCCATGGTAAAATTAAGCTTTTCCTTCTTAGAGAAATAACCATTACTGTCTCTCTGGCTCACTCCGTTTCATTTACTTTCTAAACAACTTAGATCACAAAGGGCTCCAGGAGGGGTGCAGCACTTCCAAAGAAAAGGCCTGGATGGCTTTCTCCAATTTAAGAGAGTCTTGTGAAAGTTGTGCTTCCTGCCCTTGCCCAGAGAAGAGGATTTATAACAGATGCTTCTGCAGCCTGCATTGTGTGATTTGGTAGGTGGAGGATGCACCAATCTTGCTGTGCCTGGGAGGCCAGGGCAGCTTTCTGCTGAGCAACACGAGTCCTGGCTGACAAACAGAAAATCCCAGAGCCCAGCTGACACTGAGATCCCCTTCTTGCACGAGCTCTGGTGTGCTGGGGCACCTCTCCTCAGCAGCTTTGCTCAGGCAGTGTCCAGTGCCACAGCCAGGGTTTGTCCTTGGTCTTGCTGAGGTTGAGCACTTCCCTGTTACCCTTTGGTTTTCACCTTCCTCCTCCTCCTTTCCTTCACCCCTGACCTGGGAATGCCAGCTGCTCTCCCTGCTGCTGCTCCTTCCAGACTTTCTCTGTTTTCAGGGATCCAAGCCTCAGTTTGTGCCCCCACAGCCCTGACTCCCAGGGATGGTACAGAATGTGCTAAGAACAGAAACAGCACGACAGGAAGGGGCATTTACAGTGCTTATTACACTTAATTGGAACTAGAGGAAGTGCTTCCTTAGTGCCTCAGCTGATGCACTGGGTGAAATACTTTCTTCACCTGTCAGATACTTAGGAAGTGGCAAGGAAGAGCCCTCACTTTTAAAACCAAAATAAAACAATTTCCAGTCTTACGTGTCTTGACTTGTTTCTCTCCACAGCAGAAAATGCATCACTAATAAACTTGTCAGGGTAATGGTCAATGAGGTGCTGTTTCACTTAGATCTGAGGAGATTTTAGGAAGAAGGCAGAAAATTTGACGTATTCTAGACAGTCACTGGCCCCAGGGTCAGTGGAACAAACACCAGGAAGCCAAGAAGAACAGAAAGAATAGTTAAAATCTTGTAAACCACAACATGGAGGGATTATCACACCAAACTTTGGTTAAAGTTCACATGGCCAAGAGGATCTTTGTCTTCTGGGAACTGCAGCTCCTACTGTTTGTCCCCCATTCTGCTCCAAGACAAAATCTCTTGCCCAACTTTCCCTGGTCATCAAGAGGGCTGTAAGTTGGACCAAGACTTCAGCACTAAACCAAGGATGGTTTTGCTCAGCTGAAGCACAGGGCAGGAGGGGGTGGATTTTCCCTTCCATGGCTGTGGTTCTGCAGGCACCCAAACACAATGAAAATGCCTGGATTCATACAGCAGGGATTGGACACAGCTCAAAGGTGGGATGTGCTTGTGAGCAAACCTCACCTTCCCTGAGAGTCCAGCACCAGGTGAGACTGGAGGCTTTTGCCTCCAGCCCTGCTGAGCTCTTATTTTGTCTCCTGTTTGGGCCTTTGCTTCACTTCCCTTCAAACACTTGGCTCTAGGATTTGGTGCATCTCGTCTTTCACTTTGAAACTCTCTGTTCCTACCAGCTACTGAGTCAGCTGGGAATTGCAGATCCTAAGAGTTTGGAAGCTACAAGATATAAAAAAATAAAACCTTTAAAAACTGTATTGTCTTAATTCCCAGAGGAAGTGGATTGTAACTCGTGTCCTTGAATGCTCTGCTTAGGTGATCAGCCCATTTCTCTTGTAAATGAAAATTTTGTTTATTTTGCCATATGAAATATTTACCCAAGAACTTTCTTCTATCCCCAGGTTAGTAGTAATGCCTGTGGAGGAAGACTGACTGCTTCTTAAAAATCTGTCAAGTCTGGGTGGAGGACACAGACAGGCAGCCTGGTGTGGGGAGCTGGCAGGGCTGTTTTGGATGAATTATTACACGGCCTCCCACTGTACTCATCTGATTCAGGCATGAATTTTCCTGAAGCAGGGAATTTTGGGTTCTGCATTCAGCTGTGAGGGCTGAATATCACTTTCCAGATGGGCATCCACACTTCTTGAAGAAAACCCCGCTTAAATCTTGGCACTGGACATTTTCCTTGATGCTGTTCCAGAGCTCCATAAATGCTCTGTGTCCCAGAGAGGTTGTGAATTGTCTGGGGGCTGCTGGTCAGCCCTGTCTGCAGAGGCCACTGGACCTGAGAGCATCGAGGGGCACATCAGGGCCAGGCCCTGGCAAGTGCTGTGGATTTTACATTCTTTTGTTCCCTTTAGTTTTGCTGTAGTGCACAGCCATACTTCAGGACTTCCAAGGGCTGCTTCTCTAATCTCCCCAGCAGGATTACTGCCTCTGGAAATCATGAGGGCTTGGACAAGCTATCAGTTTATCAGGAAAGCTTCTTTCCGGCCAAGCCAGTGAGAGCTTTGCTGAGCAGGAACCTTGGGTTGAAGCTGCTCTTCTCATATTTCACAGATGGCCTCAATGAATGATTTACTAGCAGAGTAGAAGATTAGCCAGATTCCTCCAACTGCATCTCAAGGCACATAAAGCACTTGGTTTTGCTGGAGCGTGGGCCATTGCTGTTTCTTTAGCCTCGTTAGAGGGCTTTACAGTGATTAATTGCCCTGCCCTCCCTTCCCTGGGGATCAGGTGGCTCCTGGGGAGGATCCACGCTCCTCACACGAGCCTGGAACAGCCCTGGAGCACTGCAGGCTGCTCCACGTGGGCAGGAGCCCAACAGCCCTGAGATGTGCTGTCTCCAGCTGTGTTTTACTGGAGAGGTTCGTGTCCTTCTGGAGAGAGATGGTAAAGGGAATACTTAAAATATGCAATGAGGTGTTCCCATAAAATTATCAAAAGCTTTGCTGAGTCTTCCTGTGGAGAAAAGCATCGCTGCAGAGTTCAAGTGAACAGTGGTTTGGGAAGGGCAAAACCTCTAGCTTTAATATTTTAACTGGTCTCCAAGGCTTGGATGAGCTCTCCTGGGGGAAGGGAGATTACCCCATGTTTGCCTGTTACAGAGTTTCTCACATTTTTCTCCTTTACACTTGGCAACCAGAACTCTGCGTCTGCCTCTCTATGGCAATTTCTACAGAATCTGGCTGTTTTAAAAGACTGCAGTACTGACTTAAACATCCAAATTGGAAAAACAGGGTTTAAAGTGGACCAACTTTTCCCTTTAGAGTGAGACTTGTGAAAGATCTTTGTTAAATTATTTCCAAGGGGTCTCACAAGATGAACAGATATTTGCATGTAATCATTTGTATGACTTCCATTGTGCTTTTCTCCCCTGCCCACTAAATCAAAACACAATCCTGAGGTCACGAAAGGGCTTGCAGGGAGGGATGGCCCATTGCTATCCATGTATGAAGTGTGCATGCCATAAAGCCTAAAGCAGTATTGGCATGTGCTGATCTCCTGTGAACAGGCTTTGATTTACAGCCCTCAGAGATGAGAGCTCTGGGGCTCGCTGGGGGAATCAGCCCCTACCAGAAATGCTTAAAATACTTGGAGTTTAGCCAAGAGGCTAAGAAAAGAGGGGTTTCTATCTTCCTTTCTCTCTGCTGTGATCTCCTCTCATACAACTCTTAGAGCTGTGCAAGACACAGGGATGAGAAGAAACAAAGCCTGGACACTTTGTCCCCAGGACATCAAAAGTCATTGAAGATCCACAGTCTGCCCCAGAAGTACATGCATAATAAAATTTGCCACTTTTCTGATTTTTGCATCACCATTTAGACAGAAAAATTTGGCCTGAACCTACACCCTGGCAGTTCCTTTTGGCTGAACCTGTGGCATAAAGGAGTCCCCTTGATGAAAGCTCCCCCACTGCAGCTCTTCAGGGCTAAAATTTTCCCACAATAGCAAAATTTTAACCCTGAAGCAGGGTGAGGGAAGAGTTATAAAAAATACAGGAACACAACATTCTGTTTACTTCTCAGTGAAGGTAGAAATAAAACATTTGTGCACATTTCCAGGACAGAATATTATCTGCCACCAGTTGTGTCCCATATAAATGAGTTGTGCATCGGCATTTGTTGCACAATTTTTCAAGCCTATCAGTCAGCAGAGCAGACCTTTATTTTGAGATGACTGCATCCTCCCCATGATCCAACTGGCCTGTAGGAGCAGAATATTAACACCAAACATCACTTTAAAAGCAAATGGCATCCTTTGATGTTTAAATATAAAAAAGGACAGCCTGTGTTTATGAGGGCAACACCAAATCTCAGGGGATTACTCACCATGGCAATTTTTTGAGGCTTTTAAGTCACTCACACAGATTTTATCCATAGGCTGCCAGACCAGGAGGATCCCTGGGGTTGCCTGAATGTGATCTCCCACCAGTGACCATGGAAGGTCTTGGAGCCCTGCAAGTCCTCATCAAAGACTGAGACTCCACTTCTCATTGCCAAGCAGATGGGGCTGTTGATCGTGGTTTGAATAGGTACTGTCAAAAGATGGAGAAATTAACAGCAAGAATTCAAAGTCCTGAGAAAAGACTGTGAAATAGTGAATGTCCTTAATTTTGAATATCTCTCTCATTTTCTTCAGATGTAAGATCGTTGTGCCACATGCACCAAATGGACCCTGATGCCATACTCAGAAAAGGTGCTGGGCTGTGATTCCAGCATTCCAGCCTTTTGCTGTGCATCCCACCACATGTGCATATCTGGAGGCCTGTGTCAGCAATGGTGGGACTGGTCTGCAATATACTGCTAGAAAACTTTCCTCTTGCACTGCTGTCTTGCATTTTATTCTATTCCTCCTGGTTTTCTATTGCTCCTGTCACTGCCAATGCAGCAGTGGATCTGCTCCTACAGAAGGGGTTGTTCTCCATGTGCCTGTGATGCCTCAGGTTTTATCTTCTACATTTTTCAGATTCTGTGCTGCTTGAGTTTGTAGTTCTGAGATTCACATCAGGGGATGATGAGCTCTCTGCACAGAGCAGGGAGACAAAACAATTCCTTCTCCAGCTGGGGACCAAGGACAAATGATCCAAATCTCAGGCTAAGGAGCACAAACAACATGGGCTGGAGAGAGAGAAACAAGCAGGATGGGACTGCATGGGCTAAAGCTGGAATTGGACAATTAATTCCAACATGCAAATGGAGCAGAACTAATCAAAGTGAGAGACCCTGTGCCCGGTCAAGTATTTTGGGCCCATTTTGGGTTCGCCTTGGGTGCAGCCCTGGCTGGGCTCTTGTGCTGCCCAAGGTGGGTCCATGGAGGCCTTTGAATAAATCCCTACTTTGTTCTTTAACTCTGTCCGGCCTCTGTTCCAGGTCAGCTTTCTCAAGGCATCACCTGCCCTTGTCCATGCACAGATTTGAGACACCCCTTTTCGAAGGCAGACAGGAATTGGAAAAAGCTATAAGCTAGACATTGAAATAAAAATGTATTTATGAGATAAAATGCATTTTTCTTACTATTTTGTGAGGATTCTGCCTGACACCAGCATGAGGGCGATTGCTTGGGAGCAGAGACAGGCAGGGATAGGAAAGGAAACAGCTGTGATCCCTTTTTGGAGTGTTTGCTCTTATTCATCCCCTTAGATGTATCCCAATGTAAATAACCTTTCAGATCACTTTACAAAGTGATTTTTAAGTGGGACTGAGGAGAAGGTATTCTGTAATGTAATAATTTCTGTCTTTTCTCTTCATTTTCCTGCTTGGTCGTAGAGAGGAAATGTGGCTGGTTGTTAATTTGGAAGCATTTGTAGTGGTGAAGGCATAATAGATATGAAAGTTCACAGGACTCTGACAACTGCCAGTGTACTGAGGCTTGCAGAGGAAAAAATGAAAGCTGCCTGTAAAGCATTCCCATTTGTCATGGAAACCCCACAATACCCCAGGACAGCTGCTTGCCTGGGATCTGTACCTCATATGTGTGGAACCAGAACAGACATGTGCTCTCTTGTACAAAAAGTACAACCCCACAGAGACAGGTAAATCATTCTTTATAAGGGAAAAACAACATCTAGAATTAATGTTTTCTGTAAAAGATGATTTTCAGGGTTTGCTTGCTATCCACCATAATCAAAAATATGGCTTAAAGTACATAAATTACAGTCTTTTATATTCTAATGCCCTGGTGCCTCCTCTGGAGATGGATTTGGTGGTGCTGCAAGTGTGGCTGGAGAGATGGTGGGGTCTGGTTTGGCAAGGAGCTCTCCTGTTGTTGAGCACAAAAATGAAACAGGTGGCAAAAGTTTCCTGGGAGATGCTGAGTCTGGAGTCTTTCCTTCCCTCAAGCCTCTCTGTGCTTTACCTTGCCCCCCATATCAAATAATTTGGTGAGGTTTCACTTGAAAATTATAATAAAAAAAATCCAGTCCAGGGCTGAAGCTTTACTAAGCAGCTGGGAATTAGGGAAGGCTAAGCTGTGATGCAAAGGGAACACAAATTTCATGCAAGGGGTGACCTTCTGGAAAACCTCCCTCTAGTTGTTTTGGGGTGCATTTCTTTTTCATGGGGTATCTTTACAAGGGTTTCAGACACATCCTCGAACTTCAGTGTGACTGGGTTGCTTGGGAGATTATCACAAAAGGTCCCTCAAAAAAACAGGGGTATTGCTGTGAAGTTCAGGGAGGAGAAATAATCCCCATCAAGCTCCCCATGAGCCTCCTTTTTGGTATATTTTTAGCAATGGCTCCTTTTAGTTCAGTCTGTGCCAGGAAATTCTGTACTGAGCTTCCCCCTGTGCCACGCTGTGCCAGCAACGTCACACGGGCAAAGCACCTCAGTGTGGAAGAGTTTATCTCATATTAATTTCCTCAACTTTGGCAGATCCAAAGATTTCCTCCCAGCCTTTCTTCTTCTCTCCACTTTTTGGTTATGGCTTCAAATAACCAAACCAAATAACACAGTAAGCCTTGTAGAACAGGGCTGACAAAATTATGAAAAGAAAACGGCAAAATTAACCCAGTTGCAGGCTTAGTGTGCACAGACATAGGAAAGTGAAAGAATACTGAAGGAAGCTTTCAAAACTTTGTTTCTTTGCCAGAGCTCAATCTCCAGACACTAATTTAGCTGTGCTAGTAATGCATTTAAATGTGTTCCTCTGTTAAGCAATATATTCCCTGTGGAGCAGCTCTGGAGCAGCTGTTAGCTCTGCAGGCTGAGGTCCCTGGGTCAGGAACGCTCCTCTTCCAGCAGCACAGCCCCTGCCCTGCTCCACACACCCCTGATCTGTCCTCAGGCAAGGTGAGTTCCAGCTCCTAAAGTGCTGTAACCCAGCTGCTGACAGAGGCTGAGGGCAGCTCGAGGGTTTGCTGCTCTGCCAGAGGGAAACGGCGTGGCTGGAGACTCAGCATCATCTCTTGTCACACCTGAGACTCAGCACTGTCCCCTGTCACACCAGAGACTCAGCACTGTCCCTGTCACACCTGGAGATTCAGCACTGTCCCCTGTCACACCAGAGACTCAGCACTGTCCCCTGTCACACCTCTGCTGAGAACAGCACTGATTTTGCTGTGAGGAGCAGTGCCTGGCTGCTGCATGCTCACCTAAACTGCTGCTCCCATGCATTCAAACACAGACACTTCATTTTCTTTAACCTGGTCTTCCTTTCCCAGTGCCTCCAGGCTCACAGAGAGCCCATGGCCAGCTGAGACACCAGGGCTGAAGGAGAACAATCTTGACTTTGTTGCTGCTAAAGAGAGAGATTACATTTAATGTAAAAGTTATTGTCTTGGGCAGCCTTCATCTCACCAGTGCACAATTCCAGAATGCTTTAAATTAAGTCTGGAGGCTAAAAGTGTGTTAGTCATTGCCCATACATCTTGGGGGAAGCAGGGCTCTCTAAAGTTATTGTTAGCATTAGGCATCTGGTTTATGTTTATAATGATTTATTCAGCAATGGGAGACAGGTAAGGAACTATTGTGAAAGACAAACTAGAAAAGATTGGGTTTTTCAAAGCTCTGAAGCCATTGTTAAATCAAAGTTGTCTGACTTCAAAAGGAATATATAACTTGATTAGATTCTTTAAACAATGTACAATGCTCACAAAGTTGGCAGCTATTATTAGAGGCAGAGTTGGTAGCACAGCCTGCTCTGGAGGTTCATGTCCCTTCTAAGTACAAGATCCTGTTCTTATGTCATGACTCTGGCTTTTGGGGTTTTTTTAAGAAAAAAAATTCAGCCAAGTACTTCAATGGCCTGCAAGAGCCAGGGAAGAATACATTATTTTTTTCAGTGTTAGAATAATTCAGGAAATCCTTTCTTTGCAAAGATCTAATGCTTCCATACTTTGAAAGGGGGACTTGCAATCCAATGTGGGAAGATAGGCTTTGTGCTAAAGAGGGCGTGTTGCCATTGCCATAAGGGTCTGGCCACAGTTTTTTCAGTTTTATGAGGCTCTGAAGAAGTCTAGTTTGTGTCTGTGCAGTAGGGCTTTGCAAGGGCTTAGCTAAGATTAGAGAAGAGTCTCTGCTCGTGTCTCCTCGTGCCTGGCCCTCGCTGGCCTGTGCCACTGGTGGAATTGATCTTCCTCATCTCCTGTGCAGCAGGACCTGGGGAGGGACCAGGGGCAGCCCAGGCACAGCAGTGCTGAGGGATGGAGCAGGGATGGGGGCGTGCCTGGAAGAAGGAGCCAGAGGGACAGGTTGGGAAGGACAGGCTGAGAGGTTCTTTGGTTCTCTGCCTGTTTGATCCCCTCTCCCAGCCTGATGGGTATTCCCTTCCTCTCCTGCCAGAAAAGACACTCACAAGCAATAATCCTCATTCCCTCCAGGTGTGGATCAGGCAGGGAACACCTCTGCCTGCAGCTGCCCCAGGTTGTGGAGCTCCCACCTCAAGGGCAGGGGGCAGCCCAGGCCCTACTGGGATGGAGGTGAAAGCTGAGTCTGGAGATCCTCAACGCTTTTCTGAACACACACCTCACCCACTTTTGGATAAAAGAAGCTGTTGTGGCTTGCAGCTGATGCACTCAGCAGGTTCAGCCTCCACAGTGGCAATCCCAAGCTGCTGGACAGGGGCTTCTCAATTTTCTGTGACACAGAATGGATAAATCCTCATCATCACTCTGTTCTTTGCCTTGTTCCAGACTAACCTGCCTTCCTGCTGAGGGGTGGTGAAGGGACACAGGGGCTGGGCAGCCAGAGGTGCCAGCTGCCAGAGCAGGCTGGACATTTCCAGTGCCTGCTGTTTGCCTGCAGGATGCAAACCAGGTCTGTGCAACTATAACTGCGTGCAGCACTGGATTTACTTACCTTGGCTTTTTATTCTCCAAAACACCCCTTGACCCAAGGGATGATCCCACCTTGGGTTTGCCACCCTGCCAAGAAAAAAATTCCATAAAATGTTGTGGATTTGGGGGGTGTACACTGCTCATGGAGAACTTACCAGGGCTCTGCTATAAACTCAGCACACCTGTGCCACCAGGTGCAGCCAGTTCTGGGCAGAGTGACCTGTCAGACCTGCAGCCATCCCACAATGCAAATAAACAACCCATGTTTTGCATGGCTGCCCTTCACCCCAGGTGAACCCCACACACACCACCCATCCCATCACTCTTGTCCTGGCCAAGGCACCTCCCCAAAGGTGTCCCTGGGCTGGAGAAGGGCACAGCACACCCTGAGTGCCTCTGGGTGACATCCCACTGTAGGACACACATGGTGTGAGCACCAAACCAGCACTCAGTGTGGGGAGTTCATGGGGCTGCTGGAAGAAAGCCAGCACCCCATTCCTGCTCGAGTTAGAAAAATGTCCCAGCCCTGGATCCACCCAGCTCAGCCAGAGCAGGGCTGCTTGGCCAGACAACAGGCCTGGCTCCCTCTCCAAAGTGGATGAGTGCCAAAGGGGATTTTTAATTTCCAGATGCTTTTAAAATAAAAATAAAGCCTCTGCTGTAAACTGGCTTTGAATGGACGCCTCCCCTTCAGCCAAATAGCTGACTGATACCAGTGAGCTGACTGGGCAATAAAACCTTGCACTGCAGTCTGCTGCATGGTGAGCACTGGCCAGCCCTGTGCCAAGCTCTGCAGCTGGACAGGGCTCCCTGCAGAGCTGAGGTCCCACGGAGACAGCTCTCCCCATGGAGCCAGCTCTCCCCATGGATCCAGCTCTCCCCACAGAGCCTGCCCTCTCCATGGAGCCAGCCCTGCCTGCCACCAGCCAGGCAGACACCCTCCCAGAGCCCTCTGGCTCCAGATAAAAATCTTTATGCACTCTTCACTTCCATTTTGCTCCTTTGAGGGGAAGTGAAAATGCTTTGCTAGAAGAAAGTTGGCTCTAGTGGAATGGGAATTAAAAGATTTTGGGGGAGTGCTGTCCTGAACATTCAAAAGGTGGGTGGATGTGGCACTTGGGGTCGTGGTTTAGCAGTGAACACAGTGGTGCTGGGTTAGTGGTTGGACTGGATGATCTTAGAGGGCTTTTCCATCCTAAACCACTCTGATTCTGTCCTGGGGGCAGGAGTGGTGACAGGGTGACATTGCAGGACCCTGTGCACCTTGCTGGGGATCAGGACACAGATGTTTCTAAGCCCTGGGTGAATCCCTCCACAAACAACCTAAACCTGGTAGCTGCCAAGCAGCAGAACAAGATCCTTGCTCCTGTTTCAAATGTCACTCGATTCCCCGTGGCACCTCACAAAAGACTGAATGGACAGCAAGCAGAAGGGCAGAATAATGGTTATGCTGAGAATGCCTTTGAAGAGCCCTGGCCTGCCCCTGCAGGCACCGGCTGGCACCGGGGATGCCGCCACGTGGTTCTTGTGTGTCTGAAGTTTTGAAGGTGGGAGACAGGATCCTGACTACAACATTTGCATCTGGATTAGAATTTCAAATGCCAGAACGTACATCTGTGTTGCTCCATGTTAGTAATTTCTTCCTGACTTAATGTGCCTGGTCATTGAGTAAGAACCACAACAAATTTGCTTTTTCACCCTGCTCTTGTTTGGCTTATTAATTACATCTCCTGTGGCACTGCAGCCTGGCCTGAACAGATTCGTTTGTGATTCTCCTGTGCTATGCATGCCGTAGCAGCAGATAGTAGCACACAATCACTTAACATATGAATGCTGTCAGAGAGTTTAGTCAAACCCAAAACTGCCGCCTTTGTGCCTCGCACTAACTCGTTGTGACTGCACGAAGTGAGCCCAGCTCCCCAACACAAAGAGCAATCGCAGCCTGGCTCTTTGTCTACTCTCTCTGTATAATTTCCTGAACCCTGCCCTGCTCCACCTGCTCACTAATGTTAAGCTTATTTATGGATAATTTATATGCAGCCCATTCCACAAATGCACAAAATGCACGGGTTTGATTTTTTTTAGAGGAGCTGTGGGAAGGAGCCTCTCACCACGCGTGTTCCCTTCGAGTCTGCAAGTCCCGAAGTCCAAAATGCTCCATCAGCACTTTCTGAGCCTTCCCTGAAACACCGATGCGTTCCTGCCCTCGCACCGGCAATTCAAACGCTCTTTTGGGGGATGGAGGATAAGTCACAATTTGTTGTTTTAATTTTATTTTTTTTACCAACCGCACCGGCAGGATGGCCGGGCGGGCTGCTCCCCCTCGGGCTCTCCGCACGGGCAGAGCGCAGAGCGGCGCTCCCGCAGGAAGCGCGGGGTTCCTGGAAAGCATTGTTCTTCCCCTGCTTGTTTGTTCCGCGCCGCCAAGAAGCGGGATAAAGGGCAAAGTACGGGAGCGGCTCCCGTGGAGGGACCCGGCGGGCAGGACCGAGTGCCCCGGCTCATCCTGCAGGATCTGCCCTGCCCACTCACAGCCCCTGCTCCGTGCCCGAGCTGCTCCCGAAGGCTCCTCTGCACGGAGAACAGGCACAGCTTTGCTGGTACCATCCCAGTGTAGCATTCAAAGGAGGGATGTTTATCTCCCAAACTGTCTCTTCAGGTCCATCACCCTTTGAAATGTGACTGAGACCTCCGGGTCAGGCTGATGCTGAGACCAGGCTGATGCTGGTTGTCTTTCAGGAAAGCTCTGCCCCTGCTCCTCCCTTGAACTCACTCTTTAAGGCATCCATCACCCTCCTCCTGGTCCCCTGTGAGCACCCTGGGACTTCAACACAGTCCTGCACCAGCCCTGCCAATGCTACACCTTCTAGGATGCTCACTCCAGGCAGACAGAGGAAAAAAAAAAACAAACAAAAAACACAAACAAACAAACAAAAAAACACCAAAAACAGGCCTGTCTGCTGAGCAAAAGGTCCAGGAGGAGGAAAAATAAACACAGGAAAAGCCACAACATTCAAGAACTGGACATATCACTGGATACTTAAATGGTGACAAGGTCCCTACAAGTTGTGTTTGCAGAAATGTTTCAGAAGTGGCATAAATTTTACATGAAATAAAATAATAGCAAGACAACAGTGTCACAGATAGCATCTGTCTGGCACTTGAAACAGCTGATGTGGTGACTTCCAGCCTGACAGAGCTGCTAGGCTCTCAAAGAGCACACTGATACCCACTGAGAGATGGGGAAACTGAGGCAGGATTGTATGCCTCAGCTTTTCCCACCAAACTGGCAGCAGGACAAAACTGCCCCTGGATACTGGCCTGGCACCCCATTGTGCCCCCTTCTACCCCAACCTCACCCCCATCCCAGCTCACCCCCAGCCCATTCATGTCATGTCATGTTCTCTCATTCCTCCCTCCTTATCCCAACCCATCCTATGGCTCTCCTTGTCCTGGTAAGAGAGCACAACTCACCATGGGATCCTCAGGGATGTCCTGCTCCCACTCCAGGTGCTGCATCAGTGCCAAGGGAAGGACCCACAGCAGCTTTTGTGTGCTGGGGAGCTCTGCAGGGAAAGCTTGGATTTGACCCTCTGCTACCCAGCTCCTATTGAGTGTGCATTAAAAACTTCTGCTTTCCAATGAAAAAAGTTTGTTCATGGTCTTTTTTTTTTTTTTTTTTTTTTTTTTCTGTGTAGGGCATGAATGGGAATATGGGACAACTGGGATTGACTCCTATTCCCAGGAATTGCTGGCCTGACATGGACAAATGACTCCTTAAATATTGCAAAGACTATTAAAACAATTGCTGATAAAAGGCAAGAATCTGGGAAAACAGAGTAGACAGGACTATTTTTAGAAGCCGTGGCATCTGGACAGCATGAGAAATGCTTTGTACAAATTTAGTACAGCTGATGTTTGAACAAGAGGTCTGCTGGCAAAACTCCAGCACAGGCACCGTGACCAGCACAAAGCAGCAGCTCCAATGCCAGCCAGGAACACCCATGGCCAGGTGTCACTCAGGGCCACCTACAATAGGGGCATGAGAGCAGACAGCACTTGGGGGGGCCCTGGACAAGGATTTTCTGTGATGCTGTGCCCCTGGGCAGATGTGTCACACCATGGTGCCACCACAGCAGCGTCTGTGCCAGTGGCCAGCTGGTCTGCTTCAGGTGGAGTTGGAGTGGAAGGCTGGGCAAAGTTTGTGGTCAAACAAACCAACACTGTCAGCATTTAAAATAGCCAAATTATTTAAAAACTAAGTGCTGGTGACTCCTGATCCCAGACAATTTTGCCTGCCTGGTTTTCTGCAGCAGCTGGGCTTGAGAGAGGGAAAAGCCCTGCAAGTGCAATGCAGTGCTCCCCAGTAAGGGGACACACTCATCTTACATCCAGAGAGCCATTTAAATTGCTGATAGAAAACAGACATTGCCTGGCATGTATTTTCTCTCCACTCATGCAGGGAATTAATCTCTCTCATGTTGTTACTGATACATCCCTCTTGGTTTTATTTAACAATGATTTGGATTTGGAATCAGGGTCCAACTGACTCCAGGTGTGACTGAGGGGACATTGGTCTGGGCCAGTGAGGTTTGAAAAATGAGTGGCACAGCTCCCCCCTGCACAGATTGAGGGTGTGGGGGGATCCAGCCAGGCATGGCCAAGGGCAGCTCTAGGAACTGCAGCTCCCCATTTTGCAGGACAATGGGATGGCCAGTGCAGTTACCCCTGCAGCATGTGGGACTGGACACTGAGGGTGCTGCACAGGGCCCAGGAACCTTTGCAGCCCACCCTAAACCCAGACACCAGCCTGGAGTGGGGTTTTTGTGCAATCTGGCAGCCAAGTCCTTCAGCACACCTGTGTAGTCAGTGCTGATGCCAGGGGTCTGAGCAATGGCAGATTTGCTACTGTGATGTGGTCACAGCTGGTGGCCCTGGACTGATGTGTCCTCATCCCCAGCAGCTTCAGCACCTCCCTGCATCCCTCCCTGCCTGACCTACCTCCTTCCTCATCCCTGTAGGACACTGCTCTTACCCTGCAGATTGGACCCCCTGCCCTCCCCTCCTCTTTGAACACAGCAGCCCCTGCACCACTACTCCCAGTCTGGCTGTGTATACAGAGACTGGTTCCAGTCCTGGCAGGGAGAATCAGGTCTGCCCCCAGATCCCAGAAAGGCCACAGGGTACCACCGAGCTGCAGGTGAGAGGGAGCCCAGCCCTTCAGTCACAGCAAAGGCAACAGAGACACTCCTGATGGCTGTGTCATGAGAGAAGTAATGAAAAAGTGCCCAAGTTAAACCCTGGCCATCTGTCTCTGTTTTGTAACCTGCGTCTCTGGTTGGAGCTGGCAGCTCCACACTCAGCTGGCTAAAGGTTATTGGAGGGAGTGTGAACCATCTTGCCATGGCCTTGGGCTCCCAGACCAATTTCTTCATGGAAAAAGCTCTGGGTGAGTTCTAGACACAGCACTTGGGCACAGATGGGGCAGTTGTGTGTGGCTGGGAGCCCCTCGAAGCCAGCACATCCAGGTTTGCAGCCCACCAGCAGAAGAAGAGGCAGGCACAGGGAGAGGGAACCAGGAACTGGGGAGGGGGTCTGGGCACAGAACTTCCTTTGTGCAGCCCAGACACACAGAGGCCACAGCACCCCTGAGACTGGCAAGTCCCTGTCCCCTTGCCCAGTGACAGAACAAACTGTCACTCCCCTTCCCCCACTGTGTTTGCTGTGGTTGCTCATTGTTTGTGTTTGGACATCCACTGGGTACTGGTGAAAGCACTGAGAGCCCAGACTCACAGAGTTTCGTGTATTTCAACACTAGTGATTATTCATCCAGTAATCTCAGATTGAGTGTGGTTTTTATTATTTGCTACTCTTCAGTGTCCTGTTTAAAATGTTTCCAGCCCAGGCACAGGAAGAGCTGCCCTGTGCCCCATCAGACACACGCACACACAGCAGAGCTCACTGGCACAAAGCACTTCCCAAACATCTTGGTGAGCACACAGCATGTGGGAACAACCCAGCTCAGCAACCCTCATCTTTCCCCAAAGGAGACCCTGTTTGCTGTGGTGATGACCTCTGTATCCATAACCAATCATTAAAACAGAGTATTTATTTCCTATCTTCTTCTGTTTCTCCTGGAGGATACAATCATGTCCTAGAGTCAGCAGTCCAATAATTCCTGTCCCTACACACTGTGACCCCACGAGCAGGAGAGACATTGTCCCAAGGAGATGTCTACAGCTAAGGGGAAAGCTCCTGAGGAGGGCAAGGTATACTGGGCTGGCTAGAAGGCAAAACCAGAGCTGGTTTTGAGTTGGGGTGCTCTTCTTTCCCAGAACTTCCCTGCCTGCAGGTGGGGGAAGAGCCTGAAAAGAGTTGATGCAGATCGATGGTGCATTGGTTTTAGATCTTGTTTTTTCTATATACCCTTTGCAATGCCTCAGCTGCCACAGGGCAGGTGTGACACAAGCTGACAGCATGGAGAGATGCATCTGAGAGCAGCCAAACCTCTGTGTCATCTGCAGCCCTCCAGCATCTCTGAGCACGTCCTGTTCTGCACACCCGGCTGGTTCTGCAGGTCCATACAGAGGACTCGCAGCTCAGGAGTTTAACAGAGCTGAGCAGAGGAAGGGCAGCAGATGCCTGTCCTGTGCTGTGAGTTATCAGCCCAGACCTCAGCAGAGGAGGCCCTGAAGAACCCTCTGCAGGTAAGGCTGTAGGATCTGCCACCTGCCCTGATTTTGGTCCCTAAGTGCTGCCCAGCTTGCAGGGAAGAGCTGTGCCACCTTCCTGCCTCAGGCTGCTCACAATAGTCAGTGTCTAAGACAACATTTGGGCTCTGAGCAGAGGGAACAGGAACCCAGATGAAATGCTGCACTAAAAATAGCCCCATGTGTGAGTGGGAGCACACTGTGGTTGGCTGGGGTTTCACATCCCTGAGGAAGCCTGAGCCAAGCAGGGACCCTTCACTCCTGTTATTGTCTACCTTCCCCCTCTCCCTCCAGAGACACCCTGGGGACTAACTAGCAAAGAAATGGCTTTCCACAGGACAACAATGGCTTCTGTGATCAACCTCCATGAGATGTGGTTTGGTAGCTTTGCAAGAATCAAGCCAGCTGCCACTATGGCCCAGAATAAATAAAAAAAGCTGAAACGGGGCTGTGGGGATGGAGAGGTAGAACACTGGGGCCAAGAAACACAGCCCAGGCCACCTCAGGAACACTGCAGAGATGGGACTGCCTGGGAGGGAGCTGGGGATGGGTGACCCTGGGGAGCTGCAGAGCTGCCCTGCTTTGTGGATGCTGCAGAAGGAAGAAAGTAAAGACAAGTTTAGGAAAGAGCTGATGAGAGAAGCGCATCTCAGGGCATTTAATTTTAGCAGAATCAGGCTACCAAGGATGTGGGTGTTTGTTCATTTGATTTGGCTGGTTTGGGTTTTCATGAAGTGCCTCCTAGAGCAACAAAAGCCAAACTCCAAATTAACCCAAATTTGCTGCCACAGTCACATTACAACACTCAGGATTGCAAATGCAGTCTGCACCAGACCTCATCCATGTGCCTTCTCCACACAGAACTCCCTGGCTTTTCACTGTCCAAAGGGAAAAGACAGATCAAGGTGGACACTGGGTACCACAACCCAGCAGACTCTGCCTCTGTACCCACTAGCCCACACCTGAGACCCCTCCTGCCCCTGTGGTGCCTGGTGCCGGACCAGCCTCATCCATCTATCCCTCCTGACACCCCAACCAGCATTCCTGCAAAGCCCTCATTACTGAGGCCTATGAAATGAAACATGAAGGAGGTGGATTAGCATTTCAGTGGCAATTCAGGTGTTTTTCACCTTTCCAGTGTCTGCCTTGGACATCTCACCCAGTGCAAAGGGGGGGTTTCTGTGAGCCACCAAATGCTGGGCACTTACCCAACAATGTGCCTGCAGTTTCAGTGTCTGTTGGGTCAGAGACTACTGGGATTCTAGGGATGGTGCCTCACTGTCACAAAATATTACTGCTGATGGAAAAAAAAGTTTGTTGCTCACTCAAGAAAAAAAAAAATCCTTGACCCTTTACGAGACCTGTGCAGTAGTGGCGCCATTGACTCCTTGTGAAAGTGTGTGGGTGGGAAAATAATCTGTGCTGACTTTTCTGCTGGCTCTGTGAGCTGTGTCAGACATACACCCTCTCAATAGATGCCTGATAATGCTCAGCTACTCCTCTGCTCACAGCCTGCAAGCCCCTACAGAAATACTGACTGCGAGCCTGGAATTAGAGTCTCCCACTCATTATTTGGGAAGGACGTGCCTTTCACAGCCAAGTGGCCTCTATTTGCTTGGGGGGAAACATGTGCTTATCTCTTATTTATGTGATTTATTTCTTGAGATTAATGCATCAAATTGGCTTGCTCCCAACCTCTCAGTAAAGTCTTGGTTTTTGTGGGGTTGTCCTGAACCACACAAAGTTTCACTGCCTGTTTTCTGAAACTGAGAGGAGGATTTTTATCTCGATCATAAAGCAGAAATTGGGGGTTTTTCAAATGTAAGGCAGTCAGCATTGTTTTGATCTGCAGGCAAATGATAGCCTTCTCTGAGTTCAAGGAGGGCTATTAAATCAGCCCTGTGGAGATAGAGCAAACAAAACCAGACAGAGCAAAGGAGAGAGGGGGAATGTTCCTATTCACATAGGCACGAAAGCAGGGGAGGCAAGTTAATGATCAGCTCATCTGGGGTGTTTACTTTTGCATGCCACTGGGGTAAACAGAGCCATGTCATCCCTCCAGCCTGCTCTTGTTTATAAATACACAATAACATTTACAGCTGAGCTGGCTGGGCTGCCCTGGGTCCTGGCTGGAGAAGCCAGAGGGGGCTCAGCTCCCACTCCTGCATGGGACAAGCCCTACTTTTAGGGGCTCTGCTGTTGCTAACCCACCTTCCAGCTCTGTGTTTCTATCTCTTTTTGCTGAGAGGCACAAGCTCACCTGCCAGCAGAGTCCCTCGGACATGCCCTTCTAAAAAACCTATGGTAACACCTTTGTCACCTGATTCCTGTGGATCCTTGGAGCTAGCCCTTTGCATTGCTGGGTTCAGAGCAGCAGCAGGTCCCAGAGCCCCTGCTGGTGTTTTACAACAGCCTGAGCGCACACAGAGACCAGCAGGCTCATTTTCCTGTTAGCCAACCCACCACAATGGCAGTCAGAGTGAGGATTTGAAGTCATTGGTGTTATTGACTGCAGATCATAGTTATCCTTCAAAGAAATCACATTTCACCTAAAACATAAAGTTCTTACAAGTGCTATAAAGTTCCTGTGGATGCTACTATTCAGTGAACCCCAGTGGAGGAAGCAGAACAGCAAATACTGGGTGATTAATTCAGTGCAGCTGATGACTTAGTGCAATTTTTTTGTCCTGGATTCATTGATCACCACAGAAAAAACGAATGATCTCCCATTTTTTTAGGTTCCTGCCCTAGCTCTTGGTGCTGACCTGCCAGCACTAAAGGTACAGCGTGCTGTGAGTTTGGAATGTGCCTCCAGGAGGATGTGTCACGCAGGGTTTGTCTGCACGCAGATTTGCACCGGCTAAAAGACACTGATGCAACTTCCTGTACAGACAGAACTGGCGGTTTAAAGCAAATTTCTTTGTGGCTTACTTAAAACCCACTTCCAAACAATTAAAATTAGATATATCTGGCTTAAGACTAAGACACAGTGGTAGTCACATAGGTTTTTCCCACCTTAAGTGTTGCATCTGTAGTTTAATCAATGCAATTCCATGTGTGTCCTTATATCCACATCACATGTAAAAGTATGCACTGAATCTACATAATATTTCTATGAACAATGGCTGATACTTATTATTATTTTGTTAAGTAATTCTGTTGACACATTTCTCCCAGAAATTGCAGAGAAGGCAAGAAATTCTGCCTTTGTAAATTGTCAGTATAGTTATCAGGGACAATTCATCCTAGTTTTTATTACTAAAACCATAATCCCATAATGATGGAAAGAAAATGGAATAAACTGCTGAATAAATTGGGATTAAATTGGTTTACATGGGAATACATGTTTACAGAAAGTTGTTGTTCACAGTGACAAATGCATCTCCCCATTTGCATCCGTCCCCCCAAGGGGACTTGCAGAGCCCTTACTCAAATTAAAAATACCCAAATGAGCATCAGTGGCTTGTATGTTTCTGAGGGAGGAGCAATTCTGGGTTGCTTGATGTCCCCCGCTTATAAAAAGCAAGTAATACCCGAGCTGGCATGGATGTTGGCATGGATGTTGGCATGGATGCTGTCTCTTGTCATTGCACTGCTGGCATTTCAAGCTAATATCAAGATCAGCACAGGATAAAAATTGGAAAAAATGTAATCACCAGTTGTTACATAATGAATGTGAAAATGCCAAACTTTGCACAGAACCTTATTCACAATAAATTATTCAACCAGCTGCAATCAAGGTCATTTCAATCTGAAAGCATTTTCTATTGAAATCCCCAACAGTATTCAGGCCCACCATTCAGTGTTCATTGCCCAACAGCAGAAAGCCACAATTGCTCTTGTATGTCTGACGCCCCAGGGTGGTGGGGCTGCCCCTGGAGGATGTGCCCACCAGAGCCCTGTCACCCATGGAGAAAGCCAGCACAGCCTCTTTTTTGGGAATATCAGAGCCAAGTGTGACTCACACATTTCCAAAACTGCCATTCCCTTTCACTGAGGTTTGCTCAGTCCCTCTCCTCCATGGTGGCTCCAGGAGGATGTGCTCTTTGCTCTGCAGCTTGAGCCCTTGGGTCATGAGATCCCTGTGATTTATGGACCTCATGCATGGTGGCCCCTGTGCCCACATCACAGGGACCAGCCCCTGGGGTTTGGAGCTGGGCATGGGTGCTGGGATAAGCCAGAACTGCCTCTGCTCTGCTGGAGCTTGGCTGGTCTCTGGGAAATTTGTCTGGGGCTCAAGCTTTTGTGATGGAGGTTTATCCATGCTGCTGCCTAAGCTGGAGAGAGTGGCTGAGTTTCCAGAGGGACACCCTGATGCAAGTACAGGGAAGCTGCTGACAAAGGGTCATGGGTAGAGAGGGGGATGCTCTGAAATGCTTTGCTTGGCACATGGAGGACTGTGCAAGATGGTTTTGTAGTTAAAGCTCAGGCCAAGGCCCCCAGAGACTTGAGCCCAGAGCCTCCAAGCAGAGCTCTGCATCCTTGTGCTCGCATTTCCCATCCACACAATGGGACAATGACCCTCCCTCGGCGCCTGGACGCCAGCAGGACAGTCCCCACAGCAGCTGCGACATGGACACACTGCTCTGCTATGAAAGACAGACAAAGATGTAAAAAGTTCTGGCTGTGCTTTCCTAAAAAAATGCTGTAGCTTTGCTAGACAAGACGTAAGGGTTCTCCCTGCTGCAGCACCAGAAGTAACGGTGCAAACTGCCCAGTGCAATTTAATTCCTTTTCTGGAGTGACTAACACCTCTATTATTCCCATCTGACTGCTGCAGACATCCTGCCACACAATTGTGTTAAACTCTGTGGCGAGAAAGATAACCAGGCCTAAAATTAAATCATCCAGCACATTTTAATATTAGCACAGGCGAGGAGTGAATTCCTCCCCGGTGGAATTCACCTCTTCTTGGCAAAACCAGCCTTTGCTACCTCACCAGCAGCAGTGATGTGCTGTGAATTATTTGTCTTTTTAGTTTGTGATCCCCTGGCCTGGGCAGAGCCTATTCAGTGCAGGGACCTGCCCTGCTGCCACTGCCCTTCACAGGGTGCTGAAGGAGGTCTCAGGTGGGTCACTGCATTGCTCAGACAGCTGGAGATTTATTCAATGAGGACAAGCAGGCTGGGGACACTACGAGTGTGAGCAGATACTCCCATGTGAATAACCTGGTTATAACCAGAGTCTCATGGCATTTTTGCCTCCGGGAGAAAAGACAGCAAGAAAGGCAGCACTGAGCTGCAGCAGGGATATCCCAGGCTCCGCTGACTGCAACAGGATGGCTGCTCTGTTTTCTTTCAAATATAGTTTTCTGCCAAAAATAACCCTCTGGGGTTTGTCACGGTGTCTTTTTCATAGTGAACTCCAAAAGCAAGTCGGGCTTGGAGGTGCTGAAAGCTCTTTTGCAGGGCCTGGCAGGCAGCCTGGCACTTTGGGGCACTGCTCGCCCCCGCTGCCTGCCCTCTGGCCCCAGTTTGTTGGGGGGGTTTGCTCACCCCGGTAGCGAGGAGAAGGACTCAGTTTCCGGGGATGGAGAAATAAGAATTGAAATGTGATTTGATGAGCCCACAAAGTCACTGCAGAGCTCCGGCCATGCAGAAGGATGTGGACTGTCCTCGCAAGACTGTCCTGACTGCAGGACCTGTTATCTCGGCATCTCTCACCTGATAAAGCGGCTCGGGGCTGCTGATGGAGAGCCAGGGCAATGAAGGCTGCCTGCGACACCCAGAGCCGGAGTGTTCCCCACCGGTCCTGCGGGGATCCCTGCGGCTCTGGGATAGGACAGCAGGGTCTCGCCCGCAAGGCAGAGCAGCCGTGGGGCGCACACCGCAGCAGCGCACTCCGGCACACACCGGCACACACCGCAGCAGCGCACACCGGCACACACCGGCGCACACCGGCGCACACCGGCACACACCGGCGCAGCCGGAGCCCTCGATGCCCCGGCCTCCCGGTGGGATTTCTGCACTCTTGTGCTCCCTCTGCTGGTCCTCAGCCCGCCGCCGCTCCCGCGCCTCTCCCGCACCATTCCCGCACCGCTCCCGCACCGACTCCGCCGTGTTTCCCCCCGGGCTCCCCAGCACCAGCAGCGCCCTAAGCGTGTCTCTGAGCCAGCCTGCAGCGAAGGAGAGGTCCCAGTGCCAGCCGGAGAGACGGTGATGCTGGGACTGCTCCAAGCAGGGCATGCCAGCATCCAGACGGGATCCGCATGTTCAAAATAAAAACTTTAAAACATGCTCTCGGGAATGAGACTGCAAGACATGGCTGTGAAGAAGATGGCAAAGACTGGACTGGGGCTGCAGCGATCACGGTATTAAATTAAAGTTACACAGAGAGGACACTGGATTTATCAGCCCAGTTTTGTAAAAACAAACTGAGTAGCTTTTTGCACCAACATCTCCACAGCTTGCACTGTTGTGGTCACCACTGGCAGAGGTGACGTGCCCTGCTCTGACATTGCACAGGTACAGCTGGCCACCAACCTGCCACCAGCAGAGATGGAGGACACCAGTTCTGGGCAAAGGCTTCAGCTCGACACAGTGGCTGTCAGACACCAGCCTGCTGAAGGGGACAAGAACACACCAAATCAGGCCAGGACATTGTGCTGCAAGGTCTGGTTTGCAGGCTGTGCTCCAGGACTGCATGGGGTTCTCCTGCCTTTCTGTCTCAGCATTACTTGCCAGCTTTATTAGAAAGCTGGTTGTTGTTTTAAGGCTGCTTTCTAGCGGTTATTGCCAACGAGGGACTGAGGTGGGGGAGCTACTCTCTGCACGGTGCAAATGGCAGCTGCCAAGACGCCTTCTCCAAGGCCCCATAATAACTTGGTTATGGCTCAGGCTGCCTTGTCTCAGCCAGACATCTCAGAGAATTGACCCAGCACGGCAGGCTGCTGCACAGCCAGCCCTCCCAGGTCAAAGAGCTGTGTCCCTATCCCCATCTCTGTCCATGCAGTGATGTCCAGCTGCCCCACTCACTGCCATGGTGTGGTCTAGTTCCTGATGTTTTTAGGACTCAGACAGGAGTTACTGCTTAGCAAAGGAGGAAATACCTGCCCCAAGCAAGCTAAAACTCACTGTGCCCCAGGAGCAGCCCAGCATGAAAGGGAGCTCCAAAGCAAGGGGGAAGGAAGAGGATGCAAATTGAACAACAACAAAAAGAATGCTGTTATCCTCACACAGCCTTCTCCTCCTGCCCAGCACTGCCACTGCCCTCTGGAAGCCACAGTGACCCACGGTGCATCACTAATCTGGCCTCTGCCACCACCACCCCAAAATCCAGGCAACTCAATGCAGTCTCCAAGTCCAGCCTTCTCTGAGGGCAACAGGCGGCCTGGCTCATCCCAAAAGCGCATGTTGCTGTTCAGGGGGTGCAGACACAGTATTTGAGAGCTGCTTTCCAGAGCAAACAATAAAACTTTAAAATAAGTGTGGGGTTCTCTGAAAGTCACTGAATTCAATGGCTGAGCCCTGCAACAAAGGCTCTTCCTGAGTGTGGTGGCTCCCTGCCCACCGCCCTCCCGGGGGGACAGCAGAGGCGGCAGAGAGGAGGTGAGTGCTGGCTCCAGTTTGTAAACTGTGACTGCTGGAAAAAACAAAACCTGAACAGGAGTTTCAGTAGGTCTCAGTGCCTTTCACTGATGCAGCTGGTTCCCAGGGGTGACCAGCACCACGAGCTGCTGCTTTCCTCCAGCCTCAAGGCACCCGTCTGCCCACTCTGTTGCAACCCTTTCAGGGGGAGCTGCCCGTGCTTCTCCCAACACCAGCTACAAGTGCTGGGTGATGCCCCACAGATATTTTTCCTCGTGCAGAACTCACAGGGGGTTTCTGCACATCAGAGGGTTACTCTCATCTAACTACCACCTCACAACCCAAGCACCTTTAGGGTGTCCTGTTCTGTACTGGCACCACTAGCAGGGAAGAGCCACCCATCAGTGCAGGCACCCACCGTGACCCCGAGCAGTGCTGCTAAAAGGAACCAGCTGCTTCTGCATTTTGCAGGTTGGTCCTTGCCTGAGAGGAGGTGAAACTCCACATCTGACTGACTACTGCAGAGCCATAGAGGACCAGACAGGCACAACTGCTGTTCTAGAGCACAGGGCATTCTCCAGGTAAAGAATCACCACTGACCCTTTCGCTTCATACAGAATTTTAGGCAAAATATTTTCCGTAGAAAAATCCCTCATCTTTGCAAACTGATTCCTCTGCTTCCTGGGAGCATTTTTCTGGGTGCAAACAAACAGTTAAACACATGTAGTTGTCTCCCATGTTAATCCTCCTTGGTATCATTTACAGCTGATATCCTTTCAGTGCATGAAACCACAAAGGCAAAGTAAGGGAAAGCATAGAAGAATCAGGGCTCAGATGGTGAAACCTTCTAAAATGAAAGAGTAAAAGTTTTCCTATGGTTGAGAATAGCCGTGTTATCTCTCAGGGAGGCAGCAAACTTTCCTCTCTGAAGAATAAGTAGGTAACATCAAGTGAGGCAGTCTGGCACAAATGTGCTCGAGGAAAAGCTCTACAATATATTGCCATATACTGAGAGAAACACAAAAGCTCCATTACTCTTGTTAATTCTGCAGCAAAATTATTTTTCCAAATCTTCCCCAAACCAGATGTGGAAATGTTTAGCTACCTGTGTACTCCTCCAGGCTCAAGACTAACTAAGTGTTTTGAAGCAGATGGGAGGCAGAGGGAGATGGAAACCATGACTGGTTTCAGTGAAACTCATGGATTTCCCAATTCAAGGTATCATTTACTGACATAATGAAACTAATTTGGGCTTTTTCTTCTGTCTCTTTACAGTTAGGTATTTTCACCAAGAGGATGAAATTTCCCTTTCTTGCAAACAAAATTGGATTTCCTTCATGCAAGGAGTACAGAAATGTAGATTTTTTTTTCCCAGAAGAAAAATTGAGAATTAATTAATTTTTTATTAGAATACTTTGTTAGATATAGTCAGTGCAAAATACTAAAAGGCAGCAGCTTCAATAACCTGTCTCATCACTGACTCTCCCAAATCACAAATCAGTCTGCAAAACAAAAGGGAGGTCACCTTGCTTTCCTCCTCAGCAGCCCCTGTGGGTTACACAGCCCTTCTCAGCTGGGTTTCTGTGTCTCCTGCCCCCTTGGTGTGCTCCCATGAAGCTGGGACACTCAGGACCATCCAATGCACGTTTCTGCCGGGGTGATGGGCTTCCTGGAAAGGGCTGAGCTGATCCTGGAAGCCAATGACTGCCACACAGCCTTGGGTCTGCCACCGCTCTCCTGGGCTGCAGCCAGGGCACAGCAACAGGAGCTGCCCCACAAGACGCTCTCCATGCCCCCTCCATAAAAAGACACGAATTATTTTTTGTAGTTTTCAGCACCCACTGAAATAAATAATGTTGGGCAGAGATAATTACACACACCTTTCAAGCTGTGCAGCTCTCAGGGTGGGTGGGGATTCTGCTGTGCACAGTGTTTGGATGTACATGTGCATTCCTGCAGGGAGCTCTGCTCTGTCCCTTCACACCTGGTCGAGTTCCCCCCAGCAGCATCATTCCCAGCAGGGCAGGCTTTGGGGCTGGCATGGGGCCTGATCCTGCACTGCATCCTCAGGGCAGCCTGGAGGCACTGCCCTCTCACTGCCTGCACATCCTCCCCTGCTCCCCATGAGAGCTTTATCACACCCACTAAACTTGACATTTCATAAAGGAGAAAAATTAATGAAAGACGAGCAGAGAGAAGCACTAATTTAGGAAAAGCACTAATTAGACATATTCTGGGTGGTCTCATTTTGGCGTTCTGCTTTTTGGGCTAGACTGGTTTTGCTGCCGCTTCCCTTTCTCACACTTTTTCTCCTCTCTCACCTTTCCCAGCACCTACAGCCATCCCTGCAGGGGATTTCTGTGCTGTTGGGCCCTGGTGTCTGCGGGTCACAAAGCACTGCTGGCTGCTCCTTGATTGGGTGCAGGACTTTTCTCCATCTCCTCAGGCTGTTCCATCCTTCCCCAGCACACAGTGCTCTGAACACCTGCACTGTCACAGAAGTCAGGGCAGGTCACAGGTACGGACACACCAAGGCATGGGAAGCTCCAGGGATGACTGCAGCTTTCAAGAGACAATGTCCCATGATGATGTGAAACAGACACACAGACACACATATATATAAAAATACTACTTCTTTCTCAACAAATAATGCTACAGTCTGCATTTTCAATGGCAAGGATAAAGCTCTTAACAGAATTCACTGGAACTGGGCCAGGTGTGGCAGCTAAGTGCTCAGTATTCTGTCCCAAAAGACACAATAGTATGTGAATTTGCAAAGCAGAGTGTGGTGCAGTCACTCTCCATGCAGGCTTTGGCCTCCTGCTCACACAACATCTCTTTGCAGGACAATATGAGAAATACAATTTGAAGCCTGTTTTGATATTGCTTCTCCACTTTGAGTTGCTGAATTGATTCCTGGTGCAAACCTGCACTATTACCCAGAAAATCAGATCTTGCTTGGTTTTAAATTCCAGATTTATCCCTGAAGTCTCCATGTTATTTGGAGGCACTGTGAGATAAAAAGCATTTAAAAGAAAGGAAGATGTGAACAAAGTGCCTCCCTGTGAGCTCTGCCAGCATTGATGGGAGGGTATGAGCAACAATTCTTCATCCTGCTCCTCAGAGTGAAAAACACTCTGTTGTACAGCAGGTGCAACTCAAGGTAATTGAGTAATTAAAAAAACCTGAGCAATTTAGGGTAAAAAGTTTGTGTAAAGGTATATTGTGCCCTGGCCATACAGAAACTTAATTAATGTATATCCCCAGGAGCAATGCTTGTCTTCCTGTTAAAACTCTGCTAATAGGATGACTGGAGCACAGCCAACCTGCACACCCAGTGCCATGATTTCCTTCCCCCTGCAACACAGCACAAGCAGCTGGGATCAGCACAAAATGGTTACACCAGCTCAAAAATGCCTTATTAGAAAGCAACACCTCACTTAGAAAAATGTCAGTTTCCAGGAGTGTCATCAACAAAACCCAGGATTTTCAAAAGCAATCAAAACCTCGGTGGGAGCTGGGTCCCTCTAAAGCCCCCTGAGATAAACTTTCCCTAGGCAGGGTCCAAGAGCCTCCAAAGCAAGTGGTCTTGGGCTGGAGAGCCACAGAGCTGCATGACACTTCCCAAAGTCTTCCCATTCCATCCCAGGGCGGGAAAGGTGGGAAACACCAGCAGTCAGAATGCTCGGGACTGGTGTGCTGGGCTCTGCCCAGCATTTGGACTCTAGTTCCTGTCCTGCACAAGCCCAGCCCATCTCTCTGAAATGCACAGCTTCACTGCTTGGGTTTTCTTTGGACTGTTCTAGGAGCTAGCTTTTAGGAATTAATACATTTTCCAGGTAAAAAGTTAGGAGCCAGACCATGTTTCCTAGGAGGAGGGCCAAGGGCATCTAAAGACAACCACGAACCCACCATTTCAGACTCCTTGCATGTTTAACGAGTTCCTCCTGGAGCTATTGCCTTGAATTGTACAAAATGGCTCTTGAACAGCATAATTTAAGACTATGTGTCATATGGCAGAGGTCCATGAGATGGTCACGGAGCACAATACATAAAATGTTCAGCTAGAAATATCAGTTTTCCTACAGTATCAGCATAACAATAACTTTTGCAACTGTCTGATGTTGGGACTGGTTTGTATTGCAAATGTCCTTGTCTAATCTACAGCTCTGTATTAAATAACACATTATCCTATCATGACATTTGGCTTTGCCAAGAGAGTACAATATTTATATGTACATGCCCACAGCACTGTATTTCTGACAGAATACTGTATCAATGACAAATTGCAGGTTTGGTAACACAAGTCAGAAAAAGTTTTAAGCGTGCTGGCATTGGGGAAGTCAGAGGAGCTTGTTTACATACAGAACAATCACAGGAACAGACAAAATTATTGTGTGCTGATAAATATTGATCTTCAAAATTGTAAACACTTTTGCATGCAGAAGCTGGAGAGCTGCTGTAACAGATAATTGCTCAATGTTATTTCAAATCAAAATGCAAAAATTGCTTTCAAGATGTGAGCAGCTCTTCACTCATGAGTTGGGACATCTTCTGCTGATAGCATTTACTCAAGGGCAGAGTCAGCAGACATCCCCACAGCCAATGGACTGGTGGTCATGTCATAAAGACAACAATTCTGCCAGAGAGAAAAAAGTGGGAAGTGCTTCAGCCCTTTGTGGAGTGACCTTGATGTGCAACTTCCCTCCCACCCCTTTGACCTCTGCTTTTTGTATCCTGCCTCTGTCCCCTCTCAGACTCCATGGAAAACCTGTGCAGTGACTTTGGGATGTGATCCTGCAGCAGCACCTTCTCCCCTGCCCTCCTTTCCATGCTTGCTGTAGTTGATGCATCCATGGGGAGAGCTCACAAATGAGTCAGAAATATACAGAAAAATGGGTTTGAGCTGAGCCCAGGCTCTGAACAGCCAGGCCACAGCTGCAGTGCCAAGGGCTTGCCTGGGACAGGCTGGAATATCTCACTCTTCCCCGCCCTGAGTTTAGTTAGAATGTTTTACAGGCAGTTTTCTATCGAGATGTCGGCCGTGCTATCAACCCACCCCTTCCCCTGCACATAATCAAAATATTTTGATAACCAAAAAATGTCAGGCAATACAGCACATTTTGCAGTAAATAAATACAGCAAATAACTGCAAAGGCAAGGAGGGGAGGACTGGGGAGCTGGTGCTTCTGCTGAAGATTTCCATCTCCAAACAACAAACATATCCTTTAAAATTAATGTTTCAATAAAAAACAGATCTTTTCTACAAAAATAACCTGACTCTAGTGAAAGAAAGGAGGCTGAAGGGAGGGAATGCCATGGTGCTGGTTCACACCTTGAGAGCAGAGCACAGGCCTGGCACAGCCACGTGTGGGCCCGGCAAGGCCCAGCAAGGCCCAGCCACTCCTCACGCCAGACAAGGAGCGATTCCATGATCCTCAGCACACAGCAGATCCGTGTGACAAATTGCAATGACAAGGCTGCACTGGCAGCCAGGATGGCAGGCAGGGAAATCTCTGTCCAGACAGTGTTATGCTCCAGGCACTCTTTGAGCCAAGGCAAGGCGGGAGATGCTGCCAAAACGCCATCGGCATGGCCGCCACACCCATCTTCCACCCTGCAGAGTGGCTGAGGCGGCTGCGAGCACTGAGGGTGCCCAGGAAGCCAAGGCTGGGACTGTCACACCACACACAGAGCTGGGGGAATTGCAGAATGCCAGGGCTGGTGCACAAGGGCAGATGAAGGAGACATGGAAAGAAACCAAGCACTAACCCACTGTTCAGTCTGGTCACAAGGGACTGAAAGGCTGCAGAAGTCAGAGCTCAGGACGGGCAGTCAGGGGCTGGCTAGACACTCCTCCAGAAGCAGCACAATTTATTAGCCCAGTAGCAAAGGAAAGTTTCCAGGCTGGGCAGGATGCTCCAGCAGTGAGGCGAGTGGGGACTGGGGACTGCCCAAGGCTCTTGCAGCAAAAGGAAAGCAAGGGCAGCATGGCAGCACAGCTCTCAGACCCCAGGGGCTGCTTTTGAAGAGGTGTTTCTCTTCAGCTGTTTGTCCCCTCCAATGTCACTTGTCCCACCAACAGCCCTCCTCAAAGGACATGTAACCTCCAAGTTTTTTTCTTTATTCTCCTTGCACTCGCAGAAGCAGATGCAAGCCCAGCATTTGGGCTTGTGCTGGGCAAACAGAATTGGTCTCCTCAAAGAGTTTCCTGCCTTTACCACCAGCCTGCAGCACGGAAGGAGTGGCCACAGCTCACCCCTGTGACAGGGAACAGAAGCATCTCAGCAGGCCACATTTCACATGTGTGGTGGGGGATGTTTATTTTTTTAACCAGTTCCATGGCTGCCACCTCCGCAAGGGCATCACATTCTGAGTGTCTGACAAGCCCCAGCCTGGCTGGGTGTCTCTATCCTGAGGCAAGGGAAAACCAGAGGGCCTCAGAGCATCTCCATATTCGCTGGAATGGGACAGAGATGCCACAAGAGCCAGGAGACAGTGACAAACAGGACCCAGGCAGGGCCCCCACAGGTGTGCCCGTGGGAGGGCAAGCAGCAAACAGCTCTGCTGGGGTATTTTGGGCTTTTTGCTTTCAGCCCCAGTGATCCGTGGGATGCATCTCTGCTTGGTGGCAGCAACCGTACAGCATCCATGTGCAAAACCTCCCCAGCACACAGAGCCCCTGGCCCTCCCCCCGGTCTCTGTGAGCAGCATTCATTCCTCACTCTCGCTGTAGATCCGGCATGCCGAGTCCTTTCTCCTCAAGAGTATTCTCCCTTTACAAAGCAAGATCATAAAGCAGTGACATAATCCAAGCTTGGCAAACACTTTTGCTGATGTTAAGCCAGTGCCTTTCGTGGTTCTCACTGCAGCTTTGAGGCCATGATATACATGGCGCAACCAGCTGATTAAATGTGCAGGAGCCTCCCAAGATACCATTTCATCTGAAACGCTGACATTTATATTTGACTTCCAATAAGTGTGGGGTGCTTTTTTTTTTTAATTAGTTCTCACAAGGGTGGGAGTCAGACACAGCTACACAATGAGGTTCTCCATAGAATAGGTATGATTCAACCAGATGACTCCTGGCCAGACTTCCTAACCCATCTACCTTGCAGTGGAGCCTCAAAGCCAAATTAATTAGAGGCCACCCACAAGTAGATGTGATTCTGTGTAGGTGCATCTCTTTGCCCATTCATTCCCTACCACATCTGCTGAGATCTCAACATTCATGCTAAGGGTGAGTGGGAGGGTTCTGGTGCTAAATAAATGACTTGATTAGTTTCATTTTGGCACCAAGACTTAGACAGCCAGTGAGGCCGAGTAGTAAACAATAGTAATGTGGAAAAAAAGTTAAAAAAAAAAAAGCAGCATATAAGATGCCTCAATGAAGAGGTGTGATTGTTGGCAAAATGTGTCCCATTTGAGTTTATGGGATGTACAGAGTCTTTTTATTGGGGATACTTTTTGCTATTAGCGTAATAAAAAAAGGACCAATTGTTTCTGCCATCTGAGAAAACTCTTGGTGGACCAGGCAAAAATCCAGGAATAATTAAGAAAATAATAGTGCACACCCAACAAGAAAAACATTATTTGTTTAAAGATGAAGTCTCTCTAGAATACTTGGTAGTGATTGTGTTTCTTTCAAAAGAGGGGGAAAAACCCTTCTAAATGAAAAGCATCAGCCATCAGCTCATCTCTGTGATCTCGAGTGGAAAAAGCGTGGGGCTGTAATCCCCCTCAGTGGTGAGGCTTTTCCGTTTTCATCGCTCTTATCAGCCTTTGCAAGTTGCAAAATAAAAGTGTTTTGCCCCTACATGTTTCCATCAGAGGATCAGAAGCACTTTACAAAGCAGAATTAATTGAGCTTCACTGCTTCACCTGTGAGAACAGAGCAATTATTTAGCAACAGGGTTTGGGGGTTTTTTTGCTGTTTGGGGTGGGGGTAGAAATGAAAACTGCAGGAAGAATTCAAACCCACCAGGCCAACAAGAGACTTGGCAGCTTTAACCACTTCCAGTGATGAATGTGACAAATCTGCAAGTTTCTGACCACCAGATCTGGGTTGTCCTTTTGGAAAGGAACATTTTGCCTCAGCATCACTTTTCCCAGGCCTCAGCTTGCCAGGCTCCCCACTGGCACGAATCACCATTCTCCCAAGTTCACATTTAAAAGTCTCTGGAAAGCCGCGTCTCAAAGAGCCCATCCTCCCTGCCAGTGTGTCGTGGTGCCATCGCACACCCAGGATGTGCCCTGTGGGCTCTGAAATCCTGCTCCCACTGCTCCTGCGTGACTCTGGGCAGGTTATAAGGCTGCACCGGCTGGATGTGGGAAAGCCTGCAGGTCAGAGAAACTCAGACCGAGAATCAGTGTTTGTGGAGAACTTAGCATCACAGTAATGGGGAAAAAGAGAACGATTTTAAGTCTCGCTCTGATGTCGTGTGAGTGCATGGACAGAGCCACACTGAATAACAAGACATGAACTTTTACCCAAGCAGGGCTGGGAAAAAGCATCATCCCTTTTCCGTCTGGGTTATGAGCGGCCATAAACCCCCGACGGAAGAGGCAGCGGAACGAACTGGTTCGCACGAAGGGCGAAGCTGAGCGTTCCCACCGCTCCCGCGCCGCTCTCGTGTTTTACATACATCTGCTTACTCTTTCCCTAATTGAGGTTTCTTCTCTGCACGCGGCTTTCGGCGGCTGCGGGGGCGCGGCGGTGCCGGTTCACAGCCCCGCACCGCGGGCAGGTGAATCCTCGCCCCGGCGGGCCCCGCAGCCACCGCCGGGCCGTGCCGGGGCCGCGGGCGGTCCCGCCGCACCGCGCTCCGCTCCCCGCCCCGCGCCGCGCCCAGCCCGGCCCGACCCGCCCCGGCGGGCGGTGCTGCGGCCGCCCCCGCTCCCAGCAGCCTTTGCAGCCGCCTACAATGAAATTTGCGAAGTTTTTTCGGTTTCGGCGCCATTTTCGAGTGGACTCGGAGGTGAGGAGGGAGGGCGGGCAGGGCGGCGGGCCGGGGCGCGGCGGGGGGTGGCCGGCGCCCCCCGTGCCCCGTCCCCGCTGCGGGCGGCACGGCCCGGCCCGGCCCGGCCCGGCCCGGCCCCGCGGGACGGACACGCGGGAAGGGGCGCGCTGGGGGGCTCGGCGGGACCCCCCCCGCCGCTGCCCCGTGGGCGGGGTCGCGCCGCTCCCCACGGGGCACGGCCGGACACGGGCCCGGCCGAAACGTTGCGAGGGGGGCGCAAAGAACTTTTTAAAAACCCCCAAACAACCTCCCCCCAAAACTGTTAAAAAACTTTTTTGGTGCTGCGGGGTCGGGAGCGCGGGCGCACCGGCAGCGCCCCGGGGGAGCCGCCCCGCGCGGCACAAAGGCGGCCCCGGGGGCTCGGGCCGTGCCGCTCGGGCGGTGACAGCGGCGGCACCGGGGGGCGGCGGGCGGGGCCCCCCCGGGCCGTTGGTGCGGGAGCGGCGCGCGGGGCCGGTTCCCACGTGGGTGCGGGGCGCCCCGACCACCCCCCGGTGCTTTTTCCTCGCGGTTTTTTTTTTTCCATCCCCCCCACTATTAACAATTTTTAAATCTTTTTTTTTTTTTTTTGAGCCGCGCCCGCCCCCCGCAGGTGGGGCTCGGGGTTGATTTTTTTCTCTTTTTTTTTTTTTTTTTTTTTTCCCGTTTCCCTCTTTTTTTAAAGCGAACGCGGGGACCCACGGGCTGCCGGTCTGGCGCAGAGTCTGCGCGCCCCCGCACGTAGAAAATAGTTTTATACGTTTAAAAAATAATGCTAGTGTAATCAAAGAATAATTCTCAAATATCATTTAAAATATTAAAGAAAATCCAATTGGCAGCCAGCTTTTGCTTTTTTTTTCTCTTTTCCCCTCGCTAGTTGCTCGCTTTGTACAGGAAATTTGAATATCCTGGCAAGGGCCAGCTTCCCAGGGCAGGCTCGCAGCTCTCTGGGAGCTGCAGTGATGGAGCAACATGCACAGCGCTGAGACTTCTCCCTCTGTAATTGATCCTACGTACAGTATTTTTTCCTGTATACGCATCGGGTATATAAAGACAATTTTTTTGAGTTTGGAGAGTGAGTTTTCCAAGGTTAAATCATTAATTGCTCCCCCCAAAAAAACAAATTCTGCTTGTGTGTCGTGTGCGTATTAAGTGTAGGTGAGGGACCATCTGCCAAGTTTCATCATCTTCTCTTCTGAAGAAATCCAAAGAGCTCACCAGCAACTGTGAAAGTCTGTATTTAGTTAATCGACTTTGGTGGGAAATACAGTAAAACTCAGCTGCTAATGAAGTAAATGTTTATGAAATATAAGAGTGAAGCTTTAAGTAATGCTTCAAACTTAACTCAAATCTAAAAAGGAAAAAAAAATCCAGTGTGCTTGTTATGTTTTGAATTATTGTTCATCTGACCAAAAAAGAAATTGATTTTTTGTTTGGTTTTTTTCCTGTTCTTAACAAATAAACTTTATAGAAATTGGGCTTCCAGATCTGACCCTTGTTGTTTAGAACTGGATGAGATGACAATGCTAAAACTTGGAAGTAACAAAAAGCATCATACTTTTCTTCTCCTCAGCAGTGTTGAGAAAAAACTGTGGATCCTGGAATTTTACTGTGGATTTTACTGGTTTTCTGGAGTGCTGTAAGTTGAAGTCTTGTCCCACAGGCCTTTCTAAGCACCAGTAGCTTCCCTGTCCCACTAACACCCCCTGCCTCTCGTTAAACACAGCTGATCCTGCTGGTAACAATGTTGGGCTCGAGTTCCACCGCGAGTGAAGTTAACGAATTCCTTTTTTGCGTTATTTCAATCTGCCCTTTGTAGTTGCAGTTTGGTTTCGGGTGTTTGGCCCCACCTAGGAGCGTGTCGATGCCGTGTGGTTTAGCACACACGGGGAAGGTGTGCAGGGAAAACCTGCTGGGCTTTATCCCAACTGTCTGCTGCCTCCCTGGCCCTTTTATGGGCAAATTAGCGAGGAAAAAAAATTAATTTCGATGAAGCGCGTGAGGAGCGACCCGCTCTCACATGGCTTCGGCAAGAACAGGCAGGAAATTTATTTTCTGCGTTGGTTTTGTGCCCCCGGGAGTGCATCGCGGCTGGGCAGAGCGGCGATGTTGGGTGATGGGGAGATGCTGTGGGTGCCGGGCAAATGAAAGTGACTTGGCTGGTGCAGTTCCCTCTGCTCGGGCTCCTTCTCCTCCCGCAGCCCTGCCAGGCAGCTCCTGCGGAGCCATGTGGTGGCTGTCGATCAAGCACCGGCTCTGATCCCAGCTATTGGCCACATCTGTAAATATTCGGACGTGACTTTTGTTTAAACCTCATTGTTCAAAAGGAGGCAGCAACGAAAGTGTTGGGATTTTTCAGAGGCAGGCAGATATGAAGTGTTCTGCTGGTGTTACTCACACCCTTATTTTTGTTTTGTCACCGTAAATTTGCCTCGCTGATGAGTGCCTGGGACCTTCAGCTGTAATGAGATGATTTACTTTAGTCTTTTTGTAAAATAATAAATGCCTTTTTTTTTCAATTGTTTCAAATGAGAACAATGACTTCAGGATTTGTTTGTGCGTGTCTCCTAGAAAACTGTTGTTTAGCAGAGCTGGAGTTTTTGTTCCTATTTTTTTTCTATATATAGGAAATGCTTAATATTTACTTGTCTTTGAGCTCACCTAGCCCTGAAGTGTGTGGGTCAGTAAAGGCTCTGTATGCAAATCTGTCCTGTCATGGGCTCCTGTATTTATTTCCTTTCCTTTCCCATGGTGCTCCTTCTCACTTTTTTTCCCTTGTCTTTTTTTTTCTGGTTAGTGTCAGTAAGGAGGGATGAGGTTGTATTTTAAGGGAATCCAGTATTTCAGAGGGAATTTGTTTTAGTTTTGTGTGTGTGTTTGGGATTGGGGGGGGAAAGTGTTTTTTACTTAATTGCCCAATATACTTTGGCAAGCAGAAGTTGCATTGTTTTGTGAATTGCATTAATGGTTTTCTGCATGTTCAAATTCCCCAGTTATTTGGGGGATTTAATTAAACCTCTGTAGGTGGCTGGCTTACGTAGATGACAGGTAGAAGTTTCTATTTCTAGAAGGAGCTGGTGCACACACTGCAGGCATGGAGCTCTTGGCAGCAGAAGGGCTGTTGCAGTGCTTTGCATTGAGGCAGAGCTTTTGGGGCAGTTCTTCTCATGTTTGGGGTTACCAGTAAGCAGGACACCCCTGTAGTGGCTGTAGGGAGGTGCTGCTTGGAAGCTGGAGGTGCTCCTGGGGTGCTGCCTCTGCGTGGCACAGAGAGAGGGCACTTGTGGTGTCACCACAACAGCCTCAACCCCCAGACAGCCTCTGTGCATCTCATCTCCTGCCATAGGCCTGCTTTATCACCTAAACCAGCATAATTAAGATGGTTCCTTTGCTTCTGGTCTGCCAGGACCTCTGTAGAGGTGTTCTTGCTGCTTTAGGGAGGAAGGTGCTGGCCCTGCCAAAGCTCAGTGGCTTTCCCACCTGCCCAGAGCTGCCCCTGGTTTTTCTGGCTGCCTCTCCTTGCCCCACAGCACCTGGGTTATGATTGGTGTGCCTTGGGTGCCACTGCCCAGAGTCACACTGAGCCAAGGGTGCCAGTAGCAGGGGAGGATGGAGGAGGAGGGATGTAGTTACTCTGCTGCATAGTCTGCCTTATCTGGAGCTGTAAACATGATTGATTTTTTTCTTCCCTAATTTTAAAAATACTTGCACCTATCTGTGTGTGCCTTGAAAGGGGACCTGCCCAACAGCACTGGGCCCCCTCCTGGAGTTTCCTCTCTCTGCCATTGCCTATCAAACCCTTTCTGTTGTTGCTTTGTAGCTCCCAGTGAAGCAGTGATCTGGTTCTCCAGAGAGGCCGTGCAGGACCTGATGTGCCTGTGTTCAGAGGTGAGTTGGGAAGGTATGCTCATGTCCCACCTGCTCCACAATACCTGTAGCACCTCTGGGTCACTGCAGATCCCTCTGACACACATATCCCTTCTTGGGTACTGCAGGTAATACCTAGGAGAGGTTCAGGTGAACTCAAATTACCCTGCTCAGCTGCCAATTTCTGATGTAAAGTTGAGTTTCCAAAGCACAAACTAAGTTTGAAAGAATCTGAAGTGGAAGATAGGATAATTGAAACATGGAACTTTTTATTGCATAAAATATTGATGCTGTCATGTCATAAATGTGCATATTTTCTCAGATATGTATTTCACTGCCTATCCCAAATTCCCAGTTGCCCAATACTTGGTGTGACTGTTGATTTTCCCTCTGTGCTAGAGGCTGGTGGAGGTGTATTGAACCCTTGCTTGAAAAGTCCTCCTTACTGAAGAGAGCACTTGCCCTTGTTGTTGAACTAAAAGTCTGGTTTACATAAATATTTTCTATAAAGATAAAAACATTAATTAAAACATGAACCTCAAGCACTGTCAAAATGGATTCTAAAGCTGAACGTGTTTGCTGCTGCTTTCTTCTTTTGGATTCATTTGAAGAGATGAAAGAAATAAGATTGCACAGGTACAGTCAAGTAAAACATTGTTGCAGAAGTAATTAATGCTAATATTATGTGGGGGGTGTTTTGATTTAGCTCTACAGGCTGAACACTGGGTGCGTGTTTGCTTTGCAGCAAGTAGCAGCTGCTCGTTGGGGAGTTGGCCCTGGTGCTGTCAGCGTTGAGGACACTGAAGTGGTGAAAATATACTGCTTTTTTGTTGGCAAATACTTGATTTCAAATTTGAAGTTGCTTGGCATGGGTCACAAGAGCTTTTGAGATTCCTATTTTTAAGTTTGCTAAAGAGGCAGGGACTCGGTGGCGCGTTGGGCTTGAGGGGATGGCACAAGAATTCGAGCCCAGGGCGTCATTTCTGACATTGTTCAGGTTTTTTTGTGATGCTGCTTTTTAAGAAAATGAATTGAAGGAAGTTGTCCCATAACTGGGGGGGGGGGGGAAGGTTGAAAGGAAATACAAAAAATATCAGTCTGTCTGCAGGGCTCCTGTGCAGCCCAGGCAGGCTGGTGTGCAAGTGCCACTGGCAGCTGCCTTCTGCAGGGCTGCAGCCCCTCCCTGCCCTGGTACAGGCTGGGAATGTGATGAAGTTCCAAAGATCTTTAATTTCTGGTTGTATAAGGCTTGTCCATTCACATAATAAATAAGCATCATTTACTCTTTGTAAAAAAAAAGATCCTTATTTTTAAATATCTCAAAAGTCAAATTGAGCTGAATGAAAGTATTTTAAGGAAAATTTAACAGGTTTCAACTGTTGGAATATGGATTTATTTATCTGAAATGTTAACATTGTGACTTCTGGAAAATCCTTGATGTTCAGCATCACCTAAGAGGAAAGTGCAAGGTAATATTTCCCCACAGAGCAGTTGGAAGGGCTGGGAAGTTCTGCAGGCTCTTCACAGTAGCAAAAGCAATAGATCCTCTGGATCTGAAAGTGTATTATTTGCTGGGACCCAGTACTAACTGTGGTTTGGGGGAACAGTTAATTTCTGACCTTGTTTGTGAAACTGGTTTGTTAGCACTGTATAACTGCTTGTTCTCTTATAGTTACAGACTGTCTGATAGCACCTGTGAAGAAAAAACCCCTGTCCTGTGGTGGTAATGCATGCATGTTAAATGTCTTCATTGTAGAGTGTTCTTCACTTCTTTACATCATGGTTTAAAAAAAATTATATATATATACATATATTCAAAATACCATTTGGAATGTCAACATTCAGTGGGCTTTGAGGAGATGTAGCAGCACATCATGGTTTGTAGGGACAAGGAGATACAGACCATTCTGGGCTGCCTCATTACCTCAAGGATAAGACAAGAAAGTGAGCTTCTGGTTATCATAGATGTGGAAGCTAACACATTCCCATGTATCTCATTAGCTCAGGTATGTGTTGGTGCTTGGACTGTGTACATCCTTTACATCCCCTGGAGCTCGTGGGTCTGGCCCTGCAGGCAGGAAGGACTTGCAGCTCCTTTTTGTTCTCCAACATGGGCATGACCACATCCTGTGCTATACCCACCCCTCAGCTATTGCTCTTTGGGCCTTTCCCTGGCAAAGGATCAGCCAAGGGGCCCTTGCCCTGTGTTTGGGGCAGAGAGGGGGGTCTGCAGGCCGTGGAGAGCTGTCAGCAGTGCTCTAGCAGCACGTAAATACTGGAGTTTGGGATTGCCTGTTGCTCTCCAGTATTGCATTGCTGCTTTAGTGAGGCTGGAAATCGGTCCCTGCTGCAGGGCTCTGGCTCTTGGGGTCCCTCCCTGGCACCCCCACGGTGCTCCCCACCCTGCAGGGGGCTCCTGGCTCCCACCCCAATAAACCACTGCGGAGGCAGCAACAACCAGGGCTTGGTGTCATCAATGGGGAAGGGGAGGGGCTGCACCCCAACACTGCTGGAGGGTACCCCGTGCCCCAGCCCAGGAGGGGAGGGGACAGGGGGCACTGCCTGCATCTCCAGGACATGGTGATGGGCCCTTCCCTGGGCTCTGGGGACAGGGAGGAGCTGGGGCTGCACAGGGGCAGTGCTGGGCCCTGGGTGCACCCTCAGACCTGGGATGGGGGTGTGGGGGACCCTGGGGGGTGCAAGGGCTGGTGGGGACCAGAGCTTCCACTGGGTGAGAGGGATGGACACTCATTGTGCCTGGGGTGCTCATGGGGCAGCCCTGCTGCTCAAGGCATCATCTTTCCCAAATTTCTGCAGCTGTCCCAGCCTTTGTCAGGATACCCCAGCTCAGACAGAGCTGCCATAGGGGGGCTGCTGGTGGCCAGCAGCATCTGGCACCACTTGAGCCATAGTGGCGAGAGTTTGGATCACCTGAGGATTTGCCTGCAGACCCACCACTGCAGCAGTGATGTCTCCAGAGCTGTCCCAGCCCCATGGTGAAAGGCTTTTCCTTAGCATTGCCCCACTTGAGGCTTCCAAACCCTGCTGGAATAGACACAAGGGCCACCACGGAGTCAGGGATGCTCCTGGGGAGGGCTGGGGTGGTGCCTGCCTGCTCAAGATTCATCTGCTATGGGGTGAATGAACTTGTCAGTCCTGCCAGTGATGGTGCATCATTAACAGCCCTGGTCCAGCAGCCTCCTGGTGGCTGTGAAGTCCAGAACATTTGTTTTTTCAGCTATTTTCAGGAATTACTAAATCACAGCCGTAGTTGTAGGGCAGGGGAAAATCCTGTTGCTGATTTACAGCTTCAGTCCCTGCTCCTGCTCTGTGCAGGGGCTGCAATGCTGTCAGAGCATCTGCAGGAGGAACACAAATGTCTCTGCCATGGGGAGGTGCAAGGGGGGTGTGAATGGGGAAGAGCAGCTTTTAAAAGCCTCTGCCCTCAGAGGGGACAAACAGTGTTTGGGCACACAACCAATGCATTCTAAACCAGACACTGCTATTCTTCCACTTGTAAAATGGTTCATTCCCACTCTCAGCAAGTCAAGCCATTAATTGCCAAGTCCCATACTGTTTTCCCTCAGGAAAATAACTTCATGAGTGACTTGGTTGACAGGGAAATTGATCAATAAAGTTGGTAATTGTACATTTATATTAATTTTGCATCACTTTTTTAAAGGAAGTTTCTACTGCTTTTTATAGGTGGAGTGTACGATTTAATATTTCTTTTACTTTTTTTGGTCAGTTTTTCTTGTGGTCAGTTTGATTTTACTCAGCTAGAAAAAGACATTTTTCGCTGTGTTCACAAACTGAAGACTCCTGCTAGAACTGCTTTCATAGAGTCTCCTGCAGGATCAAAATGGGAGAGTAAAAGCACAGCAGTTTGTAGAGGAGCAGCAGGCACAAATAAAATAGAGGCTAAAGGAAGGCAGTAGGATCCCAAGGGACAGGGACATTGCCCATGGAGTGGCTGTGCAGGTGCCAGCAGCACAGGCTGTGGCAGTGGTGGATGTGCCATCGCCAGCAGTGAGTGGGACAGGGCTCTGTGCCTGCCTGGCTCCCAGGACCCTGTGTGTCCCTGCACTGCTCCAGATACTTCAGGATATTGCCAATTATTAACACAGAAAGTCCAGGGGACAGACAAGGGACAGACATCCAGCTGTGCTTTTCCTTCTGAGAAGTCAGGGGAAGCGCCTGTCATTTTTTTCCTGAGGTGTAGAAATTTGCCTTTGACACAAGTGCAAGTTGACTTCCCTACTGCATTTGTGCACAAGCCGCTTGGAAAAAAAGCACCGAATACCTTGGCAGAGCATCCCTGGGCTGAGCAGTCCCCCACAGACCCACATGGCACCCCTTTGAGGCATCTGCAGAGGGGCAGCAGCACAGGCAAAGCAGCCTCGGTGAACTTCTTCGTTCGTGTAGGAAAAGGCAAGATGTGGGTTTTTTGTTTATGTGTGAGATTTGCTGCATCAGGAATGCATGTGACCACTGTAGAGGAAAAGTCTTTGAGTTCCCTCTGTAGTTTTTGCTGTGATTTTATAAACAAGCTGGAAGGCAGCAGTTCCCTGTGTAGGTAAATACGTGCAGCACATCACCACACCACTGTATGGCTGCTGGGCTTAGGAGATAGATAGCCATTGAACAAGTCTCTAATTCACACGTTTCTACACCAATCTTCATTTTTTAAAATTTCCCCCAAAACCAAAACTCCCACGTACTAAGACTGGGGTTATGTTGCTCTGCTCACAGTACCAGGTACCTCCATTAGAGGTGGTGTGGTAGTCAAACGAGGTGTTGCAGATTCCTGTAAACACTGGAAAAGCAACCCAAAAAGCCGCCTTATCTACCTTCAGCCTTTTCCTGTTCACCTCCTTTGATGCAGAAGGAATTCTTGGCAAAGGCTGGCGGCTCATTGTGGTATCCAGCACTGTCTTGCTTTTCTTGCACTTCTTGCCCACCCACCTCATGTGCTTTTCCTCAGCTCACATCCAGCGTGTTGGGAGCCAGGACTGCCTTTGGCAGGTGTTTGTGCAGTGCCTTGCACAACAGCAGCTCCCAGTGCCTGCTGTGAAAGACTTCAGGTCTTGCTCTTTGCCCCACAGAAACCTTGCATGTGTCTGGCTCTCTCTTTGCAGGGTGGGAGACCCTGGCTGGGGACCCAGCTGTGCAGCTGCCCCCAGCACAAAGCCACACAAAGAAAAAAATCTTGGGTTAAATTGGATGTGGCAGGTATCAGCCACATGGCAAAGCAGGAGCCAGCTCACCTCTCCTGTGAGGGTTTGCTAAAGTGACAATGATGACCAGTGCAAATGATGGCTCTGACACCCTGATGACACAGTGGTTCCTGGTAACAAACTCACCAAATGGAAGAAAAACACAAATTGAAGTATTTTATTTTGTTAAGCGAAGTGTTAGTTGTTGCTCTCTGCAATTTCTCATGTAAACCCATCCTTGTGGCTGTTCGGGATACTGAAGGTTACTCAAACCGTGATTCAAGCAGAGCATATATTCATTTATAAACTGTCTAGGGTGAGTTCTCATACCATATAGGGTGTGTGAAAAAATAACCTCCCCCTCATACTGAAAAGAAATTATTTGAGTGTGCAGGGCTGCCAGTGAAGGTCTGATGGCCGGGAGGGGCTGGAGGTGTGGAAGATGCAGCTCAGCAAGAAGAGAGTTGTGATTATGCTGTACTAGAAAGCACAGGGTGCTTTTCTAATTTCAAGTTCAGGAGTTTACACCACAGAAGATTTTTCTACCTCGTATTTTGTATTCTCTGATTGCTACAGGGTATTTTACGTTTTGTGAATGGAGGAGAAAAATTTGTCATTAAAAGAAGCGGGGGAGGAAAAATCTGATAAAGGCACATTAGTAAACATTTAGAAGCTGTCTCTCTCACACACACCCCATTTCCCTGCTCCTCCCTGCCTTAGGGTTGGCTTAATCATTTCCCAGTTCCTCAGATGGGGAACAGGCAAGCGAAGCATCGGCATCGCTGCTCTGGCGCTTCCCGGAGCGCAGGAGAGGCAGCGCGTCCCGTCCAGAGCCAGGCGCTGTGTTCCCTTCCCGGGGAGAAGGGCTTCATCCCGCTCCAACCTGCGGCACAGCCGAGCCAGCCCTGCCCCGCAGCCCCCCTGGCCGAGCTCCCAGCGGCACAGACGGAATTCCCGGGGGCTCCAGGGCGAACCCATCCTCACCCCTTCCCCTCGGCCAGAACCCACGCGGAGACACGAGGATTTCAGTGGCAGGGCTGGAACAGGAGAGCTAAACAGGGTTCTTGCACTGCCACGGGTAGCAGGATATCGCGGGAGAACGAGTTTTGCCTAAATCTCTTCAAAAAACCATCCTATAGTATTCCCCCAGGGCACCAAAAAGCCACCTAGGGGAGCTGGGGCTGGAGATAGCTGACTCCTTATTTATACAGACAGTACCTAGTGGGGTATTTTCCTGATTGTGAAGGGCTGGGGTGGGGAATCACAACCTGTGAGAGGGCACAGACTCTGGGAATCCCCTCATGCACCCCTAATGCCCAAAGCTGGATCTTACCGGAGCCGTGATTTGCTACAGCTCACCTGGAGATATGCAGGAGACACACCAGGGTTGGTTCCCTTCCTGCTCACAGTGGGGACAAAATAAAGATGCCACTAATAATGATTGTTAGACAAACAATTGTTAGATTTTTAAAGCCTCTTCCTGCACCTTGGTTTACTCACCATCACTGGCCTGTCTCTCCTACCTGGTTCCACAAGGATTTCCACCTTCCAAGATGAAGTTTCAAATCATCAATTGGTGTTTTCTGGAGCAGAGCTCACACACAGAAGGGCATTTGCAGCCACTCAAATGTGTCCCCAACACACACCCTGCACCAGCCTTTCGTCACCTACCAGCATGATCCCTCTCTCAGCTTCTCTAGGGATGAAAATCCTCACAGCCAGTTCTTAGATTTTGCTGAATCTTTGTGCTTTTATAGCCCTACCCTCTTCACCTTGGTGCCTGCAGTACCATGAGCTTACTGGGTACTGGCACCTTTACAGAGCTGGGAAGTGTTTTCCCCATCAGAGTATTCAACAAACTACATCTGCTTGGGTAATTAAATACTATAACAACTTAAAAAAAAAAAAAAAAAAAGGAAAAACCCAGACCACAGTGGTGTCTCAGCTTATAAAGATGCTTGCCAAGAGTGGAGATCTGATCTTGCAAGGTGCAACCTGCACAGGAATTAAAGGCACTTGGGCAGGGCAGGCAGTCCTTTAATGACTTGTAACCAGCTCCCTGTAAGCACTGTCAGCTCCTCACTGCTGGATTAGTGCGTGCTTGACAGCACTGTTGCAGCATAATACACAATGAAACACCACCATTTAATCAGTCAGGATATACAATTACAAGGCAGCTCAAAGATCCTTATTTAACTCAATTTTCAAAACCAGGATGGCCAAAAAAAAAGCCGCAAGTGAAGTGCCAGCTCAGTTCACAGAGAGACTTTTCATCACATTTTGTGTCTCAGCTACCAAAATGTACAGAAATGCCAGATGTCACAGGGAGAGACAGTGTAGCAAAGCCTATAAATATTCGAAATTATTTTTCCAGTGTACATTCGTGATTCGTAAAATGTGGAACTATAATGAATTTCAAATGGCACATAAACGTTCAAATACAAGACACTCCTCTGTGCTTTCATAATGCTTTAATATATGTCTTGGGTTGTATGAAGCTGGTGTTTAACTTGCAAAGATGTGACTAAGCCCCCAGTCTTTTAACCAAAATTACCAAACAAAAACTAACAATTGCAGTTTCAACGTTTTTCAAGTGAGGATTTATCTTCCTGTTGTGCACACACAGCAGCTGTGAAAGGCTGCAGTAGATAGAATATTCTGGCAAGGGTGTAACTTTTCATCTGAACAATTTTCAGACCAACAAAACCTTTTGAATAAGGAATCTCTCTGTGGTGATGAACTTGACCTGACAAGCACCTGTGTGAAGTGCAAAAACCTCTGTGTCTGTTCCACAGCACCTGAAATGTGGGAACATTGAGTGGGATTTTAAGTACAGACCTTTTCCATCAGACACAGGTGGTGGGGTAGAAGGCAATCCTGTGCTGCTGCAGCACCACTCCTGGGGCCAGTGTGGCTCAACAGCATCTTCCCAAACCTCTGCTGTGCCCACACAGTCCTGCAATCCCAGCCCTTGTCCCCAGCAGACCCAGCAGGAATTCCCTGCTCCAGCTACATTTGAAAGATAAACCCCTTGCGATTAACTCAACCCCTCCTCTCTTTCCTCAATCACATGGTGTAGTAATTGTCTTAACCATGACTGGAAAACCTTTCAGGAGACTCATTACTTCCTCTTCTTGGAGATGCTCTGCATGTTTTTGCAACAAGTCACAAGTTCTTGAACAGGCAGATACACAAAGGTGATTTAGGATGAATCCAGAAATACAATTAGACTTTGTAGTGCATTGGAACAAAAGCTCTTTGAAAGAATAACGTACAGTACAATTTTGATCAGTGTTCTAATATTTGTTAAAGAGAATTCTGATTTAACAAATAGGTCTCCCAGAAATGTAGTCATTTGATGTGAATTACATTGTGTGAATTCATATTTTAGGTCTGCTATTGACATCATTAATATTAGGTCAGCTGTAACTGAGCAGGCCATGGATGGGCAGTAGTGTGCAGTTCTTGGAAAAGTACAGACTTGAACAAAACCAGAGAAAAATCTTTCAAAACAGAGTCTTTCAAAAACTCCATGGTGTATTAGGCACTGAGCAGCACGGAATCCGAGGATGTGGTGGGAGAATCCACATGCAGAAGAGCAAGAACCAAAAAGCACAGCACAAACACAGGTGTGAGCTGGGCTGCCGTGCTCAGAACTGGACTCCACATGAACAGAAGTGCTAATGAAACAAACCAAAATGATTATTTACGAAATGGTTGTGGGTTTTTTTCCCACGTGGATATGTTTAATGGACACAGAACCTCCACTCTTCATTTTTGCCAAGACAGAACAAAGGCCTGTTGCTTCAACTCCTCTGTCTGGAATCTGGCTTGGTTGGAGAATATGCAATTGTTTCACTATCTTCCCACAGCACTTTTATCACCTCTCTCTTAGACAGGATTTCATTAACCAAAAGCTCTACAAAGGTAACAGATCAGAGTCTGCCTTCAGTGTCACAAGCACTTATGAAAATATTGAGAAGAAAATTTCAAGAGCACTTTAATATACAGAATGAGTGGGATAGATGTGTGGGGCTTATTTTAAAGAGACAGCCTTTATTTAAAGTACTTTGCTTTGTAGATCTTATAAAGTAAACATTACAATACTTCTTTATTTTTCCCACAAATATATTAAAATTGTTTAAATTTAAAAGGCAATTCCACAGATTGATGGATATTTTTAAAGAAAAAAAAATCTAACAGAAATAGGCAGCTCAACTAAAACTAGATTTTAAACATTCTGTTTTGTCATTCCATCTTTTAAAAAAAAAGAAAAAAGGAAAAACACACTTTTCACCCAGACTTCCTTTACAACAATAAGGCAACTCCAGGAGATTTGGATGAGCCCCTTGGAGATTACAGATACTGTAACTGGCTGCTCCTCATGCTTTATTACCACCCAAAGGTGCAACTATCCAATAATCACAATCACATCTGTGCATTAAAATATAAAACTTAAATTACAGATTTTAAAAATATTACTAATAGACTTCCGTATCATAAAACGCTTTACATTTACAGTACTTGAACTATTTCAGTTCTGGGTTGATGAGGTTTAAGCAATTTACCACTGCAAGAGTTAGACTCTGAGCTCACAAACAGCACAACCCAACCAGGGGCAGCGACAGTCGGTAGTGTCATAGTGCAAATCAAAATAAGGAGTGCAGAACTGCACTAATTGTTTACATTTCTAAAATATAAATGAACAAGACGAGCTCTTATATTGTACATGCAATAAATTACAGTAAGCATATGGCAATGGGGCTGGGGCATTCTACAAGTGTAGCTGGTGTACCAGAGCTGAAGCCTGTGAAAGATAGGACTCAGTAAACAAAACATTTCAAAGCTCTGTTGTCACTTGAACTCTGCTTTCATGCTTTGTACTTCTGCTTCCCCGTCTCGCTGATCACACAGATATGCTGAAAAAAAATAAAAAAAAAAGCTCCTGTTAGGAAAGTGACCTAAGAGACCAAGGTTTGACATCAATAACAAGCTTCTGAAAGCAACACAAGTGTTCTGTACACACTTCAGGAGGAAGAATCTTCTGACACTGTTTATGCAGAAAAACTTTGGCCTTTTTTTGGTCCAAAAATCTCCACATTGCCTTCTTTTCCCACCCATTGTCTGCTGGGCCTGGTGAGACCCAGATGAAGAGTTAATGATAAAAATAATAAAATGTGAGCCCTTCTTAACTTCTTCCCAGGTCTCTCTTCTTTAACTCTGACATAACTAAGCAAATGCACTTATTTGTTGCAGAAATCTGGTGAGATAAGGAACTTCACACAAACTTCACCTTATTTCAAAGCTGGCAGTTGTGCAGCCTCCACTCTGCATGCAGCAAAATAATTTTTTTTGTTTTGTCAGAGCTCCAAATGCTGCCCTGCTTCTCTCAGGCTTGTTCTCATCACTGGAATACGAGGCATGATTTAAAGAGCAGGGAGAATGATGTAAGGAGATTTCCCTTCCTTCCTCCTCCCCAGTTTTAAATGGAGAAAAACATACGGGAAAAATTACTTACGTTCAAATCTCTGAAGTATTCATTGTAATCTAGGGCGTATCCCACAACAAATTTGTCTGGCACTTCAAATCCAACAACTGAAAAAGTCACCAGAGTGTTAGCAAAAGAACTTCCTAGAGTTCACTAAATCTTTTTACAGAGACAATATGGAATTTTACAGATATAGATTGTAACTCATTTTATTTCTTCCACTCTACTACCCTCAGATTAATATTTCAGCCATTTTACAATTTTAACTTACTTTGTTGATTTATCAACTAAAGGAAATTAAATAGATGTATTTATTGGTTCCCACACAGCTGCCTGGTGCTAGTCTGCAAGAAATGAATGGAAGCTCTTAAATTTCCTGACAGGATATTATTATGAGAATGTAAAATTCCTTGAAAATGTCCTCTGACTTTGCAAATATGTGCAGAAGTGCCAATCCTTCCTGGCACTTCTGAGACACCTGACGTCTCAATGCAGCAGCAGTGGATTTGTGAGCACAACACAAGTGTCCCCCTCAGCACTGGAGCTGCACTCCAGACAGGGCTGCAGGAAGGGTCATTTGCAGGTTTCAGAAACAGGTGTGGGTTGGCTGCTTTGGGTTTTTTTTGGCTTTGGTTTGTTGCTGCTTTTTGTGTTTGGTTGTGATTTTTATCTCCCAAAAAGTCTGCCTAGAAAGAGGACATCAGCCATTCCAGATTATCTGAACAGCTCTAGCAGGACACTTTGTCAGGCAGGACTAGTCCACCCTGTCTACACATACTATAAAATGACCAAAAAAAATTGGATTATCAAAAATATAAAATTTCCAAAGGGCTTTTCCCCCTCATGCTAAAATGAAAGACTCCTGAGCAGGAAAGCTGTGTCTTTTTTCTCTCCATGGCTACAATGAGGAAAGCAGGGAGATAAACTGTGCAATTCAAATAAAAGGCTGTGGGCACTTTTAGAAAAACTAAGGTGATGTTTAGCACTTACTGGGCCTCACAAAACAGGGATAAAACAGAGGCCCAGCCATTGCTGCCTTGTTGTCTCCTTCAGAGCTCACATGTCCTGCTCTGACAGGTTGTCTCTGGGGACAGATGGCAAAACAAATCATCTGCTGCAGGATGCTCCAAAGGCACCATTAGCCCAGCTAAGCCTCTAATGGGATCCCAGGAACGAGGGGCATCCTTCAATGAGGGGAACACTCAGTGAAGCCTTGAGGCATGGAAAAGCTTCACTTACAGAGCACTGCACAACCTTGCAAAGGAGGAGGAAGAGGATGTGATTCTGCTGTTCAATTCTCTTCACTTCCATAAAGAATGGAAGAGGAATTTGGAGCATGGTTAAAACACACAGCCCTGCCCAGGCAGGAGGAGCTGTCACTCCCACCGTCTGTTCTGGATGCTGTTCCTTCACTCACAGTCTTGGGACAGGCAGGAGAGGACAAGAAGGGAGTAATTCAGATGCCCAGACATAACCAGTGCCAATTTAGACATTTTAAAACTGTAAACTTTTATCAGAGCTGCTACCCCATGTAGTCCCCTCACATTCTTGGGGACAGCCAAATGGCAGGAGGCAGCTAGGCTAAGGCACACAAATCACTCTCAAAAATGTCAAAAGGTGAAACCAGCAGATTCCACCGACTGAAGCATTTGACTACATGCAAGTTGAGAGAATTTGCACGTGACAAAGGTGTAACCTAGAACAAAATATCAAAGTTTGGTTTTCAATATAATAAAATGTTGCAAATGTTACAAATCCTGATTGTCTCAAAGTACATTCCAAATATTTAACTATCTAAATAAGAGCAAACTTTATCAAGAACAATTAGTGAAAACCTATTTGGAACATCCTTGGACTTTGAGCAGAAGGTACACAATACACAGACACACTTTTAATAATGAAAAGTGGTTGTCAAAAGTCACTTACAGTCCGGCCGGTATCCCACACTTCGAGGAGTTCTTTTCACCAGCAAACTGTCAAATAAAATTTAATGTACAACTGAAACATGGAAAAGCACCATGTACAAATATATGACACTGTTTTGATGACAGAGAAGCTGAGTTAAGCCTAAGTGTGCATAACTGACAGCCTAATTACACATATTTCAAACCATTACTTTACTTGCAGGTACAAAAGATCATAATGACAAAATCAAAACTTCCTATAATCATGAATGGTTCACAGCCTAAAGGCTGACTAACAGGTCTGCAAGGAAAAGGCTGGGAGACACTGATCTGGATAGATTTTCACTGTGAAAAGTCACTTAGTGGGACTTTATGTATGTTAGGAACTGCAATTTACCTTGTAGGTAAAGAGGCAACAATCTGGGACGTGGCTCAAGGAAAAAAGCCCAACAAAAGTCTAAGTTTTATGAAGGAAAAGTTTAGGTGCTTGAATGTGACCTCAATTGCAGTTGCACAACTTGTCCTTAACGGCTTTTCACTGGAAGTACTAATTACCCCCATAAAGAAAATGTAATTGATTCTGATGATCAGAATTAATAGTCAGAAGGGTAAAAAGCATGGAGATACAGAGCTGGGGGTACTGTGGGAGAGAGAAATGCCCTGCTAACTTGGTTTGATTATTGCTCATTATTCAGCAGAGCACTTCTACCTCTTATAAGACAATCCCACAGGCCTGACATTTGTCTGTCTGAGGAAGAGAAAAGGTGGTTGATGACTGAATGCAAACAGGACCAGCAAAACTCTGTACACTAAGCACAGACCCCTTCCCTCCTGGATCACCCCTGAAGACGTGGCTTCATTTGCCACCGTCACAGTTTTGATTTTGGTTTCTGAAACTTCTAATTGGGAGACCTAATTTTTGAGAATTTATGTAGAATTTGATCAAAGAAATCCCAAAATAGTGCTGGCATTAGTTCACATTTCCCTACTACAACTACTTAATTGTCTGAAGGAAAATAAATAGAAACCTAAAGAAAACCCTAAACTAAACCAAACAAAAAAACTCAAAAACCCCAACCCAATCAACAACTGCAACAACAAAACAACAACCAAAAAATTAACAAAGAAAAGATATATAAGAGAGAGAAGTCAAGCAACTAAGAACATAAGACTACCTAGAATGATCATGTTTCCCTAGTCAGGTCTTTCCGTGGGCAGACCCAAATTATTGCAACAGGTTTAAAATACAGGAAATTGGTTTTTGGACTATATTAATGAGATTATATTAATTTTTTACACTGTAGTGTTACAATACTTTATAGTGACATATATTTAAAAACTGGTCAGGGAGAAATCCACAACGGCCTCACCTTCAGCAGGTCACCTCCAGATTACCAGCAAGAAGAGCTGTTCTGGGAAGTCTAACAACTGCTTTGACATTGTTATGGCAACACAAGTGATTAGATATTACACCCAGCTCTGCTTTATCTCTAATCCCCAGCAATCATTATGCTTTTATTAAAAAATACACAACCACAGCATAGTAGTGCAAGAGATGCAATTTAAAAATAAGTAGGAGGAATGTTGATATTGGTTAATAATACAGTCTCACCCTCAATATTTCTAGCTGGTTGCAAGTTATTTAATGATGAAATGTTTTGAAATGAATTGATTAAAGGCATAACTAAGTAGAAAAGCCTGGAAGAGCATATGGCTGGGTGACTCTCACAGAATGACCTCTAAAGCTCAGCTGCACTATGCACACTGCACACTCACTCATGCTGGTGTGCAAACTAATTAAAGTCCACAATTAAAGAAGGAAAAAAAAGAAGTCTCCATTGCCCAGGTACACTACTGCAGTATAGTGAAGTTCAGACAGTGCCAGCAGAAAGAAACATCTTTGGAGAGACACTACATACAGGTAAGTGACAACCACTCCTTTTTCTTATTTCCCCTTCTAATTAAAGTCTACATTTATGAACTAAATTTGTGTTGAAAATACCTCTATTAACTTGAGAGGGTATTTCTTTTAAGACCAGATGATTTCAATTCTTTTAGATACTTCTAAACTTTTGACTTCAGTGCTGAAAGCCCACAGACTTTACCATAATATGACAGGCAAGAGGTGTTCAGGCATGCACAAGTTGTGCCCTTCTGAAGCACAGGAACTTTTCCAGCAATAAGACTGGAAAGAACAGTGTTTCCAATATCCTTAACATATATTTGTGCTTATAGTATGCAAAAGTGCTTTAGGAGTTTAAAAAAGTAGTGACTTCAACAGATCACATCACATGACTCCTGCAGAAATGCTCCCTCCTGTTTCTCTTCCACAGAAATGTGTTCTATGTTTGTTTTTACTTGTTGGTTTGGGGTTTTTTTTTAACCTTAAGGTGAAAACCAGTACAAATAACCATCAAACATTTACCTGGCTACTTTCACCATCTTTGGATTGTACTGTTTAAGGAGAGACAGCAACGTTTTCATTGTTTTACCAGTATCAATTATATCCTGAAAATAAAAACACTCATGTAAGACAGAATATTAACCATGTCAGAGCAGCACTTTCAAGTTTCTACCACTGAAATTGCTCATCCACAGCAGCATGAAAATACAGCAAACTACAGCCTGTAAAAATGCTCACAACCAAATCCAGGTGGCACAAAAACACAGAGCTGGGCTTACACAACCACGCTGGGTAAAGTGATCACACACATTAACAAGAGTGCTTCATTGTTGTGGATAACCGTGGCTTTGGAAGCAGTTGCTGAACAAGCAGTTACTGCAACGACCTGCTTGGCTCCTTTTGGATATTGTGTTCCTTGCAGCAATAAGATAATGTTTAATTTGAGTATGATAAGAGAAATGTTAGTCTGGCTGTTGAGCTCAGTTACAGAATATTCTACAGGAAGAAAAGCAAGAAGGGAAAACAGGCAGAACAACTCACTACTGCAGTTAAAAGAAAAGGAGTACAATTTACTCTACAGAGCCAAGAAATACCTAAAGAAATTGCACAGGGAAGTCTGAGTGTAGTTCTGAAGTCTAAAGCATACTAAAATAAATTTTGACACAGCATTTTAATCCCATTCACTGCAAATATAAACAGAAAATGAAAAGAGAATATATGGCTTGAAACGGAAGCATCAGAAATGGCTTCCTCATTTGGACTAAACAATCACAGCATCTCTAAGAGGGACAGTCCTTGCCCTGGCCTAAAATCAAATCTATTTGAAGGAGGCAGACAACAAAGAAGCAGCAATATCCTGGTTTCAGCTGATTTTCCTATGACTCCTAATTAAAATAAAAATCAAACAACAAACTCAACAGAGCACCTGTCAGGATTACCATTAACACTCAATGCTTTAAATCATTAAACTCCAGAGAAGATGAAGATGTACATGTATATAGATAAAAATCAAAGTTGGTAAATAAACAGCTACTTCCATGCTCTAAGAGAAAAGCAGAACCTATTACTGATTTTCTGTTGTGTGATGAGCTGTTTATTGGAGATGAACTTCTATTTTATACAGAAGTTTTTTTGGACATTAAAGGGATACAGTAAAGCCTAGCACTCAAGACATTAAATTTACAATAGATGTGCATTTTACCATTTGACAGTTAAAATGGTGATCAGTAAGTGTTCATATCTGACTCTGTAAGACGAGTCAATGGACAGATGATTCACTAAACAAACAAGAAACTAACCTAATCTGGGGATTACATTCATCTGAAAGGGAGCAGATACATAATTAAACACATCTGTCTATCTGAAGCAAAATATACTTCAAAGGACACCACTGATCACACAGTGACTGCTGGATACATACTATTTTGGTAGGAGTTTTGGAACTGCATGAGCTTCCTGTGGAATAATATAACCTTCTCAAATTAGAAAAATAATACATAGAAACACATTTTATGGGGGGAAACATCATTTCCTTTGGCTGATGCATCAGTTGCCATAGTTGTTTCTTTGCTTACAAACACGCCATTTCCATATTTGGATTATTAGATTGCACATCCACTTTTCCTGTCTACTGCTGCTGCTTCCCTACCCTGAAATTGTCAATTGTACTCAAGGAAAGTGACATTGGCTGCACATCAGCAATGGTGTTCAAGATAGAGGTATGAAAGTAAGAACTAAGCAACAGCACCTATGAGGCAATCAAACTGAACTGTACTGAACCTGGTATCACTCAGAGAACCATGACAAGACACAGGAATGGGAATTCAGAAATCGCAAAATGCCAATTAAGAATTAGCATTCTCTGTGTCACTATTCTCTAAACAAACTACACACAGGGACACTGGGCTTAGATCTGTTTTTCATGTATTTTAGGATACTCACACCAGGAATCTCTTTCTACCTCTGCAGTTTAGTTTCCTAACTTGCTGGGATGAACCCAGAACAATAACATGCTTAGTATCACTTTTTTTTCAGGCTACTTTTTCAAACAAAAAAAAAAACAGGGGAAAAAATTAGACATTTTAGAATTGACAAAATCTCAGAAAACTGAAAGAAAATACAAACCATTTTAAATTGATGTTTTCCTGGTTAAATGTAGCAATTGAGTGCAATTTGAGAATTCAAAACACAGCTTAGTTCAAATTCAGAGACCACTTGAAAAATTCAGGCCTGAAATCAGAAGCTGGAAACCTTGAAACCAGAAACTGTAGGTTTTCTGGCTTAGGAACAACGTCTATTAGAACTCTTTTACCTGTCACACATTAGAACTTCCAAGTGAAACACAGTACTTACTTCTACGATCAAAACATTCTGGTAGGAAGAAAAAGAAAAACAAATCCATTAGTATCTAGACAAAATACAATTTCTTATTAATCTTTGTAACTAATTTTCAGTGCACTTAAATATTTGCACCACCATTTATGTATGTTTACATGTGTAACAGCAACTGCTTTGTAGTCTAACATTTCTGATGCTCTAATAACAATTAGCTGAGATTCTTCTCAACTGCTCATGCTAGGTACGGTCTTTGAATTATTCACACTTTGAAAATTCTAGACATATGTGAAAGAGATCAAAGCAGAGTCTATACAATTTCTGTTCTTCTACAGAAGAGTGTCCTACTGCAGAGACAGGTACAATTCTGTCACACCTACATCCTTTACATTGACGCACGTCTTAAAAATCACCTATGTGTGAGGAAAAGGGGAAAGTGATGTGTTCTGACAGAGCAGGAGCAGTGGTGCTTTAACCCCTGACATCTGGCTCAATGATCTCCACAGAATCACTGAAGAAAAGCAGATTCCCAATTTACATTCTCCTATTTCCTCCTCTTGTCACTGCCTGTCACGAGGACCTGTGTTCCTGACGTGGGCTGCACCTTACACATCTCAGCAGAATGCATTCCCACCACTCCTCCAGTGGAACAAAGACACACACAGAGCTGTACCCACCTTTCCAGTCAGGGTTGAGAGGTCATCTCCCCCAATGACTTTGATATCTCCAGTTGACTGATCATTCTAAGAAAGAGGAGGGTGAACATTTGCATGACAAGAATTAAACTGATTTTCTTCTTGCAGTAAATGTCAAAACTGTGAAGTACACAACTGGTAAATGTTAAAGCTTTCAGAAGCACAGCAACAACAGCATCTCTGCACAAAGAAATTACAAGTGATCAACTTCAAAGACAGTATTTCAGATTAAGGACTGTTTGACAAGAGATTCGCATCAACAAATAATCTGTGACCATTATATACACACATGTATCTAAAAAGCAAAGACTTACTATAAATTCTTTACAGATATAGAAACAGGACAAAAAACACTTCTGGTTTCCAAGCTACAGGATGCTGTATAGCTGGTAATTTACATGTTAAACTTTATTGCTTTAGAAAGTCTTACTCTGAATAAGAATAGGCAATCATAACAAGAATAGCCAGCAAACAAGGCACTGATTGCTATTTAGAACAATAAGCTACAAAAATAGCCAGAAAAGCTTATGCTTAGTTTACAGCCAATATTGGTAACAAATCAAATTAGTTCTTCTACAACTGAACAGCAACACAGGTACACCATCACTACACTGCATTTTGCTTCAGTAAATCTAAACTGTGATAAAAACACTCAACTGACTTTAAACCTTGACAGTGTCTCACAGCTCATATTAGATGTCATATGCAGGTGCTAAGTTCCTGAGCAATGAAAGGGTGAAAAAAGAGTTAAAGATTTCTGACATTGGCTATAACCAGATTTCCACTGGCAAGAACTTGGTTTAATCATTAAGCAATGTTTTAATTATCTTCAGGAGCCTTATTTCCGAGTTCAGTAAGACTTTAATGCTTCATGGTTTAACACATAAGAGTTTTACTGCTTAGATCTGTTTTCACTGCCTCCCTGTTGTCACTACTGGAAAACAATAATGTTTTACAAGACTGTGACTCCTGACTCAAGTGACTCCAAGATCACCTTTTAAAGTGGCATTTTAAGTTCCTTACAGCATCCTGCTGTAAGGTTTGGTTAGCAGAGACTTTTCAGAATACTGCTGCGACCAGTCTAACTAGAGTTTACCACATACTCCACTGAAAATCCAGATTTTCACCAGTGACAGTGCAACACATCCACTGTCTTTTGGCCGCCCTTCATGACTACACAAGCAACATTTGCTCATTTCCATGCTTAAATGCAGGAGACTGGTGAAAAGCCATTCTTCTTGTAACACAAACAGAATAAAGACTGTTCTTTGTCAAGAATACTGAGAGCTGGATCTGATCACAAACACTATCTTAACATTTCTTAGCAGCTTGCCAGATCCTTAAAATTCATCTGTAAGGACTTGGAAAACTGGAGTTACAGGTAAAGTTTAATCACAGCTTGATCATGTCAGTTTTCTTAGAGAATTATTTTGGGTGCAGTACAGTATGAATTTTGCATTGCAACACAAAAAAAACCCCATATTCTTGTAAATATTAAATGATCAGTTTGAAACAAGAATAGAACTTCAATTACATCAATTACAGAACCATTACAAAAGTTCATCTGCTTCATTTATGTGACTAGGATATTTTTAATATCTTTTATGCAGTCTGTAAAGGCAGGCAGCATGATCCAGTAATCACATCCAGAGACAGCAACAAGAGAGCTGAAAGCTCCACCTCCAACTGTCCATTAGAGTTTGTGATGATTTTCACACCACTGAACACAGATCTCTTCCTGTAGCAAAGCACAGATGAAAACTACAGAGCAGATTTAGCACTCTGACACTATTACTGATGGAAGACCCAGCCAAGCTGTTACATACATGTCCACAATATGATAATCTTATCCAGTCCATCAAATTATGCAATCTAAAGGACCTAAATTTGGATATTAATAACCACCAAAGAGAGGCTACAGAAAATAAATGGTCATGAATAGTGTAGTGGAGGCATCACATAGCAGCTCCTCACTCATCCAGAACAAGAAAACATTCTTTTATAGAACTGGCTGACAAAATCAAAAACCCTCAAGCCAACACCTCAAGGAAAATGTCTGCCTTCAACAGCTTTCTGTCTACATTTCTCTGATTTTCTCCTCATCCACTTGTTTCTATAGTAAAAACAAGATTGTCATCTCCATAACACTTACTTTGCTGCTCACTCCCCTATTAATTATCAAGGCACTGTAGTTCTGAGGGGGAATAAACAAAAACAGCTGTAGTAAAGAAATGAACCAAAACACACCTAGGAGACCAGTTAAAAGACAGCCTTGCTTTTCAGCAGAGACTTTTTTCAGGTGTTTCAAACTATTTCTTCAGTATTTTTTTCTGAGTTAGAAAGTAGAGAGCATGAAGGGTGTGGTCTTTGTACTGATTCTTTAAACAAAGTAAGTAAGTTACTGGAAGTGTTCCTAAGTGACGAAAGCAGAAGATACACAATTTCCACTAAAAAAAAAACCCAAACCCAGCTGGAAGTCATAATTTCTTATTCTTTAATCTACTATTCTGTAATAGAGACATTCAGTTTTCTGCAGCTTTTACAGGCAGAATATTTGGGCATGTGGAGGCTTTGGGGTGAAGGGGACTTGAGGCAGGAGCCTCCCCTTTTGGGAGGCACAGCAGAAAAGAGGCTCAGACTGCTCTTCTTCACTGATTTTATCACAGTGCACAAGAACAAAGTGCCTTGTGAGATACAACCAAGGGCTGGCAGAGCCCTCCTGCCCAGCCCTTCACTCTCATTAAAGCACATAACTGAATTAGTGCTCTGCAAACCTGAGTGTGGTCTCCAGGTAACCCCTGGACAGGCAGCTGTGTGTGCCTTGGGCTGTTTGTCCTGCCCCAAAGCCACAGGCAGCTCTTGGCCTTATCAGGACACTTTAATGGAGAGCTTGAGAGGAATCATGGATTTATCAAGTTCTGCAGTCCACAGTCCAGACTAAGTCTGCAAATAATGCCATCTCAGGTTTCACAGTTTAATGAAACAAAGATGAGAGTGATTTTTTCAATTCTGGTATCTGTATTTTTCTGCTGGAATAGGGAGTGGTCTATAGCTATGACAACTAACCCTGACTTCAATGCAAAGCTGCTGATACAGAACAAACAGCATAACATTGTGAAACAGTGTATTTAAACACTCTAAACTAAAACAAAAAAACCATTGTTATTTCCATCTTATAGATGGTCTTAGGGAAAAAATAATAAATTTCTGAAATCCCAAAAACATGAGACTTGGCTGTCAGTAAGCTGGAAATCATACTGTACTGACAAACATCTGCTTCTTCCTCTGACCTGCACAACATAACCCTATGCTTCCTTCTGTAAAGCCTAAAAGTTACCTCGTGTTACAGAATGTTCTGTTTCCCTACAAAGTTGAACACTTGTGTTCAGAGTCAAAAGAAATTCTTTCCCTAAAAATCTAAACCCAAGGTAACCTATGCCTTGTCCTGAAAATCTAATGCCATATTCAGAGGCCATTAATCACAAATCTAGGTTTATGTATCTAGTGTTTCCTCATGGCCAAATACACTAATTTTGTTCATTGTTTGGTTCATCAAAACAAAAATGAGATAGGGAAGCATTTCTGCAGCTTTCAAGTCATCCTGTCCAAGAATGATGTTCGGGCCATATGAAAACTCTCAGAATTAATTTTTTGTAATAACAATTGCAGGAGAATTCTGTGTATTGGTCTAGAGCCATGGCTTTAGAGATGGGGTAGAGGGCAGAGAGGAAATTGCTGAACAAGTAAAGGATATGTAAAAGGGTCTCTCTCATCAGCTAATGATTTTACTGAGGTGAGGAGATATCAAGGTCTAAAAGAAAACACATTATATAATAAGATAGAGAAAGTGTAAATTGGCTTGTGACTCTTAATTCCCTTAATTATTTGTTTAATACTAGCATATTAGGGCAGTAACAATATCAAAACACCTCTGTTAATAATTTGTAGTCAACTTAGCTAAAAATTGCATGGTACTGCATACATACTTACACAATAACTCTTCAACCTAATGAAGTCGACTGTCATGGGGATTGATTTGTCACTGTTTCTGTTCAGGGCTTTGATGTAGTCTAATAAATCAGCAAAAAATTTATAGCCACCCTTGAGTACACAGAGTGCCACAATGTGGTGTCCTCCCATGCCCTTCATAATTTCTCGCGCCAGTCTCTCCGTCCTAAACAAAACCAAGGAAGAGTGAGCTGTCATAACATTTCACTTGTCCATCACAGCAGCAGCGTTTGACACTCCTAGCAGCAGCAAACACACACAGCAAACCTGGAAACATGTTTTGCTTGGAAATATTTGCCCACCACCTGGGTCACTTTTACACCTTACTGGCCAACCAAGTTTTGCTTTTCAAGGTTAATCCAACAGTAGCACTGCCAAATGTGCTTGTTTTCCTACCACAGGCAGCTAAAGCAAACCTCAACACCCTGAAACTGTTTCACTGGCAGATAAGAGACATGAAGGTGTTTTCTCCTTCCAAACACAGGTTCAGCTTCCATGCAAAGAGCAACGTAAGCTAACACAACCCCAAAGGCAGCAGCCCTCACCAGATGACAAGTAAGAAAACTCTCCAATTGTAAACTGAAGAGCTGATGTTAATTTGCCAAATCAGAATGCCAGAAATTTGTCCTGAAAGCAGAACACAATACCAGCAAGGCAGAGCAAGAGAATGCTGCACCATTTTTCTGCAATAATTGTTTCTAAATTTATTTTGCCATTTATTTTAGAAAGCATGGTCTGCATTTATTGTGTGCTAGCTGACAGCAGGTTTCTCAGAGAAAGCCAACCATTATAAACATTACGTCAATTCCTTAATGATGTGTCCTTTGTCCAATTCTTTCCTCTATATGGACTTCCAATGTAAAGTTTTAATATTTAAAAAGAAATTTTTTATAGGAATGTTCATTGTATCTAGTCAAACAGAACCATGCAAAATCTAAACACATTTCTAGTCACAAGATCCTCTGGAAGACTCATCCAGCACCACTCATAAAAGGCTTAAATTCACTGAATTTGTTGTTCATTCTCACAAAGAAAATTAGCTACTTTCAACCACAAAGTAAAACAAAAATGTCTTCTAGGCTTGTGAACACATTTCTGATCACACAAGACAAAACTTGCATAGCACATCACAGATTTCAGCAACCACAGAAGTGACAGATTGATATTTGCAGAGGATACTGTCTTTCTTGGAAGGCAGGAGAAAGTTGGACATTATTTATCTACCATATCAACATGAGAGAGTCTAAAATGATGTGATTAATAATTTACTTCTGGTAATATCTTATGGAAATTCAAGAGCCTATATTTTCACACTAACTGACACAACAAAATGTCTTCTAGTTAGATTTTAAGAAGGTAAAACATCAAAGAAACACTGGAAAGAAAGCCTTAAGTTGCTACATACTACAAAATTTTGCCTGAGAATTACAACCAATTTTCAAAGAATAGCATGACTGCAAACGTACAAACTCTCAGAAGCCAAAAAAAAAAGATATTAATTGTCTATTTGAGTCTCTAATTAAATGTCATCTATTTAGACAGTCTCCAAGCAGTAAAATTATCACTGAATATGTTTATTCCAGTTTCATGCAATTAGTATACTGTCTGAGTCAAACAAACCTGTCCATGATGAGCCCATGAGGAATATAGACTTTTTCCAAATCATCTGCATAATGTTTAGGTATGCAGAACAAATCCAGGTCGTAACCTTGTTCATCATCGCCAATCTGAAAAGGAAACAAGGAGAGATTTCTATGAAGCCTTAGAGAAAGCCTCTGCTGAAAAACTTCAAGTCCTTTGCTTTATTCAGTAAAAACTATCAAACCCATAAGTAAAACCTACCAAACCCACAACACTCATCAGAACCACCTTACTTTCCCCCTCTCTAAAAACATCAGTCACATTGAACACAGAGTAAAGTGCAATCTAAGAATTCCCAAGAGTTACTTGAAATATCGTGAGTTGTAATGCAATGCAATGTGTGAAAGTCCTACAACGTTCTCCTCCGGTGGAGAGCAGGAAACTGAAGTTACTACACCCCAATGAAACTCTGTATTCCATTACAAAAATAATCAAGCTTTTTAACCCCTTTGATTTTCCTAGTGTAATGCAAAACCTGCATCTGCAATTAAGCAAGCAGAGGTTCTGACATGGACACCTTCCAAATCTCCACAACACTCGATCACAACAAAACACACGGGCCAGTTTGCAGGACAAGGCAAGAGAGCTACATGAGCATGACAAGTCATGCTGCTGTGAATCAACTCTGCTCCGACCACTGTTTCCAAAATTGAGAGGTTCAAGATGATTCAGAATCTGAAATTAAAGCTTTCAGCAACCTGTTCCACATGGGCAAACTCCCTGTATGAAACAGCCTGCAACACTGGCAAGTGCATATTAATTAAGACAAGGGATTAGCAAACATACATAATGATACTGAACACTGCTGAGGTTCAGGGCACACTGTTACATCAAACAGAGCCTTCCCTGAACCCTAACCCTGCTGCAGCTTGAAAATGATGTGGTTTTTAAATTACTTCCCTCTCTGGTTATGTAGCTGAACACTACCATGTGAAAAAGAATTTTATAGGGAAAACAGAAGGTTAGTGCTGACAGTTCACGAGGACAGGCATTTTAAGTATCCATTTTGGCCACTAGTACCCTTGCAGGACTCAAATCTTATTTCAGTGCCTGTGGAAACACTTACCTGGCTAGTGGTTCGACAAGTGTTTACATGGAGTTTTTGCTAATTAATCTTTAATGAGTATTTAATCTGGGGAATTTATTATTTCACCCTGCCATCCAAAACTGACCCTGTGTAAGCTGCACACACACACAGCAAGAGCTCAGGGTCCCTGCAGTCCACAGGGACTTATTTTAAGAAACAAGGCAGGTCCTACCCAAAACTCACGGGGTTTTTATTTGGTCAGACCCATCGTTACATCCAGCGTGTCTACTAAACCTTCCGTTCTGCATCTGGCAGGGAATGGGCCCTTCCTACAGGTTTTATTAGGTTTTTTACGGACTGCGGGGATTTACTGTCGCAAGCTCGCGGCCGTCACAGCTCTCGGCCATCAGACACCGCACGCACTTCATCAGCACTGGCACTTGCTTTAAAACGATAAATAAAAATGAGCATTAAGAGCCTCAGCAGATGCGGCAATTACGCAAAAAAGCCAAGGATGCTGCTCCTGCAGAACCAGACTCAGCTCACACACGTGGGGTTCTCCCGAGCGGAGCCTCCCGCATGCCGCGAACAGCAACAGGAATAGGAAGTTGTGCGGCGCTGGGGGAAGTTCTTCCACCTTCGCTCTGGAGGCGCCAACGCCGGCTCTGCCCGCCGCCCTCAGGCTCGGGATCCCCCCGGAGCCCACCCCGAGGCACCTGCGGCCGCTCCGGGAAGGGACGCGCCCGGCCGGGGGCACGGAGGGCAGGGACGGACACCCCGGGCCCGGCGCCGGGAGGCCGGGGCTGCCCTCAAGGTGACTCCGCAGGGCGGCGGCTCCCGGCGCCGAGGGACGCGACACGACATGACACAACACACGATACGCCACGCCACGCCATGCCACCCCTTGCGTTCCCTCACAGATCACCGTATTGCGGGGGGCAGGCGGGGGACAGCGGCCCCGGCGCCCAGCATCCCCCGTCCCGCGGGCGGCAGCCCCCGCACTCACCACGATGCAGGGGCTGGGGGTCGCCATGGAGCGCGGCCCGGCCGGCGGCGGCTGCGGGCGGCTCGGAGCGGCGGGAACGGGCGCTGGGAGCGGCAGGAGCAGCGGCGGCAGCGGACGGTAGGAGCAGGAGGCGCCGCGCCCGCTGCGGCCCCGGCGCCGCCTCCGCGCCCTCCGCGCTCCCCGCCCTCAACATGGCCGCTGTCTGCGGGCCGTGCAGCGGCTCTGGGAACGGCCGGAGGGACGGGGCAGGGAGGACACATCACCGGAGCTGTGCTCTCGGTGGGGCTGTCCCCTTCCCAGCTGGGTGCAGGTGTCCCCCCGCTGCCCCACATCCCCACTCCTTGAGAGCTGAGCCTCCCCTTGCACAGCCCGCTGCGCGTTCCCCGTCCCCTCAGGATGACATGGGAAGGTGACGGTGCCGTGTCCAGTGCTGGGCCCCTCAGCTCAGGAAGGACATTGAGGCGCTGGACCGGGTCCAGAGAAGGGCAACAGAAGTGGGTGAAGCCCCTGGAGCAGCACAAGTCTGATGGGAGCTCCCGAGGGAGCTGGGGGTGTTTGGCCCGGAGGAAAGGACGCCCAGGGAGGACCTGAGTGCTCTGCACAGCGCCCCGCCAGGGGCTGTAGCCAGGCGGGGGTCGGGCTCTTCTCCCGGGGAACCACGACAGGACAAGGGGACACAGGCTTAAGAACACGTTTAGGTTGGACATTAGGAGGAATTTCTTCACAGAAAGAGTGATTAGGCATTGGAACCAGGCAGCCCGGGGCGGTGGTGGAGTCACCATGTCTGGAGGTGTTTAAGGAAAGACTGAACGTGGCACTCGGTGCCTTGGCCTGGCTGACAAAGTGGTGCTGGCCCATCGGTTGGACTCGATGATCTCAGAGTTTTTCCCAACCTAATTGATTCTGTGCTTCTGTGACTCCTGATGTCCGGGGGAACAGGGTGGGTAACTGCTGTCATTCCAGAACCAGGCATAGGGATGGATGCACATCCATCAGGTGTTCACATCCATGGAGGGGCTCCACAGACAGAGGTAAAATAATAAGAAAGCATGGATGATGGTTCCAGTGGTCTCAGATGAGAGAAAGAAAAAAAAGTATCAGCTTTTCCTATAGGTGTGGACAATAAGGACAATTAAGGACAACACAACACTGCAAATGGAAATTCATGATTTCTTATATTATGTAGCAGCTGAAGACTTTCCCCTTCTTTTTCTAAGGTGTGTAAACCAGGTTTTATTTTATGATGCGTAAAATCTTGGTGTCAAAAAAAGGATAATGATTCTTAAAAATAACTACTCATAAAGAACTGTAGCAATCACCCTCTGATATGCATCTAGCATTATTATGGTTGGCTCAGAAAATACAGTGAAATCAAATGAAGTATTCCTTTGTATGAAACAACCAATTTAAGTAAATTTTAACTAAGCAAATGGGCACGATCCTGATCCCTCGTGAGTGCTGTATTATTACAGTCTGGGCGGGTTAACTGGAGTGGGTGGAACTTTACTGAGTTGCCTGGAGCAGCAGAATGAAACATGCCCTGCAGCTAAGGGATATCAGGAATGTGTCATAGCTGGACTGTTTCCAGAAGGCCAGGAAGAACAGCTGCCCTGTCAACTTCAGGGAGAGCCTGACATTAGTGGGCAGTGGGCAGTACCTATGGAGAGATTCTGCAACCTCAGAAGAATTGCAGGACCTCATTGTATTTTAGTTACTGAAGACATTTCTCATTAATGACTAATATCAATGTCTGCCATTAAAGTAGTATCCAACAGCACCTTTCTGATGGCATGCAGGAGTTGTTGGCTTGACTCCCATGTGGTTTCTCCCCAGCAAACAAAACCACTAGTCCTGTTTTGCCCTTCTGGATGAGCAATTTCTTTGTTCCTCCTGCCAAACAGCGCATTCCTGGATCCAAAGCATTTCTGGTCCCACTGGCACCCCATTATGGAGAGGAAAACAGATTTACAAAAGCAAAAGTATTTGCTGATATTACAGGAAGTTGGTCAGCTGAGATCAGCACCAGATTTAGATGACCAATTTTACTCTTGCTGGTTACGAGGCCACTGACGCTTGCAGGACTGGGTGAGGGGGGCGGTTCAGAGGTACCTGGGAGCTGCACATTTTCTGTCTAGATGATGCATAAGGTGGGAAAGCCAAAGTTTTGATTTCTCTGGTATGCACAGCTTTTTTACAAGGCAAAATAATGTAATAAATGTGCAGAGTGATTTGTCTCTGAGTAGACTCATAATTTCATAATTATTTCATCTTCTGTTGCCAGCCAGGCATATCTCAGTGCTCAGGCCCAGTGAACCATGGCCTGTATGAGCACCAGTTGTAAATAATTTTATTAATAGACTTTTGAAAACCTTTCTTGCTAACCACATGTCCCCACTGGTGAGGTACCTGGAGGTAGCAACTGAGTATTCCTCTTTTGGAAGCACCTGAAATGGTGTGCCCTGGGTCAGATCTTCAGGTCAGTGCCCTTTCACCAATCCCCCACTCTTCTCCCCATTTTTCCCTCCCAGCTTTGACATTGCTGCTGGGTGACTCACAGGGAATCAGCCGAATTAATCTGCTGGTTTTGTTTCACAAAACAAGTCCCCTAAAAAAAGCAAAGAGTATAACCAGTTTTCAGCAGATTAACTAGACCAGCAGGACTCCCTTGTGACCAGAAATTTGTCTGTGCTCACAGAATGGGGGAAAGTGAAGAATTCTGGGGATATTAACCCAGTTCTGAGAGGAGCACCACTATTTTTAATCAAGAGGAAAACCAAAAAGAAATATCTGATTAAATTATATGGAGAGCATTCACTAGAATGTGAATTTAGTGCACAAGCATCCCATCTTCTTCATGGCTGCAAAGAAATCTTTCCACTCTAGCAATTTAAATAGCATATAATTCTTTTTCTAGCCAAATGTTTCAAATGGGAGAGGAATCCAGATGTACCAAAACATCATTTAAAAAGAGACACACCTTTCTTAAGAAATATGGAATACATGTTGCTCGTTGCAAAATACCTTTTAAAATCATGTTCTTGTTCTCTGTCTTGTTGATGCCTGCAAAAATTTGTCATCACAGTGATTCTCAGTGGTGCTGGTCTCCATGGATTTTGGAAAGTGGTGCCTATCTACTTATTGGTTTCAAGACTGGTATATCCTGCATGGTGAGAGTTTATCAAATTTTCTCTCCCTGCCCAGATAATAAGTGGCAATTTACTTACCAAAACTAAGATAAGCAAAACATCTGAACTGATGTACTTCTCTGGAGCTGTAGATAACTTCCCCTTTTCACTAAAAATGTTTTCACAGTCCAGGATGGAGGCTGGGGGAATTAGAGACAATTGGTTTTTATTCAGTAGTGCAAGGACTGGTCAATGGCACAAAAATTACACAAAGTAGTACAAAACACTCAGCAGCAGCTGATCCATCCCGAGAAACGCAGCCTGGATGGCTGCAGACCGCGCCGCTCTTGGGGCTGGTATTTGTGGCATTTATCAGCTTTCATTTGCAGACACCCGTTCAGAATTGTGGGCTGGTATTTGTGGCATTTATCAGCTTTCATTTGCAGACAGCCGTTCAGAACTGTCCCTGCAGCCCTGGCCTGGCAGGACCAGACAGGCTCTGTCACAACAGAGCCGAGGCCGCGCTGGCACCGCACTCAGCGCTCAGCGCAGCCCTGCCCGCCGGGAGGGACCCGGGCCAGCAGAAACTGCAACAATTATTGAAAATGGCACCAAACGAGCAAAGGCAGATCCGGGCACTGCAGCAGGGCATGGACTCAGCACTGCCTGTGCTGTGGGGCCTTGTGCCCACAGAGGCACCCAAGACTGTGGTAGCCCAAGCCCCACGGCTGTGACTGAGCACAGGTGTGGTGAACCTTCCCCCAGCAGCTCTGAGGTCTGGCCTTGCTCCTCTCCCTGCTCTCCAGAAACCTTGTTCCCTGGCACAGGAGAGCTGTGAGAAGTGGCTGGGATGGAGAGGAAGGCACACCTAAAATCCAGAGGCCTGCCCAAAGGATATTTTGTTTGTTTGAACCTGTCCTAACACAAGGGTTGAAGCCTGAGCAATGAAACTACCATTAAGGTATTTTTCTCTTGTCTTGTTGGAAATGGCTGTTTTCTGAGCTCAGCTTGACTCATGGATGGTGTGTTCTGATGGAGTTGCTGACTGAGTAAGAAAATCAGAAAGTTCTTAAATACAACCACAGCTCAGCACCAGCTGCAGAGCCACTTTGAGAGCTGCAGCACCAACCCTTTGCTGTATGAGCAGGATCCCTGCTGCCACACGAGGGGGACACCAGTGTTTATCAGCCACTGTCACATGGAGGTAAAGCCCAGGCTGACCTCCTTCCACTCCTCCCACACCTCCACTGACTGCAGCACAGCCCTCCCCTCCCTCAAGGAGTCACCTGAGGTCCCCAGCAATTCCTTTGAGCAGCAAAGCAGAACGAAGAGCAGGGCCATGGAAGTTACAACAATCAGATTCCTTTCTTTGCTCTGCAGCAAGGAATAGTGAGAGGTACATTTTCTCCACGGGAACCTTTTCTGCTCCCCTCATTCAACATCAGCATGATACCTGGGTGACCTGAAAGATTCTATGTGGGACATTTCTGTGTAAACTCTACCAAAATTAATGTGACTGATGGCAGCCATGTGACCCTGCTGGTTTTCTCAAAATTAAATGGTCTTTGGTAACACAGGAGAGGACAGATGTCCACATTGCAACATGCATGTGCAGCAAACTCCCAGGGCTACACAGGAGTAAAAGAACTTCTAGGAGATGGGCTGTGCATGGGAAGTGATCTTGCTCTTAGTCTGGCAGCTTATTTTAGCCAACAACTTCAGTTAACACAGCCTCAGTTTTTGCAGTCACTCCTTAGATGGTGGCACGAAGCAAGAAGCCAAGGGAACCCTGCAGCAGGATTTCAGCCTGGGATACCTGCACTGGAAGCTCATTTGCACACACCTTCCACTGGAGCCTGAGGGAGGGCTGGACTCCTCCAAATGCAGGAGGTTGGTGCTGGCAGGTCCTCCCACTGGGGAAGGGCAACTGAGGGAGGAGAGCTGTGGTTGTTCTGTGAACAACCCCTCAGTTGTTCCAGAGGAGTGAACAGGTTCCTCTGCTGCCTTCCAGGCACCTGAGTGCAGGAGCTGCCTGCAAGCTGCAGGAGCATTTCTAAAAAGCTGTAAAACACTTGCTGTGTCATGTGTCTGAGAAGAGGTGTCTGTACAGCCACATAGAGCTTAGACAGGTGCAAGGATTGCTTAACAAAAACCCCAAACCCGGAGCCTGTTGACACCAGCAGAGGCAAAGGGGCTAACAGGACAGAAACTCAGAGCAGGCAGGAGGCAGTGGCAAGGCTGTTTGAATACCAGGGGCAGAGGAAGAGGAAGAGCAGCCAGAGCACAGCCAGCAGCCTGATCAGGTAACTTGCTGACGAGACACAAGGGCTGCACACGCCAGGGCTGGCGGGTCCAGCTGGCTCTGCCTCAATGAGCATCAGGTGTCAGGGCTCACATGCCAAGGCCCTGCCTCCCATGCAGATCCTGGCAGCCATTCAAGTATCTCAGAAATCTTCTCTCGGCAGATTACAAGGGAAGATGAGACACAAACACCAGGCCAGGAGGGAGCTGCACTTCAGGACTCCCCTCGCTTTTGCAAGTCTTGAGTTGTGTGGTACGAGCTGGCAAGATTGTAATTCAGATCCTCAAATATGAAGTGCTGTTCTAGGAGCAAAACCTCATCTGAATCTGGATTTGTGTTAAGGGTGCAAGACTGGATGAGGTGCCTGGTAAGGACAGAGTCCAATAGTTCAGTTGAAGAATTCTTTTAGAACTCAGTTTATATTTAAAAGGGAAAATAAATGAATTTTTAGAGTCCCAATCTAAACGAACAGGCAGCAGGAGCTAGATTTCTTGCTGTTACCCATCCAGAACTGCTTGAACCAGTAGAAACAACCTTCAGAAATCTATTCTCAAAAAGTCCCATCAAACAGGGGTGGGGAGGGGGAGAACTGCTCTCAAAGCAGTTCCCATAGCACTGAGAGAAAACAACCTTTTTCCTGGGACAGAGAAAACAGGACCTAACCTGAACCCTCCCTCCAGACAGCTAGAAAGCTGAAGTTTCCAGAAAAAGAAATAGGCTTGATGCTTTTTAAAGCTGTCTGGCTGCAGATGCTGACCCGACTTAGTGAACATGTTTGCAGAACAGAGCATGTGTACCTGTGGCTGCAGAAATTTAAGATCATAAAGCGCTCAACAGAGATGACAATAGGAGAATTTTGCTCCACACAACACTTTTTTTGCCTAACCTCTGTTCTTATCTCTCAACTGAAATCCATTCCTCAAATTGTAAATCTGTGATATCTGATGGGCTAATACAAGTTTTACACACTGATAGCATCAAGAGTTTTTAAATTTACTAAGGCTTATCAAAGTCTCAGGTTGCTTGGTTTCTTCAGAGCCTGGAAAAGTTTTCCAAAACTCAGTTCCCTGCTGGTGTAAATATTGTTTGGCAGCATCAGAAAGGCTTTCCAAGGGGAAGTGAGACAGACTGGAGCTCCTGTCTCTTTGAACTCTGGCCAAATGCATCTTAAATTACAAACTCGGACTGGTGTGGTCCTGTTCTTGATGAGAGTTTAAAGAGAATATAAAACACAATGACACTGATCTTCTGTTTAATTGCCACACAAACCAGATAATTGGACACAGAGAATTAAAATAAAAACTGAGTATTTGATAATACAAAGTTGAGAGGGAAAAATCCAGCTATGCAAGATTACTGTGTTATCAGTGATTCTTGATCATTTTCATAGCTGAAAATGACCCAGAGATTTAATTAGTCTTGGAAAATGTTCTTCCTATAAAATCATGATAAAGGAAAATGTGAATCTGGTTATGTCTAAACAATCAGCAACTATTGAAATGAAGGAAGATAGATACTGAAACTGAAACATCAGTCTTCATAGTCAAAATGTACAGAAGAATGTGACATGATTTATTTTAGGCCAAAATGATGGCACTAATAAGCAGTAAAAACACTGGAAAGTATGGCAAACTCAAACAGCTCATAGACTTCAATGCCTGAATGAATCACTGCTGTTATTCAATCCAATTGCCCAGAGTCTTGTGTTTATCTTTTTAAAGCAGTCTTATTTAAGGAACCAACTTTCCAATTTCATATCACCCCAGTGGGATTTAAGGATGTTTAGTTAACAGCAATTTTGAGAATTTTAAAACCTTCTGCAGCCCAGCTACTGCACTTCTCACTCTGCAGGAAAGCACTTTTTGGACACATCACCTGAGCATTTCAGCTTTAGATTAGAGAGGCCTCCTCCCTGCTTTGAATTTTGCAGACTCCAGGGATTGACAGCACCAGTCTCAACCATGGTTCAGGTTAAAAAAACTCCTGACCTTAGATCCTGAATAAGCTACCTGCACAGTGGAAGAAGCTGAAATTGAGACAACACAGCAGGGAATATTAAGATTAAAAGCATTGCTAACTGTGCTTAACTTCAGTGACTCTGTTTTGGTGAGGTATTTGGGCTTAAAACTCTCAGGCAGCTGCATGGCTGCCTGCCAGAAGGAAGTTCACAGCAAAGCTGTTTGCACAGCATCAACCTATTTTTAGTGTATGGTTTGGGAGGGAGTTTCTTCCTCCCCCTGTCCCAAGCCTCTGAAATGCTCTTCACTGGCAGGCAGAGCCTGATGGGAGCCTTTGCACAGGAATATGGAATTTCTTTTGGCCAGCAGAGTAAATTTGGGTCTTCCATATGTGCCAAGCAACCTGCATGTCTACCAAGGGTACAAAAAGCTGGGCAGCACCAGCCCTGGTTGCTTTCTTCTCAGCTGGAATGTTGTTTTAGGAAAAATAAAAGCAGAGAGCCCAGTTTAAACAAAGTAAGATACCATCTCTGGCAAAAATACAGATAAAGGTTTAAGATTCCTGTCACAGTAACTGGGTAAGAGAGCAGCCACTCCAAACTCTGTATCATCCCAGTGCACATACACACTCAATTAAGAAGTGGTTTGTGTGCACTAATCCTACATTCATAGGAAGTATTGCTGTCACTTTGGACATTTAAGGTGTGGGATGCATTCACTGTGAAAGCTGAAGTACTCCCAAAAATTTGAAATGGAAGCATGGAGTGTGCCTTGCACTGGGTGGTGTTGGGAAGTTTGTACTAACTCTGCAGACGTGGGCCACACTGCCAGTGTGCCCACAGATGTTATTACCACACGTGCTTTTTTAAAAGAAGGGATGGAAAAGGAAACACATGGCTGTGAGCCATGGCTGTGCTCCAGAGCTTTGCCAGTGCAGTGTTTGCTCTGGAGCAGCTCGGACCCCTCCCAGGTCTGGGTGCGAGTCACAGGGCAGTGCATGAACTGGGAGCTCTGCCCTCCCTTATCCCCTGCACCTCCAACCCCCATCTGTGCCAGCCCTGTACCATGCCCACAGACTTCTCCTTCAAAATCTAAAATTATAGAGATTCCACAGCCTACCCAGGAAAGGTATTCCAGAGTTTTGCTGTTCCTGATGTCAAGGCCCATTTGGATGTCTCAGCTCAGTATCTCCTGCTGTAATAGAACCTCTTCCTTGTCCTACCCACAGTAGTGGGAAAAAGCATTTATTTCCTTCTTTGCACCTACCTCTGACTGATTTGAAAACATCTCTCCCATCACCTTGAACCAGCCCAGTCCTCCATCCTGTCACCCCTCTCATTGCTTTTCTCCAGTCATCTCCAGCTGATCCCCATTTTGCAGGAAGTGCAGTGCCCACAGCTTGGTACCATGTTCTGAGGAAGGCTTTCTGCTACCACGTGAGGAAGAGGGACCACGCCATGTATCCTACAGATTACATTCCTGGTCATACATTCCGTAACAACACTGGGGATTTTTTCAGGAACAGGATGCTGTTGAATCATGTTCAGCTGATGACTGGCTGTAATCCCAGGAGAACTCTTCTGCACACTGCTACCATAGCAGCCTGTCCTGTCCCATCCTGTATTTGTTCAGCTGATTGCAGCTTCTGCTGAAGTCTACAAACACACATTTGTCAAATCCATTGCTGGACTTACTGCATCACATGCTAACTCTTTTGAATTTGTCAAGTTCACTTTCAGTTGTATTTGTCTTCTGCTCAGTCAGTAGTTAGCTCAAGTCTGCTGCTCGCTACAATTTAATCAGCATATGCCATCCAAGTTACTAATGAAAATACCAAGTAATCTCAAATCAGAGAACTGCAGAGAATCCCCCTCAATACATCCCTGCAGTGTGAATTTTTAATAATTACTCTGATAAGGTTTTCCAAACAGTTTTTATCACCTCACTTTTAAATTGGTGTCGGACTACATTTCCCTGCTATCTTACATAAAGTCATTAGAGTCACTTAAAATAAAGCTGTGCTCACTGATTCTCCTCTGCTCAAGGAGCTTGTTAACTTGGTGCAGATTAACAAAATTTGATCTTTCTTTTAGACACTCACTGATAAGTCTCCCTTTTCCATTAATTTTCCAGTTTAAACTACTGACCCTGAGTTCTGAGCAGGCAGAAGGAAGCAGAGACAAGCTGAGCCTTCAGAGCTTACAGCAACCCCTTTGTCTCTAATGCTGAGAAGTAATTTACCATATGGGGTGTCTGACTTAGGCACAAGGACACCTACAGTTGTTGTGCTTGTGCTGCAATCCCTTACACAGGGCAGAGTAAGCAGAACTTGTCTAAGTGAGGACCTGAGAGCCCTCAAAGCATTCAGTGCTCTGCTCTGACATCACACAACACAGGGACAATGAAAGTCTTTTCCTCCTGTGCCTATGCCCCGCCCCCCTCCACTGTTAGAAGTGTCCAGCCATACCAGTGAGAAATCACATCCATGAAACAGAGAAGGTTATTCCACAATATCCTACACTTGCCTCAGGTGATTGAAATTAAACCACAAAAAAATTCCAGCAAATAAAGTAAATATGCATCCAGCAATAATTTCCATGGCATCAGAAGCCATGTGATGAAACTATTCCAAACATCAACTTTGGTAATAGAAGTCTTGAATAGCCTTTTCAAGAAACCTTTGCAAGATGGCTGTGGATCACAGCATCAGTAATTACACTCTGGGGTTGTCCTGTGCAGGGCCAGGAGCTGGACTCGATCCTTGTAGGTCCTGTCCAACCCATGATTCTATGACTTCATCAACAAGATCTGATCATTTGGCAACTCATGATGCTCAACAATTTCTTCCTGACACCTAAGTCTGTGCAGAAAGGGTATAATTGTTCTCAGGTCCCAGTAATTACCTACTCTGCTCATTAAATCATCTCCTTGTTTAAGATGATGACATAATAATAAAGTCTTCATCAATAGGGTAATAGTGCCTTTTCTCCTATGGAGTTTTCCCAGCCCATTTCTTTGATACTTTAAAATCACTGACAGGTATCACTGTTTTGCTGTATGGAGTTACATATTTGGACAAATCCAGTGATTTACAAGTGATCCTTTGCTCTGTTAATCTCTTATGCTACATTTCTGTGGCTCCAAAGTGCATCCTGGATGCAGCTGCATGTCTGCAGTGTGCTTCACTTGCACTGTCTTGGAACCCCAGCTGGTAACTCAGCCCCACACAGCTCACTCACTGCTCTTCCCAGCAGGATGGGGGAGAGAACTGCAGGAGTTAAAGGGAGAAAACACATGGGTTGAGATAAGGACAGTTTAATGGAGCAGAAAAAGATGAAAATAAGAATGGTGATGATGATGATAATGATAAAAAATTAGAATATACGAATCAGGTGATGCACAATCCAACTCTCACCACTTGCTGACAGATGCTTGGCCAGTTTCCAGGCAGCAGCCCCAGCCAGCTTTCCCCCAGTTTATGACACCATATGGTAGAGAATATCCCTCTGGGTCAGCTCTCCTGGCTCTGTGCCTTCCCAACTTCTTGTGTCCTTTAGCCACGAGAAGCTGAAAAGTCCTTGACTTAGTATAAACACTACTTAGCAACTACTAAACCATCAGTGTGTTATCAAGTGTATTCTTACACCAAATCCAAAACACAGCACTGTGCCAGCTACTAGAAGAAAACGAACCCTATCCCAGCTGAAACCAAGACATACTCTGCATTCCCTTGGTCTCTTAGTCTAAATTAATTCACTCTTGGAAAAAAAAAAGTTCTTGAAAGGTGAGAAAAGGAACCTCCAGCAAGTCAGTCACTTTGCATTCAGCAGTGGTAAATCCAAAGCAGCTTACCCAGTGCAGAGTTAGGAACAGAGATAGGCAGAGTTACCACCAAGTGCCACACTGTAAGCATGATGCCTTCTCACCTCTCCTGGAAATGTTTTCCTGGGCCTGTAACCTCAATAGGAAATACTGCATTTATGCATTAAAATGACAGTTTCAGAAGTTATACCTTTGGAAAAAGGACAGATATGCAAGCATGAAATTCATAACTCATTTATTGAATATATATATGCAAGGATACCAATAAAAAGAAACTAATACTGCAAACTACAACTTTGGAAGTAAAGCCAATATAACAGGAACAAAATATACATAACATTGTAGATAGGAATGCATTTACCCTCTTCCATACATTCCTTGTCTTTACACCTAATGTAAATATATGCTAGAGCAAAAGCTGCAAACGTTGGCCTAACCTGAGTGCTTTGACAAGCAACAGCTCTCCAGGATTCGTTAAGGGCTGAGATGTCACTGCAGACTAATGGCTGTGCATACATATGCATGTGCAGGAACTGCTTCACCAAGTATATAAAACAAGGGCTGTGTTCTGTTTTTTCACCTCCATCACTAATATAGTGGAATCTGACTCTGGTGACATGGAAGAAGAGTTACTAATTGCTATCATGCACTTTTGGTTCTCTTCAGATTAATTTAATCTAATGAGGATTAATTTTCTTGTCAATCTGATTCAGCGTATTAATATTTTTGGAATGCACTGATTATCACCTGTCAGATAAGTCTGATATTTCAAATAGATTATCACCTCTTCATTTTTCACTCTGTTTTAGCATGAAGTTCTTTTTCCTGTAGGCAGGAGTAAGAGACAAACTCTTCCATTACACTACATTTTAGGGCCAGATTTGGCAGACTCAAAGCACTGTAGATCAGCACAGCTCTTTGTACCTGATGAAGCTGAGACTTCGTGGAGTGTAGGGGTGGCTCCTACTACAGCCTTATCACAGAGCCTGCTGTGGAGCAGCCCGTGCTGCAGGAGCAATGTTCTGCTCACCTTGTGCTCAGGAGCTGCACTGACACTGAACCAGCCCTTCCCCCCTGCCCTGGACAGCACAGCCACTGCTCTGGGGGATTGACCTTGGGACTCTGGCATTGCACCAGCTGTATCCTCGAGATATCTGAACAGGATCCTTGTGATGCCTGTCCTTCCTTGGCACAGTCCTTCTGGGAATAGCAGAACCACAGATCTGTGAGACCACAGTGAGTTGGGGAGATCTCTTAATGGAGAGGTGCTGGGGAGAAACCTCCCTTCTCAGAGGGTTCCAGGCATCTTAAAGAGCACACAATCCTCTTGCGAGCAAAAGAAATGCCCAAAGGCAAAAAGTAACAATAATCAAATAAAATTTTAAAAAATTAAAGTGAAACCAGTTTTTTAAGACAAGTTTTGTTGAATTCATGACATTGAATTCTCTGATTGTGAGATGAAAGTAGAAGGTGCCTAATAAAAAAAAATCTCAGTAACAAATTGACTGTATTAATTTAACTAGCTAATTTAAACATACCTAGTTCACCTATAGAGCACTTTCATTACTTCTAACATTTCTGGGAAGGCAGTAGATGCTCCAGAATAATCTTCAATATATGCTTGCAAAGATTACATTGCTTTACCAAAAAAAACCTGCAAACCAAAACAAACCCCCAAAAATTCAGAGAGACTGTCTGAAATTCCAAGCTAAAATACACATAAAAAGACAGTAATGGCAGTATTTTGTCTTTTAAAAAAACGATGTAAATGTTGTATACTATGATACATTGTCATGCTTTTTAAAACTACAATTAAGGACGTAAGAGATGTACAGTAAATACACTGCTGAGGTACATTTCTTCTAAATATTAACACCACGACAGAATTACTCCCCAGCAGGTGATGCTACTTGGGAATATATAAATACAATTTTTACATTGTAAGGCACTTTTACCCAGCATACATGAGTTGAAGTCAGTTATGACAAATTTGAGGCTTGTAAGAAAAGGTTTTTGCTTTTGACTTTGCTTCCATGAATTCTGAATTGATGACAGTTTCACCAGGCCATTTCAGCACTCAGGGGCAACAGGGAAACCAGCTACTTGCTTTTCTGCTACCCGAAGGTAAAGTGCTGTTCTGGTTCTTCAAGGCAAGGAATGGGTTAATTTATCCATAACAGGAGAGTTATTGGATTGAATATTATACTAAGCCACTGACACAATGAATTAGAGCTCAGTCTCAAGTACAGTCAGTATGCTGGCAGATCTACCCCATGCAAACTTAGTTAAATACAGTAGCTGCAAACAAAGTGCCTTTTTTCCATGGGAGGGCCATGTCTGAGGCACAAACTGAAGTAATTTAAATATTGAAGGATGCTATTTTGCATTCTAAAACTGTTCTGAGTGGCTGAAAAATCTTCATGTTCTAGGAGAAACAAAACACCTTGATAGACAATTTCAATAATCGATCTGTCATTGCAATTCAAGTCACGCTTTTAATTTTGAAAGTTACAAATACAAAATAAAAATGAGCAATGGCATCATGTTTAGAGCAGTAACTGAATATTTTCTGTACACAGCAATATTTCTTTCCAAACAGGATTATTCTCCAGGAAAGCAAACAGAATTGATTGAATTCTAACAGGTAAAATGTTAGAAACTCCAATATACAGTAATTGAGTCCCTCAAGACATTAAGGGAATGCATAAGAAGACAAATGACACACGTTAAATCTTTTAAAAATACAAGTAAAAAATGCTACAGAAACTCATGTTACATATGAACCGTTTTTGCAATACCAATCACAGAAGAACTGTAGTAGTTTATAGTCAAATCAGTGTCTTTTGCTTGTTTCCTTCCTTCAAATCCAGAAGTTTTGTTGGGAGTTCAGAGTGAAACAAGTCAAAACCCTAAACAAACAATAAGGTGATGCGGTAGGAACAGACAAACATGTGGACTAGATTCAGCTTTTTGGTTTTATTTAAGTAAGTCTGAGGATGTGCTTTAACAGACCAATTGAAGAAGCCAGTAGCCATTAGAAATGACAAGGTGTTTTGAACGCAGTCAGAGGACTGTTCTTTAGGTTTGGTATAGCCTAGATCTGAGCGTTCCCTCAAGGAACATCAAATTCTAGCAAGTAGAATTCCATGATGTGATTGTTGACTTGACAGAAAAAGGAAAAAAAAATCACTAAAACAATAAGGATGATACGTGAACTTTCCCATATAGTGGTCATATGATTAAAAAATAAATACCAATCTAGCAAAAAAGGTTGCTTCCTCATTCTTCTTACAGAATATGGGACCTTTATGCACATTCTTGACAAAACATGAAGTGTTCCACACAACAGAGAACACCTGAGGTATGGACGTCAGATATGGTGGCTAAATTCCATAGTGAGTTAAGAGTTGTAACTCTCTGAAGTAAAAGAGATTGGGCTGCAAAGTCCAAACATTTGTATAGTAGGGTTTTAATCACACTTGGTGAAGTGTTCTTTGTAAATCAAGACACAGAAAGAGGTGGGTTTTTGGGGAAAGAATGAACTACAGCCCTTTGGCATGAGTTCTAAAGCTCACAGCTCAGAACCAACAGCTGCTCAAGTCAATCTCCCGCAAACAATGCCGGGCGGAATGAGCAATCACAACAGGAACAACCTGAAATGTTCAAGCGTGCTTGGTGTACACAGAGTCCTTTCCTAATGCTGCTGCCCGAGCCAGACCAGCGCGGCTCTGCCATCAACGACCTCCGGAACTCGTGCAGGAAGAAAATGCAAAATTCACAAAGTACCAGCTCGTTGCCATCAAGGACTTGTCCATGTTGTTAATTAAACTAGCTAAGACCTTCCCTCATTGTGTGAATCCACTAAACAACTTACACATTCCAAATCTTAAAGTTTTTATTCAGTCCAGAAATATAGATCTTACTTCATTTCAATGTCTGCCTTAACTTTTGACACTGTACATATTACATATCATTTATATAGTGTTTCATTTTTTTCCAGACACTGCAGACTACAAACTACATAATATTGACATGTAAAACTCTGTCACTTACTGAAGGCTCACACACATGAACGTTTCAGGCAGTTCAATGAAATTTCTAACAGAGTTGGGTAGTAAAAAGTTACTAACCCTTTTCTGATTTTTAGAAAACAATTTAAAAGAGTTAGTAGTTATGATGTCTTAGCCATTCCCAGTTCTATAACTCTGTCCCTTGAACCTGTTTAAAAAATGATGAAAACAATAGTAAATTTAAAATCATACAGAAAAGCATTTCACAGCTCTGACATTACATCTACATTTAGCAATAGAAATGAGGGCCTCCCTTCTTACACTGTTACAAAGTCAGCCGGATTTAAAAAACAACAAATCCTCCCCGTTCTTCTACAGTATGCCAATAAAAAGTACTCTGCATACACTAGATTTAAATACTTCACTGCAGTAAACTACATTAATTGTATATTGCGTTTCAGTCTTGGTAACAGATCTGTCAGGAGTAACTTCCATACCTAGTTTCCATTGAGCTGCTGCTGAGGAATGTCATTATGGTCAGTGCCTGATTTGCCACGGCTTTTGCTTTCTCTTTCTTCATCCTCTTCATCTCTTTCATCGTTTCCACTATGGTTTTTACAATAGAGTCTAGCACAATAAAAGGAACAGTGAGGATTTACACTGAAAATATCCATCCAAACCTGACTTATCTCTCAATTAGTTTTGAGATGTGCTACAAAGTCAGTTGCAAACTCTTAAATCATTCACAGCTTCCAGTCAAGCATCAGTTAAACTGAGAAGGAAAACAAGGGTGAAGAGCAGTCAACAAAACTGTGAGCAATCCCAGTTTTGCAGACGTGCCTCTCACTGCTCAGCGAATGCCCTCTCGTGGGCACAGCACGGCAGCTCAGCTGCAGCCAAGCCACAGCTCTCAGGAAGGATGGAAACTTGTGGGGTCCAAAAAGCCCCTGAAGGAAGCTACAAACACATCAATATGGAGGAATCATGACATCAATTTTCTTGATCTAAATTACAGATTACTGGAGAAGGAAAATCTAATACAAGTCAAGTAATTTTCTCATTTTTCCTATTTACAACAGTACAGAAATTTTAAATTAGCAGAGTAACTGAAATGTTTCGTAAAGTCAACAACTACTTAAAGAACAACTACTTAAAGATACTATTTTAAGCTAAGAAATATCCTCTTTTTTAAGAATATATTGACTAGCCAAGTCAGGCAGAAAAAGCATAATGAAATATCTTTACTTTTGTAGTAGATTCAACAATTACATAGGTCCTTACTTATAAATTCCTCGTGACATGTTCTCAATGTATTTAGCTTTGTCTTCTACTCCACAGTGGTAATGGTATGTTTTTATGCAGGCTTTGATTTCACACCCAATAGTAGCACCAGGCTGGCTGCAGAGTGTGCATTTCTGTGCAGGGGAAAGAAGAACAGCAACATTTAGCATCTCAGTCTATTCTCTCTTAGTACTCAGTTTAATGTTCCTCATATTTATGGCTAACATTTTGGAACAGAGTAATTCCTCTGGCAGATCATCCTTCCAATGAAAAGTTAATCAAAGACATGGTAAACCATAAACTGTAAGATACCAACCCACAAAACATGAACACTAGGATTTACCTGTCTGTTGCACAGGAAATTGCTATATGATTGCAAAACATGTTATTGCATGTCCAAGGCCATTTTATTGCTGCTGAAGTTAGGATGCTAATATATAGAGTCTTAAATTATTTTTTTCAAGGAACAATATTGCTAGTTTTTTATTATCTGTCTGATCCCCTACACATTTCTTAGCACTTTGAAAACATCAGGAGTTTTAATAAAATACAGTGTGATGTTTTACCAGCATCCCCATCTCTAAGATCTTAAAATGTTTTCCTACTGAAACACCAAAACAGTTGGAAACACTGGTTTGTTTCCAATTTCAGAGAATATATTCACTGCAAGAACTGCATATTCTCTAATTTTATGTGCAGCTCCACATAGTGTGATTTTAGTAACACAGGAACAAAGCTGTTACTCTCTTATAGTTACAGCATGGCTAATATGAATCATATGGTTCTGTGATCACAACAATTATGTACATTGTCATAAAGAATCCCAAATACCACAAGCCCAAATACCACTCATATTAAGGTGATTCCTATCTGGCTGCCCTTCCCACAAGTAACAATATATTTTAATTTTGTGTTTAGAAAGAGATGGAAAAGATTGCTCCACAAAAGGAAGGAGGCAGAGCTACACAGTGTTAGCAGGATCACTAACACATTCACCACATTCTGCAGGTACATACCATTCTTTTTCCCCTCTTGATTTCTTGAAGTACAGTTTTGATATCAAAATCACCAAATTCTGCCCTTGAAGTTGTTGTTAGCTGGACAGTGCCAGAAGAGAACAACTGTAAAACAAGCAAGTCAAAGTAATGTCAGGTCCAAAGATGTTGGATGAACGTCTTTCTTCAAGATGAACAAACCAAGATGCTTGGAAATTTTTTTTTCTACAGGAATAACTGAGCACTGCACATCCTGTTTTGTGATCTCAGACAGCAAGTGCTTTACCAACAAACTAGGAAAAACCCTATGCTGAGCAATTAAAGCATTCCTTCTGATCCCAACCTGACTGCTTTAATTAGAGTAGTTGTTGCCTTGGAGAAATTTCTTTTAAAAGACAGAGGAGTAGACGAGAAGTAATGATAGGATGAAAATATAAAGTAGCAAATGGAAAGTATTATCAATTGCACTACTCAACGTTTTAGGAATATTCTATTTTCTTCCCTGTGACATATATGTAATTCAGGTTCAACCCTGATGTCAACACAGCTGTGAAGTCCTGAGGGATGAAAATGGAGAACAGAATATCATCCCTTCCACCATCATCCTGTTATATTCAGCTTTAACTGCCTTAAAACTGAAGTTCAGATAGACAAAGTAACAAAGAGCTTTGCTAGAGTAAGACTCAAGCTGCTGGCACACACCAACTCTCTGTTTAGTGAGGCTGGGTACAGAAAGCCAATGAGTAACTCCACAGATTGCCTGGACTATTTATTCATTTTGAGGTACAACATGAACCAGTGAATTTTGTTACCCAAAGCCCCACCTCACTCATGGCACTATCTGCTCATGTTCTTTGCAATGGGATCCCCTTCAGGCTGACAGTTCTACAAATGTGATCATCTAAAGGCAAGAGCTTTCTGGAACTTCCATATCCCACGCTCTACTTAACTCACACAGCCTGAATCCACAGGTCAGAAAATGAACAAAGTTCATGGATTCTTCTCAGATTGTCCCTGAATGCCTGTGAAGTTGTTTTGTTCTTGGAAAGGATTCTTTTAGTTAAAACTGTTTTCTGTTTTTCTTTTTAAATACTTCATATGCATTTAGACACTATGGGAGCATTTTTAATAAGCTAAAGCATCTCCCTGAGCTAATTCCATCTCTTAGCATGAAGCCAACTTTTATTCATATTGCCTGCAGTGAAAATAAATGAATTGCTCACTTTGCAACACTTCAGTGCTTAAGATCGTCAGCATACAGACAATACTCAGCATAATTACATGTGAGGGTACTGTATTAAAATCCAAAATAGCAATTCAGACAAAATTCACAGAATAGACTGGTTAACAACAATACTGTTACTCACCATGCACTTATAGTGTGCTGCAGCCTTTTTGGCATTAAATATATGAAGCTTTCCTCTAGCTTCATTTTCTTCTTCACCTGCATGACAGAATCCACATTTAGGTTTTGTATCACTGGGGCTGCTTCTGTGGGGAGACCTGTCTCTCTGAAAGAAAAACATTTTACTAAAATATACTGCTGGGATACAAATAAGGTTGCAATTTTAAAAGCCTGTGGCCACCAGCTGGAGGCTCAGACAAATGCAAATTTTAACAAAACTTTTATTTCAGAGAAGAAATATGCAATTCTGTCTTCTAAGAAGTTTAGCATATTTACTGCTTACATAGGAACTGCTTTCTATTTCATCTGTGCCATGTGAGGACGTAGATCTAGTGTCTTCTGATTGCCCTTTTAAATTTGTTTTTCTTGGCTTTCCCTTACGACCCCTCCTTTTTCCTTTGGGAGGTGAAGGCTCCAATTCATGTTCATTGATATTTTCTTCTAAATCTGCTTTAGAAGTCAGAAAACATCATTAAATAAGATTCTCCACAATTTTATAAAAAAAAAACTAAGAAAAAAACCCACACCAAAACCAACCCACAACCCACCAATACCAGACAAGAAAAACCACAAGTTGTATTTTCTGAATTTTGGTCAGAAATAAAAAAAAGCACCTTTTCCCCATTTATTACAAATATGCAATTGAAGATCCTGAAAGCATTACTTTTTTATGTCATACAGCTTTGCATCTTTATAACATAAGAAGGTTTATTGTTTTTTACAACTTCTACTTTCAGACCTAAAATGTGTCTTCAGACACACATCTTTACCCTCATTGAAAATAACATTCATTTAATCTACACTGAAACTGGAAAGTGTTTTCACCCATGAAATATGCTAATAATTTATTATTTTAAGATGCATAACTCCAATGTAAATTGCCCTTGATAGTATGCCAGTGAACCCAAATAATACTTCTCTCCTTGCTTTATTAATTGATGCCTGTTGACTTAAGAAAAAAATTCATCCTTTGGGTTATAACATCAAGCTTTAAAACTGAAAAGTATTTTGCCTTCAGTGAAACAAATCTACAATTTTATGTCATTACCGAATATTTTTAGATCTGCAGCTAAAACCAGCCTCCACTTCAGAGGAAATCAACCCCACTGACAACATCCCATATCAAGTATTTACAGACTATTAGGAACACAAGAACACATTTTTTAATACAGACATGCCAAAGAGGCCTGACAAGTTCCTTTGCAAATGCCAGCTGAGCTGTGACTGCACAGAGCTGAGCCCAGCCTTTGGGCACACTGGCCTTTGCACAACTCATAGCTCTAGAGAAGACACAGATCAATTCTACAAGATTGAGATTGGTTCCAATAAGATCTAGTTAAATTGTATCTGATAATTACATCTAACAACCAGCTCTATGCAGTCACTAACAACTTTCCTACTCACAGAAGCAGCCTCCTTTTTTTCCCTTTAATCTGGAGCACCCACCCCTGCTCGAACCACAAACCTATTTCAGACTTGTTTAAAGAACACGCACAGACCCCGCTGAAGGACTTCTCAAAACCCAAACCACAAACATCAGTATGAGCCCCCAAACAGAAGGAAATGGTAAAGACCTGGAACATCCACTTGATGGATATTGCCATATTGTTTTAGTGTCCAGACAGGACATCTTAGCGGGAGACTAAATGCTGCCTTGCCAGCACTCGTCTTTCTTACCTATTATCACATAAAACTCAGATCACATTTCTATGTTGTGATAACAGAGCCTCAACTGCACAAAACTTGAAGTCCAAGTGCTGAACATATTCCACAGCCACCAAGTGGGAGCAGAAGACAACTGAAGGCCTGGCCCAGCCTGGCACACAAGGACATCCTGCTCAGCTCCATCCATTGTATCTGTCACTAATCCCCAAGGAAAGCTACAGCTTCTGCTCAGTTAAGGAAGGACAGAAAACTCATCCAAATGCACCACAACAGGTTATACTGAAATTTATACTGATCTGCAAATTATTTTGGTTTAAACTTACAGATTATTCAGCTATATACAGATCTGCCCAAGTTGCTAGTAAGACACATCAGTCTGTCTACAACATCCCTATACTTTAATATATAAACTACTCTTTTCTAATTACATGTCAAAAGCACCATTTATTTTACTCTGAAAAAAACCCTAAAAACTAAATAAATGATGACACAGATGACGTAATGAAACGATACAGTTTACATTTTCCTCTCAGTATTTCCTACGTAACATTATATTTCATTTGTCACCACTTGCTAAATTCCCCAAACAAGATTATGCAATTTAGATACTGACATCTTAGACTGCACATAGCAAATTTTATTGCAATCTGAAAACCTCTTTCAAAAAGAATTCTCTTTTTATCTTGTTCATCACATGAACTCTCCACTGATTATTCAAATAAATTTGTGACTATTTGTCTCTATTTTTACCTTTACAGAAATCATAGATGATTATTCTAGAAAAACAGTGTGTGACTATTGAATCCATGAGCCTTTAAATGACATCAGTAAGAAGTTAAAAGTATTCCTTCCAAAATAATTCAGTGGACTTCCCTACTATTTCATGAAACAAAACACAGTCCATTCACTGCCACTCTTTATTTTTTCCAAAGATCCTTGTCAATTTTATCAGCCAAAATGCTTTCCACTTCAGTCCGCCCTTATTTTCTACAATAACATTAAAGCATGTCCTGAACTCTTTACAGTCCCACTTAAAAAACCAGAAGTGAGTTATAACTGCTAAAAACCAAGCACACCTTATGAAAACAAATTTCTTAGAAGAAGTGTCAATCTCCTAATAGAAAAAGTTCTTAAGTGCTATTTTTAGTCTATAATTATTACCATATTTAATATTTGAAGAGTAAAAATGCTGTATTTTTAAAAGATAGTTTCAGTGTATAATAAAAAACCATGAAGAATGCACAGCTTTCCTTAAAGGAGAACTCCTCTTCTGTGCTCAAAACTACAACTTCCAGAGGTCACACATGAAAACCCAGATGCTACATGACACCCCTTCACTAAAATACAATTCCTTGAAGATTTACATCTCCTACTTCAAGTGATGTGGACCTACAGAGTAACAGCACCAAGATGTGAGGATCTGCTCTGCCACATCCATCCTCCAAGCCTGATACCTGAAACATTAAAGCTCCTCTCGTTTTTACAGCACCCTGAACTCTCAGAACAGAACAGAACAGAACAGGGGGACTGTAACCAGTGTCAAACACATCTGCCCTGCATGGTCTTCATGTTTAATTTACAGCTTGGTGGGTGCCCTATCCCTCCCCTCAAGCCCACTGCCAGCTTACCCTGTGTCCCTGGCATCTGATGGTTGGGTGTTTCCAACTTCTCATGTCAGCTTGAACTAAGGAAAACACAAAAAGTTGTTCAACTCCTCCCTGACCAGGTGATGCTTTATCATGGATATCACCCAACCTCTGAATCCCCTGAGATTCCCTAGAATTCCCTCTTCAGCTACTTCCCATCCCATATCCCATTACTGCATTGCTTTTTAAAATCATGACAATTTCTCAACACAACTTTATCTAAAGTTCTAAGGAGGTTTCTATGAGCTTCTCTCAGAAGTCCCTAAATGCTAGAACTGAAAAGAGCCCAATACACAACATGGCCTGAGAAAGGGGGGGTTAGGGTAGAAATCAAGAAGAAACAATCTACATTTTGAAAAGCACCTAGGAATATGATGTTGTAAATTCAGATGAGTAGCAACAAGCTCCTAATTTGCATTTTAGAAATCCAAAGTACCACAGAAGGAACCCTAGCAAAATGCTGTATTACATCAACTGTTAACAGGGAGATTCAGCTTCAGAGAGAAATCTAAAAATTCTCCTTTGATCATAACTAGAAGGAAAAAGGATCAAGATGTTTTGCTGTTTAAAATAAGGCTTGGCAGAGAAGAGATTGAGAAATCACTGATCCATAGTGCAGCAGCTTGAAATACACATGGAACCCCTTTCCAAAAGCCAGGTTAAAGCAAAGTAATAAAGAATTAAGTGATTTAAAGGTTGTGAAAGAACATGTAAAAAGAGGATGTGTACAATAAATATGGCTCTATTTACATCCTACAGTACCTTAACCAACAGAGTAAGAGAGCCAGAAACAAAGCAGGCTGATTTTGTATGAGGAAGATAAAAACTAAAACTACTGGCAAAATATATCTGCAAGTAGAACTGGACATAGAAAGAAGCCAAAGCATTGAATGCTGAAGGGGCTGAGGCATGCTGCTATATAAATCTGAAATCACACATATGCAGGTAAAGTTTTACAGTGCATTTGGGATAAAAGAGAAACTAAAAATTCAAGGAACAAAATCAATCTTACTAGATTTTTAGAAGAGAAATAGAATATAGCAGAAAAAGAAAAGAGTATTTCAGCGTGCTAGAGTAAAATCTCATTAAACGATGGCTGAAACCAAATAACCCATATGAGCCAACATCACTGTTTTAAATTGGAAAGAAACATCAAAAAAACCCCAAAAGAGCCTTATTGGCCCCACAGTTAATACTAAAAATGTGGATGCATCTATAAGCAATAATTAGAAACAGGGATTTGCATAAGCCCCCTTGCAAACAAATACAAAATCAGGTAAACTAATAATGAAATAATAGTAGTTTTTACCAGCAGATGATGTGAAATTAACGACAAAAATGCTGAATATATTTTTTGTGTTATCTTTTTCAATGGAAAAAGAACAAGTTACATTAAACATATTTAAATTAAAGTAAGAACTGAGAGGAAAAAATTAAGTTACCCCTTAGGTCCTGCCACTAATATGTTCTGTTTTCCAAAAGCCCCAGACACTTGAAGGAACTGATGACTCTCATCCAGAAGTTACTTGTTATGAGGTATTTGAGATTATTTATTTAAGTACATTTAACGCAGAAAAATAATAAAATAGTCCTTACTAACCACACAATTTAACCACATTTTCAAGCAAAGAAACACTGGCAAAGACTGAAGACAGATGATGCACTTGGCTTATCTGCACAATCACAAAGCTGATGAATTTGTTGAGCAGCTCGAGCCTCTCCGTGTAACACCTTTCCTAGATGGGAGGAAGAATCAGAACACCACAGGACAGCTCCTCAGACAGGACAAACCCTTCACCACATGACTTTTACATTTTTCCTTTTCCATTAGCCTTGTGGTTTTCCATAAGAAAACCTTGGAGTTTCTGCACAAAACCTCGTTAGTCTATAATGGGACACTGCTAATTCCTGCCTGGACCAAGTGCTCCTGTGGGAACACCAGGTACACATTTGATGCCACACCCAGAGCCAGGCAGGCTGAGTTAGCAGAGCCTGGGAAGACTTTCTCACCATCAAAATCCAAAGGACCCCAAAGTGCAACATTACAGAACCATTTACACCTGATGGTTACTGCAAACAGCATGAGGCAAATGTGTGCTAGGACCAAGGCCACAGAAAATGCAACAGGGAACAAACACTGCTCGAAGAATCAAAGATGAATCAGAATGTTACCTAACTAGAATGTCAAAAAGTTGCAGATGTTTTTCCTGCCTGGTTTTCACAGCACTTTGGGAAAGTACTCAGTGCACTACAGATTACAGTGTCTCAGAGAAATATCATCCTGACTCAACTTACTGAGCAGTGTGAGAAGCACAGATTCCATGTCTGATCTTCACACTGACATGAAAAAGATGCTAAGACAGGGAATATCCTCATTTCCACTGTGGAAACATAATTCCCTGAGGCTTTGAGCACAGCTACAACAGAAATTACAGACATTTTATTTTCTGACCCCACAGTTCTCAAGCATGTGCTTTAAACATTAACAAGAGAAGTCACACAGCTCTTTGTTAGTCTTTGTCATACCACTGTGTAACAGATAAAATTACATTCTTATCTTAGTTTATATTAAGCTATTCCTCATCAGCTGAATTTTTTTAAAATTCAACACATCAGGCAGGGCAGCCTCACCTGCAGGGAACTGAGAGAGGCCAGTTTTTTTCATTTTTCAACAATTATTTCCAGTACATTGGAATAAATTCCAACAAACAGATCCAAAACATGAGTTCAACAATACTTCATTCTTCAAAAAGAATAAATGCAATTGTATCAAACGGAACACTAATTCAATTAATGGTTAGCTGTGATCATTTGAAAGCACTGGCACCAATTCCTGTAACCTATTAGGTACTGAAAACTTAGCTTGCCTAAAATTCTGAATGAAGCTGTTACCTGAAGTTCAGTTATTTTGTTACATTTGTAAACAGCAAGCCAAAAACCTAGATGTCCTTTTCCCAGTTAATGGGAACAAAGCATAGAAAAGTCACTCTGAATTACACAAAGGAAATATAGGAGAAATATAATTTTCCTATTCTATGTCACCTAAATACCAGGCCATATAGATAAATTAGATAAACCCAACAATGTGTTTAAACAGATAATGAATTTAAGAGCACAGTACTCGGCTGCTATGTTCCACATTTTCATATTCAAAGAAAGCAGAAGGTAGTTCAAGTCCTGTCATGTGAAGAAAAAATAATTCCCATCACTCATTAATTTTGTCTTGATGAGTAGATACCAAGTCTGATGAATCTTCACATCACCTGAATTTCATAACAGCAATAAAAAACATCTATGAGGTCCTTTTTATTAAGTCTTAGTAGGTAACTTAATCCCAACATAGGTGCTTCAACATTATTTCCATGCAGCCTCAAGAGATCTTCTTTAACTATTATTAATTGTTTAACAGACAGTCTTTTTAAACTAGAACTTCTAACAAAGGTGCATGGGCCAGATCTCAGACTTGGGCAAGTATGCCCCCAGAAGCATCCATTTTCTAGGGAAGGGAAGGAAAAATCTCACTGTTATGCAGCAGTGCTGCCTACAGAAAATAAATTGTTCTGGGCAAACCAAACACTCGTAAAAACTCTTTGAACATCTACTAATATAAGTGACAGAATAAAAATACTTGGACTGGAACAATTCAATCTGGATACAAAGAACCAAGCGTAAGAACCCACAGATGTTTTAAACTGACCAAGAAAAAAAACTGCAACAAATTAATCATAATAAAAACCCCCAACCCAAAAGCAACCCAGAGAAGGAGCAGTTAAGTTTCCATTAAAAAGGACTGATGGTTCCAGCACCTCCCTGCACCCACACTGGGTGACAGAACCACAGATAAGCTTTAACTGTTCTGTTAGGAAAACACTGCTAAGCAAAGATTAATGAAAATGAAACTAAAACAAGATTAAAAAAAACCAAGAAAGCCACTGTGTTAACATCTAGCTTCCCTGCCTAGTCAAGTCACTCTCCTCTGCCAAGTCCGTTATCTGGTTTCACACACCACCATTCTTTCACATTTAAATGCTTCCTTGACATTCACATTCTCATCAAGAAACAAACAAAATACAAACACAAAGTTTAATCTCACCATCCAACACCTTCCAGTTGTCATTTCACTTAGCAAACTTCAGCATTCAAGTATTAAGGGAAAAAACCTCCCAAGTCTATTCTGAAACTCTGAAAACCACCCTGTAATTTCTGTCTGCTAAAGTTAATCAGTGTTCAATGTGGCAAAATACCATAGCTATGGAAATTACTTATAGCATTGTATCAGGCATATGCAATATGTGTTTCTACTTTTCTTTGATTTAAAGGAGGTCTACCACAAAAGAGCCCCAGCTCCTGGCTTTATTAAATCCACAACTGTAAATATCAATTATTTTATGGGTAAAGTTTCCAAAACTGTATGGACTAAAAAGAAAACATATTCTTTGGGAAAGAGCACTGACTGGAACTTCAGTGAAGTATTAAATAAAGAACTGGAAACAGGAATGTGAAGTTTAGCTACATATAGTTCTAGAAGTGCAAAGCTATTTCTAGAAGTGTAAAGCATGACAGAAGTAAATATTTCAAACAAAAAAATGTGCAAAGTGCTAGATAATGTACTATCAGGTTCTTTGGCCTCAGCTGTTCTGAGTGACATTGAGGGCAGGAGAGGAGAAATGCACAATCTAATAGGTTCTTCATGAGTCTAGATGAATGTTTTAATAAACTACCATCATCAACATTTAATTTAAAAAACTCACAAATTTTTCCTAATATATCTATATAAAATTTAAAAGCTTTTGGTGCTAGAAAATTACACTGCAAAATTGGAGATAATGGTTTCTGAAAACTCTTAAAGAAAAGCACAAGTTCAGATCCTGCAAGGAATCCCAAGCAGAAAAAATAATTCATTGGTTTTGAGTTCCATGCAGAATTGGAGGCATTTCTAAACACATGTCAAACACTGAGACATTTGTGAGCAAGTATAAAAGATTATTTTAAAATATCAGTTAAAGAGATTAATCTCTCTGGACTCAAAATGTCTTTAACACTCTGTGTCTGCTAACTCACAAAGCGACCCCTAAACAAACACAAGATAACTTGACCTCTTCTCTTTGGAGAACTAATTATAACATAGATACTCTTTTTCTTGTTTAAACCCAGTAAGAGTAAAATTAGAGTTTTATATATAGGCACACAACAATAATGATGTAAATAGACTAAAAAAAAGAAATACATTTTCTTTGGTATTTTCTGCTGCCTTCAGAATCTTTCTGAACACTGAAATAACATCCAAACCTTTACCATTAAAAAGTTTACTACCTGTAGCATAAAAAGCAATACATTATCTTAAAAATACATTTGGCATAGAGACTGAAGTAATTTATGATGTTTAATTTTCCCTAAACAGTTGCATACTCCTCCTTAGTTAAATCTGAGGACATTTCAGTTGAAAACAATGCAAGAAGTAAATTACCAACTGTTTGCTTACCCAAATTCAGATACAGTAGAAAAAAAGAAAAATACTAAATAAAAACACAAAAGCACAAGTATTTTAACAGACCACACAATATATCTACATTTGTGGCATTTCACTGTTCTTTTCTGCAAAGCTTTAGTGAATGGATCCGTAATTTTTTTTAAAATAATATGATTCAGAAACTTATCTCTAAGTGAACTCATCACAACCCTTTTCATTTACCATTGGGTGTTTCTTTTTACAAGAATTAAACTCTATTTACTAGTACAAAAAATAATTAATATTTAGGAACATTAGCAGAAATCAGTTGTTATCTGACAAAATCTCAGATGTTAATATTGTGAATACTTAACTACAAATATAAGCCAGCTTCTTCCAAGAAGGGAAAGTATAACTTCTACCCAAACTTTGGTTTTATGGAGTATCATATCTTTTGAACATCCTAAAATTTATGGTTGGGGGTTTTTCCCACCTCAATCAATAATTTTTAGAGAAAATACAGAAATCAGACGGACTTCCAAACTCATTGTTTTTCGAAAATATGTAGTTCTAATTTTTACTGAAAACACTTATATTCTCCAGAAAAATTAAATTTAACCAAGTATCTTTCTACAATGGGAAAAATTTATATTGAATAATTTTACCTTCAGAGTTATGCGTAGTTTTCTTGTGTTTTCGACATAAAATCCTATAAACAAAGTAGTTGAAAACTGTCAAGTCAGTCACGAATCACAGATTATTTACTCATCTTTTAAATTTAAATGCCAGTACATTTTTCTCCCACTTATAAGACTCACTGATACACAAATCTTGCAGTGAAAATATGCTTTTCTAGCACATCACTATTTTGAATGCCACAATCATAATCAGAATTTTTTGCAACAGTTTTGTTTAGATTCCAAAGTGGGGTTTTGTTTTGCTTTGTTGTTTGTTTTTTAAACAAAGAATGTAAAATACAAATTAAAAAATAAACATAACAAATAAATAATAGTTACATGTAAATGCCTTGTGAAGGTTTCTCTCTTATCTGAGCTTTATCATGCAAAGCACAGTAGTAGTGATATGTCTTGTGACACGTTTTCACATCACAGCCAATGGTCGCTCCGGGACAGTGGCACAAAGAGCACATCTGGAAAGGAAAAGAAAGAAATACTAAACAAAAAGCAACATGAATTGTGCTGAGTTCAAAAAATAATATATTTACCACTCCTAGTGACAAAACAAATGGATTTATGTACATGGTATTCCTCTTCCTGCTCTCAGGTGTTTTGCATAATTTATTATAAAATTAAGAATTTTGTTACAAGTGTGCAACAGGGCAATAACCATCAGATGCATTATCAACTCAACCACCTTTATCAACTCAATGAAGAATATAAGTAATTTATTTTTGTGGAATGTATCTGATGAAAGTGACAAACCTATTCACCTGAATGTCCCTCTCACAAGGACAGTCGTTTGTACCAACCATTTCAGAAAAGTCAAAATCATAATTGTATCTTTTTAATTCTGAATTATGTTATAAATGCAAGAGGGAAAAAAATGACACCCATTTGAGAATGAATCCTGCAGTCAGAAATACTGACAACCTGCAAATTTACCTCAGCATCAGCAGCTAACTTTATTTTTTTTCTACCGTATGTCCTAAAGTCCTTTCCAAAACACTGAATTTAGTGAAATATTTGGTACGCAATTAATTTATTTCAACTAAACTAAATTTTGTTCTTTGTACTTATATTGCAAAAAAAGATTAAAAGTGAGTCTGTTGCTTTGCTCTTCTTTCCCATTAATTAATTCTTCTTGTATCAGACACATAGATAACAGCAGCTATCTAAATTAGCCTTCTAAATTGCTCATGGTCCTTCTTATACTGTGGTAGGAAAGGAAGTAATTGACAGTATCACAAAGTTTTTTCTTTATTGCTCTCTTCTGACTTAATATTCCCCAAAATCCCAGGATTTCCCATTAAACTCACCCCCCCAAGACAACTGGAGCTTTTTGTTTGTATCCTGCATATTGCCAACACCCCCAAAAGGTTACAATCAATTCCAAATCTAAGTATACAATGTAGGATATTCCCTACATATATATATCTATATATCTCTCTATCTCTGTGGATACATTTTTTCTCCCCTGCACACATTTAGTCAAGTTCTCCTTCCACTCTCAAATATGCCAAAAAAATATACCACCAAAGTTACCAAATATACCACCAGCCTGTTTTTCAATTTTAACGAAGTCAACTGAACAGTAAAAATGTCAAAGCCTTGGATCATCTCCATTTACTCCTCTGCAAGCTCTGAAATGGTACAGTTATATACTGTTGCCTAGTTGTTATCTAATTTTTATGGGCATTTTATCTCATAAATCTGTTATCCATTATGGTTTTATATATAATAATTGCTGATCAAAGTTCTTTAGAAAAGCCTAGGCTTATATATCCAGCCAATCAAGTTCAGCCAGAACCTCAGTTTTTTTGAAAGCCAGAAATGACTAAAAGAAAACTTTCTTTTTATGAACACCATAATGTGTCTGTAAAACAAAGCACACACATTTCATCCATGTTTCTAGCAAGCAATAAAATACTTATTCCATTGGTACATGTTTGCTGTCTAAATGGTCACTAACTCAAGTTATATTGGGTATATAAGAAGTTTGATAAGCTGCAAATTAGGTATGTTCTTAAAAAAAAAATCCTTTCCATTCACAGATACTAGAAATAATACAGATGATTTAAATAATTAAGATATCAGTGACTTGTTCTTCCAAATATTTAGACTTCATAAGGTTTTGTGTCTGGCCTACCAAGGTTTGAACCTAGCACCTTTTCTCAGACAGATCTATTGCCATCAGAAAGTCTCTACATTCTGTCACTGTCCCTCTGGTAATGAGGTCCCCACTGTCAGAGCCCACCTGGCCAGCAGTACCTCCTGAGGGAGCACAAACTGAGCCCAAGCCATCAAGAAATTCACCCAACCCAGTGCTCTGGGGTCTTTTGCTCAATGTGCTCCCCGAGAATGGACTGGGCAAGCAAATCTGACAGAAGGGATTTGGGCTAATGAAAAACCTTTACCTTTAAACTTCCCACATGCCAGTGGAGAAAGAATTCCTCCAGAGAGTGATTCAGAGCTGCAGCCCTCTGCCAGCCACAGAGACAGGCACCTAAGTTAAGATCTAAAATTATCTTGTATGTTTTCTCCAAAGAGGAACCAACTCAGAACTATGAATCCATGAGATTGACCAGATCCAGGTTTTCTACAAAAACCTGAACAAAGTGCCTGGTACGCACAGCTGGTGAGCTCCAAGAATGGAGCCATTGCAATAGAAGGAACATAAAGAGATTCAGAAGCAGAAAGAGAAACCACCAAACACATTAAAAGAAAAAACCTTTAAAACCCTTTAAGAGACACAGGAATCAAGTATTTTCTTTATGATCATTAGTTTCATTTACTACCAGGGTCTTTGGAAAGTCCTGATAACAACATGAATGACTGGTGAACAGTTATTTCTTTCAGCTAATTAGAGCAAATGAATTTCCCTAGATGGGAAAAGATTCAAATGAAACAGTGGATGAAATTGTAGACTATTATTATAAAATGGTAGTTCTACAATACTTTGGACTTCCTTTAGTGGTCCAAGAACTGGTAAATACATAGAATGCTTTAAATAATCAAGCTGAAAGGTTTTAATGTGAGGAGTGAACTGATCATCTGGTAAAATTATTTTAAGAAGAGCCTCACTCATTTCCCCAAACTGAAAAACAACTAGTTCTAAATAAATAATAATAAAAAAATCCTTATGATTTTTTTAATTCCAAGAATTAAAAAAAAAGTCATTGCTGCTCAATCTCTTTAATTTGGTGGAGCTGCAATGACTACTGTACCCACATACCTCAAAAGCCCTCTACATTCACAGCATTATTTTTTAAAATCAATATAAAAGGAGCAAAATGTGTATTTGGTAGTTAAAACTAGATTTTGGCAGTAAACGCACGTTCTGGTAAAGGCACAATTAACACCCTTCCCAGGAGCCTAGAATGTGAATTTCTTTCAGAAATCTAACAGAAAATATTAAGTACACTGAACAACTTCCTTGCAAACTTTATGGAGGGTATGAAAATACTGTCTTTAATTTTCAAGAGCCAAAACAGGGACTTACCAGTTTTGTGCCTCTCTTTATTTCTTTCTGAATATCTTCAATAGAGAATCCACCAAGACTCTCATTATCAGTGTGTGAAGAAACCAGTGCGGATGAGAACAGCTAAAATTGCAGAGACAAAATCTGTATTTTAATTTTTAAGGGCATAAGTGATAGAGAAATTTATAGATACAAAACCCACCAAAGTGCAGTGGTTAATCACGTGTGCCAATTCCAGTCTGGGTGGCTTTTCCACGTGTTTGCAGCGCTTTCCCGGCTCCATCCCGTTCCCGGTCACTCACCATACACTTGTGATGTGCCGCCACCTTCTGGTTCTCCGACATCAGCAACTGCCCACATTCGTTATCTTTATTCGACCGACAGAACCCACACTTCCTTTGTCTGGAGGAGACTTTCTTCTGTCCGACTGAGCTTGTCATGATTTTAAACGACCTTAGAATGCCACTGCAATCCTGTCAATGCTACAGGAAAAAAGAACTGCAATCAGCACGTTAACATCAAAAGGCAAATTAACATAGTATTGGATGCTTGGAAGTGATCTGTCCCTTTTCTTTATGCTACTTCAATATAGCCAAATAAACAGGCGACTGGCAGAGGCAGTATTTGGCCAAATTTTAATGAAATTTTTTCAGCAAGAAAAAGCAGTTTCTTTACAAAAATAAGTTTGAGAATTAAAATAAAACTTGGGATGCTAATACAAAAGCAGAAAACTGAGAAGAAGTAAGTGAAATACAATAGAATCATCGGGGAAAAAAAGTTACTGCAACTTATTTTTATAGTTATTTATTACAGGAAAGGAATCTGTAGGAAAAAAAATATATGTACATGCAATGAAATTCATTCTACTGAACTCCTTCAAAAACAGAAGCAAAGAAAAACAGTTCAGCACAGCCTCCTGTACAGGTTTTGGCTGTAAAGGCTCACACCAGAGCACATGAGTAAAGAGTAGAGATGAGATGATAAAATATTACCACTTTTGGTATCAGAGGTATCTTGTGGCTACTCAAACAGCATTAGGAACAAAATTTTAGATATCTCTCCGAGGTGCTGCAGTGGAAACCTCTCTATGACCAACAGTTAGTTTGGCAGTAGAGGTTTCAGTAAGTGCACGAGAGCTGCTGTTCTCAGCTCAGAAAAGTAACTTAAAATTAAATTCAGTATGAATCACCAACTTTTCAAGTGCTACCAGCAACACGTTTTAAAATGTAACACTGAGGTCACAGTGCTCAACTCAAGCAGACACAGCTCGTGCAGAAGTGAGAATATTCAATGAGTGTATGAATATTTTGGCCCAGCATTAAGAAGTTTGTTAAGTTCATTTGCTTCTACATCTACCAAGAAATAAAAAACTCATCTTCTTCAAATAGACTTTCTTAGAGCTTTTTACTTTGGAGATTTCAGCCTTACTATCAGAATTTGCCACAACTGCAATAAAATCCTCCTCAGCCTTTCTCTTCATTTGACTCGGCTAAGTAAGAAAAGCCACTGTAGGGTTTAATATTTGTGTTGGAAAAAAGTGTAAAATCAGCCATAAATAAGAGAGCAGGGTTGCAAAACATCTGGACTGGGCTACAATGGCACAGATCTGCATGAAAATACACGGCTGCTCTCTGGAATTTGCATGGTGCTGTCAGAAGCTCATAATGCTGGTATCACTCACTCCTCTCAAAAGAACGTCCTCAAGTTTCCATCGGCTCCTGCTGTCAGACCCTCCTGCTTTAACAGATTTTCACAGACCTTGGAACTGCTGGCCCTGCACCGTTTACTGCAAAACTCCTGCTCTAAAGGTGCCTGTCCTGTCCCCCAGCCTGTGCCCTCCCAACAGCTCCATTTGCTTTCTGTTCTAACTGTGAGCAGTCCACGCCGCTGCCGCACACTCAGAACAAGAATGCAAAGATTTCGGATCTTGCTGATTTGCACAAAAAATGTGCCAATCTGGATAAACCAGTCACACCCTTCTGCAGTGGCAATAGGGAGTCCTTAAGTGTTAAAACACAAAAGAATTATTATATTGTATTCTTCTGAAGAAAAAATAAAACAAGACTATTCTGTAATCCCTTCTGAGTAGAAAGAATGATTTCTGAAGAGACAGACAGACAAATATGTATGTATGTATGTATATTAAAAAATAAAAATCTGGGTATTTTTAAAACTTAAGGATTATTTGGGAGCAGAAAAAGACCTACAAAAGATGAGCAGGAAGTAATATCACAAAGATTACTTGTTTACATCTCACATTCAATAGATCAACATAAATCACACAGGGATGTTTAGAAATACACTAACAAAGTGATGTAAAATGCAAAAGTTTTGGGTTTGTATAAACAGTGTGGTATATAAACACACAATCACTTGGGCCTATCAGTTTCATTTTATATTCAGATTATATTACTAAAATATTGACACCAACAATACCAGTTATCAAAAGGAAGATCAAGAATTTCCTTGTACATGTGCACAGGTCCTACTGACTCTCAGCAACAAGAATTACTAATAAAACAGAGCTACCTTTCAATTTAAGCAGCAAGTTTGTATTTTAGAAAATGAAAGTAATTTATAGCACACATAAAAAATTTTTAAGTGGCTCTCATCATATTTAATTTATAGGAAAAACAACTTTCCAAGACACAAGATTATAAAGAAGCTTCTCACAGCTCACTGCTTTGCACCTCCCAGTGCACTACAGGCACGTCACTGCAGCAGCACCAGAACCTGACACAGCCTGACTTCCTCGAGTACTTCTGCATAGTTAGATTTTTTAATGCTCACAGTGAAGTTAAAAATAAAAATAATGCCAATCTTTACTCGATACATGGATGCTAATGTTTAAAAAAAATCAAATATATGTTTTGCAATACTTCACAATTACAAATAATTTAATACTTGAAAAATTATTCAAAACTCAAACGGGCCAAAAAGGAAATTCACGTTCTTTTCACCATCAGATTAAATTACTCTGAAAGCATTTCACAACGGTATCTAAAAGTTTTCTTTCAAATCCCACATTTGTTGTAGGTTTGTTTGTTTGTTTCACTGGGCATTTATCCTATTTATACATTTTTAAAGAGTCTTGAAAAATCTTTAGCATGAGAAACATCTATAGACCTCTCCATAAATTATATCTGCTTTCCCATAAATGTGAGAAGACACTACTCTCAGATCACTTCTCTTTGTGTCAAAATGCACTCATCCTGTCCATTAAAAACAGAAACAAAACACATTTTCTGAGAAAGATGAACCAAGTAATGCAGCTACAGCCCCACAATTCTGAATCCAAGTACTCAAAATTCTGTTTTCTTCTCTCAAGTTAAATCACCCAGAACAACTAATCTAGTTTGCCAAGTATCAAGCTACATTTCATTGGAATGAGAAAAAACGCAAGTTAAAAACAGCTCAATATTTTGGTTTTCCATGTTTAAAGGCTAACAAATGAGTAAGAATTACAAAAAACAGTGATTACATCTCCTGCTGATAGAATTTTGTTTGTCAGCTTTGTCAGAGTCTCACAGACTGGATCACAAGGAGTGATGTACTGTGGAATCACTGGCTGGGAGATTTTCACTGTCTCCACCAAAATGGAACACACATACTACAGACACAAAGATTATTCCATACAGATCAATTTTCCATGGGCTTATTCTAAGAAATGAGAAGTTACATGTTCCCCAGAATCACACAAACAGAAATTCACTCAACCGCTCTCCACCAAAAAATTTGGGTTCATTTGCATTCACGTTTCTTATGTGCACTAATGTATTAAATGTGGCGCTTTCCCTCCCAGCATCTTTATTTTATCTTTAAAGCAGCAGGTTTTACACCCTCCTGTAGTTTCTGTGCTGCTTTACTGAGCTCGAGGCAACAGATTTCCTGATACAGAAGTGCAAGTTCAATAACTCTCAGGCACGGGATGCCCTCAGTGCATGAGACATTGCTCAGCACCAAAGAATGGAAAGTAACCTGGACTCTAATTTCTATTTATTGCCCAAACATGCTTCAGGATCCTGATTATAGGAGTTAAAACCTCACCTGTATTTCATACAAAAGACAGTCATCTACACACTGCACGTGTAAAGTTTGTTTTGCTGTGTGACCTGTACAATTCCCAAACTATATTTCAAAATATTAGAATTTATATTTGTGAAGAAAATTTCAGACGCCTAGGGAAAACCTGAGAGATGTAAACAAGCTTCAGAAAATGCCACTGCAGATGCTGAAGTGGTTTGTTCTCTCGGGAAAAGCTACAGAAAATATTTGTGCTGATTTTTCCAAGATGCTCACTGGAGATATGAGTTACAAGCTTGCAAGTGCTTTGCAGTTTCCCGGGTCGGACACCCATTGTTGGGAGGTTTATTTTGGAGAAAGGGGGAGTGAAGAAGAGGAGAGGGAAAGTATCCTGTAGGTTCTGTGGCTGAGAACCCAAATCACAGGTCCCATAGAAATTTTTATCCAAGAGTTACATTCACACAGCATCCTACAGTCACTGTAAAAAGCAGGATGGGAATTTATCCATGCAACTTCCTTTAAAAACCCCAAAAAGACACCGAAGAGGGGGCAGATACGAGGGGAGAAGGGCAAACCCTCGAACGTCTAAACAATGAGAGCAGAGCAGGTGACTACAGCTGACACAGAGCGAGCCCGCCGTCAGGGAGATCTGGCAGCCGGCGCTAAGGGATCTCCAGGAAAGTTTCCATCCTCCCCCGGGGAGCGGGAGCTGGGCCGATAGCGGCACCTCCGCCGCCGCCTCCCCGGGGATGGCCGGGGCCGGGCGGCATCTCCCGGGCAGGATCCGCCCGAGCTCCCCGCGGGGCCCGGCCGGCACCGCCGGGCCCGACCCCTCCCCGGCCGCGGGGCTCCGGGGGGAGCGCGGAGGGACGCGGGAAGGGCGGCCCCCTCCCGATTCCGTGGAATTTTGGGGGAAACGGGACCGGGAGACAAGGGGGGGCGGATCCTCGCTGCAAGGAGGGCGCGGGCCGGGGCGGGCGGAGCGAGCGGCACCGCCGGCCCGGGGAGGGGGCAGGGGGGCGGTACCGGCACCCGGGGCACCCTGAGGGGATACTGCGGGGTGCCGCGACCCTCGCGGGGCTGCAGGGGCCGGCTGAAGCCCCAGGACCGGAGGCGGCTGCGGGCGGGCGAGCCCCGGGCCGGGGGCTGCGGGCGGGCCGGGGGCGCCGCGCCTGCCCCTGTAGCGCGCGGCGCAGCGGCGGCGGGGCGGGCAGCGGGCGCTCGGCGGGTCGGTGGTCGGTCACTCACCCGTGCGGCGGGCGGGGTGCGGGCGGAGGAGCCGCTCGGCACGGCCCGTCCCCGCTCGCGGGTCGCTCAGGGCCGCTCGCCCGCCGGGACCGGCGCGTTCATTCGGGGCTCGGGACGCGCCGCCGCCGCCGCCGAGCGCACGCACGCACGAGCGGACGCACGCACGCACGCACGGCGCGCCTGGGCCGCGGCGGCGCTGCGGGGCGGTGCCCGATTGGCGGGAGCCCGGCGGCCGCCGCTCGCGGCCTCCTCTGCGCACGCGCGACGATGCGCGCGCCTTTCCCGCTCCCGGTTCCCGCTATCCCCGCGGCGCTTCCCCGCGAGGCCGGGAAACGGAAGATGGGGCTGTGTGGGGAACGGCGGCTCTGCGCATGCGCGCCCGCCGCCGCCACTTTCCCCGCGAGGTCCCGGCGCGAGCAAGCGGGGCTGGCGGGAGGCACGGACACACTGGGAGCAGTGCGCATGCGCAGCGCTCACCCGCAGCCGTTGTGGGGGTGTGCGCGGGACTCTCGCTGCTGCGGCCGCGCAGCCGCAGTGCCGCGCGCGTGCGCAGAGCGGGCGGCGGGGGACGGGCGGCGCTGCGGCACCGCGCGCGCTCCCCGAGGGGAGGGGGGGAGCGGCGCCGCGCGCGCTCCCTCACGGTGCCCCCCTCCCCCAGCCCCGACCACCCTCACGGCGGACTGGGCCCGGCGGAATGGAACGGAACGGAATGGAACGGAATGGAATGGAGTGATCAAGGTTGGCAGAAGACCTTCGAGATCATCAAATCCAGCCGTCCATCCACCACTGTCACCACAACCCCTAAACCACATCACTCAGCACCAGATCTCGGCGCCTCTCAAACACACCGTTGGTTCAGGAGGTGCAGTGGCAGTGCTGGGTGATGCGGTTTGGTGGTTTTGGGGTTGCGGTGCCAGCGCTGAGTGGATGGCTGGATTTGATGTTCTTGACGGTCTGTTCCAGCCTTGAGAGTTCTGTGATCCTAAACCACATCACTCAGTGCCAGATCCAGACACCTCTTAAACACCTCCAGGGACGGTGACTCCATCTCCTCCTTGTGTAGCCTATTCCAACATCTGACCACCCTAACACTGATTTTTTTTTTTTTCTAATACCAAATCTGAATCTCTGCTGTCGCTGTTTGAGGCCGTTTCCTCTCCGTGCAGACCCGGCAAACGAGAGCGGCCCCAGGTCACTACACGCTCCCGTCAGGGGTGATGAGCTCCCCCTGAGCCTCCTGGAGCCCCCGGCTCCCTCAGCCGCTGCCCATCAGACTCCAAGTCCTTCCCAGTTCCCCACTTTTGGTCTCTCCCAGATCCACAGGCCTTGCAGGACGTTCTCCAGCCCTTGCAGGAGCCCTGCTGGCCTTGGCTCCAGCACCAACACGTCCTTGTAAGAGGTCCAGAGCTGAACGCAGCGCTTGAGGTGTTGCCTCACAATAAGTAATACAAATTACAGATCTTTTTTACAAAGTTGTCATCATATTGCACATGTTGATCAAATTACAATATAGTGAGAAACCCAAATGCCGATACACATTTGAATTTTCAAGCTGCTACCATTTAACATCACAATGCATGGATGTTTTACACACGTATCCCTGCAGAAATTATTCTGCCATCTTGTTATTTTGTTTGTTATATTTCATCCATTAATTAATTAGTTTTATTAATAAAATTTTTCTTCATTTAGTTCCAGAATCTACTGCATGTCTTGAGGAAAACCTCTCCTTTCTCTTTGGTGTTCTTTGATGTTTATCTATCACTGAATGTTTATTGAATATCAGCTGTTGGGGAGGGAAATAAAGCCATAAAACAATTGTTTTGGGTTTTGCCTGAAAAAACTTTTCCAGTGGTTGTGCTTCCTTCTGAATACAATTATTTTTTTTCCCCTCTGGCAATATTTTTGTCCTCCTTTGGCACGAGGAGCTTTAAAGGGTAGCATTTGAAAATACACCAGTAAAGATGATGGTGATGGTTGTTTGATTTTGGAAGTCAGTGCAGTGCCAGTGCTGCTGTATAGCCCTAGCACCTGTGGAGGTGGCAGGAAAAGCTTTCTGGGGAGAATCTTACAGATTTCATGTTCAAGAACAAGGCTGAGAAGCCAAGGTGTGGAGCACGGGCTAGAGGTGGAGGCTACAGTTTGTGTGCTTTATCAGAAAGTGATATTTAGTCCTATTTTATTCCTGATATTCCAAGCATGAGTGTATTTTCCTTTCTTTTTAAAGGAACTTAAAATGAACATAGGCAGTAGCTTTACTCCTTACAACACCCTCTAGGGATGATGCACCTCACAGGAATAGCGAGTTCTAACACACTCATTTTCAATGCGAGGCTCAGCAAGGCAGAAGAATGAATGAGTTTTAGAAACAGCACATCCAGCTGACTTCATGTTTTGTCATCGTGGTGTTTTATAGCTAATTATTAATAATACATTATCCCAGGAATGATGGTCATGTGCTACAGCATCCCAGATTTAATGTGAACTCCTAATACCAGGTTATGATGAGCCAATTGGTTTCATGGGAGAAAATTACAACACAAGGGGATCCAAACTTTATGGTAAACTGTTTTGACTATGTTGGCAAGGAACCCACAGGCATTAACAACTGCAGGAGCTTTCAGAACTTCTCAGTGCCTTGGGTTTGGCAAGCTCATTACCCACAAACTCGATTATTTACTTACATCCATCTCATGAGAACAAGAAATGTCGTAATAAAGAATATAAAAAGACTGAAATTACAAAGTGGAGGTTGTCATTTAGTCACAGACTCAGCATTAACTCAGTTACTCTGTAGACCTCAGACTTAGAAATCATTTATCTCTCATCAGAGACATGATCAGCTCTGCTGATTTTTTGTAGCCCAGCTGTAATGCAGTCCAGTTTACAGTGACTTCAGTGTGTGCAGCTAATTATTTTAGTTAAAATACTGGGGAATAAAATATTTTTCTTTTTTTTTTCCCACAAAGCAATGCCTGATTAAAACAAACCCCAAACATTATATAAGGTCTGTAAGAACAATTTGGAGAGTAATTATTTAAGGAAAATCATTTTAGGAACAGGTTGAATCCTGTAAAAAAATCTCTTTAGCTGCTGTATTTCTGTGAAGGATTCAAGCACCATCCAAAAAGGAGCAGTCAGACAAATCTTGCTCTTCCTGCAGTCTTGGTTTAGGTACAAGCTGTAGCTGAAGTTAAACAGGGTGAAACCTCTGCAGCTGCCAAGAACAAACAGCCCAACCAAAACCCAGCTACTCACTCAAACATCCCTCACATTCTCTCTTTGGACAGTGCTTTATACCTTATGAACAAAGGCAACCTCTGTACAGGAGAAGATTCCAAAACAAGCTCTGCCAACTTGGCTTTAAGGACATTCACAAAAAACTGATTGCAAGGAGAGGAATGAAAATAATAAGGAAATGGATAATGGGTGTAAAGTGTTCTGGGAAAAGAGAACACGGAATGGCTCAGCCATTCTGCAGGTACTCCCATTTAAATCTTATCAGAAGACAAAAACCCAAACAAACCAATAAAACTTCTTGTAATTTTATTAATGGCTATTCAAATGTAGTTTAAAAATGATAATGAGTGAAGTTGACTGTGTGTCCCAGTTGGAGTCAAATATGGACATCAAAGTCCTGTGCCAAGGGAATTTGTGTCAGAAAGCTTTGAGCCCCACCCCAAAACACTGCAGCCAAACAAGTCTCTTCTCTGATTTCACTGTACAACAGCAGCTTGGTTTTAAACTCTGGAATAATTCTAAGCCAATAGGTATTAGATACTTAATTGCATTTGCTTGGTTTTGTACAAGACTGTTGATCTTATTTCCTTTCATTCTCAAAGAACCTACAAAATGTCCAGATGTTAAATCTAAAGTGAAGCAAAACAAGTCCCTATAAATCCCTTCAAAAGAACAAATGTTGCCAATGGTGACTGAAACCCTAATTACTACTACTGATTATTTTAGCATAAAGATGTGTATAAGGTACAGTGTTTCCAGTCCCGAAGCAGCTCTTTCATCTTCCACAATTACAAAATACAGAGGTTCCTCACTCACTCACTCAAATTCATATTAATTGAGCTCAAAGCACAGGAGTACAGCAGCACATTGGCTGGATGAGGTGTCACACTGTGCTGTATCCACAAGGACACGGGTTTAGTGCTCTGTACCTCAATAGCTGCATCTTCTATGTGCCACACGCTGCTCTCTGTGGTTCTGGGATAAATGCTCTGTTAAAGCATGAACAGATGCCTTTCCCAACCCAAGCCCAAGGCTTGTCTCAGTTTCTTGATGTTTCACATGGCATGTGTTGTACCCACCATTGGAGTCTCATGTCACTCCATGTCACTGCTGTCCTCTCTGTCCTATCTATGTAGGTAGCAAAGGTTACAAGGAGAAGTTTCTATCTACAGGCTTATACTGCAGCCAGCATCTGCTATTTCCTAGGCTTCTAACTGCTATGTATACAAGTATTTCAGAGATGATATTTCATATATATGGACAGAGGTCTAGGTCTCAGTTACTTCATTCCTTACCTGTAACTTTGGTATCTTGCAGAGTTCAGCATGACACAAACAACCAACTCGGTCCTGCTCCTGTACAATTCACAAACTAATCCTTAAAATGAGCATTACAGAGCATCGGGACATTATAAGTACAAAGATAAAATGGCAACAGGAAGTAAGAATTTCCCACCATTTATGAGGTGGGAAGTATAAATCATTGTTCAGATTCTTCTTTTGGAAAAGGAGAGAACTGAGATCAATGTGAATGCTGTGTGTAGGCTTAACCAGGTGGACTGCACTGCTAATAACAAGAACATTGGATTTTGTATTTCTTTATTTCCAAAAGTAATAGAACAATTCCAAACAAATCTGAAAAGGATTAATGCAAGTTGTACTTGTTTTGATTTAATATGCAATTAATATAGAGTCTGCCCTTGTTTTAAATACACAACAGATGTTTGTGGTTATAGTCAGTAACTGGAACATGCAAACTATTGAGGCTAGAAGTATAAAGAAGATAAATTTAAATATCAGTGAAAGACATTATAACCATTTGGGTTCTAGTATTTTTAAAAGATTTTTTTTCTGCTAAAAAAGAAATAGCTAATGCTAGTCTCATTTAAATAACCATCTTTAAGTTTCTGAATTAAACAAGTCTGGAGCACTGGATGTTTCTGGGGGCCATTGTCAGAGCTATTGTTTCAAGCCATCTGTGGATTATGACAAACATCTTCTCCTCATTTGAATTCAATATATTTTTAAAACCATCAGCACTTCCTTAAAAAGAAACCAATTTCAGTTGTACACCTCGGTTTTCCATCTAAGAGAGGAGTTCACAGTTATGGATTTAACACATTCTTGTGCTTTCTGATACAGAATACCTTCTTTATAATCAGACAATAAAGATATCCTAGAACAGCAGTTCCTAAACTTTCTGAATGAGCAAATACTGTTAACTTCTTTATGAGTTTGGAATCACTGTCAGATCTATCTGAACGTATTGACTTGTGGGTACTGGCAGGGGCATTGCAGTCTGTCCTCTGGGAATATCTGCATGAGACAAGTAAAGCTCCAAAGAGCGTGTAAGACATGGGCCTTAGAATGACATTCAGAGTGAAACACTCAGAGAACAGCCCATAGTTTTGGTCAGGCTCCCTCAAAATAGGTGGGTAATCTCTGTATGTGATTTGGGACTTGACTCTTGCCTATGTGGAGTTTATATCCTTTATCATAAAGAATACAGATCCTTTTGTCTCCCAGAGGAGATGTGAGTGATCACCTGTATCTTTATTTTTATAACCAGCTCAGCAACGTGTTCTGAGTGATTTTAGGCCAGCAGCTCTGCCTGGGCCGGGCAGTGACAATGTGTGGCTGGGGAGGGAACCCACAGTCCCAGCTGGGACTGACACAACTTTGGGAAGGCATTTTCTTCAGGCTGTTTTTCAAAGCACAAGATGACAATTTTGGTGTATGGCCCAGGAGAATCTGTTGTCTGGAAACCCACCTGGCCCCACAAGGGAACTTTCTGAGAGCCCCAGAAAGTTCTCCCTGTAAGAAAGGAGAGATGACTGATTATTCATTAAATATCAGCAATCAGCATGTCACTACCTCTCACACAACACCCACACATGAGTGACTTGTTGCCAGACCTTGTCCCAGAGCTGCTGGCTTTGAGCTCAGCTGACACAAACCACCCTGCAGAGCTCTCATTGCTTTACACTCCAGCAACATTGTCTGCTTGAATGGTGTGGAACAGCCGGGCAGAAAAGCTGTAAACAAAACACACACACTGCCTTTGTGTTTTATGGCAACTTCCATGGTTTTCTGAACTGAAAGTGTGGACTTTCCTGCAAATTACATTAGTGCTGCTGCAAAGTCTTTGTGCATTGCTATTTGTTACCTGGCCAGCAGCACAGAGGCATCTCAGTGTTGTCCAAAGTGCTTTCCCGTTTCCAGTACTTTTGGCAATGTGTGTTGCCTTCATGCTCTTGTATCATCTTGGAGAGGATAAAATTTAGTTATCACAAGAACTACTGCCTGGCAGGAAACCAGCCTTCTGACAGGTATGCAAAGGCTTGTAATGATTAAAGTGTCTGTGTGTGGGCTAAAACTCACCAGGATTTTACATATCCCATCAAACAGTTCTTGCCAGTTTTCAGCTCATCACTTCATGGAAATGCACTGCAGTTATCAGCAACCTATTACATTTAAGATTGAAAAACAAAAAGCAATTCTTAGTGCAAATAGACTGTGAAATGTATTTGAAAAGCAAGGTAACAATGGCAAATTATATTTTAAGAGCTTTCTTGTAACAGTAACTATCACACTAACAGTACAACATTGGGACACTGGGAATACTTAAACTTGATAGGCTAGCCTGAGGACTGCAGTAAGCTTTAATAAGACTATAAAGTCATTACCTGGAGTACCATTTACCATGGTTTCACTTGTCAGAAGTCAAGAGATGGACAGTGTTTTAAAGACTCATGGCTCAGATTCTGCCAGTGTACACTGCCACGCTTCCATAGTCTGAACCTGAGCATTAATTCTCAGAAATATCCCGGGAGTATGGAAAAAATGTGCTAATCAGATTAAGTGCAGTGTTGGACTTTTCACTTTAAAATAGTAAGCCTTACCTTAAACACATGGAAAATCTAGCAACTGCTATAGTGCTGAATTTGTGTTTATCTCCCCTTCTTCCTGTAGCTCATTTGGTGACATTGTCTATACAATAAAATTGTGGGGATAAAGCCCCAAAAGCATTTGAACCCAGGAAAGGCACCAAACGAATCACTCAAAAGAGATTTTAAATTAAATTAGGTAATAAACTTTCAGGTTCCTCCTTCCAGAACAGGCATGATGACAAAGGTGCAATGCTGGGCAACATTCTGCACGTGAGAGCAAGGACCCCCGGGACTAAAATCAGCAAATGGCAAGTGAGGGAGTTTTACTGCAGGAGAGGAGAGAATTAGGGAGAGTTCACCACAGGAGTCAGGCAGGAGATTAGTTTTCATTTGGTTTAGCTTCAAGTCAGATGTGCTTCTAAATCATCACAGAGAGAGATGAATGCAGTTGTGATTGTGGATTTGGGAGACAGAGAAAGAGGGAGAAGATTGGCAGCAAGATTGCCTTGGCCACAAACGCCATTTTTGCTTTACAAAAGCAGAGATGAATACTGAGCTGTGCACGCTCAGCCCTGTGCAGAGCAGCCTGGAGAAGACAAGCCTCAAACACAGGACAAGACAAAGGCCACAGAAAGCTGCTTCAGCCTGTCACCTCTGAACTGGATGCTTCTGCTTAAAATATCCCAAACAATTCCACAGTCTCTCCCCTTCCTCCACTTAGCGAGCTCCAGACTCGACCATAGTACAGCTGTAATAAAAGAAATGAACAAACCAACAACAAGTTTGAATCGGTGCAATTCATTTTACTTTCTTGCATCCATTTTTGTTTCTCTCAAATTGCCTCTACCCAGTTACTTTTCCATTTTGAACACCCCATCCCCTGCCCCCCTCCCATAAAATGCAACCTCTACTTATAGGGTAATTTCATCCTATAGCTTCTTATAACTTGATTTTTTTTAAGCTAACTATTGTTTAATTACTACTTTGAAGTCAATTTAGCAGAAGAAAAATCCCTAGTTTAAGGTGGCTTTTTGCATCCCCACCAAGCTATTCAGCAGGGCATTCATCCAGGATACAAAACTAGGCTGAAGCTTTAGGAGTTGAATGGATCACTCCAGTAGAGATTTAATTTCCATGAAATTCCTCCATGAAAATCCACTCACTCCTCTTAGATCTGACAGACAGCCAAAGACCAGCCACTACCTTTGAACTGAGTAATTTTTAAATGCATCCCACCCCTCTTTGCCCCCCATGTAAATATGAATTGCTGAGGCTCAGAGCTCTCTGGTAGACTTTAAACCACTCCCAGAGCGCGGGCAGGAGGGGAGGGAAAGGCAAGCACATGGCTCTGTGATGACCGAACTTAGGGTAGCTCGATGACTGAGCCCCAAATCGCTCCGCTGCGGCTGAACCCAGAGCTGTTCCCGCAGGGGCCGCCGTTCGTGGGAACCTGCGGGCAGCCACGGCCTCGGGCAGCGCCGGTCCCGGCGGCCCCGGTCCTCTGGCCCGGTGTGACAGCGCCCGGAGATGCAGCCGATGCCCGTGTCATTGCCGGGTGTGTGCACTGTACACCGAACTCCCCCCGCATCGCGGCGAGCCCGGCCGGGGGCGGTCGGTTCCCGACGGTAACCCGGCAGAAGCCGCCGGGAGCTCGGTGTGCGAGCCGAGCGCTGCCGGCAGCACTGTCCCGGTCCTGTGCGAGCCCTTCCCTGTTCCCTTCGCAGCGGGAATCATCCCCATCCCCATCCCATCCCATCCCCATCCCATCCCCATCCCCATCCCATCCCCATCCCATCCCATCCCATCCCATCCCCATCCCCATCCCGGCCCCTCGGACCGGGGAGTTCCTGCACAGACAGCACCAAGCCGAGCCGCCGGCGCGGGTGCGGATCCCGCACCTCCCCTCCCCGCCTCCTTCCGCCCCCCGCAACTCCCGGACTTCCTTCCACTCGTGTGTTTTAGAAAATGCTCACCCCGAAGTCACCACGTGCGTCGCTTAATGGCTGGGACAAAACATGGGGGGTTATCTATTTATAAAGCTTTGATATACCAGGCTGGCAAGATTTTTCTACATTTATTCGCTTCACTTTTCTCCATTTAACAGCTGCCAACTCCTTATTTTCCCGAGCGGTGCTGCACTCCCACCTCTCTGTGCAAACCCCATTCCCGAGTCCCGGCTGCTGTTTTAACTTTGCTCGGACGCAACTTTGGCTGTTCAAATTTCAGTCCTTAGCCAAGCGCTGCTTTTCTTGCCGGAAGCAACTCTTCAGTTCATCTCCTGAAGTTTGCTGCTTTTTCCCTTAAGCCTTGTTTTAATCCCTGCGTTCCGAGACCTTTCCCGGGTGACGCCCGTTGTCTCTGTTGGGGGGACGGGCAGGGGTGCCCTGAGCACTGAGCCCCATTTCCCTCTCCCATCCCCGCTCCCCCTCCCCGCAGTTCCACGCGCGGCTCTCAGCGAGCTCCGGCGGCTCCCGGGCATTTCTCGCCGCAGAGCTGCGGATGCCTTTGCATTCCAGGCACAATGACCCTCTGTTCCCTGGAAGCTTTCTTCAGCTCCAACATCTAAATCACCAGCCCCGCAGCAGGCAGAATCCCCCGCTCTTTCCTCCTTTGAAATGTTTATCTTTGCACCTCCTAACTCAGGCTCAAATGCTCCAACAAGGAACTTGGGAACCCCTTCTTTTCCTTTTGAACTCTTTTTCCTCTAGAATTTTTGTAATTGCCGCATTGCAGAAGGGTTTTTTTGTTTGTTTGATTGTTTGTTTTCACTCTTTCTTCTCCCTCTCAATGAAATTTTTCAAACATCAGTGATTCAGATTGATTAGCTTGACAAAAAGGTCCTGAGCACTGAAATTAGGAGATGATATCTACTCCCAGAGTTTTCTCTCCATTTTTAAAAGTTTGCTTGCTATCACAGGACAAAAAAAAGTTTGAACAATATAATTTCACTTCGATGTGAATGCTGACCGTTTTTATTCTAGAAAGGTTTAAAACTTTTAATACCTTTCCTTGGCAGTCCTGATATAAGGAAACTGACACACCAAGGTGGTTTCAGTCAGTGTGAGAAAGGGTCTGACAATACATCAACTAAACACACAGGAACTCAGCTGTGTTTTAGCTGTTGTTGTGATATTAAAGCTTGATAAAGCTTTATGAAGTATGATATTAATTTGTTGGAGGAAATATACACTTTTAAAAACCAAATAAATGCTACAGTTCATGCATTAAACAAAACTTATCTTCAAAACTCAGTTAATTTTCTAGGACCTATGTTTGAAATGTTTACATTTATGTATTACAAACTATGTTTGTTGTAAACTCACTTAATTCAATCCCATCACCACTCAAACTCCTCAGAGGTTCTTACTTTGTTTTAATATTTGCATTGGGATCTGAATATTTGAAACACGGCTGCGGTTTGGGCGCTAAGTGTTATTTAAGAACTGTGGAGGTGTCAGACCTCATTACACCGAATTACTAGAAAGCTCTGCAGAGTATGGACAGGCAGTAGAGGCTGCCTCTGGTAACCCTGACAATTGCCCTTCGATCCTGACCTACAGGATTCCTGATATTCCAGCCACAGCCCATTCTTTGTGCACAAACTGAGCAGAGACACATTTATACAGAATCACATTTCTGGAGGAACTTTAAGGTTATCTCCAAACCCCTCTCAATTGAAACTAAATTCGAACATGAATCAAAACTTCCAGGAGTGAAAAATTTGGAATACATTATTATCGTGTTTACCTAGAGTTATCTGTTCAGGTATGCTTTATTGGACCATGGTTGCTGAACTTAGGAAATGAAAAAAAATTATTGTTAAAAACAGAAAAGTAACAAATTTTATCTGGATTTACATCAAAATCCCATAAGGAAAACTGTAATAAGTGAAATATATTGCAGAAGTATTATGGTAAATGTTTGTTTGTTCTCAGAATTGGATCATCTAAAATAAAAAAAATGTATAAGAATTATAAGGAATATAAATGAGACACAAGATTTTTGACACAGACTTTATATTTGTGGATGAGGAAAGTCTTAACTAAATAAGAGCAGTAAAATTTCACATAACCAAAATTAAATAATTAGGCAGTAGTGAGTTCAGAGATGCTTTATTGGGTGTTGAGGTTCCCCTATGTGTTATGTGTATGGGTAAATTGAAATACAAATGCTGCAGAAAAGATGTCTTCTACTTCAGTTTCCATTTGAACTTCTCACTGACATTAGAGGAGGTTCAGTGCAAAGTGGAGGCAGTCTGAACTCCTGAATTTCTGTCTCAGTTGACTGAGGATTAATAATCACAGAATCTGCCTTCCTCCTCTGTGGGATTTTGATCCTCCCGATCCAGCAGTGATCAGACAGTAGCTCAGTTGTTTCAGCCCAGATTCAAACAAGCAGGTACCTCTGTCTCAGAGGTCAGCACCATGCTGGGCTCAGAGACTAAATTAATCTGCAGAGGAGTCTGAAGTCACACAGGAAGTGTCTTATTGATCATAAGAGAATGGAAACTTCCCCTGAAGTCATCCTACAACGCTGTGATGTGCACTGAGTGCAGCCTGTTCTGCAGTGAGCAGCTTCTGTAGGGCAATTTGCCAGTGGTGCTTTCATGGAACAGGTTAGGAACAAACCCACAGCTGGATAAAGAACAGAGGGAAAAGGGAAGGAGGGAGGGAAGGAGAGAGGGAAGGAAGGAAGGAAGGAAGGAAGGAAGGAAGGAAGGAAGGAAGGAAGGAAGGAAGGAAGGAAGGAAGGAAGGAAGGAAGGAAGGAAGGAAGGAAGGAAGGAAGGAAGGAAGGAAGGAAGGAAGGAAGGAAGGAAGGAAGGAAGGAAGGAAGGAAGGAAGGAAGGAAGGAAGGAAGGAAGGAAGGAGAGAATATAAATACTATTATTTATCCTCTATAGTGCCAACCTTTGACTCATTCCAACTATGTATCCCAAAACTCAACTCCAAACTTTGGAAACAGGATTTCTGACCAGTTTACCAATGAACACAATTAGCCATGACACGTTTGTTTCATAATAAAAAGAAGGCTGAGTTCCAGTGAAGCAAATGAACAAAGTAAAACCAAACAACAAATACTCATTTAGTCAGACACTGAAAGTTTGAATTTTCAAACACCCCAAAGGACATGGTACTGTGTAAGCAAAAGAAGCACTTCTAATTTCCTCCCACCACCCTCAGCTGAACTTTTCTGCATCCCTGTTCAGACTCCAGCCTTTGCTTCATGCTGCAATCAGCCAGTTCAGCTCAGTGAAGAGAGACTGAAGGAGAACCTCCTTTGTGCCTCTGTCCTGCTTCAACACCAACCTGGGCACACAGGGAACTGCCAAGCTGGTTTGCCCCAGAAACCTCAGCAGCACAGTAACTCTGGATCTCAAAACTTTGGATATCCATCATATAAATGGATTTTATGCATCTATGTGAGACAGTGTACAATGTGACCTACAAAAATAATTTGTGCCCATGTAATTGCCTGATAAATCAATTAAAAATTAAATAGTAACAGAAGGAGTTACCAAAACTATTTCTAAATGGATACAGGTACTCAGGGTAGCTTACTCCTACTACAGAGGTAAATTATACAAGTTCAAAGTAACTGACATGAGTTATACCTGCCTTTGGAGCTTCCCACATTCAAGCAGCAGCTCTCCAGCCATGTGCTGATGAAAAGCTCTGGAAATGCAACAATTTTGGTTCAAAATCTCTGGGACTGCAAGCTTATCCTCTCAGTCTTGCCCTAAAAATGGGCTTCCTTACAGTATGTGTTAGACCTCTGAGCTAAAGTGATAGCTAAGGGGCACAGGAGAGGAGAGAAAGAGAAATTAATCAGATTTCCTGCTGCAGCCGGATCTCAGAGGAAGTTGTTGCTTCCTGCAGCTTGGGTAGCCTTGGTTCCCTACAAGCCAGATGGAGATTCTTTAAAGAAATATCTATTTAGGTAAGTCAACAGGAACAATCAGAGAGAAGTGCCAAACAAGGCTGGAAAGAACACCACCAGTCACAGAATCACAGAATGATCTGGGCTGCAAGGAACCTTAATGATCAACTAATTCCAGCCCCCACCCCACGGAAAGGGACAGTCCTGCCAAAAAAAATTCAGAAGACACCAGATCTTGTGCTCTGAGGATGGATAAGCCCATCATTATGTTATAGGAACATGGTGAATCCACAGCCAAACCCTGTATTTGTGGAGTGACAAGGACATTATGGAAAGGAACGGAGAGATATTGCTGCCTGCAGCTTGTGACCTCTGCCAAAGATTGCTGAGCCCATAGATCTAAGGACAGAGTGACTGCTACTGCACTCTCTCTTTTCTATTTTTTTTTTCAATGCAAGTCAGTTGGAGAAGCAGATTTGGTTTGGAAAGTATCCCTTATCTGACCCTCCAACATCTGATTTGCGGAGAGCTGCATTGCTCTGTAGGTTCCCAGGTTTTCCTGGAGGTTCAGCGCTGGATATATAAAATTTCACCTCCTGTGGGCAGCTCTGTGTTCCCTAAGGGCAGTGGAAGGGTTTGGAGATGTCTCTACCTGACATCTGTGATTTCTGTGGGTTGTACTGGTTGTTGGACACAGAAGTCCAGGGGAGTGTTGGAAAAAACTGTTTCCCCTCCTGCAGTCCATCCTCCTGCAGAACAGCCCTGTGTGAACCCCTGACAGGGTTAATGGAGGTGGGGGAGCCTACTGCTGCCCTTTCTCAGCTGAAAGGGCACAGGAGAGCAATACAGCTCCTCATACTCCCTTAAAGGTATTTTGCTTTTCATCAAAACAACAAACATAAAATATGTTCCTGAGGCTTCTAATAAAGGATGACAATTTTTGTAGTGTCTAACTTCAAACACAAAATTATAAAAATAATATTTAAAATGCAATTATATGGCTTGAAGTGTATTCTCTATGTGACATTCTTGTACATGGTGCAGGTTCATCTATATAAGATGTCATGGAAATGTGTGACATATATTATTATGTGCTTCAGCCTCAGCATTTACTTAGCCAAGGCTGTCATTAACACCTTGATAGAAGGAAGTACATCCTATTTGTGTAAGTACTGAGTGTTTGGTCTACATTGAGCAAGAGCTCAATATATGAATATTTACTGGAATAAGCCTTCCTCTCAATGTTTTTCAGCTTCTGTCCTTGTCTTAAATGGAAGCACTGAACAAAACAGAAACAAACCATTCTTAGCCCAAAAATCTATATTTTTGTCTGACATTAGTTTCTTTTTGTTTTAGGAAATCCTATTTTAAATTACCCTTCAGGCTGCTGGAGGTACCAGGCTGAGGTGAGCACATGGAAAAGGCAAGCTGAGTTTAGGAAAACTTGGTCATCAAACAAGACAGGAGAGTTTGAGCAGCCAGGAACTGCTGCTTCATTAGAAGTTAAACCTTCACTCACTAAATGTCAGAGCCACCAGCTGCCAAGGAAATCATCTTCCTGTGGCATAGATGAGTGTGATCTATACATTCAACCAGACAAAATATCCAGTGTTAAATATCAGTGATTCAAGGCTGCTAATCTGGAAGTGACTCTCCAGTCTGGATTAGACAGAGCCAACATTTGAGCATTCCAATGGCTGATAGATAAACTGGTTTTATCTAATTCTGGTAAATTAGAAATACCTTCCATTTCCAAAGAAACAAGAGAGCTGAGCAACACGAAAGAGAAAGTCTTCTGGATGTGGATACTTGGTCTTTTCTTCCAGTTTTCAGATGCACTCCATCTGCTCTTAGGAAAATCAGCATTGTACCTTGAGACTACCAGGCTGGAAGAGGAGGGACTACAGGGGATCCAAAATATACTTTTAAATAGATTCTCTTATCTTGTTTTTCAGGGAAGATTTGGAAAGCTTTGGTATACATTACAGTAAAAAACCCATTAATTTACAAACTGCAGTGTTTATGTTGGGAAATGCATCCTGCTCTTCTGTGAGCAAAACAAAACAGCCTTATCTTGATGGATTATTTTCTGAAAAAAAGAAAAAAAGAAAAAAGTGAATGGATCACAGAAGCTTCTGCCTGCCTCATGGGAATTTGGCTGAAAAGGGAAGATGAGAACATGTGGCAATCCATGACACGTGCCATGAAATTTTTTCAGAATGAACTGTTTCAGGTTTTGCACACATCTTTTATTCATTTATTTATTTATTAGGAAACTAAACAGAGCAACACTTGTCAGAGGTAACACACTTCCCATGGAACACTTTACCTTGGGAAATAACTCACATTTTCCATCTTTAAGGGGTGGGATCAGCCTGACTGCTGAAGCACAGAGGAGCCTGGCAGGGCACCGCAGGCTCCAAGACTTGGAGTCAATGAATAAATCAGGAGTTTTATCCCAGCCCCAGGGGCAGGGGATGATTCTCCTCTCTCCCAGCCCCTCTCCCTCCAGGACCCACCCTCGTGTTTGACCATTCCCCATCCCCTGCAGCCCTTACCCAGCTTTTCTGCCTTTTCTCTACTTTTCTTGTGTTGCTCTTGCTGGGACGTTGGGAGCTGCTCCAGGGGATGTGGATGGGCCCGAAGGAGGGGGAGTGACCACCAGGGCGCTTCTCCTTCAGAGCTGACCTCACCCAGGGCACCAAATTCCAACAATTAAATGGAATTAAATGGAAACTGCACCTCCCCTTAAAGAGCCACCTTGTATCAGAAACACAAAAGCTGAAGCAGGGATGGGGTGTGCTGAGAGGATGTTAAAGAGATGGACTATTGCAAATAACAATATTTATTTAGTATGATTAATCTTATTTTAAGGATGAAATATACATGTTTAAGAAATGTGCTTATTTCAAAGGTGAGCTGTAAATTTCCTGTCTGAAATTTAGTTTTCATTAGTGTTTTAAAAAGCATAAGGGGTCCTTAAGAACCATGATTTAACTGGAAGAAATAATAAGAAAATATTTAGATAATAAAGAAAATAATTTGTTAGTGCTTCATAATGAAGTTACAAATAGTGAAGTCCTTTTAAAAAGACAGTACAAAATTAATTAACCAATTTAATTACCTCTAGATATTAAAATGATATTAAATTTTTGCTGCTTGGCAATCATTATTTGAAAGCTAAGAAATACTCCAGGATTAATTATGTGACTTTATGAATAGATATTTATTAAAGTTTGGATATTGAACTCTGTGTTTAATGAAACCTTTTCTCTTGAACTGCAATCTTAACTACAATTTAACAAATCCTTCAACTTGAGTTCTGCTACATGAAATATCCTCTATGTCTTGACCAAATTTAAGGTCCTTTAACAGCCTTTTTATACAGAATTTTAGGCTAGGAGGAACAAAAGGATGCACTTTTCACGACCCTGGAACCCTGTGACCACTGGGAAATCAAAAGGGTGGTGACACGAAGGAAAACTATTGTCCACAAAAATAAGCTCTTCAAGGGGCACCAGGAATGCACAATAAAATCCCAGTTTCCTTTGTGCAGCTGTTTATGCCTATGGCTTGCATCATCCAGAGCTCAAGAAAAGATCTAAACTAAAAAGGAATTCAGGTTTCTAAGAAAAATCTATATTCTTTAAAAAAACCCCAAAAACTATGTGAAAAAAATCTTTTAAGAATTCATCATTTCTTTACAAATAAAATATGTAAGTCTGAGGTAATGGAAACCCTCCTGTCCTCTCTGTGGGAATTGGAGAGGTGGATTTAAAAAGTGATTCCAGCAAGTAGAAGCAGATGGGAAAATAACCTGATTTGTCAGAACTGGAGGATTTAGTGAATTTGTTGCCTTCTTTCGTTACTAGAATGTAGCAGCATGTAAGAGCTTAATCAGACAATGAGCTCTACTTCAACCTGAAAACATTTAAAGTAAAAATGCAAAAGAAAAAAATAAAAAAAGGACTGGTCTTAAATTCTTAATTAAGAAAAGCTGCAATTTAACCTAGTAGCCTTTTTTTTTTCCTCCCAGAAGACTGAAAAATATAGAAAAATAGCAAATAAAAATATAGAAAAATCTGTGAGTCTCATGTTACACTCTCTGAAAATAATTTATCGTGTCATGTTTTGTCAGAAAATTTTAAAAGAAGTTTTTGTTGTTTAAGTCTTATTCAAAGACTTTTTCTAATTCAACTTGAAATCAGTGAAGAGAAAAAATTCCATTGACTTTAGTAAGCTTTGTCAGGGAACTGCCTGGTAATTAATGCAGAACATTATAATTAAATTTTCTTCTCATAAAATTGTTCAATAAAAATGTGTAAAATTTGCAGTTACCACCTTTTTTTTGTGTTTAAATGTTACTTGGGTATTTGCAGAGCAAAGTGAAAGCTGTGTGAGTGGAACAAGTTTAAGCAATGAAAATGATCAGATAGTACTTGTAAGCAAAAATGAAATCAACAGATTTTTCTCATTTCTCCTTAGAGACTTTCCAAAAAAGTAAGCAACAGCAGATTTGGAGAAAAAACTCAAACAAACAAAACCACAGTTCAAAAAGCTGTAGCTTTAACAGTTTGCTTTTATATCAGGAAAGTGAAGAAGTTTTTTTTTGAAGAAAGAATGTTTTAAAATTGTATATTTTTACAATTAAACCGATTGTGGGAATTTATTCATAGGGAGTGATGCTAAAAGCAGAAACATTTCATGTTGCAGCTGCTGGCCATCTCTAAAGAAATATAAAATAAATCATTTTTGGAAACGAATCACTTTTGGAAAAGACAAACTGTCTTGAAGGCAGTAACTTTTAAGCTGCTAATGCACGTGGTCGGTTTTGAACAATCATTTTCGGGTGTGGGTTTTCCAGGGAGAGCAGAGGACAGGATCCTGCTGGAACTGGTTGTGCACAGGGCGGGAGGAGCTGCAGGACAAAGCCCCGAGGAGCCCAAAGGCAGCAGTGACCTCTGGAGCCCTGGGGCACCTCTCACAAGCTGCACTCCCTCCCAGGCTCTGCAGCGCTTTGGGAAGTGAGCTGCCACATTCCCTACACAGCAAAGAACAAATTTACCCGGAATTCTGTGCAATCTTGTAACAGAAAATACAGGATTGAAGAGCTCTTAAAAGGTTGATGTGTTTTTTTCACATTTAATCAAAACTTGCTGTTACAGAGGTTGGAAGGAGATTGCAAACAGGCAAATCTCAAGGGGTGGGGGGGGGAAATTGTGTTAGAATTCATATTATTCTCACTGAATCTTCAGTCTTCATAAAGTTTTGTGCTTTCTGGTTAGTAAAAAGAGGAACTATTTCCCTTCTGGGCAAGGCAAAGCACTGTTACAAACTACAGTGATGCCACAAGCCATAGCAATCATCAGCATTTTTAAATGCAACACTCATCAGGAGGAATTTAAGAGAAGAGGATCTGTCTAAATGAGTAATGTAGAAAGGAAAAGTCAAGCTAAATCAAAATAAACAAAACAGAAAGGCATATTTTCTTAATACTTTGCATTACAATCTGTGTAAGGTACAAAATCTCTGATGCACTGAATGCTTAAATTTTACAGAGGTTCATGTGGAAAATCCTGCTGCAGAATCTGCATTTTGGTTTTACATATAAATTAAAAAATATATATATACTGAGTGTACTCTTGTATTTTGCCTTAAAATCTTTCATGTTCTTAACAAATTGCACAGAGTTTTTTTAAGCAGAACACCCAAAATCCAACACAGAGGTACATGGCAGAAAATATACTTTAAATCACTAAACAGATATATTTTTCCTGCCTTTTAATACAAAATTCTGTGTCCATTATAACAAAAGGATGCACTCTGCACGACCTTGAGAGCCTGTGACCATTGGGAAATCAAAAGGGTAGTGACACTAAGGAAAACTATTGTCCAGAAAAATAAGCCTCTCCAAGGGGCACCAGGAATCCACAATAAAATCCCTGTTTCCAAGAAAATTCAGGCATTTCCATCAAAAAGGACTGGTAAGATAAATAGAATGTCCTCATAAGCCACAGATTCTTAATAATACAAAATGTCTAAGTCCATGGTAAACAAAGCCCCAAGGAAAACTAACATCTCCTAACTCAGGCTTCTCAAGACCTGGGTCATGACCCAGTGCCTCGTCACAAGGTACCTCAAAAGCATTTCTGAGCTGAAATTGCAGGGAATTTGTTTTGCATAACATATATTTCAGTTAGAGTTTCACTCCTTGCAGAGCTCATGCAACTCCTACAGCTGTCTCCTTGCTCATAGGTGTAATTTCAGGGTTAACAAGGATTGCTGTTGTTATCTTTTAAGGATTTCAGTTTCCATGTGAACACACACTGATCTGAAAGAAACCCCAGCATGTTAGTTGCTTTCTTGTTTTCTGCCCTTAAATTTAGTGCATGTTTGGGTTTTTATCCCCAAGTTTTTCAATAAATCCATTTGGAGACTTAAAAAAATCAATAGTAAATGAATTTTGCCATACATTTTGCATTTTGCTTTATAATTTGGTATTAAGACTCTTAACCTTTCAATTACTTTTTTTTATTTGATTCTTTTCAGTTTCTTTCAATGATTTCATGGGAGAGTAAAATATTTGTGATAGATTCAAATCTCAGAATGTAATATTTTGTGACAAATCAGTGTGGCTACGGTGACAAAGTTGTTTGCAGAACATCTGGGTTTAGATTGAGTCCTGCCTGTAGCACTAAACTCACTTTATTCTACCCTAATCCTGAAGGAGGCAGAAGCCAACAAATCTTTCATCATTTTTTGCTGTTCAAAGGCATTTTTGCTATCGAATGCCAGGGTTTTCCTAGTCAGCACTAGCAAGAATAAATTGAACAAGGGAAGTTATACATATCAATATTTTTAGTTGATTTATACTTTTGAAAGGCTCATTCTGCAAACATTTAGATATGTGAGTAAATCTACTCACATAAATAAAATTACTTGCATGTTTAGGTGTTTGCAGAATTGACCCATAGCTTCCATAAAAATCTAAAGAAAACCATACCTGATTTTTCTCAAAGAGTTAATAAAAGGGCATATATAAGGGGAGGATGTGAGAACCAGATGATTTATTTATTCACTCAGTTTAATACAAATCAATTTAATACAAATCAGTTTAATAAAAATTTAATACTAGTAAGAATTACTGCCTCCCAGAATTTCTATGCTTTGGCTTTAATTTTAACTTTTGATTTCTGCAAAAAACTTGTGGGGAGCATTCTTAAAGGTAGTTTCAAGGGCTGAATCACAATAATTTGTGTGTTTTCACCAATTTTTGCAAAGCTGACAAGTCTGTGATGTAAACTGCAAATCTGCCATAGCTGGTTGCATATGGCTCATGTTTAACCAGAAAATAATTCCATGTAAGGAGCTGCACAGTAAACAGTTCTCAAACACCGACACGACCGGGTGTCTTGAAATGCATTATTTACATGGAAAAATACCTTTTGTCCACAGCAGTTCTGTGTTCTTTCTGGGTTAATGAAATCACAGCCCAGAAACGTTGCTTGTAATAGGCTACAGAGCAGGAGTAAATTTATGCAAACAGGGAGAGGGATGTCTTTCCCGACCTCACAACCCTAATTTCTAGGGAAAGGCTGTGCCAGGACGGGCGATTTTTGCGCATCAGAGGAGGCAGGAGGTGTCTCCCGGCTGGAGGGCGGCAGTGGCAGGACGGACGGACGGACGGAAGGCTGTGTGTCCGCCCGCGGATCGCCGCGGCTGCCAGCCAACCTCATCAGCTGTGCAGAGCAGCTTTTCCTGCGGTGCCGGATCCTGGGCTGCCATCGGATCCGGGGCTCCATCACATCCTGGATGCCATCGCATCCCGGGCTGCCAGCGCAGAGATGCTGCTGCGCGTCCCGGCTGCAGCGGTGCCCGCCTCCCGCCGCCCAGATGTCCCTGTCCCTCCCTGTTATTACAGCGAGTGGATATTATTCCGTCTTTGGAACACTTTTCTTTGCCAGGGCTGTACTTCAGCCTGTTTGCAGCCTGGGGGCAGAGCCACACCGGCTGTGCCGGCAGCCGGGAGAAGGCGCTTCCCGGCGGGCTGTGCAGCTGGGACGGGTTCTGGACGGGGGATAACACCTCCTTCCCTCTGACAGACATTTCATTACCTCATTCTGAGGCAGAAAGGAGCTTCCCTCCTAAAATGACTTTTTTTTTTTTTTTTTTAACCCCATCTTTGCATGGTTTTATGTGAGCTCCAGCCTGTACCCATCCTCAGCCTCATTTCCCGTCTGGGCTGGATCTGTGGACTTTATTACTCCAAGCAAGCACATTTTCCCACTATGCTGAGGTCAATTACACATTCTTCCTCGTGGTAAGGTTTGTTTACCTCCTGTCATGCTGTTCTTTTCCAACAGAACATTTTGAGCTCGGGATAACAGGATCATCCTTTTAGTATGCACATCCCGAAATGTGTTAAACTACTGTTAATGTATTTTATCTTCTTAGCAGGGATCTGGAGCACCCACAACACAGGCACTGGAAAAAAGTGTTGCCTTGGGATGAGAGGTGAGATCCTGTGCTGTGCTTGTAGCCATAGAACTGGGAATATATAGCAGGTTTAGGATGGTTTTCTGCCCTTCTAATCCTGAGCTGCTCTGCAGGCTGGGGTAGACATCCTAGTGCTTAGTCAGCCTGAATCCCAATGTGTTTTAACTAACCTGTGAACTCAGCTGTTCCCTGAATTTACAGAATGCTCCTGTGAGAGGCAACAATCTCTAAAATGCACCTTCCAGTGCCCAGGTCCTGCACAAGTGCTGGGAAGGGAAATCACTGAAGGGGAACTTTGACAAGCTGCATAATGAAATACCTCCCCCAAATGGATGTAAAAACTACTTCACACTGTCCTGCTCCAAGGAGCTCATCCTATCTGCCAGGATTTTGAATTTAATGAACACATAGAGAGATTTCTGTCTAGGACATCTTCAGTCAGTGCTCTTGAAGCACAATCTGATGTTGCACAGAGAAAAGGGCTTGAGGGATGCTCTGGATGCTGGGTGAAGGACGAGCATCCTGCCACTTGCAGAGCCTGCCCTGCACCTGCTCAGGTTCTGTACATTTAACAGGCAACCCAAGAGCTTCTGTCTGTAACCTGCTCATGTTCCTGCTGAAAAAGAGAGGAATCCTTGCATTTCCTATTGCATGCAACCGCTGGAATTCAAGAGTGGAATAAAGTACCAGCTGGTTTTTTGTTGTGCATGAAGATCAGGTGTGTGTGTAAACTCCCACATTTCCTATATGTACAATGCCCAAACCTCTGCCTCTTCTTAGAGGCTGCCTGACAGAAAGAGCTCCCAAAATCTAATAGCTGCTTGACTCCCCTGAGTGCACACAATCTGCTCAACACGGGAGAGGTACATGTCTTCCCTGGGATCAACATACAAACCACAGGACATAATGGAAACATGAAGACAAGGTCTGGTCCCTGGGTCCTCTCATCAGGTCCTTACATCAAATATTGGTAATATATTTGGATTTCAGAGAAAAATGCAGGCAATGCTGTATATCATCCTGCAGAAACAGTTAATGAGCCCAACAAAATAACAATATTATTTGTAACCTGGAGTCAAACAGTAATATTATATTGACTCATTTCTAAAATGCCACATGGTGTAAGGGAAGTATATTTTGGAAGGAGATGTCTCATCTAGAAATGACTTGAGCATATTTTTAAGTTTAGGCACAGAAAAAAAAAAGGTTAAACCAGTCCTGTTTAGTTCCCCTGCCCTGAAGGAGGAGTTCAGAGAGTGCACAGAGGTGAGTGCAGGGCTAGGGCCAACTCTCCCTGTGCTGAACCCATGGATGGGCTGAAGCACCAGCAAGAGCATTCATGTCTAAATTGCCCACCTTGTGTATAAAATGTGCAGGAGCCGATTCATGGTGCAGCCTGCCTTTGTAGCTTGTTTTGATGGAAAGAACACCCCTCCTCAAGACACAGCTTTCATGGTTTGCAAACTTACATACTCCTCATTTAAGCTATTTACACAGTTTTAAGGGCTTAAGCACGTATTTGGATTATGTGGCTCACCCAAATACTAAGATTTACACAAAATCTAGAGAGTTCACAACATATTCTGATTGCCAGCTGTGGAGAAATAAAATCTATTAAGCAATTCTACAATATGAGAAGTTGTGCACTGCTACAAAATAGAAACTGTACTTCAGAATTAATGTGCAGGGATATATGCATGAATTAAAATGCTGTGTTACATACACAAATTAGAAAACTCATCAAAATACCAGCAATATTCAGCAAGATTGGAAACCTGTGCATGAGAGGAATTCACCCATCTGGAGTGAGATGAAGCAGGGAAGTTGTTACACAACAAAAATCTTCTGATGAGAAAGGCAAATCTCAAACCACAGAGACTTTAACGCAGTGGTGTGGGCAGGTAAAATCCATGATCTGTCAAAAGGGCAGGAGGATGTGGGGAGTGACTGAAAAGGTGTTTAACAAGACAGACTATCCAGAGAATCTGAACCAGGGAATAGATGGCCAGTGTTCAAAACCCTGCCTTCAAGAATTGATTTTGACATGAAAAAAATATAAACCCTGTTCCTCAGCAAGTTCATGTGGGAAACATTTCTAATTTCAGCATTACACATGGCCCTATCCTGTACCACAAAAAGACTCATTTAGTTATGCAAGTAGCTGCCTTTCAATTTGACAACTTATAACCTTTTTCAGGATTTAACCCACCTGAAATGGGAAGGAAATAGACGAAGAACTGAGTGAAAGGATGAGTTCATTTAACTTCCCATGATGTTATGAAGGCGGAGACAACTCACAGAATCAAACCACATAGAAATTGCATAAAAGAGCTTTACAGAAATGTAATTTCAGCCTGCAACAAAGTAATACATAATAAATGAAAAGGATTAGAAAGCTAAATGCAGACTTTAATATACTTAGCTACCAAATTGTGAAGATAAATGAGGCAGAGTTCATTCTATACATTTTTATTTTGTTATAATAAACATGTTTATGCTAAATTGTCAAAGAGCTCCTAAAAGGACAGGTTTGAGACATTAGTATGCAGCAGTCCTTTACAGCATGTCAGAAATACAGCAAATGTTACATTATTTATTACAGCAATCAATACAGTTAAAAAAAATTAAATTAGATATGAAGCCTATGCCATTACTGTACCCTTGTTTCTTATTTTATATGCAGATTTGTCTTATTTAGGACAGGGCTTAGTGTTTTTATATTTCACTTAGCTAAAACACAAGGTAACACAGCTTATTTGTACCCCATTTTCCCCTATTAAATGGTTTTATAAATGAAGCAAATCGAAACTAAAAGGTGAATGCCAGTTTCAAACGTCTTACAAATACAATGACAAAAGTGTGAAATCTTTTAAAATAAAACCTCTATTACATTCATTTTTCATGATAAGTGCAAGCACATAGAAACAACTCAAAAAACTAATACTGAATTAAATTTTTCAATGATATTGAGGAAATTCTCAAAGTATCTCTTTTTATTCTGTCCTCACAAGAGGAAAATTTTCATTCTACATCTTTTTCAGCTGAATGCTTTAAAATAAAGACAGTTCAGCAGCACATGACAGGTAATCCACAGTTACACGAAAAACCCAAAGTGTACAGAAGACAAATGAAGACAGACCTTTAAGGAACTCCACTGCTGCAAAGATTTACCAGAGTTGTGACTGTGTGAGGATTCATAGCAAAAGTTTGCAGCTTCCCTCTTATCAGGAGAATAACTCTGTAGCTAATGATTAAAGTGGTTTCTCTTAAATATTCCTTTGGGGTTTTGTTTCTTTTTAAGATGACCAGATCTCTCCACACATTCTCTTCCAGAAGTATAAAGTATGGTGTCTGAAAGACTCCAGACCTGGTGATAAAATAGGGGTTTGGACGCTGATTTTATGCTGGTGTTCTGCAAGTTTAGAAGATCCTCAGGCTTTCAAGTATTCCCAAAGTTTTGAGAAATAAGTTGGATTTTATTAATCTGTCAGAAATCTTTCCATACAGGAACTGATTTTCGGATAGTTTGTTTTGAAATTTGTTGTTTCACAAAGATTCATCCCTCTTAGTTGTTTTTGATTTCTTTTATGCATTTGGATAGTTCTGCACAATTCACTGTGCCTTCTCCAGTATGAAAAAGTTCAGACAGTAATTCTGATTTTGGTAGGGGAGCAGAAGCAGAGCAGAGAGTACAAGGCAAGCCTTGATCATAATTGTTAGGCTATGGATGAATCAGTAACTGAGAAGAGAGAGAACGGAATTATCTGCAGCAGAAGAAAAGTGCAGTGAAGGAAAGAGAAATATCTTCTCAGCACACATGCATACATGCAGTTCCATTACAGGAAAACAAAAAAATCAAAATTTCTGTATATTTGTTGTAAGGGTGAGGTATAGATTTTCAGAATAAACTCCGAAAGTGATTTTTAGTAATTTTTACAATTTTTTTCTCCTGTCTCTGTATATGGATTGCACGTCACCTAGTTTTGCTAACAGATTTCCAAACCCTTCCCACAGTAACGTGTTTTACAAGCACCACCTTGCAACCTATAAATCACTGTGCGCTTGAAAGGCCGTCAAAACTCTCTGCCCAGCTGACATGGCAGAGAACTGCTTTCACTACACAATACCCTTGAAAATATTAAGAAAAGTTCTGGCACTTTTTTCTTCAGCCATTCCTTTTTTTAGCAACTGATGTATTTGCAGACCCCAGGACTCCCTTCCAAGATACACAAAAACACAAGTCAAAGGTCAGCAGGAGGATGTAAAAATACCATTTAATCTTATCTGTGCAACACTTCATGTAGACTTATTTCACCATTTTCAGGCTCTCTTTGTTGAAAGACTAATTTATTTCTGAACTGACAAAAAGAGATAATCAATTTGCAGCATGAATTGAGTAAGAGCTCCTACCCTTACATGTAACTTTGTTCATATATAAGATTTGAATATGCTTATGATACAAACGCTTATATTAAAGAATTAAAAATCAACACAGAGCATGCAAAACATTTTTATACAAAGTTTTCTAGTACTGTGTCATGTTTATTTGTTGCCAGTTTAAAAAAGTTTTGTTTTACAGAGTTAGGCATCAAGTATTGTTTCTTGAGAATGTTTTCCCTGTTATGCACATATGAGTTACTGGGACACTTTTGCATTTTCCACTGCTGTGTCAATTCACTATTCTGTTTCTGAAGGGGTGTTGGTAACAAATTCACACACTCATGCTAATTACTGACTTCAGTGTTGAGCATTTTGCTCTCTTTTAACATTTGTGGGTCGGGACCTCAGAAAGGCACTTTGCCTAATCCACAGAAAATTCAAATTTCGAATTTGACTGCGTCCTCCATTACACGTGATCTCCCTGCGGCTCCCAACCAGTAAATTCCGTATCAATCCCGGGCGCTACAACACCAAAGTTTGCAAAGAGCAACCCGGCTGAGGATTTCCACTGATGATTTAGAAACAAATTGCAGTTTCTGGAAGAAAAGCAGCAGGAGCCCGTGGCCGGCAGTGCCCGCGCAGAGCCCGCCCGTCCTGCCCCGGCCGCGCCCGGGCTCGGCCGCTTTGTCTGAGGCCTCACACGCGCTGCACCTCGCCGGCCTCGCCCTCCGACCTGCGGGAACGGGGCCGAGGAGTCCGAATAAAGAAATTAAACACTAATAAATACGGCGGGGGGACGACGACGACACAAAAGCCCTTTTCTCGTTGTGTGCGAACGCAATCCCGATAGATACTGCCTGGTTTCCATGGGGACATTTTGTTCTGACTTCAGATCCCGATGATCGGGGTGAGCTGAGGCACTTTTGGGGCTCTTTGGCCGAACCGAGCAGAGCCGCCCGGAGAAGTGGGGCAAAGCTATTCGTTATCAATCGATTTTAGGTAATTTATTCTTTTTAAAAAGATGATTACTCCTAATCCCTGAGGAACCGTGGCCGCTGGCTGGGCACAATTAGCACATTTTTAGCATTCCTGTGAGGGCCGCCCGCCAGGGCAGGACAAACACCCCGCGCTGGGGTCCCCAAGCAGCCCGGGCGGGGGAGACCCCTCAGGGCGCCCTCGGGGGGCTCCAGGTGCAGGAGAAGCCCTCGGGATGCACCTCTGGGCTGCTCAGGTGCTGGGAGGCCATGGCGGCTGGACGGCGAGAGCCGCCAGCAGCACCGTGAGAGCCCAGCTCGGCCGGGACAGGACCCGCCACGTCATTTCGGGGCTTTTCACCCCAAAACGGCCCAGGTTTCCTCCCATCGCTGCGCTGCTGGCCCTGAGCGACTGCGGCCACGCGTGGCCGTGGCGGCTGCGGTGGCTCTCGTTCCACGAGGGACGGGCGCTGCCCCCACTCCCCAAAATCTCCGCAAAATCCCTTACTCTGGATCCCTCACTCCCATCCCCGCCGAACCCCGCGGCCGGCCCGCCCCGTGCCGGCCCTGCCCGGGGTCTCCTCCATCGCCGTCCCCCCGCGGGAGGAAGGGGCGGCCGGGGGCGGCGGCTGCCATTGGCCGGGCAGCGGCGGCCGCAGCTGCAGGACACAATTAATTATGCTAATGGCGCGGGGAGCGGATGTGCTCGCTTCCCCCCGATCCCTCTCCCCGTTTTTGGCTGGCCGGGCGGGAGGAGCCGCCCTGGGCCGATCACATGATATTGTCTTCGCGCCACTTTCGTAAAACCCTTTTTATTCCAGGGCTCAGCTCGGCTCTAAGGTACCGTGTTTATCTTCCCCTTTCCCTGCTCTCTCCTTCGCGCTCCTTTTTCTGTTTCGCCTTCCCAAAACCGGCGCGAGGCCAAGGGCACTCCCCGCTTTGCACCTCTTCTATTATTTAATTTATTTCATCGCTTTTCTCTTTTTTCCCTCTCTCTTTCTCTCTCTGCCCCGCACCCTTCCCGAGCCCCGCCGCAATCAGTGCCGGCCGGCGCGGACTGCCCGGGGCTGGGGGACGCGCACCGGGATGGGCACCCCCGACGCGGGGTTCGGTGCGGGGAGCGCGGGGGCGGCAGCGCTGTGCGGGGCGCGGGCGGCCGCCACCCACCTGTAGGAGTGCGCCGGGCTCGCCCCGCGCCCCGTGCGGGCCCGCGGCTCCTCCGCACCGCGGGGCCCCCACGCCCGCCCCGTCCACGGACGGCGGCTCCCGCGGCACCAACAATGGACCGGGGAGGCGGCGGCGGAGAGGCCGAAACTCGGGGCGGTGCGGGGCGGCGGGGCCGGGGCTGTTTTTGGGGGGTCCCCGATTGTTTCCCCGGGCCGTAAGGGGGTTGTGTGTGTGTGTTGGGGGAGGGGGTGTCTCGCGCCGCCCCCGCGTGGCCGGTGCGCGTGGGGCGGGGGGAGGGGCGCGCGCGGCGAGCACATGGCGGCGGCGGGGGTCGGCGGTGCGCATGCGCGGCGAGCGCGGGGTGCGCTGGGGGTTGTAGTGCGGAGGGGGGCGGGCCGGCGGCGCGCGCGCGGGGCGGAGGGGCGGTCGGGCGCGAGCCGCACCACGCGCTCGGCGGAGCCGCCGCTGCCGCCGTCGGGTTTCCGCGAGATCCCCGCGCGCGCTCCCGCGGCGGCCCCGTGCAGGCAGGACCGGGCGGGGGCCGGGGCGGGGGCCGCGCGGAGCCGGAGCGGCGCGGGCACGGCGGCGGGAGGCGGCCGCGCTGCCCCGTCGGGCCGGGACAAAGGGGCCGCCCGCGGCCGTGCGGAGCCGCCCTCGGTGCAACTCGGCGCTGCGCTCGCGGCTTCCCGATGTCCGGGGGCCGCGGGGCGGGCCAGGGTCCCTCGCGGTGGCGGCGGGCACGGAGGGGGGGCGGGCGGGCGGCTTGGCGCGTTTTTGGGGCTTTGAATGGAGGACTGCATTTCCCACCGTGCTTTGTTCCACCGCGCCGCCGCGCGCGGCCCCGGACGGGGCGGGCAGCACGTGGCGGGGCGGCCCGGGACCCCTCCCGGGACGGGGCCGCCGCTCCCCCTCTGCAAGTGCCGGTGCCGAGCCGTACCCCCGGGGATGCTCCGGTGGCAGCGGGCGTGGGGGACGCCGTGCACGTGGCGAGCAGGGCCGAGCAATGCCGGTGCCCGCCCCCCCGAGCAGATGGTCAGTGCTGGGAGATAACGGCGGCCCGGGGCAGATAATGCCCCGCGGGGCTGAGGGCCCTCTCGGGCACAGCACCGGCACCCAGAGCGGCTCCGCTTCGGGGAGAGCCCCTCGGGGGGCGGCCCCGCTGCCCCGGGACATCCCCGACCAGAGCCTTCCCACCCCCACAGGTTTGTAAGGCCGGGTTCTGACAGCGCGGCTCCGGAGGGAAATGGAAATTTGTTATTGGGAAAATTCCCCTCTCCCCTCCTGTGCGGTGGGTCCGTCGCTTTTGTGCCGCACCGCAGCTCCCGCATCATCTGAGGGACAGATAACTCCATTATCTGATGCGGAGGGTGCGGATCATGTGTCAGAACTTTTCCTGCACTACTGGGGGGTGGGAAATGTTTGGTGATTGGTGATGCAAGACCCTCGGTAAAGCTCCAGGAGAAAGGTCAGCTAAAATGTCTCTTGTGCTGCAGTAATACATGAGAGCAGGAAACCGGCGTGTTTTGATACCTATTGCTGTGCTTTTTAACTGCCACTGAAATCTGGAAGAAGCCATTTTTACCTTAATTCAAGGGAAAACCAGATGCAAACCTTTCCCCTTGTGGTGTGCCCTCAGTTAAACTGCCTTCTGAAAACTCTTGAACCTATTTCTTCTCTATGCTTTGATAAGAAAAATCTCTTCTAAATTGAAAAGCAAATCCATATCTGTGTTATGCAACATTAATATTGGTCTTCTCTCTTGGCAGGTATTGTGCTTCAGTCAAGATGCTGCTGTGTGGTGCTTTAGCTGCACTGAAACAAGACCTTGAAATTGAAGAATTTCTGTCTGGTGATGGGCCTCAAGTTGTGCAAAAGTGCTTACAGTGCAGGTAGAGTTTAGGATCTACTGCAGTTTAAGCACTTCTGGCATTACTGTGGCAATTCCGTGATGGTGGCAAAGCACAGACAGAGCCAGGATTGTTGTGCTGTGTTGGAGCCACGCTGCAAATGGTCCTTGTGTTAAGGTGCATCTAGTGCAGTTAGTGATGTAGCGTAGAATCTACTGCCCTAAATGCTCCTTCTGGCACAAGCTGCTGCCTGCACATCCAGAGAAACTGCATCCATCTGCCTTGGGCTCAGCAATTACTGTTTTTAGTTAAAGGTTTTTTTTTTTTCCATTGAAGGCAATTGCTCGGGAAGTAGTTTTGTCCTAGCAGTATCAAAGTGCTCATAGTGCAGGTAGCTTGGAATTGGACCTACTGTAATGTGGGCACTTACAGTACTGCTAGATAAAGTGCATCCTAGCCAGTGCCAGTTGCTGGAGAAGATGGTGCTGATTACAGTCAGTTTTGCAGGTTTGCATCCCAGCTTAATAAAATTGCTGTGCAAATCCATGCAAAACTGACTGTGGTGGTGGTGAATCTGTGGTGAATAATGGGTTTTCAAGCTTTTTTATTTTCCTTTTGCCCTCACCCCCCTGCTCCCTCCCTTTTTTTTTTCTTTCCTGGAAGATTTGAAGATGCCTTGCACTGATTTCTCCATGGGTGGGGATTTGTTGCATTACTTGTAGCTGTGTGTAGAGTATTGCACTTGTCCCGGCCTGTGGAGGAAAGGAGGACTTGTCATCAGGCTGAGCTGCCCCAGGTTTGCCACTTTGGTCAAGCTCTCTTGTTTTGCTGTTGTCGGGTGGATCACGATGCAATTTTGATTAGTTTAGTAGGAGAAAAATTGCACGGTATCCATCTGTAAACCGCAAGACCTTCATCGCTGACAGCGTGCCTTGTGTCACTGATCCCTGCTCACAGGACTGTCCCTGCTGCTGGCTCCACAGCTTCAGGGGACACCAAGAGAGAAAACTTCCACACTAAGGTTTGTACAGCATTTAAAAAGCCCAAAACACGACCTGGAAAGGAAACCCCATGAACACTTGTGGTGGTCCAGGGAAGCATGTTTTGGGGGTTTGTTCCTGTAATATGTCAATGACTATAGTGGATTTAGTAATAAAAACATTTAAAAATAAAACTCGTGTTTAATGGATTTCATTAAGTGTGATTGCAGTAGGCAGGAAATAAAGGAGCTTTTTTGCTGATTGTGGGTTACAGCCTCCAACAACCTCTCCCACCTTAATTTTAAAGAAGATGCATCTTGCTGCTGCTAATTTGGGGAGAATCTTTACTAGGAAGGGGGATGTTTCTCTCCAGGCCAGAAGGATGTCTACTCAGTGCTCACTCTTAAGTCGTGGTCTTGCTCCAGGTTTTTTTTTTTTATTAGCTCTTTGACTCTCAGCCTTGAAGTTGGGATGGAGCTGCATCCGATCTGGAATTGCTGCCCTGGGAGTGGGGACCCTGTGGTTTGTGACTGGCAGAATGGTGTGACCAGAAGAGGGGCTGGAGCTGAAGCTGCTGTAGAAGCTGATTATAAGAACTGGGAGAATCTGCTAATTGAATGTTGGGACCTGAGTGCTTTGGAAAGGGAGGGAGCTGAACTTTGGGTGTGCAAGGGTTGATGGTGTTGTTGAGACTGCAGCTGCATTGCTGTCCTGTGCTAAATATTGGGCTGGCTTTAGTCTGTTTTGTGTAGTTTATTTACTATGGGCAACCTCTTGAGGGGGTTGCTTAGATTCTTGAGTTTCTGGGGTTTTTTTTCTAGCTTGCCTCCCTAAAACTGGTTACATGTGTGGCCAAACTTGTGGATGTGCCCCAGCCCTGCAGCATGGGGCTGCTGCAGTTGCCTTGGCACAAGCAGATGTGGTCTGTGACGTGGGTGGGCAGCGCCAGTGAGTTTTCAACACCCTTTCCCCCCCAGCTAAAATACTGTGAGATCCAAAAGAATCTTATTGCTGGTCTGATTTACTGTGGCCAGCTGGGCTGATACCACTGTGGATCCCTGCTGTAAGCCTGTCCCCAGTGTCCCATGCCCAGATGTGGTCTGGGGCTGGCTGGGAGCTGCAGGGAAGGCAACATGCCAAGCTCAGCCATACTTTATTGGTTGAAGCTCCTGTGAGGGTGTCCCTGCAGCTGGTGGCTCTGGATGATTTTCTACCCCAGAATTTAATCTGAGGCTGAGTTGTAATCTTCCTTGTGCCTGGAAAGCTGTAATCTGGGCTTCAAATCCCTGTGCAAACAGGAGGAAAAGATGTTCCCTAAGTATAGAGCCCTTCTGGCTGCACCACATAGTGACAGTGAGGAACAATGGGTTGGAGTGTCTGCTAATTGTGATTTACTGCAGTGTACCATACCCCAGCTGGGTGGAAGGCACTGGGATGTGTCTGTGCTGGGAATGGAGCTCAAGTTTGCTTGGTGTTAGTTCACTCTTGGGAGATGCTCCAAGCCTGGCTTTGTATTGCTAATACTGAGCTGCACCCAGCTCTTTATGGGGTCTTACTGGTGGTTTTGGGGTGATGCAGGCTTGCATTGGTGCGGTGGGTGCCGGAGGGAATTCTGTGCCACCAGCGTTCAGCACAGCCAGTGTTGGGCATGAGGGGCTGGTGTGGCCATCCCAGGATGTGTCACTGGTCAGGGCTTTGAGCACTGTGTGTGTGCCAGAGCCTGAGAGGGCACCTGAAGCCACCCCAGGCAGGCTGAGCTGTTGGCAGATCCCCCATGGCTTCAGCAGCGAGCAGGGTGGTGTTGGAGCTGCTGAGGGAGGGGGGTTGCTGTGTGTCCCTCAGAGAGCTCCATCAGCAGTGTAGGTGTTCTGCTGTGCTGGTAAGTGTCTACACAATCTGTTCTGGGTGACAAGCCTGCTGTGCAGTTTGGGTGCTTTGCGTGGATTTCACTGACTCAGCTCAAAGTGCTGAAATATGGAAGCCAGCTGAATGTTCCTGCAGTTGTAAACTGGTTCAGGCACTGGGGGAAGTGAGATCTGCTCCCTGAGAGCAGCTTCTGCAAACTTGTGCCCTGTGTGTGCTTATGCTCAGTAGTAAGTTGATTTTATTGTCAGGCTCTGGTCCTTGAGAGCACAGCAGGGCAGGTGGAGCCTCTCCAGGGCTGATGGTGGAGTGGTGAGGAGGGCTTAACCCACAGGGTATTGGAATTGCAGGATTTGGAAGTCAAAAATGCTCCTATTATCACCTGAGCAAATCTTTAAGGCTGATGAGTGAAATGGTGTGAAAAGTGGCTCCATGTGATAGCAGAGTCTGGTTCTGAACTAACTCATCACTGCATCTCCCATGGAGGCAGCTGTGTTATCTGTGAGCTCCTCTGTCCTTTCCTCTTACTCAGGATAAACCATTACCTGAGGATAAACTTGGCTTTCACCTATTGCAGAGCCCCTTTCTGAGGAGGTTTCCCAGCCGTGCTCACAGCTGTGCCCAGTACACAGCCTGTTTTACACTGCCCAGGGGTCAAGACTTAGGTTTCCAAAGGTTTAAAAATGCCAAAGCTGCTGTTTTGAAGCAAGAAATGACCCATTTTTATACTAGCAGCACTGAGCAGAACTGCCTTGTCTTAAGCCCAGAGCATTGTTTTGGGAGCTTCTTCAGGAGATGTCCTTGATTCTGAGGCTGTGGGTGCTCTGCATGATCAGTGGAGCCCCAGAAGGGCAGAAAAAGCTCCAAAAACCCCACGAGCTCGACTGTCGTAAAAGGTGCCGTAAAGCGCGACTATCATAAAAGGTGCAGTAAAGCGCGACTGTCGTAAAAGGTGCCGTAAAGCGCGACTGTCGTAAAAGGTGCCGTAAAGCGCGACTGTCGGAAAACGTGCCGTAAAGCGCGACTGTCGTAAAACTGCCGTAAAGCGCGACTGTCGTAAAAAGGTGCCGTAAAGCGCGACTGTCGTAAAACTGCCGTAGTAAAGCGCGACTGTCGTAAAACTGCCGTAAAGAGCGCGACGTAGGTGCCGTAAAACGACTGTCGTAAAAACGCCGCGGCCGTCGTAAAAGGTGCCGTAAAGCGCGACTGTCGTAAAACTGCAGTAAAGCGCGGCTGTCGTAAAAGGTGCCGTAAAGCGCGACTGTCGTAAAACTGCAGTAAGGCGCGGCTGTCGTAAAAGGTGCCGTAAAGCGCGACTGTCGTAAAACTGCCGTAAAGCGCGGCTGTCGTAAAAGGTGCCGTAAAGAGCGGCTGTCGTAAAAGGTGCCGTAAAACGCGACTGTCGTAAAACGCGACTGTCGTAAAAGGTGCCGTAAAGCGCGACTGTCGTAAAACTGCAGTAAGGCGCGGCTGTCGTAAAAGGTGCCGTAAAGCGCGACTGTCGTAAAACTGCCGTAAAGCGCGGCTGTTGTAAAAGGTGCCGTAAAGAGCGGCTGTCGTAAAACTGCTGTACAGCGCGACTGTCGTAAAACTGCCGTAAAGCGCGACTGTCGTAAAAAGGTGCCGTAAAGCGCGGCTGTCGTAAAAGGTGCCGTAAAGCGCGACTGTCGTAAAAGGTGCCGTAAAGAGCGGCTGTCGTAAAACTGCCGTAAAGAGCGACTGTCGTAAAAGCGGCCGTAAAGCGCGACTGTCGTAAAAGGTGCCGTAAAGCGCGTCTGTCGTAAAAGGTGCCATAAAGCGCGACTGTCGTAAAACTGCCGTAAAGAGCGACTGTCGTAAAAGCGGCCGTAAAACGCGACTGTCGTAAAAGGTGCCGTAAAGCGCGACAGCGCTTTACGGTCGCTTTTGCGTCAGTCGCGCTTTACGGCACCTTTTACGACAGTTTTTGTAGATGTGGAGTTTTACCTGCAGCTCCCTGCCAGGAGGGAATCCACAGGATCTTGGGCTTTTCTGACGTACATTTTGCCTTGCCCTGTCCCTGCCTTTGGAAAAGCTGAAGCCAGGAGTTCTCCCATCAGTTTGGGATGATCTGTGCAGCCCCTTGTCCCATGGGAAGCCCTGGGATGTGCAGGGGTGGGCATGGCAGTGCTCCAGCAGAGGAGGAAAAGGATGGAATCCCCCTGGCTGTGTGTGCAGCGCTGCTGTGCCAGTGCAGGGATGGCTGTTCTGCTTCTTAAACAAGGAGGTTTTTTTAACCCATGAGAAGTCATTGGGCATTGATGCTGAGGGACCGGGGCTGTGCCAGGAGCTGCTGCAGTGGCTGTTCCTGGGAGTGGGGTGTCAGAAAGGAGTCAGCACCGGTGACTTTTTACTGCAGGTATATAAATAGGTACAAGCACACTGAGACATGAGGGCTGATCGTGAAAAAAACAACTCTTGTTCTGGAAACTCCAGAGGGCTTCTAACATCACAGTGCCTGGGCTATTTTTGTAGACTGGGAATATTTCATATTATTTCACTCTCCTTCCTGTCACACAACACTTTGTTGTTTAATCTGTGTGTGGTTATTCCCAGCTGTAATCAGTGGTTATCCTGCCGAGCAGCCAGTTGGGTGCTTTGTTTTTCTCTTAAGGAGACCTTGTTAAGATAATTCTTAATACTTCTGAATGATCTTGTTTTTTAAAAAGTATCTTCTGCTGTTGATGGTCTTCAGAGTGGTTTTTTAATAGCATGTTCATGTCTAAATCAGTGCAGTACAGCCAGGTAAGCATTTCTAACTGGTGAGTTTTTCACATGGTCTGTGTACTCACTGCCCATCATCTTTGTCTGCTCCCAAGTTACTTTTTTTTCAAAGTAATCACAGTCATGTCCAAAAAATCTGAGTATTTTTAAATTTTTTCCACACGTTAATTAGGTTTAAATCATAGCTGACAGAGAGGAGTAAGTATTTCTAATTTGCTTATATTGGTCACTGGACCAAGCATTGTCCAGATCCAAACCAGCTCTTGACCAGGACCTGCTGGCTGAGGAAGTGATTATGTGCTGCACCTGCCTTTCTCCTCCTGGCTTTTGTATCAAATCCCTGTGATAATGCACCACAATAACATTCCTCATTCTTTTGCCTTTTTGCATCTACCCAGGGATTTGAGTTGCTGTACTTCTGCAGTTGCTGTGCTGGCTGCTGCAGCCAGGTCATAAGTCACCAGTTCTGTGGCTAATTACCTTTCCCACTCATAGTGTTGCTTTGTAAAGGTTAAGTTTCATTTGCCAAAGGATGTTATAAAATGTAGAGAATTGCTCTACTGAATCAAAGGGGAAACCATCAATGCTTTTTTACACTTATATATATAGGTATATAAAATTATGCAGAAGGGGAAATTGGAAATTACCATTTTGTTATTCTGGTGATACAGAGCTGAAGCCATATTTTTAAAAACTTTTTGGTTTGGTTTGGTTTGGTTTGGTTTGTTTTTTTTTTTATGGAAATGGTTTCTTTGGTGCTAAGTACCATCCTTGTGCTGTTCTCTGCTGGAGAAAGCACCCAGGTTGTTTCCTGGGTAGGTTCCCTGCAACAACAGCAAATGGCTGGCAGGACAGATTGAAAGCTTCACAGAACAAATCTCTTGGGACTTCAAAGGCCACTCTTTGTCAGCCTGCCTGCCTGCCCAGAGAGTCATTGCAGCAATGAAAAGAAAATTAAGATCTTCCTGCCCTGAACCCACAGCCCCCTTCCTTCCTCCAAGGCCAGACCACTCCTCCGTGTACATTCCCTTGTCCCTCCCCATACCCAGCAATGCTGCAGGTGCCTGTTGGTGCTTTAACAAACAGCAGTTTTTGAAGCAGCACTGGCTCCCAGAACACTCACCTGTATTCATTTTTAGTGCTCAGAGATGGGTGCTCAAATCCCTGCAGGTGGCTTGGAGATCCCAGCCTGGATCCCTGTGCTGAGGTTGGCTGCTGGAGGTGTTGATGGACCTTCAGCTGCAAACTGGTGCTGCCTGCAGCTGAGTTTGGAGCTTTCCAGCTGGGATGTGGGAGGAACTGGGGTCTGATGGGGAGCACCGTCCCAGGAGATGGGAGCTTTGCCCTGCCCATCTACTCCAGACACTGCTCTGCCCTCAGAGAGGCTGCAGCACTGGCCTCTCACATGGCTTCTCACTTTTTAATTTTCCTCTTAGTTCCTTACTAAAAGGAGTCCTTTGTACCAACAGAAGTTTGCTGGTTTCACTGGTGAAAAATGCGGATTTGCGTTGATATGGAGTAAAAAGGATGTAAAAAGATGGGAAAAGAATCTTAGTCTTTGCTTTCATTCTGAGTTTATGCAAACCTCCAAATACTTCTTTCCTCAAAGGACCAATTTCTGCTGAAAGAAAATGGTGATGATGATGGTGATGAAAACCTTATAAATAGACCCTATAGCCAAAAAATGTTAAGCCTTATCCTTCAACCCAGGAGTAGCATATGACAGAGCTTGATTGGCTAAAAATGTTTTAGTTCTTTTTATCATGAGATAAGAAAGAAGAATGAGATGGCTGCTCACCCTCTGTTGTGGGGAGGCTTCGTGGTAAATGCTTCATCTGCAGTAAAAGCAGTGGTTAGCTTTGAAGAAAAATTTAAAACTAACAGAATTAGGGCTGCATCCACAGAGTGTGGCTCTTCCACCACCAATCCCACGTGTGAGCAGTGGGGATGGAAGGAGCATTGCTTGTCATTCATTGCTCCTTCCTGTGCAATTCTATTAGTGCAGTAAATATAGCAAAATACCCTGGTGTTAACCCTGATTGCTGCCTTGCCTTGGCTCTGCTGAGGGGCCATTCCCAAGGCAGCCCTGTCGTAAACAGACCTGCTCAGAATTATTTTTATGTACCAAAAATCTCTTTTACCCAGTTACGCCTCACTCTCCAACTAAAACATGGGCCTGGCTTGTTTTAGGAGGTGCTGACAAGCAGATAAAATGGAATTAGAGCCTGTGCTGGCTGCGGGCAGGGCTGCACTGCTGCCTTTCGTGGCTCCTCGCTCGGGCAGCCTGTGTTGCAGCGCTGGCGCTCCAGCTGCTGGGAGCCTGCTGGCAGAGCGCTGGGATTAGCAGCTCTCAGAACTCCTGGGATGTGGATCTGTGTGAGTGCCCTGCCCTGTGGGCTTAGAGCCCCTTGTGCAGCTGCTGTGCCCGAGGCGCCTCAGAAAGCGGTGCCTGTCGGACCTGCTGCTGTGAGAGACTCATGGAAAATGTGCATGGGGAGGTGAAGCTGCAGCTGCTGCTTGTCTAGGCTGTAAAAATCCATGACCACCATCCAGGCTGATCCTTTCCTTGCATTTCTCCTTATTTTCTATCAGCTGTCATAAGTCACTGCCTTCAGGGAGGCCTTGAAGCTGCACAGGTGAGATGGGGACAGGACAGGTCCTTGGTGCTTGGACTGCAGTCCGGGAGTTCTGCAAACAGGAGCATTAAATGAAGAAGTTTGGAAGAAGTGGGAAGATGCCTTCCCTGTGGATCCACACCAGCCTGTGGTGCTCAGCTGGGCACCCACTGTCCCCCAGCATGTCCTGGAGCGGTGGCACAAGACCTCAGGGACTCTCCTGATCATGGGCTTAGAAACTGCATCTGTGTTGGGCAGGATTCGCTTTGCTTCCACTTCCTTCCCACTGTGGGATTCTGTTCTGCTTTTCCCATGCTGTTCAGAAGCGACTGGCAGTGAGAATCAGCTCTGCTGTGCCTGTGTCCCATCAGGGGCTGGGGCTGCACTGTGGCTGTGCTGGCTCTCAGGGTGGTGTGCAGGTCCATTCTCTCGTTTTCTCGCTGGGTTTTGGGATCCTGCAAGCCCCAGGCAGGAGCCACTGTGTCCTGCCTGCATATCCTGTCTGAGCCACGAGCTGCAGCCCCTCACCAGAGCTCTCACTGGGGCTGGCTGTGGGCACTCTTGGCTCCTGGCCCCCAGCATCACCCCTGAGTTACTGTCCCAGCTGCTTCTTGGTGAGCCTGGTCGTGCATCACAGCTTGGAAGATCTGTGCATATCACTAATTAAAAAAAAAAAAAAAGTTGATTGGGTGGGAAAAATGCAGCTTTCTTGGCTCTTACTCAGCTCGGTTTTATTTATTCTGGTTAATGTTGATTCTGGGTAAAGCTTTTATTCCCTGTCGTGATAAGCTGTGCCTGCCCCAAGAGGCTGCCCAGAAACCACCTAATGTGAAGTGAGTACAATTTCCTTTCTGAGCCAAGGCTGCACCCTCATGGAAAGTGTCACTGGAGCTGTTTGAGAAAATCTACTTACTGTTCTGCCCAAACTGACAGCAAGTGGGGCTTCTCCTCATTTCAGCTGCTCATTGTAGCCCATGGAGGGTTTGTGCCTCTGTGGGACCAGCTCAGCCAGGGCAGTGCGTGCTGCAGCCCTGGGGCTGTGCTGGGAATTACCGATCCAGCAGAAGTGGGTGCTGTGCAGATGGGAAGGGGAGTAGGCACAAAAAGGGCTGAGGAAAAGCTGTGAGTGACTTTGCTGGGAGGGATTTTCTCCCTGCCTGGCTCCTGGCCCCTGCCCTGACACACTGCTGGACACTTTTCATCGAAAATCTTCAGCCTCCTGGATTTTCATTCACCACATGAGGGCAGGCTGTTTCTAAAGAAAATACAGCGAGAAATCTTCAGCTCAGTGGATGAATTCTCCAGCCCAAGGCTCCCTCGGGCTCGCGAGGGCTGAGTGCTGCAGCCCCCTCCAGGTTTTGTGCCCCAAAAGCCAAGGGGGATGTGCTGAGGTGAATGAGGTGCCCAGGGCCTGGACGTGCAGAGTCCACCCCAGCTCCATCATCCCCCTCACCCAGGAGAACCCTCCTGTAACCATCTCACTGCTTTGTTATTCCTCTGGGCAAACTCCATTTACTCTAATGGCATTATTAGCTCTGCATAATAAATGTCTTTTCCCATCGTGCTGCTGCTCCTCCAGCTGCAGGTTTGTGGCGTTTTCCTGCCCTGGTACCCATTCCCCCCGAGGGCAGGGATGCTCTCAGCACCACGGTGCTGCCATCAGCTCCCTGGGGATTTACCACCATGCTCCCTCCTGGCTTCACAGCTTCTGCCTGCTGGCTACTGTGCGAGTTATCACAGCTTCCAGAGGTTTAACAAGTGTTCAGAGTTAACTGGAGTTTGTTGGGTGGTTGTTAATGCTGCCTCTGACTTGAGTTTATGCCTCTCCTTGATTTTTATATTTTTTTTAATGAACATGTAGCAGCCCAGTGGGAAGGTATGACATGAAGAACAAAGCAATATGGATTTGTCAGTGTGGCAAATAATACCCGTGGGTTTATGACCCGTGGAGTTTAAGGCAAGGCAAGGACTCTTGGGGTGTCAGAGGAGGATGTTGAAGGCTTTGTGCCCTGGGCAGGAGCACGGCGGGTGACAGTGGGACAGGGGCAGCCCTGGGGGTGGCTCCAAGGATGTTCCTCTCCAAAGGAACAGTCCCTCTCCAGCGGCACTGACAAAATGCTGCGCTCTCACTGGCAGCAGCTCCTGTGTCTGAGGGAATCCTGGTGCTCCCAGTCCTGTTGGCAGAGCTGCTGTCACCACATCACTGGAGGTGACACTGGAGGTGACACAACAGCCAGGGATGGGCAGGAAGCCCCAGCCCCTCGCTGAAGGGATGTGATTGCTGCTGGGAAAAAGCAAAAGCCACTGGATGTTATCAATCTCTGGAGTCAGACACATCCCAGTGACTGCAACAAACCCCAAGACTCTCTCAGTTATCCTGGGAATGATGTGGCTGGGAGCTGTGGTGGGGAACCCTCTCAGTGTGGCTCTGCCCTGCTCACTCCTGCTCTGCTGCTCTCTCCAGGTTTGTCAAAGCTTCACTTGGGAAACACAGAAACCAAAACCCCACAGAAGAACAACAGAAAGCAAACCCCCAAAACCCCAGAGGTGGCTGCTGGGGGAAGTGTCCAGTGTTGGTGTTTGGAGCCCTGTGAGTGAATTTGTGCCCTCCTGCTGCTCAAAATCGGATTTCTGCCCAAGCCTTGCCTGCCCTCAGAGCTGCAGGCACCAGTGGATTTAAATCAATGTAGATTGTTCCAGTCAACTCCTCCTGGAAATGCTTCTGCTTTGCTTGCTCTCTCAAATAATTTTTCATGTCCTCCTGTGTGAAGCATTTGGGAGGACACCTTGGATCCATTTAAAGTTTTTATTAGTGTCTTCAATCTGGTGGAGCTGTTGCAGCTCTGTGGGAGCAATGTGTGCTGTGCCACAGATGTATCCTGGGAGGAGGAAGGGCCAGGAAAACACAACCTGCACTTGTGGCAGCCCCTGCTCTGGCTCATCCCCACTGTTACCCAGCCATGCCACTGTGACTGCTGAGGTAAGGCAAGTAAATCCTGCCCTTGGGGCTGCCAGAGCCAGAGCAGGTGCTGGTCCCTTGCTCTGACCACTGACAAATTTATTCTCTCTTTCTGCATTTTTAAAATGGATTTTTTTTCCATCTAGAGGGGTATAAATAATTGGTGCTGAACTGTTGGGCTTTTTCCAGGGTGGGAAGAGGTGGTTTTGTCAGTTTTTTATTCCCCTCACTGTGGTGTGATGAGTTGAAGTTCAAACCAGCATCCAACAGCAGTTCAAAAGCACCAAAACAACAACAGGGGAGGGAGGTGGCCAGGTGGGAAATTGTTGCCTCCAGGATGTGACCCCTCAGCCCCAGTGGGGACAGAAATGTTATTTATCTTTGGAAGTGTTGGTTCTCTGCTATCACTCTCCTGTGGATCTACAGGAGTAAACAGCGAACAGGTCTTGATGGAGTTTAAGGGCTGAATTTGGAAAACCATCCCCTTCCATGAGTGTTGTTAATCTGCTTGTAATGAGGGGGGAAGAAAAGTCAGTGCCCTGTGGGTGTTATCAGCTGATGAGGTAAAGCCCTGACTCCATCTCAGGTCACCTCCCAGAGTGTTCCCTGGTGGTCCCAGCAGGACCAGGGCCTGCCCAGGGGTGTGTGATGGTGTGGCTGGTTTGCTGCCAGGATGGAGCTGGCTGGGGAAACTGCTCACCCTTTCTGGCTGCCAATGGCAGAATGGGTTAAAGCAGCTTTTCAGAGGAAGGCTCCCTCTGCCCCCAAGTCCTGTCCACCCCACCACCCAGAAAACATGGAGCACTACACTGGAAAATTATTTTCATGGTGAATAGACTCCTCTGCTAAATATGTAATCACGTATCAGCAGGCACAGGAATGAGCTAGCTGGATGAACAAAACCCAGGACGGGTGGGTGTTAGCCCCTGGCTGGCAGCTGGTGTTGTACTGGTCCCAGAGTTTGTGGGATAACAGCAGCATTTCCACCATTTCTTGGTACTGGCTCTGTGGGCTGAGCTCCTGCAGTTCTTTCATGCCCCTGTGTCAGGGTCTCTGACCTGGTGCCAAGCTCAAATCCAAGGAAATCCTGAGCAAATCTCTTTGCAGAGCTGTGTGCTGTTGGTAGAAGTGAAGGAAAGCTTTCCAGCTGCTCTGCAGGGAAATCCAGCCCTCTGCAAAATCCAGGGGCTGAAAGTCAACGAGAAAATTCCCACTGACTTCAGCTGGGGCAGGATTTGGGTTGGCATTAAAAGCTCAAAGTGCTGTTGCTGAGCCCAGCTCCACTGCCCCCTTTCCAGCACTGCAGCCTGAGCACTAACCTCTGCTTTGGCAGAGTTCAGCCTTCTGGGTTTGTGGCTGCTCAGCTCTGCTGTGGTTTCTGAGGAGCTGGAGTGCTCAAACAGGGGGTTTGAGCCCCTCTGGCACAGGCTGTCCCTGCTCACAGCCCCTTCCCGTGTCCCTTGGGTGGTGACCAACAGGTACCAAGCTGGATTTCCCACCCCAGCTTCCTGCACAACCAAGAACTTGGGTATGGGAACAAACCTGCATTTCATTTTCCCAGTTTGGGGGCACTGGTGACCTCTCTGGGCTTTTCTCTGTGGCTCTGGCAGCAGCCTGACTGTGGGCTCGGGATGCTCAGCCTGATGCCAAGAACCAGGATCTGCTGTGCTGCATGCAACACTCTCCTGCATTCAGTTCACCCTCAAAACACCCACAATTAAATTTTAAGACTCAGCACTTCTCTAGATCTGACCCTGGGAAAACAAAAGGCTGCTCCAGAGTGGTGTAAAATGTCCAAGGAGACAAACCACCTGACCTAGGCATTCTTTTTTAAAAAATCTGTAGATGCACAACCATTGGAAAGGGAAAACAAGGCCAGTTTTTGTATTTATTGCTTTCCAAACAGGCCAGGATTGCTGACACGCTGCCCCATTGTGAGTGCCCTTAGTGACCATTCTTTAACATCACACCATAATGGTTAAATACAGATTAAACCATTCCCTTCAGATCAAAAAATCCATGGCACTGGTGTCCTTGAGTACTTTGGGATTTGCCTGTGCTCAGGCCAGTTCCTAAAACACAGCTCAGAAGCTGACTCAGTGCCAAGTGTGTGATGCTTCAGCTTGCCCTGGGATTCTGTGTTAGCCACGATGGGCAGAGGAGATGTGACAAATTCCTGCAATGCCACTCAGATGAGCCGCTGCCCCTCAGGGTTGTGGGGGCACAGGGAGCCACAGGCTCTTCTTGGACACAATCCTGCAAGCAGGGTGAGCTGCCCAGCTCTGCTCCTGCCTGGGACTGAGTGACGCAGAGGGGTTTGGGTGTTTTGCCCAAAATGCACCATTATTTGCTTTTTTCCCAGGCTGTTTCTGGCTGCTGCTCTCGCTGCCTGCCTGGGGCTGCTGGGTGGTGCAGAGAAGCTGTGATGGCAGAGCTCCTGCTGGGATCCCCAGCTGTGTGCTGAGCCTTGGGAGGCTCCTGCTTTCTGCTCTCTCAGCTTCTGTGGGGTCTCACACTGCCTCCAGCATCACACCCCTGTGAGGTGTGGGGAGATGTGGGAGACATCAAACCAAGATCACGACAGTTTTGAGGCTTGGACATCAGCCTGCTCCATAATCAGAGGGAGCAAAAGGTGAAATCCTTGAACAAACCTTTATAAAACACTTGAGATTTGTAATTAAATACTGAGCAAGCCTTGGTGTGTTCTGCTGTGTCCCAGAGAGGCTCTTGCCAGTCACAAGGGCTGGTCTGAGGTCTCCATGGTAGCTACAGACTCTCCAAGGCTGTGGGGAATGCATTTGGGGACTGGAGCAGCCCCAAGATGTGGATATGGCACTCTCAGAGCTGGCAGGCTGCAGTGGTGGGCTCTCCATCCTGAAATGCATCTGCCAGAGCAGGGCCTGGTCCTGCTCTGCTCCAGTCTGGACAGTTGCTCTCTTTCACTTATGCCACAAAAGCTCAACGTGGCTTTGTCCAGGTGCATCCCAGTGTGGTTTAAACACCATCACATTAAAAGATGCAAGTGGTGTCAAATTAATAATTATACTGTATTTCCACAACAGATGTTGACATTTCACTGTTATCCCAGAATTAAATGTCAAGTTATTCCTGCTCAGAGCTACCCCTGGAATGCTCAGGGATTCCATCTGCAGCTGCATTTAGAGCCTGCCTGCCTGCTCAGGCAGCGTTTCCAAGCAGGTTTTACATGGGCTGCAGTGAGTTCACGTGTGTGCCCGAGAGCTGCCTGGGTTAATTAATTCCCTTTCCACACATTATAACCTAGAGAGGCAAGGCAGCTGGAGGGGGAGGTTTTCTTTGAAGAAATTGGTAATTTTGCACATTGTGGGACCAACTATTGGATTTCTGCTGTTGTTGCAACCTGGAAAACAGAAGCAGCAATCAAGAATGAACTGAAGGTGAATGTGAATGCTCCAAACACGACAGACACACGATTAACCTGCGACAATTCATAACCCAAAATCCAGTCCAGAAACACAGCTTTTAATTTTGCACTTCTCACTGCTTATGAGAAATCTCTAGCTATGCCTCTGAAGCACTTTCTGTGCCCTTGGCAGCTATTGAAGCACTTTGCCTTCATTTGAGGGGTCAGGTAAATACCTCCATGCACCACAGAGCTGATACAGGAGCCACGTGCTCTGCTGATGCTGAGTGCCCCAAACCACCTCATCAGAGGCCAGCTCTGCTTTGCCCAGCTGTGCAGTGTTGTCTCTGAGCATCCTGCCCTGCTGCCTGGCTCAGGGGGAAGCGCACTGAGGGATTTGGGGAGACAGCAGGGATGGAGGAGGTTTCCCTTGTGCAGCCCCTGATCTGCTCGGCTCCTGGCACTGTGCTGTGACAGAGGGTGGCACTGGGTGGCTCCAGGTGGCCCCAGCAGTGACAAAGCTGGGGATTCAGGGCAGCCTGGGATGCAGGGGGTGTTAATGCCACGCTTGACAGCTTTAGCTGCTGTCAGTGTGCATATAGCCTGTGCTTTGGCAGCCTAAAAACCAAAGGCATTTTGTGCCAGGGCTACCAGCTGTGTGTGTCCTGTGCCTCTCGGGGGGAGAGGGGCAGCAGAGAGGTGGCTGCAGGCACTGGTTTGCAGGACATGGGCAGCAGAGGAAGGAGGGTTGTGTTTGGGAGGGTTGAAGGAAGAAAGGAAGGCAGGCAACCCCCAGAGTCTCCCTCTTGTAGCATTTTCAGATTGAATCTGGATGCCTCCAGACCAACACAACTGGGTGAGGTGCAGCAGGAGGCAGTTTTGAAACTGTGATGATAGGAGGGCAGATAATCCACCCAGTGCTTCTGATCCAATAGATTATGGGTTAGTGTCTCCTCAAAGGCCTCAGGTGATTGCAAATATTTCCAGAAAAGAGACAGACCACCTGGTCTCAGCCACCTGTGCCATGAAATTGCAGCTTGGGCAGCTCACACCAGCCATGATCTGGGCCTCAGGGTCACCTTTTAGGTGACAAGACCTAAATGTCCCCGTGGTTTTTGGGTGGCAGCTTGCAGGGTGTGTGCCATTTTCAGCTCTCTGAGGGATTGTTGAGATTATCAGTCAGAAGCTCAGAGAGTCCCTCTTTCTGCAGAGTCTGAAAATGAACAAAGGGTAATAAGAAATAATTTGAGGAGGTTTTATTATTATTACATTTAGTGTAGGGTTGTTTCTTTAATGCTTGATATGTTTTTTCCACACTAGATAGGTGAGCTTATATTACATAGTAAAAAGCTATTAGTTTTCTCAAAAGATTGTCAATTTTCTTTCTAAATTGCTAAATTAAATTCTCTATTTTATGGGAATGCTCTTTCATTTGTGCAAAATCCTGTGCTCAGATAGTTAGGCCAATCTCATCATGCAAGACCATTAGATGAACTAATTGGATCTGTCTCACTCGTACATTTCTATCAGGAATATCTAATAAATGTGGGAATCCATTTGGAAATGAAGATGGCATCTTCATCTTCGCGGAACCTTGGAGATTTCTGGTGTTGCAGTTGCAGCCTGAGCACAGCCCGTGGGAATCAGCTGCTTTGTCAGAGCCTTGTTCCAAGGCAGGAACCTGACCACCCTCATGATCCTCACGAGCTGCTGAAGTGTGCCCGTGTTCACAGGGGTCCGAGGATGAGGGAAGAGATGAGGATCTGACTCCATGTTTCAGAAGGCTGATTTATTATTTTATTATATATATTATATTAAAACCATACTAAATGAATAGAAGAAAGGATTTCATCAGAAGGCTAGCTAAGGATAGAAAAAGAAAGAATGATAACAAAGGCTTGTAGTTCGGACTCTCTGTCTGAGCCAGCTGGGCTGTGATTGGCCATTGATTACAAACAACCACACGAGACCAATCACAGATGCACCTGTTGCATTCCACAGCAGCAGATAATCATTGTTTACATTCTGTTCCTGAGGCCTCTCAGCTTCTCAGGAGGAAAAATCCTAAGGAAAGGATTTTTCATAAAAGATGTCTGTGACACTGAAGGGCGCAGTTTCTCCAGGGTATTTAATTGATGCTAATCCCAGGGACATCTCTGGCCCTGTCCCTTTGGGCTGTCACTGAGAAAGGTGTGAGGGTGACCTCAGCGTGGTCACTGCTGATCCTCCTCAGAGCACTCATGGATTTATCTCTTTGCTCAGCAGTGAAACCATCACCCCCTGTTGGAAATGGAGAGCTGTGGGAGCCGGGCAGTGAAGGAGCTCCCAAGGTTGCCTGGTCTGGAGGCATCTGAGTGGGGTTTCCACACTCTAAATCCCAGCACTCCAAAGTTCACTCTGCTTGGTCTTCCCTCCTGCCGATGCTTAAGAGGCTGGCACAAGATTATCAGTGACTCCTTTCATACTCAAGTTTTTAATCTTCTGGATCAGCCAGGGGTTTGCAGGCAGGGCTGCTTTTAATGGCATTGCTTTGCTTTGCAGTTTGCAGTTGTCATTTAGTGGCTGGGGGTCCCAGGGGTGCTGCTGGCCCACGTGCAGGGTGTTGGAGCTCTCTCTATGGGAGCTCTCTGTGGCAGGATTCCTGCCCTGTGAGTGGGTCAGGTCTCTGCTCCCTGGGCAATGCCTGGCCTGGCAGACACTCTGCAGAACAGAGTGAACCCTTTATGCATTCTCAAGGTGCTTGGACTGACAGAGGGTGCTTGTACTGCCTCAGTGCTTTGTATCACACAAAAATGAGGGATTTTGCTCTTAAAGTGAATATACTTTCCTGCTGAATCAGAGTCTTGCTTTCCAGGAGAAGCGAAACCAAAGCCACCCACACTGACTTTGTGAGTACTAAATACTGCTGACTGTCAGCAATTCTCACTTGTGAGAGCAGCTTCTAATAGAGCCAGACCTCTTTTTCCCTAAGATCTTCCTTCTTACTCTTTCCCAGGTCACTAATGGTGAAAAATCCCTAAAGGCCATGGGTAAGGCCTGAATGCTGCTTGCTCCACGCTGCCAAAATCAGCTGGACATTTACTGCTGGCCTCAGAGAAGGTGCAGCCAGAGAAAGGGGGGTAGGGGGAGGTAAAGTCACTCAGCTCAAGCATGTATTGTTTAAATTATTCACTCTCTTCTAAAACAGACCATTGAATAATACATTGTGGTCACTTTTATTTTTAAATTCTTGCCCTTAGGCTGAGGTTAAAATGATGTCCTAAAATGCCACTTGCACTCAGGTTCCTCTGCAAATGCCCCCAAGCAGGGCCTTAGTCCTGCTCTACTCACCTGTGTTTCATGGCTCTGGGTCCTGTGTTGGGCAGAGTCAGCTCCAAGTCCTGCCCAGTCAGGTCCCCCACACCTCCAGTACCAGGAGACTGATTTAAACAACCCCAAAGCACTAAAAGTAGCAACCTTGGCCTTGTTTCTATTGGCTTTTTCCATTGCTGGCCAAGCTCTCCAGAGTCACTTGTCAACAGCTTTGTTCCTTCTTCATTAATGAGAAGTTTTGACCTAATTGCACTAATCCCTGAGTTTATGGAAAACCTCTGAAGTGCCCTACACAGTCACAACATGGAGCAGTGGATGGAGCACAGTAACTTGTTCTCCCTTTCTTTCCTATCCTGTTGCTATGACATGCTCACACAGTGATTTCTGTGTTTGGAGAGAATTTCTACTTGAGACACCTGTAGTTCAGGTGGGTTTTGCAGTTTTATTTAAAGGACAGGGGCAGTCAGAAGAAAATACCTCTGCATCACACTTACCTGCTTCTCAATTTCTGCTTCATGTTTAATAGTAATAATATAAACCAAATCCCCCAAGAACTGTTTGAGAGCCTGACATTTATGCATTGTATGCAGGAATGATTTAGCATTTAAAAACAAAATAAATCTCTCTGTGTAAGGTGGTTCATTATTCTAACTGATTGGAAATGAGACAAATGTGAATGTTTAGTGAGGCTCCTTTTAAAACAAAACTTCCCTTCTGTCGATGAACTGTCCTCCTCCACAGAGCAGTGAAAGCTGCCTGAGCATCCAGCAGGATAATTAGTTATTCTTTGGGAAATGCCTTCAAATGCACCAGTGTTAAATCCTTCTGGGTTCTTTTATTAATATTCGGCTTGTGCAAGAAGGATGCAATCTCAATAGCCAGCCCTCTGAGATCTATGAACATCCTGACAGAGGCAGCTGAGGATGCTGATTCTGGAAAGCCCGGGGTGTGCTGAGCCCTGAGCCCTGGGCCTGGCCATCCAGCAGTGCTTGGGTGGCTTCTGGGGCAGCTGCTGCTGGCATCACCTCTGGAAGGGTCAGGCAAAAACCAGTCAGTGCAAGGTTGTGGTTCCCCAGGGCATGGGCTGGAGCAGGGACAAAGGAGCTGCTGGTGACAAGGGACAGCCCTGCACACCTTGGGGAGCCCTCACCTCCCAGGCACAGAAGGGTTCTGGGACACAGCCATGCTCAGCACAGACATTACATCTGTGATGGGAGACCTGGAGCAGGAGAATCCCCAACAGGCCAAGAGAGTCTCTGGGAGCAGGAGGTGTCTGCAGCAGAGGGCAGAACAGGGCTGTGCCCCATGGTGAGCAGAACGTGCACCTGGGGAACATCAGGCACTCCTCTTCTGCAGGATGAGGCTCAAAAAACCCCAGGGGCCTGGTGGGTACTTGGAGAAAGTGGCTGTAAAGACAGAAAATCCTTTGGTTTGCACTTTTTTCTCCTTGCCATGGAGTGCAGTGACCTTTCCTTAATGAGAGAGAAGAAGCCTGAGAGGGAGGGAGGGGGAGGAAGAAGATGCTGTGGAGGAAATGTCAGCCAGCAGAGGTGGTGCCTGTCCTGCTGCACGGTGGCTGAGCACCTCAGTAGCCTGCTGGCAGCCCCAGAGCCACCCTGCCTGGGATGGAGACTCTTCACATTCCTTTGTTCCAGGGTCTCCTCCCTTGTCAGCACTTGGTGCTTGCTGGGGCTGCTCCAAATCCACTGGCTCCAGCAATGAGCCAGTGTTGATGAGGGAGAGGAGCTCTCTGTCCCTACAATTTATTGAGCTTTTGGGTATAGAAGCTGACACTGGGCCACTCATTTCCTCTTTTACCCACAAAATGGTGTTTGAGGTGCAGTCCAGCACTTGTGATACCTTTGGAATGCCTCATTACCCTGCGACTGGAGACAGCTTCTGCACGAGCCCAGCAGCAATAGTCCTCTATTATGTCTCTTCACAGAGTTTTTGCATATAATATTAAACATTAAAATAATTTAATAAGGCATAAATCAAGTTTTACTATGGTGCCACTGCGCAGGAAAAAAAGCACTCCAGGAATTGCACCTGAATACATCGTGGCCTCCTCTGGAGTGGGAACAATTTATACATTCAATATAACTTCCCTTGGTTCTGCTGTAAATCCCATCTCAGAGCTGTGTGCTCTCCTCATTGTACAGCGGGACTTTGTCAGCTTTGCAGCCCCACAGCTCTTCCTTGGGGCTGCCTGGGCTGCACAGGTCCAGTGTGGCTCTGCCCTGTGCCCCTGCTCTGTGCACCCACCACCCCTGCTCCAGCAGCTCCACAGCTGGTGCTGGGCTGTTGAGCCTTGCAGGGGAGTGGGAGTGCTGCATCTCCCTGGAGTGATATCCAGAGTGCCCCTGTGCCTGCTCCAAAGCTGTCAGGCTGCTCCCACTGTGTGGAGCTGATCCACAGCTCTGTGATTGCACATCCCACCTCTCTGTGTGAGCGGGGTGCCCGAGGTGTGGCAGCCCTGGGCTGGTAATTTTTGGCAGCACTTTATTTCCATAGGTGAATGCTCTGGGCTGGTCCCTTCTGGGCTGGCTCCTGGCAATGTCTCCTCTGTTGATTAATCACCAGGAGATGATAAATGAAAATATCAGCTTGAGACATGCCTGCCCTGTGCTCCCAGCAGAGGCAGCAGTGCATGGTGAACAGTTTTCTCCCATCCCTTCTGTTTGATTCCCTCTGCAGAGCTGCCTCTCAGTGATCCTCAGGAGCTTTTCCAGGGCTCAGCCCCCCTCACTGGGTGCTGGGGAAGAGAGGGGTGCTGCAGGGTGGGCACTGCTGAGGAGTGCTATGAGAGCCTTCCTCCGTGAGGGCTGCATCCCACCCCCAGTGTGCCCCTAACTGCAGCACACTGTGTGTCTCACCCTCTTATGCTCTGTTTTGGGTTCTCCAGAGATGGAGGGTGTGTGGAGGAGCTTTTGAGCCACACCAACTGTGTCTGTGCACTTCTAATTTTACAAAGGATGCAAAATCCTTCAAGTGACTGCATGGTTAGCTATGAGGAAGCTGCTCCCTGCAAAACCTGTGCCTCATCCACAGTTAAGAGCTCTTTTGGGAAAGTTTGGATCTGGATGGGATTTTGTCCCATGAAATATTCTGCAATTTTTTGGCCTTTAACAGGAGAGAAGATTTACCAAACCCTCTGTAAAAAAAGAGGAGATCTCTAGAACTGAAGCTCAGAGATGTTCCAAGGCTCTGGGAGATATTTCTGATGTGTGACTGAAACCAGTACATACTTGGAAAAAAGTTCTAGGTCTGAAGTATCTCATTTTGGACAGGGAAAGTGATTTGTCTGTGCATTCTTGATGTACAGCCCTATTGGCATCTGCAGTGTCTTTAAGTGATGTATCTCTCTGAAGGCTTCACTGCTTCTGCTGTGTGATCTGCTCCCAACAAACTCCAGAGAGCGAGTGATTTATCAGCCACTGCTTTTGAGGGTGAGGAAAAGGCTAATGCTTTATGGATCTATCAGCATTCCTGTATGGCACACAGAATACAATATCCTGCCAAAGTGGGGAGGGATGTCTGCTACCTGGCAATCCATCATCTCTCCCAGTGCCCCATGGCAAATGCACTTTTCTTTTTTCCATCAGGCTATGTGCAAGTACTGTCATATAGTGAAGAGCTTCTCCCTTCTCCTCCTCCACAAATGGTTATGAAAACCTGAAAGTGCAGCTTCTGCAGGGTGCAGAACAAGATGGGAAGGGTCATTTTGACAGGGAGAAGACGTCACTGCCTGCAGATCCTGGTTCCAGCAGGACCAAAGAGATCTCAGGCAATGCAGCTGTGCCATAGACAACAAAACAGAGCACAGCAGGGATGAGAAACCCAGGCCAAACACACCCATGTAGACTGCCAGGTATGTGCCAAAACCACACAGGTGTGTCAGCAGATGCTCCAGGATTTTCTTTTCTCCCTTGCCGCACAGTGATTTCCTCTGTTATAGGCATGGCTCAGCTGACCTTGTCCCCATGGAGCTCATCCATCCCATCCACAGAGTAAGTGAAATGTGTTTGTAACCTGGTGAGCATCTACTGGGGAGTATGAATCCCTCTCCTACATCTCTCCTTGGTGTTTTAATTGATTCAGGGTTTTCCCAGTGGAGAACTTCATAAGAGCATTTGATAAAATCAGCTGCACACGATCCTGCCTCTCATTACTCACAGGCTTGAGGCAGGTAGATGATTAAGTGAATTTTTTACGGTGTGAGCAGTTGTAACAAGGGAAATTATCATCCTGGATATGAGACAATGACTTGGCTCTTACTACATCTGCTGGCAGACAACTAACCCAGTGACTTTGCCTCTGATCTTGGAGCAAGCCTTCTGCTTTCTCCTCCAGGACAAACCTGCATTTGCTACCCTCCCATTAAAAGGACAAGCCATATGGATGTGCTTGTGCTCAGGAAAACAGCTTCAGATGTTCATGGGGCTGATGTTGCAGCTCTGATGGAAGTCAGAGGGTCTGCACGTCACCTGGGAATGCTTCTGCAGACACTGTGGGGGGAGAGCATCCTTTGGGCTTGGGGCTGGAGGTGCCATGGAACATGACAGTATTGTTGGTCCATGGATGGGATGGGATTCACCCCTTATTTCCATTTAGCTGCATCCTAGACTTTATTACCAAGAAAAGTCAGTAATGCTAGAGTGAAAACTGGGGAAAATGAGTTTCTATTAGGGAAAGTTTCCAGTTAAAATGTGAGTTCTTTTTCTTCCTGCCAGCAGATTTTGGGTACAACTCAGAAAAATGACTGAAAGAAAAGGTTGCCACTTGGTTTTGTTACATGTTTCTAGAAGCTTTAACTCGCTTTTGACACATCTCCTTGTTGATAAATATACTTTATTTTCGCAGGGAGTCATTGTCGAGATAATGTCAGATCCCACTGTGCAGCCAGATCCAGTAAAGAGCAGTAATGTTGTTTTCTAATTTGTTTGAAATCCTAAAGCACTCCCTCATCTGAGCAGAGATACCTAAATGGCACCTATTTGGCACGGGGTGTAATTCTTTGCTCTAATGGCATGCTTGACAGTATCTGTATACTTACCTGGAACAGCACAAGCCTCCTGTACCTAAATGAAATACACACAGCAGGTCTGAAGATGAACACAGGAGATGCTTGAATGCCTTTTAGACAACTCTAATTCAGGCCATAAACATAATATAGATTGCAATATTGTATATAAAGGAGTGCTTCAAATACCAGCCTTTGTGTTCTGCAATTCAGCCCAATTGATTCCTGACCTAACACAGTGCTGTACCCGAAACTGTTGCATAAACATAACAAATCCATCACCAAATCAATGAAGGAGGCGCAGAAGAGGTGTGGCAGCTCTCCGGGGTGATGTGGCTCCCGTCAGCCTCAGCCTGTGTGCTGGTGTTCCATGTAGGGCACCAGGAGAAATGAAAATGGGTAAAGGATGGCTCCTCATCCGTATCACTGAGCACACGCCCGCCCTCTGCTCTGCTGAAACCAGGCACAATTTGCATTGAAGAGCACCTGCACCTCTGAACAAAATGAAATTTCTGGATTTCTCTGAATTCCTGCAAAGCAGGACTTCTTGCTGCCCGGTTAATGGGAATTTTGTCAGTCATGCTTACTAGAAACAATAAAGGGATAATAAATAGTGCAGTCTGTGGACAGCAACAGGCTCCGACAATCCATTAAGCAACGAGACGTGTTGCACATTCCAGCTTATTAGACGCATATCCATAATATATTTTAACAATCTCTCCCTGGCAGGCATTTTCCTAGAACAAATACACAGTTTGGACTTCCATTTTTCACCCCTGTTCAAAATTTCAGAGTGAAAAAGAGCTGGTAGCGAGCCATTAGCAATAATTTGATCCTGCATTTGCGCTGGAAATTTTAAATAGATTTTTCTTCTGTTCTTCTGCTTGTACTTGCTCTGTCATTGTTTTTCTGTGCATGGTGCAGGCTGGGGGCGAGCAGTGAGGAGACTGCCTGGGCAATCACTATTTTGGCAGTTTTTCATACACGACCCTTGCTGTTTTTAGAGTCTTTCCTCACCCCACCTTCTTGCTTCCCACTTTGTACAGCTGCTTGCTGAGTGATGAGCAGCATGGGCCCCCTCCAGCTGAGGGTGCAATGTTGATATTTAGGGTCTTTTGCTGGTGGGATGGAGCTGGAATGTCCTTTCAGCTGGGGGACACAGGATCTGACCAGGACTGTGAGACCCTGGGGGACTTCAGCTCAGTGAGCGAGGCATCCCCGACGACTGCATCTGGAAACTGGTGCAGAAATGGTCGCGCTGGAGGAGCACAACCTGCTCATGTAGAGCTGCCTGTTTCCAGGTAGCTCCTCGGGTGATTTGTCCTGCGCACACCCAACAGCACCCCAGACCCGTGGCACTCCTGGGCATTCTGGAGACTGGGCTATCCAGATTTCAGCGCTGCCCCGGGGGTGCTCAGTGATGCTTACAGCCCCGCGCTCAGCACCACTCCGCCCTCATGGCCGAGTTTCCGGGTGAGTCCCACTCTGTCCCTCAACCTCACGGGATGGGTCCAGCGCAGTGTGTGGAACCTCGCCCTCCCTTGCAGCCCCGGCTGGCAAGGGCTCAAGAGACGCTCTATTCACTCGCGGTGCAGCCCTGTGAACTCGCGCAACCCGGGCAAACCAGGCACCGCGCGCCCCACCTCCCACGGCAGTGCGCCCGTGGGGCTACGCAGGGTGGGCACCGCACAGGCAGCGAGCGAGGGGGCACCGGGAGCGGCGCTGCGAGCGGTGTGAGCCCGCGGCTGTGCCGGTGCCGGGATCAGTGTCCGTGCCGGGGTCGGGATCAGGGTGGGGGTCGGGATCACTGTCCGTGCCGGGATTAGGGTCGGGGTCGGGGTCGGCGTCGGTGCCGGGATCAGTGTCCGTGCCAGGGCTGGTGTCGGGGTCAGGGATCAGTGTCCGTGCCGGGATCAGGGTCCGGGCCGGTGCCGGTACCGGGCGGGATGGCGCGCACAGGTGCGGGGCGGGGCGGGCGTGGCGCGGGGTGGGCGAGGCCGCCCCGCGGTGCCCAATGAGCGCCGGGGCGGTGCCGCGCGCGGGGCGAGTTTCCCGCGGGCGGGGGGCGGGCGCCAATCAGGGCCGGGGCGGGGCGCGCGCGGGGCCGGGACCGGCGCCCCGGGAGCGCCGCGCGAGGCGCGGGCCGAGCTCCGCTCCGCTGCTCCCGGTCCCGGCGCGTCCCGGCACGGCGGGCATGCCCGCTGGCAGCGCCTAGAGGAGCGCCCCGCTGGCCCGGGAGGATGTCGGGGAGCGGCGGAGTGCTGCTGCTGCTGGCGGCCGCGCTGCTCGGTGCCCCGGGGGCCGCGCAGCCGGCGGGGGAAGCCGCCTGCCGCCCGGTCCGCGCCGCCTTCCAGGTGCTGCAGCCCGGAGCCAAGTGGGTGCCCGAGAGCCCCGTGCCAGGTGAGAGCGCTCTCCCCGTGGTGTCCTGCCGGTCGTCGTCGTCTCTCCGGGGGTCGCCGGGGCCGTTCGGCTGCGGGGTCGCCGTGCGGCTGCGGGACGCTGCGGAGCCGGGTGCGGGCTGCCCGCTCTCCCGCGGGGAGCTGCCCTCCCCCGGCGGCAGCGGCTGCCGTTCGCTCGGTGCCGGCGCGTATCGGATGTGGGGATAACACGGAGCCGGTGATTACATAGCGGTAATGGGAGCCCGCTGGAGAGCGGGTCTTTTTTGCGCTCGGTTTGTTTAGGGGTGTTTTTCACCCCGGGTGGCCGAGGCGAGCTCGGGCTGTCGGGCAGAGCCGCGGCGCTGCCGGAGGGACCAGCCCGCCCCGTCCTCGCTTGCCGCTGTCGGGATCCGGTGCGCGGTCCCCGGGAACTCGCGGCGTCCCCGCCGGCCAGCGGAGGCTCCGTGCGCCCGTCACGTCTCTGCAGGTCCCGGCTCTGCCAGAGCCGCTTCCCTCTGCCCGGGGCGTTCCAGGATCCGAGGCAATCCCGCCCTGTAGGGCTGCTCCGACAGCATCCAAACCCTCATCCCAGCCTGAGCCCGGGGCTGCCGCAGCTCCGGAGGATGGGGCTGGAAGGAGGCAGCGCGGCGTTCCCCGGGCTGTGCGGGCACCGTGCGGGTGGGAGCCTGGCAGGTCTGGGAGAGCTGTTATTCCGCTCTGCAGTTCCCATTACAGGTGGCTGCCGGGGTGGTACCGCACCAAACCTCACCACCTACCCGCTGCGAGGTGCTTTCTGTATATATGCCTCATTCCTCTTTTAAAATGTAAGGGAAATACTTGAATTCCTTGCCTTCTAAAGGTTCCTTGCAGGTTTTTGGGGGCTAGGGAGTGTCGGTGCTCCAGGTGGTGGCTGTGTGCCGGTAGTGTGTGTGTACACAGACGGATCGGGTTCAGGGCTGCGTTCCGGTGCTGCTGTGTTGGGCTCAACACGCAGCCGAGAACGCCTGCCCTGAAAAGCTTGTGATCAAAGTATGAAAAGGGAGAGATAACAGGCAAACGTGGCAGGCAGGGGAGGTGCAATGAGATCATCGCCAGCGGTGGCTGCTTTTAATAACGATGTGTTGAGTTGGGTTTCTTGCATTCGGTGTCGCACAGGCCAGAAGCACTGGGGTTCCTTCAGCTGTGATCTGCTGCAGCACAGGAGAGGCAGCGAGGGGGAAATGCGGTGCTCAGAGCTGGGACTGTGAGGTATTGTGGCTGCTGCTGTAAATCCCAAGTCTTTTGGACTGTAGCAATACCTCAGCTTATCAAAAACTCTGAGAGATATGAGGGGAGTTTAGATGTTAGTCCTGGTGAGAGTTTCCTATCTCTACTGTCCTTACATTCTGGTCTCATGTAAATTTCAACACTTAATGCTCCTTTCAGACCAGCTGCAGGAACAGCATCTCTTCTCTCTGTCCCACACGGCCTCAGTCTCCTGGTCGGTAAGGAAGGGGCACTGGAAATACTTTCCAGTGAAATGTTTGCATGAAGAGTTGCAGGAAAGAGCTGCTCTTATCACCACTGAATTGACAAATTCTGTTTGTCAGAAGGAAGTTGTTTCTTTGAAAGCCAGCGAGATTCTTGCTTTGATTCCTAAGTAACTTTGCTGAGTATGTTTTTACACACTCCAGGGAGGTGATGGAGGTGGGAGCAGGTTCCTGGAGAATGACTCCCATTGTACTGAGGGGCTGCCATGCTGCAATGGGATCAGTCCTTCCCCAGAAAGCAGCAGCATCCTCCAGCCTGGCCTGCCTGTGATTGCAGTGGGTGTTTTTGCCCTGGTATCTTCCCTTCCCAGCAGGGTTCAGGTTGCTGGGGTTCCTCAGGTACGTTCTCAGTCCCCTGTGAGCCCCAGGTGCATCCCTGATAGCCAGGAGGAGAAAGGAGCTCTCTGCAGAGCCTGTGGGCAGCTGAATCAATACCTCCTAACAGGGCTGGTGTTTCAAGTGAATGCTTCCAGCTTGTTACAATGATAAAGTTCCCACATATCAAATCGAAAGTGGATTTTACATTTGCCTAAGTACATAAACTTGATCATAATTAAAGCAATGACTGCTTGCTTATACCTTGGATCTGGCCCATCCTGCCTGACTCTGTGTGGTAATTACACTTCAGAGCACTTGCTTCTCCTAGTAGCAGCTGCATAAATCTCTGTAATAGGGGAACATCACTCAAGGACTATTTTCCAGGCATCTGTTTATTACTTTTTTTTTCCTTTCATACATCTGTCAATTAAAAAAAAGTTTTGGAGTTCCCAGCCACAAATCACCATGGAATCAATTCCGAGAACCTTTCCCAATGGATCACACCACTCTGGAGAAACTGAAGTTAAAAAATCCACATTTTAAATAAGTTGTTTATTTTTTTTTGACACAATTGTTCCTGGAAGCCCCATTTTGCATTATGAGCCGTTGTTGCTGAAGGAGTAAGTAGTGGAAATGCTGCTGAGTTGCAGCACACTCAGAAGAAATGTCCCACAGCTCAGTTTTACTGCATCAGCACGCGTGGGCTGGAGGGACACGGGCACAGCAAGCTCTGTAGGAGAGCTCTGAAGTAGACAGAGACCACACTTCTAATTTTAAAAAAACCCAAAAAAAGGCATTTCTGGTAAATGTGAGGGAAGTGTCATGCTGTTTCGTGAGCAGTGTTGATGTTCTGGGAGTAGCTGCAGGCAGTGAGAAGCTCCTCTGGTCCTGCAGAGGAGGACCAGAAAATCCTGCAGACCAGGATTTTCACACTCTGGAGTGTGCTTTGGCCAGCTTAGAGGTGGGGAACAGCAAAGCCTAACTGCTGTCAGCTGTGGCTGGCTGTTCTGAGGGGTGGGAGGGTGTAATTCATGGCAACACCTCTACTGGACCTGGATAAGAGATCTTGAGCTGGAGAGAGTGAAGGCAGGGTGATGGGAGAGTGCTTTTCCTGGGTTTTGATGGAGATGAGACTGAATGCCAGCTCCTGAGCCAGCCTGTGCTTCTGTGCTGGGGTAGCTTCATGCTCAGTAATAAGTAAATTCTCTTTTTGCTATGTTGCCTGTCTTGGTTTTCTTCCTCCATTTGTCTTTTCTCTGCATAATTTCTCCTATCTATAAACAGCAGCTTGAATTTCCATTTCTGCTGCTCTGTTTTTCTCCCCTCTCTGCCATTTGGGTTTCTCTGTATTGGTGGTGACAGGTAATTGGGCTGGTTCCTGTGGGTAGAGGGGAAGGGGTGAGCTGGTGCCTTGGCAGGATGGGGACAGGGGATGGGTGCCTCTGCTCTGGAACAGTGGAAAACTGAGGAATATTTATCTTGACAGAAATATCTGCTGGCAGGTCTGTTTTCCTTCTCCCACAGCAAAGTGTTATTTCCAGCTTTTTGTTCATTTTCTTTGATGGAAGCAAATATGGATTCACCCTAAGAAAATAGGAGATTAACCTTTTGGAGTTGAGGTGTAATGCTTTTACAAGTGGCTGGCTGAGCATGTCAAGCTTTCTTCTCTCTTTTTTTTTTTTTGGCAGCTGGTGTGTGCCAATGTGCAGTTGAAAAATTAAAAATCCCAACTCTTCCTGCTGAACTCAATGTGCCTTTGCTCATGAGCTGGTTCCCTTTGTACTCCTGCTCTTTTATTCTGTTTTTCCTGAGTGGGACTAATGATGCTCCTCCCTGTGCAGCCTTTCCATTTAGCTTAGCACGGTGGTTTAAAAGCTTAGTTTACTAGATAATTGAGTTTTCTGTTCTTAATTATTTCAGGCCTGCAAGTTGCTCTCTTGATAGTTGAGAGTAGGAGCAGAACCCTAAAATTTAGTAACCTCCCCAGGCAGTGGTTTTATAGTGAGATCATTAATTTTATTTTTTTTTCCCAGGGGTTAACTTTAACAACATCCTGAACAGTGTTCTTCCTGCTCTTTGGAATGGCTGTGGGATGCGTGCATGTGACTGTAACAAATCTGTGTGGGGGGAGTGGGTGCCCAAAGTTAACTCCACTGATGACAGTGTTTGTACATTTGTTAGGAGGAAAGTTTTACTCTGTAAAACCTATTTTTCACTGTAATGCCTTCTTTTAAAAGATGTGTTTTTATAGTGTGTTATATTTGCATGAGAATAATCTGGCCAACATTGTAAGACCAGGGGAGGAATCCAGAGTCAGATGGTCTTGTGAAACACAAGATGGAATAGAAAATAAAGGATAATTAAGCAGTAATAAATATCCCATGTACTATGCATAGTGTTCCAACTTAAATCACCTATTGAATGAGTTGGTTTATAATTTATATCTCTTTAATTAGGTTTATAAAGATCAGCATTAAATCTGGGTTCTAAACAGTTGCACATCCTTTCCCTCCCCCTAGATGCTGAGCATTAAAAGGCACTGACAGATGTACAAGCCCCGATCACATAATTTAAAAGGTTCTTAATAAAAAAGTATTGAAAAAGCTGGGGGAAAATCCACTATATTTAAATGTTGAGTCACTGCTTTTATCTATTTAAAGCATGACGCTGGTTGTAAAACAATTGGAGGAGGAAAATTGACCCAAAACAGCATATTTCTTGTGGGTAATAGTACCAAATTGGTGAGTTAAGAGGGTGGGAGGAACTCCTCTGACACTTGCAGACTGCAGAAGACGAAGCTGCCACTGCCTGGAGTAGCAGAGCCCCCTCACGTGGGGAGGAGGCTGCAGGACTGTGGCGTTAAGCAGGGACAGGTTCTTATTTTGGCAATGCCTGGGGTAAGTTTGGGGGAAATGTTAATCTGATTTAAGCTGCCATTGGATCTGGGTGGGAAGGCTCGTGTGCCTCAGTGTGCACAGCTTGCCTGCCTGTATCTGATGACAGGGTTGAAGCTATCCTGGGATGCTTAAAATCAAAGGAAAATCCTTCAGCCTTGTGAAGGAGTCCACAACTCCCCCTAGATGCTCTTGGGGGTTTTTATTTTTGACATTTAATCCACTGAAATGATTCTCACTTCTGCTGTACTCACCACCTATCTGCGGGAATAATTGTACATCAAAGTCAAATGTAATGGTTTAAATTCACTGCCAGTAAAAATTCCCTGTCGGGAGGAGGAAGAGGCAGGGTGCTACTGAAATTAGTGCAGCTTTAGAGTTTATTTCTGTCAGCTGGGAGCCTATGCAAAATTGCTGGAGCATTTACACTGCTGTTCCCCAAGATGGCATAAATGGCACGGTTCTGATGGAGCCTGGTGCTGCTGCACCCATGGAAGGGGCTGCAGCCAGTGCCTTCTCAGCCGTGGGAGTTGGGTGTCAGAGGGTCAGGCTGCTGTGCTTGGCATCTCATCATCTCACTAATCTTGCCAAGATTGGTATGTGAGCATCCGAATGCCATTTAACAAAACGGTTGCAGTAATTTGAGGGACACTTTCTTTCTGGAAATGAGTTTGTAGTGATTTATAGCAAAAGGAGAAGGTTGTTTGCAAGGGCTGAGACTGGCATTACAAGGTGTAATGACTTGAAACTTTAAGAAAAAGGGGTTGTGTAGGTTGGGAGATAAAAATGGTCTTAACAGTGAAGGGCCATTAGGCAGCGGAATGGGCTTTGCTATCTCACGAGCCGGAGTATGGCTGGAGGTGTTTGTGTTAGATAAAATGCTCAGAGGGGGTGGATGGGGAGCCTGAGGTAGGATTTGATGACTCACAGGACCTTTTCCCGTGCATTTTTTTGGAGGCAGAAACGTGTGGCACCCTAATTCATTTACTGCCGGCGTCTGCTCCGTGGGCTTGCTGAGCGTTCCCAGGCGTCTCCGCATCCTTCACGCGTGGTCTGCGAGCCCTTGGGGCTCCCGGGGGGCTGCAGCTGAGTGCAGAAGAGGCTCCTTCGAGCAATGGCATGAGTAAACCCCAAATACATTGGCAGGTCAAAAGCTTTGTCTCTGTTCCATCTGTGTCTGTGGGGCTGGGGTCAGCGGGGTGGGTTGGTGGCTCCTGGGGGGCTGGCATTGAAACCTCCCGTCCCTGCTGCTCCTGGGGGATTTGGAGATGGAGTGTTTGAGCCAGCTCGCCATCTGGGAGAGCCATACACAGAAAAGAGCTGGCAGATGGGAGTCAGGCCCCATTCCCTGTCCCTCTGTAGCAGCACTGTGCCAAGAAGGAGCTCGTCTCTGGTACCTTCCAAGAGCCTGCCCTGCCTGTGTTGTCCTGTTGTGTTTACCGTGACGTTTCTTTCCGTGTTAGTTGGCTGTCTCTGTAAAACATTTTGAGCTAATTCCCAGGCTTTTTCCTCCTCCTCTGTGATTGCTCTGATACAGCATGTGTCTTTTTACTGCACAAAAATAAAGATCCATTTAAGGGGAGAAGTTGGCTTAATTGCTAAAAAGAAGAATGGGATGTGAGTAGATGACCTTGCTGCTTCCTATCCTTGGCTTTAACTTGCAGAGACCTCTTAATTGCCAACTCTCAGATTTTCTATATTGGTATTTCCATTAATCATGGAAGGATTTTTATTTTATAATTTGAAATGTGTCCTAATATAATAAATGTAGGAGGAAATAAGCTTTGTATTAAAAAGAAATTTATGGGCGTACTGTCGTGTTAAAGAGACCATGCTAAGCCTTTTTGTGGTGTAAATTGAGTTGGGTTTGACTTTAAAAAACCTCTTTAACTTGCTGTTATACAACTGCTTCTCTCATTAATGCAGTATCTTGCTGTTATGTGGTTTTATGGTCCCTTTTATTTTTTCAATGCATGAAATACCTGTCGCTGTGCTCCTCTGGAGTGGGTGAGTTCACAAATCACTGAGCCTTGAGCTTGAGACATTGGTGGTGCTGGTTCTGTGCCAGAGGGCTTGAGGAAGGGATTTGTTGGGCATCCTGCTTTTCAGAAGGGGAAACTGAGGCAGCGGGGAGTGATGGAGCCAGGATGGGGGTGTGGACCCTCTCTCCCTCTTTGCATGAGTTTTTTTTTGCAGCAACAGCAGGGCCTGCACTGGTTAAATCTCCTTTACCCACATGCATTGCATGTTGTAGATGAAGTGTTTCATGTTCCTTTTCCCATGCTGTGCCAGGGAAGGGGTAGGGCTGGAGGGAGGAAAATTTCTGCTGTCGCTGCTCCTGAGCCCTGACAGCTGGTTTTCCCTTGGCACCATGCATGACTCTTCTTCAGGAGGCACACGATTCAACTGACATTAATATTAATCCTGTTCTTCTAGACTACACTTGCAAAAGTGACTTTTGACACTTTCTAGTAATTAGGGAGGGAGTGGATGTGGTAAAAGACTCTTGTGAAGGAGAGAAGACAGGAACCTGAAAGGAAGCGTAATCCTTCCAGAGCAAAGATGTAAATTACCAAAGTAGCTTTTACTGAGGAAAAACCCTCTATAACCAGCAGGAAGGCAGAGTGAGAGGTGTGAGGAGCCTTCACTCTGTCAGGGCTGTTGGTCACTGGCCTGGGAGCTGCTTCCCAATCCAGGTTCCTGGCAGAGATGAACCTAGCAGGGAACTGCTTCTGCTTTGGGTGGCGGACAATGAAATGTGGGTGCTGGCTGTTCTCTGACCCTGGATAGCCACTTGTAATGGAGCTGGTTTCTGCTGTTTGAGTTTGTAAGAGCAGCATCAGATTAGATGTGTTTTGCGTAAGGAGAGCTATTTGCTTTGATACGAGCTTGTTGCTCTGCTTGTGTGTTTGGAGCCTCAGCTTGCTCTTAAAAGTTGATGGAAGATGGGGCCTTTTATTGCTACTTTCAGCTCTTCTGTTTCATCTTCTCTTGTCTGAGCCTAGAAAGATTTCTATTTTCTTCCCCAGATTTTATTTATTTTTAGCTAACAACACTTCTCTTGAAGTTGTCTACTTTCTCCATGAATAAATGCTTTGGGAATGTCAAAAAAAGAAGTTTAGTATCACTGAGCAGTGCTGGAGGTGCCACAGCAAATGGTGTCCCTCTGGCCTTTGTCTCCTGGCTATTGTCCCATCCTGGTGAATGGGTGAAGGTGCGGCAGAAGAGGCTCTTGCCTTGTGCAGTGCTCAGAGCATCCCTCAGGATCTGTCCCTCTGCAGCAGCACATCCACGAGTGAAGCAATGGGCCTTGTGCTTTGCCTGTTGCAATGGAGGAAGGACGGAATGGGGACATTTGGTTGTACAGTTTAAAAGTCAGCTAAAAAGCCACATAAATCATTATAGTTGTGTCCTTCTGCTATTACTGTTGTTGCTGGGGATACAATAGGGTAGAAATTGCAGGCAAATAGCACTCTTACTTCCAAATTACTTCAAGTCTTCATGCAAATCACAAGCCTATCCTCCTTGATGTACTCCATCCATCGCTCTATTCACTGTAAATCCACAGCCTCAAATCCTGTCTCTGTTTTATACCTCCCACTCCATATTTATTGCCTGCCTGTGACTCCTCACTGCTGTGGGCAGACAGGGGACAGCAGGGTGAGCCTGGATCACTCTGCTTGGCACTGGCACATCAGTGCTTGGGATGTGTGGGAGCTGGAGCAGGCACAGCCCTCAGGAGCCACTGCTCAGCAATCTGAGCTCTGCCTTATCCACACTTTCCTTTGGCCAAGCTGCTTGCTCAGGACAAATTCCAGAAATGCCATCAATTTGCCCAAACAGTAATTGCAGCCATAGTGATGCTTGGAGTTGGTTTCCTCTCCTAATGTGAATTGTCTGTTTCTTCTGTGCCTCTCCAGGGACTGATCTGCAGGTCTGTATCCCCAAGGGCTCCACGTGCTGCACAAGGAAGATGGAGGAGAAGTACCAGGCAGCTGCCAGGCTGAACATGGAGCAGCTGCTGCAGTCTGCCAGCATGGAGCTGAAATTCCTTGTCATCCAGAATGCTGCTGTCTTCCAAGGTGAGCTGTGATATTGTTGGGGTGCTCAGGATGAAGGGGGAATTGCTGAATTTGACTCCATGCTCTTAGAAGGCTAATTTATTATTATATCTTACTGTATTAAATTAAAGAATGCTATACTAAAACTATACTAAAGAATAAAGGATACATCAGAAGGCTTAACAAGATACTAATAAAAAACTTGTGACTGACTTCTTAGAGTCTGACACAGCTGAACAGTGATTGGTCATTAACTAAACACAATTCACATGAAACCAATCAAACGTGCACCTGAAGTAAACACAATTCACATGAAACCAATCAAACGTGCACCTGAAGTAAACACAATTCACATGAAACCAATCAAACGTGCACCTGTTGGTAAACAATCTCCAGACCACATTCCAAAGCAGCAAAACACAGGAGGAGCAAATCAGATAATTATTATTTTCATTTTTCTCTGAGGGTTCTCAGCTTCCCAGGAGAAGAAATCCTGGTGAAGGGATTTTTCAGAAAATGACAGTGACAGTGAGCACTGGGGGTGCTCCACTCACCTGCAGGAGGAGGCAGCATTTCTGCTCCTCTTCCTCAGTGCTGGGCAATTGGAAGTGCAAGTGGCTGGAAGCTTTCTGTTTGCTTGTTTTCATGTGTTTGTAGATATTATAGATGCCTGTTTATGATTAGGAATATACCTGGTTTGCTCTGTGGTTGCTCTGCAGGGCTTGTCTTAAATATTCCTGCAGCTTGTAAGAATGAATGGAAATTTAAAGGCTAAACTTCTTGAGTTGCAAATTAAAAAAAAAAAAAACCAAAACAAAAAATCCCACCTTTCCAAGAACGAAAGTCTCTGTGCAAGTATTGTCTGGTCTGACTCTGTCAGTCCCAAAATAGGGGCTGCAGGGAGGTGGTCTTGTTGTCACCTCAGTGTAATGCTTGGTGAGATCTGCCTGAGCTGTGTGTATTGTTATTGTTATCCCCTGCACAACAAAGTTGATTATTCTATGGGAAAGGTGGCAGAGGCTGCTGGTTCCCAAATGTGCTCCCTGGTGCCCTGTGGGGCATTTGAGTATTGGTGACCCTGTGCTCTGCTGTCTGGGGCAGCTCTCTTTCTAATGATAATATGATGGTTTTGTTTGTTTGCTTGGTTTTTCTTTTTTTTTTGCAAAATGGATCTTTAGATATTTTTTTTTAGTGTTGATTCACACTAGTTTGTGCCACTTAAATCTGCAATAATTTTTTAGGGCCTTATGGTTAATGTGCAGTGAAATGATTGCTTATTTGTTGAGTGCTGTCCTATTGAGGTTCCATCATTCTGTATTAATGGTGTTTTTGCCTGTATTTAAAAAAGAAGTCATGGGCAACCAAGCGTTTTTTCCTTCATGATGATATTTTTGCAGAATAATTGATTTATTTTTGTTTATGCCTCACTAGTAGCAAGACCAAGACCTGCTGAAGCCTGTGAGATCAGGGCAGAGCCACAACTGACTGATGAAGTTTAATACGTTGTTTTTCTCAATGTAAGATCAAATGAATTGCTGAGGAGATAACAGCACTTTTTTCCCCCAGTAATTCTTAATGCAGTTACCATTAAGATCCAATTCTAATAACCAGAATGGAGTAAAAGTAATGAAAAATTGGTTTCTTAGGCATTGGAAATGTGGACCAGCTTCAGAAATGGTGAATAATCTGGGTGGAATACAAACTGTGCCTCCCTCCTTCCCATTGGACAGAAACTGCAGCAGTAGTTTTTATTGTGTGTGGGAAGGACACCCTGTGGAACTGCAGGTTGTGCACAGCAGTTGGGTGCTCTGGCTCTGAACTTTATGGAGAGAGTTGAATTCTTTGCTTAGATTTTATTATCCCCCCCCCCCTTTTTTTTTTTAACTGTTATTTCTACCCTGGCCCAGGGACCTGTGCAGGGATTTTGAAGCTGAAGTTATTCTGAGAAGCCCTGGTATGTGCAATTGCCATTCTTGGTGGTGGCGAAGAAAAGCATTTAATTGAACATTTCCTGACCACTTCTGCTTATTAAAAAAGCTCTAAAGTGACTAAAAATCATTTGCAATCCCATTGCAAAGGAGGAATTCCTAGCTGGAGCCATTGAGGAGCTCACTTTAATTATCTTGCATAAAGTGTTTTGGACTTGGAAGGATGATTCATTAGACTGAACACCATTTACTTTTGTTATCTTTAAAATTTGCCTGGAAGTTTGTAGAAGAACACTTTTTTAAATAGGTTGATCTTTTGATTGCTGCTTGCTTAAGAGTATTTTGCTGGCTGCAATGCCAGAGGCTGTTCCAGCTGTAGGGATTGTGCAGGATGCCCCTGGCAGGGCTGTGCAGGGCACTGCTGGGGGGATGCTGGAGTGGGCAGGGATGAGGAGCCCCAGTGGCCCCTGAGCATCTCCTGCAGGTCCTGGGGGCAGATTCCCTGTGCCTCTGGGAGCTGGGAGTGCAGGGATGGGACAGCTGGAAGCAGTGCCAGCTCTGAGATGTGCTCTGGCAGGGAAGAGAGCTCCCAGTGTGTCCTTGGGTCAGACCCCCAGTCTGGGACCCAGTGCAGGGGATGGATAATTGCATCTCTCTCCAGAGAGGGGAAATGTGTTGGTATGGAAACACAGCTCAACCCCTCATATTAAAAACACAAATATGAAATCCTTCAGAGTTAATTTTAATATTTTTACTCTGGCATCTAAAGGGACTGCTAGTCTGACAAGCAGAATCTCATCCAGATGTTATTATTTTGTACGAAATTTAATTTCTTCCTGCTGAAGGTAGAGCAGCATCTCTGCTGATAAAGATCAAGGGAAATTGTCTGGCATTTACAGGAAATCTCATCCAGGCCTATCTGTTACAATGTTCACTTAGCAAAGTTTATTAGATTATTAGTTTTAGACCCTTGGGCTTTTTCTTTATTGCAGTTAAGAAGGAAAAATCCCAACCAAAAAAATCCTCCCTTCACTAAATTTAAATGGTACAATTAGCTCCTGGTCTTATCTCAGAGGCATTTTTTAAAATTATGAAGATGATTTAAGTAGTGATTTAATCTTTTGGAAACTTGCTGTGTTTGACAGTGTTAAAATGGATTGTGGCTGCCTCGACTGCAGTTAAATCTTACTCCAGGATTTTTTTGTGGGCAATTTTTTCGCTTTCCCTTGGTGTATCCATGCTGGCACCTCCTGGCTGGGGTTCTCAGCTCTGAAGCTGGGATGAACCCCATCACCTCAGAACTGCTCATGTCTTATGTTATGTGACATTTAGTGTATTGCTAAATGTTCTCATCCAAACTAAGCAGTAGTTTGTGCAACTCAGCTACTGGAGAGAATGGTGAGAACCTTGCCTTTGGTTTGCCTTCCCCCTCTTTTTCTTCTGATATTAGATCTTTGCTTTTTTCCATAGGGAATTTCTAGCCCTGTCACCATCCAGTCTTTTCCTATTGAAACAATGACAACAACAAAAAAATCCCTCAATGAATTCTGTTCATTTCCTAAATATTAAATCTGAATGGCTCAACTTTGTGAAAGGTAAACTTGAGCAGGAAAATACCAGTGTGGTTCTTCTTCATCTCCCCTTCCCCTCACTAAAGAACTCTGTTCCCTGGGGTTGGCTTGTGTGCATGTTCATCAGCCTGATTCCTCCTGCTTCCCAAGCTTGGGAATTTGCTTTTGAATGGTCACTTAATTTCTTACCCTGCATATTGGCCACATTGCTCTGTGGATAACAGAAACTTAAAGCTTTAGCAGTGCCCACTTGCAGCTTTTGTGGTACATTCCTACCTGTTCTCTGCTCAAGGGAAAGGGTACTTGAAAAAGGGGAAAGATGGTGACACAATTTAGCACAGAAGGACCTTTGAGAGAAGGGCGAGCATCTGCACCGATTCTTGGTGTCAGATTTCCTGGTAATCTCCCCTTCCATAGAGTGAGAAGAGCAGGAACAGGAGAGCTGGCTGTGAGGGGCTGCTTCTGCACAGAGAGCTCCTGGAGAGAGCTGCTTTCAGTATTTTAAGTGATTGCTCGAATAAGTGAACAGCAGGATCTGGTGCTGCCTCTCTGCAGCTCCTTCTGTTGGTGCCAGTCCCATCCTGGAGGGACCTTCCCACGTGGTGCCAACACGGAGCTGATGGAGTGGTCAGTGGCTCTGTTATCCCCCAGCAGTGGTGTAAATCATGAGACACAAAATGGGGCTGTTCCTGACCCTGAGCTGGGCTGCCCCAGTGCTTGTGTGGGTGCAGAATTTGCTTCCATCCACTTCCCAAACAGCTCCTGTGGGGCTGCACTGCTGCTGGAGCTTTGGGAATGCAGTGGATGGTGGGAAGGTTAGGAGTGCAGTAACCCAAAGTGAAAAATTGCCTGGGATGCTGCAGTTGAGACCCCCTCGGTGAAGACCTGGTGGGGTAAATGAGGACCTGGAGGGGTAAATGAAGACCTGGTCTATTCTCTCAAAGCCAGTGGCATCTTCCCATCTGCAGCTGGCAGATGGAAAATAAAACCTGTGTTGGGGGAAACTTGCAGGGGCTACAGAGATTTGAGGGGCTTTTGGGATGTGTGCTTCACAGTGGTTTCTAGGAAGGCCATAATAAATCAACACCAACAAACCTGCCTGTACATGTTTATTTTCTTATTCTTGGGAGAATGCTGTTCCTTTTCTCCTCTGGATGGGGCCCTTGGTGGTTCTGGCAGAGCAGCTGCTGTGAGGGGGATGTCGATTCATCTCTCCTTGTGTGCTGTGGTAGGATAAAGGCAGAGCTGTAACTCTTAGTCCTACCAGGCAGCTCTGAAGGCTGTAAATCCTCCATTAGGCATAAATGCAGCCATTTTGGTTATTTATAGTTATTTACACTGTCCATTCATATCTGTCAGGAATGAAGGCAGTTCTGACATTGCAAGCTTTCTATCAGGTTATCTTTAATCAGTTTAGAGGCACCTAAGCCACAAATATATCAAATAGCCAATCCTAATGTTGGAGTCCTCTAAAGTATGACTGAATTATTTATTTTGTTATGATGAAAATGTCTGGGCTTTATTGGGTTTTCTTTGAAGAACTTGATTCTGCTTGAAGTCTGGAGGATAAAAGATTAGCGATTGTCTCTCCAAGTTTCTTATTCCAAATCCTTCAAGGCTTTTCATTTTTCAAGAGCCTGTGTTACTATGTTAGAGTCAAGGTGAGGGAGCTGAGATTTCTTTTTATTCTATTAAAGAGGTTTAAGTATATAAAGTATTTTATCTTTGCTAATTATGCCTTGCACAGGTAAACCAAGATACACACAGCAATTAGGTGAGAAGAGATTGGGCTGTGTGATGGGAGCTTTTGCACATTAATCACCAAGATGGGTCCATTCATACCAGCATTGCCCAGCAGAGCTTGTCTCATCATTTCGAATAGTTTAATACTCCAGGGTCTTTAAGCCAATTAAGTTTTGATAATTCAGGAAGGTCTTTCAGGTGTTGGTAGTAGGGAGAGCCTTGGGTGGACTTTAGCACTGCATTGTTGTCCTTGGTGTGTTGGGGAGGGAGGAGGTGATATGGGGCAGGTGGGAGAAGTCTCTGGCTTGGACAATCAATAACTATTTGTGAATGTGGAGGTGGGAGGTGCTGGGACTGGGGAGATGTGACCAGCAGGTTACAGCTGTGCTGTGAGGATGGGCTTGGCTGTCTAACCAGTGTGCAGGGCTGCTCAGCTTTTCTAAACAGGAGGAAAGTGATTGCAATTAACTGAATAAATGTATAAAGTGATGCTTAGCAGGACTTGAAAGTGTCCTGAGTGGGGTGGTCAGTTTAGTAGCTTCAGGTGAAAAGTGCATGTGAAAATGTCAACTCCTGCTTGTGGACTTGTAAAATACTAAGCTGACATTTTAGAGTGGACTCAAAAGAATGAATCCAATTCATGGAAGAGAATATTAAAACTCTTATTAGACTTTACAAGTAAATAAGGTCAAGAAACAGATCTCTGTATCATCTTGTCATTCCTCTTCCTAATTAGTCCTCTGCTAACTGGAGTCTTGCTGGACCCTTCTGTGATGCACCTACCTCCACTGTGGCCCTTCTCTGCAAAAGCTTTTTAATTTGTTGTTGCTTTAATATTATCTCTTTTTAATAACTTGAATTTAAAATAGGAATTGTCTCACTGGGTCAATTCAGGCTGGTGTTCTGCCTTTGGTGGGGCTTCCTGCCAGATGCTTTGGATGCACAAAGTTTGTAGTGGAAAACTGTGGTGATACATTTACCAGGTTGAAAAGGATGCTCTAAACCAATGATTACAGGTAGGTGGAAATAATGTCTGCATAATGAGAGATCTCTGGTTGTCAGAATTGGTCTAGGGAGGTAATGTTTCCTTTCAAATAACCAGAACTTATTGTTCATAAATCTCAGTTAATCTGTTTATTACACCAGCACACGAAGCTGGAAGTCTGGAGTGTGCCATAATGCTTAGCTTTAGGAGCAGAGCTGTAATAGTAGCAGCAATTTCAAATGATTTGAAATTGGGGGATCAGCAAAATGCGGGAGTTTGTGGAGGCTCTGGGCATTAAAAATGACTGCTGAGGATTGATGAGTTTCTTTAACAAATTGTAAAATCCATCATGCAGGAGTTAGGGCATGAAACTGCCCTCCTGAGCCACATAAACCATGGCTTTGGAAGAACTGCATGACAGTGCATGCTACTGGGAAGGGATATTTTGAAAGATGTTTGGTTTTGCTTTTGTTTCTTGCTCTCATTGCCTGAAGTTTCCCTGCCAGCACAGCACTGGCATGCAGCTCACTGGGCTCTGGAGGTGCTGGATGGGTCCTCCCTCAGAGGAGCCTTTCATGATGCTGAGCCTGAGGTGTGGGGCTCCCCTCCTGCCTGGGCTCCCCCTCTCCTGCCTAAGCCATTATCACAGTGCTCCCATTTCCCAAAATCCTGAGATTTGCATCTTGGACAGCCTTGCTCATAGTTGGAGAGCTTGGCATGTGTCTCTGGGGTGTCTCCTTGCAGGAGGGACTTTCCTGGCTTTGGCTGCTGTTTCCCTGCATCCCCTCACCCATGGCTTCCCATGCTCCCACCTGCATTTCCATGCATCTGTTCGTTGAATGCTGCAGGAACCCTCTGGCATGTCCACAGAGCAGTAAAATGTGTGGTAGGAGACATCCCTGGCCCCCCAGCCCTTGCTTTTGGGGCCTTCATGGCTTGAGGGGTCGCAGCAGTGGGGAGCTGTGTGTGGTTGAGATCCTTCCCTGTGTCGTGCCTCTGTTTTTGCCCTGCAATTAAACACTGCTGACGTCCTTCCCCTCTTGGGTGAAATGAGGCTTGGAGGTTAATAAGGGGCTTTTTGTAACTGCCTGTGTGCTGCTTCGGCAGTTTTTAAGCATGGCACTTGGTGTCTGGGCTGAGGGCCCCCAGTTCAGGGTGTGTGGAGGAGCTCCTGGATGTTTGTGGCTTCTGCTGCTGGGGGCTGTCCCCTGCCTGCTCTGCTGCTACTTTTCTGGTGTGGAGGGGGATGAGGAAGGGGATGGGGAAGGGGATGGTGCTTTCCTCTTTGTGGGGGTGAGGGAGGAAGAACTGTCTGTGTGCACCAGGGCCTGCTCCCTGGCATTAATGCTGCAGCTCCACAGGGAATGCAGACCTGGATCGGGAGGTGTCTGGCCCTGCAGGAGGATCACAGCCTTGCTGGGGTACCTGTGGCACTTCCAGCAGCTTCTCCATGTCCGTGTGGTGGTGCTGCCCCTGTCCCATCTCTGAACCATGCTGGCAGAGCACAATGCTCTGCCTGCACCCCCTGTCTGAGCCGTGAGACAGCAGGGAGCGAGGGCTCCCTGTTCCTCCACGTCTCAGCTTCCACAAGTGGCTGTTTGCTGTAATTACCTTCTGAGCTCCAAGTTATCATCTTTTGATAGTTCAAGTACTAACGTTCTTTAAATGCCTCCCAACGCTATAAAGCAGTCAAAAGACATCTCTTTAGCTTGCAGTAAGGTGATATAAATGTCATGTTACCCTTGAATGTGGTATTTATAGAACTGCTTGGTGCTGTTGAATATTTGTGTTTTATCCTTTGTAGTTCCAGTACAGAAATGGGCACAGCAGCACCTTCCATCACTTGTCCTGAAAGGATATATAGAGGCATTCTCATCCTGCAAAGTGCTTAAAATGCAAACAAGAGCTAGTTTGCATTTGCTGGGGAGGAAAGGAGGAAGGAAGCCAGCACCCAGCAATAAAGACAGGGGCTGTCTCTGTAACGAAAACATTTTGCTAGATTGTCATCTGCTTCACTTTTAAAGCAGCAATAAGATACAGTGATAAAATGGCCAATGGTGCATTTCATCTGAGGGAAATGAACTCTTGCTGAGCCAATTAAACTGTCAATACACTGTGGTTTCACGTTCCCCTGAGCAGACTGGGTCACCTCAGGTGTGTTACTCACTCTGACTTCACCACTGATGTGAAATCAATTTTAGCAATTTATAATCTTTCATTCTACTGTGAAAGTATATTAATCTGTGAAAAACACCACTCAGACAGTGAGGACAGATGACAGCTTTCCTCAGGAGTGTGTGTGGCTGGCAGTGCCTCTTGGATTACCTGGTGCATGCAAAAGTGTAACTTTTGGACGCTCTGGAGGCACTGACAATCCAGTTTTCAAGCATGGAGCTTTATACTTAAAATGTTTAAAAAAATCATAGCAGTGCCTTGGTCAAACTTTCCACTACTCATGTGAAATTGAGTAGTTTGAAATTGGCTTTATTCCCTCAGCCCAGAAGAGGCAGAGCTCTCTACACTGCTTTTGGTATCAAAGAAGTGCTTGTGGCAGATTTATTACTGCTCACTGGAAAGTAAAGCAGATATGTCTGGCGTGGATGGTGGAGAGATGCTGAGGGATGTGGGATCTTCTGTGTTTGTTTCTCAAACAGTATATTTGAGTTTAGGTTTTTCTACTGCAGCTGTGAAGGGGATGCAGGCTGCACTGTGGAAAGCAGGATACCTGGAGGAGCCCCTTCCATCCAGGTGCACTGGGATGTGTCTACTTGCAGCCCTCAGAGTGCAGGTGTCAGAGAATCATGGAATCATTTAGGTTGGAAAAAACCTTTAAGTTCATTGAATCCAGCCCCTAAGGCAGCACTGCCAAGCCCACCACTGGCCCTTGTTCCCAAGTGCCACATCCGTGTGGTTTTTGAACACTTCCAGGGAGTGCTAGATGGAATCTGTGACTGCTGTGGTGAGCACCGTGGCTGAGTTTATTTAGGTGGTTTTGATGGGTGCTGGATTGTGTCCTGTGTCACACTGGCTGGTCACAGAAGCACATCTGGGTTTGTGTGTGGCAGCCAGGGATGCACAGGAGATGAGGGAAAGTTCTGATGTATGAAAGTAAAGCCATTTCCATGAAGATTGCATTTAGGAATTAATGCATCTTCTATGACAGATTAAATGTGGGAAGCACTGCATGTTTCATCTGCTACTATTTAAAAAAACCCCCAAAACTTAATTGGAAAGAAAGCATCTGAATGTGTTCTTGGGAGAAAAAAAACCCACAAACCTGTTGGTTAGCAAGTGAAGATTAAAAAAACCAACCCTCTGAGACAAGGCAAAACAAAGAGCAGTGTAGATCAATTGCAAATGAATCCTTTTGCTGATTAGCTCTTCCCAAATTTGTCATCTTCAAGTAAAAAAATCTATGACTGAGTGCCATAAAGAAGCAATTTTAAAAGCAGTAGAGAACAGTAAGGCTGTGCCTCTAGGATTACAGCTCACAGCTTTGGCATTCACTCCTTTTGAAGGAAATTGGTGAGTAACAGATTGCAGTAATGCAGTGTATTTGTATTGGTCAAATTCCTATTATGATCACAGTGAAAAATGATGTTCCTTTTTCTAGGGAAAGGAAATTAAATAGGCCTACTAATCCATGTAAGGAGATTGGTTTACATTAAAAGGAGGAAAGAATGTGAAGACTAATCAGATCAATGCATACTCTCTAATCTATCTCATTAAAAAAATAAAATCAGATTGCTACTGAATTTCTGAGGAATGATATTGAAATGACACACATGCTTTTACTGCCTTTTAATTATAAAATTATTTCAATCTGCTTGAGTCTGCTGTGTAAGTGGGCTATCAACTGTTCTTAAATATTGGCTCATAAATTCAAAATAGTTCTTTAAATGGAAGAAAATAGCATCCCTGGTCCTTCAGCTGAGAATGCCAGTGCAGATCATGACAGGGTCAGAGCTCCCATTTGTCCTGTGGAAATCTGTGCTGGTTGATTTAGGTGCACAACTTCCCTCTGGACGAGGCTTTTAAGGTTGTTTTTTATGCTGTCAGGGGAGTGCTTGGTCTGCACTGTCCAGCTGCACAGCCATGATCCACCTCCTTATGGGACCTGTGGGAATGGTGGTGTACTCACTGAGAGCTGGGTGGTGGCCTGGGAAGGATTGTCACCTGCGATTGTGTCAGCATTGTCCCCCCTCAGTGGGGCTGTGGTGAGCAGCTGGGGGGGCTCTGCAGCTAAGCCTCCTCTTATCTCTTGTGCAGATAAGGCATTAAAAAAAAACGAAAACAAAGTGTTGTCTAAAGAGAAAAATGACAAGAAGAGTGCTGAATCTCTTGCGCAGCATTTCTGCTTCCAGCAAACATTTCAGTCACAGGGAGCTGGCCTCTGTTCATGTGTCAGTAAGACACATGGAAAACTTGGACTTTGTTTTGGCTGAGGAAACACAGGAGCCCAGCAGTGGACAGTGGATAGTTCAGCTCAGCTTCTTGTGGAGCAGGGGGACGGCTGGTGACCTTTCTGTCTCTGCAAAGAGCTGTGTGTGGTGGCAGGATAGTGTTGGACTGTTGCAATATAACATGAAATGAACGACACTCACACGCTGAGATGTCTAAGGCAAAAAAGGCACACTCATTTCCTGATATTTACAGAATTCCAAAAGTGACCATGGACTGGAGGATGAAATTGCCCCCTCTCCAACCACACTGGTCATTACATTACCATACTGTGTTACATTTTAAAACTTAAAAACTCCTCTTTGGATCCCTTCTGCTAAGCTGGTAGGGTCTGCTCTGACCCTTGGAGCTGTCTGCAAGCAGAGGGTGTTGTTTCATCAAAAGGGGATTACCCTCCGCTGGCCACACCATTGTTTTCCCGTTGTTCAGTAACTAAGGTAGCTCAAAGCTTGCTTTCATTTCAATCTCGCTTATAGTTTCTATTTTCTCTAAATCTTTTGCCAGGCAATAATATTTATGTGTTTATATGTTTATCATATTTATATGTTTCATCTTCCCCAGCAGGGAGGGGGATGGTGGTGTGCAGCTGGGGCATGGCCTGAACTCTGTCAGGCTCTGCAGGTGCCTGCAGGAGCAGCCCAACACCTCCTGGCTTGCTGCGGGCTCACATCTGCCCAGCTGTGCTGGCTTCCTCGGGGGGTGGCACCCAGGATGGGGCTGGGGTGCTGCTGGCACAGAGGGGCAGCCCCCCACTGCAGGGGCCGGGGGGTCACACTGGAGCTCCTGTGAGGCTGCAGGGCTGCAGTGAAGGGAGTGCCTGCATTCAGAGGGGTAGCCTTGAAAAGGGGGAAGGATCTGCCTTGAAAAGCACTGACAGAGCCCTCATTGTCCTTGAGAATGAGCTTTGTGATTTCTGAAGAAAGACTAAAGGTATGTTTCCATACTGAGCAGCTCTTCTGTGTTTGTTGAGAGGTGGTACTTGTATGTTGGAATTTGCAGCAGCTTTAAAGCTGGAGGTGATAAGTTACTTTTTCCCCTTTCTTGCTTTGTTCATACATTGTTTGTTTAGAGAATGGCCTGGAAATTATATTGCTAACCTTGTACATCTCATTTTGCTACCAGTGAGGAGTAAACAGTGTGTTTGACATTTGAAGAAATGGTTCATTTTCTAAGGGATGTGATTCAGAATCTGCTTCTTGAACTAATGGACAGTATAATGCTATTTTTTTTACTAGGTTGCATAGATTTTTACCTTGAAGATTTTCTGTAAAGTGCACTGCATTACCAGTGTTAAGTAAAAGCAAATGCTTCACATCAAATGAGAAGGCAGTGTTCGAACTGGAGAGAGGTTGAAACCCATTTCTTTGTCTTGCTTGTGATGCTTCATTGTGACATAAGCATGAACAATAATTGGACTCACTAGTAAGTAAATATTTGGTACTGAAATGCATCTTGAAGATACAGAGCTGGAATAAGTAACCTCTCCAGATGCATGTTGATCCTCCTGGATTCATCTCACACCAGCAGCTAGATCACAAAATTGTGTCCAGAAAACTGCATCAGGGCATCATTGAGGGTGAAAAGTTTATAAAGATTATGAACAAACCAGGCAATCTCTGCAACCTCAATTTGGTTTCTTGTGCACTGGAATACAGCCTTTAATTATAGCTTCATGTGTTTTCCCATAAGCTTCTTCCCTTGTGTAAAGGCACTGGATGAATGGCCCTTAATGAGTCGTTTTCTTTCTCCTTGTTGTTTGATGTCTATTTTTGAATACTTTTAAATGACACCTAAAGATAGAATTCTTCAAAAATTTCAGTTGCATGTGAGTACTTTATTTCTGTGCTGCTTCATATGCTCACCACTGAGCAGAAGTACATTTCTTTCACAGGTAGAAAAACTAGAATTCAGAAGGACCTAATGAAGACCTTTTAAGTTTGTGTTCACTGCAGTGTAACAATAGATATTCAAGTTTTAGGTCTTGGTTTCAGCTTCTTTGGTTAAAGCTGGTTTTTTCACCACACTCCTTTGGTCCCCTGAAACTGGCAAGGCAAAGAGCTGAGGGGCAGTGTCCAGCTTTGAGTACTTCCACTCGGTCTTCAAGTTAATAAAAAGAAGCATTAATGCACCAGGCCCTGGGCTGTCTTTTAAAAAGCGTGAGCTTTCAAGGTTGTTAATATTAAAAAAAAAAAAAATTCAACTCTTACTCATCTCCCACTCTCATGACAAAAATGATTTGCATCTGAGTGTGTTCCTGAAGATACAGCAAAAACACACCAAACTCGACCACACCCCCAAATTGTGACCAAAAAGTTCACGTTTATACAGACTAGAACAAAATCCTGTCAAAAGCCGAGTTCTGTTTCAAAGTCTGGGAAATGCTTTAGCTAATTAAAGAAAAGGTCAGCAGGATTTCTTACTGTAGGCAAAAAAGGAAAGATAAATCTTTCTTCTCTGCCTTGTTCTTAGAAGCAGTTGAACTGTTTTGGCTGAAATTAAAATTTGCCTGAGGCAGACAAAAGGCACATGAAGTTGCAGTCCAGATGGTTAGAGTTTGGCAAAATTATAGGTAAGTAGGAATAGGGTCTAAAGATCAGAAGCATCAGGCAACTGTAATAAGCAGGGCTACCAGCTCTTCCTGTAATCAGTTATGATATTTAATCTGAATGTCTCTTGCAGAAAGCTCTTATGCTGTTCTGCAGTGTGATCATTCATTCAGGGATTTGGAAGGGACTCAAAGTTGCAGTTAAAGTGAGTTTGCTTGTGGAATGTGAGAGGGTTTTTTATCCTCTGGATAGGTCACCTCCTCTCAGCTGGATCTGTGTGAGCTGTACCTGGTGTGGCCATGTAGGCCTCAGGTGCCTGTGATGTTGTTTTATTCATCCTGTAATCAATCTGTGTAATAGACGAACAAAAAAAACCTTGATCATAAGCAAACCTTTCATAACTTTGAGTTTATTACTTATTTGCTGGTGCATTTGTAAAGAAAAGTTTTTTTCCAATCTTGTAAATGGCTCTGCCTCTTTTTTCATTTGTGTTTGTGATGCTGCAGGAGTCAGTGTAAGCAAATAAAGGCATGTGTGGGTATTCTTCCATTCAATGCCATTTTCTAAACCCTTTGGGGACTAACCCAGCAAGGGAACTTAGTTTAAGGGCTGAAAAATGATCACCTGTTCAAGGACTTGACTCTAAACACTATGAATGTGCCAGAAAATGTTTAGAATTCCTTAGTGTGCTCAGAGGAGAGGAGAAATGGAGGAAGAAAAGAAAGAAAAGATGTGATTTTATCTGTAAGAGGAGCTGCAGAGAAGATGCTGCAGTAGCCCAAGTGGAGTCTCATGTCACCCTTTTGTGGAGAAAGCACTGCTCAGTTCTGTCAGTAGTGTTGATGCTTGTGGTTCTTGGAACAATAAAAAATGTAAGGACCACCAGCAGGCTGGAGCAAAACTTCATTTGGAACAGGTGGCCCAGGGGAGTGTTTGAATCACTATCCCATGAGGGATTTAAAAATCATGTAGGTGTGCTGCTTGGGGACATGGTTTAGTGGTGACTTGTCATTGCTGGCTCAGCAGTTGGGCTTGATCTTAAGAGGGCTTTTCCAGCCCAAAGGGTTCTTTGATTTTTAAGCAACACTAAAATGTTGAGTTGCTCTGGGCTAAGAGGCAATCTGCCCTGTTTATACACATTTTGGTACTTCTGGCCATCAGCTACAACAAATGATGAAATTGGGTGGTGACTGAGCCCTTGGATCTTTAGGGCTGTAAAACTCCTGTGGAAATGGGGTTGGTGTCTTGCACCTTCAGTGCCTGTTGTGTCCCAGCCCTCCTGCTGAGGCTCTCCTGGGGAAGCAGAGAAAAATCTCTTTTTGTGCTTCTGTAGAGGTCTGAGAGGGCACATAAGTCACTGTGATGTGTTTGCAGGCCCCAGGCAGGGCGTTTGAGCTCGTGCTGGAGCTGAGGGCGCAGTAAAACAGCAGCAGCTGAGCTCAGGGGTGACAGGGGACAGAAATCAGCGCTCCCGCGTGTTTTTTCTGAAGATGACCCCCTGCCTTGTCCTGGGTGGGCACTGAGGGGAGGCTTCAGGGGTCCCTCTGAGACAAGCAGAGCCAACTCAGCCCTTTCCTTCGTCCTCTCTATGGACAGCTGTAATTTTGGGTTGCCACCTCTGCATGCGGAAGTGTCAAAGAAGGAATTGGAGGCTGATTGAGCACTGAGGATCAAACCTTGGCACTCTGCTCTCCTCTGGGCTTTGCATGCCCCTTCTTCTGAGCAGCATGCAGCTTGTCAGCCTGCTCTCAAGGCAGAGGCATTTGGTTTGGTGCTCCTTATATTTAATTTGTGTTTGCTTTTCTAACCAGCCAGCGGCTGACACTGCTTGGCTCCCTGGCCCCCTCCCACTGCCTTCCCCTCCCAGAGTGAGGTGGCTGAGGAGGTCATGCAGTATTAATAGGGAAGCAGATCTCTGATTTTGTTTCTGCTTATGGACTCTGACATTTCTGACGTTTTCTGAAGTGTAAAACGTTTCTGAGGAAACAACAACTTGGCTTTTACTGAAAAATTAATTATGTTGGCTCTTTGCCTGTTGTGGTGGGCTTCTGTCAGAAGACATAAAGGGGGCAAGGGTGAGGTGTGGAAGGACAGCAGGAACATCAGGGAGAGGAAATCTGCATTAAGGTAGAAAGATCTAATAAGCATGGATTATCAGGGAGCGATGGAAACTCTTCAGAAGGCATTACCTTCTGTGCAATTTTGGTGTAGAGCTAACACACATCCAAGTTTATTTGCTTCATAAATTTGGTTTTTCTCTAATTACAGTTAACAGACTATGACTTTCTCTGCTCTTCTGTGATATTCTGTGGCTCTGTTCCCCTCCATGCAGAGATACACCAAGTACAGCTCCTTGTGTGCTGCCCTGGGGAGTGTGTGGGAGTAAAATGGGGGAAAACAGCTGGGTTTGGTGCATGTGTGCATTTCTTAAGAGTTAGAGACCCAGTAAAAAGCACAAGAGGAGGCAAAATACCAAAGGGCTGTGCTGTTAATCCTTTGTGACCTTTTCAGTGTTGGTTTTCCTTTTGTCCTTTGAAAGGAAGGGATCATCAGGGAGCTTTGCAGTAGGACTAAGGAAAGGATAATTCAAGTTCCTGCTGAAATATGGGATTAGGGACAGCTTGTCCACATGAACTGCCATGAGGTAGCACTGGCTTATAAATACACACACAAGTGTTTCTACCCAGCCCCTATCTGGGACAGTGGTGGTGGTGGTCTGGTTTTGCTTCTCTCTGGGGTTTGCAGTCCAGGTGTGAGCAGGTGACAGAGTTGAGTATGGACAAAGGGAGGATGCAAAGAAACAGATGTGTATTGATGAGCTTGCAAAGAACTGTGGTCTCAGCATCACACCAAAAAACCAAAAAAATGGTGGGAAGGAAGAACCTGAAGATACAGAAATAAGTATGGTTTGCCATTGCCCATGGTTCTGGTAGCTCTTCAGGTGTAGTGGAGCATGGGAGAAAAAATTGTCAGACAGTATATTCCATTCTATTTCTTCAAGTGGTCTTCAAGAAGAAATGGAGATAAAATATGGGCTGATAACATGAACAGAAAAAAGGAATAGTTATTGTACTCAGAGCTTGCTTGGCCATTAGTATTCTATTAATTTTCCCCCTGCTTCTAATGATATGAGGAACACTGGATGCACTTAAAAGGATGCATGTCATCAAAATGGTATCTGACAACAGTCTCTTCACTGCTTATGATGCTTTTGATTGTTAATGTAGCTAAAATGTAAATGATCAGAATATAAAAACTCCCTTTTGTCTTCCTAATGTTTTCATCTGCCTATTAAACAAATTACATGGGAAAGTGAGTAGTCTGTTACTTAGTACAGTGGTGTCACTTTGAAATGCTTTATGGTGTAGAATGAAGTGTCCTTGGTTTGTATATTTTCCTGGTAGTAATGAATGACATTCTAGGCTAAAGTCATACTTGCTCCTTCAAAATGCAGTTGCCTTGTCCATACTAGATAATTCTAGTTTTAATGCATTGTGGTACTGTCTTACAGAGTTTTATGTCAGGATTTTAATAAGAACAAGTGGTAGAGATGGAGAGCTGAGTTGGGCTCCTTTTGCAGACAGCAGTTCAGAAATAAAGAGCAGAACACTTCACTGGAGACTGGGGTCTCAAAAAGGGGAGCTTTGGTACCACCACGAGCAGCTGTGAGGCTGGTGCTTGGCCAGGGCTGAGGATGGGGCTGGCCTGGTGTCCCATGGGCTGTTCTGGTGTTCCCATGGACCAGCTGGAAGGGTATTCCCTGCCCTGCACAGGTAGCTCCAGTGGATGTGGATGGGGAATGGGCTGGAGCTGTACCTGGGAGCTGTTTGTTTCCATGAGCAGTGTGGTAAACCTTGGTCATCCATGTCCTGCAGCTGGCATGTCACTGCATCAGGGCGTTTCATGGGCATTTGTGGCTGCCCTGGGGCACTGCCAGGCTGGCACTGAGGTGGCTGCAGGTCACTCAGGACCAGGGGTGAGTAGCAGCAAGCCAGTGGTGGGGAGAGGGCAGTCCTGAGGTCTCCTTGTACAGGAAAATGCCAGATGCCTCAAACTTGAAACTACTGACTTGAAAGTCAGCTCCCTGTCTCCCACAAGGCTTGGTTTGCCCTTCTTGATGCAGTGATGTTGCACACAGGTCCCTAAAGCATGCATGTTTTCTTTAAGGAAAGAGCAATACCATCTGCTGTTGCATTGTAATCAGTCTTGTGCAGATATAACTGGGAGATGGAAGGTCACTTCTTTTGCTTTCATTTGGTTCCTTCTTTCAGGAAAACTGCAGAGGTGTCCCTGGATGCACGGGGCAGCTTTTTGTATTCCCTTTCCATTTCAGCGATGGTTTCATCCAAAGGGAGCAAAGCATTTGCCACCCAGCCTCTGCAGACCTCAACATTTCACACTTCCAAGCTCAAGTCTTCCTTGGAGAGCTGAGCTGGCCTAGATAAGCAATAACTGTGAGGATTATCTTCCCTCTGAGGTTTAGGGTGTGTGGAGCATGTGGGATCCTGCTTTGTGTTGACACAAGGTGCAGATGGTTGGAGGAGAGGTTGGTCTTGAGCTGTAGGGATGGGCTGGGTGCTCTTTGCAGGGAGGGAAACCTTGGGGTGGCCTCTGCTTATTTGCTCAGTAGCTCCCAGCTCTTGGGGACTCATCTGAAAGCTGAATAAGAATCTCTCCTTGACCAGTCACTGATGAACACGCACTACTGATTGCCATGCTGGAAAAAAGCAATTTTTCATAGTATTCTACACTGCAAGTATTTTTTTTAAAGTACTTTCTTGCTTTCCTGTAAAATGAGGTGAGCAATTGTTCTGTATTGACAGCTGGCTTGTAAATCAGCCACTCACTTGCCAGATGAGAATGTGGAAATGCCTTATAAGCACTTTCATGTTTTGTGATCGTTTTAATTCCAGAATATTTAGAACCTCTTTGCCTTGGTGCAAAGTAAAATAAAACATGGTCTCTGACAGGTGCCAAGACAAGCATGGGAGGAATCTCTCCTGAGGGTCTGAGAAAGGGATTTGCAGAGGAACTGCTGCAGCCCCAGGGAAGGAGCAACATTGGCTTTTGGATGTTAATTTCATTGTTTAAGGTCAGATTATGTTGATCTAAATCATGCAACTCATTCCATCAACAAGCAAGACTATTTACATAGCAGAGGGAATTTAAGTGCTGCTTCTCTCCCTGGTTTTGTATTTAGGCTGCACCTGAAAAAATAAACTGGTGTCCATGTTAGGAGTGAGTTTATTATGCTTACCTTGTTGGAGAGGTGTTGAACCGGGTGTTTCCCTTATGGCAACTTACTTTTTATTGGTGTTTTTATGGCCCTTGCTGTGGTTGCCATTCATCTTATTTGACTTCAGAGCTGGTCTTCCAGTTGCTCTGTTTCTTTTGCAATGAAATGAAGCAGCTTCTCCACATACAGAATTGCTTTCTTTTGACCTCCCTCCTCTGCTTGCCAAAGTCCTACCCAGAGTTAATTTTGATGTCTTTGTAAATATTTTCAGTGCATAATGCAGCAACAGTGGCACTGTGTAGAGAATCCAGGAAAAAAAATCAATTTGAGAGCTGGACAGGAAAATGCCTGCTAGCTAACAACACTGATTTCAGAAAATACCCCAAATGTCACAGCTTCCATTTTCCATCAGCCCAAGCTGTTGCCTTTCAGCTACCATGACCCAGGGAGGTCTGTGGATGGGTACCTGACTCATGAACAGTTTTCCACAGGATATCCAGTGGAGGGTTTCCATGGGAATGGCTGAGCCTTGTGCATATTTATTGTTTTCCCTTCTTGCTTTATTGCAGGGTATCCTCTGGAAGTGGTGTGAAGGGGACAATACCTCTACAGGCAGTGGCAAGGCAGTGGTGCCCTCTGATTGCTCTTGCCTTTGGGGGTCAAAAACAGATGCCAGGACACCTGTGTGACTTTTGAGGAGGTTTGTGGCTTTGTACCAGACCAACAGCATGTCAGAGGTCTGCATGTGGCAAAAATCTGGCTGTCAAAGAGGGGAGCTGAAGAGGGATGGGCCAGGACCGTGTTCATTTGTTATGGTGCTGCAGCCAGGGGTCTGTTGGCATGCACAGGGTCAGCAGCAGCCCTGATGCATGCAAATGGACATGTTCACTCTAAAGCATAATGAGCAATTTGAATTTTGAATTTTTTTCCTCCTCTATAAATTTTTTAAGCACACTTTCTTCTCTTTTTGCCTCCATGCAGAGCTCAGCACTGGTCCTGAAAGGGGCTCACTCTTCCCTTCTCTTTTACATTGCTCTGGAACTTGCCCTGTGGCTTGCACACCTCTGACTCTACACAACACAAACATTTCTCTCTCTTCTGTCTCTTCCTGACAAGATTGGGTCCTTTCTACAACCTGGTGAAATATTAAATGAAGAATCTTAGGAGTTTTAAAGTTTTTCTTAAACTCTGTGCTGTGCTAGGAGTAGGGTCCATGACCAGAGCTTCCACAGTCCTCAGATAAACTTGCATTGGGAGATGAATGAAGATAACCTGATAGGATCTGATCCTTTTGTAAAGTGATGATTACAGTGCAGTAGACTTTTCCATTAGTAGAAATCTTCATCTTCCTTTTTTTTGTGTTCCAGTTAGAACAGTCTTCTTTTCTTGTTGTCTGCTTCTGTCTTTCCCTCCCTTTCCCCAGAAAGGAGAAGGTGAAAAAATACCCCACAAAATTTTGAAGCAGTAGTTCAGATTGGTTTCTTGTATCAAGGCATTCCCATCCCTTTGGATGGGAATTTCCTTGCATTTCAAGACTACCAAAGGCAGGCATCACCCTTGAGCAGGAGAGATGTGGCCGGAGACCGGGCTCCAGGAACTGGCTTTCCCATTACAAACTGGTCACCTGCCCAAGCCTGCATTGCTGGGGCTGTGTGGGATCAGAGAATCTCTGCTCTGCTCTGTGGAGGGTGATGACATTTTCTTGCCTGTTTGGATTTCCAGATAGATAAGATGTTAAACGGAGCTAAACCAGCATTCTGCTCCTGAGAGCCAGGACTGGGATTTTTGTCTCAGCTGGGGCTGTTTTCTCTGGGATTGTCTTTCTGCTGGAGCCCTGCTAAGTGTTTAATAGGTGCACCAGCTTCTGGGATTACAAGCACTTTACTGGAGCCCTGTTTTGTGTACTGATATTCCCCATGGGAAAGCAATGCTCAAGTGTTAAGAGACTGGATTCTGTTTCACCCACCTCATATTATTGCCACAAATCATATTATTTTAATGGAACAGGGATCCATGTATTAGAGAATCTGTTGTGTTGGCAAAAAAATTAAAGATGCAGAGGAATTGTGATCATGTTGCAGTAATTGCCTCCGTGGTAACATTAATGCTTTTTCACTTCACTTGCTCCTGTTGATTGAACAACCCTTTTCTGTAGGCTATAAATCTCAATGGCTCTACTAATAAAGAGCTAAATAGTCTAATAATGCTTCTAAATGTAGCATGGCTTCACTGTTTTAGGTGAGTGCAATCTTTTGTCCAAACCCCAGTCCAGCCTGGGGGGTGTGACTCTGTCGTAGCTTCAGTGACTTACAGCAATGTCTTTGTTACTGAACTCCTTCTGTGGGGGACAGGTTCAGAGTTTAAAAAGTGATGTAGTTACCAGTAAGAGAGAGCTTTTAGTCATTTGAAATGGGAGATCAAGACCCCCAGTGAATTGCATCTGGTGATGGTGCCCTTCTTGCCATGTGTCCAGTGCAAATAATGAAATGCTGCAATATATTCATGGCAGATGTTTGAAACCTGTGGTTTTTCATTATGTCTGAAGTTCTGTTTTGCACAACCACCAGGGCAGTTTCACCACTCATTGCTCTGTTTGGCTGGATGGTGCTGCAGGCAGAGGCACTGGTTTGGATGGTGGAAGCTTGGGTAGGGTGGGTGTAGGGCAGGAGAGCCCTGGGCATGTAGGGAACTGAGATTTTGTCAGTATTGTGCCCTTCTTCAAAGTAGAAAATTGGAGCTTCTTCTGCCATCTGCCTGAGCCCTTGCTGGAGAGGTGCTTTTGTTCTGGAAATGCTGGTTATTCAGATTGGCGAGGGGTTTAAGAACATTTAAAGGGTTCTTAACTGCAGTTTAAGATTTTATGAATGACTTCTCTTGCAGCTATAGTTGAAGTAAAGCCCCAAAGTGTTAGGTGGTGCTGTTTAGCTGTCACTTGAAGGGATCAGCAAGTGTTTAGTCATTTGGAATCGCCAAGTTTGTCAGATTGCTAAGGGATAGCTTCCTGGGGAGTCAGAGAAATGAGACACTTGAACACACAGCTCTGGGTGCCATTTGTTTTCAACTCCAGTTGGCATCATTGCCCAGGAGCACTAAATACAGCGATATTTTTAGATTTCTTTAGGAGGTGGTGTTTGTCTAGAGCTTAAATGTTTACCAGTCCAGCCACATACTAGGAATGCCTCAGGAGCTCAGCCTCTCAGGAAATGAGCAGGAGCTCACAGTGCTGCTGCTGGAGCTGGCATTAGCAGCATGATGCTGCTCCACAGTGCTCTTCTGCAGATTCAGCAAGACCTTTCTTTGATGAAGTCACTTTGCTGCCTGTGACTTCAGGCTGCCATAAATTATTGCTGCTGAATCGAGAGTGCAGTGACCCTAAATAAAGCCTCTTGTAGAAAACACCCTGGGCTAAAAGACCAGGCAAAAAAAAAGTCTCCCTTCTATAGCAGGTGCTGCCTCTTCTGAAGCTTCATTCTGCAGCCCTTCTTGCACATCTGCTGGGCTGGGGGCTGTGGTCTGTGCAAATCCCTCCTTCAAGAACCAGTGCTGCACCTGCTGTGGAGCAGAAATCCTGGGCAGGTATGCAAAAACCTGTCATTTGGGTAAATGGAATTATTTTCATACATTTTTCCATGTGAAGAGTCAGTCTGAAGCTGGTAGGGGGATGATTTGGGTCCTGCTGGAAGATGGGTTAGAAGTGACAGATGCAGAAGAACGCTGTCATTCTATCTGATGATGGAATGGTGCTCTCAGATGGCATGGTGTGCTCTCCTTATGGCAGACAGTGCTGCAGTGAGTTAATGCTGCTCCATCCTCCTGGAGAAGGGCCCCAGCTGCGTTTTCCTGAACTCTCCTTAATCTGTTGGGCTCCCAGCTCATTAATGGACTGCAAAGCTCAGCTCCTGAAATTCTTCTCAAGCCTGGATGTAACCTTTTGTGGCTTTTGCTGTGTGCCTCTAGGATGTAGCAGCTCTGTGCAGTGGCAAACCAGGAGAGAGCCAGTGTTTTTCCAGGAAGGCTATTTGCAGGTTTGTAGCTCTGGAACACGGGCAGTGGGGAGATTCACAACAGGACCAACACCTTTGGTGGGCTTAGGGGGATTTTACACTCCCTGGAACATGTTTGTGTTGCAAAGGCAGAACTCTGGCAACGGACTTCACCTCCCAAGCACAGAGAAGCAGGAAACAGACCAACTGCTGTAAAAATCTCCCTTTGGAGTGTTTTCTTAGCAACCCAGTAACTGTTCTGGCAACAGACGATAAACGAACGGGGCTTAACTTTTAAGAGATAATGTTAAGCTTCCACAACTGGGCATTGTGCTGGGAGCAGCTCAGCACAGCGAGCTGTCGTGCCTACATAATAAGGTTTTTGATCTGACAAGTTCTGCTGTAACTTCAGAGCAGGCTGGCAGGAGCAGAGGCATCCAGGGGGAGGCTCGATGAAATCTGTGCCGAGGGGGTGCCAGGAGGCTGCCTGTAAGCAGCAAAGTCCTGCAGGGCACTTACAAAATGAGCAATTTATGCCTCATTCCTTTAGGGTTTTTTTTTTCATAGCTAGGTAAGCTGTTGCTGCAGTACTCTCAGAAATGTCTACGTGCCTTTACCTGCTTACAGGTGAGGAGTGTGTGCTTGTGAGAGCCCCCAAGAGCATCCCCTCACTCTCCTCCCCAGGCTGCCTGCAGAAGACAAGTTGATGCTTTGCAGATGTACCCAACATGCCTGGTTAAAACATTGTCAAAATTCTGTGAAGAAGCTCAGCCCTTGGTCCAGCAAGGGCTATCTGAGCAATGCCAAATGCTGAACCAGCTTTGATAGCTAAATTGCTTTAGCTGCTTTTAATGTTTTTATTGCTTAAAAGAGGCAGAGGATATGCTTTTTGATGTGCTCGTTTTAGAGGGATTTTTTTTTTGAGGAGGAAGGTGTTGGTTGATAAAGTGCACAGAGAAATAAATTTCTTGTATATATCTGAAAATCCTTATTTTGTCTGCATTCCACTTTCATCTTATGTTTCCTGTCAATTTATGTGCTTTCTGATAAATGCCACCTTTTGGTGTAAAACAGCTTGAATATTTAAAACATGGCATTTTGATTAGCTAAACTATAGATTTGCTTTGACATGTCATTTCTTTTGTTCTAAAATGCCCTGACAATTCATATCTGTGGCAGCCAAACAAGCAAATTTATGTACAAAGCTATTGTTCATTCCTGAAGTGTCACTGCTCAATGAGACGGAGTTTAAGCATTTGATTCCCCCCTCTTTGCATGATGGGAGGTCCATTTCTCAATAATGAAACCAGTTTTCTTGCAAAAATTCAATTAAATTAAATATCAAACATAAATCAGAATGGAGCTTGCTTTGAGTTCCCATATGTGCCTATTGCTGCAGTGATAACACTGGAAAAGGCATTAATTCTTCAAACTGTGCTTTTTGTCTCAGTGTTGTTTTTCTGGAGGAAAAAAAACTCACATAAAGCAAAAATGAAAAACAGAAGTTCCATGGGCTACAAAGCTGGTCTTGATGTTCTCAAACTTGGAGGTGTGACAGCCTCTCCCAGAGCACAGTGGGACTCCTGTAAGCAGGAAGAATTTCTGGAAAATGCTGTTTTCCTATCCTCAGGGATGGCTCAGACCACGGTTGTTCTCCATGTGCTGGAGAGTCATTGCTATGTCACGTCCATATTTTTCTAGAATCCTTGAAATTGAACATTTTGTTTTCAGACATAATTTCAAGCAGTGTTAATGTCTTTATTTCGTCCATTTATATGAAATAGGAGAGTAAAGCCTTCCCTTGAGTTCTGGTTTCTGAAAATCTTTGCTGCCAGGACCAGTGTGGTTTTTTTAGAAAGGATTTTTGTTTTTAAAGTTTAAAACCTTCTGGTGAGCTCATAGTGTGAAAATACTTTTTTTTTTCCTGTGTTAGAATAAGATAATATAAAAGGCTAACAGGGAAAGGTAGGTTAAAATACTTCAGATATATCTTGGAAAATCTATTTCAATTATGTTCTGTGTGCTTTTAGTGGAGACGATAAATCCTAAAGAATTAAGAGAGCCATAAAGATAAGTGTTATAGGAGAGTACGTCTCACATTTCACCTCTGGAAATTAAAATATTTGCTGTGAAATCAGACGTTATAAGGGTCACTGCTTTGCTTGTGGTCATTAATAGCAGGAGGTGACTGTTGGAAGAGCTAAGGGAAGCCACTTCCCATAACATGGAAATTAAATGTGCAATTTACTGAAAATTCCCTTCCTTGTGAAATGGCTCTCTAATGCCAGGCTCCGAAGGGAACTTTGCTTTTTACTTCAATTTGCATTTGGACGGACCATCTAAACTTTTATCTGCCTTGCATGAAATACTGATTGCATTAGCATAACAGGAGGTCACTTTTCTGTTTGTCCAGTGTAGCTGGGCAGTAAGGAAGATAAATTAATTGTTTCCAAGATGTTAATGTTTGTAATGAGAGCCCAAAGCAGCTCAGATCCCAGGTCCCCTTGGCTGTACCTGTGTGTGCATCTCCAGGGGTGTCTGCTGCTGGTAATTCCACTCTGCTGCTGCCCAGAGGAAATTTTGTATGACAAGTAACAATTACTTTGGACAACTACTGGCACTGCACTCAAAACCACCCCCAGACTTTATTGTAACAACATTTTCCACAGCAAGACAGTAAAACCAATGAGGCAGAGCCTGCCTGGCCTCCTCCTTGTGGCTATGGGAGAGTTGTTGCAATGTCATAAATGGCCTAATATGTCTAAATGTGAGCTCTGGAGCTGAGTTTGGGCTTTTGGCTGTGCTCTTTAGTGCTCATCTGTGGGTTACCATCCTGTGAAACTCTGGGTGCAGCTCTGGGTGCTTCTATGCTGATACTTTATTTTTTAACTCCTCCCTGTATTGCTTTTGCAGCGCCTTCATTTGTTCCAGTGCCTGGACCAGGGTGGGTCAGAGTTCCTGGAGCAGGGGTGGCTCTTGCTCAGGGGTTTGTCAGCCACTCTGCACCAGTATATAGAGCAGTATATGAATGCAATTCTATTAATAACACTCAGCACAAGCTCCAGGGCTGGTCTGCGGCTCAGATCCCCCAGCAGGGTGGGAGCACCGCAGTGTTTGGAGAGGCTCTGTAGAGCTCAGCTCCCAAGTGTGGTGGTGGTTGTTTTTTTGTTCTGCCAGGGAGCAACAATCAGTGTGTAAAGACAGTGCAAACATGGAGTTCTCATGGCTCACATGACAGCTTTCTGATAAGTTTTTATTTCTGAGACCCCCAGGTAGTGGCTGTGTTGGGGTGGGTTTTACATCCTGACCTTTCGGCTTTGTTTTGCAAGAGCAGTGATATCCAGGCACACAGCAGGATGTTCCAGGACTTCCCTGCCCTGAGTGCTGTGGTCCCTGGGGGCTGCCAGGCAGCAGCTGGGCTGACAGATGAGCATCTCAGTCCCAGGAGTCCCTCAGTACCACTCTGCTCAGCAAACACAGCACTTGGGCATTGTGCTGGCAGTCCCAGGAGATGGAAATCTGTGTGCTTCAGCCTGCTCCTTGCTATGATCTTCCAGTGAGGAGGGGAATGAAGAGATGCAGGAATCACCTTTTTCACTTAAATAATCTTTTGCCTTTGCATCTTGTGTGGTGTAAGCTACATACCAGAATTATTTCTTGCAGGTCTCTACTCATGGATAACTTGTTCATAGGCTGGTCTATTTTTGGATTTTTTTTTACTGATGGGATAGTCTGGTCTTAGAAGTGATATTTTGGAGTTTTTAGGCTCTGGATTCCTCACCCCTTACATGTTTCCTTTTTTCCCTCCCTAATGACTATTAAAAACAAAGCTGCTCTAGGTGAGTTGGTCGGAGAAGTTTGTTTTAGAGATTTGTTGCTGATCTGGGGTAAAGAGGCATGTATTTAACCTTGTTTAGAACTACATCTCAATGAAAAGCCATACAAAGGATGGTGTGAACCTTACCAATAGACTTCAAACTACTTTTACTTTAGTCAAACTGAAATCTAGGACGAGCCCTACAGTTTTCTTCCAACACCAGCCCCTATTATTGTTGCTTTCCTCTGGATTCCTTGTAGTTGTCTTACATCTTTGGTAACATCTGGCACAGCAGAGTGGATTTGACATCCAGTGTTAATATTTCACCATTTGATGACACAGAGCAGAAGAAATTTCTCCTGTTTTATATATGGCATTTGGCATCACCACACCTGCCTTCCTTTTCTTGCCACTTGAGCAGCCTTGGCTGCTTTTCCTGTTGTGCTCCTGCCCATCCTGGTGTGTTTGTCCATGTGGCTCCTGGTGGAGGACATCTCTGGGCTCTTGGTTGAGCTGATTGAATCATCTCCCCAATTTATCAGAAGATTTTGAACTGTAGTCTTGTTCCCCAGAAATCTGAGGTGGTTTTTTTTTTTTTTTTTGCTTGAATTTTTTTAATCTCCTCTCCAGTGGGTTCCTATTAGAGCTCCCTTTTCCATCAAAGGGCAGTAGGAGTGCTCCCAGCCAGCCTGGGGTGCTGTGCCCCTCCCTAAGTAGCAGCATTTCTTAAAACCACACATAGTTTGGGTGTCTGTTATGTATTAAGCAATAAGACCAGAAAGATGATTTGCAAAAAATCCTGGTTTATGCCCAGTCTGCTTTCTTTCCTTCCTTTAATGCTGTTAATTAAGGATGGCCTTTTCAATGTAGAGGACAGTGACCCTCAGGTTTTGTGCTGTCCCCCCATCCCTGCCAGCCCAGTGGCACTGGGGGATGCTGTGCCAGCCCTGTGTCCTTCACCAGAGCATCTGCAGTGTGCTCACACCCTGCTCTGGGGTCCCCTCCCATGGGAATGTGTCAGCCTTGCTGCCTCTGTTCATGTGTAAATAGTGGCCAGGCTGCAGAAAAGTCCCTGGATTTGTTCTGTCTAAAGCCATTTTAATATGCAGCCCCCATCCTGGGTGTGCTTCTGAAGGAGCTGTGAAACTAAAACCACTGGATTGTCACTTGGCATAAATTTGCTGCCCAGGTGCTGTGTTATTTTTTGGGATTTTTAGTGTGCAGAAAATGGAATGATGTGGGATGCTGGGAAGGGCTGTGCTGGGTCTCAGGGGTGACTGTGCCTTGGCAGGACCTCTCTTTCATGTTTGCACATACAAATGAAACCTGTGATTCAAAGTGGCCCACCCTGGGCTGGGCTTTATGAGTCAGTGGTGGGAGAGACTAAAACATTCATGTGGTGAATATACAAGGTGAAATGTGGGAGACAGTGCAAGAAATTCAGTTTGCTGAATCGCTGGAGGAGTGCAGAGTTACCGAGTGCTCTGGGCCTTGCTGGGCTTTCAACAGAGGTGTAGGAGGGAAAAAAATCTGCCCATTGGGAACCTGCTGGCTAGGCCTGACCTCTCCAGTCTGTTCACTGAATAATTTAAGCTGGTGAGGATGTCTGGAGCTCATCTGGGCAGGGGTTGCAGTTTCCAAGTTACCTCTGGAGCTTGGAGCACTGCCCCAGCCTGGGGGCTGGCATCTCCCAGTCCAGTGAGCTTTGCCTGCATTTGGCTCCCTTTCCCTGCTCATGGTCTCTCTGTTTATTAGTCCTGCTGTTTCTCTGCCTTGGTGTGTTGCTGTTTTCAAAGATGCCTTGTCCCTAAATTCTGATTCACACATGAGAGTTGCAGGGTTGATATGAAGAGGCGATTTGCTGTTGATTTACCTGGTGCTGTTCATGGGCATGAATTTTTCTCTTCAGCATATTGAATTAACTTGGGTCACTAAGTTTACAGGGGGCACCAGTTAAACCAATACAACCAGCTTGAAATGATTACCTGATGGCACGTAGAGAATACACGAGTTAACAAAAATGATTTAGGCCTCTTAGAGCTCATGGGGTATAGTAATGTCCAACTGCACATAACTGTGAAATATTAAGCTTGGTCCTGGCATCGTTAAATGTGATGAATCTCTGTCTCTGACACCATCCTCCAGTGAGCAATGCCTCCAACAGGCACGGTTCTAATGCAGAAGTGTTTGATATTTGAGGTGAGGTATGAACATTTTGAATGTTGTCTGCTTTGTGGAGTGTGTCTCCTACCTCGGGACTGCCTGGAGTTCCCTCAAACGCAGCCTCCTTGTGTTTGTTCTCAGCATTGGGATGTTTGTGTTTTCAGCTCCTCATTCTTCATTAATGATGTACACAAGTGTCAGCAGAGCCTTCCTCTCGTGTTTGTTACTCCTTGCACTCATTGACACAGAGGCCTGTGTGATAAAGACTCATCAAAGTCGTCATTACTCTGCACTTATCTGCTCTGAACTGTCTGCTTTGTCTGTGAACCTCTCTTTGATCTGAGCCTGTTTCTGGCTCCATGCCTCATTATTTACTTTCCTGTAGCACTCCCTTCTGAAGAGCACACATCTCTTCTGTTTAATTCATGATGAAAATATATTGGTGTTCATATTTGTCTCCCTTTTTAGCACAGGATACATAACAGTGACAAAACCCACTGAGCCTCCCAGTGCTGCTACTTGTCTTGATCTCGGGCTTGGGCCCCTCCAGCTCCCAGCCCCCAGCCCCAGGGCAGTTGTTGTGGCAGGACTGTGGCTTTGTCTTGGCTTGTCACTGTAGGGACTTCAGTGACAGCCAGGAGTAAAACCTGGACTCGTGCTTGCCTCCTGGCATAGCTCAGAATCTGTGTAATGAATTGTATCTCACGTATTTCATGCATAGTTGTGCTTTGCTGGGGAAAACTGGCAAAGAAGTCAACACCAACTCCGTTTGTCTCTTTCAGTTGTGCTGCAGGAATTATGCTAAAATAGATGTCTCTTTTGTTGGGAAGGAAGTTATAAGCTGTGTGTAAGGGGCAGTCGTCCCTCTGTATTTAGCACAGGTGAGGCTGCACCTTGTCTGCAGGTTCAGTTCTCGGCCCCTCACTACACTGAGGTGCGGCAGCGAATCCAGAGGAGGGCAGTGGAGCTGGAAAAGGCTCTGGAGCAAAGTCTGATGGGGAATGGCTGAGGGATCTGGGGTTGTTTAGCCTGGAGGAGGTTCAGGGGTGACCTTACTGCTCTCTACAGCCCCGTGACATGAGGCTGAAGGCAGGTGGTGTCAGGCTCTCCTCCCAGGTAACAAGTGACAGGATGAGAGGAGATGGCCTCAAGCGGCATCAGTGAAAGTTTAGATTGGATATTAGGAAGAATTTCTTCCATGAAAGGATGGTCAGGCATTGGAACAGGCTGCCAAGGGAAGCAGTGGAACACCATTCCTGGAAGTGCTCAAAAGGCATGTCAGTGTGGCATTTTGGGGACATGGCATAGTGGTGAATGTGGCAGTGCTGGGTTCACAGATAAACTCAATCTTAAAGTTATTTTCCAACTAAAATTACACTGTGATTGTGTCCTCTTGCTCAGGCAGGTGTCCCACACCTGTCCATGTGGCCCCAGCATGGAGCAGCGGAGCTGGCACCCAGCCCTGTGTGATCCCAGGGCATTGTGCCCAAGGCTGTCCCACAGCCGCCAGTGGGCTGGGGAGGTGACTCCACCCATAAATATCACTGAAACCCAATTGTGTGAAACAATTGCTGCTGCTGGGTGGAGGCAGGGGAGGCTGCCCAGGGCCCTGGCTCCCAGCTCCCAAAATCTGTGCATTCAGTGTCTCCATTGCAGCTGCCATCAGTGCATTGGGTGTTCCTGGGTGCTGGTGTGGGGAGAGGAGGAGCTGGACAGAATTCCTGGAGGCACAAGAAGGTAACATTGATCATCCCCACCCAGAGATCTGGGCACTGTGTGTTCGGGGGCAGTTTGGCACTCCAATGAGTTGGTTACACACCTACTGTTGTGAGTTTTCATTATTATTTTCTGCAATGAAAATAAAAGCATTAAGTTAAGGGATATAGACCAGTATATGAATGAAATTCTATTAATAATGTAATGCCTGTTCTTGGTGGTCTGAGAGTTTGGTTGCTGGTATTTCTATCCCCTCCTCTTTTATCTGGGTTTGCAGGTAGATGAAGGTGTGGTTGTTCTTTATCCATATTGAAGGATTAAGGCCCCAAAAATTTATGTTCTCTAACATAAAGGCTGCAAATAAACACACCAAGTAGTTGGGTGCTGTTGAATGCTGTGTAATTACCGAGCATTAAATGACATTTGAGATAAATCCCCTATGAACACACAACGGCTGTCAAGGTCAGGGTTTAACAAAGCTTGTCATTCCCATGCCTTAAAATGCAGATTGCACACCAAGTCCCAAAGGGCCTCCTAACACTGCAGAAACTCTTTCCAGCCTGCAGTTGCACAGAAGTTTGAGCATTTCTCCTGAAATTAGTGAACTATACATGGAGTCAGGTGCTGTTGTGAATTTAGCTGTTGAAAAGATTGTTTAATTCCATTTGGACACTTGAGAGTTTACTGGTTAGCAGGAGTGATAGCTTTCTTACAGCATTTATTATGCTGTTAAGGGAAAGTTTGCTGCTCCTGGTTTTATACAATTAACCAAGGAAGTGTGTTTGCTTTTTTAATTTATTTTTTCCCCCCAAACAAAGCTGAGCCTGGGTAACTGCAGGGAGAGGCTTGAAAACCCAGCCTGGTCTTGCCTTAGAGTCCAAGATGTCAGGAGACAAATGAAATAGATCTGCCTTGTTTTTATTAAATGCCCTCCATTTGTAGCCTAATGACTTCTTTTTATTGCTTTGGTGGGCACAGAGGGAGCACAGGCTTTGGTGACCACAAACTCTCTGCTGCAGAACGTGCCTGCCTCAAACCTGGCTCTGCTCTGCTTTTCCTGCTGCTCCATTTGCCTTCATCCTGTCCCTGCTGAGCAAGGTTTCAGCCTGCCTGGAGGGGCATCCCCTGTGTGTGCTGCTGGCCAGGGGGCTCCAGGAGTGCTGGTGGGGGGCTCTGAGGAGAACCCCAGACTCTCCCCTGCCTCTCCTTGCAGCTTCCTGAGCCTGCTGCCAAATTCCCTTGTGTGCGTGGGATGTGATGGCGCCTGGAGAGCGGAGGGATGGCAAGATGTGTGTCACTGTGTGCCCTTCCAAGTGCTGTGACAGCTCCTGGGGACGCTGCAGCTTCTCCTCCCGCCCTCTGGCTCCAGCCTTGCTGTGCAGGAGCTCTGGCTCAGCAGAGCCAGCAGTGCCAGGGAGCCACGTGCTTTGTAACTCAGTTTATCCAGGCTGAAGAGGATTGTGCTGCTTCTGCTGTCACTTTGACAGATGTTTGCACTTCACGGGCTGAATGGACTCGCTGTAGTTACATTTTGACTGAGGTATCACATAAAAAAAGTAAAAAATAATAGGCAAATCCCAATAGCACAGCCTGCCAGGGTCGGTAGGGCTGGTGAGGTGGGGGAAGGAATCAGCAGTTGTGGGCAGCATTTTCTCTCTGGATAGCCATTTCTAATTTTAACAGGGTCTGCAGGCACTCGCTTTGCTGCTTCTGCTGTTGAAGTCGTGCTTCCTGAGCAGGCTCCTTAATTACAGTGGTTTAGCTCAAGTCTGTTTGAAATTTTTTTTTGACTAGCGGGTATGAAATGGAATTGGATCTCTCTGGAGCATTGAGATTGGTCAGAGCAGAAAGAGTAAGAAGGGAAAGTTACTTTAAAGTGGTATTCTTGAGAATCTTGCATCGAGCTTTGCCTGGTTTTATACCCAAAATACCACTTATGCTGATGTTCATGTGGCTGGTGTAAGACAGCAGAGTGTAGCCTGTAATTTGGGCTGCAGCTATTCACAGACCAGGCAGCACACTGAACCAGATGAAGCCAGATGCCAGCTAAATCAGCAGCATCCTCTTCCTCCTTTTTTTTTTTCATTACAGAATTATATGTATGGGACTTGTTTGAATAATAGCTATTGAGAAGGGAGAACTTGCCCCACTAATCATGAGCTTAATATAGAATATTTATCTCAAAGTTGTTGCTTATGCTTTGCTTTGCATCTTCTGTCTTGTGCCCTGTGCTGCTTGGTGGCTTTGGGGCTGTGTTGGTCCAAAATCACAGTTCCCATTTAAAAAAAACCAAACCCCTTATTTCAGTAAGATAAGATGAAGAAAGCTTTAAAGCTTTTCAAACCAGAGAGCACATGTCATCCCTCTTGGGACTGTTGGTAAAAATTGATGCAGGAGACCAAAATTAGAGAGAGGAAATTATAAAATGCCTCTCCCCTGCTTTTTTTTTTTTTTTCTTTCCTGAGTGACTTTAAAATATTCCCTTCCTGCAGATGGCTTGCTGTGCTGGGATGCCCCATATGTGGCATCATGTGTGTGCAATTACACATTTAGTCTTGATAAGTTTGACGTGTTTCTGTGGCCGGCTGTTTGCCAGTCATCAGCTTCATCCCCCCCTCCAAGGAGCCAGGGCTCTTCTTCCTTCATAACATTTTAGATCCTTTTCCTTCTCAGCTGAATGACAGATATTAGCATATTCCTTTGGAAGGTGGTGCTGGGTGTTTGTACCAGTTGATGGGGTATTGGCAGTCACAGATATTCTGTTTGTCGTTTAGCTCAGTGAGAAACAAAAATGTGTCTGAATCTGATAATGGAGAACACAGAAGCAATGCTGGCAGCCAAATGTCTGCTTTAGCCCTAAATCACTTGTTTCCTTAAAGAAAAACAAATCTGAAGTGTGAAAATACCTTGGAGAGGTATATTCCTGTCCATGGGAACTCGCAGGTACTGATGAAAACTCAGCGCGTGGGGTTTATTGGACTGAATGAGCTTACTGCTGGTTTGTGCATTATTTTTTTTTTGTAAGTGAAGAAGGCATGTTGTCTTTCTGAATAACTCTTCCCTGTGGATATCTATGACAGCTCTTCTGTCTTGCCTTGCTCGCCTGTCAGTGTTAGGGGTGGATCCTGGGGGTCTGTTGAAAGGAGCCTTATAAAGGACAAGGTGGATTGCTGGGCTGGATTGAAATTCTTGTTGCTTCCAGTGTGGCAGATTCGGGTGACTAACTGTCCAACAAACCCATCTGTTTGGGATTTGGAGGAAATACAGGAAAAGCAGGAAAATGCCTGCTCTGTCAGTAGTACAGCATTGGAGCACACAGTGGGAACAGTTCTAGTCCATCAGCTGCAAAAATGATCTCCATCAGTAAATACCACTTTTCTGCACACGGGATCTGTGTCACTCTTCATGCATGTGCCTGAATTAGGAATTATGCTATTAAACTGTGAGCAGAGTGGTGTGTGCAGATAGGAGTGATGGCTGCTCGTTCTGCAAAGGATGCAAAGGGAGGACATTTCCTTCTCCCCATGCACAGCTGGATGGACTCATTAGAGCATGTGCCTGTTGCTGTGTTAGGCTTTTTGGGCTCAGTTGTCAGCTGAGACTACAAGCCAGAAATTAGTAGCCCTCATACAAAAGTTTCTGGTACAGCTCTTTCTCCAAGCAGAGGAAGCAATTATCAGTTGCAGTCACTGGTCACAGAGGTCCTGCTGCTGGTCCTTCCCCTTGCTCTCCTCTGCCCTGTACCCACCCACTGCTCTTCTCTTGTCCTCACCTCTTTGTTGAAGGCACCGTGGTGGTTCTTGTTCTGGTGCTTTGCTAACCTGAGGGTGTCCCGGGGACAGAACATGGGTACTGCAGAGGAACAGATGTGCTCTTCAGCACAACAGTTCAGAAATTAATTTTTTTTAATTGTCCCATTGTTAGCAAGAACTGGCTAATAATTACTGGCCTGTGGCTTTACCTCTCTCTGTTCAGCCCCTTGTGGGGGCTGCTCTGGTGTTGTGCCCCATTTCTCTTTCTCTTACCAGCTGCAGGATGGAGGGTTTGGGACACAGCCCCTGGAGCTGGGATGGCTGACGCATCCCCACAGCAGTCAAGGGCTGGATGTGAGGTGTTGCCTTATCTGCTTGAAGGTCCCTTTAGCAGCCAGAAGGGTATTAAAGACCTCTTGGTACAGCAACACTGAGGATCCCTTTGATCCATGAACTCCTTGTGGAGAGCTCAGGAAGAGATTCTTACCAAGGCAGGTTTCCAGCATTCCTCTTAGCAGCTCATTAGCCCTGAGCATTCTTGGATAAAATCACCCTGGCATCTCTCCTGCAAGGCTGCAAAACATTTATTTTCCAATGCAATAGATCTGCAGTTGCCACCTGTAGTTTTGGGTCACTGTCCTGTTCAGAGAGTCCTGACAATAAAACTGTGAAGCTGTGAAAGCTAACTGGGTACTGGGTGAGTGGTGCCTGAGACCTGTATCAACACAGGAGGCAGACTTCTTTTCCTTTTTTTTTTCTTTTTTTTTTTGCTAGAGCACAAAAGACATTCTTCTTATTCCTCACGGCAGAGTCTTCTGCACTGCTTCTGAATTGAGCCCTTGAGAGAGGTACAGAAACAGCACAGGGTAGGGATGGGCAGAAAGGTGGGTGATCTTGGGCAGGTGGGCGTTGATTTACCAGCACAGGGGAAGCAGGATGTGGAGAGGATGAGGATGCAACTGGGCAGCATCAAGCAGATCTTCCTGCATGAGTCAGTGAGGAAGGTTTGTGGCCTCTCCTGCACTGATGCTGGCAGTCACAGGTGCCCTGTGATGGACGTGGTGGCTGCCTGGGTTGGGAGCTGAGCTCTGAGTTTAATGGGCTGAATTCTGGCAGAGATATTGAGGATGTGTCTGAGACTTGGCTCAGCCCCAGGCAACTGTCCCAACCTGCACTTTGTGCCTTCCACACCAAGGGATTTTTATATCATCATCAGGCAGCCAGCACTCTTGCAATATGCTGTTAGTTGTTTTAATGCTATTTTATTCGTTAATAAATTCTTTTAGCTGTAACTTTAATCTGTAATACTTTGGTATGGGGTGCCTGGGGAGGAAAGCAAGAATCCAGAAATCCTGTGAAGGCTTTTAATAAACCATCAGTCCTTCCTGCAGTGCAGTCCTGTGGGAATTAACTGCTCCACGCACGAGTGAATTCTCTCCCAGCCTTCCATGGGTGGCATCATTTTGCCCTCAGCTGGCACAGCACATGCTTGACTGCTCTCTTGAGTGTAGTAAATGGGGCAGAACTTGTTTTCTTGGTGTTGGGGGACAGCACTTCTGGAAAATGGACAAATCCTTTAAAAATAATGGGCTCAAGCATGTCACTAAAGCCTTCCATGGTGCTGGTTCCTTCCTTGTCCAGGCAGTGATGACAGAGCCCTTGCTGAGATGCCTGGTGTTGCTGGTTCTTGTGCTGCTTAGCAGAGCTTTAACCACAAGCTGCATTGAATTTGCAAGCAGTGGAGCCCAAAGCAGTGTGCTCTGTATAAAAAGTGCCCCCAAAAACCTGGGGCAGGCTCCCTCCAGGCCATTTGATGCAGCTGGCACAGCAGTGGCACTTGCTCTGTGTCTCCACTGCTGTGTGTGTGGGACGTGTTTTGTCATTTTCCAGGAAAAGCTTTTATTTGAGGTTGAATTTTTTTTTCTCTGATGGGGGAGAAATTAATTACCACCCTTGCTCCTCTCCTTACTGCCCTGAAGACCAGAAATAGTCAGGAACTTAATGTTCAAATGCCTTTAAAAACCAGTATCTCTAAATGTCAAGTTAATGTGCTCTGGGAACAACGTGACTCAAGGACCCTGTATGAACATCAAATTGCATCTGCTGCCACAAGGACTTGTGGGATTCTCTGAGGCAAACACAGTGGGGAGATTGAGAGTTTATTTCAGCTTTTTTCCGTTCTTTCGTCTAAAAGTAAAGTTTTATTTTTCTCATGCCTGTCCTCGCCACAAATGCAGCCTGAACCTGTCTGAGATGGCAGATTAAAAATGAAACCCTCATGAATGAGAAATGCAGCCTGCATTTTTTATGATGGCAGAAAAAGTAAACCCATTTTAAAATGTGCATATTTTTAAGAAAGTAAATGACTAAGTAGGTGAGATGTAGGTATCAATAAATATTTATTCCAAAGAAGTAATCTCTCCACAGAATTGGAAATTGTCTCATCCTTTTAGGCAATTAAAAACCAATGTTTGTTTTTCAGAGTGGAAGTAACATTTTTTTGGTTGCTTTTGGAGCCTGGCCACTGTTGAGTGAAAAGTTTCACAGCTACATGATGTTTTTTTCAGAATAATTGCACTAAAAGGACAGGCTGATTTATAGGATGGATTGAAATGATCTTGAAATGCAGGGGAGGAAAAAACTCCCGGAGTGAGTGAAAACTCCCAAATGTGAAATTGTTCTCTGAAAAAGAAGTTGGAAATGGGGCTCTGTATTCTCTTGGTGGGCAGATGGTGAGTGCTGAGGCTGGGTCACATCTACTCAAGGTGTGAAATGGCCGTGGAGTTTTATAAAATTGAGACAAATAATATTTTCAAATGAGCCTTATTTTATAGACCAATAGATAAACCAATTAAAGCTCTGAAAAAGATGTGAGTACATATTCACGATCTCAAACACAGTTGGTCACTACTTGAGTGGCTTAGGTACACCTGCCACAAGAGCTTAGGGACCCGATTCTGGGATTTTGGGGAAGAGGGTTGGTGCCTCCTGAGCCTGTTTCCTGTTTGTCTTTGGGAACCTTGGTGGTGCAGACAGTGGCACTGAGACAGCACAAGGAGCAGAGCAGCGATCACCACGCTGAGCTGTGAAATGCTGGCTCTGAGCTGCTTGGTGGGGATTTGGTGTGGTGGGAGCATCGGGTCCTTTGTGCCTGAGGGGACTCTGCTGTACCATTGCAGTGAGTGGCTCTGTCCCCTTGGGCATCCTGGCCATGTCACCCAGGTGCCCCAGGGCTGGTCAGCTCTGTGGCCGGCAGCTGGTCCTGCCTTCCTGGAGCGGCCAGCTGTGGTATTCACATGGCCTCTGAACTGAGAGAGATTTGGCTCCCTCAGGATTCTCCTGAGAAAGGCTGTGAGAGAAGCAGAGAAAAGAATGATGAAAACAATTCTTACCTCGTTTGTTGCTCCTGTGTTTGTGTTTCCCATGTGGACTGTGTTCTGGAGATTGTTTACCCGAGGTGATTTCTTGATTGGATTCTGGTGATGGTGTTTTGGATTCATTGACCAGTTGGATCTGTGTGTGTGTCAGGACTTGGGCAGAGAGTCACAGGTTTTTCTAGTTATTTAGTGATAGTTCTTGTTAGTGTAATAGAGTATAATACAGTATAATAAAGTAATTAATTAGCCTTTTGATATCATGGAGTTCTGGGCATCATTCTTCCCACCCACCAGGCATCATAGCACTGATAGTCAGCCCTGTGTGTGAGGTCACTGTGGCCAAAAAACTGCAGCACTTGGGTGAGGGTGCTTTCATTTTGTGGGGATAATCAGAGGGAAGAGTTTGATTTCCTCCCACTCACCTTTTACATTTGTGTCACCTCTCAAAGCGTGCCTGTGCCTTGGCTCAATGGCTTTTTACACCGGCTGCTCTAAATGCATTTTAAAGAGCTGAGGAATGCACACACAGCAAGGTCATATAAATTAATAATTATCTAAGTGCTTCTGCCCTTTTCTGCCTCCAGAAAGGAGGTGAGGAGGGAAAAAACTTTTAACTGCTTTTTTTTTTTTTTTTTTAAATCTCCCAAACTAGTTTTCAGGGCTGATCTGTTGTTTCAGCCACAGCCTTGGGCCCATTTGACTTCGTCACTTCACTGTCACATTGTCTGTGTTTGAGCCAGCACATGAATTTTCATTTCCAAACGTGTTTGGGTTTGTAATTCATACAGTGCAAATAGATTAATCACAAGCCATGCAGAACTTGTAATTATTAAAACTTGGAGTACAGAAGAGGTATAAATCATGACAGTGCTGCTTTCCAGCTGCCAATTAAAAATGGGAATTTAAGCTGCCTGAGCGTGGAGGGTTTAGGTTGGGAAGTTTCTGTGTCTTGAAGAAGAGTTAATGAAGAAAGTGCTTGCTCATAACTTCTCATTAAGTAACAACTGGATTTATGAAATACTGGCACTAGTAGAATAATTAGGAGCTTTCTATTATTGATGAGTTGGACTCTTAAAGAGGGATGCATTATCTCAAAGAGTGCCAACCCTGAAGGCTGTGCTGGTGCTCCAGCATCAGCTGGAAGTGTGCCTGGACCACATGGAGCCTGTCTGGGCTGTGCTGGTGCTGGGAAGAGGAGCACATCCTCAGCTGGGTCCTCCTGCTGCCAGGCTGTGACCCAGTAGGGGTGGTGGGATCAGGCTGGCTGGGACAAAGTGTGGGACAGAGTCTAAACCTGCACTCCCTCCTCCTCAGTCACCCAGGAGTGATGCCAGGGGCAGGGGCGTCACTTGCTCAGGGTGGGGAGGTGGCACTGAGAACCATCACTGGGATACCCTGAGGAGAGGAGCCAGGAGGGATATACCAATGCCATTTGCTGCTTTTTTTGCCCTGTTCTTTGGTGATGTGTTAGTGGCACCCAGCACTCCAGGGCCCCCATGCCATCACCCTGGTGCTCTGGGCACTGCCAGAGCTGTGCCCATGGAGCAGATATCAGGAACCACGACTGTTGCTGGCTTTCAGGACCAGAGCAGAGCCCCTTTCCTTGTGGAGCCAGAGCTGGTCTTCCACATTCTCCAGGGAGGCCTCAGCCTTCAGGCTCCACACCGGGCTGATGGAGCTGGGCAGCCCAAGGTTCTCCATCATCGTTCCCAGGGACTGTGGGGACTTCAGGCAGCCTTGTAAGGCTGTTGTAATTTTAAAGCATTTTGGTAATGTTCCCCTCAGCTTTAATGTTACACATCCCTGCTGATGTTCCTCAGTAATTGAAAGGGATATCGGGCAAATTTGATCTGTCTGCCTTTGACTTATGCTGTCCTTATCTTGGCCTTCGTGTCATTAAGAAAAAAATTGGTATTGATCTGAGACTATACCACTACATTGTGCTGCAATTTTTCTTCCTTGCTAGTAGAATATAAATCGATAAAAGGCAGCTGCTTGCAACGTGGGGCAGATATGATGCTGTCATTTATATATTGTAAATCCAATGATAGCTGATCAAATCAGTGCGTCTGCTGTTCCAAACCTGACATGATTGAATTGTCAATAAAAAGGGTTTTACAGTAAAGGAAGTTCTGCTGGCGATGTAAATGCCTGGAAGCCTCACTAAGTTTGATACAAGATGAAGCAATAAGCTAAGCTATCATTATATAATTCCAACAGCCAAAATATTTGGATACTTGTGTTCTCACATGATAGTGGAGCTGGGAGGAAACCTTTTATTGCAACTTGTTTGAAGAAGCATTATTCTGAGACTGAGGAATATGGATGGCTTCTTTTGAAATGAAGGTATGTTGGTGAGGGCTAAGAGAAATAGTGTAGGACTTGTTTGAACTGAAGATGTGCAGGTTCAGTTCATTAGCAGGAAGGTTATCAGTGTTTCTGTTTGCTTGGAAACAAATCTTGCAGGAAGGAATGTGATTGATAGGATGGTAAGAAGAGACCAGCTCTGCTCCTGTGTGGAGTCTCTGTGAACATGAAGCCAGAATGTGGTTCATGGTTTTTTTCTGGACTGCCAAGAAGACTGTTTTATGATAAATCTGTTCAGGAGCCTTTCCTTGGGAGTTAGGCTGGAAGGTGCTGCAGCCAGTGCAAGGTGGTGCTAAGCAGTTTGAGAGCTGATGGAGTTGCTGCTGTAATTTCCCTGAGTTGATTCAATTTCTGCTACCCAAAGACCTCCCTGTCCCCTGTCTCAGCCCAGCTGGAGAAGAAGTTCCAGCAGGGAGAGAGGCTGCAATCTGCTCCCCGGCATCCCCCAGTGGAGTGTGCTGGAGTGGAGACGGAGGGGAGGAGGATTCAGAGAAACATGGAAACATGCAGTAAAATCTAAGAAAATTTGTGCCTTTCCATGCTCCAAAAAGACCTGGCACATGAAACTCTTGGACACAGCCTCATGTAGTGTTGTTTTTTTTTTTTTTTTTTGTGACACCATTTGGTGAGACATAGTGAGGTCAGATGAGGCTGTGAGATGATCCTGTAATGTCTTGGCTAGATCCTGAGGATATCCATGTAGATGGTCACCCATGGGAATGGGTCTGCATCCAGCAATGTGCTATTTTAGACTTGTTCATTCTCTTTGGATGCATTTTCTGAAGTTAAATGGCCAGTAGTAATGTGAGCTTTCATTTCTACAGATGAGCTTGGACCAGCTGCTGCCTTGTGCCGGGGGTTTCCTGTGTTAGAGATGAGAGCTCTGTGTCCCTGCAGTGCTGACTGCCCTGGGCAGCTCCTTCAGACTTTCCCCACAATCTGCTGCAGGAAATCCATTCTCTGCCCTGCATTTCTGCTCCACTTTTTCCCTGCTTGATAGTTACTCCTGGACCTCGCTGGTGCCTGTAGCTTTTAAAGGATGTGCTAATTCAGTTGCTTGTGATGGACTGTGTTCTTAATCTCTTTATTGTGTTTCACCAATTTAGCTAAATCCTAAATCCATTAGGTACTCTCAGATTGTTTTACAAGTGTCCAGAGGAGGTGTTTGCAATAAATCCAGGCTAATTCTCTCTGCAGACAGGGTTTAGAGACTTCAGACCTGGGCTGGAAGCAGAGTTTAAGACTTTCAGGCCTGGGCTGAAAGGACTGATGCAGGAGTGGGCTTGCACAGGAGCACAAAGGACAAGAAGCAATTCAGCTTCTGCTTCTTTACATTTTTTTTCTACCATCTAGTTGATGTTGCTGTCTACTTCACTTTCTTGATGGAGGGAAAAACTTTGAGATGCATGTGCTGAGAAACCAGCTGTGGGGACTCCCAGTCCGCTTTCACAAAAAACAATGAAGAATCAAAATGTTCTGTTTGTTAAGTGAGGGTAGCAAAGCTCAGAGACAAGCCCTCAACATTTCTGTTAAATGCTTTTTTTCTTTCTTTCTTTTTCCTCTGCTGTGTGAGGGTCGATGTACTGGCATTGCTAAACACAAACCTGCCACTTGCAAACTCTTTTTTTTTCCTGTTCAGTTTGCGTTGCTTTCATGCTGCTTAAGCCAACAGAAATGCTTTGTTGTAGGACAGGAATTGTAGCTAATAATTCATTCAGGAGCAAAGGAAATTAGCTTTTTCTCCCTGATTTTCCTTTCCCAGCTCTGGAGGCAAACCCTGCAATGTGGCTGGCTCTGGGGGTGCCATCACACCCTGGTGCTGGGGAGGGTGGGAGCCCCAGCCCTGCAGGGTCCTGGCTCTGGTGCCACTCAGCCTGCAGGGAAAACACGTCTGAATTTCCAGGGCTGCATCTGGGAGGAATCATTTGTGGTTTGTGGCTGTTTGGAATGGCATCTTGTGCTTATATGCTGCTCATTAGGTCTGGGGATAAATGGCATGTCAGCCTGGGAAATGGGGAAGGGTGAGATGCCTGTGTTTTAAAACTTTGGTTGGCTTGGTTAATATATAAAGGTAAAGGCTGTGACTCCCTGAAGTCAGGGTAGGGTTACACTGATGCTCTGGAAAGAAAAGGAGTAAAAATGCTCAGGGATTTTATGGCATTGTATCTTAAGCTAGTCAGTCTTTGGGAGATTTGGGTATGTTTTTGTTTTAGCAGGGAAGTAAAGATTAGGATGGAACATGAGCATCTTCATAGGAAAGATGAATTTGCAAAATGTTTTGCTGTCTCACTTGAGTGGAAGCATGTGGTTTTCAGTTCCCATAACCTCAAGGCATTACCAAATCATGATTAAAGCCCTAAGAACAATGTGATCGGCATTAAAATTGGTAAGTTTGAAAAATGATACACTATGAGGTTTTCCTTAATTTACTGTTCTTGTCTGCCAGCACTACAGGTCACAGTTTCAAGCTTTTCCCACAGCAGCAAGGGCTGGATTGTTTTGGTTTTTAATTGTAAACTGAGGTCTTTATTTAATCTGCTCTGTCCAAAGCTGGGGCTGGCAGAAAACAACAGATTGTGCAAGCTCTGAGAGCAATTCCCGTGGTTGAGAATAGATTCAGCCTTTGTCAGAAGTGAAACTTTGCTACAAATGTCACTTATTGAAGTGGGGAGTGTGCCAGTTGAAACCCACATGGTATTTATAGCCTTTAAATGATAAATATGATATGAAAATATTCATCTTGCAAAAGGCAGTTGTTCTTATTAAAGGTCGGTTTAATAGCTGTCTCTATTTGATCATTTTGGGGAAGAAAAATACACTACTGACTGTACACAAATTGGATGATAATTTAGGTAGTGCTTGATGATGGCAAATGAGGAGCTCAGCAGAGATGTAGATGACACTTCCAGCATTTTATATTGTTACACTTTTTTTTTTAAAGTTGTATCCTGTTTAATTCATGGTTAATGATGGTTAATTCGTTCATGTGCAATTAAAAACGCCCAATGCAGACTTCATGGAGACTGCACATAAAACACAGAGGCTTAGCAGGGTATTAGAGATTCATCTGGGTGCCTGGAATACAGAGGATCTTTGCTTTGCCTTGTCTAAGTGGTCTTTGTTTAACTGATAGCTGCTAACTTTGTTTAACTGATAACACATGTTGTGCTGTTACTGGTGTTGACCTTTTCCCAGTTAAACAGGCTTAAAATGAAAGTGTTTATGGGGAGATTCTGCAGCCCTGGCGTCCATGGACTCTTTGTCTGGCCAGAGGGGGGTTGGTGTCTGGGGCAGTTCAGCAGAGAGCTGCATGTTTGCAGATTTTAAAGGTTTTTAACACACTCCCTGCACAGCCACCCTGGGCAGGAACTGCTTCTTCCATTGCCAGTTTGAGTTTTGCCGCTGTGGTTTCATTGCACTTTGGGTTTCTTGAGCATGTAAAACGCTGTCAAATTGGTAACAGGAGGAGGAGGAGGAGGGAGGTTTGCAGTTCAGCCTCGGGCTCAGCAGTAATGGGGAAATCAAAGGAGTGTTTCCTGCCCCGCTCTGGAGCCTTTAGAAAGGCTGGTCTCTGTCTGCTCTGAGCTGCTCCTGGACATCAGGAGAAGCTTTTCCAAAATCTGTCACAGTGGATGGACTGAGTTTCAAGAGAAGTGTCAGCAGTGGAGCGAGTCTGTCCCATCTGATCGCTGGCAGCTTCTCACTGAGCCATGGACTGAGCCTGCTGAGAGCCTGTCTCAGCTCTGTTCACCTGCTTTCAGCTGCCCTGAAGTTCCAGGGAATCTGTGAAGTGTTTGCAATGGAAAAGCACATGGAGAGGATATCCACAGTGTTGCAACGTTGACTGTGGTTAAGTTTTACCAGAAATGTTTTTGGGATGCAGGGATGCTGTAGAGACTGTTTGCTCTTCCGCTGGCTCCAGCTCCTTCCCTGCCTCCAAAGGTCCCCCTGTTGAGGGCTCAGGGTATTCCTGGATGGAAGTGTGGCTGCCCATCAGCTGTGGCCAAGCTGCCCATGTGCTTTGCTCTTTTTGTCCTGGCTCAGGATAAGGCTGTTCTAAGGGACCTTCCAAAGTCTTTGGGTCATTGGTGGAAAGCTGAAAACCTTGGAGAAGAGCAAGAATGTTTGTAAAATGCTATTTATTTCAAACAGGAAAATGGATTTTGATATAAATACAGAATACTGCCTGCAAAGAGGATGTTCACCCCTCTTTGCCCATGTTGAGAAGTACATTTTTTTCCTGATGCCAGACACAAGCATACAGGACTCCCCTTCTCTCTTCCCAAAGATCTTTTCCACTCCATGGTGCTGGAGCTCAGCTCTGTCTTGGACAAGGGGGGGTTTGAACTCAGATCACAGAATCATTAAGGTCTGAAAAGACTTCAGGATCACTGAGTTCAGCTATGAACACAACACCTCTGTGTTCATTGCTAAACCATGTCCCCAGGTGAAATGTCCATGCATCTTTTGAACACTTCAGGGATGATGGCTCCACCACTTCCCACAACAGCAAATGCTCAATTCAGAGAGTGGAAAATAGGTTTGCTCCGCTTTTTCATTTCTAGAGGCTGTTAAAACTCCAACTATTTTGTTATCAAAAAGGATCCATCTCTGATGTGCTTGAGCCAGTCAGTTAAGTGCAAACATCACAGCAAATGAAATTTTTGGTTCTCAACAAGAAGTGAAAGAAAAAATGGCTTTTCAAAGAGAAGTGTTCTTCTGACAGGAACAGTGGTAGGCTTGGGGTAGGGGAAGGTGGTTGTCTTTGGATCAGAATTCTCTGTATTTAAACCTGAGCTCTTTTCCCCCTTGGTTTTTCTCCATGGGTATTAAAAAAAACCCAGGAGCTGATTCCCAAAGCAACTGAATAATTGTACCTAAATTGTTATACCCTCTCAAATAGGTCAGTGCTTCCACTGGAAGAAGAGGTTATGGATGGGAGGAGAAGCAATGTGAAGGTTTAGGAAAAGGAATAAGCCTTTTCTTATTCAGTGGAGGATATCTGTAGAGGGAAGTGTGCAAGCAGTTACTCAAAGGCTCACTAACACATTAAACCCCTGCAGAGGGGCCATTTTAGACAGGCCATGGTGCAGTATGTCTTTGAAATGACCCTCATGGGCTCAGCCCTCCCTGTCCAGCAATAAACTAATTCTCAGGACTAATGGTAAAATTCTGCAAGGCATGAATTCCCAACTTAAATAGATTTACAGTGAGTTCATAGATCTTCCAGCATTTCTCTTGCAACCTATTTGTGGTGGCATCATTTTAACACGCACGGTAATTGAAAAAATTGTCAGGATTTACAGTCTTTTCTGACCTGTGTTTATCATACCTAGGAAAGACTCCATAATAGACATAACATTTGGAGTATGGACATAGACCTTGTGTGGAAGTGTTCATACAGGAGGTCTCTCTGTGTGGTAACTTCTCCTTTGGGAAAAAGGGGATTTTGGTATAATGACCAGCTAATACTTAACAAATGCCACCAGGAGGGTCCCATGTGCCAAAAGTTGCAGAACAGACAAGTCAGAACAGTGTGATGATGAAGATGAACCTTCAGCTTTGGAGGCAATATATTCTGTGCTGGTTTCCACATACAGCCTTTGAAATACCTGATCTTTATTTTGAGAGGACTATGATGAAAGTACCCTTTGGAGAAGCTGTTTATTCTTTTCCCAGGCATATTTGTCCTTGCTCCTTTTGTTATCATTATTTATAAATCAAAAGTTGTATTGATCTGGAGATTATGTGTTAAACCATGTCTGAGCAGTGGTTGCTCTATTACTGAGAAAAGCAGCTGCCATAAAACTTTTGGTAAATTTATCGATCGATACTCTCCATGTTCCTTTGCAGAAAAAGAGCAAGCTGAATTTTAATTTACTGGGAACGCAGCTGAACACGTGGCCCCCGTGGGGCAAGGGATTTAAGCCTGTGAGGAACTTTCCAGAGATGAATAGTGCCATTACTTTGCAGAGGATTATTCATGTTCTTGAAGGAAAGCCTCTCTGGAGCAGGCAGTGGAGCCTCCGATCGATTCCTGGCAGCTGTGATTGTGAGTCTGGCTCTTGAGAGCCAAATTATCATCTCGTGCTCCTGTTACAATGGTTGCCTTGCTCTCACAGGGGGGAATAAGGAGATGATAAAACATCTTCCTTGTAAAGTGAGTGTTAATCAAACCAGGGCTTTGAGCCAGGACTAGCAGGATGCAGGAGCCACGTGGGGTGCTGGGTATGGACCAGCCATGGGCTCAGCTGGTGCCACCAGGACGTGATGTCCCATCTTCTGCTTCCTTCCTGGGCTGGGACCTGCCCATGCACCAACTTAGGAAACAAAGTCAAAACCAATCAAGCAAAGAGAACCCACAAAAAAACCACCACAAACCAAAACCCCCCTGAAAAGGCCAAGCAAACAATCCCCACTCAAACAAAGACAACCCACAAAAAACCCAACCGAAAAAACCCATCAAACCACCTTCCCCACAAACAAACAAAACAGTTTTCATCAAAACAACCTCCCCCCAGCAAAACCACTGGTGATTTGGGGGGCTCCACTCAAGGTACCACAGAGGAAGGAAGAGAAGAAGTGAGTCCGGTGTTTGGAAAGTGCTAAAGCTGGAAACTGGGGCCATCGTTAGGTCTTCCTTTTTTTTTTTTTTTTTTTTTGTTTTTTAAAGGATGGAAATGGTGCCTGAGGTTTGTGTGCCTGGCATGCCCTGAGTCCTGTGACAGGGGTGCTGCTGTGGCTGTGGTGTCCTGTGTCAGCCCCTGTGGTGTTTCAGACAGGAGGGGTGGTGGGTACCCTGCTCCCTCTTGAGCAAGATGCTACTAAAATATTCTGCATTTGCTCAGTGGGTCAGGTGCTGCCGGGGAGCATTGGAGTGGCTGGTTGTGCCTGTGCTCCTGAGGTGACCCACAGTATTATGACCATGTTGGAAACCTCTCTTTCTCTGAGGTGTCTTGAGACAAAACTAGCTTGGAAATCACTGAATTGCTTTTCAGAACTTGGACATTGTTCTGTGTCTTGAAAACTCCTTAGTGGGAAGAGTTAAACTGATGTTGGCTGCTGTATTTTACTGGGTAAATGGCTTTCCCAAGATCTGCCAGCACAGGTAGGAAAGTGATAACAGAAATAAAGGAGCTGGAGTGACCAAAAAATGGTCAACAGGTGCCCTGATGTAAGTGCAAGTCCTACGTGTGACTGTAGGGATCAAGAACTGATCTTCTGCCATTTGCTTTTCGTCAGACTGTTGAGATAACTTTAAAGAGAATTTGGCCAGGAGAGATTATTAAGGAAGGAATTTGCTGCTTAAATAAATAGTCTGCTCTCCATTGTTGGAGACTTAACAGGCTGATAAAAGCCCTCTGGAATGAAAGGGAGCCAGGAAAGCCAGTCTCAGATCTGCCTTGCTCTAAAGTTACTGAGACCAATGCACTTCCAAAGAATTTTTTTGACTTTTTGAGTACAAGCTCAGTTTGAGCTGGTGGTTTCCTTTATCTTCATTTATTCTGATGAATAAAGGAATTTGCTAGGCTTGCATTTTTTTTCAGAAGTTGCTTATAACTTTTATTTTAAAATGACTAGAAGAACTATGCAAACTGGTGTCTTGGTCTTTAGAAATGCTTGGATTGTAAATTTGGGTGGGAGTGCATGAAATAATTTGCCCTCTGCTTGATATATGTGGCTTGTCATTCATCTTTGAAGAGCTGTACTGCTTTTTTGATATCTTGATAACTCCATTAGATGGATGTTGCAGCCTCCAATTAGTAAAATAATGCTGTGTGGGTGACCAAGTGATGGGGTTTTATTGGTCTTTTTGTGGTTGTTGTTGTTTTGTTTGGTTTGTTTTGTTGGGGTATTTTTGTTTTTGATTGGTTTTGTGTGTTTTTATTTTGGTTTTGGGAGGAGGGAATGGGCTTTGTGTTTAAAAATAAAACCAAAACAATCCTAGATGTGCTTTTGCAGTGGTAAAATGCTTGGGTCTGTGATATCTGCTCAGTTACCCAGGGAAGAGAGGCCTTTTCCCCAAGGTTTTTGTAGCCATTCCTTTTGCCCTGGGCTGTGCTCCCTGGCTGAGCACCTGCCTTGAAATAAGTGTTGTAGATGGAGTCTGTTGTCTCTGCAGCAAATGGGAGAGGTAAGAGAGACTAGGGGCAAAGAAATGAAGTATTTGGGATTAAAAAAACAGGGGAGGTGAACTTGAACCCTGAGCCTTATGTGGGTTTCAGCATCAGGATGGAGGCATGGGGGGCATGGAGAGAAGTTTATCTTTCTCTCATCTGACAGGTTACCGCACAACCTTTACCTCCACCACAGCGACCTTTCAGCTGCAGAAGCCTCTTGCATCCTCCCCCTCAAATTTTCCAGCTTGTGCTCCCAGGGCTTGATTTGAGCCTGCTTCTCCTGCTTATTCCTCTTGCCCTCGGATTTTGATAAAGAATCATGTTCACCCACCACTTGCACCAGCCTCGACTGTTTGCATTTTTAACTTTGTATTAAATTTTCAGGAATCTGTTAAGCATTCACACATCTGTCATGGCACGAAGCATTATCTTTCTTGATGCTGGGGAAAACAAATTACACAATGGATGTGCAACCAATATTTAATGAAAAACACCAGCAAACATGATGCCCCAGAAAAGATTTTACCCCAGAGTCATTCTTGTGAGGTGTTTGCTGTGAGATTTTTTGGTTTTTGTTTTAACTTTCACTCAGAATGTGGGTTCTCTGTGTTGACTTGGGTACTCCCAAGGGATCTCTCGAGGCATCCTGGTGCCCCTCAAAAAAATATTGTCTGTGGTCCATTCCAGCACCCCTGACCCTGCCTTTTGCTATCATGCCTTATGGATGCCAGAGTGGGATACAGAGCACTGCCCTGAGCTCCTCCAGGCAGGGTCTGGTCCAGGTGAGGGGCTGGCTGGACATGGGGAGCTGTGGGCACCACCATTTCTTGTTTCCTTGCTTCTGGGCTGGTAGCAGCTTGTGTTGGTGAGCTCTGCAGTTTGCATTAACAAAGTTTTTCTGTGCAGGATATAAATATTAAATGGGAGAAGCACAGTGTGACTAATTGTGTAACAGTTGGACTGTTACCTGGACTGGAACAGGAGCGTTTTCAGGGCAGTTTGAGAGGGTATAATGAGATGGATTGTACAGTATTTTTATTAGAAACTTCAGGGAGTGTATTTCAAACTGCCAGGGCACTATGTAAGCTGAGCAATTAAATATAAATGGCTTTGGAGATTGGTGGTTTGATAGAAACAGACAATTAGGAAAATATGCTTTTCTGATAAAAGCATAAGGATTTAGCATTGGCTGGTGAGCATCACTGGCTTGGAAGCTTTGGCTCCTGTGGTAGTGAAGGCAGTGGGCAAGGAGCTGGGAAAAGCCCTGTGTCATTTAAAGATGGGACCTTTGCTGTCTGGGACTGGTGGTGATGGAGCAAAGGTAGAAAGTGCAAACATTGATGGCTTAAAATTAAGAAGACAGAATAACAAAATTGTTCTATTTTTTATTGCTAATGCTTGGAAGCTAATCTCATAAGCTTGGGAGCTCAAGACCATAATTTTTATGGTGACAATATTGTAAAAGTAATCAAAAAAACTGTGTCATAGTTGGAAAAAAAAAGCATTTCCTAAGCTTTATACCCAAATGTGCTCAGTGAAACAAACCCTGTAAGAGCAGCAGTGGCACCATCTGATGGGTTCTGTAATGCCATAGACAAAAGTAATTATACTGCTTAGAAGAGCTTTTGTCTCCAGATAATGTTGTTAAAAACTTGCAGTGTAGTGTAAATCATAACAGAACAAATCTGGAGGCTGCTCTTATTGCTGCCAGGGGAAATTCTCTTAGATTTTGTTTCCTTTCTGCTCAATATATTGCAAACCTTTTCCAAGTTGGTAAGTAAATATTACCTGCTGTTTGAAAAATGACTTGGGGTTCATCTCACCAGTAGTGCCTGTGGCTGCCAGGCCATTATTGCAAACAGTTGTTCCTCTCTTGGTGAGCTCTGCTGTGTTTTGGGAACACAGGCTGTTGTGATGGGGCTGAGGTTGTCTGATTCATTGGAGATATTAAAGAAGCATTTCCTCTTTTTAGAGCTCACTCACATGAGGATTCCTCTGGCTTCTTTTGCCACTTCTGAGCAGTGTCACAGCAAGAGCCAAGTCAGAAAATACTTGGTTGAGCTTACAAACACCCAAACTTTTAGCATTTCCTAGATGAGCATTTGAATTCCAGTCCATGAACGTTGGTAATGGTTTTGAGGGGCTGAGCAGTTTTGGCTTTTTTTTCTGCGGAGGGAAATTCAGCTGACTGCCAGTGATCTGTGTTGGCCTCAAGGGAAGTTTCTGCTGCATGGAAATCAGTTTTATGTTCATTTTGCAGTTTGGAATAGTGCATGAGGATTCACCACTCTGCCTCAAACTCCTGGAGGAGATGGCCCTGGAGTTTTCTGAGGGCATAGGGTGACACCATGACCTTGTTTAGAATTACCTGCTTGGTTTTTTCTTCCCCCCTCAAAAACCCTGAGCCTTGCTTTTACTGGCTCTTGGTAGTGGTATAACAAAGGTTGTAGTTCCTCCACTGTGAAGAGATATCTTGGTGGTCAAGATATGTGTGGGGAAACAAGTTTTTAAGCAAACAGTCCTTTGCAGAAGTGCAAATGGGAGTTGGGAGCTCAGCTTCCCACAGTAAGTGGGAGTAGCCATGGTGGGAGCTTCCCTGCTCAGAGAGAGTTGCTGGTTGCAGGATTTATGTGTCTAGATGTCAAGGAACAGGAAAATCAGTGTTGTAGGTGCAGTTCTAATGCCTTGGTACTCATGTGCTATGGGGTGCATGGGTCACACAACCCTGCACCGCCACCTTTGCTCCCTTCCCAGCTGCCCATGGACAATGAGCTGCTGGTGCAGCAGGTTTTGCTGTGCAGCCCCTTCACCTTTGCTGAGCCTTTGCCAAAGAGGACTTGATTGCTGTGCTGTGTGACACCCAGAGAAGGACAGCTGTCCCCATTGCAAGTCTTTACAGCAGAACCAGAGCAGCACATTACTGGAGGGGCAGCATGAAGCCTGTGGCACGTTGTGGTGCCCGGCTGCCATGGTGGACCCTGCTGTCCCTCCTCCCAGTGGTCACAGTGCTGTGTGGAAGTGGCTCTGCTGCTCTTTGGTGAGCTGGCATGGGAGTCAGAAGGAGGACAGACCTTGTTTCACCTTTCTAAACACCTTCAGCTGCTTGTGAAGCAGCCCTTGCTGAGCTTGGAATTGGAGGTGCATTGCTGTAGCTGCCCCAGCTCTGCAGCTGCCGTCAGGTTTTGGCTTCCCCATCTCCAGTGGGATGCTGGATGGGAATGGCTTGCTGGGGTCACCTGTACAGGCTCCTTGTGGCTCAGACAACTGCATCACATAATCTCTTAAATAAACCCATCAAGTGGCAGGCTGGGCTGGAGCTCCTGCAGCCTGGGGCAGCCAGCAGGTTAATCCAGAGCTCCTCCGGCCCCGCCGCCGACCCCTTTGAAGTTTGCTGCAGCTTAAGAGCCAACGTGCTTTCTCAGGAAAGCTGGCATTTTTACTAAGCAGCAGACTCTTATTATCTGGGCTGAGAACACAGTGATTTCCTTCTCCTGCCAGTAATCCCCACTCAGGGCACTGTTATGCTCTTTTACAATTTATTTTCTCTAATTGCCGGTTTGCACGGCCACGCAGCTCTCCCTGGGCTGTGTTCTGGGGAATTTTTGCACTTTGAAAGGAGCTTAGTCCTTCCTTCTGGCTGCTGGAATCAGGCAGCAATTCCTCTCCAGGTACTTCAGCAAGAGTCCAGCCTGAAAAATAAGTAATAGCCAGTGCTTTTCAACTAGTGACTGATATCTGGGGTCTAGAGTAGGTTCAGCTGTTTCATTCATCCTTTGGGAGTCCTGATAAGCTGCCCTCGACTCAGCCAGTCAAGATGTGCAGCACCAGGGCACCAGTGCTGGGCTGGTGATGATGCTCTGGCTCCCATTCTGTGAGTGCTCCCTTGGTTTCTCTTTCCTGGACAGGTGTCTAAGCCACAAGCAGACAGTTTCTCCAAGAGAACTACTGTGGGAAACTGTGCCAAAATCTTTGCTAAAGTCCAGGTAGACAACATCCCCAGCCTTTCTTTGATCCACCAAGCTGCTCACTTTTATCACAGAAGGAGATGAGGTTGGTCAAGCAGGACCATGACCCCATGTGGGCCGGGCCTGATGCCTTGGCTGTCTTGTACATGCCATATGATGGCACTCGAGGTGATCCCACCCTCCCAGGTCCTGTCACATTTGCCAGCCTCCAGTCACTTGGGACCTCCCTGGGTAACCAGGACTGCTGGTAAATGATAGACAGTGACCTTGTGAGTTCTTCTGCCTGCTCCCTCAGTACCCTTGGGTGGATCCCATCTGGCCCTGTTTGTGTGTATCGAAGTGGTGTAGCAGAGCCCTGACCATTTTTTCCTGGATTATGGGGACTTTGTTCTACTCCCCATCCCTGTCTTCCAGCTCAGGGTGCTGGGTACCTGGAGAAGAACTGGTTTTACTAAAGACTGAGGCCAAGAAGGTGTTAAGTGCATTTGCCTTTTCCTCATTCTTTGTCCCTGTGTTTCTCCCTGCATCCGCTAAAGGATGGAAATTATCCTGAGCCTTTCTTTTGTTGCTAATTTGTTTAAAGGAACATGTCTTATACTCTGCTGTGTGCGCATAGGTGTGTGTACTCTACAGTGATGGAGATTGTAAAATGTGAGCCCTGCTCAGCAGTGCAGTGCTTTTGCCTGTTTCAGCAGGCAAATCTGATGCTTTGCTTTGTATTCACACTGCTTCAGCCAGACCTGCAAAACAGCTGCCTTAAATGGCAGCTTTTGAAAATATCCTTGAAAAAAAATAGAAGTGAGAAAAGATTGAATTATCCTCCAGCAATGAGTTTCAATAATGCCATGTTATGAGTGGGGCAGATTTTACCAGCAGCAAATGCAGGCTGTGGGATTTTATGGGGAATCAGATGCCGCCTGTGTCACTTCTATAATGCAATGTCCCCCCATGTCCCTGTGAGGTTCCCTTGTGGGAGCACAGGGGACTGACCCTCAAAGTTTCCTCCCCTTTGAAGTGCTCAGAGCCTGGCTGAGGGTCACTACAGCTGCTGGCAGCTGGGGATTTAGAATTCCTGCAACCAGCGCTTTCCGAGGAATATTTCAGAATAAGCAACTACTGTGGGAGTTGGGTGGGAGAGATTTTGGATGTGTAAGACTTCTTTTTTACAAAGTTTTATTATTTCTTGCATCTATTAATAGGGCAGCAGGAGTCTCCATATGCCTTTATAGTCCCTGTTGCGCTTTCTAATGGATATATGCAAAAGCTCCCAGGCGCATAAAACAGACACTCTCAGCCAGTTATTACGATAAAAATTATGTGCATGTCATGACCTTTAAAGCAGTGGGACTGTGTGTGCATGCTCTTCTGATGCACCACTGTTCTCCATTCCTTTCTGAAGCCCTTCTCGCCCTAGGAGGTTTGCATAGGAGCTTGGAATATTTTTCTAATCAGTGAGGAGTCTTTTGGCTCTGATGATAACTGGCAAAGCACAGAGGAGCGAGAAAATGGAAAAGTGGTGACTTTTTCTAAAGGGAACTAGCAGAGAAGAGGGTAAAGGCGAATGGTGAGGCACAGCATGAAAATCCTGGCGCCGTCTCCACTGCTGTCAAAAAAAAAAAACCACTGGTCCAAAATGTTCTTTGTGCTTTTTGAGGCAAAAGCTATTCTGATGTCCTTGAGAATAAAGAGTGGGGGGGGAAAGTTTTGTAATCCATAGGTCTCCTTTAAAAAGACTTTTTTTTTTTTTTAACTTTTAATAGTACAACCAGCATTTCATATAGTGCAGTGGTGCCAGTGCTCTGCTTGCAGAGCCCTGTTTGTGTCACACTGCTTTGTTGCCTGGAGATCTTTGCCATCCTCTGTCTGGGGCTGAGGAGCAGGATGCTGGCTGTCGTGGCAGGGAGAGAGGGGCCCTGTGTGCCTGGAGATCTTTGCCATCTTCTGTCTGAGGGTGAGGAGCAGGATGCTGGCTGTCGTGGCAGGGAGAGAGGGGCCCTGTGTGCCTGGAGAGCTTTGCCATCTTCTGTCTGGGGCTGAGGAGCAGGATGCTGGCTGTCGTGGCAGGGAGAGAGGAGCCCTGTGTCCCTGCACTCCTGCATCCTGAGTCTGTGCTGTGAGGAAGGAAGGATTGCTGTCCCCTGGGAGCACAGATCTTGGCTTGCTGGGACGGTCCTGGTGTGTGGAGGTGTGGACAAAATGCTTCAGCAGCATGCCTGGGAGGTGTGCAGGCACCGCATGGGGTGGAGACGCTGTTCACAGAAGTATATCAGTAATTTTTTACTGTGATCACTGCTTACACCGCAGCTTTCTGCATGCTGGGGTGGGATGCAGCAGCAGCACCCTGTCCTTCCAGGCATCCCTGAGTAGGGTGCACCCAGGGAGAAAGATCTGGAAGTCCTGGAGATGTGATGGTCTTGAAAGCTCTTGGGTAAGCCAGAGGTTATGCAGGGCGAGCAGCAAGGCCCAGCATTGCTTGTGCCAGTGCTGATACTGAACCCCTGTGGAGATGTGTCAGGCCATGCTCAGCTGCGTTCCGGCCTTAACAAATGGGGGAGATCACTCTTATGGCTTTAAAAATTAAACATTCCCTTTAATTATTGAACATGAATAATTTTCATGCAAATTGAGCCAGGATGCGTGTTTCCAGAATGACAGAGTTGAGAGCAGTTACATCGTGGGGTGTCAGTGACCTGTGAACTGTAAGGCTGTTCATTAATTTTAGCATTTTATGAATAGTACCCTGGAGGATGGGACATGGGCTGGTAGAGCAAGCTGGCCAAAGAAAAAGACTTTTGTTTGCACTGATGGCCTCCCCTTCTGATGCTTTAAGATGCAAACTGGTGTGTGTGTTTAGGTATGTTGTCCTTGTATAGTGGGGCATGGATATTTGGGAAGCATCCTGATGATGAGGGCTATAATTAAAGGAATAACTGTGGGGGCTTCCCTGCTCACCTTGTGGAGGAGATGTGGGCTGAAAGTCCTGAAGTTTTTGAAGGTAGAGATGGGAAAATGCATTGTGGCTTTTCCTAGCGAAATGACAGTGTCTGTCTAAACCTTGAATTTCATGGGACAGTGTGGGACAGCCTGATGTGTATGAGAGTGTTCCTGGCTGGGCAGCCAGGTGGACATGGCACCACTGGCTCTCAGCATCCTTTGGACAATGGAGCAGCTCCAATCCAGGGCAGATGAAGCATTGGATCTGCAGCTGAAGTGAGCCTGGTGCATTTGGGAAAACTGCAGCACTGTGGGGGCTTTTTCCAGTGGTTTAGAGGACACTTGGTGCAGGGTACCTGCTGGGGGTAGAGTCAGGATATTGTCTGTGATTAAACTCCAATAAATATTTTCCTTTTCATAATGGAATGTCAGCATTTACTGTTTCCTAATTTTAAGCGCTGTACAGTTTGTCAAACATTTATCTCTTCCTTAAATTAAGTCTGGAGATAGAATTCCTGTTAATTTCAAATCAATATGAAGGGGGGGAGAGAAAGAAATTGCAGTCTAGCCCTTTTCTTGAATCAATATTTTCTTTAAAAGCTGAAATGTTAACTAGATCGTAGGGTTTTTTTTTTTTTTTGCCATTTTGAAATGTAGCTTCTGCTTAAAGAATTTATGCATTTCCCCTGGAAGTTGCTGATGCTGGTGTTTTGCAGCAGGCATGGCTGCCAGCAGGTGTTTGACCCAAGGCAGGCAGGATGGGGCCAGCCCTGGCAGCAGTGATGTGGTGGAACATTATTCTCCCTGTTTCTGGGCTCGCCATCTCTTAGTAACATTTTTTTGTTGTTGTTGTTCTGTTTTGCAGAAGCCTTCGAAATTGTAGTGCGGCACGCAAGAAACTTCACCAACAGCATGTTCAGGACCTACTACCAGAGCATGGGGCCCAGGGCTCTTAAATTTGTTGGAGAACTTTTTACTGACATCTCGCTGTACATACTGGGCTCTGACATCAGCGTCAATGACATGATAAATGAATTTTTTGACAGTTTGTTCCCTTTGGTTTACTCTCACTTGATAAACCCCGGCTTCCCCGATCCCTCTGAGGAAATGACCGAGTGTCTGCGGGCGGCCAGGAGAGACCTCAAAGTCTTTGGGAACCACCCCAAGATGATGATGACGCAGGTGTCCAAGTCCCTGCAGGCCACACGAGTCTTTCTGCAGGCTCTGAACCTGGGCATCGAGGTGATAAACACCACTGACCACCTCAAGTTCAGCAAGGACTGCGGGCGGGCGCTGCTGAGGCTGTGGTACTGCTCCCACTGCCAGGGGCTGCTCCTGGCCAAGCCCTGTGCTGGCTACTGCGGGGTGGTGATGCAGGGCTGCCTGGCAGGCGTCCTGGAGATCCAGAACCTCTGGAAGGAGTACATCCAGGCTCTGGAGGGGCTGACCAGAGGCATGCACGGCATCTATGACATGGAGCACGTCCTGCTGAGCCTGTTCTCCGTGGTGCGCGACGCCGTCGTCCACGCGCAGAAGAACGAAGGGAAGCTCTCAACAGCTGTGAGTAGCTCTCTGCAGGTCCCCAGGCTCTCTTGTACACAAACTGTGTGGAATCCAAGCTGTTCCTTTCCTCCTCCCAGCAAACCCAAATGGCTCCAATTACCAACCCCTTCCCACCTCCTTCTGATCTTCCAAAAAACTTTTGGTGGCATTTGAAGCTGGTGTTTGCATGGCCTGGGTTTCCATTAAGGGCTTTGCCTCTTTTCAGGTTTGTCAGAGCAGAAGGGTCTGGACTCACCCTGGGGTGTGAGGTTGGGAGCTGAGATGTCCCAGTATCTTCCATTTTCCCTGAGTGCTGTGCTTGCCCTGGGTAGCTCTGAAAGGCTGGTGCTGCTCTCCAGGTGTTCTCTGCCTCCTTTAACATCACAAAAATGTTCCTCCAAATAGATGCCAGGCAGAGGCATGTGCTGTAGCACCCCCTGAGTTACCAAAGAAGAGCTGATTCTCCATCTTTTAGTAACTCATTCCAGTTTTGGGCTGCATTTAATGAGATTATTTCTTATTTTTACTTGACTCTTTAAAAACACATTTCAGGAATTTCTCAGCCTCCTGAGAAGCTGCGGCTGTCTTGCTCTGAAAATCCTGCTGCTCCATTTGAACACCAAGGACAAATGTACTGTGATACTGTGATGCTTGTTCTGCAGAGGAGATTTTTCTTGAGACACAACTGAGCTGCTCTGTGTAGGTGGGGAAGAGTTAGAGATGGGGCAAAGGTGTAGGAGTGCTGTAATAGTTTGCTTAAAACCAAAGATGATTAAAATCTGACACTGTTTCCCTGTAATCTGCTTGTTCCTGCCATCCTGACTCCTGTTTTACAAAAGAGCTGTGTTTATGTAGGTCACTGTACTACTTGCACTGCCAGTAACTCTTATCTTTTTTGGGGGGTACCATGGAAATGGATCAGCTTATGGGCTTTGAGCTGTGTGGCACTGAGCCAGAGCACTCTGTGCTGTTCTTGTGCTGGCTTTGCTCTGTCACCACACTTGTGCAGGCTGTGAAACATCGTGGTGGCACTCAGGTGGTTTCCCAGCCCAGGAAGTTTGGCTCACATGGAGCAAGCTTTCTCCACTGCTTGGAAGGGGTTTAGGGACCAAATTACACTGGGTTGGATTGCTCTTGGGTTGCAGTGACCAAGAGGCAGGAGGAGGCTGTGGCTGGGCTGAGTGTTGGGTGGATGGCTCCAAGCAGGACTTGTGGGCAGCATGTTAAGCTCCAGGGCACAGTGCAGGACATTGGTTTTAACCTGTCTGAGTCCCTTTCTGCAGAAAATCACTGTTGTACAGTGACACTGTTTTACAGCCTGCCAAGCGCTGCTTGTGCAGGGAGGCTCCAGCTGACAGTCAGGAGCAGCAGCTCTGCTGCCACAGAGCCAGGGGCAAGTTCTCCCATCAGCCAGAACCATCAGTCAACCCTCTCTGGAACAGCAAAGGAGCAGAGATGTAACTGTAGGTTTACCTTGAGTTCAGGTGAGGTGGAGAATTCATGTTGCAGTTGATAATGAGAGAAGACCCAGCTCAGCTTTGAGCCCAGTTGGCATTTCCAAGGCAGTAAGAAACAAAACTTACTTCTGTGTGTAGAGTGAGCCTCTCAAAAGATTTATTGACATATTCAGCTGTGAGCAAAAGCATCCAGCATGTTTTCCATCAGTGAGCCCCCATGTGTGTAGGTGCTAAGGCAGAGCAGAAGCATTGTGCATGTGGGCTGTGTGCCAGGTTTGGTGAGCACAGACCTGGGCATTGTTCTGGGGTCTGAAAGGATCAGTGTTTGTTCTCCCATATCTGTTTTGTATTGGCACAACAACAAAAATGCACTTTTTCTTGGAGATGTGCATGTATGCAGTCAACAAACATGACTGTCCCATATATTACTGAATATTGACACCTTGATCTGGCTACAGAGAATGAGTTTGTGGCAGGACAAGTAGATGGAGCACCACTAAAGTCAACACAAAGCTGTAGAGCTACAATCTGCCCTTCTCTGCCAAACCAAAACATAAATTGACTTCCTTTACAATAAAAATTACTGGGCATTACAAAACCAATCAGTGCTTTTGTACTTGGTAAAGCTGTTGGAATTCATTAGTGCCATATGTAGCTAGGTACTTACTTAACCATAACTCCTCTTGATTATTTAATACTTCAGCGATTCGTTTCTTTGCTCTAGAGACATTTTTGCATTATTGGAGTGAAGGAGAAAAAAATCCAAGCCAAACAAGCCAGTTGCCTGGCAATTGTCACCAAAAAAGAATGGCCACTGTGTTTTTGAAGTTTGTTTTTAAATCACTGATGTTGCTCAGCTAAGGGTTTTATGTCAGACCTGAGCCCAGAGCAACTTTTTTTTTTTTACAAGTGAGGATATGAGCTGTTCAGTGGAGAAATAAGGCAATAATGGAAGCATACAGTATTGCAGAGGGTCTAAGAGCTGAGCTGCATCAGGACCTGGGGTAAATATCTTTGTAAGATATCACTTTGTAAATGATAGAATACAACTTTTTTATTTAGCTGTGCTATGATGAAAGTTTCTCTGTTAAACTTATCAGCACATATTGAGTTTCAAAGACTATACCTGGAAGCAAACAGCTATATTTACTATAATTCTGTAAATATGATTGTTTTTAGACATTATAGCCATACCCAAGTATGAAATGCCTCAGGGGTTTTCTTTCAAAATGTGGGTTTTTACACTCACCCTGGCTTCTCATATTGACCTCTTTTATTACTGACCTTGGCCACCACTGCTTCTGTAGGCAAAGTCCAGTTCACCTGCATGGTATTAAGAATAATGACAGGTTATTTAATTGTCATTAAAATCCTCTGGAATTATGGAAAACTTATCTTCCATGCCCATAGTGATTATACCACAAATAACAACACTACTGCCCTTGCCTGTCCTTTGGGCTTCTTTTATTTTTCCCAGCATTGGTGGCACTTCTGCAGCAGTGGTTTTCCCTCCTGGTATTTCAAATCCTCAGGCCTGTTTCCTGACTGAGCATCTTTTCTCCATGTGGTTGTTCCTTTTTCCCCTTTGCCACCCCCCAGGCTGGGTGTGGGCATTCACACACAAACCTGGACCCCAAGGGCTCCTGAACTTGAGCTCCAGAGGTGCTGCAGAGCCCCAAGGGGGGTTTCTGAGGAGCTCTGCAGACCCCAAGAGGAGGAAGTCATGCTGCTGTAAATCTGCTTTTGGAAACTGTCTCCAGGCATGCATTTAAATAGGAGCCTGTGTGTTGTTCCAGGTCTGTAAACAGCAGTGGAGATCAGTGAATTCAGTAATGTGGCAGTAAACAGTTCCCATCCCAAGCCTTGCTTTAGTAGCTAATTTGTCAGCTGTGGTGTGTGTTAGGGCTTTATTATTTCTACAATTTGTCTGCTTAAAAACTTCCCCCCTAAAACCTGCTATTAAAATACTTTATCAAGGAGGCTGACTCTCAGGGCACACTGGGAAAAAAATTGCTGTCTGGGCCTATATCTATATTAATTTTCTAATCTCCTACCTTTTCCCTGGTTGAAAATCTGCCTAGTATGTCCACCTCTGGTAGATATTTTAATCATGAGTGTAGGGAAGAATTATTTTAGTCAGTCTCTTTGTGCTTTTTACCACAAACTAAGATAACTGGGAGAGATGCAGTACAAATAAGCTTAATGAAATAAAATATTCAACCCAGCACCTCCAAAAGTTAATGCTTTCTCTGTTATGGAATTACAAGGGAGACAGTCAGGGGGTCTTACATAGGTAAAAGTTGATCTCCTCTGAGGTTAGAATGATGGCATGGTTTAGGTTGGAAGGGACCTTGAAGATCATCTGGTCCTGCCCCCCTGCCATGGGCAGGGACACCTTCCACTGTCCCAGGCTGCTCCAAGCCCCATCCACCCTGGCCTTGAGCATTGCCAGGGATGAGGCAACCACAGCTTCTCTGTGCCTGTGCCTCACCTCCCTCACAGTCAAGAACTTCTTCCTAATATCCAATCTGAACCTCTGTCAGTTCTGCTTCCTGCTTGTCCTGTCCCTCCATGCCCTTGCAGTAAGTCCCACTCCAGCTCTCCTGGAGCTCCATCAGGCCCTGGAAGGTGCAGTGAGGTCTCCTGGCAGCTTTCTCCTCTCCAGGCTGAACAGCCCTGACTCTCTCAGCCTGTCCCCATAGCAGAGATGCTCCAGTCAGCTTTGTCATCCTCACTCCAACAGATCCATGTCCTTCTTATCTTGGGGGGCCTTGGAGCTGGAGGAGATGCTCCAGGTGGGTCTCACTAGAGTGGAGGTACAGAATCCCCTCCCTCCCCCTGCTGCCTGCCCCATTTTTGGTGCACCCCAGCTGCCCAGCCCCTGCTGCTCCCCTTGCAGTTGTTTGTGCAGCTCCACCTGCAGAGCATTGCCTAGAAAGGGAAGAGCAGGGAGCTCATCAAAGTCTTTTTTTTTTCCATTCAGAACTGATAACTGAGTTTCTAAAAAATCCTAATAAATTGCAAAATTAACCAGAGCTTTGTTCAACCACTTGCACTCATCAGAAGGAGGGAAGCAGAAAGGTGCCAGTGCTGTATGGGAACAGCATGCAATTCCCAGTGTGCTTGTCCTGTGAGCAGATCCCTGCTGCTTTACTTTCCTGCAAACACCTTTAAAAGACTGTTTAGGTCTGGGTTAGCTGGGTTATGTGGCTGGGCTGCTGTGGAGGTGATGCCATTGTGCAGGCTGGGTTTGATGTTATCCCAAAGCTGAAGTGCTCATCTCACCCGGCTTAGGGGAGTGCTTGGTGTGAACCCAGCTCTGATGGCCTTGGGAAGCCTCAGAGGCAGGAAAACTGGTCCCTTGCTTCCCTAGATTTTTAGGGGATCCTGGCAGGAGTTCATGAGTATGTTGTAAAGATAATGAGGCTTTGGTTGATTGTAGCACCACAGAAACATTGCTGCAATGTGTGCTCAAAACAGCAGTTCCAGCAGATACACAGGGCTGAAAATCAAGAATATGTAAATAAAGGGACTTTTGGCAACCAAGAATGAAAATCTCACCCATTGCCGTACACAGATTTAGTACATTTGTCAGCACAGTGATGCCAGGCTGGTTTCCCCAAATACTGCCCAGGAGCTGCTTTTGGGGCCATCTCACCTGGTGACTTGCTGGAAGCTGCTTTGCTCAGCAGGTTGCTCTAGCAGGGAGCTCTGGTGAGTTTTCCCATCTGCTAATGGATTTTTCTGTCTGTACTAGAGCTGGCAAGAGCGTTGTGGGGAAAGCTTTGAAATTACAGCACTGTTTGCGAAGTCCTTCCCTCTGAGACGCCGAGATCGGTTTCTTTGTACTTTTAATGTGGGTTCCTTTTTGTTGGCGTCTCTCCTGGGAGAGTCAGCTGGATGTACAGCCTCTGTATTTTCAAGTTCTTTATTGGCAAAGTTTAATCCTCAGGCTATTCTCTAATACTCTCTGGTAGCTAGCTCCATTTTTCACTTAAAGCTGGAAATACAGGAGAAATTTTGGTTTTCAGTGATCTCAGACCCCCTCAGAACTATCCCAAGGTGTGTGAATTGTGTATTTTGTTATCAATTTTGTGATAGGCAGTGTGAGATGCCTGATAAGCGTGTTAAAGCAAGCATCTGTTCCCCCTGCAGGATGATAATAAAGCTTATTTTGAGGGCAGTATCAGCAGCATTCCCATTCCTGTGAAAACACCTTGGGAGTACTATGATTAGTTGTCTGAAGAGGTTTCAGGTAGTAAAGATTTTTTGACACTTGGGGTAGCATATGGCCAAGCACTGAATTTCAAGGTGTTGATTTTGAGCTAGAAGGCTCCAGGTTGGTGGCTTGGCTGGTTGGTGCTCAGAGAGTAAGGGCAAAAGTTATTAATGCCTGCACTTTTGTAACCCAGTATCAACAATGTTGATCCAGCTATTCTGGCACACTGCTGCAGGACTTAAATCTCTGCTTTAGTATTCAAATATGCAGTAGCAAATTAGGGGCCTCCATCTCATTCTTGGAAGGGACTTTGGCATGAAGGCTCTTGACCATCACTTGCCTCTCTAGAGGAGTGAGACTCAGAGGTTATTCTCAGCCTAGTGAAAGCTTTTCCTCTTGCCTGGCCTGGGGAGGGAGACCATTGGTGTCACAATTAATGAATTAATTCACTGCTAGCAGGAATTTTGCCTGTGAGGATGCAGGGTAGCACTTTGGCCTGTGAGGATGCAGGTAGTCTTTGGTCAGGGTTGTCCTTTTCCAGTGTGGACAGAGTGGCACACTGGTGTGCCCTCCTGCTTGCTCTGGTGGCATGGCAAGGCTTTGAGTCACTTTGTCACTGAGCTGGGTCTGGGTGAAGCAGACTGAGTGTGTGGGGCTCTGCAGAGCTGCTGGGTGGAAGCAGTGGCCAGTGATGCTCAAACCTGTCAGCAGAGGTTTAATTTAAAAATAGCTTTTGATTTTGCTTCTATTTGGAAATTGTTATATTATACTCTTTTTTGTTCTCCTTTTGTCCTTTTAACTGGCCTCTGAGATGTGACATTTCAAGGGAATTTGCAGTGAGGGTTTTTTTCAAATAAAAAGTAGAAGGCAGCTGCTGACAGTGCCCCTTCCTCCCTGCACGCACACATGGCACGTGGAGCATCCTTTGGCAGCGTGTTTGATGTCCAACCCAACTTTGCACTGAAGACCACAGGAATCTGTTTGTTGACTTTAGTCTTGAGACAGATCACTTCGCTGGTGGCGACTTCATCCCCACTACTCTGCAGCTCAAAAAGAGCTTTTTAAGGCTGCTGCATTTTATGGGTGGGAATATCACAGAGCACCCACTGAGCCTGGCTTGGTCTCCCTTCAGATCACGTTGGCTGCATTGCAAGTGAGATGCACACAGGTTTGTGTGTGATGGGGCGTCTTGCATCTTTTCCAAGCTGAAGTCAGAACAAGCCTAAAGACCTCATGCAGATTAATTACTGGTTCTGTGTAGCTGTCTGCATGCACTGTGCCTTGGCGTCTTCCTTGTTTTAGTGGAGGAGCTAATTCGTTGTTTTGCAACTGGCTCCTGAGTGTTTAAAAAGGTATTTGGTTCTGAGATGCCCTGGCATCAGTACAAAGAGCTCCCAGAGTTACTGGGGCAGGATACAGTCTTAACAGCTGGAAATGAGGGTACACAGCTTTGCAATGTTCTGCAGCTTTCTACAGTGCACAGAACAGCTTCTTTCTTTCCTCATCTCTTTTCTTTTTCCTGGCTCCCATCACAGCTGGGTTGGAAGCTGGACCTGGGATGCTTTGGGATGTAGGAGAGGAGGGAGCTGCTGGTCATGAGGGAGGGGATATATGGAGTGCCTTCAAGCTTTGAAATTTCAGGCTGCCTGATTTTTTAATAAATTGTCATGGTCAAGGACATAATGAGAGGTCTTGAAATAGACTGGATTTAAGCAGGAAAAAACCCGAGTTTCATTCTGAACCAAAGATCACAGCATCAGAAATTTCCTTCCGTGTGACTTGAGGCTTCATCTGCATCAGAAACTGTGGGAGAGGTGCTGGCTAGGGAGGAGCTGCCCCTCTGAATGGGGATGGTTGGGGCACAGCCCTTTCACTGGGGCTGTGTTTGGAAATGAGCTTTGCACCTGAACTTCCTTCAGAATTAAACCAGCCTCGTGCTCTGGGTCCTTGCTGAGGTTTAGATTTGGTTTACCTGAAGGATGCTGCAAGCTGGTGCATGACAGAAACAGGAGACTGTTAGTGTGGGCTGATTCTGAGGGGCCTGCAGGGGAGTGATACCCATGGCATGACCTGCCTCTATCCTTACTTAACTCAGTCCCTCCAGATGTGCGTTTCCCTGGACACTTACTGTGGAATGGTGGAGCTGCCTGTGGAATTCTCTGCTAAAACTGCCCACACATCTTTCTTTTACCAGAGAGATCAAACCCCTGAGCATCAGCCCTGCAGACATGGCTCCCTGCTTGCTGCAGCCTCCTGCAACCCCTATTAACGTAGATGCTTTATTAGCAAAATACATTCTGGCCCATTTCCTTTCCTGACGATTTCTCTCCTTGCTTAGACCCGCAGCTTTGCCAGCCCAGAGTTGTGCTCACCAATATCCATCTCGCTGTGCTTTTTGCGCTAAACCCTCTTTTGGCCTCATTATCCGTGGCTGCCGTTTGCGCTCAGGCCTCCGCCCGGGGTCATCCACCGGGCATCCTTCATGTGAACAGCGCTGAGTTTACTCCCAGTGACAGTAACCCCCGTGAGTGCTGCTGCCTTCAAACCAGAGCTATCTCTCCCGTTAGCAATGCTGATGAATGAGCAAGAACAAACCAGAAAGTTAAAAGGGACCCTCTGCAAAGCAGGAGTGGAGCCCAGAGCTGCCCGGGCGGAGCAGCGGTGTTTTGTTTTGCGCTGCAGAGGATGAGGGGCTGGGTTGCAATGAGTGGTTTGGTTCATTTTGAATTCTCTGCCTGTGCGTGGTGCTGTGAATTATATCATTTTTGCATCTTGTTGTAAAGTGGCTTTGAGGTACCAGGCATGAATGATGCTAAATACGTTTTGCTGGGGAAAAAAAATTCAACAAACAATTGCGGCAGATTTTTCATCCATCTGCTGCAGCAGTGCACCCCTCATTGCTGGGTCCTCACTGCCCTATCAGGCCACTGCAAAAGGAACTGGTGGCCTTTCCATCCCTACCTGTTGTGTCACCCTTCTAATGAGCCCCCGAGGGCACGGAGCCTGCTTTCAGTAGGTGAAGTTTGCTGCTAACTGCATTATTTTTCCAAAGATTTGTTGAAGCAAGAGCAGGCTGGCTGCAGAAAGCTGTGCTGATAGCCTACAGCTACTTGGGCAGAGTTATTTCTGTTTAAAAATAAAAAGAAAATAAAAAGCAAGGCAGCTGTTGGCAAATTTTGCAATTCTTTATGCAGGTGTATCTTTGTAACCTAATCAATTTTCACACCCAATTCTTTTCCATGCTACTGACAAAGGTTGAGATGATGCTCTGAGCCAGTGACCTGGAGAGAACCAGCTGGAGAGCTGGGTGGTTACTGAGGAAAACTTGGGGGTGACTGATGTGCTCTAAGTTACGTCTTTCTGAAGCTTATTAACTCCTGGATTGCACATATTGATCTGTATCACTGTAAAATAAACCTTGTGCTGCTGCTCTCCAGAGAGCAGAGTGCAGGTATTTCTGGAGATACCCAACTGCCTGTGCTGATACCTCAGTCATCCATCCTCTGTCTGCTCCCTGAGGGATGGCCCAAAAGCCACGGAGCAGAGGGCACTTGAGGGCAGTGGGGCAGAGGGAGGGGATGCTGGGGTGGCTCTGATGAGCAAAATGTCACCATGAGCTCAGTGCAGATGGACCCAAAAGGGTTTGCCCAGTAAAAAACATCCAGGAAGGTCATCTCTGAGCCTTGCTTCATGCAATTCCCATTGTTTGGAGCCAGAAGGAAATGTAATAACTCCCTGCCTTTAGATTTTGGTGCAAAATGTTTATCTTTTCCATGAGCTGGGGAAATTCCCAGCTTGCAACTTGCAAGGTGAGTGGGGAAAGTAATGACGATAAACAAAAATGCATTACAAGTGTTTAGTCAATTTTTTTTCCCATCTAATGATTCTCCTACCTAATTTTGGAATTGTTGTATATCAGTGTGTTGGAATTCACTTCTCATAATCTAATACTAGTCCTCTGTTTGATGCTGTTAATAAAGGTGTTGTGATAAAGTAGGATTAATTTAATTTCTGTCTGCAAAAGGCTATTGTTGAATGAGTCCCTTTAATACATTAATCAGACATACAGCATTGTAACAAGGTTAAAAGTGCACACCGATTTCCATTATAAAGATATTCTCAATCAGGCAGAAACTAATCTAATGTTGTAAGTCATTCTGTAATTCAATTGTTCTAACCACAGTACATGTAAAAACAAGATGTCTTCCAATAAAGTCTCAAAAAAGCCCTGCAGATATTTATATCTTTATAGAAAAGAATGATTTACATTTTCAATAAGCCTTATTTGTCTTTGGGAAAAAACTTAATTCCTTTATCGAGCAAAAATCTAATGGGAGCCTTTTTACCTTGTTTGCCATGTTTTGGGTATATTATCTTGGTGCTGACCTGTAATTGGATTAGGTTAGGCCTGACTGTCAGGGAGAAAAAATTGCTATGGATCTGGTAGCTTCAAAACTAAGAAAAAATCAACAGAAGTTGTTAAAAAAAAGAAAAAAGAACACAGGGCCCTCCCAAGCCTTTTGTTGGCTTTGAGTGGATTATTTTTACCAGCAGCTAATCTCTGCTGCATGGAACTATTTTTACCATTTTCCCTTAATGATAACTATTATGTTTCTCTTTCAGACTTTCACTGGGGAGGTCCATGGCATGGCCATGGGGAAAGCCTCGTGCCCCCTTGCCAGGAGCTGCATAACGTGTGAGGTTGTTCTGAGCTTTGCTAGAAAACAAATGCTTATAATTTTTCTGCTGAAGAGATTCAGTAACTTCACTGTTGAAATTATTTTGAGAGTTTTGTTGGCTCCAGCCTTGTTGTCTTAGCAGAGACTGGTGTTTGGAAAGAGAAAGGTGGATGGAGGGAGAAAAAAGTTGCTGCTGGGGAGATTATTTCTATCTGAAGGTTAAAATAAGTAGGGTGATGTTAGTAAGGGATGGTGAGTGGGGAGGAATGGGGAGTGCCAAACCCTTTGGGGTAGGAAGGGTTTCCATTCACCATAGGAAGGGAGAAGGGCATTGTATAGCAAAAAATACTTGGAGGTGTAAAAAACCTTTGGGATGGTTTCAGTATGAGTGTTTATTGAAATATAAATCTGAAAAGCTGTGTGTACCTGTGAGCGTGGTCTGTGCAGGCTGCAAAACAGACATTGCCTTTTACCTGCTTGTTTTGATATCACCAGTTACAGCAGATTTAGTGGTAAGCCCCGTGTGCTCTATTTTAAGTAAATATTACACTTGCTATTGGATTGCTGAAAGAGAGAGAGAACTAATTAAGGAGATGGGATATCATCTGTAAATTTTTCTTCCCTGAGATTTTATGAGCGGTAATTTGAAAAGAGCCATATTAAAGTCATTCAGGAACAAGTTAATGCTGCGTTTCTGAGAATATTGCCCTTCTACTCAAAGATTATATTAAAGAATAAACAGTGTACAGTAGCTAATTGCTAGCTGACACATTATAATGGCTTTATACTGCCAAAATTGAATCGGTCTGGTTTAAGGGGGAAAAAAAAGGGAAAAGTAATGCAGTAACTTTTTAATTATTTAACAAAGTATTTCTCAAAGAATAATTGAATCTGGGCTCATGGCTGCAGGGGGGAAGAGAGGCTGGTAGGTATTGACCACATTTGCAGCCCAGCTGACATGGCTGCTGTTAAATACCCTGTTACAGGCTCTGACTCTGGCTTGTGTTCCAGACTGATGGCAGGTATCTGTTTTTCCTCTCTAAATTAGGCTGCTAGGAATTTATTTCTCTGGGATTGTTCCTTTCTGTAGTGCCGTAGGCACAAACACGGTGCAACATTAAAACCCACAGAAATCTCCCAAGGAAACCGATTAACCCATGGAAGGAAAATAACAAGCACGTGGTGATTGCCTGGAGCTCTCCTGCTGCCTGGCTTTGCCCAGTGAGGGTTTTTTTAAGATCTTGGTAAAAACTGGTGATCCCTCAAGCCCATTCCTTGTTTCCCAGCCTGTTGTGATGGGGTAGATTTAATTGCCTGCAATAGGAGGGTCTTCTAGGGACCCATAGCAGCAATTGTGTGTTAGAGCATGCAGAGAGTGCAATTGTATAATTAAACTGTATTTGGCATCCTTGGCAGAAGTGGGCTCTGCTGCCTTGAGTCCTAATTTTCTGTCAGGTTAGATGAGTCAGTGCTAATGTTGAAATCAGCTGTTTGAATTTGGAGCATCTTCAGCTTCCTTGGGGAATCAGTCCCAGGGGCAGAGCAGCAGCCTGGGTCAGGAGCAGCCGTGTCCCCCTCTGCTGTGCTGCCTCCTCAGCCATGGAGCTCCTTGGGGATGTGGGGTTCCACCAGGACATGGACTCTGGGTACTGCCACCTTCTGCTCCTGAACCTGGCTTTAGTGAGTCTAATGTGTTCTGGGTATCTCTGGATTTTGCTTCATCTTCCCTTTTGCTCTGCTATAACCTTCCAGGCAAGGCTGGCTTCTCCTTCCAAGAATAAAATCTTAGTTTGGTTGTCTAAGAAATATCAGATTGCGCAAATCTAAGTTAAAACCATAATGCTGCAGGGCCCTGTTCCAGGAAATGTCTGCACATAGGAAAACTGCTTAAGTGTGTGCCAAAAATTAAGCAAATGCTTTTTTCTTGATTCTCCCAGTTGGTTGGCTGGGTTGGGTCTGAGCCCTGGCTGGGGCTACAGCTGTATGCCCTGTGGTTTGCTGCTGAGGTCCAACCATCCAAACTGAAATACCAAATTCTGTGTCAAATATGGAATTAACAAAATGCTGCAGAGAAAGGCTGACTTGAGAAGTTGTGCCTTAATTATATGTCATGGATTATAAAGACAGAAGGAACAACTGTGATCATTTAGTCCGACTTCCTCTCTACCTATAAATAACAATAAACAGGCTTTTGCTGAAACACAAAGCTGCTTTCTTTGGTGGATTAAACACTCCATGCTGGGGACGCCAGAGAGAAGAAACATCTTGTTTGCATTAGTTTATGTAGGTTTGAAAGGGCTCGACTCAAGCTGAGGTCACGGTTCCTTTGAGAGAAAGGGCATCCTGTGCTGGGAGAAGCTGGGTCAGTGCAAGGGTTGGGACGTGGTGGGACGCTGTGGAGCTGCCTTGTGTGCTGCAGCACTTGTGTGGTGCATTGGCCATCACATCCCGCTGGGGACAGGGTGGTGTGTCCCACCAGGAGCAGTGATTGGAGCTGCAGGGTTGTCTCTTTCCAATTTAAGGCATGTGAACCCTGACACAGCACAGGGATGTGCAGGTGGAAACCCTGCAGCTTCAGCAGTTGGCACCAAGGATTGAAATCCATAAAAAGTCTCTTGTGCTCCCCACTGCTCTGCTGAGCTGGTGCACCCTCACCCTTGTGCAGTCTCTGGGGCAGAGTGATGGTGTAACCATGCTGTGTGTCAGACCTGCCAGCTGCTCTGTCACCTCTGTCACATCAACACAGGTGGCTGTGTGTGGAGCCCATCCTGCTCCTTGCCCTGAGAACCAGTCCCACCAGTCCTCTAGGGCCCTGTGTTTCTGCTGTGACAATGACCTTCTGCAAAGTATTTTGTGATCCTCTATATGAAGCATGGCAGTCAGGATTTAGAACTAGAGGATCTTTAAGGTCCCTTCCAACCCAAACCATTCTAGGAAAAACTAATTTATATTCACTTTGAAAAATGCCTCTGTGGCTCTGTAGCAGCTTGAAGGAGCTGGTCTTCAAGCCAGGTGGTGATGGCCTTCAGCACAACCTGGTCTGGTGGCCGCAGGGGTCCCTGGGTGTTTGTAGCCCGTGTCTGCAGCATGTGTTGGGCGTCACCGCGGGCACTGGTGTGACAGGCACTCTGTTATTTTAAGCATTAGTGTTTGTGTGCATTTTACACATTATAGCGTTGCATTATTTAAGGGTGATGCATTATTAAACGTTCTCCTCGGCATGGAGAGTAGGTCACTTCCTCTGATTCCTGTCTCTGCATGAGTGAGTTAGGATGCTGTCTCTTATGTAATCCCTGCAGTCTGAATAATGGAGATCGTAATACTATAGAGCTGATTAATAACATTTAGTACTCCATTAATGAGGAATTTTGTTGGAGTGTTCATTGAAGACATCTGTGTTACCATACTCAGTTTGTTCTTTCTGCTCGAGTGCCTGGAACCAGAAGAACAATCATTACTTAGTTAATAATGATGTGCTTCCTAAGATAAAGGCTTGTAAATTCATTTTTATGCCCATAATCACATTTTTCTGCTGTGAGAAGAGTGGGGGAGCTGGGAATTGTCTCCTTCCCATATTCCTGACAAAATGTATCTAATGATTAGAAGCATATAATAAGAGTGTTTGTCCTAGCCAAATGTTTCTGCACTCCTGTTAATCAGCGTTGGTTTGAGAGCGCGGCGCCGTTTGTGGAAGGCGATGCAATCACTGGGGCAGTGTGGCAGATTTAAATCAGTAATAAAAGCCCTGGGGAAATTAACAAGACAAAACATTAACCACAGACTAAACATTAACATATATTAGCATTTTTATTACACCTGTAGAAATGGTAAATGTGCTTGGTTACTACTATTAAAAAGTTTATGTTCTATCCCACATCATCGCAATGTATATTTTTGGTTTAAGCCCTTTAGAATTTAATTAAGCGGAATTCTGTAGCAGCACTTGAGTAATAGACTTCAGGTTCACTTTTATGGTGACTTTGAAGATAAACGGGGCACAAATGCGATCTTTATAATGCTAATAAGACTTGTGATGTGTAGTGGAGCAGGTTGTTAAAAGGAATTGGGGAAGAGGCACCAATTCAAGCTGCTGCCTTACTGAGGCTTTCAGCCTCGCTGGTCATCAAACTGGGCTCCATCACTGAAGGATGCTCAGGGTTTAGTGGGCATTAGTTTGTTTCTCCAAAGACAGCATGTCTGTGGTCTCTTGATGTTCTGTGCATTCTGTAGCAAATCACTCTTTCAGAAGCTGTATTCAAATCAATTATAATAGTTAATCTCTTTTCAGTTTGATGTGTGGCTTCTCCCAAAGGAAACCCACGAATAAGTACAAAATGACTTATGTGAACTCCAGAGAGCAAAAGAGATTGTGGGAGGAAATCTTCAGAAATAAGGCCATCCCCTTGAGGGGAAAAAATACTGTGTCTTCCTGGAGAATGAATCTATAAGCAGAAGAATTCATAGAAAAGACAAATGGAAACTCCATGTAAAGTTTAAGCAAAGGTCAAATACAGCCAACTCTCCTTTGGAGCAGAGTGGAGCTCCTGGGCTGAATGAGAAGTGGCAGCAGCAGGTATCCAGCAGTGTCTAATGCAATCCCTTCTTCTCCAAGGAGAAGCTGATTAGCTACTTTTTTTTGTCTTTTTTTTTTCCTCTTCTAAATCATCTAAAAAATTACCTTTAAAATGTTCTTACTCTTAAAAGCAAAGCTCAGATTGGCACTGAGGATCCCAGTGTGCTGCTTTCCAATCCTTTCACCCCTGGATTTCCTTGCTGATGTGCAAGATAAGATGTTTTTGCCCCATGTGGCCACGCTGCCTCGTGCCTTGGCAGCAGAGTCTTGGGTTCTGAGTTGTTGGAATGGCTCCTGAGGTATTAAAAAGTCTTTTTTCCCAGCCCCGCACTTGAAGAAGAAGATGGGATTCCTTGGCTCTGGTTTTCAAGGTTGTTTATTTTCTCTTATCTAATAGATTGTCTTTCTGACCTGCTGAGATCTGTCCAGCCGGTCGGGTTGTGGCACAGTCCCAGCCCTTGGGGTGGTGTTATCTTTTATACTAAAAACTACTTGTACTTTATTTACAATAATTTTCCAATACCTATCACCTATGTTAGACAGTCTGTCTCTACTCTAAACCAATCCAGAAGTGCCACCATCACAGCAGAAGATAGAGGACAAGAAGGAGAAGGAGAAAGACAGAACATGCCCAGATTCCTCCATCTTACCTCTTGAATCCCCATTCTAAAAACCCCAAAATTCTACTTTTCCCCCCGGTGGTAAATTCACTATCATTCTATTCAAACCCTTGTGGCTTGTAACTCTTCACACAAAGTTGGTAATTGTTTCCATGGATTAAAATCCAAGGCACAGGTGTCTTTGACTCCGTGCCAAGGTCTCTGAGCCCCCTGCCAGGGTCTTGAGTCCTCCAGGGCAGTCAGAGGAATGTCCTGGGTTCCAACAGCAAAGCAGGTTCATCAGGAGCCTCAGTGGTGTCAGGGATGCCATCCTGCCATAGCCAGGCTGGAGCTGCCCTCCATCAGCTGCACGGGGGCTGTGATGCTTTGCACAGAACCTGCTGCTGTGGTCACTCTTTCTTTGATAATTAACCCCAGTAATCCCAGTTTCCTGGGCTGGCAGGTATCCACGGGGATCAGTGCTGTGCTTTACACCCATGCATCAGCTCAGCTGTAGCAAATCTGGTCCCTGCAGTCCTCAGGCACCTCTTATCTTAAATTAATGGGGAAGCCTTACAGTGGGCCGCTGGTGCTGCTCCATTAGCCTTGTCCCTGTGCTCCTCTCAGCTCAGTGTTCCCCCGAAAGCTGAGCCATCACAGCTGCAGCCCCCGGGGTGTTGGGAGCAGCTGCTGCCCCTGGGCCCCTGCCCAGCCCGGCTCTGGTACCTCCTGGGGCTGCAGTAAAGAACTGGAGCACGGGTTGTGGTTTCCTCAGAAGGCAAAGTGTTCCCCTCGTGGCCTGGGTCACACTCCTCATGGAGGAGGCTAATTAAATCGGGTAATTAGTGAGTTTGTTAATGAGCTGGGGCAGGGTAGTTTTGCTTGGGCTGTTGCAGTGCCGGTGGCTTGGGGGGTTTGTAAAAGCTCAGGGCTTTGGGAAGGTTTTTCTTGCCTGGTGTCCTTGGCAGATGAAGTCCAACTCCTGTTGCCTAAAAAACACTCTGGCATTTACTTAGTCATTTTTTTGTGTCTTAATGTGTCAAACTTCAGCCTATTCTGCATTAAGGCAGAGCTCTTGCGCTGACTATCCTTTAGATAAGGGCTGGTGTATATTTACTATCCCCCTGGTGGGGAGGAGAAGAGCCAGAGGTTCTATTCTGTCATTTTGCTTTGAATTTCACGTTTATATCGTTGTGTTGGAAGGAAACCGCTTGTTAAACTCTGTTGCTTGATACAAAGTTGGCAACTGGATTAGAGATGCTCCCTTCCTTTTGCTCTCCCTCTTGCAGACACACCACAGTGCCGGGGAGCTGTCTGTCCTTGCTCCTGCCAGAGCAAGCAATCCCTGGAGAGCTGAATCATCACACTTGTTTCTCCTCAAGGTCTGAGCTTGTATCTATCCCTTCTCTGACTGCACTATAGTGGCATTTTTCTTTTCTTTTTGGAGCCTGCTTCAAAATGGCAATGGTTAGGAAGAGACTGGGAAGCTGTGTTCATGTGTTCCTGAGCCTGCAGTGTGGACACAAAACGAGGGAAAGATTGAAACAGGATTTCTGAGCTGTTGTCCTAGGACTGCTTGTGGCCCAGCAGACTTTGGCAGATGGTTTGTGAAATCCTTCCCTCCCCCAAAAAGTACACACGATGCTGCCCCTGCAAATGAGCAGGCAGTCTGTTACTTCTACTTTCACTCACTTTATTTTAAAGTTCAAGTCTCAGCCGGGTTTTTGTTTGACTAAAGGGTGACAGCTACTTCACTGTGACTTCACAAGATGGGCTGCAAGGTTGGGCTTTTTTCCTGAGAAGGTTAGTTAGTGCTTGAATAAATAAATAAGTAAAAATTTGGTGGAAAGTTTAAGCAGTGCATCCTTCTGTCTGCAAAGATTTCATCTGCTGTCCTATGTCACAACTAACACAATCCTGTTTGTGGTTTCATCCCACACAGGAGGGATGGCTGGACTGGGTGATCAGTGATTTGGCTTGATGATCAACCACTGAACTGGATGATTGTAGAATTCTTTTCCAGCCTTATTCAATGAATCTTGGAGCCTTGGTACCCAGGTGCAGTGTGGGGCTGTGAGGATGCAGCTGAGCTGCAGCTCCTGAGCAGGACTTGGGAGCAGAGGGGCTGAGCTCCCTCCAGTGCTGGGTGGCAGATGAAGCATCCCCACCTTGCTGGGTCCCCTTGCTGTTTGAAGCAGGCTCTCGGGTGCTGCCATTGTTCACGCTGTCACTCCGACCCTCCCTCTCCCATTCAGTGCCTCTGCGTCCTTGGGAAAAACCTTGATCCTGGACTTGCTCTTCTCTCAGGGTTGGATAGGTTTTGCCAGCTGAAAACTGGGCTTTGGAAAGGGATTTGGGGGGATTTTCACAAGCTGGGAAGAATCAAAGGGAGTCATCACAACAGCAGCTTCAAGTGTCCAACCTTTTCCCACTTCTCCACTTTATATGTCCATTCAGAGCCTGGGTGCAGTGATGCTGCTTTGTGGCACTGCTTCCTCTGTACCCCCTGTCCTGGAGCTTTTGTGTATCTTGTGTTTCCCTGGAGGAGGTCTCATGGCAGGTCTCATCTCTGACTTGGGCCGAGGAAAAGCCCACAGAGACCCCTGAGCATCCTGGCACTGTCCTGCTGCTCTGCCCTTTGCAGGGACAGTGGCACCAGCCAGTATAGAGAGGGCTTGGGACATCTCCCATTCCACAGTGGGGGGGGTCTCAGATCCCAAATGCCCTTCTCCAGGTCTCCTGCTGTCCTGTGATTTCCTCCTATTCCTGTCTGCTTGCATCAGGGGACCTGTAAATGTTATGAGAAAGATCAATGCTAACAGAAATCCCAAAAGGCAAAGAAAATAGCCCAAAATGTGATCCATTTTGTGAATCCCTCCCTCCCTCTGTTTTTGAAGCCTGCCAAGTGATTTAGAGAGGGCAGTAGGGCTGGTTACATTCTTGTGCAAAACTTGGTTTTTGGCAAGGCAGAGAGGAGGCACAGCCAAGGGAGGGCACAAGAGGAAAATCCAGGTAAGATGCTGCAGAAACTGCTCCCCTGGCAGCTGCAGGAGCAACTGCTTTGGCAGAGGAAACTGCAGGTGCTGAGGGACTGGTGGCAGCATCTCGTCCCACCATGATGAGAACAGAAACTGCAGAGCCCAGCTCCCAGGAGGTTTCTGTTTTACTCTTTGTTGTACGGCAGCCTGAGCAAACAAACTCTGCTGCTCTTGATAATGAAAGAGGTGACATTACTAATTTATTTGCCCACCCAAATGTAGGATGTAATAGAACAGAATTAATCTCCTCTCTTTACACATCAGATGCTTGTAGCTTTGGGTGGCAGGCATGCTTTTAACCTCTGGTGTGCAGCTCCCTGGCATTGCCTTGATTCGATGTGGTGTGACGATAAATGAGGTGCTGCAAGGAATGGGCATTTCATGGGTGGATGGGTGGTCCATGCCTGATGTGGGTGCTGGGATGAGGCTCAGAGGAAGTGAGGGTGGTGTTGGCTGTGGTGCTTTCATGGTCCCAGCAATCAGCCAAGCTCCTTTCACAGGCCAGCGTGGATGAGTCCTGCAAGAGCAGCACAGGGTGGATCAAAAGGAGCTTTGACAGTAGCAGTGGTGGCACAGGGGGACAGATGTGCCTTGGCAGTGTCCCAGGGAAGGAAATGGTGGCAAACCCACCCACAGCAGGGACTGCATAGTGGCCACTGCTGGGTGAGTCTCGGGACAGTGGCCATGCAAGGGAGCTTGAACAAGGCGCTTTGGATTCCTTCCCTCGATGCTGCAGGCAGTTCCCAAATAATCTGTATGCTAATGAGCTAATTTGTGCCATTAGCAGGGCCCTGTTAATCAGGGCCTCCCACAACATGGCTGGGCTGTGGCCCCAGTGCTTGCTGTATTTTAGGCTCTGGGTTTTTTAATTAGTAGTGATGTGTATGGTCATCCCTGGGCACTTGCAGTGCAGTCTGTGCAGATGCTGAGCTACCTCAAGGTGCAGAACCAGGGATTTTCCTTCAGAAGTGAGGTGTTTCCTAAAAGTCTGAATAGAGAGCTAGAGTGCAGCAGAGTCTGGAGATGCTGTGGTGTTCAGGAAGGAGCAGGGAACATCTCAAGCCCCTTCCTGCCAGCCTAAGTTTAACTTGACACAGGAAGATTTGCCTCTCACACCTGCAGCTCAGGGTTTTGATAGCCACAGGGGCACTTCAGTGCCCCAGTATTTTGCCTGAAGCTTCCTGCATTCCTTCCCAGGGGATGAGTATTTATACAAAAGCCAGGTTGTAACCTTAGGACAGAATTTTGCTTTCAGGTGCTTGCTGAACTATGAGCAAGATGGGGATGACAGGACAATATCAGCTCATGTGCAGGTGCCAGTGTGCATCTCAGCTGATGCCTGCAGTCCCAGCACTTCTCTCACTGCTGTGTTTGTGTTTCCAGATCAGCAGGATGTGTGGCCACGCTCAGCAGAGGCAGACTCGATCAGCTCATTATCCTGAGGACCTTTTCATTGACAGGAAAGTCCTGAGAGTGACTCACATGGAGCAAGAAGAAACCTTGTCGAGCAGGAGGAGGTGAGAATGCTCAGGCTGAGCGTGGTGCCTGCTGGATGGGCTGCAGGAGCAGCCACCAGATGGAATGGCCCTGTGGAAGCAGATGGAAAAGCTCCTTATTTCCCTTACCCATAAATCTGGCTCTGAGCATCAGAGCTGCTCTGTGGCAGGCTCTGAAGTGCAATGAGGTGTCCACATGGGTTTTCTCACCTAGTGCACCCAGGTTAATACACCAAATGCCTGGTCTGGATTTCTTGGGTGCTGCTATAGAATCTGAAATACTCACAGGTGTAGTTATAGATAGAAATAGTCACTCCATCCTGAATTGTAATGTGTTACAGCATGTGTAGGTAAGAGGAATGCATTTCATGCTTTTTGTGTAGTGTTTTATGGTAGTTCAGAGATGTTAGCAGCCTTTTACTGAATATTTTCAAAGGAAGCAGGTGCCTCCACTGCTGGCACTGCACCCTGTGCTTCCTTCCCTATGTAAGTAAAAGCTGTAATTAAGTGGGCTCACAGTGATGTGTCAGGGAGCAGCATCTCCCCTCTGGATCTGAAAACACACCCAGGGATATGCAGTGCCTTTACTTCTCTCTTGAATAAAAGAAAAATCCCTGTGGAAGTGAAACAAGCAAGCTGGGCAATTTTTGAAGCTGGCAGTAGACTAAGTTGGGTGGATTTCTCTCTGAAGACTAACAGGGCCACATTCTTGACCCTGTTCCCATGAGATACAGCACCAGAGCTTGCATTCCTCCCTTGTCTCAACACGTCGAGGTTACACAGCCCAGGCTCTGACAGAGATGTCCTTTGAAGACTCTGAAGGCTCATGAAATCTGCTGAGATGAATTGCATGGGTTCATGCTGCAGATATAGAGGGGTTCCTCCCTGCCCTGCAGGGACCTCTGCTCCCCAGGAACGTTTCCTTCTGCCTGCTCTCCCGGCTCTGCTGGGGTTTGTGGCACAAGGCAGTGCCTAGGATGTGGGGACCTGAGTGCCATGGGCACTGAGGCTTCTGCTTGGGGTTTGCCATAACCTGTGATCCAGGTCTCACCTCATTTTGGCTTTCCAGGTGGTGTTGGTTGGATCTCCCCCTGCTGTTAGTGCAGGAGATGGATGTAGGAGGTGGTTCTCACAGGAGGTGACTGCCTGAAGCATCCCTTGGATTGTGCAGGGGCTGTAGGCTGAATTCCCACCCTTTGGAGGGGCTTTGGCTCATCAGACAGACCCGTTCATTTGCCTGGGCAGTGACAGACGGGTCGGTGCATGGTCAGAGGCAGGGACCCCCTTGCTGCCCGGCTGTCCCTGCGGGCTGTGCCAGCCCCCCACGGCAGGAACGGGCTCCGAGGCAGGGAAAAGGCAGCGCAGAGCACAGCCCACAGCCTTCCTTGTGCTGGTGTCGCCTGCCCCCAGCTGGCTGTCGCGGGCTCTGGCTGGAGAGGGAGCCCCGCGGCATCCAAAGCCAGGAGGGATGAGGGAGCTGGACCCCCCCTGCACACCAAACTGCCTTAGGCTGCAGGGCAGCTCCCCAGAGCTGGCAGGGCAGGGATAACCCCCTGTACAGCAGCCGGGGGATGCCCCAGAGTGCTCCCTGCTCCGGGTGCTAATTCCTCATCATTCCTCCCAGGGAGCAAGGAGGTGAGCAAAACCCCCTTGCCAAAGGGGTAAATGTGCTGACACCAAACAAGGCAACTGTGAGGCCAAACCTTACTGCCTCCATTCCCTGCTATTCATGTTATCTTAATTTTGGTGCTATTTGCCTAATTATATCTGCTACTGTTCCCTGGTGACAGCTGCTGAGTGTCCCTGAGGGATCAGATCTAGACTGGGGGGATGTCACATCTCACTCCAGAGCCTCTGTCACCTCTCTGGAAACATCAAGGATCCCATGGTCAGCCTGTATTCTGCCCTCTGGACCACTGCAGGTGACCAGCTGGAGATCCTTGTTGCTGGGAAGGGAGGGCACAGGCTTGGGATGTAGCCTGATTCACATCCCCTCTGTTGGTGCAAGCACTGCTCCTGCAGCTCCTCCTGCCTTCCTGCAGCAGAGCCATTTTGATGGTGTAACCTGCCCCTTTGAATGCAGACTGTGACCCCATGGCCAACCCAGTGCATCCCTTGAAATCATGTTCTTTTGGTGGTGCAGCGTGAAACACAGTCCTAGCCATGTGTCCAGGTCTGTGCTGAGAATGTCAGCTCTGGTCTGCCACCAGAAATGCCACCTGCCCTGGCAGCAGTGCTGGATGGCCAATGGCAGCCAGAGGAAGCCCTGAAGGGCCTCTGTTGCCTTCTGTAGAGCAGAGGGGACACTAAAGCTTGAGCCCTTGCTGCTCAGATACCCCATGGATGTGTGGCCTGAGCCAGTGGCACCTTTCCTTAGGTGCTGTGAGAGTGCAGAGACTGTGCCTGACTTTTGCCTGGTGCAAAGTCGGGCTGAGCTTCTGCTGCCCCCACATCCCTCCCCATCACCAACAGTTTTGCCCTGGGAAACGTGGGCTCAGCCTTTGACTGAATAACATCAAGGAAAAACAGAAAGAGCAACTGATGCTTTTTGGTTTGTTTGCACCTAGCTGCTTTAATGTTGTGTTTGTGTGACTACCTTCACTGGTTAAAATGCACCAACCCCATCTTCTCTTCTTCTTTTAACTGAGCACCCTTTTCTCTCCCTTTCTTCCAGGGAGCTGATTGCAAAGCTGAAGTCCCACAGCAGTTTTTACAGCAGCTTGCCAGAGTACATCTGCAGCCACAGCTCTGCTGTTCACAATGACACCCTTTGCTGGAACGGACAAGAAGTCGTGGACAGGTGAATCTCATCTCCCTTGCCCTCCTTCTCCTCCCTTGCCCTCCTTCTCCTCCATCCTGCTCATCTTTTGTTAACCAGGCACAGGAGCAGTCTGAACAGGGCATGCCTTGCTCCCTCAGGGTCTCTGTGCAGAGCAAGGGTCCAGCTGTGCTGCAGCTCACAGGGATGTGTGAGGTCTGCACAGACACAAGTGGTTGTGTGCTGCCCTCCACTGAAATTTCTGCATAGTGAAAACTCTGCATCCTTGGTGGGATTTGGTCAGGGTGAGCAGAGGCAGGAGAGCAGCAGCAGTTGGACACTGCTCCCATGGGAGAGTGCCCCACACTGCTCTGGAGCAGCAGCAAGGGCATTGTCCCCATGCACTGCAGGGGCTGGGGATGTCTCCAGCCAGTGCTTGGTGCTCGACAGCGTGGTTGGCATCCCCTGCCCCACCCAGGGAGGGCCAAGGAAGGCTCCCTTGTTGGATTTCTCCTTGCTGTGGCTCTCAGCTGGAGGAGGTGAGGACCACTGAACGCTGGTGGTGCCACTGCTGCCCTCTGACCGAGTCCTGGCTGTCCTCTCTGCATGGAGCCATTCCCACCAAGGTCCAGCTTGTGCTGTGGCTGCTTTGCCCTGCCCCACTCACCATTTCAGAGGATATACTGGTGGAAATTGAGGTTAACAGAGGCAGGCAATGCAGGATTCATACCATAAAGAGGAAGGAAGTGTTAATAGAAATGGAGATTTTTCTTGTAAAAATGCCCCTTGGGAATGTTAAATAATGTGGAAATAGAACTTGGAAATGTTTTTTTATAATTATACATAAATCTCCTCTAATCACCCTACTTTGCAAAGCATCCTTTGCTTTAAGTAGTTTGCATAAGGGAAGAAATATAAATAAGATCAGGAAGTGGTGAAATGTTGAGCTATTAATTATGACTTCTTGATCAGTAACTTTAGGTGGTAATTAGCCTGTACTTGCAATACTGACCTGAAACACTGAATAGACCAAAATAGCATCAAACTCTATTAAAAAAAAAATTACTCAACATCTAAGATCACAGGCTCAGTAAAATGTACTTAGGTTGCCCAAGGAGAAATGTGTCCTCTATTGGTACTTATTTCTGGAAAATCTTGGGTTTCCATGCCTGAGACATTCAATTAGAAAGAAAAAGATTATTTCAGTATTATCTCACTGATTGTTAATTAAAGCTTCTAAAGCAGGGCTATAAACACTGCAGCTCTGGAGAGGGGGGGCTGGGGTGAGGTCTTGGCTTACAACAATTCCCTGGGGTCACAGCCAGTGGCCTTGGTCTGGATCCTGTGGTCTGGATCCTGCTGATGTCACAGCTGGGGGAGGTGGTGGCAGTGGAAGGGTGTTGAGTCCAAATCCTCCTGCAAATGTAAGTTCAGAGCTATTTGCAGATCCAGCATGACTTCAGGTGATAGATGGCCTTCAGCTTTCTGCTGAGAGTACCAGGGGACCATCATGGGCACAGTATGGCACATCCTGTAGGTGCCATGGCATGCAGGGAGCAAGGCAAGGAGAGGATAAAGTCTGTGTGTATGAAGGGGGCACCAAGATTTTAGCCTTTGGCTGCTGAGTTAAGGAATAAATCCTCTACTGTGCCTTTCCACTCCTCTCCTTGCCCCCTCTGATCTGTTGCACAGATGTCACCATCTCTGCCAGCTCCTATGAAATATTAGAAACAGTTCCCTTACAGATATTAGAGATTTTTGCTGTGAGCAGGGAGACCTCAGCTAAATAAAGCTGAGCTAAGATAATGGTCAAGGGTGCTCTTCTCCCAGGACCCACTTGCAGAATGTTTCAAATAGAAAGATGCAGTTAAAATGTAGTTAAAATGATCTCTACTGGCTGCTTCGTGTGCTTTGATTTCCCAGCTTGGCATCTCTCTCAGAGTGTCTGGGAGGATTCCTGAAAATCAGGAGCATGTGAGGTAACAGTGCTGGAGTACCCCAAGCTGCCAGTTCCTTTATTTCAGTGTTTTCCCCAAGAGGGAGCCAAGCATCTGTTCATGGTGTAGCAGCTCTTACTCGAGCTATTCTGAGAATGTGTGTTATGTACTGGAGGAATTCTCTTCTTCTGCTGGGCTGGTGTGTGTCTGTTGGTGATCAGACTCCATCTTGCCACTTTTTGCAAGAAATTTGGTGTGGTTTGAATACCTAGTGTTAATTCCAGGGTGCTGTCCTGGTGCTTGTCCTGCATATGTGGTGGCTGCCAGGAAAAAGGATGGAGGAGACATGGTGGGGTGGTTCCTGTGGCTGGAGTGTTGGCATGGAAGGGCACAGGATCTGTGAAAGGACAAGCAGGGGAGCCAAGGATGGGGTGTTTATGCCCAGCTGGAGTGCCTGGGGTTCCACCTGGGGATGGATGAGGAGCTGACCAAGGGCTTTGGGGTCAGGATTAAAGGGAGGGCAGAGATAGGTGATGTTATAGTCTTGCTCTGCTTCAGGCCACCCCACCTGGAGTACTGGGTGGATCAGACCCTTTATAGACAGACAGGAGCAGCCTCACCTTCAGAAGCCCTGGTCCCCATGAGTGACTTCAGCCCTGGTCTCTGTTGGAGGGACAGCACAGCAGGGCATAAGCAATCCCTGGGTTCCTGGATATAAACTAGAAAGCTCCTGCTGAATCTGCTGGTCAGATGGAGACCAGGGCAGAGCAGTGATTGACTGGATTCTGTGCTTCCATGTGTTTCCATGTCTGGTGCTGTGTGGGCAGTGGATAAAGCTGTTTGACCATTGTTGGGTCTGTAAGGTCAGTGTGAGCATCTGTATGAGCATGTCCAGGATTCTGTTCTTGTAGGGATTGTGGCTACTTGCCTCTTGCATTTCTAATGTGGTACCTGAGTGTTCATTAAGTTAGAATAGAGCCCTACTGATTTATCCATTTCCAGCCCTCCTGTCATGACAGAATCTGTTAGTTATTCTAAGCCCTTTTCCCGTAACATGTTAAATCAAGCCTGGAATAGCAACTTCACAACCCTTGCCAGTGCACCCAAGGACTTGATAATACCAGCAATGTGTGTCCTGTTATTTGATGCAAACAGTCCCTTCTGCACTCTGCAGTCCTCCTGCTGTGGTTTTTCTGGCTTGGTATTTACTCTGTCCTGTTTATCACAGTGCTTTGTTACCCAAAGGCAATGAGAGTTTCTCTCCTCCCCATGGACTGGATGTGCTCAATGTGTTTCCACTGGGTCTCACTTCCCAGTTTGAGTTTTGAACCATCCTCTGTTTCCTCCTTGCTGTTAAGCCCCTCTCAGTTTGGGGCTCCAGTGCAAAGCAGCAGGCTGGAATATTTTATCCTGCTTTTAGTCCCTCAGGCTTTTTTAACTGAATCTTACCTTGCGACCCTTTGGGATCATTTGCTTCTCCACATTGGACTATCTAATGGCAAGAATTCATCTCCTTCCCAAGGTTTGATCTGTGGGTTAATAGTTTGATTTCCATCCCTATTGTGGATTTAGGGACATGGTGCCTTGAAATGACTGCTTGCAAACAGTGGTAACCACACAGGAAAGGTTGATTTTTCTGTAATGCAGAACAGTGCCTTGTGCCTTTTGCTGTGCTTTTGCATGGTTGAAGAACATAAGCCAAAGTGGGAAGAAAAAATAAAAGGCAACACATTCCTGCTTTTCACACTTTTCAGAGTGTGTAAAAACACACTGTGCTTTTATGGGACACCACAAAGGTTTATAGCAACAGCCACAAGTGGCACATTTCACCACTTGCAAAGAGCTTGTGGAGGGTCACAGTGCTTGGTGTTTGTGGTAGCTGGAGACCAGACCTGCTGGATCTGTCTCTGTGCATCCCTGTGCACCTCTTTGCAGCTTTCCTGGGCTCAGTTCCAGGCATTTCCTGAGACAGACATGTAGGCATTGTGAGTGTGCAACAGCTTAAACCTGCCTGACTGAGGGTTTCTGTGATGCTCTTCCTTTCCTCAGTCTTCATGCTCCATCCTCTCACAGACCTCCTGCTGCTGCTGTTAGGGGGTGAAATGTTGTCCTGCCTCTCTTATCCTTATCTCCATCCCAAGCAGGAAAAACACTGAGGTTGATTGTTATCACCAAGTCCTGACTGAGTAATTAGCTCATTTAAAGCCTTCAGCTTAAGTCAAGTAGGTGTTGAGATACCAAACTCACCTCAGTTTCTATGGGAGCTCAGTTTTGGAATCTGAAAGGTGATTCGAACTTTATATATAGTATCAGGGTTTTGCAGCATTTAATACTGAAAGCCTATTAAATCTAGATTCTCAGAGTTTAGTAATCTGCTTACATGAGAATATTCTTTTGAAGCTGTTCTGAATAGACTGACAGCAACATCTGCCCACTGCAAAACTTGTAAGCACATTAAGCCTTGATGTTAGATACTGCCATTTCCAAATTTCTCAAGACAAATGTGTACATTAATCTAAATCACCAGCATAACTCTTGTTTTCTTTGTACCAATTCAAAATTAATATATTTTTAGCACCTTGCCAGATTCTCTTCTTCAAGCTAGAAGTCTCATATTTCCCTGCTGTTGCCAACGTACTGTGGTTTGTTTTAATCATACAAATCATAAACAATGAAAGCACAATTGGAAGCAAGACAGGAAAAATGAGATTCTGTAATTGGAACAAAGGAAATTCCATGCCAGCAATAACCCTTTAGTTCATGAAGGGTTTGGTTATTTCTGGCAGTGCTGCAAAATATCTGATCCAATGGAATCCCCAAAGAGGGGGCTGTATAACTTTTCAAGCCCATAAAACACAGCTTTGTAGCAAGTATAAGCTATAATGAAAGGATAGTAGGCAAATTCAGTGGGTTATTGAGCGGCCCTGATAGTTTCCAGAGTATTTCAGAAAAGAAGATAATGAATCTTCCTCTATCCTGCTGCTTGGTCTCAGGTTTTTCCATAATCTATTTGTCTTGAACTGAAATAACAATAGAGGGAGACTTCAGGCTATCAACTCCCATTGTTTTGTTATGAGTATTACAGTTTTTGCTGCTCCTGCTGAAGTCCCATCTCCAGAGCCAGGTGATTACCTGAGACCTCTGCTTAATGACCAAGGCACCATCTGCAGCACCCTCACTGCTGCAGAGCTTTGTGTGGGGTGGGTGGGAAGGAGCAGCTCTTCTCTTGGCAGGGAACTGACACAGCAGGATCTGAGGGGGCTCTCTGAGGCTTCCAGGTGTTGATATTTGGAAATCCAGCAGAAAATGGTTCCTTTTTAGTTAGGTGAGAACACTCCCCACTGAGAGTGTTGGATCCTCCTGGCTGCTTTTGAAGCAGCTTGTTTGGAGCTGCTGCTGGTGTAAATTGGCTGCGGCATCACGAGCTCTGCAGGGACTGCCAGGACTCTCTGCAAGCAAGCAAACAAAGCCAGGAAGGCACCTGAGAGCCATACACCCCACCTCTCCCCTGCTTCTTGCACTCCCATGAAACAGGTGCCTGCATCTGGCCATGGTATGGTGGGGACACACACCCCATATGGAAGAGGAGAGCTGGGGAGGACCTGCACCCCTCACCAGCCGTGTCTGGGATGGGGTGGGACTGACCAGATGTCTCTGGGCCATCTGTCTTTAGAGAGGAAACTGTCAGGGAAAGAATTGTCACCTCTTCTTGGAGGCTTGTGGGCACATCCAGGAGTTGCACCCTGACTGCAGGGCAGGATGAGTGGGTTGGAAACAGATTTTCAAATCTTTTGGCCCCCACTGCTGATGGGACACTGAGATTGTCTCACTAAACCAGAAATTAGCAGGGTCAGAGAGTAAAATGTTCAGTGGCTTCACTACTGTACCACCTTTATTGACCCATGAAAACCAGCTGGAGGTAAGGGCTGGGTTCATGAAAGGAATGCAGGAATGGCAGAACTTTTCTTCCCTTTCTCTCCTTTTTCATTTCTTTTGCTTCCTATGTGAAAAAGACTCGATGTCAGTGATCTGTAGTAAGTTACATCTTGAAATGCAGAGCAGCTTTGGGGGTCTGGGGGAATGTTGCTCTCTCCAGCTCAGTTACTAACTCTTGTGCACTGAAACCTCTGAGTTGTGCTGTGTCTGTGTTGTGTTTGTCCCCCACCCTCTCTCTCTGACAGGTGTAATTCAGTGAACACAGATAGCAGAGGGAGAGCCTGTGAGGGATACTGTGCTATTTAAACTGGAGATACATTTGAATAAATAATTTGCAGCTGGAAGGCAGGCATGAATTAATTGTTATTTGAATGACATACTTTCCTTTTTCTAAAAGGTGTAATTCTTTATGTTTGACTTTCAGGATTGCTTTCTTTAAATCACTTGTCAGGCATTGCAGTAACTCACCTCAAAGCCTAGCAGGGCCGAGTAGGATGAACACACATCTTACACTCATTGCCATGTATTTAAATAACATTTGTCATCTTGGCTTCTTTGCTCTGAAATGAAAGCTTGGAATGAGCTGCATTTGGGCTGGAAAGACCAAACATTGACAGGAGGCATTTGTGGATGGTGGACAGGAAAGGAGAGGGAAATCCCTCAATTTGACAGCATACTTGGGCATGTGTGTCTGGTGGGTGAGAAGAAGCAGGAAGGGTCTGCAGTTGTACTCTCCCCACAGAAAACTTCAGATTATTGGTGTTTTCCTAAGCTGGTTGTCTTTAAAGTCATTTTTAATGAGGGCTGCTTATCAGCACATTTAACAATGTGAATTTATGTTTGGAAAATACCACATCCCCAGCAAGAGCCATACCCGGGGAGCCCAGGCAAGGGGATGCTGCTGACTGACGTTGAGACACGTCAAAGAGAAAAGTATTTTGGGCTTTGCCTATGAAGTGTGAGCCAGACCATGCTCATGTTGCAACACTGATACCCCTTCAGCACAGAGACCCCCAGGGACTGGGGTGGGGGCTTTATCCTCTGTGCATATTTGCTGTTCCATGCTGGTATCAATCCCTGTGGCAGAGGCACGAGATGGTTTCATGGAGTGGCACAAGTGTCCTGCAGAAGGGGTTGGTTTATTGGCATAAGCTGCAAACAGCTCGAGATGGCTCTGAGATTTCTCTTTTTCTGCACTGATTGGAGAATATATGAGGAAAGTGGTGCTTTGGCTTTTTTGCCTGTGAGCCCACCAGCCCTTCAGCTTGGGGGGGATGCAGAGGAGCCTGCAAGGGTGCTGTCCTGGGACCCCTAGCTGGTTGGGGTCTGCAAAGGCATCCCTCTGCCATATTAAGGTCAAGCTGCTCAGCCTGGGCTGCAGGGAGGGGTGCCAGCTGCCTTTTCCAGCTTCTCTGGCATTTCAGGAATGCAGGTCGCTCACTGAAGCTACATTTCAAAGCTTTTAACCCTTTGGTTGGCTGCATCCCACATGCCTGAATGTGGCCACTCCAGGCTGGTGCTGGGGCAGAGAGTGGCACAGCTGAGGGGATCTGGTGCCCCCCTTGTACCTGTGCACACCAGGAGGTCTCAGCTTGGAGGAAGTGTCCCCCAAAGCCCCCCAGTCACACAGGACCATGGCTCTGCCTGGTGGGATGTAGCAGGGCCCCATGTATCTCCATTTTTGCAGTTCATGCTCAGAGGTGTGCAGCTGTGGGCCCATTGCCTTGCTGCTTCAAATGGCTGGTGTAATGGTGCAAATGGTTCATCTTGGGTTGGGTGCATTCCCTCGTATCTGGCCAGGTGGGAGGCACAAGGAGGTGATATTCCATTTCTCCAACATCACTGTTTCAGGGAGAAATCCCTCTGCTAATGCTTTCAGCTTTGCTTCCTTCTCTCGTAGACTTTTTCCCCTGAGAAGGCTGATCTGAGGTCCTCACAACCCCAGCAGAACCTTCTGGAGAGCAGTTTCAGTCTCTGGTCATGGAGTTATAGTGTAGTATTGCTGTAGTACTGTGTTCCTCCCTCCTGTACTACTTTGTGTAGGCTACAGAAATCCTCTCTGACAGCTGCTGAGTGGATTTCGCAAGGGATTTCGCCCACTCAAACCCAAGCTATTGTGTTTGTTTGTATAAAACTGTTTAGGAGAGAGATTGTATTAATTTAGGGATGCACCAAGTGGGCTTGGTTCTGCTCTTGCTAAAACCTGTGTGAGTTTCCTGATTAAATCTCTGAAACCACAGGAGACCTTTCAGCAATGTACTTCTGAGTTCCACCAGTGTTTTGAATTAAATTTACAGTGACACCAAAGACAGGAATTTCTTTGTCATCTTTAAACTCAGGCGTGCTGTGGATGTTTCCGTCCAGTCTCCAGATGTGCTTGCCAGGTCGGCACGGTGGCATTAAGTGGCTGTGTGACAAATGAGCAGCAGGGTTAATGGCTCGGTGCTCCATCCCCATGCAGGAAGAGTTTCAGCAGCCGGGCAGGTCCGTGCCTGCGGCAGCAGCCTCTTCCCACGAGATGGTGCTCGGGGCATGCAGGGCTGTGCCACAGGGGCAGCCTGGCCCCAGCCTGGCCCCTTCTCCCCATCACTCACCCTACACCCACCCTCCAGCTGCACCTGAGAGGGCTTTTCTGCCCTGGGAGCCAGTGTTTCTCAGGTATAGCCAAGTTTTGTGCTTCCCAGGATAAGGTAACTATTTTTAAAAAAGGCGTTTTTTGCAAAATGTTGAGTCCTGAGCCCCAGGGGCAGGGTGTTGGGGTCAGAGCTGGAGCTGTGCTGGTGCTGAAGTGCAGGGGTGGGATGGCTCTGCAGGCAGCTGGGGCTTGGGAGAGCCAGGCTGATGAATCTGTGATGCCTGTACCTGGAAAAGCTGCTATTGCCTGGAAAAGGAATTTACACAGTGTGTGTTCCTGTGCTGTAGGCACAAACACCTCCCCTCTCTGTCCTTGTTCCCGTGTCATGTCTTCAGTGCAGCATCTGGCAGGGTTGCCAGCCATTAATGGAGATGCATGTGGGGAATGCCTTGTGTTGGGGACCAGCTGGAGGTGCAGAGAGCTCCTGTACATGGAACTCCTGCTCTGAGATGGCCTTGGAGTGGAAATCTGCCTCTGTTCTGTAATTAAACTGAGTATTTCAGGTCAGGGCAGATTACCAGTATAGATCTGGGGTTGCCTTTGCATCCTCACATGTCTGAGTAGATCTCATCCTCTAGTTTAGAGTTTAAGCAGAGTTTAATCCAAGCCCCTCAGTGTGCCCTGATAGCTCTTGTGGCCAAATGTCCACATGCCTCTTGCTTTCCACCCTAGCACAGCATCCTCCCTGAGCTGGCCCCACCATCCCTCCTATCTCCCTCCCCTTCTTCAAAAGCCTGCTAAAGTCCCACTTTCTCCCCAAAACCTGTCTGAAATGGGCTGACTGTGACTGCCTGAGCTTGCCTGGCAGCTGAGGGTGGAAGATGAGCTGGGCAGGGGAGCAGGGAGCTGACAGACAGGGAGGCAGCCACCAGGGCTGGTGCTGGGAGCTGGGTGAAAACATGATGTGTAGGAGATGAATGCAGGAAGGAAAATTGGTAGTGTTTTCCCATGGCACTGGAAAAACAGATGTACAGTAAAGCAGACTGGTGCTGGTGTTATCTCAGTGATCTCACTTTAGAGGCTGTGCCCGGGTTTGGTAGTGCCTGTTCTGGCTGCCAGCTCTGGGAGATGAGGACTTGTTCAGTGCTTACAGAGCAGCACAGCCCATCACTGGGGCTCTGATGAATGGCAGCAGAGCTCCAGAAGGCCCTGGTGTGCTCTGTGCCACTGCTGGGGCTGCCTGCAGGCAGTGGTGGCAGCCAATGGCTCTGGCCCAAACCTGAGTTTGAGTTTGGTGTTTGTCTTGTGCTGGAGCATCATCAGCTGTTACCCAGGTTCTGAGTTCTTCCAAAGGCAAGTGTGCAGCAGTTCTGTCCCTCATCCCCTCCCTTTAATCATTCTGGTAAACTTTGTCATTCCATAAATCTTGCAGTCAGTGAATGCATATTTCTTTCCTAAGTGCTGATGAAAAAGCTGAGTGCAGCTTGGCTGTTCTCCTCTGCAGAGCTGCCCTGGCAGTTTAATCTGCTCTGTGGGGCTTTGCTGGCTCTCCTGGTACCTGTGTAAATCAGGACAGCCTGTGGTGCAGAGCCCAGCTCTGTACCAAAGTCAGGGTACGTTCTGTCTGAGCAGTTACTTTGATCCCTAAGGCTGGATCTCATCAAAGACTGAAATCAGGATTGTTTGACAACACCTATTTTCCATTAGCAATGTTGACAGCATTAATTATATTCTGATGCTTTAATTCTTTATTACTGAAATCACACATCAGTGATAGTCATTATTTTGCAAGGGGGTTGATGTTATGCTAATCAGCTTGCAGTTAACTGGGTCATCCCACTCATTTTTTTGTCTGTGGGCACAACACTACTGCTCTTGTACTGGAGTCTCTGTGGTCTGCCAAGATTTATTTTAAACAAACATGAGCAAGCCAGAATTTCTGAGCCAGCTTTTTTAGGACTCTTGGGTGCAAGTTATGTGAAAATATTTATCTCTATTGTATACTGTTTAACATCTTCCTTGGTTACTAATGGACTGGAAAGGACTTCATTGTCCTCAAGTGATACAACTACATCATCTTGCAAAGTCAGAGCAAAAATGTTTATGGGAATCTTCTGTCCTTTCTTTGTCATTATTAACTGTCTTGTGCTCTCTGTTTTGGAAAGGGCTGGTGCCTGTCTTGGGATTTCTTAGTTTGTACTGAGCTTTAAAGATCTCCTCTCTATTAGCCCATCACATCATGGTCTTCTGTGTTCTCATTCCCACAGGTACAGTCCCCAGATCACAAGGAATGGAGCAAAAGCCCAGGCTGGCAACCATGAGGTGAAGGTGAAAGGTCTGGAGCCAGTGATCAGCCAGATTATTGACAAGCTGAAACACATCAACCAGGTTTGTGGCAGACATGCCAGACGTGCCAGCAGGGCTGTCTCAGTGGGCGGTTTCCAAATCAGGTCAGCCTCCCCTGCACCCTCAAACAGAGATCCTGGGTGCCTCCATCTGCAGCAGCCCTGTGTGCAGAGCCAGTGCCACCCCAGCCCTGCACAGCACCAGGCCCTCAGGGCACACATGGCCAGTCCTGTCCTGTTGGATGCTGTGGTTCTGCATGGTGCAGCCTCCCAGGACTCAGCCTGTGCCTGGATCATGTCTGGGTGCATGGCTGCAGTACAAGAATTCTTCTGCTGGGCATCCATGCCCTTGGCAGTGCAGTTTCAGGAAAGATGGAGCTGATGGGGTGCCCTTGAGCATGATGTGCTGGCCAGGGGCCATGTGGCACATACCTGATGTCCCCTCTGGTTGGAGGAGTTCCTTTTGGCATTGCTCATGGCTGGCAAGAAGGGTCACTTTTTTCTTTGCTGTAGCTCCCTGGGCATTCTCTCCCAGTCAGTAATGGGGAAATGGCAGAGCTGGATGAGATCCTTTCTGCTGGGGAGGAAGCTTCCTTGCCACTGCCTCAGACCTGGCATCCTTCCTGGGACAAGCAGTGTCTTGTCTCTGCCCATTATGCCACGCCAGGCTAGGCCTGTGAACCAGCCCAGCTCTGCCAGGGGGTTAGGTGGCAGCTCTGCCAGGGGTTTAGGTGGCAGCAGGATTAGGTGGCAGCTCTGCCAGGGGTTTAGGTGGCAGCAGGATTAGGTGGCAGCTCTGCAGAGTGTTCAGCTTGTGGCTGAGCCTCCCCAGCAGTGCCTTAGGCCAGCAGGGCTGGGGTCTGGCTCTGTGTGGCACTGAGTGTAGATGTCACAGGAGCTCAGGGGTGTTTCTCACAGGCTGACAGGGATGGGCTGGGCTTGCTGCTTTGCTGGGACACAGCACTGGGACCTCACAGGGCAAATCCTCGGGTGCTAATGCTGTTAACACAGCTGAGCTGCCCCAGCTCTTCCCAGAGGGGACCTTGCCCACGAAGCTCTGGGCAGGGCTGGGTCCCTGGGGTTAAGCCCAGCTTTGCTTCCCAGCCGGGTGGGCTGTGAGGGCGGCTCTCTTTGGAGCTGCTGGCTTAGCAACTTTTCTGCTAACCTCTGCTTTCCTGCCAGGGGACTGCCAGGGACTGTTTTCACAGCCATTCCTGTTTAACCTCCGAGGCAGGCATGCCTCATTAGGTGCTGTCTGGGAGCAGGATGCAGCCGGGGATTTGGGGTCCCCTGAGCACCCCACAAAGCAGGAGCTGCCATTGGCAGTGGCCCTACAGCCTGCTCTGCCTTCCCACACGCTCCCTGTGCCATCTGCCAACAGCCCATCATTATTAGAAGGGGAAAAGCAGGGGGAATAGCACAATCAGCTCCCTATTAAATGGGGTAGAGGGCAGGCTTCAACCTGCAGGTGATAATGATATTTTGCCATTCACAGTGAGAAAGTTGCAGTGAACAAAACATGGTTATTATGTACTTGAAACTGCTGACATAAAGTGGTTGTGAAATGCTGGCTGCCAGACTGGGTCAAGTTAGGTCTTTGCTGAACAGCTTGGGCTTCTGAGGAGTGGAGGTCTGTGGGGTGGGAGACCCTGGGTAAACACTGCTGTGCTCAGCTCAGCTGTTTGCAGCAGCAGAGTGGCTCTGCCAGCTGCTGCCCAGAGCAGAATTGTGGTGAGGGGGTGAATATGGTGAATATGCTCAGCTCAGTCACAATCTCTTACAGTGCTTCCCCCACCCCGGCTTGCAGTGTCAGGTTGGGATGTGCTATGGGGGGCAAGTAAGCTGTTTTGGTTTGAGCAGCATAAATGTAAGAGCCTGAAAAATGTCAGACCCTCTTGGAAAGCTTTGTTTGAGAATGAGGAGGAACTGAGAATAAAATCAGGAGAAAATGGGAAGTGATTTGTGCAAATTAATTATGAAGCTTGCCCAGAGAAGCTGCAGCTGCCCCATTTCCTGCAAGTGCTCATGGCCAGGCTGGATGGGCCTTGGAGGAAACTGCTCTAAGGAATGTATCCCTGCCCATGGCAGGGGATTGGAACTACATGGTCTGTAAGATCCCTTCCCACCCAAACCAATCTGTCATTCTATGATATGATTCTATTCCTGTGGAGGGTCTGTAGTCAATGGTCAGCAGCTTATATACTAGGAAAGCAACTCTGGAGATTACTCAGATTTGGGGTGTCAGAGCTTACCATCACACTTATTTTCTTGGCTGAAGGAAGTTTTGAGCTCTCTTTCACATCTGGAATGCATCTTGATTGCCAAAGAGCATTAAATGTGGAAGGAGCAGCAGCTCTGGATGAATTACAGTTCTGTCTCTCAGGTGTTGGCTTCAGATTTGGGAAGCAGTGGGAACTCCTGAGCTGGAGAGGGTTGAAAATCTCCTTATCCACCAAGCTCAAGCCAACAGTGGCTTTTAAGGCTTTTCAGACATCCAGGATCTTTTGGAGAAAAGACCATCTTTGTGGTGCTCAGAGCTGTAAACTGGATTCCCATGTGACTACCTTTAAATTACAAATCTTGTACAATGTTGTGCCTTCCTCCCAGTGTGTTGTGTTGGAGATACAGCCTGGATTTTGTGGGTATGGGCAGACTCAGGAACCAGGCTGTTAGGTTCAGTTTTCATAGAGGTCCACAGCTTTTATTTTTACTTGGAGAATTTGCTAAATAACTGTAATTTGCTGATGGCTTCACCTTTATTCCAGGATGCTCCTGCTGCTGGAAATGTCTGATGTTTCAGTGTTGTCTGTACAAATTGTGCTTGCTCTTTAGTTCATGTCTTCTCACACCTTATTTGGGTAAATGTACACACATTCACATGAGAAATTCTCATGAAACATTTGCAGTTTGAAATGAAAATGAGGTTTGTGCATTAGAGTTAAACCCATGGGGATTGAAAGAAGTAGAGAAAACCTAACCCAGCGAAAAGGGGAAGTGCCCCAGACTGTATTTTTTTGCTTTGAGCACCTTTGAGCATTTATCTATTTATAAATAAATAAATATATTAAACACAGTGCTTGAGCTGTGTGCTGTCTCAAGGCAGCCCTTTCTGGATGAGTCCCCCTCAGTGCTGCCTATTCATCACCTCAGACCATTTTTGTTTCACCCAAATGTGTGATTGTGGCTGATGCTATTTTTTGTGCATTGGTGGGTGAGAGGCTTTATTATTGCCATATTGGAATTTTTTTCCCCCCAGTTCTGTTAGATGTCTACCGAGTTTTGATTTGAGTTATTTTTGTTGTGTGCCCAGAGGCATGAACAGCCCATCCATAAATATTAGCATTGTTATCTCAGCTGGGAGGCTAAGGGTCACCTTCAGGAAAATGAGTTGGAATTGGTTCCTAACTTTTATTTCCCAGAGTGGATGGGGTCTGTTTCTAGCTGGAAGGGTTTCACTCATCCCTTGAGTGAAACTATATAGAAACTGAAAGGTTATTCAGTGTCAGCACAGGGTCTGGCTCAGATTTTCTGTGGCTTGGTGACATCCCCAGGCAGAAAGCTGTGTGCAGGGTGAGCCATTTCCTCTGGGCACTCCATTTTCCTCCACGTTTGAGTGGCTGACCGATGGGGGTGAGCTCCAGGTTTAAGAGCCTGCATGGAGGTGGGAGCTGTGGTGTCACCTGTCCCTGTCCTGGGAGCCCTGGTGACCTCCTCTTGGTCATCCTCCTCCATGAAGGCTCTGGAGAGAGGCCCTGAGTGATGCTGGTGTAAGGATGCAGCAGGGACCTGTGGTACCAGACTGGCTGATGTGCCACTCCTGGTCCTCCCTCCTGTCCCTGTCTGTCCTGAAGTGACTTTTATGTCCGTTGCAGCGCCCATGGGGCTCTGACAGTGTTGCAGCAGATGCTTTACCTCTTCCTTAATGCCATTACCTCTTTAAGGTTGTGTCCAGTTGCAATCTCTTTTTTATGTGTAGGTAAATCCTGGTGTTTATCATAGTACTGTCTCAAGGAGGAAGAGCATAATTTTTTAAGAAAAGGATGGGAAAAACCACACCAAAAATAAATAGTGAAATCCATAAAAGGAAACTTAGCTGGTGAAGATGTGTCTTTACAAAATTGAATGGCCTGGAAACATATTGTACATTTCCAGACACTCGAGTTAAGGGCTCATTTAGAATATTTCAGATATACTGGAGTTTGACAGTTCTTTGGTTTCCACATCAAACAATCTGTAATTTATTGCCCCATATAGGGACTGTGTTTTTATCATATTGCATATTTTCTAGCCAGAAATCTAACTACCATATAAGCTCTTGAAAAAATAAACCCTTTGGGGATGGGAATCCAGGCAATGTGCTTTCACAGACCATGAGAAACTCCCTTTGATTTATTTCCTTGCAAATAAGGGGAAGACACAATTTCTTGGAGTATTGCAGCTGTTCCCCCAAGCAGGGTCTCACTGCCTTTCTTCACGTGCTCAGTGTAAAGCCCCAGTCCTGCAGCGAGCCCCATGTGGAAGAGCCTCACATTGCTCCTGGAGGGGTTTGCAGGAGGATGAGAACAAAATTTGGAAGTTTTATGAGGCAGTAAAACACACAGCTATACTTGGAATGGGGAAAAAAAAAAAAAGCCTGGGGGCCCAGAGGTGTGAATGACCAAAGACAAAATAGAGCTGAAGTTCACAAAAAAAGCACGTCCTGGCATTTCCAGGGCCATGTTTGAAGCTGGCTTGATCAACCAATATGTCCCATATTTGTTTGTAGGTTTAATGGGCTGTTTCCAGGCCTGGCTGCTGGGAGAGGGCATGGTGGAGGTCACCCAGAAGTTAATTTGGAAAGAGGCCAAAAGGCCACAACTTGATTGAATCAAATGTAAACAAAATGGGCCTGGGAACGGTGTGATGCCCTTGTGCCTGAGTCCCCTTGCGACCTCCTGGCTCCAAATACAGAGTGTGGAGGACCGGGACCAGTGAGGAGGGTCTGACCCCAGCAAGCTCAGGGTGGCAAAGGGACCCAGACCCTGCTCAGGGCACACAGGGAAATACAAAGTTTATTATGGGAGAGCTTTGGGAGCTGGGCACTTTACAGGAATATATCTCCCCTTCAGAAAAATCCATTACTTTTGATGGATTTGGTGAAAGTTCCCCTGTGCCTGCTAGGCTCTCTGAGGTTTATTATTCCCACTGTATTTTAATTCCCCGATCAGATGAAGCTGCATAATAATTAGAAAAATCTGCAAACTGCCAGATTGTTAAATAATGCAGGGCATAACAGTAATCACTTGAAAAGACAATATTTAAATTGCACCAAAGCAAGTCACTTTTGACTCGTTTTCCACCTTTAATAAATTAGTAGTACAGTGTCTGAAGTGCTGTATATATGCAATATAATCTATCAAGTCCTCAGAAGAAATGTTAATAAATACAATAATTACTTGGACACGCCTTTTGTTCATCATTATTAAACAGTTTGTAACAATTAAAATATTAAAACCACATGTTGTTGAAAAGCAACCAAGACATTGCAATTATTTCTTACTAAGGCTATTAAATAAAATCACAGAAGATTTTTATTTTAATAATAAATGCATTTTAGAACGGATCAGTTAATTCTTCTTTAGTACACAAAATAATCTATAGCTCCACCGAGTCTAGGCCTGGTATTTAAGTACTAATTCCATTGTCCTTTTAGCTGTGCCTTGGCTCCCATTAATGCTGGGTAAGTGCTCTCCCAGTCTGTATGGGAGTGGTACTGACAGGATTTTGCCAGGGCAGTTAAATCGGGGGAAGTGTGACCCTCGGTAATGAGAATGTAATTAAATCTGAAGGTATCTGACTGTCAGCTGACTTTTCAAACTCAAACCCCTTCTTTCCCTCTTCAGGAGGAGCAGCACCTGCCTGGACCCTCTGGCAAAGCTCCAGGTGTATTGGGATTGTTGAGGGAATGCTGTACCCACAGGTCACCCACACTGAGTCTTGTTAAACAGCCAGAGGTTGTTTGTACCTGGTGTTTGGTGCCTGTTTTCAAACAGAGGTGTATCCTTGAGTGTCTTATGGGTGTGAAGGGTTTCAACTTTGTGGCTTCAGCTCCAGCAGGGACACAGGTGCTTCAGGTGTGTCCTGCAGGGACCATCCTCCAACAATGCTGTGGAAATCAGCTGTGGAAAAAACAGACCCACACCTTTAAAGGAGATTAATTTGCTTTTGTGTCCAGAACATGCAGCTGATGCCCAGTGGTGCCTTTAAACAAACACCAGATATCCTGTACCAGAGCTGAAGTTTATCCTGTTGTGGAGGAAACAAACCTGCAGGAATCCTTGTACAGCGAAGTGGAGCTATTGATAGCAGATTAACAGTTAATTACAGTTATTCTGGGCCTGGTTAATTGTATCAAGTGTCACCCTGTGCTGTGGCTCAGGCTGAAATTTAATCAGTGGAGGTGTCCTCCCTGATGGGCCCAGTAACAAAGGACACAGTGTTAGTGGGGTGTTAGGTGGTTTTCTCATGGTTTTCTCCAAAATTTGACTTTACATCAAGCTGTTGCTTATTAAACTTCTTAGCTTGGTTTTGACCTGTGACTGGCTGCAGAGACTGGGTTGTATTTCCATGCTCGTGCTACCAGACCCATGCAATGAGACACGGCCCTTGCAGCACGTCAAACTGTGAGCAAAGAGAGAAGTTTGGGTTGCAGCAAGATTTGTTGTTGCCTGTTGCTCAGCTGTATTGCCAGGAGTGATATTTAAGAGAAGGAAATGTGCTTGGTTGGCTGGGGACATGTGTAAGGGGATGCTGCTGATGCAGCAGGGTCACTGAGGAAGTGGCAGCAGCTGGCAGCAGGTGGGTGTTTGAGCCATCAACAAACACCCTGATGGGCAGGATGTTACCTTTTATTTTTGGCAGGACCCCTTGAATGCCTCCTGCCTATGGGTGGGAAAGGAGTTTACTGACCTTTTCCTGCAGCACATAATCTGAAAAGCTGAGGGTGAGAATCATAGAGGTGCATTTCAGGGCTTCCTTTGTGAGTGTTGTGTCTCACTGAGGGAGGGTATAAAGTCACCAGCTTTGAACTTAATTTAAGCCCTGAGTTGCTTCAGCTGTTCAGTTGGTGTCTGTGCATCTGTGTGTGGGAGAGGCACACCAGGCAGGGCTCCTCCTGCCTGCAGCTCCAGAGGCCTGAGCCTTGCTCTTGGGTACATTCAGCATCAGTGATGAGTTGCACCCAGTGTGTCTCCCATGCTGCACCCTGGATAGTTGTTTCCTTATCCTGTTGGTAGACCCATCCTAGGTGCCAGTATTGACGCTGGATAAGTTGAATCCCTGGAGTTTTTTTGGTTTTTCCAAGCAGCATCTGTGCTCTGAACACAGAGGAGAGCTGAGACCTCACCCAGGAGCCAGTGCAGCCATCAGCTGTTAATTAGAGACCAGCTGCCTGATCCTGCCTAGCCAACAGGTTTGGGGGTGTTTGCCATGGAGTCCTCATCCCCCTGCCTGATTTAAGTCTCTGCTGAAATCAACAGCTTGGTAATTAACCCCACGTTGGGGTTGTCTTGTCTGATGGGAGATAACTGGCTTATAAGGCAGCTGTTCAGTTCCCTGGGAAGCTCTGTGGACCAGGGCACATCTATCAGAACTGCTTGTAGTTGCTTTTTGGGCTTCCAAAGCCTTGAAGGGAAGTGAATGCAAAAGTGAAGCTTGGAAAGAGCTGCCGAGGAGGGCAGGATGCAGCCAGGGTGACTCAAGGTGGTGTTCTGGCAGAAACCTCTGCGCAGGCCAACACTGTGCACAAAAATACACGATTTGAGGAGTGCCTCTCCACTGGGAGCTTTTAGGGGAAAAGGAAGGCAGCTGGGACAGGGGGTTGTGTTGCAGGAGGAGAAGAGGAATAAAAGAACCCCTTCCAGCCCAGCTCTCAGTTGCTGTTTCCTACCTGGTGCCAAGGATGAGATGTTTGTCTCGCAGGCAGCCCTGCAAACATCGCTGACAGCCAGAGCCTGCGCCAAGAAAAACCTCCCAGCTCCTCCAATGGGCTGGGCTGGGCAGGAGGAGGCTGTGGGAACCCCTGGCTGCTGCACCCCCTGCCTGGGTCACCTGTACAGACCCTGATCCCCTCTACAGAACCATGGGGCTGTTACAACAAATGGCTCGAGGTGGTGTGAGACCTGCATGTCCTTCTAGGTGCTCTTGCATCCAGGGCACCTCCCACCCAGGCCATCTCTGCTCAGATGTCTGAAGGAGGTGGTTGATGGTTCCACCTCTGCCTATTTTGTCTTGTTTCTTGTGTTCCTGCTTTGCTTGTTGTCTCATGTTTCATCCTCTGGTGACGTGCACTTTGGGCCTTCCTGAGTGGTGTTTGGATAGAAGAGCAGGGTTCTGCTCCAACAAAACTAAACAAAATATGGAAAATATGGAAAATATGGATAATAGCAGTGATGGGTCCTGGCCCATGTAGGCTCCCACACCCCTCCTTCACTCAGCTGCCAATGCCCTGAGGGGTGGCTGCTTGAGAGGTGGAGAAATTGCTCATTTCTAGTGATGCAGATGTAAGAAGGGATCCTGAAGGGCCAGTGATAGTTAAGGCTTGGAAAAGCAAAAGAGGAGAAGGGGCTGTAGTAGTCCGAAGAGGAAAGCAGCATTTCTCCAGCACTGGCATCAATGTAGGGCTCAGGGGTTGGGCCAGAAGCAGACAGGGACTGCCCAGGACCCCATCAGGCTGGGCTGGACCCCTCTGCCCTGCTCAGCACCCTCACTGTCCTCTTCCTTCCTACAGCTGCACAAAAACAAGCTGTAAATAGCTGGGGTGGAAGGGGAAGGAACTGGATATAAGGTGAGTGAGCTGATTGTAAAGCCTGAGTAATGTCTTTTTCACATGTGCCCGGTGATGAATGAGCATTTGTTCAGGCCAGGGGAGTGACAGTCTGGGGGACTGCAGACAGGAGATGGTCCCCGTGCCTGCCATGGTGCCAGCCAGGACTTATCCTCCACAGGAGCATCCAGTCCTGGGCATCAGCCTGCCCTCACCAAACCAGGGCAATCCATAATGCCTTGGAAGCTCTTCTGCTTCCAAAAGAGATTTACTGTCCAGTGCAGACTCCTGTTAATTACTGCCAGCGCTTAGGAGTCTTTATCTGTCTTCCTTTCCCCATAGGGATGTTGGCAGTTTGGATAGCTAATCTGGAATTAAGCTGATGATCCATAAAGTAGGGCCACCCTTTGGTCAATAATTCACTTCTGTCACCAGCTTCTTGTGCTATCAGGAGAGTGACCAGGAAAACTGATTTACTGGCAGCCAAGAGCATCTCCTCTGGAGCTGTGAAGACAGTAAAGTGGGACCTGCTGTGCTGGTAAACCCTGAGTGATGCATGGTAGGCATTTTTCCTCTTCCAGGTATTTTGAGTATTAGAATTAAAGACTAAAACATTCTTATGGCTAAGGAGCAACAATATTAACTCAGAGCTGTGGTTCACAACTTTAGTCAGCCACCACCATGGGCTGGTGTGGAGCCACAGAGCAGGAGTGACTCAAGATCAGTGTGTGGGGAGGGAATTCAGCTCCATCCCTCGCTCATGCTGCTCAGAGCAGGCAGGAGGTGCTCTCAGGGGCTTGTTCTGCTGAGTGCAGCTCCAGTAGCACAAATCCTGTCATGTCTCAAAGGAGGCAGCACAGGGAAATGCAGGATTGGCCTTTAGAGCAGCTGAGAAAATGGCCATGCCCAACTCATCATTTTTTCCAAGCACTGAAAATTACTTTTCCATCTCCAAACCCTGCTTTCACTTTATTAACTTTTGATTAGTGATCATTCTTTGTTCTGCTGAGCTTGAAGTAGGAGTTGAATGAGGAACAGGTTTCTTCTCTGCCATGTCTGTGCTGCCAAGGTGCAGCCAACTGGAAGGATCATAAGGAAACCACAATTCAGATGTTCTCCTCCCAAAATGGGTTCTTCTGTCTGTGGGCCAACACTGTGATCAGAAGAGCAGTGGTGCCTGCTGGTGTGCACACACTCATGTGTTCACTCTTGCTAGGCAGAAATACAGATCCTGGTGTTTAGAGATATTTTTAAAGTTTTAAATATCCTTATTTTGAAATAGAGTTTGGTGCTTGGCTCCAGGGAACACTGAGTTTTTCTGTAATATGTGTTGCATTTTGCTGCTGCCCAAGAGGGGGAAAGGCTCTCTGGAGCATGGAAAGAAGCAATGAAAAGAATGATGCTGTTGATGTGGCACGCTCCTGTGCCACCAAGGCGCCTCTCCACAGAGTGGATAAACCTAAGGGAGCTGGGAAATAGAAACGTGGTGTGGAGGGCACCAGCAATCTCATGAGGGTTGGTTAAATAATAAAGCATTTGCTAATAAAAGAAAATTTTTTCCATGCTATTTCCAGGGCTAATAAGCAGAGGAAGTGGAGAGAATAGATTCTGCTGTTGCATGCTTGTGCATGATCAGGCCACCAAATTCAAAACACGTGAGTTTTGAAAAAGTCCACAACTTCAGCCTTATAAAATGGGTTCCTTTCCCTGATTCCTGCCTGTGATCAGATAATGACCTTCGTAAGCAAAACAAGCCCAGCTGTATTTCATAATGGGAATATACTTCTGTACATTGTAATGAGCTGTTAACAGGGAACAGTATCGTGTGAAAATCTGCACGTTTCCCATGATGCTGCCCTGATTCAAAAGCCACACATAAATTACTTGGTATTGCAGATTTCAAGGTCAGGATTGGCCACAAAAGATCTAGTTTTTCACCCCCAAAACCCAATGTTTTTAGCAGGCTGGAATTTAAAATAGAAAAAGCTGATCTGTTGGGAAACTCGGGAGTTGTGAGAAGTACCTTGGTACCTGTGTCAGGTGCTTGAAAGTGTGTGGCTGGAGTGGGAGTGATGAAAGGGAAAATAACACCTTTGCTCCTCCAGAACTCCTCCTTACGAGGCTCCTGAAGGAAGGCATCCTGAGCTTTGCAAGCAGTTGTGAGCTGGTGATATTCACTGAGTTTTGAGAGGTTTCTAGCAGGGTCAGGAGCTGGTTTTCCCTGCTAGGATGAGTTCCCAGGGTTCCCTTCCTGATGCCAAGCAGTACACAGACACATGGCTGGGGCTCCAGAGTAATTTCTGCACTGAGGCACTTTTTCTGCTGGATGTGAATGCTTGATTATTAAGCATATATTACAATTCTGAATATTATTTTAGCTGTAAGTTTAGTCTCCATCCTCTCCAGCTTTTTAGGTTTGATCATATTCCAGAGGCTTACTAAAAACATGCAAAGAATTTCAGCAAAACTCTCTGGAACACTTTTTGTTAAATTCTTTCAGTCATGCAAGCTAAATTAAATGACAGCTCTGTCCACCAAAAGATTACAAATATCAATCAGACTTCTCCCCTAAACTCATGAAGGAATTAAATGTTTTTCTAAAAGTCTTCTATTCCCCTTAATAATCTCTTTGGCTGTTCTCTTTACTTTACATATTTTTGAAGTGTGTTGAAAGGGATGATTTCTGCCCTAAAGGAGCACAGTGCTTGTAGCTTGCTGACAGTATTTAATCTGAATTTGTGGGCACAATTTTGGGTATTGCTCAAATTGATATTTGCAATACTGTGGGCTTATTTCCAAAAGGAGAACACAGCTATTAAACTGCAGTCCAAGAAACATGATGCTGAGCTCTTTTCAGAGATGGGAGATTAATGATAAAAATGTATGTTGCAGCTCCAACTGTTTATGTTGAAATTGGAAAAATAGGACCAGGTGGGCTCAGTGGGCTGGTGGGATGGGGAGCTCTGAGTAAAGTGGTTGTAAAGAATGAGGAGTTAAAAAGATTTCAGCATACAGTGGCCTGTCCAAGACAAGCTGAGTCATTACCCCACATCACTGCATCTGTTTTTGTCTGGTCACTGTGCAGTTATGAATAATTGTGTAAATCACGTGGGATGCCCTGGGGAGCTTTCTTAGCCGGCAGGCTCAGCACACCGTTCCCATCTGCCTCGTGTTTTAAGCTGCAGGGAGACCACAAGACAAGCCAAAGAGCCAAGATGGCCATGGAAACCAGCTGGGACTGCCCAGTGTTCCTTGGAGTCCCTCCTGCCCATGCCCTGGCACTGCCAGCCCTTCCCATCCAGAGGGTCATGGTTTGAGACTGTGTCCAGTTCTGGCCCCTCAGTTTGGGGAGGATGCTGAGATGCTTGAGCAGGTACAGAGGAGGCAGTGAGGCTGGAGAGGGGCTGGGAACACAAACCCTGTGAGGAATGAATGAGGGAGCTGGGGATGCTGAGCCTGGAGAAAAGGAGACTCAGGCGAGCCCTTATCACTCTCTGCAGCTCCTGAAAGGTGCCTGTGCTCAGCTGGGGCTGGGCTCTTTTTCCAGGCAGCACTGACAGAACCAGAGGTCACAGTGTCAAGCTGTGTCAAGGGAAATACAGGTTGGATATCAGGAAAAAGTTCTTAACACAAAGGGTGATCAAGATCTGGAATGGCTGCCCAGGGAGGTGGTGGAGCCACCATCCCTGGGTGTGTTTAACAAAGCCTGGATGTGGCGCTGGGTGCCAGGGTTTAGCTGAGGGGTTGGGGCTGGGTTGGACTCTCTGATCTTGAAGGTCTCTTCCAACCTGGTCATTGTGTGATTCTGTGAAAGGGATGAGGTTGGAAATAAAAGTGGTGGACACCTGATCCATCAGAAGTTGTAGTGAGGAGCAGGGGGATTTTGTTGCCATGGTGGTTGTATGGATGGGGGAGGAAAGCCCCATAGCCCCCTTGGAGGTGTGGGGATGTGTGTGCCTGGCCTCCCACAGAGTGCTCCCCTTCACATCAGCTCCATTACAGTGTATTTTTGCCATCATGGTTTAACAGAGAGGAGCAGATATGACAGTAAACTCTTACAGCTGGGCGAGTTGTGATTAAGTTAAAGCTATCTCACTGTTACATACCACTTTAGTGATCACCAGACTGTGTATTTTCCTGCCTCTTACCATGGGCTTTAAACCACAGGGCATGAATAAACTGTAATGTTAGGGTGCAGTCAGCTCTGCTTGCTATTTAAGGATGGGGAATCTATGTTCAGTACACCAAATATAATTTCATAAAGCATGCAAACCATCGGGGAGCTTGTGGAGTGGTTGATGAGTGGGACTAGGGCTGCTGCTCTGGATGAAGATGAGACACCCAACAGCATTCCTGGGTCTGGATGTGCCATTGGAGTGGAGTGGGATTTCCACCCCGTGCCTGGTCTCCTGCTAACTCTTCCAGTAGGTTTTGTGTCATGGGCTCTATTTCTCCCACAGGCAGCAGCAAAATTTCATTGAACCTCTCTATAGTTATCAGCAGCTGGGGAGGGCGTGCCTGAGGATGGAGCTTTCCTCCTGGCAAAGGAAAGAGCAGTGTGGCAAAGGGATGTCACGTTCACTTGATCCAAAGTTGGGGCCCACGTGATGTTTCTCAGAAAGTTCCTGTTTTATTGTGGCTACAAAGGCATAGAAATTAAACTGCTAATTTATGGCATGCCAAGGAAAAAAGTAGTACTGCGAGAAATGCTCAGTTATTTCCATGTTTGAAAACACACAATTGAAAAATCCTGATTTTTCCCTTGCCCTCCACTGAGCTTATTAAATCTGAAAATATACCAAAGCTTAATTCTCTCTGCCAGAAAGTTCCTCCGCTCTTTTGGGTAAGTCATGAAAGTTGGGCTGCGTAGTGGGGTTCTGTCTGGCTTGTTCTGTTCCTGGGATGTAGGGGAGTGAGGATCCCACAGGGGGAGTGAGGATCCCACAGGGGAATGAGGATCCTGCTGCTGAGCAGTCATGGCCCCTTCCAGCACGATGGGCTTGGGTTTTGGCAGTGGTGCACAGGGTTTGAACTGGTGTCTGTGCTAATTAATTAGCTGCTGTGCATGGCAGACCCTCATTGCAGCTCAGCTGAGGACTGCTGTTGCTGGGGCTTTGTTTGGAGGAGCAAAGTGCAAGTGATGGTGTCAAGGCTTGGCTGGTTGGCATGTTTGGTGCCTGGGTGAGATCTTCCTTGTGCTACCCCCTGCACTGCACTTGCCTTTTTGTTTGGTTTTTGTTGTTGTTGTGGTTGCACCATATTCTGGGAGAAGCTTGTAAATGTCTAAACAAAGTTAAATTCCTGAAAAGTTCACTTAACCAGCCTGAGCCAAAGCCTGTTGGAGGCCATGAAGGCACATCCCCTGAGTTTTGAGGAGATGAGCTGCATTTTGCTGCCTGCCATGGGTGCAGCCAGCGTGGTTCTCACAGCAGGCAGACTCTGGCCCGTGCCAGGGAGAGCCGTGCCTGAGCTGGGGAACCCAAAGGGGTCTCACATGGAGCCATTTGTTTTTCATTACGTTATGCTCCTCTAATATAAACACTGAGGTATGTGGACATTGCTGTGGACAGGGCGAGCCAGATGCCAAAGGCATTCCTCCAAGGCTGTATAAACTTCAGGAGATAAATATTTTAGAAACTGTTTTCTAAGGCTAGCATAATAGTTTAAAAATATAACCTAGATTCCAGATATTAAAAAATGCCTTGCAAGGCGTGCATATTGCTGCAAGAGATGGAGCTAACCAAACCCCTGAAGCATGTGGAAAGCTCCCATTTTGCAATGTCTTCTCTGTTACTTTATCCTTTTCATTTTTTTTTTCCTTGGCGCTGAGATTAAATTCAAGAAGCTTTTAACAGCAGAGTGGCAGTGATAGAAATTTTCAGCATATATTAACTAGCTGACTCACACTTTTTCAAAGGGGATCTGGGTTTATGATGGAGTAGCTGGCTGCTTTCAGCAACAGCAAAATCAGGGAAGTCAGCGAAGAGAGGAAGCTGATAGTTTATAATGTGTCTAATCCCTGTGTGTGCTGTGATGGGAATGTGGGGAGCTCCAAGCCATGTTTGGAAAATGGTCCTGACCCCGTGCTCAGGGGAGGTATTCAAGTCCTGTCTCAGGGATCTGCAAACTCTCACTGTTACTCAGGACCCAGCCTTAAAACATCCTTTAAAAGATGCTTTCATTGTGTCACTTGGCTACCCCAAAAACTTTCACTAGCATCCTCTGTGCTTCAGGAGTGAGAAATGAGATTTTTAGGTTATGTTTGTGGGGTCCATGCAGATCTGAGAGATCTGCCATTTTCTTTCATGTGTTACATCTAAAATGGGAGAGAGAGTCCCTGAAAGCAGTGAGATTCCCTGAACAGAGGCTCCTCTTGCTCTGTTTTTTCTGGTCTAACTTTGGGCATGTGTTTTGTAGCTGACCCCAGAGCTTTGGTGACACTGGGGTCTTGTAGGGCTCATGTGATTCTCGCTGGGCAGAAGCCCAGAATGACTCCGTGTGGTTTTGCCTCCTCCTTTTGTTTCTTGCACTGAAGTTTTTTGTGCAGCTTTGTCCATGAATGAGCCTGAGCTCCTCAGTGCTTTGGCACAGGGAGTGCTGGGGTCGTGTCCCACTGTCCTGACTCCACTGAATCCTGTCCCCACCATGTCCCCTGCTCCCCCAGCGAGTGGGGATGAGGCAGCAGTGACTGACCGTGCCCCTCTTGTCTTCCAGCTGCTCAGAGGGATGACTTTGCCCCGTCGAAAAGCTCCGGGAAAAGCCGCAGAGGAGGAGGAGGAGGAGAGCGGGGACTGCGACGATGAAGATGAGTGCGGCAGAGGCTCTGGGGATGGAGAGCTGAGAGTGAGGAACCAGCTCCGCTTCCTAGCAGGTGATGGGGGTGTGGAACTGCCCCTCTGTGGGGTGCAGGTGATGGGGATGTGGCACTGTAATGCAGCCCCTGCTGGGTTTTGGGGTATCCCCAGCGGCTGCAATGGGGTCCAGATAGGCTGTGCTGAGCAGGACGGAGCTGTCAGAGTTCCCAAGCAGCCCCCAGCCCCTGGCCACCTTAGCAAGCTTAGGTGAGATCAACTCTAGTGATTATCAGCTCATTGTGATTTCAGCTCTTTGCTTGCTAGGTGCCTTAGGCAGACACAGGGTAGAGAGAGGAGAAAGCTGTGTGAGGTTCCACAGAAACCTTCCACCTGTCTTTATTGAATCTTCTGCGAAGGTTCTCAGTGACAGCTCTTCTGCCCAACTGGGCAAAAGTAGGGGTTTTTATAGGGTACAGGGGTTTTAGGAATTGTCCAATGGCAAGGGTTAAAGGAAAGTGACCTATAGTCTTACAGAGAGATAAGCAAGGGTCTGAGGGTGGGAGAGGGGCTGCTAAAGTCCAGTCATCATCACTGAGCATTTCCTATCTTAGGCTGCTGAACACCATGGAGGCATTGCAGGCTCTGGGCCTGCTACAGCCCTGCAGCAGCTGCCCCTGTGTGGGGCACAGGTTTGGGTGATGGTGTGGGGAGCTGCCCCTGGGGTCTGCTCAGGCACTCCCAGAGCTGCAGACACCCCAGATTGTCCTGGCTGGCTGTGGTGCTGGTCCAGGCAGCAGCTGGAGAAGAAATGCCTCTGCTTTTCCAGGCTGGTTCTGTAGGGGTGTATTGAGTGCAGCCCACTGGAGAGGATTTGAGGCAAGTTGAAAATCTGCTGTAGGTCCCAGGGTCACCCTCTTCTGTCCTTCCCACTGCTGCCTGCAATCCTGAGATTGGAGATGAGCTTCTCATCTTCCTGGAGGGCACCAGAGAGTCAGGAATGCTTGTTTGACTGCAGCAAATGATGGTTATTTATGATGTAGGGTTTAGAAACCCCCAATGATTTTTTGCACATACCTCAGACTCGTTTTGCAGAAGTGATGTAGGTACTTGGAAGCCTAAAAATTGCTTTGCTCGCCAGTGTGAGTCATGTCCTTGGTTCCTCTGAGAACAGCCCTGAGGCACTGCTGGGGTTATTGATGAGGCAGCCCCTGGTCACCCATTGGGAGGAGAAAGCAAAGGACCAGGTGTGACTTGGGCACTCACTCGTGCTGCTGGTGTGAGCCTTCTCCCAGGCCCACTGAGCACAATGTGGGGCTCAGCAGCATCTCCTGGTTTGTTTTTGTGAGCAAGCCCAGGCTGCTGGGGGCTGTGTCCAGCAGGGATGAGCAGTGCTGGGTGTTGCTCTGTGGACTGGAGGCTTGGCCTACTTGGTGCTGGTTCCAGGGCTACACGGTGCTCTTGGAGAGACCAGACAACCAAGCCTGGATAAAATCAGCTTTGCAGCTTTGAAGTTTAAAAGGCAAATTTGGGCTCCTAAACGAAGCACAGATGTTTATAAATTCCCTCCCATTGGTCTGGGATAATTAAAATATCCTTAATGAAGTGAGAGCTGAAATATTAAATGCCAGTTTCATATCAGAGATTATTGACACATTATGTAACATGCATGAAATACATCTATTCAGATATTAAGTAAGAGAAAGAAAAGTAATTTCAAGTCCTCCACTCCAAGTCTGAAAGAGAAACATAGAATTTTGAGAGGGCTAAAACACACTTAATTTCATCTAAGATCTAAATAACAAAGTTTATGTTAAAGAAACACAGGTGATTCACAGTGTCCTGTGCTGAGAGCAGAGATACGTGTTTCATTTTCCATGATCTTTGTGTCACACCTTGATGTTATTTTTAATGTGTTTCTAATTTCCTCTAAAGCCTTCCCCACACTATCATCAGTGATCTCTGCAGTTGGATATATGATCCTTTCTGCCCCTCTGGTTTAATCCCTGCATTGATCTCCCTGGTAACTTGCCCCTCTTGTCACTGTGGCACAGAACATGCAGCAGGAGAGGAGGACTTGTCCTGCTGCTGCTGCCTTTGCTGTGGGATGGGTAAATATTAACTTTAAAGCAGTTGTGTCTCTGGGGCATGAGGTTCCTGGCAGGTAAAATCTTTTAGATTGCTCAGAGTGTGGAGTTTGTCCAGCAGGGCTTTGAGGCCCTGACTGAGCTCAGAGAACAGAGCTGTGCTGTCAGGGAGGCTTTCTTCCTTGCTTGCCCATGCCATGTGCTCTTTTTTTGTGTTTTGCTTTAGAGCAGAGAGGTGAAGCTGATATGACAGTGACAGAATCCTATTTGCTTGGTATTGGATATAAACTGTGACTCTGTTCAAGTTTTATGTTGGAAACCAGCCCAGGAAAAGTTGCTGATGGTGTGGAAATACTAATTTTCAACATTTTTGAGAATGATATTTCTTTTTACTTTGAAAGGGTATTTTTCAATTAATTTTTTTTCCATCATATCACATGTACATAGCAAGAAATAAAAGGGACCAGAAACCATTCCACATCCCCCCACCCCCCACCCCAAACTTCCACAAATTCTAAATTTTAGGGTAGCATGCCCATTTGAAATGCTGCCAGGCTTTGAAATCTGGAAATAGTTTACAAAATGAATTTTACATTTAATGTGGCTTTATCTCTCTCCTTCCCAAGGTGGTTACCCTGTAATGGAGGCAGAAGGGATGGGAGTGGCTGGGGTTGTGTTGCTGAGCAGGGGTTTCATCCCCTGCTGGATGCTCTGCAGTGTGCGGGCAGGAGCGTGGATGGCAGGCTGTGCTGCAGTGCAGGGATCAAACCCAAACCCCCATCTGAGCATGTTTGAGTCTCCTGCTGTCCCTCGAGGTCTGCAGGCTGGGGACACAGTCTGGGGCTTTCCCCTCCTTCTCTCAGGCGCTTTGTTCAGCTTTAGCAAATTGGCAGTGGAGAACTCCTCCCTTCAAAGGGTTTCCCAGGCCTTGCAGATGGACTTGGTGATGCCTTGAGGAGGAGGAGAGGTCAGTGTCCTGGGCTGGCACTGATTTTGGCTGTTAGCTGAGTGAAAACATTGGCAGATTTTGCCACCTCTGAGGTCTTTGCATCTCTAGTGGGGTTTTCTCCTGCTCCCCACTGTGGGTGCCCCTGGTCCTGCCAGCTGACTGCAGACATCTGCTGGGCACTGGCCTCACCAAGATGTCCCCTCAGAAGGTCTTGAAAGTAAGGAGATTAAAAAAAGAGCAAAAGTGGGGGGGGCGGGAAGGGGGCGGGGGGAAGTCAGTCTAAAATACAGACTACTTTTGATTTATCGCCTGTTGTATAAAATGTAACCTTTGTTTCCTATTTATAATGAGCCTGCAGTAACTGGACAGTCAAGCTAAACTTTAATGATTTAAACATACTTGTAAACTGTCAAGTCAGAAGTTTGTGAGTGACTATAAACATATGTTGGTGAGCCCTATATGCTAATAAATTCATTATTATGTTGCCCCAGTGGGAAACACGGAGATGGCAGGCTTTTTTTTGTGATAGGTCTTTTATTGTTTGTCACATCTGCAACACATTAAGGGTTTTGAAGGCTGATGATGTTTACAATAAGGGGGAGGGCTGAAAACCTCCCAGCTCAGAGAAAGAGTGCATCCTGTTTGTCAGTGGAGTACCCATGGAGCCAGCACCCTGGCCATGCAGCTCTAAAAATAGAGCTCTGTACATATATTTATGCCACTCCAATGGCAAAGCATGTCTGCAAATGAATTATAGCATTTCCCCCCAAATTATGAGTCAGTGCAAATGTCTTCCAGGCTGTGAGATGCAGACATGTGCTGTCAGCCTGCTGGGATCAGCCATCCTGCACCAGGCAGGCACCCAAAGGAAAAGGAGCCCAGGGTGGTTGGTGCTTTGCTGATGCTCCAGCCAGCCACTAATTAGCTGACCTGGGGTGTGCTCACTCCAGATGTCACTTGGAACCAAAGAGGTTGTTCCCAGGGAGCCTGAAATTAAAATATGGATGCTGGACATGCTCCTGTGCCAGGTGTGGGCTTTATTAAATGCTGGGGGAGAGGAGGTGCAGGCGTTTCAGGGGCTTTGCAAAGGTGGTTTGGTCCAGCTCAGCTGTGCCCCTGAGCTTCTCACAAGCTTTGCTGGGAGGAAAATATCTGTTTTAGTAGCTGAAGCACCCAGAGAACGTTCTGAACAATCCAGCAACTTGGGGAAAGGGTTGGGAGTTTGAGGGGAAGATTTACTCTTCCAAAATATCTGTGTTAGACAGCAACAAAAGTTGTCTTGGGAACAGATGGATTTGGCAGAATTAAGTAGAAATAGTTTGTCCTGGGAAGGGAAGTTGGCCTCATCCCATGAGATATGTAAGGATAGATGTGTGCAATAAAAATATATAAAGATGGCTCTGGAAGTTTGTGTGTGTAAAACAGCTCCCCTGCCTGGCTGCTCCTGCTGCAATAACCTGCAGTGAGTTTTGCTCTCAGCTGTCCCTTGGCTATTTCTAAGCCCCCAAGGAAGCCCCAAGTTTTCCTGTGCCCTGCCCATTTGCTGCCAGACCCTTTGTGGTTTCCAGCACTTCATGCCATACCTAGGTGCTTTTTGAAGAATCAGCACAGTCTCCCCCTTGACCTACCCAGATCTGTAACTCTTTAGTGACTCTTGGTTTGCTTTGCCACTGATTTATCCTCTTGGCAGGGCTTTTTTTGTGAGTGCCCTCATCATCAAATTGCAGGCTTGAACATTGCCTCTGAGCTGGCCAGGTGGGGTGTTTTCCCAGGTGGAAAGGCTGTTTGCTGGCAGCCCCTTTGTCCATGTTACAAAGGTGGAGTTGCTTCCAAATGGGAATTTGGGATGCACATCACAGGGCAGGGGAGGTCTCTGGATGTGTGGTGGCTGTGCCCCGTGTGGCACAGGGTGGGACTCCTGTGTTTGTGTCCTGCACCACGTTTTTGGAGCTGTTCTGAAACCCTGTGAGTTGCAACTTCCATCCTGCTCTGCTCTCAAACAGCTCCCAACGCCCAGAAAAGCATTCCATGCCTTAGAGGTCTTAGTGCTGAGATGTCCCTACAGCTCAGCCTTTGGTGACCTTCCTCCCTTCCCCCTGTCCTCTCCAGGGTTTATTTCAGGAGGGTGCCACCAATCCAAGCTCCCTCCCTCATTTTGGGGGTCAGAGATGTACCAGGGGGTTTCCCTGTCCAGGTGGAGGCTGTGAATGGCAGAGGGGGAGGCCAGGCAGACAAGGCCACTTTGGGTGCTGCCCTCCTGGTTTCTGCTGCTCATTTCTGTGGGAAAAGTTCCTTAGGAATGAGCATTTGTGCTGGAAAAGGGGATGCTCCCAACCTGGGAATAGCAGTCAGAGTCTGCCCAGGCTCACTCCATGTGTGTGCTGGGAGACAGATGAGCACCAGTTAAAATATTTACAAGATGATGCATTCCCATCCTTTGTGGGAATAAAGAGCAGTGATCCCTGCTCTGGCAGTGCCTCCAGTGTGCCCCTATCCCAGCACCTGTGTCTGTGCTGCTGCTCTGCTCCACTGTCTGTTCATCCCTCTGCTGAGCCAGGCATTCTGAAACCCCCAAATGCCTTCTGAAACCCTCCTGCCACAGGTGGGAGACATCCCCATCTGTGTGAGTGTTGCTGACAGCGCAGGGCCACGTGGCTCTTGTCCCATCCTGGTGAACAGCCTGCAGCCTTGGATGGCCCTGGTGACAAATATCCTGGGTGCAGCACCAATATTTACTGTGTGTGCCTCAGCAGGCCTGGCCTGTCCTTGGCTCAGGCACTGCCTGAGATGGGTTGGACTGACACAGCATCCTTCCCATGGGCATTTCTATCTGCTAATGGCTTTAGGGCTTCTAACTACCATTTTAGTAGCAGAAAATGACTTTTTTTTTCTCCAAAGAAAGTGAATGCTTGACTGAAGCAAGGATAGCAGAAACATGCTGTTCTACAAGACATTCATCCTGTCCCAGGGTGAAAAAATGACAAGGCCAAATGTCAGCTAGATTATCCTGATGGAAGAGCTGGAATTGTACAGACTGAAACAGTGCAATAGTCTGATTATTGTTCTATTTCAAATGTTTGTGTTTATTGAGCTTTTCTTTTAATGAAGGTCTGGTTGAAAGTCAAGAATTCATCATCATTGTCTAAATAAAAGCTAAAGGGTGGAGAGGGAGTCACATGTAGCAGTTGACTGACCCTCTAATTGAGTGGCAAGTTCATTAATTTACTTCTGACGTCAGCAAAAAATGATTTTTTTTTAATTGACAGACTGAGAAAATTATTGGTGGTGTTTGGAGAAGGACTTGTTCATAGCATCCTTCAGCTGGCTGTGCTGCTGTGACTCTTGCAGGCCTCACACTGTACACAGTGTGTACATTGGGAGGGGTTCTTGTGACCTCTGTGCCCTGAGTTCCTCCAAAGAAACACTAATTCCATGACTGAAGAACTAGAAGGTCATTATCAGAATTTGTGCTTTGAGAAAAGCTACATTTGTGCAAAAGCCATCTTTGGAAGCAGCAAGTAAATCCACTGGGCATATTATCCCATGGTTCTATCTTTTTTGTTTGTTTCACTTCACAATTTCACTTCATTTTTTAAATGTTTTTTACCTTTTTCAGTGTTGTGCTTACAGACCCAAGTCCATCTGAGCAATTTGTATCTGGTATTTTTAGGACTTCTCTGCCTTGGTCCATTCTGACCCAAAGCAAAGAATGATGCATCATTTTTTAAAGAGCTGAATCTGAGGAGGGGATATTCATAAATCACATGATGCATCACATTCCCAGTGTGAGCTGGTCTAAATCCTTCTTTAGGAAGATGAGGCTGGTCTGTGGGGTCGCTGGGTGAGGCTGAAGGGCTGGAAGCTCACTAAAGATCAGATGAGATGCTGCCTCTGCTATAACACATGAAAATGTGCCAAGGTCTTTGGGAGTCTGGGACTGCTCATCACTCCCAGATGTTTCTAATGCCAGTCTGCTGGCAAAAGGCTCAGCCTCTAGTTAGGCTGCAAGTTTGAATAACAGCTTGTACTGTGCCAGGGTGTCTAAGGAGATACTTTTCAACAGTGTAATTTGGGAGCTAATGTTTCTTTAAATTGTTACTGAGTGCAGCATCTTACATGACTGAACACCTCAAAACAATTTCAAGTATGCAAAAATGTGCCCAGTTGCAATAGTGATGGCCATATTTATCCTTAAAGGGTGATGAATCTGTTTTTTGTGGCTGAAAAAGACATGAATTCTGATGAAGTTGGGAAACACAATTCCTGACTTGGATACAGCCTTGCTTTTTGGTTTGGTGGTTTTTGTTTTTTGGTTTTTTTTTCTTTTTGCTGGTTTTCTTTGTGGAGAGGCAAAATAATTTAGCTGGTTTTCTTTTTAAGGGACAGCAATAAAGGTATATTTCAGACAGAAGCAGATCAGGTGCTACCTGCTAAAGGCTCAACAAGATAACCTTACACTGATAGTCAGGGCACTGTATCTGCACATTTTGTTGTACAAAGAGAGGTTTGTCTGTGAGCCTGATAACAATATAACATGTTGATTGACTTTTCACATAGGAGAGGGTGTCCCTTTCATGAGTGGCCTGGCTTTTGCTAATGCCTCACTGCAGGTAAGCTGATAAGAGAGATTATGGGATGTAATAAATGAGGCTGCTGGGCACAGCCCTGCTGAGTGTTGTGGGAGAGGGCTCTGGCCCTGGAGTGGGTCCCAGCTGTCCTGGTGATGTGTGTGCCCAGCACTTGTGTCTGTGTGCCAGCACTCAGCTGTCAGACATCACAGGATGCCCTGTGGGCACAGGGCTGGGCCATCCCTCTCCTGCAGCTCCTGTCCCCAGAAATGTGCTCAAGGCCAGCTTGGATGGGGATCTGAGCAGCCTGCTGCAGTGGAAGGTCCCTGTCCATGGCAAGTGTGGTGGAACTAGATCATCTTCAAGGTCCCTTTCAATGACAAAAGAAGACAAGAACCAAGGTCCATCAAGGACTATAAAACACGTCTGCCCAAAAAGTGTCTTGGGGAAATGCAGGTATATCAGTGAGTGTTGGGCCAGGTGGCCCTGTCTCACTGAAAGTGCATAGGAGGAGGGCCTGGTCTCTCAGCTGTGGCTGCTGCTCTGCTGTCCATCCTCTTGCCCTGAAGATGTCCAGGAGAGCAGATGCTGTGTCAGGTGGATCATGGAAACCCTCACTGGACACCTTTTGGGTGCAACTTTCAGAGCACTTTTTGAGCCCTATGTGGAACAAGATGGGGAATGCGCAAATTGTCCAGGCTGCCTTAAAAAGCCTGAGCTCTTGGTTCCCCTCTTCAAATTGGAACAAATGTGTTTGTTTTTGTGCAGGTGGTTATTGTGGCCGTGACCTGGCAGTGTGAGTTGCAGCATTGCATTGTGGCAGCAGCCAGGAGCTCTGGGGAGCTGGGGTTGGCTTAGATGTGGTTGAGTGAGAGTCTGCATGGCAGCATCTCCCTGCCTGCATCCAACAGGTCCCTGCATGCTGCAGACAGCAGCACTGCACTTTGAAAATTAGTTTTTACATCTTTCCATAAGTATATGTGTCTATGAAATAATCAGGCCTGATTAAATGAACTCTGAGTTCAGTATCTGGAAGATGTTGGGATCTGGGTGTAACCTGGATGGAGGAAGAGGCATTACTTGAGATGAGGTTTTCAAAATTAAATCAGTGGACAGCCCATGCTGGACTTGTGCACAGACCTGACCACAGAGCCTGCTGCTGGTTGCTGTTGTTCCCCAGAAGAAAGAAACACAGACCTGCCCAGAAAGCAGCCTCTTTTTTAGTCCTTGCCCAAAAGGTATTGGAAAGGGGAAGAAGGATGCTTCTCCAGAGAACCTCCTAGGATCCTGGTCTTTTAATCCTCATTTCTGTCTCTCTTCTCACCCTTTGCTTTGCAAGTGAAAATAGCATGAATTTGGGTCTGGCCTGCAAATCACTCATCAGTGGGTGCATTCCCAGGACAGGATCAATTACTGAGTCAACACTGCTCCGTGTGCTCCCGGAGCAGGGGATCCATCATGTGTCAGGCAGGAGCTCTCCTCGGCTGGTGTGCATTATCCTGAGCTGTGCACACACATCTGCTGGGGCTGACACCGGCAGTAACATGAACTGAACCAGGTGTGTTTGCCTGAGCAGGGCTCCCCTGATTCCCAGGTGTATCTGCAGCAGACCCTGAGCCCTGGTGCTGGGATGGATGAGCTGTGAGCTGGAGGAGGGGTGTCCTGCTTCCCACGGACCTGCCCCCTCCTGTGCTCTGCCTTCCCCTGCGTTCCTGCCCTGGGGCTCTCACAGCTCCAGGAGGGCCCACATGGGTTTCTATCCCAGCAACACATTTCAGGCAACCAAGTGGTGCTGGAGTCTGCTGGCTTTGCCATCTTCTCTGGGGCATCTTCCCTGGGGCAAAAGTGCCCTGGCTTCAAAATTTAACGTCCCCTCATGTTGCTTTTAGGGGAAGCCAGAAACTTTCTGATGGGAGACTTAGAGTTGCAAACTGCCTCTGCTGGAACTGGGAGGCAGTGAAGCATGCTGGAGCTTTGGATGGGATTTTCTTGTTTTGGAATAAACTGAAACATCTTTCTGTGCCCTTGCAGCAGGGAAGTGAAGCAGCAGCAGCCTGAAGCACAAGGTAATGCTGCCTGCTTTCACTCCACAGCAGCTTCTTGTCTAAAAGTCTGCTTGAAATTACGTTTTTAATTATACCACAGGGAAAAAAAAAACCCCAAATCAAATGAATTGATTGGACTTTGTTGGAATAGTATGTCAGTTTGCCTTTTTAAAATTTTGTAAATTTAAACAACAAAAAATTTGGACACGTTTTGCTTTTGTTCTGCTTTGGAGCAGTAGCACATTCCCCCTCTTTTATGGGAATGGAAATCTGGCATGTTGACCAGCTTGTGTTGTTTCAGAAAGCATCTTCAGTGGTATTTGGGGCTCTCAATGACATCTTGCTGTCTGTTCCTGCTCTTCATTCGCTCTTTGCTTCCCGTGGGACCTGGGACGATGCTCTGCCCTCCCCTCCTGCAGGAGGCTGGGGCTGTACCCAGCACAGAGCTGGAATGCAAACCCAGCAGCACCTTCCCTTCCCCACACCTTCCTTCTTGGAAGGTGAATCCCTCTTTCTGTGCATCCCATCTCCAGGCAGGTGGGAGCTGCTGCCTTGGGCTGGCTCTTTGCTGGGTGCAGAGGGACCCTGTGCCCCACGGAGTGCTCATGGTGCTGCTGCATCCCTTGGAGGTTCTGTGATGTGCAGGGATGGATGGTTTGCAGTGGCAGGTACTGCTGGCTGCTGAGCATCAGGTTTGGCAGCTGGACAGATTGCCAGGGCATCTGTCACTGCCTCAGTCCAGTGCAGGAGTCCCAGCAGGATTTCTAAAATGTAAATTACAACTGCAATGTGAGACACATCCTTTTGCTTTGCTGTTTTTTTCCTCCCTCCTTCCTGTTTGAATTCAGTATCTCGAGTCTGAAAAATTGCTGGACTCTAAGCTATTTTGCTTGTGTCTCATGGATACTGGAGACACTTCCTGCACAGGGAGGCAGACATCTGCTCCAGCCTGTTTTTGGAGTTTTTTGTGTCAGACAGCCTGCAGTTGGCAGGTGGGAGCCAGTGGTTATTATCAGAATCTGAGTAATATCCTCTGTCTCCTTGATATCTCTCTGCCGGCTGCTCTGCAGCTTTGGTATGTTTGCTTGTCCTCTTCTGGTTCTCTGTAGATCATTCCAGTAAAAAGTAAATAAAAAAAAGGTTGTGTGCTCCCCAAAGTCATCACAGAACACAGCCTGCAGTATCTCTTCTCCTGTCCACATAAATCACTGCTAAAGCATGTGCAGGGAATGTGAAGGAATGCATTCATACCCACATGCTCCCCTCTCCCCTTCCCTGTGGAAGCAAACTTCCCCCTTGTGCTCCAGTGCCTGTTCTCAGGGACCATCTGATGCACCATCACCTCCTGTGTCCCTTCCTGACTGCTGTAGCTTTATTTAGGCTTTGGTGCCAGTCAGAAAGCTTTGCCCTGGACAGCTGGAGTCTGGCAGCTCTTGTGGGGATGGAGGTTCTGAATCTGCCCTCACCAGGCAGGTTTGGATTGCTGGTTTGGATTTCCCTTCCCACCCCTCATTGCTTTATTTACCCCAGAATCATCAGGGATGCTCCCCAGCACTGCAGTACCAGAGCTGAATGGTTTTCCTGGGCCTCAGACCAGTCCCCCAGCTCTGCTGACCTTGTTTGCAGTGGATAAATACCAGCTGGTGGGTCAGGTATTGATCTTGGATGTTCAGCCGATGTCTTTCCCTCTCTTTGGCTTCTCTAGGTGTTTCTTGTGGCAGCCCTGAGCAGCAGAAGGCAGCAGAGGTGGTGCAGCACCATGGGCAGAGTGGCTCTGGTGCAGAACTTGGCCCTCAGGTGCCTCTGGTTTCAGCACCAGCCTCAGTCTCTAGTTGATACTCTCTGGTCTGCTGGGCCAGACACCTAATAATATTAGCAGACACTAAATAGGTCTCTCTTTTTTAGGGGCCTTAATTTATTAAATCAGGCAGAAGTGCTCTGGGAAGAGCAGTGCTGGAGAAGGGAGCAGAGCAAGCTGTGAGTTTGTAATTGTCTGGATCAGGCCCCTGGAGATCCATGTGATCTGGTGCACTAGAGGCAGTGCTATTGCAGTGACTCATAAACAGATGTGCCCAATTTACATTGCAGCTTAATACCTTTGTTTAAAAAAAATTGGCCTTTTTAAAAAGACAAATGTGTTAAAGCAGATGTTTCCAGTAAAACAAATACTTGTGTGATTTACAAACAACTTCCTACCGCCAGAACTCATTAGAAAATGTGGAAAAAAGAAAAATAGTTCTGTGTACCCAAAAAAATCCCAAAATAAGGACATAGCAAGGCAGTATTGCTACACACTGAACAAAAATTACTGCTGCGCTTGGGTTGGAAAGCAAGAGGTTAGAGCATGATTTTGGTTGCTAATAACTAAGATTCACACTGACCAGTTGCACACATTAAGGAGCAGAAATGTCTGTAAAAATACTTCACCAGCTTCTGTTATGTAGGATAGAGGGTAACCAACCACTATATGGGATTGCCTGGAGGCTCCTAAATCCCCTCCATCCCACTGAAACCTGCACTGGGGGGCTGGATGGCTGCAGGATGGCACTAACCCTAAAGCAGAGCTAACAGGTGCAGCCCCTGGAGCAAGCCCTGCTCTGAGGAATCCCTCCCTGGGCATCTCCCCACAGCAGGAGGGGATGCTCAGGGGGGTTCTGTGCCTCTGCCTGTGCCTCACCTGCAGCTCAGGTGTGCCTGCTCACCTGCTCCTCCCAGCTTTTGGGAGGGTAAAGGCAGGCATGCACTGAGGAACTCCTGCTGTTCCAGGTCTCTCTGAATTTGCCTCCTGCCCTGCAAGCCCACCACTCCTGTTTCACTTTGACACCCCATGTGGCCTTAATGGGTTTCCCAGGCTGCAGCTCCAGCACAGCCACCACTCTCTGTTAGCTGCAGGGGCTGGCAATCCCCCTTTGCCTTCCACTCTCTGCAGCACAGGTATCATATTTAATGCACTTGTCACCTATTTTATCCAGGCATTTGTTGCAAAAGAAACAGGGACAGCAGATGTTTGTGGGTTGGCAGGCTGCTCCTCTCAATCCATTGTGAGTGCCATGGGCGAATGGCTGGTCCAGCTTCTGAGAGGACACAAAGTCATCCAGGCAGATGGAAAGATGGGGAGGCATGAAGCAAGCCTGAATGGAGCAGAACAGGGGAATCAGGAGCAGGGAGGGGTTTGTTCCTTTCCTGGAGCACTGCAGGAGAGTGACCGAGGCCGTGCCACATTGTGTGGATTTGTTCCTGTGCAGGATACCAGCTCAGCAAACTCTCCAGTGAGGGTGGTTTCTGCAGCATCTTGGGGTGCCTGCCCCTTGATCTGCTTCCCACGGGACTGTGGGGATGCCTCTTGCAGCTGGAGGAGCTGGAGGATCTCACCAGGAATGGTCACACAGCAGCCCAGCAGCCAGGGGCACACAAGGAAACCACCAGGATGGTGTGAGCAGCTCCTGTTACTTCTTGTGGGTGTCTCATCAGGGCTGTCCAGTTTGCTATTAGGAAAAACGACTGCTAATGTCAGGGACTCTTGAGGAGAAGCAGGGACTGGGTGGATGCCCTGGAGGGTGCCTGTGGGATGGGACTGCCCCTCGTCCTCCCTGGTGTGTCGGCTTTCCCTGCCTTGCCATGAGGAGTGATCCACAGCCAGACCTGGAGGGGCTGCCTTCCCAGGGGGACCTGCTGGGACGTGTCCAGAGGAATTAGAAGTATCCTGGGGGGAGGATTCTGCTGCTTCAGGGCACTCAGAGGTGCTTTTCTCAGCTCTCCTGTCAGTGTTCCTGAACCCTCGCCACGACCCAGCTCAGTTTTAGCCATTAGTGAATGGAGGCTTGTGCTTGGCTCTCAGGGACCAGAAGGTTTCAGTGCTTAATTAATTCCTTCAAAGTGGAGGGTGTAATTAATGCCTGGGGTGTGCTTTGAGACCCTTGAGTCTCTTGGGCAGTGTGAAATCTGGTTTGGTCTATGAAAGTCATCTCTGGCCAGCCCCACACACCAGGCACGGCCATCTCAGCGTGGCCACTCATCCTGTCACAGGCTTTGGGGGTCTCCTGGTCTCTGCTGGTGCTGTCTTGTGGAGGGCCGTGGGCAGATGTAGCCAAAAACATCTTCTTTCCTCTCCGTGCTGACAGTCCCCAGCCAGTGCAAATTGTCCTGTGGGCCTGGAGCCAAATGGAAAAAAAACTCACCTAATTCCTTAAATAGGGGGCATCTCTGTCTCCTTCCTTGCTATGCCCACACAGACCTTTGTGATTTGTTCCTGAATTCCCTTTGTTTTTCAGCAGCTTCTTCAAACAAAGAGGAAAAATTGTTACTAGTTGCTTTGTGCTGGCATTAGAGTAAGCTATCTTTCAAAGTCTAGGCAAACAGGGTTAAAAATTGATATATTTTGAAAGTTTAGGAGAGCTTAGGCAAATTTCCTTCTTGATATCTATAAAGCTTTTTTTTCCCTTACTGTCAGCATTGTTTTTGTAGGTGTTAAACATGAACATAAATGAGAATGCAACAGATTGCAGGTATGTCGAGATCCAGCACAATCAAATGCCATTATTTAAAGAAGATGCTTTTAACCAAGTCTTTAAAATTCCCTCCTCATTTATCGATTTTCAGGTGCATAACTGCACAGAATTGCTCCCTGTCCCACCCCCTCGTGACACCATCACTCACACTCTGGGTGATCCACAGACACTTTACACCACCAAGCATTAACAGAAATAAATTAACACTTTAAAAGCATAAGTGTTGTATTTCACAGGAGTCAGGCAGGATATTTGGAAGGGAAAGAAATGTAAATGGAATGAAATTCTTAAGCAAGATTATTGATATGACAGGACTAAAGAGCTTGGGATTCTGTGAAAAGTGCCTCTTTTCATCCCTCTAATAAGTCCATTACTTGCACTCGGGAATATTTTAAGGTCCTTTTCATGCTGACTCTGGAGTTGAGCATGCTTTGCATTTCAAGCTTTGTCTATGAATCAGTAGAAGCCAAAGTTATTTCTGCTTTAAAATAACAGGAGCAGGGAACAGCTAATCTCTTTTCATTCTGAGTCCTTACATTATTTTACTGGACAGAGTTTGTGTTGGCTACAAAACAGGGCATTCACAAAATCTATGAGAAGGAATTTAGTCTAAGAATGAAGCCTAGATTGCAGTATGCATAAAGACTCCTTTTCCTAAGGCCATTAAGAAATTCCAAATCTGAGCTATTTTGAACAGTGACATTAAATTAGCCTTGCTAATTCCAGTAATTCAAGCCGATAGCTGAGTTTACAAATCTACTAGATGAGGCCTTCCCATAATTACAATCTCAATGTGCTTTTCAGCTAAGGTGAGTTGGCACAAAAAAAAAGATAAATAAATAAAAGGGGGGAAAATGCTCTTTCTGTTCTGGCTTTTGAGATGAATATCTCTAAAGAACAGTTAAGCAGCTGTATTGCACCAATAAGACATCCCCTGTCCTGAACTGGCGAGTTCATTTTGCCTCTAATGTGCAAGTGAAATGCAGGGGAGAGACTGGATTTTCCCCTGCTTTGTTTTTTCTGTTGTCTCTTTACAAAGGAGAATTCATGCTGCTGGTGCTTGTAGTTCAGTTTTTAGTTGTTTATTTACAGGTGGTAATTCTTCCTGGGAAAAGAAAGTGTGTGACTGGTTACCCTCCTTTGTGGGCAGAAAATAAAACCCCAACCTTTGGTGAATAAATCCAGGTTAGAGCAGGTGGAACAGTGACACAAAGGTGCAACCCTTATTATTCCTCTGTACAAAGATGTTGATTTGCAGATCCCAACACAGCTAAACATTCCCAGTGTGATGGGAGGGTTTTGAGAATGTGTTTTCAAAGCCATAAGGCACAAAAACATGAAACAAATAAAATTGAGTGCATTATTTTAAAGGGTGTTAATTTTATTAGAACCGAGCTGAGGTAATATAAGGGCAAACCTAAGTATTCACATCAGCACTTAACTCAGGCTGCAATGTTCATAAAATGTCCTTTTGATCAAGCTGTGAGTGTTTTGATCCTTATTCTGTGAGCATCATTCAAAGTGACCTAACTGTAGCTCCAAACAGGCATCTGCAGCTGCAGAAGTCCTTGAGCAATAACAGGTCAGGAACTTGAATGTGTGCTCTGCCAGGAATGCTAATATTGCAATCCCTTCTTGTTGTTGTTGTTCCCAATAAGAAGGAAAGGACAAAAACTCTCACGAAATAAAAATTCCCAACAGAAAATTGTCCTACCAGCATCGACTGTGGATACTTGAGTCAAAAATACTAAACAAAATTATTATTTTAATCTATCAGAATAATAATGGCATGGCTGCTAAATAATTTTATATCATCCCCACATGTTTGACCTTTCTCGGTAGCATTGTCACCACTGGCACATTGGTGATTTTCCTGATTTAAGAGGATGTTTTTGTGCTGGGCACCCCTAAGATTTGGGTGCAAGTCCTGCAGCTCACAAACCATGGCAGCACGTTGTACAACCACGTGGAGCCTGTTTGGAGTAGGGATGGATGCTTGCAGGACCTGGCAGTCATCCCACGTTGTCCACAGGCTCAGGTACATGCAGCAGGTTGTGCCCCAAAATGCTGCTTATGGCAAAGTCAGGTAGAAACAGCTCTGCTGTTTTTAGGGGTTGGAGGGAGCTGCTTTTGCTCCCCAAGGCTGGGATGATGGCTGGGAAGGAGTGAGGTGGGGCGGGGGGCACAAGCAAGGCTCTTTTTTTCTCAGGCAGTGAAGAGATGGGGGAGGCAGAAATGCAATTCTTGATTTCCAGGAAACTCTTATGTCTAATCTCTGTAATCCATTTTAGAGAGGATTTTGTGATTTTGAAGGGATTTAGAAACTGGATTACATAGCCTTTTTATTTTGATTTTCCACTGTGATTGTGACATTCCTGAGAGAGAGCTTCAGATAGGATGGAGAAGGAGGCATTTGTGGGCTTGGGCCTTGGAGCCCTATTGAGTTGTCACCTCCTTGTTGGGTCAGTGGAGGTGTCCCCAGAACACTTTGGATTCTCCCACAGGAGCAGTGTGTCCTGATCCCTGGCACCTTGTGGCCGTACCAGCTGTCCCGGGGAGATGCCAGGCAGGAGCCCAGGGCCATCCATCCCTTGCCCCCCCCTTCTGCAGTGGGAGCAGTCCACGTGGTCTCCTTGAGCTCCAGCAGGTCCCAAGCATGACAGGGATGCCCTTGGACCCCAGGACAGTGTAAGTGTGATGGCAGAGGTCCAGCACAGCCCAAGCACTGCACACAGTGTCCTGGTGCTCGGCAGGGATGACGCTGGGATTCCCATTGGAACTGCCACCACCATTCACACCCAGCTGTTAGCACCCTCATTCCAGTGCTTTGGGGTCAGGGTTTGCTCTGGCCTGGGAGGGAGGCAGGGAGCAGAAATCAGCCAGGGTTTGTGTCAGAGGTTACAGGCACCCAGTGAGCAGCTGGGCTTAATTTGGGTCTTTCTTCACTGCCATGCACTGCAAAGCCAGGTCCTGGTGTCAGACCCCAGAGGCTGTTCCTGGGGCTGCTTCCAGTGCAGGGAAGATGTCCTGAAGCTGTTAAAACATTCCACCCCATGAAAAAAAAAAAAACCTTCTTCTATATAAAATGGAAAAGTTGGGTGTGGTGATGTTTCCCAGGACCTTCTGCATTACCCCATTTTTACAGGCTGAAATCACTTTAATGTTGTTTTAATGCAAGTCCAGGGTTTTTTTTTTTATTTGTTTATTTATACAGGTTAACACAATGAGAAGAGCCAGGTGATGCTGTTGCCACTTGGCTCCCTTCCCTTGGCAGCTCTCTCACCTCAGCTCCTGCTCCATGCAAACATTCCCCTGGTGTGGAAGGGGAGCTGGCTGTCCCTCCATGCTGGTGACCCTGGGCAGTGCCAGAGCACAAAACCTCAGGAAGTTTCTCCAGGAGCAGAGGCAGGCTGAGCAGAGGAGCATGGAGCATCACCATGCCTCATCCTGCCTGCCATTTCTACTGTGGGCTGAGCTGGTGTGTCCGTGCACAACCCAAATTCTTGGGTTTTGACCTGAAATCTCACTCAAGATATTTCCCTTGGCATCATGAGTTGTAGCCTGGTGGATGTCCAGGGATTTTTCACTGAGTGTAGACATTGCACAAAGTCCTTGTCCCTTCTGACTGAAGAGGCACATTCCTGGTTGCCTGCTTGAAGCAGGAATGCACAAACCCCTGGTGTCTGTGGCCTGGGCACTTTCAGGGCTGGTTTCCACACACAGTGAGTCACAAAGGGAGGTGTCAGATGTTCCTGGGTGCCACAACACCACCATGAGCTTTCCAGTCAAGCATTGAGAAACATCCTTCTGCCTTGAGGGCTGCTTTTAGTGGCTAACATCTGGAAGACAGAGACCATTGCATTCCCCTTAGGACTGCATTTTGTCAGGTGCTGCTAATACCTGAGTGTCCTGAGCTTCAAGGCCAGCGCGTAGCAAGAAAGAGCTTCCTCTCCTGGTCATATCCAGGATTTTTTGGGGAAGAAAACATGAAGGAGAAAATTTCAGTTAGATGGGAGTATGTTGTTTTCAGTCATTAGAGGGAATATGAAGCATTTAATTTTTCTCTGCTATCACTGGGAACCTTACTTCCCAAAGTCAAGAATGTATGGAGATGTCTCAGGTGACAGCAGAGTGATCAGAAAGGATCTCTTTGTGATTTAGATCTTGAAGGTCTCTGAGCAGGAAGAAATGATTTCACATCTGGCTGGGCTGAGATACTGAGGGATCTGCAGGATCACTGCTTAACCCAGTCCTGTATTGCTGCCACTTAAATAATTTCACTTCTATTCATACTCTCCTGTTTACAGCTATTCCTCTTTTTATTTCTTGACCCCTGTCTTTGTAGATGTTTTTGGCTGTGCATTTTAGCTCCCTATTTTTCAGTGCTTTTCTTCTAAGCTCTTTTAGGTAGCAGCTCTTGTTCTTGACTGTACATCTGGATATCAGACCAGGGTAATGCTGCTTCATCAGCAAAGTACAAGGACTCCAGCACTTCCAATTAATAATGCTAATGAGATTTGTTAATTTTTAATAGATTACATGAGTGCATTTTGCTAAACACATTTTTGTGGCTCTGCTGCGCGAGTGCAGTTCAGAAACTCTTTCACGCTCTGCCAAGGGGAAAACGAGGAATGCAATTGCAGATGCCAGATTCTCTTCAGGGTAGGTCTAGAACAAACCAAGGAGCAAAGAATGTAACGAGTACGTTTTCAAAGTAAACATAGGCCCAGGTCATAAATGATGGCCCTTCCTTGCCACCAGCCTCTGGCCAAAGTGGGGGGAAGGAGCAGTTGCTGGAATTGGGGTCATGGTGCAGCCCCTCTGCCTGTACACTGTGTTGGGTTTTGAGGGGGTTTTGTCCCTTCAAAAGCTTGTGGACGTGTGTGGAGAGACTTTTCTGGTAGTACTGGAGGTTGGGGAGCCAGGGTGGGCATACTGGCTGCCTCACAGAGCTCAGTGCCTCGTGTACCCCGAACAGCCCCTGGTTACAGCCCTGGCTGGGACTGAGATGGACCTTCCTCACATCTGGGTCCCCCCAAATCAATTTACTGCTGCCTTCCAGAGAGCATTGAACCCGGGGAGCTTTCTCCCCCGTTGGAGCTGGGTTTGTGGTGGTACCTGTGGTGTCTGGGTTGGTGCTGAACATGTGCTGCAGGCCACGGGCCATCGGTGGCACACCAGCAGCCCAGAGGTGGCAAACAGGCAAGTGGGGGAAAAGTCTTGGTTTGCAAATCAGCAATCCCAAACCTGATTCCTTTGGGTTTCTGCCCAGTAAGTTGGTTTTACCCGTTGCTGCTGAGCCATGCCAGGCTCTCTTGGCCGTGTTGCCGATGGCAGCAGGGTGATGTTGAGCTGGATTTTTTTCTTCTTTTTTTTTTTCCCAAATCCATATTGCCAAGAGCCGCACCTCCTAAATTGCTGTGGAGGAGGTGGAAAAGCAGAGGCACAAGACCATGCACATGCTGCACATCCATCTCAGTGATCTGCGCCAACACAAGCACCACAGCCGGCCCTGGCTCATGCTTTAATTACACACCGGCGCGGCCGCACCTACGGCTGGGCTGTTGCAGCTCGTTGTGCAAGAAGACAACTGGCAAACCTGTTGGTGCTCCAGGATTTTAATGGTAATAAGCCAGAGGGCAAAACCTCCCTGATGAGACGAAACCATGCTTGGCTAGGTGTTTGGAAGAGTTTAAGGTGTTTTGGAGAAGCAGCATGTTGGGAATCTCGGCTGTATCCATGCAGTTGTGGCTGTTTGTGCCATGTAACCCCATGGATGGTGTCAGGTGTTGCCTTTGGGGAGGCAGAAGTGTGTTTGTAATAGGAACTGTTTGCATGAAAAACCAGATAAATGCAGGCTGAGGCCAGCAGAGCTTTTGGTGTTCCAGGAAGTGTTTGGGATGAAATTGGACTCTTCTTCTACATTTCAGGTGCAAACACCTGTGAGAGTGAAATGGTTGGTACTGTAGAGAAGGAGAGATTTGGGAGCCAAGGTGAGGCAGACTGGTGTGTGGAATCACAGGCTCTTATGCTTCACCTTGCAATGAGTCAACAGTTTGGGCTTGACTCAAACATCTCTCCCTTTAAGAAATCCTGTCCTGTTTTGGAGACAGCCAGTCTGCTGCATCTGTTGGCATCTTCTTCCCCACACTGGAGATGCTCGCTGCTTAAAATAATTACACAAAGCGGCGCACTCTGGAGATTGTCATTTTCAGTGGCAATGGCAGCGTATGCTTTCCTAGGAAAAAACAGTCCTGAAGGAAAGATGCAGGCAGATGCTGGCAGATGCCACAGCTTGCCAAGCTGCCCTACCTGTCATTTGTACTTGATGTGTTTTGCATTTACTGGAAACACGATCCATTCCCTTCACACTGCAGTGTTTCCATCATGTGCAAACCAGGGCCATCACCACAGCAGCTCTGTGGGCTGAACATGCTCTGTTAGGCTTCGTGGTTTCACCTGTGTTGGGATCCCCTCACGCCCGTCACGGCTGCACAAGGCACTGGCAGAGCTATCAAGTGACAGGGGGAGGCAGATTTCATGCCTGGCCATCCATTGTGGCTCTGTTTCTATATTGGGTCCATGGCTGGAACCATCTGCTGGGGCAGGCTTGGCAGGCAGGCAGCCCAGATGCCTGGCTGGGAGATGACATTCCCTGGCTCTGGCTCTGGGCAGCAGCCAAGCCAGCCTGAGGCAGCAGGGCTCTTGGAGGTCATTTGCCAGACATTTGCTAGCAGCTCTTTGCTCAAGCCCATGTTGTCCATTTTGGGGGTGAAAAGGGGTGTTTTGGTAGGCAGTGTTGGTTTTGGCAGAGCAAAGCCTATGTGCCAGTACTCCTCCTCCTTGTTCCTGCCTTGCCAGCTGCCACGGGACATTCCATCCCAACTCAAACCCAACTTCCTCCCAGTCCAGCCCTATTTTATAGCCACCTCCAAAGCTGGTGTGGCTCAGCAAGAAGAGCTTTCTAATGATTCCTGCCCAATAAGCTTGTGCAGAGTCAGTATGGCAGAGTCAGGAGGCATTTCCCCTAATCCATGGGAAAATGCCTGTGCTTTATGTCGTGGCTGCGGAGAGCGCGGGCTGCAGGGCTGGCGCCGGGTTTTGTCCTCCACGCTGCGAGGCCATTGAAGCTGTGGCTGTCCTGGGAGCACAGCACAGCAGCTTTGTGTTAGAGGGGCTTTGGTGACAAAAGATGCTTCCGGAGGGACCGGCTTGTGTGCGGCTGGAGACCTTTCAGCAGCTGTGTGAGGATGCCGGGAAAGCGCCCCGCATGCTCGGCTCGCTCGCGTGAGGAGGGGCAGGGAAAAGCACAGCTAATGATGGACTATTATTTTAAAGGGATTATCTAATCTGCAGCCCAGAGGACAAGAGGGACCAGAATGAGTGAAGATTGAATTTGTAATTAGTGCAGATTGTTGGTAATACCCCCTGGACTCTGATTATAAACAGAAACAGATTTTTCTGGTTTCCTGCCCTCCCCCGAAAGGCTCTGCAGGCCAAAGGGCCACTTCGTACTGAGAAGCTGATGCCAGTGAATTGGGTGATCAGAGCTGGGGTGGTGGAGATGTTTAATGCAGAAGGTGGCTGGGTACCTTCTTTCAGGTTATTTTGCAGCATAAAGGCAAAGTTTTGGGTGGACGTGGCCAAAATGGAGTGTGTGGAATGTTAGTTTCAGTCACCCCAGCAGCCATCCTGCAGCTTTATCTCTGATGCTGAGGCTCTTTCACTCCTGGAAGCTGTGGGGGCAGGAGGTGCAGGGGTGTGGGGGTGACCAGGTCTAACCAGGGATCCTAACAAAAGCTGGAAATTATAATGGAGCCCTCTCAAGAACTACCTGGTTAGGAACATTTGCTAATTTGCATTCCTGGATTTGCAATATGTTTATTATCAATAATATAAGCAGAAAGATCAGAGGCGGTGGGGAGAAACTGATGCACAGGAAGCTCCATCTGATTATGAGGAAGAACTTTTTTACTGTGCAGTGACTGAGCACTGGAGCAGGCTGCCCAGAAAGGGTGTGGAGTGTCCCTCACTGGAGATAGACTCAATCCTGTGCTTTGGGCTTGAGAGGGAGCTCGGACCAGATGACTCACTGTGATCCCTTCCAACCTTACCAATTCTGTGATTCTGTGATGTGTATTTGTAATGCTGTTATTGCCTGGATTGGCTGCCTGAGGTCTGTTAGAGGCTCATACCTTTTATTTTCATTTCCTCTGATGTAGCAAAGGTCATTAGGAGTTAAGTGAAAGGGATTTGCAAGAGTTCCAGATCCATTATTAATAAAAAAAAAAAGATACTTGGCTAAATCCATCACACCTAAAAATACAGTTGGGCACAAATAAGGAATAGGATACAATGGACGGAACAGTGAAAACAAATGGCACACCCAAGCACTAAACTTCTGAAGCAGTTAAGGGGAGGAAAATAGAATTCTAATTTCTGATGACAAGAGGGTTTCTCTTCCCTTCTCTTTAATTTGGCCAGAAGGGAATAGTGAGAGAATCACCATCCCCACCTGGGTGAAATGCCGTGATTTAAAAACTTACCCTTACTCAAGTTGAGGTGAAATGACAGAATTGGAAAATTTCCCACGCAGAGAATATGTTTGGAACACTCATTTTGGTACTGGCTGAACATTTCCAAGGGGATTCAGCTGCTGCATTGAGACCCGTGCAGGAACTGGAATCTCATAAATTACATCCCAGAACAAGACTGTAAATGGGGCCGTCAAAACCCTTTGTGCTGTTAAGGACCTTGCTGAAACACTCTTTTGTTTCAAATTTCTTTTCTAAAGGGAAGGCAAGAGTAGTTACTCAGTTCCTGGAGAGTTTTTTAGGTTTGCTAGGATGTCCAGTAAGAGAATATTCTGCCCCAAAAGCTCTCATGATCACTGGTCTGGGAGCATGTGGGTGCCTGACAGTGCTGTGACCCCATGGAGCATCTTCTAGGTTTCAGGAGGCTTTGTAATGTGTGGAATTACCTTCCAAAACACACTAGGGCAGGTTGTGATCCAACAGTGTGCCAGCTGAGGAGTCTTGTGTCAAACAACCAACTGTGAAATAATCTGCTGTGATTTTATTAACTCCAAATCCCTCCACTTATTTTCCAGAAATGAGCTTGGGAAAAGAAGGTGGTGCAGGCAGGCTGTTCCCAAAGTGGCCTGAAGCCTGAGCATGCCTCATGCCAGAGGGACTTGTTCTTCCTGTGCTTGGAAAGCCTCCCAGCACATCCCTTTCAAGGTGGCACCTTTCTTCCCTTGTTTTCCCATGGGTGTGCAGTGCCAGAGGACAGCAGCATATCTGTGCTCTTTAGAAGAAAAGCAGGAAAGCTGTGGAAAGGAGGAATTGCAGTATTTGTGGGGATCTGCTAGAGAATTCAGTTTACCAGGCGGGTTCTGCTTGCACCTGGCCCTCTCTGTGCTTGGATAACTGCTCCCTTTGAGCCATTTCTGACCTCCTTTGATGGCCTGGGCTGACTCACTTGTCGTGCTAACATCGTTCTGCTTTTGTTTTGCAATGTTTGGGTATTTTTTGATTAAGAAATACTGCCTGTTTGCCTTGGCAGTGATGTTCATTGGATTGATGTGGCATTTTTTAGATAGAGGGCTTATTCAGTCTCTTGGATTCTTTCTCAGGGGCGGGGTGGGACAATCCAAACCTTTCCAACATGCTAGTGATCCAGGAGGCTTGTAAAAGTCTTGAGCCAGGGTCTCTTCTGATGGAAACCACCAGTTTCCTCCAACTCCAAAGGCCAGGCTCTGAGGATGAGACAAACAGACTTACCTGATTCCCATTTGGGTGAGAAACCTGGACCCCAGAAGGAGATGGCAGCAGCACAAGCAGGGGAAGAAGGGCCCCACTGCCTTGAGAACAAACACGAGTGCACCCACTCAGTCCAGCTGACTGACAGGTTCAAATGCCCCAGGTAGACCTGGCTAATGGTATCTTAAAACATCTTTTACTCTTTCTTCTTGGCCCTGAGATTTGCTGGTGTCTTGCCTTTCCACATTGTCTATTTGGAATTCTTTATTCTTCCCTTTCCCAGCAAGAGAAGGGCAGCTGTGAGTTACTGCTCAGCAGGTCCCTTGCAGCCAGTGATGGTTGCCACAAGCTTTCCCTTCTGTTAATGTCATGCTTCTCTGCCAGTGCTATCTGAACTTTTATACTGGATGTTTTCTTGGATTGGAACCCACATGTGCTTCATCTCAAAGTGTCCATGTTGCAACACCAGCATGCCCAGAGTACCTGATCCATTCACATTCCTTCCTTTGATGAGGTGGACCAGGGGTGGGATGTGTTCTCAGTGCTATAAGGAGCATATTTTGCACACTCTCACGTAAGATTGCAGGAATGCAGAGCTCCTCAGGTCCTACAGGAGCCAGGAGGCTTTGGTGAGCAAGGCCTTCTGCTGACTCTGGGTTTGGGGAAGTGTTGGTGCTCGCCAGGATTTCCTCACTCCTGCACGCATCCTTGCTGTGCCCGGGGAGCAGACACAATTTGCACTGCTAAACACCCCTCCAAAGCTCAGCTGGTTTTCTTTGGGAGTAGCTCTCCAGTAAGGCACATCCCTTATCTCTTTTGTTTTCTTACTGCAACACCTCACAGTTGGGATTTTTTGGTCTCCCTAAGAATAAGATCTGGTGTGGGGTACTGAGACTGGTGGGTGCAGGATGACAAGATGTTTGCTAAGCTCTTCTGGCCCGTGTGTGACACCTTTGGCTGCACCCAGCCCCAGCTGCCCTCAGCTGTGGCAGGGCTGCCCCCAGAGCCCCAGTTTTGTGGGGGCTGGATGTGCTGTGTGTCAGAATGCTGACACACACCACGTGTTACTGACACCTCTCTCCTTCTGCTTTCAGAGCTGGCCTATGACCTGGACATGGATGACATCTCTGCAAATAAGCAGCTCCTGAATCAGCACAGCAAGGATGGTGCTGCAGGCCCCAGCAGCGACCCTGGGAGTGCAGCCACCCACCCTAGTCCTGCTGCTGGCATTGCCCTGGTCCTCCTGATGCTGCTGTGCCACCAGCCGTGAGCACTGCTGGTGGCATCACTCCGTGTCTCTCCATGCCTTTTTTTCTGAGGAAGATATTTGGAACCTCTTCTGAACTATATGCACATTTCCAAAAACAGGACAAATGCCCTGAGTCAGTTTTTCAAGACTCTTCACAGAAAAAAAACCCCAAATTTAAAAAAGTGTTGGTTCATGGCAAACTAGTAAATATCTAACAGTGCTTTTTAAAGATAATCCTGTTAAATATAAGCAGGTTCATAGTAAATTGTGTTCTTCACAGTTTTTGAACACTGAGGTCTCCCTTGCTGTTAAGGTGAAGACCATATTTCATTTTGAGTTGTTCAAACATGCATGGGGTACAGAACACCTATGGTTTATGAAATACTCTCAGCAAATATCATACCCCTGATTCCTAAGTTGACTTAATACAGATTTTTTCTGTAGTTCAACCAGTTTTTGTACTTACTCCAAATTCAAGTCTCACCCCTGGGAATCTGGTCAGGACATAACAGAGAGCATGTGAAGACAGGGGAGAGAGAAGATCAGACACTTGGCAGGAGGAAAGATGCTGTGGAAGAGGAGCTGTCCTGCCCTGGGACTGTGGTGAAGATCTGCTCCCCTGGGCACAAAGCCCACCTGCACCATGGCAAGTTGCGGGTGATTTTGCTGCTCACCCCCCAGCCAGGTCCTGAAGCCCTTCAGTGCAGCTGGCTGATCCCCACCAGCATCCTTGTGGCACATGCAACAACCTGGCTTCATTCTTCAGAAGTGAAGCACCTCCTTTCCCACGGGAAACCTGCAAGCACAGCCCCAGCCAAAGGAGCAGCAGTGGGGATGTACACACTGTGCTCTGCAGGGTGAACAATGACTGGCCAACGTGCTGTGCTGTGAAAGGGGAAAAGAAAAGGATTTACAGCCTTTTACAGGAGCCTGAGGCAGATGAGACTCTTACTCATGTGTTTCTTTGCATGTTCCTTTACGTAAGCTATCTCTAAAATAAAGATTGGTTGCTCTCTAAGTGGTGCCCTGGCAGTCAGCTCCCATGAGTGTGAGACAGCAGCCTGTGCTGTGCTGGAGTGGGCAGCCTGGGGACACCAACTGTGCCCAGCTCAGGGACACCAGGACTTGGCTTGGTCTGATTCAGTGAATGGGCTGTGTTTGGTTTGGTTTCCGGCCAAGATGGTTGCGTATTTCTGTTTAAGATCTGCCTTTACTAGAGTGTTTCTATCTGCAGTATCTTAAGCTGCAGCATGTGCACGTACGTGTGCATACACCCCCTCACACACACGTGCATGCTTCAAATATTTGTGTGCATCAGGCCTCTTTTACAGCAGCTTTATGTTTAGGGGAAAGTAGATAATTCTAAACCATGCAGTCAGATGGTTTGGAGAGTGGAAACTTTACCCAGTCTAAGTGGTGGGGCTGACCTGTCTGACTCTGATTTGAAGCCTTGGGATTGTGTGAAGTGCTTTGGGTTTGTGGCAGAAGGAGAGATGATTGTTGCTCCACTCCTCTGCATGGAGATGTTAACTCACTATTCACTGCTCCTGATGCAAAGGAGCAGATCTGGGCTAACCCGTGGCATGACCTGATGGTTAATTGCTGGAGAGCTGTCCCCAGGGTTTCAGAATCCTCATGTCCCATCCACACCAGGGTGAGTGCTGGGGGTGTTTGGGCAGTGGTGGTGACATTAGGTATTCCTGTAAGGGCTGATTTTTTGCATCCATGCACTGTGATGTGGTTTTGTATTTTACATGTTTTTGTATTTTATATTTTCCATGTTCACAAACCAAACTGCAATCCTCTCTGTCTCTTGGGACTGTGCTTTGACCCCTGGGTCAGAGGGGTCCTGGTGCATGGGGCAGTGCAAGGGAGAGCCAATGGTGGTGCTGGCAGAGGCTTTTCTTCACCTTCCTGCTGCTCAGCTCTTGTTCTGGCCCAGCTCCTCACACCATCCCAGCTCTCTGTGCTGCAGCTGGCTGAGCCCCTGAGCCTCTGCTCCACCAAAGGGAATTTTTTATTAGCGCCACTTGAATTTGAATCACTTCTTCCCTTCTGATCATTTTCCTTTCATCCCCTGGGAGTGCTGGGGGTGGAAGTGGGCTGCTGGGTTTGTTCAGAGATGATGTGCTGCCTCTGCCTCGCCAGGTATCGCTGCTACCAGTGCAGGGACATCATCTCCTCTAATATTATGTCAGAAATGTTCTGTGTGCTGCTGCTTCCTTAGATAAGCAGCAGGATGGGAGGGGGGCAGCAGTTTTTCAGTACAAGTCCAGTGTGTTTTCCCTCTGAGGAGCTGGCGTGGGCTGTGCCTTGCTGTGTCTCACAAAGCCTGGTGGGTTCTCCCACGTGCATCACCACAGTGTGATGCTGGTGCTTCTCAGCAGAAGACCCCTCTGAGGCACGCTGAGCCTGGTTTCCCTTTGCTGTTTAGCAAAGCTGTGCTTGCTGGAGACTTTGTTATGATCAGAGATCACAAAAAACAGCCTTTGAGCCTACTACCTGCCAAGTTTATAAAATAACAGATTTTAGCCTGAAAAAGCAGCTGTTGAGTTTTCCCCTGCCCTGGGTTTGTGCACATGTTTTAACAGGGGGTTTGCAAGGAATGCCCTGGCCACCGAGGTGGAATAGAGCTGGTGTTCAGTTTTGGGCAGTGTTTCATTCCCATCATGTTTTTCTACACCATTTCTGTGTACTGTGACCTGCCTTGCCATGGGATGGGGCCTCTCCATCAGGAGATGGGCACTGTCACCTCCCCTGTGCATGTGGTACCTGGAGCTCCAAACCTTGTCCCAGGGCAGGCAGGTTTAACTGCTAATACACAGTTGAGATTATTTCAATTTTTATCATTATTGATATTATTATATATTATTAATGAATGTACATATCTCATATATATCACATGTTTATTTGTGTCAAGGTGGAGGAGGGCTTGAGCTGCTGGCAGGTGCCAGGGCTGGAGCTCAGCTGTGCACACAGCACCATGATAACACAGGGATGTCAATTCAACACCAGTGGTGGCCACTTCTGACCTGCAAGGTGTCACCAGAGTAAATACCTGGGGTTTTAGCTGAATAGAGGAATTTATGGCATGAAGGTGCTTCTGGGAGGGAAAAAACAAACAATAGAACAACTCCTGTTCAGATAATTTTTAGCTTTGTGATGAAACCCAGGGCCAGTCCTGAGCTGTTGCTGACTGCAGTCTCCCTGTGCAGAGCTGTGGGCTCCTTGGTGCAGCTGCCAGCAGTGTCCCAGCGCTGCCTTGCGGCCTTGGGACCTTGTGCTGGCACCAGATAAAGGCCTGGCAACCTTGGCAATGTTTCCAGTCTCAGGTGGTTGAGCCCTCACTCCTGCCAGCCAACCTTGGTGCTTCCTGGCCACTTCTGCAGCTCCTGTAAGCTCCACTCACAGCAGTGGGGTGGCAGGAGCCTGCTGGCCCCATCCCATGTGAGCAGCATCACCCCTCGTGCATTCTGCAAAATAAAAAACTGCATTAAAGCTAAAACTGCATCCCTGGAGGGGTTTGCAAGCAGCCTTTAAAAGGTGATGAAGCCAACACCTTTCCCTGTGTCTGAGGGTGGTGATGAGATGCAAACATGTGCTTAGCATGTGGAATGTATTTCTGCACTAAGCACGCATCAAATTATAATTTAAAACCAAAATATTTTTGTTGGATGGGAAGTTCCAGTTCATTAATCAATTGACTAATAGTTTAGTGCTGGAATGGTAAAATCTAACACACTGAACAGCTGCTGGAAACAGCTGGTGCTCACGGCTCATGCTGTTTGCAAAAGTGAAATCTAAAGTGTCTCAGTTTCGTTTTTCAGGGAGATTTTCAGAATTCCTCATTTGTCTCCATGAGCAAAGCCCTCAGGCTCTCTGGAGCATGGGCCTAACAAGGATCCAGGGCTGGATTCACTGGAGCTTCCAAGTGAAACAAATGCCCCTTGCATGGAGGATGCAGAGAGCCCCATCAGAGACCTGGCAGCTGGACATGTTCCTGTGGGTCAGCAGAAGGGGGACACCTGCAATCCTGTGCTCTCAGGTATTCTGATTTGCTTTTCAGTCCAAACTGGTGCATGCTGAGCTATGGGCACAGCAAGGGAGATGCCACCAACCAGAAGGGCACTTTGCAGCCTTGGAGGGTGCTGTGCACAGCTCAGGGTCCTGTTGTGGGGCAGGCTGGGGACTGCTGTGCTGGGAGGGAGGAGGTGACTCTCTTGCCTGGCTCCTGCTCTGCCTTGTTGGCAGCTGCTGGTCCATGCTGAGCTGGGTAGGAGGTGGTGGTGGGCAAGAGGCACTGAGGGAGCAGGGAGACAAGCAGGCTGCAGCAGGGACCACACAGGGGATGGTGCATAAGTCTCTAAAGTAAAATGAAACCACTCAAACACTGAAAATGCTCCAAACAGCCAGGTGTGCTGCTGAGACATCTCCTTGCCATGCTGGAGCCCACAGCTCAGGGGTGGGACTGGCCAAGCCCACCAGACCAGTCCTGCCCTGCAGGCTCTCCAGCTCCCCTTGGGTAAAGCAGCCCAGGAATATCCTTTGGTTCCCAAACACTTGGGTGCCTTGGTGGGAATTGACCTTTCCAGCAGTACTGCAGCTTAATGATTGACAAGTGCTGCTAAAGCTTTACCAGATCACACACCACACCCCCTAGAAACAGGTGGCCATTCTCAGAAACCCAGAGATTTTTAAGTTTGAGCTCCACAGCTGGGGGTGGCTCAGCTGGGCACCAGGAAAATCACAAATTCTCCCAGTATTTTATAAGTAGTTAGGTTTGCAGGTACTGGGGGAATGAAATCAGCAGCCAGAAGGGAATGGGATGAAAAACTGTGACATTGGAGGAGGCTTGCTGGTCCTTAGTGTTGGAATTTGGGTTTTCTCTCAGGGACATGGTGAAGGTCCCTATATGAAGAAAAAAAGGTGGATTTTGTTCAGCTCCAGCCTGTGGCTTGCTCATGGGAAACCTCCCTAAGAAGTAAAAGTGGGGGGAGAAAAGCAACCCAAACCCACAAACAACCCCCTAAATAGTCCTGTCAAAATGTTACTAAGGGCATTCCCTGGAGATGAGGTAACTGAAATTTTGGCATAGGAAGATGAAGCACTGTGGCATGTTTATACAGTCAGCAAATTTACTGCCTTCAAAAAGAAACCCCAGAAAAGCAGTGGGTATTAATCAAATATCATTTATTTTGTCAAACATTGTATCCTTTTGAAAGTAAACATCTTGGTGTTGTTTTGCTGAGAGCGTGCAGGATCTGAAGCGCACGGCCGTGCTTGGGGCTGCAGAGTGATGCATCCCACAGTCCCTCCTGACAGATAAAGCCATTCCCTGCAAAGCCCTCATGGCCAGCTCCTGAACCATGAACCATGTGCCAGCACTGCAGCCCAGAGGGTTTGGAGAGGGGGAAATCCTTCTTGCTGGTGTGGGGTTTTTCCCCCTGGGCACTGTGTGATGTGGTGGGTACCCGAGAGCACTTTGTGGGGAAGGAAGGGCCCCACTAGAGATTATTCAGCATTGTTTCAAATGCTCCTTGGTGGCCACAGGGAGAAGGAACACTTCTTCCAAGTGATCCAGCACATTACCAGTGTTGAAAACCAGATTTTTCATAGCAGAAGTACAGATTTAGCCTCAACCTCCCAGTTTACTTGCTGTCTTCTCCCTTGTAGGAGCCCAGCAGAGACCTCAGGAACTTCTTGCAACGAGTCAACACATTTAGGGATCTCTGACATTTGTTTTTGTTTGCTTTCACTGCCTTCTCTGCTGTTATTATTTCAATGTGCAAAGATGCTGCACATCCAGAAAGGAAATCACTGCTGGATCCAAGCAGCACAACCATCAGCTCCAGCTCTCTGCAGGCTAATCACTAGAAAGAAGTGGAAAGCCTGCCTGTAGCAGCCTGTGTCCCTTCAGTGTCATATTATATTACCATCCACCATGTTAGCAAATGGGAAAATAAACATGAGCTGGATAGCAAAGCAAGAGGCTGTTTAATTACAGATGTGAAGAAGAATGATGTTTGTGTACATTCCACCCAGAAGTGGATTAAAGCAGTGACCTTTCCTGTGGTGTGAAACGGGTTTGTTGTGGAGTGCAGGCATCTCGTGTCACTTCCAGATCTGCCAGACATTTTGTTGCCCCTGTTGTTTATGGTTAACATTGGATGATGTCTCTTGAATCTGAATCTCAGCAGCTGACAGCATTTTCTGAGAACTTGTCATCTGGACTCCATCTAGCAAAATTCCGGGTATTGGGTGTATTTGTTCCCATTTGATGGAAAAACAAAGTTTTATGGAAAAAAAAAAAAGTAAAGGGAGAATTGGTGGCATTTGTGACTCATGATGTTGAGCTGAAACTTGTGGAACAATACAGGATTTGGCCCAGGGTCCCAGACCCTTGGTGCAAGTTCCTGCTATTGCCTGACACCGTGTGTGGGATAAACATCTCCTGAATGTGGTAACCAGCATGGACACTTGGCCATGGCAGTGCCACAGAGCCATCCGGGCTGGCTTTGCTGTGCTCAGCCTCCTGTGACCACATCAGAGGAGGGGAATACCATTTCCAGCCCACCAAAGTACCAATATCTTCCTTTCATGAATCATTCTAGCAGGGCCCTTGCTCCAGATTCTTGATTGTTCTGCTCATGACAAGGATGACAGAACAGGAGGGCAAGGAAGGGGATTTTTTCCACTGGTGTCACCAGCCTTGGTGGTGTGGAAGCTCCTGCAAAGGATCTGCTCATCGCCTTGCTGATTCTGCAGCCCAGGCTGGGCACTGCCCCCTGAGTGGCCGTGGCAGCCCCTGCCCGTGCTGCCAGCGAATGCTGGGGGCTCAGAGCGCCAGGCTGGGCAGCGTGGGGCAGGGAGATGCTGTTTGTGGAGGAGTAAAGGCACTAATTGGCCTGGTTAATTGCAGGGAGGGTCAGATCAGGCTCATTCTGCACACTCGCTCAAACCTCTGTGCAGTTTCCGTGCTTCTTGCCTGAAATCTGTTTTTACAGCCTTTGAAGAGTGATCATTTTAAGCATGATATAGACAGATCATTTAATTATTTTTAAGGAGACTGATTGATCCCACTGCCTGATGGGCTGCCAGACTCCATCCCTGGTGACTGTCTGGCAGAAGCTCCTGGTTATTGTGGTCTTGACCTGCTAATCCAATCTCTAAAGGAATAACTCAAGATCCTGATGTTCCTGTCTGCTGACTGTGGGATAAGTGGATTCCCCTTTTACCACCTCTTTTACACAGCCTCACATGGCATTTTGGTTAAGGTTCTGCTCCTGATCTTGTTGCTGACAGCGTGGGATGGGCGTGTGGATGGTTTGCAGGGCTGTGGGAGTACCTGGATGGGCTCTGGGCTGCTGCGCAGGGATTTCCCTGAGCCCCTGTTTGTTCTGGTATCACCGTGAAGCCCAAGGGAAGAGCTGGCTGCAGGAGCAGGGCAGTGAAATCTCTGCCGCCGGAGGTGCAGGGGAAGGTCAGAGCAAGCCATGGCCAGAGGGTTTTCCAGAGGGTGTCTGGAGCGTGCAGGAGGGACGAGGGAATGCTCTGCATATGTCAGCCCAGCCAAACCTGCTCTGCCTCTTTTAAGGGGTCTCCACCGATGTTTCCTGTCCCTGTACCTGCAGTTTGTGGTGCTCCATCCCAAAATAGCCATGGTTAGACAAAGTGTTAAAACATAATTGGCTCAGTGTTGCTGAATGTGATGAGCCCTGAGATTGCTCACAAAGTGGGAAGGTGCTGATGCTTCACCTCCTCTCATGTTCCCATGCTCTTTTTTCCCCTCAGCCTCCTCTCTTCCACAGGGTCCTGGGCAGGTACATACCAATGGTGATGCCCAGGTTAATTAAACCCTTTGTTTTTATATTTTTTTCCACTTGAAAGTGTCCCTCAGAGAGAGGCCAGATGCTCCTGCTTTTGAAGCATAGTTTTTCTGGGGGCTGAGTCCATCCCCTACCCCAGCACTGCTGTCATAGGGCACAGCTTTCTGCACAACTCACCTCTGGCAAGACACAGACTGAGGCTGCACCATGTGCCAGCAAAGGAGGAGCCCATTCTGCACCAGGTCCTGCAGTTGAGATGTGGCTTAGGTGACTTAGGAGCAAATCTGTGTCTCTGGGACATGTGTGCCAGCTAACAGGCTCTGGGAAAAAAACACCCATAGGAGCTGGTGTCATTGTAAATGTCACAGTATTGTTATCCCAGCAGTGGCAGAGCTGGCTGGCAGAGCCTTAGAAACCAAATTAAATTTTAAAGAATTTTTAAATTAAGAAATTAATGAATTAGGATGTCCATTCCTGCCATCTGTTTTTTTGCATGATTTGGGTGTGAGTTTTCAGTTTTCCCACTGCAGCTGTGGGACTTGGGGAAAAAAAAAACTTCTTTAAAGAGCTGAGACAACAATTTCAAGTGCTGGGCACTTACATGAAGTATTGTGAAACCTAAATTGCAGGATCTCAGCACTGCTTATGGTTACTTTCAGGCAGAAAGACCCATGTCACAGGAAAAGAGCAGGCACACAGCTACCTGATGCTTCACCTTCTGAACCCAAACAGAGATGTGAGTCACAAGGAAATTTTCCACAGGGAACATTTTTTTGCCCATTAATAGCAAAAAGTGCTGAACGGTTTTTTCCTTCTTGTACAAGAATCCATGGTGACATCTGCACCACGGGATCCATGAGAGCTGGTTGTTTTTGGGGGGGCAGGCAGGGGAGGGTGCTGCAAGGAGGAGAGAAAGGGTGATTTTGCACAGAGGCAGTTTTGGAAGTCTGAGCACAGCACAGAGGGGACATCTGTGGAGCTGCTCTTTTAGACCAAGATGGAACCAAGAGTGCAAAGTGTGGACATAACAGCCAGCAGGATGCCAGGTCCTCCAGTGATGGGCTCTGCAGAGGGTGTTTTGCAGAGTCTTCACCTCCTCCACGACACCTTTTTCCAGAGGAAGGAGATGTGGGGCTGTGCCCAGCCCTGCACTGGTCATCCTGGGAGGTTCCCAGCCTGTGCACTGAGGATGCTGAGCATTGCTCCCATGTAGGCTGTGGGAAGTCAAATAAGGTATCAAGAAAAGTCCTTTCTTCTATTTTTTTGCTTTCTCCCTCTATTAATTCTTCACCCACCCTGCCTTGGATGTGTCTGAAGGCCATGGGTGCTCCCAACCTGCCTGCTGGAGTTCCAGGGAAGGCAGGGCTGGGCAGCCTTGGACAGACACATCAAGGGGACAGTGGTGCCCCCGCTGTCCCCATCCCGTGCGGGACCACCCACACGGCCCCGCACATCAATCAGCCCTGGCTCAATCTCGCCACTGGCCGCCTCCCTGACCCCACCATCTCCCTCCTGCTCCCTGGGGATTCAAGTGCAAATGCCCTGGGCCGTGGGCTGTCCTGCACCAGCCTCAGCCCTCGATGTGTGCCCGGGCTGATGCGGGATCTCCCTCCAGCTGCGAGACCACCGTGTCCTGGCTGATTTACAGCAGGAAGCATCGACCTGCAGGCTAACCAATGGCTGGGGTTTGGGTTTTTTTTTTTTTTATCTTTTTTTTTTTCCTTTCTTCTCTCTTGATCAGCTGTTGAAATAAAATGACTTTCATTTTTTTCCCCCTCCTTTCTCCCCAGTCCATGCCCAAACCGCAATATCGGTTAAAAATATCATCTGTGAGAGGAAAAGGCAAATAAATGAGTACATCAAAGCCAGCAGCCTGGGGCCGTTGGGTTGGGAGAAGAAATAGGGCTAGGCCTTGGGCCCATTATCTTGCTGATATCTAATGCCACCACTTCAGAGTGTGAGAATGGAGCCTTTTTTTGTCCTCAGCTGAGCGTGCTGGCCCTGCTGGTGTTTGGGAGCACAAAGGCCGCCATCCACCCCAGCTCTCAAGACAGACCGTTGACATGTTGCTCTCAGATTTCATTCCTGAAAATCTGGAACTGTATGCTGAACAAATAACATGATCTTTTCCCTTCATCTGGAAAGGATAAAAACAATTGCTGGCATTCTGAGCCGATCACTCTTTCTTTTCCTTTCTCCTCCCTCCCACTTTCCTTGCAAGCCCCGACTCACTACCCGCAAGTCACAACTTGCATATTTTCATTTGAAAACTTTAAACCATGGGGGGTGAGGGGCAAGAATGGAGGAGAATGAAAAAAGAATATTAAAAAGAAAAAAAAAGGATTTCAAGCAGCAATGATATAGCCATGAATGTCCAGCAGCCAGTGTGCTGCCCCAGCCCTGCTGGACAAGGGGGATGGAGCCAAAGGCAAGGGATGTACATCCCTGCTGTGGTATGCACGGTGCTTAATCCATTCAGGGGCTGGGATGGTGAGGAGGGTTGCACCCTCTGGGACCTGCATTATACCCTCTGATGGGCATTGAACCTGGGAGAGGGACAGGAGCTGTGATCACTTTGGTCCAAGGCAAAGTCTGGTGAGTCCTCTCAAGCAGCAGGGCTTAAGCCAACACTCATCCTGCATCCCATTCTCACAGCTTGCTCCTTCATGGGTTTGCTTCCAGCAGTGCACTGTTGGGAAGAGGAGCCACATCAGCCTGTCCAGCCAGGTGATCCAGAGGGTGAGCATTGAGTGCTGCCAGGACCTTCTGCCTGCAGCAGTGGGTGTTTTAAGCGGGTTTTGTTTATTTCCACCTGTGCAGCACAAACATTTTCCACTCTTGTGTTTACAAATTCTTTTGAAATAGCCTATAAACAGAACTAAAAGAGTGCCTGAGGGTAAAACAAAAAGTTTTGTCATTATTTTTTTTTATATATCATTATTTTATTGATACCGAAGCCTGGTACAGAACAGGACTGGGTCATGTCCTGCTCAGAGCTGGTGCTCCTTCTGCTCTCCTTTGACCTGTTTTGCCTTCTGCATCTCAGGTGATATTAAAGGAGTTGGCCACTTCTGCTCCCCTCTGCTGACAGAAACCTCAAAGGCAGTGACGCGCATCCCTGCTGGGACGAGGCAGATGTCTACAAACCAACGCCTGCTGGACTGGTGCCCAGGTGGAAGTGCTTTGAGGGGAATGAAAGGCCCCAGATGAAATGCTGGTTGCAGTAATTAAGACCTCTGGAGCTCCCCCTGGTAAGCTCACACTGATCTTTCCCAAGCTGTCAAAAACCAACTCTGGCCTCTGTGCTGCCCATCACAGTGCAGCTCCACGGGCTGGAGCATGGAAACCAGCGCTGCTGTGGGAACCAGCTGCCTGCCCACAGGTAGCAAATGCCATGAGAGGTGATGCCCAGCATCAGAGGGGACTGGGATGGCCTTGCTGACAACTGTGGGGCAACAGGCTCCCTCTTCCCCTGGCTCTGCTCCACAGTGTTTAGCTGGCACCAGGGAGTTCAGGTGATACGTAGCTATTACTCATTTTTAAGTAGCGCCAGCTGGCTGGGTTATCTGCTGCTCTGAACATGCCTCTCCCTCCCTCTCTCTCTCCTTTCCATGTTGGAGAGTATTTCCTGCTGCTCTGAATAGTGCTTGGGGTTGTTCCCTCTGCCCCAGGTCTGCAGGGGCCAAGTCCCAGAGCTGGTGGGACCACCAACAGCAACAGGGGCCATCTCCAGCCATGCTGTGCTGTGCCAGCCACATGTGCCAAGAGCTTTGGGCTCTGCTGATAGCAGGGTATGTTTTCTTCATGTACAGGAGATAGGAGGAAAAAGATAGCCAGCTTGAATTGTGGCCAGGGAGATTTGGGTTAGCCATTAAGAAATGCTTTTGTGCAACGAAATACCGAGTCAGTAGCTGGGACAGACTGCACGGTCTTGACTGAGGAGGGATTTTGAGAACAGACAGGGAGAGGACAGCTTGAGGTCGGTTTTTCTGGGCAGGGAGGAAGGCATCAGGTGTCTGATGCTTTTTCCAGTCCTAATCTCTGCAGCTCCAGAGTTTTGTGACCCCTCCAGATGGGTGATGAGCTTATCTGTGGGCCAGGAGGCAGCACATTCTGGAGTGTGTGGGCTGGCCGTGCCACTGCTCACAGCACCCACAAACCTCACTCTGCCCCTACCCTGCCAGGGCCTGTCCCAGGCTGGCACCAGCATTGAACCAACTCTTAGGAGTGGAATAAAAGCAAAATAAATCAGCCCAGGCAGCAATACCTGCTGTAAATATAGCTCAGAATGTCCAGGGGAGGGCTGAGCAGGGGGTTGCTGCTGGGAAGGGATGGAAATGCAAGAATGAGTTGGGGGCTTGTTTCCTCTGTCATCCTTGAATTGTGCCACCCATCTTCTTCTCTGCCCTGCAACCACTGGTTCCTCTCAATCCCCCTGCCTCAAGCAGTCCCCATTCCAGCCCCACTTCATGGCCATAGGAAGATTAGGTGAGCGTGGATGGAGAATTAAACATCACGGCTGTCATCACACTGAGAAGGGCCTGGGTGAGGCAGACACAGGGTCCCATCTCACCTCTCACCCCTCCTCAGTGGCAGCCAGGTGTAAGGCCACCTGGGGCAGGGAGGATGGGGACATGTCCCCAGGAGTGCTGTGCTGTGGAAGACGTGCAGGTGAGTCAGGATGGATCTGGGATGTCAGCCCAGCTGCCAGCACTGATCTGTGTGATACCACTGGGGACATGCAGCCTGGGGACCCTCTCTGCATCCCCAACTGGGGGATTGAGGAGGAGAGGCCATGGCCAGCTCTGGAGCAATGGTGACTGACGTTCACTTGCCAGGAATCTGCTGGGGAATATTTTTATCCTCTGGGTGTGAGTGTGCTACACGTCAGAGCCATCTGCCACACAGTCACTTTTGGGGGAGCTGGGGAGTGCAGGCATGAAAATCTGTGAAAGTGAGTGCATTCCCGTGCCCTTCAAAGCTGTGTGTCCCCAGGTCTCCTCCCTGTGGTGCCTGGGACAGAGCTGGGATGACTTCTTGTCCTTCTGGGGAAAGAGACAAACTCTTGCATTCCCTAAAATGGAGATGGTCTTGAGCTCTGCAGAGGAAGCCCAGTGCAGTGCAAGCTGTTTCAGACATGGGAAGCTGAGTGACACTAACAGCAGCCTCACTGCACAGCCAGCCTGATCCCCCTGTCCTTTCAGCATCTTCCCATCTTTATTCAGTGTGCACGGTCCCTCACACCCAGCTGGCATCAGCCCACCTACAGAAGGCAGCAAGGAGCTAACCCACCAAGCCACCCCTTGCCCCAGAGTGGAGCAGTTACTGCAGGAGGTTTCTGCTCTTCTCTATAGGGTGAAGTAGCCCTTGGATAAAAATAAGTGATACAAATAAATAGAGACATCAGCCCACAACAAAACACTAGATCTGCTTACCCTAAAACATCAGGCTGTTGACATTCAGAAACCAGATTCAGACCATCATTTTGTAACTAGCAGGATTCCCCCATCCTCATGACATATGCCCTGGATTAAACACCCCTAAATTTGTGGTATTTGGGGTTTTATCAAAGGAGACTGTTTCCACTTGAGCATCCCTCATTCCAGCACGGCTGCTCTGCTGCAGGAGCTCGCCTGGTTCGGGATTACCCCGAGCCATCTCCTGCTGATGAGCTGGAGCTGGGAAGACATGTTTGTCCAGTTCCCTTTCAACACTTTCTGACCTCCTTGTGGCCCAGACTTTCCTACCAGAGTGTAGGATTTAATCATCCTTAATGATAGCCAGGCCAAGGATAGCATTCAGCCAGGTTTTCCTCAACAGCTACATCTGAAATCTTTATCCCAGTACAACCCCCCGGTAAATTCCCTGACAAATGACTGGAAACACTGCAGGATTGTGGCAGACCTATGGCCAGGACCAGAATTAAATCAGACCAAAAGCTTAAGCCCTCATATAACTCCAGAGGGATTTTTGAATGTAATTGGTGCTGCAGCCAGGCTTGGTGTTCCTCTCTGCTGCCAAGATTTGCCAGGGCTAGAGAACTGCTCCACTCCTGCCAACTTGAAGTTACAACTGAAGCTGGGAATGCTGTGCAGTTGGCAATTATTTGTACCAATTTTTAGTGTAAGCCAGTGGACTCAGCTGATACCAATAAGATTTATCATGATTTAACCACACCCCCATAGAGGGCTTGTGCTGATTCCTTTAGAGTGGATTCAAAGTGGTTTTAATTAAACCAACCTAACTTTGCTGTGTGGATGAAGGCTTGGGCAGGAGCAGTGTGGCTGGAGGTCTGAGCTGGGCAGGAGAGGCAGCACATGGGAGGAAGGTAAAAAGAAACTGTGGAGAAACATAACTTCTCTGGCTTTCCTTCCCTGCCCTTCCTTTTCTCTGAAAAGGTAGCAGGGCTGCAGTTTTTTGGGATCCCCCCAAATAAGAGGGGAGACTCGCAGCTGAGTGTGAGCAGGTCGAGACAAAGCAGCTTTGGAAGTTTAGCAGGCAGCACTCTCTGCCAGGGAGGGGAGATGGGGACATGAACCCAGGATGGAGGAGCATCCTTCATCCAAGCCTTGAGATAGGGCTGGAAAAGAAAGACAGAGTCTGGGGACAGGAATCCTAATGGAGAGAAAAGAGTTTTGGGGGACATGCAAAGTCAGGAGTTTTCAGTCTTTTTAAAACTAAACCACGAGTTTTTTCCTCTGCTTTTCTCCATCTTTTTTCTCCTGGGAAAGGGAAATTGCTCGAGCAGTTTGGGGTTGAAGGGGGCTGGGGAGGGTCTGCCAGATGTGCAAAAATGCTGGAGAAAGCAAAAAACTCAGAGAAAAAAATTCTCTTTTGAGAGAGGCTACTTTTCCATTCCTTAAAAAAGAAAAAGAGTTTTTCATGAAAATTTTCAGGCAGTTCCATTGTTTTGCTTCAGCCTTTGATTTAACTACTTGAGCAAGTATTTGACAAAACCCTCCGTGTTTTTCAGGAGGTTTCTTAAATCCCACCGAGGTATGGGATTATGAGAAACAACAAATGGCAAGCTGTCTCTAACCCCACAGACTTTCTCACTCTCGTTTTCTCTCTCACTTTGGAATAAAAAATGCAGTGCTCCCTGCTGAGTTCTCTTTAAAATTCACATTGTCTCTTCAAATAAAGGCTGGGAGGGTGAGGTAGTGCTTTGAAAACCAGAACTCAGTCATACATTGCAGGGCCAGATCCTAGAGGATTATTCTCTCTCAGGACACTTTATAACTTCATGAGAACTTCTGGCCTGGCTTGTCTCACCAGCTTAGTGAGAGTGGCCCCAGCGGATGGCAGGATGACTGAGATCCCTGCACCCCTTTCCATCAGGATGGCTGGTGGAGACTTTTTAAACCATGATAAAGCAAATTCCTGTTGTTTTTTTTTTTTTAATTTGCCCTGGGGATGGTGGAGCCCATTTTCTGTGCAGCCAGGGGATGCTCCCTGCACCCAGAGGCAGAGGGAAGCCCTGCTGCAGCACGAGGCTCTCCATTGTGGCTGGTGCAGGCTGGGCTGTGGTAATGTGGTTTTCCCCTGCTTTTGGTGTGATTTGTGACTGCAGCAGCCTGCGCTGCCCCAAGGCTGTGGTGAGCTGCCAGTGCCGCTGCTGGAAAGCTCGGAGCTGGATGAGCATCTCATTCCTAGGAGAAGTGCCTGGCAGGACAGCATGGCTGTGCTTTGCTCTCACAGGGAAAATAAAGAGAGGAACTTTTCCTCCTGATCCACCCGGACTTTTGGTGGCAAAAGCTTGGGAGCAAGGGGGTGAAGCTGGCAACTTCCTTTGCTGTTGTTTCAGCCTTTCCTTCCCCAGTGTGGCAATGAGAGAAATGAAGCTCATAGAGGAGCACTGTATTGTAAACGCTGCACATTTATTTTTCTTAAATGATGCTGTCACCAGGCCATTACACTGTCCTGGGGCAAATGGATCTGTGCTGAGACACAGCACTGAGCACAGACGCATGGACACTGCAGCAGGACAGAGCTCCCCATGCAGCACCCACACACAGGGGACAAGGACATGGAGACAGGGACAGACAGGGAACAAGGGTTGAGCTTTAAGTGACATTGCAGATTCAGGAAATTATGACAGTGTCTGTCATTCTAGCAATACTATGTCTGTGATTTTTCAGTAAACTGAAGCAAGGAGCAACTGTTGGACTCTGGTCCAAGGGTTCAGCAGGGCTTCTTTACATCTGTGCATTTGTCTGTGTGCTGGGCTGGGGTATGAAGGAGAGTGACTGGAGCACCTCGATGTCAGTGTTCCTGAGGCCTTTGCCCTGCTAAACTCTTGGAAACAGAAGATTGGTGGAAAAATGTCGGTTTTGACAAGCCTTTCATGCACATAGTTCAGACCTGTCACAGCGATGTCAAAATTCATCAGCGTAGTGAACCTATTAAACCTGGGGCAGAGCTGAACCATCTACAGCTCCAGTTCAGAAGGCACAGCAAAGCCAGCCGTTCCAGCCCTTCCGGGGAATCTCTCTCTTTCCCTCGCGGGGCACTTCGGAGCTGGCCTGGGCGGGAGCGCGGGTGCCAGGTGGGAGCTCCTGGGGCCGGGCGCTGCCAGCGCGGCTGCGGGCGGGAGTGCCCGTGCGGGGCAGCGCCAGGGCCCTCCGCGGGAGGGAGCGCCCGCGCGGGGCCGGGCAGCCCCGGGCTCCGCTCCGCCTCGCTGGGCGGGCGGATCCCAGCTCCTGATTTTCCCGGGGGCTGCAGAGGCTTGTCCCGGCCCTGCGCGATCCTGCTTGGCTGCCGCCCTCCCCGCCTCCCTCCACCTCCTCCTCCTCCTCCACCACCACCCCATGTGCTTCCTGCCGGGCCAAGTTCGCGGAGCGCCGCCGCACGCCGGGCCAGCGGAGCGGAGCCGCAGCGGAGCGGGGCGCAGGGCAGCGGGCGCGGCTGCTGCGGGGCGCGGCGGGGCACGCTCGGCGGAGCGCGGGCTGCAGCCTCGGGGCGCGCTCGCCCGGCCGCGGCGGCCCCTGCCCGCCCGCACCATGCCGCGGCGGCGCGGCTGCCCGCCGCCCCCTCCTGTGCGCGCTGGCCGCCCTCAGCCTGCCGCTGCTGCTGGCCGCCGAGCCCCGCGCCAAAAGTTGCTCCGAAGTGCGGAGGCTCTACGCCGCCAAGGGCTTCAGCCAGAGCGAGGCGCCCAGCCACGAGATCAGCGGTGAGTCGCGATCGTCGTCGCCGCCGCCTTTGTGCGCGCTCGGCCCGGCCCCGCGGAGCGCGGGGTGCGCGCCCGGCTCCCCCGGCGCGGGGCCCGGAGCTCGGCTCGGGGCGCGCTGCCCGGCTCGGCGCGGCTCGGTTCGGCTCCGCGGAGCTCGGCGCCCGTCCCGGCGCGGTCCCGGCTGCCCGCCCCCGTGCCGGGCCGGGCTCTGCCGGGCGGGACCGCGCCTGTTGCCGGCCCCGCTCCCGGCTCGGCGGCGGCGGCGCGGGCGCTCCTGCCCTTGGGTCGCCGCTCGCCGCGGCGGGGAGCGGGCGGCCCGTCCCGCCCCGGTGCCCGGCGGCTGCTAGCGGAGGGACTGAGACATGGCTCCTTTTTTTTTTCTTTTTCTTTTTTTTTTTCCTCCCTTTTTCTTTCTTTCTTCCTTCCCTCAACCTTCGTCCCGAGGTACTTGCGCATCCCGGGGACAGGAGTGCTCGCAGCCGGCAGCAGTAGGAAATGGTAGCTAATGTGCTCACACCCAAAACATTTTATTCTTTTTGTTTCATCCTTCATCTCCCTCCCAGGGCCGCTGCTTTTATTTCCCCTTCTGAATGACCTACTGGACCGCATTCTCCGCGGAACAAAGGAAGTGCCTTTTTAGCTGGAATCCTCGGAGACCACCAAGGACTCCAGCTCATGCACTGCAATTTCGCACTACTTTCAACAATAACAAAAATGCATGACTGAATGGCTCAAAAATGTGGAGTGTTGGAGGCATTCATTTCGGTCTGGGACACTGTCACAACACAGACAGACCCCAAGTAAATACCTTTAGACGGCTCAGATAGAAGCTGGGGGTAATCTTTACCATTGGTGTGCCCTCCAGATATGCATACATTATCCTTTTCACTGACAAAATTAAAATCATTTCAGTCGCTTGTGCTTTTGTATTGTCAGACTAATGATATGCATTTAGCCTACATCTGTTTGAATAAAATTGCAGGCCCGTTTACTTCTCCAAGAAATATTTTAATGAGAAACGTCTGACTGGTTGCAGTTAAAATACTCTCGCCCCTTCACTCTGCCTGCTTTGTAAAATGGTCTCTAATAAATAGTCCTGCATTTGAGTCCAGTGTAGGATCAGAACGTGAGCAGACTTCCCCTTAAGCCCAGTATTGGGAAGGTTTGACCTAATCCTTATTTTATATATTATTGTTTAAGATGACTTGGTGAGCTTTGGAGAATGTCAGGAGTAGATCATGTTGACAGGGCTTCCATTTGAAGCTCCAAAGCTGTTGTCTGTTTGAGAAAAGTGATGAGCAAGGTAAGATTATTTGACAAAAGAAGGGCTTTCTGCAGTGACATGCTGAAAGTATCGCCTGGGTTGTGTTGCTGTTCCAGGGGCACAGGGAGTCTGTGTCTGGCCTTGCTTGGAAAGCAACAGGTCCTGCAAAGTTGTGTTTTAAATGTAATCCTGCTGTGCGGGGTATTTCAGAGAGGGTGGTGGAAGTCTTTAAAGGAGGCGTGCTGTGTACAGCTTTAAAGTGTGGTGTACCTCAAGTGTGGCTGAATTTAAAATTAAACCTGGAGTGGGGTGCTACACCTGCTGCAGTTTCACGTTCCCCCTGTGAATTCATGTGGTTTTGGTGTGGGTTGTATTTAGAGGCTCCGGATCTCCCCCCTTGCTGCTCAGCTGGTGCAGGCAGAGGTAACCACCAGTCCCACTGCTGGTGTTGAGCTTTCTCAGAGTGGAGAACTTCACCTGTGGCATCAGCACAGGGCACTGCAGTCCCATGGGCCAGGTGATAAAGCTGGAGGCTGAGGTCTGGCACCAGGGTGAGAGGTCTGTGGTGTGTATTGTGTCTCCAGAACAGGGTCACTTGCCAAAGCTTTGATTTCAGATGGTGTTTCAGGTGATAAGGGGCGTGTTTTCCATCAGGAGAGTAAGTGGTTTGGACAGGCCGTTACCTGGGCGCCTGGCTATCGTTACCTGGGCGCCTGGCTATCGGTGGGAACAAGATAAATGTGTGTGAGGGAATGAGCCATGTGCTTGGCCAAGTATCCCATCGGGGTGATGGTGGAAACTGGTGATTTCTGCTTGGTGGCACCTCTCTGCTCACTAAACTGGTGGAGGACAGCTTGGGGAGGCTTCAGTGGACTGAATGGCATCACGTGTGGACACATGAATGCTGATGGAATGATGTGTGGGCACATGGTTGTTCATGTCTGAAGTGCATCAACTTCTTTGTTAGATTTTTGTGGTGATTTGATAGATTATGGTTTATTCTCACATTCTCTTAACAAGTTTAGATCACAGTGCTGACAGGAACTTCTAGCATCTTTGTGAAAAGGTGTCCTAAAAGCTGTGGGAGATTTGTTTCTGTAAGGGTAGTGATTTCTTTGCTCTTGGGGATTACTGATCCTACAAAATGTTGGCCTTGGATTGTAAAGTGAAGCAGGTGTGTGGTGCAGGCAAATGTGTCCCTGCATTGGGCTGTGTGACAGCAAGTGAAACTCATCCTCACTGGAAGGCCATGGGAGTAATTTGGGGTTTTATAGCATCTCACATGGATTTTTTGGCCACATTATTGTCTTCTGGAGCAGCAGATATGCAAACTTTTTTCTTTCAAGGAAATGCCTATTCCAGCAGGTGTTTTATCTGTATCATTGCTATTTCAGTGGCATTAAAAAGCTGCTCCTTCACCATAATTACCCAGGAGTTCACTTTAATACTTATTTAGACGAGGTTTAGGACCTAATTAGAGTATGCATAAATAGCAGGTTATGTCTTGCTGAAGTACCTAGGCATTTCTGAAAGAAGCGCACAGCTGGTCAACTCACTGCTTGCTTGATAAGAGGTGTAAAATGGGTTATTTGTGGTGTGGGACACAAAGAACTTGTTTCCTTTTATGTCTCTTTGGTGTTAGAGGTATAAACAGACTACTGCTATAAATCTGTGTGGAAGCTTTTCATAATCCATGGCCCTTTGGTGCTGCTTACCCGAGTGTTCCCCAGTGGCTGCTGCCCCTCCAGCCCTGTGATGTGTGTGTGGCAAAGCTCCTGGCAGTGCTGAGATGCAATCTTGCTCTTGCTGGAGAGGTCAATGCTTTCTAGACCTGATGTCTACACGGTTGGTTTGTGAAACCTGACTCTTGATAGCCTGTAGATAGTAGGTGGTGTGGGCAGAGCACCAGCCGCTGACTGCTTTTAAGATGACTTTGACAGTTTCCCAAGGACAGGTCACATCTTGGGAAGTTCTGGGTTCTGGAGCCACTGACTTTGTTCAAACTCTACCCAGAATGTTCCTTATGGATTCCAGGTGTCTCTGAGCTGTCCTGATGGGTCAAAACACCCTGAAATGACCATCTGAAGGGGCTGCTTACTCTGGTTGGTCTGGTGGGGCTGCAGAAGGAAATGCAAAGTGAGCTGGTGCGGTGGCATCTGGAGACCCACAGTAGGTGGCTGTGATTTAAAAAACAAAAAACCCCCACCCAACCTTTCTTTCAAAAGGCTGCTTCTTGCCCTCAGGTGTTAAACAGACGGAAATTCCTTCCCTTTTCCTGCTAATTGGAAGAACTAGATGTTTCTTTTCCTGGATTGAAAAGGAGAAAAAAAACCCAAAATAATCTTGCCTGTTGGTGGAAAATGTAGCCAGTTAACTGGCAAAATTCTTTCAGCAGTGTCCTCCCTGCTCTCGCTGGCACTGCTCTCCTGGCAGTGGTGGAGAGCACAGAGCAAACCTGGAGCCTGCCTTTGCAGGGAGCTGGGTGCAAGCAGCACTCTGTTCAGTCTTAGTGAAGTGTTCAGTGTAATTAATCTCTATTTAAACCAAATTAATTGAATAGCTGCATTTATTTGTGAGAGCAGTTCTTTCTCCATGGCAGAGGAAATCGGTTGACCCTTGATTTTTGGACTTTGGGACTTTGCCCAAAGTAACTGTGGGTGGGTGTGCACTCATGTCGTGCTGCTCACTTGTCCCCAGTGTATTTATGGCTGTCAGTAGGTGCTCTGTCCTTGTGTCCTGCCCTTGGTCAGTCAGGATGCCTGCTTTGTTTGCATTGCTGTTTGCTGGGGTTTAACCCCAGCCAGCAACCAAGCCTCACACAGTCACTCGTTCACTTCCCTACCAAAAGGATTAGGGAGAGGTCCAAAAGGGTAAATGGTAGGAAACTTGTGGGTTGAAAAGAATCCAGTTCAACAGGGAAAGCAAAAGCTGAGCATGCAAGCAAAGCCAGGAATTCAGTGTTTCCCTGGGCAGGCAGGTGTTCAGCTATCCCAGGAAAGCAGGGCCCCATCACATGTAACAGTGACTTGGGAAGACAAACACCATCACTCCAAATGTCCTCCCCTTTCTCCTTCTTCCCCCACTTTATATATGACCATGATGTCATATGGTCTGGAATTTCTCTTTGGTCACTTGAGGTCACCTGTCCCAGCTGTGTCTCTTCCTCCAACTTTCTCCTCAGCATATCAGTGCAAGAAGCAGAAAATACTTTGGCTGTGTCTAAGCCCAGCTCAGCAATAACAAAAACTTTTCCGTATTATCAACCCTATGCTCAGCACAAATCCAGAACACAGTCCCATACTAACCACTGTGAAGAAAATTAACTCTACTCCAGCCAAAACCAGCCCATTGTTTTACATGTCAAGTTCAGCAAATGCTTCTTTAGTTTTTCACATGCTTCTCTTCCATGTGGCCTCTTCCAACTGAGAAAGGCTTTCTGGATCCCCTCCAGGCCGGTGTTTCTCGGCTGTCTGGCCCTGCCGAGCCTGTTGCAGTCGGTTTGCAGAGGCAGCTCTGGACTTGCTGTGCTATGAGAAGTACCAGATAACACCTGGTCATCCTTGAGGTCTGTTTGAAGGTGTGCAGTGACCTGGCCTCCAGCTGTACCTACTTGCCATGATTCCTGTCTGATGAAGGCAATGGTCCTTGGCGGGCAGGGGTTTTCTCCTGATTACCTGGACTGATTACCTGCCCACCCATGGGTGGGGAAGTGACCACTGGAGAGAACATCCCCTCGGCCTTCACAAGTTGGCTGGTACGGAAAACTAAACGAGAGAACCGCTTGAAGTATTTTTAGCCGCTTCTAATGTCATTTAGCAACTGGAAGCAGCGGGAGGGGGGAGCTGGCAGCGTGCGAGTTGCCCGCAGGCCACCGAGGAGCGCTGGCGGCGCGGCCGGGCTGGCGGCGGCTCCCGGCTGAGTCACGGCTCCGAGCCCGGCTCCGGCCGCCGCTCGCCGGGACGCGGCCTTCTCTCCCTCTCTCCCTCCCTCTCTCTGCCAATGTGCAGCTCGGGGTTTTGTTCGGCTGCAGCGGCGCTCCGTGTCCTAGCAGCCGGCAGCGTGAAGCATGTGGTTAGCAGCAACTGCTCGCAGTGGTCCGGGCTGAGTGGGAGTATCGTTTTCCTTGGCAGGCACTTCATAGAAAGTTCTGTTTTTTCTGCCAGAATAAGCAGTCATTACATTCCATACAATTCATAGTCAAATTATTATCTATTGTTAAAATTGCCTTAATTATCAGATGTTTCCTTAGACATGTAGCTGTTTTTTAAGAGGCTGAATAGGCGTGTGTACATTGTGCAGAAGGCCTGAGCTGCACAATGTTTTCAGTGCTGTTTTGTAGTTTCAGGGAGATTTTCTGTGGCTTTCGTATGTCAACAGGCTTTTTATTCGTACTGAAACAGCAGCAGAGCATGGCCAACACAACAGCAAGCCACTGTTTTGGGTCTCTGCATCTCCCCTCTGCCACGGTATTTCCTTGGTACCTGTGGCGCCAAGGAAGTTCAGGATGGAGCATCACTGCTGTGTGTGTGAGATGGCCTCGATGGGAAAAGGTTCCAGATGAGCATTTTCTGTCTTGGAAGTGCAGGCAGCATCTGCCCATTAGGGCTGGGATCTCTGTCAGCAGGCTGGAAAGGTCCCAGTTCCTTGAGGTGGTGATGTCTGTGGTGAGGTCTGTGATGCCTTAGCCTGCTCTTGGTGTTGGATGGTGGCTTGTGCAGACCCCACTGTCCTGGCTCTGTGCAATGGGTTGCCAGCCCTGGAAGCTGCATGGATGGGGAAGGACTGCCAGTGCTTCTCAAGAGGTGTCAGATGTGTGGTTCTCATCTCCTGCCCCCTTCACACATGGCCATTCCTATGGACTCACCAGGGACTTCTGTGAACGTGCACGTGTGTTGAGTTCCACAGGCTCAGTCCTTGACATGTCCTGCAGGTGTGGGCAGCACCACAATAGGGCATCAGGATTATTCAGTCTGCTGCAAAATTCTTTATTACTTGCTTTTGTTCTTTTGTTCTGCCTTTTTTTTTTTTTGGTGGGGGGATGGACATTCTTGATAGCAGAGAGGTCAGGATGTGTCTCCTCGCTGGCGGCCAGGCTTGAGAGTGAGCTGCCAGTCCCAGTCTCCCGGGCAATAACCTCCTTGCATTCCTCACATTCCTCCTGCTTTCTCTTTCTTTTGAGATTATGAAGATAACTTCCTTCTCCCATTGCTAAGCAGTGTGAGGACCCAGTAAGTTTCCCTCTTGTTCCCTAAATTACCTTGTGTGCTCCAAGATGCCCCATGGCAAACCCCTCTGGTGCCCTGAAAGGTGCAGTTTGTGCTCTTCACTGGGGTTTGTACATCTCAGGAAGAAAGCTGCTGTGTGTATTCTTTTTTTTACTTGCCAAGTTTTTTTAATTAAAAGAGATTACTACTTTGTTGTAGCCCGTCTTGCCTGCTTCCTGGTTTGTTGAAGAAGTGTTTCATGAAACTATTTTGCTTTTCTAGGAGAGATTTTTTGTGTTTTTCTTTGCCCGTGCAGTCTGCAGAGGCTGTGGCCGAAGCACCATGTTTGTGCCAGAGAATTTTCTTCTTGTTTACATCTTTCTGGTCCGGGAAAGGTGCTCAGATAAAAATAGCATGTTGGGAAGAGGGAACCTGGTGAGAAAGTGTTGGAGGCTTTATGTGTGCAGAGCTGGTGGCAGCCGTGTGGGCTGTTGGCAGGCTTTGCCCCGTGAGGATGTAGCTGTGGTAGTTTCATTAGGCTGGTGTTTTCTGTTTGAAAATGGCCATGGTTGGCACAATCACCTTCCGTGCTGGTTTGTGCCTTGCTGTCTGACACCTCTCATGTCTCTGTGGGTCCTGGCAGAGGAGGGAGGTGGGATGGGGTGATGTTCCTCAAGAGCAGCAGTGCATCACCTCACTGGCAAAGTGCTTGAAAGGATGGAGATGGTGCTCAAGGAGTGTGTGTGGGGATACCAGCTGATGGGATCAATCTTAATTAAGGGCTACTCAGTGTTGATTTTCATGTGAAATTAGAACTATAGTAACCTCTTTCCCAATGTAAAGCATTGCCAGATAACTCACCTCTCAGAAAACATTCTTAGAAAAACTTTTTTTGTTGTCCATCTTCTAAGCAGAGAAATAAAATCTGTTAGTTTCCTGTCTTTCTACTCATACTTTCTGTGGCTTACACAGCCAGTGGCTGATGGCCTTGGATTTGTGGGAGTTCCCTGTGAGGCACTTCTCTCTCTGCAAGCTTTGGTGTTGGAAAGGTACGTGGATGGCGGAGAGGGGATACCCTGAGCAAAGGATTTTGAAGGAGTATTTCTCTTAATGTTTCCAATTTAGAAGCTGAGAATTGTCTGGATTTTAAGCAAATTCAGATGGGAGCAAACAATGATGAAATGTTTAAAATATGTTTGAACATTTTTGTGGGAATAGGAGCAGTTCTTATACAGGCGAGGCTGCAGCTTTCAGGAGGTGAAAATATGTGGCCCTTACACATTGTCAGCATTGTTGCTGCCTTTTTTTTTTCCTTCTTTTTCCTTTTTTAAAAATGCTCATAGGAAATTGGCTTTGGTAATTGAGTTTCTACAGAACCACAACATCCAATAGCTGTTCCTTTCCAGGGGTCACCCTAAGGTTAGTTTAAGTAATGTGCAGTCAGTTTAACCTCTTGTGGTTTGTATTGCTATTCTAGAAATTACTGGTGATTTGGGGTGTGTTAGAGTAACAGCTTCACAGGAAAACCCCAAATGTCAGGGTGTCTGGTTTTCAGAGAGCTCTGACCGCTTGCCTTGTGAAAACCAGGCACCTCAAGGTCCGTCCCTCCTTCTTGCATCGGAAAATGCAGTTAAAGCCTTTATGGCCCGTTGACTTTCCTTTTGAAAGAAGCTGAAATAGCCCTGGGTAATTTGTTTACCTACACTGACTTATAACATCCTCCTGCTCGGGAGCACAGTGCAGAACCTGTGCTGGATGCTCTGGGTTGGGTCACATTGCTCTGCATGGCACTGATGGAGGAGCAGCGGTTCTCTGGACCCCCAAATCCCAGGGTTTAGGGGATTTGCTGGCAGCAGAGGACCAGCTTTAAGAAATTATGAGCTGGGGCTTTAGCTTTGTAGCACTGACAGTTTGGTATAAAAAGCTCTGTGTTGCAGGCTGTGATGACAGGGGGTGATAAATCACTCTTGGCTGGTACTACAGGTTCTAATAATGGTGTTTAAAAAGATTACATGGGTTTTAATACAAACTTTTTGCTTCTTTGTACTCTCCTCTTTTTAAAGAGTTGAGCCTGTTTTGATTCAGCATTCTTGGAACATAAAGATGGAGACAGGATTTTTACTGGGCTGAAATGCAGTTTTTCGCTTCTCCTACAAACATGAGGATCTTGTTTGAGTGTCTTTATAGCCAACTGGCTGGCAGTGTCCTCTGTGTAAGGGAGCTGGTTTGTTTGTTTGTTTTAAAGGTAACTTTGCCCCATGGAAGATTAAAGAGCAAGCAGCTTCACCCAGGTATGGTGAGTGCTGCTATTGGAAAGAAAATAGTGATAGGGAGAGCCATGCAGTAAGGGGGATAAATAACCTCCTGCACCATCCTTGACTCTCCTTGGCCCATTCCCATGGGAGGGACAGAGCATTTATGTGATCAAAGAAACGGGCACAGTTACAAGCCTGACGGAAAATCAGTCCCTTGCCAGCTACGTATGGGCACCCAGGCAGGCTTTGCCTTTGCTCTGAATAGTGCAGGCTGGGGTTTTTTTGTGTACCTGCCAACCTCAGGGTTTCTAAAGTGTGGTGGCCAGCAGTCCTGGGGGATCACAGGAGGCCTGGTGAGGCAAGGCAGTGAGGCAGCAGTGCCCGTGCCCCTTTGCTGGGCAGAGGCACTGGGAGCAGCTGGCAAACACCCGGCGTGCAGATCAGGGGTCAGAGTGGTGCTGCTGGTTTAGTTTGGACTGGAGGAAAACAAACAGGCTTCCCCCTGAGTTTTGGCTCCGTTTAGAGACAGAACTGAGGGTGCCATAGGGCAATATGCTTTTCTTCTCGGTGGGGGGAAAAATGGCTTTAATAGCGTCTGCTAATGATTCAGCGCTGTTTACATAATAATTGTGGTTCGCTTTCATTAGCTCTCATAATGAGATTGCTTTCTTCCAGTGCAATGCTCGCTGGTTTGGTTTTACATGCTCCTGCCTCCCTGCTCCCCGAGCATGGCAGTGGGATGAGGAGGGAGTGCAAGGGCTCTGTGCCTGCCTGGCCGCCCTTCCCCGGCTCCAGGCATGGAAGAAAGCTCACAACTGCTCACTGGAAAGGAGAGGAGGTGAAGAGGTTTTGTACTGCTGGGACCCAGGTGGTGGTTTGGAGCATCATCACTGTGGTTTGGAGCATCCTGGCATCTTAGCTGAGTTGGGTTTAAATCCATTTTGTGTGAGGTTCTCTCATCTTCATACTGAAAACTCTTGGGCTTTTACCTGCTTGTGAGGGGGGGAATACAGTGACCTGCTTCCACCCAGAGGAAGAAGCCAGGTCCTTTTTTCTCCCAGTTCCACCATATCAGAAGCCCTGATCTGTGCAAGTGGATGTGCATCATGGATGTTGGTCTGTCACTGCTGCAGCCTAACCTTGTTAGCATTCCATGTCTGAGTAACTGAACGGTGGTGATGCTCCCAGGCTGCAGGTTCCTGCCTCCTGCAGCACCCAGCTGGGAAATGGGTGCTGCTGCCCAGCTGCTATGCCCAGGAGCTGCCTGAGCACCAGGGGATAACACCCACTGGTGAGCTCTTCTGAATAAATAATGTCACTCGGAGGAAAACACAATAGCGTGAGTGCTGCCTTTGAAAAGGTAAGGCTGGCTGTTGTTTGGTTGGGTGGGTTTTTTCCCTTTGTAGCACAGTAGTGGGTGCATGAGGGTCCCAGAGCTGGAGGATGTGGCTGACTCTGGCACAGCACTAGAGCAGAATGGGTCCCCATGGAGCAGTGGGTGCCCACCCAGGGGTGCCATGGGGAGTATGGGGTCTGTGTGTGTGACTTTGCAAATATCCTGGGGGATGCATGCCCTCTCCCCTTTGGCTGTGACTGTTTCTTTAGATATGTCTCTCAATTTGTTGCCACTGGTAGATTAAGGTCTGGATGCTGGATGGTCCTGAGCAGAGGATGAGGTGACCACCTTCTTTCCGAAACAAAACACTTTTTATGGGAGGCTGGGAAAGATGTGACTGCTTTTGGCCATGTGGCTTCTGCTAATCAACATGAGTTAATTGGGGCTGGTTGAAGAGCTGTGGCTTGGTGGGTAGAGGAGGCTGGAAGAGATGAGGCTCAGGGCTGCTCAACCCTGTTGAATCCAGCCCATCAAGGGGATCCTGGTGCAGGCGCCTCGCTAGTGAAAACTCCACATAACTCAGCCCTCTGCATTACTAAAGGCTCCTTTATACCTCTTCTTGCTGTAACTCCTGTGAGAACAGCCAGTCTTTTCAGCAGCCTTCCTTCTGGGGAAAGCTCTGTGAGGGGAGCAGCCTGGCTGGCACAGGGCTGCTGCAAACCAGCCCTGAAGCTGCTGTTGAGAGGAGTGGGCAAGGGTGCCGGGTGAGCCTGGTGCTCCTGTCCAGCCTGGCCAAAACAAGGGCTGTGGGTCCACTTGCTGCCCAACTGGCTCAGCAGGATCCTGGAAAGTAGTTGTGGAAAGTAGGGGTTAATTTCTAGGTATCAAAATATGCGCAAAAGGTTAAATGGGACTTCCTCCTTGTCAATGAATTACGGCTTGAAAATATTTGCATTCTTTCCTGAAAGATTTAGGAATAATTATACAGCACTCAGGGGCAAGGCATTCCCAGATAAACTTAACAACTATAATTTGTACTCGAGGCAGGGTTTCCTGTAAATGATAGCTTTGTTTAATTTTACAATACTGCTTCCAAATGTTTGCTGACTATGAATTGCCAGCTAAACTGGACTTGTGAATCTGGAAGAGTATTTATTTGTTTGTTGTTGCAGACAGTAAGAGCTGCTGTGTTAGGCTAAAACTTGGCATCTCCTCTACAAGCTGTAGGCATCTCTTCCCCAGGCGGGTTTGGTGCAGTGGGCAGCTGATGTAGGGTGTGAACAGCTTTCCAACTTCTCTGTACAAAATTCCTGAGCTTTTCTAGGATCTCCTCCTTCTCTGCCTTTCTTTTTCTGGGGTTGGGAAAGAAACGCTGCAGTCGCAATGCACATACTTTATTTCCATTACTCAAAGCTGGAGTCATGCATAGTTACAGCCAAAGACACTTCAGCAGCTCTGGGGATAACAAGATAGCTGACAGACTGGAATGCGGATTTATCAGGGGTAAAAACTGGCAAAATTCCTTATTTCTGGTTCTTCTTTTTAAATAGGCCCTTCATGCTCCTGCTGCAAGAGCCCACCACATGTTTAACCCCTTGTGTTCTCCCACTGGATCCAGGGATGAGCACTGGCATTGCCCATGTTTCTTTTGGGATTAAATTGCTCAGTCCCACATAGTTCCTAGGTGTTGTTTTTAAACTGCAAAGCTCTTTAAGAAGTGCTTTCAATGGGTTTTTATTTTAAAGTGCAAGCCTTTGCACCAGATGTCTGTCTGAGTGACCACAGAATGTAAATTTTACTGTGTGTTGCCTTTGGACAGGCAGTTTGGGAGACTACTGGGCAGTTAACATAGGCAGATTGTGCCATGAAATCCACTGCCTTGGATTTGATTCATGTTAATTTCTTTCAAAGCAAATCTCTTTATTGGCTTCAGTCTCATTTTGCTGTAGAGCTACTTTTACTGTGCCTTTGCTAGGACCTGGAAATACTTATATTGCTATGAGAAATAGGTCATATTCAGCTCCATGGATTTTCAGTTATATATATATATTAATATTGCAAGACATTAAGCAGTTTCTTTTTGGGGAAACAAGTTATGGCAGAAGGAGCACACTTGGAAGTTAAATAGATTAAGTGAAATTCCCTCAATTACAGGAGGGAGGTTCAGAAGACAAGTCAGGCAGTTTAGGGAAGGAGTTCCAAGTTAAAATTTAACCTCTCCCAGTCTTCTGTGAGCAGTGGTGCAGCAAGACCTGCCTGGAGCCAGTGCAGTGCAGGAGCCTGGGCTGGGGTTCTGACATGGCCATCTGCAGGGTGGATGGATTTGGAGCTGGTGGCAGTGCCTGTGGTTGAGAGTCTCAACTGGCTGAGAATGAAGAGAATTTCACTTTTTATTGGAAAAGGAAAGAATTGCTCAAGGATTGCAAAACACTTTGTTTTGGAATAAATGTCATTGTTTGAAAATAGCACAGGAGCAGGAGGGGAGCTGTCTCTAAGCCTGTGGCAGTCTTGGAAATCATCTTCTTACGGGGGGCTCAAGTGAAGCTTCAAGGCTTAAGTGTTAGCTTGGACTTTTGTCCAAGGGTGTCCAGGCTGGAGGGCTACACTTTTCCCGTTCCTGCCTCTTCCTTTCGTGGTGTAAGGATGGGGAGCTTTATTTTTATTGTTTTTTATTTTCTATTTTAAGCGGGAGGGGGGTAGTATTTAGAAAGAAAAGTAAGTCTTGGCTTTTGGACAGAAACACTGACGGGGTGGTGGCCAGCACTTGGTCTCTCATGGGATAGTTGCTGGCTCCTGGTTTTCTGCCCTCTGTGTCCTTTGTGCTCCCTGCATTTATCTCCTTGGCTGAGCCCCAAGCACATGGCTTTGAACCAGCATGGCCAGCAGAGCTTTGCTGCAGGCCCTTGTCTGGCTGCTGCTTGGCCTGTTTGGCCTGGGTGCATCCCCAGGACAGGTCCATCCCCACAGCAGGAAGCTGCTCTGGTCACAGCACAGTGTCACCCACTGGAGACACCCAGCCCATGTGGATTCGCCACAGCTTTGCCACCAACCCTCCTTCCAAAGCCTTGTCTCAGCCCTGCCAGGATCTCCCCATGTAGCTGGCGGGTTGCTCAGAGCCTCCCCATTGCAGGGGCTGCCCATGGCTCCTCCAGGCTTTTTTTAGCTGCAAACTTTATTTCATAGATATTTCTGCTGATGGAGGGAGCCAGGGCACAGCAGTGGCTGTGGGGAGGGAGGGGAGCGCCTCTTCCTGCTTCAGAAAGACTAAAGACTAAAGACTAACACAACTGGTAAATCCATCCCATCCTTCTAATCAGCCATCCCCTCCCTGGGGCTCCCAGTGCCGGGGCTGTTTACCTTCCTGCTGGTGGCTGTCAATGGTCCCACCTGGGAGGTGGATGGCAAAGGTCCTGTTTGCACTCCCTGCTCCCCCCAGCTTGCTCAGGGATGAGCTTGAGGAGACAGAATAAACCCCTTCACTGCCTGCCAGCAAAACCTCATTGCAACTGTCCCCTGGTGCAATTGGGTGCTGTCAGCCCTGTCAGCCCAGTGTGTTGTTTTCCCATCCCACCAAAGCTGTTTGCACAAGCCCAGCTGCTGTTCAAGAGGGGCGATCAAAGTTGGGGTCTGCAGGCGGACAGTCTGTGCAACACCAGGGCTGAGGTGTCCCCCAAACTTGATTCTTCCAAAATACCTAAGAAAGTGTGACCCTGTGCCATGTTCCATGTGGAGCAGCAATGAGAAGGCATATGCTTACACTGTGAAATGTGTTTGGGACGAGGGCAGGGAGTTCAAAAAGCTTTAATTTTCAAAGGTTGAAGTGGCCTCCTGCATTCTCCTGTTGTCATCTGAGATGCTGCTGTCCCTCCTGGGAGAGATTTGCTCAAACAAAGGTGGCAGCACAGAAATTGGCTTGGGAATTGTTGGGATTTCTCTGTGCTGTGGTGAGGAGGAGGAGTGCCCGTGTGAAGCTGGCGGCAGATAAGGCTGGTGTTCACAGCTGCCCCAAGGAGAGCGGGCAAGATAGGGCATTCTGGAGAGGGGGAGAAGGAGGAATTCCTAATTTTGTGATATCCTTATCTTAATCCTTTCTCCTCTCTCTTCCTCCCCCCTTCTCTCCTTGCCCACGGTAGGTCTGAGCCTCGCCTTTTCCACAAACACTGGCAGGCTGCTGTTTCCAGGCCCGGGAATACATTGGGAGTCTGTTTCAGCAGCGGGATGGGTTTTTGGACGTAGGTAGTGTTGTGCTAGCAGAACACAGTGCAGTGCTTGTGTGAGCTGGGTGGCTTCTGCAACGGATACCTGGCTGTTGGAAAAGTAACACTTGGTGGGAGCAGCAGTCAAGGGCTTAAAAGCACGTTTTGCAGGTTAGAAAATCTTATTTACCAACTCGGCTGTGGTCTTAGCTCTGAGGTGTTTTGTCCAAGGGGAGATAAAGTAGGGAGGTGGGAGATGAAGGAGATGGTTCTGAACATCACTGGAGCACAGGCTGTGCTCCTGTCCCAGTGCTGCTGCTCCCTGGGAGGAGGCAGTGACCCCACTACTGGGCTCTCTGGGCAAATATCCTGCCCTGTGCTTGGGTTGGTGCCTCTTGCCTCTCCAGGCACCATCCCTGTTTTTTTTTTTCATTTCAGGGGATTGAATCTGGAGCTGTGCCTCTAGCTGGAGGAAGGATTTTCACTGACACCCTCCCTCTGTATGGTGGCCCAGTTTTAGGGAGTTTCAAAGGTCCCGGGCAAGTTGTACCTTGGTTTTTTGGCACTGGACATCCCCTGCCTCCTGTTGTGCTGCTTATTTGCCTTTCTCCGTGTTTTGCTTCAGCCTTGACCATGTGCATTTCTGGAGGTTTGTCTTGTTTACATGAACAGTTCTCGGAAAGTTCAGCTGAAAAGCAGCTTTTTTTCCCTGGGAACAGCCAGGAACCACTAGTGTGTGATCTTTGTGTATAAAGTTGCCTTTCTCTGATTATAAACAGTGGCCCTAGGATGGATGTGTGGTGGGCCTGTTTAGATTTAAACCTGACCCACCTCCTTGTTTTCAGCGCTGGCATCCCCTTTGAGCTACGTGTTCTTTCCTGCCTTCTGCAGTAACACGTGGTGTGAGGTTTTTAACCTTTAAATTGGAAAGTCCTATTAAATTGTGGTGTCCTGCTCTAGGCAGCAGTGTATGATTTTTTAAATTTCTTTTTTTTGCCAATGCAATATCAGATTCACAGATTGCTCATTAATTTCCCATGCCTTTCTTCTGATGGCCTGGCAAGCCAAGATAGCCTGATAGTCACAGAGAGCCTATTGCATGTCCCAGTTAGCCCCTGGGAGCTCTGACAGAGGGAAGGGATGAGCTGGGAAGCACAGATCTGTGCCTTGGTCCAGCATCTGCAGTGGAAGAGCTGCTGCAAGATCAAGTTCTGCTGGCTATCCCTCCCAGAGCCCTTCATCTGAGCTTGTTTCCCCAACCCTGCTTTGCATCAGATTGATGTGAGCTAATTATTTCTGAAACCCCTTTAATTGGTGGCTCTTTCTGGTCCAGCTGTTCGTACAGTCATGAGCAGCAGAGTGAAGACCTGGGGCAGAGCAGCATCACCTTTCTTCCCAGGAAGGCAAGCTGGATCAAGGGGCTGACAGCAATCCCTGGGGTCACTGATGAAGCAAGAAAGGCCTTTGTGTGGCTTTGTGGGCAAAGCTGGAAAATGCAGCATTCCAGAAGCTTGCTGCTTTACTGAGTGTTCTTAGTGTGCAGCTGTGTACTGAGATGTAGCAAGGGCTCCTCAGAATTGAGTTGTGGCTGTGATGCTCTGGAGAGACATTTCTGGGGTGATGGCAGTTCCAGACTCCTGGAAAGCTGCTCTGCAGTGGAGCTGCTCAGCTGGAATATTTGGCCCCAAACTGCTCATTGTTGAAGGGACATTGCCCATGTCTGGGCTGAGAAGGTCATCCTGTGCTGAGCTAAATTGGGGAGAAAACCAGGGAGCTGGAACTGTGGAGCAGCTCTGCCTTCCCTCTGGTGCCAAAACAGTCTCCGTGTTGCTATGAAAATGTCTTGTGGAAAACTTTCCACTTAGAACTGAAGTCTCATTTATGTCTGCCCAGGACCTGCTCTTGGACTGAGTTTTATTTTCTAAGCAAATGAGACTTTCTGGTCCTTGAGGCGGTGGAAATAACTGCTCCACCAACTTGCAGCCCACCCGGCCTCGGGGGCCTGGGAGCCGGGGGGGGTTTGGCAGAGGAGATGGTTTGTTCAGCAGGAGCAGTGCAGGGCCTGAGTGGGGCAGTAGGCAGCACAGCTCTCTCAAACTTACTTTGTGGGCCTAAAACTTGGTTTTCAGGGGACCACAGCTCCCCATATTGCAACCTTCAGAGTACTGCTGTGCCCCCACAGACCCCTCCAGTCGCCCCCAGACTGTAGACTACAAACTGAATATAAAATACTTAATAGGAGCCAAACTGCCTTGAGAAATGTGTGGATGCAAAATTAATTCGAAAAATCTGGCCTTTTGTGTATTTTCTTTCTGGAACCTCTTAACCTGCTCTAAGTTCTTATATTATCTGCACTGTTACTCTGCTTGGCATGCTCAGGCTCTGCAGGCAGGAGAAGGACTTATTAATGTGGGTTTTTACATAGATAAATGTGGTTGTGAAGTACTATTGACACATGGAAATGTTGGTGGATGTGTGGAGAAGGATCAGCTGCTTTGTGATAGCTCTGTGCCAGTTCCCTCGTTCGAATATAGTTACGAAACCCAGTTGTAGCAAAGCTTGTTGTAAAAAAAAAAAGGCATATTTCTGTGGCTTAAAAAGAAGAAAAATCAAACCCAAAACCACACACACCCCTCCTTAGTAAAAGTTTTGCGCACATAGGAAACAAAGGCATCGGCATTTGCTTGTCAGAGCTAATAAAGTTTGCTTGGATCTTAATTTTTCTGCTTGATTTCACAAAGTAATTGAAACTTCCTTTTTGCTGCAAGCCCTTTTTCCCCCTTCTTTTCCCTCTTTTTTGAAAATATTCTTAAAAGAACATCTTTTGGTCAGTGAGTTGATGGAATTTTGCTCAGGAGGCAGGCGTACTTTGAGCGTACTTTGCAACTGGTCAGTCAAAGCTTATAGGACAAATTACTTGTGTCTGCAAGTCATTCCTCCAAGTTGAAAACCACCTAGACCAAATAAACCTTGAACTACAGGTTTTATAGGCGCTTTTGAGCGTGTAAGTGAGGCTTTTCTAATCGCAGTGATCTGATAAAACCTTAAAAACCAGGGTTCCCATAAAGAAAATAGTTCCACTTGAGGTGATAAAAGCCACATCTGGTAAGCTTTGCTCGCTACCTCCTGATGACCTGTGAAACAGCAAATACTGCAGAGGAACAGTCGCCAAACTACTGGTGCCATAGCCTTGTCATGGAGGGGATGCACCAAAAAAAAGCTGATTTGAGAGCAAAACCACCAGCCTTTGAAGAAGGAGCCTCTTCTGGCTCATCCTCTAGCTCACATTTGATATTCCAGGATTTGATATTCCACGGTGCCTTGCTGCTTGCCTCCCGGCTGGCACGGCACAGGGAGATTCAGAGGTTAGGATAAGGAGGGGCCTGTGTAATTGAAAGCAAACAAACAGCTAAGACAAAGAAAGAAACATGAAACAGCAAACCCAAAGCCACAAATAGAAAACAGACTTTCCAGATTGATTAGTTCAAATTTGTTTATTTGAAGTCCCAAAAGTTCGCCTTGTCACTCTTTTGAGGTGTCTCTCCAATTTGGCAATATGTTGACCATGTGTTTGCAGATCAGTTTTTCACAAGAAAGACCCTGGTTTTCGGTGTGTTGGTGTTGCCTTAAACTTTGAATTGAAAGGAGGGTTGCAAGCTCCAAAGACTGATTTGTAATAGTGACATTCAGGTGCTACTTTTGAGGTCATTACATTCTGTTAAACTTTTGTTTCATGGAGAATTTTGCTTGGGCACATATTTAGTGGTAAGATGTGCTGCTGATTTCCCAGGTTTTTTTCCCAGTTTTAGGAAGACTGATGCGCTTACTGGCTTTGGAAATCAGTGGAGACCTGAAAAAGTCTGTTTACTTTTGTTTTTCAGAGTGTTTTGGACAGAGAGGTGCTTCCTATCTTCAGTAACGGATCAACAGTGTAGCTGTAATATATATATATTTTATGGATTTGGCTTAAACACCCTCAAGTCCCCAGACAGAGGAATTACAGCTCCAGCCTATTAACTGTTGGCCATTAATGAATCAGGTCTAAATGCCTTGATTGTGCCTGAGATTTCTAAGCTGAGTCTTTGCATAACATTAGCATGGCAGGAATGCCTCCCAAGGACAAACAAGAACTTCCCAGGCCTTCCCCTGCCTCTCCAGGAAGGAATAAGTACATTTTGGGTTGCACTGATACCATCTCGTGCCTTGGTGCTATCAAAGGGGGTGGAAGCTCCCCGCTGCTCTGGTAGCCTGGCTCTGATGTTCTTCCACATCCAGGCACATTGCTTATCTTTAACCAAGGCTTGGATAAACTTCCAAAACAAATGACCAGTAGTCCAACTCGGTCTGCTTTGGCGTAGCTTTTCTTGAGTGACTCAAACGTTATAAATATGAAAGTAGCTCGACTTCAAACACCGCTTTTGGACCGGGTTTTTGGAGCTGTCTCCTAAAGCAGCAAAGGGGAACCTTTCCTTGAAGAAAATCTTTGTTTTTTCTCCTATTTAAGCCCCCTCGCTCCCCGGCTTCTCTTTTCATCCGCACCCTTTGTTCACGTCTGCCTTCCTGATTAAGAACTAATCAGCGAAGATAGATTAGTCCGGAGCGGAGCGGCCCTCGGGAGCCGCCGAGCCCCGGCGGGTCAGGAGCCGGGAGGCACCGCGGGGTCACCGGCACCGCCGCGGAAGAGGCCGGGGGCGGCCGCCCGGGCCGCGCTCCAGTGCACGGAGGAATGCGGTAACAGGATTTAAAGGAAACGTACAGAACTAACGAGGATTAAGGCTAATTGTCCTACGAGGGGCGGTAGGATGTGGCCGTGCGGGGAGCGGCTCTGTTCTGTGAGGGGGGAAGGCTGGGAGTTAGGAGGGCTCAGGTAGGGTTTTGGTTGGTTTAGTTGCTGCGTGGAGGAATTGGAAAATAAAAAAAGTTGAGTTCTCCCTTAAAGACTTCAAGGCTGCTGGAGCAAGTATTTCTGCAGTTGGTGGGAAGCAGCCTCGCTGTTTTTGCTGGCTTTGCTCAGCTCTTGCTCTGTGCACGGAGCTGATGTCCCCTGAGTGTCCCCCTGGGGCTGGCAGGAGGCTCCTGCTGAAGGACTCTGCATGCTGTCGGTTTGTTTTGAATGCTGTTGGAGGTGTTTGGAGGACCCTGCCTCCCCTCGTAGGTCAGGCTGGTTATCAGGTCTTGCAGAAAGGCCACGGGTATCTCCGAGCTTGAATAAGGGGGGATTTAAGAAGCAAAAGCCCTCAGGCTTGGTCCTTAGCAAGCCACAGAGTGTGAAATGCTGTCTGGAGCCAACCATCCATCATCAAGTGGTACTAGAGGGCAGCCAGACCAAAAAGAGTAATTAACATCGTATTTCTGTGCTTCGGGGAAGATCTGTCCCTGCCAGGAAGAAAGTGAAGTTTGCATGTGTCCAAGCCAGAGGATGGAGAGATGGTGCTCTTCAAGGCTGCAGCACCCTCTGGGCAAACCCCTGTGTATCTGCCTTGTGCCAAGGGAGGGGATCAGAGTGGGGTCTGGGGGCACCAGGGGCCTGTGATTCTCAGCAGGTGTGATTGGACAAGTTGCCCAAGCAGAGTTGTTCTTCCTTGGGTTTTAGCTGTTCCTGATTGAAGCAGTCCAAAGCTCAGTTTTCTGTCCTGTACAGAGGTGCCTTTGGTGACACTGGGGGTGTGCAGAGACAGGGGAGGTGCCTGATTTCCCAACTGTTAGATTAGAGCTGGACTTTGCCACACCTGAACCCTTAAACCTTGTCATCTTTTGTTTATATTTCCAGTTACCGCAAGCCCTAAGTCCTGACTCCAAAAGCCCCAAGCAGGCAATACTCTTGCAAATAGAGAAAATAGGTTTTCCCTCCAAAGAGAGAAAAAATATCTGTCTCTGGGGCACAGTGCCGCCCTCAAAGCAGCCTTGCCACCTCCTCCTTTGCTGTCACACACACACACATGCTGCTTCAAGATATGCTTTCTTCCTGGCAGAAGCAGCAAACTTGAATTTTTAGTTGATGCCTTTTATCAGAGCTCTCTTTTTTCACTGGGTGGTCAGTGTTCTCTGCTTGCTTTAAAGCTATGCTGCTGTCGGCCTTGTGTTTATTTTACTGGGGAGAATATTCCTGTGGAGATGGTCGCGTGCCAGGAAGGAAGGGATGTAAAACAGCATTGAGGTCCTGCTAACAATGGTGACACATCCACCAAGGGCAGCAGAGTTAGAATCCTATGCTCACATCCTGAAAATGATGCAGAGCTGCTGGCACCCTCTGATCAGAGCAGGGCAAACCAGGCTGGCACATCTGGGGCTGTACTTCCCCCAGTGTTCCTGATTGCACGGTGTTAAAACCCTCCCAAACCTTTACTTCAGCTACACACTTCCAGGAGGAGCACTCTGTGCAGCAGCCTCCCTACATCTGTCACCAGACACAAAATAACATACCCCATTTTCCAATGTGAATTATTTCCCATTACCGTTCTAAAGGCTCATGCAACCAGAGTCCGCTTTGCTTTCTTCCCTCCTCAGAGCATTAGTAACTCTGCTGGGATCTCACACCTGAAAAGCACCAAAAGAGTGAGCACGCCCCGTGTTCCCTAACTCATTCTCACCATGAAGGCTAACAGCCAGCACCACTCTCCACCCAGGCATGGGGCTCCAGCCCTGTCAGAGTCACAGAAGATCTTGGTCCTGGATTCAACCATCATGGATTCTCATCCCCACCTGAACCTTTTTTCCCCAACCACACAGGATTTTTTAGCAAGGAGATGTCTTCACCGTGTAGTCAGCTCCCAAATCTGACCGGTAGGTTATGGGAGTACCACAGTTTAGCACCATGTGCCAGCATGCACCATATTTAACATCCCACCCAATTAGCAACTGTTTTATATAAATGGTTTATTTGCCTTATTAATGTTAAAGCCACTTGTTTCCCCTGCACTTCCACTTAGGTTATTAATCAATGTGCATTTCAGTTTTTTGCTGATTACTCCAATGGCACAAAAAAATTCCCCAGACTCACAGAGAAAGCTTATAATAGTGAAATGATTTTTTTTTTTTTTGCAAACTTGTCAAGCAGTCAAAATACACTCTTTGATACCCAAACCAAAGCCCTTTCACCTACGCTTAACAACAGAGAACTATTTTCAGTTGAGCTTTACTGCATCTGTTAACTCAGCTGCTAATCCATCTTGCAGGCACAGGAATGGCAGTGCACACAATACCTCAGTGACATACCTTCCTTCAACACAACAAATAATCCTAATTATTTCCATAGCGCGTACCTACAGTTACTTAAAATATCGTATACAACCGAGGTCTGTCTGGCTTCTATTTTTCCATTTTGCTTTGTTGACAGCTTTGGGTTCCCAAATTTACTGCCAAGAGGGTCAGGGAGTGCAGAGAACAAGAGAGATTTATATCCATGTGTGTACATTAAGCCAAATGCACATTAAGAAACTTAATTTTCTACTGGAAAGAGCAACTTAGGACACAAAGAGGGCTCTTGCATCCACCCACCCAGGTCCAAATAACCACTGCAAAGCTCATCCTGGACCTGATGACAGAGGCAGTCCCTGAAGGACCAAGTCTGGGTAAATGCTGTCTGCTGAGGTCAACCAGAGTGATTTTGGAACATCCCTCCTGGGCAGGGATAGACCAGGAGAGCCGTTCCCACACTCCTAACCCAGCTCTTCAGCCCCAAACAAAACACAAAGATCTGTCTCTGCTCTCCACAGCAGCCCAGAGAAGCATCATTGGTCAACTGAGATCCCCTCCTGCCCGGCTCTCAAATTGAGGTTGGGGCAATGGGAGAGGTTCAGGTGGAAGACCCCAAGGACCAAACCCAAAAACTCTTTACAGCACATCTGGGCTGGGGATTCTGCCTTTTGCAGATGATGTGTAAGCAAGGAGGATGCAGGATCTTGCCTTCAGTGAGGTTTAAAGAGTTCATTAGAAGCTAAAACCCAGCTCACCTGAGGAAAAATACCATCACTGCATCGTTTCCACAGCACAGCCAACAATTTCCTACCCAACAGGGTGGCCCAATACTGCAAGGTTTTACACCCTGGAAAAATATGCCATGATAGAGCCTGCTTTCATTCCAACAAACAGGATATTGAGTCAATTAGTGGCATACCAAACACTAACCAGACAGATGAAGATAACACATTTCTGCAAACATCAAAAGAGAGAGAAACCACACAAAGACCTGAATATACAAATAAGGCGAGGGGGAAAAAAGAATATTAAAATATTACATAATTAAACTTATTATTTAAGCAAATCTGAAAAGGAAATAACTCTGGCTAACTGGAGGATTCTCCCTGGCTCTAGCTAAGACAGAAACCTTCAATGGAAACGAAGAGTTGTTACTTAATTAAAAAAACAAAACCAAAAAACCCTCCATGCTATCTCTGAGTGAGAACATAGGAAATGCAAATTCTCTTTATTATCACTAAATTCTTTAGGCATGAAATAGTTCTCATAACGTCTGCCTACACACACTAAGTGAGTGGTGTTATATGAGGGACAAGGTATGGTGAAAATTATTGTTCTTTTTTTCTCACCTCTCTAGTGGGGAGGTTGGATACTGATAATAGATCAACCCACCTCCAGGATGACTGAGCCCCTCTACCAGCTACCAAAGAACATGTAAAAAGCCCAATACCTGCTGTCAGTAACTCTTACCTAAGGGTAAAAGTCACAGGAAAAAGAAGTTGCGTACAGCCGCAGATTTCAAAATTCAACAGAGATTGGTCAGCAGATTATACTGGGGTAATCCAAAAAACCTCACCAGGTAGAATTTCATGCAATTAAAGGGGGGAAAAGGGGTGGAGGAGAAGAGAATCCATTTGGAACAGCAAATATACAGAATTACTGAAGTCTCAGGCACGAGGAACAGCAAATAGAAGAGATCTGGCTGGGAGACAGTCACTTTCGTTGTGAAACTTTTCTATTTTTTTTTCCCTCAAATCCCCCACTAAGAAGGCCAAACAAAGCCAAAAAACCTGCTTGTTTGTATTTATTTTTCCCCTAAAGCTTTTGGCTATTTGCAAAAAAAAAAAAAAAAACAAAGAACCAGCCTCTGACCAAAACTGATTCCATCACAACCAATGTCATTTTTCCTTCTAAACATTTTCTCCCTCTACATTTGGCCCCTCTCCCTCTGCATGCCCCAGACCCTCCTCCAAGCACCTCCAGGGATGCTCACACCAGTCTGGGTGGCACCACGCGTGGGCAGGCGGGAAAAAGCAGGAATATGCCACTGGCAACCACTTTTCCAGTAATTTTTTCCTTTTCAAACACAGCTGATTCCAGTGTCAATGCACAAAAACACATTTCAGAGCCACACAGTAGGCTCTTGTGGATGCACCCAGGCTCCCCTGTTTGTGCCAGCAGAGTGGTCATCTGCTGGCAAGTCCCAGACCTGGCAGTGGATGACCCTGGTGATTCTGAGGATCATCCTTTATGTGGAAAAATACCCCTAAAAATTACAAAAGCAACTCGGAGGGATGTAAGACATCCATGGTTTTGTGGAGGCCCTCGGTGAGACAGATCTCCTCAGCCAGGAGCTGCACTACCATGGGAAGCCACTGTTCTCCCAGCTGGTGGCACATTTCAAGGCAAGCAGCACTGTTCCAGGCTGTGGCTGTGTGTGAACATCCATCCATCCCCCTTTCCAATGTTATCAGCTATGCAGGGGCTCAACAGAAGTGAAGCTTTCCTGCTTGCACAAGCAAAACCACGACACAAGGCAGAGCTACCATTTCCATGAGTTCCACAGCAGTAAGAGCACTAAAGGCATGCAAACTGGCAGCTGTGACCCAAGCAAAAGTTTTTTTGAAAACCCCAAAACCTAAAGATGTTTTTAATTCCTCAAATAAGAAACAAAGCTCGTGGAATTCAGCCACAATTTCCTGTTTTCGACTTAAAATAAAATTAAAAAAAAATATCCCAGGCTTTATACAAACAATAACATAATCTATAAATTGGAACACAAGAGACATGTTAATTAACTTCCAGAGAGATTAATTCCCTATTGCAGGATCCAAAAATAGGCACTGCAGAACCTGCTGCAATTCTGAGCCCAACTTTGCACAGCAGAGAAGGGGAAAAAAGAAAACAAGAAAGAAACAAACAAACCCAAACAAAAACACAAGACCGACTGCAAACAACTATATTAAAGGGCAGTGTATGAATAAATACAGAAATATCTGGGAAGCAGCAGAGCGATGTTTTTCACTTGTAAGGACACGCTCCTTCACCCTGCCTTGAGTAGTTTTGGGCAGGGACAAGAGTAAGCTGGATGCAGGGGCTCAGCAGAGAGCCAGGACCAGCCAGGGCCACCCAAAAGTCTAAAGTGGCATGGACAGGAGGACTGCTTTTACTCCCCTTGCTTTGATAGCAAAAGCCATGTGAGTTCCTTGTTCCACACAGCTGCCAATGGCAGGGATCTCTTCCCTACAGCACAGGCAGCCTGGGATTCAGAGCAGAGCACCAACTCCTTATCTCCTTCCTCCTGGTGCCCTGCATGCTACCAGCCACCCACGCCACAGCACCCACTGACCCCAGGGGTCCCACTCAGGGAGGGAACAAAAGTGAGCCCAAGCTCCGCTCTGTTGTATTTACTGGGAAAGTCCTGAAAAAGGCAGGAATGATGCATCTGACTCCATGTTCTCAGAAGGCTAATTTATTATTTTCTGATACTATATTATATTAAAGAATGCTATTCTATACTAAAGAATACAGAAAGGATACTTAATGCTAAAAAGATAATAATGAAAACTCATGGCTCTTTCCAGAGTCTCAACACAGCTTGGCCCTGATTGGCCAAAGAGTCAAAACAACTCACAGCAGAATCCAATGAAACAATCACCTGTGGGTAAACAATCTAAACACATTCCACATGAGCAAAAAAGAGGAGAAGAAAATGAGATAAGAATTGTTTTCCTTTTCTCTGAGGCTTCTCAGCTTCCCAGGAGAAAAATCCTGGGCGAAGGGATTTTTTCAGAGAATGTGAATGCCACACTGCACCAAGAAGAAGCACACAGCTTAGTGTAATTTCACCTGGAAATATTTAAATGCCAAGATTGCATTTTGGTGGTGCTCTTCATTAGTGGGTATCTAACAGTGTGAGCAGTGATTATGCTGGGGCTGTGCTGATATCCTCTAGGGATTATGGCAGCACCAGTGAAGATGGACAGGAGTTCATGGTTCATTCCCAGGTGTGCTGAGCATCCCCAGATCATTTTGTAGCCAGGAAAGCTGGGCATTTTTGGTATTTTGGGTAAGTTGAAGGTGATTGGATTGAGTGGGCAGCTCAGTAGCTGTGTCTGTCTCGATAACTCCACTGGAGTCAATCACAAGCTCATGCTTTTCTTTCTTCTTCTTCTTGCCCCTTGCTAATGTGGGGCTGGAGCAGTGGAGCTGTGCTCAGGGGTGATGCTAGTGTTTCTTGTCATCTTTGTTGGGGGTTTTGTAAAGCCTCAGTAGCATGTCAATTATATATGATGGGTGGAAGCCTAATATTCTGTGATAATTAGAAGGCAAGTCTAGTGTGAAATTGGATTAGGGTCCGGCATTACAGTCTGGGATTCCTTTGGTAGTTGGTTCAGAGGAAGTCATAAAACTCCTTTAAAGATGACAGAGGCCCATGTGTGCTAGAGGGGAGGGGCAGACCACAAGGCTGAAATGCTTGCCCAGCTCTCAGGTCCTCAGCAGTGTTTGCCTCCTGCTCCTCCACCACCCAGCCTTACCCCAGCCTGATTTCTCATATGGGAGCAAAGTCCAGCAGTAACGTCTCAGACCATAACCACTTCTGGCTTGTTTGCTGAGCTCCGGTGAGGGGCTGGGCTGCGTGGGGAGCCTTTTAAAGAAATATCCACTCCTCACCTCCCAGTAAACTGCTCCTGAAGCTTTAGCTAGTTTTGCAGTTAGCTGTCCTTAAAGTATGAACTTGGTTGAGGCGAGGAGAAGAAGGCTGGGAAAGCATGCTAGACACCCAGAAACAGCATTTTGAAAAGGTCTTGGAAAATTGTTTGGTAAAGAGAACTGCTTTTAGATATCATGTAGCCCCTGAGTTTGCACTGCTCACTTAGTCATTTGATGAAAACTTGTTTTTCAACACATTGCAAATAGTTACTTGATTTAGAAGAAACTCTTGTGTGCCTGGAGTCTCCTAAATGCAGTGTTTCTGTTATGGCTTATATCATAAGTTTGCAAGATTGCATTTCTGAGTGCATTTGCTTGGATGTACAGATGGTAATGTCATGTACCATCACATTTGTCTTTAAACAACCACCTCCATTCCCCAGAGGTATGCTGTTAACCAGCCAAAGAGCAAGTATCATCTGTAATTTTTGGTGCCTTATTTCTCTCTCTGTGCTCATATGTATCATGAGGAAAATAAAGAAAAGTCTTGCTGCAAGAGGCCATGAGAAAGATCTGCAAATCCCTGTCAAGCTGTGGTGATGGTGCGCATATGCAGTAGATATTTGGAGTCAATCTCTGCTACTTGAGCTCTTTTTGCCATGCAGCCCCTGATGTGATGATTGCACACCCTGCCAAACAATTCCATAAAAAAGCCTAACTTGAAAGGAGGCTGTGGCAGAGTTATGTTTTTGCTGGGCTCACATGGTGATAAATTACAAAAGCTGCCGAGGTTTTCACACTCAACAGTAGATGAAGAGTTGCCTTGTATGGGCATTGTTTGATGAGTTTTAACTTGGGAAATAATTATTGCTGAATGTGTCCTTGACAGTGAGTGCACACCATGGGCGTTCTCTACATAATACACATAAACATTAGATCTCTGCTAAGTATGCCTAAATACACATATTTTTCACTCATTTTCCTTAGAGGAGTTCACTGCCAGATTGACAAAGGGTGTTGGCTTTGATCTTGGCTCCAGTCGGTGTTTGTGTGTTCATAACTGGTCCGTGCTCACATGGAGCTCTCCAGCCTTCCATTCCCCTGGTTGTAGCACCGTGGTGTTGGAAAGCTGTTTGATGGTCTTGCATCAGGGCCTGTCTGCATGGGATGAGTCTCATGGATGGATCCTGAATGGATCAGCTCTGCTAGCACATTTAAAAGGCTAGACATGAGATTTCTCACACGCTGTGCCAGTGTTGTTTGGATGTATTCTTTAGGGATGCGGTTGTGCTAAGGACAAACCTCTCTGTGGGAAAGGGAAAACTGAGGCCCCCAGTGACTTTCCAGTGGCATCTCCCACTGTGGCATAAGAAAACTGCAAGAAAAGCAGCCCACAGATCTAAACTTTCTGTTTTTTAAATGCTGGGTAGCAGAGTGCATCCTCCTATGATTAGCACTGAGTAGCCAGAGCTCTTCAGCTCCAGACAGAGCTCATTCTTGATCATGAGCCAAGACCACATAGTGCTGACATGACTGAGAAATATCTTCCATAATTAGATTGCTTGGTCATTCATTTTTGAATGTCTGAGTTACATTTTGGAGCATTATTTCTTAATGATCAACCAAATGGGATCTGTGCAAGCTTGATTTACTGTCAGTAGTGCTCTTGCTTGGCTTTGCACGTGTGTCCTGGGGAGACACTGTCAAATCTGGGACAAAGGGGAATAGAGGAAATGATTTTGCTTTGTAACATTAGGTTGGATGGTAACTGTAGTTCAGTTATGTTAATAGATTTGAAACAGATACCTGTATTTGTGAAATACTGGGCCTTTTAAAATAATAAATAAATTGGAGTAGCTGTTAAAACCACTCTATTGGGGATCACAGGGCATCTGTGGACAGCTTCAGAAGTGTCTGTGAAGTGTGACTAGGAAAAGAAATCCTGCTATCAGTAGGTCTGAATTAGCTTTGCTGCTGTTCATGGTTTATGTTGTGTCAGAGTCCTTAGTCCCGTATTGGAATTGGAGCAGAGATTCAAGGTGAAATAAAGCAGTGATGCTTGGGCATTTTCTTATTTTGATGCTTGCTGGTGAGGTGGGCTCAGAGAGGAGTGCCCAGGCTTGTTCTAGAATGGATTTAGTGGGCAGGATCTGAAAATCTGGGTGCACCCCTTCCTTTTTTTAAATTACTTATGAAGCTACCTGGAGCTGCCTCTCTTGGAGCCATGTATTTGCTGCTGGATGTACTCCTCTGAGACAGAAAGAGTAGTCTGGGGAAAAAAGATAGATCTGTAAGGAGTCAGTGACATTTTTCTGTGTTTTCAGAAAGCTGTGCTTAAGCAGTGCTGCTTCCCATAGCAGACTTCGAGCTTTCCGTAATTGAAGAGCAGTGGATGGTCTTGTGCAATAAATTAGCTGTGTCAGAATTATCTGCTGGTCAAGGTCTCTCTGAAATGCCACAGAAAACAAACAAACCCTGTAGCGCAACAGGGAAATAGATTTTAGGAGGAGAGGTTCTTAGGAACTATATATATAGAGAGAGATAAAAGTATTTGTGTCACTTTTTAAGATGGCCCTGAAGTATCTGTAAGGAGAGACACTGACCTTTCTGGCTGGGAAGTCACGCACAGAGATACAAAGGTTCACTATCTGGACAAAAGACATTGTTGAGAAATCTTCTACAAAGCAGGCAGAGCATCAGCCTGTTGTGTTAACCATGGGTAGGCTTTGAACTGTCCAAAACCTGCTTTTGTTTCTCTAAACCCAGTTTTGATGCTCTAGCCGGTAGGATGGATGGCTCTTCCTTAAATGTGTGGTGCACTGCCTGTCAGGAAGATGTTATTTTCTGCATGGGGTCTGACAAGTCCTTTGCAGCTCTGACAGGAGTCTCAGAACCTCCATGGTGGTTGGAGGTCCTTGGTGACTTCCAGGGTGGGAGCAGGCAGGGAAGAGCTTTCCCTTCTCCATCTGTTTGCTCAGAATGAAGGATAAGGTCTGGCAGCAGGATGTGAAATGGGAGAGAAGGCAGCAGCTTACATGTTGGCTGTGTCTTTTAAAATACCATCTTACTTGGAAACATGAGTTTCTCATCCTGACTGCTTGTTTTGATCATATCTTCTGTGTTGACAAAGATTTGCACAATTTGCCCAAGTTTGAACCATTTCAGCATCAGCCCACCTGCTTTGTGTTGGTGCTGTATTGTGGGGCCTGTCAGAGGGCTGGAGCTGAGGACTGCTGTGCCAAGGGTTTATCTTGGCCCACAAAAGTTGACAGTGGCATTTTACAGGTGGTGCTGGAAGGGGACAGCTTCATCCCACACTGCTGCAAGGCATCAAAAAGTAAATTATATGGGTCCAGATCCTATGTCCAGATTGTCTGAGAGATTTTGAAATGGAGCTGTTGGAGATACTGAAACACTTGGTGATGATCCCTCTGACCAAGTCAGCCAGATGAGTGATGACCAGATGACTCTTAGGAAAGAATTATCTTAAGGAAAAAAAATCTGTTTGAAGTCTCCAAAAACAAACCCCCTATTTCCTCCAGGATGATGACAGAAAACTGCAGAATTAGGAGCCAGGAAATATGAAGCATTTTCATGAGCCATTGCATAAAGCAAGTATAATTTAGTGTCAGTGACAACTGTGCTTCTGAGAGAGACTACTTCTCCTCTGATAATTGGACTGGGGAGGGGTAAAGAAAAAAGCACTTGTCTGGACAAAAAGGGCCATTGCCACTGATGTTGTGTATTAACTGAATGAACTGTGGAAGTATTTAAAATACTCAGCAAAAACTTCATGCAAGTTACCACATACAGTATATCCATATACAGGTAAATTTTCTGGTTCTTCAAATTATACTGTACAGAATGAGTATTTCTTTATTCTGTTTATTAACTGAATAAGTAAGAGAACACTTTTTAATGTTCTCTCATTTTACAAGTGTTGCTATAAAGTTTCTCTAAGTAATCAGGTTTTGATGTGCTTGGCCCAGCACTCGCAGCGGGAGAATCTCCTATGAAGTAAATGGTGCTGCAAATCACACACCCTGCCTCATGAGACCTCTTTTCTCTGGCACAGAAAGTCCTTTTAACTTGGGATATTTTCTTCTCTGCTTTTCAGGTGACCACTTGAAAGTCTGCTCGCAAGGCTACACATGCTGCTCCCAAGAAATGGAGGAGAAGTACAGTCAGCAGAGTAAACACGACTTCAGAAATGCCGTCGTAGAGCTTAGCAATCACCTACAAAACATGTTTAGTTCTCGATACAAGAAGTTTGATGGTAAGTGCAGAGACCTTGAACTTGCTTTCCTTGGGATAAAAATGTGAAAAATCTCCATCCTGTTGTTTCTGTGCAGTTTTTCTGCTCTGTCTCCCCCTTTGCTGGGAAAGTTCATGACTCGGCTCAGAGGGCAGAGCATGCCTTGTTTTGCAATCCTGTGAGAGAGAAGTATTTGCTGATTATGGCTGCTTGTTTCCCAAAGAGAGAGATCTTTCTTTCTGATTAATCTTTTGAAAAGCCATTTTGTTCTAATGTAAGATTGCAGTTGGTTTTCTTGGTACATCCCCGCAGTGCACGTAATTGTAATGTGCAGGTCTTGCAGCCCCGATCCACAACAATGCTGCTCTTTCCCAGCACGTTGTGAGCCCACAGGATTTGTATCCATCTCACTTTTAGCCTTTGGGGCTAAGCAGAGCAGCAGATAAACACAGTGGTTTTGTGTGGAGGCCGAGGGTTCAAGTGTGATGCAGGGTCAGAACCATAATGAACAATCTCGGCTGAGTTCCCATCGCTGGAGTGATGCTAACTGCTGACAGATAAGCAAATGACTGGTCTTGGTATTGCCCTTGGGTTCACATGTGTCCTGTCAGACTGGCTCTCCATAGGGCATGCCTGGCTCATGGGAGCTGCGGGAAGAAGCTCCCTTTAGAGGTAGCTGGCACACAACCAGCACTCACCTTGTAGCCAGGTGCTTTTCCTTTGAGAGCACCTCTGCAAACAGCCAAAGTTGATGCCTGGACACTGGGCACAGCACCTGGCTGAGGTCCCAGGGCATTTCTTGGTTTGCTTCTGAGCCCTTGGTTGGTTCCTGTGGGTCTTTGTAGGTGCCTCAGGGCTCCTACAAAGGAGCCCACTCCTACAGTGCAGCCCCCATTGCCTGGGCATCTGGGGAGGAAGAGCAGGATGTCAGGCTGCTGCTTGGGTTGTCCTTGTTGGCTGGGGGAGTGAGGTGGCAGCCAGCTGCATGTGGAAGTGTCTGATAACTCAAGTGGACTGGGTTGCTCACACAGTTCTGCTTGTACATCACCAACATGCTCTGTGGTAGAGTTCCCCCATGCAGCTCCTCTGGACATTTGTTCCCTTGTTTGGTCATTGCTTCAATGTGAGTTTTCTATGAGTATCTCAAAGTCTGTGCCTTGAACCTCATAGCAACCTCCTCTGCACTACTACAGCAGGTAGCAGCCTCTGCTTTCAAAAGGGGTTGGCGCTAGGGTGAGAGAAAAAATCCCTGGGTATGAAATTGCAGTGAGTCAAAGTAGAATTATGCAATCATCTTGATAGCATCTAAATCTGCTGGCTAAATATTTCCCTCTTAACCTCTGTTGTCTCTACCTGCTGGTACACCAAAGGGGTGATAGAGGGAGAACCAAAGTGTCTAGACTTGCAAGCTTATTAAATGCAGAACAAGACACTTAATGAAATCCAGCCCGTAGATAAGCCCGTTCAAAGAGACCAGAGGAGCAGCATCTGCTTCACCTTAAATGAACGATGAGGCTTTTTGAAATGCTGCATTGGGAACAAAGAGCATGCACAGGTCACTGTGTTAGCATCCCTGACTGGAGCAGACATCCTGAGAGGTGCATCTGCCCCTCTGTGGGAGGAGGGATGGCTGCAGGGCCTGTGTGAGGGCAGGGGGACATTAGGCCAAGCTGAGATGGATGCCTGTCAGAGCACAAAGATTCAAAATAGTTGAGCTTTGGAAGGGAGCCTGCACAAACTTTTCTGTCTGTGCTCTGTGGTTCTCCTGTCAGCCACTCAGCATATTCTGAGCTGGTCTCACTCTCACTTTAGCCTGGCAAGTCTGGGAGGGGATGGTGTTGTTCAGCTGTTCCTGAAAGCTGGGTTTAGTGTGCCTGACCTGTCCCTCAAGGGTGTGTCTCTGCTTCATCTGAAACTAACGAAGGAGAATTGGCAACCTCCTCAGCCTGTCCCAAAGCCTAATGACTCTGTCTTTGAGTGCTAATATCAGAACTAAATCTTCATTTGCTGCAGACAAAGCTGATTTAGGGATTTTTTTAATCTCACCTGGGGTGGAAGTAGAGATGAACTGATTACCACCCTCCATCATTTACCTCTTGGGAGGCTTTTAATCATGACTGCCTCTCTCCCTCCAGCCCAGTCACCTGGAGGCTGAAGGCACACCTTCCTCCTGGTTGCTGGAGCAGGTTGAGGAGTCTCTTCACTGAGGTCCTCAGGCTCTTCTGTAAAAGTGTTGGAGTTCCATGCCCTAGACTGCTGTGTTTTGTTTGTTTAAGAGCCTGCTGTTGAATGTTTGGCTGCTTGTGGGGTCGCATTTCCTTCCTTTGGTCTTGGTGCTTGGTCATCAGATCAACTGTGGTCAGTTGTGTCTTGCACATTTGAGTTTCTCTTGCCCAGCATGATTTATCCCACACTTTTTGATCTAATGTACCCAAACTACAGGAAGGAGAGGCAATCAAGACCTGTATATTTGTCCTGATCCTTAGGGATGAGACTGGAAAAGGACACCATCCCTTCCAGAGCTGCTCTTCTGCATGAACCCAAGCTCTGATTTTACTATTTGCAGCTCTTCAGGGCTTCTTTATCACTTGTAGCGAAATCCATTCAAATGGAAATAAAACTGGCAAAAATGAGCTGTACACCTTCCTTAGTTTAACATGAAATCCTCTGTGCTACAGCTGTGCAGAGTGACTGAGTAGGCAGCGTGAGTTACTACAGAGACCAAATTCACTTCGAGGGGACACTTCTCTTGAGGGGTGACACATCCCCAGGCTGCGATCGGCCACTCCAGGGTGCAGCCCAAACAGCAAACCCTGTCCTCCAGCCCTTTGGAAATCTTTGTTGTGGGTTCTCTGGCTGCTGATCTCCCAGCCTTGACATTCAGGTCTGGGAGGAGAGGCAAACCTGTCCTGTCTCCGTTATGTGCTTGACCTTTGCAGCAGTTGCTGCTGCAGAAGGACAGTCCAAGTGGCGGCACATCCTTTGGATGGAGGCTGGGATGCCCTGTGGCTTCTGGAGTGTTTGCTTCAGCTGTTGCTGGAGCACTGTGTGCTGTTGGAACTGTTGCCAGAATTGCTCTGATCTGACACCAAAGCCGTTCAGAAATGGATTATCTGTTCTTTAATCAGGAGCATGGAACAATCTGCTGATTATCCACCCCTAAAGGGCTGACCAGGAGTCATTTCAGCTCCCAGTGCATAAAGTGACAGCATCAGATCCTCCTGTGTGTATTTGGTTTGCAGGCACTGGGAGAACTTGTGAGCTCAGGAGTCCCATATCTTACATATCCTGTCTAAATATTTGCTTACAGTACAGGTATGTATGTCCCTGGAGGTCTCTCCTGTTGTAATTTAAGCCACTAGCCTGATGCCAGCATTGCAGTAAGAGATGTATTTTCAGCAGCAAGAGAAATGCTTTTTTGTTAAAATAAAAAATACTTTGTGAGTTGTTGGATCCACCATTGCTAAATGATTTTAGAGGTGAAGATTTGCTGGTTAATCTCAGATATGTTTATGACCTTCACTGAGAAATTAGTGGATAAAATTCTCTGGCCATGTTAGTGTCTCCCTCTGTGACAATGACATTAATGGGAAAGCTAGAACTGACTGTGGGGACATCTCATACCATAGAAGCAGCTATAGCAATCAGGGATTTAAACACTCCCTCCCTTTTTTAAAATAAAATCTCTTGTGCCTTATCTTCACAACTTAGTGCCCTCCCCTTCACTCTCTTGGGGATTAAGAACATTATTAGAATTAATGGTGACATTAAGACTGCATAAATGCTTAGTTCCATGTATTAAATTTGAACTTTCACCTCTTTTGCCCTTTGAGGCTGAAGTTTTCCACGCCAGGGTCTGTGCTAGCCAACAGTGCTTTGGGGAAACTGCTCAGCTGTTTTGAGGAATTGGAGCCAGGACAGGACATAGCCCATAACTCTTCTGCAGTGTTTCCGCTGTTCCGTTGCTTCCTAGATAAGATGTTCTTACTTTTCACTTTTTAAAGACACATCGTGAATCTCTTGGGAGATGTAACTGTTGTGCCAAGCCCTTTTCTGGGGGCAAAAAATAGAGGGGCTGCTGAGTCCCACAAGCTCCTTGTTTTTCCTGCCCCTGTATTTCACAAGCTGTTGCATTTAAACCAAGTTGTGTCCCTTTCTTTTGTGCACTCCAGACTTCGGCAAGGCAGCAAACTTCTGCAGCCCTCATTGTGCAGGAGGGAAGTGTGTGAGGGGTCTGTCTCTGGGCTGGGCTGGCAGTAGGTTTGGTGTTCCCAATGCCCAGATGACAGAAGGAGTTGTATCAAATGGTAGAGCCCACGCCAGCATCTGGGAAGTGATTAAATGCCAAGAGTTCAGTTTCTGATCCAATCTCTCTGGATTTTCCATTAGCATTTAAGATAAAACAAATAGAGAAGTGTAAATTGAAACCCTTTAGGGACAATAAGTGGAAAGAAACCAAATCCAAGAAGGAAGAGCTGGCCAGGGGTCCCCAAGTCCATGGTGCACACGATCCCTCTGCTGTACAGGGAGCGGGCAAAGGGGCTGGAGAGGGATTCCTGTTTGTGGGTTCCGTGTTTGTATTGGGCAGGGTAGCTACAGGTACAAAGTGTGATCATGATGAGTATCTTTGAAGCATCCCAGGGTGCCCTTGACCAAAGTGTGAGCCCTGTGTTACTCCTGGGTGTATGAATTTCTTCCAATAACTGGCATGTGGCTGAATCCAGGAGACTGGTCAGAAGAACATTGGCCAAATAGCTTCCAAGCTCTGCTGAAACTGGAGGAAAAAGCCTGTGATTAATTTCAGAATTTAGTTTTTGTTGTTCAGACAACCCTTTGCTTCCAGCTGCTATCTCCAGAAGTTACCAGGGAGGTGTGTTAGTGCAGTGGGATGCATAGCTGGGATGTATTAATAACTTGGAAGGACACAGAGGGGACAAGAGAAAGCTTTTGGTGGTTTCCTTTCTGCTGCTTCAGGCAGTGTGGAGGCAAACAGTGAAAGATGAGCCCCACAGGTGCCCAGCCTGCTGCTCCTATAGTTAGAATTTGGCAGCCCATCGGGGTGCTCTGCCTTACCAAAATAACTGCCCTTTGGGGACCTTCATCTCACATTAACTCTTTTACTGGAAACTGCCTGTGAGAGCAGAGACCTGGGCCCTCATCCTGCTCCTTTGGCAGAGTCCCCCATGTCTGTGGCACCCAGGCCCATGGGGTCAGTACTGGCTGCAGCATGTTCGTATCTGCAGGAGGCAGCTCCAGGTGTTGGCACAGCTGGAGCACTGAGTGCTGGACCTCTACTGTGCCAGAGCTGCATGGAGTTTGAGCTTCTGAACAAACCTGTGTGGTGGGAGAGCTCTCCCCTTGCCACCCACCTTCAGGTGAGTGCACTGATGACCATGGCATCGTTAAGGCACAGATAATAGGGTGGTTTGGTTTTTGCTGACCCACTCACAGTGAGGTGAAGGTGCAGCCTTGTTCTGCCCTCCCCAGAAATGGATGGCACCAAACCTCACACCAACCAGGGCTGAAAATGCTGGGAAGATTTACTCAAAGAAGCTGTTGTGGAGAGGCAATCCTTTGGACTTGGTTTCAGATTGCTGCTTCCCAAGGATAGGGAGGGAGTCACTGAGGAGAAGCTGGAGGGAGCAACCACCAACACACTTCCTTTAGAAAATCCCATTTGTGGGCTCTTTGTTTGTGCTTTCCCACTCAGTGCAACAGCAATGAAACAAATTGTCTCCTGTCTGTGCCTTGGATGGAAGTTTGTTTATTCTTTGTTTTTGTTCAACTGGCTCCTCTCCATCTGGAGGTTTTTAAGGACGTACATACACCACCATGATTTTTAGTCTTGTTCATTGAGAAGGGTGGTGCTTGTCTGACAGTGGTAAGAACCAGACCTCTCTTTTGGGAGGATTGGAGAGATCCTAAGGTCAAGTTCAAGTTACCACAGAAGTAGGAAATCTCATGGGGTGAAGTGAAGGGGGTTCCTGCCCTGCTGGTTAGGAGAGGAAAAAAAAATATACTAGATCTTGTAACTTAGCAAAGACTTCAGCAAGGAGCAAAAGCAGTTAGTATATGGGCTTGCGGGGATGAAACACTCTTATGTGATCTCAGGTCAAAGCAGTTCTGCTCTTAAGGTCACAAGTAAACTGCTCTTATCCTTTTGGCTTTTTTTTCCCGAAAGCAAAGATGCAGGCAACAGTCTTTGTACATGGCTACAGGAAATGTGCCTGGTGCTCTCTGGTTACTAATTGCTGTCAACCAGTCAATGAGCTATTGTTTGTCTGTTTAAAATTAACTCTCTCTTCCTCCTTCCTGCACAAAGGAGCCACCAAGCCTATGTGCATAGCCCTGGTAGCTGCTGCCCTGGATGCCCATTTTGGTGGTGGTGGTTTGGCTTGGGGGTGTGATAACCCACTGGTGCAGGGCTGGAGCTGTTTCATTAGTGTTTAATGTACTGTAATGTCTTAGTGTCCAGCCACTCAGATGCTGGCTGAGCAAGTAAGAGGCAGCCCCAGCTGGAAAGCTCTCTGTGCAAGTGTCATGAGATGAGGGTAACTGAGGTAACGGGAACAAGAAAGACATCCCCTCTGTTCAGTAGTGCAGGCCCTCCTCACACTCTGACAGCAGTAGGAAGGGAGGCTTGGGAAAGCATGTACCTGTGAAATACCTTAGTGAGTGTCCCAGAAAGTTCCTTTGTGTTGGGAGGGTGTGGGAGGCAGCCTGAAGGAGCTCACCTGCAGGTGAAGTTTGAGCTGGGAACTTGGTGTATTGGTACCAAATGGATGTGGGGCAGAGGCTGAAGCACCTGGGAAATCACAGGTGTGGCTGAAGAGATTGAGGAATGGGTACAGTGAAAATTAGGTATGGGGGGAGTAGAGGGAAGAGCAAATAATGGAGAAAGAAGAAACAGCTGCAGGGAGGTGCAGTGAGGAAGAGTTGTTGAAAGGAGGGGGATATAAGTGCTGGAATGATGGACTTGCTGCCTGGGGAGGGGGCAACACAGAAGCAGGGGGAGAAAGCTCAGCATAGCTGATCCAAAATGGGATGTGTGAGCAGTGACAGTCCCTGGAACCAGGAATGAGGAGGCTATGAAGTCTGAGCTCATCCTGCTGCATGGATGTGGCAGAGCAGGATGGACTAAGAAGGGACCCAAGGGCATTTCTCACTGTTTGCCTAGTTTGTGGCATGACTGGTACATACAGCAGGATGCAATGTGCTGCTGTTTGTTTCTTGGATCACAGACAGCCATCTCCACATTGTCCTCCTCCTTCATTGCCCCTTAATCTCTAATAAGCTCAGTGTCAGTGTGATGGTGCTACCCAGTGCTGCGTGTTGTCTTTTGCCCTGCTCTTCTGGGCTCCACTAGCCCCACAGTGCTCCAGAAACCAGAACTTCTAGATATCTTGTTTTTGGTGGTTTTGGTTTTTTTAACCTATGAGGCTGTGACCTAGTTGTTTATGTTGTCTTGCCTTTCACTAATCAAGCAAAGTTCAGGGAGATGTTGTTCCTCCCAGCTCTCAGCATTCACATATTGTGGCTGTTGCTGTGACACTGGCAAGATTTAAGCCTGTGCTTCTTCAAGCCCTGTGAAAGAGTTCTTCCCATGTCAATAAGTGCTAACACATGTTTGAAAACAGGACAGATAAACAGCTTGTGGATCTGCCCTGCCCTTCTGAGTTCATATTCAATAAATGTGTTAACACTATGTGTTCATCGGTTTCTCAACACTTCCGGAAAAAGGTTGTTAAGCTAGGATTTGTTTTTCCCTGGTGGAAATTACAAACGCTGTATGTGCAATAAAGGAAGTGAAGACATATTAAAAATAATGAAGCACATTCAGAAAAAAATAATTGCTTTTCTCCCTTTGGACTAGGTGGCATGGCTGTGGATGGCTTCAGCCTCCAGGTGAAGAGAGCTGAGAAACATTTGTCTCTTTTCTCCCAAATTCCTTTTATCTGTCTGGATTGACTTTTGCTTTAGACAGTAGGAGCACCTGCAGGGTGGAGTTTGTATCTGCACCTCTGGAAAACCCAGGGACAGAGCCAGCCTGTCCACAGCACAGCCCGTGGGGCCGTGGCTTGGGCAGGAGCATTTGTCTGGGAATCCATCTTGCTGTTGCGGACATTTTATGAGTAAACCTTTTAAGGAGAAAATATAATTAATCTCTTTGTGGCAGTGTTCTCTTGTACATACTAGAAAGCATAATTGTCTATACAGACAAGCAAATTAAAGGTTTTGCTAAGACAGACGGCCCTTAATTAAGCATAATCTGTACAATATATTAAGAGTATGCTCAAATGCTGGGTGGCAAATTATCTGAAACTAATTAATTGTGCCCATAAAAACTCAGCATGTTCCACATGCGTGCTTGAACCTGGTTTTATTTGTTTTTTAAGGTGGTTGAGTAATTGCACGTCTACCTTGGATCTGTTTGTGTAGTTGATTTTCAAACCTCAAACAGAACAAGACCAATTGAAAACTCAGCTCTTAACTAAGGAAACCTGGCGCATGGGAAATGCAGCATGTCTGGTGGCTTTTGGGAGCAGAAAGGCATCCCTGGTGTCCTTTTGGAAGGGCCCCAGCACACCTGAACATGGCCAACAGAAGGGTGTCTGTAGCAAGCACATTGGCTCAGCAGCCTTGCTGAACTCTTGCATAAGACTTGACCTTTTTTTGCACTGCAGTTAAGTTTCCTTTGTTCTGTAAAACGTGGAGGTTTTGGGTGCTGAGCCCTGGGTCGCTGATGATTTGACTCTTTGCAGTGGCTACAAGAGCTGGAAGTGTGGTGCTGTGGAGCACTGTGCCTCTCTGAGTGAAAGTATTGCCTGAAATAAATGTGTTTTGCTCCTGAAGATAAAGAAATTGAAAGCACAGCTTTGCACTCTGGCCGTGGTCAGCTCTGGATTCAGCCCTGAGGACTCTGCCTGGGGAGGCTGAGGACACCAGTGCTGGGGTCCTGACACAGGGCAGGTGGTGGCAGGAGGCAGCTCAGACCAGGCAGTTTTTTCTCCTTTTTCCTTTGTTGCCAGCGCATGTACGGAAGTGCCAAACCTGTCTGTGGGTGAAGGGGAATGTGCCCCTTTGATGTGTTCATCTCATTTCCAGGAGGTGCCTTTGATTTAGGTAGGACTGTGCCCTGCAGCACTGGACTCTCCTCAGCAAAAGCCCTCTTGTATGAAAATCCCGCTCTTGAAATATCTGAAAATGTTAGCACAAGGAATAGGAAAACACTGCATCCCTTCTTACTTTTAAAAACCAACCAAACAAAAAATAATATTTTCAGGTGACACCTATGAATCCAAGATCAAAAATATATTGGGTCTGAAAGTCAAAAGAAGTAGATGTGTTGTCTGGAGGTGGGATTTACTCTGTCTTGCAGTGGGTGGAGTGAGTGGATTGTGTTTCTTCAATTAGCTCATGTATCTGCAATTTGGAAGAAAGATTGTTTTGAATTATTCTGGCAGTGGAATCTGATGTCATGTGGAAGCACCTTGGGGAGATGCAGTGCTCTCCTGCACTGGGTTACTGGCAGGGCTGGTCTGCCCTCAAGCTGCAAAGAGGTAATACATCTTATTATCTGGGAAAAAAAAGGAAATTGCCTAGTAACTATGGTTATGTTTCTTAATGTGCTCTTTTAAAGAAGGATTTGTTCAAAAGCAGAGACTTTTTTCCCCAGGATTTTTATTGCAGAGGTGGCACATATGTCACATCCTGACTTTCTTACCATTTCCTGACATCTCTAGGCTTTCCCCAAGTAGTGGGCATTGAAATTCTACTTTGAAATAAAAAATGTTAAAAGAATAAACAGAACCCAGAGTTGTAGATTGCCTGACTGCAGATTACTGCCTTTTCTGCCTCTTATAGTTAATTGCATTGGAAATGTCATCTTCCTTTGAACATCAAAGCCTGTAGCATGCACAGGATTCATTCTGCAATACTGACAAATTTTAAAATTGTTTCTTGACATTAAGAAAGGTTTTGTGGCTCTGGTCCCACAGTGCTGGTTCCCTCAGCCTGGAGCTCGTCCTCCTGAGCATCACCTTGAGTGAGAAGGTGACTTTGCATCAGCAGGACTTGGCTGAGGTGTGTTGAAGGATGGCCTTGCTCCTTGGTCAGGTTGGACCAGAGCTGGCTGTGCCATGTTATCCCAAAGCCTTGTCTGTGGTTCATCCTCTCTGTGCAAGCCAGCCCTCTCTGCAGGCTCTGCTCTCAGTCAGGAGAGCCAGGGGACGTGGAGCCACGTGCTGCTCTGGCAGGTCAGTTTGTGAAACCCTTCCCAACTGTGTATGTGCCTGTTTGTCGACAAGAGGGGCCAGCCCTTGTCCAGGGAGTTTAAACAAGATAACTGGAGGGAAGAGAGAGCCTGCCATCTCTCCAGATAGCAGTGGCTGAGGGAGCACTGGCAAACTATGATTTGTCGTCTGTGAAAAATGTTTGCATTTGACAGCTTTTCACAGGAAGCCTGTCAGAGTGATAATTTAATGAGTACAGATTGCTTGCAACACAGCTGTAAAACGTGCTTTTACAGTGCTGTAAAATAAGCAACCGAGGCCTTTGTGTGTTTGCTTTGTTTGAGAACAAGTCAACTTCTAATACAAATGAAAGGTGGTCATTTATTTTACCCAGCAAACAGTCAAGACGTAAGAGAGGAACCTGCCATTTTTCTTCTTGTGCTGGCAAGGTTAATGCTGGGTTATGTTGGTGTTTGCTAATCAGCTCATTTCTGTGAAGGAGAGAATTAGTATCTAATTAGATATAGCGAGTTACTAGTCAGATTAGCATTTAACTCATAAAAACGCCTTTCAAGCTTTTTTCTTTTCCTTGCAGGCATCTATGCCCATAGTTTGCACAGAGAAAAGACTAATGTTCCTTGTGGCGCCCGAGCTGATTTCTTGATGTGGAGATAGAAACTGAGGATGCAGACTTATACTGTGCCAATAGCTACACTAAAATGCATCTATAGATATAATTTAATTATATCTATAGATATAATTATATATCTATATAGATATATAATAATAATAAAACTCGTAACCTGCTGACCAGGTTACGAGTGCTGTGCATTGCATGGAGGAAGATGCTATGCACATCCCACTGCTGGGTCCATCCATGTTTGCTGGTGTTGAGTGGCCCTTCATCCCCAGTGCCATGCTTGACATCACCCCTCCCCTCCATCCAACCCCACCTCCACCCCAGGAGCCTCGAGGTGCTGGCAGTGGCACCCACGGACCCTGCCACAGGCGCCAGGGCATCTTGTCTGGCATGTCCAGGGATACAGGCATGTGCTGGCAGGGGTGGTGCTGACTCCAGGCTGCAGACACAGCCTCCTCTGCCCTCCTTCCCTTCTTCTTTGGGAAGTGGCACTTGAGAAGGGGAGTTTTCTGTCCATGAAAATGGGGGTTGAAGCTTGTGCTAGAGAAAGCAGCACTGTGCATGCATGCTGCCTCCTTCAGCAGTGCTGCACTGGGCTTTTGGAAATGCCTGGCTGTGGTGGGAAGTTTTTGTTTCCTTTATTTGCCTTCCTTTTGGGCAAGGAAAAGCTGCTGGCTGGAAGGCTGCAGGTGTGCAGGTATTTGCTGCTAATTAGATTGCAGGATTTTCTTCATGATAATTAATGAACGTACCTGGTTCAAGCCCACATGAAAAATTGCTAAGAGATTAAGAGCTCTAAAGCCTGGATGCACTTTATTCAACTTCTACTTTGGAGTTTAACCAATAAAATGAGTTTGGTCAGGAGAATAAATTGGTTATGGTAATATGGATGTATTACTTAAGATAACTTTCTTGGCTTAAAACATTGCTTGGGCTTCTTTAGACTGACGGTTGGAGCTATCTGGTAGATTTGCCATCAATATAATTTTAAAAATCTAATTATTTTTGAAGAGTTTGCTGATGCATCTATCAGGTTTTGTGCCTGGTACAGAAGTATTTAAATAAACAACTTATTTGGTGTTAATAAAAGGTCTGAGCAAAGGAAGGAAGTGAGCCTTCAAAATGATTAAGTGAATTAGAAATTAATATACACCAAGCTAATCTCTATAGTATAAACTCAACAGAAAAAAATCTTCCTGGAGAGGAAATGCCAGTCATGGGAACGAAAGTGGAGGTTCCTGCTGATATTGGACAGAGGACGTGTTGGGTGTTTGAAATCAATCTCCTCTTCCCTGGATCATTTCTCTTGTGCTCCTAAGAGGCTGCATTATATACAGCCGTGTCAGGCATTGAACCCCATGACTTTGTTCATCAGGAACTCATGGAATGTTACAGTTTTTCCAGAAAATGTTTTCTGTGTTAGGCTTTGTTTGTACTGGAGCACTTTGAAGATGAAAATCTGAACTTCAGCATACTTTTAATGTCTTTTAACAAGGTTTAAATTCACACTGGGCCAAAATATTTCCCCCCCCCCCCTTATAACAACTTCTAGCTCTAAGCATTGCTCCTTTGAGGATTTAGAAAACCACAGAGGCATGTTTTATTAAAAAATATTTATTGAATATGAGTCACAGAAAAGCAGAGGTCAGAATCCTCAATTGCTGGTGGCATGCATAAGATAATCTGCTTCCTCACCCTGCTGCTTCTGCTCCCTGAGGTGCTGGTGCTCCCTGTGGGGCTGGAGCAAACAGGCATGGGAGGCTTTGTCCCTGTGGCACCCACCTTGCTCTCCTTAGCTGCCCCCAAGGCCATAGAGCAGGGAGTTTTCTTCCAAAATGGCCCAAATGCTTTTGGCCTGCTGGACCCCTCCCCTATATTTTATTTTATTTTATTATTTTATTTTATTTTATTTATTATTATTTTTTTAATTTTTAATTTAATTTACTTTATTTTTATTTTTAAAATTTTATTTTAATTTTTATTTTATTTTTTATTTTTATTTTATTGTAATTTATTTTAATTTATTTTATTTATTTTTAATTTTTTTTTATTTAATCTGATCTATGCCAGATTTCCAAGGCAAAGGCTTTGTGGCAGGGTAGTTTGTGCTTAAGCCCACGTGTCAAGGTTGTGGTGATGAATTCTTGGAGGATGTGTTCTTTAAACTGCTTCTGCAGTGGTATCAGCATTGGTTCAGCCTGTTATCAGTGTTGGGGACACATGTGGCACTGCCAGGACATGGCAGCAGCCACTCTGGGCTGTCCGGTGCTCCCAGAGAGTGAACCAAAGTGGGGATTTGCGTTTAGAAAATGACAAAGATCACAAACCCTGTCTGTCCTTTGTCATTTGAAAATCTCTTAGTATTGTGCCAAGTGTTTAGCCCTTAGATTTTAAGCAAATTCTGGTATATTTGTGGGGGTTTTCTCACTGCCACAAATATCTGAAGCTCCTTCTGCGATCAGGACCAGCTGGGTAAGTGGTCAGGCCTTGCCCTGAGAGATGATGAACTTGCAGGATGGGAGAAAGAACCTGCAGGTAGATTTTTTAAATTTGTTTTTAAATATATTACATTTTTTTCATTTTTGAGTCTGGTTTATGATAATCTTGGAAAATGAATTGTCAAGAACTAGAAAGAAGGACTAATTTGTGCAAAACATCTGTTTCACAAAACCACCTTTATTCTTTCCAATATGTTGTTCTTTGAAATTACGTCTTTTAAGATGCCTAAATGGAAACATCAGAAACTTTTGCACTTTTTTTGTCTTTTTTGCTGACTCTTAATCATGATATTCATATTTGTATCAGGAGATATTTCACTCGTAAAAGTCTTCCGGTCTATAGAGAGTTTTGGGGATTGGCTTATGAAGAGTAATCAAAAATTTTGAGATACAGACATGGTTTGGAGGTGTAGGCATGGCAGATTTCTGGGAGAGTCCTTTAATTTTCCATTTCAGTTTGATGATGGTCTTATAGTGCTAATCCTCCAGGTAAGCAGCAGTTGTAGGAGTGTGTGAACACACAATAGGTATAGGTCCTTGGACACCATGGCTCCCCACCTAACAGACATGACTCTTAGGTAGACTGATGTGCTGCTGGTTGAGGATGGGTGTGTGGAGCTCTGTGTGTGACATGCGGGGTCACTCTTAGGAGATCACAAAACCTTTCAGGCTCAGGGATGCTGTCTTGGTGGGAGGAAGGGGTGGTGGTACATTAAATGTGATGTCTCTGTGCCAGGCCACTGGCCAAGCCTGCTGACTATTGGTGGGGTTTCAGATTTGGTGGCCCTTGCTTTTTGGCTGTGTGGCAGCTCCTGTGGTCAGGGCATGGGGTTTTCACTGCCCGTGTTTACCGTATCTCCTCTCCCTCTTTCCTAGAGTTCTTCAAAGAGCTCCTGGAGAACGCAGAGAAGTCTCTGAACGACATGTTTGTGCGGACGTACGGCCGGCTGTACATGCAGAACTCGGAGCTCTTCAAGGATCTCTTCGTGGAGCTCAAGCGCTACTACGTGGGCGGCAACGTCAACCTGGAGGAGATGCTCAACGAGTTCTGGGCGCGCCTGCTGGAGCGCATGTTCCGCCTGGTCAACCCCCAGTACCACTTCACGGATGAGTACCTGGAGTGTGTCAGCAAGTACACAGAGCAGCTGAAGCCCTTCGGGGACGTGCCCAGGAAGCTCAAGCTGCAGGTGACGCGCGCCTTCGTGGCCGCCCGCACCTTCGCGCAGGGCCTGGCCGTCGCCAGGGACGTCGTCAGCAAAGTGTCCGTGGTGAGCTCTGTGCCCTGAGTGTTTGTCCTCGTGTGTGGTGTTATATTTTAGTTAAATGGTGTGCTCTATCTCAGCCCTCGAGTTTATTCCAAGCCTGTGATCCTCCCCTGAAGTATCATGGATCTGTAATCCCATTGGCCCAAGTCTTATTCCGTGCCCACTTTGAATCTCCCTGTTAAGCTGTGGGGGGAGACCACAGAGTTTTCTCTTGGCCCTTGGCTCTCTTGGCCCTTTTCCTCCCTAGGCTCTCCCTCTCTCCCCCTCCCTCCCCCTTTCCCCCTTCTCCATCAGAAACCGTGCTGCTCCCCAGGGTGGGACCCCCAATAAACCCTCATCTGGTTAGCACCCTCAGAAGCCATGTGGAGTCTCCTTGCCTGCCTGCTGCTACCAGCGAACATGCAGCTTAGGGGGCCCCCTGGAGACCCCCCCTAAATGAACTGCTACACGCATGTCCCTTGGAGCATGATGGGCAGCATCTCTCCCTGTTGTCCTGTACCTAAAGGTGGTGGTGGTAGTTGAGCATGGCTGGGACCCAGCCCCATCTCTGTTGAGGGGTAGAGTCACATTCTGAGGACACCGCAGCCCAGTTCCCCAGGTGGATGCTTTCCTCCTGTCTAGAGAACAACAACAGCAGGAAATTAAATGCTTTCTGCAGTGGAAATAACCATGTTTGCTTGTGTAATGGTCATATGTTCTTCTTAATATTGCCTTTAAATTACAGTGAGTCAGAGATGCTACAGGCGTCTATTATGGAGCAGCTGATGATTTTCTCCTCGCTCCAGGGCATGGGGAGAGGCAGTTCACATGAGCAAACAGCACTTTTGTGACAACAGTAAGCTTGAGCCATCTGCACAGGGCAGAAGCCACTTATACTTGGTGCCACACATGCAGCACAAGTTAGACTTCAGAGTTTTTCTGTAAAGTCACTTTTTGGGGTAATAAAAGAGCTGTGATGTATTGGTTACTTAAATGTTTACCTCCCTCTTCATATAAATCACTTTGGAGTTGTTTAGTGGGGTGACTGCTTTTTTGACATGAGATTTGTCTTTAATTTTAGTCTGGGTTGTATCATATAGGGAAGAGTCAATAATCCCCTTGAAGTGATTATGTAAGATAACAAATATTAGTGATTTCCTTTTAACAAACTCAGCTCATTTCCTGTGGGCTGTGGAAGATTTATTGTAATCATTTAATCGGGCAGAGAGACGTTTACTTTCTCTCTACCTGGTTATGGAGTAATAAAATGTGAGGCTGAAAGAGCAGGCAGGAGTTTGAATCACCCCAAGTGCCAGGAAAAAAAAAAAGAGAATAGCTGTTCAGATACTATTAGAAGCAGAGTGCAGTTCTGTAGGCAGCACAAACAGCATCCTTAAATGAGATAATCATTCAAATTTCTTTGACTTATGGGGATAATATTAAAATACCGTCTGTGAGGATAGGGGAAAAAAGAAGTCTGCTTCCATGTTAATTTTTCTTGAAGAGAAATGAGGCAAACAGCTGGCAATAGGCCAGAATATGTATGGGAGGGCAGAGAATATTAGCAAGGAAGGAGTTGCTTAACTAAAATAACCCAGACTCCAGGAGTGAGTTGCCAGTTAGCAGTGACAGGTATGGGTTCTTGGGCACCTTGGCTCCCCACCTAACAGACATGACTCTTAGGTAGACTGATGTGCTGCTGGTTGAGGATGGGTGTGTGGAGCTCTGTGTGTGACATGTGGGGTCACTCTTAGGAGATCACAAAACCTTTCAGGCTCAGGGATGCTGTCCTGATGGGAGGGAGGGGTGGTGGTACATTAAATGTGATGTCTCTGTGCCAGGCCACTGGCCAAGCCTGCTGACTCTTGGTTGGGGTTTCAGATTTGGTGGCCCTTGTTTTGTGGCTGTGTGGCAGCTCCTGTGGTCAGGGCATGGGGTTTTCACTGCTGTAGAGTGTGGATGAAATATTTGGGTGGGAGGTCTGGCCATTAAGCCCCTGTACAGTGCAATTACTTGATGGGCAGTAAACGTGCATGGGTGAGGGATTGTGTTTATGCTCCATCTGCTCAGAATTCATCAAAACGTCTCCAGACTTGACACGGAACCGCAAGGGCTGCGGTCCCTGCATCTGTTACGAATCAGTCGTGAACCCGAGGTGGCATTGTGATTTCTCTTTCCCTTTTGAAGATTCTTGAGTGTAGAGTTGCCTTCAACCCTAGAATTAATTGCTTGAGTGTGGAAAGCTACCCAGAGTCCCACGCAGCTGCAAACATAGCTCACGTGCCGTGGACAATCACAGTTGCTCTACTTTCCACTTCAGTCTCACAAGTTGCACTGAAAATCCTGCAACAGATTGACTTTTCCAAGCAGTAACAAAAGTCCCTGCTGTTGAATACCTAAGCTTTAGCTGCAGCAGTAGAAGGAATAATAATCTTTCCTGTAGTGTTTTAATCTCATTCAATGGGAATCTAACATGGTGTTTCTGCAAGACACAATGGGAAATCCTAGATGTGAGTTTAAAAGCTAATGTTTTTATGCCTGCTGCTCTGTGGTTGTGTTTTGGGGCTTCCCACATTACATATAGATTAGCCTGGCTTTGCTGAGCTCTATGTAATGACTCCATTGACTTTTCTTCCTTATTATTTTTACTCAGGAGTTGTAGTGGAATGACTGCTTATACCAGGGATTAACTTGGGGGATAAATCTTCATTCTTCTTTATGAAAAAATGTCCGAAGGAATGCAAATTAGTTTCATTTTTAATGTGCTTTGTGACAAGTAGGTTAAAAATGTTTAATTGAAAATCTTCAGGAGGAGAAATACAAACTTCTGCAAGGCCCAGCTGTGTACTTTCCCGGGATACTATCAGGAGAGCAAAGAGCACTCTGCAGTGCAATGGCCTTGATGGCTTTTTAATGATCCCAGATATTTTTACATCTTCACTAGGGAGTTGCATTTAGAAGGATATTGTTCTTGTGTGAGTTTGGGAATAAAGGGGTAAAAGAAGAGAGAATATTGAAAAGCTGCAAGTGTGCTTGATGTCTGAGCCAGAATGCTAGAAAAGAACTTTAAATTCAGCCTTGAATGGATCAAAACCTGTACCACTGTACTGAAATACACAAGAGAGAGAAAGCCTTACGGTTTTTAGAGAAAGCATAGGCTTTTTTCAAACTGTCTAAACCCCACAGTTTTGATGCTCAAGTCTTCACCCTTCAAATTCCCTTTTTGGACCCAAAAAGTACAATATTTTCAAGATCTGCTCTGAACAGCAGATCTGTACAGGATGCTGTTTCTGCCTGTTAGAGATGTGCCCTGCCTCTAAGGTTGGCTGCAAGGGGCTGGGGGCCTCCAGTGCTTCTCTCTGGGTGCTGGGTGCTTTCTCCCTGACCTTCCTGCCCCTGCCTTCAGGAGATGGAAATCTGCCTGTCCCCTGATCACTCTACTTACCCTGGGCAAGCACTGAAGTCAGCCAGGTTAAATTACTGCCAGCAGTGACATTTCCTGCCCTGGCCAGGGCTGGAAAAAAGGAGCAATACAAGGCAGAGCCATGAGTGACTGAAAAAGGATAAGAACCTGCAACAGGCTGCTGAGATGTTCCTGTAATTGCATGCCATTAAACCCACAGCCTGGTCGAGGGTCATGACACCTCTGAGGGCAAAGTGCACTGGGGCTTGTAGGGTGCAGGTCAGCTACAGGTATGGGGTGAAGGTCCTTGTTTGGAGGGAAGAAGTGGAATCAAAGGCTAGGCTCCCTGACAGCATTTTGTAGGGTGAGGAGGAGCTGGGAGGGGAGGTCTGGCTGGAGGTCAGCAGTAGAGGCACATGAGGGCTGAAGCATGCAGCCACCCAGCATTGAACCCCTGTGTCTGTGTCGCCATCTCTCTGCAGACCAGGATGTGTGGATGTGACATTCTGCACTTGGCAGTGGCTTTTTACCCTTATCTTGAATGAGGCACCTGTGGAACACAAGTTGAGCTGTTGGTTGACCTGCTGGTCTGCATGAGCAAACTGAACTGTGGCTTGTGTCATTTTTGGCATGGGTGGTGAATGTAGACCAGCCATTGGCTTAGGAGAAGCAGTGATGAAAATAATAAAACAATGAATGGATAAGAATTAAGGCCTGTGTCATCACGAATAGTAGGGCACCAAGATCTGGTTTTGGTGAAAGTTGTAACCCTAATAATTACCATTTCAGGATCTAAAAGTTTAGTCAGAGATCTGACCTCCCTCCGTGCAGTTTTTGCCCTTGGTTTGACTTAAGGGGAATGTGGCTCTAATCCTCTTTCAGAAAGAATTTCATGTTCATATATCCAAAGGCTGCAATATCAGGCAAGAGCCAACCTTGCCAGGGAAGTGACAGAAATGGAATTTGCTGCTTGCATGCACCGGGAAGGGACAGGAGGGCAGCACTTCTGCTATGTGGGTAACTAAGAAACAACCAGAGGAGCTAAGGAGCCCTTTTAGTGTGTAGCAGAGGGACCTCCTAAGGGGCAGTGCTCTCCAGGCAGCAGGTTGCAAGCTCTGAGGCCAGACCAAGGGGCTGCCGTGCACAAGGACATTTCCTTCCACATACCGGGGCAAACATCAATGCAGAAAACAATACCAAGCACTTCTCCACATCAAAGATGACCCTGAGAAGACCTGCCAAGAATTTGACTGCATCTGCCTCAGTTCCAGCCATCTGAGGGCCTGTGCTAGGCCTTCAAAGCATGCTGGAGCAGCAGTCAGCTCAGATTTAGGGCTGGGAGTGCCTGGGTAGGACTCTGGATTTGGAGTAGATGGTGTCATGCAGGAGTACTCCAGTCCACTGGCGTGGTTTTGGCTTTTTCTTTCTCTGCCCTGCACTGTGGTTCTGCTGCTATTTTTGAAAACAATGTGAAGGATAATTAAGGATGGTTTTGGTTGTAGATGCTGGGATAAATATCACTGCTGCTTTACTCATTAAGGCAAATGGAACACTCCTCATGATCCGTGGTGTCTGAGACAGGGAGAGGCTTGTTCCTACAGAGAGCAAGCTTGATGTGATGCCCTTTGGTCCCAAGGGCACCATAGCAGGAGATGCTGAGCCTGTGTAAGTGTTCAGGGGGAGAGGCATCCACCTGGCTGGCAGCCTGAGGTCCCCCATGCCCCTTGTGGGCTGGGGTTGCTGCTGGGGAAGACAAGCATGTGAATGTTAACACAGCAGCTCGAGTGCCTGGTGCTGTGACTCTCAGAAGCTCTGCTTTTCCTCTTGGCACTGTCACTTGTGGAGTGGGGGGAGCACACTCTATAAGTTGGGAACTGAGCAGAAATGTCCTCTTGAACTTCTCCTTGCACGAGATAACGCCGCAGCAGACGCTGCCATGGGTAGCGAGTGTTGATTCACAGAGTCATGCAGTTCCCAAGATCACACCTAAATGTATTCCCTTATGCAAGACCTCAGGGGCCTTAATCTGTGGTTCAACCAGTTGCTGTCTAAATTATTAATGTTCTAGCACCAGGCCAGCAAAATTGGCTAAATGTGTAGTTAATTCCAAAACACTTTCATTGGAATATTTGGGGTGGGGAAGCAAACCAGGAGCCTCCCAAGTGATGTTCTGCCTCACAGTGAGCTGTACGTCAGGACCAGCGTGTGCCAAGATGATGTTCTTGTGGGTTCTTGCACAACACTGAGAGAAGGAAAAAATGATGCAAGTAGGGTTGTGTTGGTCCCAAAATCGATGACAACTCACTTGTCTAAGATGACTGCTCACCTAGAGCATCTCACAGGCAGCTTCAGAGTATGTTTTTGAAATCATCTTTCCATGTCACTTGGAAGTTACTCTTTCAGTCTTTTAACCAGTATTGCTGTCTTTTTTTTTTTTTTTTTTCAAATAAAACAAAAGTAATTTCATCACATTTATTTTCAAATTTTTGGATTTTTGTTTTCTGGCAGCTGTGCTGCTGGCATGGCAACGCTGTTGTTGTGCAAGTGTGGAAAATAAGAAAGCCTGAGTTATCAGTGTTATTATAAATAGTTATTAAAGCTGACAGGATTCTAAATGTTATTATTAACATTCTTAATGTTAACTTCAGGGTAGAAGGAGAGAATGTAATGTAGCCCTGGCTGTCTGACAGCTGTGGGAGCTCCGTGCAGGACTGTCCATGGTTGGAGCTCTGTCATCCTTCTTCAGTTATTCTTTGCCTTGGGAAGGAGCTGAAAAAGAATCCGGTTGCTTCTCTGAACTTTATCGGCTTGCACAGATCAGTTTATCTTGAGTTTTGGTGGTTTTGTGGTAGCCTGTGAATAAGGCAGTGCACTTCATAGGTGTGTACTTTAGTGGTGATGTTTCTAGCAGAGGAATGCATCCAGCTGCAATTGCCAGCAAGTTGGAAAAGGCTAAGGGTGTAACAGTTTCCCTCATGTGAAACTCTGAAATGGGATGGGTATGACAAGGTACCAAGAAAAAACAGATTTTGTTATGCCAGGAGCATGTCATTTTTACAGGAACATGATTTTACCTTTACCAGTCAATGTAAGTAGGGACGTTACCCCAACAAATGTGATACAAAATGTTTGCAATAAGCCCTGAGTTGTTTGCTTTTCACTTAATTTTTGTGAATTGTGTGCAAATCTGTATTTTTAAGGAGCAAGTTTGATAGGAAGATTGGTGCCAAAACACATCTGTTAGCAGCTTTTAATCTTCACATTTGACAAAGCGTATAGATATGGACAAATTGTAATTTACATGATGAAACCGCAGGGTGATGGATTGCTGCACTGGTGTGCAACGCCATGGAAAGGAAATAAATTTTACAAGATAAAAGGGAAGGGACTGGAGTGCATTTACTTCTATCAGAAGCTTTTACAGGGTATGTGCACTGCAGCTACTACTACCTGGGCTCAAATCTACCAGAGTAAATCCCCTCCAGCAAATAAAGCTTTCTTTGGTACTCTGCTTTATTAGAAAGGAGATTACTTGGTTTTGAGGGTCATTCTAGAGTACAGTTTGAATGAACTTGAGTTGCTTTCCAAGATAAACACAACCCCAGAACAAAGCATATCTGGGTGTACTGTTACGTACAATGGCGTTTTAAGAGCTTGCACCTGGCGTGGCAGGGCCAACATTAAAAGCTTGTGAAGAATTGCCAGTGCAACATATGGCACACCCCACTGACAGAGCCAGAGTTGGTCTGCACTGGGTGCAGGCCCTGTGCCAGGGGTTAAGGTTCTCTTGCAGTGATACTCAAGCAGTTAAGCATTTATCACTGTTGTAACGAGGTGTAATTGCTCATAGCCTTCCCCACAACTGTCTCTTAGAGTGATCTCTGGTTGTGCCTTCCTGTTGCTTTTTGACATGATAAAATGCCAATTCTAGACTGATGAATTTGCCCATTGTCTTCCTCTTTACCTGCAACTGTGTTGCACACTAACAGCTTCCCTGTGGGTTACATCCATCACTAGCAGGGCTTAGTTTGGCAGTCACTGCAGGCTGGGGTTTGTCTTTTCCATCACCCCTTTGTGATCACACTCTGCGCAGCTCTGTGCAGGACTCAAACCTGTGTGAGGAAGGAAGCGAAACCTCGCTTGCTTTAAAATCATGCCGTGTCTTTGCTCAAAGGACCTGATCCAAGTGACCATTGCATATTGCCTGCTGTGGAATGCAGGAAAGCAGCTTCAGTTTCCCCTGCATCTGCTGGGATTCATAAAGATCAACCCCTATGGGATATCAAAGCAGGGGAGGCTGCGGGGCTGCAGCCGTTCGGTGCTTGTGGGACGAGGTGGGAACCTAAGATGGGAAGGGGCCTCCTGGGTCATGGCTCTGCAGGGGGTTTTTTGCAGCATGCTGCCATGCAATCCCTTCCATAAAGCTGCAGCTTTCCACAATAGGGCTGGAGAATCCTCCTGCTTCTCATTCCACTTCAAACTGCTCTGGCACCTGACTCATGCTGTCAACATTTTCCTAATTTTTCTTCCCGAGGAGGATGCAGAGCACTCCTTTGAGGGCTAGCAGTGCTAGGATGGCCAGGATCAACTGATAAGCCTCTGGACTTAGCATGGAGGTCCTGTCACCTACTGCTAAATGACACAGGAAGGGATTTTTATCAGAGAAACAACTAAACTACTAAACTTGAGCGTCCTTCAGAGCTCTTGTCTCTGGGTGCGAGATGTTATTGAGTTCCCCCTGCCACTTTTTTGTTGTGCAAGGACTGCACCATCTGGATAGCAGATGATACCTTTACATTTGTCTGTTTCCAGTTTTCCAACTATAAATCATCTGATTTAGCTGGTTTCTGTTGCTTAAGCTCTTAGTATTTGATCCAGCTCTCCTTTAAAGCCATGCTGTCCCAATAGGGAGCCTTCTGCTGGGGCTCCTGCTCCCACTGTGCCTTCCAAATATATATATATATATATATATATATATAAAAATATAGAATGTGTATGTGCTCTGGAGCATCTGAATCAGATTCCACAGCCACCACAAACAGCCTTCTACACGGGTTCTCCTTTTCCTCAGCCATACAGGCTTTTTGTGGACAAAAGAAGGGTGAAGTGCTGTCTGATGAACATTGCTGGCCAGCCAAAATCCAGTGCTGAGCCACATCAGCTACAGAAAACTGTCCTTCTGTCTTTCTAACCAGTTCACTTGCCTGCTGAAGAGAAACCATGGGTTTGAGTTGTCAGAAACACAGCAGATCTTTATCTATAATCTCTTTCCATAAGAAAAGAGGGTTTAAAATTTTGCTGATGTTACTAACAAAGCCAGCTTGATTATATGATGCTTTTTCTTTTCGGGTTTGTTTTTGTTAAAATCTGTTGCCTCCTAGTTTCATGGGCTGTCAACAAGGTTTTGCACAGAAGATTAGGCTTAGTTTCTCCATAGTCCTCACACTGAGATGGGCAATAGTAAGGTCCTCAGCATACATGTGGTACCAGATCTTCCTTGTGTACATTCATCTCCACTTAGTCCTATTGTCCTCTGCTGTGAAGTTAGTTCCCAGACCTCCAGCACGTGAAGGCCATCCACATCTCCAGCTGTTTGTGTTGAGGGACTTTGCTCTTTCTCAGGGATGTTGTGTGTCTCCTCCACCACAGTCTTGGATCACAGCCCCTTTAGAGCACTTTCCTAAATGCTTTACAAGGAGTCTCAGGTGCATTGTTTAAAACACCAGACACCACTTCTGTTTTGTCAGGGAATCTCTGATTGCATCTGAATTTTCTATTTTCATATGTGGCTAATTAGCACTTAAACTTGCTCTTGAGGGAGCTTCTCCGTTCAACACTTCAGATGGACCCACCATGTGGTCGGGATGGAGCTAATGCTCCTTGGACTGGCTGGATGGAGATGGTTTCAATGAATGTTTTGAAGCTGGGCCAGAGGGTGAATCAAACATGAATGATCATGAGTCACTTTGGAAAACAGCCCTGTTGAGGGCTTAGGGGTGACGTGGCTGCTACAGACAGCTCCACTCACACGCCCAGCGGCTGCACCATGGCTTTGAGGGTCCTCCTGGCTTGTCCTCAGCTGCAGGGTTGTAGCTGCCACCTCCTTGGGGTGTGGGGAATGGTGTTACTGAGCGTGATGAGTGCTGAGTGTAAATGAACCCGGGTATCTGTCATGTAAATGCTGTGTTGAGGGACTTGAATGTGATATAAAGGAGCTGGTCTCTGTGCTGGAGAGCCCTGCTGGGCGATTGTCCAGGAAGAGCCACAGCCCCGCTGAGGAGGAGGGCATGCTCCCAGTGGGTTTGGTACAGGGATCGTGTCAGACATCCCATCTTGATGTCCCACTTTTTCCTGAAATATCCCAGCATCATCATCTTCAGCACATGTTTGCAGCAGGGCTCCGAGAGTGCAGCTTTGTGTGACATCTTTTGACTTGGGTGCATTTTGCTGCATTCCCTGAGCTTGAGTGCTGCCTGTCCCCTTGGAGTGCCTGTCCTTGCAGCCCTGGGAGGGGTCCCACATCCTACAGGGTGTATTACATGGTGCAAATAATGTTTTGCAGAGATGGGGGCTGTCTGTGTCCCCTGGAGTGGCACATACCCCCGAGGAGCTGAGCCAGACCCCTCCATCTGTTCCCCAGCTTTTGGAGCACATAAGCAGGGACCAGCCACAACGCCTGACCCCACTGCATCTCTTCTGCACAGCTCTGTCCCATGCACCTTGGGGTAAATGTGTGAGGTTTTTTGCTTTAGTGACTGAGGGCTAATTTTCTTGTCCTTTTTTCTTTCTCTCTCATAAAGGTGAACCCCACGCCGCAGGGAACGCGGGCGCTGCTGAAAATGATGTACTGCCCACACTGCCGGGGTCTGGTGTCAGTGAAGCCCTGCTACAACTACTGCTTCAATGTCATGAGAGGCTGCTTGGCCAACCAAGGGGACTTGGATGCCGAGTGGAATATCTTTATGGGTAAGGCAATATGGGTTAAAACTGCCTGTAAGTCTGCACTGGTAGTGTGTCCCTCACCTGAACAGCATTGTGAGTGGCTGTGCTGAGCTGTAGCAGGTTTTTCAGGTATCTGTGATGGGTATCTTTTCCTTCCACACCTCTGAGTACAGCACACCTTTTGCTATTCACATTAACCTCCAAATAAATGAGAATGTTGTGCCAGTGACTTTTGTTGCAGCAAGCTTCAGGAGGATGGAAGTGGCATTTCTTCTTGCTGGATCAAGCATGTGTACACGCTGGTTTTTCTATGCTTCTTACACCTTGTTGTCACCATACAGCTGTCCTTCCTGAAGTCAGTTTTCTCCTTCAGCAGCCTGGGAGTCTCCTTGCCAGCCATAAAGAGCTTTGGGAAAAGCTGTAGGCCTGGATTTTACACTAAAAAATTGAATGGGACATGTCTGAATCTGTTTTTAAACAGCTCATTTGGTGCTTGGCCACCATCTTTTTGCAATGTCAGCAGGTCTTGTATGAAACCGTGCTAGTGCTTTTGCCATCCTCTTCCTCCTGTTTGTTATTTCTCTTCTGTGTTTATACACAGTGTCATTCAATACATAAAATTTAGACTGAAATGTTAAATTCTACCTTGGGTCAAGGCTCATCAGAATTGGCAGTGCATCACATTTTGGGGCACAGGCAATAGATAATGTTAAATGTTTTCATTTGTGCTGCTTTTCTAGGAGGTTTGATTTATCTGTGATCGAGCATCCTTTGGGAGCAGTCGCTTCCCTCTAGTTAATGTGTGATGAAGTGCACGTGTAAAGTATCTGTTGCTACTAAAAAGGCTGTGGTGCTCTTCCATTCCACTCATGGACAAAAAAGATTGTTAGAAATGAAATATTTCACTAAGTTGCAAGATTAAAAAAAAGGAAATTGCTGCTAGCTGACATTTCTGGCTCCATTTATGTCTTAGAACTTGTTTTCCTCTGTTTTTGTGCGCTGGATTTTCACTTTGCTGCCCATGCCAACTGAATGTGTGCAGGGTGTTATTTTCAGAGGGCATTTTTTTGTGTGTGTATTCCATATAGGGAGCTAAATATGACACTAAGTTGGGTTTCCAAGTCATTCTCTGGGAGGCTGACACCCCAGCCCCCCAGTCCTCAGAGCCGTCTTTCTCATGAGAATATTAAGTATTTCAACTACAATTGTTGCTGAAATAGCTGAAAGCCAGGAGACTTGCAAACATCTAGTCCAAGTAGAAAAGAAGAATCCCATGAAAGGGAAGGGCATAATGCCAGAAAACAGACAAAAGCACAAGCAGCTAATTGCTGTAGGTGGTATGCAGCTGAAAACGAACCTCGGGGGAAGCCGGCGAGCCCTGTCACACGAGACTGATCAGGGACTGCATACAATAATTAAGATTATTAAACAAGACAAAATAAATACATGTGATTCCAGGTTGGAAGCAAAGCCTGCTTCTTGCAGTGCTTCCTCCCCAAAGGGCTTCTTGCCCACTCATTACTTAAGTGTGGTATTAAGCTTTGTTACATTTATTGGCAGTATTTGCTTGGTTCTTGCAGCGGAGTACAGATACAGAAAACTTAAGCTGTGCTTTCTTTAGACAATTTAATAAATGAACAGGTGCTGGTTATGTTCCAGACTTTCGTTTCTCTCTCAGTTTGCCACTTGAGACAAATTAAATTAAATATATCTGGTGTTTAGGGCAGGGAATATGCCACAAATATCTTGTGTGTGTGGTTAAAGGTTTAAATAATTAAAGAAATAACACCCAAAAAAATTTCCCCCAAACCACCTCACAAAATCCCAAAATCCCACCTCCACGGTCTCAATGAGATTTTGCATTGTGGGTTTAAGTGCCAAGTTATGGCAATGATTTATTACGAGTCCAAAGCAGAGTTTGAACCTATCAAATCAATTTAAAAATAGTTAAATCAGAGAACTTGTAGCAAGTGCTGCAAGTCTATATGAATGTGAAATACGCATTTGTGTGTACTAGTGGGTCTATAAGTAAGTCAATTATGTAAAGCTGGGATGTAAAGTTTGTAGGTTTTTTGAGACAAGAAGACTTTGTAATTCCTTATTTCTCCAAAGTACCATTTAAAGCTGAGGAGTATGAAATAATGACCGAATTGTACTCTTTTCTCCCCTTTAACTATCTAAATTATTTCTCCCTCTATTCCTGACACAATTGTACACCAATTAGACAGGGGTATACTTTGTTTCAAACAAGCTGTTGGGGGGTTGGAGCCTTCCTGAATGAACAGTGTTAATCTCCAGTGCCTTTTCATGATTTTTTTTTCTCCACAAAGGTTTACTCTGCTCAAAGATGTCGAATTCAGGCTCCATATACATATCTGGAGTACTACTTTGTGTGCAAAGAATTTTTTCCCCCACCCCGCTAAAAAAAAAAAAAAAGATTGTTGTTAATGAATGGTCAAGGTCTTCCCCCTCCTTCCTTCCCCTTTTAAATCAGATCTTGGGGTTAAGACTGAAAACTGCCTTTTGTTCTTCAAGTCAGACAGTGAGGCTGAAGATGTGGGTTTCTGATTATTGGTGGCACAATGAGAAAGAATTGCTTTCCTTCATGAGAGCGAGGTGCTTTGTTGCCAAGGATTGTCTCAATGCCAGTAGCAAGGACAAATGTATGCAAGAGGAAAAGGGTCTTTAAGGGATGGTGCTAGATGGTGTGTCTTGGTTGGGTTTTTTTTTCACCTAAATCCACTTCTATCTCCCCATCACAGGGAGGAGAGACAGTCTTTGTCGTGCTGTGTGTTTGTAATACATGGCTGGGATACATTTTTCACTCTGCCAGAGTTGAGGATTTTGGTGAAACAAAGCTGAGCCATCTCACCGTGGCTCATAAATATCATTTACTTTGCACGAGAGCTCGGGCAAATAATTGTTATTTGTAATCAACCCCTCTCTGCTCCCCATAATGGAGAATCTTTTTCTGGGAGCTGAGTTGCTCGGAAGGTTGGCTCCTGGAGCTGGGCAGGAGCCTCCCCTCCTGCGGGCAGTGGTGCTGGCGGCGCTCCGAACCCCAGCCAGCCTTGGCAGCGTCAGTCGGGGCTGCCAGAGGGAACCACTGCTGGCCACCACTGCTCTGGGGACACCAGCCAGCTCCTGCTGGGAGGTAAAAGTTCGCAGGATGCCTCCAAAATCAAAACTGTGGGTGAGGCAGAGCCCCCCCCCCCCATGCTCAGCCCTCGCTCCTCTCCACCCCTTTCTAATGAAAGTTTATTTCGTTTAGTCTTCCTTGCCAGTATCAATCCCAACTCCAATTACTCCTTTCCTTATCTTTTCTCACCAGCTTTGGCAGCTCTGCTGGAGGCCGAATGCATTTTCTCTATGGGCAGTCAAAGCAGAGGCTGCATTCCTGGGCTGTGATACATGGAACGCCATGGCACCCCTGCTAACAAAGGGCCCAATTCGCTCTACATTCCCATGGTCTTGTGGATGGCCTGCCCGGCTCAAAGTTTACAAAGATGCCAAACAGCCAGAAGAATTGGGGTTTATGTTTCCTTTCAGTCTTTCACAAACACTTTATTGATCTGTGGCCTTTCCTGGCCACTCAGAGAATTAAGTAGTTACAAAATGGAATGATTTTTCTTTTTTTTTTTTTTTTTAACCCTGTGCATTTTGTGGGTTTTATTATCTGTCTACTCATAATATTTTTATTTGAAATGAGCGGCTTCCTGCACGCTGCACCGGGATGTTCTTTATGCGCGTGAAAAACCCCAAAAGCTTTGACAATGATGAACACATTTAAGTTGTGCTCCACTTGTTTACAAAAGTCTCCATTTGGTAGCACATCAAAAGCATTTTTCTCTCCTCCAGCACAATGGTATATTCATGCTAGCAGTCATTACTCAGAGATTTGAAGCATCACTTTATTGGAGCCCACCACAATACAGTCTAAGACTCTTTGTTTCATTTGTTATTACCGTCTCCTTTTTTTTTCCTTTTTTTTTCCTTTTTTTTTTTTAATGCATTTAGTTCAGACCTGTTTGTAGTCCCTGATGGTGAAATTCCAGCCATGCCCTGCAAGAGCTCTGTCACTGATGCTGGTGGTGTGTGCCTGCAGAGTGAGGGCCTTTCATGGGACCACCAGCTCCTCTGGAGCTCACTCCCTAAACAACCACACCTTGGTGGAGCTGAGTGATTGAGAGGGGCTCAACTGAATGATAGTCCTTTAACTAACACCCAGCAAATTTTTGGAATATTGAGTTTTCTTTAAAAAGTGAATTTACAAGCTAGGAAGGCATCTGCAATTCATGGTAGGGGTTATGGTGTTGGATTATTATTATAATTTGTTGTGTTATGTTGTTGTTTTTAATAATAATGATAATAACTTTACATACTGAAATATCTTTGGTTTATATTTTTCATCATGTGTGGGGTTTTTTAAATGTAGTTTATTTAACATGACTTGGGCACTCAGGCAGAGCTATTACTAAATTGTTCAGTATGTAGATTTTCTTTATAGGGATTTAACAGATAGCCAGAGCCTACAGAAGTTTTCTGTTTGTGCAAAGTACCTTCTGCACTTAGGAGGCGGATGAATGTCATGAGAAAGATGAATAGACTGAGTGTGGAACGCCCATTTCTCGTTAATGGAAGGAACCAGGCATATCATAGGAGCAGGGAGGAGCTCCTTGGGGCCAGAGGGGCTGTTCTGTCCTTGTCACTCAGGCTAGGAAAAATTGAGGAATTACATGCAACTGGAAAAAGATGAGTTTGTGGCAGAGCATCGTTAAGTGATGCAGGAGAGGAGACCAGCAAATGCTTTGGGATTGAGGGGCTGCAGTGAAAACTAACAGTAAATTAAGGTTGTGATGGGTGAGAAGAGACAGGAGCTCAGTGCCAGGTGTATTCCTGGAGGCACCTTGTAGGGGAGAACCAGAGAGAGGGCTTAAATGCAGTGCAGGGTGAAAGCTTAATGCCTGTAGTAATTTCCCAGAGGAAGTAGTGGAGGGTCCAGTAGCTGCTGTGTTTAATGATGCATTTGATGAGGACATGCATGTCGGCGCAGGAGGAGTGACCTGGTGTTGGCTGAGAGACTTTCCATCTCCCCTTGCTTAGAGATGTGCCAAATACATCATGAGTGCACAGCATTCACCCTGCTCTCACACAGACTCCCTCCCTTGTGCAAATTTGTCCACGTGGCGCTAGGAGTTGCAACCTCTTGGCTTCCCTGGGCAGGAAAAAGCCTGTAGCTCTCCATAAGGGAGAGATGCTATCAAGGATTGTCTTGGACCCTTGCATGTTGGTGCCTTGTGCTCAAGACCAGCATGAGGAAGCTGATGGCTTTGAAAGCAGTCTTGAAAAACAAATGACACAAGGCAACCTTTAATAAACCAGCATGGAAAGGAGAGTGTTAGTAATGCTTGTTCTGATGGGAGGAGCTGATTACAGGCTGCTGTTGGCAGGCTGTGATGGCTTTTGATGTACATGAGCCTGTGGTTTGGTGCTGGCAGCCTGTAAGTGCCTGGTGAAGGTGTAGGCTCTGGGAACTGAGCAAAATATTTCCTGGAGATGTGTGCTGGTCAGAGGTGACACTGCAGTGGTCAATGTCCATGTGCTCAAACTGTTATCCTTCTTAACTCTTATTCCTGAAGCTCATCCATTAGAAACCTTTGTTTTCTCTCTGAGTGGTGGATTCTCCTCCATTACAAACCTTTGGATTTCTCTCTCTCTGTTAGATTCAATGCTGCTGGTAGCAGAGAGGCTGGAGGGACCTTTCAACATTGAGTCTGTCATGGACCCCATTGATGTGAAAATTTCAGATGCAATCATGAACATGCAGGAGAACAGCATGCAGGTGTCTCAGAAGGTAAATGGGCCAAGAGGACACTTAGAAATTTTTTTTATTTAATGTGTTTTATTTCCTTGTTCTTGTTAATATGTTTTTTCTTGAATGCCCTTTCAAGTATATATAAAGCTAATGTGTTATTTTGGGCAGGGGCTGCATTGGAGCCTGGGAAAGGGAGGGTTTTGTGACCTCTTACTTCATAAAATCCTTTCCTTCTCTCACACAGGTTTTCCAGGGATGTGGCCAGCCAAAAACACTTGCCCAAGGCCGGACTGCTCGCTCTGTCTCTGAAGGTGGTTTCACTGCTCGTTTCAGACCCTACAACCCAGAGGAGCGACCCACAACAGCTGCTGGCACGAGCCTGGACCGACTGGTGAGTGCCTGGTCCTGCTGGTGCCACACAGGTGCTCCATACTTGAGTACCACAGGGTATAATTTACCATTTTTAATTGATAGGCTTTCTTAATATTCCTTGGCTGTCTCAAAACTCTCTAAGGGGTGTAATCTGCCCATAGCTCCAGACATTAATTACCTCAGCGCTTCTATGTCAGAGAAGTGCTTGTGTTAAAAGCTTGGCTTATGAATAATATGTGTTTGAGGAGCAGTGTTTAATTTTGTATTAAAAAAGTAAATCAACCATCAAAACTCACAGCCTGAAGATCTGGCCTGTACATGTCTGTTGTGATGAAAAAAACCCTTCTCAACTTCACTTTTACTGAGTGTTTGGTATTCTGGATTATGTCTTGTGTTCCTTTTTTTATTTTATTTAATAGGTTACTGATGTGAAAGAGAAGCTGAAACAAGCCAAAAAATTTTGGTCATCTCTCCCTGGCAACATTTGCAATGATGAAAAGATGTCTGTAGGCACTGTCAATGAGAATGAGTGCTGGAATGGAAGCGCCAAGAGCAGGTTTGGTGATGCTGCTGCCCCTGGTTAACCCTTTCCCTCTCACCCCAGACCTTCCCTGTTTCCTCATCCCTCTCCCTGAGCCCTTTTCTCCTACAGGAGTGATCCCAGCTCGCCCAAGACAGGCTGCTGCCCATTACCCCTTTTGTTTTTGTAAATGGAAGAGCTGGAATGTAGCACTGAAGTGTTGTCCAGGCTCTGCATGGGAGTTTCTTTTAGAGAAGGGAGCAGAGTGTGGATACCCAAATAGGTCATCTCTCCTTGGACTTAAGTCCCTTACTAGTTGTTCATGGAACTGGGGAGATCTGTACAAAATCTGTATCCCAGCCACAGAGCAGAGGTGCTTGTGTTGTCTGACTGTGCTGTTGCCCCAGTGCCCCCAGTTGGTGTTTCCACCAGGAACTGGTTTCTTTGTTGAGCAAGGGCAGGGGTGATGGAGGGTGGAGACCTTCTCCACTGCTGAGGTCAGTGGCACAAGGGGGCCAGTGGTTTCATTCACACTTTCTATGGAAAAAAAGAGTTACAAAACTCTTTTTTTTTTTTTGCTTGTAAGGAAGAAATTGGCAACACATGAGTAAGCCAGCGTTTTTCTGTCATATGGTTTATGTAACTGTTTAACTTTTATTTTGGAAATAAAAGTTTCTCTTTTTTTTTCTGTTTGCTTACTGAGGAAATAAGCACAATCCAAGATGTTCCATTAAAACTAAAAGGCAAAAAAGCAGTTGTCTGGGGTTTTCCAGCAGTTTTTCTAAGTAAAAGCAGGTTCTGCCCTTGATAGTTTTGGGACACAGTACTAAGCCAGACCTCATAACTTTTGCACTGTTTTGCGTGTGCCTAAAACTCTGCCACACTTTGCTAGGGCAATGTTTTGGGTATATGTGACAAGAAGTGGCTCTGCCTCCTGAAATCTTGTTTATCAGCAGCCTCTATGGGCTTTTCATAGCAGATACCCCAGTGTGTGCAGGGGCACCAGCATTGAGGGGAGATGGAGATTTGGCAGCACTTGGCAAGGAGACAGGGCAGGCTGGATATCCTATGTGGGTTGGGAAAGATAATTTGCTTAAATATTGTCTCCATGACTCCAATAAGGTAGAAGTTTGGTAGTCTTCCATGCTGTGGTCTCAGACTTCTTTGAAACATATAATATTGATGACAAATAATAACAAAATTGTCACCACCAATTGTCATTGTCACTCCCATCTGTAGGACAGGGATTGAGCATGCTTTTCAGAGTATGATAACATCCTGGTGTCCAGGATCAGTTGACTGTGCTAAAGGCTTTTCTCTGTCTTGTGATACTGATGTTGGCATCCTAACTAAGAAAAGTAATGTTTTCTTCTGATAAACTGATCTTTCTAGCACGGTAATTGGAGGAAAGGGGAATTTCCTATCCCTGCTGTATAAGATGATACTCCAAATACCTGTGTCAGGAAATGTTTTCTGTTGGGTTTTGTTGCTCAGCCTCTCTTTTAAACCAGGAGGCTGTACATGTGTTCAGACCTGAGCATGTACACCTTCTGGAGCTGAGCATCTTGGCTCTCCCCTTCTCTGATATATGGGTGTGCAGGATCTCATCTTCAGCATCACAGATGTTTCTCCTGCTGGGGTTATTAGGGAAATTGCTTCTCATGTCTGCCTGGTGAGAAGCACACATTTAATATCCCAGCTTGATGGTTAAGGTCCATTACTTAAAGTCAGAATGACACTCTTACCTCCAACAGTTACTACAGGTTTCTGTGGGATAACCATGGTCTCAAAGGTTGCATTCCCAAAAGTGTCATCTAACTGGCATCAAGGCATCTCAGCACCTTGTATTGCTCTGCAGCCTGCAGCAAACTGATTTATGTGGTTGAAAGCCATTATTAATATAAACCCCAGATCTTCCTTTCCTTTTCAAGTTGGGGAGAAAATTGTCATTCCCCTGCCCATGTGGCACAGCGTAAATGAAAACAGTGCTTCATTCCACATGCTGCAGAGATTGTAGGGAAGGGAGATGGGGTAAGAAGGGCTGTGTGAGGTGTAGCATGTGGAAAGATGCTGTTGGGCTCAGAGTATCACCCAGACTGAAAGCAGGGATGGCATTGCAGAGTTCCCATGGTGTCACTGGGACCCTGCCAAGCTGCAGCTCTGGTACCAGCAGGAATGGTTTCTTTTCAGGTACGACTTTGCAGTGACTGGAAATGGTTTAGCAAGTCAAGTGAATAACCCAGAGGTTGAAGTGGACATTACCAAGCCAGACATGGTGATTCGCCGGCAGATCATGGCTCTGCGGGTGATGACCAACAAGCTGAAGAATGCCTACAGTGGCAACGACGTTGACTTCATTGACATAAGTATGTTTGCTGTTGTTTGCCTTTTGCTTTTTCTTCCTTCCCTTTTAATCGGATTTCATGCTAACACGGGTAGCTGGTTAAGCTTCAGCTGTGGGTGAGCGTGTTAGTGAGGAGGGTGGGAACTGGCCTCTCCAACAGGCTGTGTGAGGAGAGGTGTTCCCACAAAGCCATAGAATTGTTTGGGTTAGAAGGGACCTTTAAAGGTCATCATTGCATCACCCTGCAATGAGCTGGGACATCATTTACTACATCAGGCTGCTCAGAGCCCCATCCAACCAGCCTGACCTTGAGTCTTTCCAGGGATGGGGAACCTACCCCCTCTCTGAGCAGCCTGTGCCACAGTGTTTTACCACCCTCATCATAAAACCACTTCTTCCTTATATCAAATCTCAATCTACTTTCTTTTAGTTTAAAGCCATTACCCCGTGTCTTAATGCAACAATCCTAGCTCTCTCAGTCTGACCTCATAGAAAAGTTGTTCCAGCCTATGAGTATTTCTGTGTCTTCCTCTAGACTCCCTCCAGCAGACCCTTCCTGTGCTGTGGGCCCCAGAGCTGGATGCAGAACTCCATGTGGGGGTCTCATGAGTGGAGTAAAGGGGGTGAATCCCCTCCCTTGACCTGCTGCTCACAGTGCTTTGGCTGCAGCCCAGAATGTGGTTGACTTTCTGGGCTGCACCCATCGCCCAGACATGAATACTGCACACAAAAATCACATTAACCAGGCGACCCACGCTTACCTCTCATAAACACCAGAACAGCCACACTTTCCTTTTGCCCCTGCTGCCTTGTGCAGGCAGCAGAGGAGCACAGCAGAGGAGCACAGCGGGCGTGTTTGTTTCCCCAGGTGAGGAGAGCAGCGGGGAGGAGAGCGGCAGCGGCTGCGAGCTCCAGCAGTGCTCCCCCGAGTTCGAGTTCAACGCCACCGAGGTCACCGGCAGCTCCAACAAGAGCGACAAGACCGTGAACACTTCTGCTGCTGCCACCAGAAGTGGTCTATCACAAGCAGCCTTGCTCCTTAGCCTTTTGTTCTTGGCCATGCAAAGACAATGGAGATAATTGTGCAGCATAGGGGGAGGGGAAAAGACTTTTATTATCAAAGGTAGAAGGCACCTGCTTTCACTTTTATACCATCTAGAGACTTTGCTTTTTAAGTTAATGGACAACAGTGTACAGTTTTTACTATGTTGCCACTGGTTTTAAGATACTGATTTATTTTTTTTTCCCTTGCTATCCTGGGAATAACAGGAATGGGAAGTACCAGTCTATCCTGTTCACCAAGAGTCCATGTTAGAGGTGGATAACAAAAATGTATATACAAGCCTGTAGTTAGCTCTGCATTTGTGTCTTTATCACTTCTTTTTTTTTTTTTTCTTTTACTGTATTTCTTACGAAAACAAAAACCCCAGGGTCTTCTCTTGGCCTGTAACAAGTATGTGTTTCTGAAATGAGAAATATCTGTACAGAAGCAGGTTTTATTTATCATGTTATCTTATGAGGAAAAAATAATTGCCCAACAAGCAGAAAATGTTTCATGTAGTTAACTTCCCATTTATCCATATTATGTTAGTTGCCTTATCTGGAGAGAAGTGGAAGTCATTTGTCTTTATTATGTGGTAAAACAGAAGGTGAAGGCAGAACTGGTCATCGTGCCAAGGGCCCCGTTTGCTTAGGGCATCCATGCCAGGAGCAGGTTGTGCTTGCTTTACAGGAGGTTTGGTTAAATTGGAAGGGACTACAGAGAATTCCCATTCTGCAGACGCTGAGAAGAGCTGTCCTTTGCTCCCCGGGATCCTTGCAATCAGCTGTAACTCCTGTGGGTCACTCCCCAGCGTGCATCCCCCGTGGGAATGAGGCATTAAACTTGTTCAGTTGGAAACAACTTGTGGTCTCACAGCTCCAAATGCCAACATGTGTCTTGTCTGCACGTTTGTTAGCCGAATGCTGGATTGGTTTTTTTAACGCTTTCGGTTCTGGTTCTAAGGAATCCTTTGTGGGAGGGCAGGTGGGGAGGGGTTGGGTTTGTTTTTGCAAGAGTTTTGTTTCCTCTTGGATGGGGGCAAAAGAGAAGGAGCAGGCACTGTTGCAGGTACATGGAAGCAGGAGCTGGCAGGGCTGAAGATGCCTCATTTTGGGTGTGTTTGGTCTCCTGGGATCTGATGCCCAGCACCTCTGGCTTTTCGGCACTACCTGAGACACCTTCCTCTCTCTCCTTGAGCTGTTGGAGTTGGAACAATGTTGTGGTGAACAGCAACTCACGAATAAAAGAATTGTATATTTTTAAGAAAAGAGATGAAATAATTTTTAAGAGAGTTTAGCAAAAGCAACGTCTTTGGAAAGACTTAAAGTTCTTCTGCACGTCTCTTCCTGCTTTGGATAGCCTTTAGGTCTGGCTGGATGCCTGGATCTGGGCAGGAAAGCAATTCTGAGAGAAAAGGTTTGCTCTATTCCACCTTTGTGTCATAAAGGATAATTTTCTATTTTTATATTGAAGCATTAATTACTTGTTAGCTCAGGGTCAGCATTATACTCAACTTTATTTTCACACCAAATTTCTGCAAAGCTATAAAGACAGAGTATTCTTGGCTGGTATAAATAATCCTGGAGGCTTAATTTTACTAGAAGTAGCCAGTTATTTATTAAAACATGATGTTAGTAGAGTTAGGGATATTCTGGTTAGATTATTTTTCTTTAGAAAATAAATCATGGAACCATAAAATTGAAAAAATTATGAATTTATGTGTGGGAAAAAATGGATTGTAAATAGCTAAGTTGCCTTGCGAGGAATTGGAAAATGTGCTGATACTTAGAAACTACCTCAGTTCTGAGGAATTTCCTTTCTAGCTTTGAGTGCTATTGCTTTTACTTGGTAGAAGTGAATCTGGTCTCCAGTATGTAGCTGAAAGAGTTATCCCTGTAGACCTTGTTAGATTGTTTTTAATTTAGAGGGTTGAACTACATCCAGCTGTTTTCTTTCAGCAAAGTTCCCTAACAAAGAGAATTTCTGAATTAAATATTGCTGATGGTTTCCATGACTTTTCCTGATTTGTTTGGTTTCATGGCATTTTCTGATTGCCCTTTAATTGTTTAAATGGTTCTAGCCATTTGAATTTTAATCCTGAAATAAACAAACCTTAGATGCACTACCATTGTAAATATATCGCAGTAGGGTCTGACTGGATAACCCTTCTGGCTCATACCCAGCTGGCAGGCCAGCAGAGTTAAATGAAGAAAAAAAAATAAAATTTAAACTTCTTCAGAGCTCTGAGATTGGTGGAACAAAAGCCCTTATGTTCGGAGCTGCTGCCTGCTCCAGCATCTCCCTTCTTGGCCTAAGTGTTCATATGTAAGAAAGTTGCTTGTAAATTCTCCTGGTTTTGAGCATTTCTGCTCAGAAAACAAAAACACTTCTGAATTTAAATTTATCATTTTACAACTAATTGCTCACTAATTATTTTTCCTCAGTTTGCTACAAGCCACCAATGCAGAGACCTCCTGTCTGTTTTAAGCGTGTCCAGTTGATTTTGTTAATAGCACAAGAAACTTCCAGTAAAGGACAGATTTGTCACCTGGGGCTGCAGGAAACAAGAGTAAACATCAAAGTAGGATGATCAAAAGTTGTGTTCCTGCTTTTATTTTGTGTTTGTGTGTGAAATTGGCTCTCTGACATGAGCTTGTAAACTAAACCATACGGGTAGGGATGAGACATGCTGCTCACTTCAGGGAAGGCATGTGCTCCCCTCTTCCAGATTTTTTTCCCATATATAACCAGTGCCATTATGAGCATGATTCAAAGAAAAATTTCCATGTATAGAATTAATTATTAAAGTTAATGGAGCTGGTAAGTGCACTTCAAATGCAAAATGAAGCAGAAAGGTGGTGTCCTTGGCAGCGTGGGAGGTGCTGTCTCCCAAAGCACTGGAATGAAAAGATCCAGCTTTTAATAGGACCTGTTTTAACAGCTCAGTGCCTGTCCTGAAATGGCTTCACAGGTGGCACGTGGAGGGGGGAAAAGGAGAGCATGTAATGGGACTGTGATCAGAGTTTCTCATCTTGTGTTGCATTGGTGCCCCCCCAAGTCAGGACAAATGGCCACAGGAGTCTCCACACTCCAGGGCGGGGTTCTGCTCTTCTCCTGGCTGAGCCAACCTCGGTTTGTCCTCACAGGCAAGGTGATGTATTAATTCTGGAGAGTGCACCCTCTCAGAACAGTGGTCATTTCTTGGACGGATGGTGCTATTGTTCCCATCACCATCCTGTAATTGCTGTGATGCCTGGCTGGACCAGGCAAGCCCTCTGGTTTGGTCCTGGCTCCTTCCTCATTGTAGCATCTGGCATTGGGCATCTCAGAGCATGGCACATAAAAATCCCTTCTATCTGGATGCTTTTACTTGCCATGTGTCCTACAGTAGTTGCCAGCCCTGTTTGTCACCTTTCTCACAATGTCACCCTCTTCCCTCCTACGTGCAGCCCATGTAAGCAGATCAGCAGCTGCTGCTTGTGCCCCTCACTTGCCAGCACAAAACCACAGCATTTTCTCTTGTCCCTGGGGAAGCCCCTGGCACATCCCCACAGCCTGGAGTGGCAGACACCCAGGTCTTGCCAGTGCAGACAAGCCTGGAGCATCCTGGGGTCCCTGAGAACCAAGGATTGGGAGGGTGTGTGTAAGCTGGTGGGCATTGCTGCTGCGAGAAGTCGGAACCTGGATAAATCCATCTACTTACAGAAGGGAAACTACTTGTGCTTTTATTTTTTTTAAATGCTGGTGGCTTTCTTTTTCCATGTAAGCTCAACTGGGATAACTGCAGTGTCTCTGCCAGATGTGATGGCCAGGGGACACCTGCCTGCAGTGGTTCATATGCCAGCAATGCCATTGTGGCCAGGCTGGCAGAAGGATTGCCTGACCTCTGCTGCTTCTCTTCCTCAGAATGTTCTCTAGGACTGGTGGTAATTTAAAAATAAATGTAAAATGTGTAGAATGGGGTGAAAATTGATGCAGAAACACTGCAATCCTGATCCTAAATGGTGAAGTGTTCTGTGCTTCTTGGCATCTCTCGAATTGCTGGGATTTAATGGTTTAAGATACTTGGAAGACACAGGTTGGTTAGAGATGATGCAAAAGTGGTGGTTTTAGACCACCTGAGTGTGAACTAACCCTACTAATAATTTCTTGATAATGCTGTTTCAGGAATCAGGTTTTCTGGGTTTGGTTTGCTTTTCTTGTTGCTTAATCCTCTGCTGTGGTTTGTTTGATTGCTTGTAGCAGTGCAAATTGCCTGGGAAGACACAGCTCTTTATGGGCTTGCTGTAATGCTAGGTTAAGTGTGCTCAAATTGCTGTAATTTGTATCTAATGGGTTACATGGATTGAGAGCCCTTTTATAACTGTTGGAGCAAGGAGGGGCTGCCAGCCCTGGGAGGAAGGGAAGGAGTCCTGAGCATGGCCAGTCCCTTTGTCCCTCTGCTCTGGGAGAACTGTCCTTTTCCTGAGCCCGGGGGCTGGACAGCCTGGCACAGCTGAGGACCCAGCTTGGGTGCAGGAGGAGCAGCAGCTGTGGCAAAGAGGCTTTTGCTTAACCCAGAATGTTTTGGGGGATGCTGATGGGAAGTCCTGGTGTGGTGTTGCCTTCCTCTGGTTACTATCCCTTGGGTAACTGTTGGGTGGGTAACTGCTGGGGATGTCTTTCCTCCCTGGATCTGCTCTGCCTTGACCAAAAGGAGACCCTTTTGTCTTTTAGCCTGCTCACTGCAATTTGGCCCCGTGGTTCTTTGCTGCCCTTTGCTCTTTGTGGTGATTCCTTTTGTGCATTCCCCGTGCCCCAGCAGGAGCAGAGTGGGAATATATCTCAGCCATGGAACTTGGTGGTCTTCCTTGCAAGCCATCTCCACTCAGCACCAGCCAGGGATTGCTGCAACTGCTACAACAGAAGTTTTGATTTTAAAACCAGCTCTTACTTGCATCAGCAAATCTGCTCCACTTGTTAGCCATTGACATGGTTTAGTGATGGACCTGGCATTCCTAGGTTAAGGGTTGGATTTAATATTCTTTGAGGACTTTCCCAGTCTTAATGAGTCTGTGATTCATTTCAGCAGCCAGGTAATGTCTGTCTCCCTGGTGGTTTCACAGGAGCTGAGTGGGAGCAGCTTCATCCCTATCACTAAATCTGGGGTGCCTGTGCCCCTCATTCATATATTGCAGCAGTACAATTCCCTACAGAGCTGCTCATCTCCCCAGCTGTGCTGCCACACTGTCTCCCTCTATGGGCACCATTAATTTGTGTAATCCCATGCAAATCAATATGCTAAACCCCTCATTAATTGGGTTACTGATTTATACTAATGAGACTTAAAATCTTGGAGAAGTTTGAAGGTATTTGTTTCTCCTCTGACAAGCTATTGTCAGCCCCACAATGGCTGGCCCTTGGCTGGGCTGGTAATTGCCTCGTGACTGGATTTGCATCAACATAATGGCAAGGATGTTAGCAGGAGCTAAGACATCTTTTAGTCTGAACAGGGAAATTCAGGATTAGCAAGGTGGAATGCTTTTGCCAGCAGTTCCTGGCAGTCCTGTTGTGCAGGGTGGCTTCTCTTCACCTATAACTCGGCTCTGTTGGTTGTTTCCATTATTAACCTGCTTTTCTTCAGAGCTTAATAAGCTCAGCCATAAAAATCAGGCCTGCCTGAAAACTTGGCACAGTAGGAAATGGCCAGACTTTTATTTTTTCTGGTGGGAAGAACTGATGATTATTTTTAGAAGAAATTGTTTCGTCTGTGAAGTTTAATGGGTTGAAATGCTGTTTTGGCATTCACAAGCCTTCAGACCAGCTTTGTTGAAAACCCCATTTAGCATCACCAATAACACAGTAATGCTGAGGATCCCCAGGGACAGGCAACTGAAACAATAGCCGGAATGGTACATTTTTAAAGCTAATTGTTGTACATGTTCAGCCATTTCCCCCATGCCACTGCCACACACCGCTTGCTGTCTTGTGCAAGATGCAGATCTGAGGACAGTTAAGTCCTCAAGAGGCATTTCACTGACGTTTACAGGAGGTGCATCTGCATTTCCAGGGACTCTTTAATGAAAGCAAGGTCACATAGCCACTGGATTCCTGCAGCAGAACAACAATTCTGATTAAACCAAGACTTTTTTTTTTTTATAGCTGCCTTTGTTTGTGTCTTCATAGCAGAGTGTTTATATATAATTTCCTGTGTGACAGGGCTCTGGAGGCCGCTCTCAATAAATGTGTCTTCACACCACCCCTCTGATTTTGGGTGAGCAGCCACCCTGCCTTACTTGCAGGTGAGGAACTGGAAACCCTTGTAAATGGATAGTGGAGAAAGAGAGTAAGTGGCTCTCACTTGAAGAGTCCTAAGTGACTTTGTTGTTTGCTCTGAATTTCCTGTGTACTAACATAGACCATGCTGTGTTCCAGGAGGGTGCTTCAGGTAAAATGTCTCCCAGAATGAGACAAGGTGATGACTTCTGAGTGGCTCCAGGGCCTTTAATGATTTGGGGCAAGTGGAGACTTTGGCTGGTGTGTCACAACCTTCTTTGTTTTTGTTGTAGAAAAAGACAATACAAATTTGGGTGAAAAAACCCAAAACCATGATCACTCTTTATTCATTGTTAAATTCTTTAGACGGTTGTGCATTCAAAACCACTTGAGTATTGAGCAGGAATTTGTGCTACAAAACAGTGGTAGGATTTTCGGTTTTGAGCAGGAAGAGTTGGGGGTCAGTGTTTAGTGGGTGAGTGAGGGCTCTCAGCAAGCCAGGGGCCAAGAGAGCCAGTGGTACAAAGAAGCTCTTGTCTTTGACAGGGGGCTTCTGGAGCCTGGCTGTCTGAAAATAATTAGCCAAATAAATTAGGTGTGCTCCATGCTAAGTAATTCTGACATTTGGCTTCCTAGGGGAAGGGATAATGTACATGCAGAGATACCTCAGCTTGTCCTTTGTCCCTGGGAGGGGGCACCATGGAGAAGATGGGGCTGTTCTTTGCGCAGAGAGGAACAGGCAGGAGAAGCTCTCAAAGCCTTGTGCTGACCAGAGGGATGGGGGTGGGCAGAGCTGCCCTCCTTCCCCATGCAAGAATGTCCTGCCACTGAGGGCAGGTTTAACTGCAGACTGGTGATTAAAAACTAAAAATTCCATTCCATGAAGTTGTGCTCCATCATGTTGGTGCAGACAGCATGGGGCTCATCCGGGAGCTCCCAGAGTTGTGGGACTGGCCTGAGAGGTGCTGGTTAGAAATGAGAGGGAGACAGGAGTGCCTTGGGCAGCACCTGAGCTGTTTCACTGCCATGTCCTTGTTTCCTGTCCTTTCTTTCACTCTGTTGTTATTTAAAGTGCATTACATGCACCTCCTGTGTTGTATGAGCTGCTCCTCTCCTGACAGGGGCTGGCAGTAGCATCCTTAGGCTCACATTCCTGTGCTGGTTTTCTCTATCAAAAGGCAGGGAGGAGTTTCAGCTTTTTGACCACCTTTATAATCCAGCATTGCAGAGGTGCTTGCTGGTGCTTGCTTGCCCTCCCAACAGAGCCGTGCTCACCCTGTAGGGCTTCTGCAGAGTGTTTTAATCCTGCTGCAGGGTGGGAGCAGAGCAGGTTTTTTGGAGCCTGGATGGGACAGAGATGCAGGTGGCAGCCAGCCAGAGGAGCCAGGTTTGTATGTGGGTTTTGCACTGCATCCTCCAAGCATTCACAGGAATCAGAAATGAATTTGAAGCCTCTTGAAGGGAGAAACCTCTCCCATTACAATTTTGGCCCCATTGCACTGCAGAGGGTGGTTTGCTCCCTTCCTCAGTGTCCTGCCCTTGCTGCTCACACATGGAGCATTAAAGAAGGAGGAATCTCAGATGTGAGGAGTTGTTTAACCCGTAGAGTTGTGAGCTGAATGGAAAACATGAGTAAAACCATGACCAAACCTATATATTTATCCTATCTCAATGAATGGTGGAAGCAATGGGTTTCACCCTTGGTTTTCAAAAGCATTAAAGGGAGAAAAAGCCCACCAACACCCAAAACCTCTCCAGCCCACCAGGGCTGAAGGTTGTGTTAGGGTTGCACATCCCCAGGAGCGGACGGGACCATGGCTTGGAGCTGAGCACAGGAACAGTCCTGGCTGTGATGAGCCCAGACTCCTGTGAAAGCCAGCAGTGAAATGATGTCTCCACCATGAGAGTGAGAACCCAGGCTCTGTGCAAAGTCCCTTTCCTCCAGGAAGATGGGGATTTCCAGACCTGTGTAAGGAGCCCTGGGGCCGTGGTTGTACAGGGCCTGCAGCACGGGCAGTGCCTCAGCTCATCCCTGCTCAGGGTATTCATGGCTCTCCTCTGCTGGGCCCTGCACTGAGACAGCAGAGTGGTTTTAATGAGAGCACAACAGTTAAAACTGAGGTTTTTCTACTTTTAAAAATTAGTGGCAGACTGTGGCTGTTCAGGTTGCTATTTTAACTGCTCCAGATGTCAAGCATGGCTCAGCCAAGATCAATGCGTAATCCGAAGGAAATACTATTAATTTCAAAGGAATGTGGTCGATATTTAAATATTTTGGATCTTTTTAATATGTAGCCAGTGGTAGTGGTCTAACTGGGCTTATTAACTCTGCTTTTGGAGCAGTGATTCTATTAGCATGAATTAATGCCTATTAACATTATTGATTTCCATTTATTTTAACATGTGGGCCCGTAACGACACTGGTTATTTTAGATATTCTCCGAGGCTGTACTGAGTCGGGAGCTGTTGGTTTAAGGCCTGATCCCACAAGCTTTTATCCTTCCAGTTCCTATTTAAGCTCTGACTTAGCTCCAAGCCTGCAGAGTGGCTCCTGCTGCCTCCATCAGCAGCCGGGTTGAGCCTGCTCGGGTCCTGCTCCATCCAGCCCCAGCAGCTTCAGCTCCAGCTGCACAGAGGCTCCACATGTCCCTGCATGGCCAGGCTGGATTTAACCCCTGGAGCACACTGGTACCCACTGAAATATCCCCTCTGCTTTACCCCCACATCACTGTGGGAGCCAGTCTTGGCTCTTGCACCCAGCAGCAGTGAGTGGGTTGGACCTGGTCTATGTATTAAATTCTATTTCTAAATTAAGCCCAGGTAGACCCATTTCCCCTCCCTCCTCTGACTTTTTATGCCTATTAAATGTATAAAGCACTTAGAAGGCAAAGGGTTTGTAATGAGGAACAGAGTCTTCCTGAATGTTTTGTTAAAGGTATGGAAAATACAGAAATCTTTGAGAAAAAATTTCTTTCCTTTAAATTGGATTGAAGAACAACTTAAAATAACAGTTGGAGAATGAGCTGTATCTTACAGAGCTAGAACTGGACCCATTTTTAAACAAAACACAAAGTCCATAACTCATCATTTTCTTAACAAAATATCTGGTTTCAATAGCTATTGAAATATTTTCCTTGTAGAGGTCACACATTTTTAGTGAAAGACGTATCATTTTTTGGTTAAAAATATTTTTAAAAGCCAAATTATTCCTCCTTAAAAAAAAGTTTTAAATCACTGGTGAAATTACAGAAAAGTTGCACAAGAAGAAGATGATGATCAGCCCTGATATAATTTTTTTAAAGTAGGCACTCAGAAAAAACCAAAAACAAAAACAAACCAGAATGCCACAGATTTTGGTGTGCGTCAGAGAATGCTCTCATTAAAAGGAAACCTTCAGCTCCTTTGTCTGAAGAAACCTCACCCTTTGTTCATGTTGGAGAGAAATGGTTCTAGTTACTGAGAGAGTGTTTGCCTTGCTCAAAAAAAATGTTTGTGTGGGAGATGTTTTACATTTGAGTGACGCCAGAGAGCCAAAATGTGAAGCTGTATTGGCAGTAATGACCACAGGCTTGTGTTGCTGGAAAAATTCAGCTGAAAGCCTTTGGGGAGAGAGGAGGATTTCCCCTCCCTCCCTCTCCAGGCAAGTGGGTATCTGGACAAGGCCGAGCTCTTTCTGGGTAGGAAGAATCTGAGGCAGGCAGTGTGCAGGGCTGGGGTGCCCTGGGCACATCTGGCTGCACATCTGGGCCGTGCACACCTGCCCACCTGTGGCTCTGTGCTGTTTCTGCCTGCATGCACTAGATGGCATTGCCAACTTGGCTACAGGGACTCTGGCTCCCACTGGGGGATCCTTTGTGATTTTTTGCTTCTGAAGTTCTGTGCAGCAGGGAGAGCAGGGCAGAGCTGCGTGCCTGGCACGGGCAGCTCTGGTGCCTGGGCAGAGCTGCTGCCACAGCAGGCAGGGCTGAACCCCAAGTTGTGCCCGTCCCGGGCACACAAGGTCCAGCCTGGGACCCTGCTTTAGGGCAGAAGATGAGCACACAGCAAAATATGGACTTTGCTGCTGCCAACAGCTGCTACAAATGAGGTGGACAAGTATGAGAAAGGCCAGGTCAGTGGGATCTGAAGGAGAAACCTGAATATCAGGGACATCAGGGGTGCAGCAGTGCCTCTTGATTCCCCATTCAGGCTGTTTATTCTCTTTCGTGGTCTCCAGAGAGAGCCTTGCCCCTGCCCTCCCTGTCCCAGTTTCTGCCCGGGTTGTGCATGCTGGGCTGGGATCAGTAACACTGAAGCTGAACAGAGAGCTGTGCACCTGAGGGGTTGTGACCTGGTTCCTTGTCTACAGCAGCTGGCACTGAACGCCTGAAAAACATGAAAGCATGCCAAAAATGGAAGAATTGTAATCCAGAGAGCCTTCCTAAACTGTCACTTGCTCCTTGAACTCTGAGCTGCTTTCTAAAGGCCAAAGGTATGTTGCTGGCTTTTTTATAGCCCAACATCCATTTGCAGAGAGCAAACCAAGTCAATAAAACCAAGAAAGAGTGCCTGTGTTGGATCTGCAGCAGAGTCATAGCCCTGAAAGCAGGAAACCCACCCCAGAGCAGGTTCTCCAGGGCATCTGTGCAGCTCTGGAATGCTGAGCAGTGTGGGAACAAGCAGCCAGGGCTGCTCGGTGCCCCTCTTGTGCTCCAGGATTGTGAGCACCTCCTGCCCTGCCAGTGTCAGCCCCAAGGCTGCGCTGGGACAAATGTGTCATTGTTTGCTACCCTGCCTTGCAGTTTCTCTTGAAAGCTGAATCCTGAGCAGCATTCAAGTAAAACAGAGTTCCTGCTTTCCCAGATGGCAGCCAGAGAGGAACACGCTCCCCTAGAAACGTCTGCCATCTCCATCTTGTGTCCTCAGGCAGGCTGACAGCTTGTTTTTACCATTTAGAGTTCCCCTCAGTTGCCTGGGGTGTCCTTCAGGGCACTGGTGTGTGGCTGCCAACAGATCTAATGATCAGCAGGAGCGTTATTTGTGTTGTGTTAGCATCTCAAAGTATCCCTGTGACTTTCGGTGCTGCTCAGCTACATCGTCAGTGCTGGCACTGCAGAAATGCTCCTGAAAAACGTTCAGGGTAAATCTGCCCCTGGTTCCTACTGGAACCTGCTAAAAGCTAGTGATGTGGGAGACTCCATGATGCAACACTTCCCTTTCAGAATACTCCTCTCTGCGTGTGACTCAGAGTTTGTTTGTGGGGAGAGCTGCTCACACCACTTTGGGCATTCAAGTTTCCATGGAGAGGGGCCTGGCTGCCTTTCCTGCCTGGAGATGCAAGGCTTGGAGTGGAGCTGCTCTTAGAAAATGCAGCATTTGTGCTCAGCTGAGCCTCCCGGAAGGAGGACTTGGCCTGAGTGTGTTGTTTGGGCCATCACAGGACTGTCAGTCAGCAATTCTTGGTTTCATGCCTTGCTTTGTATGAGATATTTTGTAGGAGCTTTGGCAAGTCTCTTCTCTATCCTTTACCCCCTCGGAGGTACAGACATAAACCAGAGAGAACTCAGCTGAGAGCTGGAAGTGCTGCTGCAGGGCTCTGTACTCCCATTAACCCCTGATTTACTGCCCTGCACCAAGGGCCCCACCAGTGCCATGTGTTGACATTTCTGATGGATTTTGGCCATTCTCTTGTCAACATGAGCCACCCTCGTGTGCCAGGTCTCGTGCTTGCGATGCTGAGCAAAAACTTAGTTGTTCATATTATAAAACTGAGCTGCATTTAAGTTTTGTTTCTCTTTTAGGCAAACATTGCCAAAAATTCTGCCATCATAACGTATATAAATTTATTGTTGCCAGCCTTTTTGACTAACCTGAAATGCAACTCACTTTTTGGTATTCCTGCAGGTCTGTGTGATGGGACATATTGAGAGAACATCTGTACCAGCAACTTTGAGGTGGACAGGAAATGTGCGTTTTTACTGCTCACATAGGAAAGAAATCTCATTAGATTTATGTGATCTCAAACCAGTCATGTTCCCTGTGCAAAACCCAGGCCTCCAGCAGTGCAGCCTGTATCTTTAACACAATGAAAATAAACCAGCAGCATCTGCAATGTCCTTCTTAGTGGGATGAATTAGGAGGAATGTGCATGGACACAATCCTAGAGACTACTCTAAGCATAAGTGATGGGAGGAGAGCGTGTCATTCTTCAGCTTTATTAAAGAAGCTGGTTATGCACATCCATGACTGGGAATGCCAGTCTCCAAACATCCTGATTACTGCAGACCCTCCAAGTGGTGTTCATCTGCCAGGTAAATAACAAGTGAGATACTCATATTTACAGTTGAAATTGCCTGAGTGTTCAGCTGGCCCTCACTGTGCCAGGCTGGACTTTCATTGCACTTTACTCAAGGTCAGTGGCTTGAGAAAATCTCTGGCCAAGGCTTGCCTTGGAGCTGGCAGGACCACACGTGACTTCATTTGGAAAAGCAGGTTAGAAACTCTTCCAAAGGTCTGACCCTGAGCTTCCTGTTTAACTCAGGCAATTCCCAGTAAGGTCTTTCCCAGTCAGAACCACTGTTCTAGTAGCATGGGCTTATTTGTGCTGATTTTTAGTGATCCATTACATTTCTGTTGTTCTGTAAGGGTATAAAACTGCATCATTCTCAGAAGATAAAAACCACCTCACTGCTTTGCTATGGGTATGATTTTGTATTGAGTGATAGTGTCCATTTGCTACTAAACCATGTCCCCCTCCATTGCTCCCACCCTTACAGGCAGGGTTTCTGAATGGGATCTGAGCAGATCTGTGCCCTTCTGGCACTAAAATTAAAGAGAAAAGAGGCTGATCACAAACTATTCATTCCTAAAAGCAATCTCCAGAAATGAAGTAATAATGCCTAAATTATCCCGGTGATGAGCAAACCTGCAAGCCCAGCTTGCAAACTGGCAGTCAGGGGTTCCTGATGCCATATGCTGCAGAAGGTTTTCCTTTTTTTGTGTTTTTTTTCACCTGTATCAGTGTGATTAACTCTGTCATAAGCAAGAGCCAGCTCTATCTGAATTTGGGGGTTGATGTTAGTGCTTTCATAACAGACTTAATACCTAAAAGTATTTTTCAGAATATGCTCAAGACATGATCTGTCTTTCAGTATGTGAGCTCTATCTTAGAATTACAGCTAAACCTCTGCAGTTCACAGTCTAGGTGAAGGTTTGATTATCTAGGAAAAAAAAAAGAAAACCAAACAAAAAAGTATATGGTACTGAACAGTTTTATCTATAAGGATTTTGTTCATAACCTCCTTGTGGAACTTAACAGAAAATTAGATCTCTGCCACCAAATTCTTAAAGGCGTTAGAAAACACTATGGTGTAGACCTTACCTTCCATCAAATTCCACTCCAGTGACTTTTAAAGAATGCAGCTGTTTCACTCATTTTGAGTTCTTGCAGACTTTTCCATAGGGGATATTTCTAGTTTTGCAGTTTCCCATCAACTCAGCAAGGAAGGGGGGAAAAAAAAGAAGAAAGGCATTTTGTCTTGAGGAAAATCTTGTGTGCTCAGCTGGAGCCTTTCCTGTGAAGCTGCTCTCCCAAGGCCCAGGGAGCTGCTGGAAGTTCCCATGGCTGTTCCTGTGCTCTGTGCACTCCAGGCTCAGAGATGCTCTCCTGGGTGCAGATGATGTGGTTTTGTTGTGCCACATGTGCAGGAGCAATGAGATGGATTCCCAAGGACCTTGACCAGCAAACCTTCCCCATGCCTCAAAATCACCACGTTTACAAAAGATAGAAGAAAAATTTTTAAAGTATTGCAAGGAATATGTTGAGTACTTTGGCTGGTGGTGTCTTTCCAGCCAAGGAAAGCCTCTTTGGCTGGATTTTGTCACAGTCCTTGCTGTGGGCAATGAATAGATGTCCCTTCTCCCTCTGTGACCACCTGGCATGTGTGCTCTGCTTTGAGAAGCTGGCCCTTGGGGCTGAAATTTTGCCATATTTTGTTCTAACCCAAAATAGTGTAGTCCAAATCCAGCCAAAAATGTTGGATGAGGGAGAAATACTAATGCATTGGAAAATTTGCAGCTGGGACCATCAAGGAGCTTGCTGAGCTTGGGCACTGGTCCCTGGCCTGAGACCATGGCTGTGATGTTTTGCCATACCCAGGTCCTTTTTTGGCTCCACAAATCATAATCCACAAAGGATTATGACACATTGTGTGACTCTGACAGCTCATGCTGCTCAGCTGGGGCAAGGTGAAAGTGGGGTCCAGTATGAGGAGCAGGGTATTTCCTTGTGCTTTTCCAAAATAGCTCTGTGTGATGCTGACTGTGAAACTAAAATGAAAGATATCTTGTGCTGTAAGTTTCCCCCCCCCTTCTTTAAATAAATCCATGGATATGGAGGAAGGAGTGAGAGAGAAGAAGAGAAGGAGGAGCTTTTGGCCGGTGGCTTTGGGCAAACAGAAGATTGACCTTGCAGTGTTGCTGGCAGGGCAGGGAAGCTAAATGGAAACAGAATCAAATTATTAAAACAAAAATTGGAGTGAAGGAGAATCATGTTTCCTGCAGGGTTTTGCCTCTCCTGGGTGTGGTGGTCTCTCCTGGCGGGGTGTGAGGCTGAGCTCAGCGCCGGGCGGTCACCGCGCACCCGCTTTGCTCTCGGGGTGGGGCCGTTTATTTAACCAGAAAACTCAGAGCCCCCGAGGACTCCAGGGCTGCTGTTTATATTCCAGAGTATCAGTGTTAGTGCAGTGCTTCTCTCTTTTATCTGGGATATTTTTATTTAGTAGCTGCTAGCCAGAAATACACACTTTCCAGCTTCCCTCTCGCAAACACCTCAGGGTTGGTTATTGGGCTGGCAGGCAGGATAAGGGGCAAAGTGAAGCTTGGGGGAATGCTGAGCTCTCACCTGCAATGCCCTGGTGCAGGGTTTAACCCTCTGAGCTGGGGACCAGATTCTTGGAATACAGGGATATTGGAAAAGGCAGCTCTGATATTGCCAAGGTCCTGGAGCAGAGGCTGTTGTTGTGTAATTTCTTCTCAGTGATTCTCATGCTGCCCCAGCTGTGCTCTGGGTTTCATTCCAATGGGAGTGCTCAGAGCTTAGGCCTGAAAAAATGGACATTAAATGCGATGCTACATTATATTAACGTTAAATACAACTGGGCCTTGATGTGAGCAGTGAGTCACAGGTCTGGAAAGGTGTGTGTGTCTCCCAAAGCCCCCACTTCCCAACGAGGGCCAAACACCTGCATGGTGCCCGGCCCCTGGTGCTCTTCACTGCAGCAAGGACAGACTTCTGCACTCTGCCAGTGGTAGGTTCAGCAGCTCTGCAGGCACACAGGATCCAGAGATCAGCCATAACTCCATGAAGGTACAGTGTGATGCTTTCTCATGTGCCTAAGGAAGGGACTTGGCGTTTTCCTCTGTTTTCATAAGAAAACGGTGCTTAGATAAAAAAGGGAACACTTTTAGCTCAATTGCCTGATTCCAGCCCTGTTTGACATGTGGGTTGTTATCCCAAAGAGATCAAGCTTTTCTAAGTTTTATGAAAATAAGCAGCAGAATGGTGGAGAAGGGCTCAAGTTGGATCCTCGGTGGAAAAGGTTGTAGCATGAGTTGTCTTCAGAAAACCCATCAGGGAAAGCTGCAGAAAACTGGGTTTTCTAAGTTTAACTGTTCACAGGTTTCCTTGTTTTTCTTGTATGGGTGCCTGCAAACAGACCTACATCTATCTTTCTCTCTTTCCATTTCACACATTTTCACCTTGTCTTGAAAATGGGATGTGTTGCAGGCAAGGCCCCTGCCTTGCAAAGGGACTGACTTGAGGGTAAATAAATGAGAGCAGGAGAAGCTGGAGATAGCTGGAGGAAAACCTTAGGTCAAGTCCATAATTATGGATGTGCTGTACATTCCCAGACAGGGACAGGGTGGTGTTGAGGCATATTTGGGATTCAGTTGTCTCTGAGCTATTTAGTACCTTGTGAGATGGCACAGAAAGACTGTTAACAATGAATCTGCTGCCATTCAGGGCGGCCTTGAGTCATTGTGGTTTAAAAAATAAATTATCATATAAATAGCTGCTTAGGAATCTCAGCCTGAAGACCACAAAATCTCACCAGTGCATAGCTCTTCTGGCTTATGTAGCACCACGTGTACTTGTGGAATATTTTGGCTGTGTGTTGTGAAACCACTTCCTATTTTAAAAAGAGTATTATAGGAAAAGAATAAAGTCTATTGTCAGTGACAACTGCTGGTGGTTTCCTAGTGCCTCTCATTCCAGGAGGCTGAGCATATCATGACTGGATTTTTCCTGTCTTTGCTGAACCCGCCCCAAGATGCCTTGTGGAGAGCAGTATCCCCTGCCCTGGATACCCAGAGGTGAGCAGGAGCATTCCAGGGCTGGCTTAAGACACTTTCTGGGTCGTTTTTGTGACAGATTGATGGGTTTTGAAAAGCCAGAGGAGAGTGTGGTGGTGAACAAGCTAACAGTCATGCTCCTGCAGCTGGAAATACCCCTGGGATTTTGGATATTGGAAATCCCACCTCCTCCTGCTGACTGGCATCCTGCTCTGCTGTCCCAAAGCAAGGCTGAGTGTGACCCATTCGAATTTTGTGACTTTATAAAGTGAAAAAGAGCCAAGGCTTTTGATGTAGGCATCTCACGCTCTTGCAGTGCTGTGGGTTGTTAATAACTACATCTCCACTGACTTTTTTGGAGCAGGATCAGATACCAAGAGCGAAAATCCTCCTAAGAAAATTGTTCTGAGTGAACTCCAGCCAGTCAGCTCAAACAGAATCCATCCTTGGGTTTTCCCACTACACTGGTTCTGGCTAATAAACTGCCTATTCCTTTTAGTTCTATTTTGTTTTGTTTGCTTATTTGTGACTTCCTTTTGGGGAAAAGAAAGAACAGGCTGGGAAGTGCAGCAGTGCCACCGGAGGTTGTGGGATGGTGCACGTGGTAATGGTCCTTTCAACAGGTTTTTTTTCCTCAGACATTCAGCAAAAGTTTGCAGTCCCAGCACAAAATGTGAGAATGATGACTGTATCACAAAGACATTTTCCCAGCGTGGCTGAGCTGTGATATGAAACAAGCTGATTTTCTCATGAGAGGGGAGTAAATCCTTGGAAGTGTTATTTTTCTAAAGTTTTATTTGAAAAGTACTAGCATGACCTTTTCTTGATGTTGCTTTTTCTTTCTCTTTTTTTCTTTGTAAAAATCCTTGTAGGATTGTGATTAGCAAGATAATGAATACCATCTGCTTTTAATCGATTCCTTCCTTTTCTCCCAAACCCTCCTAGCTTCTAATATTAATGGAAACAGATTTGAATACTGGCATAGACTGCTCTGGAGAGTGCTTGGGTATTTACTAGGTGAAAAGTGAAATTGCACAGGTTTATTTCATGGGGCAGGGCATTTGACAGGTGCAATTTTTCTTCTAGATGTGTTGCATGCCTGTTTTATAAACCAAAATTCATACTGACACATAAGATTATAATTCCGTATTGGAGGGAAATTTTAAGAAGAGGAGGGTTTGAGCCCAAACTGGAGCTGCTGCCCAAGCTCTTTCAAAGAGATGATGCTTATTTACTGCCACAGTGACACACTGAGGGATAAATGAAATTGACTGGGAAAGCTGGGAAGCAAAGGATGCTTCCTAGGAGGAAAGCAAAGCCCATGGCCTTTTGAGTGTAACTCCTTTGTTAGTTTTGCAAAATACCTAAAAGGGACTCACACATTTCTCAGTGCCTATATATTCAGATCTCCTTTATATTATTTAATCGTGGAAGCCAAATAATTTGAATTCATTTGCTGTCAAGCCTTACCTCAGATCAAACTGGCTTTTTTCCCCTGGATAGGAATCAGTTTGATTTGTGCTTTTCTCTTAGGTTGGAATCAATCATCCTGCTCTGATTTGAATGACCATTTTACCCCTCCAAAGGTTCACATTAACAGGCATTCCTGGGATGTTTTCTTGATTGGGTTCAAGGCATTGTGTGTTCCCATCTGTCCTGCCTGATTACAAACCAGCTCTGCCAGCTAATGTTGGCTGGGAAACCTTTCCTTTCCTGCATTGCTCCAAACTGGGTCCTGAGGGGAGAAATTGCTGTTTCCAGCACAGGCATTTGTGACAAGGTGGTCCTGGCTGGAAGTGCTGGTGTTCTGATGTGCCCTCCCATGGGATGGATGCATGTCACATTCACATTCTCTGGAGAAATCCCTTCACGCAGGATTTTTCTCCTGGGACCCTGAGAAGCCTCAGAGAAAAATCAAAACAATAATGATCTCATTTGCTTCTCCTCTGTTTTGCTCATGAGGGATGTGTTTTGAGATTGTTTACCCACAGGTGATTGTTTCATTGGATTCTGGTGTGAGTTGTTTTCACTCAATGGCCAAACAGGACCAAGCTGTGTCAGGACTCTGGAGAGAGTCACCAGTTTTCATTATTATCTTTTTAGCCTTCTGTTAGTATCCTTTCTGTATTCTTTAGCATAGCTTAGTTTAGTATTCTTTAACATATTATAGGATCATAAAATAATAAATGAGCCTTCTGAGAACATGGAGTCAGATGCATCATTCCTGCCTGCCACAGGGATCCCTGCAAATACAATAAATGCACAGAGCAGAGAGTGCCAGGAGTGCTCTGTCCCAGAGACCTCTGAAGAGACAGGGCAAGAGGTGCTGAGAAAGAGCTGAATGAGGATCCTCAAGGGCTTGGCGTCTGCAAATGTGAGCAGTGAAGACTCTGGGCCAGCATGGGCCAGCACAGGTGCTATGTGGATGTGACAGCTTGGTCAGAGAGTGAAAAACTAGGTAAGTTCTCCCAGAATCGGCTTGTGAGACTTTAGGGAGTTGGAGATAAACAATGATAGCTTATTATTATAAACAACCTGCAGGGGTTGTTTTCTTACTCTCTGTTTTCCTGTTTTTCTCAAAGATTGTTTATAAGAAAGGTGTTTAGTTAATTAGCCAATCAGGTGAGATGTATTGACTAATTGACCAATTTGGTCTAGCTGTATCAGAGCAGTGTATAAAAAGGGAGAATGTAAAGTAAAGCAGAAATGCTGTGTAAACCAGTCCTCTGGTGAGTCTGTGCTGTTTCTTGCCCAACAGCAGCAGTGCTGGGCTGCTTGGGTTATCTGCCCATACAGTTCCTACAGGGAAGTTGGATCACCATGATGTGAGTGGCTTTTGTGGATATTTTCGTCCTTTTTTTGCAAATGTTATTTAGCTTTTCACTGAACCCCTGAGTATTCATTCTGCTTCATGCAATACTTGGATTTTGGGGGGCATGGGCCGATGCACGCCTTTGAGCCTAGATGGGGACAGGCTATCCAGTGCCCCTCATCAGGACGATGGCCCCTGGATATTTCAAGAGGCTTGTATCCATCACACAAGGTGTTCTGAGCGGTGCTGGTGCTGCTGAGGGATCCTGCATGCCTGTGCAAGGGTCTGAATTAAAGCAGGACTTTAACCATGAGGGAGCATGACGTGTACAGATGCCTTGTCCTCAGTCTGGCAGGGGTTCAGCTGCGTGCCACATTTCTGCCAGCTGCTTTCATCTTTGCAGGGCAGCAGCATATCCTGAGCACCCACAGTCTTGGGCTCATGAGGTAAAGCACAGACAATGCAACCTCTTTTCAGAAGCAGGCTGTAAACATCTTGAAACAAATTTCCAGCGAAGAGTTTTTGACTTCCCCAGCCTCTCCCCTAATCCCTTGTTACTGGAGCTTTTGGGGTGAGATGTCTGAAGTCGCACAAGGACACGCATGTAATGCCTCTGATTAACTCACACAATTGCAGGAGTTAAAGCCTGGTGCTACCAAACAAGGCACCCTTGTTTCCTTTCTCTCTTTACAGGGCCTTGCTGGCGTAACATCTTACATTTCCCCAGGATGTGGAGCCTGGAGGGAGCGCGTGGGCTGGGATGGAGCCAGGGAATGTCTGGGGCAGGGATGCAGATATTGCTGGAGGGCTCCTACAGGTGCCTGGGTGCTCTTCTCCAAAGGGGGGACAATTTGCTGTGTGCTTTGCCATGTCTTGGGGGGCTGAATGAGCCAAACCTTCCTCCTGGAGCTGTCACTGGGAGTCCAAGGTGGGTGGAATAGCAGGGAGAACAGCAGTTGATCCTGTTTGCCCCCAAGAACTTGCATGTGCTTTGCCTGCTCCTTGGGACTTCTGAGAGGTTATGGTTTGGAGAGGGCACTTTTGGGATGCCTCAGGAAAATGCTACCCCGTGTCTTGGTGCTGAAAACACGAATGTGGAAGCACTGCATGGTGAAGGGAGGATCAGGAGTGGCGAAAGCTCCACATCCATCCCTGCATGGAGGATCCTCCCTGCTCTTCCCACTGGCACCCACCTACTGCCAGCCCTGCAGCCATGTGAAGGTCAGGCAGAAATAACAGCTCTTTTTGCAAAGCTGACTTAATGAAAGCAAAGGGTAGGGGGTGGAAGGGAAGTGAAATGGCTGTGGTTTGCCAAAATCCCTACATCTGGCACCTACAGATTGCTGACAGGGGCAGGCAGAGGCAGCAGCGGCTGAGGAAGAGACCCCTTACTCTTAGCAGCTGTTTCACATGCACAGACTTTAAAAAGCCTTCCTTGCTGCCCCACTCTGCTGCAGCAGGGTGGGTGTGGAGCTTGGAGGTCGCTCAAATTCTGCGTTTCTGGCCCCGGAGAGGCTGCTCTGGCTGCTGGCGATGTCACCGCGTGGGAATGCGCTTCCCCTGCGCTGGGACAGCTCTGGCCAACACCAGATACCCTTCCTTCCTGCCTGCTCCCATGGTGGGGATTATTGCTTTTGGCTTCTCCTGGCTTTGAAAGGCATCCAAAGAGCTCAGCTCTTGCAAGCTGAGAGCAGAGACAGAAAGCCTCTCCCTGCCTCACCTGTTTGTGGTTATTCAGCTCCCTCCCTTCACGCTTTGGCACAATAATGGCCTGAAAGTAAAACAAGAGGCAAGTTCTCCCCCCAGCTCAGAGCACTGAATGAAACCCAGCCAGCAGGGCCTATTGAGACAGCATCGAGACAAATGTCAACTTTAACACAAAGAGGCTTAAATGACTGACACAGAAAGGAATAATCTTGGATCTGTTTTCCAGGCTGCTCCCCAGCATAGTTGTGCTGCAGACGGAGACAATTTTCAGTTCCCCAGGGAGATTGTATAGCCAAAAAAAGATACTTGGTGGTGATATGCTATAAGACTAGGTCATGAGAATGGATGTTTGGAATAATGACAGAATTCATTATAGACAAACTAAATTAACAGAGTGTCTTGAGAAACATATGGGGAGGAAATTGCCACTGAAGCCCTGCAAAGTGCAGCTTTACTTCTCATTGTGCTGGGTTCTCCCAAGGCCTCCACGAAACAGGACAGGGGGTTATAGAAGTCATTTTGTGGCAACTCTCTGAATCTGTCGCCTTTTTGTTTGCAAGATGGCTTCTTGCCTTTGAATCTTATGAAAAGTAAAAGTAATTAAAGCTCATGAATAATGGCATTGAAATGAACATACAGCCACCTCTCCCCAGAAGCAAGAAGAAAATAATGTCCTGGCTGGTGTCTTGTTGACCTTGCTCAGACCTTATGAAGCGTGGGGGCTGCACTCAGCCATGCCAGGCACCAAGAGCTCCCTTCCCTTCCCTGCCCCTGCCCTGCGTTTGCCTTATCAGGCACTGAGAGCATCCTCATCCCCCCATGGCACCTCCCTAAGAAGCTGCCAGCCCAGCTGCCTGTGGCTGCAAAGAGCTTTAATCCATTGCAGACCATTTGGGGAACGTGCTCAGGGTCTTGCCAGAGGCTCCACATCCTGGGCTGCCAGGAGGAGCTAAGGAGATCCTGAGGGAGAGGTGCAGGATTAAAGAACCCTTGGTCCTTTCATTAGGATAATGAATCCTCATTCAGTGTCCTCCCCAGGACCTCCACTGCCTGCAGAACTTACCAAAAGATGTCGTTGCCTTTTGCAATTGTCAGTCCAAAGCTGTCTGGTGGCAGCTGGAAGCTCCAGGAAAGGTCCCTGTGTCTGAGCAGGCAGTGGCCCCATGGTGCTTTTGGGGGGCAGATTGCTGAGCACAGACTTGGAGCCATGGCTTGGGCTTCCAGCAGGGAAAGAGATCTTGGCTTGGTGCCTGATATCCGTGCCCCATGGAAATCTGGAGAACTTCTGTCTCTGAGCTATGTTCCTCTGTAGAAGAGAATGCGGACTGTACAAAGAACTTTTAAAGTCAATGAAACAAACAACTGGAGTATAACAGGGTAGAGTTTAGTAGAAAAAATCAGCCTGGAAAAACTCAAGATGAATGATTGAACAAGAAGAAATTTAGGGAGTTTTGCACTTTATCCATTCACATGTAAGTAACACCTACATGTGAGTGCCTGTGAAGTAATGAGACAATGCCACAAACCCAGAGCAGTGTGGCACAGGAAAGGCAGGAGGATGCTCTGCAAGCCAGCACTGGTTAGCCTGGCATATGACCTGTGCTAAGCAATGGCAAATATGGCCCCAGATTAAATTAGAAAATAATTAAATTATTGAATTTAATTAATGTGGAGCATTATGGAAATAGGCTTTTATTTAAAAGAAACCTACTTTTATTCTTTGTCTCCCCAGGATCTGTAAGTCAAGCTGGCAGTGAGGCATGACACGTTTTGAAAGATATTTAGCTTAATATTTCAGGAGGTTGCGGTGGTAAAACATAGCAAAGAACTGAAGAACAAGGTAAAGGAGTAACCTCAAACAGGAGCTTAATAAGCATCTACTTCAATGGCCTCCCTGGGTCTGGAAGAGAAGAATTGAAGTTTTAAAAAAGTACTATTGGGGTTTTTTTTGTTAGTTGGTTGGTTTGGGGTTTTTTGGTGGTGAGGTGTTTTTTGGTTATTTTATTGTTTTATTTACTTTTGGTTTTAATTTTTCCTTGAAAGCCTTATCAGATTTGGAAGGTTTTGGCGTCCACTGGGAATTAAAAGATAAAGATAGATGTCTATATATCTATATGTGTGTATCTATAAATATATATGTATATATATCTATCTAGATACACAGATATAAATATATATATATATGAATATAAATATATGTATATTTATCCTTTTTTTGACAGTTGTTGGCACGTAACTGCCCCTGAGCCCCAGCCCTTTGGGGAAGGCTTTGCCTTCTCCTGGGTGGTTTGAGGAGTGGGGCTGGGGGATGAGACAATGCACTAACCCCAGGTTTTCTGCCTGTGCTTAAAAGGATTTGCCCTTGCGGCTCGCTCTGATACGGGTGTGGAAAAGGAAAGGGACAGGGAAGCTCAGAGGAGCTGACAGGGGCAGAAAAAGGGTGTGAAATTCAGCCTATCTGGTGTGTCTCCTTTGATGTGTCACGCAGAGATTGTGCAGGCGCTCAGACGGGAAGGGGTTAATGCGTTTCTCAGTAACCATTGAAATGGGGGCTGTTATGGTCTATTTAGGCAATGATCTGTTACAATATCAATGGCATTTTCGATGGCAGTGTCTCCTATTCTTCTATTGAAATCACAATAGCTTTGGAAGTTCACGGCCATGGCAGTCTCAGGGACAGATTTCTGTTCATTTTTCTTTGTTGTGAAGATTTTTCTTTTTTTTTAAGAAGTAAATTAACTCGCACAAATGCGAAAGAAGCTTCAAGTGTGTGACCTTTAGACAAAAGCTTCAGATTTGTCATTCTCTCTCCTTAACTTATGCTGTGCTCTCAGCAATGCCTGGATACAATATCTAGCCCAGCTTGGGCTACCTGGCCACAAATAGCTGGGCAAGGCTGGAGTGACAACGTGAAATCTCCATTTCTATGCTGTTGTCAGCTTCTAACACTGAGGGAAAAACGTCAAAGCTGGGGAGAGGTTTTAGCTGCCTGCCTCCCATGCATTTAGTTATAAAGGGAGCCTCCTGGCTTGGCCCCTCTCTGCTTCTTTAGAAACCAGGGGCTAACGCAGCCCCCAGGACTGTCTGGAGAGGTTACTCGCCCAGCCTTCACTTTGATGATTGATGACAGTGGAGAAACTAATGATATTTTATTCACCTGTCAAAAAAATTCCTTGCCCTGGGCAAGGCAAGGCTAGCATGGCAGAATTTTAATGCCGCTCTTTTGACAAAAATGCAGTTATCCCATTTTCCCTCCTATATTATCTCAAAGGAAAAAGTGCTGTCCTGCCGAGCCTGTTGCTCTGAGGTGCTGGCCAGGGGAATCTCTCCAACCTACAAAGTGCCTTGAACTTTGAACATGCATTGGGAGCATGAAACAGGCATTGCAAGTGAGTTCCCAGGGTGTCCCAGTGGTTCTGCCCCTCAGTGCCCAGGCAAGGAAAAATCGCCAGGGCCAGGGGGTGTTTTGAAATATCTTCCCAAAAAAAGGCAAAATATCTTTAGATCAAGAGCACCCCCTTCCCAATAAGTTCTGTCTTAAATGCAGAGAGCCCCATCAGACAATTTTCTGGTTTTTTGCCCCATTTAGGTGTTTTTTTTTACTCTGTGTTTCTATTTCTTGATTCCATGTTATTACTCTCTTCTTGCTAAGGAGCAAACTCAATATTACCTGTTCCTGCAGCTGCCTGTCAGAGGGCTCTTCCCAGGCCAAGTAAACTCCATGTAATTGTTAGAAAAACTTTTACTTTCCCTGCTTCCTCTTAGGTAGCTGGCTGCGAAGCTGTGTCCAGCTGCACCAGGCAAGACACCCCGAGGTTCAAAGAGAATAAAATATGTTGGAAATGAGTCCAGCAAAGTCATGGAAGCTGTGAAGAGGTAGGGGTGTTTTTGTGCATTGTTTATCAGCAGATTGCCCTGCTAGGTGTTGATCTGTGCTGTGTCACAAGGCAGGGAGGAGATGGACTCCAGGGCCAGCTTTAGCTGCAGCTGCAGGCAGGCTGGTGGGTGGGATGGCTGGGAGCTGAGCAGCAGTGAGTGCCGGATGAAATGGGGCTGTTCCAGGTGCTCTGGGCAAAATGCTGCCTCCTGGGCAGGGACAAAGGGAGCTGACCAAGGCAGCAGCAGCACAGCTGCTCCCATGGCTCACAGTGAGCATCTCCATCCACCTTCAGTGCCATTTCCCCTCAGACAGAAATGACAGCCTGCTCAGGTCCCATTGTATTTGCCCATGGCAGGGCACCCCTGGCTGTCTCTCAGCAAGTCCTCCCGAGCCTTTAGCCATTCACAGCTTTGGCAAAATGTTTCCCAAGGAGCCAATTGATCAAGAGGATGCAAAGGGATCCAAGTGCCTGGGCAGGCTCAGGCTTTGAAAAGCTGGATTCCTGCAGCACAGCCTAAAGTGCAGAGGTATGAAAAGTAAACATTTCCTGGTAATGCCAGGGCAGCTAGAGCTGCTCAGATGGGATGCCAACTGCTGTCAACAGCTGAACTAATCTGAAGTACCATTAAAATGCGTAACAAAGAAATCCACAGCACAAAAAATATCTTCTTCCAACCTATTTCTGACTTTGCTGTGAGGTGTTGCTGTGGTCCCTTATCATGCAGACAGCAAGACCTGAAGGTCCAGAACACCTCTGTGCATGGGCAGGGAGGGCTTCTCCTCCTCTCCCCAGGATGGCATTTTAAGCTATGCAAGGCAAAGCAGAGCTGCAACCTGGTCCTGGTGTGACAAGGGATCCAAAGGACTTCAGGTACTGCAAGGAAATGGAGCTGAGGTCTCCTTTGTCTGCTGGATGTGAGAGGGAAAGGCAGGAGCCACTGCCAGCCTGTCCTGCTGCCAGGGCTGTGGTGTGTGCTGGGTTACTGCGCAGGAGATGCTTCCAGGTGCAGGAGAGTCCTTCAGGTGACTTTGCAATATGTACCTCTGCAGCAGCTGTGATTAGAGTGAGAGGTGAAATTGAGGCCTTAGGTGAGGTTTGAATATTACCTTTTTTTTTAGCTTGGCTTTTTTTCTTTCTTTTTTTTTTTAATTAGAAAACGTGACTGTCACTTTGAGTTCAGGGTCTGGTTACAAGGACTTACCTCTATTTCACAGCAAGAAATTTGTCTTGACAGTAATCAATGCAGGTTATAAAAGAAAAGAAAAAAAGAGAAACTTCAAGCATTTGCAATGTGAAGGCTCCAATACGCTGTAATTTCAGCTTCTTCTCTTTCACCTCCATGGAGAATACAAAAAAAAAATAGTTCTTTTTGATATCTCCAGTGCAATTATGGAGAGAGAAATGAAACTTATGGAAATGAAAGTTGGTGTCTTAGGGATGCCAGACTTTGAGCACAGAGCCTCTACAGAAAACTTGCAAGTTTCCTCTTTTGAAAGTCTCACTTGGCTTTTTAAGATTCTGCCCTGGGGTGATAATTGCCTGTTGCTGTTATTGCCCCCTGTAAAGTCACAATGCCGTGATTTATTTTCACTGTTTCCATAGGAAATGTTGACATTTCAGCAGAAACTGGAAAATGCAGCTGGTTTGCTTCAGAGGAGCAGCCACAACACTGCAGGCAAGAAGGAGCTTGGACATGTCCTCACCTCTAGCTGGGAATGCCCATGAGCACAGGGCTGGGGTTTATGAAAGAGCTCGCTTTGCTTTGCACAAGTTCAGTTCTCCAGCAGGAAACTGCAGTTTATTTCCCCCCAGAAGACAGACCCTTCTCAGGGGTACCCTGAGACCTGCAGAGCTGTGTCTGCCTCACTGGGGCTGGAGGCCATGTGAGCATCCCCAGCCTGACCTGGTCCTGCTGGACACCACCCACCTTCTTCTATGAATGAAAAGAGTGCGCGGGGGATGCTACCTTCGGGATGGCTGTGATATTTTTAATGCCTTTTCCAGCGGGATGGGATTTTGGCACATTACTCGTAACCTGTAGAACGGGTGTTGGGTGAAAGTGAATGACTGAGCAAGCAGTTCCCACAGCCCCGGGAAGAGTCACTGGAACTCCAGATGGATTTTCAGGCTGTGGGTTTGCCCGGGCTATGACTTTGCGTTGCCACTAAGTGGCAGCCGAGTAAAAAACATGGTAAAATGAAACTTTCCTGAATTAATGTCAATGCGAGGTGCAGGAGCAGTTAGGAAAATTTCTATGCTGGCGTTCCTCAGCTCGGCAGTGCCCTGCTGTTTATCCTAGGAAATTAAACCTTGGGAGGGGAGGGAGTGATACGGATACTGTGGGAATGCACAGAGGGAAGCTGAGTGTGCAGGAGACCCTGGCTGTGCAGATGGATGCATTGGGGAGCAGATGAACAGTTCAGCTCACTTCTACCTCTGATTTGGCCAGTGTGATATTGAACCTTTAGAGAAATCCTCCAGAAAAGTGTTGGGACATCAGTAAGTGGTATAAAGTGTGCAGGGTGGGGGTAGAAGCAGGGAATCAGGCTGGTGGTGCTCCCTACCCCCACAAACGATGCCATCCACAGGCAGCACTGAGCTCCCCACGTAGCCAGCCCCTGGGTAACGTTTGGCTCTGATGCATTATTAACCATTTTAATTTTTAAGTGGTTTGAAAGATACTCAGGTAAAGGCTCCTGAAAGCAAGGCAGAACTAGGTCAGACACAGAGTGCGTTGCCTTTAATTAGCACCCGTGCAGGTTTTTTAACCTTTTGTGAAATTCGGGACCTCTGGTACCTCCACTGCTCTGCTCTGGAGCCAAAGCAGAGATGACCTCTTCGGGGAGAAACAGTAATTGGAAGTGTCAGTTATCTGAAACTTTTATCCAAAAAGACAGGATCCTGGGCACTGTGCCAAGGTTCTTACACTTCGAATATTTTACAATATTTGAAGAAAGTAGCATGCATGGCATAAATTTTAATGTTCAAAGGACTCCTGAGATAACTTTTTTTTTTCAAGCGTAAAGCAAATAGTAGAAAGGGAAGATAACTATCACAAAGTCATCTAGAAATGCCAGGGGGCTTCTGTCTCAGACACCAACAAAATCTGATGCTGTCGATCTGCTAAATTTCAACCAAGGCCAGCCCAAAGCCAGGGCTGCAAATGCTGGTTCTGCATATGTTTTTTCTGCTCCACACTTAATTTGTGCTTAAGTCATGCAACATCAATCTTGAACTCAGGGAGGCAGCTCCCAGTCTTCCCCAGTGTGAGGGCCCTGGAGATGCTGCACTGCAGCTGGCAGCAGTGAGGATGGATGAGGGCTGGGATACAGCAATGCTGTCCCTGACAGACCCAGGGTGAGCCACAGCAGGGACCCCAAAGAGGTGTGCAGTGGGTCAGGGTCTCCCCTTGCACAGGATTTCCTGAGCTTTCCCTCACCTGATGTGCTTTTCCCCCTTCCCAGGGCATCTTTGTGTTGGAAGTCCCGGGGAGGCGGTGGCACCAACCCTGCCTCATTCTGACCTGTGCTAACCTAGAGCCTTTCTGAGGCTTGTTTTTCCCCTTTTATTCCCTTCACAGGGCTGAGCTCACTCCCTTGGATGTCTTTCCACCTGCAGATGCTGGTGCACAGATGCTGATACCCTTTTAGCAGGAGGTAGGCCCCTGCTCTGTGCTTGCTGGTGGATCTGAAACACTCTGCGGGGTCAGTACCCATCCAGTGGCCTCTGTCACCCCTTCCTCCCCTTCTCACCACCCTGCACCCTGTTTTCCTGGGCTAAGTTACACATGGGGTGACATTCTGGCAGGACATTGCCCCAGTGTGACCTAATTACTACAAGCAGCCCCAAAGGGAACAGGATTTTCAAATTCTACCCAGGCTGCTGTCTTTTTTTCAAAGGTCACACCAAGTGACCATGTTTTCACCTTTGAGCCCACCCATTTTCAATGCCACCTTTGGAGGCGTTAACCTTGCTCCAAAAGTGAGGTTTTTGAAAAAAAGTAAGAAATACCAGACAAAAGCTTGGCTGAATGTACAAGATGTGCCCAGATGTGTGAGCCAGGCTTCCCCAGAGGGATAAGGAGCTGTTTGGGAGAGATTTGGAATGCTGCTTTCTCCAGAAGCTGAATGTTCCCAGCACAAACCTGTGCTGCTTCCAGCCTGCCCTGGAGCTGCAGCAGTGCCTGTGGGGCAGCCTTGGCAGGGCACTGGGATGGGCTGCAGCACATCCAGGTGCCCTGGGAGGTGCCTGCTCCTGATGGGATGGATGGGATGAGCTGCAGCACATCCAGGTGCCCTGGGAGGTGCCTGCTCCTGATAGGATGGATGGGATGGTGCTGCCACCCTGGGCTGGCTCTGTGGAGGTCCCTGTGTGTGAGGTGGTTTGTTCAGCCACAAGCCTGGGGTTCAAAGTGCTGGCAGTGCTCTGTGGAGCTTTATCTGTGCTGTGCAGATGCTGCAGCCTGGTCAGAGCCAAGCACTGGATGAGGGCAGCGTGGTGCTGGCAGGGGACTCCTCACAATGTGCGGCTGGGCAGCCCATCCTGTCCTGCCAAAATACATCCCTCTGGAGCTGCTTTTCTCAAAACCTGGCATGTTTTCTTTACAGAGCACCAGGGCCCATTCCAGGTGGTGATCCTGAGCTCCTCTGCTTCCCTAAGGGCTTCTCCCCTCACCTGCAGTCCAAGTTTGCAGCAGCTTTTCCTTTTTTTGAACAGAAACACTGTAGGCCAGACTAATCTATTTATTTCTGCTCACTTCTTTTCATGTGCTGATTCAGACATCAGGTTTCCTCTCCAGTTTATCTCAGGCTTCTGTCTGTATTTAGTCAGATGCTGGGTCCTGCTCCCCTCAGTGAACAGGCAGTGGTTGCTCTGCTCAAACAACCTGAAGGCATCCAGGTAAGCACAGAGCTGGACTTGTTTGGGATGTGCTTTTGGAGTGGATGGCACCTCATTTCTGGCCAGCTGTGCCCCCAGGATTTAGAGAGGGGAGTGGAGCTGTCTCGGGGTAGATTGTCTCCAGCCTGTGATGTCTCCTCAGTCTCCTTTTCCCTCATGAGCACACCCCAGCAGCAATGTGCTCTCCTCAGGCTCTTTTCCTGCACTCCCAGGTTCCCCTTTATTTGCTGAATGTGTTCATTTCCTTGGAAATCAAATGCTTGGTAAGGAACAATTTAGCCCATGTTTGGAATTCTTCTATCACTGGTTGCAAAATCAGATTATCAAATGCTTTCTCCTTAGCCAAAATCTCAGTAGCAATTAGCTACATATGAGGGGAAAAAACCTCTATTCCAAGGGTGGCACAATAAATTTCTGACTGTTTTAACCTTGTCAGTGAAGTACCAAATGGATTGGCTGTTGGAAAGCCCATGGCACTATTCTCTGCTGCTGAGCACAGAAGGGGAAATTGCCTTCCACTCTTAAATCTGTAACTTCTGCCTTTTGTGTGATGGTGAACAGAAATATTGCCAGATCATCTTTAAACTCAGAGGTATTAAGGACTGTTTTTCCCAAGAGAGGAAGACATGTCTAACTTTAGATGTGTGATTGCCCCGTTATCTTCAAAGGCAAGGAGCTGTAGCTGGAAGTTAGGCATATCCTGAGGTCCCTCTCTGAAATAGAGCCTGACAACAGAAGCAATGTGAGGAGCTCAGACTTGCTGAGACTTTCCTGTAGGCAGCTGGGGAAGTGGGTGCACACAGGGGCTGGTGCTGTGTCCCTTTCCAGACACAAACTCAGGGGCATTCACCATGAACAGAGGGTAAATACACAGACTCAGATTCTGCAACAGAAAATTTTGAGGTGTTCTGCTGACTAGACTAGGTCTGCATTGATGTATACCCAAGAAAGTCTGGCCTTGAAAGCTTCCAGGAAAGAACAACCTACTGGTTTGATTTTTTTTTTTTTAATTGTTGAGGTATCGGTTTGGGTTTGCACCCTAGTATTTATTTTCAGGGCATGTCTCCCAGCTAAATGGCACTAAATGTTGGGCTGTTACTTCATGCAGTTGGATTGATTTATTTGGGGTTGCAGTGGTCTCATTAGTAGTGAGGTTTGTCTCCTCTGATAATGCTCAGGGTTAATTTTTGTGCATATGTGTGTAGGAGATAATAAGGGCAATGTTGATAGGGAAGAACGACTTCTATAAACACAAACATCAGAGAACTCTCAGAGATCTCATCAGCTGGCAGCAACAGCTGATCAATCCCATCAGACAGAGATTCCCTTGCTGAGGAAGGTCTGTGCTGCCCCAGAGACACAACTCCTTTTGCCACACACGTGCTCAGAGTTTGCTGGTGCCCTGAGATGTGACAAGGTTGAAGAATGGTGAATATTCCCCTGCATCCAATGGTGCAACAGCACAAGGCAGGGCGGCTGCTGTCCAGCAGGAGACAACTAAGCATGAATGCCATAATGGGTGCCTGATCTTCAGCTGGTCTCCTACCCCCTCAAGTGCACATGAACATGAGTGGTGTAGGCACCACCTGGGCCCAAGGCAGCTCTAATCCCCCTGACCTCTCACCTTGCTCAGGTATCCCCATGCAGGATGGGCAGTAGGGAGAGGAATTTGTGCCATTTTGGGGAGCTATGGAAAATATTTAGTGCAGGGAGTTACTTTGTAATTCATGGTTTTAGAACCAGTTCAATTAACAGAAGTTTACTTTTGGATGCTTTTAAAAGGAAGGATGCAGATGCACTGCTTGTGCTGCTCCCACATGGCTTTATTTTTGCTTTTGCAAGTTGGATTTACAGATTTCCTTTCTCATTAAAAGTGGTGGCAATATTAAGCCTGGGAATCCTGATGGATTTCAGATTGAATGTTGCGAGTCTTGTATTAATGCAGGCTAGCTGCAAATAAATGAGGAAACCCATTAAGCATGTGGTGTGCTTCATAAATATTCCATAACACAAAAGTGTTAATGTAATGATGAGAAAGGAAAAACAAAGGTGTAGGAGTCAGGAAATGCCAGGCACTGAAAGACAACTGTGATCATCTCTAAGGTCTGCATTAACCCTTCAGATGATGAGGGCCATACTGGACCCATCATGGAGCAGTGCACATTTATGATTTTCTTTTTTCTAGTGAAATTTTGGAATCTTATGTTTTTTTTTTTTTGGTAACAGGCCAAGTTTGAGTGAGACAGTGAATCAAATGTAACACTGAAAAACAAATCATTGCAATGTAAACAGGCATGGCTTTAGTGAAGCTGTGCTCACTTTCTGACCCTGTGCTTGTCCTTTGATGCACAGCTGGGTAATTGAAGCTCAAATATCGAGCTAGGATGAAGTACCACGCTCTGCAACCACAAAAAATACACAGGAGCTGTGGTGTAACACCACAAAGTCTGTGCCCTGTGTTTGCATGGAGACCATTCCAAAGTGTAGGTGATTATGAGAGTTGTGCTGGAAATCAATCCAATGCATCTGCCTTGGAGTCTGAAACACTGAACTGAGCATGGGGAGAGTTCAGGACAAACACAGAGAAGTGCAGTGTGTCACTGAGGTGTGGATCCTCTGCCAGCCACAGAGACAAATGCTCTGGCTGGGTTTTAATAGGAGCATCCATTACTTGTGCAGCGATGCAGGCTGAGCAAAGACAGCCCAGCAGGCACTCCTGTGTGGCTCAGCCTGCAAAGCTCCCCATGGCCAGCACCGCATTCCCTGCTCCCTGCACGGCCTGGCAGGAGCCATGCTGTGCTCTCCACCCTGTGCACCAGAGGTTTTTCTTCTGGATAATGCAGAGTGAGCTCTTTTCCAGCTGTTCTCCTGCAATGCATTGTTCTAGTGAGGAGCTTGGCTCCTGGTGCTCACCCCCTCCCTTCTGTACAGTTTTGTAACCTGCATTGTCACCTTGCAGCTCCTGGCAGCCCCCTGGTACAGCACTCACTGTTAGCAAGGCAAGGAGGCATTTGTGGTCATTTCCAAAATCTGCAATGATGGAGGTGGGTGAGGAGGTGCAACCAGACCTCTGGCAAGCAGCTCCTGCCTGTTGAGGTGTTTCTCGAGCTGGCAAACATCACACAGAGGAGAATTTGGCCAGGCAGGGGGGCTGGTGGGACAGAGGGAGTGTCTGGCTGTGAGACACACACCTTTTATCAGGTTTCTTCTACTGCTGGGTCTGAGCAGCACAAGAGGTGGGCTCTGGGCTGGGCTATGCAGGTGTCCCTTGAAGCATCCCCCAGTGCCCCAGCAGGAGTGCTGCTTAGTCCCAGGTAGAGGTCATAGAATTCTGGAATCATACAATGGGTTTGGGCTGAAAAGGGCCTTAAAGCTCACCTGCTTCCAACCTCCCTGCCATGGGCAAGGGACACCTGTCTGAACACCTGGGCAGGGTGCTGTGGATTTTTTCAGGCAGCAATTGGGCTTTTGGACAGGAGTAGGGCTCTCTGCTGCTTGCTCCAGGAATATTTTCAGTTTGGTTTCAGATCCCAGCTGATGGCTGGGTGTCTCTTTAGAACCAGGTGTTTGGAGTGCCATTTTACTTGGCTGAATGAACTTCTGACATCAGGTTGGTTGGAGGAGGCCACGAAAGATCATGTCATGTCATGCTATAGATGGTCTGAGACCCACAATCATCTAAAAGATGGGCAGCAAGCCCATGATACCTTAATGCATTGGATCAGCTCGATTTTGGGTCCAGAGGTGTGGTTTTCTGCCAAATGGGAGTTGTTTATCAAACTCCAGTGGGATGGGATCTTCTTTTGGAGCATTTGTCAGGGACAGAGCTGTAAGTGGAAAAGTCCCTGGCACGGGGGCAGGTGGAGATGCCTGTGCCTTAAAGCACCTCTTCAGACACAAAAGGTGGAAGAGGAGGGCCCATTCTCAGTGCATGAAACTGCAGCACAGTTTTATCTGTGTATCAGGCTTGCAGAGGCAGCCAAAATACTCAGGAGTTTGCAAACCTCATCATGTTTTGTAAAATTCAGCTGTCAGATGAGGAGAGTTCTGTCTCTCGGAGTCAACAAGGCACAGTTTTGAATATCCAGGGAAAATCCCAAGGAAGGAAGGTATGTGTTCTCTATATGTTAAACATGCCCTGTGGCTCTGTAGGTGCCTGTGCTGGGATGTGCTGGCTGTCTTGGCCTCTCAGCACTCCTGGGCACCCTGGTGGAGGTGTGGGGGTGTTTGCTGAGGGTTTGATGTGCTCAGCATCAGGATCTGTTGAAACATAAATATGATTAGAGGGGGAGCAAGGGGCTGTGAGTGATGTGTCCAGTTGTGGTCTGACTGCCTGGACAGGCTCACACACAGCCACAGGCAGAGTTTGGATGTTGGCTCACGTGTACGTGGCAGGCACGTGACATTTACCCTGACCTTGCAGGGCAGAGACCCTTTGCAGAAGATGTCATTGAATTAGGGCAGAAGCAGGTGGCCTTTCAGTCCCTTACACAGCAGAGATGCCACCTCTCTCCTGTAGCTTTTTTCTCCAATAAATATTTATTTCTGCCCACAAAGCAAGCCAAACCAGGTTTCCCCTGCTTTTCCCTTTGTTGCTGCCCCTCTGTGGCTTTTTAAAGTGCTCTTGCTTGCTGGATTTGGGACATTCTGGTTTTCAAATGTCTCCAGGCTATTGAGCACCAAGGGATGAAAGATGACCTTTCCCTTGGGGATGCTCATCCCAGAGCACCACGTCCTTTGCTCCAGGTGCTGTCTCTGTTTTGTGCCTGGAATTGTGTGAGGGGCAGGCGGTGCTGCCCTGGCCACAGCAGTGGCAGGGCAGCAGGAGGGGGAGCTGCTTTGTGAGACTCTTTGAGCCCTGCCTGTGACTCCAGCTAGTTTCTGCTCATTTCCAAAGCGTCTTCATAGAGTGTAAAGAAATTCTGTACAGAGAGATAAAATGGTCAGATGTCCTGCACTCTTGACTGAAACACAGCTTCAGTACAGAGCTAACAAAAAGCTGTGCAGTGTGATGGATAGCTATGAAATATGAAACGTGACAGGTTTCTTTGGCTATAACATTAGAAATCCTTGGTTTATTGGTATGAAACAAAAGAAAATAATGTAAATCCATCTATTGCAGAGTTTTCCAACAAAAATTCAGTAGAACTTTTGCCATATGTGCTATTTCTACATAACTGAGACTTTCTTTGCCAGAAGTTTTTGTGTCTTGGTCTTCATTCTGTGCCCAGAATCTGTGTGGAAATCTCATCAGATGTTGCATCAGTTACTCAGTAGCAGAGGAACAGCAAAGTTAGAACAGGGAAAAGTAACAATGGTTTGGTAACTTTGCAGAGTGGAAGCTGCTAATTTGTGGTAGATCAGTTATCAAAGTGTCAGAAATGGGGATGCTCCAGTTCAGTTTGTTAAAAGCCAGCCAGGGTCCAGGCTCATCATGTTTGTCTCTCTCTGAGCCATTTAGATTCCTTCTTTAAGGGACGTTTTTCCAAATGACACTGTTGAACTAATGCAGAATTCCTGTGTCTGAAGGACAGTCTGTGATCCAGTCCATTGACTCCTGATTTCATTTAAACTGCAATTCATTATTTTGTTCCTGTGCTCATTCAAGAACCCATTGTTCATTACTCTTTCATCACTCTATGATTGGAACAATTTGTATCTGTCGTTCTTACATTGGCCAGATAATGAAATAATCATTTGTGCATCTACACTGTGTTTTACATTTATTTTTCACAGTGTAATTCACTTTGTAGGGTCATTTTATCATTCTGGAACAAACTGTGATTTTGTTTAAGCATTTGCTAGTTGGTAACAGTCTGCAACTGCCAACATCAGGAAGTATGTTGGGATACTGCTGTCTGCAGACAACAGTGGTAAAATTATTGCTGATCCTGCAGCTAACAAAACCAGCCCACCTTCTAGGAGGAAGGATTCTGATGTCCAAAGTACACTGGTTTTACTGTGAGTAAAGTTCTGCACTCTTTCCCAGGGTTTGGGTCAGCCTTTCAGAGAGAGATAATAATAAGGGGTAAGATTACCTTAATAAAATTGAAACTAGATGATAATGCACCCAGAACACAATTATGGTGCTATTCAAATGAGCTCCCATACTCAAGGAGGTCAGCAAGGTTATGATTTCTAGAGGGGTCAAGAGATTACGAGAATAAACTAATTATTCTGACATCAAATAGATAGCAAGGTGATTGCTGATTGGTTAATTCATTTTTCTTCTGTGAATCTATTTCTGTTCAATTAATTAAAATGACACATATGTTATACTCTCCAAATATCACCCACATTATTATGTAAAGGTTGAGTTAGTCATTACATTGGAAAAGGTCAGGGCTTGAATTTAATGCTGGAGGGAGATACTTTCTTCCATTTACTCGTCATCATTACCATCCAGTTCCTGCTTGGCTGTGGTTTTCAATGAACTTCTTTATCCTAGGAGTGACTCCCATTTCAAGTTTCTTGGAAAGGTGATGGTCTTGGTGCTTCTGCTTAATGGGTGTATGGAGTTGGGTCTTCAAGGGACTGTTCTGTCCTCATGGGCTCTTCCTGCAGGGAAAACCAAATCTACAGTTGGAGAAGGTCAGCTGGATATTTACAGGCCTTGTAAAACAGCCACAGAATATTCCAGGTTACTATCTCATAAATAGTTTAAACATTTGTTTATGCTGTTTGCAGCAGGAGTGACTGAGGGGACATGTGGCCATGGGATTTGCCAGAGTCTGTAAACATAAATCTGGTGGTTGCATTTATAATTTTAATGCCTTATGTCATACATTTGACTCTAATTTTAATGGTCTAGATTTTTTTTTTGGTAAATATATTAATTCTTCTTAGTTATGCTCCATTAACTGGTGTTTAGTTAACATGTGTGCAGACTGTATCAGCCCTTCTCATAGACCAAGATGGGGAAGAAGTGCTCTAAGACGCAAGCTGGCATCAGATTCATCTGGAGAGACAAAATATCGGCAGAAACAAACTGTGGCAGGATGTTAAAAAATCACCTGCTTCTTCGGGGAGATGCAACTGGGTAACGATCCATGGAAACATGAACATTTTGGATTCTGTGTCTTCCATTCAAATTTATGAGCAGCTGTCAGGGCGCCGGTGCCGCTCGCTCCACGAGGGGGATTGCTCTTTGCCAAACCGTAATGAGCAGATTATGGGTGGTAGAAAAAGTATGGGACTCTCTGAGAAATTGCAGTGCATCATATTAACTTCTCTCTGATGTTAGCAATTCCCCATCATATTGTATTACCAATCACTGTCACTAATATACCATGAAATTCAGATGTATAATGTAGTGTACAACTCAACCTCTCATTTCAAAAGTTTGCTACCCATAATCCTGCATGAGTCATTAGCAATGTCACTGAACAGAGGAAAACTCACTCACTTCTTACAGGGCTTCCCCTGCTGGCAAATAACTGACATATTACACATGGGCACAATGCTTGATTCTCCAGAGGGTTTTGATTGTGACTTTGTGGGATGTGGGCCTCTTTAATGGGCAATCAGGCCTCCACCATCCCCAGTCTACAGCCCCTGCTGGATGGCTGAGCAGCTGGGTACTCTCATAAAGCACCTATTTGCTTTTCTTTAAATTATTTATCAGTTGAAATGTTGTTTATGGTATTTTAAAGGCAGTATCACGCTAAAAGGTAAAAATATACGCTCACCAAAAATGAAATAACTCAAGGGTAGGGTTAAAACGTGGGAAAGAACTTTGATTTTTAGTAGGCTCGGTCTCACTTGCAAAAGGTTTGTGGCCCAAGTTTGGGGGTGAGGGTAAGCACCCAGGTCCCTCAGGAACCAGCAGCACAGGGCCAGGAGTGAGGCACGGCACCATCCATCCACAAATGAGGCACAGATGAAACACAGCTGCCACTGGAAAACCTCTCTGTTTTAATTGCAGGGAGAATCTCTCAAGGCAAGCTCAGCAGAAGATTTCACAAGGAAAGGAACTGCCTCATCTTCCAAGGAGAAAAGGGATGACTCTAAGGAGCCTCCAGCTGCTTGTTGGGTTGTGATGTTCCACAGGTTTTTGCTGACCCTCACCATGGGGATGTTGGGTGAGTTTCTATCTGGCGGGGTCATCTTGAGCTGTGATGCTGTTACCCTGAGTGAGGTGCCCCTTCAGCCACACATTTGCAGTTTTGACAGCAAACCATGGGCTACAGGACAGGGCTGTGGTTGGCACTGAGCTGCAGATAATAATTTTGAGAGTGTAGTTTTGTGGCAAATTTTCACTTAGCTTCCATTTCCTCATTTTGCTCGTGTGAAAGTTAAATGGGATGGTGTCACAAGCCTTCCTGAGCCAAGATGTATCACATCTACCTCTCCCCTTTGCCTCTGTGCTAATTATCTTGACAAATTGGTTTGCTGTGATTTACTTGGAAATTCTGCTGGTCGCTTCCCACCCTCTTATTGTCAGACTGCACATGTAATGCTTGGCTGTTTTTCCTGGGTTTTTTTGCAGGCAATGGTTTGTCCAGAGGGTCTGTGCCTCCTGCAGTCATGGGGCACCATCCTCCACAGAAATTGAGAGAATGGTTCTTCTGGGTGAGCTGCAGAGCCTGCTCCTGTCCCAGCAGGGAAGGTGGGATGGCAGGTTAGAGCTGACAGTGCAGGAGGCTGTGCTCTGGATCTGCAGCCTGTGTCTGCTGAATGCCAAGGTTGTGCTTCCTTCTGGTTCACCTTGTACCACAGCCCAGATAAAATGTCTGGAAATGTCATCCCCTGCCTGACCTCTAGATTAGAAATGCATTAATAGGTTGCCTATTTGTTCAGTTTCTCGTTTAAATTAAGTAATTGCTTTTACACATTTTTTTTTAGTAACATGTAACCGTTTTCTTGTATGGTTTTTTTGTTTTCACCATTCTTGCATCAAGACCAAGGTCAGGCCAAGAGCTTTCTGGCTGGGAGGTCATTCTGTTCAAGAAGGCACTCTGACACGTTGATGCTGCAGCATTTGAGGCTTTTAGAGAGAAAACACACATTTAAATGGCAGGTGAAATTCACTGCAGGCTGAGTGGCAGCAGGGCTGTAACATCACCCATCAAGGCATGGCTGAAGTTTCTTAATTTTGCTTGAGCTGGGCTATGTGGAGGTCAGGCTGCAGCTCCAATTCCAGCTCTCACAGCTAACAAGGTGCTTTGTGGGTTCTCCCAGCAGTGGTGTGACAGGCCCAGTGGTTCCTATATTGTCAATTCAAGTACTTACTCTGCCATTCCAAATTTATTTCATGTATTCTCTGCAATCTCCACATTTTCTGATGTCACAATGGTGATGAATCTATTTCTGTTCCTGAAAGGATGCAAAAGAGGGACATTAGAGCCAGCACAGCTCTGTTAAATACCTTGTTGTCAGGACATATCAGAACTCCAGTCTGGTTTTTAAACACAACTTGCTAAAAAATCTGTTTAAGGGAGTACACAATTATTAGGAGTGATGCTTGTGACAGTAACACACATGACATTTTAGATGTTTCCCTAAATGACCTGGCTGAGTGGTGGTTTATGACCTGATTTGCACACCAATAGTTTTGCCTGTACAATCACCAGGCAGCCGGACTCAAAATGCAATTGAAAATGGGGTCCGAGCTGTTACCAGCTTAAATCAGTGTAAAGACATACCAACCTGGGAATGATAAACCATCAGTGACACTATCAGTAACTTACAGTGAATTAACTTTTGCAGCTTGGCCTGGGCTGAGTGTCACAGAGCAGGAATGTTTTATCTGGCAGAGGCTGTGAGTGCACGTCTGGATGCTGTGTGATATGGAGGGATAGCCAGAAACTTTCAGCAAAACAATTTCTCATCAGAAAATATTAGTTTATCTGGCCCACAACTTTTGGCAGGGAATTTGAGCTCCAGCAAAGGTTAAGGCATTCACCAGCCACGTTTGTTATCTAAACCTGATTTTCTGAAGCTCTCTGTGAGTGCTCAGATTTCTGAGACCCAGGCTACACTGGCTGACTCTCTCTCTCAATCTTCTATTCTTCAAAATTCAATTTTGACACTTCTGAAGTTTTGGATCTATTTCTGGCCACCTCTGCCAGTGTATCCCTGCTTGGTGTTTAAATGGCAGGTGAAATAGCAGAGAAGCCTTCCCTTCAAATCCCAGTTCAGCTCAGCACTTCTGTATATTTGAGAATTTGCATAAAAACATCAAGTCTCTCCTGCAGTTTCTAAATTGGGCTTTAGGAGAAAATGATTTTAAAGAACCTGAGAGTGGAATGGAGGGATGTCTACAAGCCTACATACATCTCACATCTACATGCCTGCTTTTTTTTGGCTAACATTTTTAAATCCAAAAGCCCAAAGTGCCTCAGAGATGTTCAGGTGAGCCAGATGTTTTGTCCACATGCAGCAGCTGTGGAGTCCAGGAGAAAGTAGAAGATGGACCATGCCTAATTTTTAGTCATTAATGTTAATATGAGTCAAGCTGGGCTTCTGGTCTTGTTCTTCCATCTAGCAAATCTTTCTGCCCTGAAGTTGTGCAGATATATGAGAGGCCACAAGGCTGGGCTTCCTTTGGAGCTTGAGGACCAGCAAGGCAGGGGGTGCTTTGGCTGAGTGCATGGGGGTTCTGCAGGAAAGAGTGAACGCAGCTGCAGCTGGGGACCTCACCAGCACAAACCAGTGAGCTGCTCCTTCTCCCATCATGTTGTTCCACTGTGGCACTCATTACTCTGGGAGGCTGAGGTGGCCAAATGGGCTTAAATGGTGCAAGAAACAATTAGATGAATTCACGCTAGAGAGATGCAGAAGGGCTGTTACACATCAGGAGCCTGCAGAAAGTCTCCAAGCCCAGATCACTGGGGCCCATCAAGGCACCCCAGGCAATTACTGAGAGTTTGTCCTGCTCCTAAGCTTTTCTGCAGACATACACAACTATTTGGTCTTGGGATGGTGCTGGGCTAGAGGGACTGGTGATCAGAGCCAGCCTGACCATTCTGATAAAGCAGGAGATGGCTTTGGACAACTCTTGAAGATGTGATGTCTGTGGGATCTCTTGGGTAAGTGATGTGAGCTCTCAGAGTGTCTGAGAGCTGTTTCTGCTATAAAGAACCTCAGCTCTCTGTTAGGAGACAACTCTGAGGAGGCTGGCAGTGATTCCTGTGTCCTGCTGGAGAGCATTGTGTCTGTGCTGGGCTCTGTATTGGCTCACATTATTAAGGAGAAGAGGGTAGAAAGATATAAAAAAGCAGCAGAGGATTATTTGGCAATTCCAGTGTCACCAGGATCTGATCCCAGCAGTTCAACATAATCACTGAAAGAGGAGAAAATTGAGGAGATTTCACTGGAACTGAGCAAGAGCTTGACAGCTGGCAAATGCTAATGTAAGTAGGCAACTGGGAGTGCGGGGTGGAGGGAGGGTGGTGTCGTTTAGCATCACTTACAGAAGTGCCATTTAACTCTGAAGAGAGCCTGTAGAAAACATGTTCCTTTCTGCTCAGCTCCCCTGCCCTGTCACACGTGTCTGCCTGCCCAGTCCTGCTGTGCCTTGGGCAGTTTGGTGCTTGTGGAGCTCAACTCATGCAAAGCATCTCCAAAGCAGCCTCTGTTCACCCAGGCCAAGGACACCTGCCTCCCCCATGGCTGGAGTGGCAGCACAGGGGCTTAACCTGAGTGGGAGCATCATCCTGCTTTTGCTGATCCACTGGTTTCTGTCCCAGGGATGGGGATGTGGAGGAGAACCAGTGGCTGAAGCAGGCAAAGCTGGGTGTGCAGACTTAACACACCAGCATGTTTTTCTCCTGTGAATTGCTGCTCAAAAAGCCAATTTCTTCCAGGGGACTAAAGGCTGGTAACATCTCTGTGTGGCTGTTGTGCTTTTTCTACTGGCAAAGGTCCCTGGTTCTAACCAGTCATTGGTTTCTCTGGACACTCACCATCCAATTTCACTTCTGTCTACTGCCCCTCTGGGCTTCTGGCAGGACATGGTCACCAAATGAAGCCAAATCTCTTTTTGGATAGAGGCAAATGTGGCCATTTTTGTTGTATTCGAGGTATAATTCTCACATGAGCATCAAACCCAAAGCAATGTTCTTGCAGCAGCCAGTCAAGCATCCATCCATGCTGGGGTGTGGGTGAGGTCTCCCCCAGATCAGTCCATGAGAGCATCAGGGTGGAGTGCACAGCATTCATCCAGCAAATTCCTCTTCTGCTCCTATTCCTGACTATTCTTCCTTCCTGTACAATTAACTATTTAGCACTTGACAGCTCAGAAAAGTTTGATTGCACTCCAGCAATGGTCTGTGAGCTCCTTTCACAACCTGATTTTCTAAAATTGCTCCCTGGCCTCTATTTCCACCAATATTCTCCAGAAACAGTGGGGCCATCTTTCATTGTAATGTCAAAATTGTACTTTTCTGCATCTAAATAATAATTTTGTTGTCTAAGTATAAGGTTTTTTGAATTTAGAGCTGCTGCTTTGGTATTTTCTCTCATGTTAAATATCCATGCTGAACACTGTGCTTTCTGAGAAGGATAGAAAAAATAGTGAAGGTTGCAACTGCAAACCACATTCCTTTCTGATTTCCTGAATGGCATTGGGCTATTCAGGATTTCAGAGGTATCACGGGTAGAGGTCCTATCACAGACCATATGTGCCATGGGATACACTCCAGTAATTCAGGCTTAATACTGAACAGATACAAGTAATGTTAAACAATCATATTTACAGGAAACAGTTTTGCTTTGTTGACTATGCTAATAATAAAGTTCTGCAGGAAGAAAACATCTGGGTTTCTGTAATCCAGCCTGCTTTTGTTCAGGTTACTTTTGGTTTCCTGGGAAATGTTCAGTCTTAAAGGTCTTGATGACGACTTGTATTTGGATGTTTCTGCAGTTGTCCCTGAAGTGACACCCTACAATGATAGGCTTCAGGAGCTCGTGGGTGTGTTAATTGGAATTAATTATAGCAGCTTTGACTTGCCTTTCCTATAAAATTGACTTGCTTAATTCACCCACTAGACGTTGTCACTATTAAATACAGAAGGTTTATGAGGATAAAGGTCTTGGGATTCTGGTGACTCTCCTAAACACTTAATCAGAGTAGAGCTGAAATCAGTCAAATGCAATGTCCCTTGCCTGCATTTAGGGTTGATGGCCATCCATAAATTCAGGGGCATGCAAATCTCGCATGTTTTTATTTGATATTCTTCTAATTTGGAAGGTGTGGGGGTCTCTGCTCTTCTGGGGAGCTGCATTAATGATGGATTTTCACTCTCTGTGTTCCCAAAACCAGCAATAAGTGGTCCTGGCAGGGAGGAGAGATGTATGTGATAGTTGTCACTTCACTAAGTGAGAGGCACGATGGGGACAACTTCATCCATGAGCAGGATGGCTCCAGGGGCCTGGGCTGCAGCTGGAGACCCTGGGCCTGGCAGAGCCTCAGGGCAAGCAGTTATCCCATGGCAAAGGACCAGCTCCAGCTGCTTTGCTAAATTAAGATGTAGCAGCACTTTCCACAAGACTCCTCAGCCCTTGGGATATCCCAGTCTTGGGCATGGCGGAACAATCTTGTGCTGAGCTTGGAGGCACTGGAACACCCTGGACTGGGAATGCTGGTGTGCAGCTAGAGAGCTCTTCCTGTGGTGTGGCAAGGAAAAAGCTTAATCAAAGGCAACACATTTCTAAGGGCTCTTTTTTACCTTGTGTGCTGATGTTTCCCTAAGGAAAATGTTATGTTGAAATAGCAGTGCTGAGCTAGCAGTCTGTGTTTGTGCCTTTTAAATCTAAAATCCAGAGGGGATGGCAGTCAGTGTTCCTGTGAGGAACACATCAAGGGGGGTACATGACAGAAAGAAAAGCAATTAAAATATTACCATAAGGAAATATAATTTTAAAAGGAGAGAGAGAAAACCATGGACCCTTGTGGTTAGACATTTACCTGTGTAGTCCAGAGAGGTTAGACCAGGAGTCCTGTGTGCTTTCCCTGGGCTATGCTGGCAGGAGTGTGCCCCTGCAGATCCACTACCCTTTGTGCTGGAATAATCACCCAGCTCTTGTGCATCACTGGGAAAGGTCTCCATTCAACTCTTCCACCCATTTGGTGGGTTTTTTTTCCTACCTGAAGAATAAGTAGAGCAGGAAAGATGAAATTTTGTCAGCAGTTCCTGGATGAGCTGTAATGTGAGGCTTTTTACCTTTCAGTGAGAATCAGAGAATTATATACTGCCCTGTCGAGCCAGACTCCAATATCCTGCACACAGGTGCATGGATAATTTCTCTTTTTATATTCTTAACATTGAGACACTTCACCCCAAGATTAAGACTGCTGGTAAGTCAGCTTCATTGGTGCCTGGAACACTGCACTATGTAAACTGAATTTTTGTACCTAGTATGTGGAAGAAATTTTTTGTCTTTTCACATGTGCTTCTCTAGGGCTTTGTCTTCAATATTCTCTGAGTATGTCTGGGATGTTAAAAAGGTCTGCTCCTCTGTCATGAGCACAGCCAGGAGAGTTTCACACAGGGCATGCTGCAGTTTTGCAAAGAGCTGACTTCTTCTTCAGAATTAAAGGTTTGATTAACAAGACATGTTAATTTAAATCCAGTTGGAAATTAAATAACTCTGATGGGAGGAACAAAGTGCCATTTCAAAATATGTAAGAGCAGTTTGGGGGACTTTCTAGTGTATAGAAGGCACAGGGGTTTGCAAATGTGATGAGTTGCTCCACAAGCTCTCTCAGGTCACTGGTGCAACCACCTCATCCTCACAATGATCAAATGATCTGTGTGGCAGGGACTGTGCCTAGAAGAGATGGGCACAATCTGAACTGAACAAAAACTGGAAACAGCTCATTGAATCCTCAGGCTCTTTTGCATATGTCAAGGATACTAAGGTAAGAGCAAGATAACCTCTAAAAGGGTTAATTAGAATAACTTAAGCACCAGCTATGTTTTCCATAATAATATGTGATGTTCAGTCAATGTAGAGTGGAAGAGTTTGGCTACATCCTGTTTTTAAACAATCATTGTGGATCAGCCTGGAATTTAGGGACAAATAAGCTATGGAGAAATAGAATAAAGAAAAAAAATCAGTTAAGTTCACTGAAATTGAATTGCCTGGGAATAGCATGGAATGCTGGAATTCAGGATGGATGAGATGTGATAAATAGGAAGAGCAGCCTGAGAGACCTCACTAAGCTCCTGCTCCTCTGTGGCAGGGAGGATGCAGACCTGAAAGTATATCCAGGGATAACTTTGCAGGAAGCTGTTCCAAGTGATAGCTTTCCTCGAATCTTGCTGTATCAATTAGTAATGATTTGTGGTTAGAGTAATTCCATATTTCATTTGTTGTGTTTATTGCATAGGGCATTACCATACTGAGTAATGAACCTGGAGCAGCTGAGTGATTCAGCAGAGGGTTTGCTCACGTGATGGAGCTGGTTGGTGATCAATTATGTTTTTGTTGTTCAGGAAAATGCTAGCTTTTATGAGCATTCTTTTCTCTGTGTGTAGTTACAGCGGAAAGCAGTAGGTTTTAAAATGATTGTATCCTAAGTAGTCCTAGAAGTCCCACTATTGAAAAAATGAAGACTAAAAGTTATGTTTCTTATGGGGTTTTGCATTAATTTTAATAATATTATTCTTCCTTTTAAGGAGCATCTCTGTGGTGGTCAAAAAACACAGAAATTGATATAATCTCCTCTGACTACAAGTTTACATGGTAAGTCATTAGATACAGAATTTGCCTGTTTCTTTATGAGATTTAACACCTGACTTTGTCTTGGCCCTAAGAACATTTTCCACAACTCTGCACATAGACACAATCCATTCCCTGCTCTGCACATCCTTCAAACCTGTTAGAAATGCACATACAAATCAGGCGTCAGATATCTCAAGATCAAATCAAATAACCCCACAACCACATGAATGCAATTAAGATAAACATGTTCACAAACCCCCAGCAGATTCCAGTCAGCCCAGCCAATATCCTGGATGATAATTAGCATTAAAGGTGGGTATTTGGCTGTAGTCTGTGTGTTTTATATAAAATTACTGATGTTTTTAGTTTCTGGGGTTTTTTCTTTCAAATTTCTTTTAGGTGTTTGGTGTGCATCAACTCGTTTTTTCTTGTCTGAGGAGGTTTGTAATTTTGCATGTGTTTTTGGCTGTGTGTTCATGAGCTCCTGGGCAGGCACACATCCATTCCTGATAAAGATTTTGTTTTCTTTAGGCTCCCCCAGCAGCTCTACCTTTGGCTTATGGAGCTTGTGTTAATTAACCACCCTGCTGGCTCTAAGAGCAATACCCCTGCAAATCCAGGCTGATAATCCACATGAAGAAAAACAGTGCAAAGAAAAGCTCACAGATACAATGAAGGGAAATGCAACTAAAATTTGGTTCACAGGAATGAAGCAGTGGTTTAGTTAATGACTAATTGCCAAAGGAGCTACACATATACGCATAGATGAGAAAAATCAATATAGTTGATGAATCCCCATTCTGTTTTACAGTCAGAGATAATTCATTTCTAATGACCCTCAGTATTTATGTGAGCATCAAATAAGAGAAAGGACACTAACTGTTCCAAAAATCTGGTTTATGCAGAAGATCAGAACACCTGTTTCTTATTGTTGGGGCTTTCTGAACTCTTGGGAAGTGTAAGAGAAAAATTGAATTGAATACACAGTTGAATTGCAAAAAGAAAGACTATTTTATGTATTAAAAAGTGCTTCTAATGACATCTATTTTCATAATAGTGTTTTGTGGAATGAATGGCTTGGACAAAAGCACTGGTAAATCGCCTGAAACAAAACTGCCTGACGCTCTGATAGCTGCTAATGGTAGGTAGCTCCTTGACTCCTTGTTCTATTTCTTTCCTGCATTTAATCCTTCTCAGATCATTATGCAGAAGGACACTGCTTTGCTTGAAGGGTTATCAGTGTCACCAGGCACTGGAAAAGATACGGGGACACTTTAGCCACCTTTTTGCAACTGGGATTCATGCACATGTCCTTTTGAGAGTAAACAGAGTCTCACTGAGGTTGGAAACCTGCAGAGAAGATCCCTGGAAAGGCTTTTCCACTACTTCATGGTGGTGAATCTCCCTGGGTGGGTGATCAGCAGTGACCCCATCACTAACCATGCAGGAAATTTTCCATTTTAACTCCTATTTTTGCAACTTTCCCAGGGAAATTGTATTTACAGAGCGGGAGTTAAAATCTCCCTTAATCTTAACAGTATCTTTTGGCTCTGCTGCCCCAATCTCTCCTTGCCTCCATTGGGTGTTTCTATAGCAACTCCCCTGGGAGTTTTCCTGTTATCTGGGTGAAGTTAACTGGAAACAAGTAAATATACTTGAGATGAAGTGGTGTTGGGGAAGACTGATGAGGCCTTCAGAGCATGATCAGGAAAAAAAGCTGAGCTATTTGCAGAACCTTCCTTGCTGTAAGAAGCTTGAAGCTCCTGCAGTCAAAGATTTTGCCTAAAGTACACTTGTCCTCTGTGGTGCCAGCACAGTCCCAGGTACAGGAAAATTTTTCTGCATTAGTAATAAGGCATATGGAGCTCAAACTGGCCAAGCCTAGAGGTGCCTTGCTGGGGAATGGGATTTTCACAGGCAGTTTGAGAAGATCGATTGTCCCTGTTCCAACCAAATTATAACAAACCTGGTGTCATGTCTCATTAGCAGGCATTTCTGTGTGGTTTCATACTCTGTGGGTGAGATCCATCTCCCAGCTCATCCAGGGCTGCCAGGGTGAAGCAGCACCTTCACCACCATCCATCAGCAGCATGGGGGCCAGACCCAGCACCACTGATCAGAGGAGGTGGAGGATGGGCCTGGCTGAAGGGATGCTCTCCAGGGAAAGAGATCCTTTCTGCAGCTTTCTGTAGGGAGCTTGGTAGCTGTTGTGGCAGCTTTTCTCTGAATGAATAACCCTGATTGTACTGAGTTAGAAAGTTTGTGTCCCAGCTACAAGCCCACTCCCTTCACTCCACTCCTGTTTCCAGGCTGTGGTCCAGACCTTTCCAGGCTGGTGTTGTAGCTGACTTTAATGGGCTTTTCCTTTGCATTTTAGAGCTATTTTCCTTTGCATTTTCCTTAGCTATTTGAGAGCTGCCAGACCTTTGCTAGACAGTGGGCATCTCTCTTTGAGCTTGATGAGTGTTTCCTGTGGGCAGCTGTGACGTCCTGCTGCTGTCACCCCAGGGAATGGAGAGCCAGCCCCCTGTGCAGCCTGAGCTGCAGATACCAGCCAGCTCCTTCCCCTGCTTTAAGTTTTTGGATGCCAGCCTTGTGTTGCTTATCACTGGTTCTGATCCCTAAAGCCAAGGTGCTGATTCTTATCTGCAGCTTCAGCTGGGCTTAAATCTTTATCTCCACTCAGTGAGTCTGAGCGCTGAGTGTGCAGAGACATTATTAGATTATTAAATCAATGACACTCAGGTTATTAGTCACACTCATCCGCATTACCTGACACTGTAATGACGTTCTATTTTTACTTCCAGCCTGCTAATGTCCCAGAGGTACAGAAATTATGACCAGAAAATTAATTTCTATACATTTGAACAAGGAATAGAAGTATTGGAAATAATCCCACATCAACAGGATAAATCCTAATGGAATTGTTCAGAAAAGCAACAGGGAAAGGGAGAGGCTGGAAAATGGTGTCTGACATGAAGCTTTCCCTCTGTGCTGCCATGCCAAACTGTTATGGGTATGATGGTTGCTGGTAACTGGGCCAGACTATTTTAGCTTGTAATTCATTTGGGACAATTAGGACTTCTGAGCTGGCATCAGTGATTTTCCTCACTCAGGCAACACTTTCTTGCAGAATCCCTCCACCAGGATGATGCAATAGGCTTGTTTTTCAGGCGTGAAATCAAACCCTGTAAACAGAAAAAGGCCAGCACATGGCAAGATGTTGTTTACGTTTTCAAGAAGGACTCCTTAATCTCAGGCAAATCACCATCCCAGTCCCCAGGCTGAGCTAAGAAGTGAGGTCCAATCTGATGACTCTTGAAGATTGAATTCAATGTTATTTCTGCTTTGCATGACTAACCATCTGCAAGTTGGGAGAATCTGTCCCGGTGGAAAAACACCACGGGAGCCGCTCGAAGCCCAGCCACACCCTGGTGCAGCAGAGCAGCGCTGGCCTCCTCTCTGCCCTGCAGCCAGAGAGATGCAGAACTGTGGCTCTGAGGGCTCTGCTCCTCACTCTGAGCCCCTGGGTGGCAGCTGCAGTGGCTGTGGGTGCTGCCAGGCTGGCTGGGCAGGGTGCTGGCATGGGCACAGGTGCCCGAGGCAGGGGGTGGCTGGAAGAGGCAAGCTCTGCGGGGGTACCACAGCATGCAGGCAGCTCTCAGCCAGCAGGGACAGCTTCTGTGGGGGAAACAGAGGGGAGCAGATGGTGAAACACCCCACAGGGAGAGCCGTTCACACCCCTTCCCCATGCCGCCCACAGCCCCAGAAACTTCCAAGCTCCCCGAGCTTATTGATTACCAGGGACAAATCTCCATATTGCTTAATTATAACTTGGTTTTAATGCACGTCTTCACGCTGTATTTATTTCATGTTGGCAATTAATTCCAAAGTGCTCGCTGTGCCAGAAATGGTGAGCGCTTTCTGAGATCTTCTGCTGAGGAATTGCCACTTAAAAATGGAGAAATACCTGCAAGTATGGGTGTAGGAGTAAGTATTGGTGGTACCTGCTAAATGCATGTTGCAGGATGCTCTTGAGAGCAATGTTTGTGGTAGAATTATAATGAGCTGAGTTGTTTAGGTGTAATTAAAAGATGGGAGTGAGAACTTGCATGGAAATCCTTTTCTCTAAGCTTTGGGAAGCCTGCTAATAAGATATAAACATTTAGCAGCTCAGCTGGAGTATGGTGTGCTCTTTGGTTAAACATTAAAGGGGCATTGTTGAGTGGTTTTAATTAATTAGCTATGTTTTAAATTAAATCAAATCAATTTGGAGGAGTTAGGCTCAAAATTAATGTTGTTTTCACCTGGTAGGGAATGTCCTTTAAATTATGAACATCTTAAAGACAATGAAAATTAAAAATGCCTTAAAGAAATCCCATCCCCATGGTTCCTTTTTCTCAGAGAATGGCCAGTATTCTGATGATCTGGCATTGCTGTCATTGCTAGAACAGTAAAATTAGAGCCCTTTAGGTTCTGTCTGCTGCAACCAACATTTACACATCTTCTAGATGCGCAACACCCATGTAAAATCTGGCATGTAGAATCTTGAATATACTGCTTTCCCTTTTTATTAAGATTTATCATGGTGCAACATAGCACTTGCACTATCAGGTAAGGGAGGTGGGCAAGAAAGTTGGTTTAATATATTTGAACACAAATGGGATGTGGGTGTTGTACACTCAGCCTTCAGTATCTGTGAGATTCCTGCCCAGTTTTAGCCACTTTGGATAGTGGGAAAAAGATCTCAAGGTTTGTAAGAATTCCTACAGGTGTTGTGATAATTCACAGATGGGACAGGGAAGGTGAAAAGATCCCTGCACTGAAGGGAGATGGAGCACAGTGAGATCCAAGGGGGAGGTGATGGAAGCAATCCAGTTCTCTGGTTTGTGGGGGAAAGGGGTTTCTATTCTTCTTATTGCTGCTTAGATGCCTTGGGTTAGATTTAGGTGGGGGGAATCAACACAAACTCCCCATGACACAATAGGCTGGAACTGCTGGAAGCTGTTATGTGCTATTATGTGAAGCCTTTACAGTCTATTGAGGAAATAATCTACAGATTAAAGCTTTCTAAGTACACAGTGGCTTGATAGGTAACCAAAGAAGCCATTACAATATGTCATGTCAATAAGAGGAGGATTAAGGTCCCTCACACTTGCTGCAGTGGCAGTCTATCTGCTGCCAGCCTCTGTGAAACAAAAGCCATCACCTTTTAAACACCCTGCAGTGCAGGTGTGCCCTGGGGCTGGGGAGCAGCGATTTGGACAGGGGCAGCTGCCTCTGCCCTCATTTATTGCTACCCAGGGATGCCTGAGCAAATCAGTGGTGGTGCTCTGTCCCCAGCCTCCCAGGCTCACCTGCTCCTGTGCCACGGGTGGCTGGAGCCAGGGCCATCTGCCATGGAGAGAGGAGCAAACCAGCGGGCTGGGAGCAGCTCCCAGGTCTCTTTATGTAAATAAAGCAGAGTGTTTTCTTTCTGAAATCTGAGAGCAATGTATGTGCAGAGAGCTGGGCTGTGAGGCAGCAGGACAGGAGGATGGAAAGCCCTGTCAGCCCATGCAGGGGGAGATCAGGGTGCTGGGAGGGAAGCCAAGGGTTTTTCCTAAGGCCAGGGAGATTTCTGCCTTTCTCCCTTGGACGTCCACCCACCCACTCACCACCCTGGCCACCCAAACCTCCTCTCTCCTTCACTGCTCCCAGCTCAGAGCTTCCCCAGTCCCAAAGTCACCCCAGTTCCTTGGGGACCCTTCCTGAACCTCCTCCTTTTGCAGGGGCCTCCTGGCTAAGGCACATCCAGCATCCTGCCTCCCCCCACAACATTAATTACTCCAGGTTTCCAGTCGCTCTGGCGAGTTTAATATGAGCTATGTAAATTCCTCCCAAGAATGATAGGATTTTGACAGCCTGATTTGCCTCACAGGCATCCTCAAACCAGCTCATTTTCTCTTCTCTGGAATTTTTGAGTGGTCGGGTGGCATTTGATTATCATTGGCTGGCATATCTGAGCTCTGGGGTTGAGCATAAAGATATTTTAAATTTAATAGGTTTAAGATGTCATTATTTCCATGCTGATGAATTTATACTTGTAACCAGAGAAACTTAGAGCATTTAATGAACTTATTTAGATATCATGGTGCAAGCTTTAAACCCAATTCCCAGTATAAAATTAAATCATGTTGGATAAAAACTAACACCCAGAAGCAGAAACTGAACTAGGTAAATGGACGAATTTCAAAAGACAGAATAAATACAGATATAAGGCACCTAGGGGACAGATTTACTAAGAGTTTTTGCACTATTTTCAATGGAGCTTGTAATAGCATAAAAGTATTAAATCTGATTTACTAGAAAGGATTTGTATAGTATTTCACTGCCTGTTTCCCAGTGCCATAGTCCCTTCCCATCTCTCCCAGGTCTCTAACAGGAACTCTGGACATAGCCAAACACTGAGTGGAGCAGGATCCAGCTTTGCTGAGGAGCTTGCAAGCAGCCAGAGAAGAAAACAATGCAGTGATCCAACAGGATTAACAATGTGCTTCTATGGAAATCAATTCTCATTCCAAGCAGGCCAATAGAGAGAAGCCCTGCCAGGCTGGCTGGGGGGTGGATGGTGAACGCTCACCTGGGGCAGTCCTGCCCACCTGCCCTGCATCGTGGGGCTTGGCTTTGCCAAGGCAAGTGTGAGATCTCCTTCCCACCTTCCTCATGCCAAGGCTTTTATCAGGATCTTCTAAATCGTACAGACTTTCAGAATTGTGTGAAGGAAATGTCCCACCCTGAAAGGGAGACTTCAGTTTTCACCATGGTTGGGCATGTCATGTGGGGTGATTACTCACAGACCAGGTTTGGAAGTACCATAAGTATCCTCTTTTTTTTTTTTTTCAGAGGGGCAGACATCAATTAGAGAGCCCAGGTGAGGAGGATCAGCTCTTGATTTATTCCTGAGGACCTTATTTGAGATGTAAGTACTGACGAGCTGCTGTTGTTATCAAATTCAGCATCCCTATGGAAAAAATCATCCTACCACAGATACATTTCATTTTAAGTGAAGAAGCTAAAGGAGAATGGGGAAACAGATTTAGATGAAATGGAAAAGGATTAAATTAAAAAGTTTAAAATAAACCAAGACAAGTGACCTTTACTACACTACCTACAAGCAGGGATTGTCTATTTAATGCTTCCAAAAGCAGGCAAATGCACCAGAAAGCAGCCAGCAGGGCTAAAGCACAGAAGAGAATCACTGAAAGGGCTTAATGGGACTAGATTTTCACAAGATTAATCTTCTATGGACTGATTACACGCAGGAAACAAGGGCTAGGAAAAATGTCCTATATCAATTTTAACAGTGTGTGGAAATTAGAATAGCAATCCTGCAGGTGCCTGTGCTGGACACTGTCAGCATATTCCAAAATGACCTGGAACAAAGAGACAAGTAGTGAGATGGTGAAGTTTGCAGCTGGCACACATTTGTCCAGAGTAGCCAGACCTAAAGCAGAGGTTTGCAGAAGAATCTTACAGAAATAAGTATCAGGGTGATATGAACTGGCAGGTGAAATTCAGTACTGATAAGTGCAAATTAATGCCCTTGCTAAAACAGGTCTGCCCACATACCCAGAATGATGGGCTTTGAATTAGCACTTGCCCTTAAGCAGGAGAATGTGCTGGAGCCTCTGCAGCTGCTCCTCTCCAGGGGCTGGCACCATCCTCATGGCCATGGAGAGGATGGAGGAGGGCTCCAAGAATGGGTGAGCAGGCTAAATCCCTGCACACCCACACCTCTGACCCTGCCTGCAGCTCTGGTGACCCATTGCAGAAAGGCTGCAGGAGTACGGGAGGAGGAAAAGGGAAGGCAAAAATTTTTGGGCATAGGAACCAGCCTCTGTGACCCAAAAAGCTCCATGTGTTCAGGGCTCTTGCTTGGAAAGGGCATGACCAAAGGGGACAGGGGAAAGTCCTGCACCATCCTGAGTGGTATGAAGGTGGATAGGGGTGAACATTGCTTGTAATGCAACAGGGAGAAAGACAAAGGCCTGTTTGGGGAGGAGAGGGCTTGTTTATTTATTTATTTCTTATTTTATTTGGAAGTGCAGCACTCAGCTCAGAGTGTGTCCAGGGGAGGGAAACCAGGATGGTGAAAGGCTTTGAGGAGCATCTGAGGTCACTTGGTTTGTTCAGCCTGGAGAAGAGCAGGCTGAGGGGAGCCTCACCACAGCCTGCAGCTTCCCCAGTGGAGGGAGAGCTGCAGTTGTAGGTCAGGGGGAAATGTGAGGAAGCTCTGTCAGGGGAAGTGCAGGAGAGCAAAGGGTTCTTCACTAGGAGGGCAGCCCAGACCCTGGGACAGGCTCTCACAGCACCAGGCCTGTCAGAGTTCAAGGAGCATTTGGAGGATGCTCTGAGTCCTATGATTCAGTGTTAGGTGGTCCTGCAAGGAGCAGGGTTTGGACTCAGTGACCCTTATGGTGCCTTCTGATATTGATCCATGGAATTACTCTGCAATCAGCAGCCAGTGAAGCATGTCAACAGTTTTCCATCAGAATAGTTTCCCCAGCTACTTTCTGTTGGAAACACTGATTCAATGGCATCAAGATGCTCTGTGGGAACACATCAATGCCACCAAAGCCAGCAGCAGAAGCCAGACATCTGCCTGGCCTCCTTGCCTGCTGCCCAGCTGGCTGCCTCTCTGGGACAGCTGGGCCCCTGCACTGCAGCCAGCAGCCCATTTGATTTTTCTTTACTCCATCGTTGTTCTATTTATATTGCATTTTCTCCCTACATTTCCATCTTTACATTTTATATCCAGTGTAGTTACAGCATTAAAAAATCCCCTGTTGCCCATCAGAATATCAGATGTCAAATCAAAGTGCAAGTCACTCAATGAGAATTATTCACATTATAATTTAAATGAGTTTTAAACACTCATTTTGTGGGATAAAAAGATACAAAAAATAAAGAATGCATTCAGGAAAGAGTTGGGTTTGGGTTTATTTGTATATCATACCATATCATATATTAACATGAAGTCATAATTTCTGATGTACAAAGGTTGAGCCCATGAAACCAAGATGATACTTTATATTTAAATCTCTTTCTAACTCACTGGGCTAAATGGAAATGGCATTTTTGCAGTATGCAGTTTCAGAATTTCCCTCCCTGTGCAATTTCAACATTTTGCAGCGTTTGGTTGCTTCGTTTCACAGATGTTTCCATAAAGAAGAGGAAAGACAGAATGGATGCTCTCCCTGTTTCAATGAAAATACCTGTTCTCAGCCTGAATCAAGGGTAATGTATTGCACAAAATGATGGGCCAGATTTTAGAGAGGTGGGAAATCCCATATCTGGGGTAAAATGAGCAAGGAAAGCCCTTTTCCTAGTCAGCACATCACTAGTGCAGGAGTGGGAGAAACTATGTAGAATACCCATCTTTGTAACCCATGGTGGGAAGAAATCAATAGAAATAGATCACTCTGTGACCTGGAATGATTTCCAAAATTTTTGTTTTGCCTGTGACAGCTAACACGTACAGCAGAAACCTTCCCCAGGTGAATTTTGCCCCTGCTATGGATTGCCTCTGGCTGCTGGTGGTACAAGTTCCCCATGAGATAACCAGCCTTTGCTCACAACTAGATAAGCCACTCCTTTTGGAAAGGCTCTGCATGCTCATTCTGATTGGAAAGGCCCAACAATTGCATGAATGGTTTGAAGTGTTGATTTAGAGGTTGTTTTTCTGGAGATCTGGTGATGCTGGAGCAAGCCAGTGCAACTCCTGTGTGCAGTGAGCTGCAGGAGAGCCTCTGTCTGCTGTCCTCCATAAGCTTATGAGACTCCCCTGCCCTCAGGTGTTGGTGGTGGTGGAGATGGTGTTTCAGGTCATATATGATAAACCACCACACCATTGTCCCCAGAGCTGATGGTCACCACCAATATTTTTCTCTTTCTGGGGCAATTATTTTCAATAAACTTGAACAATAGGCTGAGAAAACTTCAGCACAGGGAGCTGTGCTCCACGGGCCACCATTAGCAATTAAAATTAGATGAGCAATTAGCCTGTGAACTTGGCACTTGGCTGACAGCTGCCTGGACAGCTGCAGGTGCAGCCCAGTGTTCATGGGGTCAGAGCAGTGCTGTGGGATGGGATGCATGGGATGCCCAGAGGAGGTGCCAGCATCAGTGAGGGGACTCCAGGATATATGGTGTTATTTATTGTGCCTTCAGTTGATTTTTCTTCTCCCCTTCTTCATCAGGGCACTGGAAGGAACAGGAACATGATATCTAATTTCCTAATTTTCCTGTCAGCTTTCTGGTTTTCAAAATGATTGCAGCAGAAATCTATAAAATGAGGATGAGGGAAGCAACCTTAATACCATTGTAAATCTCCAAAATGGATGCAGAAACACAGTACTCAAATAGGAGTAAATAAAAGCAAGGAGAGATTCATTCCAGTTTTCTCCTCTGTAAACCTACTGGCAGCTTGGAATTATTCAGAAAACAACATTTAACTGAGAAAAAAAAGGAACCCTGTAAAATAGTAAAGATTGTACCGTAAAGCTAAGCACCCTCCATAAATCATGGCTGGGAACATTGCTAAGTTATAGGAACCTGCAGATGGCTGTCATTAAAGGGAAAGAGCCTCTCCCAGCTTGGCAGGCCCTGCTGTGTCCTGTGTACAGCTACAAATCGAGCTGCCTTCATGGGGGAGCTGCAAAAGTGGTTTTAAAATAGGAATTTCAAGCAGAAGCTGTATGAGCTGTTCAGCAAGACTCAGGCTTATTGCAAATCCACAGCGGTAATTTCAGGCCTGATTTACAGGGGATTCTAATAAACCTCCCCTATTTAAAATGATACAGCAATAGTTTATCACCAGTGCCTGTCTGAGGCAAGAGGAGAGGGTGTGGGGCACGGTGCCTCCAGTTCCAAGCCTGGCATTATCTGCACCATAAGCCAGGACAACCCCTGCCTGGCCAAAGACAGGGACCAGGGGAAGCTCCTGTGGGTCCTGTCTCCAGCTGGTGTTTGGGAGTGAGTCAGGACAGACCAGTGGGCTCCTTCCCTGCTCTGAGCACATTCCTGCATGCTCACCTGGGGCAGCGCTGTTTTTCCCTTTGGGATGAACTCGTCTGGGGCTTCAACTCAAGAAACAGCAGGAGAGATGCTCAAAACAAGCCTGCAAGGCTGAAAATAGCACACACCGGCTGCTGCTGCTGCTGCTTGCAAGATAAAGATGTCACCAGGTGAGCTCTTTTAGGATTATATATTAAGCCACACCATGACGTAGCACGAGGACACTCCAGAGCCCCAAGCTGAGCGTGGCAGGAGTGCAGGGATGTCTGTGCCAGTGCTGGGGGGTCCTGGGGCTGTGCTGGCTCCCCAGGAAAGGCTTTGCCGTGCTTCCCAGAGGGAAGATCACACTATCTGCTCTCCTGCCAGAGCCTCTATGGTGACTTAATCCTAAACACTACCCTGAGGCACAAGCACTCTGTGCCATGGTCCTGCATAGGGGGATTCAGCTGCAGGTCTGGCAATTAACATATCCAGCATGTAACAAGACCTCCAGGAGCCTACCCTTCTTTAGAGGTTGGAAATGTTTTGCCCCAGTCAGCCACAATTACCAGGGTTCATGGTTTTTCAAGGTCACCATCTCTAACAAGGACAGCAGCCTTTTCCTGATACAAAATGGCACAACAGCTGATGGCACTGATTTTAAATATCCCCCACCTCCAACCTTCCCATTTCTGTTGTATCATTCTGATTTTCTCAGCACTTCTGCAGGACCATACCTGCAGGTGCTGGGCTCACTGCCCACCAGGCCAAGGGCTTTCCCAGGTGCTAGTGAGACTCCCTGCAAAAGCTGTAGTCAATGATTTCCAAAAATGAGGCCAGGAGGAACTGGATCCCACAGTATTATTTTTCTTTTCTGTCTCTGGGTGAATTGAAGAACTGCTCACTGCATCTTTAACAACTGTGTTTAGCTCCTTGTCACGACCTCCTTTGTACATCAGTAGAAAAGGCATCACCAGCAGATGCAATTTCTTTCAGTGCTGGAATTGTATTTATTTTACTGGAATTGCACTCCATTTGTCTGGTGGCAAAGGGACTGAGCAATTTATACTGGCAGCACTGAATGTACTGAGATTGGCAGTGCTTGGGCACTCATGGCTTGTTACCCAAGGAAAGTTCAGAGCATACTAATTCATCCCACCACAGAGCAGCAGTACAGGAACTGTGCAGATGGTATCAATCAGCCTTACATTAGTAACACTCTAAACATTTTTTAAGATGGTAAAAGATCCAGTATATCTGCTTTATTCTGTTTCATTGTGAAGTCCAGTTCTTCCTTTCCATCATACAAACAACTTCCAGGTAATGGAAGGGATATTGCATTCCCTAATCACAAATCACAGTTTGACCTATTATTTGTAATTTTCAGTGCCTGCCTTCTTATGCAGTGCTCATAAAATGAGATTAGAGTGATTTACAATAGTGAGAAATGGAACAAGACTAAGAGGAGATGTGACTCATTAGACATAATCCTGAGGCTGATGGAAGGAGCCTGCTTCACTCTGGAGGATGTGCTGCAATTTTCCAAACCAGTCTGGGGGACTTAGATGTACCTTTGAGGGCTTTCAGCACTGAAAACAGGACCCAACAAAACCCACCAGTCCTAATTTTATCTTTTATAGAATCAACCAAGAAATTCAGATTGAAAGCTCCCAAAGTCCCCTCTGACACTCTGGTCTTCATGATATTGTTGTAAAATAGTGTCCTTTAAATACTGTGTCACTTTTCAAAATGAAAAAGATATTTTTATGTGCATTCAAAATGAGAAAACTATACCTTGGGTGTAATTTACAGTACTTCAAAATTATCAATATTAGTTATGGCTTGAGTGCTTAGCTGCTGTGTCTGGACTTAAGAAAGAGCTTACTAATCCAAACCAAAAATCATCTGTCCTGTTAACAGGTATGAATTGGGCTTCACCAAGCAAATTAGCAAGAAATAGGGAGAACATCCAAGGGTTTGTTTTAATGAGCAAGGAAATGAACTCCAGCAGAAGCCAGTCCATCTCCTGGAGTCATGGATGGTGTTGGGAACAGGTGGCTGGGTTCCTGTTGGGCCATTTGGAGAGTGCTAATAGCCCCTCTGGTTTAGTATCTCCTACTGCTCAGTTTTCTCTTCTTGAGCACCCACATATTTCTGCCAAATTGTTTAGTGCATCTCCCTAAAAAAAATAAAAATTGCTTGTCAAGAAGCAGTGTTTGCTTCTGCTCTCTTGGAGCAGACAGGATCTGTAACAAATGACTCACATGCAATAATTACAGTCTATTTCTCCCTATCTTGCATTGATTATTCAGATGTGGAAAGAATAGCTCTCTCTTGAATTAAAAAAAGCTCTGAAGACCCAAACACTGGATCGCTGATTTTATATTTTTTTCTGGTTTTCCCCCATTTCTTTGTTTTTCAAGTAATGTTTATAGACACGGAATACTGAAGAGATGAAACATTTATAAACAAACCCTCCTGTCAGAGTACTTGTAGTTTATGTTTGCTTAAAGGACAATTTTGTGTCACCTCTTTGTATTTTAATAGTCAAAATAAATTTTGCATAATAATTCAGCTCCTCTCTGCTGCCTGTAATGACTATCTGCATTTTTCTGATGGATGTTTGTATTTGTTTCCTATGATTTACATGACCTGACATCTCATATAATGAGCTTCCCAGCGCAAATGCCATTTGTGGTACTCCGTGCAGCACTAATCTATCATTTGATGACCTTACAAGTGCTGGGGTCATGGATTCAATCAGTAATATGTTTCAGGGTGTAATTAATTAATTTCCCCCCCCCCCACGCTACAACTGTTCACTTAAAATTTGATGAAAGCGATGTTTTTCTGTAACACTTCTCCAATACGTACGGTTTGTTTGTGCAATCAATCACGCTAAGTTGGGGAGTTCTTAGTATTCATGGCTTTGTCTGGCTCGAAACTTCCAAATGTTTATTTTCCACCATAATTTAATAGTTTAATTAACCAAAAAACTAGCTACTGTACTTTTTTAAGTACACTCAGGTTGTGATTTAATGGCATGGTTTTGTCTTTTCTAAAGCTGGGCTGGATTGCTCCGCACAGGCTGTGGAGCTGGTTGGACTCTGAGTGACACTGCTGAGCTGGCTGTGTCCCATGTCAGCCTTCCAGGACACTGAACTGTGCTGTGGCAAGCCCTGATGGAGCTGCTGGCTCTCTGCTTTAGGCTTCTCATTAAACAAAAAGGGAATTTTATGGTCTTGGTGTTCGGCATCCTTTGCCTGCGCTCGTGTTGCTTAAGAGCTCACGTGGATATCAGGAGGGAGGGCTGGGGGTGATGAGATTTTTCAGGCCGCTCTCTGGAGGTGTATGGCTCTTTTCTAGGAGTCTGTGTGAAACAGCTAGCAAAAGGTAAGCTTAAATTCCCTATCCTGGAATCAGCATCTTAGAACCATAGAATCATTCATGTTGGAAAAGACCTCTAAGATCATCAAGTCCAATCATTAACCTAACGCCGTCAGGTCCACCACTAAACCATGTCCCTAAGCAGCACTTCTGCAGGGTTTTTGAACACTTCCAGGGACAATGGACAGCTTGCTCCAATGCCTGACTGCCCTTTCAGTGAAGAACTTTTCCTAACAACCAATCTATACCTCCCTTGGTATAACCTGAGGCCATTTCCTCTTGTCCTATCACGTTTACTTGGGAAAACAGACTGGCTCCTACCCATCTGCAACCTCCTTGTATGCCATGCTTCACAGAGTTTTTCTAGTAACAGGAGCAGGTGTATTTTTGTGCATATGCAGTCATCTTTTCACCTAATAATGAGAATTTCTAAGGCACAAGTGGCCCTGGAACAAAGTCCTCCAGGACCCTGTTGGGAGAATGAGATTTGATCTTTGCCATCAGCACTCAGGGCTAAGGCTCTGAGGCAGCTTGGAAGGAGCAGAAAGCCCTTGGAGGCTTTGAAATTAAATCCCTGAGATGTTCTTATTATGTTAACAAGTTTTCTTTTATCCTGTCAAGGTCTTAGGCAACCTCTCTATTGACCATTAAGGCAAAGCAAGACAAAATATGCTGAAATTGAGAACTGGATGCTTACAGGCAGAAATCCTATAACGTTATGATTCAATTTCTTTTCAGATAAATATGATTGGTTCTGCAATCCTGCTGCTTGGCTTACTGAAGCCCAGAAAAGAACTTGGAGGGAGAGAAGACACAGACGTGAAGGAAAATATAAAAATTGGGACAATATTACAAATGCACCTGACAAATTCAGTTTGGAAGAGGCACAGGTATTTCCTTAAGGAACAGCAGCCCTTTAGTGCAAAGCAGTAGAGTTTGGAAATAATGCTTGTGGCATCTCCCTGAGTTTGGTGGCTTCTGTAAAGGGTTACACCCACATGTTGGATGAAATTAGGCTCTAACCCAGTTCCTGCTGCTGCCTGTTTGCTGGACCAGGGTGGAGGTGCCCCCCCAGAAGCCTGGCCTGTGATGGAGGAGGCTTTGGGAAGAAGGGATCATGGGGACAGCCTGGGAGGTGATTCCCTGACATGGCTTCAGTCATTGCTTCCACAACTTGCTAGAATGGTCTTTCTCACAAATGGTGTTTTCTTTCCATTGTTTTGAACACAGTGTGGGTAGTAAATCAGAGTGCTGCTTGGTTGGAATAATGGACTGAAGGTGTGTGGCAATGTGTTTTGCTCATAGTCTGCAGCCATTCCTTTGCTGGAAAACAGGGAATGCAATGTTCCAATGTGCTCTGGGCTAGCAGGTCAGACCCACGCAGCTCCTCAGCGTGGCTCAGCTCTATAAACACACATGCTGGCATTTGCAGAATTGAGGCTCAATGTGATGTTTTACTGGGAGCTGGCTGTATCCAGCATGAGACCTGGTCAATATTGAGAATAAAGCATGCAGCTCTGCTGTATAGGCTATAGCCATGGCTACAGTGCAAGAATTGCTGCTGCTGCTGCTGCACAGACTGACTGCAGTGGTGTCTGGGCTATGTTGGCTGTGGAATGTTAGAGGTCAGCAAGGACCAGTCCCAGCAAAGAACTAATTGCCTGAAGCAAAATTTCTTTATAGTGAGAGAGTATAGAAGTAGTATCTGAAACTACAAGAAAGTTACTGTGCTTTTTGCTATATCAGCAAACTTTAATGAAATTTTAAGGGGAAAAAAATTGCTTCTTGGCTTAAAGCATGAGCTGTGTTACAAATCTCTGCAAAGGAGTTTTATAATTGAAATGCTGATGGAACAGCAGCTCTACTGACTCAAACGATGACCTAACAGTGTCTAACGTAAGCATACATGGAGCTGCATAATTCTGTCAGGATCATGAGTTCTGGATAATGCAGGCAGGTTGGAAACTGGGGGTTATGCTCTTACCTAAATTCAGTTTCTTTTACATTGTTTTTCATGATCATTATGGCATCTGGTTTCTGTGTGACACCATAAGGACTCAGACTGGCTCGCAAGGACACCTGCTGCAGGCTTGGCTTTGGGAGGCACCTGGCATGGCTTTGTTGTTTATTGGGAACAGCATTATCCTGGGCTGTCTTTTTATGAAAAAAAAAGGATTTTTAAAAATAAAAGTGATTTTAGTACTCATATGGGCAATGTCTGTGGTCTCAGGGGAGTAGCTGGCCTTTAGGAAAGACAAGGGTGCTCATCATACTGCTCTGCTCAACCTCTCAGCCAAACTGTGGATTTGAAAGAGAATTTCTCAGTCAAGTTAGCTTGAGGGCCTCTGAGCCAAGCCAGGAGCTCAGCTTTTCCCAACTTATCCCTGTCTGCATATTTTATTTTGGGGTTTTGTTCTAATTTGCTGGTTTTGCTCAGGTTTGCACAGCCCTAAGGAAACCAGGACCTTGCAGGGCTGGCACCCTTGGGGAGACCTGCTCAGATCTGTTCTCTGAAATGCAGACATCTAATGCTATTTTTATTCTGATTTCTCTACTTTTTTCTCTTCCTGATGGTTAAAAAAAGAGGCAACTGTGAAGAAAGAGACATATAAATTACCTGTCTCAGCCTGTGCCTTTCCATGTGTGTTTCTGATGAATACACACCAACATGCCTTCATTATCTCCCTGTTTTGTCCCTACCTGTCAGATATGTAAAGTAACACCAGTATCAGAAAATCTCATCTTCTTTTTCCCTTTGTTTGAAAGTAGGTGAATGTATAAGCAAGGTATACGTATAAAAGCACTGTAAGAAATAGCTTTGGGTTTTTAAAGGACAATTTCCTTCTCCAAAATGGAAATGCCAGTGTTTAAGCAGACAAGAAATGCGTTGTGCACTCTTGCTGCCTCATGTTTTTCATCCAGGCACTACGGAAACTTTAGGAAGGTAAAGAGGAGATGGGGCAGAAACCCATCTTGGAAGGGAGAGCTGGGAGGCCTCAGGGAGCACCTGGCTGGTGGGAAAGGCAGGAGAGGGCACTGCACAGGCAGGCAGGAGCTGCCATGCTCCTGCAAGCTTGGAAATAATGCCAATCATTGCTGGCACTGCCAGGTTCCCACCTTGGCTGTTTAGGACTATCACTTCTCCTTAAACAAAGCTCATGTTTCATTTTCCAAGTGGATGCATCTTCATGTAAAGGACAGTGCAGAGCAACCAGACCTCTGGTGCCACAGAGCAGCCTTGCTCCCACTGCCATGGTGTTTCCCCATGGAGTAGTGCTCTGATTTGGACTCCTTATGGATGCTCAAAACACTCATCCTTAGAGATATTGAGGAGCCATCAATGTCACAGAGACCCACATTTTGCTGCTATCTCCTGATCCTGAGAGCTTGTGAAAAATGATGTCCTGGTTGTATTCAACTGGTTTAATATTTTCACTTTATATTTATAGTACACACAATTCTTTCTGTGCCTTTTAAATGTTACATTAAAATACAGATTGCCACTAGCTTTAAGGAGCTGAAGCACAAAAGCACCTTTCCTGCTCTTGTCTCCTATTGTGAGGAATTCTCAAAGCTCTCAGGGAGGCTCTTGAATTATGGCTCTTCCTCTTCCTCATGATGCATGGAGAAATTAAATGTATTATTAATCTGCCCACTGTCAGAGATCTCTGCTCTCTCCCCCTCTCTCTGTCAGTACACAAGGAGACAGATTGACAGGAGCAGCAGACATATGCAGAATTGCTCAGGCTGGTGAATCACCACATGCTTGGGGTGATGAGATGCTCAGTTTCAAGGGGGTTGTAGAGCCCTGAAGGGGTTTGGTGTAGGAAGGAATCCAGGATAAGGATTTTGGTCCTGGGCAACACAGTATCCTTCAGATGCTTGCAAGAAGCTCTTCCCTTAATTTTTAAAAATTTAGATTTTTTTTTTTTATTAATTTTATCAAAGCCTGCTGGTTTGAGGGCAGGTGGCTGCAGCACATTTGGGAACAGCCTGTCTGAAATGTGGGATGCAGAGCCTGCAGGGAGGGGAGTGAGAATGGGGTCGGTGCAAGCCTCAGCACTTGGTGGTGATGCCAGGAGCAATGTGGCCCTAAAAAGCTTGGGGAAAAGGAACATCCCATCCCTGCCTGAGCTGCCTGGTGTGTGCAGAGCAGCACGGTGCCCCTGCACACCCACCAGCTGTACTCCTGCCAGGACTCAGCCCTCTTTTTGCTTCAGACCAAACACTGTGGCTCCATGCCACTGCCTACATGCAGGAGCAGGGGCTGAGCCTGGGATCTCACAAGGATGTGGAGAGCAGGAGCCAAGGCAGGAATCAGCAGACATGAGATGTCTCAGTGTGACTCAGCCCCTGGGGGATGGAGTCATCTCTCCTCGGGGGAAGCCCAGCAGCACAGAGCACACTCCTGTGTCTTGCCAAGGCTCCTGCTGAGCTCTGTCTTGGCTCCCAAGTGAGGAGGGATTTCGTGAGGATGTGTAAGCATGGGCTTTCCCACGGGGGCTGGGAGGTGCCTCACCTAAGAGGAGGAGTTTTGCTCACAGAAGAAAGAACCTTGGAGAAGCAGGGAGTGACTTTCTAAGGTGAAAACCCATGGCTGGAAGGTGAGACCCATATTGGCCCAGCTGCTGGGTGCCCCTATAGAGGGGAGAGCCCTTGCCCATACTCTGCTCAGACTGTCCATGCTCCTTCCAGCTCGGGGTGCTGACACTGCCCAGTGACATCCATGGGTGTCTCAGCATGGGGGTGTTGTTTGCTTACTCTGCTGCTCTTCTTCCTCCCATATGGAGCAGGGTCCTCCATCTATGCCTAGCTCCAGTGAGAATGTTCTCGCTCTCAAGTGATACTCAGAAGGAACTGGTATGATATTATATCACTCAGCTCCTCGGTGGTTTGATTTTTGCAGCTCCCCAAGCTTAGCTGCAGGGATTTACAGCTTCTAGAAAGACTAGATTTATCTTCAAGCAGTATATCTCGCCCCCCTACTCCCACAGATTGGAATATTTTCTATCAAAAAGCCTCTTGGAGTGTCTGGGGGTAAAGCAGTGCCGTGCCATGGCTGCAAATGTGACCACATGTGTCACAACTACAGCGTGCAATGTGATTTCAAGAGGCATCCAGGGATCTTTAGCATCTCCCAGTGCCTGTGTAGCAGAGATCCTACCACCTTCTTATCCCTCCCCTTTGTCATACAAGAGTTTTAGCTCATGATTCTGGGTTCCAGGCAATAGGAAATTTTGCCTTTCCTGGGCCTGAGGTTCAGCACAGGACAGTGGCTGCAGTGAGTTTGGTTGCAGTGGGGTTGAAAGAACCAGATGTGGTGCTGTGTCTTGCCTGCTGTGTGCAACCCTGACCAAGCAGAAGGGAGGGAGAAAAGCTGTGCTTGCCACGTGAATCCATAATGCTGCTTTTATGGCTCTGTTTTAGTGGTTTTGTGCTGTTGTTATTCTGCTGGCGCTTTGTTAATTCTGTTCAGCGCTTAGTGAGGCCGTCACACTCCTCAGTGTGTGCAAAGAAATTGCTGTTTTCTTCCAGAAGTTCCCATCTGTATTTCCTCTGATTTCTGAACCCCTTTGGAGAACATTCAGGGTCTGTCCCCTCCTGAGCACCACAGGGTGTGGAGAGGGAAGGTCGTTTGTATCTGTATGAGCAAGTTAACAGTCTGGAGACATGTATTGATGCTAATTGATTTCCTGTCTCTTTTCCATGTCCAAATGATCTGCTATATCACTGCTATAAATATCAATAACCTCCTGGATGAAAAACATGGCACAAAGTTGTAGCCTTGGTGCTGCATGTGCAAAGGGCAAGAGGAACTCCAGCTGCTGATCATCTCGCGGGTCACAGATGCTCGAGTGTCATAAGAGGCAAACAAAACTGCTGACCCTGTGCAGACTGAAGTTTAGAAGGAATGCAACATATGAGGGATGTGAGAACACAGCATGATTTGCTGTGACCTGTCTGGAAGCCCTTTTCAATAGGTGGGTAAGAGTGAGAAATGCCTGAGCTTTAGATGAGACCCCTCTTGGCAGTTTGGTCTGCTCTGGAAATCCCAGGGAGAGGATGGGTCCTTCCACTGAGTCTTGCATTAAACCAGATTTCTTGTGCTTGGCCAAGAAATTACTTCACATTTCTTGAAGTAGAAGCTGCAAGTGTTAGGGACTCACCGCAGCCTTTGAACTGGCTGGTAATGACCATACCTATTAAAAATAACTGAGCACCACACAGCTGCTTGCTCAGCCCTCTGGCAGGATGGTGGGGAGAGAATTGGAAGGGGTTGACATGAGAACAGCTAAATAATTTAAATATAATAATAATAATAATAATAATAATGGTGATGATGATAATAGTAACAAAAATTGTAGTGAAAAGGAAAATAGCAATGAGAGAGAAATAAGCACCAAGAAACACAAGTAACAAAATGAAAACAATTGCTCACCAATTGGTTGGCAACCCTTCTGGTGACCTTGCCCTAGTTTTATTGCTGAGTTGGACATCTCAGGGTATGGAATATCCCTTGGGTCAACAGTCCTGGCTGCATCTCCTTCCAATTTCTTGTACATTCCCACAGTTCAGCAATAACTAAGGCATGCCTGTATTATCAACACTGCTTCCAGGACAAATCCAAAGCACAGTCCCATACCAGCTACTCTGAAGAAAGCTAGCTAGCCCAGCCAAATGCAGCATGATGGCTTAGCTTCATAATAAAGAGAAAGTTTGGGAAGCTCTGATAAAAACCTGTGCTCTTTCATTTTGTTAACTTCTTTGGGATTACGCGATAGAAGGGAAGATAAAACTTTGTCCTAAATTCTCTGTCAATTAGCAAAACCATGTTGACAATTGTAATAACAATCCTATGCCTGATACTCATCCTTTTAAAGTTGAACTGATTTCCTGTCAAATAACCCTCACCATGGAATGTTGAGGGAATTCTCTTCTAGGCAGTGGTCAAAGGCTGTTCTGTGAGAAACAGGCAGGCAGTGAGAGGGTGCTGGGTATCTGCCAGGGCAACTTTCATGAGGCCATTGCATGACTGGCTGCTTAATTTTGCAGTGTAGGAAGGGCCACCAGAGGCTGTTGTGGTGTTACTGTGCTGATCCAAACTTAGGAGAGATATTTTCACACAGATATCTTCAATATGGCACTCCTGGTTACCACAGAGTAACATTATACAGGAGGAGCTGGGATGTGTGGAAATTACATCTCTCTCTGATGGAGAGTCCTAAAAGGAGCTGTATTTCTCAATTTTCTCAAAAATGTCCTGATTCATCAGGCTGAACAGAAATTACTAATGTTAAAATCAAGGACAATTTGAAGAACCTGGAGAAAAGCCTTCGTCTGTGCAGTGTCCAGTCGAGGTGAGGGACAGGGACTGGAGCTGACATTTGTAGTGGGAAAGCAATGAAAGGCAGATTCTGGCGAATAAAGTGCTGAAAGAAGGTGAGATAATTTGTATCAGTCAATGCAGGGCTGTGAGAACATTAACATGATTTTGTTTTCTCATTAGATTATTCTTGGGATCAATAAAAGCAATAGTATTGACCTAGTATACATTGAGGTCTGTAAGCATTTATGGTTTTGCAAATTCTAAGTATCAATCAAGAATGATATTTAGTCATTAGGGCACATATTAAATGGTTTAAAGAGTCACCAGCCAACAACAAAAATGAAAGTTGTCTCTCTAATTTCTTATTCCTAAGGATCAGCTCCTGCTCCTAAGCTTTTTTTGCAATGTTTTTATCTACAGTATGGAGAAAAAATATCCTGAAAGGACTGTGATAAGGTTCCCAAGTGATTTGAAGATCGGTAATGTGGTAAACAAAGAGAGGATCACTGACAGACAACCTGGGCAGCTCACTAAGCCAAGGACAAGCAGGTAAACATGCATTTGAAGACATGCAAATACAAGGTCAAGCACTTAAAAACAAGGAATGTAGGTCTGGCTCGTGGAGGAGGAGGCTCAGGAAAGAGAAAACCAGGAAAGGGGTTGTGGAAAACGAAATGCATATGAGTTCCCACTTGTGGCTGCAGCTGAAAGACCAGTGAGCTTCCCTGGATATATGGCTAAGTATAGCAGGCAGTGGGAGGAGGGAGGTTGTATTACCTCCGGGTTTGGCACTGGTGCACAGCTGTGCTCATTTTGGGTGTCCACGTTTCACAAAGTACAGAGAAAACTTGCAAAATGCTGCAGGAGAGACACGAGGATGATCAGAGTGTTGAGAAACTGCCCCGTGGAGTTTGTGAGGGTTGTCCCATTTCATGTATAAACTGAAGGTTAAGGAGTACTTTGGATTACCATCAGTGAATGTGTTGGAGGAAGGCAGCTGTGTGGTGTAGGCACAGGGACTCAGGCAGATTATCTGGGAAGTGGGATGGTGTGGCTGGGATCTGTCTTTGGTGTGCATTTCCTCAAGTGTACATCAACCTCCCCCACCATGCCCCCTTCACTGGCTGATTTGACTCCTAGGTATTTTTAGCTGTTAAAATCTCTTTTTGCATGCAATTTGCTTTCTCTTATCAATTCATCCCAGGCCCACCTTACACTTTTGGAGGAGTTATTTATATAAAACAACCTCTTTTCCCATAGGTCTCTCTGCCTAAAGCAATACTGTAACCTAGTTCCCTCTGGTAAGCAGTCTCATCCAGACTTTCCACATTCATCTAAAATCCAGCAGTATAGTTTTTGGAGATCTGAAGCACCAAGGTATCATGCTGGAGCAGTATAAAAGATCAAATATTGAAACAGAAGGGTCAGGGTGGAGTATGATGCACCACAAGGGCTTCTGAAGCTCTCTGCGATGCAGCTGACTTGTACAGAGCCCACATTATCCAATCCCATTTTGCTGCACGTTTGTAATTATTACTGCATTTGGTCATTATTAAGCTTTTAGTTTTTGGTCTGCTTTCCCTTACAGTGCCTCTGCACTAACATTGTGTAAAGAGCATTGCCAATAATAAATAACTCCTGGTTTTAACACACTGCTGTTTCAAAGGTTAGGTTATCTCCGTGGCAGCTTGACATTCAAGGATCGCAAAGCTTCCCCATAACAACAATGCATGGAATGATCTAATTATGCTCTGACAGGTCATCCCACAAAACAATTAGGAGGGACTGGAAATATTTTATTATGTTGCTCTGCGTGCTACATGTCAAAGACACAATGGTAAGAAAACTTTTAAATAAACAATGCTTCCAGGGCTAGCAGTTGCTCCTGGGGTAACTTGTCTGATCCCTTCCCTTCCTCCTCCCCACTCCTAGATGTAGATGTGCTGCTACATGCATAGTGTTGGACCCAAAGCTCTCCACCTCGGTGCTCTTGTGGGGATGCCTGCTTTGATTTTGGAGCTAGTCACATTTGTTTGCTAAATCCTGACTAAATTCTTCATAAGCAAAGCACCAGCAAGGCCAAGCTGAGCATTTTTCCATGAATTGTACCTCTCAGTTTGTTGCTGCCTCCTCCATTTTAGTTCAGAATGAGATATTCTCATGTTCTTGGGCAATAATTACGTGTGTATTACTATAAAGGTCCTGTTGATTTAAAATCTAGAATGCATTATTTAAAGTAGTCCAGATATTGTTTCCACTCAGATAAAGGGATTATTTACTATAACAGAACGCTGCTGAGCATTTATGTGGCATTCTTTCTCCTCAAAGCACTTTAGCAATGTTAATCCAGGGAAAAGGTCTTCTATAAAAACTGGTAGAGAGCACTTGGATCAGGGGGACAGCTCTCAGAATTTAACATTTTCTCACCATCTGTTGAAAGACTAGAACACTTCAAAAAGGCTTCCCAACTAATATTTTGGAAGAACTTCCCTGGTTTCACATGGCTGCTATGCAAGAAAATGGTCCAACATTCTGATCAAACCTAGAGGATAAATTGTTGCTTATTTTAGAGAGTCTGTGCACCAAAGTTTGGTTCCAAAGTCTGGGCTTTGCACATTTGGGAATGTGCTGAAGAAGGAGAAGCACTGAGTCATCCTGGGCAAGAGGGGCCATAGGCTCTGCAGCACCTTAAAAAGGCACTGGAAAGCTTAAAAAAAGGTACCTTTAATTGCTTTTCAAATTACTATCCCATTGCCCTTGGTAAATGCCAGATTAGAAGATGCTTCACACAACAAGTTATCTTCCTTTTTAAAATAAAGGTTAGTTTAAGCTTATCAAGAAAATTAATTGCCATTGCAATGTACCATGGAGAAAACGCTTTCACTCTATCCTGAAGACAGCTGTGAGGCTGTAATTCTCCTTCTGGATACAAGAATAAGTTCTCTGCCAGGGTAGTAATTATCTCAGCATCTGTCTCTTTCTTCCTCTGCTCCGAGAGAATCGAAAGCCTCTGACAAGGTTTGCAGATCAGCAAACACAGGGGAATTCTCAGCCTCTCTCCCCAAGGACTGGCATTTATGTGCTTACACTCCTGTAGGCTCTCTCCCTTTCCTTTCCTCCAGAATCAGGACCCTCACGAGTGTCCCCTGCCCATGGCTGGGGTGTTCCCCTCTGCCAGCCCCGGTGATGGGAGGGTGATCCGAGAGTTTCTGCAGCATCCCTGCAGAGCTCAGGTGGCTCTGGGGTTGGCTTCAGCCCTGCAGGCAGGAGAGATGTGCATATGGTTCTTCCAGAGTCAGGGAAATGTGGGCTTTCCCCTCCAGGGGTTAAGGAGAAATAGAAAAAAAATGAGAAAACTTGTTGTATCCAAAATTCTTTTGAGGAATTCGCCTAACCAGCAACACCCCTTCTCTGCAGGGCTCTCCTGCAGCTCCTGTGGTGTAGCCAGAGACAGTCCTGATGCTGGTGCTTTTGCCTCTTACTGTGTCCTGCTCACCTGAAGGCTGAAATTGGATGTTCTTGGGCACAGAGGAGGAGCATGAAGCCCAGTTCTCCCTCCTTCTCCTCCATCACTTCTTTTGGGAATCCCTGGGCTCACAGGTCAGTCTCCCAGCTGCTGTGCCAGATCCTGGGGCACTAATCCTGACTGCTCAGCCTCTGCTCCAGGCAAACATGTCTAAATGTGAGTTCTTTTTACCTTTGATGTGTCATTTGTACTCTTCCCTATATGAAAAAATCCAAGTCTGCATAGCTGCAGGATTTGCCCATTTCCCTGCCGACACCAGCCCATGTTTCCCCCTTTTTCTGACATGGCACACCCTTGCAATGTGCCTTTCATGCACCCTGCATCCAAGTGCTGTGCTTGAGGACTGAGCTTTGCTCATTATTTCTCTCTGTTTTATTGTGTGAGATCACTGAGATAGATCCTGACTCTTGTTGCTGTTCCTACCAGCATTTCATGTGCTCTTTGTCTGCACCTTGTCCCAGTCCAAGCTGAGAGCCTCATCCCACCTTTTGATGGCTCCTTTGTGATTGTTTTGTACCAAGAACAAATTGCATTGCTGGTCTGTGCCTTCACCCTTCCAGGTTATTGATCATATAAATTAATTAAACTGATTCCAGTGCTGTTCTCAGTGGCAGTCTATATTTTGCAACCCAAACTGCTCTCATTTAACCACTCATTCCCATCAATATCACAGCCAGTTCTTTCTCCACTCCAGCAGCTCCATCTATACAACAGCCAATACCCACATAATGACCTTCCAGAACAGCCTTTTCCAATTCTTCCTCTTGTCCAAACCCTTTTCTCCAGCTCTCTAGGTTATGGTCATTTTTTCTTGTGTTCAGAGCAGGAAAAGAGGGGCTCCACAAAGGTTTTTGGTATGGAAATAATCAGGGTTGGAAAGAAGGAAATCATTCTCTGTATCACGGCAGCTTTCACTTTAAAAGGCAGCTCTTGTGTGTGCTGATTGTGGTGCAGCTTCAGGCAGAGCTCCCTGTCCCAGGGAAGCAACAGGCAGGGTCTCTGGAGATGTCGTGCTTCTCCTTCTCAGAGGATAAGGCAATATTTGTCCTCTCCAATTGCACTGACCTTTTATTGGCAATCACCACGCTTGTGCTTGGCAGATGTATCAGCCTGAATTCGTGTAATCCCAGGAGTTTGATACGTTTCTCTTCTCTCGCTTCATAACTTTAAAAGAGTCTCTCTGCCTGTTTCCAGTTTATCATGATCCTCTGCCTTGGGACTGACACTGCGAGATCTATTAATTTCTCATTGCTCTGAGTTTAAAGTGAAGACCCTCTTGTAACCCACTCATAACCTTCATGGGAGAGTGGAGTATCCTTGCCAATTATCTCAAAGATAGCTTTATAAACTCATTCCCTCCAAATATATTTTACAGCAGGAATAACTCATATGAAAAAAGATTCACCTTCCTTTCAGCAATGTCACTGGAGTCACAGCAGATTCAGAAGTAGTTGAAACACTAACAGGAGTCATATGAAATCACACACGCTTCTTCCTTGCTTCTTGTTTTCCCTCTGCTATCCCTCCTGGCTGTCAGAGCTCCCAGTGATATCTTGAGCAAAAGAATCTGCCTCTCTAAGTCCTCCTGCCCTTTGACACAGTCAATTTGTCCTTACCTCCCTTTGGACCATAAATAAATGGGAGAGTTCTTCATTATCTTCCAAATGAGATGTGAAACTGAGGTCCTGACCACTTGTGATCATTAGAAAAATCCCATGGCACTTCTTGCAAGAACAAGACCATTAGCCCTGATGTCCTGGCAGAACTCCAGTTTGGGTGATTATAATTACATTTTGCCTGCTTTTGTAGCTTCAGAGGGATAATAGAACTGCCGTCCCTTGCTTTGCCAGCCTGTCATGCAGGGCAGCAGTGCCAGCAGCTGCACTACCCCACCCCTGTGCCCAGGGTTCCTCTCCAGGGTTAAACAGGGCTTGCTTGGTCCAGGCCAAGGGAGAGACAGGACATGTCCTGCCACTGTAACTATTTGCAGTGGGGGCCATGGCTGTTGAGTGAAACCCTAAACCTATGAACAGCTTGGCCCATACCAAGCTTGAACCATACCAAGGGAGAGAGAAAAAATGGAGGAATTATCCTTCAGAGCTGCCTCGGTGGGAATTCCATGTCATTGTTCCTTTGAGGATGTGTTTCAAAAGCATTCATGGGGCACTCTGAGAAAAACATCCCAAAACTGAGTGATGTAGCTGACACCATTTGTTGGCTGTCTCACAGTGTTAGGAGGGCAGCTTTGGGAAACCCAAGACATCCCAGCTAGGTATTTATTTAAGATTTTTCTACAGCAAACATCAACTTCTCTGGGAACAAACCAGCATGTTAAGCCCTGTAGAGTCAGTGGTAGCTGGGACCCCAGTGCATCCACAGCCCTTTGCTCCTTGGAGGGGTGGGATGAGCAGTTTTGCTGCCCTGGAGGTGCTGCACACCTACACTGCTGCTGTGGCTGTGGGGCAGAGCTTGGAGCTGTGATCTGCTGCCCTCTGGACCTGCTTGGAAGCAACCCATCTCTTTAAGTCCTTTTCAATTTTCATTTTAAATTCAGAGTTGGTCTGAGTTCATTTGGTCAGAGGCTCTGGCTTTTTTTTCCCCTGTGTTTATTTGCCTGTTTGGCTGGCTCAGTACGTGTTTCATTTCCCTGGCTCCTTTGGCATTTCTTTGAAGTCTGATTAGAGTGAATATGCAAACCACCTTTCCTAGTGGGAAATTCCTTCTACAAACACAAGGGTGCCAGTCTGGCTGTGGAGCAGCAAGCCCAGCTTGTCTGGGGGAGTGGGCTTGGGCGGGTTTTTGCTGCCACTCCAGAGCCCTGCATGAGCCAGGACCTGCAGCGCCCATTCCCATCATGTGCAGTCTCCCACGCTGAGCCCAGCCACTGTCTGCACCACACAGCTCTTCCCAACAGCATCACCCTGGCCACTGAGCACTGTGGGAATGAGCAGCAGCCCTGCTGGCACCTGGAGAGGGCAGGATTGGACCCAGGGCAGAGCTGGCTCAGGGCTGGCACAGGCTGGGGAAGAGCAGCTCACAGTGGCTGCATCCCTGCAGAAGATGAGCAGGCATTTCACTAGAGGCTGCCTCTCACTCCCCCAGTGCCCCTCTGCTCACTGAGGAGGCTCCACGCACCCAGACCCTCATCCCAGGCTGCCACAGAGAGGGTGAGTGTGCAAAGTCACAATAAATCTTCCATCAGGCTTAGGAAGTGCTGCTCACATTGTGCATAGACGCGTTTTGGCATTATTTCTCCCTGCTGCATCCTGGAGCAGCCAAATACTGCGACAGAGGAGAACTTGTAGAAACAAAAGATATTTCTCCCTAAGCCAAGTGCCACTGGAAACAGTTCAGGCTGCAGCAAGCTCTCCTATCTCTACTTGTAATGAAGCTTTGCACTAATACCAGATGAAATTAATGCTCAAAGCTTGTTCCCTATTAATGGGGAGGGTGGTAGCTTTTGTGCATATGTGTTTAAAGCAGAGTTGTACCTGCTGATCTTGATGAATGGGTCATTTGTGCTGTGAGTTTTCTCTGAAAATGAGGAGGAAAATACACAGCACCAGTGCTGATAAGGGATGCTGTTATTTTGTGTTCTGTAGCCATTTCTCCAGGAAGCTGTTGCTTCATTTGTATTGCTTTTTTAACCTTATATGCTCACTGGGTCCAGGCAAGGCTTCTTTCTTCTTGAATTAAATGTAATCAGGCTGAGCAGCGAGGAAGAAATGATGAATGAGGACATCATTTTGGAAAACACATATCTCCTGACTGCTTATCTCAATGACATAAGAGGACTTGAATACAGTATGGAAAATAAATGCAGATGGGGGCTCAGCATATCATGCTGGAGCATAATAGCTCAGACCTGGCTAGAAACTATTTATTATTTAGAGTATTGCTCTTGTAATTTATAAAGGTTAATCATTAAAACTTTAATTCTCCTATAGGAAAATGGTTGAAGAGCTCTGGCATTAATCATGCTTGCAGCAAGAAGCGACCATGGCAATAAAAGGAGCGACCTTGCATGGAGAGGCAGTGCCTGGGCTGACCCACCCAACAGGGCACCACTGTGCTTCCAACCTGCAGGCAGATCGAGTCCCAGCCCTCCATGGGAGTCATCTGGGGTAAGGGTGGGTGGAAGGAAGGTTGTGTGCAAGGAGGAGAGGTGCCAGTGATGCACAAAATGCCTTGCAGAACTGTAGTTACAGCAAGGAGCCATTGTCCTTCAGGGAGGCACCAAAAACTCCCCTCACTTCAACTCCTGGCCACCCTCCCAGACTGGCAGCAGAGAATCAGAAAGTGCTGCAGAGACATGAAGTCTCCAGAGGGCAAGAGGGAAAAGGGACTCAGAATAAAACTTCATGAAGTGGAAAAGCAGTGAGGTTGTCTCTTCTATTCTAAGGCCACATTTTTAGCCAGGGTGAATTTGTTAATAGCCCTATAAACCAGGTGACTAAGGAGGAGAAGAAAAGGGGAATAGTTGCCAAATAATTTGCTTTTCTCATACTGCAATCTACCAGTGAAGTAATTTATTTGTGATGTAACTTTCTTTAGATAGAATAAATCTGATAAAGTCTGGTCATGCTGAGATAAAAGAGTCTTTGAGCTGGCTTGTTCAACACAGGTCAGTGTGTAATTATGGAAACATCCAGAGTTTTGTCTGAAGCAGAGCAGGCCACTTTGCTATGAAAAAGAAGGGGTCTCTTTTTGCACTGATAATCAGATTTTCCTGAAAAACAAAGTGACTTTGCAAATCTGAATAAGCAAGTCATGGCTGCGTTCTGGTGGGGGAATTGTTCTCGTCACAAGAAACAGGAGTATGGCACATCCCAGAAGAAGTCCAGGGAAAGTCTCCATTAAAGGAGTACCAAGTATAATAAATGAAGGTGACAGAAAAACAAGTGTTTAGAAAATAATGGGGTCTGGCCCGGCTCAACCTTAAACAACCCTCAGAGTTCAAATATCTGAACTTTGAGGCTGGAGCCTGTCTTCAGTGCTAATTGGAAAAAGCTCCTGAATGCAGCGCAGCACAGTTTACCTGACCTCCATATCAAGCATATTTCACTGCAGTTAAGTCCTGGGATGTCTTGGGGATCCTGCAGCCGACAGCAGGGCTGGGCACTCCTGCAGTTTATATCACAGCTCCTTGCCCCAGGAGCTGCCAGGTTCCTCCTGAAGCTGTGGGAAATGTCCAGCCTCGCTTCATGTTTTGCAGACGTGAGGGAAGAAGAGCTTTAGTTAGCCATCTGAGTACTAAATGAATGTAATTGAATCGGTATTAATTAGCAAATCTGTCTGTTGACATTGCCATAAGTGGCTGTTTTGCCTCACTCATGAAATCCAGGTAATCAGGGCTCTCCAAGTCCTGGGGTTCAGCCCTTTTCAAGAGCACCCCTCACACCACCAGTGTGCAAAATGCCCAAATGCAACTGCTGGCAACAAGGGAAACTGCAAAGACAGTTCTAAATTCATGTATTTACTGTTCTTGTTGACCTCCCTTTCTCCTGGGAAGTGTAACTCAGAGCAACCCCGGCCTGGTGGTGTCTTGCTCTAGCCTGTGATGCTGTAGGGCTGATACAGCCCAAAATAATGAGGGTGTCTGGATGTAAAACACAGATTTGGCCATGTGTAGACTTCAAGCTTTGGTTCTTCCAGAGAACAGGGAGTGGGAAGGGGTTGAGCTGGGGAAGGACTCGGGAGCATTTCTGTTCAAGGCAGCAGCAGCAATCATCCAGAGCACTTGGCATCCTTCCTGATTGCAGCCATGAGGGATGGCTGGAGGTGTTCATTCAGAAAGCCTGCAGGTTCCTAACAAATGGGTGCCTAGGTTCATTGCAAAATGATGGATCAAGGTTTAGCAATACAAATTGAAAACTGAGACTAGACCTGTTTTGGAAATTCTATAGTGATGTCCTTAAGGAAAATTACAATTATCCCGGTGGTATTTGCTTCTCCTCCTTTTTACTTTATTTTTAATTTCACTTTTAAAACATGTGATTTCCATTTTTTTTGCTAGGTCTCTCCTTGTTTCTGATTTACTTCAGCAATTTTCTCTAAGTAGGACTGCAGTGCCACACAACCGAGGTGCTCCTCTGCCTGCTGAAAAGCCACTAAATCTTGGAAACTGACCATGAAATCTAAAAACAGAACAGAGATGATGGCTGGAGCAGCACTTCCTCAGAAAAAGAGTTGTGGAAATGTCAAACACAATGAGCTGTTTGCCTCTCAGATGATGTGTGACAGAGGAGGCTGTACAGCACGGGGCAATCCCAACCTGCCATCCCAGGCTCAGTGGTGCCTGCAGCACTGCCAGCTCTGACATTCAGTGCATGGAGATGCCCCGAGTAAGGTCACAGAACCATGGAATCATTAAGGTAGGAAAAGACCCCCAGGTTCATCAAGTCCAGCCTTCCAGCAAATGCCACCATTCCCACTAAACCATACTGTGAAGTGCCACATCTTCTCAATTTTGGACTACTTACAGGGCTGATGGCTCCACTACTCCCCTAGGGAGCCTCCTGCTGCCTTCTCCCAGCCTCTCTTTCCAGCTGTAAATTGGGAATAGAGGTAGTGCCTGCTAATTGAAGCTGGGCAGGGGATGCTCTTGGCAGTATTTATTTTGAAGACCACTGTGTGATACTTCACAGATCACACAATAAATGGCAAAACGATCTGTATGAAGAAGGGAAGCTCTGGCCTGTAAAACAACCCTTTTTGGAAGTGCCATAGAAACCTGTCAGTGCTCATCCTTCACAGGCAGCTGCTGCACAGGCCAAGGGCTCCTCACTTACATGCAGAACAAAAACAATGTCTGTGAGGTAAGAAAGTGTGAAGGGGAAATAGTCTTCCCCTCCATATTTGCACACTGGTCTTTAAATTGCATCATATAAATCAGCCCCACCAACTAAATGTGGCATGTTCTGAAATACTGTATTTGCTTTGGATCAGTTCACAACCAGATTGCTTTTATTTTGTTTCATAAGAAGTTGAGATTGGAGATGTATGGACATGTTACTCTTTATGTTTGCATCTGCCACCCTGGCAGGAGAAAAATGGTTGCTTTGGTTTTGCAAACATTCTCCACTTATTTTCCTAAAATGGTTTGGATGAAATACTGTTGGTTCATATAATTAGCTGAAATAATAAACCTGAAATGGTTTGGTTTTGTTTCCTTTTGGAAGGAAACATACTGCAGTGAGCTCAACACCCTATAGTGCAGCTGGCACAACCTGTAATGCCATGATGTGAAGACTTTGGGGTGGATCACAGCCTGCCCCCAGCCCTAGGGATGGTGCTGCATGGAGTGACCTCAATTCCCACTGCTCTGTCTCTGCTGTGACCATGAATTGTCCTTTCAGCTCTTGCAAAGGCAATTCTGCTGGGATGGATGGGATATCCCTGCAGAAAAGGATATTTTCAGGGAGGCAAAGGGAGCTGCAGAAGAGTACAGAATGTTCCTACGTGCCAAACATGCCACCTTAAGTTCACTTTCTCCTTTTCTTACCAGCATCCTTACCCAGACAGACCAAAGACTGATTTCAGTGAGTGCCAAAGGACAAACTCCTGATGCACACAAGCAGAAAGGAGTCATATTCCCAATGTGCAGCTATTAGTGAGTAGGAGAGCCCTGCACCAGATCAGACACAGTGGGCCAGAAATTCCTGGCATTCCAATGGGCAATTCAGTTCTCTCCTTAATCTTTCTTTTAGCCCTTGAAGGAGCTTGGTGATTTCATCTCTCCCCTTAGGAGGAGGGATGGGTGCGCTGGGTATATTTGGATTTGTTCCTTGGGGCATCTGCAGTCTTCACACTGCAGCATCTGCTGATCCTGGGGAATAAACAGAGATTTCTCTGTGTCACACACAAAACTCTTCTGCCTCCATTGCCCATGTGTATTAAAAGAAAGAAAGTCGTATTCTAAGTAACAAATTCTGCAAACTACTAAAATTTAATTTTGAGTCAGGTTTGGAAAAGATGTGTGAGGTTTTTAAGGGCTTTTGGAGCTGATAGTACCAGTTTTTATCCCTGGCCTATATAGGAGCCCTGCCTCCTTTCCCGCTGCTCAGTATATCCTCCCTGTGCAATAACCTCTGCTCCTTCATCCTGTATGAGTTGTGTACACTTGGATAGTGGATCAATCACCATAACAGCTGTTGTCTTTAAGGTTTATTAATGCTTTCCAACTGAATTCCTGTTTTCCTGCTAATAACCCTACCAGTGGAACACTTTTCTGGACACACAATTATTCATGTGGCAAACTTGCCACCTGAGTGCTGGTGGGAAATTAGTAAGCCTTGCATCCAGCTGGAAGCAAGTCATTTGTAATTTCTGCAATGGGCTTGAAATTGGGATTATTCCACTGCAGGTCTGTGTTTACTCCAAGAAATGACCAGGAAGGAAGAACAGCTGATATGTGTGGATGGATGAGAGTGGCACAGGTACTACCCATAGGGATTTATTTGGCCCCGCTGTTCCCATTAGCTTGGATTTGTGGAGTGCAGCTGAAAGAGGGAAAGGACTGAAGTGAAGGGGGCAAGCAGAAAGTGAGGGCTTGGCCCAGCTGATGCTGATAGGAATGAGGGACAGCTCTGTGGAAAGAGACATGCCATGGTGCTGGAGCAATGAAATTCCTGTGTGGCTTGTGTGGGTCAAGCTCTTTGGCAATAATGGGCTGGGCAAAGCCTCAACATAAATGCCTCTGCAGCAGCAGTGAGGACTTTAAATAAGGAGAAAGCCAGACTGGGTTTATTTATGCTCCTCTTGTTTAAGCAAAGCTGCAGATGTCCTTTCAGTAGCTCAGCTAATAGCTGCTACCTGTCCCCAGCAGTTCTCTCTAGTTTTTGGTAGATAGGCAATGCTTAGGACTAGATACCACTGCTGGGCACAGCTCCAGTTCCCTGTGGGAGAGATAGAGACAGTATGTGATCTTTTGCATTGTTATGCTTTATCATTTTATTGTATATTATATTTGGCAGTCAGAATAGTTGGCCAAGCTGGGAGTCATCTCTCTGCTTCAAAAGAGTGCAGCTTGGCAGTTCTGTTTATCTTTTACCAATTCATTTTAATGGAAGCTGGAATTTGAGAAGTTTAAAAATTAAAAGGAAGAGTATGATTGCTGTAAAGCAGGGGTTTAACTTGTGGCTTTCTTTTTTTTTTTTTTCTTACACTTTCTTTATTGGCCCCAGGCATGTTAACAGAGCTATCCATACCAGCAGTGTCAGTATTTTTATGCCGACTGTAAAAATACCCTGAACAATTTATGCTGAAGAAACCAGCATCTCTCTCAAATGCAGCGTTGCTGGGGCCAACATATTCCTCTTCCAGACAAGTGAATATTGAAAAGAATGCAAAACACACTGAAAAAGCAGAACCTGTCAGTCATCCCCTGGCAGCTCTCAGCACTGGAAAGGATGGATGAAGAAATCAAACACAGCCATCTATATGCAGTCACTTGAATGCTGAGCTCAGAGGCAACTCCTTGGGAGGTGAGATACAAACTTTTCTCTGGGATGGGCTCTAAATGTCTGGGGCTCTGCAGCTGGATGGACATACTGCTCTTCTGCAGGGGAGCCATTGCCAGCACCTGCTTGACAAAGCCATGGCAGGATGCAAGGAGAGAGGAGTCCTGCAAGCCCTGCCAGGACCCTCAGCAGCAGTGGGACACCTACAGCTGATGCAGGAGCTGTGTACAAGCTTATCCTTGGGAAGCCGGGCATTCCTGCTGCTACAGTGCATCCCTGGCTGTGGCTTCTGAGGAGCTGTGTGTGCTGGACTTGGCCCCATCCTCCATGAGGATTTAGGGGGTGGTGGTTTGGTTCTTCACAAACAGGGCTGACACTGAGCCAGGTGTGCTGTGGCAGCAAGGGGCTGCTGGCAATGGTTTCCACCTCTCTGCCCCTAACAACACATCATGCCAGAGAGTTCTTGAAGAGCTGCAGAGACCCACCCTCTTCCTCATCCCTCTCCCTCAGCGTGAGCAATGCGTGACAAATGCAGAGCCATGCAAGCATGGGTACAGTCTGACTGTTCCACAGTCAGCAGCGTGCCCATCAATCCACCAGAGTCACTTTAAACTGCTTTTATTCTATTTGTTTCATTATGCTGTTACGGCTCTCCTCAGACACAGTGCTAATTAACTCAATCCCGTCCTAGCAACTCTTGGCTCCCACATCATCTCCAGGGTTTCCAGTCCAGGGAATTGTAACAGATCATTTATCCCAGGGGCTTTAAATGGATGCTTTTCCATGATGGAGCTGTAGGCAGAGGGGCTCATAATTGCAGAGGTGCATTCAAGTCTCTAGCTCAGTATGCAGCATCAAAATTTGTATAGATTTTAAATAATTCATCACTGGGCTTTGGTATATTTAGTCATTCAAATTGGGAATCTAGAATTTTGTTCTGCAGAGAGCTGGTGTGTGTCATTGTCAAAGGTTAGCTCTGCTGCCCGTGTCCATGCAGAGTTCTTCAGGCAAATTAAGTCAGAAGAAATGACTGGCAGCAAGAGATACAGCAAAATCTGTGACACATAATAATGCCATGAGGGCCCGCAGGCAGCTGTGGGCTGGGTGATACTGGCTCATTGTCCAGCAGGATACACCCTGCCGAGGTGTTGGGAAACTTGATTAGCAAGGAGCACTGCCTGGGATTGCAGATTACACCCATGTGCATGGTCTGGGTAAGGTCTTTAGGCTTCAATCCATGAGCTACCAGCACTTGGAGACTGTCTTCTTGTGTTGCCCCCTGTTCTGTGTGTGGATTGCAAAACACTGGAGGCAGGGAGATGCTCTTTGCTGTGTCCTGTGACTGCAGCACAGGTGAGTGGGTGCTCATATCCATTAGCAGATGTGGCAGCAGTGCTGGATTCAGTCACAGCTGGCAGAGACCTGAGCTCTGGCAGACTCCCAGACCCACTAGGCAGTGCTGAGTCCCACTGCAAAGGGGTGGTTTAGAAGCAGGAACCCATAATTTCATTTTATTTCTTCATGATCTCTGGCCTGTCCCCCTCTCTTGACTCAAAGGAAGTCTTTGGAAAGGAGCTCCAGTAGAGATGACTCAGGAGGGATCTGTGTGCAGCATCTCCCAGACAATGAGATCTGTTCAGGTGTCCAAAGTTATCCTAGCCACAAAGCACAGTGCAGCCTTTTGTCCACAGGACAGGCTATTTCGGGGAAATGCTGCTGTTCAGGAAGGGGTTGATTCTACAGAGTCCCAACACCAATTTCTCTTGACAGGAGAGAGCAGGAAGCACTCAGCACCTCTCTCTAGGATCTCAGACCATGCACAGCATTGAAGCCTTTTTTCTACCTCTTGTTTTTATGCATTGCAATCACATTATAAAGAAGTCCTGCAGAACATTCAATTACTTACTGCACAATTATAATCATATTTGTGTATCTATAAGTAGGTCACCAGTCTCTTAGGTTAATCAATTATAATGGCATTCACACCGGTTTCTTTCATAAATCACTGACTTTTAGTGTATCCACTGAGATAATGGAGGAAAACCATCTAATTTTGATCTAAGTAGAATGAAATGTGAATGTGCATAATTTGCTCTTACAAAGTGTATCTAATGTTCTCTACATCTGTATTATTTGTGCTGTTTCATGCTGCATATCGTTTAAGTGGCAAAAAAATACAGAGGCTGCTGCACTTAAAATTAAATGACCCAGAATAATACAATTTATCCACATTTATTTTACATTGTTCATCATGAAAGATATTTTAATAACCTAGTTCTGATGCCTGGTGCACTCATTACCAATCACACTGAAATCTGAGTCCTAACAGCAAGATTGTTTGGTGTGACACAGGGATATTTTGGGAAGCTGTTTTGCCATGTAAACTAGGAAGTTAAGTGAAAAGGGTGGGCTTTAGTCAGGCTGGAGATTGAGAAGGCTTTCAGACATAACTGAAGGCCACCAATAGCGGGCATCTATTGAGCCGCTGAGGCTGTAGCTGCTTTAATGCCTCCCCAAGCCACAGTTTTCAGACAACAGGGAGATGCAGACAATGAGCAGGGCAAATAATAACTGAATGGTTTCTCTTTTCTGCCTGCTTAGCATGAGTGCCTCAGCTCTGCTGTTGGAGAATATGTGTGGGAGAACTTTGTGCCCCCCTCAGTGGCGTCCTGGGCAGCTTTGTTTGGCTGGGTTGAAGGGACCAGGATGTATTTTGTGAACTACAGACCAAGACCTGGACTTCTGCTACCAGAACTGGCTGATCCCAGAAACTGGAGAGCAGGGAGATTTCTGGGGCTTGGGATGCCCTTCAAGGTTCTGGCTGATGTTCCTTGGGCTGGTTTGGGTTGGTGAAGGAGTGAGCTCATGGCAACCTACGGCTGCCTGCAGAAGTGACAGAGCCAAACTCTTCTTGGTAAAGGCAAATGATGTTGCAAGGGTCAACAGCAGCTTGGGAGACTCAAACTAGAGATCAGGAAAACTTCTCTGTGAGACAGATGCATGGTCATCCAGTGGGATTGTGGCATCCACAGCCTGGAAGGTTTTCATGCTCTGGCTAGACAAAGCCATGGAGAAGTGTATTTAATGCTGGTGATAACCCTGTCTTGAGGGGGAGGCTGGATGGGAGGCTCTTCCCATCAACATTGCTGTGATCCCATTCTTCAGGATCCCTGAGAGGGAATTCAGGGAGGGTGACACAACAGGGTGTGAACCCTTGTCTTCCCAGCAAATACACCTTGAGTTTTGACATCACCTAAGTGAGAGACATAACTCTAGAGGCAGAGAGGGCAGGGAGGTAGAGGGTCTGGTCAGCAGGGACCTGCCTTGAGCATGGTGGAACACTCATTGCAAGCAAACTCTGCCTGAGTGATGAGCTCAGATATTTTGCCTAGATGCAAACCATTGTTCTTCATCCTGCCCCTTTTGGAGCAAATGCAAAGCAAACCAGCTTTAGGTTTCTGTCTGCAGGAATGTCTGCCTAAGCATCCCTTTGGCTGTCAGCCTGGAAAATGCCAGAGTTGGAGAGGAGGCAATGCAGGGACTGCATCCTGAACAAAACCAGTGTGCAAATTAAACACAGAGAGGGCTGCTGGGACTCACCTTGGGCAGAGTCACTGACTGCTCTGGAAATGAGTTATTGCTTAGGAAATGGATTCTGCTTCAGCACTGTCTGTTTTGCAACTGTGCAGCAACTTTGTGCTGATTTCCAAACAGGACCTGAAAGAGCAGGGAATGTTTGAGCTGAGCTTTGTGAGACAGCAGCTCCGGGATTTCCCCACCTGGCAGCAGCTCCCGAACCCTGCAGGGCTGGGAGCTGCAGGTTTGCTGTGCCCTAGGGCTCACTGCCATGCTGGGAGCTCCACATCGCCGCAGATCCACAGGATTCCCTGCTAGCTAACCGGGCTGCTGTCAACCCCTTAACAACCCCTTAATCCCAAAGCAGCTCATGAAGGGGAGCTGACAATGGAGCCTAATGAAATTGTGCCTTTTTGTGTTTTTTTTTTTTAACCTCGGATGTAATCTCTTACTAAAACTCTCCATCTTTTCAGAAGAAGCTGCTACTTGAGGAATAATCATTGTTTTCAATAATCAGTGTTTTCAACTCTTCTGAGGGTTTTTGTCCGTGTTTTAAAAAAAAAAAAAAGAATCCAAGAATTTTTATACTGAATTGTTTCCTGCTTTCCCTATGGAGAAATAGCAGCTTTTATCTAAGGGATTTCTGCTGCATGGAGCTGTTTAGTTTTGACAGAAGGTTGCTTGCTTTTTTTAAATCTGAAATTGTTTAGCAAAAGTGCCCTGGCTCCTGTGACTTGGCCAGCTGGAAGGTCTGGCTCATTATTAATGTAATTATTTACTCATTTGTTGTGGTAGAAGCAGAGCCCTGGGCCCATCCATGTCAGCCTCAGGCATTGTGGAGGTTCCCGTGCAGATTTGGTGACCGTGTCTGGGGTGAATGGGATGGGGATGGCCCCAGAGAAGCATTTATGAGGATTTATGTGTGCTGGACTCCTGTTTTAGAATGGAAATGTGTCAGTACATCATAAATATTCCGAGTGATTTACGCTCACTGGTTCGGGTGCCTTAGCCCCAGGAGTAGATAAATTGTGGTTCAAGGTGTTATTTACACTTCCAGGGAATTCAGTGCCTTTGGAAAGCACTGGATCAAAAGTCCTGGAGGGAAGCTGACTCCTGGTGGATAACCAGTGAGAAGGGTTCTGCCAGATCCCAGGACCTACTCTGCACAGGGCCCTGTGGGAAGTCTTGAAAAGCAACTTCTTAAATTGTTTTATATCTCTATAGATGAGTTTAATCCCTTTCTATTTCTACAGGAATTTGGGAGCCCTACATGTCTGAAATGATGGCAGGTAGCACAATAGAGGGTTTAGCTGAATTTTAGGTATGCAGATGAGCTAAATTAATTAACAGTATTCTCTTTCAAATGCACGGCAGAGTAATATCAGTCTAGGCTATAGAAAGGTTCTTTGGGACTTAATAGTGAACTGGAAGTAATTGATTATGCCATAACCCAGGGTTAAGCAGATGATATCAGCAAGTCAGAGGGTAGGGTTTGGATTTGCCATTTTCCAGCAAGGATCCTTTGTGTTTGCTCTGTGAAGTCAGTCTACAATGGTGTCTGTGAGGGTGCCTATAGTCCCTGAAATTCCCATGTGGATCATGGGTGTAATAACCCACCCTTCATAAAGGAAAACTATTATAGCATAAAGCTTGCAGGCTCAGAGCAGGTATAGCTGAAAGGGAGAATTGAGTATTTTGTTAAGAACAGATAGTTGGCTTAGGTCCTCATAAGCACCTATCTAAGCCCTGTTCAATTAATGAAACACAATTTAAAGCAAAAAGGATTGTACTAACCAAACCACTGCAATATAAGCTCTTCTAATTATGCAATAAGATAATGTCCACCAGATTAAAATTTTAATTAGCTTAATTTAGAAATAGAAAAAGCATTAGATTTCTGGTTCTGGAACACCTAAAATGACCTCAAGGGGAGAAAGAAATTGAAAATCATTTGAGCATTGTGTGTGTGCTCACGTCTGTTGTTTTATGAAAGACGTCAGCAAATCCCAGTGGGCTTGGGCTCCTGGCTTTGTTTGCCAGGACCTGTTTGGGGAGTTTGGGAGAGCCTGGGGAGCTCTGGGAGCAGGGGCAGTGCAAAGGAGTGCCCAGCACTCATTTCTCACCCCAGCTGCCTGCAGAAGGGGTCTGCTTTCAGAAGGCAGAAAGATGCTGGCTATAATAGGGACTTTTGTTCTTTTTTGTTTTCTTTTTCCTCTTTCCTTTTCCCTATTCATGGATTTAAAGGGCAAAACACACCATTAAGTCCGACTAATCTTACATCCTGCATGACAAAGGCCATCCCGCCCATCCCCTAATTCCTCAATAGCACGGCTGACCATGACCATGTGATTATATCCATGTGATCATTTACCCTTCTGTAAATGCACTGCGAGCCTCTGTGTGCTCCAGGCACAGAGCAGGACCCCACTGAAAACACCCAGCCGTGATTTAAAGACTTTAAGTGGCAGATGATTTATCACATCCCTCATGAAACCATTCCAATGTATAATTAACACTTACAGTAAAATAAGTCATTGGGGCTGAAAGCACAGGGAGCTGTAACACACAGAGTGCACAGTGTACAGTTGGGTTTGGTTATGGGGTAAGGAATCCAACAAATTGCTTTTATGTCTTTTCAGGGAAGAAACAAAGATATTTGAACCATTTCCATGCATGGAAGCTCTCCAGCCCACCTTTTGAAAGGGCTAGAGGTTTGCTAAGGAAGTTTTGAGGAGATGGAGTAATAAAGAAAAGAGGGTTTTATGATGCAAGGTCGAGTGGGAAACTTTTATTGGAAGGGTTTGGCCAGCTCCTAGTCCCATGGGGAAAGCAGAAGGAATTTGACTGTAGTGTGTTTCCCTTTTGGAAGGTCAAAGCCATTCCATACAATTGCAAAGCAGCATAAGAGAGAAACATTTATTCGTCTGTCAAGGCTGTCAAAAATGGAGGAGGGGAGGAAGTCCCAAACACTACATTTCATCAAAGCCCTGAAGGTAAAAATGATCTGCTGGCTTGAAATTTATCTTAATGAGCAAAATCCAGCCAATGAAACAGGGTGCAGATGAAAGTGACAGATGGAATCATTTAAAGTTTGATTCTTTGCATGAAAGAAAATAATATTTTTTACAAGTTATTTTTCTTCTGGTTGTTACAGTGTTCTGCATAGTGTCACAGCCAGATTAATTATCCTAAATCTCTCAAAAATTCAGAGTTAGAGGGAGCTCTTGGAAAACTGTTATATCACTTGGGACTTAGGCAGGTCCATAAAAGCACTGTGCAGTAGGAGCACACATATTCTTGTAGGGAATCTCCTAAACTTTGACGCTGAGGGGTGCTGTCCTCCACCCCTTAGTGTGCAAGGCCAGCATTATGTGTTGTATATCTTTAATAGGGAAAGAGGAGCAGGAAAATACATTATAATAATATAACCTCATAATTTCTTTGGACAGGTAATTCTTGCACAGACACCTAGTGCACACCTGTGAGTAACAGTGTACACACACAGCAGTGGCCCTGTCCCTGTGAGAGGGCAGGAAACAAAGCACTGACCCCCTATGCTCTGCCCACTCAGTTACTGGTTATGTCAATGAGCAGTTAGAAAGGTTCAAGACCCAAAGGAAGGTCATCTGCTGGCTCCTCTGATTTAAGCAGTGCTGGACAAGATGCTGTAGTACACAGAGCAAGTGTTGGACTGTGCAGCTCTCAGCCTGGGCCATGAAAAACTAACATTGGCTTCAGATGGGTGAGGGGGTGTTGAGGCTGTGGTCAGCCTCTGCTGGTCCCCAGCCATCCTTTCCATGGATCCAGCATTCCCAAAGCTCTGAGCAGGATGAGGAGCCCATCTCCTGTCCAAGGCGGGGAGTGGAGGCTCTGGCCAGACATAATCTGCACCTGCACTCCCTGCCACTGGCTCTGTGTCAGCTGGGAACAGAAGGAAGGGATTGCAAGGGAATTTCTTCAGATGTATTCCAGCAGCAGATGAAAATAGCTGCTGCTATTTTGATCCAGTGAAGTGGCAGCTCAGGCACATGCAGGACTGGCAGCATCTCCACAAAGAGGGATTCCAGGGGCAGCCTGGGACTGCAGTGATGCAAACACAGGGCTGGCCCAGGCCAAGGTGGTAGAATTAGGGATCAGGAGGTATCAATTCACACTGCCTTGCTTTTCTGTGAGTTATTGCAAAGTGTGGTAATGCTATGAACCCTGAATGTTTTTGGGAAACTGCAAGAAATTGCTGCACTCAATATCTGTAATTTACATCCAGTCCAGCTGGGGATTTTGTACTGAATTCTGTTGTGATGAAATTTTAAATGTTTAATTGTATTTTTGTTTTCTTTTCCAGAAGTTTCAGTGTAATAATAACACGAATATTCTGTTTCCCTGTGGACTCATGGCAGCAGTGTGTGTGGGGGGTGGGGTGCAGAGGAAAGGGAGCTTTTTCTTTTTTAGGGTTTTTTTTTACACATAACTGGAACGTGAAACTCCTGTTTTGTCCCTCATTTTCTATTTTATAGGGGGATGCTTGCTGTAGGCCTTTAGCAGCTTGTCAGACCTAGATCTGAAGTAAAAGAAAGAAAATTTATCTCTGCATCCTCAGAAACTGTGAATTATTTATTTGCTATTCCTGGTAAATCTGCAGTTGCAAAACCTCACTGCGAAACGAGCATTTCTTTGTTTCACTGGACTGTGGAATCACTCCCTGAAGATTCATCAGCCCTGCTGCTGGAAGAAGCTGTCCTCAAAGCTTCTTTTATTATTATTATTTGGTAATGCTTGAGTTTATTTTTGCTTCACCTTCATTTATTCTCCTGTTCATTTTAAAAAGTAGGTAATTGCATGAAATCATCTGAAATTTAAGACCTCCTCCTGAGAATTTTTTTTGCACCTGCATCTGATCCTCTGTCACATAGGTTAATTCCACAACACTGTGTTACCCAAATTCAGCATCAATTTCAACAAGCAAATATTTATTCAGCGTCCAAGATGCAGTCTGTACACAGAATGACACCAAATTAAGATAAATTGATACTAAGTGCTCTATGATTGAAGAGTGTGCAGACAAAAGGTGGTACCAGTTGAACCAAATCTATTTCAAAATCAGTGTTATTAAATTGGAATAATTTCACTGTGAAGGGCGAATTTCACCTTTCAGATGTCTTGAATGACTTTGGACCAAATCCCACTGCTTTCACTCCGCACAGGACTACGTATTGAGGTGGTGTTTAGGTAATATTATGTCTTTTCTGTTCTTTTAGGGCCGGGTGCTCCCCCTGGGTTTTAGGAAGATTCAACAAACATTTGTATGAGTCTTTTAACAGCCTTTTTCTTCAGTGTAAAGCACTGTTGAAGACCACTGTACATTATCTTACCCACCTTAATCAGGCAAATGCTGCAGGTTTTGTCCTGAACTGGGTCAGATACACCAGTTTTGCATTATGTATCTTCAAAGTGGGCACAAAGTGTCCCTTGGACATATGGTCTGCAGCCCTGGGCTTTGTTGGCTCACACTGTTTCTAATTCCTCCTAATCTGCTCATAAGCACCTCCAAAAGGGTTCTTCACACACCTCACCAGTAATCTCTATCAATGCCTGGTTGCTCTTTGGATCTGATGCCAGATGGCATTAATATACCCATCACTGTAATTATCCAGACAAGCAAACAGTGGCAGGAGCAATCCCAACTTCTCACTTTTCCCACTGATTCAGAGGCATACTTGAAAGAGCCCTTTCATCCCCATGGATCCTGTTCCCTGGAGTTGTCCCAGGCTGTCCTCATCAAAAGGGAATTTGATGTTTCAGCAGTTTCTCAGCCAGTTTCATGCTGGGAAAGAATCAGTGGTGATGGGGCAGTATCATTCATTCACCCTCCAACTGTTGCCCAGACACTTGGGACATGGCCAGGTGTCAGTCCCACATCAGGTCCTCCTTTAAAACCTTTCACAGGGCCGAGATCTATGTGTGAAATGGAAATTCTGCTGATGCCTTGTAACTTGAAAGCTAGCCTGCCTTTTGTCTGGCTCCAAGATTTGCTGCAGTGAACAGCCTGGACAGGAGGTTTCTGATGCCATGTGTTGGGAAGGAGGCACTCCTGAAAGCTTCCTGCACCTAGCTCTGTGCAAATACCTCCTGCCAAGTCCATCTAAATGCTATGTGGCATTTACACAAAGTTTATTTAGCATCAGCCCACAGCAAAATGAAACTGCAAGGGATTATTTTGCAATTATCTTGCAAGTTTTGTCCCTTGAGTATCGGGGTCTTTGGCTCAAGCTTTTAAAGGCTGCCCAGTTTACCACACACCCAAAGAGCTTTGGGCAATGTTCGTATTCAGGGAGGCAAGATCTATAAGTGGAGATAAATGCAAGATCAGTTCAATAGATGGAAAAATCAGAGCTCTTTTGAGCACCTCAGCCTTTCCAAGACCCATCTCCTATTATGGAGCAAGATGTTACATTTGCATCGAGTGTATTTGGTTTTAGGAGTGAGAAGCAGTGATGCCACAGTGACAAGAAGGAAGACTTTGATGCCCACATCACAAAGAATATGCAAACTTGTATTATTCCTTTGATTAGCTGCTCTCTGATATGTCAAGTCCATGAATAATCAAGCCTCATTTTCTAATTAGTTTACTCATCACCCCACTGCTCCATGCCTTCACTCATTTGCATATCCTATACTAGATAGGGGTCTTATTCTATGAGGTGCTAGCAGGGCTTCCACCTCTCTCCCACCACAGCATTTCTTTGGTCCTTTCCCTGATATTTCCTTGCTCTTGGCTTTGCTTCCTCTCCCATGCAATGACCATCTCACTGCTCTGTGCTTTTCCACTCATTTTAAGACTTGTTTCCTCAGGGAGTAGAGTGGTGTCTTCCACACTCTCTGTCTCCTGGTGATACCTTTTGACTCCATAATCCGGTTTTACCCAGTCTCAAAGGAGAAGTCAGATTATCAAAGTTGTTTGTTTGCACATCTTATGGAAGTGGTGGAGGAGAGGTCCTTTTGGGGCAGTTGTGGACAAGGCTGGAGCATCCGCTTCATCACTTTGATGACAAATGATGGGAAAAGTGAATTTAAATGCCCTGGCCACAACCCTGTTTAGCCATTATTCCAGACAAGACAGACAATTCCATAAAGGAAAGCTGCAGCAGTTGGGCTGGTGATGATTGTGTTTGTTATTTTAATAAATATGTTATTTTCATCACACAGGAGGATTTTCTGTACTTATTTCATCTATCTTCTCCCCCTTCCTGCACAGGTACTATAAGATGAATCACATTACAAGGAGACAAAGCAAACCTAATGGCTCGTTTGCATTTCTTTTAATCAAGTTATTCTAATTGTGCTATTGTGCAAATAAGGTTTCCCCTCTCATCTGAAAAAGACTCCATCCTCCCACCAGCTGTGGGTGTCTCAGCAGCTGGGGTTACCCCAGCCCTGGCCAGGGCTGCTACAGCCCAGCCCTGCCCATCTGCCCCAGGGGTTCAAGCTGGTTGCACTCCTGCCCTTACCTGTACCCAACAGTGACACTGGGACCTCCTCAGGCTGGACTGATATGAGACCTTGCTCCTTTCAATAAGCTGGAGGCCTCAATGCCTGCTAAAGCTCTGTTTTGCACACTGAGAGCCTGCTTATCTCAAAGCTGACTTGTGTTTTCTTTTTGTTGGAGCCGAGCAGTCATTTGCCAGCCAAATGCAGAGGTGAAATTCAGAAGCTGTGGAAACAAAGGTTTTCAGGAAGTACACAGGGATGTGATGAGCAGCCCCAACTGATGAGCTAACAGCAGTTTCCTAAAGCAGCAAAGATCAATCTAGGGCTTGAGGCACAAGGTGTTTTATTGATCTGTCTCTGGGCAAACACCCCGTGCCTTTGCATACAAGCCCCTGATTTTCTGAACCTTCCCGTGGGTAATAAGAGAGGGTCAGCCCAAAATGAGATTCTTTACCAGCTCAGCTTGGCCCTGCTGTACTGGAGGGAGGCAGCTGCTGACAGGGTGGGTGCAGAAGGGACCAGCCAGTGGCAGAGGAAACTTGTAGGTGGGAGAGAAGAGGAGCAGTGGCCATACCCATGTGCTCATCTGGGCATGACCATGCGCTGAGACATGGGGTGAGGGGATCCCCTGTGCCAGCAGAGAAGGGTCATGTGTGGGGAATGGGAACAGGGATCCTGTGTTTGGGGTGTCTGGGGTTGCTGTGTGTGGAAAAGGAGGTGGAGATTTTTTTCACTGCTGTTACTAGGTGCTCAGTGCTTTTGCTTGACCTCTTAGCTTAAACCATCTGCCCTGCCAGCCATGGAATCCTGCCCGTGCTGTGAAACCTTAACAGCTCTGCTCTGTCCTACTTTTATCTAGTTCAGAGCAATTTTCATTTCTTTAGTGCCTAAGCAAATGTTTTGGGTCCCTGGATCAAAGCTCGGAGCATCATTTACATACTGTGAGTGAGAAGGCAGCAGACTGGAGACCATCACTCATTACTGAAAGGACGATCATTGTTTGTTTAGCCCATTCCAAAATAATGGCTCTGCTGGGAACACCAACCCAGTACGCATCATATCTTTTAAAGTATATATTAATTTAGTGTAGACATTAGGCCATTGTTATCCTCTCCATTTAATTCCCAGGTATTAGCATTCAGGATTGCTTTTAACTCACCACGCATCTTTGTTATTTCATAATGTAAAACAAATAAAAGTGGAGGCAAACATTTTTAATACGAATGACTGTGAGAGAGCAATGGATATAAAGCACAGAAACATCTTTATAATTTTAAGGCTTGAATTTCAGAACACCGAGTTTTCATTAAATGGTGCAATCCATTCATTTTGGAGATCCAAATGGAAGAAAATGAACTCAGTAGTTCTCATGCCTAGAATCTTTGGGATAAAATTGCCTATTATTGTGAGTGTAAATGTTTTCAAAACATTGTGGACAACTGGAAAAATTACGGGAGACAGGAGAGGTTGCTCAAGGATGAAAACCATAACGAAATCACCTCCAAACACCACATGTACCTGCTGAAATTATTTAGAGAGAATTGCTTGAGAGGAGGGGAAAAAGGAGGCAAGTATTTTTGTTGTTTTTTTTTTAGGTTTTATGATGAATAAAGGTCTAGTGAGAGTGTTTACAAACTATTTTCTTTGCTGCCTGTTGTGCATAATAGAAAATTCAGCTCTAGGCTGATTGGCCAGGCAGAGAAACAGAGGCACCACAAGGGACAGGGAAGCAAAAGTGAGGTGCTGTGATGGGGAGGGGAAGGAGAAGCTCAGACATTTCCAGCTCTGCCTGAGACTGGGGGTTCCTGTGTAACATCAGTTAAGTATTGGAGCACATCAGTCAAACTGGGGGCGCCCAAACCTATGGTCCTGCCCCATCAGCTTTTCCATGAAGGACAGGACACTGACAGGGGATGGGGTGAAAATCACCTTTAGCTAGAAACCTCTTATTTTTATTATTGCTTTTTTCTTGCAAGGCTGCAGTTGCTACAGGCATTAATTGCCTCAACATCAGCTGAACCAAGAGGGAAAGGAAAGCCTGGGGCTCGCTGTGCTGTGCTCCATGGCCCTGCCAGGTCCTGGCACGTGGTGTGGGGATGTGTCCCTGTGGAAGGGCACTGGGCGAACACAGGGTGAGCACCCACCTACCCACGGGCCTCACTGAACAGCCACCAGCAGCTGGAGGGCTAAACAACATTTGCATACAAATATAACCAGGACTGTAATCAGACATAAATCCACAGAGTCCTTGTTGTTATTGCTTTATTTACAGAACGCTCTCCTTGCGCAGAGAGGTTTTGAAATATGCTGACAGAGATAGCGCAGGTATTTGCTACCTGAAACAACAGAAACCACTTGGGGCGTCAAGAAAGCAGTCAGTGCGCTAACTCTGCACCCAAAAACCCCAAACAAAACCAAAACACCGGGTGTTGGTGTGCGGGGCGGAAAGAGAGTGGACAGCTCGGTGCCTAAGGACGGGAGTGTGTGTGTGTGTGTGTGTGTGTGTGTGTGTGTGTGTGTGTGTGTGTGCGTGTGCGTGTGTGTGTGTGTGTGTGTGCGTGCGTGTGCGTGCTGGACGGGCGGGACGGCGACTCCGCGGCCGCTGACCGTGACCTGGCCGCTCCCTGCGAACAGCCCCGTCCGTCGGCGCCCCGCGGGCACGGCGGGCACGGGGCACGCACCGCTCCTCGGGCCGCCGCCCGCTCCGGCACGGGCACAGCGGGACGGGGCATCCCGGAGCGCCCCGGGCCGGCCACTCTCAGAGCACACTCGGTGCTGCCGCCGGCGGTCCCGGCGCCGTGCCAGTCCCGGTCCGTGCGTGGAGCGCGATGCCGGTATAGTCCCAGCCCTGGTGCCGCTGCCGGTGAAGTCCCAGTCCCGGTGCCGGTCCCATTCCCGGCCCATTCTCGGGGCTGGCGCGGAGCGGCCTGGCGGGGTGGGGCGGTGCCAGTGCCGGTGCCAGTCCTGCTCCCGGCGCCGTCCCGGTGCCGGAGCGGCCGCGCGGGGCAGTCCCGGCGGGAGGGAGGGGGCGGTGCCGGTGCTGTCCCAGTACCGGTGCCGGAGCGGCCGCGCGGGGCGGTCCCGGGGAGGGAGGAGGCGGCGGTACCGGTGCCGTCCCGGTGCCGGTGCCGGAGCGGCCGCGCAGGGCGGTCCCGGCGGGGGCGGGGCCCGGGCCGGGAGGGGCGCGGCCGCGGCGGGGCGGGCGGAGGAGCGGCGGGGCCGGGCGCGGGGGCTGCCGGGAAGGGCCGTGGGCAGCGGCGGGCGATGGCGGCGGCTCGGGTCCCGCCGCGGCGGAGGCGGCGGCGGCTGCGGAGGCTCTGAGCGGGGCGGCGGCGGCGATGCGCGGCGCTCCCGGCGACGATGGAGGACCGGTCCCACAAGGTGCTGCTGGCGCTGGTGATGCTCTTCCTCTTCGCCGTGATCGTGCTGCAGTACGTCTGCCCGGGCACCGAGTGCCAGCTGCTGCGGCTCCGCGCTCTCAGCCCCGCCGCCGCCGCCGACCCGTACCGGGCGGAGGACGAGACGCCGGCGCGTTTCGTTCCCCGTTTCAATTTCTCCGCCGACGACTTGCTGCGGCGGGTGGACTTCAACATCAAGGGGGACGACCTGATCGTGTTCCTGCACATCCAGAAGACGGGCGGCACCACCTTCGGGCGGCACCTGGTCCGCAACATCCAGCTGGAGCAGCCCTGCGAGTGCCGCGCCGGGCAGAAGAAGTGCACCTGCCACCGGCCCGGCAAGCGGGAGACCTGGCTCTTCTCCCGCTTCTCCACCGGCTGGAGCTGCGGGCTGCACGCCGACTGGACCGAGCTCACCAACTGCGTGCCCTCCGTGGTGGACAGCAAGAAGGAGGTGCGGCTGCGGCCCTCCAGGTGAGGCCGTGCCCGGGGGGCTCCCTGCGCTCTGCGGCGGGACGGGCGAGGGCCCGCGGGGCGCAGCCGTGCCGGGGATGCGGCGGGAGGCGGGAGGGGCAGCGCGGTGTGAGCCCGGCATCCCGGCACGGAGCGGCTGGCACCGCCGGGAGCCGCATCGGTGGGCACAGCGGGCAAAAGCTGTCCCGTTCTGCCTGCAGGGAGGGGATGGAAGTGTGATGGAAGTGATGTCCCGCCGGCTGTCGCGGTTGTGACCGCTGGCGGGGAGAGGCCGGGGGTGATGAGCCCGGTGACACAGGAACAGGCCTGGCAGCCCCACAGCCTGGCGACCCCCGAGCGGCTCTCGCAGGAGGGACGGTGCTTCGGCTGCCTGCGAGCTTCCCCCAGAGCTTTTCCATCTTTGGCTGTACGGAGTTCCTGCAGCTCCATTGATGTTGGTTTTGGGAGTGTTGGTGAGCCGCTGTATCTTCTTGGTACCTGAAGTTTGGCTTCAGGATGGTGGCCATGCAAAGTAAAGGTTACTGTTATGGCTGAGTTACCTGCAAATATTTGCATTGTTCTTCAGCCCTAACCTTGATAATTTTGTGCTTGCATTTTGGATTTTAGTGGCACTGCTCTCTTTTTATCCCTGAATCTTCCCTCGAAGTTGTCAACCTCCCTTGACCATAGCAAGGGTGTTGCCTAAAAGTTGCCCCTGCCGTTCAGAAGTCCAGGGGCTTTTCCTCCTGGGCAGTGAGGACCTGCTTCCTCCTCTCCCAGAGCTATTTGATCAGAGCCCACCTTTGGTTGTAACAGACTCAGGAGCTTGTCTATGGCTGTACCGTGTAGCAGAGCTGCTCAGGGTTTCAGCGTCTTTTCCCCTTCTTTTGTGGGAAATTAGAAACTAGAGTATCACTCCTATTGCACTGTGAGACTAATAGCAGGTCCCTTTACAAAGAGGTTGCTGTTATACATCATGCTATCTGAAGTCAAGTCTAAGCACAGATTCACTTGTAATACAAAGCAATTTCTTTCTAGAATTCCTTTTATATAGTGTGACACTACACTGCCATCTAGTAGAAAAATGCTTAGCATCATTATGGTCCTGTACCCAAGGAGCAGCTCTTCATCACACTTGGCTATTGTGATTCCTGCTCTTTTGTCTTCCCTACTGCTTTAAATTTTAATTGTCTAATTTTTGTGACATCCCATTTGCTAACATCAGGACCAGTTCTTTGCCCTCTGGATCTATTAGCCTCCTGGTTTCAGGCTGCCGAGCCTTGCAGCTATGTAGTTTATTTTACCTGTCCTATAAGCATGTTGTTTGTCAGCAGAAATGTAAATCACATAACATGTGCTCTGTTTTGCTGTACTGCTTCCAGTGTTCCTCTTTCTCCAGAGATGGGCCTGGCCTGCAGTGCTGTACCTGTGGGTCAGGGATTTCCTTCCTTTCCTGTCTGTGCTTGGTCTTAGCTGTGCCCTCCAGAAAAAGGGGAGGCTCCTTGTCCTGAACCCACCACCTGAGGGGGAAGGGAGCATCAGGCTCAGAGAGCTGGGATTTTGTCTGCAGCTTTTGGCTTTGTATTTTTTTTCCTTTGTTGGATACCAGACATGCTTTCCTGAGTTGGAATGGAAGCAGTGCATGAGCCTGCTCAGTTCAGAGCGATGGCTCCTCATCCTATAAACAATGTCTGCTGTCACAGCTGACTTCTGAGAGGTCTCTAGGACTTGTGACTTGGGATTGAAGCCAGGAGAGAGGGAGGAAAATGAAGCTTTGATGATTTTGTGTTAGGTAGAGGTCTACTCTCTCAAAGCCTTCCAAATGATATTATACTTTTAATAACCTAATTACACAGCTTGCTGAATAGCTACAGTTATTCTCCAAAAAAATGTCTTGACAAGCAATTATTTGGACTGCAATTTCTAAATGTTTAAAAAATACAGGAAGAGAAGTTCTTAAATGAACAATAGTCCTTTCAAGTCTTTCTGCCCATTTTAATACCTCGTCTTTAATTTTAGTTTGTGCTCTTGATTTAGCAGCGATTCAGCTGACAACTGGTTAATTAGCAGCTCTACCTACTGCCAGTAGCAGACAGGAAGTCTAAGCCCTTTCTGGGCAGATAAAAGCTGCTTTCAGAGCAGCAGTAGGTGTGGGATGGGGGTGTCTAAGCTGGGAAGCCGTGCTGGCTCCAGGTGGGGTCAGCCTGGCTATTCCTGAACTGGGGTTTTTAGAGGGAGATCTGACCATCCTGGGTCATGTGTGCTGGTGGGAAGGGAAAGGAGCTCACAGGCCTGGTGTGCAAATCCTGAGAGAAGGGGAAGCAGCTTGGAGGAGTGCAAGGCCCATTTGGGGAGCATTGTAAGGGCAGGGAGAAGAATTCTATCAGGAGCAGAGAAGAATTTTCTCAAGTGAACCTTGGCTTCATAAGGGTAGGAATTTATAGAAAAGGCATTTATGGTTGAGGTTGAAAAGTGAGACCTGTTTTAAGAGTGATTTGAACTCCTTGGCAGCTGCATCAAGTCTGTAGTTACTGTCTTGGGGCTGTGTAGCCTTGCCTGGAAATACCCAAATCTTCCATGAAACCTTTTAGATTGCACATATGTGTGATTACTTTGCATAGGTGTTTGTCTTTGCAGGTGTGGCGAGTCTGCTTGTCAGATTGCTGGTTACCTGGGCTGGTCTCTAGGGGCCTTTCTTTTTCTTTAAAAGTTGTCTTTGTTAGTCTGGAGGAAGCTCTGTCCTGGACCATGCAATGCTCAGCACCAGGTACAGAGCATCTCTGTGCTAGGATGGGATGGGATCAGCCTGGAGGGTGTACACATGAGAACCTTGCTGCCTGCAGCAGTCAGCCTGCAGCATCTGCTCTTAATTCTGTTAATAGTCTGCCTCTGTTTTCTCTGGGAGTTGCAGGTTTGGAGCACAGATTCCCTCAGTGGAGCAGTAGAAATACTCAGGATGGCTGTTGTCCTTGAACACAATTCTGAGGTGGTTTTAACACCACGGTCCTTTCCTGTCTGTGAGCAAATAGGTTCCCAAAACTTCTTTTCTTTGTAATGGTGGCTTGTGCTCCTTAATAAGTAGCAGGCAGGTAAACAGATCTTCTCCTTCTTTGGTTCTTTCTTCCCCTGGAGGAACATGGTTCTCTGGTGTGGGGGGAGGGAGTTTTGGGTTTCTCTCCTTGGATCCCATTGGAGTGCATGTTCTGTGTGCTCCTGTTCCTGTTTGTCTTCTGTTCCATCAGCCCTGCTCACCACTGCAGCACCCAGAAATCACAGAAGAGGGAAGGGGGAAGGTATAGGCAAAATTGATGCTTTCAGTGCTCTGGATCTGCCACTTGGGAGGTGTGTGGAATGGGCTGATGGTGGTGGCAGAAAGGAGGGGATTGTCTCAGCTTCTTGGCACTAGTGGTGAGAAAGGAGAAATGTGTTTTTCCTAGTCATGAGTGACTGACTTGGGTCACTTGATTGATTGTGGAAGCCTCAAAGCTTTTGGCACACTGAACGGAGGCAGCATCCAAAGTAACTGTGCATCACAGAACTGAGATTTCTCTCAGCTCTGGCTAATTATTATGGGAAGTGTCTACTGAAGTTGTCTGTAGCAGTAAATCCAGTGGCACCATTGCAAGAAACAAAAGGCCTTGAGGTTAGACAGGAAACTATAATGAGACATAGGAGCAAATACAGGTACCAGCATTCTTAACTGGTGTTATGGCTTTGTCCCCTCCTTGGGTGAGAGATGTGGTTGTGGTTGAAGGTCAGGCTGTATTTGATGTTCCTCCTGGGTAGCATTAAAGGAAGGAGATGTTCCCTGTTGAAAGGAGAACGAGCTTGTAGAGCTGCCTCTGGAGCCAGAAAGTCTGAGATTGGAGGGAACTTCATGCTGCTGGTACAAGCCTGTTGGGCCAGGTTGATGCCTGCTGGCTTTTGGGAGACGTGATGTTGGCACCAGGCTGTTGTGATGTGGGGCAGAGGCTGCTGGCAATGCATGGGTGTTCTTATCTTGTCCCTGCGTGTTACTGCAGCCCTTCCAAGCTGAGTCTTACAAAAATCTGAAAAAAAAAAGTTGAAACATTTCCTAGCAAACTGGAAATACACTGTGTGTCTCTGTTGGCTGAACAGATTAATCCACATGCTCTTGAAAATGTGGAGTCATCTACTCTGAGCTCTGCAGTACTGGCTCTAGCTGAGGTGGGGTTAGTTTAGTTTTTAGTTTTCCCACACTGAGTTTTTGTTATCCTGCAGTGTGTAGGTAGCTACAAAGGTCTTGGTAGCAGTTTCCCAGTGAACTGCTTTGGTGTGGAGGGGGAAAACCATCCACAGCACTGCCAGGGAGAGAAAATTCATTTGTAGGGTTTGGTTCTTAGCAGCCTTTGAGTGTGCCTCTCCCTGCTGCAGAGGTGTTACATAGCTGTGCAAGCGGATGAACTCAGTGCTTCACCTGTAGTGGTGGAAGTTGGAGAATAGTTAAGCCCCATAAATCAGCAATAAACCCCTTGTAGGCAGAAGAGATGCTTTAGGGTCCCATGGTGCCCCAGGACTTTGGGTGGATAATGCAGGCTGCGGCAGGAGGAGGACAATTTAGAATCTCTGGAGCTGGTGGAGCAGACACCATTTCCCAGGATAGAGTCCCCCTAGTGCTGGGGTGGAGCCTGGGGGGCTGCTCAGGGAGAGAGGGGAGGCTGTGAGTGAGCAGATGGGATGACCTGCTGCAGCTTGGGCTCTGGCCAGAGCACAAGAGGGTGCCTGCCTGCCTGCCCTTGAAATGCACACCACTGAAACTCCCCAGGAAAAACTGAGCAACGGTTATAAAGCAAAAAAAACCCAAAACAACAAATCACCAAAACCACAAAAAAAAAAAAAAAAACAACCCAACCCAACCAAAACCCAGAGCTTGTGCAGAGATGCTGCCGGGCCTGAGTGGCTCTGAGCTGCTTCATTGATCAGCAAGATTTCCTGATTCCCCTGCTTGTTTCAGCCTGGTGGTTGCAGGGTGGGATTTGCTATCTTGCCACCCACAAACCTGCACCTCCAGCAGCTGAATTTTCTTGCATGGCACCTGTTGGGACCAAAGCAGTAGGAGCAGTGGACCAGCCTACAGAGTGAAAAAGGGGTTTTGAGGGGAAGAGCAAGGGGCTATTTTCATAAGTACAAGTGTTTCTTTCACCTAATCCCATTACAAGGACGAACCTTGAAAGGCTTGGTAATAAACTTAAGTTCATGGGTTTTTTAGATTTGGACTATAGGACTTGTAAAGCTCTCTAAATTGATACTGCTGGTTTTGCAGATAAAGTGTTGGACTTCTTAAAGGGATTAAAAAATAATTTTTCATATTAGGTCTCTTCAGTTCTCTAAGTCTTTAATAAGGTGCAAATTTACTTTCAGTTATTTGAAAGTATATGTTTCATACTGTCTTTAAATTTGAGAATTTATTGTGGGTAGAGAGAAGGCATTAATTGTTGCAGAAATAAACCCCCAGTGATTGCAGTAGAGCAAGGTATGAGGCACAGGTGTTATACCTTGAATTGTTCATTCCATATGTTATCTGAGTTGATCCTCCCTAAAGAAGGGAGTGGGAATTGGAACACTGTGGCATGGTGCTGCTGTACTAAGAATTGATTACTTTTTATTAAAAGGGTAACTTTCTGTTAATTTTTCTTTTGGAATATATAAATATTAAAATTAAACTATAAATAAATGCTTTGACTGTATTAAAATAGACACAGATTGTGCCTTGTGATCCCTCTTGATAACTTTATAACCTTTAATAAAGGTTATCAAAGGCACTTGGAAGTCAGGCGTTACCAATAAGTTATTTTTATTAAAAGACAGATTTTTAAGTTTAACAAGTCGAGCATTGGTTCTGAGACATATTAACTGAGATTAATTTGTGCTTCATTTATTTAATCTGAATTGTCAGGAATCATGTTCTCTACTGATGTAAATGTCGGCAAAAAGGACTTATTAGTAGATTTGATTGCTTTTTAAATTTAACTAGCAGAGATGCACTGGCATGCCTAAGAGAATTGGTCTGTTTCTGTGAACAGTTCAGTGCCTAATGAATCACTTCAATGTACTTTTCTGAAGGAAAGCAGAGCAATTTAAATGTGCAATGCATTGATTTACCTCAAATGGATTAGGCCTCTGTGTGCAATCCTTTGCATTAATTTACTTTCTCCACAACTGTAATAATAAAGGCAGCATTTCTGTATGGCTTTGGCCCAAATTAGCTCACATAACTTGCTAGAAAGCAAAAATAATTGATATGTGGCTGAAAATGGGACGTTGGAATGGCTCTTCCTGAGAAGACACAGGCTTTGGGAAGTGCAGCAGGGTCCAGGATGCCTTTGGGAGCCATGCCAAGGGCAGGACAGCTGGGCTGGATGGACCCCATCTCAAATGAACCTTGTGTCAAAAGTTTTCTTGACATTTTTATGGAAAAAAATTATATGTGTATTTATATGTATTTGTGATTTGGTGCAACTGTAAGATTTTGGTGATGCGGGCAAGTTTTTTCTTTTTAAAGTTACTGGAGAAATAATACAAAATCTTGTAACTCCAGCATATTCAGCTTATTTTATTCCTGCAGTAACTTTTCAGTCATCCCTTCCCCTCCCATAGGCTCAACCTGCTGAGCAGCCAAGCGGCCAGGGCACAAAACTCTGGGTAATTCCCTTATTTAACCACTTTGCTGCAGCAATAGTGCCTGGGCTTTGTTTCATTCTGCAGGGATTACTGTGGGTGAGCAGCCCTCAGCCATTTTTGGAATTATCCTTGTAGGCTCCTTAAATACTTGTGAGGATTAATCTCCTTTCCCTTCTCCATCAGTTAATTCCCATTGCTGGATAGCTGCCTGCCCAGATGCAAATAGGCAGGGAAGCAAAGCTGTGGAGCATCCTCAGCTGCTGCCTTGCTCCCTTGGGAGCCTGGTTCCCTGCTCCCAGTTTGGGGATGGAATTCTCACCCAAGCAGTGCCTGAGTCTGCAGCATCTTGGGTGGAAGCAAAGCCAACCAGGAGAGGAGATGTGGGACTCTCCTTTTCTATGGGATGATGGAGGCAGCACGGTGACTGGGGTGGGGGGAAAATGCCATTCCTGCCATTCCTGCCTCCTCCTTCCTCCTCCTCTTCTTCCTTGGCAGCTGGCAAGCGTGGATTATTGTTTGTGATTGACTTGCTGATGCTGGCAATTGTACATTGTGTTCTGGGACTAATAGGGTAGCACCGAATTATTCAGGCGTTATTGAAACGAATCACATTTGTGATGAGTAATAAGTAGGAGACTTTGGTATTTATGAATAATTAACACAGTAAAGTTTTTCTTAGACATGAAGAAATTATTTAATTTCTACTGTGAACACTCTGTAAAATTAATGAAAGATAATTGCATTTGCTAATGTGAGACTAAGAAGCCAAAGCAATCCATTCTTTTGCATTTAAGTTCATATTGCTGATGTAAACAGCCAATGTAGATTTCCTTTAATATGTTTTCATTGGGTGGGACCTGTGTTTAACATCGAGTGGGGTGGGTTTTGTGGAAATAGAAAGTCTAAACACTTAATGTGCTGTTGCCTTTTCCATCCACTCCCATATCTCTGGGTGGATAGTGAATATATGCATATAACAAGATAATGTTTTTGAATAAGTGGCAATTAGGACCAGCTTTTTTTCTTCTTCCCTGACTTTAGCCTTCCTTCTCAGCTGTTCATGCTTTTAAAGACAGAATCCATTTAAGCTATTATATACAGCTTTGAGTGAAATCTCCTCTTTTTTAGTCTTGAAGAAAATCATTAGTCTTTAGAGGCCTATAAATCATAAGATCCATTAGGGGTGAGACTCAAATCATGTTACTTCTTGCTTCTCAGCTGCTTATCCAACTCTGAAGGAGCCAAACTTTTGATGTAATATAACTAAATATATGCAGCTATGAGGGAGATAATCTTGCAGCATAAATGATTTTGCACATCTCCATAAAGGCATGAAGAAGAGTATGCCTTTCATGAGATCCTTGTAGCAAATACTCCTAATTTCCTGTAATCAAAAGGATTGTGCAGTTTTGATGCTCTTAGAGGTCCGAGTAGCTGGAAGATCAATTCTGCCATAAATCCTTTTTTTTTTGGCTCAGTTAAAACATTGCAAGGCTCCCAGCAATGGCAATCTGCTCATTCAGTGCTCTGTTTGAACTGTAAGATCCTTCGGCAGACGCCCAAATCGACTGACTGAAACACTCTCTGCCACTGATTATTTCCTTCAGCCTTCCTTGGGTTCAGAGAAAAGCAACTATTTTAACCCCCCTGTTAAGCAAAACAATGTTTCCTTGGTCAGAGCCAGAGAAGCTGCTTTTCAGAGTTTCTTTTTCAGGGTAACTGAGGGGAGAGCATTTCCTTTTGCCTGTGGGAAAGTTAGTCCCGGGAGCAATCCCAAGCCATTCTGAGGTAGTGAGTTGTTGTTTTTTTTTTTTACTGTGGGTTCAGAGAAAGTTATTTGGAATAAGCTTGTGTCCTGCTTAAGCAAAACCTGCCAGGTACTAACTTTATCATGTTTTTTGCCAGCAGTTAACTCATCTTGATGGTGAAGGTGCTGTGGGGGTTCTCCTCCCCATGGAGGACTCAGAGGGGGCTGGAGGTGGGAGGAGGGTCTGTCCCTGCAGCATTTCCAGAAGAGTGGCAGGTTGTGTTCCTCCTGGAACTAATTCCACCAACTGTAGAAGGGGAGGAAGATGGCTGTGTGGCTTCTGCCTTTCACAGAGCTGTTTCTTTTTCTTTGGGGGGTGCTGGATCTAATCAGAACAGTGGTAGCACAGAGAACGGAGAAGACAAAAGCGCTCAAGGAAATGTCAGACACAACAGAATGTGCCTGCTGGATGGTAGCTGAGTGACTTGCAAGAACATAAATGGCATAAATTAGTCTTTAACTCCTTCAATTCTTGTGTGCTGCAAGTCAGTCTCTGGTAAGAGAACAAACTTGTCTTGGCATCTTGGCATGTTCACCCCATTTTCTCTTTTACTAAGTGCATGTCTTTAGCCAAAACTTCAGTAGGTTTGAGTTTTTTTGCTTTGGTGATTTCCAGTAGCTATAGGTCAATAAAATGTGGGGTAGAATTTTTGCTTTCAAATGCAGCTGACTGTAAAGGTCAGTTGTTTGGCTTTCAGGTGGTGTGTTGCTGCTTAATTCTGGTCAGCTTGAAGGAAAAGTGGTACATAAACATGAGAGTGGGATTTGAAAAGCCAGGACATTACACCTGGGATGAATCCTGTCTTCATCACCAAGTCTGTCATCTCCTCTCAGCCACTGCCTTGTCTGTGTAATTCAGCTCTTTGCACAAGGATATCTTTCCATCTGTACATAGAATAAAGGATGGTGAATTTCCTAGCCTGGCTGCATGTAGGAGCTTTGCTGCCTACGTGCCTGGTCCTAGGTAGAGGCACTGTGGAAATATTTGTGTTCAGTTTGAATTTAGGGAATCTGTAATGTTTAGATAGAAAACCAGAGTGCTGTAGTGACAGGTGACTGCAGCCTGCTGTGTACATGCTGCTGGGAGGGTTGTGGTGTTCCTTCCCTTCCCAGGAAGGTAAGAGGGGAGCTCCCTGTCCGTGTGGCTGCTCCTGTGGGGTCACACCACTCAGTGCTTCCAGGCCAGACCTCTTGCATCGTCTTGGTTTCACCCCTTTTCATGAATGAAGCAATGACAACTTTGCTCTTTGAAATTAACAACTTAGGAAGATCCTAAGTAGAGTAGTCCTAAAGTAAGATCTAATCATGCTCTAAAGGTGTGTTTGTGGTGCTCTGACTGAAAGGTGTGGTGAAAAAAGCCAGGACCTGCCCTCCAAACAGGAGACTTTGGGTGTGTGACACCAGATGTCCTGACCAAAGTCAGTAGGAATGAAACTGCTGTGCTTTGAGCTGCTGCTTTGTCTGGTGGCTGTCAAGGCTGCAGCTGCTCAGAGTGGAGGGGACTAGACCATCAGAAGGCACAGTGGTAGCAGGGACCTAGGAGAAGCTTCAGTTCCTTGACATGAGACTTCCTTCAGAAGTCAGTTCCTTGTATCTCTTAAACTCTGTTAATTTGCAAGACTATCCTGTATTGTCATTAAAGTCAGTCCAGCTTCAGATGGACCCCAGGTGAGCCCATAAACACAACTAATGGATTTGGCAAAGCAGAGTTATGAAATCCTTTTTTTTTTCATCCCATTTCCAGAGAAGAGGCAGAAAACAAATGAAAAGAGTAGGTGCACCTGCAGCTGCTTTTCCTGAGATGAGGCAGCCTTCTACTGGCTCACTTTCCATGCTGAGAGTTGCATTTTGGATGTCAGCAGCGTTCTGGGTTGGAATATGAGCCCTCTCGGAATTTTATGGATAGAGACAACTTCCTTACTGAGATAGATTTATGGGGCATTGCTGATAATACCTGCTGGAGATTGGAGCTCACAGTTTGCCAGCAGTGATGCAGAGCAGCTGAACAAGAGGGCAGTGGCTAGGGATGAGTTTTGAACTGGGAAAGAGTTCTGCAAGCTGCTTTATCACCCAGTATTTTGTGGCATAGTTAACATGCTACCATGTGCAAGAAGAAATTGCAGGTCTGCTAGAAATACAATCAGCAGAAAATACCGTACAGGAAATGTGTTAGCACTGCCCTGTGTTTTGAATTACCGAGCTATTTTGTTGCTTGCAAGGATGAAAGTGCTAATTGCATGTGGCCTGGGGTTTGGTACAATACAGCTTTTGGAAAAATCTGCCATAAATGGTTTTAAATTTATTTATTAGCACATTTAAGTGTAAGCACGTAATGGTGCTGATATTTCTGGAGATGGGATCAGAAGGAGGTTGTGCATCACTAGGTTTAAGAGGCACACAAACTATGTCTTGTCAAGCCCGAACTCTGTTGTGCTACCGAAAGTACTTAAATATATTGCTTAAGCATAGGCTCAAAGTGTTTAAATTTATTGCTCAGGGCTTTGCAGAATAGGGATCAGTAACAGTGTCAGCACGTTTTGTTGCCTTGGAGTGGCAGAATTTTGTGCTCTGCAGACTTGGGGCTTTTGAGTGTTTTCTCTCATGTTTGGGATGCCATCTTTCTCCTGCTGCAATTCTTGCTGTTTTATACCTTGGGGTGCTCAGTGCTGCAGCTGTGTGTGCACCAAGCAGAGGGTGCAGGGTCCAGAGACTTGCTGAGACAAGTGAAAGTTGAGATTCCCTGTTCCAGGACCCAAAGACCTGGGGAGAGGTTGGGTAAATTGATGGAGCCATGTGATGTTGTCCGTCCTGGCTGGTATATCAGCCTTGGGTTGGGGACCTGGAGAACCAAAAGCAGCAGCTGCTTCAGACTCTGTGCAACAGCCAGGCCTCTGCAGGAGAAGCTGTAGGATGAGATGCCTTTCCTGGGCAGCATCCTGGTTTGTTTGAGGGTACAGGTGAAAATGGGAGTTTTAAATCTGTTTTCCATCAGCATCTGAAAGAGCACACTGAAAAGGCCAACTCTGTTTGACCTGAATCCAGACCTCCCGTCAGCCAATCCTTTTTATAAAATTGGTCAGTGTATCAGGCAGCCTGGAGAAAAAAACACAAAAAGGATTTAAGAATAACTGAGCTCATGGTGAGATAAAAATTTCTCAGAGCCTGGATTATGGAGGGATCTGGTTATTTGTAAAATATATAAGCAGATTCTCTGGCTCGGCTGTGGAGGCTCAGCAGTTGTGCTGGAGGATTTGATTGTGTGCTCATCCCATCCTGCTTCTCTGCCAGGTACAGCTGAGTCTGGAAATTGAGGTTTAAGGCTGATGACAACTTGTGTATTAAATGTTACAAATTAACTGTACTTTGGAAATTGCAATTATAGGCTTTTTTTAAGGAATCTAAAGCTCTCTTGTTTATTCTCTGAAGAGTTGGTTTTGCTTTTCCCGTCATGTTATGTTATTTTTCTGAAATTAGCAGAATATTTTTGTTTCTGCTTTTTCCTCATGTATCATCTGATGTCAGGAAGGTGAATTGCTTCCTGCAATAAACCTCTGTAATCATAGAAGAGTTATGGGTATAAAGTGCAGTATCATACTTTATTTTTTCCCTTACAGTAAAAATATTTAATGTCTTATAAAATGGTCCATCAAGATAAGTGATATTCTGGTCTCTTTACTCTTATGATTAAAACTCTTTTTAAGGATATTTGTGTGTCTCAGAACATGCTGCAGTTCCCAGTACCTTTAGTTGTTTAGAATAGAGGTTAGGCTGATTAAACCTGAGGTCTGTCATCTCGTGGTGATGGGCACTCAAGCTGAAATCTGATCATCAAAAGAAGGTAACAGAGTCTGTGAAGTGAGGTGCTCTCTTTTGGCAGCAGGTGTTACCAAAATGCTTTCCTGTGACTTTCATGCATTTGGCTTCCCGAGACCCTTATTGAGAACAGCTTTGGGGTGGGAGCCTCATCTCCTCCCAGCCAAGCACTTGGCAGACAGCAGTCATAGGACACATGAGCATTTACAGATGGCTTGCCTCTGTAGGACTGTATCTTCTAAGGCATGGCTAATAATTTTGATTACGGTGGAGGACTGATGTAATTTCCTATGGGAAAGGGAAGCAGGCATCTGGGATGCAATGCAAAGGTAGGAATTGCAGTCCTGGGCTGCCAGAAGTCATTCCTTCTTTTGTATTTTGAAGTTTGTGTTGGGCTCTATTACAGGACTTGGGAGATGTGCTTTCTTTTGGATTTAGGTTACTGTAGGATTTATGGAAGCTGAAGAGTACATTGTGTCCTTGTGTACAAGGGCATGATCTGTGCTTGTGTAAGTGATCCTAAAATCTGTGGTGTGATAGCTGTGGGAGCCAATCTTGGATATTTGGAGAAGTGAGGAGCAGAAGACAGACTTTTTAGCTCATGTGGATGACATTCTTTTATTTTGCAAGAGGTTTTTCGTCTTTGCTTGAGCAGCTGCGATGAAACATCCCTTTCTGTTAAGGACAAAAGCAAAGCCCTTCGCTTTAATGCAGGCAGCAGGGCTGGGATGTGCTGCAATCACTTGGCTTTGATCCTTGGTTGTGGTGTAGGAGAGCACAGCACAGCTCAGGAAAGTGGAGTGGTGAAGTGTTTCTGAGTCCCTGGTTTAGACTGACGCCTGTGTTGCTGGCCCAGGGTAAGATGAGATCACTCCAGGCTGCAAGGGCCATCGAGCTCTTTGGGGTCACCTGCAGCAGTCCCATCCCACCCACCTCTTCCTCACACCCTGTTCCCCCTCCAAGGTGCCCCCCAGGCAGGGAGACTGGAGGAAAATTTTCTGAGAGGACTGTCAAAAAATTGTCTGTTCCCTCCCAGCTTGAAGATTGGGGTTCTCTTATGGCCTTTTATCTTATACACAGTTTTTGTGTTAAATGAGCAGCCTTTTTGCAAGCTCCACTGTTCCTTCAGCTGGGAGCGGGGTTTCTGCCTAGCAGAGATTTTGTGGTAAAATTTATTGCGCTTGTACTTTTAACACTAACCTGAATGGGTTTTCCCCTTCTCTTTTTAAACAAGCTTTTTTTTTTTTTTTCCCACTAATGGGAAATTTCAACTTGTCCTCTGCTTAAGCACAGTTCAAGCTTTTCCAGGAAAATGGAATGAATCAGTGATGCTTCTCTCTTCTGCTTCTTGTATGCTTAGCTAATTGTATTATTTTTATTGTGGTTTTGATTGCATAAAGGCCTTTTTCTGGCATCATTTTCTGCATAAGACAGGGCAGACAAGATCTCTAAGGTGGTGCTTCTCCCTGTGTTATCCCCAGACCTTCAGAGTTTGGAAATCACAGCTTTGTGAATCTGAACAAGGACAGACAGTTCTTACAGTGTGTTGTTCTCTTGTGGACTGAGGGGTTTTCATTCAAATGATGTGCAGGGATGAGCATTCAGGAGCACAGGATGACTTTGAGCTTACCCTTTGGCAGCAGGGAGAGGCAGCTTCCCTCCACAGCTCCCAGGCAGCCCCTTGGTGCTCCTCATTTCCTTTGCTGCCACTCACTCTCCTTGCAGATCCCAGCACTGTCCTAGAGGTTTGTTCTTAATTGTTTCACCTTTCACATAGACTTGATGCTCTCTAGATTGATGGTCTGAAGCATGGGTTTAAAAATCAAATAGCAAATGACTGCACTCCAGTGGATGCTATTGCACTAGACATTATGTCTTAGAAGTCACTGTGGTTAAGTGGAGTATCTCTGGAATCTTGTTTTTATCAAGACATTTATGTTCCCATCTAATTTTTGTGGAGAGTCGTTTAGACATTTTCCAGATTAGAGCATAATGGAACTGCTAGCTATAAATGTTCAGAGGAATCCATTACACATGCTGATTTAGTGGTTAGTCACAATTACTTTGGAGCTACAGTGTCAAATTTAACACCAACCTTCAAAACCACATCTTGTGAAATCCGGTCATCGTTCCTATGAGATGTTCCAGCCTCCCTGAGAAGAAAAAGACATTTTGTACAGCAAGATATAAAAGCAATTTGGAGGGGACAGGCTGATGCTGGAGGAACAACTCAGTGTAAGAAGCAAACCAGCAGGCAGCTTTTCCCTGTAGAGTTTTAGCCTTTTTCTTTCTGCTCCATGGAAGGCCAGAGGGTTGTGGTGGCAGTGATTGTTGTGGTTATTTCCATGTGTGCTCCATGGAAGTCTAGAGGGTTGGTGTGCTGATTTCCATGCACGGGAGGTGCAGGTGGAGGCAGTGGCTGATGGAGCTGGAGCAGGACAGTCCCATGTGCTGCAAACCTTTCTCTTTCCTGCAGCTTTGCAGGGTTCTGGCTGCTCCCAGACAGGTCCCCTTGAGGTCAGGACTGGTATTTCTGGTAATGGTGCTGGAGATGTTCCTGCAGGTTCTTTGGAGAAGGCACCAAAGGCCTTGGAGCTTAGTTAATAATTAGAGTGACTCTTGAGTAACACAAGTATCAACAGACATTTTCACTTAACTCTAACTATATATAGGTGTGGTTTAAAAATCAAATAGCATCTGCTTTAAGCAAAGCCTGAGAGTGGAAGGTGTTGCCTGTTTTGCTTTTGAAACATCACCTTTTCCCTGAGATAACTCCCTGCTTGTTGCAGTTGGCTGTGTGTTCCCACATCCCACAGATGGAAGTTGTGTGCAGTGTCCTGAGCTGCACCTTCTCTGCCTTCCTGGGGTGGGAGTTATTGCTCTGAATTGAATGACCGGCATCTTGCTGGGTGTTGTTTGCTTAGGAGAGGCTTATGACCTGCAGGACTGAGTGTTTTTCCTTACTCTTCAGCTTATGAGTTGAAAGTGAGCTCGTCTGAAGGTTGTTGTTGCACTCTGTCTTGGGTTTTAAGCCAAGGGTGGAGGTGGTCAAAATGAAATTAACCTGAGATTTAGAGAATGAGCAAGTAAGTCTCATTGAATTTGTGCATGTTAGAGTCTCAGAACAATATTTATGTTAAGGGATGAGCGTGTGCAGTTGGGCATCCTGAAGCTCTTTGGTTGCTTTGTTGTCCAAGAATATTTGTTTCCACAGTGGTTAACGCTAGAGATGCTCACAGGATACCTGAAAGTGCTTCACTGTCAGTAGTTTAATAGCATGATATAATAGCCCATTTAAAAAGAACATTATTGGTGTTGTTAAGACTTGGCCTTAGTTTGGAATTTCTTCTTGATACCTGGAGGAGATATTAAAATTCTAGGTTTGTGCAAGCTTGAAAGGGTCAGTACTCTGATCGATAGCTGAGTTTATTGGTAAAGCTTCCTAAACACATAGGAATTTTTAGATATTTCAGGTCAGCTCCCCCTTCTTACCAGTTGCCCAGACATTAGAACACTTTAAGACCTGTCTAACACACAGATCATGTAACCCTTTCATTCCCTTGGGTTTAGAACTTTATTTTTGTTCTTGAGCACAAAGTAAGCTTTTAGAAGAGGTAACATTAGACGACTTCAGTTCTGTCTTGAAATTAAGTTTTCTGGGAGTTAACAGCAAGGTTGCTGTGAGTTTGAACTGCCTGGGGAAGGAGTTTGTACTGGCTGTTATGCCTCTGGCAGCTCATCCTCAGCTTGCTCCTGGAGGCATCCACAGGGCATTGAAAATGTCAAAGCAGATATTGTGCCCTGGGGTGCTGCCAGGTCTGATCTTGATTTGATCTCCAAAGCTGCCTGGTCTGGCTGCTGTGGAGCCAAAATCTGCAGACTCCCCGTTGTATGTGCCCTGGACTTGGCAGGGATGGTGCTTTCATGGCCCAGCTCACCCCTGTTAAAGACAATGGTGCTCATCCCGTTGATTTCATGAAGAGCCCCCTTCCCTGGAGAGGCTGCCTGCCAGGAAAGGAGATAATTCATGCCCTGCATCAGCCCTGTCTTAAATTGGTTGAAGATCAGGATCCGGTTAGCTTTAATGATAAGAGCTGGGATTCTGCAGTGTCAGCTCTTTTCCACCGGGTTTATGCTGGGACCACAAAACTCATAGGAGTTGTGTGATGGGATGAGAGGTTAAGAGCCAGTGTAATAGCCACAAAATGCTGCAGCCTTACAAAGAAATGTCACTGCATCCTCCTCGGATACTCGTAATTAGTAATTCCTGATTTGCCCTGGCTCTTTAGAGGAGTCTGCTGGGAGGTCAAGCCTGTGAGCTGCACTTGGCTGCCTGGTTAGGGCTGTTAAACCAGAGTGCTGTTTCTGACATTGTTCATTTTTAGGACTGGTTTCCATGTCTTGCTTTAAGTGTTGTCATTAGCAATTTACTGGGCTTCATTTTGGGGATGGGAGAGCACTTTGTGATCTCTGAAGCATTTGGAAGTACAGCAGTGTATGGCAGTGACAATACATAAACCAGAACAATAGTACTGCTTTCTAAATGTATTTTTTAAACTCTGTTTTCTCTTTAAAACTAATTCTTCTGGGCAACTCAACTGAGCATATGTATTATTGCTAACATTTTCTTAAAATCAAATCCAGTACATACAGGTTTTTTACTGTTGCTTTTAGAGGACTAATTCCTTTTTTTCTTCCCCAGCAGACTGTGTTCATCCTGCTCTCGTGACTTTTTTCCTATTTAATTGCTTTAGCATTGCACTGAGTTCTGCTTTCACTCTTTAATTGGCAATCATATCATGTCCATGGTGAAAGAGAGGGAATTTCACTGTGGAATTGAAGGCAGAGATTGGGACCACTGTGTTTTCATTTAATGAGGAAGGTACTTAGTACTTCTCTTCAGACTGTGCCTATTACACCAAGTGGGGTCCACTTAAGTGAAGCCTATCAGATATATAATAACACTCTGAAAAGAATGATCAATTAGGGCATTGATAGCAACTAACCATGACTCTGTGCAATGGCACAACCAAGGAGGAGCCATTGGTGCCAGTGTCATGGGAGGTATGGGCTGACATGGCTGGTAGGGATGTGGCCAGAGGAGCCTTTGCTTCTCTGCCTCTCAGGTGGGTGAGTCCAGGCTGAGTCCACCTTGACTGGTGGACAGCTCTGTGCCCTCTGCTGTGCTCATGGGCTTTGCATGGCAAGCTGGGCAGCCTCGCCTTAGCACTGCAGTAAAACAGTATAATTGAGATTATTTCTTCCCCTCAGTGGGTTTAGATACCCCTGCTGCCCTTATATTCCTCATGTATAAATGCTCAGTTGCAGCTTTCTTGCATTTTCTTTCTGTTGGTTGCTCTGGGAGCTGGCTCAGTGTAGAGCTACCCCTGATACGGGGCAACAGAGCTGCTCAGACTTCTGGCCCTGGGTCCTGTTTAAACCAGCCAGCCAATTTTGTTAGCTCTGCTGAGTTAGTGTATAAATAGCTTTTGTTCAGCCTCTATAAATGCCGTAATGTCTTGTCTGGGAGGGTTCCTGCACTTAACATTTTAGGGTTCTTAGGGTATGGCACAGACTATTATTGATCGCTTCTTATAGGTGCCTGTAGTTAGCATAAAACAGGAAAGTACAACTGGAGTTGTGGGCACTTATTTATAAATATCTTAGAGCAGCCAGGAAGCCTTGGAAGGCTCAGTTTGTGCCCCTTGGTGTGGGGCTGTGGGCTTGGGTCACCCCAGCTCCTGTACCTGGGGTTCAGAGCCAAACCCTCCAGCCCTGGCAGCAGCAAGCACCGTGCACCTGGAGTTCCCTGCCTGGGTAAGGAGGCGTGAAGGAACAGCACAGCAAGTTGTACTTTTGCATAATAACTACGAGTCTCATCCTGCCACCTGCCCAGGCATTGTGGCTTTGAGGTCACATTGATGCAAATACGCTGTGCTGAGTGCTGGGAGAGCATCTTTCCTGCTTTTTCTCCCTTTTGAAATGCATGCCACACGTCCTGGAATTCAGATTAATCAGAAGCAGGAATGTTTGTACCAAGATTGGCTGATGTATTTATTTTACCCAGGATTAATTTATAAACTCTATCTCTACCTGGAGAAGTTTGATTAGCATTATAAATCTAATGTGCAATGGATACTGAAGGAATTGAGCTTTAAAAAAAAGGAAATGGGAAATTAGAGGGAGAAATTGGATTTAAATTGCAAGGCTGCCTGTGGTCCTGGAGGAGCTAGGTAACGTCGTGTTCCCTGAAAAAATGTAGTCTGTGTGGAATCTACTTGTTTTATTTATTACAGGTATTCAAACTGTGCTTAACCCAGATCTGAATGTGCCTTAATGATTTAGAGCTGATAACAATAACAGAACCTTTTTTTTAGTAGCAAAACTACACAATATTTATTCCCTAACATGGACAATAGAAATAAATATGTAAATCCCAACTGGCAGCTGTGAGAGTGGGTTTCATTTTTGTGATGCACAAGATTTTGAGCCAGCGCTAGGACCTGACTGATGAAACTGTGCCCATGTGAATGCACATCTATCCTGCATAGTCTTTCAAATCCTTGGTCAAGTTTCCTGTGGCCACCCTGTGAACATTAGTGGAGCTGCTGCTTGCAGAATTTATTTCTATAAAGTCCGTAACACTGGGATTTTCCTCCTTGGGCATACAAATGGCTTAGAGGAAAAAAGATCTTTTCCTGAAGAGTGGTGACCAGTATTGATAAAGTTAAGTATTGAAATGGTTTTTAACTGCAGACCTGTTTGAGGGCAGGGGATATTTCTATAGAGTAGGAATGTTTTTTGTGTTGTTCCCAGAGTGTTGCTCCTTGCAGTTGCCTCTAGGATTTGGGAGTCATTGGAGGAGGTCGTGGTCTGATTGTTTTTGTTTTGGTCGCTTTCCCAGCTGCTCCCCTCTATGTGCTAAATGGGTTTTGTAACCTAAATGGACGCAATTGCATGGATGAAAGAAGACAGCAAAAGAGAGAGGGAGAGAAAGAAGTGAGGAAATATTTCATGAGGCAGTTGAAGTGAATGATTTTGCTGATTGGTGAGGTGGCAGGCGGCCATCTGCTCTCTCTGCATCCCTTCCAGCTGACCTTAGCTTTGTTCTCGGCGAGCTCCTCCTAGGGCCCGTCACTATGGAGAGGGAAGACATTCACCACAAACAGATTCACAGGAGGTCACTCCTTTGTCTCAGACCTTCTCTCTCTGTTCCAGGTTGCTAAAGCCACCCTTGCATCATCTGTCCTTACCCCGGAGCCGCCGTTAATGGCCCCGGTGTCTCTGTGCTGCTGACGCAGGCACAGGGTCCTTGAAAGCAAGGCAGTGACAGTGCAGAGCTGGCATTTTCCACTAGGTCTGCTAATTAATTAAGGTCATATGTCCCAGCTATTAGTTTGGCCACTTCTTTCTCCATTAAGCAGATAGTGAAATGCCAGGGAAGGGAAGAGCAGTTCTCCCACAGAGCACCACCATGGCTGGGGTGATGGTCACAGGGTGCTGTTAAACCGTGGGTATGCCAGCCTATTGATGAAGCGGTATTTGCTGCTTCAAATAGGAAAATTTGGGTTATGTGGCAAGAAATTCTGCATGCTGGAGTGTTTCCCTGATTTTTCTAAGGGTCTGCTTTGCTGAAGGCTTGCTAGAGAGTGAGGTGTTGCTAGCTCAGCTTGCTGAGTGCATGCTGGCAGAGCTGAGAAGCAGGCTTTAGTATTTTTAAATAAGCAATCACTGTCTCGCTTAAAAAAAAATAATTCTTTTAATCAAGACTTATTGCTAATGTGGAGGACATTCCAGTGCAGAGTACATCACCACTGCAATTGTCTAGACAGGTTACCAGTGTCCCTGTTAAGCAACCTCATTATTTATTTATAGTTATTTATTATAATAAATGTGATTGCCTGCAGTAAGACGCAAACTCCACCGAGTCATATTTCAGATCTCACAGCTGTGTTGTTTGAATTTTCAGAATAAATGAAATGTTTGCAGCTGCAAACAGAGCAGCCTCTTGCACTCTCAGGTGGCTCCAATTGGTGGTGTTCCTGGTAAAGGTACAAGAGGAGGAGATGCTCAGTTTTAGCAAGGAGGAGGAGGCATCCTTCAAGTCCCTCCACACTTCCTGACCTTGGATGATGTCCTTGTGGGGTATAGGAGCTGGTGGAACTTGCTGTCATTGCTGACTTCAGCAGGGTACCTCAGGTACTACATTTAAATGCTTTAAATGGAAAACATCCAGTCTGTGTAAGAAAATGGAGGCTTTATGGATTTGGTGAGTTATCACAGGGATCATGTTCTCTGCTGCAGGCCCATTGACTTTGGTTTTAAGAATTACTTACTTAAGATTTGCCTTTCTCAGTGGCTGTGGTGAAAATATGGTGTGTTTTTTTCCCCCTGGAATTTTGTTGGTGTGGTAGGAGCTTGCCAGAATCCCAACAGCTCCAGTTTTCTGGGAGAAACAAGAAGCTTGCAGGTATCTGACTTCTGTCCAAAGGGAATTACTTCCTTTTTGACCATTTACCCAAAATCTGAAGTTTTCTGAGCTATCCAGCCAAGGAGGGGAGGTTGTTCATGAAGCTGGAGACCAACTTCGGAGGGAACTGACCAGAGGGAACAGTTTCCTTTCTCATCCTTTCTGATTGCTGCTCAGCCTAGAAGTGGTCCTTGCTCTTTCTCCCCTCGGAGTCTCAGGTCTTCATCCTTCTGGGAGTGCTCTGACTGCTGTCCTGGCTGTTAAGCATCTTTCAGAAGCTTTCCAGAGCTCCTCTGTATGAATCTCCACTAAGTTTTGGGCATGTGCTACGTGTGCCTGTCCTCTTGGGTGTATTGTAATTACTTCAGCTCCTTGGCTCTAAGGACAAATATTTATTATCTAAATGAAGTTTATTCATCATACCCACTCACCCATTCTGCAAAGCTATATGCAGAAGATAACTTCGTATGCTGCCAAATAATGGTGGAAAGCTTATCCAGTAGTATATTTTATATATATACTGAGTGGCAGGATTAGGTATAGTAGATCTGTGTTTGTAAGTTTGGTCTGATGGCAGAATCTGGTCAAAATGGTTGAGCTGGTCTAGATGTATGTTTTCTTTCCTATAGAACTTGGTTTTATCAAAGTATGAAAGAACATTAAGTTTGGCATTTTATGAAATGACTTGAGGGAATTGAAGTTAGTTGTTCTCTGTAGCATTTGATAAAATACACAAAGGCCAGAAGGAATGAATGATTCACGTCTCGACTGTCAGCCGTGGTGGAAAAATGAGGTGAAGCTGGATTCGTGATATAAAAATCTGTTCATCAGCACTGGAACTTGTCAAAACATAATTTCATCTTGTTAATTTTAGTGAGTTATTGACTCAAAAGTAAATCATAAAGATTTGTAGAAGGAGAGCAAAACGGTGTTTTAGAGTGAGTACTTATTTTTAGCTTGATTTTTTTTTTAAAGGAAGATTTCATAAAACTTCCCGCTGTTATAAAGTTAACATGTTCTTGCTCCAATAACGCCTGCCTGATTGCAGAATTTGAGGTTTAATCATGCACCATCAAATTCTATTTTCAAATTTAGAGTTAAAATAGTCTTTCAGGCTTAAGTTAACATGCTCACTTTCATTTCAGTGCACATAGTGGCAGATAATTATTGTGTGTGCTGTATTTCTCTTATTAGTAGGTTAGTATTACAGCTTCTGCCAGACCACAAATAATTAAGGGTTACTTCAAGTATGACTTAAAAAAAAAAAAAAAGAAAAGTAGTTTTGAGGAATCCTACGCAGTGAGGTAATGAGTGTCTGCAGCAGAGACCACATAAATGACTTAATGTGCCCAGATCAGCTGATAGTCAAACATAAAACCTGCTCAAGCTTGTTAGCTAATCTCATCCATAGAACTAACTGCCTATTCTTCATGGATGTTAACCCAGTTATACTAACTTTTTAAGGTAAAAAACCTACAAAAGTGGAAAAATTACACTTGAAAAGGGAATAATAAATGAGCCTTCCTGCTGTAATTAAACAGACCTGTGGACTGATTCAGACACTGCTGTTCATCGTGTGCAACTGGTTCTGTTCAACCACTGCTATTGAATGTGGTTCAGCAGCCACATCCTAAACAGAAGCTGTTGGGATGGGGACTTCAAAATTTCTATGCCAGTGTGTGCATGCAGCAGATGGACTTGTAGGAGAGAGGAAGAAATAGGCTGGTTGTGGGGAGGATGGACATGGACAGAAGGAGTGCTTACACAACTCTCTTGTATCATTGACTTAGATGAATGGGTTTGTGTCTAGCAACAGATGCAAGTAAGGCAGCATTTTAGGTCTGGAAATTCCTCTAGGATGCCTGGATGAAAAAGAATCTATTGCTGTGAATTACTTATAAGTAGTTTTGCTGGAGCCCTAATGAAATAGCAAAATTTGAGTGGTTTGGGCTGTTCTTGGGCAGTGCAGGTGTGCCATGACCATCCATCTTCCTCCTGTCTCCAGAAACACTGTAGAAAATGCATAAGGGTCCAAAAAGCAATGGGATGTGGAAGAAATAGTGCTCATCTTCAAAACTGGCTTGGCTGTCAGGGTCCCTCTGCAGTGCAGATTTTTTTTTTCAAGTGGTATTTGCTTGGTTTTTTACTGCTAAAACCAGTGAAGTCTTAGGATCCAGCTGGTCTTCCCATTCTTTTGAAAGGTGCTCCAAGGTGTGTGATGTTCTCACCTTCAAAATTATGTCAGTGGATACAGGAGAGCCCAGGACCACCAAGTCTGTTGGCAACATCAGCAGAGACCTAAAGGAGCTGGAGGCTCCTGAAAATACTTTTTAATTGAAAATGTTGTAGAAGAAGCAGAGCTACTTTCCAGGTCTTTTTCTTTAGCTGTATGGAAGATCTTGCTGTGGAAGAAAGCTCAGAGGCTGGTTGTTTTGCTTGGCTTGTGGATGGTGTGGGTGGCTTGGAGGTGGGATTCAGCTTTTCCCAGCAGAATTGGGAGATAACAGTCAGGAAAGGTGGGAAGGTTTTCCTTTATCTGAAGCCAAACAGCTGGCTGAGTGTAAAAGCAGGAATGGAGGACTGTATCAGTGGAGATGCAGTTGAAATTGCTGGCTAGGAGAAGGGCCTTTCTTCTCAGCTAAGATTTGATATGAGCAGGACAAGATTCCATTGCAGAGGTCAAGAAACGTGCTGTAATTGAGTTGTGCAATGAGCTGTCCCTGGGTGGAAGCTGCTGCGTGTGGCTGGGTAGGGAAAAGCTGTTCTTTAACTCTTATTCAGAAAGAATCAGCAGTCCTTAGATTCAGGCTGGCTGTGAGGATCTCAAGTGGTTTGTTAAAAGCATGTTTGAGGAGTGTAGAGGTGAAGGGAAGATGTGGAAAACAGCTGGAGAGACAAGTGCATCCAAGCCTGGGTGGGAAAAGTCTGTGGAGGGCGAGGGCAAGAAGCAGATGGAAAGCAGGAAGGTGGGCAGAGGTGGGCTGGGAGTCACAGGTACATGGAGTCATCACTCTGGCTACAGTGCTGCTCCCCAGAGCTTTCTATTTCTGGTGGCAGATGTGGAGAACTAATGTGTTGTGTTGCAAAAAGGAACAAAAATTCTAATATTTTGCCACTAAGGATGCAGGGTGCTTACAGAAAAACCTAGAGGAAAAGCAAGTGTTTAACAGTGCAGGTAGTTTGACCCACTGATGGTTTTCTGCTGGTTCCCTCTCACTGTTTTGCTGGATTTTAGTAGGACTTTAATAAATGACTAAGGTACTGTGATCAGTTTGCCTTGCAGCTATTTGGGAGCTGATTTGTGGTGGTGGTGGTGACTGCAGCTGGGGTGGGCAGGAGAGGGAGTCTTCAGCAGAGAGATGCTCCTTGGAAAACCAGATCAACCTCCCTGGTTGTAACTGGTTCTTCCTTCCTATGCCCTGCTTTCAAGCTCTGATTAAATTATGCTTATTTAAAAAAGGAGATGGCTTCTAAAATGACTCAACAGTGTGTTAGTGAAACCATTTGATGTTGGCTGTTTCTGCTTTATCCTTTAGCAATGCTATTGAGACAGAGGTCCTGTGATTTACTGTCTCAGATTCTGCATAGGATAGGAGTTGCAGAAGCAGGGGGAATTGTTAACTGCTTTCCTGTTAGCTTTTAACATTCATGCAGTTGGTATTTGGCAGGATCTTCAATATATATAATCTGTCACAGAAATATTCTTGAATTGCAGGTGAAGACCTGCAGTAGTAATTTGGGCGAGATGCATTTCTCCTCTTCTGCTTTTGGGTTTTGGTTTTTTTTGTGGGGGAGGGACTTTTTCTTATTTTGTTTTTGGTTTTGTTTTGTTTTTTTTTTTTTCCCTGTCGTGTTAAAATCAATATTGAATGAGTGCTGCTTTGAAAAAAAAAATTGCATTCAGGTGTCCAGAGCCAGTAACCAACAGACAGCAGTTGAAACAGTCTGAACATGGCCAGGCAGAGGAACAGGATCATTCATCATGCTTGCAGTTCGTTACAGAGATAATGTTTGAGGAAATTAAAGCGTGGTACAGAACTGCTCAGGGGTGCTTTTCCTGCACTGTGCATATGCTCATGCTTTATTTGCCATTATTCTGCTGTAATGTATGTTTGGCTGCTAGCAAGCACATGAAAACCTAATATCAGGCTCAAACTGTGCCTCCTTTGTTTATAAACAACTTTTCTTTTGCTTTACGCTGATGGAGCATGATACAGAGACATCTTGCCATAGACTATGTCAGTATAAGGTGCCAAAAATGAAGAGGGAACATTTTATGTGATTAAACAAGTGAGACGTTCTGACAGATGTTTGCCTGACAGAGTCTGCAGGAAAGGCAGCAACACTCAGATCTGGTTAGTGCTCCTGTGTGTGTTTGTGCCCCAAATTCAGGGGGAGTTGTTAACAGCTGGCTGTATCACACAGGCTCCTGGAACCTCTCCCCGTGTGCTGTGCAGTGGCTGGGTGTGGGCTCTGTTCCTGGAGCTGGGCTACCTGCAGAGTCCTTCCCCATTCCAGCCCCAGCAGCTTTCTCTCCTCTCCAGTCTTCCTTTTTCTTAGCATCATTGCTTTTGTTTTGTGGCTCCTGACTCTTTCTTGTACTTCAGGAAGTGTTTCCTGGTTTCACTGAAGGCTTTTGACACAAATCTTGACAGAATAAAATCACACTGAAGATGCTGGTTCTTACCTCTTGGCTGCAGCTGAATGTCCTTTTAATTCCCAACCCAATGGGCGTCCTTTAAGGGCAGTTTATGTTAGGGCTCTGACAGTTTTTGTCTATTAAAATAGCTTTAAATTGAAGTTTGAATTCAAAGTAATACAGCTATGGCTTTGGAAAAATTGCTGTTGATTATTTCATATTCTGATGTAGATGGTAGAAAGGCCCTAAATATTTTGAAGTTGCATTTGGAGAGTAATAAAAATTAATTCAGACTTGTCCAAGCTAGTCTGTTTGGCTTTTTTCCCCTCAGATTAATAGAGCAGGATGGATCTTTTTGTGATGCATAATCAAGATGGAAATTTGTTTTGAGTCAGACTGCAAAGGTGTAATCCCCTTCAGGGATTATGGTACATTTTGCATATTGCCTCCAAGTGACTATCCAAGGTTTCAATGGATGCTTTAACCCTGGTGCTATCTGTAGCAGTTTGGAAAGCATTCATTGATAAACTGGATTTTACCAACAGCTTTGCAAAGACCTGAAGGAAGGCAGGGATGCCTGGGAGAACAAGGAACAATATTGCCCATGAAGACATTGTGATTCTGTCAACTGCACTGATGAAAAAGGGACACCTTCCTTGTGTGCCAGAAGTACTTATAACTCATTTGGGGTTGAGTTCAACCCCAACAGCAAGTGTGTGTTTGATTTTTCAGGCCATCTCTCTGTTTGTAATAAGCTGGTTGTGTTGGAGTAAACCAATCATGGTTCACCATTAAATCTTGATTAGCTAACAAACAGCAATGTGTTACATTATATCTGTTTAGTCTCATTTGCATGGGGTGGAAGGTAGTGTGAAGATTTTATTTGTTGGTGCGTGGCTAAAAGGATTAGATGTGGCTCTGCAGAGGTGGGGGCAGATGATGGGGAGCTAGGGTGGTGAAAGAGCATCTGCCATAGTACTGCTTATTCCATAAACACTTATTTGAAAGAAACTCTCTCTGTATCCTGCTGTGTTTGGGTTGAAGGAAGCACATTTATTACTTTTGACTTTGGGAGAATGCTAAATAATTGCATCATCCTACCAAAGGCAGTTGGGAAACAGGGTGGAGAGACAGCATAAAGGCTAAAGAAGTGTAAATGGTTTAAATGTTTCTAATTTATGGCACAGTGCTCACAGGGGAATATGCTCAGTAAGACCTGCAGCATCTTTCCTGTTGAATGAACGGATTAATGATGGCAACGTTTGCCGTGTGAGGAACGTGGGTGAGGGCACTCCTTGTCTTTGGCTGTAGGAAATACTTCAGCTGGAAAAGCCACCACTTCCTTGAGGCTGCCTTGGATTCTGCTTTTACAGTTGAGAGAGCAGACTCTTTTTCTGGGATAGTTTTGGAAAATATTTAATTAAGCGGCTCTAATGAGGGGCCATTATAACTGCAAATGGAATTATTGTTATCATCATTTCAGCTGTTAACATTTTAAGGGCAGTTGTTCACAAACTGTTCAGTAATTAGGGCCCAATTCACTGTGGAAAAGTCGTAGCTGGGCTGCTGCTGCAAGTGTAACATGGAAAGGAAGTCATTCTTCACAAGGTGTGCAGTGGACACATGGACCCATTGCTTTTCAATGCAACATGTTCTTCTATAAGTGCAAACGTCAAAGGTTCAGATCCCAGAAGTGGTGTGGGCTGCTGTGCCATATGCACAGTAGGTTTATGCACTCTCACAAGTACTGCAAAATTGTCATGGTCCTTTTATAGGTGTGCAGAGCAGAGTTTTGGGACAGAACTGTGGAAGCTTGTACTTGTGGCACAGCTGTTCTAATGATCACAGTCTACAGCAGTTCTGCAAACTCAGTGGTATTGTGATATTAATGGCCAGGTGAGCCTTTGAGCCTCCTAGGAAATTAAACAGCACGAGGAGGGGAAAAGCGCAAATTACCTCTCTGTTCTTGGTAAGAAGCAGCACCTTACACAGCTTGATGCAAATTGTTTCTAGTTAAGGAATGTCTTAAAATGCAACTCTGCAGGGTTGCTGAGCTGTAGCTATAGTTAGAACTGCAACTATAGATAGCATTAAATTTATTTAAGTGCTTATGAAGTGAAGTTTGCCATTTCCTCCGAGACTTATTTTAGAGCAAGTCTAGCAGAATTTTTGAGCAGCTTTGTGCACCTCATGTTCAAGCACGTTCGTACTGCTGAGGCTGGGCAAGAACACAGGGCTGTGTCAGTGTCTGGCTGAGTGGGTGCTTTGCTTCCTTACTCTGGTTTGGGATGGTCCTGCAGAAGCTGTGTGGTTGTAGCAACCTTCCTGCTGGTCCAGGTCCTGGCAGAGTGGCCAAGCGTGGCTGGAGCTCTGCTTCCACAGGGAGCCCTGTATTAAAATAACTTTGTGTCTATTTCATGCTGGTTCATGTTTGTTTTCTGGATTAGAGTGTATTCTGCAGCTCTTGATTGGTAAACCCTCTTGCTAATCAGGGGAGGAAGAGCTTTAGCTCAAGAGTGGGGCTTGGTGGCAGCACCAAGGAGCTCTGGAAAATAAATGCTGTGTGCCACCTCTAAGCCTTGAAACTGTGAATTTTCTTGTTTCAACTTAAGTAAATGTCATCTCTCCTGAGAGGAGATGGATAACTTTTATTGGACCTGGGCAAGGCTTTTTCCAGGTAGCAGTGGTTTGATCATGGCAGAGGACATGGTAGAAAGTCATTAGTGCTCCAGAAGATGTGTTATCAAATGGCTGTCGTGGTGGTGGTGGTGGGAGATCACAGTGTCCCTATGCACTGACTCTGTGGGAGCACATGTCCTGTTGTTACAGGACCATCTCTTGGAAACTGGGTCTAGGGGTTGGGGTCAGGGTCCCTAGGTGGGTTTCTGGATGGAGAGCTGGTTTCCTGCAAGGCTCTGCTGTCCTGCAAGAGCAGCTTTCCTGTTTTACAGGTAGGAACCACAGATAAAAGGGAATTCTCTTTGGCACCATGTTGGAGCTCTGGGAGAGGCAGGCTGTGCTGTGTCATTTTGGTGAGAGAAGCGGTGTTTTTCCAAGAGCAGGGGGATACATCTCCTGCCATGAACAGCAGCTCATGCAGAGAGAGTTAGAGAGTCCTTCAGAGACCTGTGGGCCAACCAAGGACAGTGGTAGCCCCAGAAGATGTGCTGGGATACACAGGGAGCTGGTGCTGCTTTGCTTCCTTGCAGGCTCCTTCCTGGAGCTAAGGCAGAAACAAATCTAGCAGTGAACTGAAAAACCTGTTTGGGTTAACATTTCCCATCCGGGGAATACCCTAGAGCTGCAATCTTGCTTTGCCTTCAGGATAGAGTCTGGACAGCCACAAGCACCTCATGTGAGAGCTCCTCCACTGCTGTGCTACAAGAAACAAGCCAAGATTTCCAGCTCTGGAGAAACTGATGCTTTTTTCCATTCCCATCCTAAGCAATCTGCTAGCAAAGGAATTTATGATAATGAAAATATTTTTTGTCTGAAGTGCAGTAGCATAGAGCAATAAAACCCATAATTGCAGCGGGAATATTCCACGTTAAACCAAACTATCAATTATAGTTTGCACAGAGGTTTGCTACACTAAAAAGGTGGTGCTTTCATGTGAAAAAATATTCATTATCTTCTTTCAAACACACCTTAATTGCCAACATCAAAATTATTAATTAAGCAATACATCTTGCAGAACTGGATTGGCTCACCCGGTGCATGTGGAGTGTGGTAAGAAATGTATGGAGAGCATACACGTCCCTGGATCCTTGCAAGGGAGAGCTGTCTGTGATGTCTGTACTCAGAGTTGATTTTATGGCAAATGTAATCTTTTGGGGTGCAGTGTATTTAATTTGGCAGCAAAGCTGTAACAGAAACGGTGACAAATTCTTCAGCCAGTCCTTTTCCTCAGGTTCCCTGTCTGGCAAACCCTCTGGTCCTGCAGCCGGTTCAGGGGGTGGCCAGGCTTTGTGCTGGGCATCGTTGTTGCCAGATCTCCCTGTCCCTGGGCTTAGCCCCAGGTGCTCCAGGTGGCCCAAAATGTGATTTTGAAATATCCATAATTAATGTAGTTAGAGCAAAAAATACAAGGAAAGAACCTTAGTTCTTAGTTCTGTTTTGCTTGTCTGTCCCCTCCCCCAGGTGTACCTGTGCTGCTGCCTTCCAGTTGCTTCCAGTGCCGTTCTGAAAAGCACAACTGCTTTGAAGAGCAGAGCTATTCTACTCGAGGCATTCCACATTTTCATGCTAGCAGAGGCCTTGGATAAAATTAAATTTTAAGACTGCCGGTTGAGACCTGGAAATTTAATTTCTTTAGCTTCTGGTAACTCAGTCCTTGCTCAAAAATGGCTTTTCTGTATAATGAGGTTGGTCAGCATCATATCTTATTAGTGCAAGGAGAATCTCAGACCTGCTGTCTTGTGTATCAGATGCTTGTTATCTTCCTGTTTTCCTTCTCCTTTGTTTTATCACTCAGGAACATCCCCAAATTAATGGTGAAAAGCCGTCGCCCGGAATGGTCCTCACGGCTACAGGTGAGACTTGAGAGTACAGCTGGATCCCTGGGTATCCAGCTTACACTGAGCCAACCAGACCTTTCCTCTCCAGGCACCTCAGTGCACCTTCGCTGGGCAGAAACTCCCCTCACTCTTTGTTGATGTTGAAGCCCTTTCTGTGCTTGACCCTAATTTTGTTATATGTGTGAACTTGCCGTGATAATGATGAATAAGTTTTTTTCCTCTATATATGATTTTAGAGAATGTTATTATCTTCTGTTTCCCACTAGCTCTGGAGGAAACTATGCCTCTAAAGTATTTGTCTCATCAATTTGTAAAGACATCTTTATTGCCCTTGGTGGATCATAAAGGCTGCTTTCCAAGGGGATGTTTACTGTAAAAGCTAATGAAGACATCATTGCTTTCCGTGGCATCTTGTAACTTGTTCTCTAGCAAGAGTGATTGACTTCTTGTTGTGACTGTATCTTAGCTTCTAGGTGTGTGTTTTAATGATTTTTTTTCTTCTCAGGTTGATAATGGTAGAGCTGGCAGATTGGACAAAGGGAGCATGGTCTAAAGTGGCAGGGCTTGCAGCAGGCAGGGAGGATGTCAGGGTGCTCTCTTTGCTTTTCAGGTTTCCTTTGCATAAGAAAGTGCTATTGTGTGTATCACTTAAAATTACATATTTCATAATTTTTTTAAGATTTTCTCTCCCACCTCTCAGTGCAGATAGGGTGTTCCCAATTACACTTTTATGACTATAGATTTTGCACTTCTCATTCACAAGAGCATGGAAATGTGTTTAATGTAGAAGAATTGTCAAACAGCTTTAATCACTGTAGATGTCTTATTGATTCCTGCCCTCCCTTTTCCCAGAGAGCCATTGTGCTTACACTGGCCCATCAACTTGTGTGCAGTGAATAAAATCTTACCCCTCTCTTGGTGCCCTCTTGCCCTGTGTTTAAAAGAAGCGCTGTGAAGAGCCAGGGAACTGCTCCTCTGGGATTATTGGGTAGCTTTAGTTACAGTGAAGAGAAATAGTGGGAGGAGGGAATAAGCAAATTCTATTTTGTGCCATTGCTTTGCTGCCACGTGTGCTAAACTATTCACACAGGACAAGTGGTTTTACATCTAATGTATATTTTCAGCCGGGGTGGCCTTTGTGAGACATAAGTGACATAAGGTGAACAAACTGCTTATTAAGGTAAGACAATGAAGCCCCAATCTTAAAAGGTTAAGATGTACTAGAAAGTATCAGAGCATCCTCCAAGTCATTAATGCTGTACAGAATGCACAGCATGTGGTATTTTGAAAGGCCACTGTAACCTTTTCAAGCATGAAGCATGCTAAAAGGAATCTATTTCCTCACTGCCTTGAAAAGGGAAATCAGTCTTAAAAAGCCTTAGATTTTATTTGTTTAAAAAAAGAAACAAATTTGGTGCATAAAGAGAGAGGGAGGATCCTTAAAGCTAAGTGAGCAGTGAGCTGTCTGCAGCGAGGGAGCAGCCCTGGAAATCCGTGAGCGATGTGAGATGTGGAACTTCATTTATGAAAGACAAAAATATTCTTGCTGTTGTATTTCTTCCCCAAATTCTTACCTGTGTTTTAAACTTTGCACAAGCTTGGTTTTGGCTCTGTTCAGAGCAGAGGAACGTTGTGGTTGGATGAATGTATGGTGTGGGATCTCTGCACCTGTTTGCAGTGGGGAGGACAGGTGGGGAGGCTGCAGGGTGGAGCCAGAAGGGGCAGCTTCACCCATCCTTTGTGTTAACAATGTCCTGAGCTGCAGAATCAAGCAGCAGTTAGTTCTGTTAGAGGGGGAAAAAAATCCACAGGTCTTCAGGCAAATGAGCTACAAAGACTTGAAAAGGGTTTGCATATTCCATAAAGCTTGTCTGGTCCTTTGAGTTAGTGTGTTTGGTCTTATCTAAAGGAGGACAGCTCCCTACAGAGCCAGCCTTGCTGTCCTGTCCTGTCCCACAGCAGCACCACTGTCCTCACCCAGCAGGTCTCTGTGCTTCCAAGCCCAGCAGTTTCCATCTCCTTACCTGCCGCAGCTGGGAGCAGGAGCAGCCCATTCATTCCAGCCCCAGGGAATGGATGCTGCAGCCATGTGCCCATGCACTCAGTGTCTTGGGGAAGCAGTGGTGCTGAACAGTGGTGGACCTCCTGCCCCACTTCAGATCTGTTAGGATGAGTTGGGCCAGACCACATTCAAAAGTTCTGGGAAGTCCAGTTGTACCTCCTCCTAGCGTGGTACAACTTGAGGACTCTTTTGTTGCTCCCCAGCCTGCTTTGAATTTTAACAGAGAAGGTTGTGAAGAGTTAACAAGCCTCCTGCGACTTGAGGAAACCCCCAGTTTACCCTTGAGGAAACTCCCATCTTACCTGTAAGGAGGCCGTGCTACATTGAAGCAGCTGGGCTTTGCAGCAGGCATCTTGCTTTTGTTGCTGAGGTCTTCATGAAGCAAATTAACCAGATGCAAGTTCTGACTTAAGCCCACTGGGAGCTGGGAAGATAACAGACAGTCTTGCCATAAGTTAAATATAAACTCTATGAAAGAACAATTTAAGTGCTACTTGTTGTCTGTCCTTGGCATCTGTTGGCTAAATGGCCTCTTCAAATATACACGAGAGCTCCAACTTCACTTGCTGTAGCTAAGCTCCTGATTGCAGGATGCATTTTACTCCTGACTATTCAGCTTTTGACTCTTGCAGTGTCAGTGGAATTAAAGAGCACAAAGAGCAGGGTTTTACAGTCATTGCTGCTGCTTTTACTCCTGAATCCTGAAAGCTGCTCCGGAAGAGCAGAGGTTTTGTGTGTGGAGGGAAGAGATGAATTAAAATGTTTTATCCCCTCCTGAACAGAGAGAAAGAGAGTGCTTATGTTTAGATGATCTCATTCAGTGGGTGTCTAAAGGCTGAGTGATGTGCACTGTGCCAGGGTTTTCAGTACATGTTGCATGGGAGCAGGGCTGTTTTGCTTTTCTAAAGGAATGGGGGAGATTTTGGTCTATTGGGGGTTTCTCCAAGTTTTGGATTTGGTTTGCAAGCTAGGTTGTGCAGACTGATATCCGGGCATTTATCACCCAGGTTATCACCTTTCATGCATTACAGGTCCATCATCCATTTCTAGTTCTCAGTTTGCTGAAAACCAATGGCAATTTCAGTGCCCCTGTTTTGGGACTCCTGTGGGACTGCTCCCCGTGTGACACATTCAACAATCAGCTCATAAAAGTGAAGTCTAGAACATGCAAGGAAGGGACAAAGCAAGGATCTTGGCAGCTCACCAGCCTCGCTATCTTTCTTGGCTGAGGCTTGCAAGCATCAAGTTGCGCTCCTGTGTGGAGGAACAATGGTTTAATGTTTGATAGTGATCAGATCAGGAGGAGAGCAGAGCACCAGGCATCCGACAGGTTGTCAAACCTGTCACATCCCAGCCTTTTCTTCCCCTTGACAAGGTTAGCCACTGACTGACAAGGGTACACTTTGCCAGGATGGCAGCAGAGCCTTTAGGAGGAAGAAAAATGCTTTCAAAAATGAGTTCGGCTGCTTTCCACGTATCACAACATCTCTGCACAAAGCTGTATTCTCAGATGTGCCTTTGCAATGACTTTGAATCTTTTCCTTTCTCCACTCCCCTGTTACTGGAAAAACAAACACACACAGAGCCTTTCCACAGGCTGCAGGTGCCTGTTGGATGAGGTGTGGAGCAGGGTTGCAGGGCCATAACCATCCCTTGTTGTGGCTCCTGGCGTGGGTGGATGTCTGCAGTCTGAGCACCAGGTGCACACAGCCATGGAAACCCACCTCTGGTGACACTGGTGTTACAGATGAGGCGAATTTGGAAATGGATGAACTTGGCTGAACTGGAGGCGTTTCTCTCTTGAGGCTTTCCTCCCCTACCCACCCTTGCCTCTCTTCTGTTTTTCAGGGTATTGAAGGGGTGAAAGTGTCACAGTCTGCCCATCTATTCACTTCCCACAGTGCTGACTGCTGTGTTGGTAAAACAGTTCCAACTAATTTATTTTTTTTCAAATGTGCTTTTAATACTCCCTCACCCCTAAGTGTTTGACTTTTGCAAGGCAGCTTGGCCCCAGGATTTTGTGATGCAGCCCAGTGTATGTTTGTGTTGCACGCTTTCCCTGCCATGTGCACATAATTGTACATAAACGCTTGTGCCCTCAATTCACTTTTCCCGAGCTGTGGCCAACCTCAGTCCCATTAATATTAAAACTATACGTTTGCAAAACCTTTATGGACTCTGCATTTGCTGTAGGAGTGGAAGGATGTTTGTTAATCCTTCTCCCTTGACGCACTTTATACTACCTTGGATCTGGTATAGTTTTCGCACTTTCGAACCAAAATCATAAAGATGATCGTCATAAGGCATAAAAAGTTAGCATGCTCTTATCTATTTTAATTTTGTTTGAATGATGCCATCTGCTTTTCTGAATATGGCGGGTAGCTGAAGCAGGAGAATGTACCAGTTGGGAATGGCAGAAACAAAACAGCAGTGTATTTCTTATGGCTGATGGATCATTATTTTATGTGCTGGTTAAGTGAGAAACCCATGCATCCCAGTAGGTCCTTTCTGCAGAGTTCATCCAACAGCCTTTCCAGGCTCTGAGCTCTAATTGCAGTCCTGCTTTTCTCAAAATACCAAATGCCTGGTAATTGTAGCCAGAAAGAGGCAGATATGTGAGTGCTTTTGCAGGATAGGTTAGTTGCACAAGTTTCCCTTTTGGGAAGAAGTCATGCTTGTACCTTCTCTGTCAGTTCCTTGGGAGAATGAACGTTGCTCTCCTGCCTCTGCTGTGGGGAATGCCACTGGGATGTTACTTAACCCATGAGTGAGGATGCACTTGCTATAATCCCAGCTATGGGACAGATCTCAGCCTTCGCATGTTCATGTCCCCTCACCTGCATGGGTCAGTGTTTGGGATTAGGCCTGAACTGCAAGACTTTCAATTATTGTGGTTATTCTTCTGCTGAAAGTGATTATTTTTCTACTGAAGTATGATGAATAACAGAGTGGGTGTGTTATGTAGAAAGCTGCATATTTGGACTACTCACTGTTGTTTGCCATCAGATACAGAAAGAAATAAACTGTTTTTGTTAGCTGTTTTATTAGAAAGGCAGGAAGCATCTGCTTAGCTGCACATTGGTGTGCAAGTTGGTTGTTTGGTATTCATCATGGTGTTGTAAGCATCTGTTGACAGGTGGGAAGAGCTCTTTGGGAGCAGGCTCATGGCTTTGTTGCCTACCTGGTGTAGCTGCTGCCCAGGTTAGGCTGACAGGTTAGGAGAAAACCACTACTTTGTGCTGTGCAGAAATCTGTTAGTATGGGTGGATACCCACTGACCCAAGCAGCTAAGACAGACATTAAATAAATGCCCTCAACTTGAGAATGAAGGAACTGAAGCTGAGCTGCTGTCATGCTAATGCTGTGCAGGAGTGTGTTTTTAAAAGTGGTAATATATGGGAGTTGTTTCACTAGGCTTAGTTTCCATGTCATGTTACAGATTCAGTTGAACTCTGGAAGCTGATACTCATCTGATGAAACTGGAATTAGTGTCCAGCCAAGTGAAATAACCACCTTTGGAGAGTGAGAGGATATTGGGCTCTGTAAGGTATTTGCCATGAAGTAGGGTAGATCTTTGTGGGGATAGAAAGCATGAACATTAAAGTGAGTTTCAGGTTGTCTTGGTACTTCTCAACTTTCCATGTTCTTGGTGACTAAATGACCTAAAAGGCTTTAGTAAGAAAAAAAGTTCCTCTTTTGACACAATGCTGTATATCTACTATATGTCTTCAGAATGTATGAAGACAGTCTTTGACCTGCACAAATATCAGAGGGCCATACAGTTTCTTTAAGGTCACTCACATAACCCTGTAGAATAATATGCTGGCATTGCCTTTGACAGATTGCCTGGAGATTTGCCTGCTGAAGCCAGTCTTCAGAGCCACTGTGTCTTGGTAGCAAAGACTGTAATAAAATTGTTTGGTTCAAAACAGACCGTTCTTCATTTTGACTCGTAATCAATAACTGTCTGTGGCTGGTGTCGCCTCGGACTCTGTCTCATGGGGACATATTGTACAGTGGAGTCCTGTATGCTAATCTGTGTCTATAAATAAAGATCCATCTCTGTGAAGCCTCCTACATCCTTCTGGGGCTGGTGGAGAGCTATGGGGTAAGAGGGGAGCTCTTGTTTAGAGCCTTAGTAGACTTGGGTTAATTTGTATTCTGGATCTGCTTTTTCCTGAAGGGAGACAGGATTTAGTACTTTCAGCTGCACAAGTGGTACGTTTGCCATGTCTGTAGCAAGTGTCTTTGCATTCCTTGTGGCTGAATAAAACAACAGCCACGGTGTTTCTGGCAAACATGCATAGATAACAAGTTCTGGCTAACCCTTCTTGAGTGTGATGGAGTAACAGCACATGGGGACTTGTCCCTGCAACCAGGGAGGCCAAGTCAGTGGCACTCAGTGCCATCTTAGTGTCAGCTCTTGATGGGTACGCAGGGATGTGTTTGGGGACAGCACAAACTGTGGCAGTGCTTCCTCAACCTCTCACCTTAACGGGACTGTGTGTCCCAGTGGCACCCCACTGCCTTCCAGTGCGATGCTGGTTGGTGATAAGGATTTATTTTGGGATGTGGCTAAGTGCCACAGGAGTCTGACTGCTTCCACGTGTCCCAGTTTAGCAGGGTAGATGCCAGGAGGGAGCTGTGGGCAGAGCATCCTGGTTGAAACGTGAGGCTCGTGTGGGATCTGCTGACTTACAACTTGCTTCTGCTCTGCTGTGGGATTTTTTTAAAGATGCCTGCAAAGGCTTCTTTATATGGACGTCTGAGGGAGAGGCTGGTGGCGTGGTGGGAGGATATTGAGTTACTTTGGGCTGCAGGACACAGTGTCTGTGGAGCAGACGAGTCTCTATTTATACATGCAGCTGATGGTGGGCGTGCGAAAGCTCTCGGGCTGCTGCGTGAGCTGTTGTCTGTGCTGATAGGAAACAGCCAGATGGATCCTGGGGAGGTCAGAGATGCTCTGCCTTCCCAAAGTGGGGCTCTACGTAATACCTGGTATATTTGCTGTCCTGTTGCTAACTCTGGCTGCAGCACGTGCAGGATGTGACTTAGATGGAGCGGAGTACTCACCTTGAATGCCACGCTCTGACCAGGCAGGCTGTAGCTGTAGGAAGAGGGTGGTATGATGGTGCTGTGGGTTATTCCTGCAGAAATAGAGGGGGGTTTAGGCACAGCCCAGCAAGGAGGGAGGCCACGTGCCTCATGTGCTGGGGAGGGAGCAGGGTGGCCATGCACGGCTGAGCTCCAGAAGAGCGGGTGAGTGCGTTGGTGGCTGCTGCTGGATGATAATGAATATGAAACAGGAGCAGCAGAACATGGATCTAACTCACTGTCTGCCTACGCTGTTTCAGACCATGGCTTAAAGAGCATTTCTCTTCATCAGCTGAAGCTGCCTCTGCTCTGCTGCTTTCCTCATCATGGCTCTATAGTGAACCAGGCTAGGGAGTCAATGCAGAGTAAAAATGACTGAGCTGGAAGAGAGAGTGCAGCTATGGCACACCATACCACTGAGGGAAATGCTTGCCAAAATGTGCCCACAGGGCTGGAGCAAGAACATTGCATGTTTTGAGTCTTAGATGGCACGTGGAAACCAACCAAGAGCTGGTTTTACACTTTTTCTTGCTGTTGCTGGAATGTCTCTTCCTTTGAATGAACTCTCTTTCACTGCAGGGGGGGCTTAGGATTGGTATATTGAGATATCCTGCCTCTGGAGGGTTATCTTACAATGTGGGGTGACGCTCCAAAATGTGCAGCTTTGGGATCTTTCTCCCTTTGGCTATTAAGCTTCCACGCTTCAATTGCATAGCTGGCAGTAAATGCTGCCAAAATGTCATGTAGATGAAGCAGCTTCATAAGAGCTTTAGTGCCACAACCTTTCCCAACCCCTGCAATTACATTTTAATTCAATATTTCATTGGAGTTTTCAAATAATTCTAAATTAATAGGGACCAGATTGCAGGGGGAAGAGCTGGCATCGTTGTCTGTTTGCTTACGGAGTGTTCTGCACTGCAGATACCCGGTCGATACACACAGCTGGGAAGCCAGGTTTTCTCTGAGGACAGTTGAATGATTCCTGTTAGAGCCCATCCAGAGTTTAAATGCTGAAACAGCTTCTAGGCAGGGAGCTGCCTTGAGGGATGTGTTATGTGTTGGTGGGGTAGGTGTGGGGAGGGAAGGAAGAGAGAAAAGCACAATTTTCATTCCATCTTTAATTTAGTTTAAGAGGGTTGTTAACAAGCAGCAAAGCTGTTGCAGGAAAGGCCCTCTGCTGTCATGCATGGCTCTGAGTTTTTGAGTTTATGGATTGTGAGCAGGCATGCAGTTATCTGGGGTGCCTGTGGTGCTTCTACCTTAGTCATGAGGGCTGCACCCAGTTCTGCATGTACAGGAATCCTTGAAAGCGCATCCATGGGGAGCTGTGGGCACCTTCTCCTTGCCCTCATCACCAAGCTTGTGGTTTTGTCCTGGCTCTGGCCAGCTGTGACTTTAGCTGAGCCATCTCCTCGCCACAGGACTCAATTACCCTCCCCAGTGTCAGGGCTGAGGGGTTTGCTGCCAGGGGCTGGTTGGGAGTTGTGCATGGCTTGAGGCTGGGTTGGCAGCTTCCCAGACAATCCTTGAACAATGGGCATATAAAAGGATGGTTAAAATCCCCTGGATTTCTCCAAAAGACAGGATTTCACCCCTTTTGCTTAAAAATGGTAGGGTGAACAAACCACAGCATCAATAGTCTAGTGATGGGCAGGCTTGTGTAAGACTTCAGACTTGGGCTTGATGGATTTAAACCACTGGGTTTAGTCACAACAAATGAAGGCAACAACCCTCATTTAAATAATTGACTTGAATATTGGGTTTGCATTTATATTTCTTTAAGTGATTCTTATGGGCTGGTAGCCATAAAACATATTGAGGAAGAGAGGCTGTGTTAAATTGGATTTGGTGTTCCCTCTTTCTTATCCATGAAAAAAATCTAGTATCCATGCATACATATTTAATCAGTTGTATAGATTTACATGTGTGTGTTAGGATTTGTAGCATTCTTGATATACTAATTGCTGTTGTTTTGCCTGTGATTTTGTCTCAAACTTTCTTTGAAAAGAAACTGGAATTCAATTACTATGCACAAAAATAGCATTTGCATAGCTGTACTGAAATATAATTATCTAAAGTGTATCAGATGCACAATATTGTCCTTTGCATTAGGGCTGTGCTTCTAATGAGCAAGTTTAGAATATGAAAAATTTGGTCTGATGGCCTGTCTGTACCATGCTTCTGAAAATCTGAGGATTAGTAGATCTCACTGTTTCTTCGTAAGAGAAGACTCTACTAAGCTCCTCACTTTGTCTAAATCCAGTTAGTTTTTCAAGTGTGAAAGGATAAAGTTGTTTGAAAAGTCTGGGACTAGTGTAGTTCCTTCTTACAGGGTGGATCTGCTGAGCCCCTGCACACAGAAGTCACCTTTAATCCAGTTTGGTGGCATGGTTTCTGTAAAACTTTGTCACCAAACCTATTTTTAAAAAGTTTTCTCTTTGAAATCTCATGATTTCTGGTAATAAATAATGAATAGAAGTGTTTGAAATCTTTAGCTGATAGTGAAAGAGTACTACAAAATGTATCTGTGATGTGGTTTGAGAATACTTTTTTGTTCAAAATAAACCAGCCATGCAGATTCCCAACACAAATTGCTGCTTCAGATTCTGGTTTTGGTCTTGCAGTGATATTACTTTCATGTAGGAGAGCCACTGGAAAATTTGTTGCCCAGATGTAAGTGCAGGCTTTTAGCCGCTGGAAGTATTTCTAATAAATTCACTTTTCAGGCAGCTGAGGGAAAAGCAAGTTTCTGTCAATGAAAATCTTCATTTCTTGGTAAGTCAGTTATGAATGGAGAAACCATAGCATCATCAAAATGTGTAAGAATAAATAAACTGTATTTTGAGTATTTACTAAGGAAAAGCTTGCAAGACAGCAAACTAATGTTCTTTAAGACCTAAGGATAGGAACTCTGACTGTGAGAGTGAAAAATGGACCATCTCAGGGCTGCTGTGGTTTCTGATATGGGAAGGAAATCCATTCACTTAATTCAAAAGGGAGAAAGTTATCTATAAGCAGTTTCATTAAGTTTTCACGATCAGTAGATTGGGAATAAAAAACAATAGCTGTGTGACAGACTTGTCTGAGGTCAGAAATTTTGTAATTTTAATGGTAATGAAAAGACTGTAGTTCTTTGTTGGAGTGGCTTGACATAAATTGGGCCAGACATTGCCAATAGTATTTAAAAAAACTGGTAATGCGATTAGTGATTTAATGCTGGCTTTGCATAGGAACGTTGTTAATATTTAATCAAGTTAAACACACTTTGTGTCTGCTTTGCAGGCAGGGGTGGTGTGAGACCTTGCAAAGCTGCCAGCACGTGCCAGCTCAGTGCAGGCTGGTCACAGCCTGCCCCAGGTCTGCATGGAAAATGGGCTCCTCTGCCTCTCCAGAGCTGCCGCATCCTTGTCTGCCTGAAATTTGAGCAAATTTGATTGCCTCCAACATTAGAGATGTCCCAAGGGGTGATTGTGTCAGTCTGCCCCTTTGCATCTCTGTTCTTTCAGGCCTTTTGGCTGCTCCTCCCTGGATGTTTTCTCCTCAGTGGTACCTTTCTGGTACCTTTATTTGCACTGAGGCTCATCCACCCTTTTTTTCCCCCATTCACTCCACTTTTGAGTCCTCTCATCACTACTCAAGCTAGCAAGAGAAATGTTTGGAGTCAATATTTTTCCATCTTCCAGGTTAAATTGATATTTTTTAAGTAATTCTCATTTATCAATGGATAGAGCACTAAAACGTGCTATTTACAGTTGTTAGCATTCCTGCTCTAAATTTGTTCTTACACTTGCTGAACAGGCAGGCACACTCAGAGCTAGTATGTGGCTTAGCACATGTCCATCTGCACGTATTTTCATGTTGGGAATGGAAATGCCATGGCTTATATTTACTATGAACTGCTTATCTTGGATGAGCACCAAGCTGCGTTTGCACGGGGGTTGGAATTTCATTAATACAGGAATGTGGGCTTCATATTTTTTAATTGATGGAAAGTCTTAAATTTGCTAGATGCCTTAAAAAACCCATGTTTAATCATTATTTTCTCATGATTTACTAAGGAAAGGAATGGTGGGATCACAGCAGTCACTGGAGTACTTTTCAAGGGACGTGGGTGCCAAGCCCTGCTTGTTAGACCTGTGTGAGGACTGGCAAGACTCCTCTGCAGCTGGTGTCTGTGGGAGCTGGGTGGCTGACTGATTTTGGGATGCTTGAAAGAATCCACTGAGCTCCTGTTGATATTTTTCGGGTCTAAGAGAGCTTTTAGTGTTCCCAAGCTCATGCTGGGTGCCCAGAGCAGCTGGCCCTGGGCAGCAGTGCTGCAGAGCTCTTGTGTTTGATGACTTTTCTTCTTTTTCAACCGTAGAATGATTTGGGTTGGAAAGGATCTAAAAGATCATCTCGTTCCAACACCCTGCCCTAAGCAGGGACACCTTCCACTGGCTGGATTGCTCATTGCCCCACCCAGCCTGGCCATGAGCATTTTGAGGGATGGGGCAGCCATAACTTCTCTTGGCAACCTGTTCCAGTGCCTCACCACCCTCTGAGTAAATAATTTTTTCCTCATAGCTCATTTTTTCCATCACTATAGTCCAGCTCTCTATCTGGAAGGATGGGGATAGGGTCCCCCCAATGGTTTTCTTGCATATGCTACATAAAACTCACATGTTTGCCAATTAGGTAACAAATTTTAAAACCTCACCTACCATTCACAGATAAAAAGTGTCCTTTTCTAAAAAGAGTCCGGTTTGATGGTGGGTATTTGCAATTTGACACAAAATGAAATTTAAAGTCTTTTCCTCCTGGAGCTGCAGCTGGCTGTGGCCCTGGGGTAGCTGTCTGAATGGATCCTTGCTTACATGGTGCAAAAAGGCTGGGTTTGAGTTGGAACCTCTCAGATGCTTGGGTGGATTTGCTTTGGGTCCCTGTGCTCAGTGTGTTTGAATCCCATACACAGCAGCACAAGAGAATGCAGGTTAGAGAAATCCTGAGTGAAGCCTCAGATGCTTTAATATCCTACCTCTGACTGAAACAACCTCCCTGTGTGGGAGATAATAAACATTTCTTGTCTCTTAAGGGAAAACCATGCACAGACAGAGACAAGCACATATAAATAATTTACAAAGCTGTAATACACTGTAAATAACAAGCCTACTGAATAATGAATTAACCCAACTGCTGATTCATAGGTAAATATCTCTTGTAAAGCAGAATTTTTATAGATTTTTACAGCTTAGTTAATATCCCCTCGTATTTTATTAAGGCTGTTCAGGTGAAGTATTCTGGTAATAATATGTATATCTTTGGAAGTGAGAAGGGGTGCTTGTGGGCTGCTGTGCTGGAGGCAGAGCCTTGCTGGGCCTGGGCACGCTCTGGCTTTTGTTAGTCAGGCTTTTCTTCCCCACTCAAGCAGGCAGCAGAGATTAAGCAGGAAGAATTTTGATGTGACCAAAGAACTGGAGAGCTACAGGGAGGAAGGAGTCTCTGAGCATCTTTTTTTTTTTTTTTCCTCCCAAGCTTCTGGTAATAAATAATGCATTTGCTCTACTTTGGCTGTGCTCTAGACGTGGTGAGATTATTTCTCCATGCCTTCGAGGATGAGGAAGCAGCAAAGCTGCTGGGCTGGGATTGCCACTCGCCGGCACCGTGTCCTTCCCATCCCCAACGACCACGTGTCCTTATTCCCTCTCATCAGCTCCTCAGAAAGAAACCAAACATGACATTTGCTTCCTCCACACTCCTTCAGCCCCCTCTTGCCCCTCTCTCTCAGAAAAGCCGTGAGAAATAAAAGCAGTTGCTAAGTTACTGGGTGTGGATCACCGCCGCGTTTGATGCGGTCCCGTATTAACGCGCCTTTCTGAGCGCTGGGGAAGTGGGAAGGGCTCTCTCGTAGCTTGAGTTGTTTGTCAGTTAAAGTGTGCTCCTAATGCAGATGATATTGTGTGTGTCAATTTAATTTATGTTTCCTCTTGCTCCTGTTTAATGTAGGCTAGTGGAAAAAAGGTATTACTGCTTTTTTTCACCTGTTTTGGGGCATGTAGCTTGTCAAATATGTTGCTGCTTTGTTTTATTTCTGATAGCTTAAATAATTGCTTTCATAAAAGATAACTAGATTTCTTTCATCTGGAAGTATGAAAGTTGTAAATTGCATTTTCTGTTAAACTTAAAAATGTAGATGTCAACTCTGATTTTTCACTCGCAATGTACAGTGCTGTCACTGCAAGTGTCTGTGGCAGGGGAACATCTTAAAGGTTGAAGGAGATACTTTATGAATGAAAATTATTCCAGGATGATATGTGTGGAATACCTGCTGTGCTAATAGGATGGGTTTAGGGTATTGTTTTGTAAAGAAGTGGACATTTTGCTCAATATGCAAGGCTTTCATAGAAAAAAATTCTATACCCATTTGACTCAAGTGGTGGGATGTACCAGCATGAAAGTATTTCCTCTGTTTAAATGCTGTCAGTCTTCAGTTCTGGCCTGCCTGGTGCACCTTGCCCTGTAAGAGGAGAGTAGATCCTAAGATATTCACTGCAGAAGAGGACACTGCTGCCTGTTTTCTTCTAGGTAGCTCAGGATGGGATTATATCTGACCTTACACCTATTTTCCATGAGTGTAGCTCTTTGATGGAGAGTTCCTTCATGTATGATGATAACAAGCAACTAGTGCCACTAGGGATACATTTGGTAAAGGTTGCAGTGAAAGTAAATCTGAAATACCACAATATTTTGGGTTCCTTTCCCCTTTTCCCGTCAAAATCCCCCCGAAATCCTTGCCCCTGCGTGGTGGTGTGTTTCATTAAGGGAGCCCTGGGTTCAGGGTGCCATGTGGATGGCAGGGAAGCACAGTCACATCTCTCCCTGCCTGGGGAGCAGGGAAATGCTAATTGGTCACACACCCCTCTCCTTGCCCACTGCTGCTCCGCATGCCATCAGACCCCAATTAATCTGGAAAGTTGGTGCACACACATCATTTCCCACGTTGCCCTTCTGACAGGAATAAGCTGCTGGATTTTTGTGCTCAGAATGTCATTTTCAAAGGCTCACAGAATTACTAGGAATTGGGCTCGAGAGGAGGAGGGTGTATACTCAGGCTCATGGCACAGTGTAGATTGTTGTGCGTGTGAATTTCAGTGTGGCTTGTTGAGGCTGCATGGATCAGAAGTGGAAGTAATTTACAATGCAAAATGCTATTTTTTCTATTTTAAAGAATAACAGCCTAATTTGGAGGAAAGAAAAGTATGTGAAATTAGTTCTCTAACATTTGCAGCTTGTTAATACTTAAATGATTCTTCATTGAGAGAATATAAAGTGTTTCTGTAGAGCTCTGCTTTTTTTGCCCATGAAGCATTTTCCTTTCTTTTTGCCCTTCTGTGTAGACAGATTTCCTGGGGGCTGAGGAATACTTTCTATTCTAAAGAAAAAGGAAAGAATAACCACTAAGAAGACATCCAAATTGCTGGGGGGGAATCTAGAAGCAAAATACTATCTGGAGAAAGTCTTTCAAGATTTTTATATTTTAAACAAAATTCTAAAATAGGGATGTTTATAGTTTCAAATAAAGTTTTTATTTATAAAAAGTAATGTGCCAGGAGCTCGGCTGGAGTCTGATTTTTCACCCTGCCAGGTGCTGTGCAAGCACCATCATGTGATGCTTCCCAGGAGAAGGCTCTGGGACAGTGTTCCTGCAGAGGTGGGGAAATGGAAATTATAAAGACCAAGTCATTAATGGAAAATCCTATTTAAAACCTTTGTCCCCACCACTCTGTATTTACTCATTATCTTCTATCTAAGCAAAAAAATAGTCTTCTGTGTTCCATGGAAAGCACTGGACTGGAGCAATGTTTCCGGCATTGTTTCTTGTAAAACCTTTGAGGCCTGTTGCCTTTTTCCCTGGGTGAATTTCATGGTGGTTCCCTCTGCAGGCTGGCTGCAGGTCAGGCTGACATCCCAGCAAACCTGTGGGAAGCAAGACCTGCTGGTGCTCCTGCCCAATCCAGGCTACAGCACGGGAGGGTTTTTGTCTGTCCCACCATCCTTGTTTTTGTAAGGATTCAGATTTTATGCTGCAGCTTGTGTGGGAAGCAGTCTGTGAGTTTTATGTCTGAGGGGAGCAAAACTTTTTTTTATGTAGTAAACAGCCTGAAGGACAGGTTACAACTCTGCTGGTTTCCCCCTCCCACAGGGTGCCGTTGAGCATCTCATGCAGCCATGTCTTTGGGCTTCAGTTATGCAACTGAAGTAAAAAAAAGATGAATAGATTTGATCACAGGTTAATTATTCTTTTTCTGCATCTTACCTTAAGCCTCTTTCAGTTAAGGAGACTTCTTCTTTTGACTTCTGAATGTCCCATCCCTCCCAGAACCACAGTAGTCTCTGTGCACAGGTGACACCCCGTGGGGAGCAGCTGTGACAGCTGTACCGCCAGCAGCAGGGCTGAGCTTCAGAGCTGCACACAAAGGAGAGCTCACACTGCCTGGGAACCTGATGGTGGGGAGGGAGAATATGATCAAAACCTGCAAAACCACGTGTGGCTTGGAGGGACCAGACAGGGGATCGCTGGCTGCTGTCTCACCGTGCAAGGGCCAGCAGGCATCAACTTCAAACAACCTGTGGGAGGTGGATCCTCACGACTCCTCTTCACTGTGGGTACTCCAAATTTATATCAGCTCAAAGACTGAACAAAATCACCTCAGCATTCTGGGCTAGAGGGATCTTTGGCCTACACAGATATCACAGTCATTATGTTTTAAAGAAACTTTACACTTTTGCTGCTGAAATCAGCCATGCTCCTCTCTGTATTCTTCCTTGAGAGAGGCAAGCTGTGCCTTCAGTGATGTGCAGCCTTCTGGGCAAACCCAGGGATAACAGGACAGGCATTTGTGGTATTTCCTTGATGATCTGTAGTTGTGGCAGGGTGTCTTTAAAGCTTGGTCTGTCCCCAGGGCATCCATCCCAAAAAGAATTTACTGAGTCCTTGGTTCAAGCATGTTGTGCTGGGCTCTTGCATGGTGCTTTTTGGCTGCAGTTCCAGTAGTTCTGTCCTGGAAAAGCTCATATCAAAGTCTTGTGGCAGCAGTTAAATAAGTTTAGAGACTTGCTGTAGCTTGAACTGGGTTGATGACAGAGCCAGGCATTCATAACCTCTCACTTTGTTTCACCTTCAGGTGTGCTGGAGCTGAATGTCTTAAAAGAAAAATCTCTAATGACTGATACTGCTGCCAGATGAAAGGTTAAGAAAAGACAAGAGACTGTCAGCTAAAGCTGCAAGTGTTAGCAACTGAGAGGTGCTCTTGGGTGGGAAAGGCTAAGCATTGCCCATGAGTTACAGACTGACAGCTTGGCAAGGGAGGTGGTCTCACAGGATCGTTCAGCCCTATCTTCTATGATTTTCTGCTGGAGGTTATTTCTGCTTTTAAGGAGAGGCTCTGCTCCCTATGTGATCTGAACACATTTCTGTACTGCGTACTCTTGCCCTCTCAAGGTGATAAACTAACAAAAGTTATCTGTCAAGACCCTTGGGCTCCTGAAGCAGGTAAAAGGGATGAATGAAGATGCATCTCATTTTTTTCAGCTCCACATAGTCTGAAGTCTCCACTCTGGGATGGAAGGGAGGAAGGCAAGAACAGATCTTTCCATATTGCCTCCCCTTGGCTCTGGCTCCAGAGCTCAATGACTGCTTTCTCTAGATCTTGGGATAATGAAGAACCATGTTGGGAAGCAGCCTGATGCACAGATGTGCTGATAGATGTGACAGTCCATAGGAGCCCACTACACCAGCTTTCTGCTTGGAGTTTGTTAATTTTAAATTTGTTTAATGACCTTAAATTGCAACTGACTTTAGGAGGATTAATGTGTTGTCTGGAGCCTCCTCAGCAGAGCTGTTTATCTGCAGAGAAGCAGATGCATCTTCATCTGCTAGCAAGGCTTCAGACCTGAAGCTGAATGCTTATGGGCAGTGTATTACTGTGGGGATGAGCTGCCCAGAAACACATTTTGGCTAGAAATTAAGGATGTCGAAATGTTCATTAGACCAAGCAGTTGTTCACAGCCTCCTGGGGAAGACAAATCCTGCTTATTTTCAGGGTAGAGCTTGCTTATTTCTTAGAGGCAGGGAGGAAGCCATGCAGCTGCCTGTGAGAGAGCTCAGTGTAAGGATATGTTTCCAGACTGGTGTCCCAGCCTTCCTACAGAGCCCCATGGCAGAATAAGATTCTTATTTCAAACCTTGTAGCCTTCTTTAGCATCGGTGAGGTGAAAGGTGCCTGGGGATTTTTGATGATGGCACACAGTGATAAATCTTCTGTTTCCCTGGGGAGGCACTTTGTCCCCACAGCCCTCTGTGCCCTGCTGTGCACTGTTAAGGTAGCAACATCCCACCTTGCTGGGCATGTTTGTGGTTGCAGAGGGAACAATGGAATGAGGATTTGCACATGTACAGGTCCACCTGCCTGTATGCTCTGTCTGCCAGTCTGAGGAGGTTACACTGCCCCTGTGTTTCCCAGTGTTCCTTTTGGACTGAGCATTTCCCATGGATGAGCCTGCCTCCTCTTCTGAGCTCCTCAGGTGCTTCTGGCCTTGGATGAGGCTTGCTCTCAATAGAAACACTCAGCTGTATGTGCAGGCCAGGTGCTGTGTCGCCTCCTGTGAGTGTGGTGGTGTTCCTGGTGACCTCAGTCAGAGCATTGCAGGAACATCTGCTAGGATATCTGGGTTTGGATGAAGGAATGCTCTCTAGCACCAAATTATTTTCCTGGACTTCTTTTTCTGTTTGGCAGTATATTGCTTTATTGCTCTTGGGTGAGGGCTCATCTTGCAGTGTTTTCTGCCTGAAACACCCCAGTCATGTATCATCCCTCTCTTTTTTGATGCTGCTGAGGGCAGGTGTGGGAGGCAGCCCCAGCCAAGGGCACTGCAGGGCTGTGGGTTCTGTGCCACCCCTGCACCTTGTCCCAAGGAGAGCAGAGGGATGCTTGGGACTCTGCCTGCACCTCACAAACCCCACCAAGCCTCCTCTTAAAAAATCCAGCAGTGGTTTCAAGAGGAAGCTAAGGATAAAACCCATTAGAATATACCAAGATGAGTCTGGTTTTCATTTTCATCATTTTTATAAGAGGTTGTAAGACTTTCAAAAATTCTCTTTTTATGTTGTCCATGACTTTTTTCACTAATTTGACACTCTGGGATGTTGTTTTACATTTCATTTTAGTCTCTAATCACAGAAAATTATAGCTGGCCGCACATGCTGGCTTTGCATTCTTGCATCTTGTTTATGTTCATTTGTACTAAGGGATAGCACTCACTGTGTCTGCCCAATTTATTTTTCTCTGCAGCAGCAGGAATTTCCAATACTCCGGAGCTTCATTACCATGTGCAGGAAACTAAATTCAAGGTTATCATATTTGAACTTTATGACTTCTTGATGTACAATGTTTTATTTATTTATTTAAAGTTTATTAAATCGTTCAAAAAAGAAGCCCTTTAGAAGAAGTGCATGATGTGTAGCTTATTAAGAAAACTTAATTTAATTTTGAGATTTAAGAAGCTTGAATTATGAATGTCCCAAATATTTGATTTCTGCCCTGAGATGTATGGAGGGGAGAGATGAGCTATTTGAGCCAATGCCTTGACTTCTCATGTCTATGAGCCAGTGAAAAGCATGTTTTCAGAGGGGGATGCATGCACAGATTTCTTGTAACGTTCTCCTTGGTGTGTTTTTGAGGTCTTTTTTTAATGTTAATTTTTTACCACGTGACCTTGCAAAACCTCCTTTTACTGATGTCTAGAAGATAAGGAATCTTTTTTCCTCCACTTTGATTAGTAACCATTTAATGAGTCCCTGCTGCTTGATTTTGGTTCTTGGTTTGTGTCTTGGTTTCAAAGACAGGTGTCTGCTAAGGAGGGCGGGAACCTCCCTTGGAATGGAAAATATTATCTCCTTCCCTCGGAATTATTAAAACTATGAAATTAAGGGGCTTTCAGGCAAATGTATGGGAGAAGGAACAATAATTCTTTGCTAGTATATATATGTATAAGAAGGCAAACAACACAATGATAACAACAAAGAGCAGAAAACCCAAAAGTCTCTTCCCGCTCTAAAGCCGTTTCCCCTTGGCTGCAGTTCCGGGCGCGGCCAGCAGGGGCGCTGCTGGCTCCCGGCCGGGCAGGGTGTGCGATGATTCCCCCGCGCCTGCAGGGGGCGCTGTGGCCGAGCTCAGAGCCCACACGGTAATAGCGGCAGGGTCGGGCACGCCCTGGGCACTGCAGCGCTGGCAGGAGCTCTGGGGGACATAGAGTGCTTAAAATTAGCAAAAAAGCCTGAGGCAGTGGCAGAAAGCAGCAGGGCTGGGTAGCAGCAGCCGGATTTCCGCAAGCCGCTGCCACACGCAGACGGGAGATGTGGCCTCCAGAAAAAGGGGAGGAGGTCGGGTCCCGAGTGTTTCCCCTGAGTGGATGGTGAGGGTACTTTGCAGTGAGGTAGGGTGTTAATAACGTCCCAGATCTTGTGGGCAAAGGCCTCAATCACGGTAGGAGGAAACAGTAACGGGCTGGGCTCAGCCGTGGCAGCAACTTGACCGTTCCTCCGATCCCGAGAGAGAGCTCAGAGCCGAGCCCAGCCCCTCAGTCCCACCCAAAATGTCAAACTATCTCTGTCCTTCCCGAAATAAAAGCCCCCAGCTAAGGGGCTGCAGCCAGCTGCACCCCTTCACCCCACCTTGGCCACTTCTTTTGTCTCTCTTCAGTACTGGTAGTTATTATCCCTTAGGCAGCAGATAGGAGAAAATTCCCTGAGAGAAAAAGAAAAATCCTAACATCCAACAGGTTCTTTTTAACAGTGAGACTGTTTCTTAATTCTGAACACAGCCTATGGTGATCAGAGCAAAATCTCCAGGTATTTTCTAGGGCTTGTACTTAACAGGAGCACCTTTGGTTTATATTTTAAAACCTTTTCTTAGATAAAAATCCCCATGAGATGGGTTTCTGCTGTAATTACCTCTTTCCACAGGAGATGGTCCTTTGACACTAAATCCACCCTTTGCTCTAACTCACAGCATTAAAGGTCATGTCCTTGCCAACATCTCCTAAAGCAGAAGAGCACTTTTTTGGATAGGTATAGTAAATATAATCTGCATTATTTTTTAGTAGTGCCTGAAATATTTTTTCTTCCTTTTTTCTTTTCTGTCCTTTTAGAAAGGTGCTATTTTAAAAAGCTTGATATTTAACTTATTCCAGCTGTTGGCCTGTGGGCTCCTGGAGTTGTTTCCGTGGTTTGTGTTGTTTTGCTGGCCTTGGGTCATTGATCAGTGTGGGTGGATGAGGGAAATGCCTGCGCACTGTGAGATCTGTGTGACCCACCAATGGAGTCTTTTTGGAAATCTGCTGGGTTCTGGAGTCACTGGAATTAGGGTTTTCTGCCTCGCTGTGGTTTGAGAAGCACCTCTTGGCTTTGCTGTGCCATTGTCCACATTCAGAATAAACTCACAACACTGCTCAAGAGAGCTGTTGTGCATCGATGTCTCCTTTTCTTGCTCATCGTCTAACAAATAAATAACAACTTGAGCACTGAATGATGCTGCTTTCAGAAGAAGCCTTCATGCATCCTCCTCCTCTGCGGGAAAATGCTGTTGAATGTTCTAATGAATGAGTTTATTTTGGTGCTGTGGAAAAGGCGTGGGTGGTGGCTGCTGGGGGGGTTGTGCTGGTGTGAATGGCTGTCTTGTAAAGCCTGTTGAGATGGCAGTGCTGACGTCTGTGTGTCCCCAGAGCAAGTGCACTATGGGCAGGGTTTGTGGAAATCTTACACTGCCCTGCTGGATTGCCCCAGCTGGATGCACAGGCAGCTGGGAGGAGCTGGAGACAGATGGCCTAAGTAAGGAGAGGGATGAACTGCCTGCATAGACCTCAGGATGGGGTTTCAGACCCCGGTTTGGACATGTGGTTCTGGTTGGAGCTGCTTGCATCAGGACAAGAACTGAGATTTTGTTTATCTTTGCAGTGTGCTCAGGTTTCTCATTATTTTATGATGCAGCCACAATTATTTCTGTAAGGCAGTTGTGCCCTGCATGTGCCACACCGACCTCATATCTGCATATGGAAGCCTAAAGGGTAGCATGGTTTAGTGGTGGGATTGGCCCTGCTGGGTTCATGGTTGAACTCAATGAGCTAAGATTTCTTTTTCAGCCTTAGTAATTCTGTAGTTCCCCCCTTCCTTGTTTTTCTGTGGCATGACCAGTTGTGCAGCCTGCCGAGGAGGGCCTGGTTGCTCCATGGTGTGGACCTACTGCCTGTGTCCAGCCCAGGGATGGAGCCCAGGGATCTCTTGCTGGTTCCCACCCTTTCATGCCTGGTGTGCAGCAGGTCGTGTGCTTGCATTACCTTGTGCAGCTTCCCATCAGTTACAGGAACTCCCAGCTTTTCTCCTCTGTAACATCACCAGGCGCTGATGAAGGATTAGTGAGGGATTTTAATTTAGCACAAATAATTGGATTAAGATGGAATTCGCTTCCCATTAGTTTTAAATGGCCAGTACAAATAGTTGGAGCTTGATTTTGCTCAAGCACAACAGGCCACAGTGCCACATGGAGCTGAGCAGGGCTGCCAGGCACTGCTGATCCATCAGCTGTTGGTTTCCTGATTTGTGTGTGCATGATGGGTGGTTAGACATGACAACCTGTTGCAGCAGCTTATAAAATTGAGACAAATGGTATCTTCAAATTAGATATATTTTATAAACCAGTTAAACCAGATAAACAAATTAAACCAATTTAAGCCTCGTCAACATGTAAGTACAGATTTGTGATGTCAAAACTCATTAGGTGATTCATTTACGAATTCTCATGTTTTGAAAAAGCACAGCCCAGAATGTGCAGTCACTCGCCCAATGAGGTGAAGGCTTTCATCCTTGGGAGAGTTATCTTAGTCTGTGTTCCAACCTCAGAGGAGAGCTGCCATTGGCAAACCAGCTCCAGTGACCCTCCAGCAGGGCTCCATCTATTCCCAGCTGGGTCTTTTCCAACTCCAGATAAGGTCAAATCAATCCTCCCTGGCTGGGCTCTGACCTTCTGCCCCAGCACAGCCACCACACAGAGATGCTGGGGGACTGGTCAGCATTCCATGCCTGAAGCCAGCCATGGCATGGCTGGGGTCAGTCTCAGGTCACATCCCTGGCAGAGCGCATGGACCTGCCGCGCAGCCATGTTGTTCCTTGAGATGTACAACCATACTAATCACCAATCATACTTTATCAGTCTCTTGCTCAATTTCTGTGATATTTTCACGTCTGTAGATTTCAACAAGAAAGGAGAAGTTCTGTGTGTGTTTCTGGCATTAAGGACATTGTCAAAAACGTGCTGATGGAAGGGCTGCAAGGAAAGCAGGAGAAATTCCTGGATGCAAAGGGCTCCCAGCAACCTGCTGTGCCTCAGGATGTCAGAAGCAGGAGGGCATTTCTCTGCTATGGGAGCACAATCATCACCCCCAGACTGTACCAAACAGGAGAACACAGACTTGTTTTACAGCCCAGGAGACACAGTGCATTCATTAGTGGTCTGTTCATGGCTATCTCATCTCTTTGCTGGAATCTTTCTTCTTCTAAAACTTAGCTTAAATCTCCTTGAAGGAAGATATTTTTTGTAGTACCAGCAGCCTGCTAATTTTTTCCAAGTAGCTTCAAAGCAGTGCCTTAAACAGTCTTACTTGCAGTCAGCATTTGTCCTGGGGATGAATTTTACAATGGGTGCTTTGTAAAACTGTTTAGCATGTGGAAGATCTTAGCTTTTTTATCTCTTTCTTATGCACCGCTTCATTAGATTTTTTTTTTCTCTTATCATTTCTGTTTAAGGGTTTGTGAGCTGATCCCTTTATTTTTGGAATAGAATACCAAATAAACAGTGATTAGCATGAAATATGACTCATGGCTTCCTAAAGGATGTGCTTTAGAACTGGTAAACAGTTGTAATTGCTGTTAGATGAAAGTAGCAAATTGAATACATTCTCATAATAATTATAAAGAGATAGATAGACTATTCTTTCTCCCAAATCTAATTGGGATTAGTACAGTGTTTGGTTTTCCTAGTAGAGGATGATCTGTGTGAAAGTTAAATGTAGTTATAAATGTATTCATAAAAGCTGAGATTAGGTGGAAGAAATCTCCTTCTACACAGAGGCCAAGGAAGTAACTATAGTGTGGGATCTTTCTGAGGAGAAAGAATTGAATATAATATTCTATGGCCTGGAGATCATCTCACCTGGAGTGGTGTTACATATTTGCTGAGATTGGGGCCAAACTAATAAGGATTTGTTTTCAGGAGACCCTAAGCATAAGTGTTTGAAAAATCCTGAAATCTCTTCTGTTTCTGCCAGCACAGCTGAGAAAGGGTAGGAGTAGGGTGTTTTTGCAGTATTACTAATTTAAATCAGAAATCATAAAAGAAATAATAATACTGAGTAATTCATTACAGAAAACTCTATACTTCTCTTGATGCAGCTGCATACTGCTTTACAAATCATTGGTTCCTCTGAATCCAGTTAAATCTTAGGGAAGAACCTAGGATATCTGTATGCTTTGGGCATTCGTCAGCAGCTCTGTGCAGTGTGTGGGGGTCTGTCAAAGAGATCTACCAAGAAGAGGTGTCAGGTCTGTTCTCACTTTTCCTTTGGCTAGGTCTGGCTTAGGGCTTTTCAGACATGAGTCTCTGCTGGAGCTGTCAGGTGCCTTCACTGCCCTGTGCACTGAGCCCCGGGGATGCTCTGGGGGATGGCCTCCAGCATCCCAGCCCTGACGGGCATGTTGTGTGTGTGCTGTTCACCTGAAGTGACAGCCCAGAGGAGGAGGAGGAGGTGCTGTCCCTCTTTGCCAGTGTGACATCCTGCCACACTGTGCTCTGTGCACACGTGTTCCAGCAAGCCTGGAGGAAGGCAGGAAGGGACATGGGAGTGTTCGCAGGGAGCTTTTCCTGCTCTTTGCTGTTGTTAAGGGACTGAAATTGCTTTCCAGCTACAGGTGGATTTGGGTTCTCTGAGGTTGCCCAGCAGTAAATCACTGTGTCAGAGCCATGCAGGCAGCATTGATGTGATCAGTGCTGGGTGTTTCATCAAACAGCACAGGTGGGGAATGGACAGGACAGCAGCGCTTCTTCCCTCAGATGCACCATTCAGGATGTTACCTATGGGGAGAAATTCCACATGTGCCTGTGGATTGCTGCTGTTTCCTAGTGCTGGCAGCACCCAGCTTATTGCTTTGCCATGCCAAACAGCGGCCAGAGGCTCTGCAGTCAGCTTCTTAACAAGGAAATGATTTTAAAAGAGCCCGTTTTGTAGCTAAACTTAGTACCCTTGGATGCCGTCCAAAACTCTGCAGCAATAACGCAACAAATACGACTGTTTTAAAGTACATTAAATATGCAGGTTGGCTTATGGTAGCTAAGCTCTTGCAGACAAAGAGTAGGTGAAAAACACTGACTTGCATTGTGTGTGTATATATGGGGTGGTTAATCATTTGCAAATAAACATCTACATGGGGAAAAAATAATAAAACAAACCGTCAAATTGCAATGTTACAGAAATGTATTCTTGGCAAGAGTTCTTTCACTTCTAAACTGAAATTCTTACTCAAATCTGAGCTGTAAAATACAGAAAAGGAAAAAAGAAATGATAAGCCTGTTTTAGTTAAACAAAAGAAATGGATTCAGCATTTGCTAGGGGCAGATTTTGAAGAGAAACTCAGGCTGAAACTAGCACAGGAATCCTAATTAGCTTGTTTTCCTAACAATAGCATCGTCTTTCCAAATGAACAGGGGCGTACAACTGAGTCATTTTTAGCAGAGTGATGGTTTGGTTCTGAGGCACAATCTGATGAATCTGCACTTAGAGCATTCCCAAAACTCTGGGAATCCTGATGCGATTCTTCCAGATTTCACCTTCTTAAGTGCATGGATGAACACTGATTCACCTGAGTGTTCAAAAATAACAAAATAACAGCCGTTGGGCTCAAACTGATAGCAGGCAGATGATTCAGGTTTTTGAAGGTTATTTGTATCAAGGCACATATTAAAAAAGGAAAAAAAAGACCTCATAGCTATTAGTAATTTTTGTATGTGGCTATTAATAGGGATTTTAGTGTATGTTTTCCTAAAAATACCAGGACCAACCTCCAGAGAAACAACTCTCCAGCCCAGCTCTGTTGGATGGGCTTGGTCTGAATGCAGTCTTTTAAACTGATTTAAGCAAACAGCTTGCAGATTTGCTGTACCATTTTTATGGTACTGAGGTGAAGTACTTCTTCTTAATTAAACAGTTATTTGAGGGAAAATGGGTATTTCTAGGCCAGCTCAAACCACATAAATGTAAATGTCTTGTGCAGATGTAGGTATGTATTATTTTCATTTTCTGCTATGGGTTATGTGGCATTTGTAGCTTTATAAATATTTGCTGAGAGCTTATGGGTCAGGACCAGAAGTTGGGTCAGCAGGGGGATGCAAGCAGTGGGCAGAGGTTGAAAGGGAGGAGGTGGGTGAAGCTTGCTCTAATAGCTGGAAGATTGCTAGCTGCAGTCTGAACTCGTGGTGGGGATTTGGATCGCCTCAATGCCAGCTGGACTCTAATCTTCTGCAGCATCCTTGTAGCCAAACAAGGGAGATGGGTGGGCTGCAAGATGGGGGGGAACTGGCTGGATCATCATATGCAAAGGAGAGTTGTTAAAGGTTCTATTTCAAGTGGGAATCCTTTGGGGTGGGTAGAGGGACCAGCACTGTTTAGCAGCTCCATGGTTTTAGAGCTGATGGAGGCAGGGTTTGGTCTTTTCCTTTTGTACTGAAGATCTAGTTGCTTTAATTACCCTCTCAGCCTAGCTAACGTGTGCAGAGAGGATATTTTCTAGTTTGTATTTGTTTGAGATTGAGAAGTTACTTAGGAGCTGGGAAAAAAGAGAAATTTGGAAGTGATGGTGATATATATTCCTCTCAGACCCTTCTTAGAGCCTTGTAGTAATAAAAATGATCAGCAGACCTGACCCCAGGCCCTGTGACCCAGGAGGAGCAGGGTTCCATCTTCAATATGGGGATATGAACATTGACTTCTGGAGCAGTCACAGTAAGCACCTCATGAACTCCTATATTGAACTGCAGCTGATTCCAGTAGGAAATGCACCCCTGTTAGCATTTAGAAATGCTGAGCTAAAGTTTGGAAATCTCGTCTGTTGCAACTGGAGACAAACCTGTCAGCTTTGCTTTACCTACATTTATGTACCTTTCATTGAGGCAGTTTGAAATGTAGGTATGTCACTAATAGACTGATAAAGCACAAATGGCAATCATCAGATTCAGCTGATTAAAGGATGCAGAATCTGGCCACTGTATTAACAGTTTTCCCAACAGAAGCCATTGTCTCTGTGGGTTCTGTGGGGTGACATAGGCTGGGTTATGCTGTTGTTTTATTTTGGTCTGGACCTGTGGTCACACTGTGACAAGAGCATGGTCATCTGATAATTGTAAGTAATATGTCTTCTTCTTATTCCAAGTCCACTTTTCTAGGGTAAGACTATTGCTGGTGGCAGAGCCAAGGTTTGTGAGAGGTGCCTGGCAGTGGGTGCTGCTTAGAGAGCCTGGGGTGGAGGGGAGGCTGTGCTCCCCAGGAGGATGGGGACAAACACAGCATTTTATACGAGGAGTGAGGAGTGAACAGCTCATTCCCAGCAGTGAATCTTGAAGTGAGGCTGAAGTGCCTGGCAGATGCCTCTGTGTTTGGTGTGGTGTTGAGGTTTTTAACAGCCAAACAATAAAATGTAATGTTTGAAGGGACTGGGAGCGGATTGATTTTTATTCCTTCAGAATGTTTTCTTGGCTGCTGTTTCAAGACATTAGAGTTGTGTGGGTTCTTTAGGACTGTATGGCCTGAATGAGCTTTGCTTACTATAGGAATGGTGACAGGAAAAGGATTTTAGGAAAGGTAGGTTTTAAATGAAGGTGCCTTAATGAAGCTTATGCAAGTGCTGTGTTATGACCTGAGCTTCTTACATTTGTTCAAGATCTCAGAGAAATTTGCAGAAGTGCTCAGGCAGGTCCTTTCATGTTTTATTTCAAGTCTGACTTCTCTATCAGTGTGTTTCAATGTGGGCAGGCAGTCACTGAAGCAGAAGGGAGGAAGAATAGGTTCACTGTCTAATTGGTGATATTTGCAAAATAGGAACCTCATTTTGTATTTTCAGCTTTGGCCTGGGCTTGGCTTCTGCTTTTCTGACGCAGCTTTTCTGTGTCCAGAAGGAACCTGCCGCAGTGTTTTCATGTTAAAATTTCTGGTTTAGACAAAAACCAGTTCTCTTGCTTGGAAGTCAGGGTGTTGCTCCCTCTGGGGAAGCCTGTTATCTGGCTACAAGCTAGTACATGATGGAGGCGTGCTGGAGAGTGGTAGTACACTAAATGCTGCAGCTGTAATTGAACCATACCAAGCATCACCTGCTTTTAAGTTATTAATGAGTTTGAACTATTTATAAGCAGGAGCAGTGTGAAAAGAGAGGGCTTGTTTGCCTCTGGAAGAAAGTCCTATTAAGGTCTAGGAGCATGCATTTATGTTGTATATTCTGATAATGCAAAGTCTAGAAGGGATGGCACCATGGGTCTGGCACTCAAGTGTGTGGGTAAGACACCTGGCACCAGGGGAGCCCCAGCATCCATCATCATTTAAGCATCCTCAGCTTCCTCCTCACTCCTCAGGAGGACACACTGCCTTTAACCATTTCATGGAATGTTAAAATGACTCCAGCTAGTTGCCACACTTGGGTGATTGGATTGAGGTGTCCACCACTGCCAGAAATATTGCACTGCTCAGCTGACCCTGCTGCTGCTGAGTGGCCCTGACTTACAGTGACTTGGGGAACATCTCCAGAATGGCACAGGATAGGACATGGTGCTTTGTATCCCACAGTCTGGAGGAATTGTCAAGGAGGCATTTTGTCCTCTCCATTTCAAGAACTTGCTGCAAACTGCCTGATGACATTTGGTCAAATAAAAAACTCATGGGTAATAGTATAGGTAGGTTTTGGTTTCCAAACAAGAAAATAAGAGGATGAAAAACAATGGTACAGATCAGATTTCAGTGGGGAATAGACTGCTGTTAGTGTTCTCAGATGTGGCTTGATCTCAAAGAAAACAGATCTTCTCTTCATCATTTTAAACCAATTTCATGCTTCGGCAGTTCTACCCACTCCTGTCATCTCAGCACCATGGGTTGCAAATGGGACCCGTGCAACTTGCAGGAGGTGAGGCATTGCTGTGACACCCTCCCTGCACTCAGCCCTGTGGATTATATGGAGCTAGAAAGGACAAGCAAAGTTTCTTTTGATCTCCACAAAATTGAGACCTTAAATTGGGCTGTTTAAAAGATTGCAACGTCTTATAAATCATGTATTGGAGCAAAAATAGCGACTGCTTGTCTGACTTCAGGGATTTAACTGTGAGGCTGTGACCTCTAGAGGCTAAGAATAAGCAAACAGCTTTCCATCACTCCCTGCTCCAACAGAGATGTGTTCCTGTGGTGACACGTTTTTGTAGCATCTCATGAACTCTTGTTTCACATGGTGATTCCTCTAGCTTTGGAAATGTAATTATAGTGCACCATAAATTTTTTACTTTTGGCAAGATTATTAGAGATGGCCATTTTGTTTGCAGAGATGATTTTTATAGCTGTTCTTAAACTAATACCTTAAATTGGCAGTGGACTTCTAGTAATACTTGTGCCTAAAGTGCCACGTGGATCTTTTTGCATGTGCATATTTAAGTGCATGTTACGTTAGATTTAACTTTAAGTAAGCTCTGCTGCTGCAGTGGGGCCATTTCTGGGATGTAATAAGCAGCCACAATTTGTTGTCATTGGCATTGCACACCAGGGAAGCAGGGAATTGCTGCTCTAGCTGAAAGCACTGTGTCCAGTGTGGCTTAGCTTACAAGTTCAGATGGAGTCACAGATGGTGCTGCTGATACAGCCATGGGTCTTATTGCAGACAGTGAGTGCTGGGGATGGAGCCTTGTACACCGTAAATAACCAGCAAAGTGGTCTTGATTCCTGTCTGTGGTGTTTGCAGCAAAACATTGCAGGTTTTCTTTGGTGTATAGTTTAATGTTTGAAGCTTTCATTTGCTTTCTGTCTGTTTTCAAGGTGTTAATGGGATAGTCCCCATGCTCACCCAGCAGTAAACAGAGAATTGCTAAATGGGATCAGATCCATGGTGGTTCAGAGCAATGTGCAGACAGACCACAACCTAGACCCAGGAAGATAAGTAACTTGCAAGATCTGAAACCACAGTCTTTGTTCCAAAGACTATTGGATTTTGTGGCAAGCCCAGAGATCCTGGCGATGCCCAGGGGTGGCAGATGCCTCTGTCACACCTGTGGACATCCTTGCCTCCCCCCTCTGCCTCCAGCATTGAGTTCTACTATAACCCTACATGCTGGGGTGAGAAATAAAGTTGTTGATGTTTTTTGGTTTGTTTGTTTTTTTTTTACTGTTTAATAAAAGTATGTTGTAATTTCAGGGCTGTAGCTGCTCCTAGCTGACCTCATTGCTGCTATTACTTGAGGTGCTGCAGACTGAGCTGGATGCCTGTGAAAGTACCCTGAGGCTGCTCTTTCAGTCTGCTCTCTTTGCAAGGGGGAAGGTGGTAGAAAAAGGGAATCTCTGCATTTAAGGGTGGGGGATCCAGTTTTAGTTGCTCTTTTGATTAATTTAGCGTGTGCAACCCCTTCTCCTTTCCTGGTTGTGATGGGGAAGGACTTCTTCCTCTTCATGGCTGTCTGAGGTTCATGAGGAACCCATGTGCCTTTGGGGTGACACGGTGCAAGGGGCAGTACTTTGATCATGGTGATTTTTCTTGAAACAAAGACCTTCCTTGCATAAGCAGTGGGGTGCTTGCCCTGTTGCTTCATGAAACCCATGGTCTAGCAGATGGCGGTGCTCTGTCCTTTGGTTATTGCCTAAATGCAGTGGGGTTGATTTGGTGATCATTTTTCTTCTCTTGATTTATGCTTGTGAACTTTTCTACTGTCTGGGTTTTTCTTGGTTTTCGTTTAGTCTTTTTTTTTTTTTTTTGTTAATGATATTATTCTTTTATTCTCAGCCTATTTTAAGGCTTAAATTGTTCAACGTGCCATGACAGGAGTTTCAAAGAGCATCACAGAAGGCCACTGTTTTCTTGATTCTCTTAGTCCAGATGCAGAGCAGCATCTTTCACTTCCCTCTGCAGTCATGCTGGCCCCAGCACACCTGGAGTGAAGGTCTCCTCCCTGGTGGGGCAGGTGAGCAGAGTGTTTCAAAGCAAGGGTCTGCTGTGCAGTTTGGAGAGTCACACAGATTGCACAGAGGATCTTGGAATAAATGGGAATTATGGACTAAGTAGGTTTATAAGAATTAGAAAACCATAATGAATATCCAAATAGCTTTGTAATGTGGTGTTGCCATAGAAACAGAGTTTGTACAGCACCTCATCATCAGAATTGTGCCAATACTGTCTCCTACTTCACCCAGTTGTAGAGCTGTTTTAAGCAGCTGAGAGCCCTTGGCTTGAAGTATCATGGGGGGTTTTCCAAGCAAGTTAGCAAAGAGAACACCCAGCTGGCCTGAAGTCAGCCTGGAGCACAGGGGAACCCCGGGGTGCTTTAGCTTTGGGGAACATGGGTGCAGTGTGGCAAGGGCTGGGATTCCCCTGATGTTGCTGGTCCACCCTCAGCTGTATCAGCTCACCAGGTGGGATTGGTGATGGCTCCTTTGGTCCATGGGACTGCTGTCTGCGAGGAACACAGTCTCCTCCTTCCTAACACTGAGCTCAGAGCCTGTGGCTTGGAGCGTTCATGGCTGTGGTCATTATCAGTATGTGCAAATGAGGCTGGGCATTTTCTCTGTGCAAATGGACCCGTGGAGAGATGCCTCATTTTATTTTACAGATGGTGCTAAACCATGGTTTTCCCACACCCACCCTTTCTTCCCTGCCTCCACTCAGGGTGAGTGATAGCTGAAGGAAGCAGCATGCAACTCCGTGACAAAGTGGGGTATAAGCATTCTGTGAAACGTGCTCCAAGTGCAATATTCAGCCTCCCAAAATAAACTGTGAAGGAAGCCCGTTCAGGGGCAGGCAGTGAGAGCAAACATCTGAGGAAAATACAAAAGCTGCCTGGAGAGTCCCCAGGGCTGTGCTCTGTGGAGGGGCTCAGGGCACCACAGGAGCAGTGCTGAGTACCCGTGGGGTCTCTCTCTTAACAAAAAACACAGCAACCCCCCTTGTGCTGCAGAGACTTGATTAAACAACAGCATGTGGTTCTTGTGCTTCATGGTGATAGCTGAGTGCCAGATGATGGGATGTAGCAGAGCTTTCCTCATGTAAGCGCTAGTACTGTGCTGTGAAAACGAGACTGGCATTAAAAACAATCCTCCCAATTAATACTGGTAGTTGAGTGCTCTGGGTTCTTATGTATGAAATTAAACATTGTGCGTCTGATGTAAAATGCTTGCAAGACAGGTAATTAATAACATTAGAAACTAATTAACTGGAAGTCCCATGTATCTGATGATGACTACGTGAGCAGACTTGATTTGAAAATCGCTCTGGATGTTGGGGAGAGGACTGGGGCTTTTATTCTCTCAGGTATGGAGGGGACAAGCCCAAGCAAGGGCTTGGTGCTGTTCTAGGCTTGTTGTAACCTTTCATTTTCCTCACCTGGAAACACAGGGATGAGCGAGTTAGCAAACAAGTTCATGCTTCCGTGTTTTCCAGTCCCAGTGACAAAGATCCAGTGGGAACTGGTGGCTGACCCCTGGGAGGAGGATGTAGCAGGTCTGGGAGTGGGTTTGTGCTAGTGAGGTGGTGCCTGCCTTGGCCCATTGCTCCCCTGTGCCCAGGTGACACTGAGTGACGTCTGCCAGGGCCACAGAGGCAATGCTGTGCTTCCAGCCTAATTAGCAGCAAAACAACCTCCAGCCAGGAATGCTTTGGCTTTTCCCACATTCCTGCTTCCATCCAGCAGTAGCAGCACAAGGGTGGATGTGTCTTCAGTGGGAAAGGGCTCAGTGGCACCTTCTCATCCCCATAACACATTCCTGGAGATCTGCTGCCTTGTTTCTTCATTGGATTTGGCATTGGTCAATTCAGGATGGATTTTGGGGGGAAAAAGCCCTAGAGGTTAGCAACTCCGTGCTCTTGCTCTGCTGTGCTCCAGGCCCCTTTTTTAGTTGGCAGTATCATCTTCAGTCTGGGATGTGGGGCTTTGGAGATGCTGTGGAGGATGGGAGTGATCTGCAGGGGAGAGTGCAACATGCCCAATCAGTAGGATTTGGGCACCTTGCTGCAGAGAAGTGATTAAGTTGTTCCTTACCATCCCTGCCTGCAGGTCCTGTGTGTCAAGCAAAGATATTTCAGGTTTAGGTGCTACTTTTAATGCAAACCCCTCAATATGAGCACTTGGAAACCCTGATGGAAAAGGGCCAGAGACCTCAAACCAGTGAGGCCATGGGGAAAAGTTAAAAGGGGAAAAATGTAAGAGTGAGCTGTGTCTGCTTTTGCCTGGTTTGGAATGTTCTCCCAGCCATGTGGGATACCGCAGGCTGCTCCCTGCACTGCCAGTGCAAAGTGGCAGTTTGAAAGTGCCAAGAGGGAGGGAGACTCTTTGGAGCTTTTTGTTGCCCTTCTGACAGGTAGTAAACAGGGCTCTCTTCTCATTATTACTAAATCAAAACTCTATTGATTCCTTCTGTGAAAATCCAGTGTGACATAAAATGTTTTATTTATGCATTTAACCCGGGCTTACTGCAAAAATGCAGTTTTTGTAAATAAATGAAATTAAATTCATTGCCAAGCCAGAGGCTCTAAAAACGGTCCAGCTCTCCCTGGTGTCTCCTGGTCGATGGGAGGCTCAGTCATGCTGGCTGATCCCAGCAGAGTTATGGGGCTGCCTTGGGCACCACTGGTGTGGGAACAGGATCCAGCTCTATGACCAGTGTCAGGACCAAAAGCAGCCATGTCCTTGTCTGTCCCTTGTCACTGCACTTCCTCCAGGAGCTTAGAAGCTAGCAAAGTGCTAAAACACCTTTCTATTCCAAAGAGTATTCCCCTTCTGCTCCAGAAGAAGGAAGCAAAATGCAAAAGGTTTTGAAAATAAAACACTACTCAGCAACACATCTCTACCCACTTTGCAGCTGTGTTCTGCAAGGGACATGCCAAAAGAAGGAAAGCAGGTCACTGATGCTGTGTGCTGCTGCTGTACTCATGGGCTGCCAGGGGAAATGACCCCACCATGGGTTTGGTGAGCAGGAATGTCCAGAGTTACTGGGACCAGTTCAGACCCTGCAGCTGATCTGATGCTGGGGTGGTCATGCAGGGCACTGAAGGTAAGGGCAGTGTGGCACTGCTCATCAGCACAGCATTAACTGTAGTTGTTTAATGTGGTGATTGTTCAGATGTCTAACGTGGCAATTAGCCCCATTTGGGTTTTCAGTGATAGGGTTACAAGTTCTTTCCTTCTGCCATGGAGTATTCAGCATTTCCAGTCTCCTGGTGCTCCCAGGTACTGCAGTGCTCCTGCATCTCAGAAATAGTGCAGGGCAAGGTGAGCTGCTGGCACAGAGGTGCTGCTGGACTGCCATCCAGTCAGAAATCCAGATTGTCACTGGTGCTGTCTCCAGCTCAGCTCCTGAAGTATGTGGTGTTCTCCTTCCAGCAGGGACCTGTGTGGCTTGACCTGCAGTGCTCTATCTAATGCTTTGGATGAAACTCTCATAACAAGAATGAGTTTTGAACCAGAGAATGGCCCATGGTTAAAACCCACTGTGATGTGCCAGATGTCCTTAGCTGCTACAAAACCATCACCGATAAGTTATCTGGGATCATGTCCCTTGATTAAGACCCTGGGATAGGAGACAAAATACATCCCCTGGTGCTGAAAGAGAAAGCTATTGATTTTTCTTCCACTGGGTGAGATTGGTTTCTGGGTTTTGATGGATGACAGGTTGAAGTGTAACATAATCCCCAAGCTGTGGGGGTTTGGTGTTCTCTGGGACCAGTGCCATCTTATTCCCAAAGCTATCAGGACTGTCAGGCTGCTCCAGAGTGGATTGCTCCACAGTGCTGCCCTGCTCTGGCGAGGGGAGAGGGGGGCATCCAACAGCAGCTTTGCAATGGAATGCTTAATTAGCAGAACACTTAAATGTGAGCATCAGATTAAAAAGCTGGGGCTGAGAAGTACCATGGCTCTCAGTCAGGGGAGGGGAAAATGCACTAGATTTAAGGAAATAGGCTGTAGAGTGCCAGCAGCTTTGTCTGGGTGTTTGCTTGTCCCTCCATGCAAGACCTGGCAGGGGGAGGCTCTGCTTCTGCAGGAAATACTGGCTTGTCCCACTCCCCTGCTCAGGTCTGCTCCAGGAGTCCCCTCATGGCATCTTCTGCTCTTCATCCTCCAGGTTCCAGAAATGCAAGAACAACATTAGGAACATGGTGCTCTCTATAAGCTGGAGGCAGCTACACAAGGAATTTGGGGAGAAATGAGTTGTTCCTGGTACCTCAGGGGTTCTGGGCTGTAGCCCAGTGCTGAGCAGCCTCAGGGCTGCACTCCACCCTTCAGGTGGGCTCAGGACATGGGGCCCTGGGGGACCCAGGGAAGAGAGTCTGGGTAGGCAAGTCCCTGCAGAGGTATTTTTGATGGGGCTTGTGCCACTTGGCTGATGAACATACTCACTTGGGGAGGTTTCTGGAGGAAAAAGAATCAGAGAATTGGTTCCAAGCCAGGTGAACTCTGGTGAGAACAGTTTCCCACAGTTCTTCATCATTTAAAAACAGTTTCTTTAGATAAAGTTGCTTCTAAGGCTTCCTGATTTTTATCAGGAAAGCAAGCCGACTTTTTCCTCGTTTTAAAACTAAAACTGGAAGAAGAAAAATAGCTGCTGACAGTAATGCTTGTCATGGGAAAGCAAAACAGAAGTGCAAGAGATGAAGCTGCAAGTAGGTGTGTGCCAAGCACCCTGACACTTCCAGCAGCCCCTGCCTCTATGGGTAGGGATGCTGGACCACTGGTATCCATCCCAGGTGAAGGGTTGCTACCTCCTCTCCTCCAGAAAACCTGTTCTTTGAGAGGGGCAAAGCTGCTGACAGACACATCAGGAAAGACACCAGTGCTGAGAAATGCTGTCTGTTGACTGGGAGTTTACAGAGCAAGATCAAGTGTATGTTAGTTGCTGCTTCATGCCCGGAGGCAGGGAGCTTCAAAGTGAGTTATACAAGAATTGCATGTCCATGCCGTGAGGGTGGCTGCTGGAAGGAGCCTTCCTCCACTCCCTCCCTGGCAGCCCTTCAGGCAAGAGCAGGGCTGGCTGCAGAAGAAGCACTAATTCAGCCCTGGGGCAGCAATGCTGTGGCCAGTGACAACAGCTTGGCTGGACATGGTTGAGTGGAAATGCTGAAGCGTAAGAGAACAGGGGAAAACGTTGCACTGGAGATGCATTCTCACTGTGGTGTCGGGCTGTGTCCCCCTGGGGGGCTTCCCTGACCTTCCCTCCCATTCCTGCATGTGTACCCACACGTGTCCCCATGCACCAATGTTCTGTGCTTTCTGTTATTCCAAGGCTTCTCCTTGGACACCTCTATCTGCCCTGGGCTGCTGGCAGTGATCAGGACTGTGCTGTGGCAGCGATGGAGGCCAGCCCCAGGGCAGGGAGCAGTGTCAGGGGTGGCTGCATCCTGCACAGCACTGAGGTCCTGTGGCAGATCCCACTGCTCTGAGCTTTATGCTTTGTGCTCTGAACAGGCTTTATGCTCCCACAGGGATGCAGAACCCTGACCTGGCAAGGTCTGCCTTTGCCTCTCTTTATTCTGTTGAAGGTTTCACCTTTTTTCCCAGCACTGCTCTTTTGCTAGAGGAGTCTCCTGTATAAAATCTCAGTGTTTACCTCAGTGGTGGGAGAAGTCTCCAGAGGACATCTGGAGCAGAGGGTCTAGGTGGTCCTTTGCCCTGGGCTGTTCCTAAAACATTTATGGCACCAAAGGGTAGGGCTGTCCTGCAGAACCAGGAGCAACAGGCATCAGAGAGAAGAGCACTGCAGCAAGACTGCATCCACCGTGATTCCCTGTGCACTGTGATAAGCTGTCTTGATTTCTTTGTGAATTATTTAAAATGCAGGAATTGCAAACAGAACTCTGGCTGGTTTTGTTGTGTGCACAGGCTAGATTAGAGCAGGAAGCTTCATTACAGTGAGCTTAGAAGTCTTCAAAGACTTGGATGTATTTTCCCCTTCATTGATAAGCAATATTGATTTCAGCAGTGGTTCCCTGCTGCTCTTGGCCACAGGAGTGTGGTACTCCTGCAGACCCAGAATTGTGCATTAGCACAAAATTGTGCACTTAGTGTTGAGCAAACTAAGTTTTTTTTAACGCAGGCTGTCAATTCACTTGTGGGAGAGAGGGTTCAGAAGATTTTAATGGCGAGATGTGTATTTTTGTGTGTCTGGTAAGACCATCAGAACTGCTGCATCATATTGCTGCCCCTCATTCTGGCTGCCAGAGTGCTGCTCATCTCAGTGAAGAGAAAAGCAGGTTATCTCAAACCTTCCCTATTCCTGTAGAGAGCTCTTCCCATGTTGAAGGACTGTTTTCCTGCTGTCTCTTTGCTGAAAACAATGCTCTAGGTAACATGCTGCTTCCAGTGAAATCTTTCTGCTTTTAAAAGCCTAACATTTTATCACATATTCTGGTGCTAAAAAAAAAAAAAAAAAAAAGCAAGCTTGCCTCCTTTTTACTGGCCACCTAAATGCAGGATTTTGCTGTTTTTTGAAAAGGGATTGAGCATCCTGCTACCAAGAAGAGCATCCAGGTGCCAGTGACAGAAAAGAATATGATGGTCTTAAAGGGGTTAGGAGAGATAGGAGAAAAAAATGATTCTCTGGCCCACACAGGCTCTTGACATAATTAAGGCAGGCAGCTGACAACACTGAGCTCATGGTGTGGAGTAAACCAGACTGATGAAAAGCCATGGTTATAAACATTGCCATTATGCAGATTCATGTGTGAAGATTTATCCTAATCAACTATTCCTTCTATATCCCATCAGTGGCACTCACCCAGGTTTGGTGATGCAGCCAGACAGTGTGTAAGGCTGTGGTCTGTGTGCCTAGAGAAAAATAGTTCCCATGGTTCACACATGGTGCCACTGCTTTTTTTGCCTGCTTGTACTTCTTACTTTTTTTCAGAAGCAACGTAACAAGACAAAGGTTTAAAAAAATTAGTGCTCAACTTCCTTTGCTGCAGAATGCGCTTCCCTTTGTTGTGATTCAGAAGTTACCCAGAAAAGTATCACTAAAATAGGGTGTACCTGATAATACAAGGTCATAAATACCCACTCATGCACATCTGGATGCTGGAGTGTTGACAGCACTGTGAAGAGCTGTGGGAGCTGCTCCCACTGAACTCCTGTGAGTTAAAATCTACCCAGAGTTGGGATTGCAGGAGCATATTGGAGGTGCCTGCTGATCAGCTGTTAATGGGCTCAGCCAAGTTGAAATTCAGCCTCTTATTTGAGCTCTTGGACTATTCTCAAAGAGATTTGAGTTCTATGAGGATTTAAGCTCAAATTGGATCATGATTTGCATGACTGATAATGTGTGTATGATGCTTCACATAGCAGCATCCACGACCTGAGCTCACACGCAACAGCTTTTCCCTGTGAAATATGTTTGACTGTAATATTAAAATCACAGGAATGAGGGAGCAGCAACTTCTTTTGTATCTTGAGTTCTTTGAATTCACTTGAATCACATTGAATTTTTGGTCGTTTTTTCCATTTTTCATTTCCAGAGTGACAAAGACCCAAATGTTTTATAGCTGGAAAGCCAGATGCCAAAAGCTGAAACTATAAGAAAGTACAATATTGTGAGTTGTGTCATGAAACCACATGAATATCAATGCTGAATCCTGATTTTCTTCTCCTCTACTCACTTAAACCCAAATTAACCCTCTTAATCTGCTTCAGGCTAGCATGAGATGGGCCCTGAATTAGGCTGTTTCAGCCTGAAGGGGCTCTCATGTTTGCACAGGGTTTGGAAATGTCACATTCTTGGATGCTCCTATCTGCATCCAAGTTTCTTTGGCATTGATCTTGCCCTTCTGCCGCTCAGAGATCCAGGCTTGAAGTTTTATCGTTGATTTTGGTTAATTAAAAATTGGCTTCACTAGTGCATGATATTAAGTGAAAAGCACACACACTTCACGCCATGGTCGCTAAATATTTCATGTTATCCCTGGATTGTTTCAATATTTTATGATTACCTTTGTAACTTAGTTATGTTTGCTGCAGCTGGAGGGGATTAGAGCCCTTCTCTCCCTTCAGCTGGCTTGTTCTTTGCAGTCAAGTTGTGAACAGTTCTGTTTGTTTTTCTGCTGGTAAGTCTCGATGAGAGGTGATGATTAAATAGAATTATGATGATGGAAATGTTGACAGCCAACAGTCAACATTGATGGCAAAGCTCTGTAGCAGGCATTTTGTACTAGAGTGTAGTAAATCAAAGGAAATAATTAAGAGCAGGTTATTTAAAGGTGAGTTGGGTGAAGCCAAGAAATACTGATGACCTTGCAACCTTTTGGTGCTGTTCAGATTGGCTGGAAAGAAGGAGGTTTGGGGAATGGATGTGCATCCTCTGCAGGTACAGGCCAGGTGCAGGGAGCTGAGGGACAACAACCAATTGCAGCTTCACCTTTAAAGAGCTTTGTCTCCTGTTTCTGGCTGGTGTGTTTTGAGGCCAGTGCTTCAAAGTCCACTTTATCTTTTATTCACAAATGCTGATGTGTTTAAATGAATGGTGCAGTGCAGTTGCTATAAATAAGCAAGTGTCAATATGAGACTTTAGCAGATGAAAGGCTTGTTGATGGGAGCCAGGCCTGATAATGGCTCTGCAGGTTCTCTCAGAAGTCTGCAGGTCAAAGCAGAGGAATCAGGCTTGCCATCTCTTGCAGGAACTTTCTCATCTTGGTGGTGGTGCTTGCTCTGTGCAGCATGAAATAGCAAAATAATGGAGAAACCATTTATTGTTATTCTTGTGGAAAGATGGAGGAGGGCTGGCGGAGGTGCCTGTGATAAACTGGTATTTTATGGGAACATTTTTCTGTCTTAACCTCTCTCCTGCAGCTGCAGGAGCCTCTAGCTGTCGATCCAAATCAGTTCTTTCAGCTATCTGCTGGGCATCCCATGCCTGCGATCGTTTCTCTGGTTTTATTTGTTAAAGTAAAATATCAGCAAGCTATTCCAACCTCATGCCTGCATCCCTTGCCTGTGGCTCTTGGGGGTGTATGTATGACACACCTCGTGCCAGAAGATAAATGTTCTATTAGCAGATGCTGCGTGTCAGGATCTCTGGACGGGAGGGAAGGTCTGGATTTAATAAAATCCATGCAGTCTTCTGCCTTACCGTGGTCCTACTGAAACTGAGGTGGTTTGGCATGAGAGCGTAGCTTGGTGTTGCTGCAGAGAGACCCACTAGAGGATGCTCTCCATGGGAAATCTCTTTTGCTGGCCCTCAGTGCTTCTTCCTTTTGCATCAGGATTCAGGATGATACTGTAGCTCAGCATCATTGCAGAATAAGCCCTTACTTGCATGTGGATGCTGCAGCCTCTCTCTGACAATTGGCTCAAACAATGCATCAGCCATTGGAATTGAGATGGCATCACTTGGTCCTGTGCTTTGGGGCAGGCAGGCTTGGGCAAGGTAGGGACCACCATGCTATGGACAAAGCCAGGGGCCAGGTTCCAACCAAACATCCAGGGGCATATCTTAGTGTTTATTTTGTTCAGTTTATTTGCTGAGAGCTCAAAAGAATTGCACCCAAAAGAATTACTCAGGAAGAGACTTCCTCCTTGGCAGACAATCCTCCAGATTTCTGTCGGGTTTCAGCTGGCTCCAGGCTGGCTCTGTGTGGCCAGGCATGCAGGGCCACTGGTCTGTCCCAATGCCTGTGGAGGCACCAAAGGCTGCTGCCATAGATACAGGAACAAATGGCTTGTTCAAAGCCTTGGCTGCAACTTGAAGGCTGTTTCCTGCAAGGACAGTGAATTTCCTTCTATGTGCAGCATCAGTTGACAAGGATGTGTTTTATTTTCATGTCTGTCACCAAGCCAGGCAGGCTTGGTGGTGGTGCTTGGGTGTTCCAGCTGGGATGCAGGCACTCTCATCCTCTGGCATTTCTTGGGGTATCCTCCTCTGTAAAAATGCTGCTGGCGTAGAGATGAATTTTCTTAACGAGCAAACTGATCCCTTCCCCAGGACAGGTTCTGTTTCTGGCTGCTACACCCAAGTAATTTGGCTTCAAATTACGGAGATCATTGCCTCCTTTTTGGGGGTTCATGACTTGGCTGTCCAGCACAGTCTGTGGGTGGGTGTAATGAGCCACTGGCCACTGTTTGTTCAGGACTGCCCTGGAGTCATGCAGGGAGCAAGCAGCTTGCCTGTTTCACTCCTGTTTCTGCCTGGTTTTCTCTGCAGTGACTGTTCTTGTTCCCAGTTTTTACTGGGCCACAATTGCACATTGTACTTTGCTATTCCTTATGCTTATTTCCCCCCTGGATTTTATTTTTAATGGCACCAGGGCTGTGATGATGGCTGTTTTCTTTCCCCCTGCTGTAATAATTGGTACTTCAGTAGAACTGAAATAGGCAGCTCTGCCTTCCTGCTGGATTGCTTAATGCATTTTAATTTAATTAATTACATTGTCCATTTTGGTAACGTCACAGACGAGGCACAGGAAGTCAGGGCCTGGAGTGGCACAGGCTAACACAGCCTTTTAGTGCTTTATAAAGACTTCTGGTAGAGGTGTGTGTTGTTTTCCCTCAGTGGTGGCTCCATTAGTGCTGTAGCTCGGCAGTGAGGCCAAGGCAGGTGTTCCCATTCTGGACATTTAGATTTGTGCTCTTAGTGTCCTTTTTTCCAGCCTCTTTAATGGAAAATGATCCTGCCGTGGTGCTCTGCTCCGCTTTCACAAGATGAAACTTGAGCTCGTATCTCCAGTGCTGCTTTGCTGAATGCTGGGATCCTGGGGGTCTTACACTTCACCCTCTGCACCTCATCTCCAAAAAGTGCTCAAAGGGAAGCCCCAGAAGTCTGGAAACCTGAACTGTGGTTAACATCCCAGCAGGGCACCTGTTCAGCCTCTCCACTAAAGTACTCATGGATGGAATCTTTAAAATTGCCGCCCAGAGTGGGTAAAACAGATGGACAAGTAGAAACCCTTACTTTTGCAGATTTGGTCTTCCATCATTTGGCAAGAGAGGAACTGCCTGCAGTATGAAATGTTACAGCAAGCAGTACTGTGATATTTCATCCATCAAAATACCTGTCCTATTAATGGCTACAGCCATTTTTCTTGCTGATGATTCCACAAAGCAGAGAGTGGCCAGTTGTCCTGGAATCAGTCAGGAATCATCACCTTCCCAGACTGGGAGAGCAGTGTTGGGGTAGTAGCAGGGATGCTCTCTAGGTTAAACTCTGCAAAACTGAGATAAAGACTGGGTGCAAGACTTGCTGGCTTACAGACACTGCAAAGGTGTCTTCAAGGAGTGGGTGAAAGCCGGCAAAGGCCAAGGAAAAATGGTTGCACTTCCCAAAATGATGGCTTGTAGGGGCGTGGTATGACAGCAACAGTAATGGGTGTTTCCTAGGGAGAGCTGGTGGATGCAAGGCTGGAAGAACTTCGCAGGCAAATTAAACTGCTTGCAGCACAGGGGAGGAGGGCAAGACCTTTGTTTTGCAGGAGTTGCTCTTGTGCAGGTCAGGGAGAGCTCCTGAGCTTCCTGTGCACTTGTGGATGGGGAGGGAGAGAGCACCCCAGCCTGCTGAAGAGCAATTCAGTGGAGACTACAGCACATGGCTTGCTTAGTTTATTAAAGCTTTGAGATAAAGGATCAAACTCCAATTTAACTTTAAAATGGAATTCTTCAAGAACTGTTGGCGTTGGACTTATCAAGTGATGCTGCATAATTCATTGCTGATTTTTATCACATCATTTAAACATAAAAAAAGCTATCAGAGGGTCAGGCCAGGAAAGTTAGCTGTCGACAGCAACCTTCTCCTTGACTCGCCCTCTCTCCCACCAGCATGCTTGCTGACTGCATCCAGCAGGCAAGGCAGGGCCCAGCAGGGCTGCAGGAGGGGAGAGGGGTGCAGGGTGGGTTTTGTGGTGTAGCTTGAACAGAGAGATGAAGGGACGCTTGAAAATTATGGTATGCTCAATCTCAGCCTTATGTCCTGCAGAGCAGAGAGCTGGGGTGCCGTGGTGTTAACCTGAGAGGTGTAAAATACAGGCAGCATTAGCACATTATGGCAAAAACACAGCCCTTGGCGCTGGCCGCCTGCCGCTTCCCGTGGGGGCTGTAACTGATGGAGCCTTCTTGCAGGGAAACTTCATAAAACATACATTTTATTGCTTTGTTTTCAGGGCCGTGATACTTTGGGAGTTAGCACTTCTCCTCAGACCCAGTGACGCTCAGACTGTGTTTTTCTCACAGTGAAAGGGCTTTCAGAGTCAGTCAATAATTCTTCAATCTGGATTTTTGAAGCGTTACCAACGTGGTTCACGATAATGGTTTCTTTGTTTTTCTTAAATTTTGCTTGTCCTTGGGAAATCCACACAGAAAGTTGTTTTGTGTGTATTGGAGCATCCCATAAACTAAGCTGGTGTGTGTCTGCATGTTGTGCTGATGCTGTTGGTTGTTTTTGGAGGTGAGGACGGCAAGAGGGCAACAGAGGAAAATATTTGATTGCAGTGCTAAGTGTTTGTTCCTGACTCATTTAGTAGAAGTTAATTTAGGTTCACTATGATTTAAACTTTAAAAAAAATTAGCTGCACTTGAGGTATTAAAAATAGTATTTCTAATTGCAATAGCATCTGGCAAAAATCCTGGTTTTATAAGTAAAGTCAGACCTACTCCTATGCTGTAGGTGAGGCTGAGTCATGGAGGTAACAGGTTTTTAGTTGAGATGAAAGTAATACATTTTTGTGTCTGCCAAGTCCTCTCAGCGAATGCTGAGGCCCGAGCTCCCATGCCGTGGGTGATACAGAGCATTCGGAGCTCTGGGTAAAGGCTTGGGACTTGTCTGTGAAAATGACTCAATAATGCAAACAGCCATGTGTACCACAACACCAGGTGATTTAATGACCAGGATTTTTCCATTTGGATTTTAATGCTCTATGAGGTTCAGTGTGTTTTCTCTTCCCGGATGAGCCCTGGTATGTGGCAAGAAGCCTCAGTGAACCTGTATGTGATTTGCATGGGTTGTTTTTGTTTTCTCTGCAGTCTCTTGAAAAAAAAATAAATTTAAGATCCTACTTTTCACAGTTCTCAGGGGTACTCCCAGAAGTTTTCTTCCATCCTGCTGCCAGGAGAGCCCTCAAAGTGGCCCTTTTCCCCCCATTGCAATTGCATCCCTGTGCTGAGTGCTGTGCGCTGTCCCTTCGCAGTCGGAGGTGCAGGGACCCCAACCAGCAGCAGCAAGGTTTAAAACAGAATTCATGGGATGGTTTGGGTTGGAAAGGACCTTAAAAATCATTTCAACCCCCACCTTCCCCTATCCCAGGTTGCTCAGAGTCCTGTCCAACCTGGTCTGGAACACTTCCAGGGATGGGGCAGCCACAGCTTCTCTGGGCAGCCTGTGCCAGTGCCTCACCCTCAGAAGGAAGAATTTCTAATTTCTTCCTAATATGTGATCTTTTATGAGCTCTGATACTCAAAACCCTGACCACTGGGTTTCCTTTTGCTCCCTGGGCCACTCCAGCTGCTGAGGCTGTCCAGCTGTGACAGCATGAAGCAAAGCAGTGATGCTGCTGCAGAAGGAGCCTCCCTGCCCTGTGCTTCTTGCTGCTCTCTCTTCACCAGACCCACAGCACTGGCCAGGGACTCTCTCCTCAGCCCTCAGGTTGGTCTTCCCACTCTGATTTGAGCCCCTCTAAATCCACAGAGTGCTTCCTGGGAAGGAAACCTCCACCGGTATTTATGAAACTTTGTTTTCATAAACTGCTGGTTGTTCAATAGGGCATAAAACAGCCAGTATGAGACAGTTATTTGCTCTACAAAATCATTCTGCTCCCTAGCTCCAATTTTACACAGCACTTGCTGCATTTCATTTAGTTCTCTAAGAAATGTGACACAGTAGATTAACTATTGATAGCAAAATATGGAGTTTCCTGTACCACCGTCACTTAACCTTCCTCCATCCTCTCCCTTTTAATCCCAGATGATCAAGTAGTGCTAAATCCTGTTGCTCCTATGATGAAATAGGTGCTGAAACACCTCAGTGGACAGAAATTTTAGAAAGTTGTTTAAGACATTTTTGCTGTTTTCCGTCTCCTCAAAGCTGGTATCAAATTACTACTGCCTGAAATGACTGTGAAGTATTTTGTTCAGCCTAGGTAGTGGCATCTCCCTTGGTGACTAGTCAGCATTCAGCACCTTCAGCACAGAGAATTATTGCCATTGTCAACATAAATTACCATGTATTAAGTAAATAATGCATATTTAATGTCATGGCAAATAATCTATTGTGCAGCTGATCAGGAAATACTTTAATTTTAACCTATCAGAAGATTTGACTTTGTTTTTTAATTAATTTATTTTAGCTCAGAAAACAATCAGTGAGAAGAAGAAAATCACTTGACCAAATCCTTGTTTGTTTTTGCATAGGGTGAAAGTCCCCCTTGTCCCCCAGCATGAGTGTTTCCCCCATGGTCTGTGTCCTATGACAAGGATGATGCAGAGTAGGTGCTGTGGGAGCTGGTGCCAGCCTGGGCTCACTGGACAGTCTGGAGGCACTTTGTCCCACTGGCCACTGCTTTGTCCCACCATCCACATCATGGGGACCACCTCCTTAAAAAAGATACCCAAAAGTGGGTGCTGGAGTGGGATGCAGACCTCCTTGATCTTTTCAAATTGCCACAAAGGTGGCCAAGGGACTGTGGTTAAATACCTTCCTGCAGAGAAAAATCACTTCTATTAAAATGCTCTTTAATCTAGTGCAGGATCCATAGCAAGAGCCAGAGGCCAGAAGCTGAATAACCTGGGCCTGATTTCCTTGCATGTCTGTGCTCAGTACAAAAAGTGCACCAGAACAGAGGAGATGAGAAATACTGATGCAGCCTCAGAGCTGCCAGGGTTCTCCTGATTTTTCTGCAGGGTCTCCTCTTTATGCTTTGAAATAGATAAAACTCAATTTTATGTGGTGGGTCCTGGGACAGGTGGTGTTTGCAGAGCCCCTGATGCTGCAGATGCTTTCAGAAGTGGAAATAAAGCAATGGCAAGGAAGGATGAGCCATGGGCACCAGGAGGAGTCATGAATTGTGTGTTTTGTAAAGGGCTGGAGCAGCTCCCTCTCCAAGGTGCTGCTGTGGGTGGGAAGCTGCAGGCAACAACAAGAGCATCACAGCCTTGCACAGGATCAAGTGCAAGGGGGCTTTGACATTCTGAATTGTTTTCAGACCTGGTTTGTGCAGAGTTGGTGTCAGAGGGGAGGCTGATCTCAGGGGACAGTGGTTGGAAATGAATTTGTCTGCTTGCACAGCCCCTCTACCTCCCTAGGCGAATAAACTTTTGCAACTTTAAATAACAGTCCTGTGGAAGTCTCAGAATTGTGAAGGTGTGATTTCACCCCAGTGCCCTCACTGCCAATTCTAGTGAGAGCAGTGTAATCCCAGTGGAGGAAGCATCTGAGAACAAACAAGTTACCACTCGGTCTCAGTGGAGCACTTGACTTGTAAAACATTTTTTTACCAAGAGCGATGCAAAGTAAATCAAGAAATGGGCCAATCTTCTGTGCCAGCTGACTTTTGAAGTGATATTGAAATAAAAGCTCTGTACTTGTAAGCTGAGCAAAATCGCTAGCAATTACTGCAACACAATGATTTTGGTGTCTTTCCAGTGCTTTTTTAGGGGATCGAACAATGCTTTTTAGAAAAGGATGCATTCACAGTGGATAAGAGAAACCTGGGATTAGTAACTCATTGTTGCTCGTGGAAGAAGCTTTCTTAGGCCTTTTGGCATGGGAAGAGGAAGAGCACAGCCTGCTCCATGTGGGGCTGCCTCTGTACATGATTTGACCCCATGCTGGAAAAGGGAAGCCCCCTACAGAACAGGAAAGTTTCCTCTGAAATTTTGAGGCAAACTGTCTTGACATGCACGTCTTTGGTGGTGGCTGCTTTTGTGCAGGAGTCATTGCAACTCAGACAGCCTTAAATAAATATTATAAATAAACAAATAGTGGGCAAGGCCTTCAGAGAAGAAAATTTTCAAAAAAGGAGGGTTTTGACCAAGTTAAGCCTAGTTATTTGGAGGGCTGTAGTCCTGGCTCAGCAGGGGAGTGACTGCACATGTGGCAGGTTGGTGTTTGTGTGCCATCCTGCTGCCATCTGTCCCACACAGAGCTCAGCTGGGAACTCTGAGGTGAGGAGACCCCAGGGTTCCTGCTGTGAGTTGTCCCCATCAGCTCATTTCTCACAAGTCTCCTGCTACCAGTTTTAATCCGCTGTAATTGAGCAAACATTGGTGGTGCAAAGGTTGGGAGATGCCAGTGTTTATTTTATGGGCATTTTTACATCTAATCTGATGGTCTGTCTTGGACTGTGGCTCACCATCAACATCGAGATAGATGACCCCAGGAAGAATAATCCCAAATCCTTGCCCAATCACCCCAATAGCTGTGCACCCTTAGCTGTGTGCAGCTCTTGTTGACACAAGCCAGTGTGGAAGCATTTGAGATCACACTACTGAGTCAGGCACTAACTAGACTAGAAAATTTGGAATTATTAGGTTTTCAAGGCAGGAAGATCAAAATTTTGATTTCTGGCTTTTAGGCCTCCTTAGAGGGCCAAGTGTAATTTCAGGTCTGTTTGACCTTTCAGCTTGGAGAAAGGCAACCTTTATACATGATGCATGAGCACAGGTCTTTGAAACGTGGGAGAAGTGGTTTGTTCATTGAACATGCAAACAAATTACTTGCTCCGGCCTGGAATTTAAACTGACATTAAGCTCTGAGAACATCTATATTTAATTACATCTAAGGGCCAGAAAACAATATATAACCTTAAAATGGTGTAATTAAAAGTGAAGCCCTTCCTGTGGTCGAAGTTTATCGTAATAAAACTCTGGCTTTCTGCTCTGTGGAGATGCAAAGAAGTTTTAACTAAAGCAAATCCTCTTCAGCACAGGTTTCTTGGCTGTCTTTTGGCTTAGGCTTTGGGTCTGGATGTAACCTTCTGCAAGAGGGGGTTCAGAAATGTATAGCAGGAATAGCCTGCCCCCTGTCATGGGGCTTTTGTCCTGATTAGCATCTCTCTTGAGCACCAGTGGCAGGTGGGCAGTGGCTCTCCTGGGGCAGCTCTCCCCTCTTCACCTTCAGCTTCTTCAGCGCAGTGATGCAGAACGCTGACCCTGAATGCTTTTTGCCAGATGTTCTTCCCATCCTGCTTTTATTAGTGCATATAATCTCAGGCTGGGGTGGGCATTGACTGAGGGAGGAGTAAAATGGTTTTCCATTTTTTAGTCATTTGAGGAGTTCCTGGGGGATGGAGATTTCTAAGATAAATATATACTTGCATGATTAATTTTAGCAGCCTTAGCCAAGTTATGTTGCTTTGCTTTTGGTTTTGCATTTCTCCTTTTTGCAGCCACATTTGTCCCCCTCTGCCCCAAAACATTGCCATTCCAGGCAGGAAGCTGGACTCTGCCTTGGCAGTTTGCCATCTGCTGTCGGAGGTGGCAGCATAAAAAATTATGGATGCAATCTAGTGGTAGCCCTTTGCAAAACTGACTGTAAAATGCTGAACTGTAAAACCTTTTCCTCCTTTCAGAAGCAAGGCCAGGGTTATTAAACACAAAATATTGCACATTAAAACAGCATTAATCAGTTTGACTGGAAAAAAATATCTCTTAAGAATCTTGCAAACTCCAAATGGACACTAAGGTTTGTAGCTTTGTCCTTGACTTGCTCTGTTTCACTGTGCGCACATTTTCTCCAATTTCTCAAGAGCTCTGCAAACGCAAACTCTTGACTGAGAAAAACAGACAAATTGGAAAGTGTTCAGGGTATTAAAAATTAGTTTAGACTATGGTATTCAGTGACTAACTTTTAATAATTCTTAATATTCAAATTTTATTGTAACATTTTTTTCCTAGCCTTGTGGCATACAAAGTTTATGTTTCTGGAGAAACTGATTTTACAGAGGAAAGTGAGTGCAGGCTCTATCCTGTCCAAACTGAGTGACCACATGTGCATCCAGAGCTGTTCCAGCCCATGGTTCATTCTAGGGAGATGTGGCATTCTACAGAGGCTGCAGAGATGGCAAAATAACTCGTCTGTGTCAGAGGAACCTGTCTGTAAACTGGGAATATTGCACTGCTTGCAGTATTGAAGCACCCTGCAGCTGCCTTTGGCTGGTGCTGTTCACAGTGCTTGGGCAGAGAATTGCACATCTGCATTTCTGGGCTGTGGGTTCTGCATGCTGGCAGGGGCTACCTGTAAATGCCTTGGTGTCTGCCTGGAGTCAGAGGATGTGGGAAGTTGGAAGGGGTCTCTGGCCATCTTTTCAATCCTTTCCTTGTAGCAGAGCCAGCTTCACAGTCAGGTCAGGTGGCCTGCAGGAATTGCAAGGTGATTTCTGCTTTTGGGGCAAAAATCCACGTGTGGACCTGGATATCCCTGCACTTGGACAAGTGACTCATCACATAACCTGTCATCAGAAAGAAATGATTTAAACCCTCCTGCTTAGAAATGTCCCTTGCTAAGGTAGGCAGGAAGCACTTTAGGAAAACCAACTGCAGGATGTAAGACTCTTTAATCTTTGCGGAGCTTCAGGCAGGAATGTATTTTACAGGGAAGATGTGCACGGATGAGCGTGAAGTCTGCAATGCAAATCACAATGGCACTGGAGGGTGTGTGAGGGATGGAAATGGCCAAGCTTTGCTCAGCTAATTCCTGCTCTGGATCAGGAGAGCTGTTCCTATAAATACAGGGCGCTGAGTGCTTTAAGCACCAGTATATCAGCTGGTGTGGCATGGTTAACGTTCGCATGGGCAATAAACACCATTTGCTGAAGATTTGTTCAGCAGTTCTCATCATCAAATCCACTTACTTTAAAAAATGTGATTGGTACCTTGGTGAATACATTGCTGGGGGAATGTGCCTTCATTCTCAAAGAAAGTGGAAGACATATCGGAGTTGCTGGTGTTTATCATTGCAATCCAGCAGTAAAAACAACATTTGGGGAAAAACATGAGAAATGAGCATTAGCAAAATGTGTGTTTGTGGTTTAACAGCTACTATAAAGGAATTATTCAAAATGTAGTTTGCTAATGGCTTTTGAGTGTAGTCTTTATGCTGCTTTTGATTGCAAATAGTCAGGTTTAAAACAAGGGGATAGCAGAGGTTTAGTCTACTTCGATACTGGCTGGAAAGCACTTCAGCTTGCTTTACAGTACAATATCTTTTTTGTTCAGGGTTTATTTCCTGTCCTTGAATTCTGTGCAGTCACTCTTTTATGGTTTTTCTTGTACAGTATCAGCTTTGATATGATCTGCTGGCATTTCTCATTGGGCTCTTTGGACAAAGAGCCATGATTCTACAGTGGGCGCTTTGGGTGGGAGAGGAACTTTGCCTTTCCCTCTTCCCTCCCCCTTTGGTTGCAGGGACCATCAGGGCTGTTCGCTGTCATCAGGTACCTCCTTGACTTTCTAGTTCAGACTCATTAAAAACAGCAGTAGTTAAAGAAGTTGCTGTTGAGTCTGGCATTGATTTTTTGATTTTCCCGTTGTTAGTAACTGCGTGCAGTGATCCTTGGGGAGATGCTAAACCAGTGAATTCCCATCAGAAAGATGTCTGTTTCGAGGGCTGAATTATTTGAATTAAAAAGAAAAAAAAAACCACAAAAAACAGTGTTAGCTCATTCTGAGCTCTTGTTCATAGTCACTTTCTTGTTAGCTGATATGAGCAAACATGTTGATTGAAGACTCATTGGGCCACGCAGTGCCTGGAAGACATTTGAGCAAAATCCTTATACATTTTAAATTTTTTCTTCCCAAATGCTTCAAAATTTAGACAGTTTCCTTTATTTTACTTTTCAAGGTTGTAACAGCTTGGAGTGAAGTGAAATAACAATTTTGAAGGGTTTTTTCTATTTTAAACTGAGCAGACTTGAAGTGACACAGGCATGGAAGAAATATTTATGTTGAAGACTGTAATGATGATAGATGTAAGTGGGGTTTTGTCTTCTACATTTTTGGTTCTGCTGCCATCCCACCTAGGGACACTGGGGTGGTGGTTGATAGGTGCTCTGTCAGATCCTCCACTGAAGGTCTTCTGAGACCTTTCACCTTTTTAAAGACTGCTGAGTAAATAATTTTATGCAAACATATTAAGCTTAGTCCTCAGCATTTAAATTAAAACTTTAGGCATTAGAGAATCTGAAATACCATTAGGTTAAGACTTAAGACCTTCCGATTTTTTTTCCCTGATTTAATCCCACAAATCTCTCATGAGCTTGAAGTTCTCTAGAAGCTCACAAAGTCCCATTGATTTTGCAAAGCTAAGCTTGTGCTTAAGTGCTTTGCAGGATCACAGCCAAACTTGGTTTTTCTTTATTTGCTTATTCCAGGTCTGTGGGGATCACATTTTCAAGCTTTTCCTAGTAATCAGGGAGTAGAAACTATTTATGTGTTTAACAGTAGTTCAGATTGTGATTTCATATGATTACAGGAGCTCAGGTTGTCTGGTGTGTAATCAGATGTAAAGAGATAGAAATACCTTAAGGAACTATCTGTTTACCCTGTGTTTCTTATTTTATCTTTGAGATACCAGTTCACTTAACTTTTAAAGAAGGAGGAAAAACCAAAAAAAACACCAAACCAACAAATAAACACAGTAAGAAAAAGAAATACAAATTCCAGGCAGAATTTCTATGTAGCAACCCCCAGTGTGTCTTTTCCTAAGGATGCACTGCAAAGGTAGATTCCTCTTGCTGCTCAAATGAGAATTGCTTCTTCTCCAGGAGCCAGGTCAGTTGTAAGTAACTGCCCTGTGAGTTTCCATCCAGCTGCTGGGCAGGAATGTGAGCCACAAAGGAGCAGTGAAAGCCACCTGAAATTTTCAGTCTCCAGGAATAGATGGAAAGCAGTGTGCTCCATCAGGTTGGAGGAACTCCTCAGCTGTTTAAATGTATACTCAAGTATTATAAAACTATGTTTTACAGAGTTCTTTTATTACAGTTATGTGAGGCTTGATCACATAAAGTTATATGGGCAACAGACTGGTGCTGGAATGAAGTTCTTATGGCTTTGTTTTGATTTCCACAAGGAAAAAGGAGGAATTTGAAATGCACCATGCAACTGCAGATAGAAATCTTGGTAAAAGCAGAGCAGACTTTGAATTCCGCTTGCCACAGGGTATAAATTACAGCTGTCTCCTTTCTGGACCTTTCTGGGGGTTTTTGTATTTTCTTGGCTAGAGGACCTGTACATTCAGGCCAAGCTTTGCAAAGTTTTCCTTGTCTCGTCTGCAATTCTGTGGTTGTTGTGTGAGCTTTACATGAGTGAGGGCTGTAAATTGGAGCCCAGTATTGTGAAAAATGGTGTAAATCCAATCTGAAATATAAGCAAATCCTATAAAGGAAAACTGGCATGACGGCTCCTGGTTCTCACTGGTATTATGAATGCAATTAAGAGTGTTAAAAATGTGTTGCAAACACTGTATTGTTATGCTAATCAGTGTCTTTTTGTTTCCCTCCTAATGCCTTTCACCTGCAATGATTGGAAACACTCTAAATGATTGGATATTTGGTATCTTCTGGTTTTCATCTTAACTCTTCTGGAAATTCCTACTTGCAGGTAAGCTCATTGTTATCACACAATGCATGCAGATTTGCATCTTTTGTCTAACCTGGCTTTTACTTTACATTTTGAAGAGGAAATAGTCAGCAATTGAAATGGAACAGTCTGTGGGATGCCCCATTCTGTCCCCAGTGATTAGGTATTAGTGCTGCAAAATACCAGCCAGGATAAAACTGAATTTGGTGGGCCGTGTGAATGTCAAACACAGCATAATACATTTAGGAACCTACCAAATGCAGCCTCTTGAATTTGGTTTGTTTTTTTTTGTTTTTTTTTTTTTTTTTGATGGGTCCTCTCTAGGAACTAAGATTTTTCTTGCATTATTCTTCAAGGAGCAAAATAAATTTCTAATCCTTCTGCTCATAAGAACAGCACGAAGACAAGAACCTAAATGCTACAAGCTGAAGCCAAATACAAATAACCAAGCCTGGATGTGTTTGTGTAGCTGAAGGATTTTTAGGGTTTTTTTTCAGGTTTTAAAGGCTTGATCCTGGACTGCCTCTGGTTGCTGGTTTTGAGTTACTCTCCTGCCCAGCCTGCTGTGAGTGTGCTGGGTCTGGCACATGCATGAGCACCACCAGGCAAGAGGCAGGTTGGCTGGCATGCGATGAGCGGGGTCCAGCCCTGCACAAATTTACTCTTTCACCTGCTCACCTCCAGCTCCTTGCAAGCAGAGGAGTGAGCAGCAGCAGCACCCAGGCGTGGTGGCTGCGTTCTAGTGCCAGCTCAGGGGGATCTCCAGCTGTGACCCCTTTCCTGATGCCCTGCTCTTGCGGCTCACTCACCAGAGACATTCAGGTCTGAGCAAACGGTTTCTTTTTTTTGAGTTTAATATCTTACCAACGGGCATAACAAAATCATTGGTAATTCCTCTCAGGTCTGTCTGGTCTTTTCCATTTCCATGATGCAGCAGGTTTCTGCAGCAGGACACAGATCGCTGTTCTTATTTTGTGGAAGGAGCTTTAATTACAGTGCGAGTGAGCCACATCCATCATTTCCAGTTCAGAGCCCATCCACAGCTTCTCTCTGTGTTTTGGGTATGTGGAGTCACAGCGTTGTTTTCACTGCATTTCCCTTGGGTTTGCCAAAACAATAGCTAATTAGGGCAGAAACAGGCCACCTTGCAGGCTGTTCCCTTGCGGGATTTTTTTTGGATGTCACCATGCACTTTTCCCAGCATTGCAGTACTTTGTGCTTTTACCTCCATTTTTTTTTTTTGGCAGTAAGTGGTGTAAACTTTGGAATTTGGACCCTTAAATGAAAATGATAAGACATTGCTGGTTTTATTGAGCTGGAATAACTGGTCTGGGAAACTGGACAGAAATAGCAAGGCCAGGGTGTGTTGGATGAGAGTGAATGAGCAGGAACTGTTCTAGGCTGGGCAGGTTTGTGTTTGTATGCAGTCTTCTTCTTTCTCATGTTTTTGGTTTTTGTTTTATGACTGTTAGGTGTTTTAAATCAGTCTCCCCAAGTGTGAAGCAAAAGGACATCCCTGAAGCTAATACTTTTCATGAAATGCAGTTCAGGATAAGCACTGAAGCTTTCATTTCATGTGCCTACTTCATTAGTGGTGGGAAGATAACTTTTCTGGGTAGCTCTCAGCCTTTTTCCTTTCAAGCCTGAGAGTTCATGCTGCAAAGTGGGCACTCTGAGGATCCCTGCCGTCTCATGTGCTTCTGTCCCAGGTACAGCAGGTCTGGATTTCAGACAGGTTCTGAATGGGGGGAACTCGACCCAGTGGTGTCCTGAGAGCCCAGGATTTGGAGCCTGGCACCACTGAAAAGTAGCTGAGTACGTACCTGAGCTTAGGGTGCAGCAAGTTCTCAAGAGACAATTCAGAACCAGTGGGAATGCTTTGATACTCACTCTCCCATTTATTTTTCTAGGAGCTACCTGGAGTTTTTATTCCTGTGACTGTGTTATTTTCCATTATATTAAACCTTCTGTTTTGTGGCATCCCAGGGGCATGTGGCTGCTCCTGGGCTGTAGCACCCACTGTGCCAGGCTGTGCTGCCAAGCAGTGAGCTAGCCATTGGCATGACTTTTAAAAATGCAGTGAGGACAATAAGGCAACTATTGCTTTAGCTATCCCTGTTGTACATGTGGTTGCATAAATGTGCTAGATTATGATTATCTCTGCCTCATAATTAGCAATTTGCATAACTGCTTGCTGTGAACAAGAAGTCCCATCAGTGTTATGAAGGATTTATTTAGCTGTCTGAATATATTTTTGTTATCCAGTGCAGAAAGAAAACAATCGAAATGGAAGCAGTCCCAAATGCTTGGTGTTATTTCTAACCCACACGCATAATTAACAGGAGTACTAATTGTTCAGCACCAGAAACTCATTTGTTTCTCTATAGACTGGAAGAACATTAATTCTCAGAGTACCTCTCTTTTTTTCCCCACAGCCAGCAGTATCATAGGCTCTGCAGTCGGTTGTAACCAGATTATATTTGTTGTGTTTGCAATAGTCTTGTCTTTTCCCAAGGTTCTGTCTAAGCAGTGAAATGTATGGAAGTGTATGTAGTCATGGCTGTGTTTCAGACTCCCAACAATGGATCCTTGTATCTGCTGTTGTCATAAGAAGTGAGGGCTCAGCCAAAGTACCAGTGATACCTTGGGTACCTGCTTGTTGCCAGAGCATCCCTGTCTAGTGAGTGCCAGAAGATGAGAGCTGCCTTTTTTTTCTGGCTTTACCTGTTCTGCTCCTGTACTCCAGATGATAAAATATACCTTTGGAAAAGAAATTTTGCATATCTGGGTGTGATTTTGGAAAATGGGGTGCAAAGTTGGTTATGCCCATGTGAAGGACCAGACTGAACCTGTACAAAATTATGGTTTTATTTGCACTCCTGTACACTGGAAATCGTGGGAGCTGGGAAATCCACCTCTGTGAGCAGCATTTCCTTTTGAAGCCATTTAGGTGTAGGTCTTGGGTGAATTCTGTTTTGTGTCACACAGCCTGATGTAGAGCTGGATTAGTAAGATGAAGCAAAGGATAAGCTGGCAAAACCTAACTCTAGGAATGATCAATTTCTTGAGTGTCTGCTGAATCCTGAGCTGCAGTAGACTTTATTTGGGAATTTTAAAAAGCACATGGCTCTTCCTCAGGAAGCTGCTGGATCCTGACGAAAACACAAGTTCTGTTTTTTCTGGTCCTTTTTTTGCCCAGCCTTGTGCTGTAGGGCTCCATGGCCACTTTCTCCTTGGTGTTTAGGAAGGAGCACACCTCTCCCTGCTGGCAGCAAGTTTGTGCCCGCTTCAGAAGAAGGTCTGCAGAGCCTGTGGCTGAGTCTGTGCAGTGAGGAGTTAGAAAAAAAAAAATGAGCAGCTTAGAAAAATGATTGGATGAGAAGATCCTTTTAAGCTTTTGGTGGCAATCCTGAAATGTAGGATCCTCTAAAGGTCTTTTCCTGTACTAAGCTGCAGCTCTTTCTGCATAAATAATGCTAGAGAAAAGTAACTTACTTGTGGAACATATGTCCTTAGTGGTAGCAAACATTTACAGTGTCTTGACAAAGGAAGCACTGCTGCTACAAGAGCCATGAAGCACAGGCCACTGAAATCATGGGGACCTCAGTATGAGGTTGAGACTGCTCTTAAATGGTGGCCCTGCTACATGGTGGCTAAAAGGGCAAAACAGTGTCTTCAGAGAGCTTGCTTGAAATGAGAATATTGTGTAATCCAAGAGCAGAATGATTTAATATGCAATGAACCCAAAATCTCATTTAAAGAAGTGAATGTGCCGGCCTGCACCAACGTAATTTACTTATTTTTATGAGCATCTCCCATGCACTGCTAATAAATATGAACTATTAACGGGTTTTTAATCTGATCCACGTTTATTACAGGTTGAGTGTGAGGCTATAAATAATGCTTGCTTAGAGGCATGAAGGGTAAAGCTGTGTGAGTGGGTCCCTCAGCCCTTCCTGGGGCTGAGCTGTGCAAGGCAGTGCCTATTTGCAATGCAGATGAGCCACCAACTCAATTCATCAGGCTCTGGGAATGCTCTTCTGGAGCATTTGTACCATTTCCTCTGAAACAGGGTCTTGCTCTGACTGCATGGGTTTGAAACAGGTATTCTGGGGCATAACCTGTGTTTCTCTGCTCGCTGGGAACTTAGAAATCAAACTGCTTATGAAAGGGAAGAGAGATCTTGGAGATACTTATGGTGATGTTTTGCAGTCTTCCTTACCCTCATCTATCTCTCCCACCTTTCCTCAGCCATCAGGTAACACAAGTAATACAAGTAATAAATGCTCATGTGAGGAGGAGAAGAGTTGGGCATAAATCATTAGAGAGAAATGGGAAGACATCTTAAGGAGTTCTTTGCTCCTTTTAAAATTTTTTCTCCTTTTATGGAGCCATTTTCTCCTACAAGGTTGGGTCCCCAAACAGATCTCTCTCTGGAGGGGGTTGCAGATTGAATAAGAACAAGAGAGAAGTTGCTTATTGGAGTGTTCCCTGTTTCCAACAAGAAAGGGAAGAAATTAGCAACTCTGGTATCCTAGAATAGGAATAGCTAAGGCAGGTGAGAAATTTGTGTGTTTCCTGCTGGAAATCTAGCTTTTATCAATGAGAAGATATGAAACGGGAATTGCAGAGAGGCTTTGCATCCTTATTTCACATCCTTCTTCTCACCATTTGCTTTTTGTGTCCCAAGGGCCAGAAGAGCTCTCCCAGTGTGTGCTGCACAGCCCCTCTTGCTACTGCAGCCTGGTAAGAGATGCAGCCCAAACCAATTTGTCCAGAAAGAAGAAAATGCTGAGAAAAGGCAGCTCTAGGACTGCCTGTTGAGATGTGGCAGCATAGCTTCTCTTTGTGGCTGAAAGTTTTCTGATTGTTTTGTCTCAAATGTTTACCTTCCCGATCTGTGGAAGCTCCCTGAGGAAAAGAAACGGTTTGTGATAAATAGTTTTGTCAACAGCCGAGTTTTCCTTCAAAACTCTTCTGATGAAACTTCTTAGGAACATGCATCTTTGGTCTTACTTGCCCTTTATTTGCAGAAGTAGGTGTGATTGGTGTGATTTATTTTGCCCTTTGATGTATCGTGCAATTCCCATTGAAAGCAACCATGGTTGTGAGTAAGTTGTGGGAGCAACTCTTTGATGCTTCCCAAGATTTCATTAATGGGTGGGAACAACCCAAAGTCTCAGGGACTGCTTGATGGAATTTTAGCAGAAATTAATTTATAAGCATCGCTCTGTAGTACACAATGACATGGTCATGTTCTGGATGTTGTGTAGCTGTGTTTGTTGGTGCATTGTGCTTTTCACCCTGGTTTCCATTCTGTTACATGGCTGAAAATAGTTTAATTACAGAGAGGACAGGCCAGTGCCCTGGTTTGATGGAAGGGCACAGAAGGTGCATGTCCACTGAGCTCCATCTGAAGTTTGTATGCCATTTCCATTAGAAGCTGCATGGTTGCTTTACTGGAGAATATGATAAATATTTTATTCTGAGATGTTTTTGTGTGATCTGTGGAAGGTCATCCAGTACAAGGGCAGGGAGATTGTTCAAAACTTCCTTAAGCCATCAGCTTGGTACGGTGTAATGCTTTGTTCTTCTTCTTTGTCTTCAAGTTCCTTGCCTTGCATGAAAATCAATAAATAAAACATCAGTCCTGAACCCCCCAATCTTTCCCCTGTACTTGGCAGTGGTGAGATCACACCTTGAGTCCTGGATCCAGCTCTGGCCCCTCAGTTTAGGAAGGATGTTGAGATGCTTGAGCAGATCCAGAGGAAGCAACAAGGCTGGTGAGGGGCTCAGAACACAAGCCCTGTGAGGAACAACTGAGGGAGCTGGGATTGTTCAGCCTGGAGAAAAGGAGACAGAGGTGACCTTATCACTCTCTACAACTCCCTGAAAGGTGGTTGTAGTCAGGTGGGGTCAATCTCTTCTCACAGGCAACAGCTGACAGAAAAAGAGGACACAGTCTCTGGCTGCACCAGGAGAAGTTTAGGTTAGGCATCAAAAAAAAATCTTCACTGAAAGAGTGATTGGGCAATGGAATCATCTGCCCAGGTAGGTGGTGGAGTCACCATCCCTGGACATATTTAAAAAAAGACTGGACTTGGCACTTGGTGCCAAGGTTTAGTTGATGAGGAGGTATTAGGTCATAGATTGGAATTGCTGATCTCAAAGATCTTTTCCAATCTAGTTCATTCTGTGGTTCTGTGATTTCTGGGGCCTAAGAGGGGAGGGATTCCCAGCACAGCTGTTGTGATGGCAGCTGATTTCCATTGGGGGCTGCAGAGATGGATGAAATCCCAGTAGCATCTGCAGGAAATGCACAGCAGAGGTCAAGCACAGCACTGCAAAACCTGGCTCTGCACAGGATGGGGGGTTCTTTTGGTGCCTGTGCTGCTTAAAATTTGGCAGCTTTGTGTGGCTTCAAAATGTGCACTGAGTGCCTGCAGATGCTGCCTTCCCCTTGGGCTGTGCCTGCCCAGTCAGGCCTTGGGGTGTTACTGGTGAGAGCAGCAGTGTGGCCGTTCAGTGGTCAGGGCTGTGGTGAGCAGTGCAGGCACTTGTCTGTCTCAGATGGCACCTAAATGTCCAAATTTTAGTATTCATCCTGCTTCCTGCTGCTGGAGGTGCCTATTGAATGCAGCCTGTATCCCAGGCTAACTTTGCTGCCCAGACATTATTAAAGGAAATGAATTTGCAGTGCCTGCAATGCTGTTGGCTGCTTTGTTATGTGGTCCTAGAGTAAGAGCAGGTCAATACTGCATTAGTTCTGGCTTGATGTGACCTATCTGAAGCCACCAAAGTAAATTCAATTTGTGTTTATTTCTGTGCTGGAGTCTGTTCTTCATGGGCTTGACAAGGAATTAATCTTACCTTGCTTTTACTTATTTTGAAAGGAATAACAGTGGAAGGACTTAATCCTGGAAAGACTTTGTGCTGGCTTTCAAATACTCCTTGTCTAATGTTTCTGTACAGTTCTGGCCTGATGGTGCTTAGCTAATCCATCTGATAGTAATTCTCACTAAATCCTTTGCAGTCTCCACTGCCCAACCTCTGATTCCCAGGAAAGGTTTTTACAGCTGAGACAGTGCTGTAAATACTGCAGCTCTTAGCTGGGATTTTTTTTTCCCCAACATAATTCATGGACCTCAGTAATGTGACTTCCCCAGTGAAAGGGCATTTATAGATTTCACTCTCTAGTGCCTGATCCGTGACCTGCTGGAGTCAGCAATTGTCTTTCTGCTGACCCTATCTGGCTTTGGATCAGGTGATAGGGAGCCTTTTGAGTGAGAGCTATCTGCTCCTTTCTAATGGCTGTATCATATGTCATAGATTTTTCCTGGTTAGAAAAGGATATAAAAGCTATGATGTTAGAAACCATAATACTTTGTTAATTGGATTGCATTAAGGCACGTTAATCAAACTGAAAGGGAATGTTAACTGGATTTTCATGTCTGCTACAGCAGCACTTAGAGCCTTCTGCAAAGATGAGGACCTGTTTGGTGGTGCTTGAGGACAGAGGAGTCAAACCAGGGTTTCTTTGCAAGGAGCTGTAGATGCCTGTGTGATTCTGTGGATGTGAGAATTAACTGTGAGGTGCAGGATCATGCACTGTGATCCCTTCCAGCCTGGTGCACCACCAGTCCCCAGAGACCTGAGCTCAAACCAGCTGAGGGTTCAGGCTCGTTGAGCATCTTAAGCAACTAAATTTTCATGTAAAGAAAAACTGGAGCCTGTCCATCAGCTTTCCTAGTTTTAGAAGCTGTTTCTCCCAAGCCTCTCCTGGCATGGATGCCTTTTTCTCTCTTCCCAGAAAAGTTCACTAGGCAGAAACAGCAAATCCAAGCCTGTGAACACATGAGCATCCTCACAAATGTGCCATCGTTGCAGGTTTATGAAACGATGCTGGTAGGTTTTAAGACTCCTTTTATGTAGAGATAAGTGTGTTAAAAGACCTATGGGTCTTTTTCTAGGAATTAGTTATAAAGGACCACAGGTGATAAGATAATGATTTGCCTTTCAGACTGCTTTTTTGTACATCTCTCTGTCTTCTGGGAAGACTGTTGGCTGCACAGTTGTCACCAGTTGCTCAAACACAGCAGTTTCGGGTTGCTGGGAGGTTTTTTTGCAATAAACTATTTTTCATTTCAGTAGCAGATTCTCATTATGCAAAAGGAGAAACAGCCAAGGCAAGTGTTCAAACCTTTTTAAGATTTGGACTGCATCATCTGTATAATGGAAAAGCACTGCTTGGGTCATTGTTCTGTTCCAGATTTGCTGCTACTACTTTGGCAGATTTTTAAAGATCCTTCCTGATGCTCAACCTGGGACTTGACCTTGATGTGTTACAGGTCCTCCTGTTCCCCCAGCAGACAGACTTGCAGCAAAGGGAAGGGGCTGCAGCTTGATTTCCCCAATACAGCCACCCCACAAGTAAACAAGCATTAATCATCCATCCCAATGCACTGCTCTTCAATAGAAAGTGGTTGTTAAATTCCTGATTGTAATTGTGATTTGCATTGCCAACAGCATCTCGGGTTTAAATAATCAATGTTTCATTTTCTTGTTCCGTTCATGTGTGCTGGTGGTGTCCCTGAAGGGAGCTTTGGTCTGATTGTTTGGTACCTCTTGCTAACCCACGTCCCCTTGTCTTACCTTTGCAGCTAATTGGCTGGGTTTGATTTTTGATTCATCACTTGCCTTGGGTTGAAAGAGGCATTCCAGAAAGTCACTTCTTAGATTCAGTGTTAATTGACTAAAGTGACCTAAAAGTAGAGAATATATAGGAAAACTAATACAGTGCTTGAAACATTCTTTTCTTGCATTCAGCTTTGCCTGGGAAAGGAAATACTGCTCACAGATACACTCAAACCTGATCAGAGCTTATCCCATCCATTGTACATGATCATACAATTTTTGCATCTTATTTTCATTCATAAACTGACAGAACAAAAGCTGTCATCTTGTATCTCTTCTTGTTCCACTGCTCAGCCCTGAATGGTCTGGTCATTAGCAGAGCTACTTGAATAAGTAACTGGTGAAAATACCTTCCTTCCTCTGCAGATGGTTCCCAGGCTGTCCTTGTCCTGCCCCATCCAGTAGGGCTGATGGCTGGGAGAGGTGAAGGGTGATCATTCCCATCACCCAAAACTCAGATCCTGGTCTGCTCTGGGCTGCAGAACAGACAAGGTTTAACCCAAGGCAGTGGCAGTGGGCATAAGGAGAGGTGAGCCCAAGTCCCTCCTTCTTAGCTCGTGTGCAGTTTATCAATACAAAAGTGCACCACTGTCTTGGCAAAGTGTTTTAAACACTTGTGAGAAAGACATATCCCCCCAGTGCTGTCAACAGTGTTAAAGCAGCAACAAAGCAATATGCTTATCAAATAAGTATCAAAGCCAGGGTAAATCATCAATGCAGTGTTGATGGTAATTCATCAAATTAGTGAAATCACTATGTAAGGATTGATTAATTTGGCTACTAATTTGGAGTCTTAGAGGGTGACTCTCCTTCTGAGGCAGGTGGTCTTCTGGGATTTCCAGTAAGTCAATCAAATCTATAATTGCAATCTGGCTAAATCATATGGAAAATAAATTATCATCTGACACTTATGCCACTACAGCAGAACCAGCTGCACACGTGTGGTGCTGGAGGGCTTCTCCAGTACCTTTTGTTTTGTCACACTGTGTTCACTTACTAGCAAGATGAAAAGTCATCAGGGCTCAAGAGCAGAGGGCTGCTAAGCTGTGGAGCGCATCTGAAGCTGTGGCCTGTCCCTCATCTGTGGCTGTAGCTGGCCTGTCAGCGTGTTCCCAGGGATTGTGGATGTGTTTGGTTTAATGAGAGGGAACTAAAAGGCCTGCTGCATTTTTAGATGTGTTTGCATGGCTCAGAGTGCTACATGCAGGCTCTTTTGAAGTTGCTGAGGGAAGTCTTGCTGACTTCAACTGCTGCAACAGCTTGATCACATTGCTTTGAGGATAGGGTGAGAGGTTACAGAGGGTACTGTAGCTCAATCCTCCTCTGAAAGAAACCAGGGGGTGAAGGGATTTTCTGAGAGCTGGTGATGCTGGTGGACGACTCCTCTTTGCTGGTTCTGGCACTCCAGCCCTGTTCAGGTGCCTCACCTCAGTGTGTTATGCTGCGTGGCCAGGGCTGGGTTTCTGATGCACCTGGCCAGCACGGGCCACCAGTCCCTGGGGACCTGATCTCACCCAGATGGCCACTGCCAGGAAAGCTCCAGAGGAAAGGCAGAGAATTACTTTCTCTAATGGCTTTTTATCCAGCAAAATGTTTTGTTGTCTTATTTATGACTTCTTCTGTAGCACGGGAACCTGGGATGAAAAAGCTGAAGGTTTTCTTTTATTTTTGTCTGCAAACTCCCTCTCACTGCTGCGGATTTGCAAGTTCTTTAGCGGGATAAAAGTTGTGGCTGAGGCTGGCCTTCCCCTGAGTTGTTTCATTATGCTGTTGACATGAACACTAAATCCTGCTTTCCTTTGCTGCGTGCTGAAGGTCACTGCTGCAGTATGATCATAATGAGCCTCATAAGCCAGTGTCTCATCTCAGCAGAGCTCTCTGCAGCTTGCCCAAAAAGCCCCAACCATTTATTCTTTAACCTTATCAGTCTACAGATGCCAAAGGCATTGTGTGAGCCTGAGTCTTGTAGCTCATCGATGTTGGATGATGCTTTGATCTTATGGGACTTGGGGGCTAGCAGAAGGAATAAGGCAGTGGGATAAAAGTAGGCAGTGTTTCAGGTAGTAAATGCAAGACTCAGCATCAGAGTGCCCACACTGAAAGTGATGGTCCTTGTGCTGTGTATCCTATATAATATGGCAGGAAGAGGTGGCCATGCAAGCCAGTTCTGATTTTTGGCTACACAGTCTATGAGAGGTGTATGGAGGAGTTGTTCAGCAGGGTGCAGGTCCTGAAGCAGAGGGAGAAGTTGGAAATGAGCCATTTTAATAAATGCACCTGCAGCTTCTCCACCCTCTCTCTGATCATAGTTTTCCGGTTAAACACCTGCACATTTAGAACCCATTAATATAATAATTTCATGCTCTACTGACTACCCTGGCTATTAGAAACATGGAGGGATAGTCTGGGAATACCCAAACAATGTTCTTTTGAGTGGGTCTGTTGTTGCAGAGATCAGCATCAAGAAGTTATGTTGTCATTTAGATTGTGTGAGTTCAGTTTAATTAAAAATACAAAGAAAGGGGAGAAAAATCGCACAAATTTTGGAATAAAGCAGCTGAAAGAAAATGTTTATCAGAACCTTTATTATAATCTATAGAAGATACATAGATCAAACTCTATCTGTCTTTGGGTGTGAATATGTTTCTTGGGGAAGTGAAAACCTTGTTGGTGTGGCATATCTGATGTTGTATTCCCGTGCACCCTGCCACCTGCGCCATAGACTGAGATCCCTAATGGACATCTGGGTCTCTGTCTGGATGGACACAGGAGTGTTGGCTTTCCATGCATTTTATTGCTTGGGTCATGGCTGCACCATATCCTGAGTGTGCAGGTAAAGAGCTCAGGGACTTGCTGGGGTCAGCAGCTCTGGGTGTTCACGTTTCTGACACAGCTTCTCTTCTCTGCTCCCTGTTGCTCCTCCATGTGTTCCCTCTGCTTGTAGAAGGAGGCTGAGCTTGTGAAACACAGACTGTCCCTCTCCTGCTTGCTCCTCTCACAGGTGTCACAGTCTCAGCCTGCAGGTTCACTTCTGTTAAACATAATTACTTCTGAGTCAGTCTTGGGTCAGCAGGAGGGAGTTCATCTCCTCCGTCTTTCAGATGTCTGAAGATTATGTGGAATTTAAAGCCTGTTGGAGTGAGGCTACCATTGCAGAAAAGAGGGGAGGAATGGGGTTGTCTAAAGGCTAATTCCTTTCTCCTTTCCCCTTTTCTTCAAGCAATAAGCCTGGGAGACTGCCCTGCTGAACAGGGATGTGCTAGGCAAGGAGGGGAGCATCCCACACTCTGGTCCAGGGCAGAAGCTTCTGGAAGCTCCTGCCCTACCTGGTGGTCTGCTCTGGTGCTCTGTTCTTGGTCAGGCTCACTGTGACATGATGCTGGCTGTGCTTGCAAAGCCCTGCTTTGTGTGACCCCAGGGGAGTTAATTCACTCCCCCTTAGCCACCTGCATGAGCGTGGATAGCACGAACTGTCATTAGAGTGTGGGAATTTTCCTTTGGATTTGTGAGCTGAAACAAGGATCCTGGGGTCTTTATGGGGCTGTATTTAGAGCCATATTTGCTGCTCAGCACAGTGAAGAAGAGGTTGCTGTAAGAGACAAGGGAAGGTGCTCATCTGTGATCCAGACAGTGTGTGACAGCTGATTCAGCCTGGCTGGGGCAGCCGAGCATGCAGTGGGTTTGTGTATCCTGCTCTGATCCCTGTTACAAATAGTGCTGGGCAGGAGCCCTTGCTGACGGTGCAAACACCCCTGGGGGAGGGAGGGAGGCAGCTGCAGAGCCGGTGCTGTGCAAAGCCAATTATCTGGACGTGGTTTTCAGCAGGAGGGACTTCCCAAAGCACGAGAGCAAGGAGATTTGCAAACTCCAAAAGCTGCCTTATTCTTAGGTTTTGCTTTATTTTAAAGCTGTATCTGCCTCACTAGAGATCCAAGTTTCCTCCTGTGTGCTCCTGTGCAAGGCAGACTCTCTTGTGCCTTTGCCATCCTCAATGTTGGTAAGAAGTGTCTTAAAAACTGCAAAGAGCAGAAGTTCCTCCTCTTCCCCAGGCAATCTGTCAGTGTCCTGGTTAGTGGCACACTTGCCCATGGGCATCATTCTGTGCTGTGCTTTGCTTGAAGCTCACTCCTCTTCATGGCCCTGATCAGTGAGCTGAGAAGTCAAAATCTGACTGCAAAATAAGGGCATGGCATTATTCCTCCACTGGAACCCTCAGAAGTGTCAGCATGGTTTTTACATTTATAGCTAAAGTTGGCTTCACTGTGGATATATATTCCTGCCAGATTCATGTACTTTGACACTAACTTGCCCAATTCTTTTATGATGTAACTAATTTGTCTCATGATTTCATTCTGCAGAGCAGTACACAAATCTGCATGTTGTGATCTTGAACACTCGAGTGTTCCCCCTTTGTTTTCCTTTGCATTTACTAGTTCTAATTTTCATCTGGACAAAGTAAAAGTTTTTTATTTTGTTAATAATTGCTGGTGCACTGGTTCTGGAGCAATGCTTTCTGTACCTGTGACACCTTCTGGATGGGAAGTTGGCCACCAGCAGCCACCTGCTGCCAGCATCACATGCTCTTTCAGCCACATGATGCATAGCCAGGCTTTGAGTTGCAAACAGAAGAGAAATGTTAGGGCAGGCAGAAGTGTAAAATCAGCTGAGGTTTAGTCCTGAGTTTTTGCAGGCATCTAGTGGGAATAAAGAGACTGCTTCTATCATTTGGTCTCTGGAAGAAGAATGGGCTGACACAAACCAGCAGGCAGTTTTCTGGCCGCATGCTGCTTAATAACACGTTCAGTATTGATTAACTGTAGTTTTAAGCCTGTTTGGACAATTCAGCCACTTGACTGAGGGGTTGGAGCACAGTGGAAGAAATGTTAATAAGTGTAGTTCCCCATTTGATCATGAGTTTAAATTTTAAAATCCTTCCTGTATGAATTGAGTTATTGTATTCCCAGGGAGAAGCCAGTTTGATTTATGACCTTTGGATGTCCCAAATACAATTAGCACTCCATCAGTATGCAGATACTATCACGGGGTCCAATGACTTGAATGACTTCCAGTTACCCCTCCATCGGCAAGAGGTGTCAGAGCTAATGAAATTCTCTCCAAAAATTATTGATTCATTAGACAACACAATCCTTTGGCTGTCCTTTGCCCAGTGAACTGTCAGGAAAAATGCATCTTGGGATGTCAGAATGTTCCTCCTGTTTCTCGTCACAGTTCTTTCTCCTCTCTGATGCTCCCTGGGGTCACACACATCGTACACGGCTCGTAGTGACACACTGGGGGCTTTTGAGCACCCAAAAAGTGTGACCCAACCCTCTGCCCAGAGTTGTGCAGTGCAGATCTGCCTGGCAGAACAGATGCAGTCTCCTGAGCTGAGGTACTCACATGGCCAAAATCCAGGCTGAAAGACAGCAAGTGCCTCTTGGAGGACATAGGATAAAGGAGGCAGAGAATGGTGATTTGCAGAAAACCTGGTAGTTCATGTGTTTGACTTGGCACCAGGGATATTCTTAACAGATTAATGACAGCCAGAGCCCCAGAAAAATATTTTTAAAAATCTTAGTGACAGCATCCTAACCTTATGTAAACAAACCTCTTTCCCATGCTCCTGCAGTATGTTAAGACACTATTGATGCTCTTTTTTAACGTGTGAGGGAGTTGGAGAACACAGAGCCACAGAGCTTGGCCAGAACTTAACAGAACTTCACGTTTCTGGTTTCCTTTCTTCACCAATGCACTTTGGGCTGTTTTCCCTTCATTTAATTACTGTGATGATAGCTGCAATGTTTCCAGATGCTTTTTTAATTTATTTCCCTTCCCAAACAACCGCTGGAATGGCAGGAAATGCTAAAATAGCAGCAGACAGCCAGGGTGCTGCACAGCTGAGGCCAGGCTCGGTGACAGCTTGTGCCTGCTCGTGTAGCACGGAAGTCTTCACTCACCCAGGATCCGGAGCAAATGAAATTTGATGAGCCTTCTGCCTTTTCTTAGGGGGAGCTGGGTGGTTGTTTTCGTGCCCTCTTCACACCGCCGGCTCTGTGCACCAATTAATCCATGCTAAAAGGACCCACAATGAGTTTGTTATTCTGTGGGCTTGTGAAGTGGCGGCTGGCCAGATTTGAGCTCGTTTCAGATGTTTAGTAGATAGAAAGTTGATCACTTGGCAGCTGAACCCACACCCTGGAGACTCTCCCAAGGCTGTGGAACACTCTGGGATCCAGCAGCTTGGGAAAGGCTAGGTATTTGTAAGATAGAATAAGTTTTAGCCTCACTAAAAACAAACACCTGGATACCTGCCTGAGCTTCATATTTATTGAACTCTGTCGTGGATGCCCCTCTATTGATGCAGTGCTGTCCTGTTTCATCTCCCCATCAATACAGGCAGTGATAAACAAATAGAAAGATAATCACTAGCAGATTAGCTCTTGCTTTGGAAGATTATGCTTCAAAGTTATGCAAATTTTGCTCTCTTCATTGAATCCAGCATGCACATAGAACTGAATTTTCTTGTTTTATTAGCTTTGTTTGTAATAAATAAACGCAAGCTGAAAAACATATCTGGAGCCTATAAATATGGATTTGTTTGAGGCAAGATGCTTCTCAGGCAAGCTTAGAAGGATCCTTGCCAGCAATTTATGAGGACAGGCTGTGTGTGATCTCAGGAGAATATTTTGCTATCAACATCAGATGACACCTTAAAGGACAGAAGGAGATCTTGGCTAAGGGCAGCAGCAACCTAGGCATGAGGAGATTTTTTTATTATTGTTTTGCAGCTTTGGGATGCCTCTTTTTTAACCAAACTAGTACAAAAATAAGAGCATCCAAAGTATCACTGCTTGGGGACAGGGTTAGAGGTCATAGTTTGTACAGAAAGCATCGAAGCAGGCTTGCTGCAAATGCTTTCTGTATAAAGCTTAAGGAGGGGCTGTCCAGGGGAGGAATATGGGCAATAAATTGCCTGCAAGTTTGCAGACTGCAGAGTCCCTCGGTGATGGCAGATGCTGTGCAAAATAGTCTGTTCCAGTGTTCTGAGTGTTGTGCCAGAAAATCAGCAAGACAGCAGCAAAAGTAATGAAATTCTGTGGTTCAAAGCAGCAGAGGGAGAGTAGCTTGTGCTGGGTGTCATTTTTTTCTTCCAGATTACTATTGTTTGAGTCTTCTGGACTCTATTGTGCTTTGGTGGACCTAGGCAGTTTGAGCATGGGCTAAGTCAGGCTTTTGCAAACTTGGCAGGCAAAGGTGCTTTTGGTTCATCTTTTGTTCCAGAGCCTGTACATAGCCCAGAAAATGAGTGAAATTCATGAAAATTCAGTGTTCATATTGCTGCCTTATCCTAAATCCTTTCACACGCCCTTGAAGTATCTGATCTGAGCCCCGTTCCTTTCTCTTCAGTTTGCCTCTCTGCAGTTTGTCTTAGGGAGACATTAGATGGTGATGACAAAAAGCCACAAAAGAAATATAAAAGGGCATTAGTTTGACAGGAGGGCTTACACCTGCTTTTATCCTTTGTAATCTGATGCACAGGGAACAGTTTTGGGGAGTTTGAGGTTCCCTCACTAAAACACATTTGATCCCATGGTGCTGTCAGAGAAGCAGAACCCACTTGCAGTTGTCCCTGGTTAAATGAGGAATGAAGCTGAATCCTGATGTTTCATAGCCCCAAGTAGAGTGTTGGACTCTGGCAATGCTCTGCTGTCCCCCACCACAGTGGAATTCTCTTCAGTGGCCCTGTATCTGCTGCAGCAGCATGTGGAGAGGTGCCCAGCTCTGGCTCCTGCATCATTCCACCTTCCAGAACAGGAAGGTGACAAGGTGTGACTGCTGTGGGCTCTTCTCTGGCAGCAGATGAGCACGTTGGTGCATAAATGCTTGTCTCACACCTCGGTGCTCAAATCAGCATCACAGCAGAGCCCGGAGAGGTCCAGATGCTCTGCAGGATTAACCAGGATTTAAACGTGTTTGGCTTTTTTCTCCATCCTGGGCATGCAGTAGGTTTTGCATTACCTGTTGGAAGAGCCTGCATGTGCCACTCAGATCCCTCTCCTGCCTCTTCAGCCTATTTTGGGATGCCTATTTTTGGCTTGCAGCACAGGTGACATGCCTGGGAAAAGTGGCACCGCTAACGACGGCTGCGGCGCTGCTGGGAGGGTGACACCTTGCTGTTCCTCTGAAGTGAGGGCTTTCAATGAGTCACTGCCTTGTGATTTATTGGAAAGTTTTGGTTGTCATGCTGGTTCTCAGCAGCTGACAGGAAGGAGGAGAAAAAAGTCCACCCCACAACAAAACCCTGCTAGAGAAGAAAACTGAATGGCATATTCTATTCATTGCAGCCTTTGGTATAGGATGGGGTGGTTCTTACACTAGGCCAGGTAAAAATATAATGCAGTTACAGTTTTGGATATGTTTGCTCTCAAAAATGCTAATATTAGGAAATTATTCTCTTTTTTTGCATGTATCCTGCCTATCAAGTGAGATCCAGCACTAGACCATTTGATTAGTACCTTCAGTGTTCAGCTCAGTTAAATCTCCTGGTTGAGAGCTGTTCCTAAAAACACTTATAAAGTTATGTCTTGTTATAAATTATCTAAAGCCTGTTATTTAGCTGTGATTGGTATGTATGTGTGCAGAACAGAACGTGCTTTGTTTATTGAGGCTTTTATTTCCCTAACATACTGCAGCTGGATTCATGTGCCAGGTCCCACACCCTGCCCTAGTGAAGGCTGTCCTGTGTTTGTTCAAATATTCTGTTTATTGGCCATAGCTTGGTGGTTTGTTAAAAGCAGAAATTAAGATGTTTTCAGTCACATTCCCCTAAGTTGTCTCAGGCTAAGTGAGGCTTGCAAATGATGTGCTGGAATTAAATCCCAATTACGTTAATAAGGAGAAAGCAATTGGAAAATTGCACGTGGGTCTGTGCTGGGGCACTGAGGATGCCAAGTGTCAGCAGCAGGCACAGGACTGAGGTTTCAAGAGCCCTTGAGCTTGCAGAGCTGTTCCTGTTAGTGCTCACAGGAAAATTTGTCCCTTTGCTTTAAACTGAGACAACACAAGAAACTTGAAATAGGATAGAAAAGCAGGAGCTGTCCTGTTACTGCCTTAACATGCTAGTGAAGAGCATTTCCCCATGGTGTAAGGATGGCAACATATTGCTGCAGAAGAAATCTTGGAAGCAGTAGGAATATTTGTAAACCTGTGCTTGGTGTGAGTTCAGCACAGCCGCCCTCTTGCCATCCCTCCCTCCCTGAAATCCAGAGCTACTCTTCTCAAATGAATCCATCAACATGGCTCAAGCTGTTTTGGCTGCAAGACCAAAGCCTGGAGAGCATATGTTTCCCAGAGTAATTCAGAGAACCTATAATGTATAGTGTTCACAACTGGTCTCCAGTTGTGAATTTTTAATTATGCCAGATCATTTTCAGTAAATGGGACTTCAGGCTCAATTAGGGCTGTCAGATCCAATTTTTCACTCACCTACTATTGAACTCATTCTGTGTTCTTTGCAATAATTGCCAAATCCACAGGAAAGATGAGACTTGCAAGACAGGAATGTCTGTGGTGTTTCCCATTTCCACAACCTCCTTCAGCAGTGTGTTAGGAGTACTTGGATGCAAGGGAAAGTAATGTGCTTGGAGAGATGTTTAGACTGTTGAGAAGTATTTTTGCCTGAAATAGCAAGAATACAAAGTCTGGTCTTTGTATTGGCTTGCCAAGTCCAAGACTTGCATCTTAAAAAAATCAGATCATATCCTCTAGTGTGAGCACAGTTTCTGGGGCACTGGTCTGTTGTGGGATCTTGGCACAGGACACCAAGCCTGTACCTGAGATGTGATTGTCTGGTTGGAAGGGCTTGACAAGCAAGCTTGCAAGGAGCTTGCACTGGTGCTGAGGGGAGCAGTTCTCCTTCCCTGCTCCTCCTGAGGGCTTGTCCCACCCTGGGGCTGCCCCACTGCTCTGGTAACCTCACTGGCAGTGTGCTCGCCTTGTGCCTTTCTGTTCTTCAGCTTGCTCTAGCTGTTGTCTCTCTAAAGCAGAGATAAGGAAGATGCCCAGATAGCAAAAAATGCTGCCTTTACTATATAGATCCATGCAAAATTTAGTTTTGAAAACAAATGGGCATCTCTGTATGCAGTGACCTAGAAGAGGCTGGAGATTTCTGTTTACCAGGCTGGAGTTGTGCAGGGGCAGCTTTCCTCCTGCCTTTGGCTCCTGGGGCACCACAGAGCCATGAATGCACAGAGCATCTTCTAAAATAAACCCTGAGCCTACAGAATGCTTTATCCCTCACAGGCTGCCTGGTGCAGGTGCTTGTGGGGAGGCCCCCTTTGCTCACCACAGGGAAGTGGAGTGTGTATCCAGACTCCCTGTCTGGGTGCAGAAGAGCATGGAGAGGTTTATTTGGAACAGAAAACAGCACACAGAAATAGCAAACTGTCTTGGGCCAGCCAGCTCTGCAGTGGGATGCTCGGCTGTTTGCAGACAAATTGCACCCAGGCTCTCTGCCATGCTCCTTCAGTGTCTCTCTCATGGATAATGTGAGCCTCTCAGCCACATCTGCCAGAGAAGTGTTTGAAGCAAAGTCCCTAACAGATGTTGAATGGTGCAGTGATGTCCACTGCATTCCTTCCTCAGCCAAAGGCAGCAGGGAGCCAGACTGGCAGTGCTGTGAGCCTGCTCTGAGGAGTAGAAAGCCTGTGGATGTGTGTGAGTGTGCTGGGTGTTTCTTGGGGACTGGCTGCCCTTGCTGGTCCCAAAAGGTTTGGAGAGGTTATACTTATTTTTTACTTAAATCCCAGAGCAGAACAAAACCTAAGGAATGGGAGGGAAGGGGATAAAATGAGCTGAAACCAGTGTGAGTTTGCAATGTGATTGTCCTTGTCTGCTCCCTGAAGGAATGGCTACATGGAAAGAAGGGGGTGGTGGGATGTAGATGGAGCCTTTTCCTGACCACCCACTTTCTGGCACTGTTTCAGTCTGCTCAGAGACTGCACTGCAATGAGAGCTGGGTTATAAACAAGAGCATCCCTATGGATTGCTGTCCCTGCTGCTCTCCAGCTAATGGACAGGCAGTGTTGGGCAGGGGGGTGTATTTACCCAGCCACTTACCTGTGCTCCAGCAATGCATTTTAACATCACTTAGCCCTCTGGCAAGTTAATAGCCTGCAATCTCTCCTCATCCTCTTAGTAAAACTCTGACCCAGGTGGAGTTTGTGCTAACTGGGCAGAGAAGAACTGTTTCTCCCAGCCAAATGCTGGCACCTACGATCTGGTCCTGGCTCCAGCCTCTCTGCTGACTGGCAGCTGTACTCCTGCACTCCTGTTACCTTGCAGCCAGTTTCCTCACCCATTTCTCCTGTGTGTGTACTCTTCTGACCCACGTACTTTTGTTGCTGAGCCCTTCTCTGTTTGATGCCTTTTCCTTGTGATGGGGAGCAGCCAGTTCTGTCGGCACAGTTGTATCTTCTCCCTTGTTTGACCCAAGAAAACCATTAAACAACAATAAAAGTACATCAGCAGTGGCACTCAGCAGAAGTGGCTTTTCCTACTCCTCTGGCATTTTGCATCTTTGTCCCATTTTTATGCCTGATTTGAGGTGACATATCAGCTGCTCTTGGCAGGAGGTCTGTGAAACGTCACTGGCACTCTTGGGACGTGGTGAATGCTGCTCTTCAGCAAAGCCATCAAGCAGCACCTCTGTGTTCTGCCCCTGCTGCATCTGCCAGCCTTCCATGCTAAATATTATCCTGCATGTCCATCTCATCTCAGGCACAGGTGACAGGAGACACTGCTGCTGTCAGGCCAACTGCAGCTCCCAGCAATTCCTGCTCTCCATAGCCAGCTGGGTGTTTTCCCCTATCTCCCTTCTCAATGCTTATTTATCTTCCACCCCAATTTGACAGAGGAGTCTCCAGATAAAGGAACCAATTAAAAAATTATGGGGAGTGGGGTGAGAGAGGAGGGAGGTAGACAGTGTGCTTGTAAGAGGCTGATTTCTTTAGAAAATTAGACTAAAAATAAGTTTAATAATGTTTTACTGAGCTTTTGCTTCAAAGCAATCTGCTGAGTGTGTCTCACTGCTTCCTGCTCTGGGCTTCTAGCTGCTATCACGTTCTTGGCTGTAATTTTCTCTGCACTTTTAGAGAGGCTGTGAGATCTTTCCTAATCACAGAGGGCAGACAAACCTTCAGTTTTAAAGGTCTCATAATAAGCAAAAGAAGAGAAGGAAGTCATGCAGTAAAAGGCACAGAACTCCAGTGAATCTGCCATGGAAAGATGAAAGCTTGCACTCTGGTAGCCAACGTTGGAAGTGGCGCTTCAGACGTCTCTGGCAGGGTGTTAACACACCAGTGCTGGTGGTGTGAGCCAGTTACCTGATACCAAACAGCCAGCTCCCCCTGGCATGTCTGATGTGGAGGTGGCACAGCACCTCAGATCACCACACATAACCAGGCACCAACTCCACAAGTGCAGTCGTGGTGAAAAGGACATGGCTTTATAAAATTAGCCATATGGCGCTGGCTGAGTCTCCTGCTTGATGGAAATAAGGATCCAGAGAAGTGAGGAGTCGATTGCATTTTAGAGATTTGAGCAGCCTGATGTCTGTGTCCTTTACAAAGCAGAGCACAGCCCCAGTGCCCCTACACCCAGACCCTCAGGGATGGCATCCCTTTCTCCCCAGCAGCCAGTGGTGCTGGGTGGTTTTTCATGGAGCATCTTGGCAGAGCTGTGCTGAGCACCACCAGCCTGACAGCCAGGCAGGAGAGCACTCTGGTATTAATTAACTCGTCCTGCCAAGAGCAGCTATTGATTTGCTTTTACAGGACTTTGATGAGTCTTGATTATGATTCTATGGAGGTAGGAAGGTTTCCTGCCCTCAGAAGACTAGAGCAGCCATAATTATAAAATAATTGTGCTTGTTTTCTTCTAAAGTAGTATTTTATTATTTGATGAATCTCTTGTTTGTACTGAGTAGACAGTACGACTTCACAAATGACTTGTTTACTGTCGTGCTTTGATTTATAATTCTCCCTTAAAATTTTAGAGGGTGGGGTTTTTTCCCAGATATGCATTCAAATTACTGTGAAAGTAGGTCACATCATATTCGTGCAGCTGTTCCCCTTCCCCTCTCGCTCCAGCTCCCCACTGGTGTGGTGTGGGCTGATGATAAGTTTGTGCTGATGACCCAAGGCAGCACTTTGCAAAAGGTGAACCAATCTCATAAATCTTTCACCGTGATCCTGCTGTGTGTTAAAGGCTTACGTGTAGTTCAGAATATTAATTAAAGACAGTTAAACGGCACTTTTATTTAAACGGTGTCCTTAGTGTCTCCTCCCTAGAAGAGGGGCTTGTTCTGCATTTGCCTTGCATGCTCAGTCCCCTGAAGTGCTGGCTGGGTTTGGGGAGTGTGGCTGGTGTGGGAGGGTGCAGGTCAGCCTTGCGGCTGTGCCAGCTCTCATGTGCCCTCTGGGACTGTCCCCGAGCTCACAGGAGAAGTGTGAGAGGGGTCTCTCCTCCTGCTCTGCTCCACCAGGGCTGCTGCGACCTGCCATGAAGCTGGGGAGAGGATTTATGTTGGTTTGTGCGGAGAAGGGGAGCAAAACCAGGGTAGAAGCACAGTAAAATAAGGCAGAAGCTGGTCTGGCAGCAGCTGCGAGAGCAAAGGGGGTCAGATGTAGCAGGAAGCAGATTTATACCACTGTTTCCTCTGCACTGAATAGGAGTTTTCCCTTAGGAGGTTTTTGTGGAGAGGTGCAAAGAGCTGTTAAGTCATTAGTGCAGTTTCCCATTGTGGCAGCATTATTCCCTGTTATCTCCACTTTATAGCTCCTCTTTCTCACCAGTGACTACTGACCCAATAAATATTTGTCCTGACTGTATTATCTGCATCCCAAATGCTTACCTTGTCCTCTGGCATGCAACTTAAAGACATTACAGCCCCTTTTTCTACCTGACAGGGAGAGTCTGGTGAGTGCTGGGCACTAATGCCTGCTTGGGAAACAAATCCTGACCTTGGGTAAGGGCTGGGCAGGTTTTCCCCCACAAAAGCACTTCTCTTCCTTCAGCTTTTAAACCCTCGACTTCGAAGACGTCCTTGACAAAGCAGCTTCTAAAGCAATCTCCCTATTTCACAGCCCCAGCTCTTTGCCTTCTTTTTTTTTTTTTTCTATTCCATTAACTCAGTGTTTTGCAGCCAACACTCCTGTTAATTAGGTGCTAATTTATTATTCCAGCCAGCTGTTATTACTTTGTAACCCACCCCTCCACACAGATACACCCCAGCCCTGTCTCAGGTGTGGGTTTTGGGTGTCCTCCCAGCCATGGAAGAACATGACTGTAGGCTGGGTGACCAGCAGCCCCAAATTAGCATCCAAGGGAGACACCGAGGCTGCCCTGGCCATTAAGGAGGAAAATGAGGTCCTGTGGAGACACCAGGGGTGTTTTTCAGTGTTTCCTCCGCAGCTCAGTACCATGCCTGTGCATGAGTCCTTACTCCAGCATAGTCCTTTCCAGGCAAACCATCCCCATGAGCACTGACAGGATCTTCTCCTCGGGGGTTTATGTCTCATGGTCAGTTGGTTTTAAAGAGGTGTGATTGCTAATTGGAGCACATGCCATCCCTCTCCCATCTGGACTCCCTCATGTCCATTAAAACCCGACAGCAGCTCTGTGGGGGAAGGGTGAATCACACTGGCAAAACTGGACAGCAGTTTTCTTACTCTACTCTTACATTTTTTTTCTTTAAATATTCACAGGAGCTTTTTTGATGGAAAAATCAAACTCTTTAAAAACTCCTGAAGAGAGGAGTAATTATCCAGCTGGCTCTTGTTAGTCCATTTCATAGCTATCAAAAGCAATGTTCTCCTAGCTCCCTGCCCTTGCTTCAATTCATTAATTAGTGATATTAATTAGTTGTATTAATTGCAAGTTGATACTTCTAAAGCAAAGGAGGCTGAATGCAAGAATGTGGTTCATAACCTTTCTGTGGATGAGTAAAGGTTTCTTTCTGAATATCAGAGGTGCCCTGGAGAGTTGTGGAAATGCCTGCCAGGTAACAAAGGTGGCTTTGTCCATTACTGCTAGTAGGAGCCTCCTACCATTTAGAAGTTGAAATACTGATTTAATGATGTTGTTTGTATGTACAGGATCACAACTGCTGTGCTGCTGTCTTCCAGCTCAGTGGTTGTTGTTCTTGCCTATGTGTTGAGGACATTTCTGTTGTTCAGCATCCTGGGGTGCCCTTCCCACCTCCCCTCTGGCTGTGGTGCTCTGGGGATTTTGTCTGCTGTGGTGAGTCCGTGTGGCTTGAGGGCTCTGCTGGCTCAGCTCTGCAAGTGGTGTTGCAGAAGGTGGTGAGTCCTCCTGACTCCACACCACTGCCCCGGGGAATGTTTGTCATGGCTCCTTCTAAGCCATATCAGATTGAAAGCCTGAGTCAGCCCCAGTTCCCTGCTCTAATGCCAAGAACAGATCTGCTGTTGCCCATCCTGAAGGGCCACAGTTCAGTTCCAGGTTTGTTGCCAAAACAGCAGCCTCCCTACAACACGACTGTGTCGAGTCGTCCTGGTCTGGTGGCGTCAGTGGTGTCACTCGAGGATACAGCACAGTGTCATCGAGCCTTGCAACGACTCAGCCTCAGCAGCGTGGTTGAGGTCATTTGTGTAACCAGATGTGCTGAGGCTTGAAGACAGGCTGGCGCTTGCTGTGAGGATGTAAAGGGTGTATCATGTAATTTAGGCTCTCAGGTCCTTTGCATGTGTGACAATCACTTAAGAGGATCATTTTGGTCAAGGAGAGCAAGGCACTGCCATCAAGGAAGAGACCTCTGTGGAGATGGGCATATGAGGAGGCAGGTCACAATGTGGTGGCAGAAAAGGCTGAAGGTGCAGATTAACAAAAGATGGATTGGTGTTGGATTAAGCAGTTCTTCAAGCAGTTCTTTTGTCCATATAGATTAATGGCCCTTTAGACCAGGCATTTGTGCATATTTTAGGGGACAGGTTTTTGGGGGTCTCTTTGCAAGGAGCTGCTGGGGTGGGACTGTGCATCTGCAGAGTGGGGCTGCCTGTGGTGTGATCCTACTGCGCCATGGTGTGATCCTGTGCTGTGACTGGGGGCATGCTCTGACCCCAGAGCTCAGTAAATGTTCACCTGACTCCTTTCCATGCTGATCTACAGGCAGAGGCTCACTAAGTAGTTAACACTTTCCCCCTGCTGTGTGCTCTCACAACTTGAGGTAATTTGGTGATTTGACAGCGTTTCTCCCTCCCGCCGAATAAAAATCAGCATTTGGCACAGTCCTGCAGGACTGCAGTGCTGCTGGGGCAGAGCAGTGGAGAGAGTGCTGTTAGTGTGCAGCCAAGGTGCTGCTGGCATGCTGAAACCTGAATTTCTGCAGTGTGCCAGCCCCAGGAGAGTCATACTGCAAACAACCCCTCTTATCCTCACAGACCCTCAGCCATCACCTGGACCAGACAGTGAGTGGATGCTCTGCCCTTCCAACTCATCACTTACTTCTGCCTTGGGGGCCAGCTCATCCATGAGCTGCCCTGATGGCCTGGTGTGGACACAGGAGCCCGAGCTGGCCCACAGTTAATTAACTAAGAGAACCATGAATTCTGTAAGGCTTCACAATTAATTTCTTAGTTTCTTTTTTCTTGCTGTTTTTGTTAATGAATTCATTCCATGTGCTCATGGAAGTATCCTGGTGAGGCTTGAAGAGCTGAATTACAGGGGGAAAAAAGCCTCTCATTTTGCACCAGCATTTAGCTGATGAAATGTAAAGATGCAATGAGCTGATTAGTGATTCTGGTAATGTAATTAATGCCTCTGTTCTTTCATACGTGCAGAGCTGGAGGTCGGGCTGAGCGCACAGTGAAAATTTGCCCTGAATGTGCAGTTCAGTGTGCTCAAAATTATTGCTCCCTCGTTATGATTCCTCCAGTAATTCCAAATTAAAGTTGATATACTTGTAAACGAAAAGCAGGGCATGCCTGTGAATTGCAAGGGCTGGAGAATTCAGTTGCAGGATGGGAATGTTAATGCCATGATCCACCACACACTGGGCGGGGAGGGGCTGTAGCAGAGCAAACACCTTGGTGGCTGTCACTGCTGCCAGGTGCAGAGCTGGTGGTGGGGCCTGTCTCAAACCCTTGCCTGCACTTCCCTGGCTGCTACAGGCAACCAGCCTTGTGTGGTTCTTCAGTTACATCTTCTTAACATCACAACCGTCATAAGCCGTTAACGTAATTCCCAATCTGAAACCAAGCTCGGATGAGCTCATTTTTCCATGCAACATGATTTTGACATGCCTTACATGAAACTTTTATCTTTTTTTTTTTTCTCTCCCATTTTTAATAAACATCACATTATCAAAATATTAGTGACGCTGGATTTGCCACTGTTGGTTTACCATAGATAACAGCATGGAGTGTTCTTCCCGTTCTGATTCAATAGTGCATGACAAGGGAATCCAATTTGTTCAGATTTAGATGACATGCCTCCAATTATGTAATTCCATTAGGAGGTGCCTGCAGCCAAGTCTGTGCTCACAGTCTCAGCAGACATAACTCTAATGGGACGTGTTGCAATGTTGCTGTGTGGTAAGCACAACTTTGATAGAGAGCACGACCTGTCTCTCCCAGTCGTGTTTGTGGGAATGGAGAACACGAAAAATGACCCAGCTGTACTTGGGGCTCTAATCTGGCAATAAGTTATGTCACTACAAGAACAAAGCTTTGCAATGAAAGCTGAATTTGCAATGGCTATATATTTTATGTATTCAAAATCAGTCAGTAAATGCAGCACTTTGAATATGATCTTATATTCAATTCCATAAATGGAAGATATATTGGTTGCAGTTTTTTCTCTTGAATACCATCTCAGATTCCTATGTACTTGGGAATGTTGGATATTTATGAGAATATAAAGCAGTGATGAAAACATAAGACTAAATCTTAGCACAGTTACAACTTGCTTTAAATTATTAATCTTTAAGAAGCATCATAAAAAATTCTGCTGTGCAAATTCTGTGGCGCTAGAGTTGGTGTACATATCCATTACCACAGAGCTATCTAAATAGTGGTTTTAAAATAATTGTGTAATGTTGATGCAGAGTTACAGTTTCTGCAGGCAGGAAAAGGCAATTCTAGTGGCAGATCTGTCTCCCCAAGAAGTGGGATGTAACACCACTCATAAATAAAGCTGTTTAGATGAATTTAGCATCACTTGCAAACCAGAAGATTTCTGCAACGCCTTTGGGTAAAATGGCTCAGGCGGGGTTTGGCAGGGCTCAGCTCTCCAAGGGCTGAGAAGGAGCTGGATGGGCCATGTGGGGTGTATTTTTGGTAGAGGGTGCTAGACCTGTGAAACTGAAGAAATTTAAATTTATTTAATAGCCATAAAAAGGTCAAAGCTCTGACAACAATGTGACATCTCTTGCTCAGTCTTGTCCTGTGTTTGGCTGGACCTGCAGACAGGTTTATTCTGCAAAGCAAGGATGTGAGCTGTACCTCTGTTGGCCAGTACTAACTAGGGTTTGGCCAAACAGATAGTATTTAAATATATCACTTTTATTAAGAAGAAAAGCTCCCTAATCCTTGCTCTGGGAAAGTATGAGTGATAGCATCTCTACTTTCATAATCTTTTGCAGTTCTCACATGAATATACGAAAGAATTTAATAACGTTCTAGGTTAGAAAATGATCATGCATATGCATACATCTTTAAAATCTGTCTTCTCTGACTTTCTTTCCCCTTACTTATGTCAAGAGAGGAAGCCAGCAAACGATTTCAATGTATGATGCATCCAATATCACCTTTCACATAAACAGAAAAAATATGCTTCCTCTGTTGATGTGATGAGACCAGGATGCATTTAAGTGTCTAGAGAAAGTGTCATTTTGTTTAAAATAATGTGAAGAGGAGCCTAGTTGCAGTATGTTGAAATGAGTTATGGGGGTTCTGCTATTTTAATGACAGGATGGGTGAGATGCAGCTGAAGATGCTGCTGATGTGCCTGAGCCCTGGCCCAGATTGTCACTGCTGGGATCCCTTTTGCACCTGCTGCTCTTGTCCCATCCCTGCACAGATGCTTTGCCAGAAAAGCCCACTCAGGTGGTGTTTAGCTGTGCTTTAATCTGGCCCCTCTGTGGATTGCTTAGCCTGCAGATACAATGGAGTATATTAACCTCAGTTCAAAACCCAGTGTAATTTTGTGGGAATGAATTGTTCAGATAAATTTGGTAGAGCACAGTTTCTTAATCTGCTAAATGGGGAAAGACACTGCTGCCTGCAATTTGGGAATAAATTAGATTATTCTAGATTAACCCCTCCAGGGATGAAGACATAAGAAGAAGCTGTTGCTGCTCAGACAGTCGATTTTCAGGTTTATTTATCGCAGCAATCCAGCTGCCAGTGTGACTGAGAGCAGAGCCTGAGCTGCTGCCATGCACTTCACCATGCTCTGGAACTCCTGTTTGCTGAGTTCAAATGCAGGAGCATCTATCTGTTGCCAGCCAGGCCACATGCCCCAGCACTGGGCACTACTTTGGCTTCTCTCCCTGGGGACAGAATAACCAGATGTGTTTCCCTGAGGGTTCAGAAGTTCATTGGAAAGTTTTGTTAAAGCAGCTGTGCTCCAAGACAAGCTCAGTCCTCGGATCCCTTCTGGTCTACGAGTGCCCTGTTTGGTTCCCTTTAGGAAGAGGTTCCCAGGTGGGCTTAGAGGAGCGCAGATCTTGCACCTTCAGCCAGCGTGGTGCTGGATTAAGTGACAGTGAGCAAACCTGCACAGGAGGCAGAGCCCATGTTGCAAATGCTTTTGTGACTGAGCATCACTGCCTGTCTGCAAAGCTCCAGTCCATTTCAAAGCAAAATGGGAAAAGTCTGGGGTCCAAAAGATACATGCCTTGGCCTGTGCAGCATTTCCCTTTGTCTGATCCTTGCAGGAGTACTTCCATGTCCCAGGGGTGTCTGCAGAAGCTGAATGGTGAGAGCAGAGCTGGTGGTCCCAGCCCTGTGCCAGCACAGGGGCATGACAGGAGGGGTGCCCTTCCTTGGAGACCTGGCTCGAAGCTGATGCTAACAGTGAGAGGAGTTATTGCTCAGCACTGTGAGTGGTGAGAGGAAGTGTTCAGTGTATTACTTTCTGGGACACCTTCCCAGAAAACGTTTCCTTGTCATAATTGCAGCACTGATGCCATAAGCCCAAGCAGCAGCTCCCTTTTAGTGGAGATGAATGGAGTGCAGTATCAGGAAAGCTTTCCAGGATTCAGTTTGGTCACAGCCTGTTAAATCAAGAGCCTGTTCAATGAGGGCATCATGCTCCTCAGCCTGGCCACACACAACTAAGAGGGACAGCTGAAAACTCACTGTGTTTGCTGCTTGAATTTGGAGATGCTGCTGCATCTGTTCCCCAGGAGTGACTGGACTCACACTCTCCTAGTGTGCTGTCTGAACTGGATAATAAAGCTTCTCAAAGCAAGGACCACATTTGCCATGGTGCTGTCAATCCAGGAGATGAGTATCCCCAGGTCCTCCTTGTCCCCATCCACATGTGTGGCTCCTGTGTTGAATTCTATTTCGTGTTTTGTAAGAGGGGGGAAATAAACACGTGAAACTGCAACTCTGATCTTAAGCACTGAGGGTTTTTTGGAAGGATGGTAGACCAACAATTAATGGAAAAGCTTCTGGCTTTACTATTCTGTTGTTCCCTGGTGATGTGGGACTTGGCCACAATGGGTGAAGGGACACCCATTCCATCCTGTCCCTTCCCCTTGGGGACACCCTCTGAGGGGGCTGCTGAGTACACCAGAGGGTAGAGAAGGAAATCTCAGGACTGATAACTGTATGAGTGGAGTTCACTGAGGAAGAGAATGAGATAAACGAATCAGGTCCTTCATGGAGATGGAGGTATCAGGATCACCTCTTTGCTTGCTTGGGTAGGGCAGTTCCTCAGTGCTCTCCCCCTCCTTACCTGCCATGCTTTTCTGATGTACAGAGCTGTGCTCCACTTTGTTTCCTCATTGGAAACATTTGCTTGGAGGGAGACAGCTTGGGTTGAATTTCCCAAAATTTCCCAACTTTCCCAAAGCTGTGCTCTCAGCATTGGAGGGTTGTGGTGTTTCAGATGGGTAGGGGAGATGCAGTAGAGACAGAGCTTAAAGCTGATGATCGGTGAACTGTAAATTTGAGCTGGAAAATGTGGCTGTACTGTAAAATTCAGGACACCATCTGTTTCATTGCTTACTTGCAGTAACATTTGTACTTGATAATTAAAATGTCACACATTTTTAGCCAGAATAATCCGTAGAGGAGTAGAACTGTGTCTTCTGAAAATCTTTCAAGAGATACTCACAGATAGGAACTAAACTGTTTTGAACCATGTCTTCCTGCTCTTAGAAGAGCTTTGCTTCTTGTCTTTTTTGTTTGTTTCCTTTTTTCTTTCATATTTTGAGGACAAGGTTGGTGGAGTGGGAGCAATGGCAGATTCTTTTGGAAGGAGCTGTGACCTTAGTGAATAGCCCTACATGTCATGTGGTTTATTTTGCTTTAGGTTTATCATACCAAGTTTATCATGTCCCTTCTAGCAGGGATAGGTTATCTTTGGCTTCAGCTGAAATCAGCTTGGTTTTAAGGGTTTCTCAGCTAGCCTAAGACTTCCCTCCAGCTGAGGGTTCAATGTGCTGCCTGCTTGTTTGGCTGTGGGTAGTGAGGGCTGGGAGCTCCGGGCTCAAGAACTGCAGTGAGAAGCTGCTCAAAGAAACATTAGATCTTGACCCAAGCTTGTGATACCCTCACAGTGAGAGAGCCAGAGTAAAGGATGAAGCAAGTAGCACTGTTCATGGGCAGTGAAATTGGGTGCCTTTTGCATAGCAGTGCCAGTCCTTAGCTGGCACAGAGGGGAGCTGGACTGCTCTCCTTGCCCAGCCCAGGTTGTTGTTTCTCTGTGGTGGCCTCAGTTCAGCTGCCACTTTGGCTGGAGTTTGTTTCATGGCACTGAAAAGATAGAAGAATTGAATTTGCTTTTGACTGTCTGCAAGTAGGATTTTTAATGTCTTAATGCTACAAATTAATTAAAAATATAGGGAGCATCTGAAGTCCAGAAAAATGCAATGTGTCTGAGCTGATGTCAGTGCTGAATGTGCTGTCACTGACTGCCAGGAGAGAATCTGATGAGGTTTTGGCAGCTCAGTCTCCAGTTTCCAGGCACACCACGAGCTTGGACTGTGTGGATAGTCCTTCTGCACACATCCCTTGGTTTGTTCAGGGTTGCTGTATGAGAGGCTAAAGTTTCATTTTCTTTTAACATGGCTTTCTAAGGGCATTGTCCTCACTGATCCAGACTGAGTAAGATATACTTTCACTAAATGTTCGGGCTGGAACTAGCAGAGGGAAACAAGATGTTCTGCACATCTTGTAATGTTTACTTAGTCTTGCTTGCCTAGCTGATGTAAAACCCCTCCCAGCTGAGCTTTGACACAACAAATGCATCCATGGAGTTTTACTAGAAATGCACTCTGCTGTTCCATGAAAATTTTAAATCCAGTTATGTCAACTGTGTGTGAACACAAGTTTTAAAATCCTGGTCTGCTGGGAGCCATTTGGAGCTCAGAGTGTTACAGTGCATCAGAGTGTGCCATCAGTAACAAGTCAGGATTAAAGATGAAGTCTGCAAAGAAACCACAGCCAGTACCTCAGAAACATTTCCCAGCCAGCCAGTTGCTTTCAGGGCTGTTTCCCATCTTAAATCAGACATCCCAGCATCCGTGCAGACTTTGTACGTCACAGCTCAAGATGTATCCTTGCAGGATGAGATCCTGTGCTTCTGCCAGGAGACGGTATTGTAGTGTGTGAGGCAGGGCTTAAAATATTCTAATTGTCTGCTATGAAATTGCAGTTTAGTTCCCTGGAGTAGAAAAGTGAGTTTAAATCATTAATGCCACAAGTCTCATTGATGATTACGGAAATGTTTGCAAGTGACTTAATCAGTATAGTTTGTCTGAGTGGCCCATTTTAATATTATTGCACTGATTAAGTTTTCTTAGCTAATATGTGTTTCATTTCCAATTCAATTAAATGAGAATCCCCTTCCATTACATGATATTACAGTAGTGCCCTAGTGGGGCAGAAGCACACTTGGTATTTTCAATTGATACAGATTTCTTCATTATGCAGTCTCATGGTGCTGAATGGAATCAATGAGAGCTGAAATTAAAACTGTAGAAGTTGCAGCTGTAAATACACTGTCCGTTCCTCTATCCCTGTTTTGGCAGCAGGCTGAGAATTTCATTAGTATCAGTTCATTAATTACATTGCAAAGATGTTTTCAATAGATGCTTGCTTTTGACAAAATTTTAGAAAGACTGGGAAGGATTTTCCCTGGATTTCTGTATGCGCAATAGTCATGATAAGCAAAATGTAACATGCACTAATGTGCCCTTTTCATGTGCGATATATCTTCCCTTTTAGTTTTTAAAAGCACTTTTGTATAACCTATCGTGGGATGTATTAACTGGCATACAGAAGATTATGTGCAAATGGCTTGTGAAGGAATTACGTTCTTTCGTGTGAGCCAAACCTCCTCCTTTTATGTATTATTGAAGAGAATTGATTGAGCTCTGATATAGTAACAAATGATTTTATAAATACCTCTCTGGAGTTAATTTCCCATTGTGGGAGATGCGGAGCTCTTGGGGCTGATCGTGTGATCTTTTTCTTGAGAGCTCCAAGGTTTCTCCAGAGCCCGGGCAGGGATGTTCAATAGCAGCTACTCTCGTGTGCAGAGGAGCTGGGAGGGGTGTTCAGGCAGCAATTATGAATTTGCAGTGAGTGTTCAGGATATAGGATAAATCACAACTTCTAAATACACATTGGTGTGTTCATAAAGAAGACAAGTGTGCGTGCCAAGCTGAGACTGGAGCTCTCCACACTCACTTCCTCCTGGATCATGTTAGCCACAGAACTGGCAAATGAAGCACACAGGGTTCAGTGATCTCCTGCTTCCTGTGGGTGGCTGGTGGCTGGCAGGACGAATGTCCACAGCCCCTTAGGGACCTTGGGCAGGTTCACTGTGACAGCCCCTATGTCATTTCTCTGCTGTTGTGCAGTTCCATGCAGCCACGTGTCAGCTCATACCCTCTGCTTGCACACACAGAGCCTGTCTAAAACACTGGTTTTATTTGATTATTATAAGTATTTTAATCTGGTCAAAGAGAATGGGGCTTTGCACATTTAAGGCATAGCTAAAATATATATGGATATAAGGATAAAGCTTTTTTATTGCTAAATATATGCTTTTTATAAACAAGAAGTTGGATTTTTTTTTTTTAGAATATAATAAATATTTTAGCATAGTTATTCTGGCTCCATAAGTGCAATGAAAATGTTAGCCTTGGCATATCAATCGCACTTTACAGATGACTGTAATTTCCTGAATGTCAAAACTCCAAATTTCTCTACTAAGCAAACTTTTCAGTGGCAAAATAGATTGCCTCCATAATATATCACTGTGTGCAAGAAAAAATGAAATCTTTATGTACTGTATTATGAATCAATGAGGCATTAAGATTCTTGGAAGGGTGAGTGGACTCTGGAAAATGAAAAACTGCCACTATTCCTTCTCTGTAAACCGCTGCTTATGGAGTGCAGGCTTTGCAAACCTCGATCTTTGCCACCGCAGAAATATCAGTTACACGTTGAAACTAATTCCTGCAGCAGCATTTAGATGGGGTAAATACTGTTGTAAAGATCTGATTTATAGCAGCATCCTGTGGTTATTCACCAGCTCTGTTGCAGTGGCCTCCTTTTTGCTTTGGGATATCTGCCATGCTTTTTAATGAATCCGTAACAGCTCTGTGATTGGGGCCATGCTGTACCACTCCTGGAAAATGTGTGTGATGTGGCTCCAGGAGCTCCAGGGGACAGGGACGGCTCCTCGCACCAGGAGCAGGAAGGTGCTCCTGGCGCTCTGTGGGTGCCAGAGCTCAGTGTTTCAAAAGACATCGCTCACACCTTGAGTTTTCTTAGTGTGTATTAAGAGTAAAATTCAGCTCTGCCTCTGTTTATTAAGGGATAATCGCCCTAGGCAAGAAAGTCACTTTCCAAAGCCAAGGCTTTGCTGCTGAGACCTCACAAATCCAGTGTCACCTGTGCTCAGCTTGTCATCCAGCACGATGGAGGCATGGCACACACACTGATCCTCCTGTCACCTTCTCTCTCCTTTCCTTGTGTTTTACCTCCCATATTTTACCTCCACACCACTGCTGCCTCCATCCTGATGCCTCTGTCATATAAGCAAGCTCATGAGGTGGGGAGCTTTACTGCTCTAGATCGGCTGTGATGGAAGCTGGGTGTTTCCAAAGGGCAGTTCAGTCCTTTATCCAGCAGGTCAGGTGGCTGGGATGGGTCTGGGCCCCTCTGCCCAGCATTGCCACCCTTTCCCATGCCAGATTCCAGGGTGGAGGCAGAGGAGTGGGGATGGCACCAGCAGCTGAGTCACTCTTCTGTTTGCTGAGTCTAAAAACAGAAACTTGCTTCTCTTTTTATGCACTACTGAAAAAAAAAGTAATTTAAAAGGTCACTATTCTTGCTGAATTGGTTGTGAGCAGGGGTGTCCTGCAGAGATCTTAATAATACAGGCAATTATGAAATTAATACCACTCTGGCAGATCTGCAGGGCTGCTCTCCCCTCTGCAGGCAGCACTGTGGACAATTATTTTGTGCGTGAGGGTAGCTGGGAGCATGTGCGTGTGTGAGGCTGCATATTTTTTACTTATTTAAGGCCTTATTTTCATTATCTTTGTTTGCATATGCCATGCCTGCACATATATGAATGTGTACCTTGACCTGCTAAATCACTGCCTTCCTCTGTGCCTGAAATGCTTTTTTTCCACAGATCTTTTATTTTTGGTAATTTCACGGGCAATGATGGGCTGATGTAATTGCTGTTCTTGAAAAATCCAGCTCCTTTTTATGGGTTTCTCTGGCACTTCTGCTGCCGTTGCTGTGGGTAGGCTGCTGGCTTCCTACCCCCACCATTAGTGTTTCTAGACAAAACATCTCTGTGATTCATTGGGTGCTGATAGAAGTGAAAACATAATGATTACTTAGAGGAAATGTAAATTTGCATTTGCTAACAGCTTTAATTCACAGTCCTGAAATACTTATCTCCTTTCCTTCCAGGCCCTTTTTCAGAGCTAATGCATTATTTGCTTCTGCCACCCTGAGACCCAGAGTAAAGGAATATAATCTGGGTAGTCTTGCAGGCTGCTGCAGAGGAAAGGGGTGTTTGTTCCTCCTCCTCTCCCTCTCCATAATCTTTATCCATCACTTCTTTCATGAAGAAGGGATTTGTTCATTTAGATTTTACTGTACTTTGAATTTTGGATGAGGTGGACCTGGAAGTTTGGTTTCATTTAAACGCCTGAATATAGAGAGGTCTCATAGGAACAAGTAGTAGCCAGCCCAGGGTGCAGCTGGGCTGAGCTGCACTGAGGTCTTTGGGGATAGGAGAGAAGGGGAGCAGTCCTGTTCCCACACCCCTGCTCCATGGTCACCTCCTTGCACGAGCTGTGACAGTGGCAGGGGAGGCCCTGGCATGGGCAGCCAGGCTGCAGATCCACATCCAGGGCATGGAGGCAGCCATGGAATAGTGGGCATGAGATCTTCTCCCTGCAGCTCAGGGGAACTCAACAGCCCCCCTTGCTCCTGTCCCACTCCCAGATGGGGTTTGTAGGTGCTGTCTGTGGGGCTGGGAGGCCTTGGAGCAGAGCAGCACTGTGGGAAGCCCATGGGCCACAAATGCATTTCCACTGCTGCCATTGCCATCCACATCACTGCTGGGAAGCATCTGGAACCAATATAGAGTGGATGCAAACATTTGATTCCAGTGGTGCCTCAGTAAACTTGCCAAATATTTTGGCCTCATCTCTGTGAGTTGTGCTGCAGGAGCAGCTCTTGGCAGGGAAGAGGTGTTCTCATTTTGGGGGCAGGTTCCAAGCAGGGATGGTTGAGGCAGGAGAGGCTCTCACCAGGATGCTCACCCCTGTCCTTCTGATTGTGTTTGTAGGTGACAGTTTGTTAAGAATCAGGGGTGGTTGAGGCAGGAGAGGCTCTCACAGGATGCTCACCCCTGATTGTGTCTTTAGGTAACAGAGTTTGTTAAGAACCAGGATGAGTCACAGCATTAAATGAACACTTTGCCTCTCTCTGAGTGATCTCCAAACAGATGCCTGACTCCGACAAATTAGGCAGCAGCGGTATTTCTCTTGGAGGAACAATTTGTGGTATTAGCAAATCAAATTCTCAGTGGGCCACTCTTGATGGGAATTAACCTCAACTTCTGGGAGCAAAGCACTTGGCGCCTGGCATGGCGTAATTGAGTTTGACTTCTCAGAGAGATGTGGTGGCCATGATTGATGGGCTGGAGACCCTCTGCCAGAGATTAAAATCCATCAGCAGCTTTGGAGCCCACGGGGAGGGTTCCTCGGAGCACAACAAGGAATGTGAGACTCGCACCGTTCGCGTTCCTGGCCTTCCATCGTTGTCTGTGACTTTGCTGTCAAATAATCCTGAGCAGGGGCGTTTTCCAAGTGGTGTGGGATGAGGGAGAAGTGCAGGACACTGCCTGTGACACAGTTTCTCAGTTTCCCCACAGTTGCTGGGAGCAGTGGAGGAGAAGGAGATGGGATCTCAGATCTGTGCGTGAGGCCACAGCTTAGGAGTGTCTGCCTGTGGTCAGATGAGCTGAGACAAATTGCCATCTCAAAAAAAAAAACCCAAATTGCTGAGCTTTTAAAAGAATGAGTATGTGGCTACTCTTTTATTAGCAAGCTCTCTAGATTTTTATTCAGCAGCATGAGCAGTTTGTGTGGAGGGGGAAAGGACATGGATGTCCTTGTGCTGCTTGCTGTTTCTGGTGATTGTGCATTGTTTCTGGTGCTGAAGTGCCAACCCTATGATTATTTTTCTTTTTTCAGTAGCTCCATCCTTAATCCTTTGCATCATATGCAGAATCTCTGCTGCAGGGTTTTAGTTTGTTTTATTTGCATTTCTGCTGGATGTGGCACAAATCTGGTCCATCCCTTTGCCCCTGCACCTTCAGAGTGAACTTTTCTTTCAAAATATCCATCTTCACCTGAAGCAGAACTTGGAATCACGCTGGCCCATTAATGTACCACAAAGTCCATGAACTAGGGAAAAAAACCCACACAGATTTGGAAACTTTAAAAATTTCCTTGCCTCACCCATCTCCACTCAAAGAGATGAGATACTTGTATAAAATTGCCTCCCATTCACTGCACGAGCCCCGTCTGTGACTCCAAACGTCCTAGCCAGGCTTGCCATCTGGCTGAGCTTGACCTAGATACAAATGGGTGTGTTTGAGCCAGTTAAAAGCATGGCTTTACTTTTGCATGGTGAATGGGACTGCCCCAGTACTTTCCCTGGAAATCATAGCTGTGCTTCCTCAGCCCTGTGCTGAAGCTGTGTTTTCCTGTGTTAGTTTGCCCCTGGGAACAGCCTGTGGGGGAGGTAGGGATGTTTCTGGGGCTGCAGTGCTTCCTGTGCAAAGGCTGTAGGTTTTCTTACCCTCAGTAACCTGCAAAGCCCTTCTTGCTGCAGCCTCATTTCTCAGCAGAAATGGGAAAAGGTCACTCAGTCCCTTACCTACTAATCCACTAATGGATGTAATGGTGAGTGGGTGTTCAGCTTTCAGCTCCCCTCTCCAGTCCTTACCTCATAGTTCCATCAAGCCAGGCTCAGGTTTCCAGGCTGAAGCCATGGCAGCTGCCAGCATCTGACCTCCAGCCTCCCTTGACTTCAGCAGGCAATTAAAGAGTGGGGCAGTGGGGTTGGGATGAGTTGCGCTCTGACTTTGGGAGATTCTGACCCATTTTGATGCATAATTAGTCCCCCCCTCCTCACCTCTTTAGTTCTGCACACAATGAGCCCTCTGAGCGCTGTGAGTACCTGCATGTCCCTTCCCTGGCAGCTTCTCCAGACTCTGAATCTGAAGTCTCTGGCTTTACTCAGTGTTGTCATCCTTTGGGGTTTCACAGTCCCTTACTTGAACTTCAATTTATTTTTTTTTCAATTTGAAGTTTGATACAAGGATTCTTTAAAAAACTGATTATTTGAAAAAAAGGGAATCTGATTCTGTCCCTGTGCAGAGGTGGGGAAAGGGCTGGCAGGAATGGACTGTGTGACCACAGGATTATCCTTCAAAGCAAACAGGTGCAGCATGAGGAGCAAACTCAGCATTGTGGGACTGTTCAGTCCCCATGTTCCTCAAGGAATAGCAGTGCTCAGGGAGAGGCCAGAAGCAAGTCACTGCCACATCATCCCACATTTCTGATGCCTCCAGGTCAACCTACTTTGTGAGTTGCCCTCAAACTCCCTTTCTCTGCTTCATGGCCCCCCAAGTTCATCAGAAGAGCAAAGTTTCTGGTGAGTGCAGCTCTGAGTTGGAGGGATGAGTCACAGCAGTTGGAGCTCTACCTGCAAACGTGTTGTTTTGGGCTCTGAAGCACACGCTTCAAGGAGCAGGCAGGAGCTCAGCACCCCCTTGGTAAGGCAGCAGAAAGAACAAGCTGTTACCTACAGAGCTAAAAATAATTGCAGTGCTTTAAGTCTTCCTCAGTTGCAGCAGAATGATGCTCAAAGTGCTGATGGCCGAATTCATCTCTGGCACAGCTCTGAGTTGAGGATGCATTAAAGCTTTTGTGACTTTCTGAAGCTTAGTTCAGATGAACAGAGAGCAGCACAGCTGCTTTCCTGGAGCTGCCATGATTCCTAACTCAGAGGAGAGGCTTGGGGCAAAAGCTGATGTTCCCAAAAGGGGCAGAGCCTCTTTTGGTAACATTTTAATAGGCAGGAGAGAAATGCATAAAATTACTGAGATTGGCCCAGCAGCTGACAAAGCATCTCTCTCTAAGACATGTCTTCTCATTTTTTGAAAGCAGGATTCATCTGGGAAATAGCAAGGTGGAATAAGTAACAGCTGTGAGCCTTTTTCAGCGAGCTGTGCTTAGGCCAGGGAGGATAAGGGCCCTGCCTGGGCCATCCTGTGAGTGTCCCTGCCTGGCATCCTGAGCTCACGGTGCTGGGGAGGCCCAGACACCTCCATGCTCACTGCAGAGTCCATGTGAGCACCTTTACTCTGCCTCATCCCACCCAGTGTCCCTCGACTGCAGCATTTCCCTGGCAGGCACAGATGGAGGCAGCCCAGGCTGACAGTGCTCTGTTACAGCACAGCCTCTTCCCCCAACCTGAGTTTTTATTCATTCTTTTGTTTTTACAACAGCAGCCAAGGGAGACGCTTTGTCACCACCTGTGACCAAGGAGCACAAAGGGAGAGTGGCTGAAGAGTTTGGGCTGTAATAAAACGCTCACTGGATCGATCTTGGCTCGGGATTTGTTTCCCTTCTTGCATTAACTCCCCATCGATTTCTTTGATGACCTTAGAGCATACAGTCTGCTTGGCCTTCTCCTCCAGCTGGTAGCACCCCTGTGCCTGCACCCTTCTCCCCTGAGCTGAGCTGCTCATGGCCAGCTCCTGCAAGGGGCTCTGGGGCAAGCAGGGCTTTGCTTTTGTCCCCACAGTCATCAGAGGTTTGTTGCTGTATGTTAGTTGCTATAGTTAATGTAGAGGTTAGTGCTGTATGGTTGGGTCATTATTTTAGTGCAGTGTCCCAGTAAACTAGATCCAAGGCTCAGGAGTCCTGGCAGAAGGTAAAGAAAGGGCTTGGGTTTGTCCCAGAGCTGCTCCATTTCCCCGTGTTGGGGATCCTGACAAGGCTGTGTTGCTGCTGCATCAAAGGAGCCTGAGGCACAAGCATAATCAGGGACAGCTCCTGCTCACTGGAGCAGTTGGTTGAGGTGGTGCTCATGGAAAGCCCTTCCTCTTTGCCAGGTTGGGTTCTCCAGTGCTACCAGAGACCTGCTGAGATAAGACAGAGCAAAACTTTCCCCATCTCTGCAAGGCACAGTGTGGGGTTAGCAGCTGCCACTCACTCATGAAAGTGAGCTTTATTCTTGCTCCCTCTTACCTCCAGCTCTCACAGTGAAATCATTGAATGGCACTTCTGTGGAAAAGGACCTTCCTTGGGATTGTGGCAGGGACTTTTGCTCCCTTTGCCTGTGTGAATCTGTGGCCAAATCCCTCTGAGCGGGGGGGGGTGCTGATTGTGGTGTCCCAGCTCCAAGTGTTGAGTGCTGTTGTTTCCAGCCGCTGATGCTTTTCTGGGCTCATTGGCTTCATTTGGCTTTGCACGTTTATTGTACTTTCTACTTACTTAAATTATTCATGAGTGTGGATGCTCTAAATAGGAAGAGGAATGGTGATTCTCCAGGTTTTCTTTCCCTGTGCAGTTGGATCCTTTTTGTGCTTGTGATTCACATTTTAGTCCGTTCAAAGACAATTTTCTGTAAAACATTGACATCTAGTGGCTTTTCTGCCAAAGGAAACAACAGGGAACAAAAGTTTGACTTCAAGGTGACCAGTCACAATGTCACTTGAGAAAGCAAATTAACGTCCTTCTCCTCCTTGCACAGCACCAAGGACATGGCAATCACACTCCAGGGCCTCCGGGCTCCTGGGCACACACTCCTTCGTGTCCTCCTCCTGGAGGAGTGGCCTTCCCTGGCAGGGCAATTTGCTTATTGAGCTACTTTAATTCCATTTGCTTAAGCAGATGGCTGGCATCCTGGTGGTGTTCCTCCAGCATCATCCAGGTGAGGCCCTGGTCATGTCAGTGGAGGTTCAAAGAGCTGTGTCCATCCTCAGGCTGTGATGGTGGACAGCATGGTGTTTGATGGTGGATATTAATGTGCATCCCAGAGTGAACTCTGGGTGAGTTCTGTGGTTGAACTTGCAGCTTTTCCAGCTGGTGGCCTGATGGATTCCCTGTGGCAGTGTGACCCCCACATGTGCTACTGTCCTGTTGCTTCAAACCAAAGCTTGAAACCAAAACTTGAAAAAGTTTTCTCTTAGAAAATGCCGTAATGTATCCTTTAATTTCTTGTTAGTCACTCAGCTCTCCTCTCTCATCATTTCAGTCCTGTATCAGATGAAGGCAGGAGAATAAAACAGGATTTATGTGGACTTTGCCAAGGTGCTTGTTAGGGTGGAAGTGGTTTGGGGCTTCTGGGCACACCCCATTGATCTGGCCTGCAAAAGAAAAGGTCCTGTAGGAAATGCCTTCCTCAGGGGTGTTATGCTGCTCTGGGGCTCGTGCAGCTGAGACTCACAACTGCTCATCAGGAACGTAGCATGGGCAGCTCTTTGTTGTCTGTGGAAACCTGTCAGTGCAGCTCTGTGGTACAAGGAAATTAAAAGAGCCAGAGCTACCTGTGTCCTGCTTGGGTTGTAGCTTAAATCCTGGGAGATACTTCAAGTATTCTCCCAAGGTCTGGGGCAACCATCATTTGGAGCACCAGCTGTCGCCACATGGACAGCCCAGCACAGAGGGCAGTCTTGGGTTGCCTTGGCCTCTGTAGAGACACCACCAGTTGAACAGAGACAGCTCTGTGTGTGTGCAGGTAGATACAGCCCTTCACACTCCCCCCAGGGATTTGTTCAGCCGTCCTTCACCCTGTGGAGGTGAACTCACAAAGGAGCCTCTGCAGCAGGGCTGCTGAAAGCCTCTTAAGTGCATCTGCCTGTTTGTATCGATTGTGAGCGTTAATGCTCTCTGTGCTGGAGACACACGCGACTGAACGCTCTGTTTTCCTCTCCCCTTGGCAGGAATTTCTACTACATCACCATCCTGCGTGACCCCGTGTCCCGGTACCTGAGCGAGTGGCGCCACGTCCAGCGGGGAGCCACATGGAAGGCGTCCCTGCACGTCTGCGACGGCCGCTCCCCGACCACCGAGGAGCTGCCCAGCTGCTACACCGGGGACGACTGGTCGGGCTGCTCCCTGCAGGAGTTCATGGACTGCCCCTACAACCTGGCCAACAACCGCCAGGTCCGCATGCTCTCCGACCTCAGCCTGGTGGGCTGCTACAACCTGTCGGTGATGCCCGAGGAGCAGAGGAATAAGGTTCTGCTGGACAGTGCCAAGGAGAACCTGAAGCGCATGGCCTTCTTCGGCCTGACCGAGTTCCAGCGCAAGACTCAGTATCTCTTTGAGAAGACTTTCAACATGAACTTCATCTCGCCATTCACGCAGTACAACAGCACAAGGGCCTCCAGCGTGGAGATAGACAAGCAGACTCAGCAGCGCATCGAGGCCCTCAATTTTTTAGACATGGAATTGTACGATTATGCAAAAGACCTGTTCCTGCAGCGGTACCAGTACATGCGGCAGAAGGAGCACCAGGAGGCACGGCGGAAACGCCAGGAGCAGCGCAAGATCCTGCGGGCGAAGCAGGCGCACCTGAGGGAGCAGGGGGAGAACAGCTCCAGCACTGACTACACAGGGAACGTGGAGCGGTGGCGGCGGTAGTGGGGGGCACCTGCCGGGCAGAAAATAAGCAGAGCCCAACCCAGCCTGCAAACCAAGTGATGCTTCTCGAGGGTCTGAAGCAAAAAGAGGTCAAAATGTTGCCTTTGCAGTTGCCTTTGCAGTAAATGTTGTACTGTACGTGGAACACTTAATCCTAGCGTGTAATTAAATTGTCCTTTTTAGGTTTGTTGGGTTATTTATGAAATACGGGAGCCGTCTCGGCTCATCGGAAATGTTTGCTTGGACATTTATTTAAAAGAAGTGAAAGAAAAAAAAATCCTTAAATTAGTTATGAGTACAAAATGGGATGCTGGAAAATGTTTATGATGCTCGGCTGAAATCTATCTGGGAAGCAAACTCATTTCCTAATAACGAGCATTTAGCATACTCTCACAATACAGTATATGAACAAATCCTTTTACTTTGATTTTATCTTAATTTTATTTTAATAATGTGCTTTCAAGGGCACCAACTGCTTATGATATTTACCAAGTTAATGAGTGAACAATGAAGGGAACAGTAAAGGTCTAGAAAAATTATCGACTAGTTTTATGTATAATATTGGCTTTTAAAATGAATAGAAGTAATTTCTCTAGTTATATAAATATTTAAAATTTTAGACTTTTTCTACCTACTGCTGTTTAGAGTTTTAAGCTTGGTCTATCTCATATTAAAAAAAAAAGAAAAAAAAAATACATGCATACTTTTCTGAACTCAATGCCAACGTTATAAGACACTGTTTCCAGAATTTTTCAGGGCAGTATGATTTTAACCATTCTGGAAAATTTACAGCACATTCTCATGTTTGTTTCATAAAGCCTTCTCCAAGTTATAATCCTGTGACAGTGTCTCATTTTAAGTCTTTCTTACCCATTAGAATACATAATGCTGAATTTATCATTCCTTAATAATTGGTGGTATAAACTAGATGAAATTATGTTGCTGATATTTGTGTAGTGTCTTTAAAAAGTCATAAAACTCTCTAATCCCAGCAATATTATAAAGAGAATTGCTCAACGGAAGTAGATTTACACTTGAATTAGGATTTACTTCCAGTAAATCTTTGCTACACCAGATAAGAACAGGGCTTTTTTTTTTTTCCTATGCTCTTGAGCCCTTCATAGCGATGACGGATGAGGACTGGAAATGACAGAAGCCAGTTTTTCCATAGCCATAGTTAGAGGAGGAGAAGGAGGTGTGGTGCATGGGGTGCACAGCTTGCTCCCCAGCAGGCTCTGCTGGGCTCGGGGTGCGGAGCTGGAGCGGGATCCCCGCAGCCCTCCGGCCTCCCCCAGACCCATGGCACAGCAAACGTGGCGTGAGGGGCTCCTACAAATCTCTATGCAAAAAAAAAAATACAAACCTCTGCAAGGCTTGGGCCAGACTTTCAGCAAGCTGAGAACATTTGTCCTGCAGGGCTGCCGAGCTTGGCGCTCAGCGGAGGCAGCCAGGAGGGCCCTCTGTGGCCCCGGGGACACGAGGCTCACAAGGCTCACTTGCACTGTTGCCTTTCACCTGTAATACTCTATACACCACGAAGGCAGGGGGGCAGGAAATGAGGCAGAAGGGTTTAAAAACATCTTAGGGCTCCACGCCTGAGTTACCTGGAAGTGGTTTTACATCTGATGATGTGTGGCTGCCTGGGGACAGCAGCCCTGCCAAGGGCAAGGGGAGAGCAAAGCAGCAGCAAACCAATACCCTGCATTAGCAGCTTTGAGAAGAGAATAACTTCATGTACAGCAATTTTTTCTTTAAATGAGAACTGCAGTTGCCAATATGATGTCTCAGTTGTATTTTGGTTTTCACGGGGGAAAATAATTCGCTCTTGAAACTGAAAGGCACTGCTGTAAACAGGACTTAACTGTGGGTGAGCTGGAGGCCTGTTGCAGGAGGTGCATCTTGTTTTTATGCTGTGGTGTGCATGGTTTACAGAGACTAGTTGCATTTTCTTTGTGTATACTGTTTATTGTATATAGGGGATGTATGAATATAAGGATGTCTTTTTGTCATAACCATATCAAATTCTACTGATTTCCACCGTAGACGCTGTCTTATTGTGTAGATTTAAAGGCCAATTCACTGACTTCGATTGTGTCATTTAACAATAGAACTGATAAATAAAATTTAACTACAGACTTCTGATTTTCGTGTGATTATTTCTTTTTCTGACGATGTGTTGAGAGCTGCACATTTGAGAGCGGATGGTAATTCCAACATGAGTGAAATAGCAGTTGACAGCAAGTATGTGAATTTGAAGTCACAGCTTTCCTGAATTGTATTTAAGCTACAGCCTTTAAGGGCAAAACCACTTTGGGCTTTTGTCTGGTTCTGGAGTTACTGCAGAGGTTTCAACTTATAAGCAGCCCTCAGAAAAACAAGCTGTGGTTTCTGGTGATTTTAAATATGATTGTTAGTGGTCTGAAGCATTAAGGAATTCTTTCTTTTCTGTGTACATATATGTGTGTGTACATTTATTATTTTTTTTTATCCTTTATGAGATACCCACCCTCTATGTTAACTCTGGAGGATGCTGCCTATCCACTGACTTCCAGTGCAACCCACTCTATCCCTTCTGGGGACACAAAAAAAATTGACAGAAACATCTTCCACTGTCCCAGGTTGCTCCAAGCCCTGTCCAGCCTAGCCTTGGACACTTCCAGGCATCCACAGCTTCTCAGAGCAACCTGTGCCAGGGTCTCACCACCCCCACAGAGAGGAATTTCTTCTTGATATCTTAGGTATATCTTCTCTCTTTCAGTTTAAAGCCATTCCTCCTTGTCCTATCCCTCCATGCCCTTGTCAAGATTCCCTGTTCAGCTCTCTTGGAGCCTCTTTAGGCACTAGAAGGGGTTCTGAGATCTCCCCAGAGCCTTCTCCAGGCTCTGGGTACCCCCACCTCTCTCAGCCTGTCTCCAGAGATGAGGTTCTCCAGCCCTCTGAGCATCTTGGCCGGAGATGCCACAAAGACACTTTTTGACAGTTTGGATGGAGGCATTTTTTTCTTGGTATCTATAAAAGGTCCACAAGTTTGCCAGGCTTGCAGCAGGACAGTTGACATGAAGGTGTCCACGGGAGACTTTGCCTTGATCTGCTGGAATTCCCCTGTGAGGACAGAGCTGCCCTTCTCCTGTGAGCACCTGCAGGGGCATCCTACCTCTGTGAGGCTTTTTGAGCCCGGGGGGACAGGGGGTGGAGGGGTGTGCCAGCAGATCTGCATTTGACTGGCTTTATAGACAGGTCTGTTAGTGCACTGAGAGTGCTGCAGGAGCTGCTAATGGGATGGAGGTCGTGAGAGAGGCCTCCCTGCAGCTAAAAAAGCACCCAGCAGTGAAGTCTGGCGTAAAACCAATTGGGGTTGCCTTTTGAGAGGAGTAATTCAACAGCTGAGAAAACTCTTTCTGCAGGAGGGGAAGGATGGGGGAGTGGGGGATGTGTTTGGACAGACAAACTTCAGAAGGTGAGGAGCTGCAGCCGTGAGTGAAGAAGCTCTCAAACCCTCTGGTGAGTTTTGAAAAACCTGGAGACGCGTTAGGAAAGCTCTTTGGAGCACCAAGATGCCTCTTAAGTTTCCAGGGATGGAAAGGGATGTCAGCACCTCTGGCACTGCCAGACCCACCTGGGCCAGTCAGTGTGGAGCCCAGGGCTGTTGAGGAGATGGTGATGTGCAGTGCTAAAATTCATGTTAGAGAGAAAGTCTTGGTTCCTTTTGCCCTCCAAAAAATTGGGATGTTGATAACTGTGAGACCTGTGTGACCTTGCAAAAGGCTGTGTTGGGTCTTAGAGTTTGGGACTAAAGCTTTCCTAAAGGGTACCCTGGTATGTAAAGGGTGTTGGGCATGAACTGCTCAGCTGATTTTTGTAAATGACCTTTGCATCCTCTTTATATGGCAAATGATCCATTTTAGTGTGCTATAATAAATTTGCTTTCAAAGATGTTAATTTTGAGTGAAAATGAACTAATGGGCTTTTTTGTGTAGTTTTTAAAATTCACACATCCAAAATATCAGAGCCATGGGTAGCACCTGACAGATTCCAGTGCAATTGCTGTTTCAGCTGTTTCTGCTCATGAAATCAGTGAGAAGACGAGAAGAAAACCTGATACATCTCCTTTCTTAAATTTGAGCCAGAATTATCAGGTAATTGAGGAAACCTGTCAAACTAATGCAAACCTTGAGCTGCAGCCCTGAGCTGCCAGGCTGGCCCAGTACTGCAGGGAGGCACAGAGAGCAGCTCTGGGTGGAGAGGTCATCCTTACAGAGACATCTTCTGCAGGAGAGGTATTTTCCAAGCAGGTGATAAATTTACATCTTTCACTTAACAGAAATATCCCTGTCTCCAGAGCATTTGGGAGGAGCTGGGGGTGGTTTGGTTGTTGCTGCACCCTGCTGGAGGGCAGTGCCTGAGAAGGGAGAAATGGAGAGTCCTTCACAAGTGGGAATGGGGATGCTGGGATGGGGATGTGGGATCTCCTGCCTCCACAGTGGATGGAGCACTGCCAAACCAAGCAGTGATCCGAGTGAGGGTGGGCTCCAGGCTCTGGAGGCAGCTGGCACCGTGTCCTTCCTGCCCTCCTGGCAGCTGTGGCTCCACGGAGGAGCAGCCTGCAGCCAGCAAATAGCCCAGCATCTGAACTCTTACCTATGAAATTCAATTCTGGGTTTCCTAAAGCAATCTCCCTGTTCCACCAGCCTCATCAGGGAAGAGTGTAATTTCATTTAATCCATTTCTTGAGTTCAGAGTGAGCGGCGTTGCCATCATGCTAATATCACTGCTGTGCCATCTCTAGAGACAGGCTGACGAGTTTGGGCCTGAAATCGAATTTAGCTCTGAGCTTCCAGAGGATCTATCAGCCAAATTACCCGTGGTCTCTACCCAGCAGCTCTGTCATGCAGTTTAGCTCTGTGAGGATACATTAGGCCAGGCAGGAGAGGTTATATCGCTTTTTGTTTGGGGAGCAATGAAATGCTGAAACAATATATATGCAAAACAATCAAAATAGTTATAGTGAGAGCTGAGTGTTCATTTTCAGGACAGTACAACCCCTGCCTTTTGGTATCTCAGCTGTTTTAATCTGTTCCCTCATATGACTGCAAATAAGGTTTTCATTTGATAGGATGTGCACAAGCAGTGGTGGACATAAACCTCTATATGAACTGGAGAGATTAATGTCAAATATATGTATTTTCTGATGGGCATTCATGGGCACAGGGATGCAAATGGGTCCTGGCACAGCACTCACTTGATCCCTCATTCTGATAACTGTCTCAGCTCCACAGTATCAGCTGGTGGCCAATGGCACAATACTTGCTTTGCCAGTGAATAGCAAACTCTCTGATACATGAATTTTGGGAATTCTAGTTGGAAATTGATGCTTTTGGGGGATGTTTAGACCAAAGAAACGGTGAGATTTTGGAATAGTTCTATGTGGTTTGAGGTTGTCAGCTCACACTTCATTGTCCCTCTTTGAAACGACATTCTTCTTTTAAATGCTGTCTTTAGATTGTAAAGGCAATCTGTAATGAGCTCGAATTATGTACAAGCTGAATTAAACCTTTGGTTTCAGATTAAATGGTTTAACCTAACATGGGATATAAATATTGTAACCTTTTCCTTTCAAAACATCCTACAAATATAAGATGCTGGCTTTGGGGTGGGCTGTGGCTGTAAGGGATCTCTCTCCCCTTTGCTACCATTGCTTGGTACTTGATCCAGCACCAGCTCTGTAATGTTATTAATATTAGGTGAAGCACATGGAAAATGTTCTTTTGTGCCATGTAAGCAGGTGAATAGGGGGGTTATGCCTCGTGGGAGACGTGTGCTCCGCAGGGGGAGACTGGGAATTTCCCCTCTGGGCATGGCAAGCTGGGAAGAGTATTAATAGACATCATTACATTAGAATAATTGCTGTGGAATCAGCAAGCGCGTACATAATCTTTAATGCCTGGGAAATCTCACACAGTTTCAAAATAATTAAAAGTGGGATTAATCTAGATGCCAGACAACGCCTGCCTAATTACTAATGAATAAAGCTGTCTGGATGGCTGCAGCACCCTCAGCAGCATCAGTCTCTGAAGTCAATCCCCTGCTGATGGGTCCTTGTCCCTGTTGGGGTTGGTGAGAGCCCACCGGGGATGCCCTGAGGAGGAGCTGCTGGGGAAGGGACACATGGGACAGGGGGCCCAGCCCTCCTGGAGCATCCCTGGATGTGCAGGTGTGCTCTGCATGTGGCTGAGAGCTGCCCCTGAGCCGGCCCCACAGGGATTTGGGGACAGAGAGAGTGCAGAAAGCCATTTTATGGCTGGGCGAGAAACCACAGCTGGGCAGGGGCCCTCAGCAACAGCAGCTTTCCCAAACAGTCCCTTCTATGGTGTCCTCAAGTTCCATCGTGGAGAGAGCACAGATTATAATTAAGGACGTCCTGCCTTTCTCTGGTGCCCTTCAGAGCACATTCTGCCCCGTGGCTGCCTGGCCATCCATGCCCGTGGTGTGTGGGTGGCTCTGCAGGGTCACTGTGGTGCTGCTGACTCACTCACGGTGCCCCTTCCCCTCACCAGCTGCTCACGCCATTGCAATGCTGCCTTTTTCTTTTTTTTTTTAATTTGCTTTTATGGCCTTGCTGAGAAAATGCTGCATTGGCATCAACGTGTGCAAAGTGCTGCCTGCAGAATTCCCAGTCCCTTCCAGGGCCTTTTGGGATGGCACTGCCAGTCTGGAAGGAGTCGTGCTGGCTCTTTGTCAAACATCACATTGATTTTAAAATTACTCTGATGGCTCTTTAAGGCAGTGCACTATTTTGTGGCCTTCTGCATTTGTCATAGCTGATCTCTCCCTTTCCCGTGGAAGGGCAGAGGGGTGGCATTATCTGGTTTGGCTGCATTGATTTTCTGGGAGTGGCAGGTCAGATTTTGGATGGGGAGAAGATCAGAACTGAAATGTTGGACTCTCTGCTTTTTCCCAGTGGTGCTCAGCTCCTGAGCAGGATGGAACTCACTCTGTCAGCAGAGTTCTTCCTCCCAAGACACCTGGGTGGTGGATAAGACAACAGTGCTTGGGCTGGAGGTTTGTAAGGCACAGACCATGAGCTGTGATAAAGGGAGAGTGGGATCCACAAACTCCTTCCTCCTTCTTCTTTGCTGAATCTGGCAACCCACGCCCTAAATCTTCACCCCTTTGACCTGGCTGCTTTTCTGTCACTTCTGCACAAAAGTGAAGGCCAAACCAAAGGTTGCAGAGGCAATGTTAGAAGTTAAGATGTAAAGGTAAGTCATTCTGCACACTGCAGGACAGCCTTTCCATGAGGGTAAATACAATCTCTGTATCTGTAGGCTCAGCTGTTAATACTGTAAATGAAGCACAAAGTTTTTCAGATTACTGAATCATTGTTGTCAGTAGAACAAGCAGCCCAAGCAGGCTGCCAAGGCAGGAGATGAAAGAAGTCATTAATTTTGTGTTTCTGGTGCATGCACAAATTTCTGAGCGAGGGTGATTAACTGCTGGGACAAGCCACAGAGGGGAGCAGGGGATCCTCCAGCTCCTGCTGTCTCCAGTTGAAGGCTGGCTGCTGCTCTCTGAGGGACACTTTGGCCAGATAAAGTTGCACTCTGTGTGAGTGCAACCAGCGGAATTGTGGAGGGAGCCCACCAAGCGCAGAGGCCAAGCGGAGACAATCCAATCATCTCAGCCACCCTTAACACTTGTGCTCTTAGAAAAGGTCCTGCTGCTATGTGGGCTCTGAATATTCATGGGTCAGTTCATTCTGTCCCCTTAAAGAAATATCTCAGCTGGCACCAGCCTCTGGGGCAGTGGAGCTGTCCCCTGTGCCCGTGGGATGGTGCAAGAGCTGCCAGGGTCTGTCCCCTGCAGGGTGCTGTGCAGGGCCACTCTGTGCAGCCCTTGAGTCTTCCCTGGAAGGGACACCCGGGCATGGAGAGCGCAGCACTTTGCATTTGGGGTGGGAGGGAGGCTGCCCTCAGGGCGACAGCGTGGCAAAGCTGCCTTCCATCAGTCAGGGCATGACAGAACTGTCCTGCTTTGCAGCCTGTGACCATTTTATATATTGGTCATTTATATATTGGCTATGATAGAGGCCAGTGGTCCTCATCTGACACTGGCACTGCTCATCTTCCTCACAGACCTTGTGTGGGGAGTTGGGTGCATCCCCTGCAATTGCAGCACCATAGCTGGGAAATTGTTCTGATTAATTCTCAGGGCAGATAATAATTAAGCAGGATGCACCTTGGATTTGCTTGACCTTAGTGTTGGGGTGTGGCTCTTTTCTTTTGCTTTGTCTGATGGTCAGCCTAGCTCAGCATGCAGGGAAGCAAAGAAAATGCAGTCGGGATAGGAGGGGACTTATGGAGCACATTTCAAGGTTGACTTTCTTGTGAGACCTCAGAGAAGAGCCCATTTCTCAGGGCCCCAAAGCCAAGGATGCTCCTTGCCTTAGGCTGTTGTGTGAGGAAAACTTTGCTGCTGATCATGGGGAACAGAATTTGATGTTCCCACCTGCCAAGCAGCAGAGATGCCTGGACATCACAACCCAGCCTGATCTTGGCCCTCACCCAGTGCCAGGATCTCTGCCCTCAGGGCAAAGTTCTCCCCTCCCTGGCCCCATCTGAGGTCCAGGGGGAAAAGAGGCATTTATTGAAAGGATTTCTATATGCTGGCCAAGTTCTGCTTGGTATTCAGAAGTGGAAGAAAGTAGGAACCGTAATATTTACATCAGTGCTGATTTAGGCTTTAATTTAGGCAATATAATGCAATCTTTCTCTGGACTTTAATAGCTTTTCTATTATTTTGCTCCACAGCTACTTGGAAATGTGAGCTCCTTTACTATGTGACCACATAGACCAATAAAGGAGCTGTTTACTTAACACATTGGTTTGCAGGCAGCCTCCTGCAAGTCTGCTGGTGGAGGCTGCCTTTGTCCATGGCTGTGAGTATGAATATGCATAATTAATAAATGTTATTTGCTGGACATTTATTCCTGAGTGTCTCAGCTCTCCTTGACCGAGAAATTCTGTCTCTTTGAGATCTAATGAAAGGTTTAGACTTTTTAATTTATTTTCTTAGATTAGTCTCAGAAAATAACCCTATTATTCTAAAAGGTAGATCAGTCCCTGAGGAAGATATGAATAAATGAAAAAGCAATAGGTGAAAAATAGGCCAGAGCTGCTATTACAGAAGAGTCTTTCTGACCTTTTAATTTTTGGTTCAGAAACACAGGAAATCAAACTGTGAGCATGCAAAATTCAGCCAGCTGCTCCTGCAGCCCCAGTAGCTGTTTTTCTGTGCAGGAGTGGCAGAATTTCTACTAGAGCAAACATCTTCTCTGGAAATACATTTTAAGTGCCTGTTGTATTAAATCTATTTTAGGTTGCATTGAGTGCACGAAATTGATTGTCTGTGTTCAATCCCATTTTGGGTTGTACACACTAGAGGGAGCCATGGAAAAACCAATCCCCAGCCTGCTGCCAGGCTCTTGCCGTTCTCCCCAAAGCCCCGGGCCCTGCCTGCTCCTGACCTCTCCCCTGGGAAAATAATGGGTGTCTTTGAGGAGCAAACCCTTAAAAAAAAACCCCAAAAAACAAACAAAACAAAAAAAAAAAACAACCAAAAAAAAACCCCAAAAAACAAACTGTAGGAGCAGTTTGTTGAAATTAAAGTGCATTGCTTGAATATGCTGGTGTTGGTCAAAATTTTAGATGGAAAAAGGTATTTATTTCAATACATCTAAATGTTGCCTTTTGAGAATGTCCCACGTTAGGCGATGTTGGTCCTTTTGGATGTTGCCCTGTATTCCTCTTCCCCACTGAAACATTGTTTGTACACCCAGAAGGTGCTTTTGCACAGTATCCCACTCTCAGGAGGACAGCCATTGTTGAAGATATCCAGGAGTCAATTAAAATCTTTCAGAAGACAGGAGATTATTTTTGCAGCTCTGTTTCATCTGAAATTCCATCTGTTTCTCCTGCTTCCCAGATTTTTGTGTGCCCACCGCCCACAAATTCATCGAATCTCTTCTTGAAGTCCCCTGTGCTCCCAGTACTGATTCCCAGAGAGGGGAGTCCTTGGGGCTGGGGGAGAGGGAGCTCCTCTGTTTTCCCTCTGCCTGAGCCCTCTTTGCCTTGGGAAACGGGGAAAGGGAGCTCCCAGCTCACCAGCAAAGCCCCAGATTCTGGCGGCCTCCTGAGCCCCCGTTTTCCTCAGCTAAATGATGCTTGTTTATAAGGCATGCTTTAGGACGGCAGATATTCGTTTTTGCCTCCTTTGGGAGCTGATGTTGGGAGCTGGTGGTGCAATCCCTGTGTGCTGATGGATCCTTGAGGAGGTTAATGCCCTGTGCAAGGCCAGGAGGAGCCATGCAGGCACTGCAAGCCCTGCATTTTCACAAAGAGTGACTCCTTGCCCTGGCAGCTTCATGGGAAAGAGTGGGGCTGCTGGTGGAACAGAATCGGAGCAGGGATATGAGAATTTAGCCCATGCTGTTGTTAATGGTGGTCACAGCTCTGCATATGTGAAGCCCAGATGATAACAGGAGCAGGCTGTTTGCTTTGCTGCCTTACAGCACAAGAGCAGCTTTGTTGGGGCTTTGATGAGCTGTCTCTGCTGCAGCTCGGGTGCAGGCTGCTTTTCTGTCTGCAAGGAAACATCAGCTCTGTTAAGGCAGAAATGTTTCCCTCTGAATGACAGGAAAAGCTGAGCAGTGGTCTTGTCAAGTGCTGTTCCACTGATAAAACAGAAAATAGGACAAAAGTTTTCTCCCATGAAACAGGGTTATTCTCAGCCAACAGCAGCCATCTCCCATTTATTTATATCCTCTTGCTCCTGTGCTCTTTTTGTGCTCCCATCTGTATAAAGTTTCAAAGGGGCTCCAGGCCTGACGCTGCAAGTCCCCAAAAGACTTACCTGTCACTGAGGTAAATAAATCCAGCAGCAGGCTGGGAGAGAGTAGCAGCCACTGGGTAACCACCTGGGAAGGCTTTCCAGGACTGCAGCTGAACCCTGGCACAGAGGTGGATGCGCAGTTTGATGGGTGGGATGCACACACGGCCACATTTGAGGGTCAGGGCTTGGAGCTGTGGTGCTGCAAGGAGTGGCAATCCTTCCTGGCCTCTCCTGCTCTCCCACAGTGATTAGTGCACCTTTTGTAAGTCATGGAAAAAGAAGTATTAGCTGAGTAATGCTTAAACAAAGCCTCTGTGTGTTTGGGGACGGTGGGGAGTGTGCAGGCTGGGCTACCAAGAGTAGATTTAGAGCAGCTTTGACTTTCTGATGAAGCCTGTCACACACTTCTGCTTGGAGCAGTGACCCTGGAGGAAGAAATGAGAACCCATCTGGGAAAGGGTGATACTTCCATAGATCATCATATCCTGAGTCCCCCAATGACCCAGGGAGGTTTGTTTCAACCTAAGATGGAGATATTGTTCCAAAGTGATCTGCAATGCACAGCAGACCCAGCATCTCTCAGTGCTGTGATATGCAGGGAAAGGCTCCAGGGGGATGGTGCTGGTTGTGTTTGGAGATGATTCAGAGGGACACACAGGGACAGAGCATCCCCTGCATGCTGGACATTGTTGGGAAACAATTTTTCTGCTTTTCAGATGCCTCTCAGGCTCGCCAAAGGCACAGCTGAGCACTGAGGGGCAGAGTTGTGTCCTGTGTGTTGTTCCCCACCATTGTACCTGGTTTTATTTAGAAAAAAGGCAGCAAGGCTGGCAGAAGCCATTCTTTGTGATATGATGCAGCAACTGAAAGGAGAAATCCTGCTTTTTATGGCTCTCAAGGAAAGGCTTCCCATTTAGCCCAGGAGTAGCAGCTGTTCTCCCAGTTTACAACACACAAACAGACGGCATTGTTTTCTGATTTGCCTTTTTTATTACAGCTGATATTGGATGGATAGCTAGTAAAAAACCACAAACAAACAAACAAAAAAAATAAACCCAACGGGGAAGACCGGCCCAGCTGGTTCACTGTATGGCACTGGGGAGCTGTAGGAGCCCAGCACATCTCTTCCAGGCAAACACCACCCAGGTACGCCCATGATCAGTGTTGCTCTCGCTGGGTGCATGGGAAAAGGGTCTCCTTAGGGTGGGTGGGGCAGTGAACAGGTGGTCCAAGGAGACTTTCTCGTATATGGGATGTATGCAGAAGCTGGGAGATGCACCAAGAGCCAGCCTGTAAGGGTGGCTCTGCAGCCTGTTGGGAGCACTGCAGTCAAAGGGGACTTTTCTCCCTCAGTTCATCAAACACAATTGCATTAATGTGAGGGAGCAGAGCACTGAGCAGGCAGGGGCCATTTTAACAATGTGGTGATGTCTTTTTTATTTATTTATATATTTCACCAAGATCGCACCTGCAAATGGCTGAACTGATTTCTGAAAGTCAGGCTCCTCCGTGTCAGGTGCTCAGCGGGTACTGCTGCCTCGGCCGATCTTTCTGCAGGCAGCGCTGGATATTTTTTACAGCTTCCTCAAGCTCATCTGCCCTCCCGGCCGCTCTCACGGTGCCGCAGAGCAAAGGGGCTTCTGCCAAGGCTTGCCAGGCCGGCCGCTCGGCAGGGCTCCCCTGTGCCTCCGGGTGACTCGAACGCTCCTTAATTGGCAGCAGTTCTTAGCCTGGCTGGAGGCAGGGGCTGCGCCAGCTCGCTGCTTCCTCCAGCACCGCTCGGTGATTACAGCTTGACTCAGCCTCGCAGCGCTGCTGTTCTTCCCTTCTGAGCCTCTCCTGGGAGCCCGAGGTTTTGGCAGGCACTTCCTCGGTGTGAGGTGTCTCTGGGGACCCGGGTTTCGCTTACCAGCGCTGTCTCACATGTGCCCAAACTGGCTGCAGGCTCCAGCCGTGGAGGGAGAGGAGCGAGTGCCAGCAGCCAGTGAGTCAGTGCGCTCCCATGGTATTTGCTAGGCTTGGGTGGGGTTCCTCAGAAATGCCAGTTCACTTCCAAAGGAACATAAATCACCACATTTATACAAGCTTCAGTTCCACAGATCCCTGTTTAGCAGTCAGGATGGGGTTTACAGTTAATTAAAAAAACAAAAAAGAAGAGGGCATGTGAAAGCAAGACCCAAATGTCTTTAATAATTATCCCAAGAGCGAAAACTTTCACTCTTCTTTCGGATGATGACAAACACTGGGGAGCAGCCGCCCCCGGAAACTCGGGCCCCTCCTGCCTCCCTCCCTTTGAAGCTCGGTTTCCTTCCCCTCGGCGGTGCAGCGACGTGACTGGGGACAGTGTGTTCGCCACACGCTGGCACTCGGGCCCTCTGCTGCTCCTGCAGCCGCCCATGTCCTCCCGCAGAGCAGCTCCTCCCTGGCTGCTCGGGACAGGGGCCAGTGGGGCTGCTGCAGCCATTTGCTGGCTCTGGAGAAGGGATCCCTCCTTCCCCTTCTCGCCTGGCTCTGCTCACCTCTGCGTGGGTGATTTGCGTGGGCCAGGGGACACAAGAACACTGCCTTGCTGGAGAAAGGGACCGAGCGTTTTCTGTGGGTAATCCACCATAACAGTCAGCAAAGAAAAACTCCCAAACCCTTTTGTTTAAAACAACTGCACCTCTCTTATCTGCTCCACAAATCAAGAGCATCTTTTCCTGCCCTCCTGTTGCTGATCCAAGTCAACTGATTGGAAGCCTGGGTGCCTGATGGCTGGGGTCTCGTTTCTGCCTGTACCTGATGCTCACAGCCACCCACAGCCCATTGCCTCCTTTGTGAGCCTTGTTCCCCTCCTGTGTTTCTACCTTTGACGTTACCTTCTTTCTTTCTCTTGCAAGTGCAAAGAACAAAGCTGTCCTCCCCACGCACTCAGGCACTCCTTCTTTTCCTAACTGAGCTCTGCAGTGCAGAGTTATTAATAAAAAATCACAACGTCATGTACAGCCTGCACCATCACATCTGTCAATGTCACCACCACGCAAGATTGTGTGTTTTTTCCACCTTTTAATGTTTCTTTGCTGCAGAGGTTGTTTAAAAGGAGGAGGAAAGCTGAGAAATCCCTCCCTACCTGCCAGAAGAAGTGAGTGATGATTTCAGTTAGGGGTGTGGCAGTTTGATGTCATCGTTTGTGGTTATTAAAAACTGTTATTTGAGAATATTCAGCTGCTAAAAATAAAAGAATTCTAATACTCCACCGTGATTTATCCTATTGAATGTGTCAAAATGATCCTGGTTTGTCAACCTCTTATGTAAAATGTCAATTTCTAAGAGGTGCTCATGACCTGTGAGTCTGCTCACTCCTTGGTAACACATTTAAGGTTAATACTCAGCAGTGGCCATTAAAATCAGCTTCTACTTGAGCAAGGTAAGGTTTTGAAGACTGATTTTCAGCATCTTCCATAGTTAGTAGAATCCATACAGAAGTGCAGGCATACAATGAAGGACCCTGTCCCAGCAAATGCTGGGTTTCACTGCCATGAGGGTGAGTGATGTGCAAAGCAACTTGGGAGCCAAGGCTCCTCTGCCCTGACTCATTGAGGAATTCAGGACAAAACCTGAAGAAAATGCTGCAGCAAAAAAATACAACACAGCAGAAGGCAGATTGTATGGTGGGGGTCTTTCTGTGTTTTCCCTTGGCAGCACAGGTGGGATCTCTAATGAGTAATCACACTCCCCATAGCAGTGTTTGGTTCACTCCACTGATCATCCTGTAGCAAGAAAACGAATTGGCTTGTGGCTTTCTTGGTACCTCAGAGGACTCAAAATACTGCAGGAATGTGGAGCAGGGGAAGGTGTCACAACATCAGCCTGAAGCACCAAGCTCCTCCAGCATGGGCTGCAGGGACCATGGGTCTCATGGCCCCAAAAAGGGATCTGCAGGTGGGTGTGAGGGTGACACTGGCCCAGAGAGCCACTGCAGCCTTCATCAGCCCACTTGGCACAAACACTTCTGAAACAGTAGTGTTTTCTGTATGCATGGCGTTGCCGCAGGGGTGCAGCTCTGCAATCTGCTTTCTGCTCAGCACTGGGGTTCCTTCCTGCTCCACACCCGTGGGCAGCTGTGGGTACAGCAGTGGGGCTTTGGCAGAGCACAGGCAGGGCTCTTGCCATCGATGGCTCCTGGGGAGCTGGCACAGGACCTAAATGGGTTTGTTGAGAGCAAGCCAAGGCTGGAATTAGAGTGTGGCTGTTGTGTCCGTAGGGAGAGTAAGAGCAGCCCCAGACCAATTCACTGTGCAGGCAAACAGCTGCCAGGAGGGCTTGGTGGAGCCAAGGGGTGATGGAGAGGGGACTGCTCTAGGACCTGAAGCCCCATCCAGTCCTCCTTGTTCTCTGGTACGTGAGGCTGCCTGGGAGTCTTATAATTTTCAGGTTTAAAATCTTGTGGACTTCAGGGAAGAAGGTGGAAACTGCTGTGGGCTAGGCAGGAGGTAGATCTCTTTCAGCTGTAAAAATCCCTGACTGCCTTCTGCCAGCTTGTGTGAGTGGCCATTTACTTCCCAGCTGGAGAGCTGCACAGTGAGTGAGGGGGAAGGAAATCCCACTCTGTGCTAGAATTGTTTTGGTGTAGAGTATCAGGGATATTTCTTCCTCTGTTGTTACAACTACCTTATGCCACGTGTCACTTTCTGCTGTTTTATTTTGCAATAAGAGCAAAATGTCACTTGCTTTTGCAACCTGTACGTGCCATGGGGCATAACGTGGGAAGAACATTGAATATACCTGTTCCTTCTGCTATCCATGGGCTGTTCACAAAACCACGTTTATATCCCTTCCCTCCAGACACCTGCCAGAGACACGAACCTCTCCTGCTTTGTAATTCCTGCCCAGGAGGTTTGGGACACAGATGAGAAGCCATAGAGCAGGAGGCCCCAGTCTGGTCCTCTCTGGCTTCTTCCCCTTCCCTGGGGCAGTCCCCAGCAGAGAAGCTCGGGATATTCCTGTTTGTCCTCTCTGAGTCACCCAGCTGGTCCTCTGATTGCCCACAGAGCTGAGTGCACAACCCAGCTGAGTACCCAGCACTGAACGCAGCCCCTCTGAATCCACCAGCTAAGCCACCTGCCCAAATGTTGCAGCTTAGTGCAAATTCCAGCCCAAGTTTCCCAAGCATGGACACAGCCAGGCTGCCTGGAATGGATGCTGAGAGCAGATCTCACGCTTGTGCAATGTGCAAGCAGCTGGAGATGCAAAGCACCACAAACCTGCCCTGTGCCAAATACGGGATGTGGCATGAGTCAAAGCGAGGGACACCAGGAAATAATAGACTTCACATGAAGGAGAGCAATAATTAGCAGCTGTAAATCACCTTTCATCTCCAGATCACAGAGGCGTCTCAAGCACTAATTAGCACAGCCTTGCAGCATCCCTGCCCCATAACCAGCACGGGGCAATGGTTATTCCTCTGCTGGCATGCAGCCACGTGTCCTTGTAGGCACCAGCGAGAGGGAACTGGCTTGCAAGGTTGGTCCTGTTCCACTTCTCACAGCCGGGCTGGAGGTTCCTGGGCACCTGTGCCAGGGCTCTGCTGTGTGCCCCAAGCCAGTGCAGGTTTGGTGTCTGCTTCCACAGCAGGTAAGTGAAGATGGGCCAGGGAGAGCAGAACACACTTGGGATCCAACCCATTTCTGCTTTGGGTTCTATCTGATATTTTCTGTGTGGAAATCCCTGCTTAACTCAAAGAAAGCAAGTGAGCAAGGTAAGCTCCTCCAGGAGCAAAAGTTCTCTTTAACAGCATTTTGAGTAAGTAAGGCAGGGAAGTTTACAATCTCCTAAAGTTTTCATAAATACACGTGTGTATATATTTAAATACGAATATTTACAAAACATTTTCAAAAAAAATCTAGAGTTCTTTAACCTTGGTAGTTATCTCTGTAATGTTGGGAAGACACACCCAAAACACTTGTTAACAGAGAAGACAGTTTGCAAGGAGCTGTATGTGGAGTTGTTCATATTTCTTGGGAAGTACACAGAAGCCTGGCCAGCCCCAGCCTCAATCTCCTGCTTCTCTGAATCATCTTTTGTAGGAAAAATGAAATATGCTTTTTTGGGAAGAATTTGAATGTGAGAAAGTGGCAGACTCAGGAAATTTCTCAGTTAGCTGTAGGTGAACCAGACCCATCTTCCTTCCCCCTGGGCTGGTTACCTACAGCACACCAGCAGCACCCCAGTGCCTGAAGGACACAGCATGAGTGTCTGGGTTGCAAAACTTATCTATTTTGAGTTTGCAGTGAGCAAAATGAAGCAGAAGTTACTGGGCTTCATGTGGGAATTGAAATGTAAGACTGTGAAATATGGAAGAGAGGAATCAGACTGGTTAGTCTCTCTCTGCATTTGAAATGTCTATGAATATTGTTGAAATAGTGCGTGTGATCGTTTTGCATGGCTGAAAATAGCTCTGCAAGGTGCCTGGTGGCAGTGCAAGCCAGCCCTTGGCATCACACAGCTCCCAGCAGCGCTTCATTGTCACACCAGGAGCTTTGCTGTACAAAGAAAGCACAACTGGAGTCTGCTGCATTGTCCATGCCACAAGGAGGTAAATTAAAGGCTAGAGAGATTTTAATTTGCTTCAGGACATAAAGAATATCAGGGCAGAAGTGAGACCTGCAAGCCCTAGCTGAGAGTCCCTTGCCCTGACTTCTGAATGATGTGGGATCCATTTCCTTCGTTAAAAATAACCTTGTTTATAACCTCTCTTTCATGATTCAGCTTTTCTGCAGTCATCAACTGATCGCCATCAAAGCAGGGCAGCATCAGATTTCAGGAGGAAGATGCAGTAGGCTGTTGCAGCTCAGGCGTGCTCCTTGCAAAGGGCAGTTTGATGGAGGAAATGAGGGATGCCTTGTCAAAGGGCTGCTCTTTTTTTGGAGAGGAGTTCTCCTCTCTGAAATAGCTGTGCCAAATCCTAAACTGCCTGGAGCTCCTGCTGTGCAAATCCGCACCCATGGCTTCTGCCCTGCCAGAAACACCAGTGCCTCATCACCATGAACTGGCCCCGTGCAGGCCCAAAGCTACAGACAAACGTGGTTTTCCTGGCTCCTCTCCTCCTTCTTGCCTGTAGGTCAGAGCATCAGACATGCGCTGCTCTGCATGCAGCGACCTGGGGCCCTACCAGTGGCACAGCTACCAGTTCTACATTTAAAGCAAGACTCATTGCCAAGAAAAATCTCCTAGAAAGTCCCACACCCCCACTTTTCCATTCCTCGCACTCCGGTGTGACGTGTCTCACAGGCAGCACAGCTCCCCAGGCTTCTAATGACCATGTTGTGAGGGTTTGCTAACTGCTGCATTATGTTGCCTGCAAAAATCAGGCTACACAGCTGCAGTCCTCATCCTGTTTAGCAGACTGGGAAGCAGAGGCACAAAAGGGAAAGGACCATCCCTTTCCAAAACCTTCTGGTGGTTTTTGGCTAGCTCTGGATTAAGTTGCCATGCTCAGATGGGTCAGAGACTGCTGGCCCAAGTGGTGTGCCCATGGACACACAAATAATCAGTGCCAAACACCCAAGCAGAAGCCAAGCCCTTGAGACACAATCCTGTGGTGCAAATTTGTGCTCATCCTTGTTTTGTTTTAGGAGCTAATCCTTTGTCCTTGCAGGAAGAGGAATTTTCTATAAATGTGGTATTTTTTTACACCTCATTGTGTGTTTAATGTTTAACAGTGGGATCATTATGGTTTTATTAGCAGCGTGTAACGCTTTGTCATCTTCAACTGACTTTGCAAACATTAACTAATTGATCTCAACTATGAATCAGTGGTGGTAACTAGGAAGGGAGGTGAAGTGGTCTGCTGGTGCTCACTGGGGAAGTGGTTGTCAGAACAGGGCACAGAAACCAGGGCTCCCATTTTGCTGCTCAGACCATGAACACGACAGCTTTATTAGTGTTATTTCCATTAGTGCTGCTGTCAGGGAGGGCTACTCTGTGTGCAATAAACAACCCTCAGCTGCTTCTCTCTGCCTCTGGTTGAGTTCATGCTTGACAAAATGTCACCAACCCCCAAAAAATGCTGAATTAAGGAAAAACAAAAAAAGTGACTGACTTTGTTTTCCTCGGTGATCCAGTGGTTGCTGGTTGTTTTCCGCTCGCCCTAACGAAATGCATAATTCAATTATCTATATTTGTGGGAATTAGATGCTAAAGTCAGAAAGGAGCAGGGCTGCTTGCAGCCACAGCTTGAGAGGTTTTTAAGGGCCACATCGGCAGAGACTGGCTGGAAGCATCCTGAAGCCGGCTGCCAGGAAATTAGCTCCTCGTTTGCAGTATGCAGAACATGTACGGCGGCTTCATGATTTACTCGCTCATCTGCTTCACATTGCGCCTACTCTCCCTCGCGACTGTCCTGGCGTACGCAATCTTCTGTTGCAAAACAGGAGTGAAAATGAGCACTGCAGCGTGGAAGAGCCGTGCCGCTGCCCAGGTAAGGGCGGCCAAGCCCGGCAGGGACACGGCCCCTCGGGGGGGATGGAGTGACAACCGCTTCGGCGACGGGAGGCTGTGATGGTGGCTTTGAGGACAAATGGGATGTGTTTGGGGGATGCGGTGATTGCCTGGGGACAGGGGGATATGGCCCCTCAGTGAGGGGGTGCAGTGATGGCTTTGGACATAAGGATGGGGAGGTGCTGGTGGCTTTGGGGACAGCAGGAACAGAGCAGGAAGGTGTAATAGTGGCCTTGGGTACAGCAGGGATATGGTGGGGACATGAAAGAGTGGCTTTAGGGACACAGGGTACAGAGTGGGAAGGCATGATGGTGACTTTGGGTACAGTGGGGGCATATGATGGTGGCTTTGGGGACAGAGAAGGCAGAGCAGGAAGGTGTAATGGTGGCTTTGGCAATAGAGGGGACACAGTGGGGGGTATGTGATGGTGACTTTAGGACAGCAGGGACACAATGGGGGGTGAGATGGTGGCTTTGTGAACAATGGGGACGCAGCCCCTCCGTGGGTGGGTGGGTGGATGTGATGCTGCCTTTGGGGTCAGCGGGGACACACAAGAAGGTGTGATGGTGGCTTTGGGGGCAGAGAGGACACAGCAGGGATATGTGACGGTGGTTTGGGGACAGTAGGGATTCAACCCCTCATCAGGGGGCTGTGACAGTGGCTTTGGGGACTGAGGGTACAGAGTGGGAAGGTATCATGGTGGCTTTGTGGACAGCGGGACTACAGCTCCTTAGAAGGTGGATGTGATGGTGTTTTTGGGGACAGTGGGGACACAACAAGAAAGTGTGATGGCAGTTTTGTAGACAGCAGAGACACAGTGGGAACATGTGATAGTGACTTTAGGAACAGTGTGGATACAGTGGGAATGTATGATGGTGGCTTTGGGGACAGAGGGGACACAGCAGGAACACGTGATGGTGATGTGGGGACAGTAGGGATGCAGCCCCTCAGTGGGAGGATGTCACCGGTGGTCTTGGGGATAGCGGGGCCCCAGCAAGGAGGGTGATAGTGGCTCCAGGGATACAGGGGACATGCCAGGGAGGCGCGATGGTGGCCTTGGGGATGGCGTGGACACGCCAGGGAGCTGTGATGACAGCTGGGGGTGGAGGAGACACGGCAGGGACGTATGGCGGTGCCTTGGGGACAGTGGCGATGCAGCCGCTCAGCAGGTGGCGGCGGCTTTGGGGACAGGTGGGCTCGGCGCGGGAGCGCGGTGGCTCCGTGCACAGCGGCAGGGCAGAGGTGCGGGTGCCGGGAGGTGCCCGGGCAGCGCGGCCAGCGGCGGGAGCGGCGGCTCCGGGCGCGTCCCGCGGGTCCCGGCGGGGCGGGGGTCGCGGGGCGGTTGCCATGGCAGCAGCCGGGCGGCGCGCGCGGCCGGCGGGGCGCGGCGCGGCGCGGCCCCGGAGCGTACCATGTGCGCCCGGCGGCGGGAGGCGGCGGCGGAGGGGCCACGACGGCGGCGGCTGCTGCTGCTGCCCTGCTGCTATAGCTCCGCCGCGGCGGGCCCGGCGACCAGGAGCCGCTGCGTCAATGTAACGGCGGGGACCGGGGGCGGAGGGGACGGGGAGGACGAGGGGGGACGCTGGGTGGCATTTCCACGCCGCGCGTGGCCGCGGGGAGAGGGGGGGAGGGGGTGAGGGGGGGGGGGGTGAGGGGGCGGAGGGCGGGCGGGAGGCGTTAAAATGGCGGCGCGCAGGCGGCCCCGCGCTAAACCGGCCCCCGTGGCTCGCCCCGCGCCGCCGCGCGTGGCACGGAGCGGCCGCCGCTGCCTGCGAGCGCCGCCGCCGCTGCGAGGTAAGGCCGGGGCGGCCGCGGGGCGCTCAGTGCCCCCGAGCCGCGGGCGCCCGGGGACGGGGGCGCGCTCCGGGGAGGGGCGCGGCGGCGGCTGGTCCCGGTCCCGCGGGCGGCTGTCCCGGGAGCAGCGCAGGCGGGCTGACCGCGGGTGCTGGCGCGGCTCCGCATCGCTCCTTTGTCTGGCGGCGGCGGGCCGGGCTTCGCTCCGCTCCGGCGGGCGGCTGCGGAGGGCGGCTGGCGCGGTAGGAGCGTGGCGGGGGCGGCGTTCCGTTCTTTAATAGGAAAAAAAAAAAATCACAAAGCCCACACCAGAACTAATTTTTGCAGCCGAAAGTGTTGCAGGCGCTGCCGTACCCCCGGACTCCTGGTAGCGTGGCAAAGCCTTGCTCGGAGTAGCGGGAAGCGGAGTTTTAGTTCTGGAAAAGCAGCCCAAACTCTCCGGAGGGCTCCGGCCGCCGCAGCGGCGAGAGAGAGGCCGGAGGGAAGGGGGGATTTTTTCTTTTTTTTTTTTCTTATGAAGACATGCGCATTTGTTCATTCTTGCCACCGCACTGGAGTCTGCCTAGAAACAAAGAACATAGCCTGGCGAAGTTGATGCTGGCTCCCGAAGTGTCTGGCTCTTTTTTTTTTTTCTTTCTTCTTCTTTTCTTTCATTTACTTGTGCCCTCGGTAAAAGCCTCGAGATGTTTCCTTCAGTTATTCCCATGTGCCTGCTGATGGACACACACACCCTCCCCGCCTCTCCCGTTCGCCCCCCTCGCCCCTAGCAGGCCAGGTTGCGCATTTTGAAAAGTGCAGCCATGATAGACAGAGCAAGTTCTCTCTCCCATTTTGCCCCGGCCCCGCGGTGTGACAGCTCGCAGGAGGTGTGCCTTCTCACCGGGAGCCACCCCCTTGCTGAATCATCGCCGAGCCATGGCCGGACAGCTCGTCCGCCCGGGCAGCGGAGCATTCCCCGGCCGAGCATGAGGCGGTGGCGGAGCTGACGCGAGGCACAGACCTGTTAACATTCGGCTCAGGCGCGGGCGAGCGGCTGCGGGCAGAAACCTTCCCGTTTCATGGCAGCGGGAGCCGCGGATGCAGCTTTGAGCTCAAAGGCAAGACATGCGCTGCTGTAAGAAATGTCCCCTGCCTTTGAGGTAGTGAAAGTCCGACTGCCTGGTCCTGCAGCTTTTGCCTCTGAGAACTCCCCTCTTGCTCAGATAGGCTCCGGTGCGATCAGCAGCGGGCTCGGGGAGTGATGTGCGAATTCGTGGTGTTGTGGCTCTTAGCTGTAATCCTATGTTACGTTTGCAAAGAGAGGTGTATGAACAGTAGTGTCGTGTCTGTGCTATTTGGCTAAAACGAGTTTATTCGGCACTGATGGAAGTCATTGCCTTTGTTACTGCAAGGAAATAATCTTTATGGGGCTTGGGGTGCGAGTGTGTTAGATGCTGAGGTGTTGCAAGGTATTCCTGCCTCCATTCAAAGGTTGCCAAAAAGTAAGAGAGTAAGAGGTGGGATGAGCAATTTTCAGCTGGGGTGTATCAGGCAAGACTAAATTGCAGCAGTTGTTGGACATGTAACATGATCCTGTAATTAGAGTGAGGTTATAGTCTATATCATGTTGAAACTATCGGGTGTCTGTGTTGGATCAGTCTGAATTAAGCTAGTTATTCTGGGATTATACAGAAGCAGAAGTAATGCAGTTAAAGTTTCCACAGAGCAGCTTCCATGGGGTTGCAGAGATGTTTTTCCCCTATGGGTCCTCCTTGCGGGTGTTTTGCTGTTAAGGTAATATGTGGAGGCTGCAATGGTGCTGCTTTCTAGGTTGGAGAAAAGCCTTACATGGCACAATCCTGCTCCTTGGAGCTTAATTGGCTAAAGAACGTCCAAATCATGCATCTTGGTCCTGGGAGGGAAGAAAATCCTGAAGGGGGGACTTGGGGGTTCAGCTTCATGCAGAAGTGAAGGACTTAAAGGACTCTGTAATTTGGTCTTAAAACTTCCCTGTCCCCATTACTCTCCATACCCCAAGAAAGACGAGTGGTAGCAAGTCCAGTGTAGAGCCTGCAGACTGTGGTCTTTTCAGTGCTCCTGCCAGTGGGGCAGGATCTTCTGGGGTGGCTTCAGGCAGCTCTGGTTTGCTGTGGGGTTGTTCTGGTGTGGAGCTGCACAGGCAGACCTGGAGGCTGTGCAGAGTACAGTGTGTGGGCACCAGCTCTGCTCACGGGTGCTGATTTCCCCTGGTGTGTGTGTGTATATATAGACATGGCACATATTTAAACGAAGTCATTTTAAAGTAGAGATGGCCCAGAAAAGTTTTGAGAACTATTTCAGTGTTTTGAGTGTTTCTTTTTCAAAGACAATGGACTGTGCTGAAGCTTCTAGGTAATATGGGATATGGTGATAACAGGAGAAGGAGCAGTCTACTTTGGGCTCAGATGGCCTTCCTAGGAGCAGCTGAATTTTATGTGTGCACCTGGTTCAGGCTGTTTACAGCTGTGTGGCTGCTGCAGATCTGGTGCTGCCTTATGAGCCTTTTGGGATGTGTTGGCAGGGGCCCAAAGCAGACCTGGTGGTCAGCAAGGAAATTAGCTCCACAGTGCTGTAAATTGTCCTGCTCAGCCTCCTGCAGCATCTGGCCAGGTCAGCAGAATTCAGGGTGCCACATCCTTTACACTGCTGTGAGGGAGTGAGGGACCCACATGGGGAAAGAGGGAGTGGATCTAGACCTGTCAATCCTCCCTCCAGTGCTGGACCATGTGCTGCAGGAAGGTTACTGACAGTAGGGGTGCTGGGCAGTTGTCCCTCTGAGATGTTGAATCCACACAGAGGATTTTCTAGTGGTTTTTGTGCCCAGTTCCACATCAATGGGGGCCTGCTCTGCCCTCTTTTTCTCTGTTGGGGAATGACTGGCATAAGCCTTACACGTTATTCTTAGAATTTTACAGACCTAGAAATTTTCTTCTGGGCTTGTCCCATCTTGGCAAGAGGAATATATGGAGCTTAGAATTTTGCACTTATGATGCCATCACATGAAGTTTTGAGGGGTTGTTCTGCACATTTAAGGGAATCTCAAGGTGCAACTCAAAAAGTTGTGACTGCAGAGAGAGAGGATGGCTTTCTTGCTTTTTGCAGGATAGCTTGCAAATCAATTTCAAAGCTGGTGCTGTTGTGGAAGTGGTCTTGCTTCTGGCCTTTCCCTCCAGTCTCTTTCCTCATTGTAATTTAAGAATAATCTTGCAAAATATCAAGGAAAAAAAGGACGCTCATTTTAGTCATCACTCAGCTTCTCCACGTGGCCACAGAAATGGTTGTGTTGGCACAAGGACTTGGGGGGCCCAGACAGGACAGGAGGAGGCTGGGCCATGGCATAACTGCATTGCTAATGTCTGGATCTTCCTAAAGGCACAAGTCAAACCATGGCTGGCCTAGTCACCAGTGTCTGCAGCTCAGTCAGGAGCATGAAAGCAAATGAAAATTCTCTTTGTGGCTAATGCAGGTACACGTGAAGATGATGAATCTTCAGCTGGGATTTGGTGACTGATGCCCACAGCAGGACACCCCTTCTGTGCTGGTGGTTACAACTTGGCTTTGTTGGTAGAGTGAACCATTGCATGACTCAGATGTGTTGGGAAAGAGTATGGAGCATTCATAGGAGCAAGCTTTTTGGACCATGAACATACTAGAAGTCACATGTGGAAACTGAGTACTAGAAACATGAGGCTGCTCATTGAGAGTGAGGCTGAGCACTGCAAAGCACAGTTTGCTTAGATCTCAATATTCAAAGGTAGTCATAGGAGTGATGGCTCTCTTGGTGGGCTTTGAGAACAGTGCAGACATCCAACCAAAGAACTGCCATGTCAGACAGACATGGCATCTTGCATTTCCATTGCCCAGCTCCAGCCTCCTAGCAGCCATCAGGAAAATGTGAGAAAAATCTTCTGCAAAATGCTAGAAAATCTTGGCTGGGGAGCGACTGCAGCCTGGAAGCAGGGAAGAGAGGATGTCTTTATTGAACAGTGTGTGTTTGCTCTTAAAATCCCTTAAAAGCTCTGAAGCTCAAGCTTGCTTGATTTGCTGTGTTTGCCATATGTAATATTTCAGTGAGAAGTTTCAATTCAGTGTGGCTGAGTTGATGCAAGAGTTTCTTTTTAGGTGTTAGGGATCCACTTACCCATGTGTTTTGCTTGTACTTGTTTGCTTTTTAGACTGGTTTTGGAGCGGGGGCTGTGAGCTTCTTTTAGTTTCAGACCTCTGGGCAATGCATGCATCCATCTCTAGGGCAGTGCTCAGGTTCTAATTTGTCATATTATTTAAACACAGACTTGTGTCTTTTGCTGAAATTCAGCCTTTAAGCTAGAAGATTTATAATAAAACATTTTGTAATTCTCTGTTCACCTCTAATACAACACCACAGGTTTCCCAGGCTTTCCATCTGTGTCTGCTGCTGAAATGGAATTCCTTATTGTGCCCCCTAAGTATAGAAATTGTATAAATGGATCCTTTTAGTTTGTTTTCTCCAGATTTCCATGTGTGCAAATTGCTACCCCTGAATAGATGATTTACCTTCTGATGCTTTTGCAGTTGGTCACCTCTTCTCTGCTAAGCTGTGCAGTTTTAAAAGGTGTGCATCCTCCCCTTTTTCCATGCCATCTTCCAGGAAGGATTGTCTACCCAGAGCGATGTTATCGTCTCCCATTTTAAATGGTGTCAGCAGATATTTGTTTTTTCCCTTCTCTCATTTTGATGCTAAGTACTCACCATGGGAATGAGTCGTCTTGTATTATTCACATGGAGCAAATCTGTGGCTTGGCCTGCAAATTATAAGGCCCTGCTGAGTGAGGGTGAGGGCTTTGGGAGCCCAAGTAAAGGTGCCAGGATCTGTTTGCCTGGTATTATTTTTTTTTTTTTGTAAAAGCACGTAGGCTGATAGCAAGCTGAAAAAGCAGTGGCCTTCTGAGCCGGGTATTTTATGTCTGAGGGCTTCTGAATGCATAAAATCAGAGAGAATGTGTCTGTGTAATCCGATCTGCTCTTGAAAGCCTTGTGGAGGGCTGCATGCTGCAGACATAAGCTGTGTCAATAAGAACTCTATTCACCCTCGGAAAACAGCCTCGTGATCAGGTTTGATTGGCAGGCTTCCTAAGGGAGGGCCTTTTTTTGAGAAAGAGCTCTGATTTTTTGGCGGTACTTCTGACTGCCTTTTCGGACTCCCACTTATTGTTCTTTCCTCGGCATGATAAACTTGGATATTTTTGCTGGGAGCTTGCTGGGGCAGAGGGAGGAGGATTTCATGTAGCGCTGTAACAGGAGTGTGGGGTGAGTTTCCTTCCTTGCAGTGCAGCTCCTCTGCCAAAGCTGTATTTATGAGCATGAAGGTGAGGGATTTAAAAGAATATGAGGTAGGACTGGAGGTCGCTGTGTGCAGGAGAGTGTACCATACCCTTGTGCGTGCTCAGGGTACTGTCTTGCAGAACAGTGGCACAAAGCACCCATCCTTGTAAAAGTCTTGGATGGTAATGCACAAAATGTGTGGTTGTGCATGCTTATGTGCATTTTCCCCCCTTGGTTCTGCAGATGTCTGTGTTATCCAGAAGTGTTGTTGGATGAAATTCTGCTTTTGGTAATGTTGTCATAAATCTGCTGTGAAGGCAGTGTTGTACTAATGGTTGTAATTTGCTGGTTGCTATTAAATGTATACATTTTTTTTTTAAATCACGCAAGGCAAAAATCTAATTCTGCTTTATGAAGTATTCTACACCTGGCATGTAATCTTTCAAAATCTTGTAGGAAAAATCTTCTTGAGCTGATAAAAATTATACTTATGAGATTTACGGAAAGCAGAATTTTAGTCAGAATACCAGGTTCTGAGCTACTGTTCAGTGTGTAGCATTTGTGTAAATGGCATTTTCTGCTGCATTACGTATGTGATGTTCAGTGTTTGCTCTGCCGAGGTCTTAAAGCCGTTCTCTTTGGCACTGAGTTACTGGCTTTAACAAAAGAGATAATGGACTTTCAGTTTTGCATGTTTCTCTTTTTTTTTCTAAGTCCTTTGGTCTATGTGTCACTTTTTTAAAGCTTCATGTCCTTCGTCAAGTGATGATTTGAAAATTAGCTCATCTGTATGTCTTTCTGGGTTATTCCTGTAGCTGCAAATGAAAGCTTTAAAATATAATTAGAATGTAATATGAACGAGCTCAAAAAAAAAAAAAAAAGAAATAATGCAAAGCTATTATTTAAGAGAAATGCAATTATGTTTTGAGCCAATTGAGGCTTGACTTAATTTCTCAGGGTTTGTTGGTGATGATGTAGTAAAACCAAAATTAACTCTTGCAATATGCCTGTCCTGAGTCAGGAATTTGGCTGCTGAAAATGTAGAGAGCCACTGAAAGAAGGGGAATCTCCTTGCAGGGGTGCCTGTTCCTGTGCAGTTAGCAAATGGATGCAGCATTTGGGGTGATTCCTGCAGTTCCATTTTCCTGGCTCTTCCCAGCTGAATCGCCTTCAATAAAGGCCTGATCTTGCCTACAACAGCTTTAGTAACAAACTGTTTGAGGTGGGTTGGCCCCTGAGCAAATAGTGTGCAGCCCTTGGCAGCCATGGGCAGGGCGAGGGTGGGCAGGAAGCACTGGCTGCTGCTCCGCTCAGTGTGGGGAGGCCGCAGCTGGGTGATTTGTTTTTACTTCCTGTTCCCAATCTGTTTGGGTCAAAAGAAGCGGTGTTTTTCCATATTAAGATGTTTGGCTTCATTCTGCTAGGCAGCAATAAATTTTACACCATGCACAACGTGTTTCTTATATTTCAGAGGCACTTCATTGCTGCCTTTGACTTTTAATTTGGATGGTGAAACCTTTATTAGTGCTTTCTTTGTTGCACGACCTGCTTTTCAAGGAAAACAGAAAGCTTCTTCTTTTTTCTCCTTTCCCTCTGTTTTGGAAAGAGCCTTTGAAATATCTTACAGGTCTGTAGCTGAGCAGAGGGAGGGAGCTGGCATGTCTGTCTGCCATGCCTGGATCCTCAGCAGGCTTGCAGGGAGATGGGGACACCTCAGCCTCTTTCTCTTCTCCTGGAGTTAATTGGGATGTGCTCGGATTTAATTCATTAGTGCTCCTGAAGCGTTTAGTAATGTTTTGGTGGAAGGTTCTGGGGCTGTGTGGTGGTGAGGTGTGGTTGTGCAATGCAGGTCTGTGATGCTGGGAGGAACCTGTGTGGGTTGATGGACCAGTTGTTAAAGTGGTCCTAAAGGCTGGAGTGGTGAGCTGTAAAACATCCCCGTGTCATTGATGGGAAATCCTGCCCGGTAAAGGACAAGCTCTGAGCCATGGCTGACTGCTGGGCTGCTGCTGGGAGCTGTTCTCCAGAGCACTGGGTTAGTCCACAGCATGCAAAATGTCACCACAGGCCATAGGGTGCAAAACTGATGGAGAAGAAAGAGTCAGGCTCTTTAGGCTCTTCTCTGGTTGGGCAGCAGAAGTGTTTGGATTTCTCTCGTCAAAATCTGGTCAAAACTCTTAATTAATGCTGGTCACTCTTCTTAAGTTACTCAGTTGTAGGCTCTCCTACTCTGGAACCAGCAAGTCAGGATGGATAAATCTTTTTATGGCCATACCAGGTATCAGTAGGGTCCTTCATGGTCTGAACATTTTTATATAAACAGTAATAAGTAGTGCTGGCCCAGGGGACTTGTATTGCATTCAGATACATTTCAGTGAAGTTATTTTTGAAGTACAAAAAAGAAACAGTAGCACAGGAAAGAAACAGTAGCAGGGTTACAGGTGGTTTATCCTCCTTTCTCTTAAGCCTCCAGATGCTGGAGTTGTATCTGACTGAGGAAGTCAGAGTGCAGAGGTGTTTTGTGAAGCCTCCATGCCCTTAGACTGCCCAGGTTTTGGCACTGCCATCTCCACCTTGTGTTTGTACTTGAATCCTGGATCCACAAACATACACCTCCATTCTGTGTACTCTGCTCGTTCCAAGTCCATCACTGATGAATTTGCCTTGACTAATTACTCAGTGAAGCACTCGGTGTGACAACCCCAGTGCCCTTCGTTAAGCAGAGCCTCGGTAACGAGCTCAGGTTGGCGGTGTCCCAAGTGCCCAGGTGTGGTCTGGCTAATGAAGCAGCACCTTTCACAAGGTGCTTGAGGAAGCTGCACTTCAGGTCATGTAAATAAGGGAACCAGAGTGGGCTGCTCTCCTGCAGGATGATCAGTGAGCCCCTTCCCTCCTGCATCTCCTCAGTGAGGTGACACCTCCCCTCCTGCCTCTGGGTGCAACCAGCCTCTCCCCCTTGCTCACAAGTGCAGGCAGGTTATCCCCACTCCTCCCCATGCCTGCCCTGCACACTCCCTTGGACCAGTCTGCCCAGGGCACCTCTCTTGGGTGGCTCTCTCACAGGATTGACCACCTTCATCATGATTTTCAGGGTCTGCAGAGCAGCAGGTTGAGTAGCTGTGATCCACATTTCTTCTGAGACTGTGGAGATGAATATGGCATGTAGGGCGGATTCTGCATGAGGTTTTATGAACCTTGCTGAAGGGGAAGACCTGCTGGGTTGGGGACTTTCCAGCTCTGGTGACTGTGTTGTAATATGACTCATTCAGTAGCTGATGCTCAGGTGCCAAGGTTGGAATGAGGGTGCTGTTGGCGAACGCCAAATTCATTCTGTGCCCTGCGTTAGGTGGAAGGTTGTCCTTCTGATAAGACCTTGAGATCTATTAATAAGGTACAGGGAAGCTTCTCACGTGTTTAATAACAGATTTATTTATTTTCTGTACAGTGCCACCCTCTTGTTTTTCTAGAGATAGTGGATTTCTAAATTCAGCCCAGGTGCAGAGACTGTCGTAGGTGCCCCTGGTTGGGTAGTGACGCCATTTTGCATGCCAGCTTACATGATAAAGTTTTCCCCTAGGTCTTGGAACATCTTGTGGGGAATATGTGTATTTGGGACAAGAGGTAGAAACCTCTTGACAATGGGACATTGCCAAGGCAGAGCCATTTGCTGCTTGAGCTCCCAGGCTATGCCCAGTGCTCTTGGCTTCACAGGTGCCATGAGGACCTAAGCCTGCTCCTTCACACACTTTGTGTGTTTTTTGGCACTGAAAGGTGTGTTCTCTTTCCTCACTGCTGCTCTCCTCTTTCCCCTGCTTTGCCATGAATGCTTGTCATGGCTGAGGGAGAGGGCAGGAATGATACCTGGGCCAATGCAGCCTGTGCTTGGGTCAGCTGGAGAAGGTGATGAAAGCAGAGCTGGAGGATGCCCAGTGCTGCAGGAGAGCGTCTGCATGGGTGAGGTGAGTCAGTATCTAGCGCTTTTGCAAGGTGCTGAGCTTTTTTGGTTCAGTAAAACACTCTAATAATTATGTACTGATGTAATTAAAAAATGCTTAGAGCATCCATTGCATAAGGCCATGAGCTAAGGCAGGTGCCTTTTAAAAGCAGTAATTCCCTTTTTGAAACAGAAGGACTGGACAGTTGAGTTGAACTGATCTCATGCAGTGGCAGTTCACCACACACAACATTTCAGACAGCTGCCCACTGATTCTGGTTTTGTAGGTGTGGGGATGTGGTGGCTTGACTTCCCAACGTAGGGACCAGGAGAGCAAGTGGGGAATGCCACAGACCAGCCAGGCATGCCAGATTTGGGACTGACTGGCAGTGATTTGCAGGTTTTTGACATGAGATTTCCTTTCTCTCAGTAAAATGTAGATTCAGACCCTTGTGAGACGCTTTTTTAGCGCAGTCATTTGTGATGTTCAGCAGCAAACACGTGACTGGTGGCTGGCTTGTCTGATGGCTTTCTCTTGAGCATCCTCAGATACTTCTCTGTCAGTGTCATGATGACTGGGGAGAGAAGGATTTTAGCGTTGAACTGGAACTTAAATTTCAAAAGGAGTTTTTTCTCATGAAAATAAATCTGAGTTTGGCTTTGCTGCTCTTACTGTGCTTCATCTTCAGTTTGCTGGTGCTGGCTGTAGAACCATTAAATTCCTAGTGGGGTGGTGCAGAGCAGTGTCTTCAGTTTGAATCTGAACATTAGTAAGGAGCAACCGGAATTTAAAATCATGTTTTGGTCACCAGCAACACACTTTCTTGTTGGTCCCATGTGCCTGTGACACGTGCTGGTGCTGTGGCATGTTCCACACTGGTGAGTGCCAGCTCCCTCTCCCTGGCAGAGCCCAGGGCTGAGCACCACTCGTTCTGTCTGCAGGACTGACACTACTACAGCACAAGTGAGACTTTCCCCTTGCCTGTTGATAGGCAAAGAACCCATTAGGATTGCAGAAACATCTTCAGAGATTTATGCAGCAATTGTAAGCATCCTATCTTCCCTTTTTTTTTTAGGTTAAAGTAATGCTACAAATAGTTTTTTCTATAAGACGCCTAATACAACAAAACTGTCAAGGGGGAGAAGTCCACTGTGGTGATTATTGTCCAAATCTAATAACTTTGTGATAGGCAGAAAGTGAGTCTGACTACAAATGGGAGTGATTCTGGGAGGAAGGTAAAAAACCTTAATATTCTGAATGATAGAAGAATGAATTTAAATTCATTTAATGTCGGTAATCTTTGTATTATTAACCATAATCTGCTTCTGAGAAGCATACAGACGTGGCTTCCTTTTTTTTCCCAGCTCTCTGTAGAACTGCATTAATAAGAACAGAGTGTTTCTCCTGACCTCTGCCTTTATACTTTGAGCTCCCAAGGGCACACATTTTTCTCCTGTATTTTTGGACAGCATCTGAAGGTAGTGAAAGCTGCCACAAATAAATAGCGAATCTGAGATCATGTTACCATAGTCCCAGATCATTTAGCAAGGGGTTAATCCTGCCAGATGCTTACAGGACAGTGAAACAAGGGCTGCAATCTGGTATCCTTTTGTGGGTGGTTTTAGGATGGTCTTGAACCTGTGTGTTGCCGAAGAGGTTCTCAGCAGGGTGATCTCGGGAGGAAACTGAAAGAGTGTGAGAGGGTGCAGGCTGCTGTAGTTTTGGATACACAACTTTCTGAATGGTTTACCAGAGCGGGAGGGTACAAATGCAATGGTATTGATGAATTTGATGCAGTATTGTTAGCTGGATTGTGGAGGTGAGGAGGCAAGACTGGCTTCAGGATTGTTGTTTGGAGCTTTCAGTGTGGGGAAGGAGTGCTGTGGCACATCAGACATCTTTGGGTGGGAGGTTATCATGATCAGCCTCGTGCATTTCCCTCCTCTGAGGGAGAGAGCTGCTGCACGCGAGCTCAGCTCTCTGTAGGAATGTGGTGTTGCTCATCCTGGAGATCCAGGCAACCAAAATGAGAGAGAATTAAAACGTGAGATCTGCTTGCTTATGACCTGAATCCCCTAATCACAGCTCCGTGTAAGTGAAGGTCTTAGGCTGGGTTGAGTAGAGGGCATCTCCACCCAAGGAAATGTACATCCACCCTCCACATCACGGAATTGGAGCTTGCTCCCGATGAAATACAGTTAAAGAACCTTAAACCTTGCCTTAAACCAGACCTGCTGTTTGTGACTTTGCTTCCCCTGTGGCAGGCACATACTGAAGGCATGGTGAAGAGAGGTGTGTGCTACCTGAGCTCCCTGTCCTCAGGACACCTACCCCGGGTGCCAGGAAATGGATCCTGGTGAGTCCATGCCTTTTGGAACTGGTCCTTCATTAGGTGGCTTGGATTAAAGCCTTAATTTTATAGAAGTGTTGTGATGCTACTTACTGGGGAGTAACATTGAGGCATTTCATGCAACAGGGTGGCCACTTTCACTGACCCTGTAATTTCCTCTTGGCTGTGGCTGTTTCTCCTAGGGTATCCCACTAATGCCAAGCCCATGGTAATCCCATGCTTTTCAGCATGGTGTTCAGTTTATTCCAGGTTGTAAAACTGCAGCCAGTGATGTAAGACTTGCTGGGGTTTTTTTCATGTATGTAGCTAAGCTGAAAAATCAATTAAAGAAAATAGGAAAGGAATTTATTCCATTTTAAGCGGCATCAGCAAAGAAAAATAAAAGAAAAAAGAAAGAATTGTCAGCACATTTTTGGCATAGAGGTGAAGGGAAGATCATATTTTTATGGAAAGATACATAATTTGTTTATTTATTAGATGAGAGGTAGAGATGTTTCAGCTGAGGGATGGAGGAAAAAAGAAAAGGAAAAACAAGGAGGGAGGAAATCTAATGCTCTTTGCCTTTTGTAAAGAAATGCTTTAGTTTTTCTTTTGAAGCAGTCTGGAAATTCAGGTTAGTCACTGTAAAGCTGAATAAATAATTTGTCTGAAAAGCACTGCCTAGCTTGCACACATAGCAGGTAAAAAAATTAAAATATCTCATGAAAGGACTTGAAAAGCATCTTTGGCTCAAATCTGTGGTACTGTAAACTGAGGGAGAACTTCTGATTTTTCTGTTACCTGAGGATCTGGCTTTTGGTTTTAATCTCTTCTTCTCTCCCTCCCCTCCTACTCCCACAATATGAAAGGTGTATTTGTATGGAGGATTTCTTGCAGCACATAGTCAAGGACTGTTTCAGAGTTCAGACAATTTGATCCAAAGGCTCTTCCTAGCCTTGATGGAGTTTTGCTTTTATAGCTTCTGTGAATTAGGAGAGTATTGGTTCAGCACCGTGTCAGATACAGATAATTGGGGTTTCGAACATCGCCCACAAACACTTAACAAAGCATTGTGCAAATGTTTTTGAGAGCTAACAAAAACCTGCCTTGTTGCCTGAAGGTGGAATCCACAGCTAGGTGCCTTCTTGGAATAAGCAGATAACAAATTAGCTACTAATACCTTATTTGTGGTTTGATATTCCCACTGCTGCTACTGATACATGAGGGTTTTGGGTCACAAGGTGGAGTGCAGGAGCTGGATCCCACTCAGTGTTGATACCCTGTTTGTATGGTGTGTTTGGGCAAGACGGGACAAGCTGTTGTCCATCCATCTCTAGCCTGTGCCTCCTGCATATTGGCCACATGGGGTGGGGACAGCGGGGACCAGGCCATGTGTGGCAGAGTAGAGGAGCGAGCTTCCTCTTGGACTATTCCACTGCAGCAGGTCACTGAGCTGTGCCTGGTAAGGTGCTGTGGTACCTGGCTGAAGTGCTTTGTGTTCAGCTGGTGTCCTGACTTGTATTTCTGACAAAGGATGAATAAGTGCTCAAGGCCAGGTTGGATAGGGCTTTGAGCAACCTGTTTTAGTGGAAGGTATTCCTGCCCATGACAGAGGCATTGGAAAGAAATTTTTTTTTTCATTCTAACTTTTAGGTGAAGCTGGATATACCAAACTTGGCTATGGTTTCAGTGTGAGGCCAGAGCTGCTTCTGAGGAAACTTTGGGGACCATTGATTTAAGGTTCACATCCTGTTGGGTGAGCTCTAGGGTAAGGATTCAGCTTTCAGAAAGTACTGTGTGTTTTGTTTGCTTTTTGGCTTTTGAACATGTGTGGTTTTAAGAACAATCAGTTCAGAGGGAGCCTCCTGTCAATAATGGTTGATAATTGTGTAGGGTGATCAAAAGAGTCTCTGCAGGCTGAAGGGGAGACAGCACAGACAGGCCCACGTTGGAGTCACTGTGTGTTCCCTGTGCCCTTAAGGTGTAGGATTAAGTTTGCAGAAAAGGAACGAGGTCAGGTCTAGACCAAGAAGTAGACTCTGGAATCCAGCCAGGAGTGTAAGGTTTTTTTCCTGTAACAGCATCCTAGATGTGGCATTTGTGTTGACTTAGCCGAAATGAGGCTGACATCTGTAGGTCAGGGCTGATTAAAAGGGAAGGAGGGTGGAGAATAGCTCTGCAGAGTAAAGAGGATTTAAAGATAACAGTGAAGGGAGATGTGTGGCCCTTAATTGCAGAACTTGGGTTGGCCGTGGGAATCTGGCTGTGCCTGGGAGCAGGGACCTCCTGGTCCCTGAGTTCTCTGTGGCTGCTTCTCCAGTTCCTGGGAGTCTTCTGACTGAGTCTGACTTTTTGGATAGAAGTTTGACTTAAGCTTTCCTCTTCTGCTGTTCAAGGGAAGCCTCCCACACAAAGCTTTGGCTTGGTGTAAAACCCTGCTGTGATGACAACAACCACCCCTCACTTTGTTGTGTTGGAGGGTTAAGTGTCTGGGTCTCCTGCTTGGTGCAGATGAAAGGTGCTGTATTGCTGAGCTGTGCCTTATGCTGGAGCATTATGTGCTGGAAGCTGCTTCAGAAAATGTTTCCGTGCTCGTTTTGACCTCCATTGTGTCTTCCTGCCCAAATTCAGTTGTGCAGGTAGCTGAGGATGTTGAAGGCTGTCTCTTTTTTGAGAGAGAAGGAAAGGGGGGGGGTGATGGCACTTCAGAAGCACTAACCCCATACTTTGGTAGAACAGCATATTGTGCCCAAAACTGTGCTTCATTATCATTAGCTGCTGCTTACACATTAGAATGTGGCTCTCAGAAGTGCTCTGACACTGGGCATCTCTGTCCTTTGGGATGGGTGAGGCGACACTGCAAACAGTAGTGTGAAGGAACATGCCACCTTCAGGGTCAGGAATGTGATTTATCTCTACTTCTTGCCTGGAGACCTTCAGGAGCTGGTCTACTGTTCTGATTTTTTTCCACAATGATTCCTTTCAGAAAAAATGGCTGATTTGATTGGATGAACACTTATGTGGTATAAATCAGAAAGGAAGAGGGTGCTTAGCTTCTTTCTGAAGCAGGAGTTTTAGTTTCCAAATGAAAAAACTTTCTTACCATGATAAAAATAGAGAATGACTTTATGGGGAAAGTACTTGCTTCCCTCGTGGCTCTGCTGGGCAGCCTTCAGCCAGGAGGAAGTGGGGAAATTACCGTCAGCTCCCTTGGACCACAACCAGTCCTAGTGGTTTTCCAGTGAAGTAACTAGAGTTACACCAGAGCTGTGCTTTAGTTCTTCAAAGTTAAGGGATAAATGACTCCCTTGAAAATGAAAATTGGATTTTAAATCCTGCCAGGCATGATGTCCGCTCCCTGTATGACCTGCAACCCATGTGGCACTGCATGACAAAGCACAGGCCATGTTGGATGGTGTGATTCATCACGTTGGGGTGCTCAGTCCAGCTAAGCAGCATGGATAGCATGATCACCACTCACATCAGTCAGTAACTTTTATATTTGGAGAAATAACTGCATAAGCAGTAGTGGCCTCACATAGAATTCTGGGCCTCTCTGTCAAGGGACAGGCAACTATTTGATGATTTTGTAGAAAATAAATTATCTTGGCCTTTATTCTGGTCCCTAAATTCATTTTCAACTGTGACAAGAGCCAGGATTTAAGCCTGGGTTTCCCCAAGTAAAATGCAGGTAATTAGCCCACTCCATCATGCAGCCTTCTCTGTTAACAAAGGCAGTATACTCAGCCAGACAGCTCTTGCTCACAAGTGATGCTCACCTTTTGTATGGCAGAGTGTGCTTGCTCAGAGCCTGGAGTCCTTGTTTGCATCCCTTTTCAGCAGTGCTTCTTAACCCCTCTGTGCAGCCCCATTGTAATGCTGCCTGTCTCCAGTTGAGAGACTGCTGGCACCAGGATGTGTTTAAGTTTGAATGATGGTTTGTGTTACTGGTACTGGCTGTGGGGCTTTACCAAGGTCAGAAACTGCTGCAGGGTAAAGGGGAAGAGGATTTCTACCCCGAGGAGCTTGTAGCCCTCAGGGTGATGTGATATTAGTGTTATTAACTGTAAATTGGGAATGGGGTTCAAGAAATGTTGGGGAGCAAAGTGAGACAGTTAAACCAGATTGATTTCTGAGCTGGGAGAAGGATGTATGATCCACTGTCTGGGGTCCTGGCTTGCTGTTCTCACCAGAGCAGATCTCCTCACACTGATAAGCTGGAGCTCAGCACCAAATGCTGCTGTGGTGGATCAGATGTGGGGAAATAAACCAGCAAGGTTGCTGGGGGACTATGCTGCACTGCTCCTGGCAATCAGGGGATGTGTTAGAAATTTCTGTTTGTCATCTCCCCACTGATTTGGGTTCAGAGGCTGGGGTGAGGCAGGAGGCTTCCTGAGCAAAGCAGGCTGTTGACAAGTTTTCTTAACTGGCCACTGACCTCAGGTAGATCACTTAATTCTGTTCTTCTGCAAAGGAGTTGCTTGGGTTGAATGTCAAGAACTTTGAGTTGTGCAGTATCATGATACTGTACAGTTTCAAAATACTATTTTTCTTCCTTGTGTGGCTATCTGAATTTGACTGTTGCACCTGCAGTGTTAGAAGATTTAGTAAACTGGGGAGAGGGACAATCCTTAGTTTAGGTATAACTATAGGCTGTAGTCTGTAAAAATGTGTGCACAATTTAAAAAACATAAGGAATTATTTTCAGATCCTGTAATCTTATTAAATGCAGGCTCTTCAGTATTTGGCTGCTTCCTGAAGACTGCACTCACTGATACTGTAATCCAGAGCCTGTGTGTGCAGGCAGTGCCATGTGGCTGAATGCAATCCTTGCACAAAAAATCATCTGTATGTAGATACTAGAATGTGAACAGTGATGTCTGTGTGAGTGGATAGCAGGTCACGACCCCCTGAAAATAGAAACATATTGATGTTGTTAGCAAAAGCTGTGGAGCATGTTTTCCTTGAAAATTGTTATTCAATGTTGTTCTTGCTGTCTTTTGAATTAAACATACTGTAAGAGTTGGTTTGCTGGAATTTTGACTGTTCTGGAGCACTGGGTATTGGGTAGTTATTATTAACAGCCAGAGAAGGTAGCATGACCTACTGAACAGACAGCAAGATGCATAGACACTAGCAGCAGGGAAATCTAAGACAACGCATGGAAAAATATGTACAAGGTAAAAGTTGCGCAGCCAGCCCTTATGCAGCAAATAAAGCAAGGTCTCACTGACCTTGGCAGCTGTACAGGGCAGTCTTTGCATAAGAATGACTTGTGCTTAATATGCTAGAGAAACTATTCAGGGACAAATATTCCTATTTTTTGCAGTACTGGGGACAATGTCATCTTCCATCTCCAGTCACAACACAAACACAAATGCATTGCAGATGGGGTACAAGGAGGACGTGGCCCTCCTCAAGCACAGCCAGTTCTGCTTCCTATGGCCTAGAGAAAGATATTTGGTACAGTCCTCCTGGCAAAGCTGGATCGAGTGCCTTAGAGCAGCCACCTTTGAGACTGGCAGTGGCTGGATAGAAAGGCAGCATGATGGGTGTCTCCTTAATTAGTCGGTGCAGTTTGTGTCTGCTAATAAGAGATCTGCTAGACTTGGAGATCAGAGGGGCACTTTGCTCTTGCTGTTGTGCTGTGTGGAGGCAAACGGGGGGCTAGACCTGCAGGCTGGTTAAATGCCAGGAGATACCGAGCCACTCAGGCATTTCCTGTGGCCCAGGGCTTGCGTGCAGTTCTTGGACAGGCCAAGCCCAGCTCACCCACTGTTTGGAGTGAACAGGAATTACAGTGGAGCCTGTACTTGGTGGGTCCCTGCTTCAGAGCCCTCCAGCCAAGGTGGGGGTGGGACAGGTGGCTGTTGGAGCTGGCTGGAGTCTCTGCTCCCCCCGTCCTGGGGCCAGGCCAGTCCCTGTGCCAACACCATGGCCAGGTCTGTACCTGCACATCATCAGTGGTGTTGCTTACTAAACCTTGCTACTTACTCACTACTGCTGTTTCTCATGACTTTTTCCTTTTTCTTCCTCGTCCACTGGATAGATCAACCCCGTAAATGTCCATATTTAAGAGCAAAGCTGTCTTGAGTGTTTGGCAGAGCAGGGTCTCCAAGGTCTCTCTATCAGGAGAGGGGCAGAGATGGTGTTTGTTGATATTGATCATGGGAAATGTAATTAATGTGGGTAAAAAGTGTTAAATGTTAAATTAAAATGTGAGATTTAAAGGCAGTCAATAGATCAATTCTGAGGCTGGGATGAAATGCTCAGACTTTCAAACAATAATCAGATTTCCGATAAAATCTCACTGTGTGTAATTAGAGGGGTTGAAATACTAAATCAGGTGTTAAGGGAGTGATATTTAGATTATGTTGAAAGAACAAAGATCCAGACAAAAAGAGCCCTCCTGTCTGCAGGCAGAGCTCAGGCTGGGCAGAAATAGTGTGGAGCTTGGGGGATGTGCTGATCTAGCAATTAAAACTGCCAAGAGAGGAGAATGATGGGAAAACTGCACAAATCTAGAATGCTGAACATGTGCCTGGATGGAAACAAGACCATTTGGACCCCATAGCTCTCTTGTAGTCTGATAACACTTCTAAGACCTTGGTCCATCCACATGCACAGATGTTGACATCTGATGTGGTCTTGGTGAGCCTTCCAGAGGAGTGAGGACAACGTGTTTAAACCAACCCCAGCAGGAAGTACTGCCATAAAAAACACTTCTCAAGAGTTAAAAATACTAGTTACCAACTGCCACCACATTTCAGTGGTATTCCAGCTGGTCAATAAGAGCAAAGGCATGCAGTTGATATTTTGTTAAGGGTAACAACTTAAGGAGAGGGGCAAAGTTAGGCTTTGCGTAGGGCACATGGCATTTCCAGGGCATTTCTTTGAAATTTTTTTTTGCTCTATAATCCATAAAAAAGTAAGCAGAAAAGAGTCCAGAGTAACCAACTCCCTAGTTTAACTGGCCTATGAGTAATGATACCAAATAACTTCTGCTTTAGGAGCAGCATCAGGCTTTGCTCTTCCAGTCATCTTAATTTTCTGATGCTGCAAGCTGTGCAGGAGCTGTGCAGGAAACATCCATTTCCTGAATATGTATCTTTGCTTTCATCCCTAAAGGGATAATTCAGAATATGGGACAGACATAGTATTTACTGTGGGCACTGCACCTGTCAAGGTAACATTACTATGGAATGGAGGGTAGAAACCACTTCTCTGCTAGATAAAATGGATAAACTGGCTCATTAGCTCTGGGCACTTCCTTGCTAACCTTGTCCTCTACCTGTGATGTGATTATTTGTGAAGCTGTAGCTGTAAGGCTCTCCAGAGCCTTGAAAGATGCATGTTTTAAGAGTATCTTCTCATTTTGTTTTATAATCGTGGTGCAGCCTCTGCTGTGCAGTTCCAGAGGTTGAGATGCTGTGCATGGATGTGATGTAACCCCACCCAGCTGGTCATCAGTGCCTTGGAAAGGCTTTGTGGTTGTTATTGCTTAACTGCCAGCCCTGCCTTAGCCATGGGTTGAGCCAGGCTCCTGCTCACCTTGCTCCTTGCAGAGCAGAGGCTGAAGAGCAAATAGGGTTGTTTCAGCAGTGGAGAACCCTTTTGAGCTTTTAAATAAAGGTCTCTAAAATTTCCACCGTGGTGTGGCTGGGCTGAGGTAACCTGATCTTTGGAAAAGTGCCTTTGTGCTGTAGTTTACAGAAGGGCTTCTTGATTAACAAAGACTGAATGCGGGTTAGTTAAGCTGTAGCCATTGTATTCAAGGTCACTGTTAATTTTTTTAATTGCAAGCTTTCTCCCAAGTCTGGGGTTGGAAATGAGACTTGCTGTGTCAAGCTCTCAGAAAGGGCTGGAAATTGTGGCATTTCATTCTGCAATTACTCTGTTTCACTCTGCCCCTTCCCTTTATCTAACAGGAAAATAAGCTTTTTAAAGCTCTGTACATAGATTTTTAGTTCATTGCTGATACTAGAAGCCCCAAAGTCTCTGGGAAGAGCCTGATGCTCAGTCTCTGGCATATCATAAAATATCATAAAGCCAGCCAGGGGAAGGGCAGGGACATCACAAGGGCGTGCCTGTGGCTAGGGACTTACAGGAGGTCTTTCCCTTCATGGGTCATGGTGGAGCTCTGGAGGTTCTTGCCAAAAGGGAAACAGTGGCATGCTTAAGGAGTCCTCAGAAGGAGTGGGAGCACCAGGGTGGGAGATTGTGCATGTCTGCTGTGCTGTTACTCCTGGGCATCTCTGGGGGCTGCTGGATGGTTTTCACCTGCTGTAGCCCAGCTGGAAGGAGGGTCATTCCTCCACACTCCTGCTGCTCCTGCCTTCTTTGCCCACGCCTGCCTGTGGACAGGAGCAGAGGAAGGACCCACAAACAGCACACCACTCTGAAACACGATGTTTGAGGGCTTGCATGCTGGAGGGGAAGTCCAGCCTCTCATGACTCCCTGTCAAGGAGAATTTTCTTGCCCTCCCTGAATGATTCCTGGGCTTCTGATTCCAGTCTTCTGCATTGTTTCTACCTATATATTCAACACAAGCACAAGTAGGAAGCCTGCAGCACCTGACAGCACGGGAAAGGTGAAAGAGTGCTTTATGCCTGATCCTGGTCCACATTCCCTCTAAAGAGTTTTCCCTTACTCCTTTCCTAGACAGAATATAAGGAGGCAGAACAGAGATTCTAGTCTCTGGTCTTCTCAGATGCCTCAATGTTCCCTAAATAATACTCCCCTGGGTTAATGCTGTCCTTGCACGTTTTTAAGGTGAAGCTCCTTGCAGTCTCATTCCTAGCAGGCAGTTGGCTGCTCTTGCACTTGAGCTCTGGTGATCCTGGCAGAGCAGCGTCTGCATGGTGCGTGTGGCGAGTCCCAGTTCTGTTTTTTGTGACCTGAATGCATGGAACAGCTTGTTCTCTGCTGTCTGTTAACCCTTGGAAAGACACTTCCTCTTGTGCTCCTTCCTTCTGCATTGGCAGTGCTCAGCAGGGTCAGCTCTGCACTTCGGGTTTGAGGGCAGAGCCTGCGAGGGAGTTAATTGCTGAGTGATGATGGCTCTCTCCAGCTGAAGGTCTGCTCCCATGAGCTATTTAAGCCTCTGTTTCTTGTATCTCTGTGCCAATCAGATTAGCTGATGCCAGGAAACAGACCACGGCCTGCTTGCTCTTGAATGCACCCTTTTTCCTCCTTACCTGTTTATCCCAGTCAAGCCCCTTTCCGCTCTGCCTCGGTTCTTTAATTTAGCTTTGTTCCTTCCTTTTCATTTTCACAGCCTTACTCTGGCCCATCTTGTCTCCCTGAGGCTGCCTCTCTGGGTTTTGACATCCAGCCTTAACAACAGTCAGTCCTGTTTCCTGTCATAGTCATGACTGCTCTCTTTGCAGAGCCATGTGCCCCTCTGCACTTCTGCACTGAGCTTTTTGTGCACTTGATTCCCTCCGTGTTTACGCTGTTGTAACTTGGATTCCTTTTAAATTGCAGTGTGAGATCCACAGGTCAGTGGAGCTGCTCGAGGGGCTCATCTTCCCAGGGAATCAGGTTGGGGAGGGGAGTGTGGCTGAGAACTGCCCCTCAGTCATTTCCCAGGGCTGCTGCCACCCCGCTGTCTGTGCACCCCCAGGCACCACTCTGCTCTTCTCCCAGCTGGACCCCTCCACTCAGTCACTGATTTTGGCAAGGGATTTGTTGCAAAAAAAAAATAAAAAGCTCTAAACCCCCTCAGGCTCACAGGACCAAGCGTTCCAGCCTGGCCCTCTGTGCCAAAACAGGCCCATCCCCTGCCTCTTGTGAGGCCCCACCTTTATCCTTCTTCTAAAAATAAAACGCAATGACATTCCTTCCTAGTTACTCTGTTCTCTTATTCTGACCTCATTAGACTTTCCCAATAGAAAATTTCATTGAACTCCTCTATTAGTGGTGAAAACAAACAAGACCATTGGACTTCCTCTGGAAAAAATGCATCTATATAACAGGGAATTGCAGGGAGCCAAATTTCCACTGCTGAGTTTGTGCTGTACACATATGTTCCCTCGTATGCGTTTAGTAAACAAAGTTGTCTTCACACTAAGAAGAATTTAAAACAATTTATCCTTTATATCTGATTTTCCCCCCTTGTTGGAAGAAGATTGCTTCTGTAATATTATAAGGAGCAAAGTACTGTTAGCTGGGGTTGCAAGAAAAGCCTCTTTTTTCCAGACTCTCTGAGCTAAGTGTATTTTGAGGCTTATGTATGTGCGTGGACATAGGAATGATAACCAGGTGATGGATTGCTAAGCCACATCATAAATTCAGTTTGTTGGACACCTCTGATTACCTCCTCTGCACTCTGCCCGTAATCATTCTCCTTCAAACATCCTTCTAATGTTCTTAACAGCAGCCAATTAAAGCAAAGACTTCGCTTGCCATCTATCCCATCTTCCCTCTGCCATCACCCAAGCTCCTTTTCTTGGGTCGGGGTACAGAAGTGCATTAATGGATGGTAGTTCAGTGCATGTGCTCAAGGTTTAACAGAATATATCCCTACTTGGGATTTTTTCTGCCAACTTTAAAATTCAGCTTGGACAGACACACATCCAAGTAGGGGTGGGTTCTTGTGTGTTCGCATGTGGCTGGGAGCTGCAGACTGCTAGCAGGAAGAGTGGGGCACATGGAAGACACTGTTCATCTGTACATCTGCCCACCTTCTTGGGCTCCTGGTTTTGATTCAGAGGTTTCATGCTGATTCAGATGCTTTCTGAAGAAAAGCATGCCCACAGGCATTAAGGGGGAAATTGAAAATAATTCAGGTCACTAAGACTTCCAGGGGGAGAGGAGTTACAGGTTGTGGTGTTACAGATGCAGGAGGGTAATGAGATAATTGAAGATCTGAGGATTTCAGTTGGTGTCAATGACTCAGGCATGTAAGGAAAAACAGAGGATATTCAGTCCCTGAAAAGTTGATTCATCCACCTGGCAGTGAGATGAAGAGTAATGAATAACAGATTTTGGGGTGCATGGAAGGCAGGAGAGGCCAACACACTAACTCTGAATGGCTTGGGAAGTGCCTCAAGGGTGATTTTGACTTCCTCTTGCCTTTTTTAGGGCTTGGCTGTGCTGGCTTCTCTCTGCATGCACCCTGAACCCTGTTTCCCGCAGGGGCACTGGACAGAGAGTAGAGTGGATGGTGCTTGGTGCCAAAGTATACTGCCAGAACTAGCCCTTACACCTCTAGGTGCCTTTTGGTTTGGCTGCTGCCCTGTAAGTATGACAGCAGTGCCTCCCTTGCACACTGGGAGGGTGTTTGCTGCTGCGCAAGCAGGATTGGAATTGTTGGACGTGCCTTTCATCCTGTTGCAGCCTGCTGGATTAATGGGGCAGATCTCTGTGCATGTGCATGCTTTCTGCTCTCTCTCCTCTATCCTGCTTCATTCTGTAATGGCTGTGGAGTCTGAAACAGATCTGTTCATCTGCTGCTTGTGCAGCCTTTACCGCAGCAGTTTCTTAATGCCTGATTGCAGTTCCTGTGTTTTATCTGCCAGACATCACTGAGAGGTGGGGAAGTAACAACCTCCCTTTGCAGAGGGATTAAGTGACTTGTCACTTGTGGCATCAGTGGCTGCAGCAGTGTTTGAGCCCCTGTTTCCAGGGTCCCAGTAGAGCATCTTTCCTGTCAAAGTGATGACTACCTGTGCAATGATAATGCCTTTGGGGTTCAGGACTAGGCTGGTCTGGATTTTCACTGGTATATGGAAGTGGAAAATATGCTCTCAGTTGCCACTATGTTTGGTCTTCCTGCTTTCTTACATGTTCTAACTTATTTATTTTAATTCTGAAAGAAACTACTGTAAATACATTGGATGCTTTTGTTACCAGCCTTTCAGTCTCCTTCCGTCATTGCGTATTTGATTTGCAACCTGAGGATGATGTTTAGAGGTCTGAGTTGAGAAATAAGTCAAGGCTTTACTTTCTCCAGTCCTGAATTGTTTGAGAAATGTGTTTTGAGTACCTCTGTGCTTTCCATGTAGCCCATAAATGATAGGTGTTTTCCCTATTGTGCATGAGTCTCATTTTTAACACCTCATGTAACTCAGATGGACTCGAATGTAGGAGCACAAAGACTTTGGAGGCCTGCCCTGTGCGAAGGGGAAAATTACTGTCTGGCCCAGAGCAGTGGCTTTGTGATGACTGCATTGTGTTCTGGTGTGCTGTGTTTGTACCAAACTGGTTTGCTGCCAAGTTACTTATGGCTTATCCAAGCGCTCAGTACAAAGAATGTTAAAAGAAAAACTTTTTTTGTTTTCTCTGAATTCTTCCAGCTGAGAAAGAATTCAAACCACAGTCCAAATGCTGTCTCCTCTTTCTGCAGGCCTGTGGTGACCAGGTAGGGCAATTAACACTGAAGTGCCTTCAGTTGTAGTGTTTGTGTAGGAGCATATATGTGCTTATAGAAGATATAATATGGGACCTGCAGGGAAAGTGCCTTTTTCTTGGAGAAAAACCTGTCTCTTTGAGCAGAAGGCTCTGTGATGGAGAAGTCTGGAGTGGGAATTTTCCAGGCACAAGTATGTGTGCCTGGGCAGAGGTACCTTTGAAACACCAGACCTGGGTTGGTCTCCTCTGTATATAGAACACATCTGATACCTCCTGAAAGTCCCAGGCTGCCTCTGCAGCACAGTAAATGGCTGAGCTGAGCTCCTGTTTCGGTTTTTCTCCTGCTTGACAGAGTATATTGCCTGTCTTGAGGGCTAGGATCATGCTTGGAGCTTAGGAGATATCTGTAGGTTGTTCCTGTCAACAGAATCCTGGGAAGGGCAGTTGGGTAAAAGCATTCCCTCCCCTCAGCTGTCCCAAACACACGCAGACACTTACCTGATTGGCAAGGACCTTGGGGGTTTCTTGAACACTGAGTAGGATAATCAGATAGATTGTGGGATACATCTGCTTGATCCTATTTCTTACGATTACGTGGTGGGGAACAAGCCTTAATGAGCCTTGGCCTTTCCTGTCTCCTCTGCAAATTTGTTTGACTCAGTTGAGCTCCCTTTGTGCGAGACAGCTCTCTTTGTGCTTGGATATGGAAGCATCCACCTCTGAAGCTGGCTGTGCTTTGAGACGGGGTTTGGATTAGCTGACCTCCAGAGATCCCTGCCAACAATTTTTTTTCCCTTTTCTTTTGTGTTTGCAGCTGGTGTAATTGTGGTCCTAACCCCTCCCAAGCGGTGCTGGCACTGGAGAGGATTTTAGCACTGTTTCACAGCAAGTGCAGTAGCTGCTTCTGCACTGCAGAGGAAATGCTCCTTTCGGGTCAGCCACCTGCTGTAAGGCGGGTCCCTGGCCCTCTGCACTGGGAAGTTGCCTCATGTAGGAGGCCAGAAGGGATTTGCCAGGCAGGTCCTAATAGAAGGAAGCATCCTTCTCCATGTGTCTCTTACTGGCGATGGCCTTAGTCAAGCAAAACTCCCACTTGGCTGCCTGTGATCAGCAGAGCATCCCCCAGATCCCACAGGCAGTGGGTCACTATCAGTCCTAGTAGAGAGCTGGAGTAGGAAAGGGGTCTTGACCTCTAACTGGCTCCAAATAAGCTGATGGCAGAAAATCAAACGCCCAAAAGAACAGAAATGTGCACATGTGGTTATTCTAACAACAAATCTATTTAGTGAAAGAGGGGAAGTTCCCTTTGAAGCACCGCAATGCATGCTGCCCTGGAACACCCTATGGAAAGGTATTTGTTCTGCCAAGGCACGTGTGTGGGTCCAGCACAGCAGCTTCTGTGACTTTGTTCAAAGACAAACAAATAAACAAAAAAGCTCCTTAAACTGCAATGTTTTTGTAGTGCATTTTTGGCTTAGAAAACCCCAGCAGATAGTGAGAAATAACTCCCAGCCATTTGCCTGTGGAAGCATTTTGGAACTAATCCTGTAGGAGTAAAGGAGAGAGGAGTTCCCTGAACTTTGGTGGACAAGAACAGCTGAAGATTCAGAAGGAAGGAAAACAGACTGAAGATTTCAGGTGGCTGAGGGAATAGGAGCACCATAGTGCACATTGAAGAATGGTAGATTTCAAAAACAAAGGGATTTTTTCCATACTTCCTTAAACTCAGCATTAATTTTTCCTGTGATTGTTTGCTTCAGGGTGTAAGTGTGGAGAATTGCATGTACACAAGGGAGGATAAAGTTCCCTGCATTTGTACATTCTTTTTCTCTGCAATGAAGGGCTTCCTTCCCTCATACTACTTTATTTTGCATATTTTCCTTCCCCCCCTTGTTTTTTTTTCAGTTGCCCACCTCTGCATGTAAGAGAGGTGCTGAGGTTGTGTCAGGGCAGCTAAGAGCAGTGGGAAGCACACAGAGGCCAGTGATGCATGATCCATTTTCCCAAGGGCAGTGCTGGCCCTGCAGAGCCCCACAGCCATCTCCCAGGGTGCCATAAACCCTGGAGTTCAGCAGGGCTGGCGAGCCTCTGAAGAGATGGGGTGCAGTTTGTACAGCCTTCCCCCCATGAGGGGCAGGAGGATGTTCCTTGTGCTGCTCTGTCCAGAGAGGTCACAACCAGTGATGGCCACTCTCCAAAGTTTGCCTAAGCCAGCAAAATGGGAGTGTGGGGAAAGAAGGACAAGTGTTAGTGGTTCCTTCAGCACAGATTTGTGTGGTGTCTGCGTGCCCAAACATCCACCCTGTCACTTCTGTAGTGGGTTTATGTCCTGAAAATGAGGTTTTTCCATTGCAGCAGCATTGGGGGGTTGTTTTACTTGTGTGGGTTTATTATTTCTGTCTGGGTTCTGCCATCCTGTTCTGAACAGACGGCGCTCAGAGCTGAGTTGACTTTTTGGCACGCGTTGTGACCCCTGGTGATTCACGGCCCCCAACATCTGTGATTAGACCTTGAACAGAAACTTTTCATGCATGCCCAGGGTAGAGGGAACTTGCTCTTTTTCTGAGTAACTGGTAGAAGAACAAAAGGAGGTTTATTTTCTTTTAGCTGTAAAGGTCTACCTTAAATTAAGTAAACTGTTCCCTGAGGGAGAAAGTGTCCAGGTACAGAATGTTCACAAAGGAAATATTCAAAGTGTCTGCTGTGTCCCTGAAGTGTTTGTTTTAAAGTATGAGGGCCAGAGCAAAAAATAGAAGATTATTTTCTAATTTGCAAAAGCAAAAATACCTCTTGCAGGTGACAGAAAATAAATTGACCTTCTTTGGTCCTGACACTGCAGCCCATTAAGGGCACAAGCGCTGAGGAGCCCTGGAGAAGCTGCCATTGCCGGGATGGCTCCGGTGCCAGTGCACAGCCGCGCTGTGTGCAAACTGTCACTGTTCCACCTGCAAAGGAGTCGTGTCTGTGGGAATCTGAGCACTGCTGTGCTTTATGTGAGGTAGGGGAAGAGCATTGCCATTGGTGCTTCAGCAATGGAGGTTCCATGCCTGGACTTTATGGGGGTTATTTTTGTGGTTTCTTTGGCTGTCATCAGGCTGCACTTCTGCAGCAGTCCCAAGTAAAGCCTTGTGGTCCAATGGTGATAGCACCTACCTTGTCATGGGCTTTTCTGAGGCCCAAAATGAACATCTCTAATGTCAGCCAACTCAACTAATGTCACTGTGTTCCTGGCTTGGTAGACCCTAGATGAAGATTTTTAAATTTTTTTGTTTCACCTCCTCACTAACTTGGAAATGTGCATTATCTTAACACATGCCTCACTGCCAATAAATGTAACACTAGAACGCTTTTCAGTAAAACCTTGCCTTTGACTATAACTTTTTGGTTCCTTTGATAAGCAAGGATATAGTTTCATGTGTTTTTTACTACTTGCTATGAAAGTGGAAGAGAAAGGGAGGCTGTTGGATGGGTGGTGGTATTCTCCACAGAGTTTTCTTTCTCTTTCAGAACAAAACAGTTCAGTGTGCTATTTTCATTGCTCCCATTTCTCTTTGCCTTGCAGTGTTTCCAAGAACACTGTGTTTATTTGGAAGATTGTTTGATAATGGAAACATCTCACTGCTGTTTGGGTGAGGAGTTCCCTGTTCTGGCTTATTAAGGATGTGGTGGTAGGCACACCAAGCTCTTCCATACTCATTAGGTGCAATAAAAAGCCCAAGTTACAGAATCATCTCAAAGGTGCAAGGACTGATGAGTGAGTGTGGCATTTGTACCGCCAGCTGAATTTAGTGCTTTGAGGAAAACCCATAGACTAAAGTCTTTTTTGGGCTGTGACAGTATCTAGACACTCAGTGAACATTAATAGCAATATTTAGTTTTAGTGGAATTGGTATAAAATTGGATGTCTTGATTTCGCAAGCACAGTTTCTCTTTTGCTGTGCCTCGAGGGCATCCATCCATCCATCCATGATGGATCCGAGCCTTCATTCACCATAACTTGCAAAACCAGGTAAAGCACACTGCAGCCTGGCAGTGTAGGGCTGAGCTTGGACTCAGGAGAGCCAGTCCTCAGTTCCATGGTCATGGGCTGGTGGTTTGAGTGGAAGAGGAGCATGGACAGCATTGCATATGATAAAAAACAGGCATAGCTGGAACTTAACCTTGGGAAAACTCCAGTGTGTCTACAGTATCCCTATTCCTCTTCAGGTGAAGGGAATAGCTGCTGTTCTTACTCACTGGACTGTGAGTTAGGGCAACAGCACTTCTGTTTCCCAACTGAGCAGTTGTGACCCAGAAATCCTTGAAAAACAGTAAATGAAGAACACACCTTGGCACTTCTTCCGAGTCATTTTTTCTTTAAAAAAAAAGAGAGAAAAAAGAAGAAAAAAAATCTCTTTTAAATAGCATCATTTACACTTGGGAGCTGCTCGAATCCGTCCTGTCACATAAATTACCATTTCTGAACTCGGCTGTCAGGAAGTGTCCTCACAAGTTGACATCCATGGGGGCTGTCAGTGGAAGGGGATCAGTTTCGTGGCAAGCAGGAGGAATTCAAGCGTCAAGTGCAATACACTCGTCCTCGTGTTACCTCAAGCAGTCAGGGCATCTTAGTCCCGCCAGAGGCGAGCCCTGCTGTGACCTCTGCTCCTCAGACTGCCCTTGTTCCCCTGCACTTTGGTATCTGTAAGGCTGGGGCTGACATCTGGAGCAAGCCCCATCCTCCTGCAGCTCAGGCAATTAGAGCCTGGCCCAGCAAGTGGCCCTGGAGCAAAGGCTTCAGGGATATTGTAGTTTTTTACAGGGATAAAGGCCACAGGCTTTTCTCTCTGCTCTGCTGCTTTCTCCAGCTTTGATGCGGATGCCGTTGAAATGAGATTGGCTCATCTGGTAGTGGAGGAGCTGAGCCCTGCCAGACGGGTCTGGCTTGGTGGGAAGGGTTCAAAAGGCAGCACCTACCCTTTGTTGTATTTCCTGCAAGCTAACGAAGCCCCTGATTTCTGGAGCTACTTTTTAATCCTTGTAGGTTGTATGTTGGTTTTGGCATAGATGCTTTTTTTTTTTTAATTCCTCTTATTTGAAATATACAGGAGAACAAAGGGAATAAAATACCAGCCACCCCACACCCTCCCTCCCCAAAAAAGAGTAATACAAGGGAATTGTAAGGGTGCATTCTGGTGAGATCAGTTGTTTGCAGCCAGGAGGTGGAACCTGGAGAGCTGGAGCTGTGTGCTGTCAGTGGCGGGTTCCTGGTGAGGTGTGCTGTCCTTGGGCTGTGCGTGGGAGCCTTGCTGCAGCAGTGTGCAGCGCTCGCTGTGATGTCAGCCCTGCATGCACGCGTTTCCAGCCTTCCCCGTGACCACATGGAGAGGTATTTGCAGCAATCCAAACACTGACAGAACTGTATTTGTTGACTTGCAGAAAAGCCTAACTCGTGCTCCTCTGGGCTGTGGTCATGTAAGCCGAAGCACGATGACTGCTGCCTGTGCTTGCTGGCCTCCCATCCTGATAAACCTGTGAAGCAGATTCATTTATTTAGGCCCTGATTCAGCAAAGCACTTAAGTACATGCTTCAGATTTTCTTTCCAGAAAGACTGTTGGCATGCTCAGAGTTAAGCATGTGCTTAACTGCTCTCCTGAGTGCCCAGCAAACAAGTGATGGGGCAGTGTGTGCTGCTGCAGTGCTCTGCCAGGTGCCTTGCAGGCTGCAGAACTGCGTTATGAAAAATATATTCATTAATTTGGATCCCTCCAGTACAGGAGCTCTAGTGCCAGGGTCTGAGATGAGTCAATCCTTCTGCAGGGAGGTGGGGTTGTTTCCACAGCACGGAAAATTTCTTGTCTCTTAAATGTTGCACAGATGAGTGTGCCCTTCTGCAGGGTGTGGTGCAGGGGCAATTTCCATCAGTTGATTTGTTTCTTCCCCCAGGAGTTGTAAAGAAAAATATCCACCGTGTTACATGTGTCTGAATGTTTTGATATTTGTAGTTTAATGTTTTGTAGAATTCATTTGATTTACCTTTCCTTAACATGATGCCCTTCATTTTGAGGACTGAGCAGTTTAGTGCAGCCATGTACCTGTGGGCAGTGTGTGATCCTGAGCTGCATGGCTTAAGAGCAAGATCAGCATTTGGTTTGTTACACTGGGATTTCCTGAGGTTCAGGGGCTGGGAAGGCAAATGTTACTACACAGTTTGGACATCTTGGTGTTTGGTGTAACTGTGTGTTAAGTCAGACCCATCATATTCCATCCCCAGCTTTAAGAGACCCTCACTTCCCTTGGGAGTCTGAAGCTGTGGAATAGGGACTTAATCCACAAGATGGTTGTATTTCAGTCTTCTCGGAAGAACTTTTGAGAGTGCATTCTTTCTAATCCCCACCCATATCTGACCTGTTCTAGCTCGTTCTTAAGAGCTGCACCCAGCTAGTCCTTAGCTCCCTGCAGAAGGTTTCTGCCCATCTTTACCTTTCTTTTGCTTTCTGAGTTCATATGAACAGGGAGCCCACATATCAGTGAATGGGATTCCTGTATAAATTTGCCCTATTTGCAAAATTGGAATTAATTTAGAGCAGCTCTTCTTTACAAAACCCAAAAGACACGAGCATGGTTAGGTGTGCCTTTTTTCCTTCTCTTTGAAGTTTAAAACACGCTTAACAAATATGACGTTTGCAGTGTCTGTTCCCCACCTGATGTGCAAAAATGCAAAGGTCCTTCCAGAAGCATGGGTCAGACCAAGCTTTGTGATGATACCTCAAGCTGGATTGCAGGGATCTGGGCAGGTTTTGTTATTAACTTGAGTCTAATTAAGCCTAGAAAGTACTTGCAGTGTAGGTTTAACGAGTGTTGTTTTTTCTAAATTGAAATAATTCGATCTGTGAATCAAACAGCCTCTGTGCCCCATCCCCTGCTGCTGATGACAGCCTCTTCCCACACTTCTTCCTTGGTAGCATTGTTTCCATTGTTTCCAGCTCCAGTAGGTTTCAGTTACTGATCAGTGTAATTGCAATAACACACCAATAATGAAAGAGGAATTTAAGCTTCCTTTTTTTGTAGTTGAAGGCTCTTCTCCTACGAAAGCTTGAAATCTTAATAGCAGTCACACAGGCAACATCCCGCGCCTGTCAAATGTTTGCAGAAGTGGACGCTCCTACTTTAGGAAGATAAAGGGCTGGATTTTGGGAACTCGGAAACAGCCCAGTCCTGTCAGGCGGCAATGGTACAGCTAATATTAGAATGGGAGACTCTAGAGACAGCTTAACATTTTAGTGGATGCCAAGGAAGCCTTCAACTGGAATGCATTGAAAGTTGTTTGTTGTATAACACGAGTTGCTGGAGTCAGAGTAATTCGAGTTGCCTTTGGTCTGGTGGAAAACTACAGCTGTGAGCAATGAGTTAATTTTTTCCGTGTGTGTGTGTGTGTGTGTGGCTTAGGTTTCCCTGTCGGGTTTGCTCTTAGTTCTGTAGGGTCTGAATCCATGGAGGAGCGGCTCCGAGCCAGCCGTTTGTCTCCAGAGCCATCGCAGGAGCAGCCCCGCGCTGGGCATGGTTTGATGGAACACCTTGGAAAGGCCGAGCTGGACCCCGGCATGTAACACAGCCACCAGCTGCTCTTCCTGCCTCAACGTTTCCTACAGAAAAGGGATGGGCTAGTTAATGTTAATTTAAAACAAATAATATGGTAGAGCAGAGTATTCCCCGGTATTCCGGGAGGGCTCGCGCGGCGCAGCCCCCGCCGCTGTGGAGTCGGGGCTGGCCCTGAGGGTCCTGGGGCTGCGGCGCCCACCGCGGCGCTATGAAACGGGCTCTGCTATTGGTCGGCTGCCCGCGGCTGCCGCTGCAACGGCGAGCGCCGTTGGCCGGCGCCGCCTCCCATGCGCAGCGCGGCGCGGGCAGTGCCCCCGTGCCCGCAATGGCCGCCGGCGCCGCTCCGCGCCCGCTCGCCCGCCCGAGCGGGGTCGCAGGCTCCTGGCTGATTCTATTTCTCTTTTTCCTGCAGGTTGCTGAAAAGTGCCTTTCCTGAAGCCACCGCTGCTTGGATTTCTGTCTAGGGCTGCCTCTCTCTGCCCCTCGCCCCCCTCTCTGTTTAATTCGGCGTTGCTTGCAGTCCGTGCCCTGACGGCGGCTCCTCCGGCCTTGCCCTTTTTTTTTTTTTTTTTTTTTTTTTTGCTCCCCATTTACACGCAGTTTGCTCAGCCATTTTATTTTTTTCCTTCCCCCGACTATGTAGCAAATATTTAAAAGAAAAGAAAGAGGAAAAAAAAATCAGACATCCTTTTGCCTGTTTTGATGCTCGTGAACCATAATTTTTAGAAGCAAGAAATAGAAGGAAAAAAAAATACAAACCCGAAGTTTTCTCCCCAAGGACCGAGACCATTCCACAAACTGAAGTGCTGCCAGCAGCATATGCTTTTTGCAAGAATAATTGAAACCATTAACTGGAGAGCACAGAATTCTTTTGAAAGTCTGCCAGTTATTTGCAAGTAACTTTGGCAGTGGCACAAAATATAACACTTGTATTTTAACTTCTACAATTGCACTTTTAGGAGCTGGCCTCTAATTTGATTTTCAGTTGTTCTGATAAGATTTCTATTTTATGATTGGCTTTATGTTTAATTCTTGTTTAAAGAAACACGATTTGACTTAAATGAAAACCTAAGTGCTGATGAATAGGAGTTTTACCAAAGCAACAAGTTAGTTATTTCTTCACGTTTAACTTGAATTCACTTTTTTACCCTTTTTTAAAAAAAAAAGAAGAAAAAAGAAGATCAGCAGTAAACATTACCCTGAGGAAGGGTACGATTGCTTGCATTTTAATTTTTGTTTTTTAATATGGCTGTAAACGTGTCCCTGGTTCGTGATACAAAATGGCTGACGTTAGAAGTGTGTCGAGAGTTTCAGAGAGGGACTTGTTCTCGGTCTGATGCAGAGTGCAAGTTCGCCCATCCGTCACGGAGTTGCCATGTGGAAAATGGTCGAGTTATTGCCTGCTTTGACTCCCTAAAGGTGAGGACTGTAACGCGTGCATTGCCTAAGCTGCCTTGTTTTTCTTTCCCTTCGCAGTGGCTCAGGCAGGGGTGTGGGATGTGCAGAACAGCTGTTTGTTGCTCTGTGTCTGCAGGGAGGATGCTGCTCCTGAAATCTAGGCTGAGTCTGACTTGGGGTGCCATTGCCTGTAGTGCCAGGCATTGCAGGGAGAGAGGATTTTATCCAGGGCGTTTTTGAGTGGTAGCTCAGGTCTGATACAGCTGTCCCTGAAGCAGAGAACACAGGTTGTGGGCAGCAAATGAAATAAGAGGAGTAGAGAGAACTGAAATCCAGTTTTGAGTGTCCCGATCACGTCAGCTGTGCATTTGGTGCAGGGATCTGAAATGTGTTTTTAATGAGCAAAAATGAAAGCAGCATTTTAAGTTAATGAATCAGCTTTACATGTATTTCCTGGAGACAGAGTTGCAAATGCACTTTAAGGTTGTCCTGTAGATGAGGACCAGCCGAAATGTTTGGACAACAACATTTCCAGAAATGGTCATTGGGGAAGTGCTTTCTGCTTGGGACACACGAACTCAGTGGCTTTGCCAGGCCTGTTGGAGCTATGGCTGAGCCTTGAGGTTGGTGCTTATCCTTGCAGAGTTGAATTTGGAGGCAGTAAATAGCTCTTGGTTGCTTGTCCATGTTGGAGTTCCAGGGATGACTTTCAAAAATACCAAAGACCTGGACTGTGAGTCAGGGAGAGGAGTGGAGGAGCTCACAGGAGGGGGATGTGGGCATCTCTTTCTGGCCTCGCTTCACCATGGCTCTTGGGAAAGGAAGATCCACTTTTTCTTTTTTTTTCTTTTCCCCAAATGTATGACTCCTCAAAAGTATTTTTTACTCTAAGACTATATGGATAACTGATAGCAGATGAGAATTCGTGACATTGTGTTTAATGTTTTGACCAAAGTAATCAACCTGTTAAAATTTCTAGAAAGAGTCTGGAAAATTTTATAATCTTATAAGTTTTCTCTTGAACTTCAACTATTGCTTGAAAATATTTGACTTTATTTTTATGAACATAATGAGTAACAGAACTGGTAGAGTTATATATGCAGAGGTTCAGACCAGGACTGGATCTGGACTAACACTGGTTTACCCATTTTGTTCCTGTTAGTGGCTTCTTCATGTTTTCATTTCTGTTCTCTTTTCCCAAGAAGCTCAAGTTTTCTGTTTGCATTCAGTTTTCTCTTTTTTAATCTGATTATGTGAAATGACTCTTGAGTTATACAGTGACTTTCAAATGTTCATTTACATTGCTGGTTTGCTGACAGTGAGAGGCAAATATCGTTTTTTTGAAGGGGGGAAAAATTGTGTTCTTTATGCCATTGAAACTTTTGAATTGTAGCCAGTGGCAGTGCAGACACTTTTAATGAAGAGATTAATGTGTTCATATTTTACAGTGTATATTTGTGAATGGAAAGGAGGGCTGTCACACTGTGCAGGATAGTTTTGTTCCCCTTGCTGTTGGTTTGCAGCATCCTGGGGAGATGTCCCTGTGCAGCCACCCAGCTTGGCTGGGCTCTGAGCTGTGCTGTCACCCCGTATGTGACACTTGCCCATGGGTGCTGAGTGCAGTTCCGGCAGCACACCCAGCTGTGCCAGCCCCTCTCTGCACAGCAGGACCAAGTCCATGGGCAGCTGGGGTTCAAATCCCACCCACTGGAATGAGCAAACACTTCCCCCACTTCAGCAGTGGGGATGGGATGGGGAACACCATGTTAAGAAAACAACAAAAAAAACTCAGGGAAAGGAGCAGAATGTGATCTTCTACAGCTCAGAGTGTTTCCTGTGTAACTGGCTGTTAAATGACCTGCTGGTTGCAGTTTCCTCACGACACAGTAGCAGATGCCCAGTATGTGCTGGTTGAATGGCCTGAATTTTCCAGAGAATAGGTTTTTTGGGCTTGGGAAAGCCTCATGGAGGGCTGACAGCTCTGTCTATGGGAAGTACTTGAGGAGAGGTCTGACTTATGCAGAGCACTTTGGCCAAAGGTGATGGGGCTGTTTCTGCACCCCTCTTTGCAGACAAGACAGTGGGTCTTGGAGCACTTCCTTCAGCCCCATGGATCCAGCAGCTCTCAGGACAGAGCCCTGTTTCCCTGTGCCCTGGAGGGCTGTGGTCCCCAGTGCTACAGCCTGAGTGTGTGCATGTCTAATGCCATGAATTTCCCAGTGGAAATAACTCCCCTGGGGACCAAACCCTCAAACAATGGTCATTCTGTTCCTGGGCCAGAGCTGGGCTTGCAAAGCACTGTTTGCAGTGGTCTTAAGGGGTTCAGGGCTGTAAGGGTAGCCACCCTTACCGGTCACCAGCGAGGTGTTACATTCTCAGACCATTTAAGAGGCTTTTTGTGCCCATCCTGAGGATGGTTTTGTGCCCAGCAGCTGTGGAACACCGACCCTCTCTCCTGTGCAGGGCTCAATGGCTGCTTAGTGTTCTCTTGTCTTTTCACGCCCTGCATTAGCAGAACATCTGTGTTGCTTTATGGGAGGCAGGATATAGGATGCTTGTGGCTAATAAGTTTTCCCGTTGTCTTGCAGCCGCCCAGGGCTTTGTTCAGACGTTGCTTATCTGCATCCATTGTGTGCTGCTGTTGCTTGTTTTTTTTCTCGCACAGACCTCTTAAGCTTGAACAATGCCTTCATACAGGAACTTCTGATAACCCAGCAAACAATGGTTTCACCTCACTGGTCAGGTCATGCGCAGCATCCAGGGCTTACTGAATTGCCCTTTTTTCTCCTTTTTCCTTAATCTCCAATAGCAGTTCCATGCCTGTTGCAGTGGAAAAAGCAGTGATGCTTCCAGAAGCAGTCAGAGTGCCTCAGTGTAGGTTGTTTCACGGGTAACTAACTGTGTGCTACCTGTAATCTTGTGAAGAACACACAGGACTCATTGAATTAATGGGGGCCCTCACTGATACTCAGGTGGGGGTCACCAGAACATGCTCTGCAGGAACGGTGTGTGTTGTGCAATGCTTTGGTTGTGAAATATCTGGTCTTGATCAGGTTGAGAGTGCTAGGCTGGATCTTGCTGTCCTGAGCTGTGTTTCTTCAAAGGGGGAGTTTGCACATTTGTAGGCAGCAGAAGGAACCTTTCTCAAGCAGATTGATACAAAACTTAAAAATAGTTCCTTGCAAGAAGCTGCTATTTGAATCAGATGCCAAGAGAGCTCTCACTCTACTCATGCATCCCTCCTTGTTATTCTGGAAGCAGTGTTCTCTGAATTAATTTGTGTGAATGGCAGGAGAGTCTGCACTGCTTGATTGCAGGGCAATCCAGAGGCCCAAGAGCTGCCTCTGCTGGGCCACCCTGCTTCCAGAAGTGACCACGAGGGCTGCTGGTCAGTGGCCAGTGCTCTCTGGTACCTCCTAGGCAGGTCCTGTGGCACCTCAGAGATGTTCTGAGCAAAGGAGAGGAATGTCATGTCATCCCTGTGAACTGGGGTGGCCTCTGGGTTCATTCATTGCCTCTCTCCCAGGCTGAGTGTGCACCGTCCATGCAGAGCCAGTGCTTTTTGTAAGGACTGGGACATGCTTTGCTGGCTCATGGCAATTCCTACAAAGGTTTGTTTTGGCACTTTGGTGGGCTGCTCATCAAGTCATTAACTTTCCTATTCAGGCTGGATCAGGGGAGCAGGATATGAGCTTGTCTGACTCTTAGTTCCTGGCCAGCAGTCATTGGTTGTGTTTTCAGTTTCTGGTGTTGTCAGGAAGGAAAAAAAAGCATCATCTTTGGTCACTAATGGAGCAGAGAGCTGAGAGATGGGGCATTAGGAGATGGTGACATTATATAAAAATGTGTAGGTAATGCACATCAGGTGTTCACAGAGGCTTTGATTTATACTGCTCACAGTTTGGGTATCTGTGCTGAGGACTTGAGGTTTAAAAAAATTTACAAATGCAGCTTTGTGAGGTGTGAGCTGGGGCTTTTTGCTGTTGAGGGGTTTTTGAATTTTCTTTTTGAATTTTAATGTGAATTGAAGCTTCAGGGAGCATTTTGAGGTGAAAATAGTGGGGTGAAAAATTTCAGTAATATGAATTTTGACTTTGGGAGGTGTAATGTGAAAAACACTGTTAAACTATTGCATGTTTCAAGCAGTACTCAATAAAAAAAAGGTGAAAAGTTTTCTCTGAACAGGCATAAAAAGAAGTTAAAAGTAGTTTTGTCTAAATTGTCTATTTTCTAAAAGAAGTGTTATTCTCGTAATAATATTCAAAATCCCAAGGCAATCTGAAAAGTTCATACTGCTTGGGCAATGGATGTACTATATGATCTTGAAACCGATGTACCTGAGGCTGTTCCTCACAGTTTTCATGCTAATTTGTACCTGGTTTATGCTGACTTGACTAGAATTATTTCTGACTTACTGGTTGGCAATCAAATCTATTTCTTTTTAGATTTAAATAAACTCCAAATTAAGAAACAACTAAAAACACCCACTAAACTTAGCATATGGTTACACTTTTAGAGAGGAAGAAGAAAGCAAACAAAGCCATAGTGATAATTTTGGAGACATTCCGACTCCATGTCTCAGCTCAGTGTGATGGAGATGTAAATATTCCACAAGAACAGTGTTGAGCCAAGTCACCTGTGTGACAAAATCCACTTTTCCTTGGTCATTAAGCCACTTACCTGTGTGGCAACAGCAGATTTGCAGCAGCTTTCTGTCCACTCTGGGTGCTGGTGTGTCTTACAGCATGTCATCAGTGCTTTTTAAAACTACTGTTTAAATCAAACAACTTAAAGTGGGGGAAAATGTATTTAGACTCAATTTTATGTATAAAAGCTGTTAATACTGTATTTCTCTGTCTTTTTCTCTTGATTTCTATATTTCTCTTTGTATTTCTCTCTGAAGTAAATTGGTATTTCAAGGAGAACAGGAAAGCTTGTGGGGGAAAAATAATTTAGGCATGATCCCTTCTCATCTATGGGTTATAACAAGCTCCACATTTTCACAGTTTAATTTAACTGGCACACTTGCTGTCTATACTCTCTCTAGTGTCTTCAGAAGTTTTTGGCACATCTCTGGGATGGAGAGCACTGATGGAGAAGCTCACCTGGCTCTACCTGTGCTGAGCATCTCCCAGGCCTGCCCCATTGTCTGCGCTGCAGATTCTCTGTGGGGTTAAGGCTGGTTACATGAAGATGATGTGTGACCTCCCTAGGTGTGTTCAGCTTTCCAGGGAAAGGATACACCTTCTTCCTTTAATCTGCCTAGCTGATCTTTCTGTGGGACAGATGACTGTGCGCAGCATGTTTGATTTGTTTAGTGTTATCCATGCTTCCTCCGATGGCCCAGTAGTCACATTTCATTTATCTGTGACTTTTTGACAGCTGATCCATGGCAGATGAGCACTGGTGGGTTTTGCAGTCATGGTTTGGAAGGTTGCTGCTCTGAGCTGTCCCCTTGCTGCTCTGTTGCAGCAGTGGTTGCTGCCACTGTGGCAGGGTTAGGAGGAGGACAAAGAGCCTTAGGCACTGAATACAAAATCCAGCAGCTGGAATTCCCTCGGTCCTGCTCTCTGCAGAGCTGCTGGGTGATGAACTCGTGTAACTGGAGCAGGCTGGTGTTACCTGGTGACTGTGCTGCAAGGACAGCAATAGACAGGGAGATGCAGGAAGGTCTTATTCATTGCCAGCCATTTGCAAAGGCGTAAGACAGAGTCCTTGACAAGAATTCTTGTCTGTGCTCTAAAGCAAGGAAGTGATCTTTGAGGTGTGTTATGGAGAGTGAAGAGGTTGGCCTTATCTCTGCCAGGTCTTTCTGTGTCTGAGCAGCCTCAGCAGGGAGCACTACCTTGGCCTTTACATTTACAAGGACATGGGCTTTTTGAAACTTGGTGTTGTCCATGGTGACATGGCAAGAAAGATGAGATATATGTAGGTTTCCTGGTGCATAGTCTAGTTCTGGTGCTACCCTGGAGGGATGCTCTCTTTCAGCTCATTGCTCATATTCCTGCAGAGGGTGGATATTTGGTGATTGGGTATTTGCTGTGCAGTAGGTGGAGAGCACCATCTGTGCCCCAGACCTCCTGACCCCACATTTCTCCTGAGGGCTTGCCCACACAGGAGCAGATGCCTTTGCTGTTGCCTGTGTGTGAGTGCCAGTCTCATGTGTGATGTTTCTGGGACAGGTTCAAGAGGCTGGCAGAGGTGTAGGCACAGGCTGGTAAGTTGGGAAGCTCTCCCAGTGCAAGGGGCAAGGACAGGAACACCGTCCTTGTCCATCTTCTTACAGCTGATTAATTGATTGCAGCTTTTCCTTTGGCCTCAGACTGATGTGCTTTTCCCCTTGTATGTGTTGGAAAGCAGAGCTATGCCCACAAACTGCTCCTGAGACCACAATTTGTAGGCCAGCCTCTTCAGGGAGATGGGCCAAGCAAATTCAGCACTGGGGTTTTGCTGCCAGCCTCGCCTCTCCCTTCCTCACCAGCCAGCCCTGGCAATGCAGGGCCTCTGCTCCTGCCTGCAGCTCATGTTGCCTTGTTCTTTTCCCTGTGGTGTGAGCAAGCCACCATCCTCAAAGGGTAAAGCCAGCAGCATTTACATTATTAATATTAGCCAAGAGTAACCCTGGGTTTCTGGTTGGGAAGATGATGGTAAAGTGCTGACTGCTGCTCACACTTGCCTAAAAAAGCAGGAGAGGAATTCTTTTGGGATGTTGACTCTAAACCCTTCTGAGCTTCTGTGTGTGCTTTAGCAGATACATTTTGAAACCTTTTATGGGCATATTGCAATGTTCCACTGGCCCTGGCATGCCACCTCCTGCTCCTGAGGCTTGCTTTCCTGTTTGAAGAGCAAAGCCCTCCAGACCAAGGTTCTGGTTCTGCAAAATACTTAAGCCTGATTTTAAGTGCTGTAGAGTTCCTGCGGGCAGCAGAGAGCTCCTTGTGCTGGAGTGAGCTGTTGCATCAAGTTTTGAGTGTCGGAAGTAGTCATCTCAGCCAGTCCATAAAGGGGGAGAGCTCTTTGCTCTGCCACCTTTGGCTTTTGGGAGTTTCTCTACATGCACACCTTGAGTTTGCAGTCTTGACAAGCCTGCTGGGATCTGCCACCACAAGCTCCATGCCTGTGACCCAGCACAACTGCAGGGGGATGCTCTGTGAGCCCCAGGGTCTTCCTCTGCACAGGGAGGAGGGAGATGAGGTGCTGGGCCCAGATAGCAAGTGCTGGCTCTGCCTGCTGTGAGTCAGAAGTTGGCCAAGGGAGCACGAAAAGGATGCGTGTGTGTGTGTACAGTGAGCTCTGGCACCTCAAATGGTGCTATGTTGCAAAATGTGGCACTGCCAAATTCTTCTAGGGAAGAAGTTCAAACATTACATTTTCCAGCCCTGATGTGTAGCAGTAGCTAACACTGGGATTGAAATAGAAGCACCAAACCTACCGGCCTCTGTGCCTGGACAGAGTCTGGGGCAAAGAAGATGCTTGGCTGTGAAACTACCTAGGGACTTCTCATGCTCCTGATTGCATTAGGCCACCAAAATGAGCTGGGGGGAAGGTGGTGAAAGATGCCTTCAAGGGGAGTGACTGAAGGAGCATGTGGAGTTGGCGGATTTCCTCGGTGGCATAGCATCAGTTTGATGTAATCCCTTAGCTGACAATAGCTTTCTGCCACTTGGTTCACCCTTCTGAAGGAGGGTGCAGTAACATGCTTTTATGTAATTGAGCTGTTTAGAAGCTTTAAAACAAATATAAACAAGATGTGCCAGGCTTTTTGGAGGGCCCATCGCCTGACATCTCCCACAGAGCATTTCAATAAGTGGTTAGATTTCCAAGAGAGGAGCTGAGCTCTTTGAAATTCTGCCCCTATAAGTACTGTTTTGCTGGTATTAAAATAAATGCTTTGAAGACCTTGGGTGAATGTTGCCCCATACAGGCACAGTTTTACTTCTGGCTTATTAATACTGTTTTATTGCTGTTCATAAAACAGCAGGGACCCAGGCACTGACCCCCTTCCTCACCCCTTATAGTCCTTGTGCCATGTCTGATGACAGTCTTTTGATTAGAGGAAAGACCAAGGATTTGGAAAACCACCTTTCAGAGCCTTGTGATGATGCAAACTGCTTCAAGGTGTTGTAATGTCGGTCTCTGTGCCTAATTGCACTTTTTGACCTCACAGGAGCAGTACAAAAAAAATGTCTTCAAAGGCTGAGTGTAGCTGAGCTGCTGTAATAGCAAGACTCTGGGTGTTTTAGACAGGTGTCCTGACTGAGTAAGCATTTCAAACCCTGGCTCCTTCCAGAGGAATAGCTATCAAAGATGCTTAGTTCTGTAATCTTGCCTGCCTGTTAGGAAAGCCCCCAGTTCTGTAATGGCAGTGAAAATATTCAGCTTAACCATAGCTAATGTGTTAGGATAGTAAAATCTTTCTGCCGTCCACACAGCAGAAAGTACATGGCACAAAAGGAATGCTGATCTCTCGGGAGCCCTGGGTTTTGCATCTGGCTCTCTGAATGTCTGGTTAGTGTTTGGCCTGGGTTTAGGATTGCAGTGACATGGTTTCTTGATGTCTCCACTGTCAGAAGAGCTGGATACTGGAGTCAGGGATTATTAAGCACTAACTCTGTGTTTTTACCTCCTCTGTCTGAAGCCAGCACGTGGGAATGGCTCGAGGCTGTTCCCTGCGTGCTTCAGCTCCAAGCTGGAAAGCTGAGTCCTGGAGGTGCCTTTCTGCAACATTTAGCTTAAAGCTGCGATGAAGAAGCATATTCCTGAGAGGGCACAATTGGCTTGCTGGGACAGGAGCATACTCGAATCAAGCAATTCCCCAAGTTTGTAGTGAAATGTTACAGCAGATGGCCTGCTTACAATGTGGGATATTATTAGAACCATGATCAGTGCTAATAAGGTCATTGGTGGTGGGGGAGGAGGTCAGTGTCTGACCTTGTTTGGAAGGTGGCAGCCTGTGCTCTGGGGAGAAGTTTTCCTCTTGCAGCAGTGGAATGTGAATGTTTAAAACAAGCTACTTTGTTTATTAGTATGGCTGCACAGTGGAGAGAAGAGACCCACCACTCACTCCAGCATAACTGCTGCAGGGGTGCTTCTGGCCCCCACCCCTTGCTGAGGTAGGTGCACAGAGCACCATTAAAAATAGAGGCAAATTCTGCTTAATTCTGGGAATGGGAACCAGGAGCAGTTTAGCTAGTGCTCCAGAATGGGTATCGTATCACAATGCATTGCCCAGGTGACTGCTGAGTGGTCTGTGTTTTATCTTGCCTCTGGCTCTGCATTAGCACAGCACTAACTTTCAGCTGTTCTCCTACACTGGTGTCAGAAAAAGACCCAAAACAACCACTACAGATAAGAGTGCTGAAATCCAGTTGAGTTGCATGAGTGATGTCCACATCTCTGCCCAGCAGTACCCACACCAGGTTCTGATGGGGATTTACTCCAATAGGCTGAAACGTGGTGCTTTAACTCTGTCTCATCACTTCTTCTTTGCCTTAGGAACTCTGGGTGCTGTGATCAGCTCTGGGTGCATAGTGAGGGGAGACACCTCTCAAACAGAGGGGCGTTTGGGAAAGTGTGGAGTATCTGGGGGTTCAGAGGTGGCCAGGCAGCACCAATACAGTGGAGCTGCAGCCTGTGTGCCTGAGACTGTGGCTGTCATGACGCTGCTTCCCTAAGTCCCTGTTATCCACAGGGGCATGGCTGGTGCTGGGAACAGTCACACGGAGATTAGGTCCTTAAAGAGCCCTGCTTCAGCTGAGCACAGTTTGAATACAAAACCTCAGTGTGTAATCCCAACGGTATTGGCTGATCCCACTGGTCTATGTCTCTTCCTCTTGCTGTCCATTCCTAAAGGATCAGAGCATGGGTAAGGCTTGCAGCCATTATGTGCTCTTGATCCCAAATGGTTGGTTTGTGCAGTGTTGTGCTGCGTGCAGTGCTTGGGCTCTGCTCCCAGAGTCCCTTCCACGTGATGCTGCAGATAGCAAACCCAGGATGAGCTTGCCAGGAGAAAGCTAGAGCCTCATGGGGTTGGACATTTCAGCCCATGCTGTAGCACTTTAGTGCTCAGGGTCCCAAGGAGTTGAAAGCCAGACATAGAAATGAGCCTTTAAGGAGGGCTTGGAAGATCATCCAGGCATGGCAGAGATAATGGTGTTTTAGGTCAGCTGTACGAAGGAAAGCTCTTTCCTCCCTGTGAGGGAATTTTGTTTCATAAACCAGTGGACTTTCAAGACAGTTGTTTTTGGAGGGAATGTTGCTCCTTCCCAAACATTGTAGGGGAAGATGTTAAAAGATGCCCCTGTTTATGCAGAAACCCTCCCAAATCTTGCTCCGATGGTCCAAGACTTGCAGCCTTATTCTAATGCCCTGCTTCTTCTTTCTGCTCTGTTTCCTCCTCCCCTCTGGGCCTATTTGTCCCCAAGCCATAGTGCAGCTCCCCTGTCCTCTTTGTCCCTGTTGTAGTGTCTGCAGGGATTGTACAAGGCAGCCTGACAAGTCTCTTGCACTCCTCTCCTGTTGCTTCAGCAGTCATTTTTATTTCTCAGTGCATCTGGTGCCCTTGCAGATGAAGATGTAATCATGGTTTCCTCCCTGCAGACTTTGACTCCCTGCTGTGTCAATCCTGTTGCCTGTAAAACCTCAGTGATGTGCTGCAGGGTGGGAGCTGGAGCAAGGCAGGCAGGCTGAGTGACTCTGGTGCTTGAAGCTGGAAAGCCGTCAGGGCTGATAAAAGCAAGGCAGGGATGTCTGAAACCTCTGAGCTGCAAGGGACGACCTCAAGGGAGGGAGGTGGGGGTGACTCTGGGGAGGAGCCATGCAGCTGCCCAAGCCACTTTCCCATAGGACTGGGGAGCTTGGGGATGTGGCAGGGACCCCGGCCACCCATCACTGCCAGCTCTGTCAGCATCTGCTGGCATGTCACGGCAGGGCGTGGATTTCCCCGCACAGCCCACTTCACTCCTGTCACCAGAGCCCACTCAAACTGCTCTGCACCATCCTCGGGAGAGGGGAGGGGGAAATCCCTTGGGGGGTGGGAGACAAATGGACAGGATCACTTTTACCTAGTGATGCAGAGGTGGGACAAGGCAGGCTGCTGGGAGGAAGGAGCTTGGAGGCATCAAAGGCATGACGGCTGCACCAGCTCAGGACAGAGCAGCTGGAATGCAGTCTGGGTGTTGCTGAGGCTTCCCCTGGCTGCCTGGGGTTTTTCCACCAAGTCTGGTGTATTTAGACTGAAAACTCTTCAGGCTGGGACTGTCTCATTTTGTGTTTGAGTAGTAATTGGAGCAGGACCCTGAGCTGTAGCATTGATGAGTATTTGTATTCCCACAGCCAGAAATCCCCTGCTGCGGCCTTGTGCGATAAAGCACAGATTGAATTAAGAGGATTTTCATTGTTGTTTTGTGTTTCTCTGCATGGGTTTTTGAAGAGTCCACAGTAATATAAAATCTTTAGAAGTCTTTACTTGGAATAGAGCTCACATTAGGTAGGACAAAAACACTACTCAAAACTGTTTTTTTTCCCGTTTTGATTGTGCTAATTCTTGGAGAATGATTTTAAGCATCCTTTCAGTCCTTAGCCCAATCAGGGGAAAAGTGTTAGCACTTTTCTTACTTTGTGGCCTGTATCAGAGGCACTTGAAGAGAAGTTTGTTCAGGGGTTTCTGCCGGGGCCCTATCTGAAGTCCATCTATCTTGGTTTAAACCAGTTAGAGCGTTTTTTCAGCAGTGTTGAAGTGTTTGCTTACGTAGGCACTGGTCCTGCTGCATTCCAGACTTGCTAATGACCCTGGAGCTTCTTTGCAGCTACTCGTCTCACGTGGCGGAGAGACTGCAGATGTCCTCAAGAAAGGTCACTCTTCCTTGCAGAAAAAATCTCTCCAATCCCTCCCAGCCCCATCTATATGGGTCCATCCCACCTAAAAACAAATGAACATTTGCATTGCAGCTGACTCATCCTGACTGTGCCCGGTGAGGGCAGTGAAAGGTCTTTTTCTTGCTACCCTTTTAGGGAGGGATTGTGCTGCATCTGAAGATATCTCTTGTCAGTAGCAAAAGCAAAATACGTGAGATCAGGTGTCTGCTGCCTAAAGAAGTCATGTTAAGATTGCTTTCTAATAGAAAGCAGCCTTCAAAAGGTAAGCCTTGCACACCTCCTCATCTACGAAAGGTTGGGCATCTCAGGCAGTCTGTACTGCACTTGGTGAACAGGACAAGGATAAGCAGCTCAGGGCAGGAGTTTGGAAAGCAGAGCAGCAATACAGGAAGGACAGAAAAACCCCATGGTAATTTGATCAGTTTGCTTTTGTGCCTCAAGTCTGAATAAGCAAGCACATCCACATGGATATGCTTTAGTTGCTTCTGCCTCCCCCAGCTTTTCTCTTCTGCTCTCAAACCTAAGTGAGTGAATCTGGAGGTTATTAAAAACATGAACTCCAAAGCACCAAGTAAATGGAAGGAAAGCCCTGATCAGTTCCATTCTTGTTGGTCAGCTGGGACAGATGGATGGACAGACACACATGTATGCCCACGCAGGACACATTCCTTTCTTAGCTGTTCTGGCACTTAGACCAGTGCTGCAGAGGAGAATTTAGGTCAGACCAAAAGTTGCATCCCGCAGGAGTAAATGAATACATCCACCTAACTAGGCATACAACCTTTTCAGTGTCCTGTCCTACAGCTCTTGTTACACAGAAGGGAACAGATCCCAGTGGCTACATGGAATTCATCTCTCAGCAGCTGAAATCAAGGTTTCTGCAAAATGCATTATCAGTTAATACCCATTCCTGGCGTCACATGGAGAAAGCAGACCACTCTTGCTAGATTTTGGGGTCTTTGGGCTGTATGTCAGTGTAGAGACCTACAGACCCCAAATTTTGGCTATCTAGGTCAGTATGGAATGCAGGGTAAGCAGAAAGCCCCCTTGAGCTGTGTGGTTTGCAGCATCTGTGTTGGCTTACTGTTCCTTGCCGGGCTTTGTTAGTTTGTAACATGGATCTGCTTTGGCTGAGTGAGGTTAGGAGTGTGAATCTGCACAGACCTCACGAGACTGCATAACAGACTGTGAGAACCAGGATCTGTGAGCAGTGTTGTAATTAGAACAGGTAGAAGTTTTGCTCTGGCCAAGGTTGTTGTAATAAATCCATTGTATATTAGCAGGTTTTCAGATGTTGGCACAGAATTGGGCATCGTGTTCATTAAAGCTGGCTGCTGGTGTGGCACTTGTGACTAGTGCATGGGAACTGCACCTAAATATGTCTCACTAATTGCAGTTTTATCCCAGAATTGTCTCTGCCAAACTCTCCTTTTGCCCACAGAGATGTCAGTGTATTATCTTTGGCATTGTGAGCCCATCATGTTTGCCTCTGTGGAAAAAGGTCTGTCCTGTTGCCACCACAGCTTGCTATCCTTCTCCATGGGCTCAGCTCCTAGCAAACATTTACAATGCCTTAACCTTCCTTTCACTAGAGATGGTAGCAAATACTGGTCACATATCTGCTTTCTAGTGCCAGGTGCTTTTTAAAGAGCACTTCTGAAGGTGTTTTTTAAGAGAAAAAGCCCCTCTGTGACTTAAATGTGCATATGTTACTGGCTGTAATAAACAACTCACTAAATAGATCAGTCTGCAAAAGCTGACTGGGGTGGAATATTTGCCTAGGGCAAGGCAGGCTTTCTTTTTATTTTTGCTTGTTTTTTTCCTTTTTTCTCTTTCTTCCTTTCTCTTCAAGCCTTTCTACCTCCTAGATGGAGAGTTGTGATTCAATGTCACTTGGCCTGAATGTCCTCTTTGGAAGCCAAGGTCCATGTGAGATGTGTGGTCCTTGCCTGCTGTGCCTAGCAGGCTGCAGGACCTCTCTTAAAGGTACTTTTTGTATCTGCACCTTTAATCCTTTGACCAACAGCAAGTTCATTATACCGTGGGCATGAAATCTGAGGCCTGGCATGGATCAGAAAGCTTTGGGGTCCTTTCTTGGAGCTGCATGGAGTTGGTGGCACACAGTCAGCCCTTTTCTGTGGCTTGGTAGCTTCTCTGCAAAGCCAGAGCAGAGGGGAAAAGTGCTGCTGTGCACAAAAATGCCTGGCACGTGTAGCTGAAACAGGAGCACGAGGACAAAGCTTGGTCTTTGGTGAACTGAGCCATAGCCTGAGAAAGCAACTGGGGACATCAGTGGGACATCAGGGTGAAGAGCAGGGCAAGCTGGCTTTGCTCTGTGCCGTGGGGCAAAATCCTAGCCAAGAGCAGAAAGGTGTCCTGTGCCTTGGAACATCAGACCCTTGGCTCTGACAGATACCAGGGAGCAAATCCTGTGGTGGCAACTGAGGCCATCACCCTCCTGTGCTGCTGCATCTGCTGTTGCCCTTCACTCACCTCCTTTGTTGGCTTAAGCTATTGCACAGAGGGACTGTCATGTCATGTTCTGACATATCTTGGTTTTTCCACCTGAAGTGTGGAAAGCCAGAGTGGCAGAGCCCAGCCACATCCTTCCCTGCTCAGGGAATGGTTGTATTCTGCCAAATTCTTAGAAAAACCCAACCAAACATAGCCACCTCCATATCTTTTTATTTGCAATTTCATTTTGCTTTCTGAATCACAGTGAGAATGAGGTTTTCTGAGCATGACTTTGCCCTCTGCAGGACAGGAGGGAGGGTTTGGGTCAGACACTTAGTTATCAATCTCTGCTCTTCCCTATTTGCCTTTTCCCTTGTGTAAACTTGAGCCATGAGGCTGCCAAAGGTGGTCACATGTCCGATATTTGTATTCATGAACACAGTACTTTAACATTTATTCTCCTGGGCTTTGATGTACTTTGCCTGGTTCTGTCTACGTGTGGTTTGCCTGCTGCAACTGTAATATTCAACAGACGCTGTAGGTAGAGGAATGTCAGAAGCATCAACTTTCCATATGACCTTGACAGATTCAGCTGGTGAAAGTTATAGAATTGGATTATGGGATTTACAATGAAAAGATGGTTTAAGGGACAAGAGAAACTGCACTTGCTGTTTTCAAATGCTGGCCTGGTATAATAGTAATCAGGAGGGACACAATTGAGGATGGAAGGTAGAAGACATATGTGAAGTTTAATTTTGTTTGTTTTTCTTTGGGGTTTTGTGGTGGTTTTTTTTTTTTTTTTTTTTTAATACAGCACTTGTGCAGTATTGTTCCAGGGAGCTGGCGTGGGCTTTTTTTGTAATTTATTATAGAAGAAAAATCAATGACTTGCCAGTGTTTCTATCTTCCAGGTAGAATTGATTTTTTTTTTTACTTAGAAATAGTCCCACATTGAAACCCACAGGAATATTAACTTTGGTGGATGTCACCTCCTCCACATCCTGCTCTGTACCTGCAGTGATCCCAGGGCTAAACATGCTCCTAAACGTGCTGTCTTTACTGGACACTAAATGCCTCCTTTTGTAATTGTTATCGATCATTTCCTTCAGTAGCTCTGTGACCAGGCAGGTCTGTAAAGACCTTGGAGAGAGCCTGTTCTTGATACTGTGTTAAAGAAGCCTATTTAATTGTGCTTTTTAACATTCCTGAACCTAGGAGAGTAGTGGAATAATACTTGGAAGACATTAAAAATGCTCAGTTCAGAACTCTATATGATGATAATTCTACTCTGTTTAAACCTAATTTCAAATATGTGGTGGTAACAGACTGATATGGTTCACAAACATGGCATAATCAAAATGTATTGGTGGATACAAAAGAAAAGGGCTTGATGGAGTCTTTATTCCTGTCTTTTGTGGCATGAGATTGCTGTTATTGGAAGTAGTAATCTCTCAGATAAACATGTTTTTCTGCTCTGTGGCTCTACAGCTCAAAAAACATACTTTGACAGTGCCATACTCTTTTAATATATATTTCTTGGGCTTGGTAAACACTGTCCATTGCTTGGAGCAAGCTAAATGTTCCACAAACCAAAAACATTAAAATCAATACACTTTTTTCATTGAGCATAACAGAGCGTGCCATTGGCCTCAAAGAAGAGAGCTTGGCAGGGGAACAGAGGTGGAAAGAGTTGTCAAGATGTAAAAATATAATGAAGGAGCTACAGGGCTTTTCCCCAGCAAAATAACTGCTCTGAGTTTTTAAGAACCTTCAAGTATAACAAACAGCTTGGAATGAAAATCCTGCGTGAGAGCAGGAGGACAGCCATGACCTCTTTGTGCTGTCCTGGGGAAACTCAGTGGAACATTGCTGTATTCAGCAATGTGCAAAACTTCACTCACAGCAGCTCTCAGCTTCCCTAATTGCCAGGTGAATAAGGATTTGGGAATTTAGGCTAGTGCCTGTGGCTGCTTAGAATCTACTGGAATGCAGTAGTTGCATGTCCCCCCTGTTCCTAATTAAAATATATTTTTAAATGTCAGGGTGATAGTACTTGAGCTCTGTGGTAACAAGGCATCGTTTCTTTCTGGAGCTGGATTTGCTTGCCGAGGTCAGTGGTTTGAAGTGATTGGCAATGGCTGTGAGTGGCTGTCACCAGTTAAGGTGCTACCAAAAAGGGAGATGAGGACATAGAAATGCTGCTTTGTTTTTGTCTCCTGCTCTGCTTTGAGCTATGTAACAAAAACAAGCTTGACAAGCATTTTGAGGCTGCAGATTTTAAAGCGAGTCCCAGATAAGCATGTTTGAGTTCCTGCAGAGCACATCTGATTTTGCAACCCCCCTGTCCAAGTGCTCTGCACTTTTATACAGACTATTTGAAAGGACTGGCATGTGCAGTAGGGCTTGGCCATGCTGTGCATCTGTTTGTTCCCAGCATTTGCACCTGATCACTCTCTTACCCTGGTGCGAGGGAAGCACTGTGATGTGCTCAGGGTACATCTTTAATATCCTGGTGAAATTGTTCAGCTGCTAAACTGTTTGTGCCATGTGATGGGAAATGTGTCCCCTGCTTGGGCAAAGTGCTGCTATCCCTTATGTGCCTTTAGGTGGTGACCTGTGCAACTCTGCAATAAGTAGATCACCAAAGCCCTGTCAGCTTCGCCATGTGCCACAGGGTTGGTCATCGTGTGTTGGTGGCAAGGAGCAGCTTTCCAGTCCTGTGATGGGAGAGAACCTTCAAGCACAGCACATCCCCCTGAGCCAGTGGCACACAACACAGCCCCTACAGCTTGGTTTGTGTCTGTGGTAGAGGTTGTCTTTCACGGACAAAGGCTGGAATGACAAACAGATGGAAGTGTTATGGCTCTTTAGCAGTGTTTGTTCAGCATTCTCCTCAGCTGGCTGTTGGCAGCTTTATTTCTGGACTTGAATACCTTTTGTAGAAATTATGCTGGATTTTTTTACCTTGTGTGTCCTTCTTTCCATCTTCCCTGCAAAGCAAAAATATCCCAGCAGAACAGTCACAGGGGGAGGCTGAAGAGCAGCGTCAGTGTCTTAGAGCCAGGGATTGTTTTCATTCCTTGTGCATTTTTCTAACTCCCTGGACACAGAGCTAGAGCCTACCTGGACTGTGAAGTGATTGTGTTTCACTGAACTGTTGCAGAGGGATATAATGTTTTAGGTTTTTTAAGCTCAAACATTGATTGGCTTCCCAAGGCTCTGCCCCACAGCTGTAGGCAGAGGAAAACTGGGTAGACTGGGACTATGCAAAGTGTACCAGCCTCCCTTCAGTGAGGTGAACACAGAATGTCTGCTTGGTGTGCTCTGAGGGTTTTCAAGCTGCTTTGTGCTTGTATGTGCCACTGAGCTTTGCTTTGAGCTCTCAGTTCAGAAGGCCCCAAAACTCTTGTTGTAGCTGCCAAATGTCACCTGCTTTCATTTGGAATCATGCAAAACATCAAGGTTCATTCATTCAGTCAAGATCAAGTCTAGGCTTGCTCAGAAAGGGCTTGACCTAACATTCATTGAAGCCATGAAATTCAGTTGCTGTTTTAGTGACAAGCTGGGGCTGCCTTGAGAGTGCTGGGAACATTGGTAGCCCTGGGAGCTTGTGATAACTATTCTCATTTTTCCACTGAAGCTGTGTGGAAAGGCAGGTCTGACTCTTGTCCTCTGTATCCTGACAAAAGACATGTCCCTGTTCACCTCAGCAGCCCTGGGTCAGAGCTGACATGCTGCTGCTGCAGCTCAGAGCATCGTTCAGAACCGCACAAAATCTGCAAACGATTCTCCAGTGACTGCAGGGGAGCTGAGATGGGCCAAAATAACACCTGGGCAGTTTTTAGCATTTTTCTTCTCATCTGCGCAGGCTCAGGGAGGTGGCTCTTTATACTCAGAGGTGGGAATTTCAGTGTCAGGCAAAACTCACCCTAGAGATATTGTAAAACTGTGGTTTGTGCTTTTCATGGGCTGTTTGACTTCTATTTCCAGCAAATTCTGTATTCATGAACTGTACTCTTTCCTGGCTAGAACATGAATTTCACAGGGTCTGTATCATCCATAGCTGGAAACCACCAGATTAACCTTAACTCTAGCATTTTTATTCACACACATTGAAATTGAAGCTTCTGTATGGTAGGAAGTCTGTGTTGCTTCCCTTGCCTTGGAGGCTGATTGCCATCTGGTAATGCTAACTAGAAGATACATTTTGCTTTTTCTTTCCAGCTATGATCTGTTCACAGCAGGATCCTCACCATAACAGCAGTCTCTGGGCTCTCTGTAAATGGGTGTTACACCTGCATTTGAAAAATGTCAGCAGCCAGCTGTGCTGTATTTTTTATTGCTGTTACAAGTAACTTTGGACCACCAGCTTCTTTGTACCCAATACTGTCTAAGCAGGGCTGCTGGTGTAGGAGGGATGCAGAGCACAGACTATCCAGAATCCCAACATCTGTCCCAAAAGGAGCAGAAAAAGCAGTAGAACTGGAAAGCCTTTGTGCTGGGTTATTTCAGAGAGGGAGAATGAAGTGCTGGCATTAGGTTTGGGAGTCTTTGATGCAGCACAAATCCACTTCCAAACAAGACAGGGAACAAAGCATAGGATAAATTTTTATGTGACTACCCACAACAGCTTGGAAAACTGAGTTCAGTGGTAGTCTGGAAGGATGTGCTTGACAGGACTGCTCAGTTTTGTTTTGTTCTGATGGCTTGAATGATGGAATAGAGAGAGTATGCTTGTTAAATTGGTAGTGTGCTTTGAGCTGGGAGGAACTACAGACACTCTTTAGAGAACCAGGTGTGGAGTTGCAGATAGTCTTGACAGGTTGGAAAAGTAATCCATAAAAAGGTGAGTGAGTTCAATAAAAGCAGTATGAAATACAGAGTTGGAGTGAATCAGCTGCCTCATACAGGGAGCAGCGTAGCTGGGTCTGGAGTAGTTCTGGGAAAGGCTTGTTGAGAGTGAATCAAAGAGTGTTACATTGTTAGTAGGAAAGAAAATGCCATGCAGGGATGTAAAAGCAGCAGTGTCATCTGCAGGACTTGGGAAAAAAATCTGTGTACCTGTATAGCACTGGTCATGGGTTAGGTGGAGCACAGTGCAGGTGCCCACAGCAGCAGGGACTGGGGGAGTAGCCTGGGGGAAAAACTGGGAGACTGTGCAGGGAGACTTGGAAGAGGATGGTTTGCATAGTCTGGAGCTGAGAGCAGGGAAGGGGAGTAGATGTGACAACAGCCTTTAAGTATGGGCCCTTCCTCAAGGAGGAAAGGAATAATTCCTGTTCTGGCCTAAATCAAAAGTTTTAGGTTTCTGTTGCAAGTGGAGCAAAACTGCAGTTGAAAATCAGCTGTGAGGAGACTGATGTGTTGGAGTCCTGTGTCTGGGAAATACACAAGTAATGGGAACAAAGCAAATAGGTGATCTGTGTGGGCAATGGGGAGATATATCACTTCACTATATCCTTCTAGACCTGGATTTTAGGATGCTTGTAGGGGGGTCTAACAGCCTTCCATGAGAACATATTCAAGGAGTGCTTTCTACATCATTTCCCTTTAAAACTTCTCTGTGAAAGTGAGCTGCTCCAACACTGCTAGGAGGAAAGAAAGCATTGCTCTTCAGCAGAAGTTACCTGATGTATTGGCCAGGGTCAATGTTCAAGGGAGGTTGTGAGGTTGCAGTTCTCACTGATTCAGTTGCCAGCATAATTTCTGAAATTCCATTAGCCTGTAGAAAGGACTTGCAGATAAAGGTGTGTTCATGGCTGGCTTTGAACTGCAGCGAGTGACAGCTGGGCTGCATGAACACCTATCTGAGACATAACACTTGCTAATGATCAGACTGACTTGTCAGCTCCAGCCTCCTTTGTTTTCCAGTTGAAAACATGCTATTTCCATGCTATTTGATGTTTGCCAGTGGAAGGTGTTTGATCCAGCAGTGAGATGGACAGCTATCTCCCTTTCTCCAGCACAGCTCTCTACCTGTGTGGAAAGAGGAGTGTGGTGCAGCATTGGAGGTGGCAGGATGAGCCACTCAATCCAGCCAGCATGCCACTTGCTCAGCCCTGGAGCAGGTTGCTTAGGGACAAACTGCAGTGAGCAGTTGAGTAGAGGTGGTGCACTGGTGATTTGCTGTCCTAGAAGTGTAACTTCAAAGCTGCAGGTTCTTATAGGATGGGTGGAGGACTTAGAGCTTGGGCACCAGGTACCAACTCTGCCTTCCAGGACCTCTCTTTTCTTACAGAGCAGGTGGCAGGAAGGTAGACCTAAAGCAGCACATGCTGCTCAGTAAATGTTCTTAGTTGTGCTGCTTGGACGTGGGGATGCAACCCTGAGCTCCCCACTTTCTGCCTCCCGCTGTTGCAGGACAATTCATGCTCTATGGCATGAATTTGCAGCCTGCCCTGCAAATGTGGAGCAGACACCATGGTGGCTGAGGTGGTATTGTGTATGAGAAAGCCATGCAAGGCTGTGGCAGGAGCAAGGATCCATGGCCAGGAGAGAGCCTTTGTGTGCATGTGGTGAGTGGGATGGAAAGCAGAGAGCGTTTCATGCCTCAGCACTGGAGCGACAGGCACTGAGTAAGCAGGGCCAGCACATCTCTGAATGTGCCTCTCCACTGAGTTCCTCTTGGGGAGGTGGAGATCTGCTGCTTCATGCGGAGAAAAGTTATGTAGACAAGCTGTGTTTTGGTGCCTGGTTTTGTGCAAAACATGGAAATCCTTTCCTGCCTGGTCTCTTTTCATTCTTTTTGCTGTCAGTCATTGCACATGTCATCAGTATCTGTGGAAAAGACTGCACAGTCAGGGCACCAACCTACTGCAGCCTCCAGTGTGTGAACAGCCGCATTAGCTTGAAGATTTTCACATGAGAACTGCTTGTGATTGATGGGACGTAGTGTGCAGTCATTAAAACCAGAAATGTGTGTCTGGAACCTCTCGCTGGTGTCCGGGATTAAAGAGACTGTAACAAAGTGCATTACTGGTGCACATGTGAGCAAGCCTTGGGGCTTGTGCTGGGAGCCTTGTTTCTGCAGCACAGTTCCACTCACTTCAGCAGCCAGGGAGGAGAGAATTTGTGCAACATGCTTAGGGAAGGTTCATCCAGCCTGGTGCAGTACCCAGAATGCTCTTATTTGCATCCCGCTGAGCTAGGATGCAGATGACAAGGTGCAAACTCCACACAACCAGGTATAATGCAGCTTTTTTACTGGGTTTCAGTGTGCTGCCTTCAGTGCTGCACTCCAAACAGCTGGCTTTGTTGCAGTGCAAGCTGCTGTCACGTTAGCTGGTGTCAGATGCCAGCCATTTACAGTATACGCCATCACAGCATGACTTAAGTTGGCAACACAGAGTCAATCACATGCCAGCAGCCTACTGTAAGGGTGGGGGAGTGTGTGGGAAGAAATGGGGAGAAGATACTCTTATAAAATCCTTTAATGATTTATTTTTAATATCCATTTTTCAAGCCTTGGAAAGTGCAGTCCATATGCTTTTCCCTCCTGGTTGTAGCTGGCAAAGAAGCAGATGAACATGGTCCTACAGACTCCTTCCATTTTGTGAGGAGCCAGAAAACAGAGCTATATTTAGCGTGTTGCCAAGGCCAGCAGCAGTCTGTTACTGGGTGGTGATTCCCTGGCTGCAGCCTTGTGTGCCACCCGGGACAGGGTGGGAATGTGCCTGTCCTGGAGTTAGTACTGAGCCTAAATTGACAGCAGCAAATTTCAGATTTCCAGTTACAGGAGGATGGTGCACTGGTGCCAGCAGGCTCAGTGTGCTGCTTGCCAGCACAGATCAGTTTTTGAGCACCAGCCCCCTGCCAACATGTGCAGTGGCCACTCCAGGTGCTGTAATGGTGCTTTTTGGTGCAACACTCAGCTTGGAGAATGCCTCAGTTGGTCTTCTGTGCACAGGTCTGGAACTGTCCTGTGCCTTGTGCTGAGCTTTTGTTATGCTGAAGCCACAGCTAGTCCCTGCAGGAAAGCTGTGCCTTGTAGCATAAATATGCTCTAAAATTGGAGGGCTAACTCTTTGTTGTATTTTCTCATGTTGTATTCCTAGGCCACTCAGGTATAAAATGGAGTTGTCCTTATTTATCCCCAGCCCAGTATCCACACAGCAGATTTGCTACCAGTTCCCTGTTGCTTTCCCTGCTGTGTTGCAGCTGGTACTGAGGAGTTAAAAATGTCATCTCCTCTGTCCTTCTGGCAGCTTTTGTAGAGCTGAAATTGGTCTTGAAGACAGTATGTATTTCTCAGAAGTACCAAGAACTGGGTGTTGTGATGGAAGGGGAGAAGAAGGGCTCACCCCTACCAGTGTTGGAGTTCAAGGGGTACTGGTGGTGCCCATCACTATAGAGCGAGCATCTTGAAAGTTGTTACAGAGCAAGATGTCTAAACTGGGAACGTTTTGTGTCACTCTGTCCCATCACCACTTCCTAAAATTCATTGTCTGAGAGATGAAGAACTTACTGTGGTGCTGTAGAGGGGAGCTCAACTCAGCTATGGCTTCCAGTATGCCCCAGTGAAACACAGTGGTTGATGGTGCTCAGGATGAAAATGTTAGTGGGGAGGAGTTAGACCAAAGGCATGGGTTTGCATCTGAGTGTAGCAGTGATTCATTTAGTCTTTCTGAGCCCTCACAGGCCTGACTGACAGCATTTCACAGCCTTTGCTCTGCAGCAGCACCTGCACAGCTGTGTTTCTTACAAATACATGTCCTTGAAACCAGTAGCACTATGTGGGCACTGGTTTCAGCTTACAGACTCTGTCTGCAAGACCAACGCCTCGTGCTGCATGGTGGTTTTTTTATTGGTAGTAAAAATATTCTGTTTGTAGAACCCCCTGTTGGAATTAAGCAAACTGCTTTGAGGAAAAAAAAAATAGAACAAAGCTTCACACCAAGCTGGGGTTGCTGGTATCAATGATATTCACAATTTCAGTTGAAATAGCAGAATCCTTCTCAAGTTGAAGTCAACTGTGTAAGTATTGTTTACAAAAAATAGTAGTTCTTTTTTTCATCTTCTCCATTCCTGCAGTGTAGAAACATCTACACAGATTTATTCCAAATTTGGTAGAAATAAGTGTTTCCCCAACCCAAAGCACTTGTGCCAAGTTACAGTCAGGAGGAATTTCTGAGGCTGGAGCAGCCTGTGGTTCCATGGGGTGTGCTCCTGGTCAGCAGCAGCCCTCCAGGAGCTGTGGAGGTGGGACACTGCAGATATGCTCTGAGGCTGAACCCTGGACTTCTGCTGGGTCCCAGAGGATGGGAAAGGCTGTAGAGATGCCTGGTCCTGTGCAGCATGAGAAGGATGACCCAAACCTGCCCAGTGTTCTCCTTGCAGATTAGTGCAGTTATTTCCTTTGTAGTGGCGCTGGCTGTCTGAGCACCAGCCAGCTGCAGTGGTGCCATTTTGCCCTCACTTCACACAGATGTGAGAAAGTGTCTGGGGGTGAAGATTCGTGTCCTCAGGGCCTGTGAGCACTTAACTCACTGCTGGGGATCTGGGGCTGTTGGATTGCTGAGAAGCCAAAACAATAGCATTAAAAAGCCTCTTTCCTTTTGAGTTGGGTTTTTGGGAGCCACTGGGCTCTTTTAGGAGCAGGGCAGAGGGTTTCATTCCAGCAAGCCAGGCTGCTAAAGTTTGGAAGTATTTTTTTCTGTCCCACTGGCTTTAGCCCATCACTTCTTGCATTTAATTATTTGCCTTTTGTTTAACTCTGATCTCCTTGGAGAAGATGAGAGGAGCCTGTTCCCATGACACATGTCAAACAGCCCCTTTTAAGCTGCAGTCGAGCTCTGCAGCCCTCTCTCAAGTGAAGCTGTTATCCCCACCAGGAAGGGAGGCAGAGTAAAGCTTGGAAATTTCAGGCTGCTCTACAGCAGCCTGGCATGCTGGGGAGCCTGGCTGGGGATTCAAAACCAGCCCCTGCAGTGGGTCATGGTGTTGGCTTTTTGCAGTGCTACTTGGACTGTCCGGTGATTTCACCTGTATGTTTGCAAAAGCCTTAAAGAACCCCCAGGGGAGTATCCAGGATGCACCAGGGGCTGATCCCAGGAGGTTCCCACCTGAGCCTTGGGTGAGTGGTGTGTAACATTGATATCCTTGTGGACCTGGTTGTGGGGTTACAGCTCTGCTGCACGTGATCCTGCTAACAGGGGCAGGTACATGGGGTCATCTGAAGTCCCCCTTTTGGGAAACAAATTTAATTACACTGAGATTGAGAACTCTGTGTCCAGCCCTTTGATGACTGTGCCTGGGATAGGCTGGATAATGGATGGTCCTGTACCTTTGCTGGCTACAGGAGCTGTTATTAATTATCTGTCATGGAACTGCTCTGTGGCCTCCAGGTCTGGCCTTATTATAATAAGCTTTGAATAGCTCAAAAGAATTTGTTCCTCAAAAAAGTCACAATTTTTGCATAAAGTTATATTAAGTATTTCATGTTTTCTGTATGCCTCTTGTTTCTTGAGGAAGAAATTCAAAAAGAAAGGGTGGGAGAGAGAAAACCTTATTTTTCAAGAACTGTTTCATCTTAATGACAACATTTGTTACTAACTTTCTTATTTAGTGATACTTATCTTCTTATGTCTACTTGCAAACACTATTAAAGTAAGACAGTTTATTCATGTTTTTGAAGTGGTGATCTCAGTTGATTTGCAGGGATAACATCAGTGATCTCTTGTCTTTTAGGAGCCACTGGCATGGCTAGTGCTTATGTTTATTGCAGGGGGGAGGGAGTCAGTGATGCAACACACATCACTTTTGACAAATGAAAGTGTGAAGGGGGGAAATCATTCAGCATTTTGGGGTACCCACATGTTGTGGATCAGAGGTGCTACCTTACAGAGCTGTCCTCTTAAAGTTTCATCCAGTGCAGCTGGGGAAGTGGTAGAGACAGTTTTGTTTCTTCTGTCTGGTTGTCAGGGCCAGTTAAGTGGTCTGGTGTTGGGAGGGAGGGGAAAAGCAACCCACGCAAGGAAACAGGGAATTTTTGTTGTTGTTTCTGGAACTGTTGCCACTAGTTTCTGAAAGTATTGGTGTTTGTGTTAGATTGTTTGGGGTTTTTTCTTACAACAATCATTTTAACATCAGGAAGCCTGACTTTTTGGTTTAGCTTGATAGTATTCAGTTAGTGTTACTGCAGGAGAAGTCATGTTGCTCTTCTCTTCACCTACTATAGAAAAATCACAAAAGAGGCGCAGTAGCTACCTAGCCGCCTCCGCCTCGATGATTGTGTTGTTCCAGTAACCCAAACAATCCTTAATTAAATTTCTCTGGCTGCCCTGGGTGTTACATTCACTGAAATGCTGTTCCATTATGTTTTTTAGGGCCGGTGTACCCGAGAGAACTGCAAATATCTCCACCCTCCCCCACATTTAAAAACACAGCTTGAAATAAATGGACGCAACAACCTGATCCAGCAGAAGACGGCCGCAGCCATGTTTGCTCAGCAGATGCAGTTCATGCTCCCGGGCGCACAGCTACAGCCAATTGTGAGTTACAGCCCTGCTCCCTGTCCCTACAGCCAGTTGTGAGTTACAGCCCTGCTCCCTGTCCCTACAGCCAGTTGTGAGTTACAGCCCTGGCCCATTGGGCTCACACTGCTCCCTGTCCCTCCCTGTCTGTTCACAGAGGTCCCAGCCCTGTGCCTGAGCTCAGGCCATTGTCTGTGCTGCACAGAACTGGGCAAAATCTTCTAGAGGGGTGTCTGATGCTACTTTTGCATCTCCTTGAAAGCTGTGCTTCTCTTTTCCTCTGATAACTGAGGAACTGTGAGATTCAGGGCTTCAAGTGGAAGGGTCTTACCACCAGGTGCTTATTTGACCAGCTGACTGATGTACATCCCAGAAGTTCTGAGTGGCTCAATTCCAATGGATCCTGTTTTGGATTGTTGTTTTCCACTGAGATGATGCTGACTCCCTTGGACTAGCTGTGTGGCACTGTTGGACTAACACTGGGGAAGATGAATCCTACCTAGACTTTAATCCTACCTAAGCTTTTAATGTCTGGGAGTGAGACCATTTCACTGCAGTTGTCCCAGCAGAGAGTTGTACTAATGTCACAGCCCTGTCACTTGTTTCTCACAGGAATGCTGATTTAGAGTTAGAGCAGGAAGGATTTGCTTCTTTTCAGGTAGGAAGGGAAGCCTGTGGGAGATAGATGTTTGCAGAGCAGGTTGTTCAGAGAAGCCTTCACTGCCTGTCCCTGCTTTTGCCTGTCAGTTAAAACAGGTTTCAGGCTGGAGAGCCCTGTTATGCCAGGGAGAGGATGGCTTGTGTCTGCTGGCTGGTGTATCTGGGAGGGGATGACACTTGTCAGCTGAGTTTTAGTCTGTCACAATGTCTATTTTAAGAGCTGTCAGAGGTCTTGAAGTAGCTCTTCAATGCTGATGTGAATAAGCTGCACTGAGAGTTAATTAGGAGTTCTCAGTTTGAAGCTGGGACTGAGTGTCTTTCCTGGGGCAGTGTGCACTTAGTGTGCTGTAGCTGGGTGAGGCTCTTTGTGCTATGCCTATGAAGGACTGGCCAGATCCTTTGGGCAAGCTCTTCCAGCCTGAAGGTGTCAAGTCTGTGAACCAGTCTGAACTTGGCCTCCTGGTGTCCCACCTACAGTGCCTGGCCTCTCTGCCCATGTGGGACACAGCATCTGTCACCCCAGCTGAAAAGCTCAGGTGTTTCTGGTTTATTCTCACCAGAGAACAGTGAAGGATTCCTCCTCATTAGAGGCTATTGTGATGTTTGGTGTAAGAGCTTGTGATGGAGATTTCCCTGTTTTAGCAGGGAAAGCTGGTCAGTGTCCTTTCATGATGGTGGTCTGCCACAAGACTGGGCTATTTCCTCAGTCTGGCATATTCCTCCTGTGTTTTGGGGGGTTTTCCATGCTTGCCATCACTCTGATCATCTTGTGTGTCTGCTAGTAGCTTTATCCTGCCCTATAAGCTAAGAAAATGCTGTTTATTCTTCCCATTTTAAAGATGGAAAGTTGAGACAGAAGAGAAAATTGGCCACAGAGAGGGTCTTTAGTTGTGCTGTACCTTAGGCTCTTATCTGCTGTAGTCTTGCACCTCATTTTTGTGGAGCTTGAAAGTATGTCTAAATCAGAAGGAATCCCGAATTCCCACAAAACAGTGACACATTGGTTTCCAAGCCCTGTACCAAAAGCAAGCCCTTCCTATTCTGTGAGGAATTCACAGTGGATGTTCTTTGGCTGGCTATTCAAAGCATCTTTGGGATTTCCTTTTTGGAAAGTTCCCATCTTCCCACTTTGCAATCTTGCAGGTCCAGTATGCTCCTGAATTTTACGCCTGCCTTTTAAGTTGCCTCTGAGACTGAGTATGTTGGTTTGTCTAGCTAGTGCTCTCATTTCAGAAGTAACCTTATCTGATGAGAAAGGCCCCTGGTTTCTAAATTGTGCCATGAGGGAGACATGGGCAAAGAAGAAAAATAAAAATTTGTTCTGCAGTGACTGCTCCCTTCGTGCTTTCCCACACTTTACTCAGACTAAACAAGCTCTTGGTCTGATTCCTGCTGCCCAACTTGCTCCACACCAATTTCAGGACAGACAAGAGATTGCTCTTTCAACTGCCTTTGATTTCCCGAAGATGCTGTCAGTGGAAGCTGGCTTTGAGAATTTTTTTCTCTCTAAATGAGAAGGGTGGGGCCTCCTTCTGGGTACACATGAAATTCGTCAAAGCAGAAAGTATTGTATCTGATGCAGAGCAGAACAAATCCCATGTGATCAGAAAGCTGATCAACAGGATGGCTGCTTAATTGGGATGCTTGCCAGAGATGAGATTTGAAACAGCACATTTAATAGCTCCAAACAGCAGCTGAATGCTTAGACATTTTAAAGTGCAGTTGCACCAGAAAAGCTACTGAGTTAAAAAAAAAACAAAAAACAAACCACCACCAAAAAAACCCCACCAAATCCAAACCAAACCAGCACTTGACAGAGCAGTTTTTCACCAGGCTTCCTGAAATGGTGTCTGTCTATGAGCTGGGCTCTGGCATTGATAGGAAGAGCTGCTTTGGTCAATGTTATGTCTGGTTTCCCAGATATGGTCACTTTGTGTCCTGTGTGTGCCAGTGCTGCACCTTGGGCCTAGTGCCCACCCTCTCCATCCTGCTTTATCCCTTTGCAGCAGTGTGGGGCAGACTTTTGGAGCTGACCATGGAGGTGCTTCAGCCCAGAGTCCAAGTGACATGGTGGAGCAGGGCACTGGTTTGCCCAGTGCCTGAACAAACTGTTGATGGAGAATGGCAGTGGTGACACACCTGCCACCACTCCTGCCCTGCAGCTGCCTCTGCTGCTGCCTAGGGAAGCTGTTTCCTCTCTTTGTTTTCAAGCTCTTTGTCTTTTCTTCATGCCAAGGTCTTTGTAGACAGGACAATTTTGATAGTTCTGAGTCACCCATGCCCCTGAAGACAGCCCAGACTTTAACCCAGCCCTTTGTCCCCTCCTGGGGCAGCAGGATCCTGCTGCCACTCCTTGGTGCTGATGGAGGAGTTAAAACAGAGGGTGAGCAACTTGCTTGGCCAGTGATGCTATGAGCAAGTGCTGGAGCTGATTTCAACAGGTGCTTTGCACAGGCATTTTTTCTATGCAGCAAAAACCTGATTTATATCTCAGCTCTAGTCAAAGACATGCTAGGAATGAATAAATGCAGGTATCCTGGCCCACCCAGGAGCTGGTATCTGCCAAGAGGCAGTGCTGTGGAGTGTTAACACCTGTCTTTTACAGTACAGCAGCCCACAAATGAGAGATCTTTTGAGCTAGGAGTGTGTCTTTGCAGTCTGGTTGGGGAAATGAGCATCTGTGGTGGTAGGTAGCTGGATGCTTTGGCCCATTGGATTCACTCCAGCATGCTCAGCCCTCGTGTTGGAGGGTGGTTTTGCAGCCAGCCACACCCATGAAGTTACACTGGGGGGAAGGCAGATTTTTGGGTTTTCTGACAGCATCAAGTATGTTTTTAATATCAAGGTTTTCAATCTTGTCAGTATGAGATCTTTATCTTCAGTTTCTAACACCAGACTGTAAGCTGCCATTGTTTTTTGTGTGCTTTCCATATATAGCTGCTTAGCAGTGACCTGTCTCCCCTCCTTCAGGCTATCATCACCTCTGTATTTACAGTGGGCCTCTCATTTTCAGGCTTTCCCTTTTTTAGGGTCTGAGGTAACTCAGAATCAACACTTCCTGGCTGAGACAGTGCTTGTGTTTGACAAAACACCAACCGCTCTTCTGCCTTCCTCTTCACACCCACTCTGTGTTTCTTCTCTAGCTTTAGCACAATTTCTGCTAGCCAAATCGAATGCAACTTCTAGATTGTTAACAAAATCAGCTGTTCCAGGTTCTGCTGTCGCCAGTGGTGACAAATCCCCCTCCCTGGGATGGTTCCTTCTCTCTGCTCACACCTTCAACCCAACAACTTCGATGCTTTGAGGTCTGTGAGGAGCTCAGAGCTGTCCAAGTCCTTGGCAGCCCTCCCTCCCCTTGAGATGTGTTCTCACAACAGCCATTTCAGCTTTTTAAAATTATTACTATTCTTACAAGCATTTTAATACTCAGTAAACCAGTCTTGTGAGCTGCTACCAGCCTGAACCCTTTGCTGCTGCACTGTAACCTGTTTCCCTCTGCACAGGAGTTACTGGTAGTGTCTCCGTGCTATGATTTGTAAAAGCTAATTTGCAAGGAATTAGCAAACCTGTCTTTTTATTTCCTGAATTAGAAAGAGCTTGAAGGGGGGCAGCAGGAGTAAGTGCTGATACTTTGAATCCCTCTGTTTTGCCCTAGAGCACACAATCAATTAAGTTGAGAATATGGTTTTTAGTGTACAGCTGTAACGTTGCTCTGTCAGGTCTCCTGTCCCTCCCTTCCTCTTCCTCACACAGCTTTATATCAAGAACATGGTGCCATTTGGTCTGGAATATCCCTTGGGTCAGTTGGGGTCAGCTGGGGTCAGCTGTCCTCTGTCCCCTCTTGACTCCTTGTGCTGCCCCCATAGTCGCCTTGCTGGTTGGGTGGGGTGAGAGGCAGAAAAACCCTTGACCTTATGTAAGCACTGCTCAGAAACAGCAAAAGCATCCCTGAGTTATCTACACTGTTTCCAGTACAAATCCAAACCACAGCCCTATACCAGCTACTGTGGAGAAAATTTGCTGTATCCCAGCCAAAAGCTGTCACAGGAGGTGGACAGGAGGCACGTTGAGGAGGGCAGTGCTGTTTGGAGTAAAAATTACATTTGGGTTCTGGCTGCAAGGAGGAAATTTGCTCACATTCCCTGAGGACATGGGGGACCTGCACAGACGTAGAGGGAAGCATTGGCTGGCAGCATCCCTATTACTGGTACTGATGCATGAGCCAGACTGGATTTCCCAATCCAAGACAGGCAGCCGGGTCTGGCAGTGAGCACAGCCCATCTTTTCCCCTCATCAGCCACAATAAATACAGAGCTCCCTGGTGCCAGCTCACAAAGGCACAGTTCTCAGAGTGCCTCACACACTCCAGACTTAAAACCCCAGCTCTTGTAGGTTTAATCTGTTGAGTGAGGTCTGCTTGTTCCCTGGCTGTGCACCCGCTTGGCTGCGAGCGGCAGCCCCAGCCTGCGGGCAGGGTGTGGAGCACAACTGGCACTTCCCATTAGGGGAGCAGGCACTCAGTACAGGCAGGCAGAAGGAGCCTTGGGAAACCTTGGGAAGGCAGCAGCAGATGTCAGGGCACAGAAAGGGGTGAACAAACAGCAGCAGCAATAAAAACTCCTCCTGCTCCTACAAGCATCCCTCTGTGGGTCTTCAGGATCGCAAGTGGATTGTACTACTCAGTTGTTCCTCATGCACATCTTTCCTCCACTCACTTCAGCTTGAGTTTGGATCCATTAGCCCCTGCTGATTGCTCCCAGTGAGAAGAGGGAACTGCTTTTGAGGGGGTTGGGGATTGTGTTTCAGGGAGCAAGTCCTGCTTCCACCTTTGTAGCAGCTTTGGTGAAGAGGCTGGTATACCATCTCTTAGTGAATGTTTCAGGTGAATTCATTCAGTGTGAGGTGTTGCAAGCCCACAGTCTGCACAAATCCTTCCTTCAGCAATGGGAGAACATCTTCCCTTTGTCTCAGAAGCCAGCAAGGTCCTTGGCCTGGCTGATGGCTGTGTTTGAACCCAACCAAGCAGGAGAAGCTTGCTTTAAAGAATCTCCTGGCATTTTGGAGCAGTGTTTGTGCCACACCTGCTCAGTCAGGATACTTCTGCTGTGCTGAAAAACATAGGGTAGGTTTGCCCACACATTTGTGCAAGCCATGTGTAGTGCAAGGTTTAGGTTACTATGGGTACATAAAACAAATGCTGACAACATGTCAGGCCCCACTATAACCTGTGCAGACTGGCCAGGCAGGACAGGAGAAGCTCCTTAAAACAGCATTTATGGTGCAAATGGTGATGGAAGTTCAGCAGATACCACTGTAATTACTGGCACTTGCACAAAAGAAAACAGACTAATGGATGCTGCTTTTTCACTAAAGTGTTCAGGGAGTCACAGATTTGAAAATCCTAAAGAGCCTTTTTAGCAGTAAAAGATGTAAAATATCTGGGAGCCACCAGAGAATTGAAAGAGAGATGAAAATTATTTAATAAAGGGCTGTGGATTGGGGGATCTCTGGCTTTAGTGGCTGAAGTCTCCCAACAGGTGAAGCAGTGCTTGACTAAGGCTCACAAGAAGGAAAATTGGAAATCCCTTCCAGAAAAAGAATTATTTAGTTCTGCTACATTTAAAGCATCCAGCACCACTGGTGCAGGAAGCTGTCTCTCCTCACTGAGGAGGTGAAAATGGGATATATTCTGTCAATTATTCTCTCTCTCATTGGCTGGGGAGCTGCTTGCTGTCACTGACCTTAGGAAGGGGAATTGTTAAGCTAAAGCTGGGCTAGGTTAACTTCTTCCACATTGCAACAAGCAAAGTATGGAAGTACCAGGATGAAGGTGCTGTTGAGGAACACACTGTCCATATGTGGCTTCTTTTAGAAGTTCACAGGACTAGAAGTACTAAAACAAAAGAAAGGAGGGAATGATGTGTGTGACCAAAAAACTGCCCCAGGCAATTGTGTAAGCACACTTGTATTTATTGCCAAATAGAGGCTGTAGCTTCCAAGGATGGTGTCATAGACACCTGCCAATATAAGCAGCTTTAACTGGAACCCGGAGTTCACAGTGGAGCAGGTGACAGGAGGGAAAATAAGAATGGTTCAGTTTTCAGGCTGCATTCCCTGGGGGGTGCTCGAGCCCCTGCTACAGGAACAGGAGTGCTGCCATGCATGCAGTCATCTTCAGTGAGGTCAGGTGGAGACTTTCATCAAGCTGGAATTGGTTTCATTCCCAAGAATACTTTGGATCTGGTGCTTTAAAACCTCACAAACTCCCTGGCTACAGGGGCTAGTCCCAGACTTTAAACTGAGCATCTGCTTAGGAGCCTTGTGCTCACCTGCCTGCCAGCACAGCAGCTCCTTTTCCACATGAGCCCTGCTGGGTCACATCAGGTCAGGGAAGTGCTTCTGGCCCCCAGCACTGAAGCTCTGCTGCACTCAGAGGACCTGCCTAACACAATGGAGGGACCTGAAGTGGTTGAGATCTTTATGGTCTGTTGTTCTGTCCCAAAGAGAATATGGCTCCTTGTAGCACAGGTGGGGTTTTGGACCTCACACTAGTCCACCTGAGCCATCTCATCTGTTGTGACATAATCATGTTGTGACATTAATGAGTTTGGTGTCCTCTTGCTGCCGTTCACATGGAGCATAGGCTTAGATCCTTCTCCAAAATGTTTTTGCCTGGACTCTGTTGGCACTCTGAAACCACCTCCAGATGTGCAGGATGCCTGACCAACCGAGTGTACTGCAAGCAGAGCTACATCACCTGACTGAATGGTGCCTTTGGTCTAACCTGAAACCCACTGGCCATGCTAACATGGAGCTCAGGGCAGGCTGATGGTGGATGCAGCAGTGCAGCTAATGGGGTTACCTGCTTCCAGGTCCTGAAGCTGCAGTTTACCTTGAAGTCTCTCTACAGCATTGCGGTGTAGGCATAAGGAAGCTGAGATGTGTATTTGGGAATGAGAAGTCTGTTTAATTTGGGCCTGCCCTAATTGCTGGCATGAAATCCTTAATTGTGTCATTAAACTATAAAGATCATCAATATGCTTTGATCTGACAAATAAAGATGCCTTGTATTCAGGATGAGTCACAAATCTGTGAGTCAGGAGAAGCGAATGGATGGCAAATAAATGGCAATAAATGAATAGATTGGAGAGCACAGCATTTTGATGTGACTAATCAAATTGTCTAAAAGGATTGAAGTGTGATGCAAGGCTTTGATGGGAAATCCAAGGCAGAACTTTTTAACTAATACTTTGTTTTTCTTCTTTCTGTACACAGACAACATTTCCTGTGACTCCATCGCTTGCAACAAGCCCCACGATGGCTTTTAGTCCCTACCTGAGTCATGTTTCTCCTGGGATGGGCTTAGTTCCTGCAGAGCTTTTACCAAATACTCCTGTCCTGGTTTCTGGAAATCCTACTGTTACAGTACCGGGAGGCTCTGCTGGGCAGAAACTGATGCGTACGGATAAACTGGAGGTATTTGGACATCTGATACAATACTGCTGACAGGCATGAACAGGACATGTGCTCCCAGCTGTTGCTCTCTGCTAAAATGACCTGATGCAGCACAGTACTTGCAGCTTTCCTAGCACAGGGCTGCTGCTCTCTACCAGAGCAGATGCTTTTGCGGGGCCTTTTCCCAAATCTTTGGAAATTTGGGAAAACTCACTCCTCTGGTATCAGTAGGTATTAGAGCAGGGTTAGGATTGGTTTTTTGTATGTGAATCTGCCATGCTTAAAAAACCCCAAAAAGCCAAGTAGATGGTCTGCTCTTAAACTTCATTGGGTGGGAGATGTTTTAGCGATAACAGATGTTTCCCTTTTCTAGAGATGGGCTTATTGAGCTTTTACAGAAAACTTTAGGCATTACACTGATGGGAGTGGAGAGTGTGTGGTGTTGGAAAGACATCTCTCCCTCCCCAGTTGGCTGGACATGCTGGGACTTAACAGTGGAGGAGTTGTAAATGTCTTTCAAACCCGAAGCAGAGACTCTGCAGGAGATAAGGGCTGAGGACTTGAATTCAGAGGCCCCTGCAGGTGTAAATTGTAACACAGGAAGATAGCAGAGAAGGGTGTAATTTCAAAACACATTGTTCTGTGTTATGTACTTTATCTTGCCTTGCTGATGTCTCACCTTTCCCCACACTCAGTCTGATTGCACATTGGTACGTGAGCTATGCCCCTTGCTGTATTATTCAACAACCTCTCTCAGTTCCTCAGACAAGAAACCTTGCAGATTTTTTGTGAAACCTTTTTGTCTGTCTCTGATGCTTCAGTGGTCGTAACTTAGGAGGATCTGTGAGATCCTAGTACAACTAGTAATTTTGGCAGCACTTTCAAACACATTGCTGTGTAACCAAATGTGCTGTCACGTAATGCCAGGGTCGGGGATTTATTGTGAAGGGCAGGGAGACTATTTATGTGAAAGAGGCACCTTATGTTTAAGAAAAAGTACTTGTTGCAAATAGCAGTAGCATGTAACATTTAAAATTAAATGTCTTGCCTAAGAGTGTGCTCCATAACAAATACATAATCCAGGTGAGACACAAATGGCAGAGTTGTTAACATTTAAGCTTTAGAGGCAGGGGAGGAATCCTGAGCTGCAAAAGTTTTGTCAAAATGACATTGATTTTTTGGGGTCACTGTCCATTCTGCACAAATTCTGTACTTCGCTTGCATTTGGTGATTTGCCTTATTAATGTTGTGATTCTTTTCACCCCCTGAAGCAGTTGTGAGTAGAACTAGTTGCCCCTGTGTGTGTTGATATATGTGCTACCCCAGATGAGCATGGATTTAGAATATACACATGGCTTAATGTGGCCAACTGAACTGATAATTCTGTGTTGAAAAAACTGAATGAAAAGTAACTTCATGTTCTGCTCAACAATGTGACTTTTTTTTAAGGTTTGTCGAGAGTTTCAGCGTGGAAATTGCACACGTGGTGAGAATGATTGCCGCTATGCTCACCCTATAGATATTGCAATGATAGACACAAATGAAAATACTGTTACAGTTTGCATGGATTACATCAAAGGTCGATGCTCTAGGGAGAAATGCAAGTACTTTCATCCCCCTGCACACCTGCAAGCCAAAATCAAGGCAGCTCAACACCAGGTGAACCAGACAGCTGCAGCTGCAATGGTAAGTAGAGCTCTTGTCAAGCTGCATTTCCATTGCTAAGAGATTCCACGTGTCATATGTGTCATTTGTGGAAAAGTAGAGAGCTTTGTAAATGGCTGACTAGAGAGCTGAGAGCATGTGCAAGATGCATCCCATCTCTTCATCCTGTCTCTGTGCTCACCACAGCATGAAGCCCTCAGTGGCACAGTACATCAGAACATCTCACCAGGTAGGGACATGGTGCCCAGCTCTGTGATTTGCTGACATGACATTGTGATGTGACATGAATGCAAGTGCAGCAGCGCCCAACACCTTCCCTGGCTGAGTCATAGGGGTCAGTTCAGCTTCCTCAATACACAATATATCCTTTTCAGGGAGAACCTGGCCTGTTCTCTGCAAAAAGCAGATGGTGTCAATTGCCTGAGCTTAGCAAACTTGTGTCCAATACCTTTGCCAAGACTTAGTGAAATTACAACACACAAAACAAGGGTGACTTCCTGACCTATTTGATGCTTTGGACCTGGTAGAGATGGTCCCACTTGCATTTTAAGTTGAATTGTGACTACTTATATCTACAGATCTGAACATGAGTCAAGGAAGTCTCACCAGGTGACCCCTAGCTTGTATAAATGTTTGCCATTCTGTTGAGTTGGGTTTAATGGGACGTGTTAATTCCAGAGATGGGAGAGCTGGGGAGGGAAGAAGAGGCCCAGGGGATATTATCCATATGCATAAATTCCTGATGTGGGAGGTAAAGAAGGTGAAGGGAAACTCTTCCCTGTGGTGCCCAATGAAAAGATAAGAAGCAATGGGCACAAACTGAAATTCAGGACATTCCATTTAAACATAAGGAAAAACTTATTTACCAAAGAAAGATCTAGCACTACAACAGGATTCTCCATCCTAGTAGATACTGAGAAGCTGTATCTGAACCTGAATGGAGTCTCAAGCCAGGTGCTGTAGTTGACCCTGCTTTGAGCAGGGTGTTGGTCTACCTCATCTCTAGAGGTCCCTTCCATCTCTTCTATGATTTTTTAAAATTTTTATAATTAATATTAAAAAGGCTCTTGCTTCCTCTTTGATTTAGAATTAAGGCCACTAAAATTTTTCTAAATACCTTTTTCTTTTTTTTAAGATATTAAAGGAGGTTGCTTTTAATTCATTATGAAATTTAATGCAGAGCCAGGACAGTTGTAGAAATTAAACAAGTGCCCTCCTTGTAGCATCAATATTACCTGGAATGTAATTTGAACAATTAATTTATACTGCAGTATTTATTTGTCTTGCAGAGTTTATTTATTAGTTTTCTTACTGTTTTTATTGTTGTTGAAATAAGAGTCCAGGTCTGTTGAAAAATAACCTTCTGAAATGAAACTCTTGTATTCTTCACAATTGAATCTTTACTTTTTCACTAATTATCTAGGACACTGCTACTTAACCAAAGCCAATGCATGTTTTATTCATCCAGCTGGCTTCTCTTAAAAATGTAATTAACCCCATTTGTATGCTGTTAACGAGAACCTTTAAAATATTTATTGATGGCTTGTTGCATCACCCCTGCTACCAAAACAGCCTACATTATTCATTGACTTTTCAAGGTTTGATGCATTTACTGTACCTGTTGACGTGTAAGACTTTATTAAAGGGAAGAAAGGTGCTCCATTTTTTTGGAGGGGAAAACAGATGCCAGGCTATGGGTCTACGTTCTAATACAGATTTAGAATGACTTCAAATCTAAATTCAGCATTTCTGAGGGACCCAATCCTGCAGTTACTTGATGTGCACAAGTAGCAGCTTTACTCACTCCTGCTTGGCTGAAGTCAGTGCAGCACTGGACGAACTGGGTAAGGCTCTGTCCCCAGTTCAGGACAGCACTTAAGCATGTGCTTGAAGCTCCCTCCTTTTCCAGTGGTCCTTCCCCCACCACGAGTGCTCTGCTGGCCTCTGCATGGTGTGTAGCTGCAGCATGAGGGCTGGAGCCCAGTCCCTGTGTAGGTGCTGATCCCTGAGCACTCCTGCCCTGCTGTGCTAGCTGATGTGACAAAGCTCCAAAACATGTGTCCTGTGATGATATTTCTTTACTTTTAAAACTTACCGAGGCAAAATAACTGACTTGCCACTAGGCCAGGTAATTACCCAGCCACCCCATGTTGTGCATGCCTCATCTTTTTAATATATTGTATAACGCATTCACTTTTTAATTTTTTTTTTCTCTTCGCCTTCCCAAATTGTTGCTCTCTCTTGACACACCTCTGCTTGCTGTTTTTGTTACTGTGCTTGATCCCCCTCCCCGGCCCATGTCCATCATGTGCTCGCTGCCTGCTAATTAAGACTCAGCCAGCTGTCAGATCACTGAAGCGACCGCTCGAGGCAACCTTTGACCTGGTACTTGGACCTTTCACCTTCTCGCTTTGCACGTAACCATCTTAATCTGCATGAAAGCCTTCTGCTCTTGGTCTGTGGTGTTAGTGCCTGGGGAGACTGCCCATCCCAGCCAGAAATGCTCAGTGTGCGTTCAGACATGCCAATCCTGTGCCCCACATACCATCCATTAACGTCTGAGCTTTGCCTCCTGAAGCCTAGATGTGTTTTGGAGACAATGAATAATCTCGGGGGGAGGCAGCTCTGGCTTTTGAAGTGTTTTTCCAAACACTGGCAGCTTTGGAGTCACAAGATGCAATGTTTGAGGGAGAATTTAAGCATTTAGCTCATTAGGTCTGCAGTGTGCTCTAAATGCCAGAGGACTGCGTGGTTACAGGACAGATCCAGTAACTTTTCTTTGTATTCCCAACATCACAGCCTTGCCTGGCAGTGCCATGCTGGTAACTGCCCTGCACAAGAGCATTCTGTGAATGAGCACAACTGAGATTTAGGGGCAAGAGGGCTAAACAGCATCCTTGGGGATCTGTGCTAGGAACTGAAGCAGGTGCAGTGTGGGACTTGGCTCATGCATTGGGTAACCTGGGGAGGTGGCTGGCCCTTCAGCTGGCTCTGTCTGTGGTTCATTCCCCATTCCCCAGTGGGATAATGTCACCAAAGGGACCTTGCTCTGGATGTGTTTTGCTTCAGTCTCAGGCATGGAATCTGCTCCCTGAGCTTCTGCCTGTCCTCATATATGCTGTCTTTGGTTGTTTTATGACTCAATATGTTTTACTTGGCTTTATGATGCTCATAGTGAGGCAAAAGCCATACTCACAGTGCTGTCAGTCCTGGCTCCATAGAAGACAATGCCTCCCTGTTTTCCCAAAGGATAAGGGATACAATACATTTTAAAAGAAAGAGCTCCTGTTGCCCAGCTATAGCAGGGAGAGGGAAGAGTGGACACATAGGAGCTGTGAAACCATCAAGCTGATGTTGCTTCTCATTGCTAGAACTAAGGAGGAGAAGCTGATCTGCTCCCTTTCCTCTTCAGAGACTTATTTCTGGGTTTAAGTAGTCAAGAGGCTTCCTTATCAGAGTTTTAGGCAGCAACAGTAGGAAGCCTTGCTGGGGCCCAGCTTCTGGCAGCTGTGGTGGAATGATGCTGTGAATGGCATCACAGCCTCTTACTCGCTCTGCTCACGGCTGACACAGAGCCAGCACAGGCAGGACCTGCACAGCTGCCCTCTCCAAGGGCCACCACTCTGAGGAGACACAGTTTGGCAGAGAGTGGGAGAGCCCATAACTGCTCCCCCACTGAACAAACCCTCCAAGAGAAGCTGCTTGTAGGGAGTGCTCATGCTCTGACCCATCAAAGGTTGGCAGCCACTCGTTAGGATATGTCACCGCCTCTGAACCCTTCATGGGTGATAAGAGCATGTTTGGTCTTCCAAGGAAACTGCTCACTTGGCTTCTGCTGCTTGCCAGGGAACGGGTGCTACCTCTGCCCTCTCTCAGATAATTCTGTTTGTCATGCCTGGCAGCAGACCCAGCCCCTCCTTGCTGAGTGCAGAAGGGTAAAAGTGTGATCTGGTCCCAGGAGATAGAGATCTGAGGGGAAGTTTGAGGTGCAATTAAATTGTTTGTTGCAAAGATTTAATCCAGTTCTTGTCTTGTAAAAAATAACGAGAGGTTTGTTAACCAGCACGTGGGAAATTCTGACTTTAGGATGAAGTGTGTTTTTGTCTGTCAGTCTTGCTGAAGAATTGCTTTCCATGCCATGCAGAGCAGTGGCACAAGTCTCTTTGTTCAGATTCTCATTTGAGCAGGAATGTGGCTTTCCCAGCCTGAAAATGGGAGGCTGCCTGGCATTTAATTAGTGGAAATTGTTAGTTTGGATCAATGCAGGACTATCACATGGATTCTAAACTGACTTAACCCTTTCACCGGTGCAGATGGCCAGATCCTGTTGCAAAGGTTGCGTACCCATGTGTGCACACAAACACACAGGGAAAAAGTAATGTCAGAAAAAATTATTGTCCAAGAGCTGCTGCTGTAGTTGTGGTGGTCAGAGCTTGTCCAGAGGGAAAGCACAAGCAGCTGGATGAGGTAAACTCATCAAGTTCTTTACTAGGAGGGTTTAGTCTAATTCCTCTGCTGGAGTGTGACACAGGCTACAGAATTTGGTCGCTCGGAGTCTCTGTTGCCTTTTGTATATTCTGCTTGTAGGATTCCTTCAGAACCAGGACATGGTGCAAGAATGAAATGTTGTATCTCCTCGAGCTGCTACAATTCCTGCAGGTCCTGAGTGATACAAAAATTGTAGCCCATGTCAAATGAGACACGTTTGTTTTATCCTATGTCCCTGCCAGCTTCCCGTGCAGGAGCTGTAGGGGCCCAGCTTCATCATGTGCAATTTTAGATGCCTCTTCAAGGCATTATAGATGGACCTTTCAGTGAGCATGGTCCTGAGGCTCTTACCTCAGCACACAGGCTGGAAAAGGGCTGAAGCCAGATCATTCTGTCTCCTTGGGCCCTCCTACACCTTGGCATCTAAAATAAGATCAGTTGGCAACAGGAGGAGCCAATACATCTTCGTGTATCCTGTGGGAACACTCCTGCAGCTGCTGGGGTGGAGGGGTGACCCACAGGGCTGGATCAAACCAGAAGCAGATCAGGATGGGTTCCTTGCTCCCCTGCCCGCAGAGCCCATGTGAGAGCTGGACATCAGGTGGCACAGGAGCTGCTGCAGAGTGCCTGTTTCTTTACAACACTCTGGAAATGTTGCATTTATTTGTGTTTCTCCCCTTGTCTGCTGTTGAGAGAGCAATAGAGAGGCTGCTATAGTTTCTTTCTTTCCCTTGCTCCCAAGGGGCTGTAGCAGGCTAGGAGGGAGGGTGATGGGGTAGTCTGATGTGTCTTGACATCCCTGGGGCCTGCTGGTGTCTCCCTCTGACTGCACTGCTGGCTTTGGAATTGTCCTGTGATGTGCCAGGACAAGACAGCAAGGTCTCAAAGCCTTCAGCTGTTCTGCTCTTGGCGCTGCCATTGTGGGGTTTGGGGTGGTGACAGCCTTTGGCCAAGAAGCAGGGAGTCAAAAGTCCATTATGTGCCTGACACAGTTGCTTTGCTATAATTAGTACATTCTTCTTCTGAGGCAGATTTTGGAAGTGTCTGGAAAGGGTTATTTAGCAATTGGGTACCATAAGGAGCTTGAATTTAAGTAGCAAGGTCTTGAGTTGTTCTAAAGCTGTGAAACCTCTGTGATGTACATGAAACTACTCCAGACTGTGTAAGCTGCAGATCTGTCCCATGCCTGGAGGAACGTTCATGTAGCCATCATTAAATAGACAAGTTGTAGATAACAGGCAGATTTAACACAGATACCAATGAAAGCTTACCTAGAAATGAAAACTTATACATCATCCTAAAATATGGATCTTAAGTAAAAAATTTTGATGTCTGTGTCTGAGAATATTGTCCCATCTTTGACTGCTGTCTTTTGGTAGCAACCAGAAGAAATCTGGGAAAATTAAATCCTAGTGCTGAGAGTGGATGCCCACTAGCATAGGCAAAGGATGTGTGCATGTCTGAGGGCAGTTTTGCAAATGCAATTTCTTCTCATTTACTTTTTTAATATTAAAACCACCCAAAAGCAACCATGTGAGTAGAGATAGGATGGAGTAATGTTTTGCCTGGAAGTATGTTGCTTAACATTTCTCAGATGAGCAGTCTCCTATAGCAAATTAAAGTGAAACCTGTTTCTAGATAGCAACAAACTGTTGCAAGCTTTCACTTACATTCTGTTGTGTGTTGAACTTCATAACTCTTTAAAATCTCTTTACTTGTGTCCTTCCTTCCGAGTATTGTGTGTTTGTAGCTTTAACCCTTCATTAGCCAAACCTTCTCCATTACCTACCATTCATTTGTGACCTATTAAAATAAAAGTAGGAGTGATAACCCTATTTTTCAGCCATTGCTTTGCTACATGATACAGACTAACAACTAGTCAGAAATGACCTGATTCTGCATGACTTCCACGTGCGTAAATCTCATTGACGTCAATGGGAGTGTTACGTGCAAAAGGACTGCGGGGCATAATTAAAAAGGACCCTTTTCTATCACAATGTGGAGAAAAAAATGTGGTTTCTTACTTGGGTACAATGAAAAGCTGTAAATCATTAGAAACATTCCTGTCTCTTAAGAACCTGACATACTACTTTGCTGTTGAGACATGCTTGGATGAATGATGAGTAACTCACTGAGAAAAGTTCCTGAGTTGGGTTAATGCTTTTTACCAAGTCCGATCATGAAACAGGTTTGACGGGCTGGAAGAAGCCCGGTGGTGTGATAGAATGAAAAGAAGGGATTTGTCAATGGCTTTTTCCACTGTTAATAATGAGTGAGCAGAATTTGACTGATGTAGGCCACCTTCTCTAAAGTGGGATCTGGTCCAAATCTGCTGGTGGTGGGCTGTGCCTCTGGTGTGAGCGGTGGAGAATCAGGCCTGGTCTTGACCATGTTGCTCGGCCTCTCTACTAACAAGTGGAAATGCATTTTACTGTGAATGTAAAGTTATGTGTGTAATTGGCAACAGCTACAGCTTTACCATCTGGACACATGGGTTAGCTGCACAGTGTACACGCTTCCACACATGCACACATACATGTAGGCAGGTGTTGAACCAGAGGCAAGCATCCATTTTGTTTCCATGGCATTTGTTGCTTATGCTAATCTTCTTGGGTTTTAAATAGTCATCTACTATATTTTTCCTGTTTGTTTTGGGGTTTTTAATGCTTGTTGCCTGCAACTGCTCTTTGTAGCATCCTGTCCAGGTGATCACCTCTCCCCTTCCTTTTCCCAGTGCTTTTTTCTCCCTCTGTACCCAAGTCAGTCCTGCTGAAAAGCTCCTTAGCATCTCTCCTCTTTCTGGACTCTGCCCCTCCTCCTGGTGCATTTACTAACTGCTCACCTAGTGAAGCTGTTGTTTCACCTCCTACTTGTAGTGTGACTTAGCTGCTCTTCTCTTTCCTGTCTGGCTAAGTTGATAGAGTTGCAGGTGATTTGCAGCCAAGACCCCCTGTTATTTATTGCATGCTTGACCTACAGATCTGGGCCCCTTTATTTACTCCACTTGTCTTTAATGACTCCCTTATCCACAGGCCCTGCCGCCTGGTGCACTTCAACCTTTACCAAAGAGGCCAGCACTTGAAAAAAACAATGGTGCCACCACAGTCTTTAACCCAAGCGTTTTCCACTACCAACAGGCTCTAGCCAACATGCAGTTGCAACAGCCTACATTCATCCCTACAGGTAAGTGTCTCCTTGCTTTCCCATCATCATGGTTGTTTATTTTATGACCTTGGTGTTCAGCTAATGAGCAGTTTTGTAAGAGTCTTTAGCAAAAGAATATTGGTGTGTAGTTTCATGTTAAAAATGGATGAAAAATTAACATCTGTTGTTTGACTTTTTTCCCTTCACCTACTACAATGTAGAGCTTTTCACATGTAAAGATCCTTCTTAGCCCTTTTTGTGTGGTTTGGGGTTTTTTTTAAGCAGTCAAACTAAGAAAAATGTCTGCATGTTTCTTGAATTCATACTTTCTGTTTTTCCTCCTTATGGTTCAACTGGTTAATCCCAAATTAATTCTTTGACTCTTGTGTAGTGCTCTTTTGGACTCATGTTAAAATGTCTATAGACGTCTATGGCAGCTCTTTTGAGGCTGTAGGCACCTCCCTGAGCTTGTATCTCACTGACCTACATATTGCAGCAGCTGTGATGTTTATAGAGGGAATGGTTAGTCTTTAGTAAATACAAATTATATAATCCTCTTTAAAGGCATATATTTCCCTCTTCCTTGTCTTTTGACCAGTACAATACCCTAAGCTTTTTAAAAGCAATTTAACTCCCAGCTTTTATTGTACCTTTAAGGTCTCAGAGTTAAATTGAAAGATGCAGTTCAGTAATTCTTATAGAACTGGAAATATTAATATGGCAGATGTGACTGTCTTCTGACTGGCCAATTAACTGCAGCCAAATGGAAAACAAAACCTGCTTGGAGTGGAAAGTATTATAAGTGGCTGAATTAGGAATATTCCAGATAGCTCATATTTTAGTATCATTATTATCATTCAGAGTATTATAGGAAAATTAATGCCCTGTGTTTTTAATGTTTAATGCTGTATTTACTTGTCAGATAATACTTTAAAAAATACACAGAGTGTTTCTCTGGGCTGACCCCTGGAGGTGAACACACAGTAGACTTGCACCTTGGCACTGTTGTTCTTTGGAGTCAGGGGAAAAGCTTTAGAGACAATCTGGTCCTGAGAGCAAAGTGGAGTGTAGGTCCAGGGGGCAGGGACCTAAACCCTGTCCTTGTGTGGCCTTTCTGTTATGAGAGCCCTTGGAAACACTCAGAACTCAGCAGCTACCAAGATGTTTTTCCAGGGAAGCAGAATCTCATGCAGAGATGGAGTAGTAGCCTTTTACCTTGTGCTCTGCAAAACCTTGGAAAGGCTGGGCTGAGCTGACCTTCCCACAGCTCTGGAAGGTGCCAAGTGAAATACTTCTTCAGGAAAAATGGACACCTTGGGGAATGCCAAGTCCCCAGCTGGCTACACACTGCTCCTCCTCAAGGTCACAGTTGCCAAAGTTGACATAAGGACAGGCATTTCTCATGGAGCACCATAGATCAGCTGTGCCCAGCCCTCGCTGCGCTGGTACCGGGCTCACGGCAATGAAATTACACACAGGGCTGATCCATAACAGGGCTGCTTACTGGCACCTGCTCTGTCTGAAGACATTAATGCTGGGCAGAGCAGCAAATTTCCAGTCAGAGGACAGGTCTGTGATGAATTTATGTTACACATCAGGCTCCAGCTCTGGGCTCAGCCTTGGCAGTGCTCAGGAAGGCAAAGCAGAGAGATGGCATGTCGCAGCTCTCGCTGTGGGGAGGGAAGGGAGCTGTTGCTTTTCTTAGTATCTCCTGTTCAGTTGTTGAGAGATCAGCATCATGGGTTGCCATGGCAGGGGGGAGTCGGGCTGTCTCTTGAAAATGGCATCACCACTGCAATTTTTTCGAGTCCAGAAAAATAAATGCCTCTTTCAGCTTAAACTAGAGACTTTGAATCACGGTCCCTGGTCGCGGGAGTAAATTGCTTTTGGAAAGTCAATTTTAACATGAGTGTGACATTCTTCTAAGGGCAATTTGTTTTCTGTTGACACGATCAGAAAGAAATCAGCATACCCAATACCCAAAAAATCCCAAACAACCCTGATTTCTGGGATCAATCATATCATTTAATACCAAGGTGGGAGGAGTTTTTTCTCCACTATCCAAGAATTAAAGAATTAATTTGGTTTGCTATGATCTCTTTAAACTGAGTTTAAACTATTGATGTACCAATATGCAGAATCTGGTTGCATGTGCTTAAATACTGAATGCTGCAAAGAAAATACCTGCTTTTTAGTTAAAGTGATATCTAACACTGAAGCTTCACTAATGAAATATCCCTTTTGTTCATCTTTCCACGCTTCAATGCATGGTGTGCAGGGTCAGTTCTGTGCATGACACCCACTGCAAGCGTTGGTAGGTTTTTCTACACAAACTTCTCAACTTTTCCTAATCTGAAAGAGACTGCAAGTTAGTATGCATCAGTGAGAACCTGGGTGGCTGAGTGGTGTGACTGTCTATCTGCTGTCTTCTTTGAGGCTTAAATGGTTGTATCCCTTTTAATTTCTGTGCAGTGTTTCATGTGACTTACAATAAGAGAATCCAAGGTGATGTGTTCCCACCCCTATTTAGTTCTGCTTTAAAGACAAGAATCTGTCACTTAAATGTCTTTACAACCCATTTAAGTCATCTGACACAAGGAAATAGAAGTGGGAGGATCCTGTTGGCTTATTTTTGTTTTATTTTGTATCAAGCAACAGGCGGACTTAAGTTTGGATTTTTAGTTGTCCTTCTGAGGATATTTTAGGAGACTGGTTTAACAAGGTGCTCAGGAGGAGCACATCTGGGGTCAACCCCTCTGCCAGAGCAGGGTGCTGCTTGTAAAGCAAGAGAAGCAGGGTTTGGACCGTGGACTGGCTGGAGAGTCATCTCTGTAGAACAGTGTTAGGTGTGCAGATACAGGAGATCATAGGGAGGTACCACTGCAAGTGCACGTGGGATAAAGGGAGGCAGTGAGTATGTGCTCATTAGTGCTGCAGGGATCCACTCTGTTCAGGCTCAGCATCTGGGTCTTGATGAAACCTCTGCAGGCCTTTGAGGACCTTCTCCTCTTGTCTACAGCTGCTGGGCACAGCAGGGCAGGTGAAAGCTGAGCTTTCATCCTCTAGCCAAGGTTATGCAAGACTACCAGCATCCAGGTGTGTGCCTGCTTTAGCCAGAGGGAGAGAGGCAGGAGCCCTGGGGGGATGCAAAGCTTTCCAAGAGCAGGCCTGGAAGCTCTGGCATGAATGGCTTAAACACTCTGCTCTTGAACCTGCCTATCCCTGTAGTACAGGGAGGACACATTGCTTGCATGACAGGGAGCTGAGTCCCTCAAATGCACCTCTGCCTGTAGGAAACCCCAACCCACACGTTCCAACATCTCGTGGCCGGAGTGTTCCCAGCCACAGGCACACGCTCCTTCCCTGCTGGGGCTGGCCGTGGTTGCTGGGGTGGAGGGGAAGGCAAGTCTGCTTCCCCACCGCATGTTTGTGGGGATGGCTGGGCCTTCCAGGGGGCTCCTCGACCCCACAAGTCCCCCTTGGGTTTGGGGGATGCCCGTGTGTGCACCAGAGCATCCCTTCCAGCACTGTGCTCTGCGGGACGTGCAGCTTCAGGAGGCTGCCAAGCTCCCTGCTGCCGTGTTGTCCTTTCGGATGCTCTTCCTGCAAATTGTAGCTGTTCAGATGCATTTGTGTATTTTTCCCCTCTCTGTCCCTTCCCCTCTCCATCCCCCCACCCTGCAAGAGGGGAGTTTTGCCAAATCCTATAGAATTAGGGTGGAAAGGGAGCATGCTGAATTTGTACAGAGAGCTCAGTCTGCCAGCCGCTCGTTTGCCGTGCCTCCAGCTCTGTCCCGTGCCAAAACATTGTCCCTGCTAGAGAGAGGCGAGAAAACCTGGTGGAAGGGCTGCGGCAGCCGCTGCAAAGTGCATCATGTACCTCTGGTTGCTGGCGGGGACGGGGTGGGGAGGGAAGGGGACAAGCTTTCCCAGGCGGGCGGGAGGGTGCGCTTGCCAAAATGTCCCCACCCAAAGGAACGTGCACTGGCTGTGTCTAACTCCCCACGGGTGCGAGCTGACGTGGGCTTTTGCTAGCACACCCATCCTCTCCCCCCTTTGGAAATTTGGCCCTCGGAGTCTAATACATCATTGTTCTGCTTATAAATGTACTAAGTGTTGAGAATGTTTTGGTTTTTTCCTTAATTATAATTGTAATTGGCTTTTCCCCTTCTCTCTTGTTTATTTTTTTTCCCAACGCTGTCTTGCTTTGCACTGTGATTGCATGCTGCGCCCCGATGTGTCCTTCATGACGATGTCACATGGCTTGTTGCTGTGATTCCTGCCACGCCCCCAAATCCACCACATATTGCCATGGTTACATAAAACCAACCAAACAAACAAAATATATATACGCTCCACCCTCCTGTATGTCGCTTCCATGGTTCCCTTCCGAAAGTGCCCATGATGCACGGTGCTACGCCCACCACTGTGTCTGCAGCAACAACTCCTGCCACCAGCGTCCCCTTCGCTGCAACAGCTACCGCCAATCAGGTTTGGCCCTTTCAATGGCTTTCTTTCACGTGTTCAGATCTTGAGGACCGGGCGAGGGCTGGTCCCACAGATGCAGCGTGTGCGTGTGTGCGAGCGTGAGGCCGGGGATGGAGAGGGGCCGCTCCTGCCTGCCCGGCCGGAGCGTAGGGATGGGCGATTGGCAGGGCCGCAGGCTCTCCTCCAAAACCACACCTTCCCCGGCTCCTCAAAAACAACGGGCGGTGAATCTGCCGAGCGTAGAGTCACGCAACCCCTGCAGCGCTTCTGCTTTCAGTCTCAAGCAGAAATACCACCCTGAGCATCCTTCCCTATGGTATTTTGGCTTGTTCTCTCTGGACTGGAAAGTGGAAGTGGAAATATAAAGTGGCTTCCCCCCACCACCACAAAATTGGGCTCTGAAAACTACCAAAAAATCCCCAAACAACCAAAAAGCAAAAATCGGTGGTGAGACTGTGAAGTGTACAGTTTTTTTTATGCCAATAGCATGTCACCCATCCCTACAGAGAGGACTCTGGATGTGCAGTACGTGCCATTGTAGCACTGCCATAAGTGTACAGGATTCCATGCATGTGTGCCAAGCCATAATTCTCTCCAGAACTTTCCTCTGAAGATACTGAGTGTGATGGCTGCTTCTGCACCAGTCCTGAACTGTATATGCACAACCTGTCCTAGTGATGCGTCCTGATAATTTGGTGTGACACAACTTCTCCCGGTTAGACCAGAGACATTTCAAACACTTTTCAAAAAATATTTCCCCCAGGACTAATTTTAGCGTTTTTATTTGTCATGCTCTCAGGTTTAGAGCTATTGCAAAGGAATGAGGGTGTCAGTTTGCTCTGTAGGAGGCTGTTATCCATGCTGAATACCAGTAATATCTCTGGGGGCATCCTCTAGGCTTTTGCTGGTGTGAGGTCATGAGGATTTCAGTAGGAATTTTGCCTGCATAAGTCCTAGGCAGTGTTTTACTGCTTGCAATAGGAATTGCCAGTCTTTTTCTGTGCTTTGTTGTTATTTTCAGGTAGAGCAGGTCTTACTCAGACTTGTATTGGTCATGAGAGGAAAGCAGAAATTGCTGTGCAGCGTTGCTCTGTGGCTGTGTGAGTCCTGTTTGAGCCAGATAGTTTCAGGGCATTTCTGTTTTACTTGTAGTCTATGGAGTCAAAATCCCAGTACAATCACCAGCTACTCCACAAGGCATCAGTAGTGGTGCAGCTACATTGTATTTAATGTGTAGCAAAATAAAGGCTTGGGAGTGGATCCTGTTTTATAAGACACTGATGTACATATTAATCTGATGCTGAAGACAGAATGAACAGCCTGATCTCAAGGCAATGTTTTAATGTGTTGTGTTCTTTGTTTTTTTTGCTGTAGATATCCCAGTTATCAGTAGATGAACTGAGTAGCAGCATGTTTGTTTCACAGATGTAGAAGTTCCCGATAGAACAGTAAGTTCCTTTTTGGTATTTCTCTTTATGGTGAATTGATTTGTACATGGGCACTGCATCCCTAAACACAGGGCTGGCTCAGGCAGAGGGACTGAGCCCATGGGACCCCATTGGCTTCATGCTCTGCTGACTCAATAGGAATTCAGCAGCTGCAGCACAGACACAGACCAGCCCTGTGGTTTATAACGAGTTTCCTGTGTCTCAGGTACCTGTGTTGTGGTGGTCACAGCCTCCCTGTGCATCCCCCAGTCCCATGGCTCTGTTTACAGGCTGCTCTTGCTCTGCACAGCTCCCAGCTGCCTGCAGATGCGTCAGGGATTTGCAGTGTTGATGGCAGAGACTGCTCTGGTAATGAGTCCGCTGAAAAGGTGTAACTTCTCTTTTGCTGTTAGTGACATATTTTCTTTCCTGGGGTAAGCAGGATTGGGTCAGCAGCAGCTGCTGTGCATCTGCAAGGCTGGCTCAGTCTGGGCAGAACTCTCTGCTGGTCAGCTGCAGAGAGGGCCTTGGCTCATGGTGGGTTGGAGACCAGAATGAATGTCATAAGCAACATAGTCTTCACCCCACCTGCAGATCCTGGGCTTCCCTGAGATGATAGTTTTCTCTGAGGGGAATGATGGAGGAATTTGTCCTTGGAGTTACAGAGTACTATTTCACGGCCATAGCAGCAGTGTCATTTTTCCATTGCTTTTCTTTGTGAATTTCAGCTGATGTTCATGAGCTAAAATCTCTGGGTAGTTTCAGTTCTTGACTGTGTTTTTTTTTACCTCAAGAAAGTTCAGCCAATTCAACAAGAGGTCTTTCTCAAAGCAGCCATTTAGTATATGCAGATATGCAAACCCATTTCTTCCTTAGGTCACATATTACAGGCAAGTCCTTAAATACTGGAAATTAATTTGGCAAGCAATTCAGTAATGATATCTATTAGCAATCAACAGAAACTACTTTCTCAGTGGTGGCCCTTATCTCTGCTGAACTTAATTAAATACCATATGTATACATGACCTGCTAACTGTGGCTGTGGACCCTGTTCATGAGGGGTGACACCAAGCTTATCCACATTAGTGAAAATGTTCAGTTTAGACTGTACTGCTGTTCCAAATGGCAGACAGACATGACATGTTAAGCCATTTCCATAACATGTGTAAACGAGCCTCTTGTACCTAATAAGGAGATCATTTGATTGGAAGAGCTTCATCTTGAATGTTTTCAGCATTTTTTCAGGAGACTTTCCCTCAGTGGGACTTTGGTAACTGAAACCCTCACTGCTCTGACAGATGTTTTTCTTTTCCTCCATGGTTGAAGTAGTCCTGGTAGCCAGGCTGATTGGTCTAGCTCTGCAGGAAATAAGTTGTTGGGTCCTTCAGTGGAGGTTTTTCATGAGTACATCACAAAGAGGCAATTTGCTCCCAGAAGAGGGTCCCCTGAGCACAGGGTTTCTGTATCAGTGTTTTATCTCTGGGCTCAGTAGCCTAAATCCTTAGGATCAGATTTAACGTGACTGTCTAAAGGAAACAAGAGCTAACACAGATCAGAGATTCCTTTGGCCCTCTCCTTAGCCACCCTCTACTTGGCATCCCATCCAAAAATCAAGACTATTATTTGTTCACCTCCCTCTTTCACTATTTGCCCTGTCATTGTGTGAAAGAGGGAGTCAAAAGTGCAGATTTAAGAGGATGCCAAGTGTGTTATTGGCAATTTCTCCCTACATCAGAAAATTAATGGAATAAAATGTCTGTCTGCAACACACTAATGACAACTTCTTGGGCAACACATTGAGGATGTAAATGTATTAGAATGACTTCTAAAATATAGATGTATTAACTTCTCACTATTTCTTTGTTGTTTTTTTCTTTCCCCTGCAGCAGACCATGTTGAAATTCTGAACAGTGAAATTATGGAGCACCAGGACTTCTTGGTGGGAAGCTGCGCATGGCCTTTCTGTATATATTCCCCTCTTCTATCATTCTCTACCACCTCTACAGTAAGCCTGTTGCAGCCTACATGTTAACCAAAAACTGATCAATGGGAATGTCAAAAAAAAAAAAGAAAAAAAAAGCACTATAGAAACAATTAACAAACAGCGCTCTGTTATATGAGATATACAAGTAGGAAATTATAATAGACTTTTATAACACATTACTTTAACACACTTAATCATTTTATGACTACCATCATGATAAGTGCATCTGCACAGCGGACTGTTGGTTTACTGTATACTATCGATGGATAAATGTTTGTCTTGTTTTTAAAGTGTTATCTTACTGTTTTGTTTACATCATAGTCTATTGATTTGTTTTAAAGTGTACATCATTATCAAGTATACTCAATACCATTTTTTCATTATTGTTATGTCTTAAGTTTTCATATACTGTAGGTTTTATGGGGTTTTGTTTGTTTTTTACTAAAAATGTTATTGTGGGAAACAGGAATTATGTGCTTGAAAAACACGACACAGAATGTTCTGCCCTTTGCTGGATTTTGCTGTTAATGTCAGCTAAAGTTGCTTATGTTAAATGCTCCTTTTATCATTTAAAACTTGCCTTCAGATAGTCTCCAAATTTTTAGTACAAGTGATGTGAAAAGACAGCTATCATTTTAGTCCAGTTCAGGGTTCTTCTTTCAATACAATGAGCTGATTCTGGAAACTTTTGGGGGAAAAAAACAAACACAAAAGCCCAGGCTCAGTAAGGGGACAGGAACAATTTGCTCAGACAGGGGTAAGCATCAAGGGATTTCTGCAGCTCTGTTGTCCATTGAAGTGCATTCTCAGCTGCAAACGGCGCACAATCTCTCTCGCTGTTCTCGTGGTGCAGTCAAAACAAACAACAAAAAAATGGTGGTGGAGTGAGACAGCTTCAGTTGGGCAAAAGCTCATTGCATTGGAGAGGAGCAGGTGCCAGCCGTGGCTGGGGAGGGCCCGGGGCCGTGGCTCAGCCCAGGCTGGGCAGCACCGAGCCCTGGGACTTGTCTCCACCAAGCATGCTGAAACATTTTGGCCTGAAATCTTATATGTGTCTCTTGTTGAAATTTTGTCAGCATGCCCCATTTATTTAATCACCATTTTCCATAAGTGGGTGATTATTTCCCCCATCCCTGTGATCTCTGGCCCTTTAAAGCAAACACAGCAGTAACAAAGCAGCAAAAAGCTCAGCATAAGCTTTCTGCTGAAGATAAACATTTGTCTTAATGGAGTTCCTGTAGAAGGTGCCACTGACCAAGTGGATTTATTTTGGCACCTTCTACTTGATCAAGAGCAATGTTTGTTGCACAACAAGGGCTAGTTCTCAATACCTCCTTTTCATACGCACGAATAAAACCATTTCAGCCCGTGCACCCTGGACAGCCCCGCCTGTCGTTATGCTGCGTTGCTGAACAATCTGGCTGCAGAAATGCATTTTGGTTGAGGATACTGCCAAATTCATCCCTATTATAGCTCTACAGTATCATTGGCATTATGGAAGAGGTGGATTTGCTGCTGTAAATTCACAAACTCCATACAGGGAGAAAGAGAATCAAGCAAGAGGCCAGCTCACAGTGTCTGGAGGGGTGACCACCCCGAGCTCAGAGTGGTCCTGTAGAGTGCCAAATTCAGACACCAGATTTTCTTCTCTTTTCCCAGTTCCTTGGCCTTGGTTTGATATTCCATGTTCCCCCTCCTGCAGTATGAGCACAGACAGTTTGCTGGATGTGTATCTCCATGGGCCACGAGTGATGGTGGCACACCCAGGGCACAGCCTGTGAGCCCAGGGCAGGCTCTGACCATCTGCCCATGGAGACTCACTCATAGCACGAAAATTTGAGGAGCCCAGCTCAAGAAAGCTTTGAGGAATCTTTTTGTTCAATTCAGCAGACTTTGAACCAAACCCTGATAGAAAGGGGATAAAAACATACCCCCCAAACCTCCTTTATGGACCCTGAGTTTTGATAGTCGCTTGTGTCCGTGGATGTTCCCCAGCCATCTGTGCTCACAAGCAGAGGGGTGAAATCAGTGACTCTCATTTGTATTGGTGACCACATACCTGTTCTTTTCACCACTGTGTTTCTGTTTCCCGAAACCATAACATTGTTAGTGGAAAAAGTGGATTTGAGTACTTCCTGTTTGAAATTATTTGTGTATCAAAAATGGGTTTTGCACAACCTGTGCCAGTGCCTCAACAAAGAACAGAGCTGATCTTCTTAAGCCAGAAAGGATGCATTCAAGCTTGTATGGCTTTATGAGTTCAAGGAGGTTGAAATTTTTTCAGTGCTAAATGGATTTTTGTATATCTTGAAACTTTGATGTAACCTCCTATTTTATTTATCGACTTAAACATCTGGCATAGATGTGCATAGAATGTAAACCTAGAATACAGCTGTTTTCATGTCACATTTAAAGCACTGAAAAAAAAAGGCGTTTAAGGATTATTTTTTATTAAAGAGGTCCAATGAGGGATGTTCAGGGTAGTTATATTAGGTGCCACAACAGTTTTTATATTGCTGGCAAATTTAGAGTTAATTTGTAAATGAGTTTAAGGAAAGAAAAGCTTGAAGCACTAAACTTCACCAAATTCAAAACAATCTCGGCAAAAATGCCATTTTGAGGTAGCACTATTTAAACTAGTTGTGCAATGACTTGCTCTAATTTTCTTTGTTCAAGAAAGAAAAGAAAAAAAAACCAGTCGCCAGACTATAAATTTCCTAAATAGACTATTACAAAGTCACCGAGCTAGTTAGTGACTCTAAACAAATGTCATAAAAGCATGAATATCATCCTTTATTTGACAAGAGATGTATGTAAGTTTGTTTAAATCAATATAATTTTAGTGACATTTTTATAAGCTTCCCACTTTCCATGAACCTATATTTTTTATTTATCCAAAGTTATTTCTCTTTGTCCATTTCTCTCAGCCTTATGCAAACAATATGCAAGAAATGCTGAAACTTGGATAAAACGGGTCATGCAGAGGGAAAATGAAAGCTGAGATTGATCATTTTCACGAAAAAAGGTTGTTAGTAGTTTCAATAAAGAGTACTACTACTAAACTGTAACATAAGCAGACAATAAAAGAGGGATTTAAAATAAAATGGATTCATAAAACTATTAAGATTATTTTTGTTAAATACAGTGTTTTTAGTAATTTGGAACATGATTTCACAATCAGCCGTGTTTTTTAGTTGGAAATTTTTAGCTGATGATTTTTGACTGTGTATTTTTGCATCGCAACGTTCTAGAAGCCGTTACCTCCCCGGGCAGCCCGCGCCGGTTCCCGACGCGCTTCTCCCGCGGCGGCCGCGGCGCTGGGGCTGGGCTGGGGTCCTGCTGCTCCTCCCGCTGCTCCTCCCGCTGTCCCCTGCAGCGGGGACCCTGCGGGGCTGGCACCACAGCCGGGGGCACCTCGGTGGCACAGGTGGCCGGAGCAGGACACGGTGACGTCCCCTGGCCCGGCTGGGGCTGGCACTGGCGCGGTAGGAGTAGCTCTAGGACACGCCGGGTACACAAGGATTGAGAAACTGGAGTCCTCGTTTTGTTTATCCCTTGTACATTTCACAGACATGAAAATTGAAAAAGGTGAAATTTATGAGGAAAATCTAATTTCCCATTCCTGTTGAATGGATTTAGTTTGATATTGACCTGATTTTACCATGTGCCTGTTGAAGGCCTTAGAGTATATACTGTATGTTAAAGACTGTAATAACTTTAAAAAAAAATAGTTGATAGCCTAATCCAAATGTAAATAGAGCTACAACTCATTGTTACTAGGCTACAACGCATTAATTCATGTCATATATTTTCATTTCTCTACCATTAGTTTTTAAGGTTTTCATTATTGCTTTTTTTGATATCTTTAGTAACTAATGAATTTAATTTTGAAGGAGAGTTAGAGAAAGTTTAAAATTTTTAATACATGTATTCAGCCCATTTAGTTATATTCTAAACCAACACTGAAGCATGGTAAGGTATAGAATACAGTCCATAACTAGTTTGTATAGTTTACAGTTTAAGAACAAAATTAACTTTGTATGTAACTCCTACAATGATAGATTCATTGTTAACTAATTATATTAAGTTGTTGTTGCTATGGCAACAAAACTACAACATGGCTACCTTTGTATACATTATTTGTGAAATTTTCACATGTAAATTAAAAGTGATGTGTAACAGTATGAGCTTGTTAAAGGTACAGTTCGATACTGTCAGATAAAGATATGATTGAATATTTTTAAAATCCCAAAGTCCCATGTGAACGCTGAATTTGTGTCTTTAAGGTCACTTTTTCAGTCAAGAAGTTTACAACACATGGATTTAGAGTCAGGTTTTATAGCTTGTAGAAATTGTTGTGTGGCAAGGGTTATTCCACAGTATTTTCACTTGGGAAACACAGCAGCCTGTATTTACAGCGTAGTGACCGGTCTTGCTTTCATTTCACATCCATTCACACGGTGGCAATTCAGAATTAATCAGTTTCAGTACTGTAGCTTTGCCTGCAATTTTCTTTTCTCCAGGAATTGAACACTCACACGATTACGTTACGATCAGGGCTAAATAATTAAGCATATAACTATTTTAATACTAATTTATATTAGCAAAAACTGTACATAAGAAAAAAAATATTGTGGAATGACCCCGTAACAGTGTTGAAGATACAAATATGCTGCAGTTAAACTGATTCAGTTAGTGTACGAATGTGTGAGACACACCTTTTTTGCACTTATGTACATAGTCCACGAAAGAAATCCTTGGAACTTATTTTGAATATAAAAAGTCTGTAATAATACAGGAAAAGTTTGTAAAAGAGATAGGTATTACTAAGGCTTTGAAAAGGAGGAGTTTTTTGCTATAAAACTTATCTGAAAGCATGATGTTGCTTTGCTGTTGTAAAAGCTTTGTAGTTTGCCATAGCTTATTATACAGCAGACTGATAACAGGTCAGCTCCAACCTGCAGCACAGAGAATGGGAAACGGTGTGGAATTAATTAGTAAGGTCACTAGCAAAGATTCAAATTACTTTTTTTAATCAGCCTACATTTTCAAACACACCCTAGGTCATGTTTCTGATAGGTTGTATTCTCGGTGAATCCTATTAGGACTGGTAGGTCCGTGGCAGCACACACACATTTTTCCTAGCACCTAATCCTATTTCTGTCTTGAAGTGTTTATCTGTGGGAGGTGACTGTCATTGTGGTGAGTGTTTTAAATCTCAGAGTGAATTTGAAATGTCACAACTTCTTGATTTTTATTTTTTTTTAACCTTTTGGGGCAAGGTAACAAAACGGAAGGAGCTGGTGAACCATAGATGGGCAGGGATGGGTTGGGATTGTCTGGGACCAGTTCTTTCTGCTGTGTGACAGCCATGGTGTGATTTGAAAGGCACAAGGTAGTGCTGCTGGGACAAGGAGGTGGAGGCTGGTGGCAGTGTGGCCAGTTGGGTGCTCCAGGCTGGGACTAACAAGCCCCTTTGAGTTGCCACCAAAGGAGAGCAAAGCTGTGGGTCCTCAGTGAGCAGCCTCTTGCTCCTCTTTGTGTTGGTACTGCTGGGACTCTGCAGTGCTGGGGGATTTTGGAGCAGCTGAAGTGCCTGTGTTGACCCATTTATTTTTGATTGGAACAAGTTTTGGTTTTTGTTGGATTTTTTTTACGTTCTTTTTTTTTTTTCTGCAAAACCCAAGCCCCAGTTTTGCTTCAGAAAAGTAACTGGTTTTGCCATGAGCCTGGTCCTGACTCGAGCAGTGAGGGGCAAGTCCCCCAGAGCAGAACTGGTGGGAAGTGGCATCCGATGTGACTGTCAGCCTTTGCTGGATGCCCCAGGGCTGGGGGCTGAGCTGCTGCTGCCAAGCACAAGAGCTGTTCCTTGGCCAGCATTCCCAACCCCTGGCAATGCCAGTTGTGCCCAGCCTGCCCACTCTGCACCACAGTGCTGTGCAAGTGGTGGTTTGCTGAATTGGAACAGCCCCAGGGTCTTTAAAATGAGGAAAAATCAGATGTTGCTTCTCTCCATGGTGTTATGTAATAACCTAGATTTTAATACAAAATAATCAGCTAGTTCAAGCCACCACACGATAATGGCTTCCCTTTGCCATCATCAGTTTCTATAATCAAGTTCTTTCTCATTTCTAGGATTATGAGAGAAAAAATATTTTGCACTATGTGAAATGAATCATAGCTGGTCAAACTTTGTCGGGGTATGAGCATGATCATGACAACACTGCTAAAATCTTTGCTAGTGATCTTTACTGACATCCTCTATCATCAAAAATAACTCTATATGCCTCTCAAAGGAGATATTTAAACATGCAAAATAACACAACTGTTAAATAAAATGAAGTTATTTTTCCAAACACACAACAGAGAGAATTACCTGACACCGAATTACAAGGTTCCAGTTCTTTATTACTGTACACAGATGCTATTTGATAGTGGTGGAAGCCAAATGATTTTGTTGCCATGGCTTTTGTATCCTAGCAGATGAGGGGATGATAAGACCATTCTTAGATTGGATTATGGGATTTTTTTTTTCTTTCCAATTAGCTTTGTTTTAATTTTTTTTTTTTAGATCATGAAAATGAACCGACTCCTCACCCTTTATTACATCACCTGACAAAAGATCACTATTTTTTTTTATAAATAGAGAATTGTATTTTAGGCAATCACTAAAATCAAAGAGAGAATGTTCTCCTAAATTGTCAATTTTTAATTTAAATATATAAAAACATTTATACTGTACTGTGTAAAGTAGATCTTTGAAGCACATTCTTCTTTTCATAGGCATTTCTGGTAAAACAATGTAAGGGAAACATTAGATATCAATTTAATGGAATAGTTTAGAAAATATATACAAATGATTACACTTAGCCCTGTGGAATTGTAAGAAATTAAAATATCATTGGATCCAGACAGGCGTAGGTTAATGCAGTATTTCAGTTCCATAACAGGATAGTTCATTCCCTCAACTGCTACCAACAGGGTGTACGCTTTGAATTTATGTTTCTTTTTGCCACATTATATTGCTGTAGTGCTTGTACGTGCTTTAGAAATGTGCATAATGCTACTCATTTTAGTATGTTACTTCTATATTGTTATTGTTTATTTTTTGATCTTTTAATAAAGTGTATAAAATTCTTGGTTATGTTTTTTATGGATCCATATCTACACATTAATAGGAGTTTACTTTAAAAACTTTTCAAGTTCCAGTTTATTAGTCCCAAACTTCAAAGATTCTGATGTAAAAATAATAACTAATGAATTTGAATCAATGTTATATCTGAAGTGTAGATCAACAGAATAAATTTCTTTCCAGAAAATACCTTCAGTATTTTGAATTCTGTAGCCAGTGCCTCCTTTTTACTGGATGCATTCGGCCTATCATATTAAAGTTACTAACACAAGACAGACATTTGTATTTTAGAAAAATAAAAAGTAAAACTTTCCAGATGCTGCCTTTTGGTTTCTCTCGTGCCTTAGACCTTTGGAGACACATGTGATGTGGTCTGCTTGGCTTGTGTTTTTCCATGCTTCCTTTCTGACCCTGTCTGTGATGCGATTAGAGAGGAGATCAGAGCTGTGCATTTGAAGATAACCATGAAGAATGAATCAACTCCCATTCAAAGGCCTGCAGCTTTTGTAGAACAGTGGTTTGTGTATTAATTTTTCTCTTTCAGCATTCGTGCCATTTTGAATGTCCCAGTGCAATAATACAGCAGTGAGCTCCCCTTTGGCAGCAGCCTGGATTCCCCAGCTCTCTTCCAAGTGCCCAGCTCATCCCGGGCTGCCTGGCCAGCACAAACTGGGGCTGCCTCTCACCATGGTCTGGAGCCACCCTGGCCGATCTGGGTCTGGGCTGCTGCAAGAGAAAATTGCTTCTTGATGAGCTTGTTTGTGCTTTCTGTAACATTATGTAGATTTAGATGTAAGAAAAACTGCTCAACAGTGAGGCCACCCTGGTCACCATCCTGTTACCAATAGTGCTGCGTCAGAGGGGCTTTCACCCCTCAACTGCCTCACCGTCACCACGTGCTCCACCAAGGCTTAAAGCTGGAGGCACCGGGCCAGGACACGTGGCTGTGCCAGGCCACAGTGTCACCCAGGCCAGGACACATGGCTGTGCCAGGCCACAGTGTCACCTGGCTCACGGGAGGCAGAGGACAGCGTCGGAGCCCCGAGGATGTGAGTAACTTCCCCAATGTGAGTAACTGCCCCAAGGACGTAACTGCCCTTGTGATGTAACTGCCCCAAGGACGTAACTGCCCCGAGGGTGTGAGTAACTGCCCCTGTGATGGGCGAGTGTCAGTGGCGGTGCAGCCTCAGCACCCGGGCGGCCGTGACGGGACATGGGACACGGGACACGGCTGTGACGGGTGAGCCTGGATGGTGCAGCCTGGTGCCAGCATGAGGGAGTCCCCTCTCAGCAGGGGAGGGATCCTTGGCTGTTTTCCCGAAGGAGTTTAAGAATTTGACTCCTGGCACTTGGGAGAGGGATTAGGATTGGGAGTTTGAGGATGTGTTTCAGGGGATGTGGGTGCAGTAGAGCTGCTCGGGGCAGGAGTGGTGGCCAGGGGAGGCTGGGCAGACACTGCTCAGTAGGACAAGCTGCTGACTTTGAGAACAGACAGACTGAGCCCAGGACAAATTATGTAACTGCTGCTTTTTCATCAGCCTGTTCCCCTGACTTATCTTTGCAGGTTAATTGACTCTATTTGTGTGTCAAGGCCACTTAGAGCTTTCTTCTATAAATGACTCCTGCCTCATCTGATGGCACAGTTAAATGTCTGAATTGTTTCTAAGATGAAAAAAAAGTGGAACTGAAACTTTTCTAGGCAGTTGTTGTGGAAGCATGGGATCTTTCCTGAATGGTTACTCATAATTTCTATTGCTAGCTTTGGTCTGACCTTCTTTCCATGCAGAATGGAGACAGGGGCTTTCAAGTGATGCATTTTATGGAGATTTGGGATGGGCTGGGCCTTGGCTGCCTGGAGACACCAGCTCTGCTCAGAAGCCTCCCCATGGAGGAGGTTGGGGCTTGGAGTCCCACACTAGAACTAAAAATTGAGGGTAATCCATCAACAAGAGACGTTAAATTGTGTTTCAAGGCCAAACAGCATCCTTGGGCCAGGGATGTGGGATTTTACCTGGGGTCCATTTGCAGAAGTTACAGGAGGAGCTGCTGCAAACTGCTTTATAGGTGGAGTTGGATGAAAGGATCTGACCAAAATTATTCATGATGCTCTATTTACAGCATGTGTCATTTTGAAGTCTTGCAGCACCTGGCCCATCTACTTTTTCACTGGGGCTTGTTTGTGCAGGAAAGTCAAGTTTCATACAAAAACCTCTTTTAGCTCTTTGGCTGTTGAAGCTTCAGTGGGGAACATGGGAAAAATTCAATTTTTCCAGACTTGCTCCACATTCAGATGGTCCAAAGCCAGTTTTTATTCAATCTGGTCTTAGTGCTGGATAAATAGATGATTTTTGATCTATTTATTATGAGAAATAAGAGAATGGAGAAAAGTTTGGCTAATCCCCAATGAGTTGTGGATCTAAAATATGCTCTCCAACACAAGCAGCCCACAGCAGGGGTTGTGTCAGAGTGCAGGGCAGTGTGAGGAGCAGCCTGCACCCTCTCACCTGTGCTCTGAGCTGTTACTGCAGACAATGGACTCAGGTGCCTCCTCCAGCCCAGGTGAGATGTGCCTTGAGCACATCTCTGAGATGGCAGCACTTGCTGTCCACAGACAGCTCAGAGGCCTCCCATGCTCAGTGAGTGGGCTGGGAGGCCTCTGAGCTCTCTGTGGACAGGGAGACAGAAAAAGCCACAGCCTGAAGGCCATGGGGGACAGGCTTGGAGGAGCAGCCACCCAGCTCTGATGGGTCACAGCAAGGCCTGGCTCAGTCAGAAGATGTTTGCTTTGCCCTTCCCTCCTCCTTTCGCCTTTTCAGGGCAGTGCTGCGAGTCTTTAGCACCACATGCCCTGGCATCTGCCCTGCTGTTCCCACTGCCCTTCCCCTGGATCGAATGTGTAAGCCCAGCCCCGAGGGGATGGCACTGACACCTCATCCCCTGCCTGAGGCAGGAGGCCCTGGCACAGTGCTGCTGCACCATTTCTCTCTTCACAGCCACAGCTGGGCTCCACAGAGGTATTTCTGCTTTGCTCCATGGCTGGTACAAATGATTTGCTGGTAAATGTTATCAGAGCCTTCCCAAGGGAGCTGCTGCCTCCCACCCTCGGCAGCCACTGCCTGCTCTGAGCCTGTGTCTGTAATCGATGCTGCTTCTGCTTTAATGCTTCACAGCACCAAGCCTCAGCCCATCTCCATGGCAGTGCTTCTGCTGCAGTTCTGCATGTCCTGTGCCCCCCATGGCCCCACCTGCCCCACAGCCCTGCCAGCCCCCAGTTTTGCCCCCACACCTGCAGCACAGTGCACCTGAATGTCTGGCAGGGCTGCCAGTGGTGAACAGCTCCTGGTGATCACATCAAGGGGCGCTGGGGGTGTTTTGGGCTGCATGTGGCTGCACCAAAGGAAAGGTGCTTGTGCTTTGTAAAGCTTCTGGAAAACTCTTGTTGAAGGAAACTGTGTTTTGCTTTCCCCCACAGAAGCCTGAATCAAAGCCATCAGCCACTTGCCCTGTGGGGTGAGCCTGCCTGACGGTCACACCCTGCTATTAAGGAGACACAGGATATTCCATCGCAGTTCTCAGAGCCATGTGTGGCTGTGCCAAGGCAGAGCAAATACAAAGGTAAGACCGTGTATTCTCTGGGGTGCAAGGTGCTGGTGGCCACCCACACCCCATGATGCTGGGGTGTGCAGAAGCAGCAGGTGCTGGCTCAGCAGCTCCCCTGTCTGGAGCATCCCTTGTGCTTTGGAAGCTGGATGTGCCCAGCCCTGCTGTCCTGGCTGTGTTGTGACCCCCAGTGAGGTTTGGGACAGGCAGGGCCTCAGCAGTGCTGGCAGCAGCAGGACGGGTGACGCACAGGTCACACATCACGATGCCACTTGTGCTATTGCATAAATCAAGGGGATTTGGGTGAGGGCAACGAGGGCAACTTGGGGCTCTGAGCTGGGGAGGATGAGGCCTTGGAAGATTTTAATTTTCTACAGTGAACAGTCTGAGGGTGGGGGCTGTGGCCACACTTGGACCAGTGGGGATAGACTGAGGGTAGCCCACGCTGAGGAGGGAGGTGGGCTGCAGTTCCCCCCACCAGGCTCTCGCCCCTCTGCCAGCTTTGCTCAATTATGGGAAATCCTTTAAGCTTTTGCATTAGTGCTGTATTTAGGTCTGCACTGTATTAGGGCTTGGCATAGGGAGCACAGTGAGATTTCTCACTTAATAAAGAATGTTTTAAAGGCATTTGTCACCGTGCCTGCTGCTGGGAGCCAGCTCTCTGGGCAGGCAGGGAGGGTGCTGGGGGAGGTGAGGGAGCTGGGCTGGCTCCAAGGCCTGCTGTGCTTGGCCCTGGCCAGGTCCCATCCCTGCCCCTGTGCTCCCCCGCTGAACATTGGAACAGAGAGTCCTGGTGTGCCCCATTACCCACCCAGCCAGGGGGTACCTCAGGTTGTGCATCCCAGGGCTGCAGCTGGTGACCTCCCCACCCCTCTGCATCAGCACAGCTGCTGGCAAAGCCCAGCCACCCTCCCGTGAGGCTGCAGGGCTGCTGTGCTGGCAGGGGGCCCATCCATCCTGCTGGCAGTAAATGTGTCATTGGTGGTGAGCAGGGATCATGAGTCACCAACGCCCACCCCAGCCAGCCTGGCCACTCCTGGCACTGGGCTGCAGAGCAGGAGCTGGGACAGATCTGCCTCCTCCTCTGCCTCTCCCACCTGCAGCCTCACCAGCCTGCCTCTTCCACAGGGCACCAAATGATGGGGTATCCCTCAGGCAGCGCTTACCTGGGGCTGAGGTGACAGTAACCCCCCGTGGACCAGTGTGGGGATGTGATGGTGCCCTCCCAGCCCTGCTCGCAGGTGTCTGACACTGCCTCAGCTCTACCCCTGGGTCTTGGACAGCTTGGCAAGGATGGGGCTGAGGGGGCTGCCTGAGGAAATGTGTGTCCCCTGGACTGTAAGTAGCTGAAGCTGGGGCTGGGCCAGCTCAGGGTCTGCTGCTGGGAGCCAGGAGGAGCCTCTGGACTCCCCTTTCAGTGTGGATTTTTCTTTTAATTTGGTAATTGTTCAGCCAACAGAGTATTAGATAGAGATTTTGAGCCTCTGGTGATGGGCTGTGGCAAATGGCCCACACTCTTGTGGAGGGCAAAGCTCAACCCTTGGCTTGAGGGCAAGTGAGGAGCCTCCTCTCCCTGCTCAGCCTCGTGAGTGACACTTCACCACTTGGATCCTTGTCCCCAAACTCCAACCCCTGCAGTTGTTGTGAGGGCCACAACCTGGAGAAAGCCTGGCTTCTGCATCAGCCCATGGCTGCTCATGAAGGACAGGAGAGAAGCTGTGCTGTGGCTCAAGTGACATCCCTAGGCAAGCCCAGTGTAGGTGCATGTGGCAGCCCCCTTGTTGGGGGCTCAGCTGGGAGCCCTGGCAGCTTCTTCCCTTTTCCCTCAGAGCTGCTGCATGAGCAGGAAAAGCAAAATTTTGTGGGATTGTTGTGGATCTGCTGCTGAACCAGGCCCCAGAGCAAAAGCCTCTCCCAAAACCACCACTGGGGTCCCCAGGGAGGGCCCCAACCCCAGAGAAAAATCATCAGACAGGGAAAGCTTTAATTTCCTTTCTGTCTTTGCCTTCTCCAGGGCCAGGCTTGATTATTCCTTTCAGCAACACAAAGTGCTAGAGAGGCTCAGCAGCCAGAGATCAATTTTCTCTGCTCTTGGTGCAATGTGTTTGTGCAGGGGGAAGTGGCTTTTTCCTTCCCTTCCCATTGTGCTGAGCCTTGGTGGGTGGCACCAGGGGCAGTGGCAGCTGCATTGCCAGAGGGAGGGTGGCAGGGAACGTGTGCCAGCCCTCACCTGGTGCTCTGCTGATGGAGGGTGTCAAAGCCTTTCACTCACAGCCATTGAAGAGCAAAGATATTGCTGGGAAAGAAACCCCAGCTTGTCTCAGACATCAGTATCACTCTGAGGCACAGTGCAGGGTGGGACTCTCCACTGCTGCCTCTGCTCCTGCTGTGACATCCCCTCTCATTCACCACTTGCTAATGGAGGACAACTTTCTTTCTAGGGAACATGCAAAAATTTGTCTCCACAGGAATAATATGCAAAGATCTCATGTTTAAGTGATTGGAGCATTGTGGCAGCACAAGGTATAAAGTCTGAACACAGAGGGATTCAAGATAGTTCTCAATTATGCAGACAAGATAAGGAAAAAAAATTTAGAGAATTTCAGAATTTTAAGATGATGGGAAAGAATTTGGCATGGGATTAAATATTAGGGAAAAGATTAGACCAGCAAAAAAGCAGATGAGAAAAGCCTGAGGGGTGAGGCAGATGGACCAGAGCAAGGAAAGCTGTCAGCCCACAGACAAGGACTGTGGATAAGGACTAACCAAGGGATGAGTCCTAGCACTGTCCCCACAGCATCCCAAGTCCACATTCCCACACTGGAGCTGTGGCACAAGGCAGAGGGAAGAGCATCCTCTCCCTGGCACTGGCATGGCTGGACTGGCTCAGGGGCTGCTGACAATGAGGTGCCCATGGCTGTGGATCAGTGAGGCAATGGATCAGTGAGGCAGTGAGCCCTCTGAGTGGTGGCTCAGCCCATGCAGGGCTGTTGGTCCATCTGTGCAGGGATGAAAAGTGCCTGCCTGGTCCTGGAGGCTGGGAGGGAGCACCAGCCTGGCAGAGTCACAGTTTGCTTCCACCAGCCACTGGTTTGATCCTTTTCAGACTGTGCAAATTAGGAAACTCTGAAACACCGAAGTGTCACACTGCAATGCCAGGCAGCAGCCCTTTGCTTCTTTAAGCAGAAATACAGCTGGGGTTTGGATCACCAGCTTTTATCCACAAAATGCTCAAGCAGTTCATAAACTGCAGAACAAAATACTAAAGACTGCAGGTAATTATGGCAGAGACCTCTGGAGTCCTCTCAGCATGAGGAGCCCCAGCAAAGCTGTCGATGGCTCCCACTGCTTCTGGTCCTGGCTAGCAAATATTAATTTTGGTTTTTTTCAAGTCGAGAAATTAACTGCTTTGCAACCCCATCTAATTTGAATACTCTAATTAAGTAGTTTCGGTGCTTTTCTCCTCCCAGGACTTTCCCTGGCCAACCACTTTAACCCCTTGGTTCCCAGGCTCCTGGAGCAGTCAGCCTCTGAGGTCTGCTGGTTTGGCTCCCTTGGATGATGATGATGATGATGATGGATGCCACATGTCATCCAGGCTGCAGATCTCCAGGGTGTTATGAAGACCCTTACTGGTGTCTGGATTGTCTCCAAGCAGCCAGGTGTTCTTTCCAGGAGAGCTGACAGGCTCTGGTGTGGAGGACACACAGCTCTGTCCCATCGGCCTCCCTTGACAGGAAAGCTGATCAAGTGTCTCATAATGAGCTCGCCGTGTTCCTGCTCTGCAATGCTTTGTTGGCTGCTGGCAAAGACAGCCTGGGGGGAAGCTCTGCCTGGCTCCCACTGCCCATGGCTCTGCCACTGCACTGCTATGGAAAGCCTTTCCCTCTGGCCTCAGGCTGATCTCTGGAGGCAGCTCATCCAAGATGTGCAGGGTGGCCATTTGGGGACATGTGCCAGGCACGGGGACTCTGCTGATGTGTTTGTGTGGCTGGGGAAAAGAGCTGGATGGGAAAGTGAGAGTCCTCAGCATGGGCAACAGGGCCATGCCTGGGAGATGGCCTGTGATATTCTGATTTGATATTCCATGACTCTAAATCAAGTGGGATGTGCCACCCTGCAGCATTTGGTGACAGTGGCACTGCCCACCTGGGAAGAATCTCCCACACCATGAAGCACCATGAGTGCTGCCAGACTCACATATTGTGCATCCCATGCACAATAAGGAAAGGGCCACCAGTATTCCTACAGAAATGTCCCCGTGTCACCCACCCAAGGCACTGGGGAGCCACGAGGACGAGGTGCTCGGCTGTCTCAGTGACACTGCCTGTCCAGGGCAGGGGACAGCACAAGGCAGGGGTGTTCTGGTCTCAGGTCACCGCACAACCTGGCAGTGCCCGCCCCGGGACCCGGCACGCTTTAATGAGCTCAGAGCCTGCATGGAGGAATTAACGACTCGGAATAATACTTGTCACTTCTCTGTGAGGAAATTGTCAAGTGAAAAGCAATTTACTGAAAAAGGAGGGAGGAAAGAAATGGTTTTGCTTATTAAGATCAACATCATATTAAAGTATTTTCTCAATACCCCATTTGGGTTGAATTTTACATTTTCTCTCTCTTGTTCTCACCAATGGGAGTAAAGCAGGGGGTTTCACTCTAATTAATTGTTGTCTGCTTCATTTGGCCAGCAAATTTCATGAGCAAGGTTACACATTTCTGTAGCATTTGAATTTCAAATGCTGCAGGAATATGATAAAAAAAGGAAAACACATGGAATTCTAAAAGCAAATGGAAACCTTTCTGTAAGACATCAGTTTAAAATTGTTTTATACTTACAAATCTTAAAAATATATATTGTCTGGGTATTTACCTTCCCCCTCCTTTCTTTTCATTTGGAGTTTAAAGCAACAGGTTTGGTTTTATGTATTCACTGTTGCCTTTTTTAGCCTTAAGGAGCTGTATTTTCAGTTTTACTCTACTGTGGGCTAGAAACTTTGAAATATGTATTTGTATTTCTATGAAGAGGCTGTCCCATGTGTTGATGATTTAACAAAGGCAAATCTGAGGACAGCCCTGCTCAGCTTTGCAGAAATTTGTGGAAGGTGGTACCCAAGGAGAGGGTGCTGTGCTGGCATCGTGTTGGGCGTGTGCAGGACAGGCCACTCTGAGAGCCAGGAGCTGCAGCTCGGTGTGAGCCCAACAGACCCAGAGAGCAAAAGCTGGAGGCGCTTCCAGGCACCGCAGAAAGGATTACAGCAGCTTGGACTGTGAAGGGCAATGAGGAGAGAGCTCATCTCGACGTCTGGAGAAAATAGGAAGAGGAATGACCCGTGAAAGCACATTGCTGGCTTCACCAGCACGGCCGGCTCACGTGGAGCAGTGACTCATCACCACCCAGAGACACAGAGATGCTGCTCCTGCGGGCAGGAGGTGCAGCATCAGAGGGGACAACCGGGAGAGAGGGCTGGTGGGGAGCTGAGGGGCTGCAGGCACTGACTGCGGCTGCCTGTGGTGCTGATAAGCACCAGGGCCAAGCTCTTCTAAATGGCTGGTGATCTGGTACCATGTCTGTGAGCCAGAGAGAGATGCTTCTCTCAGAAATCCCAACAGTCTCCTTGTTGTATCAATTATATTTCAGTGCAGCCCTACTTCTGCTTCAGAATTGGTAATTGCTTTGGAAAATATCCTTTACCTCTTTTGAAGCACCATCATGCTTGTTGTTGCAACTAAAGTAATGGCTAAAAGCTGAGGGATGGCAGAAAATCAGAAATTTCTGAGAAAGGTCCTCAGGATTTGCCTCTGAGTCATCTCTATATTGGCAGGAAAAGCTGGCAAAAAAGAAAAGCATCTCTGCAGGCTCTGAAACAGCCCCAGAATTAGGAGTCTGGGCCAGGTGGACACATTCAACCCCTAAGACACATTTTACTGGAACCTGACAGGGCTGGGATCAAAAGCTGTCATTGCGGTTATGTGACTGGTGTAACATGACCTCCTTGAATGAGCTGCATGTGAGAGCAGCCCCCGGTGCCCCAGTAGCCATTCGAGCCCTGAGGAGCTGGTCCTACCCTGCAGCTTCCCTGCTGAACACCATAAGGCACAATAAGTGGATTAGCAAAACCTCTGGAAGAGGCAGAGAAGAAAGGACACTGGGCCTTAAGCTGGTTTTGCATGTATTTACGCAAATGACGTCCCCAGCTAGATGGTAACTGAGGTGAAGCCTGGGCTATCCCTGCTGCAGCCTTCCTGCCAGGGGAGAGCCTGGTTTGCAGCTCGAGCAGACACAGGGAGTCAGAGCAGATCGATGATGGCAGCGGGGACAGCCCACCAGAGGTGGGGGCAGCCACACAGCACCCACACTGTGCCTGCAGTGGGGAGGCTTTGGCTGCTGGGGGGTGGTGCAGTCCCACCCTGGCATCCACAGGACATGTTCCAGACTCCTCACTCCATCCACGGCTTGCAGAGGCTCCTTTGTCACCTCTCGGGGTTCTGCTCCCAGTCCCACCTCCCTGCTGGGCACAGCACCAGGCAGGATTCATCTCTCGCATTGGTGAGATGGGGATTGCAATTATTCCTGGCCCTTGCTTGTGCCATCTGTCTGTTCCCTGAACATCCCTGCAGGATCTGTGTCTTAGCAGGTTAATTTAATAAGAGCCTGCTTTATTGTTGCTGGCTGCAGGCACAGCATAGAGCAGCTGAGTCCATCAACAGCACAGAGCTGCTCTGGCAGCAATCGAATCCTGCCCGGATGCTCATTTGGGAAGGTTGTTTTGCTGAGAAAGGGCAAACCCTCCTGGGGCAGCACGGAGGGCTGGGCCCTGCTCCTTTCTCCTTGGCAGGAGCTGTGGAGAAAGTGGCAGCAGAGATTAAATCAGGCCTTTGACCCGGGATGTGCCACACCTCAGGGGAGGGGATGGTGATAGCGTGGGAGTGGCAGAGGTGGTGTTGGCAGGAGGTGCCCTGCATGGCTGGCTCAGGGCTTGGCCATTTATGGCAGAAGCAGCTCTTCCCATCCAGACTTTCAAAACCTTTGACATCACCAGCTATTTTTGTGGCTCGGGATATGTGGTAGGGCACAAGGTGGTGAAAGAGCTGTGCAAACTGTTTAATGAAGGCAATGACTCGTCTTAAGGATAACAAACAACCTGGTGCACTTTGAGATTGGCCCTTTTTTCAGCTATAGGCATATATGCCCAGGTATAAAGTCCTGTGATTTGGGAAATAAATCTTGGCAATCCAAATCAATACTGGAGGAGGGAAAAAAATCCATTTTCCCAATCCTGTGTCCACCTGCTTGGACTTCCCCTCAGCCCAAGAGCGAGACATTGCTGGTTAAAGTCAATTGCACAAAAATATATTTGCCTTTTCTCCCACTGTGCTCTTTGCCCCTTCCTCTCCCGCAGCCATTCCTCCACCCATCACACACATAATGGACCAGCAGTGCCACAAAGACGTGCACATAATGAACCTAAGTGACCGTGTAATCTTATTATTGTCACCCTCATCCTCCCTTGCCCCTTTTCTCCCTCCCCCCATTTGTCACTGTCACCGATTGTGTCACGGTTAAAATTAGATGGGAAGCTCCTCTGGGAGCAACTGCGGCTTTCCTTTATCCCGAGCACCCTGAGTGCATTAAGGTACTTTGCAACAACTCGTGATTTCTAATGGGGTTAAAGTAGGAGGCAGCCTGTTTTAATGCTCACCTTTTTACATTTTCGAGCTGATTCACCAGCCACATGAAAATCTTCCATCCAGGCACGTCTGCCTCCTGCCAGCAATTCACTTGACAACACAATTCTGGAGGCAACAGTGAAGGAAGGAGAGGGCTTTTTACTTACATGTAATAAAGAAGAGTGAATCAAATTTGGTGTAACTTAAGTAAGATTTGTTCTGGAGGATAAAAGTCCTCATTGACCTTTTCCCATAATGGACATGTTCTCTTTATGGAAAGAAAGTGAATAAAATAAAGCTGTTTGTGAAAACAGCCACAAGCAGAGTCACCTCCTCAGTACCTTTGGATGGTTTTAGGCTTGGCCAGGAACTTTTCTATGGCTGCTGGATGCCCAGGAGAAACAAAACGCGGCAGCTGTGTCTGCCCTGGACTTCAATCAAACAGGTGATGCAAAGGGGAAAGGGACAAATCGAGCACTTCACACTGCCTGCTGAAATTCTGCAATAGGCAGGGAACAGCAGAAACAAATGTGTTTATATTGGAGGGGACCTTCTCCTACGGGTGAGAATCATCGAGTCGGGCCTGAAGCTACTGGGGGATTTTATTTTAGAGAGAAAACAGACGCTGATTCTTTTCAGTTGCTTGCTCTTAACAAGGGGGAGTTTCAGTGGCGGGGAAGCGGGGACGTCTCTGGTGCCGTGCTGACACCTGCTGTCAGCACTGCCGCGGGACTGCCGAGCCCGGCCCAGCTCCCCGAGCCCGGCCCGGCCCGCCCGGCCCGGCCCGGCCGGGAATCTCCGGCCGCTTCTGGGGGGATTTTCACGGAACGGGGAAAAGCGCGGGGCAGTGAGGTTTGGGCAGCTGTGGGAGTGTAAAGGCACGGGACGAATCTTGCAGGTGGAGGTAACACCTTTCACAGAATCCCGGAGTGGTTCGGGTTGGGAAGGACCTTAAAGGCGATCTGGTTTCAGCCCTGCCATGGATGGCCTCGGACGCTCCAGGGACTGGGGCAGCTTCTCTGCACAGCTTGTGCTGGGGGCTCACCACCCTGACAGTAAAGATTTTCTTCCTAATATCGAATCTAAACCTGCACTCTCAGTCAGCCCATTCATTCCCCCTTTCCTGTCACTACATGTATTTGGAAACAGCCCCTCGCTGTCTTTCCTGTAAAATCCCTTCAGGCACTGGAAGGGGCAATTAAGTCACACAGAAGCTTTCTCATCTCCAGGCTGAACAATCCCAATTCTCCCAGCCTTTCCTTATATTAGAGGTGCCCCATCCCTGTGATGAACTTGGTGACCCTCCTTGTCCCCTGCCCAGCGGGCTGCCAGGGATAAGAGCCGCGGTGCCGGTGTCCCACTCTCGACACCCGCCGGTGTCATATCCTGGGTCCCCTCTCCCGCGGTTCTCTTCCCGCAGGGGGTTGAGAGGAGTTTGTTATGGAGTTTGTTCAAGTTTGTTCAAGTTATCGAGTGCCGAGCGGGAGCTCGTGGAGGGACAACGCGGCGCTCACAGAGCCGCCCTCTGAGGGGCTGCGGCCGCCATGTCAGGCCGGCCATGTTGGGGGGCCGGGCAGGGACAGTGCCTCGGTGCCTCACCCAAATCTGTCCCCCGTCACAGCGCGGGTGCCTCGGTGCAACACTCAAACCTGTCCCCCATCACAGCGCGGGTGCCTCGGTGCCACACTCAAACCTGCCCCCCCGGGCGCAGTTCGGGCGCGCCGTGACGCAGCACGCCGGAAGTGAGCGGTGACGACGGGCGGGGCCGCCTCCGGTGCCTCAGCAAAACCCTTCCGGGTGGGGGTGGCCCTGGCGGGCGGGTCCCGCGGCCGAGGCGGCGATGGCGGGAGCGCGGCGGTGAAGGAGCGCAGCGGGGCCGGGGCCGCGCCGGGCGCTGACGGGGGTCTCGCTCCCCCCAGGACGGCGCGGGAGCAGTGGGGCCTCGCCCTTCACCTGAGGCGGGCCGGGGCTATGCGAGGGCCGCGGTGCCGCCTGCCCTAGGCCCGGGCCCGGCGGGGAACGGCGAGCGGGGCCCGATGCGGGAGTACAAGGTGGTGGTGCTGGGCAGCGGGGGGGTGGGGAAGTCCGCCCTGACGGTGCAGTTCGTCACCGGGACCTTCATCGAGAAGTACGACCCCACCATTGAGGACTTCTACCGCAAGGAGATCGAGGTGGACTCGTCCCCCTCGGTGCTGGAGATCCTGGACACGGCGGGCACCGAGCAGTTCGCCTCCATGCGCGACCTCTACATCAAGAACGGGCAGGGATTCATCCTCGTCTACAGCCTGGTCAACCAGCAGTCCTTCCAGGTAACCTCGCCCGGGGTCCCGTCCTCGGCTGGGGCCGGCCCTGCCCCGGGGAAGGCGCTGGGCCGAGGAGGAAGTTTTAGGGGTAGCCACGTGTGCGTGGAAAGCGCTTTATCTCCGAAGGGCCAAAAGTGTAAATGCCCAACTTGAAAGCGCGTTTACCAGCCCTGCTTCCTGATGGAAAACTGCTTGCTTTGCAGGTACTTATCAGGGTGCCACCATTGTTAAATCCCACGCAGTGCTGGAGAACAATGACTAGCTCCCACTTCCCCAACAGAAATCTCTTGGCAATCCCCCTTTGTGAAGAAATCACTCGATATTAAACCCGAGACTTCCCCTTCCAACCCCCTCTCCTTCCTAAAAGGCATGTTTCTGCAGTTGCTCTTGAAGAGAGTCTCATTGTTCTGCAGTTGTGACTTGTTAAGTGAGCTGCTATTTTCCGCTCCCTGCCCCCAAAATATATTCCTGTCCAGCACGAGCTCCGTGCTCTCACAGCGTAGGTGGAGTGCTGGAGAGGAGAGCTAGCTATACACGATCGTTTGTGGATCTGGATTTGATTTCTACTATTAAAACGCTTCCAAAAAAAAGGAAATGTCTCAGCTAGTAGTTGCTCTGAGCTGCCTGTAGAAGCGGGGCTTTGTTTTTGGGCAATAGGTGAGTTTAGCAGCACTCCGTGCAGCGCGGGGATTTGCAGCTCCTGCCTTGGCTGGGCTGCTGAGCTGGGTGTGTTCGAGCTGCTTGGCAAGACCGTGCACACCCCCACTGTTTGCTTCTGCTGAAGGCTAAACCTTATCTTAGCAGAGGCCCTGAAACAACCCTGTGCAAGCTGAAGACACGCTTATCTTTGGAAAACAACAGCAGTGACATTGGGATGCTTTTGCTCTCATTTTCACTGATTTTTGGGTTCCAGTGAGCCCTCATTATTCGAGGAATGGATGTGCAGTAATCCACCTTGTTAATATTTAATTATTCCCGTCTGTCTGTAGTGTTTGCTCTGAAGGCTGTAGGTGTAAACCTCTCTGCAGTTCTTTACACAGTGGTAACTTCAAACGCTGGGATTGCTTTGTCTCAGAACTATGCAAGAATTTGTAGTACTGATAGCAACTTAAAACACTCAGGGGGCAGAGCAGGCTGACTCAGACTTTCAAGTGTAAACGCCCCGTGTCGGCTCAGGCTTGAATAAATGCATCTCTAGGTAATAAAATCTCTTTACAACATCTAATTTGGTTACTTACATGTGATTAAATGTCTTCACAATGAATTATTCTAAGCATTCCAGGACTGAGAAGGCTTTATTTAAATTGATGGCTTTCTCAAACTGTAAACTAAGCACAAACTTCCTAAATGGTTGTGTAATGGCATGCCCCTGCTAGGGTTACAGGTCCTTAGACTTGAGACAGCTTCTTCAGAAAGCTGAAACCAGCCTTCAGAGCAGCAATGCCGTGTCCTCCTCTGGCTGAGACTGTCTGAGAGCACAGCAGTCACTTTCTGTTTGTGAAGGCACATAAAATTCTCTAAAGTGTGCATGCTTTTATAGAAAAGAAGAAGTAACTTAGTGGCAGGTAGTAAATTTTCTCTGAATTCTAGATTTGCGTGACTATGAGTTTAAAAAGCCTTCTGATGTGTTTTTAATGTTCAGCTGCATGTGAGGGTTATTAAAGTGTGTTTCTGCAGTGGTTGTGTGGAAGTTCCATGTGATCCCTTGCATGTACTAACCAGCTGGATTGTCTGACCAGGACATCAAGCCCATGAGGGACCAGATTGTCCGGGTGAAGAGATACGAGAAGGTTCCTCTGATCCTGGTGGGGAATAAAGTGGATCTGGAGTCGGAGAGGGAAGTCCCGTCTGCAGAAGGCAGAGCCCTGGCTCAGGAGTGGGGCTGTCCCTTCATGGAGACGTCAGCCAAGAGCAAAACAATGGTGGATGAACTGTTTGCTGAGATCGTCAGGCAAATGAACTATGCCTCCCTGCCTGAAAAACAAGATCAATGTTGTACAACTTGCATCGTCCAGTGAGAGAGATTAAGAAAAACCTCAACCATGGCCATACAGAGCAGGTTGGTGGAACAGTCATAACTAACTGAGGTGCCTAAACGTGGTGTTTCAGTAAAAGATAAAGGGATAAGGAGTCTGAAATGAGGCAGCCTTCCTCCAAAAGAGAAGGGAGCTTGTGCACATGGTTGAGTCAAATGGACTTCTCGTGTTACCTCAGCAGGGTTAGTCAGGGAATGCTGCATTTGCTTGCAGTAATTTTACAATGACACAAATTGAATGATCTCATCTGCACCTATTTTGACTGTTAGTGCTGTATTTGATGCTGTGTTATTCTGCATAAGTGCTTTGTGATGTTGCAGTGAGTTTATTCTTGTAGCTGGTATCTGAATTATTTTCCAGTAATGGGAGTTACCTTGGAGTTCAATGGGATTATTGTGACCAAGTTTCCCGGTAGTTTTATTGAGAAGACTTTGAGCTTGTTTGAAAGAAATAAAGTTCTGTAGTACAGAAACTGACAGTGCCCTTCTGCCTTATCAGTGGAATAAGTTTCTCTTGCAAAAGAACCACCCTGAGTGATGAGAAGTGGCTCAAAGCCCACATGTAATAGTCAAGGGCGTGCACAAAGTGCTCTTCATCTCAAATCTCCAGAGCAGAGAACACACTGTAAAATGGCTTCCCAATGCACAACTCTCCCAGTGGCTCACAAGAGGTGTGATGAGAGTTCAGTGTTCAGAGGGCCCTCTGTAAAGCTTCCCCTGTGTCAGGTGTTGCTTTAATTTTCATTTTTTTCCCTCCAGGACAGCTGCCTTTGGCCTTTCACATGTTTGGTCTTTTTCATCACCTTTTTCCTCCTGACTGTGAACGGGTCTGTCCCTCCCCAGTGTGCATTCCCATGAGGTGGTTCTGAGCCCCCACCACTCCTGTTTCCCCTGTAGCTGTTGCAGGTCTTGTTTCACCTCTGGCTCAGATCCATGTGCCTGCAAAGCACCCTTGGTGTGCTCTGTGTGCAGCCAGCTGGGCCCTCAGACCTCCAGTTGTCTGTTGGACCTTCACAAACAACTCGTGATCTCCGAGAGCAAGTGCAGGAATGAGGGAGGATGTAGAAACTCAGGGGAAGGAACTGCCCCTCCTGACAGCTGCACTGCTTGAGGCTCAGACTCCACTGCCATGGTAGTAACTTGCTTAACTCAAAGGAGCTTTTTGTGTCTGAGTGACAAGAGGGGAAAATAGGTTATTACTGGAAGCTTTGGACCATGTATCCTCTTTAATCTTGAGTGCAAGGTCAGAGTGAAGTCTCAGAGCTTCTCTTTGAGATTGTTATCAAGTGCTTTGTAAATATCAAATTTCAGGTACTCATGGCCCTAGCACTGTCATGCTACAGATAATACATGATGTTTTTATCTCCAGTTCTGTGAAATTAGGAAGGGCTGCTGTCACTGTGTAAGAGGTGTAAGTTTGAGATTTGCTTGTTGAAAGGTGAGCTTGTTGTTTTGGAGCAGAGGAAAATAAAAATCAAGTCTTTCATTGTACATTAATCACACCTGCAGAATCCATGGAGTTCTAGGAAGAAATGAATCTTAAGAAATTACTGCCTTTTTTTAAATTGAGTGCTGCAGGGGTAATATCCTGTATTGTGTATAGTAATGCAATGTTGCAGCTATTTCTAAGGCGGCTTCACTAACAAGATTATGTGGACTAGAAGTATCATGCCAAAGGATATGGCAATCCCCTGGGTTACTAATGGTTTGTCTTGTGCAGATTACTGTATTGAACTCTGACAAAATCGGGGCTTTCATCCTTGAAATTTAGAGTTCTGAAATTGATTCTTCTAAGGGAGGCTTTGAAACCTGCCTGCTTCTGGATTTAGCACTAAGTAGCACATTTAGTCTTACAGGTGAAATGGAAGAAGGGGCAGGGCCACGTTATTCCTTTGAATGATAACTTTTACCTCGATTTGGTGACTTCCTCAACATGTTCTTGCTTCAGAAGAAACATCTGTATTCTTATGTCTTTGTGAGGTCTTGAGACAGGGGATCTAAGCTTTTGTGATAGAGATTTCCTCTCCTTCCTTCTCCCTGGCTTAGACAATCACCCCAAGCCGTTAGCAGCAAACTGCTTCCTTGCTTCTGGGCAGTGCTGCCTCTGCCTAGTGTAGTCTCATCACCTGTGCCAAACAAGTCTTTCCTTCCTGATCCATTTCCTCTTCAGTCCAGTTCTCACCACGTCTGGAACTTTTTATTACTCATTCTGGCTTTTCACAGACTTCATGCTCTGTATATTTCATTTCAGGCTAACACTTTTGGGGTGCTTTCCTCTTCCTGGCTCCCACTCTATCCTTGTTCTTTGATTGAGTAGATGTAGGATCTCATTAACTTTATCATAAGCCTTTGCTGCTTGATAATTTCTGTCTGATGTGCTCTGGTAGGAGAGGTGCTGATGGTGTCTGGTGATAGCTCTAATCAGCTTTGTAATCCTGCTTATCTGTGATCCAGGAAACAATTGCTGCTTGTCAGACCTCTGCTTTAGGAGTGACCCCTCCTAGGTAAATTGAAACTGAGGAGGTAGAACCACCTCTCTGAAAACCTGTGGGCTTGAACTACAGCTGTGTCCTGGGATCATCATCATCTCTGAGTTCTGTCACCTGGCTGTGTCCAGGAAGAGTCTTGGGTGTGTCAGTTCACAGAGCAGTACATACGACAGTTTGTGCTCCTGCAGCTCTGGTGCCAGGAGGGCACCAGAGGGGTGGGGCTGGGTTTCTTTTCTGAGCCTAGCTTTGCCTGAGGCTGTTCCAATGTCAGTTTTAACGCTCAGGTACCACTTAACCTGAGCTCTTTTTGGTGCTGATACTTCTGCCTGTCTGTCAGCTATGATGTGTAGGTTCTTTCATGACACTTTTGAGAAGCATTTGCTAAACTGTTGTTCCAGTCAGCTGCCTTGGCTGAGATGGAGGATGGAACATAACTGCATAGTCAGGATAACCCTTAGTTCCTTTTAAAAATGTGTGTTGTTCTCACATCCTGTTTCCCACCTCCTCTTTTGTGTTTCTGCAGTGGTCTTCTGTAGTTTTGCCTTGTATTCAGAGATGGGAGAGTTCCAGGACTTGCTTTGTGTTCCTTGCTCCTTGAGTTTTCAGTATGACACTGTTTTGTGTTTTGAATTTTCTTTAAAGTGTGGTACTTGGTACAGTGGTTGTGCACTAAAGTCTTTCTGATACTAATAGGATTGGTAACACCTTAAAGGTTGGGATGAAAGACTGATTCTGGTTTCTGTCCCCTGTGTTCATGAGTAATTGATATTGGCAAGGGTGAAAGAAGAGGAATACTCTAGGAATAAAAACTGAAAGTGTTCTCTGTTCTGGTCTGTGTGGCTGTGCAACACAGACTCATTTATTATACTATATTGTCTAACTTCCCCTTCTCTCCTGCCTGCTCACAGAAGAGAGCAGAGAATGGTATAAAATATCACAGGCAAATGAAGCCAGGTGAGGTATCCTGTAGTGTTAATTTTAGTAACTAAACACAAATGGAAAGATGACAAATCTGAACTGGGAGGTCCCTAACCTGCAAATCCAAGGATGCTGAAGGGCCTGTGGAGGAAAATACCATTCATGCATTTTTCTGTTCTTACTATTCCCAGCAATTCTTTGCTGGCCACATTATGGAATGCTGGGTTTAGATGAAGTTTTTGGGGTGGATCTAATTCTGATAGGATGAGGAGCTACACTGTAAATGGTTTCCTCTTCTATGCTCTAAGCAAAGATAAAACATCTATTAAGCAGGTCTAATCCATCCCCGTTAGAAACTAAATGTTGGTTTGCTGCTTCTGACAGTACAGGGACTCTCTCTGTCTAAAACTTGTGGACCAGCAACAGTGTGTGGAGTGGGAGTGATCTTACCAGATTGAGAGAGAGTTGCTGTTAGTTGGAAAACACACAAACCAGCAAGAAAAACCTGGCTGTTGGTTCCTGTCAGGGCAGCAGTGCTGCTCCTGCTGCCAGCTAGGCAAGAGGGGGAACCCTGGCCATGTCAGAGCCCTCTGTGGTGACAGACTGTTAGCTGAGAGCAAATCAACAGCTGGAAAGAAATGGTGCAGTAGGAAACATAAGGTCCTGACTCATTTGGAGAAATTGAAGAATTGAGAAGGCTCCTCAAAATCCCTGAAAAGTCATGGATCAAGCTAGAGTGAAGTACGTGCACATACATATGACAGGTTTCTACAGACTTTGAGCTTCACCTGAGACTTTTAGGATATCTCTGTAGATAAATCCTGGGAGCTGCAAGCAAGTTATCTAAAAAGCAAAGATGGTTTGGTCACATATGTTGGTGTGTTTGATTGAGGATGGTGGTGTACAGCTCTGTCCCTGCTGAGGCTGTCTGAATGCTAAGGGGCTTTTTTTGGAGTCAGTTAGAGGGTCTGATTGCTGAGAGCACAGGTGTCAAAACTGAGTGAGGTGGTTCATCTGCCTGTTCTCAGAACTTGTGCTCAAGGCCCTCGCTGTGTGTTACTGGATATTACACATACACTAGGTCCTGCATTGGTGCATCTGTACAAGAGAACTTAAATTTCCCAGCTTTTTCAGATTTTTAGGTGCAATTTCCTATCCCACAGTAGCAGCTGTTACAAAGTGAATAGCAATAGGTTGTTACCTGCTTGCCTCCTGTATTATCAGAGTTAGTGGAGCATTTGGGAATGCTGCTGTGGAAAACAGTGCTTTGGAGCTCATGATGGAAAACTGGCCATTCCAGGCAGGGGAGGAGCCCTGTTCACTTTGGATATGTATTGAATCTGGCTTTCATTAGGTTTTTGTTTGTTTGTTTGTTTAAATTGCAGATAAAACTCAGAGGAAACTTGCACAGATGCTGCTTTGGAGAACTTTCAGCCCAGGTTGCAGAGCTGAGCCTTGGTAAACCTGTCTCTATTACAGCACATTGCCATACATCTAAGTGCATAAGGTTGGTGGCCTCCAGGATCCACACACCTTAATCAGAATGCTTAGCATGTTTACCATAAGTTTTAAAATCTGTTCTTTATCTATCAGTCCTTTTATAGCTTTCTAAGTTCATATAATGGCTAATATGCAAGAGTTCATTTTTAATATTTTAATTGATTTCTTTAATCAATTCTGAATTTGTATTTATTAAATACTTAAACTCAGTATTACCTACTCAATGCCTTTTAAAAGAAGAGAGTTTTAATGGAGAATAAGTTGAGCCTTAAACAAATGGTTACTTCTGTATATTACCTCGCATCAGTGCTTATTTCTATTTGCAAGGTTTTCTCCTACAATGTAGTTGGTCATTCTTTGAGACTTTTTGTTTACGTGTGACAGTGTCATGGAAAGATACTGAAGGCACTCTGTTGTATGGATGTAGTATCCCTTTTCTTGGCAAATGCAGCTGTGACAATGTGTTTGTAACTGGTCTGATTTGACAGTAGGGATTACTTGGAATGGCATAGAAAGTCTCCAGCTGATGTTTCTGGCAATCTCGGGTTTCTTAATTGAAAATGACAATTGTAGCATTGAAAAACAGCAGCACACTTTTCCTTCTACTGAGTTTCTAAACTTGTTTGTTTACAAATTGCTTCTCTATGCCTTTGAAAAGGGATAATGTATCCTTCAAAATGGGCTCTATGCCTACTCTGTCAGCTCAGCTTTGCCTGGCACAGTAAGAGACATCTAGTAGACCTCTGCATATGTAAATCTAATGCAAATAAGATCACTTTACATTTTATAGTTTCTAATATTTGTCTTTCTGAATAATATTTTAAAGCAATATTTGTTAAAATTTTTCTTGCACTGTCACAAATTGCTTTTTAGTTTGGTTTTTTTTCCCCAATAAACAAGTTTAATATTAGAGACAAGTTGGTGTAACAAGGGGAAAAGCACCAGGTTTCAGTGATACTAACTGCAAGCGTGCTTTAAACAGCCATTGCCTTCCTTATTGTTTACCTGATCAACATTTTCTCTGAATACTTGAAAATTTTAACAATAACACAGGTATAAAGAGCAGAATGAAAATGTACAAAGAACAGATGAAATCTTTTTGTTCACCTCTATTAACATGTTGCATACATGAGAGCTTTTTCTAGCAGTGGTTTAAAATGTGTAATTTTTTTTGCAGAAATTTAATAACTGCAGTTCACCTACTGCACCAAAGTTCTAGGTTTTTAGGAGCCCAGCTTTAGTCATTTGAACATGCTTCTAGAAATGTACATTCTTTCCCTGTAATAGTTAAATATCTATGAGAAAAGCTCCAGTAAAAGCAGTGATGGATATATGAGGTTAAGCAATTGAAAACTCACAAATTGTATTGTGGATGATGGCATTTAAAACAATAAAAGATCACCGGTACAGTATCTCAATATTAATGTGTTTTATTGGTAATAATGCAGGCTGACTACAATATTAGCAGAAATAAAGATGTGTCTACATTCAGTGTTGAATTTGAATCCTGAAAAGAAGAGGACAGGATTTCTGCCTGGTTATTAAAACACCTGATTCTTTTTCTGTGGGGTTACTTGAAATTTTTTTTCCTGTTTGTACAAACTTTATAAACAGGCTGAGGCTAATACTTAGGTTTGCACTTTAATATCAGAATTAAACCAAACCTTGTATTCAAACTAGACTTTTTTTTTAAGTGATGGTTGTTGATCATTTTGGTAGGTTGTAAGGAAGTAATAGGACATGAAAGTATTTCATAAAAATCCTAGTTTTCCTTTGTCTAAGAAGGAAAAAGTTGGTTGCTATTGATCAGTGGTTCATTCCTATGGGTAGTTTTCAAAGCAGTGTTCATTTTCATTGACCTCAGCAAAAAAAGAAAAAAAAAAAAAACCACAAAAAACAAACAAATGAAAAAAAAACCTTAAACTTGAACTAGCTTAGAGTGACAGGACTGGGAAAATGAGATGGTTTCTGCAGCACACTTCGGGGGGAAAAAGGGACCAAAAGTTTATTTAGGCTTCCTCAATAGTTTGCATGTGAAGTTGCTTATTAGAGTAAGAGGCTAATAATAAATGCAATATGTATTGTCTTTACTATGGCATCTGTTTAGGAGTTGTTCAAATCACTGCAGTAGGGCTCTACAAATAAAAATGTAACCTAACATCTTGTATCTAATGTACTGTATCTTTATCAGTGATAGGTGAAATCTGGAATAACAAGTGCAAAAATGGAACAATTACCTATAATGCTTTGTAAAAAGTTTTTTCCAGTAGAATTCATTCTTGTCATTTTGTAAGACAACCCTACAGTCCACCTGTTTGTAACTTTTTTAATAAAATAGATACCTGTATTACCAAACTGGGGTGAGTAGTCTGTGTTCAGTTTCTTCAAGAGTGGGCTGAACTGACAAGTTGCTGCTGCTTTTTATTTTGTGGGTCGTTTTTGAGGTCCTGGTTTTATTCTAAATGCAGTAACCACATCTGAATTGTCTTGAGTGAGTCCTGGTGTGGGGGAGCAGGGTGTACAGCTGTGCCCCAGCTGGGTGTAACAGTGTCGGGTGCTCTGAGGAGAGAGAAGGGGAGCAAGGGCTGTGCACCATCTTCCTGTGCAAGGCAGGCACTCCCTGAGCTGGGGGCCAGTTCAGAGCAGGCCCCTCACAGGCCAGTGTGATGGAGCTTTGGTCAAAAGAAATCTGTGTTTGTCTTGTGTGAGTCTGTAACACTCTTGTTTCCATGCAGGCTTTCTGTTTGTGAAGATGGCCACAAGTCCTGACATCACCTTGCAGTGTCTGTAGCTGCCCTCCAGCCAGAGCTGACATCTTCCCACCACCCTGGCAGAGTGAGTGCTCCTGGAGCTCTGCCACTGGAGAGGCACAAGATTTTTCCAGAAAAAAGTGCCTAAAGCTATTTGATAACAATTATCTTAAATGCTCAGTAAGAGCCCTGAATTTGCCAAGTCAATGATTGTCATCTGGGCCCTGTAACAAAAAGTGCATCTTCCTGAGAACATACAGTCTTGGCACTGACCTTTGGTACTGCATTTATAACTAAAGCTGTGCATTAATGGAAAATGTGATTTCAAGTTGAGAAAAAGTTGATACCGTGGTACCTTCAGTCCTCAGCAGTGTGTCAGCAGGCAAAACCACATAGCCTGCTCATCACCCCTCCTCTAGCTGAAGCAGCATTAGCCTTATCTTGTAGGTAGGTTTCTGTGCTGTTTCTTGTTCCTGCTCACACTTCCTCTGCTGCAACAGAGAAGTAGTTTCCATCTCGAGAGGAAAATGATAAAGAAGAGTAGGGTGTGCTTCTAGGTGATTTTAGGTGAGATGTCTGCTTCCCTAAGCTAGCTGAGATGTGTGATGCCCTGTTCTCATTAGTGTCACTGGGGGTGGGAGCTGACACTTTAGGATCTGTCTGCTTTGAGGTGTTACTGTTGGGTTCATTGCTGTGTGAGTCTGACTTCTTGTGTTGTTTAAAAGAAGTCAAAAGGCAGCAACACTACTCCCAATTCCTTATGGCAGTCAGTGTGACTGACTAAGGAAGCTGCTTCCTCTTTCCACTTGTAGGTTGGGAAGTGATGTCAGTTAAACCCCTGTGATTTACACCACTAGTTTGTTTCCAGGTGACAGTGTAATACAGGCTGGGTTGGGGATTTTAAGGAAGGACATAAGATTGTTATTTAAGCTATTATCTTTCAAAAGTCTTTGGTGCTGAGAATGAACTTGATTGTTGCTGCACAGACTTGTGTAGCATCCTTTGTTAAATAGATGTGGCAATGTCATGTTGCTCTGTTTGGTTTTGGGGCTGTTTATGTAGTGTTTCATGGCAGCTTTCTCTTTGGTCTACCAGGTCTTGCTCTACAGGTGCCTGCAGTGTCCTGTGCAGCCAGAGGACAGGGATGTCCCGCCAGAGCCATCAGAGAGCAGGAGCCAGCTGCAGCACTGGCCTGTCCCCACCCTGCTCCCCCAGCCAGCACGGGTGACACGTAACTGTGCCACTGCCCAGGGCAGGGCTGGGCCCTGCAGCCCGGCTGGGTGTGCAGGGGTGCACCCCACAGCCACACACACCCCACAGCCACACAAACCCCACAGCCACACAAACCCCACACTGGGCACAGAGACCCTGCCGGGGCGGAGGGTGAGCGCCGGCCACACCTCGTGTGGAGCTGCACGCTGGCATCTGCCCCGGGAGGCTGGGCTGTAATTACAGTGTGGAACTAGGTGGAAGTGTCTAGCCTTAATTAAAATGAGATCTGGGTTCCAGAGCAGTACATAGTGACCTGTGAGTTATCTGTGCTGGAAGGCAGCATCCTGGGCTGTGCTGGGGCTGGTGACTCACAGCTCACTCTGAGGAAATGCGAGCGGCTCCCGGCGCTGCGGGCGCTCTGTCAGGAGATGACGTGGCCCGATGTTCTGTGCTCTGAAAGTGAAATAATGTGGGTTTGGGGTGTTTTACATAGCCACTTTTATCTCTGCCTGGTCCATGCAGCTGCGAGGAGCACAGAAGGAGGACTCTGAGCTCGGTGCAGAGTTGATGTCCCGCTGGCAGCAGTGTGCTGGTGCTGCTGAGGGCTGTGCTGAGCTGGGCTGGCAGTGACCCTGCTGATTGCAGGATTGTAGGGGATGAAACTTGTTCTCTGTGCAAACAATGTATTTACTATGGAATCAGCTTTCTTGTCACTGGTGCTCTCCTTCAAAACCGTTTCTTCAAGTCCCTCCAAAGGCTCCGGAGCAATAACTGCAATAATTGATGGGAAAGAGTCTCTCATGTTGTAGGAACCTGTGAAATATTCACTAACAGGGGAGGCTTTACTGCTTGTTTGGTTTGTGGCATGTCTGTGCTCCTCCTGTCCAGCCCTTTTCTGCTGGTTCAGTCTGAGTGTGCTGTGAGCTCTCTTAGCAGTGCCTTACTTCCTACTAAGCACATTTCCAGTGATTAGGCTTGCATGGGATTTGAGACTCAGCGACACTGCCAGTCATGGGGTGACCTCAGTTGTTCTTTCCTGGGAAGAAAAATCATAACTGTGGCACTTCCCTCTTGGGGGCATGTGGGCAAGGGTGTGTTAGAGATGTGGAGGTGCTTGGACTTGCTTGGAATCAGATGCACCAGCATTGTAGAATAATTTTGAAATTGGACTTCTTGCATGTAAATAAATAGTGGACTAGAACTTAAATAACAAAGTTGAAAAATTCTTAGACTTATGAAAAGGATTAGTATTTCATACATTTGTGAGACTACAGTGTAACTTGTTCTCTCTTAAGGCTCATGCTTCTGCTAAAAGGTTTAATTGATTTATAACTGCAACTCAGTAAAGCAAACAATCAGCTTTCTGGGAAATTTCTGTTTTTTCCAGAAATTATTTTTCTCCTGCCGCGAGGCTGACTAATTCATACACTTTTATGTCCTTAGAAGATCTACATTGACATAATGTTTAAATTATTTGGTCAGCCCAGAAAAGAGAAAATACACTTGCTGTGTGTGACATTCCTGAAGGGCTACTTGTCTTTTTGGGAACTGGCAAGATAGGATGGTCAGTCATTGGCTTGAGATTCATCCTACTGGCCCCTTTTCTTCAAATTAATAATGATTTTGTAATCTCTAACAGCCTGGCTTCTGTGGGAAAACAAGAAGAATTTAACTGAATTTTCAGAAAGCTGATCTATGTTGGAAAAGAGAGAAAGCTGCTCACAGAGCACACGTAAGTTGCAGCTCTGTGGGGTGGTGAGGGATTTTCTGAGATGATTTTGGAATATATATCCTCACTGCTGGAGGAAGGAGTGTGTGAGGTGAGTGCAGCTCCTGCCTCTGGTGTTGGGCTGTCATGGGGCTCTCTGAAGTCCCTTGCAGGGACCACAGTCACATTACTGATGTCATTATTTTCCATTTGTTGTTCCAGGAATTAGCACAGCCTTGCCAAATGCTCTGGGTCTAATCTCAGTAATGCAGATGTTTTAATAGGTTAGAAGAAAGATTTTAGCTGCAGGGCCTGCCCATTATCAGGCTGTGGTTAGAAGTGCTTGGGTGTCCAGCTGCATTCCTTTCCTTTCAGCTGTCTCTGAAGTAGTTGTCAGCACAGGAGCATCCAAATGGCTCCCTCTTGGGGCCCACTTTAATAATCTGGAAAGGTTTTGTGAATGTACCCCTGAGATCTCGGGACAGTCACAATGTAGGAATGTTTCCTGGTTTTGGAAATATGTCTGTCTTGTAGCTGCCACCACCTGCCAGAAGGCCCTGGCAGAGAAGCCATGAAGTGGGGATCACCTCTGATCACTACAAAAGTACCAAGGTCCCAGATTCAGGTGCATACTGCTCTGTTCTCCTCCCCTGCCTGCTGTGAAGTGTGGCTTTGTCACACCTCTCCCTCTGCTGTGAGCTGTGAGTATTCCTGGAATCTGGTGTGCCCTGGTAGGACTGAAGTGTGATAAAGGTCTTTTGGGAAAGAAAAAAAGAGAAAAAAGGAGTGGGGGTAGAGGGGCTGCCTGGGAGGGAGGTGTTAATAAAACTCAGGATGAAGATCCATATGGTGGAATGGGTCTGATCCATTGGCCAGGAGGTACCTGGAGAACATGTGCTTTCTTTGTCTAGGTGTAATCAAGGCTTACTCAACCAGAGTCATTTGTCTTGAGCCAAAAAGGAAACCACATCTGTCATGGAAATAAGCAGCATAGTTCCTTAGAACTCTATCCTTCCCACTAGGATTCACCTGGCACTGCAGACTCCATTTGGCAGCTTCCTCACATGAAGCCATTGGCTGTAGGCTCCTTCCGGATGCTCAGCAAGTGGCCCAGCAATGTGTGAAAAAATAAAGGGCAGCAAAAAATAAAGGTACCAGCCCAGTGCTGTGCACTGCTCACAGGTGTGGTGAGGTGCTTCTCCCCAGGTGGAAATCACTGAATGCTGTGCAATGCCCAAGTCCTGGGAGGCATCAGTGCCCCTTTGATTCAATACATTTAAGAGGCTTTCTCTTGCTGCATAAATTGCTTTCTCATGTCTTTGAAGTGACCTGTTTGAATTAAACATCACAAAGTGCTTTTTATATAGCTGTGCCAACAACACAGTGCAACTGGCATATCAAAAATGAGATAAAGTGCTCTGGATATCACCAGAGTCAGGGCAGCATTTAGTTTCTTGCACAGTTTGTGCTGTCATTTGTATTTCCTCACAGCAAGCTGCCTCCTGCAATCCTGGTAATAGTTTTTACATAACGTGAAATCTGAAAAAGGAGGAAAGGTCAGCAATGCCCATGGGTGCATACTGGAAAGTGATTGCAGGAGTGACCTGCTCATCCCTGCACACCGAGTCCTCTCTGTGTCTGTTGCGGGGCACCACCGACACCACGAGAGGGAGCGTGGAGGCAGCGAGTGGCTCCTCCTGGATGGTCCGGCTCAGAGCAGGGCGGTGCTCCGGCCCTGGCGGCCAAACACAGCCTGAAAACAGAACAGAAATGGAAATAAATTCAGGTTTCGGGGCTTTGGGACTCCAAAGAATGTGTTGCACCTAGGATTAAGTTGTCTCAGGTGTCTGGAGTTGCAGTTGTGCTTGGTGTCTTTAGTGCATAATCGAGGTTATTTGGGATTTCCTGCTCTGTTATTGCTGGTAGATAAAAAGAGCCACTTACCTTAGCGGCTGAAGCTGAAATAAAAGTATAATCACAAGAATAAGATTTGCTTTAATTCTATGATTCCATGAGCATGAGAATAGGCACTAATTTTGCCTTGGGTGGGACTGGGGCAAAATGCTGCTGCATAATGTCACCTTCTGATATCAAAATGCTGCTCAGAGAAGTCTTATCCTGCAGTTGGAAGGTTATGGGTGAACCCCACCTAAATACAAAATAAAAAATGCAATTATTTCCATTTTCCCAGCAATTATTAATGAGTAATGAGTTTCAGCACACTGATGTCAGATTATTTATCTGATGGTTGGTAAGCAAAATTTGATGAAAATGGAAATGTATCATTGTTTATCATATTCAATAAATAGAACAGTTTTGAGGCAGAAGTTTTTAGAAGGGCAGGACATGGCAAGTTAGGTCTAACTGTTGAGATATGTTCAAGATATAATGTGGAGAAAATGTAAAACAATGATCACTGTTAAAAGGTTTAAAGGAAGGACCATGTACCTGGACTGTTCCCTACAGGTGTGTCTAAATCAACTCTAGTTTTTCCAGCCTGCTCCAGTGTTTTTTCTGCCTCACAATTTAAGGGTCTTTCCTAGGACCTCACTCAGATCTTCTCTGTAGTTTCTAGCAAACTCTTTATTTTCTCTTTATCTTGGGAATACAGCTGATCTGTTCTGGAGTGGCTCTGCATCAATCAGGTGATTGTTGTTCCTTTCTTCTCTTTTTAAGCTAAACAAACTCCATTTTTTCAGGCTTTGTGGGTTTTTTTCAAAATGCTTTTTAGGGGGTATATTTTATAAAAACTTTAAAGCAACTGTGTATAAGCTGGGAGCCCAGCTGAGAGTGAAGCCATTCCTCCTGGAAGGGCAGCAGGAATGTGGTAGGTACCCTATTCTGGATAGAAATGTCCCTGTTCACAGTGCTGGTGCCATGCCTTGGGTTCATTACCCAGCTGGGATAGCCTGGGTTGTGGGTCTGGAGCTGTTCAGAAGGATTTTGGCTGTGCCAGAGCTGCTGTCAGTAGTGCAGCCAAAAGCTGCATTGCTCTCTGGCCCTGCAGCTGGGGGAACTCTGGCTGGGTGGGGAGGGAGCGTGGATGTTCTCCTTGCAGCTCCAGCTGAGGAAGGAGAGATGAAATGTGAGTGTATGAAAGGTCACAGCTGACCAAAGTCCAGCTGGGTGAGTCCTGCCTGGCATTTCAAGTGTGCATTTCTGTCTGCTCAGCAACGAGCTGGGTGTGGGTTCTTGCCTCTTGGACTGTGGTGTTTGAAATCCCCTGGCTGGTCTCTATTCAATGACTTTATCTATACATCTCAATTTCCTTCCTCTGAACCATATTTGAAGATAAACATGACAAAGTCTAAGGGACAGCAATGCACAGTGATGCTGGGGCACCATGTCATGTCCCTTCTCTGCTGCAGTTTGTTCTCTCACAGCCTGCTCCTCTCTCAGGAGGCAGTGGGGACGGTTTGGGACATTTCCTTGCCCATCCCCAGCCCCAAACCAGGACAGCAGCTCTGCCCTGGCTGGCTCAGTGCCCAGTGACAGTGCTCACCCTTCCAGGAGGCTCTGCAGGGTGTAGCTGCAGTGCTCAGCTCTCTGCCCTGGCTCTGCCCTCGCTCCAGCACCGACAGGGAACAAAGGAGAAACACCCAAACATTTCTCCTTGGGAAAAGCGGCAACGGGGTTTGGGAGGAAGGAAACTTCTTGGTTCTTGCTCAGATGCACTCAGTGGAAGAAAATCCTTCCTGGGAGAACTGGTGCAACACAGGATGGTGCTAGCAGGGTCCAGAGTATTTAAAACCAAGGGCTGAGCAAGGAGCCCTGAAGCAGAACTCACTCCACCATGCTGCTGCTCAGGCCCCTCTGTGCTCTGGTGCTGCCGCTCGGGGTCCCCTCCCCACCTGCCACTATGGCTGTGCTTGCCCTTCATGGCTTCTGTGCTTTCCTGCTCCATTCTCACATTTTCCCTGCCCCTGCAGATAAGGAGGACATACATACCAGGCTGGACTGTGGCATTGGCTCAGGCCAGGAGCCAGAATTACTCCTGGTGCTCCCCTTGTGTGCTGCTCCAGCTGTCCCCCAAGTCACCTCCAGAAGAAGGAGACAGGTGGGGATGAAACAGGTTTCTCATCTGCTCAGACAGCAACAATCTCCAGGCCCAAGCAATCCTTGCTTGTCCCACATCTCTTCTTGCTGTCCTTTAGTATCCTATTCCAAAAAGCTCTTGTTAATGTAGTTTGATCCTGTTTGCTGTCTCCATGCTGTGTCCATGGATAGCTTTATAGGGTGGTCAGAGGTCCTGTCTGACCCAACACAGCCTTATTCCTTCATAGCAAGGTAGTGAAATAAACCCTTTTCTTCTGCCCACAGCCTGACTGGAAGGTGCCCAGCTTCCAACAGCATCTGTGGAGTCCAGGGATCAGTGCCCTGGCATGCCAGGAGAGCCTGTAGCAGGGAGACTTGGCTTCTTCTGGGCTTTGGGGCTCCTCTACTGCACCCCATACATCTCTCCTGCCAGCCCAGTGTCCCCACCGTGCTCCCAGTGCGGAGCTGTGCCTGTGATGTGAGAGCCACTCACAGGAGAGCTGCTCCTCTCCTTGTGCCCGTCAATATTTGACAGCACAAACATTTTAAGCTGCAGAGGGAGAGTGCACTCAGCCCCCCCAGATGGTTTGTACGTGGTGCTGCCCTTCTCCTGTGACACAAAGAGCTCAGAGCCCAGGGCCACGAGCAGAGCTGGGTTTGGTCCTTGATGTGGGGCTGGCACAGGGGCACAGCCATCCCCTCCTGGAGCACAATGGACTCAGCTGATTTGTGGAGCAGCTTCATGGGGAAAGGCAGGTTGGCTTTGATTTTGGTCTTGGTTAGCAGAAGACTTACACATTTTTCTGTGGATAAAGAGCTCTATTGTCTTTCTCTCTGCACCAGAGATGACAAGGTATCATGTTGCCCTGATGGCCTCTGTCTTGATATCATCAGGAATATTTGGGAAGTTTAAGAGAGGTCATGGCAAATGGTCTGGAGTGACTTACAGTGCAAGTTTCAGTAAGGGAGCACCAAGCAAAATCTCTGCAGCACTAAATGCGGTTTTTTTTTTGGTTTGCTGAGCCATGTTTCTATCACTCTGGGTCCCACAGGATCGTGTGTGGTTGTGACTTTTTCCAGCAGCAATAATGATCTCCTATGCCAGTCCAGTGCCTGCCTTTGGCACTGCTCAGTGCATTTATTTCTGAAAGGCGGGGCTCCTGCCCAAAGGTGCTTTCACCCAAAAGCTCAGTGAGATGGTCTCTGATGGGTGAGAGGAACCAGAGGGGTCAGAGAGCTCCTCATGCTCCTGCCCACCTGGGGCAGAGGAGCAGCACAGGCATCCCCAGGCACCCAGCACAGAGCAGCCTGGGCTGAGCTGGGCTCTGAGGGCGGCTCTGGCACTTCAGGAGGAGCTGATGAGTGGGGACGTGGGCTGTTCAGGTTTGAACTGGGAACCAGGGTGTCTCAAAGGCTTGTGAGACTTCACTAAGCTACTCAGCCAGGGTGTGAGCTGGGAATTAGGAGCAGGTTCTCCTCTGCCTCTCCAGGAAGGATTCACAACTGGTTTCAAGTCCAGTTGGAAACATTTTCCAGTCTCTGGTGAAGTACATCAGCCCATCCACACATCACTCAGTGGACAGGACATGATCTGCCCACCCCATGGAGCCAGCACAGCTGCCAGCAGCTGCTCTGCCAGTGCACCTTGACCAGAGCAGGGCAAGGGTGGCACTCACTGCTGGGTGACTTTGGCAGGGGAGATGCTCAGCTCTTCTCCCCTGGCCCATGGCACCAAGCGTGCGCTTGCTTTGCCCTCTCACTGCTCACCACCAGCTGTAAGAGCTGAGCTTTTATCTCAGCCCCATTACTGCCAATCTCCCCCCTATTAATACACCCATAATTCACAGGCAGAAAACATCTTTTATTGCAGTGGTGACATTTAAATCAAGGGAGGTATTGGTTTGTCAGGTTTTTTTTTTTAATTAGTTTTTAGTCAGTCAGCTCATTTGCTCCAGTCTCTGCTCCACATCTGTGAGTGCAGCCTTCTCCATCCAGCTGAGAGGGAATTATGTGTGCAAGAGGAGTCAGGGCTCCCTTCCCAGCTCCCAGCTCACACTGCTAGCACTGCCGTGCCTGCTGCACACCCAGCTGCCTGCCCGAGGATGCTGCACCTCAAAGTCCAGTTCCTGGATGATTCCCAGAAGATCTTTGTAGTTGATGTAAGTGGGTACCATATTCTTACTGATTTTTTTGGTGTTAATTATTAAATCGTTGCTGCTCTGAAGGATTGCATGGTCTCTGATAGATTCTTGTTTTCAGCTTTAAAAAAAAACCAGCAAACAAACCAGAAAACCAATCTCAAATACAAAATGAACCTTTCTAGAACTAATTAGTAAGTGGTTTTTGGTATCAATGTATTCCTGTGCTCCCCTGTTATTGGCATTATTTATGAAGAAGGAGGAATGGCTTTTACTTACCTGATGTGATCTTTAGTAAATCAGTTAAGTGATGGTGTTGAGTTCCCTCATTTGTCTGGCTGCCAGTGTAAACATTCAGCAAGGAAGAAAAGTCTGGGAACAGAATAAAAATAGCATATTTATCCAAGTTATCCCTGTTGAGAAACATCTGCACACATCTGCTCCTGGGCATTCAGCTGTAAAAGAAAACTATGTGGTTTTGTTAATAGCTGAGTAAAAAAACTCTGTCATATTTTCTGCATGGCAGTGTCCCACAACACATTGTGATTAATAATTCACATTTAACAAATGCTAGCTCTGAACTAGGTATAAAATATTAAGTATTAATATCTATGGTGTTAGATTTATGCATATGTGTATAGATAACTGAAAGCAGGTATGTCTTGTCTGTGTGTTAGAAGCATCTTTTTACAAGTGTGATTGCACATTTACTGTTGGTTAGTGTTTAATAATGACAGTAGCTAATTGAATTAGCTAATTCAAGTGGATTTGTTCTGGTACTTACCTGCATCTCCTCTGGGAGCAGAGTGTTTAATATAAAGTGGGGTTTTTTTCAAGTTCTGTTGCTTTTCTTCTGCTGCTCTCTTCTGTGGTTTATAGCACAGCCTGAGAACTGCTCTCTCAGATGCACAGCTCCATTTCTTTGTGACAGTATTTTGCACAAAAGAGGATTATAAAGCAATTCCATGCCTTGACACAGTATGGAAGTTGTTTGATTTAGTTTAATTAATCTATCCTAGTCCAGGAGTCAGCTTAAAAATGAGACTGGTCATTTTAAAATGCCTCCTTCTCCTCCCCCCATTGATTAGATCAGGTCATAGTGAGACACAATTCAAAAGATGCTTCTCCTACAATGTTGCTGAATTTTTTTCCACCTCTGTTTTCTTATTTGCTCAAAAGGCAGCACTATAGCTCTGCACGACATGTTATTGCAGCAAATAGCTTCCATTAGAGGAACTCCTGGTCATTTCCTTTTTTAGCATGGAATGGCATTGGAAACCCCTTTTAGGCATTTCATGCATTTGCTGCTGCTGTGTGGGTACAATAAATGAGTAGCTGAATTAGTGACTTCTCCAGTACAAAAGGAGTGCTTTGGGCTAAGTTTTGAGCAGATATTTTAAGCAACTCTTCCTAAACCCCTCCTGACTTTGGGAAGCTCTTTTGAATGAGGAGTACTTCAGTATAATGGGGGAGGGAAAGGACAAAAGAGGGAAAACACAGAGGGCTGACTGCCCCTGCACCTCACACAGTGTAAACATCTCTACCTGCCTCACGTGGGTGTCACAGCTGCTGGCATGTGCAGCAGGGTCTCCTTTCCAGGCTGCTTGCATGAGAACAAGTTCCTTTCCAGGTGCTGGATGCTGACCCAGGGAGCCTTCTGCCTCCGTCTGCATCGGCTGGGACCACTGAGTTCCCAGGATGTCCTTCAGCTGAGCTCTGGTTCCTGGGATAACGGGTCTGAGCCCTCGGGGCAGGGCAGAGAGGGGCTTGGCACATCTCTGAATGTCCCCACTGAATGTGCCCTCCCTGCTGAACACCCCATGGCTGGGCCTGGGGTGCTGTGGGCAAACCAAACAAGCCCAGAAAAACTCTCTGCTGAGGCTGAGTGAAGGACAGGGTCTCCTGTGCTCATCTGTTCCCTGTAAAGCTGGGAATCCCTTGCAGGAGGTGTGGGCCTGGTGGCAGAGAGGCAAGGGCACAGGGAGGCTGGTGGCTTTAGGTGCAGGACACTGTGCTGATAGGGCAGGCATCTCCCAAGGTGGTGGGAAAAAATCACACCAAATCCCACGAGGGATTTGCTCACCCCTAACCATTGGACTGGCTGTAGCAGCCTGTCCTATGGGAATGCTGCAGAAATGGGCTTTGCCTTTGGGCTGCAGGTGCTGCCAGAGTCCCTGTGGGGACATGGGGGTGTCTGTGTGTCCCCCGTGTGCTGCATGTGTTGCTGTCTGCCCCTGGAAGTGCCTCTGGCTCTCTGATTCTGCTCACAGTCCCAGATGCTTTCACTGAGGAGTGAAGGGCAAGTGCAGCCTCCCCTTTTCACCCTCTGCTCTGGGGTTTCTGCCTGTGGGTGCTCACCTGGCCCTGCCTCGTTCCCAGAGGAACCTGTGGGCTGGGACATGGCACAAACAGCCCCACATGCCATGGTTGTACCTTGCACAGTGCTCCCCCAGCACAGACCCCACTCCCCTCACTTGGTACAGGGCAGGGCTGATGCTGCTGAGCACCTCTGCACCCCAGGGCTTGAGGAAGCACTGGCCTCAGCATCCCAAAATCCAGGACAGGACACCTGCAAGCAGCACTCTACACGAGCAAGGCTCTGCTCCTCAAGCAGCCCCTGCAGCAGCAGGGCTGTGTCTCCCAGCAGGTTTTCCTGGGTTTGGGGCTGCTCCTGCCCCGTGGTGCCTGCCCTGGGCGCTGCTGGCCTTGGAGCAGAGTGGGTTGCTCCCAGCAGACATGTGGTAAGTAATAACCCAGTCAGAAATGCTTGTCTTTCCTGGCTGCCTGACAAAGGCCAAGGCCTTTCATGCTAGAAAATTCTAGCTTGGAAAAAAAACATTTATAATTTTTTTAATTACCCTTGTGATCCAGTAATTTTGAGGAGAGCTGGGAGTGCTGCAGAGCGAATGCTGTTATTATGCTATCACTTTTCTGCAGCCTTTCAGCACAGAGCCAGCAATTTCATCCCAGGAGAAGCCCTGAAAGGTGGTTATTAGTGTGCCTCACCAGCAGCAGCCAGGTCCCTCCCATCCCTGCTGGGGACAGCCACTGCCACAGGGAGCTGCAGCCTGTCTTCCCCTCCATCACCCAACATGTGATAATTTAGCAGCTGTCTAACCTGGCCTCTCTGCTCCAGCCTGCTTTTGCAATAACCATTACTTCTTTTTCCTCTGTTTTTCACAAGCTGATGAAGGCCTATCAGGGTTTTGTTGGGGTGGGTTGCTGCCATTTTAATTTTTGGTACTTTCTTGAGCATTTTCCAGAGTCAGGGGCCTCCTGGTTTGTTCTCCAGCCAGGTCATACAGCATGGCAACAAGTCAAGAAAACACCCCCCAAGTGTTTCTGTTTACTGGGAATAACTACAGCCTGGCCTCCCTTATCAGCATGTAGCACCACTTAATTCCTATTGCCAAAGCCCAGGGATGACTCAGAGCCCACGGCACAGGATCTCTGGCCCTGTTGCTGTTAATTACCATGACCCATAATAGCAGCTCAGCCCCAGCTGTTGGGACACAGACTCACTGCACAGGTTTGAGGGCTGCTCCCGTTTGCTCTGAATGAAGCACGTTGGCCATGGCTGTCCCTGGGTCAGGCAGGTGTTCATCCTGGGGTCACTCACTGGTTTGCCAGGGACAGAACTGCCCACACAGTGATAGTTGTGAACAGTGAGTCAAAACATGGTTTATTCTCTCTTGCTCTCCTTTCTGGTTTATGTTCCTTAATAAAGGAGAAGTGATGGGAAGGAATCTGATTTCCAAAAGAAGGGAGCACAGCATGCAGTTGTCCTGTTGTACATGCTGGAGCCAAGAGCATTTATTGAGTAAGATTCTGCTGCTGTGTGGTCAGGAAAGGGGTGCAGCAAGGGAGCTGAAACTTCTCCCCAACTCTCTGAAATCCCATCACTGCTGCTGTCAGCATTGCCTAACCTGCTGCTTCTGTGCTGTGTTTGTTTGCTAGCAAAAATCCTGTGGGAAAGGGCTCTTCAGCCTCACCTGCAGCCACCTGAACCTCGTGGAGAAGGAGTATTTTGGGCTGGAGTTTCACAGCCAGGCTGGGAACCAGGTGAGTGCAGCTGGCACTGCCTGCATGGCTGGGGATTGTCAGCACCTCTCTGAAATTCCAAATGGAAAATTAAATAGAAAGTTTTGCCATGATGGCAGGAAAACCCTGAGAATGGGAGTTAGGAGGGGAGCCACAAACCCCAGTGATATGTGCAGCTCATGGTCTGTCCATGGCCATCTGTGTGACACTTGTTGGATGCTGGCCAGCATCTTCATGCTGCATCCTTCCATGCTGCTGCTGCTGCTTTTATTCCCCTCTCTTGTGCCTTTTATTTACCCAGCTCTTCTTTGCCTTATTTCAGGTCTGGTTGGAACCACTAAAACCCATAACAAAGCAAGTGAAAAGTAAGTATTTCAATAATAGAATTCTTATAAATCATTACCAATGACAGTCTAGCACAGACACGTTCATGCAGCGTTGTTTCTGGGGGACAGGATCTCTGGCTTCCAGCACTTATCCAGGCTCATTTTAGAGGGTGAGGCTGGGCAGCCTTGTTTGCAAGGACACCTCAGTCCCTACAAAATCCCACAGAAATGCCACTGCCTTTGCAATCTGCTATCTGCACCGTTTTAGGCTGGAGCTGTTAATAATCTGACAGCTTGGCAGAGGAGCAGGGGTGGCTGAGTGCCTGTGTGGCCGTGCTGGCAGTGTGACAGGCACTGCTCCTGCTTGTCCTCCTTTTCCCTCTGCAGCTCAGGGTGGCCCAGGCACCTGCCTGAGGCAGGATCCCCCCTCTGCCCTCAGCTCCTCCCCAGCCCCACGGAGATGCTGCAGAGCCTGACCTGAGTCCAGGCCCAGCCTCCTGTGCCGTGGCCAGGACCAGGGTTCATTCAGTGCTGCTTTCAGGCCTCTTTCCAACCCCATGTTTTCCCCAAGCTGGGAGGTGACTGAGATCTTGGGGCCATGACCCCAGCCTTTGCCAAGGGGAGGCTGCAGAGCAGGGTTTGCATGAATCTCCCTGAAAGGGGAAAGTCTGATAAGGAGCATTCCCTTCCTGGGTGCACCACAAATGGAATTGTTACAGGCACCTATTTCCTTTACCTTCTGGCCTGTCCCTCTGAGCCATCCCAGGGTGTTCTGACAGTCAGTGCTTACATAATTGCCTCCCTCCCTTCACACATTTGGCCTTGGGCTTGGCTGCTTGTTGTCCCTCATCCCACAAAAAAACCCCTTTGCCCAGGCAGCCTCCTATGGAGCTGTGGCATCCCAAGTGCTTGGAGGGCTGAGTTTAACACACAGCCCCAGTGATGGCAATTACACCAAGGCTCTGGCCAGGCTCCCTGGCACCATTTCATGGAAACCCCCTCCAACAGGGATTTTTGCAATTTAAAGAATTGCTGGGACATTTTTCTCTTTAGTATTCTTTAGATATCCAAATCTCTGTTTGCATTCACTGGTGATACTGGGGGCCGGGGCACGCTGGTTTTGGGGGAGCAAGCTGTAGTCCCTGATTTGTAAGGGTCCAGATAATTTACTCTGTAGGGAGGCAGCATGTGTGAAGAGAGTTGTAAATGTTCTCAATAGACATGTAAAAGAAAACTTATGAAGATGTTGTGTTTTAAGATCCTAAGGAGGTTCTTTTCAAATTTATGGTGAAATTTTTCCCAGTGGACCCCGGCCACCTGAGAGAAGAACTGACCAGGTACAGTGCTCGTTTTATTCCTTTCTTACCACACAGTTCTGTGTTTTTGCAGTGTGTTAATTCTTTATCTTCATCCACCCCAGCTTGTCTGTGTGCAGTGGTTATCCTAAGTATTACTCTTTACAGAACAAAACCAGAGAATATCTTTTCTTGATCCTCTGTTTTTAAACACAATCCACTTGAAGGATCAGCTGTCTTATGAGGCTGCAATTTGTTTACTGCCAAATACTTTAACAGTTGGGCACAGAGTCTGACTGCTCAGTCTAGCTCCTGCCTCAAGCAGTGTTCTGAGAGAACAACTTTAGTTTTATTTTTAAAAATGACATTGTTAGCTTCTACAATTTTAGAGAAAGCATTGCAAACAGGGACTAAGTATAAAATAAAGACAGTGCTTATGCAGAACCTCAGCCCCAAGAGAGGCAAATGCCCTCCAAAACAGAAAGGAATGTTAATTTTGAAATCTACTAATGAGCATTTCACTGACAGGGATGTGCTGGTGCTACTGGTGCCCAGCTGCGTCCTTCTGCAGGGGCTGCATGCTCATCCTGTGACCCTGTGGATGTGCATCCCATGAGATACGGGAACAGGCATGGCCCTCACGGCTCAGCCCAGCACCCAGTTCGCCCAGGGATGCTCCTGTCCCCCTCCACAGGTACCTCTTCACCCTCCAGATCAAGAAGGACCTGGCCCAGGGGCGGCTGCCCTGCAGCGACAAGAGCGCCGCGCTGCTCGTCTCCCACCTGCTGCAGTGTAAGGGCAAGAGAGGCTGCAGGGCCAGGGGCCCTTCCCTGGGGATGGGCTTTGGCCGTGCAGCCAGGCCTCCCCTCTGCACCGACCCCTCACAGCCTAATCCCTGCTCTCCCTGTCCCCAAAGCCGAGCTGGGCGACTTCCACGAGGAGACAGACCAGCAGCACCTGGCCACACACAGGTACCTGCCCAACCAGGAGTACCTGGACAACAAGATCATGCACTACCACCGGAGACACAGGTAAGGGCTGCTCCACAACCCCCTATGGACCTCTGCTGACACGGCGCTCCCCTCAGCAGGCAGGGCTGGCAGTGGGATGGGTGTGATGCCAGCCTGTGCACCTACAAAACGTCTTTTTTCAGCCCATTTCAGCATCTCCCTTCTCACTCCTGTCCTTCCTCTGCCTTGTGTCTCCAGAGGGAAGACGCCGGCCGAGTCGGACGCTCAGCTGCTGGACGTGGCCAGGAAGCTGGAGATGTACGGGATCCGCCCCCACCCCGCCAGCGACGGCGAGGGGACACAGATCAACCTGGCCGTGACACACATGGGGGTGCTGGTGCTGAGGGTGAGCACAGATCAGATCAACCTGGCCATGACACACATGGGGGTGCTGGTGCTGAGGGTGAGCACAGATCAGATCAACCTGGCAGTGACACACATGGGGGTGCTGAGGGTGAGCACAGATCAGATCAACCTGGCAGTGACACACATGGGGGTGCTGGTGCTGAGGGTGAGCACAGATCAACCTGGCCATGACACACATGGGGATGCTGGTGCTGAGGGTGAGGGGACACAGATCAGCCTGGCAGTGACACACATGGGGGTGCTGGTGCTGAGGGTGAGGGGACACAGATCAGCCTGGCTGTGACACACATGGGGGTGCTGAGGGTGAGCACAGATCAACCTGGCCGTGACACACATGGGGGTGCTGGTGCTGAGGGTCAGCCCGGGGCTCAGGGGTGGCCTCTCCAGCTGGAGGTGCCCCTTCTCCCCTTTGAGCACCCCAAACTCTCCCAAACTCTCTCTTCCACAGGCCATGGGGGTGAAGGGGATGCTGTAGGACTCAGCCCCACCAGCCCTGCATGCCCCTGAACGTGCCCCAGCCCTGCTGGCCCTTGTCCCACGAGCGTGGTGGCCGTGTGAGCAGCACAGGTTCCACGGCTCTGTCACATGCGCTCGCTGTGTAATCTTCCAGTGAAAATAGCCCCCCACGTCTGTGCAATTACATAAGGCTGTAATCACGGCCCAGCTCTGCAGTAAATACAGACTTCCTCTCCGCTCCCACACCAGCTGATTTCAACCTGGGAACATCTTGTCACAGCAAAAAAACAAAAAAACAAAAAAACAAACCAACAAACCCAAACATAAAACCTAGCTGTGGGTCTGCTGTTGGTAATTAGTGCTGCCAGACCTGGTTATTTATTCAGAGCCATAAACACCCCTCATGCATGATTAGAGCATCTGTGAGCCCATTAAAATCTGGGCTCTTGCAGAAAGCTGAGAGGGTCCTGGTGCCACAGAGTGGAGTAATGTGAGTTTTCCTGGTTCTGCCATGTGGCTGCATCTAACCTTGTGCAAAATGATAACAGAGTAATTAATGTGTGCTTGCAGCCTGCTTAAGCCAGGTTTGAAGGTGTGGGGGTGAGCTGAGCACTGCTACACTTCCCAGCAAAGGAGGGGAGAATATTATTTATTTGGGGCACTGATTCTGCCTTAACTCATGTGATATTTGAGCTGGCACAGATAGGACTCCCTGCCTTAACATCTCTGAGTATTTTCTGTGGGTCCTGGACTTTTGCAAAGAGCTCCAGCAGGCAGAGTTAAGCCCTGAACCTCAATTTCTACTTGTAGAACCAGCTGATGGAGAGTCAAACACCAAACCCCAGCAGCTCCAGGAGCTGCATTGGAGTCTGATGCAGTGTCCTGTGAGCTCAGGCCTTGGCCCACTGCATTTCTGTATTTACAGGTTGCCCCATCCAGCTGTAATTGCTGTGTTTGTCCTTGCAGGGCAATACAAAGATCAACACCTTCAACTGGTCCAAAATTCGCAAACTGAGTTTCAAGAGGAAGCACTTTCTCATCAAGCTCCATGCGAACATCTCTGTAAGTACCACGCCACAGGCACTGCTGGGCTCGGGGGCAGACAGCTGTGGATGGAAGGTCAGCCACACAAAGTCCCCAGTTTTGAGTAAAATCCATTCCTGCTGCTCATGATGGTGCTCCTTCTTGAGGGCTACTCCTGTGTCCCCAGCCAGGTGACAGTGCAGTGCCTGGAGCCACTGGCAGCCCATACAACCCCTGGGGGATCAGGAGGGGCACATGGCAGAGCTTGTGCCGTGCTCCTGACCCCATCTCTGGCACACAGGCACTGTGCAAGGACACGCTGGAGTTCACCATGGCCAGCCGGGACACCTGCAAGGCCTTCTGGAAGACGTGTGTGGAGTACCACGCCTTCTTCAGGCTCTCTGAGGAGCCCAAGTCAAAGCCCAAAGCCCTTCTGTGCAGCAAAGGTTCCAGCTTCCGCTACAGGTAAATTCCCAGGGGAAACCCAACCTGCTGGGGCTGGGAAGGGCCTGGGGATGGCTCTGAGCCTTCCTTTTATGGCAGCCCTGTCTGAATCCGAGGGGGTGATAACAGCTACTTCTCCTGGAGAGCCCCCTGCCTCGGTCCTGCTGCATCCCCTCACAGGGGCACAAGGGCAGGGGCTGATGGTGCTGCTCATGTTTCTCCCTCCATGCTGCAGTGGCAGGACTCAGCGGCAGCTGCTGGAGCACGGGAGGAAGGCTAAGATGAAGAGCCTGCCCTTTGAGAGGTACCAGGGCATGGAGGGGGAGAGGTGCCTGAGGGGACTGGGGAGAGGGGAAGGACCCTCCTGGCCATCACCTACCCTTGTTCTTCTCCTGCAGGAAACACTACACATCCCGCTATGATGAGAGGCAGTGCCGCTCCTCCCCGGACCTCCTGACGGATGTATCAAAGCAGGTGAGCCCCCATGGCATCAGCAACAGCTCTGTGCCAGGGCCTTGGCATTGCTGCCCCAGCTGGGGCCAGACCCTCAGCTCTGGGTGCTCCCTTCCACCCTGCTCTGGGCATTCACCCCTCTCTGTGCCCTGCCCAGGTGGAGGAGCTGCGCCTGGCCTACGGCAGCCGAGGCTCCTACCACGCCAACGGCGTGCACGGCTCCGAGCCCACCCTGGACAGCCGGCGCCGCAGCTCCACCATGGAGGTGACCTTTGCTGCTGAGCTGGAGCGCTCCAAGCCCGAAGCATCCCCCACCTTCCTGCCCCACTCCAAGAGCTCGTCTGCCTTCCCCCTGCTCTACGCCGAGCTGGAGATGGAGCGGGCGTGGGAGCCCATTGACCTCTTTGGAGCCAGAAATCCCTTGACATCCTTCCGACCCCACCACCAGTTCGCTGGGAACAGCAAGAGCACCTCTGTGGGCAACATGCGGGAGGTGAGCGCCCGGCAGCTGGTGTACATGGATGTGCCCTGTCCCCTGCCTGTGGTGGCCCCGGCGCCCCCTGTGCTCTTCTATCTGGACAGGGCCCTGCAGCCCCCATGCCCTGCACTGGCCCCTGGTGAGGACACAGCAGGACCGGCCGGTGCAAGCGGCCCCACGGCAGCAAAACCCCCCCGGCAGAGCCCGAGCGGGGCCCAGGCTGGGCAGCTCCATGATGAGGCTGCAGGCACAGCCGTTGGCACGAGCATGGCGGGGGACAGCAGGTCCCTGGCTCGCCCCTTCGCTTATGGCCTTCAGGACCAGCCTCCCAAGCGCTCCTGGAGCCAGTCAGACATGAAAACCATCCGCTTCCCCTATGGCTCGGAGTTCAGGCCCCTGGGGCCGTGCCCTGCTCTCAGCAGTCGCAAAGGGGGTGTTTTCTGGCACGTCCCAGCCCAGCAAGGGCTGGCTCCGGGGCTGCGGCGCTGCCCCGAACGCTACCTGGGCAGCAGCACCGAGTCCAGCGACTCGGACCCGGAGCTGCTGGGCGCCGAGCACTGCTCCCGGTACGGCCGCGTGCTGCGCTCGCCCATGGCCCGCGTGCGGCTCTCCTCGGGCAGCCTCCAGCTGGATGAGGAGGATGAGGAGGTGTCCTTTGCCACCAGTGCTGCTGAGGAGAGGATTTCCAGAGGGGCCTCCAAGTATTTTACCTAGGTGCCTGACACCGGCCAGAGGAAGCGGAGGTGGCCGGTGCTGACCCAGGGTCAAAGAATGGTGACACTCTGTGTGCAGGTCTGCTTACAGCTTATGAAACATTGATGGGATCATTGTGTGAGTGCTCTTAGCTCTAGAGGATGTGTTAATGGACATCAGGGTGTGTTCAGAAGCATTCAGCCCCAGCACCACACTTTGAAGCTGGTTTGCCTCTGCCACACATCTTCAGAGGGAGGTCTTGCTTCAGCCAGAGATCTCCTAAAGCCCTGCTAAGGGAGAAAAACAGACTTCTCACAGAATAGCTTCAGCTGCTGCTTTTCCCAGCTGCAGGGAGGCACACTGGAGGGAAGGGTGTTTCAGGCCCTTTTGGAAAGCAGCAAGATCATGGGAGCCTGCTCCTGGAGCTGATGCCATGTGGACAGGACAAAACCCCAGCACAGAGCTCATCTCCTCCACCTGCCTCACCTCCTCCAGTGCTGCAGGGAGCAGCTGGCACTCAAAGGCAAGGCTCTGTGTGGCTGTCGCCTCCCTGGCCAGTTTAGAGGATTATCCTTCTCCAGAAATATCTCAGGAGTGCTTGTCAAGCTTTAGAAGCACCCCATGGTGAGCACTGGGAAGTGGGTTCACACACTCTAACTGTGCTTTGCTTAGGCACATCAGCCATCGCCTCCTGGCAGCACCGTGACAGCCCCAGTACCTCAGTGCTCTGCTTAAATCTGAGGGAGAGAGAGGGTAAGGGGGTTCTTTGGGGTCCTTTGCTTCTTCCCCCAATCTGTCCTCAGTTAAGCAGCATGGGAAAAAATATTTCAGGAGCAGGTAGGAATGGAACAAGCAGCTTCTTGGAAGTACTTTTATTTTAAAAACTTACTGTTACCCTAAACATACATGAAATCTACTCCGAAATCTTGAGAATGATGACACCTCTGTAAGATTTTATGGGGAGATCTTGGTAATTTTCTTTAAGAACAACCCTGTAAGTCTTTGTAGGACATGACTGTAAGCAGGGAGACAGCCCAGAAAATCCACGGTGGAAAAACAACTGCAGCCTGCTAGAAGGATTTCAGAAACACGGAAGCTGGGACAAAAAAGATAGATTAAAATGTAGAAAGAACCGGGCTTATGGGTCCTGCTCACTCTGCATGTTGCTGTCCTTTGTTTTAGAAGGTGGACAATAAAAAAGAGTTGTTCACACTGGAGTTTTGAGTTCCTCCTTCTGCCCTGTGAAATCTGCACCCCCAGTCCTGCAGGCACATCCTCAGCACACCTTGCCCTGTGCTTCCCAGCTCAGGAGCTTCCTCAGTCCTCCCAGGAGCTGGTTTCCCTCTCCTGCTCTGCAGCCTGGCCTCCTCTGTGCCTTTGCTGTCCCAGCAACTGGGGAGACTTGTGGAGATCCCTGAAGGCTGCTGAAAACAGCCACATTCTTGGTTGCTTGCCCAAAGAAATGCATTAGCCCAACAAGTGAGTACATTGTAAGGTTTGCTTCTGCTCTGAGTTACCCTGTGCTGAAGCTGGGAGCTGCAGTGATCCCTCACGCTGCTCTGGGACAATTTTCTACTGAAAAAAGGGATAATCTTTCTGCCTAGAGGGTTGTTTCTTCTCCATTCCCAAAGCTCTGCACCTTGGAAAGAGGAAGAATCACCACTCAGTACAACATTTAAGAATGGCAGTCTGTGGGCACAGTTTGGTAGAGGGTTAAAAAAAGCCAGTGTTTCAAACACAGGCTGCACACACAGCCCTGGGATACTCCACAATCACTGTTAGCTCCTCAAAGCATGTGGAGACACACCTTGAGCATGTCCCACCATGAGAGATCATTGTACAAACACCCTGCCCAAATCTTCAGGAACTGCCAGGGCTGGTCTTCAAGACTATGCTGGGAAAACAGCCTTGAGAGGGAGAAACAAGGGCTTGGGAACTATTTTTGGATTTTTCCATGGACTAGGGAGAACTGGGGCACAGTGTGGGCACTGTGCCTCAGCACATCCTACACATGGTCAACAATAGCAGAGGAACAAAGCAGCTCGTCAGCAAGTGACACAAATCAACATCTCTGAGCTAAATTCATTGCTAAAACCACTTTACTGACTAAAATTAAGGAATAATCCCAGTAAGCAGTGGCTGACTTGTCAAGGAATAACTGAAACAATCTTTGCCTAAGTCCTTCCCCTCACTCCCTGCTCAGCCCTATTCACCCTGGAGATAAGGACAACTATTTAAGTGATTTTGTTTCCCTAGGGAAGAAAACAAGGATGGAGAGAGGACGTGGAAAGATTTAGTTTGCTGGTGGTGAAAGACAAACAGCAGAACCTGGAAAATGTAAACTGTTCTAGTCCTTACACAAAGGATTATTGAAGGTCGGAAGGCACTGCAGCATCACAGTGGGAAAACATTAAGCTACTCAGGGCATTCAGATAGAAGTAACTGGTTTATATAAAACAGATAAAGGTTTAGACAAAATAGATAAAGCTGTGAAATAAGCCGACATACACACCTCTAAAACTTTGCCAAGAGGAAAAGAATCTTATTCCAGTGTTAAGTCATAAAACAGTGCAATAAAAATCAGACTTTTAACAATCACTAAACTCTGAGCAAATACATTAAAACCTACACTCTCCTATTCAGCTGTTGAAATTGCAAGGCAAGAGCAGGTGTGATGACACTAGAGCGCACAGAAATTAACAGAGGGGTCAAAGACCAAGGGCTTAAAGAATGGTTACATTGATAAAGGACTCATCTAGAACAAATACATTTCTCTATTCTGCAATTCTGACTACTTTGATAAGATTATTTCAGCAATTCTTCTCACCTACAGCAGGAAGCCTGGCAAACCAAAAGAGACAGAAGATGGTTCCTGCATGAATATTTGGATCTATCTTTCCGTTAGCTACCTGCCAGCAACAGAATACTGCTGATTAAGTTACACAGTTCATCAATAACTAAAACGTGGGAAAAAGACAGCTCATTTCTGGAATCAGCAATACAGATGCCCCTTCTTAGGAGCTACTTATATTCTTACTATGCACAGAGACTTCAGGCATATGCAGCACAACAAAAAAACCTTCTTGAATGGACTGTAATACAAGAGAATGAATCTGATTTGTACACATGTGGGGGAGATTTTTCCATGCTGTCCCATGAGGTAGGTATACATCCCACCCATTCCACAGAAAAAGAAGAGGCACTTATAGTTCAGCAACTTACTACCGTTTTATCTCAAATACGTCAGGTTCCAATTTCCCATGCCATTTGCTAACCCCACCTACCAAGAACTGTCTGTAAAGTTACACAGATTAAAGATCCTGTGTCAACAGGGTAGAGCCACCAGTTACAAAACTCAGGAGGAATTCCCATGAGCGCTCCCCTCAGACTGCCACAGGAAAAGAACACCTTAAGGGAAGTGACACGGAAGTAAAAACATGTTTTTAATTCTGAAAAATGTATATGGAGCTCCTTAAAATTAGATTTGTGTTGAGGCTGCTGAGGTGAAAGTTGAGAGAGCTGTGGCACAGCTGTGACACAGCTGCACTGCCAGCCAGGTCTGAGCTCACACATCCGAGTCTCCTCCCTAGGAAAGGAAGCAAAGTGGACCCTGGGACTGCTCCATCCATTCCCTGGGGCACAGCAGCTGGGACGTGTCCCCTGGCCAAGGACAGTGTGGGGTACCCAGGGCTTTGCAAAGCACCCAGGCAGGGAACACCTTTTTCCCAACTCGAGTCTGTGCCTGACATGTCCACACCTCTGCACAGCTGCTGAAATTCAGAATAAAATGATACACAACAGAACAAGCTCATGAAAGTTTACAGAACTTAAATATTTATTTTTAAACCATTTTAAACCCCCCAAAACATTGAAATAAGCTTCATCTATAAACAGATTTACAAGACTAACAACTACAGAAGCTAGAGGAGCACTACAATTTGTTTCTGTGATGCAGTTATTTTGTAAAGCTTCAGATCAACTGTATTTACAACTTTTGCTGCTTTTACATTTATAAAAATATTTATTTAATCCATAACATTATTGTTTTCAAAAACTATTTCCAGACTTTTTTCTCAGATATAAATTCTAATTGAATTTCAGTTATATAGCAGATGAAAGTTTTAAACAGAAACTTTTTTTTAAAATTAAAACAAGGAGTTAAAAGTAATTTTTTTTACAGTGTAGGCACCATTGAAAATAATTGTCCTTGGCATATCTAACCACCATCTCTCACAAGTGTCCTTTATATAAAAACGATGTAATGGCAACATTTGACGAAAAATGCAGTATTTACTTGCACACCATTACTTTTTCAATATTTGGCAGATATATTTCAGATTCTTTAAAATGACTTTTGTGCAAAAACAAAATGTGCAGGTCTGAACCATAAAATAAACACACCCAGCCTTTATCAAAAATAAATTTACACCAACAGTTCCACAGCTAAGTACTGAAAAACAACCCCAGTTCAAAACTTCAGCATAATATACATACTGGGTTGAAAAAGGGAAAAAACCAAATCAAAACAAAACAACAGAAGAGATTACCCATCTAGCAGTACCATAAATATATAACTGAAAGCAACTTTATAGTCTTACCTACTTTTTATGAAAAAAATCACTCCGTACTGCACAGTACTACCTTTTTGTGAAAGAATATCTATAACTCAGTTATTTGCATATTAACTGGTAAATACATATTTAAAATACACTTTCAGAAAATTATAAACAAATGATGTTGATGTACTGTATTTAATGTATTTCAGAACAAAAATGTGTATAAATATCTTACAGGAGAAACAACACCACCACACAGAACGCTGGTGTTACACCGATACCTGCGGGTGAGGTATGTAACATGCGACGCTCGGCTTCTCTGGCTCCCTTCCACCCAGGCATGTAGACTCAGAGGAAAAAAAATTAAATTAAGTTAAATTGGACTTCAGGTTTTGTCCATTATTGCCGAAAGCCCCACCCCCTCAACTGTATTGCTCTAAATTTTCCTACCATGATGATATAAGATTGAGTTACTACTTCAAAACCTGTTCTAAAAGGTAATACACAGACTGTACATCAGGATAGACCTGTTGCTACATATCACCTGCAAACTATTGCCATATTGCTCTCAAATATATTTAATCATAGAGCTGCCTAAAATACTGTACCAATTTAGAATTAAAATAGATACTGTTGCAGGTTTGTTTTTCAGGGCACGATAACTATATGCTGGTTGAAGCAGGTGCTACAGCAATACCCTTGCCACTACATTACATGTCTTGAATATGCTTGTGAAAAAGCTATTTTTCTCTGAAGCTCGTTAGTGATTTACAAAAGTCTAACTCATGAATATAAAAGACCTGTACAACTCCATGTACAGGAACAAAATAGCATCAAAACATACTGTACTTGCACATTCTATTAACTAAAGTAATGGTTATTTCTAAAAGCAAAACTGCACCTCAACATTTATCAGATTAAACAGGTGAAACTACAATATTAAAAGTTGTTCTTTACAAAATAATTTCCTGAAAATATAAAACCATGTGCACTGCCACAAAATAGTTGAGTAGGTTCTTCAAATCCTCAATCACCATCAATATGTTGCAAAGATCCAAAAGGCACAAGGAGCTCATGAGCTAAGCACTGCCAAGCTTGAAGTAGTTTTGGTGGGTTTCACTGGGTCCATACGAAACAGCAGTCAATTGTGTGAAGTTTCTTAGGATGAGTCATTAACAGAAAATCTACAGATAAAAAATGCAAGTTAAAAATGTGTTAATTATATTGTTTCAGCTAGGCAAAAGGCACATAAATGTTTCAGCATCACTAAAGGAGTACATGCCTTCATCTCAATGGTTTATAGTACAAAACCCACCAGAAGTGACATTTTTAAGAAAACATTCCTAGAAGAGGTAAGAAAAAGATTCTCTGTCTCCCCCATTGCCTGTAAATATGCTTAAAACAAACCTGCAGTCTAAATTAAAGAAGCAAGATGTAGCAACTACAGTAAAGCTGTAGCACTTCAAGATCAGATACAGTAATTGTTAGTATTAGTTTTGGTCTCAAACAGAAGTGTTCCCTGTTAACTACAAAGCTAAAGCACTGGACATAGCAGATCTCTCTCTTATCACTAAACGACTTACTTCTGAAATTTCTCCATAAGTTTCTTCACCATCTTATCTGTGATCCCTGGACATGTTGCTTCTGCCACATTGATGCTTTTCTCAAGTTCTTCAATTGCTTTCTTTCTGTTAGCATTATTTGTGTCCTGCTGCTTGAGCTGAGGAGCAAACCAAAGAAGTTAAAACTCAGAAAAGTTATTAGACACACTTGGCTAATACTTTCAAAGAAGATTTTTAAGCCAACACTTACCTCAGCAAACACAGGGGTGATTATCATAGTTAAACAACTCAGGGTTTTAACAAGATCCTGATCCTAGAAGTTAACAAATATGGATTACATCAGCATATTACAACATACATCAGCATATATACAACATACACACTGCCTCTTAACACAGCACATGTGATTTTGGAAGTTGAGCTAAATTTAACAAAGTGTTTAAAATACATTACAAAATCCACAAAGACACAGTACATCAACAAATGTTATGGGATGTTGAAACAGATGCCTGATGACACATCTCAAATAGTGTCATTCAGCATCAGAAAAACAGTTCAGTTTTTCCTCACTAGTAAGAGACTTTAAAATTCCCATCTCTATGAAAGGATACTGATCTACAGTACATCTGCAGAATGTTTTGCATTTGAGGCTGACAGGGCATAGGAAATATCACTAACATGCATTATCTCTTGAACTGCAAAAAAACCAGTCAGTTCTTATGAAAAGTGAAGTTACTAAGTATTATCATTATCTTCCTTAAAGTGGCTTCAGAAGCAGCAGTTAGAAAGAAGAACTCCTCTGTCTGTACGCACCGTCCCGTTCTGGAGCTTCTTTGCATCCGGCTTCTTCCGAACTGTAGTGAAGCTCCACTCAGGGTGAGAATTATTCTCTTTGTTGCTAGACTCCCTGAAACAAAAAAGGGCATGATGTACATAATACCAGCCACAACAGAACACCAAGCAAACACAGGTAACCTAAATACATCACAGGTCTTATCAGGATTAGTTCCGTACTCCTTAAAATAGGAAGAGAAACATGTATTGAAACATTAACTGAACTTGAGGCTGAATAAATTGAAATGTGATCAAAAGCAAACAGAAGATGGTATCTACCTACAAGGCTTACCTTCTCCCATGGCATCCCATTTAAGAGTTATGTGATAGCCAGAAAAACAAGACACTTACAGAAAGCATGTTATTCCCCAGGCACTATGCAAACTTCTTCATGCACCTCAGCTTTGCTCTGCAGTATCTGTAATTGTGACTCAGTGGTTTTGGTACAACCACTGGCCTCAGACTAGGAAATAGACAGCACTTAAACAAAACTGAAATTGGGTTTAAAGAAAGAAAATTTAAAGAGGCAACAAGCACACGGATTGACTTATGTGTTACTCTTTAGGGCCATACAGGGAATTTTCCTGGAAGAAGACAATTAAAAAAACAGGACCAGAGACACGTGTACAGAAATGGTGTTATTACACAGAAAAACTGCAGCAAACCCACTTTAAGAACATTACTGAAACCAAAAAATCACACCCAAAAAAAGACTACAAAATAAACTTACGAATCTGAACCATCTGAATCACTTTCATCACTACTGTGTCCCTCTGCTTTCCATCTCTTAAACCTATCAATCAGTTCTGTCAGATAGGAAGTCTTCTTGGCATTTTTCATAATGAATTTGTGCTTCAGAAGTTCTTTTGCAGTGGGGCGCTGTAAGAAACACATTAAATATTTAATGTCATGCTAACATTTCATGATTTTAAATGCTAATAGGGGAGACTTAGTAAGACAACAGACTTCTAGAGCTAACTTGTATAATATCAGGAAATCAGTGAAACAGGAAGTCAGAAAAGCCAGTAATTCACATTTACGAGCACGCTAAAAATATGATCAAGTCACCCGTAGACTATAGAGCTTATCCTTCTACGTTAGAAGGTCACACCCAGGAAAATGACTAATGAAAACTCTCCAGTGCAACATTTCCTTGTAAGCTGAATTCAAACAGCAAAAGTTGTGCTGAAGAAAAGGATTTCAGATGATTCTCTCCTCTGTTAAAGGTTCTCTTCTGATATTATTCTAGTTTAGAGTGCATTTTAGCAATCTGCCTCTGCCACTGTAATTTCCTTCAGCACTCTCCCTCCTCCTTTTGATTATTTTAAACACAGCAAACCATGATAGAGACAGAGATATTAAAAAACACCATTAAAATTCACAGTGCAAAGTATAGTCCCTAAAATGATTCAAATCACTGAAGATGCACAATGCCAGCAAAATACTTCACAAGCACAGGAGATCAGAAAACAAAACTGAAACATCTTCACACACACGCACACACATTTATCTACTCACAAATGTTGGGTCCTTATTCAGACATGCATCAATGAATTCTTTAAAAGGTTTACTGAAGTCTCCTAATAAAGTGGGAGGATTGTTTTTCGGAATGAGGAACAGAACTCTCATTGGATGCATATCCGAGTTGGGAGGCTCCCCCTTGGCCAGTTCAATTGCAGTGATGCCCAGTGACCAAATGTCAGCCTGAGAGAGGGAAAAGGGACTGTTAATACAAAATTATGGGCTGTCATGACTAAGTATTCAATAACTGACATCTTCACAGATAATGCATCTATGTAATAAAATTAATGGTGGCCTAAGTAGGTAATACAAACATTCCCTTCTAACACTTCAGGAGCACTAGACACACAAAGACCTGACTGACTCAATCAGCGTTTAATGACAAACATCACGGATCATCATTTTTGTTGCAGTTGGTGTTCTAACACTGCCAGCAAGTTAAATGGACACCTAAATTTACACACTTTTGGGAAAGCTTCAGAGATATTGATCTTCCTTTGATATTTTCCGTATGTTAATGACAAATTGCCACAAATTTCCTATGTCTAATTCAGAGTTTGTTTAGGTATCCAACCTTGTTTGACAGCTCACTCTAAATGAACAAGGCAGAAAGCTGAACCGAATCCAACAGGGGATCACTTAATTTCTTTCCTAACAGACTGCTTGATGAATTTAGCTGAAGAATTATTGACAACTAGTTAGACTTGAAACACCAAGTTCACAGTGTAAGTCACAGCAGAATAATTAAGTACTATTTATTTTAGCTAAAAGCATGATTGTAAACAAATTCTGCCTTTGTATCAAAACACAGTATGATATTTGGATATCATATATAAAATACTAGTATTCTAAAATTCTTTCCTGATTTTGATTTCTTTCCCCAAGTGAAATATATAATTACTTGCATCTTTTCAGATGAGCTACAATAGCTACTTAGATCACGAAAGGTGTTTCTCATTAAAAGAGTGTTTGGCAGTAGTCAACTACACTTGGCCCAGAATCATAAACCAAAACTACCCATAGAGTAAACAAGGATTACAATTTACATCTCTCCAATATTCGTTTTTGCTCACAAGACCTAAAATAGCTGTACCTTATAGCAAATAATTAAACTAACTCACTGTTTTTTATTACTGAAATACCATAACCAACAACTGTGTATCGGAGCAAAATTATTTTAAAGAAGAGATGGGGCTTACAAATCTCTGGCACTACTAAAATGTATGAATTTCTAGTTTACTTTCCAGCCTTTTGGAATAGAGAGAGAAGAAAGATTGAAATTCAGTCCAGATACCAAAATAGTCATCAGTATTAGTCTAGGAACTGAAATGTATCCTGTCCAAATCGTTCATCTCTCCTACCAAAGGCTTGTATCTTTGCTCTCCCACCAGCCTACTGGCACGGAAAAAAAGAGGGAAGACATTGGTCTTGCAACACACTGAGGAGATATGGAAGGCAAAAGATTAGGTCGCTGGGGAAATGGACATGAAGGGGTGCTAAAGCTGATCTATACACAGGGCAAGCAGAAGAACAATTATTCCCAACCTGACTGGCCAACACACAATTTTAAAGCAGGGTAGAGAGCTTTTCCAAAATGTCCTAGGGAACACATTACAATGGGACCACGGAAACCCTAAAGAGGAGAATTCCAACTTTTTTATCAGCAAGAACCCTTGTGACAAGTACACAAATTCCTTCAAGTTTCCCTGATCCTGGGAAAGTCTCCTGGAGTGTGAATGCTTTCAGGACACTCCAGATATCCACCAGATTTTTTAAAAAATATATGCACATCATGTAAGTATAGTTTCATGTCTACTATTTGAGAAAAACCAGTAAGAAAGTATTACTTTACACATACCCAGGTTTTTATTCTCTTGATGCTATTTTAAGGTTTTGCCTACAGAGTGTGGGAAGTCCAATGCCAGACTGAAACACACTGCTGTTTCACCAACCACATGCTCTAGGACATCCTGTGGTTTTACACACAGAAGAGGGGACTGTTCCCTCCTTACTGTCATTTCTAGCACCAGCTTCAGCTCTCAGAAAAACATGGAAGAACTCTGCTTTTCTACTGCTAGTTCATATAGGGAAACTCTCCTTTGCAATTAGTCATCCATCAAGAGCTCTCATGACACAGAAAGGCACAAGGTACCACAATGCTACTAAGCCACAGCCACCAAGTTACTTTTTACATTCTGAAGACCTGTGCTAAAATTTTCAGCATTACACGGATCCTCAGAAATACCATTTGAGAACTTATACCCAGAGCTACATGTATAGAAATGTGAGAAGAAATTAACACTTTGGTCACCATCTTGGCTTTAAATGAAGTGCCATGTTCTGGTGGCATTTTACCTTGTGAGTACTTTATCACTGCTAGAATTAAATGCAAAACATTGAACTGAAACCAAATCAACCAACCACCTCACATTCAGGGAGTCGCTCTGAAAGACACATGACATCACCATTTTACTTGGTGACTTTGTACCTGAGTACAATGACAGGTAACTACTGCATAAAACCAATTAAATCCTACTTTTAATTTTATTATTTGAAACCCTGTAATTTCAAATCTATTTTTTTCCTCCCCATACTGACAGAGCTAAAAGCAAAAAATCAAAACAAATGCTGCTGGATAACCAGATTAAAAAAAAATGTTTTACTTACTTTTGAATCATATGCTGATTGCTGAATAACTTCAGGGGCCATCCAAAACGGGGTTCCAACAAAGGTATTTCTCTTAATTTGTGTGTCTGTTAGCTGCCCAGCAACTCCAAAATCAGCAAGCTTAACATCACCTTGTTCTGATAACAAGACATTGGCAGCTGCCAAGGGGAAATAACATAATAACTAATTAGAATACTGTTTTATGGTTTTTAAAGGCATTAACAAAGTAACATTTGAAATGATGCACACCTTTTATATCCCTGTGAATTTTCTTCTCTGAGTGTAGGTAGTCAAGACCTTTCAAGATTTCCTTTAGCATAGTAGCAATCTGGAACTCGTCAAACGGGCCAGCACGCAGCTTCAGAAAAAAGACACATTAAAATAATTTAAGTCTTGTATCTAATTTTTGCCTTGCTCTGATTAAATTAAATCTTAAACCTGAAACATTCTTCAAAATTAGAGAACTAACAAAATTAATGCAATATTCAATGCACTATGTCAGTATTCTAATTGAAATAGGTGCCACTGGAATGATCACCTTCACATCTCTACTGCCAATACACTGAAAATGCTCTTACTCCTCAAACACACTGTCTGTGCTCCCCTCAGCATGCAAAGCACAAGAAAAGCAACAACTAACTTTCCACAAAGTTGTATTTCCCTACAAGCAGCAAACACAGCAAACTGAATTTTGCAATTTGATTAAGTAAATTAAGAAAATTTAAAAATAGGTTTATCTGTTGACTGTGGGTTTTAAATTTAATGATGCAGTTTTCACTTGTCCCAGTATTTTTGATTCCATGCTTGCTTTCGTATCAAGAACCTAACATGCTACTATAAAGCTGCTAATGGATTAAGTGTAAACATTGCACAATAGAAAGCTATGCAAATAAACCAAAAGAAATTAAAGTAAGCAATCAAAAAAATACCAACACCACAGCACCAAAACAGTGAACACAATGAAATTATGGTAAGGTAAAGCGAGGCAAAACTGAAATTTTATTCTTCTAAAATTTTATTCCTCTACAGGTTCAGTGATTTAAATTGGCACTAGGAATAGCTATTTCCCTGTTTCAGACACTCCACAGAATACAATCAATTACTCAAAAGTTCTAGATTATCTCACAGACCCTGCCTCAAAAGGGCCAAGTTCTAAAGCTACAAACTACCACAAGCTATACCTAATTACTATGCTTCTGATGAGTTGATGTGATGTAATTTGATAAAGAAGTTTAAATAGATTTGTGAAGTCAAGCACATACTTCAACTCTCACAGACAGGACTCCTGTTAGTGAAAACATAATTATTACCATTCTGTAATAGTGAAGACATGGTATTTTCCCTTCAGAACACACAAAGACTGAGCTATATTATCTTACAGGAAAGGGTGGGTCTGTAGCATTGCAGCTGAGGCAGAGCTGCCCTGAAACCATGAGGAAACCACACTGACACTCAGCAGACTGTGCTTGTGCACTCTCCAGGCTACACCCTCCATGAATGCCACACTATCTGAAGTAAAAGGCACTTTCATGCTTAACTGAAAATACCTGAACATGGAAAACCCAACATCTTTTAACCAGTTCAAATTAACTGTCTGTGGACACACTCCTCATTCATTCCCAAACTTAAACGAAACATTTTTTACTGAACTGTAATGAATTCTACTTGGAGGAGGTGGGAAGTGATGGACAGAGGACCCCAAACCTCCAACATACAGCAAGAAAAGGACTTCTCAAACTAAAAAAACCCCTGAGAACTGAAAACAAAGGGATGCTTCCTAATGCTTACAGCCAAAGAGCAATTCAGAAAAATTAACACAATTCAATGTGACAGGACTACCATTCCAATTCACAATTTTTAGACCATTACCACATAGCAGTGATGAAATATCAGCTGCCTCCAGGTACTTATTTTTATAAAGTGATATAAAACCACAATGAAATACAGTTCACTGATATTTATAATGAAAAAAAAAATCATATACTTACAAGATCCAAAGCTGACCCTCCACCCAAGTATTCCATTATTATCCATAGTTTTGTGCCCTGTAAAGGAAGGCATGAGTTGTCAAAAGTCCAAGGCTGCCATAAAAAATTTATATATATATTTCAATAGACTACCAGCACACTCTTAGGAAAAGGCAAATAGAGAGTTATTAATCACCTAATTGTATGCAATTACTTCTTGTAGAATGATCACATACCTCCCGTGAAGTCTAATATATTCATTAATAAGTTTGACTTATGTATTTAAAAAAGCAATGAAAAAACACCATCACTACTAACCAATTTCTGCTAAATGATGTCTAAAATTAGTTCACTTAAAGGAACAGAACTTAGAGGGGAAAAAGTGATTAGGCAGTAGTTTAAGTTTTAATTAAATACAAATAATTGTTTAAAACGGACCTTGAGAATATGTGAGTTTCTGCACTTCCTCTGTGGAGATGTCTCAATCTCTAGAACTTGAAAATTATTCTAACACTGATTTCTAGGTACTGACTTTGTCCTTGGCTTGTCACGGCAAAAGGTGGCTGGTTCACAGAAACAAAACTGGAAACACTTAGCAAATCTACAGACTACTTCTTGCTAGAGTCCCCTCAAAAGACAAAACTCAAATATGAATCTATGTGGTACTAGTTGAGAAAATTTCGTGAATAAATATATTTATTTAAAATAAAACCCAGTTATTAAAAATACTCAACTGAACCACAGCTGGTGAAATACACACACTGTGTAAGTTTCCAGCAAATATTTACCAGTGCTAGTTTCTCATTACAGAGCACAAGCTTAGGGCAGGAGTACTCTTTAAAGCCTCTTGCATTCTCCATTGTATACTTTCCCACCCTATGGCCTGCCCAGGGATGGAAATCTAAAGAAAACTCAGCAAGCAAATAAAGGTGCAGTTTCTGAAAGCACCACATCCAATCATCCTAACAAAGTGTGCTCTATTAGATTTATACTAAATTTAAAAAACACACCATTTATGAGAGTCTATTCCAATATTATGATCTCAGCAGGGAAGGGCTGGCTAATTTTAGCAGTTTTTATAAAGCCCAACTTTGTCAGCTCAGAAGACCTGCAAGGAACTCCTGTTCAAGGCAAACATTGTGGTTACCAGACATGTTTGGAGAATTTGACTATTACTTGAAAACAGTACAGGGTGAAAATGAGTAAGTACTGTTTCTCAAACAATGTCTCAAAGAAATTGCTACTATCCACTGTACTCGGGTGTGGGTATTTTCTAGCCAGGCATGAACAACCTTTTTCCTGGCTATTTTCTGTCAGCCAAGTATAAACAGACAGGGCAGAACAACCAGTATCTTTAGATTGTCTCAAAGCTTTGCTGCACAATTCTGGTGGAAGTCTCTGGATGTCACTGTAGGATTTCTCCATATTTAAATCTGAAAAGCTGAGAATAACTTCAGGTTTGTTTTAATTGCAAAAGAAAAGAGCAAGCTCAGGTGGCTGTAATAGTTAAAAGGCTAGATACTGAAAACCTTGGTCTAAATGGCACAAATAAGGAAAACAGTCTTGGAAATCCAGTCATCAAGAGATTTATCTCTATGGTAGTGTTGGAAAGTCCAGCTGAAGCACTTCATCAAGTGCACTTTCCAAATTTGTGTAACCAGAACATGCCAGAACTACGGTAACTTTTAATACTTCTAATCTATTTCTTGCCTGAACTGGTAGGGGAGTAATGCATTTTGACAAGCCATTAAGCTGGAGGAAAATACTCATTTCAGCTATCTAACCTAACTTATCAAGGGGACCCTCCACACCCAATGGTTTATTAATTGAGATGTTAATTGCAATCCAAGTGCAACAGGGGATGAGGAGACAAACACCTCCAACAGGACTTAAATTATCTTACAACCACAAAAGCTGCAATACAGCTGAAGCCCATATGATTCTACCCACATTAGTGAAAGCCATGATACAAAGGTAGAACATTTTATTATTGTACACAAATGTGTTTATTAAGGTGCATTCTCTGACTGTATATATGCTTGCATATCACCTACCAGTATGTTTAGAAAACGCTATTGATCTTGCCAGACACGCAAGGAAATTTAGGAAATAATTACTAATACCTAAGCTTTAAGATTAATTCAGTGGGAAACTCCCATTTGAACTTTAAGATATCTCACATTACCATGATATGGGGCTTTTGTACCTTTTGGTGTCACAATAACTGGCATTAAATTCAACCTCAAGGAAGCTGACCTTGCCATCTTGTACCAATGATAAGGTTTCTCAAGACTAAAATACCTGGTAACAGACAAGTAACACTGCACTGCCAGGAAAACTATTAAAGGACTGTCCATACTTTTAAAATCACATTTACAGGTTGGATATATAAGCTGTAGCTAGTGAACAGCTAGGCTGCAGAATGTCACAAGTTAGTAAGTCAAGTAATTGAAATAAAGACACCCTTCCTTTCTGCCTTTCAGCAGCAGGGGCACCTGGGAGAGCCTGCATGCAGCTGGGAAGCCCCAGGCTCCCTGGGACTGGGCCACTCCAGCTCCATCAGCCACAAGGCTGCCTCTGCATCCTGAAGTGCAAAGAAACTGTCAAGATAGAGAATATGTAGAACAGACCTTATCATTGGTACAAAAGAAAAAAAAAATCTCCCATCTGAAATGTTTGCAATTAGAACCCCCTCACAATTACATTTCTTCTTCCATGTTTTAGTTGTAACAACTTTTAGCTATCAACTATCTTGCTGGAGGGAAAACTCAAAAACTACAAAATTATGACAAGAACAATCTGCATACTCTAAGCTTAGTTAGAATTGGTTAAAAAAGAGTAAGTTAAAACAGAAGACGTTCCACTACAGTTCAACTTGATGAACTGCGGCTTACATGATAAACCTGAAGTCAACACATGGTCTCAGTGGTGATTTCTTTGAAGTAGAAACTATAGAACTTAAAGATTTAAGACAGATCTAGATTACTGAACTAGAGAAATATCAGTTAAGTAGGCAATATCAGTAAGCTGTAGGCAACCTGAATGCCTTTGCACTGAGGGTTTGCTTTGGTATTTAGTCAGGAAAATCCTAAGACTCTTAGAACAGTGTAAAACTACAAACATTTCTAATGGCATTTCTACAGCTTCAGAAAGAGCTACATGTATGATTTAGTAAACTATTTCTAGTTTACTAGAACACTTTAGTAAACTACTTCTAGTTCATAATGCATGATCAGAAACATAGCACACTGGCTCAACTGCTTTGTTTGCCTGTAAATAAAGACACAAAAGAAAAAAAAAGCTATATTCAATTTTGAAATACTTTCTATTTACCTTATGTTCTTTTTAACCATTATCTTAAAAAAGTATTTCTAGGAATTTTTCTGTGATCTATATATATAAATTGAAGTATCCAGGAATAAACATATGGGATCATTATGAATGTGAGCTTCACACTACTTATATCCATGACAAACTGTGTCTGATCTCTGCAGCCTAGGACTTGGCTTTGTAACAGATAAGACATCTTATTTTTCAGAATTTAACCTCAATATTCTTTAACTTTACACAGTCATTTCGTACACAACTGTACCCATTTCATTGTTTTAAAGAGATACTTACAATGTACAGAAAAATTAAATCCTGAATTAAGTACTACACAGCTTAACAATGAGGATGACAGCCACTCTCAAAGAAATAGCTAACAGAAAGTTCCCAGCTAGATCAATTAAGTAAAACAAACAAACAAAAAGTAGACAGACGCAACTCTCAAAATACCTGCTATTACTAAAATGAAAAGGCAGAATAAAAGATTCTTTGCACGCTGAACAAAGCCAATACCCTCTTTCCCCTGAGGAGTCTCAAGCTGAAAGATCTTGAACTAGCAACCAGGGATTAATTTAGTCTAAGAGCAATTTAGATAGAAGATACTACTTAAGAAGTTGCTTTATTTATTTTTAATTACAGAATTAAAGGTATTAATTTATTTGTGGACATTTTATTCATTTTACTTGGGGAATAGCAAGCAGCAGAACTACCTATCATGCTACTCTGGGATGCAAAGCATTCCTGCGAACAATTTTTTACTTTTTGCTGTTGTTGTTTTGTTGGTTTTTATTTTCCAAGAGGAAAGTTCTTAAATGATTGTGAAAGTAACCAAAATTCCACAAACACCTCTCCAAACTCCATGCATAGAAATCTTCCTTCCCCCAAAACTTTCCAAGTGTGAAAAGTAAACAAGAGATCAGCATTAATCTTTCACAATGTATCCATTTAGAACAGAAATGGAAAGAACTCACAGAGTGGTGAGGAGAGTACTGCTGCATTAACATGATCCTACATTTGCCAAGAATTTTTTTAAATTTAAAAAAAAAAAAAAACTAAGAATTTAATAGCTGCATAGCACTGATAGAATAGCTAGACTTTACTTTCCACATCTATATTGCTGTAAATAATGATAAGACTATTTTCTTTCCCTATCCAATCTGTAACTTATAAAGCTTTTTCCACCCCCCACCTCTGAGAAAACAAAGAACAAACAAAATAAATCCCCACCCAATCAAAGTTTAATTCCTCCATTCATAGCTGCTGAAATCACTGTTCAGTTCTGAGATTTCACAAAACACTCTTCCAAGCAAAAACACTGACAAGTAAGAACAACTTTCCATGACTTACTCTGACCTGTTTGTACTTCAGGCAAACAACTGGGCTTTTACAGCACAAAGCTGAAATGATGGATATGCGGGAGAACAGAATTTAGGACTTAGCTCATCACAGAAAATAAAGGACTGTAAAAAAGACTGATCATGTCTGGATCTGCAGCACCATTTGTGCACTGCTCCAGGGGAACCTTACTTGAGTTGAACTCAAAGTTATCTTGAGATGAACCTGCTTGTTCTAATACGCTGTGATGGTGAAAGTAAATCCCACTTCTCAGACATTTATTACTTATTCACAAACACAACAAAAATCCCACTGATTGAGCCCAATAAAGAGAAGCAAAAATGGGTTATATCAATGGCAATTTGTATGTGCAGTCAGGTGTGAAGAACTCACAGTAAACAGCAAAGCCACTACAGCTGTCTTACATTAGCCAAAATGAGAAGTTAGCATTTGGACTATACTAAATATACTGGAAATATTGGAAAAATAACTTGCCCATTTAGCATTAAAATATAAAAGACTGAATACTTTTGCAATTTAAATGGAAAAAAGCAAAATCTACAAAGAATATTACTTAAATTCTTCAAATACAAGTGTGAGACAGAGAATGCTTATCAGAAATCTGTCTCTAAAATGTACAAAACCCCACTACACCTTAAGAAAGCAGAAATGCTGAGAGGGAGACCAAGCACCAAAAAACAGAACCAACCAGAAAAACTTCCCAAAGTGAAGCAAACAAACCAACACCAACAAAAAATCCAAACACAAGCAAATAACCCCTCCCAGATACTTAATATACTTTGAACTATCACTAAAACTTTAGCTTTCATTAAATGTTTTCAGGGATTTTTTAAAAGTCACTTAAAATATGTCAGCAGGGCAAAACATTTAAGCAGTACTTAAGGTGAAAAGTTTTACTCAACATTTTGGTTTTCTGTAGGTTTTAATTTTTCTTTGTTTGTTAAATTATGCCTTAGATAATATTTCACACAGTGGTTACATAATTCTGCTGATGTCAGTGTTACTTTGTCTCAGGCCTACTAAGCTGCATAACTGCCAACACATTTTACATGATGCAGGGTTTCTTTCCTCACCAGAACAGCTTTTGCTTTTGTAACTATGAAGGTGTATTTCTTTTGCTCAGAAAGGCCACAAAATTGTGCTAGGGATTGTGGAGGGAGGAGAGAAAACCAAGGCCCAAAAGCAATTGCAGAAAGAATAATTTATCAACTCTGCTCATTCTTTAGCCATTTTGTGCAAACCCCAGGCCCGAAGAGCAAACAGCAAAAAGAAAAATGAAGTGAAAAACTCTGTTCAAAGAAAAAAAAAACACCTACTAAAAATGCCAAGTTGGCATGATAAATCTTCCTTAATTTTAGAATGATTTTCGTAGCAACATTCTTTGCGCAATATTATACATTACCTTTAAATATGATCCATAGTATTTTGTTACATAAGGACTATCACACTGACTTAAAACAGTTATCTCTTGCTGTATATCTTCTATTTCATCTTCTGCTTCCTCAAGGTCTATGATTTTTATGGCAACCACTTGCTGTGTCCGATTATCAATTCCTTTGAAAACCTCACCAAAGGAGCCCTTCCCAATGCGTTCCAATTTTGTGAAGAGTTCTTCTGGGTCTGCTCTGTGGTTCTAAGAAAAAGAAAAACAAAGGGAAAAAAGACACATGAGTTGCCTAATTTACTTCCAAGTTATTAGCCCTCATTACTCCCCAAGAAGCACACCATCCAGATTTATCATCACCAGAAGGGTTGCATCAGGTAAATTTATTTCCTACACACTAACTTCCAATTCAGCTATTAGTTACAGAACATACATTATGCAATTCTGTCAAAGGTAAGTGAGCCTTACCAGGGAGGGAGTCAGGTACAAACCTCATTTCACTTCCTCACATAACCACCCTTTAGAGAACAGAGCTGTTCTTAACATTAATCCTGTCTGTGCAGGAATTCAGAAGACTGAGGAATGCAATTACTGGCACAGGACCACCACCAACATCACCCAGGCAGAAAAGGTTGGGCTTCCCACCTGGCCAAGAGCTTGGGGCAGGCACAGCCCCCTGTCATGGAACACAGTGAGCGGTGCCCAGGAGAGGATGGCACGACTGCCAGAGTCTGAGATCAGCTGAGACCAGGTGTCTTTGGGGCAGTTAAAAGGGCTGACAGAAAGATGAGCCAAAGGGACAGAGGTGTTCAGCAAGGAATGAGAAGCTGTCATGGAGTGCTGGACCCGTGGCACTGCTCAGAACTGGCTGGTATCACCACACGTGCCTTACAGAGGGGAGCAGAGCACTGCTGAGGACACTGCTGGTTTGGAATCTCTGCTGAATAACTACTCTTAAAATCACCAGACTGGTTATTATAAAGATATTTTACATTTCTTAGTCATCAAGTAGATTTTTTAGTAGACAAGTAAGTCAATTTCTTAGTGGACAAGTAGTCGGGAGGGCAACAAAAAGGAAGCAAATTCTCATTTTCCCTCCAAGATAAAGCATGCCATGTAGCTTAGAGAACCTTGCATTTCCCAACATCAGAGCACTGGCTTTTGAAGGACATGGATGACACACTCCACAGTTTAACAACACAGAACTTGAGATCAGAGTACAAAAGTTTACAGAGAAATGTTTTGAAGAGGTCAGACAGACACACCAAAAGAACAGAACAGCCCATGCTTTGCAGAGCAATAGAATTAAACACTTACTGCTATCAGAACTGGGCAACTGAGTGCACAAATCAGTGTTGAATAAAGAAACATCCCTGCCTGAAAAATCCCTCTAATTCAGTAAGGAGTTTTGAAAATATGGAAAAAATGCTTTGCTCTGCATCTCTCTCACATTCCAAAAGTCAGAACCAGCAAAAGAAGCGGCAGGTTTGGCAAAAGCAGACATTTAACCTAAAGTACAGATTACCCTACATAACCAAATACTCAAGTATCAACATGAAACTCCAGAAAATAACTTTACATTGGTGTTCTTGCAAATTCCTGAGAAAATCTTTACTGGGAAAAAAAAAGCATAAGCTAGTCCAAAAGGAACAGTCCCATTTTCTTACATCTGGACCCTTACTGCTGCTTCTTCCCTTTGACCAGAACCAGAATTTATTCCACAATATGGTGAAATTAATCTGGAAACAGATTTAGCTAAGAGTTAACCATATGATTTTCCAGGTTTATTTTCAGCTGAATCAGTCCACTGCTCATATATACCAAGCTGTTATTTCTGTTATCACAAGAGGAGGGAACATGAATTAGGACAGCAGATTCATACTGATCCGGGGAGGTAAGATTTCTTGATTTTGCAAAAAGACAAGACACACTGCTGCTCCTGAGCAGCACATTACAACTGGGAATGAGGAATTTCACTTTTGTCTATAATGAGCTCATTGGTACTCTACTCCATTAAAAACAATTCTTAGAAATAGTTAAACAAAAAAATTGTATTTTCTTCTGTTGATAGAGACAGTGAAAGACCTAAAACATGAACAAATACACAATCAAAGCAAATGAAAAGGAAAAAAAAAAAGAAGAACCTATTTGGTTTGAAACCTGGAAGAAATAATTTTGTTATACTGGGAAAGAAAATGACTGAAGCCTTCAGGTGTTCATAAAGCTTTTAGTTAAAATGATCACAGAACACCAGTAAATCTTGAGACTGTCCGAAGACAGACACATTGCTGTGCACTGCTGCACCAGTCCCTGCCAGCATTTCATCGCTAAGAGTAAAAAAAATTTAAAAAAATCTCAATTTAAAATCTATTTTCAGGAGTGCTCCAAAAAATTATTGTAGGGACAGGTGTGGCAAAAGCAGCAGTGACTGCCACCCAGCCTTTCCCTGCTGCCAGGTAAGATGCCAAACTGTCCTCTAGACAGGAATAATTTCTCAATTGCATTAATTACAATAAAGAATAAATAACTGATAGTTCTAAATTTACAATAAACAAAGACACACACGTCCAAGAAACAAGAGAGATGTCTGGAAAAACTTTTTATTGATGCTTAAATACTTATCTTCACAAAACCTAGCTTCAATTTAAGACATACTTGGAATCTGGGGTTTCAGGAGTCATTCATACTAATTTGAAATTAAACCTGCTAAGCACTTCCAGTCAGATAAAAGAAAGGCAATTTAATAACACACATGCTCAGCTAATCCAGCCCTTCATAAATGTCTGACCACCTCAAAGGGCAACACTTGGATTTTGCTGGGGGAGAAATCTTAAGTAGAAAACTCCTCTGGGCTCCTCAGTAGAAAAGCACATCACTCCATCCTATACACCTACTTAACCACGATCAACAGAACAAACCAGGCCTACAAATTCCCTCCCCCAAGCTACTTCAGGTGAATCAGAGCTTTAAAGGCTATTTTATCTTCCAACAATTCCTGATGCCATTATGTGAGTGCTGGAGTACAGGGAGATCAGTCATGGCTGGACTTCCCAGTGCTGCAGAACTCCATGTACAAATCCCTGGGAGGAGGAGGTGGAACAGAGGGGCATCAGAGGAGAACAAACTGTGCAGGACTACTTGAGGAAACAGTCACATCTTTCTATTCTCAGAAAATCCTCTCACAGCAAGCAAAGTCAGCTTTACAGCTTCTGTTACTCACTGAGGCTGACAAGGGACTGTAGGACACTCCAGGATAAGGACAAATATTTCCGACCAACTACAGCTAATATTGAGATAATGTCCTTTGGAAAGACTTCAAACTTGTAACACTACATAACTTAAAACATGGCCTGAGAACAAAGACTGCATTTTGAAACAGATTTGCCTTTACCATTCTTAATTTCCTTGTCTTTAAGCCTACTGTTCCTACAGGAATGTTTTTCTGTAACTAACGAAAACAAAACAAAACTTTAAAAGACTGCTCCATAAACAAATGTATAGAAAAGGATGGAGATATATTTTATATAAATAGAAGTGTATAAGGGTGTATACATATCTTCAATACGTAACAGTAAATTTCTGCAACACAGCTGCCAGCTAAACTTCTAATATGGTAGAAATTAAAAATTTTAACACTATTAACACTCCTGAGCAAAACCACCCATTTTTATTCCTTGTTGTTCCACAGATTTTTCACTGAAATGGAAAAAAGCTTTGCAAGATGCCTGCATGAATAACCAGTATTCTTTTTTTAAATATATATTGGTTTCCATGGGAAGCCAGGTCTGCTGGGCAGCAGATGGTAACAACACAATAGACACTACATGGACTCTATCATCACCTCTCCAAAGATAATACCTATAAGTGGACAAATCAGGCAGGGAATGTTTTGCTCTTTCCCTCCCTAAGCCCCGTTCCAGACAAAACCAGCAGCAAGTCTGACAAGCACAAGCACATCCACAGGCCAGCTCCAGTCCCGCTGGTGTGACTAAGAGCAGCAGAGCAGCAGCACGAGCGTGACAACACAAGCCCTCTCTGCACCCTCTGCACCCTTTCCAAGTGCACTATTCCACCAGCCCAGCTCAGCACACAGCCTGGGGCCCTCAGGAAATCTCTCCTCCTCTCTTATTCAACCTTATGCCATCACTGTACGGGTTTATACACATCTGTATGTGCACACAAAGCCACACAATCTGGCTCCAAAAGGACCTCAGGACGCCATCCAGCCTAACCAACTGCTCGGAAGCCCCAAATAAAAAACACTATAGCATCATTTTTGCCAGCATACTTTTTTTAAACATAATTTTTGCCAGTTGTTGTGTCAAGCATTCTGCCAATCTGGCTTATATAACCTCTTTCCTTTGATTCCAATAAACACATGTTTCTGAAGCAATGTCCTGGCTGTGTTCTGCTACAAGACTGACTTGCTGACTCACCTTTTCACCTCTGACCCTGTCATGTACCTGTTCTTCAAATTCTGAATTTTTCCTTTAAAACCAACTTAAAACATACTGAATATGAAACTTCCAAGATTATACAGAAACCTAATGACACAGACCAAATTAGAAGAAACAGTATGTCAGGTTGTGTCCAGATCTGTTGGTACGGGACAGCTCTTTTACAGAAACAGGTCTTCTGAAAATGCTCATTGATGAATTTCATTCAAAGGTACTGAACACAATTGAATGAAAAAACAAAACAAAAGAATCTCAGACAGAGACTGAACTAACGCCTTGACTCTAACAAAATCAAGCACCCAACATCCTCTAGGATTCCTAAAGCAACAATTTTAACAGTCCTGTGAGATTTCTTCTAAGTAGTCTGTCAGTGTGAGAACATATATCCTCTTGTCTCAACAGTATTTCTAAAACCTGACTGAGAAATGTTGATACACTATGAGGACTTTCAAGCATCTCCCAGGCTTTATCTGGAACAGAAGTTCCCTTAGAATTGAAACACTGCTACAGAGCAGCTCGCCTACACTTACACCTACATGTATGCATTACCCAAATATGCATTAAATAAAGATATAATAATTAGTTCAAAGGATTTTATAAAAGGTTGGTAAGAGAAGCCCATAGAGTGTTTATTCATGATTTTTCAAGCACCCACTACTATGGCAGCCTAACAGGTCCTGGTATCTTTGGAAGGCATCAGAATTACCTGTGTTTAAAAGACTGTAATTTCAAGCAACTCCACTTGCAGGCATTTACCTATTCTCAGATAATAAAGTACCTCTTAAATTTTTATTTTGTTCAGACCCCCCCAAAAATAAAATTAAGAGGGAGTAAGATTGACAAACCTGATAGGCTACAGTACTTCTTAAGAGTAATGTCTTAATCAACATATAGTCTTCTTTATCTCTTGCCATACACTATCTGCATGTAATTTCAGATATTTTATATCTATACACACACACACACAAATTATACCCCATGCATATTAAAACATGTAACAATATTTATTCACATAAATTATATATTTTTTCATATTTTACTTGCATAAGGAAGTTACTCACAGAAACTGTGCCATAGGCGTGTGTGTGTGTGTGTATACATAAAAATTTAAATAGTTTGAAGTTAATGAAGGCACAGGTGCAGATCCATTATTACTTAAAAAGAATAAGAAAAAATGAACCTGCTGACATTCAAGACAAGGGTAGAACCTTGAGACATCTCTTTTTCTTCATCTTGAACACATACACACTTTCTTTTCAGCTATTTCAGCATATAAATAAACTGTGATGTTGCCTTGCAGTCCTGTTCAAGACTAAGATATCAGAATTTGATTACATTTACTGGATCTGTATTATACATATGCATAGAATATTACTTTAACAACAAAACAATTTAATTTTATCAAATTTTTACATTATCTACAAGTTTTTCTAGTCAGTGAGTAATAAAAACTAGATCTGGGTTTTGCTGTCCTTAAATGGGACCTGACCTGAGTTACACCCTTTATGAAACATCTCTCTTATCTGACAAGGCCAAGACTCATTGCTATTTTTAGTGAGAACCTAGGGAACTTCATATAAAAGCAAAAACAGCAAGCAAAAACACGTTTGTGGCTTTATTTTCATCAAGTTAGCCATAAGGTGAGCTGCTTGAGAATTTCTATGACTATCAAAACTCTAAAATCAGCATTCAAATCCACCTATTGTCAGATTTTGAAGGAAAGAATTACCTTCATATTCAAACCACCTCTGACCCGTGGCAGATGCGAGCTGTCAATTGTACGTTATGCTGGAAATGGAAACCACTGAACTCACTTCCTCTATTCTTAGCTTTTCTTTCACACACCACAAAGCAGCTTAGGAAAAAGCATAAATAAGCACAAAAAAAGACTAATACCATATGCTGCAAAGATTAGCTCTTTGACACAAGGCAATTTAAAAAATTTACACCAATTACTTATAAAGAGCACTCTGCATGGAGGAAAGGAAACAAAGAACAATTTCCCATGAAAGTGAGTTTCTCTATAACCGATATCCTACACATCCTACAGTTCAAATGGAGTCCCGCTTGGCTTCTATTCTATGTATCAATACCTTTTAACTACCTAGTATATTTTTTAAATGTCCTCAAACCACTGCATACAGCTGCATAATCTCCAATCTGTTCACATCTCTGAGGAGCACAGCCTATTAAAAAAATCAGAGAAATTAAGGCGGGGGGAGACACACAAATTACATGATTGAGTCTTTACTACAATTTGAAAAAGATGTGAGTGGCTGAATGTTTTTTAGCTAGAAGCTAAAATGGAGACAGAAATCAGTTCAAGACATCAACAGGTTCTGATGTCCCAGTGTATCAACTAACTGTTCTGCATTTATTAAAAGTTCAACAAACTGATCTTTCACAAGTTTCATCTTCTCTGTTGAACAGTGCAGGACAAGTGACTGCTGAATGAGTAACTTACCCACCTCAATGAACTAACCTGAATCAGAAGTCAGAACATAAAGGACTACTGCAATTTCTCCTTGCTTAAGAACACTTGTAACCTCTCCATTCTAAGAACTGCTTTGAAAAACGTACTCTGCAGAGAGACTTCAAAGGCCACATCTAACAGGAATATGGAAAAATAGCCATTTATGGGCTGCAGCCTACTTTTAGCAGTGTGCCTTTCCTTTCAGCACCAGCCTGCTTATCAGTACACAAACAATTTTTTTTGCCACACCCATTTAAAGGAATAACCGTCTCAGAACTCTGCCAGCAATAACCTATATATCACTACAGCATTTCAACCATTTTCCTAACATTTAAATACAGCCAAGTGGCAACTGTTACATAAATTTGACAGGCCTTCTCACTCTAGAAGCCATTTCAGTGTTTCCTGTGTAAGTAAGGACTTGATTGAAGTAAGGACACAGACCTTCCTCCGGTAAATAAGATTAGAATTATACTACAAGCCAGCTAGAACACAAATAACAACAAAATCCAGGTTTTTAACTTGCCAATTCATAAACTAAAAAGTAGTAGAAAGACCTCAAGTATGACACACATTAGTACTTTTGCTAGATCTCTCCACTGAAGAAGCCATTACTTATTTTCAGGCCAAACAAAATTAAAGTGAGGCACAAACATGCTAGCTGAAAAAGGATGGCTCCAAACCGCAGTGTGGGTGGGTTAAAGAGCAGGCCACAAGTTTAGTTACCACAGATAAGGCTCCAGGCACAGTGACTGCCTGCAATGCACCCTAAGTGGGACCCCATACTTAGAGGGTATCACTATTCCTCTAATGTGGGAAGGGACCATTTGGAGAAAGGAAGGCAAACACCATTCTACCAGAATCCTACAGCTTCTGTCCTCTACCCTAAGGCTAGAGGACCACAAGCTTGGAAGCTGTACTTTCTTCTTGAACATTGGCCCTTGATCATATCAATGATACTGGACCTGAAGCTACAAAAAGCACACAAGGAAAAACCAGAAATACAACTCCAAAACGAGCTGCAAAGAAAAAAACCTCTGCTGCCAGAACCAACCTGCCCGTTTCAGGAAACTCCTTTTTCAATTACTTTACAGCTCATTCATAGCATGGCAAAGCATCTCATTACATAAAAAGGCAAGGGGAACGGGGAGGGGAGGAAAAGAAACACCCTGGAGAAAAAAAAATCAGATTCTTCTTGCCAACTAGGCTAGAATAAAGCTGTGCAGGAATGTAAAAATGTTCTTGCTATGACCAGCTGCCCGATGACACCTTCCTAGGTGAGAGATCAACAGCAAGAACATTTTGCTCCCCTCATAATTCTCTATGTTTTTAATTGATCTAGATCAGTAGAAATTCAATCTTTTTACTCAGTGTTTTACATTTAGGCATGCTACAACACTCATGGTTGCTTCAAGCTGTACACTGTTTTTATTATTCTGCATTCAGCCCTTAACACAGAAGCCTCCACTGAAACACAACTCAACATCTAGCAAAGCATAGACACCCTCTGCTCCTCCCCCAGTCAACATTATTCACATATTCAGAACATATAACAGTACCCAGTTGAGAGGAAAGCCTGCAAAAGACTGGGGAGCAGGAGGAAACAGGAAAAAACCTTCCATTCTCCACGACTGAACACATGGTTCTTGAATTCTGGTTCATGTAAACAGTGAAGCCACTCTGGGCTCTCAGATTCTCCCTTCCAAGGCTGAAGTGTGAAACCTGCAGACTTCTGCACATTTCTCATTCCTTTTTTTCCTTCCCTGATGCACAGAGAATTTATGCAGAACCATGACAGACCTTGTCGAAAAGCTTTTTCAGATATGCTGCCTCAATCAAGACCATTCAAATCCAGATTTCAGCAACACAAACTTGGATACACACTTCCAAAAACTGCAGATTTTTGCAATTCTTCAAAGTTTTCCTTATGAAGAAGGAACTGAGTTGGAGCCATGCTCTCTCCTGAGCTATGGACCTAATCAATATAGCCCATCTCTGCAAAAACACATGCACAAAATATGATGAAGAATGAGACCAGCAAGCTACTGTTACCTAGTCAGTACCTGTATTAATAGTTTCTCTGATTCAGTTATTTTTGCCATATCTCTTTGGCTAACAATCCTGTGGCAGAGGAGATTTCAGTGAATATCACCAGGTGGGCACCCTTCCCAGGAGATTTAAGCTTCTCCTTGAGAGCTAAGGAGTGTGCTCAGTGATCCTCAGCTAATCAGCAGAACAGACATGTTCCAGAAGAACTGCAAGAAGTTTAAATTTAAAGAACAAATGACAGTTCTTTAAATGAATGCTGGCGAGGCAGTATTAGGAAGGAATTTTCTTTCCAATTGTGGTAAGAAAGAAATAGCAGGATTTGGAACAGTGACTCCTGACGCAATAGATACCTCACCAACAATTTCTTTGAAGACACCAGGCAAGCAGACACTACAGCATGACAAAAAATATTTATCGCAGAAGCATTTCAAAACCAACTTTGTACCATTCATCTCCAACCTCAACTTTCCAAAACCCATTTCTGAACGCTTTTGTCAATTATTAAATTCAGTCCCTAAGAATAAATGAAAGGCAAAAAAAAAAAAAAAGTGTCTTATAATTTTCCAAATTTCACGACTTCTAAACGTGAAGACAGTCACAAAAGAGAAAACAAGTGGTACTTTTACTACTGGTTTTAAAATTCAGCCTTTCACTTTTATAGATGACTGAAAGCTGAGGCACTCTTGTCTATCTCCACCAATACATTTCACAGGTATCATGGGACAAATGCTGCTGCAGAGGCACACTCAGTCACATATACACCTCCTGGTGTACCACTGAGCTTCTATATAGAAAGAAACATTCCTCCTCTCAAAATAGGTACCTAAATAAAAAATTGCAATATATTACTGAACTATTGCTTGCTATACATTCTTCTTTTGGAGAAAAAGGAGAAAAGCAAGACAAAGCTTTCATAAGGACTTGTAAAGCTGAGACACTGGACTTCAAAAACAGCCAGTGTAAATATATTCAATGTTAAAATCAGAATAAAATAACAATTATATCCTTTTAAAAGTTAGAATTCTATTTTCAGATGAAATGTTTTTACTTTTGGGGGAATATTATTCTCTGCCCAAAACTGACAGTGTATGATGGTACAGAACAGCACAGAGATTAAGGTGAGCTGGTTTATGTGCTCTCTGCAGCTTCAGCTGATTTGCCTCTGAATTCCAAGTCAAAGCACTCAATGTGTCTATAAAACTGTAAAATATGCACAGAAAATACTACTACAGGACTGGACTTTTTCTTTTAACCCTGACAAAAGCATCTGCTGAATTCCAGGTGATCACAGCTGCACAGGTCCCATGTACTGAATACTTTCCAGAGCTCTGTCTACTCTTCTCCTTTGACACCAGTAAGACATTACAAGGATAACTGAGCCGTACTTTTCTTGCCACCAGAACAACTTAGCACAAGGCATAAGAGGGAAGAACCAAATTCAGCTAATACAGCCTGAGCTGATTCAGGAATCTACTATTGGATAAAATAGAGCTTGTAGGCCCTGCACAACCAGGAAAGGAACAACAGCAGCGCTGAATTCCACAAATATTTCGAGCTTCAAGCAGAAAAGAGGCTTGTTCTCCATAAGGCTTAAAATACTGTCTTCTGCAGTTTACCTGCACCACAGCTCAAAGCAGCAATCAAGGAACTGAAACTGGAAAAAACAACACAGTCCACATCAACTTAATCATAAGACATCAGTTTTCTAGGCACTGTGGAAGTCTCCTGGTGTCCAACAAGTGCTAGACTTTCCAGTTTCCCTTAAGACACGTTTCTAAATAGTAAAAGTTTACAGCCTTTTCAAATTTGCTGTAGAAGCATCTGGATACAGCTCAGTTCCTAGGAGGAATAAATTAAAAGAACTTTGAATGCATCTTTCTTTGAAGGTTTAAGTTTCTCCAACATGCACTTTGTAAACATTTAAGTATTTTGCAATAACAGACTGGTTACTCTTAACAGAAGCCATATTCTTTTAACTTCAGTGCATAAGGTTTACTAGAAATCTGACATGCTTCCAGACTCGCTTTAGGTACCACACATTTCTAGATGTGCACTAAGTTAAGAGAAAATGTGGGTTTTTTTCTAGGGCTATGAAAAAGGCCACTTACAAAATTAAACACTACCTCTCATCTTTCTCTACTCACCCAACCAGGCATTAAGTGATCTGGCCCTGAGCAGCCTGCAGGGAGGGGCTCTCCAGCTGCTCTCAGGCCGTTCAGTGAGCAGCTCTGTTAACTGGCAGCACAGAGAGCAAAGCTCACCTTGACATCCAAGATTTCATTTAATCAAGCAATCCTTCAATTGTGAATCAGAGTACACTGCCTGACAGGTCACATGCTCCTGCCTGCTACACTTTTAGAGGAAGTTAGGTTCTTTATTGCAAGATAGCCTGAATGCCAACAAAAACAGATGGAGAGCAGCTCTAAACAACCTTTCTGGCTGTGCTCAAAACTACTGTCATACAGCATCAGGAGATATCAACAAATCACTGAGAAAGGAAACAGTGTTTAGATGAAGAGGATAGCAGAGATAATGGGACATAAAGCCCCAAACCAGGTTCCAAAGACACAGATACTAACGAAAAATATAAATGAGAATAATCAATATTTCCACCAGTTAATAAATTAATATTTCACAGACTTAGTTTTGCAGGACAAATTAGAATAGAAAAAGGGTAAGTTTATACATTAAAACTCCACCAGCTAAAAAAGACATTTATTACTGGAGTGATGCTCCAGCAAATTTACAGACTACAGAAAATTTAAATGCTGACATATTGAAAAGTAGCCTCCTTGTTCACCTTAGAAAGGTTGTTACTCACCAGCAAGTGAACAGTTTTCAGCCTCTTTTATTTGTAAAGGGTTTTGGAGCATTGTGTGAGATGCTGCTAAGTTCATCAGAAACACATCAATCTCAAATGACATCCTTGAAATGTTCCGATCACTTGAAACAAACAACAACCCTCTGAACTGTGTACTCTGTCTGCTGGGCAATACCAGAGCACTTAGGACTAATAATAAGGGATCCAACACCTTCTTCACTCCAGCTGCTTTCAGCATCTGGGCTGGCAAAGACACAGGCAACATGTCTCCTGCAAGCTGTATCCACAAATGTTCTGTAGGAGTTGAACTGGATTCCTTGAAGACAGTGCTGGTGAACAGGTTTCTCACTGTGAGATCTCAAAGCACTCCAGGCTAAGAACTAGTTTGAATATTTTTATCCCAAGGAACAAAGTTACTGTGACATTACTGAATAAAACCTCAAACCTGACAATCAAGCTCACTGCAAACTGTGCTTCCTGTAACCAGGACACCTTAACTGTGCTCACCATCCTTTCCATTTCCATCTCCTCTTGGATTCTGTGTAAAATGCCATAATTTGGATATCATGTTCAGCTTCAGACCACTCATGTTATACATACACTGAGTACTTGGATTTTACTGAATGGGCTCAGAAGTTTGGCAGCTGGCTGAGTTAACTCTGTAAAACTGCATCAAGTGGAGCCTTTCCAAAAGAGCAAGGAAACTGAATGTGTTTAGGAAGTTGTTTGCAGAGGCAAGAATTGTTAGGTATAAAATTTGGTTTTGTTAGGGACACAAGACAGGTTAAACAGAATGTAACCACTACATAAACAAATGGCTCTGTAACTACTCATAAAGGCAACAGATAATACCACCTCTGGGTCTGCCATTGCTGCCAGGGGACTAAAGTCAGACTTCAAGTCCACCAAAATAACTCTGTGTGATTTTCTGTAATTTTCCATGTTTGAGGTTTTTTTAAAGGGGACATGACTCTTCATAAGATGAAAAAATCTTAAAAGAGTCAAAAAAGCTTCTGATATACTTTGGTGATAAACTGTCTTAAGCCTTGTTTTTGGAGTATGTGAATTACATAACATGTTTATTTCTGGATTTTTCTTGATACTGTTTGTATCATCAAATGTAAGGGAAAGCATAAAACGACAATAAAGCTGAAAACTTCAGACTTGTGACATTCTCTGACAAATTCAGTTTCCAACTGTTATATTCAATAAAATCTTTCCTCAACAGGTTACAAAACAAGAGGTTTGACATTACACTTTCCCACAGTGATAGTTTTAACATAGCTATTGCATCTTGCATCACAGAGGAACCTGTTTATTCCTTCTTCAATCAATCACCACACATTCACTTTAACACTGAGCAGAAGCAGGCATGCTTTTACCACCACTTAGATGATCCTGCCTGAACAGCCCAGATAGGTTAAAAAGCCCCAAAGGAAACAACTCTTCTACCTCAGGCTGCCATGCAGTTGTTGTGTTGGTTTTAGTTTATTTTTCAAATTAAAACACTGTGTATTATGACGCTTCTAGAAGAAGGATGAGCAGATTAACATCACACCAAATTCTATTTTTTTGTATTCTGAGGGTTTCAGGACTTGTGTAATCATCTTCATAAAAAAAAAAACACCAAGGAAAAAATGTGGTTTAATTCTATGCATCTGGATTTATCTCATAGTCTAAAAAATGTTTTTAACACACTGATATATGTTAAGGGCTGTGGGTTACACTAATAACAATACTAGTGGGGATAAGGATGCTATTAGGACAAAGTTTATTGGTATAACAATGAAAAAACAGAACCTTAAATAATTTCAAGGTCCTTTTGTGTTGGCAGTGACAGTTGGAAAACAGGACAGCAATACATTAAGCAGATATAAAAATAGGAAATTGACAAACTAGAATGTTGAAACAGAAGTTTCCCAAATACAAACACACCAGAAAGCCCAGAGGCTGTAATTAAAGAAGCTCAGACTAAAGCCTTTAAATCTTTTATCACAAAATTTCTCCAGGATGTTCTAATGCAACAGTTATTCTGACACAATGGAACAAGTAGGCTGAGAAGATGTGGCTTGTGTCCTCTTATAGAAACAGAAAGTGAATTACCATAATTTAACAGATTTCAGAAAGCCTAGAAATTATTAGAAAGGGGAAAGGTACACTAAACCATAGCACTGGTAAACCATAGTAACTGGCATAAATATACAAATACTGTTTATACATCAACTCTACACTTCATAGAAGTCATAAAGTTCCCTGACCAAGAGATGTATTAACTTTTTGTTCTGAAGCCTTCTGAACTCTCTACTGTATCTCTCACATACACAGAGATGTATCATAAATGTTTCTGTATTATTTGAAGTGAAAAAACCTCTGATGTTATACAGGTATGACTATCCCAGAAGTTAAGAGAATGCTCAAAACACTGACTGGGCTGCCAGTGTCTGACAAGCAAAAATCAGCACTGAAATGAGCTGATCTTTACATTGATAAAGATCTCTGGCTAAATTTGTATCAAATTATCCAGTGGAGTAAAAGAGTCATAGGTATTCCACCTTTCTGATGAAAGTCAGTAACATACCAACTTGTTTTTCTAAGCAGGTAACACAAACATACAAAAACGACACTAGGCCTCATTCCCAAGCGAGGAGAGGTGCAGGTTTCTGACAGACTATGTTCCCTGCTGCTCTGTCCCCACCAGACCTGGCAGATACCACCTTTCCATGACTCCCAGGGTCCTCCGGGAAGCTGCACTACAGGCCCAGTGCCAGGGTGGTGGGGAAGTCCTGCAGCAGGTCCGCCTGCCAGCGCGCCTGGCATGTCATTTACAGCGCACCCACACACCCTGCGATTAACTTCACTTTGCCTTTAATCAGTTTTAGAGGCTCTTACGTGCTCCTGGATGCGGCGCGGCCACCCCTGAACAAAGGGAGGCAGGGAGGGAGGGGAATCCCTTCTCCTCCGCCGGGGTGCAGGTACGCGGCCCCCGCACCTCCCGTTACCTCGGAGCACGTTCCCTCCCTGCCTCCCTCGCTCCCCGGCTCGGCGGCCGGCCCGGCCTTCCCCCAGCCCGAACGCGGCCTCCCCGCGGCCCCGCTCCGCTTCGCCCACCCGCGGCCCCCCGCGCCCCGGCGGCGGCTCCGCCCGGTGCGGGCCGCAAGCGCCGCTTCCGGAGCCGGGGCCGGGGCCGGGCCCGTCGCCTCCATTTTGGGCCCGGTGCGGAGCTCACCTGCATGCCAGGCACTTGCACCGCCACGGGCGAGTGGGCCATGGCGGGCTGCGGCGGCCGGGCGGGCGCCGCCCGCTGCTCCCCGATCTCGGCCTCTTTCTCCTGGGCGGCGGCGGCGGGGCCTGGAAGGACAAAGCGGCGGGGAGGCGGCGGCTTCAGCGCGGGCCGCGCTCCTCCTTCCCCTCCCCCGCCCTGCCCGCCGGCCCCCGCCCGCCGCCGGCTCCTCACCTCGCGGCCGCGGGGCTGCGCTGCGCGAAGGGCGGGCGGGGGTCGCTAGCGCCGCTGTCCCCTGCCCGCCGGGCTCCCCGCAGCGGCCCTGCCCATGCCCCGCTCCCCGGACCCGGCGCGGGGGCGGCTGCTCGGGGCCCCCCGGGGTGGCGGCTCTCGGCGCGGCCGGGGCTGGCTCAGAGCGCCATGTCGGGCTCCGGCTGCAGGCGGCGGCTGCTGTGCGGCGGCTGCTTCCGTCTCGGCTCCGGGCTCGCGGGGAGGAGCCGCCGCACGGCCCTGGCGTCACGGCGCCCGCCTCCCCGGGCGGGCCGGCACTGGGGCACGACGGAGGGAGGGAGGGAAGGAGAGACCGCGGGAACCCCTCAGCGGCAGCGCCCCGGGCTGGGGATTGCGGGCGCCCGCGCTGTCACAGAGTGACCAACAAATAGGTTGGAAAAGACCTCTGAGGTCATCGAGTCCAACCGAGGGCCCAACACCACTTTGTCAGCCAGGCCATGGCACCGAGTGCCACGTTCAGTCTTTCCTTAAACACCTCTAGGAACGGTGACTCCACCACCTCCCCGGGCTGCCTGTTCCAATGTCTAATCACCCTTTCTGTGAAGAAACTCTGTCTAATGTCCAACCTAAACCTCCCCTTGCACAGCTAAGATCTGATCCCCTTGTCCTGTCGTGGATCCCCGGGAGAAGAGCCCGACCCCCGCCTGGCTACAGCCCCTGGCGGGGCGCTGTGCAGAGCAGTCAGGTCCTCCCTGGGCGTCCTTTCCTCCGGGCCAAACACCCCCAGCTCCCTCGGGAGCTCCCATCAGACTTGTGCTGCTCCAGGGGCTTCACCCACTTCTGTTGCCCTTCTCTGGACCCGGTCCAGCACCTCAATGTCCTTCCTGAGCTGAGGGGCCCAGCACTGGACACAGCACTGCAGCCTCACCAGTGGCAGAGCCGACCCCTCGGGTGCTGCCATGGGGTCCCTCCTGCACAGTCACAGCGCTGCTCCTTGGCGCCACTGTCCCCAACACCCCACCACCCTGTAACGCTGGCTCCTGCACCCCAGAGACACAGGGGAGTAACAGGGTGCAAATAACCGAGGGAATATTTGATGGGGTTTACTTGCTTTTGTGACAAAAGTGATGTCTTGTCTCAGGGATGCTCCTGGCAGCTGTGGTGGAGGTGGTGAGGGCAGGTCCAGTTGGTCTTTGGAGGTTCAGCTCCCAGTTCAGGGTGGTTGGCTCTTTCTTGGCTCACCGGGGGGGTTCCCCGTCCTTGGCCAGCTCTCCCCACCCTGCAGGGCTGTCCCAGCACATACCTCTGTCCTTCACCACCACCTGCTTTCCTGTCCCTCACCAACACCTGCTTTCCTGGTGAGGTGGGCTGCCCCAACATTCTACCAGGGCCTGGAGAGGGGAAAATAACAGTGTTTTTGAAGTGACTTTTTTCCCATTCATGCATGAGTCACACATTAGTGTGTGTGATTCACGTTCCTACACATGTAAGTTTTGCCAGTTACTGAAGCAAAGCTCAAACTGACACCTTTTATGGCACTGGTCTTCCCCAGCAGCCCTCTGAGCGAAAGTATAGGAATCACATAGATCCATCACAAATATACTCATGGGTATGTGAGGGCTTCCCTCAAATTCATAGGTTTCTAGGTCTAAAAGCCAAGAAAAAGTAAGGTAAGCTGGAGGTGTTGGATTGCTGGCTGTACCAGAGCTGTCCTGCTGAGAGGGTGGGTCCCTTCAGAAAGGATGTGACAGCAGGCGGTCCCCCTCCCTTAGGACTCAGAGGAATGTTGCACTGGGCAAGGAACACAAAACACCTCTGTTTAACGTAAGGTTGTGTTAAAACAGGCTGAAGACAAGAATTTCAAATTTAAGCAGTCTTTCCGTCCTTAACTCACTGTGGTTTGAACCAAAAAACAAACAGTAATGTTTGTTAAACATGGGCTTGTGGATCATGGTGGAATATTTTTTTCCAACTTGCCAGTTTGTTAAGCCTTTACTGTTTCTAAAATATTTACTTTCTTCTGCACCTTTTTTAAAAAAACAGCATGACTTAAAAAGGCTTCTGTGTGATAGTTATACATCTAAGATACTTATGAGCCTACCTGGCATTCATTTTAATGCATGGAATGTTTAAGGTAAGTATTTGCTGAAAGTTGATACCATATACTTAAATTAAAAAATGTTTCCCATTAATAAACCTCTGGAAAGAAATGGGGATTTCTACTGACAAAAATCTTTCTTAATTATGTACAGTGGTTCAGCAAATAAATGAATGACTATTCACTCATGATACTTCTGAATCCTGCCTGATTCATTCTGCTCAAATATTCTTAAATCACTTCTCCTGCTACCTTTTAATAATCTTTAGAACATAAGCCCTGAAAAAGTCCTGACAAATGAAATAGGATTATTTTTATTTCATGCTGCTGCTGCATTGCAGGCCTGCTGTTCCTCTTCTGGTTTTGAGGCTTTGCTTTTCTCTTTCTCTCCATATATTACCTTTTCTCTCCAGATTCCTGCTAACTGTTTATATCAGCCTTGTCTTGATGTTATACATATTTTCTCTCTGTTTACTTTATACCAGAGAATACTAATTGCCAATCCATTCTTCCTATTTTGGGGCCATATACTGAGACTTTTGGCCTTTTATGTATTTCTGACTTGCATGCAGCTTAATATAACATAAAAGGGACTGTAGCAGATATATTTAAGAGAGTTCTACTTCTGCTCTTGCAGGACAACTATGAAGCATGTGATAAGGTATTCTCCCCAGCAATTATATCTGTAGCTGTCTCCTGTGCATGGCACGTTGACCAAAGGAACTGCAAAGTGACAAAAACACAAAGAAAAACATCCTGTGAAAAGGCAGGTTAGAAAGCCCAGGAATGACATGGTGAGCAAAGCCAGGGAGGAAAACCTGCCAGGGAATCTTAAGTAATCAGCTGCTCATGCAATGACTGAATCATTGAGCCAGGCTGTGAAGTGAGGTAGACTGGCACCATAACATCTAAGAAAAGGGCTGTAATATTGTATTCCCCTCTGTAATTAGCAAATTCTAGTTTGTGCATTAAGAAAGACAGGTGGTCAGTTGCTGATATTGCTCTATGAAAGACCTTCCCTGCTCCCTCCCAGCCTGCCCTTTAAATACCTGGTGCTGCTGTTTTCCAAGACTTAAAATGTGTCTATAATTCACTTAGGACAGCTCCCAGGGCCTCACAGTAGCGATGTGACCTAAGTCAGACCTTCAACTGTTTCATGTTTTTTAACTACTATTTTTGTGTTGCTGGTGTGAAAATATAATTATTTTTACATCAGAAGACTGCAGGGAGTTATCAAAACCACAGAGCTTTTGGAGAGTGCCTGCACCATGTTAGTTGCTTTAGACCTACCACAAAATGTGGTAGAAATGTCTCTTAAACTTTCAAACATAAATGAATAAAATTATATTAAGTAGAGTGCTAGGCAGGAAAATACTGTATTTTACAGACTCCAAAGACTCCTCACAGTGGTGTGCTGGGGGGAGGGAGGGAACAGTTCTGATCTGGTTCTTGCAGAGCTGATGCAAACTCACACATCTCTCTAAAAATATGATGCCCGGTTTCTCTGTATCAGGATGGATCTGGGTGTTGCAAACCCTTCAGTGCCTTTGCAAAGTTCAGCTGGCTGGTGCTGCACTGACCTGGGCTTGTGGTGACAATTCCATGGGATGCATTTAGAGGCACCCACAGTTCTCCTGCCTGGCACTTTCCTCTCAAAACAAGCAGCACAGCTAAAGGGTTGTCCCATAAAAGTGAAATTCAGCATCCCAAACCAGTAGCTTCAAATGCCTTTCATGATTTTAAGTCTGAAACACCTTGCCAAAGATGTTGTGGGAGTTAAAAGTTGACTGGAATTGGGGGAAAAAAGAACCACATATTTATTTTATTAATGAGAACATCGAGGATATCAAAGGAAGAATTAAAATGTTTTATAAGAACATAATTTTTCAATCCTTTGACATAAATCAGTCTCTGACTCTCAGGCATTAGGGAAATCACTTTGTCTTCAAGGCAACTTATTTAGGACCTTCAGAATTTCCAGCACTAGAAGCTGCTGATACTCACTAACTCATGGGAGACAATTGTAGTCCTTGTCAATCCCATATTACAATTTTGACATCTCTGTATCCAATAAATAATTTAAAATTATAGAGCCTTGCAGCTGGACTAGAACCCGGACCATGGTACATTCATTTCTGCTCACCATCTTCATTCCCATGCCCAGGATACATCTTGTTCATTCTCTAGTATTCTCAGTATCCCGCCTTCCTTGTGGCCTCTGCAGCTCTCAGTTCTTGCAGAGGAGGCAGCTCAGTTGTTCTGTAGGACACCAGGTGTGTGGAGCTCCTCCAGCACAAATGGATTATTTAAATAATTCAGCTGCCAAAGTCTGCCACTGCCAACTGAGTGTTAAAAAATTGAGATTTTCATGTAATATAGCAAAACCATGCATTTTCTCCAGGAGACAACAATGGCACATGCTTGACACAAGGATGATGCTCCACATCCTCCCTTAGAAGCAAAGGGAACAAAATGATATTTCTTAGCAGGGCAAAATGATACATCTTCTTGCAATCTTCCTCTTAGAAATGCCTGAACTATTTTTTAATTGACACTTCCTGTATTTTTAAGGAAAATAATCAGGCTGAGGTAAATGCCTAGGATGGAAGAGGTGGATGAAGGATGCTGGTTCACCATCTCCTTCAATGTAAAGACTGAAGATCATTAAATCAAACAAGCAGATGCCAAGTTCAAAACAAACAAAAGAAGGCACTTCTTCACACAGGGTATAGTTAAGATGGTGAACTATTTGCTACAGGCCAAAAGTGACTGGACAGTTTCATGTAAGGAAAAAAAAAAATCCTAACACTGAGAAGTACTGTTTATAAAACTGGCACCTCTGATTGAGGAACCAGGTGAGCTGCAAATCCTGTCAGGCGAGTGCAAGCACTGCCCCTGCTCACTCCATTCTCACCCACTTCCCCAGCCCCTTCCAGTGGCTCCAGTCAGAGATGAGCTGCTGTGGTGGATGGGCTTTGTCCTTGCATGATTGGCCTGTTCCATGCAGAAGTTTCAGCCTGGAGGGTTAAAATTTTGCCAAAGTACTCAGCTGAGTGGGAGGAACTGCCCTGCAATGGTAGGCAGAGCTACTTGTTAATAGGCCCAGGAGACGCAGTGCCCATGGTACTAGATGAGTCTGTAGCACAGGAATTTTGTGCTGACGTAATCTTTAATTTTCCATAACAGGGAAAAAAAAATCAGTGAGTTGTCTTTATGAAGGTATTAAGCTGATAGTCCAAGTGTATTGTACCAGTCTGGTGAATGGTGAGTCACTATGTTCCTAAGGATTATGATAAATTGAATGGACTGTTCACAAGTTCAAGGGCAACATTTCCACCTTCAACACAAAAGATCCTTGAGCCAGTTAACTTTTTATTTCAATGCAATATTTGGCTTAAAGAAGATGATCTTTTGTAGGATAGTTCTGTGCTTCCAAGATGGCAAGATAAGTGAGATGGAGCTACTGTTTTGTTTCTGACCTTTTTATTACAAATATACTCTATTTACACTTCCATCTCTAAAATAATCCACACATCTCTAAGTACACACATGGAGACACACATATATGTATATATAGGTAATTGTATCCAATTCAGTAGTTTAATATCACAGAACATGGTTCTCAAATTATTGTTCTCATCTATTCTTCCTCCTGTTTGCAAATATATTTTGTAATTTTAAATAACTCTTCCCTGCTCTAAAGCAGGAAACCAGAATTTCAGCAAAGCTTGCGCTCTTGGAATACCAAAAATAGTTTGCTCACAACAGTGGAAAGGGTGAAGGAAGTGAGAGGCCCTGCCAGTGGGCAAACAAAACTCCAGCCCCAACAGCACAGTGTCTTTACATAGCCAGTCCAACCTTTTTTTCCTTGATTTTTTTTAGTAAAATGCATACAGTATTTATAGAATTAAAAACATTTCTATATAAGGGAACAGCAAGAAGCTGGTTCTGGTGGAATTCCTACACTAGCAAAGCACCCCTTCCAAAGAGGCTTATAGCCCTGGGCAGAACTCTGGGCAGGGTATTTGTGAGGACATGCTCTGCCAGCATGGAGAAAAGGGTGGAGAGAAAGACAAACAAGATGGGTTAAAGAAGAGAGAGAAAAGAGAAAAAAAAACAGGTATTTTTTTTAATATACCAACTGAAAATAAGGAAGGAAAGGGAAGGGTAAAGGAGAAGGAAAAAAATTCAGAAAGAAGTAATTATCTTGTCTTGATAATTCTCACATGGAATTACTGTGCTAAAGGAAGAGATCTCCTTACCTTTCCTACCATATCTTCAATATTTTTGGTGCTGCTTTCTGTTGTTCTCGAGAAGATGTTCTCTTCACCTCAGCCTCCAGCTAAGCTGGTCCACGTGTGCAGCAAGGCAGCGATGATCTAATGGAGGCAACTGGGAGGGGGAAAAAAGGAGAATGAAGTGCTAGGGAGCACTGGCTGTGAGAAGGAGACTGCTTTTTCCCAGCCCTGCCAGGCTGCCAGCACCAAAACAGAGCCACAGAAACACACACACAGAGGTGTGCATAAACACACACACACACAGAGGTGTGCATAAACACACACACACACAGAGGTGTGCATAAACACACACACACACACACACGTGTGCACAAACACATGAATGCAGACACACACACATCCTCAGTCCCTGTCCCTAGAGCTTCAGCTATCCTTCCTGAGAGGCCAGGGCCATCAGCTTGCTTTGTGCTGCTCTGGCACTTGCCTCTCAGCCTTGTCCCCTCCTGACTGGCTGCAGCCACAAGGCCTGCCTGTTGGGCCCTGACAGCACGCTTGGCTCCTGGGAAGAAGTATTCACACACGATGGCAGCTCGAGCGAAAAGTTGAAAAGGAATCAAAGCCATCTCTATTGAAATAAACATCTGCTCTGCGTTCAGTATCGTGGCAACAGGGCTCACAAAATGCACGGGCAGCCCTCCAAGGCCTCCTGGCACATCACAGCTATCAGTACCTGCTGAAAACAGGCTGATGGAGCGGTCACAGCGCAGTGGGGAGCACAGACTGGGACACTCAGAAGAGAAAACTTTGGTCAAAGCTAGAAATAACTTCATGGTTCCCTTGGAGGAATAGAGCTCAGAAATCCACTGCCCCTGCAGTGATGCTGGCAGTAGGAAGAAATGAAGGCACCATGGTCCCCTCCGTGTGGCTGAGACGTGTACTCATTGCCCCAGCCCATGGTTTCTTCCCAGTTGCCCCAGTGCAGGCAGAGGAAGAAAGCAGTGGGATGTGGCTGTGGAAAAGCATTTTTCCCTGGAAACCATTCAGGGAGAAGTGTGTTTGATGGTTCTCAGTTTACATTCAGTTCCATGAGGAGTGATCAGAATAGGCAGAGATCTGTTGCCTTTGCCTCTACCCACAAGTTCTGCCTGGACAAACTGGGACATTAAATGCAATCCTCTCTTTTTTGCTTTCCATTCCCATATCCCTGCAGAGACAGGTCTATGACAGAACATTGAGCTGAGTCCAAATGAGGCAGTGACAGTCACAGCCAGTGCACCCAAGTGATGCATTTGTCATGTATTTCCTTTGCTTTTAGCGATGGTGTCCTAGCAGGGGAAAGACCACAGCTTGGGTCATGGAGATTCATGTGACCCTCCAGTTGGAACTTAGTAACAATGGCAAGAGGTCTTTTTAATGAGTGAATTGTCTGTGGTTGAGCCAGGAATCAACGTGAAGAGACAGTCCCATAATACCACTTCACTGAGCTTCTTAGAGAAGAAATGCACATGAAATGCAGCAATCTGATATGTTCCTGGGAGAGGGAGCAGAGGTATTTTTGTCTCCAGTCCAATTTACCCAAATTCCCCTCAGAGCACTAAGTGACAAACATGGCCTTCACTGAGAGTTTCAAAAGGAAATTGCTGTTTGCATAAAAAACATACTCAGTTGAGTTGGTTATTAAAAGGGAGCTTGAACATGAGGAGAGAATGGAACAAATATCTTGGAAAAATGTCCAAAAGCCACCGGATTGTGGGAAATGAGACTCAACATCTGTGTCCCAGTTGGGCTGTCACTCTCGAACAGCAAGCACGCAGCTTTGTGTGAACTGCTAGGTGTCACAGATGGTGGCTTTTGAGTGAAAAAAAAATCAGGAGATGCTCAAGATTTCAGCAAGGACAGTAAGGAGAAAGGGAGCAGTCTGAGGCTGAGACGAGGGCTTGAGAGCTTTGTCAGTTTTACAGCAAGACAGGGTAAAAAGATGACAGAGAGGAAAAAGAAACATAGGGCTAGCAGAAAATCCTGCTACGTTTTAATCTGTGTTTGAATATGTAAATAGGGTGATCTGAAAATTTTCCTGGCTTCACAGTTCTTGTTTCCAGGAAATGAACCCTCAAGCAATGCTGCAAACCAACCCAGCTGCCATCACAGCTGTGACTGGCCAGGGGGCAAATGGGGTGACGATAGGGTGACAGTTCTTAGTCCCAGACCTGTAGTCAGACTGGTACAGGCAGAGCCTGGTAGGTAAAATAAAACTCCAGGCAAGGGCCAGGGTTTCTCTGCCTGAATGGGTGAGATCAGGGCACCAGCATGGTGAGTGTGTGGATCTAAGTGCAGTGTGTTCAATGACAGAGGCTGCAGCAAGGAAGGGAAATTTCCACAACAGAGCCACTTTTCTGCCAGCTAAGAGCAACCAAAGAGCTGATGACTCATAAGTACACATCTCCCCTGGCTGCTTTTGGAGCTCTCCTCTATCTGGTCCAACTGCTACGTACACTTATCCCTTGTGCTGATGAGGAAGTCAGATGTAAACATGTGGATCAAGGCCAGCAAGGCTACTGGTGAGACTGTAAATGCCATGATGGTGACAGTGTGACCTGTGTGCTAGAAGGCTGCATCTATAAAACACTCAATAGGTGGTGACTCCTTCATGTGCGCTAATGCTTGGCCACCTTTGCACCCAGGAAAGTGGGTGTGTTTTTCATAGAAACATAAATAACCGTGAGACCTAGTTAAATACCACCCTCTGCTACCAGACGTTGATCAGCAGACTCAGCCCAGGAAACTGCCACTACAAAGGTAAAAGTAGGGGGCGGATATGAGTGAGAAGGGGATGAAGGGAAGAGGAAGCTTCACAGACCCTATTACCTTTCACTGCTAACGAGCTGCTGAATACTTGGGCCATTGGTTCCCCCTTGCTCAACGTGTGAATGAGGAACGATAGCGAAATGACCTACCCGAAAGTGCAAAAGGATCCATCCCCAGGAGATGTGTCAAGAGTGTGCTCCAGAGCCTGATTCTCCTGCTGTGTTTGACGAGGCTGCCACAGGACAAAACATTTACCAGAGTGACTGAGATACTGATGGGAGTCAGGGGATAAATGGGAGAAGAGGGAAACAAAGAAGTCAGTGCAGCAGGGGAGAGATGACCTTTCATAAGAGGGAAGTGAGGAAAGCTTGTTCATGAGCTGCTGCCAGGAAGTCCTGTGACTAACCTTATTTCACACACCGATTTTATGGACTAAAGTTATATTTGTAGGAGGCAGGATAAAATGCATAACCCAGCTGTGAAAAGGTGGGCTCACCCTTCCTTTGGAAGGTTACAGCACTCTGAAAGCTCTCCTGCCGTGAGAGCATCCCACCAGAGCAAGGCTTTGCCTTTGCAGCAGAGACTGTTGCCTGGAGGCCTGGGAGCAGATTTTGTAACCCTAGGGAGGCAAAAACCGCAGCAAAGCTGTGTATTCTTGCAAAAAGAGCTGTTCTTTTTGCAATTCAGAGAGAGCAAATTTGACACGCTGTAGTTTTGCACTATGCTGGTCTGATTGCTCCTGTGCAGCACAACAGGGCATCTCTTTCCATTTCCTCTCTCCTGTACCTGTCCTCTCCTCTTTGCACTCAAAGAAAAGCAATACTTTGTGTTTCTACAGCTTCAGTGATAATTTATGGATTATATGTGAAAAGTAGAGAATGCACAGGAGTGTTCCCTAACAGAACTTTCCACTTTCAACCCATACTGCAGCATGGACAGAAGACCAGAGGTGCTCTGGAAGTTTGTGTAAGTCAAACAGGACACAGAGCATAGCATCACCATAAAATGCCTGTGCTTGTGGCAGGGAAAGTTCAGGAGGATTCTGACAGACTTTTCAAAAACATCAGGAGGAGATGGAAGGCTCAAGGGCAAGAGTGCCAATGCAGAAAGATTGTAACAAAATAATGCTTGACTTGGTTAAACATCAACTCACAGATAAGAGGAATAAGCTCCTGAAAGGGCTTGCACAAGCCAAAAGGATGAACTGCTTGGCTAGGCCACATAGGCACGTATAGCAAAAGCAAACAAGTGAAGTGATTTTGCACAAACAGGCTAAATAAGAGGAGAAATACTGCAGTGCCAGGAGGTACTAGCCTGGGCCAGAGGGTCCTGTGAGTGCAGCAAGGGGCAAGTGATGTCTCAGCTCTGTCACTGCTGTGTGCCCACGCAGCCTGCCCCTGTGCATCTGACAAGGGGATGCTGCCTGGCAGGGTGAGCCAGCATCCTCAGATGTCCCCTCTGCCCCACATCCAGCCACCAAGGTTTTCTCTCAAACCCTGCAAAGTGCTCTTCCTCCTCTGCCAGCTCCTGAGGCAAGATGGGTCACAAATCTGCAAATGTAAGGTCAGAAGGGCAAGTAACACACCCAGACTGGCCCAAGGTGGTGCCAGTCTGCAGAGGTTTGGCTTCAGCTGATTCCCAGAGCCCATGAGCTGCTCAGAGGCAGCAACAAGCCCTGAGAAACAAGCCCAGCCACCAGATACTTGGCCTCATGCCTCTATGGATTAGGTAGGCCCCACCTGACCAATTTATTACCCTACATGCCTTCTGTGGCATGTGTTCCAGCGATGCAGTTTGGTGATTTGTGGCTGCTTGGAGGGATGTATTGCTGGCTGCTGGCTGCCTTGTCCCAACCCAATGAGCACATTTTGAACTTCCTGCTGTTGGCAGGTCATCCTGCCACAGGGATGGACAACCACCGTCGCTATGTTTTGGGCTGCAGTGCTTTCCTTCCACTTTTCCCTGATGTGATGGGCAAAGGCAGTGGGAACCTGCTTTACTCTGATGTATGGCTGTGGAGGCACACAGCCAGCAGCAGTGGATGGCCCCTGGCAGAGATGCCCACCATGACATTGTCTTGCAGGAACTGCAGGGTTTGCTCTTGCCAGAGCACTGGGCTCCCTCATGCCAAGTCCCAGTGGTTCCTGTGCCCATATCCCTCCCACCCCTTCTGTTCCTGGCACAGCCAGTGTCACCAGGACCTCGTCACATCCAGGTTAAATGGATCACATCCAGGTTACATGGAACTCCTGCAGCCTTGTTTGTATGGCTGCATTCACCTCCTGGCTAATTATAGCTGGAGTAGATTGAAGCCTCTCCTGGTGCCTCCCCATCTGGCACAGCATGTTTTGGTGAGCAGGTAAGGCCCTGGCAGTGCATCCTGCTTCCCACCCACCTCCCTGTTCCCACCATGGCTCTGCACAGCCCTGACCATGGTGTGCTGGCACGTTGCAGCAGGGTCTGTGCAGAACCTCACCTACAGCTGCAGTGCTTCCCCTGGATTTCTCCAGGGGTTTCTGCAGGTGATTTCTGTAGGTGCTTTGCTGTGCTCCAGAGGTGCCTGTATAAATAGATCTCATTTAACCCACATGCTTTTGCTCTCAGGTCTAGCAACTTGCCTCTCTCCACCTGCCCATGCTGGTATTCCTGTGGCATGCAAGTACCTGAATTTTGGAGCAATTTATTCCAGCTGGATATCATTGCTGTGGTTCTACATCAAAATGAAACAATGATGCTGTCACACACATATACAAATATTTGTGTGCATGGCCTGCAGACCCTTCTGTACATTACCATGATAAACACCATGTTGTGTCCTACAGCACTGCTTCCTCAGCCTTTTGGTTTTGTCCCAGTTACTTCTCCAGCCTGGAATTTTTCCACAGGAGGGACCTGAAGAGCAGGCCACAGCACAGAAAGACCCCATGTGGTTTCTCTGGGGTCCAGCATAGGTGACCCTTTGCCCTGGACTGGTTTTTGAGATCTGCCTCCGTGGCTGTTTGGTGCAGACCTGGACACACATCTCCTTGCCAGGGACAGAGGTGACACCCAGCTTGTCCTTGGCTCAGTGCATGCCCCTGGCACATCCAGTGGGGAGGGCTACAGCTTCCTTCCCTGCACAGATCCCTGAAACTCCCTGGGTGTTTAAGACTAGGGGCCCTTGTGAGGAACTCTATTCAACCTGCTCCTATTTTCTCACACCAGTAAGATGGCAGGGATGAGGAGGTGGATTGTCCCAGTTGCTGCCAAGGCAAGAGCTCAGCACCTCCTACCTGCCTCCAAGTTTATACTGTGTCTCCAACGTGGTAAGGGAAAATGCAGCCTGGCAGCGTGCCCATCCAGCAATCTGCAGGGTGGAGGAGGGTGAGGATCAGAGTCAAACTTACTGGGTCAGGTAAGGTGAAGATGGGAGCCTCAGCCTCTGGGTCAGAACCCCATCCAGGAAGTCACTTCCATGGACACCTGCCCTTCTCGCTACAAAAGCCACTCTGAGGAATGGTGCCATGTCCCTGCTGAGGTCCCATTCCCTGGAAAGCCATTCCACATTGGCCCTTGCTGCCCAAAAATCTCCACTTTCCTCTGCTTTGGGGGATAAAGGAAAAGAGGGAAGGTGAACAACAACTGATGTCCTTTCCCAGTAGTAACTCTCACCCCAGTGAGTGGGGAGAGGCAGCAAAACTGTGACCAGATCACCCAGAGGCAGAGAGCACCTGGAGAAGCAAGGCCTCTCCCCAGTTATTTGGTCGATATGTATCACATAACACCTGGGCCAGCACCGCCCTTGAAGCTGATCTGTTTGTATGAAACAAAAATGAGAGAAAATAACCAAGGCAGCCAAGGTGTTTGAGCACAAAAAGGAAGCTCAAGTCAATTAGCTTCCTTCTGATGCCTGAAGTGGGTGGGATTTGGGGGCGGAGGAGGAGTGATAAAGCAGCAGATTAGCTGACTTTCATGCATTTGCCAGTCTGGCCGGTTCCGCAGGATTTCTGGCTGCTGACATCACAGTGCTCCTCCAGGAACCAGCCAACCTACGGTAGTTTTCAGGAAATGCCAGAGAGGTGGTCATTAGTGGTTTACTAATAGAATGTCACCCTTCCCTGGTCATCTGAGGCTTTCAAGCAGGGCCTGGGCACTCCACTCTGCCCTCTGCCCTGAGGGACTCTTCTCATGTGCTTTGATACTCCAGGCTATCCTGGCAGAGCAGCCCTGAGTTCTTTCCTATTTAATTGTCCCGTTGAACATTTATTTGTTCCTCTTGATCTGGCAAGAGCATAAAGCATGTTTGTATTGTGTTGACAAATGGTCCTCCAGGCACCAGCACTGGATGTCCACAATGCCATGGGAAGGCAGTGGTGCAGAGGTAACCTGCTGACCACAGTACCCATCTTCTGCTACTGGGAGCCCTAAAGCACAGTGTGGCACATTGTCAAACATCCCAGAGGGGCTGGTCACAGGTCACAGGCTGATTGCTCCTCCTTCCTAGAAAACACAGTCAGTTAAAGCAAAAGAATCAGATTTTGTGGAAGTTTCAGAGAGTGGCTGTTCCCAGGGAGTAGGGGTCAAAGGTGACTGCAAGTGCCCTCTCTGCAAAAGGGAACATGAGATTTGCTGCTGACGCTGGGTGACTATTGGGCAATACAGCCATGGGCAGCTCTCATCCATTGAACTTGCTTTAAAAAAAAATTAAATTTCAGGATGTGGATGTGTAGGCAACTCCTTGTAGGTTCACATCACTAGAGCCCAAACCACTCCCTTCCCACCCTTGGGCTACATTTTACACCTCGACCAAAGCCCCTTCTGGTCCCTCCGGGTGCTCCTCGGTGTTTGGGTCAAGGATTGCATCCACAGAGGAGAAGCAGGAAGAGAAGGAGGACTCTCACAACAGCAGGAGGTTGGTGGGAGGCTGCACTTCAGGGACATTCTCACATGGAAGGTCCCTGTGCTCTGAGAGTTCTTTGAGCTGTTAATGCCCCACGGGCAGACATCCCCCAGTTTATTCAAACAGCGGGAGGGATGTGCTCCCTCTGCTCACCGCTAAGCCAGGCCCGAGCACTGGTCCGAGTGACCCTGGAATGTGCACGCACGCCTCGGAGCACAGCTGCAGCCCCCCAGCAGTCTTGCACGCCCGTGAGCACACCGGCACCCCCAGCCCTGTCTGTGCGGTGGGGCCGCAGGGTGCCGGGCGTCAGTGGGGTGGGGGGCTGTGTGCACTTGGGGGGCCAGGGCACACTGTGCAGGGGTGGGCACAAGGGGCTTCTGGATTAGCCCAGGGGGTGCACGAGCAGCCTGTGCTGGAGGTGAAGGGCTGGGAAGGGACGAACGGCCCGGACTGAAGCCGTTTGCGGGAGCCTCCTGCCACCCAGTGTCGGCTGCAGCCAGCGCCGCTCTCCGGGGCTCCCCCGCCCGGGGCTAGCGGGGGCTCTGCAGCTTTCGAAACATCAGTTTAGCAAAAGCAAAACCCAAAGCAACTCTCCCACCCCTTAGAAAAACGCCAGAAAATCAAACAAGTGCCCAAGACACACTCTTCTTCCAAACCTCCTCAAAGCCCGAGCAAACCCACGGCCACAAAAGCGTCCCGAAGGTGTGCAGGACACGACCAAGGTCCCCGCGCATGACACCAGCTCTGTTCCCCACACTGGCCGTGCCATCTCAGGGCTGATGACAGTGTCACCCCCAGGCCTGTCCTGTCGCACTCAGGTCATTGGTCACCTTTGCACTCCAATGTGACATTTCCCCTTGTGCCCAGCTGGTTTGATGAAGGCGCAGAGGGCCGAGCCCTTCCCCTCCGCTCCAGAGTAACTTCAGGACATTCCGGCCACTTTCGGCTGACTTGGTCAAGTCCCCAGCAGCGGCCCCACCCGGTACCTTCTCCTTCTCGGGGTATGGGCCGGCCCCGACCGCCCGGGCCGGGCTTCCCCATCTGGAGCGGGCACTGAGCGGCGGAGCTCGGCCGGGGAAGCCGCAGAGGAGGCGGCGGCAGCGGCCGGGGCCGGGCCAGGCGGAGCCGCAGTCGGAACGGCGAGAGCCGGGCGGGGGCCAGACCACGGCGGCCGCCCCGAGCGGGGGGGAAGCGGCTCCGGGAGGAGCGGGGACAGGGCGGGGCACAGGAGGGCGAGAGAGACGGGAACGGGAGAGGAGGAGGACAAGCAGAAGAGGTAACGGGTCGGTAGAGTCGCTGCTGCTGCCGCCCTTTGTCCCTTTATCCCTTTGTCCCCGAGAGGAAGGGAAGATGTGTGCTGATGTCTTTACAAACAATTCGGTGGGTGAAGGTATGGATGTTAACAGCTTTGAAATGGCTCTTGACGTCTCCACTGATTTTGGGCAGCAGGTTTGTTGCAGAGCCCAGACAGTCTGGCTCCTGGGACAGACACGGATCTGTACGAACTCGAGTTTCTGAGCAGGCTCAAGGGGGAATACGCGGTAGGCGGATCGGGAAGGCTGCGCCTTCCTGGTACCTCGGCCAATGGGGAAAGGAACGTGGCAGCGAGCGGCCGGGAGTTCAGGATAAGAGGAGGCTGCGCCCTCCGAAACCTGGAGGGGGAAGGTTTCCTTGGTGTGTGCCTCGCTGGACTCGTTCTCTGTATTCGAATAAAGTCGCAGGACTCCTCTGTCTCTTTTTCGGACATAAACCTTTGGCGTTTGCGGATTAATTTTGCGGACGTGCCTTTATTCTGTCTGTCCGTTTGCTCGTTGGCCCCCGCGCGGCCCGGGGACAGCAGCGGCCGCTCCGCTCCGGGCTCAGGGTGATGGGGGAGACACAGGATCCCCGGAGAAGCGGGGCAAGCTCCGCTCCGGGCTCAGGGCGATGGGGGAGACACAGGATCCCCGGAGAAGCGGGGCAAGCTCCGCTCTGGGGCTCAGAGCGATGGGGCACTGACACAAGATCCTCGGAGAAGCGGGGCAAGCTCCTCTTCCCTCCCGGGCACGGGGCTCAGAGCGATGGGGGAGACACAGGATCCCCGGAGAAGCGGGGCAAGCTCCGCTCCGGGCTCAGGGCGGCGGGGCACTGACACAGGTTCACCGGAGAAGCGGGGCAAGCTCCATCCCTGGAATGGTTCAAGGGCAGGGTGGGTGTGGCTTTGATCAGTCCGGTTTAGTGGAAGGTATCACTGCCCACGGCAAGGGGATTGCAAGAAGGTGTTTTTTCTTCTTTATGTTTCAGCTGAAATTACAGGTGTCATGTATCGTAGAGTTTCAAAAATGGGGGGTAAACACAAATCACTATGTACAATTATTCACTGACCTGGCACTTGGACCAGGGATTTTAATTTTTTTTTACAGCATTCAAGATTTCTGTGGTCTATGCAAGGCATCATTATCCCATTTACACAGTAGCTGTGTATGCCCTGGAAACTCTTTCCACGTTACCTAATTTCTGAGCTATAAATCAACATTCTCTTTTAATTTACAAGTAGTGTGAGATATTCGGAATGTCTATGAGTCTTTTCTAATGTCTTTACTATTTAGTGAGAAGTTCTCTATGCTCACTTCAGTGTCATGGCATTTCAAGGTGAGTTCACTGCTACTGTTTACAGGAAGTGAATGTTTTTGAGGGTTGCAGTTGTAGTAATTTTGGCTTCTTTTTCAGAGCTGTCAAACCCAGAATGCATGCCTGATGACACAGATTAAGGACATTCTAGAGAGGGTTTTGTTCCAGTGCCTGTGATATGCCTGCTTAGAACATAAGTTATATATATATATATATATATAATTAATATAGTAATATACAAATAACATAATTAATATAGTAATATGCATTAAAAAAGAAAGTTGACATCGAAGTCATGTGCTAGAAAGATGCTTTCAGGAAGGGAATCCCAGCTTAACTTTGGTCACATGGACAGAGAAGAACCTGCAGTAGATACATTAACCTTTGAAGTCAAATTTATCAAATTAGAATAAAAAAAGCTCTGGAATGGTCTTTATCCATGTGATTGTCGAATCAGTCTGGACTACATAGATAAATGTTATGTTAGTGCCAGAAATTGCTGCAGTCTGTGTTTCTTTGGTGCAGTTTTGTCACCCTCTAGTGCTCGTATCCAAGAAGTTGGTGAGGCTGCTGTTACTCTCAATAAATTTTTAGCTGTATGGACCAGTTCAGAGTTTTTTAAGGAAGAATAATTTTGTGAAAAGAAGCTGATTGCTGGCAAGTCATTTGCCAGGAGTAGCACAAGAAATTTTTAACTGATGTGGGATCTAAACCAGGAACACCTGATTCCTAGGCTACAGTTCCAATCTCTGAACCAGACTTTCATAATTATTTAACTCCTTGAACTGAGTTTTTGAAACTTGATACACTAAGCACTGAAGAAATGAGATTTGTCATGGTACAACTTTTTTTTGTGAAACATCCCAGAAAGATGGGATTTCTTCTTTCTTTACTTTTATGCTTTATAGTAGTTTTGATAACAGTTTTCCTTTGTTTAATTTAAGATGTTTGGTTCCTTTATTAATTATGTATTTATTATTATATTAGTTGCAGTGAACTTCATGTTCTTCCCCAGCAAATAGAAAAACTGCAGTCATTTAGAGAATTAAGCATAAGAAGAAATAATCTCCATATGCTGCCAGATTGTAAGTTACTAGTCTTCATTTATTTGATGTAAGAAATGAGGAAAAATGTTTAAAAAGAATGGATTATTTATTGTTGCTGTTGCTTCCCATCAGTCAGGACGTGGTTTCCAGCTGGTTGAGTTGAGCACTGGGAAGCAGGTGCTGCACTGGTTCTCCAAAGGAGCTCTGAGAGGGGTCAGTATACTGAGACATTTTTTCTGCAACCTGCTGGTGGTGACAAACCTTCAGTTTTACCAGCCTTTCCCTACTTCTATCTTTGCTTCCAAAGGTAGCTGGGAGGAGTGAATGACTTGAACAGTGTATATATTGCTAGGAAAGTATTTGCAGGACAGGCCAGTTTTAATGGCAAGTAAGTAAATTAAAATCTGGGCAGGTGATAAAAATGAACCTTGCAACTTATACAGCAACATGAACAGGGCTGTGTGCTCTACATTCCCTGTGTTCTCATTCCCAACTGTTTTGCTTTTGCAACTTCTGCAGTTCTGCAGCAGAACTCTGCAAGGGCCACTTGGGTCCCTCTCCCTCTCCCTTTCCCTCTTCGTCTCCTCTATTTTCTTCTTGGGAAACTGATCCCTCACTAAATCTATTAAAACCTGATCCCTTACATGAACTTTTTTATCTACAGCTGGGGTGTTTCCACCAAGCAATCCTGCTGTAATCTCAGCACCTGGCTCAGCTTACACTGCTGTTAGCAGTCAGTGTGTGTGCCTTGATCCCTGGGCATGAAGGTGCCAGTTCCAGGAAGGAAAAAACCTGATATTATAGCTTTGCTCAGGTTTCTTTTTGCTGCTCCAAGCCCTGAAGCATGAAGCACATCAGAGCAGCCCTCAGCAGTGTCTGTCCTCCTGCAGCTCCTTGCACAAGGTGCTGCAGGCTCCAGCCTGTTTGTTCTGTGGGACAGCCACCGTCACTTCCTACCCACTAACTGAGCTGTGCTCCCATGTTCAACCCCTTGGTTTATTAAGTGGAAACTACTGTAGAATCATGCCTCCCAGCAACTGCTTATTACTCCCTTAATACCCAGCCACACTCAACACCTGAGTCATGCCAGTCTTTATTTTCAGGAGTAACCACGCTCCATGCACATGCGTGATCAGTTCAGGGCTCTCTTATTTATGCCTCCAGGACAGAGCCACTGAATGTGCCATCATGCTCACCACTTTGATAGGGTTTTTTAAAGTTTACAGAGCACACATGACCTGCTAATTGAATAGATTTTCATCAGTGCAGAAAATAATAACCGCCTCTCACAGAGGCCCATCTACCCGCTGGATTTCCACCTTCTACACCAAGCCAGTCTAATATTAGCAACACTTGGAGCAAAGCCCTAAGAATTACTTTAGTGGTGAACACATACATCCCTTCCCATCTCTCGAGTCTTAAACATAACTCAAAAAGTTATTTTCAAAGGAAAATATTTCAAACTTTTATTTTTAATGTGTTACTGAGCAGAGACAAGACCTAAGCATTTGAACTTGAAAAAGGGAAAGCCATGAATGAAAAAGAAAAGGCATTTTACACTGAAGAGCAAGAACAATCTGCCACATGGCTGTCACAGTACTGGGAATCAGTGTCTCTGGTGTGAGGTATCCACTTGCTACTGAAAAGTGTGTCTCTGAGCCACAGCCCCTTAACAAGTCACCAAAAGTCTCTTTTTTGACTTCACTGAACCTTGGAAAGTGTTCTAGGTGAAGGACAAATAGAGGTGAGTTTTAACATGCCTCCTCTAAATGGTAATAGTAAGGTGAGGTGACATGGAATTTTTTTTTAAGGAAATAGTTTAAAATCTTTTAGGAACACATTTTATAAAGATATTTTTTGTAAAACCCCACAGGACTCAATTCAGTAGAGCTATGCCAAATCTGAAGCTTATAAAAGCAACTGGGAAAATGCTGTTCCATATGTGTGTGTGCCTGTACTCACCTGTGCATACAAATCCTGTGCACAGGCATACAAAGGATGGTGTCTGTGAAATTTATATGTAGATGGTTCTTTGAGGTGATCAGAGATCATAAAATTCAGCAGAATTCTCTATGACATTTGGGAACAGCTGTACCTTCCTTATTCTTCCACCTCTTGAGCTGATACCTGGCAATTTAAAGGGCTCGCTCTGCCAAATGTGGCAGCTGCTCTTCTCTTACAACCAGGAACAGTATTCCTGAATTGTCTCCAAATTTATTGTTCTTTTCCAAATCCTCATTAAAACAGTTATGTCCAACAAAAATAAACCCCTATTTTAGCATTCTTCAAAACTTGATTTATGATTACAGTGTTGCAAATTGATTACAAGGTTAACTTAATTTGATATAAGAATATTTATATACATAGTGATGCAAGAATCACATTAATTTTTTCCAGAAAAGGAAATTATTTTTTCATAATACTAAATGATTTATCTTCCCCATGTCTCACTAATGTTCTTATTCTGTGTAAGATTGACAAACACATTATTTGCTTTGAAATACAGAAGAGAAAAGCCTTCCACCAATGTGATTCTTTATAAAGGCAGGAACACTCACATGAGGAAACCTGTCAATCTGAGCTCACATTGTTGTGAGTTAACTGTGAAATGGGAGAAGCCTTTTGATACAGACACGCAATTGACTCAAACATCTGTAAGCCAACCCCACAGCAACCTGGAACAACTCTAAGTGCCCACATTCTAGCACTTGGCAAGCAAGGACTGGACCATAATATTTATTTATCCATTCATTCATTCATTCATTTTTAGCTTGACATATCCTTGCTCCTTGACATGCCTATACTGCAGAGGGCACCAGGGCATGCCTGCAGGGAGCAGCTCCCAAGCAGCGCCTTGGGGTGCTTCACTCCTTGCAACTGGAAAAATGCACAGAATGCAATGCAGCTCACAGGCTCTGTGGGGCCAGCAGGTATTTTCTTTGCAAACCATGTCCCTTCACTGCACAAGTGCAGTTGTGCAAATGTTCCTCTCTTGACAAACACTGAATTTGGCAAACTGTTTCTTTCTATGGTCTCACTGTGTTTAATGGCTCTTTGTTTTTTATTCCTGCTTCTGTTGCTTTTCCCCTGGATTGCTCCCTTCAGCAGCGCCCTGGGCCTGCCCCTGTGTCGTGCCTGCCTGCCAGAGCAGTCTCTGGTAGGTCACCAGGCTCTGCAGCGCGGCTCTCCTGCACCCTGGGCAGGGCAGCTCCTCGGCAGCGAGAGCCTGAGCTCAGCTCCCTCTTCTGGCTCTTCCACCAGGGCAATGGGAGGGACTGGTGCAAAAGGCAGCCCTGACTAGAAATGGTGCCCGTGTCAGTCTGTCCCTGTTAGAGAGGCTCTGTTCAGCCCTCAGGCAGGGCTCAGCCAACACAAATCGCTGATGACAGAGCCATCAGCCTCCCGTTGGAACCCCTGTCACCCACCAGCTGCGGACCAAGGCTGTTTCTGACTCTCTGTGCCCCCAAAATGCAGTGTTCCCGGTGCATGCTTTTTCCTTTAAGCCCCTGGCAATTTACAGACGCGTGCTGTGTTGTCCTTTGCTCACCTCTGTTCTGGAAGAGCCTCTGTTATCTCCTTGTCCACTGCCTGGAAGCTGATCCAGCCCTCTCGTCACCTCTGCAGCGCTGCCTGAGACAGCAGGGCTGGAGCAGACACGATAATTGAGACAGATTTATAGGGAGGCTCTGCTTTGTTTTCTGTTCCTCTCCTAACAATTCCTAACATTCCAGTTGCTTTTTAGCCCAGAATAGCTGCCTGGAGTAGGAAATGGAAAGGAACAGTTCTATTGGTTTCATGCAACAAGTTTCCAGGGAACATTTTCTGCAGGATCCCATGTGTTGGTGGGAGAGAGGACTCCTAGGAGGGCTGGCTGCAAGAGGGTGTGCCCAAGGGTCTGCTTCCCCAGCTAAGATGACATTTGGTGTTTTCTCTGCTTTTCATGGGATGTCTGGTTTGATGCTAAAAGCCACCTTTAATGAGCTTCACAGATGGGAGAGAATGCCAGTGCTCCCTCCAAATTTCTCTGTTTGTCGATTCTGGATGATTTTAGTGTCATATAACCAGTAGAAGAAGTGCATCAGGTTACTCCCCAGAATTCTGGGGCACTTCCATTGCCAGAATAGCACAGGGTCCCAGAATGGTGCCCTTGGAGGAGCAGGGTGGCAGGAGGGGCCTCAAGAATAACAGGTATGGTTTGGAGCAGACCCATCAGCCAGCTCCAGCCTGGAACCAAAGCAGGGGCCAGGGAATCCCTCCCAGGGGCTGGCATTCTGTCCCACATTGGAGGAGGGTCCTGGTGCTGATGTCTGTCAGGCTGGCTGCAAAGCAGAGTCAGGCAGGGCAGGAGCTCGTGGCCCAAGGTGCAAAGTGCCAGTGGAGCCTGCTGGCAGCAGCAGGATTTGTTAGTTTTTAGGGGTCCTTGGAGGCATTCAGACAGCCACAAACCACAGGTATGTATTAAACAGAAACCTGAGACCCAAACAGCGTCTCAGGCGCTGCAGTTCCTTCTCTCTGGAGCAGGGATAGGCTGAGCTACAAGGAGAGTGCTCTGCTGGGAGCACAAGCACATAGTGCCACCAGCCAAGGCAGCAATATTTAATACCAGCCCCTTCTGCACCTCCCTAAGTCAGCCTTGCCAAGGGGGAATCTGCAGGAGCTCATGGATTTCACAAGTCCTCTGGGCCTGCAGAGAGCATGCATCCTAAACACAGATTTTCCCCCTTCCCTAGACCTGGCACAATGATTCATCTGTGCATTTGCTTAAAGGATTTCAGCGTCGACCAATCCGAGGTTGCTTTGTTGACCACAGTTAATTTTGGTATGCAGAAAATGCCTGGGTAAGGACAGGGATCTAAGCTGCATTTTCAGTGTCTGTGGGCTGCCTGCTGTATATTAACAACAGACTAAACAGCTCTCACCAGCTGAGGCTCAGTTTCCATCACTGCAGATGTGTAGTTACAACACTTCTGTGATATGAAAAATAACTTGTGAGAAACCTCACCTGAGGCAGGGCTGAGCTGAAACATCTTTAGAGGTCTGGTCTATGGATATGTGGGATCCTGTGGGTTTCTTAGCCTGCATGGACTGAGGCTAGAGAAGAAAATATGCTCTGACATGAGACCAGCCTTGGCTGTAGGATACGTGGCACTGCTGAGGGTTTTCTCCCTATAGGAAAGATTGAGGCCAAATATCTTTATTTGCATATTAGTGGTGATGGAAGTTGCTTGTGTGCAATGAAAAGAGAGCACAGTCCAAACAGCTAGAGACTGATTTACTATTTTTTTTGCATAAGCCTATAAATTGTCCAGAACTTGCTCTTTTTTTTTTTTCTGAGAAACTGCTGTCATTTGCAAAAAATGTGACTAATTCCACCTCAACACAAGAAAGAGCAAGGGAGGCAGATTCCTCAGGGATCTCAGTTCTGGGAGAAGAAAACAGGCTTTTAAGAGTTCACCAGCTCTACACCACAGGAAAAAACACACATTTGTTTATTTTGCTGATAATGATGAAAAGGAGAAGGATCATTGGGAATGTGCCCTGCTTGGATATTGGCACCAAACAGCTGACGAGGGCTGGGAAAGGTGGAGAGACTTCAAGAGGAAGGGAGAAAGAGACAAAACCCTATTGGAGCTGCAGAGGGATTTTTTTTTTTTGCTCAAGCCACAAAGCTTGGCTGTGTTTTGTATCTGTGCTCCCTGATCACCTCCTCCCAGGCCAGGAAACCCTGGCAGCAGAAAGGAAGCTGGTGAGACAGAGGCACTTGGCACCCATCCATGGCCATGAAGTGCTGGAGAGTGCATCTGAGTGTTAGCAAGCACCAAAGACACCCTTGCTCCCAGGGTCTCCTCAGGCAGGGGATCCCCAGCCCTGCCCTGGTGCTTGGATGACCCTGCTTGCTGCAGCTTGTGCCTGCAAGCCCTGCTAGGCAACCCCAATGGGGGGAAAAAGGAGCATTTTGGGTTGTGTTTCTACAGCAATCCAGAAACCAACAGCCCCAAGTACAGCTACACCTGGGCTGCTTCTGGAGATGCTCTGGATTTTACAATGGATCTAACATTGCATTTGGAAGCACTTTGATCCATCCTGTTTGTGTGCCTGGTCATGGACCTATAATGCAGATGAACACTACAGCACTTCTGAAGGGAAAAGGGACACTGCTGGGAATAAAAGAAATAAACATTTCTACAGGGGTTATTTATTGCAGAGAAGTGTTCTGGCAAGATAGAGGATATTTAGTGTTTTTTCAGATTTTTTTGTATACATTAAATTCAAGTCCCAGAATCATTCCACAATTTATGGGTTCCTTTCCACATCCTATCAGTCTCTGCAGGTGCCATTATAACAGGTCTCTCTTCCAAGAGCTGCTATTGTCTGCACCCATCTGTCCTCTCCTTCCCAACAGCTGCTGGGAGCTGTAAGCTGTAACTCCAGACACAGTGAAAGAAAATCTTTAAAAGGTTTTCAAAGAATAGGCAACAAATTATAGGAGTTATTGTGACCTGTTTGTCAGGGTCAGATGGGCTGAGAGAGGTCCTGCTCAGAGATGCTGCATCATTTTGCAGCAGCAACAAATTTCATCGTGCCCAAGCTTGGGTGAACATCTTGAGAAGCCCAAGCAGGACTGCTGTTTCTGCCCACAGCCATGTGAGCTTTGCCTTTTCCACAATCCAGCCCCAAACCTGCCCTGCTGAGTGGTGACTGCACTTGGGCTGAGCTGCTGCACGGCCACACTGCAGTGAGGGGGAGGATTGGGAGGCACCACTAAAGGTAGAAAGTGAGTGACACATCACATTTACAGCAGCACAGCCACCTGTCCCTGTGCCTGCTGCTCCTCAGGGTCACTTGTACTGATGCTGATGGATGAGGAGCACATTCAGCTCCTGTCTCTTGTGGCAGGTGAAGTGACACCTGAGGGGGATCCATCCTTCATCCTGCCAGCAGCAGATCTGCCAAGGACTGATGCCATTACACAGATGAGCAGGCAAAAGGACACATGCAGAACATATTTTGGGCCAGAGACTTTAATTTCAGACTGGTTTTTGCTCTGCATTCCTTTAAGCCCTGCAAGAGCTGCGATGACTCTCTGGTTGCCTACTGTCACAGTGTTTTTTTTTTAAGACATTAAAATAGATCTGACCATAAGCCCAGATGTACAGACAACAAGAACTTTGCATGTGTCAGGGTTTCAGGAATAGATCTAATTTTCATTTTAAACCATATTTAAACAAAGATGTTTCTGAATATCAACTGGTCAATGAAAGCTCTTTGGTTCAGTCTTGCTGAGTCAGATTAATCATCTTTACTAAGCTATAGAAATGCCTGATAAGTTTTTTCTGTCCCCTTTCCCCTCCCCCTCAATTTTTTTTTTTAAACTCAGCATTCCCAGAAATTGCTGGTTGCTTTTTCAAACAACTGACAAAGTAAAACCCACACAATGCAAGAGCACTAAAAGACAGTTCCATGTGTTATTTTGCTCAATTTGCTTAAATCACATTAGCACTGTCAATGAATTCTACTCCCTGCCCTAAAAAGTTACAACACCTCAGCCTTTGTGTTGTTCACTTGAGTTTTTTCTGCACTATGGGCTCCACCTCGAAACTGATTGTGCCCAGTGCTGCCCTTTGCTGGGCTTTGTGCTGCCTTAGCACTGAATGGTTCAACAAGTGTGTGCTAAATGTTATCATAAGGGCTGGATTGTAGAGTGGTGAAATCATCTGAAAGTGCAACAGGCCTTAGAGGCACAGCACAGCTCGTGTTCATTAGAGCAAGCTCAGTCACAAATATCCTCTTGATATTTGCCAAGAAAATCTGTAATTTTCCAGCAAACACAAAAAGCTGGAAGCAAAGGGTATTTTTCATCATTAGCTCCTGTCCTTTGTGTTGCGTGTTCTCTGTTCCAACCAGGCAGTGCAGAGTGAAAACTCCACGGAAGAATTAAAGCAAATGGATTGAAAATATTTGTTCAGGCTTTTAAAACAGAAATACCCATTAAGGGCAGAGACCTCTTAGCTTCTGCAGAGGTCCAGGGCATTGGGGACAGCAGGAGGGGTTCACTGGGTGCTTGAGTGACCTGTTTCTCGCCAGACTGCCCCTACCCAGAGCCGCAGTCAGCTTTGCTGCTCAGTCTCATCTTGCTCAGGAGTGCAATTCACTGTCCAGGCAGGGCAAATAAACCCCCTTGTGTGCAGCCAAATAATTTGTAATTCCTTTTCAAATAATTTTCTACCTTCAGCTGCCACTTGTGTGCTATATTGGCAAATGCAATGCATTCATTCATGATATCCTGATAAACATGTCAGCAGATTTGGGAAAGCAAATTTGTTTTTTCTCTGCCAAAGCCAGCCAATGCATGCCTGTGCTTTCTTTTTGACCCAGAAGTGTGGTTTGCTGGGATTTACAAGCAGTTACTGAGCAGGATTTCAGTCCCCATTCAAATTCTGTCTATTTTTGGCTCTAGAATTTCATGGTAACATTTGGTCAGCTTTGAATGCCTGATTTTAGCTAAGAAATTCCTTTTGTTGTCAATTAGAATCTTCATTTCTTGTGGCTACCCCCCAAACCAACATGCTGTGCATTACTCACATTGTATAATTTACCTTGTATCAAAGTTTTAAGTTCTAAAATGTATCTCTAACAGGCTACACAAAACTGTCTTTATATCTGTATCTGACCTGATCTACTTTATATCTACATCTGAGCTACTACAGCTAACTCAGGATAAAACCCGCAGCTCTCATTATTGCACTGATTGCAGACTGAGAGCTCTTCTCCTGCCCTCCCCTGTCACAGACATCCTTTATGAAAAATCCTTTCCATTTTTTCTCCTGAGAAGCTGAGAGGCCTCAGGAACAAAATGTAAACAATGGTTATCTGCTGCTGTGGAATGCAACAGGTGCATCTGTGATTGGTCTCATGTGGCTGTTTCTAATTAATGGCCAATCACAGTCAGCTGGCTCGGACTCTGTCCGAGCTACAAGCTTTTGTTATTCATTCTTCCTTTTTTGCTGTTCTTAACCAGCCTTCTGATGAAATGCTTTCTTCTATTCTTTTAGTATAGTGTTAATATAATATATATCATAAAATAATAAATCAGCCTTCTGAAACATGGAGTCAGATCCTTGGCTCTTCCCTCATCCTCAGACCCCTGTGAGGACCATCACACTGCCCTGCAGCACAAACCTCCCTGACAGAGCTGTGTCCAGAGCGGTGACAGCAAGAACAGATCTCTCCCCAGGTGTGTCCTGGGAATGACCCCCAGCAGCCCTGCCCCTGCTGCCCTGCACCAGCCCCAGACAGATCAGAATCCCACGCTGTAACACCCAGCCAGACATCTTCTGCTCTGCTCTGTCATATGAGGCACACAAGGGACTAATTAGGCATTGTTTGGACACTAATTGCTTGGCAGCCCTGTTTGTCTTCAGATACCTCGTTTACAGCAGTTGCTTGGGTTTATTTGTTTCATTTAATCCATGGGAGGCAGTTGGGCAGCAGCCAGGTCTGCCCCGAGGTGTTCCTCTGCCCCTGTAGCATCAGGGACAGAAAATAATGCCCAAGCTGCAGGTCCCTGTGTACAAAGCATTTCTGTGGCTTGCCAAAGGTGTTTAGGATCCATGGAGCTACCGCTTATGGCATGGGAAGTGCCAGGCAGGGCTGGGTCCCTGGCCACAGGAAGGTGATGTTCAGGTGGAGCTGCAGAGTCACCCTCAGAGCCCACGGGCTGCAGCCAGAGCAGAGGGAACCTTGGAAGAGACTGAGGTGGCATGAGCAGCAAGGAAACCCTGCCTGAGTGGAGATGCACAGTATTAACTGCATCATTAGTGTGGAAACTCTGTCTAAAGCCAGCAAATCTTCCTCTAAACAGGAAGACTGGGAAGGCTGAAAAGCCAATTCCTGTGGGAGAGAAGCTGTGACCTTTCTGACTGTGCTGTTATCTCTGTGCCAGCTGCACCACGCAAAGCTTTGTTTTCCCAGCACGTGGATCTTCGTGTTTGAGGTTGCAGGGGCCAGAGCAATTTGGGCTTTCTGCTCTGCCTTGTGATCAACACAGAATAAAGCAGGCTCAGTGTAGTGCTCCAGACACTGTGTTCTTGCTCAAATCCATGGGTCAAGCTTGTTAAGGATGGCTTCCCGTTAAACCCAGGCATGCAATCACTTGGGATCAGACAGGGGCTTCTGGGCAAGACCAAACAAAGACCACTGCTTAAACTCTAGACCAGCAGCTCCATCGATGTCAGCATCTTGAAGATTTTGTCTGTGCCATGTGTGTCTCTATTAAATGTATGTGTTTAGATCCACTGATCATTTTTCTGCTGCACCAGACTACAGAATAAATTTTAGCTGCCATGTGCTACAGAAGCCAAACAGGAAAGGGTAAATTTCCTGTGGCAATTACTTCTAATCAGAGCTTTATGCCAGCATCCTCGAGAATTATCTGAAATAATGTTTTGAGGGACTTTAATGATTAGAACTGAGTTGCTCAGAATATTTTCCTCAGGGAAATCAAAGTGTCTCATAGCAACAGACCTGCCACCATTAGTGCCCCAAGCTTACTGACCCCCTGCTCCTCCAGGACCTGCATCTGCCACCCAGCAGCACTCACCTGGTGCAGAAAGGTACACTGGGTCAAATTGGAAACAAATTGCTGGAACTGAATGAGTTTAAGGAATTCAGGGTGATAAGTAAAAAATCACAGAGGCTGTATGTTATGCTGGATCAGGGGCAGTTGAAGCTGGTTTGTAGTATACACTACCAGTTTCCAAATAAATAATAATTCTTAGTGGATTTGTCACTTTCTTGGCTAAACAGTGAATAATTGGACAAAGTCCAAATATTGATCCAAAACATTATTTTCTTCTATTGAACAAACAAAAAAATGGTGTTTTGTTGTGAGGCCATGACTGAATTATCCTGTTACTTTTCTTACAAAATCTTTTTCCCCAGACTTGGCTGGCATTTGTTTTCAAAAAGAAGCAAAAGTAGTTATTCTAAACAATAGACTTGTTAAACATAATCTTAGTATAGGAGTTTGAGATTCAAATTTTGTTGCTGAACTTTCTGGACAAGCCAGGCTTACTATTCTTGAACAAAACTGTCACTTCTAGATTTTTGTTTTGCTTTTTTTCCACTTGTGAATATGAAATTGTTCCACTTATCTGCACAGCAAAAAACAAGCTTTTTCTTAGCTGGCAAAAATGTCTTTTCTGTGTGTAACAGTATTTTCCAATTCTGCCATCAGGAAAGATAGAATCATAAAATGGTTTATGTTGGAAGAGGCCTTAAATCTCCTCTGGTTGCAGTGCCCCTTCCATGGGTGGGGACAACTTCTACTATCCCAAGTTGTTCCAAATTCTGTCCAGCCTGGCCTGGGACACTTCCAGGGATGGGGCAGCCCCAGCTCCTGTGGTGAGCAGGTAGATCCTGCTGCCTGGGCAGCAGTTGCAAGGACACAGCTCAGCTGCACCTGGGCTCCCAGAGCAGTTTATCTGCTTAAGATTGTACAAACACAGCTCTGCTCTGGAACTAGGTTTAGACGTTTCCAAGGCCAAGATATTCCTCATGATTTTTTGTTCTTATACATATGAGATTTCTCAGAGAATAGTCTCATCAAAGAGTTGTTAATGAAACCTCTGAGCCATAACATCCCAAAACTGCAGGAAATGCTGGAATGGTAAACAATAACTATTTTCATAAAAACTGGCTGTGTGTTGTGCTCTCCCTCTGTCATTGACTACACCCTCACCTACAAGGTCTCTTAACAGCCTCTGTGACACTTTGTTGTTTGACAGGTGCAGCCAAAGATCTGCAAGCAAAGGCAAAATCTGAGGAGCAAGTGCCTGGGCTGTCCCACCCCAGCAGCAGGGCTGGGTGCCTGTGCCTGCTGGGATGAATAAATACAGGAGAATAACACATAACATCAACAGCCTGGAAGGGAGCAGAGAATTGAGGGAGGAACAAGAAAAAGAAAGTCAACACTAGCCTGTTCTGCTTTGTAATGAAGTGTCTGGGGATGCAAACCAGGAGCAGGTTCTGGAACTGAGAGCCACAGGTCCTGCTTCAGTGACAGGCAACTCTTTGCAGCTCCTCCTGCTTTGTGCCATCTCTGCCTGCAGTGAGGGACAGAGTGGGGAGCTCAGCCAGGGGCTGCTCTGGAGCTCTGGAGCTCTCCCATCTGACCCAGAGCTCCCTGCAAAGCTGGGGAGGCTGATGAGGAGAGCTGGGGCTGAAGGGCTCTGCCCTGCACCTCACATAGTGGGTGGGTCAGAAATGTCCTGCAGGTCTCTGTGTTGCCTTGGCTCTGATGCAAAGCACCTCTCCTGGCTTGCAAATGGCATCTGGGAGAGGTTCAGCTCTATATAGAAGATGAAAGAACTGCTTTCAAAGAGGAAATGTGCAAATTAGAGCTGTAACTGGATTTGGCTGTGAGTACAACTTGCATTTGGATTATTTATGTCCCATGTGCTTTGTCTTGATCATACTCATTACAGCAAGTACAGCCCAGGATTGTTTAAAATTGGAGCCAGGGCAGATGAACAGCAGCCCCTGGGCAGTGGGGTCTTGTGGCTGCTGTCAGCAGGTTGGAGGGAGGTGGCAGTGGCTGTGGCTTTAGGCTTGCTTCTGAGTCACACATGCTATTTCAGGATGATCCCAGAACAAAAAGACACAAAGAAGTCACAGTTTTGTAAATTTTTTTGTTATTTTTTATGCATCCTTGGCTGATATATTGTGCTGCCTCTTGTGTCTCTTCCTTGCTCTGAGTGGAAGATCCACAGAGACTCCCAGAGCTTTTGCCTGGAAAAAGATTGTTGCTTTTGCCTGGCCCAGTCAGAGACAGACACCTGTCCTTTCTCCAGAGCAGCTGCTGGGTGCATTTCTGCTGACAAGGATGATGGAACAGCAGCTGATCTTGTTTGGAGCCTGTCCCTAGAGCTGCTCTAAGCACCAAGGGAAAATAACCAGAGGATTTGACCCATCCTGGCTGAGGTGAGCTCCTGTTAGGGGAGCTGAAATGTTTATGGGCACATGCCCTTTATTTATCCAGAAGAAAATACTTGGACACATCTGTGACTTCTTGAGATTCTGCAGATCTGTGGAGTTACAGCAAGTAACCGTGTGTAGCCCTCAGCACATGCAAGCTAAAGCTCATGGTGGTGCTTTGCTTGGCTGCTGATTTGAGCATTCACAGCTTGGTACTGAGCCCTTCCATGGCTGCACTGCCACCATCAGCACTTTGGGCTCTGTTTGTTCAGGAGCCTGTGGGGAGGGCAGTGAGCCCTGCTGTGAGCTCTCCACCTCCCAGGGCAGAATCCTTGCCCACAGATCTAAGTAAAGTGAGATTTGGATAGGGGAGTTCATTTTGTTTTGTGGGGAAGCACAGTAAACAAAGAGAGAGAATAGCTTTAGACTTGGTGAGACATGGAAACTATAGATTACCATTCTACTGTCTCTCTGCTTGGAATGAGAGACTTTGGGTTTTTTTTTTTAACATGAGTGAGGATGCATTTTTAACAACAGGCACTTTTAAAATTGACCTGCATTTCAAGCAGATTCAAATGTAGGCTCCTGAGTCTGTATTTGGATATTTACTCAAGTTCTGGGAGTACCCAATACCCAGAATGTCCCAATGATGTAAGGCAGGATGTTTCTGGAGTGAGGAGAGGACCAAGGTGCTCAGTCTTTTTTTATGAACAGACTAACTATAGAAGAGAATTCTAACTTTTGGCTTGCTAATTTTTGTAGCAACAGTCTGGAAGCAGCTTCCTTTTCTGAGCTGACCTTGGAAAATGTGTTAGGAGTGTTTTCTGCTTTCCATATCAGGAAATGTTATTTGCATCTTAGACTCTTTCTTTTTTAAAAGAGCAGAAAAAAGCCTTTTCATGTGGCAACAAACTGCAAGCTAAGAACTTTTTTTCCTATTTTAAAATTAACAAAAAATTTTTATATCTGCACTGTCTTTTTTATGGTGGAGACACTGTGTCCTACTGGTTCTGTGTTAACTGCTATAATTTGGTTCATTTAAGTCTCTGTAATGCATAACACTAATATGCTCTTTGTGCCCTGGCCATTGCACAAACCAAGACTGAAAATGTTAAAATCCTTCTGCATTTTTTCAGGAGTGGTCCCTCAGTGCTCTGGGAAGGTATCTCAGGGATCAGTGGAAACAAGCTGGCTGGCAGAGAGGCCAATGCCTTTGGACTGGCACTCGGAGTTTGGAGCCTGAACTGCCACATCAGCAGTGGCAAGTCTGAGAGGAAAAGCTGTGCTGTGGAGGAAGAGCAGTGCCAGGAGGGTGCTGCTGAGCCTGCAGCTCAGCGTGGTGGCTCTCAGGGATGGCCATGGCTGTGAGACACAGCTGAATACACCTGGAGCCAAATCCAGAGCACCTTCAGCTAGAGGAGCCCGGGGGATCAGGGCTGAGCCTGCCTGGCACTGACCTGGCAGTGTTGCTGTGGATATCCAGAGTGGGGATGAGGAATTCCCATAAGGAATCCCACCAAGGGCTCCCTGTGCCACAGCCCAGCCCTGATGCTCCACAGGCTCCTCTGGGTGCTGGGCTAAAGGGGGATCTGTTCCCTGCTGCCTTCTCCTGGTCCCACAAATGCCTCTGTGAGGCCTGAGCTGCCTCCAAGGCCAGCCAGACAGCAGAGTGCTGACTTGTATTCTTTGGGGCACCATCATCCATCCCATGTGCTGCTTCAGAAAACCCAGTTTAAAGAAGCTGGATTCAATAAAGAAGAATCACATTAGCAAAATCTGAGATAGTCACCAATTCCTGACATGTGCTCCATCTTTGCCAAGAGAGAGCAGATCCTGTAAAGAATGTCACCACAAACCAATGTGTTTTAATGGAGAGATTTTTCAGATAATGTGGAGTGGAGAAGCAGCTCAGGGCTGCATGGCAAGAGTACAGGGCAACATTGACAGAAGTGCTTCATCCTTTTGCAAGGGGACATGAACTTTTTCCTCCTGCTTGTATAATTTCATCACAGAATTGCTGTGTCACTATCACACAGGTTCCAGGCCCTAGGAAATCTGAAGATAAAGAAAAATGCAGCTGACAACCATCTTGGAAAGATTGCTGGAATAAATACTCTCTCTCTAGTAGACTATCACTACCAACCTCCCCGTGATGACCTGGCTCCTAAGAAGTCCTTTAGAGAAAAATCTGTCATCAGTGCTGCAGAATTCAGACAAGCACAGGAGATCTTCCTTGCTCTTTGAGGATATGAACAAAAGTCTCATTACTGTTAATAGTAATAAATTATTCAAGACTTACTGCTATTTAAAGCCAAATAGATGGCATCACTCACATCTGGGAATTCTACATGTGGCTATATTCCAAGCAAAAATAAAAGGTATGGGATGGCATCTGTTGGAAGACAGACATGTGGGCTTTACATTCTCATTGAGCATCTCCTGCATTCAGCCTGTCTCTGCTGATTGTACTGCAGCATATTTTGTACAAGGTGAACAGCCACTCTTTCTGTTGCTATTACTGTGATGGAAAAATTTACCTTCTTTCTATCTTAATAATTACTTAGCTTCATTACTAGCTATTTGCACCTTAATTTCAATTGTTACCATTTTAGGTCAATTTTAAAAGTGCTTGTTGTTAAGAATGCATCCTCATGTAGGCAGGCTGTGATGGAGCTGCCCTCCTTTCTCCTCCTGGATGAACAGACTCCTCAGCTCCATGCTCTCATGCTGAAGGCATGTTTCTAGATTGCAAGCAATTTTTGTGGCTCTCTCTTGAGCGTCTTTGAAGCATCGAGCATCCTGGAATATATCTACATCAGAATGGGAAGTGCTGAGTTTTGTTTGCCTCTTTTTCCCTCCTCCACTGCCTTGGCCAGTAGAGCCAACTTCTGCTTCGTATGCAGAAGTACCAGTCCTGCATGGCTCTCAGGTTCAAGTTACCATGAATTATTTCTGTGAGAAATGCTGCCTAGCAGGGAACCATTTTGTTTTCTAAGGAGTTTCCACTGAAAAGGGGGAAGAGCTTTTTAAAGCAGGACCTGAGGCTGACAGTGAGGTTTCAAGCTGTGCCAGCACAAGGTCTGAGTTTGCATTAGTCTAGACAGTGGCCACCACATCTTGCAAGCGTGGCTGGGAAGTACCAGTGCCCTCAAACCAGAGCAACTCACCAGCAGACAACAATGTGAATGGGTTTTGGTTGTTTTTTTTCTTCTTTTTTTTTTTTTTTTTTTTTGGGTTCCATTATCCAAGAAAAAAATTTGCAACAATGAAAATTACCCAGGTCTAACAAATCACCTGCCTTGAGCATAATTTATCAGCTCCTCTGTTATTTTCCTGCTTTACTAATAATCTGTTCTCAGCCATGCATGTGATGGATGGTCAGGGATGAGGGGAGCTCAGCTGCTCCAGTCTCAGCCCACCTGGTGGCCAGGAACAGGGGGAAATTGCCCCAAGCTGCATGGGGCTGATGACTTCATGCCCCCTGTTATTACATTCCCGAATTTCAGGAGTTAGAAATGCTGATGGAGTAGTTTGTTACTCTCCTTGTGCTGCGCTTTTGCATTGCTGCCTAGGACAGGCAGATGTAGAGGGTAAACTACAGACAGTTCTGGGTGTTTCCAACAGCCCATATTTTTGAGGGAGAGTGAAACTAGACAAGAGGTTGATAAGTTTTCAGGAAAGGGGCTCCACTTGGACAATTAAAAAAACCCCAAACAACTTAGCTGCTTGACAACATATTTTAAAGCTTTCCATCTTATTAATGAGAAGATGACTGCACTGGCATCTGCAGGATTAGTTAATACTGATCTTCCATTACTTTTAAATCTCATTTCATTATACTTTTAATCAAAAACCCATGAAAATTACTTGCAGTGGTATTATTACATTACTACAGCCTTTTCACAGTAATCTCCACTTTTGAGGATACTTCATTTTGATTTCAGGATGAATTCCAGTATGACAGCATTTCTTCCTTTGCACTGTTGAGGTAACAGAGATGAAACTTCAGGAATTCAGCAGCCTAATTTAAACCCTTGTCAGACCTGCTCATGGAGTAAATGAGGAGATTTTTCTTCAGAGAAAGTCTTTGTGTGGGCAGGAAACTGAGCGTGCAGTGATGGGCAGAGCTATGAGTGAATGTACGTTCAAAGCTCACATTCATCTTGCTGCACAACAATGATTTTTCCCCCCCCCACTTGCAGAAATTGAATTAATTTTTGAATACAAGCTGGATTTGTGAAAAAAAAAAAAAAAATCTGGCTGAATTTACAGCCCCAGAGCAGAATTAGGAAGGTTGCAAAGTCTGAAGTGTAGGCAATGGAACCTTGTACCTCCTTCTCTCTCTGCCTTAAATTCTTTTTCTAAGCGAAGAGAAAAGTGTACAAAGACTTCTGCAAGGTTAAAAACTGTGTGATTTCAAAAATCTGGTAAGAATAGGAAGAACTGGAACACATACATGACAGCAAGCTAAACCACGACAGAAAGTTTGTATTGAAAATAACACTTCTTATAATGCACCTTTTTTTTTTTTTAATTCAACAACATGGCACAGGTCACAGAAGCACCCTTGATAGTTTCTGGTTGTTTCCAGTGGTACAGGTGGATCTGGCAGCCACCACAGGCTGTATTTTCTTTATCTGCTGGAGCACAATAACTTCTTTGATGGGAAATACTCTTTACAGTAGACCATATTCCAGAAATCAAGACTTATGATGTGTCCATAAAAGAAACATAAAAGAAGCTGGATGATGTTGTGATATATACTGGAAATGTTTCCCTGGTGTAAACTGGTGCTGCTTCACTGCTTCAAGCAAAGTTCTTTTCTTTTACAATAGACAGATACAGAATTGCTTCTACTTCTATAATACCAAGAGCCTCCAGATCCAATGACGTGGTTAAATTTTGCCCAACCAGCACTGAAACTCATGTTAAAAATAAAAAATGACATGCTAGATGGGTAAACTGCTAGAAAAATGTGACTCTTGGAGAAAATCTAGATGATTTGGTAAGGACTGTTCAAACTCGTGGAAGGTCTTAGTTCTGCCTCTACAGAAAGACTGTGAATATTGTACAATGAATCTGGGATTTTCATTTGACAGAAATCTCTCCCACAGCATAAATTGATGGTGGATGAGCAATTGACCTGACCTAGTGCTGCAAAATGTTCACTTGAGATGATACGTTCAACTGTGTGTCACCTTTTCTTGTCCCATTTGTGCAAACATGGGTGGGTGCAGGGCTTTGCCTGTGATAATGCTCACAGTGGCTGCTGCTCTGACAAATCAGGGCCCTTGTGAGACAGAAGGGACCATGGTTACTCCACAGCTTCCAGTGTAAATGGGGTCAGACTGCTCCATGCCTGTCTGCTCCCTTCTCTTACCCAGAGACAGCTCAGCCCAGCCACACAGCAGCTCACAAACAGCTCTCCATCCCAAGCACTCACAGCCTTCTCACTGAGCAGCTACAGACAGCAAATACATCCATAAAATGCACCTGTTCATTTGAGGATAACACAGGAAGAGAAAAGCTTCCTTTATGTGGCCTGGTAAATTATTTGCATGAATCATTCAAGCAGTCAAAGTGCATTTGCTAATAAAAGAGAAGGGGAAAGGCAATGTGCTGGGGGCAGCAATGTGTTGTCAAGGCAGGATGAAAATGAAAGCAAGAAGTAGGGCACTTTGCTGCCTTCCCTCTCTGCCCTGCATTAGTAGTCAAGGAAGTTTAGACCCTTGGAAAGCCTAAGAGCTTTGCACTCCAGCAGGAAACTCCAGAAATAAAAGAGAGGGCACTGTGTCACAGGGTTCCTTCCTTGGGCTTCTGGAGTGTGCACAAACACATCATTTCTGTTTGCACATTTCCACTGAGATGCTGCCCAGAGGCTCCAGTGGGGCTGGCTCCTGCCACGTGAGGGGCTGAACTGCATTTCTCCCCAAGGCCAGGGGGGCTGAGGGTGACCATGACGGCTGTGCCCAGCAGCAACTGGTGAGCCCTGTCCTCTCTGCAGCTGTCAAGCAGCAGGGCTGTGCAAACAGTAGCTAATTTCAAACCTGCCGCAGAGAAATTCAGGGGCAGCTGGTGATTAAGAGGATGGAATTATCACACCAGGTTTCTTACTGCTCTGTGTGACATGATCAGCTGGATGCAGCACGCTGCCCACCAGCTGAACTGGCCATCAGGGATGCTGCAGGTTTTTGTGCTGGTCAAGATGTTGCTTCCATTTGGAAATGAAATATTAGCAAAACTGGCTAAGCATCTGCAGGACAGCATGCCTGGCCTGTGAAGATAGCGTGAAGAGCCAACAGTTTTACAGAAAAGATTCCAGGCTTTTTTTTCCCCTCTTTTCACCTTTCACTTGAGCTGTAGAATTTAGGATGATCACAGGACTCAGGGGATGTTTCAGATAAATCATAAGAGACATTTCTGGGTGCATGGTACATCTCAAAAGCTGGGAAGAATAATCTCTGTGTATTCAATGTGCTGCACTGTCACCTTCCTGGTGTCATGGCTCACGGTGCCAGGGGTGCTGGCAGCCAGGCTGTGGGAGCATTAGGAATATGTGCCTGAGGAATGTTGCCATTTCCATCACACTTTGGGTCGTGTGTGTTGAGAAGGAGGATTTTGCTACACACAGCTCTGCACTGGGGAGTGTGGGGGCAGAACCTGGTGTGGGACAGGAGCTCTCTGTGGCCGATAGCTGGATGTTTTGCCCAGTTGAGCCTCAGTCTCCTTATCTGTTTCTTGAGCATAAGGGGTATTAAACTCATTGGTGAAGTGTTTGAGATGCACTGGGGAAATCCCCTTGATAAGATGAGAGGTTGTTATTAAAACATTTTAAATTCCTCCAGTTTTCACAGATTGTTTTCAGTGCTTGCTTTGCCAATGTAGTGGAAACAAAAAATATTTATTAGTACCTTTTTCTTCTCTTGGCTGCTCTGCTGCAGCCCTGTGTCCTTGCTTTAATACTCTGTCCCTCATGCTCCAGCCTCCTTCTGTAGCCCAGCACCACAGTTCATTGTTACCTACACAATCCATGGTTCTCCTTACCATAGGGATCATTTTCCTAGATGATCTTTGCTCCTGGGGCCACCAGAACAAAATATTGCTTGGGAAAAGACCTCATCTCCTGCAGTTCTCACCCTGATACCTGCAATGGTAGGAGCCTTCCCCAGGGCAGCAATCCTTTGCTGAGTTCTCAGTGCCCCACTCCCCAGGGCTGCAGCTCCTGGTGTGACCTCAGCTGGGTGCTAATATTGACTACTGAGGATGTAATATGTTTGCAATATTCACTGTGTGCACATCAGGGTGCATTAATTCTTTGTTTTATGAGAGCTGCCAGTGTTTGCTGACTTCCTCTTTGGAGGAGATGAGAGTGGAAGCACTGCACCTCCTCACCAGAGCCAGTCTGACCATGGCTGCTGTTTGTTATTCACACACCAGAGACCACAGCTAACCCTGGCTATTACATACATTATTCAAGGCAAGGAGACAGCAATTGCATTAAACAGAGCGTGATGAAACAGTTCAGCAAAGGGCAGCTTTCCTCAAATGCATCTTAAACGTCTTAGTGCACTGCTGGGACACCTAAAATGCTTCTGAATTTACCGGATGTGTTTCTTTCTTACTGGAGACAGTGGTTTTCCTAGCAAGGCACACAGATTGAAAGCACTTAAGAGCAACAAAAGGAGCCCAGCTCACTTGATGACTGAATACAGGTTGCTCCTGTGAGAATCAGAAATAAAAAACCACTTTTGAAATGGAATTGCAGTCAGAGGCAAGGAAAGGGACATCGACCCTGTGTGCTACACAAGGCTGTCAGTTCAGCTGCCCCCAGGACAGGGGGAGCAGCTCCTGGCTCCTGATGCTTCTCATCAGCCCCATTTGGGGTCACCCCTGACCTTGTACAGGACATGGTACCCAGCCCACAGGGCTGGGCTGCCCAGCTCCCTCCACCCCTGGCATTCCATTTCCCAGCTGCCTTTCTGCACTGCTGGTGCTCCTTGCAGACAGATGGGGGTCAACGTGATCTGCCAGAGTAAGATTTCAAACCTTATGATGGTGTGCACTTGTTCTCAGTCAGGATTTACGTGCCCAGCATGCTCCCTGCTTGGCCTCTGCTTTCTCTGTAGCCGTTAAAATTAAAGGACCTCTGAGGGTGTCAGCAAAGAAGAGATCATTCAGCATTTAGGGCTATGGGAGAAAGCTGTGCCAGGACAGCCACATATTGCCTCCATGCCTGCAAGTAATCTCTCCTTGCCTTTGAGAGAGCCTGACACTTCTGAGAGTGTGAAAACTTGCCCCAAACTCACATTTCAGGAGAAGCTGCTGGCCTGAGCCACTTCCCCAGGCTAAGCCTGAGGGTGAGGCTGCTGAGTTCCTTGCTTTGCCCCAGGAACCAGAGACCCAGAGCAGCTCCCCCACAGCCAGGGCAGCGCTCCCGTGAGCAGTGAGGGCTGCGGAGCTCATGTCCCACGGGTAGGGGCAAGCTGTGACAGGGTAAGCCTGACACAGCCACGCTGTGCCAGCTCTGCCGGCAAGGACACCGTGTTCCAAGACACCACCTCTGCTCTGCTATTTCCTTCAATTGACCCCACGGCAATTTCCCAGCTGGAAGCAGCTCCCTCACACCCAGTCCTGATAAAGTTATCACTGAGTTCAGGGCCATTAGCACCTGATTTTTTTTTCTCTCTGAGCTTTCACAGCTTTGTAGCTGATCAAATCTGAGCAGGATGCATTTTGCAGAGATGCCCCCATTCCCCCATCCCCGGGAGTTGCCCTGCCCCAGGCTGCAGAGGGACAGAGCACTTTGGGGGAGCTGCATGGCACCGGAGGGCTTATGAGCTGCATGGAAAAAATGTTGAGCTGTGGGAAGCAATGATCTTTCAATAAGCATTGAAAAGTGTACAGTCAGACATTTAAGAGCAGCCCTGGCAGAAAAACAAAGAGAAACTCTGGGTGAGCTAATCCAAAAACAACAAAAGAAATTTTCCTTTGCCCCTCCTGGGTTTGAGCTCTGCCTTTCCATAACTTCAGCCTGCATTGGTGTGTCTCACACGCACCCATCTACCCCTGCCCAAAAAGGCACCAGAGAGGAAACCAGCTCAGCTGGGGAACACCGATTTGCAGATTTTGCAAGAACACAAGAGGAGAAAGAAGTGGAGAGGAGAGACATGAGATGGCACCCAGCAGGGTGGGTCAGCTGTGAGGGCTGCCTGCACTGCTGGGGCTGCCTGCCTCCTGCTCTGCTCCTTGAGCACCTCTGGCAGTGTGGAGGGAAGGGCTGTGCAGGGGATAGAGGAAGGAAAAGCATCTGGGGGACTGTTGGTTTAGACTAGTTTAGTCAGTCAGTTGAGCTCAGTTTAGTAACCTGTAATCATAACACATCATGAATGACACAGGGCATCGTCCCATGAGCAGCTTGGCTTGTGTCCCACCCCAGACGGGACAGGCTTTGGTCTCCTAAATACATATATTTGGTAAGGAAGGAAAGCTCACCTCCTGCCTCACAGAGGCCTGAAAATGAGGAGGCTATTTGCCTCTGGGGTATGAAATGTTTTCCAGAGCAAGTCTCAGGAGGGCTGTGATGACTCCATCCCTGAGCAAGGCTCCACAGTTGGACCCTGAGCCTGCATCATGGGTCTGGGAGTTGTTGTCAAATGCCTCCTACCAGGGCATTTCCAGGCAAACTCTGCCTGACTTGGAAAGTGCCTGCCTGCCTGGAGGTTGTTATTTGCAGCAGCACTGGATGTGAAAGGCAATGCCCCAGGGATCATCCTTCCTCCAGGCAGCTGCTTTCTGCTCCGGGCTACACCACACAGCATCACCACAGCCACACACCAGGGAACAGCCTAGGAGATGTCTGGAGATACCTGCATGGAAATGCCCTGTTCCCCCTGCAGTTAGGTGCCTGAATGCAGCAGGCAGAGCTGCTTTTGGGCTCACACAGTGACACACAGCTCATATAGTGACAGCATTCCCAGGGCTGTTCTGATTCCCTTCCATATATGCCTGCATCCCTCTGCTCCCAATTTAGCAGGTCGTCTACAGCCTGCTGCCTGGAGCAGGCAGAACACAGGAGCACAGTCTGCCTCTCAGCTTATCCCTCATTTGTCCAGCAGAGAACAAGAAAAAATTTGTTTTGTGGTTTTAACAGACAAAATTCACAAGAAATGGAGGATTAGGGAAATATTTTGATGTCTGGCAAAAGGAGAATGGTTGTGTTTGAGCAATTCTGAGGATTTCAAGAAAACAGACTGACATTTTTAACATCCTTTGCAATTTCACTTCTGATTTTGAAAAATAATGACCATTTAAATAAAATTTTAAAAAAATTATGTATAAAAGAATAACTTTTCTGGAATATTTCAAGTCACTGTGGAAGATGACTTTTTAGTTCCAAGAGCTATGAAAGAGACAAATTCCTTTGCCCTTCACAGCAGTGAGTGTGACTCCTGGCTGGGGAGCTGTAGCCAGAGCAGAAGCTGAACTGCACAGTTCCTTAGGACAGCCAGCAGCACAGCTGAACTCCACAGCCAGGAGTGCATGGAGCTTCTTGGCTCAACAGCAGATCCATAACCAATGAACAATTATTTCTGCATTAGTATATGATGGCCATTATAATATTTTCATTGTACATTTTTCTCTTTTGCAGTCAGCAATGCTGACATATAAATGAAAATTTCTCTTCTGTTGGAGAAAGGATGGTGGTGTCCAGTGTCTCTGCACATTTATCTGCCCCTGCCCTTTCCCCAGCTTCTTCCCTGGTCATTATTTCTGTGAGTTATCTGCTGGTGCCATTTGTCAGCAGGAAAGGTTTCCCTGCTGGGTGGGACCGTGTATGGGCTCCTGCAAACCCTTCCCTGGTGTTCTTGTGGCTCATATCTCATGAAGTAGTACAGAAATAGTCAGCAGACAACCCTTATAACACACTAGTCTCTTTTCATAAAAACTCAAGATGTGTTTGAGATCCTCCTGTGAACCTCCTCCCTTCTCAAAAACGGCTCCTTTGAATGACTTCCTGAAGCATCCACGTGGCTCCAGGGAAAGTTCCATAATTCTGAATTAGAGACACTTTGCTCTGCAATCAAGACTTCAAACATTGTCATTTAGCAGCCTTCTGAAATAGAGCATTTCAGTGTCTTTTGCTCTTCTCACAATAGCAGTAATGTGAGGAAATCTCACCAGCACAGCTGCTCTAAATAGTGACGTGTACGAAATAAAACAGACTTCTTGGGCCTGGTACATACATCCTGCTGCTCTAGATGATTTCTAAACACAGGACACAATGAGCATGGATTGACAGCTCATAAACTATTGAAAAGGGATGCTGGGCTATTTCTGTATCCTGGGAGTGTGCACTGTCTGAAGAAAATGAGAAAGAATAGTTTTGGTTTTGAGGTTACATCTAGCAAAAGGATGACAGTTAAAGACATTTAGACAGTTAAATACATTTAAAAATACCTTGTAGGTATTTTCTTTTCTTTTTCTGGAATACCTGCTTAGTAACAATTTAACCCTGTGTTTATGCAAACAGACAAACAGCCCAAGCTCAGAAAGGCTCAGTGAATTCTTTAAGTGGGAGAAAAAGGAGACAATCTATGGCTGTGCATCTGGGGGAGGGTTCACTCTCTGCTCTTTTTCCCCCCTCCATGGACCCCCTTTCCTGGGCAGTGGCTGTAGATGGCTGCAGAGTCTGCAGAGCCAGACTGTGTGTGCTCCAGGCCCTGGACTTCTGTGTGCCCCATATGCATCCCCCCTAGAAATTAGAGCATTAAACCCAGGGGATCAGCCCTGAGCCATTTCTGACAGGAGTTAATAAATGGCACAAGATCTGCTGAGGGACAGAGGGTAACAGGCTCATTTGTCAGCCTGTCCGAAGCAGTTGTCGTCTTTGTCTTCGGGATATATTTCAGCATCTCAAATATTTTGCAAGCTGCTAGCCCAGGCAACAGCACTAAATTCTTGCAGACACCACTGTGGTGGCTTCACTCTGGGTCAAGAGGACACTGTGCTGCCGCACTGGAACCACACTGGCACTGGGGCACACACTGAAGGGTTTTGCTCACATAAGCAAGAGGAACATTAGATATTCACTGATCTACTGAAATCAACAGAGCTACTGGTGCATTGGACACTGTAGGTGGGAAATGAGCTATTTGTTTTTAGAAAGACAGAATCCATCAAGAAATAGAAGAGACTGTGGAAGTCTCTGATAAGGAAGAAACCCTTGTTATAGTGGGTTAGAAGATTCATCTGCATCCAGATACCAGGATCAGCAAAACCAAAGAGAATATGGGAACAGCATTTAATGATACTTTTCTATTTAAGGATTCAAAAAGACAGCACAGTGGAAAAATATGCATTTCCTTGAGATGTGCCAAGAAAACACTGTGCATATTCCTGGTGTGACTGTGCCAAGCACATGGTGTGGGCACCTGCCTCGGGCACAGAGAGTCCTGGCAAGCCAGGGCACCTTCGATGATCAAATTGTCAGGAAGAGATTTCTCCATTCAGAGCAAGAGTTCACCGACTTCTTTCAACATTTTGCCTCTCACCAGAATATTCCTGGCAGCAAACTTGTTTGTTTGGATATTTGTATAAGGTGAATCATAACAAAGGAATCACAGACACAGCTGAAACAGGCTGCTGCTCAGTCCTTGTTCTGCAGCTCATTTTTAAAGAATGCCACTGATTTACTGTGATTGACATCCAAAATCCTGCAGATGAATCAGGCCTTTCCTTCTCAGGTACAGGAGTTTGATTTTGCTGAGTAATGGGAAGGTTATTATTTAAATGGAAACAGTAAGTACAAAGTAAAGAAAAGAAAGAAAAAGGGAGAGAGCATCATGACTGCTGTGAGACCTTCAGCATTGACAGCATGAAAGTTGTGAGGCCTTTCTGCAGAGTGTTAGGCCAAGCAGTGCTGCTGGACCTCCAGCTTTCTCTGTGGTGCTGTGGGAGACCTTTGCAGGGTTCGAGAGGAGAAGGCAGCACTCACCAGCTCTCACCCCCAGCCTAGGGTGGTCCCTGTTGGGCTGTAAGACTGATGCTGGCTGCTGGGGATGCTCTGAGTAGGCTCTGTGCAGGTTCTTGGCACTGTGGCCCATGTCCAAAGAACACAATAGCATCAGGCTGCAATTCCCTTGAACATGGTATCTACACCTACTGTCTGGCAGCATCAGGGCTGTGACACAACAAAGAGCTCATCTGTTTTGGTTCTATGAAGGGTGATGCTCCCCTGTATTTCTAGTCCAAAACCCAACCTGCATTACCAGGAAGATCCACCTTAAACAGGTGGATCTCCCTTATTTAGCTGCAGATGCATATTGCTTGGGGATCAGATGCTTTGGTTCCAAGAGAAGCCATGGTGATCACAGGGTGCCTTTGACAGAGTGAGGGAGGGACACGGCAGGAAAAGCCTCTCAGGCTGCGCTGGGGGAAGCTGGGTGGCCGTGCCTGGGCTGTGTCACAGCCTGGTGCATGTGCTGGGTGTTGGGGCCAGCTGTCCAGCAGCAGTACAAGGGTGTGGGAGCTCCCCCCTGCATGGGAGCTGGCCCCTGGCTTGTGCTCCAGGGTTGCTGTGTCAGACAGGGAGGAGAGACAGAGGTGATTTCTCCTCTCTGTCACCTCACTCTGGTGTGCAGGAGTTTGCCCTCCCAGGGAATGGTGTTGTTGAAACTGAAGGATAATGGTTCAAGGAACTTCAGGCATTTAGCACATGGTAACTTAAAATCTTATCAGGATCAGAACGCCTCTGATATGAAAAGCCATTACAAAGTTGTTTTTAAGGTTTGACTTCCTTTGCCCTGCAGTGGATGCAGTCCAAGGTAAAGTCCAAATTGAGACTAGTTGAGGGATACATTTTTCCTCGTGCTGACACTGCTTTTCTGACACATCTGAGGCTTTGCTGTGGGGGTAGATACTGTCTCTGAAAGCTGCCAGTGCAGGGTGGGACACCTTTCCTGAGTGCTCCCCACCAGGTACCACGATCCTTAGGATGAATGGCTCTCAGGGGTGATGTCCCTGGGAAGGGAAAGAGAAAAATCCTGTTTGTACCAGAATCTGCTGTGCTGGAGCCCTGTACACACTCATGTGTGCCCTTCTCATCCATACACTACGTAATCAACTCATGAACCTAAAACTGCTCTCCAAAACTCTTAATAACCAAAGATGCCTCTTAATTCAGTTTGCCTCATGTTTTAGTTGTTGAAAAAATTATATATTTTTTCAGAACAGGGGGCAAAGTACTACACGATGAGTTCCAAGTGCTCCCAACAAGGGATCTGAGAAACATTTCTACAAGATCTGCAGGCTGAGGGGTGTCCTGGCAGGGAGAAGGGAAGGAAAGGTGCCACATGTCACACCCTTTGTCCCTCACCACCACCCTGGGGCTGAGCTGCCCCTCACTTTGCAAGTGCTAAAGGACAAGTCCCACCTAAACACTCACAGGGAGATTAGGCCCCAGGTGTGTCTGGCACCATTCTACCCTAAAAAACATAGAAACCAAAAACCCCAGGCTCCCTTGCTTGGCACATCCTTGGCTCCTCCTGGTACCAAGAGCCTCTGAGCTGCTGAGCCTATCTTGCTCCTTGGCAAAGAGGCTCTGCTTTCTCATCCCTGCCTCCAGCACTGGATAGCCCAAAAGCTAAGCCAGAGGGTTTTATTGGGAATGAGCCCTTGCCAGATGCAAAGGTTAATGAACTCTGGCACCCACTGCTATTTGCAGGTGGGTGATTATATGTTCATAATAAATATGCCATTAGTTCAGGGAGGTGAGGAACTTGTTTCATTGTGTGCACACTCAGGCACAGGTACAGGCTTGAGCTGCCTCCTTCCTCTTAAAATCTTTAATGATTTTTTCCTTCACCTGGATAGTCTCGGAGCTGCTGCCCATGGGTAGTTCTCACATCTCCCCTTCAGAAAATGAGTGTACAAAGGCATTTGGGGAGAACAAAAAGTACTCAAGATTTTGACAACTAGAGCTGAAAAACATGTTTGATTCAACATCTTCTGTTTTCCCCTTTGTTTCACCTGAGGACCTCTGTTACTATTTGAATTTCCAATGAAAGATTTTAAAATGCATTTTTTCCATTACAAGTAACCTTAAATGTAAGGGGAGTTAAATATAGAGTTAGGAAACACAGGAATGTTCAGGTTGAACGAAATGCTTCTGATTGCTCAAGATTAAATATTTTTCTCCTCCCTGTCTTGCCAACCCAGACATGTTCTCTTTCTGGTTTGTTTTGACCTCTGAGCTGACAAATGCCCCCTCCTCTGTGCCTGCTCGAGGGTACAGTAGGTGCACCTCTAGTAAGATTCTTGTTTCTCCCCCGGCGCTCTCATTTGCCTTGAACTCTTTGAATTTAAAACCTTTATCTCTGCTTTCCAGCACATTTTCTCCCCTGCCAGCTGAGAAAAGGCATGCTCAGCACTGTGGTGGTGGAGACAGCCACGCTGAGCCCTGTGGGCAAGCTGGGCTGTGGCAGAGCAGGCTGATGGAGCTGTGGAAACCCACGGTCTCCCTGAGTGCCAGCACTGTTTCTTTTAGGAGAAAAGGAGCACACTCATACTTTCCCTTCATGGATTTTTTTTCCTTGTAAAAGAGCCAATTTGACCTTAGCAGGTCTTCTTGCACCTTGGGCAGAGCCAAGGCCATGGACCTGCATTACCCTTTATACCTTTCTTGTAAGTACTCACATGGCAGGTGGGGTCACAGTCCTCCCTTATCATGAGTTTTATATCACCTACCAATTTGCTAGGTCAGAGAACCTGTTCTGTCAGCCTGACTGGGTGGGCAGCTGTGATGGTGTTCACAGGGGTCTTAGGATGAGGGAAGAGACAAGAATGTTGACTCCATGTTTCAGAAGGCTTGATTTTTATTTTTTATGATATATATTATATTAAAACTATACTAAAAGAATAGAAGAAAGGATTTCATCAGAAGGCTGGCTAAGAATAGAAAAGGAATGATAACAAAGGTTTGTGACTGACCGAGACAGTCTGGACAGCTGGACTGTGATTGGCCATTAACTAGAAACAACCACACGAGACCAATCACAGATCCACCTGTTGCATTCCACAGCAGCAGATAATCATTGTTTACATTTTGTTCCTGAGGCCTCTCAGCTTCTCAGGAGGAAAAATCCTAAGGAAAGGATTTTTCAGAAAATATGATGGCTACAGGCAGCGGAGGAAGAGACCCCATGCCCATGGGAGCAGCTGCAGCTCCCATCCCCAGAGTGTGTGTGCTGCCTTGCTGCACCAGTGGGGCCCGGCTGCATGGGTGTCCCTTGCCGTATTGCAGATCTGCTCTCACTCCTGAAAGCATCCTCACTTGGAAAGACATCAGGATTCGGAGGATTTTGAGCTCAGCAAAGCATTTTGGAGATACATTGTGACACAAAAAGGTTCCTTGCTTTGTGGTTCACTTTCTGCCCTTTGATGGATTCCTGACACTGTTCACCCCAGGATGGATGGTTATCACACACTTAAAACCTCTTCCAGATCATCAGGGACAGCCAAAAGTGGCAGCATAAAGATACAGGCCAGCAGACTGATGTGTGGAAGTTTCAACATCTACATTGGTGGCTTGTCTAATTCTTCCTCTCAATCCTTCATCATGGAGTATTGACATCCCTGATCCTCCTGCCATCCCTGATCCTCCTGCATCCCTGATCCTCCTGCATCCCTGATCCTTCTGGCCACCCCTGATCCTCCTGCAATGTCATGGAGGAGTCCTCAGTGACAAAAAACCATGGGCATAAACATGGGTAGATTTACAGGAGAGCTGGTGGATGACACATTCAGCAGATAATTGTGCTGCTAGGACAGAGATAGCACAGGCAATAAAAAGTAAACAGAGAGTGTTTGCCCAGCAGCCTGTGGACTCAGAGCAGGCTGCTGGAGGAAGCAGGGAGCAACTCAGATCAACTGCTTCATGGTCAAGGCCAGAGAAGCAGTAAAGGAGATCCTGGGGAGGATCTGCTAACAGCTGGGTTGATCTGTGTTTGTGTTTGTGGTCCTTTACAGACAGCTGCAGCCTCTGGTCTCAACCATCCTGCTAAAACAGGCTGTGGTGTGGCCACGTGGGACTTCTCCCACTGCCTGTTTTCTTCCACACTGTGTGAGGAAAAGGGGACAGAAGGCAAACAGTATTATGGACTGTCCCCAGCCGAATCATGATTTTCATACAGCAAGTGAGGAAGTACTACACTCCTGCATGAATAAATTATGCTTTTAATAATAAATGAAAAATCAGTTTTGCATACATGTGGGTGTGCAAGAGGGCTGAGAGGAGCAGCACCCCATGCAACAGGTGATTCTGCAAGCCACCCTGGCTGGTCACACCACAGGCAGCTGCTGTACCCAGGGTCAGCCCAGCCAGCTGCTGTCCCAGCAGTTGTGTCATCCTAATCCCCTACCACGTGTCAGCATTCCCTTGGCATGCCCAGCCATGGCTGCAGCTCCACTTGGCCAGAGCAGCTGGGGAAGGGTGGCCTCCAAGAAGTCTTTATTTTTATGCTGATAAAGATCAAAGATTTTCTCTCCAGGGTTTCACAGCAGTTCCCGCTGTGGAGGAGGGCTCTTGGAACTGAGTGGTCTGTCCTGGGCTGGGGACAGTGGCCACACAATAAACCAGAGCTGCAGGTGATGCCAAGGGCAAATCTCAGAGGGCACTTAGGGCCAGAGGCTGTCAGCCCCTGGCAAATCCGTGGCCAGAAGGAAAAGCTGTCATTAAAGGCCACCCAGATCACAGCACACCTGTCACCCTGGGCTTGTCTGCAGAAAACATGGATTTGTGTTGCCATGACCCTTCACAGCCCATCACCCTCCTGTGATGCCAGCACTGCCTCCATATCCATGGTTCTGAGCATCCTCACTGTGGATCAGCATCCACTCTGCTGGATGGCACATGGCCAGGGGACAGGATCATCTTTATCCCAAATTATCTAAATACTCTGAATAAAGAGTGAAAGGTGGCAGGCAGACACACAGTGGTGGATTCAAGAAGAGTCCAAATTTTTAAAAGTCATGCAAAATATTGCAAGTCTTAACAAAAAATGCTGGGCTGTGCCAAGAAGGATATCCATCCCAGAGGTTGTAAGGACTAAGAAGCTGGGTGGCTTTAGCTAGGGTAGGACTTGATAAGGGAAGAATTAATAATTCTATTTTGCTCACTTGGAGATTGCTATCATGATGAGAAGAAAATGCCAGGGTCTCAAGCTGGCATTTAAACCTGAGGAACTGTGAATGCACCAGAAAGCTGCATGGATGTGGAAAAACCTTCCTCCCAGCTGGGGATGTAAAGCCATTACAGGCTTGTTTGAACTGCAGGGCAAAGGTTTTATTTAGTGTGTGCTACACAGCACATCCTCCAGCTCCCAGGTCTGTGAGGCTGGTCCTCGGTGGGGAAGTTAGATTCTTTTTCCCAGTTGCAAAATGGGAATATCACAGTATGGCTGGCAAACCACCCGCCCCAAAAAAAACCAAAAACCAAACCAAACCAAACCAAACCAAACAAACAAAAACAAACAAACAAAACAAAACAAAACAAAAACAAAACAAAAAAACCCAACAAAAACCAGGAGAAGGATAAGTTATAGCTGGAGTGAAAATAAATAACTCATCTTGCATCAACTTGAAGATTTTCAACACCTGTGGCCTCCTTTAAGTGTTTAACATCACATTCAAAAAGAAGTGATTGTGGTTTGAAACACTGCACTTGAATCTGTGGTTAGAATTTGTATTCCCCAGGATTTGGGGTGATTTGCCCTGACTCCACACTTTCTGTCATTCACCTGGAGCAGCCTCTTCCTGCAGGACTGGCCCCATGGAAGGGACCCATCATGGAGCAGCTTTTGATGAACTGCAGTCCATCAGGACCTCTCATAATGTGCAATTTCCACCTCTTTTTCTTTCAAGATAATCCTTAAGTAGTTGCATTAGTACAGGAATTAAATCCACAGGGAACACAGACCTTTACAATCACTTGTAAACAAGGTCAGGTTTTACGAGCTGCCTTTGTGGTGAAGGCTGGCCTGACAAAGCCATCAGACAGCATTGATGGCTTTGTCACCAAAAATGCTGTGTTTTAAAAGATAAAGCAAATATCAGCCACCTAGCAGCTATGTGACAGAGAAAGCTACCTCAGGTTTTCTTCCAGTACCAATTTGATGGATCATAAGCATATAATGATTGGAAAAAACTCTTTTCACAGATCAGGAGGGGATATTTAGTGGCTGAAAAATGTTTTTGTGTGTTAATGCCTTTGGCAGTGCTTCATTCTCAAATTTCTTATGAGATACATGTGTGAACACAAAAACTAAGTCAATTGTAAAAATGTTTGGGATAAAATCAAAACTAAAGCCAAATGTTGCTTGCCCTACTTCTAGAAGAAAGCTTTTTATTCATAGCTGTCACAGCAGTTGATGTTGGTCTGGATGGAACATCAAAAATATGAAAAGTGAGGACAGATAATGCTAAAACAACAACAACAAAAAGCAGGAAGAAATCAAAACTCTTCCCACTGCCAAGCCAAAAATGAAACGAGATCTCTGTGGGACAGATACATGTTACTTTGTCCATCAGAGGAGTGCCCTGCTCTCTCTGGGCACTGGGTGCTGGCAGCTCTTAACCCTGGTTTGTCTCCATGTGCAGCACAGGAGGTGCTGAGGCTGGAGCTGGGCTGCACACGGCCACCTCTCCTGCAATGTGGCCCTTGGAGAAGGCTTGGACCACACAGCCCTTGTCAAAAAGCTGCATTTCTAAAGAAATAGAGCTTTGGGCTCTTCTGCTGGAGTGGCTGCTGAGGCAGGGACCCAAAACTGGTCCCCTTAAACACTGAGGTGATAAAATGCCTGGGGCAGAGGGTTTGGCGAATATCCTTGGCTTGGTGTGGCTGACAGCAGGGGCACAGTGCCTTTCTAAGAACCAGTTTGTCCTTTCTCTACAGGTCAGGGCCTGGTCATTCCAGGTATCCTCCACACACGGGTATCAAGGGCCTCTCACTGTTCTTAAAAAGACTGTCAGTACCTGCTGCAGAAGCAGGAGGACATGGAATGCCCTTGCCTGAGGACAACACAGCCTGTTTTCTAATTCTGCCTGTTCCCAGCCCACTAGAGAGCCTTTTTCCCCCACCAGAGTATTATTTTCTTCTGTTTTAAGCCATGTCACAGCTCTGAATTCCCTTTGATCCAGCACGTCCCTATCAGCTCTAACAAAGTGAGCAGGAGAGGCTCCTGGGAGGAATTCCTGTCTGCAGCTGATGCTGAGGAACTCCTTTTATAATCTGTTTACTGTCCTTTCCCAGTAAATTACTTTTTTTTATAGAGCACGTTGGTCAAAACCTGAGGACTGTTGTTGGGCTGGAATGTGAAATGCCAGGACAGTGTCCACTTAAAAATCTTGTGATGCAAATTATGTGAATGCAGAAAAAGAAGTTTGCTCTCACCCATCCCATTTGGCACAAATGTCCTTCAATGCTGTGAAAGCAAATATCCATGCAAAACGTTTTTTTTCAACTTCGGAAAAAATTATGTCCAAGTGAATTTTTAACTTTATGCATCTTCACTGCTGAGCCCTCTCCCCTCAGCCAGGATGAGGTACAGTGCTGCTCTGGCCAAAGAGGGTTTTTTGGGACACAGAAGGTTTCTGTGAGCTCCTTTTACAGACTGTCCCAAGCTGCACATTCCTCAGAGGGGCTGAAGCACTCCCTGCAGGGCTGGGCTTGCTTTCAGAGGTGGGGACTACTTTTGGAGAAAGGTTTGATGTTTTCTACAGTCGTTGTCATCACAGTAGAGCTGTTGGTTTGTCCTCAGCTCCTCCTGCCTAGGAGACATTAAACACAAGCTACAGACTACTGGCTGAAGTGGAGGCATATGGAAAAGGCTTTCTGCACTACTGGAAATAAATGTGGCAATGATTCCAGAATGCAGAGCAGAGGGAAATTGAGCTGGGCTCTTGACACATGGAGGCCAATCATTTTACAACATGGAATTGCATTTTCTTGTTCTCTTTGAATAAAACACTCCTTGTTTTTAAAATGAAGCTTGCAGGAGTTTTGATGCTGGTTAGTCACCAAAGGTGGGTATTTAGTGGGTTACCAGCCCACAGCCCAAAGCAAATGATTTCAGCAGCTGACAGTCACAGACTGCAGTGACCCAGCTATCTAATAACCTTGCCTAGAGTCAGACACCAAGAGAAAAATTAATTTTAACACGTCTAGATCAGCAAAAACTAGAACAGCAAGAGCTAAGCACAGGGAGTACAGTGGTGGGGTCAGGAAGGCAAAAGCATTGCTGCCAGCTGGATGTAACACTCCCCATGCTGCTGCCTGGAGGAATGATCCATGCTCCTGTGCCAGGGGGATGGAGCTGAGCACCACTTATGGGGCTGGAAATGAGGTTAACTCCATTGTACACCCAGCTTGCAGCTGCTCCATGCACTGTGGCTGCACCCTCTCTGCTGCTTGGCATCCTGCACAGATGGATGGGAAAGGAAAGAAATCCCAGTGTGACCAGCACTAAAATTTGTTTTCCTGCAACAAACAGGAGTGGCAATAATAAGAGATAAGGCTGGAAGTGCCCTGGAGAGGGTAACTAGCCATATCCTACAGCAGTAGACACGAACCTGACCCACCCTAGGCTGACTTTTGTTTGCCCTGTCTCTGTAATTCCTTATGTTCTTTTCTATCACAGGGAGTTCCTTTGCTTTCTGCCCCATCCCACACACAATTACCACAAAAGTCACATTACTTTCCAGCAGCTCTCTCTTTCCTGCTGTGTCTTTGGCAATAAAGTTTAGGGAACGCAAAGCCACGATATATAAATGTGAGCACCAGTCCATGCACCCACATATCCTGAGGAGGCTGATACCCACCAGAGCCTTCTGGTTCTGATCAGCAGGATCAGCCCTGCCCCAGCAGCACTCAGCTACCTGGAGATGCAACTCAGGGCAGAGCAGCTTCCTTGGATCTGCTCAGATCAGGGCACCTGGCCTGATGTCTGCTCTGCAGAGCACAGGGGAAGCAAAGAAAGCCTTGCAGCTGCTGGACCTGTTAAAGAAGCTGCTCTACTGAGTTTATCCCAGCCACTGCATTGGGTTTGTGTGTCCTGGGCCCAAGGGGAGCTACATGGGGTGTTTGGTTTGGCAGGTGTGGTGCAGCCTGGCCTCAGAGCTGGGAACAGCCACAGCCTGGGCTGTGAGACTGCAGAGGAACTTCTGTGCTGGGCAGGGTGAGAGGGAGTGAGTGTGTCACAGCCCCACCTGCACACAGGGTGCTGCTCCTGTCACACGGGGCACAGCTCCTGCACAGCCCCACCTGCACACAGGGTGCTGCTCCTGTCACACAGGGCACAGCTCCTGCACAGCCACACCTGCACACAGGTCCTGCTCTTGTCACACAGGGCACAGCTCCTGCACAAACACACATATGGATGGAGATGGAGCATTGCTTTTAAGGAAAACTTTCTTTTTTTTCCCTGGGCAAATATCCTTATCCAAAATCAGCGTAAGAGAATTCTGTGAGTCTTATCTTGTTCTGCAATTTTCCTGCCTTACACAGTCACTAATAGTTCCCTATTTATTAGCACTGGCACACATCCACACCATCTCCCAGGCCCTGGGCTTGCAGGAATGTAGACAGCCCTGCTTCACTTCCGCTCACCATAGATTTTGGAAGCTGTGGGATGACTGAGTTTTGTAGGAGCTGAAGGAACTCAGTGCTAGCATGAGTAAAAGGAAGGAGGAGGCAAAAGGGTGGCAAAACAGTAAGAAAAATCAAGGAGAAAGTCCAGAGAAAATGAGAACAAAATATTCATTCAGATATGTTACAGACTAGAAGGACTAAAAAGCCCAAATTAGTTAGAATCACAGAATAATTTAGGTTGTAAAAGACTTTTAAGATCATCAGTGTTAATCCAGCACTGCCAAGCCCACAACTAAACCATGTCCCTCAGTGCTACATCTACAAGACTTTTAAATCTCTCCAGGGATAGTGACTCAACCATTTCCCTGGGCAGCCTGTTTGAGTGCTTGACAACTCTCTTGGTGAAGATATGAACAAATTAGTAAGTATTAGGAACATAAGAAAAAGTGTCCTTGAGCAGCAAGTACACTTCCTCAGTTATCAAGAACAGCCTCCAGCTCTCAGCTTGCAGGTGAATATAATCCATCAGCTCCCATGTAGTCTCTGTGTACCTCATTTTAAATTGAGTTAAGCCAAAGGAAGGCAGAGTGGAGAGAAAAATGAAAGCAAGGCCATTGCTGCAAGCCTGACCAGCACGAAGGTCAGCACTGTGCACTCAAGACTCCTCCTTGGAGGCCTTGTTCATGTCCATCCCTCCCAAGCTCTCCATACCATGCAGAATTGCCTGCATAAGCAGTGTTGTGCTTCCTGCCTCCAGTCTTGCCCCAATGCAAAACCAGCTGCATGAAGATTTGACCCCCAGTATTGGCCTATCTTGCCAAACCACCAGACTTTTCTCCCTTCAAGCCTCTCCTAAAAACTTCATTCCAGGTAAAGTTGTCCAGCTCTGAGCGCATTGCCAGGATTTCATAATAAGAAGCTGCATGCAGAACATCAGGCCCGGGTAATAACCAGGTTACTGCACACTAGAGTGTCACCTGAGATAAAAAATGACCAATTGCCAGCTACATGGCAGAGACTATTTTCCACAGTTTGCTGCTAACTCTGCTTGGTTCTTCTGCCCTAAACTACCTGCATCTGACCTTCTGCATCTCATGTTCTCTGGAAACATGATTTTCTTTGTAAGCAGCTGCTTGTACCCTAGCTACAAGGAAAGAAATGTGGATTCAGTAACTCCTCAGGATCTGATCCTGATAGATTGATAAATCAAGTAAAGAGAAGAGACAAAACCACTTTTTCATTGTGCTTTTTTTGTTTTTGGTCAACAAGGGTGAAGGAGGGGTGTTCACCCTGTTGATATGAACTGCAAATAAAATCTTAAGTCACACATTCTCCCATGTGCTTTGAAGGTCATTGAGTCCTCTATAAGCTCAGCCCACAAAAAAACGGTAACTGAGGGCTGTACAAAGGCATCACATGTGTAACTGGCTTGCCACTGATGAGTTGGAACTGAAGAGCTTTTGTAATGCTTCATGGGCAATCCCTGAAAAACTCTCCTTGACAAGGAAGAATAAAATTTTAAACAAATAAAACATGCACTGCTGGATAGAGACAATATGAGAGTCTGGAAAGCTCCTTTGCCAAAGCAAGAGCAGATTAAATATGAGGCACTGGTGGTTTCACAAGACAATCTAGAACCCATGAGGTGATGTGTTATCTGGCAGCCAGGACAGTGAGAGGGAAGGCAGCCTGCCCACAGCCTGGCAGGCTGTTACCTTTGGTGGGTAATCTGCACTCATGTGAGGAGTCTCAGAGACTCCTGCAGATTCTGAATATGGCTCCCCTGTGCTGGACAAACTTAATGGATAAACTTACTGATACTTATCTCACGAAAGTTGTTTTTAAGTAAAGAAGTGCCGAGAATTATTTGAGTAAATGTTTCTAGTGGGAGGTAAATTGAATTTTCTGTAGTTCAAAATATTATGCAGATTCCCATCTGCTTTCTTGCAATGGAAAAAAATGGTTCCAGATTAATAATCTATTCACAGTACCACTCAGTTGTTCTCTTTGCTTGATGACAAGTGTTTTTGACATTAATATCCTCGTTCTTATATTCTGTTAATGTTGCGGGTAAGTATTTGTAGAAAACAAAACAAAAGTCTAGTTGAGAACAGATGCCCTAATTCTAATGGAAGAATTTCACACCAACTCCTTAAAGGCCTCTTCTGAACCCACATGAACTCCTACAATGTGTTGTGCAGTTTCTCTCTCTCCCTGGCATACTGTGCATCACAACACAAGTTTTTCGTTGCCCTGCCAGGCCTCCTGCCCCCTCCTGATTGCCACCACCCCTCACTTACAGCCTGTGATGATTTTATCTCAGGGCAGCTATCTCAGCCACGGCTATCAGCATTGTTCAATAACCAGCCAAGAGCAATGAATTAACTTTCATACAATGGAAAAGCAGTGCAGGAGAAGCATTGCTAAGCTGCCAGATAAGAAGCTTACATTTCAACAGAGATAGTAAAAATTCATTTCAGTTCTCTAGGCACGGAGTCACAGTAACATTAACCTGGCAGTGGCAAAGTCTCTTAAGGGCCCATCCAGCTTCCACTGGAATCAGTAACAAAGTCATACAGGGCTAACCCTCCATCTGCCTGCTGATTATTATGGCAATAAATTGCATTTATAGAAGTCTATATCCTTACAAATTAAAAAAATCCTACAGGCAGTCTCTTTCCATTGTGGCTCTGTAGCCAGGGCATTTTTAAACACCTGTTAAATTCACTGTACTCTGCTGAAGAAGAGAATTAATGTTAAACTGTTGAACTGTTTAAACAGTTTAAACAAGTCTTCAAAAAGTATGGCCTATTTCCTTCCTCCTAATTTCCTATGTGCTAGTAGTTGGTTAAATCAGAATCCTCTGTCTGCATATTTTCTACAAGAATATTGCACTATAACTTCATTTAAAAGCTATACTAAATAACACTAGTCCTGTTGTAAGTCAGGTTGGAAATACCTGTCTCCTGTCTGGCCCCAAGTCCTCTGTTCTCATGGCACTGTTTGGAAAGTCCCTCCGTGGAAACAGTGCTCTTTGTCATTGTCTAAATATTTAATTTTTATTTTAAATTTCTAACTTTTAAATTTTTAAAAATGTCCCAAATACAGTTTTAGGAATTGGCCAACACCAATATTCCAGATCCACCCTATGCTTCAGTCTCTGTTTTAAATCTCCATGGGACATTTCTTAAGGGGACTGGTTTTCCCCTGTGACTTTGGCAAAATTTCACCTTTCACCAGTTACATCACCCGTGGATGCAGTGAAATAAGAATCCAATTGCCTGCTGTCAGGTGATCTTGAAAAAGTCTGTCCACTCTTTCACAAAGCCCTGAGAAAGGGAAACTAATATCTGTGTTAGAGTGTTTTAAACCAGAAATAATCACCCAAGAACGTGCAGTTGTGTGCTTTAGCAAACGAGGTGTTCACTAATTTTGTGTAAATGAAACTCCACATTTTGACATCTCACTCAGAACATGGTAATTGCATTGAGTACATAATAAAAATATTAAACCAAGCTTGATGACTATATCAGGGTACTAAGCAGTGGTAGCTGAATGAATGGATGTGTCTACTACAGCTCAACTTTCTTTGTGCAAGGAGACATGGGGAAATCCCAATAAGGAGGCAACTGGTAAATGTTCAATATGTTTAATACTTTACTCCCTCATTTAGAGAACAAAGAGTTGCCTGTTTCACACTACTGGTATGGACAAAAGCAGGGCATGGAAATGTGTAATCTGCATTTTCTGAATAGTCAAGATTCACAAAGATGATTTCATGTCTCCCGTTGTTTTATGTTGGCATGCTAGCAGAAGGGGACAAGAAGAAAACCAGTGTATGATTTTTTTGCTAAAACCCAGAATCAGAATCAGAAATATTCCCAGCTCTGTTGTGTTTGTAATGCACTGTGAAGCACTGGTCTAATCCAAACACAGGACTACCACCACAGAGCGTAAAATTGAACTAATCTTTTAAATCAGTCTAAAATTACCACTCCTATCTACAAGGCCCAGCCTAACACACTGATGAATATGTAAGAGTTTCTGATATCCAATGAGAAATCCAACTGTATAAAAAGAATAAAAGAATGATGGGAAGAGAGTCTGATATTTCTCAGGAAGCTGCTCCTGCTAATGTGATGAGGAAACTCCCACTGTGAGCCATGTAGCTTCCATCATGTGGGACAACTTTATGAGACCGTGTCACTTTGTAGCTTTGGAAAAAACACTGCAAAATGAATTTTCCTGGCATTTTTGACAACAAAATGTGTTTTGCCTTATGTTATAATGATCAGACTGACAGCCTTTCTGTAAATAATTCATATAAAAATTCATAACATAGGACTATGCAATTCAGATCCAGAAATGTGCACCTGTAACATTGCCAACACAGAGAACTAAGTACTGATTGCAATAAATTTCACTGGGCAGTTCTAGTTAAATATGTCCTACATTTATTTAAGTTTGAAAGAGAAGAGAAAGAATGATCTAATGCTGGTGTGTGCCTATCTATTAATAGTCTGTTAGGTAACTGTCACCTTTTAGCAAGCTTAATTTTTCTGACACTGGTGGAAATAGTTAAACAGCAAAATATGAGATGTCCTTTTACATTATACAAGAACTGACATCTTCCATTACTGTTCCTGGCTGCTATAGAATTTATTACTTTGTGCTGTTCTCACATCCAGGCATGGGAATGTGTCATCTTTCTGGCCTGGAAAGGGTTTTTTGTGCCTGAATGCATATTTGCTTTTCTCCTAAAACCAGAGGAAGACATTTATATCCAAACTCATGTTTTCTCCTGGTTGTGCTGGATGTGCCAGTGTTGGCCAAGAGTGTGAAGTTTCCAGTTTGGAGAAACAACTTCCCCTTTTTCTGGCCCAGGTCTGAAGTGCAGTTCTGGCCCCATCTCCTTCTCTCTGCTCCCCTCCCTCTTCCCACAGCAGGTGTTTGTTTTTTCTTTCTCTGTTCAAGGCCTATTTGGATTAACTTCTGTTCTCCGCCACTTTTACGTAAAAGCGTCCCCAAGGCCCTTGATTTTCTGAACCCTTCTAGCAATGTTCAGTGTGAATATCTGTGCAGCAAATGTAGAAATTAGGACAGATATGAGGTCACCTATCCCAAATTGGACAGCTGTAAGCTGCGTGGGGAAAGGCCATGGCAACGCTGTCTGTCCAGGAGCACAGAATAGCAGGGTGCAAGGGACAGCACCTGCACTCCACTGAGCCCTGGCTCTGCCCCAGGCTCTGCTCTGTGCGAAGCTCTTTGCCCTATGTGCCCTCCAGCGCCAGCCTTCCCTGGACATTCTCAGCATCAGCCCGCAGGGCTGTTCCTGGGGGGACACTGGGAATTTGCAAGAGAAGCCCAAAGCTCCTCTGTCGGCGTGGCAGGGCTGAGGCAGCCGGGGCTGCGTGTGCATGGGAGACAGGACACAGGGAGGAGGGACAGCACAGAAGGAGGGGATGCCTGTAGGGAAGAAAGGACGCCTGCTTGAGGGAGAGTTGCGCACGGGAGAAGAATGAGGGATGCTCGCCGGGCAGGAGTGAGGCGTGCGCAGGGTTGGGGATACACGCAGGGGGTGAGGATGGATGCATGCAGGAGGGATGAAGGCAGGGAACGGCGAGGGGCAGACGCGGCAGAGCAGCCCGACGGCGGCAGGGACGAGCACGGGGCGTGCCCTCGCCGGAGCTGAGCTCTGCCCGGCGCTGAGTGACTCCGCGGCCGCCCACTCGCAGCGCGGGGCACGGTGATGTGCGGCCGGGCGGCCCAATGGGGCCGGGGCGGCGGGGCCGGGGCGCGCCGAGCGCGGGCAGCGGGCGGGGCTGCAGCGGCGGGACGGCTCGAGCGGCACGGCACGGCACGGCACGGCACGGACGGTGAGTGCTCCCGGGGCTCCTGCAGCGCGCCTCCAACTCGGGCAAACTTGCGGCGCTCGCCCCGCCGCTGGACGGGCGCCAGCCCGCGCGGAGCAGCATCCCGCCCGCGGCGGCGGGGGACACCGACCGGCCCCGGCGGCTCCACCGGGCCCGGCCCGGCCCTGCTCTCGCTGCCGAGCAGGCGTGTCCCCGGCGCTCCCGGGGCAGAGGGGCGGCGGGGCGGGCGCGGAGCCCGGAGCGCTCGGTGCCGGCGGGACGCGGCGGACGTGTCCGCCGGGCGCGCTGCTGCCGCCTCTCCCAGCTCCCCGCGGCGATGAAAAGGCACTTGTCTGATTCATCCCCTTGGAAAAGTTCAGCCCCGGGCTGAGCCGGGGCGGGCCCGGCCCGGGGGATGCGCTGGGATGGAGCCCCGGCTGCGGCAGACGCGGGGCTTTGTGCGAGTTGGTAGAAGCAGAACCCGGCCGAGGGGCGGGGAGGTGCCGCTTCCCGCTGTGGGTTCCCGCAGAGCGGCGCTGAAAAGGGGTTCGGTTTGTATTTCACTTTTATCTTTTGTGCAGGGTAGTATTCCCAAAGCAGAGAGTGCGAGGAAATGGGAACGACTTCACTTTATTTCACCCCGCTTCAATTAGATGAGAAGTCGTGGGACAGCTGTGTGGGTTTATTTTTATACATCTCTAATTTGTACTGGGAGAGGAAGTGTCACCCTACTCTCCCTAACAATGGCTTCTTGTTGGGAGCCTGGGAAGGGAAAAGGAAGAGCAGGGAATTTTTCAGGACTTAAAGCTTCTAACTTTCCTTTGCTGTCTGGAAATACTGTAATGGATAACATCAAGTCCCAGTGCTCACAGAAGTAACAACTCTGCAGGCATGACTGTGCTCCAGTTGTAAGTTTCTGAGTAGAAATGGTGATGAAACGTGCATGGGAACCGACCTCCAGTTAATGCTTCCTTGGGACAGGCTGCATGTGCCTGCTCTGTAAGAGCATCCCTACCTTCAAGCAGGGCATCCCTTGGACTCGCTGATTTCTTAGGAGAGCTGCTGGTATAGATCTAAGCAAATGCCATTGAATCAGCCTTTGTTACACAATTCCAGTGGAATGTGAGAGCTGGGCTTCCTGTTTTTGGTCAATCTGTAGAAGCGACTATAGAAGATAATAGATATCTCAAGTAAATTGCTTTTGCATGACAGCTTCGAGCCATTGTTCAGCCAGTAGCACTTGTGACTTCTCCAGTGAGCCTGGTAACCTGAGAAGCAAAACTCCTTAATGCTGGGAGACTTGCTCAGAGTAACTTTAAAGACAACAGCTGGAACCTGGATATAAAGAGGGAATAGTTACCGAGACCAGCATGTGCTAGTGCTGTGCATAATGATGTATAGAAATTCAATCTGTTTTGAAAAGAAATCTTGTGCAAAGAGGAGCTGCTGGTAGTTTGTGAGTGGAGAGCAGTGATTCAGGGGGATTAGTGGACACAAGGCAAGTCCCCTGGGTGCAATATTCTGCAGCTGATTCTGCCCTGGGGGTGTTTGATGGCCTTATGTGGAGTGTGTGCACACACAGAGACTTAAAATTCCAGATCTGTTTGTTTGCATCTAAATAACTCTTAAAAAAAAGAAACTAATAAAATAATTTGTTAAATGAAACATTTTCCAAACGTTGTTGTTATCATAGTCTGTTAATCTTGCCAACAGTTTTAACAATTTGAGGATGTTGCTTGGTTGTGACCAAGCTCCTTTGAAGGAATTTTTTGCTTGTGAAAGATGAATTACTCATTCTTTGTCTGAGCTAAGAGATCATAATGTGATTATTAAACTCAGTTATTCAGTGCTAGATGTAGAGAATTGTGTTTCATCAGGGTCTTTGTTCTCTTATCAAAGTTAATCTGATGAAGTTTCCCCTCCTGTAAAATACGCAAACGTCTCCCCAGGTTAAGAATGCCCCAAACTCCAGAAACCTCTTTACCACTTTTGGCTAGATGAGCTTTACAGTGGACAGGGCTCTGGGGACTGATGACTTCATTAGGTATTTGGATAAATGCAGAGGAAGCCCTTCCCCTGGGGCTCCCTCGCTGACTTCTCTGCTCCGGGTTTCAATTGTTGTGAGATTAAGATGGTGAGTGAAGGAATTGCAGTCTGGTTAAATGAGTCTGTGCTGAATCCACTCATGCGGGATCTTCTAGTAACTCTAGTAACTCTTTCCTGTGTTTACTTGGCTTTCTAGTGCAGCGACTTCAGTGGCTTTGGAGAAATGGAAACACATTTCTGACTCTAGGGAAGCAAAGGAGAGCGCTGCTCAGTGATTGACTGAAAGGGATGCTGGGGACACTTAATTCAGTAGCTGTGCTTAAGCAGCTGCTGGTGATCTGAGTGATCTGTGTGCCTTGTGAACCACTTTATCTGCACTTTTTGTGCGGTAAATCTGCAAGTGCTCCACTTGGAGCTTCAGTATGGCAGTTGCATTATTGATAACATATAACATAGTGCATTGGGAGAAGAGAAATACTTTTCTTTTACATGATTGGCAGTGTGTTTAGGGAGGGTGTGCCCATCGTAGATACTGTAATGTATCCTTATCTAAGTAGATGATGTGATCAGTAGCTCGTTTCACACCTGATGTTGTCTTGGCCGTGATATTTTAAGTAGTGCTAATTTATTTGGTGACGCGTCCCAACACACAGATAATGTTCTTGGTAATCTTATTTTACACAGCATTAAATAATAGGTGGTGAAACACAAAGGGGCTGTGTTTTCAGCAGAGCCAAAGACCAAGTAAGTTCTGCTTTTTAGCAGTAGGAGGTATTTCTTGTTTGTGGTTGGGGTTTGTTTGTTTTTTTAAGCTACAATGTTTTGCATCTCTGTGCTTCTTAAAACCGAGAGATGTGGATTGGAATTCTCGGAGGACATTTGTCCCTTTTTAGATACAGGCCTGTTAGCTTGATTTTCTTGAATTGCCTGTGGCAGAGGAGGTGATGGAAAAGCAGCTTCAAGCCTGCTCGTATTACTCCAGCACAGGATTTGTACAGATCCATCAGCTCCCTGCAAAGCACAGTCCTGGCTCTCCTAATGGTGCTCACAAGGGCAGCTCTTGACCTGCCACGTTGGGAGGCAGTTTAACCCTGTGCAGGGATATGGAGGTGCTTGTGATCGCAGAGAGAGGCAAGGGAAGGAGGGAGCTGCCAGCTGCTACAGTGTTGCTGTGCAGTTTGCAGAGGCTCGGACAGGTGAAATTTATCCTGGGGCTGCTTGGTTTTTATCTGTGTACCAAGTAGCACTAAGCAGCAAAAGAAACACGGTTTAAGTTGATGTTTTATTCAGGCTTTGAATATTACTCTGCCTCCGCCTATATTAGAGCAGTAGTTCAGCATGAAAATAGCAGATTCTCGTCTCTTCAGGCCAGCTGTTTAAACATGTGACTGACAACTATCGACCTGCCTGGGGCAATAACAGATATTAATTTTTAACTTTCTTTTACATTTCTTGTCAAATTGGGAATAGCCACAACATTTTATGTTAATATTTATCAACCAATTACTTTGCATGCTCAGCACTTTTTGGACTAAATACTGCTGTGCATTTAGTGATCTGTGTATCTTTTTGGACATTGAGCTCATGATGTAATTACAGTTGCTAATTATATCAAAAAAGCCAAACATGAATCCAGAAACCCCTACCAGCAGATGTGTGAAAGGTGGATATTGAATTTTAAAAGTTTACCAAATAGCCTCAATGCATGCGCAAAGCAAAACATTCCTGAATATCTTTTTTTTTTTCAAGCATGTTGCAAAACTGAGACCAGCTCTTGTAATGAGGGTGATGCAAGGTTGAATTAAACCTTGAATTAATTTGTTGGGTTACTGTAACAAATGTCCCAACATCACCTATCCCTGGCCCCCAAGCCCCTTGATAGGCATCTGTTGACATCTTTGCACGCACATTCCTGTTGGCACTTTGGGAATTGCATTATTGCGCAAGCAGCAGTGGTTGTGTTTGTGGTGGGCGATGTCTTGGCAGAGCTCTGCCCTCCACTGCTGGCAGGGGAGGGTATGAAAGGACTGATTACCCTGTGACCATCCCAGAGAGTTGCTCAGACTCCTGTACAGAATCAGCTGTCCCTGCTTGCACCATTTGCACTCTTTTCTACCCCAGAGGTACCTGCTGCTCTTGCTGCTGGTGGTGAGTAGGTGGGAGGTGTGAAGGCTGAAGGCAGTTGTGTGATGGTCCAACATCTGGGCCCTGGGTGCTGTGGCTGGGAGAAATGATGATGCTCAGGGGGCATTCTGGAGGTCCCCTGAGCAGCAGCAGCTCGGCTGACAGGGATGGGCTGCTGTAATCACTTTTAGCTGTGTGACTGCTGCTCAGGAATGAGCTACTGTTGTGTCCCCTGCTCTGTACACAGGGGTTTGGGTGTGCCTGTGGGTGTGCTGTCTCTCTGGGATTTATTGAATTAAAAATGGGTATCTCCAGTGTGCAGGGAATAAAGATGAGGTGGGTGATGTTTGGACACAGCATCATTTGTTCACCTTCAGTCTTAGCAGCTGCCTACTTTGTGCTCTTCAATGCTGAAGTTGTAGGTGATGGGTCAAGCCTGTCCTGTCCTTGCCAGTGTTTCCTGCCCTGGATATCCTTCCTGCTTCTAGGTCAAGTGTCTCTGAAGGGGAGACTTGGATAGCACCTTTCCATGTGTTGTGAGATCCACTTGGAGCACTGCAGAATGCTCTGTGAAAAGTCTTCTGGTTTGTGCAAGTACTTCCCAAGTGAAGGGCTGAAGGTGTAGATTTCCTCTGCTTTACCTGGTTGGCATTGCCAGGCTGTGCCATCAGCATGGGGACAGGGGATCCTGGCTGCCAGAAATCCTCCTTCTCATCTCGCTGTGCTGCAGCCCCAGTCCAGCCCATCTCCAGTGGCAAATGGCACCCCTGGGGGGGCTGTGCTGTGACATGGGGACATCCAGCCTAGAGAGGGTGATGGAGGCCTGCCCTTTTAACTGTTGATTGAAGAGATAATTTGTTTATAGCCAAAAGATGGCACTTACGTGTTTGTGGCTGCAGAGCCCAATTGGGGCAGCAGGAGCTGTGTTTGGGATTTCAGGTGTTTGGTGTGTTCCTGTGAGATCTTGCCAGCCATGTAAGGAACAACTGTACCAGCTAAACAAGCAAATGTGGTTAATTGAGGGAGCTGAAGACAGAGTCCCCATCTAATAGGCCTGGAGAGTGGGGTGGGAGGAGAAGATGTGCACATCTGTACTCTGCTAGTGCCACACTGTTTGATTTGGAGGTGACAGAGCTTTTCCTTGAGGTGGGCACATGTGACATCAGTGCTGACCACGACTGACATCAGTGCTGGCCAGCAGCTGCCCTGTCACCAGGACTGTTTGCTTGGCTGCCCTGCCTTCTCCCAGCAGTTCTGTTCCCATCAGGGGTGTGGACTTCCTTGGGCAGGGTGCTGAGGCTGGTGGCCAACCAGTCCACTCAGCTACTGTGGCATCCACTGGTCTGCTGGGAATCTAAAATCTGTTGGCTTTTTTTGGTAATAGATTAAAAATGCCAAGGATGATAAGGAAGTCCTGTCTGGCCTGCTTGGAAGAATTATATCGTGTGTGCTCCTCTAACAGCCAGGGTTTCCTGTCTGGGTTTGTGGGTTCATGCCTGGGCTACTCAAAGCTAGTTTTGCATTGGGTTTGTGAGTGGAATCATGATGAAAAGGGGGCTTCCATGCCCTCAGGAGAGCTGCTATCAGCAGAGATTGAGCTACCCACAGTCATTCTTTCCCTTTTGTTTGTTTTGCCAGCTGATTCCTGTTAGATAGTCTCTACCTTTCAGCAGCTGGGCCATGAGGGTGACCACTGCCCATGAAATGCAGCATCCTTGGCCAGTGGGCTGCTTGCCTTAGGTCCCCTTCCTTGTGTCCCCTGTGCTGCTGGGCAATGTGCACATCCCTGGGGGCAAACTGACTCCTCCTGCAACATCCAGGCTGTCCCCATGGGCTGTGGTGGCCTGTGCACCAGTAACATTTGGGAGTTAGCATGGAGGAAATAAAAGAATGATTGATTTGACATGTGTCTGAGGATGTGGGGAGCAGGATCACTGTCTGAAATGGGAAGCTCTGGTTTGGGCTGCTGCAGATTGCTCATGTCAATCCATATGGGCCATATGCTTCTAACCAGTCTCCTTGTCTCATTTCCTTCTCTGAAATGCTTACAGCTGTTTTTCCTGCTGCTTCAGTAGGTTTTTTGTTCCTGTAAAAAGAGTGACAGCTCACAGATGCTGCTGGGAGTCCCCACTGAATAGCTGGGAAGAGAGACTATTACTGTGATCTTCAAGAGAAGATAAAGTGTAGTGTCCCTGCAGGAGGCCTAATTATTGGTGTTTTAAGTAAGCTTTTTTGTCTTTTCTTTTTAAAGTTGACAATAGACTTAACTGTCTCGTTAACTGTTTCCTCATCACATTGCCCTTAGTGTTGTCCTTGAGAGAGGAGGGAGTTGATGAGGTTACTTATGTGTAGAACAAGGAAGGATGAAGTGAAGTTGTCCATAATCATGTGTTGAGGTGTTCAACGTCCAGTTTTGCTGCTGTGCTTATAATGCTTGGGTTAAACTTCACAATGTTGCTTAGATGTTGGCTTTTTTCCTAAAGAAGTCTGAGACCAAAGTGATAGCAGTGCTTGAAGTTCATCATTGTTGGTCCTCCACTTATCCCTGTGTACATCTCTTTGTCCTGCCCTTCCTGCAGGGGGAATTCTGCCAATAATTCTGCCAAGAGAATTAATTGCAGACTTCTGTGCTTGGGTTAATGATCCAGCCCTGGCCAGGTGAAGAGATGCTGATGCCTATGCAAAGTGTTTCACAGTTTATGGCTGGGTGCTACAGGGGCCCCTGAAGAGAGTGAGAGAGAATGTCTGTATCTGCTTTTAGACAAATGACCTGTGCACTGCAAGGAGTGTGGGGCTGATGTGGCAAAGTACATAGCTGTGTTGAGTTGGCTTGAATGCCAAGTTAAGACAGGGTCTGTAGCAAATAAAACCTAGTGGGATGTTACGTCTGAAGTTTGGGTGCTGAGAGTACAAAAAATCTCTGCTTTTAGTGGGTTGGTTGCCTGGTGGCCATAAGCCCTAAATAAGCAAAACTTGCCAGATTCCAGTCCTCTGCTTTGACTTTTTTGCAGTCCCAACTGTACAAAACAGTGAGTTGTCCCAACAGTTGTACTGGTGTCTGAGATAGGAAACCCTGTATGGGATCTTGGTGGGATGTCTATGGCTGGTGATTGTTTTACTGCCTCATCCTCCCAAGGGTCTCACTGCTTTGGAAGGGGCCATGGATTGGCTTTTCTTCCTGCAAAAAATATACTAGGGCTGTACTCTCCTCAGCCCATGTTATAAATTACAAACTGCTGTGGGAAATGGAAAATAGAGTAATTCTGATTTGTGTTCTTTTAGAGCCCTGTTCTTTAGACCAAAATACACAGGATAAGTCTGGCCCTTCCCTCTATTCACTTTTCATAGCCTCCTTTGTTTTTAATTTATATATCTTTTTATTCTAAATTCCTCCCATCCCTAAAATAGAACAGACATCAGCCTGCAAGCAAAGATTGCCAGGCATTGGTCTTGTGGATTATAGTGGCTTTTTGGCCTGGCTGGAGACTGAGCCCCACCCTACGTAGGCTTGGATTAAAAATAGTCTTCCTTTTCATCAGGCTGTACACAACACATTTATGTCTTGGTTTCTGGGGTATTGGCAGCCACAGGAAGCCCTTCAGCTATAAAATACCTCAGAAAATCTGTTTGCTGCTAATTAATGCAGAAGTGCTAAGGTGACCAGTGTTGGAAAGGTGTAGAGCCAGAAGTTTGACTGCCAGCCATGTAGTTGTCATAGATGTTGATCAAAGTTTAGCTGTGCTTCTTGAAGGACCTGAAACAATTGAAAACTCTAGTCCAAAGCCTATGCACTAGGCTGCCCCTTTAGGAATGTCTCAGCTCAGGTGCTGCAGGATGTCCAGTGGCCAGGACACAACCCCACAGCCTCCAGCTCAGTCCTGTCTGTCCAGACCTGAGCTGCACACTCCTCCCTCTTTGTATAAAACAGAAAAAGCATTGAGGGCAAGAGGCTGACCAGTATCTGGTGTGGTGATCTCATTTCCCCCACTGCCTCGTGGCAAAGCCAGGCCTCAAACCCAAGCTTAGGCAGCTCTGGGTGGTTGGCCATGGCAGAGCAGAGGGAAGATCTGAGTGTCTCCTTGCCCTGGGCACCTGTCCTCTGCCTCATGAACCTCAAGTGTTGATTTCTTGTGTTGTTCCATGTGTTTTCCATGGTCCTTGGCCATGCCTGGTGGGGCAGTGAGTGCTTTTGCAGGGTGCTAGGGAATGCTGCTGGCAGGCCCAGGGCTGCTCCGTGGGGAAAGGCAGGATGCAGCTGAGCCGGGATCTGGAAGCAGGCAGTGCTGCCTGGCAATTCCTCCAGCTCAGACCCAGCCTTTATGGCTGTTTAGGGCAGGGCTGGGAATAAATGAGCAGGGGAGTGATGGGAGGAGGGCAGGGAGACTCTGCCCAGTGCCTGTTCCATGGCTGTTAATGACTGGCGTGCTCTGTGTGCTGCGTTTATGTGACCTTGGTGATCAAAGGTCTCTCTGTAATCAGAGAAAATGCTGCCTTCTCTTCAGTTTTTGTGGACTCTGCCTTGGCCTGTTCTGTTTCTGGTTATTCCATTCCAGAGTAGACTGCAAAAAAACCTTAAAAATGTGAAATATTGTATTGTCTCATAAAACCTTTGTAAACAGTCATGAAACTGTCTGTGGAAGGACACTAGAAGGATTTTATTTCTCCCAAAGCCTAGGGATGAGCTTTTAGCCTTTGTCTAGCTCAGTCGCATGCTTTTTACTTTGAGAGTCAAGGGGCTATTTATTTGTATCTCAAATTTTTAAAGTGCAAAAACTGACTCCTACAGTTAGGTCTTTACTGCAGATTTTTTTTCTTTTTATTTTTTTTGCTAGAGGAAACCAAATCTTTGTCTTGAAAATATGCTAGCCAGGCTTTTTTAAAAAATTGTATAAATACAGGAACTTACACAAGGCAAAGTGACTTGCTGCCCACTTCAGGGTCAGGTCAAGACAAGGAAAAACCTGCAAAACACCAACTTGGGGAAAAGCATAAAGCAGATCTGGTTATCTGGTGGATGAGACAGGCTGAGTAACATCAGAAATGCTGCTGGCTTCTATCATGTTTGCCATACCAGCTGCAGAATGGGGCTGTGGCTCAGATGCTGTGGGTAATCCTGCCCCTGGCCTATGTCCTGTTAGTTTTGTGCTGCTGCTGGAGTTTTGTGTGCTAGAACTGCTTCTCCTGCCTTGTGCCCAAATGATGGGGAGACTGTCTTGTTAGGGGGAAAACGGAAAGAATTGATTGCAGAGTTCTGGGGACATCCTCTTGGATTGCTACTGAAATTGTTGTCTCTTTGAGGTGGTGGGAAAGGAAGCTTTAGAAAAATTCCCTTTGTTTTTTCTTGCTTTTTTTCCTGAAAGTTGACATATGAAAAGTATTTCTATACTTTAAAGCAAATAGGAAGGCATGTGATTCTGCATTATATCTGTGTGGCATATTTTTTGCCAATACATTAGTGATTAAATTAGGACCTCTCCAGAGCTGAACACACAAAATGTTTGAAATTCAGATTGAAGACCTTGGATAAAAGAAGCTTGTATCCTGTCTGGGTTAGATGGAAGGTGATGTGCAGTGGGTTGTTCCTGAAACAAGTTTGCACAGTCACCTGTGTGCCATTTCAGTGTTCTTCCTTGCCTGTCGTGTTATCTGAAAACCATAGCTGAATTCTTTTTTTCCTATGTGCTTATTCCCTTAAAGTCCCTTTTTGGATCAGATTTGGGGTTTTTTGATGCTTGTATGGATCTGTGCCTCAGTGGTGTTGCTGGTGGATGTGGTACTGTCCCAGCCCTGGCAGCAGCAGCCCAGGTACCAGGACTTCTGCTCCATGGATTCTGCTCAGAATAACAGGGAAGGGGAGGTGCTGATCTGCCTCTTCCCCTCCCTTCTGTACTACAAGGTAGAAAATGTCTTGCTTTACTTTCACAAATAGTAGGACTGAACTTGTTGCCTTTGACTCTGCCCTGCTGGGAAGGTCAGGAGCTGGAGGAGGGTTTCACAGTCTCTGTCCCTGTTTTCATGGGAGATCTTGGTGCAGATGAAACTGCTGGGCAAGCACCGAAGTTCTCAGTCCAGTGCAGCACTAACCAAGTGGAAACTCGAATTCAAGCTACCCATCCCTGTAATTGGCATTCATATTTTGTGAAGCAGTGCTTCAGCTGGGTCTGAAAGATCATCAGTTCTGGCTCCTTGTTTGTGCTGCCATCGCAACCTTGCGCTCCTTCCTGCTAATCAGCCAGGAGGGGTTTGTGGAGTGTTGTTTGGGTTTGGAACAGGCCTGTGGTTTTGAGATTCCAGGATGCTGAGTCTTTTCCCAGGGACTGGCTTGGATGCTCTCCTGCCTTGGAGCCTCTGCAGCGAGATGTTAGTGAGCAGGCTGATATTGCAGCCCATCCCTGTTTTCCTTGGGCTGAACCAGTGTTTGCTTTCTGCTATAACTGTTGAGCAGCTGCAGTGCTGTGGTGATATATACACATCTATATTGTGCTATAAATCCTTTGGTTAAACATTTCCTTGACCCAGCACACAACAAGGTGCTTGTCTCCAGCTGGTTACAGAAATAAAGGAAGTGAGTTCTAAAACAATATTGCAATTAAGCTGTTTTTTCCTGAATTTTGCACAAAATGTTTTGCCTCCAAGAATGGATTGTGAGGACTTTTATTTTAGGAAATACATAGGGTGTTTTGGGCATATATAAAGTTGCCCTGTTGTGATTGGTGCTGGGCAGGCATTCAGGGAGAAAGTTGGCCCTTGCTTTTAAGAACTGTTTCTGAGATAGCAACATTCTCAAGGTCAGTAGAGAACAAATGGAAATACATTTACAAAAACATTCATGTTTCTCAGTGCTCCTGGTAATAAAAAGCAAGTTTCTGAATCCTCACTTAGGCAGAACTCACCTTTCCATATGGAGAGAGGGGAAACCAGGCCTTCTGAAGACTGAAAATACTTTGAATAAGCAGCCTTAATGTCTGACCTAAACTTTAGCCTGTTCCTTTCTGCACTGTTTGGCTGAGGCTGGGACTAAGCTTTCCTTGGGGACATGGGTGGGAGGTTCCTGTGCAATGCTACTCCTGCCCTGCTTCTGCCCACCCCTTTGCAACGTTCTGGTTGATCTGATTTCCAGCTGGGCTCTTGCCACTGTATTATATAAACCAAATGCTCAAGCAAAGGCAGCATAGTCAGACTTCTTAGTGAAAACTTGAAAAATTGACATTGCTTCTGCCCAGCTGAGAAGCTCCCAGAAGTTCCTGTAGCTGTACTGGGTGGATAGTAATGGCAGTGCTCAGCCTACAATAGTTAGATCCATCACTAATGGCAACAACTTTTATTGCTCCCTCCCTTCCTTCCCTTTCTCTAGGTAGTGTATACACTTTTTCTGGGTTATACAGGGTTGTTTTAGTTGGTCCCTTTGCTCCCTGTGTTCTGAAGGTCTGTATAAAAGGAGTTTTGAAAGCATGAAATGGAGTAAGATTCTGCCCTGCACAGTCCTTGAAACCCTCTGTTATGCAAGAGCCTTTACAACCAGTACCAGTCAATGATTCACTTCAGCAATTAAAGCTCTGTGCATGGGTTTGATATCACCCTGGCACAAAGCAAGGCATTGCACTTTCTTTGGTGCATTGCCCTTTCACGTGTAGCACTCACAGCTGATATTCTTGCTCAGCATTTGGACCTCTTTGGTGTGATCCAGGTTGAACCTTGTGGTGTCATTGCTCCCAGCTATAGATCTGCCTCTTCTGCCTGAGCTCCAGAGTTGCTTCATGCCTTCTATCAAATACCATGCCTTGTTTGGCTTTATGTAGGATCTGTAGATGTTTGGTTTTTGGTTTTGTTTTGTTAACTTGTAGGATGAGAGTTTCTTTAATACTAATTCTAAAATATTTTAATACTAAACATTAAACGTTTACTACTAAGCATTAAAGTCAACAGCAACAACAGACTAGAGAACAGAAGAAATCTGCTGTCAAAGCAGAGACTGGCTTCACAGCACAGAGATCAGTCTGCTACTAGTAGCTGCTTTTTATGATCTGGAAAATGGGAGATGGTTTCCTAATTAACAGTGTAATGAGCTGTGTGGTGAAGATTGTGCTCTAGGGACCTGAAGGCTATGGGTGACAACTTACAGTGTGTGTGTGAGTGGCAATCCAGCTCTACCCCACCTTTCTACATATTTGAAAAGAGTGCAGTAGTTGTGGGAGCCCCTGGAGTTACCCTGTCCAGTGGGTCCATCCTACAGGAGACTTTCTGTTGGGGTCTGAGATAAAAAGGGAAGTTGGAGGGAAGCCAGCGAGTGCATGAGCTAAATACCAGAAAAAGCTTCAATGCCCCTTGAGATGAGATTTTGGACTAGTTCAACACAGATGAGTTTGTACAATATGATGAGCCAGTGCCCCTGGCAGGATGATGTCCTGATGAGATACAATCCCTCCCTGGAGATCCTCCCTGCCTGGGCTGGGTGTGTGTGCTGCTGCCCAGGCTGGGCAGTACCTGGAACCTCTCTGACAGTGGGAGCTCACCTGCAGATGTTGATGGGTTGTGTGGGACTGAGGAGCCACCCAGTGGCTCCCACTGGCCAGGAGTGGTGCAGCAAACTGGTCTGCACAGTGGTCAGCAGTTGGCCAAATGGCATTTGGTGGCCAGAGCTGGCTGTGACTGCAGAGGTGTAATCTCTTCTTGCATAAAGGTGGAAGGTATTAAGCACTTCCTGACCTCTGGTTCTGCATAATTGCCAGCCTTGCTACAGTCCATGAATCTGTTTTTCAAACCACATCTTTTTAACTGTTGTGGTTTTATTTTGATGATTACACCTATTTTATTAGTAATCTAATAGGGTGCTCCTATAAGCAAGTCCCTGTTGGTGTTTGGCTTTAGAGAGAGCTTGTTTCCAGTTGACTTTTTTTAAGATGAAATGAGGTGTAGTGCTTAGCTTTGGTAGCAGTATTTATGTCTTAGTATTTAGAAAGGGAATCTTCTCAGGGGCAAAATCTGGCTCAAGTAGCTGAGAACTTTGCAAAGATGTTGCTGCTGCTCTGGCTGCAGAGTATTTATCACTGATAGAAAGTTAAAAGGCCTGTGACGGACTTGTATGAAAATATGAACCTCTTCTAAGCAAATCTGTACTCCTGTAATTTGCATTGTGCCACCATTTGCATTGGTTTTTTGGTGCTTCTTAAAGCTTTCTTTAGTGTATGTTAAAAGACCTTAGTTCAAAGAACTACATTCCTATTAAATGGCAGCTTTCCCATATTAATACATTCCATGAGGATGCAGTCCACATGAATGCTGTATACATCTCAATTGTAGATGTGTCTAAATTGAATGTTGCTAAAAATGGATCAGAATGTTGCTAAGAATGGATGAGAATTTCTCCTCAGAAATATTCTGTGAACAGTCACTTGTGTTCTGCAGTAGTTCAGCTCTAGTGTAAAATACTATTTCCTTGAGTAGTGACTGAGGGTGGATAGTTATCTAGGGCATGTTCTCCAAGAGAACAGAGGATTGCCTAAGTCATGTCAAGGACAGACTTGGGTGATAGACAGAGCTGGCAGCTGAGATGAAAGATGAAAAAGTATGTTTGTGCCTCCAAGACCCTCCTACCAGAGCCAGTGGCCTGGTCTGTGGGGTGCCTGAGCTGGCTCTAGCTGGGATGCTGTGCTAACAGTGGGCCCTCTGCCCACTGCCTCATCTTCCTTGTGCTGGTGTCCCTCTGACCCCACAGCCAGCCAGGGTGGGAGGATTGAAATGCTGAGGAGAAGGAAAGGGACAGGATGGCCTTTGGATGATGTCAGCCCTGCCTGGGTGCAGTTTTAGTGTACCAGGGCAGTTTCTCTTCCCATGCTTCAGTAACAGCCTTTAGGCTTCATCTGATGCTGTTGTAATCACCCGAAGTGCTTTCTTTGTGATTATTGCAAGGTGCCCTTTGTGATTGGTTAGGTGGAGATGCAAAACTGGCTTAAAAATATTCTCTGCTCCAAGTTCCTTCCAGTGGCTTCTCCTTTGGCTCAAAGATATAGCAGACAGGATGGGAAAGTGTCTCAGAACTGGTGATGCCCTGCTCAGGCCTGCAGGACTGGCTGGAGAGATCCCAAAGGCACTGCAGACTCCTGCAGTGTTTTCAGTGCTGGCTTCTGCCCTGGGAATGCAGCTCATCTAGCAACTGCTTTTCCAGGGGATGTGCAGAAGGGGTTTCCAGGTAATCTCTTAATTTCTTTCTCCCTTTACAAAAAACTCCCATCCACTGCTAGACTCCCCATGGCCCATGATCTCCAGAGAATAACTTGTTCACTTTTTTTCCACTTATCCCCTCTCCACACCCACCTTTTTTGTGTTTTGTATTTAATAAAGTGGGTGACTCAGTACTAAATATAAAGCCTGCTTCCGGCATCATCTGCCTGCGGCTCATTTCCTGGAGCTGACATCAGTTGAAGCCTCCTGATTTCCTTATGAAATAGCAGGACATGAAATGTCCTTCGCGTGGTGATCTGGGCATACTTGTGGACTTCTGTGGTGGCTGCTTGGCTCCCTGGTCTAAGCTGTGAATAATTAGCTGGTTAATTGCTAAGCTGAGCACTGGTGGAGCACAGGGTAAATCAGGCGAGTCCTCAGATCTGTTTTGCACTGCAAAATCGTACTCAAGTTTGCAGGCGATTTTTTAAATAAAGACCAACTTTCAGTCCCTCCTGCATATGCAAGGTTTTTATTAAATAAGCATGAGCCTGACTAATGTCTTGCTTTCTTCCAGATGACAGGCTCGCTGACAGAGCAGCTCAGGAAGCTTTTAAGGGGGAAAGCTAGCAAATATGGACTTGTTTTTTCTTTAGAAAGACTGATAAACTGAGGAAATAGGGTCAAATGCTTGCTCCTCAGTTGTCACATCTTTCTGTAGCTGTTTACATTGATGGGATGTACACTGCCGTTGTTTGGGACTGAGGGAGAAAGCAAAAAGTGCATAAACCCTCAATTTGTATCAAAAAGCACAGGTGAGAGTCTTTCTGTCTGTTCATAATTTCATTGAAATCCTTACATTTAAAAGAGATTGTGGACAGAAGTGGAGGAGGGGAACATCTTGCCCATGGTAAATGGTCACTGATGTCAGTCCAAAACGGGCTGGTGGCTGGCCACTCAGCTTTGCTGTCTAAAGCCCTGGCTCATAGAGCATGGTATTTTTTCTCTGGTGAAGCAGACTATTTAAGTTAACTGTTTTTCTCTTTCATTTAGGTACTCTTTTGAACTTCTCCCCCTTCTCTCTCTCTCTCTCTCTCTCTTTAATTTTTAAATTTTTTTTGTAAGGGGAGGGGATGTTCCTGAAAACCCCTGATTTGCAGCAGAGGCAGGAGACAGCCACCTTTGCAGCTCCTGAAGGTTTGCCAGCGTCTGCTGATGCTCTGTTGGCTCTGGCATCTCCTGAGGCTGCTGTGGCCCAGCCCTCTGTCCATGGAGGTTTCTCTAGCGTGGGGAGGCTGGAGTGAACCAGCATGTCCTATACTCCCAAGGCTGGTTGACAGTGGAGCTGGCTGTATCCCAGCAAATAGATATTTTAGGCAGGAGCTAGAAGTGCCAGCAGTTAAAACCCATCCCAAAAATCACTGGGACAGATGTGGCACGCCCAGGGACTTGTTTGACACCATGGATGTCATCAAAAGTTATCTTGAGCAGCTTCCAACATCAGCATGGAATGTCTTGGTGTTAGTGAGGAAAACACCACTTCTGGAGTGGGCAGGAAAACTTGGAGTCCACAAGCAGATGGTTGTCCTCTTCTGGACTCAGAGAGCAGTGGGGCTGCACAGCCCACTGCAGCCAAAGGCCAGCACACTGGATGAACTCCCTTCCTCCCCCAGAACTTTGCCAAAGGGTCTGTTCTTGAGGGTTTGTGGTGAAGGATGACTCCTGAATTTACCCTTTCTGCTCCCCTGTCACTTGGAAGGCAGCAGCTGCCACTCCCACAGCCATCACTGAGTACCTTCTGGAGGGCAAATATGTATTAGTGGCCTCCCAGTGAAACTTGGCAGCTGGAGCTGTGGAGGAGATGTGTCCCCTTGCGCAATGATGTGCTGGGGGAATCCTGCCAGTGCTGGAAGTTCTCTTTGTGCATAAACCTACATCACAATGTTCCGTGCAGGGAAGTGGATGTGTCACCTGAGCACCTCAGGCATCTTCTTCTTCCCTAAAAGGCTCTTTTTAAAGCAGGAAGAAGAGGAAAATACACTGCTATACTGGCTCTACCAAAAAAAAATTCCTATTTTGGAAGAGTGTGGGGAGTGGTGTGAGACCAGGCGTGTGAGGAAGTCTGCTGGGAGTGGAGTGCCCGGGGAGCTGAGCGTTCACTGCCTGCCACGCCACACCCTGGTGTGCTGAGTCTCGGGACATGACGTGGGGATGAGTGGTGCTGGCACCACCGAGCTGCTATTTTAGGTTTGACTGTAATTGCAGGTTGGACCGCCAGGACTGGATTTTGAGTATTCACAGAGCAGAGGGCTCTTAAAGCTCTGGAAAAACTGGCTATCTCTGATCCTTTGCAAATGTAGGAGATGGGGATTTCACGTGCGCTGAGCGTGAATTGAACTCCTTGTGGTGGAGCCACTGAGGACCTGTGCTGGCTGGTGATGGGGCAGGGATGTCCTCTCCCTCTCAGTCAGATGGAGTGATTATACCTGATAGCCCTGTAGGATGCTTTACACTTCCCTGAAAAAAGAAAAGCGAGTAAGCAGAGGTCTGAAGACACATGGGCTGGTGGCTTTTAGGCATCTCCCGCTGCAGTGCCAGACTGCCACCTGCACACCTGCAGGTGCTGCCTTGCTGTTCCAGCAACACAGGTGACAGACATCGAGCAGACATTGTTTGTGCAATGGCTCTGCCACTGATAGAAAGTCACAGCCTAGTTTGGGAGCTGGCTGCCCAGCTCTGGCATGCTCTCCCCCAGAGCTGTCAAGCCCCAAAGCCTCACTAACCCTTACAGGATGGATTTGTGCTGTGCAATGTACTCACGTGTAGGATGGAAAGTGGAGACACTAAACTTCACGAGATGAGTTTTTTCATTTTTGTTGCATGATTGCCCCTAGGCTTCAGAGGCTGGATGCAGTCCCTAGTTTTGGTCAGAGCAGCCAGTTGGGCTCCCTGCACCCAGATGTGATGTGATGCTGAAGCTGGCTGCTGGTGCAAGTCAGAGCAGAGCTGAAGTTGCTCTTCCCTAAACTCTGTCTGATGTGCACTCAGTCTGGTCTCTGTGGACTGCAGAAGTGTTTTTCCAATCCAGCTTCTTTCTTTTTAAGTTGCAGCTGCAGTTCTGGGCATAAAACCCTCTATTTTGGTTTCCATGATGTTTACCATCCTGAGGAAGCTGGCAGGCTGTGGGTTTGGGGTTAGGTTTTTTGTTTTGTTTTGTTTTTTGAGGTGTGTTTTATACCTCTTTTGAAACTTTACAGCTGGAAGCTAAATGTTCAGGTGATACCCAAGAAATGGTACCAGGCAGTGACTCACTTTCCTGGCTGATGTAATTTTTAAAGAGAAACAACAAAAAAACCACCCAGTGACCATAATTTTTAGAACAGTCATGAGTTCTTCAGATTTTTTACTAATTCAAATATTGTGTTTATTACTAAATGACATATTTTCCTTTTAGCTATGGAAATGCTCAAACATTATGGACTTAACAGGAATAGAAATCTCTGAAATATATGATTATAGTTTGGAAAGCCAACTTAACCTTTCTGGTGATTGATTCTGCTCCTGTTCATTGCATCAGCAGCACACAGTACATGATGTTTCTGTTGCTTGTGTCTTCCTGGCTAGCAGCAGATGTCTGTTCCTGTTTCATCTAGAGCAGACAAGGATTAATTGCTGAGGTAATGCAATATATTACAGTATGGGCCAGCTTTGAAGTCTGTATTTCATTTAATCTAATCTATTCAGACCATTAAAATTTTTTTTTGTTAGGTTTTGTTTTTGAGGAACTATGAGGTGAGATAGCAGGCAGCATCCTCCTTCAGTGCAGACTAAGGCCAGATAGGTCTGGATCCTGAGTATTCTGTGAGCTTCTGGTTGTTTCAAAGACATCCATAAAATAAGTACATAAAGCCAAATACAAACTCTGCGTTGCTGTTTGGACACGCTGAGAAGGAGCAAATCAAAATCCATTTGTTCTAAAGAGCAAAGAGCAGTAGAGGGATTTTTTGTTCAGTTTTTTGGGGGGAGTTTGTGTTTTGTTTTTTATTAATTAAAAAAAATAGTTTGCTTACCTAAAAGCTCTGTATCTTACCGCTTCCTGATCCCAAGCGCCAAGCCATAAAGGACCACGGGCTGTTTTTTGGGGAGAATCCCCGCGCCCAGGGGATGCTCGGGCCGCTGTCGCGCATCTCTCGCGGCGTGACCGCATCCCTGGGAAGCGACCTCCCCTCGCTGGGCGGGGAGGGAGGAGGAAGGGAGGAATGCTGGCTGCCCAGCTCCGGGCCGGGGGCGTGGGAGACGCTTCGGGCCGGCCGAGGGAGCGATTCGGCGTCCCTGGGAGGAGAGAGGAGGGTAAGGAAAGCCGGGAAGGTGTCCCGGTGTCCCGGGCCTGGCCGGGCTGGCTGTGCCGCTGCGGGTGCGGGCCGTGCCGGGGATCGTCCTGCAACGACTTGTCCTGCCGTGCTTTTCTCTGCTCAAAGTCTTGTGATTCCCCCTGCTGTAGTGGATGGAGGAAAACAGCTGAGGGCAGAGCGAGTTTCAGGTTTTGGTGTGTCTGAGTTTGGAATTTATCAGCGCGCCCGATAAACGCGTGCAAGCAGCAGCAGGGAGGGCTGCCCCGGCTGGGCATCAGCGAGGGTTTCGTGTTCAGGGCTCAGGGTGTGTCTTCCCAACTCTGGGTTTGTTCCATCTCAGTCTGCTGCAGGCTTTTACAAAGCAGAACTGCTTGAACTTGCATGTTAAAGCGTTAAATATTTAAACCTCTGCCTTGCAGAAATTGTGAGGAGCTCTGAGTGCTTTTGGGAAGTGGCTGTTGGCTGCTGGCTGTCGTGGCTGCTGAACTTTTTGGGGTCTCTCACTTGGAGAGGTTGGGCTCTGAATTCTGCCCTGCCATTCCAGCTGGAATGGCTTGAGGCGTTACAGGCTGGCAGGATTTCATCTCCTAACAGAGGAGTTTATCTTGCTTGCTGTGGTTTCTGGAAGCCCATGCAGACCCTCTCTAAACACTTTAGTTAATCACTACTAGCTTAAAACACTTGCATACCAGTACTTCTAAGTATTGAACTGAAATGCTGAATTTTTTTGTTCTAAAATTTCATTTGTCTGCAAACCTGTAAAACACTTCTAGTACAGCTTTTTCAAGTCCTAATTTGTTTGTACTGAATGTATTGCTCTGAGGTTTTGCTAAGTTATGTTTTATTAAACTGATTCTGTATTATCTCTTAGCCAAAAGGCTAAGAAGAGATATTTTACTCTGTATTTTTTCTGCAAAGCATCTGTCTCTAAGGAATGATTTCCACAGCTGGAGGACTCTCACACCCTCGTGAAATTCAAAGTAGTGGTGAGGTTGCATGCTGTTTACAGGGCATACATCTCTCTAACCACAACATCTGTCCTAGGGGTATTGGGCACTGGCTGAGCTGGGAAATGGAGGGAGGAGGAGGAGGAGGAAGCAAAGCAGCTTGAAGGGACCTAAGGAGAAGTTAGTGCTCATCTCCAGGAGTGCTTGATGCATTTTCCTGCCCTTGATGCTGGATGCATTTACCTAACCTTGAAACCTGCTAATGAGAGTGCATTTTGTGGAGGTTTTTAATGCTTTTCCAAAGTCCAAGAGTCACGAACCAGAGCTTGCCTGATCCTGAACTGATGGCTGCTGTCTTTGGCTCCCTATCACTCCTCCCCATATTAAGTTAAATTATAGAGAAGTGTGGGGAACACCCTGCAGTTAGACTAAATGTGATTTCACTGTCATTGCAGCCTCCTGGGAGGCAAAGCCAGCAGCTTTCCTTCACTTCTGGCCATTTTGCATTAATTTTTGAGATTAATGTTTCTGATTTTGTGAAGAGTAGATAGGATCTACACCATCTATTCTACGGTAAATGAGTGGTGAATTTACAGAGATTTTTCCTACTTCATAAGCCACTAGGGCAGCTATGTAGTGACACTGATTTATTGCAGTCTGATGTTGCTTTCTTGCTCTGAAACAAGTTAATTTGACTTTTCCTTTTTTCCCAAGTGCTTTCTAAACAAGATCACAGACAACGGGGGAAGGATGGAAAATGGTTTTTCTTTTTTCAGTAGCTTTTTCTAGTGAGAGATCTGTTACTGAAATTCCTGGGGTTTAAGACACTTTTGAAACATAATTACAACACTTAGGGTACGGTTTGTAGTTTCTAGTGTTTTGTTTCTTATTTAAGAAAACATTAATTGACACATTTCTCTGAATGTTTATCATCTGGGCAGCCAGAATTTCAGCCTTGGCCGTCTCTTTCTGGACAGCTCTGTTTACCTTCAGCTGATAGAACGGTTTGCAAACTGCTTGACCACAGCTGTACCTTCTAAAAGGTTGCACAGAACCCACCCTCCCAAAATTAACAGCTGAAACTCCTTTTGTCCAGCTTGCCAGGGATCAGCGCCGTCACGCTGGGTGTTTGGCTTGCAGGAGCTTGTTTGCTGCTGTTGAATAAGCAGTGACTGTACTGTGATTTAATTTAGGGATCTGGTTGATTCCCCACCTGGGTGGAGGGGAAGTGTAACAGACTGAGTAATGCTTCTTGCTTTATCGTGGCACACTGGATATCAGCTCCTTTACCTGCCAAAGGTGCTGCCTGGGAGCAGAGCTGGAGCTGCTGGGGGGATGGAGAGGTGCTGGGGGGATGGAGGGTGTTCTGGGCTGCATGGGCTTTGCAGGGCTCTGTCCAGCTGCTCCTGAGCCAGGCTGCAGGCTCAGCTCTGCAGCCCACCTTGTAAGGAACTAGGCTGCTGTGGGGCTGAATATTGGGAAATTGAGGGACATATGCTTAAAGCATGTTGAGGGTAACCTGCACGTCTCAGCAAGCAGGTGCCAAGCGCTTCTGGGGAAGAAAATTTGCACAGATTCAGCCTTGTGAACCTCATTCCTCCTTGCTTATGCTGGCAGGGAGCCCACTGTCTTTTACACTGTTGCTCTGAGAGTCCCCTCATAAAACGAGGCATGCTGAGTTTTTGCAATGGATGGTAAGAGATTGGTCCTTTCTTTAAGACATTTATGGTTAAGGTACAGAATAAGCAGAAGGAAGTGTTAATGCTGCTCTTTTTTTTGGGGGGTGGAACTACGCAAGAATAAGAATTACTATCAACATAAGAATTTCCTGAGAGGCTTGCATGACTTTTCTGTGTTTGAGCCAGGAATTTAAATGAAGCCTTCTGAGTTTCAGTCCATTAGCGACACCTGACCTCAGCCCCCCTCTCTTTTACCTTCTTGCACTTAGGTTTAAATAATCTCTGAATGTTGTTTGCTTTTGCAAGTTCCAGGTAGATGAGTGTTCAGCTCTTCCTTTCCTGATGCGTCTTGAGAGGATCACCTGTTCCATGTTCTGCTAGCTAGGTAATGAGAATATTGCTCTTCTGTTTCCACTGACATGAACAAACTATTTCAAAAGTTAGTTAAACCAATCTAGTGGGTTATGATTTCAAATGTTCTCTAACCCTGGAGCAGCTGCTCTACTAAACTGAAGGTGTGTCAAAATGCAACACTCAGTAGGAGTATTTGTTGAAGAGGCTTTTAAGGATTGATTCATCAGTGCCTTGAGCAGTATTTTATCTGTTTTCTACTGTGCCCTGTAGATTGTAAGGGCTCTGTAGAGATGTGTAATACATTTTGAGCAAGGTCTGTGGGCTGTAGCTGTGTGCCTGCAGCATGATGGGGGTGTGTGAGTGCACTTGGTCTGCTCTGTGGCCATCCATCCATCCAATCCACTTGGCCCTGGTCTTCCATGACAGGAGCCTTGAAAGAGTGTAAGGTCTGCAGAAAGCTTTTAGTGCTTCTCCCTTCCATTGGAGTCCCAAAGCAGTTTTGTGTTCCTGTTCGGCCCTTTTCTGGTAGATGAAGGTAACCAAGCATCCATCCACTCTGCTCCAGGACTGCATCTTACCCTTAGTGTGCATCAGAGGCAGCTCTGGCTCAGGGGACAGGGATGTGCTGGGGGAAATTTCTTTGAGGGCTGGGGAAGCTTTAATTTTTCCTTTCTATGGGCAATTGGAGTGGAAGCATTTGTGTTCTTCTGACTTGTGCTTCCTTCCAGCCTCTGGGCAATTTGGTATCATGTGACCAAGCATCCTCAGCTGCTTGCTCTCTGTCTGTTTTCTCATATCTGTGAGACAGAGGGATTAGTGTACTTGAATCCCTGTGAATTTCTGTTCATATCCCCAGCTTTCAGTAATTTGGATGCTGCTGTGCAGGACATGGCTCTCCTGGGCTTTTATCAAGGGGCTGATTCCTATTTGATGCTGTGAGCAAGTTTGATGCTGATTTTGGGTTTTCTCTGGGTGCTGGCTGCAGTTCAGTTCTGATCATGCTGATCATTATCCAGGCCTGACCACACCCCAGAGAGCTTCCTTGGCTGTGCAGGGCTGTCAAAAGCATGTAAATTGGCTGATGGCTCAGCAGTTGCTTTTACTAAGGATTTAAGATGATTGAAGCTAGTGAATCTGGTTCTGTCGTGAAGGGAGAGAAAACACTTGGACCAGCATGCAAAAGGGGAAGGATCAGGTTGTCCAGGCTGCCAGTGGAGGTTGGGGTGGTGGTTAAAGTCTGTGCAGAAGGCATAGGAAAAGTGATTTGCTGCATTTGTTCCCATACTGTTGGAGTGGCCCTGCCTCTCTGCAGCCCAGATCCCTGCTGGGCATCTACCCAAGTGCTGCTCAGAAAAATACCTGGCATCACTCTATGCAGGCCTAGCTGGGAGAAACTGAGCTTCTAACCTGGACTTGCTGGAAGAACATACTTGTCCAGAGGTGGATACCCCATTGAGACATGCCTCCAGATCTGGAGAGAAGCTCTGGCAAGCCAAGAGCAGTGACTAATTCCAACATGTGTGTCTGCTCCTGATGGATTTGGCAGATTTTTCCCCTGCAGCAGTGGTGGGTTGTGCAACAACTGGAGCAAAGTTTCTCAGTCCACTCCCAGGTGATCATAAGCATAGCAAGGAGCTTGCCTCTCCCAGCATGACAGTTTCAGGAGTCTGAAAGAATATAAAGCAAAACCTGCTAGTGGAACTTCTGCTGCTTTAGAGGTGCTTCAGAAACAGCAGCAGCAGGAGGTAATCTCAATATGGAATTGGGATGAAGTGAACTGCAGGGTGCCTGTGCAGTGGGAATCTCTATCTGCAGCCCTTTCCCTGTGATGCAGCTGGTGGGCTACACAGCCAGCATGGATCAGTCAGGAGGTGTTCTGTGTGTAAAGGGAGCTGGAGAGCTGGGTGGTGTAAGGTGGTCAATTCAAATGGCCAGGCAAACTTAAAGTAATTCAGAATTAAAGTTGAATTTATGTAGTTGGTCTTGGCTGTTGAGGTGAGTTTTTTGGTGCTTTGCATGGCCCAGAAGAGCTGAACTAAGAGAAATAAAGCTAGATCTGGGTAATGGCTTTGCAGGTGTTAGAGTACAGTGGTGTTCAACAATTAAAGCACTGCAGACCTGACAGCAGAGCTGTAGATTCACTGCTGTTGAGCCTGATGTGTATGGGCTGGGAAAACTTTACTGAAGGGGAGATCCACAGATGAGAGATGCAGCCACTCAGCCAAATGTGGCACCACAAAGCAATGCCTGCTCAAAGCATTGTGTGCCCCTTTCTTCCTGAGGCAGGGAAATCAGCTCCCTGAGTGGATAGGAACACCACGGTGTTTGTTAGCACAAGAACCACAGTTGTGCAAAGAGCAACACCAAACTGATTTCAGAATCTGCATCACCATGCTGATGGCAAGGGGTTAGGCACCACCATGGTGGAGCCTCTCTGGATGGGGCAGCATCTCCTGATCACTGCTCCTACCAGGATGACATCTCTCACCAAAGTGTGAAGGTGAAGGTCTGGTTTCAGCCAGTACCTCTGACCAGTGGCTGTCTGGAAGGTAATTGCCAATTAAAAGTTTATGTGCTTCCATCAGCTTGGTGTTTGCTAACAACCACATCCAGGGTGTGGGTGCTGTCTTGTAGGAATTTGATGAGCAAAACACTGTGGTGAGCATTTGACGAGCACACAAACTGATAATGAGCAGGAGAGGATGGATTTTATGATAGGTTTTCATTTACAGGCCATCAATCCCTCAGCCTTCCTGTCTCCCTCCCAAGCACTGGAAACTATCTCAGAGGACTCATCAGACCAAGTCTGGGCACCATCATGTCCTCCTGTCAATGTCAGTTTTGGGACTGTTGTCTGTAAAACCCCAAAGGCTTTGCTTGGACTGGGCCAGTGAAAGCAGCCATCAGAGCTGAGGATGGAGATGGGAGTGGATGTGTCTGTGCCCTCTCCTGCCTGCAAACGTTTCCAAAAGCACATGGGCCCAGGCCTGTGCCTGTGGAGGAGGGTTCCTGCAGTGTCAGGAGATTGCTCAGACAATCTCAGCATCCTCTGCAGCTTCCACTCACCTGGGAAGGGATGCAAAGGAAACTTAAGCTTGTATCCCTTGCCAGTGATTCTTCCCTCACTGTCCTGAGGGTGGCTGCTCTGGGCTGTCCTGGCAGTTCTGGAGCTTGCAGAGCCCTTTTGGGATGCACACAGTGCTGCTGGTTGCTTTCAGAAGGAGCTGGGGAGGGTGAACAGGGGAGAGCACACAGCCACCCCACTCTGCAATGCAGCTTTCTTGGCAGGGAACAGCCCTACCTGCAGAACAGGGAGGAAAAGGAGAATTAGTTGAGCCACAGGAGGCCTGGGGGCTGGATCCTGTGGCAGCTGAATCACTGAGTTTCCTTCAGATTGGCCAGGCAGCCGCAGGGCTCTGCCTCTTGCTGTGGTTGTGAGGGGACAGAGTGCCTGGCTGTCCCACTGCTTATTCCAAAAGATGTGTGCTGGCTTAGTGGTCACAGGTGTGTGGGGTTTGGGTATTCTTAATTAGCTAATGCTAACTGACTTGTCTTCTGATGTCAGGAGCTTTTGTCATGAAAAAGGAGCAAAACCACAGGTTCCTCAGAAACTGAGTCACTGCTCCAGACTGGGTCTAGCTCACTTGTTGTGTTGGATTTTCTTTTTTTTCTTTAGATTGGGTGGAAATAGGACATACTTATACCTTTTTGTTGACTCTTTAATGTGTCTCTGCACTGGCCTGTTTGAGTAAACAAGTTGATATTGTTAATCAGTCATTGTAGAGATATTAAAGTAAGGCAGGCCTGGAAGGGATGAAGCACTCAGTTTTCAGAGTAACACAGAGCTGCTAAGAAAGTAAATTCTTCCATTTGGATCAGCAGCAAATTCCAGCTCTGTTTCTGTTGGAAGTGTTCAAGTGGCTCTCAGGAAATATTTGGTTGTCATGTGCTTTCAAATTTGAATTAATCTGCCAACTTTCAAGATGTACAAATGTCTGAATATCCCCCCTTTGACAGTTTTCTACTAGTCCTCTGTGTAATGGAGCTTCCAGGATGCAGCTTCCAGGGCTTCCCCTCTTGGGGAAGAGTCTTGAGAACATTTTTCTCTGTGCTTGAGTGTTTTTAAGTTGCTGTCTGAGCAGTTAATCCACCCAGATATCCTGGTTAGCTTCTGGCACTAGTGCTGGAAGTGCTGAGTGCCTCAGCAGAGGCGTCCCTCCAGTGACAGCCCTGCAGTGCCCTGTCCCCAGGTGGCTCACAGCTGTCTAAACACACGCTGGGACAGCTTTCCCTGACCTGCCCCTCTTGCAGTTCTGCAAATAAACTAACCCCAGTTCGGTGACTGCAGTGTGTTTAGGACCTGTAAAATTTGCACAGGAACTTTATACAGCCAGTCTCAGGGAAGGAGTTGATATTCCACAACCCTGTACTTAAGCAGCTCTGCTCTGCGTCCCAGGTGCTCTTCAGAGGACAGAAACAGGCTGCAGTGTCTGCCAGCCACACTCTTCTGGGTAGGTGCCTTTGTGCATCCACGTGTGACAGAGCTGCCCTTGCTTTTGTCTGTGGGGTGAGGGATGAAGGCAGGATGAGGGATCTGGAGCAGGGATTGCTTCCTTGTACACTTTGTTTATCTGTGCATTGACCCATGGGCTGTCAGCCACCAGACTAAAACTTTTCTCCTGTTCTAAGATGGGTGTTTAAGTGTCTCTGCCTGTCATACCCTGGTGGAGGCTTTCTTGCAGTGCGAGTGTGACCTGGCCAGGCGTGAGCAGCGTGGAGAGTCCCCACAGGGCTTCCAGGGAGGCAGCTGATGTGTGATCCCTGTGCCAGTGTGATAAAAGGGCCTTTTATGTCCCACAAGACAAAGCCTCTTGTTTAAAAATGCAACTGAATGAAAAACACGATTCTGAATGCCCTAGACTCAGCTATTAAAAACAAACAAACATAAAAACCCCCACACAACAAGAAAAAGAAAAGCTCCCCTGCCCCCCAGCCCAGTGTCCCAGTGGTGGTGTAATACCTCTTCATTGCAGAAAAGCTCTGTACAATTGGGAGCTGTTAACTCTGTGGCTCACTAACCTTTCCATGGACTGTTTTGTTATAGCACCCCTTCCCTTCACAGACAGCCCTGACAAGGTCAGGTGTCTGCTTTTTCTCTGCTGGTTTGAATTCTCCCTCCCTCCTCTCAAGCAGAGAAACAGAAGGAAGAAGTGATATTACAAAACCTGAGAGTGAAACCTGTTTTATGGACTGAGCTGAACAGTCTAGGGATTGGAAGGAAGATTTTTTTTTTAAGTCAAGACCCATACAAACAACCGTAGGGCATATCCAGAGCATAATATTTACCTGATAAAGTCAAACAGAGCAGCATTTTTAAAAGCTCTCGGCTTATGGTGGTGTTTGCTGCTCCTTTTGGTGTGAAAGATGTTAGAGATAGTCAGCAGCAAATTAAATTCCAATTAAGTGGTTAGGTAATGATACTTTGGGAAATCCCTTTTTAAGGGAAATCCTTATGGTTTGAAAATGAATTGGTGCAAATGAGAATTAGGAAGAAGGCAGAACTTGTGGAGGAGCTTTGGCTGCATTTTCAGTCTGTAGCTCAGCCTCTCCTGCCTGGCAGCTGCCACCTGCCTGCATAGCCAAATCTGGCTCTGTTCTTGGTAGCATTCTCCAGGTGTTTCTGCCAGTTGTGAAATCCATCTCTTGTATCATGCAACAAGCCTGCTCAGAGCTGATTTTCTCGCTAAGCAACTCCTTTATCCCCTGGAAATATTCAGGTTTTGGTGGCACTGAGGCTTGGCTGAGGCACCCATGGGAGTGCTACAGGGAAGGGGGAGACAGATCCCACACTGGACATCAAGCAAGACAATCAGTGCTGCACACAGCATTCCTGCATCTTGCAGGGACCTGCATGGTAGCATTGCCTTGGTCAATTAGCCTTTTTACTGTGAAACAGTAAAAAAAATTACTTTTATAAGGATTTTTTTTTATCTCTGTCAGTCTGATGCATCTTTGCTGCGATTCCTCCCTCTATCCCATTTTTCGACTTGAGCCCAATGAAGTTTGTTGTCTTGCTGTTGGTGGCTTTTACTGACTGTTCAACATCTTGTTGTGCCTGCTAATGCTGGGAGGTGGGGTCTGAAGTGCTTTCCTTCGTGTCTCTGCAGTGATGCAACTCTTGTTGAGTTTCTCTGCTGCGAGCACCTGTCTGAGCTGCTTTCCCAGGCTGCCACACCTGCCCATTGCTCTCATCTCTAACAACTTCATTCTTTCCAGACTGAGTGAAGTGTTACAGAAAATGAATATTTACAGCTACGGGCAAACTTGTGTGAGTGCTTGTGAAGGCAGCTGGGAGTCTCAGACAAAAGAAGGTTGCTAATCAGAGCATAGGCATTTGTTAAACTGAGCCTCTTGTTGCTTGAGCCTTGAGCCAGAGCCAGCCTGTTCAGGATCCTGCTTTCTGACAGTCTGTAAGCCTCAATCCACCCCTCATCCTTTTGCTTACAAAGGAGGAGGCAGCTGTGTCTGTTCCCATAGGCAGAGGAGGAACCTTTTGTTTCTCAGCTTCAGGATTGTAGTGAACAATGTGGGAGCTGGAAAATCTCGGGATGCAAATCTCATTAGAAGCCTGCCTAAATCCCCATTACAGACCCTGAGCTAGAGCTAGCAGAGGTGTTAGAATGTGCTTACCAGTGCCTGTGTTTGTGTTCCTTGTTGCATCAATCACTGCTCTCTCATGGTCAGAGTGCCACCAGGGCATCCAATGCCCTGTCACGAATGTCTGGGATGGGGATGTGCGTAGGTGTCTGACTTTCTCCCATCCCTGTGGTGATAACCTCCTGTCCAGGCTGGCTGGGTGGCACCTCATCAGTGCTTGGAAAGGAGCATGATGGCAGATGGGTGGAGGAACTCTGTGCTCCATCCTCTCTGTTAGACACCAAGCAGATCTGATCCAAGCAGAGTTTCTGTGAACTCGGGGTCTCGCTGTTTCTCAGGCTCTTCTGTGCTTGCTTATGGTGCTTCTGCCATTCAGGGAAACAGGGGCTGTACAAACAGCCTGTTCCTTGCAATTTTTGGGAGTCTGACTCTGGGGAATCAAGTAGGTGTTGATTCAAACGGTTTTCTTGCAGAACAAACTATTTCCTTTTTGCAAACAGTACCAGGTACGCTACTTTGTGCCAAAATACCCTCTCCATATACTGTTCAGAATCTTTTATTTGGGTTTGGTAGCTCTCCATTAATATTTTGGTGCTCTCCATTAATATTTTGACACTGGATTCCGATTTTGTTCAAAGTTGTGGAAAATCTCTGGAGATGTGAGTTCTGACCTACAGAATACACTGACAGCAGGTACCTTAATATGTTCAGAACACCATAGTCATAAAATAACACACAGAGCTAAATATTGACAAGGCTAATGGGCTTTTTGACTTGTTAAAGAGTGTATTTCCCATCTCTGAGTTTGACACATCTGTTTTCTTAGTGGAAAGATAAACATGGTCCCAGGAAGTGTGGTGACACTGGTACTGATTGTTGCTATGCTGCTGTTGGAAGCTGTGTTGTTGAATGCAGCCCGGTTTCATTCAGTGTTCTTTTTTCAGGTACTCCCTAAATTCATGAGATGGCCAACACCATGCAAATCTCCAAAGATGAGCTGGAGGAACTCAAGGAGGCTTTTGCTAAAGTTGGTAAGTCACACAGAGGAGGGCACCTTGCTCCTGTCTGCTGCACATTTGAATTGGATTTATCCCACCCCTGTGATGAGCAGCAGTGCCAGCAGGATGTGGGCATTCTGCTGGTCTCATGATTGTCTCTGTGCCGAGGAGTCCCTTGGCAGCTTTGTTGCTTCTGGCTTGTCACTTTGGCCAAGGAGCACAAAGGCAGGAACAAGGCAGTCTGGCTATCAGGGAGCACTGGCAGACAGCCCTGCACTCTTGCTCCAGGGTGGGCTTTGTTGCTTCCTGATGGCAGAAGAAATATCCAGACAGGCTTTGCATTGCTTTGGCCTTGGCAGCACTTCAGGGCTTGCAGAGTGCTTGGTTCTGGTGGTGTTGGTTTGGCAGGCTGGCTGAGCTGTGTGCATGGCCAGTGTAGGTGCTGCATTTTTGGCTTGTGCCAGGTGCATTTTGGGGCTTGTAGGCAAAACTGAATTTGTTTACCCGGCCTCAGTGGAGCAGCTGGTGGTGATGATCAATGCCTTGTGCTGAGCACACCTCCATTGCCCTCTGGTGGCTCCATCTCTGCTGATCTCCCTCAGCTTGCTGTGCTCCAGGCGCTGCACAGCCTCCTCTAGGGGCTGCTCCTCCTGCCTCCCAGCTTTCCCCCTGCCCTGGCATCACAGAAGCCTCTGGCAGGCTGCTTCAGGAAGCTGAAATGGGCAAAAATCTGACATAATGGAAAACATGTTTTTCTGTTGGTTTAGTTTCTTGCTATGGCTTACTGAAGGGTCAGAGAACCAGCAGGGAGGGGTGGGATGGGCGCTGGAGCGCAGCCCGGGGGGACTGAGGTCAGTGTGTTCAGCTGGGGAACCACACCCGGGACTGGCACTGGCCAGGCTCAAGTTGCACAAGCACTGAGAGCCAGCATTTTGTTCTTTTAACTGGATATGGGCATCACTTGAGCACTGGTTATATATATAAAATCATAGTTGCCTCTTATCTGTATTGGGTGGTAGCACCCTCTAGGGCAGGGTGGCTGTGAAAACTCTCACTTGCTCAGAATTTCCCATCTGCCAAGAGAAATGAGAATTTCAGAGGCAACTGATTCTCATGGAGCAGTATCCTCTATTGTAACTTGAAGGAAGTTGCATTTTAAGGAGTTCCCTCTCCTCTCTTGCTCTCCTCAAGACTTTTGCAGCAGGTAGAAGTGACCTGCTGCAGAGGGAGTTGTTCCTTGGGAGGAAGCATGGTGTTTCTCTCTGTCTAATGTGCTTCTTAGTGCAGTTGCATTAAGGCTGGGATGTAGGCAGCCTGTTCTGTCCTTGGATACATTTAAAATTATTAACCTCTCTGGAATGTGGTGGCTTTTTTGTCATTAGTGTGGGGGAAATGATCAAGATTAGGTTGGAAACATGGAGAAACACAAGTCAGATCCTGGTTTCTTGTAGGAAACCAGCTCACCCTGCTCAGGATGTGGGTCCCTGTTTGGTTTTAAATTATAAAGGCAGTGTCAGAACTTTAATATTAATGAGGAATGTGCTAATTATCCTGGATGTACCCACAAATGAGATAGGATCTGCCAGTTCTTTTCAACTGCCTTGTTTTGTGTGATTTAGGCATGGTAGAGCCTGCAAGCATGTGGGACACACCTGTCAGGAGTGTCTTTAATGCTCTCATTCCCTTTATTCTTGCCTGAAGGAGCCATGTTTGCCCTGGGATACGGAGCTGGTCACTGGCTGGGTCACTGCCTTTCACTGAAACTTCGAATAGCATCTCCAGTGAATGGGAACAGAAGCTGGACTAAGACTGCTGTGTAAAGTGAACCCTGTTTTTCATCTCCCAGCTATCTGGAAGATTTGGAACACAGCTGAGAACCATGGTTATAGCAAAACTCAGCTGGTTGGTTTCTAGGATGTCATGAAGGAGATGTGGGGAGGAGGAAACATTTCAGAGGGTGATTGCTGCTCACTAAGATATGCCCTGCTCCAGTGTACAGCTGGTTGGGCTTCCTAGAGACCTGCTTGAACTCCAGCATGGGGCAAGCTGCTGCTCTGGATGGGTAGGCTGATGGGGCTTTAAAGGTGTGTGTTTGACCAGCTTTTCTGTCTGCAGCTGGACTGGATTGAGACATCTGGGGATGCTGGGAGGCAGTGAGGTGATTTACTGTGTGCTCTGTCACCACTTGCCTTCCATGCCACTTGAAGGTATTTCCTCTCTCCCATGCAACTGATGTGCTGTTCTCTGACAGCCAGCAAAAGGCATGAGTCCCATAGACATCCTTATTAGAACAGTCCACAGGTGAGAAACCACTGCTGAAGGTTATCACCAAAGCCAGCTGTAGTACAGACAAGCAGCTCCCACCATCCTACAGGCAGTTATTTGTCTTGGAACTGATCCGAGTTGTAAAGAGCAGTGGGGGAAAAATAGCTTTGTCATGTTTGAAAACAGTAATTAGTGGGGCATTGGAACTGTCTAGGCTTGGAGTGACCCACAGCTTAGTGGGAGAAGAACAGGTTGCTCCAGATCTCATTGGATCTCTGGATTTGTTCTGTGGAACAGGTGCCTGTGTGTGTACTTGGCCAAACAGGGGCACTTCAGAGGGGAGGTGTGGCAGAAAAAAATCCACAAACTTGCTCTGTTTATTTGTCTTCATTCTCTTTCCTTCTAAGATAAGCATAGATAAGCATCTTTTCTGGAAACATGAAGTACTCAAAAATCATAACTGGGCTGAACACTTTGTGCAGCACTCCAAGGTGGTAAAACAATGCTCCAAGACGTTTGCTTAGGGCAAATAGGGATCTGTGATCCTATGCTCCTGCTGAGCATATGTCCTTAAAAGGAAACGTGTGGGTTACTTTCCCCCTCTAGCATCCTGTTATTTAAGCTATTTTAAGTGCTTGTCCTCAGGAGGAAGCTGAGCTGGAGCTTGAAGCAGCTTTTGGGATTCGTGGCGGCTTTGCTGCGCCACCTGCACACGGCAGAGGTGCCGTGCCTTGTGCCATGACCTTTCCCAGGTTTAGAACACTGGCATGCATGCATCTTTCAGTAGAAATAGGAAACTTCAGATGTGCTGTAGTTTCCTTTCCATCAGGCAGACTATAATGAATCCAGGCTGTAGCTTGTCTGTTAAAACAATTTCACTTTCTTCCATTAGTAATGCTGGGCAGGCCGCCGAACCATTTCATTTGGGATGGCTTCTATTTTGACAGCCTCTTCAGCTGCTCAACACCAGCTCAGATTTTGTTAGAGAGTTCTGTCTGAAGTCAGGGCTCGTTGCAGGACATCCAGAAAGGCACCATATGATGGGCCTGCAGTGATGCTGGAAATAATTTTGGAACTGTCTGGTACTGCAGAGGTGGAGTTTTTTGGTGTTTAATTTTTTTTTTTAATGCTGCTTCTTTGTACATTTGATGCCAGAAGGGGAACAGAGACAGTAGGAAGAGAAGCAGCTGCCCTGTGGAATAGGGATTGCAGGTCTATTTGTCATGTCAGTCTGGTTGACATGTTAAGAACAGCTCCATTTTCCATCTCATAGTCAATCACTACTTGACTCTGCTGCCAGAACCATGGGCCAGCACCACTTTATGGTAAAACCATCAGTTTTAACACTCAAATCTGCCCTTCTGTGGCCAAGAAGCCAAATCTTGAAATGAGAGCATCTTCAGTGCAAAACCAGTATCTTGGTGTGTGGTCTTACAGTTAAACTAACATACCTGATTTACTTATAATTCCCACTCCCAAAAGTCTGGCGCATGGATGCCCTTTTACTCTGTGAAATAAACCAGTGATTAATTTTTTTCCCAGAATACTATGGCTGAGTAGGTCATACAAGTGGATATTTGGGATATTGTTAGGGGTTGCAAGAGCTTAGGTCCTGAGTCCTGAGAATTAAAGGTTTTGAGTGAGCTAGGGTGTGTCCTTCATCCTTGATTTTGTGCTGTTTGTTTGAGCCCAGTGCAGCCTTTCCTGATGGGCAAAATCTTTCTTCGTGCCATGCTGCTGATCTATGTGAGCTCCCTTGTGAGTGTGCATTTCAGGGGCTCTTCCTGTGGCAGAGCTCCTATTTATTTTTTTTTTTTAGTGCACAAATGTAAATCTTTGAACTAAGCACACCTGGAGGACTGGGAAGATGCTGATTGCAGGAGTGAATCAAAGCAAACTGGGCAGATGTTGACCCAGCTTGGAGTAAATTCCTCATACCTGCCCTGCAGGGCTTCATAGGTAGAACCAAGATCTTAACAGGTTTTCAGCATCCTTTTATCCATATGTCCCATATTGGAGTTGCAGAATTTGGAGCTCAGTTTCCTACTGTCTCACCTAAGAGGCTTCTGCCTCATTAAATACCATGTAAGGTTTTATCCCTTCTGCATCTGAATAGGCTCAGACATAGCACATGCAAGCCTGAATCAGAAACACTTCTGAATGCTTAACCTAGACACAAAGTCAAGAGGAAAACCTTTACCAAATCTGAATCAAAATTGGATCCCATCAAGGATACAATTTATATTTTGAAGTCTTATTTTTCTCTGTCCTTTGCCTGCTGCTTACATCTACTCTTACATTTGCGTAACTGTAAAACTGGTGGTGCATTGACTGGAAGAAATGATAAACAGATGTTTTTGGATTTACCTGCTTAATTTGGCAGCATGCTGAGGGATTTTGGTTGGTTCAGTCAGGCACAGGCAAAAGCAAGGGAGTTGGCTGCAGGCTGAGGGTGAAAGTAAAGTTTTGTTTTAGGTTCATAGGCCCTGGAGATTAGGAAATCCCTTCTTGACTTATTTTCCTCACTGGCTGTAAGGAGGGGAAAATATGCATATTGTAAAGTTAGTTTCAGTAATAAAAATACTGTAATAGAAGCTGTGATTTATCTAGAGGGGAAATAGTTTGCTCATGACATCTCAGGCTGGACTGTTAATAAATCTTGCCTTTGTAAGCTTGTATTATTTCAGAATAAAATTCTAAAATTGAAGGCCAGAGAGCAGCCTATTGTTATCATTAAATCATTGCCCCAAAACACTTTATTTCCTCAGCACTATTGTAAACACTGACTTTTCATGAAGTAGTTTAGTGTATTTATTATTCCACTGGAATTGATGCTCTTCCTTAGTCTGAGACACAGAGACTGGGGTGTAGGAGGGAGTACAGATTTGCTCTGGTTACTTCAGGTATTTGCCACTGAGCAGTTTCACTTTCTTGCTAACTGATAAAAACAGTTTTAAAATCCCATATTCCCATATGGATCTGGAAAATGAGGCTGGAGTGGTGGTGCAAACGTGCTGCTTGCTGGAACACTGCTGTGAAACAAAACCTAAAAACCACAGAATCCTCATTAAAAGTAAATTGACCTCCACAATTTGGTAAAAAAAAACAACCAAAACTCTGGGCCTTAGAGCTATCCTGATTGTTTTCTTTATTCTTGAAAGTATCTCCCTTCAAGCATAAATACTGACCCCAGTGGCTGTGGTGAGATTCCCTCTTGAAGATAACCAAATTCTGGGGCTGGTGCAGCTCTTCAGGCACTAAATTAACTTCCCTGGGCTGTCTGTAGCACTTGCCTACAGCAAAGGGATTTTAGCATCCTGTTACTGAGCCAGCACCAGCACAACATGCCCTGAATCCCTGCCTCCCCAAAGATGGGGCTGGAGGGTCATACTTTTGTCTTGAGGTGTGAATCTGGGCTGTACAGCTGCTTCAAATGCTCTGTCTGCTTGGGGACCCAGCTCTGCTGAAATGTGGGTGCCAGCTCTGCTGTGAGCAGCAATCTGCTCATCCTGGGGAAGGAGGCACCCAACCCCTGCCTGTGGCTGGAAAACATCACCTGCCTGAAGAAAGTCTGAGGACGCTGGATTTGCCATGTGTGGTCAGTAGATGTGGTGGTATCCCCAGAGAGGTTGGGATCTGTGATGTGCAAAGCTCCAGTGCCACACTGGATTCTTGTTTTCTCCCTCAGGTAGGTGACACTATGTCACTAAACACATGGCACTGCTGTGGCTTGGTGATAGGCTGTGAAAGCCAATGTCCTAGCAGAGCACTCTTGGGCAGCAGTAAAATATCTGCAATTTGCTGTCAGTGTTAAATGGAGAATATCATTGACAACATGATAAAAATGCAACTGCAGAGCTGACTTGGTGTTTTTAGTTCAGAACATAAGAGGTGCTGTGTTTCTTGACCATCTATTTTTAACATGCAAGGGCTGTGGTATTTAGACATAAAAAGAGACATTCTGGAGATTGTTTATGAAAATACAGATGTTCTGCTGTGGAACTTTAACACCAGACTGGTCACATGTGCCCAGAGTCATCGTGGGCAGTCCTGCTTCAAAGCTGCTGTTGCCAGAGCTGGAGGGCTCCCAGGACTTGTGCTGGGGCACTCTCTGAGGATGTGCTGTGTGTATGTACTGTGTGCCTTTGGTCCCTATGGGTGTGCTTTGTACTCCTTGATATTTTTGGTGTGGCCATCCTGCTGTGTGCCCATGGGTTCAGCAGGTCCCCAGTGTGCAGGTTGCTCTCCATGAAGCTCTTGGACATGGGGGGGTTCACATTTTTGCCCCTCTGTTGGGGGTCAGTTCTGTCAGGTACAGGGACATTTCTAAAACCTTCTGCTGCCTCTTCTCTTCCTCAGACCTCAACAGCAATGGGTTCATCTGTGACTACGAGTTGCACGAGCTGTTCAAGGAGGCCAGCCTGCCTCTCCCTGGCTACAAAGTGAGAGAGATCATCCAGAAGCTCATGATTGATGGTGACAAGAACAAAGATGGGAAGATTAGTTTTGAAGAGTTCGTCTATGTAAGTGATATTTCTGAATTGCCAGCAGCCTGGGGGGCCCCTTTTAGACAAAGCTAAGGAGATGAGATCAAACCTGACTTCTCAGCCACTTACCCTAATCCTAATTTTCTTTTGACAAACTCATCATTCTAGCCATGTAAAAATCAGTTCTCTGTACAGGTATCTGTATATGATCAGTCTTTTGTGCTGTCATTGACAGCCCTTAGATTTGGACAGAGGAGAAATATTGGTTGGTTTTTGAACAAAAGCCAATCAACCAACCAAAAAGAATCCATGTGGTTTTACTATGTGATAGCTTCATTGGAGGCCAAAATACTGTTTCCACATGATGTGACAACTGGAAAGAAAGACTTGCAGTGATCCAAGCTTACAGCATTTACTGGAAGCTATTCAGTTTTTCCAGGCACACAGGCTTGTTTTCCCTGTGTATCAGTATAATTTCCTTTCTTGGTTTAATGGGACTACAAGTATTTGCTAAAGAGTTGAAAGGGCATCTCAAGACACACTTGGATTTGTGTTAGGTGCTAATCTAGGAAAATCCAAATCTCTTGCCTGGAAAAGGAAAGCCAGGAATAAGGGTGATGAGTACAAGTTGGAATATCAGTCTTTTTTAGTAGAAATGGGCCAGAATTTAAACATTTATTAATTTTTACAAAAATGCAAGACTTCTTCGATGTATGTTTTTCATCTTTTTGATTCTCTGATGACTGAATGCTGAAGGAGTAATTAAAGTATGTGCAGTACATTGAGGGAGCTGTTTTCATGCCAATTAGTTTTCTTGATATTTCTTAATTTTTCTTCGCTTCCTGTTCCTTAATTGTTTTCAGACCCTCTGAACTTTTTGAGTTCGGAGCCATCTAGTAAGTTGGAGTTTGCAGTTTGTAAACACTTGCATGCTGGGTGCATGTTTCAGCTGTTGGTTTGAGCTGGTCCATAACTCTTAACTTTGCACTAGGAAGGAAGAAATAAATCTCTTCTGTCACATTTGAAAGGTGCCAATGATTGAGTAAAGACAAATTGTCCTAAGACAGCTGCCCTAAGGCAGCTGAGGTGTACATTAGCAGCAATGCTTAGCTGTATGATTTTTACAAACTGTACTCTTGCTCTGAGCATTTTTGCTGGAGTTTATGATACAAAGAATGGCATGAACTGTCTTTACATTGGGACCAAGTGACTTAGTGGTACCTCAGCATTAGAGCACCTATTCTCAAGAATATAGTAGTTAACCCAGGAAATTTTAAAATAAATAGATCTAAAACAAAATCCTTGTGGTTAAAGCCAACCAACCAGAAATCCCCCAACTTTTGAACTCTCAGATCTTCAGTCAGCTTTACCTGATCAACCTCTGCTTGCCATCAGGAGATTATTTAACTGTGCTTATCATCATTTTGACTTACCACCTTCCCTGTGTTTAAGGAACAGGGAAGGTAAGGTGTGACAACCAGCAGCCTGGCCCTGTAGTTTCATTGTCCTTTTCTGGGTCATGTTTAGAGAACCTCTACACATTTCATTTGTATTTTCAGCTTGGCTTAAACTAATTTAGTTTAGCTTTGAGAGAGTTACAGTAGGCTTCCAGCCACTGAATGTATTTTTTTACTAATAGCTGCTCAGTTCTGTAGGGCCTTGGGGCCACTAACAGTAGCATCCAACCTGTGCAGATGGCATGTGCAGTCTTCTGTGCTAAAGCATCTCTTCTGCCCTCCAACAAGAGGGTGTTTCACCAGTCAGGTGAAGCCTGCTGTTGAGGAAGGGGGAATCTTTACTTGGAGCACTCATTGTTACACTTTATTGCTGATTTGACTTACATGCTTAAAGAGAATTGTTGTTGGGTTGTGGATGAAGTCTTTTGTGTGAATTAAAGTCACAGTCACATGAGCATCTGGCTTACACAGAAGGGTCTAAATTGCACCACAGCTTTCTCAAGTTTGGCCCTGCAGGACCTGCTGCATGTGTTACCTGTGCTCAGACTGCAAAGGTTTCATGCTTTTTTTTTCTTGTGGTCTCTTGAAATCTACTTGTAATGGTAAATATATGCAAGGTACTTAATGCCTAATGCTTCTATTTCAATAGGCACTTGCAGTGTGTGTTTGGGAAAGTGGGATGACTGCCCACTGTCCATGGCAGATTTAATACCACTACACCCTTGCTGGGCCCTTCACATTTGCTGATTTTACTGTGAAGTTTGCTTTAAAGCTGAAAAGAAATAACTCCTTCTGTGGTCCTTTTTGTCCATGAAGATGAATTTTTCTTGCCTAACAGAGCACTTTCAATTGTAGATTTTCCAAGAGGTGAAAAGCAGCGATATCGCTAAAACATTCCGGAGAGCCATTAACAGGAAGGAAGGAATCTGTGCCATTGGGGGCACCTCAGAGCTCTCCAGCGAGGGCACCCAGCACTCCTACTCAGGTACCACTCTGCCTCTCACTTTTCTCTTGGGTTTTTGGCGGCCCTGTGCCAAAACCAGCCCATTTCTACCCTGCCATGCCATGTGCTGTGCTCTAGTTCTCTGAGAGCGGAGTGATCTCACATCAGGGTGAAAGCAGGACAGAATTTGTGTGCTGCAAATTTAACAGTGTATAAGTTAAATGTGTTCTTATTTGCTTGCTGATGAAGTCCTTGTGTCACACTTGAGTCTGATGAAGTTTTAAGTAACAAGTAGATAATAGAAATGTTCTGATAGTTGTGAGACTCTTCTTTCTTTAAGCTTTGTGTGACTAATAAAATGTGTGGTAATGGTAGTGGGGCGGTTTTTTCCCTGGGCTATTGTACTCTGCTTCTTTTGGGAAAATCTTTGTTATGAAAAAACCTGTATTAAATTTATGATTGGTTATCTTAGAGGAGGAGAAATATGCCTTTGTAAACTGGATAAACAAAGCCCTGGAAAATGATCCTGACTGTCGGCATGTTATTCCAATGAACCCAAATACAGATGACCTGTTCAATGCTGTGGGAGATGGGATTGTGCTATGGTAAGTCATGATGACATCTGAATTAAAGAAGTTAAAAATCAGCAAAATACCTTTCTGAAAATGCAGTTTGGGGAATTTTCATCCTGTTCTAGGCTGGTTTTGTGACTAGTGTGTGTGCACAACGTTCTGCAAATATAAAAAGAGACTCAGTCTCTCAGGCTTTCATTGCCATTGTGTGATGCCTCAGCTTTGGTGCCAGCTGATATTTTCATCCAGTGCTTTTGTTTGGGCTTGAGACTGAGTTTGCTGAGGGGGCAGAAGGTGCTCTGTGGGAGCAGGAGTTGTCCTGGTGCAAACTCAGCTGGGTGCTGGGTAGCCTGGGGAGAGGCACATGTGATAAATGACCCATTCTCCTGGATGTTTAGGCAGACAGTGTTCTCCATGGGAATGTTAGTGACCTTATTATGCATTAAGCCAAAAATGGATTTTCTGGGAGTCTTCTTGTTCTTTTTAATAACTGCACTAAGTAGGTTTGGTGACTTATTCTGTTACGTGCTGAGAACAGAAGGCATCCAGGGCTGCTAGATACCAGCAACCTTCTGTGTATGAGATTTTTGTTGGTTTTATGGGTTAGGTTAATTTATTTTATTGTAAGTGGATTAATATAGTGGAGAACTGGATCAACTTGGAATTTCAGGATCTCTGTATCAATACACAAAGTAAGTTTAAGTGAGTGACATCGTCTCTTTATACTGCTTTTATTTTTTAACTTTAGCTCATGATGCATATTTTTAGTTTATTTATTTCCCAAGTTTCAAGTAATTCATGGCTTTAGGCAAAGACTGAACTGAGTAGGAAGTAGTTCATACTATAAAGTTTAAATTTGCCATTTTTGGTGTTGATTAAAAATTCATTGTGCTCACATGCTCCCCACTGAGCTCTCCAAGTGTTTGTTCTTTTTTGGGGCAGGTTTTCTTGCCAGCAGTAGTAAACCTTTACAATAGGAGGAAGTTTGTTGTCTTACTAGAATGTGCAGTGGATGTCAGCAGCAATGAGTCTTCACTGGTTCAGGAACTACACTGTGAATAATTCATGTGCTCTTTTTGCTCCAGCAGCTGAGATCAGTAGTGGCTGGGAACATGTTTAAAGTTTCAGGCTTAGCTATTAGTTACAAATACATTCTTGATAATGTAAATATTAACTTCTGATTTATGCAGTCTTGATTTTTATGTAAAAAAAATTACACAAAAACAAGCAGGCTGAAGGAAATGTGCTTTGTGAGTATTGTCACAGTGCATTGAGTTTTGTTCAGATTAAATACTAAGTGTTTTTCAAATATCACTGGTTTTCTTCCTAACAGCAAAATGATCAATCTTTCTGTTCCTGACACAATTGATGAAAGAGCAATTAATAAGAAGAAACTCACACCATTCATAATTCAGGTATAAAGCATTTCTGTATTTTATTTTCTGAAATTCATATAATAATATAGAATTAATGAATGTTGCATGGTAGCTCAAGGCATTATTGTGGAATGTTGGAAAGGAGCAAATTTTATAGCTTCTGTTTAATTATTAAATGCAGTTTTGTACCATGCATAATTGACAGTTCTGTGGGCATGGTTAAAAAATGCTGAATTAATGACAAAGTGGGTAAAGTGGCTGAAATGTTGTGCACACATGATATTGCTGTGGTGATTAGGTACAGCACTGTCTTTTTTAAACAATGTGATATTGGTGTTAACCATGAATCATTTCATACTAGGGCAGGTTGTTTTTGTGAGGATCCCTCTGTGTGTGCAAATTAGCACTTCTCTAGCCTTATTCTTGTCGATGCCACTAGATGCAACTAACTCTGAGGCTGAAACTAAATACCAGAGGCTGAAATTAAACCCTGGTGCCTAGTTCTGTTCTTATTGATTCAGCCTCCTGCCACCACAGCTCCCTTAAAACTTCAGCTGGGAGTGTTTCCTGTGAGCTGGAGCAAGGACAAGGGGGGAACCTGCACTGTGCTGGTGCTGGATGAAAGGGAAAGCAGCATCTCCCTGGGCTGTGTGTGACTGGGCTCTGCTGTTTGCAGGAGAACCTGAACCTGGCCTTGAATTCTGCGTCTGCCATCGGCTGCCATGTTGTCAACATTGGCGCAGAGGACTTGAGGGAGGGGAAGCCCCACCTGGTCCTGGGGCTGCTCTGGCAGGTCATCAAGATCGGCTTGTTTGCTGACATCGAGCTCAGCAGAAATGAAGGTAATGAAATCCTGAGTGATTCCTCTACAGCATGGACACAGCCTGGCTTGTGCTGCCAGCCCCAGCCCTGCCTCTGCCTCTTCCCTCCCTCCTCTCTGCTGGATGGAGGATTACCAGGGCATGTGCCAAGCTGAATGCTCTCCAGCCTGTTGGGAGCTGTGCAGCAGGGTTGTGCAGGTGGGCTCTGCCAGCCTGGTGATGTGTATCAGCCTTGCAGAGCTGGCTGAGCACCAGCCTGTAAGTCAGGATGCAGCTTGGCTTAAGCCTGGGCACACACTGCTGGGTGATGCCCTAGGCTGCTCCAGCTGCAGGCTCCTGTGGTGCTGGGATGTGGCAAAAGCTGCTTGGATCCTTTTAGGATTATAGACAACTGCATAGCTTTCTCAAAAAAAAAAAAAAAAAAGGGCTTCAGCTCTGTGGTAGTTACTTGGTTCTAAAATCCTCCTTGCTACTGTCAGTGGAGCAGTTGAGCTCTCACTTTGTCCTTGATGGTGAGAGACTGATGCTGCAGATCTCTCCCAGTGCTCACTTGGTCCTGCATGACAGCCTCCAAAATTTAAAATTTCAAATCATCTGAAGAGCTGTGATATTCCTTAATGTGCTATCAGAGCATCCAGATGGATGGAAGGGCTTCAGTGTCTTTTATTTAAGCTTCCCCATCATGAAGTGTTGACATTGTTTGGTTTAGATTGAAAATTCATGGCAGAGGAAGCACTGGCCAGCTGAAAGGGTGCTTATCTTGGCTCCTTTGGGTTTTTTTAATGGTGCTTATGAAACTGCTTGGAAGCATTTTTCATTGAGACAGAAGTGCATTTGCATTTAGCTTCCTGTCATCAGCTTAAAAGATTGCACATAAAGTCCAGAGAATTTTGTTACACAAGAAAAGGGAAAATACTTTTTTACACATATATTTCTAGATCATTTATACTCTCTGAGTAACAACCCACTAAGGAAAACTCTGCTAATACCCAGAATATTTTGACATAATCAGTAGTTGGTATTGTACCCCCCTGAAATCTTGCTGCAGCTCGAATTCTGGTCTGCAGGTTTGACTCTCCCCTCACAATCCTTTTTCTTGTAGCACTGGCTGCCTTACTTCGTGATGGTGAAAATCTGGAGGACCTTATGAAACTATCCCCAGAAGAGCTGCTCCTAAGATGGGCCAACTTCCACCTGGAAAACGCAGGCTGGCACAAAATCAGTAACTTCAGCTCAGATATCAAGGTACCAAAACTCTCCTGGTTTGCAGTGCCTGGGAAAAGGCTGGAGCTGGACAGGGATGTGTTTGCATGTGAAAATGAGGCCTTTCCTCCTCAGGCAGGACCTTTCTTGACTCTAACACACTGAGTGCTCTTACCAGGGGTGTTTGGATGTTGTATTTGAGGTCCTGCAGTGCTGTTCTCTCTTGCCATGAGGCTGAGCCCAGTGTTGAACTGTCTGATCCTCCAGTGCTGCTGTTGTGTGTCTTAATCAGCTCTGAAACTGGTATTGCTTATGTGTTTTCAAATGTCCTTAATCCGTATTTTGATGGAGATAACAGGAGAAATGCTTCACTGGAGAGTGAGACTTCCACATACTCTTGGCAGGTGATGGCATTTCATCTAAAATGTCATGGGCTGGAGAGAGGAAGGGAAACAAGAGCTCTTATTCTTCACCCTGGGTTTAGTAGGAATGGGAGTGGGGACGTGAAATGGAGGATGATGACTGTGGATCAGTGTGGGGCATCTGGACACTGGTCTCAGCAGTTTTCTGGAGCTTATTCACATGGCCAGCAGTTTCAAGTAGGAGAAAGAGCATTGAGATAGAAAAAGAAATTGATAATTGAGGTGTGTGAAGATCATAGATCTGACCTGTTGTGTGCATGGTCAGTCTTATTTCCACCTTCAGAATTACTTACAGTTTTGCTGATAGCTGTTAGCTTCTCTGGTGCATCCCCTAGACTGCCATGATATGCTGAGGTCCTTCCTAGTGCTGAGGACTAAAAGGACATGTAGTTGATAAATAATCACCACAGCTCTTGGCTCCTCCTGCTTTGTGACCATCCCTGGCCTCTCTCCTCTGAGCTGTTCTAGCTAATGCACAGGCACAGAAGAAAATGTTCAAACATCTTATAATCAGCTTTTTGCTTGGAATTTGTCTTCGCTGAGCCATTTTCATCATTGCTGTGGCAGTAGGAATGGCTAGAGGTTTGGGCTGCCTTGGGGCATCTGGGGGCCGTGAGTGAGAGCAGCATGGGGTCATTGCCTCCTCCAGCCACTGCAGAGGTGGCTGTGACACCAGAGCTTGTAGCAAAGGCAGCTTTCAAACAGTCAAACCACATAATTGTCTTCTTAAATATTTCTAACCTTTTCCCTTTGTTTCCTTTCCTGCTGCCTGGATTTCTACCATTGTGCTCTCTTTTAAGCTTACAGATTTTGGCAATTCAGTAAAGGTACATAAGCCAATTATGCATGGTGACTTGCTAAAACTGAGCTTGAAATGAATTGTTGTGGTGTATTGTATTCACTGCTGTGCAGGAGAGCTGAATTTTCTTTTTCATTCATTTTAGGATTCCAGAGCCTATTTCCACCTCCTCAATCAAATTGCCCCCAAAGGGCAGAAAGAAGGAGAGCCTCAGATTGATATTAACATGTCAGGTTTCAATGTAAGTATTCAGGCTGTCATGTCCTCATCCTGTAGGATCCTGAGCTCCCTGTACCCTGTCATTGTCCTATGACATCTGGGTAACCTGGTATCTTAATTTCTAGAGAGTGTACAGTGTCAGTGACCATGTGCACACCTCAGGTGTGTGCTCAATGAGTGCTTGCTGCCAGCCTGGTCACTACCCTCCAATTAACAGAGATAATTGAGAAATCCTCTGTGGCCTTGCTCCATTGGGGAGCATATTGACTTCTTTTGAGCCACTAAGTTCCAAAAGCATTAAAATTTGACAGCATGTGAGCTTGGAATGAGAAGAATGCTAAGAAAATGCTAAGAAAAATAGCAAGACAAGCCATGGCAATGGCACAGCAGCAAGGGTTGGTGTGTGTGCCTCATCCCTTCGCCCAGTTAGTGACTGATGCCAAACATGGACTTGTGACTTTGCTCCAGACAGTGGTCAGGAGCTTCCCATCTGCTGTGCAGTGTAGCCCAGTGTGCTCCATGACAGCTGCTGTCCATTGCATCCCTGCAGGAGAAGGATGACCTGCGCAGGGCAGAGTTCATGCTGCAGCAGGCGGATCGGCTGGGCTGCCGCCAGTTCGTCACGCCGGCTGACGTGGTCAGTGGCAACCCCAAACTGAACCTGGCCTTCGTGGCCAACCTGTTCAACAAGTACCCAGCACTTACCAAGCCTGAAAACCAGGACATCGACTGGACCCTCTTGGAAGGTGATGGCCCTTATCAGTTACAAAATTAGCAGGGGGGGACTGTCTAAAGTAAACAATTGTGTCACTGGAGGCTGTGCCCTGCAGAGGTATCTCTGTTGAATTAACACTTATGATTTGAGGCTTCAGTGCTGCAGTGCAGTGGGTGTTTACTCATTTGGGGCAGATGAGAAGGGCACCTGGCAGCCTGTTCAGCTGCTCTGACCCTGTTGTGGAGCCTGAACCTGTAGGCACACTGCCAGCACCCCATCACTCACCATGCTGGGGAGTTTGGTTTTGCCGTTTCCTGTGATGGGCAAAAAAACCTCAGAAATGCAGTGAGATGTCCATGGGAATGCTAATTGTTGGCACAACTGGGACTGGGCTGTGACAGCAGTTAGATAACACCCATGTGAAGGACCTTTCTGCTCCTTTTTCTTGCAGAAAGAGCAAAAGGCTCTTCTGAGGCCTGGTGAAATCAAAATTACATCCAAGACTAGATAGCAGGGTCACCCTCTTCCTTTGAAATAGAGAAAAAAATACTCTTTTTCTGCTTGAAACCTCCTGGTGAGCTCTGCTGCTCAAAGCTCCCTGCCTTGCAGGATGGAAATCCCTGCTCAGCTTTGAACTTGCAGAATTTGCACTGAACCTGTTTTCCATCATGTAGGAGAGACACGTGAGGAACGGACCTTCCGCAACTGGATGAACTCCCTGGGTGTGAACCCCCATGTAAATCACCTCTATGGGTAAGCTTCACACAGCTTTTTTTTTTCTTTTTATTGTTGTTGTGGAAATTTTAAACACCTGTAAAGAATAGTAATTATTCATGATGTGACAAAGTCAGAGTGCACTCAAATCTCGACACATTAGGCTTAATCCGTGTTTTCCACTTTAGTGATCTCCAAGATGCACTGGTAATACTGCAATTATATGAGAAGATCAAAGTTCCTGTTGACTGGAATAAGGTTAACAAGCCTCCATACCCTAAACTTGGAGCAAATATGAAAAAGGTAAATATGTCAAAAGACTTTAAAGGAAGCCATGGACACTAAAACTTCCTGTTTGAGGCTTCCAGTCAAGTGTAGGTGTTTGTGAGTGATTTTGCTGTTTAAACTCTTGTCCTGTGTAGCTGGAAAACTGTAACTACGCTGTAGACTTGGGAAAGCATCCAGCTAAATTCTCCCTGGTTGGCATCGGAGGGCAAGATCTGAATGATGGAAACCCAACGCTGACACTGGCCTTGGTCTGGCAGTTGATGAGAAGGTAGGACCCCTCTCAAACATGTGAAACTTGAGAATGGAGTACAGAATTTGGAAAGTTTCTTCCATGAGAGCGTTGCAGTACTGGAATAGGTTACCATGATTGTAAAACATCTGTCCTTTGGGGGGTGTCTGAGACACACCTGGACAAAACTGTGATGGAGCTGCACATGAGAGGCTGGAGCAGACACCTCTGGACAGCCTGCTGGTGGACCTGTGATCATCCTGTGACAGGGATCGCCTCTCTCACCTGCTCAAGTCTGGTCCACAAGCAGAAACCCTGAGCAGTAACATTACACAACTTTTATGTTCTGATTCTTAATTGGAAATTGAGAGGGAAACATTCTGGGGCTGCTTCATAGATCTCTTTTGCATTGGAATGGGGGAAAGAAGAAATGTAATAGCAGAAAAAATTGATCTTCCTGTTACCTAGTTCTGAAGAATTGTAAGATTATGCAAATATATGTCTGGAAACAAAGGTGTGTGGTAGCTTCTAATTTGACATTAGAGCTCTGAATGCCAACTCCTGAGGTAATCCACATCTTTTAGGTAATGGAGGAAATGCTCAATGATAAAACAGTTTGACAAGTGTCCTGAGCCCAGGCAATTTTGTGAGCTCCTATTAAAGGACATGAAATGCTAGAAAGACTAATGCTTTAACAGAAATCACACTTCAGATAAGATACACGGTTCTTTCTTTTTGCTAAAGGATTTAAAAAAAAACCCCAAACCCAGAACTGAGACTATGTAAAGGCTTTCCAAGCTGCCATGGCTCATGTTGCATCCTGGCTACATGGCTTTGTCCTGGCTCTGTGCCTAATCTTGTTCTCTCTGCTGGTTCTCAGGTACACACTGAATGTCCTCGAGGACCTGGGTGATGGTCAGAAAGCCAATGATGACATTATAGTCAGCTGGGTAAACCGGACCCTGAAAGAAGCTGGCAAGTCCACCTCCATCCAGAACTTCAAGGTACAGGTTCCATTCTTGCCTACAAAAGGAGACAAGTGCCCAAAAATTTTTTCCTCAGCTGGAGGAACAGCAGGGGCATCTTAAAGAGGACAGGATTCAGACTGTGCTGGGAACTGAGTGGCTTCAAGCTACAAGACAGGAGAATGTTTAGGACTGCCCATAGTGGGGAATAGTGCCTAAGGAGGAGGGGTGATCTGGGGCAGAGCTGGGGAGAAGAGATGCTGGAAAGCAAAGGGGCTGGAGCTGGTGTGCATTTGGAGGTGAGCATTGTGCCTTGGGCTGTGCTCAGCAGGGCAGAGCTGCTGCCTGCACAATGATTGCTTCTTGGGATTTCCAGAGCACTTGCAGCAAATTGTAGTAATAGTGTTGTATTATCACCAAAGCTGAGGCAGCAGTTTGGTTTTCCCTCTGGTCCACCTGGGAATAGTCACTAACACTGCTGCTTTGAAAAGGCTCATTTAAAACTTCTTTGGCTGCATGTTGCAGAGCAGCTGAGTTGAGGTGAGAATTATGGGCACTCATCTTTACTTCTCTGTCCCTGTGTTCTCTAGGACAAGACCATCAGCACAAGCTTGGCAGTCGTGGATTTAATTGATGCCATCCAGCCTGGTTGTATCAACTATGACCTCGTAAAGACTGGTCAGCTATCGGAAGATGACAAGCAAAATAACGCTAAGTGAGTTTGCTCTCTAAAAGCTGTTTGGCATTGAAAGGGTGCACATTCAATGTGCTGGCCTCAAGCTGCAGGTGTTTTGACCAGTTTATTGCTGTGGTTTTCAGTTGTTTTTAGCACAGTACTTTTTACACAGGAAGCACTTTGTGAAATGGAGTTGCTGTCCTTGCCCGTGACGCTGGAGGGAGCAGTTGGCTGAGCTCTGGCTCGCTGAGAGAAATGCAGAGCAGCTCCAGCAGTTCTTACCAGTGATACTCCATTTCCCACCCCTTTGTTCAGGCATTTGAAGTGTTCAGCTGGTGGCTTGGAGTTTTGAAATTGAACTTTTGTATGTCTTGTGTCTTGTTGAATCACCACAGATTGTCAACTTTAAAGTATGCATATTAAAGCATGCCTTTGAAATGTGTGTTCTGTGACTGTTCTGCAGTGGTAGAATGACAGCAAAATTTCTGGCAGATAATAGCCTCACTTTGTTATTCATAAGGAGCAAACAGAAAAGGAAGTGTTACCTGATTAATCCTTCATTATATATGCTATTAGCCCTAACAAATATTAATTAAAATTCTTTAACTGTCAGTAAAGTGGACTTGACATTCAAAGGTCAATTTGCACATTAAAAACACTTTACTGTGGAAAAGGAAAACAGCAAAAAATGAGAAAAACTTGTAAAACAAAAGGATGTGGTGTGAACGAACTGTTGAATCTTGAATCTTAATAAAGAATAGGTGAAATTGTGTTGCATGGGGCAGGATTTGACTTGCCATTTACTGACAGCAGTCTCAGTGCTGACCACCTTGTCTTTCCTTGGTGAATAGGTATGCTGTGTCCATGGCAAGAAGAATTGGTGCCAGAGTTTATGCTCTTCCAGAGGATCTTGTGGAGGTGAAGCCAAAGATGGTCATGACCGTGTTCGCCTGCTTGATGGGCAGAGGAATGAAGCGAGTATAAAAGGGATGATCCAAGTAAAGAAAAAAAACCAAAATGCAACAAAAACCCAACCTGCCACCCTGGGTGCATGAGTAGCAGATGGGCTGTGACCACGTTGAAATGCTGTTGGCCTTGGAACTGTTGAAGTTCAAAGGACTTTGTTTTGCTTTGCAAGACAACTTTATTAAAATTCTCAGGGGGAGGAGTTATAACCAACAGACGTGCTCTTTTCCCAAAGGAACGTTTAACTTATCAAGAGCTCACAGAAATGCATTCATAGCAGACCTGCATCTTGCAATATTGCTCTGGAGCTGTTTTCACTCCATTATTTCTCAAATACTTGATGTGTGGTTTTATACCCTTGAGGGCTATAAGGTGGTTGGTATAAGTTGTAATGGAAACAAATCTAATTTCTATCTGCAGTCCACTTTAATTTCTGTCATACAGTCCACGCATATTTTAGGTTTGACCACATCCTTAATTTTGCAAATAAATCTACAGTACAAGTTGGGACCTGCAGGCCAGCTCGCAATGCTAAATGAGAAATGTGTAATTAGGAAGATGTACTTCCTCTGGTATTCTTTGTACATGGTGCTTTTTTGTACATCTAACTATTTTGATTACTTTACAAATAAAGCATGGCAGTTTTTTCTCTTGCTGCTTATAAAAAGGGGTATTTTTTTTTTGTTTGTTTGTTTGTTTTTTAAGGTTATACTGCATATGATAATACCACCATCCTTGGACCTCTTGCAGTAACATATGATCATGTTGCTGATGGCACGGTTACACCTGAGAATGGAAGTGAATGCATTTTTGTATGCATCTTGGTTCAGTTCTGTGCACCTAGAAAATAATTTTTACGAAAATCTGCATGAAAACTATAACTTTTTTATTTAAAATGCTGTTAGATACAAAACCATACTACATTGTGGAGAGGTTTTGTGCAGGGAAGAGGCAAATGGTATAAACAGCAGGGTTCAATAAAGTGAACAGCAAATGTGCTGGAATATAAAATTATTTTTAGAGATAAATGGAAGGAAGCATTGTCGCCAAAGAAGGAAGATGCTGTATCCATAGGATTTCATATTCTCTTGCTTTGGCAAGCTGATTGCTATATTTTGAGATCATATTGCTATTCCAAGCTATTCAAAGTGATGTAATATGGTGGCAAAGCATCAGTTGAAATAAAAACATTTAAATACTCGCTTCTCTCCTTATTTGCACTGACCCAGCATGGCAGCCTGTCTTCAGTTCCAGGTGGTGCCATGCACAATCTTCATCTTTATTGGCCTGGTGTAAATCTGATGCCAGGTACTGGTCCTTCAGAGCATGGTGAGGGGTTGGTGCTGCTGGCAGCACAACAGGGAAAGGTCCCTCAAAAGCAATGTTTGTTTGAAGCAGCAGCTGCTGTGGTGTTGTGCCTTGGGGGCTTCAGAGGTTAACATTTGTATGAGTATTTGTATCACTAATTTAGAGAAAGGGAATTAATTTTCCTGTGTGTAGGAGATGGAAAAAGGGCAGGTGAAAAGGAGGAGATGAGCAGGAGCCCTGCCATCTGCAAGGGTGGCACTGGCTGGGAGTGCTCCCTGCTCTGGGTGTGGGATGTCAGAAAACCACCCCAGTGATTCCCTTCATGAAGCCTTGTGCAGAGCTGGCTGGAAACTTTCCACTGGTACAATTTTTTCACAAGAGAAGTATGTTAACAAAGCTTCCCACAGGAAATTGCATGTTTTCACTCAAGATGGAGCGATATACGGTAAGTAGAGTCACAGCCATCCCACTGAAACTGTTCTGGTGATTTATGGCACTGGCTGGGGGTGTGGTGTGATTAAGGTCAAAATTCTTGGACTTTGGAAGTGGCCATGTGCATGTGTACTTTCTTGCCTCTTTTGCCTCTGGTACCAGGTTAAAGGGGGAGAAATGGGTACTTTGACAATTACGGAATGGGAAAGCATCTCCTTGTGCTGGATGTATTTAAGAAAGAAAAGTTTGGGGTCCAAGCAAAGTTGATCTCTCACACTGAAGGTCCAGTGCAGGGCAATCAGGACAAACCCAGTGCTTTCTCTCCAGTCAGCACTCTAAACAAGCAGGTTTTCAAATAGTTTGTTTTGTCAAACACACCTAAAATATTCAAATCACATCAAGGAGATGTAAACATTTCCTTCTTCCTGCAACTCTTTTTGCTCTTTAATATTAAATTATTTGTTAGTATTTATACTTTGTTTTGCTTCTTCAATTACATGCTTTTTTGTTTGCAAGGGTTTTTTTAACAGTGTCAGCTTTGTTCATACTGTATTTTTGTTCTAAACAGTTGGACTTGCTGCTGCCCTTGTGGGTTGTTCTTATCCTGCACCTTGTGGGTTGTTCTTATCCTGCATCTTAAGGTCCTCCTTCAAATGTCTTTGCCAGCCCAGACTGATTCCTCAGGGTCTGTGTTTTCTGGCTGTCTTGTATTCCTTGCAAGTTTCATTTTTTGTGGATTAAAAGTATGGCCACATGTTCTCCCTGAGCATACTGTGTATAACTTGTTAAATATTTCTATGACTTTTTATCATAGCACAGAGGAAGCAATTTAGTTGTGTTCCTGTTACTCTTTAATGAGGTAGTGGTGTAAAAGTGGAAGGAATATTTTCTCAAAATGTTTGGAGAAGGCAAGGTTCTTGTCCATATAAATTTTTCACTAATTTGTATTATTCAATGGAAAAATGGAATCTTTTAGGGAATTAAGAAATTGCTGAGGTGGACTTTGCTTGCTTTTTTGCTTCTGCCTTTTCCTATTGCAGCTTGATAGAGAGTAATGCAAAAGCAAGAAACCAGCTGGAGTATTTTTCCACCACTTCTCAAAGTATGTGAACGGAAGTGAAGGAGGGAAGTGAAGATGATGAAACAGCATAGACAATGTAAGGAAAAATTTATTGTATTGACAGTTAAATGCTTTGCACAAACCTAACCACAAATATAATGAGGTGCAGCGTGTGTGGTTTTGTGAAGCCCCACTTTGTTCCTTCCCTGGTGTAACAGCAAAGGTTGGTCCTGCTCTGCACTCCATGGCAGGTTTCCCCTGTCAAATTGTGCAGGTTTGTGTGTTTGCAGCCCTAAACAAGGGTTTATTTCTTATCAGCTTGGGGAATTCCTCTAAGGACAGGGACAAATGTGGTGTGTCTAGCACACATTCCTTTGCTTCCTTCTGTGAGCACCCAGTAAACACTGGATAAGGGCTTTTAATATACCTGCACAAATGGAAAATTCCATTTGGGAGGACAGAGAAGGCTGATCTGTGTCTCCCAGCAGCTGAAGGGAGGCAGAGTGGGGACTGTGGCACTGGAATTTTGCTGGGACAGAGCTCCTTGACTGCATTCAGGGAGATAGACACAACTTGTACAGCCTATCCCTGAGACAAATTACCTCCTTGCAGGGGTAAATGCAGAGCCACATTAGCTGAGTTTCAGAGCTGTGAGAAACACCTGAGTGATAAAATGTTTTACATGATGGTGTTTTTGCCTAACTCCCCCCACACTGTGTTACATTCCAGCAGCAGAGATCCCCATGGGCCTGCTGTGGGAAGGCGCCACGTGCTCACAGTGATGCTGATGGACTGGGCCTTTCCTCAGGACTCCAGATGTCCTGGAGCACGTGCAATTTATTCCTATTTCAGCAGTACTCACTCGCAATATGCCCAGTATGGGCTGGGCACAGGAAGGCAGCCCCTCCCAGGGAGGTCACGCCTGGCTGTGGTCAGTTGGGAAATGGGGAGGGCAGAGGGGAACATTCTTCCCAGCCCCACATCACCAGCACAAGCCCCAGCCCCGAACTTGCCAATTTGAGCATTTGCATTGAATTCTGATGTTAGCATTTCAGATTAGAGTATTGCCCATGAAGGAAATAATACATTCCTATATAATGAAATTTCTTTATTTGCATATAAAATCCATCTGCCATCAAAACCATTGCTCATAAACAAATTTCAAGAAAACAAATAATCAGCCTCCACTTTATGACTGAAACACCATTAAAAGGTGGCCAGCAGGATGCCCCATCCCCACGTGTGGCAGGCGAGTGCCAGCAGGATGAGCTGGCCGGGCAGGGCAGGGGGCCTGGGGGCCACGCTGGTGCCAGCCACCCTGCACCTGTCCTCGGTGGCCATCTCCAGGGGCACAGGGCAGTCCCCCAGGGGCCCAGGGAGGGGCTGCTGGGCTGCTGTGCTGTTGGCAGGGCCCGGGAAGGCGCAGTCCAGCCCCTGGAGGAGCGCGGCCGTCCAGCGTCGGAGCCAGAGCGCGCTGCAGTCGCAGCTCCAGGGGTTGTGGGACAGGAACACGTACCTCAGCCTGGGCAGGGAGGAGAACAGGCCCACAGGCAGCGAGCTGAGGTTGTTTCTGCTCAGGTGAAGGAAGTGCAGCTTGTTTAGGTACAGAAAAGCAGAGTTTGAGATGGAGGAGATCTGGTTGTTGTTCAAGTACAAGTTTCTCAGGTTGAGCAGCTGCCTGAAGGTGCAGTCCACAGCGGTGATTCTGTTGGCTTCAAGGTGCATGGTCTTGAGCTGGATCAATCCTTCAAAAAGCTGATTAGGCAAATCAGTGATGAAGTTGTGGCCTAAATTTAACATGCTCAGTCTGAGAAGCTTTGAGAAAGCTCCATTTTGGATGATCCATATCCGATTCTTCCTCAGGTTGAGATCGTTCAGGGTTTCCAGGTCCTTCAGAGAGTCTCTGCCGATGGCCTCTATGTGGTTGCCCTCCAGGGACAGCCTCGTGAGGCTGGAGAGGTTCCTAAAGGCTTGTGGGACATACCTCATGTTATTGGAGGCTAAATCAAGCCTTTCTAAAGAAGGCAAGTGTGAAAATAGAAGTGGGTGGATTTCAAAGATGTTGCAGTAGGACAAATCCAGGCTGATGAGGTTTAATAGTCCTCTGAAAGTGTTTGCGTGCAGGTAGGTGAGGCGTGAGTTCCTGCTGAGGTGCAGCTCTTGCAGCCTGCTGAGAGCATGGAAAGTTCCTGGGGTCAGGAAAGTCAGATTGTTCCCATCTAGCCAGAGGCTGTGAAGGAAAGTCAGGTTTCTGAAGGTGTTGGTGTTGAGAATCCGCAAATAATTGTTGGAGAGGTTTAGAGAGATGGTGGATGGTGCTATTTCTCCAGGTAGGGTTTTCAGTCCAGCTCTGTTGCAGAGGATGGTCTCTTCAGGTGTACATTTGCACATGCTTGGGCATGAATTGGAGACATTCAGACTCAGCCCAGCCTTTGCTGCACAAGTAAATATAAATATAACGAGAAAGAACATGACCAGCCACACATCAGCCACAGCATCTAATGCCTGATGGATAGTAGAGGAGGAGGCAAGAAAAAGAGCATGTACCTTTTGGGCAGGTGAACCACAGGCAGGGCAGGGTTGGTTGGACTGTGCACAGTGAAAATAAATCAGCTGGTTCCTCCTGCTGCAGCCCCTTGGGGATTAAGTGTTAAGGCACGTCAGAGCTGATTAAGTGCTGCCCTGAGAGGCAGGGAGACTTCTCAGCCCAGGGTCATGCTCTGATAGTGGTTTTTCTCACCTCCTGCCCTCTGCAAACAGCAACAGGTAACAGACTTCCCCTGGCAGCTGTCTGGGACAGGTTCCTGCTCATGGCTTATCACCATTCTCAGAGTCTGCTTGGAAGTTGGCTCAAAAAAAACTATTCTGGGAGGAATTTTTGTGATTTTCTCCAGCTGGAGCTTCAGCAAAGGCAGTGCAAGGTGGCTCTGCCATCCAGGTGTGAGGGGAGGGCTCTCACCCTGACAGAGGCTGCACACACTGACAGATGCCCCAGGCTCAGGGATTTCCCTTGGTGATGGCTGTGACTCCCCTGCAGTAAAATGGGAGACTGCCGGGAGCTGTGCAAGCCTCATGTTCTCTGACATGACAGGCATTGTTTTCTCTGACATTTTTCTCTGGGAAAGCACAGGGGAGTGCTGTGTCCTGGCAGTGCCTCTTCTTGGGATAAGCCCTGAGCCATCTATGAGGGGTGAAAAATGAACCCTGTGGTTGAAACAGGGAGCACCCCGAGGGCACACTGTCCTTCCCAGGGCACTGCTTGTCTCCAGCAGGTCTGAAGATGCCACTTCTTCAGACCTGGAGAAGTCCAAACTGGAGCTGGACTTGGGTCCTTAAATATCTGTGTCCTTGCCTTGCCCTGTTTTTATCCTATATCCACAGTGCACAGGGAAAGTGCATTTGGGGGCCTGACTGATGAACTCAACAGCCAGAGATCAGCAATTTCCAGACTGATCATTCTGCAGGAGGACCGGACCCAGGGCTTGCAGCTGATGGGTCATTAGTGACACAATTGCTGCTCTTGTTTTTCTCACTCTAAATTTTTCTTTTCCACTTCTCTCTGCTGGAGTTCTCATGTGTTTTGATGTGCTTGAAGCACCTTTTGTCAGCCTTCCAGTGCATTTCCTTGCTCTTAATTTGTTGGTCTAGCTCAGCTTTTTTCTTTTTTTCATGTTTTACAGGTTGAGTTTTCTTTCTGTCCCCTGTTCTGCCAGCTCAGTCCAGACAGTGGCCAAACCCCCAAATATACAGTATGCCCAACAGTAAGTGTGACCTGGACAAGTTTGCAGCTCTGTTGTTTCCTCAGCAGAAGCAGATTATATTTCCTGTGCTGTTAAATCACTATATTGGCTTCAGCTTCTTCTGTTTTCTTCTTCATTTTTTCAAGCAGCAATCCCCTGAAGAACAGCTTCTCCCTGGAAGCTTGGCCAGGATGATCATGTTGTGTAATGGAGACCATCTTCCAGCTGTAAACAACATCATTTATTTAGTTAGACAGGCTTTGGGGCAGCGTTACTGGCGGCCAAAATCTGGTTTCCACCACGAGCAGCAGTGCTGGCACCATGCCCAGGGCTGGTCCTGGGAGCCCCAGAGGAAGGTGGAAATGTGCACTGCTCACCCCATCCAGCTGATTTTGTCTGGGGTCAGGCCAAAGGTTTTGGTGGGTGAATCTTTGTTTTCTGTATTCCTGGTTCAGCTGGGGCTGTTCCTCCAAGGACATCACCTTGGAGGGATGTTCTGCTGCTGGGGTCTCCATGGCTTCTCTTGCCTCCTGATGCGCCACAGCTGGGAATATCCATCCCTCCATGACTTTGTAAATGCAACCCTGTGAAGGAGACAGGTTTCTGCTGATCTCTGTGCAGGACAGGTGAGCTGCACTGTGTGCTGGGGAATGCTCTTGCCTTTAGCTGAAGTTTGTAGCTCAGGCTGAAAAAGATGTACCTCTTGCTCTGGTGTCCCTTTTATTCTACACAGGGTTTATTTCTGGTTGTAATTCCAGCAGTGTTACCATGTTCTAGCTCTTAGCAAAGCCCAGTGCTCTCTGTAGTGTAGCTCTCCTTGATTTCATACTGGAAATTTTCAGACCAAAAGCACACAGCTCTTGGAGCTCATTGCTGCCAGATGTTGCTTAACTGGACTCAAACACTGTGGTGGAGCAGGACCATGCAGCTGCAGAATGTTTCCTTGCTCTAGAGCCTATAGGGCCAAGGAACCCCTAAGTATCAAAGTGACCAGATTTTTACACTTTGTCCCAGCTTTGGCAATTCCAGTTTCTCCCTGTAAGGATTCCACAAAGCATGGAAGTGGGGTGGCAGCTGCTTGAGAGGATTTTGTCCAAACTTAGTGATGGCAGCCCGGGCTGCAGCTGCCCTTGGGGTGGAAGCAGTGCAGTGGTTTGCCAACACTCAGCACTGTGGAGAGTTAAACCCTTACTGGGGGCTGAGTGCTGGTCCAAGAGAGTGGCCACAGGAATGTCCTGTGTGTGCTGCAGCTCCCAGTGCTCCTGTGCTCAGCACTGCTCCAGCTTCCTGAGCATCTCTACTGCAGTCACTGCCACGCCAAGTGCTGCAGAGACAAGGTGAGGATGTGCTCCTTGAGAAGAACTGACACGAGTTTTTCCTCTACCTACCTTTTTAGCAAGCTTCCCCTTTATGGTCTGTTCAAATATTAGCATCCTGCTCTGGGGTTCTCTTTTCCGGGCTCTGCTCTTTGTGCTCCACGTGCAGGGACTCTGATTGTCTCTCTCCATCTGCCTGGAGGGTTTCTGGAGTGCATCATGTGTTTTGGCTGAGGTGCCTCATCCACCCGGCTTTAGTGGAAAAGCTGAACCACTGCAGGTCTTCTGCTAAAATGTATTCCACCCACCACATGGCCATGGTTGTGTTTTTGTCCTTTTTTCAGTCACTGATTTATCTGACATCTGGGATTTATAGCCCAGCTCATCCCCTTCAGAAATTGTTTGTAGCTGATGTCAAGAGCCTTGCCTAATACTGTAGATTTTAAGGAGATGAATTCTCTTTAGAAGATCGAGGCAGCAGTCAAAACTTCTGCTTTGGGATGGTCTTGCTGGTCTAATAAGTTAAAGGAGCAAGGTTTACATTCTTTAAACTTTTTGTTGGGAAAAGGTGGAATTAGTAGAATCATGTAATAGATTTGTTGGTTAAAAGATTGATTAAATAATGTGGAATATGCAAATGTCAGGAAAAATCTGACACCCCCAAAACTTTATCTAGCTGGTGAACTCTCTTTCGTGTGTATCGCAGTTTTCTTGGAACGTAAGAGGAATTTCTAGTAAAAACACTTTAAAAGTGGGAAAGCTGTTTGCAGTGGTTATAGTTCAAAATAGCAAAGAGAGGAAGATTTTTATTTTTAAAAGATCTCTGGAAAGACACCCTTTGGGTGCTCTGTAACTCTATAAAAATTTCCAGAGAGTCCTAGCTCTTCCTAAATATCACCTTGAGACCCTAAAGAGAAATGTGAAGCATTCTCTCACATCCTTTGAATGCCAGGCTATGTACAACTGTATTAGTTCAAGTAAAGCAGAAGTTAGACAGGAGTGAACTCTCTCCCACAAGATCTGGGCACCAGTGTCTTGACTTCTGCTGCTCATCACAGCAACTGGTTTGAGAGAAGTGAGGAGAAAATGCCCTGTGCTGATGAAATCTGACTGTGGGTTCCTGTTGTGGTCTCAGTTCTGAAATGCTGCTCTGCCACTGATGCTGCTGTGGCCATGAAGGCTCTGTGCCTGTTTTTGGCAAGTCTGGTGGTCTGTGTGTGTTGGGGGCACGGCTGGGAGCTGTGCAGCTCCCAGGGATGGAGTTTTGACCAAGTCCTTCAGCAAGAGCAGGGCATGCCCCAAGAACAGGCAGTGGTGCCAGGGTGTGTGCACTTCCTGCCTTTAATAGCAGCTTGTTTTCAAAATCACTTATCTGCCTGTTTTCTTTGCTTCTTTTAGTAGCTTGTAAAATGCTTACAGCCAATAATTTGAACAAACAATGTCATGGAGGATAACCTCAATCTTGGCAGTGCTGTTGGCTGGACACAAACATCTCTCATACAATAAATGCTTTGGATAAGTTTTCTGCATGCTGAAGGTGGGAAGGGTATCCCTCTTCCCTCCCAAATGCCTCTGTCACTCTCACTGAACTGCTCCAAAACTGACCTCTTCTAGCACAGAAGGTCTGTTCTCTCAGAGTATCTGATGGGCCCTGTCTGGGTGGCCCTTGTGGCCACTGCTGTGCTGCTGGGAAGTGGAAAAGCAGCACTTTAAAAAGCTTAGTTCTTCCCCATGAAATCATGGATCCAGCGGGGAGAGTGGAACACTGACCGAGGTCTTGCCTTTGAGGGTGCTGGCAGCTCTCCCTCTTGGCCAAAACACCGGGTTTGCAGACAGCCACTGCCAGACCTGATCATGCTGTGCAAGGACCCAGAACTGACCCAGCAAGAGCCATGGGTGCTGGATGGGAATGGGACTCACTCACTGTCTCAACCTTCAAGGTCAGTGCTCACAACTGCTCCCTTCCCTGAGTCCCCAGAAAGGATGCAAGCCATCAGCTTCTCTGAAGGAGTGCTCTGGGGCTGGGAAAAGGTGAGGTAGATTCTCCAATCTTACTTTCAGCAATGAATCCCTAAAGAAACCCTTAAATAAACAAATGCAGGAAGGAGGAATGCTTAGAAAAGCTTATGGAATGCTGGAATGTTTGGCACAGCACACCCCAGAATCACAGAATATTCTGGGCTGGAAGGGATGCACAAGGATCATCAAGTCCAGCTCTTCCAGCCCATGCAGGGATCAAACCTGCAGTCTTGGCATTATTAGCACCATGCTCCATCCAACTGAGCTAATCCCAGGGTCTGGCATGATGAAAATCATTGTTCTGGCAGCTGGTGCTGGATCCCCAACTCCTGCTGCCAGCCCTGGCACCAGGGAGTCAGGGGATCCTGCTGTAAATCAACACCAAACACAGCCACAGTGATCTGTGTTGGGTTATGCATCCTGGGGAGCACATTTATAAAAGTTTTTTTCCCCTATTGCTTTCTCCAAAAGGAACAAATCAAGCTCATGAGTACAGTTTGCATCTGGATCTCACATTACTTGGAGCCTTTGGCAGGCTGGCAAGGTTTAGCCTCCAGAGGTGGCTCTGACAGCCTGCTGGCACTGTCAGGCTGCTTATTGGGATATTCCATCCCTGACAGTGGCAGCACTTCCCTGCAAAATCCAAGACCTAGGGCTTGGAGTGCATGGATCCTTTTCTTTTTATTTGTACAGTTGGTCAGAAGGTGCTATTTGAGTTGTGTGTGGTGATGTGGTGATGGTTTGGGTTTTTTTAAACACTTCTGTGACTTTTGACCTCTTTAGGTGCAAAGGCTTGAGGATGGAAAGACAAACCTAAGGGCTCTATGTGGGCCTGCAGCAAATTTCTTGCTCCTCTGGAACTGTGAATTATTTTAGTTGGTGTAAAAGATGTACTCAAAATCCTTCCCCAAATTCAACCCTCAGACACCTCAAGCTTCTACTAATTTAAAACCAAACAGGTCTTGTGTTGAAAACTCTCAGCTTTTGTAACTTTGCAGCCAGATGAGCAGTGAGAAAGCTCTGCCCTGTGCTGAGCTGAGTGCTGGGCTCTGCTGCAGCAGATCCATGTGCTGGATTTACCAGCCTGGCTGTGCAAAACACATCCCACAAGCTCAGGGGCATTAGCTCAGCTGCAGCACTACATGACACAAGGTTGTTTTGTGCATGGGCAACTTGGGCATCTGTTTTACAGCAGTACAAGATGCTCAGAAATAGTTAGAGGAAGAAAGAAATGGTGGGGGAAATAGAAGAGAGGGATTTGTACATTACTGAGAGGAAGCTTTGCAGTGAGGACTTGGGATCAGAGAAGGAATCAGATGCATTGAGCATTGGCAGGGGAAAGAACAGGAGCAGGATTTGTCAAAGGGCAGCCTGAGCTATGACCCCATTGCACTGCGTGCATCAGGGCCATTTCTTGTCTGTTAAACTCTCAATTCTGTAGGCAAAACAGAATAAACACAGTCAGGATCTGTAAGGATCAAAAGCTGTGGGGAAAGGAAAACTTTATATTTAAGTCTAAACAACTAGTGTTTGTTATTTTTGAAAAATAAACATTCTTGTGCATTTTTCCTTCACTGGGTGTTTGCTGAGGAATGGAGCAAAACCTTTTACCAATGGTTTGTGTGCAACTGGCAGCAAAGACTTCTGGCTGAGGGTGTCCTGGCATATCTTGTTACCAAAAAAAATTAATAAATATGGTTCAGAGTGAGTGCTGATATCTCAGGTCACTCACCAGGGGGCCAGCAGTCCTGCAGACCCCAGGCAGGGTCTGTGCAGGGGAAATTGGTAGCAGAAGCTGCATCTCTGCTCCTCTGCAGCAGGAGTCATGAGTCTCTCTCTTCTGTGTTCTTGCAGCCTGACAGTCCTGACCATGGACTGCCTTGTCATCATGTCCTTGAAGCAGTAAATCGTTGCACTGCGGTAAATAGAAATGCTGTGTGGGATTCCCTTTCTTTAAATAACTCAGTCTCCTTTTAGCACAGAAAATGCTAAGAACTGGACTTTGAATTATGAGGCAGATAAAGACAAAAGCTGCCAAGGACTCTTCTCTCTGCCTTGAATGTAGCACTCACCTCCAGGGGATGGATGTATATGAGTTTGCTGATAAGCTTTTTCAACACTCTCTGAGGCTTTTTCTGGTCAAAGACACAACTGGGCAGTGGTGAAACTGGTGAGACTGTCCTCCACAGCCTGCTCAGCTCTTGGTTCCCCTGAAGATGCTGTTAAAAGGCTGTTTTCCATCTCTCCTCTGGGTCACTGGTATCAGCAGAGCTGGTGGTGGCTGCTGTCCCTGGTGTGCTGCACAGTCCTGGAGCAGGGGCAGCACTGGCGTTCCCCCAAGCCCCCACAGGTGAATACACCTCACCCCAAGGCTGTGCTGGTGTTCAGAGGATGGGAGGAGCTTGTGTGCAGTGCTGGCTAGTGATTGAGAGCCAGGGGCAAAGGGAAGTGGCGCTGCCAGAGGCTCCAGTGGTTCTTTCTGTCTGGCACATGAGCCTTGCTGGGGAGCACAGCACACGTGCCCCACAGATGGGCAGTTGTAGCAGAGATCACACTCAGGCATCAGGGCAAAATGTTTAAACATCTGGGTGCTTCCTTTGCCCCTCTTCTCATCCTGCTGGAGCCCCCTTGGAGCTCCTTCCATGGAGAGGAGGCTGGGGCCAGGCACAGCATGTGAGGCAAGGAAGGAGCAGATGTACAAACTCTGTGTTGTGTGGAGTTGGCATGAGCTCGTTTTGGTCATGTCCTACCCCAGTGCAGCCTCAGAACCAAACCTGCTCTCAGCCACGTCCTGCTGCCTGATTTATCCTGATTTGTCCTGATTTGTCCTGGTTTGTCCTGCTGCCCTCCTCAGCCCCAGCAGTGTGGATGTCTTTGCAAGGAATAGGGCAGTGGCTTTCCCATTCTAACTGGGAGATGGGATCAGCCCCTTACCCAGGCAGTGCTGGTGTGAATGCAGTGATGTTCCTGCACTTTCTGTCTCTCTGTGTTCACATTATAGTCAATTCTGCCGGGACTTACAGCCTATTTCATTCTCAAATGTGTTAGCCAGTGCTAGGACTCCACGGACTGCACGGGAATCCTGCTGCCCTCAGAGATGCACAAATCCTTCCATGGAGGCTCCCCCATGTTGTGTGTGCATGTGGAGGGCAGAAAGGGGCTGAAAGTGTGGGTGTGTCCTCCTGGCCCAAGAGCTGCAGTAGAAAACCACAGGGATATTTGTGTGAATTTCCTTTTTCTTGCTTGCTTCATTTCCTTTTTTTTTTCCCCCTTTTTTTCTGGCTGTCTTGTTGCTCTCTCCTGATTTACTGCATGTGCTCACGTGGCCTTGGAAAGGGGGGTTCTCAAACTGTTTTGCTTCCAAAAGGAAAAGAAGCTGGCAGGCATTCATATTTCAGTTCTGGAGTTATGTAGGTTAAAGTCTCCCAGTGGAAAAGGGAAGATATGAGAGAGCAGATTGCTGGTGGCAATACTCACCAGAAGGAAAAGGGAGAAAAGGAGCACGGAATTCTGGAGGCTTGAGAGGTAGGTTTTCTATCTGCTGTTGGAACATAATTTCCACTGATTTGATTCCATTTGTGGTGGAATGTCTTGTGCCTGCAGTGAGAGGAGGAAGGAGCAGCTCAGAGCAGATCCTCAGGCACCACTTGTTCATGGCCAGAGGGCGGGAGTGTGCTTGTCAATGAAACCTTGTTCTCTGTAACGCAGTACAAATAATTATGGTGTGGTCCCTCTGCTAGGAGTCAGGGAGGAATGTAATGCTTTGTGATTAATTCTGACATTTCAGATTCTATATGTTAAAGTGAAGGGCTTGGGACATAAGGGTGAAATGGGACTCCAAACCTTCTCTGAATATTTGTGTTCCCAAACAAAAAAGCTTTTCTTGGGTTTAGGACCTGTTTGAATACAGAACATGGGCTTATGATCAACTATTTGTGACTTTAAATACCAGCACTCTGCAGAAATTCCCCTGCTGAATTTTCATTGTTGAGACAATATATTTAAGTTTTTGTCAGTATCTATAAAGTAGTACATTGCATATTTTGCACTGAGTAAACGATAAGCTACTTTACATTAAATACAGAAAAATATGTTTGAAATGATCAAATGCCTTCTGTTAAATCATTATGATCATTAATGATCACGAGAGATCATTACCCAAATCTGTTGTCTGTGAAAAGTTCTGTTATTTTTAGGGTTCCTTGAGAATTCTTAAATGCCTGACTGGTTCCACAAAAACTTAATTAAAATGAATTTCCTCTTTCTAGTATGTAAAATAAAATACTTGGTTATGATATCTTCTTCATTGACTTAGGAAGTCTTAAAGTTTGCAAAATGTCCTGCTCAGAGTGCAGACACAAGCTGTTGAAATGCAACACAGACCTGTCAATGAACTCTCTGATTTTAGCTGGTTTATAGCTACATTTTCCCCTGCTGAAACCCAGTTCTGGTATTTCTAAATGAATAGCACTGTTAAATCCAGTGCCTGCAAGGACTGAGTTTATTGCTTGTGTCTACATGGAAATTCTCTCTTTTACTGTTCTGATTGAAGCTGTCATGAGGAAGGAGATGCAGATATGTGTCAGAAGGACACTGACAGTGAAAGACATTTTGCAAAGACCCTTCAGTGTCTTTGTGTCCAGCTCTGTGAATTGGGGGCCAAAAAAAAATAAATCACAGATTGCTTTCCTAATAGTCCTTTTTAATGGCTGCTTTCACATCTGCTTTCACATTTTAACTGCTCAGAGTGCTAGAAATAGCATGAGAAAACTGAGAAAAGGATCATGAGGAGCTTCAGTGTGGCCTTTGGGTCACAGAAGCTCCCAAAGTGTCTCCAGCTCCTGAGTCCATAATCCTTCTGCTCTGCTGGCCACAGAAAGCACCATCTGTAATCACAGATAAACCCCAGCTGCTCTCTTCTCTGCCAGGCTAATTAAAAAGTGCTGTGACGTCCCTAGGGCTAATTGTGTTCTGTCAGTGGGATGGAGGTAAGGAGTTCAGCAGGGCTGCCTGGTATTTCAGCACTCAGCTTACTGATATAACTTCGAATGGTTTTTATTTTATTGTGTCTGTGTGATTTCAGAGCTAAGAGAGCTGCAGAGTGCACGTCTAACACATGGTTTCTGATCTGCAGGTGAGCAATGGGATAGGAAAGTGCTGCCAGCCCATGAATTTCCTGAAGGAACTCCCTTTCCACCAGCACCAACATGCCGAGCAATTACTCCCTGGTTGTCACCACCAGGGAAAGTCTCCAAGTCCTGTCTACAGCCCTGGCAAACTCATCAGCTGTGTCACACTCATCCCCTCCCTGCCCCCTTACCTCTTCAGATTATCAGTTTTCACTGATTCCAGCCCTCTTCTCTGCGGTTTTTGTTCTTGGCTTGGTTGGCAACAGCGTGGTGGTTGTGGTGCTCTGTCGTCACACTGGCCCCAAGACAGTCGCTAATATCTACATTTTCAACCTGGCCATGGCAGACCTGCTGTGCCTGGCCACCCTCCCCTTCTGGGCCACCTACTATGCTCAGGGATACAACTGGCTCTTCGGGTCTCTCATGTGCAAGATCTCCAGCTCTGTCCTGTGTCTGAATATGTTTGCAAGTATTTTTTTCATTACGTGCATGAGCGTGGACCGGTACCACGCCATTGTCCACCCTATTCACTCCCAGAGGAGAACTCCACAACAGGCTTATTTTGTGGCATTGGTGGTGTGGGGCCTCGCCTGCTTGTCCTCCCTCCCAACTTTTTATTTCCGAGACACTTTCTACGTGGAAAGCTTGGAGGTCAATGCTTGCATTATGGCCTTTCCTTATGAGAACTATGCTCAATGGTCTGTGGCAACAGCCTTCCTGAAAAACACCCTGGGCTTCTTCATCCCCTTGGCAGTGATCACCACCTGCTACATCTGGATCAGGAGGCACTTGCTTAAAGCACAGCAGTTTGGGAAGAGCAGGCAGAAGAGGGACAAGGTCCTGAAGCTGGTGGCTGCTGTTGTCGTGGCCTTCCTGATCTCCTGGCTGCCATTCCACGTTCTGACGTTTCTGAACGCTCTGGCTCACATGGAGGTCATTGCCAGCTGTGAGGTGGTGGGGCTCATCGACACGGCGCTGCCCTTCGGCATCTGCATGGCCTTTGCCAACAGCTGCATCAACCCCCTGCTCTACTGCTTCATTGGCAACCAGTTCCAGGAGAAGCTGCACCGCCTGTTCAAGAGGAGGGTTCACCAGCTCAGCAGCCACCGCGAGAGCTCCTCTGCCAGGAGGGGCAGCTGCTTCAGAGAGCCTGAAACCCCCGTGGGCAAAGAAGGGGAACCTGAGTCCTTCCTCTAGGCTCTGGGGGGATGTCAGTGCAGCTGGATGTCCCTGCAGTTGTGACATTCCTTTCTCCTCTTCCCTTTGTTTTGTGCCCAATCATTCACCAGATGTTTGAAGGAGAATCTGGTCTTGTCATACATAGGGATTTATTCCTTCTCCCTTTTCACAACGAGAACTCAAGTTTCACACGGAGGGAAGGTTCTGACAAATAACTATGTTGATGGCACTATAAATATCAGCTTTTTGTATGGCTGGGATCAGGCAAATGTTATGTGTAACTCCGGAAGTCCAAATATACTGAAGGACCATTACACCATAGCTACAATTGCATAGGTGCTGAGTATTATACCCTAAACTGATTTTCTAAAAGAGATTCTCGCTAGAGAATGTGTAAATAAAGCTGTGCAGATATTTCTGTACCTACCTGTAAGAAAATATTTTGACATTTATTTTGTATATTTTAATTTTTTAAAAATAAATGGCTAGAGATGTAAAATGCATCAAATATACTTCCAGCTTGCTTCAGCCTGGAATCCTGAGAATCTGTGGAGATGTGGCTCTGCAGACTGCTGAAGGTAGGAGGGTGTTCTTGTGGGAAAGTAAAACTCCAAAGTGCATATTTTTATACCTTTCTCATAGCAGGTAACATGTCCATAGGGCAGATGGTCCTTTCTTTGATTCAGTGTGGTCACTTGTGACAAAAATGCTGCAGGAAGTGAACATGCAGTGTCCCACTGCTATGTGAGCATGCTGAGCCTCACACACAGTCCAGCAGCCTTCGTGGCAAGTACTTGCTGAATGCGTGGACTTTTTGCATTTTAAATGTCAATTACTAGTGTGAATTTGGAGTACTGCATACAGAAATCCTGAGTGACTCTTTCTTGTCACCCAGAAACAAAACCATGGTGTGAGTTTACTCATTTTAACTAAAAGAATGAATGAGAAAAAAAAGTATTTGGGAAATACTAATTCTATTTTGAGGTTGCTTTTGATGTTTATTTGAAATTTTATTTTGCTGGAGAGGTACTGGTCCTCTTGGACCCTTTGATAGGCTCAGTCCAAAGGAGGAGTCTGTTATAGCACCTTTTACCATTACCTGCAGGTTTCCCCCAGGGTGAGTGACCAAAGATCATTAGTTTCAGGGAATTGTCTCTGATATCAGCGTTACTCTTGAGGCTTGAATTCACAGTTTTGATTTGGGGTCAAGCCAACCTCCCTGGAAGTCCCAACTGGCTGGAAATCACGGGAACCTGGTGGAGGTTCACTCCTCTGGTAGGTAGGGGTAATTTTCTTCACCGGATTTTACAAGAAATGTGTCAGTCTCAGAGAGGTGTGAGATGAAAAGTTTGTGCAGAACTTGGCAGAACAGGGCCTGACCATAAGTAACCCCCTCTCCCTGTCCTCCTCTGGTGTTCTCTAGTGGGATATGTGGCTGGAGAGATGCTTATCCCTGAAAGTGGCAGAGCTACCCATGCAGCTCCCCTGGAATGTTTTTGTTGAAAATGTTCCGAGGAGCTAATAGTGTCTGGGGCGTTGGGTATTTCTGGAAGGACAAACTGTTAATTGCTTAGCAATGAGGACAGCAAAGCAGTCGTGCTACAGCAAAACAAACCAGCACACTCAGAAAATCACCTGGTGCTCAAGGCAGCAAGCTCAGAGGGATAATGAGAGGTTGTGGAACTTTTTACCTTTGCTGCAATACAGGTCAGTAATGAACACAAGTGGGACATTAATTGATGTCTTTGGAGTCTCAAATCAAAAGCTGACCTGCACCACCTGAGCTCCTGTGCTACAGCTGTGCCTGTCCTGAGAGGAGGACAGGCTGCACTCTCTGCACGTCAGGTGGGACGTGCTAAAAACCAACAGTGTTTAACAAGGATTGTGCCTTTTCCCTGGAGTGCAGACTTATGCTGATAGGGAAATACTACAGGAATCTGAAATCCAGTTGCATTTACAGCTGTGAGAGGCTGGAGAAAATGAGAATAAAGGTTTCCCAAGGAGAGAACAGCAATGTAGCATCTCCCACTGTTGTGGGACAAGATCATGGTTGGCTGCTGGAGGGCAGGGATTGATAACAACTTGCAGAGGCTGAGACAGCTGTACCCAGTGTCACTTTCCTACAAACAGGGGAACAAAAATAGAGTATTAAATGTGAGGTGAACTGAGAGGGGAGGAAAATTCATTCTTTCAAAATGCAGTTTCAAAAGAAGTCTACCCTGAAGGTCATATTCTGCCAGAGTGACAAACTTAGTGACCCTCAGTGTGACATTTTTGTTTGCTAGATCTGCCTTGTACCTCTAATAGGTCATGAATTTGAGCAGTGCGGTTAAACAAACATCCCAAAAATTCTGTCTCAAGAGGGAGGAAACAGGGGAGGTTCTGTATCAAGGGTTTTGCTTTATTTTTAGAGCAAACTGATTAATGTTGAGCTCTAAGAATTTCTTCCATCCTACTCAAGTTCTTATGAGATTTTTGAGGGACTTTTAAAATAAAATGTGTGTGTGGGAGGGGTTTCAGGGTTTCCGCATATTGTGTTTATTTTTTCGTGATTTTCAGCAAAAGAATGAGGATGGAAATTTAAGCAGGTTTTTCCTTGCAATTTAGAAGCTTCCTTTTTCCTTTCAAGCAAAAATTTTGCTCCCGTTTGAAAATTTTTCTGATAATTGTGCAGGGCTGCAACCTCTGTCAGCCAGTCCCCAATATTTGCAAGGTCCTGTGGTGCCTTAGGGTCTCCTAAAAAATGCAAACCCCTGTCCAAGGCAGGAGTCCTGCAGCCCTTTCCTGGGGTGTGCAAGCCTGGGGCCTGCTCAGGTGAGCCTGGCCATCCCACAGCACCCACCTGGACTTTGGGACACCAGAGCCACTCACACTTTTGGCAGGGGATTTGGGAGAGTGTGTGGTCACTCTGGGTTGCCCACTCTGCAAGTGCAGAAAGATGAATGTGTGAGCAATCACTGGGTTTTGGCTCTGCTGTGGTGCACAGTGTCAGTGGAGAGGAGAGCCTGCTGTGGAAGGGGTGTTTTGTGATGGACCAGATGGAAATTCTGATGGATTTGGAGAGGGAAATATCCTGGGGCACTTCTGGACCTGTTAGATGGTCTTTCCCCAAAGAGAGACGGAAGGGATGGTTTCCTACATGGGTCAGTCTGTCTCTGATGTATTTGCTCAGCAAAACCTCTTTGTGGCTTTCCTTTTTAGCTCTGGTTGGTTGCTCAGACCACTTTGAGCATCCTATGTGTGTCCCTGAGCTGACTTGACTACACAACTTCAATGTACTCAGCAGAGAAATCCACTGGCTTTTTTATTAGGAGCTAGTGCTGGGTGGTGAGCTAAATGTTTTGTTTATGTAAGATATACAATAAGAAATGTTTGGTACAGCATGTTCTCCCTGAGGACTCAACATGGCCTGAACCTTATGCTGGCACCCACTCAGCACAAGAGTTCTGGCAGTTCCTGCCAGATTCTGAGCAGGAATATCATCTTGCCACTCTGTAGCTGACTGCCACAACTTGGCTTCCCTTCACACCTCCCCTTGTCCTGGCTGAAGGGTGAGGAGGTGCCAGGGAGCAAGGGAACTGCTCGTGTTTCCTTATGAAAATGGGGCCTTTTGGATATTCTGAGTGGTCCTGGCAGGAATGCAGGAAACCTGAAGTGTGGGGATTGAGGTGGTCTGGAAGCCTTTGCTCCAAGCTGGCAGCCTTGCTGATCCCATCAAAAATCCCCTTCCATGGAGGAAAATGACTGCTGTTGGGAAGGGCTGTTCCATTCCACCAGGTCCTGGCGTGTGCTTTGCTCACATCTGCCTGCTGCAGAATCCAGCGGGTGCAACAGAGAGGAGCTTGTTCCTGTGGCCCATGGGCTCTGCCAGGGAGGGTTTGAGTCTCCCATGGCTTTGTCTTGTGAGATACCTGTCTACAGAAGGAGCCCAGGCTGCTGTCTTCAACATTCCATTTCCTCTGGTTTGGGTGCTGTGATCATCCCATTGCTGTGGCAGAGCATCCAGTGAGGCACCTGTGAGAGAGGATGCTCCCTCCTGTTTGGCAGCTTTCATTAGAACCAAAACGGGAAAGAAAATATAATGATAAAAATGGGTAAAAATTGAGATTTGTTTATTGAAAACAGTGGGGTCCTGGAGTAGAGTGTCCCAGGATAGGGAGCAAGCCAACCTCTCTCATTGCCTCTTTCAAATGTTTACTTTCCACTTCCTCTTCAGCTGAGGCAGAGCCTGGATTTGACACTGTAAGCTCTGGAGAGAACTCAGCTAATCCTCAAAGCACTTCACAGGGGCAAAGCAGAGGGAAGTGGAAGTGGATGAGCGTCATGACATTAATTTCATGAGGGACATCTGAACTTGCCCCCTATCCCCTTCTGACAACCAGTAGCTCTTTGGAGTAAGCAAACATAAAATCACAAAGCTCTGCTTCATCCCTGTACGACAAGCAGTTATGGGAAGCCAGGATCCAGTGTGATTTTTGGCTTCTACTATTGTAAATTTAAATAAGAAAATCAGCAACTGCTATAGTGCAAATGGGACTTATCCAACACAGCTGTCAATTCTACATGACAGACAGCTAAAATGGAACAGAGACAAGGCTGTCTCTAGAAATCACATTTTCCTTGAAACAACTGTAAGAAGCATTTCTAGCAGGAAGGGAAATGGTAAAATCATTAAATGCATTTAGACAGAGATGTAGTGGATGTATGAGATACAATTACTCTTGAACAATGTGTGGGAGAGCTTGTGTGCAACAGAATAAAATGATGTCACGTTCATATAATATATCCATGAGGAGACAGAAACAGCATTTAATTATTTCTGTTTAAACTTGGGTTTTACTGTGTGTTCTGCATTCCCTGGTGATGCCTCTGCTCTGAATCTCTCTGCCCACACATATTGCAGTTCATTCATCGTGGAGGAAGCGCGTGCATGTAGAGCTGTTTGCTGTGCTGGAGGCAGGCACTGAACTCTGAAGAACTCGTCTGTGCCTTAAACTTGTCCCTTTGTGCCCTCAGCAACCCAGCCCCAGGCACTCTGGGGTGCCCCACTGGCCAGGGCGCAGAGCCATACCCAGAGCACAGCCTCCTTCAACCAGCACAGCAAAAAAACATCTGCAGGAGCAGCCAGGACAGCATCCAAACATCAGCTCTTTCGCAACGGCAGGAAAGTGAACATGATGAATACAGCTTGTGCTAGGCGTGCAGATGTGTCATGGCAGGGTGGAAAATATGTAGCAAGCGCCCAGTCTCTGGAGAAAATGGAGCACTCCAAGAGGTGGTGTTTATGTGACATACAACTATTTAAGGCCTTCAATTGCAGGGGAGCATGGTAAGTTTTCTCAGTAGATGCTGAGCAGCATTACTTTGTGGTTTTTGACTTGCTCTGGTGAGTGCTTTGAGGAGTTTTACACGTAGTGAAATAGATCTTATGGTACTCATGCGCTCCATCTCACCCTGCAAGCACCTCCACTAATCACAGCCAGGTTTCTTCCAAGGGAAGGACTCTGCAATTTGTCTCTCTGTACATATCTCTACTGTTCTACTTATGAATCCCTTTTTATCATAAAGTGCTGAGTGTCCTTGTTTACTGTATTAGCTGTCTGCTGTTAGTAATGCTGCTCAGCATTTGGGTGGTTGGGAAATTCTGAAAGGCTGTTAGATAAGTACAGTGTGCAGAATTTGTTCTTCAAAGTGATTGTGCTTCTTTGCAAGAGTATTCCTCCAAGTGCATTCAGTGTGCAGTAAAAATGTTTGACAAAAGTCTCTTTAAGAATGTGCTTCTAAGACCAAGACAGACTTCATAATGTAATTGACATGTTTAATAGTGAGAAGATTAATTTTTCTTTTAAATCTGTGGTAGTAGACTGCTATAGCTCAGTATATATGGTCATTTAGTATGGAAATTATACAACCCAAGGGAGTTGTTTTCAAGGACAAGTCTAAGTAAAACGATTTTATAGTATGACACTAAATATGCTGTATTAACTGGGTAAAGCCTTGTGGACTTCACTGGCACTCAGCCTAGGATCTGACAGTCTTTCATCTGATTTTATGTTGATCTTCCTCCCCTGCAGGAATGCAGAGAGACTTTTCTTTCACCCACTGGAACACACGAAAAAGAAATTACCAATAGGAGTTAGGAATGTTTATTCCTTCAGTTCTGAGTCACACATGAATCTGAACTATGACACAACAAGCTGCTTTTCTAGCTATTTTTATTCTGATGTTTGATACTTTGCAGATAACTTTAGGCTGAATGAGGAACACAAACAGGTAATGAAAACAAAAATTGTTAATGTTGGGCTACCCTGTAGCTAATTCAGCTGCAGTAGTACCCAGAGCAGTCTTCATGCTGAAGGCAGGAGCAGATTTTATCCATACCCAAGCTGGGTGGGAAATGATGTACTTGTTGATTGCAAAGACAGCACTTGGGTTAAGCAAGACTCTTGTAAGGCATGCCATCAAAAAAAATCCACCTTTTAAAAAATGTCGGAGATTCAGGTGGAATGAACAGGGTGGATTCAGCAGGAGGGTCTGTTGAAAGCCTCTGAATAATTACTGAGGAATGTTCACAGGTTCTCCTTGGGTGGCAGGGCAGGTGACAGTGCTGAGGCCTTGTTGCAACACTGGTGACACGGTGAGCCGAGTTAGACGCGGTTGGAGACACACGAAGAATTGAGAGGTTGATCCCAGAGCTCCCTCCTACTGTGGATCCTGTCATGTCTTTGATACGTTCATGATGCCACCTGTGCCTGTCCTATAGTCTTTGTTGTGTTGTGTTCAGGCCAGCTGAACCCATAATAATGTAGGGGCAATGCTGGCAGCTGGCACCTAAAGCTGTCACACAGAGCATTTCCTTTGGCCTTGCTTCCTTTCTGTGTCAGACCAAATATTTAATGACAGCACATAGAGGAAATCTCTTCAACTTCACTGGGGTCTTAAACCCTGCCTGTTACTTGTTTGAGAAGAAAAAATACTCCAAAGGAGCAGAGGAGTTGAGTCAGAGGCAGAGCAGCACAACAGGGACAGACAGCCTCGTGCTCCCCTTCATGTGGTGACAAAAGAAGTCACTGCTTTCCTTTTCCTGGGGATGCCCACAGAACTCCCCAGAGAAGCATCCTGGTGTAAATCACCCTTTTGCTGGCTCACATTTACTCGCTCTACAGGCTCCAGTCTTCATTCTTTGCCTAGCAAGAAGCGTTTACCTGCTCTGTAAACAAATTATCCCATTTCAACTGATGGGGGAAGTCACTGCTCAGCCACACCATGGCAAAACAGATTTTATTTCCTCATATGATCTCACCTAAGCGCCCATACTGCTACAAGCATTGGTTTAGCACAAAGCTTATCCTGCAGAAGCACAGTGATTTTGCAATGATGTGATTGTGCTTTTGGTGGTTGGGAAATTCTGAAAGGCAAATTAAGAACCCCTTTCCTGAGGCCATTTTGCCAGAGTGCTCTCTTGCTGTAGGCAATGCTCATTTCCTTGTTAGCCTCTTCAAGAAAGCTAAATGCTCCAATTAAACAATTATGCTGGTCTCTGCATTAGAAACCTCAATCCCATCCCATGAGTCTCTTAAATGCTCTGTGATTTATCAGAGTTTTCTGCTTTTGCAGACCACTTGGCAGAAAGAGCACACACTGCTGGAGTGCAAGAGCTTTGTTCAGAGCAGGGGAGGGGAAGCTGTGACTGCTATTTTGGATCTCACCTGGCAAAACCGAAGCTGAGTAGAAAAGTGTAATTATTTTATCTTCACATCCTCTTCCCCTCTGTATGCTCTTGCATCTATGAGTTGGATGAAGGCACATTTTGTTTTGGGGCTTTTATTTTCAGGAATAAAATATTATATGTACCTGCTAGGAAGCTGTGTGGATAAAACATTGCTCAAGGCTTAGGCTGCAAGCCAAGTTACAGTGAATCTGTTCTGTATTCTGAGCTATACTGAATGCATTCCAGTTAGGAAACAATGATCAGTTTTGGAATATTTCTCTTAAAATCCTTCTGAACAAAGTTCTTTAGATTTGCCTAATGTTTTTTACTTTTGGTTAAGTCATTAGGTGATATAATGATGTATCAGACCTTCTCTGAAAGAAGAAAGAGGCCACCTAGTGCTGAATTACAGACTGCTGTAGAAGACTATCTGCTTGGAAGGTATGAAAACAACTTCAATGCAATAATGGTAGTTTTTGTGGAAGGTTTTTTTTTAAAAAAAACCAAGATTGTTAGACATTAAGAGTCAGATCTCAATTAGCCATACTTTAAAAATTCAGAGTGTCTGTTTTACAGGTGGATCCACTGCTTGCCATAAAAACTGAGTCTTTCAGTTCCTGGAAGTTCATGTAGCCCTCAGAAACCAGTCCCACTGGTAATTGACCTGACCCATTTGTGAGCACCCCAGTGCCCCACAGAACTCTGTCCCTGCTGAGCAAGGGGTTCAGGGCAGTGAAAGAGACATCCATGAACCTTAACTGCTGGTGCCAGACCAGCTGCTGGGGCACCACAGAAAACCCCTGTGGGCTCCAGAGATCCCACTGGCACTGCAGGACCTCTGCTTGCTTTATATTTATTCAGTGTGGAAAAAGGTACCCCCGCAGTTTGTTATAAATCTGAATTATTTGCTGGCAGTGCTCCTCTTTCTGCATTGACTTTTATGAGAGCATGGGGATATGTTTGGAGGAGAGTCTAAATTGATGGGGTCTTGACCTGAGGCCTCCTTGTTGTCTTCTGGAGATACCTGGCTTTTCATGCATTGTCTGCAGGAGGAAATGCTCTCCTAGGACACTGTGTTTATCATACTTGAATAACTAAGGTAGATGGCATGAATAATCCCCCAAGGCATGTATCAGGCATCTCTGTTAAATATTGGTATTGCATGCTCTGGTGTTCAATCAGAACTCCAGTGACACTTTTTGCTTCCAAAGGTGAATCTACTGTACAGAGTTCAGGGTGAGAAGGTAAATCCCCATTTGTATCTGACATGAGGCATTACACAACATGAAACTATTTCCTTGAGAGGAGAAAAATCACTTTTCCATTTCCTCTTGTGAGCCACAGTGTTGTCCAAAAAGATGGCCAAAACAAAGTTCGTAAATTTTAGATTTGTCGTATTTTGGTGCTTAGTTTCACTCAGTCGCTGAGGGCTGGAACCTTCTGTAAGTTTAGTACTTTCCAGATTAGGTCCTAAGTATTTTCTTTGAAACATCCAGAAATGGAGGTGCCCAAAATCAATGTTTCTGTGCACTCATGCCTGTATCAGTTTATGCAAGCAGTATCATGAAAATATCTCTTCCCTACACATATTCATTATGCACATCAATGCTTTAGTAATTCCTGCAAGCAGAGGGGACAGTCCCATGATGGGTCTGCACATGGCATCAGTGCATGCCCTAGTGACATGGAATTCCAGCAGATCAGTTGTTGTGTAGCATAATAAGAATGGGGCTCTGTTGGACAAGGCTTCTCAAAAAAATTTACATAGAAGTACAGGGTAAGTCAGAAGATAAGGTAAGATTACATGTAAGATTGCATATTGATGAAATCAGCTTTGTTCTGTGTTTGAGGCATTTTGCTGCAGGCATAAATTGTTGTGTACCAGATTAGATGGGGATAGCAGTATAATAGCAAAAATAGTAATACTTTTTAAAAATTGCATAACTTCAGTGAAAAAGCTATATTTAGAGGACTCATTGTGACAAAATCTACAAACATGGATATGATTTTATTCCTAAGTGAATTATTTATTATGTTTGGAAAGTGTGGCAGTTTCGGGAGGCAATTCCAGCTCTTTTACGTATTTCAGTAGAAGCTCTAACTGAGTCTGGCATCTATGTGGGTAATAAATTCCAGAGCAAAACAGTTAGATTGCAGCAAATAAAAAACAAAGTTAGTCAACAGTTAATAGGGACAGAAGTCCTTGGAGCTGGGTTTTAATGCCTCCCAGTTTTCTGGCCCATAATATCAAGTCTATTCCAGGTGTGTTCTTGGATATGTGTTCTATTCTTGAAGAGGACAGTTCACATAGGCTAGTGGGAGCTTAAGGGTTTCACTATGTCTGTCCAATATCTGAAATTCCAAGATATTAAGATAAGAGGGATATTTATAATGTTTATAATTGACTACTCTTATCTCCTGCACAGTTCAACTTCAGCCAGGTTGTGTTTTTCTAACTATTTGGATATAGGAATCCTAAAAAAAAAAAAACAAACCAGAAATTCTATGGGAGTGCAAGACTGAGTGAGTACTATGAGGCTGTTTTTTTATAATTCTTCTTTGTAGAAGGAGTCCACTGGTCTGCAGGGATCATGGGCAAGAGGTGCCAAACCACAGAGCTGTGTTTTCCATCAGACTGGGAAACCATGACGTACGTGGTGGAACGTGATTTGAACACGCTGCAAACAACAGGGCAGGTGGCAAGATCTGCACAGGCAAACTCACACTCTCTGAGGTCAGAAGGTGCCATAGGCACCTCTGCTGATCCCTCCATGTCTACACAGCACTGCCTCCACCCATGAGCCACTGATACCAGTATCATTTACAAACCAGTTGGGTTGATCATGGAGAAGAAAAATATTCGCTACATGGAGGTCAATATACTTCAGGTAAACAAATCGTTTGTGCTGCTTATCTTTATCTGTCAGGAAATCTTGCTGGAGGTTTGGCAACTTGGAAGGGAGCAGCAGACTTTATCTTCGTGTCCCCTTCCAAAACACAGTCCAGGAATAATGCACTGCAATCAGAGTCTACAAATGGAGTGTTTGACACTGCAGTGAGCAGTGCCTCCTCTGGGGACCCTCTGGGCTGCAACTGAACACTGGTGATCTCTTTCCTGCGGACCCAAAAAGCAAACTTGCCATGTCTCTCTGGTACTTTTACAAAACCCGTTCTCTTTCCTATCTGAAGCAAAGTAATTACTTGAGTAAATAAATACCATGTGGCAGATTTATCAGCAGCTCTAATTTCTGCCTGCAGAATCCTCCAGTGTTTTCTGTCTTGTGCAACTGAGGAAATGTTCATAAAACCCTAAGATACAAGAACTGAAGGAATGCTCTAGAGCTTTTCTGATAAGCTTCAAAATTCCCTGGTACTAATGTCTTAACTTTCCAAAACTGAAGAAATAATACAGATAAAAATTGCACGTAGAAGGAACACACACAGACAAAAATGGCATGTTTCAGCCAAGTGGGAACATTCTTCTGTAAGATTCTGTTTAACACCATACTATCAGATTTTTTCTTTGCCATTTGCAACACAAAGTAAAGCTAATATTGAGAAATCTAATGCTGCCCATTGATATAATCCGCTGCAAAAACTCCTGATGGAAGAAGAAGTAGCCAAATCTTCTTTGCATTCCCTTTTCTCCCTTTTGCCTTTGTGCCGCCTACCAAAGCTGACAGGTCAGTGCTTCAGATCTGAACCTGTCTGTCCTTGTTGGTTCTACTCCTCTTTTTTTAAGCTTACCTTTTCTGTTTGGCAAATCTCTGGCCATCTCTACTCATACATCTTCCTACTTGGTTCACAGCAATCACAGAGCTTTAGTACTGCATTCCTCAGGCCTGAAGTTAGATTTTCTGCCTGATTTTACTTGTCTTTTGTCTCCTGTGGCATGGTTACTTTCTTTTTCCTGGCTTTTCTTGGTTTCAGTAGAACTTTTGTTTTCCTTCTGATAAAAACCATGTTTCACTGGGTGATTTTAACTTTCAATGCCACAGGTTGCATATGGTCAGACCTGAGAGAGTTGGTTGTTTACAGTGAGTTTCTTCCAAATTTGTTAACCTTGTCCTCTTCCTTCCCTCAAACCCCACCACAGAGATGATGAGAGCAGCACTGGGCTGGCACATGTACCTGTTACAGAGCATAATACAGGAGCCCTGCCTTGTACTCCTTTAAACAAAAAACCACATCACCTCCTTCAGTTGCTGGACTTTGCACCTTGATTTACAAAGTGGGGAGCTGTAGCTTCTTCCTTTCCTTCAGCTTCTTCTTCCATTTCAGCTGCAGAAAATCCATTTTCTTGCAGTTGGAATGCTTGGTAATATCAGTAAAGCCCGTAAATCTTCTTTGAGAAGAAAGGGTGTGGTGAGCTGCCAATGCAACTCTGGCCTCCAGCATCAAACCTTCTTTCTCCAGCTTTCAACATCTACAGAAAGGCCTTATAAAACAAAATATTTGCAGTTAGATTTTTCTTACTTTGTAGCAAATACATTTCTTTACTGCACTGAGAAAAATCCAAGGAAAACACGAAATCAACCATCCAGGAGTTATGCTTGTTTCTAAATTTGTCCCAGGTTCTGCACTGGAGAAGAAGACACCTCCTCAGAGGATCTTTCTTTAGTTCATCCTAATTGTTTTTCTGTGTTTTGGTTTTTTCTTGATCACTGCCTGATGTAGGAAACAGAGTGGTGTTTGTCCAAGATTATTGATCTAATAGCTTTCTACAGGTCAGCTCTTTTTTTTTTTTTTTTTTTAAATAGCCTTCTAAATTTCTTCTGTGAGTCATAAAAAGCAGCTATTTGAGTAGGTGTAACTGTGAATGCTCCTCCGGGTTTCTGCACAGACTGCACAGAAAACTACCCTCAAAAATTATGACAGGAATAATCTGTGTAGTGCTTCCTAAAGAACTGGTCAGGTATTATTTCAGTGTAATCCTCTAAATTTTTTTGCTGTGGGCCTTAATCCTCCAAATAGGCATTTCTCTAATTCTCAGTTATGTGCCTTGGGACACCACTCAACAAAGTCAGTGATGTTGCTTCCTCTTTTTTCTCCCACTAGGCAGCAGGTCAGAGGTTTTACTGCTGTGTTTTGGATGGGACAGGAACTTGCTGGGAGCACATGAGAGGTGGGGGGAAAGGCTATTTTGTATTTACCTTTGAATGAGGGAGGGAGAGGGGCTGCTCAGTGTTTGTTTTTAATCTGGCAACCAAAGCACTCCTGATTTCCTTCCAATTTCTTGGAAGCTTTATCTCATAACACTTACAGAACTCTCCCTATTGAGCAACAGTTTTGTTCTTTCTGTGGAGCAGGACTGCCTTGGAAGGTCCAGCTGGAGCACAGAGTAACCACAAGGCAAGGAACTGCAAACCAAACACCTGCCAGGGGCTGCTCCTGCTGGAGAGGGTGACCCTCTGCACCAGGCTGGGGCTTGAGCGCTGGTGTTGGGAAATCAGGCACCATTCTGGTCAGATTCCAGAGCAGCCCCAGATGAGTGGGAGTGCTTCTTCCCGACTACATCCATGTAGGAGTCAAAGAAGCTCCCAGGGGTGCTAAGCAGTTGGTCAGTTTGAGGGGAGAAGCCTTTGAGGGCAGGATTTTCCTACACAGGGGAAAGTTGTCTGTGCTCTGCAGTGAGGAGGTGCCCCTGCCTTGGCCCTCTGAGTGCTCTCTGTGCCAAACTGCACCACAGGCACAGGACTTCAAATGCAGCCTGTGTGGGTGGGCTCCAGTCTGGGGGAGGCAGGCTGTGGGGTTTGAACTTCCCTGAAATGCAGAGCCATGGGGGAAGCCTGACAGGGGGTGAATATGGTGGGATAGGGGCCTGGAAGAAGGAGGAATTCTCAGTCTTGCCCTTACTTTCTATTACTGCAGGAACACCTGTATCCTTTGGTGAAGTCCTCCTCACTTTTCTCCACCCTTTCATTGAGGTCAGTGGAGCTGAGGAATGTGCACATGAATTTTGGGAGGGAGAAAATCACCCCTCACCCACACACAGCCCTTAGAGCCTACACTGTCCTAAGACCTAATTGCACCCTGTGGTATGATAATTTAACAAAAGATTAAGGAGTTTCTTGTGTTATTGGTACTCCTCCCCAGTCTGTCTGTGTCTGCTATCAGCTTCTGAGAGGCTGCCTGAAGCTCAGCTTTGTTGTCATTGCCCTAGTTTGTGTTCTTGGCGTTTTTAGCACTGCTGGGATCCTCCAGCAGCCAGCAGGGAACAGCAGCTGGTCAGGCTTTGCTTTCAGACAATGCTCTGCAAACACAGACCAGCACCCCACAGCTGACTGGGATCTGCCCCCAAATCCAGGGCAGATTGGCTGGTGGGTGAGGGAAGAAGGAAGGGGAAGGGATTATAGGTTTTGGTCGCATGATGAACCTCTGCCTCTTTCTTCATTGCGCTCAGCTCCTGGAGGGGAGGTGGCAGCAAGGGCTCTGGGCTCTGTGTCTGCTGAGGCACATCAGCTGTCAGGACTGAGGAGCACACCTCTGTACACAGCCTTTTTGAATAATCACTCTTTAATCCTTACATTTTAATCCTTAAAATCTTTAATCCCGTACTACTCCTATTGATAAATCAAACAGGTGGAAGGTCTTGAGTTGCTCTGCACTACAAAATGCTCGGCCAGAATAATCTTAGGTTAGATTTGTAGCTTAGTAGTTCTCCCAGTTCCCATCTAGGAGGAAAAAGAAAGACGAAATTGCCCTCTTGAGCCATGTGTCTGCATTCCAGGCATATCCCAGCCTCCCACAGGCTCCCTGAGAGCTGTGGGCGAGCAGGAGGGTGGGAGTTGGGCAGCAGTGAGTCTGTGTCAGACTCAGGATGGATGTTTGCAGTTTCCAGTTCCCTGTTGTGTCTGCCAAGCTACATGGTCTCTGATTTAAAATTTGTAAGAATGTACTATGAGCCATGAGAAAGTGAAACGATGCCAGTAATTCCATCAATCTCACCTGCTTTTACAATGTAATAAAAAAAAATGAAAATTTTTCTGACTAGAAGTTCTAATTCCTTTCTTTGGAATTGTTATGAAAAGCTGACCTTTTTATTTACTACAATTAATTTTTTCTGATACATTTTACTTCTAAATGGTCAAGATAAAGATAATTTATTTTACTAGATCAGGGCATTTTGTGACTTTTTCAGCAGTGTTAAACCCAAAATTGTTAATTCTATTGGACTAAAAGAAAGATTAACATTGAATTCTTTGAAGTCAAAACAAAATATTTCTGCAGAGAGCAGATACAAATTTAATGTTGCCAAAAACCCTTGCACAACACTACTAAGTTACTGCTCTTTTGGAGAATTGCTCTGTGGGTGAATTTCCAGCTAGATCTAACAGCAATTGAAAGAATGACACTGGTGGGCTTTTTCCATCATTCCTAAGACTCTGTGGCAAATAATTTTTATAGGAACTTAGAAACAGAGGCATCTAATGAGAAGTGCCACAGCTTTTCATAGCAACATGGTAGAAACAAACACAAAGTTATGAAACAGATAGAACATTCCGAGTATTTAGTTTGGCAACTGCCAATTATTTTTCGAGTAGTTTCTGATTTCATCCTTGAAAACTGCTGTGGGCATGGCATCACTGAGGGCTGTCCGTGCCCCTTACTGGAAGGGCAGAAGATTGGTTTCTCCTCTGCAATTGCCTTGGATCCAGTCATGTGCCTGCAGGGCAAGGGAGATTGTTTTGGTATTCCCCGTGGGAAATGCTCAGACTGTCTTTTCCTGGAGGTGATGAAATCCTGATCCTGCAGTGTCAGTTCTGTTTGCAGCTTTCTGATGTGTGCTTTTGTTTGTCCTTCCCTGGCCTTGAAACAATTTCTACTGAATCAGGTCAGGTTATTACTACAGTGGGGAAATACAATTCACAAGAAAATAAGCGGTTCTGACCTGGCAGTTATTTCCAGTCTTTTCTTTCTTCCTTTCCCAGAATCCCTCCCCTTGCTCACTCCCCAAACTTCACAATCTCTCTGTGATAGTCTGTGATAACTTTTAGAAGTATTTCCTTGCCAAAAGCCAAACCAAATTCTCCCTACCAGTTAATATCAATGTACCACTGTAAATAGTCAGCAGTGACCTTCAGTTTTGTTTAAGCTGCCTTCTGCTTAAAACTGGCTTCCTACAAAATTCATCATCAAATATGATTCCCTACCAGATTTCTAATCTAATTGACCAGTTCTGAGGAAGGACATGGCATTTTACCTAAGGCAGATTGAAATTCAGTCATAAGATCTGGGTTGCAGTTCAGAGCTGAATTTGTCTGGTGCCTCTACTTCTGAGCTTGACCTTGTTTCCTTGTTGTTCTTCAGTAAACCAGCCTTTCCAAAACATTCCATCTCTTTAGGGAATGAGGAAGTTATAATGTTTCCTCTGTGTGCAGTCCCAAGAAGAGTTCTGAAGTCCTGACAGCCATCCTAATGAATCTAGGTGTTTGTTGGAGTACTCTCAAGTTGAAAAGGGAGCATTGTACATAAGCAATCATAAATTATGTTCTCAGTAAACTTTGGAACATCAGTGGATTTATTTTTTGTGCATTATTTAATTCTGAAAATTATACAGATGGTCTTTCAGAGGATGTTCAAAGTACAGAAATATTGCTGTATTAAAAATGAGTACAAAATGTCTTCACAACATACAAATCATGACACCATCTGTGTGAAGAGCAAGTACTCAGTGGCAAAGTGCTCTTCAGTCTGAGAGCTGGAGTGTGGGCAGAGGCCATGTAATCAGAACTAAAAGATCTCTATGCATGTCAGACCTAGGCAGAACTGTGGTTATTGCACCACAGGATGAAGGGTTTTTCATTAGTATTTTGCACAATATGTAAGAGTTTTCACAAATTCTAAAAGCTTGCTTGAACAAAATGTTCATTGTCTAGAGTCAATGGCCACTCCCATTTCCTACCTTAGATTCCTGTGACTTCATCCAAAGTGAAATATCATTCTGAAGTCTTACTAAATCTTTAGAATTTTCATCTGTCTTACATTTAATAAATTTTACAAATAATATGAAGCAGTAACTTTGTATTAGGACAAAATATTAACATTGAAGTTACTAGGAGCAGATAGAGCCTTTACCCATTAAGTTGGTCTCGATGCTCAAGGAGTTTTACCTGGCTAATTGGGCTGACCTCCATGTACTTTTTGTTATAGACAGGCACTTCTGTCTCAGAGGTTTCTATATTGTGGTGTTGGCCTCAAAGATTGTCTCAGTAAGAATGCCTCAATCTTAAGAATCATATGGAATAAAATTTGGGAGGGTTATAATTAACAATGAAGGTAATGACTAACTAAGATTAACAGCAATGAAAGCTTCCTGATTAAGAGTGCTGTAGCAGCTTATACAAGACATTTATTTTTGTTTACACGTTCTCTCAACAGTGTGTTTGTGTGATCTCATAAGGTTTTTACAGTGCTTCAAACAAACTATCTTTGGATTGCCATTGCCATTTGAGTTCATGTTATGTTATCTCTCTTTTAGGCATGTACAGCACCAACAAAATCAATATCACAAGCAGAAATGGAACTTTAAAAACCCAAACAAACTCCTGCAGCTACATTTAGTAAGAGAAGATTGAAGTGCATGCTAACCTTGACCTGAATGCCAAGGTAATGGTGATGAAAGATGGTACAAGAATGGGCGTCCCTCCCAGACAGGAGCTGACTGAACTCTGCCAGGCAGCCCTACAGCCCCTGTGTTCCTGTGGGGAATCTGCTCCTGCAGATCCCTGAAGCCCCTGTGCTCCCACAGATCCCTACAACCCCTGTGTTCCTGAGGTGAATCTGCTCCTGCAGATCCCTGAAGCCCCTGTGCTCCCACAGATCCCTACAACCCCTGTGTTCCTGTGGGGAATCTGCTCCTGCAGATCCCTGCAGCTCCTGTGTTTCTGTGGGAATCTGCTCCTGCTGCCCACACTTTCCAGCAGTACAAGCACACAGGGGTTGTGGTGGGCAGGAGCAGCACAGGTAAGAGCAGGATGGGGCAGCGTTGCCACAGGGAGGGAGCTGCTGTAGGAGAGGGCCCTGTGTGTACTTTCCACCAGGAATTACCAGTGCTGGTGGCTTATGAAAGAATAATAAGTGAACTTCGTGTTGCTCTGGCAAGGGAAGTGCAGCTTGTCTGTATCAATGTATGTGTATCTGCCACCTAATGTTGTTTTGGTTTTGATACTTTGGAAGATGATGATTCACATTCAATTCTTGCTTCTCTGTTAGTCATGGCCTGGTGGCTGCTTTCCTTCCAGGGATTGCTGCCATGGCCATGAGCTCTGTCTGGTGTGAGCAGCATTTGTTACACACTCACAGGCTCTGTTTGCCACCCTGGTATGGTCAGGTTTACAGGGTAGTATTTGGGACAATGCAGAAACACATGCATGGAAAGTTTTTATCTATGCAAATAAAGGGAGAGGGGTGACTGCTTCATGGGCAAGATAACAGGGTGTTTAACACTGAATTTCCTCTAACAGGTGCCAGCTCCTCAGCACTCACAGGCAGCAGCTGCTGGGCACTCGCTGCCAAAGCAGCCAAATCCAGGCCCCTGTAAATGAAAAACCCTGTGGTGTGTTTATTCCAAACCGTGTGACTTCCAAGATCCTTTGTGTTCAGTATGATTTTAGGCTTGTTATTTTTAATACAGAGCCTCTTTCCAGCATCAGTAGTTAAGCTAATGTTGTTACTTACAAAAACAAATATGTTTTAATTGTGGTAAATCCTAGGGACAGATCAGGTCATGGCAAGGGCAGTAAATGAAGGAGAGACCAAAACAAAGTGGAAAATTGTTGACTCTGCTGCTGGCGCTTATGGAAGAACATTGCATGTCTTTAAGGTTGTGCCCTGTGGAAAGAGAAGGCTGCTGGAGGGAGCACAAGCTATAGGACATAAATCCTTGTAGTAAGCAATACAGGAGCTTCCTCCTATCTGAAGAGGAGGAAATTGCAGGAAAGATATACCCAAGCAACAGGTGAAATCCATATTGCCTAAGTCAACAGAATCCTACCTTGTTTGTGTGTGGTTTCCATAAATGCACAGGATTTTCTAGGCTGATGGAAAGTTAGGGAATTTGATATTTCCTTATCTTCAATCTTCAGAAAATACCAATTAGATGCTGTTTGCAAAAACAAAGTTGCTATTTCTTGAAGCTCTTTCAGCATGCTCCTGTTGACTCTGGACATTTAACTTCAGGCAGCTGGCAGAGAGACAGCTATAGAAAAATAATCAAGTTGTTAATGACGCTCATAATGTTGTCAAAATTTTATTTATTTGTGAGATTATCTGCCTAGATTCTTCTGAGCAGAATCCAAAATGAAAATTTTGAGTCTTGCTTTCAGACTTGGAATGCTGATATGAGCATCCAGTTACATAAAATTGAATCTAAATCTCACCGCTGTAATCTCTTTTGACGCAAATTTAGCCATAAGCTTTTTGCCCATTTTTGAAGAAAAGTTCAGCAAGCGGTGAATACAACTGAGCTACAGAGAACTAGCAGCAAGCTTGTATTGGGGTGCTAAATACACACAAAATGAGCTGCGAGGGACACATACACACCCACATTTATTTCTGCCTTATCCTTGCCCTGGTGAGGTTATGTCTCTGAACAGATGAAATTGTGACCTTCTGCAGTTGTAGCTGTTGTTATGAGACTGTTCTTTATTGCAGAAAGATGCCCCATGATGTCATGCTCAGTATATAAAGTGAGGAGTAAGGAGGGAAGGAAGGAAGGAAGGAAGGAAGGAAGGAAGGAAGGAAGGAAGGAAGGAAGGAAGGAAGGAAGGAAGGAAGGAAGGAAGGAAGGAAGGAAGGAAGGAAGGAAGGAAGGAAGGAAGGAAGGAAGGAAGGAAGGAAGGAAGGAAGGAAGGAAGGAAGGAAGGAAGGAAGGAAGGAAGGAAGGAAGGAAGGAAGGAAGGAAGGAAGGAAGGAAGGAAGGAAGGAAGGACATTTGGAGCGATGGCATTTGTTTTCTCAGGTCATGGTTCTGTGTGTTGGGGCTTTGCTTTCAGGGATGTGGCTGAACTCCTGCCTGCCCGTGGGAAAAAGTGAATTAATTTCTTGTTCTGCTTTGCTTGTATGTGTGGCTTTTTCTTTCCCTATTAAACTGTCTTTTTTTCAACCCCTGATTTTCCTGCCTTTCACCCTTCCAATTCTCTCCCCCATCCTGCTGGTGAGGGAGTGCCCTGAGTGGTCTGTGGTACTTGGCTGCTGGCTGGAGTTAAACCACAGCACACCCAGAGCTACAGGAGAGGCTTAAGCAGACAAAACTGGAAAGCCAAGAGCTGCCTCTTGTGCCAAGGATGGGGAGAGAGCCAGCCCCCTGATCCCCAGCTGTGATTTTACTGGAAGTGGGAATTGCAATAAATCCCTGCAGTTTGCAACACAAAACATCCCTCCTGATTGAGCTCCAGTGCTTCCTCTCCTTGTGGTGTCAGACTAAATCTTGTTTTCAGCTTTTTGTTTCAGAGTCTGGGCCAGCCCCATGCTGTTGGTGTGTTTCACAACTGACCTGGCCCCCTTTGTGAGGTGACAATGTTACCTACTTTCTTGAACTTTTCGCTGTTTGGCCTGTACTCGGTGAGTGCTGCAGGTGGAACATGCACTAATCCATTTATGCCTCTTCCTGCTCCCAAGTCTCAGGGAGGAGAGGGCTCAATAAAGGCTTTCAGTAAATTCCTTTTGGGTAAAAAAGAGAAGGGAAGGTTATCTTGAGTCATCTTTGTGTTTAAACTCCAGCTCCTTCTATGTAAATAAATTACCTTCCTCAATGCCAGACCAAGTAACTTTAAGGAAAGTTTGGAAAAATAAACCTCACAACTTCGAAACAAACCAGCCAGAAAGGACAAACAGAGCCAGACAATTGACAGTACCTGGGAGTTGCCTCTTTGCACAGCTCCATGACAGTATTTTAACTCATGAGAACTGTACTGAGGGCTTGGGTTGATGGCAAGCTGAGTATGTCAACCATGTCTTGTGGTGCATCAACCCCAGCATCAGCAGCCATTTGAGGGAGGGGACTGTCCTGCTCTGCTCTCTGCTGGTGCAGCCCATCCTGAGTCCCATGTGCAGGTTTGATGCTTCTTTGTAAGAAGAGCATCAAATTATAGAGCATGTTCAAAGGAGGGCAGCCAAGATGGTGAAAAGGGTAAGACTTGGAGGAGCGTCTGAGGTCACCTGGTTTGTTCAGCTTGGAGAAGAGAAGGCTGAGGGACCTCACCACACTCTGCAGGTTGCTCAGGGAGGGCAGTGGAGGGGGGCTGCTGATCTCCTCTCTCTGGTGACCAGCAAAGTATGAGGAAATGGGATGAAGCTGTGTCAGGGGAAGTTCTGATTAGACATTAGGAGAAGGTTCTTCAGTGCAAGAGTGGTTGGTCACAGTAACAGGCTCCACACTGGGATGTGGCTATGGCACCAAGCCTGTCAGAGTTCAAGGAGTGTCTGGAGAACATTCTTGGTCATTTGGGATAGCTTTAGACAGTCCTGTAAAGGCAGGGAGTTGGACTCCATCTCTATAGGTCCCTTCCAACCTGAGATATTCTATAATTCTATTATTCCTTTAGCTCAACACAGGAGGGTTTTACGTTTTCCTCTGTTCAGGATTTGCTAACAGTGTCAGAGTCTGGAAGAACAACGAAAATATATTGCAACCTACAAGATTTGGCATAGCTTGGTAGGAGATTACTGCAATATTTAAAGCAATTAACATGTCTTCATAGGGTTCATTTAGCAGGCTTTGTGAAAATAGATATAATTATCCTAAGGTAATCTGGCAACTTCCATGGGAACCATTTGGGAAACAAAAGAAATTTTATGTAGCCTTTTGGAATCCAGTTTTCTACCTGGTCTACGATTACTCTCTTTGCTCATACAGAAGTCCTGTGATCTGAGTATACTGCAAATAAAAAAGAAAATGGCTGTTACATCTGTTAGGCATCCACCTGACAGATGATGGTGTAGTTTAACAAAGAATTGGAACAAGCCTGACATTTCTTTCATAGTCTAAATAGTCTAATCCAGAGAAAATATAGCAGGCACAGAAACATTAAATTATTTGAGTTTTTCAAAACAGAATCTAAGGAATAAAATTCGGTGGAAGAAAATAAAATGCTAATGGAAGGAAATTGATGATAATTTCTCATTTTGAATAAATACAAGTATAAAATAATCACATTCTTTTACAAAAGCTGTAAACACCCTTTGACTACTAGCTCAAGCAAACTATGAGTCCATTGCTATCCAACTCTATCTTACCTGTATAAACAAGAGGGGAAAGTTTATCTGAAAAGGAAGTTTTCTTCAGTGAGTGAGACTCTACCTCTGATTGTTTCCAGATTTTTTGTCACAAAAAGAGCTGAAGGGGGACAGGAAGAATAAAATAGATAGAAAGGTGTTTTGCTGTGGTTTGCTCCACATAATTTTTAGGCTGTACTGGCATTTAATCTAGATGCTTTGTCCAATAGACACAACTAAACTGCTGCACATGGGAGTTTGCTCCAGTACTCAAATGTTGCTATTGAACAAACAGCTTTATTCTCAATAAAGTCTCAGTTCTTGGCTCTGAATTTGCCCCTCAGCAGAGCCAAGAGCCATTGTTCCCAGCACTGAGGTGCTGCCCGTGTGCCGGTGCTGCCTTGGCAGGGAGCACATTCATCAGGCTCCATTGCAAGGTGTTCCAAACTGCCTGCCCAAGGAGGTCCCGGATCATTGCTGGGGGGTTGAAAACTTGGCCAAGGAGAAGGAGGAGGAGACTGGTCCTGTCATCAGCAAAACCAGCCCTCTGGGTTTCAGTCCTCTTAACACATCTTGGTTTCTTCAGCAACTGTAAACACAAGTGAGCCTCCTAAAGAAAACAATTGTCATGGAGCTTATGGAAGAGGAAGAAGTAGATATTTTTAGAAAGAGCTTGGAGGTCATCTGAGTGTCTTTGGCCAATGTGGCCAACACAGGCTCCAAGGCTCATCTCAGCTTGGCTTGTACACAGGCTAAGCCCAGCATCTCAGCAGAGGGATGAGGAATGGAGATAGTGATAGTAAACAAACAAGTTGTGCTTGCTGTCCTTCTTCCACAATCAAGCCTGAACTTTGTCTCTTTCTCACCATCCTGCTGTGAAATTGGAATTTCTGTTGTGATTGCATGTGGCTTAGGTTTTGTGTGTGTTGGTTAAATTGTGTCTGGGTTATATATCAGTTGGTCCAAACTGGAAAAAACAAGAACAAATGCAAAGGCATTTCTCAAAGAGAAAAGGAAATAGTCAACACACACCTCCCCCACACTTTTTCTACTTAATTTGCCAATTCTTCTTCATTCGTGACATAAATTGTGTCCAAAAATTTAGAGCCTAGCAGATTTCAGTAACAGTGAGAAATCAGGTATTGTGACCAGATAAAAGAGACATAGAAGTACATTTCAATCCAATAAGGCAGATACAGCCAATTGACTCAGAGAGAGAGAGTTGCAAAAAGACAGCTGAAGGGTTTGGATAACATCACAGAGTTATTATTTCATTATTGTAAGGTTTCCTAGCGTCATCACAACATTTGAGTATGTGATGAATCTACCATATTGTTTTAGCATGGGATACACAACATTGACTCTGGAGCAATAGCAGCTGTGGTTTCTTGTTCTAATGTCTGATCTCAAATCTTTGGATGCCCATGTCATCTCAAACGTCATCTCAGCAGAAGAGCTGAGTGGGAAAAATGCCACAGGTCTTTACTGGGTTTAGTTTTTTTTTTTTACTCAGAAGAAAAGTATCTTCTCTTTTCTGGCATTAGTCAGGCAAGAATTTCTGTTTCATGGGCCATGAGGAGATGACCTATGTACAGCTTTCTGCCTGCTGAGCCTGTGAAGTGCCATAATATATCCAAACTGCATCTCTGGGCTTCAGAAATATTAATGACTTTTTTCTACTTTTTCCTGCTGAATCACTTCTCTATGACTGTCAAAGCCCTGTTTTAATTTTTTCTCCTATAACTTTAAATGATTTTAGGGTGTTAGAAGCTTTTAGTTGTTCTATTTCATTATTTTTTCTTTCCCTCATCTCCAGCAGGCTTTTGCTTTGGTATTGATTTTTTGGAATTTTTTTCTCTCTTTCAGGAATCTCATTTCCACTACTACAGGTTCAGTAAAACAGATCTCAGGACTTTTAGCAGAAATGTTTGCTGTGACAATATTACAACAGGCCACCTCTGATTGCCTCTGCTCACTCTGAGATGAGGATAAGCTATTTCTCCTGGCTGTTTTCTGAACGTAAAAATAGTTTCTGTGTAAAGCAAAGCTTGACTGCTTGCTTCAGCCTAGATTTCCATTCTCTTTAGTTAATTTCAAATAAAAAAGGCAAAAACTTGTTCACCTGATAGGCAGGAGTCTGGACTAGAGGTACATTCCTGCCTGAGTTGTTCTGTTTCTGAGCCTGTTGTCATATAAATGCTTAGGTTAAGCTGAAAGAAAAAGAAATAAAGGCAATTACAACAAAATTTAAAAGATATTTTGCAAATAAAAGCTAAAAAACTATGTTACAGTATTTTTCCCTTTTAAATTATTTTTTAAATGCCTGAGCTTTTTGTTGAATTTGAGATGAGTTAGTTCTTTGGAAGGTCAGTTCTATGGAGTTTACCATTTGAAAAAGACATCTCACCTCCAGTGACTTCCTCCTAAATACTTTTCTCTTTATAAAACAGACTAATACAATCTAATCCTCTGCAAATATAACTGTTTGTTCTGTTTCCAGTGGGGAACTACCTTCAAACAGTAGCCAAAGAAACACCTTAATAAATAAATGTATTCAGCTGATAAAGACTTTAGACTTACTGGTTCTACTTTATCACCTTGCTAAGATCAACAGCTTTTTAAATGGCTGGAGAGTAGAATAGAATAGAATAGAATAGAATAGAATAGAATAGAATAGAATAGAATAGAATAGAATAGAATAGAATAGAATAGAATAGAATAGAATAGAATAGAATAGAATAGAATGCCTCTTCTGTTTGGGTTCTCCTGTAAACAGGATGCTTAGGTTGTCTTCAAAGTTTGCGCCCTTGGCCTCCCTGCTCTTTGTCCCTGCCTGTGGTTCCCCATGTTCAAAGGAGCTTAATCCACACTGTGCAGAGAAGGGATGTCAGAATAACCAGAGGAACTGAGATGTGACTGGAGGAATTTGGTTTATTTACGTTAGAAATGCCAGAGTGAGAAGAGATGTGACAGGTCTCGTAGAAAAGGGCAAGAGGAAAGACAGAAGGAAAGGGGAGAAGTAGGGGAAAAGCAAAGGAGGAAAATAAAGTGAATTAAGCACAAATACAGTTGTTAAAGGTACATTTTGTCTTCAGAGGTGTCAGGAAATGCTTTATCTGGAGGAGCGTGTGGAAAATCTTAACAGGTTAAATTGAGGTTTGATCACTAGAGAGGAATGGAATGAGGCTACTGTCCACAGAATATTGGATTGTACAACCTAGACCTGCCTGTCTCCTAACTCCTCCTTTGTGCCTTCTGACACCACAGTGACCCTTCCTACTAAAGAAGACAGCTAGGATAAATCCTTGCAGATCATCCATTCTAACAAATTTTTGTAGAAATATTTACTTCCTTTTTCCTGACCCTGTAATAGGAATGCTTGATATATTCTTTTGGTAAAGAAGATCCAGGTGCCAAGTTGGCAAATATCCTTTCTATTTTGGAGCAAAGCTACCAAGTTAGCCATTTGCAGTCTGTTTTATCATTTGTGACCTTAGTGTGCCTGTGAATCTCCTGAGCTTGCTCAGAGTGCCATTTGGTGATTGTGTTCTTGTGTTTGCAATAATTATCTTTCGAAACGAAAGGCCTAAAACCAAGTGTCCATGTCATTAAATATTGTGCTTGAAATATTCAAACTAGTAGAGATGTTATCTGCCCTTGATTTAGGCAAATAAGGGAGGACCTGACCTCAATCTTTATATAAACAGCCAGCAGCATAGCAGTAAATCTGTTTGCTAGCTGGCAGATGGAACTCTTCTCTAGGTTTCAGTTTTCTCTCCACCATCCACATCTACTTCATCAGCCAATGCATGCCCGTGGAGAAAGAATAGTCATTGCCAAGTGAACCCTGGAAAGCCTTAGCAAACAGTCAAGATAAATGTACCAGGATTTCTGATTGAACTCCTATCACCAGTAGTCTTTTAGTCTTTGATGGGAAAATGTTTCTTTTACAGCACTATCAGCCTCCTTGTAATCTTGTTGAGGTTAAAAAAATAAAAAAAAATCTATTTATTTAGTGTTTCAGGTATATACACCCAGAGTAAGTCCCAAGTGCATGAATTTTGAATGTAAAGGAAAAAACATTATTGTCTTCTTAGTTAAGCAGGGGATTAAACACAGCTCTCATCTGGCTTTACTTTTTACCACAATGTTTCCTCCTCTGCTTCAATATTCACTTAGCAGGGAAGGGCACTAAAAGGAAGGACACAAAGCTGTGTAATTTAGCCTGTAAAGCCACACTGTATATGGGCAAAAGCCAAGACATGGGAAGCATTGAAACATCAGAAAAAGAAAGCAGCCAATATGAAGCCCTTGCTGGAAGGACTCATGTCAGCGTTGTCCCTTTTACTACCAGTGCCCAGTTTAGTATCAGTGTCATCCTAATGCTGCAGACAGACCTGGGACCATCCCTCAGTGTCCCAGTAAAGAAGGCAACCATGATTTGTAACCTGGGAAGATTCAGATTCAGCCAAATTTTGTTCCGTTTCCATGCATATGTATCAGAATAGAGGTGACCAAGCTACATCCTGAATAATTCCTTCTAAATGGAACTATATTCCAGTATCATCATTCACTTTCCAGGGAACAAATAAAAAAAAAAAAACAGCGGTGAAGGAACCCCTCGTTTCACAGTGAAAGCAAATTTTCCTGTAACTAACAAAGCCCTGCCTCACAGGATTGTTTCATAACCACAGAAACTTGTATAAGCATGGTTGCTTCCACAAACTGGACAATTGCTGGCACTACAAGCACCACTGGAAACAATGCTGTAAATTTACCTTTTGGTTAATATCTACCACCAGAATGTCCCAAATGAAAAGCTGCCTTGAAACAACTGTAGAAGGAAGTGGTATGTGCTTAGTTAATGAAATTCTGTAAAGTGATGATCAATAAACATAGACTCTTGTGGTTTGGACATAAACCATCCATTTTTAAAATGAAAATTAACACTCAAAAATTACTTTTTCAAATTTTCTCCATACTGCAACAGCTCTGGAGGGATTGTACTAAGCCTTGAATTATCAGCTCAGAAGTGTATGGGATTGGGTGGAATAACGGAGAGAAGTTTCCTGGGACTTTTTCCAGGTGCTGCACTGTGAAACTGGGAAAATTATCATGTTACATGAGGTAAATAGGACAGGATCTGCTTTGACTAAATCATCTAATCACATTACTTGATTAAATTCTTTAATCAAGGCGGGTCCTCTCTACTCAGTAGCCTGAAAATATGATGTGTTTTAACTGCATGCCTCAGGCTGCTTAAACAGGGCAAATACTCTTATGTGTACGGGTGTGGGAGGTATGGCTGCAGAGCATGTATCTGGATGTGCAAACAAATACAATCTCTGTGCACATTTCTTGGGTTTGAAGTAGCTGTTCTACGTAAACTCTGGGGCTTGCTATTATTTTTAACTTCTTACTGGGTACCACGACTCAGCAATAAATCTGTAGGGCATTTTTTTACACAGTCCTAAAAGCAGTTGCGTGTGCTCTGTGCTGTGTGGAACAGTCCTGGAGATTTCCCATCATGGACGGAAAACCTGGTTCTCTCCTTTAGCTTTTGCAACCCTTCATAAAATACCAAAACCAAAACCAAACCAACAGAGAGAAGGTGAGCCTTGGGGATACGAAACAGAACATTGTACAGCCAGCACACCCAGACTGTCACCACAAAGCAGAGCATTCCTCACAGCTAGTCCCCTTTGGATCAGTATTTGCTGTCCATCACAGTTTATTGGTACCTTTCCAGGGACTGCTCAATCCACTGTTTTTAGTGGTGTCTCTGACTCGTCCTGTGGTGTTCCCTGCCAAGTGCACAAACACAGCTTCTGGTGTCTTGCTTCATCTCATGGGAAGGACGTCAGTGCACTTCCTTGCTTTGCCTTCCTGCACTCCTGTTCAAACTTTACTCCCTTGTTTGCCAGTCAAGGAGAAGTTTATAAGGAGGAGTGCAGGAGATTATAAAACTGCCAGACCAAGATTATGCAAAGAAACTAATAACTGTATAAAAGTTTGCAAAGCTTCACAATCCAGAGGTGTCCAGATGAGTGCCAAATGTTGATATACCAGATATCAGCCTTTATATAATTGCCCCAGCTTTAAGGAAAAAAACCAACATGTCTTCATAATACCTTTTTTCACTTGAACATTAAAACCAGCCACAGAAAATGCAGGTCCTTTGAGAACAAAAAAATAACAGTGTAAAACTTCATACATTAGTCTTCAGCTTTCAGGAAAGTAGAGTGTACTTTTTTTTATCCTCTGAAGTAAAACATTTGTAGGAGTGGGTGCTCTTAGCACTACAGAGCAGCTGTAACCTAGTGGAAGCAGGTTGTTTCCATTGGGTATACTAATAATTTTAGCAATTCACCTTTCAGAAGTACAGCTGCACTGAGATCTCACATCAGGACAGTACTCAGCCCCTCACCTTTCTATACTGAGACCCCTTGAAGTCTGACAGAGACTTCAGCCCTTCCCTCAAATCGATTAAAGTGGCAATTCTGTGGAACACTAATCCAAAACTGTAATCCTAGAAGCCTCATGCTGAGATGCTGCTAGCACATTTAAAATCTGTGGGCCCCAGGTTTAGGCACTGGAAGTCAGGCAAAGTCCAGAAAATCCCAAGTGCTGGGAGTTCTGAGAGGCTTGGTTAAAACCAGTGTTTCATTAGAAAATGGCTTCTCTTTGGCTGTTGGGTCAGGTGAGAGTGTGCTGAGAGGATCCACCCCAGAGCAGGTGTTGCCACTGCTGCCTTGCTAGTGGCAGGGCCATGGGAAGCAGGGAGTTGCCTTCACATCCCTTCCACCCAGCCGCTCTCTGGCCCTTTGGGGTCAGATATGGCTGTTCCTGATCCTGCAGGAGAAAAGATGGTCTGGGCTCTGAGGATGCTTGTTCAGGAGAGCCTGAGCCAGAGAGGGAGAGCCTGAGGGCCTGGAAAGGAATGTCAGGGGAGTGACCAGATTTGTGGCAACCAGGGTGAGTGTTGTGGGTGGTAAAATAACTTACGGTGTTTCTTTGTTGAAGCTTTTCTTCCCAGTCAGTCATGGATTATTTTGGGGTGACCAGCTTTCTTCCTTGCTTAAGGGGAATACAAATGCACCCCTGATTTTAGAGGGGAGGATGTCCTGCGGTGAAGCTAAAGAAATTACAGAGTCTAATGCTTGTGATGACTGCAATTCACATGCTCTCTGCAAAACCTGTGCCATATTAAATACTTGAGCCCTACCTCTGCTACAGTCCTTGAAACAAGGTAAAAAGACCAGTTTCTTTTAGAAAGGATTTCTAGGTCTAATAATGAAAAGAGTTGTAGGAAATCCAGATAGCAGAAGGAATAATATTAATACCTCTAGTATTTAACTTCTTTTAAATGCCTTTTTTTATTTCTTCCAAATTGTGAAAATGCTCAGCTAAGTAATTGTGCTAGTGTCCCTGCAAATCTTGCTTTTTCGTTTTGGACTCAGAATCATGTTATTGCAGCAGGTGACTTTATGGCATTACTACTACATTTATGGCATTACTACTTGATATGAGGTTGTTTTTTTTTACGTGAGGAAGCCCCAGTGAGTTGGATGAGGCTCTCTCTGAGAGTAATTGCTGACCTGCGGGAACAGGTATCACACACACGGAGGAAAGTGTTGATGGAGGTATTTCCATTCCAAAGATATCAGACAGGACTAACAGCCCGGCTTTTGTCCTTTTGTGAAGGAGGACAATCACAAAGATAATTCTCTTGGCTATCACATGGCAAGACTGCATGTCAGTATGTAAAATTACCTCAAGGAAAGGACTGAGCTGAAAGGTCTTCTTTTTGCTGTGTGATAGCCAATACCTGTATTTCAAAGCCTTTCTGTTAGTAAAAAGCTTCTCAAGAATATGCATTTATGTTATCTTATGTGAAAAGCTTTTTTTTTTAAGCAGTTAGCAAGAAAGTATAGAACTGGGGGGCTGGGGAAGAGAAACTACCTAACAGCATCTCTTGGCTGTGCTGAACTCCAGAAATATTGGTGCTTGGTGTGGGGGAAGAATTTAAAAATGAAACTGTTAATGATTGATGAACTCAGTACAGCATATTTGAAAATTACTACTGTACTCACTCCTAGGCTTTATTTTACTCAATTAAAAATGACTCTTTAGTTTCTACTGGCCCCACCTCTGAAATATTTCCTAATAGAAAAGTCATTATATTCTGACACCTCTGCTCTCCCTGATCATTAAGTTTTGATAATTGCATGCTTCCAGTTTTTCATTTTCCCATACTTTATGTCTCCCCTTTCCTTTGTTGTTTCTGTTGTTACGTCCTCCCTCGTGCGATACCCGAGGTTTTGTGTTTACAGAGCCTTTCATTGCTCAAAGAGAAGTTGAACGTGTTTGGAACCTGCCTCTAGGATGGTCAGGGAGGGGGCAGGTAGAGTGACACCTGCCTGATGCATCTTGGAAAGGCTTGGATGTTTGTTTGGCACAAGGTTTCAATGATTCATGGAAAACTAAGATGCTCTGTGCCAAAAGCCAAAGCAGAACTGGGGGGATTAGGAGTCCTGGGCTGCAAATGCCGGTGTTCACTGTGCTTTGGTAACTGTAATGCAAGTCTGGATTTCAGCAGAGATTTCCAGATGGTTGCGTGATTTAAACATCTTTGACCTTTACCAACATTTAATCCTTTCTTGGTTGCTTTTCTCCTTATTGTATATGGAGCTCTGTGTTTGAGAACCTTTTTTTTTCCTGTATGGCAACTTCAGTAATCTCTGACTGATTGATGAGCTCTCAGGGTCTGGAGAGAGGCAGTGCTACAAGAAAGACCATGTTATCCTGGAGTTTTGGTCAGCGGGTGAAGTGATTGAGGAGCACATTCCAACTCTTGAATAAAATTAACTAAAGTGGAGATTAATGTTCCATAGATACAGAACTGTCAATCTTGCCGAGAGTCGTGAAAACACCTTGATTAATTTTGTGGTTGAAGACCTGTGGCTTCCTCTTAAGTGGCTGGGACAACAAAATCTTCCAGGCTCAGTGTTGTAGGAAAGCAGTTCTGCAGAACCTTTCAGTTTTATTGGTATATTTTAATTTATTTCTGTCTTATAAGTTTTTTCTACATGCATATGTAAAACTTCCCCATCGCTAACTTGATTACTGCATATAATATTAATGATTTGCAGGTTGCAACCTGCTGAAAAGGCCTGAGGGCAAATCTGCTTTCCATACAGTTTCAAGTCTCCACCCATAATATGAGCATGACTTTGAAGGCTTAAGCATTTTGCATTTGTAGCACTTTTGCAACTGTTCCATTGTAAGGAGATAAATGAGGGAGGTTTCAGCTGCTTCTTTTGGGTTGTGGTAGCAGACTGTCCATAGAGGCAAGTAGGAGTGACCTTGCTGCATTTCTCACCTCTGAGATGGCTTTAGAGATGAATCCAAAAGTCCTGAAGTTGGAGGAAATTGGATTAAGCACCTCATTGTGATTTTGCCAATACAGGTCTTTAATATGATTATGTAATTCTTAATAGAATGAATGACTGTTATGTTAGTGAGCCAAACTTATACCACAGTACTGAAAACTTTTGATGTTTTTCTGAATATTTTTTTCAGGATTTCCATTTAATGAAAACAAATTTGTGGCTTGAGATCCATATTGAGTAGATGTGTGTGTCCTGGTGGCCTGTTGAGCAGCAGCAATGAACATCCCCATTATGGAGAAAAGCAAAAACTGATTAAAAATAAGAATCCAGGAAGGATATATAATACATCAACTCCTTTTCCCATGAGCAAAACCTCCTCACCCTCACCTTGGCAGCATTGGAAGGAAAATTTACTTCCTACCTTTGTTGCACAAATGGTTGGATGAACCATTAGAGCCAGGCAAACCAGTATTGAGGCTTCTTCAGCAAGTAATTCCCAGACTGTGTTTTGCTACAAACCCTGTCTGCTTCCACAGGTACCTCTCTGGAGTCACAGATGGCCATTTCAGAAACTGTTGCCTTTGTAATTTTGTCCTTGACAACACCATCTTTACCTCTCCATTCTGCCTTCTAAGCAGAAGGGCCACTTCTTGACATGCCCTCCTTGTAGATACACTCCCATCTTGCTTACAGCAGGCTCACAGTGAAAGAAGGCATTTCTCACCAGATGGAGAATGCTGCCTTGCTTTCAATGATTGATTTTTTTTTTAAGTTAGTGGTAAAGGTTTGGTCTAAGTTGCCTGTGGATCAGTTCAACACCAAGGAAATGGTCACACTTTTAATCACTTTGTCTTTAAATCAAGGTTAAGGCTTTCTTAGGCAGGAAGCCTTAATTAAAAGGTGAACTGTAGGGTTTGGTTCTGTTCAGCTGCAGAGGAGAGGACAATTCCTGCAGCTGCAGGAGCCAACTTTCTAAGTTTTCTACTTTGCTTAGCCTGTCAGTTTATAGCAGTCCTGTCTGTCTGATCCTCTCCTCTGAAGTGTGTAACATTGCCAGTTGAGCTCTGGATGACAGTAATTACATGCTGTTGATAGACAGTTAAATGATTTAGATCATCTTCCTCAGATCCTGAAGGCCAATATGGGGTTTTTTTGTTGTTGTTGTTGGTTGGTTGGTCTGTGTGTGTTGGCCTGCCAGGATTTAGTGCCTTCTGAAGTGATTTGCAAAGTGGGTTTTCTGGTCTTTAGCTCACACCAGTTGGAAGGGGAGGGGTAAATGAGCCCCAGCTTTGTCTGCTGAATCAGTTTTGGATGTGTGTGTCAATATTAGTGCCAATATTAGTAAGCATTGCTATCACAGAAGATAGAGGTTAAGAACAGAATTTACTCATCGTATTCCTAAATAAGCACATCAAACACAATCTGCTGTATCGCCAGAGCTGTTTGTGTTAGCTAAGGGCAATACCCAATGTCTGATAATAGCACTGGTGCAACCAAATGGAAAACACGGGTATCTCACTGCTCCTAGGAAATGTCAGAATTGTTTGCTGTATTCTCAGCATGTTAAGATTATAATTAATTTATTTCTAAATTATTTTTTCTCTCCATTGGATTAGCAGAAGATTCAGTAAATGGCATTGATAGTAATCCAGGGGTGCTTTCCGAACTAGAAAGATGACGTCTGTTAGGCTGCTGGTCAGGAGATGGGATATCTCATCTATGGTAGAACCAAACTGGCTCTGGTTTGCTGGCTGATAATTCTGTAATCATAGCTGAGACATTCCAGGGGTGACTGGCTGGCATGGTGCTTGGTTGGTGAGTGGGTATTCCAGCTGTGAGGAACCAGCCTCAGGGATCAACCTGATGGAGTCAGCCCCTAGTGAATGCAAGGGGAGCTGCTGTGCTGTTCAGCTGCAGAGCTAAAAGGAGAAATATACAGCCCTCCTTCAGGCACAATCCTCTCTGGAGATAGTCCTCTCTCCACTGCTCACTGCAGACCACCTGTAGAGGCTTGTTTTCTTTAATTTTTATTTATTATTTTCTCCCAAAGCCTGTGTCCTGTCCGGACACTGCACCTGTACTTGCTTTTTGTTCCAAAGGTAAGAGTATTCTGGCACCTTTCCAGTATCTAAAATATAACTCTCCTTGAGAATCTGCTACACAGGGTGATAAAATAAAATCTTATTTTACTTTCCCACCTTTCAGATGCTGTCCCACACAGTCCTCAGTCCTGGTGTACCTCTTAGTTGTGGCTAGGTTGAGATGCACTTGGTAGCACTTTGCTAAATGAAAAGTCCCACTAATTTGGACAGAAAGGGTATTTGTCAAGGTGTGGATCTGAAAGAGCCATGGAAAAGACCATTTATAAATAGGGGAGAGCAATTAAGCAACTCAGACAATCTGTGTCTCCTTATGTCTGTGCAGAGTGTGTGCTTTGAGCAGTGTCCTCGGGTGTTATGGAATGCCTGGGGAAGGTCACTATGACATCCCTTCCCATGAAGGGTGAAATGTCACAGCCACGTTTGTGGTTGGAGCGGGGCAGGTGGGTTGTGGAGGTGCCCGGTCTTTCTGCTCAAATTCCTCCTCTGGAGATTACTTAACTTGTATGACTTGCCCTTTCTGTGCCTGTACCCGAAAGTTGTGTTCAGATGCTGAAATTTCCGCGGGATATAACCCCCTTGTGGCAGACAGGGGAGCTCAAAGAGGTCACCAGGGTAGTGGGCAAAGGTGAGGCAGACAGGCAGTGCCTCCGTGGGGAGCAGGCATAGGGAGCAGCGGGGTGGGCTGCTCAGCTGAGGGTCAGTGTTTGATGGGGAATTGGCAGCCCTGAGGTAGAAAACAAGAAGGAGAGTGTGTGGGTAGGTGTTGGAAGAGGAGGAAGAGGGGAAGGAGTGGGGGCACATGCTAGAAGGGAAGGTGTGTGACAGAGAGGCGGCCAGGCAGGGGTGCAACGAGAGCTGAAGAGCCCTGACAGGGGGAGCGAGCCCAGGCAGGTTCGTGGCAGGGAAGTGGCTCGGGGTAAGGCGAGGAGCGAGGGCGTGCGGAGGGCAGGCAGTATTTAGCAGGGGAAGTGGGCAGGTGACCGTGCAAGGTGTTTTAGGCAGGTGGGTGTTCCCGAGGAAGTGGGCGCGGGGCCGGAGGAGGGGACGCGGGCACGGGCTGCGAGGGGCTGCCCCGGGGGCGGGAGGCGGCCCCGCCCGGGCCCTGGGGCAGCCCAGGGGCCGCGGTTCCCGGCAGGGCAGCGAGGGGCGGGCGGCTGCCGCTCCGATAAAGCGGCGGGCGGCGGGCGGCGCGGGCAGAGCGCAGCGGCTGCGGCGGCAGAGATGGGGATGCTCAGCCTGCCCGGCTTTCTGTCCTGCGGGAAGAAGAAGGTGAGGCGGCGAGGGAGGCTGGCCGGAGGCTCCCGGGCAGGTGGGGTGCGGAGGCACCTGGGCAGGTGTGCGAGAATGTAGGCGAGTGTGGCTGCACCCGGGCAGGTGGGTTGTGGAGGTGCCCCGGTGGGCATAGCGGCACTCGGGCAAGCAGGGCGCAGGTACGTCGGCAGCTGAGGGCAGGTATGAAGTTGTCTGGGCAGGCGAGATCCGAATAGGTAGTGGAAGGTAAAGTGGGATGAGTTCCTTGGCAGATGTGCAAGGCACTAGGACAGGTGTTTTTTAAAGGGGGCATACAGGTACGTGCTGATGTGAACATCTGAACAAGTATGGGGGCATCTGCAGGGGCAGAATACAGGAGTCTCCTGGAGCTGATAGCACAAAGGAGTAAGGCAGGAGTAAGGCAAAATTGTGGAGGTGTTTGGGCTCTCTGGTGGCACCCTCTCTCACAGGTCTGTGCTGTCCTGCCAGGGGCCAGGTGGAGTGGCAGCCAAAAAACTGACTCTGCCCGTCCTGTCTGGCTGGTCAGCTATCCCAAGGTGCGTCTCTGGACAGAGAAATGATGATATGATTGCCCTTCTTGCCTGGTGGGTGTCACAAGCCTTCCCTCTTCTCTTCAAAGGACTTCAGTTTGTCATATGAAGGAGATCCCAGCTGCACCGATGAGAATGCGGAGCGTGGCAACTGGGCAAACAAAAGCGAATACCTGCTGTCCTTGGTGGGCTATGCCGTGGGCCTGGGCAACGTCTGGCGCTTTCCCTACCTCGCCTACCAGAATGGAGGAGGTACCTGTGCTGAACAGCAGGGTCACAGGGTGGGCACACCTTGCCGTCCGCAGGACAGAGGAGGGCCAGGTCCAAGGGCCAGCTCCGAGGCTGGGCATGTTCTGTCAAAGCTGGATGTGAGCTCCATCACCCTGGGAACTGGGATAGAGCCTGCTCATGGGAAAGGGCACTAAGAGGCACCTGTGTGCTTTTTGGGTACCAGCTGAGAAGGGAAATAGTAGTTAGTTTGAGTTGCAAATTTCTACCTGAGAATTCCATCTTCGGAATTACTCATAAACAACATGTACCTTTTTGTCCATGTGCCAATATCTTCTACTTGTCTAAATAGCTGCTCTCCCTCCCCAGTGCTTACCCTCTGGTAAGTTTATGTTATATACCATACCTGGCATGTTTATGGAGAACAGTGGAATCCCCTCTGCACCTTTGTTTTTCCATGCAAACAGTCTAAGCTGGAATAATTATCTCAGCTCAATAATTACCCAGATCAAACACTTGGGAAGTGTGAGACAGAGAGAGCCTCTACCTGCTTACACAATGAACTAGTGGCTAAGCCAAGCAGAGGCACTGGTTTCCTTGGATTGTATTCCAGAGCTTTATCTATTTGCCAAGCTACCCCTGGTAATTAAAGGCTGTGTAAGTAGTAACTGCAGAGAACTTGCTTATATGTACCTATTTGCTCTGCCTAACTGTTGTTGAAGTAAAATTCTGGGTTGTAAAGGCAGTACAGCCCACACAGCTGCACATGGAACATAAGGAGGCATTCCCAGTACAGAATTTTTATTGGAGTGAGATGGGCTGGTTTGCATTACTTGAAGTTTTGTTGAAGAAAATTGTGAAAACAAAATAAGTTGTGACGTCAGCCCTTGGACTAGATCTTTTTTTTTCATCTGCTGCAGCAGAGACTTTGCATTTAAAGCATATTTGTGCTGTTGCTTGCATCCTTTTCTGTGCTTCTTGCCCATGATTGATAAAGACAACTGTTACATCCTTGTTTTGAAACAGAGGAGTAATCCAGTTAATTCTGTGGGACAATTTACTTCCTGAAATTACATCAGGTATTTGCAGTTCCTTGCAGAACTGGGTCCTTGATTGCTTTAAATTCACTGAGAGTGATGAGGACAGATTCCTGCAGGGCTATCGTGTCGTGTTTATGAAACTCGTGCTCTCGCTTTCCCTGTCTTCTGTGCACACACAAAGAAGTGCCAGTCCCTTTCACAGAACAAGGTGCTCACTGATATCAGGTTAACATGCTCTTTTAAATGGACTTGAACAAGAGCCATCCTGAGATGTTGTTTGACACAGGACTCAGCCAACCATAGAAAATAATCTTCATGCTTTGATGTCCAGTAACTGCTTAACAGGCAGTTGCAAAACACAGCTGAGCACACACAGGAATGGTTCTGTTCTTCTTTAAATTAAAAGTTGGAAGATTAAATAGAAAGGAGCAGGAGTGAAAGGAGGAGTATAAAATGTCATAAAACTGTGGTGAATGCTGAAAGATGCATTGTTTTCTCTGTGTGTGTGATTATGCTTTTCCCCCCATTTTTTATCTCCTCTCAGGTGCTTTTCTAATCCCCTACACCATCATGCTGGCGTTAGCTGGCTTGCCCTTATTTTTCATGGAATGTTCCCTTGGGCAGTTTGCCAGTCTAGGGCCAGTTTCCGCCTGGAGAATGCTACCATTGTTTCAAGGTTGGTTTTCTTATCTTTCCTTTTATTCTAATAATAAACTGTTGTGAATTAATGATTTCTTAATGAAGTTACTAATTCTGAGACACCGATATCTGTGTTGTGACTATTCCCAATGTTACAGGGTCAGTGTTCTGCACCCAGGTATATACTTCCTCATTATTCAGTTAATAAACAGATGCTGAGTAAAGATTCCCCCAAAAAGGGTCTTGGTTATGAAAGGTTTTATCAGAGATTCTTGTGCTCAGCAGCACATCACTCTCACTCCAGCTGTCCAGGCAGAAGGAAATATCTCTGTTTTGCTGTGTGAGGGAAAAACTCAGTAAAACAACTGGTGTAATGTGTGCAACAGGTTGAAACTAAACTTCAGAAATTGACTTTATCACTGGTTTTTTATGCTTCACATCCAGTGTAGCTTGCAAGGCAATTGTGTGTTGGATGGGTTAATTCTGCATTTGGCTGCCAGTGTGGGCACAGGCACACTGGTCTGGGTGCTCTGTGCAATATTGTGCACAATCACCCAGCAGCTGCCTTGGGAGTCATCTGCTGGTGAGATAAAATAGCCTAGACTCTGGCTTTGTAAAGTGGGGTGCTTCTTGAGATAAGAGAAACCGTTGCATGCTGTAGTGGTAGTTTGAGTTTGTAGTGAGGGTTTGTATTTCAAACACTCTCATAGGGAGATTTGTTTGGAAACAATTAACCACGTGCTTTACTCATGCCTGTCCATCCTGGCCCTGTACCATGGGTGTAAAGGACTCTGCAATGATTTTGCTTGTCTTAATCTACCAGAGGAGTTAACGTAGGAACGAGGAAGTTTCCTTCTGATGCAACAAGAATTTGCTTGTCAACTACAGAAACTGGCTGCCCCAACATTTACTTTTTTTGCCAGTCTCTGTTCTGCTGCACAAGAAACTTCCATGAAAGCAGTGTGTCTATCTTAAAGCAAAAGGTTTTAAACACAGCATATATTTTATATATCTGTAAAGAGAGAAACTTTATATATCGTTTCTAAGATGACCGGTACAGTTTGTCAGGCTTTTCCAAACTCACAGAACAAAACTGATTTTAACAAGGGGGAGAACAGTAATATTTACAAGATTTACTATAGTTTAAAGCATTCATTACAGTGGAATCTTTAAAACGGCTTGGCCAGTCCTAGTACAGTTTGTTTTATTTTACTAAATTTCCCTCTGAATGGGGAGAGAACAAAATACTGAATTTCTCCTTTAGACTTTGTAAATAGTCCATTTTTCTATGGGCCTGATTCAAATTCTGTTTCAAAAGCATGTTTGAGATGGTCAGTTTGGATCATATCCATCATTTAATGGGTTTAAAATGTCGCTGTTTGTTTGCTGTTAAAAAATATTTTAAAACCAAACAAAAACCAACTTCAACTTCTTCCCAAGTAGCCTTTTAAAAGTCAAGTGAAGGCTATTTGTTTTGGCGGGAGGAGGGGTTTTGCAACCCGAGTTTGAGGTGGTTAAGATATTTTGTGTTTCTCTTTCCTAGGAGTGGGCATCACAATGGTCGTCCTCTCAACACTTGTGACTATCTACTACAATGTTATCATTGCTTATGCACTCTACTATTTATTTGCCTCATTTCAAAAAGTGCTGCCGTGGTCAGAATGCTTTTCCTGGGCAGATGAACTCTGCAGCAAGACACGAATAGGTACCATACTTTCCAGACAGAGTTTAATATTATTGTTTTTGGTAATTGGGCTGCTTTCTGGGTGAAAGTACAGGATCAAGACAGCTACCCATGGCTTCAAAAGTCCTTCCTGGAGTTTTGCATCTGAACATAGAGGAGTGATGCTTATCCACTTTGCCACCAGTTCTGGATGCTTGGGAAATCTATAGAGAACTGGGCTGAAATCACTTTGTTGGATCCTTTTTTTTTTTTCCCTTTTAAACCTCAGCTTTTTTCTAGTACATACATTTCCAATCACTTGAAATACTGCATTCCCATTTCATCAGGCTTTGTGGCAAAAAATACCTTCCATGAGACAAACTACTGCAGTAGTTTTTATCGAGGTCTTTTCATTACTCCTTGCCTCCTCTGTGGCTATGGTAATCCTGGGCACCACTGAGGCGCTGGTTTCACTCTTCATTAACTCTTCAGAATGTATCTCCACACCATTGCTGTGTTTCACAGCACATGTAGGGCCTAAACACTTATCTCACCAGTTTCTGTATCAGACCAGTTTAAGGCAAAAGGTGAAGTTGGTGAGGTAATTACCAGTTAGCAGCTGGAAATGTGCTTGCCTGGTAACCAGTGATTATTGAAATAACAAGGACAAGATGAGGATGGATTATATTGTTTACAGTATTAATGTAAATATGTCTCAACCATATATCTGAAAATATCTTCTAAGAGGCCTTATGTAACAAAAAGTTGATGACTATTTATTGGCAAAACAAAAAAGATTTCAGCACCTAATTTGTAAGTTTTGGGGGAACACAAAACTGAACTGAAGAAGCTGTCCTGAAATAGGCTTCAACAAGAATTTCCAGTAAATGCTGATACATATGCTGATAAAGTGTTTTTTATTGTATGTTCTGGCAAAAAATTCCCAACCCTAGTTTCCATTCCTCCAACTCTGCTCCAAGGAAAATATTTAAAGTGTTCTGACAAGCCCTCTGCCACAATAAAATGAATATCAGATACCAGATGATCCATGTGTCACCTTGGTTCGGGACAAAGGTTTTCACAGAGTAACCAAGGCTACAATTTTAACTATGCTCTGATTTGATTTTTATAAGTATTCTTGAGGATAAGTAAAACGTGGTGAGCACACCAGATTCTTGGTGTTTTGATTTACAGTCAAGTAGCGAAATCACAGCTGCAAGTGACATTTCAGGTTTGTTTCCAAATATTGTTAGCAGGCAAACTGAAGCTGTAATTGCTTAGGAAACACATCTGCTGTATCGGTCTGATTTTTTTAATAATAGTCATCCCAGTATTAATAATTAATTTTTCTTGATTTCAGTAAATGACTGCAACACAACCTTCCATGGGGATATCATTCGTGCAAACTACTCATTTGTCACGGCCAACAATCTCACATGTATAAATGGCACCATAAGCTACAAACCAGTGCAATTTCCCAGTGAGCAATACTGGAAGTAAGTAAATACTTTAAAGAAATTACTGAAAAAATACCTTTTTATGCATTGTGGTTTTGGATGTACCTTTTATTTTTGTCTTATCTTGCAGTCCAGAAAAAATATTGTCAAGGGACATGGGCATGCAAATCTCTAGAGAGGGGACTTAAAATTTAATTGATAAGTTTTGCTTTTTTAAGAGAAATTATGTATAGAAAGAGAAGCAAGTGAGTCAACCTTTAACCAATTGAAAAATACTCCCATTTATAGCAGTCTTCTTCTCTGGAGTCCTGGTAGGCACTACTTGGCATCTTTATACATAGCATATACTTTTCTTTTTCTCAGGAGTTACTGTGTGAAATATATTCACCTTATTCTGAATCTGGGCCTGTTTTAAAATTGCCATTTCTTTATTGCCCCATGGTCTCAATTTGCCTCGTGTTCACTGGGTTCCTGGAAACTGATTCTTTTGGGCTCTTCTTTTCCTGTCAGAATTTCATGATTAACATAGAATATCTTAGGTGGGTCTTACAGGAGATGTATGGAGAGATGAGAGCTGGTAGGCTTCAAAAAGAAGGAAAAATTGCAGTTAAATACACAGTTTCTCATTGCCAATCATGCAATTCTAACTGCACGCTCTTGGAAGAGGCTGCAGAGTCTTGTAATAGCCTCACACAGCAGCTCATTTTTTCTGGAGAAGTAGCTGAAGAGGAGTGTGTGAGGTTTGTGTGCTGCTGCCATCCCCTCCTCACGGGAGCATCGTGTGCTTTCAGCAAAGTGGCTCTGCAGCGCTCGAGTGGGCTGGACGAGACCGGCAGGATCGTCTGGTACCTGGCTCTCTGCCTCCTCCTCGCCTGGATAATTGTTGCAGCTGCCCTGTATAAAGGAATCAAATCTTCTGGAAAGGTATGTTAGGAAGACCAAGGAGATGACTTTTGGCCTGATTCTGCCCTCCCAATGTCAGTTGGACCCAGGGAAGTTTAGCACAAGGCAGGATGCAGTCCTAACACACCCCCCTCTGCTGGGCTCAGCATTTGGCTTCCCTCCTGCTCCTCAGCTGCATAACTGTTACATAAAATATGAGTAAGGTGCTGATTACACAGCCATTACTTCACTCTTGGGCCTCCACTCCACTGGGCTGCCCTGTATTTTGGAATCTTGCTGTTGTGCCAGTGATTCCAGCTGAGTTTTAGCCGTTGCCTGGGCTGTGTGATGGAAGCGTGTGCGTGATGGCACACATGGGCACACGCCCTGGGAACACCCGGTGATTATTTTGTACTTCCAGTCTGGTTGAGATGGTTGGACCATACAGGTCAGGTGCTGTGAACAGGTGTGTGTGTGCAGGTTTCTGGCAGATTGTGAAATGTTGTTTGTTCCCAAGAGTTGAGATTAGTTGTAGGGACAAGGTACTTAGATACTTGTTTTCAGAATCTGTCTCTGCTGAGCTCCCATTTCCACAAGCTGCAGCATGGTTTTCTGGAGTTTTTCTTGGGCTAGGCTGACTTCAGGCAGGCTGAACTTCATCCTTCCTCACCTGAGACCCTTTTCTTGGTTTTGTTTCTTCCTCCTCATACTCATTTCTCACCTTTGTGTTGCATCTCCATCATTTACATCTTCAGTCTCAGTTGCCTTTGCTCTTTTGTTCACCTTCTCTGCACAGATGTTTTTTCCCCCCTGTTCCTTCTGTCATTGTGCCTTTCTTTGGTTCCTTGCTGCCTCCTTTCCTCCGCTCAGTGTGATGTCTCCTCCTGTTTTGATTTCTATTTGGAGCTTTCTGTCCTTGTTTCAGTGCTTTGGGTTGGAGTGTCTGTTCTTTCCCAGCCTCAATTATTTGGCTGCATGGCTCTTCTTAATCTCATGTTCTTTGGGTTCCTGGCAGTTGCTCTTTCTGTTGTAATTTTTTTTCTGGCACAAAGACAATTTTCTTTGGAGAGTAAGGTGAGACTTGGAAGAATCTAGCTGGGCAGGAGCAAGACAGATGAAAGGCAGAGAGAATTGTTCTAGGCAAGCATGAAGGAAGTCTTTGGAAATGTCAGACTCACCACACAATGGCACAATGCTCTGGCTTGGTGGAGCCAACAGTCCTGGGTCAATTACCTGTCTGAATAACACTGAAACTAAGACTCAAGAAACCAGAGTATTGTTGAACATAGCCTGTGTGACAATAACTGTACTACTGGCCTTGGTCCCATTGTGCTAGTACAACAGAATAGAACTGTGTCTGAGAGAACCTAAAAGTCCTTTCTCCAGCAAAGAAAGCTTCCAGAGCAGTGACTTTTAAAAATAATTTTTGTTTTGGTTTTTTTTGAGGGATGGTCGGGGGGAGTAGCAGGGAGCTCATCAGGAGATAATTCCACCCTGGTCGCCTAGTTTTTCCTGGCTTTCAGCTTGCACTTGCTAGAAGCACTGCCTAGCAAGAGATGTCTGAGCTAGCTGAATCCAGACCTACAGCAGTAAATCATGCCAGAAAAATGTATTTCTGAAACTGGTCAAGTGCTATCTCAAAAGTGGATGTGTGGCTTGGGCCTTCTGCTTCTGCTGGAATGCAGCTCCAGAACCGGCTAAGCCAGACGGTTTGGTGGTTGGCATGTGTTCATTTCTCTGGTTGCCTGTTTTTCTTTTGTACCAGCAGACCTTAGCCTAAAGCCTGTCCAGTCTTCCTACATGAAGGTCTGTGGATCCCCTCACACCTAATGTGTGTCCCTGCCATCTTTCTGCAGGTTGTCTACTTTACTGCACTCTTCCCATATGTCATCCTGCTCATCCTGCTGGTGCGAGGTGCCACCCTGGAAGGTGCTTTGGATGGCATAGAGTTCTACATTGGGAAGGAGTCCAACATCACCAAGCTGATGGAGGCAGAGGTGAGAGGAAGTTCAGCCCCAGAAGTGTGACACACTTTTCTGGTTATGTGGCTTTCTTCTTTTTTATCCAGTCAGGTACTTCAGGTCCTGCCCTGTGTTTTGTATCAGCAGCTGGTTGTGTAAAAAGTCCAAGCCCCTATTCCAGCTACTCTCAAATTGAAAGGCAGTCACCTCCTTCCCCCTCCCTGCCACACCAGTGATGAGAACTGTTCTATTGCTTCTAAACAGTTCTTGCGGATCATGCTGGAGTTTAATCTTAGCAAGATCTGCTGACAAAGCTCTTGCTGATAATTTTAAAGGACTTTATCATAAGGCTGAAGGGATCCCTGAGTTTGAAATTCAGGCCATGCCTTGCCTGGGAAATTACCTTGGGTAATTAGGTGGACCAGGAAGGGCACCTCATGCAAAGAAAGCCAGAACCTTCTTTGTTCTGGCTTATGCCAATATTATTGCAGTTTTATCAAAAGCAACCATTAGGTGTGATATTTATTTGTGGTATTTATGAGAGTGCTTGGCACTAGCTGAGGGGCTACATCAGAGGCAGGAGTGGTTTGTTTGGGTCACACAAGTGAGAGGGTACATGGAAGTTCTCACTCCTGCAGCCAGTCCTGGTTGTCCTTATTTATTGTCTCTGTGCCAAGATTCATATCTCAGCAATTCACCTATGTGAACAAATCTAATCTTTTCTTCAGGGTTAGCCCACTACAATTTAAGTATTTGGCAACATACTTGGGATGTGACCTTTAGACACCATAGAGATACTGTGTGATTGAGACTGCAAGGTCACCAGCATGCTATATTCTATCCTCCCTAAAATTCATATGAAATAGAATTAGATACACAGGCCAAATGAAAAAAAATACCCTTGAGCTTCAATGGTGGACAGACTTCAATGTTTATGATAAATACTATAAGTAATACAGCAATTCTCATGTTCTTTTTTTTTTTTTTTTTTGGCAGGTTTGGAAAGATGCAGCCACCCAGATATTTTTCTCCCTGTCTACAGCATGGGGCGGGCTTGTTGCTTTGTCTTCATACAACAAGTTCCACAACAACTGCTACGCAGATGCCATTCTAGTTTGTGTGACCAACTGTGCCACCAGTGTATTTGCTGGGTTTGCAATATTCTCCATCCTGGGACATATGGCATTTGTGTCTCAGAGGCCTGTCTCAGAGGTGGTGGACTCAGGTAGGCTGATGGTCACACTGTTGGTATTGGGACTTGCGTTGGCCAAGGCACCACAATAACATCCTTCTCTCCACTACTTTCCAGGGTTTGACCTGGCCTTTGTAGCCTACCCAGAGGCTCTCTCCCAGTTACCAGTTTCTCCTCTGTGGTCCTCCTTGTTTTTCTTCATGCTTGTGCTTTTGGGCCTTGACTCCCAGTTTGCCATTGTAGGTAAGTGGGGTTTTAAGTGACTCATGTCTTTTCAAATGACCATTGCCTTTCTTAATTATCCTGCTCAAGCTCACTTCTTCTTCCTTTACAGAAACACTTACAACCACCATTCAAGATATAAATCCCAGCATAATGAAAAAATTAAGAGGACCTATAACCCTGGGTGTATGTGCAGTATTGTTTTTACTTGGGCTTATCTGTGTTACTCAGGTAAGAAATTAAATTTTTTTGGTAGTGAGTTTAGTTATGCTGCAAGTGATGAACTCAAATCAAAATACCCTTTCCAACTGTTGCTGTCTTTGTGGATAAATCTTAGAGACCCTTGAATTTTGACAGCGTGCCTGAACACACAAGCAAGCAATTCCCAGGGAAAGCTTGAAGAACCTAAGGTTTTCTGCGATTATTGAACTGAGACATGCTTTTAAATAGAAGGCTTTTGCAGAGCCTGTGAATGATCAGCCTGATTTATGGTTCCTCGGTTCAGGAATTTATTTGTGTAATCACAAGTATATGCATAGAACATGTCCGCAGCACAGTGGGTACTGCTAATAAATGCTGATGGGATCTTTTTGTTCAGAACTCACTACCAAGGAGGACAGGAATTAAGGAATGGCCTAGCCATGTAATAAAAACCCACTAGCTCGTGAGCATTTGTAGATTGCATGGTTACTTCTCCTGCATATGTATACTTATATAAATAGATACACAGAAAAGAAATTTTAAGTATACTGTGTAAAATTTCTTGAGGCAATTGCTTTTAAGGGCATAAAGGTTCACTGCTATTACTCCATCTAGAAATGCAGATTTATGTGTGTAATTAGACTGAGAATGTGAAGGAGGTAATTGTGGTGAGTAGACATTTGTATGGTCAAGAAAAGTACATAAGTCATTAAACAGGGTGGTGGGGAAGCTTGCAAGGGATTCAATCACAAGAGTGTGGAATGGCTCAGAGATTGTTTCCTGCTTTGTATCCTGCTATTGCATGCTGGTGTTCAAAGCTGTGGTTAACCCCATGGAGAAGTCAGGCATGTAGGAGGATTGAAGCCTCCCAGAACTGATAACTGGTATAGCTGTTGCTGTAATTCAGTATAAAAACTTCAGCCCCAAATTTATTCCTGTAAGCTCCAAATTTAAATCTTGCTCTCAGCTGCTTATATATGCTCTATATATGCATAGATCTTGGTTTTAGCATCTATAGTATTTTGTTAGATGTGCTTTTCAACTTTACATAGAGGGTTTAAAGAAAATAATATTCACAAATCTGTGCTTGACCTGGAGAACTGTGAACTTAAAAACTCAGAGTCATGATTAGTTAAATTGTCTTGAACAAATGCATTTTATTTGTATGTTACTACTCAAATTTTAACCTCTAATGTTTGTCCTGCAGGCAGGAATTTACTGGGTTAACCTAATAGATCACTTCTGTGCTGGATGGGGACTCCTCATTTCAGGTGCCCTGGAGATAATAGGCATCGTCTACATTTATGGTAAATTATTTGCATTGAAAATACATTAATTAAACTAAGCAATCCCAGGAGCAGTGTATATCATGGAGTCACAGTATGGTTTTGGGGTGGAAGGAACTTGAAAAATCATCCTGTTTCAAGCCCCTGTCATGGGCAGGGACACCTTCCAATAGACCAGGTTTCTCAAAGCCCCATCCAGCCTGGCCTTGAGCAGTGCCAGGGATATAAAATACTAATTATTAAAATAAAGAATTTATAAGTTAACCATCTGAATAATAATATGATTTTAAAAAACCCTTTAATGCAGAACTGGAGAAACTGTCCTTGATTATTGCTTTTCTTTGATCACTTTTGAGAAACCCCACCTGCAAGGGAGGTACCTGCTTTACAGTGAGTCCCATGATTGTCTTCCAACAGGAGGAAAAAGGTTCATTGAAGACATTGAAATGATGATTGGAAAGAAGAGCAATTCATTCTGGGTGTGGTGGAAAATATGCTGGTTTTTCGTCACTCCTGTGCTGTTAATAGTGAGTGCACATGACTGGATTGTATTAGTGTGACAGAATTTAGTAACTTAATATTGAAGAGGTTTCTTTGTGAAGATTCAGGGCTGACTGCCCAGGCTCTGTGCATAAAGATGGGGCATAGCTGTGCCAGTGAAGTGAACTATGGCCTGTCTCTGCTTTCTGATACACTGCCTCCTCTTTTGATCCACTCCAGGAGAGGCTGGGGCTTGAGATCAGTAACTAGAGAGCTGGGTCTACACTCCCAAGGACTAACACAGGGCAACTAGATCCTCTGCCTTGGCAGTTGGATTATCTTAATTTTAGACTGAGATTGGTTTGAAAACCTTTTGAGGGAAATCCCATTTTTGGGTCAGATTTTCTGCTGTTCTCCTGTCTAACTGAGACCTTTAAATGTCCTGTTGAATGTTTGGTTTTTGTTAAACCTTTACTTCCAATTGTGAGTGTAGATGGTTGGATTATGTTACTATGACAGAATTTATTAACATTCCCAATCCAGGAACAGTGGCAAGTCACTCTGGCCAGTACATTACCTGTAATCTGCCCAGACTATAGTTTAGAAAATGCTGCTTAAAACTATCAAATTTCTGAAGCAATATTTGCCAGTTTCTAATCTTAGATTCTTTCCTGTATTCCTGTAAATAATGGAATACAGGAATGCATAAAACATATAGAGAAGGGTACTGGGCTCAGCCAGCAATACATATATTATCCAACATAAGATTTAAAGAGAACCCAGAGATCAAGTCATGTTCAAACACAAATATACTTAGTGCATCTCAGCACTGGTGTCATTTTTCAGTCCTGGCCTTCAGTCTGAACACCAAATCCTGCACAACTGTTCTCATACTCAGAAAACAAGAGGGAACTGTGCAGAACTTGTAGACAACCCTTCTTTTTATTAAACCAACTTGGAAGCAGTGCAAATTCAATGTTGTTGGAAACCTGCTTTTCTCTTATTGTTTTTGCCATTTTTTCTAGGCTATTTTGGTCTGGTCTTTGACCACATTTTCAAATCCCACTTATGGCTCAGTGATATACCCAGCCTGGGGAAACATTCTTGGCTGGTGCATGATCATCTTCAGCATCATGTGGATTCCTATTGTTGCTATTGTAAAAATACTTAAAGCTGAAGGAAACCTTCTTGAGGTAAGTGCAAAAAACCCCACTGATATAGCCTCAAATCTGAATTTCTTTGGTATTATCAGGACCACCTGTGCTTTTTTCTCCAACACATCTACTACTTTGACATGTTTTTCAAATGGATTTTTAGACCAAAGCATTATCTCTGGTAGTTGCATCAAAGGTGCATCTACCCTACCATGTTCTGATAAAAAGATAAAGTCTAATTCTTTGGGAGTGCACACACACCATTTGAGAGAGATTTTTCATCAGTTCTGTTGCTATTCCAGCTTCTTTAAATTCTCTGAAGAATTTCTATTGCTTTCTATCCCCATATAATTTTCTGGAGTTTTGCCTCCCATTCCTCACAGAAGCAAGTGACAGATCTGAGATATTCTGCTCTTGGCAAGCTTTCCCAAACAGTTGTGTTGGTCACAGCTTTCCCTGTTCTTTGACCTCAGTGCCCAGAACCCACCAACCCCAAAGATACTCGGAACGATTTTAAACAACTTCGGCGATTCGCCATTTGTTGAGTTGCGGCGCATGTCTAGAGCTATAATTTTACTGAATTTTAAAAGAAGCCTGGACTAAAGGAAGACATTAAATGCCTGTTGGTTTTGCTTTGCAGCGCATTGCCAGCTGCTGCCGGCCTGCAGCAAACTGGGGCCCCTACCTGAAGCGTCACCGAGGGGAGCGGTACAGCCACATGGTGGACCCCAAGGACAAGGAGCACGAGATTCCCACTGTGTCTGCCATCGTATACAAGCGACGTTGAGATGGCTGTTTGGATGACTGTTTTTTAGTATATATATGTGGGTTTTGTTTTTTAATATTGGAAAGGTACTAGCAAAAAAAAAAAAAAAAGAAAAAAGGCAAATCAACAGCTCTGCCTCTTTAATATCCAGCCCCCAAATGAAAGTGATTTGTATTATTTATTTTTAGTGTTTTAGTCTTTGGGGAGGAACACATCAATTAGGCACTGAGATCTCACCAGGTGTGTAGGTTGAGAGGGCAGGATAATCCATTGCAGGCTCCCCAGGCTGCTGGACTGGGCATGATTAACCCCATCCAACTGGTATCCAGCTGGACTGCAGATCCAGGTGTGGGGGAGAGTAAAGATATTCTGGTGCTCCCAGCTGGAGCCCAAAGGTGCTCTGTGTGTGTGTGTGTGTGTGTGTGTGTGTGTATGCCCCGAGGTGCAGCTGCTGCCTTCTGCTGTGCTCTGCCACCCCAGGGGTGTGCAGTCAGCAGAGGGGAATGGTGTGCTGCTGCCTGGCACTGAGGCTCAGGGAACATGGATAATTCTTCTCTGTCTAAGCCTTGCTCAGTGTGAGCTGCTCAGGGTTTGATGTTGAGTATGCTCTGTGTGTGTGTTGTCTAAACAAATACATATATTGAGTGGCAAAAAATTGCCATCACAGGAAATAAGGTTTAAACGTGGTGAAAAGCAGGCTGCTTTCTATTTCTCATTATTCCCCTTGGGATCCCTAAAGAGCTATCTTCTCTGTCATGCCCTGTGCTCAGCCCTCATCTGTCTTTAATTGGAAAACCTCATGTTTCCATATTTTGTCATTAGGCTCTGCAGAATGGAAGCGTAACCATTGAATTCTGGTTTGTCTGCTCTCCTATTTTCATCAATGCTTTACCTATCAGGTTGTTTTCTGCTTCTTTCACTCAGATTTGGGTTTTGCCTTCCAAAGGAGACCCAAAGTGCTTTTCTAAAAGATTCAAACAGTGTTATGGTAGGGCCCAAAGAAGCAGAACTTAAAGGGAAGGTTACAACTTCGTTGTAGTGCTGTTATTCCAAAATTTGCTGAAATAATGAGATTAATGAAAAGTTATTAAGTTTGTAATGTATTTGGGAACACAGACTTGAGCATCGACATAGGCAGGAAGGGTTTGGGTGAAGAGAAACTGACTTGTAATACAAGTGAACCCAGGTAAAGGGGGGAAAAAAGACTGAGGAGAGAATTAATACATTTGGTGTGCTGAGGAACATCTCTCACTGTGATAATGGTTCCTGGGCAACAAAGCAGCAGGGTGTTCAGCTGTCACTTCCTCTCAGGGCTCTGTCACTTTTTCTGGACATGAAGGAGTGTGGATAGTGGCTTTCTTGCTCAAGCATCATACCTTGGTTTATGTTTTATACTGGGGGGGTTTTGTGTGGGTTTTTTTTCTTGTGACAAATCAACACTTTATGGTGAACAAAATGTGATTTCCCCCGTTTTTAATGATTTTGCAACTGGCAAATAAAATGTGATTTTCTGTTTTTAATGAGTTTGGACCTGGAAACTTTTAATTTTGTGTGTGGAGTTGGTGGCCACAAAAGCTTCTATGATCCTAAGCCTTTGAGAGCTTGAAGTGGAAAGATTCAGCCTCCAGGAAGTCTTGTCTTAGTGCAATAGTCTTGTTTTGAAGTGGGCTCAGAAAGTACAGGAAGTAATTAAATGGGAATTTATATAAAGGACTGTGGAGCTAGAGCCCGTACAAGAAGCTGGTGAAGAGGAGCCTCTTCCCGCACTCCAGCTGCTCAAGGATCATCTTTCAGCCAGAAAAGAGCTGTCAGTAGCCTGGAGAGGCTGGGAGCAGGAGGGGGCTCCATCTGCTGGAGCTGACAGCAGCTCTCACCTGGGAAGGGACGCACTGGGGGAAGGAGAGGGAAGTCAGTGAAGTAATGAGTGAGAGCAATGAGATGGTGGAGAAGGACATTGGACAAAACAGCTTTAGAAAGAATTCAGGAAAGGAGATGCTGCAGGCTCATACCAGCCATCTACTGCCCTTGCAAGAAACCCCTGCTGCTGCACACAGGGCTCACTTGGGTAGACTTAAAGCTCTAAGATTCATATTTGCAAACTTTAACATATTTACAAGAAAAAGAGCATTGTTGCCAAGAGAAATGCATTGAATTTTCTCTCTTGTGTGTCCCCTGCCAGACACAAACAGATTCACATTCAACACAGTTTGGATACAATTTCATCTGGACATCTCCCTGTATTGCACAATCTCTTGAGTTCCAGACTTTCATTATTTTCCTTCTAGCAATCAGGAAAGTAGAATTTCTTGGCAGGGTTTCTATATTCAAATAGAATTTAATTTCTATAATTAAAAAAATTATGGAAACCATGACTGGCTTTGCTACGGGCAGCCTGAGTTCCACAGGGTGAAACCAGCAGCAAGCACCAATGATGGCAGATCCTCCTCCACCAGTGTTAATCAAAGGTAAAGTAATTCCCTTTAAAAGATTAATTGTGGTGTTTTCAAGAAAGCAGAGAGCTCATGTTCACCTCTGCCATCTAAACTGGATTCCTGCAAGGCAGCTTGTAGCTACACATACATGTTAGTGACATATTAGCAGCATGAAGACAGACAGAATTTCCCAAGGTGTTCTGTGGGCCAGAATGATTAAACACAAGCAAATGACCACCAGGAATTTTGGTCCTTAGTTTTACTTTGCTGAGTATTGTTGAAGTACTTCGAAAGCAGAAGAGGAACCTCCAGGTAAGACCCAAAAGAGGCAAACCCACGTTGTACACCCAGGACAGGCTGGGAAGGCAGATGGCAATGTGGGAAGGAATCACAGAGTGTTAAAATGCAGCTGTTGATGAGAGAAAGGAGAATGCTTATGGGAAAATCCAGAAGTGTGTAGATTATGGTGAATTAATAACAGTGTTTGACAGAGACTAAAATAATGAGAGCAATCTGTCATATTCCGCCTGTTCAGATAGAGCTACAGGGCTGTGAAATGACAGATCAAATTAAGGTGTCAGGCAAAAAGGCTGTAGTGAGAGACTGATTGCTGAGAATTAACCAGACTCTGGAGATGTGACCTGGGAAAAACTGCTGTGAGGGAGAGTCACTGGAGGGAGCCCTGGTTCAGCTGCAGGGTCTGAGGCTGGGCAGCCCTGAGTGCACTTCTTCTTCTGTGGTCTTGGAAAAGATCATTTGGGATTGATGTTTCTATGAAAATTAGTTTGGAAGGACTGTTTTGAAAATTTTCATCCAGGAAAAAAGGTAGCAATTAGAAACAAAATTAATTTCAGTGTTGTTTTTCCAAAAAAAAAAAACCTTTAAAATGTTCCCATGAGCATTTCTGTATAAATCAAAATGTTTCTTTCAAGCTTTGGCCAGTCTGTCTCCCTCACGTGGGGACACAAGAGCCTGGATGTTAGTGTGGAGCTATGGGGCAGGAAGAATCCAGCCTTGTTTCCATCACCTGCCTTCCAGGCTGGACAAAGCTTGTGGCTGTGCCATGCCTGTGGCCCCCTCCAGGCTTTGTCTAGGTGAGAGCTGATCATGCTGCTGAGGGAATCCTGAAACCCACACTCTGTGGCTGATAGTAGACCCCTGCCCTGAGCTGCCAGAGAGTCACTTTGTTGTCATCAAATGAGACCTGCCTGCTTGTGCTGGGATGATCTGGGATGATGCTCCTGCCATTAACATATTGCGAAACTGTACACTCAACTTTGGAGATGCAGACTTTGATTAAATCTGGGTTTTATAAAATAAAATCAAAAGGAATGGAAGTTTAGAGGGATAAGGCACAAGCCAGGAGAGATGTCAGTAAACTGGGAACTAACAGAGCTGGACTGTCCAGTTCCTATATTGGAGTTGCAGCAGGGCTAACTTCAAAAGAACTAAGAGGCACAGGCATTTGTGAAGCACCTCCATCTGCTTTAAAAGCTGTGTTCCTCTAGAGCTCTGAAATGCCACCAGATCGGTGCTGGGATCTGCACTTTCACCAGCCACAGCCCTTCCTGAGGATGTGGCTGGCCAGTGGCATTGTCTCACTGAGGAACATTTAATAGAGGCTCCTTCTGCACCCCAAACCCTTACAGAACTGGCTAGTGCTACACTTTGTCTACTAGATGTATTTTTCCAACTTCAAAGCTTATACTTTTATGAAATATGAATGAATGTGTGTTCATTTGCTCCTTCATTTCACCTTCCTGAGGGCCACTGATGGTGCTTAAAACATGCCTCCTGTGTGTGCATGATGGATTTTTGCCAGTGTGGATGAAAGAGGCAAACCAGCCTCATTCTCTGTACTTCCTAATCCTGCCTGGTGCATGAGTGTGCAAATGGCTTCAGGAGCAGGGGTTGCTCTGCTCTTGCTGAATCCCAGTGCTGCATCTCAGTATTCTTGTGTTCTCCTGGCATCAGGAATGTGTTTTTGTTGTTGTTGTTGTTGTTTGGTTTTAGTTTTATAAAGAATCTACAAACTGTTTTCTTCTTTTGAGCCTAGACATTGTCTTCAGTGTAGAGAATTGAGAAATTTCTACATTAAAACTCTGTTGCAGCAACATGGTCATATTGATTCCAGTTACCAACAGCAGCATTGCTTACTAGCTTGAGTCCAAGCACGGACTTTGGAGCTGGTTGCAACAGAGTCACATTTTCATCCTGGAAGTGATGAATGGCTTAGGCATACTAGGCCGGGAAATAAAACCTGTCACTGGAAGACAGATGAGGGCAGTATTTCCCTTTAATGTCAGGACATGGGTGTTCCTCTCTGAATAGGTTTTGATCTTATGTGGGCTGTTAAGCGTCTAAGCTCCTTGCAGAGGACCCTTGCCAAATGTTCTGCTTCTTCATATAAAATTGGGGATCCACATTGCTGGTGGCACTTGCAGAAAGTATAGGAAAAGCAGAGATTGTCTTCACAACTCTGAGAACTCATTTATGCTAAGGATGTTTGCTTCCCTAATCTGGTATTTTCTTTAACACTGTTTTCTGTTTGTGTTGTGGGATTTTTTGGGCGGTTGGGGTGGTTTTTTTTAATACTTGTCTACAGTGAGTGGTGTATTTCCTGTTTCCCTGCTTTTTAGAAGGAGGAATAACTGCAGTAGGCAACAGGGAACTGTGTTAAAGAAATTAGAGCACTACAGAAGCAGACAAAGCTCCTGCTTCTTGTGTGTTGATGCTGTTGCCTCTGTCTTTGTAGCTATCTTGTATCGTGACCAGGCTGAGGATGATTAACAGTTGAGATGGGGAAGGAATTACTGTTGATACGATTGGTCCTGAAAGGCTTTTCCCAAAGGTCTGGCTCTGGTTTTTGCACATATGACCAGTGTCCTCTGTTGTTCCTGGGCTGTTTAGGGTTTGTTCCTCTGAGCTAGATAGAAGCCACAGCATTCCCATAGCCAAGGTGACTCTGTAAGACCAAGCCAGGCATGCTGAATCCCTCTTCTCACTGCAGTGCTGCAATGGATGAGTTTGTATTTTACCTCTTGGGCTTTCAGCTGACAGTTGGATGTCCCGGTCCTGTTCTGCATGTGGCAGCACTGAGTCAGCAGCTCCAACTGCTCCTCCAAGTGCAAAGATTCATTAGCCTGCATTTATCAGCTCTTGCCAGGGAAATGGTGAATAATGAAGCCTGGTTCAGGTAATGAAATGATCTCCTTCTCACATCTGATTACATTGCTGCTTATTATTTCCTTGGTGTGTAATTCTGCTTCTCTGGAAACTTGTTTTGTAAATACTAATGACTGTGCAGCTGTGGCCCAAAGTTAAACCAGCGCTGCAGGAGCCTGGAGAACTTTGTGGCCTGGCTCTTGGCTTTACTGCCTGTGCTTCATCAGCTGCTGGGAGGGTGGGGACAGCCCCTGCCCCAGTGCTGGAAGGTACAAGGAGCCCCATCTGAAAAGGTGCAGCCCTTGGCATTCACCAGGAGCAGTTTATTCCCTTTGTTCAGGTGTCAGTGCTGGGACTCAGCCCGACTGCCCTTCTTCTCTGGCACTGAGCTTCTCAGAGAGACATCTACCATGATGCCTCTCCATTTATAATCGGTTAGCCAAGAAAAAGACATATTCCTCTCATTTCTCCCTTTTCTTCTTGAGTAACTCTCTTAAACAAGCAGACTACTGCAGGCTATTCCAGATGTTTTATATGAGAACACTAAAACTGTTTTCTCTCTACTGGAATGACTTTTCTTGTACATCTTAGAATTGCATCTGCTTTTTCCATGGCAGCATCCATTTGGCAGCTTGCTGTCATCCTGAGTTCACCAAATGCAGTCAGAAATCCTCATCCTCAGACCCAAAGGATTGACTTTGCACCATGTGCTCTTTGTCCCACTGATACAACATCAGAGGGTCTTCCAATCTTCCTAGGCCTCTACTTCACCTACTTCCTTCTCCAAATTGTCTTTGTTTCTGGAACTCCCAGTTCTCCAAGAATAGTATTTGTACCTGTGAGAGACTTTTTTTGAAGGTTAAGCAAATGAAAGGTGCCAATTCAATGTGGGTAGCACGCTGGAAACGTCTCATATGTCCATGATAAACTCAGATCTTGGGTAAATCCCTCCTTAGAAGGACAGCTCTTTGCCATGGGTTGTGTGTTTCCAGGACGTGCATAGTCCAAAAAACGCAGGACAGTTTTGAGTTACTGCTGAAGAAGTGAAGTCCTGTTTATGGAGGATGTAATTTATTTTTAAGCAGCTCCTTGCCCCTCTGCTGTCATTATTCATCTTCTCAAGATGAGTGTCTCATTTTCCTCCTCATTATTGCTTTGCTAGACTACATGGGAGCAGCAGGAGGTGCCTGGGACTCCCTCGTGCCAGGCACTGCACAAGCAAGGAGCAGAGGAGTCACCAGCATGAGTGAAGCCACTCCTGAGTGTGCAGGCAGACAGAGCCAGTGGTTTAACAAGGCAACAACACAACAGTCCTTCACCACAGCCCCCAGGCTGCTATGCAGAGATTTGTGTGACAGATCCTCACTCCTGCCCTCCCCATGCTCACTTGGGTGCCCATGCATCTCTTAAGAGATGTGTTTCCCTGTGGTCCCTTTGGACACATAAAAGTTGCTGGAAGCAAATCTCAGCCTATGTGTAGGTTGTGTTTCACCCAGCATGGTCTCCTTAGGAGGATTGCCAAGAAACAGTCCATATACTTGAGGAGGCATTTGGCTCTGTTATGGTTGCTGTGTTGTTCATTACTGGTGCAAATTGTGCCCAGGGCAGTGCCTCCCACTGTGCTCCTGCATTGGTTACATACCTTTTCAGCCAGTCAGTGAGAGGGAAATTTAACCCACAATGGAGGAGGTTCTAGTGATATCTGCCACTTTATTGGCCTGACTGATGGTGTATGACTTCTCTGCAGGAGCTGAAAAAAATTTGAGTCATCCTTGTATTAAAACAAGTGCGGGGAAACGGAACTTCCACACAGAATGGTTCAATCCTTTTAAATTAGAGGGGTTTTTTTTTCCCTAAACTATTGACTAATGGACTGAATTTTTTATAAATGCATCTGTTTTTGAAAACAATGCCATTTTTCTTAGGAAAGAAAATAATTAAGTGACAAGGGAACAGCAAGTCTGTCCTTGTCAATGTGTTCCTCTGGCTCAGCTGGGGAAACAGGTGTGGAAAACATTTAAATTAAATGGTTCTCCAAACTCTGAGTCAAAATGTAAACTGTTAAGATTCTGATGGTTTTGTTTTCTCTGGAGTTTCACACATTTTTGCTCTACAGTCCAGTTGTGCACCATTCCAGGAACCAGTGGCCTGGTGCAAAGCTCATCAGCGCATTATTTTCCCTAGCAATAAAAGCTGTGATTGCATCACAACACCCCAAAGGTTTTGGATGATTTTCCATGGGTCCTGTGATCTTTGCTGCTCACATTTGGCTGCTCCCCCATGATGAAGCTGCACTTGGGGTCACCCCACCTTTCAGCCCATGTGTGGGCAAATGCTGCACGTGCCAAGTTGCCCTGTGCTGGACCAGCACCTTTGTAAGATCATTCCAGACCCTGGGAAAAGTCAAACTGGGGCTTTGCCAGAGCAAGGACGGACTTTTGTTTTGCTGCCATGAGCTTTGTCCTTCTGACATGAGCTGTTATAAACCCTGCCCTTTGTACCCAGGACACTTCAGAGCCATTCCAGGTTCCTTTACAGCGTTTGCTTGCATAGATTAGTGACTCCAGCTGTAACTCATAACCTCCACTGGATTTGGCTCCTATTAAGACAATTCTTAACTGCATTCCTGTGTCCAATAAAGATTCCATTGCATCTTCTCTAAAAACACAGAACTGATGGAAGGAAACACAGCAAACGTGGCTTATGGGTCCTCTTGTCTTACCTCTCCCTCTAAAGAAACTGATGTCAAAAGGTTCATGTGGTGTGAATTAGGCAAGATTTACCAGAAACAGTGGAGTTTGGGCTTGGTTTTTTTGTTTGTTTGTTTAAATACTATGATTTACTATCTTATTTATGGTTTCTAGGCAAGATTTTTTCAAATGGTAGTGGTACTATAAAATTTGGAGGAAGAGGGACAGTATTGGAAGAAAATGCAGGACCTCTCAGTAAGTGGATAGAGGATTTTTTTTTAAGCAAAGTTGAAATTTAACACAAAAAAAGGGTAAGGACTCCTTCATTGTTTTGTTTCATTGACAACACTTAAGATTATAAAAAATATGAATCCAAGTGTTCTGAGTTGATTAAAGCCTCATGCTGGTGCTTGTGTAAAGAACTCTTTACAAATCCTCAAGTTTTGGTTTTGTTGTAAGATGCTGTAACTATTCCTTTGATTGACCTCGCCATGGTGAGGAACAGTTAAGGAGCTTTCAGTTCTTGGGATTTGCATTTGAGTTTCCTTAGGGTAGACTCATCCCCGATATGGGGAGGAGGTGACTCATCTGGAGAGAACTGCAGCCCTGAGAGTGCTGCTCCCTGGAGAGGAGGGACAGCTTTGGGCTGGGAGTCTGCAGGTGAATGAGACTTTCCACAGCAATTCCTTGCTCTTGCTGTGTTAAATTGTGCTGCTGGAGAATATCCAGTTGCGTGGAAAAATATTTCCTGACTCACTTCTAATTTCATAAGCCACAAGCCCATCCAGGATTGCTGTTTATCTTGTCTAGGAACTAAGATAGAGCTCTGCTGCATATTTAATTAGATGGGGGAAGGCAAAGAATTTTAAGATAAGATTATCTTCTGTTCCCCATCACAGCTCTCATGTAAGAAGTTTTCATGGCATGCAAACCAGAGCCTGATGGTAAGCCACTTGTTTTTGAGGATACTGAAAACAGTTTTGCAGAGTAATACTTTTTTATTTTTTTAAATACTCCTATGAATTCTTTTCTGTGTATGAGGAAAAAGATTAGTTATGTGTTTTTATGAAAATGAACAAGGAGGTGTAAAGAGATACGTGGGAACCTGGGGCTCTTGGAAGAATAAACACTTTCATTCCTATGGCTGTTGAAAGCAGCAGAAGAAGGACAAGTGAAGAGAACCTGAGTCTAAGTTTCTCATTGTTGCAATAATTCTAACAATAATCAGAATTAAGGCACTGGGAATAACAGTATGAAGTCAGCCATAAGCCAGAGCAATGGAGTTTCACAAACACAATTGGGTTTATATTGTGGTCCCTCAGTTCCAGCTCTGCAAAGGTTTTTGAGTATGTTTAGGGGCTGGCTGCTAGGCCTTGCTGTGGAGGCTGCTGAAGTAGCAGAGTTTGAGCTGGCAGAAGGGGTGTGAAGAGGATGCAGGACCAGGATGGAGTCCTGTGAGGTTTTTTGTTTAGTTTAAATCTTCAGTGTTGGCAGCAGTGTGCAACAAGTGTGGCAGCCACCTATCACTCTCACACAGAAACCAGAAATGTCATGAGCTGCACCACCACAGCTGCAGACCATCCTCTGCTCTGTCTGAGCTAGTCTGGTCCTTTGTGACTCAAAACCCTTCAGATCTGTGCCCTCCCCTTGCAGTGAGGTCAGAGGAAGCCTGGGCAATGCCTGTAGAGCTGGTCAGTGCTTTCTGTATTGTCCAGGGCTTGCTCAGGAGTTGGGGTCCTGCTCCCCTCATGGCAGAAGGATGCTGAAGGCAGAGGAGATGGCGCTTTAGACCCAGTTTTGCTAATTCTGGAACTCTGAACAAGTTGTTACTCCTATTCAATCACCTCCCTACATGTGATGTTAATGGTTATGAAATGCTGGCTGCCCTTTGGTAATGAGTCACTGATGGTGTGGGGAGTGACTGGATGAGCCTCCTGTGGATGTGCTGTAACCTGGCCAGAGGGGATGTGCGTGCACTGAGATAGGCACAACACACCTCTAATGAGATCAAAGTTCATCAGGCTGCTCACAAGTTCTACCTTGGTCCAAGAGCATTCTGCATCTCTCTGCTGTTCCAAGTTGCTCTGGGCCAGAGGGAGATCCACAGTGTTGGAGGGAAAGCTGGAATTCCTAACACAGAGGTGTCTGTAGCTTTCATGCACTGCAGTAAAACTCAGCCTGTCATTAAACATTCATGGTGCCAGACAAACAAATAAAATTCAGGAACAAGTAACTGCCTTTGTGGTTTTGTGAGGACCTCTGTGTCTTTGCACTCCCAAATGCTGGCATAATAAATCCTGAAGTGCCTTTTTGCTCACAGCAGACATGATTAATACAGCTGTTAGCTGGTGTGTCTGCTAGAGGAAACAATTGGCAACCCCTAGGTGAGCAAGCAACAGAGGCCTGCAACCCCCACAATTTTCTCCCCTTTTGAGAAATTAAGACATAATATAAAAATGTTCTTTTTTTCCTCTTCAAATCCATCATCAGACATGACATAAAGAACAGTCACTTCTGCAATAGTATTTTGGAGAGTGCCTGTTAGAGTGAAGATGCTCTAATGTTCTGTACAGCTGGAGCCCCTGTGGGGCCAGGCAGGTCCAAGTGTGACCCAAGCACCAAGGCAGCACATCTCTGCCCACAGCCCCTCCTGCCCTCCTGGCTTGGGGACCAAGGGATGCCCAGATGTATAATGCTTTTTTTTCACTCAGCAGCTCTTCCACAAGGTGAGAAGGGAGCTCGTGGGAATGCTCAGGCATGCTGGCCATAAACTTCAGGCTACAAATGCATCTTCCCTCATACCCTTTTTACCACAGGGAAATCCTGAGCAGGACACAAATATTCTCTCTGACTTTACCAGCTTTCCCTTCTGCTTTTTTCAACATAATCACATCCACTGATTTCTTCTTGTTTGCAGGTCTTGTTTGCAGCTGGAAGCTCAAAACACTATTTATTTTCTGTATGGGTTCCTAATCTGGAAATGGATCTAATTTGCTTTACCAAATTACAAGTGAGTTAAGATGAACACATTGTGCTGTGTCCGGATACATCGTGGTACTTTCATGGAAGAGGAAAAACCACATTTGTCACTGCTGTGATTTTCTTCTTTCCTCAGTATCATTAACTCCATGTTCCCAAAAAATATTAAACATCTTTATAAATGATGGTGTTTTTTCTTGGGGCAGAAGTTGAGGAGCCAGAGCTGCATCTGTTTCACATCTTTCATCCTTTCAGCCCCTTAAGAATAGTCCTGCCCACACCTTCAGTACTCTTCCCTTGCAGTCCCTCCCCTTGCTCTTAGACACATTTTGATTATCTGCAATATTGCATTTGATGGTATTGCTAAGTGGTTCTGAAAATTTTCCTTTTGGCAACTGCTTCTTCACTTTTGAATGGATTTTTTTTCCTTACCTGTAAATCAGCTTTAGGGCCTTGTATGTCTAAGGAGAGTAACTACCCCACAGCTCCAAATGAAACAAGTATTTTGCATTTCCATTTCCTGACCCATCAGGAAGAATTTTGTTCAAAATGCAGGAGAAATGTTGAAGTGATAAAACAGCATTGGTTGTGGTTCTTTCTCTGGTTAGAACAGTTGGTGTTATGGAAAACATTCAGCATTATCCAGAATTTGTGGAGGCCAAATGCTTTATAGGTATCACTACATTTTAATGACAATTTTACTGACTGACAAATACTACCCCAGCTGAGGCTTTTGTTATAATTTCTTAGTTTACTGTTTTAAACCTGAAGCATATCTGAAGTATAATTCTTTGCTAGGAAAGTTTGCAGTCTGCATGTGAGATGGACTTCCTATGAATTTATAGGTACAGACATCAACTTTATTTTCCTGCCACCAAACCACATTTATTCTGAGATGTGGTAAATACTGCTCCTTTTCATAAAATCTGTTTAAAGCAACTGATTTGCAAGATTATTTTGTAGCTGAGAGCAATTAAGAACTCTAACAGCTTAACCAGCTGTGATAATTAGCACTCACTAAGCCTGTCTTTGGGGAAATACAGCACACTGTCTTATTTTAGTTCTTCCATAGTAAGGACTGAGAAAATAGTGTAAATAACCACTGTTCTCCTGAGCAGCTCCTTGGGATGGGGAGCCTGTGGCAGAGTCAGAGCTGGGTGTGAGCTGCCCCAGCAGTGATTTCTGCCCGCCCAGCTCCCAGGGTGTGTCATTTTGGTAATCACGGGTGATAAATTTAACTCGTCATTGTGATGTAAGCAAAGCCTGTTGTCAGTTAGGGTGGAAGTGCATGCTACTCCCTTCTTTCAGGAAGGGTTATTTTTACTTTAATAAATCCTAGCAGCAGCCTCTAGGGCTCCTGCCCGGGCTGGTGGGGCAGTGGTGGCTCAGGGCAGGATGCTGGGGAGGCTGCTGGGGCACAGCCCTGGGCTGTGGCAGCGGGTGGCTGGGCTGGTCCTGTGCCCCACCAGGGCTGCTGGCAGCAAAGCAAAGAACACCCAGGACACGGCTCTGCAGACAGCTCATCCAGGTGGGTGGAAAGCCTTTGGTCACTGTGTGGTGCTGCAGCACGGAGGGAAAGGGTATTTGCTGGAAAAGGTGAGAAAATGAGCCTCATTCTCAGCCATGGCTGAGTTGCTGCAGGGCTTTGTCAGCTGGGGCAGGGAGCACACCCAGAGCTCTGACCGGCACAGTGCACAGGGGTAAAGCTTTTTTTATTATATAGCTGGTCTGCTACGGCAGCAAATACCAACTGATGCTTCATGTCAGGAAATCTGTCAATTAAAACAAATAAATGTTCCTCCTCTTACCCAGCTGCCAGGTCTCCAGAGGAGGATCAGTGCATGTCCCTGAGTGTGCAGGGCTGGTGCAAGTGGAGGATTTACTCCCCTCTGCTTCCTGCTCTGCTCCCTGCCAGGTTACAGCCACAGCTGTGTGTGCTTGTGCCAGGCAGTGCCCTGGATTATGAGGCAGGGAGCAGGCATGGGCTGCTCCCAGATGAACAAGCTTCCTGGTATGGACAGGGTTTCTCTTCTTTGCACCACCACTTCCTTGGCTGTGCCTTTGCAGAGGCCTCACCCTTGGAAAGCTGGGCTGCATGGGCCTGGCTGTGCTCCTGTGGGATGGCTGGGGGTCTCCAGCATGGGGCTTTGCCCTTGTCTTCCTTGGGATGGAGCATCTGCTTTTAGCAAGTGTACTGCTTGCTGCAGATTTGATTCTGGCACCTGCTGATGTAGCTCTCCTGGTCTCACTGCACTTTGTGAGAGAAATAGGAGAAGCAGGAGACTAAATTTACCTGGGCCAAGATTTACAACTGGGATTTTTCAGCCACTTACAAGTCCTGGCATGCATGAGCAGCTCTGGGGCCAAGGCACTTACTATAATTTCACCAGCTCAACACAGTCAGGAAGAAATTCTTTCCACACCCTGTTCTGTAGCAGCAGTGATTTCCTTTCAGCTGAATTCCAGCAACAGGCAGGGAGTGAGGATGCTGAGACTGGAGACATCTTCATGTCCATCTCTTCCTGCCCATTCTGGTCACAATTGGACATTTCCCAACCCAGGCCCCACATTTGCAGGCACGGGGCATTGTAGTGTGGGTGCACCTACCTGGGTGTAAGTACTGGGTGAGCAGTCTCAGCTGCCTTGCAGAGACCACTTGTACAGGTGTGCACTGCAAAAGCCAGGGCTTTGAGCCAGCCATTGCTTACTATGTTTTCCAGGTCTCTCTGCCACTGTCCTTGTTGTTGCCTATTATTGGGTTTGTGTCCATCAAGAGGAGCCAGAGTCCTTTTCTCACTGTGCTGTGGGTGACAGCATGCAAATAGCATCACCGTGGTAGCCTGATGGGGTGTAATGTATCATCATTAGAGTGCAGTAATGTGGTACCCAGCTTGCATGAGAACAACTGCCAGTCTCCCACCAGGCTGCATTTTAGCAGATATCATCTCTCCATCAGTGATTTCAGGAGAAGCTGTGGAGGAGTTAGCTACTGGTGCTGCTGGCAGTTTGCTTAACTCACTAGTTGGGCCATTTAAAACAAGATGCTCGCAGGGTGAGATGTTGCTGTGGGCTCGGGGACTTCAGCCCCACATCGTTTGCCCTCTTAATCGGGAAGTTTAGAAGAGATTTTTCAGTTTAAAATCTACCAAAATGAAAGGGAAGAAAGTAAAATTAAATAAGCTGCAAATGTAACAAAGGACCTCACACCACCTGCTGAGTCTTTTTGATGTTAAAAAGCACGTTTAGTTCCACAGAATAGAAAAGTGTAATTTTAAACTTTCAATCCTTTTCCCTTTGCACCAACAGCTCTTTTCCCTTCTTGAAGCTTAGCTCATTGCTTTGTACAAAATCTCTTACAGGTAAAGAACCTTTCAGGAATGAAAGAAGGCCTACAAATTTTGATAAAAAGGTGCTAGTATGGTCAGGACGCTTTAAAAAGGAGGAGGACATTCCCAGGCACATTTCGTAAGTGGACCTGTCACAATGATTCTTTTGGCTGTGAACACACAGATTGAGACCCCAGTCTGCATTATCCAGAGCTGTGCTCTTGTGGGGGTTAGTGCCTCCCCCATGCTGGTGTCCAAAAATAGCTGTAAATAATTGTAACTTTTGTAACTTTTTGTCATTCCCTGTGAGGTAAACTGGATTTGCTTATTTTCGTTATCACAAATTTCAGACTAAGCTGAAGTATCTTTTGCAAGACAAGTGGCTTTGAAACGCAGAAGCTGCCATGATAAGATATCATTCAATCTGGGTTTTTACATGCTTTTCTAGGTTTTATTGATTAGTGATTAATAATGCTGCATAAATTTTAATTAGAAGCTGGGGCTACATACAGCTTTGGTGACAATGAGTTCCTCCTGTATGGGCTGTGGTTCCACCTCCTTGCTGAGATATTTTGTTAAAGGGTTGCACTCAGTTTTGGAGTCCTAATGCTTCTGACTTGTGACATCCTGGATTCACCTCCAGCTGTCCTTCCCCTTGCAGGTGTGAGTAAATCCATGGCTGGATTTCATTTCAGGGATGGCTCATTGCCATGCTGCAGTTTCTTGCAAACATGGATTGTTGGTTATATGCCAGGAGTTACTCATGGAAGGTGGTGGAGACTTTCCAGCGATGGATGGGGCTGTTCAGCTGCTTGGGAAGAAAACTCCTGGATGGTGCAGCTGTGTGCTCTGACCCAGTCAGCCTCCCACCACAGCCTCATGGGGCTGGTGCCAACTGCCTGGCAGAGGCTGTGCTGTGGTGGGCTTTTAATTCCCTGAGGGTGGCATTGCCTGGCTCTGGTGCCATGGCCCCAGTGCCTCCTGGTGCTGCACAGCACCCCATGGCCTGCCCTGCAGCACCCAAAGATCAGCCCTTTGTTATTATAGTGGAAAGACTTTCCCACCCCTGTCATTTTACAGGCATTCACTCTCTCACACAATAAAAGAATACAGGAGAGCAAGAGTTTTTAATCCTGTTATTACTGATGGCTTTTGACCTAAATCTTTTCCCCACAGGCTAATTTTTACAGTCCTCCTTTAAGCAGCTGCAGAAAGAGAAGGCTGAACCCCATTATACATTGACAGGAAGTAGCTGCAAGTCTTGAGCATTCATTACCCATCTCCCCATGATCCCATTTCCCACAGGCTGCTGCAGAATGGAAAATCTGCTCTGTCCTCCACAGGTCTGAGGTGCTTGACAGTGCCAGGAACATTGCCAGGATAAAGGTTTGCTACATCATGATTGCACTGACTGTGCTGGGCTGTGTGACCATGATCATCTCAGGCAAAGAAGTGAGTATTGCTTCTGGGGGAACTGGTTCACTTAATGCGTGGTCTATGTATGTTCTTTGGAAATAAGCACCTGGGTGACAGATAGGTTTGAGAATACATACACATGAGCAATGTATGCACAGGGTGTGTATCACTCCTTCTCCAGAGGAGACACTGGCATTAGAAAGCACAACCTGCTGATTAATGTGTTGCTCCTGACCCACACTGCCATAAACTGTGCAGTGCAATGCTCTATATGACAGTGTCTCAACAGGAGGCTGGGCCAAAGGTGATGGAATAGCTCAGACAGTGTCAGTGGAACCTGGTTCTGCCTGACACCTGTCAGCCATGAGGCTCCTGTGGTCCTGCCTGCCTGGCCTGGATGCCACCATGGTCACCAAGAGCTGTGACTCTTCTCCCTGTCCCACCCCACTGCTGGGTCTCCAGTTTGACTTGCAAGTCCCAGGGCACCTGTAAACAATTTACAGCGTAATTCTCCTGCTAATCAGAGCTGCAAATGCTGAAAAAGTGGTATAACAAGGAAACAGATTAACTTCTATCACTGCAAAATATCAAAAAGGAGAGCGAGGTGTCAAAGGAAGGGGTGCAGATGTGGGGAAATTTTGTGGTGGCAATTGTGTGCAGGCAATGATTTCCACCAAATTGTTTCCAGGCTGCCAAGAAGGATCAGACGCTGCTGAGGGTGAATGCAGAAAAGAAGGCCAAATGGAGGGCTGAAGTGGAGAAAGGTCAGGAGGCAGCTGTCGGGAAGTCACAATGATCTGGAACAGATTTATTTTAACATAAGGATATAAGTGATTTGCACATGTGGCATATGGACCTGTCTTCGTTTAACTCTTAAGAGTTTTTTCACTGAAACTCTCAGAGCAAAGACTTCACTGCTTAAAAACTGCTCCCTGCAAACTGGGAACCTCCTATGGAAACGAACTGCTTTTTGTGGCTTCTGGTCTTTGGCACCAGGCCCAGCTCATATACAAAGATCTCTTTTAAACTGCAAACTGTGGAAAGGACAAATTCAGGGCTGCCCAGCTCAGGATCAGCTTTTCATGGTGCTGCTGGTGCTCAGGTCTCCTCCAATCCAATCATTGCTCCCAATGATTGTCATGAAAGTTGTCTAGCACTTGCTTAGCTGTGATTTTAGTCCAGAGTAATTGTTAATACATGGTTTGCTAAAACTGAATTCTTTTTAATCATCATAGTTCATTAACTCATAATAAAACAGCTGTCCAATTACATCTAAAACAAACACATCTCTTCACAGCTTCATTTAGAGTGTCACCAAAATCTCTGGGATGATGCTTAACAGATGGGAGAAGTCCTAATGAGATATTGAAAATTACATTTTCACAAAGTGACTTAACTTCAAGACAGGCCCCAGTTCATGCCTGTGGGTGCTGATGCTCTGATCCCCCAAGTGTCACATGTAACCCCTCAAGACCTGCAATGCTGGCTGGTGGAGCTGGATGTGCTGCACGGAGTCCCAAGGGACATGGTGAGGCAAAACCCAGCCAGTCTGACCCCAGCTGCTGGAGGAGGTGCTGCAGCCATGCTCAGCCCTGGGGCAATGTCCTGAGCACCACACTGGGGTTGGCCTTTCCAAGGTTTTTTACTTGGAGCGGTCACACTTGTGCTCCAGGGGAGTTTGGAAGCTCCTGCTCGGGTCTCTGTGGTTTATTGTGTCAAAAATCACGTCCATTTCTTGCTGAAGTGTCACTGCACAAACAAGCTGCTGGCAAAGTTGGGCTGAGGCATTGGCTGGTGGGCAGCAGTTGTTGGGCTCTGGGACTCCATCTTTTGTGCCTGTGGCTTCTGGGCAGTTTTTTCCCTCTGGTGCTCCTTAGGAGCACTTCTCTCCATGCTGCACACCTGTTTAGGGTGAGGGGGATGTTACCTCTGTCACATCTCCAGGCTTGCACTCCTTGTTTCTGACTCAGAGCCCCATGCAGTACAGTTCACCAAAACTGATGTCTGGTCCCTGTAGTATTCCTCACAAAGCACATCTCAGGGAAGTGGAATAATGGTCTAGGACAAGTAGAGAGTGAACAAAAGTGCCTTCTGCTGAGAAGGCACTTTTGCTTCACAGGTAATACGGCCTCTTTCATTTTATATGACCTGGTTTTCTTGGTTAGTGCAATAAACTGCAAGAAGTACCTCAAAGTTAGTGCTCATTTGGGAATAAACTAAAAGAGCTTGCTCAGTCTCTTAGATTTTTTTTTTAATTCATAAATTACTTTAATGTGCCCCTTTTCAGAAGGTGCATGTCACAATTAAAGGAACCATTTTGATGGTTGTAAACAAATTCACATCCATGTTCTGAGCTTTCCTGACTTAAGCAGGAAAGGAGATGACCATAGCAATATCTAAAGAACAAGGAAATTAATTGTGACTTGTTCCAGTCTCTGCTCTGCACTTCCCTCTGCCTAGGAAAGAAACCTGCTTCAGTTGTGAGCTATTATCAGATCCTCTTAAACAGCCATGGTCTCTGTCTACAGTGCATAAAGCTGCCACATTACAACATAGTCATTGAGAAAAAATCAATTCTTCCTCCCTGAGCCCATGGTAAAGCATTTGAGTGACCAGGTGACCCAGGTGCTTTTGGGCTCTTATAAAGAACCATGACTATTATATAGGGAAAGATCCTTTACCAGTGCCTACATGATTATTCATTTTAATATCATATTACTCTCCCAAAAAACCAATTGGACTGACCTCTGGCTTGCACTTGGTTGGGGGTGGGTGGCTGCTGGTGTAGCATAGCCTCAGCTGGAGTCTCCCCTGTGTGAACTGGACATGCCTCTCCAACACTGGGACTTATCACTGCTTGTTAAAATCTGTTTCCATCTGTGTCTGCAAAGTCCTTTGACTCTCCTCTTGAAAAGCCTCTAATTAACACAGAGTCCTGAATGTATAATTGGCTGATCCTCAGCACCTTATAGTTGTGAGTTTCTTTATTTCCCCTCCCGTCTGAATTGCTTCAGTGTCACATCTGATCCTCCAGGCATTTAAAAAGGGGATGGGAGGTGTTATTGGCTAGGAGCTATTCTTCCCTTCTTAATAAGGTTGTTTTGTCAGCCTGGCCCTGAGGAGAGGGGCTGGCTCCTTTCTGAGGCAGGGGACAGAGCTGAGAATGTGCTGGTTTGCTGTGGTGCTCAGAGAGATCAAGGGTGAGTCCTTTCAACCCTCACCTCCTCGTTTACTACTCTGTGCTGGGGGGAAAGAGTTCTTCTTCCCTTGCAGGATATTTTTTTTTTCTGTTTAATGAATTCTTGTATGGCAGCGGTTAACAATGTACTGGTGGTTGGTGCCACAGAGATTTGCATTACAGTAACAATTATTGGGGAAGCTCTGCTGTCTTGCTGGGGTTATCTAATTCTGCTTCCATTAAAACCAGTGCTGCAGTTCCTCCTGGCTGTGGATTAAGGTTATCATCAGTGACTTTTTGAAGTTTCAGTGATTTCCAGAGACTTAGCTTCCCCAGGGAGTCAGGCTGCTGCAGGGCAGAGCTGGGTGCCCTGAGCTTTTTTCCTCCAGTGTGGTGAGATAAAGCTTTTATGGGAGGCTCTGCATCATGAGCCTCCCAGTATACCAAAGGACAAAAGTCTCAGCCAGGAGATCTCAGTCCCTTCATTTGACCTCTTGTTTTGACCTTCTTGGGGTCAAAAATAAATCAAGTATCTAGTGACACTGGTATGTTCCTGCGCTTGAGAAGGATTTTTTCCATTTTCTTCTTGTGATTCAGAAAGACCTAATTTTAAGGACTGTTCTCCCAGTGCTTAGTCTCCCACCAAGCTCAGAAACTGCTGCTTGTTTTAAGTCTAAATGCACACAGCTTCAGCTTCCAGGCATTGAACAATGTCTTCAACATGGAAACTTTGAACCCAACTCTTCCCTGTGTGTCACCAGTCACCCCTCAGCTGTTGTTTGCAGGCTGCTGTGTTTAAAGCACCTGGCGTTTCTAACCATTGCCTGGTGGGTATCATTGGTTTACTGGCCAGTTAGGTGATTGACTGTAGTGAATTTATTCCTGAATCAAGTGATTTACTACATTAGTAGCCCTCTCATAAACAATCAAAATAGATTGTTTTTGTTGGTTTTAGCATAGCACCAATAATCTAGTACTCTTTGCAGAAAGAAGGGATGTAAAATCTTCACAGATTTTACTGACTGCCCTGGAAAATTAAAAAAGCACAATGGCTATGCATCAGAAACTGGTTCTCCTCTGTCTGTGGCCAAGGCATCAGCAGGTGCACGAGCAACATGGCCAGGCATGCCTGCAAATCTGCTTTTATTTCTGGAACTTTGAACTGCCAATGATCAGTTCAAAACAGCTTCAAGGCTAAAGGTCTCCTCTGGGTGAGATGCAGTGATGGTTTGGATCTGTAAAGGGAGCTGCTCCTTCTTACCACAAAGATCTTTCCAGCTTGGAGCAGCCTCCTTGATGCTCAGCATCATTGCAGCAAGTTAATTGATGTCTGCTGCCGGCACTGGCACTGGGATCCTCATGGCCACCATGATTTCAGAGCTGGCTTAAACACAACTGTCCTGCTTGGATTTGGCATGGAGTCATTCTAGCCTAGCAGGAAAGCAAGGCCAGTGTTCAATAATTGGAATTAATTAATGAATCATTCATTAACACATTGAGATAACATTAAAGCAATTTTCCATGGTTAAGTAGCTTGATGATTGCCAGTGCTGTGTGATGTATTGCAAAACCTCTGTGACAGTCATATAATGAGTAAGTAGCTCCTGAAGGGCACTGAAAGGACCTGAGCATTTAATTTCTCTGCTCTGTAAAGGATCCAGACACAACTTCCAGCGCTGCATTAGTCAAGCTGGTTCCACACCTTCTCTGTGTAGGCAGGAGCTTTTCTGCATGGAAGCCTAAACCTCACACCTGACTCTTCCTCTGCAGCAGTGTTCCTCAGTGAAGGACCCAAATCTTGAGCTGCTTGGGCAGGGACTGCTGTTTGCTGGGTGTGTGACCTCCTCCCCACCATAGGGAGGAGGTCATTCTGGAGCAGGGTTTCCTAGGGAAGCACTGGCCTCATTCACAGCTTAGGTATGTTCTGCATGAGCAGTGTTATTGGAAACTGCTGGTGAAACTGCACCAGAACATGGAGGGATTTTCATGCGGCTCTGAAATCCACATCCCACAGATGATGTATGGTCCTGTGACTTTTTCTAACTGAAATGGGAACCAAAATAGCTGAGTGAATTACAATTATTCCTAATGGTTCATTTTTCTCTGCATGCAGAATGTGTGAATGCAAACACAGCTCACACGGTGCTCTATGAATTGCACCCCCTTGCACTCAACTTCTCATCCCCCACAAGCAATTCTATCAGTCTAAATGTTGTCCTGCAACAAATTTCTACCAGCAGGGCTATAATCTGTATCAAGGACATCCACTAAGGTTGTAAAGACATCATTAAAGCAATGGTGCTGCAGGGGAAAGAGGAACAATCTCCAGAATGGTCCCAAGTAGTTTTAAGAAGCAGAAGAAAACTGTGAAAGGCATGCAGTTAAATATCCCAATATTTCAGGCCTCTAAGCCCCAGGAGAAGGCAATTTTACTTGACAAGCAAGCATTAATGCAAAGCAAAAATACAGCTATTGTACGTTGTTCTTTCCCACTCATTTCTGTTTTTCCTCTCCTCGGAGCCCTTGTTCAGGTGGCACAGGGGATGCTGTGGGCTGGGGACTGCTGGGCACCCACTGCTGTGGTGTGAGCACATGCAGATCCATGGGATGCTGAGGACTGCACAGTGATACCCTGCAAAAATGGCAAAGTATCCTATGTATGAACTCCCACAGTGTTGGGGATTAGGATTTTTCCTTTTGTTTCTTTATCTCAGGGAATTTTCTCCTATTTGTTGCTGAGACAATAATGACTGGTACTTAAGAGTGACAAAAGATACAGCCAAGGAGCAGGGGGAGAAGTGCAGCTGGCTGAGGGGCACTCTCTTGGGAAGGGCAGAGCTACCATGAGATGGAAAGGATAACTAATAACAGTGCTTTCCTCAGCAGCTCCCAACATGCACCACAAAGGCAGTCAGTGCCATGCCATACCTCATCGAGGTGGGGAAATTGCACCCCTGAGAGCAGTGCTGCTCTGAGAGGGCATCAGGGCAGGTGTGGACTGGCATTGGCATCACCCCTTTATGTGCTCTAAAAAGACCCAAGGACTTAGGATAGTGAGGTTTAAGAGCTGTGGTTTGGGATGCTGGGAAGGGGTTCCCCATCACCCAGACACCTGGAGATGCTGCTGAACTCTGCCTAAGACCCTGCTGCAATGGCCAGCCCCTGTAGGGATCCCCTGGGAATGTACTAGAGAGGGTATCACTAATGAGTGGTGATACTGTAGAAAGTGGCTGCGTGCAGAAATATCACAAACCTGGAAGTGAGACAGAGGAAACATCCCAAATGTGGCATAGAAAAGGGATGGCTTTGCCCCCTCTTCATTGACTCCCTCTTCCCTGTTAAAAATGTTTTCATCAGGAAGGAAATGTGCTTTGAGTTGCTTTTACACATCAGCCAGGGACCTGAGATTTGAGGCAGCCTCCCTTTTGCACTTACCAATCTTCTTACTGAGGCTGGGCTGGGGTCTGGATACTCTCCCACAGCAGCTGGTGCAAGCTCAGTGCTTCCCTGCTAATGTGCTCCCTGGCTGCTCAGAATGCAGGCATACTTCTATAAACAGCAATAGAGCCATGTACTTAACCAATAAACCAGGCCTAGGAGCTCTGACACCCAGACATCAGAGCTGAGATAATGACTCTCCTGGAGTCTAACCTCTGCGGAGGCTGAGCTATTATGATTTCTCACTCCACAGCTATTATCCTCCATTATCCTGCCTCCATCCCACTGCTCTCTGCAGCGTGTGCTGTGTCATACAGCAGCTCCCAGGCTGTGACTGGTGTCCCTGAGTCCCCAGCACAGATCCCCTGCACATTATGGGGTTGGGGTAGTGCTGATGCTTGCCAGCTTGTGGTGTTTGCTGAGTGCTGCTGCTCTTCATTCAGGTTTCAGTGAGCACGGGATTTTGCTTTAAAATGCAAAACCACATCTTGACATCTATGGGAAATTAAGTTTCATGCAATAACCACTTTAGAGACTCTGTTTTTAAGTGACTGGAGAATAGTTTTAAACCTAGGAGGAATCTAGAGGTAGATTTACATAACAATTGATTTAAAAGCTCCCTACCACCCCCAAAGAGAGCAAAGAAATCTGTTTCTGCTCAATTTTGTGTTTTAAGTGCTTCTAACAATGCAGCAACTCAGTGTTTCAGTACAATTTGCACGTTCCACAGTAGTCTGCTCCAGAGAAAACTCCTTCATAGCATTTCTGCATGTCTGAAGTCCTGCTCAGATACTTGAGTGCATTTTAGTAAAAACTTTCTCCTTTGGCTTTCTATATTCACTTGTTTGTTTAAGATTTAAGTAGTTTCAGAATATACTGTTTAATTTTTTTTTCCTCTTGTTGCAGGAAAAAAAAGCCATTAAGCCCAGATTCAACTTCATGTGCATGAGCAAAATAGCTTTTATTAAAGCCTTCAGCTGTGATGAGTGAGAGCTCCAAGCTGTCAGTTCTAACTCTAGGGAGAGTCCCAACGCTGTGCTCAGACTTTATATTAAAGGATGAGAAACTGCACATCAACATATCAGTGAAAAGCCCATGAAAATGAGAATACACAATACATAGTTTATTAATATTACAGTTCAGCAAAAAGGTGAAAGCTGTCAAATAGGGAGGAGAAAGTGGGGCTTGAATTTCTATCCAGTCAGGCTTTACAGTCCCTGTTTGACCATATTATTTCCATCTTTCACCTTTCTAAGTAGGAAGCTCAGGATTCAGCCAAATGGATGTTTATTTACCTTTGAACACCAGCAGATATTGCTTCTTCCTTGTCAATACTGAGTTTTTACTCCGCAGCAGGGCAGAGGCTGAATCTGGCCCAGGTTTGATCAGGACGACAGCACGCTCACACCTTGCAGAAGCTGCTGTATCCTCTGCCAGAAACCGAGTATTTCTTTATTTTAAAAGTACCTCTCTGGTTGCCATGGTTTCCAGGAAGCACAGGTCTCACTTTGCTGTCATGGGCTGATTTGTTTTCCAGGCCATCATTGTCACCTGGGGGGAGCTCAGACACCACAGGAGTCCCTTGGCTATAGGGATTTTTCCAAGATCACACCCACCCTGTGTGTGCCACACGTGGGTACAGACCAGGTCATTTACGCCTTCAGAGAAATGGGATAATTTGATTTAAGGAAGTCTTGCTGTGCCAACATTCTGCCCACAAGTTTCAGCTGGATGTGTAAAACCGACCCCCAGAGCTCAAAGATTTTTCCCACTGCTGTGGGTTTAGTGTTATAATATCTTTTTTTTCAGCCTGTTTAGCAACGAGGCTGTCAATCAATACCTCTTGTCTCAAATGGAGGAGTTTGACATTGGTTCATTTTACACCTGCAGGTGAAATTTTGTAGCTGTTAGAGACAGACCATCTGTTACACAGCCAAGGAGCAGGCAGGTATTATTAGAAATACTCTCACCTATCCATGAGGATGGTGAGAAGCAGCAGTGCACCTAGGTGGGTTTCAGGGGAGGCTGCCAGTCAGGAAATGCCTCAGAACCACTCCTGCCTTTGCTGATGGCCAGCACTGTGCTGATCAATCACTTTTAACGTCCAGTGAATCCATAATCTTGCTGGGAAATGTTGAGAAAGCAAATTTGCTCTGAACAGAAGGCAGGCTCTGAGGGTAGGACTTGTTCCCATTTTAACTAGGTGTTTGCTGGTGCAAAACTGAGTTTGTGTAGGATCCACTAAGCACCTCCGTTTTTCCTCCCCTCAATCTTTTCCCTTTTGATGGAAAAAAATCTTTTCAGCTCTCACTGCTCTTCCTGTTCAGCGAGAGCTTTGGAAATGAGGGATGGTTCGTCCTCCTCTTTCCAGTAGGAACATGCATGAGTTGAAGGCAGAAGAAGACCTGAGGAGGACAGGAGGGCTCTGCACCTCCTCACCTGCCTGCCCTGCCTAATCCCCACTGGCCACAGGCACCAGTTTTACCAGGGATCACCTGCCCTTCAACTGGAGCAATGTTTTGAGTGCAGGAGTGACAAAAAACCAGAGCTGTAGCTGTGATGAAGAACAGATAAAACTGGGAAGAATTTCCCACTTTCTTCTGTGAGTAAATGGCAAAATTCTAGACCCAGTATCATTAAACTGTTCAGAAAAAAGAGAAGCTCACAGAAGAAGAGGTAATTTCCTCCTTTGAGGACTGGAGACGCCACAATTACTCTATAGCATTAGCAACTGCATCACCACCAGAGTGAGTCTAAGAGGAAAAAATAGTCAGGGAGGCAGGAAAAAAATAATCCACCTCTATTTTTCTTTCCTTACCAAATTAAATGACCTGCACCAGGGAGCTTCTAACACTTCTAAATGGTTGAGTGAAGCTCCAATTTATTTCCTGTCAGATTCTCACATGCTCCAGTGTGATGAGGAGTGCCCTACAGGTGCTGAGCAGCCTCTCCTTGCTCAGAGTCTGTGTCCCTGGTGCACCTCACATGCAGCTCCCAACTGCTCAGGCAGTGGGTGCAGCCTTTGTTTTGTTTTGTTGCTGTGGTTTTGAAGTGACTGCTGTGTTTGCAGAGGAAAATTTGGGTGGGAATAGAGGTGGCTTTCATGGTGTCAGGGTGAGGCTCCTTGCAGCTTGCATTGTAGCTCTGGCCAGAGGAAAGGCAGCCAGAATGCAGCTTTATTACTGACAAAAGCAATTTCTGAAGCACTTGGTGATGTTAATAGCTTTCAGTGGATGTGAGCAGGTGAGGCTGAGCCAGGAAGAGCAGCCCAAAATGTGAGGTTTGGGAAAGCAGCCTAATGCCAAGCTCAGGAGGGCAGCTGAGGTGCTGCAAACCAGCCCTGCTGTGCCAAATGTGATGCTGAGGAACCCCACTGGCTGGTGGGAGAGGTGGTGCAGGCTACAAGAGATAATGGGTGTGAAGAGGGATCCACCTCCACGATATCCCAGCCACACAGAGCTGTTGCTGCTCCTTGGCCAGCTCAGATGGGCCATGGGGTGCTTGTCCCAGGGTCTGGCAGGTGGCCTTTGCCCATCGACCCTCCCGTGCTCCACATGGTTTGTGGGTGTTTGAAAACTCCATGGTGTGACTGAATAATCCCAGTTGTCCTGGATCTCCCATCCCAAGGCTAGATAAAGCTTGTAGAAAGGATAGATCTGTGTAGACCCTGCTCCTGCAGCTCCCAGCCTCCACACAAGATTTCCTTACCTCATGGCAGGAGCAAGAGAATGAGCCTGAAAGTCCACATAAGATTTTCAGATGTGTCTGAGCCCTATATTGTGAAATTTGGCCAATATAGGACTCTCCAAAGGGCTGAGGAGTACATATTGGTAAAACAGCCTCCCTCTCCTGCAGTGCACTGCTCAGAGGGGAGCAGCACTCTATGGCATGCATAAAATTAGCGACACTGTGTTTTTGTTTCCTCCTTTGATTAGCAAAGCTTGTTGCAAGTGGTGTGTTTAAACAGATATTATGCAGGATGGTGATAACCAGTTTTAAGTCATTATACAAGCAGTTTAATTTGATGTTGCTCCATAAATAATCTAAGTCTATTTGCATGCATATTTTGTTGACAGGAAGATAAAAACCATAATTCCTACAAACAACATAATAATGCTTTATCAGTGGCAAAAATAGAGGAAAAATCTGCCTTTCAAAATGCCACGGTTCAATCACTAAAAAGTAGATCTTCATCACATCCAGTCATATTAAAAAAAAAAAAGGTACAGCTCCATCCCTAACCTCCATGGAAGCAGAGAAAATACTAAACCATGTAAGCTGGGGACAGTATCTTTTGTTTCCTAGCTGGGAATATTGGCTGATGTTCTCTGGATCTGATCACTGCATTGTTAATAGAGGATGCTATGTCCCAGTGCATCACTTAGATACACAAAGTAAATTTTATGGGCTTTGACTATTCTCTGTAAGACTATCACTGGCTTACAAAAGAAGAAAAGGAAGTTTCATAGTTCAGTCAAGCAACTTTTCAAAAATACTTCTCTGATTTGTGAATCCAAATGCAAATCTCCCAGCCCGCTGCTGTGGCTTGCAAAGCTCAGGGGTGGTGTTGCCCCAACACAGCTCCCAGCTCTGGCCAAGATCTGCTGCCAGAGAGTGCCCTGCTAGCACAGAAGGTGGGCAGGGCTCACAGAGAGTGGGAATAAGAGCCTAGCTTTTCTAAATGACAAATAAAATATTTTTGGGGGAGTTTTTCAGTACCTGGTTTGAAACATCTATGTCATACAGCCTCTACAAATTTCATCCCTGTTTCTGCTGTTCTGTGAGCAAAGTTTGGCAGATGTAAACTTGTGCCAAATAGGGTAAAATTAGGCTCTGCTGGGAGTCCTATACATGTTTAGAATTGACAAATGTGCAGATCCTTGATATTGCTGCCTTGTGCAAGTTGCACCCAGAGTCTGGACAGCAGAGTGCAGGTAAGTGCATCCATTCATTCCAGGTCAAACAAGAAAAGAAAAGTTCCTTTTCCTGATTTTTTTCTCACAACTTTTCACACAACTGTCTGGTCCAGATATTCATCCCCCCTAGCAACTACAGGAGCACCTGGGCATCTCCTCAAATCTCTCCCCATGCATAAAGATGAGGTTTTTGGGCTCATACAGTGTTTGCTGCCCAGCAGTGAATTTTTCTCATCAAATCCACCCCACCAAAGTCTCTCAGTTGGTGCCAAGTGCAGGATCCCCAGGACAGGACATCCTGGCCTGGAGGGGTGGCAGGAAGCACTCATTATCCATGGCTTGTGTGGAGGTCTTTCCAAGCCTGGAACAAAACCTGGGGTGAGGTTTAGCTGTGCCCAGCTGTGCTCACCTCATGCCACCTAACCTGAGAAAATTCATCCTGCAGATCTTTCTGCCAGAATTCAAGAGCTTCTTAAAGAAATGACAGCAAACCAGACTATCTTTTCTCCTCAATGGTGAGGAAGAGACGCTGTCATCAGTCTGGTAATTTCTTCTACCTTTTATTTACTAGGAGTTAACTTGTTTGGAAAGAGGGAAGAGTGTAGCCTTTTTCATATTTTTACTAACTCAGTTTCTTCTGAATGAAATGAAGTTTGCAGCTGGTGCTGACAGTTTGGAAAGAGGACTCTGCTTTTAGTGTTGGTCCATTAGGTCTGTTTGTTCGCTATTTAATACTCTGTAAGACTTTGCTTTAATTTAACAATTTCATCTGTCTGCAATAAACAAATAGAATATAAGATTTATTTTCCAGAGCCGTATTTGCCAAGTCAGGGATGTATTACCATTTTGTTGAGGCACAACACTGGTAGAGAAAGTAATTGTGTCTTTGGAGAACACACTTCATTCATTTTGCAGTGGGTGGTTCTTGATTATCAAAGTTGAGTTCCTTAATAAAAGATGCTTGTTGTTGGAAATAAGCTGTAGTTTAGCAAATAGTCCTAATGCAGAAGTTAATAATGCAACCATCTTAGAGACAGCACTCTCCAGATTTTAAATATCAGTTTTGAGGTAATGAGAAAGTGTGGGGTCTCTCATCAGCTCCTAAAAGATGAACCTAAGAGTTATTGTTTTGACTTGGACAGAGCTTCAGTCTGTGCTGTCTTGAACAGGTGAAAGTTTTCCCAGTCTTACACAACTTCAGCTTTTTGTTGTTTTTAAAATAAGAAATTTCAAAGAAGAATAGGTTCCTAATGAAGAATGAAAGGAACCAAGAATGAACAGCACAGAAGTTCAATCCACCTCCAGAGCTGCCTAAGCAAGGAAGTCAGCAGGGACACCAGGAGGTGAATTTTTAGCCTGCTTCTAGCTGTTGCAAGGAAAGGAACAATCTTAGAAATGTGAAATAGCTAAGAGTTAATCCAGCTGAAAGTTCATGTCCTGGTCAATTTATTGCCAGTTTTCCATAAGAAAAAGACCAGGTGCCCATCCTACTGGTACCTGGTGCCTCTGAGTGGGTAATGCTCAGAGGGAGGTGGCAAGTGGGACTGGCTGGTGGCACCTGTGGGAGACAGCCTTACATTCATTAAATCAGATTTTTCCAAAGAGCAGCACATGCAGCAGCTGGCAGCAGACCTGGATCAAGGACATTCTCCCAGACAATGACACTGTCTCTGTGCTTTGCTGAACACATTTGGGTGTAGAACTATTAAGAAAATGCTCTTGGATTCAGGATGGAGAACAGCGAGTAGCTCACTCTGGGTTTACCAGACAGCATGGGATGAAAGACAACGAATAATTGAGCAGCAGAAAAAATGCATTTAGTGCACATAAGGACTTAGGCTAAATTTGTCCTGAATCTGAAATTAAATATGAAAAGCAGACGGGAGAATAAAACCAGTTCGAGAATGAGGCTCCCACTCCCACAGGCACAAAGATGGAAAATGTGAAGAACTATCCATTGCTGCACCCATCCACTTGGAAATGCTTCAGTGACCCAGACAGCCCAGGAGGTGTCTAACTGACTCTGCCATTTTAGCAAATGGATAATTGATGGGTTATTTATAAATTACATTCTCATGGTTGGTCGGAGAGCCAAGGAAGTCAGTCTGAAGTGATGGCTGGAGGCACTAGAGGGCTCTGGTCCCTTTGCAGAGCTGCTGTGGTAGATGGAGCAGAACTGCATGTGCCTCCTGGAGGAGCCTGGGCAGACGCACCATGAGGGGTGCATTCTTGGGCCAGTTTTACTGCTCTGGCAAGAAGAGGTTTTTTCACAGCCAGGGCAGAAACCTGCAGAGCACAGACTGGCCGGCTCCTGTGTGCTGATCTCCCTGCCCTGTGGCGTCCCCCAGCTGGCAAGGGTTTGCTCTGCTGCACTCTCACTTCCATCACCAGCATTTTTCACTTTCTTTCCTGCTTTTTTAGCTGCTTATAATTTGTCCTTTTCTCAGGGCATTGCTTTGTTATTGCTATTTCTTTTCTCGGGTGCACGAAATTCCCTCTCATTGTTTGTGTTTGCCTTTCTATCTGGAGCATTATTGTGCTTGAAAGGACTGTTGTGAAATCCTGCAGTTTTCATGAATTAAATGAAGCAGTGGGAAAACAAACAGATCCAGGAGTCTCAGAGCATTTGCCTGGCTTACAGCATTACTTGGGCTTTTCAGTTCACTGTGTGTTGGACGTGGAGAGAGTCAAGATCCCCAGGAGAGCAAAGACAGCAAAGACCACCCCACCTTTCTTTTTGGGGAACTCACATGGGATAAAGTGGGGAAGGCTGCAGGGTATGGATATCAAGGACTTGAGAAGCCTCCAAAACATACAAAGGCAGAAATGAAAGGGAAGGGAATGGAAGTGAGGTGATGTGAAGTAACACAAGCACAGTGTGGGAAGGATTTATCCCACCTTTGAAAATGGCAAAGAATGAAATGCAGGGACATTGCCTCTGTACAGCACTCTTCACCTGAAAACATAGTCCAGAATGGCTTTTATGTCCTTTACCCCATCCCAGGATTTTCTGATGATTCTAATAGATGGTCCACATGGCAACTTCTTGAAAACCACAGATTATCAGTACAAATCAAGCTGGCTCAAATTCTTCATGTCAGATGTAGATTTTTTTATCAGAAAGTAGAATTTCACATCAGAGAGAACCATAGCTTCAAATTTGGCATGCAGATAGGCAAGTAACTGCTTTGCTGAAGGCCTAGATCCTGTGAAATAATATTCATCTGCTTTAATTTTCATGCAGCTGGGTTAAGCCTTGCCTCATTATGTTGCCATTAGGTGCATTAATATTTTTTGACAAAACTACATTAAAATTGTAGATTGATCTTGGTGTGCTGCAGAGACCATGCTGGCTTTCTAAAGTGCTTGGAAATACTTTGTGTTTTGATGTGAAAGAAGATGAAAGGAGTGAAAGTCTATTAGACAGATATCCTGTGTGGTACTATGACATTTGGTGTATCACGTCTTCAAAGCAGGATTTGACATGGAGCATGGTGTGGTGGAAAGAATCCCTAGTCAGAAAAACTCAGGACACAGTAACAATAAGGAAAATTATACATAACATGAAAAGATGCAAGTTCAAGTGACTAAAATTTTTAATGGAAGACCTTTTATTTGTGGAAAGCCCAAAACCTATAAGTGAAGAGTGTGGATATCATTAATTTCAGCAGCTGTTTGTTCTCCTGCAGCCATACAGCTAACATTGAGACTGAAGATCTGTTTCTCTGCAATAACTGAATACCAGAAATGTTCTGTTGTAATGTTTTATGCTGGGATGTCCTTACTGCCTGGATTTTAGCAAACAGAACAGCAAGCTTTTCCTAGGAGAGAGCAGCCTGGAAATCAGGGGAAGTTCAGCCTTGCAGAAAGCTCAGCTCTGCCTTGTAGTCATGGAGGTAAAAAGCTGAAGTCACATGCAGGAAAGATTTTTTTATTTCTAAATGTGTTGTTTTGAAGAGAGAGGACAGATTAGTTGTAAACTTTTAAAATTTAACTTTCAGCTAGAAAAAGATGAGCTTGAGATCAGCCTGATTGCCACCATGGGGGATTTGAGGCTCCTTGAATTCTTGACTCTGAGATGTTTTATTCCTGGCTCTGCTGTACAAACAGCAGTGACTGAACTGTAAGAGTACTTGTGAATGGGTTTTAGCTCTCTTGACTTAGCCAAGGGAAGCCCACAAGGACTCAGCCTGCATTTGAATTACCATTTCATGGAGAGTGTGGAGCAGCACACAGGGGTTTCAGAGGAGATGAGGCTGGTATTCCCTGGGAGGCCATGGAGGCTCCCTCACTGTCCTGTGCAGAGCAGCTCTCCCCTCTCATGCTGAGGACATGATTATACCCTCTCTTCATCTCTGGTTTCACTAATCATCTGGAAGCACTTTGTGAGCTGTTTTTCGGGATGTAACTAAATATGGATCCAGCCTCTCATCTTCATGCAGTGACTATAATGATGTCCTTTAAAGTGCAATTTCTTATTGCAAAAACTCCTTGTCTGGTGGGGCCCTTGTCCTCTGTACCAGCTCAGAGCATCATTTGGGTTATGACTGTGAACTGCAGTTCAGGGGCCTTCAACATATTATTTACAATATTACTGAGCACTCTGTTCACTGTGGGGGGAAAAACCACAAAAGTCTACTTCCTAACACAATCTTTGCTCTATTTCATCTTTTGAAAATTTACCTGACCTGCTGGGATCAAGGCTAGAATATTTCTAACCTCTCTTTCTCCTACCAAGCAAAATCAAAGCTGCTGATCTTCACAGGGCTGGCTGCTGATTGAAGTACAATCACTTCTCATCACTGCAACCTGCAGACCATTCAATTCTCAGCTTCTGCAAGCCAAGACAGCAAAGCTGACCACAGGGCAGGATGGAGCAGCCTCATGGAGATGAGCACCAGGTGGCTTTGTCCCCCTGGCTCCAGCAGATTACTGGGAAAACACAAGCAGGAGCTGAGGGACTGAGAGGAGAGCTGTGAGGAATTAATATGAGCCTCAGGTGTGGAGAGAAATGATGGCTTTGTTATTGCCAGGGGCTGGGGTGAAATGGCAAGGGAGAAACAAGGGTGGAAAGAGAGGGATGTAACAGGAGCCTCTTCCCTCGGGAGGTGGAGGGGCCCAGCTCCTTGTAATGTAATTTGGTATTACTCACCAGTTAACAGAGGTCCTGCTCGGTTTGCCCTTACTGAAGCACCCTTGCTTTAGGCAGGAGGACCTTTTCTAGAGGCAGCAGCTGAACTCTCCAGCCCCAGAAGCAGATGTGGATGCCTGAAGGTCTTTGCTGCCTTCTGGCATCCACTGAGGTGATGAGGACCAGCCCCTGCTGCTGTCCCCCTTCTCTCCAGCTCTGTGCCATGCAGGGGCTTCTGACTTGAACTCCGGAGCCCTCAGATTCCAGAGGTGAGCAGGGGCTGAAGCTTGGGAAGGCAGTGCCCAGTGCCAGTCTGTGGCAGTGCAGAGGGTGTGGTGAGATGGGTGGGTTTGTGTGGCAGTGGGGACTGGCAGGGGCAAGGGAACACTGCCCAGCTGGCACTGGAGGGCAGCCTCCCCCAGGGGAGAATTAGCTCCTATTAGAACTAAGCTTCAACTTAATTATTTTAGCTACACTGGGATAATTTCAATTAGCTCTTCACATCTGATGCTATCTCTCCTGTTCTGCTTAGGCAGCATTTGCCCTGAATATTTTTGCTCTTGTGCTGGAGTTTGCCATGACTAAAAGTCTCACCCGTTCTTGTATTTATGCTCTGAGTCTCATTGTTTATCAGGTTGTTCAGGACATTGAAACCATTTATGGGAAGCAGTTTCCTTTTGATTAAATTGCATCTGTGGTGCAGAGATGCATTTCTCTGCCTCTCTTCTCTCACCAGCCTCAAGTCTCAGCTGGATATATCCTCTCAGATGATCAAACTTTCTCAGAGTCTTTTCCCCTTGGTGCTCCTTTATCACTGCGTACCTGCAGTGTGACAAGTGTGATGGAGCAAATGTGCAGGCAATATCTCTTCACTTGGGGGAAAGAGTGTTTGGGAAATGAGGGAGATTAAGTAAAGAAAATTTCTGTGAGCTTTGGTGAAAGTGACCTGTTCTTCTGGGATAAGACAATTTTAAAATTTTACCCAAAAATATTAACATGCACTCAGGGTCTGATGGTGCAGGTGATGGGAGAAATAGCCTTCCCTTGAGAAGCTTATAGTGGCAGAAGGGCCTTGTGGATGAATTCTCTGTTCAGGAATGGTGCTGCTGACTGCCCAGACCCTGGTTTGTACAAAGGTTAAAAGAAAAAACAGAATCCCACTATATTGTTTCCCTTCTCCACACCATTTATGAATCTAGGATAAGTGTATACCCCCTCTTTGTCTCCCTTTTTATTTATCTATTTCAAATTCTAGGGTGATGCTCGAAGATGTCATTTAAAAAAATATTTTTAATATGTCTTAGCTGTATTATTACAGGAATTAAGCCATTCTGCCATTGCTGTCTTGCTCCAAGGGGCCAATTCTCACACAGATGGCTCTGAGTTATTTACCCCACAGAAGGGTGCTCTGCAGGAGCATCTGTTTGAATTTCATCTAGAACAGGAACTCTGCCCACACTGGGCTGGAGACCTCTGCTCACTTGCAGTTGTCTTTTGTTGGTTTTAGCCTAAGCAATCTCCCAAGTGATTGGAAATGTCAGAGAGATGTGATAGTGTGATCTGAAGGATTGTCTCTGTTCAATATCAAAGCAAACTTGTGGTTGTCTTGTAATAATTAAAACCGTTAGCTCAGCTAATCAATATGTCTCAGTTTAGCTAAGTCTTTCTCAACTTCAGACTTTCTCTTTAATTAAACTTGCTTCAGTGACCTTTTATCCCCTTGCTTGCATCAATAATGCCATCATTTGCATATATAAATGTGATAGGACGGATGCACTCGAGCCAGCTGTATGGAAATCTTGACTGAACAATTTTATGAGGAAATGACAGGAAGGTTCATGATGCATTTGCAAGGAAAAGGCAGACACAGCTAGGAGAAACTAGTTCAGTTCCTTCACAGGAATGAGAAGGTTGTTGGCAGTGAGTGTCCTGATTCCCAATACTGTGGTTCCTAATTCCATGGGATTTCAACAGGTTTGCTCCTTTGTTATGGATCATCAGAGATTCCACCCCTGCAAGTCATGTTCTGGCTGTGCAGGAACCAAGAGGATGTGTGATGCCAGTGAACCAGGTCTTCATCCAAAACCACAGAGCAGTTTCAGTACCACGTGGAAGGAGATCTACCAGATCACCAGTCTGCTCTGACAGGTCCCTTCCCTTCTGCTGCTTCTGGGAACTGCTCAGATTTACAGACGGGGAATTTACCACTTTTTAATTCTTTGCTCTTTTTAGTTCTGTGTGAAGCTGGATCGATCAGGAAACCCTTTGTTCTGACTCTAGCAAATTTACATGCTAAATGCTCCCACAGCCAGAGGCTGAGTAATACAGATGGCATTTTGTCTGGCTGTGGATTTGCAGCCTCTGTTGGTACAAGCCACCTGAGATCTCTTGGCATCAGGCAGAGACATCCATTGTCTGTCTCATTTCCTCCACCTAGTAAACACAGGTTAATCTTTCTCTAATGCACAGCTGGAGCATTTCAAAAAGGAGATAAGTCTGCTTTGTGGGAGCCAGCACAAAAACCCAGCCCTGCATGTTGACTCAGTTGAGAGGGTCTTAACAAAGCTGGTGGGGTTTAGGGCAGAGCTAGGGGCCAGCCAGCCCAGTGCTGGATTGCACCCTTAGCTAGTAGGCAAATTCATCACCCTGTGATTCATCCTGAAATGGGGAAAACAGATGAACTTTCATATGACAGGAGAGTGGGCAGCTTTGAATTGTTAAAAATCACTGTTGCACAGACAGCACGTGAAGCCAAGGGAATATGCTCACTCCATACACCCCCTGCCAGTCTGTTCCCCAGCCTTGTGCTGCTAAAGGCCACTGGGTGTTTAGCAAAACTTACAAAATTCTTGCTACACTACGTTTTCTTTCAAGCTACCCTACATCCATTGCAAAGCCCATTTGGGGGAGACTGCCTAGGAGTTGGTTGTTATTTCTCTGTGCCATCTCTCTCCTCATGGTGCAGGGAAACATGAGTGCAGCTGTGCATGGAGCTGCTTGGCTCTGCCTTATGGGCACAGTGGGGCTTTAGAAGCCACTTCTGTCCTATGCTGGAACAAAATGAGAGATACACAGACATTTCTGAGAGCTAGGGAGAGGAGCTGGCCAACTCCAGAATGGCTAAGGAGCTGTTGAGTGGGATGTGAACCCAAAATGAGCAACATCTATTGGCTCCTCTAAAGAAGGATGTTTCTTCTTGGAGTAAAGAGGGATGTGGTGCTTCTCTCTTCCTCCCCCTCTTCTGCTGCTGCCCATCCTGCCTGACAGCAACCACCAAGGTCAAGGGAGAAGACCCTATTCTAGAGGCTTTATTGCAAAGATGATTTTGCAAAATGTTCATTTTATTGCGTTTTTGATGAGGTGAGAGTGGGAGACACAGAGCATATTGTCTGCAGAAGGCTGGCTTGTTTTGTACCTGACTTGCCATCCAGGGTGTCCTAGTCCCTCTATTTTAAGATGCTTCTGAATGCTCTATTTTATTTTTTTCTGCTGTTTAGAACTCACCTTTTCCTTTGAAAGGTACAGCCACCCATGGACTGTGTTCCCCTTTCTGAGGCTCTTGCTATGAGCTGTGCTAAAGATTTAAGAGTGCTTAAAGCTAAGGATAAAACTCAGATTTTCAAAAAAGATTCTGAAGAGATGATTATTATTTATTTCTTATTAGAAGTCCATAAGGCATATAAGTTAGCATGTAATTAGTAACTATTAGTACTTACTAATACTAATTACTATTACCAATTAGTTAGGAAGCAATTAGTTAATTGCCCCTTATAAGCAGCAGGGGGTTTGACATTGAGCAGTGACCTGCTAGCATTCCTGCCTTTGCCAGAGCACCCTCACCTCTCAAAAAGTATTTTCCTTTTTGTAGAGTTTGGCAAAATGCTCATCTGTAGGGTTTAGCAATGTTGCTGATATTTTTGACAGAAAATAAAACTTCAATGTTCTCACCTATGGAAAATAATTTTCAGCTAATGGTGGCAGGTGTAAATAGGATGCAGAATTTTTCCCAGAGTATTTCATGCCACAACTCTTCATGGTTTTTGAGCCATGAAGTATCTGCATCCAACTAGAAAGAGCACTGCATGCTCCCCTAGGACGGCACAGATTGTGACCATCCCAATTCCTTCTTGGAATGAGCCTCCTTCACCCCACTGTGCCGAGGGCTCGCCTCCCACCCAGGCTCTGTGTCAGCAAAGGAACCAGGGGTACGGCGCTGCTCCCGCCCTGCCAGGCTGAGCAGGCACAGGGGGATCCCCACAGGCGCTGAGGGGGTGAGCAGAGCTCGGATCAGCCATGGCTGAGCCCCTCTGGGGCTGGGCTTTGGCAGCAGCAAGGTCACCCTGTGTTTGCAGCTCTGCACAGAGCAATCTCCTGTGCTGCTGAGGCCAGATGAAATTCAGGGCTGCTCCTTTCTGCCTTCAGCTCGTTGGAGTAAGGCTGAAAGGTGAAAAGCCAAATGAAGCAAAGGCAAACAAAACATTTTGCATTAATATTTTTGTAAGCTCTTAGGGGGCTGAGGGCAGCATGTCCCATATCCCCAGATAACGGGACCCTGAGCAATTACAGTGTGGGCACAATCTGAAAACTGTGCTGGGTTAGCTCAGCTGAAATACACAACAAAGAGAGATGGGCAGGCTACTCTGAAAGCAAAAGGGAGGCTCATTTTTGCATTGGTTTGGGCTGAGCTGGGCTCCCTGCTGCTATCTTGCCCTCATCAATATCTACACAGAGAAGAAGTTTTGGGGAAACACTGTGTGCCTTTTCCTGAGACTCCTCTGTGATGAAGATGGGGTAGGCAAAACTGAAATCACTGCTGGAGTCATTCTGCCTGATCTCCCACATCTGAACTTGTGCTCAGGTAGGTCTGCAACTGCAGACACAGCATCTGCACAGAGGAGCCTGCAGAGCTCAGAGCAAAAGCCCTTTTGGCACCCAAGGGAGCAGACTGGGGGCTGGAGCCTTGTGTGGGAGGAGATGAAATGCAGAACTCCCACACTGGCGTGTGGAAAGGCAGGTAATGGCCCTGCTGAACGAGCTGGGTATCGACTGCTGGAAGGAAATGGGCTTCCCATTTGCATGAAATATCTTCTTTTCTATGTGTGCCAGTTGGGGGCTGGAAAAACCATGGATTATATTTAGCAAAATTGTATGCTCCTTACCTAGGCATCTTTTCATTCTCTATCTCCCCCTTTTGACACTAAAATTAAAGCAGAGTAGGATCTTTTATACTACTGAATAGGAAAGCTGCAATTAACTAGTCCATCATTATTACTTTTATACCTGAGATCATTAAAGGTAAGGCAAAGCCACAGCTGCTCCTGTGATATGCTGCCTTGCTATTGAGAGTATAAATTGTGAACACTTTCCTATGGGAGCGCCAGTTTCACTGAAAGTTCCTGCAGCCATGGGCTGCCTTTGCTCTCTCTATCACTTATTGTTCAACACTGCATCAGTAGTTTGGTATTTAATTATAAGGGCTTTTTTGTTTTATTTTGGATCGTGACCCTTTTGTTCTGGATCACCACAAAAATCTATTTGGTGCAATATCACTTCTGCTAATTACAGACTTTAAAAACCCCCTTTGTTTGTGTTACTACAGAGTTAAACACCCTCTGGTTAGAAGACAGTCTTGGCATTTCTGTTCAGTAAAGGCTGTTTAGATTTATTAAGTCATGCAAAACTAACAAACAAGATTAAATAGAATAAACGAAAAACATCCACTCTGAAAAGCCCCACTACTCCTACAAGAAGTAGGAGAGCTCATAGGGTGTGTGGTTAATTTTAGAAGATGGCAGTTTCATGATCTTTTTTATGATCCCTGGAGCTCTTCTGTCTGTGTCTTTCAGCTGCTATCTTTATTTAAAAAAAACCCACCTCTGAAGAGCACCAGAGTTTCTCTCTGTGGCTCAGGGCTATGTTTTTAGGTTAGCAGGGACAGGATCAGCAAGGGCTCAGCAGTGCACAGAGATGGGCACCACTGAGGTTCTCTGACACAGGCGGCTGCATTTGCTAATATTGGCCATCAAATGTTAACTAGGTCATAAAAATGTCTCTGAGTTGGCCATAATTAGTCTCCTAATGATCTGCTGGTTCAGTCCCTTCTCCAGTGGCTTCACAAAGGTTGTGTTTATGAGCACATGTCAGGGTTAGCAATCATTTTGTTCTGAGTGATGGTAATGGCTCTGAAACCGTTCTTCAGTTTTTTAGGGGTTGTTTTGGTCAAACATTTCCTTGTCATTTGGCATGGAATGATGGTGTGCAGAACGGCTTAGGCTGCACACAGACAACTATTCTTTTCCTCTTGGAGCTAAACAGCCATAGGATAGTAGTCAGATTTATTTTTACAGCTCTTTCTTACCTCTGTTTCCCTGGGTTTATAAATCATAGCATTTGGTTTTGAACACTTGCAGCTAAATAAAACCCAACACAACAGCTTTCCTGTGCTGTGGAAAGCTGTTCTGAGATTTTTGCAACCTGGCTTAAAATTCTCAGCAACTGAAAACCCGAGTGAATGTGGTAGAGACAGCATTTCCTAGGCATAAGGGGGCATGGGAATGTCTACAGAGTCAAAGGCAAGGAGCTCCTTATTTAGAGAGGCATGGCACATAAAAATGTTTGCTAAACAAGCCTTTCCCTGGGCATTTCCCCTGCTGCCTTCTGGCAGGGAGTGTTGTGTGGTGATGCAGGGGACCACAGGTGATGTTGTGTCCCTGCTGGCACAGCTCCCTGGGTCCTGGGAGCTCCCCCATCCCCCTGGTGAAGCCTTGGCCCTGTGGCTGATTCCCCACGTGGGATTTGCTGTGGCAATGCAGAACAGCTGCCTGTCCCATCTCCCTGCTCCCAAACAGATTTCATGTAGCCAGAAGGGAAGGAGAGCTCAGGTGGTGACACCCCTCGAGAGGTTTGCCGTGGAGCTGACTGTCCCTGGACAGAGAGGCTGAACCCCACTGTGGGGCAGCCTGAATTTGAGCACCTGGGCTCAGCTTTGCAATTTTGGCAGGAGACAGGAGGTGGAATTTGAGCTCCCTAACTACAGTTATGAAAGGAGCTGTGCAATTTCACAAAGGGCAACTGAGGACAAAGATATTGCCCTGTTGTAGATCACAGTTGTGCACAACATTTTGTTGTTTTTTGCACAGTTTTTATGTATATCATGTGCTTTTCCAGACACAAGGTAGGATGTGATGCTCATCCCTCCACTGCTGCTCCTGCTCCCTGGCTTTGCAGCATTGCTCTGGAGCAGTCAGAGCCATTCCAGAGGCTGCCCCAAATCCATCCTTCTGCCCACAGCGTGCTCCTGGCTCAGCTGTGCTGCTCTCCTGTTGGAAACTGTGTCCAGGCTCTCCTCCTTCCCTCCCTCTCTCCCTCCTCCCACCTCGCCTCACAGAGGGGGACTCCTGCAAATTGGAAGGGCTGGAGATCAAACTGGAGTCCAGTGAAAGCACTGGGGGTCTTTCTGCTGCCTGCCTGACTCCTGCCTGCTTTGGGCTGCTCCAGGGAACTCTTGGGTTCCACCCTCATTGCATCTTTCTTGGTTTGGCCTGTGCAGGGCTGCTGTAACCAGGCTTTAATGAAGCATGAGCTTGATTTAGGCAGGGACCATGTCCCTCTGCTCTGGAGCAAGGAGAGGAAGCCTTGCTGTGACTGCCTATGCAGCCCAGCTGAAACGAGCTCCAGGTGGAGGACAAAGTACCACCTGTCCTGCAGAAGAGGGAGAATTTTAAAAAGCAAACCCAAACTCCTTGGCTCATTGAATTCAGAAGCTTTTGTTCTCATGATTGTCTAGATTTGCAGCTTGTGTAGATTCCTGAGGGAAAGTGAATTAAACTCTGGAGGGGGAAAAAAAATCCATTCTTTAGAATGGCTCATAAAAATATCTTCTAACAGGAGTGCAATTTCTGCCTTTGTGTCCTCTGGAGCTAAATGATCAGCCATATTATGTGCTGTGCTTCGTTACCCAAGAACATTGCAGCAACGAGCTGGAATAATGAGTGCAAAGCTTCATTCAGAGAGAAGCTGAGCTCCTCAGAGCTTCAAAAGACCAGGTTTATTAATGAGAAAAAATACAGAAACATCCTTATTTAAGAAATTTATATCTTCTAGGATGGTTCTGAAAATTACAGCTAAATCAGCTGAGATGTCAGACATAAAAAGAAGATGTGTGATTCCCACTAATACTCTCTGAACTGTGTCTGTCTTGGCTGCCCTTCCTGGCAGTCAGCATTTCACAGTTCTCATTTCCAAGCAGCCAGCTTTGGCTTTATGTGGGAGATGTCTCCACTAGCAGTGGGAACAGAAATAACTGTCAAAAAATGTGAAGAATGTAATCAACTTTGCAAGCTTTAAAATCCTTTCTGGACGGGTGAAATGGTAGTAGCCATCAAACTGTTCTCATCTCTCTTTGCTTCTTAGCATTGGTTTTTGAGCACCATGTAATCCACAAGAACAAGAACAATATCCATTTCCTTTGCACGAGGCTGCCAGGCTGCTTTGCTCACGTGAGCTATTGTGTACAGAAAGATTCAGTTTGCCCTTATCTCCCACATCTCCTCTGAGCCAAACTATTGGCGTCAGTTTTCAAAAAATACATTTTATCTTTGCAGAAATGAATTTAGATGTATCTTTAAATGAATTCTTGTAAATCATCTTTCATGAAAGACTTTGAAGCATGCCATGAGCTAACTGGCTTTGTTCCCTTTCTTCAGACAAACTGACATTAAGAAACTTCAGGCTTCACACTGACAGATCTTGTGACATTTGTGCTTTCTCACTGAGCACTGTGGACATAATTTTGTCCCTTCTGGGATTAGTTCTACTGTACCAAATCACTCAAAGATTATCACTTGTACCTTGTGTCCAGTATGATTTCTAATTCCCTGGTCTATAATTCCCACAAAGTACTTGATTAACTTCTGAGGTATTCTGTATAACGTTGTTTTAAGTCCCCAAAGCAATTTAGCAAGCCTTGCTGCCTTCACAGTATTAATGTTCTCTCAATGTTGCATTCTGATGAGAATCCCTATTTTAAATAAATAAGTTCACAACACTGAGTATGCATTTGGATGGTACTAATACTGATCTCCCATGCATTAATATGAATGAGCAGGATTAGCATGGCAAAATTTGCAATTTCTCTAAGTGCTGGAAATATGAATCAGACTAAAGTGTTAAAATTTTGCTTTGGTTTGTTCATCCTTAAAGGGTTTTTTTCTTAAGTTATAGCCAAGCATATAAATGCAGTCAAAGGCCAAGAGCATGAAATATAATTTAGAAGTTGAAATTTTCATTATATAAGTCAGAGATGTGATAATTTGCTGGCATTTTTCATTCTTATTTTCCTAAAAGGTTGGATTTGGGGTTGTTGGCGGGAGAGGTTGTTTAGGTTTTGTAAATTTTGTTGCTGATTCTGGTTTTGCTTGCTTTTTGTTTTACTTGAAATACATATCAGGAGCTGGCAGGGTTGGAGTGTGGGATGCATGTGGATTGTTCAGCCTGGAGATAAAGAGATGGAGCAGAAATTAATTTCCATCTTTACCTACCTGAAGTGTGGGGCATAGGAAAGAGGAGCAAGGTTCATCTGGAAGATACAAACTGAAGGGTTGTGAGGGACCTTCTCACCTCGTTCATTTTGTGGGTCTATGAATGAAGCAGATATTTGTGTGCTGTGCAGTGGCTCTAGATGTCCTTCTAGCATGACCTACAAAGCACCAGGAATGACAAATTGTCCCTGTGCCAAAGGCATGGGAAGGAGGGTGTGCTGGGTGTGCTGTTCACAGCCAGGCTGGGTGGGGATGGGGCACTTGTGGTCTGTGAGCTTCTCCACCCCAGCCTGCAGAAGAGCTCCTGCAAGGACCTGGACTCTCATGGGTGTCTTGCTTTCATGGCTTGTGCATCCATTAAGATTATAAACCCCTTCCCAAAAGGAAACATTCTCCAAACCTCCGGAAACTGAAGTGACAAATAATATTTTTTGCTTCTTCTCTTTAAAACATCCTTCTTTAAAACTCTGAGCTGCTGCAGTCTCCTTGCCCAAGCAACTTAATTGTCAACTCTCTGGTGAGCCAAGCTGTCCTCTCTAGGTCATTGCAATGAGGGAACAGCTTTGTCAGAGCATCATCTCTCCTGGGTGAGCCCCATGGCATTGACAGCTCAGAAATGGAATGGGCTTTGCCAGTGCAGCTGGGTGAGCATGACTCCACTTCCACTGCCCTGGCACTGATTTACCAGGGGTTTCTGTGGGAGTTAATGCATATGGAGCTGGACATTGGAAGACACCACAAACTGTATTTGCTCCCAGAACTCTCCTTTGGCTGATTTGCTGCCTTCTCCCTCTGAGCATACACTAACTTTTGTATCAAATATACATCAAAGCACTGTATGTTGTTACCACCCACAAATATTCGCTATCACTACTAAACAAATGAGATGCAATTGCTGGATGAAGTTGGTGAGTGTTGCCTAGCTGGAGAGAAAGCAGGGGGGAGACTTGAAATCTCTCCTCCTTTTGGGTTTTGGTCACTGTGCTAGGGACAGTGGATAATTAGGATTAATAGGGATTCCTTGACATCCCATCTCAGGCTGTGCTGTCAGAAAGCACGGATCTCCCTTGGGGTCTGCAGCAGATGCTGGCTCTGCAGCAGGCTGGCTCTCTGCTCCCTGTCCAGGTGACTTTGACCTTTTACTTGATGTTTTTAAGTTGTGATGCTGCTCGTCTGCAGGGCTGGGGCTGAGCCTGGAACTGAGGGTGTGCTGGGGAGCCAGAGCTGTGCCACTTTTCCATGAGGGAGCAGAGTGCAGGGCATTTTAAATTACTGTCAGGGATACTGGCTGTGTATCTTGTGTGGATGCCTGCTGCCTCAGCAGGGGCTGCAGATGCCTTAAATCAATATATTATGATTTCACCTCAACTGTGTCATTTTGAATTTCCACGTGATTCTGCAGAACCAATTATATGCATATATATATGAATAAACTCAACTCCCTAGGCTGTTGCTGGGAGCTTAAGCTACTTGGAAATCCTATTTTCAGAAAGAAACAACACCGGAACAAGAAAATTCAGATGCTGAGATCTGTTCTGGTGCTTCCAAGGACCAGGAGTGTTGGTTCCTGCAGAAACAGTTTTGGGAGGCTCCAGGGTAACGCTGCTTATGCAGATCTACTAAACAAGTTTCTCCCTCACTGATTTTCTCCAGTGCAGGAGCTGCTGCAGGCTCCTTTCCTGCTCTCAGAAGAATCTGCTGCTGAGAATGGCTGCTGTCTCCAAGCCCTGTTGCTTGCTCAGGAGAAGGCTGAAAGAGGCCTGTGAGGAGGAGGAGGGTGCACATAGGACAGTTTGTCTTTCTGCCTTTCTGACAGTCTGTGTTGGTGCATTTGGGTTTTGCAGGGGGTTCAGGGCTGCAGGGGAGGGCACAAGTGCTGCAATCTCAGCAAAGCTACTGTGGGTGCTGTGTAACTCTCCATAAAGAGGTGAAATACTTACAGGTGCCATTAAAATGCTGAAGGCACCAAGTATTTGTGATGTTGACCTCCCATGATGCTGTAGTTTGACATTGGCCAAATGCTGGGCACCCATGAAAACTGTTTGCCCACCTTCTGCTACAGTTGGATGGAAGAGAGGGGGAAAAATTAACACAGGATTAATGAATTAGGGACTGAGAGAAAACACTCTAAGGGCAAGAAAGGTTCAAATTTAAAGGTATAGGGTAAATTTATTAGTAACAGAGTCAGAGGGGGAAAATGAGAAGAAAAATAAGCCTTTAAAACACCTTCCCCCCACCCTCAGCCCCTCCCTCTTCCCAGGGGCACCTCGCCACCCCTGGTAAAAACTGCCAGTGTGCTGCTTTGATTTTCTTCCTAACTATCATCACAGAGGCATTCCCAACCCCTCTAACTGGGTCAGCAGCGTGTCCATCTCCAGAGCCATCAGAGATTGGCTCTGTCTGACATGGTGGAAGCTTCCAGCAGCTCCTCACAGAAGCCACCTCTGTGGCCTCCCCACTACCAAAAACCCCACACCAAACATGCCAGATCAAGACACATGATTTTGTGAGAAATACTTTGTGCTATTCCAGCACGCAGTGAAACACCAGCTCCTCAGCACAGAGCAGCCCTGCTGCCCCCAGGATGGCAGCCAGGCTGCTGCCTGCTGAGAGGAACCTCGGTGTTTGAAGGTTCTCTGGCAACCAAGGTGGAATATCTGGTCCCCTTTCCTTTTTAATATTAATTTAGCTTTGTAGTTAAAGGGAAAATGCTGGGAAATGCACAATGTGAGGCATTAATGGGTTAGTCAGTGGGATTTATTTGCTGTAGTGGCAGGGGGCTCAGTCTGCAGGCACAGTGAGGTTTCTCCAGTTTCTTTCATGATGGTCAGAGTTAAGCTCTGCATTTCTCTGATGTTTGGGGACTGGGGACCTCCAGCACTGGCTGAGTTAGCAGGTGGTTTTGTGCTTACAGCCCATGCAGTGAGAAGTCAGGCATCTGTAAAGATTTTGGAGGGATGGAGGTACAGCAAAGATCCTGCATTGCCTCTGGGCTCACCTTTGCCATCCATGACTTTGGCAGAAATCCCATGGGACTAAATTCTCATTTTTTCAGTGGAGAGCAACCCCAGTGCAGAGCAGGTAATGCTGACCCTGTGCCTCCATCTCTCTGCTGACTCAGTCACTCCAGACTGCCTCCACATTTCCAGCAAAGGGCACACAGGGCACATTTACAGCTGCTCTGGGGACCAGCCAAGGCTGCAGCAGTGCAGATTTACCAGCCAGCGTGGCAGGGCTGTTCCCAAACCCTGGGGTCTGTTAGAAGAGTCTCTCCACGTCCTCAGGAGGATCCATAATCATGGAGAAGACTTTGCTGGTGGAAGCCCAGCTTCTCAGTGGACTGCTGTGTCTGAGTTATGCAGTTTGTTCCTCCTCTCCCTTGTCAGGACAGCCACAACCTCAGTGCTTGTTATGGGGAGTGTGTGCATGAGCACACAACCAGAAAAAGGCAATTTGGGATGCTGTTATTCACACAGCACTGTGTGAACTCAGGAAATTGGACCATGGGGTGAGAAAGCAAAGCCCTTGCTCAGTGGGAAGCAATGGGGAATAAGGCTTAAGGAAAGAGGGAAAACAGGTAAAGAGTCTGTTATTTCCTGGTGCTGAATTCCTGCTGAAGAAGCAGAGCTGAGGGCATGCAAAGTGATCATAACCAGGTGCAAAAACTTCCCAGTGCTTTGCTTTTCTGGAAACTGCCTAAGTCACTAATGACATGAGGGCAGGGGAAAACACTCTGCCTTTCCCAAAGCTGAGATGGGTTTTGTGATACTTGATTGTAATTTTCAACTGGTCTAAATATTAGTGATGTTTGGAGGTAAGATGGTAATATTTTTCAATAGAGGGTTTTTAGGCAGCAAACTGTAAAAAATAGGATATTCTTAACTTGGGACTAATGTGAATTGACAGATAAAATTTGCCAAACCCTGGAATTTATGAGCACTGCTAAAACATATACAAGCTGGAAGCACCCTTGAGAATTGCAATTATGCTGTCACCCTGCCCTTCTTGGAAGGGCTCTGTGTGCCTGGGTATTGACAGCAGTTCAGTAGAGGAAGAAATTGCCATTTTGAAGCTACACTGACATCTGAGGAAGACGTGAATCAGGGTACTGAAGGTGCCCAGGGCAGGGAAAGCAGGAGAAATGCAAAGTGTGCTGGGCTACATGTGCTGGTGTCTGTAGGTGCTTTGCTGTACTTTTCCCTCCTAACCAGGACTGTTGTTGGTTTGCTTCAGGCTGGGATTGAGGGTTTGTGTTATATGAAGAGGAGAGTGAATTTCTCTGGACTACAGCATAGAATGTGAATGGAGAAAATGCAAGGTCACCCAGGGACACTGCAGCAGAAACCAGGATAAAGCTGTGGTCTCCTCAATCCCAGCACTACTCCCAACAACAAGGAATGTGGGGGGAAAAGGGCACAGAGATTTTCAAGTCAATTGAAATTATCCAGCTGCTTATGCACTGGGCTTCATAGCATGAAGGGTTTCTACACCCCCAGTATAACCAGTGTGAAGCTCAAAGGAGCAGCAGCCTGGGCCATCTCCCTTTTTTACTGCGCTTAACAGCAGTAAAAACCTCCCAGCAAGAAAAGGATTTGCATGATGAAACCTTAAACAGCTCCAGTTCTTCACCTGGAGGGAAGCACTGGGTTGTGATGAGATCTAAGTTTAAAAAAAATCCAGTTTATACTTACATTTAATTTTAATTAAAATGTGCTTTTCACATTTCTACTGATAACTCTCAGGTGCATTATGAAACACTGGAAAGGGCACTCATTTTGAGCACTTTCATATTTTCAATCATGCTGACAAATTCTCCCAAGTTGTTATTGAATGGGCTCATAAAAGTAGCCACCTACACAAACGTGGGATCTAAATCTCATCTGCTGGAGAGACTGGAAAAAATATTCCTGATCTGGATGGGAAGAGCATTGGGCAGGTAGAGGGACTGCTGCTCTGGGAAGCACATTGCTCAATGCCTGCTCACAGGCAGTGATTTTCTCCCAGGGCTTTTTGGGTTATCAAGTCAATCAATGTATGTGATGCTGGCCAGAATTTTAGTCTGAATATGATCACCCAAAAGTGGTTTTTTGCTGTGTCTCCTTCTGTGGGTTTTCAGAGGTGCTTTTTAGAGGTATGAATTTATGGGTTGCTGTCTGTACAAACTGCATCAGCTCTGGTGGGAAGGTTTGCAGCAGAGCAATCCCAGCAAGCTGCCTCTGGTGGTGCTGGTAGAGGTAGGGAGCAGATGAGGTAAAGCACAGGAAGCAGTTAAGGATGGACTCATTTCCCTCCACTACTTATAAATTAATGCCAACATCCCATGAGGATCTCACACGATTTCAGTTCATGAGCTCACATGGCATCAACCACAGAGCCTTTCACCATGTCACCCAGACATGTCACAGGAACAACAACAGCCTCTGAATCAGCCATCATTCCATAGGAACACACAGCCTGCCTCTTCGAGACAGGGGATATATTCTTTTTCTGTCTTCAACACTGCAATTAGACTATTGAAAAGCCAATAGGAGACAGTTCTCCTGTGGAGGAGCAGATATTTATTCTCAGAGAAGCTGTCCCCAATTGTCTTAAGTAACTGGCAAAAATAACCTACTCAGTTACTCTCTCATCTTTGCATTTCAGGGGGATTTCATTAATCTGTGATGTCAGGCTCTAAACATAAGTCCATTTTCAAGGCAGAAATAATGTCCTATTTCAAATAGTGTCCATTACACTTCTGAATGTAAAATCTAAAGCTGCTGAGAGATAAGGAAGATATGGCAACTATGTAGTGAATCTCTTTGCTACTGGAAAGATTTTCTTGTTGGATTTGGGAGAGGAAATGTTTGTTTAGCTCCTTTGATCTGCAGATGCTGAGTTGTCTCCAAGCAGGAGCAGCCATTTCTAGTTACTTTAGAATTTCAAGAAGTATTTGATCCAGAAAGGTTCTGGAGATAATTCTTTGTGTTTCAAAGGGTAGATAATGCATCACATGCAGTAGGAGACACCGCTGTTGTTCCCTGAAGAATCAGACAAGGCTATCAGAACATCATCGAGGAATTTGAGAACAGGCATTGAAACGTATTTGTTCTGTCACTTTTGAGGAATATTTGGTGAAGCTTGTTTGATTTGATTGTTTCACTACTGTGTGAGCTCGCTTATCTGATTATGGTATTGGCCACTTTCTCATTGTATTGAATTTTAATAGTCCCAAGATTAATTAGATGTGCATAAAGAGCAGCTGCAAGAGATGTGAACCTTTTGTTCTGTGTTTTTTTTTTCTACTGCTATGAGAAGAAAGAGATGAGAGATAACTGAGTGCAATCAAAGTGCAGTCATGCTCTTGATTAACAACATAATTAGTTAAAAATCTGAAAGTTTTGCAGGGAATATCTGCACTTGATATTAGGCTCTGAACTGACTAGAGAGAAAGACCACATTTGGATTTTGCTTTATTATTTGGAAACATAATTGAATGTTTAAATAACAAAATTTGTCCTTTTTGTTTTCCATAGGAAAATCAGTTAATAATAAATAAACAGACAAACCAGGAAGGTATGTTGGTTTTACTGCTGTTACATTAACCCCAAAAGGGAAAGTTTGGTCCCCACTCACAACTATTTTGCAGCTGGATTTGCTCTAGTTCGTATGTGCATCCAGTTTAATGTTTCATGGAGATACAGACTGAAAAGGGCTTTTTTTTTTTAATCTGGGGATCAGGACATCATTTTTTCTCTTAAAAAAATTCAGCTTAGGTGGATGCTTTCAACAGGAGCATCCATAGAGGAGGTATGGTGCAGGCAGGAGAGTACAGACCTGGGGTGGAAGTGGCTGGGGATGTAAGGGAGGCTGATGTAAGTTTAACTAAGGGTTAAAATGTATACCTTGTCTTTTTTTACCAAAAGCCTATTTTTTTCTTATTTAGCTGTTAAAATCAAGAAAAAAAATCTCCCAGGCTACAACTGGTAAGAAAATAATGAAATTTTAATGAAGATTGTTCTGATAGGTCCTCCTGTTTTAATGAAAACTTTATTACCAATTAACATTTGAAAATACCTGTTTTCACACTGAGTGAAACATTATGCCTAACATTAAGTATAAAAAATGAAACAACAAAAGAAAAAGAGCATTTTAATGGCTATTATTTGTGAATACTCTGTTTATTTGCCAAATATAACACACAAGATAGAGAACTACAAGTAAACTCTTATTTATATTTTATGTAATTGTATGCTTTTACTTTCAGCTTTAAAAAGAATAACCTTAAAAAATCCTTTAAGCCTGTGGGATGGCACAAACATGAGAGCAATGAATCTTTATAAGCTCGCAAAATATGTGTTTGCTCTTCTAGAAGTTTATGCTTCCAGATTTAAGTATCTCCATCCCAAAATACATCCTGTATAAAACTCTGAATTTCCTTGGTGCATCTGCAAGTTTGCAATGCTTTCCTTACAACCACCTGTCAGTTTTAGCTTCTCAAATTCCACTTAGCAGCACTGCTGAGAATCATAAAAAATAGTAGACTAGAAAATTAGCAAACTTATTTTGTCATGCAAGGGAAGCTATTATTTTCAACATCTGGAAAAATCTGTCTCAGCTAAAATTACTGCCTCAAAAATTTTGATGGTTTTTAAATGAAAAAATAGGTGGATTTGTTGTTGTTGTTGTTGTTCCATACATTTTCAGTGCCCATAAATCCCAAGGGGTTTTTGGGGGACAGATCCATCCTTTTCCAGCAGAGACTTGGGCAGGACAGGAGTGAGGATTTGGGCTCAGGAGAAGCCACACCAGTTTGGTTCTGCTCTGGTGTTGTTGCTACTTTGTTTTGAAGTCTTTCTCTACCCCAGTGTGCTGAAGCACAACACAGAGGGCTTGTCCTGTTCATGCTGGAAGTCTGATAATTAGAAATTAGCTGTGCTTGCAGCCACTTCTTGGTGGTCTCATGAAAATTCCTTTTAGCTCTGAACAGCCCCTCGGTATGCAGAAATTCTTCAGTGCACCATCTGCTCAGGGCTTGTGGACATCTGCAAGTTACCTTTCTGTGACAAGGATGTCTGTGAGCTGGGTGTCTGCAGCATCCCTAGCTGGCTGAAACATTTCAAAGCCGACTACTGGTGAGAATGCAAAGGGGATTCTTGCACAAAAGGAATGAGTGCTATGAAATAAATTACTGGGACATACTTGCAACTGTTTACCTTCTGTTAAGCTTGTTGCTACTGAATTAATTTTGGAAACATGGTAATTTCATTCTGCTAAAACTAATGTATGCATGGGATGTGTTTTTAGAGCTTTAAATCATCTGAGAACACTTACTTTTCTTAATTTATCACCTGCTTTCTAAAAATTTTAATTTGTAGTTTTTCTCCTGTGCAATCAAAACCTTATTATTGAAGAGGCTGTCACTCAAAACTTCCTCCTTCCCTCCTGTGATGTGCAAAATGAATTCTCTGTCAAATGTGCCTGTGTAATTCACTGGGACCAATTCTGTTCAGGATCTGATCCTGCTCTCACAGCTGTAAAGCCTGAGATACTCCTCTGAATATTCACTGCAAATTATCTGATCAGCTGCTAGCCAGCCTCCTGTTAGCAAAACCAGAATGTAACAACTGTTGGGTGGATTTGCAGTTGGCTGCTAAATAGCCTCCTTTTTAAATTGCTGTCCTTTTTGAAAAGTACAGTCATGTAATGCAGGAGCAGAGCTGAGATGAGGATGCCCTGTCTGTAAGGCACTGAAAGGCCCCTGTTACACCTCCCTTTCATCAGGCAGAGAGAACAGATCATTTGAGCTCTGTAATCTGTTGCTGCTGATAGCTGACCTAATTTCTGAGTGCAGAAATGGCTTAGTGGCAATCCCATCTCTTTGATAAAGGAGGTGAATAGAAGTGGTGTGTTGTTCAATGGCCTCTGCCAAGAAGGTCAGCAAGTTCTTAAGGGAAAATGTTTGATGGATTCTACTAAATGTATAAGGCTTCTGCCTATTGCTTATTGACAGATTCTAAAATGAAATTATTTTCTCTCAAGCTTGAAGGTCATTTCCAATACGTGCCTTGGCACTAAACTCAGGATCACTTAAAATAAAATGCCAAGAGTGGAATCGAAAATCTTGAAAATCTTCATATGCTGCAATTACAAAAAACAAACCAATGAAGGGAGCACATTGAATGAGACTCACAAATGTCAGAATACAACTTCAGGACATATCCACATCCATGACTAAGACTTTACTCTGTGCATGCTCATATTGCACAGCTGATAGACAGAGAGGCAAATTGAACCTCACTGACATCCTTTATCTATTTAAAATAATTGCTTCCAATACATTGCAGGGGAAAGCAAAGCAGATGTATAATTAGACATATCCCTTGGTGGAAAGTCAGTCTATAGGCTTGGATGTCTCTTTATTTTTAACATCCCCAATGCCATCTGGAGGTTATTCTAACCCCCAAAAGTAAGACAGCTCTGAAACAGCTTCAACGGGGCTGGGCCCTGAGGTTCAATTATCATGCCTGGTGTCATGTCATAACTCATTAATTTTCAGAAATATAAATTTTTAATGTAATACAGCATGCATAAATATTTTTTGCCATTTGATGGTGGGAGGGATTAGAGCACAATGGGAGCAGAGCTGTACTTGGAGTGGCCTTTTTGGACACATGGCTAAGATGCCTGCTCATTAAGGGAGCAGCCAGCTGCTGGCCCTGGCTGATTGCATTGCCTTGTGTCTCTGGGAGGTACTTTTCTCTGATTCTACAAGCTGTAAAAATAGCCTCTGTGAGTCTGGGTTCAGACTTCCTGCCACATTTGCACATTCCATTAGCGAAATAAGAAGTTTGCTATTACAGTACAGAAGGTAAAACAGGGTAATGCATTTTGCTTTAGTGTATGTGTATCCACTTCTAGAGCATGCCCTGCAAAATTATCACTGGCTTTCCCTCTGTGTCTGTTCTACTGGCCCCTAAACATCCTCTCATCCTGTTACCCATTCCAAGGAAATTAATATGCTAAGTTTAATCTCACTGTGTTGGATTTGGGAAGCCCCAAGAGAGATTTGGAGATCTCCTGTTTCCTGACTCTGTCCCTGATACCTCCACAAAGGTGTGGTCTCCTTTCCCCTGCTTCTGCAGCTCCCTGTAGGTGCTCAATGCACTCAGCAGTTATGGACATGGGAGAGGTGGCCTGAGGGACAGGGACAGTGCAGGTCACCCAGGGGTCTGTCCTGAGCCTTCCTGCCCCTCGTGCCTCCTGGATGGTGCTCCTAGCAAAGAGCCTTTAGAGCTGCAGCACTCATGGGTCAGCTCACCTTCCCCTCCAATGAGACTGGTGGCTTGGAAAACCCTTATCAAGAGTGATAATGCATTCTGGAAGATGGATGGAGAAATTCTTGCTGTGCATAATGCATGCTTCCCCCCAAGGACAAAGCCTGAAGTAATTCTAGTAGGATGCCAATGACAGAGATGCAATGGAAATTCTCACCTTGAATTCAGATCCACAGTGCCATTTGGCAGCTGGAGACTCCTGGAAGAGGGAGGGCTGGAATTTCCTAGTGGATGCTATGTTGAGTGCTGCCAGGATGGGGTTTTGGGGCAAGATGGCTGTAGTGCAGTGCCTCAGCTGGCTGTGTGACTGCATTCAACCCTCTTGGGACCTGCAGCCTTTCTGTGATGCTGCTCAGTGGCTGTATCCAAGCTCCTCTCTGATTTACCAAAACCTACCTGCCTCTTATAGGCAGACCTTGAAAAAGGGTCCCTCCATGCAAAGACTGTCAGTGTAGGTGTTGATGTGCACAAATACACTCAGGACTACTTCCAACCATTTAGAACAGCTTTTAATTTGTCCCCAGTGTGTGATAGGTGGCACTTAGGGATGTGGTGGAGGAAGTTGGCAGTGTTATGTTCTTGGTTGGACTGGATAATCTTAATAGCCTTTTCCAATCTAAACTATTTCATGTTTCTATATAGAAAACAAAGGACTCCAAGTACATTTACTTTCTTGGTATGATAATTGTCTAGAACAGCTCTCCACCACCCTGAAAAACCTAGATCATCTTCGCTGGGTAACATTTATTGAGCTGTCACTAGAAACAGAATATTTTTTTGCTATTAGGTGTAGCATCTTTAACCTCCCTCTGTGTGGAGGTTTTTGGACTGGAGCAGATACATTTGTGCTTCTGGACTGCTGAAAAACCTTTGGCTGCAGCACTTCTGTATATGTGAGACTTGCACAAAACACGTTAACTGTGGTGCATGTACCAGGATGGCAGAGGCTCAGCACAGCCTCTGGCATTATTCTGGGCTGCAGACCCTGCAGCATGGCTGCTTGTGCTGGTGATGCAACGGTGCAGCAACCATGGCATTGCAGGGCTCTGGCAGCAGTGCTGGGAAAACAGCATTTCTGCATTATGTTAGCACAAATTTCCTCAGAAATGGGCCTTCCTTGGGTCTGTGTTAGATAGCTACAAAAGCACAAAGTGTTTAGCAGGTACTTCTCCTTTCCCTGACCTGGGATCAGAACTGATGCTGGCTGTGACCCTTTGTTTGCCTTGCTCTGGGTCGTTTCTTCTCCAGTGGCAGAGCCCCTCATCTTCCTCCCCTGTCCTTGGCTGAGCAGCCTCTCTGCTCTTGTGGGGTTCTGGCAAAGGGGGCTCTGCTTCTGTTCCCTGGGGATATCTGTCCAAACCCTGTGACCCCTCCCAGCAGCAAATATGTTAAATACGGCACAGCAGATTTTCAGCATCAGCAAAGAAGAACAGGCAAGAGGTGAGCTGTGAAGGCACAATCATAACCAGACAGCTGTAAAAACTTCCTAGTGAGCAATATAATACTTGAGTAGTCTTAGGAGGTGGTTAAGGACAGATGAGACATCCCACAGGCAGAGGTTCAGCTGTTCCTGCCCTAGGCAAGAAAATGTATGAGCTGGACCTGCGAGGTGCCTCCCAGCCCTGCTTCCCCTGATCCTGTAGGTCTGTCCTTGGGGCTCACATGGCCCTGCTGGTGTTCCCAGTGCTCTGATGGCTCCCAGCCCTCAGGGCCCCTCACTCTGCCGAGCACAGAGCACCTGAGAGCTGCCTGGCACGCTCAGCCCCAGGGCTCTGCCCGGCTCAGAGGTGCCTCACACAGTTAACCAGGAGGAATTTTCCATACAAATAACATGCCCAGGACTGAGCAGCCTGGTGGCCCTGTGTCCCTCAGCACAGGGTGAAAAGCTGCCCTTGCCGTGCTTGTGCAGCACGGTGAGGAGAGGGGCTCAGAGCACTGGGGGCTCACAGCTCCCAGCTCACTGCAAGGCAATGTTTGAGGATGGCAGCTGGGATGGCATTTTTCTCATCCCACACCCAGACAGAACCTTGTGGGGCAAGAAGAGCACAAAGAGATGCAGCACCTTTTCCAGAAAACTGCAGGAGCCACAAACTGGCTGCTTTTCTCTGTGTCCTGTCACCAGGATGAACAACTCGCTCAAGTGTCAGCTTTTGTCCCCAGAGTGGCTTGCCAGCCTGTGAATGGAATTGCTGATTTACTCCCACACAGGAGGATGAGTTTCTGTGCCACAGTGTCAATGAGCACTAATTAGCCCAGTTCATGTGCAGTGACTTTAGTCTGACACCAAGGCCCATTTCCTTTGTGCTTTATAAGCGCTCCCCACCTCACCAGGACTCCTGGTCAGGGCTCTTGTCATCCTGGCACAGCCCCACAGAAATGGAGAGTCTCTGCAAGCTCTGCTCTTGTTGCCTGCCATGTGGAGTTAATAATTCCCCTTGTATCACCCCAGGTTAGAAAGGATTTTTGCTTGTCTTCATAACTTCTATTGCAATAGAAATGCACAGATTCACTGCCCTGACCATGGTGGAAGGAGAGGTTCAGTTGGGTTGTTGAGAAATGCTGCACACAGGGTTGGGTTGCAGTGAGAGAAAACTCCTCTTTCCAGGCTTGGATTCCAGGCTTTGGTTCATCATTGCTGTGCTGGAGAAAAGGCTGGTGTGCAATCTGACATCTGGCTACAGGTAGTTTCCAATCAGGTCTGTGGCTTGGGTCAGGAAAGCCACAAAAGCTTTGGTTCTTTGCTCTTTTATTCTGGTGTCTGCTTTTGTGGGCTTTAGGGTGCAGATGTACTTTTTCTTTTTTATTTTTTTTTCCCTTGGTCATCAGCATTGCCAGAGTAAAATAGTTTTTGATGAAAATATTGATTTGAGGTAGGCATGCTAAGACCAATGTCAGGCTGCTGCTGGCACCTAGATTCAATTTTACCTTCTATGAAATACAGATTTCATAAAATGCTCCATGACTTCTCTGAGCTGTTTCAATTATCTTAAATCAGTTTTGAAAAAATATTTCATCATCTTCAGTCAGTCAGTTTTCTTGACTTTTTGACCCTTAAATCCAATCTGTTGTATCCAAATTAGCTGGCACAGAACAAAAATACAATACTGGCAAATTAGCTGCCTTATAGAAGCAGTGGGCAAAATTCCTGCTTGCATTACAAATCTGGAGCAAATTTAGTGGCTTGATGCCAGATCTGAACTGAAAGCAAAAGGGGGCTGTTTATTTTGAAGCCAAATTATATAGAAATGTTGTACAAATTGCGTCCTTGCAAGAACATCACTCTTTCTACAGACACAAATATTTACATGATGACTATATAGCAGAGAAACTGTGGCACTAAACTTTCAGGCATTTGCACTGGAACAGCCACATAAGACACTTTGATTCTAAATGATGCTGCCCTTGTAAGTCTTTGCACCTCATTGTTTTTATGGCCAGCTTGTCATTTTTGTAGATAGTTATAAATATGACCATAATGTATCTACAAGGGCACAGTAATTAAATATATAATTAATTTTAAGACTGTGCAGTTTAAAGTTCTGTTCAAACTGTAGGTGATGTGATATTACATTTCAATGCTGCTTTCATTAAAGACATTACAAGGAAAAAATCACTGAAAAGCCTCTGGCTACCTATTGGGAGAGGGGGTGTGAATTTTATTGTCCATCTAATTACTTGGCTGAAGACTCTGAGATTTAAAATCCCATTTCCCACCCCAGTAGGGATGTTAGATACTGTTTTCTGGCCCAAATCCAAGCCAAAGAATGAGCTTCTGCATACCAACAGGCCCCTGCTGCTCCAGCTGAATGTACTTCTTGCTGGTTTGTCCTGGGGATGTGGTGTGGTGTTGTTTTTGCTGTCTGCTCCAAAGGCAAGTGATGCGACAGAGAACCTGAGCAATATGAGTGATGTTTTGCCATTCTTAGAGCCTCTGCCAGGGAGCCCTGGCAGGTGCAGATTGGTGGCCTGAGGGTCTGTAACTCCACCAAGCCATTACTGAGCTTTTGTGGTCACTGGGAGCCAAAGCGAACCTGGTGTGCAAGCTCAGAGCTGGCTGTGAGCTTCTGTATTGTCCAAAAACCACCAAAATCCTCTGGGAAAGCCCTCTATGATGGAAAATACACATTGCAGGGAAAGACCCCTAGGTATTACTGAGAGAAAAAATTGTCATATTTTAAATTAAATTTTTAAATTGCCTGTGCAATTTTGAGCTCAAAACCAAAGTGGTAATGTGGGAAATGGCAGTGTCAGCTGTGAGTGTTACATGGGCTGCACCCACCTTGGAGATCCTTGAGCTCAGGGCAAGGCTCACAGCTCATCTCTCATTGTGCAGACAAATCTGTGGGATTTGCTGTGCAGAGCAGCACAAAATTCCCACAGATACAAAACTCACTTTGCCTTTTGCCTGTGTGTGGTGTGGGCATTGTGGTGGAGGTCTGGTCAGGTAAATTGCTGGGACCTGGAAGTCCCACCATGAGGGCTGCAGCCACCCTGCTGATTCACAAAGAAGAAAAAAAAAAAAAAAAAGAAAAAAGAAATAATGAAGTAAACAACAAGGAATGAGACAATAAATATTTCACATTTTCCCTCCTAAGAATAGTAATTTATTGGACACTCAGATCTCTTAATTAACTATATGAAGCAAGCACTCCTTCTCCCCCTCCTCTCTTTCAATAAGATTTCTAGAGCAAAGCAAAGGTGTGATGTTGGTCTGGTTATCCTCAGAGATTAAGGTAAATTGTGTAAGATATATTTAAATCAATTAATCTTTTCAGATAGCTCCTAAATCATGTCATCAATCTATTTGATTCTACAGGCATAATTCTGAACATGCAGCTGTCTTGTGCAATAAGCCAGGGAGATGCTCGGCTGCATTCAAGGGAAATAAATTTAATTATAAACACATCATGGAGTCAAACATTTCCTGAATGTGGAATTCAATGTCTTGTCAGCCTTCCAGCAGAGAACACCATCAAAATTTTATAGGGAAGTAGACTCTGTCCTGAATTTATATGTACTGGCAAGCACCTCAACCAGAAAACAATTTCCTCTTTTTTAAAACGTTTTTTAATTTAAGGTTATTTTTGTCTTCAGTAGAATTATCCACAATGTTAGATAAAACCAAGAGTGCAGTTACAAGGTGTCAGAAAAGAAAGAAATACAAAAACCTACCTGGTCCACACAGCCACAGCATCACGCCCCAAATTCTGAAGGGAGCAGAGGGACTGGAGGTGCAGCAAAGCGTTCACAGCCCTCGTGTGTGGCCAGAAATTCAGTATCTGCTGTATTTAAAACCTGGTGGCTCCTTTTGGTGCTGATTGTTACTCGGCAGTTCTGAGCACCAAGCACCTCAGATGTGGGGCTGGTGCCACTGGGATTTCTGGGGCAGTGGGAGCAGAATGCCCCAGTGAAGCTCAGCTGGGTGTGCAGAGAGGGGTGAGCGCCCTGCAGAGGGGGCACCAGGAGCTCCCAGGGGTGCAAGGACAGCAGCCTGGGTGTCCCTGTCTCTGATACAGCCCTGCTGGCCAGCAGGGCCCTGTTAATGCTGACTGAGCACATCACAGGGCATCTGGAGTTACTACAACATTAATAATCCTGTGCTTCTCTTTTATTTACTTGTTCCTGCCCCTCAGTGTTGTCTCCTCACCTCCAGTACTTTCTGGATCCCTTTAGGAGGAATGATTGACAGAGTTTTTTACTGTATAGTTTTTTATTTATCACTACTCCAGGTTATACTAAATATTCCATAATTTATAATGGAATATTCTATAGCAGATGTTTTAAAGGAATTTTATGCTTGGAAACTTCTGTTGAAAAGGTCAGAAAGAAAATATCTTGACCTTAGTGATGATCCCTTCCAACACTTTCTCACAGTGTTTCAGTTAGGGAAATGTGATCTTTTTATTCTTTAAAGAATTCAAAAAAGTAAGTGTTTTCATTGTTCCTGCAGTGTTAGAGTCCAGCAGTGAGCAGCAAAGGTGAGGTGCAGCAGAATTCCTGGGTGCTCACAGAGGCTGACTAGTGTGGTTTAGTGTTCTCAAAAGAAGGCAGCTGTATTAGTATATTATGTATCATAAATTTGTAATGGCAGAAAACTGTTCTGTTAATAGCTTCATTTAGTTCAGAATAAATTTTTAATCTTCACTTTTTGCAGGCTTATTGTTATTAAAGCCAGTGCTAGTTGGGGAGTTTCAGGGCAGATTTGGTCCCACTTGAGGAAATAACATATTTATTTACACAGCAGTTTTTCACTGGGACCAGGTCCCACAAAATATTTAATTTTTCCCATTTTCCATGGTTTGCTTTTAGGTTATTATGTAGTTGCAATGTCCCTGGAGCTCTAAGCCCTGGAGCTTTTTGAACCTGAACCATAACCCCAGCCTGAACAGTAAATGTTGGGGCCATGCTGCCCTTGGCATGTTTTTTGTAGTTGCAATGCTAAATCAGTTTTATTTATAACCAAACCAAAGTTTTGCTGGTGTCGAGGGCTTTTGTTTGCACCTACACTGCCCCTTTCTTGTTGCCTGTGTGGGTTATATCTGTGTGGGTTTTATCTGTGTGGGTTTGTGTTTTCTTTTCCTAAGCTGTTCTGCACCTCTGTCTTGTGCTGTCATCAACCACTGAGACAGAGAAGTTCTCAGCTGAGGAACAGCAGATCTGGCATTTTCCTCCTGCCAGGGAGATGCTCTGAAGTGGATGCTGGGGAGCTCAGCCCCGGGTCCCAGGGCAGGGGGGAGACTCTGGGGTCTCCCTGCTGAGCTGCCTTGTCCTGCTCACAGCTGCCCTGCAACCACCCAGGTGTGGCTGCAGCTCCTCTTCTGCCACAGCAGCTGAGAAAAGCTGATCAGAACAAGCCCAGAAACCCAGGGGCCAAGCTCAGGGGAGGAGAAAGCCACATTTTGTCCAGGGTGTGATTCTTGCTGCATCACCTTCCCAGACAGCCTACCAACATTATCTTTTCATATTACATTTTAATTTAGGTTGTGGCTGCTTTTTCTAAGTGCCCCTTAAATATGCTTAGAATGCAGAGGAAGGGTAGGAAATAGAGAGAGGTAATTACCTGTTCAGCCCTCCAGTGCAATCCCATGCATCATCTGGAAAAATCTGAGTTTAAGCCAGAGGAAAGGAGAGCCAAAGCACTGCTTATTGGCTTTCCTGAACATGTAGCATGTGTCAGGAATAATTATTTCACCTGATATCTTGTTAATTATTTCCCCACACTTACCTGGGGTGGTGGCAGAGCAGGTGAAGGAGACCAGAATGCCACCTGTGTGTGCTGCCCATGCCATGGAAGAGAGACAACCCTGAGCAGCATCAGGAGCCATTGTTTTCAGATGGCATCTTTATCTGTGTGGGTTTTGCCCCCGTCTCTAACCTGAGACAACTTGCCTGCAAATTCAACTACTTCAAATTCTACCTTTTTTTTTACACACTTCATAGCTTCACAAGAAGACTTAAGCTTTCACCTCATCAATATTCATGACATTTTTTACTTTTGAACAATTTTTGTTACTCAAATTGTAGTTTTAAATTTATAAGAAACTAGGTATTATTAATAAAAAATAGGTGCTGAACTGGATACTAGTTGTGAAAAATAATTGCTAAATGTTTCAGTTTAAAAGTGTTTTCAAGAGCGTCTCAATAGAACAATCACTAAATCCATAGAAATATTATCTAGAGACAATTTTTCTATCTGCAATTAATACAGAGAGGTAGTTAATAATAGAGAGAGGTAATTACCTGTTATAATACAGAATATTTATATATATATATAATATATATTATATATATTATATATTATATAAAATATATAATATATAAAATATATATAATTCTGTTTATATATATATATATATATATATATATATATATATATATAAAAATACAGAATATTTTATATTTTTCCAAAATCTAGGTGATGCCTTCATTGTTCTAAGTGCATAAAGAGACTAAAACTACTAAAACTAAAGAGAGAGTACATCAAGGTAGAGGTGTCAGTGGTGCCTTTGATTATAATCTGTTTATCTGGAAAACAGCAAGGATGAGCAGGTCCTGCCAGGCAAGATGTTCTATAGTTTGACACTGTAGAAATGCCCATGGCTACCTGGGGACACACATGCCTGAAGATGGCCCAGAACCCGGGCACTGACCCCTGCTGCAGCCACTTTGTCCCACAGAATCCAGGTGGTGCCATCCTCATGCACCCTCTGGTAATCTCTGGGGAGGAAAGCTGATTTATCACAAGTGATTTCAGCCTGACTGACATACAGAGGTCTCAGGCTGGCAGTGCTGAAACGTCTTGAAAATATTTGATAATTATAGATGGCAATCTCCTAACTCAAAAAGCAATGGATTTGGCACAGGAGAAATCTGTATTTGACCTTCTCCTGATAGGGACAGATATGTTTCTAAGAACTGAAAATGAGTTATTTTCCTGGGTATAATTAATTCTGGCTGGACTACAAGACCATCTACACTTGTCTTTGTAATGGAGGGCAGCTTGGTAACAGCCAGTGCTGCAGGGTAGTAGACGAAATAAAATAAAATTTGGTGGAAACTGAAGCTACTTCACACTGAAAAAGTAGTTCTTTTCCTGGGGAAAAGGAAATTAACTCTGGCACCAATTTGCAGAGCAGTTATGGTCAAGTCATTATAACTGGAAATTTTCCCAAAGATAGCTAGATTTGTCTCTCTGAAATGTGTGTTCTGGATCCCACAGCTACAGGACTTGTGGCAGAACCTTCTTTAGACAAAAATTACGTCAAAAGGAGAAGCAAGAGCTGTAACAAAGGGGAGAGTGTTTTTCTGATGCTCTTTTGCACTGGTGCAGTCCCTGAGAGGAGATCCTTTCTTGGTCCTGGGTTTATTTGGAGTGACAGGTTTTCATTACAGCTTTGTCCTTATGGATGTTGGGTGCCTCAGAGCCCTGTCTTGTGATGGTTGGGTGTCATCTGGCAGTGCCCAGAGGCCAAACTGTATCTGCCTGCTGGTTTTGGGCCCCTCAGAGCCAAGGGAAATCCCTTTAGGCCCCAAGTTTGGCAGCTGGGGTGCAGTGTGTGCCTGGAGCAGGCACAGCACCTGGGACAGACAGGTCTGGCTTCAGGACTTCATTTTTAAAGTAACTTCTCAGAGTTACTTTACAGAGCTCAGGGGGAAAGTGCAGCTTTCCAGAACCCAGCCCATTGATTAGGGACACCCTCTGGAGTGAGATTTCAACTTCATGTGTTTGAGGACACTCGGGATCAGAGCAGCTAATCAATGTTTAATTAGATCCAAGTGACAAATGTTCCCATTTTGGTGGCATCTCATTTAGTTGCAGCAGCAGAATTTTGACCCCTAATTTAGAGGAAAATGGGAGAGTTTTTGTATTCAAGATTACTTGGCTAATACATCAGAAGCAGACTGTGAGGCATATTGCTATGTATTTGCTTGTGCTTTAATTATTGCTAATCATTACCCTGCTCACTATTTAACAGTACCACTCTCCAGTTTATCCCTGCTGTCTTGGAGAAGCAGCACCAGTTAGTGCTTTACTGGTCACTGCTGCCTCAAAAAGGAAATCTTTGGGGTACCCAGACAGACTTGATTTTTTCAGTGTGTTCAGCAGGAAACTGTGCCACAGAGAAAATGCAAGGAGACAAAGCCATGGAGCCAGGGATTGGGCTCTGGTGGAAGTAGAAATGGAAAAATGGATTTTCAAATGGTTCTCAGGCTGCTCCATGACCTTAGAGGAATTAGCAGGGGATGATGGCACACACACTGTGCCACTCCTGGTAGGGAGGGATGGAGAGAACATTACTTTACTCTGCAAACCCATTGTCAGGGTAATCAGTGAGGTGGTGCTCCCAGAATGGCAGGATGGAGAGAGAGCTCCTCCACCAAGGAGAAACAGCAGGACCCTGACTTGCCCCAGCTGAGTGAGATAAGTCACCCTGTGAAAGGTGTCAGGCCCAGGAAAAGCACTCACAGCTCTTCTGAAGCCAGAGGCAGCAAAACCCACAGAATCATCACTTGGTCACAGCCACACTCCTGGTGCACACTGAGCCATCTGCAAGAACACTGCCTGGCCAGTCTGGATGGAGAGAAGGAGGGCTATAAATGTACCTAAAAGACTTCCCTCCATGCAAATAATCGCCAGCAAACACTTGGGGTTTTTTCAGGAATGGATTGCAATCTATTCACATTCTGCTGCATTAAATTAACATGACAGATCAGCTCACAGCTATGGCTCATTGTGGGGGAAGATGTCTGGAACAGCTCACTGGGAGCAAAGTTCTCTGAAAGTCCTGCCAAAGGCCATCTTTGGCTGGTTTTTAGTGGGGTCCTCTTTGTCCATGACATTTTAGCCTAAAGACATCATGCATTGTTAAATCCTCCTCCTCCATGCTCCATCCTGGAAGTCTCATGGCGACAGAAGAGATGCAAATCAACTCCTACCTTCCCTGCAATGCATCACATGCTTATCCCTCTTCTTGCTAAGCCCTGAGCAGTCTGGAAATGCTGTTTGTGAAGAAAAGGACACTTCTGAGATGTAACCAGCTGTGCTGGTTTCAGGGCAGGGCTGTGCTCAGAGATGATTCCCAGTGGTGCAGCAGCAATGGAGAATTATCTGCAAGGCAGTAGATTTAGCACCTGATGGAAGCTGTGATTAAACACAGCACCTACATGTAGAGGCTGCTGGGAAAGATTTCTGAAAATACCTTCCAGCAAAGGTTTTCCACCAATGAGGCAGGAGCTCTCTCCTGTACTTCCCTTTAGATTTGGTGCTGGCTCTGAGCAGGGGTGAGCACAGAGGGACTGAGGGAGCAGAGGCCCCAGCACTGGTGACTTCACACCTTCCTTGCATGGGGCAGGGTTGGGATTCATCCTCCTGGTGTCTTTTTCTGCTCTGTCTTAACAGTTGCAGCAAGTGAGGAGCTCTGCTTTCATGCCAGTGGAAACGAGGAGGGTGGAGAGCACTGCTGTGATTACAGCCCTGTCCACTTCTACAGACCTCTGGAAACAGATCTTTATTAACACTATTGTCAGTTATAATGGATTCCTTCTCATTCTCATCACTAAAACAATTCTGGTGCCTGATCAGTCACATTATTGCCACTTATATTTAGAGCTAATTGATTCCCTGTGTTTATTTTCTCAGGCACAGACAAAGCATCACTCATTGCTGAGCAGAAGCTCCCTCCACCCTCAGCCCTGCTCTTTCTCCACCTGGATGTGGTCTCTCCTCTCTTTTCCTCATCTCTTAGGGGCAGATGAAGACATCCATCTCAAGAGTAATGAAACCCTGTCCTCTGCAGCCCTGAGGGGCTGTAAGAAGAGACATGGGGAGGTGACATTTTTTCTGTACTGACACCAGGGTCCTCCAAGGGCTGTCAGTACCAGCTCAAAGAACACAGGAGGAGCAGAAATCCACCCTGGTTTGTGGACAAGCATTAATTAGCCCATAGCAGATGCACTGACACTTTCTGTCCCTTGCTTCAAAAGTCATCATTTCCAAATGCAGGAGGAAACTGAAGACAGGTCAGAGGGGTTGCCCCCAGGCAGCCAACCTTGTAAATAGTGATTTATTTTAGCAGGGAAAAAAAGGAAGAATGGATTTTACTCTTGGATGTCTGTGTTTAAGAAGAGAATTTGATTTCCTTATATCTCTCCCATATGTGTCTGGATTTTAAAAACACTTATAAAAGAATAGATATCTAGAATAACAACAAAAAAAGTGCCTTTTAACTTGTTTTCTATAAAAACAGGATTAGGATTCAGTGTCCTCTTTCAGCTGAAAGAGTCAAAAAGCCAGTGCCATGCCCCAGCCTCAGAGGGAAAAAGGCTGGAATCATATCCAAGTGTTTAATATTTATCAGATGATGGTTTCTTTTCTCCTTTGTTTCAAAGAACAGGACACAAATAAAAGCAAGGGCACATTTCTTTTAAAATTTAAAGGACAAGATGTTGAATTTTACATTTCTGTAGTAACATATGCATTGGTAATGTGCACACAAGGAGCTTCAAAACACTTATAGCATTCCAATATTAGAGATCAAAAATAAAACAAAGGAGGGGATTCAAGCATGTAATTTGTTCATTGTTCATTTATCAGCTTCAACATGAATATTTTCATATCTGAGACCTGGACTTGGGGCTGAGTTGCACCATGCAGTCATGGAGCCTTCCTCTGAAAAGGGCTGTTTACATTCAAAAAACAAACAATAACAACAGCAGCATTCTTCTAACTGATCACAGCTGAAGCAAAGCAGTTTTATTTCCCGCAAAAGAAATTTGTTACGAGAATTAGTGGCTGGCTGAGGCATCAAGCTGTGTGTGATAATGAGATGGGTTATAAATAGTGTCATTAATTCACATGTCCTTCTAACACATGCCACTCCAGTTAGTGCTCAAATCCCAAATCCCTCCGTGCAAGATGCACTGACCTCCTCATTAAAGCATCTGATGGAGAAGCCTGGTTTGCATGTAGCTGCTGCCTGGTGCTCTGCAGCAGGAATAATTACAGGCCAGTGTTTTGCTGCTCAGCTGAAAGGCAGAAGTATTTCTGTCACCAGAAAATAAGGCTTTCCTCATGTCTCCTGCTGCCTTTTCCAAGTGCTGGGATGTTTTATGGGGCAGCACATCTCCCTGGGCCCTGCAAGAAGAGGCTGCCCTTACACCAGTGCTGGGATGCTCCTGCATCCTCTGAAACCTCCGCTTGTCTTCTTGCAGCATCCCTTGAAATCTTGCTGTGAGGGCCCTAGAGTTAAATAAACCTTCTTCAATGCTCTGCTTACCCCACTAGCAGCACCTTTTGTCCAGGGAAGAGTCTGTGCTGATGGCAGCTGGCACTTGTCTCTGAGGTCCTGCAGAACAGGGCCACTGCAGACTGCTCCTGCACACTGGCCCTTTCTCTTGCAGGCAGCCTCTGAGGTTTGTCTGCTGTTGGAAAAGAAACTCTTTATGGGGAGCAGAGATGGGTTGCTTGCTGTCCCTGGGGCTCTACATCATAAATTTTGCTAAGTGCGCACTATTACCAGTGAACAGCCAAAGCAAAACAAACCAAATTGTTTTTTCCTTTTTCACCATTTTTCTAACAGACTTCTGAAGAATGAACATGCTTCTGGAAAGTGCCTGGAGAGAGCAGTTATCTTCAACAGGTGTGGAGCTTCCAGTGAATCCATTCTGCTTCACCTCTGGGACACTCTGGGATGTCAATGCCACAGCCACGTACAGCTGCCAAAGGAAACTGCTGTGGCAACCCACAAACTGCACTTTTGTTCTCTGCCAGCATCACATGCAGCCTGAGTAATATTTGTGCTGTTTCCATTTTGAGATTGAGTGTGTTGGGTGTTTCCAGCAGGCGGGCACACCACGTCTCTGCAGTATCATGGCTTTTGTTGGTGACAGTTTCCATGGTGTTGGTGTTCCCTCAGCCTCAGAGTTGGCACAGTTTCATTATCTCCAAAGATGGTGTTTAAATTGCCCATCTCATTAATAAATTAGACCCTGGTAATTATGGGCTTTTCTAAATAATCTAATAAGGATGCTTCTGGTTTGATGGGGAGAGTTTAACTGTAAAAGCAAGATTTATAATGTGCTCACAGGAACTGGGATCAACAGGAGTGCCTTGCCTGGAGACTGAAGGTTCTCTCTGCCCTGTGCAAATGGGCAAAGGAGCTACTGGTTTAAATGCATTACAGTCAACAGGTCTCTGAAACACATCAGCATTTGCTTGTGCAAAGACAGAAGGATCAAGCCTGTGCTGGAAGAGCTCCCTGCCCAGGGTTTGTAGGGGATAATTCTGCTCTGAGTCTGCTTGCCAAGCCAAAATGCAATGATGGTATCAGGATATTGACTTACAAATCATGAGATGTGTAGAAAGTAATACAACTAGTGGTTTCTTTGGGTTTTATTTTTTTCCCTTTTAGGATTTAAGTCTTCAAAATGCACATGCTTAGGCTTTATTCTGAGCCTTTTGGAGAAGGAAAGGAGATGCTGAGATTCTCCCTGTAATCACCTGCCTCTGGGATCTGCAGCTCCATAAATGAGGTATCCAGGTATCAGCAGAGCTTTTGAAACCACAGAGGTTCAGAGCTGGCTTATCCCTGTGCAGCAGGCAAAGTGCTCCCTGCAGTAACAGGGAAATGCTACTGGTGCTGTGCAAGAATATTCTGTGTAATTCCCAGTGCCTGTATTCAAAAAAAGAAGCCATAAATCCATGATGGAAATGTGGAGAGCAGGGATCCAGGTGACCTCCAGGACTAGGAAGGACTCAGGGCAAATGAAGAAGGAACTGGGCTGTGATTTTTTGGGGTAGGGGAGCCAAAAGTCAGCTCAAGGCTCCAAAACCAGCTTTAAATTGCAAATAATCAATGTGTGAAACATCTACAGATGCCTCATTGTGTGAAATTATGCTCTTAATCTGTGCAAAACCAGCCTGGTTCTGCAATAAGATTCTGTGGCTGGCCAGGGCTGGTTTCATTATCTGTGATGGGCTTCTTGTTGGGTTTCTGCAGTGCTGGGATTAAGATGGGTGTGTGTGTTGGCTGATTTTATTCCTGGTCTGACCTCAGCAGTTCTTCCATAGGTAAGATATTTTTACTGTTTATAACCTTGATGCCTTACGTTTTAGCTTTCATATTTTCCAGATTTTGTACTGCATTAGTTTATAACTCTGAACTTAATATAAAGTGTTAGCAAGTTTTCTTCACAGTTTAGTTAGACAAAACCATCCTTTTCCAGCCTGAGAACCAAGGACAGCATTGCAGCTTCAGGCCCAAAAAGTGCAAACCACAGAGAATTGAGGAGAGCAGTCTGGGAGCATAACCTGGAGCTGTAATTGGACAGTTAACACCAAGATGGAAATGAACCAAAACCTATAAAAGTGTGAAACCCTGTGGCCAGCTGTCCATCTTGGGCCCATCCTGGGTGGAGCCATGGCCAGGCTCTTGCACTGCCCAGGGTATATCCTTTACAGGCCTTTTAATAAATCCCTGCTTTATTCCTCTAACACTGTCTGGCCTCTGTTCCAGGCAGCCCCCCAAGGCATCACCCTGGTCCTTGCCTTGATGGGAGCCTCAGGCCCATCTTCACCCTTCACATTGCTGTGAGAGCTGCCAGTCCTGGAAGTGGCATAAAACATGTACAGCTTTTTCTGGAAGAAATTAAAAATGGCTGTTTCATATTGGTAGATGTCACACACCGACTGCCTTAGAAATATAATATTAATGCCTTAAAAAGTGATTATCACCTTTATACTTGCTTAATGGCATAGTTTTAAAGGGAATTACCAACATCATATATTACATTCTTCCCCTACAGTAAATGGTCTGTCCCTGGTATATTTTATTATTTACTGTAAATTCATTCAGGCAGTATATTTTGCTTTCAGTAAGGTATCCTCAGTTACTTTTTCTGTCCAGGATAAATTGAGATAAATTTTGCCTGAGCCTGGATTTTGCTCATGGCATCCATCTTTGCCCATGAAAAGTTGCAGTTGGAGTTGAACAGGAGTTGAGAAATGATAATATTGTGCTGCAGAAAGTCACAGCTCACCAGTCTGCAGCCAAGCTGCATACAGAGGCCACATTGAAGCAGCCAGGAGTTTAATAGGAATTGAGGAACACAGAGGAATGTGATGTATTCTCTAATGTTTATTCTGATAAAGCAATAAGAACATTACAAGAAAATGACACTAGTTATTTACCATGACATGGTGAGATTACACAGTAGCAGATCATCACCCCAGGCACCATGGCTTGTCACTAGCTTCCATTTTTGCCCTTGGAGGGTTTTTATTGCCAGAGTTATTAAAAATGTTGCTAGAGTTGTAGAAATGTTGCTAGAGTTATGGAATACTTTTTGGAGGGGGTGGAAGCGGAGACTCCAAATAAGAGATATCTCCATCCCTTTGTTGACAATTCCGTGTTCCCAAGGCTTAGCAAATCTCATAGCTATGACCACTGTGTTGTCAAATTGGATAAAAGCCTTCAGGCTGGCATGGATTGCTTTCCTGCAGAAGTTGTGGAGTCCCTGTGAAAGCTGCTTGATTGAAAGCTCTGGTTCCACAGCTCCCACAGTGGGAATAAGACCTGGCCTTGAGATCGGTTGTGCTTTGCAGTGGCTCTGGGGAGAGCTGCCTGTGGTAATAAAAACTCCATATTTCCATGCCTTTTAAGGAATCCTACCAGCTGCCCCCTAGATGCAACATTTTTATGGATCCATCTGGGCTCTGGTTTGCACTTGCAGCTCTGGAAACCCCAGGATCAGCCCATGGCACAGCCCAGTGTCTGTGTTGGGCTGGATTTTGGCAGATGCCCCATAGTGCAATGCCTTTTGTGGCAAATCAGAGCAGTAACTCAAACATAGAATACCTACAAGTGGAAAAATAACAATAATTTTTTGTATCCCCCAGGTTATGGGGCTGCCTGTGGCCGTGGAATGGGTCACCAGCATTCAACATCCCAAACACTTTTCCTGCAGCAGTGGAAGCAGAAACAGCAGAACTGTTCTCTCCTGCTCCCCTCTGAAGAGTCATCATTTGCGCCTCACTAACATCAAGTGTTTTATTTAAAAGTGTTTAAATATGCAAAACTCATTTCAGATTTGTATTATTAGAATTTTTAAGTGGACGAGGATGCAATATTCTCATTACAAGGGAGAAATGTCACATTTTAGCTCGAAGAGTGTTGTCAATGCCAGGTTACAAAACACAGGTAATGAAATATGCAGAGTTTATAAAAGGGCAGTGAAAGGAAGCCTGGCAGTGCTGCATGTTCTCCAAGAAGCAAACCTCTCTGTCAGCTCAAATGCACGTGGCAAGGGAAAGGAAACTTGTGGGACCTTTGGCTCATCCTGTGGCAGAGAGGTTTAAAACACATCTTTGGGGATACCTCTGGGCATTGCTGGAAAGCCCATTCAAACCTGACCCTTTGAAGCCAAGCAATGTGTTAAAACCTACTGAGTTTCCAGTTCCCCCTGTGAGACCTTACAATATGTTTTGCTCTGTAAATTTCCCTGATTTTCTTATGCTGCTGATGAAAGGGCAGGTGTGTGTGCTAGAGGGGACTGGAGCACTTGTGGGAGGTGCCTGGGCTCTGCTGAGCTGTCTCCCCTGACTCACCCTTGTAAAGCCTCTGAAGTTAATTCTGCCTGCATATGTTGCTGAGAAGAGAGGAGCAATTCCTCTGGAGATTTTAGCATTCTGTAAGTAAAATAGAATGATTTTTACATCATGAGGCAGAGACTTGAAAGCCAGTTGGGATGGATTTTGTTTAACTTCCCTATTTAAATAGCTCATGCTGTTTGAATACTTACACTTGTCTCTTTTATTATCCCACCCATGTTAGAGGTATGTCTATATTTTGTATCTTTGACATAAAATAAGAAGGGGGCGTGTAGGGATGCAAATAGGAATTAATCCATGTCTGATGTAGAGACAGTTGATGTTACAGCCTGCTAGCCCAAGCAGGACATAAAACTCTCAGGTGCCACTGGGGCACTTTTCCATTCTTGCTGCCCTTCCCACTGCTGATTTTTCCTGTGATTGGTGTTTTTTGGGCTGTCAAGAGCACTGAGCTCACCACTGCGCTGTTGTTACCTTGCAATAACCCTGCACACACTCTAAGAGCTGTGAAGGGCAAGGCCCCCTCTGATACACACAAAGCCAATTAGGACTTACAGAGCACTAAACTCAAATTTCTTCAAGCCATTTAATTTTATTGATCAGGCACATTTTTATTTCCAGATTGCTTGCTCTTGGGAGCCATCCAGGTTTCCTAGTGTGAAGGACTGTGTAAAATGTAACGATTCAGCACTCCCAGTGTGCCTGTCTGTGGATTTTGTTAACCTTTAAGCTACATTTAGGATGCAAGACAGGACTTGAAGAGCACCATCATCTATCTGATGCTCTTCTGAAAGAGTTCTCCAATTTGCATTTCCCTCATATCCTCCTTAAAATCAAAAGACATCTGTCACCTCTCTTGGTTGAATCCTAGGGTTTTCCTGGAATGGAGATTCCCAGCATGTGAGAGAGTCCAGCAATTCAGCCTGTGCATGGAATGATACTTAACTAACTCTTCTGCCAAAATTGTCTGTCCAGGATGGTAAGCTTGCCCTAGTGGCTAATGAGTCTCAGAACTGACAAGTGGCACTTCAGGTGAGAAGCTGGAGCTCACCCTCACTTCAGAAAATGGTACACAGCTAAATACTGCCCCTGCTTCTTCACAGGGTTGGGAATGCTGGCTCCAGGCACATACAGACCATTCTTGGAGTCTCTAGCACACAAATTTACTGCCAATTTAATGCCCTTTTGCACAGGAAAAATGTATTATTTTTGCCTCAACTGAATGAAAGATTTAAAGTCCCAAGAAAGGAAATACACTCATCCTAGATCAAGAGAGAGACATATACAGTAAACATTTTAGTATGTTGTGCAATAAAAAGAGCCCTATATCTTATAAATACAGACACTTCACTTATCATGTGCTTGAATTATAAGTACATGCACACAGTTCTTCAGTATCCACAAACTGCTTGAAGGGCACAGAGCTGAGCAGGTCTGCAGCCACTGAAACCTTTTATGTGTTTCTCCTTTTTGGTGATACAGATTGGACTGAGCTCTGGGAAGAGCCATTGCCATTGGCCTGGACCAGGGCATACTGGGGGATCAGGGCAGAAAAACCTGTGCTGGTTCTGTGCAGGTCTGGCTTATGTTTAAAACCAGGAGCAGCCATTCCCATCACCCTGAGCAATGCAGAAATCTCCGTTACTCTGCTGATGACACACAGGTTGCCAGGATATGAGGAATAGCAACAAAGATCTGTGACTGCAGAGTGACAGTTGGAGCATCTTCATGTGAGGGATCTCCAAGAATATCTGCAGAGCTGAGCTGGTTTGCTATCCTAAGCGAGCCAGCTGTGCCTTGGGGGCCAAGCAGTCCCAGAGCTCCATGGAATTCAGCTGATGGAAATCCCTGCTGCCACACTGCATTAGAGGATGGCCATGGACAGGCATGGGGAGAAGAGGTTAGGCTGGGTGTGAATGCCTCATTTCCTTGAGAATTCACGCAAAAATGTCCCCAGCACACACAGGCTGGGTGTGAGCAGCTCTGGGTGTGTGGGAGGAGAACAGAGCCTGCTGAGCCCAGCAGGAGCAGAGCTGAGAGCTGCTGGGATCCAAAGCTTTTCCCTCCTCAGCAGCAGCCCAGCCTGAGTCTTGTGGATTTCCAGGGATCTCCTTTTAATTCTTCAGTCATCATCTCCTCCTTTGAGGTAGTTTTGGCTGCTCAGCTCCCTTTTCCAGCCCATGTGGGCTCATCCCAGGGAAGCACCAAGGCAGGAGGCTGCACAAAGCCACCCAGGGGCTCCCAGGGCTGCCAGAGGCCATCTGCAGGGCCATGGGCCACCTCTCCTCTGGAAAATGTGCCACCAGTGCCTTGAATCTGATGTGAGATGTTGTGTTTCAGTATATCACAGGAACTGGATATTTAATTGTGCGACAAACTTCCTAGGACCACACTTGCCAAGTATTATTCTCCTTGGCTTGTAGTCCAAACTGAATCCAAACAGATTCCTCCCTTCACTCACCTGAGGCTCTCATTCCTCTTTCAAATCACCTTTTCAAATTGCTTTCAAGAAACAACACCTCTAAATAAGGAAGTAGAGAATATATAATGATATATGGGAATATTTCTGTGGAGTCCATCATAATCTCATGTTCCCAATTCACCTCTTTGCCTCAGATTCCCTTTGTTCCCCCTCCATCCTCCCACCAGCCTCCCTGTTTGTTCTTTTTCCTTTTGACTGCCCACTTTCACATTAATTTTAGCTTTTCTTCAGTCTTTTAATGCAGTATCTATTCCTTGAATTTACTACAGTTTGACATGCTGTTTCATGAGTCACTGCTGCAGATAGAGTTTGAAGCAGATTAAATCACACAAACTAGTTCTAACAGCTCCCTAAATATAATTTGATTTTATGCTCTTTTTTTATAAACCTTTGTGGATTCTTTCATCCACACACTCCCCCTGAACAATAATGAAGTTAATACATGTATTTTTTGCACACACATGGTGATGACTGTGTGCTGGGGATGGAGGGGACCCACAACTTCTACCCTGTTCTCTGTGAACAGGTGCTGAAATAACGCACCACAGAAAACCTGAATCATGTCTGCTTCCTCAGAACTCTTCTCTGACCCTTTTCTCCTCCAATTAATTTAACTTTATCACCCAAGGTGAGGAAATTCAGAGGTAGCAAATCGAGTCTGCATCCCCATTTGCATCTTTTTACTAGAGAAATGCTGCTTGGCAGCAACATTGATTCCCCAGCATTTTTGTGGCCAAAAATCACTTTTCCCCAGCTTTTTCTCCATTATGCTTTATTGAACTTGTTTGCTTTAATACAGTGGGAATCATGCTAGTGCTTAGAACAATCCATTCTCTCCAAGCAAGAGCTAAATTTTCCATGCAGCTCCACTTTGCTTTGGTGTTTAATCATCTTCAGAAATTGTTCCTAAACTTGTATGTGCTACAAAGGACATTAGTCTTTAAATAACGTTGTGCTGTGGTGGTGTGAGATGATTAGATTGGCAAGGATTTCTGTTGTGGTGTCATCATAATTTTCATTAGTACAGTGAATTATAACAGCTTGTTCTCTGCTCAAATTGATGTGATTACTACTCTGAAACCCTGGCACATTTCACTAACACCTGACATCTGGAAGAGAAAGGTGGGAGGCAGAGCAAGCTCTCAGAGTTGCTGTGTGATGCACACTGAAGGTCTCTTCATTTGTTCCAGCAGCTTCTGCAGCCAAGGGTAATGGCCTTTGTTGGTCAGCAGAGTTAATGCAATTCTTGTGATGATAAACCAAATAGCTCTTGTGATTAGTGATGGAAAATACCATCCAGCAATGTGTTGTGCTGAATAGGCAGCAAGAGCAAAGAGCAGCACATCCTTATTTGAACTAAGGGAACGTGTCAGAAGCAGGTGGATGAATTGGAAAATTATTTTTAAAAGAAGAGAAAGCATGCATGGAGCGTACAAGTGTACATCAAATTGAAGGGCCATATCAAAACAGAAATTATTGTTATAGCTTGTTAAACAGAGGATTGTTCTACCAGTTTGTTTACCAAAACTGAAAAAAAAAAAGCATTTCTAGCTCATCTAACAAGGGGTGCCCTTGCTTGATGGTGACCCCGGGCAGTCTGGTACTGCACAGGTGACATTGCTTCTGCAGGAGCTGCACAGATCACACACCTGCCTTGTGCCCAGCTGAAAAGGGGGGCACAGATGTACCTGCTCTTCTCTGCTGGGTACAGCTCAGGTGGGTGTGATCTGAATGGGAACAGCCACCACTTCAGCCCTGTTCTCCCTTTAGTGGACGCCAGTGACATTGTCAGATCAGTTTTCTCTGCATCACCAGAGAAATTCCTTTCCTGCAGCATTAGGCCTCTCACCAGCAGCTCAAAATGCAGACCCTTGGCAATGAGTTTTGGTGCAGACATATCTATTCCAGTGCTCAGGACTGGTGATGATTCTTTGCACAGTGATCTTGCTCCCTGCAAAGTCAGCAAGTCCCACGCGCTGCCAGCTCCATGAGTGTCCAACAGGAAAATCTGATTTGTACTTCCACCATTAAGATTCTATTTCCAGCCCAGAAAATTATGCTGGGTGACAAAAGGCAGCCCAGCTCTGTAAAACAGTGTAGACAAGACTGTCACATTGCTGCCTTGGCAGAATAATCTGCTCTGACGCTGAGGCAATCTCTGCACGGGCACAGCCCAGCCCTGACCCAGCTGGGGACACGCAGGGCTGTGAAACACCAGAGCTGCCACCACAGGAGCCCTGGGTGTGCCACAAGTGTCACCATGGCCCAGCACCAGGAATCTCCAGGCACAGCCAAAGTGCCTTCAGTGACATTTGTCAGGCTCTGGTACAGACCCAGCAGGGCTGCAAAGGGCCCTGGCACTGCTTCTGCTCTCAGCAAAAACCACAGGAACAGCAGCAGCTCTGCATCCAACTTCTCTTACAACAGACTGAGGACTTGTGGCTGCCATTATCACAGATATTTTCTGTACAGCTGCATATTAAACTTTTAAGAAAATAACTAAAAGCCATTAATCACTAGCATATTTCTCACTACTGTGGTGGCCAAGGATTACTTCAATACTTATTTTAATGGATTTCTCAGCTATGAATGATTTTAAGGTTAAAGGTCTTGCAAGACTCTTTTTATAAGCTTTCTCTAAATCTAATCCATCCCTAATTTCCATATGTCTTGCACAGCACTAGGATAATGTAATGCATCACCACTTAAATCCCTCTCTGATAAAATTATCCCAGGTATTACAAAAATTCAAAGCATTGTTCTTAGCTATGTGAGCCTTTTTCAGATGTCTCACTAGTTAAGACATAAACCTAACATGTTCAATTTTTTTTTTCCTTTGGGACAGTTGGAATAGGAGGTTTAAGATGACACCTTGGCAGCTTAGATTTTCCACATCAGCAAATGTCACAGGCACAACTTGCTTTTTAGTGACAGCTCTTAAAAGAGAACAGCTAACTTCCTAATCTTGTGTCTTATTTTTTGGCCCCAGTTTCAGTGTTTTTTAATCCCACAAATCAACACTTTCCCTCTAATGTAATGTAAAACACTGATGTGACTTTTTGCTCTTTCACCATTGATTTCCCCAAATAATTTTGGTATTCCCTCCTATACAAGAAGTACAACCATCAGTCTAAGCATCAACAGCACTCTGCTTCTGACAGTGGCCTTGCTGGTTATCCAACCATGATTTTCACAAGGGAGACAGAGGTGGAATTACCCAATAATCAACTGCACACTCAGCTAAGACCAGACAGCTCTTTGCCTTCTCTACCCTGTTAAGAAATCTCTGATGGTGGGAGAAGGTTAACACAAGAAGCCAAGCCAGGTCTACCACAGTATATGTTACAGGGAAAGTTTACGTTCACAGTCTGGGAGAAGCAGGCAAAAACCTGAATTTTCCAAGAAGTCTAAGAAAAACTTGAAAATACAAGCCTGTTAGCACATCACAAAGTCAATATAACACCTGAAAAAGCCCAGAACAGGAGATAAATTGGAAAGGAAGCATTGCTAGTACATTGGGAAAAACGTGGTAATGGAAGTCTTGTATGTGAAGTCAAATGTAATGGTTGTGGCAAGAGAAGCCTGCAGAGAAAAAAGGACAGGAAAAAATAGCACAGGAACTGAGCAGTGATGCAGACAAGGTGACTGTACAAGTTCTTGACAATATCTCAGCAACAGCAGAAATAAACTCTGTACATTCAGCTGTCCTCTGATGCAAGAATCTGCCAGTGCAGCCCCTGGGGAGGAGCTGCAGGAGGTCACCCCAGCGGGGTGAGTACCTGAGGGTGGGTTTATTGGATGCTCTGTAATGCAGCTGTGCCACATCTGGGCTCTGCCAAGGCTGATTGTCAAGCCAAGCTGAGCCAGCAGTTCAGAATTAGTGGCAGCTGCTGAAAGCAAAGGCAGACATGAAATCACAGAGAAACCAAAGTTTCTGAAGCTGTCTCTGAGGAGATTTGTTGTTTTAACCTAATATACCTGACACCTTAAAGCCCTTGTGTGCCATCACCGGTACAGCTGCACTGTACATGAAAGGAATAAAATATTCACCCTTGGCTGGGTATGTATCCCCTGTCCAAGGCTGCTCTGTGCTTCTAGGTGCTAAGGAATTACAGGTATTTCTGAAATTATGAGATGTTCAGGTGGTTCACCCGCAGCAGAACTGGTTACTTGCTGAAAACAAGATTTGTTGGGGCTTGCAATAGGGAGGACTCACTCCACTGGGTTATTCAGTGCAAGTCCCTTGAAAGCCTTCACATTGCAAGCTTCCAGCCAGCTTTCTGAAATCAATATGTTCCCAATAAGTGCTTGCTTTATTTTCAGGTTGCCATTAAAGGGAAGATTTGCATCACATTATTAAAATCATGTTGCTGAGAATGATGTGACCTCTATTCATGCCTCATGGCCATAAATGATTTATGCTGAGCCCACCTCCATCCTTCCCCTGTACTGCCTCATCTGTGCTGACATTTCCTTGTGAATATTTAAGGTGATGTCTGCTCTCATCTCTTGTTCAAAATCAAACACAAGGGGAAGTGGATTAGGGTTAGCACACAGGTGGTGAAGGGACACAGAACTGGGCAGTCTGTGAAAAGGTAATACTGAAAGTGCTGCTTTGGGCTGTGGGTTGAATTGGATTCTCATCAATAAGCTTTTGGAACTTGCCTAAAATGTGATGCAAATATTGCAGTCCCATTACAGCCTCTCCTTATTTCAGTGCAGGAATGTCAGCTGGGACAGGAGTTAAGTGTGGTGATGGCACCAAATATGAAGGGCACGGGGTTGGCTCAGCCTCTGGTGAGAGATTCACCACCCCAGAGCAAGAGCTGGACCTTGCAGGGACCTTCCCTCAGTGCAGGGAGGGCAGCTCTGCAGCTGGGCCAGTGGCACAGCTGTGTCTGTCTGTCTGTCTGTATGTTAGCCAAGTCAGAGCTGGCTCCTTCCCCTGTGCACTCACCTTGTGTGACAGCACTGGTAGCAAAAGACATTTCAAGGCACTTCTGAATGGGGACACCGTTCAGGTAATTTGTTTGTTTATTGAAATGACACCACACTGGCTGCAGGGCCATGTGTTAAACCTTCTCAAGCAATAGATATATTAAAAGAGAGAGAGTCATATATATATACATATATGTATGTATGTATGTATTTGTACATAAAGCAAATTTGATGCTTCATTTATGTATTCTTCTCATTACAACATCTTGGACATACTCCTGGCCTATGATCCCACTGTCAAAGCAACAAAACACAGTAATCTGTCCCTAGTGCCTGTGGGGTTTGTGCTGCAGAGCTGCTGGAATGTGCAGCTGATGCAGGGAGGACAGGGACACTGGGGTTATTGACAGCACCTTTGCCACGTGGCTTTGTAGCTGAGCACCACCCAGGCAAAAGCAATCCCTGCCTAATTCTGCACACCCTGGGTGAGGTTCTGAAAACAATTCAGCCTGCAAAGTGAGGACAGGCTGGAGGGAATGGGGCTGTCACTCTTACAGGGAACTGTGTCCTGCCACATCCTCCCTCCACCCACTCCACCTGTGGGACTGCCCTGTCCCCTGGGCTGGGCCATGGCTCTGCTCCCTCCTTGGTCTGGGGACTCTGCCATGAAAATGTGGCTGCCCCAGGGTGCTGCCAAGAGCAGCAAGAAGGGTGCTGAACACCCTGCATCTCCCCTCTGCAGGTCACATCTGCTTTGTGCCCATTCTCCATCCTGCAGAATCCTCCTGGCTCTGGGCTGAGTTTTCAGCTCCCCTTCCCTGTGATTGATGTGAAAGCCAAAAGTTTCTCCCAGCTTCCCAAGGCCCTTGCACCTTTCAGTCACTACAGGGAAATACCAAGACTTAGGTAAAACACTCAGTGGGTGAATTTTCCCACCTACACTTCCTCACAGTACTCTCAAAGTCAGGTGGGATTTCCTCTCCTTTCTCTCCTTTGCTTTTTGCTCCCTGTGTGCAGAAACTGGGGTGTCACAGGGCCATTTGTGGCAGATGGTCCTCTCCATCTCCCTGTGCTTCCTTGGCTCTTTTGTTGCAGCGGCTCTTGCTTGGGGAGTGTTCCCTGTGTTTGAAAAGCTCTCTGTGTTTACAACCCCTGGGAATCACACTGTGAGTAGCTTTGCCTGTTACTCAAATTTCACCAATACATTGAAGTATTTGGAGGTTTTTGTCACCTCTGGCAACATCATGACAGCCTCATGTGTGGGAAAAATAACCCAGGGCCACCTTTGGCCACATTGGGATGGATTTGAGTCATGCAGATGACAGTCATGCAGAGACTGGGAACATCTTTTTGTTCACTGTTACCACAGGCTTCATTTACAACATTACTGTCTGTTCAAAACATCCTCCAAGCAAAATCCTTGGTATTGTTCAGAATTTTTACATCTGAGTACTCTTCTGGGAAAGCTCACACTATGCTTTTGGAATTAAAGTATTACTGTAAGTGCTTTTAAGATTACTCATAATATAAACATTTCAGTTGTGCAAACCCATGAATATTCATTCACATGAAGTTGAGTTTTTGTTAGATTCAGCTCCTGATTAAGGTGTTGGACAAAAGATATTCTTTAGGATACTTTGTATGTGTACTCAGGGGCTAAATAATTGCTTGTATTGTTGATGTAGTTGCAAATATTAATTTCAATGCATATGGGAAATTATTTTCTTCAAAACAAAACCAGAAGTGATTGGGATTTTGTGTTATATGTTTGTAATATGCTGGTAGAAAGGGCTGGGAAATGTTTTGGTGGTTGTTCAGTGCCTGTGTCCCTTTAAGGGGAAATAGTGAAGGACATGCAGTCCAGTCTGAACCTGCAGAGCATCTAATGGGATTATGGTGCTGTACAGCAGAGTGTGTTCTGTTAACTTAATAAAAATACTCCTTGCAAGCAGAGATATTGTGAACCTACCAAACAAGAAGGAGACTCCTTTACCCAAGTGGTGATCAGGCAACATCTTCAGCTCCAGCATGAATTACTCACAGCCCAGCCTGCACATCCTCTGTGCTGGCCTAAAGAGCAGCCAGCAATGAGCTCTGGGGGAGCCTGAGGGGAATGTGAGATTTCTGGGACCTCTCCCACTGCTCCCCAGTGCCTGGGCAGCAGCAAACTGGGCGCTGCAGCCAGGCTTTGCTGCAGCTCTGCCCTGAAGTGCCACACAGGAGGGAGGGCTGGCTCCAAAGGGAATGATTAACACAATTTGCTGGCAGGGATCACAGCAGAAGTGTGGAAAAACCCCCCTCTCCTTGTGCACCAGGGTGCTGACAACAAAGCAGGGAATTTAGGGGAGCATCCCAAGGGGAATAAGGGCAGGCTAAGTGTTATTTTTATTATAGGCACATTAGTGTGATTAGAAAAGGTGCAAAAGTGCAAAAGGCATTTTCTGTCTTCTCTCAATTCTCTATTACTAAGAGCATTAATCCAAAACCAAAACAACCCCTCCTTACCAAAATCTTACTTATGTTGTTCATTCTCCTTCCCTGCTGCAGTCTGAGATCCTTCAGCTGGCTGGCATGCTTCAGCTGATATTTAAAACATCATCAGATGGTAGCTGGGGATAGTTAATACCCACAGATGTATTTTTAAAACATCATCATCAGATGGTATTCACAGAGAGTTAGCACCCATGGATATATTTGCTGTGCATAGGTTTCCCAGCCCAGGGACTGCCTTTCCTATTACACATCACCTAAATACAGAAATCTGCACCTGGAAGAGGATCCCATGTATTGTGAAGTCAGAGCTTTTGAGCACTCTCCTGTGCAGTCATGCACCATGTTTAACATCCCTAAAATTTCTGGGAAATAGGCAGAGGGTCCCACCCATTCAGAAAAGGGAGGAAAATCCTTTTAATGCTGAAAAACAGGAAGACAAGCAGTGGGCAAGGACAAATGGTGCCCAGGGAAATAATCACCCAAACTCAGGAAGCAAGAACCTTGAAGGAAACAGAAAATTGAGCTTGGACAATTTTCCAACTCATTAACTGTTGAAATGGAGCAAATTCTACATCTGGACCTGCCTTCATTAAATTGCAGGGTTTAGTCACATTGACATCTTACTGCCTAAGCCCATGCCTCTCTAACCAGACCAGGGAGCCAACCCCTCAGCAGGCAGTGCCCAGCAGTGCTGTCCCATCCACACAGACCCCTCAAGCAGCCCCAGGTTTCCCACCCAAGGTTTATCACCACCTCTGCTGCTCAAAGGCACAGCAGCCCACGTTACCTCATTCCCTGAAATCCTGGGGGTAACACAAACCTCTACAGACCTAACAGACCTTGGAATTGCTGCTGCTCCTGCTCTTTGATCCCACCAAGATGCCCTGGAAATGCTGCACTGTGGCAGTGCTGGGGGATGAGGAGCAGCTGGAGCATCGAGCAGCACATTCTGTGATTCTGACAGCTCAAAAAGTTTGTGGCCCAGTGGGCCCAACAAAAAATATTGAAAAATAGATAACACACATTTAGTCCCCCTCAGTACATTTTTAGGCACCTGCTTTCCAGCTGGGACAGACAGGATTTGAGTTGCAAGGAGCTGAGATCAAGCTTAGCAGGATGCCCACACATTTCAGCATCCCACACACTTAATACCCATGATTGTTACAACAGAGCAACTAGTCTGTAATTAGAACAGACATTGCCAGAGCTGCCTTTGTATTACTTATGAGTCATGCTGCTAAAATATTCTTTATTCATTATCCAAGACCTTTTCATTTCAGTGCCAGCCATTACCATGTTTCAGGCTACACAAGACTCTGCCAGACTGGTCAAAGCCAAGTCCATTCTGATAGGGATCTTCATATTTAATCTGACAAAGAGGTGCTTTACAAAAGAGAGAGATCAAAAAGGTTCAAGTCTGCCCAAAAAAACAAACAAAAACAAAAACAAACCAAAACCAAAACTAACCAAAACCCAGAGAAAAAGAAACAAAAAAACCAACCAAGCAAACAAAAAAATACCCACAACAAAACCCCCCAAAAACCATGTCTCAGAGTAGGGGATTTTCTCCTTTTTGCTTCTCCAGGCACACATCACAGCTAGAAGAACCCTTTAAAACTTGTCTTAAGTTGTTCTGTCAGTTAATTACATATTTGTATTTTAATGTCTTTCTAGTCAACCAGAGAGGAAAAAGGCTCATGATGAACTCAAACTGAATAGAAAACCTTTTTTGTCTTCTTTAATATAGTGTATGGGACAGAGAGGGGCAAATAGAGCTGAAATGTATTATGACAAGGAAATAAAAATAATATCAGAAAATTCCTTTGGGCAGATTCTGTTCTAGTATTTACCAAGATTCATTTTTTTATTCACTGTGTTATTAAATCACTGGATTGGAAAGTCCTTGGGTCATTTCAATCCACTGTCTCATTGATTTCTTATTCCTAAAGCATCCTTAATACAGGAGCATCATTAGAGCTGATGACAACCATCCCTCCATTTCCCTCAGCAGTGGGCTAATTGTCTAAATGTTCTTTCTGCTGAAGAACACTGACAGATTAATTCAGGTCCCGAGACCAGGTTTGTAAATAAATGGTTAGGTTTAAAAAAATATTAATTTGACAACCGAAAGGTTTCTATAAAAAACCACAGCAGGAAACAAGTTCCCTCAGCTTCCCTCCTTTCATGCAGCCACAGAGATGCAGGTAGCAAGCAGCGATGCAGCATGGCAGGAGAACATCCCATGGCACAGCTGGGGCCTTGGGTGCTCAGCTGCTGCTGCTTTAGAGACTGTTTTTGGTATTTCAGATTGCACCTGATATCCTTCCTGCTGGAACATAGGCTGCAGGCAGAGGTCCTTCCCCTGAGTCTCATCTTAAGGGAATGGTGTTTCTCTATTCAGTTAATTTCTCAATGTCATGTTCTGCATTTCTAAAATATCTTAAAGTTTTCTTGAATTCTTTTCAGATTTATCTCTTTAGTTTAAAGACTTACTATTATCAAGAAGTGGGATTCATTGCTTTATATTTTGGAAAGCACACTCTCAAATGCTCCTCCTTCTTAAGTTGAAAGAGTGGCTTCAATCTGAAGTTCCTTGAATTGTGTTTCAATGAGCATTCAACCTTTGCCCTGCACAGAAAATCAGAAATCTCTGCACTTCCCTGCTTGGTATTTTCTTGGTTAATGTATTTTAACATTTTTCTTCTGCTTCTGTTTTCTACTCCTAATTTACTCAGCATTTCTCTTTAGCCTTTGGAAAACTGCTGTATCTACATTTCAAAGAGCAGCTTCTTTCCCTCCCAGATCTGCACCTGAGCTGGAGCATTTTGCCTGAGCCATGCAAGCATGAGGGAAAGGGAAAAGGAAAAAAAGAAAAGGAAAAGGAAAAGGAAAAGGAAAAGGAAAGAAAAGGAAAAAAAAAAGGAAAAGGAAAAGGAAAAGGAAAAGGAAAAGGAAAAGGAAAAAGCCAGCCCTGGTATCTGGTGCTGCAATGCTGAAATGTGTAACAGATCACTGATCCTAGTGGTGCCTGAGACAGACCTGTCAAGTGTTTTGTGTCACAGGAAATCAAACTGGAGTCAAGCATTTCTATTGAACTATTCAGTTTAGCCATCTAATTATTTCCCAACTAGGAAGGACATGACAGAAGTACATAATGTTATCAAGAAGATATCAAGAAAGAAAACTTCCAAATCATTAAACTAGAAAGAAAACAAAAATTATAGTTTTAGGCTGAAACAATTTTTTTCTCCCTGTGACATCCATATCCTTCCTTTCAATAAAATCCCTGGGTGCATCCATTTCTGAAAGCACAAAGCATGTATTTCCATGGAGGAACCATATTCCAGGAGGAACCAAGCTCTGCAGCAGCATTTCCTGCAGGAACTACAGCCCTGGAAAACCACATCCACATCTGTGTGGGGAATGGCACCAGCTCCTTCTCCCAGACCAAAGCCAGCAGCATTTCTCACCTGGTGCCACGCTGGGAGCAGCCTGCACACACAGGGGGATTCTTCACCTCTGGGGATGTGGTGCATTGGCACAGCAGGGAGGGACAGGATCAAAACACCCGGGATGAACCCCCAGACAGGCAGACCAAGAAATGCTGGCTTTACTCAGCCTTTTTTCCTCTCCCTTTTCCTAATGTTTTTGCTAGGACGAAAAGCATGTCCAGCGGTCAGTTTAGGGCTGGAGCAAATAAAGGTAGGTAACAAAAAGTAAATCTATAGGAATGACCACTGCTGCTGCTTCCAAGTCAAGGCTGAAGGAGTTTAAAATAATGGAAACTAACACAAAACTGCTTCTGAGAGCCAGAATAAGCACTAACAGGCACTAAATTGTAAATTTCTTCATTAACTCATCTTTCTACTGAAGAAATGAGGTTTCAGAGGGAATTCAGGAATCATTTCTTCCACATGAAAAATTTGTGCACTTAATTTGTTGCAGTAAACTGCTGCTCTGAATGCTGAGGAGGTCTGTGTTAGGCAGATGATGAAACAGCATCTGCCTTAACTGCTTTCCCCCCGCATTTAACTAGTAAAATATTTCCATTTCAGTGATGAGATGAAAAGCACAGTGGAGAAAATCACAGGAGAAAAAAATTCCCAGTTTTCTAAGCAGGGCTTTAGAGGGAAATAGCTGATATCACCAGACCCAGCACAAAAAGAAAATAATGGAGAATTCTTTTGCAAAGGGTTTACAATGAACAAAGAGAGTTAAAGCATTTTGCAAGGGGCATGCAGCACACAAGTGGGATTTCAAAACAACACAAGGGACTTGTAGATAGAGAGATACATCTCTTTCATTATCAGAACTCTTAGTCTTGTCTTTGATCTAAAAACAAACAATGACAATGGAAGGATTTACAGACTTGGGAGTCTGAAATCAGAGTCTGGTTTCCATAGATTCCCAGTTATTCAGGAGAAGGTAATTGGAACCTACAGCCCCATAGTTGTGCCTGACATTGGCTCTGTGTCTCCTGTAGATGATCTGTGTATCTGTGCCACCTGTAGATGATCTGTAGATCTGTACCACCCTTAGATGGTAACATCTACCCCACTGACACTCCCTCCAGTGACACCCCTGCAAGAAGCAGCACAGATGTGACAGTGTCACTGCAGGACAGTGGGAGCTCACTTATTTCACTGCTGGTTCAGCTCTGGAAGTGTTAAAGACCCTGACCTTTTCTTCTTTAAACAGTGTCCTGGATGCTGGGTTTTAACACAGCTTACTTCATGTAAAATATGCCCTTTTCAAAAACAAATTCTGACTAAAATATTATTAAACACTTTTTCCAAATGCTTGTTCTTTTTCACTCCCTCCAAGTATTCAGTTCTCATATATTACAGCCAACACCTTACTGCATATAAAATTCCATCATTGAATTTGAAGTGAAATCAGGAGAGTTTAAATTGCTCAGAGCCTTGGGAGGCCCCAGCCCCATCTAGAGCAGGAATGCATTCAAAGATTCAGCCTCTGGATTAATCCCATGGCTCAGCAGATGGATCCAAGCTTCACATTGAAGAGGTTTGGAATACCCAGGTCAGTGAGCCCAGAAATCCTTGTGGTCAGCAGTGGGATCCCCTCACAGGTTTTTTGCTGCAGGGTTTTTGCTGCAGTCCCCTTCCCTGCAGGAGGTGCAGTGTCCAGTGTGTAGCTGTCCCACTGCAGACCAAAATCACCAGGAATGAGTGAATTACTGGGCCAACACTTTTAGAGCTGAGAAAATGGATCACTGCAAAGCAGATTTCTTTCTCTTGCAGTATTTTGGCAGAATTCTTAGCACAGAAAAGGCATCATTCCCAAGAGTGATCAGAAGGTGCAACTGCTATCCATCACTTGTCCTTCATGGTTAGCACAACATTTTGGGCTTCATCACAGAGTGGCCACCTCTCTTGGCACTGCAGATGTTGTTTAGATCTTCTCCCTGGTGCCTGTAACACACGGAACTGGAGAACCAGCACTTCCAAATGTTCACATATTAGAGATGTAATACAGAGGAACAGCAAATGTTAATGTGAGGGACCCCTGAGTGGATCCCCTGTTCCTCTGGGGAGTTTCCAAAGCCTTTCTCTACCCTTCAGTGTTTTTCCTGCTGGGTGATGGTGTCTCAGCTTTGTGCTGTTCTCTAGAGGAAGGAAGCAGCCATTGATATCAGACAAAGCAGGGGACAGGTTTGTAGCTTCCTCTGCTTTAGCAGCTACAAATATCACCAGGAGAAAACATGAAGGGAGAAGTATGTAAGCCTATAAATGGTCAAACAAAGCAGGAAGCTGCATTTGTAAGAATTTTTTGCTGCAAGTAGGAAGATGCTGTTAATAACTGAACACACCCATCTGATCACTATTTATAATTTCAAGACACCATCCTGGCTATACCCTGCACATTCTGCTCAGCAGCCATCTCAAAGCAGCCAGGAGAAATTGGAACTTGCCAATTCATTTACCAGTGGGCTACAACCTTTGCTGTGTCCAAATTGCATCTACCCATCAGAGCTGCTGGAGTTACAGGAAGCACAAGATAGTGTCAGGAAAGAAATTATGTCCCTAGGAAAAAGTTACAGAAGTGATCTTGCTGGAAACAGCTGAGCAGCATGGATAACAAGAGTTCTAGCCCATGAAATGTCAGCAGGTTTAGCAGGGACTCTTGGACTAATGCTGGGACAGCTCAGCCCCCTCTTGCCATTTAAATGTTATCACAACAATTCCTGTAAGTTTCTAAATTGAAAAAAATAATTAGCAGTGCATAGAAATTAGTCATAGGCTTGCACAGGGAAAGCAGCTAGCCAAAATAAAAAGGACCTTTAAGGCGTCACATTTTTGAGACAGTACTGACTAGTAGGAAGTATTTATGTTTGTCTGCTCTGCCCCCAGCCTAATCAGACTAGTACCACTTATAAAGCATATTTATCCTAGCTGGCTTTGGGCTGGCAAATGTGTGTGCAGCTCAAGTCAAAGCACAAAGAAGGAAACAACTGCCCTCACTCTGATCTTTACAGGTTTCAGGACAGGGATGGTACCAAATTTTAGATCTCAGTTCCAATCCTGTGCTGAGGATTCCAATAGCAGTGCTGAGTAAGGCAGTAGATGCGCCAGAGCCCCAGCTGAGGTTTGGATACTGTGTCTCCTGAGAGCTTTAATCCTCATATTCCTGCCCCTGTGAGCTCTGAGTTCAGCCTGTCACCAGGCTGAGTTACCCAGAACAGCAGCCTCAGCTTCCCCACCAAGGACCGAGGAGGGTGAAGAGCAGACAGGCTCCTGCCATGCTCCAACAGTGAAAATATCCTGATTTCCTGCTGGCAGCCCTGAGACAGTTACCTTTTGCTCTGTGTTGGGCTGGAAGCCAGTTTGTATGACTACAAGGACCAGCTTACTGCAGAAAAACAGGTATTGTGATGATTTTATTTAAGTGTTCCTAAGTGGCATTTCATACAAAATATAAATTACCTTGCCCACTGCTTCCCTGACAAATACCTTTTCTAGCTCCTTTATTGAACAGCATAAATATATCACTTGGTATTGTATGTGTTAAGTGTGCCTAGAGATCTTTCTTCCAGCAGTATTTCATCTTGCAAAAAGCAGAGTATTGACAAAATATGTAGTCTTTGAGGTAAAATGTGATGGCCAGCTGGGTTGAACCCATCACTTAGAGGAGCAGCAGTCCCATAGAAATGTAGATGTTTCAGAAGGATCACGCTGCCTTGGCTCAGTTTTCAAGAATACCTGACTGCCCATGGTTTTTATTGTGCCTGAGGTTTGCAGTGTGAGGGACACCAAGGTTATTTGATAGATTGTTTTATGGCAGTGTGTCATGGTGCAACCCCACGTGGTCTCTGGCTCACTGCCTTCCCTGGAATGGGGAGAGAATGGGAAGGGTAAAGATAAAGACACTTTAATAGGTAAGGCAAAAGTTGCACATGCAGCAAAAGGAAAGCAGGGAATTCATCTTTCCCCAGGGCAGGCAGGTGGGTGTGCAGCCATCCCCAGGACAGCAGGGCTCTGGCACAGGTAGCAGTGACTTGGGCAGGCAAACACCATCCTCTGAACATCCCCCCTTCCTTCCTTCTTCTTCCCCAGCTCCATGCCAGGAACATGATGCCACATAGTCTGGGAATCCCTCAGGTCAGCTCTGTGCTATCCCAGCTCCTTGTGCACCCTCAGCCTTGGGGCTGCCGAGCAGCAGAAAAGGCCTTGACTTCACCCAGCAGTGCCAAAACCATCCCTGAATTATCTACACTGTTTCCAGCACAAATCCAAACCACAGCTCTGTACCAGCTACTGCAGACAAAATGAACACCACACCTGCCAAAGCCAGCACACAGTGACAAAATTTAAACACAATAAACTCTGTGCTGGTGGGTAATGGCATGTAGACTCATTTGAGTCAGATCTGTAAAAGGATCTCAGCAGGTCACACCATGCCTTTGGAGTTTGGCCTCATGAGGATTTCTGCCCCCTGCACCCTCCCTGACAGGGCCACCTCCCCTCACTCCTCAGCAGTCACACAGTGCCCCTGAACACCTGGAAAGGATTTTCTCACAGACAAACTCAAACACAGAACCTCCAATTGAAGCTGTGCTGAGAGGAGTCCCAGGATCAAAGCACCAGCAGGATGCAAACTCCATCTCCCTTCAGATTTGGTTACTGCTCTGTCACTTGGGATCTCCCAAACACAGCTCTGCGATGTGGTTCCTTTGCATGCCCCAACTGTTCATACACTTGCTGGCCTGGAAAAGCCAGATTTAAAATACAGATTCATTATCTAAATCACCAGCCACCAACTTCAGCAGACTCCTGAGTACAGGGGGGAATCACAAATGTCATGAGGGGATTTCATGTCCTTCATCATCACTTCTTAAGATGAAGCTGAGTTGCCTATTTAGATGAATAACATTATGGGGTGGCACACAGTGTATAAACCCATGGTAGCCACCCCCTAAAAATGTCATATTCATGAAGTCAAAGATTATTTTGCCTTTTGTGTTATCTTACACTCGTGCTAAGCACAGGAAGGAGAAGAATGCCTGTTTTGCACATCACTCCCTGTGAGGCTGTGTCTGGTTACATCACATCAGCTGACATAATGTTACCCAATGCAAGCAGATCAGATGTGACACAAATGTCATGTTGAATCAGATTTTAATGGAGTTGGCAGCTTTTACATCACGGATGAAAAATACCAAATACCCACCATACCTGTAGGTACTCAGGATAAAGCAATGCTAGTCACTAACTCCAAGCCACATTTTCATATTCTAACTTATAAAATGGCCATTTTTACTCTCTGTTATGTCCCTATTCCTTCCCAAAAGTCATAAAAAGCCATGATGAGGACTAACCAGGACAAAGCATGCCTCAGCAGGGAATTCATCTACTGAAAAATTGATAAAACTTGGAGCCTGTCTCAAATAACCCATCAAAATCAATAACAACCTTTCTATTGATTCAAACAGGAAATGGATCAAGGTGTCCATGCCTCAATAAATATTTTTACTGTACAACTAATTTCCCATGAGAAGGAAATTACAGGGGTTTTTGTAGGCCAGGGGAAAAAAAGCAGAGTGAAATTTATGTAACAGAGCAGGATTACAAAGGGGAGGCAGCACCTTGGTGATATATCAAGTGGTAGTAACATGTTGGGTTTTTCAATGTTTTCTTCATTTTCCACTCATACAGAAATTTTGCACTGAGGAAGGAGCAAGGCTGATGTTTGCACCACAACTCGTGTCCATGCCCCTCCAAGCTACAGCTGACAGAGAAAACATGGCTTTGGGATATCAGAGAGCCCACTGGGCCCTTGCTCCCTCCCTACCCAGCTTCTGGAGCAGAAAACAGCCCCAGGACCTTTGGTGCTCCTGTACCTATGGCTTCTAAAGCAGTCTTTCCAGGGCCATATTGTGCAGGAGATACAGAGAATCCTGCCAGTCCTCTGCAGGGATCCTCCTTAGCCACAGCTGCAGCTCATATCAATTACTTTCAGCATCCTGAGGGTGTTTATCCTGCAGTGCCTCAGTGGGATTCTGCCTTTACAGCAGATTATTGTCAGGAGACTGGAAACTCTTGTGCCACACTAATAATGTAATGCTCTGATAACACAGTTGGTTAATAACTTCTATTGCAAACAGGAGACAAGTCAAAACTACAGAATTGCAGCCTGAAGGGAAGAAAAGGGAAAATGTCCAGCATCATCACTGCCTGCAGTCCTCAGACATCACCTGCTCAGCAGCACAGTGCCTGCACACTGCAGCAATGATCTGCAGCAGCGTGGGGAGGCATCAGCTGGCAGAGGGATGCTGCTCCCCAAAACACATCACCCAAATAGTTTTCTCACATGCTGATTTTCCTTCCCTCACCATATCATTTACCCATCAGAAAAAATTCCCTTCCCTAGTCTGCATGTCGTCCAATGAAAGGAAAAGGACAGATATCCCTGCAGGGACTGGGATGCTGAGCAGTGAGCTGAAAGTGTCTGTCAGGAGTAGCAGGAATTAAAAGGACACTGTCCAGACCATGGATATAAACTTTCATAACCTCCTCCTTGGTTTTGTATCCCTCACATAACCATGTGTCAGAAGAGGAATTGTGTTTAGCACCCTTTGCACACCAGATCCTGCTGTGCTCTGCTGCTCCTTTTGCTGTGAATCTTCCCTTTCTACTTGTTGAGAGCAGAGGTTTCTCTCCTGCTTCTCTTTTTTCTGAAAGCTCTAATAGCTGCACTCCTCAGCCCAGTTCAGGGGGAAGAGAGCACACGCAGGGAAATGCTGGGGGCAGATGGGCCAGCTGATAATTGCTGAAGTAATGCTCCACCAAGGTTTTCAGTATTAGACAAGGTACCTGGGCTCTTCTCCAGGCTGCCCACAGTAGCTGCTGTCAAGGCCAGGTGCCACTGAACAGAGACCCCATTGTAGGCCAGAACTGCCCACTGAGGGTTTGCCTTTCGTATATGGGAGCTCTGATAAAGAGCACTTGAACAAATCAGACATTTTCTCTGAAGTAAAAACATTTCCAGCTTACCCTCTTGATCCTTCAGGTTGCTATTCATTGCATGCACTAGAGGAATGCCTGCAGATGGACCCAAGCAAACTATTAATTCAATGATGAATCCTGCAGTTTACCAGTAGACTAAGATTCAAATTGCAAAACAATTCATCTTCAGCCTCGTTCATAAGTGAGGAACAGGTATCTGGAGGCTGGTAACCTTTTAGAAACACCACGGTGACAGATTCTGCCTGACAGCTCTGATATGAATTTTGCCTGCTGCATAAATATTGATGGCCTTAATGCTCAGCATAGCAGACCTAATCTTCTTAGCAGGTATGTTTCCAGATTTGGAGCTGTGCTGGCTGCAGGGTCCCCCTCCTTCCCCAGCATGGCAGCGATGAGCTCAAGGTGCTATTTAGAGTCATTAGCCCTTGAAAGGGAAAGTTAATTGACAAGCTTTCAGGAAGGAATGGTGTGTACTTTACCATCTCAGAGGAATGGCTCTCAGCCAAGTGGATTCGAGATCCTGAAGAGCCTCTGACACATCCGAGAAGGGATGGGGAAGGCACACAAGGGAGCAAGGAGAACAAGGAGCCTGTGATGGAACTGCTCTTGTCGTGGTGGGGGAAACAAGCCAGACTGGCTCTGCCACTTCATTTCCACATTTCCTGCAGGAAAATTTCCCACAGGAAATCTCTGTGATTGAGATGAGAAGGAAGCAAAAATAAACAGGATTTCAATGTGAGTGTTTGTTTTCAGACCTTGATTTTCCAACCAGCTCTCAGAGTCCATGGGGGCTCAGAACCCATCTCCACCAGCCAGATGTGTAATTTATAACTCCCTTTCTTCAATGTCAAAGCCAACGACATAAAGGACATACAATATTGAGAAAGACCTAACTTTACTGACACTATGAAATATTAAGGAAGCAAGATAGGAAGAGAATATTTTAAAAAAATGCATCAGTTTGCTGGGTTTTATCTTCTGTATACCTCCCATTTGTTTATTCCACCTGTATATCTCAGTTTAACTTTAAGTAACTTGGCTGCTTTTATTCTCACTTTATTCTCACTTTTAAAATAAAGAAAGTTCTAACCTAATTGTTTAAATTAATGAGCTGCTCTGCAAATTTTCTATTTTCAACTGGAGCCACTCTCAGTCGGCCCTGCCAAACCAAATTCTTTGACCCAATTTCTAAGAATAAATTTCCTCCTGAAAGCTGAAAACAGCCACACCAATCTGTATTGTCCAGCCTGCTGAAACTGGGACTTTATAATGGAAATATGCAGAGCCCTCAGCAACAGTGATGCAAATTATTGTGGTTTTTATTTTTTTGCAAAGGTTATTCTGAGATTCTGAGGTCAGTACTTACATGGCTTGATGACAAGGGAATTAACTGCACAAAGATCAGGTGATATTAGAATTTTAAAAAAACCTCACTGGGAAAAAATAGAAACATTCAATATTGTATGAAGCCTAGATGTGCCATTGGTTAAAAAGTAGGAATTATATTTTTTTTACTTTTACATTGACAAATGGATACAAAGGAAAGGGAAGGATTTTAACTAATTGGTGCTATTAACCAATATTCTTTTAAAAAATCATAATCAAATCTCTATGATCAAACCTTTAAGTATGTATTCTATAGAATGAAATCTGGGTATCATAAATTAACTCCCAGTTACCTGCAACCATGCAGATAATTTCCCCTTGCCTCTCCCTACTCTTTAGGCTGCACACCCATGCCAGGGATTGTATCTCGCTGTCACCTCTTGCCTGCACCATAAATCAGAGGCAGTTTTGCTGCTGATCTGCTGTGCTTAAATCAAGCCCTGTGTGTATTAATAAATATAAATTGCATAGCAGCTGAGTGCTGTAATTCTGATGGGGGTCTAAGGAGGCAGCAATTGTACCCTGGCACCCAGGATTTGTATTTCTGCTCTTGCACTGGCTAGAGCAAGACTTCTGTTTGCTTCAGCTAATGCAGATTGTGCCCCTTTGATCTCTCCTGGTGGCGTTATCAGACACTGATTTCCATGGGGGGTCATGATGGAGGGAGAATACACAGCCAGGAGTTCTACCAGGGATTAATCTGCAAACTCCTCACTCAGTGAGACCCTGGGGCAGAGCAAGCCCTGGCTGCACCAAGGCAGCAACAGCAGGAGCACCTCAGGGAGGAGCTGTTTGGGGCCACCTCCCAAAACTCTCTGAGCAGGGAGGGAGCTGGCAGCAGCACCAGCCCAGGCTGCCAAAGAGCAGCAATCTCTGCTCCCCCAGCCCAGCACTTGCTTCAGACACAGCAATAAATACAGGGCCCAAGTACGGAAAGATGCTGGAGTAATGAGGAATTTAACACCACGGGATTTGACCCACAGAGAGAGGAGTGGCAGCAGCACCTCAAACTTGTTGCAGGCTCCAGGTTTTCCTGAGAGCCATTTGCCTCTTTCTGAAGTTGTAAAAACACAAAGCAAGTTTTGTTAATGTGAACATCTCATGAGCACAGACAAAGCACCCTCTGCAGCACATCTTCCCACCCACACATGCTGGGATGTGGCAGGATGAGGTGCAGGCAGTGCTCCAGCTACCCTGAGAACTGCCAAGGAGCCCAGCACAGTCACCCAAAAATACCACCCAGAATAATTTACAGTGTACTTGTGCTCTGCCTTGTCTCTTAGAGGTGTTTTATTTCTGCTGGAAGCATACAAATATATTTTGTAAAACTGATGTATCTCAAGACTAGAAATTCTGCCACTCCATTATTTCTGTTTGTTCCAGAGAGAGGACCTGTCTCTGAATCAGGGCAAAGCAGGGATTTTATTCCCTTTGATTCAGAAACAGAGATCTGTACATTTCAAAGAGAAATATTTAACCATAGTCAGATGGGCTAAAATGGTGCTAGAAGGGCTTGTTTAGATTTAGCATTATTAGCAAAAATAGTTAAAAGCTCTTCCTTAATAAAGCCAACAAAGTAAGACAAATTTGAAGGAAAAATAGAACTATGATTCTATACAGACAGCAGCAAGGATATACTCATAATCTGAAAGAAAGAGAATACCTAATTTATCTGCAGTCTTTCTTTTAAGGGAGAAAAACGTTTTTGCCTCCAGCTGTAGAGAACAGAACTATTTCCAGTCCATCAAAGAGAGAAATGCAGTACAGACCTCACCAGCCATGCCATCAATAGCAGCACCAGTGCCTGATGCAAGACCTCAGCAGCAGTCCTGAGGATCTGCTTTTCCCTCAATCACCATTTCCCAGGCAGGATAAAGCTCTCCTGGGCACGTGGGACTGGCATGATGCTACAGCTGAAGCACTGCAGGTGCAGCAGAACGTCCTGCCAAATCAATATTTTGCTTTCATACAAAGTCTGAGGACATAGTCTGACCCCTGCCATCTCCATGGCTTCTCCTTTCTCTTTTGGGAAGAGCAGCACTGGTTCACAACCCTGTGTCATCTCAGCCTTGGGAAATACAAATGTGTTTGTGCAGAATGGGCCTATTAGCTAAACCTCTGCTGCAGGGCACAGCTCAGGTGATCCACTGAATTTTATCTGCATCCCCTCAGAAGCCTCTGGGAAGCCTGAGGAAGCTTAAATAATGTAAGGGCACCAAGCACTGAACCCAGTCCCTCGATGCTTTGAGTTCAACCCCTTTGCTTTTAGCCTCATCACTGGTGGAGAGGAGGGAAGTGGGGCTGACAGAGTTTGCCTTGCAGTGGGATGGGAGCAGAGAGGCAGGGGAGGGGTGCAGGGGAACACTCCAAAGCCTGAACACTCCTCAGCAACATCCCTGTTGTTGTTCGGGCTCCTCAGGAGCCCTGCCAGGTCTGGGAGTGAGGTGAGATTTGTACAGGGCCCTGCAGAGAGCAAGAGCTCTGTCAGGGCAAAACCCACGAGAGAGCCAGGAGAGGATTTGGGGCACCCAGGGGATCTGGGATGTGCCTTTGCCTCCCTACCCTTGCTGGAGTAAAGATACAGTAAAGATGGAGTAGCTGTGAGTATCAGTGGAGAAGAAAACCATGGCAACAGAAACTTAGCTCCTATGTTAATTTATTGCCATCGAGATATTTGCCAAGTGCCAGCTCCCTGGGAAAAATGCATTTTTCATCAGTACTGCACAGAAATTAGCGTCAGAAGAATTAATGCACTTAATAACTGACAAAGAGCACTGAGAAATGTGCATGAGATATGAAGACAACTGTATTTATGGGTCCCTTCAACCTATAGCAAACACCAGCAAGCTGGATAAATGTCACTGCAAGTTTGAATCATGACTTGGTGTCATTTTAAATTCAAGTGAAGCAAGGATTTTCTTTATTTAGCTAACACTGGAAGTGACATAATGAATAAAGGGCACAAGCTCCTTGTTTGTGTTGCAAATATTTCAGCCTTTAACCTAGAAAAAGGTGAAGGCATTTCCAAAACAGGTTAGGTCGTAGGCTAATCTGCTGGTTTGTGCCCAGAGGAGATGTGCAGCAGACATGGGACCTCTCAGACCCTTTAGGCCATGGGGGCTTAGGCCATGTCCTCCTCCTCCTCCTCCTCACTTTTCCTGCCCCATCTAAGCCAGGAGAGTCTGCAGCCCCTGGCCTTGCTGTGCAAGAGCCTCCATGGAGCACATTCAGCCAGAGCTCTGCTGTTCCACAGAGCAGCAGCACAGAAAATCTGTGCCTGGCTGAAGGAAATCCAGGGCTTTGTGTGCTGGGCTGAGTGCCTCCAAGCCCTCTCCATCACTCTGATCCTTGGCTTGTCTCCAAGGTTATCTCCTGCTACCCCACACTCCCAACGGCACAACTTCTGCACAAGGCTTTGGTACCTCCCCTCCTTCCATATCACAGCCTGCTGATCTGAATGCTAGGCAACAAGCAGCCAGCTTGCCAGAGCATCTCTGGGTTTTCATCAAGACAGTCCACTTCTTGGCTTTGGCCCACAGAAAAAGAGAAGAACCTTTTTGCCCCAGCTCTAATTCATTAAATACACAACACACAGACTACAATCAGGATGACTACAAGTAGCATCATTACATTTCTGTGAATATTTTTGAAGGAATATCAATCTCTGCATTGTTGGGTTTTTTGTTTATTTTTTTATAATATAGTGCTTCACCAACAGACAGGACTGTCTACTGTCAGATATGCACTGCAGTTTTGCTTTCAGGACCTACAGAGACTTTAGGAAACTTGGGTGGTGATGGGCTTGTTTCCCTATCTGAAGCAACTGCTCGTTCATAAGTTTCTAGAAGATGGTTTTTCCAGACCTGCCCCCAGACTTTCCCTCCAAATGATGAAGCACTGTTTGCTTACACTGAAGGCAGTAGAGCTGATGTGCACTCTGTCTCTCAGCCCGTAGCCTTGTAACAAACTGACCACTTTATTCAGCCTCTCGATTTTAACAGGGAACATTATTTAGTACCACATGCAAATTGGCATCTTAACTGTGAGAAAAATAGAGACTGATTCATTGTTCAGCTGATGGGAGGAATTACCTCTATCACTGTGTGATTCATCTTGATTCATCCCACATCAGGAATCACGAAGGAATAATTTAAACCCAACTCAATATATTGGAAGCTCTAAGTGGGAAAGCCTGTGCTTAGCAGACATTGCTGATGGACAAAAGCAAAGTGTGGGGCTATCCTGTTGCAGAACAGAAATTCTGCAAAGATGGAAGCACAGTTACAGAAATAGATGATTTTTCCCCCACCCCTGGCTCACTGTGGAAAGCTGACTCTCACAGGACAAGGTGGAAAAAGAAACAAGGTAGAGAAAGGGCATAAAAAATTTATTGTAGGCAAAGCAAGATCTGTGCAGGGAAAGAGTGACAAAAATTGAGCTGCTACATGTTCTTATGAGACAAATAGGACAGGACATGGCAGAGCATCCTAAACCAGTGCAAGGCCTGGTGCTTGCCTGCTTGCACATGAGACAAACAGAGGACAGGTGAAAAAAAGGGAAAGCACACAAGCTGGAAGAAAATGTGGGGGAAGTTAGGAAAACAGCAACACAAAGCAGATACTCCAGGACTCAGTAACACTGAAAGATAGGGATAATGAGAAACACAACCAGGAAAATAACCCAAAGACCAGAAGGATTCAGGTTCCCTGATGGAGTGGGGTAGTAGGGGTGACCTTGTAGACAAATTGCAGAGTATTTACCTATCACAAAACACTGTTTCTTTCAGGATCCTGCTATGGCCTAGACAAAGGGCTGCATGAGACAAAAAGACAGTGGATATTGTTCCCATGGCACAGCTTTAGCATGTCCAGAAGCAGGATGGTTTGTAACCCTGACCTAGCACAGACTAGAAATCCCTGCTGTGGTGTTAGGGGAGCACAGGCAGGGCAGGCCTGCAGAGCAGGACCAGGTTATGGATTTGCTAAGTGAACACTCTGAAACACTGTAATTGCCATCTGGGTTCCATTATTGCAATATGGGGGTTTTAATGGAGAGTTAAGAGCAGTGCTGACCTTTAAATACCCTAAGTATTTTAAAGCTGTACTAGAAGATTTTACACCAATTATTTATTAGCATTATAAGTAAATGAGTTATTATCATTCATGAATTCTGTAACAGTCAATTTGTTTCTCTGCCCAGAGCCTTGAAGTGCCTATTTCACAATTTCTTAGAGATGTAACCATAGGAACTAAGTGGTTGCCAACATAAACCCTCACAATTAATGACAATAAGCTTTCACCCTATTGAGTGATAGTGAAATGTATACAGAGCTGATGAAATGCACCTCAAGGGCCATGGGACCCTGAAGGCAGAGGCACATCCACTGGCTGTGCAGCACTCTCATGCTGCCTCAGCGAGTGCATTGGCTCAGCTGTGCCTTTTTGAAACTCTCACACAGAGACTCCTGCTGTGAAATGGAAGACCAAGAAGGCAGATTTTCTGCCCTGGAAAGCAGAGATCCCTCTGAGCTGTAATAGAGAGCAAGGACAGTGCCCTTGACCGGCTCCCTGAGCATCACAGAGGGATGGGAAATGGCAATGGAGAGGAGCCACAGCTCCCCAGGGACACCAGGAGAGCTGCAGCACTGGAGGGCTCTGCTCCTGCAGCCTGAGCAGCCCCCAGAGCTCCCTGCAGTGCAGCACCCACCTGGCATCAGGGGCTCAGCTGTGATGCCTCCTGCACTTAAACCTGTTCTGTGGAGATCCTTCCTGTCCCTTTCACAGTGGGATGAACATTTTGCCTCTGTTCCCCTCTGAAGAGGTGGGTTTGTTTTGTTCCCTAAGCATCTATTGCTGGAGGACAGACAGCTCCACTGCAGATGATCATCCTGACGTGGGTGTGTGATTTCCAAGCAATAACACGGCTTTTCCCAAGAAAGATTCACAGATTCACAATCATCTCTGGAGGTGATCATTTTATATGCTTAAATACCAGGCCAAGGACAAATGCTTTTGCTCTTGCTTGCCTGTGACCAGGAAGGCACAAGACCTTCTTGCAGGGGAAAATGTTCAGTAACACCTGAAAGCAAACTGCTTTCTTGCCAGGGAGGGGAAATTCATCAGGAGTTTGTGACATTCATGGTAACAGGCTCAGAGGACATCTTGAAAGACATCTCCATTTACTGCTTCAAGACAAATACCCAGATGACTTTTCCCACAGCATGTTATGGTAGAAATTAGAATATGGAAATTAGAGGCATCCTTGCAAATGGTTTGGGGCTCCATGAGGTGGCTTTATCAGAAAGAAACAAAAGACTTTCCTGTTTCTGAGATTCTTCCCAGAGCGATGCTGAGGAGGAAGACTGTGAGTGGGCTCCAGCTCCAGAGAAGGAAACAATGCTTTCCTCACAAGGTGGTGGAGAGCACAAGAACAGTCACCTGGGGCCTGAGCAGAAGGGAACAGAGCCCTTTGGCTGCCAGGGAAGTGTTGAAGGAGAAGGGAAATGTGAGCAGCACGTGAGGGGCTGCAGGCACATCTCCAATCTGGCATCACAGAGGGACTGAGGGGCTGCCAGAGCCAGTGGGATCAACCCTGCAAAGGATCAGAACTGAGAGTTTGTCGTTGAAATCTCTGTGAATGAAAACACTGAAAAGGGGCACAGCAACAGCTTCCTTTTTTCCTTGGGCAGCGCTGCTGGAGAAAAGTGAAGTGCTTCAAGAGGGGTAGCACAGGCAGGGCACAGTTCTGCACACACACATCCATTTCTGTCTGAGCTCTCTGCACACAAATCCGTGCATTAAGTGATGCCAGACTGATTTTTGCCTTTTTTTCTTTTATATATTCTCTGTATTCTTTACACAAATATTTGTAGCTGTGTAGCCTATTATTGCATTCAGAGCTAGTTTTCCCAGTACTTTTCCCTGCCCTGATAGGTAGAAAGACAAAACATATTTCAAAGCCCCATCCTATCTTGGGTTCTCCCTGGGACCCAAGACCAAAAAACAGCTCTTAGAGTCACATTGTCATCAACAGGCTCAGTTTCCATCTGAGGGGGGAGGATTTAGCAGGGGCTTGAACTGGAGGGGAATTGTACCTGAATTGCTAATCAGTGATTTTTGTCAATTATGCTAATTTAATACACTTATTAAACTGTATGCACCCCTGTGGTGGGTGGGCTTTTGTGGGCATTTTCTGTATTTGCCCTTGGAGGCCTCCAATAAAGATCAGGCTTTATATAACCAACTATACTAATATTATCTTGAAAATATGTGTTGTTTCATTTCTAGGTTTCTTAAGGCATCATAAGAAGCCACATTTGGCTTCTGCAGCGCAATAACCCTACCAATAAAGAAGCCCATTTGAATATTTGATGCCATTAAGGAAACTGCTCTGAACCCTTAGACAGGTTTTTGGTTATCTCAGCCATCAGAAACACTCGGAATTCTCTGTGTTTAAATGTATCTGTCTTCAGCTCGGTACAGATACACAGTTCCTGGCAGATAACACTGTCACACCAGATAATAAGCTCCTGCTGCTAGATAAAGCACTTGCAAGAAGATGCACATTCATTTGAATTTCTATTCCCTTGGCTTTAATGAGATGCCACCAGCTCAAGTTTGGCCCCATATTTAAATGTCATTAAGAGAAGTTCTATGCAATCATAACAACAATTAAAAAAAAAATTTAGCACGATTTCTACGGGAAATGGGATTTTCTTGCAAACCCCCATTTCTCTGCAGTCTTCATGCAGAATTATGTTGGCAGATAAGAAATGACGCCCAGCAAGGATGGGACTGAGAGCTCTCACAGGGTGACCCAGGACTTGGTCACCCCGCAGGGGCCGGGTGTCCCCCCAGGCAGGGATGTGACACATGGCAGCAGTGTCCCCCCCAAAGCACTGCTGCCAGCATGGCACAGCGCTGTGCAGGTTTGCCTGACACTGACACATTGGTGTGGCCACCAAGCCACACAGGCAGAAGAGTTTGGAGATTGAGAGGTTCCATTTCCAGAGGTTTGAGCTCCTCCATGCCCAGCACACACCCACCACCCATTGCCCCCAACAGCAGCTTCTCCCACAGAGGCAAAGGGCTCAGACCATTCAGATTTGGTGCTTTTTCCTCTCCTTCTCTTCTTCATATGCTGCTGACTTCCAGTCTGCCACATCCTAATCTTGATGAAAATCTTGGTGACCTCTGAGGATTTTAAGATCTCAAAAACTCATTTTCTCCTTCATATTCCAGCAGGAATAGCTTGGAAAATAATCATTTGGCCAAATATATATTTATATCCCATCATATTATATTCCAAACAACTGCCTTGGGGTAGGAGAAACCACATTAAAATGCATGCAAACTGAGTTAACAAATGTCAGCCAGAGGTCCCAAATAGAAAGTGTGCTTCTCAGACCCCAGGCTAAAAGTCTGAATAAACAGATGTTCTTTGCACTGTGCCCTGAAGGTTAAACTTAACCTTTGTTAGACAAACAAGGGACACTGATACTCTTTGTTAAATAAGAAAGGTCGATGGCATGTATAATCAATAATATTAGACCATTTGACTTATTTTAGGTTAGGGGTTTTAGCAGAGGAAGAGAAGTTATAATATTTCTAGGAGAGGAGAAGCAGACAGACTGTGCACAATAAATCAAAATATTAAGCGTTCAGAGGCACCCACAGAGAGGCAGCAGTTCTCCCCCTGTTTCCACACCTACTTTATTTGCAGCTTGGGCTCCACCCCAGATGGAGGGATGGTTTCCAAGCCACCCCAAGGAATGGCTCCTCTCTGACCCCCTGGTCCTGGCAGGTTTTCAGGTCCACTCACAACAAGACCCAGGTTTTACTCCTTCTTACCTGTGAGTTAGGACTTGAGATCTGGATGTGAGTAATTCCACCAGAGATAAATTTTGTCAGAAGCACTCTTATCCATAAGTCCATATCCATGCTCACAAAGAGACTTAAACAAAAAGTCCAGAAAAACCTAGAAGAAAAACTGTGAAACAATTTCCCATGATCATAAAAACAGAAGAGAAAGTTAGGGAAAATCCTAGTCACTGTGTTGTTTTTTCCCTGGAAACAGAAAAACTAAATATACCGAAAGACTCTTTGTTTCCTCACGGGTTGGTCAGCAGGGTTTTTACTTTTCCTTGTGCTCTTTCTGGGCTTTGTAGAATGAAATCAAGGCACGTGCTCCTCTTTGCCTTTTTTGCAATCTCCATTGATTTATATTCGTCTGGGCTGTGCTGCTTTTTCCTGCCTGTGCTTCTACTCTGCTCTAACCTACTCTGCATGCCTTAATCTGTGGAATTTTTCATTATCTCCTAACTCATGTAGATATCCATCTTTCTAGCTCAGCAAAAGCTACCCTGAATATGAACAGTCCATGCTCCAGCTGTAGGGTGCTGTGTGTGGCAGGAGCTGCCTCCCACATCTGATTGTTTTAATTTACCCATTTGATTTCTCTTCACATAACCAAGTGAATCCTTTCTCTACCCAGGCCGTGCTTGCTGACCATGGAGATTATTTTTAATGTGGTTCCCATCCCACAGGAGCAAGGATTGCCAGGGTAATGTTCCTTCCTGCTCTCTGAGTTACACATCACTAACTAATCTAGAATGACTCTCAAGGACCCCTGTGACTCAACAGAGCACAATCAACAGAATTGCTTCATGTTTTGCCATGTTGTTTCAAGAGTAATGGGTTCAGATGAGGTGACAATGCCTTGTAAACTGACTGCAATGAGATATGTTTTATTAGGAAAGTACAGAACCACAACTGTTGATCATCTAATTAAATTTCAGGCTAAGTTTGCTGCAATTTGATTTACTCATGTGCTCTGAGTGAGTCACAAACATTTTGAAATAAGGGGCTGGTATGACAACTGTGCACAATGATACAGAAAATAAAGGCCTTTCCCATGCCAATTGGAAATAAACCCACATTTATTTAAATAAAGATATGAATTATTTATGGCACTTCTGTAACACAAAGATGCTGATGCAGACACTATCATAACAGAGAATATAAAAGCAGAAACTAAACATGTGTCTTACCTGCCAATAATCCTGCAAGACATCTAAAGAAATAGTACCTTGTTTACTGTAGTGGGCTGTTCCTCCCAACACACAATGGATGTGAGTTTTTCTATGTTTCAAAGTCAACTAGAATACCTTGTGTACTCATGCTAAATACTTTCACTCCAAAGCTGATCTTTATTATTGTTATTATAGAGAGAAAATATCTGTTGATTACATCCAGACAGATAATGCCCATTTCCATCATAAGCTTTACAACAGTTTTATTGCCTCTCACTGAAAAGTCAGCATTTTGCAAGATTTGAAGAAAAAAAAAGATAAAAAAGAAGTAGTTGAAAACAATTAAACAACACAAGTTTCATAGCCATTTTCCATGGGAACAAAATCTTCTATAGTCAGGGCGATTATTCCTTTTAAAGTATAGCTTCCAATGTTCTGTTGTGAGTTGCACTTAAATAGGGAATGAACTCATCATCTCACCGTTTAACCATCTGTAAACAGTCTAAACACAGGACATTAGATCTGGATAAGAAATCTCTGCAAAAATGTTCATTGGTATTTAGTGCAAATTAGAGCAAACTCCATTTTGTAGAGGACACCAGAACTCTTTGTTCCTCACGAATTATCTGGAAGAGTTGATATTTCTGCCAAATGGTGGCATTTTGGCTGCCTTGCGTGAAAGTTGAGGGAGCATGGCTGGGGTAAAGAGTACTTAAATTCTGACTAAAGTCAGTATCCAGGCCATGGCAGATTGAAACCAGAATCCATGGGAAAGGCTGTGAACCTCCCAGCCCAGCCTCAGAGACCCACTGCTGGGGTAGTATCATCCCAATTATAAGCTGCCCAGCAGCCATGAATAAAATAAATAAAATTATATCCTAGAGATGTAGCACTTGCTGCATTTATAGCATTAATGAAGATTTCATCCCATCTTATCCCATCTGTAGCAGGGCATAATTTCACTAATACCCTTTCAAAACACAACTAGACTCTACTCCCAAGGGAGGGAATCAGCCCACTGGTGCCCACACGGAGACAGAGCTGTGGTTCAGGAGCACAGCAGCCAAACATCATTTCCAGAGGAGCCCTTAATTGACTGCACTTGTGAGAGATGCATCAAAATGTCCCAAAATGAGCACATTGTCGCTTTTATAATTCGCTGACAGTTTACCCCCAGGTAAACCTCCAGCACACTAATAGTTTTTCTTGGCCAGCACAACCAATATAGACTTAATATCTTTCTTTGCTAAATAAGAGGAACATTTACAATAGCTGCTGGGTAGAAAATTAACCAAGTGAACTCTTCAATTTGTCTGTCCCTGTCTGTCTCTCTCATTAATTTTTTATGGAAATCAAAGACTAATTCTGTCTCTCTGCTTGTAATCACATTCAAAACATGCTCATGACTCAGTAATCTGCTTATGAACGTTGCTGTTCTCTGCAGTAACTCTGCAGACACCCACATTTGGGGCGGTCTGAATGTTCACACAGCTTGCAGTTGCCAACACAATTTCTATTCCTTGCTGTTTTTGTCATTTTAGAATCTCCCTTCCATTTTGAAAGCTATCAGGGTGAGCAGGAAACTCATCAAGCCAAAGTCAGAAGTCACAAGAAGCTATTCACCACACTGCAAAACCCTGGTAAGCAATTTCTGATGGCTTTAGTAAAAAAAATAAAAGTAAAAAATTTACTGATGATGCTTTTTTTAAAAACAAGCCCAGCCTGAAAGGCCAGATGTGAAATCCCACGCTTATTATCCCAATACAAGGGAAGTCTGATCCAAATTTGTTCTTTTGGCTTGAGCCAACACTATTTGCTCAGTTCCTCTGCGTACAGAACATAATGGGAGTGAGGTTTTATTTCAAATTTCAACTAGTTGCCAAGATGTTAACTTTCCTAGCTGTGTTCAGCATCATAATTACCTGCTTCAACCAGTAATGGGTTGCCTTCGTAGAGCAGCAACAATCTAGTTATTATTCCTCATTCTGCCCCAGTCAGAAAGGCCCTGGGGAGGAACAGGGAGCAGGTATCCATGTCACCTTCCCAGCAGCTCCTGGAATAAAAAGTGGCCAAGGAGAATTTCCATGGAATGGCAATACCATAATTTATGTGCTCCTCGATGAGGAGAGACAAAAGGCAGTGATGAAGGCAGGAGCAGGAGCAGCTCTGTGGGAGCACGAGGGGCACAGCTGGGCTCATCATTGTTTTCCTCTCAGCTGCATTTTGATGGCTTAGCAACACAGCTAATTTTACCTAAGAGGGAAATGGTGAAGCAAAGTGATAATACTTCTTTATTAAGCAAATGCACTCTTATTTATAGCCAGATTTTGGATCACAAAAATAAAAGAGATGAACACAGAGCTTCCTTACTATTTTTTGTGTGTGCATACAAATTGTTACAAATGCTTTTTCACATTCAAATCATATACCAAAATCAACTATCTTCCAGCATGTAAATGTTTTTCTGACCGTATGAACAACACAAATACAATGTCAGGAGAGTTTGTAGCAAAATGGTTTGAACACTTCTACTTAAAACTCTGTTCTATACAAAAAAGGACACATGTATGTATTGCAGAGATCTGGTGATGCATTCAAATATTCTCTCATGCTTCCTGTGATCAGTCCCCAGAGCAGAATATTTTGGAGGAAGCTAATTTGTTACATAATCTAAAGAAAACAATCACAGGCTTCCCAGCTCTGCTCACACAACAAATATAAAACAAAAAAGGATTTCTTTATTCTTAAAGAACGAGCCATGAGTTGCCTAAACATAAGCTTTCATAAGCACATAAAAATAAACACCACAAATATGAATGAGAAAGAATTCTAAATGAGACATTTATTAGACTTGGGATTGCAAAAGAATAATGAAGTAATGTGTGAAAACTAATTCTCTTTGATTTGACATGTTGATTTTTGTGTGTTTACAGCTAGGCAGGGATTTGCTGAAGAGAGGTGTCCATGAGGACGTGCAAGTGGGTCAGAATGACAAGTTTCTTCAAGCTGAATTGCACCATTTTTTAAAAATTACCTTCTGGGGAAAGTCTAAGGACAAAAACACACCTCTGCTAGCTAAGCAAAACTCTCCTAAAAGTTCTTGTGCAGAATGTACTCTACTTCTGATTATTTACCATTTCTTTGTTTTATTTTGCCAATGACAGTATTTCCATATCAATCTAGAGCATGCTCATTTTAGGCCTTAAAACTGGGTCAACACACCCTGGAAATTCACACCAAACTGCAGTTCCTGAGCACAGATAGGCAGAGTTGTCAAAATATTCTCATCGCTGAGTAAATTTGTGCTTAGAGCAAAACCAACAGCCTGGAAAACACAAGTGCCCTGCAAGCTATCAATTAAGCCTTACATCAGGATAAACTTGTGTCAAGAGGAAATTATTTCCATTTTACCTGGAGAGATCCAGCTCTGCTCTGACACACAGAGAAGGACAGCTCAGGAAAGAGTCCACTTGCCTAAAGAAAGGGCAAATCCTTGCTGTGCTGTTTGATAAGGTGCTACAGGGAGCTCCTGTGCCCTCAGTGGGGTATGATTTAACCTGAGCCCTTTCTGAGATTTCAAAGCATTCCCATTCCTCATCAAAATGAAAGAAAAATGCTTTCAGGACGTGCTTTTGCCAAAGCCACAAAGCGTCCCCAGAGGAACCCAGCACTTCCTGACTGGGGCAGAAATTTGGTGGCTGGGCTTTGCGCACAGAGCCCTGGTGTCAGGGGGGTGCAGAGGGGAGATGAAGCAGCTCTGCACAGCAGCCTGGATGTCAGAAAATTCACCTTCCTACAAATCCTCTGGGGAGCCTCCTTTTCCCCCAGCTGGTCTCTCCTTGCTTGCAGCTTTCTGGGCCCATGAACCTTTTAACTCAGAATAAGAAGATGAATCAAAAATACTGAGATAGAAGTAAAACTGCAGGAAGAATGCAACATATTTTAAATTTTTAAAATGTCTTCTCTTTGCAGTGGCTCAAATTGAACTGTCTTTTTTAAAAGCTTCTCTTATTGCCTCTAATTAAATAATTTCATTTTGTTTGACTAACAGATGTAGAAACACATTTCATCAAATAGTACCTGAACCACAGTTTTTCATTAACTTTATCAAAATTGACATCAGGTAGGTTTTTTCTGATCTTTGGAACAGATTTAAGACAAAAAAGCCTTTAGAGCACTCTTATCCCAGGTTATGCTTACAAACCACTCTTCCTAGCTCCATATCAAACACAGAGCCAGATGGGAAATTCAGGTGGGTTTTCTCTCCCTGTGGATATTCACACAGGCCTGAATGGGTAGGAACTAAATTTGCTTGGAGGAATGATCCTGAGAGTGGGTGCTTCAGAGGCCAAGATTAAACCTTTGAACTAAAGGGGAGGTAGAAACACATTAAAGGTGATTTCATCACCCCTGGTTCTGGGAGGTGCGTTACTATTCACTGCAAGTTGTGCTGAGATGGAGAAAAGCATCTTGCTCAAGATTCAAAACATGGCACCACCAGCTAAAAGGTGGAAGCGTTGGTTCCATAGAGTTCCCATAAACTTGGGAGATGCCAGATCTTCCTCCTGAAACATTGGCCACATCTCTGCCTTCCTGCACTGACATTTTCCTGCTCTAGTATCACTCTTTCCTCTGCTTTTACATGCCCTCCTCCTAACTTATTCCTCCCTCCATTTAAGAGGTGTTTTATGAAGTTGATTTTCAAGGCACCACATTGCCCCACCTGCTGTGTATCTTTACCTGCTGCCCTTTCCTTTCACTTCTCCTTTTGCATCTTTTTCAAAGCAACTGAAGAAAATTTAACCTTTGCTGTCAGCATCTTGCCACCAAATGAGGCAGGAGAAATCAAGATCTACCTGCTTTTTCCCATGCAAGTACCTCGTGAGTGTTTTGGTCCTAAGAGGAGTCTGAACTAACAGACATGAAATTTGCTCAAATGTATTTTTCCCAGACTGGTGCTAATTCAGTGTTATTGTACATGGCCTCCACTCCCCAAACAGCCCTGCCACACATTTCTGGTTGAAACTCACACTGCTCTGTCTTAGACTCCAGGGGGATTTAATGAACAGGGAAATGCCCATTTTGAAACTCCCCATGGCTCTCAGGCTACTGAATGAGGTAAATGTAAATTGAATCTAAAGATTATATGATTTTTTAAAAAACACAATAAATGAACCAAATTTCCAAGCAGATTTTCTAATAGGACACATCTTTCCCTTCCAGTTCTGGCACTGCCAATATTGTGCTGCGTCTCACAGTATGGCAGCACACAGCGTGGATGGGTCAGAAGGGTTCAGTCTTGAATTTGTAGGAAAAATGATGCTGTACATATTTTCCAGCTCGTGTCTGTGCTAAACTCTCCATCTTGAGATATGCAACATTTACCAGCTTACACATTTTACATTTCCCTCTTTGAATGCTCATTCACCTTCTGCTTTGAACTGTTTCAGGGTCTGTTAACAAGGGAAGATAGAGCTGCTCAGAAAAATAAATTACTTTTTAAAAAATATCACAGTAGTGCAGGAATGTTTCTGAGAAAGGGGAAAACAACTGCAAACCATGTACTTAAAAGTACCTGGGCAAATTGACTTTGCATTACAAATTGGGCCTGTGCTATTCAAAGGCATCAATTTGTATTGTGTTAGTAGTCAATTCAAGTAGTAGTTAATAATATTCCATTACAGTTAGTAATTAATTCAATAACAAAATGAAATAAATATTAAATATTTTACATATTATTTTAAATATTATTATTTTATACAAATATTAAATAATCAAATTCAATAATAGTTAATGGTTTATTCAAATCACCTGTTTAATGTCTAAGGGACCTATGTAAAGAGAACTTACTTTCAATACTACGGTATCAATGAGCTATTGGAGCATCATTTTTTAGCTGCCCAAAGGGTGATTTTAAAAGTTAAAACTAAATTTCTGACCTTACACTGTTACCCAGAGGCAACCTTCTGTTGCCCACTAATCTGATTTCCAGGAAGCATTCAGCTTTAATTCCTCTTGTCATCAGTAAAGGAAATGAGCTGGCCCATGCAGTGCCTTTACAGCTGTTAGTGATGAGGCTGGCAGGATAATTCAGGCTGAGTCCTCTCTCCCCAAACCTTAGAGCAGCCTGTGCTCCAGAAATCCCTGCCCTAACCTGCCCTGGGGTGGGGCAGGGCTGTCTCAGGTGATGGGTGACCCTTCCCCATCTCCTCTCCAAATTCCTGTCAGGTGAAACCCACCTCCACAGACTGTCCCCCTGCCCCAAGTGCTCACCAGGCTCCTGTCTCTTGTACATGGCCCTGCAACAAACAAACAGAGAGACAGAAGCTGCCTCCTGCCAAAGGAAAACATTGCAAGAAGGAGGAGATTAATGTGGAACAGCTGTGCTGTGGATTTTTTGAATAATTTGCTGAAAATAAACTTTAATGGCAAATTAAGAACAGAGATTAGCTCTGCAGTTCTGTGTTCTCAGAGGGTAACTTGCTTGCGCAAAAGCAAAGCCAGAGCTTGGCACCAGGAGCAGCTCAGCTGGCAGTGCCCCCCAGAGCCAGGCAGGGATGGGAGCTGCTCCCCAAAACCCTGCTCAGCCCTGGGCTGCTCCCCATGCCCTGCTCAGCCCTGGGCAGGCTCCTGCTTTTGGGAGCTCCCCTTGCTGTGAGCTCACTCAGGAGGAAGAGGAGGCGATGGCCCAGTGGATCAGCCTGGCTGCTCCTGTCCCCTGTGCCCGGCTCTGAGAGGTGACCCAGGAGGTTCTGGGCAGGGTTGAACACCACTGCCCATGGCAGGGGAGTCACTGCCTCTGCCAGTTCAGCCTTCTCTCCTGGATGTGTCTGTTTTTCAGCAGTTCAGAGGCCCAGATGAGCCAAAACCAGACCTTTCAGGTCTCTCCACAAATGTTGGTTCCCACCACAGGAGCTGACAACAAGCAGGCAGCCTGCACCCCCCTGGCCTATTTGAATGTGTTTTCTGAGCTCACCAAGAACTCAAATCCTTCAGTTTGCATCTCCCAAATTCTCACTTTCCACTCCCAGAGCAGCTCTCAGCCCCTCTCCCAGCAGCAGGCAGGGGAGCTCAGAGGTGTGACAGCCCCTTCCAAGCAGTGATGGGATACAAGGCAAGGCACACTCTGGAATGTCGGCTGCCTCCAGCAGGGTCCATTTCTAGGACCATACCTGGTTTAGCTTGCCCAAAAACACCTTCCTTGTGGAGCCCCCAGTCCTGAGCACAGATCTGTCAGCGCAGAGTGTGTGAGCTCCCCTCCTGCTGCCCCGAGTGCTGGAGTGGTGCCTCTGCAGGGACAGCTTGGGTGCCTGGCTGGGAGGCACAGGGAGGCTCCTCCTGAGGGAGGCAGGGAGCTTTCCCTGCTGCATCCTGTGATCTGTGAATTAAACACCCTGGCTCCATCACCAGTTTCTCCTGGAATGACTGGGCAGCTGACAGATAGGGATGAAAACACCAAGTCATTCCTCCTCCTCTGAAAGGATAAAGGCCAATAAAAGATGGATGTTGGCAGGCTGGCATGAATTACCACGCAGGCTGGTGTTCTGAAAAGTCCCAGCTCTGCCATCATGCCTGACTGCTTCATGGACATTGAGTAACATGACCCCAAACATGACAGAAACTACTTGTGTCTGCAGAAATGATGTCAATTCATTTTGAAGTTAATTCATCCAGCTCTGATCACTGCTTTTGCTTCAGCTGAGAAAAGACATTAATCTGTTTAATTTCTCCCTCTGTGTTTCAGATCAGACAATCCATTTACTGAATGTGATTGATAAATGAATTAAATGTGCAACATTCATTCTTTTCACTAGTTCAGAACAGACAAACTGAAAATAAGTCACTACAAACCTCTGTATATGAAAGACAAACTACAGATCTTTCAGGATATTGTAGAGTTCAGTACCAGAGGAGGATTGAAAGATTGTTTAACCTTGTCCAGTCCAATTCTTCCTCACCTTGCACCCTCAGCAGCCATAAGAGATCACCAGCATTGCATGGTCAAACACCAAGGATTGTTTGGATGGATATATTGCATCTGGCAGGAGAATTTTCCCTGCATGCTTTTCTAATTTGTTCTCTTCCTCCAACAAGCACAATTCCTTTTTTTTTTAATATATATTTTTGACACAACCATATCCTATCAGAATGTAAAATGAAAGCATTTTTGTCCTAAATCTTTGCCAGTTTTAATGTTTGTTTGCTTGCTGAAAGAGAAAATTTGAAGAATTGCATGGTATGTGAGAGAAGAGACCATGGCTTGAAGGGGGCAGTGGTGGAAAGTTCCCAGCAGCAGATCCAGGCTCACAAAAAGTGCCACTTGCTCCTTTTCCTACCCACACAGACATGTGGGGCAGAGTGCAGCTGAGATACACCCTGATTAATGGAAAATTTTTCCTTAACACTGATGAACCACTCATCAGGAAACACAAAGCACATCCAGTTCCTTCCAAACGTGAAGACATTTACTATCTGCTCTATGAGCTTTATTACAGTATTTCCTACAAGTTTTATGCATGCAATCAAAGCATCTACATCAAGTTCTGCACATTTTAAACACCTCCATAAAGCAGAGTAATGACCTTCCCCCCCAAAAAAAAGTTAATAAACCAATAATATTCAAGTTTTACATCATTGAAGCACAAATATTAAGTATATGCAAATTGCACTGATAAATCTGGAATGAGCATGTAGCATCCAGCACTTTGCATAGTCACTGGAGATTCTGGAGCATCAGGAGATTCTGATGGCCAGTCCTGTCAGACAAGACCTCTTGAGTGAGGCAACGAAGGCAAACATGTTCATCATCCTTGGAAATGAAAGGGGTGAAGCAGTAATTCAAATGCCACTTAATCTTTACTAGTTAAACAGCCAAACAAGTCATTTCCCAGGGTTGGTTAAAACCCCTCTAATAGCACATCACTGGGAGAGTCACCTAATCAGTGCCAGCCCTGCCTGCCTTGGGCTGGCTGGCACCTCTGTGCAGGTCCCTGCCAGCTGGGAGCCACGAGAGCCAGGGGATAGAGGAGGGACACCAGGGAGAGGGGAGCATGGCACATCCAGCAGAGCTGCCTCTGGCTCTCTGCATGCTCCCACCGCCAGCCCAAGCCATCTGCCAAGGGTGGGAAAGCCACCAAAGTGCTCCCTTTTTTTAACTGAGTGATCATATAAAGATGTACAGGTAATCCCACAGCTCCCCTCCAACAGCAAGGTTTGTTATGTGATTGTATTTGCTGTCTGCCTGCCACTACCCAGCAAAGGACCTGTATTCTCCCGTCTCCATGGGTTTAATGCACTGTGCATCTCAAATGTTGGCTGCTTTTCTTTGCATTGCACTGCAAGCTCATCAGCAGAGCAACAAGGTCAGCTTCTTTGTAAGTACAGAGAGAGCAAAATGGAAAAAACAGTCATTGCATTATTATCCCCTTGTTCATCCCTGCTCCTGCTCCCTTCTCCAAGGACACACAAGCCCAGGAGTTACCCATGCTGCCAGTCTGGCCCAATAATTACATTTCAAAATAAAGTTACCTGTCAGGATGAAGTCTGCTTTCCTGATGATGCTGATCTTCTCTTCTTTTTGTACTGCAAAATAATACAAACAGAATGAGAGTATGTTTGGTGGGGGTTTTTTCCCATATTTTTTTCCCTTTTAGGCTGTATAATTTTAACCTCCAAACTAGGCCAGCTCAGAGAAGGCGCACTTATTCTGTTACAGTGACTAACAAAGCTGTTATATTGTTAAAGATTACATGTGAAGTGTTTGCCACAATACCATCCCCTTTGTGCAAATGCTTCCTAGATGGTGCTAAGGAAAAGCAGAATGCAGAGAAAGACCAAAGAAAAAAGCCTGACTGAAACCCACCAGTCTGAAGCTCTGACATTTTGGGCAGCCCCACTTCCTGGGATATGAAACGATGTTACCCATCCGTTTAGAAAGTCAGCACATTCCACAGCACAAATAAATCTGTGATGAGTCAAGGGTGAGGAAAGCCTTGTAGACTCCAAGATTAAATACAGCATGTCTCATACCTTCTGTTGCTAACTTATATCTTTTCAAAATTAATCAGGAAATGCAGCATACAGCCCTTTAACATAAATAAAATGGGGAGCAAACCTCTCTTCTCCCTCCATCTCTTCCAGGCATTTGTGCTGCCTGAAGACACAACCCCATGGTGAGTCTTGGGGGTGTTTGTGAACAAGTCCTGGCACCTTTATTTTGGCTGTAGCCTCAAGCCTTCTCCACTGGTTGGAGGCATTTAAACAGGCTTGGGGTCCTGGCCAGGGCAGGAGGTTTCCCACCAGGAGAGCCCTACCCACCGCTGTAATTTCGCTTTGGTATCCCTTCATTTTGATTTGACAGCCCCTGCTCTGTGGCTTCCACACGTTTTTTTTTTTTAGGACACTCCCTGTCCCAGTTGTGGTCCTGAAGGGCCAGGCACAGACCCAGGCATTGGATGTGACCCCTTCCTGCAGCTCTGCCCCACCCAGACCCTGCAGCCCAGGGAGCTGCCCTGGACCAGGGCACACTCCTGTGGGCTGCCTCCTGGATGGAGCTATGGTGATGGAGAAACATTTAATTACTGCTTTATTACCTTTGTTAGGAGTCTCAGCAAGGGAGGCGAACATTCCTATGAGAACCTCTGCTGTTGTGCCCAAGTCAGGCAAACACTTGGTTCAGCAGAACCCCGCCTGCCCAAGCTGCAGTATTTGCTGCCTTGTCTCATTTGCTCTTCTGGCTCTCCTCGTTGCTTCAGCACAGCTGATATGCTGGAATAAAAAATAAAAGCAAGCCTGGAGCTCAGCCTGGCTTCCTGTGAAACACACAATGCCGTGGGAAAAGGAGCTGACCTTTAAATCTTGCGTTGCATTGGGCTTGGAATAACTCAGAGCTCTTTCTGTATGAAGATTTTCAAGAATATTGCTAATATACAACAATTCATGGAGGCTCTGCGTTAGTTCACTGCTTTCTTACTTCCCCAACCCCCCAGCAAATGACCTCTGCCACATCTGGTGGTGTCTGGAGCACAGGGGCTCTTCAGGTGCGGTGCTCATTTCTTGCCAGGGACTGGGGGATATTTTACACCTTTCAGTGAGGGATTTTGTTGCCTTTGTAGAGATGTTCTGCAAAAGCTTCATCTCCTTTTAGGACTAAAATTAAGCCTCTCTCACTGTGTGTTTAATTAACTTTTATTTGCTTGACATTTCATTTTTTTATTATTTTTAAGCAGCCTGAGGTTCTTGGCATTAACATCACATGTAAACTATTTCAACTGATAGATTATCTTCACAAAAGACTTTTTTTTTTCTATCATCACACCACTAGGAATATTTTTCTGAGGAAAGAAAGTGGCTGCAAAAATTCCCCTTGATTACCTCAGTACAATGGATGCTTTGCAAGGCAATAACAAGGGGAGAAAGTATCTGCTGGGAACATGTTAACACTAAATCAGACACTTTATGCTTCTGGTTGAGCTCCTCCAGGTACCAGTAAGGGAGAGGAGGGGCTGCAGAATATTTATTTTATTGGGGAAAAAACCCCATTTATTTCCTCAGTGGTTTAAAGCCTGATTTTAACCAGACTGAAGAAGAAAATAATCGCTTCACTCCTCCACCTGGTTACTGCCAGGCTTCTCCTCCCTTCCCTTCTATTTTGGGCATATTTTGGAAAGGCTCTGGTGTCTCTGAGATGTGAAGCCTCTTCTGCCTGAGTGGCCATCAGAGGCCACAGAGGAGCAGGGACAGGAGCAATGTAATCAACATGAAGAGTAAAAGGGGAGCACAAAATCCTCTGCTCTGGACAATAATTTTATGTATACACACACATACAAACATACCTAAAAGCAGATAAGGATTTTAGGAGAACTGTGCCTATCCCTCCCCCCCAAAAATTGAATCAATTAATATACTGAGCATTACCAAGACACCAGCTTGATGAAGTGCCCTCAGGAGAGGCAAGAAAAAAATTCTATTTTTGCATTTACAGAACATCTCAACCCACAATGTTCCACCTATCCTTTTCAAAGCACTCATAATTCACCAAAGAGAGAAAACCTGGCACTTACTGCATGTGAGATATGTTTACAGTGGCACAGTTGGTATATTGATTACATTGCTTCCTTTTAAATATTTTAACACAGTCTTTGGCTAATGGAGTATTTAATTAAAGAGAAATAAACATTAGTTTTCAATTTATGGGAAAGGAATGCCCTTACAGTATGGGCTGCAGGATATGAACCTCCCTGTCTTTGCAGATTTATCACTTTCTCCAGACACGGAGGATATAAATAACATCAGCCTTAGACTGGTGGCTCCCAGTAACTCTTGAACACTTCATAATATTCTGCTGAAAAATCAGTGTTCTCTGAAATTCTAGTCCTGAATTGCCAGCAATGTCTTCTCAGCAGCAATCAAAAACTTTTGGGAGATATGCAGTGGGGGTACAGTAGTCAATATTAGGCTTACAGACACCATAATCTGTTTGGTCATAATAAAGTGATAATAAAGTCAACATGCTGGTTTTGAGAATAGAAAATAATGTTAAATAAGCATCATGTTTGCAAACACCCATTCTATTCCTTTTTTACAATTACTTTTTTGCTTCCATTTCCTACAATCTGCTGGATTCAAAGCCAAAATTATAATTTTGCTGATTCTACCCCCTTACTGAAAAAACAGTATTTCAATCTGCGTGGATGTGGAAAAGAACTATTCAAAGAGTTTCCTGCAGAAAAATGGGCTTTCTGAAGGTTTTTTTAGCCAACATCTCCCTAATTTGTTCCTAATATCTGATCTAAACCAACCATCCTTGAGCCTGAAGCCATTGCCCCCTGTCCTGTCACTGCATGCCCTGGTGACAACCCCTGTGGTCATTCACCAAATGGCAGCAGCAGATTTATCTCCCCAGGGCACTCTTAAACTTTGGGCCTCCTATTTAGCAGTGCCACTGTGACACTTTGAGGGCTGTCACCTGTCCTGTGATTTGCAATGTGAGATTTCTGCTGCTGCATTTTGTGCCACGGCTTTCTCCCAGTCTGCAAATACCCTGGAGCTCTGTGCCCGCTGCTCTCCTCCTCGTGCAGCACTTGCAATGGTCACCACTGATTTTCAAAGCTTGCAGTGCAGCATTAACCAGGAGCTGCTCTTTCTAAAGGTTTTTTTGCTGGCAGTTTTTCTCCTCCTTCCCTTTAGTTTTCTCCCCTCAGACAAGTCTTTGGGAGAGAGTGCCTCAGCACAGAATTTCTCTGTTTGGGTGCCAAATCCTCCTCGCAGTGGGGTGTAGTCAGGAGGCTTGCATCCCTCTGCCAGAAAAACTTTGCTTTTCAGTAGCTCTCAACCTCCAGCATCCCTCTGGCAGCCAAGGCAGAAAAGAACAACCTTATTCCCAACCCAAAGCATTTATTTTTTTTCCTCCCTCCCCTGCAGGATTCATCTCCAGCAGTCACAGCCGTGCTCTGGTCCAGGTCTCTCCCCACACTGTCTTCACGCAACTGGCCTCCAATTTGCTGCTCTGGCTCCAAGTGGGGCTTTTAAAATCAAAAGGAAAGCCAAGCATGGAGGGAGAAGGAGCAAGCCAGCTCCCAAAACGAGGTAGCCCAGCCAGCCTGCCCAGTGCTGGGCTCCAAATCCACAGACAGGGCTCCCCCCACCCTGCTGGCTCACAGCCTGCTTCAGAGCAGAGCAGGAATCCAGAAACAGGAGGGACTTTTTATTTGCTGCTTCTCTAGAGACCTCTTGAGCTGCTCTCTGAGCAGCTCTCATTTAAGAGCTGGCATGGCAGCCCATTTGATTTCTTTTTAAGCACTTGGTGGTGGAAGCAATTTTAGAAGAGGAGTGTAATTCTTGTAAGAGCAACTTCTGCCTGGGCAAACGCTGCTGTCAGCAGTGGCACAAATGAAAATGGGAAAAGAAAATTCTGCCTCTTGAGTGGGATGGGAAGAGCAAAGGCTGCTCCAGGGCTTTGATCTCCCAGGGCCCACAGCACTGCTCTCAGGGCCAGTGAGCTCCCCTGAGCCATGGAGGTGGCATCTCACCCCACAAACCCCACTGAATGCCCCACGAGTCTTTCCTGTCTCATAAAGCAAATTATTTGCCTTTCTTTTCAGCCTTCCTGTCTTGACATTTCTTCCCTGATTCTGTTCCTTCCTCAGATTCATCCCTATCCCATCACCACTTGACAGCTTCTAGTTATTACTCATTTCAGCAGGTAAAAGGGGCAGACATCTCCCTCCTCAGTCCAAGAGCCTGACTTTTAAAAATACATGCAATGAGCTGAATAAAGCTCAACACATCACATACCTGATCTGGGCTATGGTGGAAGAGACCTCTGCCAATGGCAGTTTCTCCTAATAAACTTTTGTAATGGTGCATTTTCAGGAAAAATATACCAAGCCCCAGGAAAGAACTAAAACCGCTGAAGTGGCTGAGTCTCAAACACCCACATTTACAAGGTTAATAGCTGTGAGGAACAGAGCATGCTGCACCACAGAGCAGAAAGAAATGCCCCACTCATGAAGCCCAACAACGAAAACCAGTATGCAATTTCCCATTCCAAAGGGATTTGGAGATCACACTCTGCAGAAAGCTAGGAAAAAAATTCATTTAAGAGCCTTTCTTTCCCCTTGAAATGCATGGCTCTGGGGAATCTGATGGCACCTGGGCCCATCCAGCAACAGCAGCCACATGAACCCAACAGAGACACAAGTGATGGACTCTGGACACTCGTTTGGCATGTCTTGCTTGTGGAGATCTTCCCCCCATCCCCAGGCCCCTGAATTTAGCAGATATACTCCTAAAACCACACTGGAGAACTGGAGTTTGCATAATATTTCTTCTCCCAGATGCCTCTGGGAACAAGGAATCCTCTGGCAGGAGTTTGGGAGAGGTTTTGCCTCTGCTTAGTGCCCACATTCAGCTTATCAGTGAGTCCAGGAAAGATCTGGTGTTTGCTCCAATCCCTCCCTCCATGCCTGGAGCCATGGGGTTGGCAACTCACACCAGGCTCTGCCAAGCTCTGCTAGTGGTGGAATTTAAAAAAAATACACTTGCTTCTATCTGCCACATTTATCTGCTGGCAAAATACAATGGCAGAGATACACAGTGCCAGCATGAGTTCCATTTGCTAACTGAGCCTATTCTGCTCACTAAAACAGCTTTGGAACTGTGTTTGTGTTGGGCTACAGTGGCCAAATTTCTCAGCACAGACAAAGCTGAATTCCCAGCAGTGCCAGGGATGGGCTCTGCCTCTGCAGCCCCTGGAGCAGCCTGGGAGGCTCTCCCTCTCCTGTCTCTGGCATGATTCCTTTGTTCCCTGGCTTTCCAGAGGGGAGAACTGACCTCAGATGGGTCAATTCAAGAGAGGACTTTTCACACCAAAGACTTCATCTCACACTTTGTATCAGCTGTGTTGCCTTTCTTGCAATTTTGCAAATTAAAATATTACCCAGCAAAACTCAAACATGACTCTCTGTTTAATACAACCTAGATGCATTATCTTTTTAAGGAAGGCTCCAAAGTAAAGGTGTGTTTTAGTTAGAGCAGCAAGGACAGGTTTAATCAGTGTTGAACAGTTGAGTTTCTCCCCTAGCCCTTGATTAATGAGCATGAAACACAATCTACCTTGTAACTACTCCCAAACACTCAAGTATGTTAAACAGACTTTTGATTCTCTCCAGCTCCTTGAGTGTGTGTGAAGCTGCAGCTAAATCCAATTTGTACCATCAGCAACTGGAGCTATTCTACATTTGTCACTGGCACTACATTTGGCATTACACTTCTCCAGCCACAATGAGGTGACACTGAGTGACAGAACTGTTTTTACTGTGCTAACACTGTGATCATCCAGGTGTTTGGAGCCTGTTAGGGACCTTGAGCTACATGTCTGCCAGGACAAAAAGGTAGGAGTGTTTCCAAGGAATTGTGACTGGGCAAATGGAATCACAGTTGAAGCAGAAGCGGCTCTCCTGCACCTCCCCTGCAATGTGTCCTTTGAGGGACTTGCTAAAACATCTCAGTTAAATCTCATCTATCAGTGGGAGCAAGACAGGCCTCTGGAAAACAGCTTTTGTCCAGAGGCACCCAGGCCTAGTGAAGCACTCTGGGGTTGGCTGAACACACCTTCCTGTCAAACTGAGGATCCTTCCTGAAGCTCGGGGGTGAACCTTGCTGAACCCCACAGATGGATGCCCTGACCAAAACAGCAGCTGCAGGACAGAGGCAGAATGAAACAGTGGACAGAGATGAACATCTGCATGAACCTCTGGCCACCAGCACAGCACATGCTGCCTATCAAAGGGGGAGGGGGCCATTTTTAAAATTTCTGCCACAAAGAGAATCTGTGCTGTCCTCCTACTGAGAGGAGAATATTCATGATAAAGCCTGAACGGAAAGGACTACTAAATATTTTAACCAACTCAGTCCTCCTATGGAAAAGAAGTAATTTTCCCCTCTCAGGGCTGCGTGGATGGGTGCACACTTGCTGCCTGATGGAGCAGTAATCATTTATTTAGGCTGCTTTAGCTTAACAGCTAAAATTCAGCTCTTTGACTTCCTGTGCTTAGGCAAGAAATTGATATACATTTTTTAAACCCTGAAATAGACAGAAGCCAGTAAAAGCCAAAAAGAGGGGAGGAAAAAGGGAGCATTCAGAACAAATCAGCCTAGAGTAATCCAAAATAGGTTTAAGCATGTTTCCCCTCATATTGCCTATTTCCTCCTGGACAGTTTTTACTGTCCTGTTGTGCACCTTTCACCCTGTGGACTTTTTATATTCCCCTGCCTACAGGGTCAAATACCAACGTCTTCCACAGTCCTTAACTCACAGCAACTCAGGGAATGCTGCTCCTTGCCACCCCAGGTATTTTCCCCTATAAATAACAACATTGGAGCTGCTTCCCTTGTTTTTTACAACTCTTATCCAGCTTTCTTTAATCTGTGAATGTATTTTCTAATAATTACCATGTGCACACAGTGTCAGCTCCCCTTTAAAAGCTTTAATCTTTCTGTTAGTCTAACTTGAGGTTTTTGGTTCTCATCTGCCTTTCTATTCCCCATCCATTGCCAAGCAGGAACCTGCCACCCATTAATTAATCTGGACAGCAGAGCACCTGAAAACAATCAGTCCAAATGCAAACTACAGGACACACCATTTTCATCATCTTTCAGGAAAACCACATTTGATTCTTAATGGCAAATCTTTACTATTAAATCTATAAAACTAGTTCAGCAATAAAGGAATGAGGGAAAGCAGAGGTAACAGGGGAAAAGATATAATTTCAGATGATAAAAAGACAGAAAATATTCCCACCTTTGGGCTGCTTTCAGAGGTTATGTGTGTGTTGAAGCCATTTCAGTCCAGCCACTGCCCTGCTGCCCCACTAACTGCAGTGACACCCCATCACTTTGCAGAAACAGCTGGCACCAGTATTCCCCAGTTCAAGGAACTGATTAAATGACTGTTCACTACTGGGAACAGCAACGGGCAAATTAGCTGTTTATCTCAGGAGAGGGTCTCCCTTTCATCTTAAAGACCCACATGAGACTTTACATTGTACTTGGAAGATCCCTGTGCTGGCTCTGGGGGTTTCCATGGGGCCCAGGCTGGCTCAGGGTCCCTGTGCTGGCTCTGAGGGGCTCAGCCAGCCATCCATGAGGGGCTGCTCAGTCCATGGGGCTGAGCAAACTGAGCAAAAAGCTCAAGGACTGTGTCTATAACTGGAGGTTTCCCTGGCAACATGGAGAACTTGGTACATCTCATGATTTGCAGTGTGCACAGATTTCCTCACCGGAGCTGCAGCCCAGGGAGTGCAGGGCTGGAAGCAGGAAAGCCTCCAGCTGCCCAAGCGTCCAACCTCCTCCCTCCCAGCCCAGGCCAAGGCTCATTGCTGTGCACTGAACAGCTTTTGGGGGGCACAGTCTCCTGTGATGAGCTGTGTCCCAGAGAATGGCCACACAAAAGCCATTGGACTTGTAATGCTGTTTGTCCCAGCACACAGCAATGCCATGAAATGAAGAAAACATAGCTTGAAGCACTGCTCAAATTAATTTATTCTTTTAAAAAAATGTATGTAGCTTTATTTCAAGGGTTTTGAAACCACCTAACAACTTGGCATTTAGTAGAGCAAAGCCTGTGAGAAACACAGATCCCAAATCCTAAAACTATATAAATAGAAAACTCAGGCATATCATCGCTAGGAAATTAGACCCAATTCCCATAGCACAGCTGGAAGTGAAACAACAACTCCTGATCTGAGGCAAATTACACAGAGGCCTCGACCTCTGATAATGAGTCCAGGCTCCCCCAGCTATCGTGTCAGGTGGTAAATGTGTGTTTGGAGTCAGTGTTTGTAGAGGAAAATTCACATCATGCAACCCAAGTAATCAGAAAACACAGGAACTGACACCATGATAGGCAAGAAATGAACAAGAAGGAATCCAAACTCATCTCCTTTGCTGCTTCCCACTGAAGGTGGTTTAGCATATTGTTCTCCAATACAATTCAAACTATCAGCTGATAGAACAATTATCTAACTAAAAGATTTAACTGTGATTAAAGTCTAAACAAGCTGCTGAACAAACACCTACTCAGCCCCACTTGAGCTTCATTTCAATTCCCTGCACGTTGAGTGCCTCAGCTACTGATTTTTCATTTACTGATGATCAGGCTGGCAGGGTTCTAGGCAGCATCTCTGACCTGCTCACCCACCATTTATAGTCCAACCCCCCTGCCAAGGCAGGGTCACCTGGAGGGGGTGACACAGAAACACTTCCAGGTGGGTTTGGAAGGTCTCCATGGAGGGAGACTGCATGACCTTCCTGTTCCAGGGCCCTGCCACCTTCAATCTAAAGTTCTTTGTTGCATTGAGGTGAATTTTTTTCTGTTTTAGTTTATGGGCATTGCTCCTTGTCCAGTCACTGGACATCACTGTAGAGTCTGTCCCTCTCCTGTACCTGCATTTGAGACATTTATGTGCATTAATGAGATCCTCAATCAATCTTCTCCAGATTAAACCCTGTGCTCAGGGACTGTCAGAATGGTGCTTTCCAGCGGTCTGAGGGAAATCTGAAAAACTTCTTGAAGCTCCCATTGTAATCTACACCATCTGAGCTAGATGCAGGTAGTCACTGGTACCTGGGCACCAGCAGGTCCCACAGAGCCCCTGTGCAGGTGTCCACATGTGCCATTTCCAGTATCTGACCTTAGACATCACATTCCTAGTTTCAGTTTAAAATCTCTGGAATTATGGAGCAGAACAGGACACCAGCACAGGTAAGTGCAGGGACAGCCAGGCATTTCCAGTTGCAGCTGGGAAGAATCCCTGCATTCAGGTGAGGGCAGCACAGGAGGTTAAGGCAAACTGGCCATGAGAAAAGTCTTTCAAATGCCTTTCCACAGCCATGAGAATGAGAATTCTGTTCAGACAGCAACAGAACTGTAACCTGATAGTGCCAGGACAGCTGCACTCCCCAGCAAAGCCACCATGCTGGAGCCACTCAGTGCTGCCAGGGGCACACAGGGCACCCAGCTCGCTCATCACAGCTGAAATGATGCACAGGTGTCACCCACAGCCAGGGTGACAAAGTTCTACCCACAGAGAGGCTGCAATGTCCCCTCTGTCCCAGTTAATGACCCCAGGGCAGACCCTGTGCTCCAACACCCTTTTCCAGGAGTCCTGCAGAGCTCTGTGGGTCCCTTTGGGAAGGAGAGATGCATTTAGCAGACAATTTCTGCAGAAAGGGCCAATGTGCCCAGGCCTGAAGCAGAAGATCATTTTGAACCTTGTGCAATAAACAGCACCCCAGTGAGTGCTGGCAGAAGGAGGAGAGCCAGCACTCCCCTCACCACACCCCAGCAAGGCACCCACGTCCCCCTGACCTTTCCATGGGTAATGGGAGAATGGAAGCAGCAATTTGTCTGTGACAAATGGCAGAATGCATCAAATGAAGAGTTTTACAGCCGTGAAACGGCAAAATGCCAGCAGGCACTGGTGGGTTTCTGTGTCACCAAACAGCAGGTCCACATCCAGGAAATGTCACTGTCCTGTGGCAAGAGCCACAGGGGGCTATTTAGGGACCACAGCCACACACAGAGCTCAGCCAGGAAACACCAGCAAGGAGCAGGATCATCCACTCCTGAGGGCAGCAAGAAACACAAACACAGCCTGGGCTTACTCCACCTCCTGGGCTAACTCTGGAGCATTTGAGAAAATGCTCAAGCGCTCATATCAACACAGTACTGTGCCATGGGTGCATCAGCTGAGAACAGAGGAGATTAAAGTGACAGTCTGTATCCTGATTTATGACATAAAAATGGCAGGATCTTTACTCATTGGGCTTGAAAAATAGTTATGCTGCTTGACTTTTTAATTAAATTGTGAAGACTATTTATTATATGACCATAAATTGTTTGTATAAATACTTATGGTTTTGAGGGGTCTCAGTGCAAAGGACAAATAAAATAAAAACTAATAAAAATGTATTTTTACCATTAAATCAATAGTAATTTAAGCATGCTAAGAGTCACGATTCTATTTGAGAAAGATTGATCATCCCACAGAAAGAATTTTTAACTATTTGGTTTGTTCCTTACACTTTCCTTGAATCAGCTTCTCTTGGGAAACCAACAGCAAAATGTTAAAACCCGTTGATTTTAAATGGCTGAGCTCTTGAAAATCACCCACATTTGCACTTCTCAGGCAAGTGATGAATAATAGATATCTAAACAAAACTGCCCACAAGCTTGCTAAGAAGAGTGGAACACACCACAGTGGCAGTAAAAGTAATCTGTAATACCTATTTCCCCATATATGAATTCCATAACCAGTATTAAAAATGAATGCATCATAGAAGAGGATCTACAGGCACAATTACTGATCTGAATTTGTACCACTGGTATAAAAAAATCTCTTAACCTCCAATAATGTTAAGATACTTTCAATGCCATTTGGATGACAGAAAACTGTAAGGAAAAACTGCAGCTGAAAGAAGCTAATTATGGAAAATCCTGTACAAAATATTGCTGAACACAGAAGTGAGTATTGCTTCCACTCTTTTCTGCATTGCAGATGTACAGATCGGTTTAGGTAAATATCCCTGAACAGTAAAGAGAAATTTGAGCATAAAAATAATAAATTTTGGTAGAGAGAATAAGAAGCAGCAAGCTAACACTGGTTGGGAATTCCTCCCTTTCCTTCAGTGCACCTTCACACACACACAGAGGGGAACCTTCCCCACAAGGACCACGTCTTGGCAGATACTACAGCTTCAATATAATTCCTTATTTATGTGCACAAGTATATAGAAAGGGCTGGAGAAAATTTCACATCTTACAAAATATTAGATATGCAAGTCTAGGCAGTGGAGCTTGCAGGGTGTCAGCTCATTTAGTCCCTAACAGGAACACAGGAATCATTACCACACCTCATGCCCTGGAAGCTGTTATTTATGGGCACTGTGTTTGAAAGCAAACCAGCCCAGGGCACTCACCTTTCCCTGGAACCCATTGCTGAGGTTTGTCTAATACTTCCTATTAGAAATTATGCCTGTCACCTATTTTTGAGAAGGTCTCACACCTCTGCCACTTGCTGCCAGACACTGAAATTTAGTGGGGAGAGAAGCCCCCAGCTAAACAAGCACTTTTTCTTTAGCTCATTCTATTTGGGGCTGCTCATGTTCCTTCTGCTCCCAGTGCCAGCAGCAATATTTTTTAGCAGCCTGTCAAAACTGTGATTAAATCCAAGACTGCAATCTAAACCCAGCCCCAGCAGCCCCAGAGAGCTACAGCAGAGGCAGATCCTGCTGTGCCAAAGGTTCCACTGGCACCTTGCACAGGCAGGGATGGGAGGCATGAGGGGATGGAGCCCAGAAGTGCATCCCAGCCTTGAGTGGATTATCCTGCAGCAGTAACAAATCCACCAAGGGTCTTACTTCTGCATAAACACTGAACCAGCAACCCTTTGCACCTCAGCCTCACCTCTGCTGCACCTCTGCATGGATCCCTGCCTGATCCACACTGCAGCAGAGGAGCCCCAGCCATGCACAGGCAGATTCCCAGCCATGCACAGGCAAGTTTACCAGCCATGCACAGGCAGGTTTACCAGCCATGGACAGGCAGGTTTCCAGCCATGCACAGGCAGGTTTCCAGCCATGCACAAGCAGATTCCCAGCCATGCACAGGCAGGTTTACCAGCCATGCACAGGCAGGTTTACCAGCCATGGACAGGCGGATTCCCATCCATGCATAGGCAGATTTCCCAGCTCACCCTCTGCAGGAGGGTGTCTGAGATGCGAAGAGGGGTGGCAGCAAATGCAGCATCCCCAAGGGGATGAGGGAAGGAATACACCTGCCAGATAAACCTTTTTCAGAGAGAGAGAGAGAGAAGATGCTGTTGGCAGCTTGTGGGGGCCTGCACAACAAGGCAGTGCAGGGGAGAAGCTCTCAGAGAAATGTTGATTCACCAGGAGGCAGAGGCAAACCTGCCACTATGGGGCAATGGTTACCTCTGGATGAACAGGAGGGTTTGGAGCTTGTAAATCCTAGAGCACACCTCAGCAGCCTCTCAGGACATGCCATTCATGGCAGATTATTTGCCAAGAGTCCCCGTGCCTGTTGCAGCCCATCCCTGGGTGCTGAGCACCCCCTGATCCCTTTGGGCTTGTGCATGAGCTCTGCACTGCTACTCTTGTGCCAAGATCCATTTGAAGACAAATCACCTGAAGCAGGTCCCTTTCTAGGCTGCAACACTCAAAAACCCAGGTGCACTCACTATCTCTCCAAGGTGCCATCCCATTAAAAGATTAAGCATTAGTATAGAAAATATTAATGTAGATACAATTAAGTTAATACAAATAGAAAGATAATATATAATAAAATACATTAAAACATCAGAAAACATGGATTTCTGCAAAGTTGAAAAGCAGAAAAGGATGCTGTGACTTCCTGAACTTTGCTAATGTTTGTGATTCCTCTTGCAGTAGCTGGTGAGAAAGCAAAGATTTTGCATTATGCAAGTCACATTCTTTCACTAATATTTCTATTCAGAGGCAAATTGATGCGCTTCTAAATATCATGAAGCTATCTCCATATTCACACTTGTTTTATGGTGTATCTTTCTCCTCCTTAGAAAACTTAATAATGCCAATTAAATTTAAAAAGCTGTGTAGGCTGGATTGGTTAGGCTTAAAAATGTTTTGGCTGATTAACTTTGGAAAGATGCCTTGCTTTGAAAACATCTTCTTTGTCCCTGTGCCTAGAGCCAAAGGTGACTCCACTTTGCAGCATATTCCAGCTGAACTCCAGAGAAGTGGCTGACAGCACAACAGGAGCTCCTGCAGAACACACACATCCAGCCATCCTTCATCTCTCTTCCTTCCAGCCCCCACTTTGCATTCCTTACACTGGCTAAGTCATATTTGTCTGTGCACAGAGGCCCACAGGGGGAATTTTCAGCACCAGGTTTACAGAATTTGCCCTTTACCACCTCCTACAGATATCTAAAAGGATACATGCAAGCCAGGGCTCCAAGGGAAGTGGGTGTAGAAACCCAGGACTCTCAGCATCATGACAACTGCAATAGCAATAAGGAAGTCATATGTCTTGGCCAAAGTTCTGTGAAACCTTTCATTTTCAATGAACTGGCATTTTTCAAAGGGGGAAATGCATCATTGCAGTGTTTCTCTTCAGAACTCATACAAAGACACACCACAATAATTTGCTTTGCAACAAATCCCTCCATAAAAAGTGCTGAGCTTGCAGAGCTGTCTGCCTGAGAGGTTATATGGAAGATTTCTAGGAGCACAATCAAAGAGGAAATGACATGTTAACTTCTGGATTATAACTAATCCCTCTGGAAATAATCATTTATCCAATCAACAAAATAAAATCAGTTACATTAACCTTGAAAGCTCTACTAACAGCTACTCTCCAAGCTTCACATACACAGATTATGATGCTTGGCACTGACAGTTCCCACTATCTGATTTTTCACTCTATTTTTGTCATAAAACAGTGAAAGATATCCTCAGGCCTTTTTACTGTTTTACTTACAGAGAATGAAATTATATGGAAGGTAATTTTCTTCTCACATGCCCCAGCCTCTCTAACTGGGCCAGCAGCTTTTCCATCTCCAGAGCCATCAGAGACTGGCTCTGTTGGACATGGTGGAAGCTTCCAGCAGCTTCTCACAGAAACCACCTCTGTGGCTTCCCCCCCACTACCAAAAACCAGGCTGTGCTAAACCAGCCCACCCTGTCATGCGTGATTTCATTGCACCATCCATCCAGCCTGGCGGATTTTTGTCTCAAAACCAGTTCTGGCTGGAGACAACTTCCCGTGGCAAATGGCACTCTGTGGTGTCCTCTGATTCCTGGTGTGTTGCTGCTCAGTGCAGGCGATGCTGTGCCTTCCACACTGCACCAAACACCTGCAAAATGAGAGGATTTACAGCAATCCCCAGCTCAGCATGGCCATTCCTGGAGTGCAGCCATCCCCAGCACTGGAGCACTCCAGCAGGCCTGAAAGGATGAGCTCTGAGACCTTGGATCCAGCCCATCTTCACAGGAGCAGCACACACAGCTCTGGGGGCCAGGCAGAGGAAAAGCAGGAGCATCCCCCAGGCATCTCCTGTTTCTGCATTTTTTTTTTCTCAGAAGGGAAATTCAGAACAAATGAAACAGAAAAGGTGATTCAGATGTGCTGGCAGGCAAACAAACTGCAGGAACACCTTAGCTTCTTGCACAGTCAGGTCTGCCACTGCTAGAGCTTCAGGAGTCCTCCAGAGGAATAGACTGAACAGAAAGTGCTGAGAAAAGGATGGTTCTGGAAGAATAAACAACCAGCTGGAAGGCAGCACGAGGCTGGGTGTACTGCAGTCAGCCTTGGGCCACACTCACAAACTGCAGCACTGCTCAGTTTACACTGCTCAGCATGGCTGTAAAGCTGTGCCACTCAGCCACTGGCTGTGAAGAGGCCCCAGGATGGCAATTTCCTGGAATTACCTGGGGAATGGTCACCAAAGCCCAGACCCACAGCAGGTTTGGGTGCTGACTGCAATACAAGCTGACACCTGGGGAGAGCAGGTGGCCACAGGATGGTTTCTGCAACAGCTGGGTGGTTACACACAGGGGCTGCCTGCAAGAACCTGAAAGAAAAGCAGACATCTCCTGTTAGCCAAGACTTGGCCAGAGCATTCACATGTCCAGGTGCAAGCTGTAAATATTGAAAAATGTTGAATCTCCAGCCCCTGGAGACAGGCAGCAGCCTGAGCAGGGGCTGGATGTCAGCACTGAAGTCCAAGCCCAAAGGTTCAGCTCCTGGATGCTCAGTCCTGCTCTGACTGAAGCCAAAAGGAAATCTGCAATGCACTAAAAAAGCCAAGTTTACTGGTGTTTATGTTTATAAATATATAATTAATGTTTGTGAAAAATTCATTCTGGGAGCCATGGAGAGCAGCAACATCAGAGGAAAGCAGACTTGAAAAGAGAAGGGAGAGGTTGAGTCAACAACAGAGCATCTTTATGATCCATATATTTAACAACTGCACCTTTCTGTGCTGTTTTTAAAAATCACCCTTATTTGTTATCTGTGAATTTGTGCAGCACCTCTACCCTGCAATACCCCAGGAAAATTATTAAATTTAATAGAATCCACCCACGTTTTAAAGCTGAGATGGAAAGTACTCATATTTAATAAAAAGTACATTTTCTAAATGGTTATGGTATTTAATTTGCATTCTCTTTGCTGTTTTAACTGCAGCTTTAGTAGAACAGCATTGTTGGCTGCAGTGTTTATTTTTCACCACCATTGTCATGATAAGAAAAACATGGAAAGCAGATGAAAAACAGGGAAAATATTAAAAAAACCACAGCATGAGCAGAGTAGGCTGAAATGTGTGTTTTGGGGAAAAATATCTCAGATCTCTGCAAAGTTCAAATCCCCAATCACCCTCCCTGTGAGCTTCCAGGAAGAGAAAAGAAGATGTAGGATGTTGCTGGCTTATTTCCATACCAATTAAACATCCTTTTGCTTTGGCAGAGAGGCACAGACAGCAGGTGAAAACTCAGCCCTCCAGCCAGCTGTGCCCATTGGCACTGGTGAGGAGGCCTCTCCCAGCCTCTGATTCCTCTGATGGTGGGCACAGAAACTCTCTTTCCTTCTGCTGTCTCCCTCTCAGGACCCACTGGGCTCTGTGGGGTGGATCTGGTGCCAGATGTCTGCGTGTGCCCAGGTCAAATCCCCAAGCAGGAGATTAGACATGTCTGCACCGAGAGGATCATCCCCAGCCTCTGCTAATGAAATCACAGAGATCAGGAGGAGAGGCTGTAAGGCTGGCCCAGAGCACCCACAGGGGCTGGAGAGGTGGACGTGGACTGGCAGCAAGGGACACAGGGAATGGGGTGAGTGAGCCAGGGAATGGGCTGGGTGACACAGGGAATAGGATGGATGAGCCAGCTCTGTGTGGGTGCCCAAAGCCCTCCTGTGTGGTGCTGCTCACAGGGGTCCCAGGACGAGGGAAGAGACGAGAATCTTGACTCCATGTTTCAGAAGGCTGATTTATTATTTTATGATATAGGTTATATTAAAAGAAAATTATATATACTAAAACTATACTAAAAGAATAGAAGAAAGGATTTCATCGCAAGGCTAGCAAGGAAAGGAAAAGAATGATAATAAAATCTTGTGACTGCTCACAGCCTCTACACAGGTGGCTGTCATTGGTCATCAAGTAAAAACAATTTCACATGCTGGGTAAACAATTCTCCAAATCACATTCCAAAGCAGCAAAACATGGAGAAGATGAAGCTTCTCAGCTTCTCAGGAGAAAAGATCCTGGCTAAAGGATTTTTCATAAAATATGTCTGTGACACTCCTGAATCCACAGCCCTGCTCCAGCCCCTCCAGCCTCAGCCACAGGGATTATCAAGAGTCAGAGGGCAAATTGCAGAGGGAGAAAGGTGAGTAGAAACAGCAGCTTGATCACAGCCCCAGTAATCACTTTCTGAGCTGGAATCAAGAGGATTTTCGCCACTGGGGAGGTAAATGGTCATATGGGTGAAAATGATGCAGTGAAATGGTGCTGCAGGCTCAGCATCCACGTTCCCCACTGTCACCAGCTCAGTACCAGCCCACAGACCCTGTTTAGAGAGCCCTGCCAGCTCCCCAGGCTGTTTTCCTGCCCGAGTGCAGATGCAGCTCTGCCTGCTCCTGGCAGCACAGCCCCAGCCCTGTGCAATGCCTGTGGAGCTGCCAGGGGAGGAACAGGGATCAATCACCTTCCCAGAAACCTGCACAACCCAGTGCTGAGGGAAAGCACTGCTCAGCATCCTCCCAGCCTGAACCAGGCAGAGAGCAAGGAATGGGCTCAAAGAGGGGAGATGGAGAGGCTCCAGAGCACCAGAGCACAAGGCACTGTGAGCACTGAGCCAGAGCTCCCCAAGGGCACTGACAGCTCAGTCATGCAGGATGATCCATGGGCATGCAGCCAAAGATGGTCCCTGCCCCAAGTAAAAGACTCTAGTTAAAAAAGGAGGGAGACAAGAGGAAGCATTCTGGAATTACTCAGATCTTTCAATCTGAAGGAAATATGATGCTCCACAATGAAAAAAACTCATATAAGAGACTATATCTCTGCTGATTCTGAAAAATCAGACATTAAATTCTCCTTTGACTTTTTCCATGATAGGGATTTGCTTGGATTCATCATCTTTGCTGCTTGCTGGATGGAACAAGGAGCAGCAACTCACCTTTCTACAGATGTCATGGAGTTTATGGCCCCTTGTGCTAAGAAGGCAAGGCACACAAAGAAAGTATTATGCCTTCATTTGCTAAAAAATCAGATTCACACTAAAATGTAATAAAAGTATTATGATTTGTTTACTGGTTCTCTCTTTTTAATTGAAAAAAAATAAGTTACTTTAGTGAACTATTTAAGCTGATTTTGATGTATAACAGACTTTTTGGGAGAATAGTGTGTCCACTGATTAGATTTTGAGAGAAAGGACATGGGTTTTTATGTTAACTGGTCCTTTTGCTCACTGCTGTCATGAGTTTAGACAGATCCCCACCAAAAATCAAACTTTGATGTAAAATAACACTCCCCAAACGTGGAGCAGAGCCAAGAATGCCTGCAATTACAGGGCAGCACTATTCATCTGTCCTGGGGTTCCTGTGCTGCAATACACACAAAACATTTCAGATGGAGTCATTCAGATAATATTTCAGATAGAATAGCTAATAACAATTGTTTTAATTAGCCCTTATCAAACATCACACAACAAAGCCCTGTAACACCAAGACTGGTGCAGATGTTTTAAGATTCTCTCAAACAGGTTCAATCAACAGCTTAGTCCTGGCAGGAAATTCAAAGAGGGGAGGATAACTAGAACATTTATGCAGAGACACGTGAGCTTGCAGCTATTAAATACAAACCTGCCAAAGAGCTTACTCAAAGGGGCACCAGAGATTCATACCAGAATTATTGCCAACTGAAAACAGCTCCTCAATGGTTTCTCTGTGCCTACTGAATGTCTGTCTTCAGCCCTTCTCTAAATATATTCCATGTCATCCTGGGAGAAATACTAGAAAGGCAAAAAGATCTTCAGTACTTGTACTCTTTCTTGTGAAAGAGCTGCTACCACCTCCAGCCTCCCTTTTAGATCTGCCACACAAAGTGGCCCTGCTGAGGGGGTTTGCATAGCAAAACCTCTTAAGATGATGATGCCAGAGCATGAGTGCAGTGGGCTCACCCCTGGCCTTTGCTCGGCAGCAAGAGAAAAGAAGGTGCCTTCAGCTTTTGAAGTTTTCTTTCAAGCAGGTTGGTTCATCTGATCAGAGGCAGGCTGGCTACTCAGGAGTAGATTTTACAGGCAATAAAAATGGCAGAGAAATAAAATGCAAATACCACATTTAAGTTTAACTAATTGATTTGCAATTATGCAGGTTGTTTCATGCACAGTTCTGCCAGGATGGCACAGAGGGTGCCTTGGCAGACCAGGGACAGACACGTGTGGCCTCAGCAGTGCCCACACCAACCCAGTCAGCCCCGAGACTCAGCTGGGACCCAGTCCTGAAGAACACAAATCTCAGAATGCAGAAGGATTCAAACCCTCAGTGTGGCTCCTTCCCATCTCACAGTGTGACCACAGGCTGCTCACCAGGGCTGTGCTGGGCAGGTCGGGTCCTGCAGTCAGCTCTGGCTTCAAGCAATGCACAGAATCCCAGCCCTGGCACGGATGGCTGGGTCAGCTCAGGGGTGCCAGCTGTGAAGGTGATGCCTGGAAGGCACCTTGGATGCACCAGACCCCATTCCATTGCACACCACTGCCCCAGCTCTGGGGGTCATGGCTGCACCCACCTGGCCCCTTTGCTCTTTCCCTTTGTGTTCCCTTCAGGGTGAGCTCTCCCTTCAGGTTTGATTGGATGAGTCGGTGTGTTTCTGTGCTCATGTTAAAGTGGAGCTAATTTTACATGGCAATATGCCAGTTCAGGAAACCAATACGCAAATTCATAATTATTCATGCATAATTCAGGGTTATTTGCATACAGTAAACAGGCCATCATCCTGATGAAGTGTCAAATGATATAAAGTGCTAATGAAAGAAAAGAGAATAGACAAGAAGAGATCATGAGATCAAGAGAGAGAGAAAGTGGGAGTGGAATATATCCTCTAATGAACTTTCAGAAGTCTCCCTGAAGTGTTGTGCATGACAAGAGGCACTAAAACACCTTTAAGCACAGCCCCATGAGCCTTCTTCTCTCCCACATTTCAGTCCAAAATTTCCATCAAGCAAAGGCACATTTTCAGTCTGGCCCAGGGTTTATCTGGGTGTAAATCAGAGCATTCCAATCAAACCAGGAATCTGTTCTCCCAGTAATGCAAAAGGCCCATCTTTGTCAGAGGTGCAATGTTTCATTATTAAAGGGCTCCTTGGCTGTCCCAGGAGGGTACCTACACTTTCATTATGTATTATGCATGGTGAGATTATTTTAATCATATCAACACAAAAACAAAAATTTCCCAGCCTCATTCAAGCATCTCTCTCACTCTTATCCTGGGGTCTATGAGGGAGAGAGTCCTCACCTCCAGCAACTGCAAAAATCCTCTACATTACTGAGTGCTTGTCAGCAACAGGATATTCACTGAGGAAGAAGGGGAGAAATGGATTCACATGTTGACACTCCAGCACTGGATTCATTCCATCATTTTACAGTGAGGGTTGCATCCACTGGAGAGACACAACTCTTACTGAAAGCACTCTCTTTGCAAGGAAAAACAATCAAAGGTGTTTGCTGAGAGTAAATTCTTTCTTTTTAGATATGCAGACTTCATAAATATTACTTTGAACTTTAAAATGTAAATATTTCAGAAAAGGGTTTCTAGCTCTCAAGATTCAGAAAAATGTGGTTTTTAATGAGTTATATGTAGGTAATATTTCTACCAAACCACAGGTGTTAGCCGTTACTATATACCTATTAAAAAAACCTCTGAGAAAAACTACAAAAACTGTTGTAAAAATATGCTTTTAGAAGTTTTTTCAACATTTGATTTTAAAAATTTGACTTAACTGCTAATGAAAAACTTGAGCATGGAATAGTGCAAACACAAATGACAAAGGACAGTTCCTATCCTGATTTACTGTGTATTAACCTGTTGCTTTGTGCACATTACAATTGGCATGAAATGAAATAAAGTGATGATGGTACACTCCTGGTAGTAACTCCTATTAGACTGAAGCCCAGCCAGGCTGGTCTAGGCTCCTGGGGGTATTGGAGTTCCTAGTCCTTTTTGCACACATGTTATTGTGTGGTTTGCCATTGATTTGGTCATTAAAGCCCTGACTTTGCTATCTGCTTCCACTGAAGCGGAAATCAGTGGGATGTCCCCACACTTGCTATGGATTTATTATACTTTCACTGAACTGCAACCACACCTACTGTTCATGGAGGGGCAGTCACATTCCCACTAAATACAAGCACCAAAACATTCATTATTTTGATTATTCTGTGGTTTGCTCATTTCTGCTGTCACATCACGAGCAGCAAGGTGGCTCTCAGAGCACAAAAGCAGAGACAGGCTCTCTTTGTGTGCATTCCTGTTTGTTTGCTTGCTTCTTAAGCAGATAATATTGCCTCTCCACAAAAGCTATTTATAATCAAGGCCTCGGTCTTGCTTTCCTCTTGGGTTTATTTGGGGGGGTGGGGGTTGCTGGGTTTTTTCCCCATGAATGGACTGCCAGGGGGAGCTGAGCCTGGGAGATAAATATATCAGCTGCAGTAACTCTGGAGCAGAGCTGAGGCTTGGCACAGTGCTCTCTTTCGCGCTGCCGTATGCATGATAAAAAGGATTTTTTTTTTTTCTGGTGAAGATGCTTTAGGAGAAAATGTTCTAAGCATGGTGCACAGTGGAGAGAAAGGGAGGGAGACAAAGTCTGGGAAAGAAGGCAGGAGCACTCTGTGCCATGAGAAAAGATTTAAGCTTGTCGGAATGAAAGACAAGCATTTTCAAAGTGCATAATATCTTGAGAATTACATGGGATGTGGGTGGCTTCAAGGCTACAGCTCCTGCTCTGCCACATATAGGTTTCAAGGTCAGAGTCTAATTTTATCCTGTGATATAACAGCCTGTGCTGGAAGCTGCTGAGACGAGTCCTGTCGCCCCAAGTGATTCGTGCTCGCTCTCCTTGTTTCTCTGAAGCTGAGGATGGTGAGAATGGGGCAATTTGGGATCACTCCATGGCTTCCACATCCAAAAGTGACACAGGGGCAGCCACAAACACTGCTCCCAGCACAGCACAGCTTCCACTGCCAGCTTTTAAGGTGAGCTGAAGGTGCTGGAGGGGAAGGAATGAAAGCAGAAATTCCTGCGGTGGGCACCAGCTGTGGAAGATGCTGGTTTCTTTTTCCAGTTATCCCACAGAAGCCTCAGCTTGAAAATTAATGACTTCAGGGCAGGAACCAGAAGTGCAAGGCAAGGAGAGAACATGGCAAGGCAAGGCAGGGCAGCAGTGATTCTGTGCTCATGAATTCAAGGGTTCATCTCAGAGGAGCTTGGCAGGAGCCCGAGAGAAGCTCTGGGATGAAATCTGACTTCAAGCAAACAACCAAAAAAAGGGAAGGATGGAAAATGGAAATTAAAAGTCAGTGAGACAGACCTTGAGAAACCTGATAAGGATTAACACTTCTGATGCCTGTTCCTCATAGAGGAAAGGAGGGTTTGGCAGGATCACAGGGCTAAATAGTTGTGACCTCTGGAAATTGGTCCATCAGAGCCCCTGGGATGGGCTCCTGAGATGAGGGCAGACAGAAATCTACACCTAAGTGGTTCTTGCCTTGGAGCAAGCACAGAGCAAAATGACTTTCTGCATTACCTGCCAGTCCTGCTATTCAATCATTTCACAAATTCTCCCTAATGCATCTATTGGCATCTGCAATGCATCCCAAAGAGGGGGAGGGAGGGAGGGAGGGAGGGAAGGAAAGCAGGAAGGAAGGAAGGAAGGAAGGCTTCTTCCTTTGTTACTTTTCCTATAAACAACAGAGCCACCTGCCAAAAATGAACACAATTTTTGTGGGTTTGGGGTTTTTCCCCCCACAAATCACAGAAAATGTTGGAGAGTCAAACACATCTCTGCAGCCAAGGGCCACTGCTCTGCCACTATCATACAGAAAACATCAGGTTCTGCTGTCACCACAATGTTCCAGGGCTGGCTCAAATAAATCATGGATGAAGACAAAGGCAAATTCTGGCCAGTGGTCCCTTCCCAGGGCAGTGCAGCCCCGCAGGAGAGATCTGCTGTGAGCACCCACAGCTGCTGCTCAGTCTCCTGCCTGCAGCCCCCAGACTCACACAGGGTTTTTCACACAGTGAAAAACTCTCCTGTGAGAGTTTCTCTCCTGTGAGCTCACCTGTAGCACTATTTAAGCTGTCTCCTAATGACAGTCTCAGAGACAGATTTTTCCTTGCCTAAGCAAGAGCTCTGCCAATTCCGCCCATTAGAAGTATTGACTGCCACAGGGTGATGTGTGGAGCAGTGAGAACACAGAGCTGCAAATTGTAAAAGACAAATTAAGTCCCCACTGACAGTTCTGAGCACCAGCATGGAGAGAGCTGTTCCTGCCAGCAGAAGGATTTTTAAGACTTTGCTAGATTGAAAACAAAAACAACACATGGTGACAGTGACCTTTGGGCTGAGGAAGAGCCAAGGATGGAGTTCTTGCATCTGTAAGGGCCAGAGGAGGTGCAGGATGATGCTGGGGGAGTACCAGGAGCTGTTCAGCCACCTCTCACTTCTGCAGCACAGATGACAGAGAGCAGTTCAGATTTTTGGCTCTCACCAAAAAAGACACCAGACCCCCAAGTTAGACACCCAGGGCCATTGCAAGCACTAAAGCATCTGGTAACTGTAAATCATAAATTTTCCTCTGAAGCATTCTGTTAAAGCAACAAATTCATTATCTTCCCCACACAGCCTACATTTATTTTGCTTTGTGCCTTGCCTTGTATTTAGCTGCATTAAAATCAGCTTATTCTACACCAGTCCAGTGCTGACTACAAAGTACACTGCTGATGATTATAAATTCTTCATGATGTTATTTTCAAAGTAGGAAAGATCTGCAAGGCTGGGAGAGACTCTCCTTCAATCGTTTTACCTTAATCAATCACGTTTGCTATAAACCTGTTATAAACTTGTTATGAAGTAAACAATCAGAAAACCAGCATCAAATTTGTCTGACAAGGTCATCTTGCCCTCCTTTAATACTTTATCTGTTATGAAGCAGGATTTAAAATAATGGTGCCCTCAAGGTACCTTCACCCCTAGCAGATGGCAGAAGTCACAAGGCAAGAGCTGTAATTAGGAAATTAATGGTGGTCTCATCATCTATTGCCTTCTGCATCAGTGCTGGAGAGAAGAAGAGGGGGGTCCGTTTGTTGGTGTTGAGGGTACCCATATTCCATTTCCCATTTTCCATTTCCCATTTTCCAGTCTGATGCTCCTTGTCCCTGGCCCCTAGAGGATGTTAAGATGCCACTTGAGTTGTTTTGGAAGTCTCCAAAGCGCTCAGTTGTTTCCAGGACCAAGGAAAGGGGAAATGTGTCACTTTGCCTGCTAAGAGTCCCCAGGTGCTTTTCTTTAGTGCCTTTGGAGCTGGTCCATGAAGATTGGCAGGGAAGGGGCACTAACAGTGGGATTGTGCCTTTTGCACCCCCCTGATGAGTTACCAGGCTCAGCCCAGAATTTCCCCAACACCAAGAGGAGTGTGTGCAGGGACCCTGCACTCCAACAACTGCTCTGGGTGCATATGGGTCAGACCAGTTTTAATTACATGATTTTTTTTACTCAGATTCCCAGACTTATGCAGGACATGCTGCAGAGCTGGTTCATGACTTACACACTTAGAAGGAGCTCTAGTCACAAATCACAAGGTTTATGCTCCAGGCCTGCTTCCTAGAGTATCCAACCTTTAGAAGCAACACAGAAAGCTCAGGAATGAGCAGCACCTTACCAAGGTTTTCAGCCAGGGCTGAGACCAGCTGGCCTGGCTCAAAAAGGATGCAGAAGCACCAGAGCAGCAGCTGCACTCTGGCTGCAGCTGCCCCAGCCACAGGTTCCAGCATCTCCTCTTTTTGCAGCCTGTGGGCAGGACCTCAGTGCCCTGAGGGCTGGAGGGGTGGGAAACCAGCCCAGAAAAGGGAACCAGCTAGCAAAGGGAGCATCCTGTAAGTAACAGGGCAAATGGTGCAGGGGTACAGGCAGCATTCTTCCAGGAGCAATTCTGGAAACATCCCACAGAGCAGATAATGCCAGGGAAAAGCATTTTCCTTTAATGGCCCCTTCATTTCTCTTTTATTGCATCTGAAGTATGCAGTAAAAGGAAAAAACATTTGAAGCCATAAACAACCACAAAGAAACAGCCTGGCATCTCCTGAAATACACTGAGGGATTGAACAGAGGCAATTTTAGGAGGGAGCAGGGTGGTGGCACAAAGGAAGAGCATTGATGATCCCATGCTGGGGGAAATCTCATCCTCCTGTGGGGAGTCTGAATGCAAATCCCTCACTGCACTCCCCATCACTTGTTCTGCTCTGGGAGACGTTCCTGCTGGCTCCATGGGCATCAGGCCCCGGGGATGATGGTGTTGCTGGGGGAGGCAGGGGTGGTGGACAGACACAGGGACAGTCCTGCAGCAGCACCCCGTGTTGCAGGTCCCAGAGATGTGCTGAGGAGATGGGCCAAGACAAGGCTTGTGCCACTGCACTGCAGCACAAGGAATCCAACCAGCAGAATTCCACCCCATGGACAGTAACAATGCAGTCACGTCAGAGCATCTCTAACTGAGCAAAATTTTGGCCCTATATCTGAAATGCCAAGGAAAATTAACTTTTTTTTTAAGAACTAATAAGGTACCAAACCCCCACAGTGTGCAGGATGATACAGAGCCCACTCTCAGTGGAAGACAGAACCCCATAGTGGTGGTGGCAGTGAATTCCCCCACAGCCTGTCTCCCCTCCATAGTGAGAGAGACAGGAACTGCACCCAGCCCCTTCCCCAGCCCAGTTCTTGAGGTATCTCTGCCCCACCAAGAGAAACCCCTCAGTGAGAGCAGCCAGGTGCACCCTTCCCTGTACCACAGCAACTTCTTGGGTCTCTCTTAAGTACCAGTCATTACTGTCTCTTAGCAACAGATGCGAGAAATTCCCTGAGAGAAAGGAGGAAAGGAGCAATCCTGACCTGCAGGACAGCTACACTATGCAAACAATGCTGCTTTCCTGTAAAGTTTGTAGATATTTGTTAAAGTTTGTAGAATTTGTTAAATAACACCTAATGCTGGTTTTAATTTAGCTGGATGCTGTAAAATAACACCAAAATTGGAAAAAAACCAATAAATCCCAAACAATCCAAAATACCTATTTCCAGTGCCCAAGAGTCAGTAACCAAGGACATGAAACAGGTTAATTATAACATTCAGTGTGGATATGCATTACAGCACTGGTTGTCCAGCCAGCAACACCTAATTGAACTCAAATTATTCACTCTGCATATCTAATTAGAAGGCACAGTCTCAAGGCTGTGATGCAATCAGTCACTCAGCATTAGGATTTTCTATAGGACACAGCTGCTGACACTCACTCGTGCAGGGCATGGAGGAAATGCCAGTGCTGGACCCTCAGCTCTGGTTTGCAGCAGATTTTACTGTTTATGATGGCCTTGATCTTTTTTGCTGTGTATTTACAGACCCTACTGCTGTGCACAGACATCCCACACTAAATCTATCAGGAAACATTACCCACTACAGCTCTTGGCAGCACCAACTCTGCTGTGTCAACCAGCCAAAACAGGGCTCTAAACGAGGAGAACAACTCAGATCATATGTTTTGCTAATTATGCAGAAGAAGAAGATGTAAACAAGCTCCATTAAGATTATTATGCATGAGTTCATGTTTTTGCACAATTCACAAATTACCTATAACTGCTTTTCTCAGATAAATAAGGTTGGAACGACTCAGCTGACATTATTTGCCAAAGTCTATGACTTCACTGCAGCTTTCAGAGAAATTACTCTGAGATTTACAGTCTTATTAACCCATGACCCTGATATTGTCTGATGAGACTTGATTATCATCCCAGTCTGGTGGCTGAAAAGAGTCCTTTTCTTGATCCAGAAGACTCAGAGCAGAAGCAATATGTCTCAGAACTGAATTGGAGTCTGAAAGAAACTGTCCCAGCTGTGTGTGAGCAGGGATAGCCCTGCTCTGACTAGGATGAGAGCTGGGTCAATAGGATGAACACATAGAATGTCTTTATTTTCTGATTCAAGTCAATCTTATACAAACTGGGAATGCTAAAACAGACACAGCTACTAGAAGGCATTGATACATAAAAATTCCTTGATCACACCAAGTTCGCCGTGCTCCTGCAGAGAGATGCATGGAGAGTCTGGGGGACCAGGACAAAAAATTTGGGTTTCCTGCAGGCATCAGGATCTCCACATGCTGAACAAACACATAAAGCCATGGCCTCTCCCTAGGTCTCAGATCACAATGAACAGGTTGCTTGGCAATACCATTCCCTGTTTAAAGCTCTCCATTCCCCAGCACTTCTGGCTTCACTCCTCACTGCATACACACTTGGGATTTCCTGTTGAAAAATGCTGGGAATCAACTGCACTCGATTTCTTGTCCCTTTTTGCTGTTTAACATCATAATCAGATCAGGGCAGACTTGTGACTTTTTAAATTAACCATATTATTATTATGATTCTCTTTTCTTCTGGATCATTAGACAACAGGAATGCCTTTCTAGCCCCATGTCACTCTGCTAATTGCTTCAGTCGTACCTACTGAGCACTGTCCAACACTGGAAAGAACAGATGTTTTATGAAGAGATTGCCTGTTTTTCTGTAGTATTTCCTGACAGAGATAGAATGAAAACACCTCCCTGAGATGAGAGGAAGGTGGGACCAGTCCATGGTTTCAGCCAGTGCTGCAGACAGCTTTGCTGGAGGAAAGCAGTGATCAGCTTCTTCCCTTGACCAGGCTGTACACAAGCAGGAAGCCTTACCTAATATTCCTTAGATTTATAAATCCCTGAATGACCTTCATGGATCTCTTAAAAATCGTTTTGAAGCACTGCCAGGTTCACTAACCTCGCAGCATTTCCTAAAGGATGCTGAGAGCCTGTGCTTAAATCGGTGGTGGGGTAAGAGCACCTTGTCTCTTCACACCTGAAGGGCTTAAAAAAGGTAATTTAAGGATTTCTGCAGAAATCTCATCTCATCCATCTTCCAAAAGTGGCCACTATGAAGGACACAACTCCTGTAATGCTGAGGGCCCAGTGGACTGGAGGGCAGAGCAAAAGCCTAGAGGAACCCAACAAGACCTGGGTTTTAACCCAAAATTAACCCAAATGTCCATGAGCTGCTGCTACCATTGAGTCAGAGCAGGCATGTGCTTTCCTAGGGATGTGTTCAGGCATTCAGCTTCCAAATCCAGCTTGCTCAAGGGCTCCTGCTTGTGCAAAACTGTGCCCAGACCACAAATTAAGGTTTGCCAGTGGCATTGTGTTCTCCTTGACTGACATTCATAGCTTTAACTACAGGTATTTAGAATTATATTAATGTCTCCTATATTATGTAAGGAAGATTAGAGTTCTGTTCCATTTAATCTTGCTCATCCATCATTTATTTAACTTTGCATATTGTCATTCAAGGCAAGTATTTTGAAATCAAAGCTCCATTAAACCTATTCAATTATCTGTTGTTCTGGGTAACTGTTATCACTGGGTGCAATAGCTTTTATTAACTGAAATAGAACATTAGGAAAATGAAAAATATGTGATTGTTAACCTTGGAGCATCCCCAGGTCCTCATTTTAAAGCAGCTCAGGCATTAATCCTACAACTTATAAATAAATGATTATTAAAAAAAGACTAGGAAAAGTTGTAGAAACAGACAACTAAGCAATGTCTTCCATCACTGATTCTGCTTTTTTAAGCAGGTAGATCTTTCTTTCTGTGCAGCACACAGAAAGGCTTTGATATTTTATGTAATGCTGTTGCTCACTGAAAGGCAACTTGAAGTTCAGTATAAAATTCAGCTGCACAAAGAGCCCAACTCCACAGCTCTTGCTCTCCTATTTGTGAAGTGCTTTATATTTAAGAGTATTTATACTGCTTCAAAACGATGTTCAGAAGGGACATATTGTGGTGACTCTGTCTTAATCACTTTGCAATTAGATGTACATTTAGTAACTTCAAAGTAAGAGGAAATACTGGTCTATTTCTGTACTATTCTTACTCTATGTCATGCTTGTAAAAACTTCAAAGTGTCTAAAGAACCAGTCTGATTTCATGCATAATTAGGTGTGGAACTGATACTTCCAAACAGCAGCCCGAGACAATAGCAACCCACATTCCAGCCCTTGGCAAGAAACAATTCAGACAGAGACAACAGCAAGAATGGCGGATACCTGAAATCACCTCCCTGCTTTCTGGAGTGAGAAAGCTTGGGATCAGACAAACCACGTGCTCTGTGGATCATCAAACTTCTCATTTGTGCCAGGAAGTTATCTAGGAAATCTTACAGACTGAAATGCATGAATTGGTCAGAGAGAGGTGGCTAGATCCAGAAACATGCTTGAAACAGGGAGCTGCAGAAAAGTAACAGGATCCAAGGGAAGATGCCCAACTCTCCAGAGGCCAAAGATACCTGATACAGGATCACATAAAGCAGCCAGACACAAGGCAAAATTGCACTGTGAAATTCCACTATGCTTAGGTACAGTTGTTAGCTTTATCCTGGGGGAAGTTTAATCCAGGCTTCCTTGTAATCCTTTTCCTATTGCTGACCAACACCACCTCCCCAAACCGTCCAAACCACTCTTCATGGACAGCAGTGCCTGCACAGCACAGCCTGCCATCCCCTCAGCAGTTCTCTGGTGCAGGAATCAATGCAAGCTCCTATTAAGGCATAACTTTTTCTGTTGCTCCTCTGCCACAGCGCAGAGAACCAAAAAATACCCTTGAAGAGATGCACATATGAGATTAGATGATTTACAGCCAGCATGAACAACAGATGTATGTGGGTATTGACTACCTTTCTTGCTCCAAGTAATTACTGCAGGCTGCAGTGAAGAAGCTGCAATCTCCCAAACACCTTCAGTCACATCTCATTGGTCTCCAGCCAGATCATCCCACAAGAATCTTTTCAATCACACAATCCTATAGAAACCAATTTGGTTTCATGACGGTGATGAATCTGTCCTCTGACTAACCTTATTATTTGCTTGCTTGCTTTGTGAAGAGCCAGATCAGACAGCTTCAGATATATCCATACATTTTCAGTGTTTTGTTAATCACCCTATGGCTTTATTGATGTTCCCATATTGGACAATCACCTTCATCTGAAGAACACTTGCTAATTGTCAATACTGGGGAGGCTGGACATTTGTGATAAGTCTGGTTAGCTGAACTGCATTTCTCTGTTCTGTCAGAATGTAATGATCAGCTGTAAAACAATAGGATAAAAACAAATAAATAAATTGCTATGTGTGTTCATCCATGGGAAATCACGTCTGACCAATAGCGCATAACTCCTTACAAGAGAGCTTCCTTGTTGGACTGGGGAAACACATTTGTCCTCACCTATCCAGAGAGCAGCAGTCACTGAAATCTCCTTAAGTGAGTTACTGCTTGAAGATGGAGCAGCTGGGAATTAAGAGCAGGAACCAGCTCCATTGGGATTACCAGCAGGCTGTGCTGAAATGAGACTTCTCAGAGCAAGGGCATTATCGGTGGTGACAATCCAGTCCATGGTTGCCATCAAGGATCCTGGCCCGTCAAGCAGCTGTGGTGCTCAAGGAACATGCCAGGCTCATGTTCGAGGCAGGAGCTGCCTTACAGAGGGAGACAGAACATCAAACTGTGTAAAACTGCCCTGTATTACTAGGCTTTTCTTTTTCTAAAACCTTGAAATGGTCAGAGGCTGAGAGTCACAGAAAAGTGACATCAGAGGGAGTGGTAGAGATAAAACAGAGAATGCCTTGCAAAGAGGCACAGCTTGACTCAGCTCTGCTCTACATCGAGCAGGTGATCACTGACACAGGCTCAAGTGAAGGAAGAATACAAAATGTACTTCAGCTCCTGAAGGCTCAAGATCTGGGGAAAAAGAAAAGCAATCAACAGTGCAATTTGTTTCTAATTCCCAAACATTTGAAGTCTGCTGCAGTGAAATAGTTCATAATGAAGCAATTTCTGCCACCACACTGAAGAGGAGAGATGTATGGGCCAGGAACAAATCAAAAGCCACTCTACCAGAACCATCACTCTTGAAGAGCCATCAGAATTGCTGCTGAAGTGTCTCAGAGCACATGACAGCATTCAATCCCTGCCCAGGCTGATGCCTGGCTAACCAGCCCTGTGCAGGTCAGTGTATTGCTGCTGTTGGGACCCAGGAGACTTTTGAGCTTCTCTGTGCAGGACAAGGAGCATGAGATACTCCCAGAAACACTTCACCTCTAAATTATCAAGCGGTGGAGTAAAAGGGGATTTTATAACGCCAGATGCTGCAGCTTGTGTATTCAAGGCTGTCTCTCACAGGGTGCACCAAAAGGCTCAGATGATACAAAGGGTTTGGTCCACACAGGGTTGACAAGCCAGGACGTCCTGCAGGGACCTCTCTGTGGCCACCAAACCCTTGGAAGTTTGCAGGATTTCCTCAGCTCAGCTGGGACGGGGGTGAGCAGGAGCAGCAGCACAGCCAGGAGAGGCACCTGGGGCTGAGGGCACCACAGTCAGACAAGCTTAGCACTCACCCCAATGAGCTACAGGAACAAACCCTGTTAATTTTAATGCTCTCCCATTTATGCTGGAGTCACTGTGCTCCCACAGCCCCTTCCCCTGGCAGTGCCCACTGGGACAAGGAGCAGCTCACTCCTGAAGCAGCAGCACCTCTGCACCCCTGAGCCTGCGCTGGGGACCAAAGCTCAGACTGAGCTGAGCTCCCTGACCCAGATGCAGCGTGGGGGATGCAGACACCTCGCTCCCTGCCACTGCAGGACTGCCCCAGAGCAGGATTAGTGCCTGGCTGAGGGGAGGGGATGGTTTTGCCTCCAAAACCATCCCAATCCTTCTGCGACTTCGAGGCGAGCTGAGGGACCTCAACAGGATCCCAAAGGGCAGCAATCTGGGGCACAGAGACTCCTGAGCTCTTCCAAGGGCAGGCAGAGCCACCCAGCCCCTCTCATCTGGCAGAGAACATCTGCTCCTCAGAAACTGCAGTCTTCACAGAGAAAACCAAGAAAAACAGGTGGCATTTTTCACTATTTCCCACTGAATTTTTAAATTGAAAATGCCACCATTTTCAAAGAAGGCCAAGAAGAAAAAAAAATTACAAGACAGGGCATAAACAGAAATTAATAGAAGTATTTCCACAGGATTTTTTAAGCATGAAAACCTTTTTATAAGTATCTATGGAAAGATTACTGCTATTTTGGATCAGCTGTGGAGTCAGCATCGAGCCACAGATTTTGCTGATCATCCGCTCCTCTGGAAACATTTCCCAGGATAGAAAGCAAAACACCCAGAACTTCTCAGCACACTCAATTTGCTAATTTTGTCCTAGGAAATCTACCCTCCAAGCTGATCCCTTCATTAGACAGAGCAGTCCCAAGGAAGAGCAGCAGCACTGCAGACACTTTGGTCACCCATCAGCCCTTTGTACAACACGCTGCACACACAACCCAGAGCCTTCCCCCTTGCCAAATACACATTTTTATCCATTTTAATGCTGATCCTCCCTGCAGTGATGAGTGGCTGAAACACAGGCAGGGAGGCAGCAACAAAGCCGCTCTTAAGGTGTTGGGGAGGACTGAACCTCCCGAGGGCACTGGTGGGACTGAACTCCTCCTTGGAACGAGAGTGGAGACAAATTCAGGGAACTTCTCCCTGCTGCCCAGAGGTGCTCAGCATAGCAGGCAGCTGTGCTGAACTGGGGATATCCTGAAAGAAAATCCATCAGACAGCACGGAGAACAAGACCCAGGAGAGAGGGTGGAACAAACTGTATAGCCATGGACGCTGACTAATGAACACAGATTCATTATCTTACTAATGTTGAACAGTGTTAAAGCACAGAGTGATACTCTGGTATCACTTACAAGCCCAATTGATTAAGGCTTATACAAGCATACTTTTATTTTTTGCATTTTTGCCAAAATTAACTCTGTAAAGTGTAAATGCTACAGCAGAGCTCTGCAAATCAGGGTATTTGTAAGGCTATTTTAAAGATTTTAAAAATTGGGAAAATGAGTTTAAAAAGGGAGCTTCAGATGAAAATTTGAAAGCCAGTTTGCCAGCTAAATAGTACAAGGAGAAAAAGAATAATTAAAAATAAAGTTATCAGGCTTTTACTACTACATTTACCAGACAAACTAAATATAGCAACATTAGACTAAAGTCTTTTGCAGGCTTAAGTTTCAACAATTCATCTGCTGATTAGCATCAACATGAAATCACTCAGCACTTGATTTTTGGGGAAAAAAAAAAAAGACAAATAGTGAATTTTTACCTGTTTAAAGAAACCCAAACCACAGTGGGCTAAACATAGAAAAGGAGAGCGATAACGGAGAATGATGTAAAACCTAATTACAGACCTCTGGCTGCCGCAGAATTGAAAACCAATTAAAAACCTCTTTTTGCCTAGGAAGGTCCCAGAAGAAATTCCTAAATCTTAATTTGCTTCTGTCCTTATCTGCTCTGTGGCAGGTCTCTGAGGGCTCCCGGGCAGATAAGGGGCAGCGAGCAGAGGCACCGGGCTCTGCCTGCCCTCCCCAGGCACAGCCGCGGCACCGAGATCTTTAATTACAGAGCACAAGCGGGGGCTCCTTTAGAGAAAGGACTTTTAAAGCCCCATTTAGAGCTTGATAGCCAGCCTCAATACCTCACAGCCCTGGAGGAGGAGGAAGGATGATGCTCAGCCCAGGCCATGCTGTTGGAACCCAGGAAATCCCTCTGGCTGCCCTGGAGGACTTCGAGCCCCTGCCCAGGGGGCTCAGAGACCTTGCCACAGAGCCCAAGCCCCTGTGCCTTTGATTTAGCCCTTGGATAAAACAATTACCAACCTTACATGAAGAATTACAAGCCATGAAAGTTTAAGTAGAATGATAGTGAATTCATAACAGGGTGAAAAAATAGATTTTTGGGTTTTTAGCATGGGGGTTCAGGGGGCAAGATGGAGGAATCTGGGTGTGTCCAGCCTTTCTCCTTCTTCTTCTTGGCCTCCATCTTCTGCTGAGATGTTGGTATTTTTAGATTGGTTTAGAGTAGAAGCTCACTGTCTAACATAGGTGATAGGTATTGGGAAGTAATTGTAAATATTGTACACGTAGTTTTTAGTATAAAAAGATAACACCGCCCCAGGGGCAGGCAGAGTGCCTGGACTGTCCCGCTGAATGGACCTCGGCTGGACAGGAGAAAAAATTTTATAGATAAGATACAATAAACAACCTTGAGAATGAGAACTGAAGAGCTCTGACTCCTTCTTTAACCGCCAGGCTGGGAAAAAAGACTTTCCAACTTATCTTGGGGTCACTCTGAGCAGCAGAGACCCCCAGACCATACCTTGAGCCCTCCCACTCCTGCCAGCACCCCCAGTGCTCCCAGCTCAGGCTGTCTCCTGTCCTGCTGCACTGGGGCAGTGCCTTGACACTTTGCCAGACACTGGATACCATTTTGTTTTATTGCTGTAGGCAATTATCAATGACAGAAGCTGGGAACACTCAGGAAGACTTTTTACAGATTTATACTTAATTTAAAAATCTAATTTAAATCCCTAGTAGCCTTTGCTTTTTATAAAATTAACACTTAATTCCTTCCTCGAATGGGTTCACATCTGTGGTCAGCCAGAGATGATGAAATTGGCAATTACAGTTCTGGGGTGTCATACTGCATACAAGTAATTAGAACCATGGGTTTTGACATTGATTTCTTTTCTTTATTACTATTTTTTGTTGCCTATGTCAATATCACTGCGACTTGGGGTTTGAGATTCACACCCACGGCAAGTGCAGAGACCAGAGGGAACCAGAGGGTTCAGCTCTGCTCCCAGGTCCAGCACTGGGAAGGTGCAGCCTGCCCACCGTGTGCCCACAGTGGATATCCTCCCTAGAGGACAACACAACACAGATCAGCAATCCCAGACCACTGAGGCTCTGCAAAGCATGATTTGGGAGCTGGTCCATGCCAGAGGGCATGCTGCCTGATGTGTCCATCACCTGAGACATTCCTGGAAAGATATCAAAGAACCTTTTCTCCTGCACATCTTTCCCTTTTGTTGAATGCTCCCTTTATCCTGTTACTGCTCTCCTTTTCTCTTCACTTTTTTAGATTTCTAGCAGACTGTTTTTTCCTTCCCACCAAGGCAGACTCAGTCTTGCCTCCCCCTGCAGGGCCGGGTCAGCTCTCCCTGCTGGAGGCAGCAGGTGACCCTGCTCACACCATCCCTCTCATGAGCTCTGCTCTTCTCACCTGAAGAAGGAGAATTGGAATTATCTTAGCAAAACCCTACACAATGATGGATGACTGATCATGGCTCTTTCCCCCAGAGATCCCACAGGCATTGCTTGAGCTGGCAGCTTGCTGGGATTTTCATGATTTAATGTTTACCCATGAGCTACCTGAAGAGCAGCTTGGGCAGTGCAGGCCCTTTCATCATTTTTCTTGCTGAAGTCCCAGGCTCCATCCAAGTCATCATCTGCAGAGGAGCAGCATCTGCCTGTGCAGACACAAAAAAATATCATAGCACTGGTATTTACCAATTGATTAGCAATGACAAGTGCATCCACCTTAAGCAAAAGGACCACCAGAGCCCCAGAGCAATTACATAAAGCAAACTCTCACCTTGAGAACACATTGACATTATTTAAAACTCATGCTCCCAGTGACTTTGCTCCCTTTGCTTGTGTCCCTCATGATGGCAGCTGCGGTGGATTGCTGCCTTGAGTCTGCCATGCCTGTGATCTTCACATTCCACTGTCTCCCAGGGCTGGGACTTGCTCTCCATGGACAGGGATGGGTGCTTTAATTGCAGCCTCTGCCCCCAGGACTGCTGGGATCCTGAGGCCTCACCCTCTGGAATGCCAGGCCATGGAGCTCCAGGGCTCTGGTGATCCTTCTTCTGCAGTCAGATGCTCTCATCACTGCTGAGCACTTGCAGCCAGCCCCCAGGGATCATTTCCATGACCGAGGGCCATTAATCATCTGATCAGCTTGCTCATCACAAGCAAGTTCTGCTGCTGCACTCCTTACATGAAAAAGGCTGCTTTAATTTGGGGGAGGCAGCTTTAAGCCTGCTGGAGGAGAAAAGCCAAGGGAAGTTCATTTAGGGCAGTTTGGTGGGAGCTCTGTGATGTTTGATGTCGGCTCTCACGCCATCAGATACTGAGTGAGAAGCAACTCCAATTGGGAATTAACCCATTTCGCAGTTACTGCTAAACCTCTGGGTTTAATTATTTTTAAGAAAGTATTTTAATCCCCATTCCTAGGGTTTTTTCCCCAGAGATCTCTTGGCCTTAAAGCAGGTTCACTTGTACAATGGCAGCTTCACAACCTTGTCTGAGACAGGTTGGACACTGAGCTCAGGGGGCTCCAGGCCATCAGACACATCCAGGTATTCCAAAACCATCAGCCTCAAGGGCTCTTCTACACACAAAAATAGCCTTTAAATTTGCCCCTCCCTCTCACACTGGTACAGCTAAATTTTATTTTCCTTTATGCCAAGCCTTTATTCCTGCACAACAGACTGCCCAGAGAGGAGGATCAAGAGGAGCTGTCCAGAGGTTTGTGCATTGTAAGGTCACAGCAGGCCTTTCCTGACGTAAGCCACTAATAGCATGGCTAGACACACTAAATGACATAAAAGTCAAGAGTGGACAATTAAATATAATTTCAAAGTGATAGTTATCCTGCTTGGGAAGGCCACTGAATTTACAATGTCTAATCCTTTGCAAAATGTCTGTATATTAAATAGAAATAGTTAATTCAACCACATATCCTCTCTGTGACCTCATTAGTCTATCCCCTTGCTAAAAATACTCTTGGTTTGTCCCTGGGAATACAGTGATGCTCATTAGCAAATCATGGTTACTCTTACTTAGTACAACAGCACAGACTGCTATACATGAAAAATACATCAAAGAAACTAAACAATGTCTTTCTGCCTTTCTGAGGGATAAAAACCAGTCAGAACAATCAGTTATTTTCTTGTGAGAATACAAAAGAACCACCAGAGCACTGCATGCAGAACCCAGCAATAATCTTGTGCAGGTATAAATTAGCCCCTACCCCTCCCTGTGCTCAGATCATGCATTGTACCCACAGCTCCACTCTTTTATTCCCTTTATGGCACATCCTGGAGTCCTGGGCAGGAGCTGCACTCTCCTGTCAGGGCTGTGCCACCTGCACACCTGCCACCTGTGTCAGCTCAGTTCTTGCATAAGTCACAGCTTCCTAATGTCTCTTCATCACAAGATGCTGGCCCTGAATTACAGGCAGTGTCTTGTTGAATTTTTCCATGCTGTCAACATCACTCCTGCCTGTGAGATGCAGCAGGAGCCCTGCATTGCCCTTGCACACAAAGGCTAAATTTGCTAAAAAAAATTGTTTACAGAAGTGTTAAAGAAAACAGCTGGAAATTCTTAAGACTGTACAAAGCACTTCCCGTGAGCACGCTGGTCACAGGGCGGGTCAGGATCTCCCTTTCTCCCTCTCTGTCCATCACCCAACCCAAAAGCACAGCTCAGTGAGGTAACACCAGAGGCAACCCAAAACTGGTGAATCCAGCCCCCATCACAGCTGGAAGCAGAGCCTGCAGAGATGCTCCCCTGCCTGGAGGCAGCTGTGCCCAGAGGGGGATGAAGCTCTCAGGTACCAGCAGCTTTGCCAAAGGGCATTTAAAGACCTGAGTGCTTCCCTGGCCTTCACCAGCCTTAAGCAGAAAAACCCTAAGATCCTTCCAAACAGTATTTTTCATACCATTTCTTTAAAAATCACTGTGGCTTTCATAAAACTCATTTTACCTGTAATTTTATCAAATTGTTTTGGTGAAAACTGTTCACTCCCTACTTGGTGACGGCCACAACCAAAACTTGCTCATAAGCCTATGGTAATACTGGGAATATGCTCCAGATTTGTTTTCTAAGCCTAAAATTATTTGAAGTAACTTTCCATCAAAACCTATAAATCTGATCTGTGACCCACACACAAACATTCCACCTGGTTCCACATCATTCACTGGAGCTGGAAGGAAAATGGACCTTAAATGAACATAAACCATAGCATCTGAGTATTTACCACTGCATCTTCAAAACAGTTCCTCGGTTACATCCTTCCTGTTCATCACTTTTTTCAGCTGAGAACACACAATATTTGGTGATAGATATTCTAAGAAGTAAATAAAATTAGTTCTAATTAGTAACCAAAGTACTTTTACTGAATAAACAAACTGCAAATCTTTCCTCTGTGCCTAAAGGATATATACTCTCTTATATTGTCTGTGATCATATTACCAGAGTCCTGCTACTGGGCAAACCTGGTGAAGGTTCAGACATCAGAAGTATCAGACATCCTGCAAGGTGTGAGCAGGGCAAATGCTGCTGGTGGTGGTTGGTGGGGTTGTACTGTTTGCAAGAAAAAGTTGGTACTAAACTGCTGCAGCCCTTTCCAGTGTCTTAATGGTGGAAAAATGGTAAAGCACCTGCTACAGGCCATGAGAAGGAGAAGGCATAAAACTGCTTTAGGTTTGCCACTGTGGTGCACATCTTTACAACCAAACATTCATGTATAAACCCTCATCCGTTAGCTATTTTAAAAATGATTTTAAAAGGAACCTTCAGCTGCTATTTACCCATTATTGTTTTAGCCATTCAAGATAGTTTGATTTTTTTTGTCCCTTTCTTAAAACAATTCATCCCACTCCACCTTGACATCTTGTTTACAGTTTGTTTCTAGGCACAGAGAGCTGACAGATGTGATGTGATTAGCAAGACAAGACAGCCCAAATACAGAGCAGACAGCAGAGCAGACAACACGCAAGGGGCCTGCCAGCTCCTCTGCAGCTCCATCATCCCCACCAGCCCTGCAAGCTTCCATCTGACAGTGGGGATGGGCATTAACCCCTGCAAGTCCACGCAAGGCTGCACTATGAGCAAACCCAGTTTCTGTTGAATTATAGAGAAAAAAGTGTCTTTCTGCAGCCCTGCTCTTTCAGACAGGAACATTTCCAGCTCAGTTCCACTGTCATTAGCAGAGCTGCTAAAATTATTTCTGAAGATCAGCTTGTGTGCTGTGACCTTGTCCTTGGTGCCACCTGAGCAGTACTGTGGGAGCAGGAGCAGAGCCCCACAGCTGCTGTGAGCTGCAGGAGCAGAGCTGCCCGTGGGGAACCCTCCCCTCAGTATTCAGAGCTGTCACACATGGAGTCATCTGTGTTCTTTCCAAAAGGGGCAGGACTGGCAGGGCAAAGAGAAACTGAGGAACTGCCTAACAAACCCGAATGAGGATTTCTGGTGTTGGCAAATTCAGATACTTGGGGTCTCTCTTGCCAGGGTCATTACATTACAATGCTTTGGCTTCTCAAACCCCCCTGAGCTCAAGCAACAGGTAACACATCCAGAGAAGAAGCTTCTTTACAGCCATTTGATGGGGGCTTTCCAAAATATCACTGCCCTGTTTTGAAAGGCACATGAGGCCATCCAATACCCACCCATCAGTACCACACATCTGAGAATGGGCTGTCCAGGATCTGCAGACCGTGGGGTCACAAGCCTCAGCACACGGCTTTACTTACTGCTCTGGGGAAGTGTTTTCACTGGAGGCTGTCAAATCACATGGATAAGGTCCACAGCACGAGAATAGAAACAGAAGTTTAACAAGGGGCATCCCACCTTCAGCAAGAACAGCGCAGGTTGGTTCAGGGGCTGATGGTTCCCATCACAGCAGCCATGCACAGCATTTTGCAGAGGCATTGGCCAGGAGGGATGAGTTCAGAGCCAGGAGGGGCAGATACTAGATACTTGATCCCAGCAGACTTTCACTCACTTACTCAGTTCCTTGTGGCAATTCAAGAGCTGTTTTCATAAAATAACCAGTGGTCATGAGGTTCTCCTGCACCTTCTGTGGGTGGCCAACATAGACACTTGACAGCAAAGCCTTTGCTGTTGGCATCAAAAATGTCACCTGCCCCCCCATCCTCCTTCAGGTAGATCACAAGATGTTAGAGGTTTTGAGAAAAAACAAAAAGTAACACCAATAAACAGTTGGAGAAAACAAGTCTTTCAAAGCTTAGCTGATAACCGGCTTCAGAAGAGTGTAATAAATCTTTGTTCCCACTTTATGTGCAAGGGAATACTGGCTTCCCAGGTGGCTTAGAAAAGAACCAGGAAAGCACAAGGTCTTCCTCCAGCAAATGGAGCTAGGAAAATAAAGATGTATCACATCCTCTGACCAAGACCCAGCCCCTGGGCAGGCCAGGCCAAGGGTTTCCCTCTCAGACTCTGGCCCTGCTCTCCCCTCATCCCCTTCCAGAGCCTGGACAAATGGCAGTGCTGGGAAGTTACTGGAAGTGACTGGGAAGCTGAGGAGCCACCCTGCTGGACATCAGCTCTCCCTGGAGGTTCGTGGCACTCCTCTCTCAGGGCTCTGGTTTTGCCCAGCAGCTGCAACATTCAGGGCTTCCTCAGCAGGTCCCTCCCTCCTCTCCAGCACTGAGCCCATAGGATTTGGCAATACAGAGTTTTCACTTGCCTCTTAGCCTTCATATTTGCACCACACACACTGAGATTCTTCTGCTTAATCCTGACCCATTTCCAGAGGCCAAGCAGTGACAATGAGCACAGGGTGCAATGGTTTCATGCTGCAAAGTCAGCTTCACGTGGGGTGTAGGGAGAGGGCTCAGAGCAGAGGCTTCTGTAAAAAGAAACTCCAGTAATTTTTAGTTTGTTTGCTAATTGACAAGCTGATTTTAGACTGCATGAAAGACTAATTGCTATTCCTTTCAGCCAGTGAACTGTTAACGAAGCTGGAATTTGTCCTAAAGACCATATGGCACATGTCATCTCTATCAAGTTATCTAAATTCCAGAAAGTCCACATTTATAAGTGTATAAATATGGAAGAGGAAAATGAAATGTGATTCTTTAAGAAGTGTAGTTTCTGCTGTAACCCTGAGCTCCAAGCTGCAGCTGTTTATTGAATGGCATTGGTCCCTCATGCCACATGATGTTAAGACAAAAAAATTCATCTTAATTTCTAGAAGACAGCAAAAATGAAGAGTGAGATGAAGAATGTGAGGCATCTTTTAAAATTCCCAATCTGATGTCTGGTCTAATGAAAATGCTGGTTTACAATGGGAATGGGTTCTTTTTGGGGAGGAAGTAAGGACAGGGAGAGCAAACAAGGTCACAGCTTTTTTCCTATCAGCATCCCTAAGTACAGGGCACATGCCTGGTGGCATGCAGAGGTCTCAGTCATGTCCCCAACTACTTAAACCTCTGCATGGCCCAGCCCACCTGGAATCAGACTCACAAAATGTCTGAGAAATATTTAGGGCTTTGGCAGAAAACTGGGGATGGGTGGGGGGAGAAATCCCCACTCTCTCCAAAATCAGTGGCTGATGAGTGCTAAAACCAGAGGAGATCACTCAGACATGCTCTCAGTGACCTCCATGTGCAATGACTGCAGCTCAGATTTGTCCTGTGCTTTGGAGAGCCAAGATCCAAAGTATTCTGATGAACAATCAAAGATAAAAGAGAAAATCCTTCCTCCATGCATGGATGAAGGTATTTTCCTGGCTCTGCTGTCCGCAGTGGAGCCCTGCTGGTCCCTGCTCAGAGGGCCACAGCAGCCCCTGCCTTCCCAAAGCCACTCTCCATCCCTTCAGCCTCCCAGAGCCATGGGATGCAGCCCAGCTGGGGCAGGGGTGGCCACAGATGGCCCCTGGCTCGGGCAGCTCTGGCACAGCAGGGACTGTGTGATCCCAGCCCTGACAGGAGCAGGGGTGGGATCTGAGGCTGCAGTGCCTCGGTGCACTGGGTACCCATTGTCACTCCATGGGGTAAGACACAAGGCACAGAGCAGGGAATAATGCAAAGATGCTTGGATTTTCCTTTCCCAGCACTGTGTCACTGCAGGCCAAATGGAAACCTCCTGGGTTATTACACAAGATAAATTTGACAGGATTGTAAATCATAAAATTGTCCCAAATGGCAGAGCTGCTGACAGCAGACACTCTCATTCAGTTCCACCTGATGTTTCCTTTTCTGTGTTTCTTCTTGCCATTCCCTCCTTAAAATTCCATAAAGTAAAAAGGAGAAGCAAAACTCCAAAAAGACCTGAATGATGAACCAAAATCTGACATTTCATGTTTCCTGGGTTTAACTAAATGCAGTAATGCTGAAATAATGAGATATATAAAATCTCTTTTAAAAAGGCTTAGGAAATAAAACCAGAAAAGTGTATCCTCTAATATTCTATGTAATTTTAAAACATTATTCAGAATTGACTAGATAGAAAACACTGTGACTAATGGGAACTAGGGCATAACTTATGTGATATGACCACTTGAGACATCCATATACACACAAAGTCAAATATTAATAGTGTGGTATATCAACAGAAGAAATCTCTCTGTTTTGGGGACAGATGTAGGGATTTATTTTGTCTCCATTTACAGCAACAATCCTTTCATTGCTAATATCCTCAACTCCTGACAAAACATGCCTAAGGGACAGCAGCTCTCTCCCCTTTCTGGAAACTTGGGCTGTGCTTTAACTGCAATTAGGAAACTGCTTTGATTTTCCTTCCAAGTTCACTGCTCCTGACCCTGGTAGAGGTTCTTTAGCCACACAAGGCTGTTCCTCTGAAGATGGAAGATCACTCACAAAGAGTCTTTCTGGCTAGGAAAGGAGCCTGGCAGGCAGGGCCCAAGGAAACCTCAGCACCCAGTGGAAACCTCACCTATGGATGAGCAGGGAACACACACTCTGTGAACAGTGCCCTGTAAGCACCCCATGCAATTACATATCTGAAAGAGACAAATATTCAAGACTAAAGTTAACAAGCACAGGCCAAAACAATCTGCATTTAAATGTATTAAACAGGGCAGCCCTCTTCTTCAAAGCAATTTTTTTTTCCAGAAGTGATTAAGAAAAGAGATGACCCCTCTTTATCCCAATTAACAATGCAGCACCCATCAGCAGGAATTTTATGGCTCTGTGATGGTATTTATTGACAGCTGTCAAACATTTGGGTAAAATATGGAAAGATACACTGGCACTGAGTAAGAAACATGGGGAGGGGACTCAGGTGATCAGTGGTGTGTTTATTTTGGTGCATAAAACATGTAAGGAAAATTATTTCCACATTTCTAAGAAAAGGTTACAAGCAATGAAAAACAAATGGAAAAGAAACCAAGCAAATTTTTTTTACAGTAACGTTGAACAAGGGAAGTAAAGGCAAAGTTTTTAATTCAACAGAAGCCAAGTATTTTGGAACAATCCTGGTTATGAGGAACACAGGTTAAAACAGACTAATTTTTCCTTTATTAATGAATACTGTTCTGTGAAACAATGTTTAAAATCTGAAATGTTCCTACAGTTCTTTTTGCTGCAGTGTTGTGCAGACAGAGGAGAATAAACAAACTTGCTCTCTACTGAGAGCTGCAAAGTGTGACCAATCCCTGACCTGCCCTCCCACCATCTCCATCTGGGCACAGAAGAAAGAGCAGAATCAAAGGGCAATAAAAAGTCTGGTTACCCAAGGAGTTCCTGCGCCTGCCCCTCCCAGAGCCCTCAGCAGCTCATGTGCAAACTCTCCTTGCAGAGGGGACAAGGACACTCTGGTGCTCCTTAGATGCCCAAGTTACTGAAATTTTCAGCCTGAGAGATTTGCCTCGTGCACACAGATTTTAGCTGGGTTTGAGAACTTCTTGCAAAGCAGTGAGGGGCTGGTGGGGAATTAAATGTCAAAGCCATGGCCCTCAATCCACAGCTCCACGTGGACTTCAGCTCCACAGGTGCTTTGGATGTAAGAACCCAAGCTCAGATTGATTTGGGAACTCAATCAACAGGCAGCAGGGAGGACAGGAGGTGCTCTTACACAAGGAAACAGATGCCAGACAGCACAGAATGCTGTGGTCTGAGGGAGAATACAGCAACAGGCCAGCCAGGAGTGCAAGCAGGTACAAATAACTGAACTTTGACTCACTTAAACCAACTATAAGTTATTAAAAAAAATATATACATATATATCACTCCCCATTCAGTCTGTGAGAGCTGAAAGTCCAAACTAACCTCTAAACCATGACCAAAAAAAAAAAAAAGCATTTTTGTTCCAGTCCCAAACACATTTTCATCTGAGATCTTTTCACATTGTAAAATTATTTCTCCTAAACACTTAGGAAACAGAGCTCCAAATAGAAAAGGTTTAATAACCATGTGGACAGCCTGAGAGCATGCAGCTCTGAAAGAGCCACCTGAACCTTTTGCTCCCACTGCAGACTCACAGAAGCATTACTCATTTCATGAATAAAAAGTTAAAAACTCAAACAGCAGCAATAAATACTCCCAAAGATGGGGAAAAAACAGCCAAAGTAATACTTATAGTAGGAGAGCATCCCCTCAGGAATGTCAGCCAGTTGTGGCTCCTGCTGTAGCACCACTCCCAGGTTCCCTGGGCTGCATCTCTGTACAAACTACCAGGTCATTAAAGAACAAACACATCCCACCACGTCTTCCCCAGAGTGGGTAACCAGCAGGTCCAACAGAGCTGGACACCGAATTTGGAGGCTTCTGACAGAGAAAAGAACTTCACTTAATGACCTGTGAAAGACTGGCAACAAGAATGTGTGACCTGGTGACAGGTCCTGTGACTGGCAGGAAAGCCATCGGGATTTCCCAGCTGCCTCTCAAACTGCAACCACCTTCTCACAGCTGAACGGGTCCTGCAATGCTCATGGGACTAAAAACTTTATCAATTAAGCAAAGTATAACTCTGCCCTTTAAGACTCTTTTTTCCGACCACACTTGCACACAAAGAATCATTATTCACATTTAAAATACAAAAGAAAAAATACCCAATAAGCTACATACAGTGTGCAAGGAAAGAACACTTTCACAGAGCATGGAAAGCATAAAGTGCCACATGAGAGCTTGAGTCCCTCCAGATCTCTGGGTCACCACTCCACAGCACCCTCCACACATCACAAAAGGTGCAAGCCAGGAGGAAGGGGGACACACATTACTCCTGCAACATGCACATACCTTTCACTAGCTTAAAACTGCTTTTATATTTCCAAGAATGCACAAGCTGAATTACAAATACATTTATCAACAGTGGGCTATTTTCTCTCCTGATGTAAGTGCCAGTAAAAAAGCTTCTGCTTTATCTGTTCTGATCAGGAGCAGAGGAAGTAACAGAGATGTCAGCTACAAAACCAAGAATTGAAAAAACAGTGACCAGCAGAGTCAGACACCAGTGTAAAGGTGAGGTAATCCCCAGCTGGAGGGCAAATTAAGAAGGAACAACAATCCTGGTAGGCAGAATGAACTTTGCAAAGAAAAGTGCTATGATCTTTTCTGATCAGATCATCCTCAACTTCATCCTCAATTCTTTGGTTAGAAACTTCTCCAGATATTTGTACTGCACTTGTTGCTGTGGTATCAAATTATTTTTTCATGTCCAACTAGCCCATCAGATTAAGATTGTAAGCCTTTAGGTAGAGCTTTATTTATCTGCATGCAAATTGCTCTATTCCATGACTGCCACTAAAGGACCAGACTGCTGGTTTGAGCTTCTGTCACTAAAATGCTCCTCCTTAGAGATCTCTTAGAAACAGAATGGGCAATTTAAAAATAGCATTGTTTATAAGAACACAGCTCACTTTTGTCCTGAGAACAGGGGAAGTGACTCTTCCACCCAAGGGGCCTGTAGAGCCACAGCCAGGCTGTCAGCCACGTTCTGCTGCACCAGTGCTCATCCCTTCAGCACAACTCCTTTACCCCAAGGAGCCACAAGACCAGCTGGATCCTTGCAGGAATTGCTTTCCCTGGACCAGGTTCTTGGACTTTACAACTTTCTAAGGGGAGGGGAATCACAGAAAAATGGGTATCTGCAGATGATGAACTCTCTGATGTTAACAAGGCAAAGAAATTTTACATAACCTGAATTTTCCCAGGTCATCTTCCCCATTGTTTTTGTCCTATCTCAAAACACAGAACAAGGGAAATGTCATCTCAGCTGTCTGGAGTCAGAGTGCTGGGTTCTGCAGGGATATCAGATGGGCCTTTGGGCAAACTCTATATGGAAGTGAACCCTTTTGGCATTTGCTGCTAATTGGGCACCATAAAGCAAAGTCTGAATGAATTTTGCAGTGTGTGTCTGCAGCACTGGGAGAGGGCAGACAGCTCCTGTGGCTCTCCCAGCTGGCACACCATGCAACCCTAACTTCATTCAAATCAAATAGCTATAATTGCTTTTTATCCAGATGCTTTCCTGATTCAGGTACTACAACTGCAACATGAGAGAAGCCAAGATTGATGAAGAGGCAGCCTGACTGGAAATGGAAATTTGGTGTATCCATGTGTGTACCTACAGCTGTGGGTTCAGAGATGGAAAGGGGTTCTTATGCTATGGTTAAGAAAGACTCAATGAGCATCAAGTCATTTTATACTACATTACAGAAGAAACCAGTTTGCAGTTTTGGGCAAGTCTTTGATGCTTGCTTTTCAATCCTAGCAAGTAAATGTTAACTAATGTAATTATAAACACTTTAATCCAGAGGGAGATTAAAAAAAAAAAACAAAACCAACCAAACAAAAAACCCCAAAGATTAATTTGATTGAAGCATTACCTTTAATCCACTGATGACAAAATGTTCAAAAATAATTCTTCCATTTTACGTATAACAAATAACAAGTTAAAAAAAAAAAAAAAAAAAAAAACCACAAACAAAAAAATCTCAACATTGTGTCCATATACCAGCTCCTGGCTACACAAGGTTCAGACACAAAACTGACATCCTGGCTTTAAACCACCTCAGAACGATCAGAACCTATGTTAAGCTTCTTCAAACAGAGAACACCAGTGAAGATACCCAATTTTATACACTGTGTCCCTCATCCCCAGCATACAAAGAGCAGGATATATTTACATTATCCTAAAGGAATTGCAACTCCTTCAAGTACTTTTCAATTTAATTAATCAAAGAGACACTGAATATGGATTTCAGGGGATTTAAACTCAAGCAGGATCTAAAATCTGGTCTTTGAGCAGGGAAAAAAATTAGTAGCATGTGACACTTAAAGGATTGAAAAATTCTTAAACAGAGCAACATTTTTCTATCCAGTGCTTTGCACAGCATAAGAGGAGTATTCTTAGGGTGATGAATCAATTTATCTCCACTGGCCAGTTTCCAGGAGTATCCACTGGTGCCACTAGTCCACCCATGACAACCTTGCACATCCGCATGGAATTTAGACTTCAATTTTTTTAAAGAGGAAGAATTGATTTTGATTTTAACCAAAACAATTATGAAACCTAAAGCTTACATGTAGATTTTGGTAGTGACCATTACTAGTAAACTGCACAAAGAATAAATATCAGTACTTCCAAAACTGACACCACAGTAATCCTGCTGCTTGATTGCATCAAGCAGGGACAAAACACAAATAGCAAAATCCCAACAAAAGTCTATTAAGTTTTACTTGGTTATTATTAATAGGTAACACAATAAGCTGGTTTAAACAGTATTCCCCAGAGGATGCCCCTGTGACTATATCCATTAGCAAAAAGACTTGTAACATGATGGGAAGTTCAGAACAACCACAATGGCATAATCAGAGCTGCAGTTTGTCAGCAGGGCACTGTGTTTTGGAGCAGGTAAAGATTCCTGTGAATTTGCAGGGCTGCACACATAAGCAGTTCTCCAAGGAAAAAACATTAAGACTGGTTTTTCATCAGTCCCTAACAATAAAATGAACACATCAGACCAAAATAGTTTCTTAAAAGTAGGTCGAAAAATACCCATTCATGATCACTTGTGCATTGGTTTCCTGCAGGTTCACCTACCCATGTGGATATACGTCACACGTATCCTGGAGACAGTGAGGCAGAGGAAGAAAACCAAATACATTAATGAGGTAGCTTAGACTGGGTAACTGCAGTTAAAAGTTTTATTGAACAAAAGAAGGTAAAATGTGGTAGTCCAGGTTCACTGAGCAAAAGCAGCTCTCTCACTGAAGCTGCACTTTGTGCTAAATAACCTTATTAACTGAGACTATACAGAGGACACATTATGCAAGTTATCTCAACAGCAAAGGAGAAAAGGTAGATTAAATTTGATCTGATGGAACCATTTGGTCAAATTCAGTGGCTTAAGTTACTGATTCTAGCCCTTAACTACCCATATTCAGTACAGCCATAGCACAGAATACACAACTGCACTGAATTCCCATTTGTTAATAGTGTGTGCTCCCATGCAAGCGGAAGCCAATTCCTGAAAAAAAACCCCAAATTAAAAAACACAAATATGTTTAGGATAGTTTGTTTGAAGCATCATTCAACTGACTCAGGAAAAACACTCGATATATGTTATAAAAAACTCCCGACCTCTACAAGGTCCGCTCCTGTACAGTGCTAATATTTTAAAATTATTTTATTTCTTCCCTCTGCCTAAGAAACTTCATATGCTCTGAAAGCACCCACAAAGTCAGGTGGGTAAACAGATATGTCAAAAATACTCTGTGTAAAGAGGGAGGTAGCTCAGGCCCCTTGGCAACCTTCAGAAAGTTCACATTGATGTGGTCTACCTACCCTTGTGATCTGCAGTCAAAAATGAAAGGAAAAAGGATTTCAACATGAAATTCAGTGACATGTTCAATACAAAATTGACTCACTGGGCTCTCAAATGTAAGCTACAAGGTACCTCACACCCAACATACAACATTAATAATGTACCTAGTTCATACATTTTATAGACAATACCCTCTCATTTGTTAAACATTTGGCTCGGGCGAGTACATCTTTTTTTGTCAACCACTTGAGAGACATCCTAGGCCAAACAAACAGCACAAATAATGTCAACGTCTTTTATTTTTCCAGTAATTGTATGAAATGCTGTAGGCTAAGCCTAACAGAAACTACTGAAGAAAAATGAGAGACCCCATGATGCAGTGCAGAGGTGTTACTACAATGGTGAGCCAAGGGATGGGTCTAAGGTGCTGACAGAGGAGACTCCCTGGACGGTGACCCTGTGTTGTCCTCCGGAGGGAAAACTGTGAGAGTGCAGGCTCGAATGCCACCAAGGGATTCTGGAAGGTCAAATACTTTATGCCACTCATCTTTTTCTGGATCATACTTCTGAACTATTTCCACCATGCACCGGTTATTCCAAGAATATCCTCCAACAACATAGATTTTATTTTCAAAGACAGCAACCCCGACATCACTTTGCCCACGTAACATGGCGGCAATTGGAGTCCACTGGTCTAGAGTTGGTGAGTAATATTCACAGCTTAGAACATCATCATAATCACTTGTTCCTCTAAAGTGATTGCCACCAATAACATACAGCTTGTCTCCTACAGTACACATGCAATGCAGACCTCTGACTGTCGTCATGGGAGCTTTCTGAGTCCATTTGTCTGTGTCAGGGTCAAAGCACATGAGTTCCTTTTGGAAAGTATCGTGGGTGATTCCCCCTAAAGAAACAAGACACATGTTAGAGGAGTGGTCACCCTAACAAGCATTAAATAACAAAAAATACATTTTACTGAAAGAATTCCATCTTCCTTAAAACTTCTTCACTCTAGCTTAGATTACTATCACAGAAGTATTCCATTTCAAATGACATTTGTTCCTTTAAATGGGAATATGGACAGAAGCCACGTCTCACACTGCACCTCATTACACAATTGATACTGGCAGATTAAAAGAACAAAAAACTGTTACCTATGCTTCTACTTTGCAAATTTATTTCTTTGCTTGTGTTCATTCAGTTTGCTAGTTATATGTCTCACCATCAATAATCCATTTCCCTTTCAAATTTTGATACTATGCCACTGTGTTTTAAGTATCACATAGTAGAATTTTCATCAAAACACTTTTTTCATCAACTTCAAGTGAATAGAGAGAGGACACACATTTCAAATATTCTTCAGTTAATAGTTACCTAGGGTTCCCTCTACATTCCCCTTCTCCATAGCTCCTTGCAAAAGCATTTGGAGAGGCTCCAGGACAAAAGGAAAAGAAAAATCTGTGGGATCTACATGAAAAAACCACAGCAGACAGCATATGTATGTGCCACCTGCAGTAAAACAAGCAAAATGGGCAAAACACAACTGACAGCAGCACAGCAATTAGGAGCTCAATGGACTTGCTCACATCAAAACAAGCACCTGTACCTCACAGTAAATTCTAAAGCAAATTGCTCCTAGCCTACTGGCACAAGAGCCCCTAAATGAAGCTGCTCCAGCACATTCCCCACCAGTTCTTGTCAGCTAAGCAACCTTGTCCCACCTCCTGCTCTGAATTTCAGCTTAGTTCTCAAGAGGACATCCTTTAAAATTTCAGTGGAATATAGGCCTGTGATCCCTGCAATGATCACTGACAGACAGATTGAATCTTTTTTAAAAATTAAGCTAATAGCAGATTTTCAGACAACCCATTTGGAAAAAAAAATGTAATGAAACTACAGCACATTGTAGTGTTGTGAAAAAAATGTAATGATACTACAACACATTGTGTGTCAGTGACACACAGGATGAGCATATTTCAAATTAAAAAACAGTGTACAGATATTACTTGTATGCTATGATTAACATGAGAAGTTAGCCCTTTCCATTACCTCAATGAAGGCAAACATTGTTTAAAGTATTAAAATTTTCAGTGTGTTCCAAAGTTTATTGGGAGGGTGTGTTTAATTGCTATATTATATCATAATACATGTTATAATTATTAAATACTGTTATACACAATTATAATTATATATTATAAAAATATTATGTTTAATTATATTGCTATATAAATTTATATATGTGGCTACAGAAAACTTTATTCTGATTGGTAAAGTGAGTAACTGCTTTGGAATTCAGAGCTATTCAATTAAGCAATAATAAGCTATTCAATATTGAATAAGCTATTCAATATAAGCATAATATTATCCACAATAATTTCATCAGAGCCAGCAGTGTATGTACTGTTTGACTGGCTTCAAAGGAAACTGCATCACTACTGATACCATGGCAATCCTACTGCAACCACAGACTAATTTGTACTGTCTGCTGCTGAAACAGAAAACGTTAGAGAAGGAATTGTTTCACACAGATAATGTCACAGGCATGATTTATTTACCTGAAATGTACATTAACCCCCCATAGACGGTTCCAGCATGACCATAGTGGGGCTCGTTCATTTTTGCCACGTAGCTCCACTCGTTCATTCTGGGGTTGTAACATTCCACAGTGGCTGTTGGAGACAAAGGAGAGCACAAAGAGAGAAGTGGTGAAAGCAGCATGGCAGTTTGGTGCTCAGCTCAGTGCAGTGGCAGAAACATCCACAGAGGAAGTGCCAACAAGTAACACTGCTCAGCTGAGGGAGTCTCAAGGGAATTATTGAGCACTATCACAGAAACACAGAGCAGATGGGGCTGGAAAGGGCCTCTGGAAATCATCTACTCCACCTCATCCAACTCCTCTGCTAAAGAGGGTCACCAAGAACAGGCTGCATAGGACTGTGTCCAGGTGGGTTGTACCATCAGCAAACTTGCTCAGAGAACACTGTGTTCTAAATTTCTATTCTGTGTGCTAATTTCCTATTGTATTGCAGTGTTTAATTAAGGATTTGCACAGCAACATACAGCACAGCATATGCAAGTCACTACATCAATTTACAAAAGCCAAGCTTAAAAGAAAAAAGATGAAACATCCCTGAATCTGGCAAGGAGATGAGCAGTGCCTGTGTTGATGCACAACTCCACTTGTGCAGTTTTCTCTGAGTTGGAATGTTAGAATGATCAAGGGTTTTATCAGATCAGAAATCACAGAGGACAGTACCCAGCAGCACCCAGGAGTGCAGAATGGATTCCTGAGAGGGAAACCTCTCTCCAGTGTAAGATGGGAGAGATGCAGGCTGCAGGAAAAGGGCTGCAACAAGCACAGGGAATACAAATAGAAGGCAAATTCAATAATGGAGCAAGTTCTAGTATTGGCAGTTTGAATACTACAGTATGATTAGAGGGGCACAAGGTCCTCAAAACCCCCATAATATAGTGACTTTATGATGCACAGAGAAATTGTCAATAATTAAGTTATCTTAAAGACAAATCTCATTATAAGTAATTCAAGACTGCTTAATCTTTGTTGGATGTTTATGAACTATACATAGAAAAACTGAATCTGTCTTTAAAACCGGCATTTTACTTGCTCTAGCACAAGGTTTTGATTGAATCAAGAGTAGAAAATCTGAGTCAGCTCTATGGAATCAGTGATGGTGACTTAACAGTGCAGGATTACACATCAACCAAGAGAGAAAATACCCTTAGAATCTGAGAAACTTGTCATTATAAAGGCAGAATTTAGTTAGTTTTAGTTTAAGCCTAATTACAGAATTATAGAGCCAGTAGAGAACATCAGACAGTAACATATAGTGAATATAAAGCACCTCACCCTAACTCCAAAGCTGTTTTAGAAAGATCCTCTGAATCATTTTAGAAGAGTATAGCTATGGTCTCAGACTACAAAAAAAAATCCCTAGCAATGAAAAAATTAGTATAGAGCACATTAGAGTGACCTTCTGAATTCTCTTTTAGTTGCTGCATAACCTCTTTATTGTTGCAAAACAGGATGATCATACATAATTCCATGCAATTAGTGTCTCAAGTACATGCACTGAAAATAGAAGCTTGCAGTTCCAATGTCAGAAATACTGTTTGACAGCCAGTTCAGCATCATATAAGGCTAGAAGTGAAAAATAAAAACTCTGTTTTGCACATAAGAATTGTTAAATTGTTGCAGCACACTGGATTTACTTCCGATTTTTCCCCACCCAGGAGCTGAACTTTAAATTTATGAAATGCAGAAAATGCCACTTCAGAACATTACGTTCATGATACAACACACTAAATTTCTGCTTTTTTTCTAAACAAATTCTATATGTTGATTTGCATGCATAAAATTATTAGTTTCATATTCTTGAAACTGTTTCAGAATAGTAATGAAATCTTGAAATGCACCTGGGTTCTGTGTGAGTGGCTCACACAAGGACTCCCAGTTCTGCCAGCTCAGGGACGTGTAAGATGGACAAAAAAATAACAAACCAATACAAAAGAACTGATGTCAGGTGTGTCTGCAGTACTGCTGATGTACCAAAGTTTTGATTTAAAAAATCTGCCCAATATATGGGCAAGTTCCCAAGTTTACTCTAAGAGATCTGCTTTGGTTGTTTGGGTTTTCCTAATAAAGACAGAAACCTCCTTTTTAAAAAAATTGTATTATTTTCCATGCTACAGGCTTTCTGTATCCCATCACAGACTTAGCCACAAATCCAATGAACGCTGGAGACACTTTCTTGCCTAAAGAAAGGTACAGGCACAAAGAACTGATTCCACAAACGACACCTAAAATTAATCTGTGCCACCTTGACATCACCTGCAGTTTTTGCCCAATCCCCAAATAAACCCATGTTCGCTCTTGTAAACATATTCATCCATTCCAATGCTCTTTTTTTAAAAGGAAAGCTCCTTTCCACTCTGCTCTATTTAGCAATCAGAAGCAAAAATGTGCAGAAATTTCAAGACCAGAAGGAAACAGATTTGATGTGCAAGTGATTACAACTGTCCCAGTTCCACCCCTAGGGCAGCCCATTCCAACCCCTGTTTGTGCTCCTCTGTGCTGAAACATCGCTCTGCTGCTTCCAAAAAAACTGCACCCCTTCCCAAAGTGCTCCCACTCTGCACCAAGGTGAGGAACTCGTGTTTCTATCACACTCCAAGGACAGGGAGAGCAGAGGATGTGCAAAGGAAGAGCAGAGGATGTGCAAAGGAAGAGCAGAGCCAGCAGCACACAGATGAACGTGACATTCAATGCTGGGCAGTTTTATCTCACTCTGCACTAAAAACTGCATTTAAGAGAGAAGCCACAGCCAAAATATCCCTTTAGCTAGAGAAGACAAAACATGCAGAATTGGTACTCATTACCACCATCACTATCAGCATGTTGTAAAGATATTATTTATCTGAGAAAGGATGGTGCTGAGTCCAAGACCCATCACTTTCTGATGTGGCTTCAAAACTGTCTCTAACATTCCTAGTACATCCAAAGTTCTGTCTGACACTATTTCAGACAAACTATTCCTCCCCAAATCTCACATCCACTGTGCTCTAAAACAAAGCTAACCACTTTACAGCTGAAAACCCTACTCTGCTGTTAGATTGATCTGTGTAATTGTTTCCCTGTTACCTTGCATGGTCATTCAACTTCTCTCTTTTAGCAAGATATTCCTCTGTACTGAAAAGAAAAAAATATTCAAAATTCCAGCTATTAAAGGCGCCCATAATTTAAGAGAGACAAATTCTTCTTTAGAAAATCTCCAGACAGAGCAGAGTTCACAAAACACTCTAAAACTGCTACTTTAATGCACCTAAATGAGAGTGATGGATTCATTCTTCCAACACCATGAATGATTCAGACCAGGCTCTATTTATGTTTAACAGTAGAACTTCTGATGTGTTCATTACCATAATCCAGGGAAGACAGGCGTCATTTTAAGAGAATTAAGCAATCTCAAAAAGACAAAGTTTTGGCAGTCCCAAGGGATGTTCAGCCTGCACTCATTTTATAGTGCCATCTGTGATGCTATTTGAGGAGGATACAGATATTTAACACTTCTCTGTCAGTAGCTTCTGAAGTGTCTTGAGGTCTGTTACAGCAGCACTTAGCAACTCTGTGATGTCCCAAAACCCAGGCTCTTAATTTTGTTATACTATTTCTATAATACAGCTTATTCACATACAACTCTAAGCTGATTTGATTAAATAGTCCTGACTAATTTTGTCCTAGCATAGCAAGGAGCCACTCCAAATTAAGCCTCTGCACAAGAGGTCCTCTAGTTCACACTCTGGTCTGATATTCACAATACTACTCTGACAGTGAAGAGCCCAACTGGATACTGGTGCATCTCAATCAACATTTAAAATATATTAGCTGTATCTTTATATACATACATACATACATACAGATATATATATACACATATATATGTACACACACACAGGGGAAGTTTTTACATAAACAAGGAGGGTTCAACATCATAGAGGGCATCTGGAAAATAAGTATCTTCCAGCTTGATGGGCAGAGGTTCAAAAGAACAGGTAACTGGCCTGGCAGTTTTCTCTTTCTGTCTTTACTGCAGCATGATGAATGAATCTGTGGTTTAGTCACAACCCAACTTCCCCTAAAGTGCTGAGGAAAAGCCCACATATAAAAACCCCAAACTATTCAAGCCTTTCAACAGCAGAGCCTGAAGTATCTGGGCAATACTAATGCACAAGTTTTCTAGTACTTATACACACAGCTTCTGCCATCATCAAGCACAAGTCTTACAATGAGCTACAAAAATCTTCTTGTCAGAAGAGAAAACAGTCTCCAGTGTTCAGCTGGAATCTGTTGATGTGCTGTGCTTCACAAGTATCTTTGTGAGCCACACCTGCTTTTCCCTTCATCCATTTTTCCAAAAAGTCTTTTTTTGCCCACCTGCCCTCTCCAGGCTGGGTTTCTCCATGCCCAAGGGCTGCTCTCCTGCCTTCTGGGAACACCTCTGACAGGTGCCTGCCTGGGCATTTAAAGGGGAACTAACCAGAATTATCTACAATCCTTCCAGGAGGGGTGCTTAATTCTGCACAGCCCTAAGCTGTCACAGGGTTGAAAAACCTAAATTAAAATGTCATAATTCAGGACATTTAAAGAATACATTTACCACATTCCAACACATGTACCACCTACAGGGAAATTCACTCATCCTGTCCAGTGAACCAAACTTTGCCAGTGGCATGCACTGGTAAAACAGCAGCTCATTATTACACTAAAGCAAGTATTACAAATGTAGAACGTGGCATTTACAAAGTTCTCAGAAGAAGAAACATCTGAAAACTGTTTTCAGAATGTTTGATAGAAACCATCAAAAAGTATAATTTTTATTCCCATGAATGTCAGGGGGGAAAAAAATTGTTTTAGTAACTTTAATCCTTTGGCCCTTTTCCATAAGAGCCCATTTGCCAGAAAGCTCGATTCAGGTTTTGGGAATTTTTCCTCTCTAACAACAGACTGAAATTAGTTTGAACCCAAGGGCAACTTCTTCAATATCTGTCCAACACAGATTTGACCTTCTCTCTTTGAAAAGCCTTAGAGCTTTTCTCTTCTGAACAGAATGGGAAGTTTAAGCTGGATTGCATCTTCCAGTTGTCAAGGTTTATGAAAGAAACATGAAAATGAAAAGTGACTCACCTCACAATTAACAAGGAAAGAACCTGAAGCCCCAAATCAAAGCATCAGACAGCTACAATATTTAGCATTTAGAGTGCTCTTCCCACAGAATGATCCAGTGGCATTTTTCAGGTCTGTGTGGAAATTGCTACAGTATTTTAAAGATATCTTTACAAAAGAATTTTAGGTAGGTGATAAATTTTGTATTTTAATTAAAGAAAGCAGAAGAGTTGAGGTAAGCAGAATGATACTGCTGGTTTAATTTAAGGTAACACTGCACTCAAAGCCTCCTTCACACACAGGTTGCACTGGCTTAGTGACAATATGATTTCATATTGATTTTGTCAGACTTGCAGCTTTTTCACTGACATTTTTATAATCCTCCTCTGTTCAGATTGTACAGTGCACAAGGTCAGCAATCTGATTATCTGCTATTAATTCATACTGTTAAAAAATAACTCACTGAACCTATATATCAGGTTTTCTGATACTCAGAGATCAATACATGTTATTTTGTACATTTAGTCTTTCAGAGGATATTGAGATTGTTTGGGATGTATTTTCAGGCAAAAAGTGATAATAGTAAAAAATTCTGAAATCCTTGGGATCTGCATCAGAAAATGGCTGTCTAGGGAAAACAAGTTATTGCTAAGCAGTTTCCCATCTTTTTGGAACAGGAGGCATTTTTAAATGTCCCATTTCCTCAAACATTGGAATGGAATTAAAATTTCTAGCAAAGCCAGGCCACTTTTTTCTGGTGGAAGCAGTGTACTGTATGTTTTCTATGAAAATTTGCAACGTGACAATGAATTAAACCTGTGTATGTGAATAACCAAGATGCAATAATTTTAAGAAGCCACAGATCTTGCAGTAGAAATCAAGTTTTGTATTGTTTCAATTAAATATGGTTTTCACTGCAATTACAGATATCTGTGCTTTTCTGAAAAGTAAATCTTGGTAGCAAGAAGTAGAAGCCACAAAGGGACATGGGACGGTTGAGTATTAGGCTGAAGCAGCAAACTAAATAATGAGATGTTACATCTGGTTTAGATATAATATTATGCTAAACTTCCAAGCATGATCTCTGTGACATTTCAATTTTAAAGCACAGACAAATTTACAGTTGAGTCTCCTATCCCAGACTTGACTAAATGTTAACTACTATGGCTTTGCACAATGCAGTGGATTAACAGAGATCATCCTCTGCATATTTTTGTTAAATTTAAACTTACCATGTGTTTATTATTTGTTTCTGTCTTCTCCTCTGGAAACTGATATGGGGTTTTTTCTTCTGTTTTTGTTTGATTGTTTCTTTTTTAAAGTTCTTGTTTTTGTTTTGTTTGTTTGGGTTGGGTTGTTTGTTTTTTTGTCAAGCTAAATTGAATATCCTTTGCGAGGAGGGAAAAGAAGAGGCACCAGGACTGAGTCATTCAGTCATTTGTACAAATAAGATCATAGGTGAAATATAACATTTTTAATAATTAAAAAGTCCAGAACATCAGAATATCTGAATCTCACTAACCTGTAACTGAAACAAATCACAGTCATAAGACTAAAACAAAAAAAAAAAAAGGCAAACAAAAACCAAAGCAAACCCAAACAAACAAAAAAAAAAAAAAAAAAAAAAAAATCAAAAAAATCAAAAAAACCCTTGGCATTTCAAATACTGTTCCAGAAAAGTTTTGTCTTTAAAATGTAATGTTCATTCAAGAGTGAGTTTCAGCTAAAGTCATGTATCCCTTAGGAATTGATTTTGTTTCTCAGCTGAAGTAATGATTAATTTTTTCTTTTTAAAACTGCATTTATATCCCCCACACTTACACAGGCAGACACGGATGCTTGCTTCATGTTTCCTGGTAAAGGCCAAGACACTGGATAATATGCATCAATACACAAGACATATGTATTTGGAATTGTTTTGTGGGATTCTTTCTAAAATTAACTTCTAAGAGTATCCAGAAAAAATTCTGCATTTGCAGTATTTCCAGAAAGCAGCAGCACTCCAATGACCTCAGCTTGTTTCTCTCCACCCACTCCCTGGGCAGAGGGTATTCCCAGGCCCAGTACAAGGCAAGGCTCCAGGAGGACTCACCTAGCTCGCCTGCCGCGTTCCGACCTCCGACTGCATACAAATGTCCTTTGAGGGCACTTAGGTGGAAGAAGGTCCGTTTCTCATTTAGAGACGCCACTTGCATCCACTTGTTGTAGCGCGGATCAAACCTGAAGACCGTGTCCACCGCCGTCTTGCCCTTGGTGTCGTAGTTGCTCTGGCCGCCCACCACGTAGAGGAAGTTGCCGATGACGGCGATGCCGTGCTGGTAGCGCGGCGCGTCCATGGGCGCCAGGGACTTCCACTCATGGGCCTTCTCATCGTACATGCGCAGCTCCTTGCTGACCACCAGCTGCTGCCTGAGCACCCCCCCCAGCGTCACCAGGTGCGTGCTGTCCGAGCGGATCGCCGTCCGCTCCGACTGCATCACCGGCTGCATGTACGGCATCATCTGGTAGTTGCTGGCCTCCAGCAGCAAGTTCACGCAGGTGTTGTCAGTCCTCATGAAGTCCACTGTCTGAACGTAGTTGATAAGATCCTGGGGTGTCATCAGGGGAAACCTGATGTTCTTCATGAGCTTGGCGGCGTACTCCATGCGAGGCTCCTCGTAGCGCAGCCAGCGACACGCCGCCTTGAAGAGCTCCAGTTCAGTGCAGTGCTTAAGGCTATTACTTGAAAGCACGAAGGCAAGACGTTCAAAGGGGAGTTTCACAAATTCACCAGTACTTAATAATGCAGGGAAGTTCTTCAGGATGAAATTATTAACATATTTATCCACTTCTGTGAGGTTGTATGTGTTGGCAATTCGCCCAACCTCAACACAGTTTTCCAATGAAACCTATTAAGTAAACAGAAAAAGGAATCAAAACGCTTTCTTAATTTGGTGTCCAAATGATAATGTAAAATTTAATGAATACTGTAGAATCAGCAATATTTCAGCATTTTGCAGTGCTCAAGGTGATTTATACATGAGCAAATATTCAATGCACTAAATATATTCATGACTGCAAGGGGAGAGCCGATTTATTCCTTATTTTGAAGAAAGAACTGAGACAAGTAACAAGCAGATGGCATATATTATGTCAAACACCTTATACAATGATGAGGCATAGCAGTTATATAGCACCTCATCTTTGAAAAGCTCTGAAAACATCTTTGTAAGAAAGAGATGTGGAAAATAAAGTTAGGGAACAGGTGAACAGCCCAAGGTTATAGAGAGCAAAACAAAAGTCTCACCAGTAGATTTTTTTATGACACTAGTAAAATTGTATTGGCATAATAAAACCAAAGAGAATGGCACAGCTAACTCCTGTATGCCACATATTTTGGATAACTAATATTTACAGTGTTCAATCTCATTAATACATCCCTTCAAAACAAACAAAAATGGATCTTTAATAAATCAAGGCAGTGTTCTTACAGACTGTTCAAAATTAAATACACATCAAAAATAAGACAAAGGTGGTGATTTTAGATCATACATACTAAAAAGAACGAGCCTAGAAGGATTTCCCATAAAAATACCCAGCTCATTAAATGCTTCAGCAGTATGGATCACACCCTAATTTAATTCAGTACTTGAGTGACTTGGTAATCATCTGTTTTACACTGTAGCTGCATCTATCTTTTTATATCTTTGGCTCCTGAATTTCTAAGGTCACTTGGGATCCAAGGCACAGGAAGGAAGAAACATGCCAGGTATGGTACAAACTTGTAGTGGGTTTTCAGTGAACCCAGCCAGTTCTTTTCAGGAAGCTCTCTGGTACATGTCAATCAAAGGCTCCTTGCTGAGAATTGCAGCTTTTTTGCATTCAATCCTTATTCCAGACCAAGCTTCATTTACACATGTTCTAGTCTCTGTGCATGTCAGTCCTACTCAGTGTCAACCATTTCCACAATTTTGTGATTCTCATTACATTCCTAATGCCACAAGAATTTAAGCTTACAAATCTCACAGTTATTTTTAAAAAGATTATAAAGATTGAGGACTGGACCTGACTGGAGCCTAAGAATTCAAAAACCTTCAAATGACTTCTGGTCATGACAGAGATTAGAAGATTTTAATACTGTATAACTCAATCTGATCATTGTTCTTTAATACCAGACAATCCAAATGTCTAATGAGTACAGAAATAGATTTTTTTAATTCACTAGAAACTGATCTAACTTGCCCTAGAGTTAAGATCTACAGTCATCCAAAGTCTTCATTCACACATCTTGAAACATCTACTAATCCTGTAATCAGGTCCTATCTATAAAATGAATGACTGTCAGGAGTTCTAGTATGAAAATATTTGTGCTTTATATACATGGAAATAATTGTTGTATTACAAGACAGACCACATAGTTTATATCAAAATATAATCACACCAACTAGCAACAGCCTATAAAATATTCTCTGACTGGTTTTGAGGATCAACATCAAACAGATTGCCCAGAGAAGCTGTGGCTGCTTCATTGCTGAAGTGTCCAAGGCCAGGCTGGATGGGGTTCTGAGCAACCTGGACTTGTGGAATTTCTTCCAAAATTTCTTCCAAGTTGTATTACAAAATAAAGCAATGGAAAAATCACTCCTTAACAAACAGCTGACTTGCAGTATACCACAAATCTTAACTCTTGCTGTATAGTTACTGTATTTAAAAACCACTTTGGAATACATTGTCTGGCACCAAACTAGAGAGATGCAGCACTTCCTCCACATCAAAGTAGGGAGGCAGAAATTATTGCATACAGGAAAGGCACACTTGAACTGAAAAGATCAAAGCAAAACCTGCACAGGTTCTGTACCACTGGCACATGCCCAGGATGCAATGAAGTATTTGGAGCTATTGCTGGCTGCCATTTATCAAGTGCCCAGAGTGCATCAAGTTCTGTATTACCATAATTATGTTACACCGCAAATCCAGGCAGCTGAGCATATTCCTGGACTTCTTACATTAGAAAAATTTATTGACACATTACACACTGTTAATAACTGATGAACATGACATCAGCAGCTTCCAGTCAACCCCTAATTCTCGGAATATTTACTTTATATTGCCTTTATTAATCCACAGGGACTGTACTGCACTCAGGTTGTTTTCTCATATATGATTGTAAGTACTTCCCATTATGCTTATGAAATTGTGCACTATGTTTGACTCACCAAAATTACCCTCTTTTCTGTACTCTAAGATGACAATCAATGTACCAGCCTAAATTATATTGCAAAGACTTAAAAGTCATAAAAATATATATCCTAGATTCTTAAATCCTGAGCCAAAAAATAATCCTTCAACAGAAAGAAACGCTATAGCTACTTCTACTTGAATATTCAAAACTGGACAGAGTTCAGCACAATAATGTTATTTAAAGAAATATTTCAGTTACCCAAACATTTGGGTTTTTTGGTTATTTTAGAAGTTTGACTTATGCTATGGTTCTGTGTGGAAGTCAGTCAATCAGGAGCTCTTCAATGAAGAGAAGGAACTGCTACTCTGGAAATTCCACTGAAGCGACCAGGAGGAATGGAAATAGGTGAAAATATATACACTGTACAATGTATCCAATAACAAGTAAAAATACTCACAAGGAAAGAGTTAAAAGCCATAAACATTCAAACAGCTAAGCAGCTCCACAAGGAGTTGAGAATTTCAGTTAAATAAATCCTATTTTACATAGACTTTGACTATTGAGCAGAGCTGCTCACTCACATTACTCATTGTAATTTCTCATTACAAAACAGAAGTTGCAGAAAATACTAAAAAGCTTTTGAAAAAAGAAAGGTCAAGCACAGCACCATGTTACAAACGCCAAAGTACTTTCTTGAGAAAGCAGTTCACTTAATTCTTTGAAATTTTGGTAGCAACCACTTCCCAAGCTCTCATAAAAACTTAACTGACTATAAAATACTACAAAACTGGACACAGCCAAATGATTGCAAGTATGAGAGCCTTGGAGAACAGCTCAGGAAAAGCAGCATGCACAAAAAAATCCACTCCTCAAACGCAGGAGCACAAAACAATCAGGTGTCTAACTTTGTTTTGTGTCAATGGCTGTCAGACACTGAAGCACTTAATGCAGTGCTTCAAAGGGCCCAAGTTTTAAAGAGCAAACACACTCCTGAAACCCTCAATTTTCCTATGGGCTCCCATTGACAGAAGCCCAGAAAAAACAACAGAGAAATCTGACCAGCTCAGAAAACAGAATCCACTGTACCCCTACAGTACAAAGTCAAATTTCTGGTGGCTGTCAGAGCTGGTCCCAGGGTTAAATCCCCCAGTCCCACAAAACAGATTAATTTGCTCCATCCTCAGATAACAAAGTTTTTTTGACAAGACACAACTTCCAAGTATTAAGCCCTCAATATTTTACTATTTCCTAGTAGTTACAAAAGTGTAAAGCACCAAATTATAGAAGGAATAAAATTTTTTTGCAGGTACATTCAAGATACATTCATACATTAATTTTCAATGTTTGGGAATGTTTTCTTTAATTACAGTGTAACAACCCTTTCCCCATTACCCTGTAATTTTCCTAAGTGCTGTAATTCACTTGGGCAAGTTTCTCATCTTTCTCCATTTTGTACACTGCTGCTACTTTTGCAAAATCAGTGTTGTGTCTAGAACTCACTACTCTGAAAACATTTCCATGGCATTTTTATGAATTTTATTTACATTACAGCTCAGTTAGATGTGAACATGAGAGTAGTCCTAGTCTATTGCACATCTATAATTATTGAAAACCAATAGTAACAGTAAAACTGAAAACATCTTGGGAAGTATTCCACTGTTTGCTCTGAGAGTATGTTTGGTTGCAGAGCAAAGATAATCAGAGCAATGGGATACTTGACAGATGCGGTGTAAATGGAGAGCAAATTAAAAAAAACCTTTCAAGTCAGCTACCACAGATATTATTGTTTGAAGGTCTCATTATTTTTGTTACACAAATTAAGCTGTTACCTTAAGCTTTGGTTTTTCTTTGTAAATATTTCCAATACCCTCTTATGAAGTACACAATTACATTATGCCTTACATAAACTGACTTCTATAATCTCTTTAATAATGGACTCCCCAGACAATTCAAAGACAATTAAGCATTTGTCTGGGAATGGTTACCTCGGCTCTCAAGGCAGCTAACTTCAGTAGAAATAAGCTCAATACTTGCTCAGAATATTCATTTAAATTACAGAAATGTTCCTTCAAAAAGAAGCTCATTTGCTCAACAACTCTTGTTTCAACAAATTTAGAAGTAAGGTCATTCATAAATTCTTTATATAAGGATGCTAAGAACATAACTAGGCTAACAGAACAACCTCAGTTTTGTACTTCCTCTACAGCTATACCATGAACGAGATTATGTCCCCTTAGACATCAGTCTAAATGAAAGTATTCCCAAAAAAAAAACCCAAAAAATTAAGAGAATTGACAAAGTCTTCCTCATTCTTTGCAAATGAATCCAGTGTCAAACAAGATATTTCTTATTTGAACAAAAACAGTGACTGAGTCAACATCACAAGTGAACATACTTCCAGAGAATGAGCACTTTAAACAATAACATGATTCAATATGAAAAAAGTTCTTTCCCTAACAAAGCAAAATAAACAAGGAGCTGCCCTACCCAGAAAGGGGAAAGGCCACCAGTGTCCCCAGGGCTCAGCTATCATCAGAAGGAGCCCTTTTCAAATACTTGATTCAAAACACCACCAAGACCTTTTCCCAAGCTGGTATTTATAGTAATGTCAAACCTGGAGAGGCATCATTTTGGAGGTAAAAAAACCACTGAGCAAGATAAAATAGTTGGGGTAGGATTGAAGAGTATTAAGCTTAATGAAATATTACCACAACATTATCAGACAGGTCAGATATAAAATGTCTCCAAATTAAAAGCAAAATGGCATTATCAAGCCTGAATATCTCTAACACATCATAGGAAACAAATTGCTGTTATTACCAGCTTAGTGTCTTCTGGTTTGCATAAATCCTGGTACATATTTTCAGTTAGGGAGGTCACATTTCTAAGGCTGTACTCTGCAGAGCAAGAGGAATACCTGCGTCTTTATTTCTCATTACAGAATCAAAAAGCTGATTTCCAAATAATTCTGTAATTTGTGTGGAACAGACCTGTTAAAGTCAGAGTTCTAGTGAGATATATAAGCATTTAACATCCACACTAGAAAACCTCCAGTGAACATTAAAAACAACTGCAGAGTGTCTCTCCAGGCAGAACTGCTCTTGCACCACTGCTGTTCTACAGCCCCACAGAGCAGGAGCTCCTCACTGCTGGCAGGACAGGAAAGGTACTGAGGGATCCTCTCTGGATATTGCATTTATCCTAGTTAGAGTCAGAAAACAGGTAACTGCACCCCATTGAGGTGGAGGGGCTGTAAATACAGGAATAAAGTGACTGCAACTGAAGCACACCTAATGAATGCAGCAAGCAGATAATGCCAGAGTGAGTGCAGTCATGCAGGGAGACACTGAAACATCTCAAATCAGACATGTAAGGGAAGAATTTCAATGTGGTAAAACATTTGTATCAAACTCATGCTGTATATAATGCTCAGAAGAAAACCAGGTTTTTCAAGGAAACTATAAAGCAAATTTGTTTTCTGTGAATCTAAGCTGTGAATAATGGCAAGTTCTAGACATAACTTTGATTATTATGGAAGTCAGTGTCATTATAGAAGAAAAAACAAAACTACATACCAAGGCTTTAAACACTGTAAATGGGAAACAAATAGTCTTACCCCAGAGATAAGAAATACTTTACAGAAGTCCAAAACAGGTAAAATCTGCAAAAAACTGGCAGCTTCCAGAGTGTCCTGAAGGTTGTCCATGTTAAGGGAAAGTTTTGCAGTATAGATGAAATCAATGATCTTCTTTAGGCCTATTTTGTTCACACCATGAAGCTTAATGCACATTAAATCTTGTTCTTTCATTCCTCCTGAAACAGACATGCAGGTAAAAGTAAATGACCATTTTGGTGGGGTTAAAATTATTTCACAAATTTAGAGATAATTCAAATATAATTTTAAAATTTAATTTTAAAACCCCATATGCAATAGCAGAGAGAGATGTTTAGTCCACAGTTTTGTTTGCAGTCCTGGACTGATTCACAAAAAAAATCAGTGAACTCAGCACTGAACTTGTGTCTGAGTGTCTGAATTAGAGCAATTTGGAGCAGCAATTTGGAGACAGACATGGCTTTAATAAAAACACCACCTGTGAACATGGCCTTGAAGTAATCACTTGCAGAAGCCATCATTGCTCTGTGCACAGGGAACACCTCATCACCATCTCCAGGAACGAGTGTCACATCACAGAGCAAACCTTCCACTCGCAGCTGGTCAAAGCCCTGCAGGAAAAGCACAATGCAAAGCATCCCTTGGATTTGGGAAGAGAGCAGGAATCTCTTATTCCCCTTATGTAAATATTTATTTAATTTCATGTACATGTGTAGCATAGGTCCAAGAAAGTGACAAAAGAGATAAGTTGTCATCTTAAAACCATTATCTGTAATATATTCAATGATTAGTATTCACTGAAAACAAGCAGAATAATCATTATTTTCCAGATACAGCTGATGAATGCCAAGTACATTGAGCCTTAGAAAGTAGTTTTATTCAAATAATTAAGTTATTTTCAGGAAGGAGTTTATTTTGTAAGCTTTCACAATAGCAGCTGTTTCAGGTAGGGACTGCTATCTTTTTTGGACCTACCCCTTCTGGTCACATATGCATTCTAGATACAATTCTGTTCCACAGCAATTTAAGGGGTTTACAACCTAACAGGCTGCAAAAGTCTGTGACCTGAAAGGAAAGTAGTTACCTGGTTCTATGATTATCAAATTTGTTACCAAAGCTGACATGCTAAAAACTCCAAAATAAGCTCCCATTATACACCTGATCTCTGAATTACTTAGAGCATCTAACTGTAATAAAAAATAAAATCATCTACAGTGGCATCCTAGAGCAAGATTTCTTCCAAAGATGTTCCTGGTTGTGCATACTGGAGGATGGACGAAATACTCTCCTCCTTCATTCACCATGGGACAGAAACTCAAACATTTTCCTTTGAACTGGTATTTTTCTAATACTAGCAAGAATGTAAATATTGTCTGTATAGATGTTCTACTACACAGTAGTGCCATAGTCAGACCCAGCACAGGGCATTACACCAAACCTGGCAGGGCTCTGCCTGTTAGGGACATGCCTAATGTAATTAAATTGTGGTATTTAACTGAGCTTCTTTGCTACAGCTGTCATGGCAGAGGTAACAACGTTTAAACTCCAAGAATTTGAGAGTGGACTGGGATATGACCCCAGGAAAAGGCCAGTTTTTTTCCCAAGCTGCTGCTAAAAGTTAAGCCTCTATCTCACAGGAAAGCAAGTTCCAAGCCATGCTTGCTTGTGGGCATTGACAGCCCAAAAACATGAGAGTTTTTGAGGCTTTATAGGAATTACTAGACTAATAAAATCTACTGAGTGAACATATTGTATAGAGCAGTCAAAATTCTCAGTACAGCTCAATACAGGAAGAGAATATTTAATTACCTGTAACACCACAGAACTGTGAGTATTGCTGGTGAAAAATCTGGTGGTTCCTGTCTTCGAAGACTGCAGGTGGGCAGAGACGCCCATATCGCTGCTGCCAAGAGACACTTTCATATGAGGATCCTCCTCTTCCACCAGGGATCTAAGGGAATTGGAACAGAGATACCTCAAGACCAAAGTCATTTTCATTCAGTGATCATTTGTTCTAAACCCACAGTCTTCTGGGATGAAATGTAACAGCACAGGGGCTACAGGAAAAAAAAAAATCAGCAGGCAACAGAATCAGTCCTTAGTGGTTCCCTTCAGCTAATTCAAGAAAGTGAAGGGTTAACAGTCTCTAAAAAGGCATAACTGGTTTTTTGATTGTAAGTTTTTCCTTTTCCTTCCATCCTCAGCTCCCTGATTTAGACACTTGAACACTTATTTCTACAATCCAGTATTATAGGATGTTTACAGAGGTTTCATCTGGTTTCCAAAATTAAGCATCTTGGCTTGTCCTTGCCAAACTGGTGAAACATTGAAACTCTAACTGTAATATTAAAAAAAAAGTATTTTCATTCTTACAGCTTGCATTACCTCATCCATGCATGACTATTCATAATAGAAAATATACATCATGGAGTTTCAAGCTGCAGTTGGAGTCTTTAACCTGCTTTTAGAAACACACAATTAGAACTCCTTCAGGATACGATATCGAGTATTGTGCTACTGTCCAGGAAAACACTTCATAATTTTAATTTAAGATTTGATTCCAAGCAATTACTGTCCAAATCTAGACAGGACAAGCTAATTTTAGGCAGAATTGTTAAAGAATTACTGCAGTGTTATTAGCCTACTATTTTAATCTTCAGTTATGAATTAGGTTACATCTGAGAGCCTAACTATGCTAACCTGTAATTATTATACAATGTTAATAAAATTCTTCTACAGAAATATTAACAACAATTACTTTCTGTAATTTCTGTGATTTTTTAATGTTCTACCCATGAGCCTGTATAGAGGTCTAATGAATATGTACACAATTTTAATTAGCAAACATAAGCTATAAATCCACAGAATAGGGCATCTCCATTTTTCCATCAAGTATTTCCATATCTCAAAAAAGATTTATAGCTAGTTTGACATAACTGGTGCAAATTTCAGATACAGAAAGCTTTCCAAATTTTAAACATGCAGGTTAAAACGCTGGCCTTCAAACTAGTTTCAGAAATTACTTTAAGTAACAGGAATGTGCTTAAATCCCCCTCCTTTTCCCCAGTTTTGATCACTATGTAAGGACAAATTTGGAATTTGTGGAAGAAAAATAATTTTCATTTTTTTTAAAAAAACATTTATCCCCACCTTCCTCAGGTACAAAGACCACGTAGAGCACTTTCTGAAACTCTCATATTACCCTCATAGCATTGATGCGCCTTGTTCAAAGCCATGAGTACAAAAGGTCAGCTACAAAAACATATTCAAAACAAATTCACCATTCAACAGAGTACATGGGTTTGAAACAGTGAGATTTTATGCACACAGACATAACATTGTAGGAACAAGGGTACATCTGAGCAGCTGTGACTTCTAATGTACTCAGCTGAATAAACTAATGTGGATGAACTGTAGCATGCAAGATTTGTGCTATTTTTGAAACACAATTATCTCTATTTTACAAAACAAATCCAGAGTCATTTAAACAAAGTTTACAGGGTATACCTTAGAAAAGGGCTCTCCAGACTATCTCTGCATCCAACAAACACAACTATGCAACAGAGCAGCAAGCGGTTGCTGGCTCACGACACAAAATATTTTTGTTCACTCAGTTCCAGGGTGTTTTGGGTTTGGTGAGTTCTGTTTATTTCAGTTTTCATACAATCGCATGGAGGCAAGAGTCTTACATAATTTCAAAGGACATCCACTCTCTAAATTTGTACTTGTCTTCCGGAGAAGAAATACAAAATAATGTGGGGAGACTTGCAAGTGTGGGCGTGAAGAACAACAGATTCAACAAGCATGAATCTGACTCTTTGCTCTTGAAGCATCTTCCCAAAATGTCAGATCAGATAGATGTTACATGAGGGAGTATTTAAAATACTTTCTCTGAACTTGGAAGAAAATAGAAAGTGAATATATCGTTTAAAATCATTATGAAAAGAAACAGACAAGTAAACCAACCTCCTTGGCTGTTTGGAGTGGGCTTTTTACCATGTTTGCCACATCACTGCTTGACTTCCTGACAGACAGCATAATTCATAAGTTTTACAAATGAAGGCAAAGACCTTGAGCATAATTCATTTATTCCAAGGACAGCTGGGATAATGGAAGCATTTTTCTGAACATGACACACAACTTCCCATAGCTCTGTTCTCTACAGGTTATCCTCCATAGAACACAACGCCTTGTTAAAACTGGACAGTCAACAGAGAGGATATAATAAATAATAAAATACTTGCAATACCTAAAAGTAGACATTTGACATGCCTGGTGTGGCTATAAGCAGTTCTCTACCTGATTTTCAATATATAATGAGCAGTTCTCTATCACACCCACAAGCTCAGCCGCTCACCACCTGAAGCTCTTCTGCAGAAAAGATTTTCACTATTTCTCTTCTACATTTACTGTTATGTATGGACAGAAACTTGCACATGTGAATGAAGCATTAAAAACTGCAAATTCCACACTAGAAAAATTCACCAGAGTATAACTTTTACAATTCTAGTCCTAAACATTAACTTGGCCGATTCTGTGTGAATAAAGACAAGCAGATTATATTAATCCTATATGGGGTTTGGCTTATATCTAAACAACTATGACCAAAAAATATTTGTGATGTGGGTTTTTAGTTTCTTTGTGGGGACTTGGGGATTTTTGTTTGATTTGTTGTTGTTAAATACACCACTACAGCTTAGCAGTTCTGGAGGGCTGAGGACTCTCTCCTTTCTGCAGAAAGTGACATTCAGGAGCTGGGTTTGGCAGAAGTTCCAAAGCAAGTCAGCAATAACACCTGGCAATAAGGCACTGATCCCCTGAATTCCAGCCCTATGACATTCACCAAGAAGGAAAGAGCACTCCCAGAGCAACCACAAATTCTGCCTTTGTCACTTGCTTGGTAGCAGCTCAGCATTTATCTCCACACACCTCCAAGAACCTGGCTTGCTAAGACAAAGTGAAACTACAACAGTGCTTAAACTCTGTGTAAACTGCAATACATAAAAAGCAAAACCCAAGCATTGCATCACATACCCTGCAACAAAATCTTGAAGTATTCAGAATGTAGGTTCTGTTGCAGGGGCTGTAACATTAAGATTCAGAAATAACTCTGCCATTCACACCCAGAACAGATGGGAAATGAGCTGAATGTCCAACTGACTTCCCAACAAAACCACAGTAAGTACATCTGTCTTGTCTGGACACTTAGCAAAGGCATTATTTACATTTATCAACATAGGTCTACTAAGCACTATCATTAACTCAACAGTAATGAAGATAAACATATTGATTTTTTTTTTTACTTTAAGTACAGTATATCACAATTAAGCATACTACCAAAGGAGAAAGTTAATTCACTTTCTAATTAATTCTATTGTTCTGGTCAATAGAAATCATTAAACAAGAAGTACAGCAGTACTTTTTTTAACCAGAGTTTTAAAAAGTTAGGAAACCAAAGAAGTTAAAACTACAGTACCATGTAGTGAGAATCCACAAGCTGCTCTAAATGTAGATGTTAAAATCACCTTCAACACACATACTTGGTCTGGAGACGGTTGAACATTACAGTAGTTAGACTAACATTGTAGTTAGCCAAGAGAACGTTGGAATTGAATGTGAAATGAATATTAACACTGCAAGTGGAAGGCACAGGAGCTGCTTGACTTTCTGAAACTTCTGGGAAGCAGTGGCTTGCAGCTCAGAGAAAGGTGCCAGAGGTTAATTAGTTGCTATCACAAAGTAGGTTGAATCAGAATTTTCTTTCTAACCACATGTTGATCCTTTCAAGTACAGCATAGTTCTTTCCTAGAGGCTGCAACCAAATGTGCTTTTCTCATGACTCCAAGTTAATCGTCCAAGTACTTCCAACAGATATTTTTGTGGTGATGAAATACAGAGTGTTCATTATATGGATATTAACATGCTTTAACTTTCCAGCAAATACTGACAGATTTCACTGACTGGAGTTACAATATGATTCACAGAGGCAAATTGCTTTCTAAACCACTTAGCAAGTATTAACCTGTTAAAACAGTTCAGAGGCATTCAGGTGATGATAAGCAAAGATCCTTGAAAACTGTGATAGACTTTATTCTCAAATAGAATATTCAAATCATGCAGTTGCCATTTTGTAGAGCTTAGTGGCACAAATGAAATAAACCAATATTCTGACATTTTCTTCAGAAGTAGTTGAGTTTATTCTGATGCAATAAGAACAAGGCAACTAAGAATATTATTAAGGATTTTTTCATTTCCATCAGTAATCCATTCATCTATTTCTCAGACTATTGTAGAAACTCTTTGAAAACAAAGTAAGGAGATCAGCCTACAGCCACAGATATTTTAGAGTGCTTGTTCTCCAATTTATTTAAAATCCAGTCTTTACATAACTCAGTAAAAGCTTTGCCAAAGCCAGATCGGCCAGAGAGCGAGTTCTTAATTTGGTGAAGCTCAATAGCTCATTTTTGAAAGGACTATAACCTTATTTTCTCTGTCAAATTACTGTTCAATGAACCATGACCACAAGTGTTCTGGTCACTGGTAAATGGCTTCTGCTGCAATCAGCCCTGGCATGTGCCAGGACTCTGGTATTTATCAGGTAACAAGGACAGAGATTTCAATTTCATATTAGGTTATTCTTATTGCAGGCCAAATCTTTATGATTTTATGACCTATCAAAAAAAACCAAAACCTGGCACATCCCTGGGCTATCCTATGCGTGCACCTATGCATGTAATTCGCTAACCAACCTATTAATAAAAAGGCCAGTAAAATACAAGTAAGTTTTTACTTTGTATGCATAATCTGCTAAAGAGTATTTAAGTAAGCTTAGTCTCCAAAAAAGCCAAAAACTAGTGTCTATATTGCCATCTTCCCATTATGAACAGATGTTCCAACTACCTGAGTAATGAATTTAGGAATTCCCTAACAAAGTACCTGGCCACCTTGGAGCTCAGTAAGCAGAACTGACAGGGCAGCATTGTATTAAAGAAAATTTTGTAATATTTTTTAAGAAATTCAAATATTAACATAATGTAGATGAAAAAAATATGCAATCACAGTATTTCACATTTCCATTCCATATCTTCTACTCATACAATTTCAAGAAATCCTTTATTCAGGCAAAGAAGTTACTTTTATACTTGTCCTCCCCTAAAATAACATCACTTCCTTTTATTACTACTTTTTATCAAGAACTTCTAATTTAATTCTTTTATGGTATCAGCAACCCAGTAAAACTAACCAGGTTTTATCAACTGCTAATGATTCCTTATTACAAAAAAGTTTCTATAGGAAATGCAAGTTCACATTTTAAAACAGATACATGACTCCAGCTAGGAGAGAAAAGGAAGAGAAAAGGTCATTTTTGTGCCAGTGGGTTGACATAGCAAGTTAACTCCTGTCCACAGACCAAGGAGCAGGTTCAAACTCCAGTTCTGGCTTTGGGGCACACAGGAACTGCCACTGCTGCTGCTCAAGAGCCAAATGGAGCATGAACACAAGAACAACACTGGAAGGCAGGACCTAAATTGCTCTGCATGGATCACCTCTGTGACACACACAGTGCATTAGGAGTGGGAATCATGCCTTTCTTTCCTTTATCACTTTCACCAGTTGTCCTACACTACTGGCTTCAGATGTCACTGTTTCTACTGAACAGTTTAAAAATCAACTTTTTATTAGATGAACTTGAGGCTGCTGCTGAAACTAAAAACACCTTGTATTTGTCAGGCTACTGACTTTCTTTTAAATGCCATTTAATTAGGTTCACTTGAAAGGGGCTGCCACAATCAGAAGTTTACAGACCTTCTGCCTCAAGTGAATTATCACTGCACTGTAACTACTGTGAATGCAATCTCCTAAAACAGTTAATGGCAGCTAGTGCCGAATACTGCTCACTTTGGACAATGCTCTGCTGTTTATATTTTAATATTTCACTTTTTACACCTCATCTTTTTCATACATTAGATGGGCAGCAGTAACAGCAGAACATTTAAAAATATTTGCTTAGTAACTTCATTCTGAGCTCTTTTAAATCTCCACTCCAGGAGAAAGTCACAAAGTAAAACTTACTGTTTCTTAAGTTAAAAAGCAAATAGGTGTCCCATTTTCCACCTTTCCTCTAAAGTGAGGGTGTTCTGTAACAGAGAACATAAGAACAGGCCCCATACAATAGACCAAAGCAGTGAGAAGTGGGTTTTTACTTTGACAAGGTTCTGGCCAAGGGAAACAGGTGATGAGGATACAGGACTTGCAAACACCCCAAACCCAGCAGAAAGGAAGAAAGTCACTTGTGGGCAGACACTGATGGGCAGAGGCAGGCAGTGCTCCAGCTTCACCTGCTGCTCTGACACACTCACAGCACAGGATGCTCACTGCAGTGACCAGCTGAAAAAGGTGAAGGCAAAGTCAGTACAGGAGCAGCAGAGCCTGAGCAGCTCTGCCAGCGCCATCAGCAGAGGCAGCAAGGCTATAAGGGGAGCAACACCCCAACCTCACCTGAGGGACAGGGACAATGACGTGCTTAGTTTTGGAGATTAGTACTTAAATGTCAGGCCTTAACCTTTCCTTCCTTTTTTTTTCAGTACAGTCAAGTCTCTTAGGACTTAAACATACAATCACCATATTGTGTCCAAGCACACAAGCTCACATCAACAGAAATGATGAGAATTACTACAAACACTCAGGTGATTGAAGACAGTCTCACTGTTTTCAGCACTGGTGGATCTCAATCAACATCACTTAAACCTTTTTGTATCACTTTCTAGTAAGGCCACACTGTGACCAAAGCCAGCAGAAGATCAGTTGCCACAAAGCCAGCAGAAGAGGACCGAGCAACATCAACTGTTTAGGTACAATTGCCCAAGAATATGCACACAGAAAATATTCCCTTCAAAACTCCTTCTTAAACAACTAAACAATCACAGGTCTCAAGCTGTTTGCAGCACAATTACAGCCTGCTGGTTAATTCAAATTTGTTTTCCACAGAAACAAAGCAATATTTGGCTCAGTCACTGCTATAAAGCTTTTGTTCCTAACAGCATTTAATCTCTCTGGGAGCCTTAGCATCACATCCACATTTATCTGTTTGACAAAGGGTTTGCATTCATTGAGCCATTCGTGGCTTAAATCTGCAGACTTGCATTGTTTAATGATGCTAAATTAGAAACAGTTCACTAATGACTTTTTGCCAAAGTTGGAGTTTGTTGATTCCTGCTATTAGAAACAGAAAAAGCAAGGAAATACACATTTTGTGGCTTTTCTACATAAGGAGAACTATTTTATTCCCTTAATGTTGAAAAAGGTAAAATAGAAGAGTCAGAGGTTTCACAGTTCAGGCTAGACTAACACTGCACATGTTTTCTGCTCTTTATATTTGGTCTTAAGTACTCAAGAGTTAAACAAGAATTTTGACTAGGCAGCTTAATACTTCCTGTGTATTACAAAACACAAAAAAACATTCTGCACGCACCAGCAGATTACAGTGTGTCCTTTGTTTCCACACACAGAAATTAGTAAATTAACACAGTGGCTCCTTAGAGACAAACTGAGGTCTAAGGAGGCACCTGCACATTCAATATTTGGTCATAGACCACACATCCCACTGTATTCCGGTAACCAAATTAGGAACTACTCCTCTCAAGAGTGTTAGAGGTTTTTTCCCTATATAGTGGTTAGAATAATTCTGATACCTTCAAAGTCAGTAAGATTCTGACTTTAGGGTTTGGGTCCTTATCTACCATTCCTCTTGCTCTGTCACTTCTCACAGATGTTTCAGCATTCCTTTATTGCAGTCTGTCTGTAGAGGTGCATTAATTACTTTCAATTATAAAATATTTTCCCCCTATGTGATAAAGCATTTAGATCTATGCATGCCAGATAAGAGAGGCATGTGACTTGTTCATCCCATGAAAAACCACAAGTGCAATTTAGACATTGATACAGTCTTTGTCACTGCTGGAGAGCAGCAACATAGATGCAACACTTCCACTTTAGTGTGAGAGCTACACATTATTACACTACACTTCCCATTATTACCATTGAGAACAAGCAACTACTATTTTAAAACCCAAATATTCACCAAGCACGTTTTGAAAATCCATAGGTAGCTCCCTCCAAATGTCAATAGAAAATATCACTTAACACTAGAAAAGTCAATGAGTAGAACGTGACTGGAGAACAAGATTTTTTGCCTTAACAAAGAAATAATGGCAAAAATAACAACCTGGCAGAACTGTCATGCTGGCAGAACAGGCTAAGTAACACATTCTAGATAATTCAATAAAGATGCTTTACCATGTCACAACACAATGTCAATATTGCAACATCCTGCTGTATAAGGAGAAGTGTGTAATTTTGGAGACCTGTAGGCCACATCATCCCCTATAAAGTCTCCCCAGAAAAAACAGCAGCCCCGGAAGACTTCATGATAAATGGAGGTTTTTTCTCATCTTTATCAGTTTATTACAGCACTGATATTTGCTGTATGAATGAAATTCCAAACTTAGAATAATCTATTGAAATAGCTATTATATAAAGAGCAGAAGAAATACCAACAGGCACAAAGGAGAACTCTATACACAAAATTTCTGGGATTAAAAGCAGTCTCCTACTAGTATGATGCAAGCCCCTTCTACTCCCCACTCATCCAATTCATCTTTTTGCATGTATTGTCAGATCAGTTTAAAACATATTTGAGGTGAGCTGCACATTGACTTCCAACATGTTGTAGTTTGAAATACCTAGGAAGCAATGTCCTAAAATGGAAATGTTGCCAAAGACAGGGGCACGTGAATATCAAGTAGCCTGTCAAATGCTCAGGAGCCCAACAAAAGGGTTCATTTCCTAAAAATGACCATTGAAAGCAGCAGTCACAGACAGGGTGGTCTCACCAAAGAGAACTAGTACAGGTGGTCTGATGAATTACACACACACACACCTTTTCCCATTTAAGTATATATCACTGTACAGGATAAATTCAAAGAGCTCATTGTAGAGCAAAGCAGATAGTTGGAAGAAGACACAAAAGCATTAACCTGTATAACCAATATAAGCAGCTAAATCTAATGCTGCTTACTCCAGAAGATTAAGAATTTATTCTACCTTTCTGCAAAGCAACTGATTTCCATTAGAGCAAGGCATTTCCTATCAGACAAATTTCATAACCACACGACTCAGGATAGACTGTGTAGTAAACCCTTTGATAACAATACATTTGGAATACTACATCTGTTTATTTCTCCTAATATTAGTCAGTTATTTATGAAAACACATGCAAAGGATAGTTTCCATTTAATACTACTCCATGTGAAAGGATAGAAGGCACTAAGATTACAAGTGGATTATTCTGAAATAAGAATTCTTTTCTTTTACTTATATTTAAAATTGGCATGCAGATGACTAAAACCACTTAATTGAACATTTAACTTTCTAAAAACCAGCTAGGAATATTCTTGCACGACATAACCTTAGCAGAACAATCCTCTGTAAAGTATTTTTGCAAATAGTACTTTTGCATTATTGAATTCTTTGTAGATGTTCATCATAGCACTTTAATCTCCTGAGTTTCCAAAAACATCTCTTCTATTTGTATTAATGGAAGATGTGCACAATTAAAAAAATAAATAAAAAAGAAAAAAAAAAAGACATTACTGGTGTGAATAAGAAAGAATTCTCTTAGTTCTTAATGCATGAGATGCTGTGTACCATGAACAATAAGTGGGACCCACACTCCTTTATGCCTCAAAGCTGTTAATTCAGGACTGTTCCTCACCCTTACTGTAGTAGCGCTTTAATTCTTATCTCTGCTTATGTCAGTCACTGTTGCTTTTTTGTTTTTAAACATTTGGCAGTCATGTTAAATAACAGCCATGATGCCATGGGACATCACTTTTTCAAGTGTTATTCACTGTCTGTGCTGTTCACTTTCTCCGTTTCTCTTATTCCCTTGCTGAAACTGTCCACCTAATATATGAAGTCACGTAGGTCTCTCTCCACACAGTCAACACAACCACAAGTATGAATATGATTTGACTACTGGTGCATAAACTTGCTGTAACAGCTTTCACAATGTTTGACAAACAGCATCTATATTCTAAACCCGAGCAAAATAAGTGCCACAAAAGAAAATGCAGCCTGACAAAGGCGTGTGCATGTACCCACAGCTGCATTCCTAACTCATGCACTCAGCCAGCTGCACTACACCTACAGATACTGGCACATGCCAGTCTTCCAAGTCTAATAGTGCTTAATTTTCCCTAAGCAATGTCACTGGATCTCTCCAGCTTGGGGAAAGTTCAAGCTACTCTGGATCAGTTTCAGCAGCAGTCAGGGAATGTGAAGAGTTACCTCTTTGCAGTCAGGATGTCGTGAAAATATCCCTAATAAATGACTGGTGGTATAGAAATCCACCAGCCAAGAGGCAGCAAGCCCCTGCTGCTCCTTCCCATTGTGAGGAAAGGGGCACCAGCTCCTGCAAACCAAGCAGAATTCCCAGCGACAGAACCACATCCTCACCTACAAACTGACCACACCTCACCTTCTGCAGGTCCTTCACGTCAGCTACTGCCCAGCCACAAGTTCCCCACAGCACAGAACTCTGCCAGAAAAGCTCCTCACACTCATCTTCCCCCATCAGCAACTACCACAAACTTCCCAAGCAGACAGTGAGCTAAGCCTGCACAGCTGCAGGACAGCCAACATTTTGCAGTGGCACTTTGTACACGGGTGCTTCAGCCAAGAAGCCAAACCTGCTCACAATCACCAGCCTCAGCATTTTGAGACAGGGAAACCGAGGCAGAGTTCAGCTATTGGGTAGACAGACCAAAAAAAATTCTAATAAAATCTATGCATCCTGATCATCAGTTTAATCTCTAGATATGTGGCTTGTAAATCATAAGCAGGATGAAGCTTTTAAAGCTAAGGTCAACTCCATTAGAGGAACCTGAAAAACTGGAATTTCATTTTAAATACAAGGGAAAAAAAGCCAAACAAAACACTTTTAAGACCTTCCTACTTTGCATTCCAAACTACAGTAAACCCCTTATTTTGTAAGATTTAGATGTCAAGTATCAAAGGGATTAAAAGCTCAATCATACCTTTGTATACCCTAGATCCAAAATATGAACAAAGTGTTCATCTGTGAATTATAGAGCTTTATGGTCATTTATTTGACATCAATACACGTTCCATTTCACACACCACTTATTCCTCAACCCTTTACTCAAAACATAAGCTCTTTGCCAGTGTGCAGAGTATACTACTTACAACAGAAGTTATAAATATGAATATGAAAATCATCGGATTATATAAAACACTATCAAATTTACTGTTTTCTCTACACTGAAAGTAATTAATCTGATCACCTACTTTACTGGCCAGCCCAAGATTTTTTAATTAGTTGATTTATATTGCTTAATCAAATAGGTGCCATTTTGTAATGTTTCTCATTCTTTATAATAAAATATATGAATAATTTTAGTGTTAGATATATGAGTCCTCCTAATGCCAGGTCTGTGTGCCAATAAAGAAATGTCTCCATAAACATTGAGATACATTGACTCATTATCAAGAGATGATTAAGGCTGCAGATCACATATTTCTCATGCTCCAAATAAGCTCAGCATCATATAGTTTAAACATGATCACTAAACCTGCTCGTACTTTCAACACACTGGGATAATCAGCCACACGATCCCCATCACAAAGGCTGGAGCATTCTCAGGGCTAAGATTTGCACCTTAAAGGCAACGCACAAAAGAAATGCTGCCTTTCAGCAGCAGAGACATCAGACTGGGCTAGTTCTGATTTTTCTTGCATTTAAGACCACTACAGTTTAAAAACAACAGCATAAGATAAAACACTAATGACACTGTTTCCCTGAAACATGTTCAAATGTCTCACAACTCTTATAATCATGATACTTTCCTTATATTTAAGTCATATTGTTTAACAACTCAGAATAGGTAGCAATTTATAGGAGACAGCTTCCCTTTTGGTAGCCTTAAGTATATTTGATGATTCCCATAAAAAGACTGAAACACATCCACATCTTGCCATAGATGAATTAATCTTAAAAGCAGAGGTTTTGTACAGGCAGGTTTGTTCCCCACCTTTCTGTTTCTGAGAACAATAGTGACCCTGCACATGGCGCTGCATCCTTTCAGCCCCACCACAACAATGCCACGCTCAGCAACAATTAAAAAACATTTAGAGGACCTGTGCACCTCTCTCTTACAGCTTGTACCTACTGTAACTGAAGAAAAAGCCTATCTGTAAGCAGACAATACAAGCTTAAAAGTACTAATATCGTAGGTATTAGGCTGGAAGTCTATTGGAAAGTAGTAGCCTTTACAGCAATTTCCAGATAGAAAAGTCACCTACACTGCTACCTGGGCATTTTAAAGCAACTCCTCCTCCGTTTGGAAGAGCTGCTTCCTTAAATAAAGGCAGAAGGAATTCAGCACCCTGAGCTTAGTAGTTTTATTTCAGAGAAAGAAAAAAAAAAAGCCACCTGTATATGCTAACATAGAACTCACAGCAACAAAAGGTGAACAAAAGCTGCATCAGGATTTGGCAAGACAAAGGTACATAGTGAAGCTACTTTACACTGACATCCTGTATAACTACGTAAGTATTCAGATATGAATGATTCAAATTTATGTTATAAGCTTTTATTGTAACTTTTTTATGAAGACATTCAATTCGTATTAAGGCTAAGACTTTAAGTAATAACACAAGACCAAAGCAGGATGATTTCACCTCTACAAGAACTCACACGAACAAAAGTGCAATACAATACAGCAGGTGATTTCAAGCTCAATTTCCAAACGAAATAGTCAGAAGGAAACGTTCAAATATACACTATATAGAAAGCCTGCCAGCCTCAAAGCTAAACTTGTCATTTCAAGATCAGCTCTACAAATTAACACCACCACAAACTTTTCAAATGAACATACACAGTATCATTATGAATAGAGCTTAATCTGCACAATTTCTCTACATTTCAACAAAAAGGGAAAGACTTGACACGACATCCATCATGAAACATCCAGGATAAAATCAGGAGGGGGGTCTACATAGCAAACAAGATAAAATTCTGAGTGCCAATGTCATTTAATATGTATCAGGGTATTTTGCCACAGGGTAGTCTCACAAAAAGAATTCCCACCTTATTATCCTCATTTCTCTCACTTACATGTATGCTGGAGAAAGTGGCGATGACCTGGATGTTTTAAGCACAGGAACTGGGAATTTCCAGATAGCAGGAGAGCTCGTTTTCCATTTCAATGGCATGTTGTCACCACGGTACTACAATAACAGTAAACAGCGTTTCCATAACAGACTACCAACTAGGACTTCCATTCCACACACTACTGACACAGCAGTGGCTGCTGCTAAGAACAAGGAAATGATTCTGCCAATGCCCTTAAACCGATGCTTCCAATCTGTAAAACAGGGCTGTGAGGCATCTCCTTTTAAATCCTGCTGTCCCCTAAAGCAATATGATGATTCTATCCTTCTAACTCAACAATAGTGCCACCTCGTTAGGGAAGCACTGACTGCAGTATATGTTAAGAAAAAAAAGAAAAGACTGCACTCTGCACACCAGCATAATGCAGCTTTATTTAATAAAAGCAGCTAATTTTTAAAGTATGGTTTCTGATGCTATTGTTCTACCTTAACAGGGACACTGCAGCACTGTACTATATTCTCTTCCTATTAACCTCATTTCTGACCAATGGAAGCAGAAAAAAAAATGGGTTTCATATGAAAATGAAACAACATACCTACTCAGAATACACTTGTCATCCTCTGAACATTCTTCTTTTGAGCTGCAACAATACAAATGGGATATAAATCTCAGCATAGCCTTAGGCCACGGCTAATAGAGATCAGTGACTAAATTCAGCAGCCTGTTTTCCTCCTGTGCAAGCTCTGACCAAACAATACAAGAATGCCATTATAGAAAAAGCCCATTGCAAAAATCAGTCCTTCTAATCCATAGCTAGGAAGACAAAATAAAGCAGAAATCGCTGCAGGTTTCTGCATGCTCTTCTAATAGCTTCTGGTTCAGGATGCTCTCATTTTCCTATTCTCATTTCCAAGGAGGAAGAGCAAAATCTCATGCATTTTACAACACGATATGGGAACACAAATATCACTCTGTCTTCTGCAGTAGAGAAGCAGAGACTAGCAGGCTGTTAATAGCAGTCTTTGTAGGAACGCTATCAACAATCTAATTCTCAACGCCCCCCAGCAGCTCCCAAATTGCCTCCAGAGCTGACGAAGCAGATGGGGCCACGCCGGTCCCCAGCAGGGACGGCTCCGCAGCTCAGGGCTCTGCCTGGTGACCTCCCGGGGCTGACGACAGCGGGGAGCAGGGAAGGCAAGCTATTAAAAAGGGACTGGGGAGTTTAATAGCATCTTATGCAGAAGCAGAGCATGTTTCTAGGGAAAAGAAGGCAGAGATTCCGCTATACTGATTACCTTACAGGGAAAAAATACATCACCTCTAATGTATCGCCAGAGCAGACCAAACCAACACTAAGATATTTAGTCTGCAGATTTCAGAATAGTCTCTGTACAGCATGACAATTTTTCTATTCATCAGGACAGCTTAATCCTCTCATTAAAAAGCCAACACCCTGTCACGCTACTTAGCAATAAAGAATTGAACCAGGAGCTATTTCTACAAATGTCTATAAATTTATTCATTCTAGTGACGTTTAACAACACTCTGATAGGGTTCTGTAACAGTGAAACATTTTAAGTTTCACTGTTACAAAATGTTTTTCACCATGAAAATTCAATTTTGGAATGAAATCACCAGGATATAATTGCTGCTCCTGATCACCATTATTGAAAATAGTTTTGGGCAAGCTGTTACCAAATCCAAAGGCAAGGAATTAACACAGGACAACCTCACTCAAAACCAGATGCACCCCTTGGCCAAACAATTGAGGGTCTCTCTCCCACTTCTCTGACGTTCTAAATTACAAATGAGCAGCATTAACCCAGGCAACAAATTTCACAGGAACTGGGATGCTGAAGAGACACCTCTGTGTATGACAATAGTGTTTATATGCTGTGACTATTAAGAAACAAAGTCATGCAAAAACATCTATGCAGTTTTAGCACAGTCATACTTTTAGCAAAAGAATTCAAGTATTTACATGCCAACAGGCAGGCCTGGCTACACACTGTGTCCAGTCACAAACACACACAACACCAGACTACTACATCGTGCCAGCTCTGCACTGAAGGTCTAGAAATCAGGTTGAAAGATGTCAGATAGCAGCTATTATAATCACAAATTTAAAAAAATCATTAATTTGCATTCATACACTCAGCTTTGCTTTTGCATTCATCATTATACAGAAAGTGTTTTAAAATACAAAAAGCAAACACAGTTACTCCCTTCCTCACACTGAGTGCAGCCAACTGGTAACTGCTTGTAAAGCCTCTGCCTCCACTGCTCTACCACCCCCAAGGAGATCTTCACATGTTTTATTTATTAAGAGCAGCATGACTAATTTAAAAAAAAAAGAATGAGGTTAAAGACAATCAATGGACCCCTTTTTCAGGAGTAACTCCTGAAATACTCTTTTGATCAGTAAAATAAAATCCAACTCAAGCCATAAAGTCATTCCCAAGCATTGACTGACATTGAAGTCAATCCAGACAGGCACAGAAATCAGTTACTTCTCACTTTTGACCCCAGCAAGATCATTCACCCTAGAGGGCAACGTGAGTGCTCAAATACCTGCTCTCCTTTGTGTGCTCCTGGTCCTACTTACTTTTCCACTTACTCTACAAACAACGTAAATAAAACCTTAGCAGAAAAAACAGTAAATTTTTTTAAAGTACAGGAATTCCAAGCACTGCCAACCAAATCCCCTCCCAAAGTCCAGCACAAACTACTCCACCAAACAGCTCATGTACAAAATCCAGAACTGAAGAAAGCAGCAGTGCCAGGTACTCTAAAAATAGGGAAATACTTGTCACTTGCTTAAGAACAACCATGTGAGAAATGAATCACCTATCCACACATAAGGAGAAAAAAAAATAAATCAAATCCCATTTTCTTCCTGACAGTCACAGATTGGTTGCATATTCACAAGGAAACTACTATTATTATGTATTTTATGCTTTGCATCGACTATTCCTAAGTCAACAGAACATCTCAGTATATAATTCTGATATTTTAATTAAGACTTCAAAATAACATTTTAGCTGCACATTTAAATATATGGGAAAAGAAATCTGATCTCCTGGAGTGTGTTGTACCACTGAATACACATTTTTCTGTTCTCATACTACATAGCTCTGCCACTCATCCTCAAATGAAGGATTCTGAGGGCCAAAAGCAGCATTACACCTCTGTGCAGAATACTCCTTGCTGAGAAAATATTTTCCAGTGAAGTGTTTTGAAAACATATCAACTTGGTAGACAAACTGGAGATGTGCTTTAAATTTAAAACTCCTAAGTGCTGAAAATCCCATGATAACTGCACAGATTAAACATAATTTTGGGACCATTTGAGGGGCTTTTCTGCAATTTTCTCACAAGCATGTTCACATTCAAAATTAAAAGTATCTACTATTTATAACTTGCTTGAAGTTACATTCTACTTATTATCCAAGTCTGCCACGCATCCTTAATTCTGTGCACAAAAGATGAGAAAGTGTTTGGGGTTTAAGCAGCTATTTCCATGTTCATGTTTCCAAAGCTGCACTGAGCATAGACAAGTAACTGACAGAGTATCACGAATTTCTGCACAAAACTCAGCCACAAAGGAAAGGAACAGGTGGCATAAGAAGAATAAAAGTAAATAATGGCACCAAAGGCAAGATCCCAGGATGCCACTTTAGAGAGCTGAGACCTTAAGTGAGGCCAGAAGCTCCTGGCTGGGGCAGAACAGCAGTGCAGCTCTGATCCCACAGAGAGAAGACTGAAAAGTGCTTGTGATTAGAGAGGAAATCATTTCCTCACCCTCTCCCTCCATCCCTGCACCTACATCCTGCTTCACTATTGACCAACAAGCAAAATTTAGCCCCAAATGAGCAGAGCAGGCACACAGCATCACACTCAGCAAGCACATGACCAAATCACACACAGAGTTCCCCTGCCAAGGCACTGATCACAGCATCTTTTCTTCTGAAAGCTCTCCCTGGTTTTCAGAACAGGAACACAGCTAAAACTATGTCCCTTGTGACTCTCTTCCTTTTCTGGGGATATCCTCCTCCTTCCTTTGAATGCTAACGCGCTGCCACGTTGTGTCACACACAGCAACTGTCAACACATTGTCCTCTTATAGCCCACTGTGTTCACAGTTCTGGGGCATCTGTGCATCCAACAAAACTTCTAAACCATCTCTGCATTTCCCATAAGACTTCCCTTCACAGTTGTTCAAAAAAGAAGAAAAAGGCACAGGCAGAAAACTGTGTACCAGAGCCCAGGCAATAGAAAACTGTTCTAGTCTGAAAGTATTTATTGTGAACCTTTGAATGCCACCTGAATTGTTGCATGAAAACCAAGCAGAATAAAAGTAAACTTCTAGATATGTTGCTGGAATTTCATCAGTTTCCTTAGCTCTTAAACTGTTAAAAACAAAACTGAAAAAAATACTTGCTCAGTCAAGTGATTTGCTGTGGTTAAAAAATTGCTGTTCCACTTTAACAGGCTACTTACCTGTCTCCTTTTATTCATCTCTTAGGTGTCAGAGGAACTGAAAGCACTAGGTGAAAAGAAGGGTTATGCTAAATCACAGCTTTCTCAAGTCTTCCAAACCCTTCCTAGCATGACCTGAAAAGTCTTCTCACTTCCAGAACCTCAGGCTTCTTAAGCTTTCCAGAAAGAAAAAGCCAAAGTTATGGTGACAGTATGATGTACATCTCCCATTTTCAGCTAGAAATGTAGACAACAGAATGGTCTTAATATTTGGGTCACAAACTATTTCCTACTGATAGGGTGTTTATATAAGAGAAGATGCCAGACTCAGCAACAAGAAAAACACCTTAAAATGGTAGTGGTTAGACCAGTAAACATATTCAAACTTCTGAGATTCTTTCCCCCCACACCTGTGTTCTAAAAACTCATTGATATAAAAGCATGTTTCCATTTTAAAATGCGCATTTGTTATGTGATAAAATCCCTGGTTTATGATATTAACAGCAGCAGAGCTCACTCCAAACTGAAGGCAGAAAATCAGTTTCACATAGGGAGGAATTGCTCTCACCTTTTCTATATCTTCAAACCACCAGCCTGCTGAGCTGATGCATCCTACACCACACAAGAGCATTTTGATACAGAAGAAAATAAACCAGAACCCCCAAAATCCAGGAAAATATTCCCAAAGGCATGGAGCTCAAATGCAGTAATCATTTCAATATCCAAATCATTTCAGCAATTTAAATATGGTTGCAAAGGCACAAGTCTAGAAACTGAAGAGGAACAAATAAGGATGTGTAACATTTCTTTACAGGTTCCCAAAAAACTGTGTGATAATTTAATTGGCTTCCTTACTCAGCTCTTTCCACTTCACATGGGTGCTTCTCATGCCTCTACCTCTGGCTTTTGAGTCTATTAAACTGCAGCTGTTCCAATTACTGGAAAAGAATAATTAAAAGATGGTGTTGACAGTACTGCCCTATATATGAGTCAGTTAATTAATACCATTTCTTTGACCATATATCTCAAAATATTCATACCAAAATTCATACGAAGGGAAAACAAATCTTTGCCTAAGGAGGAATCCAAAGGAAACCACTGCAGTCACATCTGCAGTCCTCTCACAGCAGCACTGAAACATTCCCCAAATACTGAAGTACAGAAAAAGACTGGCAATATGCACCTGGCAATGCTTTTACTGAAATGGCAACTTTTCTAGAAACATCAAAAGTCTTACAAAGAAATCTTACTAAATCTCACAAAGAAACAGTTTTTGAATTAATTTTTTTAAATTTCATTAAGAAATTAGCTTTAAAACAGCTAAAGTCAGTTCTGACAATAACACCTGTACTTTGACTTGTTACCTGCTATACTATCTCAGATTTTTTTTTATAACTGGGGAATAAAAAGGCCCTCAGACATCAGATGGAAGTTACAGCAGCTTTTAGAAGCAGTTGTACTGTAGACACCAAGGTGCATGTGATGGATAATAAATGGATCCATCCATAATCTCATCTCATAAATGGATCAGAGATGCTTACAAAGTAGTTACTATCAAATAAATTTAATTCTTTTAAACTGGAATGACTGCTCATGGAACAAGGAACAATCATAAAGAAGTGAGACAAACTGGGTTTGCAGCCAACCCCTCCTGCTGTCAAAATGCTGTAAGTAGTGCAGGTTCCTGTCTCTATAGCAATATGTGGGGCCCTTTCTCAAACAGGAAAAGAAATCCCCAAATCTTTAAATATTAAGCCAGTGAGGGTATCTCCTATGTGTTTAACAAGAAGTCCTACCATTTTCTATCCACTCACTCAGCATTTTTTTCCGTATAAATGAGGAAATTGCTGCAGTAACATTTTAGGATGCATAATTTCAGTGAAAATTATTATGCATAAATATACATATGCATACTCTATATATGGGATTGTTTATATAGCATGTGTGTGCATATATATATACACACATACATACACACACTATATATATAGACATACATTATTTCTATATATATTTGACAAATACACATTACCCTGCATCTGACACAGGCACTTCCCCTTCCCTTCCACACACCTCAGATAGGAGAGATTCAAATTCTCACATGATTTTCAGACTACCAAAGTAAGTATATGTTCTTCAACAAACCAAAGATGCTGAGAAGGAATCATGTTGAGAAATTAGTTTCTCCATTTCACACATTCTTCAAATGTCCATAACCCTAATGATGGTCTTTGCATCATTCATAAATTAAAAAAAAATCTTATAGTCCGGGTTTGAAATGTCTGAAATCATTCAGCAACAGCAAAGATTCAAAAAAACTCATGCCATATCCTATAAGGTCACAATCAACTATTTTTAAAACTATTTAAGTAAAATAATTTTGCTCAAATCCTACGTCAGGTTCCCAAAAACTTGCAGGAAAAGGGAGATAAGAAACGCACAAATTCAGTCCCTGCAGTATTCACACTTTAAATATTTGGAAGCATTCATTTATTAAAATATTAAAGCCTGTCTCAGGTATATTTGGTAACTACAAAAAGTCTCAGAAACATTTCTAATATTCTGAAGTGTGTGTTTCTTACCATGGAAGTGGGCTTTATTTTATGCCACTTATGGATGTCTTAGATTTTCTTGTGTGTATTCTTGAAGAGAGATTTTTCTAAAATTGAGGTAAGATTTGTCAAGATGCACTGTTAACTTAATTACAAGACACCGGTTATAATAGTAAAAAAAAAAATCAGCTTTGCTTGGATAAATTACTGTTATGTAAAATTTATTAGGTAATATAAGGTCTTGAAACACTCAGTAGGAGGTAAAACTAAAGTGAGCTAATGAAGGTTCCCAATTTTTGATCTAAGTCCATGTACTCTACTGACAGCACATCACTAGGAAGAAGTGCTTTTGAATTAGCATCAATTTATTCAGAGAACTTGGCTCATCTTCCCCAGGTGATTATATTTAATAAATCAACACAGAAAACTGAATGCACAGTCACAGCAGCCAGACTGACCCTGCTGAAGGTAATTGTCTGAAGCAACAGTTATTCTTATTAGGTCAACTGTGAACTACAAAGAATTTATTTCCAAACAACTTCTCCACAGCTGTTATAGTCTGCTGGCTGCTCAATTTATTTTAGTAAAGTATGCCTAAACACATTTACACATCAGACTCAAATGCTGTAAATATATTAAACAATTTAGTAATGGAACAGAAGCCAGGACTGAGCACCAGCCATTAACAACTTCAGTAGTTCCTGCACCACAGACAGCAAACTGCAAACTACAGGTGGCACGTGTTGGGGAATGTTTTTTGGAAATATTCTTAAAGTGGAAGTTTCTGGGCTTTTTCTTTCATTCTTGCATTATTTATATGGAATCTGTTAGTCCTCTTGCATTCTCTAAATCCTACTATCTTTATCCACTATGGTGTGTTTTTGTGGTCCTGCACACCTACAGAAAGTGACCCTGAGGAAAAGAGAAGAACTGGTATGGGGAGGCAAGAACAAAGCCTTGACCACTGCTCTTGTGCATGTCTGTAATGATTCAGTTTCATTAAAAGCCAAAAATTAAAACTTTTCCTGAACACAGGAGTTCCCACTGCACTGTCACCTGTGATGTCCCCACTGTGGACACTCCTGACACCTCCATCCAAAGGCCAGAATCCCTCAGGAACACTGACAGAGAATGAGATTGAAAAGGTTTCAAGAAAGATGCTGATGCTTCAAGTCCAGGTTGTCAGAAATCATTGTGTGCAGCCTGGGAGCCATAAAAACTGCAGCATGCATCTTCCAGGATGCCATGGCCACTGCACTGCAGCTGGCTGGATTCCTTCAAGGAGCCACAAAAGGTGCAATCAATTTAATTACCTGCCTTCAGATACCCCGAAGCATATTAGATACAAATTTTTATGAAATAGCAGTTTGATCTTAAAGTTCAGCTTGCCTTCACGGAGGGACATGTGAAAGTCTTAGGCAGCAAAAAGTTCAATTTCAAATTTGTCACTAATGTTAATTGTTTATGGCTAGTGTTAATTTCTCACATTCAGTGAGAGGAAAAAATAGTATAATTTCTCTACACTAGAAAAGGAGTTTCAGGACCACCGATCATTTTAAATAAATGCCATGAGAACAGGTGAAATTAGTACCAAAACCAGAGCAGCTAACAGGCAGTGTGGGAAAAAGAGAGTCTTGTACTAAATTTTCATTGTACAATCAATGAGTGTATTCATGACACAAAATTAGCCCCATCCTAGGGGTCATCAACATTTTAAAAACACTTGCAACTTTCAAAATGCCTAATTTGCTTACATTTAGATTTTTCTGGAAGACAAAAAACCACGATCACAAAAACAATTCTTCATATGAACTCGTCCCATTTCTGTGAAACACACCATTATGTTCTACTTCTAAATCATAAATGTCAAAACTCCTGTGTAATAATTAAATTATAGACAGAAAATTACAAACTGCTTTCATCTTTAGCAGCTCTGAGAACATAAATTTAAGGAAAATTCCACATTTCCTAGGCAAAGTTTTGAAAAATGCCAGTTACTTACTTCAAATATATTATGGTGGGCAAACATACAAGCTATTAATTCATTTCCAAAAACAGATTTAAAGTTTTAAAATATTCACTTAGCAGACTGGAAGAACTCTGCAATTGCAATGCCCCTATTTAGTGGCAATCTGGATAATTTAGGATCAAATGAGGACACGCTGCTTTGCATAAAATAATTGTACATAGCAAGAAAAGTACAAGCTGCTTTTAGAAAGGCCCATGGAAGAATGGCAATCTCACTTGCATTTTTAAAAACTATGAACTATTTAAATCAAATACTTTAAAGTCTTATGATTATAAACCTTTTTGTCATAAAACTTCAGACATCTGACTCATATTCAAAAATGCAATTCAGTGCTTTCACATTAAGAAATGTGGCCACATCCCTTTACCTGGCAAAGCCCCCTTCACAAACACAGAACAGAAAATAAATCAGTGAAGCTCAGAGGAGGAGAAGACTGCAGAGAGGTGGGTGGGAGGCTCAGCCCAGTGAAAGCCACCACCAGCACAGCTGCACCACTTCATCCCACCCACATCATCTGGTCAGGGAAAAAAGGGTCTAAATTCTGCAAATAACTCCAGGCTCCTATGCAAAACAGTCACATCCTTCTCATCTGTGCTGCTCTAGTGAATCACAGCAGGCTCAGGAGAGATCACACTGGAGAAAAAAAAATAATCAATAGAAGTGCATGGTGTAGAGGTCCTTGGGGTGAAATAGCATTGCACAGCTGTGATGCATGAAGACACAGTGCAAGAGTCAGCTAAACTAAGAAATGTCTGTATTTCAGCACCTTCTGCAGCTGCAGTAGTGTACTTCTCTACAGCTGAAGATGTCTTTTTGAAGCATACATAGAGAACACCAAGCAACCGTGATAACTTTGAGCTGGGACAAGCCCTTCATTGAAATAGTTCTAAGTAAAGCAGTTGTAATTCAGGGCTTTGTCTGCCAGAGGGAGCTGAAGGAAAGTGAAAAAATTCCATGCATCTCATTCCTTCAAAAGTTTCAGGGTTGTCCTACACGTTACAATTAAGGATTCTAACAAAAAGGGGGTTTAATGTAAATCCACCCCAGCTGTGTCTGGCACAGGGCATCCCTGCACTGACTCCACTACCAAAACCCTGCCCAGTGCCCTCACTCTAGGAGTGAGTCTCTCTACACTGAATGGAAACAATATCTCCATTTAACCTTTATTTAACTACTTTTTGATCAACACCATAGTGGAGATGACTGCTCCAGAGACAGACTAATAAGGAAAGCATCAAATGAGATGGTATCTAACAGCTCCTTGCACCAGCTTGTCAATAAATGCAGGGCAGCACTGCACGAAGACTGAGCTTCCAGTTAGAACAAGACACATATTGTCTGAAAATAGATTGTCATTAAAAGCCTCATTGGTCTTTTTTGCATACTCTTTTCACATACTGCTTCTAATACCCAATGTTGGGTACAGTTAAAAATCTCCCTGTGGTTAGAGGTGCTACCACACAAAACTATCATTTATATGTTACCATACCAATAACTTATTTTTTTATAGCACTTGCTAAAGAGCTTAAAAGAAAGGGGAATTGGTCTCATTTCACAAATTGATGAAGCAAGCTATTCAAACAATGTGTTCATGGGAAACTGGGATTCTGTAAAACAGCTCAGGGAAGAAGTTCACTGCACACATACTGGATAACCCCTTTCTTCCTCCCTGCATTTTCAGGTAAAAAACTTCCACCTTCAAAAACTTAACCTATAAAAACCTGCACACAAGGGTTTCACAATTTGAAAAAAAAAAAAAAAAGGCAGATGGGTATACCTTTAAATAACTCTTTTAAATGCTGAGGTCTAAGCTGATCCAGCTATCCTTAGATCAAAATTCCACCAGCAGCTTTAAAATCAGCGCAGTAGCATCGTGTGCATTTCTTGCAATCAGAACACTTTAGGAAAACCAGTTGTGCCACCTTCTGGTATTCACAAGAACTACACACCAAATATTTTAATACATTCCCATTTTAAATGGGAAAAAACCCCAGTACAAACAGAAAACTCACTTTATCTATGAAAACAATGAAAAATACTAGTTTTTTAAAGTTTTGGTTGATCTGTGCAACATCATAGCCAGGACTAGCTAGATTGGACTAGTTTGTACCCAGCCTTGAAGTCCTAAGGCCGTACTACCCAGGAGATGGATTTGATGGTCCCATTAACAAATTAAGTGAACAACTGACTCCAAAGTGTGTCAACTGCTACCTCACAACCCCTCCTAAGACAAACATTTAGTGATTCTCCCATCTTAGACAATCTCTGACACAGAAAGTAGTTATTTCTGACTGCAATTTTCTGCTGTAACTTGGAACTACAAAATGTAACTATATGAATTTAAAATAGAATTTGGGAGTTTGGTGTAGGAATCAAACCCAAGACCATGCTCAGTCCCTAATGTACCAACAGCAGAAAAAAGGTAAGACAGCTGAAACACAAGGACATCTATTCGCATGCTGACAAACCTCGGCAAACCTCTGCATATTCTTTCAGCTGTGTTTACTCAGGTCTCTGCAGTATGTGTCCCATGGTATAATCATTTTCTGGATCTCTAAACAAAGCAAAACTTACATTAATCAAAGCTTTACTTTGACATGTTCTTCCTAGTACAGGATATTTTACTCATTCTGAAGTTTGGCAGTTTCATTTTCTGGAGATGCTGAAATTACAATTTTGCCCACACAAGACAGAATGATAATACACAGGAGGGTATACAACACCATGAGAAATACAAAACATTATTTTCATCATAAGCAACACCATAAATCATGCTGCAAATAATATCTTACTTGCCTGAAAGATTTTACAAGAACCTTGAGATAACTAATATAACAGCAAAGTTGCCCAATAATACTTCAGGTGGATCATGAGAGTAACTCAGACCAGGCAGAATGTGACTGCAACCCCCTGAACAAAGTCTTGCTGCATATTGCACTAAGTGTTGCCAGGAAAATGCAACGCCATAATCCCACATAACTAACTGTTAAAATATTTTTTTTTAAAAACCATGCATTAACATCAGTCATGTCTGAGCTTCTCCCATCTCCCTGTGTATCTACAGATATTTAGAACTGGAACTGAGTAGATTCCTGCAATTTACTAAAGCATTTCTTCACTCACTTGGAACACCGATTCTAAATTTCAAACCCTATACTGCAAGCAGCATTGGTGTCTAGAGATCCAAAGGCAATCTCAAAGGAGCTCAGTACTTTCATGACAGTAAAATCCTTGAGAGCTGAAGCTTTGGAGGTCTTTGAACAGCCTATACTGAAAACATGAAAAGAAGGGAAGATTAATTCTGGGGACACGTGGGAAATCTCTGCTGAGACAAACATACATTACTCCAAAAGGACAGGATGCAGCAGTCAGATTAGGAAGGGAGGAAGGCAGGAAGGGAGGGCAGTAAACCAGATATTTATTCAGTAGGGTCGGTACTGAATTCAAAGCAAAATGCAGTTGGTAGCTTAAGATAAGATGAACATTTGCCACAAGAGTTTCTGTAAACACTGAAATAAAAACTGTTCAGTGAATAATAAACCTCTGCAGGGCAACCAAGAGTTACAGCAACTATGAACCCAGGAGTTTTACATAAACACTGCTACAGAAGACTTTTCTTTCTTTAGTGCTTCTCATCAAATTTCTGTGAACTTGTGTTCTGGCTCATATCCTGAATCAAGCAACAACATGCACAAACATACCTTCTTCTGAGTCTTTCACTAAAGTAGAAATATAAGTAAACTACCAACACCTTGCTGTCCAAAAAGCAGTTGCTGGGGAGAAGTTTCTAAAACATGACAAAGTTTTGCTGGATCTTGAAATAAATGTCCATTCAGGGACATTTTTTTGCTGTGGGAAAGGGGGCGTGCAGATGGCACTAATCAAAGACTGATTTATTTAAAGGAGAAGGCCTATTTGAAGACTACCAAGTATTTTAAATAATTACATGCAATAAATAGTTAAGAAGATTTTCAGAATTTTCAGTCATTCCATCAAGCACCTGTGTGTAAATAACTAAATACAGGATTTGTAGATAAGCAGCCTATTTATAATTGCGTTTTATCAACACCCTAGAACAACGCACAAGGCCCAGTGTGACTAAGCTTTTACTTCAGGGCTCTAATCTGATGAAAGTCTACAAAATCCAAAGGGCAAAAGTAAAATTAACTAAAATTATTGAGCCTTAGCCTTCTGGTGTTGAATGTACAAATTCTTTTTCACAGCAAATTCCAGCAATGTGATTCAGTTCATTTACCCTCCTCCTGAGCTCTGCATCAGTCTCTAAGCCAGTTCACTGGCTGGAGAACAAGGCCATTGCTGTTCTGCAACAGAGCTGCTCATTACCCCTGCAGCATGAACAGCAGAGAGATGGCTGCTCTCACTGCACAGCAAGCCAGCAGCATCACATAATTACTCCTCACAGCCCAAGCCTCTGCCACACCCCAGTGCAGAGCAGCAATGAAAAGGATTTCCGGCTGCCAATGACAGACCAGGGATGTCCTGGCCAGGGCCCTGAGCAAAGCCCAACACAGACAACTTGTACTTTGCTGTGTGGGCCAAGCTCTAATTATCTGAAAACAGAACTGAGCAGAGTCACATTGGTGCTCTAAATACCAGGAGACAGAACAAGAGAGGAGAAAACCTGGCTGTGGGAGCACAGAGGAACCCAGACAAAGGCAAAGATGCTGCTCTAGCCAGAGAGAGCAGCTAGACAAAGCCTGCAAACTCCTCTGCTGCAGCTCTGGTGTTCTGCTGCACTCCCACATTGCTCTGACTCACTCCAGTCACATCAATTTCAGCAACAGCAAACACAGCTTTGCTCCTTGTCCAGCTGGGCTTCGAGGGACTTGCTGACTTGTTGATACATGACCTCTGTGCTCTTTGGGACAACAGAAGCAAAATGAGATTTAACACATTCTCCTTGAATTAAGTTTCCTCCTGGATCCTTGGTTATCCACCTCCACCTACCTGGCTGTCAGCTCAGATTCAGCCACTCTGTAACAGGTGAGCTGGAGCAGAAGAATGAAAGCAGAATTCAGGAATTTGGAACAGGGTGTTTGCATGCTGGAAATGTTTGGAATCCAACATGATGGAGCTGGATGTGAAAACACAGCTTGGGAAAATGGAAGGAGATTAGCAAGATGCTCAAGTTTCAGCAATGCCATAGGAAGGTCAGGCATAAATATACACAGAATGTTGTGACAAGGCAGAAGAGCAGTAGTTATAGCTGGAGGTTTTCCATGACAGACATGGACATTTAAACGGTGCACGGTTATGTTCCATTGTTAAGTTTGCCATTATCTGCAGGAATTATATCAATGTCTGGATTTCAGAGTGTTCATTTATGGGATTGGAAGTCATCAGGCTGTACAACAGTGTTTTAAAAACTGAGCTGTTTCCCTGAACAGCCTTTGCTGGTCCTGCAGGATACCTGTATAATACCTCTGAAGATCACATGAAAACTTAATAGTTGCTTCAACTTTCATTCTCCAGGACTGAACATTAATGCAAATATAACCCAACACTTCTCATTATTACAAGATGTCCTTAACAACATTAGTAAGCTTAAGGTGCAGCTCATTAAAACAGATCAGTTTCAGATGCAAAACTGATCTCCCCATACAACGAGCACAAGCAAGACTGTTTTTCCAGCACAGTCTCCACCACTGTGTGATTATTTTCCAAGATATGACTGATTTTGCATCCAAGTGAACTGCAGCCTGAATCAGAGACATCCCAGATGTCCAATGACAATGGAATAATGGGAAATGTATTACCAAGCTGCACACAGGAACATACACAGTCAGAACACCTCTAGCATAAAAAAAGAGTGGAATGACTCATTTTTGAAACAACAGGAGTAATTTTTGAATGTTTTGTACATTATCAATTTAAGAACTATGCCGGTCTCTACCTAAAAGTAATACACACAGTTTAAATATAAGGTCACAATCAATAAATTACATGCAGACAAACAAATACCATACTCTCTCTCAAAGGGACAATGCCATACACACAATGGGAGTAGATTATTTTAGATTTAGGACTTTAAAGCACCTTATCATAAGCACAAAGTTGCTTTGGTTAAAGCCCTTCTTTTTAACTTGATGCATTCAAATAAACAGCAAACAGAGCAGGGAAACAATTACTCATAACCTACAACCACCAGTCATCAGGAGAGCAACGATAATCAGCAGACACCCACCCACCCAAGTGACAGAAGACAGAGAGAGGAAACAAAAGGAAAAGTGACAGTCAGCATGAGATTACACTACACTGCTAACAGGTGTCATCAGATGGAGAACTTTCAAAAGTCAGCTTTCCAGAAAAAACCTGCTTACAGTATGCTGAACATCCTACAAGCCAGCCAGACCTTCCAAGCAGCCAGGGCAGTTTGCAAGCTCACCTATCCCAGTAAAAGCAGCAGCTGACCTCCTTTGAATGAAATATGAACTATTTTAGATCCACACCTCTCTGCCTCCCACATGAAGTTCAAGTTGCAAACAGTTCCTGTGCAAAAGGCACTGGCTCACAAACCATACACTGAAGCTGCACTTGGACAGATGGCAGGACCCACAGCCATGTCTAGAGGAAACTGAACTGCATTTAACCCAGAAACATACCCAAACCAAAACCCAGCTTTTAAATATGAAAGAGAATGTTTCTGCTTTGAACCACTGTTCTTTCTTCATGAAAAAAAGAAAAAAACAGGAATACACTTGCGTCATGTTTCAATAAATTCATTAAGCCTGGATGTTAATTTCTAGTCACAGAAGAGGAACTTGGGTGTTTTCATCAAATATTCCATCACAAAGAAAACATTCTTGAATGTTGAAAATCTTGAAAAAAATTACAGATACTTTCTTTTAATGCAAGTTAACACTAAAGCTGCAAGTATTCACTCTACCAATTCCTAGGTCATTTTAGTGGCTGGTTGAAAATAAAGATTATTTGGAGAGCTAAAAGCATTTACAGGAGAAAAACTTTTTACTGAAGAGATTCATTCTTCCACTGAGATTAAGAAACCTTTACCCCTTAACAAGCATAATCACTGTCACACACACCATACTGAGACCAGATGTAACAAAAACCAGTGCCCAATAAATATGGTAAAAAGTTGGTCATTGCCTTAAAAAAATATTCACTGATTTTTTTTTTTAGTTCTTTATCTTCTAATTTTAATTCTGACATGAATATATTAAAAAAGGATTCACATCACAGTGCCAACATTTGCATTTTGAATGCTAAAGTATTCAAGTGCACATGCCTGGGAACAAAGGACAAAATCATGAACCTAGTGAGGACTGAAAGCACTTATCACTGCTATGAACACAGAGATGTGTTCATCTGCTAAATAAAATGAAGTACAAAAGAGTAACTTGAAGGAAATAGGACTGAGTAGGTACTGGTTTGGATTACTAGAGACTGGAAGCTTTCAGAGATGGAGAGAACGCATACATAAGAACTCTACTCTAAGGAAAGCTTTTATAATTTTCTTTTTCAGAGTTTCACATAATTATTCATTAAAGAGCCATTTTCCACACTAAGCAGAAACGTGACTGACCAAAACACTGCTAGGAGGTTGTGTGCACTCAGAGTGCAAGTCTGAAAAGTGAAACTTGAGACTGAATATGCTCAAGTCACCATAAATGCATCCAGCAGACAAAAGGCACTTGTGTGCCTGTTTTGGAAAAAAAAAATATATTGCTTCTAATCCAAGATCAAACCTATAAGGAAAACCCCCCGGAAGCAGCGAGCAGCATACCAATGAGTTTGGTCATTCTTCAAGACTGATTCAGCTGCTGCCAAAACATAACTTTAGTAATTTCAACTGTTGTCCTATGAATTATCTATTTAGACTGAGACAAAAGTACACTAAATCAGCCACTGAAACTACAGAATCTATTAAGATTTCTTCAGTCCAAACTTGCTAAAAGAAGGTTGCTTAATGTCAATACATGCCTTGGAACAGAAATAATTGAGCATTTATTCTTAAGATGAATGCTCAAAACAGTTTTATTAATCAAGTTAAATGAAAGGTTTAAGATGCCATTAGCAATCCAAAGGAAAAAAAGTGGAAGTGTTAAATGGCATTAACAGAAAATCCTAGTCATGAACGATGCCTCTTGCTGCAGCAATAGTTTCAATCACCTATAAAGGAAAATAAATCCTACCAACATACTGAAACACTCATAGCCAGGCTGTTACATTTCATACAGTGCTGAGGAAAGGCACATGATGGATCCCTGTCGCTTTCTCAGACGAACACTAAATCAAAAGTATTATTCCTGACAGGATGTCAGGATGTAAAGTTCCTTTACAAAGTAGTGTCAGAAACTGTTCTGCCAGCAGCACATTTCATTATAAACTTATGACCCCTAATCTTACCTTTTCCATGCAAGTATGATGTCCCTATTCAATTGCAAAATGCATGAAAACTAATAAAGTTATTTATATTTGAGCATGCAGCTCAAAAATTTTATACAGAAACATATTGCACTACAAAAATTTTTATTTTTCTTGTTTCTTTGAAAGAATGAACCCAGTTACTCCCACATAAATTAACCACATCAGCCAAACTACCATTATGGGCATGCAAAGTACAGCACAAGATAATATAAATAATGCTATAGCTTCTATGTTCACATTATAAAGGAACAATTATGTTTTAAGTGAGGATTTAATTTCTAGAAAAGACACTGAAATAAGGTTAGTGAAATTTCTGTTGGGTTAAGGCAATCAACTCTGCATTAAATGACTGCTGAAGTCTGTGGAGTCTATCTCCTGTTTACTATAAGAAATTTAGACTTGTGGTTTCAAAAAAGCCTACATCACAGAAAACCACAAAACAGATCAGACATTCTAAAACATAGAATCACATCGAATCACAAGTTTCCAATATCTAAAATGAAAAGATGGGAACTTTTCCCTTCGCAAGGATACACTTGTCTCATTTTTCCATCAAAAATCTCTCTTGAAAACATGTTAAGAACCAAATTACTTTCTAATTAAAACCAATATTAAGTCATTTTTGTCACCACAAAGCATTCCAGACAATGAAGATATTCTGTATTACAAAAAAGGGGAAAAAAACCTACTGAACTTTACTCATTTTTCTCTTTGCCAACAAAGCATCAAGAATTGAAATTCAAAAGCTGAAGTAGGTTTTCAGACATTTTAATATTATAAAGCCTTGGGTTAAAGTGACAGTATTTATATCAAAATAATCTTCTCATTTCTTCTCTTCTGCCCACATGCTACCTCGAGTTTTGGGCAGATCTTTATTTATGCCTTTTATCTTGCCTGCAGCAGTACATCACTAGGGACGTGCAGTTTTGCCTGACTGGTAATTTGTTTGCTGGGAGCACTAAAGAAAGAGAGTTTTGTTTGCAGGATCCTGTCCCTTGGCATGAAAGTGAAGACATAGGAAATATGAAGGGTGCTGTTTCTCTAAAAAACTCACATATTCAGTTCAGCAAAAGCCTTAAATAAATGCAGTTACATTGCTAAATTATTTTTATCAATTTATGTCATCAGTTAGGGTAAGACATCTTCTAGAAGTGTGTTCTGCAGGTGTAAAGAATTACTGACAAATAGACAACCATTTTCCACAATTTTTTCTACAACATCTGCAAGATGCAGCCTTTTCTGCCTTATTGTCTAGTCAGGTAAAATCCATCTTTCACAAAATTAAATTGTTCTGGCTTCTGACAAGCCCTACATTTCCTAATCTTTGAAACTACTCAAGCGTCTTCCTGCCTTGTCTCTTCAGCCATATTAATTTACTACAACACATCCATCCAAAACTCCTGCTTCTCTCACTACATCCAGCATGAAAAGCTGCTTTCTGATGCCCTACAGGGCTCAGCTTTGCTGGTTTTGCAGCAATTTTTCCCCTCAATTAGATCACCCTTTGGCAATGCAGCCAGCAAACACTTCTGTGCTCTCTGCCATGGGACCCCTAACACACCAAAAAAGAAGAAGCAACAATAATTTCTCCTTCAAAACACCAAGTGGCAATGGCAATGGCACTCAGCAGTCAGTGATGATTTATGGCAACTATCCCTGCTTAGGCACTGGAGTAGATTTTGCACAGATCCCCAGACAACCCACAAGCTCTTACAGCAAGAATTGGGAGCTCCAGGCTGGCACAGCACAGGCACAGCTTTAGAAGTGCAATTAAGCAGCAATTGTTAAGGTAACACTTTGCATCTTGCAATCCCATTACAAAAACCTTGGTCATTTCTGATCAAAAGCCACTAAAACTAACCATGACTGAGGGGTGCAAGCTGACTGCAGAGCTCTCTGCTAGCACAGCAACAGCAGAGACTCAGCCTTCCCATCACAGGATATTCTGATCCAGCTGCAAACACCCACATGCAACATCTGTTGAGTCAGGGCTGCTTAGGAGCAAGGATTAAAGAGGGCATCAGACAACATTTTGAAAAATATTCCCCATGGATTTTTCTCTTTAACTGAAAATACTACGACACTGTTCCTTCTCACAAAAAGAAAAAAAAAGATCAACAACAAAACTGTTCTGTTTGGCTCCTTGAAGCAAAAGCAATTTTTAATAAGTTGTGCAAAACTGTCCAAAGGCCAAATTTTAAGGAAGCTTTGTTAATAAAAAAACCCAACACACTTCATATTGCACTGAAGAGTTCACCAAAATTCAGCTGTAGGCAAAGTCAGCATGTGTTGGATCAGTTCAGACTTCCTGAAATGCCATTTACAAGCAGTGAATTTCAGGTAAGCCACATACACTAAAAATGAAGTGAGACTCATGGGACAGGATTCACTACAATGAACTCCATCATACAAAACCATATTTAAAATCAGTGCAAGTAATTCTTGTTTTATGTAAACCATTCTACTGCAAAATTAGCTCATACAGCACACAGAACACTGCTAAAGCAGCATAAACACCTGGCTTGTGAAAAATGCACTCTGGCAAGCAGGAGAAACCCAGCAAAGGACACATTACCAATGTGCAGAGAGTAAAGCTCCAAAAGATCTATTGCTTTGCCCTCACCATCCTAAAACACTTCCCAAAACAACTCAGAAGGACACCTGTACCAAATCAGAATACAAACTGCTTCACTGCACAGCCACTGCAACCTTTAATAAGACATTGTACAGCAGCAAAATAAACCTCTTGTGCTGTTACTTGGAGAAAGCAAAACCCTTCCACAGCCTTAATGAAATCTAATCTATAATCTCAAAACCATTGAGCAATTTCAATCCCTGCATAACATTTGCAGGAACACAACTGTGCTTCTGTGCTCCCAAGCTGCACAGGATTATTTCACTGCCTAAGTACACTGGCATCTTGGCTCTCAAGTCAGTCCCTGTCTTGGCAGATAGGGGCCAATTCCTATATTGAGCTCCAAGAGGGACAAGTCTGACAATACCAGAGTCATTGTATAACTTCAGCACAAACAGAGTTGCATTTTACAGAAAGATTTATGTAACTTAAGTTTAAAAGCAGATCTGTCTGTTAAGACATTCAGGGAGATATAGGACAAAGCATAGCTGGAACACGCTTTTAGAGAAATTTTAATCCACTATCTCATGTCTGCCACAAGTCACCTGAGGGCCCTCCCTTTGTACATTACTTCTAAAGTTGATCTGCTCCAAATGAGCTTTTCTGTCCATTTTCATGGCCTAGAAGATGACACTGCTTCCACACCCCTGCCTGCTGCAGCCTCAGACAGAGCAGGGACAGAAACTCTTCCCACCAACACCTCCCCTCAAATGGGGCAAGCACAGAAACCCCCATTCCTACAGGCAGCCCATGACCTCGGTCAGGGCTCCCTGAAAGGACAGCCTTTAACCACTGCACTCAACATAAAGTGGCAGAAAACAGAATTTTTACAATGCTGAGGTATGTGTATTAAAATAGTGTCTTAAATGAAATATTCTTCTGAATTTTAAGTCAGATGATCAATGATCAACTTTTTCATACCCGGATTTGCATAATGAACCAAATTTAAACTCACATATCTATGGTGAAATTAATCAAATTATTATTAGCTGGCCCAAAAGTATCTAATCAATTTATAAGTGCTCTTAAAATGTGAACTTAAAGATTTCCCATCTCTCAGTATTCTGTAAAGGACTTTCATCTGCACTTTCCAACCCTCATAAAGCCTTTCCCTGATATAAGTCACCTGTGGCTACAACTTATTAAAGCTCATTCATCATCACCTACACTTAATAAACCCACAGTGATGAAATAAACTCTGCTGACAAAAGGTTGATTAGATAAGCATTGCATGTAAGAAAAAAACTGTACAGAAGAAATCCAGCAAAGTGAAAGAAAAACCTGGATTGTCTCCACAAAGACAACAGGACCATGACATTTGGATCCCACTTTTCCTCACTACCAAGTGAAAAAAATCCTGCTATGAAACCAGCTGCTGACTGTCAATTATTTTAAGAGCATAAAGTTTTATGTGGTTACAGAGAGGAAAGGCCAACAGAACACATTAATCAACCCATTCATGAGGAAACTGAATAGCTTGGATACAGCATGTCCCTTCAGTGCCCAGCTTGTCACATACAGTCCCTGATCTAGTGACTACCAAGGGCACAGCTCAAACACCTTCTACTGTTGCCCAAATTAGACTCACTCAGACATGGGCAGAAGTCAAGCAGAACACGGCACCCTCATTCAGCCTGTCCAGAAATAACCAGCATTGGGAATGCTGTGCATCTCTGCATTTTGGTTGAACTCATGTTAAATATTATCCACTTTAGAATCCCACTCAAGAATTGATATTTCTGAAGTTTATTAATTTACGAATCAATATTACATAGAAAATGAAAAAGCTTTTATTGGGTATTTGTTCTTCGTTAGCTAAGTTACTTTTAAACTTAATGGACTAAGTTGCAGTGTATATTTCAAGTCCTTTAAAACCTTTGAGCATTCAAAAGGCGAAATGTTTTTCAATTTTCCACCAGAAATTCTACACATCAAGTACACAGTAATAACAACAAAAAGAACAACGGTAACAGGAAAAAAACAATTTCCTTTATCTAGTCCACAAACTTGATAAATACTTCTCAAGATATTACAGCATAAAGGTTGAAGGCAAGGTTAGGATCAGGCAGAACTGGCAAAGGAACCCATTCCTTCAGCTCCATCCTGCACCAAAAATTAAATTAAATCCTCAACTTATCCCATTATATTTTACACACATTCACCCTTGCAGTAATGCATTAGACCTAATGGAACTGTCCACAAAGATATTACCTGTTATTGCAGCTACCAATGCTGACACAGAGTATTAATGTAGGGAAATCCCAAAACACTCTTCATGGTGGGTGTCATTAGCTGTGAGCCTCATCCACTCAAGCATCAGAGCACAACCTGACCCAGCCCAGTGCTGAAGACCATGAAAAGCTGACTGCTGTGCAACTGAAAGGTCCTAACAGCAACCATCTGTACAAATCAAATGCTAGCCACACAAAATAACTGCTGCCATTTTACAGAAAGTCTTTTCTGAAAATGACCTCTTCTGAAAATATAGTCAGCATCTGTAAATAAGCTCCAGGAAAAATGTATGTATTACCAAATTACTGTAGCATCACCATAAGAACACTTCAAGGTATAAAGACTGATACTTGGAACATTTATACCTACACTTCTTGTTCAATTAAAAAAAATCAAGGTCCAATTTTATTAAGCAGATAATATTAAGAGATTTTTTTAAATAATGAAGTAATGAAGAATATTGCATATTATCATTGCTACTCAGCCAACTGCAGCTAAAACTTCACAGACTTTGTCCACAAGAGATCTCAACACAACAGAGTAAATCAAATCAACACTATCTCCTGGGTAAGTCAGCTGGATCAGGACAAGGATTTCTCCTGCTGCTTCATAAAGAATCCAGCATCTGGCCAGGAGATTGTTATGAAAAAATCCTCACACAGCCTCCCTGAACCAGCAAGCAGAGCCTGGAAGAAGCCAAGGGAAAGATGACTACAAGCCAACATTTTCTTTAAGCTGATTTTCTCTTGAGTGAAAGCAAGACAGACTTTCAAATCAGGCACTTATGCAGATGCTAAACCAGAATGAGGACATTAAGCAATAGTGACTTTTTTTAATTAGTTACTTACAAATCACAAAACAGTATCTAAGAAAATATCCAAAAGTCTCCAGGAAGAGGGAAGTCTAAAAACCATTTAACCTTTCTCTTAGATCCAGGTAACAAGAAAGGCAAGTCACGTCTAGGAACCCAAACTGGTTCCTACCTAGCAGTTGAAGCAATTACAAGTCTGTTGTAATAAAAGGATTTTTCTTCAAGAAAAGAACAAAGAAAAAAAAATTCACTGTGTAGCTTTAATGCTATAAACATAGGAAAACTTAGAAATCAAGGTGCCTGAGGTTAAGAGCAGTTCTTCTAACTTGAGCTCTTCCTTGCCAAGAAAAGCACTGAAGTTGTCCACAAAGGCACTATTCTCCTAGATAATTATCATTAGAACAAAGCAGCAGCTCCAGAGTATCAAAGTTTATGGTTTAAAAGAAAACACTCAAGAACACATTACTCATATTATACTTACACACAAAAAAAAAAAGAAGCACAAAGACTATCACGGAAAATCCTAAAATAACATGCTGCTTTAATTCACAACTGTTACTGGAAATCTGGCAAAAAAAAGGAAACACTGGGACTAATTACTCCAAAGGAATGCTGGCTGAGGAGCTGAGCACTAAAAGCACAGCATTTTTATGGAATCCATCTGAAAAATAAGACATTGCATCACCTAATTGTGCTCTCTAAAAACGACCTTGTCTCCACAAAAGCAAATCCCTTAAATACTTATTTAGGTACAGTTATACTCCATCACAGAGGTTCTTTCTTCCCTGTAATATTTTAGCAGTGTGGTTTAGCTGCTTGATCCCAGAATATTGTTGTTTATTCCAGCAGAAAAGAACTGAAAACTTTCAGGAAAGCTTCTACTGACTGCTATTATTCCCATCATCTTTACAGCAGATATAGCAGACATGCAACCCAAAACTGGACAAGGACAATAAAATGTCAAGAACCTGACATGCAGAATAAGCTTCTGTAAGTAACAAGTTAACCCTGCTAGAGGTTCCCCATGCCCACCATGTCAGGGGTTTTACTGCAGTCTAGAACACTTTCAGCAGCCAACAGTAAAAGCCTTTGGTAGACTGAGTACTACAGACAAGTGAAGCATTGTGGTTAATCCCTTATGAAACCATACATGGCTCTGTCCTCCAGCTCTCTCCTTCAACAATGAGCTTTGTCTATGGTTCCCATGAAGGGCTTTACACTCACAGCTTCCCAGACTCAAATGAAACTTTTAGACAAATGGCACAGTTATTCTAAGTTAGAGAATTAAAAAAAAAATAATTCCCACATTAGCATTTTGGGCTTTTTAGAAAACACACATCAGTTACTCACAAAGAGTCTCTCCACATCATCTCTGACAAGCGGAAATATCTCCTCTGTTCTTCATGCACCTGTAGTCAAACAGAAAAGAACTGAAGCAGAGTCACAGACAGACATCCCCAAATAGCACCTGGCTCTCTGATCCCATGGATTTTCACAAAATGAACCAAGATTTGTTCCAAACATTCATGCACAATCTGTTTCCCCATTTCACTTACTTTCTCTGGTAAAATTACAGAGATGAAGGAGCACAAAAGCAAGAAAAGTGTTTCCTGTTTGCGTGCATTAGGCTGCTCTTTGCTGTGGAAACAAGGATGAATTATGAAAACTAATCAAGTGAACAGAGAGCACATGCCCTAGATTTTTCAAATAATCTCTTGGTTTAACCCAGTTGTTCCTGAGCCTGCCTATCCCATGAACAATTTACTAAAATGGAAGCTGTGACTCAATAAGCCACCTTTTAAGGGAGAGAGAAACGGCTCAAATTATTTATAAGCAAGACGTAATCACATTAATTTGTATAGAAGAGGCCAAAATCTTAATGACTTCCATTTCTAAGATCTAATACAGCTGATAAACAAACTCCTCCTTTTTTTTTCTTTTTATGTCTCAGGAGTGTGTATCTTACAGCCTTTAACCAAAATGAAAGACTACAGACTATATTCTGGCTTGTGAAATCATACCTCCACTTGAAGGGACAGTGAAAAAGTTGTAACACTTCTATTTGTTGACACTTATTAGCAAACTTTGCAAAATATAAACTAGGCAATACCCCTGAAAAGAGCCACACTTCAGATTTTCAGTCTTTTATACATTTTACATTTATAAACATAACTGAATGATAAAAACTTAGCAGCAATATGCACTGGGTATTTCTTTAAAGCAATTTGCTATTAATTCATAGCCCAAAGAAGAAATTTCTTTTTCTTAGTCAATACTTTAAAAATACAGAAGCAAATTTTTAGATAAGGTCACAGTGGCAGCTTATATATAACAGAAAATAAAAGCTTCTGCAAATCATCCTCTCCCCTTCAAGTGCTCTATACCATGACAAATAAAATTTTGACTTCAGAGAGTAGACACAAGCTCTCCTAATTTAAGAGCCTGTCTAAAATCTTATTTTGCTAAAGCAGACTGAGACATTTAGTGGAAGGAGATAGCACACAGTATTTGTAAGCATGAATTATAAATTCAGTGTATGCTTTGCAATACTTTAAACATGCCACAACTGAGACAGCATCAAACAGAATTGTTTAATAGCAGCTAACTTGCCCACTCCCTCCCACTGACACTACAGCAGCTGGCAGAATAAAGTGGTTCTTGATGTTGTTACACCTCAGGACATCCTCTTGTTTCAAACAAACTTTAGGTTCTCTTCTTTTAAACAAGTCAGCTGAGTGAATGGGATGGATTTTATCCATCCTCCATTACAAAACTAGCACTCAAAAAGTGCCACATCACCTGAGCTGTTCTGCTACCATCATTACTCCATTATTTGTGAAGTCCTGTGTGATGTGTAGTGTGGTTCCTGCAATTAGGATGGGTGCTTAAGTCTCAGTCCTTGTTTTACCAACCTGTGGACACTACACAGGCTTCTCTAATGAAAGCTTTACACAACAGTAGGAAGGGATCAAAAAAATTCCATGCTGAAATAGAATTTTTCATACCCAGAAAAATTTCAGTCAACTTTCATCTTTAGCAATAGAGCTTCTATCATCCTCAGTGTTGATTCTACATTCCCAGCATGCAAATATCAGAAATTCACACCTCTGCTTATACCTCTGCCAGAGAAAGGACAAATCTGATCACCAGCACAAACCTGCATGCCCCTGTCAGGAGCTGAATTTCTCACTAGTGTGCAAGGTCCTGAGGTCTCTGGTTTGCACTTGTAGTTGCTGTTATATTTTGCCATCATTCTTTCAGAAATGCCAAAAGTAGTACATTTATTAATGAATAAGGATTCATTTCCTATATAAACCATTACATTTGTTCTAACCATCTTCAGCCTGAATACAGGAAGACCATTTAAAAGAGGTGTGGTTGAGACCCATGTAAAATTGTTGAGCATTCCTGAGAAGTATAAACTGTTTCTACTTCCAACTCCATAAAGCAAACACACTACATGCATTGTTGTATGCCACTGAATGCAACTCATGTGGTGGGTACCCTGTGAAACTTATTTTTACACCTGTAATTCATCTGTCAGGAAGCTCTAGATTATTCATGGTAGATAGTGCACACTGCTTATGTAGGTTACTTGTATCGGTTACAGCCAGCTCTTCAGAAACAACAGCAGAGGAGTGACACAAGGCATGCCAAGGAGTGACAAAGTGTGCAGGGCACAGCCTAGGAAGCCACTGAATGAACAAGCCCACACTTCCTCGGGGGCAAATGTGAGCATCCAGGGAATGTGAGAAACACCTGTCAGGTCAGAGGCCAGACCTCAGCAAACATCATTCCTACAGCAGGCAAGTTGGCTTTAAATGAGTCTCAGAAATCACACAGCAGATGCTGCAACTGAGCCTGACCTACAGTGGTAACACAGTCCTTCCTCCAGCACAGCAGACAACCTGAATCAAAGCTAACAAAACACAACTGCTGAAAAGCAGAGTGCTGGAGAAATGCACGGAGCAAGAGGTCGAATTCTCCCTTGGGAGCACTACTGAGGGCCACAGCCCCAAGCTACTTGGTTTCACCCAACCTTGCCTACCTTGTGACCCAGCTGCACAAGCCACCAGCAAACAGCTGTGAGGGACAAGCAGAGCCAGCACAGCCAGTGCTGTCCCACCAGAGAGACAGGGAGATGCTGCTCTCCAGGGCAGCTGCAAATCCCCAGCACCCACTGGGCAAAGACAGAAGGAAGCAGCACTGTCCCTTCCAGCAGCAACTGATTCAATCTGACATTGAACTGTGCTCTTAAAAGAATGGTTTTAATCTCTATATAAGTAATAGTAGGAGAATCTCTCTCTAAATACAGAGAAGACATACCTAAAAAAGCATTATCATCTTAGAAGTCAGATGCAGACTATCCTGATGTAGGCAGTTTTCAGCATGGACTTCGTACACGTTTCTGGAGAATAGCACAGCCTCCCAGTTTTTATAACAGGCATCAGAGTAGTATTACTCAAGAGCAGCACTACCCTATATCGACTACCACCTGATAATCATTACCAAGTAGAATAATTTACTGACTTCCACCCATAAACCAGAAGTACATAAGTACTTAAACATTTTCTATAAAAATCCAGTCCAGACACAAAAGCAACCCCATATTATAGACTACAGAAAATATAACTGAAGCTACCAATTAGCTTCAGTCAAAGTGCTGCATTTTGAAAAACTCAGTGTCATTAATTTGAAGCCAACAGTCAAAATACAACTCTAGGCAGCAGAACAGATCTTATCCTAATGGAAATTTTGCAATTGTGAAGAAGTCTTACCCACCAAAAGCAGTGCTACCATGCTTGTCAACTGCAGTTACAGAATGGCCTTCATTAATGTACTTTAAAAATATATTTGATAAAAATTTTACTCAACATATTCTAGAAACACAAAATAAAACAAGCTTCAGCATGCTCACACAAGCTTAGAAGTCTTCAGTAATTCTTCAAGTATTAAAAAACCCAAGCTTCTTGGTATAGTATTTCACTCACACAGGAAGAGAAAACAGTTCCCTGAAGCAGACCCAGTCATTAATACACCACATATAAATGGCACCTAAGTGAAACACCTGAAGTTTAAAATGGCACCATAGGCAAGAAGAAAGTGCTGTTTTATACTGAATAGCTGTGCTAAGCCTGGCAGACCTAGGTTGGATGCCCTTATATTACACTCTCAACACTGGGAGCTTCAGCAATTACAGCACAGTATAATCCTGTCCCAAGGAATGAATGGACTTCTGTCCACTCCCTTGAGCCCTAAGCAGATCAACTTCCCACACAGCAATCCCAGCCTGGGACCAAAGAGAGGGGGACAAGGAACAGGCTGCAGATGACACACTGCAGTGACAGTGAGTCTAATATGCCAGCACAGGGAGGGAACAAGGATGGAGCAGGGACCAGTGCCCCAAAACACAAGAAAGCAAGTGCAAGACAAGCCAGCTCCTGTGAGAGCCACAATGACCTGACAGGTCAGTGACTCACCCGGGTCTAGCTCTGCTCCTGGACAGCAGCACTGCTCTGTCTCTTCTGCCCTTGCCTCAAACATCTGCACCCCCTTGTCATCCCCAGCTGCAGATCCAAGCATTGTTCAGAGCTGTCAGCATTGTCCAGATGATCTGTCAGTGGCAGCTGCCCAAAATGCTGTCGTCTTCGCACTGCTGCTCCTACGGGCAGAGCAGGCCCCTACCAGTGACAGTGCCCACAACTCCTGCTGTCTGCTGTGTCCAGACAACAAGGCAGCTTCCATGCCACCCCTCTCCTAAAGGTAATGTGAGCTTCTGCCTCCATGCTTATAACTGGAGGAAGGTTTTCAATCATTATCTCTCAAGAGTGCTGACAGTACAAAGTTAGGAGTCTTACCCTCCATGGATTGCTTCCATTCTCCAGGAGCTCTGTTCTGGACAGTCTGTGTCACAGATTTAGAGGCACCAACTGCCACCAACTACTCTGGAAGGGTTAATGAAAAGGCCAGTTGCCATCAGACTGGAAACAAGTGATAAAAGCAGGAAGTAAAAGAGAAGCTGTGAAGCCTCCTGGTAAAACAAAGCACACACACTTCAGCAGACTGAAATCTTCCAGCCTTCACAAGTGACTCCCAGATAGCCAGTATACATTACCTGGCAATAAAAGCAAAAAGAGCTCAGAATATTAAACCCCATTTTCCCATTTTCTGCTGTAAATAAACCTTTTGGCACCCTCTCCTACATCACATACCAGAGTATCAGAACCACCTGCATCACTGAGAAATTGAATCCTTGGTATTTCCTTATGGCTACCATTCAAGGATCCTTATGACAAGGCACCTTGGAATCACTTTCCACTTAACTCCAAGCCTTCCCTCCTGCTGTTACTTCCATCAACAATGTCCTTTACCGGGAGGCTTCTCCTAATCTACATATGCAAATAAAGGCCTCAGAAAAATGCTCCTAGATGAAGTTAGACCGTATGATTTCCAATAGCAATCACTGTCAGCAAGCTTCCTAATTGTGCAGTGCTGTTATGGGCAAAGGTGGAAGCTCAGGGAACACCAGGCTGCAGATAACTCAGAAGCATCAGTGTGCCTTTATTGTCTTTGTAAAGCTGTTCTGAGCCGAGCTTGAAATGGCACAAACACTGAACTGACTTGTGCACACTCTTGCACACCTGCTCACACTCATGCACACCCACTCACACTCTTTCACACCCACCCATTCTTGCACACTACTCACACTCATGCACACTCTCGCACACTACTCACACTCGCTCACACTCTTGCACACCTGCTCACACTCATGCACACTCCCTGCTTTATCCTAAGCCTCACAAATGACATGAGAGCTGAGTCAGATGCACTTCACCTGTTGGTCATTCAGCTTTAGTTAGTGGCACATGGATGTTTTCTAACACAATAGCTTTAAAAGCAAAATGAGATTTGGATTTCTGATGATACTTGTGCTAGAAATGGACATTAAGAACTTCTCAAACACAAGGATCTACAACAACAGTCCAGCTTTTTTGGCTCAAATAACCACCTTGAAGGAAAGACCAGAAGAGAAGCCACACAATCTTTAGGTAACTGATTAGCAGGTAACAAAAAAACCCAGGATCATTCTAGATGTCCCAACCTCTCAAACAGTAAATTTGCTAAATAAGACAGTTCAAAACGAAGCAATGCTTTACCTCTGAGCAGCACAGCTTAAATTGTTAGCTCAGTCAATCTACAATCAGAAAAAGTAAACTGAAGCTTTAGCTGCATTCTGGAAAAATTTCAAAGCTATTTAATATTCTACAAATATATACATTTATCTTCTTCAGGTAAGCTGAACAAACTTCTCAGAAAGCCAAAAGTAATCAGTCTTGGCAGAATCTGCTTGGAGTGACATACCCTACTTTGTACAAAGCACTAAGCTTCCTGTGTCTTTATCAGCTCTGCTAATAAAGAACGTAAAGGCTCTGTGATTTGATCTACAAGAATTTAACAATAATAGTTTGTTCATCAAATGAGAGTGCTGATATTTTCAAGATGTTCACAGTGCCTGACATCTCAAGGATGTAAACCAGCTTTTGAAACCCTTGGAGAAAAACTGCTCCCACAAAAGAATTAAACATGACATGGTCAGAGTCCTACAAAAGAAAATAAAATAATTTTTCATTTTAACATTTGCATGTTAAGTATTTACAGAACTGTGAAGAGTTTAGATTACAGGAGTTTTCAAGAGATATACATTTTCAATGGACTAGATCCAAATTATTATATGTAACAATACAAAAGCCTTCTAATTTCTGTCCCAGTGAAGGCTGACAAATTGTGTAGGTTTTCTGCAGACACTGTTGATACTTTACAAATATATTACTCACCCACACAGTCTCTCAAGTAATCTATTTTGTACCAGGAAAATTAATTAGAATAATTTTCAATTAGTTAATTTAAGGATGTCTACTGCAACATCTGGAAATTGCTATGTAAAGAATACAGAGCATGTACATACATGAATATTTACACATCCTTCAAGCTAGGAAGTCTCAGGATACCAACAACACAAAAATATCAGAATATTTTGATCAACACTCAAGAATATCTTCAAAGCTATCTTGCTTTTTTGGCTACACAAACTATTTAATCAACCTCTGTTACACACTAAGTTTCATATAAGAAAAGCACCACACAAAAGTGGGACAGGAAAGCTCAGACTGGAGACCTAATCAGCCAGGCTACCTGTCCAACAGCAGTCAATTCAGGAGCAGTGGCAGTGAAAGGACACTGCCTTCTGGCAGCTTCTCTCTGTCAGGGTTTTAGGGACTTCCTCCCACAAACTGCATCTGGAATTCAGCCTTGAGCACTTCAAAATCCACTTTTTTTCCTTCCACTAATTTATCTAATCACATTTCAATCTAATTTGCACTCAAGGTATCCCATTACAATGGAGTCTTGATATAATTATACACTGGGTAACAATGGAGTCTCACAATATAATTGCACATTACAGGAAAGCATCCTTCAGCTACCACCTCAATAATTTCTTAATGCACCACCCCTAGCAGCTTCCCACCTTCAATGCCATACTGACTGCAGAGACTTCCCCACCTCATAATACTTTTTTAGGCATATATTCTCTGTATTTAGAGTAATAATGCACAGCTTCCCAAAGAATGCTCCCCTGCTGGTCCAACCCTCTGATCCACTGTGCTACCTCTTTACTGCCTGGAAAGCTGGGAGCACCTCCACACCAGCTGCACAGTATGTGCCTGGTTGTGTAAATTGAACAGAAATGGTTTCACTGGGGTTTAGTCACTAAAAGAAAATTATTTGCATACATAAGTTATCTCAACTTTCTTACTGTTCATGGCAGGATCCCAGGGCAATGTTCCGCCATTCCCAAGCAGTCCAGGTTAATTTTGACATCTAGAACAAGGTTTGGGAAGAGAAAAAAATTGTCACACACGTTTGCACACTATTATTCACTGTAGATGTTATTTTAAAGAACTGCAGGGTAGAGCATCTCCAACAGAGTTAACTATTGGCTTCTGCAGCCCTTTGAGCTCTGTCTCTAGTGTGAGTGGAAAATTGGATAGCCCTGCTTCTTGCCTGAAGGGAAAGTTCACATAACTCACTAAAAATCTGTGGCATCCTGCTCTTTTCCATGTGTATGGAATATTTCATGCAGAATCCCACAAGATCACAGCTCCACATAAAAATCTATTTCAACAGTAGCACAGAAGAAAAAAAGTCAGCTCTTATTTTTGCATTGAAGCTCCTGAGGCAGACACTGTTTCAGAATCACAGCCACCACTTCATGTCAATCACAAAGTGCACACAAGCCACAGGAGGTACAGAAGTCCTAACAGAAGTAATACCTTGCACCATGATCCCAAGCCAAGCCCCCTTCTCACAAATTCCCCCCAGCAGCTGCTACCACAGCAGGAAGCTCTGGCTGGGCTTGCACAGAGAGCACCAGTCACAGCGGAGTTGAAATAGCACAAAGTTACAGTGAAAAGTCATCTTACAGCCATGAACAATGGGATAGAGGGATTTAGGAGACAGTGCACTTCTTTTTAATGCTGAAAATATAGCATAACCAATTTGAAAGGAGAACAGCAGACAGTTACCCCAAAACACAAGCAGCAATCAGCAGTGCTGTTATGTACACTGGCAATATTTTTTTTAATTCATTCTAACATAAAGCAGAGCGAAGAAATGCTGGCAATAATGCTGCTGGCTCTCATTTCCTCTGCATTTCCTCTCAGAAAAGAAAAAAACAAAAACATTGCACTTGGCAACCCATATTCTCACACCGTTAGCACCAGACAGTGAGGGTCACTTCTATAATTCAATGAATGAACAGTGTTTTTTTCAAATACAAGCCCTTGCCAATCAAATTATTTATCCAGTTAAAACAATAAAGCAATGCTAACAACAAAATCACTAAGAAAGTGTGAGTTAACCAATAATAATGGATCAGAAGCACTATGGGACATTTATACTTCTTAACCAAAACAAAGGGTTTACCTGAAGATAAAGGGCTATGGCAATCTTATTTTATGAAGCTTTTGATACTCCTCCTTAAAATGTGTCAAATTATATTGCTTTCATATATGCACAGCTATGGATGGCAGCAATCAGAATGACTCAAGTTCCAGAAGTAAAATGCCACTGTGTCAGAAATGGCACACACAATTCACCAGGAAGCCCCTCACACAGTTTGTTTTGGTGAAGAAGGCCAGAAAGCCATGAAGTTACAAAGTAGTTTTTGGTGGTTTCTTACTCCCTTTAATACCACGAGTAAGATCCAGCTCCTCCCATGCCCTATGAGCACATTTTGCCCAACCTGCAGGGTGGCAGAGCCGTGTCAGGCTGCCCCAGTGACACACACGAGCATCACTGCAGGGCCTTGTGAAAGGCTCTTAGTAATGAAAATCTCAGACAATGTCAGACTTGTTAGACACATCTGGGATGGCACTGAAACAATAAAGTCAATACAAAGACAGCATTTTCTCCTCTGACCCATTCATTTTTTCCTCCCCCCATTTGTTTTTCTGCCATTATTTATTCCTGACTCCTTGTTTAGGACTATGAAGTGTTGTCATGCAACCTCCTACCTTGCACATTCACGTTTTCCAGCCCAAGTCCCTCCTACCATCAATTTTACTAATGAATAAACAATCTGAACTAGTAGTGGGAGCTGGTTTCAACCAAAACATGGACTCTTCTGTACACACATGGGGAAGACAAGGCACTGCTGCACAGCAGCCCCACACCACATGCCCTGGCACCAGGCAGCACCACCACAAGGGTGCCAGCACTGCCATCCCCTGGTTCCACATGAAATCTGTCTAAATTTAATCACTTCTTTCACTCCACACCAGCAGATCATTACAGCCTAACCAGAAAACACACACATCCCCCATGAGGATGATGAAGTGGAATTTTCTTATTTCAGCTGTAATCACAGGGTTATTTGCAGGGACAAACCACATTTCTGCCTCCAAGCAGCCCTTGGGCTTGTGAACCTCTGCCCTAGGTTTGGATCTCCTCCTCTAGGAACAGCTGTGCCATGGAAGAGCTCAGCACCCTTGGCTGCTTGTCCCTGCTCTCTGCCATAAGGCTCCAGCTGAGCTGCTCTTAAGTACTTTCTAACCTATTTACTCAGGATCAACCAATACAAAGAGTGATTATTTAGGCTGTTAAAACCACTCCAGCTTATTTTGGTTGACATTCTGCAGAAGAGCTCACATAAATGTTTAAGCTGCCAGAGGTAAGGTTTACAACCCCCTTACTGAAATATTTTCTGCTCCTACAAACTAGGAATGGTATCCAACAGCAAGAGAAAGCCAGCAGCAGACAAGAAATCCCTGCTGTCATCCCAAAAGAAGCCAGGGCATTTGGCACACTCATCATCACTGAAGAAATCAATTTTAAGAGGAGGACAAGTCCATTGTACATCTGCTCAGCCCTTTCTCTCAAAAAAGACATAACTTGGAGCTGCATGAGCCAGGAGAGCCATGTAAGCACCTACAATAACAATTAACACAAACCCCTGCCCTTAAAGGAAGGCAAGACATGCTGGTAAAAGTCCACCACAGGCTACAAGAAAGAGGAAACTGTCACCACCACAGGCTGGACTACTTGCTTACTAAGATGTTACCAACAGTTGTAACTGTTCCGTTATACAGTCATACCCAACCCTACCCACTGCCACCAAACACCAGAAGAATAACCGGTGGAAGAAAGACTACATCAGCATAGCAGGATTTGGGAAAGGAACAGAAAGTGCCTTTTTGTTCTGCACATGGGAGGGGCTATCATAACAAGGTCTTGGTGCATCACTCTGGCTCTTAATTATCATCAGGTATGCACACCAGCTAGAACACCATGAAAAAAAAAAAGATAAGGAATTGCAGTAGGAACACAAAATCTCAGAGTCCTGATCTTCTTGCTAAAGGGAACTGCTAGGGGGGTTGTACCATGGTTCATTTAGAGTCTCCCAGCAAACTCCTCCACATATCAAAATTTACATTAAGACAAGGTACTAGAGCATCTCTGAAAAGTATTTGCAAAGATACAGCCAGGCTCTCTTGTAGCAAGAGATACCACCAACATCACTGAGATAAATGATGAGTTTGCAACACTTCTACCAACCCCAAGACAGGTGATAACATGATAAGCTCATTACTCTTATCCTTTAAATAACAGAACTCTGTTTGGACATTAAAGACAAAATTCTCAGACTCAGGGGTAAAATATGGCACCAAGTCTCACTTGGATCACAAAACTCCCCACAATAGTCCTTTTATCATTACAGATGTCAGTGTTTGGTACTAATAAGGAAAGAGACAGTGAATGTTGGCACATTTACTTCCCCAGACAAAGGTGAGCAATCACAAGAGACTGGTCAAATTTGCAGAGCCACCAAGGGAGCAGTGTAAGGCAGCTCAGGCAACCTGGTAAATTCAATATTGCTGACTTATCTAGATTTATTCTACAATTCCTTTGTAGTTTAAGTGTTTAAGTCCTAATTTCCAGCTTCAATGTGTAAGCTTGCAAAGTCTTTTGTTTGTATGTCTCATAGGACATACACCCTGGTGGAAATACCTTAATTCCACTGTATAAAAACAAACTTTCCTTAGAACAGCAAACACAAGAGCCCAGAATAAATTTCTAACCATAAAATCATTGCTATACTATAAGTTCAACATTGAGAGCAAAACTCATAACACTGTTCCTGTTAAAATCTTCCAACATAAAAAAGAAATTAAATATAATTATTAATAAGTGTCAGCAATACAACCTCACATGTGTCTTGTAACTTGTAGTTGCTACTACTTAAAAAGTTACTAACACTGAGATGAAAGATGATGGGGGGGTGGTAGGCATAAAATATTAACACAAGTCCTCTACAATTCTGGCATCATGGTGGATAATCAGCTTCTTAAAAAAATAAATATATATACAGAACACATGCCCACGTCTGTAGGATTCTAGTGCTGCTTGCAGCTTTCTTTAAATAATGCATGTGCTACTCACTTCCTCAATTCTATTCAAAAACTGTGGGCAGCCATAAACTTGCCCAGAACCACGTGTTTTGTAACACTGAAACTGGTTGAGTGTCAGGCACTGACAAGGCAGAAGAGCAACCCACTTCTCCCTCTTGGCTCCTTTCAAGAGCCAGGTATCTGTCAGCAGAATGCAGGGCAGTGTTTGAATCCTCCAGAACTAAGAAAAAGTCTTCCCCCTTCCTTAATGTAGTGTAGAATTTCTGCTTTAATATAAATATTTACCTGAAACCATGAATTTAAGTGATACATGGATCTTTCAGCTTCCTCACAGATGGAAAGCTAATTGGAGAACAGCAATCCCAGGAAGGGTTCTTTAAAGGCATCTGGAAACATGACAAGTTTGAAGTGGGAGCAAGGCCCTGGTCCTGCTGAGCTGAGCTTGATGCTCCATCCCCAGCATCTGCTGGGAGAAGCTGTGCTGCTTTCCCTCCACTCACCTCCTGACACGATTCCTACCTCCACCTGTGAAAGCAGTAGCAAGGTGTAGCCACAGGGTGAGTTAGCAAACTGATAAAACATTACTGAGTGGGTAAGTTTCCCATGAGCTAAGCAGCATGAAAGAAATCATCCTGCAATCACTGAAGCATGAGCTCTGCCAATGGAGCTGCCCCAGGAGATCAGGGCACAAGGCAGGACCACTCAGAGGCACATTTGATGAATTATTTGCAGCACCAAACTGTCTCCAAAGTCTCCAACATCAGATTTTGCTGTCTGAGTGTGAATCTTCTGCTTAATTTTCAATCCTAACAAGTTTATGAAGAAGTTTGAAATCTGAAATATTTTGCATTGTTTTCTTACAGAATTATTTTAAAATGTAAAAAACATCCTGCAACCATGTATGACAGAACCAGAGCTTCAACTTCAGAAAGCCAGTACAGTAAAAATGTGCTGGGTATTTCAGATCATCATCTTAACATACTGCTGGATACCTCCATTAGCATTATCAGATAAGGTCAGTTACTCAAAGGAATCAAAGTTCTCACAATACTGAATTAAATGCATGTGGAACACATTCAGCATAAACTAGAACACACCACTCACATGGAGATCCCAAAGAACAACCAGGAAAAAGGAACTGGGTTGCAATTCACATTTATCCTTGCTTTTTTCAGCCTATAAGATTCTCTCTAATACTTAATCATAATCACTCATATTCATTCTGCTGAATTTTTTCATCACATGGCACCTCACCTTCCTCATAACAATTTGCACTTGACCAGATGGTTATGGTGTGAATTAAGCTCATTTACCACGCACCATGGTTTTCACTTGTCATGATGCTAAATCCTGGTCTGTGATTTCTGAATAACAGACTGATAAAATGAGTTTATTTTCACCACCAAGAAAAAAGGAACAAAGTTCTTCCCCCACTGCCCTGCAAAGATGGAGATTAACATTCATAACAGGACTCACATGATGAGTAGCTGAGCACTGCAATATTTGTTAGAACACATACTTTTAAGTCCTCTGAGCAAGGACAGGCACTCAAATCACCCCATCCCTAGTTTTAACCATGAGATCCATGCACCACATTCCCATAAGCTTTGTGCCAACTGTTTCTCTTCTTGCAAGGTGGAACAGCTTAGACAGGACCTCTGTCCTAAAGCAGCTTACACCTCCCACTTCAGGCAAATAAAGAGACTTCTGAGAGGCAGGACAAACTAGTCCATGTGCCAGGAGGCAGGAGCCAAAGCAAGTGTCTGACATCACAGGTTAAAAGCCCTGCTGCTTTGCCTACTGACAAGCAGCTCTGCTCTGGTGCCATCCACACCTGCACAGAGAACAGCAGCAGTTTTGCTCTGTCAGTTGCCTTCCATGTGCAGCACTGTCTGGGCACCCTCCAGAGAAGGAGCTCTTGAAAAGGGAGAGCAAAATGTGCAATGTGACAATTCAAGCAGACATGGGGCACCTGGTAAGATTGATGCTCTTTAATAGGGAAATAGAGAAGGGTCTGAAGTTTTCTCCAAAATTTAAGCAGCTACAAGTCAGGGCACAAGCTCTAAGAACTTATTTAAAAGCAAAACTTCTGTTCACAAACCATTTTCATTTGTACTTTCTCCTGTACATAAGTTTGTTCATATTTTAAATATTTCACATTAAAGAAACGAAGCAGAATAGCTAGCATTGCCAAACAAATTTCCCAACTACAGAACACACCACCAAGCAGCTGCATCAGTCACAAAGAAAGTAAAACAAAAGCCCCAAGGAATCATATGACCATTGTCATTAGTATTAACAAAGCACTGTTTCCATAAAAAGAAATTGAATTGCGTATTTCCTACAGCAAGTTTAAAGGAAAAACCTCAATAATATAAATCGGTAGCTGGGGCATTCTTCAAAAAGTAGTACAGCCAACTCACTTGAAAACAGCTTCTCAGAAAAGGCATCAAAGACATGAAATTCATTACAGGACATTGAACATGGAAAATCACAGAATTTCTTAGTTAATCTTCTGAAATACACAAGTCAATTAAAGGAGTCAGGTTTAAATTTTGTCGCAGGTTGCAAGTTCCTCCTGGGTTCAAATAGGTCCCTTTCTACCTCAAAATCCAAAAGATATCTTCAGGAAATGCACTTCTGAAACACTTCAGTCAGCAGTACCAAGTCACACATTCCAGCTCCCTGTATCTCCCACCCCAATGCACTCACAGCCTGGCTCCCTGTCAGAACCTCCGTACAGGATATTGGCTGTCTGCACTGCATGGCACAGGCACACCTTCACCCCAAAACACCTCCTACTCTGTCAAGTCCTGAGAGACAAAGCTTTATGGAAATAATTCATAATATTTCATAATCATGAATAATTTTATAATCATAATTCAGATAAAACTGGAAAATTTTTCAATTCTGCTGAAGGCCCACTGAAAGCGTGCCTGTGCACCAGAGGCTACAATTTAACATTGGTTAATTACTTTGTAGCTTTTCAAAGACACTTAGCTTAAGGCGAGCCGATACACTGAGAAAAGTTTCTTCCACAGCAGTGTTTCTAATTTATCCACAAAGCTCTAATCTCGCCATTTTAATAAACCTGTTGCATCACAAATAGTTAAAAAGAAAACCATAAAAATGTTTCCAGTCAGTACTGTGACAATGCAATACAGCTGTGAGAATGAAAAAGACCTGAAAGTAGAGAACCTTGAAAGGAAAGCAGAACATATGTTGCCCCATCTATTTAAGCTTTTACCTCCCACTCACACTGACACCCATAAACACTATGCCAGATCTGTGATAAAAGCACCCATCCCTGTGAACTCAGCCCCAGGCTGTCAAAATCAACTCTGATAAGCTATTAAGAGTCATTAGAAAAGTTTTCCACTATTGATACAGTGAAACAGCCAAAGACTGAATATGTTCTGAGGCTGTTATTCTTAAAACACTCCATAATTGTTCCATTTTTGCCATAGTGCAGTTTCACAGAAAGTTTTGCCAGCACAGATATATCATCCAAAATAGTAAAGGGAAAAAAAGAAAAGCCATATACTAGGCATCACAGCTATTTCAGCAACCTAACAACCATGAAAAACATGAGCATTTCTGACAGCTTTGCTCATGGTGTTTGTGGAGGTGATAGAGTAGTGCTAGCAGAAACACTCCCAGCAGAACACACTGCAGATTCCTTTGGAATCGCTACCAACACTTTCTTTGTAGTGTTGATTAATGATCCCTTTCCAACAGCTAGACCACACCAAGAACATAGAGCCCTGGAGGTAACTTCAATGATACCTTCAGATCCAGACAACCTGGGCTTGATCACCATTGTCAAAGAAACCAGAGAAGTACCGAATTACACTGAGATATTTCAACATGAGATAGCTTGTTGGTTTTTTTTTAAGAACTCCAGCATTTTTCTCAGCCTGTTGGAAAACAAAACAAAGCAAAAATCACACTTGTGACTAGAATTCATAGAACAATTTGGGTTGATAGGGACCTCAAAGATCACCTGGTTGCAACCCCCCTGCCATGGGCAGGGACATCTCCCACTGCACCAGGTTTCTCAATGCCCCATTCAACCTGGCCTGGAATTCAGGGGGAAAAGGCAAGACCTTCCTTTGCATGCCCAACGCCACTGTGCCTCTAGACAGGTCATGTGCCAGCAGAAGAACCCTTCCTGCAGAGCTACATCTCACTTCCCCCCTGAGCCTCCCTCACCAGCTGCATGTGCTCCCTTCCCTGCCTGGCCCCCCGGGTGCCTGAGATGATCCCAGTGCTCAGCATTGCTCCATGGACACGCTCCGCTGGCATCTGGGGGACTCCACTGCAAACCAAACCACGGAATCTGGCCCCTTTTCTTCTGGTGGGGTAAATCTGCTGATCTGCTTCATACATCACCAGAAGTTGTGCCAATGATACCGTGCATTGCAGGAGTCTCCACGCCACAATTACTGCTACAGATCAGGTACGGTTGAACTACAGCCTCAGATGACATTCAGCTTAGTGAATCTTTTACAGAAGAGCAGAAGAAATTATTTAAAGGAATAATAATAAAAAAAACTGGCTGGGGCAAAGTCACTTTAATTCATTTTTGACACCTACAGTCATTGGCTCACTAGAAGCAGTCTTGCTTCTTTGAAGCAGAGCAGCATGCTAATTTGTGCTGGCACCTCACTACAATTTTTTGAACTTTAGAAGTGAAGGAAAATGTTTAGAAGCACAATTTTGAAAATCACAGAATCAAAGAGATCACAAGAAGTGCATTCAGGATAGCATTTAATCCAAGTTACTACACCAATTTTTTTTTACTATCAACACTCTGCAGCATATTCTAGTATTAAACAGGACTGCAGAACAAGCTCTACCATGAAATCAGAGAAGTGGGAAGAGTGCCCTGAAGGTTATTCATTAGCATTATCTCTATGTGTAGCTCACTGGGGAAAGAATAAGGAAAACTCCTCTGTGGCATTCTATTCAAATGTATGAGGCATATTTAAATGAGCGAGGGAAGTATTTCTGATGCAGATTTCACAGCAGGTCTAAGACAGCATCAGTTTCATTAACACTCAGAACATCCAAGCTGAAGCGCCCTTTGCCATACAAAACTGACAAAGATGTGCACCTTGCGTCTCCTGAATCATACAAAGGAGCCGAGCCAAGACTCCTAGAGTTCTTTAGTTAACATCGCACTTTTCATATGGAGGCGAAAAGTCCTGAACAGTACCTACTAAAAACAGAACTTGGCCTAAATTTTATGAGATCAGGGAGAAGAGGAAACTGACAAGTTAATTACAACCTACAGCTACGTCCCCTTTTCTAATGGCTGCATCCCAGAACTAATCCCCAAAACTCCTTCCTGCACCCAGACCTCCTCCAGCCCATTTAAGGACCAGGGAACAATAAACACTGACGAGCAGAACGGGCCGGGTGAAGGAAGAGAGCGATTACAATGGCTGCACAACAAAGCCTGCAAAAGGAGAGTTAAAGACAGTTTTTGCGAGCGGCACAAGCTCCGCAGCCCGCTCCGCACACGCCGCCAGCCGCGACCCGGGCCGGGACACTCCCGCTGTGTCCCCAGCGGTGACCCCCGTCCCGCCGGACCCCGTCCCTGCCCCGCGGGGCACGGCTCACTCCGGCTCTGCCCCGCACCGAGCAGCCCTCGCTGGTCCCCGCTGGAACGGGGGAGACCCGGCGGGGACCGCACTGCCCCGCGCCGCCCCCGGCACGGGGCTGACCGCCCGCCGCCCCCCAAAGTGCGCCCGGGACAGCCCGGTCCCGTCCCGCCCGCAGGGAGCCCCCGCCGCCAGCAGCGCTGCCCCGCGGCGTCTGAGCGGCCCCGGTGAGCGGAGACCCGCGGGCAGCCCCTCCGGTGCGGGGCAGCCCCCCCGCGCCGCTCACCGAACGCGGCCCCGCTCCCCCGCGGCCGCAGAGGCCCCGCAGGACGCGGCGCCCCCGGCCCCGCCGGGGCCCCCGAGCGGGACAGGACCGAGCCGGGTGCCCGCGCCTCGCCCTCACCTGCGGCTGCGGCCGCCCGGCCCGGCCGCGGTCCCGCTCCGGAGCGGCCCCGAAGTGCCGAGCGCGGCCCCGCTCCCCCGCGCGCGCCCGGCCCGGCCCGCCCGGCCTCGCGTCACCACACGGCCGTGCGCACTGCGCCTGCGCGGGGCGGGGCCGCGAGGAAGGGGGCGGGAACATGGGGAAGGGGCGGGGCTTCTGTGAGGGGAGGGACGGACGGACGGACGGCGAGACGGACCGAGGAAGGGATGGAGAGAAAGAGAGAGGGAGGGATGGAGAGAAGGAGGGAGGAAAGGAGAGAAGGAGGGAGGAAAAGAGGGTAGAGGCCACGGCGCACAGTGGTAGCAGGTCTGCCAGCAGGGCTTGTCTCCAGCAGCTTGGTGCATCAGGAGAGCTACGGGAACAGCAGGGAGGACAGAAAGAGGCAGCAACAGTCATGAAATCACAAAATGGTTTGGATTGGAAGGGACCTCAAAGACCATCCTGTTCCAACCCCTTGCCATGGTCAAGGACACCTTCCACTAGACCAGGTTGCTCCAAGCCCCATCCAGCCTGGCCTTGGATATTTCCAGGAATGGGGCATCCACAGCTTCTCTGTGCCAGTGCCTCAAACAAACCTCAAAGTAGATAACTTCTTCCCAATATCTAATCTAAACCCACTCTCCTTCAGTTTGAAGCCATTCCCCCCTGTCCTGTCACTACATTTCCCAGTGAAGAGCCCCTCTCCATGTGGCCCCCTCTCAGGCACTCACCAAGTCCTTGGTGGCCTAAGGAATGTGAGTGATAGATAGACATAAACATCTCCTTGTGTTCTCCAGGGGATTTATTTGGGATCAGCAGCATTACCAGGTGAAAGGCAAGCCACAAGCTGCTCTCCCAACCAGAGTATTGGCTTCTGGAGAGCTCAGAATTGCTTCACCTGCTCCCATAACGCTGGAGAATGCTAACCCTGGATTTTCCTCACAGTCCTCTCCTCTTTTTCATGTGGCCACATCTTTGGTTTGGGAACTGCTGTTCTTCTGCCGTTCTGCCTGTATTGTTTCCTGTAAACACACCTTTAATTACTGAACCCCCAACATTCAGCGAATTTTTGACTGCAGGTAATCTTAGGGCAAATAATGCCTTCGTTAAACCCTGCCAACCCTAATGAAGTTATAGGAATTTTAGCAATGCAATTGAGGGCAGAACTTGAAGCAAAACTAATTATGAAGCCATAGGTAACCTTCCAGCCAAGACTGCAACCAGCTCCTCATTCTTTTAACCCTGGAGGAAAAGCTGAACAGCCTATGAGACCACAACACACCATTTCAGAGTTGTGTATGTCTGACAGCACTTGCTTTTAAAGCTGTTTTTTATCTGGACATTTTTTTACATTGGCTTATCAAAGTCAGTGCAGCATCAATCTCAGAGTAAAAGCTATCCTGGTTGAGTAACTCTAACAGATTTTGCTGTGGGCAGTTTTGGGTTCCCTTCTGTTCTCCTCACATCAGTGAGAGCAACTGAAGCAAATTCAGGCACAAGGAACCAATTCACCTCTGCTCTGAAGCTGACAAGAAAATCAGTATCTCAGTTGCAGAAAAAAGCATTTTTTGTGTATATATTTTGTGTATATTTTTCCAACTCCTGTCCTTGAAAATGACCTCTTGCATGAGCCAGTGCTCTCTTTGTAAAGATAAGTCTCGACTTATCTTTACAAACCTTTAGGAAGAATTCACCTCTGCTGGAAGAGACATGGACAGAGTGACACACTGGATATCACACAAATGCTCCCAAATAGAATAACTCCAGTATAGGAATGTGCTCAGTCACAATATTTTACCAAATAAAAGGTTGCAGCCCTGAGTTCTTCACCTTTTTGCTTCTTTCTTTCCATTAGAAAAGAAAGTGAAATTTGCCATTTAGGTGGACAGTAGCTATAAAACACATGCCGCTCCAGATATTGCTTTTTCTTCCTACTGCTCTTTTTTATCCCAAAGTACTGCTCTTTTTTATCCCAATGTCTCCAATGCGCATGAAACACGGGTTCTTGTCCAAGTTCAAGCCCACACTTCCAACAGCACAGAAACTTTCTGATCCTCTTTGCTCATTTACCTGGCAAAAGGTGTTTTTTTGACAGCCCAGGTTGCATCTGGTTTCACAATTGAATAGTCCTTTTTTTTTCTTTATTTCTTTTTTTTTTAACTAAGGACTTGGCAAATGAACCAAGTGCTCATAGTAGTTCTCCAGTGTTCTTCCAACAGTTCCACCTTGAAAACCAAGTGAGTTTTCCTGGTCTTTACCTGGGACCTCTCAGCACCAAATTCCAGCATGCACCTGGAAGCCCCCAGGACCCAGATGTGCAGGGGAGAAATGCAAAACTCTGTTCAGCAGAGCTAGGCTTTGTCACTAAGGAGTTCTTCTTGAAAATACATGTACTAGGGTTGCTTAGATATTATATTGTCATTAAAAAAATTGTTCTAAGCATACTTTTATACAAAGCTTTGATGCCTGTTATGTATTTCTCTGCAAGAAATCCACTTGAAATTTGCTGTAGACTCTGTCAGGCATAGTATAAACACAAGACAAACACAAAAAATTACTAATACAAAGCAATTTACATAGTAAGTTTTATACGTGATTATAATATATATTACATATTATATTACAGTAAAACTGTATTCACAAGCATTTCCTGTGTAAGTCTACTTTACAGAATAGTTCCTTTCAAAACAGCATTCTCAGTATTTATGCTGACAAATCTGATACAATTTGATAATTATACTGAACATAATTTAGTGTGATAATACATGCTTTCAGCATCTAAGAACAGTATAAAAATGAACAGCTACCAGTTCAGGCAGAGCAGGTTATATCTACCTCACAATCACTTTGCATTGATATTACAGACTAGAGACAGCAATATCCATTAAGCAAGAGTATTTCCTGTTTAGAAATTATACAACTCGATTTTATCTCAAAAGAAACACGTACCCACCACCGCCTGAGCTCGAAACAATTCGGAGCTTTTGCCATAAATTGTAGCAGAATCTGTTACAAAGCAGAACACGGAACCTGGGGAGAGGAGAAATACGCTCTATTAAGTTTCAATTGCTTGTGGCAATATTGATTCACTGTTTGCACTTCTGCAGGTAGTTACTGTCAGACTGGATTTGAGCATGTGAGGAGCTCACATGTAGTGAGTACCCACACGTGTTTAAGGCAGCATTTCTGCAGCTTTCAGCCAGCATTGCCCGCCAAAGTGAACTGTAGCATCCCTGACCCCTTCTCCAGGGGCAGGGCTACAGGTGAGGATGCATCTGTGTGCTGCTTCCAGATAGTGAAGTGAGCTCCTCTGCTGCAGGAATGCTTTTTAGTTCCTCTTACTTTCTTTATTCTGCTATTTAGAAAAGTTACTTTCAGGATTTATACCTTTTCTATAGTGAAAATGTTTTGTGTAGGACAGATTTGCATATTCATGCCACAATAGCAGCCTTACAAAACTAAAATCATTCTAAAATGAGAGGCGAGGTGCATATTTGTCAAGCAGTAAACACTGGAAATATTTTGTGGTAAAAAACCATTCATTTTAAGTGTTTTTAAAGCTGTCTTTCCCCTCAAGACAGCTTGATTCCAGCCATGCATGTTGCATTTCCAAAGTTCACTGACAGCTCTGGCTCCTGCTAATGCACAAGAAATCCTGCAGAGCTGGAGCAGAAAGGAACATCTGCTGAGTGCAGGCAGTGCTGAGCTCCCGGCTGCTCCTGCAGGCTGCCATTCCATCCCACCCCATCCCATCCCATCCCATCCCATCCCATCCCATCCCATCCCACCCCACCCCATCCCACCCCCATCCCACCCCATCCCATCCCCCCCATCCCATCCCATCCCATCCCACCCCATCCCATCCCACCCCATCCCATCCCATCCCATCCCATCCCATCCCATCCCATCCCATCCCATCCCATCCCAAAAGGGATGCACAGACTGCCAGGAAGGGCTCTGTGAGTGCAGCCTCCAGCAGAGAGAGGGATCTCAGCAGCAATCCCCCACCTTTGCTGAGGCTGGTGAAGCCTCAAAAAGTCTTCATTCAGAGTGGAGTGTAGCTACACCCTGTCCTTGGTGTTTCCCCACGATGTGAGTTGGGAATTTCCCCCAGAAGGTTATCAAAATAAAAATCCCTGCTCTACAAGTCTGTCCTACTCCACTTCCAACAGCATCCAGGAGACAACAGCCACTTTCCTCCTTTCTTTTCTAACTATTTCTCAGATATTTCCTGTAAGAAAGACAGCCTGGCAGCTTCTCTCCCTGTCCTGAGATGCAAACATGAGATACCCAGCATGAAAAATGGAAATTTCACCTTCCAACCTCATGCTTTAGGGCAGAGAAATGGGTATCAGCTTCCTCACCACCCAAGCACTGGTCAGATCAGAGCCAGCTGAGGTGCACAGAGACACAGCCATGCCTCCCCAGGCAGCTGCAGGCAGCCCTCAAAAGCAAATAACATTAAAATATATATTAAAGCTTTATCAAAAAGATATTTGAAATGTCTCTCCTTGCACAGTCAGTGCCTTTACATTACAAACGTACCAGATATTAGAGAAGTTCCCAGTGCTTGGAAGAGGAAATAGCTGCCTGGTATGTGCTGGCACACAAAAGCATTCTAAATTAAATTATAATACTGATAAATCCTGCATACGCAAGCCTGATTTTAGAAATTTTTTTTACCATCCATAGCCATTTTCACAAATGTAAAAACAGGGGCTAAACAACAACCTACAGATTAATTTTTCTTGGTATCACTTTGAATGCCTCATCTCTCTTCACCCTCTTAATGTTTTTCTCTCTTTGCCCTCCACACACTTAGCCACCACTGAAATGGCAATTACTGGGGCAGCAGAGAGTCACATGCAGCTTGGACAGCCTGCCCTTCTCTGCCAGGCAACAGGGAAGGAATCAGCATAAACAGCATTGCTACTCTCAGAGAAACATTTCCAATGTAAATGGAGCATCTCACTGGAGAGACATATTTAAAATATTAAAATATGTAGGAAGGGGGAGTTACTTTGGCCACCGAGCATTAAAATTCATCATGTGGAAGAAAAAGAAGACAGAAAACATTTAGGTTAAAATTGATCCAAATCTTAGGAGTTTGGGAAGACAAATGAAATGTGAAGGGAGTGGAAGGCAGGATGGGGAAAGCAGAGAGGATGACTGCAGGGAGAACAGTCTGTGACTGGCATTCAGGCAGAAAGGAGGCCATCCTGGGCAGGCAGGGATTTCAATGCCTCCAGGATTCAGAGCAGTTCTAAAATTTAACCCAACAACTACAAATAGAGAATCTGACCTAAATACATCTCTGACATCCTTACATTGTCCAGTGCAGCAATAAGCTCTGTAGTTTGAGGCCATGAAGGACTGATATAAAAGCAACACTGACATTTTAATGCTGTTTTTAAAACATGCTAAGATTGCTGATTGACTTATTCTTTTCAAGACATACCAGTAGATTTTACATTCCATATCACACCAGCTTTGCATAAAAGGGTGAAGAGGGCATCAGACAGTCAGAGATCCATTGCCCAGGGTATGGCTTCTTGTGGTAGACACACAAAACGTTTTACTCACTTTGTCGTGCAGGGTGTGATTGTAACATTTCCATTTGTAGCAAGGACTGCCTCATCTTCAGTTGACTAAATTGTTTTGGAAGCCTTCCTTGGGAATATAAGCACTGACAAATAGCAACCTTTACCAGCTGCAGTCTGCCAGTCCCAGCCCCAAGTCTTCCCTTACCTCCAAGGATTTCATTCAAAAAATAAATAGCAGTGGAACTTGTCATTTCCTCCGAAGTAATTTTGGAGTTTATCATATTTTTCCTCCAGCAAAAATCAGCAAAGCAGAATTTCAGATTTAGAGGAATAGCTGTTTTTAGAATAGATTTCTTCATGCTATAATATGTTATAATAAAATATCACTATCAAAAGATGAGGGAGTGCTTTTCCTCAGCTGAGGTAGAGAGCCATTTGGGAGCTGGGGAAGGCTGCAGGTTGTGTCTGAACTTGGTGCAGGACTCAGTTAAGACATTTCTTTGGTAATTCAGGTATTCCTCCACAACAGCTTTCATTTTTAATACAGGAATTTTCCTTGCTTGCTGTCTTTGAGAATCAAATGTATAAAGAAGAGTGAAGCAATTCAATATTTTAGTTGTATCATTTCTCTACGTTGCTTTTATCTTGATTTCCTATACACATTTTGAGGCAGCCCAGAGAGGGGTAGAAATCTGAAGTTTGAGTTATAGAGTATCAGCAAGTCCAAAGTCTCGATTGTCTGGGTTTTTGTAATGTCAGATTTGTGTCTTCATTGTGTCTTTTCTAAAGTTTGGCTTGTTTTATAGCTTTTAAAGTCATGGAGAAAAAATAGCCAGATGCAATTCTTTCTCACTGTTAGGCAAAAAGTGAAGTAGTGCAAGTCAGGAAGTGCTTCCAACCAATGTCTGAGGAAAAAAGCAAAATACAATACTTTCTTTCAATCCTATACATTTCCAAAATGCATTACAATAAGGTGTTTGTTATCATTCCCATCAATCTCTCCGTCTTTTTTTTTTTTTAGTGTCTGTACAGCAGCATTGAGCTTTGAAGTGCCAGCATGGGGATATTTTATGATTCATGGAATAATTATGTTTGCATTCAGCTTCTACAAGTTCCAACAGCCAACAGAAGTGCTGGGTTAATCAATGTCTTCTGCAAATTCTCACTGCTCTTCTGGCTTAGGCAGGAACTGGAACAACACTTTTTGTACAGAATTACAAATCACCACAGACAACTACTTCCAGCACTGCAGACTGTGTATTCTCCAGGCTAAACAATTTGTCATTGCACGCTTATGCTTTTGTTCCCTGCTGGCAAATGTTTCTAACTCCTTTCATATGACTGCAGGGCAGCTTTCAGAACATGACAGGAATTTTAAAACACTAATAATAATTCTCAATTTGAGTAAAATCCGCTTACTTTTAACTCATAAAACGGGTGTTACAGGTCTTTCTTATCACCAAGAGGAAATGGGAGTTCAACACTGCCAGGAATGCAGATAAATAACATCACTTTCATCTTCCTTTCCTTTCCCACAGGTGGGGATGAACAGGGAACAAGTGCCAGCAGAGGAAACTGCTTCAGCCAACACAGTTCAGCCAGGATGCAGGAGAAGTGGCCTGTGCCAGATGAAGGGATTAAATTTACAATTCCCCTGGAGCAACAGGGAGAGCAGTGGCTCTTGATGGAGCAGAGGAGCCTTGCAGTGCAGCACTGCACTCCTCGTTTGCTTGCTGCACATGGCATAATCCATACACTGTTTGATACCTGGGAATTTCTTCCCATAGTGAAGAAAGCAATGCACCTTAGTTTCTTCATAATTAGCAGTAAGGATAGAAAACGTGGAATTCTAGAAACCCCTGTATGTCTTAATAAGTTATCATTTATCACTGCAATATCAAAACAAGAAATGAACTTCTGTTGTGTATTATTTTTCCTATCACAAAAAGAAAGGTAATAAAGGCTATATTTTGCTTGCCTCTTGCAAACACTTGTGCTGATCTGTGGAACACTGCTCATTTGAAAGTTGTAGGATCTGATCAAAGTTGGGAGTGACACAACCTGACCATGTCCTGGCAGAAGAGCTGCCTCTGATCACCCCTAACACACAAAAGCAGTGAAAGCAACTGTGTGCTTTCATTTTCCACAAAGTGAGCTGCTAAATAGGCTTTCTGCAGCAGTCAATAGTTCTTATATCAAAGCAATCTGTCTTTAGGGTTCACTCCCAATTAGAGATCACAATGAATATAAAATAAATTATTGATTGCTGTCAGGAAATACATTAACAAATCCATCTCCAAGCAAGAGCAGCTCAATGGTTCTAAGTGGAGCAAATTTAGTGATTGGCAGTGGTGTGGAATGACTCCATTCATCATCTGATACTAAAGCACCTTAGTAAACCTTCTGAGCCATGCCAAAATATGGACAGGAGAACAACACAGGACTACCCAGTGCCATCTCCCAAAACAATGCTTAAAAAAAGTGTCACATTGCCACAGGATAAAACATAGTGCCTCATCATGATACTCCCAAAGGCAAGGGAACCTGCCCTGAGGCAGATTCAGGCACCTCTAGTAAGGCTAACCAGCACTGCAGCAACAACAGTGAAGGGTTTATTTCTACAGAGGTAAACAAATTGTGCCTGCACCACTGAGATGCTGCAGTGTGCACAGCATCAGCAGAACCCAGTGACACCAGCTATCTCATTACAGGGTATTTTACTGCAGTAGCTGCATGGATATAAATCCTAAGTTTTGAGCCATGACTGCAGTTCAAATCTGTGTTTTTTTTCTGTGCAGTACAAGGATAATCACTGCAGAGAGAAAACAAAGACGTTCAGTCCAATACTTTATCTACAGGGGAACATTTCAGCTACTGCATCCTGAATAGGTAACACCAAGATCTGTTACAGCAGGGAGGGCAGAGGCAACTGATCCTGAATTCCTATTCCTAAATGGCATAAGGAAAGTAAAATTCAGAAACAAAAATACAACACAACATTTATTGGGAAAGAAACAGGCTGAGCTCCTTGACAGGCTCACAGCCTAGCTCCTGAACAGGCTGTGCAAGGTCTGCCCAGGAATGTCCACGCTGACCACAGAGATTTACTCTCTCCAGGAGCTTTCTGAGGTGGGCTTCATTTAGAGGGGGATATTTGATCATAAACAACAGCAATCTGAGTGTAGTATCATGGTTTCAGTACTTCTAGTCCATATTCTTACAGCATAATGCCAGGTAGACATTTCATGAATCTGCATATGCATGTTCTGTATCACTCAATAGGTTACCCTAAATATTGTGTATGAGAGAGAGCACAGCAAAGAGTATCAGTACTGCCAGAAACCTGGATCACCATCAGCTCTCCTGGCTGTGCCCCAGCACTGACAAAACCCTGCTGTTGTGGGGGCAGTGGGGACATACTCTTTTAATGTCAAACTTGATTCTCTGTGTTATGGCAGAAGTTCTCAGGAGCGTGCCTCCCTTCAAGGAGACCAAATAAATTAGCATAAAGTGGGGGTTGTAAATAACAGGTCATCAGCATTGGCAGGGAAATTATAGGTGTTTGGCAGCAGGATAAACAGTGGAGGTGAGCTCAGCCAATTGCTTTTGAAACTCCTTATTTACTGCTGGCCCCAGCTGCAGGCTCTGATGGCTGTAAACATTGCTCTTGAAGAATGGGATGGAGATCCCATGGAGCATCTGTCCATAGGGTGTAGTAGCAAACCCTTACACCAAACAGGGAAACACAATATCAAAAACAATACAATAAAATGGGGTGTCTGTGCCAGTGAAGCTGTGCTTCATTTGGCTCAACACATCATTGAAAACTATTTCCATGAAAGTGTATAGAAAGTGTTTTCAAAATATCCTTGAAAGGCTCCTGGAAATAGTTGTGAATGTCTGACCAGCAAGCACAGCCAGTACTCCTCTTTGTGCCAGTAAAACCAGAGGCACAGGAGTGAGTCCTGAATGTCTTTTCTCCAGGGTTTTGCTGTCTGGGCTCTGTGACAGTGGTTTTTATGTGGTGACTGGAGCTTGCACAGCTAGGAATTTGTGGAGCTTTACGAGGCTGATACTCCATTCTTTTCAAGTGCCCCAGATACTGGCTCTCTAGCAATCCCTTCAGTGCCAGGGAGAGATATCCTTAGGGAAGCTCTAATCCAGGTGGTCAGGCAGAGAGGGGGAAGAAAACTGTTTCTTCATTTCCCTTCAGGAGCAGAGGTTGCAATGCACACAGTCCATGGGCTGTGCCTTGCAGGCTGTCCTGTCTAGTCCATGATTAAGGATGCAGTTTATGGTCCACAGCTAAGCAGGATCACTTGATCCCTCAGGAAGGTCCCAGGTGCCTTTCTGAGGATGCTGAACACTCTGTTGTGTCTGGGTGTGCTGTATCACACCCATTTAACACTCTGCCTCCCTTCCCTGCCTTGGCACATTTGCCACTGTCTGGCAGAGGGTCTCTTGATGTTTCTTTCCACTCACATGTCCTGGACACACCAGCAACAGTCAATTTTCTTCGTATGGGCAGATGTGAAGTTGGGGGAAACAGCCATTGCATTGCAGCTTCCATCCTGCTGGGATGCTCAGAGCTGTCCTGGGCATGCAGTGATCCCCAATAACTTTGGGGGTTGGGTTTGGTTTTGCTGGTTTCTTTTTTTTAATTCAGGGAGGAATTTAGTGCATCTTTTAAAATTGTTTTTAGTATACATGTAATATTTTTAATATTCAACTTCATTTCCTGGACAGTCCATGTGTCCCAGTGGGGGTTTGTGCCTTCTCTGTGACTCCTTCTGGCAGAGAGCCAATTTATTAAAAAATGGAATGAGGATTCTCATTAAATGAGAAAAATCATTTCCACCCTCAGAGCTTCTCTGTCTCAAGGCAGAGCTGCTTAACCCTTTCTTTAGTCTCCTTGCACGAACTCTTTGTGTGTGATAACCTAGAAAGAAGTCCCAAATACCATGGGCTTTTCAGGAGAAAAAAGACATTGAGGTACTTCCCATGACTATTTTTTCCATCAGCAGACTTAGCATTAAAAATGCACATTTCTGACAGCAGCAATTTGTACTGTTCCTACCACATTATTGCCCAGGATATCTGAAAAAAAAAATTACTGCTTCTGCCTCACCACATCTTTCCTAGCTGCCTGTGGTGCTGCTGATGCCTGGGAATGCAGCAGGTATGCTGGATGCTGCCTGCTTTTTACTATGCAGGTCCTGAGGGGTAGTGAGGAATTGCACTCCAATACCGTGCATCTGAATTTTAATTGAATTGTAGCCTGCAGCTAAGTGGAAAGCCATGAAAATGGAATTTCAGTGTTTCACTCTAAAGTTGATATTCCACCATACCTCTGAAATAACTGATCAACTCTCTGCCCCGTCTCTGTGAGAGTTCATGGCTCTGGGAGACCCTGCCAGGAGCTGGCACAACTTCCCAGGCAGGTCACAGATACATGGACCTTGTCCCAGGACTCATGTTCAAACCACTGCCTGATGCTGGCAGTGCTGGCCACATCCATTTCCTACACTTTAATGAGGATAACCTACAGACAAGGTTTTCCAGGTGAGCCCTGAATGTAACAAAGGTTTGTGGCAGTGTAACCCGAATCTACAAGAAAGCCTGAGTTTGGCAATGCCACTCCATCCTGGTGCTGCCAAATACAACATAAATGTCAGAAACAAATGGGTAATTGATTCACCCATCCCTTTGCCTTTGGGGTATGCACACCCCAGAGAAAAGAGCAGTGAGGATGCCTTGTGGTGCCTCCCTGACATCTTGCTGATAAGTGAGAGGTTCTGGTGACTGTGGGAGTCAGTGGAGGACCTGGTCCCACCCAAACAGCAATTTAGTATAAATTTCTGCTACAGCAACTGCATCCACTGGTCCAGGAGTGATTTAGCTCTCACCATGAGTGCTGTCGTTCTCAGTTACTCTGTGTAACACAAACATGGAAAATGTGCAGAGGAGGGTTGTAAAAGTTGCTGTTTTAGCTGGAACAACATAAGAAGGGGAGAAAACAAAATCAGAGATATGAAGCACCTATAAATAAATGGGCACACCCTTGCAAGAGTGGAGATTCAATAAATATTTGAATATACTGACCCCTGAAATCAAAATGTTAAAAATAGTCTCTAGCTTTTGTTTTTCACAAAGGGGAGTATCCTGTTGCCAGAAGATTCTGTAATATTTGAGTGGAGAGGTCACTGTCACACCCACCAGCTGATGTGAACCTGCTGCTCACCAGGGGCAACAGGGCATATTTGGGCTTTGCAGAAGCTGCTTCCCACAAGGTGTGACTGCAGTCCCCACATCTGTCCCTGCCCCAGCCCTGTCCCCTCAAGCTGCAGCAGGAGGAGACGGTCCCTCTTCTGCACCCTCAGCCAAGTGTGACAGCAGGTGAGGAGGAGGTTGAGGAGGAAAAGGAAGAAGGGCTCTGGCAGTTATGCCAGGAACAGTCACATTTCCCTACAGAAAAAGTAAAGATTTTTCCCAAAGTTTTGAAACCATCTGCAGAGCAGGGATGTGGCCCCTGACCAGGCTTTGTTCGTATTCTTTGTCCATGTGAAATTGTGAGTGTGGCTGCAACACAGCCACCCTGTCATATCCCCTGCCACACAGGACTGCTGCTCTGTGGGGTCTGACCTCTCTTTTTCCAGACAGTTCCACTACCCAGCACCATCAGCTAACCCAGCACACTTCTCCATTTGCATTTGAAGACTATATCTGCTATTTTAGACTTGAAGTGTGGGATATCTGTGCAAAGTGTGTTGGTTCTTCCAGCTCTATCAATGTCACAGAAGAAGCTGTGTCTTCATTAAACTTGTACCACTTCTATTCTCAAAACACCACAGGTCCAGCAATGCCACTGCTAAACATTTTCTAGCCATTTTTCTGGTTTTGCTGGTTTTTCCTGTTTTCCAGTTTCCTGGTTTAAAGAAGATCAGAACAGTATAAAAATAAACTTTATATTAAAGAGCAAAACTTGCTCAGTATGTTTTGCTTCACTGTTGGAACAGGAACCATTTTTCCAGGTGCTGGCTAATCATCAAGAAACTTTATAGACTATGTTGAGGCCTTCACCGGGGACATTGCTAATTCTTGCTACTGCTTCTTCTACAGCCTTGGCCTGTAATATGACATTTAAAAAATTAATTCTACAAAAGCTTTTAGTTTCTATGCCACAGCTTCAGCTTTTGGGGCTATGCCCTCAAATAGGAATTCCTTGCAAATTTAAAAAGAAAATGGAGTTAAAAGTGCACAGTCCAACAAGTCGGATACATGTAGTCAGCAGAATTAGGGAGAAGGCTATGGAGGAAAATGCAGGATGTCAGAAACAGGATGCAGCGTGTCAGCCTTGAGATTCTGACATGGAATATGCTTTGATCTCTGCTCTCTCTGTCCTGTTCATGTCAGACATGGCTAAGCCAAAGGCCACAGGCACCAACATGCTCCTGCCCTGCAGCCATCCACCAGCAGTGACCTCCATCCACACCGGGGGGTTGTATTAATTTGAAATGTTTCGAGTTGCTCTCATATTTCCATATCTCTGTTCCAAGCATTTGCCCCATTTTGAGGAGAATGGAGCATTGCAGGGGTTGGGCTCTGCTGCTTTGGGCATCTGCACAAGGCTCACAGGCACTTCAGGGAAGAGTGGTCCCTTGTCATCCCCATCAGCTTTAGACTGAGATTCATTTGAAAGTACAGGAACCATCAGAGAATGTAATTGTGTTTACAGGCATGAACGAAACTCATCAGTTTTGCTTATTATTTCAAGGGATTTGGGTTTTGCTTGCTTAATTCTCCATAACCATGGTCTCTGCCACTGAAGAGACAAAGGTGTTGCTCTGTTCTCAGCCACAGCTATTTATATCTTGTAATAGCACTCCTCGGGATACAGGAAACCAGCAGTGTAAAATTAGGACAAAGACACAACCTTCGGGGCCTTTCTGCTCAAAAGCTGTCACTAACATTATCACTTCACCTTTGTTTTCTCTGCTGGATTGCTCCCCTGCAATCCCTCAGCCAGATGGTCTTTAATTCTGTTTATTTGAGCTTAATTCAAAGCAAAAGGAGTCCATGTCTTTGGGGACATCCGTCCCACTTTCAGCACTAGACGTGCTGACACCTCTGAGAGCCCAGTGATAACAAAACCGTTTAAGAGCCTCTAAATGCTGGGGGAAGCAGAGCCAGCAGGTCAGGTCTCCCCCAGCTCTGCCTTTAGTGCAGCTCTCCCTGTGTGTGGCCACTGTGGGTTGGACACATCCCAGCCTCCTGGTGGGTGTGAACCCCTTCCCTGCGGAGGGAGCCCCAAGGGAGCAAAGGGAGAAGAGGCTGGTGGAAATCCAGACACATCTGAGCACTTGGCAGGTACTTACTGTGCCTTTTGAAATGTTCCCTCTGACTCTGAAATTACAGCTTGTCATTCCAGAAGTGTGTTGAGATACTGTTTTGCTGCCCCTTGGATGTTTTTCCCTTAACGATTCCCTTAGGAGAATTGGCTGACAAAAATAAGTACTTAGTAATTCTTTGGAAATCAGATGTGGATGCAATTCCCTTAAATCTCCACTGCCAAAATGCATGCATTTGTAGCATATATTGAGTTTCTTGTATCCACTTGTATTCAGATGATTTTCTAGGCGTTTCCTTTGCTATTAGGCTGTCTGCAAAGGATTCACAAACATTAGAGGTCCCACTCCTTCAAAACAAAGTCTGTCCTAAAAGTGACTCGTAACCAGATGTGCCACAGTATGTTACACGCACACTGTGCTATTTTTATCCCTCCTTGTTTTCATCAGTGACTAAAGTTTTTATGATGTAACCCAGCACTTTGAAAGGGCTTCTGCTGTTCCACACCGCAGCTCAGTGCTCCATCCCGCGTTAATCTCTCCCTGATTGCAGGGAGATGCTGCCCCAGCCGCTCTGGCAGACAGAGCTGGGCTTTGAGCGAGCTGCCACCTCCCTTAGTGGGCTTTGTTTTGAGAGGTGTCTCCTCTGGATAGGGGTGAGCTGTCTGGCGTAGTCTTTGGGGTCCGTCGGGGGCCGAAGGAAGAGAGTTCAGGCCAGGAGATGCAGGGGGATGTTCCCAGCCTGCCCTTGCCAGTTGTGCCCCCAACATCACTTACTGGCCAAAGAGCTCTGCAGCTGCTGGCAGAGTGAACCTCAAATCTTCCTCTTCCGCTTTGTCCCACATTTCTCCCTTCAGAATATACACAAAGGTTGATTGAAATTGTACATGGTTTAAAAAAAAATAATGACAGTACCTGATAAATTTATCAGACAAATGTGAATTAAAACTCCCACAGTACTGTGTAGGATTTTTAGGAAAACACATTTAAAAGAAGCCCAACCAGCCGTCCATATTGAAGCCCCAGTGCCTGTGACCAGGATCAGGGGGCAGAGCTGTGCCTGTGCGTCCCGGTGGCCGCAAGCAGCGCTCCCGGGGCTGGCGAGCCGCTCCTGGACACACCTGCACCTCCCCGGCTTCTCCCTGGCCCGGAGCTGCTGCCTCAGCACCCGCAGCAGGCGGGAGCGCATTGGATCCAGATAATGAATACGCCTCGTTCAACAAACATTTGTCGAGAAATGCAGACAGAGTAATCAAGATACTCATCTGCTTCAGAAAAGGCTTCTGAGAGTTAAGTTACGCCCTTGCTACGTCATATATCCAATTATAATTCAGCCACCTCCCCCTGGGAATGAGTATAGAAGCTCATCACTATGTAAACTGCAGAATGTGTGGGAAATTGTCTTTTATCAGCTCCGGTGCTACCCCTGGGAACGGGAGGGTTCAGGCAGCAGTGTGCTCCCTGCAGCAATTCTGTCTGCTGCTCCTGGATGCTGCTGAGTGTTTGGGGTGTTTCCGTGCCCCGAGCCCCGTGGGGTGGACACCACAGTCCCCTGGCATGGCCGTGGTCTAAGGCCAGCTCTGCTTCTCGCTGTGGGTGGGGAAAAAAATGCCAGGGCTGGTGGTACCTTGCAGAGAGTGACACAGGGATGTACGAGGATCCAAACTGGGAGGAAAGCTCCAGCCAGCAGGGCTGACCTGCTCCTGGTGCACTTTGGGACACACACACACACACACACACCACCTCCCAGCCAGGAGGGCAGATCAATTCACCCTGAGCATCACCAGAGCATCACCCTGTAATCCCCCCCAACAGCCAGGGCAAGCTGCAGATAAAGACGAGTCATTTCCCTCCAGAGCAGCAGCTTCTGAGCTACCAGATAGGATTAATTTTTTGGTTTTTGTTTTTTTATCATGTTGAGTTTTTTACTTGCTCTTAAAAGGTGCAACTGCAAGAGTACAAAACAGATCTACACATATGTGAGAAGATAGTGCAACTTCGTTTTCAGCAAGCCCTGGGAAGTCACCATTTCTGTCCCAGAGCAGTGCTGAAAATCTTTGCCATTTCCCAGTTTACTCTTTCTCTTTAGTTTGACATTTAACAAAGGCACAACACATGGCCAGTGACTTGTGCCCATCACTGCTGAGCTTTGCTGAACAAAGAGCTGCCCAAGCTTCATGCCCTAAGACAGCTCTCAGCTCCCACAAGGCTGTTTAAGCTGAACCTACAAACTGAAGCTTGAGCTCTGCTGGTGGACAGTGAGGCCCAGAGTATGGTGGCATTGGAGATGGATGAGTGCCAGCTCACCAGGATATTTGGAAGGACATTTGGAAGAGGGCATGTGTGCCTTTGTCACATTACAGAAAACGTAATGTCATATTCCATGATTCCTGAAGTCACCCTGCAGAGCTGCCTTTGTCTTTCTACAGACAGGTATAATTTGTGAGTTCTTGTTGCTAGTACTGTCCCACAGCAAACAAGCAGCAGAAGCCCCATTGGCATTTTCCCACAAGAGCCTCCTTGGAGCCAGGACTGTGGTGTTATCTGCACTGGAGCCCCTGAGCCAGAGCCCTGGTGCTCCCCTTGTCAGGGGCCATGGTGCTGTACCAGGGGTGCCTGTGCCCAGCACTGCTCACCTGGGCTGGGCAGCCAGCACAGCTCCACCCAGAGCACCTCACATTAGTGGGCTCAAAGCAAATATTGCCATCGTTTCACATTCCTGACTGACTTTGTGTCAGAGCACATCAGCATAAAGAAGTGGATGAGCCCTCAGGTTGAAGCAAGATGGTTGTTATTTAGATCTAATGAACTGCAATAGGCAGAAATACATAAATCATTCCTGGCCAAGGAGTAAATCAAATGCAAGTGGCTGAGATGATGGTGGAGCCTGAATTTCAATCTGCTGAGGGCCAGATGCATCCAACAAGAGTATGAACTTCGTGTTTCCTGACAAGCTGCTTTTCTCAGCACCTGAATTAAATGCTTTAAAACACTGACTGACCTACACTTTCGTTGAGACCATGGCTCTGGGACAGCCACCCCCTGTGAAAGTCTCTGACTTGGCCATCACCTATACAGAGATGAACAATCATTTCTACCTGTAATGTGGACAGTTCCCCATGCTGTGCATGTTTTGCATGGGCTTTCAGCCTCACTGAGCTTCCTTTATTCAGTTTTTAACTGATGGGAAGTGATTTGAACATGGGTGTAACCCCTGGATTCAGCAGAACTGCTGACACAGACAGGGCTGGATCTGGCCTGACCCTCATTAGCAGGAAAAAGGACACATTGTCACAGTTGCCATCAGAAGTCCCCACCTGGCCTTGCCACTGCACCCCAAAGGTCTCCATCTGAGATAAATAATAAATGCAAAAGCCAGCCTCACATCTTCCCCTTGAAGACTAGACGAAGCTGTGTTCAAACGAATTAAATCTGCTTGCTCTCTTTTGGTGATGAACTTGAGGCTGATGAAAGTGACCTATTTTTAGTGCTAGCTAGAGGCACAAGTGAATGGCTGGCAAAGCACAGAGTGCAATTCCCTGCCCTGCCAGTGCATCCAGCCAGGACTGCACCACCCAGGCACAAAGCATGCCAAGAGCCTTGATGCCATGCTCCACCTTGCCCCCTTTGATTCAGAGTATGCTCTGCAATTCCTGTGTCACAAGGAGAGGCTCCTTCCAGCTCAGACCCCCTGGGTAGGTGAGTGCCAGCCTTTCTCAAGCAGTGCCAGGGGATGCATTGCTGTGTCCAGCATTGGGGGCTGCCATGGTTCTGCTCCTGAGGGAAGCCTGCTTCTCTGCCTGGAGCAGCTCAGTGGGAAATGCCCCACGTGCAGCTGCCTGTGCTGTGAGAAAACACTGTGACAGCACTGCCACGGACTGGAGAGGGGGCAGAAATCTTCTACCTTTGGTTCAGGGCTGCCAAAAGTAGAAGATTCCTTCTGCTTCTGCTGCACGTCCTGCACCTTGCTCCATGGAGAGGGGGAGATGGGCTTCTATTTCCTCCAAGTGCTCTGAGGGCTGCTGCTGATTTCAGATTTACTTACTGTAATGTGTCCTTTACTGTGGTCATTTGTCTTGTTCTTTTAAGGCTATGGTCTGACATTTGGTCTTTACTGGATTTCACATTGCATGTGAGCATAAAGGTCCTGTCTGCGTAAATAAAGTTTTATCCAAGATGCTATTTACAAGTTTCTCCAAAATGTCAATATTTGCTTTCCTGCAAGCTAGCAGGGTGCATCACACTTCCTGCTGGTTAGCACTGCAAACTGCAGGTGCTCAGTGTCCAGATAGTGTTTCTGAGCCCTCAGAGAGACTTCCTGGGGGCTGATGTCCTGGGCAGCTGCCCCCTGCATATCCAGCTGTGGCTCCTCCTGTAAGGATCTGGCTGCTTTTTTTCAAAGTTTATACCAGCAGTTAATCATTGGGCTTTTTATACACAGATATCTCTTAAAATGTTTTCTTCTGTTCCTTGACATATTTATTTGTGCTGCATGCATGGAGTGTTTCGGCCTGGGATGTATACTTGAAGCAGAACAGGCAAGTCTTTCTTTATGGCCTTGTAGAGTCAGCTGCTCATTTGGCTGTTGTAAAAACAAATGAGGAGTTTAAATCTGCAAGACAGGAAGATCCTGTCTTGTGTTTGCAAGCACTGAGTGAGCAGGACACTACTGGAGGTGGTGGCCCCAATGGCCAGAGGGAGCTGCGAGTGTGAAACAGAGTCCCTGCCTGCAGCAGCTGCAGATCCAGCACAGGCAGGTTTATCTGCCCAGCAGGACAGCTGAACACTGCTCCATGGGCTGCAGCAGTGCCCAGGCTCCGGTGCCAGCATTGCCCTGCAAGCACTGTGCCAGGGAGGGACAGGTCTCTGTGGCTTTGCAAACTGCCTTCCCAACCAGGCATTCAGAGAAAGCTCCAGCAGCCTGTGTGCCAAATGCTTGGGGGCCTTGTGCTGCTTTGGCTGAGGAGGCAACAGGACTGCAGGGCTCCAGCAGCAGACATCCCCTGCTGGCAGAGTGACCCCTGCATTCCCACATGTTCCATCCCCTGCAGCAGTGCCATGTGCCGTGCAAACCCCCAAACTCTGATGGCAGGAGGGGGAGATGAGCTGTGGGTGCCATCCTCAGCACAGCACCCAGCACCAGACGCCTCCTGCCCTGCTACCCAGGCCCTGCTCTGCCCCAGCCCCACAGTATTATGTTCATCCAAGTCGTTCCCCCAGAAGCAAAAGTGCTTTTCTGTTATACCAGACTGCCCTTCCACTGCTGCCCGAGGAAAGGGGCAGTGAAATGTTTTCTCTGCTTCAAGACACAGTGAGGGGAGATAAGCCCCAGACAGCAACCTAAGCAACACAGCAAGCTCTTTCCAAGAGACACTGGCCTGCACTAGACCTCTGCTTTGTGTGATGAATCAGTGTCCTTCCAGAGATATAAAACAAGATTTCCTTAATTCCATGCTACTCAGGATACAGAGCTAAACTCGCAGGACTTAATCTATTTAAATTGTCCTGTGATATATATTCAAGAAAACAGAGGTACACTCATAAGAGTTAATCCATTTAAAATTGATTTCGCCTCTCTGCCTTTGTGAAATATCTGTACAGGAGAGCCTGGGGGGTTTCTGCATTTTTCAATTAGGAAAGAGACCAGCCAAGTCAACCAAACACAGGGCAGATCTCAGCTTGCTTTACTGCAGACATGCTATATCCAGTCTTTCAACTAGTACCCAAGAACCAAACTGTTGGAAAGGAGCTGGGGAAAGCCACCAGTCTTATTTCTTCCAGAGCTGATCAAAACAACCCCTGAGAACTGCTACAAAGATAAGCAAGTGGAAAGGTCCCAAGGGAGTGAGCATGCTTAAGCTCAGCTCCCATGTAGAGGCAAATAAATGGCTTTAAATTGATCCTTTGCCAATCTCTGAGCAGAGACAGAATCACAGAATGTTTTGAGTTGGAAGGGACTTCAAGGACCACCGAGTTCCAATCTGCCTTCCATGGGCGCCTCCGACAAGACCAGGTTGCTCAGAGGCCCGTCCAAACTGGCCTTGAACACTTCCAGGGATGGGGTGTGGTTCATTTTCCCCTAAGGACGGCTTTAGCTGTTGGATACAGCGGCAAGACTCGGTGCCTTTCCCTTGGAGTGTCAAACCCATGCCCACGCAGGGGAAGCAGTGGCCCCAAAGCCTCCAGCGGGATTTGATGCCGGAGCTCCCCTGTGCGGCTCAGCCGAGGGGAGACAGGCTCTGTGGAGCCCCCGCAGCCGCAACGCATCCCTGAAGGGCTCTGCGGGCACCCGGGGCAGCGCACACCCCGCGGGGCCCCCGGTGACGCCGGCCCGGAGCACCTCGCTGCTCAGCGACACCGGAGCCCATCGCTGCCCGGTGTCACCGGCCCGGAGCACCTCGCTGCACGGTGACACCGGCTCGGAGCCCATCGCTGCTCGATGACACCGGCCCGGAGCCCATCGCTGCCCGGTGACACCGGCCCGGAGCCCATCGCTGCCCGGTGACACCGGAACCCATCGCTGCCCGGCGTCACCAGCCCGGAGCCCATCGCTGCCCGGTGACACCGGCCGGAGCCCATCGCTGCCCGGTGACACCGGAACCCATCGCTGCCCGGTGTCACCAGCCCGGAACCCATCGCTGCTCGGTGTCACCGGCCCGGAGCCCATCGCTGCCGCTGCGCACGGCGGGGCCCCAGCGCCACCCTCTGGGGACGCGGCCGCAGCCGCGCGGTCCCGGCTGCACTCCCGGCCCGGCTCCCCTCCCCTTTGCTCCTCTCCCCTTTGCTCCCCTCCCCTTCGCTCCCCTCCCCTTTGCTCCCCTCCTCGCCCCTTCAGCGCTGTTTCGGGGTTCAGCCCGGGCGGAGCATCAGGGGCCGGAATAGGGCTCAATCCCCATTGCACCCCGCAGCGCTGGGGATTGACCCACTGCACCTTGGTGCTGCCTTTTCAGCTGAGGAAAGAGGATTTTATCAGTCATTTCAGAGCCAGCTGTTCAAAAAGGTGTATTTAAAAGATTTTAAATCTTCCTCTCTCAGTTAAGAATCTCATCCTTTGGTTTGATCTTTTCACATGAAAATAAGTTTGTTTGGAGTTTTTTTTCTGTTCATTTCTTGATCAGCTACATCAGCTCAGGAGAATCACCTCCAGGAGGAAGAACAGGAGGATACTGCTGCAGAGGAAATCTTGAAGTTCGAGAAGTGAGACCCTGTAGCACAGGCCTGTCCAAGTGCTCCTCACACCAATAGCTATTCTAAAAACAAATTACTGTAAGTTTAGTAACAGGTTGCGGATGTGAGTACTTCATATCTGCTTATAAAGGACTCCTCTTGTTATTTATTGTCCCCTTCAGGATTAGCTGAGGAAGGAAATGGGAAATTGTACTCGCTGGCATGTCATGGAGCTGGCTGAGGGGCTGAGGAGGAAATGAAGCAGAAGCCAGCTGAGAGCAGCACCTTGCCATTGGACACTGCAGGGTGGTTTTGGCCCATGTGAGAAGCAAGGCAGCTTTGACTCAGCATTCCTCAGGTGAAAGTTTCAAATCAAATCAGCACAGCAGTGAGCATTTTTACTGCTTCCTCCCATAACCACCAACTCCTGCCCAGTCACAAGCTTGGATGGAGGATCCCACTGCAGAGCTGAAGATGGCGAAAGGCTCTTGGTTGACTCAGACCAACAGTGACAAATGTGCCAAGTTCTCCCCAAAATTCAGCAGTGATATGTTTCTCCCCACTCTTATGAAGGTCACTGGTGTTCTGCATGCTGGGACACACAGAAAGGAAGGTCAAGCATGCTGACTCCCTGCTGAAGAGGGCATTTCCCTCCTGAACTAAATATGGAAGCAGACATAACTATCCCTCTTGTTTTTCCTGCGGTCATCTGAGGCATAGAAAATTCTGGAGGAGGCTGTTCTTTAGCCTCCGCTCCTGACTGCTTCCCTCCCACTGTTGGCAGAGCCAGAGCTGGCAGAATGGGGAGGGCTGGCCTTGAACACCCACTGTTCCCACAGAACACCCACCTGAGCGGGTGCCCAGCCTCTGGGCAGCCTCTGTGAGGAGCACTTGATGCAGTCACAAACAGGTTTTTGTGTGGGGTTTCTTTCCCCAACCAAATGAACATTTGCCAGAACTTTGGCCCTCCAGAGCAGCATAACCATTGGCAGGGCAGTGACTGTTGTGGGTATGAGCTCCTAAATCCCAGCAAGAAGGAGAGAGGTGATTGCATAGCTTTTGCTGCTTTGCTGCAAGCCTTGGCCAGTCCCACCAAATCAAGCACTGTGGGATATCTGGGATGAAAATATCAGATCCACACAGGATCCAGGCATCATCCCTGGGATGCACCCCCAGCCCTGAGCCATCAGAGCCCAGGGATTTAGCAAGAGTTGCTTCCTTCCAGGAGAACACTGGATCTAAAATAAGTTACATTTCCTTTATTGTTTCTTGGCTTGAGCTTCTAAAATTCAAACTGTTTCTGTTTTCCTCGTGTTAGTCATGCACACAGACTGGGAGCTTAACCTGTAATTCTGGCTTTGCTGCTACTATAAAACATTCACTCTGGGTTCTTCTAAACCAGGAGCAGAAACCTCTAATTTCATTCCACTAGAGGAGTTTAATCCAGGACTATGACATTTCAATTAGTTAGTAATACATATTTAACACCCCCAAAATTAACCAAGAGAAGGAAAAATGTTGTATATAAGCATCTACAAGGATTTTATTTACAGCCAGTAAAAGCTCTAAATTTAGAACAAAGATCTAAACAAAGACCTTGCAGTAACTCCTTCTGCCTGTTAGGCTGCATCATTTAGGAACTTAGGTTCAAAACATAATGTCTGAGTTTTTAATTTCTCCTTAGTTTGAATTTTCGGCTGATAAGGGGCAGAAAAGCCTAAAATATTGACAATTTCCCCTAGATGGGGAAACCATTTCTGCAGGATGCTGGTCCTACTCTGGAGCACACTGATGTTCCTCATCTGCAGTGGTTCAGTGCAGCTCCCTCTTTGTCTTTACCTCCTGGTAGCTATAGGTCCTCTCTTCACCTTCAGTGAGGCTGTGAACACCCTCAATGCGCCCCAGGCTGCTGCAGGTGCTGGTCCTGCACGGTGCTGGCCTAGAGCTTGGCAGTGCTGTCCTGCAGCATCTGAAGTGTTCCATGGCTTGGCTGTCTTGAATAACTGTGTCAGTAAGAAATACATTCAATTTTATATTCTTTAACATCACTGCTTTCTGTGCCTCCATAGATGGTTGTTTATTACCCACAGCCAGAGGTGGTTTTGCTCCTCAGCACAATAAATCAGGCTCTTTTTAGCACAGCCTGAAGAATTCCCTGAATGGTTTCAGCTCCCCCAGAACCACAGTGTGACTCAACACACTGAACAGAAAGCCAGACTTTCCCAGTAAGCTCCTGTTTCTCCACAGAAGTTATTGCTAGATATGGGTTGGTTTCCTTTTCATGGTATTGCACTAGGGCTCTTCAGCCTCTGGATTAACCTTGGAGCAGGGCATTGCAGGGGATTGCAGCAGGCAGTCCTGCCTTACAGAATGGGTGCCACGTGGCTGAAGTGGTCAGTTAGCAGGGGAGAGGTGATGAGCAGCCAAGGGATAAAGGAAGAAATCCTACCAGGCTGCAGGGATTTGGGAGCAGCCTTGTGAAGGCAGTTGTTCAGGGGGGTGAGGAGCTTCTTGGCCTGGGCTTACACACACAGACTGGCCACCATGTGCAGGATGCAGCTGGGTTTCTGCACTTCCTAAATAGTTCTGGGGTTATTATTATTATTATTATTATTACTTTTCAATCAATGCAGGAAATGAATAGAGGTGAGAATGGAAGTGCAGGGGTCAGCAAAGAGGCTGCTTTGTTATTTCTAACACAGCACAGCAGGGACCTGGAACTGTTGACTAAAGCACAACAATAACAACAATACCCTTGGAGCTTCTCTTTTTATAAATGACTACTGATGTCTTTATTAGCTTCCACAGCAGTTAGCAACACCTGTAGCAGGAAAAAGATTTATATCCACTAATAATGAATTCTGTGTTAGCAATGGGGACTAACTCAAATATCATTAGCTGTACCTAACAATAAATCATAGAGGTCACATAGTGCCCTTTGAAAGCTCTGATGTGACTGTTGTGCTAAACTCACCACACTGCTCTCCTGCCTGCCAGAGCACACAACAATGTTAATGTGGTCCTTGGCAGTCTTCAGAGGAAAAGTAAATGCTGAACTTCATTAAATATAATAGCACATAATAAGCTGATATTCGTTTACTTAATGCTCATGCTATGAATAGCAGATATTGACCCAAATGTGAGAATAGCCTTATCCAGTGTTCTGTCACCTAACATTAATCTTTATCAGCTTTGTGGTCATGTTCAGAGATCTCCCCTGGGTATTTTTCCTGGCCACTGTTAAACAAATAAATTGCTTCTGCTGCCTATAATTAAAGACATATATTCAGCAGTAAAGAGGCACAAATGGAAGTGTACAGCAGGAAATTGCTGCACCCTGAGTGATCCTCCATGTAAACCACAATGGCAGAACAGGACACATTCCCTGCTGGCAAGGAAAAAGCAGAAAAGAGAATGAGATTAAACTCTGACAAGCTACAGTGCAGTCTCTGGGGTGCCCTCGGGTTACCACATAAAATACTTTGATATATCAGCAAATACTCCTTATTTGGGAGAGATCATGCTCATTTGACCCCACCACCACTGTTATCCCAGCTTTTACTGCCACCCTGCCTTGACACCTCTCTGCTACCACCACCACCACACCTCCACCTCTCTCCCCATCTCTGTACTCTGTTGACACCACTTCTTGCACCAGAGAGTAAAGCTCATCCCCAGGAATGGGGCAGGTGGTTCAATCAGTGGAGTTTTTTTGGTAGATTCTTTCCATAAAAACTCAGAAGGCCCATTTCAGAATTTTCTCCCACATCTGTCCACCCAGGCCCACAGATATTCACCATGCGTTCTTTCTGGGCACTGGAAAGAGTAGCAAGGAACAATTTTGTTTCCTCTGGGACCCAGAATCTATTAAGAGAAAAAGCAGCAGAATGGGTCACTAAAATATTATCATCAAAAGCATAGATAGATAGATAGATAGATAGATAGATAGATAGATAGATAGATAGATAGATAGATAGATAGATAGAAACTTGGGTTACACAAATCCTAAGGTTTAGGCAGAAAACTATGAAAGCAGGAGAATTCAAAGCTGGGGCTGCCATGGTAACCCTGACTCATGCCATGGTGGTTGGGCACTGCAGCACCTCCCTGGGACCTCCCAGCAAGTGCTGATATGTGTTCTGCATTTTGTGGGCATTCTGTGGACAGGTAATGGAGCTGGAGAAAGCAGCTGGTGTGTTTGTGGAAGAGGATGCAAGTTTTGAGGGAAGAACTGGAAACGCAGATCTGGAGAGTACCAATACAGGCACAGGTAAATCTGGGCTCACAAGTGAGGTTGCACATGAACTCCAGAGCCCACAGCCCCAGCAAGCCATGGGACCATGAGAAGCTGGTCAGGAAGACAAAAGTTTTAGTAGTGAGGCTTGGAATACTGAAATCCAACCTGTGAACCCTAAATAAGTGCCAGCTCTAGCATGGGTCCTGCCCACAGGGCTACAACTTCCAGGTTGCAACAGAACAGCTTCATTTCCCTCCTAGGAAAATTTCCTACAGTCATGGAAATCCCTTCATGCAACTGCATCCCATTTGCAGTTATTCTGTGGAGGAATTGAGTCTAAACCAGAGACCAAGGGCTGATAAAATCTCGGTTAAAAACAGCTTGACTTGCTGGCTGTAGGCCAGGAGAGTCTGGGTCCTCCTGCCACATCAGAGAGGCAATGCCCAGGAGAGCAGCCACAGGTTATTAAATAGGGCTGTGATGACCAGGAGCTGGAGAAGATGTTTTCTTAGCATTGGCTTCATGTTAATTGTATATATAAAGTTATAACTTCCAGACTCCTCAGTGCCTTTAGAAATCAGACTGATTCTTGTGAGCATTTTTAGAATGCAGCCATTTCAGAATTAATTTTGTCCAACACAGAAAATGTATGCAACATAATTTCTCCACTGTAATGCTATTATCTTTTCTATTTCTCTTTCCCTTTCAATATATGTGTTGTGTAAAATCTTGTCAGTAAAAGATATGCATTTGTTTCTCTTTCAACACTTACATTAATTCTGGATTTGTTTAATCTTCACAAGTAACAAATTACCTTTTAAAATATGACAAAATTCACTTCAAAGCAAGCTGCTCTCCATTGTTCCTTACAAAAACAGCCAATGCACTCTTTTTCATTATGCATGCCAGCATTCATTGCTTTGATCATGATTTTTGGTGAGCTGCAATGAAGAACAAAAGTAGATGTTCAGAGAAGAGCACAACTCCCAGCTCTGCTATACATTGATATGCCAAGCCTGATTCATAAAATAGCAGCGTGATTTTAGGCATCTAGAGACAGAATGGAGAGAAAACAAAAATGTAACAATTGTATATGTATCCACTGAGCATCTTCAGACAAAAATAAAACATGGAAATTTGGAGGACAGAGCATTTGCATTGGCAAAGCTGAGACAAAACTCATCTGCACATGCAGGAACTGTCAGCGTGCCAGGAAGAGCGATTAAACAGCACGTCTGTGTATTTAAATTGGTTTGTTTGTGAGAGCAGATGATATAGTGCAAGTCAGAGCAGCAGGAAAATCCTTTGAATAGAAAGCCATGCACAGTCTGAGTTGTGGGAGGCCACCTCAAAAGACAGATGGGGCTTTCTTAACTATTTCTTAACCCATTCAGCAGGCACTGAGTCTTCACCTCACCTTTGATTTAGTAGCTGCACTTTATACTGCTCCACACTTTGGGTAACTGACCATAAAATAACAAGGTTCTTTCTACTTCCAACAGAAAAGTTTGATGCCCTGCTTCTGGAAGCAGGGAAGCCCCCCAGGCACTGCCAGATTTGCTCAGCCTATCCTGGCTCCTCCTTGCCAGGGACCAGTCACTGCTGCTCAGTTCCAGGTACTGTGTCCCTACACCTGTGGGATGGAGGCAGGGATGGAGGCAGGATCCAGACTGGGCATACCCTGTGTTTGGAGAAAAAGGGCACCAACCTCCCAGTGGACATTAAACCTCTTCTTTCCATCTTTTGAGCCATGGGAAGGAGCCTCACTGCTGGATTTTCCAGGGTGGATCTGGCCTTTGCAGAGAAAAAACAAGCCAATCCCTTCAGTTGCATAAAGCACACCCTGCTGGGCACTGCCAGGCATGGGTGTGCATCTCCATAAGGAAGAGAGCAGGGGCACTTCTCACTAGCTTGCTCAATGTCCCATCCAACCTGGCCTTGACACTGCCAGGGATGAGACATCCATAACTTCTCTGGGCAACCTGTTCCAGTGCCTCACCACCCTCACAGTAAAGAATTTCTTCTGTATATCTAAACTAAATCTCTCCTCTTTCAGTTTGAACTCATCAATCCTTGTCCTCTCACTACAGCTCCTGATGAACCTTCAGAAAAAAATAAGTCAGAGGACCTTTCCCTCTTAATCACAACAGGAAAAGTCTGTTCAGTCCATTCAGGACAAATATTTTCCAAATCTGCTTTTCAGTTATGTGATATTTTCTTTCCTACATTATGCCTTGTGCTGAGCACTTCCCATGCTCCCAGAAAGGAAAGGCATGTGTTATAGCACCATTCCCTATCAGTCTCATAACCTGCATGAAAACAAACCAGTTTCATAGCTGCTGGTGTAAATAGCCCAGGCACAGGACTTGCAGTGTGACTCAGTCATCAGCAGCTGGCAAATGCCAATGTCTGTTTCCACACCTGACACACACAGCCACAGACAACCTTGCCATATCTCTCTTCCCTGCCACGCCTTCTTCAGGAAACATTTTGCTTGATACATTTTTGACAAGTGTGTTTTCTGTGATCTGATTTGCTATTAATGGGGTTTTCATCACTGTTGTTACCTGGGTTTCTCTGTGTGGGAGCTGAGTACAGAGCATTTCCCAGCATTTCCCATTTCCCAGTGCATATTTCCCATTCCCCTGTGCCTGGAGGTGAGTGTTGGACCACATTCTACTGTTATCTTTGTGTTTGCATTTCTTAGTGCATTTCTTCACCCCCTGCAGGATGATTTGAGTTCCCGCATAGCATTTTGCTAGCGGGGATCCTCCCTCCCTCCTCCAGTTTCCCCTGGTTCCTCTCTTTGCCAATACTTGCCAAAGTTTCTCATCCCTCCTCATCCTCCTTTGACCCTCGTGGCATTTCTGCACCATTTTGGGGGCACTTTGTCCTGTGTGACCACCCTTCACCCAAAGCTGCCTGTGCAAGAAGTTGTCAACAACCGAACCTCCCAGCATGCTCCCTCTGGGACAGCACAGGGACCAAGGTGACACAGTGTGATGGCTGTGGTGGCAGGTGCCAAGGGAAGGTGCCCATGCATCAACAGTGGTTTTCAGCACTGGGCAGGAGCAGTTTTCACAAAGAGAACCAGAAATCATGATTTGCATCAATGGCTTGTCAAACAAGTTGGCAAAGACAGATGCTCCTACATGGCGCTCAAGGTATGCAGCTTTTCCTGTTTCCCTGCCTCTCTCACACCAGCACAGGCTTGGTGCTCAGGAGTTTGACTCAAAGGCACTTACCCTGTTTTATCTGGCCACTGATGCCATTCACAGTTCTACACAGGTCTCTTCTACTCTCACCAAACTCTGTATCCCCGGGGAGCAAGGTCATACAGAGAAGCATCTCCAAGCCCCAGGATGCCATGCAGGAAACCTTGGTGTAATTCTTGGTTCAGCCAGATGTTTTGAGTTTCACTTTGACTGCCTTCATCCTACGGTAGACTGTGACCAGCAGTTCTTCCAGCACTTGTGCCCTGTGCTTCTCCCTGTGCCCAGAGGGCACTCAGGAGATCACCCACTGTCTATGCTGCAGGATGGAATCAGGTCCAAGTTATCCCTAAAAATACTTTTTGCCCTTATTTTTTTTAATGCAATGATAAAAAAGAGATTTTCTTTAAAACCCTATGTCCCTAGAAGAGACGAATCTGGAGATGGGTGATATTTTGCAGAGGCTGCAAATCCACCCTGTTTTCTGTCTGCAGTGAGTATACAAAGATTTAGTGGGACCAAGACCTATCTGCCAATATAAGCAGTGCTAGCAAATGAGCCAGGAAGAAACAAAGAGGGACTCCTGTGCTTTCTAAGCCTCTGAACTATGAAAGCAGCCACAAAGTCACTCAAAAAGACACAAGCCTTTATGCTTGTAGTCAGCCTGGCCAAGGCAAAAGACCAGGAAACTTCCACACAGTGGTGATTTTGGTAAGATGGTCCTGCTGACACCACGGAGTGCTTGGGACAAGCTGATACATGAGCTTGATTCATGGGAGGCCCTGGGGGAAGTCCATGTCCAAGCTGAAGAAAACAAAAGTTCTCATTATGTGATCCAGATCAGAGAGGGCATGGAGGGCCTTCAGCTGCTGGGCACAGGGCTCAGCCATGGTGTACTGGGGAAACACTGGGATCAGTTTGTGCTCACTCGGGTGTGAAATGCATAGATGAATGGTTGAGCAGGACATGGAGGTCAGAAAACAATTCAAGTAATTCAATTGTGTATGATTTCATGTTAGCCAATCTTAGCACATGTACATACAATCTGCTATATCAAGGAGTCTGCCATCCATAAGGATTTTAACCTATGATCTCATCTTCCTCCTCATGTGGGTTTGGTTCTGAGAAAACTGGGCCAGGGACAATATCAGAGGTAAGTCTGAAGATTTAACAGCTCCTTGCAGAGCTGGCCATTGCAGCCCCTCCAAGCCAACACATCCCACTCCTGTGGCAAGGTGAGATGAGCCCTCATTGCCATCCTGGTGCTCATCCCTGCCTGCCCCTGGAAAAGAGCTGTGCCAGTTCTGGGGAGAAAGCAGCCAGGTCACTTGCAAACATTAATTATGACCTTTATCTTCTATCGCGGGAAACTTTGCCCCTGTTACACCCAATTGTCCTCTTGCTGATCTTTACGAGCAGCAGAGATAACAGCAGCCAGCCAGCCTGAAAACACTGCACATCCCCAGCAACACCCTGCAGAGGCAGCAGCCAGCACAACCCCACCAGGAACGAGTCCTTGTTCTGGCTCTGTCTTGGCCAGGGGGTTTCCTGGTGCTTAGATAACCTTAGTAGCCAACATTACATCTGTCTGCATGGGCAAATCAGGCATGGCTGTGTCACTGTGGTCCTGTGGTTATAAATCTCCCTGATCTAGGGGCCCTATCAACCTCTGAGAAGCCATTCTGATGCAAAAAATAAGTGTGTTTGCAGTGGAAAGGTCAAGAGCACTGTGGTAAAGCTGAATTTTAATCATTGTGTAAGACCTGACTAAACACCAAAACTGGGCTTTTATTTGAATGTTCTTTAATTCTGCAATTACATAATTTCCTCTGCCTAATAAAACATGAAGTCATGCAGCTGCCATGAGTGACACACTGATAAACAATTCAAGATGCCTTTCAATAGCATTTTTCTCCAGTTTCCAGAGCCATCTGCCTTCCCCAGCTAAGGTTACATCATTACAGACTTTAATTATTTAGAGGCCATCCTACTTACTCTAATGCAATTGTTGTGTTTGGCTGTCAGTTAGAGCAGAAACAGTGTGCAATGAATAAAGTCAGCTATTTTCTGTACTAATTATTTATTCAAATTCTTCAGCATTGAGACCATGAGGTGTATGCTAGGCTCATTCTTCCTTATTTTTAAAAAGAATCAGAACTGTTCATGCATTTCCAGTGTGTTTTCTTCCCGTCATCCCAGCACTTCTGGTTTGGCTGAGAAGCATAATGATTTTTTAAGGGACTTTTTTGAGGAGGATGTGGCCTGATGTCACCCGCATGTGCAGGACAGGTGTGCATGTACCTGCCTGCATGTGCACAGCCACCTCTGTGTTGACCACTTGACAACAGTATCTGTCTCAATACGTTAAGCCTTTACTTATTTTACAAAAAAAGAGACTAGATAGAGAACTCCAGTTTGTGTCAGTGCTTTGGGAACCTCTGTGGTTGTTAGAAGTCAGAAAAAGGCTGTAGCTGAGCTAGGGAGCCAAAGAGTGAGGGGGACAGCAGGTCAGTGCAGAGAATGTGGAGGGAAGCCTAAATTTATGCTCAACCTGCTCACACGTATTGATTAAGTGTTTTGGCTCAGGATCAGGCATATATTACTGAGCAAATATTAAAAGCTATGCAGGTTTCAAGGGGAAGCCTCTTTCCTCTGGGAGTTGCTGTCGATTACTCATAATTAGTTGAGAGGTCAAAGCCGACCAGAAGATCAGATGAAAATTTATGGAAGGAAAATATGAGGAAAAACAAATAAGGAACCATATTATTTGATTCCTGCTGCCAGTTTCAAACATTCATTACAGAAATTAATGAGAAAAAAACGTTTAAAAGGTTCTTGTCATTTTGTCTAGTAGACTATCTTAATTCTCTATCACCCGGTTTTATCACAAAATCCTGTGGCTGAAAAAGACCCAGGTGGGGGTCGGGCTCTTCTCACAGGGAACCAGCAACAGGACAAGGGGACAAAGCCTTAAGTAGCGCCAGGGGAGGTTTAGGTTGGATGTTAGGAAGAATTTCTTCACAAAAGGGCGATCAGACATTGGAAGGGGCTGCCCAGGGAGACGGTGGAGTCACGGCCCCGGAGGTGTTTACGGAAAAACTGAACGCGGCACTCCGTGCCATGCTCGGGTTGACCAGGTGGTGTTGGGCCATGAGCTGGACTCGGTGACCCCGAGGTCTGTTCCACCCCGCTCGGTTCCGTGGTTTTGCGATCCGCTGGTTCCGCACGGACCGGGCGGCGGCGGCGGCTCCCCCTCACGCCCTCACGGCGGCCGCCAGGGGGCGCTGAGCGGGGGAGCCCCTCCCTGCCGGCCCTCTGTGGCTCCGCGGGGCGGGGGCGGGGCCGGGCCGCTCTCGCGATACCCGCGCGGCGCCGCCCGGCCCGCGGTGCCCGGAGGTGGCGGCCCGGCCATGGCGTCCGACAGCGACACCGAGGAGTTCTACGATGCGCCCGAGGACGTGCACCCCGCGGGCTCCCCCGCGCCGTGAGTTCGCCCTGCCCTCCCTCCTCTCAGCGCGGCCCCGCCGCCTCTGGGCAGCTCCCGGGGGTGCGGGGGGGAAGCGGGGTCAGAGCGGGGCCGCGGCCCCCGCTGGGAGCTCGGGGTCCGCTCGGAGCGCGGAGGGTGCGGGCACCGAGCGGGGCTCGCCCGGCGCTGCTGCGAACGGCGGCGGCCGTGAGAGGGAGGATGAGCTCATACCTGCCTTCCTGAGGCGGGAGCGGGTGTAGTGCTGGGAGGAGACGGGCGGAGATGGCATCGACAGAATAATCCCTGAAATGCGATAAAAGTAACAGATTTTCCGAGGAAGGAGAAGCCAGCGAGCTTCGTCAGCAACAGGCAGCTGTTGCTGCGTGAAGAACAACTTCTGGTGTGCTCCGTGCTCTGTTTTTAGTGGTGCCTTTAATACTTTTACTGTTTTTAATGGGGACTGGACTAGATTATTTCCAGAGGTCCCTTCCACCCCTAACAAATCTGTGATTCGATGTCGCTTTCATGCCCTAAGCCAGTTGGTCCCAGTAGTGAAGGTTTACCAGCGTTTTGTGGGGTAGATCCCAGTGCTGCTGCCTCAGAACGAACCCTGACACTGTTGGTGTCAGCCAAATCTGCCCCTCTTGTTCTAAATCTCTTTCTGGTCGTGTGCTGGACAGGTTATGCCTTGTATCAGTTCCGGTTTTCGTAAAGCCTGACCAAACCTCTTCAATATTTTACGTGGTAGGATGAGGTTTCACATGGCCTGTATAGAGTAATAGATATGGATTGTGGGATCCACTTGAAGCTTTAATAATGGACCAAGGAGCTTGTTTTAAGCTGCGACTCAGTGGTCACTGGATGCCTACAAGAAAGGAAAGACTGGATCTTTTTTCCTCACCTTCAGATCCTGTATTAAAGGTTTTCTGAACTCAGCTATTTAGCTGTAGCCTGGTGAAAAGCACATCTTAGCATACAGTTCTGCAAGATGTGATAAGCCAGATTCACAATGCTTGTACTGAAATGAGGTTTTTCTCCAGCTGCTTACCTCCTGCTAGGAATACTGATCAAACTCTTCTCTGAGTTGCATTAACTCAGAGTAAACAGCTGAAAACTAGAAACAGCAAAAACTGTTCTATAAGTTAAAGCAGCTGAAGCCTGTCAAGGTTGGGACAGAGAGGGTGAAGGTGAGGGATTAGTGTGACTAGAGACCACAGACAGGAAAGGGGAAGCAGACTGGTAGAAGTGAGCTGTTAAATCTGCCCAACTGCACATCCACCTTTTGTCTGATACAGATCATGCCATGTGTCGTGGCTTTGCAGGTTTGCACCACCTGTATCTAAGCAGAACTTGATAATATGAAGTCACTCGCTAGAAGTTAAAGTGAAAAATGCTTTTAATTTCTTTAGTGCTCTTCCATAACCTGTGTCAATGCATCATTGACTCAAGTCAACAGAATTCTGTGAGCCTGAGTCAAGTAAGGAGGTGATGTCTGTGGGCTTAGTTTGCAATGCAGCTGCTGGTCTGTAATTCAGTCTGTGGTTGAATCTAACAATATGGACAGTATTTTCTTGAAATATGCTTTGAGATTTCATAAGAGCTAATTTCACACGTGCATTGGACATTTCTAGGAAGCAGGCTGGTATATTATTTTGCATGTGTCATGATGTTGAGTTGGGACCACAAAAAAAAATAAAATCAAAACCTTCTTGTTGCAGGCAAAGCAACTGAAAACAAGTACATGTTGCCCTCTGCAGTTTCAGATATTTCCTCCTGCATTCAGTGTTCTGATGATCAGTAAAATAAATCAGCTGGGAGTCCTTTTTGGCAGCACTAGTTTGCAGCAAAGCAGTGTAGATACATTTGCCCTCATTAAAAATGTGAGGTTTGTAGCTTCCTCCCTCCCTAGCCTTTGTTCTATGTGGGGAAGTTTAATAGCTGCTGATAGAGAAACTCTGAAAGTGGTGCCAAGTGTTCACGTCATCTTGCTGACTTCTTTGCTGTTTACTTGCTTTATTAATTGTCTGGTCTATAAGAGTGGAGTTTTCAAGTTGGATGTAGGCTCCCAATTCCCACTGTTAAGTCATTAAAATACTGATGCTTGAGTCCTTCTCAAGGAAAGCACCATATTCTCATCCTTGACTACATCTGTAGCTGGTGCTTTTTAAGAACTAATCAGCAGAAATTACAGAACCTGATGGAAAGTGTTTCCTTCAGATTAGAATGGTCTGAGGTAGTGTTCCTGGGGTAGCACTTCTGGGGTGATGACTTCTCTAAGGTGAGGTGTATTTGGAGATGTTCTGAGATTACTGTGTCCTGTCTGGCAAGGCCTGTGTGCTTCCCTTCTGCTCTAGATCTTGTCTTTTATTGTAATTCTACTTTTGACATGTGGAGGGTGTCCATTTGTTGGATAACTAAGTCCAGAGTAAAAAGGAAGAGGTAGTGTGACAGAAGATGCCCCTATTTAACCTCTGTCACTCACTTTAGAAGCACTATAACCATGGAAGAATTTGGGAAAAGATGCTGAAATGTAGAGGCCTGAACAGTCCCGTGCAGGAAGATGCCAGTTTTGAGAGAAGCAAAGTATGAAGTAAGGCACACTTGGTTAGATGCAGGCACGTGACAGACCCTCTATATTTTATTTATAGGAAAAGTGATCCACCCACTCTGAAATCAAGAACTGTTAAACCTAATCGTTTGGACTTCATATGCCTAACAGTGAGGGGGCAAGTTTGTTCCTAGTATGCTTGTGTCCTAAAAATTGTTATGAAAAACCAAATGAAAAGAGATGGTGTAGGTAATGAGAAATGTCCTCTGTTTTGTTTAAATTCTTGACTTGTAACTTCAGTAGTCCTGTACTTAGAAGTTGCCTTGATGCTTTTCCTGAAGAATTTAGTGTTCCTCTGTGTAGGACGACAGGTAAGGTTAAGTTGTGCCCCGTTGACATGTGGGAGATTTTTAGTTCAACTTTGGTGTGTGCGAGTGTTTTAGGCAATGTGCAAAGCTGATCGTGGCAGCAAACAGATGGAGTGGGAAGTGTTGGTTGTGTTCAGTGCTGCAGATGCATTTCTGCACTCAGAGTTTACTGAGCTCCCCCAGGGCAGCCCAGACATGTATTGCAGCAGTGAATCCCTGTAGGTTTGGAGGTGTGACTGCCATGGAGAGCTGCAGCAGGAGTAATTACAGCTTCCAGGGCAGCCACAGGCTGGAGGGAACATGGTGTGCAGGACAGGGGTGAGGGCAGTTCCTGGGCTGGCTGCTGAGCCTGTATGTTCTGTACAGGGCACAGCTGCTCTGTGCACTGCAAACACCTTCTCATCTGCTTGCTGGCACACCTGTTGTATAACAATGTACATCCTCCAGGAAGGCAGGCACTGTCACTTTGGGATTTGCCCAAGGCCAGTACTCACATTGTTTTTTGTTTGAAGGGCTGAATGTTGTGTTTTCTGTTACAAAACTTAACAACAACATGTTGAAATGTTAAGCCCTCTTCAAACAGGTGCTAGGCTGGAGCTCCCTGATAGTAAGAATGGGAGCTTAGTGTGGTCTGGTCACTGTCAGCATGAATTTGATAGTGGGATAAACAATTTTAAAAAAAGTTTCTTCGTGAATTTGTTTGACTTTCAGACTAATCAGACATCTATTTGTGCAGGTGAAATGGGATATTTCTTTGAATTGTGTTTAATCTCTGTAGATAACCTTGAAGCCTTCCGTTGTTAAACTGGTGTAAAAGTGGTGTAATGTAAGATAATTTAGAAGTTATGTGAAATGCAGTCTAGAAGATGTATTGCTATCAGTTTATAAATCCCACTTTTTAGTAAATGTTCACACCAGATTAGTTTTTGACTTATGTTTCCTGTGGCATATGTCAGTTTTCATGTGCTGCCTGACCTTTCAGAGCCAAATCAATATTTGATCTTTGGGTTGATCTTATGTAAATATTTTCAGACAGTTTTTCCACTGTATATATGTTTTTTTAAAATGCAAGGATTTATACACTGCATCCAGAAAACAAATTGGCTTAAAGTAAAGGGGCATGGAGAAGGCTGTAAGTTCAGGTGGCTGAGAAGACAAGACCATATCAGAGTCCTGTTGAACTGCAGAGGATTTCAGTTACTGAGCTGGCTGACTTGGTGTAAATGTAGTAGCACATAAGCAGTAACTGCTCACGACTCTGGGAACGATGCTGCTGACAGACACACAGCTCAAATGCTCTCAGGCAAGATATTGCACTTACCTGCCTGTATTACAAACTGATCTGAAAGTGGGGGTTTTGCCAAACAGTTGTGGAAGCTTTCCAGTAATTTAAAAGCATGTAAATTCCATGGTAAAACTTCTCCTTAATTGTGTGTGTGGGTTATGTCAAGCTATCAGCACCATGTTATGTTCTACACCTGCTAGTTTGTAACCTTTATCACTCAAGCACCTTTTTCCCAAGGTAGCTGAGCAGCCTGAGCATGGAAGGTAACATCTGGTTTTGTTTGAGGGCAGATTTTCTGCAAAACTAATTAGCTGAAGAAGTCTGAAACAGTAACAGTGTCTTTTGAACCTCCTATTTTGTGTAACCAGTGTAGGAATGAGTTGTCTGTACCAGAGGTGAGGGGTAATTAGTGGGAAGTGTCACAGTAGAAAGCTGAAATATCTATTTGCATTTGAGGGATTTGTCTTATTTAGGTTGTTAAGCAGTGTCTTGTAAAATAGGAGCCTGGCTGAAGCCTAGGCATTAATGGTGTAATTATAAATATATTTCATTCATGGACTTAATGAACTGTGACACATTTCTGCCACTCCTAAGAAAATCCAAGAGTTGATAGTGGAACTGAAAATGTTTCTGTAACCAGAAATCCCACACAGGCTGAGGCCTTTCCCAGCAATGTGTTTTGCTATACTAAAAATGGTCTTGTTTTTCTGGCCGAAATATTAATTTTTCTCCTTATTTGGCACATTGGGGTTAGAGCTTTCTAGGAGGATTATACCTCAAAACAGTGTCACAGGTATTGTGCACCTGAAGTTAATATTTGGACAGAAGCATCTCAGTGTAGCATGTTAAATTAGTTGCAATGATAGAGTGTTTATGTAACAATCCACTTTCTTGTTTACTTAGCTCTGCAGTATAAATGGGATCTTTGCTTTTTTGTGATTAAATGCTTCCAGATGGTAAAGAGAAGAGCTGAAATTCTTAAAAAACAATTGGAAATAGTTGTGGTTTTTTTCAGGAAGTATTGTTCTTTAAAACGATTTTGGAGGCAGGAGGGGCAAATGAGGCTGAGATCTCAGTATTTGTCTGTATTGCTTGGTGCCAGGTGAAACTTGGGGTTCAGAGTGTCCCTGATCTTGGCGGTCAGCTGGGATCTGTGTGCGATCCAGGCAGTCCTTTTGGTAGTAAGCTTTTAGGGAATTAATCTGCAACTTTGTCCCTGCTTGTGACTGACAAACTGATAAAATCATAGAACAATTCAGGGTGGAAGCAGCCTGGAAAAATCATCTGGTCCAAGCTTTCCTTTATGTCTCAGCAAGATTCTGCAGTCAGAGTAAGCAGTGTGACTCAATATTTAAATATCTTCCAGAATTCTGAAAGTCTTGCAGAAGATGTAAATTCAGGATATAATAACAGCTGACCATCCGCTAATTGAATTGACTTGACAAGAAGTAATTATTTGATACCATTCCCTTAAGATGGCTTGTTCTTTCATGTAATTAGTGTAACGAGAGGTGGTGTGTGAGTGGTTGCTAATGCTAAGTCACTGTTTCACTGTGAGTATTTTGGAAAGTAGTGCACACCAGTTCCTTCCTGTTACAATGTATTTTGTCTCTATTTATATCAAATGTCCTGATTAGAAACAAGATCTTCGGTTTGCTACAGAACCTGAAGGGCAGAGTGGCCGTGGTAGTGCCAACTCTATGGATCAGGATTCAGGCACTTGATTTGCAGAGTCCTGGAGTGTTTGTGCTTCTGCTCTCTGAGAGTTTTTGTTTCTTCAATGTCCACCCAATCCTTGGCATACCCATGCTAATTTTGGATTCTCTGTAGTGCAAAATGTTTTTAGTTTTGTACTTGGAATAACATCTTTTTATCAGAAAAGGGTGATAGGTGGTTTCTAGAAGATTCTGCTGACAAACTCTCAGAATTTGTAGAAGCTGTGGAACTGTGTGTGGTATAGAGTAGGGAACTTGTATGGAAGTGATGTGAAAAACATTCACTTTGTTGCTCATCTAAATTATCAAGTATACGGTTCCTGCAAAGGAAGGCTGTGTGGTAGACTGTTAAAAACAAAGCTTACTGTTTGTGAACTCTACCTAAGTCTATCTTCTCTTTCTAACAGGTCACCAACAAAAGTTGGAACCAATGTAGTAAAGGTGAGTTTCTTCTTAAAATCAGTCAAGTGCTTGTTGATGAATACAGGGTTGAGTATTTCCACCTAATGTGCTACAGTACCCCTGACATCAGCACACAGAGGAAATTACATGCTTTTCCTTGTTGTATGCAGCAATTGTGCTTGTCTTGAAATTCCAGCTTTCCTTTTATTTAGGATATGTTACAGTGTCTGAAAGTTCATTTTGTTCTGAAATGTGTATGTGCAATTTAATTAACCTGTATGTGATTACTAAACTGTGCTCTTTTAACTGATTTGTGAGTAGTAAGCAAGGCTCTGCAGCCACCTGGCTTTTGGTCCTGATTTATATGAAATAGTTGATTGTGCTCTCTTCTGTCTCCAAAATAAGAAAAATCTTTATATTTGTACTTCAGAAGCCTCCCCTCTAGGTTATGTGAAGATAAACCACTATATTTAGCTTAATGAGACAGCGTTGCCACTTCCCACGCAGATAATTGGTATTCTGTGCGTAGTGACAGCGAGGCTGAATCCAGCACACAGTGAATAGGTGAGGAGCTGGAACCTTGTGCAAATAACACTCATTTCCTGCTCTCAGAAGGGCCAAAGGTGCTGCTGTACAACACTTCTTGTAGGTTTGTCTGCAAAGTGTTGGGAAATCCTAGTGAAGCCAGTGTTTCTGAGCTGTCAGCAGTACTGTGCTCTGAATCAATAGTATTTTAACAGTGATACCATATCTTGCTATACCTCTTAGGGAACAGGGCCTTACCCCCAGTTTTGTGTTCTATTTAATGTCCCTTTAATAATTAAGTATTACATATGTAAGCCTTTCAAGCAATGTTGTTTTATCATTCCCACTAAACTGTGTGCAATCAATGAACTTCAAAACTAACTTTAATGTCTTCATGAATTATTAGCTGTGAAGTTCCCTATGTTGCTATTTGATTATTGAATTTTTTGAAGTATCTTCCTGAAGTACTTGTTCAAAGCTAAATTTCTGAAGGTGGAAAAAGTAGTAACTTCTGTGCTTGGTATCATATCAGTTCAGTGAATGTGTGACTAATGGTATCATTTGTCTTGGAATGGGTAAGAAATATTTCCTAAGTCCGAAGTCTAATAGGTGTGTGAGTTTAATGTCAACAGAATTGGAAATGAATATAATGGGTTCTGTAGGCACTGATTACATTTAAGTATTTATGTCATCATACATTTGAAGATAAACTTTAATAATAAAGTAAAGTAGAGCTTGCATTTAGATTAGAAATCTTTGTGGCAGGAGGGAGTGGAGAGGGAGGAAGAATTTTTCTGTAATTGCAGCTGTCTTTGTACAATATGCCATTTCTTTAGGTCAGAACTCTCCAAGATGGATGTCTGCAAGAGTTTGGGGCAGGGAGGAGTTTCAAACATAATATGTTAGGATGCTCTAGAGGTTCTGTTTGGTTGTCTGAGAGTCCAGACAAAGTCTAAGGAGAAATTCTTAAATATCTGTACTAGACAGTCACTCTAAATAAAAAAACAGGGACAAATGAATGAAAATACCCCATTCTAGTTGGCTCTGAGGGCTACTGGATTTCTGCAGATCCCTTCCAATACCAAGGATTCCATCAGGTTCCACTTTAGATATTGCTGATGTATGTGCTTATGGACGATGTGATGTTGTGGCCTTTCATTGGACTGGATGGTCTTTGAAGGGTTTTTTTTTTCCCTAATGCAAACTCTTTAGGATTCTAATAATTCATGTAGAAGAGAAGGGGTATGATGAAGTTCTTACTGGTCTGTATCACCTGAGGTTAAAGCAGTAACCTATGGTAAAAACTATTTGTGGTTCTGAACCTAAAATTTTGCAGGAATTTATTAAAATGTTTACTCACAAATGAAATATTTTCAGCTTATTTGGATTTTGGAAGGATCTGCATGAAGAAGACTGATGGCTAAAATATACGATGTGCACTAGGAATAATTGTAGAGTGTAAGATTCCATGTTAGAACCTCAGAAGCATGTTTGTGACCACTTGATAGAGCTGCCTGCCTTAATTTGGAAATTTCTAAGTAGTTTCTACTATATGTGGCTGTTATACAGTTCTTGCGTCCTTTCCTAAAAACTGATAAAGAAAAGAGAAAATATTTTAATATGGAATTTCCTTGCTGCAGATTATTACATGTGTTTATTTCTCTGAACTTCATGCTGCCTTCAGTTTGATTTTAGTTGAGGTTGCAGCCTCTCATATATAACTGCCTGTTTTGTTACATAGTGTGCATGACTCTGAAATACTACTCATGTGTACTGAGCATTACTGTTTAAACATCTGACAGCAGTAATGTGTGAAAATGTGTCAGATTTCTTGTCCTTTATGCTATTGAATTTGTTGGAGCTGTATTTTCGTTAGATATCTTACTGAAGAGGTTAGTACCATCATCTTATGACTTTTTCTTTTGTAGGATATGGACAATAAACTACACAAAGCTGGAAATGAAACATTTGTACGAGAAATGAAACAAGATGATTCAAAAGAGGTTAGTTAAATATTGCTTTGAGCTTCCAGCATCACAGAAAAAATATTAAATAATTTAATGATCAATATTCAACCTGAAACTACCACAGGTTAGAATTAGTTGTTAATGTTAGTAAGAATGTTCGTCTAAAGGGTAAAAATCAAACTAAGTGTTCTGAAAACATATTTAGGATTCACAAGTTTTGAAGTATTTGCGTAATTTACAGGATCATATTTAGCAGTACATGAGAACTCTGAAGAGTGAGCAGCTTTTGTTTCCTAACAAAAAGTAGTTTTGTTTTCTCTCCAAATATATTGAAGAAGACTGGAGATTAGTTACTTTGTTTTATCTTTTGAATATGCCCATTTCTGCACCAAGGTTCTGGTTTCCTTTTTAACCAAACTGCATTTTATATATAAAACAACTCCTCAATGGAAGAGTTCTTGTGGGTATTTTACAGGCTGACTGATTTGTGTACCCAGGAATTGCCTGCTGGTGACTGGTAGAATGGTTTTGTTTTGTTTCTCTAGATTATTGACAGTATTATAGAAGAAAGCCAGAAGGCCCAACAACTAGATGATGATGCTTTAGCTTCTAGAGGAAGTGAATTGACTGTTCCAACTTCAGATGCAAATGCTTGGATTTCTGGAGCAGGTATCATTAGTGATGTCCCAGAAGTACTAGCTGCTAAAATACCATTACCAGAAGACACTAGAGAACCAGAGGATCAGAGTGTGTGTAAGGACACTGAATTGGAGTCTGGGAAGGTTTTGTTTAGTTCTGACCAACAGGAATCTCATAAACCAACAAAAGTAACAAATGCAACTGACCATAAAACGGATGAAACTGAAGCACAAGGAGAAACATCAAAAAAAGAGGACATAACTGACAAGAAAGAGACAAATACTTTAGAAAAAGTGGCTTCAGATTTACCTACCAAAGACCCTTCTACAACAGAAGAAATGCCCCCAGCCAAGCCCCCAAGGCAGCTGACTGTAGAGCCTGACATAGTTGCCAGCACAAAGAAACCTGTCCCAGCCCGGCCACCCCCCCCCACCAATGTCCCTCCCCCGAGGCCACCCCCCCCTGCACGGCCAGCTCCACCTCCCCGGAAGAAGAAGAGTGAACTGGAGTTTGAAGTGCAAAAACCTGTTCTAGAAGGCAAGTGTTCTATTTTAGATGGGTTTATTTATCTATAGGGTATTATTTTTTTGTGTTTTGAGTGAAGGATCATTCAGGCCTGTGATTTTTAGTTTAGTTGATAGGTAAAAAAATCATGCAACAATCTTAGCTTATTACAATGAAGTAATACTCTTCTGCTTTACAAGTGTTCCTCATTCACAGACTTCCTTGTAAGGTAAGACTTCCTGCTAAAATAGCTGTAGCTATAGCAAGGAGAAATTGACTCATCAATACATAAGCTAAAAACCAGTTACTTCAAATAAAATGTGTGTGTGGTCTGTATTTGCATAGAAATGCAAGTCAAGGTGTGGACTGAGGTCTTATGAAAATGAGTAGTCTTGGGTTACTAGGAAATGACTATTAAAAAGAAGTTAAGAAAGCTTAAGAGGCCTAGGTGTGAAGTCATGCCTGAACCTCCAACTGTATATGAAATACATAATTTTAAGTTAGATATGGTGGCAGTTGATCATTAAAAAATACCAAACTGGTCAGAAAGGGTGTTCAGGCCTGTAAGTGATGTTAGGCAAGTGTTATGCTCTTCTTTCTAATAAATCTCTTTTCAGTTTCTCGGGACAGCTTCACAGCTGGTGGTCTTTTAACTTCAAGTTCAGTGACAGAAGGTGTGCCCAAAGATTCTCAGCCTTCCTTGGATTTGGCCAGTGCAACTAGTGGAGATAAAATTGTCACTGCCCAGGTATTGGGAAATGCTTGTGAGTTTGATGACTGGAACATTTTCTATTGCTTCAGTGATACAGTAGAGATAATGTAATCTGTGTCTGCACAGGAGAATGGGAAAGCAGCTGATGGCCAAACAACAAATGAAGTACTTGGACCACAAAGACCCAGGTCTAACTCTGGCAGAGAGCTCACAGATGAGGTATCTATGGCTGTGGTCTGTACATGGAACACCTTTGTGTTTGCTTTCTCTGTCTGGTAAATGAGTTCTCATAGTCAGGTCACTCCTTGTTCTCTGAACCTCTCCATGCTGTCACCAGGAATGCAAATAGGAGTGATGGCACAGCTGGCTTTGTCCACCTAAGAACTTGTGTCCCCTGAGTCATGTGTGCCCTTAGCCTTTGGATGTGTGAGCTCTAACAGACCTGAAATGTCATCAAGTTCATGTTGGTAGCTATGCAAACACCTCATAGGATTTTCATGAGAGGGAACAGCAGCAAACCTGGTATTTTGTCATGTGTCTAAAAGGGGAAGGAGTCAGCAATAGGAAAATGGTCTTCCTCATACTAAAAAATAGTTTCTTTGGTTAATAATTCCACTAATTCTGATGATATTTGGCTTTTGTAAGTTTTCATTTGTGTCCATCACTGTACAGCTTTTTTTAACTGTTGCTGAACTTCTGTAAGCATTCATGAGATATTCCAAATAAACATTTTCCTTTGTGGTACTAGTCAGTTCTAAATTCCTTTTCTCTCTGTATGTTAAGTTTGCCTTTGGCTAAACCAAAGATACAGCAGCTGGAGTAGGAAAGGGAAAGACTGCAATGTCTTTTAATTACATAATATGTTTGATATTAGCATGAAGAGTGTCAGGCAGTGGTTGATGTCTCTATAGCTGCATTTTTGATTTATGAAATTGAAGCTTGTGATATGTAACTGTTCATCTTTGTCTGGTGGTTGATAATGTTTGCACTAACACGCTAATTTAAGCTTAGTCTTTGTAAAATAAATATATAGTGAGCTACAGAATTTCCCATTAAGATAAGTAATTTGTAAGTTTTGATGATTTCTGTTTTGCTCTAGGTTTTCAAGTGTAATCAATTTCTCTTCATTTCACATCTTTTTTTTTTAATAGGAAATTCTAGCAAGTGTAATGATAAAAAACCTGGATACAGGTGAAGAAATACCTCTGAGTTTGGCAGAAGAAAAGTTGCCAACAGGCATTAATCCCTTGACTTTGCATATCATGAGGAGAACTAAAGAATATGTCAGGTATGAATCATGAGAGCTTTCAGCTCACAAGATGCTGTTGCACTCATGGGTTTTGCATAAACAGAAGTCACTCTTACACAGGTAAAAAGAGCCCCAGTCCATCTGTCTGGCTAATCTGAGCTGATTCCCAGTTCTCAATGAACCAGACTCATTATTGATTTCTCTCAAGTTAGCTAAAACTTGCTGATCTTGCTGGAGCTTGACAAGCAAGTACATCTGAAAATCCACTGATCTCTAGTTAGCCTTTGATGTACTAAATGTCATTTCTGTGCTGAATTAAACACGTTTTATGTTCAAGTACTGGATGTTGTTCATGCCACCACCTCCTGTAGCTTTTTCAGTGGTTCACAGGAGACTGTTTCTCTGAAGATCTGTTGTCATTAGTGCAGCTGACTGCTTTGAGGTTTGCCTGTTCTTAATGCAGCTTTAGATCCTTCTAATGTGTAAAATGGAATCTTTTTGCAATCTTTGATAGAAAAAGACACGTGCTTAATGATCAGAATTTCATGTCAGTCTAGATGTTCTTTTCAAAGGCCAATATGAATTTATACATCAGACAACTAATAGGTTTTTTGCATTGGTGTATTATTGAGAAACTCACTTTTCTAGAACTTCATTGTGGAAAAAACTTCTATTTCAGGATTAACAACTATTAATTTATTTGATCTGCGGAAAGCAAGATAGGAGAACAAAGTGGCATGTTACCAGTTCCTAGTAATTTAATTAATTTTGTCTGCTCTTAGCTTTCAAAGTGTCACTATAAGCTTAAGTTGGAAATTTGTGGCAGGGAATAATATATCTGACACCTGCAGAGTGTATGCAGCTTCAGTATCAAGATGCCTAAGATTTGAAAGATCTGTTTATTGTGTGATTAAAATAGTGTCCATGCTTTTCCAGCATGTTACATAGAGGAATAAAGATGGATCCTAAAATGCATGGCCTACTTTACTAATGTTTCACTCAATTTAGATTCATTATGATACCCCATTAAACAGTCACTTCTGTATTTCCTAGTAATGATGCAGCACAGTCTGATGATGAAGACAAAATGCAGACACAGCAAACTGACACTGATGGAGGGAGGTTAAAACAGAAAACGTAAGATGCTGTTTTATGTTTTTTCCTTTCCCTAGAAAGAAAAAATAGATTTTCTTTTTCTAAGCTGAAACTTCCCTTCTGATTACTGAACAAGTTACCTTTCAAGTAATCACTTTACTAGTGATACCTGATTTTACATAAGCCTGTAGCTCTGTTGTTGAGCTGAAGGTTGCATGACTGCTGTCAAATTTACTGGTTATTTTAAGAAGCAGTAATGAAAAAAGATAAGGTGGCATTACAAATCAAAATTACTGATTATAGTAGCAAAATAAAAAAAGACAATTTTCCATTATTATGTTTTGAAAATGTACCCTTGTTTTTAAGGACTCAACTGAAGAAGTTCCTTGGCAAATCTGTGAAGAAAGCAAAGCACCTTGCTGAAGAATATGGTGAACGTGCTGTTAATAAGGTTAAGAGTGTTCGAGATGAAGGTAAATGACAATGACAATCCTTTTTTTTTTTAATAGGGTAGTTGGTTTATCCTTCTCCTTTTAGGAATCAAAGCTGGCAGAGGAACATACACTGCTGCATTCTACCACTATTCTACAGTTGGTGATAGGATTTTTTTAGAGTTGAACCTTTTAGCTTAGTAGGCATTTTGAGACGACCAGGTTACAAGGATAAATTCTTGTAAAGTGATAGTTGAGAGACCTTTTCATCTAAACCAGCTTAATGCTCCAATAGAAAGAGGTTTTGATATCAAAACATTCACATTTTTGGAAAGTTACTCCAGCAAAGGTAGAAGTGGGGATTATCTTCATTACTTTGGTAAATCAGATTGTTTTCTGGCAACCAGCACTACAACTGGAATTTTCATATAGCATGAGCTCCTGTTAGATTTCCCAGCTACAACTGAATTCTCCCCTTCTTGTTTCATCAGTGTATGGGCCTTTCAGACAGAATTCCAGTGCTGCAGCAAGCTGGTGTAACCACAGCCTGAGATAAGTGCCATGGAAATGCTGCACTTCAGTGTCTTGTGTTGCCAGTGGCTTTTGGCCACAGCTCTTCTGCAGTTCTTGTACTTCATGGGCAAATCACCAGGCCATTGCAGTGTACTCAGAGAGAAGAAGCCAATAGACTCATTTCCAGCACACATCAAACTGACAGAAATCACTTAGTGCAGGATCTCCTGAATGCAAGACAAGGTGCCAAGAAAGGGGCAGAACAAAAATTGATAGCAGTTTTTATTTTCAGTGTTCAGTGTTTGGATTTGCTGTAGCCTAAAATGAATGCAGATGTATTTTTAGATCTTAATGCAATACTGTTCTTATTTTGCTTTAAGATCTTTAAATTGCCTGTAGAAATTGTCTAATTCACAACTAATCCACTACCAAAAATTTTGCTAGCATATTAAATGGGTGCTGCAATATCAAGTGCTGAATTTGTGTTTCTCTAAGTCTTTCACACAGATCAAGATGATCCCTCTTCCAGTGATGATGAAGGGATGCCCTATACAAGACCAGTTAAGTTCAAAGCAGCACATGGCTTCAAGGGACCTTATGATTTTGAACAAATTAAAGTTGTTCAGGATCTCAGTGGAGAGCATATGGTAGGTCTCAAATTCCATCTGTGGTTTTGCTCTGTCTGTTCAGCCTGAGATTCAACTTCTTATTTTCATCTACTTGCTGGCCTCCAAAAATGACTGTCAGGTTTATTCTCTGTGGAAAAACTTCATTCTGGAAAATAATAGTCTGGCAAAAAAAAAAAAAAAAAAAGGAAAATTTGGCTGGTTTGCCCAGATCTTCAGAGGGTAAAAAACATGTACATTCCTAGGAATTCCAGGGATTCTCCAGAGCTCTCCTTTGAAGAGTTATGGTATCAAGTGGTATTTGGTTTTTTCAGTTCCTGCAGTTACAACTTTAGGCTGAAATAGGCTATTTTCCTCTGTCGGAACTGAACACAGAGCAGCAAGCTTGAGCTGCTCAACAGTAAATAAATTAGTCTATTAGACAGATGAACACAATATTGAACAGAAATACTTACTAGGTTTTGGAGGCAAAAGTGGGAGAGGTTAATGGAGTATGTGGTTCAGAATGGTAAGGTGGGGAGAAACCAGGATAGGATATTGCAGAGATGCCTGTGGAGAATCAGGCAGAAAAGCTACTTATTTGTCACTGTTTGAAGTCTGCATGCTTTCCTATGGAGTCTGGAATACATTCTAGTATTCCTGATTTCCCAAACTTCTGCTGACAGCAGCTGTCTGACATTGGAAGCAATCCATCTCTGAGTGTTGGGATGAGGGTAATGACCTACAGCAGTCAGTAACCAGAGATTCCAAGTTGTCATCCACAACTGAACTTTCCATTCCTACTGGTAATCCCTGTTAGTTTCCATCATGCCAATATTTGACTTCTTAAACCCAGGAAATTCCTCCAAATAGGCGGAGCATGGTGGAGTCAAATGCCTGGTAGCTCTTTATTCAGTAGCAGGAGGAAATGGGATATTGCTTGTGTGGTTGTGTTTTATTGACTAGTAACTCTTTGGACTTGGCAATGGAGAAAAAATTATCATCAGAGGCTTTGCAAAACCCTCATGCCAATGATGAATATAACAAATATATGTAGTACCCATTTTGGTTGTAACCAATCACAGTTTCTACTTTAAAAAATGCATGCAAACCTCAAGTGCAGCTACAAGTACTTGTCTGTTCTACAAAACAAACAGGAGGTTCTGAGTCCCTCAGACAACTGTACAAGTCTTATGTGGAATTCTGTGGTAGTGCTGACGTCCTGTAACTCCTCTCTTGCAGTCATCTGCCCTGTGGGCTTTTTCTTTCAAACTGTTTTTGCACATATGTTATACAATCCACCAGTCTTAACAATTACTTATCAGCATTTTGATCTACAGTTTATTTTACTTGTGGTATCTTGAGTACGTCTAAAATCTTGTCAGTTGGCCTTGTAGAAAGTCTTTTTGGTATGCAGAAAAGCACTTTTTGTGACTTAATCATCTCTTTATTTTGACAGGGTGCTGTTTGGACAATGAAATTTTCTCACTGTGGTCGATTACTGGCATCTGCAGGGCAGGACAATGTAGTGAGGATATGGGTTTTGAAGAATGCCTTTGACTATTTCAATAACATGCGCATGAAGTACAACACAGAAGGTATCTGTGCATGGCTGGAGCTCTGGAACAGTAGAAATTCTGGGTGTTTGGGAACTTGGTGCTGACCATGGTGTTTCTGTCTGTGTTCCAGGCCGTGTCTCCCCTTCTCCCTCTCAGGAGAGCCTGAATTCTTCCAAGTCTGATACTGATGCAGGGGTAGGTACACAAGGGAGGGGAAGAGATGGTCTGGTTTGTAGTGCCAGATCTTCATTGTTGCTTTATCCAAACTCGCATTAAGGAGTTCTTGGCTTGTGTATTTTTGTCAAACTGTCATATCAATAGATGTCTTCAATCAAATATATTAATTCCATGTACATGGGGTGCAAGCAAGGAAGCCCATCACTGAATTTTAAGCATTACAAAATCTGCATAGCTGTGCTGTGGCCTCCTGCCAGAGGAGATTGCTGAGTGAATTGCTAAGGGGAAAAACTCTACATCGTTGAATTTCCTGTCTTAGTGTTTTATCTCTGACCATTACTTGTGGTTAACATCTGACTCGATATTTTTTCTGAGGAAGGCCAAAGTGAGCAATGGGATTCTCAGAAGCATAATGATACCCGACAGATTTAAATTTTTCACATATGTGTAGAAAAAATAGAACGTGACTGAAGAAAAGTATTCAGACACTCTTACTTGTAGTTTCCAGATACTGTAGTAAACCTTGCCATTAAAATGAATGTATTTAAGGTGTTTTTTTTCTATTTTTGGCTTCCAGTACTATAAGAAACAGAAGATAAAATCAGGGTTTAAGTGAACATCTTGGCAGCAGCGTTATTTAGTGTGTGTTGTCTTGGCAGAGAGGGAAGCAGGGAGGCCAGCGATTGTTCTTTAACTCATGTAAATGAGTGGGCTTGCTAAGCCACACACACCAGAGATGCTGTTTTGAGTGGTTGAGTTTTGTTGGGTTTGGGTTAGTTTTTTTTTCCTGGAGAGGTTTTGTATAGGAACTTCTAGGACTTGTAAAAATTATGATTTTACACCTGTTAATTCTGAACTGGTCTCTTACTAGGAAGTTGTCATTCATGATATGCACTAGAAACTTGGAAACTTGAACCCACAGTTTATATTCTGAAGTGGAATGCAGTTTTTAGGGTTGAGATACTTTGTTCCAAAAGCTTATCTTCAGGTGCTTGCTTAAATTGCTGTCAAACTGATCCCACTGAATAAGAGACAAATGAAAAATGGAAAATTTAGAACTTGTTAATTTTGCTCTTCCAGGATGATGTTTCACAGCCCATTGTACTTGACATTTACTTTGGTTGTTTATTAGTGCAATATTGTTTGTTCAAATTATTATTGTCCTCATACTTTTTTAAGTGGTAAGTGCCTGATGGGAAATTTTTCCAGCTAATGTTTGGTAATATTTCTGTACATTTCTCTGATAGATTTGCAGTGCAGTTGATGAAGACCCAGATGATAAAAATGCCCCGTTTCGTCAACGACCATTTTGCAAATACAAAGGCCACACAGCAGATCTTCTTGATCTTTCCTGGTCTAAAGTAAGGCACCTTAATACAGGCTACACAGTTCTTCTGTGTTTTCCTTGTTTTCTGTTGTCAGTTGCCTCTGGAACCATACATCTGAGCAATATGAAATGATCCTTGAAGTTAAGAGAAGTTTTGTACAGGCAACATTTATTCTGGCTGAAATAGTTGGAATAAAGTGAGCAACCTTCTTGTGCTTGTGAAATTAAGAGTGGTCTTAAAAAACCCAAACAAGCCAGTAACAATTACAGTTGTGTATTCAATAATGAAAGTAAATTATTTAGAGTGGGAGGGTTTTCCATTGAGCTATGTGGTTTCTGTTATATGGTGTTACTGCTTTTCCTGTCTTCAGTGTGTTTCACTTTTTGTGCAAAGTGTACATGTTCTGACTTATTCAGATAATTCTCCACATGGGAATGCAGTTGTACTTTTAGGAGCATAGTCTGGTTGAAGCATGTCAGCATCTCTGAAGTCTGTTGTGCCATTTCTTCCCTGAATACTTTAACTGCATTCCAAGTATTCATTTTACTGAGATTGTTCCAGAAAATTTTCTGTTACCAAGGGTCAGTGTACAGCTCTTAAGGAAAGCACTGATCAGTAATGGTAATTTGGATAAACCTTTTAATCTGAAAATATAAAATGTTGAATTTCATGGCAGCATAGCCTTGGTAAGGCTCTACTGATCAAATTGCTTCTGTATTTCCAGTTACTTTGTGTCTATTAATAACTGTGGAATTCTCTTGTTTCACAGAATTACTTCTTACTTTCTTCTTCTATGGATAAAACTGTCAGATTATGGCACATATCAAGAAGAGAATGTCTTTGCTGTTTCCAGCATATAGACTTTGTCACTGCCATAGCTTTCCATCCAAGGGTAAGTGTAACTACCCTCTTACTTCTATAGAGGTAGAATTTAAAATTACAACATTCCATTCCCTTTCTAATTAAAAAAATAAAATGATTGAATAATAGAGTTTTTGAACTTCAAAAATATGCTTCATGGATAATATTCCAGGACTTTGTGTTCATCTTCACTGAACTTCACCAGGACTGTCCATGGGGTTTAACCATGTGTACATGTGAAGTGGAAAGTGAATTGTCTGTTGGCTGTACCATCACAGCTGGTATAGTGTAGAGTAACTTTGTGAAGAGTTAGAATTTCCAGTGAGGGATATTGTGATTAAATATTTGTGGGGAAATGATCATAATGAGGTTGAACAGATTGTCCAGAGACCACAGAATCCTTGAGAATTTTTCAAACTTGGCAGAATATAACCCACTACAGCCTGATCAAACTTTCGGAACTGTCCTTGCTACAAGCAGGGGAGGTGGATCAGAGGCCTACAGAGATTAATTTTAACTTACTTTTTGTAAATTTTATAAAAATACTGTAATCAACTTCCTAATATTAATAAAACTCAAGTGGAAGAACAGTGTTTGTCAGTGTTCCCTAAACATACAGAACTAGTAGATGTATGGGAAACCATTAAAAGAGCTTTCAGCTCCTGGCAGGGTGAGTATTGAGAGGGTAGAAACTACCTGTGCTAACAGTGAGCAATTTTCTAACCTGAGGTATGACTTCATGTGTGTAATCTTGTCAAAAACCTGTAAGAATTTGAATTTGATTTGCCACAAATTTCTTAAACATTATAATCAGCTCGTCTGAGGGTTCTTATTGGGAAATTCTGTAGAGGAGTTGTTTGGAAATGGGTGGGAAGGTTTTGAGGAAGGCAGAAACTTACTCATAGCACAAGTGGAGATTAAACCTTGTGTGTGTTCTCAGGATGACAGGTACTTCCTCAGTGGTTCATTGGATGGAAAACTCCGACTCTGGAACATTCCTGACAAAAAAGTGGCATTATGGAATGAAGTAGATGGGCAGACAAAATTGATTACAGCTGCCAACTTCTGTCAGAATGGCAAATATGCAGTGATAGGCACCTATGATGGAAGATGCATCTTTTATGACACAGAGGTAAACAAACTTGAGACTGTGGATTTTTTTATGTTAAATAACAAACAGATTTAGAAATCATGGTAATTTAAATACCAAGAAACAAACCTGTTAGAGCTTAAAGCAAACTAATGTTTTTACACAATTGTTTCAGTTTGGGACACATTTTGTTATCTTTTCAGCACTTGAAGTATCACACACAAATACATGTGCGTTCTACCAGAGGTCGAAATAGAGTTGGAAGAAAAATTACTGGCATTGAACCTTTGCCTGGAGAAAATAAGGTACTGTCTATGAGTGCAGCTTTGGCCCAGTACTGAATTCTGATATTTATATCTAATGCTTAGTAAGTTTGTGCTAAATCTTTTAACACTACTGAAATGAGCCTTACTCTTTGCTGATTTAAGCTAATACAATACTAAGTAGTAGTAAAATAGAATATATATTCTTTTAATGATGTTATCGTCTGATTAATGTGCAGGTGAAAAAATCATTCCAGATGGCTAATTGTTTCCACTCATAAGTTTATTTATTTCTTTTCTAGATACTAGTAACATCAAATGATTCCAGAATCAGATTGTATGACCTAAGAGATCTGTCTTTATCTATGAAGTACAAAGGTTATGTCAACAGCAGCAGCCAAATCAAAGCCAGCTTTAGGTAAGAAAGTTTTGTAACAATGGAGTTGTTGGATTTGGGAAATGCTGTGGCTGAAGTACAGAGGGCTTTGTTTAAATAATCTACATTGGCATGAAACTGAACTTCTGAGATGTCACTTGGCTTGGAATGCAAAGGTAAAAAAAGACTCTGATGAAGAGTGATGAGCTGGGAGCTCCTGTGTGTGAGTAAATGCATTTGCATTCTGTGGACAGTGAGCTGTGTGTCCATTACTGTTGCTGTGAGGGCAGGAACTCTGCTACAGCTGAGGTTGGAAAGGACCTTGGGAGATCATCTTGCTCAGCCCCCCTGCTCCAGATAAATTTCCCAGATTAAATCATCTCTATTTCCTGAGCTGTAGCCCAGTTAGTGTCAGAGTTTAGAGATGCAGAGCTACTGTAATGCATGCTTGAACAGCTAAGAAAAGTAATGTTTTTCCTTCTTTGAATCTTTAGCCATGATTTTACCTACATTGTAAGTGGTTCAGAAGATAAATATGTCTACATTTGGAGTACATACCATGACCTGAGCAAGTTTACATCTGTAAGAAGAGATCGAAACGACTTCTGGGAGGGCATTAAAGGTAAAAACCAGCTTTTGATCTTTGTTTTATCAAAGCTCACGTGATTTAAAAATGGAAATATTTTATTTGCTATGCATTTAGTGTGAACAAATTCTTAGCAGGATGCATGGTAATTGGGGGCCTGTCAGGAATCCTTGTTCACAGGAGACTCTCTTTGGGATGGCAAGAGACAAAGTAGCTTAGTTTGTCCAGCTTCAGTAAGAGATTGTGAATGAATGTAATGTTTTGCTGGTTGATTGTAGAAATCAAAATAATTATCAACCCATAATCCTTTATGGAAAAGTGACTTTGAAAACAAATGCAAACTTCCACAGCAGATTAAAACCAAAAATGGGTGGGGTAAAAAGCAGTTCTTTTATCTGCTCCACATACACACTGCTTTTGGAAAACGTGAGCCATGTTTATATCAAATGTGTTTTGGACCTCTTGCCAGTTAATTTTGGGCACTTAGAGCATCTTTTGAAATCCCCAAGATTATAGAACAATGACAATTGTTCCTTGAATTCTGAGTTTACCTGATGGCCACTAGCACTGAGATTCTTGTATATGTACTAGAAGTTTTGCCTGCTATTCTTGTAAAATGAACAAATTCTTGAAACAAGGTAATCAAAATTGGATTGTCTTTCTGAAGCGCACAATGCAGTCGTCACCTCTGCAATCTTTGCTCCAAATCCTGGTCTGATGGTGTCACTGGAAACTTCTGAAAAGCAAGAAGCTGAAAGTAAGGGAGAAGATTGTGAGATATCAGACACCATCCCCTCTGGTAGGTGTTTGAGGTGAACTCTGCTTGGTACCATGGCATGAGCAGGAAAATATTATGAATACTTTTAATCTGGGTGGGGGTTTTTTGAGAAGAAAAGTCCTTGCAGTGGCATGGGTACATATTCAAACCTAGCATTCCACCTTGAACATTTTGGCAGCTGTTGCATTCTTACAAGCTGAGGGAGGATGTGAGATGAGGGATACAGTTGCCATCCTAGTACTTTAGAATTGTTCCTTTTACATTGGAGAAGTATTGGCTAGAAATCAGAAATATGATAAAGGAAGAAGGGTGTCACAGTGATGTCATGTATTTTAATGAGAGTGTAATTTATGTATATATATATTTTTTTTTAATGAACTAACAATTTATTCTCGTTCTTGTTAAGGAGCTCTGAAGACAGATCACACAGAAGTGCTTTTATCAGCTGACTTTACTGGAGCAATTAAAGTCTTCATTAACAAAAAGAAATATGTATCTTAGTTGGTTTGCAACTGACAGCATAAAGCTATGGTACTGTGGGATTGAAATTCCATAAATAATGCAGGCAAAAGCAAAGTATCTAATATAATAATGTTACAGGCTGATTTATTTTTAAATCTTTATTTTAAGGCTACTCAAATATTGGATCCTTGGAAAGCAGTGTGCCTATTAACACCTGGGCTTGTAGGATAGAAAGGAATTTGTAACAATAATCCTGCCAAACATTAGACTCTAAACTTTCTGCAAACAGTTGTTTTGCCATGTCATTGTGAAACTGCACAGGTTTCTGCACAAAATGGTGTCTGCACATGTGTGTGCCTTTGGGATACACGCACGAATTGGAACCTGTATCAAAGGGTTTTAGTGGTGCTTCTGGCCACTAGATGTCAGGAGCTGGGGTGGGAAAGGAAGGCTGGAAAAATGCTGAATAATGTAGTCTGATCTTTGCACAAAATTCTATTGGAGAAAGATCTTGAATTTGTAGTAGCTAATATTCAGAGTTTTAAGTTATGCAAGTTTTTGATGGGTCAGCAACCATGTGTAAATGTTTTTATAAATTTCTCAACTTCAGGACGTGAAAAATTTTTTGTTGTCTTTTAATTGTTGTGGACTTTAGATTCCTTTCTTATATATAATTTTTTGCACACTGGAGCACAATACTTGTGTAAAGAATTCTCTCATTCCGTGTTCACGGGCACCAGGATATATTCACCTTCCAGATATAATTAAGCTGCATTAGAAAGTTCTTATATTTTACAACTATGTAAAATAAACTGTTTACATTTTTTAAGCATTGTAGCTTAAAGTTTTAAGTTCTTCTTGTTTGTTTAGTGCCACTGAATTTTGAAAGTCTTTGTAAATATTCATATAAAACACCTATGAAGTAACATTCTGGGCGTCATAACCCATGAAATGTTATTGATGGTCAAATGTTTCAGAGAACAAATGTATCATTAAACTTGGTCACACACTTGGAAATTGTTGCTTCTTTTCTGTTTTGATTTGTTAATTTGCCTTTTGTCTAAAGTAGTTTTGACCTGTTTCTGAGATCGTTGATCCTGCAAGCACTTGTTACCTTTTGAGTTCTACTTTTCCTGATCTTGTCACACCTTTATTTCTGAAAGAATGGGGAATGAAGTACTGCAACTGGATATAAAGTAGAATTAAGTGTAATTATATGATAGTGTCACATGAGGAAAACTTCAGAAGTGTGCACAGAATCCTCTCCTTCCCATTAGTGGAAGAATGAAGACATGGAAAGGCAGGAAGTGAGTCTCACTCACCATTTAATTCTTTTCTACTCAGGTGAATTTGGCTATGGCTTTGTATAGAATTGTCTTGGACAAGAAAGGCAGTTCCAAAGGGTTTATTATCAGTAAAAATAGATACAAGAAGGTACACACATTATATAAAATTATCTTCAGTTAACACAGTTGGGTGAATTTGACTCAGAGTTGAAAATACCTGCATGGATGAAACAAGCTAAACTATCTCAGGGTTCCTTTGTTACTTTGAGCTCCACTGAATTGACAGAATTGAGGAGGTGGCACAAGAAGACATTCTGTTTGTGACTCTAAAAATCAATTTCTATAATATATGCAGTATCTGTGTAGAAGACTGTAACTGAGTGAGATTTCTGTGAGCTGTTCTCAGACACTAATAGGATTTGTTATAGATGTTCTACATATTAATTGACTCATACAAGTTAAGCTACTTTATGCAGTACAGTGCCATCACTTTGCTTACAGGTACCTTAATTCCAGAGTCTTGGCATATTGTGGCTTTCCTTTCTCTGGAACTAGAAATCCAGACTGGAGGAAGAGGCATATGGGCTTAGCATCGGGGGTTTTGGGTATGCTGTTTCTGTGTGTGTCTGCTGCTCTTTCACCCCTGCTTTTCCCATATTATAGTTAAAATAGTAAATGCCAAAATTGGGAATGAGTAACAGGAGAAGGGAGCTCTTATTAGCTGCTAAGAAATACACAGAAGAGGATGGGTCCAACCCAGCTCTGAGTGACTGAAGGCCTGGCTGCTGTCAACATGCAGTGTTGGAGGTACATGTGGGGCTGAGTGAACTTTGGGAGGGGTTCCTGCAACATGAATGGCCTGCACTTTGGCAGTTGTTTTACATGTTCTATGCAAAGTCTCCTTTCTAACCTCTTAATCTTCTGAATGGTTTTGGTTTGTTTTTTTTTTCAACATGACTACTTTGGAGATAAAAGTTGAACTGTTAGTTTTGCATATTAGGTGCCAGAAACTCTATTTTTGTATTTGGATGTGTTAAGTACTCAGGTGCTCATTAAAAAAGGGTTATTGTTTTCATTATTCAGGCAGTAAACAAAGCTGATCTTGAGGAAGATTGACTTCCATTTATCTTGATATTTAGCTTTTCAGCACTCACAGTTCTGGTGTTCCTCTGCATTGATCTAGTATTCTCAATGCTTTTTCCCCAGCTGAACTGTTCTGCTCAGTTTTGATGGTTCAGAAATCAGTGCCTCTTTCCCTCTCCTTCCAAAAGTTGTGTTGGTTGAGTGCTGTTCCAGTCTGATTGGTGCTGTGTCCTGTCTGCTCTCAGCCACTGCTGGGTCTGGAGACTTCTCTGGTACCTGATGTGCTGCCTTCTGCTTTTGTCACAGCCTCCAAGTTCTCCTTGCAGGTAAATGTCAGTTTCCCTGCTGAGCCTGTCGGGTTCAGTCGTGTGCCTTCACTGTCTGTAGGTCAGGGAGTGCCCTTGCACTGCAGTGATGTTCCTGGCTGGAGCACAAGCACAGCATGGATGGAGATCTATTGAAATAAAACATTTCTATTTGTGCAGGAGGGTTCTTCTCTCTGGAGTGTTTTTTTCCAGGGGACTCCTTAACAACCTCTGTTAAGGAACAAAAGGTTGACATTCATGTCATCAAAATTCTGCTGACAGAAAGTGAGAATTCCCAGGAGGCAAAGTGAGGAATTGCCATTGCAGGGGAGCCTTGGTGCAAAAAATGTGAATTAACCCAGTCACTTCCCAAGAATCAATAAAATTAGCTGATTGGAGTGAGTGTCACAGATCTTCAGCACCTCATTTCTGCTGTAGCTGGGTCCTGGCAGCTGGTTCTGGCAGAGTGGCTGTGGGTGGAAACAAAGCTGTGCCTCTGCTACCTTTGTCTCTTTCAGAGCTGGGCACCGAGCCCAGTGCACGTACAGAGGGACAAAAACAACAGAACGAGTAGCTGAATCATGCTAAAATTTGATTTCTAGATGCTGCACAAGTCCTTTTTTCTGAAATTTAAAAGGGGAGAGGGATGTCTTTGTTTTTTTTGGTTGGTGAGATTCTTTTGGGATTTTGTTTTTTAACTGAAAGCAATGCTGAACTCTGCAGCTGGCATGATTCTAACAATGTTAAATATATGAGCATTAGCCATAGGCATGGCAGAATTGATTCAGCAGTCATGGAAGGCCACTGTGCTCTTTTTGCCTGTCGTTACCAATTTGCTGAACACATGTTGGAAAATGGCCACTCCTCAAATGAGCCAAAGTGAACCTAGAAGTGTAAGGAATGCTAAGCTGTTAACCTTTTGAGGCAAACTTACCTGCTGCTTCTGGCTGGAATATCAGCAATGCAAAATTGTTTGTGTTTTGTGTCTGTTTTCTAGGTGTTTTCTCTAGTTTCATATATGATACTTTGTTTGTTTGAGAACTGCTTATAAGCACATTGCTTCATTTTGTGGAAGTGGGAACAAACTGGAAGGCTGTAGGGAACTGTTGGCTGGTTCTGAGGAGGTGCTGCTGGATGAATCCATGTTCATGAATCCATGTTCTTTATGCTGATGTTTACAGCTGCTACTTTTGCTTTCTTAGTATTTTGCTGATAGTATTGGTCTCCTGCTAAGATGCAGTGGAGGCTTTGCAGTTCACATGGTTAGAAACTGATATGTGTGTTAGTGATGGTGCTTCGGGCTTTGGTGTGGATTTCTGCTCAGACTATAATGCTCAGTAAATGGAGCACAAAAAATGAGTGAAGCCAAGTGCTATATACAGAACAGCACACAAAAGGCCATTCAGAAAGGAACACGACTACTTGTTTAAGCCTGTGGGTAAATTTGTCTTTAACTGCAGTAAGTGATGAGCACATGTTTCGAGCTGTGCCAGAAAGTTTGTTTTTCCACTAACCATAACTCCTTTGATTTTTGTAGGTTTCATGCATAAATTTAAATCTGTCCTTTAGTACCCTCCTGAATAAAGGCTGGTGTTATATTATGGTGATTAACAGAACAGCTTGTTTACAGAATCATACATTACTCAAGAGGACTCAAGTCCTCTGGAGCTCTAGTCCAATCCCCTCTGCTCACCCAGGTCAGAGCAAGTTGCTCAGGCCTTTTAGTATCTCCAGGGATGGGCACTACATTTTTTTGTAGATAACCTGTCCCAGTCTGTGACCAGCCTCACAGAAAGTGTTTCCTTGTTGTCCTCCATTCTGCTTCCACTTACTTCCTCTGTTTGCATATCTAAATATCCCAATGCCATTTTTGTCTTTTTAAACCTGCTGGACTTTGCTTGGTTCAATTTGTGCCTAAGATTTTCAACAGACTGTTTTTATGGAAGTAACTGCTCCTTCCTTTTGCTGTCTGAAAACAAATAATGAAAAGCAGTAACAAAGAAACTTGGAAAGGATGAGAGATTAATTTATTGACCTGTGCAGAGCATATTGTGAAATAGATTTATTTGAGCAATGGTGACCCCCCCCATACAGTTTTCTAGTTGGCCTCACATAGCTATACAAGGAAACAAACATCAGGGAGTTTTTTCTTCTGGTTTTTCACAGAGTTGTCATGAAAAATACTGGGCTGAGACCAGGCAGCAATGGCATTTTGACCTAGGGGGGGATGTCCAGTAGCTGTGTGCATCCACATCTTAATTGCTGTATTCTTTGTCCAAGCTAGAGAGCTGCTCATGGGAGTTGTGTGAGATAATAATCCCCTTGTGTGTGGCAGTTATTGTAAATGATCTTTAAAGCTTTCAAGCAGAGGAAGATAAATAGAGGAGTGCTGATAAGCTGGATGTTGCTGTGTTACAGTAGAGCTCTGTGCTTAGCCTGAACCCTGTGCTTTCCTTCCATCGCTCCCATCTGATCAGTTGTGCTCCAGGATGCAGGAGAGAGGGGCAACAGCTCAGGGGATCATCACTGCACTGCTGGGCTCCCCAGTACTCAGAGAGACAGAGATTTGCTGGAGAGAGTCCAACAAAGGGATAGTCAGGGTATGGAGAGCTTGAGAGAGCTGGGTCTGTCCACCCTGGGGAACCATCTCAGGGGGATCTTGCCCATGTGTAAAAATTCCCGACTGGGTAAATGTTGGAGACTTCTTGGTGGTATCCAGTGGAAGGACAAGTGGCCATGGGCACAAAGGAGATAGAGGAAATTCCTATGTTTAAATAAACATTTTAAAAGTGTTGGGTTGGGTTTTTTTTTCCCTGTCAGAGTAGTAAAACACTAGAACAGATTAAAACACCTGCCTTTTGAGGTGTTCCAAATTTACCAGAAATTGTTCTTGCCCTTTCTCCCTGGGATTAGGGGTGGAGCCTGCAGTGCAGTGAGCAGCCAGGGCAGTGCTGTCCCTGTGCTGTGATAACCTTGTTTGTGGTGCAGGCAGCAGCTCTGCAGTTGCTGTCAGGGCTCTCCACCTGCACAGTGGGACCAGTGCTGGTCCTCACCAACAACCACATCTTGACCTCTCTCCCTTCCAATGTCTGGGTGTGCAGAATACATGGACTGAGGAGGTTTTATCTCTGTTCAAGTTCCCTGTGGCAGAATAAAAAAGGCCACATATGAAAAATGAAGAAGAAGTGATTTAGAGACAGCTGGAATTGCTATTAATCTTATTTGTAGTTCTGCATCTGAAAATAGTTAATGCTGGCTGTTTCAGAAGCAGCATCTTGTCACATTTTTAAAAATCAAATTTGATGATATTGCCTTATTTTTCACAATGTAAACTTTGGGAGAACTTTTAAATACAAAATACAAAAATCGGGCGACTGCTGGGTCAATATTGTCTCTTTAAGGCTGGGCTAAGGGCAGCCTGGGACATCCCATGGATTCAGCATTACTGGTGGTGCCTCAGTGCTACTTCAGTGACCCTTTGTGCAAGGAGGAGTTTACCCAAGGTCCCTGAAACCCTTGTGTGCTCTTCCGTGGAGGTGGATGCTGATGGGAACTGCCAGGATGCACCTGCAGCTGCCGTGCCTTCCATCCCAGGAGCTGGAGGAGGTGAGCAAGGAGAGCAGTGTGTGCTCCTGCAGAGCTGAATGCTCACCCGAGGGTGCCCTCCTGGGCAGGGCAGTGCTTTGGCACTCTTCCCATCCCCCGGGCTGTGCCCGTCCATCGGGGATCGGTCAGCAGAGGGCAGCCCTTTAACACCAGGGCTCCGCAGCCCAAGGACCAGCTCCGTGCTGCCCAGCTGGAGCAGCCTCCCTCCACAGCCTGGAGAAGCCAACAAGTGGCTGCTAATGACAGTGCCACTGCCACCTCTAGCCATGGGTGACAGGGCATGTGGCTCCCGGGCTTAATGACAGTGCCACTGCCACCTCTAGCCATGGGTGACACGGCATGTGGCTCCTGGAGAGGAGCAGCCAGAGCTGAGGTGTCTGACCAGCTGCTCCTGCCATACCTGGCCTCGCACAGTGTTTGTCTCTCCTGTGACCTCCCAGATTTCCCCTGAGCACAGCAGCAGTGCTGGCTGGCTGCATGTGCAGCTCAGGAGTGATGGCTGATCAAAATACCCAAGCACTTCATTTGCCCCTTGCTTTGGCAGAAGGCACAAGATGCACAAAATTTGTTGGACCTGGGGCAGTCTGTGCCTTGGCTTTGCTATCACTAGGAGTCAGTGTGCAGATACCATTCTAAGGATGCTTTCAGATTTGTTTGTTTGTTTGTTTTTTAATTTTGAAGTACTTGAAATACATTCAAACATCACAGCTGTATCTCACAGGAATTTTGAAGCTGGGAAATAGAAGATGTAATGGCATCTTCATAATCCTCCTCCTGCCCAGCAAAAAAAAGCACATCTGGATCTGGGTGACTGAGTCTGGCAGGTTCCCTGCAGGAATGCAGGACCCTCCCCAGTGCAGTGAAACTCTTGGTTAATCACCTGCTTCAATTAACCACATTGGTAAGTGGTTTTTTTGGGACAGGCTCATGTGCAGGTGCTAGTAAGGCCCACAGATAACCACTGAAAGCAGTGAAAAATTGGATTATTGGCTGATAATATCAAGTGCCTTTTATCTTGGATGGCTTGAGACATTAAATCCTGAGCCTGCCACTAACCCTTCAGTACCTTTGGTAGGTTTGTGGAGCTGGGTCAGGTTCCAGACCTATGTATGGTTCCAGACCTTATGTCAGCATCAGCTGCACTGACAGATATTTGTCAAAAAAAAAAAAAAAAAGAGATTCTTCTTCAGTGCATCTTCTGTGCTATAGTGCTACTGCTAAGTGGGAAGGATACCACTATCAGTCTAATATGATGTCTTCTGGAAATTTTCTCCTCTGTAGTCTGTGCTGTGCAGCAGAGCTGGGAGCAGGTGTGGCAGCAGAGCTGTTTTGCCCAGGTTGGCTGCACCTTCCAGCCTGTATCCTCACTGGGAACTACAAGCTGCTGCTGCTGCTCACCCTCTGATCACTCAGGCAGGTGTGGGATCAAAATGACATCAGGGACTTCAAGGTTGTAGTCTCAACAAAAAGACAAAGAGATGAAAATATTAGCACATTTGAATCTGTGAGTTCCCCATGCAAACTGAGTTGGAGAAAGTTTTATCTGAGGCAGTGCCACTCCTCAGCACTTCTAAATGCTCCTGTGTGTCCTTGGATGCCTTTCTTGTGCTGATAAACAATTACTGGCCTTTTTTCCTTGTGAAAAAGGAGATGAAAACTACAGTCCTTGCAGGCCTGGGTTGGTCTGTAACAGCACTGCTGTGGCTGCTGTGTCTTGCCTTAACACTTTTTGCGCTTGAGACTCTTCCTCTGATGTTTAGTCTGCCCAAGATGGAATCACAGCTTTCTGCAGGTTGTTTTCATGTGATGTGTCCTTCCCTTTGGTTTTATTTTCCTTTTCATGCTTTGCTTCAAAAGCAGCCTCACTGTTCCCTGGCCTTCCCTGGCTGCTGAGCTCAGGTCAGTGGGATGCTGATGGGCAGCTCTTTGGATGCTGGCACCCAACCAGGCTCATAATCTTAGTGGGAGCCTTTTGCTTCTGTCTAGCTAAGAAATGGAGTGTGTGCTTTAGGGAGGGTTTTATTTCTTGTCAAGTGACCATCCCAGCACTCTCCTCCCCAGACAAACACTCTGGCTCTCAGAGCTGTTCCTAATGTAGCAAATGGAAGGCAGGAATGGCTCTGGCAGAGCTGTTGGCCCCAGTCACTGGTGGGGCTCTCCTGCAGTGCCCAGGCCCCTCTGAGGAGCCACAGGGGCCAGGGGCTGTCCCCAGCAGCCAGCAGGAATAGGGCTACCCTCACTTTGTGACCAGCATCGCTGTGTTACCTGTCCTTTTGTGGCCAGGTGAAGGAGACCTAACAATTTTATTTGCCAGTTCACTGCAGGGGAGTTGCTGTGAGGATTTGAAGTGGCTGATAAAAATCTCTACAAGAACATTCATGGGTGTGGGAATAAGGAAGTGAACCTCACAGTGCTGCTACTGAAATTGTGCATCAAATGCTTTTCATTTAACTTGGGCTCGGAAAAGCTTCATGTTTGTGAAAATGCAAGTTCCTTAACTTGTCAACTTTTTCTATCCTGCATCTAATAGATTTTTGATAATTAACAATAACATTTCAGATTTGTTTTGCCTCTGATGTAAAAACCCAGAGCAATGTTTCATATGAAATGGTGACTGCTGCCCCTTCAGTGAACTCCTAAAAAGCAGAACAATAACTGGCTTGCATGCTTTAGGAGTCACGAATAACATTTTAAATGGTTTGGATCATAATGGCTGTATTCATTGCCCCCTACAGATTGGCTCTCATAATTAAAACTACTTCTCTATAAGTTGTGTGATTTATGGGATGCCTATAATTCCAGTGAGATCCTTGTAGATAGCATTTAATCAGTCATATGGCACACTGCGTGTAAATTCCTATGAATATATGGCAACTCTTTTCAATTCAGTATCTTGCTGTGAAGACACAACACACAAAATAACTAAAAAAAAAAATTAAAGGCTTTAACTAACAAAACAAAGGCTCTCTATTTTAATTTCAAAATTACTATCCTTCCAAGAAGTGCACAGTGACAAAGTAATGAGGAGTAGGAATTGAGTCCTAAGGAATCTTCTCATATCCTTCTTGGTTTTGCAGCTGAGCAAGCAAATGGAATATGATTGTGGCTTCTGTAACCAAAGCAGTTTCCTATAGCAAACTCTATAGGTTGGATATTTTTTCATTTAACCCCAGCTCACAGCTCAGCTGCACACAGCTGTTCCATCCCTTCCCCCCAATGGGATGTGGGGGGAGAATCAGGAGGGTATAAGTGAGGAAACTAAATACAGCTTAACAAGTAAAGCAAAAGTCACTCACACAGGCAAAGCAAAACAAGGAACTCATTCACAACTTCCAGAGCAGACAGGTGTTCAGGCATCCCCAGGACAGCAGAGCTCCCTCACGAGTGATGGTAACTTGGGAAGACACTCTGAATGTCCCCCACTCCCTTCTTCTGACCCTGATTTATACCATCAGCTGATGCCATAGGGTGTGGGGTGTCCCATGGGTCACTCGGGGTGAGCTATCCTGGCCGTGTCCCCTCCCATCTCATTGCTGCAATTTTGGGGTCGGGTGAGGAGCAGAAAAATTCTTGCCTTGACTCTGGGTCAGCGCTGCTCAGTGGTAAGGAGAACATCCCTAATGATCAACACAGTTTTCAGCACAAATCCAAAACACAGCCCGCTGCCCTGGTAAATTGCACCAGCACAGAGATGCTCAGTAGAAAGCTCTTGTCCTGGATCCAGCTTAGCCTTGCAGGAACACTTGGGAGAGCCGGGAGATCCCCAGCCCAAGCTGCCCAGTGCCCCATCCCGCGAGTGCCGTTGTTCTGAAGCTGCAGCCCGCTGCCCTCGGCTGAGCCCCGGCGCGCCGTGCCCTCGCTGGCCGGGTCGCTGCTGCATCCCGCGGTGCCGGGGCACCGGGGCTGTGGCTGTGGTGGGGGTGCACCGGGGCTGTCGCCGTGCTGGGGCGGGCTCCGGGCCACCTGCGGCTGGGACAAAGCGGGCCCGGGCGGGGCGGGACAAAGCGGGGACCCTCCCGGGCCCGCCCCGCGGCTCCGCCCGCCCCGGCCCAGCCGCGCCCGCCCGGCGGCAGCGAGGGAGCGCGAAGGGAGCGCGAAGGGAGCCCGGGGCTCGGCTCGGCTCGGCTCGGATCGGATCATGTCGCCATGTCGGAAGTGAGGAAGTTCACGAAGCGGCTCAGCAAGCCGGGCACGGCGGCCGAGCTGCGGCAGAGCGTGTCGGAGGCGGTGCGCAGCTCCTTCGTCCTGGTGAGCGCGGGCAGCGCCCGGCAGGGGCCGCGCCCCGGCCCCGCTCGGCGCTGCGCGGCAGCGGGAGGAGCCCGGCAGCGCTGGGAGCGGGCAGAGCTGGGCAGGGGATGCGCCGAGAGGAAGAGGAAGAGGGCCTGGAGAAGGGGCAGAGCTGGGTCGGGGCTTGGCAGAGCGGGGGATGCGCAGGGCGCGGCGGGGCAGGGTTTGGGATGAGGAGGGCGCGGCCGGGCGCGGCAGGGGATGCGGATCTGTCTTTGGGGTCCCCTCCGTGTGCGCTGTGCCCTGGCATCCCGCCGACCGCCCCACCTGCGTCCCCGCGCCCCCTGAGCGCTCCGGGCCGGGAGCATCGCAGGGAAGCGGCGCTTGGTCCTGGCGTGGGGCGGCGGCAGCAGGAATTAACGGGAACCGGGGAGTGCCGGGCACCGAGCAAACAGGTAGCGGAGTAACGGGGTGCGGACAGTGTGAAACCGGCACATGGATAGGGCAGGACTGAAGGGCACGGTCGGGCAAGGCGGGAGGCACAGGCGCTGTGAGCCGGGAGCTCGAGAGATCCCGAAAGATCCCGACAGAGCCCGACAGAGCCCGGGCATCGCGCTCAAGGGTCTGGGGTGAAAGTCACGTTCGTGGTCAGAGGCGTTTCATCCCGGCACGTGGGATGCTGCAGCAGGTTGTCTTTGTTGTGCTCACAGCTGTGCAAACGGCAGCGCTGCGCCTCGGGAGGATGCCGGGGTCAGCTCACAGCTTCCCAGGCTTTGTTGGATGTGTTTCACTGGTGCTCATTGAATTACTCTAGCGTGTGATCAACTTTGACCTTGACTTTGATGGAAGAAAGGTTAGGCAATGGGATATGCAGAAAGTGCAGTACAAGTTCAGGAAATAATTCCTATTAGTTCTCTACTATTAGATTGAATGGCATGTGCTGCTAAATAAATTGAGAGGTTTGAACATTTCTTTTAAAAACTGAGTTTTCTTGTAAATTTACAGATTTCTAAGCCTGAAAAAAACCCCATGGTGATAATCTAGCCTGATTTCCTCGTACTAGTTTTTGCTTCCTATGTGCAGTTTTTTGGGGATTCTTATGGGCTTCCATGTGATTTGCTTTCCCTCTTTCATCAACAATACACAGGGACAAAGGCTTTGTACAAGCTGATGGAACTTTTCATTAAAAATAAAATTACACATACAGGACCAGAGGGGCTTTGGTATCCTACATGCAAATGGTTATGTGGCACCCGTGTCAGGTTCTTTTTCTCAGAAGGGGAAGGGATGGGTGGGACTGCAGATGAAGATAAATAAAACCTTGACAGGAACCCAGAGGAGCGTCAGAGTCTGTCAGGCAGCCACTCTTTTTCTGATCCCCTCTAGGGTTTCATTGCCCACACTGTCCCTGCCAACTTCTCTCTCTCTCTGGCAGGCAGATCCCCAGAGCTGCTGTGCTGCCTCGTGTGTTTGCAGCCAGGCACCAGAGGAGGGTGAGGGCAGGTGTTCCTGATCCAGGTCCTGGCAGAGGTTCCTGCTTTCGACAGTTCAGCAGCAGTGGATGAATCCCAGCACTTCTGCATCACTGGGAAGGGCCATAAGGCACTGCAGGGATCAGGGAGGGGGGAAGGAGGTGGCACAAACTTATAGGGCTGCCTCAGATGGCATTTTGACCTTCCTCAGTGATTAAGGATGAGGCTTGCTCCAGCAAAAAGCTGGCTCCCCTCTATCTTCTAGTTTGTCATCTTTGTGAGGAAGAGATGTCTGTGGTTGTTGGGAGGGTACAGAGGGGATCCTGAGAAGTGATGATGGGGAGTGGTGGAGTGAGGCTGGGACTGAGAAGTTACAGTTTCTGATCCTGTTCCCGAGGTGAGCCTCAGTTTTGGTGCTGGTGGTGCTGGGCAGCTGCAGAGCTGTGTGAGCACCTCCCCATCCCATCTGCCCTCTGCTTGCCACAGCCAGTGTGGGGCAGGTGGAAGGGCCCAGCATCAGGACTGTGATCCCTCACCCTGGGGCAGTGCTGAGCTCAAGGAAGCTGAGGGTGGCCAGGGAGTACACGGGGAGTAGGAGCTGGTGTTTGATAACTGGGTGGAGCAGGCTGGCAGCAAGTGATGCTCTGTGTCCCAGGATGTCAGGAACTGGGGCTTTCTGAAGCAGACTGGAGTTGCACTGGAGCCTTTGCCTGGCAGGATGCCATCCTCTTCCTGCATCCTGGACAGAGCAGGGGATGTTGAGTCAATAAAAACTATGTGAATAGTTTAATATTCCCTTGGTCATCTTGTCAAATGCCTTGGCTGTCTGCTTGCCTTGGGGCAATCACAGCTGAAAGCACAGGTATCTCTGGTGGTGAGCATGAAGGGGATGAAGGGGTGGTGAGCAGAGCCAATGCTGCAGGTAGCAGAGCCCACACCTCCATCCCCAGGAGCAGCGGGCACCGTGGGGCTCTCTCAGTGTGTTGGGTGAGCTCAGCACTTTGGGCATTCAGGGCACGCCTCGAGACAAGGAACTGTCTGGAGTAAGAAGCTGTTTGTAGTCAGTGAATGAAATGCTCATAAGAGAAAACATCTCAGGGAGGAAAGCTTTTAATGCCATGGAAGTGGTCAGCTTGTCCAGAGCCACAATTTGTGTGTTTAAGGAGGTGTCTCTCTGGCCAGAAGGGCCGTGTCCAGCCCCAGGAGTGCGATGTCTGGTACGGTGTGGTTACAAGGCTGCTGTCTTGCAGGAGCAGTGAAGCCCATGCCATCTTATTTCTGTTCCTGTTTCTTGATTTATGCCTGTCTAATGCAAGGAGAGTATTTAGGTTGTTGACTTTGGCAGGGCTTTGCTCCTTTGTGCCTGTGGAAGGGAAGCGTTGGATATGGTGGCGGTTGGCAGTGAGGGGAGCCTGTCCCTTTCCAAGGTGTCCTGGAGTCCCTGTGTCCACACTCTGCCCTTTGGACCAGCTGCTAGGATGCAGTTAGAGCTGCTCCTGTCAGGGTAGGCAGAGCTGGAGCCTGCAGCAGTGGAAGTCAGCACAGGCTGTGGAGGGGAGCTCGGGGGTGCTTTGGTCCCTTGTGAAGCATGGGCAAGGATGAAGTGCCTTCACCTGGGGCTCCTGTTCCCTCTTACTGTGCTGTTGTTCCCAGCATCCTGACAGTCATTCTGGCCTTGCATCTCGTTCACAGCCTGTGCAGGGGAGGTCTGGGGAGGAACAGTTCAGCAGGAATCCCTTGAAAGCAGGCACAGCCCTGTGCAGCGCTCTGTGGGAACCCTGCTTCTCTCTGTGCTCCTTTCTGCACAAGGCTGCAGGGCAGATTGTATCAATTTCAGCTTTGAATGGTCCCTGATGTGTGCTACTGATTACAACTAGGGATGAAGTTTTGGCAGGCTAATTGACAAATAATGTCACTGTTTAAATAAACAGACAAATTTAGTGGAGGTGTTTGTTGGCAGGTGGGATAAATGACACACTTGAAAGGTGAAGGGGAATTTTAAGATTAGGTTAAAGAAAGGAGCAGTCAAAGCCCAAGTGTGATAACTTAAACCATTCTTAAGTGAAAGATGACCTGTTGGGGCACCAACAGTAAAATACTGTGTTAGAAGTGCAGCTTCAGAGCCAAAGTGCTGATGGTACCTGGGAGAGACATCTGGGCTAGAGCTGAAAGAGAGCAGCCAGGGACCTTTGGCAGTGGATGGAGATGGGTGATTTTGGCTCAGACCTTCAGTGCAATCTCCCTCCTCCCATCCTCTGATGTTGCTGAGTAATAGTGGGAAAGTTGAGCAGCAAGGAGGAGAACCCTGCCGGGGGGCACTGCTGATGGGGGACCTGGGCAGGTCAGACTCTTGCCAGCAGGATGCACCTGAGTGCTCAGTCCTTGTTCTGATGGCAATGCCTGTGCACCTCTCCTCCACCCCACCTGCAGCCCATGGAGTGCAGTGGGGCATTGCAGAGTTGAGCAGTTTGAGCTCATGTGTGTGAGTGAGATCCTGGCTCTTGTGACACTGCCAGGACAACAGCAAGGGCTCTTCCTTCTGCCTAAGGACCAAATCAGCTGCACTTGTTTGGGTGGATGTGAGACCAAAGCTGAGACACCCTGTGCCTGCCCTGTCTCTCTGGGGTGTGCTCAGCAGCTCTGGGGCCCTGCAGGGAGAGGGGGCTGTGTCTCAACCCAGGGCAGGTTTTCCAGAAGTGTCGTTCTCTGTGTCGTGACAGGGAAATTAAAAGTGTGGGAGGCACAAGATCAGAGCAGCATGCACTTGACAAAACACAGATGATGCATTTTCCCACAGTGCTGCCAAACCCAGTCATCTGGTGGCAATTCTAAGTCTCGCACAATCGCTCTGATTTTCTTTAGACCATTTCTATACAGTTTGACTGAAGATGCATTTACTGCTTTGCCATGAGGATTTTGGAAAGGGTGCAGAGCCAGACTATCTTATCTGAAAAGGAGCAGCTGCAAAAGATTAGCCCACGCTGGGTCAGCCAGGCCAGGGGAGCATCTCTGGGTACCCCCAGGGCACAGCTTGGTGGCACTCACAGGTCTGGGCCAGCAAATGGCAGTGGGAGAGCCTCTGCTTCCAAACAACTGCGTGGATGCTTGCCACCCAGAGGTATTCAGGGCAAGTGTCTGCTCTCTGGGATGTGCTCCCTGAAAGCTCCCTGTGAGAGGGTGGGCAGCGTGCCAGGAGGAGATGGGTTTTGTTTGATCCTGGCTGGGCTGGGCTCCTATGGGTAGCTCAGTTTCAGTCAGACACAAAAAGGAGATATAAAGCTCCTTAATGGTGATAGTAAGGAGGCTTTGACTGGAGGCAAAAAGGCATTTTGTTCTTTCTGTGGGTTTTTTTTTTCAGCTTAAACTATATTATTAGTGTCTTGATTTATGCTCATGCAGAGGAAATCAGCTTTCTGCATAGAATCTTCTTTTAATAAGCAAAATTCACTTTGATCAATGTGAAGCCTGTTTATATGCAGCGTTTGTAGTGATCTTGGCACTCAAGAGAGACAGAATATATGCCTGTTCCCCCGGGGGTAGTCAGCATGCTGTGTTTGCACAATTTACATAGAAAAACAGACATATGTGAGGCACGGGAGGAAATTCTGCCCCTGCCTCAGTGGGCGGGAGCTTTGCTGTTGGTTTAGGCAGGGCAGGTTTGCCTGCTGTGCCTCCAGAGCTGGCCCTGCTGACTCCTGTGGAAGTGTCTGTGGGGAGAATCTTGTTCACAGGGGCTTATCCGAGAAAACACTCAAAGGCATTCTTAAAATTAATCACATGCTTTCCTGAATCAGGGCTCCTGTGCCCTGAGGGGCTGGGTTTAGCCCAGGGCTGGCCAAGTGTGCCAGGGAAGTGGCTGGGTTTGCCCCTCTCTGGGCACACACCAGTGGTGGGGTGGATGAAGGGCACAGCTTGGTGGAGAGGAGCAAGGCTCCAAGTACACCCTGCAGCTGTGTGGGGACAGATCTCTGGCATACCTGCTGCTGATACCCATCCTTAAGAGATGGAGCAGTCCCTTGCTCTTCTGTGCGCTGAGATGTGACTGTTACAGGATGAGCTGCAGTCAGTGTGTCCAGTTCTGGAGGTTTTTGGAGGCAATGACAAGCTTTTGATGGGTGCAAAATCTTATCCTTCCCAAGGCATCATTTAAATGTTTGTGTCCTCCTGTCTGTTATAGGAAAGCTCTGGGAAGAGAAGGAAGCACCCAGCCCTTACATGTGTCTATCTTTTACCACATTTTGCTAGCTGGGGCTTTAGCACTCGCTGGGCAAGGCTGAGGGTGGTTTGTTCTGTGCTGAGGACAATGTCATGGAAATGCAGGTGTCCTTGCACTGGCAGCATCTGCCCCAGCCCACCCCTGTCAGTGCAGAGAAATGCCTGGAACAGATGGTTGGTGGTGGTGCCTGCAGCCACTGCCAGCACTGCAGCTGGGATTTGTGCTGTCAGAATACAGAGAGGGGATGGCTCCTGGGCTTTGTGTCAGCCTGTTCTGCTATCTGGAGATATTTGCAGGTATCTCCCCCAGCACCAGGAGCATTTGAACCAGCAGAACCTGCTGTAGTGTGTAGTGTAGCATTGTTTTCTGTATGCAGCTGGGTGGCTCTTCCATCATTTCACTTAGCCCTCTGCATGCTGATTTATTATCTCTAATGGTGCAAAACTGTACAAAGCTTTTGACATTTCTGTGGCCTGAGAATGGAAGTCAGGGTCACACACAGCAGCTGAGCAGCAGCCAGGCCTGGGGTACACGTGTGCTTCTGCATCCCTGGTTAATTGGCCTCCTCACTCCTGCTTTGTGCAAGGAAGAAAAGAGTAGTTTCTTATACCTTTGTGGCCATTGTTGTCATCTTAAAAATGCTGGAATATGTTTCCCTGTCACCAACTCTTCCATCTCTTTCATTCTCTTAAAAGTACAAATCAAAGCTCTCCTTTGATGGCTCCTCTTTCCTTCAACACAGCCCTGACTTATCTTTACAGCTTTTCCCTGCCTCCTGCTGCTTCTCTAATGGGGTCAGGGCTGCTTGTTCCTGACCCCTTTCTCACCCCTCTCTCTCACTGAAAAGCAGTTTCTTCTCTCCCCTATTAATATCTCCTGTCACAGGACTGTTCCTGGGGAGTGCTTGCATCTGGAAGGAGACTCTGCTGGTCCACAGCATTCCCCACTCCTCCTGCTGCCCCTGGCTCCGTGCTGGGTGACATCCCCACTGCAGCCTGGCCTCTCTGTCCCCTGAGCAAGGACCCTGCAAGGGAGAAATGACACCTCCCCTGTGCAGTGGTGGGAGCTGGTGGTGTCAGAGTGCTGCACATTGCTCTGGAGAGCCATCACAGCCATGTGTGACTGTGTTTTGGCAGTGGCCAGCAGCCTGGGTGTGGGCTGGGCTGCAGTGTCTCTGTATGGAGCAGGGCACGTGTCCTGCAGCTCTGGAGGGCTCACAAGGGCAGCTGGCTCTGTGTCTGCCAGGGCTCTGCCAGCCTGACAGCACAGCCTCTGTCTGTGGCCCTTGGGGACATGGGCTGAGCTGAGCAGGGGCTCCAGGGAGCTGCTGGACATGGGGTGAGCTGAGCAGGGGCTCCAGGGAGCTGTTGTGCCAGCCAGAAGGGATGGGGGGACGCAGGAACATGAGGGGCTGGGCAGGGGCTGCATTTGTGACAGGGTCAGGTAGAAAGGTCTTGGTCAGGGGAGGGAAAAGGAGTCTCCATCTCTTGGAGGGAGATGATGGTGCTGTCCAGGGTGGGCTGAATGCCCACAAAGCTGGTATTGACCCAGCTTCCAGCAGAGAACTGCTTTCCATGGCACTTTTGGGTTCCAGGAGAGTTGCACTGGACTCAGGTTTTTCTTTCCCTCTCTGCCTGGGGAGCCCTAAACTCTCCCTTTTCCTGTTGCATGATGTTGCAATTGTAGGGATGGTTTTATTTGGGGAAGCTTTGAGGTGCTTCTGTTGCCAGCAGCGTTTTGTCTGTGGGTGGGTTGAAGCCTGGAAGAGTCCATCCCCTGCAGAGCCCATCCACAGCCTCCCCTGTTTGCTGGGGGGAACAGAGTTAAACTTGACAGCCCCTTTGCGCCTGTATCCAGTGCCTGCAGCCTGAAAATGGAACAAGATGAGGCTGAGACAACTTCCTGAGCTGCTGAAACCACCCCTGACACAACTGGGTGTTCTCTGTGCTGCTGAGGCACCCAAAACTGCCCTGGGACTTCCTGCCCTGCTCTTCCCCTCTGCTCCATGGGCCTGCACTGTCACACACATATTGTCTGAAAAATCCTTGTGCCAGGATTTTTTCTCCTGAGAGGCCTCAGAAACGAAATGTAGGCAATAATTTTCAGCTGCTGTGGAATGTGGCAGGTGCATCTTTGATTGGTCTCATGTGGTTGTTTCTACTTGTTGACCAATCACAGGTCCAGCTGTGTTGGGACTCTGGTCAGTCCCAAGATTTTATTAGCATTCTTTTCTAGCCTTCTGATGAAATCCTTTCTCTTTCTTTAGTATAGTTTTAATATATAATTTCCTTTTAATATAATATATATCATAAAAATAATAAATCAGCCTTCTGAAAGGTGGAGTCAAGATTCTCATCTCTTCCCTCATCCTGGGGCCCCTGCAAACACCACCACACTGAACAAGTGTCCTGCCCTGCTCCTGGCTGTGTCCCTGCCCCAGTGGTGTGGGTGGGATGGGGTGGGAGTGCTCCCCTGCTCACTGGGGCAGTGTCTGTGCTCCTGGCTCAGCCCTTGGCTCAGCCCTGCGTGCGAGCAGCTGCCCGAGAGAAAAACAAGAGTTTGAGACAGACAGGAAAGGGAGGGGTTCTGCTTATGTGCCATTAATTGCTTTAAGATGTCCTGGAGCTGGCTATTCTGGATTTGGATGCTAAATATAAAACTGATACTACATAAATAAATGATGGAATACAAGTGACATCTGAAAAGCACTTTGGGATGTTCCAGCTAAGAACCTAAATAAATAATATTTATTATTGCCGTTGTAATTACTATTTTCCTTTTTTAGCATGCCTGTGTTACAGAATGCTTTGAGAAGTCATATCTGGCAGAAATTCAGTTATCCCATAGAAACCAGTGCCCTTTTGCCAATTTCTATCAGCTCTATTATTTTCGAAGGAGGAAGTCAAAGCTGTGACGTGTTTGCACCTCTCTCACGCTCTGCAGCAGATGCTCAGCTGGATGCAGGTGCAGTTTGGCTGACACAGAGCTGCCCTGGTCCTTGCCTCTGCCCCTGGAGGAGAAGGGCTGGGATGGAGCCAGGATGTGCCAGTTTAGAGCCAGGATGTGCCTGTGCAGGCAGGAACTCACAGGACCTCAGGGGCTGGGGACTGCAGCCCCCATGGCAGAGGGTGCTGAGCTGTCACTGTCACACAGCAGCACTTGGTGATCCTGAGGCAGGTCAGGCACAGGGACAAGGGTACTGAAAGCAAAATGCTTGTCCTGATACACAGCCCTGGGCAGGAACAGTGCTGGATCACCTCAGGTGTGTGCTCATGCCAGACAAGGGTCATGCCAGTGCTTCTCCTGCTGGCTCTGCACTTGTTCAAGGTTTTCAGAGATGATGTGTAGAGGTGAAGTGCAGCTGGGCTGGAGTGGCAGCACAGCCACTCACACTTGGGCTGTGAACTCTCACTGCTCCATTGCAATGCAGCTGTTTTCTGGGGCCTGTTTGCTTAAGTGATTATGCAAGAATCTCAAGCTTTCAGGAAAAAAAAAAAAAACAGTGTTCCTGCCCCTCGTGGCTGCAGAACTCTGCTTCAGAATAGGATCTGCTAAAGGCTGTGAAGTGTGGAGTCCATTTCTGAGTAAGTGGAAGGAAAATGAAGAGTCACGTGCTGATTATTCTGGTTTCCTGTATTTCTAAACCAACTTGTAGACACTTCAAGGCCTGAGTTCATTTTATTTGACAGGCCTAATAATGACAGCTAAATGTTTGCATGTCTACAGTGACATCTACTTTTTGACTATTTTTTCAAGCCCTCTCCAAGCTGGTGTCTCACACCAATACTGTGTCACTCTCAGGGACAGCATGTGACTGTAGGCACTTGCTTTTTCACTGGGAAGTGGGCATTGCATTGAAAAAGGAGACTTCCACCTTACAAATTACCCAGAACCCAGGTTCTGGTGCTCCCCGGGGCTGTGGGTGCAGGAGGGGAGGGCTGTGGGTCCGTGAAATGCTTTTGCACAGAACTTGGGTGGGGTGGAGGGAAGCGCAGGGGAGGGGGCTGGCTTCTGATTCAAGCTTTGGGATGGAAAGAGTGAGTCATTTCCACTGCTGATGCTTTCTTGCAGGGTGCCAAGGCTGTGCACTCATCCTCCCCTTCCCCATGAAGGCTTTTCATTTCTCTGAGAGCTCCTGGGAGGTGCAGCCATCTCTGTGCAGTGCAGGGAGGATGTGGGGCCCAGCAGCCTGTGCTGCTGGCTCTGCACTCAGAGCTGGAGCAGGGCACACTGGCACAGAGTGGGGTGGAGAGGGGATGTGTGCACTCTGAGCCAGACCCCTGTCTCATGAGAGCCCTGGCAATGATGTGCTGCTGTTCAGGAGGCTGCTGTGCTGCTGCCCGTGGAGGGCTGTGCAGAGCCTTGCTCTGAGCTCTGTGTGTGTTGGTGTTTGTGTGTGTTTGTGTGTTTGTATTTGTGTTTGTGTGTTTGTGATCTGATCACTCCCTGGCAGGCCCCTTCTCCTCACCAGTTCCTTCTTCCCTTCCTGGTTGTCCCTGGGGCTCCTCTCCTGCCTGCAGTGCCCACCTTCTCTGCCAGCCCCTCTTGGCCTCCCTGACCCCATCTCCTGCCTCTCACAGCTACACAGCCCAACCTTGGCACAATTCTTGCTTCCCATGATGTGGCCCCTGCACAGATCCATACCCAGATGGGTAAAGCCCCCATCCTCCATTCTGCCCTCTCCTGCACCACCTTGGGCCAGCTCCTGAAACCTTTCCCTCTCCATTCTTCCCCTGCTTCTCCTCTTTCTGGTGAGGTTTTCCTCCCTTACCTTTTCACAGGATGCTCTGTGTGTTTGCATGCCCACCTTACAGCCCATCCCTCTCACCTGTCCCAGGTGCAGCTGGGGTGTCTCAGTGTTTTGGTGTCTTCAGCAGAGCCAGAATTCCTGTCTGGACATTTTTCTTGTGTTTTTAAACTTCCTTCTTTCTGGCCAGTGTCAAAATAGTTTTGGCCTGCTCATACCCAGCTTTATGGACTGTTTTTCACCCTTGAGGTTTTACCATTGTGCATCTGCTGCATCCAGCTGAGTGCTGGCTTTGCAGCAGGCTCGTGGACACCAGCTCCCCATCGCCTGCTGGGAGCTGCCTCGTTGCCTCCCTGCTGATTTCTTCCCAAAATGTGGCTTTGCTGAGAAGCCCAAACCTCCTAGCATCAGCAGGGCAGCCCTGTGTTGTGGCTGCTGCCATGTGTGCTGACTCACACTGTCTCCCTGCTTGCCCTTCCTCCCTGAGCTCTGTTCCCACCTCTTCCCTTCCCTTCTTCTGGAGTTTTGAATGCCAAGTCCTTGGGGCTCAGGCTTTATTCTGGCTTTGCAGAGGTTTATGGCACTTCCACGAACATTGGATGGCCAAGCCCAGAGTTTCTGGGTTTTCATGATTCTCATGCCCAGCAGTCTGCAGTGATGACTTCTCTGAAGTGAATCTGAGCTTTTGTAAATTGAGCTCTGTAGCCTTTCTGCAAGCTGGAGTGAGAGTGTGTAATGGGATCAGATGGCAGTGCAGGAACTGGGGGTGGGAAAAGTCACAAATGTGATACTAAAAGGAAAAAGCTCTTAAAGGCCACGCAATGTGAGTTTTCCCTGACCTGATCTTTGAATCCCTGGCTGTGGAAAAGCTTTTCTGTGGATAGAAATTGCTCATTTCCATATGCCCATATGGTTTGCCAAGTGAGTTTGCTCAGTTTCCAGGCATCATTTGAATTCTCTCATGTACAGTCAGGTTTCTTGAGCAAAATAAAAAAAATGGGGACTTCTCTGCTGTTTTAGATCATGCATTGCAGTGGGGAGTGGTCTCTCTGTCCTGGAGTGTTGCCAGTCTCAGAAGTGATGTGATTTTAGCTGTGAGAGGTGTGTCCCAAGGGTAGTTGTACACCTTCATTTCCCCCTATTTTAGCTTTTCCTCTCATTTTCTGTGTATTTCACTTACTTGGCCCTTTGGTATTTAGTTTAAAATTTGGGCTTTTGTTTGGCTTTCATGTAAGTACATTTCAGGGTTGCAACAGGTCAGGCAGCAAATAGGCTGTAAAATGGGGGCTGAGTTTTGGGGAGCAGTTGTACAATCTGAGATAATGCAGTTACACACATGCATGTGATCTGTCCTCTTCCTCCTCCTCTCTTCAGCTGCTCTAAACAGCCAGCACTTTAACAATTCATCCCATTTGTGTCTCTGGCTGCTCTGGGATGTGCTGCACAGCCTGGGCAGGGCTGCATTGCTGAGGATGTGGGGACCGTCCCGAGCTGGGGCTGCTGAACGAGCAGGGTTTGCAGTGGGAGGAACAGAGGAAGGGATGGGGGGTGTGTGTGAGTGAGTGAGTGAGTGAGTGAGTGAGTGAGTGAGTGAGTGTGAGCGGGTGTGCAAGAGTGTGAGTAGTGTACAAGGGTGTGAGTAAGTGTGTGTCAGAGTCATGTGTTGGTGTCCTGGGCCTGTTCCTGGTGTTCAGAGGCAGAGCCATGTGTTGGTGTTGTGGGCCTGTTCCTGTTGTTCAGAGGCAGAGCCATGTGTTGGTGTTGTGGGCCTGTTCCTGTTGTTCAGAGGCAGAGCCGTGTGTTGGTGTTGTGGGCCTGTTCCTGGTGTTCAGAGGCAGAGCCATGTGTTGGTGTTGTGGGCCTGTTCCTGGTGTTCAGAGGCAGAGCCATGTGTTGGTGTTGTGGGCCTGTTCCTGTTGTTCAGAGGCAGAGCCATGTGTTGGTGTTGTGGGCCTGTTCCTGGTGCAGGAATCCCTCTGAGTTTCCTGTTCAATGCCAGCCAGCTCGCTCCTGCTGGGCAGTCCATACTCCAATAGAGGCTCCTGCTCTGCCTGTGCTGCTGCCCCAGTGCAGCCTCTGGACCCTGCTGGATGGGAGTTTGTGGTTTCTAAGACTCTAATTACTTTAGTGTAATAGTTTTTCCTCTGCTTTTGTAATGACTTTGGTGGGTGCCATCTGCTGTTGTGACACTGCTGGGCGGTGTGAGCCTGGTGTACACTTCAACCTTCAGGGAAACTAAGACTTTGAAATCCCATTTTCAGCTTTATCTCCAGCCTTTCTGGACTGATGGGAGTGTGTGGACTCAAAGGGTCAAAAGGGCAGCAGATATTTGGGATGGCTCCCTTCTTACCCCAGGGTCTGTTTGCAGGACCCAGCCTGCCTGGCCCCGCTAGGAGCCTGCACAGTTTAGGGTGGTGGGAGGGGTTTGTTTCCTCGATGGCAGGCAGGAGCCACATCCTTCCTTCAGCAGCTGCTTGCTGACAAACAGCTTGACCTATATCCTCTGGCTTTGCTTCAGAGACAGCAGACAGGGGATGATGTGCTGGGTGTGAGTATGGTCAGTGCTGGGCTGCAGGGGATGGACACAGGGCTGCTGTGTGCTGAGACAGGGAATTGGCCCAGCCTGGAGTAGGGAGCCCTACGACTGGATTTCTGGCAGCCCCAGAGGAGAAATGCCTGTCTGGGTGCTGCAGAACCCTTCTGGGTGCCAGTGCACATCCCTCCATCCCTGCATGTCACAGGGCCTGGCACTGCTTTGTCAGATACAGATCACAGCCTGCACCACACGTTTTTTCCAATATCATTACATCCACCAGACTAGAAAGGCTGCAGCCAGTTTTATGGATTTTTTTTTTGTATTTGTTGTAGGCAGTGCTCTATGAGTTTCCAAACATTTTGTGTGAGGATCTGGGATGCTTTGCAGCTCTTACCCTTCAGCTGTCATTGAATCCCACCAGGATGACTGCCAGGACTTTGTCTTGCTGGTCATCAGAGATATCAGATCTAGAGAAGAAATGTCATCAAAGCCCCAACTTTTTAAAGGGACAGCTTTAGAAACACAGCCCTAGTTTCAGGACCATGTTGCAAAACAAAAAAGGACTAAAAATACAGTGTGATTGGAAGGTCTGCATTCCCAAAGAGATGTGGAAGGCTCACAGAGGGACTCTAATTTACTGTCACAGCTGCTGCAGGATGAGGTGAGGGGGGCATGGTGTGAGTTCTTGGGGTCATGGCACTGCTCTAACCCACCAGGGCTGCTGAGTTTTGCCAGGGTTGCTGCAGTGAATCTGGCAGAGCTCTGTGCCTGCTCTCTGGGGCCTGCCTGCTATCCTGGGGAGGAAAAGCTTTGGGGCCCAGACCTGCAAATGGGTGTCCTGTTAATTCACATTAATTTGCAAAGCTTGGCAGACTTTGAGAAGTGCACAGTGCTGTCCTGAAATAAGACCAGTGTTTCAGATGATTAACCAAATTCAATTAAGCAATTAATGAGCATGAGACTGACTGAGAGTAAATGAGCTCCTTTTCTCTGTCTACCTGTTGGGTTTTTCAGATTCCTGTTTTTCAGATGGACTCTTTCTTTTCTTATTAAAACCCTGTACAGCTCAGGTTTTGGATGTAGAAGCAAGAAGTTCTGTGTGCAGTGGGACTGGCAGCATTTGTCACCCCATTCCCAAATCCCTCGTGGCTGAGGGAGCTCCCTGGATGCCCTGGCAGCCAGCCTGGGCTCTCTGCTCCTGACCTTTGTCTTTCTCACTGGTAATCTGAGGAGTGTGATGTTCCTTTCAGGACTGTGCAAGCAGTAAAGCAACGTTTTCAGGGAGTGATTAAGAAGGGAACTTTTTTCAGATAACTGAGTTAATTCATGCTGGATTTCTGCAGCATGGAAAGGAGACATTTTAAATGCCAAACTCTCTGAGGCAGGAGTTGTTTCATTAGTGCATCCCAGGAGCCAAGGGCACAGAACAGGCACAGGACCTTTGGCTAGGATTGGTTATGGAAGAGCAGTGCTGACTTCCTTGCTTATCTCACATGTCACAGAAAATATTGAGTTGTGTGGACTCCCAAACAAGCTGGTGTGGCCGTTTATCCAGTGGTGTTATACAATGCTGAGCTTTCAGTCCTCATTTGAGACTCAATTTTTTAAGCTGCTGGTTGTGCTGTGTTCAGCAAGAGACCTTGTACTGGTCTCCTCTTTACTCCAGTCATGGTGAGCAGTTCATCCCAGAAAAAACATTTGACTGGAGGGTAATGTTTGCTGCCCATGGGGAAGCATCTGATGTTCCTCTTCTGAGAGGGGAGAGCCCCAGCTCTCCATGTTGTCCTGCAAGGATGTCCTGTCCAGAGGCACATGGCACCACGTGCTGCTGCAGGGCCTTCATGAGCACTGTGGCAGGGCCAAGCTTCAGGATTTTGGTTGAGGTTCAAAACAAGACAAAGGTGATGGGTTCAGAATTTGGTTCCTGTTTTATTGTGACCACTCCTATACAGAGTCATTGGTTGGCTTTTGGTGTGAAGTTTGATTTTCACAATGAAGTGCTGACTCTTGCTCGTGAAACCTGACCTGAAGTCAGGCTGGGCAGCTGAGATGGCATTTGCCTGCTTCAGAAGTTGGTTTTCTCATTTTACTAAGTTCTGTTTTCTGGACTTGTTACACAGACAAAATTGGTACAATAAGGAATGTAATGAAAGTCTCCTAATAGTTTTTGTTCATGACTCCAGGGATTTTTGGAGAAGTTCCTCTTCCTTCCCTGAAATATGAGTGAGAATAAAACTGGGCTCTGGCCTTTGGCTGTGTCTGGGCTGCGATTTATGGAGAGGGCTTTCCTGTCTTTCCAGAGAGATGCTGTTCTTCCTTCCAGAGGCTGAGATTCCTGCTTTGGCAGTATTGGTAGGGTAGCTGCAGCCTTGCTCTCCTCATTCCTAGGAGAGCACAACTCTCATCTGCTCCTCAAGCAAAGCCAGCCCTGAGCTGAGCAGAGCCAGTGCAGGAGCCTTCCTGTGTTTCTGCCAAGCTGCACAGATGAGCTGCTCAAACATAAAGATGCTGGATCTTGCAGCTGTTAAAGAAAGCTATGGCCTGTCCAGGAGGCTTTCTTGCTCCATTAGGAAATTAGAGACTGTGCTCAGAGAGAGCAGCACAGTGCTTTGTTATTCCCATAGCTTATTGCTTCAAATTTAACCCTTCATCTCCCTCTCTGCAAAACATGCTCATCAATGCTTATGCAGCACAGGAGCATCAGAGTGCTGAGTAATGGGCAGTCCAGTGGTCACACAGTTTGAAATTAAGCACAAGGTGTTAGTTACTGGTTATTTTAGATGCTACATGTGTGTAATATTTTTCATAATCTGATTTTCCTGCAGGAAAAAACGAAAGTGGTGGAACCCCTGGACTATGAGAACGTGATCCTCCAGCGCAGAGTTCAGATCTACAGCGATCCCCTCCGGGACCTCCTGATATTTCCAATTGAGGATGTGTCTGTGAGTTTGCTCTGGCTCTTTCCCATGTTTGAGGCTCACTCGTCTCCTGTCCTGCTTACCTTGGAAAATTTCCACCATTAACCACATGTTAATTTTGGCTGCATTACTGACACATAAAACCAAAATGACCTACTGGTGGCTTAGGCCCACCACATTTATTTAAAGTTAATGTCAAGCCCTGAAGATGCAGTTTGTGCTGAAAAAGTGTTCTCCTTTTCCTGCAGATCTCAGTCATCGGCCGACAGAGAAGGACTGTCCAGTCAACAGTGCCAGAAGATGCTCTAAAGAAAGCTCAGAGTCTCTTTGTCAAAGAGGTAGGGACAAAGCCCATGTGACACCTGCCTTGAGCCCTTGGTGGCCCTTGGACAGGATGCTCAGCTGTAGCTCCTGATCTGCAGCATTGTGCGTTCCTTGGCTTTTCCTTTGTGGGCAGCCCTGCCCGACCTGCTGCTCAGGAGAGCTCTCACAGGTATCTCACGTACAAAGTGTCCTTGCAGTGGGTGTTTGACACAGCCAAGGTGAGTGGCTTTGCACCACCTGCCTGACCAGGAGGGGATCCACAACCTCCCTGGAGCATCTGGAGTGCTGTGGGTTTGTTGTGAAGTGCTGCTCTCCAGGACCATTCCCTTCAAGTGCAGCAGAACAAAAAGCAGTGGTCGTGTCGAGATAGATGCGCTGTGTTTCTGAGGACAGAAAACTTTTGCCTTCTGGAAAACAGTCTCCTCCCATATCACTACTCCTTTTTTAGAGCCTTGGAATGATGTAAATCCAAAATCTGTACCTGTGTGGCAGGCCAGATGCTGTGTGATTTTTGTCTCTGTGCTGAAAAGGTTCCTTATGGAATTCTGCATTGCTGCATGAAGCAAGTGAAGCAGCCTTGCCCATGCCCTTCCCGCTTGTGCTTACCTCACCCTGCAGTGTGTAACCTCTCAGATGGTGCTGGGCTTTGTTGTGCTTGCTGTAGGTCTCTGAGAGCTGTATTGTTTTCCTTTCAGTGCATTAAAACGTACAGCTCTGACTGGTTCGTGGTGAACTACAAATATGAGGAATACTCAGGAGACTTCCGGATGTTGCCATGGTAAGTGTCGTGCTCCCTTGGAATGCTGATGTGTGATCACAGGCCTGAGCAGGAGCAGCCTGCCCTTTCCCTGGTGCCTGTCCCACAAGCAAGGTTAGAGCCAGAGGTTTGTGTTGCCATGCCATTGTCCCTCCGCTGTGCCAGGGAGCTGCCCACAGTGTTGTGTGGTAAGTGCTTCACATCCCACCCACCAGTGTGTGCACATCCCCTCTGGGATGAGGACAGACTGCAGCCCAGACCCATGGCAGGATAAATAGTGTTGGCAGTGCCTGAACAGGAGCCTCATTGTGCCACTGGGCCGATGTTCCCTGTGTGCCTCACACAGGCCAAGCAGATTCTCCTTGTGCCCCAGCACAGGGAGGGTGATGTGATATTGCTGCTGGTGCTGCCAGTGCTGAGGAGTTGTGCTTGGAAACACTGGGCTGTGCCAGTGCTGTGCCAGTGCTCCCAGCTCCAGAGCTAATTGGGTTTTTCAGGCAGGCACATCCATCTCAGATTTCTGCTGGATTGTTATTTCCTGTGTGATGGCGCCTGCTCTGCTCACTGCCCACACTCTGGGCATGTCTGGACCCCTGTCCAGGCTGCTCATGTGCTGGGAGCTTGTTAAATGCTTTTCTTCTTAATTGGATGTAGTGGGTGTGTTCTGAGGGTCTCGAGGGGATATGAAGCAGCAATGGAGTCATACTGCTGATCAAATAATGTTAAATTTTTGAGTAATCTTGTAGTCTGATCTTGCTCTTTTTTGGTAAAGATGGAAGATAAACCAGAGTGCTCTTTGTTCCATAAATGCAAGTCAGCAAAAACTCTGCAGAATCAAGAGCTAACAAGAGAAAGCTAATTACAGACTGCTTGTGCCTAATTTCCATGAAATGCACTCAGAACTTAGCTTTCCCCAGCTGCAAGGAGCTGTAGGTCTCTTGCAATTTATCTTCTGTGCTCTGTAGCCTGCACTTTGGCTGCTGCTTCTGGATCCAGCATCAGCTGCTGGCTCATACAACCCTCATGTTCCATTCATTAAATATGAAAATGTGTTGTGATTTCAGCAAATCCTTTAGGCCAGACAAGATTCCAAGCCATGTGTTTGAAATTGATGAAGACTTTGAAAAGGATGAGGTAAGGAGAAAGTTGGTTTTTTTTGATTTTTTTTAATGTATTCCTGTTAAAAAAGCAGGAATACATTAAAAAGTTAATTTCACAAGGCAAAGCCAGAATTCAGTTCTTAGGAATGGTTTTCTGGTGAGTTGCTTTCTGCTGTGAAAATGGGTTCCAAAGTGAGGCAGTGATTTATTTCAAAGTATGACATGATAATCTCTTGGAGCCAGGGGTCTCCTGTGTTATCTGGAAGATTAGTCATATTTCTCATGGCTTTTTCCCTTGAAACAGAGCATCATAGGAAGAGTTAAAAAAGGAAGCCAAGTAGTCACTAAGGAAAACTCTTCATGTCCAGAACTAAAACTGGGCAGTCTGTTTTTCAACTACACTGTGATTCTGGGGTTCTCCTCTTAGAAAGTTTTGTGGTTTACCACATAATCAGATATTTTTCACCAGTCACTTCGACCCACCCTGCTGACAGTGTGTCAGTCCTGCCCTGCCCATCCTGTGCCAGTGCTGAGAAGTATTTGCACCCCTGGAACTGGCATCTTTGTGCTCAGCTGGCATCAGGGAGGATTGGCAGCCCTGGAGCTCCTCTGTGGGATGGGCTGGGGGCTCTGCCAGCAGGGACATCTCAGACCTGGTGGTTGTTTTGGATGGTGGAGATGCCATGTTTCCTGCCCATGAATATCACATGTGCTACAGAAGGATGGGCAGTGTTTTTCTGTTTCAAGTACCACGTGGAGATTAATCCATGCACGTGATGTTAGGAAGTTTTTGTTTACAGAGGGAAGGGTTTAGCCCAGCTGTTTAAAATTCCCATGGCACCAATATGTTGCTGCTGAGAAATTACAGAGGAAAAGGGAACTTTGTTGCAGAGCTGAAGATTTGGAGGGACTGTTTCATGCACATTTCTCAAATTACTGGGGTATGTCCCAGCACGCCTCAGGTCTGGACTGCAATGGCTTCTTTATAAATGGAAATGTTTTGTCAAGTTTAGCCTTAATCTTTTTTTAGCTATGTTGTTCATTTGCATTACATCAGTAACTTGAGGTGCTGCCTCTTAAAAAATATCTGCTCTGGGCTGGAGACATTGCTATGCACTGTTATCAGCATGCTTCCAGAAAAGCAAAAGGACAAAAATACTCTATCAAAATGTGAGACCTTTCTTCTTCTGGCTAGTGTCCCAAATCCTCAAACAAGAGAAGTTACTGAGGTTTGTTGTGGAAGAGTATTGCAAGTGCTTTCACAGATGTTTTGAGGTTTGTATCTTTTGGCATGGCCGTATCTAAAGGATTCTGTTACAGTTTCCTGACAGAGCATTTGCATTAGAATTGTGTAATGGAAATTCAAGTAAAAGAAATCTCTTGATAAAAAAGGTGAACCACTGTAAAGGAGAGATCATAGGTTGTTTTACCCAGGGAAATAAAGCATCAGAAAATTTACTCTGGAAGTTGGACATGAAAAGAGTGAAGCCCTCCCTTTGGATGCAGCAGGCTCTGTAAAGCAGCTCCTTCATGGCTCAGCAGGGCAGGCTGGGGCTGCCTCTGCTGCTGAGTCACTGGGAACCCCAGGGTGAGATTTTTTCATCACTTTGGGCTCTCATTTCCCTCCCTCCCCAGTGGAGGTCATAGTTAGGTGTGAGTGGAGAGCCATTCTCTCTTTCTGCGACCATGGGACAGAAGCAGGTGGAACCCATCTGGTGTGCCAAAAACAGCCTGGTTGGGTCACTTGAAACTTTGTGGTTTGGTAAATGTGAAATCAGCCAGTTAAATTTCAGTTATTTTACTGGGGTTTGGTGGTTTTTGCTGAAATTTAAAATATGAGAATGACAAAAGGAAATGACAGGAAAAGTTCAGAGTTCTGCATTTTGCAACTTCCTAAACAGACCATCTTGAAAATTTCCATCTTCCCCAAGTTTTGAAATACTGCATAAGAATCTGAGGCCTCATTGCAAAATCACTGTGCAGCTCTATCAGAATAGATGTAATCTTCCTTTTTTAAAAGGTGACTTAATCTAGCCTGTTTTACCTCTTCATTGGAAAGGAATATCCCTGATATTTTATTTTTTTTATTTTATTTTATTTTATTTTATTTTATTTTATTTTATTTTATTTTATTTTATTTATTTGTGGTAGCACTGTTTGCATAGCTGTACCTGTTGCACATGCATTCTACATGTCACTGTATTGCTGTAGTTAAAATCATATTGCTTTCCGGGGTGGACAAATCCCTTTGTCCAAGGGGAATTTCCTGTGGGAAACAGTTTACCTGACCTCTTTTTATGGTTGTTTGCTGTCTTTCAGGACTCCTCTTCCCTGTGCTCCCAGAAGGGGGGTGTGATAAAGCAGGGCTGGCTGCACAAAGCAAATGTCAACAGCACCATCACTGTTACCATGAAGGTGAGTTTGGTGCAGTTACTGATGAGTGAGGTGAAGCTCAGGCCACATCTCCAAAGCTCCCAGGAGCACAATGGCTGGGTTTGGGTTGGGATGGGATCTGCCCCTCTTGTATCCCATGGTGGGCTGGAAAACCCAGTCTGGCAGCAGTTTCTGACCCTCCCCTCCCCTCCCCAGCGTGTAAGGCTGATGCACGTTGGACCGTGACAGGCAAGCTAACCAAAAGGTGAAGCATGTTCTAGTAAAGCAAGATTGTTTTCTGGATGAGCAGCTGAGGCCCAGGAGAGGAAACAGCTGCCCTGCGAAGACAGCTTTCTGAATTTACAGTTTCCTTGCTGGTTGGAAGCATGTAGAGAGGCCAGCTTTAAAATAAAATGATAAATCTTTGCTTTTAAGGCAGGGGTGATATTACTGCAAAGATGTTAGCATTACTGACCTAAAAGCAGCAGCTACCTTGTCTCCTGTTCTCTATTCTTCATAATCCAGTGTGACATTGCTCAGATTGTGCAGAGATTTTGAGTAGTTCCACCACAGGTTTTTGCTATGGCAATGAGCCTGTCTGCAGTCCCACCATGCAGCTGCCTTGTCACAGCGCAGAGAGACCGTTGGGGAGTTTGTAAGGATATATTAAAATAATCTCAAAAAGCCTAACTGTTCCAAGGCTTGATTCAATGAGTTATGATTCCAGGGGAAATGGAACAGGACTGCTCATAGGGCTAATTTTAATCTGAGTTTTAAAATGGGCTTGGAGGTGATAGACAGAAAAGGATTTTCTGATCCTCTGCTTTTCCAACCAAGCTTAAAGCAACTTTTTTCCCTGAAACTTCTGGAGGTGGTATCACTCATACTCAAAGTAGTCAGTTGGGTCTGTTCTAGCCTGAGCCTCTGCTGGTGCTGGTCTCAGTGCCCTGCACTTCAGACCTGCCTTTCAGAGAAGTTACCTGAACTGCACTGGCTTCAGTTCAATTTATAACATCCAGGGTCTCCAGTGAAGCTCTGGTGTCAAAGTACTGAGGATCAGGAGCTGTTCTCTGAGCTATGTCTTGGAGCCAAGGGTCTCCTAAGTTATCTGGAAGATTAGTCATGTTTCTCATGGCTTTTTCCCCTTGAAACAGAGCGTCATATGAAGAGGAAAAAAAGGAAGCCAAGTAGTCACTAAGGAAAACTCTTCATGTCCAGAACTAAAACTGGGCAGTCTGTTTTTCAACTACACTGTGATTCTGGGGTTCTCCTCTTAGAAAGTTTCGTGGTTTACCACATAATCAGCAACACCTCTAAGGCACATGTGAGGAAGCTGAGGACTTTGGCCACCTTCAGCCTTGCCACCGCGTGGAGAGGCTGCTGTGGTGTGTCCTCCTTGTCAGTGCTGGTTCTCTGCTGGGCTGTTGGTGTCTCACACTGTGCTAAGCATGTGCAGAGTGAGTTCTGTGGAGAGCTGAGCCACAAGCAAACACTCACAGGGCTGCAGCTGCCACTCTTTATTTCAGAGCACCCTTTCCTGTGCAGAGAACTGCCCTGGTTTGGCTCAGCTCTCCCTCTCTGGTTTGCAGTGTGTTGGTGGCCTGGGCTACAACCACAGCACTGTCCTTCTGTCCTTCCCTGCCCAAATGCACTTCCCCAGGTCTCTAGCCCTCCCTCTGCCATCTCAGTGCTCACCAGCAGCACCTGTAGCCTGATCAGAGGGGATGTTCCCTCTGCTCACAGGTTTGGAGTATTAATTTCATCTTCTGACAGTAATTTCTGACAGCAGTGCTTGCATGGGGGGAAGATCACAGGAAAAGTGTTTGCTGTTTGATTCTGCATTTGCTTTTGATCAGAGTTCAGCAAATGCAAACTGTTTAGTATGAAATCCCATAACCACAAAGGATATCAACCCTGTAATATCTAGAGAGAGATCTGTCATGGGTTTCTGTAGCATCCACTGCCAAAATTCCTGAGATTGCTTCAGTGAAGTGCTAAATCAGTGTTTAGGCTGGATTAATGCTTCACATCCTTGGCTTTCCATGTGTCTTTATGCTCTGTTGAACTAAAGGTTTAGTTAAATCTTATAAAACTTAAAGCTCAACAGCCTGTGGAGCATCTCTACAGCTAATTATCATCCAAATGAGGCCAGAGGTTACCCTGAGAAGGGATGGGTTATGCTTCAGGGCACGAAGCTCCCTCCCAGTTCTCTGCAAGCCAGGGAGTTTACTGAACCTGTGCTGGTGTCAGTAATGACAGAAACAGGAAATTACTTGTAATCTCCCATGTGGCATGAAAAATGCTGTGTTTATTCATAGATCTTCCAGGTAGACAGAACAGTAGAAATGCTTGCAGTGCTGCTTGGCCTGGCTTCCTTCATCATTCTCCTCACACAGATACCCAGCAACAGTGAAATGCACCCTGCTCCTTACAGCATCTGGTGCTACCACAGTTGCTGCCAAAATGGTCTCCTGAATTATAGTCCAGTAGCATTTGGCTGACAAGCATGAAGAAAGGTGTTCAGAGATACTGGAGAGCTTTTTTTTTCTTCATGAAAATCAGAAGTACAAATACAGGGACAATTCTCCTGAAATTACTGCTTTTTGATGTAAGAATTGGACACTAAGCCAAAGCCAGTTCATGAAAATAAGTTTGTATAAAAAAACCCAAACCCAAAGCCACAAAAAACCCAAGCAGTTGAATGGATTGCATTGTCCCTTGGCTTGCATTTGAGTGCTAGGGATTTCCACATGTCTGTTCCTAAGTCTTCCAGACAATTGCTTTGTAAGTCTGAGGTCTGTATGAAAAAGGCTCTGGAAATACCTGCTTTAGGGTGAGATGGATCTTCAAGTAATGTGCTGATCTGAATTTACTGTGCAGCATTGCTTTGTAAAGATAAATGAGGCTGGAGCCAGCTGAGAGATGAGCTGGAAGCCCTGGGGCATTGCTTTAGATGGGCAAACTTACAATAACAACAAGGGCATTAAAATTAAAGAAGATGATGGAAATCTCTCTTTGTAAAAGCAAACCATATTCAAATGGGTGAATCTGAGCACTCCAGGGTCAGCAGTGTTTTGTGTTACAGTCTTTTCTCAAGAGCAGGGAGGGCAGATGTGGAAACCATGGTTTGTGGTGCACAGCAGAGTGAATACTTGCCTGAGCAAGAATTTGTGTTTTTACAGGTATTCAAGAGGAGGTATTTTTACTTGTCACAGCTCACAGATGGCTCCTATATTCTGAATTCCTACAAAGATGAGAAAATTTCAAAAGAATCCAAAGGCTGCATTTTCTTGGATGCTTGCAATGATGTGGTTCAGGTAGGTGTCCTTTCTGTGGGGCTCTGCATGGATTTATGGATTGCTGGCTCTGAGACAGGCAGGCCTGCTCTCTCGAGGTCTGAAGGCATGGAATTGCAAACTAACCTAAATCTGGTCAGCTAAACTGATCAATAGACCACTAAGTAAATGATATTACGTTATCTGGGGCACCTTCCTCCTCCAATTGGTGCTTGCTCCAGCTTCTTGTTTCTTAAGCTATGTCTTGGTAAGTCCATGCAAGCAGGTAATCCTTTAGAATTCAGGATCTACTCAGGGGTCATAAGGTTTTAGGAGCAGGTATTTGTACCAGTCTAAATCCTGTGTTTGCTTGGTTGTGCTAGAGTGAGGTGCAGCAGTGGATTGCTGCTCTGCCTTCTGCCCTTGCTGTCTCTGCAAAAGCTGCAAGCACTGAGCGTGGTGCAGGATGGCTTAAATTACCCCAGTGCTTTGCTTCAGCATGGATGAGTCAGAGCTGTGAGTTCCCATTTATCTTTCTGAGCACAGTAAAAGCAATAATGCACCCACCTCAGTGATCTATGGGATGTACTTCCCAGGTTGCATCAGATTTGCCTTGGCTTTAGTTGGAAAATGCTGTTTAAAGGCCAGCACAGCTTCAAAAATCTGCAATGTACCACTTGCTTTTTAAAGATAGATGCCTCTAAGTGTCCTGGAGTGCAGCATTACTTACCATGTCAGACAAATCCAGTTTCTGGCTTCTCTGGGTAAATATTAAAGGTCTGGTGACATCACAAGGAGCTTGTTCCTGCTCCTTGGTGCAATGTCTGCGCTCCAGTCTGGCTTTCCTTCACTCAGAGCAGCTGGCGATGGACCTTTGCACTGCTCAAGCCACAAAGCTGTCTGTGATTGCAGCCAGATTGCTGTGTCAGGGAGGGTGCCTGCCTTGTATTTTGTGGTGTTTCAGCTCAGGATGCTTTCCCAGAGAGGAGCTGTGTGGCAGGTGCTGTGTTGTTGAGGAAAATGCAATATAAATCTGTTTTTGTTGCTCAGTGTCCCAAGATGCGCCGCTATGCCTTTGAGCTGAAGACAATAGACAAGTACAGCCACTACCTTGCAGCTGAAACTGAGCAGGAGATGGAGGAATGGCTGGTAACTCTGAGGAAGATCATTCAGAGCAATACTGAGGGTTTGGTGCAAGAGAAGAAAGATGCTGTGGAGTCTGTGCAAGGTCGGTTTGTAAACAAACACCTCCCTTCTACACAGGATACAGGCAGGGTGCCTGGAGAAGTGTATGCTGTACTGAATTTAAATCAAGAATTGTGGCTGACACACAGTATCATGCAAAGGGGCTTAGTATAACACAGATGATAGTCTGAGGAATAAAAGTGGAAGGAAATGTGACCCTTCTTCTGGAAGGGAAATCCATGTCAAAGTTTCAAGGCTCCTGGAAAATTGGCTCTGTGAAGTTCTGCTTTGGACAGACCTAGCAGACTGTAATAGTACACTTTGATACTGGTAATGCATGGAAAAACCTTCCACTCCGAAGGAATGGAAAAGTCTCTGTAAACTGTTTCTGTGCTATTGTTAGCAAATACTGCAGGATGCTTTCTGGCAGAGTGCTGCTCCTGCAGTTGTTTTGAACATCTGTTTCTGGTGTCCTTGCAGATGATGAATCGAGCACGCAGGGAAAGTCAGAGAACATCCTGGAGAGCCTGGAGAGAAGCATGCATCCAGAGCTGATGAAGGTATTGTGTTTGCAGGATCACTCTCCCCACCCACAGCTACTTCTGTCCAGCTTATCTGGGAGAGGGATTTTCTGCTTTCTGTGTCTCCAGCCCTGGGCAGGCACCAGGTCCTGGTGGGGTCTCTGTTATCCCACCTGTCTGTCTCACCCATGGTTTGAGGCTGCGTGTTCCTCACCTCCAGGTGTGGTTGCCTGCTTCTGCCTGCTTTTTCCTTCAGCACAGCCACATCTCTGCACTGTCCTTGCACCGTGGCAGTGCTTTGCATCAGCTCATGTATCACAAAGGCAACCTGAAAAATAATTACTTTGTTTTGATTCAGTTCTTTCCCAATAGCAAGTGTTTGCCTCTGTGTGGCCAGGCACTAATATCAATGCCTTCCTTTGTCCTAGTATGGAAGAGAAACAGATCAACTAAACAAACTGAGCAGGAATGACGGAAGACAAAACATCTTTTCTTTTGACCCAGAAGTCCAGGTAAACACTCCCACATTTCCCAGTGTGAGGTTTTGTTCACTGTGGCACCTCCCTTGTCCCCTTGCATGGCCACAGGGTTTGCCTGCAGGAGCAGCATGTTTTCCAGTGCAGAGCAGAAGTGCAGCCCATATTCCTGCCAGAGAGAGCAGAATGAGGTGTCAGTGCTCAGGAGGTAGCTAATACAGGGAAGAGTTGCAGCAGCCCCACACATGGCCTCCCTCCAGCTTTGCTGGCATTCTTATGATGCATCTTGATGTTGCTGGATTTCAAACCAGTTTTTTTCTGGGGCTCTGAGAGGTTCTCATGCTTGCACGAAGAAGCAGTAGAAGACGTGTTGCATGGATGGCTGCAGTGCTGCATGGGCTCAGCACATCTGGTGCAGGGAGCAGTGGTGGTGAGGCCATGGCAGGGGTTTGCAGGGAGAGCCTCAGTCTTCAGGGAGTTTTCAAATGTAGGGACAGAGAAACTGGAAGAAACCCTGTGGTGGTCTGGTGCCCTGGAGTAGGGGCCATTGTCTATTGGCCTGTTTTCTTCTTGGCTTTGAACTTGAATTCTCTGCCAGGGTCCAGGTGTGGGATTTCAGTGGAATGAGCTGCAATTGCTAACAGAGTTTTAGAGAGCTGTTCCAGGGTATGTCATGGTTTCTGGTTCTCCTTCTGGTTTGGCGTGTTCACACCTGTAAAATAGAACATTCTGGTTTAACAAGGAAATGCAATTAGTCTTTAAAAGGTTTAGTTGTACGAAATGAGCTTTTCTCTTGGCAATTCTTTAGAGTCTTTAACAGAAGGAAGATAAGCATCCAGGAGGCTTTTTTGTTTCCTTTTTTTTTTTTTGAGAGAAGCTCTGAGAAGCTTCCTATATTCTAGTCAGATAATAAAAATGGAAATATTGCTCAGTGTGGAGCATCAAAGATACTTCTTTTACCTAACCAAATGGTTAGGCTGAATTCAGTGCCCTCTTTCTATACCCAGAGTGCTTCATTCTGGAGTGGGTCAGTTGGATCTGCTGTAACCCCAGGCATTCAGAGTCTTTGCTCCAGTCAGTGCTGGTACATGCACACTTGTGTGCCTGGCACTAAGGAAACTGGGAGCAGGAACGTATGCAGCAATGTACTTTCCTCAGGAAAAGAAAATAAGGGAAGCAGAAATACCTGCTGGTATTTAGGGGTGTTTGGTAGCTGTCCCCAGTGCCCAGCACAGTGAGTGTGTCAAAGGCTGAGGGTCTTTGGTTGCTGTGTGGCTGCTCTTTGAGGAGGGTGGGTGCGGAGGCACAGGCCAGGGTGTGCTGGGTTGGGGAGGAGGTGATGATCATTGAGCCTGTTTGGATTTCCCAGCCAGACACTCTCTGCTGTTTCTAGCCATACCAGTTACTGCTGTGCAGCTGGATGGACCTTCCATTTGAAATGTTGTTTACAATCCCACGTGTGCCTTGTCTGTATTTCAGGCACAGGGGCCATCTCTAAGCTGGCCATACCTTCATGGTTGAAGGCACTTTTCTGGTTGTTGTCTTGTGTTCCGCTTTCTTGCCGAGCTCTAAATGGTGTTTGGGAAGATCCCCTGGGTTACAGCAAAGCAGGAGGGAACTGAAATCATTCTGAGGTTTAGTTTGCTATGCTCTACAAAACAGGTTGCTAAAAATTGATACAAACCCATGAATCCATGTCCTGAATACCTTTGTGTAGCACCATCAAATTGCACTCATTTGTGAATGTCTTGTACCTTTCAGACCACTTAAAAAAATTGATAAAGATAGAATTGGCAGTAATATGATCCCCTAACATTATTCAGGGGGTTGTTTTCTTTTTTAATGAGACCAGATGTGTTTGTTTGCTGTCTAGAGACTCGATTTCTCGGGGATTGAGCCAGATGTGAAGCCTTTTGAGGAAAAGTGCAGCCGGCGCTTCGTGGTTTGCTGCCAGGACTTCTCCCTCAACCTCCTCGCTCAGCTGAGTGACAGGGCAGAAGAAGGACCCACCAACGTAAGGGGAGCTCCAGCATGTCCTGCTTTGTCTTTTTTCCTCTCGCCACAAAGAAAATACCTAGGCAAATTAACCTGTGTGGTTAAAATGATCCCATTTTGCCATGAGCACCAGTGGGACCTGGACAGGCAGTGACTGCTGGCCCAGAGTCCGAAAATGTGTTTGGGCACACCAGCAAACACCAAAAATGTGTTTGATGATGTGCCTCAGCCTGCTGGGAAACCTGTGCTTCAGGGGCACAGGGAATGAGGACTGTGTCTCTGCCAAATTCTGCATCCCTGTGAAAGTCCTGTTGGTAAATGATTAGGCTCCGTCCTCAAACCACTCAAGGCTGTGTTTTGTTTCCCCTAATGGCAAGGGATTTCCCTGTTCTGGAACCTTCCTCTGACTCCTAGCCTAACTCTATTCACAGTCACTTTTTTATATGCATTTGTTATTGTGCCAAAGTTGTGCCTTAGCCTAAAAACCCTGGTATTTTCTGAGCCTCTGATGTCTGTAGGCAGCTATCACATGTCACCTCAGCCTTTGTTCTGCTGGACTGAGCAGACCAGTCTCCTCCAGTCTTTCCTCCCAAAACAAATCCCTGCTGTCACCTCCTGTGCTTGCTCTGGCTGGAGTCAGCCCTTTCTGCAGGGGTGCAGGGCAGGCAGAGGCACCAGCACTGCCCCATCTCTGCTGATGCTGCCCTGTCTGATGCCTGGGAGAATCACAAAGGCTTTTTTGTGATGGTTTCACATTGGCAGCTCACAGCTCTGAGACACAACACCAGGCTCAGTAACTCCCAGCAGATGGATGCATTGCTAATAGCAAAGATTCTTGTTATCCATCCTTAATCAGGTCCAGAGTGAGACTTAATCAGCACATTTTCAGCATTGATGTAATGCCTCCAAGTCATGCTGGAATGTCTTGGGCATGCTACAGTTTTATCTTCAGGCCTGCATTTTTATCTTTCCATGGATGCACGCCTCCTAGGATGTTTGAATTAGAAATACATGAATTATTGCCATTTGCCTGGTGTTGTCAAGGTCAGTAGCTACAAAGCAGTTGGCAGATTTTGCACATGCATTTCCTCAGCAGTGTCAGCCCTGTATTTGAGCTCTCCTGGCTGGGAGAGCTAACTTTCCTCCTGGGATAGCATCTGAGGAGCATTTTGAGTGTCACAGTTGAGCCATCCAGAGCTGCTGGACTTTGGAAAATAAATATAGTGATCTTTAGTAGGTGATCATAAACACTCTTAAGCTGATTTCCTATTGCAAAATGATAAACAGCTCCAATAAATTGAGCTCATCTTTTCTTCCTGACTTCATAGTTTACCACTTAGGTAAAAAACATATGGATATATTTCCTTATATTTCATATAGCTGTGTTCAAACTGACTAGATCAAAATGAAAGAAGGTGCAGGAAAAAGTGGATCTGTATATTTATAAAGCAAATAAACATGGATTATATGTCACTATAGTGGATATTTTTTGCCCCTGATGAGGGAGAAATGGTGAGGAGGACTCCATCTTATCAGAAGGCTAATTAATTCCTTTATTATACTATGTTATTCTATATTATATTACATCTATTACATTACATCTAAACTGAATCTGCCAAGCACTCAACTGCTCACACTGCCCAGAATCTCGTGGCTGTCACTCGACAGTCCCAACACACACACACGCCTGTCCCTGATAGGCCAAGGAAACAAAACACCCTCACTTTGGGTAAACAATCTCCAAACTGCATTCGACTTTGGCACAAACACAGGCAGAGCAAATGAGATAAGAATTGTTTTTCTTTTCTCTGAGGTTCAGAGGATGTGAATCTCAGAAATATTCTTGGGAAGTTGTGCCTTGCTTTTCTCTGTGAAGAGAAATGTAGCTACACGTCACAGTTCTGTAAAATGCTGGTGTACCAAAGTAAGGGAACAAAGAGGAGCAGAAGGTTCCTAGTTTCCTTGTCAGGGAAAGCAGTGCTGTTGATACTCTTGAGCCTGAGCTGTGCATTTTTTATGACACACATATTCAATCCAATTTCCAGGTTGAGCCCTTTTTCCTAAGCTTGGCGTTATTCGACCTGAAAAGTAACTGCAAGATTTCAGCTGACTTCCACGTGGACCTGAACCCCCCCTGTGTGCGGGACATGCTGCAGGAGGGCTCAGAGCCCAGGGCAGAGGGAGCCCCAGGGCAGTGCCCTGGGCAGAGCCTGCTGCACGGCGTCCCCGAGTCCTGCCTGCGCTACATAAAACAGGTCAGTGCCTCCCCTTCTCCCCCTTCTGTGCCACTGCTGGGGCTTTCAGTGACTTTGAAGTGTGTTGTTATCCTCTGTGTGGTAGCCAGAAGCCAGCTTTTCTCCTGAGTTCTGGTCAGTGTTGAAGTGGCCGTGCAGGTCTCGCTGGCAGTGATGGGCAAAGTGCAGGGAGAGTTTTCCAAGACTTGGCCATGCTCAGGCCTGGTGAGCCCCTGTGGCCCATCCCCAGGGCAGGGTGTGTGTGGGTGTGGGAAGGGACAGTGGGAAGATCAGGCCAGACCCTGTGGTGCACACTGGGGTCCTGCAGTGACAGCTGCTGCCTCTCTGTTGCAGGGGGTGTTCTCCGTGACCAACCCACACACAGAGATCTTCCTGGTGGCCCGAGTGGAGAAGGTGCTGCAGGGCAGCATTGCCCACTGTGCAGAGCCCTACATGAAAAACTCAGACCCTGGGAAGGTACTGGCTGGGGCAATGGGTGCATCAGCTGAGAGATGCTGTCTGCTGCTGCTGCAGGGGGTAGAGGGGGATGAAACATGGGTTGTTCTGCAGCTCTTCAGTTCTTGCTGGCAAAAGCAGGCTTTGTCCATTCTGCTTGCACTGTTCCCAGGCTGGCTTCAGCTGGGCTGTCCTGGGAGACTTGGTTCCTTCCCGTGGAAAGAGGCAGAGGATTGGAAAGAACCAAGCATTTGGGGCCTGACCTTCCCCCATTACACTTCAGCAAGCCAAAGCCTGGGCTGGGCTGAGAGGAGAAAGTGGGATACTTCATCTCCAGAATGAAGTGTCTGCATGGAATCATAGAATCCTGTATCTTGGAAAAACCCTATAAGATCATTGAGTCCAGCCATTAACCCAGCACTGTCAGCTCCACCACTAAACTGTGTCCCTAAGCACCACATCCACGTGTGTTTTTAACACCTCCACCACTTCTCTGGGCAGCTTTTCCAATGCTTGACAACCCTTTGGGTGAAGAAATTTTTCCTGACATCCAAGAGAGCGGCCCTACTGTTTGACACCAGCTTCAGTGTCTGCATCCATGTGGAGCTGATGCTGCCTTGTTGCAGCCAGTCAAGAGTAGTTCCTGAAAGGTCAATTATAGAATACCTGGTAATGATGACATTCCCTTGGCACACTTTGTGAGTCTGTATAGGATGAGCCAAGTGCAGTCAGTTTTAGAAAATACACTTAACACCTTTTGGCAAATAGAGCACTAATAAATACCCTGGCAGTTCAATCCTGAGGAGGTTTACCATGACTGCCCACAATGTTTGCTGCTGCTTCGCAGGCTGACAGCTGTGGGTGCTGTGAAGGGACACACGGGGATGTCTGTCAGCTGCACTGGTGCCTGGAGCAGACAGAGATGCTCCTCCCTGGAGACTGCAGCTCCCTTCACTGCTGTGCTGGGGCAGCATCAAGGCCTGGCACCTTTGACCTGCCTCTCTGTGTTTTGCAGACTGCCCAGAAGGTCCACAAGGTGGCCAAGCAGGTGTGCAGCCGTCTGGGGCAGTACCGGATGCCCTTCGGCTGGGCTGCCAGGTCAGTGCCTCACCTCGGGCTGGGCTCTGCCCACACTGGGAGCTGCTGCTGCTGCTGCTCAGAGTGACCTGGGACATGGTTGGGAAAGGGGCCAAGTGGCTGAAGTCAGTGAGGTTGCAGCTGAGGGCAGAGTTTGGTTCCAACTCCCGAGAAAGAATTGGGATTGGCCTGAAATGCTCTATCTAGAATTAGAAACAAAATATTAAAAAGTAAACAGTGCTAGGGCTGGGAAGGCAGTAACCTTCCTACTGACCTGCAGCTACTGCTGTCAGGGCAGAACATTTCTAGGGATAAAATACACTGTCCCATGCTACCAAGGGAATCACTGCAGAAATTCCCTCCTAGCACCAGCCACTGCCAGGGACAGGATGAAAGCAGAGGCCTTCCCAGCCTGGCAATGGCAATCAGATGGGTTTGTTTTCTATCTTAAACTCTGCTTTAATTAATGTTCTTGGGAATGGCTGGAGGTAGTGATCCCATTCCCTTGCTGTTCTTTTACTGGGACTCATAAGTGTGTCAGTGCTAACTCTCTTAAAGCTCAGTCAGAGGAAGGCAAGCTCATCTACTGCCTCCTAGTGCTAAATTGCATTTGGTGCTGGGAATGACGTGGGAGCACAGGAAGCTGTCACAGCAGCTGGAGTTTGGGGGCATAGTGCTTGCAATGTGTATTTTCGAACTGGGTGTCCCTGTGGTGCCGGCTGCTCACCTTTGAGGTGGTGGGTTTGGGATGCAGCTGGATGGACCCTGGCAGCCAGCACTCAGCCCTCTGCCAAGGGGATCCTCCCCTAATGGTGGGCTCTGGGTGGGCATTGACTTAGGCTGGCTCCAGGTTTGTTCCTGCTGGGTAAAGAGCTGCCTTTGGAGCTGAGTGGGCTTCTGCAGGGAGCTGTGTTGCTCTGCATTCCTGGAACATTTCCCCTGTGGGTCTCAGAGGAAAGTGGTTGCACAGAAGTGGAGTGCAGATGCTTTAATGTTCTTATTATACACAGACACCTATTAATTTCAAGGGCAGAGATTCTGGTATTCATCCAGGGCAGAGTCCAGTCTCCTGCTCTGATTCCAGGAGGAAGCTAATGCATTTCTCCAAACTGGTTTTTATTGTGCTCTCCTTTCCTGGGAGGATTTCTGTGCTCTTGACCCCATGTGCAAGTGGGAAGGTGCTTTACCACTTGGTGTTAGTGGGAGGGGATGGAAGGGTGTTTGTGATTGTGGACCAGGCTTGGAAATGGGCTGAATGTGTCCTGACCTGGCTGGAGAGAGGGGAATGGATAATGATGTCCCAGCGATTTCATGTGACAGCTGCAGCCTGGGTTGGGTCTAAGCACCAGTCAGGGTGGGAGAACAGTCAGGCCTGTGGTGCTGGGAGCAGTCAGAGGCCAGTGAACCCCTTGCCTGACGAGCATGAACTGCCTTTCAGATGTGTCAGAGACCTCAGTGTCTGTATATTTACCAACATTTAGAAAATACACCTCTTGGTTTCTGCAGGCCAGTTTTCAAAGACTCCCAGGGCACTCTTGATGCTGATGGAAAATTCTCACCCCTGTACAAGCAAGACAGTGGCAAACTCTCAAATGAAGATATGCTGAAGCTTTTAGCTGAGTATAAGAAGTAAGTGCAAGAGACTGGTGCAGGGGCTAGGCAGACATTTTAACATATATTTTTAAACAGTTAAGTGTAAGCATGAGACAGCAATTTCTAAAATATTTGGAGGGTAGCAAGAAGTGCTGATGATGTGCTCTGCACCTGAGCTTTCAAGGTTCACACTCTTGTTCCTCTCTCCCTAACACAGACCAGAGAAGACAAAACTGCAGGTCATTCCAGCCCAGTTAAATATCATCATCAAAGACATCCCACTGGACTTCACAAGTAAGGATCTTGGATCTTAACAGAAGTGCTGATGGCTTGAGCCTCAGGAGTTAATGCTTCTAGGGGAGATTTTGCTGTTGCATTAACAAGAGTATCTCAGGGCTGCCATCAGAAATGAGTAATTCAGCACAGCCACTGACTTGTAAGTCTTTCTGATGCACTCTGTGGAGGAGATGTGGTCCAAGTGCAGAGATTTATCTGAGGGATTGATCCTCTCTACATTTTGGCCATCACACCCTAAATCTGAAGGAAGCCAACTGCCTGCTTTTGCACCAATCTCATATGACATTTTTGATCCATAACATTGTAGGGTTTTACAAACATGGTCAGTGTGATTCTTTGCCTTGCATTTAAAGAAACTGAAGCAAAGAAAGGACTTGTGATGTGTTCAGTGTAATTCCATGGGCTTTTGGCAACTCCTGTCACAGGTTATGTAGTCTAATCTCCTGTCCAAAAGGCTTTTCTAGTGGACCTAATTTACTCAGTTCTTATTCTCTTATAGATTGTTTCACAGCTTCTTACATTCCTATAAAACCCTTTGAGAAGGGCTGTGAGGACGTTGCAGTTGAAGTGGAGGAGCTTGTCCCAGAAGTTGCAAAATACTGTTACCCCTTCACTGTCTACAAAAATCACCTCTATGTCTACCCCCTGCACTTGAAGTATGAGAACCAGAAGGTGTTTGCAAAGGTGAATGACCCTGGGATTGATCTGGGGAGTGACATGGGGAGTGACCCTGGGAGTGATCTGAGGGGAGTTACCTGAGGGGGAGTGACCCAGAGAGTGACCCAGAGAGTGACCTGCAGCCAGGCTTGGTGTGGGCCAGGGTGATTGCTGCTCATGCTCCTGTTCTCCCCCATTTCAGGCAAGGAATATTGCTGTCTGTGTGGAGTTCAGGGATTCAGATGAAGCTGATGCCAAGCCATTAAAGGTGGGTTAACGTTACCTTTTAACAGGGCTGCCATTTTGGGTGCTCTGTACCAGCCAGGCTGAGCAGGGCAGGAGAAAAGCACTGAGTTTCCATGGTCACTGGTTTAATTTGGCCAGCTGATTTCGGGTGGCAGGACCCCGAATTCAGCTCTGCTTTTGTGTTTGCAGTGCATATATGGCAAGCCCGGGGGCCCTCTGCTGACCACTCACGCCTACGCTGCCGTGCTGCACCACAACCAGAGCCCCGAGTTCTATGATGAGGTAAAAGCAACCTGGGAAACAGCAGATTTTCCTGGATGTTACAATGCCAAGGGGCTTTTCAGGACACCTCTTTTTCCAGGGCTGGGTGAAATATGGGTAAAGATAATCAGCAGCCCTTTGCCTCAGCAGAAGGGCTCAGCACAGCCAGAGCCTTTGTCAGTTTTTAATGTCAGTTTGTTTGCTGCTGTCTCTACTGTCACGCTTTGTGCACTCCAATCACACACCCCCATTAATAAGTAATGTTGCAAATGTGATGGAAATGTTAGGAGTTGTTTAAGGTGGGTAAGAATGTATCTTGTGTAACTGCATACAAAATAACATTTGTGAAATGAAGTAGAACTAAAATACTACTCCACAACTAAAAATACAGTCTGATCTATCATGATATCATTTTAGATTAAAATTGAGCTTCCAATTCACCTCCATCAAAAGCATCATTTGCTTTTCACCTTCTATCATGTCAGCTGTGAAATTAATACAAAGGCTACATCGAAAAAACAAGACACCGTTGAAACTCAAGGTATGTTCAATGCTTAAATTACTTCTGTTGGAGTGTAAAAGGCCAAGATAAAACAAATGTAGGGACATGAAAAAAAAGTGATTTACATACCAGCCTATATGAATTTTCTTTTCTAAAAGCAACCTGATATGATATTGTAGGTAAAAAATGGAATAAACTCCATGGTTTTAGTTTACATTAAATCTTAAATTTTTGCTGCAGTCTGACAGCTCTTTCTGTATGTTCCTGACTTGACTTGCACAAATGTGCTGTTGTCAGGCAAGTTACCAATATAAACTTGCTGTGAGATCAGGGTCTCAGGGGCTGATCCTGGTAGCACTGGGCATGTGCACACCTGGGTCCCACTGGTTGGGAAGCCTCTCCCTCCATGCAGCCCTCAAAGGACCCTGACCATGGTGCACAGCCATGGCTCGTGCACTGTTCCTGCCCCTCACACCCACGCCCGCTCTGCGCTGCGTCCGAATTTGGTTCGCCAGCTAAAAGGTGCTTTAGTGACACTGCTGTGGTTGATCCCTTGGATGTCCTGGGATGAGCCAGAGCTGTTTTTGAGCTGGGCACGTCCCAGTGTGTGTGCTGACCCTGTGCCTGGTTGCCTTTGCAGTGGGGTTCTCCTGGGTGCCGCTGCTGAAGGACGGGCGCGTCGTGCCCTTGGAGCGGCAGCTGCCCGTGTCCTGCACCCTCCCCCCCGGGTACCTGGGCCTTCCAGACTCAGACTCACGCAAGGTAGGGTGCCATCTGAAATTCTGAAATGGGCCTGAGTGGGAAAGGAGGAGTGTCTTTGTCATATTTTCTGAAAAATCCCTTCGCCAGGATTTCTTCTCCTGAGAAGCCTCAGAGAAGAATGAAAACAATAATTATCTGATTGCTTCTCCCTGTTTTGCTGCTTTGGAATGTGGTCTGGAGATTGTCTATCCAACAGCTGGTTGTTCAATTGGTTTTATGGGAATTGTTTTGACTTAATGACCAATCACCATCCAGCTGTGTCGGGACTCTGAAAGCAGTCACAAGTTTTCATTGTTCATTCTTTGTAACCTTTTGTCTGTATCCTTTCTCTATCCTTTAGTATAGTATTAGTATAGTATTTCTTTAATATAATATAATATCCTAAAGTAATAAATTAGCCTTCTAAGAACATGGAGTCAGATTCTCAATTTCTCCTTCATCCTGGGGACCCAGAAAATACCACAGAGGAGGGAAGCTGAGCTTTGTTACCACTGTAAATTCTGGGTTTCTGTTGGTGCTTTGCTCAACTGAAAGCATCTCTACTGCAGGACACTCCCAAAGCTTAAAGTTCCTAGGGGTGGGAGGCAAGACCCCTTTAATTCCACTTTCTCTGGGTATGCCAGTTGCAGAGGGTGGCAGGCTGGGCTGTTGCAGATGGCACAGATCAGGAGAAGAGCCTGTGCTCTGTGTGCCTGTTTTCATGGGGAAGGTGGTGTTTGTGCTGGGGGGGGACCCTTTTTCCACCCCAGCCAGTACCTTCTGAGCAGGTGTCTGCACAGAGCCACCTTCTCACCGCAGTCTGAAACCAAGTACTTGGATGTTGTCTGTTCACAGCAACCCAGCATGGATGCAAAGTGGGTGGATGGAGCAAAGCCACTGTTTAAAATCAGAATCCATTTGGACTCTACCATTTACACCCAGGTAAGTCAAACACTTTTAAAACTTCCAGCACAAAGGAAGAGACTGCTGTGTCTCTACTACAGCTAAGCCATAGGTGGTGTGGGAAAGAGGGCCCTGGTACCTGGTTTGCAAAGCAGCACTGAGCTATTCCTGAAGCACATGGCTGGGATCTGCTCCTTGGCTGGATGGGGTGAGATTATTGTGTGACTGAATGAGCCTGGGGAGAGGCTGATGTTTCCTTGGCCAGTTGCACTATAACTGGCAGGACCAAGGAAACATTTGAGCAAATGACCTGCTTCAGTGAGGCAAAAGAGAGACCTGGTGGATGTGAGAGGTTTCCCCAGACTGTAGAATCATTAATGTTGAAAAGACCTCTAAGATCATCGAGTCCAAACTAGTATTAGACTTTTTATTAAGTTTTTAAAAAAAACATTCTCTGACAGCAGCAGACACAAGAAACCAGTCCTGGTTTCCCTTTGAAAGCAGTTCAGGCTGTTTTACCAGGTCCTGCTGTGTTCTGCTGTCTTATGGTAGTGATGGACTTCCCAAAGTTTCACGTGACGTGCAGCAAAGATCCCCAGCACATCCTCTAGGGCTGTCCTGTCAGCACTCCTCCTGGGGGAATGCCCTTGGCTGGATGCCATCAGCTTCATTTACATTCCAAAAAATGGCTTTCAGCATCTAATTCTGTTTTTGGAGATTTACTGGCTCTGTATAACACTGAGAGCAGCATAGTAGTTATGCTTCCTCCCAAATTACATTTCCAGATGCTTTTCAGAGTTAAATAATCCAGTAATTAAATCTAACCTTGGAGGAGGAGGGAGAGTAAGAGGAAGTAATGGGATGGACAGTAGGAGGCTGGTGAGGCAGTTTCTGTGAGTTGCAGCTGTTGGGAAGGTTTCTGTTTCTCCAGACCAGTGTTCATTGGGGATTGGGGTTTAGGGTAGTACAACCACAGCAGAATTTTAACACTGCTGGAAGTTTTGTGCTTAATATTGAGGTTAGTTGGGAGGCAGGGGCTGAGCAGGGGATGGGTATGTTGGAAAAGACAGAGCAGTCCTGGGAGATGGCAGCTGGGCATCTCAAGTGCCATGGGGACATGGGGTTTGCTGGGGACATGGTCCACTGCTGCAGGAAAGTCACCAAATTTCCAAGTGCAAGCAACAGAGTAGGGGCTGACAGATGTTGAGGCTGCTGAACTGAACTTGTTTGTCTTTTCCAGGACATGCACTTGCACAAATTCTTCCACTACTGCCAGCTGGTTCAGGCGGGAGCTAAGGAAGTGCCAGGAGAGCTTGTTAAATACCTAAAGGTGAACAGTGCCTGTCGCTGGGCTTCATTTGTGTTCTTACAGACTGTCAGCAAACACCCAGAACCCTGCCCTGTGGGAACACACCCCTGCTAGGGCCAGTGCATTGTGCAGTACCCTTACTTTTGCTGTATCCTGTCAGATGGGCTAGGATTTAAATTAAATGTTTTTTCATGTCCCTACATTCATTTTATCTCGTCAGACGATTTTCTGTGTGCTGCTTCCCTCTGCCTTCCACAAGGGATAAAACAAGCAGTCAGCATTGCTCTGCCATGCTCAAGGCAAAGCTCTCCTGGTGCACTCTCACACCCTTGCTGCTCTAGCTTTGATTCAGCCCTTTAAACTCTAGCACAGTTCCTTGTTTTCTGGGAGCCCATTCGAAATGCGAGTTTTTATTTCCAGGCTGAAAAAGATACATGAGATTATCAGCCAGCTAAATGTGAGCAGAGGTGACCTATGACCTAGACCCAGCTTTTTGGAAATCACTGCAGCATGAGTAAGGGCTTTGGAGCAGGTCCAGCAAGGGCTTCTGCAGGGAATATTATTCTTGGCTGTTTACTGTCCTTGTTTCCTTCCATAACTGCCTGTTTTTGAGAGTGGTGCTGTAGCAACAGCTCCACTTCCAGTGGTGGGGATGTATCACCACAGGGTTACTTAATATGTGTCAGATAAGGTATAAATATTTTAAGAAATAGAAATAATAGCAGGTTTTAAAGCCAAGCACTAAAATCACAGTAGCTTTGTTGTGAGCATTTTGCCAGGTCCCAGCCCTGCCAAGCCCCAGCAGCCTCACTGCAGCCTTCAGACAGGGAGATAGGTATGTGCTAACCACAAGTGAGGGATTCTTAACCACCACCACCACCTCAATAATTTCAGTAATTTAAGTAGCTAGATACAGATTTAAAAACCTTTTGTTAGATTTGCAGGTTTGAAAACTGAAAATGAAACATGCTATCTTTCCTAGACTCATATCACGAGCTTCAGGCACAAGAGCTCTGAGAGTCTGGTGGAGAGCCTGTGCATGAGACCATCCTGACCTTCACCAATTGCCTTAAACTCCATTTTCAATAGCAAGCTATGCTCTTTGAAAAGAAAAGTCTCTCTGAAAGTCATTGGGCAGCAGTTTTTCATGCTCCAAAGGCATTTGTGGAAATGGGACTTCAGAAAACTGGCACAAGTGATGAGAAGACTTAAGAGCAAAACTTAATATCTGAGCTTTTCAAATCAGATTAGTAGCCTTTGACCTCTAATGAAGTCATATCTGCCTGGACACATCTGAGAGGAGGATTAATACCTGCCATGAGTGATTTGTATTGCTCCCTGAAGGTTTTCAGCTGGGTTCTGTCGGCAGGTCCTGCTATGGGTCCCAGTTTTCCTGTCCTCCAGTGGGCTGAAGCATTTGCACACCCTGAATCCTTTGTTGTCCCATTGCCACAGAAATGTCTGAGGACTGTAAATGTTTAACATCTGCAACACGTTGAACTAAAAGTGTCTGTGTTCTGAACATTTGTTTTAGTGTTTGCACGCCATGGAGATCCAAGTAATGATTCAGTTTCTACCTGTAATTCTTATGCAACTATTTAGAGTCCTCACAAACGTGACGCAGGAGGATGAAGTAGCTGTCAACTGCACCATGTGAGTGCTGGCTGAACCTTCCAGTGACAAATGCAAGGCCACAAATGGCAAAAGCAGGGTCTGGTTTCCCAGGGCAGGGTGCTAAGTGACAGCGCTGGCTGTCCCCTGCTGCTGTCTTCCCCTGGATCGTGTGGGTGGCATGGGGGCATTGTGGGGCTCTTCTCCTGGGGGTGGTGTGAGGAAAGACATGGTACTTTAAAGATATTCCTGGTTTGTTTCTCAAAAGAGAAAGGGTTCGGTGGCTCTGGGAATTGAGTTGTCTTATCAAAGAGCTGCAGAGTGCCCAGGTGTGTCCCAGCTGCAGGCAGCAGATGTGGGGAGCAGTGTCCTGGTCTCATCCCGGCACGCCAGTCCCTGGGGCTGGGATTGCTCCTGGGGCTGCTGTGGGGCTGCTGCAGCTCCAGCTGTGCAGGCTCTGAGCTCCAGCAGCCCCGAGAGGGCAGCAGCGACCCGGGCAGCACTGCAGGAGCTGCAGCCAGGGCACCTTCCCTGCAGGGAGTGCAGCCAGGGCACCTTCCCTGCAGGAGCTGCAGCCAGGGCACCTTCCCTGCCTGGCACTGGCAGCGACCCCTGGATCCCAGAGATGCACTAAAACACACAGAACATGCACCTTCCTCCCGTGGTGCTGCCTCAGAGCAGTGCTGCCTGCACAGGGGGTGGTAGATGTCACCCTCCTCTGGTCCCTCCATGTGCCAGGAGCATCCTGCTCCCATGGAACTGGAGGCTGAGCCCCAGTCCCCAAGGATGTGGTGCCTGTTGCAGTCACAGCCCTGCCCCATGTGGTGTGGGTCATGAGAACTTCTCCTCTGTGGAGCGCTGATTTCCACTCTGTTTGAAGAGGGTGAGGACAGGGCAACAGGTGACCGCACCTGTTGGGTGACCAGCTCCCACCTTCATTTCCAGAGATTTTTATCAAAACTTGGCCTGATGCTTTCCAGTTTGTCAGTATCTTTCTGTTTAAGATACTCTTTTCTCATCAGATTTTCATAGTGGAATTTAAAACCCACTTTATCTGATAAATGGCTTGTAAGCTCCTCCTTGTGGTTTGGCCTGTGGGGTCTGTGACAACATGCAATGGCTTGTTGTTCCCTCTGGCTGGGAGTGGAATGCAAATCCCCAGTAGTGGCTGGGGAAACCAGGCCTTGATCAGCCGCCTGGGAGTGAGTCCAGAGGGCTGGCATGTTCTCCAGCATCTGCTTGACCTTCCCACACTGCAAGGCAACAGCCCAAAATAATCCAGTGCACATAACAAGGAGCACATGATGTAATTAAATTATAAAAAATAAGGAGGCTTCCAGAATTAATAAATCCTGGGGGTGCAAGGAGGTATCAGATTATAACAAGGATGGAAAGTGTTCTGTCTCGCCTCTTTGTGCAAGGAGTCCTCTAGTGCTAAAAGTCAGCTTGTCTGGGCCAGCACAGAAGTGGAGAAGAGGCTTTGGGCACCTCATCTGAGTGCTTTGTGCAAGGGTGGTGCAGGAGCTGTGTGGGGGTGCTGGCTGCAGAGCTGTCACTCTGCAAATCAGGCCGTGCCAGTGGCCTCATGAGGCTTTTGGGGTTGGGCATGTGGGACACACGTGTGTGTCTGTTTTTGTGAGCTAGAGGAACTTGCCCTTGTGTGGCTGCTGAACACAAACAATGTTTCTCCCCAGGGTTCTTCTGCACATCGTGTCCAAGTGCCATGAGGAAGGGCTGGACCACTACCTGCGCTCCTTCCTGAAGGTCAGTGCTGACACACTGCCCCTGTGGGGACAGCTCACCCTGACCCTGCTCTTTTCCCCAGTCAGGGGTGACATGCTGCCCCTCAAAGCTCCCTGAGGGGCAGCTCAGCCTGACCCTGCTCTTTTCCCCAGTACGTGTTCCGAGCCGAGAAACCCAGTGCCAAGCAGGCCAAGATGACCCACGAGATCCTGGTGCTTTCCATGGCCACCATCTTGAAGCAGTCAGCAGATTTTCTGGCCATCAATAAGCTCCTCAAGGTGAAGTATTGGCAGTACTTGGCTGCCAAGGGTAGAGGGGAAGGAAAGGGGGTCTGGTGTTAAGCCCAACACTCACCCCCATCTAAACCCACTGCAGGGCAAACCTTGCATGCAAACCAACTCCTTGCATCACATCCTTGAGGTTCTCCCCTTAAAACAGAGATGAATTCTTGCAGGGAGTCTCTAGGCCCATCACAGGAGGCAGCAAAAAGCTGTTAATTTTGCCAGTTTTATCTATTTTCCCCAAGCCACACGTGAAGGGTGACTCATGGGAGGCAAACTGAGTTTCTGCCCCTCTGGGCCTTTGCAGGGCTTGCACCTCAAGCTCTGCTGGTTCTTGGCATTGGGGTGCAGAGGGGCTAAATCCATTCCCACCCTAAGACTGGCAGGACAGCTCTGGGTAGCAAAGTCAGCTATTCCCAACCAACTGTGCAAGCACAGCTGTGCTTACAAAAAGCCACTTGGATGTGAGCTTTCCCTCCCACACAGGTGCTTCCCCACATAGTTGGGGAGTATCAGTCATGTTCAATCCTGCTGAGAACAGTAATAGTATTCTTTGTTCATTCTAGTACTCGTGGTTTTTCTTTGAAGCACTGGCAAAGTCCATGGCAATGTACTTACTGGAAGAAAACAAAATCAAGGTAAAAATGAATTTGTTCAATGCTGCATTACAGAGCTGTCACAAACTCATCCAAAAGCTTTTCTGAAAAGCTATGTGACTATTTAAAAAACCAAAAACCTGCCAAGCTGAACAGCTTCACTTTCTTTTTTACTTCACTTTTCCCTTTTCCACCCTTTCACTCTCAGTTGTAATTTAAAAATTCCAGAAGTCCTTATGGCTTGTGCAGCCTCCTTTTCTGTTCCTACCTGCTGCAGTTGCAGCCAATACTTTCTTTGATCACTGTTTCATTAGTAAGTAAGAAAACCAAACACTAAAGAGCTCGTGCCTGAGCTCAGTTGTCCCAGCTCAGCTGCAGCACTGAGCTGGGCTCTGCTCTGCTTTCAGCTGCCCAGAGGGCAGAGGTTCCCTGAGTCCTACCAGCACGCCCTGCACTCGCTGCTGCTGGCCATCATCCCCCACGTCACCATCCGCTACAACGAGATCCCTGAAGAGTCCAGGAATGTCAACTTCAGCCTGGCTAACTTCCTGAAGGTCAGCATTTCTTTCCTTCTCCCAAGATTTGATAGATTGATAATGAGAAATATGGAGCAAGCAAACAAATGTGGTTTTAATTTATCTTGCCTTTGGTTTTTTCAGTTGTAAAAACTCTCGAGGGGATAAGCTGTCCTAGAAAAGAAACCTTTCCCTTTCCAAAGAGACAGTAACTCTGTATGTTACTGAGGGTTTTCAGGCATTCCTAGCAACTGTTTGGAACCTGAAATATATCTACTCCCATTTTAAATATTTCTGTTGTCCACTGGAGACTTTAAGTAAAGTCATCCAGATTATTTCACAGAAACAGGATCGTGTATTGGAAAGTCAGCAGCAAGCCAGAAGATGAAATCTGGCTGCTGGCAGGACAGTAGTATGGAGGGGATTTAGGATAATTGCTTTTCTTTTTAATGGTTGGTCACATGTTGCTATTTTTCCCCAGCGTTGTTTGACCTTTATGGACAGAGGATTTGTTTTTAACTTGATAAATGATTACATTTCTGGATTCAGCCCAAAAGACCCTAAGGTAAGCAGTAGGTTTCTTGAAAAGTGGTTTCTTGTAAAGCAGCTGTACATATCTACATCAGTCAAAGCTTTGTAGTGATTATTTTGCACAACTCTTGGAGGTCTTTTAGACTCTGTTCCTGCAGAGTCTGTAGAGGCAGAGACCTCTTTGTCTGGGCTAAGAGTCTGTAGCCAGACTCTTAAGAGCCAGACTCTTGTTCTTTAAAGTAATGTAAAGAGTCAGGATGACAGGAAAGAGCGGTTAATAGCCTGGGTGAAAAAGACAAAGTCGCAAGTGACATCTGTATACTTTGACACTTAGGCAGAACAACACAAGAATTTGCCAATTATTTGTGAGTTTCACCAGATGCTGTTTATTAGAAAGCATGGATAGATTTATTAGATTCTTCAATCCTTGTGTAGCAAGTGCATTGAACTGGAAGAAAATGGGCCAAACTGAAAACACCGTTTGTGTTTGTCTTTTTTTTATCTCAGCTGCTGGTTGAATACAAGTTTGAATTTCTTCAAACTATTTGCAATCATGAGCACTACATTCCTCTGAACTTACCAATGACATTTTCCAAACCCAAGCTGCAAAGAGTTCAAGGTATGTTCTTTCTTAAGAGGTTGTCTAAAGAACTATAATTTATTAGTCCTGATGGCTTCTGACTGGATGAACTTTGGTTTGGTGTCAAGGAAATGTATGTCCTGGTTAGGACATTAACCTCAGGACAAGATGTTTTCTGTCAGGTTTATATAATTTTGTTCCAGAATGATATGCAGTCGGTCTTTTTGGTATTTCCTATATTGAAGTTTACATGGGACTAGCAATATCTGGAAGACAACTGCCTGTGTTTCAGTAAGTAGGCAAATTTACTGCAATTTAGGCAAATTTATTGCAATTCAATCCTTTGTTCTCAGGAGTGCAGCCTGCCCTGAGAAGTGGGGGGTCCTGTAGGGAATGGGGGTGCAGGAGTGCAGCTGGAACTCACTGCCCTGCTGCCAGCTCTCCCTGTGGCCCCCAGAAGGGGATCAGGTCACCTTCTGCTTTCACACTGAACAAGGCACAGAGGGCACAGTGTGCTGGAGCTTGTTTTACACCTGAGGGCAGCCAGCCTGTGCCAGTCCTTGGTGCCACCAAGGGTGTTTGTGCTGTGGCACCCCCACACCCCCACTCTGCTGTCACTGTCACACGCTGTTCTCTTTGCCTGAAGCTGCTCAGCAGGGCTGGAAGGGGCTCACAGGGGGCTGAGCTGAGGCTGTGTGCAGGTGCTGTGGCTGCACCTCTGGCACTGCTGCCAGCCCCAGGAGTGCTGCAGACAGAGCCTCACTCCCTCTCATGGCTCATCTGTGCTACACAACTGCAGTAAAGATTGCCAGGTTTGGGTGCCAACAGCCTGGCCAGTGTAAGTACTGGAGAGGAGAGTGAGGATTGGGATTCCCCATGTAAAAGCCCTGTGGATTTATGGTTGTGTGATGTGTTCTGGTGGAGGAAAGGGGATGTTTGGCTGTGCCTCACAGTGAAGCCATACAAGTCCCAAAGTGGTTCCACACACATACAGGTGGCAGAAGCAGAAGTAAATGAAGTATCCCTTATTTTGGTAAATATCTGACCCCTCAGAGCTTTCTGGACCAGCTGCTAATCTCTTACTTCAGTTTGGCTACTTGCCTGGCATTGTTTAACAAAGAGTATTGCTAGAAACAGCCAAGAAAAACACATCCACAGTGCCTCCCTGGTGCTTGTTAGGGGCATGGTAACATAAGGATGCTCTTTCTTGGTTAACATTCACCTTTGCCTTTGTGATGGTTAAATTGAGAAGCTGTAAGGGCAGCTCCTCTTTTCTGCTGTGTTTTATTGTGACTGGACCTACCAGCTGAGGTTCACATAGAGCCCTTGGCAGCAGAGCAGCCCATGCTGAGGTAGCAGAGGTGCCTGAGCCCTGCCTGCCATGGCAGAGCCATGTGGGGATGCACCTTCACTGCAGACCTGGCTCCTTTATGGACAGACCTGTGGCACAGGGCTCAGGAGAGACCCTGCTGGTGTGTCTGACCTCTTCACCAGCCTGTGTGGGTGCAGGGAGGGGATGCCCAAACCCCTGCTGCTCTGTTTCTAGGAGAAGAAGGAATAGCCCTCAGGGAGGTGGGCAGAGAGAGTTTCTGCAGCTTCAGCCAGGGCAGATGGGCAGGCTGGCAGAGCACAGCCCTGCAACCACATCCTGTTGGGTTGGAGTGTTGCATCTTGGAACAGCAGCTCTGAAACCTCCCAGCCAATGCAGGGCTGGTTGTTGGTCTGTCCCTGCTGCCTCACGTGGGGACATCAGCCAGAGCAAGCCCCAAGCTCAGCCTCATGGCCAGCAGCACAAAATTAGTTGTGCAATGTTGTGATGGGAAAGAATCCAAGGGATTGACAGAAGCTGGGAGTTAAGCAAAGGCCTCACAAATAATATTAAAACATGACATACTGTCCTGTTTCTCCAAGATTTAGAGCATTACTTGTTCCTCTTTATTTTTGCTTCCTTTTACTTGACCCTTTCATTTTCACACACAATTAGATTTTTTTTCATTTGCTGTGGAATGGTTCACTTCAGTAGGTAGGTCCAGCTGGAATGGTCAACTCCTCTAATGTTGAATTAAGTATGTACTTTCCAATCAGTTAGCTTGCATCCAACTAATGTAATAACCATGATGTGTGACTATTAGGCATTTGCTAACGTGACTAACAGTGAAAGCTAGGTAATGTTCCAGATTGCTTTTTCTTTCCTCTGAATCAAAGTTTCACAATCCAGTAAATGCTACTTTTGAATCAATGAGTTTAAAAAGATCTTTTGCAGCCACAGAGCTGTTGGAACCCTTTGGCTGGGATTTTCAAAGCTGAATGCACCCTGCCTTATCACAGAAGAACTTTCATACCTGTGAGGTTTTGGAAAAAAAAAGTCGGAGCTGAGCATATGGCATTTGTACTTTTGGGGGAAGAGCACAGAGCTTTGGGGTTATCTGTGTGGTGGTTCTAATTAGGTGAATGGCCTGGCAGAGGTGATGGTGTCAGGACAAGGCTGTCACAGCAGCCCCAGTGCACAGGCAGCCTGCAGCACTGTATGGTCAGTTCAGCTTTATTCAAAGATCAGTGCACTGTAGGGGAGCAGTGAACACTGTCAGAGGACTCTTACATGACTGTTATGTCTTGCTCTGAACAGACTCTTGGAACATTTTCCTTAACCATTGCCTTGTTTTTCCTTTTAGATACAAACCTTGAGTACAGTTTAACTGATGAGTATTGCAGGCATCACTTCCTCGTGGGGATGCTTCTTAGAGAAGCCTCTGTTGCCTTGCAGGACAATTATGATATCAGATACACGGCCATCTCAGTCTTAAAAAACCTCCTGATCAAGCATGCCTTTGACAACAGATACCAGCACAAGGTCAGGCCTGTTTTCTTGCCCTTTTAACTTAATGTTGTTGCACTTTATGAAAAAAAATCACATACCAGAGTTTTAGATGTTGCAGGGTGCACCAAAGGTATTCTAATTGTTTTTTAGGGAACCATTGTAAATAACTGACAGTTATGGAATAACAGTAATAGCTCAGAAACCATCTAGGAAATAAAACTGCAGCCCTCTTATTCATGCTGAGTATTTAGGTAATTATCCCTAAACCATTAAGGAACTTGAAAGAGTCATTAGCCAAGAGTTGTTCAACAAAATTAGGACATTAGTGATGTTCTGGTCTTGGGCCTAAATTCATGTCCTGTATTAATATGCTATAATCAGGAAGCAGAGCTGATCTCTGTTACAAGTCAGCTGCATGTTTTACTGATTAGTGACTCAGAGGAGAGGATCTTGATTCTCATGAGGTGCTGGATTTCCTCTGGGTGGGTCTCAGTTTTCCTTGGTCAGAGGCTCAGCATGTGATGATGCTGAAAGAGGCTGGAAATGGGTTGGGTTTATCTTGGTGCTGCTCCCTGCTGACCCATATGCCCTCCAGAGTGCCCAGCTATCTGTGCAGACACTGCCTGCCCTTGCTCTAGCCTGAAAACATCCCTCTGTTTGGAGTCTTGGTCCTCACATTGCTCCTAGTGTGCTGCATTCCTGAGTGTTATCTGGGAACATGGATGGCTGCCTGGCATCAAGGGTGGGAGGGTGCCCCAAATGTGCCAGGGGCTCTCATGGGCCCAGAGCCAGCTCCTCTTCCCCCTCTTCTCTGCCCGTTTGAAGGCCTGAGCTGGAGCTGGGTTTGCTTTTCTCTGCAGTGAGGATCCATGAGTAGCTCAGGAGCTGTTTGCTCTCTCAGTGTGCAGCACTGCTCTGACTGCTCACAAACTCCCCTGTCTTGCTGCTGTCCCATGGGATATTGGTGGATGTGTTGTAGATGTGAATTTCTTTATTATTTAAAAGGTTCTACTCAATTTGCAAGCCTTACATTTTTTTCAACTTTTCAGCCAAATTCAGGATAATGTATGTTTAACAAAAATAATTGAATATAAAAGAATCCTTCATTTAGAAAATGTCAACCCAATCATTTTGATCTGTGCCACTTAATCCAAATTAATCTGTTCCTACAAACTGTTTTCACTAGAAGCATTTGCTGTGGAGAATTTCTGACTGGAGGCAGTAGCCAGCACCAGGCATGGAGCAAATATTTCTGTTACTTTATTCTTGGGTGTTGCATTTAAAAATCAAACTATGCAAGTCAAGTGCCAGTTAAAGAGTTAGGAAATCCAGGACTTAGTTTTTCACACATCCTGTGTGACTGGGAATGTTATTTAGCCTCCAAAACCCCTGAGTGCCCCAAGCTTGTTGCTAGAAGGATAATACCTCTCTGGCAGCTCTAGAAGTGGAGGTGAGAAGCCAAACCAGCTCACATTCTTGAACACCACATACCATGTGTAAATACAAATATATGTGTGTATGTGTTTTGGCTCAAGAGCGTCACATTCACATTCTCTGGAAAAATCCCTTCACCCAGGATTTTTCGCCTAGGAAGCTGAGAAGCCTCAGAGAAAAGGAAAACAATTCTTATCTCATTTGCTTGTCCTCTGTTGTGCTCATGTGGAATGTGTTTGGAGATTGTTTACCCACAGGTGATTGTTTCATTGTTTTCTGGTGTGAGTTGTTTTGACTTATTGGCCAATCAGGGCCAAGCTGTGTCAGGACTCTGGAGAGAGTCACCAGTTTTCATTATCTTTTTAGCATTGTGTAAATATCCTTTCTGTATTCTTTAGTTTAGTATAGTTTAGTATCCTTTAATATAATATCTTAAAATACTAGATTAGTTTTCTGAGAACGTGGAGTCAGATTCATCGTTCTTTCCTGCCACGGGGGCTCCAGCAAATACAATACAGGAGTTCCTCTTGCTTCATTCCATTGGAAACCTGGGCTCTTACTGAGATTTTTCTCTGTGCCCGCTTTCAGAACCAGCAGGCAAAAATTGCCCAGCTGTACCTGCCGCTGTTCGGGGTGCTCCTGGAGAACCTGCAGCGCGTGGCCGGCCCCGAGGCCCTGACCTCCTGCCCTGCCTCCAGCCCCGTGAGTAAAGCTGGGGTGCCTCCACATCTGACGTGTCTTTGCACAGGTTGTGCAGTGCTGGAGGGGAGCTGAGTCCCTCCAAGAGCAACGAGCGTGAGCAGGGCTTGGCCTGGGACTCCAGCAGCTGTTCTGGGGAGTTGCCTGTCTTCCCAAGAGCTGGGTTTGTGGCTCCCAAGTGGCCTTGGCCTTGCAGGCTAGGCTCTCCTCCTTGCTGGGCCAAAAGAATAACAAATAGGACATATGAGAAAAACAATTCAGAATTTCAACTCAAATGATGAAAAACAAAAAGGAAAACATTTCCCTGACTTATTTAATATGTTCTGCTATTCTTTGTACTCCTCCCCAAGTCCTTTGTTTCCTTGTTATACAAGTAAGGAAATTTTTGTTTTCATCTGTGTTGTTTTTAAAACCTGCTCTAATCTGCCATTTTGTATTGCACTGTTCCCTTCTGTAAGAGAATAGGTGTTATCTTTGATTGGTCACAAAACATTATATTGCTTTACAGGCATCCAGGGATGAATTCATATGCAGTTTTCCATCTCCCTCAAGCAGATCCAGCCTGATTGCAGACAAAGATACAGGTACATTAATTTTTCTAAATTCTAAATTTTCCTATTTCTTCTAACACAACTGTTGGCAGCCTGAAGCACCCAAAACCCATTACCCAAAACCTGAAACAGTCATCTCCTAAAAGACCTCACAGACTTTGCATGGTATTCCCCAGATGTGGTGTCACCCTAACTGTCCTTTCCAGATTTTTCCTTTTCCAGCTTTTGACACGAGGCTTTGGCAAGCCCCATCTGTGCTGTGCTGACAAGTGCAAAGGGTTTAACTGTGGGGTCTGGGATTTTTTTCAGCCTGTGGAGCAGCCCTTCCAAATGGCCATTCAATAAAGAGAGAGGACTCAAAAGGATCCCTGAACTCGGAGGGAGCAACCAGTTCCCCGGATCAGAGTGAAAATGTAATGTACCAGGGGCTGGGCACAGCAGCACAGCCTGCAGGCTGTGTGAAATAAGGGGGAGGGAAAAGGAGTTCCCTGTGGTAACACTCTCCAAAGCCAGCTTCTGGATATCTCTGGAAACAAACAGATTGATATTTAACAAAGGTCAGAGTCACAGGGTATGCTTTCCTTCTTCAAACATCGCAGAGCCAAAAATAGAATGGCTGACAAATTACTTGTTGAAGATGAAAGGCAAAATCTGTGTGGAAGATCTCTGCTCCTATGGTGCATCTGTCCATACTCAGATGTGCTCCCTGTGTGTTGGTGGCTCTGAGCCTGGCTGCACCCCATTACCTGGTGCTGGGAGTTGGTTTCCAGATATCTGAGAAGCAAAGCACCGTGGTGTGAGATTGCCAGTGACCACTGACTAAAGATAAAGTGTTTGCAAGAAAACCAGCCCAGGCGAGTAACCACAGGCCCAAATTTGTAGACGGTGACTGTGGTCATGCCACAAAGAGCTCTGACCCCACTGTTCAGACAGGGGGATATTCAGTACTCTTCTTCTTGGCAGATTGCTCACATGAAAATCAGGTATTTGTGCAAACCAGCCCCTGGTTTTCCTCAAGGCACTTTGCTGATATCTTGGGTTGGCGTGAGTCATTGATACATCTTCAAAAACTTTGGCCTTGTAACAAGCAAGGCAAAGATTATCTGGGCTCGTGGTTGTGTCCTGACGTGCTTAGAAGAGGTGAGGCCTTGCCAGCTCTCCTCCATAAATCCATAAAGAGCTCCAGGACTGAGTACAGGCGAGCACTTGACTGTCCAGCAAAGCCCTGAGCTCCAGCACTGCTGATGGGGTTTGCAGGAGGTTCTGTGGCTTCCAGCTCAGCTCTTCCTCCATGCCCAGACATCCTCCTCTTAAATGTGTTTGGACGTTTTTCAGAGTTGTTGAAGGCAAATCTTTCTGTTAGGGAATGCAGTATGCACAGGACCGTGTGAAAGCAGTGCCCCATGGAGGGGCACAGCTTCAGCACTGCTCTCAGAGGCAGACTCTGCTCATTGCCCTGCTCCCCTGGAATGAATTCTGTGCTGACTTGATAGTTTGGCATGGTCAATAGCAAATTTCTGGCCATAGCAACGTCTTCAACCCTAACATGATTGTTTATTTCTGCTTTATTATGACTCACATCCACAGCTTATCCCAGAATAAACAGCAAAGAAGATCTGTGGATCCCTCTCCAAACAGGAGAGGCAAAGCTTTAGGAGAGGCCTAGGTCTTCATTGTATCCATTTATCAAAGGATACAGCTCAGGCAAGCACAGAGAATGCAAAATAAAATTGGTGTAAATTTAGAGGTCATGCTTCCCACCACACAATGCCCAAGCCTTTCCCACATAAATTGACTCATCAGCAGGATTTCACTTATTTTGCCTGAGTCACTTAGTAGGAGGAAAATTGAAACACTTCCAAAAATCAAGGGGAGGAGAAAGTTCTTAAGATGAAATGTCCTCCTTTTTTAATAACTGATATTTTGTTTTGAAGTGTATGTCTTTAACAGAAAGTCAGATTTTTCCTTTAAATGGTGGCAGCCAGTGAATTTTTGTTTACGGGAACTGGCTTTAAAAATGTCCAGGAGCTTAGCTGCTTCAGAGAGCAGGGGAAATGAAAGCAGGCTGCTGTGTATTTTGCTGGATAACCTGTCATTCACTGCCCAGACATTTCTTCTCTGAGCAGAGAAGTGTTTGGTGTTTGGTGATGTGCCCAGGATTTCCAGGCTGCTCATCACTGGATGAGCTGTATCCAAGGCACAGTGCTGTGGGGTGCACATGTGGGGGGCAGGAGGGATGCCAGCACACCTGGTGGGTGCCAGGTTTGCTGTGCCCATGCTGCACAGCCCTGTGCAGAGCCAGGAGCCCTCTGTGTCACAGCTGTGTCCCAGCAGATCCGCAGGAGCTCCATGAGGAGCAGCGTGTCCCACTGCAGCCGGCTGGACCAGTTCGAGATCCGGACCCTTCTCATGTGCTACCTGTACATTGTGAAGATGATCTCTGAAGGTTGGTGCCTCCTGCCCACTGGGGGCAGCCAGAGAGACAAGGGACCATCAGTTTTGGTCTGTAAGGTCCCCCCTTTGAGTTTTTTAAAATCTCAGTGCACTGTTCTTCATTTTCTTTCAGATACTCTTTTAGCTTACTGGAACAAATTCTCCCCCCAGGAGCTGATCAATGTCCTCATGCTTCTGGAGTGAGTATCACGAGGCTGCTGTTCAAACCCTGCACCTTGGTGTGGTCAGAATGGCTGAGGAGGAGAGCACAGTGCACACACTGTCCTGTGCAGCACTGGGGGTGTCTGGGCAGGTTGGAATGACATGCTCTTCCTCCCTCTGAGGACAAGCAAGTGTAAATTGAGGAAGCATGGTTTAGTGGCTGTGCCCTGTGCTCTGTCTGGGGTGTGTCCCACCACCTGTGGGCTCAGCTTCCCCTTCACTGTCACAGCCTCCACTTTGCAGCAAATCTGTGAGAAGAGATGGGTGAGAAGACAGGGATGTGCCATAGAATTTTGAAACCAAGAGTGTGAGGTCAAGTGACTTGTAAATACAGATGCAAGCCCTTGTGCAGAGAAAAGTGGGGCTGCAGGCAAGAACAGGGTGGGTTTTAAATGTTCCGGATTGTTCCTGATCTGCAGGATCTGTAACAGATACATATTTCGTTTTCTTCCTAGGGTGTGTTTATTTCACTTCAGATACGTGGGGAAGAGAAATATTGCCAGGTACTGCGTCCTTCCATCTGGTGCTGGGCTGTGGGGCTCATGCCCGTGCTCCCTGCCCCAGCAGAGGTGGGAAGGGCTGGTGCACACCAACTCTGGGCAAACCCCAGTGGGTCTGGGGCTCTGCTCAGTGCCATGCCCTGAGCAGGGGCCCCTCATCTCAACTCCCTGCCCCTTCCCTCCCCTCCAGCTCCTGCATGAGACCCCCAGGCTCAGGCGAGCGCAGGTTGGCAGTGTCCCCCCCAGCCAGCTGCAGGTGAGACAAGAGCCCCAGCTGCATCCCTGCTTCCTGAGCAGCATCCCTGCTTCCTGAGCAGCATCCCTGCTCTCCTGTTAGCCCTAGGGCCTCCTGCAGCAGCAAGACTGGCACAGCGCGGGCAGGCCCACTGGGACTGCCCCAGAGTGGTGTGCTGGAGGACGAGGTCTCCATCCTGGTGCCTTGTGTAATCTGTAGTGGTGTGGCTGCGGATGTGCCCAAGCCCTGTCTCTGCTCCCCTTGCAGGGTGCAGGATGCCTGGCTGGCCAAGCACACGGCGGCCGAGAGGAAGTCCCAGACGATGCCGGCGCTGCGCAGCCGGGCCGGGGCACGGCTGCAGCACCTGGGCAGCCTGGAGAGCTCCTTCACCCTCAACCACAGTACGTGTGCCAGCAGGGCCAGGCACCTCCAGGCTGAGGAAAACTGCATGGGGCCATTTTACACTTGCTTTCCACAGATTACCCAGATTCTACAGAATTGCAGTGGTCACCAGGCCTCCCTGCAGCATTCCTGGGTGGGTGAGGGTGGCATCCACGCCAGCCCCTTAAAAATCACCCCTGGGATTTAGGACTTGTGTGGCTTTCTGCTCTTGCCTGTCTTGGCTCAGCTCCTTGGCTGAGTGTGTGGGCAGGTGGATAGAGAACAGGACAAGCAGGAAAACTGCACTGCCCAGAGACCTGCACCCTCTCCCTGTGGGTGCACTTTGTCCCATTGAAGCACTTTGCCATCTCCCCTCTCTGGAGACAGCTGGGACACCTCTTGCTCTGTCTGGCTTTAAAGACAGTGATATTAAGGGGCAATGCAGGTACTGTTTTCCTGGTGTGGCGTCAGGCTGAGGCAGCTTCTCTAAATGAAGTTGGCAAATTCAGCATCTTGCTATTCTGGCATCATCTCCCAAACACAGTGAAAGTGCAAGGGGAGAACCTTATCTATATCAGCACTTAGATTTTTTGGGAGCTGGAGTGTTGAACGCTGTTTCCTCCTAATTTTCTCTCTGTCCACAGATGCAGGCACCTCAGAAGCAGACATTGTGCACCAGGCATTACTGGAGGGCAATATTGCCACCGAAGTGTGCCTGACAGTCCTGGACACCATCTCATTTTTCACTCAGAGTTTCAAGGTCAGCACTGAAATCACAAATGTTGTAGAAAAGTACTGTGTTTTTATATGTGTCTGGATTTTGGTGATCTGTTTTCCTAGAGTGGAAGAATATGGAAGGCTTTACAAAAGCAAATAATTAGCAGTTTGTTTATTTTCGACAAATAGTGTTTCGCAGGGTCTCAGAATAATTATACCCATACACAATCTTTCCATTTCTTCAAAGCTGCAAGGCCAGAGAAAATCCCATGTATGTTATAGCATGACTGTAAGTTTTACAAAAATAGAATAAGAGGAAATGTATATCGTGTAGAAAAGAGGGACTAGAGAAAAGGGAAATGAATGTCCAACATTTTTAGAAGAGTCGCTCTTTTGTACCCTAAATTACCTAGAAGCAAGGCCCAGATTTCTTTGAATCACTGTACATTAATATCTCTGGGGCTGAGGCACTCCAGCTGTGGTTACCAGTGCAGACAGGACCAGAACCATGGGTAGAAATCTTCTCTTCCATGTTGGGATTCATGCTTTTGGCAGCCATTGCTATCTACAAAAACCAGGGCCTCTGTGGTGAAGAGAACCCCAGAATGGCAGCAAAATACTGTCCCAGAAATTCCCTTCCAAAGTGTAGCCAGAGGAATCCTGCATGTAGCAACGTGTCTGGTGTGGTGTCACAAGAACAGCTCTGGATTTCAGGGCAAGCACAGTGAACATTTCCTTTTTACATGGAGATGAAGAGAAAGATATTCAAAGCCTCTGCTTCCATTGCAGAGCCAAAAAGCCGTCCTGGTGCAGATGTTAAATTATTCCTTAGAAGTTTGATAACAGCAAAAGGATTTAGATGCAACATTTAAAACTTGCTTGACTTTCTTAGCTGCCTCTTTTGGAATATTGCTGAACCAAAAAACAATGTGATTTTCAAACCACAGGACAGACTGGATTCCCTTCCCCTTTAGTGGGCTTTGACTTCACTTTTATGGCCACACCAGGCATGAGTGGGTCCTGTGCTGCAGCAGCTGGGCTGGTGCTGTTCCACTGCCACAGGAAACGAGCTCAGTGTAAAACTCTGGATCCTGAACTTACCACAAGGTCTGTGCAAGGTGTCAAAATCTGAGCCTGCCCAAGGGCTGCGAGGACTGGCTGTGGGATAGGGGCTGTTGATTTCCTGTCAATACAGTATATCCACATCCTTGTGTCATGTCCTGCACAGCCCAACTGGTCTGACACCAAACTGTATCAATAACCCCCAGGTAATTCCATTTTACCATATCTCCACAAGGTGCAAACTAGAAAAATTCTGCAGGAAACAAGGGAATTGAAATTACTAACCACAGCTACTAATCTATACAGTGAGAAAATGGGTCTTATTTTTTTTATCTTTCCCCTCTCTCTTTTGGGCAAACAAAACAATTTTCAAGAAAAATAAAAAGAAATGAAAAAAACTCCAGGGTGATAGTTACAGTGATAACAGAATGTTTTGTTTAAAATAACTAGGCAACCAGTCACAGTTGTACAGAATATTGGCTTAGGTTTTGGTATTAGTGATTCAAAAGAGATAAAATATTTTCGTTTTTTCTCTGCTGCAAAAATAGCCTCTGCTAACTACTGTAAGTTTTTATTGATTGTCACATTTTATTGGTTATATTTTTACTGAAGGCCCTGTTGCTTATCTGGCTTAAGAATTAATGTGATTAATTATGCAAAATTATCTCTGTCATTTCCAGCTTCAGGCACAACATTTCTGCTAAGTAAATTCTCCTGTTGCTTTCCAGACCCAGCTTTTAAGCAACGATGGCCACAATCCACTTATGAAGAAGGTTTTTGATATTCATCTGGCTTTTCTGAAAAATGGGCAGTCAGAAGCAGCCCTTAAGCATGTGTTTGCCTCTCTGAGAGCTTTCATTAGCAAGGTAGGTACAATGACAAGGGTGTGGGAGAACTTCTGAGCATGGCAGAGAGGCCATTATGGTTAAAATGCTGTTAAACTGATATTTTGGAGATGTGTTTTAGAAAACAGCTTCATGGATTTAAAGAACAGCCCAGGTTAAATTCTCTAGTTATTTATTATTTGTTGGAAGCAAAAGGAGGAATCATGAGGAATTCCCACACTTGCCTTGGTCACAAGGATAAATGTCTATTCCACCAACAGCTGGTGCTTGAATCTTTGCCCCAAACTGCCAGTGCTGCTGACAGTGCTATTGCTTGAATAATGCATGCACTGACAGGCAGCTCCTCAGCCACTGCTGGGAGAGATGATAGTTCTGCTGAACCTTGTTCTGTGCTCTCTGAACCCAGACAGTAGAGAGGCTGTTTAATGCTCCGAGCTCAAGCAGAGACAAAGCCACAGCTGACTACAAAGGAGCAGTGACTGATGCTGACATTGCCCTCTGTTCTTGTCAAAACCTGCCACTGCTCAAAAGGACATCTTTCCAGATCTGATGTACATGATAACACCATTCCTCCCAAGCTGTGCAGTTATCATAAATACAAAATTAATTAAAACACCTTAAATCCCTTGAGCACAACATTTCATTAATGAGAAAAATCCACGTGGCAGATTGCAGCCAGGCAGGGCACAGTGTCTGAGTGGTAAGCAGCAAAGAGTAACTTCCAAAGGAGCTTGTGCACTAGCTGCTGAGCAAAATCTGATTAAAACAAGAGACTGCTAAACTGCTTTTCAAAGGTGGAAAAAGTCTGTGCTCTGTACATTTTGCTGTAACCCCACAGCAAAGCTAAGAGTTAGTGTAAGTCTAGGGCTGGATTTTGGCTTGTGCTAAGCAGAAATGCAGAGGGCTTGCTGGCTCCCTGTCTGCTCCAGACAGCATGGTCTCCTACAAGGTTTTTTTCCATGGGGCTTCTTAGAGCCTGCTAGATTGGCAACTGGCAGCGGCAGGAATCACTCAGTTTTTCCGCAGAGTTCAGTGCATGTTTATTGCTCTGCCTTTCTTTTGACTTTCCTGCTTGCCTGTGATCTGCTTAGCCTTGAGATCCATCCTGCTGCAGATCTGCACACACCCTGCTCTCCCCCTTGCTAGCCAAAAGTTTGTTAAGCCAGAAATATTTGTTTTGTGCCTATAGCAAATAATAGACATTCCTGGCCTTCCTGGCATAGTTTCTGTGGGTTTTTTTTGAATGTGAAGCCAGACCTGCACACCTGCTCTATTTGATCACACTGTCAGCCTTCAAAGCCTGGAGCCCTTCAGGGCTTCCACACTTGCTTTCCAAAACATCAGTGGCAGCAAGGAGGCGTCATGCTTGGCTGCTGCAAGGATGGGGCTGTGGGATTGTTTGCTTCGATTTATGCCGGTCTAAACCCATGCTGAATTTCACATCATGGGTCTTTAAAGACCCAAATTACTGATTTCAGCTTTCTCGCATTTCCCCTATGGCAGGACATATATGGCTTCTGTAAAAGCAAGATATGAGCCCAGCAGATGGTATCTAGAAGGAGGAAGTGTTTTCTTTGCCAACTCCATAACCACACAAGTCCCAAACTTCCTTTTAAGTCCTTTCAAGTGTTCTTCTCAGGCCTGAAGTGGCTATGATGGCCGAGGCAGGTGGTCACTGCATTGCATGACAAGTCAAGGATAAAATGTTTTCCTGCAAGTTTGTTTTCAAACACTAGCTCTGCTTTACTTTGTAACTTCCAGAAAAGCAAAAGTTATACCTTTGTCACAGCTAGAATGGATTTTTTTTCATTTTTAGGGCCTTCTGTAGCTATAATTACAATGAAAAGAATCCCCCTCTTATTTGTGGTCACAGCAAATGGTTGCTGGAGGGAAAAAACTCCTGAGATGCATTCTGCAGCCCATAGTTTGTCTTCTACATTAAACTCAGTTATTTGATAGGCAAAAGACTTCTAAAAAAATGTTGCAAGAGAGCAAATAACAAAAATCTTCTGTAATTATTAGCATCTTTGGTTTTGGTTGCATGTGTGTGTTCTGGGAATTTGGCAAGAAAGCTTCCTCTGTTTTACTGGCTGGTAAGAACCAACAAAAGCTAGATTGTTCTTGTTTCACACTGTAGGTTTTCTTAAGATCTGAATCTGTCTTTTCAGGGCATCACTTACAGATAAATACATATATAAATACCTATGCATGCTTAGGAATGGTCTTTAAATTAAAGGTTATAAAGGAAAACGTGCATAGAGGAGGGGTGTGCATTACAGGCTCTCTCAGACATCCTTCTGCCTGTCCCCATGGCTGTGCTACCCTCACATCCCTTTGAGCCTCTCTGGGAGCTGGCTGCTGGGTTGGCCCTGCTCTGGTCCATGGTATGGGGCTGGGTCAGAAATGGGCAGAGTGCACATTCAGCACCTCAGGGGCTGTTTCATGCTCTCCCCAGTGCTCTGAGCCAGCTGGGGAGCCACAGGCAGCGCCTGGCCTGGCTGGACCTGCAGCAGCCATTCACCCCTAGATCTGTTTCCCTGGACCTGGCCCCAGGAGCCATTGCCTCTGCTTGGGCTCCAGAAAGGGACCCAGTTCCCTGTGAAAAGGGCACAGGTTGTCCTCCAGAGCTGGTGTGGAGGGGGTGCACAGGGCTCCTCCTGCAGCAGATTCCCAGGCAGGGGCTTTGTCCCTGGCAGTGCACTGGAGTGTCTGGAAGCCTCTGCTGGCAGGCAGTGTCCCTACTGGCAGAGGTGCCAGCCATGGCTGTGCTGTGTGTGCCTGCCCTGTCCCTCAGCTCAGCCCAGGGCTGCCCATGATCCTGTCTGGCTCTGGGGAAGGGCAGCACTGCAGTGGGCAGCAGTTCCTTGGAGCTCCTTTCCCAAGGGGAACACACCATCTGTGTGGCCCTGTGTTATTATGATGTTTCTTTGCCTCTTTCCTTCTTTCTCCCATTTTGTTTTTTGATGGTAATTTTTGGCCAGAGGCAGTGAACAAAAAGCGGTTTGTGCCCTAATTCTGGTTTCTTGGTGCAATCCCAGTATCTTGCTAGGCACAGGTCCCAGATCCCTGTTTTTTAAGACTGTCACCATCATGCCTTGGTGGTACCTACAAGTTTTCCTGGAACATACATATGTAATGCAAGGGGCGGAGTGCCACAGTAACAGCTTCAGCCTCTGGCTGATTCTATTTACTGTCACCTCCCATGGGCAGAAGGTAGTGGGGCAGATAAAAGTGGCTCATGGGGCAGATGAAAGTGGCTCATGGGGCAGATGAAAGTGGCTCATGGGGCAGATGAAAGTGGCTAATGGACCATGCCCCATGAGGACCGTGGGGTCTCAGACAAACTGAACAATCTGAATAGGTAAAACTGTGGTTGCCTGTGGTGCCTCTTTTTGGCAGGAGATTCTCTGGGCCTGGTTGCCAGCTGCAGCAGCAGAAGCAGAGTGCTGCTGTGCAATCCCCAGCAGCCTCCCCCACCTCGGGAGGTGCTGGCATCTCCCCTCCCCAGCAGGTCCCTGCGTGCCAGCACAAAGCCCTTCCTTGTTCTGCTTCCCTGCGCTCAGCCTCTGTGCCGAGGTGGAAGGAAGCCAAGGGTGGTGTCACCTCCCTGCCAGCCACCTCCTGTGACCACAGCCAGAGGGACAGACACACCCTGGCATTCCCAGGAGGCTGCTGCCCACTGGGACAGGTGTCCCACCTGTTTGCTGCAGGTGTCCCTTTCCAGGCAGGGTTGAGCTTGCCCTGACAGCTGTGCTCAGGGGTTTGCTGAGGGGACAGCCAGGCCACCAGGGTGTTCCCCTTGTCCCTGCTGCAGGTCCCTGAGCCCTATTGTGACTGAGGGAGCTTGCACTGTGGCTTGGCTTGGTCCTGCTGCTCCCTGGGTGGCCCTGGCTGGGGAGGTGGGGCAGGTCACTGAATTTTATGCTCTAAGTGACAAGCATGTTTGCATTCCTGCATGTTTGCAGGCATGATTTTAGATGTTTTTGGGAGATCATGTAGAAGTAGATGTGTGAGCATTGCAGGTCACATTTCCCAGTGAGGTTGGATTCCTGGTTGGACTCTGATGGATTTTCTGATCTTCCAGATAGCTCCTTGTGGTGGGAATGTCTGGGGGACCTCTCCTCTCTGCCCCACTGCTTGTGATTATGGCTTTTGGAAGAATGTAATTCTATCAGTCCAGTTTGGTGAGAATTTGGCAAAAATCCCAGATGTTGTCAGGGGAGGGGTTAGATGGACAAAGCAATCACATCCCCAAGAAGCGTGACAGCAAAGTTCCCATCGGTCTAGGAAATGTGGTTAAAAATAGACCCCACATTCATTCCCACAAATACTTTCAGGCTCAGAATTCTGGCAGAAGTTCTGCTGAGGCTGTCCAGGCTGGAGCTTAGTTTGTTGCCTTGTGCCCCTGCCCATCTGAACCCTATGGCATTTTCTAATATTTGCTTGTCTCTTGTGAAGTTTCCCTCAGCATTTTTCAAAGGAAGGGTGAACATGTGTGCTGCCCTCTGCTATGAGATCCTGAAGTGTTGCACTTCCAAGGTGTCCTCCACAAGGAACGAAGCCTCTGCTCTTCTGTACCTCCTGATGAGAAATAATTTTGAGTTCACCAAAAGGAGAACATTTCTGAGAACACATCTTCAGGTCAGTGGCTGGAGAAAAGCTAGAGACAGGATACCTCAGATTTAATGAACAGTTACAGCAACAGAGCTCTGTGACCTCCTACCTGCAGAGGATCCTGCCATTGCCATATGGACAAAAATCTTCCTGCTTTCCAGGCTTTACCTAATTCAGTGACTGGTCCAAGCACCTTTAGGTAAAATAATTGCCATCAAGTACTCCAAGCTGTTGAGTTTTAGTGTATCAGACACATCTCTGTGCCAGAGACTGGCTGGGATGGGGTGGAAAGGACAGCTGCCCTTAATGCAGGAGAAGGGATTTCCCAGGAGCTGCTTTTTTGGCATTGGTAGTTTTTGAAGCAAATATAGATACCATGGGGGACAGATGAATACCCTCTGGGTTGTAAGGAATCACAGAAGAAGGTAGCTAATGTCCAAACAGGGATTCATATTATAATAGTTGAATTGTTAGTTCTGCAAAGCAGTTTGGCCCTCTGGGGAGTGTCTGTCCTTGGGGGATGTGAGAGCTAAGCCACAGCACCAACCACTGCTTACGTGGTGGAAAAGATGTGATGCTTTCCTGTGAGCATTTTATTAACTGTGACCTTAATAAAACCCTTTTATTAGGGCTTGTTTAAATAAAGCCTCTACCTTGTCCCGCAGATAATAATTGCAGTGAGCCAGTTAATTGCAGATGTGGCCCTCAGTGGTGGGACCAGATTTCAGGACTCCTTGCTCATCATTAACAACTTTGCAAACAGCGACAGGCCCATGAAGGTGAGTTGGAGATGTCATATCCCATCAGGTTCTATCAGCCATTGATGCAAGCCTGGGGACAGACTCCAGGAAACTCTGTTTAAGGGTTGGGCTAATGACTGGAACTGTGATTTATAGGCTTGTAGTAGGCTGCATTTGCTCAGTAAACAAGTGTTGTGCCAGCAGCAATAGGACCAGCTGCTCAGGCAGGTCGTGCTCCAAACTTGAGGCCTCACACCAAGGAGAGGGAGCTCAGCAGCTCAGATTGTGCTTTGCCATATTCTGCTTCCCAGATTGTCCAAAGAGCTTTCCAGGAACTCCCAGCTTTGAGAGAAATGACAAGGGAGGGTCTGGTATTTCTGTTGCCTGAAGGTAATAATTAGCAGGATTTTGTTTTATTCAACTAAGTGTCAGTAATGTTAAGAAAGAGCTCTTATGTGGAGATTAATGGTTGTATTTCTTTGGAAAATAATTGCCTATCTTTGTGCTAGAATTAGTGGCTTGTACCCCATCCATTGAGCAATTGCAACGTGTTCCATTTCACACAGAGCAGCTGCCAAGGCAGGATAGGGGAAATGGGAAGTGTTGCTGCAGTTCCACAGTTATCCTATACCTAAAGGCTTAATGGGAATTTGCATTAGATGTTGAATTGTGATCTAACCAATTTATAGAGAGGATATACCTGGCAAAAACCTCAGTTCTTTTCTGTGCACAGATGTTGGTAAGGGTTTTACTGAGCCATACTTTAGTTGTAATTTACATCATGAGATGATCATTATATCAAGTTTTTGTGTTTGTGTAAGTGCAAGAGCACAGGAGAGATTTCAACACACTGGAGAGAATGCCATGCACAGCCACAGCAGCAGCTGGACTACAGGAATCTGAGGATAGGGAGCATAAATCAGGCTCATCATGGAAGGGAGAGAGCTGAGGGGGAACCTACCTGCTTCTTTCCACAGCAGACAGTATATAGAGACAGAGTTAGACTCTTTTCAGAGATGTGGAGTGCAGGGCAAGAGGCAGTGTATGCAAGTTGCAGCAAGGGCAGTTCCAGTTTTGCTTAAGAAAAAATTATTTCCCAAGAGCACTGTGCAGCCCTGGGGCAGGGCCTAGAAAGGAGGTGGATTTTCTGTTGTAGGAGATTATAAAACTTGGCTGGACAAGCCTTGGTCTAGCTCAATGTTGGCCTAGTTCTGAGCAGGGGATCAGATCAGAGCACATGCTTTTCTACTACATTCTTGTGGTGGGAAGCTCTACAAATGCCTTCAGTGCTTTAGGAATTGAAGACAGACCACATCAGAGCCTAACAAGCCAGATGTTGAATGACATGAAAAAATACTGCAGCTGTGGTTCGTGGTCTCATCCAGAGATATTTGCATGCATGGAGCACTTGTGTGTTGCTCTCAGGGCAGCTCCTCAGGATGCCAGACTGGCAGCCTCAGCGTAGCACAGGAACAGCCAGCCTGGCACCCTGGGCACAACCTGGAGAGATTGGCCCTGTGCATGTCGTGACTGAAGTGCCTCTGAATGCAGCTGAAACACTGGACTCTGTGTGCAGTGTGAGTTCCGTAAAAGAGTTAATTAGCCTTGTCTACCGTGTTCTCAGTGTTTTCAGGTAAGTGAAGTTGGCTGAAAGGGTCATTCCTTGGCAAAGCCTGTATTTTCTGTATTAGCTTCTAATTCAATTTGTTTTGTGTCAGGCAACAGCTTTTCCTTCCGAAGTCAAAGATTTGACCAAGAGAATCCGCACAGTGCTCATGGCCACAGCTCAAATGAAGGAACACGAGAAGGACCCAGAAATGTTGGTGGATCTCCAGTACAGTTTGGCCAAGTCTTACGCAAGCACCCCCGAGCTCCGGAAGACGTGGCTGGACAGCATGGCCAAGATACACGTGAAGAATGGAGACTTCTCAGAGGTAATTTGTGCAATTGAAAACCGGTGCACAGCAGGACAGATGTACGGATGGCATTTTGATAATTTCCCTTTGTGCTTTGCAGGCAGCCATGTGTTATGTTCACGTAGCAGCCCTCGTTGCAGAGTTCCTGCACAGGAAGAGTAAGTGTCTGCTGCTTGGGAGACATGAGGAGGATGATGGTGGGGTTTGGGGGTGTCAGAATCTTTTTAGAGACAAGGCTTTCTCAGTTTGGTGAATTGTTATTTTATAAACAAGCTGAAAAGAAAAAAATAAATTATTGCAGTATATAAAGCTAGAAGATGTTGAGTAGTTTTTAAGAAATGACAATTGTTCATGCCTGTTCACTTAGCCATGCTAGCATGGTGCTGAGTGAAATAAGAACCGACACATCATGTCTTGGTTTAAATGTTCACTTGTATTTTACATTAGGAAATGTGCTCGCTGGGGAAGGCCATGTTAAAAACTGACTCAATATGATCATCAGAATTATTGCTATAGGCAGTACAGGAAACTGTAGAATAAAGCAGTCAAAATTCAGCCAAGAAATGAGACTGTAGCCTAACCATACTCATATGTAAAGAACAATCAGAAAAAAGGAGAGTTTTGTGGCTTAGTGCAAAACAGGAAGGAAGGACAGAGCTGTGTGTTCTCAAGTTACACCACATTGCACGTTTTATTTTAAATACCTGTTCTGCAGTTGATATATTGACCCTATTTCTCATTTCCATTTAAGGGAGTAATTGTTGAAGTGGACCCTTAACGTTTCAGAAAGTTAAGGCTGCATGACAGCTGATTACATACACTGCCTTGGCTGGAAAGTTCTTCAGTGCCCTGCTCAGGGGGATTGGAGTCCCTCCAGATTCTGTACTTTGTCTTGGCAAAGTGGGAAAAATCAGGACTTGTTCTTGTTTCACATGGCTGCAGAGAGGGGGGTACTGAAAGTTGCAATGTTTTATTTGTACACAAAGGCTGCTTACCACAAGTAGTGGTAAAGGAGAACTCCTAAAAGGGAAGAGGAACAAGTCCAAAAGAATATTAAATTAATTCTGAACATTGAGTTATTTCTGTTCCTGGCACTCTTTGCATATACAGAGGCTGGAATGATTCAGTGAAGGCTGAACTACCCAAAGTTTTGGGGTACCTAACTGTGCTTCCTTGCTGGGAGTGTACAGCTCTGTGTGCTTACCCCCCAGCTCTCCAGCAATAGCTGGGTAGGGATAGAGTTACTTTTCTTCCTTGGTAGCTGGTGCTCTGTTTTGGGTTCAGTATGAGCGTAATGTTGACAGCACATGGCTGCTTTGGTTGTTTCTCAGTAGCATTTACTCTAAGCCAAGAACTTCTTCAGTGTCTTGTGCTGTGCCAGTGAGGAGCTGCACAAAAACCTGGGAAAGGAGAGTAGCTGGGGCAGCTGACCTGAACTGGCCAAAGGGATATTTCTCATCTCAGGATGTTGTGCCCAATGCATTTGCTGGGAGAGTTACCTGGAAAGGGGGCCAGTCTGGGGATGGTTTTGGCATTGGTCAGTAGGTGATGAGCAACTGTGTTGTGCATCACTTGATTTTCTTGAGGTTTATATATCTCTCTCTGTTATTATTATTTCCCTAGTTTACTTTGTTTCAATTATTAAACTGTTCTTATCTCAACCCATGTGTTTTACTTCTTTTCCCTGATTTTCCTCCTCATCCCACCAGGGCTGAGTGAGGCAGTGAGTGTTGTTGAGTGGTATTGATTTGCCAGCTCAGGTTAAAGCACATCAGCATGACACATTTGAGATAATTCCACTAATCCATTTGCTTTTGTCTGCTGCAGAACTGTTTCCCAGTGGATGTGCTGCCTTCAGGAAGATCACTCCCAACATTGATGAAGAAGGTGCAATGAAAGAAGACGGTGGCATGATGGATGTACATTACAGTGAGGTGAGCTCCTGTACTATGGATACAGGATATTTGATAGCTGGTTAGGGTTTAGTTTTAGACTTCATTTATAGGAGCTCTAACAAATTGCAGTTGTGCACTGCTGTCTGTAAACAAGACTGTTCCCCTCCAATTTCCCAAGAGAAATCTGCTCTGGAGAATTTTATGTGTATGATTCAGACAGGTAAAACTGATGTAAGTTCTTGGTTCTGTGAAGGGCTTTTCTAGCACTGAGGCTGAAAAAGCAGCACCAGAGCCTTTGCCTGATGTGTTATGCAAGTGCTGATGTTGCCAGCACAGGGCAGCACAGCCGGGTGTGGTGTTTCCAAGAAGGGGCAAGACAAAGTCAAGCTCTGCAAAGGAGAGGTCATCTTAGGGTGCCCCTGGAGTTAGGGCTGTTCTGCAGGACACCACGATAGCAGAACAATCCAGAAACCCTAGCAAGGCCTTGGGGAAGTGGGTAGATCCACCCATGACTCATGAAGCCTCACAAGAACTTCTGCACCATCCATGTGCAGCTGCCTTGCTTTGGCCATGTGGCTGAGCAAGGTGGCCCTGCAGCCCAGCTGCCCATTCATCAAGGCTTGAGGATCCTTGGCATCACAGCCAATACTTGTTCCTTGGATGTGTTTCTTAGTCACACACCTCTGATCTCCAGTGCTGTCCTGTCCATACTCTCCCAGAGTTTTTGCATTTTTCTGGGGGAGTAACTAAAGAACCAGGACATACTTGCTGGCTATTATGCTAATGGATTATGAAGAATTAATGAACTTTTAAAAAATAACTTGTCCTTCTTCTTCCCCTTCCCCCTCCCCCAAATTTAGAATGCCTTTAGAAAGGCCAGGAATACAGTGTGTTTAAACTTATGTAACTGCAATTACTTATTCTGGGATCTGATAGAAGTATCTGAAGTTAAAATGGTTTTATCTTCTGAGCTGGAGTGTTAGTAACACCACCCATCTGGCTGTCACAGGAGGTCCTGGTGGAGCTGCTGGAGCAGTGTATAGATGGCCTGTGGAAGGCAGAGCGTTACGAAACAATTTCTGAGGTTTCCAAACTGATCATTCCTATTTATGAAAAGCGGCGTGAATTTGAGGTGGGTATTAGTTTGCACAGAGCAGGTAATTTTCTAGGCTGCTGAGAAATAAGAAACAGGGAACTTTTTTTATTTTTGATGTTATGAGTTACTAAATTAGTGTCAGTAAAGCACACACTGTGCCTCATTGCTGGTTATTAAAGAAATTAGTGAAAGCAGTGATCTGAAAGGTATTTATCGAAGCTAGTGACATGGGCGACTCATGTTTAGTGAATAATTACCACCTTCCTTCCTGTAAAAAAACCTGTCATTCCATATGCTCATCGAAGCTGGATTCTTTTTGAGACCTGAGGTGTTTAAGGGTTAAAAACAGAATGAGAGGAGCTCAAAGAAAGGACTAGATCTGTGGGTATTTCAATGGCAAGTGGAGGGGAAGGAAGGAGGCTGTTCCCAGCCTTGCTGCTTTCCCCATGTGCTGTGACCTGTGCTTCAGCTTAGTAGTGGTCCTCTTTCCCTCCCTCTGCCATGACAGAACATCCAGCCATATAACTGAACCCGAGGGGAGCCTTACCTCGACTGATTTTTTCATTCTAAAGCTGTTTTTAATCAAAAAAAGACTTTCTGGGTAAAATATTGTCGGCTGCTCTGTGTGTGAAGGCTCAGTCAGGAAACACCCTGAGACAGTGCACTGAGCCTTCTTTCCAGGGGCAGTTCTGCAATCTGTGGTACCTTGCAGACCTGACACTAAGCATCTACTTAAAACCAGATTTTTCAAACAAGACTGCATGAGTTCAACCTCTTTAGAAATAAAGGTTTCAATTCTCCAGAGGATTTTGTTCAGGTGTCTCTGAGGCTTCTGGTGTTAGCTAGAATGTGCTGCTTGGAAAATCCTGCTTTCCTCATAATGTTAAAATCTAATTTCCAGAAACTCACCCAGCTGTACAGAACACTTCACGGAGCATATGCTAAGATATTGGAAGTAATGCACTCAAGGAAGAGGCTTCTTGGAACCTTTTTCAGAGTGGCCTTTTATGGACAAGTGAGTATACACACTGGCTTGCCAGCTGCCCCTCACCAGGCATCCTGGCCCAAAAGCTGCTGCTCTGTCAGACCTGGAGTTGAAAAATTCCTCTGCTACAGCCACCAGTGTCTACATGAGTGTTTTGGTATTGCACGCTGGGGATGAGGGTTTGTATCCAGGAGCACTTGATTTATTATAAAGTTTATGATTCTGCTGGTAGGCTTTTCTTAAAACAACTCAGCAGTTAGGAAATGCCTTAGTGGGCTCAGAAAACACTGAGGGTTTTTTTGTAATTATAGTTATTGTAGGTTACACAGACACAATTTAGTGTGTATAGTATATAACTGGTAACAGTATATAACTATAACCATAGTATATAAAGAGTAACAGACTTTTTTTTTTCTACAGAAAAATGCTGCTCCCTTCTGGGTATTAGCAGAGTAAAAGGTTATGAGAGAAGCTGGAGGCAAAATATCTGTCAATGTTGATTACACACATGTAGAGATAGGTAGTACTAGTGTTAGCTGAGGTAGCTGAAAAACTGAGTAAGATCTGGGGCACAGAGTGTCAGGAAGTGGCATGATCTTATCATAGCTCATTGAAGTCTTCTGAGCTTAAGAGCAGTTGTGGTTTTATTTTTTTTCTCCCCCTATAGCAGTTAATAAAGTGTGATACCCTCATGTCCTTTCTGTCTCTGAACAACCTGCTTCTGCTTGAGGAGTTAACCAAGAGGAGGTGCAGGACCCCTCTTTAGAAAACACCATGTAAATTATATTAGCCTTGCCTTTCCTTATTCCTTCTTTTCGAGGAGGTGATGAATACCCCTGAAACCATCATGGGTTTGTACCTTTGAATGTCACTGTCACAACATACCAGAGCAGTGACTTTTGCTGCAGCAGACATGCATTTTATATTTACCCTCATCTTCTCTGTAACTTTGGATATGTAAAAAGTAAATAAGATTAGCAACAGATAAAAGGAAACAACTGCTGGCTTAGTTTTCTGGAAGCTGGAAATAACTGGATCAGCCCTTAAAATTGAGCTGTGGAGCATCCCAACAACCAGTACTTGTTCCAGTTTTGCACTTTGAAGCTTTTCTGGCTTTATATTCCAGCTACACACAGATAGCTTAACGTTGTGTCACAAGTTCTAACTGGAACACTTCACCAAAGCATGAAGTTCCCATGCTGTTTCCATTATGGGTAAGACTGGTGATGCAAACACAGCCTTTGATGTGTTTTGGTCTCCATTTACAGTAAATACACCAAATCCCACTTCCCTGCATACAAGAGGAATTAAAGCACAGGAAACCGATTTCTTTTTTTATTGCTTAAAGTCTCTTGCAGCTTACACAAATTCTTCAATTTCAGACTGTTCCTGTGGCTCTGCTGTCAGGGCTTCCTCATGTATCTTTCTGCTCCTTCTCTGTACCTTGTTTTTGTGGTTTTTTCTCCTGCCTATCTCTTTCTAACCTTCCAAAAGGTCAAATGCTGGCCAAACCATCTTCCACATAGTTTAGATTTCTCACTGGTTGTACTCAAGTAATTATGCGTTGTGTTTATATTGGTTGAAGAATTTTTTTTTAGACCATTTTTGAAGGAAGCGATTAAACAGGCAAAGTTCAGTGAGACTTTGTGAGCCATAGCCTTCCAGAACTGTTTGGCTTTCTGAAATGTTAGTAGAAGCTTGCTTTACAAACAGCAAATGTAACATAAAAGTTTTCTAAATGAAGAAACACAGCTATTCCTCACTGGGTTTTTTGTTGGTTTTTTTTTGTTGTTGTTAATGCCAGACATTCTTTGAGGAAGAAGATGGGAAGGAATATGTCTATAAGGAGCCCAAACTGACAGGCCTCTCGGAGATCTCCTTCAGACTTCTTAAACTTTATGGAGAAAAATTTGGGTCAGAGACTGTAAAGATTATCCAGGATTCTAATAAGGTAGAGTTATAAACTGCATGCTCTGTGGAACTGAAGGAGGATGACAGAGCATCCCTTCCTTCTGCCAGTGGGAGAATGAGCCCTCTCCTCCACCCTCTTACAAACACCTGCTTCCAGTTGCCCCTGGCATTCTTCTGCTCCTGTATGTGGACATGTTGCACAGCTTGACAAGTGCTGGTGCTGCTGTGGCTCCCAGGTGTGAATTAGGAACGGAAATTGCAATCCCCACTGCACTGAGCCTTGCTGAAGGCATTAGAAGCCAGCACAGAGCATCAGGTGACTGGAAGCAGAGTTACTTCTTGTTGCTTTGATGCTACAAGTCTAAAAGAAAACCTCTTGGGGCCTTGCAGCCTTAGCTCCTTTCTTTTCACATGGAATACTTATTTATGCTCCCTGTAAGAGCTGTGCATGCCCTTAGGCTGCAGTGGGATTTGTCTGGGTTACCAAAGACAGTGCTGGTGATCCCAAAGCTGGTTTAGTGCAGGCCTGCAGGTTTGGCTGGCCCAGCACTGCATGAGCACTGGATCATGGTCTGGAAACTTTGTGGTCATATTAAAAGGACTGAGTGGCTCAGGCCTGTGCTGCCTTGATGGGTCAGGGGATGTGACTGCCTGCTGCAGGAACAGCTTGTTTGGCACCATGTGATGTATTTCTTGTGCCACACCTCCTTGTCTTATCTGCTGGTGGATGGTCTAGACATAGTACCTGAAGGCAAAATGAGCATTTGGCATGTCATTGGCCTTCCTGCAGTGAGGCCAGACCAGCAGGCATTTATTTTAAATCAGATCCCAATGAATAGATTAGCCAATTATAACTTATTAACCTTTGCTCCCCCTGTGAGTAACCCTCTTATTTCATAGGTCAACATTAAAGACCTTGATCCCAAGTATGCCCATATTCAAGTGACTTATGTGAAGCCCTACTTTGAAGACAAAGAAATGTCTGAAAGAAAAACTGAATTTGAAAGAAATCATAATATCAATAGATTTGTGTTTGAAACTCCTTACACTTTATCTGGAAAAAAGCATGGCAGTGTGGAAGAGCAATGCAAAAAAAGGACCATTCTAACTAGTAAGTACAAATACCTGAACATGAAACAGTATCAGTAACTATTAGGAGACTTGTTCTAGCTCATGAAAATATTAAAGAAGTATGACAAATTCTCTCAGCTTAATCAGAATTGTGAGACAATATTCTGATTGGGAGGGGGAAATTCTTAGGTGCACATTTCCACAGATTAAAAAACCTTCCTGGTAAATTATAGCCTTGTTTGGGATTTCATTTCCCCAGGGGCAAGAATCTGCCTGTATATGTTCTATGAAGAGTACTCCTGTGTGCTGCTCATATGACTTCTCAGTCTATGCATTTCTTTTGCTGTTTCTGCTAGCTTTGAACTCCTTCCCATATGTTAAGAAGAGAATTCCAGTCAATTATGAACATCAAGTTAATTTAAAGCCAATTGATGTCGCTACTGATGAAATAAAGGACAAGACAGCAGAGCTGCAGCAACTCTGCAGCTCTGCTGGTGATGTTGACATGATCCAGCTGCAGCTCAAACTGCAGGGCTGTGTCTCTGTGCAGGTCAGTCTGTTTGATGTCTGTTCACAATTGCATTTACATGCACAGCTCGGGGTGAGGCATGGTCACAGCACATTTACATTCCAGAAATCATTAACTACCCAGGCTTCAGGGCTGCAGCCTCCAGCACAGGCTCCCTGTCGCCTTCAGTGCTACACACGCTGCTGGCTCATGGGAATAAACATTTCCTCCAGTGCTGTTTACAGTGTCAAGTCCAAGTGTAATTGCACAGTAATTAGCCTTAAGTAACTGCTGAAACATACTTAAAACTTGAAGGTTGTATGTAGGGATCAGGCACAAAGTGCTTTTTGTGAGTCTGCCTTCTCAAGCTGGATGAGTGACCTTAGGACTCAGACCATGCTGCTTTTCCACACAGAAATAAGAGGAAAATATGAGGAAACAATATTAATATCTCTTTTTATCTCAGCAGGAGTTCTAGCATAAATGATTTCTTCTTTCATTCTAGGTTAATGCTGGTCCTTTGGCCTATGCCAGAGCTTTCCTAAGTGACAGCCAGTCCAGCAAATATCCTGCCAAGAAGGTGAATGAGTTAAAAGAAATGTTCAGGTAGGATTTCTAATATAATAAAAACTAGCAGCTGGTTGGAAGATGGTACATGCTCTGATTATATTTTTGTCTGTCTCCAAACTCAGCAGATGCTGGATACTTACAAATGTCTTATAAAGATCCAAGTCTCATGGGGTTGTGGGTGCTCACACATATGAAAAAAGCCAATGAAATTATATATGTCAAGATTATATACATCAAGATATATGTTCCCAAGTCTAGGGCTGTGCTCTCCATGAGGAGATTTGCTTGAACACTTGCTTCCACAGTTTGTGTGGGTTTTTAAGATTATCACATAAAGTATGTTTGAAAACCAGAGATCTGACAGTCCAGAGGCTCAAGGGATGTTGTGCATTGTTTGCCAGTTTTTCCAAGTGGATTTTTTGCTAGCTAATGATGAACTTAAAATACTTTAAAGCAAGTCCTTTCTCAGTTGATGGAAGAGCACTGATCTTGTTTCTGTTGCTAATTTTTGAAACTCTGTGACTTGAACAGGTGTTTTTCCAATTTCTGGACCTCTCAGGTGCAACCAGCTGCCCACAGGCCCCTGGATTTTTTACTCTCTGCTGGTGGCTCCCATTTCACCCATTTCTCCATTCTCACTGTATGAAGAAAGCAGCATTTGGGCTAATCCCATTCTCCTTCCGTGTACCAAGTAACCTGGCAGTCAGGGAGCAATCCCTGAGAACATGCCATGCATGGTTTTACTTTCCAGCCTTGCAGTGCAAACCCAGTCTCCATTTCAGTTGTAAATGTATTTTTATTGAGTTTTATAAAAAAGGAAAATATGTGTGTTAAATGAAGCAAAGGAACAATAACAGACCCCAGAAAGAGCACTACAGCTCCCCATGGTGTGAATTTCCTTCTGGAGGGTGCCTGACCTCTGACAGCCCTGCTGTGTCACACACACCCAGCTCTGGCCAGCTCTGCAGGACTGGCTGTCCCACCTCCTGAGGGTCCAGGCTCACAGGAGCTCCAGCAGAAAGCCCAATGCCTGTGTTGCAGTCCCTCTTCATTCCCTGATTCACTGGGCCAGGGATACCCCTGGAATATGCCTTGCCCCAAACACAGGAGAAGAGGGGGTGGGAAATACTGAGATTTGCCTGTCTGTTCAGTTGCTTGCTTTGATAGAAGACTGGACTGTTGTAATGCCCCAAGTTCATTCCTTTCCTCCCCAGGAAGTTTATCCAAGCCTGTGGAATTGCTCTGGAGCTCAACGAGCGTCTCATTAAGGAGGATCAAGTGGAGTACCACGAGGGGTTAAAGTCAAACTTCCAGGATATGGTGAAAGAGCTTTCTGACATCATCCATGAACAGGCACGTACTGCACATGGGGAGCCCACAGAGGTGGCTCTCTGTGCTGGAAAACTGACTAAGCTGAGAACTGGCTGGGAACTGAAAATGTGCTCGCTCCTTGTGTTCTGTAGCTAAATAAAAATGAGCGAGTAAGCGAATGTGAAAATTAGGCAGTGGAGTTGGTGGGTTCCTAAAAATGCTTTCTGTTGACTGGAGATGTCAGCCTGAAGTTGGTATTCAGAGTGCTGCAGGGTGGAGTCTTCAGGACACACCACTGCCTGCCATGAGCATCAGAAATCCTGTGCCACGTTCTGCATCATAGTTGAAAATTTTAAAGATGTCCCAGGTCAAAGTTCTCTGGCAGAATCTCCATTTCCTCAGTTATAGCCAGCTTATGGGTTTTTTTAAATGTTATTTTTCCTTATATATGTTTTCTTATAATTTTTGCCTAATGCCAACATGCCATTTCTATGCACAAATTCATGCTAGTGTATCTGTATCTGATCTATGATTTTATGTTTTCTTGGATCTTAATAGGAAAATACTTTTTAATAGTAGCATCAGAGAGGTGAGAGATTCAAAGAGCAGTTGTAATTCTATCTAGTATCATGCTGTGAAATTAGATGAGAACTGTCTTTCTGAAGTAATTTCCATGCCTCTGGTCTTCAATGTTGCCTTCATTATGACAAAAGAAAGCTTGTAGAGTTATAGCATCAAGGATATAAAATCAACAGTACAGACTGCACTGTGGTCCATACAACATGAAGTTTAGAAGAATGCTTTCAGGATCTTCCAGTTAGTCAATATACAGTCTATGTGTGACTATGAATTAAGGATGCAACATGTTAACTCACTAAAAATGAGTTAGTTGAGTAGTTGTTCACACTAAGTAAAAAATATACAAATGGCAAAATGATACAACTGCACCAGGCTGCTGTTTGTAAATGAGGTTGATTTACAATGAAATAATGCTTATGGGAATCAGAGTCTTGTTATGGAATAGTACAATATCATTTCAGGGAAGCAGTCTCATGATGGGGGTGAATTTTGTTGTAGGAGTGTTAAGGGTGGATCCATCTGAGAGTGACTGGTGCATTTCTGTTGCTTTTGTTAGATTCCCCTTCTATTCTGCTCATGGCCACCATTGTTTTAGTGTGCAAACTATAGATTTTGCACATTTAGCACACTGGTTTTTTCATTGCCACTACCTGCAGAGAGGCTTGTTCATAAGAGCTGCCACCTGTTTACTCTAAGCTGTTTGCCAGTGCCAAGACTTCTTATTTGCATGCAGCTGCTGAAACTTTTGTGGCTTTTGAATTTTGCAATAGTCAAATCAAAAACAAATCACTCAGTCCTGCACTGTCAAAGTACAATAGCTAAGATTAATGGGCAAAGTATGACTGAAATGTCCAAGTGAAGGGCTCCCTGGGAAGGATACACTTTTTACTTTCTTCTTGAAATAGCTCAAAAGGCAGCTTAAAATACCGTGTTTATGAACTCTGTTCTTTATAGTTGCACAACATGATGTACAACAGCTGACTTGAACTTTTCATTGCCATCAAATGACCTAATATCTAACAAATTCATCCTAATGGAATAAGTTTTCTTATTTTGCAGCATTACTCAGTTAAATGTAAAAAGTATAGTGCATTAACTTAGGGTTCTCACTGCAAGTAGCATATGCTTTTCTGAATATTGTCAGTGTCCTAAAGCAGCACAGGCATTGCCCTTTGTTTGAGATGCAAGAGAAGATGGGTAATCATTGGGTCAGCCTGTGGCCTATTTACAGATCTTTTAAGCTACAATGTAAACACAAAAAATTTATAAACTGGAGCTGAACAGGTCCAGGAAATTCCAGAGACTGGCAGAAAGCTGAGTGTCCAGAGGCTGTTTATGATGGCCAGTGATCTGAGTTTCACTACTGCAATTTCTGAGTAACTAATTTGACTGGTGAACCACATGGTGAAAATAAATGCACAGTCAGCTCTGTCATTCCAGCTGGATCCTGTGTTGTCAGGGTGTCTTTCTGGCTGCAAAGCACAAAATGTGGACACAGAGGTAGTGAGTGTCTTTGGGATTTAGCTGCATGTAGTCCCCATGCTCATAAAAAACCTATTAGAATTCTGTTACTGCTGAGACATAATAAAAAATTGTTATACAGGGAACTGTTTCTTTCCCACAGTGCCTAGTTGTAACTAAAAGTGATCTAGTAATACACAGAATGGTGTTTGTATTAATGCTACAGAAATCACTAAACCATTCTTCTTTCTCATTTCTTTGTTACGCTGCCTTTGTGAAACAGCTTTGAAGACAAGGTTGGATATCTCTTTTGCATACCTTTTTAAACAGCTTGATTATAATAATGAAGTAAAATCTGTACTGAATTTGTGGTTGTTTTGCTTTGTTTAGATCTATCATGAAGACACAATGCATTCACCGTGGATGCAGGACTCCCTTCACGTCTTCTGTGCGATCAGTGGAACCTCTGGTGATGGAAGTTACTGCTCACTCAGACCCACTGCTGACATATAAACATATCAGTCATATTTTACAGAGCCTCCTCAGGAATTCTTGGAACTGTACAAAGGATGTTTAAAACCATCCATGATGAGCAAAGATTGAATTGCAGGGTGGTTTGGTTTGTTTTGCTTCATTTTTTTTTCCCCACAAAAAAAGTTGCCATGCTTTCAAACAGGGTGCTTGCTTATTTTGCTGAGCAACATTGAAAGTGCCTGGACATTGCACCACTGTGCTTGTTTTCTACTATTTTTTTTATGCTAAAGGAACAGCAGGATGTGGAAAGGCAATTATCTAAATACATGTTGAATTGCTGAACTATGAATTGAAACAATGACGTACTGTGTAAAGTTGTACAATGGAATATAATAAAATGTAAAAGTACTTTGTAAATAGAAGGACTATAGAGTATATAGAAATTAGCATTTTATCATATTTGCTGCTAAAAGCTTTGTTGGACAGGGGACATGAAGGAGAAATTGTATTTACTGGTAAGAGACCTTTCTCTTTTTAAAAGTGACATGGGAGCCCCATACTATTTTGCACTCAATGAGAGTGAACTTGCCCTAGTCTGGAATAATAAAACCTAAGTCAGGAATTACAATTTTCATACATCCTCAGAGCAGATATTTCTAAGTAATCTCCATGAAAGACGAGCTTACTGTAGCTGATTCCAATTTTGGGTAAATTTTCACAGCTGCAGGAGAGGATGGATTGTACTCACTGAGAGCAAACCTGAGAGATGTGTCATTTGATAAGAGTTTTCTCCTGCTTGCCACTCATGGTCTCACACAGATATGAACTCTGAGAACAGCTTCAATTGAGTTGGAAATTATAAGGTGCTTTAATAACTTTTGGAAAAAATTCTAATAATCAGAGAGATGTAGTTTAAAAACTTGCAGCACATCAAAATAACTTATACAAAATTGAGGGATTTGTTAGCACCACAAGTCATGCATGTTCCCTCCTGTTAAGCAGATTTGTTCTCTGAAAGCTCATTGTTTTTGTCTGATAAATGGTTGAAGAAAATGTATTTTCCAGAATTCTTTTATTCTTCTTCCCCTTCCCAAAGCTTTCATACATTCTCTGCCTCTTTTTTAATAACATGCTTCAGATTCAGGAAGAAGAAAGAACACAGTTCAGTAATTCTTTTATCCAGTGACATTTTTAACATCTGTGTTTTTCAAAATCCTATCAATTGTAAATATGGTTCCAGTAGTTCATATGGGAAGGGTGGGAGTTTTAAGGATGTGTAAAAAAAATGCCATAATAAAAGGACTTCAGCTGGGAATTTAGCTTGGCTGTCGTGTCTATAAAATGTGAAGCTTCTAAGTCTTTGACAAAAATTATCTTCAAATAGTAACTGGACCACATTTCAAAATGTTTATTATGCATGATTCTAAATACCTACAATTATTTGTATTCTAAGAAAATAATGTTGTGATCCATAAATTCACCCATTAGCTGTTTCAAGCAAAATACAGATGTGCCTATAACGAACCTGCCACATTTCTGCTTCTATGTGCTTTTGTGCCAGACAGGCTCTAAATTTAGCACAAAGTTTAAGTAACAGGAAGAGAGATTAGTGTGTGTAAATATGGTTAGCACCTTCCTCGTTGTTATCTTTCAACAAATAATATTTAAAAGCGTATAGTGAGAGTTTTCCAAATTACTTTACTAAGAGGTGTGAAGCTCATTATTAGTCAATCTAATACAAGATACCTTTGGAGCTAATTGGCCTCTAAATATCCATAGTAAAAGTATATCTTGACTACAGTCAGCAGATGTATGAGATGCAGACATCCAAAAGCTCTTGCACTGTAGCTCTTTCAGATACTACAGAAAACCTCCTTTTCCTGGATTTGCAGGGAGACCCTTATGCATGTTTTTTGATGTTTTTAATGTTCTGAGATAATATGGTTGGCTGAATTTTCAATTTCTATTCCTTATCTTTACTGGAATTCCAGTGGAATTCTTACTTGTATCTTCAGATGTCTTTAATGGTCCAAGATGAATTTTTGTCTGAACTTCTGAAGCTGTTGATATTGGAGTTGTTCTGCCATTTCACTGTCATATACTGGAAAGCTGTCACAGTAACTGGGCCAAAAAAGAAGTGCTTAATATCAGTCCAATTAGAATATATACAGTCACTGCATTTCAGAAGATACACTTATTTGCAGTTTTAATGAATTACATAAATACTATGCCCTAAGGATTAGCCTTCTGTGCTGCTAAATAATTTTTTTTATTTTCTACAGAAAAATCTATTTTTTAGATAGGTTATAAAAAGACTGGTAACAAACCAACTTGTTTTTCCTTTGTGTATTCACCCATCTAGAAAGGATGAGGAGTGGCCATTATTTTACAGCTGTTTTTGGACAATGATGCCAAGAAGATGATCACATTTTCTCCATCTATCCTTTTCTTACTTAATTGTCCCAGTTTAGGGAAATTCTGCAGATCTTTTCTTATTTATGGCTAAAAGAGCTTAACTCACAGATATATCTGGAGATTGTACTGTATATGTGCCTATTTTAAGTAGCTGATACTCACATTGGGTACATCATATTTGCTACCTGTTTGAGAAAAATAGAAATGTTTATTCTTCATTAACATTTTTTATTTTCTTATCTTGCCTAAGGAATGGCAGGATTTTTTAGTCTTGAAAAATTAGTGGAACATATTTCAAATGACATCCTGGCACGCACTTTTTCTATACCTCAGTTTGGCTACATTACATATTTTATTTGTGTGCCTCTAATGATTTTTGCTGTAAAACTGCTGTGTAATACAGCAAGTCTTCAGAATGGTTGCCTTGGTAATTTTGCACAAAAGGAAAAGAAATGGGATGAAGTGTCTGTGAGGATTAAGAGGATTGGGTATTCAAAATATCAGGATTGGTTTGGATAATGGGATGTCCCAGAGCCAGATAGGTTACAAATAGGCATACAAAGCAACAAAGGATTTGCCAGAATTTTATGTACAAGAACTTGCTTTTAGAGATTTACCAAGTAAGCAAAGTATAAACATTTTCTGTCTTGGACCTACTGCTTTTTCTCTGCAGAGGGATTAGAAAGTATCAGTTTAAGAAAAATAACCTCAGAGCTCCATTTCCTCTCCCCCAAAATATCTGGAATGAAGAGCTTACTGCAGAAAATTATGTACTTTTACATATTATTTGATGTTCTAGTCTTCTTCTGATATCAGGACTTTTCATGAGATAGGCCAGCAAATGAAAAATCATGGATGAGAGAATACCTGTAGCGTGTAATGTTTGGTTTTGTTCCAGAAGACCTTTGAACATACACAACATGGTATTTTGATATCGAATAAGACTTTACACAAACATAATACCTTTGTCTTAAAGTAGGTAAAATATGTTTGTTTTCCCTTTCTAAAGATACCAAATTCCAGGGATTCCGCATTATGATTTGAGTAACTTAGTCCAAAAAAACTGGAGAAGAATGTAAGTGGAAATTATGGGCTCAAAAACTTAATAGAAAGGAAATTACATTTTACCCAATTTACCCACTTGAGGAGAGTAGCACAGGTTGATTTGATGTTCACAGAAATGAGTTCTCTAACTGAAAAGGGAGTTCTTACTGTGTTGAGGAGCACTGTGTACAGCTAATTCTTATACAACCAGACTGTAGTACTTCAAATAATAGGCTTATGCCAAGCAGTGGCAAGCCAATTGTGATACAGATATAATATTTCAGCTGGATGTAATTTACTCTCTTCTCATGTAAATCTAACACCTGCTGCTCCATAACCATAACAGGAGTGCTTTTATCCTGCGTGTTTACCTTTGAGTGTTGTACTAGCCCTGTTTAAACTTCTGTGTGTGAAAGAACAGCACCTCCCATCTGCCTTGGTTCTTAATTGCTGTACTGGACACAGAGGATGAACAGAGCTGCTCAAGAGCTTCCTGAGACCAGCCATCCTATACTGCTCTTTTTACTTCCTTTTTCTTGAATAATGAGTAATTTTGACAAGAACTCAGGGAAAAAAAGTCACATTGCTGTCAAGTTCAGGGTTTATTCCAGGTCAAAATAAAAGTCTAGAAAACCAGGAAAAATAAGTGTTTCAATAACCATGTTTTGCCTAGGGTTTTTTGTTTTTCATTTTTTTCTTCATTTTACAGAACAGGGTGAGTGATCAGAAGCTAATATCAGTGTAAGATTCATGGGACTAAACCCTAGTGCACTGAGCTATCACATGTGTACCCCCTAAAGAAGGTTACCAAAATAAATCTTCAAACACAGAAGTACACCAAATTAAATGGTGAATACTAAACTATTCAGCAAATACAAGATGCTGACTGAAAAATCCTAAAGGAGCATGAGCACCACAACATCCAGCTCAGGGAAATTCCACAAATATGATTCATTGGGAAAACAGAGACAGTCATACACAAAAATTTAACAATAGAAACAAGAGCTGAATCACGTAAGGAAATGTCCCAGCAGATCACCCTAATTTCCTAAAAAATATCCGGTAAGTTTGTGGGTTTTGTTCTGTTCTGAAGTTACAATTTTCAGACTTTTGCTCTTTGGGGATGTATTTATTATTGCTCTTCTTCAACTGGCTCAACCTACAAGGTGGTTAGAATAATGTACATGCCCAGGCAGCTGAACCAGCTCTTACATTATGTAATGTAAGTCAGGTATAATTGTTATTTACCTCACCAGAGGGTAAAGGAAAAGCTGCTTTTTTTACTTCTATCTTTTGGGGCTTCTGTATGGAGCTCTTGCAAGCCTTGGCCAAAGCTGTAAAACCAGGTTTATGCCCTGCCTCCCTTGGTGAGTAAAGGCCAAATAAGGCCCTTGCCAAATAAGAAGGTAATTCAAATAGATCTTCATACTTAGGGAGTAGTGAGTAGAAAAGTTGATGCATGTGCTTGTAATAGAATTTATCAGAGTGGGAGATACAACATTTGCACAAACATGCTTGGTTCCATGTCCACCCAAAAGTGCTCTTCAAAGGAGGTGGGTTTTATTCCACAGAATTTCTAATTTCCAGCAGGGCTTGGGCAGCAGTTCAGAGTTTGCAGAGTTAGTGTCTGTTGTGCATGTGAATCACAAAGTTCTAGATGTCCCCAAAGAGCACAACAAAGGTCAAGACATGAGGAGCCATGTGAGTCAGACTGGGTTTTTTTCAACACAGTTTTGGATTTTTGTGCCTCAGATCCAGCTGTATTCTAGTCCTTTTTTGAACTGACTCCAGCCATCTTCTGAAGAGCCTGTAATTATTTTGGCTGAGACTTAAAGTATTGACAGAAGCTGCTGCAAAATCGGAAATCTCAACATTGATGTGGAATAACTTCTGGTCCCAAAAGGGACAATTCCCCATGACTCTGTGCTGCTAATAATTGTTGCCTCTTGCTGGACTTGGTGATTGTGCAGGCACACCAGGCATTGGCACAATTTCTTAATTTGATTTAGGGAACATGCACCGGAAAAATTGGATTTTTGTTTTCTTGCATCTGCAAACTCACTGCATGTCCCCACAATCACTGGCTTTGTTTGTGTGGGTGGAAAAGGCAGGAGCACACAGCCAAGGGCAGGTCAGTAAGAGGATTGTAAATCAGTTGATACCAAACCTGAAGCCATACCCCAGGTACTTGTTCAAGAGATCATTTGAAAGGTTCCTCAGGTGTGTCTGTACGAGTTCCAGTCACCACAGCGCAGGTGCATTGGCTCACAAGAACATAAACGAGTATGAGATTTGCAACAGAAAGCTGCAGGACAGGACTCAGTGAGATTGAGAAATGGGAAGTCTCTGGTAGGTGGCAGGGATCAAAGGCTCTGGCAGCAGTTGTGATTGCCGGGAATTGGGACGGAAATATGACAATGAGTTGAGCTTTCAGGGAGAAGGAAGAGAGAGGGGGGAAAGTGTTCCAGCCGCCGAAAACGTTGATGGGCAGGCAGCCCAAAGCAATGAACGATTGCATGTGTGCTTGGCATTGGCTCTGCTGGGGGAAGGAGTGGACAAAACAGAAAGAAGGAAGGAAAGAAAACAGCAAGGAAACTGAAAGCAAGAGAGGATCAGTTTGGATCAGCTCCACTCTACAAATGTCCTCACTAACAGGCATAGCCCATGCTTGCTCTAATTGCACAATCCAACCTCCATCACACAGCTTAAATGTTCCACATCCTGGAACTTTAAACCACGTTTATTTGATTATAATTGCAAGGTCCTTGGGCACTTTTAAAGAGCAACTGGAAGTCCTCTTCACAGGGAAACAAAAAGGCAGAAAAGCAAAAAAAGCCCAGCATCAACACAGGATACTCCCCACCCTGTCATAAAAAGCTCCACTTCCCTTTTTCTAGAATGAGTGTCTAAAAAGCAGATGAACTCTTCCAAAGCTCTTTGAAGAGCTGAGTAAATACTGAAACATTCTGTTGGGTTAGGAATAAGTTAGTTTTACTAACAAATTTTGCCTTGAAACTCAGCCAAGTTTCCTCCCTGCTGGATCTGTACTATTTTTAGAATACCTGTATTTGGTTGGTAACTAGGACCATATTTGGTAGCTACCACAAAATTCTGGTTCTGAAGGGAAATTTTTATCGCAAATATTTTATTCTCCTGAAATGAATCAAAATAGCACTTATGTCCTATTCCCAGTTCTGAGAAAATTTTGGAAGACTTGCTGCATCTCTCCCATAAAAAATGTGAGAGCAAAATTCCAAGTGACCATATTGTATTTGGAAAGGGCTGAAGGAGAGGGAGTTTGCGGAAATTTGTGGATGAAAAAAAAGATCAATATGCATTTTTAGCACAAATGAGAACTGTAGAAATTAGCTCAATTTTCAGGAGGGATTTTGAAAAGCGGCATTCTGCCGGGGGCTGAATAACTGCTCCGAGATCAAGAGAACTGCTCGGGGATGTGCTAACGTAGCTGCTTTCCTGGTAGAGGACATGAACCATACCCGTCTGGGGCACAGTTCAATAGCTGTAGCAGACAAGTGTGAACCCAGTTGTAAAAGGAAAACGACTTTGACTCGCAGAACGAGACCTTCGTGAGTGTGCGGCCGCACTGCAGCGCCATGTGCGGAAGCACGGAGGGCACGGGGCAGGCGGCGGGGCAGCGGAGCGGAGCGGGTGTGATCCCTGCAGGGGCTGTGCGGGCACCGCCCGCGTCCCGCGGCGTCCCTGCGGTTCCGCGACTGCAGCGCGGCCAAGTCCGGGCTCGGGGAGGCACCGACGGCTCCAGTGGAGGGGAACCCAGTGATCTCATAGTCTTTTCCAATCGGATTGATTCCGTGAAGCTCTGTGCTGGGCATGCGGGAGGCAGCGCAGGGGCAGCACATGGGGCACAGAGGGGTGACAACAGACGGAGGGCAGTGCGGGCCGGGGGATGCTCCCGTCGCTGCACAGCCCTGAGCCCGGGGCGGTGCTGCCCAGGTGGCGGGGCCGGGCCGCCCCTCCCGCCCGGCTCGGATTACCTGGGCGGGCCGGCCCGGCCCTACCCGTCACGCCGCCCTTCCCGGCTGGTCCGGCCCCTTGACGGGAAGTGGGAGCGGGGGGCCGCGCTTGGGCGGCCGAGCCATGGCAGTGTCCGCGGCCGCTCCGCTGCCCTGCCCGCTCCTCCTGGCCGTCTGCTGGGTGGTGGTCGCGGGGACGGCGGCAGGTAGGAGCGGGAAGGGCGGCGGGGACGGGCGGCGGGGCTCGGGAGCGGCTGCGGGCTGCGCTCCGTGGCCGCGGGCGCGGTGCCGGCGCTGGAGCGGCCGCTCCGGGCTCTCCTCGTGCGTGGGTCGGGCGGCTCGGCCGTGGCTCCGCGCACACGCGGGCATGGATGTAGGAGAAATGCGGGCATGGATGTGAGGGAAATGCGGGCATGGATGTAGGAGAAATGCGAGCATGGATGTAAGGGAAATGCGGGCATGGATGTAAGGGAAATCTTTTAATTTTGTGGTAGAAATAGCCCGAAGCTCGTCAGCCGTGTGCGAGGCAGCGCCGGCTGCGCGCCCTGCCCTGTCTCTTACCGGGAGCGGGGATGCTGAAAATTTTCTCTCCCCTTTCAGTAAGGCAGCTCTTGGCAGGGCCAGCAGAAATGTTTTCAGCTCCGTCTTCGTTTCCCGGGACAGTTTCTGCTTTAAAACCCCGAGCAGAACCCCCTGCCCTCCTCCCGGTGCCCACGTCCTGCTGCGGCGCGGGAGCGGCTCCGCCGGTGCGGGCACGCAGAGCCTCCCTCGCCCTGCGCCTTCGCTCTTCCTTTAGTATTCCCGATTTTGGAAGTACGAATGTTTAGTTTAGGAAACATGCGTGCGCGTCTGTGAGGGCTTCATAAGGACGCGGGCTTGAAGGTTTATTCTCTGCTCATGTTATCCAAAAACGCAGCTATAGACATTAACGAAATGTTATTTTTCAACTGTCTGCAATTCGGTTTATCACTATGAAGTCAACTTTTTCACTATGAAATCAACTTTCAGAAAATGCAGGAGGACAAAATAAAAATATGATGAGTTTTATACTACTTTACAACACTCTCACGCTACTTGAAGCAAACGATTTGTTGATGTTTCCTCGTTAGGGCTTTTAGAAATAATATGTTTTCTATGCCTCACGTAATCTCTGCTGGCTCTTGCTCTTCTTCTTTTCTTAGAAGCACCACCATGGTTTTGCATTTTAAGAGTGAAATAACGGCTTGCCTACCTTTGTAGTTGGTCATTGAGTTGTTCTGCAAAATTGCTACAGAAATCTTAATAACGAGAGCCTGAGATGTGAGCATGAGCATAGTTTACACAGACAAAAGTATGAGATTGGCTTAATCCATGAATAAAAGCTGAATTTAAAACTTTAAAACACGAGCTTCAGAATTCTGTAGATTATTCAAAAACCTACTAAATTTAAACTTTTTATGCTAATACAATTTACTGATTAATTTATAAGCTGGAAATATTAGCACTTCTTTGTGTGGCTAGTAATCCGCAAACTTTGAGTGCAGTGGCTTCTAATCAAAGCTTTTAGAGGAAAATGTTTAGAACTTCAGAGTAGAAATCAGGGATGACATTTTTTAATGGTTTGTGGCTATTGTAGGTAAAAGTTCAATCATGACAAGATGGAATGCTTGGAGTTGTGAACTCTTGTTGAATTTTTTTTTTTATATGATCAAAAGGATTCAGTATTTGCAAACTTAATGTCCCAAGGCTGTTCCTAAAGCCTGTCCTATGTTTTTGTTAGTGGAAGAGGTAATAGGCAAAGATGTTCTTGCTGTGTTCAGTTTTCTCACTGGAGGATGTATTTTTGCAAGAATAAAAATTTCTCTTTTCTGCTCAAACAAAAATCACAAAAATTTTAAGTATTCAAACAGACTAAGCATATTCAAACTAAATCAGTGCATCTTTGTAATTATTCTCATTATCTGTGCAAGCATCCATTCTCTATGCAAACACGTGGATTATAATGGTGCCTGATCTTTACCATTGCCTGTTCTTGAGCTATGCAAGGGTCTGAGAGAGCTCCAGAAGTTTGATGAATTCCCTTCAAGATTTAGCTGCTCTGGCTTTCAGGAAATATAAGATAATGGTGTCATGGATGCTTTAAGCAGAACTGTTGCTCAAGGAAGCTCTTTTGCTTCTCTATCTTCCCTCTTCCTTGTGCTAGCAGAAGGAAATGTGGCTGCACCGTGAGCTGGATGGGAAAACTGATCCTGATGGAATTATTCTGTCCTTTTCCTATGAGCTCACTGGAATGTTGGGATGGGTTGAGCTTGGTTCCCTGGGACAGCAAGACCTGCAGCACGAGCTGATATCTGTTTGAAGTGTTGGTGAAACTATTGAGTAACGAGGGTACACTCTGCCCACAGACTGACAAGTGGTGGTGGCTCAGTGATGGTACCTGGAGATACCCTGAGAAACAGAAATTGGGCTTCTGGTTCAACATCTTCTCATAGTACCTGTTAGAGCAGCCCTTTAAAAAAACAAAGTTCACTTTTACTTTTTTAGGGAATTCCCAGTTGGTGATGTTTTCTAGAATTGATGTCTGACATGTACTTTACTTTTTCCTGGAAGTTTGCCATTTCCTGTCGTATTTCCCTTCTTTGTTTTCTAATATGATCTTCAAGCTTTGTGATGGGTCTTGAGTAGGCATTGACTCAGTGCACACGATAAGGAAGGGTCAAAGCACAAATGGATTTATCGCTGTGACCGTCTCTGAGTCATGGCCTTGCTCTGCTTCTCGTTGGCTTTTGGGGAGGTAAAAAATGTATCCCTGAAGTGTGGCAGCAGTGAATTACCACTTGTCCCACACTGGTTTTGCTCACTGTGCCAGAACATAGCATTATATTTTTAATAGGTAATTGAGAAAGCAATGTGGTTTCCTTGTTGTTTTTTAACATTCTTGCATTTGCAATCTTTGCTTTGCTTGCAATCTTTGCTTAAATTGTGCTTCAGCTGCTGCTTGCAAGATGTAATCACTTGTCTTTTTAAGGATTTCTCTTTAAATCTATGCTGATGGATAACTTTTGGGGAGAACACGGTATTAATTGCTCCAAAAAATGTACATACTGTTTTTACTAAAGTTTCAGCATGTGATTCATCTTCCCGCAACGTGCAAAATCTTGAGTACCACAACCACTGCATTGTTGCAGGCTACAATTTCTTAAAAATTACTTTTCAGTTAATTTGTGCATATTTAAAATATTTATGAGTTCAGGTAACAAGAATAATACAAACACCTTAGTGGTCAGTACCTTATCTGATAGAAGACGTGAGCTGACAAAGCTGAGAAGTTATTTGTGTTCTTTTCTGTCAGAGAGTTAAAAATCTGCCAGTATTACTAACGGTAAAGTGTGGATTGTTACACTGGTAACTCCTTTCTTCCAGGAGCAAAAGTTCTTCCATCTCCATCCAATTTGAACTATTCATTGACCCATATCTGTACTCTGACCTGGACATGGAACCCCCCAGAGAACATCAGCAGTAGCTGCAACTTGGAGTATTCCAGTGACATCGTCATTAATGGGGTTCCCGAGGACAGAAGAGTAAGTACATCACCTCTTTGAGCTCTGTGTTCCAGTAAATGCCTTACTGTTATAAAACTCCGTGTGGGAGAGCATTTACACATATATAAATACAATTTTAATATAGCGTTTCATTCTTATCATGGGATCAAAACCTCAAAAATGAATCATACCAGCATATGGGATCTCCAGATCATAAAAATCTGTCTGTTGCTCTCTGATAACTGAGTGCTGATGGTAACACAGAAGTACTGTTATAATAATGGGAGAAGTCTCGTTTCAGTCTTTGCTTGTGCAGCTTTCTAGAAAGAATAGATACAGGGCAGTCTGCTCAAGAGTTAACTCAAGAGTTAAATGGGAATTTGCAAAGGCTTTTCTCCTTTACTTTGGACTCAGTTTAAAGAGACATGCAGATTTAGTTGTAGTTTGATAGTATTGCATCTTTTGGGGTAATGCCAAGAATTAACATTCCCTCATTTACTCTCTCCCTGCAATTACAATTGTTTATGGGAGGGTTGTGTTTTGATGACAATATGGTTCATGTTTGTTGCCTGAAACAGAAGTCATATAACTCATTTGCTTTGGCCTTTTTTTTTTTCTGTGTTGGATGGTTTGTAGCCCAGATGTGCTCCTTGCTGTGGGTTAGCTGCTGTTTGGACAGGGCATTGCCATGGTGCCCATTGCTATGGGCTGTAGGACAAGTATTTTTACGATTTATTGCCAGTAAGAAAATAAATCCGTTATTCCAGCCTCTGGGAATTTGAAGCCTTTGGTAGTTGCCAGCTGTGGGGGAGGCAGTGCTGCAATTTCAGATATGGTTACAATTGATATGATGCCTCTTGAAGCAGTATATTGTTGTTGAGCCCTGTTACAGACTTACAGCCTGATGCTTACATTGGTCTCTTCGTGCTAACACTATTTTTCCCACAGCTCCAGGATATCCTGGACATGAGTCGGGATGTGGTTTGACCAGTTTGGATGGAGCATTGAGCAACCTGTTCTAGCAGAATGCAGGAACCTGCAGCGAGGGGCTTGGAACTGGATGATCTTTAAGCTCCCTTCCAGCCCAAAACATTTATAATTCTGTGACTCTGGTTTTGCAAAGAGCTGAGCTGATTTAATGTCACTACTGAAAGGGTGATGTTTCATTTTGACACTAATGATCTCTAGTAATCTTCATTGGACCTTTAGATGGGCCATTGGACCTTTAGTTGAACCTGCTAACATAGCAGAAACCTATTTACCTATTTTGACTGATTGATTAACAAATCAACAAGTAGAAAGCCTCCATGGTTAAAGAGCTGACTAAGTTTGTGGAAAAGTCTAATAGATATTAAGGTCATCCGCAATGAAAGAACTGAGGGTCAGCAGTTTCACAGGACAGGATGGATTTTTCCTTTTTCCTTTCCTTCCTTGGAAATTTTCTCCCATTTGTTGCTAGAGATGATAACAACTGGTGCTTAAGAAAGACAAAAGAAGTGGCCAAGCTGGGGTGAAGGGGTGAGCTGGCTGCAGCCCCTTAGCTGGGGGGTTTTCTTTTGGAAAGGGCAGAGATACTTTGACATTTTGGCTCAGGGGTGAGGGGCTGAACTCGGCTCCGAGCTCTCTCTCATTCCTGGGGTCTCGGGCTGCGGTCGCTGTGGGAAGAATTCCCCACCACTGGGGAGTCCTGTCTCCCACTGTTTTCTCCTACCACGAGTGAGTCTTTGCTTGTAAGAGTGGCCATTGAACTGGGGCCTTATTAACACCCGATCTCACTGGAAGGGACCCTCACCATCTGCTCGGGAGCCTCCGGGAACGCCCGGACCCCGAGCCCCTTCCCCCTCTGAGGGAGCTTCTCCCGGCTGTGTTTGGGAGCCGGGCTGCCGCTGCCCAGCCCCGCCATTCCTGTGCCACTGCTCCAGGTGTTTCACTGCGCTGTAACCCCACACTCTGCCTGACAGGACACCCCGTGGCTCCTGCTACGGCTGTGGAGTTTCTGATTAATTTTGTTTTTTACTGTGGGATTTTGCTCGCCTCTGCCATTCCAGCTTGCTGCTTCTGAGGGTCCTGCTGCAGCTCCTTTCGCTATCCAGAGGGGCACTGACACCAGCTGCCCCTGGGGTTTGCGAGGAAGCCGCTTTGCTCTCTCTCCCGCTGGCCTGCCCGCCATTAGCGTGTGAGGGAGACGCGGCCGCGCTCGGCCACAGCGCCCCCTGCAGGCCCAGGGGAACTCCCCCGCCCGGCCGGGAGCCAGCAGCGCCCCTGCTGGCCGTGCCTGGAACTGCACCGAGGGGAGGCTGGGCTGGGTTTGTGCTCTGCTCTTTGCAGTGTTACACACGGACATTCCAGTCGAGAACTGGTGTTCCTTTCCTCATGTCTGTGCCTGGAAGTGTTGTTGTCTTATTGCATATCCATACTGTTGTCTTCTTATCGCAAAAGTGTCATACCTTCTTGGTGTTTCTCATGGGCAGCTCTCAGAGCACCGACTTTTTCTTCACAAAGCAGCCAACGGACTCCAGTTCCCTTCTCACCCAGCCACCCCACTCTTTTCTAGCACTCTTCTTCTCATTGATTACAGCTGTGGCCTGTTAAAGTGAGGCTTGTTCCTAATCTTTGATAATTGGCCCAGCTGCAGCTGCCTAGGGGTAAGATTACTTTCTACACTATCTTTATTTTCTTATATTCTATCGCCCTACATGAAAGCCCCTTTATTTTCGAGTTATAATAATTTGTTGGGAAGGGGGCCCACATTTCTTATTCTGACAGAGGTTCCTACCTTCCTTGCCAGACACCTGTCTTTTAAACCCAGACAAACCTAATCTGTCCATTTGTTTGATTTCTTTACCCTCTCATTAGTGCCAATATTTATTATTTTGATATGTGAGTGGTTACAGCATTCTTTGGCCATAACAAAATTATTTGTTTTGTACCCAGTTTCCAGTTAACTAAAACGCATCCTCCTAGGCCAACAAGAGATGCTCAAGAAAGTGTGTGTGAAAGAAGGGTGAGCCTTTTTCTCATGCAAACGTAGTTGAAATGGAAGATCATGAGATACTTGGGCTTGATGTGGTGTCGCTGCTTTTAATAGCCATTTATGGGTTTGTTTTGGTAGGTTTTTCTTCTGCTCTTTAAATCATCCTAACTCATCTCACTGCTTTTTGTTCGTGTCTTCAAATGTTCTTCATTCTGTTGGTCGTGCCCTCATGTGCACAGACACAGAAAGGTGAAGGTCAGATCTGTAAGTGCCTGTTTATACCGCTGTAGTATAAACATGCTTATTTTGTATTATCCATGAAGATTTTTCTAGGATCATTTTGCCCCTTGTTATACTTACTTCTTGATCTCTGTGTAGCCTTTGCTTATGTCTGTAGGTCGCAGGGGTAGGAGTAGCTCTTCTTTGTGAGCTCTGACTGCGCCTGCGAAAGAAGAAAGCAAAGCCAAGTGATGCTGAGGCTTCCCACATAGCCAGACACTGGTTTCCTTTGGCTTTGGGCTGTAGTCTTTCTGAAGGGCTGTAATATATCCTGACAGTAGTAGGAATTCCCATGTGTCTGAGATGGTGTGACAAATGTTTTGGTTTTCTTCCCCCCATCTGAACCCAGGAATGGAGTAAGAGCCGATTCCGTGTGACGGACGCGCACTTGAATGAGGAAGTGCGCCTCAGAGTGAGAAGTGAGTGCAAGAATGACAACACCAGTGAGCCCAGCCCCTGGGTAGAGACCTCCCTCCTGCCAAAAGGTAATGCCAGCAGTGGCCAGACCCCTCTTGCCAGAGGAGACATGGCTTTTTCTCTTCTCTTTCAACAAGAAATCATAAAATACATCATAGGGAAATACCAGACACAAAGATTGGTTTTATTGATAGAGCTTAAACAGGATGATTATACCACCTTTAAATGCAACTGGGGTCTTCTGATGCTTAAAGTCTTCTGGGCAAGCTTGTAAAATTGAAGTGCTCTTCCAAAACAGCAGTGTAGTTCCTGTTATTTGTCTTCTACCTCCTTTGAGCCCTTCTTTCTGAAGGGTTGTAATATATCCTTACACTGGCAGGAATTCCCATGTGTCTGAGATGGTATGACAAATGTTTTGGTTTTCTTCCCCCCATCTAAACCCAGGAATGGAGTATGAGCTGCTTTGGTTTTGGTGGTTGTGGCATAAGAGATGGCTCTGACTCCATTAAGCCTGCTGCCTTCATGACTGACATCTAAATCAGTTTATTTTGTATGATTTTCCTGTATAAACAGAAGCCCATAAAAAAACCTCTAAAACTGTCTGTGTAGGAGGGAGGAATGTAGTAAATTTAATAACTTGTTGAATAAATTACTTAAATAATTGTAATAGGGTTCTGTCTTTTTCAAGAGATGAATGAGGTCTACAAAGCATAGCAAAATGAATAGAGAAAAAGTATTTTTTTGTTTCTTGGCATGCAGAAATATGGGGTCCACAGCAAAACTGTTAGGAAGCAGACTTTGAGGAGTAAGCTGTTTTGCTGAATACTTGAAGTTAGGATGTACAGCAAGAAAATGAGCCTCTTGCCTAAAAGTCTGTCTTAACCCAGGAGCATGACTTGATGTGGATGAAAACCACATGTGGTTGGGAGAATCAGAGACCTTATCAAGCTTGTGTGGGTGTCTGCCAGAAGGGTTCTGTAAATCAGGGAAGGAGATCATTAGGACAGCATGTGTTAAACAGGCAGGGGATTTTAAAACTGTGCGTGCAGATGAAATATTTTTATATATTTCTTGGAATGGGAAAACCTGTTTCATTTCCCTATACTCTTAGTTGCTGCTTCAGGGAGAATGCAAGCTCAGACTTTCAAAGTAGATCTGCATTTAATACGCATTTAGTTTTTAGTTCATGGAGATGTTGCTACTTGCTACAAGGAAAAGGTATCCAATGCAATGTAATATGGTAATAAGTGTAAAGAACTCATAGAGAAATGCAAGATTGAATATGACAGACTTTATTCCATAATTGTTCTGCCTGGGTGATCCATTGGCCTATTCACAATTGCTAAGTACTCATTTGTATTGATGTGACTTGAGTTTCCAAATGTTAGATTTTAATGTCTAAAGGTATATGGCTCTCCAGTAAAAAGTCAACTTACCTAGTGTTGCTTTTGTCAATATTTAAGACTCAGAGGTATTTCCTCGTATTATAAATACCAAGCAACTAATACTATATCTGGAGGAGCTAAAAATAGTAAGCCCTTAATTATGGTTGACATTGATGGCTGTAAAAGCATTTAGCTTTGTTGTAGTTTTCCCTGCAATTACCAGCTACTTTGACTTATTTTTAAAGTACCTATAGATTAATAGAAATAAATATTTTCCTGACTTAATACCTTGTCCTTAGCATCTGGTAACTCTAAGTAGCAATTCAGCCATGGTGAGCTCTGGGATGTGCTGTTGTGATTGGCTTGCCTCTCAAAGTTATTTTGCTGAAATTTCAGCCATTGCAAGCTCTAAACAGCTGGAATTCATCATTTGTTGTGCTGAACAGGCAGTGTAGTCTGAGAGGTAACCAACCCATTTCTGCCTCCCAGTTTCAGTTATGAAATGTTTTACTTCTGGAACCAGCAGAGAAAACTTGGACAAAATAAATCTTAGAGAACATTTCCAACTTGCCTTGCAGGTATTCCAGGTACTGCTGCTGTTGACTTGGGCTGTGTTTGGCACAATCTGGAGTACATGGCTTGTACCTGGCATCGTGGGGAGAATGCAAGCAGTGACACCAACTACACTTTGTTCTACTGGTTTGTGGGAGATTTGTTTTCCCAGCTCTAAAGTGCTCCAGGACTACTCTTTAGCTTTACATGACACATTCCACTTGTCTGCTTCCTGTTGCTTTTAAAGTTCCCAGGGCATTGTGTCCAAGTTCCTGCTCAGTCCCATCCAGCAGAGAACTTCAGCACTGAAGGGGTCAGAAGCTGCTATGGCCAAGACTTTTTGGGAAGTTGATATAACTGCTTTGTGTCTGCTTCTGTAGCCCAGATTAACACAGCTGCTATTGCTTTCTATACTTTTGTTTGGGCACTTGATTCAAAAAGGGAATAATTAAGAACTAAGCTAGACCAATGTATTAGTTGCTTTCTTTGCAGTCCAACAAAACAGGATGTTTAAGTTAGGATCACTCACAATGTATGTGTCAGCTCATAAACCATTGGGAAATGGTATGAAAGCATGAATAACTCTTAGCCGTACTTCTGTTTGCATCTTCAATGTTGTAAATAACTGATTCACCTCTAAAGCTATGAAGAACATCTTTTTATCATCATCCTCCCCACTGGCCAGTGGACAGCCATAAATGGTGTCTTGTTCCCAAGGAACAGACTTGTGTGAGCCAGCTCTTGGCATTGATAGCTGTACATGCTGATCTATGCATACTTCTGCACCTGGATGGGGCTTGTGAAATGCCAGATTGCATTAGCTTCTGTAGAAATAGTGGAGTTTCCTTTTCGAAAGCCCCATGTTGTAGTTTTAAATCAGCTTTTTGTCTTATTTGAGCTAACTACATGAACTTTTTGCTCTTCTTCTCCAGTGGCAGTCTCACAGGCCAGCTGTTCAGTTCAGGGCATTTGGGCAGCAAACAGCACAAGTCTTGCTGCTTTCATTAAATGTGGGGGGACTATTTGTCCACACTGCTGCTCAAACTTTTTCTTTGTTATAAGAACAGGACCAATGCAGGATTGATGATCTGAATTTCTGGGTGGAGAGATACTTACTGGAATAATGCTTTAGATTTGAGCTATATATTTTCAACCTGCCCTTAATTTTAATGGAAGATGTAGCTGCAGTGACTTCAAAGTGGTTTAATTCATGCTGCTTTGAAAGAATAATAATTTTTAGATTTTAAAGCCAAAAACCAAGAAAGCACTTCAATTTTAGACTGAAAGGTACATTTTCTACAATGCCACTGAGGTGGGGTTTTTGTTTGTTTTTCTGGGAGGAAAGGCTATTGATGTATTATCATTGAGACTTGGGCCACCAAGAGAAGCAAGGAAGAAGTTTGTCTTCCTAACTTCTCTATTATTGGAAGGGAATACTGACATTTTGAAAATCAAATCAGGTAAATAGGTAAAACTCAACTGTCTCAAGGGCTTCAATACTTGAGGCTGAGCTAAAGATTGATCAGATCATTCTACCACAGAGATGAAATTCTGCTGACAAGAAGTGGTCTGAATTTAATATGTTCTCTAAATATTCTTTACTCCTTGGAATTGTTCTCCCATGTGGAAAATGTGAACCAAAGCTGACAGCAGTTGTTCTTTTTGATATAAAGCAAGCCTGCCTCTCTTTCTGCGCTCGTCACAAAAACAAGACTCTTTCTAAAGCTTGAGATAGAGGCTGCTTACTTTGCTTAGCTTTTACTTTTTTATATGCTATAGCATAGCTTTAATGCAATATCAGTCTTTAGAATTTGTAACACATGTTTATAAACAAGCTTTCCCATTGCTGTCCTTTTCTTCTGAAGTTTACAAGAATGATTTATTCCTCTAGGTTTGATGGCTTGGAAAACCCTAAGAGCTGTAGCAACTCCTCTGTAGACCAAGGAATCTTTGAATGCATTTTCAGTCTTAGCTTCCCAAAAGACAGGAGAACTTATCCTGCTATAAGTATTTTGATTAGAGGTGATTCTGAAGAAGTCAGGCCTGTGTGTGCAAGTATAAATCCTTCTACCCTTGGTAAGTTTAACATCACATCATAAAAATATAATTAAAATAAGAAATTTCTAGTACATTGTTGTGTTTGAGAAACTTCACCTCATAAAGTATGGATGAGACAATGAGACTAGATGCTCCCTTCTACTGACCTTTGATTTGAAATTATGTAGACAAGAGTTTGTTTTCTGTGGGATGGTTATCTGGGAGGAAGGGGGAGGGGTAATTTTCTGTTAACTTCTATTATTCTTTAGTTGGTTTACTCTTTTTTTGACTTACTAGTGCTAACTTCTTGCTCTTTCTCTTCTTAAACTGGTGTAACATTCTGCAGTACAGGACTGAGCAATTTTTGCAAATGGTGAAATAGAATTTTGAACTAATTATTCCATTTTGCATTTCAGTAAAACCTGCCACACCAAGACAATTGACATTGTCAAAGATTAGTGATAGAATTGATGTAGAGTGGAGTGAATCAGAAACTTTTCCAAAAAGTTGTTTACACTATGAAGTTAAGTGTTGCAATGGTGATTTGGACACTGGTCAGATCATTGCAGTAAGTTTTCATTGCTATTTTTTTTTCAGTGAATCTTTTGAAATATTTGCAGTTGATAATGAGCAGTTGCATGTGACTGGGTCGGGTGCCAGAGCTGGAAGTGCCGTGTGAATGTAGGATTTTTCTCTCATACTCTAGATTTGTTAGTACATCAAAATCCATGCAAGCCTTATGAATCCTTCCCATCATTTTTAGGGTAATTTGTTAGTGTGTGAGAACAGTCTGATAAAGAGGGATTTACTAAACTCTCAGGAAATGGTGCCTGTCTGCTTCTCAGGCATATGGGCTTTGGTGTTCTGGTGTTGGGTTTTCCTGCTGTTGGTCTCTGTGCTCATGTGGCAGCTTTGGAATTGAATGCTGTGACCTGATTGCCCTAAAGAAAAATCAACCACTGGTGCAGACAAGAGCAGAGAATCTCTCAGAGAAAAGCAAAGGAATAAAGATTGAGGATAGAGGGGAAGAAAGAGGGGTGCACCCTCAGGTACACTGATTTTAGTGTGCACATAAAAAGCATTGAGTTCAGTGTCTGGATGGACTCATGCTGTATGTCCATAGCCAAACTGAATGTAGTGTTTGATCAGAATGGTAAAAACAACATGATAAATTTCGAAGTGAGTGGCAGTCTTCTCCTGTGGAGCATGTTTAGTTGTTCATTCTACTCCAAACTCAAATGCTAGCAACATTCCCCAGGAAACTGGTATTTTGGATAAAAAATAAGTGCAGTTAGATCCTATCTAGTGTGTACTCTTTGTAGAGGCATCACAGAACACTTTGGCATGGTTGGTTATGCTGCCCTGACAAGAAGGGAAGCTAAATCACAGATGTTTCTCAGAAAATGGAAAAAAAAAATTAAAAAGGCACTGATCCAAATGCTAAGTCGTAGTTTAATCATTGATGCCAAATGCTGCATGATAGATGTAGCAGTGAATGAAATTAAATCTTAGCTTTGGAATGTGCATTTAGGCCTTCTGTGCTTGTTAAATTCCACTATGTCCTATGTTTAATGAGGTTTCATAGTCATAAAAAGGTCTTCCATCAAAACATTCAGAATACATTAGCTGCACAATGTAAATAGTCTTGGAAGTGACTGACAATACCCTGGTAATTGAACAAAGAAAATTGCCTTTTCTTTTTTGCCTTAGTCTGAAAGGAATTCTGTGTCAATTGCTGGCATTGATGCTAACAGCAAGTACAGCTTCAGAGTGAGAGCAAAGCCAAAGCGGGAGTGCTACAACAGCCATCTCCAAAGTGACTGGAGTGAGGAAAAAGCATTGGTGAGAGACTTGTCCCTGCACTGTGCTGCACTTTACTCTTCATCTCTAAGGCATTTAATACCTTTCTGTCTGCTAAATAAATGGGAGTCAAGGATCATCTCCTTATGTAGCTATTTAATTTTGAGTGAAAAAAGGACAGAAGAGCTCTAGTCCTTCAGCAGCATCACCAGGCCCAGCCTGTGCTGCTGTTGGTAGTGGAGCCATTTGTGGAGCTGTGCAAAGTCCAGTGTAGCCAATTTTTCAGCCCTGAGTCTTGCTCATTTGTATTTCCTTGCTAAACACATCAACATTATAATCCCATCTTTGGAAAATAAGACTGTCCTTGCCTACAAAAGTGCTACTGTACTTGAAAAAGCACTGAGTCTTTGAACAAATTGGAGAATTAACTATTTTGTTGTCATTATTCCTAAAAAGCCTCTAAAAATATCCCTAAGTTTCAAAAATTTCTGTTTTCCAGGTGAGAAGAGGGACTCTACAATCTATTTTGTTCTAATAATTACCATTCCATTAATAGTAACAGTATCTACAATAATTCTACTGGTTTATCTAAAAAGGTAAATATTGATCTCCCTACATTTGCTGCTATCTTTGTCAAGATGAAAGTTATTTAGGATCTGTCTGTGTCAATGTTCGCCTTGTGTTTTGGGGAGTAAAAATAAGAAATGGGTAGAGTTGCACAGAGAATGAAGGCTGGCCAGTGATGACAATGTTGAGTCCACAAATTTTCTTGACTGTACCCAAACATGATTTTGACATTTTTAAATGATCTTGGGGTTTTTAAATGATTTTTAAATTAATATATCCTTCATCTAAATATTTTGTTTTTAACTTCGTGAAGGCTGAAGATATTAATTCTTCCACCAATTCCGGACCCTAGAGAAATTCTCAAGCGCATGTTTGGAGAGCAGAACGAGGATTCCCAGGTTAGTAAGAAACTGTTGGGTCAACAAATCTATTGAACTGGGATCTCTAGACTTGAAGTTTTGTTTTTCATATGTCTGTCTTATAACTAACTGTGTATAAGTAAGTATATCATATGAAGATGAGGTATTTTACAATACTAGGAATTGTTCATAAACAATTACCCAAAACTTAGATTTCCTTCCCCACCCCCCCAACTGCATGTACTTTTCTAGTTAGATTAATAGAATTACATTATTCTGTTACTCCAGATTGCTAGGCCCTTAAATTTGTTTCAGGTTAGGGTTTTTTGGGTGGCATTTTTCTGATTGTCAGGCTTCTTTTGTTGTGTGGGTTTTGGTTTGAGGATTTTTGGTTTTGTTTTTGCAACTCCATTAATTGACTTTTACTGAACATTCATGTCTTTCTGCTACTTAATCATATTTATGATGCTGAATTAAGCTATTTGTGTTTGACTTCCAGAAACTAACATTTTTAGCACTCTCACATTTATCATAGTCTGTTAGCTAGGAAGTAAATCAGACATGTAGCTTCTTGTTAGCAAAAGAACAAAAGCAGCTATAGTTTCAGGCACTGGTTGATGAAAGGCTTGCAGTGGTGCCTTATTTTGGGGAAAATAAATGTAATACCATTAAGGAAACTGATTTCTAAATAAATCTCTCTCAGTAGCCCTTTATAAAAATCCAAAGAGAAGGACACTGACAAGCCCTAATTCAAACCTTGACATGAATGTTGTTCTCCCAAATGGGACTCTTGACCATGAGGGCTGTAACTGTGGTAGCAGTTACACTTTGTTGTGCTTTCACAAGTGTTTGGTTACTGCCCCAGGTAATTTTCTCTGTGTGAAAACTCTACAAAAACTGTACATGCTCAGTTCTCCATCCTCCTGCCTGAGCTTCTCCCGTTGGCTGTAGTTGGAAGCACCAACCTTCAGTTCTTCATTTCCAGAAGACATCTCTTCTGTCAGCCAGGTCTAAGCCATGGCTCTGAAGAGCACATTTTGTTGCCCAGCTACCTTGGCTTTCCACTGTAATACAGGGTATATGTTGTGGAACAGGGGTCTGTCTTACTGGGGTGAAAAAGCAACATTTGCCATGAGGAAATACTGTTAAAAATGTTGTTCCTCTCTTTCAGAGCTCTGCAAAGGATGATCCCATGAATGCTTTTGACAGGTTAATTATAGAAGAAGAAATTCATTCTTTAATTTTAACAGAAACTTCAGAGAGCACTAATGCTGAAAAAGAAAACAGGTAGACTCTGCTTTATCAGTGAAAGAGGAGGAATTCCTGCTCCTGTACCTCAGGTGACTGTAGATGTGAAGAGGCCTGTGAGCCACTGGCCAGCTCTTCCTTCTCTGAAGATGCATCACTAACAGTGACTGTTCTTCCATCTCTGCCAGAAATACCCATCTGAGCTCAGTCAGGATGAGCACGTGTGTAATCCCATGGGACTGCATTGTGGTTCCCTGCTCTGGCTTCAGCCAGCTCTGCCCTGCAATTGTTACTGCCACTTGCACTTGTGTTTGTGCCTCACACCACACTGTCAGGGTTGTTTGTTTGTTTTGGTTTTTGTTTTTGTGGGGTTTTTTGTTTGTTTGTTTGTTTTTTGTTTGGTTGTGGGTTTTTTTGTTGTTGTTTTTGGGGGGTTTTTTTGTTTGTTTTTGTTTTGGATCAAGCACTGTGACTTCTCTGAAGTGTTTGGCTCTGTTTGCAGTGGGTGGGATGGGTCATTCGTGCTACTACGTGGGGTGGCAGAGCATGGACTGTTTGTAGATAACCCTTTGTGTGCCTGGGCTGGGCACTCTCTGGAGGGCACGTATGGACTGAGCTTCCTGTGCTTCTGCCCATCAGCTGGGGCTTGGTCAAATCCCACCAAAGAGGGTTTTAATTTGCAAATGTGTTTGAAAAGCCTCTGCTTTCCAGCTGGTGTTCAGAATATTCATAAAAAAGGCTTAGTTTTGTTATCCTGTCAATTGCCTGTCCTCAGATGCCTTGCCTTCGTGGACTTCTTGGGTTAATTATACTTTGAGTAAAAGGAGAAATAGAAGTTTTTTACTTGTTCTGTGCAGTAGCAGATAAGTGTATTGAATCTCACCAGACTGTGATTCTACTTTGGCCATATTGGCCTGAAGACACCTGATTTTTAGCAGCTAAGTTGTCCTGAGCCTGTCCAATAAAAAATATTAGGATGGATGCATGAGTCTAAGGAGCTGTGGTCAAAAGGATTAGCAAATATTAAACCACTGAAACCCAACTAATTCAAAGGCTTCAAGACCCATCCTTACTGCCAGACTGATGGATCTGGGGAAGAGGGGGTGACAACCTTGACCTGTTTTCTAAGAGATAAGTTTTATTCTTTCTATAGTGGTGAGACTCTGATTGGAGCTTCCCCTCTAGGACTTAGCAATGTAAAACAAGGTGCTGATTTGACTTTTAAAAAAATATTTCTTCTATATTTTACTGTAACAGTTTGACAGGTGTTTTTGATGTTGTTTTGTTCATTCTTTGATGGTTTTGTTTTGAGGATTCTTTACCCAGCAAAGCTCAGCAGGTGTTTTCTGTAAAACTGTGACATTTTTCTGCTCTGCATTCTCAGCATTAGTTTCTGCCCTGTGCTGCAAGGGTGGTTACAGTGGTACCTTGATTGTGCTGGAGGAAGAAGATAATGGAATGGGGAGAAAAGGATCCATGGAAGCCCTTTATGGTTAGTGCTCAGGGATTTCTTGCTCCTTCCAGATAAGTGTAGACATGTGAGTCATGGACATGGGCAGTCTTAGCAGACTGGGAAGAGATGTGACAGGCCTTCTAGGAGCAGACTTTATAGCTACTAACCTTTGAAAGTTCATCCCTGTCTTCAAACTCCGTTCAGTCAAAAAAGTGAAACTAAATGCTATATTTTTAGAACATATTGTTCTGCAAGAAGTAGAATTAGTACCACAGGCTTTTTAGCTACAAATGTGCATCTTTTATGCACTTATGTATTCCCTCCTTATCAATAAATCCAGTTCTTTCCCCATTGTTCGCTGAGCCTCTCAAATACAGTTTTTTTCCATGTCTTTTATCCTCCTTTTGTTAGTGGTAGAAAGGAGAGGAGAAATGTAGCAGAACTAGCAGACCCCCTATTAACACATGCCTTTTACCTCCCATCAGGCTATAAAAACCCCAACATTATAAAAATTAGTAAACAAGACAAAATAAAAATAAAGCCTCAGGGATTTCAGTGAGAAAAAACTCAGGTTATACAAAGTCAGCTAGTAGCACTCTCTGAAATTCCAGAGATTAAGGAATAGTATGAGGAAAAGAGTAATTACATTCCTTGCTGAATTCATTCCCTCTGCAACACTGATGTCCTTAAAATGATAAATATTCCTTCAATCTACCTCATCTGGAATGTTGCTCAACATAGACCACTAGAGAGATATGTATAGTTTCAAGATAAGTAAACATGTAATAAAAAGTGTAATAAAAAGGTTTGTAGCTTTCAGCATAGCAATCTAGGAAAATCACTACTTACCCCTAAATTCTTTTGACTTTTATGCTGGTGTCTATGACAAACCCAAAATTTATTTGCTTTTAAAGAAAAACCAAACCAACAAAAAACCCCAAATTTGTAAAGCCATAGAATGGGAAAAAAAAATGGATGGTAGGTGTTGGGCCAAAAGGAAGATTTAAATGCTAAGGATGGTTTAAGTCACTGTATAGAAAGGTTTTAAATAACACTAGTTGACACTTCCTCGTGGATTCATTTATTGAGCCTGTGTTTCAGCATGTAAAGCAAATATCTGAATATACTTTCACCTTTAACATTTTTTTTTAAGGTAAGAGGTTTTTTAGCTTGAAATTATCTAGATTTTGCTATGATTTATTTTTTTTCTTCATTGCAGTTACTTGATCTGTAAATTTGTTCAAAGAGTGAATAAATGTGATTGAATGCTTTTCAGTGTAATGACATGGCATTTTGTTCTTGGGTTGAGGAGATTAAACTGAGCCCAAAGAGGTGAATTTTTAATGAGGAACCATGCTTGAAGCATGCAGAATCCAGAGAAGAAAAGCTGAGTTGCTTTGCTGTCTTCCCTTTTAAGAGTGAGTTGTTTTAAGAGTCCATTGTGGATGGACTGCATGGCCATGGTTTTGGCTGGAATATTGGAACAGAGATGGAGCTGAGCACAAGGTTTGGGCTCTCACCCTCTCTACTCAAGGCCATTCTACTTTCTGACATTGGCACGGTATTTCAATGCCATAGAGACTTAATAAACCGTCAAACTGGAATTTGACTGAAATTGCTGCAGCCTTCCCCAATGTATCTTCAGTATTTTAAATCTTGTTAGCTGCTGAGGTTATTGAAAATGCCAGATTGCTAAACTGATGGAAGCCATCAACTTGTCACTTAGACCCAAATATATTCAAGTGCCAAATAAACACATTAGTAATGGCTTCTTGGAAAGACTGAGGGAGAATTCTTAATTCCCTTCAGTGAGCAGATTGTTCAAAATTAAAATATAAACCATGACATTGAAAACAAGACTTTCATGTTTCTCTTTCACAATTCTACAGTTTTGGTGGTAATAATGACTAACAATTATTTTAATCGCTCCCCATAAATGACCTTTTCCTATTTTAATATATTCTGTTAAATAATCTCAGCTTTCTGTATTTGGCATCATTGAGAAATTGAACAATTCTTTTTTTTTTTTTGGTTAAGGAATGACATGACATAGTTGACAGAAGTTCAGAGGAACACACTTCAGTGTGTTCAGTTCAGAGGAACACAGTGAGGTGTAAGTCACAGTGTTTCAGTGCTTACTGGGTAGAACAAGTCACAGGTTGGGTATTTCCATTCACTGGAAAGTATTCAATAAACTTATTTCTGAGCTGGGACTTCAATACTCAGACTTTCCTTTTTATTTTTTTTTTCATTGTTAAAAAAAAAAAGAATGAAATTTTTGTTTTGGAGGGTTTTCCACTCACTCAAGCAAGAACAGGATGTTGGTGAGTAGGGGGTGGAAGTCCAGATATGGTCAGGATGTTGTAGAAACCTCCCTCCCTCCTTCTCACCCAGGTGCTGTGGTTGGGCAGCAGCTGAGATCTACAGGAACAGGCAAGGTGGGACTGGGAGGAGCAGTTCTGCTGGGTTACTGAAGGTTCACCAAGATAATCCCCAAATACTTCAGTTTTAAACAATATTTGCAAAATATGTTTTAGGGGGGCATTGCCAGCTGTAGAAATGTAGCTTCTAGATAATACTGAAAATCCAAATGCAAAACCAGATTAGCATCTCTCTATTTGGATGAACTTTCTGCAAGCTGTTGAATCAAGGCGACAGCAGGAGGCTCAGATCACATGATGTAACAAAATCCACACTGTTACCACAGCAAAGCAGTGTGGGTTTGGGTGGGTGGCACGGGGAAGAGAAACTTTCTTTCGGGTCCGGAAACTCTGTCTCAGGTTTCTAACATGTAAGGGCCTGACAGCTTGTTGATGACTTATGGGGTTTTTTGGGGTTAGTTTTTTCAATCTGTTTTTCCAATATGCTGGTTAGGTAAAAGAAATAATTTCTCTTTGTTTGTAAACCTTGTGGTGTTTATCACTGAAGGACCCCCTTCTATGGCCATTCTCTGGTTATTGCTTAGTTTTCTGAAGATAGTAATCCAGTGGGGAAAGACAATTGGTGCTGCCACCACAGAGCTGAAAACCAGCCAGTGTACTCTAGTAATAGTCTCTGCTTCTTGTTTGGCTTCTGCTAAAATACTGCAATTATTTTGATGACTCTTGCATAAAGCAGCTACAAAAAGATAACTTTCCAGTTAACCAGGACATCCAGTAATCATGTTCTTAGCTTGTTATATCAGTTTTCCTCTTTCATTTGGCTCAAACAGCTAAATAAAATAGCAGATTATTTTGGCTAACTCTATGATGGGATTAAAAGCTTTAGTGAGAAATATGTTTGGTTAAGCTCAGGCACTGTCACTTTTTGGAATCTCGGGCAAAATTTGCAAAGCTAGATCAAATGTTAGGGGCAACTTGAACCAGGAGTTAAGCTAATGCTTTAAAAGTAGAGCTGCCCCTATGTCTTCTGTGCTGAAAGAAAAAATAACAAACCCAACTAAATATGTGCTCTGTGGTGGGAAAAATTAAGTTGTGCAATGGGTATGCTCTCCTAGTGATTTACTGCAACTGATATCAACAATTTCTGCCTCAAAGTTCTCTGTTCTGAAACACCACAACTGAGCTGTATTTAAGACACTTAGCTATGTCATTGCCACTTCTTTACCTGTTTAGCTGTAGCAACAGAACATTTTTTTTTAAATGGCAGACAGCACCAAAATTAGCCTGTTCTGCCTGTTGGAGCCTTTCTCCCTCCTGTACTTCAAAGCCTTTTAGCCTCTCACTAGTTTCCTTTCTTCACACAAAATGTCAGTGTGGAAACTTCTAAAATGCCAGCAAGGTACTCCTAAAAGATGTGAAACTGCCTGGTCCTCCAAATGTCAAAATCAGCTACAGGGAAAGCTACTCAGGTTATGGCTATTAAGTTTTAATATCACACCCTGTCATGTTGTAGAATATTCAGCTGTAGACAACCTTGCCTACATTGGCAGGTACAAAGGCTGCGCAATTAGTTGACATTTTTCCACAGCTGATTTTAACACACTTTTTTTTGCATAAACACTTTGTAACCTGTTTAGCTAGGAGGTATAAACGGTAGAAATGCTAGCAACATACCAGGCAGAGAGAGAATGGCATTCGCCTTTCTGTATGTGGGATTTCAAGGACTGTGCTTGAGCTTGGCTTGGAGTAAAAATCCTGTTTCTAAATCCTTGGGATCACTGGGCCATTTTATTAGTTGTGTAACAGTAATTTTGTTTATGGCCTCTATGAAAAAATTATATTGATCATGAATTTATTAAAGCTTGGGTAGGGCTGGAACAGTTGTCAGGGCATCCTTGCCATGTTTTCTTCTTCTGAGTGATGCCAAGACAGAGTGCTCTTGGTTATCTGTCAAACTTCAAAAAAACTCTACTAGAGAGTCTCCCAAATATTTTGTCTCACTGCTGTTTTCTCCCTAATTCAAAACTCTCCCACCAACTGACCTGCTGATTTTTACTGCAAATAAAGTTGCCTTTTTCTCTGTCCTCCTCTCACCAGAATCTTGTTTGCACTCTGATCATGCTATCAAGTTCTGTCCCTGATCTTTTCTGCCTTAAGAAACAAGCCAAAAAGCCTGAGTCTTTAACTCTTGTGTTTTCTAAATAATTTATTTTCCCATTGGTCTCTTCTAGAGTGTCTCAAGGCCTTGAAGCCAGACTGCATCATCCCCAAACCAGCAGAACAATTACATTTTTTGGCTGTCAGTCCTCTCTTCCTCATCTTCATCCAGAAATCATAGCTGCTACTTTCTGTGGAGCTGCACCTTGCTGTGGAGCTGCACCTCACTTTGTGGTTCCCTATGATTTCTGGACTTTTCAGTAACATTGCTGCCCTGTCAGCCCCTCCTCACTGCAAAATCCCTTTCTCCTGCCTAAGGGGACTGCTTTTGATGGTTTTATTGGACCACATTTTTGTCACTTGTTTTGCTTTGGAAAACTGCTGCAATTTTTAATCCTCATAATTGTGTCCCTGAACATCCTTCTAAGCATTTCTCCTTGGCTGTAATCCACAGAGGGTCATCTTCCAGATGATCAGATGGTTTTAAATGCTAAATAAATCTGCTGCCCTGACAGATTTCTGCAAAGCAGCAGCATTTGCTGTCCTGCTGGGTGGTCAAGTGCTTTTAGGGAGTTGGGTTTTTTTTAATTGCTGCATGTCTATCTCCGTGCTTAACTTTTATTCCCTCAAGCTGATTAGGAGGATGTTGCCTCCTATCTTAGGCCTATCAACAAGGGAAACTAGACTAGTTTGGCACAAACTGTCCTTGATGGTGGTAAAAATGCAAAGAAGGGATTAAAAAAATATTGTTCCAGAGTCACTTTAGGGACAAAAGTTGGACAAATGGACCAGTAATTTCTTGGCTGCTTCCCTTCTGAAGACAATAAAATATTTGTCCTTCAGATTTTTCTGTTTTCTACAGACCTCAAATAAAACTGCCCACATTCCAGGTCATATCAGTGTGCAGATTATTACGTGCTGCAGGATTAATAAAGCCCTGCCCACCTGAAGACATCCACTTCATCTGCCTGTTCTCCAGCCTGTGTGTCTAAATGTATTTGCTTGTTAATTTGCTCTGGTGAGAGAAGATCTTTTTTGAAAAGACTAAAACAAAATAAAAATTGACTACACCAGACTTCACAGCAGCACATTCTGATCCTTCCCATCTGGTCTTGAGCCTGGAGTTCATCTTCCTTTAGCCTGCAGTGCTGTCAGACCCTCTTGCAGTGTGTTTTGGCCCTGGTCAATCAGGGCCTGGTTGAGCCTGTTGTTTTCTGGCCCTCAGCCCTGTCGGAAGCTGCGGTTCAGGGCCCCACTCCCAGTGGGGTGAGGGCTGGAGGGCAGAGAAAGGGCACACTCAGGGCAAATGAAAGTCATCAGTACTCACCCAGATAGTGGTCACAGATTACAGCACAGACAAAACAGCCTTTATTGTTAACTGCCTGCCAAGCCAGGCTCTTCCTTTGGCCTCATTTCTCTATCTAGAACGGTTCAAGTGCCTGGCAGGACTGCAGGGAGGCAGAGCCCTGCTGGCTGCCCCTCAAGCCCTTTCCAACATGCTGCCCAGGCTGCTCTCAAGGTGGCTCAGTCACTCCTAAAGAGTTCACTGCCCAAGGGTTCAGGATGCTGTTGTGCTCATACAAATGCCAAAGCTGCACAGCAACTCCACTTGACGTGCCTGAGTTTTGCAGTGTTCATTTTATTCACACAACTTCCAGAGCTGGGAACAGACCCAGTGCAGAGCAGATCTTCTTCAAGCTCTTTCCCTTCCTGCAGGTTTACAGAGACAGCCCAGGAAGGGCGGTGATGCCAGGGTGCCCAGAGGACACACTGCTGTGGGACTCCCAGCCCATTCAGCTGACAAGCAGCCAAGGAATTGGATCCTATCCTGCTCTGCCCAGCCTGGGGCTCAGCCCCAGTCCTGGAGCACAGTGGAAGGAGAAGGGACAAAGAGACTCCCTTTTGCCTCTTTTTCTACAAAGCCATGCTGCACACCATGTTGAAAGCAAAGAGAAGCTGCAATTGGTGGCACAGATGCTGATGGAAGCTTGGCCTACTTCTCCTTTAAAGTTTCTTGAAAAGAGTGAACATGACTGTAGAGAAGATTCTGGGAAAATCAAAACAACTTACAAGAAGTAAAAAGGAAAGAAATTGAAAGAAAAAAATCCAAGATATTTACATATATTAATTTGTTTATTTATATTCTCTTCTTTTCAATGTTGCACAACTTCTACATCACATTAATTCAAAATTAGTATTATTTTCATGATCTATGACTTAGGAACTTTTATACACTCAACAGTACCACTACCTACATATGCTCTACCTTCCTCCCTTCTTTGAAATTAATGCTGAAACACAAGAAACATGCACATGTAAGGTTTAAGAGTAAAGTTCTTTGGTCAGGTACACCTTCCACAGTAAAGAAATGTGTTCTGATATTATTTTACCCCTAGCAGTAGCAATAAAGGCCATCCATTTGACATTTTGCAGGAGTAATGAGACTGTATCTTAACTTAACATGGCAAAACTATCATTTTGACAGACTCAGCACCAAAAATCAATTCGTTTTACACTTGGGTTAATAAACACTGAAAGTAGTAAAACAGCAAGTGGTTTCTTTGCAGAGAACCTTTGCTCCAGTCTGACAGTGCTGGATTGGCAGGGAGGAGAGAGACAGACAGAGTGGTAGAATTACAATAACACTGCAGCACTTCAGCCACTGAACTCCACATATTAAATCCAGTGTTATTTAGTAGGATGGTGACTCTACAGAATGATCCAAAGTAGTAAAATTCCAAGTCTACTACAGGCATTGGATATTCACCAGCTGCACACAGAAAGCCTGTGCTTTCAACACTGGCACCCCAACCTACAAAAGTATCTCTCCTTCCCAACTTTGCCATGAAAAATTTCAAACACTTGAGTAAAGTAAAATGACATTCTTTAATGTTTTAAAACATTATCTATATTCCAAACAATTCAGATATTTCCTTTAGAGTTAGGAAGTCCTAACATATAGGATGAAATTATTAATGCTTTATGTTTAAAGTGTACTACGCAGTGCAATGCCACAAACAGCCTTTGGCTCCATTTCTGTGGCATGGGGTGAAGGAAGGTGGCTGGACCATCCCACTAATGTGGCTCTGTGACAATGTCAGCCACATCAGTCCTTATGTGATGACAAGCATCATTCCTTTAAAAATTGCCTTGAGAAAGAAGAGTTGTATTAAAATTAGACTTCCATCTGAAGTATATGTAAATAAAAAACATTGGCTGACACAGTCAGCATGGCTCAGTTTGGAACATGAAGTCCTGTGTCACTCACTCCAGAGCAATGGCCTCTCACCTTCACATACCCATAAGCAGCACAATGACACAAATAATACTGCAAGCAATACCCTCCTCCTCTTGAGTTGGTATCTTTTAATTTTGCCTTCTGTGGGTACTCTGAAAGGCATGACTTGATAAACATTGCTCCAGAACTAATACTTCTGATTCATATTAAATAGACAAATACAATACAGTCACATTTAATTGACTTTTAGTTACAGTGCAATTAAAGTTAAACTGTTCTCCTTAATATATTTTTAAACTGCAAACTACACTAGAAAGACACAATAGTTTTATTAATTTCATGATTTTTTATCTGAAGTTGCCTGTGAACTTGCATGTAACAAAATCAATTACATTTTTCTGTCAAATTACCATTAACTGAAGATAGGGTACAGACTTTAAGTACTTGAGGACAAAGTCCACTGCCTCCAGGGCAGAGAAGTGACTACTACTACTTGAAAGAGGTAATCTCCAATTACCAACAGGCTGCTAAAATGTACCTAAGAATTAATCTGTTCCTATAAATTAACTCTGTGGGCTTTGGTCAATAATGGTACAATTTACCTGGCAAGTCTCTGTAATTCTTTCTTCTCAAAGAATTGAATTGAGGGCAGTATTTCAAATGGATAAGTAGTCAAATTGCAAAGAGCTCCTGCTTGAAAATAATTTTGCAAGAATCCAGTTCCTCAAGTGATTTGAGGCTGTTTAACATGGGCAAAAATGTGCTACTTGATTCTGGACCAGCAGGAGCCAGTTGCTCCTCAGTACAGGCAAAATGTTGGCAGAATTTTCCAATCCTTTGCTTTTGTGGAAGTAGCAGCTTCTCATATTGGCTGAACTTAATGTTCTCAGAACACACCTAGAAATTATGTGGCAAACTGTATATCCTGCCATGATTAGCACTTCTTGAAGGCAACTTTCTCTTGCAAAGCTCAAAGCACGTTCCAATAAAAAAATTATTTTAAAAAATATTTCATAACTCATATTAATGAATAAAATATGTTAAAAATGTTTGGATGCTATACTCACTACCTAATACTCTGTGTACAAAAGCAGACATATAAAAACAGCATCTGACCTTGCTCAGGTGAAAAGAACTGAAAGTGGTTTCCTGGATCATGGTACTAAAGGCACCATGGTATTTAATCCCTTTCACAGTAAGCTTCAAGCCTAAAGAGCAGTTAGGCTGCCTCTGGTAGCTTTCACTAAAAAAGATCACCACAGAAACATCAAAATTCTAATGCTCAAAATTATTCTGATTTCCAGCCTATTTTTTTATCACAGTCTGTTAATTCTTTTGCAAACACTGCCTTAAATATTAGGAAAGCTTGCCTCTCTTGTCAGTTCTCACCCAGATATATACATTTCCTGTGTATGTTTGTGCACAGGCAAAGAAAGACAGCTGACAATCACTCTGAGTCCTTGGTATCCTGCCAAATGATCAGCTCACTGTACTGCCTACTCATCCTTCTTGAACATCAGCAAGCAAGACATTGTCTAATCTATTTCAAGACTGAAAAATAAAGGCAACAATTGTCCTTCCCAGTTACATGGATGACCATTACAACTGCCCCAAGAATCATGATTTTATATTTGTGTCTGCTAGCTCTAGAAAAGTGCAATGTATAGAGGGTGTATTCAAGTTACAGCAATTTTATTTCCCTCCATTTGAACAATATACATTTGAAAATTAAGTTATTAAATTACATTGGATCCAGCACACGTGGTTCCACTGTCTTGTAGATTTTGGTTAGAAAGACTTCCACCTTGTCATCACCCAAGTGACACATGTCCAAGATGCAGATAACATGTTTGCCATCGAGCTCCTTCGCTGCTTTTACAATTTCATCTAGAAGTTAAGAAAGGTGGTTTTAAAAGGTATTTGCTGTATACTCTGTACACAATAAAAAGGTGTACAGAATTGTTAATGTTCTCCATACAGTAATGTTCAACCTTCTTTCAGTGAAAAATTTTATTCATAAATTCCATCACTAGAAATGACAGAATCAGAATTAGATATGAGTTTGTAGTTTGGATATTAAAATACTGTTCTCAGAGGATGAGAACAGCTCCAGCAAAAACTGCCTTGAAAGTTCAGTATTACAGCAATTTACCAAAGGTGGTGAAGTAGAATTCTCATCTCTTTCACTGCAGAGGTGAACAATGTCTGATCTACACCAGAGATTTCTACAGAGGATTAACTCTTGCACTGACAGATAAATCAAGAAATTATAAATGAGTAACATCAGTGAAAGGCACCTCACCTGAAAGAGGAAACGTGTCACCAAGCCTCCCACTGCTGGTGGCCTTCTGCTGGCATGCAGAGATACAACTCATACAAGACAATAATGTATCATTCTGAATGTCTTCCAGTTGAAACAAGTGGGGATTGTCAGGGCAAAACAGTGGAAGAAAAGCAACATCTATTGCTATATCATGGTTTATACCTGTTGAAAAAAGTATTTTATGTTAGCAGAAAACTTAATATTCAGTCCATCAGCAACTTTGTACACCACTTCTCTTTTTTTTAAACAAACCACTGAACTGATTTTTATTTACATATTTTGCCCATTAGTTAATAATTAATGTCTAAAAATATGTTTCTACATAGGATTATACACAAGCACATTCAAATTGATATGATGTTATGAAATACTATGGTTTAAGGCTAACAATGCTGATAGCTCAGAAAACATTAAACCTTGGAAGCCATTTCATCCTCCTTTTAACTTTATCTGCAAATGCAGAGAAATTAACTTTACAACCAGTAAAGTGTGCAATACAGTTCTACTTTCATCTTCAATATTGTATTGTCAGTCACGGGATTCCAGTGACTTCAAATATTCTCTGCAAATGTCCCTTAGCAAACAATGAAAACCTTTAAATTATGGGAACTTAACATAAGCATTGTTAATCAAAGCAATTTCTTGTCCCCCTTTTGAAGGGAAAACAAAATCAAACTTAATAACCCTCAATAAAGCTAGCAAACAGATACATATCAACTTGCATATTTATATTTTAATAAATAAAAATCAATCAACTGGCACTTCGTGTTAACCAGAAGCAGCATGGAGCAGTTAATGAGTATGGCTAAAATATAGCCTTTCATTTTCTGCCATGGAAAGAAGGCACTTTAGGAGCAACAGTATGAAAAAATCAACTTAATGAGAATAATCCTGAAAAGAAGCATTTATAGTTGTCTTTTTAAGAACACTGACTTGTTTCTGATAAACACCTCTCCAGCAGAAAGTTAGCTGGCAAGTGCAATTTATTAATTTGCCTGATTGCATCAGGACCTATTCCTAACTGAAATAACCAATAGTTTAAGGACTACACACAATCTTCAAATAACACTCATAAGACTATCCCAAAAACTGAAATTATATGAAAAGTGTTACTACAAATAAGATATTCAGGCATTTCATTGAAAGGTATGTTTAATGAGAATAAAATTTACCTTTAATGGGGACTGTAACAAAAATCTAAAATATCATTTTTCAAACCTCAGGAAATACTCAGAATCAATTGATTCTTTTAGAGAAATCCATTCAGTTTCTGATGAACCTACACTGCTCTTGCTTAACCTTTTTCACAAGGCAAGCTACTTACCCAGAACTGTCACTTCATAATATCCAAGGCCAATAGCACTTTTAAATTCATTGATGTTTTTATCTGTTCTGGTTTCTATTGGCTGGTGCACTGCTGCATGAAGGTTGTACTGTTGCATAAGTAAGTCTTTGTGCACATAATCAAATTTACGTGGGATACTTTCTGGGAAAATTTTGCTGTGATGAAAATAATTCATTAACTTGTCTTTCACTTGTGCCCACAGGTCACTCTGCCAGGAACCACAAGTTCTTCCAAGCTCTTCAGTTTCAGCTATATTATTGACTCCTTCTTGATCTATTATAAGCACAGAAAACATTTAGTTGCTTATATAATTGTATCACTCCTCTGTTAAATAAGAAACAATTTTCATTAGAACATTTCAATTACGAACACATGGCAGAAATTAAAAGAGCTACAAGAAAACATGAGGTCTTATGCTATAAAGTGCTTCTGAGATACTAACCTAACTTAAAACTTCTATAAAGATATACTGAGAATTTATTGCCCATTATGGGAAACAATCCAATGCTGTCCTTTCAGCCATCTCTTAGAACCCAGCAGGGAACATTGAGTAGAATGACATTCATGATACATGCGGTTCCCCAGAGGCTGATGCAACCAGATGTACAGAGGAACTGTCTTAACAAAGGTTATAAGGATATCTTTGTTGCCTGGTTTGGACCTGAAGAAAAGTAGTCTTAAGCCTCCTAAGGTTAATATAACAACTATTAGCAACATACCTGTGCAATACTCCAAACTGTCTGACACAGCCTGTCCATTTTTATTTTGCACAGAATGTCCATGCTGATATTCATCTAAGCTATAAAAAGAAAATTATAGTGTGTATGTGTATATATATATTTATTTACCTTAAACCTAATTAACCTCAAACTCTATGCAGCAAAAGACAGACTTCTAGTGATAAATGATACGAGCTCGAGTGAATGAGCTGATTCCTCATTGTGAGAGTTGTACACAGCAGCTGGACACAACAAGTAAACACAATTTACTTGTGCTCAGTGAATCAGCTCAGCAGAGCTCAGGACTAGCCCTGGCTGATTCCTGGCTCTGGGAAACAGACGGGGAGGGTTTTACACTGGCAGCGGTGTCTGCTGCCCTCTACCGGCACCGGGCGGAAATACCACGTGTGACACGGCCAAACTCACAGGTGACCAACAGGGGACCGACAGGTGACCGACAGGTGACTCGATGGCAAAACCCGGTGCTCAGCATGCGGCTGCACTGCTCTGCCATCCCCTTCAGCACCCAGAAACACAGCATGGACGGAGCCATGCCACCACTCCGGAATCCAAAATGACAGAAATGCAAATCTCTATTTTCCTGTGAACATACTGTCCTGTTGTAATGATCAGTTTAATGAAGCAAACTACGTATTTGTTGACTGTCTTTTTTTAATCATGAAGTTTTGAATTAATGGTAAGAAACTATTCTTTATCCATCTAATAAATTACCTAGGATATTAAGCAGGAGAAAAACAAGAGGCACTCTGCAAGCAACATGGTAAAATAAGCTCTTAGGCCCATGTATTCCTTTCTTCTTTGATCCATTCCTCTTATTAAAATAAAACCCACTGTGATGTCTGAAAAAACTTAGGGAAAGGACTATCTTGATTATCTTGCATCACAAACAACTACAACAGGTAAGACTTTGTTAAGGTACTGTTAAAATTCCAGACCATCAAAGTAGTTAATAATAACGACAAGATACAGACAGTAAAAAAGGAATCAAAGATGAACATGCTGTTTACAGCATATTGTATTGATAATTAATTTCATAAGGATTTGCAGGTTTTAAAAATATTTTTTCTATTTCATACTAGGGTGTATCTTGAAATTTTCATGGCAACATTTCCTAACAAATGGAAAATATCTAAAATAGTATCTAGTGAAAAGATAAAAGGCAATGCACTATGGGTTTTGAGTATGAAAGTGTATTTTAAGAAATACACTCCCATCATGGATTTATCACCACTGAAGCGACCTCCTTGTGATGTCCAAATCTAGGCACAAAACAATCCTCACTTAAGCAGTACAACCTGTGAAATTACTGCCCACAAAATTAATTTTCACTTTTGAGATTTGGACCTGTCAAACACAAAATGAAACCCCAGCACAGTGTTAAGGAAGGCTTGCTCAGAAACCAACATGTCAAGTTAGATACACAACAACTTCTCATTAAAGCAGAGGGTTAAACCACCAAGTCATACTGCTGACAAGTAGATATTGTGTAAAGTGGATATCATGGATTTTTTTTCTTTTAAAATTGTCTAGATTTGGAAGTGAATAGGCTCTGATTTAAAGCACGTAGAGCCTCAGGAAAATATGAAGAAAACTTGTCATGATTTTTCCCTACTTCTTTCACAGATCTGTAGCTGAGATAATTTCTACCTGCCCAACACATTATTCCTCCAGGCCTGCTTTGTGCTGGATGCGTGGACAGCCTGACCTGAGCTAGACTTGTAAGGGAAACTACTTGTCTTTAATACATCCAGGTGCTTCTTTGTGAGTGAACCACTATGTCTGCAATGCACATGAGGCCACCCAAATCCTTCCACGTACTGCAATATGCTCCTGCTGTTGTACACCAAAACACCCACAGCCCATTTTACCCATGCCAGCTTTAGGAGAACTTGTGCCCTGCCAGATTTGCTGTTTCCAGCCTGCACTCTGCAGACCCCCTTTTCACAGATGTCCACTTGAAAAAATCCTTTCTTCACTATTTTCAGATACATTGATACTCAATTTGTCAGTAATTTTATTTTAAAGTATTGTCATCAAAAATAACATCAATCAAAATCTATGGCAGATCAGTATTTTCAGAAACTATTGGGAAAGTAAGCACATTCCATGCTTCACACCTATTTTCTAAGCATTGGGACTAAATGTAATAAATGAAATTAAGAAAAAAATTAGTTATGACTCACAGCTATGCCCAAACAATGCAAGGAAGTGAAGTGCCTCAAAGCAATACAAGAAAACATCCCACTCACTGATAAAACTGGTAAAACTTTTCTTATAGATTGGCTTGAAATGAACTGTTCTGACACCATTGTGATAAACACATCTACCACAGCAAGTAACAGAGAGACCAAAAAGCCTTCTATGAGAACTTGACAAGTCTACACAAATTGATTTTTAGTATCTACTAATTTGTCCCTGACAAGTTCTGATTTATGTGAAAAAGGGTTGTGAGGGAAACATCACATGCTGTGAAACTTTCGGTCATACAAACCTCAAGATGAATTTCCCTAAATTATAGAGTCCCCATTCCCATGCTGTCACATCCACAGGAAAGAACAAATATAAAAGGGTCTATGTGACAAAAAAATACAGAAGTGAAACTACAAGGACAGAAGCATGCAAACAAGTTCATTTCATGCAGTATGGAGTGGGAGCATGTAGTGCAGCAATTCCATGGTAACACGCTAAATTTACGAAGATTATAATTCTAAGAAAACTACTGAGCTTTTTTCACTTGCACATAAAAATAATCCTGTCTGAAATTCCTGATCTTTCCTCATTCACCATCACTTCATTCTCTACAAATTAAATTACTTTGGAGTATATTAAATGCTTAGAAGTACCATTATGTGGAAGATCTTTACTAGCAAGGATATAAATATCAACAATAATACTAAATTACCCATTTGCTTTGTTTCTGAAACCCTTAAAAATCAGGTAAGTTACCTCAGAAATGCAGGAACTGTAGCTGTCAATAAAAAACCTCAAAATAAGCTCTTACTGCTTAAAAACCCAAAAATGAAACTGCATGCTGAAAATAACATACAAAAAACTTGATGCAGAATAGTTTAAGTTAGAATATGTACTTTAAAACATAACTCTACTATTGGATTAAATGATCTTTGTGGGCCCCTTCCAACTCAGAATTTTCTCTGAAATATGTGACGTTTGTTAAAACTACTGTTGTTATTTCATCAATATATTATAGTATTTCAGTGAGAGCTGACATTCTGCTACATCTAAGGAACAGAAATCAATGCAATTTTAAAGTATGTCAGCTAACTTTCTATTTTTCTTTGGCAATTTGGAGAATTCAGCACAATTCTATAGGTAGTTACAGAAATACATGAGTTACCTTTTAATTATATAGAGTGAAACAGCTTTCCATAATCCAACACAGACTTTCTCCTCCTTTAGCTGGGGTTCTAGCACTAATGGCATAGAGTGGACACACAGGTAGCGAGGAGAGTAGCAGATTGAGAAAAGCAGAGAACAAAGTAAACATGCCTTAACTTCTGGCTTCACCTATAAGAAACGGGGAGAAGACATTCTTCCCATCCTCCCCCCACCCTGGAAAAAGCGGAACATTTCTCAGCAAGCAAAAGAAAACAAGATTCCTTACAGTCAAGGAAAATCTCCTGATTTTCCTATGGATTTGTACCACAAGTCCCTGCAAAGTCCTGCACCACATGCAGAACCTAAAGCCAGGTGATGTTTTTAATGAACCAGCTGCAAAGTTAGGTAATAACTTCTCCTAGAAAATGCAGTTTCTACCAAAAGGACCAGGAAACAACACATGGGTGAAAAGGCTGTTAAAAATTAGCTTCCAGTAAATGTATTTCAAGAAAATAGGCATGCTTGTAGGGGAGTAACACTGGCAGAATGGTCAAAAACTTTGTTGCCCTATTCCTAGCACTGTAATTCTTGGGTTTAGGGGGGAAAAGGAAGAGATGCTAAAAGTAAACCAAAAAGGCAACTGAGCCATATATGTAGTCATGACATAAATTCCAGATCACTGCCAAAATACACAAACATCCTAAATTACTTTCGACACCAAGGAGTTCAAACATTCAAGTTGCTCATGTTCTGTCTGGAACAAGCGACAAGAATTTATGGCCCTTAAAATGCTCAAAGGAAAGTAGCTTCTAGCCCCTGGTTAACAAATAAAAGCATTCAGTTTTCTTAATAATTTCACTTTTGTAGTTATTTCAGTAGGTTCCAGACTTGACAGGACTCTGGGTTTGAAACTCCTATGTGGACTTCAGAAAAAGCCCACCTTCTCTGGATCCAAGCTGAGTTATGTAACAACTGAATGCTGGGGAGTGAAAGGAGCAGGGGAGTGGCTTCCCAGGGACAACTATACTTACACCTCTGTAGCATCAAGAAAAATGTACAGCTCAGCCACCACCAGAAAATCCATTAATTACCATGATGAACCTCTGTTATTATATATTCCCTTAGTAGAAGTAGTAGCAATAGAAGATGCTTAATAACATGCCCAAAATTATGTTTCAGATATATTTAGAGTGAGTGCAGATGAGTGAATAGAAAACATGAAACTCTACCCTGATCTGTTCTTTCATTTTGCTTCCTTAGAGACTCCCAATCTGTAAAACTTTTACTTGGAGTATTTTTGTTTGATCACTGCAATTATTCAACACAATTAATTTCACATGACTTACCCAAGTTTTCTCCTTACAGTCCGCGTAAAATAGGGGTGAGATGATGCAGGACTAACAGATGTACCTCCCCTTAAAGTAGGAAATTCACCATTACTTTTCAGTATCTATTTAAATGGAAATTCACAAAGCAAAGAACTTTGATGTTTTTCTTTCAGGCAGAACTAAACTAAGACACTCAAATGCTGGAAGTTTTCATATGGAAAAGAATCCACTAAATCTGCTATAACACTGCCAAGACAGAACTTCTATTTACCAAGGTTTTCATAATACTAAATCTTCATTCAATGCTAATTATATTTTATTTCATTTCCCCTCAAAATATACTAAACATCCACTCTCTTCACACATTATGACTTATGAATGTGAAAAGTAAAGAAGAAAAATATACCCTTTATAGTATGAGAAATCCACTGCAAAAAAATCAGATGTGACTGGCCTGACTTTTGAAACTTTCCATCTGTCAATGTGTACACCAGGCTCTCAATAGTGAGTGTGGCTGTACTAGATTTTACACAAGTTGCAACAAAGAGCAGTGTTATACAAGCAGTTACTTTACTCCTGAATTTAACACAGCTGTATCAGACAAATTAAAAGTTATTTTGAGCCCTCAGATTAGCACATGACCACCATCTACTTTCCTTTCTGACAGCAAGTTACAGCTACAGGCACTACCCCATTGCCCAGAAATCAAAAATAAGGTGTGTTTGAAATTAAGGAACAGGTATACCTGATTCTGCATTTTCAGCCAAGATGTCTGATTTCCTCACATCACTGTAACTGTTGTTTGTTCCACAGCTATGTCACTAACTACATTTGGTTCAAGTATTAACTACTTTTATCTCAAATCCGTGAGCTTAATAAGAAAACAGTATAAATATTAATCAGAAGAGAGCACTGCATACCTACTTTAATTAATCCTTCATTAGCATGAACAGTGTAACTGTCATCACCTGATGCCAGGAAAAGTACATAATTACATTTCAAAGATTAAACTATATATGCTTTTAAAGCTCTCTTATTATTTTCTACAGGCTGGGCTCTGGCTTAATTTCTGAAAACAGTTTTTAGAAGATCCACCACATATTAATGAAGAGAGCTTACTGTTCTGCATCTCTTCTGAATCTGCGTGCTGTCTTTCGCTTGACTGAACTCCTTTTTGACAGCGGAGTTTGGTGCTCATGTTCCCCAGGAGTGCAGGGTGGCCCCAGAAAAGACTTAACTTCTTCATGTTTTCCCTTGTCAACACAGTCTTCTTTGGACACAGAAGAACTTCCATCAGACTGAGAGGTATCTTTCTGCAACAACAGTTAATTGTTTAAGAATTTCAATGCACTTAAAGCTACTTCTTCCAACTCAAAAACTTGCAAATTTCTGACAGCCACCTTACATCTAGCAGAAATTATATTCTAATCATATTAAAAAGGTAAATTCTGTCTAGAAGGCGACAAGTGAGCATGTTGCAGCAGTTGCCTCTCCCACACTCCAATTTACACGAGGTGATCAAACTAGTAACTTTGAAACAGTTACAAGTTTTACAGAGGACTGCCCAAACACTTTCAGAGAAGCACTGAATCATCACTTCTTAAAATTTTGCTCTCAAAAATCAGATTAAGAAACAATGTAATGAGATTCTGAACTCGTATGTAAAATTCTCCATTCTAACGACAATCAGAGATGCTTTGGCATTAACTGTCACACACCATACCTGGACCAGGTCCCCTCCTGGGGCTTCTTCAGCCGCATCGCTACAGCTGATGTATCTTATAGCACTAATTATTCCCTGAACAGCAATTCGCTTGTGTTCTCTGTAGTGCAGGTCTTCAATCTCTTTCCCTATTTCACCTATGGGTTTCAAAACTGATTCAACTGCAAAAAAGAAATTTCCAGAATCAAGTTTCAGAGTCATAGTCTCTGAACACAAGACTAAAGAGAAGATTTACTAAATATTAAATTGATTTAAACTTATGCTTTTAAAGAATTCTAAACTTTTTTATTATCCACATCACATGGAAAAAAATTAAAACAATAAATCTTTTTTGTGCATAAGCACAAATCTTTTTTGTGCATAAGTTAGTATGCATTGTCAGACACCATAATTTCTGTTTCAGGTGAAATTTCCAGTACAATGTAGCCTTCAGAATAACTATTTTTAATTTTGATGTAGCAGAATATTCAGAGTAAAACTTCTGGGTATATGTGTAGTTCACCACAGCTTCTACAATTCTCCTGCAGCTAGCAGTGCAATATTTTCTGTGAGGTGAGGATTTAGCCTATGAAACACTTAGTCACAAAAGGAAGTTTTCTTGGAGTAAGACTGACTGGAAAAGGCCACAAATCTAAAGATATTTCATATGCGATACCTTCATTGTTTTTACAGTATTTCAAAAAGCTATCAGGAGGTCGTGGAAAAGGGTAATAGCCACCAATGACAGTTTTCTTTATTTGATCAGTTTCACTTTGAGATTCCATCCACTGAATGAAGTTTTTCACTTTGGCATCCTTGGTGTATGGCTGGCCCTTGTGCCACCCTTTTAAGACAAAAATAATCAGGTATCAAAATCAAAGCAGGCAACTGACATTTGTTCTCATTTTGAAACTCCCCTGAACACTACCTAGAAAAAACAAATTAAGAAAATCTTGAGAGTACAAAAGATGTCTTTTGTCAAGAGTGTTTTACAAAATGAGTACCTTGAATTCCTTGACTACACTTGCATTTGACACTGAATGTCAGACAAACACTAAATAACAGAAAAAACCAAAACAACTAGCAAAAAAGCTCCTAGAATAGGAAAGCTGCAAGTGTTTTTTAATATTTTAAGTGGTAACCACAATTGCTACCCTATCAAAATATGAACAGCCTGAAAGAATTAGTAAACATGTGTCTTAACCTAGAAATACTTTTTATAGATAAATCCATTTTAATGCCTTACAAGAATGCCATTTGCCTTCTTGTCTTCTGCAGTGATGTTTCCTTATTACCTCATAGTCTGTACTAATTTACTGTGCTGTAAAATGAAAACACCCTTTCCAAAGAAACAACATGGGAACTACATAAAACTAGAAGTAGTTTAAGTTACCTTTAATGAATATTTGACTTTCATTTGAAGTTGTAAGGTAAACTGTCCTGGAAGGATTCTCAGTCATCACTCTCATCTGTGTGCACACCAAGTATGTCACTGGTGAAAAAAAAATTCATTTTTTTTTCCTGAATTCATTGATTTTAGAACAGCAAGATTGACGCACACTGGATTGATTTTATTAAGTCGTCTAAACAAGGCAATTTAGTTCTTGACCCTACAAATGTTTCACACAGGTTTTGAGTCTCCATTATAAATTACCATATGGACATGCAATTAAATTTTGAATTTAATTTCAGCATAGATATTACAACTGAAACATGAGATACTTCATCAGGTAGGATATCATTGAAACAAATAGTACAAATATTGGTACTAGATAGCTGTGTTTCTTAAGGATAAAAAGTATAAAATCATGAGAAATTATGGCATGCCACTGCAAAACTTCTAAACGGAGCTCAAACTTACTCTTTTGTTAGTATCTCAGTTAAACACTGGAATGTCATTCCTTCCCACTTCCCCAGAACACTCAAGATGAATGCAGCCATAATCTAAGCACGATTGTGCAGCTGGTGCTGCATCAAATGATAAAAAAATACATATCAACACCAACCAGTGTTATAAAAAGAATGAGTGCTTGGAGGAGAAGAGAAAGAAGGCAAGAAGAAATATTTAAAGCTCTTTTAAAATCCTTCATTAAGGATTCCCTAGTTTAAAATTTATTAGTCTTAGCTGATGTGTGATAACTAACACATCTGGGTGATGATTGCTGTTTGGGCAAAAAACACTGTTTCAAAGAAATGAAGTTTTTCCACTTTCACCTCTCTCTTCATTCAATCCTCTTAAATTATTCCTGTCTATAAAAAAAGCAGAAATTTACAGGTCAAGAGGAGCAAGAGATTTGACCAGCTGCTGCCTTTAATTGCCTCTGATGCAAGAGATGTTGCCCAGGTTCTTCATCACAAAAACATCTGAAATGAAGGAGATCAGAGCAGCCCCAGGCCCACCTGCCCATCTAATTGTTTATGCTAACAGACAGGCTGCAATTTGTAAGGGTTTCAAATATTTAAGCTATTTTTCATTCTTAAATTTTAATTTCTGATCCACTATCTTCTGCTCCAGGAGATAAATCGCAGCATTTTTTATTCAGTGGCAACTAATCTCATAATTAGAAATTCACAATGAACTAGAAAAACATTAAGAATAATTATTAGTATTATAGAGAGATGAATACTTGGATGAATACGCTCAAACACATCTGGCTGAGAAGTTGCAAACAATTCCAGTATGAACGGTTGGTCTGAGGTCCCATCAATGGCATGTGCCCAACGATACAGCCAGAAGTCTTCACTGTGTTCTAAATAAACAAATATTAAGAAAAATGTATAAGCATTTACTTAGAAATTTAGAAATTATTTGATAAGTTCTGAAAGTCATATTTATAGAAAAACCTCTTTTTCTGGCTCGCTCAGCCCTTCCTACAAATGTCACAAGACCAATAACATCACAGGAATGATTGTGCGGTAAGTCATCCAGCTCTGACCTAAAAGCAAAATAGAAGAAAGCTGGGTAAGCTTTCTCAGAAACTCTGCAAAAAGCATTTCCAATTAACATTCACTGTAAGGTAGTGTAATTTAAATTCCAGCTTGATAACCAACAAAATTCTATTTTACCTTGTGATAAACCTATATTTAACTTCAGGTAATCCCCACTCTGGTTTAACCATTTCTTCTGGAATAATACTTATTTCAGTAGGAGGATCCCGAACATTAAGGCAAATTTCTGACAAAGAAAAAAAAGTAACATTTATGGCATGAATACAAATTATCATCATCATCATCAACAACATTGTTATAATAATAATAATAACAACAACAACAACAACAACAACAACAACAACAAAAACAAAAGTATCAACAACCCATAAAGATTTACTGGGGTAAAGTTTCTTAAATATTCTGACTTTGTGAAATCATTCATCAATTTCTCTGAGTTCAGGTTTTCATCAAAATAAAATAAGAATTCAGGTACAACAAAGTAATTTTATCACCTGAGTAATGTTAAACTCTCCAACTGCCTACAAGAGCCAACTAGTACAATCCAGGCAGTATTTTAACAGGAACTAATCCAACCATTCTGATTAGATACAAAGTACTTTCTACACTAGCTTTGTTGTCAAATGCCAGTGAGGTCTGAAACTGATGTGCAGACAATGAAGTAAAACAGAACTTGTGCATGAGAATTTCCATATTTGATGCTATTTCAATAGGATAGAAATACACCATGGCCATGGAGGAAAACAAAAGGTCTTCCCATGCCTATTCTATAGCACCTGAACATTTTAATTTATTTCTCAGATTGTTTAGATGCTAAATTACAAACATGGTGGAGCACTCGGGCAAGCAAGGTGTTCTTCAACCAGATTAAAAAATACAGGAATAGTGGCTTCAGCTTCTAGAGTACACAAGGCAGTACTCTGTAGTCTCATAACAGGACAAATCTTGCTGGTATATAAAAGACAGATTCTGATTAAGTTTCTTGGGTTTGAGTGAGGGATTATTAAAAAAATGCACCCAGGGAAGAAATTAAGTAGATATAAATACTATATACAACTGTTTATGTAATTATATCTGGTGCCTCACCCTGGCAGTGCAACATTTGGAAGGTGTCCTACTTCAAGTCAGACCCTCTACTTAGGAATACTCTCTAGGCTTCTGCTTTCTAGAAATGCATTCAGAGAACTATGGTGGTTTTGCATATGGTCTTTTAGGACAGTATTGCCAAGAAATTTCCTGAAACAAAACTTTCCCATGCATCAAAAATTTCTCAATTGTTCCATTATTTTGAGATTAAATGAATGATGATTTTGAGATTAAATGAAAGTCATACACTCAGGTCCGGATTACACAAAGGCTGTCATCAGTGCCACACAAATCCACTGATGTGTGAAACTGAAATATGCACACTGCCTGGCAGGGGAATTCAAGGCATTGGTACTAAGTTCCAAAGGTTTTAGGCTGTGAAATGGCACCTCTCAGCAAGTCCAACAATGCTGCAACTGCAAACAGGGGCCAGCAATGCAGAGCTCACTGCATAGCAGTCTAGGGATGTGCCTGAAGCACAGCACCTTGCAGAACTCTCCATTTGGAAACCTTTTAATACTGGGGAATTGATAACTCTCCAGGTACACTGTACAATATTTGCAGGTGAGTGCTTCAAAGGTCATACTGGAAAGTTGGGATTTGATGGCATTACAAATTTAAAATAAATGAAGGAAAAAGTAATTGTTACTTTTGTGACTTAGTGTAATTGAAACCTGAAATATTGGTCCACATTGGGCATATACAGAGATACTTAGTGAGGTAATAATTTCACTTCATCTGAACAAAAAAAAAAGAAAAAAAACCCCTCATGCAATGGAAGTTGCACAAAATCCATCTTACAAATGCTCTAGAATTTTTTCTGGATATTCTGTTTTCTTGTGACTCTGTTCTTATATGACATATGGTCATACCCTCCATCCATGCATCATGTGATTATGTGAATTCATATTAAGAAAAAATTCTCAGCTTTGTGCAAAGAACTGAGATCCTGTACATACTTTTCTATGAACCAAAGATTTACAGTTTCTGCAGTTTATCTGTGCACCATGGTGCTCTCCAATGGAGTGACTTCTAGTTCTTGCATTACAGAGCAATTACCCTTTACAGCCCAGTGGCTGAGTTGGCCATTTTGACCTCTTTGTTACCATTCCTACCCCAATAATGCTTGTAAGAAATCAGGAGTGCAGAGTAAATAAGGCCATGAAAATGCAGAGATATTGGCCCATAGAGAAAGTCACCTCACATGGCATATTCTACTCTGTCCTCTTTGCATAGAAAGGTTTTGTGGCAATTATAATTGTTTTCAGGGTTGGCTTGTAGTTGTCATCACCTTCCCACACAAATTTCCATTCCTAGCTAAATGTTTCTATCTCCTGCCGAGCCATCACAAATACTTCAGACATTGAGATCTGGTTTAAATGCAAATATTTATCAGTCAGGGAAGATACTGCTTCTGGCAGTGAAAACATTGCTTCTTTTTGTGCACTGTAGCTAACTTTTTGTGCACTGTTTCCTAACTTCATTAGGAAACTGTCATTGTCAATAAGTGATACATACATCACCCTTCACCAACATGCATATTGTTCCAAGTTATTTGAATTTTCAGAATGTTGGCTGTCATTTTGTTCTAAGTATAAAAGCACAAAATGGGAAAGAGCTCATACAGAGTGAAGGAAGAGAGAAAACAACCCCAAAGTTGATCAAATCCAGTTTGAAAAGGCCATTACTGTTATATTGCAGGACTTGTATTTTTGTAGTATAGCTCCTTTGAGTATCTGCCACACTAAACAACTGGCAAGTAAGACAATGCTTTTTTACAGTCAAGGAATATTCTTCATACACACTCCCACAGTGATGCTCTTTCAGCACACAGAAGTCATCAATGCAACTTTTTATTCTGTGGAGCTGTGCAGATACTCTGGGCCTTGACAGCATAAAATCTAAAGTCAGATGAGGTGATAATGTCCTTCAATGACCTGGAAAAAGATGTGTGCAGTATACAAGTGATATGTGTGTTATTAAGCAGGAAGTAGAATCAGATTAAAAATCATTACTAGAGGCCTATCTTTATAATCTCCGTTCCTGATATCAGGGATTCTTTCTTTATTTTTTTATTTCTTAAATAAAGGGTTTAACTAATTGTGGCAGTAAACTCTGTAGACATGATTCAAAATAAACAGGGAAGAGCAAGAACCTGGATGCTCAGACACCTTTCAGAAGTACTAATTAAGGATTTATACTTTATCAATAAGTCTCAGCAATGGATCACTTTCTATTTTATTTCTATGGAGAACTACTTTGTACAACTGTATTTTATAGACTCAGAATAGGTTTCTGCAATACTTAACCAATTGTAGCAAATCTCTTCATCTGTGAATCCCCTGGGGTGGGGTGTGTTTTAAATGGGTAACTGGATTTGATGGCATACTTGGCAAGGAGCAGCACTGTGCCAACCTTCATACTGTGATACCATTCAGGACACAGAGAATTCCACAAAACCATTGACATCATGCCTGAGCCATCAGCAACTTCAAAGTAAGCCTGAAGAAAAAAAGAGACAATCTACAGTCATCTTATTTATTATCATTCTGCTAGGTATTTATTTGGGATAATGCACAAGTACTTGACTCATAAATGATTTCTCTGTTACAAATGGATATAGAAGATGTTCCACAACTTGTACTGAATACTAGAGTGGAAAGAATCCCCAGTTTTTAACCTGGGCAAATGCTGAATCAGAAACTGAGCAGATAACTAAGCAGATAAATACTAGAGTGGAGAAAATCCCCAATTTTTAACCTGGGCAAATGCTGAATCTGAAACTGAGCAGATGACTAAGCAGTTAAAAATATTTTTAAATTAACCCACCACACCTCCAGTCTCCTTTTCCAAGAAGTTCAACACAAAAATATCACAAGTTAAATGTATTAGAAAAATCATTAAGAATTTTGCAGTAAAATAATCTGTCTATCTGAAAGTCAACAGATGACAGAATCAGGGCCTAGAAATAATTTAAATATAGTGCCTCTTTTTTTTTTTGACAGGACATACTAAGTCCAATTTTCAAAAGCATAGAGACCAGAAATGTTTAGGCTGTTAAACTACTAACACCTCAGAGTATCCTTTTCTTCACAAAAAGCTCAAATGAACTACAGTAACTGAAATTCATCCACTAAAGTTTGTAAATATATGATCATAAAATTCAGCATTTCCTGCTCTAGAGAGCTCAACATTTTTGTAAAGGCAACATTTTCCATATAAAATAGCTACGAAATAACTTTATGTGCTTACTATATGGGAAAAATTATTTTCAAATATCCTACTGCAATCTGAGTGTTAACCTATGCATTTATCCCTCTTTACCTGATAAGGCATATCCATTTTTTTCTCTGGTTTTCCATAGTACTTTAGTCTAGATTTGTGCAGGATTCTCACAAGAAGTGGATGGAAATGCACTCTGCTTCTCCATGTCATTTCCAGATGACCAAGATTAGTCAGTTTGGAGACTAAAGTTAAGGGGAGGGGAAAAGAAAAAAACCAAAAAAGAGCATTCATGATTGAATATCTAAGTTTTCAGGAGTAAAGTGGCAAGATGTTACATGTATTTTATTAAGGTTTTTAACATTTAACAAGACTCATCTGCTGATATCATTCACCAATAAAACTCTGTTATGAACTATCTGCACACAGCATAGTTTTGCTCTTTCTTTTAATTGAGACACATTTTAAATGACACAGAAGAGCTGTCAGATGAGCAGAAGGGCTATTACAAAAACCACAGGTGTCAGCCTGCAAGGGCATCACACTCATGCAGAAGTGCTGTTGTACCTCTCTCCTCACCAGGCTTCATGGAATGGCCTGAGTCCCTCAACACTGACCACATTTTGGGTGGCTGCTTCAAAATGTGAGCATCCTGCCCCACAGACCAGACACAAGACTACTACTGCACCTAGTGTTTTTGACACCTCAGGAGACTGGGCACAAACACCACAGCTACATATTTCAGTCAATGATTGCAGAGTTTAAAAAACTCTCTCAAAGCAACAAAGAATCACAGAAGGGGTTGGGTTCCAAGGTTCTCGTTCTAATATTCTGCCATACGCTGTACCACACCAGGTTGCTCAGAGCCCCATCCAAGCTAGTCTTAAACGCTTCCAGGGGTGAAGTATCCACAAGTTGACAACTCTGGGATACCTGTGCCAGTGCCTCACCATCTTCCCAGGGAAGAGGTTTTTCCCACAGGAGCAGGTGAACTGTGACACAGGTGGCACATTCCTAGTGAGGCCAAACACAGCTGGAGGATATCAGGAAGCTCAGCCCAGCTGCACAAGCAATCACAGAATCAACCAGGTTGGAAAACACCCCTAAAATCATCGAGTCCAACCTATGACCAAACACCACCTTGTTAGCCAGGCCATGGCAACAAGTGCCACATCCAGCCTTGCCTTTAACACCTCTAGGGACGGTGACTCCATCACCTCCCTGGGCAGACTGTTCAAATGTTTATTTACCCTTTCTGTGAACAATTCTTCCTTATGTGCAAGCTAAACTTTCGCTTAAGACTATGCGCCCTTGCACTGCCGCTGGTTGCCTGGAAAAAGAGCCCGAGCCCAGCTGGCTGCACCCTGCAGTCAGATGACTGTAGAGAGCGAAAAGACCCCCTCAGCTCCCTCATGGGACTTGTGCTCCCGATCCTTCCCCAGCTCCACCGCCCCACAAACACGGCACCGCCCCCTCCCTCAGGGCGCCCCGCAGCGCCTCAGGGCGTCCCTGCCGCACCCCTACAGCCGCCTCCTCCGCGCTTACCGTCCACATCCACCTGCACCGGAGGCCTGTCCGGTACCCACACGTCTCCATAGGGATCCTCGTTGTTCCAGAGCGGCAGGTAGTGCCTATTGTCCCCGCGGAGGGGCTGGAGCGGGCGGTACCCGTCGGGCGGGGTGCCCGCGGCGGCGGTGCCGGTGCCCCCCTCCCGCTCCAGCCCCTCCAGGCAGAAGAAGCCGCGGTTCAGGCGCCTCTCGTCGTAGCGGTACGAGCAGCGCGTCAGGCGGAGGCGCGTGCCCGCCCGCAGGCGCGCGCGCTGCACCAGCCCGTTGAGGCGCGGCGCGAGGTGGCAGCGGTGCCAGCACGCGCCGTCCGCCAGCGTCAGGTCGTACCAGTACTGGCGGGGGGCGGCGGGCGGCGCCTGCGCCAGGTACCGCTCCACCGCCACCACCGTCACGGCCGGCGGCTCCGCGGGCGCCGCGCTCAGCTGCGAGGAGCCCTGCACCTTCTCGAACACCCTCTGCAGGCAGAAGACCCCGCCGCCGTCCGCCGAGGCCGCCGCCCGGCTCTCCTCGGCGCGTTCCGGGGTAGGGTCCTGCATGACAGCGCCCTGGCCGCCCCTCCCGGGCGAGAGCCGCGCTCCGGGGCGCTGCCGGGGCCGGCCGCGGCTTCCCGCTGTCATGGCTGAGCGCAGGGCGCCGCCCCCATGGCGCGCGCGCGCGGGGCGGGGCGGGCGGGCGCGCGCCTTTCAAACCTCCAACGGCCGGAGCCGGGGCGGGGACACGGGGACAGGGACGCGGACAGCGCCGGCTGGGGACTCGGACACGGCAGCCGGGGAGCGGCTGCGGTCGGGAGTAGGGACGGAGCTGAGGCCCGGGGAAGCGGTGGGAGAGGCGGCTGCGGGTGTTCCTCCGCCAGGCCGGGGCCGCGGCTGTTCCCGTGCTCGCTCGCCGGTGGCTGTGGCGCTGCCCGCCAGCTCGGGGCACAGGTGACCCCAGCGCCCCGTCGGAGGGACAGAGGCCTGAATCGGCGAGCATCGCCTCGGTCCCTGCCTCCCTGCAGCACCTGTTCCTGGTTCCACAGCACTCGCCATTGCTTCTTCCTTACCATCAGTGTGTTCCCAGCTGCGAGAGGCTTGTGCCTGCTTCTAATATTGTACTTGTCTTTTACATAGTTGCAGTGTGAGGGTAATTGTAATCATTTTGCCGTTGAAAACGTCTACTGGGTCTTGTTCTTGCTCTCATCTTCAGAAGAAATTCTTATTAGTGGTTCCTAAGTGTGTGAGATTTATATTGTTATTGATTCTTGTCCCACTGCAACTACCAACTTCTTTATCACACCATAGAATCGAAGAATGGTTTGGGTTGGAAGGGGCCTTAAACACCATCTGGTTCCAAATCCCCTGCCATTGGGACACTTTCATTGATCTCGTAAGTAGTCCTGTGAAAGCTTACTGAGATCAAGAACTTTGATATTTTATCAGTGCCTGTATTTTTTTCTAGTGGGGGAAACACCTCTTATGAGGAAAGGTGGAGGGAGTTGAGCCGATTGAAACCAGAGAATTACAAGACTGAGAGGGGATTTTATCAGTGCCCACAAATATCTGCAAAACAGGTATCAAGAGAATGGGAACAAGTGGTGCCCAGTGACAGGATAAGGGACAACAGACACAAACTAATAAACAAAGAATTCCATCCGAATAGGAGGAAAATTTTATTTTGAGGGCAGAAGCAGCTGCAATGTGCCTGGAGCTTGGGGCTTTCTGCTTTAAAAACCCTAACTCTAGGCGTAACCCTAACCCTGACCCTAGGCAGGTAAATCAGCTGGAACTGGAACAGGCTGCCCAGAGAGGTTGTGGAGTTTCCTCTGGAGATACTCAAAAGCTGTCTGGATGAGATCCTGCTCTGCATGGCCCTGCTTTAGCAGGGGGCTTGGACTTGACGTTCTCCAGAGATCCCTGCCCACCCCAGCCATTCCAGCAGGACAGAGTGAGGAGAGGGCTAAAAGAAAAGGCCAAGAAGAGTAGCAACTTCCAGTCTCTATAGTGTCACTGGTCCAGATAGTCTGGAAATCCAGAAGTGTGGCTGCAGCTGAGGCAGAGCTGGCTCAAGTGCTGGGCCAGAGCAGTTCCTCCAGCCTGAGCACAGCTACATCCTTGGTCTACTGCCTTTGTTACTGTGGAGCATTTGCCTTGGGGAAATTGGAAAACCTGTCACCTGAATCATTTAAAATAGACTGAAAAAACTAGACAAAGGGGTATAAAGCACAAGCTTTTACTGGCCTTTAGAATTCTCTAAGAATGATATGACACTATGGATTTTGTGATAATCACAGTGCATTCCTCACTGAGAAAGTTTAAAACATATCAGTCATTTGTGTTATGTTGAAGCTAAGTATTGGATAAAACTTCCACAGGGTGTCTTTCTTCCCCAGTAAACACATTACTTGTGTGAACTGATAAAATGGCATTTACAGTTTAAAAAAATGAACAAATGATCTTGCACAGGATGTGATTTCACATCACAAACAATGGATATCTATGGTGTACATTTTTTTTAGTTATTAAATAACCTGTGGGTATAATGAGGAAATCTGTGGACCACCCCCAGCTTATCTCCACTTTTGTCTGTGCTCATGATGGGATTTGCAGAAGAAACTTATTCATACACAGATTATTGTTACATGTGCATTTGTTGCCATTTTTATTGTGGGTCACTGGGGTTTCATTCATTGAAGCTGAAGCTTTTGTGGAGCATACATGCAGAGTACTGCTATCAGTCCCCATCAGTCCAACACTTTATACTGGATAAATCTGTATGCATTGCAGGTTCAGATACAAGATTGCTCCTTCTCTTAGGAACTTGCTCCTGCTGCTTTCTTTCTCACCAGCAGAGGTCCAGCCAACACACCAATTTCAAAACTGGAGCAAGGCTAAATCTCTTGCTGTCAGCATGTCAACAACAAGTTTTAAAAACTGGTTATGTCTGTGAGTTCATCTAGATGTGATTTCCCTACCATACCTGAACAGTGGGACTGATATGACTGGATTAGAAACTGGAAGTTGAGAAACACTCAGAGAATGAATCAGTAATGACTGGAGAGGAGCCATCAGCAGATGGCTGTACCACATCACAAGAACTGAGGGCTTTGTGTTATGCTGAGCCTGCTTCATCAGGATGTGTAAGCAGCTCATTGAAGACAATATGATTTTTATATGCCTACAACCAAGTGTGCTAAACAATACTTGTGTTCACCCCATGTCAATCAATAGTCTCAAATTCTCAGAGACAATTAGCAGTCAAATATCTTGGATTTTATATATAACACACCTTAAGAAAACAGTAGTTAGCCTTTACAGCAGTGACAGTGAGGAATAAGCTAATGCTGAATAGGAGGATGTTATTACATTCTGTTAAATATTACATTTAAAATACGTTGGAGAAAGGAAAGGCACAAAAGAATAAAAGGTAATGTTCTAGATTAAAAAAAAATAGCTGGTGTGCAAGATCATAAAGCTGATTGTAAAAGTTGTTCACCACAAAGTGTTTTGAGGACAAAAATAGAAAAGTTTTTCTGATGCATTTCACCATTATTTCCTAGGTGCTTTTGTTAAATCTTAGGAAATAACAGAAGTGGTTAAGTAATGCTAAAATAACATTTTGGGTGATTACCCAGCTGACATACCCTTGCCCTTTAATCAGCTCTCTGCACTTTGAAAGGCAGTTTAAGAAAGTGGCGGGTTATCAGCAGGAAAATTTGTTACACTTTTGGTGTGTGGAACTTTGACTCACTGCACTGGTTTTAAAATCTATAGAAGTCTTTCCTACAGAGTGCAGGTTTTCTTATGCTTCATTTAACTTAAATACAGCTGTTTAACCCTGGAACTGAACTTGTAACCCAGCTTTTATGGTGGTCTTTGGAGGAAAAAATGCCAGTGGCAATAAAGACTGTGTGAGCTTACCTGAGAAAAAGTGACTTGGGCTAACCTGGCACTCAGGCTGATGTGCACAAAAGCCAGTTCTTGTAGCATCAATGACTGCAAGCTGTCACTTTGCTGCAGTTCCACTGCCCTCATGCCACGGGGTGTTTGTGTGAAGAGAAGGGCAGACACACAGAAATGCAGTGAAGCTCATTAGCAGCACACTCAGCACAGCACTGGCTGTCACCCTCAGGTGCACTCTGTCCACTCTGAGCTCTCACACTGTCACTTGGACATCTTTATCCATACAAGGATATGTATTTGTTTTGTCCCTACAGGCAGATATGGATGTTTCCCTAAGAACGGTGACTTGATTTGGAAAACAATAACAAAGGTTTCTACAATTTTTACAAGAGCTGATGTCAATATAACAGAATCATTACAAGTGTGATACTAGTTTTGATTTTTCAGAGTATTTTTATTACTGTTTCAATTGTACAATTTCCACATTAGAGAATAATACATAGTGTACAGTATATAACTTGCATGGTTCCCAGGTTTTGAAGTCATGTGCCAAGCTTAAGGCTACAAAAGAGAGTTCACCATGCCTAAAATAAAAGCAGGCACATACACACAGTTCTACATTGCTGCAGCACAGCACAATCTTGTGTGGCAAATGCAACATTATGAGCATCACCTGTCATTAGGAGACTGCATGTACCAAAGGGTTAATGACATGGATCCTTAACATTCTGCCCCTGTAGCATTTTTTCATGTCAAAGTGACATCACTAGGAAAACACATTAAGCAGTTTAGTCCTTGGTTTTAAAAGTTAGTGAAAGGATACAGCTAGTGAAACACCTCACAAAATGAAATTACAAATGTGATATACATTTTGCATAGTTAAAATTATGTCTGGGTAACCTTGGTTACTGGATTTTTACATTTTTTTCATCTGGCCTTTGTACTTTTGCTTTGAGCTGAACAGTTATTCAAAATACTCCCTCATTCAGTACCCCCAGTCACTTCAGACACCTTTCCATTTCTTTGGCTGCCTTCTTTTCCTTAACATCTTTTAACCTTTTGTATTCCTCCTACAGCAATATGCTGTGCCAGACATCCACTCCCTTACCTTTGGCTACTTGTGTTTCTTTTCTTCAGCTTTTCCCTCCTCTTCAGTCACTTCCTCCTTCTTCTGTTACTCTTCTCAACATCTCTGAGCTCTTTCTCATCTTCAGCCTTTCTGACTATCTCTTGATAGAGGGACAATGCCACAGGTTTCTCCTTGTTGCATTCAGTTGCTGTTGCTATTTGCAATACCACTGCTAAATCCTTCAAAAGCATTAACCTCTAAGTGCCTCATGCTTTCCATAATTACACATAGAAAGTTTTTAATGTTTTTTTTTACAGTGAATAGAAGATGAAAATCCAACTCACTGCCTTGAATTGGAGCTAGAAAGAAGAAAGCTAACAGAGGGAAACAGAATGAATTATAATCCCAATGTAATAGTGCATATTCCCTCTCTTGAACTTGTGGTTGTTTGGGTTTTTTCTCTTTTAGCATAGAGTTAAACTTTTTCACAGTGTCAACGTATTGTCATTGTAATTTTCTGCTACAGTAAACTTAAGCTTGATCACATTTGCTTCTTTAATCTGTTCATATGACTTGTTATAAATTCCCACTGTTCTCTGCTAAATTCTTTTTAACTAGTCCCTAGCATCAGGAAAATATCAGCCTCCTACCTGTTGACACCAGAACAGGAGAGGGACAAATCCCATGCATCCTCCGTAGTGCAGAGGCTGCTGAGATAAGCACACTTTCAAAACATTACAGGGCAGCCTGGATCACTGATTACTTACAGCACGAGCAGCTCTGCAAGTTTTGCACACCTATTGTGTGCAAAAGGAAAGCTGCTCTTCCTTCACAGTCTCTTAGACTTTTAAGTCAAAAGCAAGTTGCTTATAAATTGATTGTCTCCAACTTACTTTTTGTCAGTAACTGTAACTTTCATCTCTGATTCTGCTATAGATTTGGACTTATTTGTTTTTGTTGGTGGCTTTTTTTCCCCCTGTTGTTTGTTTACTCTGTAAGTCCAATGCAACAAGCCCAAATGTTCAGCAGCACAGGGAGCCAAGCCAGGCTTTGCTTATTTGCCCTGGCAACAGGCAGGAACATTGCTACAACCAGACAGAGCTCCTGTTGTCACACAGCTCTGCTCAAGCAGTTTCCATTCAGGTTTCAAGTCTGCACAAGCTAATCACTCACATACATTAAGAACCACTTTGAGTATTTAAATGTATTTTTTTAGTATGGCTTCAGGCTTATTTTTCTGTTAGTTAAACATTTAAAAGGAAAATTCTTCATTAAAAAGCACTATACATTTTGAGATAAGCTAGTGCCTGTGAAAAGTGCTAGGTTAGTAACTTTGGAAAGTGCAGTCCTCCAGATAGCCAAAAACATAAGAGCAACAGTGCAGGCACCTCTGACCTGCCTGCAGCAGGGAGGTGCCAGCCCAGGGAACAGGGGGAAGGGTGATTAGCTCCTGCTTTGATTCCCTGCTGGGACAGCACAGGGACACAGTTCTGAGCACTTGTCAGTCACAGCATCACTGCCAGCACCCAGACTGACACACTGGACAGCAGAGCTGCCAGCTCCAACAACTCTATTTCTGCCTCTTATCAACACAGAACCTTGAGGTAGACAAACAGATATTCCAACACACTTTTCCTGCACCCTTCAGTATCAAATATTTCAAGTAAAAACACCTATTTTCAAGCACTGGAACTAGTGATTTCACTTTTGCCCACAGCATTATCCCTACTGTATCATGTCTGGAATGAGCTCTTTTGTATTACATTTGATGCTCTACATTTTCAAAGCACATCCAAAAATTAGCTACACAAGGATTACATTAAACCCTAAAATTGAATCATAGTATATGATTGTATATAGTGTGTACATATATATATATATGTATATATTATAACTCTATAGTTTTATGGCCAACTTATAAGCCCCTGAGAACAGAGTTTATGCAGAAACACTGTGGCACCAATAACACTAGAAGACGCAGCTTTATTTAGGTATAATTAGCATAGAAAGCACCTGGAATTATTTATATTTTCTATTTATAATAGATTAACTCTTTGGATATTTTCATAGCTATATTAAGAATACATTTGTTAATCTTAATATCTGTTGTGGAAAGATTATATTTACATACAAATACACAAAGACTTCATGTGAAAGAGCAAGAAGGAAGAAAAGAAAGTGCCTGCTCTTGTGCCCTTCTTTATATACATGGGTAGTGCCTTTAAATCAATTTATATAAGTGTGGGTCCCAGCTGTGAATGAAAGTTACAGGTTCTGTTTCATAATGCTTTATGCATCTATGATTTTGACTGAGTATTTAAACAGTTTTTACAAATACATCCTACAGTAACTGTGTCTATGGGCTCAGGCATCCAGCCCTGAGAGAAACACAAAGTCTGTCCCTCCCTGCATTGGTAGAAATCTCCCACCCGGGGCACATGTTCAGAATTAACTATTTTTACAACTCTGTACTGAAACACACCTGTCCACCCAGCACAGGGGATGATCCCTCAAGGTCCAGGGAGGGATCCCTCAAGCCTTCTGGTCTGGCTGGGACCCACCACAAACCCTTGTACTCCTTCCCTGTTGTAAGGCGTGGACAAGTCATTCCAGTTCATCTTGGTGACAGAAACAGCTTACTTAAACTGCAAAAGGATCCCAAACCCGATTCAAAATAGATTCCAACTGTGGTTTTGTATCTACCAACAGCTGTCACTGTCCATAAAAAGTGACTTCAGTTCAAGATACCAACATTACATCACCTGTGAAAGTGTAACTGCCCATTCTTCAGAGTACAGGAGCTTCTTATATTGGCTACATTCTTCACTAAAGTCTCCTAATACAATCTTTGTTTGCAACATACTTTGAAAGACAAACTAAACATGTTTGCAATACTTCAACAGGAAAATAGAATTCTTTCCAGACTGAAAGAATATGAATTTTAATAAGTCAATAATGACAACATTTTTGTAGGTAAGAAGTGCAAATTTGTGTATATTACCTCTGAGAATTTTACACTGTTACCTACAGGGAATTTTTCATTGTCTTCATTTTGATGTGCTTTACCAGTTGAATAGTACATTTTGACCAAGAGTCATAAAGTATATTTGACTGCTGCCTCCTGACTGTACAGATGCAAAGAACACCTTGAAAGGGAAAAAAAAGAAGAAAAAAAAGATGCTACTGTCAGTTTATATTTATGAAAATATTTTTACTCATATAAGAAAGGTGATAGAATGCCACAGTCCCAAACACAAGGATACACATATATCACAACTGAATTTTAATCCCATGAAAAACTTTTTAAAGTGAAACTGTACATGTGGTACAACTGCATTTTTTAAAATGTGGTATACTTCATTTTCTTTCCCTATTTGAAAATACATAGGAGAACATTTAAAAATAAATAATCTAAGGTTTTAGGATTTCAGTTTTCTAAATATGACAGTGGGACTAAAGATATTTCAGAGAACATTTACCAAAATTGCTATATGCAAAAAATCATACCTGATTATCCATACCCTGGTGTCTGCAATTAGGAGTGTTGGGGTTTTTTTCCACATCATGACTGCTCCAACTCCTGTAATTTCAGTAGCCCAGGAGAGGCAGTCCTGTAGCTGGGAATTTTCAGGGCTCACTCACTAACCCTCCCCACTACACCTGTGGTGCTGTGCCGTTCACAATGCCTGCATTTGTCTTCACTGATAGCAGTGAAGGCTGGGTGGAATAGAGAGTTCTAGCAGCTGGGGGTGGGAATGTGTGCAGCATCCCTAATGAATATCCATAATGGGTACTTTGTGGGACAGTGACTACACTGGCTTTGAAGAGGGAACTTATACCAAGGTAGGAAATAACCAGTAACAAAGTTACCAGAATTAACTGGTGTGTCGTAGTCAGCTATTACTCATTTTTGCTAAGTCACCACACTGTAGTCATCTCTGTACCTTGTCATTTCTTTCACATAGAAATTTTAGCTTCTGTGCTTTCTTGTGCATAAATACTCCTTCCAGATTTCCTGTTTCCACAGAGCGTAGTTCAATCGCTTTTTCTCCCCAGCCCATGACCTGATTGGACTGAAGGAGGTAAGCTAGAAGACAAAAAATAAAAAAAAGAAGAAGAAAGGTACTGTTTAACAGCTGAAAGACTGATTCTTGCCTCATTTACGTTAATTATGGATCTGATTAAGTTTGCACAAAAAAGCCTTAGGAATAGTAACTAAATTTCAGTTTGTCCTCTCAGACTTATTTTGAACTCTAGACATAAATCTTAACATCTACTGTATATCTTAGACTCACAAAAGCTTGGAGGAAAACTCTGAAGGGCATCTTGTTTAACCACTGCCCCTCCCCCTCCCCAAAGTGGGGCCAAAATAGACAAGGTTACTCAGGACCTTGTACAGATATGGTTTCATGGATATTTGACAACCTTTCCAAGACCCTGCTGCAATGCATCACTACTTTCAGGGCTGAACATCTCTTCCTAATATCTTGGTGCAACTTGTGCCCATCTTTGCCTCTCATCCTTAACTGTTTATATTCAAGAAAAGTCTTGACTGTCTTCTCTGTACCCACTGTACTCTGTTCCTATTAGGAAGCTGGGTTTGTATTTACTATGGAGGTCAGCTTAGTCTGAAACCTGAATACTTCAGAATCTGAGACCATGGCATGATTAATTTGGTGTCTTCTCATGCCTGGTTATATGGAATATTTCCAAAACCAAAAGAAGATATTCTAGCACTGTGGAAGCTTAGTACAATACTCCCATTAAATCTGGCAATAAGAAACTGGAATAGTGATGAAGGAGTTAAGACCACAGATTTCAAATTAGGCACAGTTTCAGTGAAAGCCCTCTGACTGGCACTTGTATGGGCTTCCAAGGTAAAATCACATTAGCTATGCTCTATTGGTAGTCAATGCTCAGAAATTGTTCTTCTTACTCAACTATCAACTGTTACTGCATTAGTCTGAGAATTCTGTTGCTCTAAAATGATGTAGAGGGAATGTGTGCACTGGACTGGCTTTTAGCTTCATTTGACAGTGTATATCTGCTCTACATTATTAGTGTGAGCAAGGTCTGCTTCTTAAAACCTTCCATGTTGATTTAGGTTTTTGTCTAAAAATTGAACTTTCAGTACAGACTGATACTAGAAACAGCAGCCTGCAATCCTGCTTGAGAAGGACAGCAGAAAATAAAGGCAACATGCCCACATGACTGTATATACTTCTAGCAGGGTTGATTTAACATTAACTTGGAATCCTTGCTTTATAATTGTTGTTAGAACAAATGTATGAAAATCATACCTCCTTGGAAACACATATGGTTTGGTTACAGTGTTGTGATTTTAGTTTCCTCAGAGTCTATAAATTTCCCCTAAATCTGTTCAGAAGACTTTCAGTTATTCTTTGTGCACACTGAAGGCTTCCCTGCCACTAGTGCTGAGAGCAAGATAATTCTTTCCCAATATTCCAGTCATGAGTAAAGAAGAAGAAATGAACCTGTTTTAAAAGCAAAGCAGTAGTGAGTAACCAAGGGTGAGTGGCAAAAGAGGAGGAGTATTTTCTAAAACTCAAAACCATGAAATGAATATATTTTACAATCTTTTCTTTATGCTTCAGGCTGTACAACAGGGCACCATTGCTGCAGGCTGTGAAGAAAGTGTCATTAACATTTCTGAACAGTGCAGCAGCAGCAGCATGAGCCCAGGGCAGCACCCATGCAGTCTACAGGATCTGAAAAGTAAGCCCAGACCACACATAAAGTGAAGGACATCAAAATTATACAAGACTCAAACTTTTGCTATTTTTTGTACCAACTGACATCACATTAACCTTTTCAAAGTTTGCTTTTGAACACAATGGAGACAGAGGCAGCCTGTGGTTCTGGGGGTGGGAAGCAAGGCAGGTGCATGTGTATAAACAGCATGAAACTGTTCTGCGGCTACTCTGTTTAGTATAGGTCGTATAGGTCTTGCAACAAAGAACTAATAAGTCTCCTGATCTTTTCCACTAAATGAAAACTAAACTCCAGCTGCCACTATGCCGTGTCTGTATCTGTGCCTTTGGCAGATTTCAGTTTGATAGCTTCCTTGCAGCTCCCAGGAACCACTTCATTAGTGTCTGCTGCAACCTCTAGGTCATCTGCTGGGCCACTTCTGCTGTGTTCTGAAGAGATCTGACCTCCAGGCAGTATTCAAAAAAAGAACAGAATAAACCAGATACACCAAGTTCAGCCCTGATGCTCTGCTGTCTGGCCAATATACCCAGAACCCAGCAACTGACAATGGCAGGTTTAAGTACAAGTAGCAAAAAATTTCAGTTTTGTAGCAGAATCAAAAAATTCTTTCCCAAATTTCTTCTGTGAAACAGCATGCAAACAAAACGGCCTCATTACACCATTTGCACAGTTGTCCAATAATAAAGACTTATCTATACATGGAGATTAATGTGAAGGATAGCAGGCTATCAATTCAGAGGTCAGTACTGAGTCATGATAATCCTCCCATGTGGGAGCTCTTAGAGGTGTTTCATGTGAAATGAACTGAGAGCAGATACTCAGAGTTGTCTTATTTTGGAACAATAGCTCCTATACCTTGGGAATAGTTACTTTGAGTCCACTTTCCACTGCAGTTTTAGATAAAAATATCCTATGCTTCCAGCTGGGATGCTGCAGAGCATTGAGGCAGTAATTTAACCACCTTTTGGTTACACTCTCTGTTTCTCTACAGAATAGGCTTCTAAACTGTACAGGGAAAAGGAAATAAAGACTTTTACTAGTTCCTCTGGGAATATCCAGATTTGTGTCAACCCTTCATGGCTACATACTATAAATAATTCATTACTCACATGAACAGGCAAGAGTGCTCCCAAATCTTATTAACCTGATGTTTCTTAATACCTTTTTGAAACCTGTTTCACAGAAAATGTTACAGCTATATTTATATTTAGCCTACATATGTTTACATTTTTCAGATTAAACATAGAATACTTCTACAGGTTTTTAATTTCCCATGGGATTTGAGCTTCCTCTCTCTGATTTCTTATTAACAGATTGGTCACAGAGGACCCAGTTTAAGACTATGAGTAAGATATATTTAGATTCTCTGCCCTAAATCCACCGATTATAATACAAACTTTTTAATTTTATCTGTCAAAATACTCTTACCAACTACAAATATTTCTTTCAAAATACGTGTTTAAAGAAATCAAGAAATGAGCAAAGGATGACTAGAGAGCACCCTGAGGGTAACACAAGACCCTTCTGTGTCTGCAACAGAGAGTGAAAATTAAGATATGCTCATACAGACTTAAGGAGGTTTGAAATGGGCATAGAAATTCCAGGAAAACAGGATTTTTTAAGAAACTGTCAAGTTGCCCCTAAGCTGGGCCATTCAAATAACAGTTATTCACACTTCTCTTATAATGTTTTTGTCTGCAGCCAAGGATATCAAAGGATTAATAAAATTTATAGGAATTAGGGGTAAAATTATTAAAATAACAGTTAACAGAGGTCTTATCTGAAGTTTGAGTTGTGTATTTAGAGGTTAGGTTAATTTTTAGTGGAAGTATCATTTCAATCTCAAGTCAGATTTGGTTTGAACCACATCCCAAAGATGGGCTTTCCCTAAAACTACTCAGGTAGAAGTGAAAGGAAAAAGGTGAACATCCTTGATTTTTCACTGTGCTATCCGGTTTCCTCCAAGCTAATAACAGGCTTCTGTGCAGTCTAATTGTCTTGGGCCTTGTTTTGTTGGAATGTTTGTTTTAAAATAAAGAACAGGAGTGAGACAGAAATTAGCAAGTAATAAACTCAAAAATCTGCCTATGTTGTGCTTCATTTTCCCCACTGTTAGCCTGAAGCCCTATGGGAAAGGTGAAACAAACAGCTGTCCTGGCTGCAGTACAAGCAGAATCTCCTCCTACACAGCCAACTGCAAGCATGGGGAGATTAAGAATCTATCACAAATACCCTGGGCTGGCAGCCCTGTGAATTTAAAGTGCCAAAATGAAGGGGCCATTTGACAGCAGTTACAGATCTCTTCAGTAACTGACCCCTCAGTAGCTGTGAATTTCTACATAAAACGCTGTGAGCTATGAACAACCAAAACACTTCTTCCCCTCTGTAATTCACATCATTCTCCCTGTGGAAACTGGTGGTAAGCTGCATCCTCAGTGAAGTCTGTCTGTATAGTCAATGTGTGATGCAATAAACAGTGTGACAAGAATACAGATTGTGTCCAAATGGGAAGCCCCTATTGCAATCATTGGCTGTGTTAACACAAACACCCATAAATCTGTTTACTCTTTTACACATCTGGTTTGCTCAGAAGCTGCTTTATGTGCCATACAACCATTTTTACAGAGACACAAACCTCATAAAGAAGTCAGGCTTCGTGCAGCAGCATCTTATATTTAATAGAGAGCTATTTTTCATACATACCTACAGATGCTGGCATTTCTCCCCACTGTAGAACAGTCTCCTTTGTGAAATGCCCATATATATCAATGTAGATGCCTTCATCTTCGTAGGTGAGCAGGAGCTCCATGCCACTGGTGTTTGGGAGGATGATAATGGCATGGGGGCGGATCGTCCCCTGGATCTGGAATCATATTTTACTGAGATTTATATCAGAACACAGACTGCAATTTCAGTGATGACATCATTCTAACTAGCTTGGCAGAGCAATAAAAAGAACTAGCTCATGGCTCATGGAAAGTGAAAGAAATGCCTGTTCTCAGAGGCTGTATAGTTTGCTAGTAAGCCTCTGAAACAGACTTTCTCTCCTTCTCCCCCCTTTGAATATGACAGCAGGTTTGCAAATAAATCAGTGTTCAATAGTTCACATTAAATTTACCAGTGTTAATTGGTTTCAAGAAGCCATGGAGCCATTGAGACACAATAATATTTACTTAGTCCCTCACAAAATACTTGGATTATATAAATAGGAGAAAGGTGAAATAAATTTGAATTCACAACTTTTTCAGAAGATGAAGGACAGAAACTTCCACATTCCAGGAGATCAGTGCTTTCACTTTCCATGATACTTCCCTTTCCCCACTCACAAGGTAAAAACCTGCAAATTTAATTGTATTTATCTTGCTGTAAAAAGTTCCCTGGACCTTTTCACTCTGTCTTTCCCTTCCCAGATCCTTTACTACAAATAGCTGCCCATTTGACTGCTGTTGGGCACACCTCTGCCTGCCACAGGAACAGTGCATTTCACACACACGAATCTCTCCCAGAAGCCAACATATCCCAAGCAAAACAACCCAAAACTAAAGGTGAAGTATACAACCATGAAGGTGGGGTTTTATGAAAGCATTTTTGAAAAAAAAAGAGGACAGCCTTAAAAAAACAAAGCACTTCCTTGTTTAAAGCGCTACTCAGAATAGGATGTTACATAGTAAATTAAATCACCAAAATTATTATTTTTATAGGAAGCATATGACTGGAGCTTTACATCATTCTCACAAGCCAGCCACACACAGGTCTTTTTTTTTTTTCCCCTCAAGCACAGACATTTATGCACACTGTAAGGGCACAACGAACAGTAAAGAAGCACTGAAGCTGTACTTGCCCAACTGAATACACTCAGGCCACCCACTTGACTCCGTGCCTCCGCAAGAACTATCCGTAACACTAGAACGGGGATCCAGAGCCGCAGAGCAATTTTAATGCGCCGCCTTGGGACCCGCATGAGCGACCGCAGCAGGTAAGAGATGCAGAAAGAGCTGGGCAACCAGGAAAAGAGGCTACCAGAAAGCAAGAGTATCTCAAGTCAGCCTGTTACAGTCTGGGCTATTGCCACCACAAAGCTCCTGGAGGTAAGTATCCGGTTCTAGCTCTTTTGAAATAATAGAGTATCAAAAAAGATAGAGCTGCTGTAGCAGCTGATTTATTTCAGGTCTAAGACTCTGAAAGGAAAATATATTTTTAGTCCGTGCTAACTTGTGGCTGAAGAGCTCACACAAATGCAGTCAGTCTCAGGTGCCCCACATATTCAGGGCAGTCACCTGGGAAATCTCTCTCATCAGGTACCTAATTGTATTTTCAGCCAGTTGAAAAAGTAAAGCCTCTAAGAAAGTTCACTTTTTTCTTTGCCTTTCTTCTCTTGGGCAATTATGCTAATGATCCTTTTGACAAGTCACTGCTCACCTTGCTCAGCAACCCACTTCCAGAAAGGCACGTGGGTACCACGCTTCAATTTACAAACTGATGGGAATTCATCATAGCTGACTAGTTAACAAAGGTACTGTCAGATTAAATAAATCCTCTAACAAGACAAATACTAAGTACCTTAAAAAACGAACACAGAAATAAACAGTACAAGCCTTTAGCAGGTGATTCAACAGTTAGAACAGCTAGAAGTCATTTTTCAATTAAGAGCAGCCTATAAATCTAACAGCCAATGTTACACACTGTGTCCATCAGGAACACAGGTCTGACAGAACATGGAGGCTGTGGCTTGCAGGGGCAGCAGAGTGATCAAGTGGCTTGCACAGGAGGAATGGGGTTTCATTTGGGTTGAAAATGAGGGGCTGAGAGTGGAGAAAAGTTAAAAATAGATGGATTCACAGCACAGGCTGCAACATGCAGATCTAGGATGAGATTTCTTCAGACCTCCCAAGCATAACTTTGGGACACATGGTCTGGGGATGCAAGGAGGCCATGGCACCCCCAGCCCCTGTGGAGCACTGTTGACTTCAGGGAGGGTTCAAGTGTGCACAGAAGTTTCTCTGCCAGGGGCCTCCCATCAGATTGGAGCCAGTCTGGAACCTGCCAGTTTGCTGAACCTAAGCCCCCAAGATTCTCTGGCTTTTGGGACTCACAGCTTTGAAAAAAATAGCTAAAAAACAGGCACACAAACAAAACTCCAAAATAATTAACACCATAGCATAGACTTCATATTGGACAGCCCCATGCCAGCCATTCACTTCTGCAGGGCAATTTGCTGTTATCTGAGCTGAAGCAGGAATTTAGTGCTCTCCATCGCCTCAAACAGAAACACAATGCAAGATGTACACATACCCCTGATATCAACATCTTCATGCTAACTTACTGACAATCTAATGAGAAAGTCCCAAGGATAATGTAAAACTTTTTCTGAATTTACAGAGTGGTTTCATGGGCAACTGAATGGCAAGAAGATCAGCAAATTTATTTAGTCTGAACTTGGTTTCTGCTGTCTGCACAGTGGCAGATTGTAAAAGTTACCTAAATTCATGTAGATATTATTGTGTCTTTGTTTAAGTCCTAAATTTCCAGGATAAATCAATTAAAAATAGCACTGTCCATACAATAGGCTTTATGACATTAAACCACTAAAATTGATATTCTAAATGCAATAAAAGCATTTAAACAGGACTTCAGTGTTATAAAACTATGTGAAAAGTGGTTTGCATTAGCTGCCACTAGTCATTCTTTTGAAAAATAGCACAACTCTTAACCTGATCATTATCAATACACAACCCAAAGAACAAAGGCATTAATGTAGTTTTTTGGATTCTCTTACGTGTGTTGGAAGGTACAAGTCATACACAGATCCAGAGTCCACATCAATGGCATGAAATCCCACTACTGAGCCATATATGACCTTTAGTCTTTGCCCATTTTCAACAGTCAGGTCAACTGACAGTGGTTTGTGATGAAGTGAGGTAAAGGACTGGAAAAAAGAAAAATGCAGTATGTAGCACAATAAAACTGTTGGTTTGCAGAACTACATTTAGGATCCTACAAATTCTCAAAACTCAGAAGTTAGACAGCTATTTTGGTAAAATAGTAGGTTACATTTAAGGACCTAAGTATCCATCATCCACTGAGTTGCATGGACAGTTGGATAATTCATTTGTGGTTTGAAAAAGAAATCAAGATTCTAGAAATGGACTAGGCAAAAAGTAGGCTGACTACCACTGTGTTTAATTTCATCCCCTTTTGAGGGAAATCAACATCAACTTTGTCAATTCAAATGCACATTTTGGCACAGCACCTGCTGAGTTTGGCTGGGGTAGAGAGAAACAAGTTATTCACATCTAACACTCATGACTGTGACAGTTTCATGTTTGCCATCTCCAGAGTACATCAAAGGCACTACATTTTCTTCAAAAGAATACTCAGTTTATCTTTAGCTAGAATAAATGTTATACAAAACAACAAAAACAAAAGCAGAGCACAGATGAGAGACAGTGAGAGACAGTGACACATCTGAACCAAAGTGATGTTTCACTTACCTTAAAAGCCATGAATTTGTGATAAGGCTTTGGAGCCCAAGCATAAACCTCCACTGAGTTTTTCAAAGCAATTACAAGGAATTTGATTCTCTCATATCTTACTGTAATACAAGAAGAACAATTCCTTAGGTACCAGACAGATGCTTAAATCAAAGACCATCTCATCACATGAAATAATTTCAATGGATGACTTGTAGAGGTAGACATTAATCCAGCATGGGAGACTAATGCATTCTGGACATCAATGTTTAATATCACCAGTGACAACACCTTGACTGGAAACCTACACTTCATTTATTTTCAGCAAAGCCAAATGACTGTTACCAACATTTATATCTTCCTTTTCATATAGTGATGAAAAAAAATCTCACTATTCAGAGAAAAAGGTCTTGACCCTACAGCTAAACCAACCTCTTGATTTTTTAAGTATGAACACACTCCACCACTACTGGTTATGAATAAACTACTGTTGGAGGACTGGTGGTTGTTGGCTGAACAATTTTGTCAGACTTGGCAGGATGAATTTTCATGTCACTGCTCATCTGTGGGTTAAATCCCCAGGTGCTGTGTGGGTGAAGGACTCCCATCTTTCTGAGATGAGTAAGCATTTAAGAGATGAGCAATTTCTCCAAGCCAATTAAGGTCACGCTGGGCCCATTGAGAATAAATGAAGAATCATGCACTGAAAATAAAGATTTCTTTGTGCATTGTGTTTTCACAATGGAAAACAGGATTCTATCTCACATAGGCAGAGAACAAGAAAACTCAGCAAACTCCACCAAAATGCAGAACAGTAATTTTTTTTTCTTTTCTACCTGGAAAAATAGCTGTACAACCAAAGGTCAAGATACAAGAAGATTCTCCAAGAGAAAAACAGCAGCAGCTGTGCTGTCAAAAACGCAGGAGTGGCTTGTCATATGTAAACACAGAAGCTCCTAGCAAATGTTTGCCTAATTTTAGGATAAGTATTTTGTCGTTGTGTTTTTTAAAAATGCACCAAACCCGAGGATGAGCAACTGAAGCGGAATATGTGGGTGCTTAGCTGTAATCACAGTTAAACTAACAACACACATCTGTTTCATATTCTTCCTTGAGTTTAACCCCTGCCACTTCTAAAGCCAAAATGCAAAACCGTCAAGCAAAATATTAATGAGAAGCAGCCACTTCACATTTCCTGCACTCCTCTGTATCATGACTTTGACTTCGAAGGAAGTGCCACTTTCACACCATCCTTCACCAAAGCAAAATGTGCCATATATCTACCCCCACAGTTAAATGACAGAAATTATCACAATCCTCACATTAACTTTGAAGAAAGCTGCCTGAGAGCCCAAGAAAAGTGAGATGGTACCATTTCCAGGGTGTTTAAACAAAGGTATATTTGGGTCTTTTATGAGAGAAAGGGATGAGCTGATCTACCTAAGGTCATCCTACAAATATTCACTAGGACTTGAACTAGGTCCAACTTCTTAGCAGTTACCCAGGGCCAAGAGGGAAGCTGAGGAGGTGGAAAACACCAGTTCAATTAAAACCTTAAGTAACTACAGAAAAACGGAACCACTGACTGAGTACAGACCATGGCTGGCACTCCCTCCTTCCAGCCATTACAGGGAACAGCCATAACATCATCTGTAACTAATTGCTGCAAGAAGAGATGCTGCTGAAATGACAGGGAGCAAGGCACCTGCCATGTACAACAGGGAGTCTTGAAAGAACTCATGAGATATTCACCCAATACAATCCTGAAACAAAGCTGAAGAACACTGCTGTCACAAGATGCAAAAGGAGGATGATTATGCATCTCTCTAAGGAAAAACCAGGAAATCCTTACCGACTTTGTAGTGCACACAGCCTTCCAGGTCACCGACAGACACCCAGCCTTGCCTCTTCTCCACCTCAGGATCATTGCGCAAAATTTTATTTCTCAACCATGACAAGTAATAAACCCTCAACTTATTCTTCTTCCCTGGGATTTGCAAGAGGAGACAGAACACTTTAACTCCCTGAAGTAGAAACTCTCCCCCGACTTACAAAAAGCTAGAGTTTTGTGATCTTGAGTACAGCAGGTCTGTGTGCCTTGCCAGGGTGAGAGAACATAGCAAGGGCATGAAAGGAGTGATGGGGACACACAGGGGGAACTGGCACAGGAGCAATTCTATGGCACTGGGCACATGTGCACTTGTGACTCAAACTTCATGTAAGATTTTCACACCTGACTAAAATTCCTCCCTCGGGCCAAAGAACAGGTTTCTACAGACACAGGTGTTATCAGAAACCATTACACTAACTGTTTATCCTGGAACACAGGCATGTCCTACAATGGCCACTTTGAATAAGCTATTGATGCAGTTCCAATTAACTGTCAACTTTCATTCAAAGCAGCTATTTTTCTTCTGGATGCCTTTACACTTGAGAATTATTTTGTCATCCTTCATCTCAATCACTCTTTTTGTTGTATTAATTCATAAGCAGCCTATGGTCAACAGCACTCTGGGACCACAGAGATTACTCTGAAGAGAGGGATTATGTCATGTCCCAGTAACAACAGGACCTGGCAGTATGGGACAACCAGCTGTTGGCACTGCCCACCATGATCAGTCTGAATTGGAGACAAGCTGCTACTCCTTGTTGGACCCCCACCTCTGACCTCGGTATGTATTGTGCATCCTTTGAGGCCACTCTCAGCCATGGGAAATAAGGCCAGAGTCCAAACTGTTTCCTGGCAGAGGTTGAAAACCTCCACTTAATGTTATTGATGCTTACAAAATACAGATCCCTCTCATGTTACTGCTCATACCTCTTGATGAACACAGGATGAGGTTATATCATGATAAAGTTAATAGAACTGCACTTAGATAGATGCTCATACATCACAGAAACCAGAGAAGTGACAAACTACAGCTTGCAGAGAATCAGCCCATTTAAGGAATATGAAATACTCTGTACTTCCCACAAACCATTTTACACATTAACCAGGCAATGAATTGTCCCAAAGCCTTTCTGGAATGGGAGTGTAAATGTTAAAAATTCAGCAGAGTTTTCCTATTAACAAGAATAACTGTCCTGTGATTTTCTGAAAGAGGAAATTCCTCAACCTAGTTTATAACCTAATTCTTCTTTTTAATTGCCTCCAACCCCAACGTGGGTCAGATACTTTTAGCTACTGAACCAACCTGATATAGTAATTAGCACATTGAGTCCTTCCAGAACATCCATTTGCTGGAACCGTCTCCTCGTAATCAGCGTATAAACTCTTCCTTGCCCACTTCTGTCCAGCAGCCACAATCCATTCTCTGTTCCCACCAATAAATTCACCCCTGTCGATACATGAAAAAAAAATACTGCGTAAGTCACCTAATGATTCAGAGGTCAGCAAGTGTTCATTGTTTTGAGAACCAATTTTTATTTAATCTTGCTTAATGGAACCTGATAATTTCTCTGTTGCTCTGTGGATGACTTTCCAGAAATAAAAAGAACTCACTATTAGAATTTTTACTCAGCAGAACAGCTGTATACCTATGGAACTTGAAGGATTAGTAGCTCTGCTGAAGTCCATGTTGATTTAAACAAAAAGGAAAATATTCTGTGAACATGAACGTCTCAAGCGACCTTGGAAAGTACCTATGACCAGTGCAAAAATCCCAGTCCAGCACCATTATAGTAGTGACAAAGGAGAGCCAACTAAGAGTTCCAAGAGTCCCTACTGACCACAATAAAAATAAAAATAAAAATAAAAACAACAAAAAATCCCCCCAAATTCTCTTTTTCCAAATACAACATGCAAATAATGGGGACACGAAACTTGTGGGAGAAAGCACTGTGTTACAAGGAGGTGCAGGGTTTGTTTGAAAACAGTCTCTGGTTTGGAAAATGCCTTCAAATGCCAAACTAAGGAGTGAATCCATCTAAAATCCAACTGCTGCTAAGGAAGACAAGGCTCTATTGGGTTGCTGACATCAGAGAATGTCAGAAATTGTGTTTGGCTGGAATGACATCTATGTTTCTAATCAGCAGATTCTAAAGACACAATATAAGGTATCCTGCTGTAACAAGCACTCTCCTCCAGTGGCAATGCTCTGAGAAGTACCTGGTGTTCTTCAGCCTCAATGCACATTTAATTACACACCTTACTACACAGCTCTATTCTTAATTTAAAATTTTGAATTCCTACGAACCCACATTATGCAAAATCTGTGAAGCTACAAACTGCAAATCTACATTTGCTTTGGATAAGATTCCATCTACTTCATTCACTTGCCATTCCAGGCTCAGAAAGCGAGGAGAAAAAGGCTGGGTGAGTCCCATAGAATACATCTGTTCTACTGAAGCAGAAAGATAGTTAAAACAACTCAAGAGTTTGGGTAATGTATGACTGGGACAAGGTCTACAGCTGCTGAGGGTGACCTGATCCTGTATCTTGGTTTTACACCATGTGAAGCTGACCCTGTAAAAAGCATGTAAGTTTAAACAATGGTTCAGTGGTGTTCCATAACAGAATAAGCAGTGAGAGCAGGAACTAAGCAAGACAAGCCTTTGGAAAGACCTGACCGGCTTTGGATCCTTGGAATACCTAACACATGTGACCGCAAAAGGCTTCATGTTTGGATTATTGCCCCTGGGTCAGGGCTCTGTGATCAGCTGTACCCGTGTGCAGCTCAGATGAGTCTCATGAGCCACAAAAGCTGCTGAAACATTTGCAACTTTTGGCTTTCCCAAGAGCATGGCTTCAACTAGGTGCTTAATCAAAACCTTTTCTAATTCTGATGCACAAAGTCCTTTGCAACTGTATTTCATGTGTTTGCCATCTCATCCCTGGGAAGGCAGGGCCATGTAAGTGACACAGGTATCAGCTCAGGGATCCACTCCAGCACTCTCTGCCGAGAGAGTGGCAATACAACTGTGAAATCTGCCTAGCAGACACTGCCAGCCACTCCTGCTGTGCCTTCCCTCCACACACCTGCCCAAGGACTCCAGCTTACCCCACAGAGCAGCACACAGGACCTCAGAGTTGAATTTCTTCTTGTATTTACGGATTTCTGGGCTGTCACTTTGTGGGCGGATATTGGTTGGATTGACATTGACAACAGAGCCCTTCCTTGCATTTTCCCTCCTGACAGGCTCAGGTTTGGCACTAGATGCTGGAATGAAAGACACACACAGCTGTGGAAAATGTGTTTGGTTACAGCTCATATCTGAACTACCTTTTTCATGGCAGAACAAAAGAAATCCCAGAGGGGTGAGAAAACACCCTGAGAGCTTTGTATAGCCAAAAAAAATCTGGAAAATTCCTCAGGCATTCCTGAGAAAGCATGGTGGTAACACAGCAGCAGAGCACAGCAAACCACATCTGAAAGAAGGGCTGAAGCAGTACAATGAAAATTCACAGTAATGAGAAGTTCCAGTTTCAGGAGACTGCTCAGAGTTTTCACTTCCAAGCAATAAGCCCTTGCCAAAAAAAAAAACCAACCCCCAAAAAAAACCCACCAAAAAGCAATCCAGGAGGAACATTTTAATGCAAAGGCAAAACATACTCACGAGAACTACAGGAAGGTCCTACTGGACTGGTGGGAGGCGTGATTGGCAGCAGTCTCGGATCTATGAATGATGTGAAGGATGTTGTGGAGGATGTGCTGCTCTTGGCAGGTGGGCTTTCAGCACAGGGGCTCTGCAATGAGAAACAGGAGCTGCCTCAGGTGGGCAGTGCTCAGGGCACACACCCTGTGCTGCTCTGACAGAGCTGTTACCCGCCTCAAGTGACCCCTCTCCCCACAGGCCCATGCTCCCAGCAGTGTCAGAGCCCTCTGGGGCTGCCCTGTGCTCCCTCACATGATGCTTGGGTGGGAGAAAGCCAGGGACAATGAGCAGAGGCACACCAGAATGCTGCCATGGCAAGGAGCAGAAGGTGTGAGTCCTCTAGCTTGTGCAAAAGGGGAGAAAAAACAAAGCAAGGAAAGAAAGAGAGCAGAAAAGAAGATGGGGGAAAATAAGTGGAACAATGAAATCTGTTAGGCAGCTCAAGATTCCTTATCTTCCTCCCAGATAAAACTTTTAAAGGAAAGAAGAGACGTAGTGAAAAAACTCATTGTAAAAAGAGATAGGATAAAGGAACTTAAAAAGGCTGGAGCTCAATCCAGGTGATCGGTGGTTTATCTCTTACCTTAGTCAGAGGTTTGTTCTGAGGTTCCTGGCAAGTCAGTGGCACTTGTGGCGGGTTCACAGAGGAGTCTGTAATTTGGCTTTGCTGGAGGAGATCTGGCAGGAGATAGTTCTGGTTGTTTATGCTCCAAAGGCCTTCTTGAGTGTTTGGAATTTGTTTCCCCAAAATCTGATCCTGCATGAGAACATACAGATAAACACCACATTTAGTTTATTTCCAATGCACTCTGCAGCTCCAGTTAATTAGGATGATAAATAATGAGCACATGGAGAGGAGTGCTCTCCCTTGATGCATCATTTAAAGACAAACCCTCTGGCAAGATTAAAACCAAAAATTAAATACCAAAGTGTATGGCAAACATCCAAGATTATAAATCTGGGGTTTACTCCTGAAGAACTCCACAAATATTCTTCATGTACATTACCTCAAGCACAGAAAAAGAAGGAACTTCAGCCTCAGAGATACCAAGTCAAATAATTTGCTAACGAGTTTCAGACCAGACCTTGGCATACTGCAGACCGAAGAAGGCACTTGGTTCTGGACCTGCATTTTGTTTGAAGCCCTTCACCATTAATTTCATTGCTACTTTCCATTTACTGAATTAGGAAACCTTACTCCAGAAAGAGGACATTTAGTAGGACCCAGCATCAGCATTTCCAGTATAGTGACATTTGGTTCTGCAGACCTCCTTACAGAATCCCATGGAAATACTTGTCAACTTTGTGAGGTACCACACAAACTCTTTCCCTGACAGCACTGTCTATGGAGTCAGAGGCGGGTTTCTGGGAATACATTTTATGTTTTAATTTAGATGTAAAAAACAGAAACCAAAATATGCAAGTCAGTGTTTGAGATTGGGGAACCAATCTAACATGGGGCTTTTTAGTTCAGTTTTCAGTCACATTCAACTGAGCAAAACCAAACCAAATCCCCATTTGAATCACTCGGGCAGTTTGGTACACCCTAACCACTTCAAAGCCGCTCAGGCTGATGGGACAAGGAAAGCAATGCTGGAGATGATGTGGAGACTCATGGTGGCTGTAGCTGGTGGGTGAAAAAGGTTTCAGAGAAAGGGATGGGAGGCTCCATGAGAAGGGGAGAAAAGACTAGAAGGCAGAGGAGAAATTTATGAGGTGTCAGCCATCTGCCTGTTCTCCCTCCCACACTCTTTCCTCCAAACCCACCAAAACACATAACCTCAACTCTTTATCATCCTCCCTCATCCTCAGGGTGGGCCTCAAAGACCCCAACGTTCTTTCCCTCAAGCAGCCTTGGTATCAGGGGAAAGTGGAAACACTGGGCTAGTTTTGCCACAAGAGAAATACTGGTTTATGCCCCATTTATAGTTCTTTCTCCAAAGCAGTCTTTTCCACCACTCTGGTCTGAAGTTTAGAGACACCAAAGGTAAAGAAAACTCCTTTTTCTTTCTACCCTGCCACAGCTCTGGAGAAAACACCAGTTTCACAGTGATTTATTTTCCCTGTCTGTGAAGCAAGAACACACTCAGTAATATCTAAAAAGAACCTTGACACCAAGTACAAGTCTTATTACTGTAATTTTTTCTTGTTTTCAACCACAAAGAACATTGTTCTGCTTTGTCTCTCTTCATCTTTTCTGCGCTGATATTTATCACAGGGGAAAATCCACATGACTGGAAGCCTCTACTAGAAACTACAGCTGGAAGGAACCACAACATGACATATGAGAACACAAGAATTTTTGCTAAGCCAGTAGGGAGAGATAAAGTGGTTTTCCCCTGTTCTGCTAATATTTTAAGCAGTAGGAGGTAGTTCACTTTAAACTGGAATAAAAAGAAGTCAAGATTTTTTTTAAAGTAGCAACAATGCACACCAACAATAATAACAGTGCTTTTTGCCCAGTGCCTTCACAAAATACCTTGACATCAAAAACTACTACAGGTCAATAAGAAGGACAAATGAAGAACTGCAATTCCGTACCTAAATGTAAGCATTTCTACAGGAAGCACAAAACCTGAAACCACACATTTTTTTTCAAGGCTTATAGCCATAATTTGCAAATGACTGAGCAGGACTTCAGAGTGAGAATGTTCCCAAGAAGTAATGGATATGCCATTTATCATACACATTAATGACCTGACTCCTCCTCACTGTACCAACCCCCTTACAAATGGCCAAATTACCTTCTGTTCTGCCACGGTGCTTTGGGGTTTCAGTTCAATTCCATCTGGTACCCTCGTCCTTGAGAAATCTGCAATTCTGCTGCTTAGCAGTTGCCTGGTAACAAACTCCAATTAATGAACAGAACTACTTCAGGGGAAAAAAAAAGGAAAAAAAAAAAGGAAAAACTACACATAACCATGTTCAAAAGTGAACATAATTAACATTCAATAGTTACACTCAAAGGTTCTTGTACAAAAGCAAGCTGATTAGTCTGTGGATCTGCCTGAATGGGCTTGTGCCTGAGGACCACTCACACACAGCAGGAAGCTCTCCCCACCTTGACAGAGAGCATCCCTTCATCTCTCTGCACTTCATCCATCATCTTTCAGACACTTCATAGCTCAGGCAAGTCCCTCAAGCTGTCATTTGGGAAGTGTCTACTTCAAAACTTCTGTCTCCTGTCACACGTTCCCCTGTGGGGCGTAATTATGCGCCACCCTGCTCTCCAGAGAGAGCAGCAGCTGCTCTGCCATGTGCTGCTGTCAGGGACCTCTCTGCCAGTGCCTGCTGGGACAGGCTACACTGGAATTCCATCCTGTGAATCAGTACCTGAAACATGGGCCTCCTCACCTTAAAAGGAAACACAGAAAGCATTGCCCAGTGCACAGAGGGACAGAAGAAAGCAAGAGCTGCTGGACTGGCTGGGGCTAAGAGTCCCCCTAGCCCAGCATCCTGTCCTCAACAGTGATCAAAAGCTGAGAGCAAAAGCAAGAGTGAGAACAAGGCAAGTGTCTGTTGTGAATTCCCAGTACATCACTGCTTCCTGCACTGCCTGAGGTATCTTTGCATTTTAAACTTTTTCACCCAAGTGGAACTGCTTCAAACATGTCTTGGCCCCATTTCTGCACACTTCCACCTCAAATGATTTATTTATCCCATTTATTTATTTATACTCATATCTTTTTTACTGCAATCCATTTAAGCCTATTACATTTTTGCCTCCTTTCCAGTAGTTATAAAACTGTCTGGATTCAGCCAGTGTGAAGGGTTCTATAGTACTATGTGCCAACTGGTAGCAGACTGAAATGTATTTTTTTTTCTTTTAAATGATGCCCCATGTGATAACAAAGAAGATTTGGTGAGAGACCTACCGATTTAAGATGGGTGTGTAGGAGTAGAAGTTTTTGTGGGATTTTTTGTTGTTTATTTTTTGGTTTTGGATTGTCTCCCCATTCTATGTGAGTGGATAAATATTTGCACATTAAACTTAGAAGGAATGACAAGATGTGGATTAGAATAAATGGTGAATGACAGGACCTGTTCTTATTAGGGAAGCAAACAGCAGCTGATCTTAAATAATGTCAACCTCCAACTTAGGAGAGGGAGTAAGTAATTCCTAGCCAAGCACACACCTGCATCCACCTTGTCCAAATGCTGGTAGGAAACAGCAATCAAAGAGCAAAGAGAGGAAACTGAACTATGCAAATGAATCCCAGGATACTCAGTGTTTTAGGGGCATACTGCAGGCACTGGAGGAGGAAGCACTCCATAAAGTAGGAGAAATTAACATCAATGGAATAGATGTTCTAAACAAGGAGGTAAGACACTGGATCCTATACACTGACACTCTTTCCTTAAAAACAAAAACTGGAGTGCATGAAGAAGAAGTCTGGCTCATCTCACTGTAACGAAAAACAAGACCAGAAGCTGCTTTACTGGTGAAACACAGCAGCCCTTAGTCCAGCATGCTCAGAAAGGAGCCTTCTCAGGGTGGTTACCAGGATTCATCCAAGAGTATAGAAAACTCCTTCTCTTGCAGATGTCCCAGGTGTAGTCCTACTGGGCACCTCCAGGAAAGCTGGAATGTGGACATCAGGTGCTGTGCCACAGCCCAGGCAAGAACAGGAAAACACAGGCTGGTTTCAGCAGCCCACTAAAACTTGGCCCAAGGTGCTTCAGCCAGAGCCCCCTCAGAAACACTCCAGAGTGCAAGGGACTTCAGATCCTACATGCTTTAGAGGTCAAAATACCCCTAAACCCTTCCCTTCACCCAGAATATGCAGTTTCAACACTGGCTGCTCCTTTCAGTCAGATCACTATCCTATTTGCTATTTACTTGGCAGTAATCAGCGTATACTTCCTGAAGTATCTTTCAATATAAATGATGTTCAGCCAAGGTGAAGGGACTTTGTTAATATCAAGATTACACCAATGATTTTACAGGGGCTCTTTCAGTGGTTGTGTGCACAGGAAGATAAATGTGACAGAGCATCCTAACTGCACCTCTCCAGAGGATGGGTGGGTCTCAGACACAGAGGAGATGCAAATAACAAATGCAGAGTTCCAAAGGCAGTGACACCACTCCTTCAAATCATACAGCATGCAAGGACCACAGCAATCTGACACTTACACAGCAAAGTCATTGCTACAGGGCAAATCCACATTTTTATGTAGAGTCTTTCTGAGGTCTAGGATGAATTCTATGACCTAGAGTGAATAAAACTTTTTACAGATCAGAATAAGTTGGTTTAGAAGAGGATCAGTAGGAAAACAAAGACATTACAGTAAAAGTCAGCTCTTTCAGGTGCACTCAATAAGCTACAAGATTTTTAACATTCTTTTTCCTCATCTCAGCCTTGAAAATGAACGTCAGAAATGCAAATGAGCAGCATATGCAGGCACAAAAATTCTACCTCTTCAGAGCAGCAGAGGGGAAAGGACTGGTACCAGCCCAATACAATAACCTGCCAACTCTGCTCCAAATCTGGGCATCTCTGCCTGACGCCTGACAAAACTGCATTTGTAATTCTGTCAGAAGAGCAAGAGCCCCATCCCAGAGAGCTCTGTGGCCCTGGGATGCACTTCAAAGTAAATCCTAGAACCTGAATTAAACTGAAGTCTCCTTGCAAGAAAATCTGAAGTTTCATTCACCAATACCAAAAAAATGTTTCTATTTGTTGTTCCTGACCCCCTGACTCCCTTCTCTTGGAGTAGCAATCTATTCTTGCTCCAGTATTTCTCAGCAGAATACAGATTTTACATGACAGGTAGAACACCACAAGATGCCAGTCACAAAACCAGCAAGATAAACTGGAAAGGCAGAGAGACACAGTTGAGGTGGGATCAGCTGTGGGACAAGCCACAGCATCAGCTGGAAAGCACAGCAGATTCAGAATGTCAGTATTACAAATACAGCACATTTTACAAAACCATCTCTCCTTTTCATGAACAGCCCTGGTGAAGAAATCAACTTTCCAGTGACAATTATTTCTCCCAGAGTGAAGAGAGTGTGTGATCTCAAGGGCCATGTTTGCCTTGTTTTCTCCACTGTAACCTGTATTTGTCATGAAGGCATACAGTTTTTACAGTTTTGTTTCCCTCTACTTTTTTCTTTCAAAAATTCCATGAAAATGTAGATCAATGTGAACTAATCTCTATAAAAGCACTACCCAGTATATCCAGTTAAAACAAGACATTTCCTCATTGTCCCAGGGCAGCAAGTCATCAAAGTATATTATTACCCTGTACACATCTGATGGAGCAAACATTTACCCCCAGGAGTTCATTAAAATGCAATTAAATTGCTTAATTACAACTGACACAAATGAGTGATAGTAACTTCACAGGAGGGGGAGTATTTAGGCATGCCAGCTTTTCCTAGATATTTAGAATTGTGTAACAAGAATAACATTATTATTAATAATAATAATAATCAAGCCAACCTTGTGTGGTTTGTGTCATCTTCATCACTGCTGCTGCTGCTTCTGCTGCCTTCATCACTTGAGGAGGAATAGTCTGCTGCTTTTAACAAGGAGTTGGCACTGTCCTTCACCTTGGCAAAGGAGCCTGGACTCTGAGCAAAGAAAACTCAGCTGAAGAACCCACTGTTAAACAGCACCTACTGTACTTTACTGTCACAGCATACACAGTTATGGTCACTTCTACCCCAAAAAAAGCTTTACTAGGAAGCTGATCTGGTTCTGTTGGTCCATCACAGGTGGGTATCTCACACAGGAAAGTGACTTGAGCCAAAACTGGACACTGCTGGGGACCTGAGCTGGACACAAGTCAGACCTGGACTGAGAGCAGTGAGCTTGAGCCAGCCTCACACACCCCTCAGGCTGACTCATGAGTGATAGCAAATTCACACACCAAAATAGAGCTGTCTGCACAGACAGACCCCTCAGTGAAAACAATGGACAAATCAAAAATATCAGTGAATTTAAAAGAACCTACTGCAATCTGGCCTGGATGAGAAACTTTTTCAGGCTTCTGATGCAGCTGCACGTGGTTCTGGGACAAAACATTCTCTGCCTTGGGCAGTCCTGGGTTCCCTGGGGGTAAAAAAACCCAAAAGTTTCTTTTTTTAAGTGTACATGCAGCAGGTGAGAGAGCAAGACAAGCACACATAGCTAGGACCCAAAGCAGATACCAGTCTCTGCTGACAAACTTCTCTTTTCTCTTTGTTGCAAAGGAAAATCTCACTGCTTGTTTCCCAGTGGTTCAGGAAGCTGCAATATTATGTACATAAATTGATACTGGTGCACTTTAATGCTGCAAGAGTAAGACAAGCAAACCAAACCCTTGGCAACACACTCCCACTGCACATCAGCCAGAGCTCCATGGAAAGGGAGCAAGGGAAAAGGTGAGGGCATCCTAATCCCTTCCTTCAAGCCTTCAAGGGATGCTCTGCACACAAGCCCTGACACAAGGGAAAGGAGGGAAAGCCACTGTCCCCTCATTCTGCCCTGGGACACACTGGCCAGCTCAACACTTGCCTTTTTCAGCAGCTTCTCCCATGACTACCCCACTGTTAGCAACAGGACTCCCTGTGAGTTAAGGGGGGAGAATTCAAGCTCACACAAATGAGGATTCCTATTTGGTAATTTTGTTTTGTCACAATGGTTTCATGTCTTCATCCATTTTGCAAAGCTTTCAAAACTCACAATTCCTTACTGGTCAATAAGCAACTAAGCAACTCAGCAGAACGATTAGCTTTAAAGTATTTATAGCCCTTTCCTCCAATTCATTATCCCTGTGGGTTTGGGAAAGCAACAGACTCCATCTGAAATGCCATATGCCAGAACTAGCTGTAATTTAATGACACTTAAGAACTCAAGGAGACAGTTTAAACCACAAGGGAGGTTTTCTATTCTTTCCATTTCTGGTGAGATTTTTGTTTCCCCATGCCAAAATAGCACAGGAGTTACACATCACATGGACTGCAAAGTCAAGCTGGGCTGTTGCATGTTGTTCAGCTCTGTTATTCAAACACAAAATGACATACGAGCAAAAAGAAACAAAACCCAAGCAATTTAAAGTGTGCTTTGGATTTCTCTTGAAGAAAACTTTCCTATTCTGTGTAGCTAGTAAAAGCAAAACTGGCTTGATTGTGTAAGTGTAATAAATAAGCAATTTGTTCTCATTTATCAAGGGCTTTTAAATTAACAATGTAAGCCTCAATATAAAAATAAATGACCTCATAAGATCACTGGGGTGGTTTCAGAACATTTTTTGCATCCACCCTGCTTCAACTCGGATTCCCCAGGTTCCCAATCTTTGGTGGCCAACCTGGATTCAAGGCCTTGTGACACACCAGAGCTTTGTGAGGGGCTGCACAAGAACTGCCCTGCAGCTGACCCACAGGAAACACCTGTAGGAGTAGCAACAGAGGAAAAAAGCTGTCCACTTCTCCACATCCCCATCTGCCAGAACCTCAGCAACCAGAATCTGTACTGCAAAACACGTCACAACCACGAGCAAGCTGCTGCATTCCTACACCACTTCCTGACAGCAAAGGAGATTACTAAGCTGTACTTTGCCTACATCAGATGGTTTTATCTTCCTTTTAACTTCTAATTCCCTTTTTTTTTTCAACTCCACTATCTTTCTGCACATAAAAGAATACTGGAGAAATATCTCATAATGTGCTGTAGAGAGAGATTTATGCTTTATGTTCCTTTTGCCAGTACATTATTAGAGTGCAGAAATATTAGTGTACATCAACTGCTCAAGTGTATCATCTTATCAGTGGGCAGTGCAAAGAGCAGAATTTGCCAATGAGTGAATATCAGTATTGAATTACATCTGTATTTCTGGAATGTTGGCTCTGCTGAGTTTCAATTGTGTCACTAACTGCAACAGAAATTATTTTTTCCAATTCTGAATTGAGGCAATTCAAATTTTCCATATGAAAATATATTCACAGTCACTTTTCTAACTCAAAAGTGGAAGTACTTATATTTTAGGGACATGGGACCATAAAATCCAGAGGGCTTTCAAAAGCCTCTCACCAGAGGATGTGATTAAAAGGACATATCCCACTTGCAATGCAGAACTTGACACCCTGCAGAAGACCATTTCATGTGACAGGAGTTCAGTACATTCTGACTGATGGATCTTTGACTTGGGAATCACCTGAGGTTGACCAGCTGCTCTGATGAGATCCCATCTCCCACTGCTTGCTGCCAGGAGTGCTGCTGCTACTGTTCAGCTTCAGAGCATGTCCCCCAGGGGATGACTGATGAGTGTTACTGAGCAGAAAGACAAAAAGCAGATGAGACTCTCGTGTGCTGGAACAGAGACTGGAACAGAGCTCCTGCTGTTACAGTACAAGGTCATACTCTGGATAACTAAAAGTTTATCTTCATTGCTGCTCCAAGCAGGGCCACCCAGGAGTGAGAGGAGATGATGGAGGCAACAGTTTCCTCTGGGCAGTCATCCTGGGACACTACAGAGATTTCCAAGTCATTACAAAATATCCTTCTATATCACATCTCCCTTGGAATCTTCAGAGTCAAGGGTCAGTCCTGATTCCAAAACCTCATGGCTTTACAAGTCTAGAGAACTGCTCCACTACCTTCCTAGAAGATACATCAGCAGTGACTTATCAATGGAGAAAGAAATGCATTGGACAGTAAAATAAATTTCCAAGCCAGTGGCTCAACCAGAAACCCAGTCCCAGAAGTCACTCATTTGTAACACTGACAACTACTTATATATTTCTTTTCTGCTTTGCCTCCTGTAATTCCCAAGTGGGGAGCATTTAGGGCTTGATTTCACTTGAAAGTTATTTCAGACGATGTTTCTGACTCTGGCTCATCAGAAATGCTGCACATCACTTTTGTTATTTCAGCTAAATCTACTTCACTTTCCAGTCTCTCCAACCCATTCTGTTCCCTCATTAGACATCCAGTGGGGGCTGCCCTTTACTGCTGAGCTCTAGACATCCTTGGTCTTTTCTCCTGGGATATGAAAAAAGTACACCAGCCTTAAGGGCAGACTGCCAAAATTGTCACAATACATCTACAAACTCCCTGTTCAAGCTACTATCAGGCAAAACAAGCAGCACAAGCTGTAATTAAAAGTGCCTGTACAAGGAGTTGGGGTCAGACTCCCCCTCACCAAAGCACCCAGACACCTGACTGTCCTTTGAAACCAATGTCACTGGCACTGAGATAGAGCATCTGCCAGATAGTTCAGTTTTCCTACTGACAATAAAGCAGCGTCAAAAAATTACTTTATGCATAAAACACAGCATAAGCACAGTGTATGTCTATAAAGTATACAGTGTAAGCTTAATTTTAGAATAAGCATAAAACATTTTAGAGCTTACCTTGAAAGGCATCTCTGATGGCCAGGCTGATCCCTGCTGTAAAATTTCGAGGTTGTCCTTTCTGGAACCTTAAGGATTTAATCAAACATTTCAAGGTTGCTATTGATATTTTAATAAATAAACCAAGTCAATAAACCTTGACAATGCTTATCCTGTATCAATTAAAAAATAAGACTAACCAACAGAAATGAACAATAGTTCAGTGGGACCTGTGGGGAGGTATTCCATGATATCAGCTGGAAGCTGCAAGTCAGCAGCAGGTGCCTCCAGTTTGCTCCCAGCCAGTGCAGTCTATCAGGGTGCAGACAGAAAGAGGTTTGCACCTTGCCTCAGAGTCAGTATCATTCCTGGTCAATATTTAAAGCAGATAGTGAAAGGCACCTGCAGTCACTGAATGCAGTTTTCCCCAGCTGGTGGATTACCTCATGTTGTTACCACTGGCTGGGGAATGAGACACACACACACCCCAACTGCAAAGTAATAAAATAAATACACATGGGCATATGAATTCCTGTTCAAATAGTCCTGGAGTTGTTCTGAGAAATTCTGTTAGAAAGAGAAACACACCATCACCTCAATTACACAAATTAACAAGCTTTTCTACAACAAGTCAGACCTTTTTATCACACAAGAGGCTACAAATACCTGGTCTAACAAAAGAGGTGTGTCTGCAACCACAGGTCCTGCAGATATTATATATGTGCAGATATTATACACAGGGTTGATTTGGCATGGCCTGGTTTTTGGTAGTGGGGAGGCCACAGAAGTGGCTTCTGTGAGGAGCTGCTGGAAGCTTCCACCACATCTGGCAGAGCTGATCTTTGATGGCTCTGGATATGGACATGCTGCTGGCCCAATGAGAGGTTGGTAACCCCTCTGTGATGACATATTTAAGAAGAAAATCCAAACAGCACACTGGCAGTTCTTTCCCAGGGCTGGTGAGGTGCCCCCGCGGGGCCATCCCGGCTCAGCCCCGGCGCTGTGTGATATGTGCTACCGCAGCCGCCGCCATCTCGGTCCGGCCTGCACGGCCGCCCCAGCCAGCCCCGCTGCGGGCAGGAGGGCAGGGCCGGCAGCGGCTTCTCCTGCCCGGGGCCCTCACCAAGAGAGGCCTCAAACAGCGCCAGAGCCGCCACTGCCCGCACAGTGGCAGCAGGGCCGCCTGGCCAGCCGTGAAAACATGGCGGGTGAACCTAAACCTGACACTGAACCTAAACAAGATCAACCTCTCAGTGCTGCAGGATCCTGTAGGAATCTTTGAATTGGTGGAACTTGCTGGCAATGGTACCTATAGGCAGCAGTTTTGCTTCTAGTCAGAGAAGAGGAGCAAGTGAGGAGATGTGAGAGAAAACAACATGGCGGCAACGTCAATGGAAAAAGGTGCCACACGTGAGATTCCTCTGCAGGCCGTGGTGAGGAGCATGGTGAAACAAACTGTCCCCCTGTAATGCATGAAGTCCACAGGGGATGCAGAGATCCACTCACAGCCCATGGGAAAAGTGCTCACCCCAGAGTGGGTGGAGGCCAGAGAAATCTGTGATCAGTGAGAGACCCAAATGGAGAGAGAGGGCCCTTGCTTCCAAACTAGAACAATCTATCCTTAGAGGATGGCACCCTGTGGAGAAATGACCCATGTCACATCCCTCCATGTTTACCTGTGGGAGGGACCCCACAGCACAGCAGAGGATTCCTCTCCCCCAGCAAACAGAAGATCTTGAGTGATGAACTGACCAAATCCCCATGCCCTGTCTCCCTGCACTGTTGGTGGGAAGGAGGAAGGGGTTGAGGAGAAAAAAAGGTGTTTTAAAGGCTTATTTTACTTCTCATTATCCTCCTTTGACTCTGTTAATAATAAATTTACTTTATACCTTTAAATTTGAACCTATTTTGCCCTTAGAGTGTTTTCTCCCAGTCCTCATCTCAGGTCATGAGCCCTTTGTTAATTTTTTCCCCTCTCCTCCGCCCAGCTGAGAGCAAGAGAAGGTGAGTGAATGCCTTTCGTGGGTGCCTGGCATTTGGCCAGTGACAAACCACGACATACACATACACATAAACCCACACCACCAACCTCCCTGTAAATTTGCATCTTTCTTTCTAGATTAGTGTGACCCAGTTTATACACAAGGAACAAGATTTTTCAGAGTTTCATGAAGTGCAGAGAGTGGATATGACACAATGCGGTGCAATCAACGCCCAATACAAACACCCGAGTTCTACCCACCTTTGGGGGCTGCTCTTTGCTGTGGCTCGTGCTCCAGAACACGTCGTCCTGTCCAGGGCTGAGTGGAGCTGTCAGCATGTCTGACAGGGAGCTGCTGTGGTACACGTCCTTACTAGCCCGGAAATTCTCACACTTGAAACAAACAAAACACGCGGTGAATTGCACTTCCCTGCCTACCTAACAGGTTGCAGTCTCAACAGAGATCAATGGTTCTGCCTTGGAGATTAAACATTTACTAAGTGTAGCAGGAATATTGTGTCTGGATAGAGCCCTACTCACTTTGCTCACTGTACAGCAAGGTACTCATTTCCAGCATGTTAGCATGTTAGGCACAAATATCCCAAGGTGAAGGGTACAACAAAAAGAAATAATAATAAAAAAATCTATTCTCTCTATGTGTATATACACACACACACCTTTCTTAAATCTGTGAAGAAGCAAATAGGTGACTGGCAATGCACAGGGAACTAACTACCTGGATGATGCAAAAAATGCTATGGAATCACTACATTTCATTCAAACCTGGACAATGCTTCCATTGGAGGATTTCCACAGACTAATCACTGTGGGAACCCACCTCCCCTAACTTAGATGTTGACTTCCAAGCTATTCTTTGCATGGCCACCACCAACCCACAGTCAGTGGAAGCAAATTGCCTGCTGCAAACACTTTTAAGTGCTCCAGTGATATTATGAGGGGACCCTGGTCCTCCTTTGAAACAAATTTTTCAATTACTTGAAAAAAAGAAAGAAAGAAAGATCAAACTTGAGAATGCAGCAAGAAAGAATGAAATTATGCTCAGATTACACCCTCATGGGTGGTCAAGTCCAGGTGATCCCAATGCAGCCACCTGTTTTTAAAACATCTCTAAAGGTGTCCAATGAGAGAACTAGGATAGCAAAAACCACAATCACAGCACAGGAAGGGGAAGGAATCAAGTTACTTCCTTACAAAGTCTTCACTTTAAGGGAACAAGAAGTAAGCAGTGCAAAACTCAAGCTGAAATATTCAACATTTGCTTCTCTGATTTTTTCTGTATGTAAAAGGAGAAACTGTGATGATTTGCTACCTCAGTGTCTGCCAAAGAGGAAGAAACTCAGAGTTAAATGTGTCAGCTGAGCGTACTGCCTCCCTGAAATGAGAAATCCTCTTGGACACAAGACCAAGACAGAGCACACAGAAACTCTGTCTGAGCTGGGCCTGTCTGCAGGGCAGATTCTGCTATGCTGGAATCAGTTTGATATTACAGAAATAGAAGAAATATTAGAATGAATGCCTGAAGCTGTACCACTCTGTGCTTCATCTCATTTGATCTCCCATGCAATGCTGGGCCAGGGCTTCCTGGGAGATGCCTCTTCTTCAAACACATGGCAAGATCAGCACCTCTAACACTTGGAGGCCTAAGAATGAAGTTTGCATTTTTTCTGAGTCAGAGTTCAAACTCCCGTGTCTCAACTGAGTTACTGCACTTAGACCAGAGGCACTTGCAGTACACTTTCCCCAAAGAATTGCTCAGATGAGTATTTTATTGATTTATCAGGTAAGTCTATACAATTCTCCAGTTTATCCATCCTAAAAAGTAAATCACTGTAACTAGAACTTCACTCAGTTTTCAAGAAGATAATAGGATTATGAACTCTCTATAACTGTACAAGAGTAAATTTCATGGGAAGAATGTTCAACGTCAATTAAATATTGGCAGGCAGTCATTCCAAAACTAGACAAAAGATGTCAAAGATGCCTCACCACAACCTCCCAAACCTGTATGGCAAAGTCAACTGCCAAAACCAGTCCTGAGAAGTTCACTTAGTTATTCAGGTGCTTTTCTCGTCTTTTTGGGACAATATGTTCTGTTGACTCTCTTTAGAGAAAACAGCTTTTTCAGCAGTTGTAACATATGTCCTTTCAAAATACCTTTTTGTCCAACAAGATTGTTTCTAATAACAGTTTTTAGTTAACCAGAATTATTTGAGCAGCAAAGTGCTCACCCTAAGAGATTGTGGGTACAGAAACAGGCTTTGTAGCAGGCGTATTATTATCAGAATACAGGAGGATTTTCTCTTCCTTGCCATTTTTTCAACAAGATACATATATTTCTTTTTAAATTCCAGCCTTTGAGTCCTGCTGATTACCAGAAAACTATTTGTGTTTAAAAGCATGGATAAGCTTTGCTGAGTCATGATATAAGTGACTGAGTGAATCCAAACTCTGTCCAGTACACCAGCTCTGTGTAAAGCCAGGAACAGACACCTGCTTCCACAAGCAAGCCAAAACCATCTCAGATAACCCCCAAAATCAGTGTTTGATATTCTCTTTAGGTTTGTATAGGAAAAACAATTTTAACCCTTCCACCAATGATTCTAAACAACTGAGATTTGAACATTAAATTGTTTTTCTTGTAAGTAATATCTAAAGAACAGCAGCTCTCCTTAAGCACAGAAATCATTGGTAGAGAAAGTGTTACCTACTGTGTGTCCTCAAACCCTAAAGGGACATGTAACTGAGCTAAGGGAGAGAACACTTTGATTCATAACGTGATAACGTAAGGTGATACAGCACAAAAGACTCATTACTAGAGTTAGTTTAAAACCATTTAGAAACAAGAAGTTTTAAAAAGAGGCCATGCTGCTTTTTGGGGGATGCCCAAGTTACTAATTTGAACTGAATCTACATAGAGGAGATAGATTAAGTGCAAGTGTTGTTAGGAAACAGCATAAGGAAAAGGAATTTCTTAAACTTCTGAGCAGCTACTCTGGGATACTAGGGCACTCCATGGATTTACACACAGCTAGCTCTTGTAATATTGTTACACTTCTTGTTCAGATTCAGTCTCATCACCCCACACAATAGAGAATATCTACCTAGCAAATCGTATAGGAAAACTACAAGAGTTAATTAAAAATGGAGCTAATTTCAGATGTGAGCTAATTTTTTCCACTAGTCAGGCAGCAGGAGATGCTGGGCAGAAGATCAGACTCAGTGACTTTGTTCAAGAAGCCTCTGTGGAATTCTGCAAGCAGTCCAAACCAGCTCATCCCACACCACCACAACCAGAGAGCCAGATCTGCTGTGTACTGCAGCAAACACAAACCTGGAACAAAGCAGGCGGAATTGGTACACTCTGAATCTCACATTTCCCTCAGCAGACAGATAGGATGTAAGGCACTGAGAAATCATGCTCCTTTCACCTCAGGAGTTGTGTTAAGTTTTTCAGTGAAACAATTCTGAGAGAGATGTGGGCATCCAGGATGTGCCACAAGATCTCACAGAATATGACTTGAAAATAAGAAATCATTTTTGTCTGAGCAGAGCAGTGCTGGGAAACTCTCTGACAAACCTGAAGTTCTTCAGTGCAGCATCTCTGATGAATTCAGCTTGCATTTTAACTCCACAGTTCACTTTTATTTTAATTTAACTAAGCACCCACATTCTCAATTTCACAAGTATATTTTTGTGGTTTTTAATCTCCAGGTGACGACCTGACCCATCACTTGTATTGCCTAAACACCTCATGCAGTTAACGCAGGCAGCGTGTCCAAACATGCTGCCATTAGCAGCAACAGCTGCTCCCAACCAGCAAAGGGAAAAATAACCCTTCAGGGGATTGATAAATTACCCATTGAAGCTCATGTGGACTCCATGTGAACACAGCAGGCAGCAGCACAGATTGGCTTCTCCCTGTCCACATGCACTGTCAGCTGGAACTCTGCCTTGTGAGAGGGTACCAGGGCACCTCCCAGCAGAGACTGAAATCACACAGCAACCACTGTGCATCACTTGCTGCTATTATCCTTAAGTAACACCATCACTCTGAACAGCATACATTTACTGCAGTATAGTCTCCATCAAGAAATGTGAAAGAAGTTGGTAAATGCTGCTTCATTCCTCACCACTCCCCTCAGCAGCTCAGAGAGGTGCTACAAAATGGGAAAGCACTGACAGAGTGCAGAGGAATGATCACTTGTCCCAGGTGAAGCAGCCTTTCATCCCAGGAGTGGCTCCCAAGCAGGGCAAGATTATCCTCTGTACAGCCACTGTACTCCTGCAGAATCCCAAATGCCCTGCAATAAACTATGGATGCTCCCACTGCTATCACAGGGCTGAAATATTTGCCTCAGGGAAGCTGCCAGCCTCTGCCCAAGGCTAAGCTACAAATGTCCTTCTTGTAGACCTTGCAATAGCTCTCCAGTGATTTGGTGCTGCAAGCCAGGCCATCAACTCAGCCCACTTACAATACTCGTGACTTGAAACAACAAACAGGCCCTGGAAAAAAAGGATGTGAGAAGACAAACATATTTTTCCAGGTAAAAGCTATCAGGTGAAATGAGGCCTTTCTGCTCACAACATCTGTTTCTGGTGATTTTTCCATCATCACCAAAGAGCAAAGCAAGCTGAAGAGGAAAGGCACAGGCACTGACTCAGAGACATTAAGAGCCAGCTATTATCCACCTCCCAGACTCCCAGACTCTGAGACTTGCTCCAGGGCATGAGCCAAAGCAGGATAAGGGAGAGCTGCTTCCCCACATTCTCCTGCTGGGGAATTTCAGCTACTCTGGTATCTACTGGGAAAGCAGCACAGTGAGCTTAGTCCAGCAGAGTCCTGGAATGCACAGAGGGTAACTTTCCCAGCCAGGAGATAGGCAGCCCTGCCAGGGGGGATGCACTATTGGTCCTGAGGGTCACCAGCTCAGGGAAGCTAATCAGTGAATTCAAGGCTGGAGGCAGCTGGATCACACACTGGTGGAATTCATAGATATTATCCTGAGAGATATAGCTCAGGCAAAGGGTAAAGTCGGAACCCTGAATTTTAGGAAAGTAAGGAAAGAAATTTTATGATGAGAGTGGTACAACACCGGAGAAGGTTGCCCAGAGAGGCTGCACATGTGCCATCTCTGGAAACATCCAAAACCAGGCTGGACAGGGCTCTGAGCAACCTGATCTAGTTGAAATGTGCCTGCTCATGGCAGGGAGGTTTGGTTAAGTGACTCTTAAAGGTCCCTTCTGACCCAAACCATCCTATGACTCTGTGACCTTTCATGCAGGATGTTCACCTGAAGCTCATCCCAAGCAAAATCAACAATGAGTTTAAGAAACATTTAGGATACTACAGTCTGATCTCAGAGTAATAACCCATAATTGCAGGTATGCTCAGAGAAGCACACAGGCCCACGCTGCTGCTTGGTGAGGCAGTGTGACATGCTCTGAAAGCAGCTGAGCTGCAATAACCCATCCTCCTCTGCAGCCTGTGATGCTAGAACCACCGCTGTCCCTCCCCAGGCAGTGCAGTACCTGCACGAGCAGGGCTCTCTGTGGGGCAGGGGTGCAGGGGCTGGAGCTGCTCCCGGATCCCATCCTGGGCTGCGCGGGGGCCTCGTGTCCCAGCGCCGCCGGCCGCAGCTGCACGCTGTCACTCTGCTGGGCTCGCTCCTCGGCCTGGAAGGACAAAAGCAGCAGCACATTGCACAGAGAGCCCCAGGTCTGTGGGCTGGATGCTGTCCCAGGCAGCACAGAGCACACCACCTCTGATGGACCTTCCCACCAAGGAGGACAGCCCTGGCACAGCACAAACCACCATTTCCACTCCATTTGCAACCCTTCCTTCTCCATCAAGTTTCCAAGCTGCAGCAAGGAGAGGGGCTTGAATTTCCATCTGCTGTATTCTAGGCCACTCCTTCGGCTGCAGGCTGAGATTTTAGCTGGGAGGAATCATCTGTCTATACTTGCTTATCTTTGACAACATGCAGCCTGTTTTGCTGTGCATTAATTACCCCCTTCCACAGCACTGACATTACTGCACGTTGCTTTTTACCTTAAAACACTTTCAACACTCTGTCTTTTGGTATGTTACTTGTGAGAAAGACTGAGGAACATGATCTAGAAGGAATAAATTTCCTGAGGGCATTGCTCATTACAAAAGTCTTTATCCTGTGGTTTTGACCCACTATGCTTTTCAATTCTGTTCAACATGACTAATTCCCATTCTCTAATGTAAATCTTCAGCATATCCTCTGATTCAACAGCCTGGAAACAGCTCTAGATGGTAAACAAGAGATTAATGCCATAAAAATACCCTGTTATCTGTGTCAGGGTGGGCATTCAAACAGTATCTCTCACTATATCTGGATGTTTGTGCCTGTATCAGAAAGGTAAGCATATTCTTAGCACAGCTTAGAAACTGCTGAGGACATGGAAAATTATTCCACTTTGTCTCACTGTGGAAAAAAAGGAAGACCAAAACCTAAAAAAAACCCCAGTTACTAAAACAAGCAACCACAGCCAAACCATGAAATTCTAGCTCCAGTGAACAGGCTCTTGAGGCCACATTTTCATTACCTGCAACTCGTAATAATGAAAGGCAAATTTTACTATAAGCAAGGAAGAAAATGTAAAAGCCAGAGATGATAATTCACCCCCAGCTCTGTGCCCAAGGGGAGCTGGCATGAAAGGCTTTATGATCCAGATGCAAACTCACGCAGATGACACTTGGCTTCCAGAACTGATGCCAACCCCCTCCAGGCACTGAGCTAGCTTGGAGTCTGCCTCCCAGTTCCTTCACTCTGCTGCTGGTGGGACCAGATTCAGCACACAGTGAGCTCACATCTGGGCACAGGTGTGCTGGGGAAAATTGTCCTGGGGACAGGATAAGTACAATGGCAGACAAGGAACTCCCAAGAAAGAGTTCTGCACCCCCAAACATTAAACTTGAGGCTTTGGAGGACTTTAGGATTTTTTGTTTGTTTTTAATGTCTCAATGAAACTATAATTGTCAAGCTCTTCTGTGTATTGGTGACTGGTCCTAGAAATGGGAGCCCTAAAAAGTACAAACAAACTCACTCTAGAGTAGGCTACCACTGTCCTCATACAGGTCCCTCTCAACAGAGGAGCCAACATCTCTCTGGCTAATAAACTGGAAAAGTTCAGTATCAACAGGAGCAAAATCACTGACTTATCCCTCTTAAACACAGTTACAACTTTAAAGCATTTTTAGATCATTGCAAATAGTTAACACTGCTGACAAAGAAGTCTCAATCAAAAAAGGCTGTACCATCAATTATCAATTTAGTGGAAGGATCTGTGACTTCCAAGAAGTTCTGAGATTAAGTAAATAATATTGTAGAATATCCTTAAAACTTGAACATACTGTTGCAGCCATAATGACAAAAGCCTCATGCTGTGAACCTAAAAAGCAAGTAATCTGCAACTAATTACACTAAATTAAAAGTTAACAGTGACTGCACACTAAATTCTTAATTTTGCTATCAAGGAGTAATTTACAAAACACATGCCAAAACAAGAGATGAGCATCTAAGACAGTATTTTATTGGTTTTTTGTCTTCTAACTACAATAAAGTAGAAAATAAATTAATCATCAAAGTTGCATTTTCACCCATTAAAGGCCTAGAAAAGGCAAAGCTTTTCTATTGACTTTGATGTTGTATGTTTAGAAAAAGCAGCTTACTTCTCTGTCCACACTCAATTTGCTCCTCAGCTGGAATAAAACCCAGCCCTCCATCATCAAACAAATACTGATTTCAAGAGCAGTTCATTCAAATTTCAGTAACGATTTGCTTAGTCAGTCAGTACAATAAAGCCTTTGGAACCAGGGCATTTGTGGTTTTGACAGTTAGGTTGTACTTCAAATAGAATTACTCTCGTTTTCACAAACTGCTCCTCTAACAAGGAGCTTAATATCTTTTGTTTTCCTAACTTCATGCTGCTGTTTAGCTGTTTGTAGACTCTCTTCAGTTACTGAAATTCATCATTTCACCAATTCTAGCAGTTACATTTAACTATTTATCAGTACTGGACATTTCAGCTCAGGGAATAGTTGGAGCACACACACAGAAGAAGATGACAAAGACGGCAGCAGCAAGGTGTTAAGAAGCTGCACTGCATTTCTCCTATTTACATCTGCATGAGCTCTCCTCATGCCTCTGTTTGGGCATTTTGGGAAGATGACTGCATTTTGCCACAACTGTACAGAACATCAGATCCACTCTTCTACTGAGGAGGCACCTGTGAGCTGCTGAGATTTTGACCCAGACTTTAGTGACACAACAAATCACACACCAGCTGTAGAACTCAGTTAACCAGTTGGGATTATATAAAAAAGCATGCTAGGAATGAGGAGATAACATGGAAATGGACCCAGAGCTTTTCATGACAAGGTGACAGTGACCAGAATAAGTTGGTGGGTAGAAATACTGTCAGAGTTAGCAAAGGAGGAAAATGGATTGCAGTACAGGCTGACTGTATGTGGCTATTCCTGATCCATCAAACCTTATCCTGGGACATAAAAGCCAAGAAAAGGCATCACAGGCTGCTTGCTGGGGCACAGAGATCTGTGCTCAGGGGGCAGGATCCTGTTCTGTGCCTGGCTCAGTTCTGTGAACCCTAACATCAGGCAAAGACCTCTATTAAACCTCAGGTGGTATTACCTTATTTCATGCCTCTCTGAAAGACAAGGGGATGACACCTATTGACCAGAACCTCGTTTCTCCACTCACCAATCAAACCCTTCCCTCAACTCAAACAGAAGTGACAGAACAATTCTTCCTTTCCCTTATCCTCTGAATATTAATGGGAACTGAAGACTGCAGTGTAAGTGTGTAGAAAGACAGGTCAAGCTCCAGATGTAGGTTTAAAGATCAGTCTGCTCTCTGCTTCAGCATTCCTACAGCATCATAAACTGCAAAGCACCAAAATGCTGCCCTGGCCAAGACAGTACCTCTTTGCTTGTGCTGCTTGGTGGAGGATGCACTCCCACATTCAAACTCTTGGAAGGCTCCTTCTTCTTCTGCTTGTGGTCATGCTGGAGAGACAGCAGCTGTGTCTGATCTTTGGGGAGGGTTCTGTGCATCTTCCTGTTGTGCTGCACATCTTCCATCTTCTGAAAGCAGAGAGTGATGGACCTCAGAGACAATGATGCCTTGGAGGACAACCAAGTTGCCTGCTGGAAATAGTGGCTTTTCAAAGAACAAAGTGACCACAATTCCAGCAGGGCTGACAGAAGAGTCAGAACCCTGAGCAACAGGAAGAATAGAGTGGCACCAAACACGGTTTGGCTTTTTAAACAGCATGTCAGAAAACCATGTTTGTTCTTTTTACTTTTACTAAAACCAGAGGTCTTTAATCAAACGCTGCATGCTTCTGTTTGATTACAAATCAATTTGCAGCTGAAACATTAGAAAAAACATTGTGGTCAAGGTGCCAGACTTGATAATGACAGTTCAGCATTAAAATTAACCTCTGCTCCACTGTTTTTGTGAAAAAGAAATGGTCCTGGTTACAACATGAATGCAAAATGGGGACTGGAGATTTAAGCTTAGGTTTAGCTGATGCTGGAAGCTTTCAGGGTAAAGGAATTTCAATCAGACCAATTCAGCACAGAGGAACAGCAGGGATAAAAGTGGGAGAGGCAGTGTCCCTGATGTAGATATGGAGGGTGACTCAGTAACATCTAAGTCAACTCAAAGGAAGGCTAAATCTGAGAACAAGAGGCAGTAAATGCATTAGTGAAGTTCCTCCTTGGTCCATGACTCAGAGGATGGGAACACCCTCAAGGAACTGAGACATCAGATTCAGAACAGGGAGCTGCAAACTGCTGTCAGCAGACACCCTCTTCATACCTGCTTCTTTTCCAATTTCCTCTGTCCATCTACTATGAAGTATTCATCTTCCACAGCCCTTTTGTCTTCTTTGCCCCTTTCCTCTTTCCTCTGACTGACTTTCACCTCTGGCCACCTCTGCTCACACTCCTGCTGTCTTTGTAGCTCCTGCTCTCGCCTCTGGTGCTGGAAGAAAGCCAGAGAACAACACTGCTTACTTTACTTTACTTTAGTACTCACCAGTTACTCATGCCAGGGCTCATAAATCACAAGGCCATTTCCTGCTCTGCAGTCACTAAAGGGGGGACACCTGACACACCACAGAGCAAAAGTGGGCAGGGACAAGCTGCCACCACCGTCACTGCCAAACCTGAAGTGAAACCTCTGCCCTTTTGGCAGCCCAGGGCAGATCTGTTATTTATGAGGCATGTGAGATCTCCCTGACAGCTGACAACTAATCTAATGACAAATGTCTTCCCAACATTTCAAGAAGGAAGGGTTTTTTTCCAAGTGTTCCCATTTTGCTGGAGCAGCACTGTGCTTCACAGAGGTCAGCTCTGAAGCGTTCACACAATGTTCAAGTCATGTCAGATACAGGAGAGAAGAGACACATTGGTGATTTTTGTGTTGTGCCACAGCAAAAGAGAAACTGAGGGGCTGGAAGTGTGTCCAGAGAGGGGCAGCAGAGCTGTGGAGGAGTCTGGAGCACAGGTTTGATGAGGAGCAGCTGAGGGAGCTGAGGCTGCTCAGCCTGGAGGAAAGGAGGCTCAGGGGGAACCTTATTGCTCTGCACAACTCCCTGACAGGAGGTTGTAGCCAGGTGGGGTCAGGCTCTTCTCACAGGTAACAAACAAGTGGTGCCATGGCAGGTTTAGATTGGATATTAGGAAAAAATTGTTTACTGAAAGGCTGGTCAAGCATTGGAACAGACTGCCCCAGGGAAGAGATGGAACCAGCTCTCCTGCAAGTGTTGAAAAAGGTATGTGGATGTGGCACTTAGCACCAAGATATAGTGGTGGACATTCAGTGCTGGGTTAATGGTTGGACAGGATCCTAGAGGTCTTTTCCAACCTTAATGGCTCTGTGATTTTATGATTTAGCCCTGCCTCTAAGACAACAGTGTGTCAGGCAGCTGAAAAGGCCATCAGCTGTCTTTTAATACCTTAAACAAAAGCAGAGCTAAGACTCTGGACCACACCAACAGACTGCAAACTGGGAAATACATAAGAGGAAGAAATGGGGATCTCTCACCCCATCTACCAGGGCTACCACCACCAAACCTACTAAAGCAAAATGCCCCTCCCTGTCTGCTCTCAGAGCTCAGGGCAGGTTATCAGCAGCAAAAGGACAGAGTCCATCTTAAACCATGGTGTTCAAAAGCAACACAGGTCTCCCAAGGTCCCAGACTTGATCCAGGTTGAGCTGACAATTTAACACAGCCCTCTTGCCCTGCAAAGCCTACTCCCTACAGGCACGTTTTTCATCTGTGATGAGACATGGAATAACAGCACAAGCCAGGCCCCTACATCCTCCAGCCTCCTCCTCTGCTCCTTCTGCTGCTCGATGCGCTTCTGCCGCTCTGCCAGCAGCTGCTGCTTGTACTTCTCCTGGTCCTTCAGCTGCTGCTGCTGCCGATGAGGGTCTGAGCGGTTCTTGTTCTCCTGCTGCAGCCTCAGGAACTCACGGCGGAGAGTTGATTCCCCCGGGAGATTAACGATGGAGCTGAAACAAAGAGGAGGTTTCTAAATGACAAAACACAGCATTACAGAGAGAACAGAGGTGCTTCGAGAATGTTTGTTGCCCTGCGTTAGCAAATCATGACATATCTCCAGTAGTTGACTCTACAGCTGCACTTGGTGTGCTACAAACCAGCCTGAAGCTGATTATTGGGTCCTTCATTTGAGAGTTTCCCCCCTACTGCAAGGAAACTAAAGCAGCAGCTTATTACAGACATTTTATACTCAGCAGTTATGTTTGACAGCTACAAAACAGTTAAAGCTACCAAAGGGGACCCAGGGGATTCGGGATTCAGAGCAAGTTAAGAAAGCTGTTCTGGTTGAGGAGAGCTGCCTTCAATGAGAACAGCTTGGGCAGTCAAATTTTCTATTTCAGTAATAAAATTAACCTTGGTTCTCCTTCATCTTCATTCAGCTCATCATCTTCCTCCTCACTTCCACTGTAATCATAGTCCGTTTCTTCTAAAAAAGAGAACAAACAAACACCAGAGGAGGATGCTGTTATTTAAGACATGATCTTGAACTTATCTCTGAGCATTCAGCCTGAACTACAGGCTAAGGAGGAACTGGAATTTAAAAGTCACATGTTGTAGAGGGAGGCTGAGGGAAGGCAAAATATCCATGTACATAATTCAAAATCTAGTTCAGATAATGATTCAGGGCAGCCCCTTTACACACACGCACCTTTTCCCATGACTGACTGTATTGGTTTTGCAAAACTAACCTACTTCCATCATCTGAAACAAATTAGGCTAAACCCACAGAGAAACCCAACCCCCAGAGCACCACCAGCAGAGGGGTTCTCAAAAAGACATTTGGACAGGACATGAAAGCTTGCACTGCCCTGCTCTGCTGTCATGGCTATGCTGAGGCCACCAGTAAATCCAGGTTTCCTTTTGTATCAAGGGGAATAATTAAGTAAGAAAAAAAAAAAAGAAAACAAAAACGAATACTAGTTTTAGCACAATGTTTTAAAAGCTGATCCATAGTTTTAAAGTCCTCTTCAAGACTGACATGAAGGCAGTTTTTATGGGATAATTTCAAACTGGTCCTACCCTGCATTGTTGGCTGTAGTACATGCTAAATTGTCACTTCATTTTTTTGAAGTTACTATTTTGAAGTGTGTAGTCTGACAATTCCACACTATTCTCCTTTTCAGAGGAGTTTTGATTAAAAATAGTATTTTCAGGTCAAAATATAACTATTTATGAAGAAGTGACATCTTTGCATTCCTCCACCCCTCTCAAGGGCATTTGTGAGATATTCCAACTCACTATCTTTTCATTTCAGTGTGCTTTGAGATTCATAGCTGAAAGAGGTGGCAGAATTTGCAACTACTACTGGAGTCAGTAAATCTACTTTGCAACAGCAATTTCATTTTAGATGCAAATATCCCTGTTGTCAAATCAGAGCATTTTCAAGACGCCTTCCAACACCATAGTGCTTTCCCAGTTTGCTCTCACAGTCCCTGATCCTCACAGCGTTTCTGGCAGCATAAAACATGCTGAAGGAGAAAAGGGGAGAGAGGGTCAATAGGCCATGTGTCTCTGTCCCCTTTGCACAGCCCTTAGTCTGCCATGCACAGGCATTTTCACAAGTATCACCCCTATTCCTGCACTGCTTCTTCCAGCTTTTGCTCTGAAGGGTAAGGCTGGCATTTGGAACAAATTTTCTTCATACACGCTGTGAAGGAAATGATTCATTATAATATCTGCATTTTACTGGAGCTCGGAGGTCTTTTTTTGTGCACTCTATTTCAAAACACTTAAAGAGTCCTGCTGCCCCCAAAGAACTCACAGGACGAAATTACATGGAGATCCAACAGGTAAATCAATTGGATTTGGGACAGAAATATGAACAGAGAGACCAGGAAACACTTGTGGCTCAAGAAAGCAGAGACCCAGACTTCACTTGGAGTCCTTGCTCCCTGCTAGCACCAGGGCTGCTCTCAATAACTCAAGGTTCCAAGGACTTTAGCACTAAAACACTATTAAGGACCTAAGCTTCAACAAAGGAGTCTTCAAAATGGCCCCACTATCAAGGACAATGCTTTCTCAATTTTCCTAGTTCTAGTACTTCAGCTGCATCTGCCTGGTGCTCTGCTGCCAAAATCTGAAGAGGACATGCTCTCTGAAGTGTGCTCTATTTTGGTTTTGCCACGTTACCCTTTTCTCCTTTCTTCTTCCTTGTCCTGTCCAGGTGGTCCTTGAGCATGATGCGCACTTGCCGCTCGTTCTGCATGTCGCGGATGAAGGAATGCTTCAGCAGGGTCTCCGTGGATGGACGGTGCAAATAATGCTTTACAAGGCAGCTCTCAACAAAATTTAGGAACTTCTTTGACCTAAAAAAGACACCACAGTGGAGAAAGAGCAATAATCCTTTTCAACTTGTGGACCAAACACTACCTGAGTGGTGGAAAGCACTAACTTTGCAAGGTTTCCTTCTACACAGGAACTGAGAGAAACAATTTGAGTTCTGCCACCAGTGAGACTCCTGTGACCAGCACAGTGCTGAAGGTGAACTCCACCTCACCACCCTCTCAGAGGAGTTGTTACCTTGAATTTACATCCTGATCAACAAAACCACAATCTGGCCAACACAAGCCTTTCAAAAATGCCCTTGACCTTTTGATAAGGTGAAGATTTTCTTTACACACTTAATTTAAAACAAAAAGTAATTCTCTGTTAGGGCAGATGACTGCCATTAGCCCCACAATGTCCAAGCAATCTGATAAAGCCCTGACCCCAAGGAGCACAGCTAAGCCTTCCTTGCTTACCCTGCAATTTTGGCCACAGACACCAAAATGAAACAACTGTCACAGTTTAGGCAGAGTTCAAAAAGAAAGGTGTTGCTTCCCAAAGGTCAACTATATCTGCCCTCTGGTTCAATCCAGCTCATAGAAACAGCTTAGGAATCACCTCCTAGATAACTACATGATTTAACAAAATCATTGTTTCTGGACAAGGGAGCTAAAAGCCCTCCTAAGCCCACTGCAGAAAAAATACAGTTTTTTACACATCTCTTTACCATTTTCTGGATTTCAACTTTGGGGGTGGGTTCCTTGGGATGAGGAAGAGTGCTCTCATGGGATGCATGTCACACAGTGCTGCAAAGGAAACCAGAAATTATAGAAGGATGTATGTATCCCCTGTGACCTCACTTCCCACTTCCAAACACCTCCACTTCCAACATCACAGCATTCACGCCAGAACCCCACCAGGAGCCAACCAAATTCACACTACAGCCAAGAAATCAAGTCTCTGAGTACACAGAGATTTCCAGCTAGAATAGATTCAAAAGAAAGGCTGCAAAGCAAGAACAAGTACAACTTTCTTCATATTTTCTATATATACAGCTTTGGAAGGACATAAAAAAGTTCATATTTTCCCTACACAAAAGTGTGTTTGCACATACAGAGAAGTTAAAGCTGAGATTGAAACATTTATCTGGTTATTATGTCTGGCTTCTGGCTTCAGACAAATTATAAGCTCCATTTTAACCAAACTCTTCACCACATTTTTCATGGCATATGAGAAAACCTAGGATGAAGAAAAGCTGACCCAAAGCACAGAGTTCACAATAATTTCTCAGTCTGCCTCCACCTGCCATTCTCACATTTGGTTCTGACTTTGACATTTTCCTTGGTATGTTCAATAGTACATGATACAGTGGCAATGAGGGGCAGAAGTCTGGTTTCTAGCTCTGGGTCCCAGACACTGTTGTACTACAGTAAACAAAACACAAGGCAACAGAATATAATCCACAGTATTTCCCTGTCAAAACTAGGGAAAACATCAAATACATGAGGAACTGGCATGCAGAATTACAATATCTCTCCCAAAGAAAACTCCCCATGGACTAAGCTTCAGTCAGGCTAAAGTGCTCCTGAACTCCAGCTGGCTCCTGCTAAAAACCAAGTCTGATGGGAGAGCAGCCAAGTGGGTTGTTTAAAAACAGCCTACGTGCTCTCAGGCTCAGGCCAGAGTTTGATGGATTTCATCTCCCTTGCCTTCAGCAGCGACCAGATACCCCACACATCCCATCTGCTCTGCAGGAGCTGGGCAAAGCCACCAGCCCCCCATGCCAACAAAAATGCACGAGGACCTTGCACCCACAGGTCTCTGCCTGACCTGCAAGAGGCTCTCTGGGGGAGTGAGGGGGCAGCAGGCTGGGAAACTGTGGCAATCTGCTTTCAGGCTGAGTGTGGCCATGGATCAAAGCCATTACATGTGAGTAAATGCCACATTAGTCCCAAAATCTGTCAGAAACAAGTCAGTTTCAGAGTAAAAAAATAACCTTTAGGCCTACCTTCTTCCACTGCCATAATTTTTTTAGTGACCTAAACCCAAAGGCACTCCTGTCAATATTTTCTGCTAACATATCAATCACTTCTACTTAGTTGTATCCACAGGCAGCAATCAACAAACTGATGCTAACGAGAGCTTTAAGAAAAGAAGTTTTGTTTTCCCAGGAAATAAAGGCAAGGAACCAAAATACAAACTGAAAGAGTCTAAAAGGAAGAAGAAAGCAAAAGAGTCCAAATGAGAAAAAGTCACAAAGGGTTTTTAAAGATACAGATAGAACCAGAATTCTGTGCATTAGCCAAGCATGAGTTATTTTAGCACAGAAGAGCCCCACCTTTATACCAAATCACTTACGAGGAGCTCCTTCAGCCATTTCAATAGCAGTGATTCCCAGGGACCACAGGTCACTCTGCAGAAAAAGAAACAGTGCTCATTGCAGCTTGCAGCATTCAAGCTTGGTTGTTTTGCTTGTTTGTTTTCTTCTTGGGTTTGGGTTTGTTTTTTTTTTACAGTTTGCCTAGATCTCTCCTGGATCATGTTGTTTTACTTGGAGTGAAAAATATTCTGCTCCCTTCCCAGTCCCTACTGAGCTTTTAGGAAACGTGCTAATAGCCAGAAGCTTCCTATTCCTCATGCAACTCTGATCCATCATTTAAGCAGCCAGCCCCAAAATGCAGACCTTCTGCATTCAAAAAACAAGAGCCAGACAGAATATAGCAGGCACTGTTTAAATATATGTCCTAAATCTGTTCTCATGAGGCAGCAAGAAACAGCAGTGCCTCACCCTTCTCCTTCTGGCCAAAAATAATTCTTGGTTTTAATGCTTGTTTCAGAGCAGTCATTGCTGAGTTTCGACACTGATGGAACAAGAATTGTAGTCAGGCCTAGGGGTCTAATTTTTTCTGTACAAAGTCTCTAGTCACACGTTTTTGGGCACATGAGAGGAGAGTACATTGTGCAGTCAGATTTATGCCACAATGTATGTTCAGCTCAGTTAACAGAGTGAAGTTCTCTTTATCAGCTGATCTGGATGCCAAGGGCCACGTTTTGATCATGGAAAGTAAACTGCAGCCACCATCAGTGTCTGTAAAAACTTCACACGTTTCCACTTGATTAATCATGTGCATTATTTCACTATTCTTTGTATCTAAATGTAGCCAAATGAGAGGCACATGGCCAAACAACTTGCAGAGTTTCTCTAAAACTTATATTTTAAAAAAACAGTGACAGAAAACCTTCAGAGGTTAGAAGGAATAAGCCATTACATGAATAGCAGCTCATGCCCAGCCCAGCCCTCTAAATGTAATTTTATCAAAACAGCCCTCTCAGTCCAGCTGCTCTGAACTCTTCACACAAGCTGAAAGCCATCAAAGTTTGTGGAGGGATTCAGCAACAAAACTGGTGGGGATTTCAAAAATCCACAATCCGGACTTGTAATTAAGTAAATGACTGAAAATTAAGAGTCTTCAAGGGGTAGTACTGCAGGTTTTGAGGACAGTGAACCATCCAGGCTGCAAGGAATTTTGGTTTGGAGTTCCAAAGCATGAGAGGCAGACAGGTGTAGGGGAGGATGAGCAGTAAGGTTTGTAAAGCCCAGTGTGTATACAAACACATTTATGTGGATATATTTGTACTAGTTTGTCTTGTTTGTTTGTTCTGGTTTTTTTGAAGAGCAAGAAGTTCCAGAGCAGCTTCTTGCTACTTAGCCCTTCCTACCAGGTGTAAGTCTCTGTGGAAAGACCAACTCTGTGCCACCTTCTGAGTCACAGCACTGTTTGCAAAAGTGCTTCCAAAACCCTCTGCTGATCAGTTTTAAACTACCATCTGCAGTATCTGTTTGGGAGCAGACAAACTGGGATTATTACTGAAGGCAAAGAAAGCTCAAGAATTAGGGCTGCACATTCTTTATGATTTTATTTTCTGGTAAGTACACATTCAGAGAAGGAAATCAACTGGGTACAGGGAATGAAGACAAGAGATGAACTTCTTGAGGTTTCAGTAGAAGATTGGTATGATATGGAAAAAAAAATAAAATTCTTCAGTCATGACTGACACACACAACATGACCTCACTGGGCCAGCGCAGCACAGAAGGGAGAATCACAGCCTCTGAATCACCAGGAAATGGAGGCAGTAACAGGTTCTTCTCATAAATATTTTGGAAGCCACGCTTGGAAGGAGAGGTGCAAAGTGGCAATGGAGAGAGCACCTGAACTAAAAGAGTGACTGCAGGGTCACCCAGAGGATTCCTGCTCAGAAAACCATTCCTGGAAAACATGCTGCATGGCAATGCCCACAACTGAAATACAGGAAATTCTGTGCCTCAGCACCCTGCCACTGACCAGAAACCATTCCACGATGGGAAACCACTTGCAGTCACATGTTCATGAATGAGCAAAGGGATACTAATTACTGTCAATTAACTCGGGATTCAGAGCTGAGTACAGAGCAGAACAGCTCTACCACAGTGTGCAGTGATTTGCCATATTAATATTACACTACTTCAAGTATTCCTTTGGAACTCCTCTCTTCCTTTCTTTTTTATCCACATCTACAAACTTCTTAGTACTTTTTTATTGCTGAGAAGTTCATGAAAGTGTATTTCATGTACTAAAAATTCAGAAAAAATACTCACAGTGAAACTTCACTCTTAAAAAGAGCTGCCACCCACATATTACAAATACTACTGTTTGTACAGTTCTAGTATTATTGTGATTTATAAGTCAGGAAGCTGGAACTTTTCAGATAAGCAGATTTCAGCAATAACCCACATGTTTTCTTACCTTATGGAGTGTTCAACACTTACTCTGTAATCATATGTAGAGTCTGGGTTCTCCTCACAAGCAATGACCTCTGGTGCCATCCAATACGGGGTGCCAATAAATGTGTTTCTTCTCCCAATTGTCCTGTCCAGCTGAGCACTTACACCAAAATCCACTGAAAAGCCAAGAAGAGGTAAAGAAATCAGCAAAAAGTTGTATCCACATGGCAGAGTGAGTGATTGGTCACTTTCATACTGTTAAGAACATTAAACCTTTGCCCTACAATATATATGAATATATATACAATATATGAAATCTGAGCTCCTCCAGCATGTCTCATCCAATAGTTGAGATTTAACTGCCTCTTTTTTTTTCTTTCTTTTTGACAAAAGAATTAAATAATGCTAAATTATTATTTAAATTATTTATAAATTAGTTAGCGTGCTAAATCTGCCTGGTGGGTTAGAGGAATTGCTCTACAATACATTATGGAATAATTTATGCTTAATTTAAATGCTTCATTGAGTAGGACTCAAGGTCTTCAACTAGACTAAAAGAAAAAATAGTATCTACACACAAGGCAAATTTGGATTGTCTAATATAGCCACTTGTGAAAGCTGGAAAGAACCACCATATCATTTCATTCTGAGGTGTCTGGAATAAATTCTTCTCTACATTTATACACTATCTCAGAACAAACTGGAGAATATACTACTTTATTCTCATCTTAGATCATTATGTTGAGCGAATCCTGTGGTTCTCTCTGTGCTGAAAAGGGTGGTACTTTCAAAAGGACTGCACAGCAAAACGGGTTTGTTTACATATGAAAAGGGTCCATACAACCAGTAATTATGTGATTGTATTTCTCTTTGAACAAAACACCAAAATACAGTAATTGCATCCACTGGGATAGCACTGGAGTGGTATTCACAGAGGAGACAAAGGAGGGGGAAAGAGGAGGACTGAAAGGACACAGGCCCGTGGTTACCATCAAGGGGCAGATTTTCTCATTGATGTTGTCTCATTGCAGATTATCTGCAAGCCAAAATCATTTGTAGTGCTATAATTTCATGTGCCTGCTTAGCAAATCTTCTCCAAGAAGAAGGTGGACCTGACATTTGGGATATTCTGTGCTCTGTGCTTCTGATGGGAAGTGCACACTCTCACATAGAAGTGGAACAGAATTGAACTGAGAACCTCTTGGCTTTTGAGCTTCTTTGCCTTAAGACACATGAGCTAAATCTCTCTGGAAAGAACTTTTTTTTCCTTCTTTTTAAAAATCATTATACTCAGTAAATCTGTTTCATTTTTACCCAGAGTTAGAAAGGTTTAACTGTTTTGTCAACCATGGGAAGAATATTGGAAGTAGTAATTACATAAGACCATAAAAAACCACAACACCCCCATCTTACCTGTTTTAAGAGGGAACAGCTGACAATTAATACATATGATTTAGAGACTACAAGCAAAATCCTGCCTTCATTGAATTTGACAGCCCAACTCCCTTTGAGCCAGGTGTTTGCCACAAGGTTAAACCATAATAAGATTTGAAGTACCAATTTCCACTTGCTCCAACCAAGCATGCTACCCCACATCCACAAGCCATGTTTCTTATTTGTTGTTTTCCAACTCTACAGTGAATTGTTTTAGTTAAAGAGAGAGGGACTGTAAAGATCATCACAAATAAGAAGTGTTCCCCTTGAGATTTCTCCTTTAAAACACTTCCCTGTGATGTCTTTCCAAAACATGAAAGACATCTCAAGAGAGATACGTACTTGAGTTTAGTTTTACGAAGTCAGAAGTTGGCAACACTGACATGTTACAGTAGTAAAAGGAAATGAGTAAACCCTCCAACTTTTCTGAGAGATGACTGCTATTCAGTGGTAGCCCTTACACATGAGGAATTCCATTTATTGTCAGATTTATGCAAATCTCTAAGATCACTTCCTTTAGAAAAATGGATTAGCAAAATTTGTTCCCCCAACTTTTTCACTCTGGAAGTCTTTTGCATGCCAGGATCCTCTGCGAAGTCCTGATGGTGCTGTGACTGCCTGCACTGCCCTCAGGCTGTGAGGGACACCCTTGCAGAACAGTTTACATATTACTTTGCAGAACACTTCACATTTTCAACTCTTTCTACATTACACACACCTTGTAAGCACAAGCATTAATGATCCTTGGCACACATCCTGCACTTAGGTTACCGAAAGTTCTCTCTGAGTCAAGACGGAAATCTTAAATTTTAACAAACAGGTTTCTAGCACACATTTAAGGAAACTTACCCAATTTTACTTCTGCATTTTCTGTGAGGAGAACATTCTGCCCTTTAATATCTCGATGGATGACATGGTGAGCATGAAGATGTGCCAATCCCTAAAAGAAAACCAGATTTATTCTTTCTTCCTAACATTACCCTGGCTATGGCACTGTTGCCTTTTTACACTTTTGCCCTTTTCAGTCTTTATTCATAAGGAAAGTCCTTTAGATGTTACTAGCAACATTTTCAGAGAGGAAGGACAGCAACCCTAAGTTTCATTTTCCTCTTCACCACAGGCCTGACAGTGGTGGAGCATCTCATGTGAGGAGAGGTGTAGCAATATTTTAAATTATTGTAGCAATATTTAAATTAGAGTGTGAAGAGAATGAGGTAGGAATATTTTAAACTTCTCTCTCAGAATCAAGGGATGCTCCTTACACTCTATGCTAAAAGCAAACAAAAGGGAGAAAGAGCAAAGCAGAATGCTCTCTATGAGGACCAGAGACAGCAGCTGGCTGGTTGTAGTGGCCTAAATGTTGCATTCAACAAAATGAGGAATTCAGTGGGAAATGGACTAGAGAAAGTTAAAAATACCATGTCAGACCTCTTTTTGAATGCAGCAAATATTGTTTTCAATCAGCTAATATTTGCTGTCTCCTCCTGTATTTCAAAACTGCCCATGGTTGAACTATCAAAGACATAAAGGAACACACTGAAATAATCCATTATAGCAATCCAGGGATTCTTCATTCACAGCATTTAGCCTCTCTAATATTAATGGCTTCAAACACAGCTTCCATCCAGCTTGTAAATTTTCCAGAAGGAAGCACTGTCAATCCATGTGCAACTGGGCCATTTTGTCTTGAAACAAGCATGATTAAATCCAACCCCTTGTTTTACCAACATGCTGTTACAGTTTTCAGTTGCATGAGCATAAACCAAATGCTTTAGCATCAACTGCTTTAACAGAGACATTACAGCAACAGCAATGAGGAACAACCTGACCACGCCACTAAGGTGTTTTTCTTTTGCAGAAGAACTTCCCAGACTTTCCAGATACAATGATCACAATCCTCAGGCTAGTGCCAAATCCCTGCAAGAAGGCCAATATTATCTGCTAGGCACATTTCTCAATTGCTATGCCCCAGAAAAAAAAGTTTTACCCCTATTCCAGCATTACTTCAGCATGCCATGTAAATTCCAACTCCCAGAATACAGATTTATCTTACCATTATTTAGAAAAGATGTAAAACTCTGTTATAGGCAAGACAGATCAGTAACTCTGTAATGGGTTTTGAATTCAGAATGACTGGCTCCAACATCATCTTTTTTTTCCAGGCTAGTTCACTAGATTACACTTGGGAATTGTTTTATCCTCTGTACTTTCCAGGAAAAAAAAAAAAAAAAAAGAAAACAAGCAGTCCTAAGCCTGCTTAGAATGAAATATAGCTCCAAGATTTTCTTGGGGAATACTGTCCCAGCAGGGCCACCTTTAAAATTCTGGAATGCTGTTTAGTGAACACTGCCTCCAACAGTGTGGAGAAGAGACCCCTGAGTGTGTGCAGGTAAAGGAATTATGGACAGAGAGATCTTACAATCATGCACAGCTGAAGTACTGAGCAGCAAGATTTCCTGATGTGGAGGGCAGACATACTGAAAACAGAAAATTTATTTCCTTCTCTAGGTGCCCAGTGTCTGGAATTTCAGAAGATGGCTATTTGCCATAGGAAAGAGGAATTTTCTATTCTTCATACAGAAAATGGGATTAGCTACAGCAATATGGGATGCCAAGCAGCCATCATGCTGGCGCTCAGAGCTCCTCTGAACTCAAGGACCATAGCCCACGAGCCCCATGGATCACAACCTTTAAACAATAATGCTCATTAGTGACCTATTTTAGCAACCAAAGGCTTGGAAAGGCCTTTTTGTTGCAAATGAGCAGCGAAGCTCTGCTGGCAGGACTCACCCTGAGAACCTCTCTGCAGATGTAAGCAATCCAGTCCTCCTTGAAACAGTTCCCTTTTGTCTTCTTCACCAAGTCGGTGACAGAGCCTGCCCCGCAGTACTCCATCACCAGCTGCAGGGAGACAAACACACAGAGGGCACCTTTACCCAGCCCTGCCAGGCCAGCAGGGACAGCACCTGCAAACACCCACAGCCCAGGCAGGGCAAACTGCATGTGGCCTCCTCGGATGCCAAGTGACTTAAAATCTCATTTCCTGAATCAAACACACACTGCTAAATAAATAAAAAACCACACTAGTGCTCCTCTCCTGTTGCAGATTTTAAGTAGGTTTTGTTGTTTTTGTTTTTTTTTTTATTTTTAGTATATACAAAATTGGAAAAGCAAGAGTTAACAGCACTGAAAAACACAGGAATTTGTCAAAAAATTTGAAATTTCTCATTTTGCCGCAGCGCTTCAAAAATCTCACAGCCAAAAAATTGGAGGATTCATTATTCTTATTTTCCTTATTGCCAATTCCTCTGCTTCCTTTTTTTTTTTCCCACTTGAAAAAAGGAGAGGAAAGCAACAAGAATGAGAGAAGGCAAAAAGGACAAGCTATTTCACTAAAGTAAAAAAAATTAGAGAATAATTTAATTTGGAAAAAAAAAAGTTCAAGCAACAAATCAGAATGACAGCACCAGTCACAAGAATCATAACATACTTTATGCCCATCCTCAAAGGAAATCATAGGGATGGAAGATGTCTAGGGAGGAGTAATTTTTCTCTTTTATATGTTATTCTTCAGAACAATGACTTCAGAGCTTCACTGAGACAGAGTCCAAGCCAAGCATGCTCGAACTCTAAAGAAGGAGCTGTAAATCTGATGAGCAGAAATGACACTAAACACTTACCCAGAGCTGATCATCTTGGCCTGCAGGACTTTTCTTTACAAAAGCCCCATAATATGTAGCAATATTCCGGTGATGGGAGTACTTCTTTAGCATGTTTATCTCCAGCTTGATTTCCTCCTCTTCATTCTGTAACAAAAAAGAGAGCAGGAGGCTCCTTAGGGGATCAGAGATCATGCAACCTCAGGGCTGCAAAGCAACCTCTGTCTTTGGTTTGTGAGCAACCTGGTCTGATCCCATGGCTGACCCTGCTTTGAGCAGGGACCAGAGTTACCCTGGGATTATGAGACTGCAGCAGAGAGATGGCTCTTAAACTGACAACTGAATCACCCTGATCCATGGGGCTAAACCAATTAATTGCCAGGGTTTGACCTAAAGAATCAAAAATGTCCCCACTCGGGCATAAAAATTGCACATTGTCTCCTCAGGGAGCTTAGACAGTTCCTATTACTCCCCCATTTATGGCTTCTGCATGCAGTAATTTAGTCTCAGAGAATAACCAGATTCAAACAAAAATAAAATTGTTCCTAACACTCCATTACTTAAATACTTGGAAAAGCTCTGAGCGCACACATCAGACAATCTGTCTTCCCAGTCCTGTGGAGGGTCCTGCTGGGAGGAAACCAAAGCCAAGAAAGAGGTGACTTGCCACAAATCAAACTCCAGCCTAAGCCAAGGTTAGGATCTGCTCCTTCCTTACAGCTGTGAGGCTGCCCTGTCTGGACCATGGCTTTCTCCCCTCCTAACACCAAGCCATCCATGAAGTTCCTGGCATGCTGGAGGCTAGCACATCCCAAACATCATCTTCCCAGGCATCAGCTGCCTGTTTCCCCTTGTCTTTGTTTCAGTCTTGCCAGGGCAGACATCCTCTTCTGCCCATACAACGTTGTGCACAATAAAACAACTAGTGGAAGCACAAGTTTTAATAATTATGTTAGAAGGAAATGCCCTTTTTCAGGGAGAACTGCCTGGAAGGGCCCCCTCAGAGCTGGCTGGCTATGGTGCACAACACCCAGTGAAACACACCCAGATTTTGCCATCTCACTCACTTTAATAGGAAATGAGTGTATAAGGTATCGTTGTACCAGTTAAAAGGAGCACCACAAACTTGAAAATTAATTTACCTTGTTGCAAAACATACCAGTCAGCACTTACTAGCTGAAGGGGAAAAAAAAAGAAGAGGCAGCAAGAACAACTCAGCCCCAAAGGACATTTTTCTGTGCTTTTCCTCTATTTTCCAGTAGTTTTGCCATTGAAGCATTCTTTTAACCACCATAATGGCCTGCTTACAAAGCCAGACACATTGACCTTTTTACCTGGAGCAACACATTAAAGCTAAATGACAGGCTAAAGCCAAAATCCCTCAAGAACAGGCATATGATGTGTCTTACTAAACTTGACCACACAAAAATCATTCCCAACAGAAGGGACCAGTAAGCTTTTCCCAGTAACATCAACACCCAGGAGACAGATTACCAGACCAAAGGCTAACTGTGCTAAGCCTTCAGAGACGTAAAATAACTCTAGTTGAAGCTAAATAGGCTATTTCATGTTTCCTAATAATCTTTGTTAAACACAGGCTCTCAAGCTGCACACATTACAATAAATAGTTAATTTATCTTTTGTTTGCAGTTAGGGAGAAAGCAGGACCCTTAATCCTGATGCAGCCCTGGATGCTGTGTGACTGAATTAGTGAAGCTGAAGAGGAGCCCAGTGCAGCACCTGGAGTGTCCAGGAGAAATGGGAGCTGGCTGCAGACAGCATGCAGGAAATCCTCCAGGATTCTCTGCACAGAGCACAATCAGAGAGAGGTGAGAGCTTGTGCCTGAGGGGTACAAGGCTCTACTCCCTTTGGAGCTCCAGACAGCGCACGAGAAAGGGTGGACACAAGCAGGAAAGGAGGAGGCAGGGAATCAGGACATGGGAACTGTCATCCTGGACCTGACCACAAGGGTTCTGCCATCTACACAAGCTTCTGGATCTTTAGGGGAGAAGGGCAGAAAGAGGAACAAACAGGCTCCCCTCTTCCTCTGCTGTCCCTCCTGCATTCTGCCCACTCCTTCTGCAAACGTGTGGAGGCAGAACACTCATCTTTGGTAAAAGCCTTCTCCAAATTACTTAAAATATCTACAGATGTGAAGGGTTCAGATTTTTTTAACTCTGCCCACCAGCATGAAATTTGCCCTGGTGGAGCCCAGCTCCCTGCTGTGCCCTCAGCCCCAGCCTGCAGCTTTCACAAAGTTCCCCTCAGGGGAGCTGGCAGATCCCAACCACTTCCTCATAGCTGCTGCTTCTTTTTCAGCTCTTCATCCTTTACCCAATTAATTGCCTGGATGTTGGAACCATGCTGGCAAAGCTCTTATCCAAGTACTTTCTATTCCTCTGCAATCTGATCCCCATGTTTTTAAAACAAAACCAAGCCAGTGGCTGTCCATGAACACCACCTGGATACCCCACAGGCTCTTCCACACCCACTGGCAAGAGCAAGAGCAGCTGCACAGGGGTAATGCTCCTTTCCTAGGACCAGCAAAATGCAATTCTGGCTTTCTCTTGTGTCTTTATTTACCCTGAAGGCCAGATCCTGATCCCTCCCTGCACCTGTTTCTCCTGCCCTTGCCCATCCTGGCCTGCAGGGCCCAAGCACCACTGCTCAGCACAGCTGAATGCCTTGGGGAGACACAGCTTGGAGCAGACAGCAGGCTGAGCTTCAGGGGCTGGGAAAAGAGCTACACAGGACAGCAGCTGGGCATTCCACAGACCAATGCACTCTGGCTTCCCAGTGCCTCGGTGAGTTTGGATAAAAATGCTCTGTGCCATGGAAAAGCCAAGGCAGAGGGGTAAGGGTGAGTGATTGTGCCCCATGGGCCACGTCACGAGGCTGGCCCAGGAGCTGAAGCCAGACTTGCTGAGCCTCAGTGCCACGCACACCCCTCAAGCACAGTGACCAGGGACAAAAGCAGCCTCAGCTTCTCAGTGCACACTCAGAATTTCCACTTTCTACCAGCCCTCTTGCCAGCATTACCAGCAGCCCCGTGTCCCAGGGGTCTGCCCATAAATAATGCTGCTGAAGGAAAGGAAGCAGGCTCACAGATGTGCAGGTGCACAAAGCTGTTTGCTTCACAAACCAACGCGTCCTGGCACAGATGGCTGCGTGCACAGAGATGACAGGTTCATGATCAAAGGCTGTTTTTGAAGATGTGGGCCTATCTGCAGTGGCATTAGACTAGAAAACACACTCCTCAGACCACAACTGGAAACGAGATCATCAGCTGACAAATACTGCACCAAGGGACCCCTTAGTACTGGGGGAGGTCTAACAACAAGTTTCACATTTAAATGTTATTTTGCTTTCTAGAAAGAATGACATCAAAGACAGATGGAGAATGATGTGCTGGAGAAGAGCTCTTTGATCACCTGCACTGCTAGCTGAAGAGACAAGCAGCAAGAATCCAGTCTCTCTGCAAGCACTCTGCTTGTCTGGCTCTGTCAGAAAACAGGAAGCAGAGCCTGCCTGGAGAGGCACATGAGCACACGTTGCCATCAGCTCCCCTTTAACCATTTCAAAGGGCTCCCCCACCCCCGTGCAACTCAATACAGCAGCACTTCCTGACAGATGTCCAAGGATCCCACAGTGACCACAGCATCCTGCTGCTGCTCTTAAGAAACCAGCCTGGGGCTGCAGCTCATGACAGCAAAGGGCAGATTTGCTGAGCTCTTGGAGTGCCCCAGATCTGAACAATCACAGCTGGAGCTGGGCAGGCAATTTCTGATTAAATGACTTCTTACTGGAAAAAGAAACCCTGCAGATTTGGTGAAAGAATCAGAATCTTTTGGTGAACAAAAGTGGCAGAAGTAGCAGAAGTGACTGCATCCAGACATGCCAGCCTATGCCCTAGCAGCAGGAACACAGCCAACTCTGCACTAGGAAAGTGGAAATAGGAGCAGAAAGCCCTGCTGCACTCACCCTGTGCCAAGCCCAGAAAGCAGGAACACTTGAGCACAGTTGAGCTGGAATTGTTCAGGGTTCAGTGGGGGAACAGCACCAGGGCAAACCCCTTTGGGCAGTAGCAGTAGCATGCTCCTCACCTTCCCATGAAGGGTCTCAATGTGAAAACAGCATGACCTGCTATCACTGCCCTCAAACAGGACAGGCTCCCCAGCATGATGTTGGCTTTATCACCTGTAGCAAACCAGACCTAAACAGCTTTGTTTTGGTTTCAGAATCCTGCAAGCCCACTAAGGTGATTCCTAAAGCAGGACCATTTCAATTTTGTTTCCAGGTAAGTAGGCATTACTGGATGCTGCCAAACCAGACTTCCAGGAAACTCAAGAGGAAGAAGCAGGGACTCTCCCCAGCCTCCCTGGGGCTCAGGCTAATGTGATCTCAAGGAGGGAAACTGCTCCACTACTGGCTGTGCTCTTAAAAGGAGAGACAAAACCCAATATTTAGCAACTTTCTCAAGGCCCTGTTTCAGCACCGACACCCATTTATAAATGTGAGTAGGGACACTGCCAATTAAACAGTCTCCTTCCCTCATCTGCCAAATCACAATAAAAAAGTACTGCATTTGCATTTCTAACATGATCCTGCTTGCTGGCTGTCAGGGCACTACTCTGAGCAACAACTGGCATGTGAGGGGATAGGATGTGATGAGACACAGCAGAGGCAGTGCAGAGATACAGGAAATCTTTAAATTGCTATCTCTGAAAGCAGATAATCAACTAGAAATAAGCAGGAAGGGACTTCTTATCTTTGATATTATTGAACACCAAAATATATTGCAATGTACTCCCTTATTGCTTTGTCACCATTGGTCAGCCACACTTAAAAAACATGGTTGTGTTACCACCACTCAGTACTTAATAATACACAAACTGGTGCTCAGGAACCATGATTTACACCAGTGGATCTTCTTTCATGAGCTGTCCACCTTCTCATGATCTGATTATTTATTTTTCCTTGCAGCTTAACAACGACCTTATTATTTCTGGTTTTGCACTCACCTCAGTAACATTCATCACTTTGATTGCTGCCAGCTGCCCAGTCTTAACATGGCGACCCTGTTAAAATAACAGAAGACACTGTGTAAAACATGTAGGCAAACTATGAATACATCAACAAATTAGGCCTCTAACAACCAGGTTTGACTAATTGCTTTCAATCCTGTTCAAGGCAATGTTCTGGTTGGAGATGTCCCTGCTGCTTGCAAGGGGTTGGACTAGGTGACCTTTACAAGGTCCCTTCCAACCCAGACTATTCTATGATTCTATGTACCAAACAACCTTCCAGTGACACAAAACCACCAAGGTGAAGTTTGGTGATGTGTTACCAGAGCCACGCCCTTACTGTGCTCTGAATTTAACAGAGTTATCTCTACAGGGCTGAATTTCCTTTCAGCACAAAGGAAGCAGCAGTGCTGGGAGAGCTCTGCTCTCACAGCACAACTCAGCACAAGCTCACGGGTCTCCACCTAACTTCTGTCCAACTTCTGTTCTGTTCAGGTGATGCCAGCCCTCAAGCCTCCTCTTCCAGGAAATGTCAGCACAGTCTCAGAATGTTTGAATAAGCCACGTTCCTGTCCTGCCATCCATGGCTGAGATGTGCTGGGAAGCTGGAAAGCACTGGGCAGTTGGCTCTGTCCCCACCTTGACCTCTGACATGTCCTGGCACACCTCAGGGTAAAGACAAAACTCTGGGTTCCAGTACATCAATCTGGCAGCCTCCATGTGGCTGCCAAGAAACTAAAGTTTTATGCATGTTTTTGTCTTTAAAAAAAAATTAATGCTTTTTACTTCAAAATACTTAGTTTTTATAATTCTAACTTCAGCTGAGTTAATTACATCTCAGCTACTACTCAGCTACTTCTCCAAAATCATGCTTTGAATTTAAAAGAGCTTTGAATTTAAAAATGTCATTTTCTGTGGTGGTGGGGAAGAACTAACCCAGGATTTTGACTGTGGGGGTGCCTACACATGTCCACAGTTCATTATGGAATGCCCACTCCCCACGGTCACTTTTAAACAACAGACAGCTGGTAACTCCGCACTAGTAATAGGCTTGGCTTGGAAAACACAGCTAGGTAAAGGAAGGTAATAGGAAATAAAGCTATTAAAAGAGCAAACTTGCTACTGGGAGTGACAAAATGTGATTCACAAGAACACCCACACGTGAATCTTGCTGTCAGCTGCAGTTTCTTGCTTTGGTTAGGTCAGGCTGCTCAACAGATACCACAGATGAAGCCTTTCACCACGATAACCAGCACTGACCTCACACTGGAAGATAGTATCCAAAGATTTGAATAGACAGTGGGTTTGCTGTACATCCTACCTTCTCACTTCCATCAGATGTTCAGAAATGGGTCTGAAGCTTTGAGACTGCAATTTTATTCCCGAAATAGTAGTGCCTGCAAAGCTGTATATCAAAATAACTAACTGACAGCAGTTAAGGAAGCCACTGGAAATCAGGAAATCAAATATGAAATGCTGCAGTTTGCAGACAAAATGATTTGCAGGTGCAATTTACACCCACAAAATTAAAAGCTGGGTTGATGTAATTTAAAAACCCAGGTTCTATCTGCACAAAAGTGCACACAAATGTTATTTCTAAGACTAAGCAATTTTGCATCAAAGAAAAATGATTCCTCATTCTCAGGCAATATGTCACAGTCATGTTTTCTTTTACAAAAAACTAAATCCTGCTGAGTTTTTTGTATATTTAAAGGTGTCCTCTTTCCATGGAAGCACTCCTGGGATTGCAAAGCATGTCCTCATGAAGTAGACTGAAAGGATTTACCCATCAGCACAGACCTCAGGAGGAAGACAAACAGGGCACCCTCTCCCCAGGCCACACAGGCCTTGGTGGGTGAGTGTGGACAGTCTGTGACCAGTGCCAGCCCAAAGGATGCTGGTGTTGGGTCAGCATCCATCCCAACGCTGGTCAGCAAGTTCCCTCTGCCCAGCCACAGCTCCTCTCTTGGAGCCAATGTCTGCAAACGTTCCCATTTCCACTGAATGTCTTGGCAATACAGGGGGAGGGCCCTTCCCAAAGCCCAGCCACCCTGTCTGCACCCAGAGTTTGTCTGAGACAAGCACAGTGGTGGCTCCACATCTCTGGGCACCACACACCAGCTGAGCAGCCCATGGAAAACAGGAATCTCCCCTGGACTGCTGTAGATCCTGCAAAGGGCCAAGAACTAACACTGATTCCTCACAACTGTGGTGCTTCTTTACTGAAAAAATAATCAGTGAGTACTAGGCTAGCACTGCACTTGAATATTTATCAGAATAAGGGAGAGGGAAAGGCTTGGCATTCAGTCGTGGTGTCAAAGTGTAACTCCTGGTCAGTTTGTCCCTCTGTGCAACAGATATTGGCCATTTTGCTGCCACTGTTATTTCCACTGGATGCAAAACCTGCTGCTCTCACTTACCACTATAAATGTGAATACTAAACCCCCCCTAAAAAGGTTTGGAAAATCAGTATTTATGGGAAAGAAAACAGCAAGTCCTTTTGTTTTATGGGTTGTGATTCACCTTTCTTCAAAAAATATGTCCCTGTTAACTAAGATGCACAACTCAATCCTGCTCCTGCATTAAGGCACAGACTATGACTGTGCTGGCAGTTCAGAACAAAAATTACAGATTTCTCAGTATTGGTCTTTTAAACTGTTTGGAGTCAGTGTTCCTTAACATCTCTAGAAGCAGTAAACATCCTGAACCCAGCCCGGGGCTTCTTGCTAAGAGATAGAGAGTAATGCCTTAGCAAGGGAAGATTTCAGTGCTGGTCCCTTATTTTTTTCATTTATCAATAAATCTCAGAGGTTAGCCAGAGTTCATGGGAACTCTCACATTGCTGCTTCTGCTGAAGCCACTAAGTTGAGCACGTGCGAATTGTTTTGAGAAAAGGGGTGTTTTGATTTTTGTTTAAAGCTTCCAGGAGCAAACTGGCTGTTTTAACTTTTTCCCAACCAAATGAGATCGGCTGACTCATTCACTTCCAGTGACAAGACATGCTGAAGTTCATCCTTACTGATTTAATCTGAGAAGAACAAGAGGCACTGCCCTCCCAGCCCTCTGCTCACTCTGCCTCTGCCCATCCTCTCCAGATCACTGGAGCTCAGCCTGCTGTGATTCAAGATCCTCCACTGCACATTTCCCCAGAAAATGGGGAGAGGGCTGGAATGGTCTGCGGGCTGGTTTCCCTAATAAAAGGTTTAATCTTTCACCCAAATGCTCAGTATAAGAGCTCTGGAGAATGTAGTGAATGCATCCAACAGCCATTTGCAACGCCCATATTCCTACCCATGAGTACATCAAATTCTATCGCAGAGCTTAGATACGAACAATTCTGAGGCTCAACGACTTTCTAAAATTGAAGTTCCACCCTTCATTTTGATGAGTTATCCAAGCTGGAAAAAATTCTCCCATTTGCTTTGAGTCCAGCTAAATTCCTGGTCTCCTCCAGAAGATATTTCCGCATAGTCTGCTGCAGTTGCCAGTTACTCACTACAGTAACAGTCAGCAAACCTGAAGCCAGCACACACATTTTTCAAATCTACACACTGCTCATTGCAGCCAGACTTGTGGGAGATGCTTGATGCCAAAGATCTGGTTCTGATGAGCTCCAACCCTGCATTATCTCTGCAGGGAGAGATACATGGAACAGGGCAGATTGCTCAGCGTTATTTCTGTTGGATGTGTATTTATCTTTTCACCTTAGATAAAGGAACTGCTTATCTACGCCCCTTACTAAGGGTCAAGACACGTACTTTTCTATTTACATCCAACAAAAGTGTCAACATTAGCAGCCAGCTATTAGCTGATAAAGGGGCTTTACATGAATTAAGTATATTTACAAAATGATGCATTCAGTCACGTACAACACCTTTTCCTCTTATGTTCCAAAAAAAATTTTGGACAGTCCCTGGCTTGGGCCACGATTACAAGAAGAGACTCAAGGTCCCAATGAGATGATAAGGTTGCAAGTCACAGGCAGAGAGCTTGGTTTGACAGCTTCCCTCCCAGATCCTGCACGTATCTCTCTTCCTGGGGGTGGGAAGCAGTTCCCATCAGCTTCCCTCCCCACCTGGGATCCAACAGATTTGGAGTGGACAATTGCAAGCCCAGACAGGAGAAGGCAGCTGTCCACTGGCGTGCTGCACCCCGTGCCAAGGCAGCCCACGGCAGCCCCACCACAGGCTTCCTTTTTGGCTCTCATCAATGTTCACGTGTTTCTGGGCCTGTCTGGTGGAGCTGTCCCCATGTAACCGCAGCAGGAAAAAGTGCCTGAGAAAGGCAGGGACTGCCTGCTGCAGGACACCAAGGCAGCACAGAGCTGGGGCATTTCACACACCAGAAGTCCTTGTTCTTGTCCCTGTCCTTGTCTTCTTGTCTGCAACCAGAAGCAGCACAGAGAGTCAGGTGCCTGTGTGCAGGGACACCTCCCAAAATTCAGAAGACTTGGACGCTTCAAGTTTGCACCTTTGTGGCCACATGAAGGGCCATTTCATACCAAACACACTCTGCTGTCAGGCACAGACACCATCAGCTCACAGCATTAGCACAAGGGTAGGGGACTCCTGGCTGACACATCACTGCCTGCCTGTGTAATCCTGAAAGCTGGTAAATACCACAACTTTAACTCTTGGGACCTTCTCTGGATGCTCAAGACTTGCACTGCAAAGCGAGACGTGGCTGTTGGAGGTGTGGGACTTTGGCAGTCAAGGTCCTTCTCAAGCAGACAATCCTTATGGGATAACAGATGCAGCCTGTGGCCACCCGCCCTTGGGGAGCGAGGTGAAAGCACAGCTGTGCGGCTGCGAGCTCTCACCGAAAGTGAACTTGAGCAATCAGATTTCCTGTTCAAAATGCACTGATGAACTTTGAAGTTTGAGCCCATCTGTGTGGCCCTGCAGGGCTGGCAGCCTGCCAGCTCAGCCTGCTGTGCCCTGTGGGACCGGTCCCCACCCTTTCACCCCTCTCCCCTCCACCCTTTCCATCCTGCACATACAAGAAAAGCCTTTAAGAGATAATGCAGGGAGTGAACAATGCTCTGTGCAGGGATCCAGGAAACCCTCTGTCCTACTCCATGTGACCTTAATGAAGTCATGATCCTTCTGTTTCCTTTCCACCCGCACAGGACTCTTCTAGTCAGACCCAGTTCTACAGGAGGGATGAGGGATGTTTGCTAAGCCCAGCCCCAGAGAGAGTGGGAACAGGAGCTCTGCCTGCTCACACTGCAGGCAGGCAGGAGCAGCCTCCCGTGGAGCTGCAGTGTGCTCCCCATGTGGGTCAGCACGGCAGGGAGAGGAGAACCCCAAAAATATAAAACCTGCAGACAGGCTGCTCCTATGCAGCAGCTTGGACACAGCCACTGTTCTGCGGTAAAAGGCTCCTCATAGAAGCATTCTGCTGTCCCTCAGGGTCTTCAGGATGTTAACAAGTGGTCAGGGCTTGCACACCTGGGCTGAGTCACCTGAGAAGACAGTTTTTAGGTGAGCTCTATCAGCAAGAGCAGTCCATACCTCTCAATTCAGCAGCTGCAACCATGTGAGACGACACACGGCAGTCATGGTTGGAGCTCTCCAGCTAAAATACAGCAGTAATGCAAAACCTGAACGGACCTTCCAGGAATATATTCCAAGGAAGAAGTAATTAAGAGCTTATAGCTTGTTTTTGTTAGTTAATGGCCCAAGGCAAAGTTCAGAGTAAGTCATGCACTGAATAGTAGCACTGCATTTCAGGAACGATTCATTTCATCACAGGCTATGACATGTAATCCATGCCAACTCTGATAGTTTAAAACCCCCCAAAAACACAAACACAAAAAACTGCACAAAACCCCTCAAACCACAAATGCCTTGGACAGATGGGCACCAATTTCACTAAGTCCTTTTTTTTTTTTTAAATGCCCACAAAGAGCTCAGGACACCAGCCAGGTGGGAACACAGTTATCATTTTGATTACAGCTTCATCCTTTTAATCACAAACTCAGGCTGCAGAAAGCCTCCTGTGATTGACATTATTAAGTTTTGGTGGTACTTTCGTCACACCAGCTCTGGATGTCTGTTATATTTCAGGGCTGTAAATCAAAGAATTGTATTCCCCCTAGAGCATCTCTTTTCTTCTTTGTCATACTGGGAGATGCTGATTTTGGAAGCTGTTTCCAGGTCACCTCTAGGGTAGCCCTCAGCTCCATCTCCCAGGTGGAGCACACTTTTCTTTCCTTGTGGCTGCTTTCATGGCAGCAGTGCAGCATGCAGGGTCTGCCATAGAACCACAGCCCAGCTGTGCTGCCTGTGTGGATGCCACACATTTTCCCTTTCACCCCCACATCTGCCATGCAATCTCCAGACAGTCCCAGGTCTCACCCAACACCTTGGGCAGCATAGCCAAATACTGCATTTCCTGTTCCCTGCGCTCCTTTAACACACTCCGGATAGCTGTGCTGCCATTAACTGCGCTAAGGAGAGGAAGAGCACACAGCAGCCTCAGCACCAGCTCCTGAGACCAACAGGAGGCAACACGAAGCTCCTTTGTTCTCTCAGACATTACAGCATTGGACACCACCAGGCACAGCCCCTCAGGCTGGAACAGGACTGCCTGGCAGACTCCAACTTACACTGCCCTCGGAGCCAGCCCTGAATGCTTCCTGCCAGGGAAAGCAAAGCACACCACCTGAACACTACAAAACACCACCCTTGTCCTCTGCTGGTCAGTGCTGAACAACAGCACCAGTAACACACTGTGGATAACCAAGACAGGCTTTTCAAGGTTTATGTGGTATTGGCTTTTCTCCTCCTATATGCTAAACCCCACTCTGTGATTAGTTGTGTTCTAAGAAGTCAGCTAAAATGCATCACTTTAGGTATAGACCATACCAATAAGTCAAATGTTATTTCACATATCCCAGAACTTGGATTGCAAAATATCAGCACTAAACCCTAAAATGTTTGCCTGTAGATATATAAAGAATGAAAGTTAATTAGTAACATTCTGTGTTCTTTAAGACAAAGGCTGCTACATTAATGAAGAAATATTAGTGATATATATGATTTATAAAGGGATTTAAAATTATTTTTAAATCCCTAAAATGTTACACTGCATTCCAAATTAAAATATATAATTTTGTGAAGTTTATCACATTTACGTAGTAAAAACAGATTGAATATTCAGTGAAAACCAAATTCTTTTCCTTGCAAACACCACCACCCTATTTATGCGCAGAAGATGTCATTTTATCCCTCCTATTGCTTTTCTCTCCCCTCTCATATCAAGAGTGGGAATGTATTTGCGCTCACTCCAAGTGAAAATATTCATTTTATATTTTATGAATTTCTCCAAATGAAGTTTTAGATGTTTCAGGAGTAAGATGTAAAAAAAAGAAAACCAGGAAATTCACTAAGAGCCCCTACTTGTGTCACATGTTTAAAGAAACAAAAAAAAAATCACTGTAAATCATAATACCACTGAAGATAACTAAGTTGGCAGTAGTATAGGAGAACTTCCTATATACTAAAATAGCAACACATTAGCCCAGAGAAGAGATTAGAAAATACAACCTCCACCAATCACTTAAAATTCTATCCACATCCACATTGTCTACAAGGGAGGGATGGATAAAGGTCATTTCAAAGGGACCAGATCAAATCACCTTGATCTCTGGAGGAAAATGACAGTTTTTCATCCCTACTGTAAATGTCTGTACCACAACCCTCCTGAACTGTAAAACCCAAGAGGCACGAGAAGCAGTTTTTCTACCCAGGTTTTTTTTTATCCTTTCAGTTCCTATTTCCTCCCATTGTATGAGTGGAAACACAGATTGTTTGCTTTGCCTAATGTTTGTCTGCATCTGACTGCAGACCAGTGGGAAAAGAAAATGAAACAAAGGAACCAATTCAAGCTCTTTCATGAACACATATTTGAATATTGACATTTTTTGCAATATCAGTATGTTCACTTGCTCAGATTACCATCCTCATCCAAAACATGAACCACTCAAGGCTACTGCATGCTTGTATGAGAATGGACTAGGGACTGATCTTTTGGGATACTGAAACCTGCTCCCAAATGGGTCATTCTCACTGTGATCAGCAAGATCAAGCAAAGCACAAACCTCATGTTAGGAGAGTCATCTTTTAGCTTTTTAAGTAATGTAGCTTTTCAAAAAATACCATTCTAGCCATAACACAGAGAGGTTTGTCCTCTACTTATTTGAAGTGGGTGGTGTCTGCAGAAGAACATCCCATGTAATCTTCTGCAGCTCCATGCTCATTTGGAGGGAAGTTCCCATTCCTGTGGCTTCTCCTTGCTCAGCTAACATGCAGACATGATGCTTTAGATCTCCAAGTGCTACTTAAAGTTTCTGAACAATGTGAGCAATGTGCAAGACAGAGAGCAGGAAGGAGCAGGAACGCTTCTCCTGGGGCAGGTAAAACCAGGGGGGCCTGTCCTGGAAGAGCTGGAGCACATAGAGCCCCTTGGAAGAACAACCTTCACCTGCCACATTTGGGGTCAGCTCTGGAGGCAGAGCTGCTCCTGGTGAAGGACCAGACTCCCAATGACTTTGATCAGGTACAATTTCCATCTGGTGATGCTTCAGTAGCATCTGAGGGGATGGCAAACACTGAAACTCCAGCTCCCCTGTGCTCAAAAGTCATCCAGGTGTTGAGTTTAGAGGGAACTGCAAGGCCCCTGAGTGGGAACTGCTGCCAACACAGAAAGAAAAGCAACATTTTGTGGCCATATGTGGGTCGAGTAACTCAGACAGCAGCACAGTGAGTAGGAGAAGAGCTCTGAGAAGCAGGCTGTGCAGTTATCCCATTTTCCTCACACTACATTTATTGGGACATAAAACTCATTTCGTTGAGCCTAAATACCACTATTTGCACAAGTAACAGCCTTCTACTCATCCTGGGCTTTGGCATTTGTCACATCCTTTCACATCTGTTGCTACACTCTCAGATTTCCAGCCTCAGACCCCCACCAGGGCTTGCCACCCCTGTCAGGGCACGGAGGCTCTGCAGACAGGGGTTTCTCTCTTCCCATGGGAGTTCTGGCTTGGGGACACTGGGCTGCTGGGGTGTTCAGGACAGCACAGGACAGGGGGGATATGGGGTATTTAAAGTCCCAGGGCTCCTCTTGTTGTGAACAGGAGGGTTGGAAGAGCCCTGGCACAGAGCCCAGTGGTGATTTACGACAGCAAAGGTCTGCTGCACCAGAAGTCTATTCATCCAGAAAAATAAACAATTTTGGAATAGCCTCAGCCTTTGGAAGGCTCCCACTCTGCAGAACAGGGGTTGCTGAGAAGCTAAGTCTGGGGTGAGGTACAAATCCCCCCAGCCCAGTGAATTTTTGCTGCTTGACTCATTCACATCCGTTTACAGAAATGCAGGGCGCTGGAGAAAACCTGCTCCCAGCACATCTCTCTCTGCTGGATAAGGTCACAGGCAGTCAAGGGTGTGCTGCCAGCCCCATCCTGCTGAAAGGAAGTCAGGGCTGGGCTGTAGGAGGTCAGCTGATGGGTGGCCAGAATTTTGGAGCAAGAATCCCTCAAAGGAAGGGTTTTTGGCTCACCATTGCTACAAAGCTACAAAGGTTAAGCTGCACGCAGCAATTACAAACCTCATGTTAGGAGAGTCATCTTTTAGCTTTTTAAGTAACGTAGCTTTATTAGCCTTCTATCCCACATAAACACAACCTTGTGTGCACATTAAGCTCTTAGCATTTATATCACTGAACTTTTAAAGATCTTTCAGCATTCTTGTAAACAGCAACTGTAACTGTAGTTGAATTTTCTCTTGCATATAATACAGAACATGAACACAGCTCTGCACAGCTTAAAACTGTGTTGTTGTTTTTTTTTTTAAAAGGCTTTGAGGCAAGCAGGGTACACAGCTGCAAGGTCCAGCCTAAATGATGACAGAGCTACAACAACATTAAGGGTGATTTACTTTCCCATTGCAGTTCTGGTGGCGTTTCTCACATGGATTGCAGCACCATGCAGGTGGCTGTGTCCAGCTCACACACCATGGACAGCCCAGCACTAACAACTGGCATTAAAAGGGTTTCTCTTACAGCCTCTGAGTCTTGCCTTCAGCATTTCTGGGCCAACACCCTCCCTATGACTCTGCTCACCTGAGGTGAATCCTGAACCAAAAACTCTGCTGACTAATACTGTCAAGTTCAGAAGATCTGAGGTTTGCCCCAGGAAAGGTCATATTCCTTACACACATACCAAACTCCTCACAGAGCATTTGACTGAGGGAAGAAAAAAGAGCATATAATTATGCCTTTTCATTTGGCTCTACCCGGTGAATCCTCTCCAAAAATTAAAAGGCAGTTAATGAACACAATTAGTCTGTGAAAAAACACACAAGCCTCCAGATTTCTGAATTATTTCTGTAAGAGATGAGCTACATGGCACTGATCTCACAGCAGCAGTCAATTCCTATTTCCTTCCAAAATCCTATTGGCCAGATGGTCCAGAAAACTCAAGGGAAAATTACTTAAATGTTTGGAAAGGCTTTCAGTGTTAAGTTAGTCTCCAAAATGAAACCAGACTACCCTTTTAATTAGTCCTACAAGTGAAGTATAGCTCGCTTTTCTAATGAATTTAAAAGAGAGGAGATTCCAAGTTCAAAACCAAAAAAAATCTGAATTCACGAGGAGCACTGGTGTTATTTTTTTCTAAACTGATCTAATCAGCTTTGTACAGCACAAGCCTGGCTGGCAAAGGTTCCCTCTCAAGCAAACTAGAGGTCAGATGCACAGTAACAGTTCCTGAACAGCTACAAGCAGTTACTGCTCAATGCTTCATCCTCTCAATTTCTGTATTACTTGTAGGGATTGAAGTCAATCACAGCAGGGTAGAAATGAACAGTGAGGTCTTGAGAGGAAGAAAGAAATAACTACCCCTGCAGAATAATTTCAAGAAAATGGCTAAACACATTACAGCTGAAGAACCGCAGAGCCTTGAGCAATGCAGCTCGGCGTAATTATGAGCACACATGAAGCAAAAGCAGCAGTGAATCATTGGAAGAACTGGTCACAAGAGGTACCAATAATTTCCTGGAATTAACTACTTAACAGCCCTAACTGGATTTTTGAAACGCTCATCTCTTTGTCTCGCCCTGTTTAAACAAGCCAAATTAATTCTGTGCAGGGCAAGATGAAGCAGTGAACTGCACAGTGAGCTGTGTGTGGGTGAAACAACACCAGAGCCCCCCAGCACAGGCTGGGGGCCCTGCCCTCCTCCCATGCACTGCTGCCTACACCCAACAAAGGCTCCCTGCAGCCCTTCCCACCACCAGCTGTCCCAGCCATGGCTTGTCCCAACACTGAGGTTCTCACACCCACTTCTGGCCCCACTGAAGGCAACCAGACAACCTCAATGATCCTGTGTCCTAAGGAACTTCTGTTGAGTTTATTAGATCTGAATTTGTCCCATAAAGGGTCAAATTTCTAAAACAAACCTCACTTTAGAATGAGAAAAGAGTGTATTTTCAATGGTTTCCCTGTTGGAAAAGGTGCGATTGCACAGACCCTTTCACAGGTTTGAGCCAGAGCTTGTGACACAAGAAATAAACCCCAGCCACTGCTGCAGTGTGTCCCCTTGTGTAGAAGTACCTCTGACAAGTACCTCTGACTGCAGGGCTGCCACCCAAAGTTCACAGCCCACGGGAGATGAGGCTCTCCACAAAGCCACAGATGGAAACAGAGAGCTCTCACTGCTCTGACCCTCAACACCCACTCACGTTCACAGGTGTAGATGGAGGGCATTGCCCTCGCTGGGGTTTGCCAGCTGCTGTGCCACGGGGAGATTCCACAGGCAGCACTGGGAAACTCCATGAGCTTCTTGCACACCAAACACACCAGGGCCCAGGTACTACACACAAAAGGGCACGCACAGAAACACGCAGAGAAATATTCAAAACTGAAACACTGAAATCCCCTGGCCTAGCCTAAGGTACCTCAGATGTCAGTGAAGCTGCACCAGAACCCTCCTCATGGTTGAGTCTCAAGGCCCAATTCTCATTTTCCAAGCTCTGAACCCTATGTGCTTCCTTTACCTTGGAACAGCAATAGCCTGTCCAAGCAGCTGCATCACATCCAAAACAGCTGTCAAGAAAGACAAAAACAAAACAGAAAACAACCTCAACATTCCACAAGGCATCCAGCTAATGCCAGCAACTTGCTGGCTTACATGTAGAATACAAATTTTAAAAGCTAGCATTTCTGCTTTAACATCTAGCTGTGCTCACTTCAAAAAACCACTTAAAAAGTTCAACCATCCACAAGTTTCCAAAAAATCTTCCTTTTGCAGCTCCTTTGCATATTCCGTCATCTACATCCAGATGCCAAAATACACCACCAAGAGCTCACTGTTGCTTTGGATAAATATGAAATTATGTGCCAGAGGAAAATTTTGCAGGATAAACTAAAACTCTACAGCATTGCCAATGCACATATTTAAATAACAGAAATTTAAATTATTGGGTTTCTATTTACAACAAAAGGGTCATTAAAAAAAAACCCCATATATTAAAGTGCATATGAAAACCCCACACCAGAAAAGCCATCTCCCAGTTCCTTTGAATTGCCTTCTACCTTCTAAACCTTCAGGTTCAGGGGAGCACATGAACTTGCACTACCAAAGACAGAAGCTCAGCCAGCTGGTTTTTTTTTTGAAGAAAACAGAATGTATGGGATTGCACTGCTCTTGCATCCAATCATGTTTGAAGCAGTCAGCCCTTTCCAACCAAGTCTGAAGGCTCCAAGATGACTCAATTCCTGCATACTTTGTGCAAATCAGAGGAGACAAACTCCTTTCCTCCCTGCACCACTGAGGCTTACAGAAAATACCTATTTTTGACATGTTTACACAAGAAAATAACCTGACACATTCAGTAACAGAGGAGTTTCAGAAAAACAAATACCTGACAAGAAGAGGTTCTGAAATTAGTCACTGAGTCATCTTTGGGGACTGGCTCCCCTGCACGGATTCTGATTTGCCATTTGCTCTGTAACCAAATGAGTGCAAGGTGAGCACAAAGCACCCTCACACCACTGTTGGCACTTCCCCTCTGAATAGGTCAAACAAATGACATCATGTGCAAAGGACTGGAAAAAACAAGGTTTCGTATAATTATTTTTAAAGACCTGGTTTGCATACATGGTTTGACCCAGTTTAATTAGAAATGTTATTTCCAGCTCAATTTTGTTAAGCGTGGACATGCTCAGTGGCCTGAATCAGGTTTGTTTGTCATTTGCCTTTCACTGATCCAGCCACACCAGTCATCAAAATGCTCATTTTTTGCATACCTCCATTTCTGTCCACTTTCACAGTGACTTTAATGGAAGGAGATCACTACTTAGCTCTTTGAAAATTTGTTTACTTATGTTACCAGCTCTTTCTTCTTTTAAAAAGAGAATTTGTTTTAGAAAAGTCAGCAATTAACTGGATTAATTTAATATTCATACGTCTCATGATGCAATGAGAGAGAACATGGGTTTTATCACTAACTGGTACAGTAAATGCTGCCCACAGCCAGGGGTGGGTCCAGCTAGTGGTTTTGTACTGATATGTGAGAACAGGATTTTGTGGCAAAGCATCACCTCCTACCTGCTGAGGCTTCCTCTTGTTTTCACCAAGGGAAAAAAAAAAACCAGAAACTATTTTCTGCCAAACCTCAAGAGAGCTGTTGTTCTGCTTCAGCTGCAGGGCCAGGCACACGCCCTGTTTCAGCAGCCACAGACCCACCTGAGGCACCACAAAGCCCAGCAGCACATCTGCAGAAAGGCACTGCTGCACTCAGGCAAGCACAGCTTGGGTGGGAACCACAAAAAAACTAAAGTGCAAAGCCCTCTGTGTCACCTCCTGTATTGCAGACACTCTTTGCTCATAAAGGGTCCTTCACAAACGTGGATGTCCTCTTTGGCAGGCAGGACAGATGTGGCTTGTCCTACCACAGCCAGCTCCTGGAACACTCCTAGAGAGCTGCACAGTCACCAGCCTGCCCAGGGTGGGAGAATGCAGAGCAGCAGCTTCCCCATTTCCCTTTCTGATCATGCTCCCAAGTCTATAAGGAGAAATCAAAATGCACCATGCAATCTCTGGGGAATTTTCACATCACACAATGGCTTCGGGAAGCTCAGACCACAGGGCACTGTATGATGGCACTCACACTGCTTGCCTGGCAATAAGGGAAGCCAGAAAGGAAAGAAAACCCATTGCTGGCATATGTCCAGCTAATCTGAAGATACAACCTTCCCAGAAGATCACGCAGCATTTACACACCAGAGGACTCACGCAGACAGGCTCCCCATTAAGAACCAGAGTTTACAGACCACAGTGTCATCCCCAGCCCAGACTCCAGTGGCACCTACAATCCCTGTGCAGGCTCAGCACTGCCTCCATCCCAGCACAGGGATGGGGGCCTGAAGCCTCCCAGCCCCCCTGACAGAGCTGGGCTGCAAGGATATCTCCACATCATGAAGAATTGCTCTATTTTAATATTAATAACTTCCAAAGGGAGAGGTCTGCCAGAACAATGTAAACCATGCAGGATACAGCAACCACAAAAGCTTAGCCAGTCAGATATTTCATATACTCCCTCTGACATTCAAAACCCATCTGTGTGACAGACAGGGCAAGGGCCGTGCAGGCTCCAGCCATCACCCAGCTCTGGTAAGGACATTTCCTTTCATTCCTGGTCAGAGAGCTGCCAACAGGTGGGCTCCTGGAAAATAATGTAAAGAAAGGAAGAGGGGAACAGAGCAAAGGATGAGTCCAAAATCCTCTCTGCTCTTTATTCTCCAATGTGTGCTATCAGAGACCTGAGTTTCCAGTCTTTGTACTGTATCTTCCTCTACTCAAAAGAGTTCTGGCTGATTTTTCCAAGTTTCCAAAAGAAAGTTAGTGCATCTCTCTATTCCTTCATCCTTTTCCAGGCACATTTTTGGAGAGCAGGCTGCCATACACGGGCCTTCTCCCTGTGCAAGCCCTTCCCTGCCAGGGAAGCTGCCCCAGTTGGGCACCCAGCAATGTGCACCCCCAAGCACCAGCACAAACCCAGCCAGGAGCCCCAGTGCCTTTGGGAAACGTCAGACCTGCTCAGGCTGATCTGCACATGCACAAAAAGCCCAATGTGCCCTCAGTGCACCACATTCACAGCTCAAACCCTTCCTGAGCCATGCCAGGCTTCACTGGCCCATGGGGCAGCCCGGCTCCTGCAGCCCCTGCCTGCAAAACTTGGCTGCCTTCCCCTGGGAGGGCCGGCAAAGCACAGCCCAGTGCCTCTGGAAACAAACCCCCCTTCATCCCAAAGGCATCCCAAAGCAGGAATGGTCATGCACTGCTGCTGCCTGTGCTGCTCTGCAGGGCAAAACACAGGAAAACTGCAAGACCCCCTCCCACAGTAATTTGATTTTCAAAGCACGAGAGATAATGCTGGCCCCCAACTCCTAACTTTGCCCTCTGATCATAATAAAAGGCAATCAGATATCTACTGACATGATTTGGCTTCTGGGGGCAGAATGTTTGCAAGAAGCCTGTTACAATAAATATTTCATGTTAGACTGCAAAAAACAAATATTATTTTTCTCCAGCTCTTTCCTTTTTCCATATAACAAGACAACATAATGAATAATCTGTGTAAATAATACATTTGAGAATCCATTATCTAAGTCATATGCATATTTATTTCATGATGGTTTTGTTGCATATTTTAGTATAATTGTTCACAGGTTTAAAGCCAAGAGTAAAACAGAAGTAGACAAATCTACTGCAACAGAAATAATTAGTAAACTGGTTACTCTTTTGTTATTTTTAAATACTGGGGAAATGCCTTGCCAAATTCAGCATACTAAATAAGAAAGATATCTACATTTTGCTAAACTTGAGGAATTTTCTTTTCAGAAGGCCATCACACATTTCTCTTATGACCTTTTCCTCTAAATGTTTCCATTTTTAACAATAGAGATACAAGAAAAAATGGCATTAAAAAGCTCATATCAGATGTAGCAACCACATAGTCAGAAAACAGAATTTAGTAAATTCCAGTATTCAGTAAACACCAACAAAATGTCAATATTTTGCCAACTGGTCTCGCTTTTGGTTGCAAACACTCATCTCAGAATATAAAATCCAAATAATTCACATTAATATTCACATTTCAATTTTTCATGCCAGATTATTTCAGTATGACTGTACCTTTTTTCCCCAATCTATTAAACATCCTGCTGAATTTAAATGTATGTTCAAATGAAGGAAATTAAATGTAATGTTTTGACATTTCTGATGCAAAGTTTGGAAACGAAAAGCCAACTCATTCCTTGAAATTTTCCCACTCTGGTTTCTCTTGCACCCATGTTTGGATTCAAGCGAAGCTGTTTTCAAACAGCACGTTGTTCAGGAAGTGGCTGCTAACCAATTTTCACAGATCACCTCCATGAGCACACTGATTCCTCCCAACCACAACCCCAAAATGCTGCACAAAACCAGGGGCTGCCTCCATTTTCACTGCTACACTCACACAAAGAGCTCCATTTCCAGCAAATTCGTGTTTTTTAGCTAAGGTGGGAAGCAGAGGCAAGAAGAGAAGCAAGATCTCCTGAGCCGGAGCTGCCCACACCAGCCCCTCTCTTACCTTTATGAAAAAGTGCATTTTTCACACTGGGAGCTCCCAAAGGCGCTGCCCCAGACCACACCCAGCTACTGCACAGGAGCTAAAACATCATTTATGCAGGACCCTGAAAAGGGCACAGCTCGCTACAAAGTGTATCTCCTGGACTGCTCAGTTGTAAGATCTCAGAAGTTACTAAAATTCAGTGTTTTCAAGGGTAGGAAGTAGAGGATGAAGAATAAATGGCCTTTGAGAAGGTGCTTCTAAAGCAGATCTTGAAAACCTTTCAGGAATTCCACAAGGTTCAGCAGGTTACAAGGGCACACTTAAAACACATAAAGACTTTGAAAAATAAAAAATATACTACAAACTGCTGAAAAATAGTTCCTTGGTTTATTTAAGGAAACCAAGTGATTTGTTGTTCCTTTTATTATATTTTATTAGCTATTGCCCAGAGGTACCAAAGAAGGACTTTCAAAGAAACACACATGCACTCTTCGGGACATTAAAGCAGGCCTGGAAAGTACAATTCATAAGGAGCTCTAAGAAAGAGCCAGAGACACAGAGATAAGGTGATATGTCCTCACCAGGCTCTAAAGTCCTGCAGTGCACTGTGAAATTAGTTAGTAGAGCTAATCTGCCATGGGAATCAGCTCAAACATCTGTAAACAGCACACTAGATTTTCTGCTGTTTAAAATTAAATAATGTTGTGCCATTCATTCATTAACTGTCATAGCCATGGTTTTCTGTAGTGCAAATAGACAATCACAATTTTTTCCCCAAGTTCCACAAATTCATATATTGTATGCAATGAAAATACTTCTGAGCAGGTCAGATACTGCAGAGCTCAGGCCCAGGGAGCACTGGCCATACTGATGTATCTGCACATTGGTGTGAATCTGGATGCCACTGAGCAGTCAGGATTACTGAAATCAATGTCACTGGTGAGGTGCTCAAAGCACAGCAAAGTGCTTGAGCAGGGAATTAAGAGCTTGAACTACTTCCTACCATGCTCACATTACCAGCAGTGCATTTTTAGCACGTTCTCTTACCTTCAAAATAGCGTGACCCAGTGACAAAGCCTGAAGCGTTATGCAACATGAGCTCAAAATGCCAACAGTTTAGGATGAAAATGCACTGCACTCTCCCACATGGACTTTTAGGTCCAAAACATGGAGGAGCTGAAAGCAGGAGGCCTGAAAACAAATTATTTGCAAGGATTTTACTACTCTCTAATGGCACATCTAATTATTGTACATTGCTCTGTTCAGGCAGAGCCTTTATTGTATAGAGGCACTCCACAGCTGAGAGGTTTTTTTCACATCCTTGCTCTTCTATTTTTGATAAACTAGTTTGGCTCCTAAGAATCTTAATCGAGTTCCTCTGAAATATTCACTAACTAGAACCAGGACTTCAAAATTTGCTAATTAATCTCACATGTTTGATCCATTATTTTAAAATCCAGTGCTGAATATAGTTTGGCCCTGTCATGCAAATAGGCAGGGAAGACAAGATTAAAAAAAAACCCCAAACAGCACCAAACCCCTGAAAACCCCAGCACAAAAATGCTCCTGACTCTGACAACTGAATACACACCATAAACTACCTATTATATATATATATATATATATATATAAATATTTCATAGAGAAGTGGGGTTTTTTGTATCCTCCAAGTTAGTAATTCACACCCCAGTAGGCTGGGTTGATAGTAGGTATGTCTTGAACTCAAAACTGAGATTGGAAAAGACCTCTGGGAACATATGGTCCCACCTTCTGTTAAAAGCAGGGACTTAGTTTACATAAACCAAGACAGTTTCATGTGGACAAGATAATCAGCTCTTCTACTGCTGCCATGATGGGTTTTGCCTTTTCTTTTTCTATACCTTCCATGTATTCTCATTCTCTTAGCATGCATAATCTGAATTCTTGAAGCCTGGTATTCTCTTCTAGGCCAGGAGACCAAACATCCCAAGGTCTCACAGCTGGAGAGCCCTACACCCTCCTGGGAAGCCAAGGCCCCCTCCAGAACAAATCCTGCAAACCAGGATTAGACTGTCTGGGGGGAATACTTTAGAATAGGGACATGTCACACTATTCATTCAAGCCTCTCTTTGGGACAGCTTCATTAGATATGCTAATTTGCAATTATAAATTATAAATTTTAATTATAAAATTGTAAATGTGATCTACCTTGTGTGTGCATTTTGGTGTATCCCACCTTGACGAATTGTTGCACCACACAGATCCTCATTAAACACCAAAGTAAAAACCCTTCATCTCCTAACTGTGTCTGGCTCTTAATTTTAGGACCAAGAAAAAGGCATCACAACCAAAATCCAAAATAAACAGATAGACAAACAAGCACTTTTATCAACTGCTAGTGAAACAGAGAGTAGCACTTTGTCATTTCTGTAGAGTACAACTGATTTCCTTTCTTCACTTGTCAAAATCTCAGCGCCTTGAAGACTAAGATTAGTTTGAAAACTGTAACTCACCACAAATGACAATGAAACAACCTGAGATTATGTGTCATTTTTAACATCTCTGCAGCACTTTGGAGACTCTGAAATTGCATTTCAGCCCCAAGACACAATCTCTGGAAAGTGGCTACTGCTGACCCAGCCACAGAAGGGATGGTTTAAAAGTTTTCAGCTCTTACACATTTACTATCTGGATTATACTCAACATAATTGTAATGTTTCTTACATTTAGCCTTCCAGGTGCTACCATTAATTATGGTTTACAATACAGTCCACAGATTTTAACACTCCATAACAGCATGGTCGGGTGATTCCACACACTGCCCAGCCTCAAAACCCCCATGTTCCTTCCCCCCACCACTCCCACCTCAATTACATCGGCCAGTTATTCAGTGACATGGAATACGAGGAACTTAACAGACTTTCAAATTAAGACAAACTGAAACATTGTATTTGTGTTTTGCTGCCCTGCTGCCACTCTACATCAGCAGCAAAGCAACTCATAACTCACGTCAGCAGTTGAAACACGATGCAATGCCAAGAAGCAGCTGTGTTAAAAAAAAAAAAAAACCCAACAACAAAATAAACCCAACCAAAACCCCATACACTTCCTTACTCAGATCTGCTTCCTTTTTGTATCATGACTCTTATGTGACCGCAGAGAAATAAAAATATTGGCTATGCAGAGTCACTGCAGGAAGGCAGGGCTGCTTCCAGCCCTGCTGGGCCTCAGCAGCAGCACTGCTGCTTCTCCATCAGCTGCATTACTGGGAATCCACTTCTTCCCTCCTGACTCTCAGCTCCAAACCAGAGCACCTCTCTCCAGTTCCCTGGGCCCTCAGATTCCGCTAAAGATAAAACCATTTTGCACACACAGCAGCTGCAAATCTGTTGGGGTTTATCACCAGCCTCCAAGATCATGGGCCAAAAAACATCAGCCCTGGAACTATCCAAAGACACTGGCCTCTCTTTGCCTAGGCCACTGAAAACTGGCAAGCTCAGGAGAAGGCTAATCCACATCACCAAAAATAAGGAAGACAGAAGTCCCAATCAGGTGCCTTTTGGCATCAGAAAACACCATTGCTGACCTCATTTGGCCCACGAAAGCTTCAGAAGGATGAGGACTCTCACAGCATGGCTGAATGAGAGGGATTAGGAACAATTCCTCTTCATCTTGACAACTGTCAGAGTCTCACAGCCTCCTCCAGAGCTCAGGAAGAATTGTGTGACCCAAACACTTCAAAAATGGCAACCCCTTCAGCTGCCCCCATATCTCCCTCTCCCCATTTACTCAACAGAAAAATGACCCTGCATTGAAAATTGGAACACAGAAAATGCATTAAGAGGCTTCTGTGGAAGAAACACTTCCCACCTAAGATTATGAAACTAACAGCAGAAGTCTTTGAAAAAAATATTTCACTTTCCCCAAGCTTAGAGTTTAGTTCTTACTGAACAGACAGGCACAGACCAGCACAGAGCTGCTGTGCATCAGGGTGAGGGAGCAGCCCCAGCCAGCCCTCCAGAGCCCACACAGGTAAATCCTGCAGGGAATGGGAGCAGGCACAGAACTCACAGCAGTGCCGTGGCCCAACAGACCCCAGGGACTCCCCAGGGACACCTTCAGCCTTCTCACTTCCCCCCAGATGACACTGGCAGTTACATGACACAAAACATTGCTCTGCTCTCTGAAGGTCCTTAATGATCAGCAGCTCTAGAAACCCCCAAAAACGCTGGCCCTCGTATTTGGAGAGCAACTGCTGATGCCCCGAGCACCCATTTTCATCCCTGGCCTCAAGAGCACGCAGGAGGATGGACAGATCTTGCCAGAAGTAATTCATGGGATGTTCAGAAACTTCTCTTTCCCCAATGCATTCAGTGGAGATGGTGCAGAGACTGGACACAATCTGACCTTCAGCTCCTCAACACAGAGGAGACAAAGGCAGGAAAGAGTCAATACTCCTAATTCCCAACCACCAGCAAATGCAGTTTCCAACTACTTTTGGTTCTCCACTACTGTCAGAGAGGACTGTGCTACCACCTCTCATGGCATTATTCTGAATCACCTCTTACATAGGATTGTTCTTTGGATTCCAGCACATGGAAACCAGGAATTACCTGAAAAACTTACTGTAATTTCAAGAGATAATGAAGCCTAAGTCTCGTGAATTCTGGTTACCACTGGATTTTTTCCACATCTAAGTCACACTTTGCAAAGGTTGAAGTTGCCAGTACTGGCATATTTATGTCCTACTACTTCATAAGTTGTCAAAAAAAATCTGCTGGCATTTAGTCAGCTATTCTACACAAACCTTTACAACATTTCTACTCAGCTCTAGCATTGTTACGTGTACAATTCATACATCTTCCATTTCATTTTAAAAGACCCTGAACTGTAACTGGAATAATTCAGTATGTATAATACTCTCCTTCAATAAATCTGTTAAATATGGTTTTCTAAATCTGATGATGAATCCTCAAAATTTTATTTTCATTTTTATAGAGTTGCATATATTAAAATATGAATCATCTTCACAGCCAACAAAGCAATTTAGTAATCCTGAATATAATTTATTTAGCCTGAAATAAGTTTTTCTTTGATTATGCGCAAATTACGATGTGTGGTTTCTGAATGTATGGAAGAATCTAACACCTCAGGAGAATAAAAGCATGCTCTAATGATATGAGTAAAGTATATGGATAACAGAGACTACTTTGTAACTTAAATACTTATAATCACAAGCCTATACCAGACAAACTGCAAAATTATTCCAGAATTCCATTCATTCACTTGATCAGTGAATTCATTTTATAGATCAGAGGACACAGTACACAAAAGTTAAAAAGAAAAGTGAGCATGAGCCTAACTTCTCATGGCCAGAACTGCAGAAGCAGTGTTCCATTGCAGCTGCCCTCCTCCTGAGGAAACTCATTTGCTCTGGGTGCAAGGCCAGCAGCAGGGAGATGCCACCAGGCAGAAAACACCTGAGAGCATGCAGGCGGTGCTCGGGGTCTGCAGGAGGAGTTCCAAACACACTGAGCCTTTGGGCTGGGGGAAAACCCTCCACAGCAGCGACAGAGCTGACTGCTGAGTGTGGAATGTGCATTCTGCATCTGGCCAGCCTGGCTGTCACCACCAGCTCCTTCAACAGCAGCTCCCACCCCCACGATCCCACCAAGGGCTGCTCCATCCCCAGCAACCCCCAGCAGAACCCCCACTGCCCACACTGCTGTCTGAACAAAGTCTAACCATTTGTTTCACCTCAGCTGGGGTGTGCTTGCACAGAGCTGGGGTCACACAGAGCCCTCACCCCTCCAGGGCAGGATTCATGTGCACAAAGCTTCCCCAGCCCTCTGGGACTCCTCTCAGTGCCTCCTCAGATGTTCCAGACAGCCCTAGTGCAGAATGAGCAGAGACTGAAAGCACCCCATCCCCAGAGCTGCCAGAGCCTGGTCTCTGGCATGCTTGGTGAAAAGCAGCCTTTGGGTGCAATTTCAAATTGACTGTCAATATTTCTTGCACATTTTGGCAACTAGCATTCTAATGAGCTACATGATGGTTCAAAACATTTTCTTTTGCAGCAGAGAAGCAAACTGTGTTTCTCCTTCCTGCTTCTGCCATGATTAAGCAGTTGATTCATACTCAACATTCATAAAAGATGACTAGACTGAAATTTTTCTTTCCCAATATAAAATTAATCCAGACACAAAAAGAAAGTCAGCTATTTCACAGAACATCCAGGATGTTTGGGATCTTTCTACAGGTAAAAAACAACAGCACCTCTAAATCTCTCTTGGCTTCTAATCTGTCCATGTGAGCCCCTGAGCACACATTTTTAATTCAGTAGTATTAAAAGCAGTATCTGAATGACAATCTCAGAAACAACAAAGACTTCACCACCACAAAGAGTTACATGAGAAAGATCCTGCTTCTGACATAAAAATAATAATAAAAAAATTATAGTATGGGAAAAGAGAGACTTCTAGAATTGCTCCTGCAAAGCTTCTTCTAGAACCTATATCTTCAAAGGGAAAGTAAAATGTGATTACAGCAGATCTGCCACCAGAGGATGGACACCAAAGTGCAGCATGAATTCAGTGCCCTGGGGAAGGAACAACAGTCCTGCATTGCTGCTCCAGGACCCTGGTGCACTTTCCCACAGAGGGAAAAATTCACAAAGAGCCTGCACACACACCAGGACTTGCCAAGCAGGGCCTTGTCAGCAGTGGGATCTGGGGGAGAAGCAGCACCAGACAGATTTATGCCAGCACCAGACAGATTTATCCCAGCACCACTGCTCTTCTGAGGCACCTCCAAGGGCTCAGCATGGCCTTCTCCTTCCTCTGCCCTCCTTCTCGAAATGGGAACCTGGTTCTTTATTTAATCACAACTATTTCCCCTTCTTAAATCACTTTTAGGGAAGGCTTCACAGTGAAAGAACACTTTTCTAGGCTTGTTGTTGTAACTGAAGTAAGCTGTGCATGGTGCACAGAGTGCTGGGGCAATGTTAACTGCTGCAGTTTGTGTTGGGTGGCTCTGCTTTGATACCACAGTGACAAGGCAATGTGACAGTAATGACACAAATCAAAGACTTCATTGACTCCTGCAGAGCAGGGCTAATTGACACCTCTGTCTGGAAGAGCACTGCTGGCTGAGTTTTGAACTTCACCCAATCCAGGCCAAATTTAGCCATCACGGATGTAAATTTCTGCCAGACACTCTTTTTCAAATAATTTTGAAAAAGAGAAAATAAGAACACAGCAGAGGGAAGTTAGTACAAAAGCCATTTATGTGACCTGTGGCAGCAAAGAGACATGAAAACAGGACAGAAGGAAGGGCCATGGAATTTCACAGGTAGTACATTTTGGATTTTGCAGAAAAGAGAGCAAGACAAACCAGGCTATCACTGGAACAACTGTCCACCTTCTTAAATGGTGCTCATTTCTGCTTGAGGTAATAGAGCTCTATCAAGAACAACATCCTAAATTAAAGAGGGATCCAAACCTTGTAGACTTGTCCATATGTCCCATTTCCAACAACCTGCACCAGCTCAAATATTCCCTCAGGGTCCTGCAAAAAGCAAAAGAAATAACATTATTTGGATTAGAGCAACCACTTCATAGCAGAAACTAATTGTGCACTACCAAAATGAAATATCTGAGGCCCGTCTCCTAATGTGTTACACACCAAAGGGGAAATTACCAAATCACAGGGTAAGAAATGCATTCATATTTATATTTGCAGTCAAGTTTCACAAAACTGTGTATACAAAACAAATTGGTGAAGATTGGCAGGATGGTACTACAGCAAATACAACAAATAAATGAAGGTGTGTGAAAAATACTACAATTCAACTGCAGACTCAGCTTACAGTAGAATAAGGAAAAACTCCAGGTTCCTGAGCCTTACCACACTGAGCTAGCCTGGAGGCTGAGCTGCTGTGAAACACTTGGTATGAGCAATGCAACAAAGGAAAAAACCTAAAGAGCAGAATTGAAAAAAATTACAATATAAAGCACCTGAGCCCAGTTACCTTAGTGAAGGGAAATGTACCAAACCAGGCAACCCTGACTTACAGGCAGGCTGAGAACACTCAACTCTCCTGCTCTGCAAACATAACAAAGTGAATTGGACTGAGGTATTGAACTCTTGGCTTTGAACCCAAACTAGACTGCTGTTAATTAACATAAGAGATTAATGAGTCAGGTGATCAGTCTACCATTCCACATGAACCAGCTTCTACCCTTGTGCTACAGCGCCAGCTGCTCTGACACCAACCACTGCAGCAACCCCTCAGGTACAGGGAACCCTCTTGTTGCAAGGCATGGCCAATGCTCTCTCCTGAACCACTGAGCACATTAAAAAATCTGGTGCTTCAGTTAAAACTCACTTGAGCGATTTATTTAAAACCATTAAGAACTCAAGAGATCATTTCTTGGTTTCTGGCTAAGCCATTTATCACTCAGCTCATTTCTTGCCATGGTATCACTGAGAGTGATATATGTTATGTAAAATATTATTAACTCCATGTGTCAGTTTTACCACATCTGTTTCAGCAATCCATCATGTCAGTTACTGGCTGTTGGTACTGCTGAGGGATGTGATACACAAAAACATTATCTCAGAAGTACAATTTCTATGCCTCTGGTTGCAAAACATTCTTTTTTTTTAGAGGTATCAAGCTATTCCCCACTCCACTTATATGTTAATCTTTTAATATAAGTAATTCTTTCTTCATATTGAATACAGAGATGTTTACCTTGGCAAAATCCCAGTGGAAACACACAGGCTTTATTTCTGAGCAGATTCCACCTTTATTGGCACAACTGTCATGATAAATGCCAAGAGCTTTCAGAGCAACACAGCCCAGACTTCCATAACTGAAAGCACTAATGAGTTCATTTGGTTTTAAGTTAAATGAGTTTTAATCTTAAACTTCCTGGACTGTCAATCTTACAAGACTTTTTCTTTTTTAAAAAAAAAGCAATGCATAAATCAGATCAAGATGACTTCTGAACCACGCAGGTCAGTCTGTCTTTTTTTCCCTATCACTTATTTTAAAACAAGTCTGCACAGAACTGTGCTGTGGGCAGCCCATGGTCCAGGCAGCAAAACTCACAGCAGCTCTCTAAGGAACCCTCCCAGTAAGGGGCATCCATGCACAAAATCTACTGCACTCCATGGGAAGCATGAGCAGCACCCTAATTCACACCTCCCCTGCAGAAAGCACCACTGCTGAATTAACAAGTGCCCCCAGTGCACAGAAACCCAGGGGAACCCAAACTGCATTTTCAACTTGGACTTTCCAACTGCCTCTCTCACTGAAATGTGTTCTGTCTTCACTCTTCTTCTCTAAGCTTATTTATTATGCAAATACAGAAATTTAAGTGCCTTAAAATTAGCTTCTCTTTCCTCTTTAAATAAATTTGGTTCTGATTCAGCATCCTAATAGTTTGCTTCTAAAGGTTTCTGACACTCCAGGAAAGACCCTAACAATTACCTAAATAAACATTAGCATTAAAGTTAATACAGTGCAAATCCCATCCTGCCCTTGCTAGCAAATTGAGCATTAGCACCTCAAGCCTCCACAGGTCTGGGTGCAGCCAAATACTTGGCCATCTCTCTTCTTTTCATCAGGACACCACAGTGAACCAAGCCTTGTTAAGAGTCATAAAGGATATTAATCTGGGCTCTGGTCCTTGGATTGCCTTTGTTTGCTTGGATATCAGCACTGCATTGTTTGCTGGCATTGTTCACAACGGGCCACCTTCCTAATTGTCTTGGAGCCACATATCATGGTTGATGTAGTGCTTCCTCCCAGCTACCACCTAAGCCCATGGTCCAGCTAACCCTTCACCAGCCAGCACAGCCAGCTGCTAGATTCCCTTTGAAAGATGCCAAAATTCTGGCCTGAACATCCATCACTCTAAGGTTAATCACCATCATACATTGTACCATATGGTGACCACCTTGATTTCCCTCCAGTCACCTGCAGCACACTCAGAAAGCAGAGCAAGGCTGCTGGCCAGAGGCACCCAGGCCACATCCATCTCCCCTGCAAGGCAGAATGAAAAGCAGCAAGAGCACGACCAAAATGCACTTTTCACATCCCTGCAGCCAAAGAAGATCCAGGTGTCTGAAGCACAAGTTCTTCTACAGGGCCTCTGGAGCTCAGCACAGAGCTCAGGGATGTTTAGCCTGTGACTGCCCAGGTGAACCCAGCAGTGTTAGGAAACCACAGACCCCTTTCTTTCCAGGGAAAGGGGAGAGCCCTGGTGAGCACCCATTTGGAGGGGAGCAAGGCAATCTCAGGTTGAAAATGACCCCACTCACAACTGTGGGAGGCTGGAGCACAGCACCAGGCAGCTCCCACTGGCCCCAGGAACACCTCAGACACAGCAAAGGCAAGGCACCTGTCTTTAAATCATTTCCACAGCTCAGCCTCACCTGCCTCCCATTTTCCTACGTAGCACAAACCCCAAACTAAGGCTGCTGACGTGCTCCAAGGGGTTTCTCCCAAAATGAGACATTATCCCTTCTCCTGTGGAGGTTGAAACTCACAGTGCTCTCAGCTTTGGAGGCTGTGAATCAGATGGTTCTGTCACAAAGCCTGCTGTCTGCTTTGCAGAATCACTCTCTTTCAACCTCACACTCTCCTTATTTATTTAAGGAGATGAGATTCATCTGCTAAAGCCCTAAAGAAGAACTTCCATTATTTTGCCTTACACCTCATAGCAGAGCCAGACTAAACTTCTGCTTGCTTAGCCAGAAGCCTTTTGCCATCCTTCCTAACTTTACTGTCCCTGCTGCTTTTCCTCTTCCTGCCTCCAGTCTGGAACACCCTCCTCGCCATGTGAGCATCTCAAAGGCTGCTCCCAGCCCTCTTTCTTTTTTCCCTGATATTTTTAGCAAGTGGCTTGCTTTGGTTTCACTGTCTGGGGATGACTGCTTTTTGCCACAATTGAACTCTTCCCTCTTCTTCTGTCGAGAGCACTCCACAGAAGCCCTGCCTGGGTTGGACGGGTGCTCAGTGCTCAGCTCCTGTGTAAAAAGGGCAAGTGGAACTCGGGGCATCACACACAGCCCTGCCCCTGCTCTGTGGATGTGAAACACTGACAGCACCGCTTTTAACGTGGCCAAAGTTTGGCTTACATTAAAAACATAACAGGATAGCAATAAAAATTCACGAAACTAGGTAAATGCTGACTTAGCTTGGGGAAAGGAGGGGGGCATAAAAGATCTCAAACTTCAATAACAACATAAAAGGCCACAAAAGCCAAACCGCCACGCATCCAGAAGCTCCTCGTTTCCCGTTTGTTTTCTCTTCGCAGCACTCACAACATCTTTAGGGATGTCGGTAGGAATTATTTCCCATCCTGGCAGGGGAAGGAGCTCCGCGGTGCAGCGCTCCGGGCCGAGCAGCGCAGCGCTCCGCGGGAGCCCCGCTCCGGCCGAGGCAGCGGCACCGGGAGAGCCCCGGGGCTGCACCCCGAGCTCCCCGGGCATCTCGGTGCCTGTGCGGGCACGGCAGCACCGCCCCGCCGTCCCCGCTGTCACCGCCGCGGATGTGCCGCGGTCCCTGCAGCCGCCCCGCCGGGCTCGGCGCACGGAGCCGCTCCGGGCAGCGGATAACGGGGCTGAGGCTCGCACACGGCGCGGAACGAGGAGCGGGAACGGCAGCCCCGAGCCCGGGCAGGGCTCCCCCCGCCGCAGTCCTTACCCGCAGCGCCGCCAGGTCGATGCCGTCCAGGCTGCGGGCCATGGCTCCGTTAGCGCTGCCGCGGGCGGCCCGCGCAGCGAGCCGGGCATGCCCGGCCGGCCCAACGCCCTCCCCGGCCCGGGCGGCCGCCGCCGGCAACTTTAGCGGAGGGAGCAGCTCGGGGAAAAGTTTGCGAGGAAGTGACGTGCGAGCCGCGGGGGTCGGGGCCACCTGCCGCCGGCGGGGGCGGCCGCGCTCGGCACCCCGGGCGCGCTCCCCGCGGGGCGGGAGCCGGGATCGCCTCGGCAATGTGGGACAGGGGAGTTCCCCTGCACGCACCGCCCCGGGAAGGGCCGGGCCGGCAGCGCGGACCCCCCCGGCGCCGCAGCCCCGCGCTCCCGGCGCGCGGGGCGATGCACCAGCCGCTAACCAAGCCCCGAAACCCCCCGAAACTGCAGTGACAGCGTCCGAAGAAGAGGATTTTATACACACACAGCTGAGACACTGCCAGCCCCTTCCCCTCGGGTGACGGGCGCTGCGAACAGGAGCCCAGGGAGGTGACGGCAGCGATGCTCGCAGGGATGTTCCCAGCGATGCTCGCAGGGATGCTCGCAGGGGTGTTCCCAGGGTTGCTCGCAGGGATGTTCCCAGCGATGCTCGCAGGGATGCTGCCAGGGCTGTTCCCAGCGATGCTCCCGGACTCGGCTCGGCCCGCGGCCCCACGGGAACAGGGCACGGGCCGTGCCCGCGGTGCGGAGCCGGCAGCAGCCGCTCGGCCAGCCCGGCCCGCAGGCACATCACATCCTCCGCAGCCTCGCTGCCCCTCGGAGCCGCCTCTCCCCGGGAACTGGGACCGCAGGGAGAACACGCAGTAGTGTAGCAGGCTGGAAGGACTTGTGGATATTCTCGGGCCTCGTGTTTAGAGACAAATATCAGTGGAAATGCACATTTCTGAGATGAAGTCCTTAAACATTCTCAAGGGATGTTCAGGGCGCTGTCCCCTCGCAGAGAGCAAGCAAAGGGGCAGAAATTCTCAATCAGTACTTCCACAGTTGCAGACATAAAATCAAGACAAAGTGGTTGAAGTGCCTTTGGTGCCTGTTAGCACACCAGGAGGGCTGCAATGCCAGCAGCGAGGGGCAGTGTTGTAATAAAGGCGTTTGGCAATTTCCTTGAAAGAAGTGCTGATGTATCACTCAGCTTCAAAGTATTCTTGTACAACAGCCCACGTTGGGTACATTATCGCTAATGTGACCCTGAGTTTGTGCTCTCTGCCTGCCTGCAGGCCAGCATTTGGAGGCTCTGCTAAAGAGTTGAGGCCAATCACTGCATTAAAGTGTAAGTTTGTAAGAACTAAACATGCAATGCAGCAGAAATCTACACACAGCAACAGCCCAGCCCCCTGCTCTCCCATGGGCAGCATTTAGAAAATTCTGGCCCTCATGTCACCTTTGTCAACGCTAAGCCAGAGCTTTGCTCCCCATTTGAGCCTTCCTGCCTTACATAAATACATCATTAGCCTTTTTGCTTGTGTTATTTCTCACAATCCCTATTTAACTCTTCTCTCTAACCTTCAGGCTGTCCTTTGTCTCCTGCCACTTTCCACTTCCTTCCTGCCTCCCAATGAGAACGGGTGTGAAACTCCTGACTGCTGTCTACCCAACGCCCTCTCTCCATCTCAGATCCTTGGCTGAAATTTATCCTGCCTGCCTTGCTCACCTCTGATGAGTGCTCCAACTTGAGGATCAATTTCCACTTGACAAAGCTCTATCCCAAAATGAGAAGTATTAAAGTGTTTAGAAGTATAACATGGCTTGTAGTATTTTTGCAGGCAGGCCTCACTATCCCTGCTTTGTGCCTTTACCAACACTGCCTTCCCCTGCAGCCTGCTGGGAGCTCCTGTGGGTGCTCCAGCCCCCTCACACCCCTGCAGGCAGGGCTCTGAGCAGTTCTTCCCTTGCTGCTGAGGAAGGCAGAGCATCATTTCCCCACCAAGGCCTTGCAGGTCCAGCAGAAGCCACAGCTGCTTTTGCCACTGACACTCACAGCAGATCTGTCGAGGCTGCAAATGCCACCAGCACAAGGGTACTTTACACAGTAGAACCAGATTGACAAGGCCTGATTTCTTCACCAGCTTGCTGACTGGTTCTGCAGACACAGAAATGTGCTCCAGGTGTCCCCCATGGCCTCGTGCCCTGCTCCTGGCAAACCCTCCCACAGCCCTGACCAAACAGGGCTTGTGCTGCTGTGACCTGTGAGCCACCTCTCCACCTCGCTCTTCTGCAGGAAGCTCTGTGGCAGAGTAACTCCCAGGAATCAGAAATTCCATGCATTAGTGCAATTGTTAATAAACCCACATTCATCTTCCCAGTAATAAAAAATGAACAGGTTCCCTTAACAATAAATTCAATTTTTAAAAATACCAAACAATCAAAGCATAACAAACACAAGAGACAATTAAATGCTATCTGTACAGCTTTCCTCTCCAACAACCACATTCAAAACCCTGAAGCCAACTTCAGCAACCAGAGACCCAAACATAAAATCCTTTCAAATGTCTATGTGCATGCAAAGGATGTTTTGTATTAAAAGGGAAGTGCAAGAATGAAGGGGAAAGAACTTCCTTTGTTTCAGCAAAGGAAATGCCATTGTACCCCAGAAGTCCTGGGCTAATTCTGAGCTCTTCTGTCATCATCCTAACACAGATTTGGGTCCACAACAATCCTACCAAGAGTAATTGCCCCTGCCAGATGTGACACTCAGTGAAGGAAGAGAGTGTTTAAAGCTGAGGCTCAAATTGACGCGCTGGCTTGTTTCCTCTAGCTTTGTTTACATTGGGTCTTAGCTACAGGTGTGAAACTGGCAGAGAAATAAACAAGATAACTCATAAGATAACAAGATTTCTGGTCTACAGGAAATAAACAGCTTCTTAAACTGGGGGTTTGGCCTGAGAAAGACAAACTGACTCTTTGCAGCATTTCTCTGTTCTCTGAGCTGTAAATTCAGAAAAATTATCATTCAGAAAATCTCCAACACACATGAACATTTTATTGAAACACTCAACCAGATGGTGCTCAGGGAATGGACATCCCTGCCACTCCCATTGCTGCGGGGACAGCCAGGCTCAGCAGCCCATGCCACATCTGTGACTCCAGAGCCAACCCTCTGCATTTATTTCCCAGCATTTTCAGGATACAAATCCAACGTGAAGCTCAGAAACCCCAAAGCTCAAGTCAGGCTCCCTGCTATAGAGGGAGGAGACAAATCCCTCCTCAAGCTTCTGGGCTCCCCTGCTCCCACCTTCCTGCTGCAGAGCCATGCCAGTGTGCCAGCCTCGCCCAGGGCTCCTGGCTGCAGCAGCTCCCCAGCACGGGCACCAGTGTCAGACAGGACCTCCAGGAACACCAGCTTTCCTTGGCCCTGGAACACTCCCTGGGAGATTGATTTTGCTGGAAGTTTTTGCCTTCTGTAAGGAACCGGTGTTATGCCCATGCCTGAGGCACTGATCAGACTGATGCTGACTCCAACACCAGCACTTTTCTCCCAGAATAAAAATACTTCACAAGATTCTCCATTACTTTTGTCTTTCATATGAACTAGAGATTTAAGACATCTCCTTAGTGCTTCTTTAGGGGACAACCCTTGGCTGGCTAAGGTTGCACATTAAAAGTCTTCAAAGCCTTGTGTGCAGCCTGGATGTGTCTGGGTGCTAGCTTGGTAGCAGTCACACCAGGAGCACTATTTCATGGCCACAGAAAAGCAGAGAATACTTTTATCAGGCCACACCTTGGAGAATACCAGGATAACTCAGTGCAGCTGATGCAAAATGCTTTTGGACTGCGAAGGGAAGGTTTGAGTTTCAGGCCATGGACATCCACTTACATTCCAATTTAGTTAAAAGATGCAAAAAATATGAACTACCAACACAATCCACTTCATATCTTCAGCATTCCTGGGACCCATCCCTACAGTGCCTGGAAATCACAGTAAAGTGTCATTGTTTTCAATGCATTGTTGGATTGTGCTCTGAATATTTCTCATGCTTTCTCCTATTCGAACTAAAGAAAATTCCCACTTCATTCCAAACACAGTAAGGCTGGGCCAGAAAGTCATATTTAAACCTGGATCTGTCTTCAGATTTCCACTTTGCAGAGACTGCTGCGTTAGGATCAAGAGACAGGGTTGCTATCCTGAGTAAACTGGAAATACCAGAGCTCCAGACAAACAAACCAAAGCAGTAATTTCCCGTACAGTACTCAGAAGCACATACAGTAGTTTTCAGCTCTTTAAAAATTAAATAACTTTTTTCTGTTCCTGGCAAACATGCTAGTTCAGTTTCACAGGATATCCAAAATGAGACCAAGCAGCTTCCTTCCCAAAGGATTCCTGAGTGGACAGGCAAGCTGGAAAAAGTGCCTCTGACTACTGTAACCCCAGCCAGGATGTCCGCCTCATTTCCCAGGGCTAAAACTTAATGTATAGGTGTCCCACAAAACATACATTGCTCCAAATGCCGCTCTCTGGGACTTTTTCAGGAGTTTATTTTCTTCCCAGTGGTGCCCAGAGAAGGGAGCCTGTGCCAGGCTGCGCACACAGCTGGGGGAGCAGGAGGAGCCCTCTCCCTGCAGCGCCGATAACCCTGACCCAGCGCTGCACAGCATTGTTTCAGCTCAGCCCCTCGGGGTTTCTCAAGGAAACCAGTGCTGCCCTGGGGGTTCCAGCTTCCCTCCCGCCCAGCACAGAGCCCCGCTCTCCCTGCAAACACCAGCCCTTCCAGGGAGAGCAGTCGTATCCTCTGCAAGGATGGTGCTTTGCACTCCTGCCTTTGCACTCTGTTCCAGCACCAGTTGAATCCTCAGCAGTGATTTTATGCCATAATAAATTAATTATATAGATAACTGCTTCCCGGTGTGAAAGCTGTTTCTATTATTTTGTCTCTCCATGAGAATTTTTCCTACTCTGATTTTCTCTCCTTTCCTGTGTCACTGAATATTTCACTGTGGCTCTGCCTTATATCAGCATACCAAGTCAGTATCTGCTTGCTACAATGATACCAGTGCACAAAGGCTGGCTGGAAATTTTGCAAAATAAAGATAATTTACTGAAATAAATTGAACTCTCACGTTTTGTATAACTATTGTATCTTGCTGCTGTGCAGCCATCTGCCTTGGGAGAGGTTTTTCCCTTCCCTTCCATCTTCTGCAAATTTATTTCTTCATTCAAAATAAGAACACTTTGAAACACTTTGCAAGGAACAGTAGCTATATGTTACTAGGTCATCAGATCCCAATGGAGTTTATGAATACCATAATGAATTTCAGCCCAACATCTGTCTGCTCTCTGAAACAGATGCAATTATGGAAAAAAAATAGCTGCTGCCTCTTCACAGGCAGATCTCTCAGTTAAAAAAAAAACAACAAACAAAACAAAAACCAACAAAAACCCCCAAAAACAAAACACAAAGAAAACTGCCAATGCACAGTTTAATCACTACCACATTAAATTTATCAGTCAAAATATCACATGGCAGACGGTCTTTTTCTGAAAGCAAGACAAGTTGTGGTAACTCTGGCAGACAAGCAGGGGTTTTTTGACTTTAGAAAATCCTGCAGGCATGGCTTTGCCAACCAAACACTAACTCTGGATGACTCAGACCACGGTTCCCTTTTATCCAAACCACTGAAGTTTGGTGGTTGGCTAAAAAGGAACTGGTATCTGAATCACCCTTAGTTGGGAGGAATTGTCAGATTAAAGTCTTGGGCATGGGGTTTTGGGGGCAGGGTGTTGGTTTGGTTTCTGTTCCCTTCTTTCCCAAAAGAAAAAAAACCCAAAGATCAACAGCTTTAAATGTAGGGAGACCTTTCATATCCAAAAAATTTTTTTCAAAAAATTAACTTTATCCTATCTTTTTTAACCATCTCAATGTTGTGTGTCAATTTGGGCACATTCTCAGTAAATTAAACAGATTTTTTCAGTCCTGTTGCAAGCCTAACCTGTGCCTCAAAAAATTACACAATTTTAACCTTGCCTTAGCTACAAAAAAAGCCCAACTCATTGCTCAAGTCTCTCTTACACATCTGCATTTCCCAGGCCCTCTGCTTCTCCTTTTCTTAGAGGAGGGAAAAAAAAGCAAAAGAGGAACTGTAATTTATAAACCTCTATCCAGCCCTCTGGAACAAAACCTGCCCTCTGTGACCTATTAAACATCTTTGGGGAAGTCTCCTCTATTCTCGCTCCAACTTCCATTTAGTCCCAAGCTGCTTTTCATCTCGGTATTTTGCCAACTCTGACCATTTCAAACACACTTGGGTGCCCCAGTGCAGTGCCTGAGTGTTTTAAATTCTCCTCTTTTCCTCGAGGGAAATGTATCCTGTGTTTGGGAGGCTGTCTAATTTGTGTGTGTGTGTCTTCTGGATGGGAAAGGCAAAGGGAAGCTCATTTAAGCACTGAGCAGCAGCGTCCTCTTCCAGCAGTAACTAATGAATAAGTCTTGCAGATCTGTGCCAGTCCTATCTAAACATTCTCTATCTTTGGATATTAATAACCTGCATGTAACTTCCAGCCAGGTTTCACTTGTGCCTGTAGCACCATGCTCAGCTGGAAAGAGCTCTCGTGGGGCTCTGTCAGCCTCTCTGCATTTGGGCAGAGCACTGAGTAGGTGCCCTCGCCTTGGTGCTGCTGCTGCACAGTGCGGCTGCCAGCTGAGACTGTAAACATTTTAAAAATTAAATCAGACAAGTTGTTTAGCGGTTTGGGAAGAATGGGAAGGCTCTGTACATCTGCCAGTCATTCACTGATATTTAGTCCTGGAAGTTCTGTGGGAAGGAAATGTGTTTGCACAGGTCTGAGACTGGGTGTATTCACTGCTTTGATTGATAACTTGGAAGCAACTGCTAAGTTAACCCATTGAAGCAATATTCACCTGAACAGCAGCTTGTGCCGGGCTATGTGCAAGCCCAGCCTGCACACAGTGGGGTGAAAGCTGTGGCACAGACCCTCCTCCCTTTGCCTGGACACTGCCCAGAGCCCAGAGACACAAACTGTGTCAGATCTGAGGGAACACCTCAGTGCAATACTGTGGGACAGGGACTGATGGGATCAGCTCCATAAGCAAAGAAAAACAAGGGAAGGGACGTTCCCTCCAACACTGCTTTGTGAGGCTGCAGCTCCAGCATCTTTCTAGTAATGCACAGAGCAGAAATGAAGACTTGGATTCAGTTAAAGGAAGGGACACAAAAGTTAATACTGAGGCCAAAATGGTTTAATGTGTCCACTTGGAATAGCTAAAGCTCTAACCTTAATAAAAACAGAAGTGACTTTTTTATTTTCTCCTAAGGAGAAAATAGTGGCATTGTAATCACGTGAGATATAATGAGAGCCAGTAGCTGAAGCAGAAACCAAACAACAAAAACAATAACCTCCTTCCAAAACGAAAAAAAAAACTTCAACAAAGTAGAAACAAAGGCACCACATGCTCCCAGACCTCCTGGTTTCCATTTCTCCCTTTCTGGTTCCTAGGGTGTGAAAGAGTGCTCAGAGCTCCCCAAATTAGAGCTGCTTTCAGCAGCCTCTCAGACAGCTCCACTAGTCCAAAGTCACTGGGGAGCCAGATGTCCTGGCCACAGCAGCCTCTGTGCCAGCCAGGAAACTGGCAGGAAACTCTCCTGTCCCCTCTGGAGGGCTGCTGGCTGCTGTGCAGGAGCCACGGCACAGCCAGGCCCTCAACTGCCACCCTACAGCACACTTGGGCTTCACTTTCCAGCAGGGAGATTTGGGGATTTAAACCAGCTTCCTTTTTCACAGCAGCTTAAGTTCTTTAAAGAGTTTAGCTCCATAAGCCAATTAAACATCTTTAAGTCCTTGAGCTCTGCTACCTTCCCCGAGCAGTTTGCATGCTTACATGGCTTTACAGGCTGAAAGCTGATTTCTCCCAGCCAGGACCTGAGCATCTTATGAGGTCACAGGCCAAGCAATCCCAGGCAGAGTCAGCAACTCTGGAATCCTCTGCAGGCCTCAGAGTGTTGCATCCCGTGGCCTCGATCCTGAGAGCAAATTCTTGCCGGTTTGGAAAAGGCCAACTCCACCTTTATCCCTTTGCTTTGCAGAAGCCCCAGCTCTAGGAATGGATGGCCCATGGGCTCATAAACTTTACACACTGAGAGTGGGAGCAGAGCAGTTATTATCCTCATTACACATCCCCTGTGGAGTGTAGGCAGACAGAACTGCTGTCATCCCCTCGGGTCCCATCCCAGTGCCTTATCTCCCCTTCCTGTCTTTTTTCCTTTGGATAGTTAACACTACAAGTAGGAGAACAGTAATACAGTCATTTGATATTTGAATATGAAAGCTTAGAACCAAGTCTCTGAAGTACTGCTCTAGGCTTTTTTCTTAGGGTTTCTTTCTATTTGTTTTTAAATGGACAAATCAGCAGCATCTCAATAGCCAGAAAACCACAACATAAAATTTTATGAGAAGCTATCACCAGCCCCTTTTATTTCCTGTAAGACATCCTGCATAGCTAGATATATTTTTATATGTTTGTTTCCTGTAAGACATATCCTGCATGGCTAGATACATTTATATATAAAATATATGGATTTACATTATATATACGTTTAAAAAAAATCATTGTGTATCTCCTAAATGTTCTTTTAAGTCAGTTAATAACCATATGTCATTATGTTGTCAGAATACAGTTTTAACTCCTTCAAAGAAAAACCAACATGCTGTAGTAGCAATATGATTCTGTAAACAGTTGTGGATTAACATTCAGTGACCACTGACTCTTCTCTGTGATTAAAAATCCCCACCAGCTGCCCAATCTGCTTTTGTCAGTGAACTTGCTGTCATTTTATAGCAGTAAATATACAGTTTGCCCATGTACTTGAGGTCAGTCGTGCCTATGCCTGAAAAGGAACATTTCCATGAGTGTTGTGTGAAGGGCAAACCCAGAGCTCTGGAGCTGCTCAAGGTCACCCTTCTGTTTCTTCTGAAGCAGTGACAAATCATCCCAGAAGGATGTGACACTGAGGTGCAGCCCTGGACCCTGAAGCAGATGTGAGGGTGCTGGAATGGGCTGTCCCAGATGAGCATAAAGCACTTTGTGCTGCTCATTACCTGGACCCAGCTCACCAATGCCTCTGTGCACTTGGCCACCTGCAGCTGTCACTTGCAGATTGCAACTCACCCACACCCTGCTGTGCTGCAGCAGGCAGGACTGATGCCCCCTCCCCACCATGGCCCATCACACGTCCTCCAGAGCTTCCCAAACCCCGGGTTTGGGGCACCTCAGCTATGACTCAGTGGTTTTTGGGTGGTTTTGGCCACCCCAGCACTGCTCCCCTTGGCTTGGCTGTGCTGAGCCCTTTGGGACGCAGTGGGGGCTGTGTCCCAGCCTGGCTGTCCTGTGGGCTCCCCCATGTGCTCAGCACCTCCTCTGCTTTAACCTGTTCAGGCAGAGCAGAGTGCTCAGGCTGGCTGTGAGCAGCCATGCACACACTGGGGTGCTCACACTCTTCTCTGAGCCTCATGCTTTGTGCCATCTCCTGCTTTGAAGCAGCTGTACCACTTCCATTCTTTTTCCCAGGTTTTTTTCTTTGATCAATATAAAAATAAAAATTTAAAACCAACAGAAAAAAAAAAACCCAACCAGAAAACTTTCAGTTTAACTCTGCAATACTTGAACCCTTTTGTTCTTTTTGCTGGATTTATGTCACCCCACAGAGATCAATTGTTTTCTTTCTTGTCCAGGCATGTCCTCCTGCTCAGGCTGATAATTTGTTCTACATGTGTGTGGCTGCATGGGTCTGGGTTTTCCCTTGACACTTTTGTGAACAGTGTGGCAAAGGTTGGTAGTGTTTATCCTCATTCCCTTTCTCCTTTTTCCTTATTTTGATTATTCTCCCATACCAATGCTGGCTGTTTCTCCAGCCATATTAATCCTCTTTCTGGCCACCTCCAATTTTCCAATGCATATGCTGGCATTAAATTGCCTGTTATCCTGTCCTAATTTCCATGTTACAACTGCTCAGAGGATAATAAAAATTTATCTATTATTTTTCTCTTTGCCTTTGTATTGTTTATTGTTCATCTGTACTGGGGGAGCCTGTGAGTCCTTTCATGGCTGTTATTTTTTCCACATGTCCAAGCTCAAACTGAGAATAAGAAAGCTTCCAGGGCTGATCCTTCCTTGGCCAGAATTTGTATTGCATTTTTATTTTTAACCTTTTGAGAGCATTTTCTGCAGTTTTGCCTTTCCAGCTCTGGGATAGGAACCTGAGGGTGGCAGGGGGGGCTCACAGGGGCCGTTTCTGGGGTGACTGCAGTCAGATGTGTGAGGCTCTTTGCAGAGCTCAGGCCAAGAGAAAGGTGAGTGAGACCTGCTTGCCCTTAAGGGCAGGAGGGACAATTGTGGGCTCTGTGACTTTTGTGGTCTTTTAGAGCACAGCTGACTTCTTCAGGGAAGATTTGGTTGGTTTGTGTGGGAAGCTCACTTCTTAAAATTTGGTGCAGTACTTGATGTCCTACCCTGTAAAACTGGGGAAGGGGGTGAGTGTGGTTTTGTACTGCAGCTGGCAATCTGACAATACCTCTGGTAACTTCCCTGCGTGTTAGAGGGAATCACAAGTTCTGCCAAGCCACATCACATTAACTAATCCAGTCACAAAAACACAGACCCTGGAACTCACAGGTCCTTTTTGTCCTCAGTAGAGACCATTGGACCAACTGAAGCCCAGTGCTCAGAGTTATTACAGTCTTCCTTTAAAGCCACCCAGATTAATGGAACAAATCCTCATTCAGAGAAATCAGGTACAGATCCCCAGTGACTCCACTGATTTGACTCTGGCTTTTGAGCAGTATAAATTACAGCAGAATATCATTATTAATTTCAGCTGTCCCCTGTCCTGGCAAATTATCATTCATCTCCCCAAAAGGGTATCTCAGCTGAAGACCTTTATTTTATCATCTTAGTGGAAAAAATCTGCACTGTTTCCTCCCTCCAAATTAGCAGTCTGTGATTTCCCTGAAGAAGTCTTTCTTAGATGTAGTGCTGATTAGTGCTTGACTAACAGGCACCAGCACATTTTTTACCTTCCAACACACACCTGAAATCTCTCACCAGCTCCATGGCCGCCTGCTCAGGAGTTAGTCACTTCCTCCATGGCCTGTAGGGAAGACAGCAAAATTAAAGAAATGCTCAGTTCTAACAAATCTTGTTGTTGGTGTCCCACTGCTCACACGTACACTGAACTAATTTCATTCTGAAAGGAAAACACCCAGGCTGAGGCCAGGGCTGATCATTAAAGACTGATTTTTTGATGGTACCTGGTAAGCTTCTGAATGAGCCAAGCCCCATGAAATGTAATTTCAAAGTGTCATAGTCAGCCTCACTGCCCAAGTGCTGCATTTCAAGGTGTCCAAGGAACTTTTCCCTTCCCAGAGCCAGGAATTGCTCATGTGGCTCAGTGCAAGGTACCAGGTAACCATGACAGTGTTTTGTCAGGGAAATGGTGTCAGTGCAGGGTGGCTGAGGGGATCAGCTGGGATACCCCAGCCCATGGTAAACCTGGGGAAAAGCACAGAGGGCTGGGGCAGGGGAGGTCAGCCCAGGGGAAACTCCCCTTCCCAGGGGTGCCAGGCAAAGCTATGAGGACACACTGAGGCTGATGATTATGTGAGGTTGTTCTGCTCCAGCTGCTTTGGGAGAACACTGCTTCCACACCACAGCTTTTAAGTACTATTAAAGAAGGTAAAAACTGGCTGCAAGTGAAGCTGGCCCTGGCTAGGTGACCTGCTTACCTTCAGCCACTCTTACATTGCAGCTTTGCCTCCAGTGCTATTCCTGTGGCTTTTTGCTGGCTTTGGGGGAGTGAGTATTAGAAATCAGACCCACTCTGATTTAAAAGAGCTTCATTGAAATGCATCTTGTCCCGTGGAAGGGACAGTGACAGCTCCTGAAGCTCTGTGCCCTGGATGCTGGCCCCAGATGGGCATCCCTGTGCCACCCCTCCCTCTGTGCCCTTCTGCCTCTCCCACCTCAGCTTCTGTCACCCCCCTGCACAAACCTCTGCACTTTCCCTGGCTCTCTTGGAGAGAATTGGTGCTTTACAGTCTTACTGTAAAACAACAAGAATCAGGCTTTTAAAATCAGGAAGAAGAGACTTCTGTGCTTTTGCTATAATCGCTCCATATGCTCCTCTGACAATTTCCATGACCTTATTTCTCAAAAAAAAAAAAAAAAAAAGAAAAAGACAACTCCCATCATCCCTCAACTCTCAGAAGAGCTCTCCATACAGTAAAGGAGAAGCAGATGCTGCCAGCTCTCTATCTGGATCTCCTCTTACACATGTTTAACCCTCAGGGTACAGTGGATGCTGAGAATTACTCTTTCGTAACATTTGTTTGGCTGCCAGAAAGGAAAAATGATTAGCAGCTCAAAGGTTACATTGCTGTATTTTGCAAGAGAAGCCCTTGTCATGGGCTGCCTCTGTTTTGCTGGCTGTGGATGTGAGCTGTGACGCCCCTGGGGTTCTCTGCCCACTGGGCTGTGCTGCCCCAGCTCTCTGCCCCATCCCTGCACTGCTGCCCTGCAGGGCCTGTTTATCCTTTCTCCCCCCATGGGCAGCAGCACCCAGACATCACAAGGGGTGCCCAGACCATGGAGGGGTACCCCAGACCTAATGTCTCATCTCCCACTTAATCTGAATGACCATGCCCAGCTTTATTGGCACATAGAACACTTCCTGCTCTGTGCAATGCTATTCCCACACCCTCTCCCTAGACTTCAATATGTTAAAAACAAGTAAGATTATCCGTTTTTAAGATATAGTTAATGGTTTAAGAAAGAGATTTAAAGTAAATTGTCCAATTAATGACTATTGTTATTGTTTCCTTTATTAGCCCCTCATTAGCCTGTTTCCTGAGGGCAGAGCTGTTTGGACAGGATTTACCTCTCTTTGGACCCTGAGGAGCTGAGAAATTTGGTATAAATAGCTTTAGAAACCTTTTTGTGGTTTTTAGAGCAGGCTGCAATGATCACAAGATGCTGCTGCCATTGTATCTGAGCAGAGCCCCTGCCCTACACATCCCCAGCAGTGCCAGCGTGGGCAGTGGTGCTGGGCAGTGGTGTGGGCAGTGCTGGTGGCTCTTTCCCCTCCTGTCTCAGCTCCTGCCCCTCTCTGGCCCTCTGTGCTGTTCTGTGGCATCCCCTGCACACACTCACCCAGCTTGGCTGCTTCTGCCGCCTCACTCTTCCCACAGAGCCCTTGTGCTTGTGTTTCACACCTGGGGGTCTGCAAGGACAAGCCAGGTGAGCAAGTTCATCAACATCCTCCTTTGGTTTGTTGTCCCAGGCTGCTCACTTTTGTTCCACAATAAAGGGGCTGCTCTGAATTATCTCTGCGCTAACTGTACCCACACCTGCATTGGTATGGGCAGTTTGTGCAGAGGATAACTGAAATTTCTGGCTCTGGATTGAAGTCTTCCTTGCAGATTGTCACTGTCACATCACAGATGCTTCTTCTGTTCATTTTGTTGATGGGTGAAAGCAATGAAGTTTGAACTTTGTTCAAATTTTCCTAGCTTGGCAGCATAAGAGCTCTAATAGGGGTTCAGGCTGGCTGTTAGGTACAAATTATGTGTCAGTTCAGTGCTTTCCCTGCTGTCTTCTCTTGCCAATAATTTGCTACAGCACACAGAATTCCTGTCATCCCGTCAGCCTGCCTCCTTCCAAAGTCACTTCAGTGCCCATGCTCAGCTCCTGTCTCTTCCCCTCTCTGCAGGGAGCTGCTGTCCCACACAGAAGCATCACAATTCTCTCTGGGAGAGCTCAGCTGAGCCCCAGACAGCCCCACTGTGACCCCTGGAGCACACCCAGAGGTTGCTCACACAGGCTGGAACATGATGTGGCCACAGAGCCAGGATGAGGCAATTTGCCCTGGAGTTACCAGCCCAGTCCAGGGAATATTATCTACTGGTCAGAACTCGAGACTGAGAGACTGTGAGCACAGCCCAAATTCTGCCTTTGGTTTTTTGTAAGATCTTGGATAAAATGGTTCTTAACCCTATTTTTCATTTGCTAAAGGGTGGATGAAAATACTTCCCAGAGGAGTTAGGTGTTAGATTGATTGTTTCATGATCACAAAGCCTTTGATATCCTTTAATCAAAGAGTTGTTAAGGGTTTTAAAGGTTGTTATAATCTGTGGAAGAGATGTTAATTCTCTGTGTGCAGCCTATGCAGAACATGGAGTCTCTAATGTTATTTGGGGACTAAATATTAAGTGCTCCCTTCAAGATGCTGACAGAAGTTACCTTTCAGCCTCACACACGAGCTGATTAGAGTATAGTGTGCTTTGAAAGCTTCTTCACTTCTCATTAAACCCTCTCTTCCTGAGTCACCTCATAAGAGGCTAATTTACATGAAGTCTGGGCCACATTAGGGTCTGGATTTCTCATGGAAATACATCTTGGTAGCAAAAGCAAAATCCCTTCTGCCCTCCGCATAAGAATCACTAATTCTCTCCTCCACATCATAAATCCCAAGGCATGCTCTGAATCCCAAATAAGTTTGATTTAGAAAGAAATGAGGTGCACGTTCTTCCTTTGACAGTTTTTATCCCTGCCTTGGCTTGACTGTATTTCTCCATTAAAAGAGGGCACCAGAGATTTGCAAATCCCTCTGTGCAGTGTGAGCACACTCTGAACTGGTGCTCTATCCTCCAGCCAAATTCTTGAGCCCACCCTGCCATGCTGAGCATGGTGGGTACCCCACTACCCTCAAATTTAGCTCTGCTGCTCCATCAGCAGGTCCAGCAGCAGCTCTTGGTGCTCCCACCCCAGCAAACCACTTTGAATATCCACAGTGGATACTCACAGCCAGGAAAACATTTACCACCCACTGCTGTGTACAAAGGAATTACTTTGCAGTCCTAGAAATTGCAAAACTCATCTAATATAAAATACATTGTTCTGTCTTTGTGTTTGTCCTGAAGAAAACCCTTAAAACCTTGTAAAGCCAATTACACTATATCAAAATGAATTAGAGGAGTTTATAGAATACCTACCGTGAGAATCTGGCTCAGCTTGACAAACTGTATTTTTATTATTGTTATTTATTTGCTTTACTGCTTAGTCTGTAGCTATACAATAATATTGCAAAGAAGAGAAAATGCTGACAGGTCATGTTCTGCTTCCATTGGCAGTGCTGATGCTTTATATTTATATGACAAATATCCTGGTAAAGCCTGGTAACTTTTACTTTGTTTCCTTTTTTTAGACATTGTTTTATACCTCTTTGGAGCAGCCTTATTAACCTCTGAATTTCTCCAGTGGCACTGAAATGATCAAAAAGTTTCTTGTGGTGAGCACTGCAAAGCTGTCCTTCCCTCAGCACCACAAACGCTGCAGGTCCTTTCTTCAGGGAAACAAAATATATTGCAGAACACTGTTCTTTGTGTTTGCAAGAATGTGATGTCATTACTTTCAATTTTCAAATTCTGCTTGCTTCCTATAACAAAATCTTCCAAAATGTCATATTTTTAACATTTGCTGGGCTGACTACTTCTAAATTGGACCTGTTTCAATCAATGTTATTTATGGAACTTCAAAACCTTGAATACTTCCAAGACAGTAGAGGAAAGTACATTTACTTTTCATTATTTTATAAACAAATAAAACAATATTGATTATGTTAAATCAATATTATTGTACTGTTCACCTACCCATTTCCCTTTGGGCCTGAGCAAGGAAATGCTTCTGGCATTACATGCAAGTTGAAAACCTGTGGGACTGAAGAAAGTGTGAGGTTTTATTTTGTGGGGAATTTTCCCACACATAACGAAGCAGATTTTTTCTTTTTTTCTTTTTTTTTTTTCTCTGGAGGAAACCAAGAAATTCCCATCCAAACAAATAATGAAATGTTAGTTTTAAAATTACCAAGGCAAGGGTTCTGAAGCAAGTGGGCTGGCAAAAAATGACATCTTTTTGGGGAACTTCACACAGCCTCCATTGAAGAGTGGACAAACATGATGCATTCATACAAGAGCTGCCATTCCCCTTTTTCTCTCTGTGTTTCTGCCTGGAAAAACCTTTGGACTCTGACTGCTCTCTTCTTCCTCTCCCTTCTTCACATTCTCCACTTTTTTTCTTAGAGTCCCAGAATCTCTGCAGCTCCAGCAGGAGCCTCAGAGGGTGCCCAGGGGAGGAGCACGGATGTGGAGGTGTCCTGCAGGCAGAATCTCTGACCAAGCCACCCCCTGGGAGGAGCTCCCAGTGCCCAGCTGGGACCCAGTGCAAACCCCCCAGCTCTCCCTCCACCCATGAGGAGCTCCCCTGTGCTGTCACTGCCAGCCAAGGGGCACTGAGGCTCTCCCTGCTGTCAGCAGGGCTGTGGGACCTGGCAGCCCCTCTCACCTCTGCTCAGACAGACACTGGGAAATGCTCAGAGCTCTCCAGAAGGGCTCAGCTCTAAAGGCTGCTCAATGCTCTGATTTCTGCCCTTCCAGACCCTCAGGTCTGGCTCAGCAAACCATTTCTCACTGAATTAAGGGGAGTTTAAGTATGTGCTTATGCACTTCAATGAACAGAGAGAGCCTGCTGAATCAAAGGAACTATTAAGAGCAGAGGCCCTTAAAAGCAAGGATTTTTTTTTCCCTGTAAAAGTATCTGTTATTTATTCCCAAGTTCTTATCTTGTTTATAACAAAGAATGAACAAAATTCCTTTCCCAAGGCTGGATGGTCCTGGAGCATATCCACACCAAACAGGGACAAAAATAAGCTTCATTTTAGACAGAATAAATAAGTAAATGCTTCTTAGTCTCTTGCCTTCTGTCTCTCTCTTTTTTTCATATTCTTCTATACACAGCAAGCATAAGATGTTATGGCCTTATCCAAAGTCTTCTGGACTTCATGGAATTCTTTCTGTTGGCTTGAATGGGTTTTGGAGCAGACCTGGTGGCAGAGTATGGCAATATCTTTATAGAGGCTTCTCCTCTACTGCCTAGAAAAAGGAATATTATTAAAATACCAGCCCAAAACACAGCCCCCAAGAACTGTCAATATTCACTGTGTTACCTAATTTACAATTACCCTGTTTTCTTGCTGAACATTCTTTAGGAGCATCAAATCTGTAGCACTGGATAGGCTTCCAACTTCTGGCTCATTTTATAGACAATCTTTAAACAACAATTGTTTGAAGTACATCATACACAAAGGTGAAAACAGTACCTCCCAAGCATTATCATAAACCATCTTTAAGAGGAATGTGCCCCAAACCAGAAGTCCCCATGGTTGCAGTAAGGATGTTTGCTGCTGGTGGCTTCTGTCACTGGGCAAGGCACAGCCTGACAAGCTGGGGTGGTGGGGCTGCACAGTCAGGGTGGTGTCCTGGCCTCTCCCCTGATAAATCCAGCTGATAAAGCCACCATGGCTTTGGTGAGACAGGGGAACACAAAATGCCCATATGCCCTTCTGTGTCAGCTGATGAATTCCACATGATTGAGCTGGGACATTTTTGCCACCAAGGCCTGACCGAGCTGTCACTGCTGCCACACTGGAGGGCTGCTATGGAGGTGATTCCCACTGAAGGACAAACTCACGGCTCTTGTGCCACCCGTGTCCCACAGATGGATACATTTCACTGTTTGACAGTGATTTTCCAGGTGCTCCCTGTGGAAACACTTGGCCTCTTGCATGTCACAGAGCGGCTCAAGTGTGTCCAGAGCAGGATACAGAGCTGTGGAAAGGTCTGGAGCATAAATCTGATGAGGAGCAGCTGGGGGGCTTAGCCTGGAGAAAAGGAGGCTTGGAGGGGACCTCCTCTCTCTCTATAAATCCATGAAAGGAAGGCGTAGCTCAGGTGTGGCTCAGTCTCTTCCCCCAAGTAACAAACAACAGGACACAAAGAAATGGCCTCAAACTATTCCATGGGAAGCTTAGATTGGATTAGGAAAAAAATATTCACTGAAAGGGCTGTCAAGCACTGCCCAGGTAAGTGGTGGGGTCACCATCCCCAGAGGTCTACAAAAACCATGTGGCTGTGGCACCTGGGGACTTGGGTCAGTGGTGGGCTTGGCAGAGCTGGGTTAACAGCTGGAGTTGATCATTTTAGAGATCTTCCCCTAAAAAATTCTATGATTCTGTACTGGTGTCACACAAACTGAGTCAACAAGAGGCCCCCGAGCTCAGTCCCCATCCCCACACTAAAAGCACAGGGGTACAGGCAGGTCTGATTCATGTATATATTGTTGTAGTACTCAACATACACTCAGAAATCTTAAAGCAGATTGTGACTTGGCATCTATAACTAAAAGATATTGATACACAGACACTCAGTGTACTTTTGCAAAAGGACTGAAAACCTGTTCTTTTCATGTTTCCTCAAAACAAACATGACTGCATTTTGCTTTAGGATAACTACTGCTCTGAGACATATTATCATTGGGTAAATGAATTTGGTACCAATATTAAATCCTTGTAAATAAAAGAAGCAGACCAACCTGCATATGTTGTTTTCTTTTCTTTCTTTTTTTTTTTTTTTTTGTTTGCATGCTTAATACAGAACTAGCAGGTTTAAAATCTCACTGAACATTCTATGTGAATTAATCAGATTCTAGAGTAAAGTGGGAAGGAAAATAATGAAAAGTACAGCTTTTCATTTAAACATATGCAGCTCTTTTCATGCAGGGTTTTCATTTAGGATATTTTTTCTGTTTTTTAAATTACACTTTGCATTAAAGAACATAGCCAGTGTAAACACAGTCTGTAACACTTATAAAACAGTGCAAATTTTGTAAATTTTTGGGAGGAAGTTGAAATACATATATTTATAATGGAGGTAAAATCGCTTTCTTTCTCAGTAGAAAAATACGTCTATTAAACACCTATGTTTGAACTTAACTTCACAAAAGAGCAAGTTATAGTTCTATACTGTGTAATAAATTAATATCTTTTCTAGATTTCCACTTTCAGTGTTAGTGTCAAATGCATAATAATATTAGAAAAAAATGAGAGAAACATTATTATTTTGAACCTAATGAAAAATCTTACAGACAATGACTGGTGAAGGAGGGCACAGAACAAAGAACTTGGGAAAGAAGCAATGGAAAAATACTGACCTCTATGAATTATTGCACATTTGAGATCATTTTCATGGCCTTTGGGCCAGTTCTGGATACTTTTAAGTCTTAGGTCAGTGTTTGTTTCCATTTGACTGTAGGGTACAATTTAGGAACCACTGCAAAATGTCAAGGATTTACTGAATTTGTTTGCTGATGAAACCACAGGCAGCTGAGTGCAGAGTGCTAACTTTTATTCATGCAATCAAAGAGAAAAATGCTAAAGACATACTGAAGCACAGGCAAGGTTGCCTGCCTTAAAAATATTTTTGGGAACTTGCTCCAGCAGATGTTATTGAGACAAAACTCTCATGTCTTCTGTGTTTTCATTAGAGCCATGCCAAAACCTGCAAAACTGGCTTTTGCTTTCATTATTTAGAGCTTTTTCCTTTAATACAGTTGTCTCCATAGCCTGACTCTGCAACCCTTACCCAGCTGAGTGTGGAAATCTCCATGAAACACTCTGGTACTCACTGAGCAGCAATCCCTGATGCTGAGCACCTGTGGAACAATTCTCATCCACCAGCAGCAGGAATGCTAAATGACAGGATCCTATTTGACTGATGGGATCACTCACACAAGTGTGAAATCCAAGACCTTGCCAGTTGCTTAAAAATATCACTTTTCACTAGTTACACAGAGAGCAGAAATATTCCTGCTTCTGCCATATCTAAAAGGTACATAAATTGGCAGGTAGATAAACAAGAGAGAAAACTGTTTCAGGTGATTATCACTGCAACAGAAGTAAGACTTACTAGTAAACCTGAATAATTCAGCACTTAATCTCTGAATATTGCTGTAGTTTTCTATTGCTGATGTTCTCACAAAAAAGGTTAATTTCAAATTGTAACTACTGGTTTTGGAAAAAAATCCTACATAAAATTACTTTACTACAAATCTTAGATCTTAAGAAATTTCAGATTAATGAATTGGCCAATAGACAGCTAAGTTTATACTTAAACTGTTTGGAAAAAGTCATTAAAAATCTGCAAAAAATTGTGAAATAATCTGTAGTTGACAGAAAAATTGTTTAAAATCCTCCTAAACATCTTCCAGTATTCTAGTAAGTTGTTTAATAAAACCACATTGCTAACCATTGACTAGGAACAGAACATGCCTCAGTAATAAAATGAAGAGATGCTGATAGGAGCAGGTGATTTATTTTGTAACTGTTACTATGCACTTCATTGATAAAGCTTTGTCTGCATTGTTTCAGCTGGGCATCTTCTAAAAAGTATTTGCAAGACAATGTTACCAGGAAGGTTTCCTTCTCCTTCCTTTCAAGATGATTCACCCCTTGTGGTCTGTGCAGGAGATACTAATTTTTATAGCATGATTAGAATTTCAAACTGTACTGTAGTCTATATGAAAAACCCAACAACTTCTGTGTATTCCAAATACTGTTACTTAAATATGCATGGATGTTGGAGATCATACACAGTGACCTTTTATCCGTCCCAGATTGTAAACCTACTGTGAAGTGACGGGATGCGTTTTTCTCTCCCCCCTCCTTTTTAAAGAAGCAATAAAACTGTACATTAAAAGACAGGAAGGACATTACTGAGTTACAAAAGAATGCTCCCTTCGTCAATAATTTGTAAATGTAAACAAAACAGTTCAAGTAGAAAAGCAAACAAGTGTGCTGCTGCTTTGAATATGTTTTCTCACCCCATGCGGGTAGGGCAAAGTTCTTTACAGGCGTCTCTTCATGGTGGCCATGAAGCATCTCCAAAGAGCCCTGATGTTCTACCAGATATCACTGGTGAAGCTGAGCTCCTTGGCCGACAAAGGTAGCAAGGGGCTGTTCCTGTGGAACTCCTGGGGGTCCTTGACGGCGTTGTTGAGAGGTAGCTGTCCGTTGAGGAGCGCCAGGGGGATGTTACAGTACGTGTGGTGGTTGCTGATGGAGGCCAGGGGCAGCGTGGCTGCCGACACATCGCACTCGTAGCCGCGGCAGAAGTGCCGGGTGTGCACGGAGTCTGCCTGCTGGAAGCCGCCCAGGCCCGCCCGCGACTCCACCAGCGTGGCAGAGGTGCCCGTGACGGCAAGAGAGGGCACAGTCTGCAGGTCTCCAAAGAGGCCCTGCTCTGCAGAATCCAGGACCTGATGCCGAGACATCACCTCCTTTTTCTTCCCTGGCATTTCAAAGACTAGGCGCTTCCAAAACTTAGAGTTTAGTTTGCTGCTTTTTGGTCCTTTCCACTTGACCACTGAGAGAAGTTTGATGGTGTGCTTTAGTGATTCCACTTCGTGATAATTCACCTTCCCTTTTAATTCAGTACACTCAATCAAAATAACTTTGATTTCTCCACTGACTAGCATGTTATGGAGTCTGTTTTCCATCTCAAAAATACTCCATCCTCTCCTGAGAACATAGTCTGGAGTTAACACGATAATGAGTCTTCTGCTTTGCTCAACACATCTTGTGAGATCTTCAATGTAGGCTACAAATTATAGAAAGAGAGAAAGAGTAAAGAATAAAGAAGTCTATTGTATTAAAACATCAGGCTTGCAATCAAGTATAACAAAATCCTGCATTTTACTGATCCACACCATTTAAAATAATGGGCATTTCAATATATTCCAACAAAAATAGGATTGTGTATCAGAAAATATTTATATTTATATTTATGGAGTACACATAGAAAACTCCTTAATAACACCCTCCATCCTTTGCTATTTTCCCCTGTTCATTGCAGCAGGATGACATTTACATAACACCCTTGCTGTGAAGGTGCATTAGTGAATAAAAACACACAGTTCACTTAAGTGAAAAAAATATAGGTTGAAATCAATGCAATGTTTGTGGAAATTCTAACATTAACATTGGTTATGATTAACACTGTGCGAGGGAAGCAGGCTCTGGGGAGTGGTTCCCGTGTTCCAGATGCAAAGACATGAGCGTGCTGCAGGGTGTATGAACCATAACTTGCAAAAGCTCAAAAAGAAATGAACCCTCATCACATGCAGAACTTGTGCTATTGCATAGAAGCATCATGGTAGCTTTTTCTTCTTTAGGTATTGACCACAAAAGCATAAGAACATTCTTTGTGGCTCAGTGGTCTGTGTTAATATCACAAACCTGTGCTTCTATGTACCCCAAGGTATTAACAGAGACTTCACAAGTGACAGGAACAAATGGAAAATTTAAACATATTGGAAGTATTTATTTGTTGAGACATCAGTGACAAAGAAAATAGTAGAATTCTTTTATTCATGCATGCCAAGTAGTTGCATATGATCAGTGTAAGCAGAAATGCCAGTCCCATCAGCAGCTCCATGATGCCAGTTTACTGAACTTCAAAATATTTGTGAAGTTGGACTTTGATCCCTGTGTTTCACTTATCCCAGGGATGGTAGGGAAGGGAAGCCAAATACACTGGTCTGACATGGAACAGGATGGGAAAGAGATCTACTTACAGACCTGATCAAAAACCCATTCAAATGAACAGACTTCATTCAACAAACTTCAATGGGTTTTAGGTCAAGACCAGAAAAATTAAATCCCTTGAACAAAACCACTAAGGGCAGAAAATGTTCATTGGTCGCACAGCATTACAACTGCAAGCTTTGAGACAGGATATCTTTGTGTTTTTAAACTACATGAACCTCTTGACCATGCTACTGGGAATGTGCTGCCTGACCACAGAGGAGAAGCACGTGTTAGAAATGAAGACTTGGACACAAGAGCTGCACAGAACAGATCTTTACTCAGCACAGGGCAGGACCTCTCTTACACATCTGCCCTCTAGCAAGAACAATAATTACAAATAACATCATTAATCAACATCTGTTACTGCAAGACTCATTTTATAGTCCCAGGCACCATACCACAGCATGCTTATTCACACCACTTCCAGTAAAGTAAATTGCTACAAAATAGGCCAGCAGGAACATTCTAAAATAGCTTATTTTCATGAGACTGAAGGCATAGTTAGCATCAAATCTGCCTTTACCAATGTTTTATTTCACCACTTAGCAGCAAGAAGAATTTCTTTCACAAATGGAAAAAAGAGGCAATTGCAAACATCCCACAGACACACAAAAATTTAAGACATACACATACATTACAAATGTCTATGCAACAATCCTGACTTTTAGTTAATGGTTTATGACTTTTTAATCATGCAGCATTTACAGTTGTTTTTGTTTTTTGTTTCTTGAAATACTTTACGAGGAAACCCCCCCATTGTTCTGTGTAAAATAGTTACTCATTAATGAAAAAAATTCAACATTAAAATCCATGGGAGAGGCAGTGGAGCAGGGAGAGAATCAGCAACAATGAGAAAATGATCAGCAGAACTGGTGAAACAAAACTTAAGGAAAGGTAGAAATGTTCAATACAATGGAAAGATATTATCCCAATGTATCAACAGCTCAGACTCTTCATTTTCTTCCTTTCTTTCTGCTCCCAAAAAGAAAGAATTTAGGTGGGAAGCTTCATCATTAGAGGTTGAATCTGCAAGATACAGTAAAACAACAAACTATCATGCATCTTTCCTGAGACATATTCATCCCTCCTCCAAACACTCAGAACACTGCTATGCACAAGACAATTCCCTGCAGGACACAATACTGGGCAGCACCATATGTCCAGGGTAGTGCTGAGCATGGCCATGCATATCCAAATGCATCCAATTGAGAAAAAAACCACAAACCAACAAAACAAACAAAAAAAAATCACTCCACTTTCATCTCTTCAAATATCCAGTACCAATCATTGCAGCAGTGACAACCCAGCAATAATCCATCACACCATCGCAATCAAAGAGTTGTCAGCCTTTGCCTTGGGCAAACAGGGTGGAAAGAAGATGGGAGAAATTCCCTATTTTCTTGGGTGGACATTTCTCTCCTCCATGCGTCTCATGTCTCTTTTGGATGCCCACCTTCCTTACTGTCTATTGCTACACATCAGAGCTCTGTCCTCAGCTGAGGAATGAACGCCTTCGTAAATGGTCTTGAGGTGATTCCTCAAATTCCATGTTTGGAGCTGGTCACTGGTGGACATGGCCAATGAACAGGGGACTTGTGGATGCATTGAGGGTAAAGGACACTACAAGAAGCTGGAACCCCAAACTTCCAGCCATCTGGTCCAGAAGTACATAGTACTCCACTAACTTCCAGCTTGGGACTACTACTGAAGGCAGGTGACAATCTTCCTGGAGCCTATGGCTGCACTGGGTGCACTCTACAAGATGTCAAATTTGCACCACTTGAACATTTCTGTGAAGAAAAGCATGGGGAGACAGATTCTTGTCTCTGGAATTTCCAGCTTTTTTTTTCCCAGTGGTACCAATCTGACTGCATAAACCTCTGGGTTCCTAAATCACCTGCTCTCCTTTTACTTTAGAATTGGAGACTTCCCCAAATCCAGCAGGTTCAGTTGTCTGTCTCAAGTATTTAGTCCATTAGAAGGTACTAAATCCAAGGAGTCTATATTGCAATGTGGGATGGAGAAAGTGTTGTTTTCACCTTTCCAGCGAGCTAAGAAACTATTGTCAGGCAATGGCTCAGTTTCATTTGCAAGAAAAAAACTGAATAGGGACTTAAAGAATACTGTCACCAAGCAGTATCAACTGTAAAGCTCCAGAGCAATGTATTTCCATCAGATAAATATAATTTCGCTGTAACCTCGCTTTTGCTGCAGGAGGTGTCAACTTCAATGATATTTCATTGTAAGGGGCAGAAAAAACATTGTCTTGGCAAAGTCAGTATGGAATTATTCACCTTTAAGTCCCAGGGATTGTATTTTATCATAAATTAGAATGTAAAACTAAGATGTCAGTGTTAGATGGAACCCACTTGTTTTTAGTGAAAAAACATATTTTAGATTTTGACCATTTTCCCCCCTCCTTGAAACATCATTTTGCACTATGGTGCAAAACTCTTCCCAAAATGTTAGCAATTCCCATAGGTTAAAAAAAAAATTACATTGCGAGTGGGTCTATCAGTAACTTACTTGCATCATGTTCAATGCAATGCCCAAGGAGGAAGGACATCAAGAAGTATTATACCCAAACCCAAACATTGTTTTAGTCTTGCCAGAAAATGGCAAGCAAATTGGTCTTGACAGCAAGTATGTGCTCACCATACACTGTCTACATGTAACAACGCTGAACTGGAGTTTGAAGCACTGAAGAAGAGAATTTCGAGAAATGCATCCCATTTGCAATTAAATAATGTGTAATTGCCTATGGAATCCTTAATGAGCTACCTTAACCACAGACTGGAAGGAAACCTAATATGCAAGCAGACTAGGAGCAAGGAAATTAATGAACACTATGGGCACAGAGTTGCTTACACGAAGAAATGACTGACTAACCAGATTCAGATGATTTGCAGGAGTTGAGGGAGAAGGAAAAAAACACTAGAAATCATATAAAATCCTATGGATACTTTTGGGAAATATGGTTTGCAGCACTATGAGAACCAAAGAGTATCTACCATCAAACCCATGCTGGTTGGTTCCTGGCACTCTGAAAATAACCAGCCTTTCTGTGTTTGGCAGTGTGACCATCACTTGAGAAAGTTATTTATAGAAGCGTAATTCAGTCCTGGTTTCCTAGCTGAATAGTTCCCAAACCCTGAGTCTGATTACTTTATTATAACATCAATGACTTTGTGTCTTGCTTTTCCTATTTATTAAATGTATTTTGCTTCTCTTAGCTTGGACCAGAACAGCTGAAACACAAAGCAGAGTAATGGCCCCTTCCCAGACAGAGCCCCATCCCAGGATGAGCTGAGGGACAGCTGATGATTTTAACATAAAGAAACAAATAATGCAGATTAGTGCACTATAGGATGGGCAGCCCTTCTGCCTTTTGTTCATATTTATTCCTCTTTCAGCTGACATCTGTGTGTATCCCTGCTACTCTCACCCATGCCTGACATTAAAAGTAAGATTCATACAGAGCAGACAACCAGGGACTCCTGAAAGGAGTTTGTGGAGCTGGATATCAAAGAAATGGTATCCCATACTTAACTAAGGCTCCATGGGAACCCCAGACACATGGTCCAACAAGGTTTTCTTCATGCAGGAGCCCACGAAGCTGGAATTCCCCAGGCAAAACCCACACAAATGGGCAGACAAAGTTACAAAGTGCGAGAACTACAATGTTGACTGTCATGTGGTTTTTATAACATGACGTAGACACTCTCCCCTTGTGCTAAGAACTTCTCATTTTTCAGGTAAATAAATATTTTTATTCCATCACCATTCTTTTCTTCATACCCTGGGCTGAGCTGGAGTGAATTGTTGGTGTTTTTACAATCCTGTCAAGATCAAATGCACATAATGCTTAGAGAGCAACTAGATGATGGTCTAATAGATATGTATTGCTGGTATTAAAAGTCTAACTTGACAATTTTTACCTCTTCACTTTCAGGTTTTAAAATAATTTGCAGAAACCACAGAGAAAAGTACCTTCCTCTGATGTAGTCCTGATTTTAGAAGAGTGACGTGCAAACAGATATTTTTCACTGCAGACATCATCCTTGGCAAGACAAAAAATGGCTCAGCTGAAAACATAACTCGTCCTGTTAACCCCCCGCCAATCTCAATCTCCTCAGGTCTCCTAACCCAGAATTCAAAAATCTTACAGAGCTTAAATGTTTGTTGTGGGAAAAGGTTTGTAAAAAGAGCCCTGAAAATGAACAGGGTGAAAATAATGAGAACTGCTCAGGAATTCAGTAAGAAGTGCAAGTGCATCTCAGGGATCCCAGTTTCCTTACGCAGGGTAACTTGTCCAATTACACCTGAGTTACCTGGCAGGGAGGTGTGTGTGCTGTCAGCTTTGACAGAATGAAGAACACTCATTCTGCTAAGACCAAAGATTATTCTTTAAGAAAGAATAGCTGCTACAGTACTTCCCATAACATGCACCTCAGTTCCAGGGTTACAAACTCAGTCTCCATTGCCATATCTCCCTGCTGGCTCACCAGTCTTGCCTCCCATGGCTGTGTGGGATTCTGTTCCATCTTGCCAGCTCAGGGAGCTGGATCCATCCATGCTGCTCTCAGGCAGCACCAAGAGTCATCACAAAGGTCCCTGCTGGCCATGTGTAACAGGCATTGCTGAGGCTGTTGGCATCCCTCATGGTGCTTCTCCCTCCCACCGGGACAAAATGCTCTACTGGGATAAAATTTGTATCCCAGCAGGGCTCAGAACCAACACTTACTGCAAAACATGACTCAGCCCCATCTGACCTGAACCCTGGGATCTGCTTCCCCATGGTGAAGAGGTGGCCTCAGTCCCCACAGCCAGCACATCTATCCTCCTGGGGGCAGCAGCAGTTGCTCCATGGACATCCCTGAACCAGACGCAGAGCTGAAAGCAGAGCTTGGACATGTCCCAGCCACAGCACATCTGGCTCTAATCTCTCCCTCTGCTGCACAGGGACATGCAGAGCCCATCACAGCTTTCCCCCAGAGGTTAGCAATGAGCCAGCTGGACAAAAACACAATCAAAATTGTCCCTGAATTTTCCCCAAGTCAGCTTTTTAGGCTGTTTGCAGAACTGCACAAGAAAATTAATGAAATAGTATTTGACAAATCTATTTTTGCCCTGCTCTCAAATGCAGGGAGCAGCTGTAGGAGCTGCTGCATGCCAAGAAGGAAGCGAATGGTGCACACCCTCCCGTGGCAGCTCCTCACAACTGCAGGGATTGCAGGAAGCACCAGCCGTACACAGCTCCTGGCTGCACTGGGGAGGTGACACACGCCAAGGTACACAGCATACAGAGGGACACACATCAGAGCAGAGAGTGGGAAACGATCATTTACATTGATGAAAGTAATTTACCCTGAAAGATGAGGAAGTGAAACGTGAGAAGAGATATTTCCTAAAATAAAACGATAGCTACGATCAACTCCGCATTTTTCTACAGAAATTTACCCTGGAGAGTTACATATTTTGTCACATCTGCCACTTTTTGAGACAGTCACTCTAAACCATGCTATGTTTTCCTCTGAAGTTTCCAGCAGGGCCATTCCACATCACACTGCCCTCATTAAGCACTGCAAGTCCTCGTGAGAGTGGTGAGGATTAGGCAGAACACAGGCACGTTCCACTACTCCAGGGCACACGGAGAACTCACAAATGCAGGAGGCCGAGTCTTCCCTTCTTCCCCATCCCCTCACCCTCCCTCTAGCCCCTCTTGAAATAAAGTGCTTTCCTCCATATCTTTTTCAAAGCTAAAGCATGCAAATCACACTCATTTCAGCTCCACATTTTATTCTGCCTTGTCATTATGCCTGATTAGGCGTTCTTGAAGCTCCATGTGTTAGAATCAGGCCTTTTCATAACACTGAAGAAGTGAGTTTGAGAGGAAAGAAGAAGGATTAAATCTGTGAATGTTCATAAATGGGAACTGACATTTTCAGGTACCCTACATTTTCAGGAGAGGTTTAATGAATACCCAAAGTGATGGCAAGTGTTTGCTGAGTGCCTTGCTGACAAAAATAAAATACCATGCTGGCTGGAACAACAATTGGAAAAAAGAATTTTATTTCAGAATAATGTATGCTTCAGCATAGTTATTATTGAAGAGTTAACTTTAAACTTCTTAGTTCACTTGCAGAATTGCTATGTGTAACTCTGCTATATTGTTGGATATGAAACAACTAGTTACAACAATTCTGTGGTTTTTACCATAGAAAGATGTATTTCCTCTTAATAATATCTAAAATTTTATATAATTTCTTGTACTGTAAGAAATAAGAAAGCTATAAGCCAAGTCCCCTTTCTGTAATTTCTCACTATGGGAGAAAAACTTACACCTTGCAGGGGCAGTAAGAAAAAGTGAATCAGCTCTAAACTAAGAGCTGAAAATGCTTGTGATAAATTCAAGTCTCCTGCACAGGTTTTTAATGATCTCTGGTGAGGCTCTGACTCCTCTTTCCCAGTGCTAAAGGGTTCAGAGCTCTGTTTCCAGTGTTCTCAAGGGTCAGAGAAGAAACAGGCTCTGATTCCTGGGTCAGGCACTTGGCACAGTGAGGCAGCAGTTCCAAGTCTTTTGGCAGGCAGGTTGTAATGCAGCTATGCTCGAGCTATTCCATGTTTGGAGACATCTGCTCCACTACAGCCATTGCTTTGTTCTCTTGTTCATATTTCCTACACAGTAGCACATACAGAGAGAAGTTCATGTTCTCTTCTATTGTCTTTATGAAAGTGATTTGGAGATGGAAAAAAAAAGGCTGATTTTTCACAAGGGTAGCACTTCAAATAAATGTGATATTAAAGCAAACATACTGTGCATTCAAAATTCATCAACACAATGGATATGATTTGTGGTCTTTTTTATTTGCTCAAAAATGAGTCTGGTAGAAGAAATGCCATAACTACCACTAGGAAAGCATTGACCTTTGCTAGAGACATCCAAAGGTGCTGCTGAATCTTATGAGACTCCCAAGTTAAGGAAAACCCCAAAAGACAATAGAAAAGATGACGTTTACTAGTAAAGCTGCTGCAGAGAAAACAACTAATCACTGAAAAAAAATCCCACTTTCAAGCATGTAACAGAGATTATAAAATCCTTTTAGAAAGTTTCCTGCTTAGTTACCTGTGTTTGATGCAGACATTTTGGGCTTGGTATTGCTTGCAGTGCTGCAGCCTTCCCTGTAGGAAGGTTGGCAAATTGATTGCCAATCAATGATTTGCCAATCAATGGCAATTTGATTTCAATGGAAATTCCCTCTGATTTCAGTGGTGCAGGAACAAGCTCTAACAGAGAATTCAGATTTGCAGTGCTGAGGAAACTTTTCCAATCTTTGCAACCACTTCCCAAGGTTTTCCACATCTGGTACTTATCACACAGTCCAGGCCTTTGTGACACATCAGACAGAAATTAAACTGAAAAGTCAGAAATACTTACTTCCACTAGGGATCAGGTCCCTATCTGGAATGAAGAGTTTATATCCATAGTGCTTTTCTAGAACATCTGGCAGAATTTCAAGTGCAAACTGCTCCTCTTCATTATTATCACGATCTAATGCATCAGGATCCACTTTGGTGTATGAAAGATAAGCATCATATTCTTTGTTGTCTGCAAGAAAACAAATCATGTTCAGCCTGCTGTTTGCAAGAACACTATAAGGAACACACCAGAGTACTGGGAAATTGTATTATTCCTTGAAACCACCAAGCATTTCCCAACAAGATGGGAACTTTTCAGAGGAACATATAATCTGGCTTCCAGGCAGAAATCTTATGGACTCTTTCAGTTTTCTTCTGCATGGTGAACAGTAACTCTGCTCCATGTGGTCAGACATGTGCCACAGCTGAAAACATCATGGGCAAAATTTTCATACAAATACTAAAGTGGAAACTTCTATTTTAAGCCTTTACATATTTGTAATGCAATTCTTTCAACTTCTATTCCTCAAGAGTTCTAGGGTATGTTAAAGTTTTCAGATTGGAAACTTTTTGAGCCTGGAAAGTTTTGAGCAAGGAAAATTTCCTTCCATAAGTAATTATGAGAAAAGACATGATTAATTCAAACAAATCCTGACTATTCAGAAAATAATGCCAAACTCAAAGAGTTCAAAGCATTTTTTTCCAGAAAACCCCACAGTTTAAAAAATCAGTATCATAATTTTGGATCACAATCCACTTGATCCAGAAGATTTTAAATACTTGGGGATCACAATATAAGAGAGACAAATGACTCCCATAAAGGGCAACATTCCTTGTCCTCCTCCTCTTCCTCCTCCTCCTACCCAGCACTGGGGCTCGTCTCCAGCTCTGCTTCTGAAACATGGAGCTAAGAGCTCATGAGTGTGCCAGGAACAGAAGTGGTGCCACCACAGAGCTGGGGACCCATGCTGAGATCAGACTGTCTTAGTGACATTTCTCTTTGTGTTCCTCTGCAGTAATGGAAAACAGTATATTGAAAAAGTCAACCTTCAGCAATTCAGCCTCTAGGGAAGAGCCCAGCTGCCATTATTTGCAGAAAATGAAAAATCAAATAGTTAATGTTGTGAGAAGAAAACTGCATGAATGGAGGGTTTCTGAGTACCAATTATCTGTAAAGAATAGTGCACATGAAAGATAATTAAAGCAGTTAAAATTCTTCAATATATTCTGATAAAAAGAACAAATACCTAATCATAATAAAATATATCTCTTGATGACCTTGAACTGATGGTTACTTATAATTCCTGACACAAAGCCAGACCCACGAGGGTCAGAGCTGTACTCAAAGCATGTGAATAATTACATATTTGTAAAAGGCAATTTGCCTAGTGTCACCATGGCTGTAGGGGACGATGGAAGATGTCCACCTGGCTTGCTGACATTCCTCTGAAGTCAACAGGCCAGCCAGCTTTGGTGGCCTATCCAAAACCTGCCTCCCTGTGCATAAGGAAGCCTGCCAAAACCTTTTAGGAGATGCCAGTGATCCTGGAGGCAGCATGCCTGCACAGTGTGGGAGCTGCAGAGCCCTGACATCCCAGGGTGCAGAGCACCAGGGTCCCTGAGCCCCTGCCCAGGCACCCCAGCCCACAGTGCCAGCCAGCAGGATGCTGACAGGAGCAGCTCCCTTGGGCTGCGGGCAGCTTGGGCAGTGGTGGTACAGCTCCTCAGCCCCTGCTGGCTGCCCACAAGCTCTGTGTACCAGGGTAGAGAAGGAGGAGCTGCCCACACTCGCCCACTGCTGGCTCTGGGGGCTCTGGGAGCAGCACTGTTTGCAGCCATTTCCTAAATGCATCCTTTAATCCTCAGTGTCATTTTCTCTAAAAGCAATGCTACACACAACACAGGAAGTGAGCGTGTCCAACATTGCTTATGTGGGGTATTTTTAGAAACAGGAATAAAGCAGATCTGTTGAGTTCCAAATCTTCTTTTATAAAGAAATACACATACAAGTGGAAAATGACCCTGTGATTGCATCCATACAGCTGAGTGCTCATGGGAGCTCTGTATGCTCCCCCTACAATGAGAAGAAACAAACATCCCCATATATGATTTGACTGCTGTAAAATTGTGCCTCCATCTTTCATCCTGCAGGATCAGACAAGACACAAAGCTGTGAAAGGTCTACAATTATGCACTGGAAAAATACAAGGTTGTTTTCAAAATTTATAGGCAGACAAAATCCCCTACGTACTCATGGGTCTTCCTCTAAACAACCAGAAAATAATATTGTTTAATAAATTAAAAAGTGATTGAACCAAGTATTTTTATATGAGTAAAAATGCAGCAGTTTCACACTGAAAACACAGGATAAGCAAATTGAAGCAGGCTGGAGGAAGTTACCACTTTTGGTTGGTGTGAAGCAGGGATATTATGTTGGTATAATCCCAGGGTGTTTCAGGTAAAGTATTTCTCAAACCACATAATCTCACCCTTCCCTTTGTCCTAGGCACCAGTATAAATATTGTGCAGTATTGTAGAGTATGGGAAAAGCATAAATTTATTTTTTTCCCAGTCACACATAAGGATTGAGAAAGAGCAAGTTTCCTGATCTCTACTGCTGCTATCTATCACAGAATCACAAAGTATTCTGAGGTGGAAGGGACCCACATGGATGACCCTTCCTCTTTCTAAAATTCCCTAGATGTCATTCCATCCATTCTCCAAGACTTCTGTGGATTTCATCATAGTGGAACCTTTTCAGACCGTATCTGCCCATTGTGAAACAGAAACATTTATCACTGTGATAACAGAAATGCCAATTGCGGGAAGCAACATGTCTATGCAACTGCACATTGTTTAGGCACTATGGAAAATGTGTTCCCTGCTCTCTTTTCAAATACATTAGAGTTTCTGGATGTACCAGAAACTAAGTGGTACAGTGGGTTATGGCAAGTACGTGAATACTGCACTTTCTCTCTTTAGCAGATACTACTTAGATGCATATTAATAGCATATTAATTATAAAATAAGTGTTAAGAACATAGTAATAGGATTTAAAGATTGGGATTTAGTTTACAGGGCTTACTCCAACTTCATAGGAGAAGGAATGTTCTATATTCAGAATTAAAGCCTCAATTTAAAAATACAAGCTTAGCTTTAGGCACCAAACAGAATATATGCTAGTGAGAGGGAAGGTGGGGTAAGAAAAATGGAAAACAGTCTAGTTTATTCCTAAAGATACACCCCAGACAAGCTGCACATTCCCATCAAGTTGTTTACAGTCTCCCAATGAGCTGAGGTAACCAGTTAACCTCATAACAATCACCTCTCACTGGCCAGAGTAGGTCACTGGAAGCCTGGTGGCAATTCAAGGAAAATGCTTCATGAAGAATGCCTGGTGAAAGGCGGCTCAGATAGACAGTGTGGATCTCAGGAGAGGGGACCCTGGGCACATGTGGCACTGGACACATGAAGGTGAAGTGTTCACAAATGACATGTGAGCCTCTGCAGCAGACTCATGAACAATTCTCCTGGCTCCCTTTTGCTCATGGCAGAGCCCAGTGACATTTCTGTGGAAAGACTCATTGATCTCAGGGGGCTTTGCGAGGAAGTTGTAGGGCTTTATACTGTTGGGTGCTTAGTAGTTTAAACTAGCAGCAGGTCTTTTAGGATTCATTTCAATCTCACCACTTTGGGTCTCTCAAATATTTCCATTGCATATACTGAGTTTCCTCTGCAACTGCTTACCATCAGCTGCTTCATCTCCTCCAAAGTTCTGTCTGTAGAACAGCATTAACTCTATGTTGTAGCACTTATAGATGGTCACGAGCAAAATAAGCAGAAGAAGGATGGCTCCCAGTCCTCCAGCAAGTTCTATTTTGTAGATCAAATCTAAAATTAGCAAGGAAAGGCAAAAAGGTTATGATCTTTCCAAGCTATATTTTCTCTAATTCACCATATAATTCCACATAAAATTGTGCAGCTTCCAATTACAACCACCATAACGTTAAAAATTCCTAATAATTTTGTCCATTGCCTATTATTTAATTTTACTCATTTACTCCATCTACTGCTCATCTGAAATAACCATCTGAAATCCAGAATGCATTTGAGGCTACACATGTAAATCTCCTACACAGGAACTATGTAGTGATTTTACACAGAGGAGTAACCAACTTTTAATGAGCTGGTGGCGTTTGAAACTTCTGCACTGGCAGAGTGCATCAAATGCTGTCTGCAGCCTGTGAGGACAGATTGGGCAGGACCTGGTCCCTTCCCCTCCAAATTAGACAGCTTTGGTTTTCTATTTGTGAAGCCTGTGGACAAGCTGATGTGAGCTGCCAAGCCAGGGCTTCAGCTGGATCACTGGAAAATGAGTTGGGCTTGCAGGAAGCCCAAGATAACACAAGAAGCCAGGAGCACACATCAGGCTGCAAAGAGCCACTTTATTTGGCATGGCTGTTAACAGGGTTCTCACACATTTGTAGAGCTCATAATTTAATGGGACCTTGTGTTAGCTAAATTTTCCTACTCAGATGCTTTTGTTAGGAAACATCACAAGAACTCAAAGAACTTCACAAATGCATCCAGACACAATGATCTTTTACAGCTGGGGAAACAGGCTTAGAAAAGAGAAGCATGACATTCAAGGTCATTCAGCAAACCAATGAGAAAATGGGATAAAACCCTTGGACACCAGTCCAGAGCTTCATCTGATGCAAGGGACTGACTTGAACATTGCTCTTTATCCTGAAACGTCCTCTGGAAGTAATATTGCTCCTAACACCACCTGGCATATTACTTAGCCATAAAGGACAGAGGATGACAATTTGACTCTCACAGCCTGTATTGGTTCAGATAAGACGTCATGAAGATATTTGCTGCTGTGACAAACACAGTGAGAAGTTGCCAAACTCACACAGCTGGGACAAAGTTATTGTGATATTTATTGTTCTAAAACTTAGGTCAGAAAAAATTACTCATATGTCATTTGTGTCACTTTCAAGATAAAAAGCAAATTAGCTGCATATCTTTGGGGGTTATTTTTGCCTCACCATGCCTTCTATTTCAATAATTAACATCAGATGTCAAACTATTCCCAGTTTACAGTATCTCTGATGTCTGTCTGGCAAGAAGTCATGGACTAATAGATGGAAAAAGTCTATTATAATAGCTATTTAATCTCTCTGAGAACACAGGGAATTCATGGGACTTTTACTACACTGCATGATAAAGCCTGCATCCTCTGGGGGATAAATCTAGGCAAATGGAGAACAGAGTTGGTTAAAATCACTTTTGAGGGGATTTTATTTTTTTAAATTGTACTGAATCCTTTTTGCTAGGAAATGGAGATGATGGCAAAACTGCCAGCTTGGAAGGAAAGAAAATACTGAGCCTTGCAGCCCTCTTGCAGCTGTCTTGCAGGAGCACAGAGTTGTACCCACTTTGGTGGGCGGAATAGCAGGGTATAAAGCAAACCCACAAAATCCAGCTCGAAAGGCAAAATTGATCAGCCTTTGCATGTCCAGTATTTGTCTTCTGCCCCATGAATTCTCCTAGAGTACAGACATAAGGACTCTAGGAGAGTCCTTATAGAAAAAGGGGCTTTCCTTATGGGAAAAGCTGAGGCTTTTGAGGTCTCCTTATTTCCATTCCAAAGTGAAGGCAATGAGAAAAACCCAGGATGTTCATTTTTCTTGCCTACTCTACTTAACCTTGGCATCTGATTAATTCCTTCCTCCTCAAGTGGTCCTCACTGAGATAAATAGGGAAGCAGCATATCTAACACTAGAAAAGAAGCTGAATCTGGTCTCTGTGCTATAAGAGTGAATGAAAAATAGCAAATAATAATATTGATAGTTTCTAATGTAAAATAATGTAGAAGGACCTTGCCACAACATATTGCACATATTTCAGAGGATCATGGTCTTTAAAATAGCAAAAGTCTCATAAATACCCAATAAGTGAGAGACAACTACATTTTAGAAGTTCCTCATAATTTAGTGACATATCACTATCAAACCCACCCCCCCTAAAATTAGTTCCTTGCATGTCTTAATTAAAGGCAGCCTCCTTTAAAAAAATCATGAAGAAAAGTCATCATAATATTTACTTTTATCTCAATTCACTACTTCTTGCCACTAAAAGCATAGTCTGACTTTATTCTGCGGTTTCTGACAAGTTATTTATCTTTCAGAACAGTTATATTATAGACTATGTAGACTTCAGACACTAAATACTGGACTGTTTTCAAGCCCTTTTGAAGGGAATCCTGAACTATTCCCACAACTAAGGATAACTGGGTGTATATTGTATTTCCATGTTATTTGAGTACCAAATATGCTAGGACAGCATGGAGAAAAAAAAAAAAATAAAAGCAAACCAAACCCAGGATAGTCCAGAACGTATTTCTGAAGTGTTTGAAAGCAAGTAATGTGGTCTTGAATTAAGTCAGTAAAGAAGAATGTGATAGCAGACAGTTGTGTTCAGGTCTTAGGAGCAACTCTGCCTTTGCGTTGGTGGCTTTGGGTTTGAAACTTGATTTTGTTCTTTTTCAGGTGAAAACCCCAAACAATAAAAATAATCCTAAATGATGGCACATGCTCTGGGGCTACACTGGAGCTGTGCAAAAAGCCACTCCTGTATTCTCCTGAAGGTTAGAGGGACTGTACCACTAATACAGCAAAATAATTGTATTTTCCCTGAAACATTTGAACAGCTAATTTTTCTTTTTTCTTTTCAAAGCAAATTATGCACTAAAAATAACCGCCTGATGTCAAAACAAGAACTCTAAAAAATCTTATACAACCCCTACAACTTAGATTTTGGGTTTTTTTTCTGTTTTTCATCCAAGCCAGAAAAAAACCCTAAGGAGAGGGCAGGACTGAAGACAAAAGAGAGCTACAAGTGCCTCTTGTCAAACAAGGATAATACAGCTCTTAACAGGTAAGTCTTTGGAGGGAGGAGGATTTCTCTGACTGAGAGGTCTGGGCTGCAGCACATTGCAATAGAAATCCCTTCTTTGACATGCACAAAGGATGCTGGTCAACAGCTTTCTGCAAGTCCTGCCCTAAATCTTGTCCCAGCTCAGTAAATACAGTAGTATTTCCTGACTCATGAATATCTACGGTAAAATCTAAGCTGGAGAAAGTTAGGATAAGAAGCAATTAAATCAAGTTGCAGAAAGGAAAAGTTTGGTCAAGTATTTGTGAGAACTTAATAAATAACGAACAGGACAATAGGACAGGCAGTCAAAGGACACAGTAAAATACAGTGGTTATTTTAAATGACACTTTAATAGCCTGAAAATCAACTACTGAGAGTGCCTGAGGGGAATATAAGTTTTCTACAGCCACAGTGCAGAGAGAAATGAAATAGTAGCTGCAAAGTGATCTTTTCCACCTCCAAATTCTGTATTCAGCAGTGTTTCTTCCATAATTCCAGCAGAGCTCTGAAATATCTGCATTTTTTTGTTATAAATAAACTGAGCTTGTTATTCTACTATATGCACACAGCAGAACATTCACCAGTGCCAACAGAGATATACTTACTATCAGTTGTATATTTATGAGGTTCAGTGGAAGGAAAGGTAGAATGCTTTTTGCACTAGACACTAGTCCTTCATCATGATGACCAGATTACTTAATTAAAGCTGGGATAACCTGTCAGTTTAGATCACAATTGTAGAATTGTTTTGATTGGAAAACACTTCCCAGATGATTGAGTCCAACCATTAACCCAGCACTGCTGAGCCCACCACTAAACCGGGCCCACGAGGGCCACATCTGCATGGTTTTCAAATCCCTTCAGGGATGGTGACTCCAGCATCCCCAGATCCTTTGCCACCTGGCAGCTTTCCAGCCCCTCTGCACTAGCCTGGAGCTTGCTGTGACCCAAGAGCAGGACCAAGCACTTGGCCTTGTGGAACCTCACACAACTGACCTCAGCCCATGGACCCAGCCAGTCCAGACCCCTCTGCAGAGTCCTCCTGTATGGAAGTTTGTAGTAGATAGAATGATCTGCTAGATCAACATTCCTTGATTCCAACTTTGCCACAGTGAAAGCACACAACGGACTGGAGCTGCCCTTTCAGGTTTGCCTCATGAAAACAATTCTTCTTCTCCTGTTTTGGCAAAATAATTTACATCCAAGAATTATGGCAGAGGTCTGGAGAATGTATCAACTCTTCAGTCAATCTCCAGTGCTGATGTTCTGTGGTTTCACATAACAGCTTTGCCCCAAGAGTGGAACCTTCCTTTGCTTTCCCAACAATTACTATTCTTACAGGTTTTATGTTTCCTAATACACTGTATCTCAGAGAGACCAGTATCCAATCTAAATGTCAGCCCACTTATGAATAGGAGAGCTGATTGAACAAACAACAGAGGAACTGCCATGAGATACTGTTACACTCCCTTGATAGTGACTTTTTCAAACACAGAGTACAGCAGCACTTTTAAATTTGGCACATTCAAATACCAATGTTTTCCTTTCTGCTGTAGGTAATTTGTCAGTAGTGCTGTTCTCCATTCAGAACAGTATCAAGCAAGACAACCATGATGGGGTAACTCTCTATGTATTTGTGGCTCCCATAGCATGTTTTCATTCCTGATGCAGTTAGAAAAAATGCATGGAGACAGCTTAAAGTTTTCAATTCTAAACACAAAGCCAGGAAGTGGAGAAACATGAGAACATCTGACCTCACTGCCAGTGAGTTCTGGGTCAAATTCATAGGTTGTTTAGTCCAAAGTACTTCCTCTGATTACTGGTGCCTTATGGGTGACTATTCCAGGCAAGTGCATCACCTGCAAGGCCAGTTTCCTAGACACTGAAGAACAATCCATGATTCTTTTCCTATAAACTGAAGCTGTACATAAGCACACTTCAGCTCCAAGCAGGCACACAGGAGTCCAGCCTGGCTCAGAGAGGTCAGTCAGCAGGATCTCTGATTGATGAGCTGCTGCTGAGGCAGGTGAGGTCACAGATAACTAAAAAGGGAGAATTACCTTTTTTGCGCAGAAGAACGCTGGCGTGCCTCCGTCCATTTCTGTTCTCCACGTGACACGTGTAGTTAGCCAGGTCTGCCTCCTCTACAGCATCAAAGATCAATGTCAACTCAACTTCTTTTTCTCCAAGATGTTCTCTGAGGAGTCTGGAAGGAAGGATACAGCCTTTGCTTTAACTGAATTAATATGGATGGCAGATTCCCAAAAGCACTATGATTTCTCAGCACAAGACGATGTTCCTTGGCCTCCTTCACTCCTAGAGAAGGACTTAAAAGGAGACTCATGTTGCCTGAAAGAAGCTTCACAGAGGCATTTTCCATGACCACCAGAAGGCTTTTTCTCCTGCCATGTCTAGTGAGGAGCAGAACCAAGTGCAGGAAGAGTGGCCATGAGCACAGTGGTTATGTGTGGCTTCTTTCTTGGCTCCATCAGAATAAAATGCTAAAAACAATGCTTCTTTTAAAAGAAGTGACAAATATCCATTTTCCAGAAGCAGGATGTGCTGCTAAGCCATCAGTGAACAAATTACAGGGCAATTTAAAGGCTGGGTATTGTGATACATTTTAATTCAGTGTGGAAAACCAACAAAAGAAGCTGTGCTACTCTTAGGAATTTTCCTCTATTTTTGGGGGCTAGACCCTGACTTTTAAAAGAAACAGTGTCAAGAACAAGAGCTCTCTGCTCCTTTGAGAGGAAAGAGGAGACATGCAAAATCCTCACACATGGAATAAAAGTTCTAGCAGACTTTCAGGCCAGAGGTACAGCCTTTTCATGTCATTGTTCTCATGTGAACATTAAAAAGAATGCAAAGTAAATGCACGTTTTCTGCTGCTGACATTAAGTCTAAAAATACAATACCCTATTCTCTCAAAAGGCTTATCACTTGCTCAAGAAAAAGTTGCTGCTCCTTTGAACAGGGAAATGTAACGTCAAGTAAAATCCACCAGATAAATTTGATCCTGTTTGTGTAATGCTGCACAAGAAGGTAAAGAGAAAATGTGGGGTGCCCTCACAGTCACCTGTGAACTCACCACTGCATGTGGCACTTCAGTGAGTCTGTTCTCGGAAAAGACTGCACAGCACTGTGAGGTAAAGGCAGAAATAAAACCCAGAGTCACCAAAAAAGAAATATTTTCTCCCGAGACCAAAAGGAGGAAACTGGATGGGAAGTAATGAACCAGAGTGCTGCCTGCTCTGGATGGAAACTGCTGCTGGAGACATTCCCATTTGTCAGTAATAGCAAACCCCAAACTTCTCTTTTATAAACCAAAGACATTGTGTGTGCACACATTTCCTTATGTACATGATTTCACAGGACATCCATGGAACTCCAAACACACTGAAAACAAATCAAAAGACAAGTATGAGGGCATTGCACTAGACAATCAAAAATGCAAGCCTGACTGCTACAAACACATCTCTGCAGTGACTCAGAAGAGGCACCAGAGCATCCACAACAATTCAGCCTCTTTCACTGTGGCAACATAACTGGCAAAAAAGCAAGTGGAAAAACATTAGTTTAAAAACAGGGTGTGTGTGTGTGTGTTGAATTTAGAAACTTGGATTGCATCTTTTTTTTTTCCCAAATTCATTCTCATTGATTATGCTTCTTTTTTCTTTCCTTTTTTCTTTTTTCTTTTTTTTTAAATTCTGGTTCAGAGTCCAAGCAGTGAAATAATGGAAGAAAGGTTGAATTTGCACAATTTCTGTCCAGAAAAAAACCTCCTCAGAAAGCCTGGTCTGTTTGCATACTCAGCCTAAATCACTGGGAGTGAGGTAAATCAATTCTTATTTACCTGTTATTCTGCTATATCTATATAAAGACTCAGGAAAGCCACTCTGCTGGTAAACAATATGCCCAACAACTTTTGGTCTACCAATCACGCTGCAAGGAACAATAGAATCATTAACAGAGAAGATATCTGGGAAATTAATCTGAAGCATTCTGCAAATGTTCAGATTTTCTTGTTTACCGTAATAAAGATATTTTACACAGAAGAAAAATGGACACATTACAGTTAAGATAAATGAAACTGTTATTTTTATCTACATCTAAACTACATGTATGTAAGATAAAATAACTGACCCTTAACCTAAATTTAAATTATACATAACCAGCTAAAGAGAAGCTTTCATAAAAAAAAAGAAAATCCAATATATTTGGACTGACAATTTTTTTTTACATATCTTCTAATAGCAATTTCTAGCAAGAGAACTCTATAGAGTGGGATCTATCATGAAAATACCGACAAACATTTAAGCATTATGCTAGCAGCAAAGTGTAGAAAGCTCTTAGTTAAACCTTTCATTCCTGCTTTTTAATTTTTCTTCTTTTTTCTTTTAACATCACTCTACACGTACATTATTGCCACAGAAATGTACAGCTGGTCACCTGCATTTTTTTCATACATGCAGCCCTAAATTAATTGCATTGATTAATTAATTGCTGTTGTTGGTTCAGAGAACATGGAGCACAATACAATATCAACAAGTAAGACCTTAAAGGTGCAACAGCATTTGGTGCACACCCAGAAGATGAAGCTCTGTCCCTGTCTGAGGTGGGAGAAGCTTCACGAGCATCACTGTCAACACATGCCAGCTCTCACAAGCTGAGAAAACAATAACTCACTCTTTCTGGGTTGCTGAACAAACTGTAAGAGTAATTACAACATTTAATGCATAGCTAAATCAATGGTGCTTGACAACTCACAACAAAGAGGTTGGAAAGAGAGAAATAAAAGGTGGGTGATGTGAAAACAACACTCAGTGCCTTCTTTTTCTTCAGGCTGAAGCATTTTATTTGATCTGAAACAAAACATTTTGTCTAGTGAATAATTTTCAGGTAAGAATATGAATTTTAAAAAGGAAGTGTCATTACAGAATAGAGATGCTTTCTTTGAAAATAATGCAATGGCTTGGATTTTTCAAATCCTTGGTCATACTTTTCCAGGGCTTGTATGGACTAAGTTGAATCTGAATATAAAACACTTTTACTTTGAGACCATATTTCCCCAATATTTTCAGTCTTTGTATGAAAACAGATAACAAGGCCATAACAAAGCTTCACTTGTGTCTCTCTGCAAGACAGAGGCATTAATTGCAAACTTTTACTAACCTGCATAAGAGTTGGGATTAGAAAAAATGAAACTTTCATTCTTTATAAAGCTGAGGATCTTGACTGTGAACAGGGTTACCAAGTCTACTCCCCTCCTTCTGTTCCTTAACAAGAGGCTGTAGATAAAGGAAAGTTCTGTGTGTACACAAGCACCTCTCCAAAGCAAAGTCATTCAGCTGGCAGCATGACAGTGACCTTCCCTCCTGCTTTCCTGCATTGTGTTTCTTGTTCTCTGCCCTGAATTTGTCTACTTGAGGAGTGTAAGCTTTTCAGGAGAGAGCTGTTGCTTCCATACCTCTCTGCCAAGTACCCAGCACATCAGCTATGGGAGTTGTGCCTCCTGCCCCCAGCACCCCTTCCTAACAGAAAACAGCATCCTCATCTGTCTGAGCATTTCGTAACAATCTGTTGGCCTCTGTGGGTGATAAAACAATCAGAAGAAATAAGGCTGCCATTCAAAATGTCTCCAGTCACTTCTTTTCATCCCTCTAGGATAAGTTAAACTATCTCTACATTAAAAATGGACAAGAGGGACAAAACAAGGACAAACATACTTTACAAGATGAGCATTATGACTATTTTCCAGTGTTACCTGTTGAAGAAAAACAAAAAAACAAGAAAGTAACTCATAAGTGTCTGAGAGAGCAACATTTATGTCTGAAAATACTTTGCCAAGGCAGAGAGCTGGTGTTGAAATTTGCTGTGGGCTGTTTGGATAATTAGGTACAACTGACAACTCTGCAGACATGCTTAAAGACTCTGATTCCTTCTTTAATAACTCTGGTTCAATTTACATGACATTTTTCATTACTGCTGTAAAAAACCCACCTGGCAAGCAAAGTCTTTTCCACACATGTCTAACACCTGGGGATTTTAATTCAAGGGAAGACAAGGGAGCAGCTCAGACAGGGTGTCACTGCCTCCAAGTCCTGCAATACTTTGAGTTACTTTTTATCATGAAGCTTTATAAAAAGGTCTAATAAATACTGAGAAGCCCAGAGTGACACAAATATTACTCTTGGTGAAGTGTGCTTACCAAAACCCAGTTGCATGGACTGGATTTGAACAGGAATGCTCAGACTACATGAATCCTTATTTTAGTGCTTTCATGACAGCACAGTGAGTGTTAACCCTGCACACTGGGGATGGGTGGTTTGTGCTCCCACACATCATTTACAGACCTGAGCTCTCATCATACACAGAAAATCCAGCAACACAATGGATGGGCACAGCCCAAGGTAAGGACAGCACCATGAATTCAGAGTGCTACTAAATTTGTGAATTAATTCAAGATAGGGGATGCAGAGTTGAAATGTACCAAAGGAACAGACCATGGAGTATCTCGTTGTAAGGATTCTGTACTACTCTTAGCTTGTCAAAATGAAATGTCCTGGTAACACCATAGAGAAGCAAACTGATTAAGAAGACATCTAACCAGCAAGTTCACCATGGCTCATCAAATTTGAAAACACATGACAATTTTAAAATACATCAATAACACATCTGAGTGGAAGATGTGGGCTGCCTCAGGGCACTGACAGAATAATTAGTGCTGCTTAGTTCCCCTGAAGCAGCATACCTGTAATGGAACACAAAAACAGGAGCTGTTATGGGCAAAAAATCATTTGCAAAAAGTTACTACTTCAGTTGCCATAGCTACTTCTAAATAAAAAAGGGATGGACTGGGGCACTGCTGGTAATGATGCAGTGTGTTTTGGAAAATGCTGTTTCAAATGCTGGCAGTGATCACAGGAGATTAGGTAGGTGATAAGTAGCTTTGCTGAAGAGAAGATTAAATGAATTGTGCAGGGTCTGTAAACTGAGTCAAATCACTTTAGTGGAATGAGAAAAGAGACTTGTCAAAAATTAGTTTGAAACATGAATGTGCAATGAGATGGCACAACAAAAGACAAGAAACAGACTTTTCAAACTCAGTTTCACTAATAAATGTACATAAAGGAAAAGTTTTGAACTGTGCTAAAGCTAGAGCACTCTTTAAATACAAACCTCAAATTGTCTTGATGCAGGGGAAGAACATGACCAAAATCACTCTGTTCATATATATACACATCAGAGAGAGCACAATGCCATTAAGTGCTGATTACTTAAATGGCAGAAGTTTCCAATAATTGCTTTTTGTGGTCAGAAGCACAGAAGAGGATTGTACAATGGCAATATAAGATAAATTTAATCTGTGTGCAATTAAGTATATCTTAACAACTCGTGGCTAAGTGGCTGAACTTCACATTATTGATCAAGAATAAAGCAAAGAGACCTCTTTCCTCTTGCTCTCCAAAATCCCCTTTACAAGAAACAAAAAACTCAGACATGAGATTAAAAAATGTGCACTGGAAAGTGAAAAGACCCTGGCTTTTTAATAATCCATATTCATTGTATCATAATCAATATTCATTGTATCTATTGGAGCTGGGACCAACTTGCCCATAGTATAACCATAACATAGTCTTTGCTCAAAAACAATAATCAGGTAATTATTGAGGACAGTAAGGTGCAAATTCCATGGAAGTTCGTGGGGATAGAAGTGTGTTTTCTTTACAACTTACATCAAGTGATAACCAGCACCTGGGAAAAAGCCCAGAACAAGCTGGATATTGGACACAGCCACTCCTTTCTCTCCCTTTTGCGCTAAACCTGGAGGAACAAACGCTGATTCTTGAAGGCTCAGGTTAAGGCACACTGAGAGCTGGATCACACACACACACAAAACACATTTAGGAGAAGAGAAAAAGTGTGGTGGCTTTGACAGGAGACCATTTGTCTTCAAGATTAACAGTGGTGCTGGAATGGATGTCATCTTGCCAAGGCAGGTCCCACGGGATGCTTACAGTGGACAGCACCAATCCCACACAGGGCTAAAATCAAACCCCAGAACACTCAGGAGATGCTTCAGCTTCCAACCATCAGGGGAATTTGGTAACAGATTTTCAGGCACAAGTTACTCTGTCTTTAGGGAGCCACACACACAACTCTGGTTCTAAGTCATCCATCACTCTTTGGACAGAAAATTATTTCCACTTTCAATTAAAAATCTGTCAACCCAACAGGCTTGTGGGACATACAATATTTTTAATAGTAAATAATTCAAAAAGTACCTGACTTCGCCTTCTCTAATGTGACCTTCTAATTCTTCTATGAATTTTTCCCCTTTCATCCAGTAGATCATGGGGCCTGATTCTCCACTGAATCCAAAGAAAGCTTTGCAGGCCACAGTCAGTGGATTTCCTGAGGACAAAAGGAAGAGAGAAGATTAGAAACTTTGTCATAGCTACTAGTGAGAAAATTATTGTAAGAAATGTCAACACCTCAGATAAACCTCCTTACAAAAACTGGAGGAGGAAAAAAAAAAGAATAACTATAAACCATGAGAAAGAGTGATGTTGATTTGCATCTACAGGAAATAGGTGTAAAATGAAACTCTGAGGTTATCCATCCAATTTTTTTCTGAGAAAAATAGTACATGAACAATGAGAAGGTATGGCAATGGTGGCAACATAAGGTGACACCAGATTGGTTGTTAAAAAGAAAGAGGTGACTTCCCTGTCAGACTCCTTGGATCTCTACCAGGTTTAGAGATTTGTCCCTAAAAGGCAGGTAAATCACTGAATGACTGCTCCTTATCCATGCATAAAAAGACAGAGGAATAATCCCTTTCTTGGTGAGCTGCGAGCTTTTAAAGACTCCCAAGAAATATATGATGCCAGTCAGCCCAACACTGATGTTACTGTCAATGGGCTTTTGGCTAAGGACCAAACTTCAAAGCATTATTCAAGCAATAGAGTAAAGAATTCTTCCATTCCCCTCTTAAAGATACTTCCAAAAAAAACAAAACAAAACAAAAAAAAAAAAAAAAAAAAAAAAAAAAGAAAAGAAAATGGAAATTATTCAAATTTCTTTTCTCTTCAAAAATTCAACATTTAACTGGGTTTTGGTCTGGCTACAGTTTTAACTGTTCTAGGTAGCCCAGAGCTGTAGAGCTGTGCTTACACTGCCAGGACAGATGATTGTCTTCCTGCAGAAGACAACAGAAAAGAAAAAAGAAAATAAAACTATAAAAACAAACAAACAAAAAAATTCCAGAAAAACCTCCAACAAGTCAGGAAATTTGGAAGAACCATTCCCTTGGTATGCACATACAGCTGCTGCACCCATTTTTCTTTGCCTATTTTACTTCACATAGGTGCTCCAGGTTATAGAGCAGGTGTAGAATCAGCAGCTTAGCTGAGAGAACAGACCTCATTTAATGTCAGTGGAGACTCCTGCTGAATCTTTCAAGGCTTTGAGCAAGCATGGAAAGCCTAAATAATGAATTTTACTGTATTTGAAAGAAGTGTTTTGCTATGTCAGGTATTCTCTGTGTTAGCAGGAGACTCTCCTGACTGAAATAGAACAGGCCTACACTTTTCCAGGAGGGTCTGATCATTTGGAGCACACCACTTGGTTGAGCATGGGATAATGGTTTCCCATGATTGACTTACTGTGCCTTAATCATTCACCTCTTGTCTGCCCAGGAGTGGTAACTGGCTGTGTGCACACAGAGCACATCAGAGCTGTGTGTTAAAGTGCCTTTGCCTAAACCCCCATAGAGCTGAGTCAACTACTTGCACTTGTCTATCTATTATTTCAGCGCCCAATTTAAGACGTGTCTAAAGAGTCTGATTAGTCAGGAAGCACAGCACTCCCAGCCACGGAAAATCAGCTGCCTTTAAATTGTTTCCAAGTCAAGATCCAAAATTACAACTCCTTTGAAACATTAGGATACAGCAAGAAAAGATTTAAAGGCTACACTTGAGTCTCTGTTTCTCAAATAGCAAAAGACAAAAATGGAAAATGTTTATCCTGAAAATGTTTTCCAGACTCTTTCATTATCTCCATATTCATGATGAACTCTGGCACCACAGCTGGCCCCTGAACAGTGGAGATGCTGGCAGATTACACAACTAAACCAGACATACAAGAGAAGAAGGGGTGGGTATTCAGTTATCTGCACATCCCACAACACTGACAACCATCAGAGACAGTTCCAACTTCAGTAACTAATGAAGAGTCAGAAACACTTCTAGGCAGACATTTAATGCCACTACAAGCTCACCCAACCCCGGGATGTGCTGTGTGTCCTCCATGGGTAGAGGGGACAACTGGAGCCTCTGGCTGTATCCACCTCACCTTTTCCCAACATGCTGAATGCCTGCATGGTGTGAGGTCTTTTTGTGCTGCTTGCCTTGGAGTCACGACGCACATCTTTTTAAATACCACTTGGTGATTCCTAGCATGTGGCCGCTCAGTCCATGCTTGATATTAATGGAAAAAGACATTGTAGCAATGTGAAAAAGAAAAGGGATAGACAAGGCCTATCAGCATTGACAGATATTTGCCCTTTTCCTGGCACACCATGCTGGACATTAAGTGTTACAGGCAAAATATCTTACAGAATGTACTTTTCCTCAAACCAGCAGATGTTTACCTAAAAAAACAAGCCCTGAGAAATGAAAATATTCCAAGGAGAGGCTAAGATTTCTATACATGCAGAGTAAATACCCTGAGGTAATAATGTCTGGTTTGAAGAAATATGAAGTTTTCTACACAGACAGGAAAACTTAAAAACCCCAGCTGTTGGTAGACAGCTTCTGTAATAAACAAACCCAATATAAAGCATCAGGAACCTTTACCATGACAACCTGCATGCTCTGAATGTGCCTGGGCAGATCTATTTCCTAGCTTTGCCACCAGGGAAACTAGAAAAATAAACTAATACCGTGAACAGGAAAATCTGGAATGAGTTTGTATTCCTAGCTCAAAGTTTGGTACCAGCAACAACTGAAAAATCCCACAGTTCATCTCATCTGCAAACCCATCACTGATCAGAGGGTGGCAAAGCAAATTTTTTTCTCATGAAACAACTAATTTTTAAATCAGTAGCAGAATAATGCAGGTCTGGATTAACCTGATCTGTCCTGGAGTGGAAAGAACTGGGGGCTCGATGATACTTCAAGGGCCCATCCAAACTCAAACTCTCACTTGCAGTTCTGATACTCCTCAAACTGGTAAGGACCTCTCATTCCTCTATAGCTTCTGAATTAGCTTCTGGTTTATAACTCTCATCACTTCTTTTGCCTCTGGAAGGGGGACACCATCAGAAAGGTAACACTGAATTCCCTGCAGAACCACTTCATCTCCCAAAATAAGCCTCCATATGGAAAAGTAAGGGAGATTTCCCCTCTCCTGCTGTATCACCACACAGCTACAGCAACAACCTGTCACTACTGGTTTTCAGGGAACTCCCACCATTCCCACCCAGAAAGGAACATGGCATGTTTCACTACATTCTCCCCCAAATACTGCAATACTAAAAATGAGGCTGAATTCTGTGGTCCCTAAATGTATCCTTCAATATATGGAGAAATAAGCACTGAGCATGGACAGTGCCCCTTTACAGGTCCTGGTTTAGGGCTGGCTTCAAGCCATGCAATATTACACTGAGCCACAGCTCCAGGCAGAAGGAACTGGCAGGCAATTTGTAACTCCAGAAATTCATCTTGTGTAAGGCCCAAACTTTTGCACATCATCACTGCTATTCTGCATGACCTTCAGTAGTTCCACTACTAATTGGTCTTATTAAGAAATATTCCTCTTGCATCATTTAATTAACAACATCAAAATTCCTGGAATGAATAGTATCCTAAAAGTTTTCCATTTACAGATGGATTCTGTTTAGATCAGATAGACATTTCAGATGCCTTTTTACTTAATAAAATAATTAGCTGAGGAACAGAGAAAGTTATTTGTGAATTTCTAATGAATCAACAGTTAAGAGAGTGTTTGAAGAAACAAGGAAAGAAAGTAAAAAGGGCTGTTTGCAGACATCACTGTCTTCTGCTTTGCTGGGGTCACCTTGATACAGTAAAGGACCAGTTCAGCAGAAGTCTCTGTTTTAGCTTTTCTCCCTACCTTGTCAATCAAGCAGGCTTATTGCAGACTCCCAGCTGATAAGACACAACCAGTGGCAGTAAAAAATTTTATTGCTAAATCTTATTGTACAATTTTCACCTGTCCATTTTCACAGTCAATCTGTGTGAACTCTACCATACATCCAAGCAACTTCTTTTCTGACAAAGAGAATTCCACAGAAATGCAATTATTCAAGCAGAAGAGCTGCCTGGTGGTGGTAGGAGTACTGCTAATGATGGGAAAAGGGTCTGCCAAAGAATTTAGCCAGGAATGGTTTGGAATGTGCTTAATGCAGGGCCAGCATGCTTTGACAGAAAATCACAAACTCTGCAGCACAGTTTCTCTTGAATGAGACATGCTTCAAGTATAAAGTAAATTAAGCTTAAAATACCTAAAAGTTGTTCTGTCTTTTAAAAACTTAAATGCCAGGGCTGGATGACTGACCAGCATGGAAGGCAAAGGCTCTTCACATCTAGCTTATGGCATGGCATTTTTCTGGATTTTTTTTTAATGCAATGGATAGTTAGGATAGTTTGTTCTTTTTCACTTGTTTTGCACAGGCAGGTGTATTTTGTAGCTTTGAAGCCCACATCAGAGAATTTGCTTCTAGCAAATCAGACCTTGACTCACAGAGCACACCATCTCAGAGCAACCCCAGCAAGCACCCAAAGTGTCTGTGAATCCCTGGGTGCTGTTTTTTCCTATGTTTTGAAATATTAATTAGTTTTCCTTTTCTCTTGCATTTTTGTGCCAGATAAAATACTGCTCTCAAGAAGCCTGAACTGCAGCAGATGAGCCTTCCCAACTAGTGGCAGAACTGATTGAAAATGCCAAAGGTCTCTCTTTGTGCTAAGCAACACCCAAAGTCAGACTGCACACGTTGCTAGCTGGATTTACATCTTCCACTCCAACGGGGTGCTAATCCACTGCTTTCATCTACTGCAGAGCCCTGCCGCACATGGGAGGGCAGATGAGAGTGCAGTGCTGCCACCAGAGGGTCATTCCAACCCTCCAAGTCCCTCTCATCGATGTATTTGCATATTGGAGCTCCTCTCTGATAATGGTGCTTGTGTCTCTATCCCTGTAAGACGAGGAGAGAGCTCTGAGTGCTGCCAAAGGAGCAGCACTCCACACATGCAGATGTTTCACAGGCACTTCAGGGCTTTGTTTCCTTCATTTGCTGAGACAGGGAACAGGCAGGTTACTTATCACTTCTCAGTAAGTGTATTCTGCAGGCTGTCTGGAAGCTGACTTTCCAGGCTGTGAGGTTTGCAAGGCAAATCACCATGTCACTGACAAGAACATTATTGTTCTAATATGCTTTACAAGTGCTAGAAAGTGGCCAAAGAGCAGCAGAGTGATTTAAATTCCCCTGGCAAGGCAAGGCTGGGTTGTATACAACCCTGAAGTAAAGAACACATTTCCTTTTCTTTCAGAAGGACATCCTGCATAAGAAGATATGGGAGACAGAGCTTATGCCTGCAATTTATCCACAAAACAAATGCCAGGGGCAACACAGACCTTGACTCATGAAAAACAATGTCTGTGTGTGGTAGTTCTATGCTGTTAGTAGAGAGTGCCAATTATCTCCAAGTGCTTTGCAATGACATCCTCTGAGCTGCTCTCCTGTGCTGGGAGTGACAGCAGAGCCAGCAGCAGATGGAGGGGCTGCAGCCTGTTGTATTTGCAGGGAACCCCATGGCATGGAGGAGGACTCCATCTTATCAGAAGGCTAATTAATTACTTTATTATAATATATTATTCTATATTATATTACATTATGTTACATTATATCTAAACTGAAGCTGCCAAGCATTCAACTGCACTGAACTGCCCAGAATCTCGTGGCTGTCAGCCAACAGTCCCAACACACACACACACACCTGGCCCTGACAGGCCAAGGAAACAAAGCACCATCACTTCGGGTAAACAATCTCCATTTTGCATTCTACTTTTGCACAAACACAGCAAATAACATAAGAATTGTTTTTCCTTTCTCTGAGGTTCAGAGAATGTGAATCACAGAAATATGCTTGGGAAGAATAGTGCCTTGCTTTTCTCTGTGAAGGGAAATGTGGTGGCACCAGCCCAGCCCAAACCATGGCCCTGGCCTGGCTGGCTGCTGCTGGGCACCAGGCTGAGCTGCCACTGGGCATGTGAGGGTGCCCACACAAGGTCACCCCTGCAATCAGAGCCCAGCCCTGTGGCAGAGTTGTTGAGCACAAAACCTCTGTCCAGAGCTCACCACTGCCCCAGAGCAGTCAGGAGTATTTGGCAGGGGCAGCTGAGGCTGTGCTTGGGCTTTGCTTGTGTCACCCAGCACAGCTGATCCCATTTCTCATCCCCTCCCAGTACAGACCTGCAGTACCACATCAGGGGCTTCAGCCTCTGTTCCTCTCATCTGCTTAGGTGGCACTGGAATTCTCCACAGATTTACCCACTGAATTTAGACAAACCTCCACAAAAACCACAGATACATGATCTCTTATTTTCCCCAGGCCATATCCCAGCACTACTTGCTCAGAGATTCCATGCTTTGATTTTTTCAACAAGATCAGTAAAGACAGTGCCAATTACTGTACCTGGGCTTCTCTTCCCTCCTCTTTTACCTGGATATTCTACAGAATACAGGCCTAGATGTGTGCTAAACCATGTTATCCCACTTAGATAAAAGTCTCATGAAATTCAGTTATAGAATTACTGGATCCAGTGAAAATAAGACATACTCAAACCAAATTATTTTCCCTCATGAAAAAAACATAATTACAGGAAATTCTATAATATTTCAAAATTCTATTCCAGCAGCCAGCAGATTCATGACTGGATATGAGCCTTCCAAACATTTGCATAATTAAAGCTCAGCCAGGAATTAATGAACTGAAAGCACTTTAAAGAAAATTAAGAAACCTGCTTTGGATAGTGATAATAATTTTCTTAATAAGATAAATTTATAGTGAAATCAAATCTAACTAGCCTCCAGACATTCATTTCATAACAGTTTAAGAGCATTTGAAAGCACACCCATATAATATATATTTTATTAGATCTCATCTCCAGGTTTTTAGAAGCAGCCTAAAAGAGGACTAAAGGAGGTGCTCTTCCCCTAAGCAAGGCCCTGTGCCATGAGCTGCACACTACAGTAATATTCTGGCAGCTGGAATGATGTAGAGGAAAAATAAATGGCTGTAGCACATAACTTCAGAGTTAGCAGGCTCTTCACTCATATAAGAACTTTTTGACAAAGGCAAGTCTTTGGCAATAAAAAAGGAGACTGGCAAAAACTTGACGAGAAAAATCCAAGAGATATTTAGGTCTTTTTTTGTCCTCTGCAGTTTACGATCTTAATTTTAACTTTCTTTCTTGCTCTGCTCTTATTTCTTATGCCCTGAGACATCAGAAAACACATAGCCATGAGATATTTGTGCTTTTCTGTCTCACTCAAGTGAGCAAATAGCACATATAAAAAGTAGGATAAAAATAACAGTAACAGCAAGCAGAACTCCAAACATGAAACAAAGCAACTAAGCCTCTAGACAGTTTGTTCCAAGAACACAAGTCAATGCATTTGCTGTCATTCCATACAGCCCCAACTGTTGCCAATTTAAATCACACAATCACAGCCCACTGCAAGGGCTGCTTGTAGGCTTGGCTATTGACTGTAGCTCCCACAGAGAGAGAAAAACAAAACTAAAAAACACACACAAAGCTGAAATGTTGCTGATAAAAATTTATCAGATGTTCCAAAAATGAATCAATCAAATCAACATCACCTAGAGCAGCTTTCTTCAAAAAAAATAACATCCAGAAAAACACCCCAACTACCTCTCCCTCCTCACCCCTGAAAAAATTAACCTCACCTAAATCCTGTAAAATCCTTTATCCCATTTTCAGAACTGCCTTGGGGTCAGAATTTAAAATCTTAGTCATTGAGAGCTCAGGTGTAACTGAAAGTCAAGGATTTTAGCTTTTCAGTTATGCACCTGCAATGAAGACAGATGCTTAGTGGGATTTCCAGAAGCAGCTTGACAGCTGCCTTGTGCTGGCTTTAACTTGTGCTCAATGCTGAGATCCTTCTGAAAATCTCATTTCTGTGCATTTTCAGGGATGGAAACATTATTTATGAGAAATGCCCTGCAGGTACTTGGAAAATGTCCCCCTGGTGTTGGGGTTCCAAGGGCTGGGGCAGCCCCATGGCAGCAGAGCAGTGACATCGAGAACAAGGTGAACTAAGGTACTTGCTCAGCAAACTGAAATGTAACACAAGAATGACCACAGAAAATTCAATTCAGGGGCAAGCTGGAGAGCTGGAAACTCCTCAAGCTAGCAAGAAGCAGCAGTGTGAGGGGTAGGATCCTCCTTCCCCTCTAGCCACAGCAGATTGATGTGAGGAGCAGATTGATGTGAGGAGACAGGAGCATCTTTTTGTGGTCCATCTCTTTGTAGCTCAAAGATAGAGTTGGCTGTTCCTCCTTATCACTGTGGGACAGCAATCTAAGGAAGCAAGTGTTCTCTGAACAATTCCTGCTCTTCTGTCAGAGCAGTGGGAGAAATGATGGCTGTGATGGCATGAGGCCATGCCTGGGTCAGAGAGAGATGATTTGTTCCCTTATTCTGGAGAAAGTAGCTTTGATTTTACAGAGTCCAAGAGCCTCAGAATGTCCATCCCCCTCCGCCCATCTTGCCCACAGTGGTGTTTGGACACAAGGCACTATCTTAGGAACTCAGAGCAAGATCTTTAAAAAGCCATCCTGAGAGAAAAGCTTTGCTCTTCTTTATTGCTTATCTCTTTTCTTAGCTGTGCTAGAGCCAAGAAGGAAATTAAGCTGCTCCCTGCAAGGTCTAATGTGAAACCTTGGCCACTTCAGCATCAAGATTGTTATTTGAGTACTTGTTCTAGTGCCAGAAACCTTTACATGGCCTTCACCTCTGCATTAACTAGAGAAGGGCACAGGCTTCATCTTCTCTCCCCTGGCAAAGCTCCTGCTAGCACTCAAAAGGACCCAGGTAATTGTGATTGTCTGGAAGTGTGATGGTCTAATTGCACACAGATGGGCAGGAGCCAGAGCAAGGGACTGGCCCTCAGAGATGTGCATCTGCCACCCCAGAGCACTGAATAAAGCTGTGCCTGCAGCTGGCAACAGGCTGAGGCAGGCCCTGTCCCCAACACCCTGACAATGTTTCTTTTAAGGATTTTTAAAGGGATGCTGGATGTGCTCTCAAAAGCTCATGAGGCAATATCAAATAGAGACAAATACAACAGAAGAAACCTGCTGTAGTCCAGAATGTATTTTCAAATTCAGGAAAGACATTATTTCTCCAGCACAGGGTGACATGAACATGGCAGCACTTTGTTGTTATTTCCCACTCCAGCACCCAGGGGAGTACTGGCAGAGGGTTCCCAGAGCAGGGTGATACCTGGGAAGAGTTGATAGCTGCCCTGAGGGGGCTGTTGCTCTTTGAAGTCAGAGAGGTTTTTCTCTAGGTCTTCTGCTGACTCTGCTGAGTATTAGAGACAGAAAAGGCTGAGTAAAATTTTCTCTCTGTCTGGATAATTGTCTTCTCTGCTGCCTTGTTGAGAACGAATATGTCTGAGCTAATTTCTTTTATTTCCCAGTCAAAACCATACCTCCTTCCTTAGTTGATTAATTCTTCTTTGGGCTAGGGCTCAGAAAAACACAATAACTTACATTTGTCAGGAATCATCTTGACTGAGTGCTCCTCCCCTCAGCCCTTAACTCCAGAGTCAACCCTCCTACAGCCTGAATCTCCAATGCTACATCTGTGTTGACTCAGGAATGGACAGAAAGCTTCTTCTCTTGGGTATGGTTTGTGTACTTTGGCATTTCACTGAAGGCCTCTTAATATTTTGCCTTATACACTACAGCTTCTCCATTTCAGTCCAGTATTTCTCAGAAAGCATTCCCTTCACTGAGTTGTGCAGGTATCAGGCAAGAGCTTGAAAGCAGCATCCTTTGGGAAGGTTAGGACAGATTTGTGCTTTGTGCTATCTATACTTGTGTCATTTCCCATTTCCCACAAAGGATAAGCTCACAGCTGAGCCCAGAGAATGAGCACAGACCCCTGTAGAACACTGTACTTTGAAAACCAGGATCCCTGGGGGAGTTATCAGCTATACAGACCCAATAACCCTCACTATTCCCAAGTGCCAAACAAATGAGCTACACAGACACTCCCTCTGCTTCAGTACCTCTAATTAAACCCTCTTTAAAAGGCAGCTCCACACAGGAACACAGCTCTGTTTGCAAACACGTTGAGGTTTTCCTTTTTTTTTCAGTGAGTTGCTGATTGTTTCTTATTTTCCCAACAGACAGAAAATACATTAATTACTTGTTATATTGACTCCTGTAGTACTATTTTTACAGCCCTATTAGATTTACTGACGCCTACCAATTTTCTGCTCGAGCTGTTGACCTTCTCAGAGAGCTCTTGTCCCCAGCCACAGGAAGGTAGAGCTCAGCTGCCTTTCATACCCCTGAGCAATGATTAGTGAAACACCCAACTGTGAGAATAAAAGGGACACGTTGTGGCCTCCCTAAATCCCAGGAGGGCTGCTTGAAAAGTCCCACTATGCCTGCCCTGCCTGAAACAGCATTGCCATTCCCAAGGCTGCCACAGCGGAGGTCCTTACCTGTGCTTCACCAAAATAGTCTCAATCTCAGTTTCAACAGTGCAAAGGGCAGTGCTAATGAGGGCCACACTTCTCCAGAGAGGCTGGCAGGGGATGGTTGCTCTTCAGCTGCTGTCACCTTTGACAAGGAAGAAAAATCTGCCCCACATGCCAGCGGAACAGCAAACCCATGGCTGGCAGTGAATTTTCTCTGAGCTGGGGTTGCAAGGGAAGACACAGCCAGGGAACATCACCATTGCTGCCTGGCAGGATTAGCCATGCCATGGCAGCAGCCTGCTTGTCCCTGCTGCCACAGGCTTCGAGCACAGCATGGGGTGGCCCTTGGTGGTTCAGCCACCATCTCCTGCCTCCCCTCTTCACAGCCCATGGACCCTGGGCCACCTGTGCTGCCACCATGCTGGGCAGGCACTTGAGCTAACACATCTTTTATAATGGCTTAAAAAAATTCAGCCCTTCTGTGCACAACCCCTGCTGAAGTGGGCCTGCCCCAGCAGGAGAAGGGCCTCAAGCAGCCTTGCCCCCTGACACTGCCTGCCCTACTTTGGTGGTTGGCTTTAGATGCACAAGAGAGGAGACGCGACAGGCAGTTTATGGGAGATCCTGATTGCTGGCACCCTGCACTTTGCTTTTGTCATGTCAAGTCATCTGCAAGCAGCTCAGAGCCTCTGTGATGGTGCTCTTTGCTTGCTCACATGGAAATGAAGTGAAAGCCAGGCTGACATGCACGACTGTGCAGAGAAGCAAACACAGAGCCTGAGCAGCACTTCCACCAGATCTGAGCCACAGAGCCTCACCAGTGCCTGGGGAGAGTCTGCTTCACAGAAAGAAATTTCACTTTGGACAACATGAAGACAAGGTTCATGAAACCTCAAACCCAAAAGCAATCAAAGTTGTGGGAACTGATCAACAGAAAGCTGCTGCCTGCCCTGCTTCTGTCTGCGCTTTTCCTTCCTCTGTTCCTGGCCACCCTGAGGCACTTCACAGGTAACAGGTCACCACCCTGATGGTCACTTGCCTTTAGAGCGAGCAGCTTGGTTCATAGGGCAGGGAAACCTGAGTGTCTGATAGGGTTTGAGCAGGGCTGGGCCAGCAGCTTTGCCAGGGGCTGGTGGGCTGTATCAGGGACTGCAGACATCCACCCACCCACCCACCCATCCATCCATCCATCCACCCATCCATCCATCCATCCATCCATCCATCCATCCATCCATCCATCCATCCATCCATCCATCCATCCATCCATCCATCCATCCATCCATCCATCCATCCATCCATCCATCCATCCATCCATCCATCCATCCATCCCCAGACTCTCCCTCTGTCTCTCTCCTCATCTACCCCTCTATAAAGGGAAGGTGACTTTTTTGCACAGTTGTTCCAATACATCCCTCAGTCTATGAAATATGAGCTGGGGTAACAGAAAAACACCAGAAGTACAAGGATACTATAAATCATTCCAGAACATGATGCAACCCATTGTAGCTCAATCAGAAGTATCTTAACTCCCTCCTAGCCCCACAATATTTTAATTTTCAATGCACTAGATTTCTAGAAAAGTCTAGTTTTTCAGTGATGGCAAAGTATTCTCTCAATAAAATGAAAATATATCTTTACTCCCAAGCAGAAAGATACACTGTCTCTACTTTGGGACCACAGTTGAACAGAAAGGAAGATGAGCCCTATGGAGACAAGTTCACACAAAAAAAACTTTTGGTTGCAAACAGACTTGGAATGGTAAGATCTGAAAAACATGATCCCTCTTTCAGTGACTTCAATTTCACATAAAATCCTGAGTAGTGAGACCTGCTGTGGTCCCAGGTGACAGATGGAACCACTGTGAGTCAGATTAGCAGCTTACTTCCCGTGCACAGACACAGAGGTGTAGTCAACAGCTGATATTGGGTCCCTCCCAAATGCAAATGTGCTCACATGTCTCCAACTTGAAAAAGAGGATAATAAAAATCTCCCAAAGACTCATTTAAAATAGAAGTTATTCAATTTTCTTTTGTTTTACACCAGATGTGCTCCAGACATGCTAACTCAGCCTCTAAAGATTTTCCTGCCTACTACAGTCTCCTCTTCTAACTACTCATCAAAGCACAGCAGGTAAAAATTTCCCTCCTCCACATCACCAGTCACCAATACAACCTTGTCATTTCAATTTCTCACACCTCTTCTTTCCCCCTGTCCTGTATCTCTGCAAAGTCTCATCTCTACAGCTTATTGCCATTGGCTACTAATGTTGAACAAAGCGTTCCCAATTTCAAACACAATGAAAAGAAAAATCAGTAGCACAAGAAAGAGAAAATTAACCATGGAAACCACTCTCCCAGGGATGGCCAGGTTCAGCACCTGAATCTGCTGCTTTACAGAAGCACGGACTCACCTGCTGCTGCTATTCTTCATTTCCTCCAGTGTTTGTTACACTGAAAAATCTGCTTCCAAACACAGGAAAAGCACTGGGGCAGGAGCCAACCTGAGCCTCCTCACCCTCTTGAACAGCACAAAAGTGTGGTTCTGCTCCCATGATCAGGCTTACCTATAGGCACATCTCCACACCCTGCCAGGAGCCCAGCTCATGTTTTGCAATAAGCAATGATGAGGAGACATGAATCATCCCCTCAATCCTCTGTCACAGGCACACAAGATCTTTCCCCTGTTCCTGCTGGATCTCCAGTAAGCTGTTCTCATAGCAGGTTTTCACTTTAGAAAGCAATTTGTCAGTACAAGTGATGCTTAAATTTTAAAAGGTAGTGACTAGTGCTGGGATTCAGAATCTCAGTCCTGACTCAGGCAGACCAAATCAGGCCACTGCCTCTTTGGATTGAGGGTTGGTAGCCAAAACTCCATTTTGCTCTGATTGCTAGTATTTAAAATTTTAGTGTGTTAAAAATGGCATCTCAGGATGTCAGTCTACAGACATGGCCTGTGTTTGAGGGCACTTCTGAGAGCACCAAAGCACACAAGGCCTGGCTCCTGCCTACAGCCATTTGGCTATGGGACAGAGAAGGAAGACAAAAGCAAGCAGGTTTTCTTTTGGGACAGTCTCTATTTTACCTGATGTTTTTTACAGCCAAAAGGCTGCTCCTTACCACTCATCCATGCAGGAAAGCAAAGAAGGGGGAAGCTATGGGCTTTGCTTCAAAGACAGGAGCAATTGTCTGGTTCCATTGTACCACAGACTGCTTCTAGCATCTGCTTTAGGAGGCAGTGAGGAAAAGCAAGCTTGGCTGCATTGCGGGATCATCTACCCTCCTCTTCTGTGGGCTGGCTGATAGTCTTGTGCACCCCTTGGCACTGCAGCAGAAACCAGCACCTCATTTTCAGAAGCTTGCAAGTAACATATCTGTACCAGCCTCCCCAGGGCTTGTAGATTTTTTTAGTGCTGGTTATTTGTACATTGTATTTTATAAAGAAGGAAAGAGAACACAGATTAATAGCGTGAGTAAATGGAAACCTTCTACCTAATTTTATATGCTCCTGGAGAAAATACTTATGTGACAAAGTATTTTTAAAGTAGGAAGGTATAAGCTGCCTGCAGTCCCTATAGTATTTATACTATATATACTCTATATAGTATAGAGTATATATAGTGTATATCAGGACTATATATGGTATATACATTTATATTCTATATAGTAATATTTATATACTATATAGTACTATTTATATATAGAGCAAATGTATTTTGGAAGATAAGTACAGCTATATACTCAGACATCGAATATCAAATGACCCTGTCCAGTTCCCAGGAGAGATTTGTGAATCTGGCAAATCTCAGCAGAGCTGGAAGGCCCTGATCAAGAGAAAACACATGGTGACAGGAAGGCTTCTGTCAGGATCAATTTACTTTGGCAAAATGTATTTAAGAAGCCTTGTAGAAAGTATTATCCTGTTATATAGATAGCTCTGGCTATGCCAGAAAGCCTTTTGCATATACTTCCCCCAAGGCACGAAGGGTTTATGACTGCTTTGTCCTCAGTAAAATAAAATTGCAGTCAACATCCTTCTCTCCCTTAGCTCCCCCCCTTCTGCATACTGCCCCTAACCCACCTTAAAATAAAACTTTGGCAGAGTCATCTATCACTGTGAATATAAGAGCAGACATTTCATGAAACTTAAAAAAAGTAATATCCATATTCTTTGCCCAAACATAAAACATGATAGATATGGATTGGTTGCCATTTTTTATGAATCTGCTTAGAGCCCCAGTGGATATAAATTATGGTAAAGGGCAAACTACAAGTTCTACATGACTTGGCTTGTAGTAATGAGAAACTAACCCTGCACAGTGTGTCAGCAGATGACATACTGCTCCTCGTAGTTATCGTTAGTATCCATCAGCTTCCTGTTGGGGAATTCTCCCTGCCCTTACCCTGCTGTCAGAGCCTTGGTAACAATCCAAGCAGTTGCTCCTGTTCAGTAACATCCACAGCCAGTCACCAGCTGTAAGGATCCTTGTTTTCTGAAAACTTATTTGGTTTTAAAGGAGGAAGAAAAGGATCTTGCTGCTTTTGCAGTATGTCTGGTTTCTGTCACTCTAGCCTCTCACAGGGGTAGTGATTGCCTTCTATCCAAGCACCTTCTCTGCCTGCAAGTCCAAGGAAATAAGCTTTGTCTTTTTGATGCATCCATGCCTTTTGCTATGTGGCAGCAACGCTTCTGTCATCATGAGGAGTCAGAATGCTGGGCTCCAATCCAGGTACTGACATGCAGAAGCCTAACAGAGACTTACCTAAAACTTTAAAAGGCAAGCTGAAAAAATATTCTCATTCAGAGAGAGCATGGCCTATTTGCCAACTACCCCTGCTTTGAGAGATCCTCTTCTTTGCACAGGACTGAGAAAAACAAGCTATTGCAATGTTTGACCCTTTTAGTGTTATCTTCCTATCATGAGCAAAGGGCTGTTATTTTACCTCTTCAGACAGCTGAGCAGACAGCCAGAGCATTGGTGCCACTTCTAGCTGGTTCAAAACTTTCACAGTGACTTTTATCAAAAGGAACCTCCATCTGGTGGTGGTGGGGGGGTCATTTGCATATAGAGATTAAAATATCATCCATATTCCAGGATTCATTCTGGACACAAATGTCCACAGTGCTAGCCCCAAGAGGACAAATGAAAGTGTTACACTGAGGTAAACTTGATGTGATTAAGTCTGTTGGCTTCAGCAAGGGTATCCAAATGACAGAAGGGATTAAAAGAGATAGCAGCAGGCAGGCAGGCAGGCAGGCAGGCAGTGGTAGTGCAGGCTGCTGCTAAGGTGGCTTTGTGACCTCAGGGAGCAGGAGCTGCTCAGCACACAGCTGCCTATTGCTTATCTTAATGATATCAGCCAGAACCACACTGGTTTTTGTGTTTACTGCAAGAAGAACCATGAGGCAGGAGAACTTCAAAGGGGAGTAAAAAGCTCAAGTGGAGACCAAGAGCCATGATCCTGTCCTCAGTGCACTCCAAAGCTTCCCTCTCAAACCAGAACAACTTCATGCTACAATGACAGCAGCTGATTTGGTTTATAGTACAGTTTATAGAGCACACAGAACAGGCTGGGGTAACTTTTTCCATGTGCAAATCTTACTGAACTTCTCAAGTTGAATGGTTGAAAACCAAACCACTGTGTCCAAAGCAGAGAACAAGGGGAAGAGGCAGTTTGGGACAACACCATGCTCAGATCCTCCCTTGATGCTCTTGGGTATCTCAGACATGCCTCTTATCCTTCACCCATTTTACCAACCCAGCCAGAGAGGGGGACAGGCTCAAGCTGAAAGGCAGAAACAATTCTGCTTTAAATCATACTCTCTGCTGAGAAGCTGATGATGCTGAAGCTTCAGAAGAAGGTAAAGTGCCAATACCTGCTCTTGGGATGGCACTGTGGGACCCCACTGCATGTTTTGCATAGACTGGTGCTCTAATGCTTGGCCTCTGTGTGATACAGATCTAGAGGAGAATTCTTGGCTTTATCCTGTTGGTTATAGAGAAAACTGAAGTTCAGTGGTCTAATTCAAGTATGATGAAGTGTCCAACAATGCCTGAAGACTGTTCTGGCATTTAGATATATATTAAAACTCTCTCATGCATTTTTGGAGCCTGAGTTCTGTTTTAACTCTTTGGGTTGTCAGCAGTGGAAAAGAATAACACAGGTTTGAGCTCCCTTCAAGGAAGTACAATCAGCAGGGAATCAGATCAGGTGCTCTGAGCATGATGTAGGGCAATGAATCTAAGGAAGGAATCGTGACTGATCTCTCTCTCTCTCTCTTCATTGCCAGACTGGGGGGCTGAGAAGTCCTAGAAGGACTCATGCACAGGCAGTACTGGTTGGAAAAATCATGACAAACCACCTCCACTGAAGTGTGATGAAACTTACTGTCTAATCCAAACTGGAATTTTTGGACATTATTAGAATGCCCACCAAGCTGTTTTCCAAAAAAGACTCTAGTTCTGAAACACAGGTGTAGTATTTCTTCCAGGCCCAGGGAAAAACCAAAACGCTACAGGGACCAGATGGGCATGTGAGGGTCAGGGAAGGAAAACTGGGCCCTTCTTCCTGTGCTCTCAAAACAGCTCCTGCAGTGTACATTGCTTCTATAAGATATATATCTGGTTCCAAGAAGTATCACTAAAGCACTATTTGGGAATATATTGATCAGTGGACATTTACAACATTGTCAGTCCCAGACAAGATGACCCAAGATCAATTATTATATTGGGAACTGCTTACAAATGTCAGAGACATTACTTAGGAAATTGATCTTGACTTTATGAAATTTGAAGATCAATAGAAAGCAGCAAAAAATTACCAGGCTATTAGTAAGGCACTGATACTCCTATAGACAGTTCTCTGGAATTTATGTACTCACAGAAACACATACTGTGTTTACATACCTGACACCTATGGGCTACCTATACCCTCACCAGATGCTCAGTGCTCTCGCTGAATTGCACAGTTGCTCCAGAGTCTCATCCCTTTTGGGATTTTGACCCATCATTACTATTATTATCTCAGTGCCATCATAATCTTGTACATGTTCTCCTTGGGATACACAGGCGTGCACCAGCAGCACTCAGCAGCTTCCCTTCTTGCCAAGTGCTCCAGGAGACAACTTATTAAGAACATTGAGCTAGTCAGTCACTAGGGGACAAAAGAAAAAGAGAAGTCTGCATTGTTGTTTTTCTAAAACACAAAATAATATTAAATATGTTTGTGTTAGTGTCCTGAACTAATTATTCTGAAGTACAAAGAAGTCTAGGAAAGCACAGCATTTCTCATTCAATTGTGTTTGTGCCTTCAGAATGAGCTTTGTAATGAGAACCCTATCGCCGCCCACAGGAAAGAAAATGGTTGTTTTGTCACATCATTTACAAATGTCATTTTAAACTTCTGTTGCTTCCCTGGTAGGAAGGGTTTGAGTAAGCACAAAGCTGTCCATGAAATCATCTGTATTTCTTTCTGGCTACCTGCTACATAGTAACTGCTTTTCTCTGTCAAAACTGCCACTACTTTGAAAAGAAGGATTTAAGAATTCAGAAAATGAAGCTTGATTTCCCTTTCTTCTCCTCAAAAAAGAGATTCATGAGCTAGCTAAGCTGCCAGGGTTTTGAAAGCAGATAATGACTGTCTAGCTGCAGGTGAACAGAAACCTGGTACACAAAACTCAGCTATGTTTGAGCCCCCAGCACTCATTGTGGTTGTTAAAACTCCACAGGTCCCAAGAGTGAAGAGAAAGATGAAAGGTCTCCTGTGATTAATTACAGTTGTGTCACACCTGCTCAGTCCCCTCATTTCCTCTCCCCCTTCCATGTAGGTACCTCAGTTTTAGTCTGATCAGTCTGGAGGAGGTTTGCAGGATAGTGAATGCCTGTGGACATTGAAGGTCATCAGAAATTCTGCCTGGGGTTTAATTGCAAGTCCTCTGCATTGCTTCTTTGAGAGGGGCTTGAAGTGACACAGATAAGAGGGGATTTAGAAAATTTTCTTTATTGCCTTTCAGATCCAAAGCAGAATCAAAGACAAGAAACTCCTCCATTAGGCCCATTCTCACTTTCAAGATGATGCTTTAGAAGTATCAAAGAAAGCAAGCAGAAATACAGGTGGGAAGCTCTGCTTGGAGTCAAAAGAGGCTAAGGGGAGGAGAGGGGATGCTTTTTTCGGACAGATTCTCTGAAAAAGAAATGTCAAATCAAGTGACTGAAGCAAAAATACCACTGTTGCCTTACAGGCTACAGAGTCTTCCCATTTCCTTGCTGATTTGTCAGAAAAGCATTAATGTTGAAGAACAGAAGATGAACTAATGTACATGACCTGAATATACAAAGTCATTCTGGGGGTCATCAGATGGAGATGACAATTCAAAACTCAACAAGGACTTTGACTTTTTTTCTTCCAACTTATTTTTTATAAAGCATCACACAGTTATTATTTTTCCTTGTCATTGACATTGCAACTGTCAACTGAATAAATAGTGATGTTTCAAAGGAACATCACACACTGGGAAGAGGGCATCAAGGAAATTAGAACACTGAGCAGGAGCCTGACTGTCACAGGAGGCATGACAAGCAATGACTTTGTAACTGTGCCTGTGAGTGTAGCTGTGCAGTCAGTAAATACTGGCATGCCCTTTTCATTGCATTTTATTCCTCCTGGCACAGCTGCCAAAGGAAAAACTTCTCATTTAACAGATTCCTGCCAAGAGTAGTAAGGGGAATAGCCTCATTTGTGGCATCTGAGGATTTTGTTACATGGCACCATGTTTTAAAGCCCCCAAAGATCTGTCTAATAATGAAGCCTACACGCTCAGATGTTGGTATTGGCAAGTTCTTTGATTTAAGTGTACTTGTCCCTTTGTCAAGCAATAGTAAACAAGCTGTGCTTTTGCATTTTTGATGTGTGTGTAAAAGCAATGTGAAATGACATCAAAGCAGCTCCCACAGCACTGCCCACAATTTCTTTAGCACGAGGAGCAGAAGGCATTAGCAGCACCTGGGAATAAATAAGAAAGAATCCTGCTGATGTGATCTACCCTGTGCCGAACAAGTTAACTTTCCTAGAGATTAAGCAGTCAATGATGTGACTCAGTGATTACATTTTAGCAAGTTGTGTGCAGTTTCTTTGTATGCCAAACGCAGACTGGCTGACTGCAGCAAATTCAGCTGAACCACTTGGCAGCATCCAGTGCTGAACCACACTTCTCCTAATGCTACACCCATGCAGAGGCACAGTCCAGCTCCCATCCCATCCAACAGGGACTCACAGCTGATGGAATTATACCTACTTAGCCAAATCCAAGATTTACCAGCTTTGGTCACGATTCTGTGAAAATTTCCTTAATTATGCAGCTAATTCTGTTACAGCCACTGAGTCTTGAGATGTTGAGCTTGACACCAGCTGAGAAAGGCAGACAGGCAGAACAGCTTAAGAGGGCCAGGGAGAAGTCAGAGGAAGAATGCAAGGACTTGTATGTTCAGTTTTTGGAAAGAGAATTGGAAGGTGTTTACAATAGAGTGTACAAGGATTCCACTGGGAAGAAAGGCAAGAAAGTGGAAGATTTCTTAGCACAGCAGGAGAGGCATTTAAAGAGCTGAAAGGGGTACCCAGAAAAGTTTTAATTGCAAACAAAATACCAGTTTGAAACAGTGAATCTAAATAGCAATTTGAGGAGATGACTCTGAGAAATAGTGAATTCTCCAGCTCAACCACCTTGAGATCAAGGCAAGTTGTTTTCCTGAACTACATAATCTTTTAAAACACACTGTCCTAGGCTCAGCACAGGTGGTGACTGAAAATTTCATTGCCCATAATGCACACAAGATGAAACCAGGTGAACTAACAAACTCTCTTGAAACTCTGAGAGTCTACAGACTAATGCTGATGGAATTACTTGCATGAAAAATTCCCAAATTAATCAGAGCTTGCATGACTAGTGAAAATTTCTCCCAACAGATACCATCTATTTGACATACTCCATCACAATAAAGCAAGATGACCTATATCCTAATTTAGAGGAAACAACAAAACCAAAGGGACTTACGAAGACTTTCAGAAAAAACTTTTGGTGGTTTTTTCCTCCAAAGAGTTTCATAGTTGCTGAGGTTTGTTTTGTTTTCTGCAGACTTGACTATTGAAGTGTAGTTGTCCAAATCTAATCTTAGCATTTTTCATCATCTTCGAAATTTCCCACATCTAATGAAATCATCTTTCTCATGACTCTGCACACATTATTTGCTTTTTTTTTTTCCTGTTTTAGAGGTAGGAACAAAACATATTACCCTTAAATGCAGGGGTCACTAAACAGAATTTAGGGAAAGGTCATTTTAGCTATCTATCTGCAGAAGAAAAGTTATTCAAAATACAAAACATGAAATTCCTTAAATTAGTTTTAGGTTAAGAGGAGAAGCAAACAAATAGAAAAATGATCCTCAGGCTTGACTGAAAACCTCCTTATCTGTAAATTGACCTTTTTTTCTGAGTTCTCTTGGCAGCTTTGGCCTGAAGGAAGGTCTAGATGATGTGACTGCTTTCTTAGTAGAGCAACAAGATTAATGGGACAGATTCTCATTCACTGTATATAGACAATTCTCTGGGACTTACTCTCTGAGGGTCTAGCCCAATATAATTTCACAATGATGAAGCAATTCTTAATGGGGTAGGTTACATTTCAAAAGGCTGTGAAAGCATTAAAGCATCATTTTAGCCAGTAATGCTAAAAATGGACATTTTCTCCATCCTCCTAGGAGCAGAAGGTAGTGGACACTCTGTGATTAATTTCTAATTCTGCAGTTCATCTCAGTCTGTGGCACTGAGAATGTCAGCCCAACTTACTGTGGCAATTATTCTGAACCAAGAGGACATCTTTAACGAGCCAGGACTCTATTGCTGACCTGTTTCCAACTCATTAATGCTTTTATAAGTCTTTGCCATCTTTCACTTCCACATCAACTTCCTCACAGATGTACTTACCAGTACACCTGGCACTTTGCTAACAAATGATGTGGCACACAGCTCTCAGCCGGGAGAGATCTTCCTCCAAAAATTAAAGCCACACTTTGAAAATGCATTTGGAGTGACAGTGAACTCCATCAAGTCTCAACTGCTTATTAAATCAGCAACACTCAGTCAAAACCTGTGCAGTTGTCTGAGTCCAATACCATTTTTCACTGATGCCATACCATTCTAAAGATTTTCTTCTTGGCTCTTGAATAATTAAACAATATCCTTGGAACATAAAAACAGCCATAGTGGATCAGGCCAGAAGTTCATCTAGCCTCCTATCTTTGACAGTGGCTGGGATGAATGCCAAAGGAAAACAACCACCCTTCCCCTGAAACACACTTCATCCTTTCAGCAGTCAGCATTGTGAGGAGTTCCTGAGCTGCAGGTTGAGTCTCAGTTCACAGCTGCTGGTGGTCAGCCTCTGCCCCAAGCCCTCCTGCCATGCTGAGCCTGTCTATGAGAGTGTCTAGAGGCAGAGTGGTCACAGTCTCAGATTATAAAATTAATCAATTGCACAGAAATGCCAATTTGCCAGCACACAAATGAAACTAGCTTTGATGATGACCATTCTCCCTGTTTACATAACAGATGCATAATAATGACCAAAATATTTCTGGTCTTATCATGCACAAAAGTCAGCTTGTGTCAAGACAGAAATAAACTTCTCCTTGTGGTTTAAAGTTTATTTACATATTAATTTCTCTTGTTATCATCTGTTTAATTGTGCTAAAATTTATTAGACTGTAATTCTTTGGACAGAGACGAAGAGCCATACTTTCTCCAGAGCTTAAATCCAGGTATCTTTGATACCAGTTTTGCTGCCTGAAAGAATATTATGTTTTGTTTCATATTTTTTCCTGTATTTTTAAAGTGGATACCTGAAGCCTTCTGCAGGACAGGCACCCCTGGAGCTGTGTGCTATTACACAGTTAATCTCTCCTGGACTCAGTAAATGGGATAAGCCAGTGGCATTGTTACCCTGATGGGGCTGCTGAATTCCCACAGTGCTGAGCCAGAGCTGCCTGAGCTCTGGCTCAGTGTGAACCTGGGGCTGGGTAAAAACTGCTCAGGCCTCATCCTCTCTAAATGCAGCTTTAAAGCCAAGGGTTGTGACCTGCCTGAACAGACAGCAGTGCTCTAGAAAAACCCATCTCTCTGAAGGAATAGCTGGGATGGACACAGTGTCCCTTGGTGGGAGTTCTGCCACACCAAGTACCTGCCCTGTCCTTGCACTGGGGAAGAACCCAAGGAGCCATGGACAAGGAGAGGGAGGGCTGCTCTCCTCACCTCCCCTCCTGCTTCCTGCTCTGAGCAGGGCCAGGGGCAGGAGGGGCATGTGTGAGTGATGGGGGAGAAGAGGAGGAGCTGCTCTTCCCTATGGCCTGAACATGATATGCAATCAGGCTGCTAAAGGCGTCACGAAGCAAATATGCTGCACTGGTTAAAAACTGTGTGCATACAGTTACTTACAAACACAATAACAATAACTCACCAAGTAGGTGGCTGCAGCTGAAGGTGGAAACCATGCCAGCATCAAAGTCTGCCTGTCCCTCAGAGATTTTACTGGATTTGGTACTATTCCTAACACTGACACAGCTGATACCCTAGAACAGAAATGTGCTTTGTGAGAAGATAAATGATATATTTATCCAAGAAGTGTCCTGGTAGCTGTCAGTGCAAGTCTCTCATCCATCATGCTGTCCCCTGTCCTAAGGGGAAGTTCATCTATCCCATACATATTCTGATAACCTGGTGGCACTTTAAGAGCACACTCTACCTGCTGGAAATCACCAGTGACAGACAGGTTTGCTGCCTCTCTGCTCCAGCAGCAGCACTGCTCCTGTTGGAGTTAATCTGAACGTTGTTTGCAGCAGCAGAGGCAGAGCAGCCAGGACAGAGCAGCTCCCACAGCACAACCCCCTGCTCTCTGCAGGCTGCCAGTGCTGGGAGCCAGCCCCACAGCCCTGACACAGGACACTGCTGCACTCAGGGGCCACCTGTGGAGAACCTGTGCTGTCCCAGGTGCTGCTCCTCATTTTCTTCCTTGAAATGCAGGCAATTTATTATGTCTACACTAAGGAGTAAAATTCTTGAATGATGTTGTGTCCTAAAACAAAGCCTTCCCACCATCAGACAGCAATGATGGCACCCAGTTTGCACAAAGTCAGAGCGCTATTCAGTCTAAAAGCTCAAATATTCTTCTGCAGGGCCAAAAACACTCCTAGGGCCAAAACCAATAAAAAACCCCAAAAGAAATGTCTTGAAAGTTGCAAATGTTTTAGCTTACACATTCTCTTCAGGGTTACACATGATTTCTGTTCCCTACTAGAACAGCTTCTCCTCAAGTCCCTGCTCACTAGAGTGCTTAAAAGAGTGTAAATTTAAGTGTCAACATCAGTGGAGTACTTACATAATTAAAAGTCCTGCTAAGCAGAGGCCTTGGGCTATGTCTCACTGCAAAAAGGTCTCTCTCCACATGGAGCCTCCTGTGCCAGGCCAGACACTGGGTGACACAGCACAGCAATACCTGCACTACTGCAGTGGTCACATTATTTCTGCACAGGGGCTACTCTGCAACGGTCTGGACTGAGGTAAAGTACAACATCAGCCCTTGAGGGTGTTTGCATGGACACTCTGCCAATAGCACAGCCCCAAGCTGCAGCAGTATCATTATTTCTTTTTTGTGGTGAGAAAGCTCCTCTCTGGAGAAAGCAAACTGAGCAGCTAAAAGTGTCTGTCACTGCTTTAACAAGGGAAGGAATGTGCCACCATCAAAAGTCTGTCAAAAAGCTTCTCTTCCAGAAATATAAAATGAGAGATTACATCAATAGGGAATTTTACAGTTTTCCTTTGTATCACAATGGGATAACACACAGATATAAAGCAAAACAACAGTGAGAATGAAAGAAACCAGAGTAAGAAAGACGAGAGCTTCTCCCTTATAGCCAGAAAGAATTTTTTTCCTTGAACTGCAGGTAAAGATGGATGAATTTTCCCCAAAGGAAAAATAAAGCTGAAACTACTCATAAAATCCACCTGAGTGTACCAGTTAGTCATCACTTGAAATCTAAATAAAACAAACTTCATTTTTATGGGAATTCTGTAGAAGAAAGTATTTTTTAACAAAAAGCAGAGAATGCACTCGAGTAAGAACAGCATCATTCACTCTGCAAATCAATGTGGGAGTGAGCCATGGGTGCTCCCAGGGGTCTCTGTTGCCTTTATGGACACATGATCCTGGAGCTGCACTCATCCATTCTGGCTGTTTCACCAAGAAAGGCATGACTGCACCCTCACATTGCCCCCAGTGCCACTTCTGTGACAGTTTTGTTTGCTGACTGTCTTCCTTCCCTGTCTACCAACATCTTAGTGACCAAAATGAGTCCTGCCATTTAGGCTTTAACATGGCTGTCTGTGGAACAAAGCTTTCTAAGGGTTTCCTTTCCTCTTCACCACAAACCTCCAAAAAAATGCAGTCACTGAATCTGAGATGAAATTAGCTCCCTTTATCTTTTGCTTTGACTACTAACCTTGAAAAAAAATTATTTGGTCAATTCTTGTTTTGGTCAGCATCTTCTTATGTATTTGGATGACACCTCTTGTGATTGGCTCTTGTTCCATTATGGACAAGTTTTGAGGTGGTTCCTACAACACATCCTAAACACAGTCAGAGAAAGCACCACCACTACAACAACAAAGGGTGTGATGTCAAGTGCTTGAGAGCTGGAATTACCTGCAGCCTTACTGCAGCCTCCTTGTGCCTCTGCAGCACCAGCAGCCCAGAGATACAGACACAAGGGGTTTGTTCCTGAGAGCCACTCCCTCATACACTGCACGGGCAGAATGCTGTCCACGTAAAGAAAAACCATTCAGTATTTCACCTTCGTTCACTGCACGGTCCCAGGCTTTATTTACTTCACATCACTCAGACACTACACTGATGACAGTTTGTAATTTCCTCTTCTTTTCTATCGGGTTAATCCTTCTTGTTTCAAATGGCTTGACAAACAATAAAAAAAGTCTAATTTTCATAGCAAGTCTGAGAGGCAAAGTGTGTGTGCTTGAATCTGGACCACACAGAATTCCCACACCTTCTGCAGAAGATCACATCATGCTCGATTGAAAACTGCCTTGGGCAGTGACTTTGCCTTTTCCACAGTAAAGTGCCATGTGTATGAATAAATCACACAGAGCAGCTGTAACTTTACAGGGTGCCTTTCTGAACATTACTGAACCTGTCTGAATGCCATGCAAAAGACACTTTCTAGAAATGGAGAAACGAATTTTCCAGTTAATTACATGGGTGCAGAAAATTCAAAAGAGAGACATTAGGTAACACTGTGCAGCCAAGAAGGGCCAGGGCCAGATCCAAATTTCACTGAAGCGCAAGAAATTATGACTCCCTGGGGGACTGACTAATCAGGCCCTAAAAGCTGATAGTATAGCTTTTGTTGAAAACAGGCAAACTTTTTTCAAATGTGTGTTTTCCACCAGTGCAGAGATCCAGAGGTTTCTTCATGCTGGGTGGCCTGTGTTTGCTCTCTGTTTTCAGATATTTTTTGCAAACCATGTAGAAATAATGCTATTGATTTCCAGGGATTTATAAATATCAGTGGTGTCAGCACAGTTTTAATCACAGCATAAATGTGGTGCAAAATAGGATTTCTAGGTAACAATCTCTATTCTAGATGAATGTTACCGACAAACTTCTCAGCAGAGAGATTTTGTAACCTCTTTGCAGAAACCATTAATATTGTTTGATATATTTATATGTGGTACCTCAGAGAACATTTTGTAGTGTCATAGGAAAAAATCATTTGCAGAGGGCTTCAGATTCTGGTCAAACCTTGTTAATGAGTCAGGCTGTCAGCTTGTCAGATGAATTATACAGATTTGCAGGTCATTAACAAGAAATAGCTACTGCTAATTATAACAAGGCCATGAAAGCAATATCATTCCAAATGTATAAAGGAATTAAAAATAATAAGGGAAGTGTCTTTTAATCTGAACACAGTTTAAATGAGTATTAATTGTCTTTTCTCAGTATAGTTTGTTCTGACAGTGGAAGTTATAGTGAGGTATTTTTTTACTGGATGATGAGATTAAATTAGAGACATCCCAATAATTTAACTTCACTTATTATTTGATGCATATTTATTAACAACAAGTACTACTCAGCCCTTACTGGTTTTCCTCTTAATATTTTCCATGCGAAGACATTTGCAATTACAGAATTTTGCCTTCCATATTTGCTAGTAAATGGATTTAACTGCCACAAAACATCATGTTTGTAATAAATTACTCTCCTCTGCAATTTAGTTTAGCCTAAGGTAATGACAAATGGAACTTCCTTGGAACAAACAATTTACACTTTTGCACATAGGCAAATATTTGGATATTTAAATGCTCCTGGAAGTTTCTGTTTGTCACATTGAATCCCACAGGAAATCAGCTATTGATTTCAGAAGGGCACAAAGTTATCATTGCAGAAACATATTTAATATCTTGCTGTGGTCAGAATCATAACTATCCTCCTAAAATCCACAACTCCCTGCAGTTTAGGAGGGTACATTCCCGAATGTTTGCCTGGCCACCAGGCAGATGCTGCTACCCTGGTAGGAGGGATGGCAGAGCAAGGGGCAAGCCTGTGATTCTCCAGCACATTTTCCAGCCTGGGATACAACTTCCACTTGGCACCAGCTCCTCTTTGACAATAAAGGCTGTGAGCTGCATGGGCTGTTCTGTCCCACCTTGGCTTTACCTCCAGCACTGGAGAGCCTCAGTGGCCCAGCACCAACACCAAACCTCTCCCTGTGACCAACAGAGCTCTAATTCTCACTCATGAGCCAAGGAAGTCATCCATTGGCAGATTCTGTTGGCAAATTAGAGAGACTGATACAAACTATAGAAAATTTTGGTCCCCAAAACACCAGGGTTTTTTCCTAGCAGACATAGCTATGGGCAATGGCTTCTCCGGCTGGCTAGTATGGGCAGAGAGGCAGCTGATAAAACATTTTTAAGATCAATTTGTAATAATGTCTCAGTGGTGAATTCCAGCAGAATTAGCATAAAAAAAAAGCTGTTATGTGTATTTTCACTACTGCATGTAATACAATCTGGAGCAGAAAATTGCAACTTTCATTTTGAGGAAATTTCGCTGCAATCTCTTGTATCTGAGGGTCTTCCAATATACTGTCAAAACCCAAATTCAACACATTCCCTCTATAAAATGTAAACACAAAGTACTTAAAAATCTGGCCTGAAGCTTCAATTTGTAGTATCCCTACAGAACACAGAATTGTTCCCTGCTAAAGAATTCTGCAGAACAGCTAAACAAAAGAATAGCTTATCTTGTGTAAAAATGGTAATATTTTCTGAAAATGGAACTCTACTGGGTACATTTCCATGAGGATTGAAATGTCTATTTGGAACATACAAGCCTCTGTAAAATATTTTTCCCAATAGTTAGATAATTGTTAATTTCTGTTGCTTTGGTGGGAAGCATTCCTGTTGAATTGAGTCTTGAATCACAGAAAAAAGATGGCTCAGAAGCACAATAGAAAAGCAGTGTGTGGATTTCAAAAACAAATCCAAACCTCACATTACCTCTTAGGAAAAACTTTGCAGCAATGTGCTTAGTACAAGTTGTGAAGAAGTACAATGATGCCAGCATTAGCAGCCAAGAAATCCTCATTTGTTTTACATGAAAAGGCAGAGCCAATTTCAAATTACACTTGCTGCCATATAACATATGCAACAAATAAAGAAAAAGCAAGGGATTGAAGTCATCCCTGAACACCACACATGGTAGACATTTCCAAAGTGGTTTTGTGTGTAAAACAAAACATTCTCTTAATCCAGCACATTTCAGTGGCCCAAAGGGCTGCCCAGCTTTGTAAGCCACTAAAAGGGACAAGCAGCTCTGCCACAGAAGATGATCCCCAGTGCATCCGAGTCCCCAAATCAAATTGGGAAATTATTGTTCCTCCTGGTAATGCATCACACTTCTTAAAGAAATTCAGTGGTTTACTTGGAAAACTTTCTGGTATATTTAAAGAATTGTTCTCTGGGTAACTTTCCCCATCACTGTCTATCAAAAGAAGTTGATTAACCTGAAGCAATATCAATAAAATGAAAATCATACTTTCCCTCTGCACCACAAACGTACCAGAGGGCACATTTTGTGAAGTTGCACAAACTCCACAAGCTTTATCACTTATTCTGCTTCTGGATCTATCTGCATTAGATCAGACCACCACCACTGGGGTCTAAATGTTCTCCAAGGCCTGTCTTTTTTTTTTTTGTAAATATCTTTAAGTTAAGGAACTCAGCTTAAAGGAATGAACTGTCTGGATTTCACCCCAAACTGCTGAGTGCTGGAATCCCACCTTGGGCAAAACAGTGTGTGTTTTAGTTTGTGCAACCAACAGCCCAAAGGTAGAAAACAGATAAGAAAAAAATTCTTTCAACAAATTGGAGGCTTTTCCCTGGAGCACCACCTTCTGGAGAGCTTTGCCCCTTCTGCCAGCCACCAGTTCACAAGTGTCCTCCTGCATCCCTCACTGCCCCCTGCCCCTGCCTGGGGAGGATCATGCCTTTTGCCTGTAAAAGCAGAGCTCTGTTCCCAGCCAGAATCCTACCAAAAAGAGGCTTAAAGGGCAGTGGATTTCTATATTGAAAGTCAGATTAGGACAGTGCTCTGGGGTTTTTATTTAGTTAGTTTTACAGTATAAATAATAATATGCGAATTTTTATTTTTTTATCACAATCTGTCAAACTACCCTGTACCTACTAAAAACTGCTGTAGCACTATGAAGTGGAATGAATAGAAATAATTCTAGATTTGTTCCTGACATGAGGGGTTTGTTTACACTTAAAGACTCAGTCTCAATTTCCTACACAGTCTGAAGCCTGAAGCCATCACACATGTGGCAATTAATTTTTGGGAAGGAAGGCAAATGTAAAAAGCAGAGATTGAAGGTGATCTTCGTAGAAAACACGGTGAGTTCCTAGGGATTTCTATTTGCTCTGGAATTTTTCATCTCAGCAGGACTATAAGCACCAAAAGTTTTAATGAACATTAAAAGACTATAATTCATGGCTCTATTTCAGCTGCACAGCCTTACTTTGCATGAGATTTGGCAGCCAAGTCCCAGGCTTGGCACGGATCTCCTGTGTGCTCCCTGCTCTCCATCTGTGCAGGCACTGCCCAGGAAAGCTCCTGTCACAGCCCTGGGGTCCCTGAGTTATCTATGCTGCTCCCAGCCACCCTGGGAGGGGTGAGCACAGGCCAGCACTGACCTGAACCAAACACTTGGCTGATCCATCTTGCACATTTCCTGCATGAGTGGGGAAGGACCAAACCACTGCTGCAGTATTGCTGGGAAGCCATGACATTTTAATTAATGGCTGATTACCAAAAGCATGAAATGGAATGAAAGGAGGACCTGAGTACCCCAAAAGAGAAATTGGACATGCAACTTTCAATGAAATTATAATGAATATTTCCAGGACCATCTTGCCAATTAGAAGAAATCCCTCATTAACCATTTATTTCACTGCATTTACTTTCCTAGAAAATGCAGCTGCAGTAAAGGCTTGATGTTTCCTTTAATTTATAACTTTTTTTGGTACAGATACTACATTGTGCTGAGGTATCTGCATAAACAGAGGTAGAATAGATTTATGTGGGTACACAATGATACTCAATGTGCAGGGGAAGGAAGGGAAACACAACCATGAGAGTTACAATTGCCAAAAGGATCACCAATGTAGAATTGTGGATTAAATTAGTGGTAAAGGATTTATCTCAAATGGCTCTGCCTGTGAAAGGTAGCAATAAGTAATATAAATATGCAAATATATGTGTGTATGTATGTTTTATCTGGGAAAGTCACAATACACTAATACTAGCAATTCCAGTTTTCCACTGAAGAAAGACACAAGTCAAGCACAGAAAGATGATCAATGCCTCTCATGGCCTAATGGATAAAAGCAAGACAGAGTGATGGAAGCTCTTCTGAAGCCTGGATAGTTGTGGAACAGAATAATTTACAATCAGATGGGCTTATGTGCTCTAATTCTGCATCAACCTTCCCAAAATCTGCACTGCCTCCAGTAGAAGCACTCACTGTGTCCACCCTGGCTTTCCCCAGGCCCTTCACTTAGGGACTGTGTTCTGCCAGTGCCCCAGGCTGGCTCAGCAGATGCCTCAGCTCTGTGCTGCTCCAAAGCAGGGAGCCTGCCCAGGCAAAGGCTCAGCTCCCCTGCCACACAGACAAATGGCACTGAATGTGGCATTATTTACCTCCTCCTGCATCAGAGAGAAGATGCAGAGGTTTGAATTATTCCTCTGGAGGAAGGAGCATTTTTTCAGTGCCTCAGAACGCAAGTGCTGCGCACTTTCTGTCACAGCCTTGTGACATCCATGGCAGTGGCCCCACTGAAATCCATAAGGCAGATGAGACCTGGCCTGGTGCTGCTCAGCTGGAGGCAAAGGGAATGGAAACTTCAAGGACTGGACTCACTGACTACAACAAATTAGTCTCCAGTGAGCCTTTGGACATTTGGGTATTTTGCTCTACTGATAGTTTTAGAAGTTGTTAAACACCTGGATCTTGCTATCTAAAAAGATTTAAAACAGAATATTTATGGAGAAAAATAAATGACCATATGGATGAGTGGGGGCTGAGTGTGCTAAGTGTGAACACTTACAGAACACAGCTACAAAGTTCCTACTAATTTCAGGGATTAAATCTGCAGGGACACAGCACAGAAACACAGCACAGTCTTATCAACAATGTTTTTAATCGCTGAATTTCTTCTTGCCTGCATAGTTCTCTTGACCAAATTTTCAGCTTATATTTTTCATGTGCAGAATTACCATTTCATTTCAATCCTTAAGGAATACCCCTAACAAAAAGAATAGCAACAAAAAATAAAAGGAGATTTAAAAGAAGATGCTAATATTTTTTTCATTACTCAATTGATTTCTAACTGAATTTTCTGTGATTTATACTTAGGGGGACTCTCAGAACACATATAAGGTAACCAACCCTTCCTTAAAGATCTCCATGATTTAGCATCACTTATTTTAGATGTCTTGAAAGTCACATTTAATTCTTCATTTTAAATATTCAATAGGATGTGTCTAGGAGCATTTTTCACTTGGTTATATTAACATGCTCTGACAAGTGAATATAATAATGAGATTAACAGCCCAGTTGTGAAACAAAACTCTTAAATTCTGTAACTTTTGCTAGGCAAGCAGTTATGTTATGGCAGGTTTGGTGAGCTGCTTTGACTCATCTGTCACTCACTCATTCTCCTGCAACAGGAATATAAGAGATCTTCAAAAACCATGAGACAGGTCTGTCTACTCATGTCACTGTGAAGAACATCTGCCCCAAAACACACGAGGCTCTGAAGATCTGGACTTCCACTATTTCCTCTGTTTCAGTAAAATGCAAAAGCCAAGAGCAAAGCTTGGCTATGAGAGAGCTCTCTAATGGTTTACAACATGCAGACAGAGCTGTACCAATCACAGGGAAGAGATGTCAGCTATGGGCATGAAAGCTGTCAGCCAGGACTGAGCCTGAGGTGTGGGTGCTCCATAGGAGGGCTTGCAAAAAGCAATATTTAAGCTGCTGTTTTCATCAATGACCGGCAACCAAAGACAAGATCATGTACTGACAAATTTGCAGGTGACAAGTTGTGGCTGAACGACCCTTCAGGAGCAGGACAAGCCAATTAAAATGACGGGGATCACTGGGAAGCTATGCCCAGTTAAATTAATTAAATTTTAATTAGCCAAGTGCAAGGAGTTTAGAAATAAGAAATGCAAACCTATTTGCAGGAGGAGGAATGCCTCTGTGATACCAGAAAGGATCTACATTACATTACACAGATATCTACACATACCTAGCAGCTCCCAGTATTGTCACAGCTGTATGAAAATGGAAACTTATTCCTTAAATTTGAATACCAGAGGACAACGAGAACCAGGAAAGTGTAGACAGCACTTGTGAGACCTTGGGTTAGAACATAGTGTGTTCATGTCTTGTCTTAGAAAAAAAACTGGAGAAAATACAGAAAACAGCCCCAAAACCTTGACTACATGGACAATATGAACCATTCCATATAGTGAGACTACAGAAATCTCAAGACATTTAGTTTATAAACCAGAAGATTGACAAGTGGCTGGTTTGTATAGTGTAAGCACTTTCCTGTGGAGAAAACAAACACTGGGTACTTAGAGTCTCTCTCTTGTCCAGCAGAGAGAAATTACAAAAGAACTGATGGCTGGGAACAGAAGTCAGACAAATTCATTTGGGAAACAAGGCACTGCTTTTGAATGCTGAGCCAAGCAGTTGAGTTGAGTTCTGCATTTCTTTACTTTTCACTTGGGGGATGCCTTTGGAGAGCAAGTATTGCACAGGCACAAGTTCTCAGGTGCAGTCTGAGAGAGCCAGGATAAGCTTTAATATGCAATTATCTTCCTTTTTTTTCTTACCCTAAAGTAAATAAATATATCCACACCCATGGACCTTTTGCAAGTGTCAAACAGATGTAATAGTTTCCTTTAATTTTCAAACACTGCATTACAGCAAAGGGGGCCCATTATTTCTAGTGACAAATATGCTGCAAACAGGCAGTGACACCACTTATAATACCTAGACATGAAAATATCTGCCATCACTGCTGCTGAGGGGAGAAGTTATATTAGTAAACTTTTAATGTTATGCTGTGAAGGATATCTCATTTAGAATTGTTAGTTCCTCCCTGGTGATATTTCCCATAATTTCTCATTGGAAATTTCACACTCTTCTCTGAAGTGGATCTAGCTCCTCTTAGGAGCACTTTAGGGGCTTCCCAAAGCTGCTCAGTCCACTTTTAGCTGGCCAGATGAGTTGCAGTATTACTCTAGATTGGCTCCATTGTCAATCAGGAACAGACACATTACTGCCAAGTGTGGGCAAAATCCACAGCATGTCACTGCAGAACAGAAGAAAATGCTATGCCTAAAACCTCAACAAATTCTATTGGGAACACCTGCTTCAGTTCTTCAGGATACATGAGTAGCCAGCCTGGGGCAAACACAATAAAGTATCCAAAACCAAAACTTGTGTCTGTGTATGCATTATGCAGCACCTCACTGCACTGGGACCCTTTAAACTCATATCCATTTTGCTTTTGTAAATGGGTAGGGATGTCCTTAAATTACCTCTCTTGACCAATTTTAATTTCTCCAATGAAACCCTTATGGACTTAGAGATGATTTTACATGAGAGAAAAAAAAATCAGGAAAAATTTGGAACAGGCTTTGAAACAGAAAACATCCACTCCTTTTAAATGAAGCACTGAAAAATGAGAAAAGAACTTAAATGAAACAGCATTGTCTTTGCAACATAAAACATGTTCTAATGTTCCAGCCCTGGTCATGTCTCCAAAGGTGTTAGCTCATTTCACTTGAATTAGCTCCACGTGGAGAAGACCCAAACAAATAAACAAAAAAAAAACCCCCAACCCACCAAACCAAACCAGCCTAGGTCCAACCAGAATTGTAAAATAAGCTGAAAAAAAATCGCTTACTCATTTTGCCATATTGTTATGTATAAAAGCTGCTCAGACATGCCTTAGACCTTTCTCTGTCTACCATGCCCACATCAGCTGCTGGCAAGCAGAGTTCTTGCAGTAACAGGGTGTGGGATGCTTCCCCATCCCAGGATTTCTGCAGCCTGCGCTCTGCCATGAAATCACTGACAAGTGCTTTTATTCCCTTGGGTGAAGAGCCTGAACAAAGCTTAGCACCTCTCATGCCAACCCCCCAGCTGGATTTCAGTGATGCACAGGCTCTGGCAGAACAACAGCAGGGGCCAGATGGAAATCCCTCACACCTTATGTGCATAGGAAGGCTGCCACTGAGGACACCAGCACAGGACCTGACAGGGCTTGGTCTCTCACAACAGACTTCCCATCATAGCACTGAGAGTGACAGTGAAGAATTCCTCTATTCCAGGCTGCTCTTGATCCATAAACTCTTGTGATCCTGGTCCTTGCTGACTTCTGGGACAATGAATCAGATGACAAGAGAGAGATCAATGGTGCTTTGCACTGATTTAAGATATCTTCCATATCTTCCTCTCTCCCTCAAGCAGAGCAGAATTAGCCTTTTGTTACAGAAGCCAAAGCTATCATTTACTTAAATAAAATGAAGAGCACTCTACATCAAACATGAGCCCTCTAAATGGAGAGGGTCTCCTTCAATACAAGGTACTGCAGGCACCAGCAGATGATCTCTGTCAAACAAACCCTTGGCATATGAGCTTTTGAAAAGCATGAGGCTATTTAAAAACACAGGCTTCTAGTGAAATTGTAAAAATTATAATAAAAATATCCAAGTTTGCTTATTTTCACACAAATGGATTTACAAAGAAGAGATTTTCCAGCAGTTCATTTAATGAACTGCACTATAAAATGGTGTCTTCAAAGCCCTGGCTGGAGAGGGAAGTGGTTTAATTTTTGAGCCCCCAGATGAGCTCTCCAGCTCCATTTGCAAAAGCACAAAATTTAGATTACAAGAAGACTGAGATTTTTAGCCTACCAGGAGATATAAGCATATGCTCAAGCATCCAGCAATGGGCTTCAGCACAACCTTTGCCAAACTGAGCCCTAAAATTTCAAGTTTTACTGACTCTGTCATTTACAGATTGCCCAATGTGTCACACACCACCACCAGCACTCAGCTCCTCATCCTCCTTAGCTCTTGTCTGTGCTCCCTCTAAACTCACACAAAGATATGGTTCCCAGGTAACTTGAGGGTGAAGGAAAAAAACAAAAGGATTTGTTTGACAATTGGTGATAATCAGAACTAGCATTCCAAGCTGGTTTTATCAGAACAGAACAAGAGGACTTGACCTGAGCTTTTGCTGGCACTAACTCACAGACTGAGTGATGCAACAACAGATGTCCCCACAGAGCTACGAAATGATCAGTGTTTCCATCACCCCGAGCAATGATGGGTATTTCTTTTTCCTCTGGAGGAAACAGCATGGCAAACCAGCACCCAGATGGTTAAAAAGAAGCTGGACTAAAGAAAGTAAGTTTCAGAAATTCCTGGAGTAGGCAGATAAATTTAGCAATTATAATTCAAACAGCCATTGATTTCAGCAGGATGAATTCCTTGGTTGCTGCCATCACATTTTCCTCATCATTTTTGCTGCCCTTGAAAAGCCTAATTTTGCCATGTGTGCAATGGCCAGGGCAACAGTGAAAAGTGGTTTGGTGCTGTGACCTCAGATGGTGCATTGGCAGTGGCAGGAAGGCAGAACAGATATTTCTCAGAATTATTTTTGACCGTGTTCCTAAAGCAGGATGATTTCTTTGGCTTCAGAGGTAGCAAAGGAAAACTATTTATTAAATTGACTGCTGCTATTTCATCTATTTAACGTTGCTGGTATAATGTCTCTACCCATTTTGTGACTTGAGTTTTTATTTATGCTTGTAAATCTGTGCTTAACATTTTGCATTATTATAGAAATAAGCTTCTTTTAAATGTTCTGCTATTTTTTATTTATTTTTATTTGAACATGAAAATCCTCACTGGCTTAGTTTCCAAGTGAACACATCAACCCCCAACCTCTTTTTGCTTTTGAAATAATGGTTTTATTGTCCGTGGCATTTTGCAAGACGTTTTTCTCTTACTAATAGCCTGGTTTTTGGTGGGTTACTTGTAATGCACCACCTCAAACTGCCTTACTGGTCAACTGGGAGGATGAATTCAGCAATTATGGGATTTGTCATTAGTGTCCTGAGGCACTTCTGAGCCACCTCTCTAATTATATACCAATGTCACTGGGGCTCTGTCCGGTTCATGCAGAAAATCCCACACAGCACCTGAACTCCTGTTCTTGCTGGAGCCCTGCCCAGCCGGACTTCCCCTCGCCAGCCCTGCTCACATAACTCAGCACACAGCTCTGACATGCTCTGCTCTGGAACACACATGGAGCCATCAGAACAGCACAGCCTGGCCCAACAGAATAACTGGGTTAAACTGGATTGGAGTTCTTCTCCAGCCAAGGAAAGCAAATGCAGAATGACTGACTGCTCTGGCTTTGAGACATGGTCCTGCTCTGGGTAAAACCAAGGACAGAGTTTGTTTAAATACCCTTAGGATCAGATCAAGCCCATCACAGTTTGTCAGGAAGGGGTCAGCGCCTTATTCCCAAGAAAGCAGGATGATAACATATGAGTTCTTGAAAAAACACGACATCCAAAGCTGTTCTTTTTCTTCTTTTCAGCAACTTCTGAATCAAACATGAGCTTTTTCAGTTTTCCCTTAAACTCTAGCAACACACTATATCCTGCAGACTCTCTCTCTGAGGAAATAATTTTTCTACAGCCTTAGCTCCCTTCTCCCTCCAGCTCTTTGAATAGCAAACCACAGTTACTGTCTATATAAGATATACTTTTTCTAGCTGTTGAAAGCTGCAGCTCACTGTTTCTCTTTCTTAGGACTACTTATTTAGCAGCTCTCTTCCGCCTACAGATTTCTTCTTTAAGATTATTCATATTTTTCTCTAGGGGGAATGATTTTAGAGGAGCTGTTTTTTGACAGGAGAACAAATGTTTAAGACCTGAACTCATTACTTTTACATTTCTGGCAAGAATAAGAATTCATAATCATATTTTGAAAAGTAAAAATTAAATCTGACTTCCAAAAAGTAGAAAAGATGTTAGAAAATAAGAAAAAGCCAGGAAGGATGCTTCTCTCCTTATTCATTTAACTACAGTGAATCTCAATGTTTTTGAGGTAAATTTTGGCAGCAGCAAAACTCAATATCCCAGAATCCCTAATTTGCAAACCAGTGACACACAATGTGGACTAACTGGAATTATGGAGTGCCATCAGTCACCATGCTAAGAATTCATTTACATTATACTAACATGACTTTAAATTGAGCAACCCCTGATTGTGCACACAATATTAATGCAGTGCTATTAATAACTCTTATAAGATTTGGGCCAGCCTAATTCTAAGATCATCGTAGCAAACCAGAGCATATTGAACAACCCCAGAGTACATTTGTTAAAGAACCTGAGTGAATTAATACTTGGTGTTCCATTGATTTTTCCCACAGATGTCTAAATCAGTAATGTTTATTGCCAAACACCATGTGGCTGACACACCCCAGCACTGAGTAAAATACCAGTCAGTCCTTTAAATTCAAGCAACTTAGTCTGCCCAGTTTTAAATCACTTTGAGGAGAGAAGCTAAATAAATACAAACAACCTTTGCTGAGCAGGGAAGCACTTTCCCGTCAGGTATCCCTCTGGAGATGCTACAGTGAACACATAAAAGTGCTCAGCAGTGGAAGTACCCAATATTTTCACATTAGAACCAGTAAGCTTTTCCACAACAGTATTCATCACATTTTCAGAACGAGCAGATCTAGTTCAGGGCTTCCACTACTACAAAAACATACTGCAATGTAGCAATCAACCAGTCACCTCTTCCTCCACCAACATCTTTTCAGCTGTAAAAACTTTTAGAACTTGCCTGACTTACTCTGGGAAGCTTTTTTACTCACTAGAAATCTGCTACAAGATATCCTGGACTCAGTACTTCTTCATTTTATTACAGCGGTGGTGAGAAAGCCATTGAAAGCCTCTTCATATCAGCAGCTGTGTCAGTCTGTGTAGTTTTTATCTCCCCAGACAACTGCCACCACTAGAAAAAGAGGCTCAGGAAAGATGACATTCATTCTTTAAAGCTGACAGCTGTAAAACAAGGTTCTTAGGACTGCAAAGACACCTCAAAGATTACACCAGTAATCAAGTCAGTTGAGTGTTTCTTTTTAATTCTCAGCTGTCTAGGGGCTTTTTCCTTTCCCAGGACTGCATCTCACAGCTGCCTGCTAGAGATTAGGTGCCACTCACAATTAAAACTGCAGGAAAACTATAAAGATCATGTTTCTTTTGACACCTCTCTTTCGCTCTCTGAGCTTGTAATTGAAAGCCCATTTAGTAAGTTACAAGTACCTAGACAGTGATCTCAGCTTATCAAAAACTCCACATCGCTGGAGTTCAGGGTAAGATGAAAGCCTGCAAGTGAGAAGGATCCTTCTCTATTGTACTTTACAAAATGTTCCCTCTGCAAGGGTATGGAAAGGGTACAGCTCTGAGCTTGCTCTTGCTACTGAGATACACATTTATGACTGCGCCAGTTGTGCCATTTCTCTTCTTCCCCAGATTTTAAGTGCCATCCAATCTCTCCCAAATCTCCACTGCAGCAGTTCCCACTTCAGCGAGCTCATGGGAAAGTACAATCCATGTGAAAGTGAAAAGACTCTGTGAGGCTCAGATCCTCAAAATGCAACTGCAGAGCTGGAGGGAGCCCCAAGGAGGGAAAGAAAAGAAGCAAGGAGAAAGCAGACACCTGTCTGGACCTGTGCAAGCCAAGGGGAACTTTTCCTATCAACTTCCTAAAGAGCAGGCTCTGGCAGGGAAGATGAAGGACAGAGTTGTGAAACTGGCTTGAAAATTTCCTACTTGCACTATTTTCCTAATTGCACTGTTTTCAACTACATTTTATTAGTCACCCTTGGATGACACATCTGTGTCTATTTTGTTTTGTGATTCTCTTGGGATGACCTAATCGTGTAAAAAATAGGGAGGCTGTTCATGTCTAATCAGATGGCTGTGTGATTAACTCATTCACAAGCATTTTAAAGGCAATTTTATAAATGCATGTAAAGGCCTTTGTCTCCAAACTTGAAAAAGTCTATTTCAGTGTGTGTACACAGTCAGGCTGAGTCACTCCCTTTCTGCTAGTCAGCGAAAAGACATCCTATTATAGGACACTGAACTCTTATCTATTTGCTGGTTACATTTATAGTTCAGAAAGACACTGATTTTTTTTTCCTTGCCTGCTGCACAGATTTAACGCCTGGGGACAAACGAGCTAGGTGACACCAGTGTCAGGCCTGTCCAGAAAATATTTTTAAAAACAAGGCTTTTAAACTCAACTTCCTCCAGTGTAGAAGAGGCAGCATCACACAGTAATACCAAGAACTGGGGAGGCCTTGTTCCAAAGCCTAGGAGCTCAAGAAGAACAGATGTAGAGCTCAGTTGTGCTTTATATCAAAAAATTCTGTGTCTCTCCTAGAAAGTGGAGAGGGCAGCAGCTCCTCTGCCTGTGTCTCCATGTGTGTGCTGTCCCCTGCACGTGACATCCCAGTCCTGTGAGAGGTTCTCAGGACACTGCAAGCACTGGAACAGCTATTTTGCACCACAGCAGTTCTCACAGATCCCAACTTATTGTGGGACTGCTAAATATTGAGAATATCAGTTTAACACAGAAATGCCCTCTTTAAAAAGAGTAGTAATATAATTCTCCCTCAGAAGGAAAACCTAATATTCCAACAGCCTTACACTAAGTTTCCCCCTGAGCTTTACAACGTGGCTGAGACAGTGGGTGAAGAGCAGCACACAGACTCCAACAGGAAGGCTAAAGAATCTCAGTAAAAAATATGTTTGCTTTTTGAGCAGAAAGAAAGTACTTCCTCAGTCAATAGGTCTGAGCAGAGTAAAACAAATTTAGGATATAATTCTGCATCAGGTTGTAATTAACTTTTTTGTAAGAATAAGACAAAACCTACAGTCAGTAAGTAGTTCAATAACAAAACTTGACACTTAGCAGATTTAATTAAAGTATAGATTTCCCAAATCCATTTCCTGTGATTATTGCTGTTATTCTTTAGAAGCTGATTAGGCAAAAGCAGATGTCACCACTGTGCAAATCTACATACACATGCACAAATACCATAATTAGGAGATTACTTAGTTCTCACTAAAAGTTGCTTATAAAGGAGCAGAAACTAAGTCTTGCTCCAAATATTTTTCAACATTTCAACACAAACCAAATGAACTTAATAGCAGAATTAATCTGTAGTTCTCTACCACTGGGATTATCTATAGCAAAAACATTCAAAAAGGCCTTGACTTGGAACCTTTTTGGGTGCAGGGGGAAGGTTGCCCTCAGTGCACTGAGGTGTGTGAACAGTGATCAGCACGAGCACTGCTCTCTCTGCTCCAGCTCCTTCCTACTCTCAGTGACTGCCCAGAGCTATCACAGAGCTCAGGCAGCTCTGCCTGGTGACAGAGTGACAGTGTCACTCACTTCTGCATGGTGAAATACAACATAAGGGGCTTTCTTGAGGCCCTGCAGCCCCAGAGCCCATTTTAGCTGGGTGGGGAGATGTGGGACCTGACCTCTCACCCTGTTGAGCTGCTCTGCTTTATGACATTTTCATACATTATTAAATTGCTCTAAATAAAAAATAGTTTGCAGGGAAGATGCTATTGTGTTCCATGCAAACTACCTTATAAAAGGATTTTTAAAAAGCACCTGTGCAAATCTGAAGACTCTCTGGTTTCCACTGACAAAACAGGGATATTCATACTCCTACAACAACTGTATTTGCATTGAATATCTCATCCCTCTCAGCTTGTTTCTCCTGTAACAGTCTGTAATTCTTTTGTCCACTTCAAAAGTCCTGTGTTGCCTTTCATTGCCATTAGCTAAAACCTGCTGAGCAGTGTAGTAGTGTTGACTTCTGATACACGAGCTGAATCAGCTCCTGGATGTCTACAGCTATTTTCTTTTTTAATTCAATTTCTCATTTTGCCTCATGCTGTTATTGTTATTCCCCTGAACAATGGAGGCAGGACTCTGTAACAATGCACAATAGGTATGGTGCAATAATAAACAGTCCTTTCTACACATCCCAGCTTCATTCAAATGAAAAGTACCTACTTAAGAAAAGACAAAACACAAAAGTGATTATTACCTGACTTGAAATCAGAAAAAAAAGATGAGAGAAAAAAAAAATTGCTCACATGGGATTCAACTAATATTTCAAAGGTAAGAATGCAGGAAAGACTGATGCCATATAAAATTCTACTGCTTCTAAATGAAGCCTTAGACATTTAAATTAAATGATGCATTTGCACACAGGAAATATCTAAGATTAATAATATGATGAAGACATCAGCTCTTGCCACAGCAGTGGAAAAAAGTTTTGAAATACAAACCACTGAATTGATATTTAACTATTTTGAAACCTACTTCAGCTAAAAAAGCTGAGGAAGTATAACTGCACAGCAAATACCAGACTGGAGTTTACAGGCAGCTCTGACCCAGGGTAATGATCAGCATTTCCCAGGAAGGGAGGGGGGACCATCCCATCCCGTGCTGCTGCCTGGGCTCCTTCCTGCCCCGGGGGTGTTTGTGGAGCAGGAGAGGTGATGCCAGTGCTGGAGCAGAGCCAGGGTCAGGATGCAGCTGTGAGCAGCAGCCGCAGAAGGAGTGCTTTTGAAAAACCAGATAATCCTGCTCAGGATTAACAACTACTGTGGAGCTGTGGAATTTGTTCAACTATATAAATACAAGGCTGTCTGCCCTCAATACAATTTTAAACATTTTTTGGCTTTTGGCCCTTTTCCACTTCAAGGCTATTTTTAAGCTGATTTATCTTCCTTTTAATGAAGATAAGCCCCACTTCCTCATCACAAAAATTTTCTTTATGTGGCCAGCAGGAATGCTCCACATACTTTCTTAGAACTCCAGAAACATCCCAGACACTTGTGGGATTTGGTAATTTCACACTGGCAAAGATACCAGCGTCCCCAAGTTTGCCCTTCTCTGGGACCCCCAAGTCTTTAAAGGAGGGATCTCTGGCTCCAGACAGCAGCACCATGGGTGAGAGCAGTGGCCCCTCAGACAGGCTGTTTTCTGTCCTCACCACAGGTCAGGTGATGGGATGAAAAATTTTATATAGACAGCAAGAAAGCAAAGGTTTAAATCTGTTTTCTGTCCAGTCCTACATCACCTGGAAGAAACAGAGCTGTCTGTGCCCCAGAGCACAGCCCACCTCTGCCTGGCCAGCTGGATCCAAGCGTGTGTCCACGGAGGAAAGCCCCAAATAATGAGAACAAACAGCACCTGTGAGAGGCTGGATGTTCACCTGCACTGTGAAGGTTTGTCATTTGGTCAAATTACACAGGTATTTTCAGCAATTCCAAAGAACACATTCCTGAAATCTCTGTTAACCTTCCTCTCCAAGCTATCAAGTTTTTGTTTACAAAGCCCTAGTTAGACAGAATGTTTGATTTTGCATTGGTCTCAGATACATATGAGTTGATTGAATTTAAATTAATTTTTGAAGGCATAGTCCCCCAGAATGGGAAATTTGAGTTCAATAGTTGTATTTTACCCAAATTCAAATTAAACCAAAGTTTTATAGTGGAGGATATACGACCACCATGATAAAGCAAGAGTATGAGCTCTACTTATAAAACGGAAAGTGTACTATCACATTCTAGCACCATGTGGTTGGTGAAAGTGAGGACCCACAAAGCCTAAGACAAATATGCTACAGCTGGAAAGATACAGTAACAAAAGTGTAAGATTTCATGTTCAGTCACATATGGAGAAAACCAGTCCACAACTCATTCTAGGCCTGTTGTGGGGGAATGGGAGCCTATTAATCACTGACAGGTCATGCTAGACAGTCCTTGTCCTGTCAAATGAGCCAGGATATACTTTTGCTCCCAAGGCTGAGAGCTGAGGAAATGAGCCATGTACTGTAAAAATGGTTCTTTTGCCCTAACAGGTCATAAACAAGTTTAAAAAATTTAAAGTGGATTTGTCCTGGTTTGCAAATGCCAAATGTAGACTTCAACTTGGACAGCTATGAATGTATGATATGTCATCTTCACTATCAGTGCAAATGTGTTGATGGCATTGATTTTACACCAACAGTCTGTACCACATTTGTGGAGACCAGAAAAAAACTCGAGAAACCCAAACGACAGAACATGAGAGAAAATTATGAAGAGATTGTCGTTTCCATTAACAAAATGTGAATCTGGGCTGCAGGAGTCACATAGTTCTGGGCTTCAGCAGACACAAAGAAATAGTTCTGAGTTGGGTAGGTCACACTTTGAACTGTTACCTGACAGCACAAGCAATATTCCATTTGCAGTTTTGAGATAAAGGCAGATAATAAGTGATATAAGTCTTTATTCATGTGAATGTGAGCTGAGCTGGTGCTCTGTGAGTAGAAATAGGGCTCTAGATCAGGCAGCTGCAGTATTTCTGAACAGTGTTTTTATCTTAAACTTTCAAGGGCTGAAAGTATTCACCAGCTATAGTGTTCCCAGTGATGCTGCAATATATGGAAATAATACATCTCTGTGGCTTGGAGGGGTTTCAAAATGAAATTTCTAAACACTTCTATGTGTTCAAAGTTCTGTCTGAATAAATCACATCAACGTGTTCTGCAACAGTCCTGCCACTACTCACAAAGATGCACAAGAGTAACTTCTGCTCTCTGTGAAAGCAGAAATGCTGATTACAGTGGACTCTAATTTAGATCAGCTTTCCAAAAAATCTACCCAAGAGGTTCAATTTATCTACAGGACTCAGTCCTCAGGCATGTTTTCCAACATCAACCACATATAGCCCTGGAGTTTTTTGATTGAGAGTAAATTCATAAACTTACTGGTTAGATAATTACTGGTTCATCTATAAGTAGTGATTAGATTTGTAAATGTAACTTGCAGCATCTAAATCTACCAATTTACAATGGGTAAATGATTTGAAAAACAAGCTGACTATTAGTGCCACAAACCACTGAGCTGATTGGCACATCCTGAAAGCATTTTGCATAATGCTAATTCTTTGAAAGCAGTCCTTCCTACAAGAAGCTACCACTTGGCACAGTGCTAAACCTTCTGCTTTGCCTTGGGCTGTTAGCTGACTAAATGATCATTAATTCTATGGAAATAACAAATACCTCTGAGATTAGCACTTTAATGTTGAAGGGAATCTATTTTGGTGCAAGGAATACAGTGAAATATGATGCCAGTTTTATGCAGTGCATTAATATTTCTAATTATCTTTAACACAAAAACTCAGTAATATCTATTCAGTCTACAATATCTTTACTCAAGCATCTGCTGTGGCTAAGGCAGTCTCCAGACTCAGGTTGTTTGTTTTCACAATCTGCCACAGATCCGCTTGCCCTGTCTTAGGTTACAATGTGAGATGTAACCAAAAGTATGGATTCTATTACCATGCTCACAAGCTGTTAAAACAGGTGGGGCAGGGCTCTTTATCTTCTCCATGGGTCAGCCCTGATAACTCACTCCAGGGGGCCATGGTCACTGATGGAGCACCAAGGTCTCACAGCATGACTCACAGAATTACAGATTCCCATTTCAGATGCCCCCCTTCTGAGGGGGAACCAAGAGGAACCAAGCATTCCTACCTGTGTATAAGCTGAGTTTTGGAACACCATGGGCAGCACCTACCACTGGATTCCCAGAGGACAAGAGCTAAAGAACCACCACTGGAGAAGGATCAGATCTACAGGATCACCACTCTGACAGAACCACATCCATCACTTCAACAGGACTGCAGCTACCATTTAATCAGACTGCTACCACCACCCTGACCCACAGGGTGTCAGGGAGTATTCTGACTCTGTCAGTTTAAGCCAGTTGTGTCATTGCCTTTATTTTAATTTTCCTATTAAATTGTAGTTCTGACTTGGAATCTCCCACTGGCTTGCTTTCAAACTAGTACACCCTATAAATTTCCACTAATGAGTTTGTACATTGGGATGTTGGAACCCAGGTCTTTGGTGTGCCAGTTATAACCACTACCAGAAAACCAAAATCAAGACCTATCCACTCCACAAAGCCATGAGAAGCAGAGAAGTAGGAGAAGGCATAGGTTTTACACAAGAGGATAGATTAAGAGTCTGGGGTGGTTTTATGCTCCATGAATTTTTTTCTGAATCAAGTCAGACATCTCTAGCTTTCTCAACTAATGCTACTGATGACTTCCATAAATTTCACACTAATATAAGCATCATGGTGGGTCCAATCTGCAAGGATTTTGCACCTTATTGAAATAAGATCAAAGTGACACACCAGTAGTTTGCCTTTGTCTTTTCTCATTATCGCCAGAACTGATTGTTACTTGGCACATCATCTTGCTGGAACATCAGTGGTGTCAGTAGCCAGTGATTGATACAGTTGATTCCTTGAAAGTCATTCAGCATTCATCAGTCTCCTTTGATCCTTCAGGCTAATAAAGCATAGTAGCCAAGCCACAGGCATAATTATCTTTTGAGCTGGCTGCACTTCTACATTCACATGGTCTTTTTATGCCTTTTTCAAGAAGCCATTGTTAGAAATTTCAGATGGCTCAAAGACAGTCTCAGAAATCTATCATTCCCTTCTCCAAGGAATTCTATTGTCTGTGGATCCAGCTGTTCCAAGTCAGAGATGAGGGCCAGGTCCTCAGCAGGAATCCCAACTCTACCATACCACCCTTGGCAGCAAGGGCACAGCAGCAGTGTAGCAGTTATGTCCTAGTTCCATTAAAATGCTCTGTTTTGATTTTCTTCTTAAATATGTCATCACAGAGGCATTACCAACCTCTCTAATTGGGCCAGCAGCGTGTCCATCTCCAGAGCCATCAGAGACTGGCTCTGTTGGACATGGTGGATGCTTCCAGCAGCTTCTCACAGAAGCCACCTCTGTAGCCCCCTTGCTACCAAAAACCAGGCTGTGCCAAATCAACACACACACCCCAACTGTATTATCTACCACTTTCATATGAAACACTGGAAAAACAGATGCTAGAGAAGAAAACAGGAGCTATGTAATTAACAGTCACTGTGAAGTAAATGGGAGAAGAAGTTAAGAAGAAGAGGGATGGCAGCTGGGTATACTCAAAGCTTCCACTTAGTTTTGAAATAAAGGTTGAGCCTTTTATTTGTAGTACAAAATTCTATCTCATGTTGCCATAACCTGAGGGCTGACCTGAGCCCCATTGTTGTTCCTCAGCCAGGGCATGAAAGTAGAGAGGTGCTCAGTGAGAAACACATCATGTCTGAGCAGGCAATGCCCTCAAAATCACTAGCAGCTGGCAGGTTCTTCCACATAGCCATATATCCACCCCAAACCTATCTCGGTTTTTTGGTATGTGCATGATCTTTTTAAGCATAATACGGTGGGATTCTGCCAGAGTAACAGTGGCAGGATCTGATTTACTCCATGGCAAAGCAGGGAACTACACTGTTTAAAATAGAATGGTGCAAGCTAGGGTATCGCCAAGTAATTACCACCCAAGATCCCCCTCATGAATCTGCGTTACCACTAAACAGAAGCATATATACACTCCATATGTTCAACACCACCTTCCCATCACTGTCCAGAAAAATAACTTAGAACTGCAGTTTGAATTATGACAGTAGAAAAGATATCTCTCTTTCACGATCTGCTTGAGTGTAATATACATGGCAAATGATATTATGTCTGTTTGTAAATGGCTTAGAAAAGAGTTAGGGGCTAAGATTATGCTGAGGAATTCTAACTTCTACTTTTATGGAGCTTAATAGGGTTAGGCACCATGGCATCTCAGCCAGTCAAAACCATGACAGCAACACAGTGTGCAAGATGACATCAAACCAAAAGATTTTCAGATAAAATCAAACTGGAACAACAGAAACAAAAGAAAAAAATCAGCAAACACCTGCAGAAAAGCTGCCTAACAGTGTTCTAAACCACTTGAAACAAATGTGATGAGATTCAATTTTTAAAATATTCGTAGGAACAACATCTACATTTAAAAACATGAAAGTCTTTCATGCAGCAGCCGATAATAATTCTCTTAGGCATGGAGGAGAATATTTGCTGTAAGTATGAGTATTCACTAGTCCAAAAGAAGAACATATCTATTTTCCAAACATTACCTGTAGCAAAGCCTTATTTTTATGACAATGATTATTTTCGTGCTGCTGAAGTATTGAACTCAGTGATGCCAAGTTATGTAATGGGAGACTGAAAAAATCTGAAGCTTGTATTTAGAAATTCAGATAATCTTAGTATACATAATTTAAGGAGTAATAGTTTTATTCTCTAAACCATGTTTCTCAAGCCTTTAAAGACTATCAATAAATACAATATCACTTTCTTCCACCAGGAGCTGTTCACAGCCTCCTTGAAGGGAATGGGAGAGCACTCAGAGCAGAGCTCAATGATGTTCACAAACTTCTCTCCTTTTTTTGGTATATTGATCTGCTGTGGCCCAAATCCCATGCTAATAGTTTTCCAAAGGCTCCTTTATAGCCAGACATTTACTTTTAAAACCCCCTTTGCAGCTGAGAGTTGTGTCCTGGCCCAGCACTGCCTCCAGCGAGAAACCTGCAGGGGATGAGGAAGTCAGCAGCTGATTTTGGCACAAACTTCCCCTGGGGTGTGTGGATGGATGCTACCTATTGGGTGAAAATCAAACCATGGCCTCTGTTAAATCCAAGTCTGGGTTAGGAAGCACCAACAGTAAAGGTCAAAAATAAACAGGCCAGATTTCCAAAGCTGTTCTCCTTTCCCTTACACTGTCCTCTGGATTCTCAGCTGCTCTGGAATTACGCCTCTCCCTCAAAAAAACTTGCTCATACAGCAAAAGCCAACCAAATCCACTCTCCCTTTCCCCAAACCCTTTGAAATATCACAGCAGAAAGCAAACTGGGAGCCACACATTCCCAATGGGCCTCTTTTCCCACAGCACCACGATGACAATGGAAATCAGAATTCTTTTCTAGAAAAGCTCATGCAGCACAGCCCACTTTCAGCTGTGTTACTACAGAACTGAAATGGGGTGAAGCACCTCCAGAATTCTTCATTTCATTGAACATTAATATTGTTTGAGAATAACCATGCACTCCTACTACTGTGATCCTGTCTCTTATCTGAGCTGAAGCTAAGCAAAAGCATTTGCACTTTCCACTTCTAAAGATCATGCAAGCTGACTGAGGGGAACTTTCCGATTACTTCTGAGTGAGGATTATATAGATGAGGCCATAAATAATATCAGAGCTATTGAAATGACCTGACAGGACAGAAAGATTTATTTCATAGTTTATCTGAACACTTTTGTGAGACGATGGAATGAAGCTCGAGTGTTCAATTTAATTCTTTCCTTGCTTTTTTATTGAGTCAGGAGATGTTTAAAGAAATTTATGTAGCTGTTTGAAAGTCAGTATTATTAATAAGTGACACAGAAAAAGAGATTACAGTAAGGGGAAGACGCAGATAACACAATACTGTACATAAGAAAAAAAGGCTTTGCAGTGACTTTCGCTATCAAGGCAGAGAGACAGAAGATATTTTTTTGTGATTTATCCACACAGTTTCCTTAATCACTGCACTTAAGAAAATCAGCGGGGGGGGAAAGAACAGTTGTTAACTTTATTGCAGAACTGCAATATATGAATGCAGAACTTCCCAAGGCACAGCATATAGAGATGAATATATGCATGTGAGACAGGGATGAGGCTGTGTATGCTGACCTACTCTGCCCAAAAGCAGAATTCTGTGGCTCAGTTGTCCATATGGATAAACAGACAGTGAAATAAAATGTTTATATCATTAGAACCAGCTTTATCTTTCCCTTCTACAGAACCAATATTTCAGCTTCAATACTGAAATCTCAGTCTAAATAAGGGTGAGAAGAACACTTGAACTCTTACACAAATTGTTTATAGGGTTGTGGGGATGTCGACTTAGAAGGACATTTCTCTGAATCTTGACTTTTTTCTCCATTTAAGATATGATTTTGAAATAGTTAAAAAGCTAACTTCATAATATCTCCCTCAGTCACTTTAGATTTACTGTTGTTAGCTAATTAAAAACTCATCCCAGATTTAAAAAATGCAGAATAATTTAGATTTAAATCTCATGTAACTGTGGCTTTAAAGACTTACTTGCAAGCAAAATATGATATATATGCAGAAATCTCGTTCCAAGTGTCTGCAGGAAACATAAACAGCAGTAATTCATCTCTAAAGGACAGCTAAAATATGCACTGCTTTGAATTCTTTCAATATTGTACACAAGGGATTGGTGAGGAGAATCAAGTGCCTTATGCTGCCTGGTTGTATGTATCAGATGGGTAACAATAAAAGAGAAAACAAAACCATTTAGAACTCTTTTAAGCCCATATGCTCAACTTCACTGGCAATAATTAATGATAACTCCAATACTGCATGATTCAGGGTGAAGAACTGGAGACAGAATCTGTGCTCCTTTGGAAGAGTTACATAATCCATCACACACACTTGCTGCTCTGCTTTTGGCACGGTTGTGTAGTCCTGAAGATCCATGTGGATGTACAGATTTATCCCTTCACATACAGCCAGTACAGATTAACTGAAAGTCACACACACTTAACCCTAAACATGCAACAGGAGTAGAGTCAGGATCCCTGTCCGTATCCAAGCAATCCTGCCAGGGTTCAGGGAGAGGAGAGCATAGATGCCAGTGTTTGAATAGAATGTGAGGAAATTATTCAGACTTTAATAAAACATACATCTGAGTAAATGGCCAGGAGAAGTGATCTATCCTATTAACATATCTCAATTTTAAAACAGCTCTCCTGAAGCTGGATGCTAGGTAGAGACACTTCTTAAGTCTCTCACTTTTCTCTTCTTTTTTCCTTCAAAAAAGATCCTTTCTTCTCCACCAGAATGTTTTCATGTTGCTTTTCTTCTTGCTGATAGGAGGAAGCTTTCTCTAGCTTTCTGTTTCTCTCCTCCTGTCTTTCTGTCATTACTTTTCTTTTTCCTTCCCCTCCCTTCAATCTCTGCTCCACTTTTTATTGTATTTCATCCTCAACACACCTGGTTCTTCCTTAGAATTCCATTGAATCATACAATTCATGGTGAATGCAGCAATGGATGTAGGATGTTCTGGGTCTACATAATGCATAGTTGCTCTAATTTATTTTTAATAACAACAACTTGGTGATAATGAATTAGCCCTTTTGTCTGAATACCCAGTGACAGCACATTGCAGGCAAAGGGACAAGATGTTTGATTAAAGCAATGGCTCTGCTACATTTCCATCACTTTCTGACACAGATGGGACCATTGGGAAGCAGTAGAGGACAAGCTGGAAAAGCATAACTTGCCTTGGGGAAAGTTCACTTGAAGCCAATAAATTGGGTCATTAGCAGCCCTGGATAAAATACCATGTCCAGATTTATTATTTTCCTGGTAATTTGCAATACCTTTGAAAATTTGGCTCTTTACCTCTGAGAAGTTGGGGAAAAGCACATTGCCTCCAGACACATGGAATACACATACACTACACTATGTTAAAAAAAGCCACAGACTAAAATGCAACAATTAAAATTCAGGGAACTAAACAGGGAAAGAACAGATAAAAAAACCTATGAGCATCTGTTTTTATTTTATCAGGGTATCTCAGTGCCTGAAGTTGCAGATGATGGTAAAACCATCAGGTACAATGAACATGTCCATTCCTGGTACAGCTATTTATGAGCTCATCTTTCAGGTAGTACAGAACAAACTTGAGATTTACTCAACAGGATAAGGCTTTGCAGGCTCCTAGGCAAACCACCAGCTTTATATATTACCTTTCTCTGGTAAGAGGCAGAATCAGACTATGCACCTCCATTTCCTTGGGAATAGCTAAATAAAACTTTGGGTTTAGACTTATTACTTCATAAAATAGAGGATGGATGAAAAAAGCAGGCTCTTCTGAACACCAGAAACAGCTAACTTCCACAGTCTATTTTAATCTCCTACCTTAATATAATTCCAAATGGAATTTTCTAGCAGAAAAATCAGAGCTAACTGCATTACAACAACAGCTTCTGGAATCAAATCCCTCTTTTCAGACATTTAGGCATATGTAACTAGAGCTTAGCTCTTAATTTATAGAGAAATAAAACCAGAAGTAGAGTTGGTGCATAAAAAGTAAGCATAATCTGATATTTGTTTTGTGTAAACTCAGACTATCAAAGGGGTTTATTAAAACTATCTGTTACCTCAGAATCTGCATGTACAGGCACAGACATTCAACACTTAGAACAAGAAAGTATTTTGAAGTATAAGATACCTTTATATTAGCATAACTATATAGCAGGGAGTATGCTGGCATAATTATTTCATTTTTTTAAAATCCTGAAACTTATTAAATTATACCTTGCCCATGTAGGTGTATCTCCCAGATTCCCCACTATTACAAGTTATCTTGCAGCAAACAAAACTGGAGTTCAGGAGAGATTTTGGGGTGGGAACCCTATGGTATATGAGCTCTGTTTGTTCTGGAGCAAGACAATCTCCAGGACTCTGGAGTCTGCATCTTGAACACATTCTGCCTTGGCCAGTTATTAGAACCAGCACATTTTTGCCTGAACTAGACTGTTTTCTCTCATGTACTGGTCCTCTACAGAGTGTACTTGTAAATGAAGGCACACTCCCACATAATTGACAATTACAAACTAGAAATTTCACTCTGGCTATGTACCAAGGCTCAGATCCTGATGACTTTGACAGGGTTTTAAAATCAAGTCATTTATATAATTCCAGGTTCAAGAGTTTAACATTGGACATCCAGATTTTTGGAGGGACAGAGGCAGAAGGGCCCTCTGATCTCCCACTCTGAGCTCTCATTCCACAAGCCACAGGAGGAGGTCAGACAGCAGCACATCTTGAATTGGGCAAAGCCCAGCTCCTGACTGAAGAACTGGCACTGATGGAGAGCAACAGGCTGATGAGCTGCTGCATTTCTGTATCACCTCCCCTGGAAAAAGGCTGTGCTCTAAGTCTGGGATACACTCACAGCATCAACACAACATAATCACTTCTTGTTACACACTTCAGCCTAATAGACACAAGAGCTCTCCATCACCAATTCCAGCTCCCTCTACATGTAACTCACAGACTAAGCCATGTGGCACTGTGTTGAACACAGCAGAGATTCTGGTCTTTTCCTCTTTGCTTCTGAGGATGAAGCTGACATATAAATCCTCTGCTAAGGACAGAGTACTTCAGGGACAAGTTTTATTGCTGATAAAGCCTGATTTCCAGCTTGCCACAATGAGGATGAAAGACAACACATGGAACAGCTCTCCCAGCCCTCAACTAACAGTGAAATACCTCACAATGGGTCACCTTGTTCCTCTCTGCAAACCCATGGTCTGCAGAGACACCATCCCATCCCTCTTCCTGCTCTTTCATGGCTACAATGATGGACACATATCCATCAGAAACTGCTTCCAGGTTCTCTCAGAAGCTGCAAACCTTCTGACAGATGGCTCCTCCTTCCCTCATCTGCTCTTAAATAGGTGATAAACATGGATTCTAGCACTTCCATCAGGCAAATCATTCCCACCAGATTTCTCTTTTACAGACCAGGTTGAATTTAAGCCCATAAAGCTCCCAGGCTGTGGAGCTCAAATACCCTTGACACAACCAAATCCTACCAGAGACAAGTAATACCATTGCCAAAAGACACAGAACTAGGCAGGAGAGGTATACTGGGGGATATACATGGACCACATAATGAAGGAATACTTGTAACTCAGGCCTGAGCCTCTGGGGGTTTGGCAATGTTTTATTAATGTGCTGGCTCTCTATTGTCATTCGAAACACAACTGGAAAACAAAAATGCATGAAGCTTTACACATCACACCAAAGGGTTTTATTTTCCCAAGGTTAAATGTACCAAGGTTGGCTGATACACAGAACAAGAATGAACAAACCTCAAGGAAAAAAAAGTAAAAAGAAAAATCACTGACTTTTTGATGGTACTATTGTGTTTTCTCTTTGTGAACATCTGAGAGAATCATTCATTCATATTCTGAATGGGAAAAGGCAGCTGAAACAGGTGGTCTATTACTAGATCCATTAAACAAGAGATTTATACATTACATATCCATCTTGAGGCAATTAGGCTGATCTTTTTTTTTCCTCTTTTATGGCTTCATTGAAAATTTTTGGCAATAAAGCAATTAAAAAGTAACTATCAAAGCATTTATCTATGATATCAAAGACAACCAGCCTTTATCAGAGAAAGGCTGCTTCGCTTTCCATTTTTAGAAAATACAAATTTAGAGACAACATTCACACTTAAGACAGTGACATAATGCTGCCATTGTTCCAAGCCTGAATGGTGAATGATGGGGTATGGACTATCTAAATCATTGTTTGCTTTCTCTTTTGGAAAATGATTCTTTTAAGTTTGACTTTAATCTCACGAGGCATCCAGAGAAATGAAATTGCTGTAAAATAAATCTTGAAGTAACCTTGCTGCACATGCTTTGGGTTTGTACAGACACTGCCCTAATAGGGGAGCACAAAATCCACATGGAATAATGATTTTCAAAGCTCAGGTTGATGTGACAGCTGGAGCCAGCCAGGCACTAAAACATAAAACAATGTCTGCTGCAATCAGCTGCAAGTGATACAAAGATTTTTTTAAAGATACTTCACATCAGTGGTGGAAACCAGTCTGTGACATAGAGCCCAAAGAAGAGGCAACAAAAAGGGGATATGCAGAATGTAGTCCTCATAGTTCCTTTCCCCACCCCCTCAAAAAAATCTCAATTTGTAGATTCTTTCTTCAACCACCAAAGCAGCCAAAGCTCTGTCTGTCAGTAACTTAAACAATCCAGGGACTGGGCACACACTGACTGAGAGCAAACCACAGGGACTGATACAATTGCTCCAGGTGTAGGAACCTGCTGTGGCTGCCAGACTGCGCCTGAGCGTGGCCTCATCCCTGGAAATACTCATGGTCAGGTTGGACAGGGCTCTGAGTGACCTGGTCTAGTTGAAGACGTCCCTCCTCCTTGTAGGGGTGATGGACTGGATGACATTTAAAGGTCCCTTCCAACTCAAACTACTCTACAATTCCATAATTTTGGGCACTACAGATGATTCTACCTCTCCAACCACATACATTGATACATTTCAATAGCAAAGATCAGAAGTGTATTAAAGAAGCTGACAAATGGAATCTATTTTAATAATTTGATTATGGAATTGAAATTAACTGCAGTGAAGCGGTGAACAGAAAGAGAGAAGAGGTACACTGCCAAATTCATCAACATCTTGGGATTTTACTAAGAGTCTCAATCTTTTTAAAATCTCTAGCTTCTTAAATCATAACACACTGGATGCTGAACCAGGAAGGGTCTGGAGAGATCAGCTCACCCACCCCTAGCTCCCAAGGCTGGCCAACCATTAGTAAGCTAGCAAGACTTAGTTGCATTTTTTTTACTGCTACTCTGAGTAAATTATTATACAGCCTGTTCTCTGTTGTGTGGCTAGTCAGATGTGGGATGACCTGGAAAGCCATAAATCCATTAACATAAGCTCTGAGGGATACACTCTGGGAAATGGAGAAGCTGGATAGCAGTCCTTAAAGTGCAGCTCTAATGATGTACTTACAGGTAGAGTGCAATCTACATTTACAGGAAACAAAAGACAAAAAGCCCCTTGAGTCTGATATGTAAGTCAGTTTTGTGATTTATAAATAACCAGTCCTTGATTTCTGAAAGCCAATAATTCCATGTATCCTAAAAAGCAGAGTGCACAGCCACACAATATTCTATAGGGTTAAACCCAGCAATTACATTCAGTTCAGAGCAGAACACACATTGCAAATGGAGCTCTTGGTCTTATTCCACCCTATGTTAGATAAGTTCAGTAGTTCTGGAAGTACTGCAGCACATTGTGAATGATGGATGAAATGAGAAATCTCTGCTCAGTGCACAGCAAGTAGCCAACTCCCTCCTGAGCTGCATCGTTTGCTTTCAAGGTACTTAATATGCAACTTCAGTGAGAGACATTCAGAAAATCCCAGTGAGTCCATTTGTCTCAAAAATAAAAATAGAATGTTGCAGTTTTGTCCCTGGGCTTCAGTTGTTTTTATTCAATTTTGATTTTACTTCTGCCTACCTCCATCCAGTGAGCTCCCTTGTCAGGGTGCATTATGGACTCAAAACATAAACATCTACCACTGCTGGTTGCTCAGTTACAGGAGAGGTTTAAGAGACTGGTTGCTTCATCTCTCACTAATCAGACAACTTGTACTGCATGAATACTTCTTTTCGAAAATGTATCGTAAGTGAATAATCCATCACTTTTTTTAATCAGGGGCCACAGAACCACATTGTTTTCTGCTGCACTTTGGGCAGCTTGATTTCTATAAAATATAATTCAAGCCACAAGCAGTTTGGAGTGGCTTTCACTGAGCTGATTTTCCATTAAATACAATTTTCTGGACAGAATTAGCATGGAGGATGAAAGATTTAGTCTTTTGCTAACAAGCAGCACAAGTTGGCTTACAAAAATTTATGTCAAGGTTTAAGCCATAGCTTCCCTTTTGCTGGGTTAGAGAGTCAATCCTCCCTGGCTATATTACTGTACTGCTTCAGGTTGTTCTACTGGGTTCATGGTCAGCTGCTATGCTGCTCCTGAAAGGTTAAAACTGCCAAAACCTGGCTGTGTTATTGCTTTGTCTCTCTAGTCCCTCACTCCTGCTGGATAGTTTGTATCATCAATTTGCTACTTTCAATAACTGCAGACAATATTTTATCTCCTACATTCATGGGCAGAGGTCAGAAGTTCCTTCATTCCTGTCTAAATGCAATGGTCTCTGTTGTAATCCCATTAGGAATGTTTAAATAAGAAAAGCAACAAAACAGTTTAATACCTGAATGCACTTCTGCTGCATCTCTATAGTTAGTAATGGGGCATGGCAGGAAGAGAAAAGGATTAGCCCTATCACCACAATTCCTCCCACGAGGTTGGTTCCTTCAAAGAAGAAGACAGGAAATTATTTAGAGATTTTATAGTGTTATAGTTTTATTTACTCCTTTATTGGCTCTGTAAGGCTGCACACACAGCCTTTATATAGAGAATTTATTACTAGATACAGAATTTCAGTCTAAAGATACAAAATTTGCCCGAGGAAGAACATTAAGTCTTTCCTGTGCCCTTATGCCAGGCTCCCTTTGAAGTCCATGGACCAAGAGTGTGAGGCACATATTTAGCACAGGGGAAGTGTGGGATGCCAGGTTTGCTGGATCAGCTGTCCAGGCTCCTTTCAGCTGACAGCACGGTGCTGGCTTCCAGGTGTCAGGAAGGTGCTTATGTTTCTTTCTCAGCAGCATCCAACCTCACTATAAATGTCTGGAAATTTGTTTTAAGCCATCATTAAAGCAACATCCACCGTGGGAATGCCCTGGGTGCTCCACTGGTCCATCACTAATTATCGTTCAGCCAATGTGGTATTTTAATAACACCCAGCTCTAAAAATGCATTTATTTTTATGTATATATCAAAGCCCTGACAGCTTTATTTGCTTGGAAGGGAGGGTGGAACTGTTCCAGCAGACTTTCTATTTTCCACCAATTCCCTCAAGGATATTAAGGGCAGAGAGCAGAGTGGGTAATTCCCATCTCTGGGTAGAAAATGAGTCAGACTAGTTATGCAACAGAGGCTTTCACTGATTAAGAACGATGCTATATTCAGGTAGACAACTGGCCAGAAACAGATGCTATTTGTGGGCATAACTGAGAATTAGCAAATTGGCTGTTTATTAAAACAGGTGTTTGTGGGGACTCACGTGTCTGACACTGCAGATGTGACATCCTGCTAGAGAACATTGGTTCCCTTCCCAGTTACACTTACGCTTCAACTGAGTTGATGCAGGAGCTAAATTAGATTCAACAGAGTCAGCATCGGCTTTGAAAACTGGTGATTTCAATCAGAGATATAGCAAAAAAATACAAGTTTTTACTCATGCCAGCTGTTCTGCTGCCCATTTTTGATCTCATAATCATTCATTATTGTATGGTCAAAAATCCCCCAAAATCTGCTTAAAAATGTTTCTATGGTTTCCATTAGAAGAACAGCAACAAAACCCAGCAAGCAACCTCCTCACACATATTTCCAAAATTCCCAAAGATCTAGACAAAATATATCCTATTCATACCATGAGGAACGGGAATACAAGGAGAGCAATATGTCCTCAAATGAAAATTAGGCTCATGTCAGGGCAGGAACACTACACTGTCACTATAAGGCCACTCCTTTCCTACAGGAGACATCATTCCCATTGATCCTTGAGTTCTAGGTGTGTCTGAAGTGTCATCACTCAGATGCCATGGGCAGCAGGCTTCATTTTGGGAGTTCACCATCATTTCTTTAAAAGGCGTGCCATGGTAGCAGTAACATATAACACCATGCCAAACATATCAGGTCATATTTTTTTGACACAACAAAAGACAACAATTATTCTACATTTGTAACACATTAATGATGGGTGCTTCTTTATGTGACTGAACATACCCTTGCTAGACAGAAGTTCCTTTGGCTTGTATTCTAACAGAACACAGTGAACCAGACTGGGCCTGGATGTATCAATGCTGTTTTAGCAGCTCTGTTCATAATTTAGACCCTCAGCTACTCTCATTTGTCACTTAATTTTTGCTGTGCCAAAAGCTGACATAAACCTGTCAGCTGATAACATCTGATAACATCTCCCTAAATACTTAAAGTGATGTTTCTGAACAGGATGTACTTTTTACATGGTTATAAAGGATAACAGAATCACAACTCAAAAATATTATTTGCTGCAGAAATTTGCCAAAGCTCTCTCAATCAAAACATATTTGTAACTTTAATTAATGTGGCCTTAGAAACAAGATTAATGGAAACTCTGACAGGGATTTCAGTGCTTGAGACTGTAAGGTAAATAAATACGGGAGAGGAAAGAAAACAATGATGCAGACACACCAATATTTACAAGTTAGTCACAGAAGAGTCTTATATCACAGAAAAAAATGAATCTGCATGGTCAGTTTTGGTGAAATGTTAGTAGAACACCTCACTACACAGCTGGCACAGAATATTGTACAAGACAGGTGGGAACCAATGTTCTAATACAAAATCAGCACAGAAAACAAGATGCTTGCAAATTCCCAGGGAGGATTGACTGATACCTCCTTAAAAAGCTATTCTGCTAACCTAAGGCAGCCACACCTGTTGTTACACACTACAGTGCTGTGATTCACTTGTGGATTTCCTGGCGTTTTTTACAGGCAAAACTATGACTGATAACCCCCAAGTGCCACTAAAAGATTCAGGTGTTTGGAATCACAAGTTTGTTTAAGAGTCTTCTGACTGAGGAGGCATTTCACACAAGGGAGGTTAGGCTGTGAAGGTCTGAGCTGAATTGTGAGAGGTGGGGGTTTAAAATCCTGACACGGAGAGAAGCAGCATGCTTGCCTGCCTCAGAATAACTGCTCAAATGCAACAGATCCCCTCTCAGAGGCACTGTGCCCACAGGGTGAATAACAACTGCATAACTAGACACCACACACTATGCCAGGTGATATTTAGAAAAGTTAAACCACAGTCCTAAATAAAAGCACCTGGTCAATGATCCTCAGTAAAGCAGATTCCTTATTGCACACAGCACAGTCTCTTCAACTCAGTTTGCAAAGCGAGTTAAGCAGGAAAGGCACGTGAATTCCAGTAAAACTAAACCACAAATACCCACTGCACTTACAAATGAAATTCTCTGCCTACTCCATATGCATTCACTTCATTGGGGCAGTGCTCAAATGTTACAGCAAAGCAGTTTTCTGCCTGCAATGTTTTTTAATATCAACAATTTGAATGATGGGCTTCTATAAAATGGATTTCAAATTCATCAAAACAGATGAGGAAATCATTAAAAAGAGCTTACGGTAATATGATTGGGAAACAGAAATCCTGATTTGATCAGCCTGCCCAATCATAACAGTTTCACTTTTCAAACTCTGCATATTCAGGACTTGACAATACTCTATTCAAAATAGTGTGTCATGTCCAGAAGCATTTAGAGGATGCATTCAAGGAAACATCCACATGGACAATCTTTTCCTTCCTAAAGAGAGACAAAATTCAGAGAACTGAGTGTTTGCTAATATTTAATCATCTCACTAGTAATGAAAAAGCACACTTAACACACCGGTTGTTTTCCTTTTAAAAATTAAAATTACTGCATCCTAAGTATTTAAATTCTCAAGTCAATCCACTGAGTTTGACCAGAGAAATGTGAAAAACACTTCGAGTTTGCAAATGGTTACATCACATTTGGCCAGGAAAGCACGTAGCACCATTTACAAACTTCCTCACTGACATTATAGCAGTGGCATATTCAGCTCACTTAAATTTGCAACTCTGCTGGATATAAAATGAAATTTTCTTAGGCCTTTTAATTAATGCAGTACACAAGACCATCAGTGAAATTTGTATTAGAGTATATATATAAAACATTGCTCAAGAAACAGTTTAGGCTCCTGTGAGCTGAAGTAACTGCACACCTGACTGTGCATCAATGAGATCTCTGTGGATGTTTTCATGACTAATTATATTCACTTATTCATGGGACTAGAGCCAAGAATGTTAAAATTAGTAAGCTCCTCATATAGTATAAGCAGATAATAAAAAACTACTCAGTAGCAGAAAGTTCCAGTCATCATTCACCACGTGGCTTGTTTTAAACTAAAAAAGTATGGCAGAAATCAGAGTACCTCTGCTGCCTTTCCTCAGATTACTGCTTCCTCTATTTTTTACTTCCCATCTGATTAGGGGTTCTGGGAAGTCACATAACATGTGTCTTCGGTAGGTAATAAAAATATCTCTTAATTTCAAGAGAAGCCTTGCTTTGACTGTCTTTCATTTGGTCTTCATTGGATTGCAATATCTAACACGAAAACTGTAGCTCAATCTCATTCTAATGGTCGAAGTTCAATTACCTAATACAAACTATTTGTTTCTGCAGGATGGAGACAAGCACAAGGGTATTGAGGATGAAGGTAAGAGCAACATTTATCAAACATGGATTAAATGAAGCAAAGATTTGGTGAGTAGAATTCCATTTCACTTCTTTTGAAGGACTATGACAGCTTTGATTTTCACAGCCTCTAAGATCATGACATTATGGTATTGAAATTTTAAGAAATAAAAATTATACCATCAGTCTTCATTTTCTGCATTGCTGCCTTTGGAACAGATTACAAAATACAATTTTCTATTATTTTTCAGTGAAGGAGGAAAAAATCACGAGAACACTTAGTCTAGATTTTAATCTTCCCTGCCCACTGAACAGCAGTGCTGTGATGCATGACCCTGACCTTTCCCAGCCCCGTATATTTTGACTGTTTGCCCACTCAGCTCCATCCCTACGTTTTAGTGAGGCCGTAAACAAAAGATGTGGAATGGCATGCCCAGCAAATCACAGAATGCTGAAAAGGTCAAAATAGTAGTGCTGAATGTTTCTACTCTGTAATTTACAGAATATATGAGGCATTCACAGCTTAATAACTCATTCACATGACAAACACTGTAGAGGGAATGTAAAATGGCAGCACATGAATTTCTTCCAGTGACAGTGCTTCCAACAAGCATGGAAAATGGTGCAAACTTTGCCCTGTGGTTCTCTTTTCTGGAACATTAATATTGTCTGACTTTCAATGCACAATAGCATATGTCTGTGGATGGTGAAGTTAAATGTCTCTGTGTTTGCAGTCAGGCTCAGAGCCCAAAAAGGCAAGGTCCCTGAGGCAAAAATCCAGGTCAAAGCTTTTTCTATCTGCACTCCTTCTTTGCCCTTCTTGGAGCACTTTCCCAAAACCAGGTGATTTTATTGTCACAATGTTCCTGAAAACTAGACAAGCAATATCCTCACCTTAAATGGGGACAGAGCTCTGGTCAAGGTCAGGAGAGTTATAGCAGAAAAAAGGCCCACAACTCTTACCAACAGCCCTAAGCCCCTGCTCTCCACCAAGACCATCTTTTCTACTTCTTGTCCATGGGCTGAACTTCATTTTTGCAGAAACAAATTTGTGCCCATTTCCCAGACACCAGTCAAATGAAGTAAATCGAGAAACCAAACCAAATCCTTTAGCCAAGCTCAGCACAGCTGCCTGTCTGTGGCAGCTGAAATGATGGTTGCACTGGCTGATGGCAGTTTAATCCTAATGAAATGCTACAGGTCCATGTCCTGGACACGCCCACACTACAGTCACCACTTTCAGAGGAAGATTTACTGGTGCAAGATGATTTGAGTCATTCCTCAATCATTGTAAGTTAGCTAATGCCCTTGGATGAGTGCCTTGGGACAGCTGTAAGTCAGGATATACTGAAGTGTTTCCTCTTAACCACTTTCTTGGAACAACAGATTGATCTATAGTATTGCTGTTTCAAAACTAACTGAAAGGGTGTCTGTCTGACACCAATTAATCAGTTTTTCTATACAGGCAGACTCATGTTCCCCTAAGAGCATATACTGACCTAACATCCACTGAACCAAACATAAGCAATAAATAGTTTATAGAAATACAGAAAAAAACCTGGAAAGTGCTAAATCTTAATTTCTGACATATCTGTGCCAATCCCATGGATCCCAATGAGTGTAAAAACCGCAGATCAGCAGTCAGAATTTGGCTTGTCTTTCCAAGTCCATAAAGACAAAAGAAAGAAGTGTGCCAATGAACTGTACTGTTCCACAGATGAAAACCTGGATTCACCATACAAAAGGCAAAACAACTGTGGATTTACACCACCTGAACCAGAGATCCCAGCCCAGGTCTCTGAAGTGCAGCATTTCACCATTATCCCTAAGAGAAGAAGGGATCTTAACAACAGACCAAATTAGCATCAAAGCATTAGCAGTAATACACTTTGGGTATTTAGGAAACTACTTCTAAACCTAAATGTCAGACAATTTGTCTCTAATATTCCCTGCAGATTAGTACAGAATGATTGCAATAGATGTAAATCCTGCCTCCTTTCCTACAGGCACATACAGCTGAAATAGCTGTGGAGCTGTATCCTTTGTGCTGCAAAGGAAGGCAGGTCCTAAAGACCATCCCCTCAGTTTCTCTTCATTTCCTAGTGAAAATTGCTCCTTTATGTACTTCTGTGAAGAACCATGGAGCTTTTGGTACACGAGTCTGCTCTGCTGGAAGGAGATGATTTTCCAGCACCAAGTCTGGGGTGATTCACACAGCAAGTCTGTAACCTGGTGAAGGGAGGGGAACAACGTGTGAGGTTGGGTCCATCCATGGGAAGAACAGGGATCTCCCAGCTTATCTGTGGGAGGAGGTGGATGCAGTGAAGAGCCATGGATGACTGGAAGAACATGTGGAGGAGACAGCAGTGAAAGTCCAGCTTGCTCCTCCAGACAGCAAAAGTACAGGGAGACAGGGCTGAGAGATGAAAGTGCAGTGTGGGGAGAGCTGGGGATGGAGGGAACCAAATTATTGCTGGTGTTGGGGTGGAGGGGACACTACCCACAGGTCTTCTGTGCCTTTAGTCCCACCTTCCCTCTGCTCTGTCATTCAGATCCCTCAGACCTGAATTTGTGAGGTGATGTGGGTCGCTCCACACAGACAGAATAAGGCAGTAGGACATGATTTGGGGCAAGACTGTCACTTACCCTGGACTCAGGCCTTGCACTAGGAAAGAACAATGAGTCTCTATGGATAACTTTCAGACAGCCTCTTTGCTATCTCAGGACCCACTTGGATCAGGTCACCACTGATTCCTCAACGTTTGTCTCTTCTATGCTGTCCCAGATGAGCTGGGAGGTGCAAAGCTCTGGGTTTGACCCAGCTCACAGAAACCCAGATCTCCCTCTGAGAGCCCCTGCTCAGCCCTAGGCTGGAGAATGCCTGGGAGGAGCTGAGGGAGGAAAGAAAGGCAGCATGGAGTAACCAACATCCAGGATCCCTGTTTTTTTGCAGGTACCCACTACATTCCTGAGCAGCTGTCTCACATGACCCTTTAATCAAACCCCAAATCAAAAGGCATGTCCACAACACTCAAGAGGTCTCACCATGGACAAGTATCAGCGCTCTTTCCACACTGCAAGCACACTAAATAAGAATTTCTTACCAAGTTCACTTTCAAATCATTTGCTCTATTTGAAGCATTTTACAGTTCAAATTTTTTGTATTGCTTTCTGTCCAAGATCATCACTGTATTCAACTGCTTATCAAATACCCGTGTCTTTAAATATGAAAGAATGCAAGATTTAATGAGCAAATCTGTAATGAGACAGTGCTGGATTGTCTTGAATAAACAGGCTTGGTTTGAAACTAATGCCTCAAATATCTTGCAGAGCTTTCTTTGTTAAAAAATATTATTTAAGAAGAGAAATGACATCTCAGTGAAAATTAGGACTGTGAAAAGTGAAGTGGTATATTTAAAATGTCAGTAAATGCATGCATTTTCACTCCTCAAATAATTCCTTCCAGCCACTACTGCAAACTAAAAGGGCTTTTTTATTCCTGACTATTTTTAGTCTATTCCTATACCTGTCAGCAGATGTAACTTTGTACATTCCCTTGCACTTGTTTTACAGTAGCTCTATTGATCTCTATTGATCTGCCTAATAATGAGTCCCAGGGAATTGTGCTGTTAAATCTTTTAGAAACAAAATCTTTCTGAACAGTTCAGCTATTAGGAATAATGACAATCCTCATAAACTACGTGTTTTCTTTCCTCAGCATCTTTAGAAACAGAGAAACTACCATGGCAAAAGTGAGTTAAACCCCTTGACATCCTTCCTGTTCAGTAAATGAATTTACACAGAGGATTCTTGCTTTGTTTTGTAAGACTCCTGCTACATTTCTTAAGTAAACACCTGAAAGCAAAACCAGAGCATAGCTGAAAAGGAAATTATATGTAAATTATATATTCAATTAATATAGACCCAAACATGCAGAATTTCTTCCACTCAACTAACTCATTCATAAGAAGAATAACTTAACACTGCACTCACTGTAAAATGGTACAGAATTAACAGATTTAGCATCTATTTTGATATTGTATTTTTAGCTTTTTTGCTACTCTGTGAAACACACAAATGAAAAATAGCAGCCACGGTGCAAGCTAAAGAACTCTGGCAGCTGCTTATACACAGACTGGCTAGATATAGATCCTTACAGATCTGTGTCCAGCCAAAAATCAGCAGAGCACAACTGTGCTTCCTTTCTCCCACAAATGCCTCTGTCCCACTGTTTCTACACCGGCTCAGAGCTGGCAGCACAACAGCTCCAGGGATCAGTGGGATTTTGGCTTCTTGGTGCTACTAAAACGGTGCAAATTCAGAGGAGAAACCTACTCTCTAATCATGCAATCAAACCACAAAAGAGTGGCTTTCCTTCTTTCTATGTTCTCAAAGCACAAAGAGCGAACAAAGTTAGCTGGAAAAGAATGAAACAAATGAATTAAGAAATCAGCAGAGCAACTGCCAACATGTCATCTTTAGACTTGCAGCACAGCATGCTCCACTTGCTGTCAGGCAGCTGTATGTGAAAGCAGATAACAGATCTTTAAAACTTACTGCTCACAGCCCCAAGACACCTGACTGAGGTCTCAGTCTTTACTCTTCTAAATCACATAAGGAATTCTCTAAACTCAGGGATTTGGCACGAATAATCCATAAACACACTTAGGTTTATATGGTCAAAGTAACAGCAAGCTCCTGCTCCAAAAAGGGGCCTTTGAACAACTCAGCTATGAATCACACTGGCACACACTTCAATAAATTCCCGGTCAGAGCTTCACATGGGAGATGGTCTTCAAGGCCTTCTGCCAAAGCCACCCCATCTCCTGGGCACAAGAGCTGTGTATTTTGGCCTGTACTATCAAATTTGATTTTAATGTCATTAAGATAATTTAGGAATTTTTTTTTTTTTGAGGAAGAACATTTTATTATCCGAGTAATGCCATAAATTTGCAAAACATTCTTTGTTAATACCAAGGTAGAGAAAGATTAAATGTATCACATACCACACAATCAAGAACTATTTCTATACTGACCTCAATGGAAAAAAACTAAAACACAAATGATTTTTTTTCATTTTGTTTTTCCAAAAAGAAAGCAGTAAATGGACAAGAAAAAAAAAAATCTGTCATTATTTTCTAGGTCCACCCAGAGATGAAATTATTATCTGACTTGGTAAAGCAAATGAGTGAAACTGTTTTGGGCTATTTCTTCAGTCCTCTGGAATGCTCTTTTGTCCTCCTGTCAACCCTCCCCTATCTCTGGCTCTGTTTACCCACCACAAGCAAATTAAAAAAAAAAAAAAAAAAAAAAAAGAAGCCAATTCCAGTTTCTGCTTCTCTCTAATCTTGACAGGATTGGTTTTAGATCTCTGTCACATTCCAAAGACAAACAGAAAAAACAAAATACATTCCTGCTCCTTAAAAAGAACAGGGCAGGCTCTGGACCATGTTTGAAGCCTGAAGGAGCTCTTTTATCCACTGTCAATAAGAACAGTGCATACCTGTTTTCACTAAAACTTCCTATAAGATCTGAAGGCTAAAAGGTGAATATTGAAGTTTGCAGTAAGGCAAAAAAACAGTTAAATAGTTAGGCCACTGCCTAGAGGCCTAGGGAGATTTTGCATTGCATTGTGCTAATCATTAAGGACAAAGACAGTAAATAATTGTTAATCTCCTCTATTTATAGAGGAAAGACAGCTATTCCTTTAAAGATTAGCTTTCCAAAAGAAAACTAAAATAATCTCTGCAGAACAAGTAGATGGATTAAACTCATTTCTTTTGTAGCTTAGTGACATATTCATACTTGCGTAACTACTGAAAAATCAGGCATATTGGGTGATTTGACTCCATTGGCATGTAAAACACGGAAATTTCCTTTTAATATCTAATAAAATATCAATTAATATCAATTTTTCAAAACTCCTAGGAGCTTAACAAGATTTCAATGAAGTGACCTTATAGGTCCTTACACAAAATTTCTCTCCACCTTACATTGTGCAAACAAATAATTCCCAGTCCCTCAAGGCTGTGGCACATTTCAGAGGCCAGCACAGCCTTCCTGCCCCAAGCTGCCGGTGGCCTCCACAAGATGGTGTTCCCTGAGAATCTTCCAGCTTTATCTATTTGCCAAGTTAAATCAAGAGGGAAATCAATAAACTTCACTGCAAAAGAAGTTAAGGTTCAGTCATATGAATATGGTTTAGTGGCAATAACCAAACCTATTAACATATCAGAAAAAAAAAGCACCATATGTAAATTCCCTGATCTTAAGGGACAACTAATGGATTACATTCCAGCATGTAAAGATGCAAGATTTGTATTTCCCTCTGGAGGTATTCCAAAATCCTATTACTAAGCCACATCTCCACAGAGACGAGGGGGTTTGTTTTAATTTTTTTAATCAAACCTCCTTTTAATCAGCCAGAACAAAATGTTTTCATGCAAACAACAACAACAACAACGAATTCAGTGCAAAACCAACAGAGTCCTGCTGGAACAGGGGAACTTGGAAGAGAAAATGAAGACGAAATGAAAATGCAGGAAACAAAGATGTGTACTCTGAGTGCATTTATTACACAGATGCATACAGGGACAGCATGCTCCCAAAGGAAATCATTAGAAAGTTGACTTTTAAAAAGTTAGACCAGGAGACTGAATTCAGTCTTTTGGGCTGATCCAAACTTCAGTGACTGGGTTTTGCTGGTAACTCAGGTAGGGTTTTAACTATGGCTCCAGATCCATTTCATATCCTCTTTTAGGGGCATTTTCTGTTCAGCTACAGATATTTGAGGCCTGTGGAGGGGAACCTAAATATGCAGATATGCACCTGTCTGCAGAATTCATCTGGCACTGGCTGCTGCCCAGATCCACTGCTGTCTTCCCTGTGCAAGCCCTTACAGACTCCTGGGTCAATTCAGGTGTATGAGAGAAAGCTAATCTTTAACATTCACTAAGGTCACAAATAATTTCTATTGTCACATTCAAGAATTCAAGCCCCATTTTTAAATACTTCATAACCTCCACAATGCTTCTCTGACACTGTTTGGCACCTGGTTTATGAACAAGGACGTGTCTTTGTACTCATCTCAAGTAGAGCCCTGTATGTAGAATTTCACAAATACAAACAGCTTTACCACAATGTCACCAGCCCTCTAAAGATGTTTCACACTGACCCTGCTTGCCATTAAACACCATTCCACCTCTGAATTCTAGACAGCTTTGGTATAAAGGAGGAAGAGAGTCAAGCTCAAGAAGGAAAGTGCCACAGTTTCAGCACCGAGTGAATAATCCCCATATGCAATACATCTCTTTGTAATTTACGCTCATGGCACCACAGTCCTTAACAGCAACTCCAATTCTGCTTCTTAAAATTAGAAATCTATTTTCAAGTCACTGAAAAAAACCCCTGGAACCTCAATGCTGAGCAGTTCTTTCAGTACCACAATGCCCTACAGCTCTCCAAAGTTAGCAGAACTCTCTAACATTATTTTGTAACATGACAGAAAATAGAGGCTGCTAGCTGAGATTCAGAGATGTGCATTCACGGAAGAATATATAACAGGAGTGAGAAAAGCATGCAAGCATTTTAGTCAAAAGCCTTTTCTGGTACACATTCAGAACAACCTGGAAATGCAATGCTTTACACTAACTTTTAAAGGAATCAGCACTTCTTTTATGAGAACATTTGTCTTAGGGTGAACATCAACTGACCAATACAGCACCAATATAGAACATATTTTACTCTACCAATCATATATTAAGAAGAGCATCAGTGTTTTATATTTAATACCCATTGCAACCAATTAGTACTGCCATTCCCTGATGTTCACTCCCTTAAATTGCCGTGGCAGTAAATTCTACGGTTATAAATGAGAAGCTGCAAATTGATTTGCATGTAATAACTACCAGTAAACCTTTCTTACCACTTTCAATTTATCCCATCTGCTACCAGAGTGGAAGTTTAGGATCTATTATTCCCAGAAGGGGACTTACCCAGCTGGACATCTATAACAGCTGGCTGGTTCTCCATGGGGAACAATGGCTTTGGAGGTTTGTCTGTGAGTAAAGCTAGAAAAGAAAATGAGAAAATGTAATGGAAAAATTGAGACCAATGACTGCAAAAGAAAAGCTCTGTCATGTAAGCAATCAAATGTTTGTATACTTGATGGCATGTAAACATTTATTACATAGTACAGCTGTTACACAGCCAATGTGTCACCACCTACCTTGTGGCCGTGATTCAACAGAAATGACCAGTTTCAAGAATTACATTTTAGCACAAAGCAGCAAAACAAACTCTATTTCTCACTTTTAGCTTACATGTAATAAGTAACACAAGCAGTTTAGATCCTCACATTGCAAAGTTAACAGAATGAATTTGAAGTGCCAGACAAATCTATTTCAGTGTTGTGACCAGTCCCAACATGTCTTTATGCCTGTCCAAAACAAAACATAGAAAATTGCACATAATTGTGCTTGAAGGACCCCAGCAGCTCCACAGTAGCTTAGACTCCCACCCCAACAGGTGGGGTACCCAGGCCCTCTCCTCAAAGCCTTACTGGGGAGCCTGCCTCCTACTGTGCAGAAATCTCTCCATCTGAGAGCAGGAAACAATAGCCCAGCCTTTCCTGCCAGGGGACTGCTCCAGCAAGCAGATAATAATACAACTATTGAAAAGCATAGCTGCAGGCACAGGCTTCACACCCCTGTTTGAAAACTCAGGGCCAGACCGTGCAAATAGGTTTTGTAAACTTAGCTTAGCTTGAAATAAACGACTGTGTATTCCTGTAAATGGGGAAGAATGTTTTTAATACAGTACAGCATCTTGCACCACATCAAATTAAACATTTAAAAATTACCTTCAAAGTTTTCCTGTTAAAACTCACCATGTGAAATTATTTGACCAGAGATTGTAAAATAAACAACAATTGTCAGCCTACAAACCAATTTTACACCCACAACGGCCTCAGAGTTTCAGTTTCTTGTGTAGTTATAACAAGTTTTTTTTTTCTTTAGCCTTTTCTTCATTTTTCAGGCTTTTCTTGCTACCTTTATGCTTTTCTTATATTATTATTTTTATTTTCTAGAAGTAAATTGTACTCTCTTCGTGCAGAAAAGTTGCTGGAGCACCTTCATCCATGCTGTGCCACTGTGCTCAAGCTTTCCTTACTTCATATTCTCTTCATATCCCATTTCCACCTACACCCTTTCTAACCCAGTCTGACCAGGGCTTCCCCGTTTCCCTCAGCTTTACTTGCAACATTTGGAAGTTTTCTAACTGTGCTCCTGCATGTCACATTTTAAATGGTTACAGTCTGCCATGTTCTTCTTGGAGAGTAATCACCATAATGAACTGGCAGCCTGTCAGAGCTCTTTCCATAGGAACTGAAATGGCCCAAAGGGATTTTGAGATGAGAAGGCAACAAACTGCTGGCTCTTCAATGTCAGATGTGTTTACTAAAAACAAAAGCTAATCTTATTTTAGAGGTCAGACATCAGATGACTTATTCACCTAATGAAATTCCCTTTTGGTCCTTAAACAGAAAGGCATTACAAGATATTTACAAGGGGCTCCAGACTTATATGATCTCTGTACTTGACAGAAGTCTAAAAACAACATTTATTCAAATTCCTATTCCTCTACAAGAAGTTTCTTTAATTCTAGGAACAGTTTATAGAAATGGGGCACTGATTTGCAGCCTTGCTCAAGGAAAAGAAGAACAAAAAGTTAGTGCTGTTACATGTATTTAATAAAGCTAACAGTATAAACTCTTACTTGACCTCTCACAAAGTTACATGAAATTAAAACAATTAAATGTACTGCAAATATTCTTCCTATTATCAAAGGGGCAGTAATTCTGCTATGAAACAGAATCCACCTCATGAACTGTCAAGGGAAGAGCTGTGATACAGCTGTCTACACTTTCATTTTTCCCTTCCAAATGCCACGGAATGTGGCATGTCCCCAGGCTGCTCTGAGCAGCAGCACTTACATGGGGAAGCCACTAGATCAAGGATGACATCAGCTTCCCAAGGCAGCAATTCCTGTGGCCACCTAGACAGACCCTTTGGAAGGGTCTGGTCTGACCATGCAGCACCCTAAGGGGTTGCTTTGCCTTTCCTCATCATTCTAGGATTTCATCCAGTGACCAGGCTGGGACTGCCTGGGCTGGATTTGTTTATGGAAGATACAGAACTGAGACTGAGGGGAGGCTTCTGTACCTTGTCCCAGGAGAACAGAACTCACTACCTGGGGCATGGCTGGAAGTCATAGGTGTTGGATGACAAGCTGGAAAGACATTTCTTTACCCAGAGGCACCTGGCAATGCATGTGCCTCCCAAGAGACTGGTGAACATGGCCAGAGGCTGTTTAGCAGCCAGACTGCTCAGGAACTGTCTAAAGTGCTGCTTCCTCCTGTGCTTATATTCACCTCATTCAAAAATAACACAAACTTGAGGATAATAATCACATTGCTGTGATTTCAACACTTGTCACTCCATTTGTCCATAAGAGTTTTAAAGAGACAGTGTTGTACAGATCAATACTCTGATGTGATCCTCTGCAGCTGGTCATACAGGTGCATTTTCCTTCCCAGCATACATGATGTTTTTATTGTCTCTTTGTTATAGTCACAAGGAGTATGCTGTCACACCAGAAAAGCTGCAGAGAAGCAGAGAAGAGACCTGTAAAAGATTTGGTCTCTCCAGTGATCACTGTTAGTTACACAGTAATCTCTGTCAGATAAAGCAGAGCATGATGTGCTGCACAGGTCAATGTTTAGCTACTCACAGGACCAACTAAAGAAGAAAACTGCCTGAAAGGAGTGGCTCTTGCTTTTAAGTGCCAATGAAGCCTCAGAGCCTGGAGGCTCATTTTTTCCCCCACCACAGCCCTACTGCTTCAAAAATCTGTCATTCCATATTCAGACACACTAATGAGTTCTCTTGAAAAAGTAGAAAGCAGTTGAAAACAAACAGCCTTAGGATATCTTTACATAGGGAAAAGCAGTGATAACCAGCTAGAAAAACCATCAGGCTTCTCAGTAAGCCCCAGTTCCTTCACAGTTTGTTATTTGACACAGCTCTATTTCCCCACACTATTTCCTACCTTCCCTCTGCGGCAGCTTCACAGCCCCCACCCCACTCCAGTCAGACTTTGACAGCATCCACAGTGACAGACAGGGAGCCCAAACTGTTGCTATGATGAACTCAAGTCTCTTACTGTGTATTTTGAGTGGCTCAGCTGAACACAACTTCTGAATTGAATGCAGATTCCCTTCCCCTGTGCCATGCAAAAGGGCATGCCCCAAGCCAGAGAGACCCGGAAGGGCCTCTTTCTTGTGTATGGGCCACTCAGCACAGCTGGAGTGTTTTCCAGACCAGATAACTCTTAGAAGGGAGCTAAAATGTTAACTCCCATGTGGCTAGGAACTGTCAAATGCTGGGGAACAGCTTTCTTCTTCCTAGTGGTGGATAATGACTTCTCTCTTCTTGAGATAAGTACATTTGCTGTTCTGTAATTTTGCTATTGATGTACCTCCTGGACATTTGCTCATGTAATTTGCAATGATGAAATGAAAAATTATCTAAACATGAGACAAAATGCAGGGAATCTAACAAAATTGTTTGAAAGCTTCTATGAGACAATTGCATGCCAACCTACTTCCTTCAATCAGAAGATCTGGCATTTTCCCACCATTAATTAACACAGTGCCTCTAGTATCATTCAATCAAGAATCTGGCTAACCTTTTGACAGCAGAACAGATCTGTTTCAATAGCATCCTCTGGGGCAAATAACTGCATGCCAAATCCTTAATCTGAAACTAGCCCATACCCAAAGTTAAGCTTTTGTTCACTCCCAGTTCAAATACATATGCTTCCAGACATGGCTTAGATCTACTTTGGCAAAGACAAACCTTGGCAGTGATACTGCAACTTGCACACCACAGATTACAATGGAACTAACTGCATACAAAGCTCTCAATCAATATATTAACCAGAGGGCATATGTTGCTATGAGAAGCTCAGCATTTTACCTTTTAAAAAGATATGTACCTAACTCCTTTTGTCTCACCTGAAATCCCAGCTTGTGCCAAGAGGTTTCTCAGAGGCTGGCAGCCAAATGCTTCAGGCCTGACCTGGTACTGCTTTATCTTTCATGTCTCTGCTTACAATGAAGCAAATGTGAGAGCCAGTTGTGCAGATGTAAATGGAAATGTGACTGCTGTAGTTTGGCTGGCAGGGAATGAACTGTTCACTTGAAGGGTTAAAAGCTTGTTTAAAAAGCCAAGGGTTCTCACTTGGACTTTGTGGACTGAATCTCTAACACACTATCATCAGCAAGTCCTGCTACCAGATAAGAATCATTGCTTTTCTTTTTCTTGGCACAGTAGAAAATTACCACACAAGGTGAAAAGGAGTAGGAAATCACATGAAGCAACTCATTCATAAAAATGCACTTTTGTGAGGCTGTGTTTATACAGGGACCCTCTTTCCTGATTAGCTCTATTGTAGTGTGCTCCGCCAGTCAGTCAAAACACACTTCTCCATCAGTTGCCAATTGTGTTATTTCCTTCCTCTCAGTTTAAGCTGACAAAATGATTGCACCTCCATTTGTTGTTTGCTCTAACAGAAATAAAGCCACTGCAATGAGATGTTGTCTAAGGATAAATATCTCCATCTTTGAAAATAAACACTGAATGCTTATTCTCAAAAAACTCCAACTTAGTAAATGCAGAACTTGTGTGGAAGTCAGGAGTCATTAGCTAGTGACAAAGAGTTTTTTCTATTTATTAACCATTCAAGCAGGAAATGCTTCTTTTGGGAAAATGCTGTGGAATGATTCAGCAGCTAGATGCCTCCCCCTCGGCCACTACTACCATGAACACCACTTTTTGAAAACCCTACCTAGGATCAAGAGTGCCTTAATGCACTGTTAGGACTGACTCTGGGGGACATTTTCTGCAAAAAGGGGTTTAGCATTTTTATATTAGCAGTAAATAATTGGAGTTTATCACATGAATTCTTTTTATGACATAGAAAGAAGGAGAACACAATCACAGCTTTCAGCAAGATGCTGTGTCCATGTTGAAATGCAGCTCACAGGGGAAATGAAGCGCTCAAATGATCTTGGTTTGTTACTGGTGGTTTTGATTTTAACCCATTAAGTCCTCAATGACTCAGAACAGACCCATGTTTGACAGGTCATGCCACTGGCACCAAGGGGAAGCTGGCCATGACTGCAGCTCCCCTGACTTTGAGAGCAGTGAAAATCCTGCACAACTGGCTGTGCCTGTCCTGTTCTTACCCAGCTGCTCCAGCAGTTTCTGCTGCAGGCTTGACCATGGTGACTATTTAGAACTACTAGGAGCAGCTATCATTCCACAGGCAAGATCACTTCTGAATCAAGTCTTGCTGCCAGTCTCCTCACCTGTCTCCATCTACTGCACATGGAATGCTATGAGAGTGCACACAGAGAGCCAAATGGCTCTGGAGAGAAGGTATTAAATGAACTCTGCTGCATTCATGAACATGTTAAGAGAAGTAGAGATTAACTAGATTTTTGGTTTGGGATCTTCTATTTTTCAGGTTTGTGCTGGACCTTCTTCCACCTTCTCACAAGGCAATTAAGTAACATAGGGTTGTAGAAAAGAAACTGGTGAGATTGGTGGAATTTATGCAATAGAGTACGGCTCAGGACTCTGGTGGAGTAGAAACAATAGCACAGATTGCACATTACTGAAGCACAGATGGCAAAATCCCACAAGGTGCCTATCACAAAGTAATTACAACAGGGCTGAACACTTAACATGACTGCAATATACATGTTAAATGCCCATGGCATTGACTGTTAGCATCTCCTGATGTGAAACATTCAGTGACACTGATGGCAGGGGTTACCATTGGTGCTGTCACTAGAGTCATTGCAAGGTGGGTGCTGGAAAGTAGAAGAATTCTGTGCTAGCAGGGCTTTCACTGTGTGATGTTATCAAGCTTTCTTACTCCTACACTTGCCAACACACCTTTCCTTTCACTGCATTTCTAAATTTCACAGATTGTGTTAGATTATGCAAAGTTCTTTCCCAGCCAAAATGATTCCTGTGATCATTTTATTCCTTTCCTAAATGTGGATCATGCAGCTTGCTTTTAAGAATCAAGCATGAGTTTCCTCTGAAGTAGAAAAAAAGTGTAATAAGTTCTTACTAAATGTAAATTACATTTTCCTTCAATGTAATTCATGAAAATCTCAAATGGAGTGTGCTTTATTTAATGAACAGAGTGTATTTAGCACAAAGGACACAATTTCATCTGCACTCAAAATGTTTCTCTTGGACTCTGGGCAGAAATAAGATGCTTGAAATTACCCTCTATTTCAAGGAGATCTGCAAGGAACATTTTATGACATTTTATGGTTTGGCTTTTTAAATTCTTTTTTCTTTCTGTCTTATAAAAAAGTAAAGAACTGGTGACAGATGAAGCCAGGTCCCTTCATCCATCTTAAAGGAACAGCTGGACTCTGCATGCAAATGAAAGCTATCATTCTTGTCAACCTGAAGCCAGGCTACCAAAAGCCTGAAGTCCACAACCCATTAATATTCCATGATCAATTTGACCACTTGTGCACAGTGAGGTACTGCACCACAGCACAACCCCAGACACATGAATTACCACAGAGAGGATTTTATGCACTTTTTTAACAAAACTCAAAGCAATACATTATTCTCCAGAGCTAAAAAAACTTGTATTAGGTACAGATAGTGTATCAGTACAGAATTATTGTGGGCAATGAATATCGAATGAACTACATCTTAAGCACCTATAGTAACATCTGTAGGCAAAACAATGAGTGCTCTTTTTGAGGAAAAGCCATCTCCAAGTTCAGCAGCAGCTTCCAGCCAGTGCCCACCACAAACTGCTGAAGGAAGAGCCAGTGCCATTTTGCCACCTCTTTGCTGTTTCAGCCAACCTCATGGCTCACCTGTGCCCTGAGACAGCCCAGATCAAACCCTCGCTGCAGAACAAACAACCCTGGGCAGCTGTTCAAAGAAAAGGACAGAACTACTGAAGAATGACATTAAAAATGCTTTTCACTTAAGTCTCAAAGGCAGTAGCAACCATTTAAAACTTGTATTTTTGGACAATTTTAGATGTTGCACAGTGTGACAGCTCAAGCAGCTTTGATGTTCAGCAGGGTCCTTATGATTGCAAAGCTGCCATACCAAAAACAATTTTTAGATGGAATTTTAACTATAGGTCTTTTAGATTAATTATGTTCACAAGTAAGAAACATGAAACTTCACTTAAGTCACCTCTTGCCAATTGATTTTGCTCTGTTGGGGACTAATGAGAAGGTTTCACCTGCCCTATCCAGTCTATTAATTCTGATGCATTCTTTGGATTAGCACCCTGGCTTCCTAAGCTTGATGAAAAATGTTACTTTACTTGACAAGGAAAACCTTTTCAAAAAATATTTATGCAATATTTATGTAGGTTCTTTGCCTCTAATTTGCCTTCAAAAGCTGCAAAATATATTCTACCAGGTTTGTCTGTTATATTTTCAGTTTTTCCACTGAAGAAGTTTTGAATTGTATACTCACCAAGTACATTGAGCATCATTAAGAAAAATATTGGGGCGAATCATGTCATTAATGGTTGGATGAGCAGGAAAATGAATAAAAGCAGGCATAATATAGGCACATAAGGAACTCATAGATACACTTGCTATTGTTTATCCTGCCTCATGACCAAAGATCAAGAAAATGTAAATCTTCTGATGAAAGAAAATGCTTTAAGAAATGAAGGAGATAGTTATCCCAGGAAATTTGTCTTCTTATTTGAGGAAAAGGATTTAAAAGAATGAACAAAAAAAGTAGCATCCATAGAAATCTCTGGCGGGACGACCCATTTTCAGAGTCAGCTCTGCTGCCTTTTACCACTTACATCAGAGTTTCTAGCAGCTGATGGGAAGCAGAATAACCCCTGGTGATCAGCCTGGGACCTGAACCTTTCAGTATCAACTACTATCAAACAATGGAAAGTGTCTCTGATGCAAGAATACAATTTCTTTTTCACAAAAATACACCAAACATGTGCAAAGCACTGCATCAGGTTTGCAGAGGGCAAGTATTCAACAGCAAATGTGATATTTTAAGACTACCATATTACTTGAAAATGTTTACTGGTCAGTGGGGATGCAAAGAATTGCAGGCAAACCTCCAAGAGGAACGTGACTAAGGGCTGCACAGGGATCCATTCATTAAAAAGTCTGAGGATTTGCATTCCAGTGCCCACTGGGGCATCTCTGGACAGCCCCATTAACCAGCCCAGCGAGTGACACCCAGCACAGCTGAGAGGAACAAATGAACTGCCCAGTGAAACTGTTCAAAGACCTCAAGGCAATGCTAAAAGCAATGGAAAGCAGTGAAGTCAAAGCCAAAAAAAGGTCATTGGGACTTTACTTGTTTTGAATCAATGTGACCATTGTGAAGCAGGTTGTCAAAACACAGCAGACATTTTTATCAGAGGAGTATAAAATAAACTTGTCAGTGAGTGAGCCATGGATTGCACCTGTCTCACAGGTCAATTTGAGCACATATATACTGTATGAAGCAGAAACTGCAGAGAGGCCTAGCTTCCAAATCCTCTGAAATGTGAGATTAAACAGTCCCACAGGCACTTCAAATGGCTGCAGATAAGGATTTAATCCTTCAGTATATTTCCTCCATCCTTTATTAAAAGATGAAGATAATCTTTAAATCAAGAGAAAAATAGAAAAAAAATGAAAGAGCCAAAAATCATCAAGTGGAAAAAGAGGAGAGCAACCAATTCTATTTTTATTAACAAATCCTCTCAGCCAAGGCTTATACACCCAAAGTTGCAGGAAGGGGAAGCTGCTCCCCCAGCCTCAGTGAAAAAGGCAGTACAAGCTCCCCATGAGGGGGCATGGGCACGGCACTAAAGGGCTGCCCCAATACCCAGATACTCCACCTGCCTCTGAACCACTTGCACACAAACACATTCCTGAGAGGGGTTTTCTATCCTCCTGTCACGGCCACCAAGCTCCAGGACAGACATCAGCACTGCTCCTGTCCCACAGCCACCGGGACAGTGTTGGTGAAGCAGCCCAAAACAGAGATCACTTTCCTCAGCTTCTACATTGCTCTGGTGCTCTCAGAGGAACAGTCCTTACCCATCTTTTAGGTTTTCTGCTGCTTTTTTTCCCAGCAGACAGATAAGAGTTTTGCACCAGGAATGTAATTTCTGAGAAATTTCTCATGAAAATTGTGTCAGCTTCTTGTAAGGAACCTGCTTGACTCTTCATTCTCCTGTTCAAAGTGTCTTCTGTTTGTCATGTGTTGAAGCAATTTAAGATTTTGCTTTGACATTTTCAACAAGAGAACAAGACGATTCAGTCTGCTCTGGGTAGTAACTGCCATTACATTTAAAATACATCATTCAATTGAAACTCAACATACTATTTTGACTGCCATTTTATATCTTCTGTGTGATTATGTAGTGTTACTGCCCCAGCTCATGGAACAATTTTAAAGCAATAAAGACATTTAAAGAAGACTCCCTCAATTTTCCAGTCAGGTCACTCTGAAACTTCTATTTCTTTCTGAAACAGCATTCTCACACAGCATTTGTCAGACATGCCTCCATGACAGGAGTTTTGTGAATTTTGGATTTTGTTGCAATGTAAAATAAAAGAAAAATCCGAGGATTAAAAAACCCAAAAAATCCACAACATTCCTTCCAAAAAAACCTATACATTTCTTACCATACTTCAGTCCCTAAGGATGGGAAGGCTGGTGGATGGAGAGGCTGGCTGAGCACAAATTCAGCAGTGGCAGGGCAGGAAACAGTAAAGGCTGAATGACTTATCATGTTCTTCATACACTGAGTGTCATAACCTACCCAGGCACGTGTAATTGTTTTACCTACCACCTAGCCCCAATTGAATTTTTTTTCCCACTTTGGTGTCTGCTCTAAGGTGCATTACCCACCACATTCAGTTCTCTCTAATCAACACATACTTGCCCATCAACTCCTTCTGATGCACAGCAGCTATCAAACACCTTTTTATTTATTACAGGTAAAGAGATTGTCTAGTTCAGTAAGTGTTTTACTTCAATTCAAGGTCTGTTTTCCAGCAATGTAAGGCAGGGGCTTAAACTGAAAGACATGAGATGCATAGCTAAAGAGGATGACAGTTTTTCAGGAGGTGAACAATATCTGGATTAATAATTACAGAACAAACTATTTTAAGAGGGCATTATGGAGATAATCTAAATACAGGATTAGAGATGGGAAATATTAGCACTTTGTCTCACAGATTTCAATTAGTAAATAAAGAAAGTCTTTGTGTCTCAGCACACTTTTACTATGGCACTATATAAGGATCTATCACTTATATACTAACTGCATGATATCAATGTTTTTAAGAGAACCAGTCGTTTGAATACAGAAAGGAAAAGTTGGTGGTTGTTTGTTTAGTTGTTGTGTTGGGGTTTTTTAATTAGTAAAAGCATCATGGCATCGTAAAAGGGCTGGATCACAAAAGCAAAAGCACAGTGCAGCAGCCCTGTAAGACACTCTTTTAGGGCAGAATGTCTGTCCTAATCTGTAATTACTCTCAAATTGTGTCTAAAGACTATCTTTTGTACCATGCTTTTGTTGTCTGTTGCCCACCCCGCAATGGGTCCCCATCCACGCATTACTGATATCACAACCACAGGGAACATTCAAATGCAACTGCAGGATTGGGCTGCACTTCAGCAAATACGCCAGAGCAAGCCAGAGACCTCTCCCCGCCCTTGGTATTATTTTGCAATGATGTGCTGCCTTACCAAGGTGCTGTAAAGGGATCTAATATACTGTACTGTGCCATAAATTGGCAATTTTGCCTGAACACATTGTAGCACTATTTTTTAACTGCTGCAGAGCTGACATTTGGGGAATTCTGAGTTGTTGCTGGAATGCTGCTTTTCTTCTTCTGCATACTCCCAAGTTAGTATATCTCTTTCTACTGGCAAATAAGCACCTTTCTGTTCTCTTAGTCTCAACTGAAGCTGCTTAAAATAGTTGAGGTATCATTAACACCATACACTGATATTAAAAGAAGCAGAAAACTGTAGCACACTTTCATATCAAAGCAATGGACCCTTAAGCTTTTGCATCTATGAATGATGAGCAACATTACTTCAAATGACATCTTTTGTCAGAGTTGCTTGAGCTAAAGACAGAGTGAATCCATTTGTATAAATTGTGGCTTTGCTGCTGAAAGATTGCAAAAATATATGTTGCTATCCTTAAGTCTCAAACCATTAATATCGCTAAAATATGCCATCTTTTCCCAGGAAGAACTAGCAAGTCCTTAAAACACTATCATCAATCATGACTAATTCACTAAATACACAATTCCAACAGCAACAGAAGAAGAACACACAGTATAGGGTCTCATCTGTCACTACATCAACATCAAACACCTCTGTCTTTCAATGGAAACTGCAAGTCAAGATTTCCCAGGTCTGTGATATAGGTGGTTGGTAACTGAATTGCTGTTCCACTTGGATTAGTCCTTTGCTTTTTTTCCATTTGATAGATCCGAAGTTGCTATTTTTTCTTTGAAAAAGAAAACTAACATTAATTTCACCCCTCAAAAAATATTTGTCTGGATTCTATAGTTTAGTGTCATAGTTTAACCCCAGCTGGCAACTCACACCCACATTGTCACTTGCTTACTCCTCCCATGCTGGGACTGGGGAGAGGATCAGAAGAGTAAAAGTAAGGAAACTCATGGTTGAGATAAAGACAATTTCATACATTAAGCAAGAACAAGAAAATTAAACCAGAAAACAAGAAAATCAAAAGAAGGAACTCATTCCTTGGGCAGGCAGGTTCAAACCTAAACCTAAATTCACTGATTTATTATAATTACACAGATTTTATACTGTCAGGATGTCCACAATCATTACAAGGTGGAGGCCAGGAGTCCAGTGTACTGTACAAGAAGCTGCTGCCCATGGGCGCTATCTTGTTTGACTCAGATCATTGCCTTATCAGTTGTATTCTTAAGCTGTTAGGTCATGGTTTGGAGCAATAAGCATTTCACTATGCAAGACTGAAGGTCACACTAAGGAAAAGGAACACTAATGGGGTGAAAATGAGTATCATGAGGACAATAAATCATACTTGGAATCCTATTTAATTGATCATTTTGTAGCTGACCTTGCTTCCACAGAAGTCAATGGCAAAGCTTCCATTTCTGTGGATATGAACAGGATTGGGTGCTTTAAAGTACAGTGTGTTTTATGAACGTTGAAGGTAGCATATTTTACCCTAGAATTTTCTTTATTACTTCTCAATACAAAACTTCACCAAGAAAACTAAATTGCTATATAAAAGCATCCCATAATACAGTACATTAACTTAACACATGATAAATTTTCCTGCTAGTAGTATTAGGTGTTGTCACTTTTAATACACAGATATCTAACAGAGTATTTCCTCCCCCCATCTTCCTTGCCAGTATTTTCCTCTCAGATTTTACAAACATGCCTATTCTAAAACACCATCTCTCCACCTTTGGCAGTCTGATATTTCCTTTAATAATAAGTGAACTCCTCTGAGGCAACGGGAGCTTTACCTGAGAGCCCAGTTCCCAGCAGCACAACACCCACAGCTCTGTGAGGACTTAGCAAGACTATTTATGCTTACTTGGAATGGAAATGAACAACAAGGATTATTCTGCAGCCATATCTTTTAGGGTAAAGAACCTGACTTAACCTAGTCTGATGTGAGCCATGAGAGAAGCAGCAGCTCGGGATCAGGAGTCTCTGTGCTCATCTTGACACCGTGGCTGTGGTTCTTCTCTGTGACTGAGCTGAGCTGGCCAGGGCGGGCAAACTGGCTTGGAAGGAGCTTTGGCTGCATCTGAGGAAACGTGTTTATTCTCTTTTCTTTCATTCTAATCTTAACTCAAGAGATGCCTCTTTTGTACACTGATTGCTTTTAGTCACAACGAACAGGCTTTGATGAAGAGTTTTCACAGAAGCACAGGTTTCTCCCTGGTGCTCACCTCTGCTTTCTCAACATATTTGAAAAAATCTAGATCAGAACAAGCATCCACCAGGAAATGCTCAAAAATGTGTAGATTTGCACTATGGTGAGAGGAAACAGAACCACAGAGTGTGCTCCTTCCATCCTTCTAATGGCACAAGCCCTGTTCCTCCTTCCTTCCATTACCCTGTGTCTCTCAGGACAATGATTTACCAACATCACAAACTGAAATGTCTGCTTTGGGAAAGAAGCATGAGGGATCCTAGCTGGGAAAAGGAGAGGCAGTATAGTACCAGTACAAGCCACAGGCATATGGATGTGGGGATGGAGCCCTTCCTTGAGGGACTTTGTACAGGAACAGAGCCATTAGATGTGGGCTGTGACAATGTGCCCTGATGGGAACAAGCTCTCTGCCCCAAGTGAAGCAGTGCTTTACTCAGACCTTACATAGAGTCTGGTCTCATCTTAACTGATGTGTTTTGGACTGCTGAAGGGGAAGAATAGCCTTTAAAAGCAGGCAAAATCCCTCAGACTGGGGAACTTTCCAATCTGAGTCCCTCTGGTGAAGTAAATTTCATCTGGAGAGATTTCCTTCGAGAGATGATGCCACAGTCTCATGTGAGCACCCTCAGGGCAAGCAGATTTGGGCTGATTATTGTCATGCTGCTATTTATCAAGATCCTTTATGGTTTTTGTCCCCTGACTTTCTGTGGTCTAAATGCTGGCACAGCAGCCTGTCACTGAGGAGAGTAAATTTGGCACCTGAGTTCCAAGTTCCTAAATTTTGGGAGCAATAGTTTGGCAGTAAGGTATCCAATTCTTTGTGTTCTTTTTTGCTGGTACTCTTGGTAAGCACATTTTTTAATTCATAACTTTTATTATAAGTTTTGGAAATATTACATCTTTTCCCAAATGTCACATATGTCAGGTAATAATTCATTTGTTTTCACTTCTACATATTATTTATTCTTTTTCAAATATGACAGTGAGAAGAAGGAGACTAGGAGACTCCAATTATATTTTCACACAGTTTGAACACTGAGAACTTCTCAAATGTACAAGATAGGAGCCCTATTAATTTTTTCAGACAAATGGTTTATGAAGGAAAATAAGTGTGTTATTGGTTGCCTGAAACTGTTTGTACACTAATATCAAATTCAGTTTCAGGTAACAAAATAAACAAAAACAAGAGAAAAAACAAACAAACAAAAAAAATAAAACCCAACAAAAAGGAAGAGAAATATGTCCGTAAATAGAAACCCCTTGGTCTGACATTTCTACTATACAAAACATACTTATGTATTTTTCTTCAGAAAATTAAGACAATGTCTTTGAGGGTTATTTAACTTTCTCCAAGCTAAAACAAATGTGCTGCGCAGGTTTCATTAAAAAAAGCAAAAACCAAAATATTACTTTTTTCCTCCAAAATATTATATTTAACTACTATACTGAGAAAATTGCCATACAGCATTGAGCAATGGCTTGTCTTCCCTTTCCAAGGCTTTAAACTCTGTGCAGCTGACTTTCTTCATAATCTCCCAAATGTGTCCTTTTATACCTTGCCATTAATTTGATTAATCTGCGTGTAGGATTTCAGGATATTGAATTTCCCCTGGTTTTGCATAATTTCATATGATGCTTTCGTTATTTCATTAAGCAACTAAATTGACTGCAATGGCTCTTACATTTTCAAGTTTCAGATTCAGGCACATAAAACTTCCTAATTTAAACACATTTAAAGTTCTGAGAGCTTCTTTCACCGCTGCAGAGCTAGAGCCTTAACTATTGCCTCTTTCTCTTTTAATAAACCTTTCACTCATCCACATGTACAACCTGCTTTATACCAATACTTAAGGTAAAGGGGTGACCTTCTGCTCTACCCTGTGTTAAATCTATGGCCAGAAAAGCAGGAGTAAAGACAACTACAGAAGTGTTTTGAAAATAAAATGAAGAGAAGCACTTCCTGTTTCTGCTGAGTTCTGCTCCTGAGCACCATGCACAAGGTTGCTCCACAGTGGTACCTGGTCAAATGAAATTACAGCTACAAATCAGGTTTTCTCTGTGTTCTAACCCTACCCAAACCCTAAGCTTATTCTTTGGTTGAGCCTTAGCTCTAAGACCTGCAGCCATTGGAAATGTTTGATGTTTAGCAGGAGCATAAATCAGTTCTCTGCTCTGAAAAGACCTCGCAGGGCTGGATATGCACTTCTATTAATCCCGTGAGACTGCACTTCATTCTCAGGCTCCTCAGTACACACTGCTCGCTTAGCAGGATCTCACCCAAGGCTGAGCCCACCCCTCCAAGTCTCTATAGCATTTTTAATTAAGTGCTACTACACAACTGAAAATTAGCACACTTGCTAGCTATTCAAAAGCCAGTGAAATCAACACATCACTAACTGCTAGGGAAGACTTGCTAAAAGGTTTCCCCAGTGCCAATTATTGCTGCCTCAATGATCACTGATTCTTTGAAAAAATCATTACATATACACAAAGTCAACAGTCTGCAAGCAGAGCAGAGTCACAGCAGCAGCTGGCAAACACCAGTTACTTTGCACTTGCATACTCACAACATTCCTCTTGCATACATGATCCACAATTAAATTCTGCTGCATGCTCTAATTTTGCTTCCTGAATGCAGACAAATCAAACAAGTATAATTTAAGATACAATTAACAGCTTTTCTGTCAAAATTTTGACCCCAAGTATGATGAACTTGAGTGGAATTGAGTGGTTTAAATGGCACTTTTGAGCTATTTTAAATGAAAATGAGTTTTTTATGTGGGAATTTGGGGTACCTGCCTTTGGTTACAGTCCTTGAACAGAACATATTTAAACTCCGCTTCTTGAAATGAGTAATTTTGAGAACTGGACAAAATGCACACAAATTAGGTAAAGATATCACCATTTTTGAAATTATTTTCATTAATATTTAATACAAAATAAAATTTAATAATAGTGATTATTGTCATAGTAATAATTATTATTCTTAAACTCAAACCATTTAACTGCAGCAAGAATGACCTCAAGACTTAATGCATGGTCTTTGTGGCTTTATTCTCCTCATGATTTTTTGCTTAAAAGGATGGAAAAGCAATTTGGAAAATCTACACTCTCTCTGTCCAAACAAAATAGTTTATACAAACCAGAAAATACATTAAATTAACAGCTACTTTCTCCTCTGGCAGAGTGGATAATCTCAGGTACAGTCACCTGTCGCCAGTTGGCCACAAGGTTTTCGGGGTGAAGGAAGAGACGAGATGGGCTCCATGATTAGAAGGCTTGATTTATTAAGTTATGATATATACATCTATTATAACTATACTGAAAAGAAAAAGAAAAGGAGAGTTTCCAGAAGCTGCTAACTACCTAAGAATAGAAAGTAAAGAATGAATAACAAACCTTGCTCTCTCGGACTGTGTCCGAGAGAGCTCAGTTCTCGATTGGCTATTATTTCCAAACACTCAATCTGGGCCAATCCAGAACTGACCTGTTGCATTCCACAGAAGCAGACAATCTATTGTTTACATCTTGTTTCTGGGGCCTCAGCTTCCCAGAAGGAAAAAATCCTAAAGAAAGGATTTTAGTGAAAAGGATGTCTACGACAGTCACCCAGCCTCATTATATTACATATATTACATTATATTACATATATATATTATATATACATATATATAATACATTATATTAATGTAAAGGCAACATCACCAAGCCACACAACTCCAAACCAGGGGAACAGGAAGGGTGGAGTGCCTGACAAAGTATGTTTATCCTCTTATAACTAAATTTAATTTACTGATCCAATGTTCATCTTTTGGTTAGAAATCCTCCTGTATTCGAATTTCTGATTCCTCAGGACAGCAGCTTTGTAGACCTTGCTCTCAATGAAAGAATATAAATAACTCTTGGCACAGCTAAGTCAAGCCCTGATGAGCTGCTGTTCTGACACTTACACTGAAGTGCTCTTGTACAGCAGATGGAGGTTTCTAACACAGCCTCATCAGATACCTGTGTGCTAAATCCAACATTCTCCTCAAACACACCATTATTCCACCAATTTACAAGAAAAATGTAGCTTTCTATCAACTGGTCTTCCAGCCAGCACAGGAAAAAGCCAATCCTCCTCCTACTGTCCCCAAGTAAATGCACATTGCAGGTGCCACTCCTTGCCAGAGCTCAGAGCTGGCACATGCTGATGTTCGTCCTCCCTGTCCAGCCAGGAGAGGCCAGGGGACAGAGACAGCACCATCCCCACCACATGGGCACATTGTGTTCTGTGTGCACCTGTCTGGCATCATTGGTACCTGGTTGCTTGTGTTTTCTCTTGTTGAGCGACAGCCAGTGAGCCCTTCAGTGTGAAAGCACCACACACTGCCAGAAAAGCACCTTCCCAGCACTTCTACCAGACAGAGATTAAATTTTTTCAATTTTAAGCCCTTTCAACAGGCTGTTATGAGTCTCATCCTGCCAAAGACTGCCCTGGCCATGCATCAAGGAACTACTGTGGCTCCACTGGCAGAGCACCATCATGTGCTCTCACCCCTGCAGCCCTGAAGGTGCTCCAGGTTTTTGGGGTACACTCTGTAGCTGTGCCTGGCTTTCCCTCTTGCTGGACACATCACTTTGTGTCTGCTGCTGTTAAAACATTTTCTGGTTTAATATATCCAGCTTGACAACTGATCTGGATAATGCTCTGAATTTTTGATGAAGCAGGGCCTGTTTTGATCAATAGGTGTTTCCTTAGAAAACAGGATCATAAATAAAACAATTTAAAGTTTTAATAATAGAATTAATATGTAATGGAAATCCTAGCAAGGCAGAAACTAAGCTATTATTATAACCATTACTTTATAATCTTTATTGTCTTGGGAACTTTTAATAAATAATTCTTGCCTGTACAACAAATCTGTTGCTTGCCCTTCGATTTTCACATGGCTTAACCTCCACTATTTTGGGAGGGTGTTAGAAAGACCCTGCAGTACCTCTGTAAAGCTGACTGTACATTCAATATTATTTACTTAGGCACACAGTGTCCTGACCCATTTTCATATCCCCACTAAGGAAAGGGCTCCCCATACAGTGTCACACAATGGGGACATTTGTAAAGAAGGACTGTGGCAAAAGAAACATATTTGGAAAGTCATATTCACTTAAAAGAACAATATTTCAGCTAAAGAACATTACATGGCATTGAAACAAATTGTTATAATTGACCATGAATTTATTTAAGCTATGAAGAGGTATTTTAATGACCAGTAAAGAGAGCATTTAGAATAGGCTTAGAAAGCATGAGCAAAACCCCCTCAATTTCATTTAAAACAGGACTGACTAGCTTATAAAGTCGAGTATTTGATGTTGTTATAAAGAAAATGACTGTAACAGAGGACCTGGGATGTCCCTGCCAAATTCTGTTCTTATTTATATCAATAAAGGAAAAAGAGCCTTGCAGCAGGAAAAGAAAGAATTTGCAAACAATGGAAAACAGCACTTCATACCTTCACCACGTTGCCATTTGAAAGCAGACAAAATGTCTTGCTACGTGCTAGAATATCCTTTTCCATTAAAATGCTAATAGGAAGGTTAACTTCAGCTTAAATCATTGTAAAAAATAGCAACATAAGCAAAAGAGTTTAGCTTGAGGTTATACTTTGAGAAAAAACCCCACAAGTTTAAGCTAAATGGGATTTCCACTGAGAAAGAACATTCACACAAACAGCAGGGGAAAAAAAACTCCCACAGCAAAATGGGGAACAATTCTAACACCTGCATTTGTTTATGTGAGACAGTCATGGATTGATGTTTTGCTTTAAGAAACAAAAATTTTGTGGCAAAAAATAATGTCTCCTGAGTGGAAGTGCATCATATGGGAGCCTTGCCTATTTATTGTAAAATTAAATAAAATTTGTCACTTCCCTCTCCCCATGCTGTAACGTGAGCACTGCACAGTCCCTGTGCTGATTTACACAGTCCCTGCAGAAGAGTCTTTAACATCCAAACAGGACTCACAGCACAATGGTTTGAGGAAGCTTTTGTGCACATCCCAAACTATCTCAGGGATAAGGATCAAACTCTGTAATTATACACTTATGTGGGTGATACATGCAAATCTGCCTTCACTCCTTCATCTGAGAATTGGGGCTTTTTTTTTGTGCTTGATTATGCTGATGTTTGTTTACTGGCATATGAGGAACATGCAGCAAGTGAACATTTTGACTTAGCCAAAATTCAGTTGTTGACTCTCAAATGGCCTTCCGTGGTGCAGAGACAGACTTGGAAGATCCTTCCATACAGACAGCTCCATCTATATTGAGCACGTGGCCCCTCCTGCCCTTTTGACAAAGGACAGTGTATGCAGAATAATGAGTGTCAGGCCTTGGAGTATGGAATTCATAATTACACAGTGCACACAAGCAATATTCCAAATTTAATGGGAGTTTCAGAATTGAATACCATCAAGGGATAGAAGAAGGTAAAAGTGTAAGGAGAGAACATCACAGCCCCAACAAATTCCCACTGTGCAGCCCTGGATTGTGCATCCACACTGGTCAGCAGACGCTGGGTTCCAATTTCAATTCATGAAAACTTGTTTGTTAAGCAGTCCAGCCAGCAACCTCCAACATTCTTAGATTTACAGAAAATCTAACACCTGCTTCTAATACAGCCTAAGTTCATTTGCACTGAGGTCTGCTTTAGAAGCTAACTTTTATTCTGAGACTATCAAAATGAGAGGAGAAAGGTTTTCTTCTGAGGACTGCGCTCAGTATTTTCACTGTTTTCCAGGAACGGAGGTAACTGCATTCACTGATGTTACTCCTAGTCTGAGAAATACAAATGGTAAAAGTTTTCTCAAACTGGAGGATAAGATGCAGTGATCTTCTCTGGAGTTGTATAAGCCTGAACCAAGTTTTTGTGTCAAGGATCCATCACAAAAGTGAGTGAGATAATCATGACATATCCAAATCAGAGAAAACGACTTCACCAGCTCTGAGTAAATGCTTTTTATAGCACAAGGAGTGTCCTTGCAAACATGAACACATCTCCTTGAGTTAAAGTAGTGCACATGCAGTAGAGAGGAAAATGAGCACTGTTCATATTGTCCATATGAAGGCTACAAAATCGAAAAACCAAAGTGCATGTCCTGTTCCTTCTCATTTCTGTTCAACTGCTAAGTGAAAGGCTGTCTGTTTATCTTGGCTCCTCACAGCTTCTCCCTGCCATCCTGAGAAGGCACAAACACAAGCACAAGGAGGGAGGAATTCTCTGAAGCCACTTAAAATGACAAAGTTCAGTGCAGGTTGCAGCACAAGGGCTCACGGCCCTGCAGAACAATGGCGAATGCAGCTACAAAAGGCAGAGTAAAGCTACTCCTGAAAACAGATTTTGAGAAGTAGAGCTCACCTTGCTGAACTGAGGAAACTCACATTGTTCAAATATATGTATTTTATTTAACTCAAAGTATAAGATAAAAGTGAATTCCCTCATCAGCTTTGTTTTAGAATGATGGAATAGGGAAGACTGGAAAAGTGTAATAACCAGCATCAGCTCTCCCATTAGCTGTGAGAGTATGAAACTTTATGCCAATTTATAAAGTGCCCTCTCCAATGGTTTGTGTGAACACCATACTGCAGAACATCATAAGACTAAAAATATTCAGAAGGCATCATTCTCCTCACTCCAACCGACTCTCACAGACAAAGGACAAAACTCAGAATGAAAATCACAATTTCAGAGGTGCCCTCTGTAAATGCTGCCTTTCCTAGTGAAACTGCAAACAAATAAATAAATCCCATTTAAAATATGTTTGACTTAAATTCTAAGAGACTATCCCACATCTACTATTAAACAATGACTTCCAAAAGATGATTGATGTGCTATCCAGCCAAACTTGGACTCACAATCTGTTTGATTTTGTTTTGAAGGTTCACACAGAGCCTGTCTATTTCCATAGACTTTTTAATATGTCATGATTTTCTGCAAGAGAACTGCAGCTGTAAATTTCATAAAATAGTTTCACAGAGTCTGGAATCAAGGCATTAATGTAACAGACAATGCTTTTGATTTCCTGCAATATTTTGGGTGCCGGGTCTTTCATACATTTTAAAGTCCGATCTTTCAAAATGTCATTTGCTTGCCTGAGGACACCATGGAGAATGAAATTATTGATTCTCAGACAAACCCTGCATTTGGATGTTATTCCTGTTAGTAAGATTCTTACAATAAGAAAGTACATTAATCTGCAACTTTTTCAAAGGAATCCACTGTAAACAATAAACAGGATGTTCACATTTCTGAGAACAAGGTACATTAAAATCAACAGTGCAGCTGTTGGTCACACTCAAAATGCCAGATAACCAGGCAACTCAGTACACCAAGTATTAGGAAGGATTAAGTGAGACTGATGTGATCACAGATTGTAAACCCACATACACTGACACACTGCCAAATCTTATATATACTTATATATACTTAAATATACTATGGAGTTCTCCTCCTGCTTCAGGGACCTGTAGTGTTTGTAAGTGTCTCAGGAGGAGAACTAATGACAGAGAGAAAAATGAAAGCAACTAGACAGATTATCATTGCTACATTTTACTGAGGCCTGACAAAAAAATGGCAAGGTACCTGTAGAGACAATTTCTTCCATTCTCTCACCCCAAGGGAGGATCAGCTCCTCTTTCAACAATCTTCTAGGACCACTGCTTTCCTGACAAGTGTTGATCAAACCAGTTCTTCAATGTTATAGTAAGATATTCAAGGTGACATGGAATCACTGTCTGAAACAGGCTCCTTGATACTTCATATGTTTTATACAAAGCTCAGCTTTTCTCAAACTGAGCTCAGGATTTTAGCCCAAACTAAAGTACTCCAAGTAAGCTGATACAAGTAAACACACTCATAGTCAGATAGTGCACATGCTGTTAATCAAAACTAAGAGCGCACTAGGTCAGGACCAATTTTCCAATACCAAGAACAAAGTCAGAATGGGCATGCATTGCCTTCTTTCCTTATCTTGTGACTTTACCCCTCACAACACATCTCAGTGTGTGTTTTGCCTTATTTACAATCAAACACACTGTTGTCTCATTTTCAACTTGGCATCCACTATAACCCCCAGGCCCTTTCCAGCAGCCCTGAGTGCAGGAGTAAATTGCAATCTCAGAGATTGTTCACACAAGGCTAAGCACTTTCAGCTCCCACTGGCACAAAACCACCTACGTTTGTAGTGAGATGAGGGTATCGGATTCCTGTAAGTTTGGGTTCACTGCATGTCAAGTATTCCCTACTTTCCCTCAGGCACCTCACTAAAACATCTCAACACTTTGAAATTTGGTTTCTTCTTCATATGCCACTAAAGAACAATAGAGAACGGGAAGTTCCCAATTAAGTTCCTTTCTTCTCTAAAATTCTCAAGAAAGGGTTTTAACACTATTCTCCTTTAGCAATAATGGGAAATAGCTGAAACATTTCTAATTATTGGACTTCTAATGGGTTACCTAAAGGATGGAACTTGTAGCTACCTTATATTCAGTGATTAACTACAATAGCTGGGTCAAATTACAATGGCAAAAGAGAAAGTTGGCTTGAGGCTTTCAAATCTCTGTCCTGTGATATTGTGCCCAAGGCATACTTTTCAGGCCTTATTAAAAGAAATTCCCTGAAGTATTTCTCTGAGACCTTCATCCTTATCTTATTCATGACAGTCTTCAGTTCAGGATTCATCATTTTTTAAACAACAGGCACTACTGGATTCTTTTATAATCTTCCTTTTGTTATTATTTCACAAGACTGTGACTTTGTCCTGCCTTGTGCTTTCTTAGTTTTGCTGTAAAAACATTCTTAAGTCATCAAATAGGCATCATTAAAATGAGGCATCTTCCTTCAACAGGATTCATCCCACAATGACACTTTTCCTTCAAACCTTACACTAAAATGTACATTTTAGGCACATACTTGCACATCCAGAATGGAAAAGAAACTCAGAAGGGATAATGTAGGCCAGCTGTATGCCCACTTTGCTCGCTCACCTACAAATTAGCAGTCATTCCTGGGTTAATAGGATTTTTGGTGACATTTTTGTTCCACTCATGCAGTAAGAACCAGCATTTTTTTAAATTCTGTGCTTCAGCAGCAACACAACTCACTAGAGCACACACAGAATGCCCACAGCAGGCTGTATCTTCATTCAGTTAGGGACTTTCAACTTTTATCACAGAAATCATCTTTGAGAAATTGCCACAAATTGTCCCATTAATATAGAAATTAATGTCATAAGATTTCTGACTTATTTTTCTCTGACAGGAGTCAGCTGGAGCTAAGCAACTTATGTCACTAGATTGTAATGCAAGCTACAGTGATTTTCACAATTATGGTTTGGGATAATGAAATAAACACAACTGTTCAGTTGAAAATGGGAAGAATACAGATATCTGCATACACACAAGCATTTGTGAGCAAGGTATCTTGCCACTCTGATTTATGACTTTTTCACTAATGGGAATAAACGCATTGTTCTGACTACTGAGGACAAAACTCATAATTCACAAACATTCAGTGTATGTCTTAAAAAATATTTCATTGTAAAAATATCTTATGCACTATTTAAATCTGCATCACTCTACATGCAGCTTCTCAAGCACTAAAAATAGTTTTGATATGTACTGTGATCCTTTAGCAATTCAAATATTGAAACTATTTGAGACTTTGGTACATATCCTTGAGAAATAACCCAGCATTATTTTGCAGATGAGTTCCAACCACCACACAGTAAAATGGAATGCCCAGAGGTTAGCCCATTTATAAGCACTTGATGCCTTATATTATTATTCTTAAAATTTGTTTGTTGTGAAATTGCATTGCTTGGAAGAAATGTAACATTTACAAACCGTGATATAAAACTCCATGACCATGGTTCACACAGTATATTAGCGAGACTAGGGATTTGAAATGTAAGCTGAAAGACTGGTAAATTGATACAAATCAGGTGCAGCAGAGGAACATAATTTTATGATTAAAGTTAGGATGGATTTTGTATCACAAACCTCTACAGATTTGTACACATGATCAACATCAGTTGCAGGTACAGTGGCTTCTTTTAAAAATGATCTGCCATATGAACTGACAGCAAAGCTGCAGGCCAGCCCACAGTGCTGCTGATGCTGGGAATGGAATGGGTGCCAGCACCTGACTGCTCTGTGTCCCCCCTGATGTGAGCAGGCACTGGATAAACAAGTGGAGTTCAGCATGGCCTGGGAATATTGCAGCCTCTGTACCAAGGAGACAAGCCCACTCCATGGACGCCAAGCATGCTTCACACATGCCCATCTTTGGATTACAGTATTTACTTGTATAAATCCTATCATTTAGAGAACAAGCAGATAAGTGTCAGTGTCCAAAACTGAAGCTGTAGGTTCTTGAAAAAGGAATTCCCATAGGATTTGAGCAGGAGAGAGATGTGACCTTTCCTGTAATGGAAGTAACATGCTCCAGAATGCCCCTCTACCATGTCAAAGCAATGTGCAAAATAAATGTGGTTCTGGGGAGGGTCACAATAACAATATTTCTATGTGTGTTACTTTAACAGAAGAAATTTTCTGGTAGTCTTGGGAATTGCAGCTGGAAGAACCAAGTACTGTAGTAAACACATACAAACCCACATAAAATATTAAAGTATCATCAGTTATACTGACATGATTTCACGCTAAGGATTCCTTGGCAGCCAATTATTTATCATCAGAAATGCAGCTCACTTATTGTGCTACAAATCTCAACTGACTCTAATAAGGAACTAATTAACAAAGATTAGCACCCTTTTTGTATAATGAGCCACAAAGCCAATCAAGACAAGATGATAACAAGATGCAATCAAGAGGTATTAAAGACAACAAAATAGTGCCTAAGACTGGAGAGAAATATGCTGCAAGAAAAGAGATACCCAACCAAAGAGGACTCTTCTTCCTATGGAAGTGGTTGCTTCACATCTCTAAGTATTTATTCAAAATGCTGAAGAGAGAGCAAGATTTGTCTGATAATTGAGAATTTTTCTGAGTTACAGAGATTTCTGGGCTCTTTAGTCAGTTGTCTTCCAGCACCAGTAGGGAGTTGCTAATTCCTTTGCCAGGGGATGTGATACACCTGCCCTGCATGCCTGTGTACAGAAGTTAAATACCCAAGGGATACCTCTGATGTATCCCTTCCCAGGGCTACACTGGAATTTCCAGCAGAAGGCATTTGTCCCCTCCACATGTCTCTGAGCTGTCAGGGAGCACTCAGCTCAGCCATGCCCAGCCCAAAAAACAGGGGTGGCACAAAGCAAGTCCCCTTCCACAGCTGAGAGCAGAAAATGAAACTCTGCCATGGGAAAACACTTGTGATGTTTGTCACCTGTGAGAGCAGCATTAAATGGAATCATTCTCAGACCTGGAAATTATTTAGGCTGTGACACCCAGGGATACTCTAAGGGCTGATGTGTGTACAGTGTGCAAGCCAGGATTGAAAGTTTGGGTCAAATATATTTCCTGTCCATTTTCCACTCTTTACAATTCACTGATTTAGGGATAATCAGAACACAGCAATTAAATCTGGCAGGAAAGTCAGAGGAGACCTTTTTTCCCAATATTTCTCTTAAGCTATAAGCAAATCCTGATCCTTCTATTCCAAAACACTGAATAAACATCAGAACAGGAGACAACAGAACAGAAGGAGCAGTGGTCTTGCAGAAAGGGCAAACAGTTAATTTGGGATGAGAATTTCAGTCTCCACAAGGTGATTGCATGGACATCAGCCTCCTGGCAGTTTCTATAATGCTTTCACTTTTGCCAGTACTCTTGAATTTTCACCAATAGCCATGCATTTCCATGAGCAGGTCCATATTGATGAGACATTTCCCAAACCAATAATAAAATTTGTATTTGAAAGGTTTTGCCAGTTAAAAATGTATTTTATTTAAATTAATTATGTATTTTAATCATGTTATTGCATAAGCTGGGTTAAAATATAGTTGTTGAAGTTAAAAAAATGTAGAATTAAACCAATCCTAACTGACTTCTTCAGTAACACCTAAAGCTTCTATAAAAAGCAACATTTCAATTTTATTATGAATTTCTGCTAAAATACAGATAAAGTGAAAAATGTGATGCTTTCACACCTTGTTGGTCAGAAGATCTAAATCACCACAAAATAATACCCATTTTAATCTGAAAGTAATTTAATTACTTCTAAATGGAAATAAGATACGAGTTAAAAGGTACTGTATTCACTTAAAGGCCTGTGATCAGATCTGCTCTCAATAGGATGTCTCAATCTGTCAAGTATCTGCTCTGTAATAGAATTAACATTCAACTCACAGGACATATTTTATCAGCTTCCTTTGTTTCACTGAAAAGATGTTTCACTTTTCCATTCCCCTATCAGAAGCTGAAGGCATTGACAAAGCTTCTGTAAGGAATTCTACTTGCTAAGCCTGCAGTAAGACTCAAGTGTGGAAAGGTGTGTCAGATCTGAGATAAACCACACTGCAGGGTGCAGGTGTGGCAGGGCTGAGGGGTGCAGGTGTGGCAGGGCTGCACCTGAGCAGACCTGACCACACACTTGCACAGAACTGCCCCCACCTCTGTGTGCCCACAACTGACCCCTGATAACCTCCTGACCTGCCTTCTTGCCAGACAAACACAGCCCCTTGCCTGCTTTGTGGAAACTCCCACTCAACCTTGAAAATAAGAAATAAAAATGGATTTTCTAGAGAAAGAAGCAGCTGTGAATTTTATCATAGGACTGTTTCAAAATGAATATATTACACACTATAATATCATAATTATGCCTACATCAAATCACATAATGAGAGATCACTTCAGTAGCTCTGTAACTACAGAGATAGCAAATGGACAGTGCAAAGCAATTAAAATAAACTCAGGATCAAAAGCACCTGAAGGGGACCATAGAGCAAATGGGAACATGGAGCCACTCCCAAACAAACACCTGTAGCCAAGGGTGAGAGCACAGCAGCCTTTCCTGACATGCCACTGCACACAAGAGCTCATTTGGAAAGTGTCAAACCTGGGTTCAAACCCCTACTCCTTATAGCAAATAATAAGTGTTCAGTCTGAGTACAGGTAAGCAGGTGCCAGAACATGTGTAAGCTGGCAGCTCGAATCTGTGGAAGCAGTTCCACTGTGGATGCCCATTTCTGAGCCTGCAGAATTCACCATCATGCTTTTACACACTTGTGTCTATTTTCCTTGCAGACACTTAATTGCAGAGAACATCTGGGGAAATGAAAAAGGCAAAACAAAATCCAGAATGATGAAAAAAATCTGGAAAAAGAAAACATGGGTAGACAATACTGTGTGAGATCACTCCTAAAGACAACAAAGAAAATATGCCCTCCTCTTTCTCTTTGCTTTGCCTCCTCATATCTGAGGCTGTGTGAAATCTCCCTGCCTGAGATTTTCTCATGATTTCCACTTCAAAACTAGGAGCACACTTACTGGGATTTGCAAGCAAGCTTTCTCCAGCTACCGCCAAAACCTGCTGTCACTTCTAATTCCATATTTCTCTTGTTCCTCACCCCTCTCCCAGCCACAGGAAAACTTCAAAACAGCTCTAGGCAGACCAAGCTGCTGCCACAACAAGACGGGATCATCTGAGGGAAGAAGATTCCTGACACCATCAATGAGGAGTAGCTCTGGTGAGCTGCTCCAGTCACCAACACCCACACCTCCAGGCCTGCTCTGTTAGAATAGTCCAGCCTGTCTACAAAGGAAGAAGAGGCTTCCATGTCTTATTCCCAAGAAAATCAGGCTTAGGGTTTAGTCCTGCACCACCTCTGATGCCATACTTGGAAGCAGACAGAAGACATTACCTCTGTGCACACAATCAGCAGACAGATTCACCCCAAAACACAGCACATGGCACTGGGGAGAACAACTTGTTGCATGTCATGGACAGGCTGCTAGACTGGCTGGGAGTCTCTGTTTGAGCTACATGGTGAGGAACAAAAAAATCTCACAGCAGTAAGAGAAGTGCTGACAGGAAGTGAGGCCGTGAGATGGCAGGACCAGACTGCCCACATCCAGCACTAAGGAGAGAACAGCAGGAAAAAGATTTTTCTTCACTAAAGACTGAAAAATAGCTTAATATAAAATCTAAAGAGCCAGAGGCAAATTTCATATTTCTTGCAGGTTGGAGAGGTAAGTACACTCTGCCCAGATGATAGCAAATAACACTGAGTAAACAGCAGGTATTACTTGGGAACGTCTCACCAAATGCAACACCATTTTCATCAGGTACAGAGAAAAAAAATGGACTTCATCGAGTGCTTTGAATGCCTAGGAGATCTGGCCTCTTAAATGCACCAAAGCAAAGAGAAACCTTTCATTTTAGTGAACACCTCTGAGAAACTATTCCCAATTCCTGAAAATGAAATTGTTACCAGAGTAACCCTAAGCACAGGAGACTCAGCTGAAATTTGGGATGGTTCTTTTTCACCTTGTGCAGTCAAGACTGACATCAGATGCTCCCAAAATGAAAATAAGGAGAGATGCCAGCTATAATACCTGTCCCCAAGTTCTCTAATGAATTCTTTTTACACAATCCAATTTCCTTGCATTTTCTTATTAATGCCATTTTTCAAAACTGTTTTAAAAGAACTCTTAATCTACAATCTGAAGCAAGCAGGTGCAAATGGGGCTTTAACACTGTCTCTTCCATTAAAAAGTCTCCAGACATCTAAAAACCTACTAATATAAAATCAATCCTTCAAAAGAGGGAATTTCTCCCAGCTGCTGCATTCCTGATATCTTTTCCATTAGTTTGAACCAGACTTCTTGAAGTTAACAAGAAATAATCACAAAAACAGACAAAGGGCAAACCAATGCACTCCTCTCCTGTAGACTGCTGACCAGGGGGTTTAGTAGCTGGACTATATGTAATCTCTGATTCATTTAGAGGAGTGGCAAGCTCTACATCAACTAAAAACTGATATCAACAGAAGCCTGGTAGTCTTCATGGTTTTCAGTGTTTCTAGATGCTGCAAGAACAAAATAATCCTCACACCTTCTCCTCCACCCCTCAAAGCAGCACTGTCTATATACCTACTGGGTAATGGCTACACAAGCAGCAGGCAGGAGGGTACACACAGAATTAACCACCCTGGACAAGCTGATTGCTCTTTGGCAGAACTGTAACAGTAAAAGCAGGCAGCAGCACAGGTCAGAAATTCACATGTTAGCAAAGTACCCGATCGCACACTTAATAAATTCATTATGAAAATGTGTATAGACACCCCAGGAAATGCATATCCACACGTAAGCTGAAATCTGGCTGCTAAGTTGGATGTAAAAGGGGAGTTACAAACTGTCTCCTGTCAGAGGAAGCACAGCCCTTAGAGAGACGATGGGTGGAGAGGGACATAGAGCACCAGGGAAACTGAGCTCCTCCAAAGAGAAAAGGGGGGGTTGTTGCTGTATTGGTTTTGTACTTCCTACGTCTCTACGTAATTCTAGAAACAACTCAGTCTGTCAGAGAATTGCCTTCAACCCAGTTGCTTAGGGAGGGCTTTCAGGGAGTAAGCAAAGCAGGCAGGATTGTGCAGTGATGCCCATCCATCCCTGCTGCACCATCCAGGGGAGGTGAATGAGCCTCCATCAGGCAAAGGTTTGTCCACTGAAACTACCAGAATAATGAGCTCCCTGAACTAATCCCAGCAACACAGCATGGCTATGTCCTGAACAAAACATACTCCTTGCTTAGGAAGTTACTATGCTTTAAAAGTGTGATTGCGAACACACAAATGATTGGGATTGGATTTGTAAATTCTTACCAGGTGAGGTAAGCTTTCAAAAATGAGAAACCTGAGCCTTGTAAAATCTCCTCAAAAGACCTTTTTAAAGTATTTCCTATAAATTAATATTTTAACTCAGGAACTGCTTATGTGAGAATTATTTCTTATCTCTAGGCCCTTCAGCATGTCCAAATGGACAAATCTCTTTTGTTAGCTGTGCTCCATTACTCTCTTCTGTATGAATGCCTCTGGGATGGCTATAATAGATATAATTTTTAACATCATATCTAGTCTGCTAATAAAATGATGCCACTTTGCAGAGAGATTTAACACCAGTAGGCCTCTCCAGCAAATTTTTGCTCCTGCTTTGGGGACTAACTTCTGAATATATGGTTCAATCATATGGTCTTCATCCAGGTATTTTTATTCCCTATGGAAAAAAAAATAGCTAATATGGTACTACATGAATAGAGATATTTTACAAGAGTACAAATATCACAGACACCACCATGAATTGACTCCTTGCTGTTATTTATCACTGTGTATAGTCCTGGGCTTTGTGTTACCACCTGAGAAGCTGGGGCAGCCTGGCACCAGGAGCTTTGCAACTAGGTATCATTCAGTTCTCAACCCAAAGGGACACACCAGAACTGGAAATTCTGCACCAATCCTCCTCACAGCCTGGATGACTGATTTAACATTTCTGAATCCATAAACATTTTTCTGATTGCAGGACAGACCTGAATTTTGTATGACTAGTCTTAAAAGTTTTTGGATTCAGGACAAACACTGTAACACTGTACAGCAGTACACAGCTGCTGCTCTTCCCCAGCTTCCATTTTTTAGTACTGGCATGAATCTAAGCTACTGGAATGCTGTCCTGCTGGCACATTACCAATGATATAAGAATTATTTGCTGGGCTTTTTTACAATCAGCTCCACATTTCCAGCTAAGACACCCTCTGAGATTACATGATGGCTTATCCAAATGTGAAAATTTTTAGCCAAAGCCAAGTGCAGGAAGAATTCAGAGTTCCTGCCCCAGTAGATAATAACTATTATTTTGAGTTCTGTCCTTCTACCTACAGACTATTGGAAGCATTAATTCACTGGATATCCTACATTCTGTGTCTACAGGAGGTATGCTTGAGCTTTTGCTGGGAGGGGAAAGGACACACTTTGAATTTGATAGCTTGTTCAAAGCCGTGAGTTGAATAGAGTGAGCAGCAGAGCTGAAACCCTGAAGGTTTAATTTTTGGCAGCTTCAGATCTCCATGCAGCCAGACAGCAGCCATGGTAAGCAGTGATGCTACTTTCAACCAGATGTATTTTTATCATGCTGGGTCAACCACTGGTGGGGAGCAATGACTCTTTCTCTACCAGTTTGGCTTCCACCTGTTCTAATCCACTGACCAGAAACACATCAGTAACTCTCAAAGAGTTAAGTCCACTAAAACCAGAGGCACTTACACCCCAAAGGGAATGTTCATACTCTTTTTTTTCTTTTCTTAAGTTATTGAAAGAAAATCCAGGTAGGTGCAGTGCAAGCTCCTTTACTGAACTGGGATCCTACCTTCCCTTCTGGTTCTTGCACAGAAATTATTAGGGTTTAGGCTCTGCTTTCCAGCACCATGTCTGTAAAACCTTCACAGCTTTCAGAAGAGTTTAGAACGTAGACTTCTAGCAGAGAAAAGTGTAGTAAAATACACAACTGCTCGTATTTCTATCTGAAAAGGCAAAGCTGAAAAATACGTATGCTAATTATAGGCTAAAAAGCTATATGACTCTCTTTAGATCAACTAGAATCTTACATAATTATTTTGAACAGATGATTATGTGTCTGCTGTTACAGGAACTCAGCAAAAGACACGGTTATTTAGCAGTCAGCAGATTCACAGAAAGCAGCCTGTGGTCTAAGAATACAACCAACATGGCACCAGAGCAGTGACAGACATTATGTACTTATTTATATTACAGTTCTTCTGCACTAATGCCAGAATTCAGAGTGCTTTGAATTACAATGATCAATAGAACACTTTGATATTTTATTAAGCCGTTTTGTATTTCACAAAAATATCAATCTTTACTTAAAGACCATTGTTTTTCAAGGACAACAGAACTAAAAATTTTCTTCCTTCTTCATCTGAATGTGACTTGAGTTATAGCAGCCAGAAAGATTCTTGTTTGAAAGGAATTTTTGTTCTGCTTGGATTATAATGGAAGTAACTCTCAAATCATAGAAGCAATTCTACAATTCTAACAGGAGTGAAGAAAATATTTTCCTTTTGTTCCTTCCCTTGCAAGCAGGTACTGTGATTTTTCAGGCTCAGTTCTCCAGCACTGGTTCACATCAATATGTAATGGTTTCTAGGTGACCTGTACCATTGCCTCCTCCTCCTCTGAGTGCATTCTTTGGACAGAACTGGTGGTGGGCTTTGGAGATAAATCCACCTCCTCCTCTGAGGTACTCCTGAAAATTACTTTTACTTTCCTAGTGAGCAAGCGTGGAACTGTCCCATCCTTAATCTGAGATCTTCTTGTGGCAAATATTAAAAATCTGTGGATCTGATGTGGTTTACTCATGATAACCAACTTTTCCCTCCTTCACCTCACACCAAATGATGAAGCATCAAACAGTGCTGAGGAAGACATCAGTATCAAGGGAACTGTCTCAGGTGAGGAAGCCAAAGATCCAAACCTTACTTTGCACAATTAAAAATATTATTTATAGCCAGAAAATTACCTCCTTGCCTCTTTTAACCTTGAGATAATTGTTATCCAGCCAATTTCATACTGCACTTAGGCTACTCACAGATCTTGTACCTAATCCCTCCCAGACATTTCCAATACTTGTAATGTGGTGTTGAGTTTTCTTCCAATGCAGAGAAACAGAACAATCCCACTGATTTTGATTTCTACAGTTGTTTTCTGAGGGCCATTTGCTCCATATCTTGTACTTAATTATTGTTTCCCTATTTTTCAAAACCAACAAATAAACTTCACTTTTTAACAGAAGACTATTGATGGCAGAAAACAAGCAAAAAGCTGCAGGAAGATGCACAGGAGTGTGGGCTATACTAAGGCATGCCCCATATCTAATACAATATTACATTTGTTCCCAAATGGTTGTCAGAGGATACTGCTGCACTGAATTGCCACTTCCATGCCGTTTAATGGCAAGCAGCTTTGCATCAGCTGTTTAAAAAAAAAAGAAAAAGAAAGAAAGAAAAAAAGGAAAAAAAAAACAGAGAGAAATAGAGTAACTCAGTAACTCTAAATGCCTGTCTGTGCCAGGAAAATGAAAGAGAAGTGCATGCAATCAGAGTCAGATTCCCAATCAGTCTTACTTTTAAAAACTTGAACTTTTGGAGGAGACAACAGATGTTGTAAATCAGAAGTTACACCAGAATTGAGCAAGGATTTACTCATGTACTATTTTGTTAAGATACCATCTCCTCCTTCAAATCCAAGATCACATGCTTTACAATGACAGGAAACTTTTCCGAAATCTTTAGCTATTTATGCTCCCAGTGAATAAAGTGTCTGTGCAGAGAGAAGAATTGAAACTCCTTTCACAGCCTTAACATCCCATGGACAGTTGTGGTGCTTATTTTTCTCTTGTTTTCAGCCTTGCTGAACTAATTTCTGACAAACTGAAGCCAGACTATGTCCACATTACTAAGTGACACTTTGTTCAAACTGCAGAGATCTATTTATCAGGTGTCCAAATCAGGCACACCGAGTTAAAGGACCCAGTACATAACTGACTTTTATTGTTCTGTTCCTGCTTTTCTCTTGAATCAATAGAAAAGTTCTGAGATAAGCATGTTGTAGAAGTGATGGATGCCATCACTGCTAATTATTCCACCCATTACAAGACACAGAATAAATCACTTTTTGTCTGGTGACTGTCGCATCGAATTTGTAGAGCACAAAAGACACTGCAGATCTGTGATATGCCTCTGTTCTTCTCATTCTCATTACATAAGAGATAAAGATATGCATACTTAATAAATACATTTATTTTAACAAGATGAAGACAGGCCTAATTCAAGTAGTAGCACTTTCTGAACAGCTTTTTTATTATCACTATTACACGAGCACAAGACAAGTTTTATTTTCAAAATGGTCTTCACAACAGAGCATGGGGTTTTGCCATTTATGTTTCTAGTAACTGCAGCTAAAAATGCCATTTAGAGATGAAGCTGCTGCACAAGTACACTTTGTTCAACAGAAGAGCCAAACACTCGTTTCTATCAAGAGCTATGTAAGAAAAGCTTCCTTATTCATAAGGTATTGATTCAGCATAAGTTTCCTGTACACTTTCAAGTGTTTGGGATTAGAGGGCATTAGGGAAAAGGACTGGATGTTTTACAACAACAGTTGTAGCTGTGGTGCTGTGACAGCTGGAAAAGCTGCGCTCTGACATGTACTGCTGGAGGTGACCACAGGCAGCCCTGGGAGACAGAAGAACCCTGCACAGGTTTTCACATGTACCCTCCTCTGAAACTCCATTTTTCTTCTGCCCAAGTCTTGAGATTGCCCTTAAGCACTGTGCTTAAAACTTCTCCACTTCCAGCAGAATAAAACACTTGCTTAAGTTTTGCTGAATGCAGCAGACAATTGGTCAAGGGATGGGCAATAAGTTCATGTTTTACCTTGGTCCCACAGAAATCAGTTAAAGCCCATGAGTACCTCCTGACATTCTTGAGTAAGGAACTGCAGAGTCAGAGCTGACACTGGAAGGCTCAAGCAGATCCAAAGCATTTGTCTACGCAAACAAAGAATGAGGAGCTCTGAGTAAGCTCATGTATGTGGTACCATTTTAACAATGCACAGCAAGATGGGTGTGCATGCCTGCTCCTGGTATAAATGCATTCCTACAGCTACTTTTATTTTAGTGTCTTCACATCTTTCTTCAGAGAAGATAATCCATAACCTAAGTGAACAGAGTGTTTTGTAGTTAAGAAACAACTGTTTTATCCCTACTCTTTGTTATCTTTTGAATGAACTGCTTAACTTAAAATTTTTATTTTTCATTTTTCTGCTAAATTCTCCAGGGGAATTTATTTTTAAATGGTTGGGGATTTCAGAACAGACTTCAATTTCAAAACTCAAAACTTGATTTGAATTTAGCCCTGGATGAAGGCCTTTGCTGTGACACGCTTCCAAAATTATAACTACAAAATGAAGTAGCAAAGTCATTTGAGACTTGTTTACTGCATGATAATTTCCACAGCTGGAACTGCATATGTTTCGCTTTAGCAGGGGACAAAGAATGGCTTGAAAAGCTTGCTCTCCATGGCAAAGGGAATTTAACACCCACCAAAAATCTACTCTGTTCCATGAAAATGGAAGGTTTTTCTTGCCAGCTCACCTCAACTCTTACTTTTCTAACCCTTTAGCCTTTGCATCTGAACAGCTCTTCTCCAGCACTGGCACCTATGCCTGCCATAGACCAAGTACTCACCTGCCCTCTGGTGGAACCCTCCTGAGGGCAGCACAGGTTCCTCTGATTAACACCAACAGAACCAGACTGTGCATTTCAGATGTTTGTCCCTTCAGTGGCACAGACTGAGTCACACAGTGGCACATCCACCTAACTGCTACAGGTCAAAGGGACTGCCCTAGATGAAACCAGATTAATACATTTGCTTTTGTATCCTGGATTTTCCTCCTGATGTTGGCTATCTAGAGCACAGTCACCTTCACCTCAGGAAGCTGGCAAATACCCTAATTTCAGTTTCATGCTGCAATGAATTTCTTGTAAGTCCTATACTATTTCCTCACCCGGTTACTTTCCTGTCACTTACACTTCTCACATTATGTTGTGCCACTCTGAGGTTTTCTTGGCACATGTTAGCCCTTGTTACAGTAGTCACAGCTGCACTTACATGTACGCTACAAGGTTGCCCCTTTCATGCCAAGTCAGTGACTTAAAAATCTTTCCCTTTCAGGCTGAAATTTCCCAGGCGTGACCAGAGACCAGAGTTGATTTTGCTGTTGCTGTTGCCATTTTTGTTGCAAGGAGAATATCTGTTTACATGGTCTTTCTTGAAGGTCAGAAATGCAAAACCAAAGCCTCTGGGACAAGGGAACTGTGCCAGCCAGCCCAGCAGACTGTGCTGCAAGGATGCAGCACCATGACAGTGTGGTGGCATCTATCTTGTCCCTTGGGATAGTCATCACACCGTCTGACAGAGATGGAACAGAGCTACATTCCTCCACTGCTTTATATTACATGTGCACCTTGCCTCCAGGAGTGATGTACAGCACCCATGACAACAACCCCACCACGGCAGCACCACATTTGTTACTCTGACAAATGAGCTTCATACACAGAATTGCAGCCACACGCTTTCCAGTGACTCCATCTCCCCCCTCCTTGCTATGGCTAAAAGGAAAATAGCATTTAATACTTCAAAATTGTTCCTGCTATTAAAGGGTTTATGATAAACCCTTTAAATAATGATTTAAAATATTTCTTGGTGTACCAGGGTATCAGATGAGAGGAGAACAACTGCTCCTGTTGTTACTTGTGTTATCTTGCAATGCCCTCTCCAGTGGCAAGGTCCTTGGCACACATGAAAAGCGCAGGCTGAATCTAAATCAACAGGAGTAACTTCTTAAACACGCCTCCATAATAACCAACTGAGAATTAAACATAAAGGTCAGTACAAAGTAGCACTGTATCCTTCATTTCTACTGCTGATTTGAGCTGGTTGACACTCTGGATTCTTTTAGGCACCTGTTTTAGCTGCCTCCTTCCATATCTCTAGCAGGTTTTGAACTGATTTGGACTGTTGGTGCTGGGTCACAGACTGCACCCATTCTTTGGAGACTCTCTCTTTTTTTCCTCCATGATGAGACAGCACAGCCTGGTTATAAGTTCTCAGCCAGACAGTCAAGCATGCATTAGAATGACAGAGAGCCTCAAAGATGGAAACAATCTCTGGGTTTAACTTTCCTTTGTTCTGGGTTAACAGGCATGGCTATGTCATGGATTTGGGAATTTAAACTGCCACTTTCCACACTTGCAGCTGTTTCTCATATCAGCCTCTGGGATTTGACTATGTCCTTATATTTAGTAAACACAAGAACAACAGAAAGATTTCCTCTAATTTAGGCATCTTTACTTGAAGATAAGGATCTGCAGTTTCATTTCCTATTCTTATTTTCATAATATAAACCCAGCAAGCTGTTACTCACCAAGCATGTCACCAACAGGGAAAGCAGAGAAATGCAAATGTCTGTGAATTAAGGCAGAATCAGAGCAGTAAAAGCACACTAAGCCAAAATCAATCCTATTTAAAAGATAGAAACATGCCATGAGGCATCCAAATACCATTGATAATATTCTTGAAGTGTAGTATTTTTACCAAAATGAGCACTTATCTATTTTCCTTCATCACCCAGAAAATTTAAACAAAACAACAGCCTGTAATGTTCAGATGAAAATATATGCATTGCCCAGTAACTTGTTTTTTAACCTAGAGTTTATTATCAATTTTTTAAAATGTCATGTCTTAGCAATACTTTTCTATCCCGTGGCTCAGCTCTTTTCACCCTGGATACTTCAAAAGAAATCCTAACAAGAGAGGTTGGTCTTTTTGCAGTGTTAGGGAGAAAAAAATAAAATCATTCTTTGTCATACTGAAAACATGAGAATTATTCAGAATCAAAGGAAGAGGGTTTCATCAAAGGTCCAGAGAGAAGATGAATAGCTTCAGGAAGGAAATGGGCTTTTAAAATGCAGTTTAACATTGAGAACGAATGTAAATATCTAGCTTGGCTGTGCAGAGAGATGGAGGATTTGGGGGGAAGGAGAATAGGGAGAGCTATAATGTATACAGGAGGGTATCTAGCAGACACTGCAGACTGGGACCTGATGTTCCAAGTTTTCCTTGAATTTTGACTATGTGTCATAGTAAACAGCCCCAGTAAACAGCTGGATTGACACATACAGCACTCAAGGCTAGGGAGAAAAATATTTCAATAAGCAGCTAAGTTACTCTCGGCATGAGGACATCAAGTTTTAGTCTCAATTCCTCCTCCTTCTGACATTTTGAAATGTCAAGCTCCTGTCCACATTGCTGCCTTGTTTCCCACCTCGTCTACAACTGAGCAAAGGAAAGTTACCTGTTCACTGCATAAAAAGGACCACAGGATTACTGTGAACGTTCAAATGAGAAATATGCAACCACAAAGTCAGTGTAATGGTATAACTATAAGTCAGGAACTGCAGTGTGGTCAATTTTATGTTCTTATTAGAAAGACAAACATTTCCAAACACCACAGTCCGGGGAGAATCAGCGAGAGCTCCATGCTGGATGGGGTCTGTCTGCAGCACCTCCATCCACGGCTGCATTGTGGTGTCAGGCACCACAGGGAGCTTCACGTGACTACCAGGGCAAGTGACAAGTTCCTGTCACCTTCAGCTGACACCCCCTGTCAGCAGCTGTGTCAGTGAGAAGCACCCAAACTTAACAACAAAGCTCTTCTCTTGCACCAAAGAAAAGCTGGTGAACAACACAATATTTAAACTCTGCAAAGTCCTTATTAAATGTGACAGCAACAGCTGTAGCAGCTTGAGCACTGACAGAATGAGGGAAAGAATTAAAGCCCTTTTGAGGGTTAGAAAAAGAAAGCAAGAACCATTTTAAATATTAAAATGAGGTCTGGGCTGAACAGGGAATATAGATCTGGTGGCAGATAGCCAGAGACTTTGGAGGTGCTCAAAGCTGTTTCACTGACCCTCCCACAACTTAATGGAAAGGAACCAACTTTCTTTCCAGTCCATATCTTCTACATTAAACTAATATATATAATTCACTCTTCTTATCTTCAGAGTATGATGTGTCTCATTAACCTCTCCCCCACATCATGAGCTCCAGCCAAAATAAATCTAAGTATTTGCTTATGAAATGCACAATTCCCATTGCAATGCCAGAACAGTGGATAGTAGGAAATAGAATTATTCATTTTTGGAAGGTGGAAAGAAAGCAGACATTAAAAATAAAACTCAAAAGAGAGGCATTTCCCCCCACAAATAGAATGATTCAACACGTACATTATAGATATACTCAGTTTCCTTGACTCTGCTTTTCTGGAATGAAGGCAATGATAACTTTCCTTGAGGGAATTGTTGGAAGTATTTCTGTGCTTTAGCCTACTGCTTCAGTTATGAGGCTATGATCTACAGGAACTTGAACAGTCCTGTATAGGAAGCCACTAACATGGAAAAGAACTTTCTCATGGATAAGTTTGTTTAAGACAAACAGTCCCAAGTGAATTAACTTCAGTATATGAGTAAACAATGAAACATTTCTTTGTGTGAGATGTATGAAACTTGTTAAAGGTGAGAACTTAACAGGCTTTGCCACTGCTAGGAGGTGTAGGAACCACAGTTCTAACCCCTGAGGATTTCCAGACTGACCTCTTCACCATCTTCTCTTCTTTCAGCAGCAGTCTGTGATCACAGTATTTCCTCTGAGTGCTGCACTGCCCAAAGCTTTAGGGCAGCTTCTTTGTCGAGTGATAGAAAAAGTACTTCAGCTAGAAAAGCAGTGAATTCTCTCCCTCTGGAGAACAACACAGAAAAGCTGCAGTTTTTCCCAGAATGGAATTCTTACTATGAAGGGGGAAAAGAATTTCTTAAGGGGGCAAATGCTAACATTCCTCTCTGACAAAATTCATGTTTTTTTCTGAAAAGTCACATTTCTTCATCAGCCTGATACTCTAGTTAGGTCTTTCACCAGTTTCAAACAGACTTTTATATCAGAAAACCAAGTAACAAAGGTCTTCCTCTCTCCCCCTCTAATCCTTCTCACCGTATTTCTGAGATCCATCCCTCTCACACTGGCATGCACACCATGCTGAAGGACCCACTGTGTACCCCTGTTATTTAATTTACAAATTAAGTGGCCTGTATTTCTGCAACATGTACACATCCCAAGGGAAGCACAAATGGCATCTCTAAATCAGATTGCTTTACTGCACAGCCACATGTACCAATATTTAGATAATACTCCCCTTAAAAACATCTGCCTAAATACAGTTGCTACGGCCACTTAGAGGTTACCGAGCTGTCATAGCCTCGGCAGGGTCTTGTTCCAGGTGCATTTCACCTCGCATTAAGGAAGAAAAAGCAGCATGACAGTGTATTCCAGAGAAGCTCTAAGGGCATACACAGCTTATGGCAAATTGGTTCCTTCCCTGCCAGAAGCTATAACCACTCCTGGTCCAGGATGGGCGGCTCAACTCTCCACAACTGGATTGCTGATGCGATATGCACTGCACAAAGATGAAAAACCATCTGGTGCTTGGATCTAGCTTCCTTCCATATAACCAAAGCCCTTTTATCATCTTGATCGATTATGAAATTATCTCAGACCAGTTCCTGGCAGACAGGTACCCACACAGGAGAACCAGCTCCAGCCAAGATAAAATAAAATCAGAGACTGCACAGACGACACTGCCCTTTCTGAGGAGAAACAGGCCTTTAGGTCCATTGCTGGGCTATACCAGAAAAAAACAGTATAAGAACAGATAAGAACCCAAAGCTGCCGTAGAAATTTATGACTATATTGTTTATTAATTTTACTGTGAAATCATTTTGGTTTGCAATTTGCACTTTATATTCCCTGCACTTTCTCAGAGTACTTCAGCCTACAGGGCTTGTCATAAAAAAAAAAGCCTTGGAGAGCTTTTCATTTCAAGCTGAAGAAAAAGATGAAAAGTTAAATCACTTACTGTTGCATTCCCATTGGCTGCAAATTGATTTTATTTACTGAAACATGCTTGCATTGCGAAAACCACTCAATACGCACAGTAAATAAGTCAGTACATGTAAGTCTAATGTAACAGAGTAGTTACCCAGTCCTTTGAAATAGACTGGAGTAATAAACACCTAAATACAAATTCAGTTGAATGCTTATTTTTCTCTTGCTTAGAAAAGGTCAATCGATGATATCAAAGACAAAAAATAGCTTGGTTGGTGCTGATGAAAATTAAGAACATGTTTTCCATGCTGCTCCATGATATCAAAGACAAACAAGGTACTTAACACACCCAGCATATTCTTGTATGTCCTTTCAACTTAAAAATTGCAAGGCACAGAGCAAACATTGGTAAGTTATTAGCTCCAGTCTTCTGGTGAACTTCATAAGAGCAACATCAGAGCCTGAAGCAATACTACTACTGTCAGATCTCATAAGCTAAACAGGGTCAGGCCAAACAGGCACTTGAATAAGGCACCTTTGAGGATCACATCACTGCAGCAAGAAATAATGCTGACAATTCAGTAGTGAGCACTATTCCTTCCACAGCAGAACTTTTCATCTCAGATACACAGCTACAAGTGCCAGGCAGGACAAATCAGTTTTGAAAGGCATCAACATTGTGCTGTGAAAATATTATCCTGATCTCCAGCTCAAGTTATAGCTGAGCTTTTCACCTATTAAAATTTCTCCAGTCATTTCAAAGGAACAAGACAGTCATTGCTTCTGGTTCTCAAGCTTTTCTTATGAGACAATATATTAAGCATGATTTGCAGTTTCTCTGGGTGGGAAAGCTGCATTTTCAGTGGACAAGGCAATCTGCTCACTCATGTGTATCTATTTTACCATTAGCAAAATGGTTTCAGGGGCAGTGTTATTTTGTGCCTGTGCATCTATCTGCCTATCTATTATTAATAAAGAAGAAAGAGCATCCAGCCTACACTTTCATGATGAAGGAAACTTTCTCTAACACAGAAAATGAAAACATACAAGTTTCTTTCAGTGTGCACGCTTTACCTCACTGTTGTTGGCCAAACCCCCACAATCCTATCATTTATACTAAGTCACCTCCACTACTGAAAGCACAATACACTTAGAGAATGTGGCTCAGCAGCTCCCGGACTGAGCAGCAGTTTTTAAAGTGGGAGCTCATAGCTGACATTTACAGTATACAGTCAGTGATTCAGTGAGCTACAGTTGCTGTGCACAAAGACAGGTCATTGGAGAAATGAGCAACCCATAACATGTGCGGAGGCCTTGGCTGCCCACATCAATAAATTAGACAATACCGAATAATCAATGTTATAAGCTGCAAGCTGCTGATTTAAGGTGGAAGGAAAAAAAACATGATGTTCAAGAACATGACAGAACTAGGGGGCAACATAGGTCAATAAAGACTAATGCTATTTGCCATTCTAATTACTCTGCATGTTCATGAGCCAGGAAGGCAGGCTGTGGAGCTGTAAGTAAAGCGCCAAGAGTACTGGCACTATATATAATTCATAGACTGCAGCATATTGCTACATTTCTCACTGCCCTTAGAACTTGCAGTTTCTCCAGGAGATATGGAGGTAATACTTAATGTTTATCTTCCAAACTATATTTCATGAGCCCTGTATTAACAGGTCACTCTAGTGAATGGAAAAGTCATCAATCTGGATCACTTGAGGGACTGCAAATAAAGGAGCTTTTATCCTTGTGGATATATTTTGTTGTCACTTTAACAGTGACACAGTTCACACAGCAACCACCAATGGGCACAGGCATCCCTCAGACACTGTCCAGATCCTCAGCTTACAGACTCTGATGAGGTGCTCCTGGAACCAGAAGAGTTGGTCCAATTTATCAGGACCTTGCTGGGTGTCAGGTGCAGAAAAGATGTTAAAAGACAGAACAAGACTGGCACTTCTTCCAGGTGAATCGGCATCCTTACAGTACTGATACCATGCTCTGGACTGAATTTTCCTGTGGACTCTTAGCAGACACAGAAGTTGCTGCAGATTTATAACAGGGTTTTTGCATGGTTGAACAAGAAATACTCTGAAAACGGCAGAGAAATTGCTCCATTTTCCAAATGGGGTCAAAAGCAAATGAACACATTTCTCTTGATGGATCATACTAGGCTTTGCCTGAGGTAGTTGGAAAAACTAAAGTCACTACAGAAATCAGTGGCAATTAAGTCTGCTCTGACCACAAAAACATGATTAGCTATCTACAGGAATTAATAGGATGCCAGACATGTAACAAATCAGAATTGAAATTAAAGTTTTAAGATAAATACTTTACTGTATTACAGAAAGCTAATATTTACAAAACAAAGACCTTGGTAAAAATTAATACAAATCACATAAAATATATCAAAAGAAAACTCTAATTGTTGGCACTTCCTATATGTAGCTTTAAATAGATAGTTATTTTGGCAATGGTTTGAGAACCCAGCTGTGAAATTCATTTCCTGGTCTTTAAGTACTGTATTTGTCAGCACTTAACCCATTTCTGCCTTGCTGTCTCTCATAGAAAGGAAGGTTTCCTTTAGAAAATAAAAATAATAAGAGATGCAATGCATCATTTATAAGAAAGTGCAGCAGAGGAAATGCTAAGAACAGTATCTCCTACCACAGATCTTTTAAACCTTGGGACTCTCAATAAAACCTTAATTTGAGCAGGCTTCTGCTGTCCCTTGCATTTAATGAAAAAGTGATTCCCTGATTGTGTCAAGATATTGCAAAGAGATGAAGTCTTGCTATGGAAAGGTATAATTTATATGAGCAAGTGAATGTCACTTGAGATATGATGTGTCAATATTAGAAGTGAACAGGAAGGATTTTCTGTTCCCAAACCATCTGCAGTCTCCCTCCCAGAAGTAAAAAACTTATGCAGATTTAACTTGTTCATTTTAAGATTTCATTTCCAAATTAACAAGTATCTAATTTTCACAGTTGTTAGAACTGCAGTCACAAGCAAGCTGCTTTTCTCTTTGCCCATTGTTTTGTAAATATCTTCCCCTGAATAACTGGTTTCTTCAGATTCTTTTAATTTATTCTCTTCTGGACCCAAATATTGGTAAAAGTTCTGTTATGGAAAAAATGTTTTCCTAGAGGCAGGAAGGCCTTTCTGCATCTACTATAAAAGCTGTTCATTAGTCAATGGAATGTGACTAGCACCATGAACTAAAAAAGAAACTGAAAATCTCACCAGTTTTTATCCCTCTTCACTGCTTATGTTACATTTGAGGAAAATCTGAAAATGCACACTTTATTCTGAGCTCAGCAGCCTTGGTTGGTTAATCATTGTATCTTTCTTTGTGACACTATTTGGGTAGTGATACCTAAAGCCACCATGGCACACAGGCAGGTGCCAGGAGAGCCACAGTGCGAGCCCCCTTCTCCCTTCACTCTCCAAGCCAAGCTGTGAGATCCAACCTCATATCAACCAAGGAAACAGGGTGCAAACATCCGTCACCCCCTTGCTCCAGGAGCTTTCTGCACAGGGATTTGCTGTCTGTATTACATAGTATAGGAGGGACTTCTGGCTTACAGATAAAATTGCCTGTTAAGAACAAAAATAGTTCTAAAGTAGAAAGTGTCAATATTCCAGTGTTCCCTGTCTGTACTCCAGCAGCTCCCCATGAAGTCACAAGGAGCAAGAGTTGGGCTTTCAGCTGGAAACAGCACATTTCCTGCCAAAGGGGAGCCCTGGTTGGAACACTTGCATGGGATGCAACAGGGGACAGGCATCCCAGGCCATATGTCAGAGATGAGGACTGCCAAGCACTGGGAGTGAGCTGAACGTTGTTTACAGCAGGCAAAGAAAGGCCAGAGCTGCCAAGCCAGGAGAGGAGGGAAAGAATAAAAAGCATGTCCCTACAGCTGCTGACAGCTTCAATATCACTTTAGAATTCTGGTGAACACTAAACAGGGGAAATTTTTCTTTTGGAGATGTGGAGCTAAACAAATAGAGCTCTCAAGAAGGAGCATCTGCTTCCAGAAAAAGGGAGACAGCTCCAAGTACAGCAAACACTTCCCATGCCCACCAGCATTGGCAATGCAAGGGAGTGAGGAGCAGCAAACCCTGAAGGCCAGAGCAGCCACCACCATCCGCACGTCACCATGTTTTACCTTGGAGTGGTTTTCAGGCTGCTTCATCAGGAAAATTCACTGGCTGCTTTAGGCTTTCCTTGAAATGTTTTCTGCTTTATTTGAGACAACAAACTCTCTGACCCATGCTTGAAAACACAAACAAATATAGGAGAGGAGAGCTAACAGCTCTCATCAGAGCTCCTGGCCAAAATCAACAATAAAGCACCACTGCACTTCAAGCAACTCCCAGATCCTAGGGATTAGGTGAGATATTGAGTGCTGGCAGGAACCAGAGCTTGTATTTGGGAAAATTTTGAAATTTCACAAGAAATATCCTGCAAAACTTCAATTAAAAAAACCATAGCTTCCTCCACAGCTTTCTCCTTGGTACCAGCCTCAGCCCAAGGCTGCTTTTACTAGGGTTAGGGTTCCAAAAACCACAAAGCCCAGAGCTCCACGCACACTGCAGCTGCAAAAGGCATCTCAAGGAGAGCACAGAACTGCCACAACATGGCTTCCTCCACAGCTTTCTCCTTGGAACCAACCATCAATTACTTTTGCCAATAAAGGGGGTCCAAATCCACAAACAAAATCTAGTAACAGCAGCAGGTGTAATTTGAAAAGTGAGAGATGTAATGAGACTTGAAATAATTTAATTGAAAAACTATGACCAAAGAGTGAATTCGGGCAGAATCATTCAACTCAAGTAGCCATGTGGAATAATTTGTCATTTACGATGGTCAAAACAGATATTGCTGCACAAATGACTTTTAGGAACAGCCAGGCATTTTAGCAGCCTGTGAAGAATATGCCAGAGTAGAGGATGAAGGAAACTTGGAGGACAGAGCTCCTGGACAGAGTGGTCCAGTAACTCCTGCATGTCACTCCAATCCATCACCAGCAGTTTATGAAGTTGGTCAGATGGGCCACCTTCTGCTGTCATACTGGAAAATAATTCACCAGTACAAGCTCACAAATCACCTCTTTCCACAGGCAGCAGAAAGAACAAGGCAACTTCTCCCTCTAGCACAGCTGTCCCTGAAGAAACACATCCCTGCAAACAGCCTCATCTGCCAGGGGCACCTGGGCCACGCTGTGAGAGCAGGTCTTGCTCTCTTCTCAGAGGCATCACCCTTTCCCAAAGCTCCAAGATATGTCTCCTTGCATTTTCTTCTCAGCTTGTGTCCTTACAGACCAGTGTTCCAAAGCAAAAAGAGTGCTGAAGGAGCAGATAAACACAGCAGGTGTTTTTCACAATGGCACCTTTTCACCCTCAAAGCTATTGAAATATTGCTGTGCATCAAGACAGAGTAAACTTGTCGGTAGGGCTGGGGAAAACAGGAAGATGCAGAAATTGCCTTTCAAAACCAACACTGCCTGGGGTTTATGTCTGCGGTCTATGTCTGGGGTTTATTTTCTTTTAATCTGAATAGTATAACTGTTCTTTAATAAATGTTGGCATTTACAATACTCATTAAAATGCTTTTGATTGTTGATATTCCTGAATAACTGTAATTTTAATAAATTCTAATAATGTAGATTATCTGTAACTTTATATTAGTGCATTCAGTTTTTTTCTAAATGGGTGCACTCTAACTTATTATCTAATTAAAAACTGAGTTTCTGTTACATTTTTACACTTTGGAACCCTAGATCACAGTTTCTAATCTCACTTATTTGTAACTCTAAGGCTACCAAGAAGCAAAGTGAAATGGTATCAATATATATTTTTTACATAGACTGAAGGGTTATGTGTTATTTGCTAAGAGATAACACTGTTGTCATGTTTCTTCAGCAAAAAAGGCTGACAAGACTTGTTTCACATCTGTCTGCATAATATAACAAACCCATGAAGAACTAGTGATGAAAAAGCTGGTTTGTTGACAATCTATTATTGTTAAATGCACCCAAACACCAAGATTTAGGCACTGCTCATTAGAGCTGTATTGTAGCTCAGGATCTTTTTCCTATAAATACTTTCCGTCAAAATATTTTTCAAATGTATTCTAGGCTGCAAGTCCTTCCCTCAGAACCCTGAAGAACTACAGCCTCTGAAGTCCTTTATCAACTGAATCCCACCCAGCTGTTCAATACCCACTGCAGCCAGAAAATGACACTGCCATCCCTGTGCCCAGCTGCCCCTTCCTGCAAATGCCATCTGACCTGTTTGCTTTCTGCTCTGCTCACCTACCAATACCACTCAGGTCTCTCTGTGTGCCTTCCCCTGGACAGGCATCACACACTGATGGCTTTCAGTTTCCATCTAAGACTGCGGAGATTTTTTGTTACAAATTATTTCATACTTGCTCATATCATGACTTAGTCACTGAAGAAAGGGAGGAGGAACTCCCCTCCTACCTCTAACTGCCCCATTGAGATCTTCCAGTTGGGTCTGCAAAGGCCAGAAGGCAAGACAGGATCCAAGGAAAGCACACTGTCCTTGCAGCTCCCTGCCACAGGCACAGCCACCAAGGCAACTGTGCTGACACTTTGTCACAGGAAATTAAGGGAACACCTTCTAACAGCTCTAATGACATCACTGGACTTTGCTGGATAAATAATATGAGCAGGGTTGACACAAATAGGGAGCCCCTATTTGAAATAAGTCCTTAGGCAACACTGATATAAATACCAAACAGGCAGACATCCTTCCCTCGGCCCACAGCTGCTCACTTGTCTGCTGCAACTTGGATCAGGCTGGCTTGTGGGATCACATCTTCAGCAGAACTGCTGCATTTGGCTGGGATCTCATTAACTATTCTGTTTAGTTTTACCAACAGCAAGTTAAAATGGTGCTTCTGGCTCCTGTACCTTGAAATTTTCCTAAAGCTTTTGATGTAGCTTCTGATATGACAGCACTGCATTTATTCTGATTTCAAGTTTCACTGTTTAGATGCCCATTCTGCATTTAGCTAGAAACAGCAAATATTTCATATTGCTACTTACATAACTACCACAATCTTCACAAAGGATTAAAAACCTCACGTACCATATTTGATGTGACTTCAAAGAAGAAAAGATCCTTGTCTTACAATCAAGAGATTCATAACTTCATCCACCTAACTGGTGCACTTTGTACTGTGTACTTCAGCAAACGCCTGAAAAACTGCAGGGAATCTAAGCCAGCTTCCCCTCTCTCCATGGCAGTGCATCTCTCCTTACTCAAGGGAGTCATGGAGTTACCCATTTCACTTTCAGAATAACTCTTCAATAACAATTTCAGGTTACCATGGCTGCTAGCAGTACCCAACAGAGTCTTTCTGTTCAAAATCTTTATGTTAGAGGAACTCAGACACTTGCCAATAAATGCCAATTCAGACATGGTAATAAGTACCAGTAGTAGAAACAGCATCACAAAGCTCCTTCAGAAGAAGACAGCAGGCATGATCCTTTTCTCCACATCTTGCTGCAGGCTAGCTGAGATAATTCTACCCCAGCCTTCAGCAGTATTTGCTAACAGTGATTTTAAAGACCAGCGAGTTCAGAAGTCAGAGCTCTGGTTCTCCCTCTAATTTCCTCTGGTACAATATTTTGATGAGAACTCATTTTCAGACAGATGAAAAATAGGGCTCAGTGCAACATCAATTGCATTACAAGAAAGACCTGGACATACTGAGATGAGTCCTGAAGGACCACAACATTTAATCAGCCCAGTCCCTGAGGATGTCATGTACCTACTCCCAGCCTGTGATCGGACCTCAGGACCCCCCACCTGACTTGGACAGCCACACAACACAAGCAATCCTTTGCTGTTTGTTGTACAAGTTTTCTTTGACCTCTCCCCCGCAAAGATCTAAACCTACAGTAACATGTGAAATTCACCAACTGAAACAAAACAAAAAAACAGGAGAAACAAACTGGCTCATTCAAGCTGTCATTTGTATCTCTGATCCACATTTTTAGGTTTTTATTTACATAAACTTACTAGCCTCTTTCAGATATCTAGAGAGATTCAATCAGCAAACACATAACATCAGATATGTATCCCAAACATTTCCATCTGGAAAAGGTGTTTACAAACAAATGTGCTTTTATAAACTAAGCAAAATTTAATGCAATGTGAATTCACACCAAATTAAAAGAGGAAAAGACTTCTCCTCCTCAAGCATTTTGCAAAATGGAGAACACTGACATATTTCATACTTACATTTTAAATAATACCGATAATGAACTTTTTAGTAAGAGAAATAACTGTAATAAATTCTATATTTAGTTTAGGACAAATTCCCTAAATTGTGAAGTATAAATACACCATAGTGTTTAAATAACGAAGAGAACACATGACTTCTAGCAAGGTCATGATGAGAGGGAGAGCATAAAATATCCATCATGAGGAATTGAGTTAAATGCATCTCATTTTCACTTTGTCAAACTTAGTTCACATTCTGGTTGAAGACCAGCATGCTACTTAGGGTAGCAACCACCCACAAGGCATGTATTATATCTTCATGCATTATATCTTCTTTCATATCTCAGGTCTAGAATCAGGTAGGTAAGTCAGTACTTTAGAGCTCTGTCCATGACCAAAAATGGACAATAAAGGGTCACATGACATAGGGCACACAGGGAAAAGAACTCACTGAAAATTAAGAATATGACAAGAATAAAAAAACAGATTCCACTCAAAATAAAGGGAAGACTTTTTCAAGAACATATTAGAAACATCATGTGGAATAGTTCAGTTTGATATAAGAAAGAAGAATTCTACCAGTCACTGCTTTGAGTAGGGCCCTGTTTTAATCAGTATGTGGGGAAGATACCTAACCATTTGTTTATATGGTTTTGTGTGAAAGGCTGAAGAAAACCTCAACTGTTTGCAGGTACTTGCAAAGTTCCACAGACACAGAAGGCAAAGTAATAATTATAGATGTCATACTGTACAATGAGATGAAAAGGGAGCAAGATTATATCAGTAGACAATACTTATTTTAGCTGTTCATTTTTGATATCTGGCAAAAATAGACAGAAAAATACTGTTGTCTGGTAAATACTCCACAGAGTCAGAACCATAGAGTGTATGACCTCCTGACGAGCAGGTTACTTTGTTTTGACAATCCAATATTGCTGACTTCATTCTTGGAATAGGTTGTGCCATCCTCTTCACTAAAGACAACCCTTAGATTAGAAAAGTTGATCATCATAAATTAAAGGAAAACTTAAAAATATGGAGCATTTCCAGGTTTTGTACAAAGCAAAAGGTAAAAGTACTTTTCTGTGGAATTTTAGAAGATCTTGATATAAATTTCCCTGAGTCTGGGACTGCTCAGCTACTGGGATTTGCTTTGGACTTATTTCTGTCAAACAGATTCACTGACAGATTTCACCGACATGTGAGTACCATTTTTTCTTATTATTTCAAAGTTTTAATTTTTTTCCTATTTGCATAGAAAAAAGATTCTTACCAGTAACCTTCAATTCAACCGTCCTTCGTATAAGCTTGCCTTCAAACTTTAGTTCACAGGTATAATTTCCTCCATCTTCTTCCTGGACCTCTTGAATTAAGAGAGTATTTCCCTTCTGAATTACAACACTTCTCCACATTTTCGGCTCACATTCCTGCAAAAAAAAAAATCCAATGACAAAATTACCTGGCTTGTACAACATAAGACAGTGCTGTGTGATCATATTTTCAGTATTATACATAAGGAAATAACCACCTAGAAATATTTTGCAATTAAAATTCAAATATAATTTCAGAAAGCAGAGAGATCTGAAACGGGAATTAATTTGAAGACTGAAATTAAATAGAAATGTTTTTAAGGTTCAGTTATTCCTACTGTATTTCATGGGCTGTGTTTAATACATGGTGCCCTCAAGCAATGGTTAAGTATCTTCTTTTTCTTCATAACAACTGCCAAGACCTCTCCTTTAGGATGGACCATTAAAATATGTCTCTATTTGAAGGGAGTAAGGGCAACATCTGTTAAGAGTTAGCCTGAAGGCAAATTTTATACATAGTCCCAGGCCAGAACCATTTACCAGTAGAAGAAAACAGGAAGAACAGCAGTTTTTGGAGAGAATTCAGGAGCCTGGTTTCCTTACAGCCTTATTTCTCATCATCAACTTTTCCAGCACCTGAAGAGCTTTGATTCAGTCTTTTCCCATCACCAGACACTTTGCAACATCACCCCCCATGCACCCTGTGATGCAGGACATGGCACTGATAGCCTGCAACTCTCATAGACTTCACCCACACAGTCCTTAGCTGTTGTTTGGCAGATTTAGGTTCCTTGCTACAAACTGTGGTCCTACTGGAAGCATGTTTGAGTCCTTCTAGATAGGGTGTGATACAGTGCAAGGAGAGGCTCTCCAGTTCCTAACATACCGGATCCTTGCAGGCAGATCAGTCACTTTCCATGTCAACAGCACTCATGATTGAATCATTCTTGGAATGCTCTGAACTAAAAGCACGGTCCAAATCTCATCATTGTCTCTTGAAAATGGCACCTTAAGATTATGCATTCATTGCCTCTAAATACCTTTAACATCAAGCCTGTTCTCCCTGCAACAAAACCATACTTTTTGAGTTCTCTAAAGCACTCAGTAGTCCCAGCAGCTCCAGAGGCTCTGGTTAATCCTGTACCCAGGAAACACATAGCAATATAGGGCCTGAGCACCTTCAATGCCTCTCTACTCCCTCTCTCAAGGTGGCAGCTTGGAATAAGCTCTCAGACTGTTGCAGTCTCACATCAGTTACATCAGGCTCAGCAGCTTCAGAGACTGGTGACATGCCCACACCTATGGCCCATTTTCTGCTCGTCTGCAACAGCGGTGTCAGAAACACAGAAAACAAAATAGAACAAAGCTTTCTCTTAAGAAAACAACCAAACAAGAAAATACGTCAACATGCAAATATATTGTACCACAGTAAGAGATCAGCGTGACACAAAAATAAATTTTTCATGGACTCCATATGCATTCCAAATCCATGTCAGATTCTAAATTCAAGGACCACGACAGAGAAATAAAAAGACAGCACTGAGGGTTTCTGGCCTTGCACTTGAAAAGGGAACACTGAAGAGTTCTCCCTGTCCCTAGGAGGCCAAATTCAGTCACAATACAATCAGGTTTCAGATTCAGAAGCTGTGCAACAATACTGCAGGTACCAGAGTGATCATCAGATCTCTCTGTTTCCAAAGAACAGCTGGAAGGGAAGCATCATCTTGTCTTGCAAGTGAACTTTAGTTAACACTGGTGATAGAGAATGACCAGAACCCAGATCCTATCTACTGTGCTGAGACTCACTCAGGACACAGACCTGAGCCAGGAAATGCCATTAAATCCTTTCTGATTTGAACTCAAAATTTTGGATCTATTGAAAGGTACATCAACCACCTACTCAGTGTAACTAAATCTGAACACTGGGCAAAGAATACGATTCAGTCCTATCAATCCTAATTTAGAAGAAATACAATTCCCAGAACACACAAAGTAAGCATATTTCAGATATGCACCCTTTAGTGCAGCATTGAAATAACCTGTGTTCCCAGTTTTACATTTGGTATTTTATTTTTAAAAGCATGGGAACAAAGAGATGGAAGACACATTTTTATACACTTTATATTTTTATATAAAGCATATAAAATTTGCAATAAGAAGGGTGACACTGCAGGAGTAGAGGAAGGATTTACTACTACAAAGAATAATAATTTAGCAAAAACAATGTTTGTGCTGTTGTGGGTTTACACAGAGGAGTTGTTTTGGTGGAATTGTACCACTAATTTCCTTATTATTTCTTTTTTACTTCTTGAAACACTTCCTATTAAAGATTATTTATAAGCCTTTCTTTCCCAAATTTCAGCTAATTATTTTTTAATCTGCTGACTATGCAGGCTTTACAAAATTATGTTGAAAATGCTTGTTTATATATTTAATACACAAAACTAAAAGCAAAAAAGGGGAGGAGCTGGAAAATGGCTGAGAAACAAAATTCTTACAAGTTTATATATTCTGAAAACAATCTAGATTTTACTGTTGGAGGTCTGCTAATTTCCCTAAAAGGGTAAGTGCTCAATTGTATGACTCACTGCATGGAATCACAGAATAGTTTGGGAAGAGACCTTACAGATCATCTCTTTCCAACTCCCCTGCATGAGCAGGGATAGCTTCCAGTAAACCTGGCTGCTACAAGTCCCATCCAACTGGTGTTGAACTCTTCCATGGATGGGGAGTCCACAGCTTCTCTGGGCAACCTGTGCCAGTGCCTCACCACTCCCACAGGAAAAAAATTAATATCTAATCTAAATCTACCGTCCTTCAGTCCAAGGCCATTCCCTCCTGTCCTTTCACTACATGCCCTTGTGGAAAGTCCCTCTCCAATCATCTTCTAAGCCCCCTCCAGGTACCGTAAGGTGCTCTAAGTTCCCCCCAAAGGCTTGAACCAATTCATTGCTCTTTTCTGCTTTTGCAGTATGTTTCCCTGCTAGAAGAATCTGCAAGTTTCCTTTTCTAGACTATTTACTTTCCTTAGACATCTGAAATGTTTGGGGTTTCTGCCCCCCAGTAATTAAAGTGTGCACTATTATGCATCTTTTTCTCTTCCTTGAAATCTAAGTGGCAGTACCTCAAAAGTCCATTTTTCTGGATAGTTACCAACTACCTGTCCTTCACCTGACATTTTGATTGTTCTCTTAGCCCTCCTTTCAACCTAGTAGTAGAAAAGACATGATGGAAATGGATTAAGACTGCACACTCAAGATGTAATACACCTTTTCCCTCTGCCAGCTGATTTTTCATGAAACTGCTCTTACTCTTAAATCCCATTCTTTCAATCATGCCTTGACACACACATTTACTTAAAAAAATATCCCACACATCTTGTCAAAACAGTTCTAATAAGCATAACTGAGCTGAGCATATATCAATGGCATTAATTGGGGAAATCTTAAAAAATAAATATTTAATGCAGCATAATTCTAGCCAGAAGTGAAGCTCATACTACTGTTAAAACAAATCCTCACAGCAAATGCTATATTATGTACACATAGAATTTTATTCAGGCATAATTAAGAGCATGTTTAAATTACAGTTAACTCCCAGTAAATTGATGCAATTACTAGCTCAGATTCATTAATCCCTCAACACAGAGAAGCCTTTTGGAAGACAGAGCAGGTTCTGCACACAATGAGCAGGCATCATCACTGTCTTGCCTGATGGTATTTCATAGGTCCAGTCCAAATTCCCTGACTACCAGTGAATTGGCAGGTTCTCACGAACACAAGGATTTCTCTTTTCAGCAGAAGAAATAAAGAAGGAACTCTTAAAGACTTCCTCATACTTATTTATCTATCTAGTGTTCTGTTTCAAACAACTTATGCTCCCTGCCTGGGTGAAAATCTCTAAATATTCCAGCATAATGGAAAGGAATATCTCCTCCCACTGGCTCCCACCAGTGCCTCTGGAGTAGATTTACTCAAAAAGTAAATCTGTACACAGATTTTATGTACAGTGAAAGTTTTGAAGAGTTTCAGCCCAACAGCAATAAGACAGCAATAGTTACCTTGTACCACACCACATCTGGCTCTTGACTGGCTGTTTTGTAATCCTCAATATCAGGACAGGAGATTGTCTTTCTTTTAGTGACTTCTGATTTTTCCAGGTATCTGATCTTGCTGTTGTAGCAAAGCCCAGATTCATTCTCAGCTACCGTCAAGGACATGGACACCTTCATGCAATACGTTGAGTTTCTGCAGGAACAGAAAGATGGTTTCATTTATCTTGCCTTCTTTTCACCATGTTTGTTTTGGCACAGAAAGTTTCTTTGTCAAGCCCTCATTTTCACAAACACTTCAGTGACACACTCAAATAGTGACAGCCATGCTGTGCATTTCCAGCACAGAAGAATTACTAGGAAACCTAAAGGCTCACTTCTGACTGTGAAGACTATGAAGGACCTTGAAGAAATATTGTTGACAAGTGATCCAACCCAGCACAGCAGGTCTTTCAAGCTTGCAAGTCTATGAACACAAGAACCTGTTGGCACCTCAAATGTTGGTCAGGAGACACAGTCCCATTCCCCCTGTATCCCCCCCACGCTTATCCTCACCCTTGCTCTCTCCCACCTTCAGGAGATTTCACTCCAGTGTGCAGTGCTATACATTTGAGAAGAAGGGTTATGTGCTAGATGTTAAATCACATCACACAGGAAGGATTTCTCCCTGAGAAGGAACCCCTGTACAAAATTCTAGAGCACGATACTGTGGTGGGTTGACCTGGACCAGCTGCCAGCCTCCCACCAGTTGCACTCTTCACTCCCCTCAACAGGATGGGGAGGAAAAAATAAAATGAAAACGCTAATGCATCAAGAAGAAGACAAGGAGACCACTCACCCATTACTGTCACAGACAAAACAGACTTCACTTGGAAAATAAACGTTTTTTATATATTTTGAAATATTTTTCTGACACTAAAGATGCTGACTCCTCACTCCCACCAACTAAACCCAGGACAGTGTTTTTTATTTAAAAAAAAGTCCAAAATGCTCCATAACAAATCTTCTCTTACATTTCCTTCTGTCAAGGGAGCCTGTAGTTGGGAAGAAAATAAAAAGGTCTACAGGGACACTTCACCAGAGCTCAAAGCTTCATGCTAAACAAGGGCTGGCAAAACACTACAAATGGGTTCTTGTTAAAGGTGTGGCATATACAGGCATTGGCAGACAGAGCCATTTGCAAGGCAAATCAGGAGGCAATCTTCAGAAACATCCCATTTTCAGCATCATTAGTGTTATGCATTCAGCAAAATCACAGACTTTGTCCTTCCTTCTCACTTCTCCTCAAAATGCCACCTGTACATCTGTGTAATAAAATTGGTGGATATTTTGTCCATTCCCTCACCTCTGAGTGAAAAGGCTCACTTTGCACACTGATGTGATGTGTTTTAGTTGAGAGTCTATAATAAAGTCTCATTCTCACAAACTGCACAAAACATATTATTTTACCTGAAAGAAAATTTCTCTGGACTGAAAACAATCCATCATTTGGGGTGGGCTTATATAATTTAGGGAAAATAAGTCAACTTTCTCCTAAATTACCTTTTGAAAAGAGTTGCCCTTCTTGTAGGAAGAAACCAAAACATATTTGAGAGGTTTTACAGCACTGAAAATCCAAAAAATATGGACATAACCACTCAGTGTAATCATTATGATTAATGATTATTTAGCTTTCCTGAATGACTATAAGTATTACGGAGTGCAAGTAAGGTCACATGTGCTCAGTAATAATGATCCAGGCTAATAAAAAATAATGCCTTTGAATAGTTGTCCATTACTTGGTGTTATTTAATAGTGTATTTTCTCCTAACAATCTTGCATTATTTAGATTGCATTTTGAACAGCGCTGGAGGCTACTTCTATTTAAAATGCTTCCTGGAACCACAACCTAAAAATGCAGTATGCTTTTCATTAGTTACAATTAGAATTGAGTAGAATTGAGGAAACTAAGTGCCTGGGGAGTACTATCACTTTTGTTCACACTCCATGACCAAGACAATAAATCTATTCAGGCTCATGATGAAGAAAGCCCTCACTAAGCCAAAAGCAATAGACTTGAAAGCTTCATGGATGGTTCTTCACCAGCCACTCACATTACTGCTACTGCTGGTAATCCAGAAAAGGGTAATTTCTGCAGGAATGTCAGTGACTGAAGCAGGAGTCTTCCCTTAAACTAGTCAGCTCTGGAAAACAGTGATATTTCAAGGCATGTGCAAAAGGAATCAGCCTTGCTGTTTTTCTCAGTTTTGAAGGAGAAGTCTGGAGCTGAAGTCTGCTAAGTCGTGAGCCATTCCTCGCTGTGCTGGGCAAGCTGTTCCCCAAGGCTGGGCCATTAGATTTCATCTCTCAGTTCTCTGAGCAGCTGATGCATCTGTGCTGCCTTTTTTCTTGGTGTCTTCCCTGCCTTGTGGGCTCTGGAGGTGTAAAGGGGCTCTCTAAAATTGACAGCTTGAGGCAATTTTATAAAAATTTTATAAATTTTTGTGACCACCCAGGAGGGAGATCACAAAGAGGTACAACTTTGTTTTTACCACCTGGCAAGCAGACAGGAACAGGGTGGGCCTGGCCACACAGGGCACCGATGGGAGCCCACCAAAAGAGTTCTCTCAGGAAGGCCATAGAGCTGCTGTGTTGGGAAGACATCCAGTTCTTTCTTCCCAATTTTTTCCAGGACCCCTGTGTCCACAAGTGCTCTCCTTCATGACCTGCACTTAAATTGTTTAAGGTAAGAGTATTTTCTTTTTTTTTTGTTGGTAGAGGTATGTAGATAAACTAGCACAAACCCCACGTTTTTGATTTTCTTCTTTCAGAAGCTAAACAGATGGCCTATGAATTATTAAAGGGAAGATCCACTTTTGTTTTCAGTACATGGTCATGGAGCTTGGTGGGGGAGGTCAGTGCTCCCAGCAGTCCGTGGCTGGCAGGAAAGGTTATATGGCCATTTTTAATGAGGAAAGGCAGATACAAGAAGAACAAAAGATAACAAGAGCAAAGCTACAGGTAACCTGGGCTTTGCTGTCAGAAACAGTAGCCAAGAGGAATGAAAAGCAAGCAGTTTCAAGGTGGCTGAGGAAGATGCTGGAGGGCTTCCAGTGGCGATCATAGTATTGTGAGGCCAGCTAAGAAGAGTTGTATCTAAATAGCAAATGTTGGAATCCACAAGAAAATGTCAGAATGTACACTTTCCACATACATGTAAAGGAAATACAAGCCCATGGGTCTGGAAGTGGGTCTTTCAACAATGTGTCTTTTCTGAAACATTTCCAAACCATTCATTTTCCATAAGAGTTGATTTCTAGTGGGTTCTAATTCTATAAGAAGTAGTAGTGGTCACATGGGGAACAGGAAGAGGGAAGAAAAGAAAGAACCACTCCACAGTGCAAAGAAGAAAAATTGTCTTGAATTTTCACACTGAAACTAAGATCTGTAATTCTCTATTCCAAGGGAATAGTTACACACTGGGCGTACTCTCTTGACTGGAAATAGGAAGAAGAGCTTAGCTTGGCCAGAGTTCACAAAGCAGTTTCCTTTGTTCTGGTGGCAAGGCATCTGTAATCCCCAGGCCACCTGGAGCTGGCTCTGAACCACAAACTGAAGCCAGCTCTGAACCAAATAGAAAAGCAGAGGGAGAACCAAGGGAGTTTAACAGGTCTGAAAGCAAAAGCAAGCAAGACTGTGTTTGGCTTGATTTTGAAGCAAGGACAAAAGGGAAAAAGGGAGGATATAAAGAAATGGATAAGGACATTTGAAATTGGAGTTTCAGTCTCTAAATTATTTTTCATCTTGTTTTGGATTCAAGACAATTAATCAGCCCCAAGGCTGAATTCAAATTAAGGTAAATATTCACAACTTTTGAAAAACCCCTTTTTTTTTGTGTTTCTGCTAAGTGAGGGTGGTTTGTTAAAAGAGTCAAGTAGAAAATTTTTTTCTCTAATATGCTCAGAATCACCCCCAGCCACCCCCATTTATTTTCTTATAAAGAGGAAAGGCAGATGAAATGTGGTTGAATATTTTATATCTACTAGATTTTAAAACCCCACCTAATTTTGAACTGTATTTATACAAGAGTATTCACACTAGGTTTTTCCCCCTTACAGATTCATTTTTCATTGTACTGGCTTTTTTATTACATTTTAAGACTTCCGTGGTAGATCCAAAAGCTGGGAAGTGTATTTATCAAAGCAGTGCTCAGGGAACAGCACACCTCAGGCTTAGATCTCTCACCATGTCCCTGAACACTCTGGCTGTTTTAATGACATTTTTATTGGCTCACTGACTGCAGGACTCAATAGATCAACCTCTACATTCATCTTAGCTCATTTTGAGTTAGAGCAACAACAGCAATGTCTTGGTTCGAAGGACAGGTGTGTGCCAAAGAAGGCAAGAACCTCCCTTGGAACAGAAAATGTGACCCACTTCCCTCCAAATTACTATAACTCTGAAATTACGGTGGTTTCAGGCCAAGATATGGGATAACATGTAAATTTAAAACACTGCAAAGAGCAGAGCACAAACCCAGCCCAGCCTCCCCTCGGTGCAGTTCCGGGCGCGGCCAGCAGGGGCGCTGCTGGCTCCCAGTCGGGCGGGGGGTGCGATGGTTCCCCCGCGCCTGCAGGGGGCGCTGTGGCCGAGCTCGGCCGCGTCTCCCTCACGCGCTAATGGCGGGCGGGCCAGATGGGGATATGGCTGCAGCTGGAACCTCAGAGCGGAGCTGGGGCACACCACAGGGTGGCAAACAAACTGTAGCAGAAACTCCTCAGCTGTAGCTACAGGGTGTCCTTCTGGGCAAGGGTTGCTGAGTTTAAAGTGTAGCAAAAAAGCCCAAGGAGGCAGTGTAGAAAACACCGGGGCTGGGCAGCAGGTGCCACACGCAGCTGGGAGACGCGGCCTCCGGGAAGGAGGTCGGGGGTCCAGGATTTTCCCCTGAAGCACCTGAGTGGATGGCGAGGGTCCTTTCCAGTGTGATCAGGTTTTAATAAGTTCCCAGCTCAGTGGCTGCCCTTACAAGCAAAGGCTCACCCGCAGCAGGAGAAGCGATACAGGGCTGGATTCCACACAGCAGAGAATTCTCCCCGCGGTAGCAGCAACTTGACCATTCCCCTCTGATCTGAGAGCGAGATCAGGCAAAGGCCAGCCACTCACCCCAGCCAAAATCTCATTGCATCTCTGCCCTTCCAAAGAGAAAACGCCCCAGGTAGGAGAGAGTAACCAGTAGAACCCTTTCCTCCACCTTGACCACTTCTTTTGTCTCTTAAGTACCAGTTCTTATCGTCTCTTAGGTAACAAATGGGACAAAATTCCCATTTTTTTCATTCCCAAAACAAGGAAAAAAAAAAGAAAAATCCTAACCTCCAACAAGCAGTAACTACACCACCAACCATCTTAGTCCGTCTGAAGCATGAATGCACAACCAGATCCACTACTGGCTACTCTATAAATGTGCTGGTTTATAGCTCTTAGACTTAATCGAGCATTTGACTGTTTTCTTCTCACTTCATGGGAGTTTAATAAATTTATTCCTGTCCAAATTTTACAGTTCACACAATGGTTACCAAGGTCATGGTTTGATGATCTGCTTAAAGAAAAGTAAGTTGTTTATCATCATTGTTCTTTTTCAGATCACATCTTAAAAAACAACAGATGATTACTTACTCTTCCAAGTAAGTTTCACTCAAGTGTTAACTTATTTCTCAGTGACTCCCACTCACTCCTATATATTTGGGTCATTGTCTGGAAAAGATCAATTTCCCACCCATGGTGTGACAGCCAGAGGTTACAAATCACAGACCTCTGAATTTATTTTTTTTTTTTCTTTTAATGCTTATTAATTTGTCAAGTGAGAGGGCAACGGGCTGACAGTGCTGTAGTTGCTCCCTGAACCAAAGGCCAAGAGGTGCAGTGATTCTGTGGCTTGTGTGTAGTACCTAGCCTTGGTGCCGCTCCAAACACTCCTGTCCTGTTTTTGCTTTCTTGTTGCTGTTATCTAATACCAACTCCTATGCCTGAAAGGGAGAAATCCTAATTCCATGTTACCACTCCTTTAGCATCTGACACGTTTTCAAGATCCCCTGGTAAAAGAAAATAACACCATAGAAAGTATGAGCTCAAATTAAGCGCTAAACCAGCACAGTGTTACAAATTCAGTGCTCTTATATAATCTCTACCTCCTCCAACAGAGGAAGAGGTGGTGAATCCAGACAGAGGTACCATTCAAGGCCCCATTCCCTTCAAGCAGAAAAAGTATCTGTGTGGAACTAACCCACCACTCACCAAGAATTTTTATTCTTTATGCACTTCTTTTCTCCTAAGATCCAATCTCTAGAAACAAGACAATTTGACCTTGACTAAAACATACTGCATGTCTCAGAGGTCATTTTTTACAGTGAAGAAAGGCTATACCCTCTCTATTCAAAAGAAAAGAACTTCTGAGCAAAGTCACTGAAAGGTAATTTTAAAAGGCTCACATTAATGACAGCTTGAAAAATAGATATGCAGGAATGTCTCCTCAAGTCACCTGTCAACAATCTAGTTGTTTGAGTGCCTCACCAGAGGCACTTAAAAGCAAGACCTGTACTTCTCACTATGAGTTTAGCCATCTTTAGAAAACTTCTGTACTTCTAGATCCTGGGACAAAAAATAAAAGATGTTTAGATATGGCAGTTGGGTAGAGCATCTCACAGCTGGGTCTCTCTCACCAAAGCTTAGCTCCAAGTTTAAATTTAATTTGGACATCATCTTAAGAGGGAAATGTGACATAAAAATGTCAGGGTGTGCCTACTACAGTCAGCAATACAGCCAGTAACAGCAAGGCCATGATTTGAAAATTTGTGGCTATGATTTGAAAATTCATGGGTAGTCTCTAAGTATTATGGCTCTTAAGTGTATCTTAAGAAAGAAGAGGAATAAATGACAACCACCTGATTCATACACAGTGAGGGACAGGAGGAGCTATTTCTTTTCTGGGTGCCTTCACACACACATGCCCTGGTCACCTCTGCATTGTGACAGATGCAAATGAAAAGCAAATCACCAGTCAGTCATTCCAACAAGGACTATCCAGACACAAAGAGAAAATCTCCCAACACTGAAGCTGAATCACACAGGTCAAAAAGTGTTCCTTGGGTTTGAGGTTTTTTTAAACTTGTCATTGATTGTAGTCATTAAATGTTAGAATTGAATATATGAAAATACAATACAGAACACAGAAGAAATGCAGAAACCAAAAGAACACCAAGTTATTGCAGCATATCACACCTCAGTTCATGAACTAGGTGGTCTCTGTCAGCTTTAGACACCCTGTTCCAGCAAAAAGAAATCCTGTAATTGGCTGGGTTTGCTCTGGGGGAAAATTCCTTCTTTGTCCTTAAGAATTACAAGGCAGCAAATTGCTTTAAAGTTTGCTACTACAAATGACTAAGCCCTTTTCATTTATTTCCTAATACTTTTCTATTAGAACTTGGATATTAATGTTAAATCACATTGTCTTACTGAAAAGCCCCATTACAAAAGAGATAAATCTGAGGCACAGGAACAACTGCTCCCAGGACAATATTAAGAAATTCCTTTCCAATACTTTTGCAATTGCCATACCCTGTTTCTGAGACGACTGAATGCTTTCTCCTTTATTTCTTCCAAAACACAAACTGTGTGGATTAGCATATCTACTCCTCTATGCTTTTTTTTTTTAATAGGCACCTAGCACACAAAACGAAAGTTGCATTCAAGACACCAATCAGACTTGTCTGCATTGCTAAACCTCAATGATTTTATTGCCTGGAGGAATAAAACCTGAGGAGCACAGCCTTCATTCTGCACATAAGTTCTATTTTGCAGATGCAATGTTGAAAGGCAGGTCCTGCTCTGTTTATACACGGGCAATTGAGCAGGAAAAGCAGTGGATCAGTTATTGTCTCACAGGGTATACAAGGAATGAAAGAATCATGAAATGAATGTCCTTACAATGTGTACTGTTGGAGTCCGACAGCTGAGTCCTCCTGGTTGTGCCTTCCCTTAAAGTGGTGGCCAGAAAAGAAGAAATTTTCCTCCAGTATCACTTACCAAATACCAGTTTAGTTCCCTATGGTTCTGTCATCTTGTACTTTGGGCATGATGGATTTCCTCGGGAAACCCTCCATTTGTCTGTCCACTCAGAGGACACAGACAACATTTCCTACTGATGTCTTGTACTTACAGCTGGCTTCATGGGGATTCCAACAGGAATGATACCTGGGTGAGCACATTGTCACTGTTATTTGGAGAACAGAAAGGAAATAAAAACTCCCCAACATGTTGGAGAAGAAATGGCTGGGGAGAGCTGAAACATCTCAGCAGCAGCTGTCCTGCAGGCAAAGTCTGACTGCATGAGGAAGCAGTCCTCCACCCTGCATCCTTTCTCTGCTCTAGGCAAGGTTTGAACCCCACCAGGGAAGGCACTTCAGCAGCAACCAGTGAGCTGAAACATTACTAAGGCATTGTAGCACAGGGAGCTTTGTTATGACAACCTGTAGAGGCTACAAAGTCAGGTCAGTCATTTTAAAAGAATCTAAACCTGGGACTTCACTACTAGGAAAACTGAAGGATTTACAATGTTCTCATTCTTGTCCATGCCACTGCAACAGGGAAGCCACTGGATGCCCTCCAACCACAAAGCAACATGGATATTCCTGCTTGAAGCCCTGACTGTTCTTGCAGCTTCTCATCGACAGTAAACACTGTTTTTCAGAGCAACAGAGGATGAATAATTTCTCTTTTAAAGCTTTAGAGGAGGAGGGTGAGTGAGCAGAAACACACATATCACCAGGGAAGAGAAACAAATCTTTGTTTTTCCACAAAGAATAGATAGAACGGATTTTTCTCAATAAAGACAATGTCATCAAAATGATTTGTAGGAGCACCATCACTTTTTACACAATTTTAGAAATAAATGTAGAAGCATTCTGATTCCACTTTCCCCTGCATTTTGATAATGCCAAAACATTATATCTCAGTGATAGAACCTCAAAAAAATTTATTTTATCATGAATCATACTGACTTTATAATGTATCTACTGTAGCACTGAATTCAAGTATTGAATATCTCACAGGGATTTTGTTTATACAGAATCAGTCAATTTTATTGTGGGAAATGTCACCCACTTTTAAGGTGTGACATTTAATGTTAGTGCCATAGGCTGGAAAGCCTGTGCCATGCTGAATCCACTTGCTCCAAATGTGAGGTGTTGCTGCTTCTACAGACACACCTGGGACTGTACAGGAAAGCTGATCATACACCAACGTCCAAAGCTGAGAGATAACTATGAGATATATAATCCATCAGCTACTTAGATGTGCTCCTCTTGGATATCCAATAATTAAAGACACTAGCCCACAACAAAGTATCTTGAAATCTTTTCAGATTTAAAGGGGAAAAAAGCACTTGCCAATAACAGCTATGGAAGACAATATTCTATGGCTAAACTGGAATTCCAACACTGCATCCAACCGGGTTTGAGATACAAAATCACCTTTGTCACAAGCAGTTAAATGCTGAGCAAAGCCAAACATTCTGTATTGCCATCAACAAAATGAAGAACTGCATTAAAACACATATTGCAAGAACCACAAGAGATGGCTGCAGAGAAAGCAACCTTACACATGTCCACCTTATGACTTAGTTCAACATTTCTCTTTGGATCTGAAAACACACTTCTTTCATGCTGCTCAGAAGCCAGACTTTCAGCACTAAGAGAAGGTGTGCAGCTTTTCCTGGGCTGATGGGTGCATTCTGCACTCCAGACAGGCACTTACAACAAGCCCCTAAGCCCTGCCTAACATTCTCTGAAGTGAGAGCACACAGGCTGAGCTGCAGATTTTACTGCCAGCCCCTCCAGGCTGTCCAAATCTGATTTTGATTTGCTGGTCATGCACGCTACAGACATTTGGAAGCCAGAAGGCTTAAAATCTACTATTGCTCTATTTTTTTACTGCTCAGAAAGTGGTATCTCAATAGCTCACCAATGGCTCAGCAAAAGCTCAATTCCTCTGTGCATGTCCATAGCAATGCTGTTCTCCATTAAGAACTGTGCACGCAGGGATACAGCAAGGGAAAAAGGACACACAGATTTTCTAACTTGATTTGTCAGCAGTTCTCTGGCATCAAATGCTGGTATTAGAGATCTGCAAGCTTATTCCCCCATAGGCATTCAAGACCCTCACTCCCTTGTTATTCTGCATCCTGTACAAAAATCAAGGCTTAGCTTCATTAATCAGTTTGATGACCACAAATTTTCACCTCCTGCTCCCCTGCACCATCTTGAGGCTCAGATTTTCTACCCTTCTGATTCTTATTATGGGAATCAAGTTTATTTCACCAACAGTTAATTAACAGCAAATATGTACTTATGTTTTCTACCATTACTGGTATTATTCTTTAAATCCTGACTACAGTTTGGTTTGGAGCTGAGCCTAGTTAGAAGAAGGTTTCCATGAGCAGTCCCTAGATGAGGGCAAATTTAGGCTAAATTTTGCTGAGATTTCCTCCTCAGCTCATCTTTTTTTCTTTCACCAGGTGAAGATGATCTAAGTTGGCCCATTTCTTGTTCTCTCTTTAAAAAATGGGCTTTTAACACAGAAAAACAGATGTATTTATTCAGAGAGCAAAAGCAGCTAATGATCTGGCAAAAGACTGTCCTACATACTCAGAGCTTTATGGCCACCCTATGCATTTAGGTTGAGCATAATTTCCATGTTTTGGGTTGATGCTTCATCATTTTGAAGCTCATCTCTGAATTCTTCAGTAAAGAATCTGCAATCCAGAGTGCTGATGTGAGAATCCCTGAACATCAAACCTTCATAACAGAATTGCCAACAGCTTTATCTGAAAGTAGCATTGGGGGGTGCTGGAAGATTAATGGCATATCCGGGATATGTACTGGAAGGAGACCTCCAGAACACAGCATTTCCACACTGGGCAGTAAAGTCACGATACAAACATCACAGCATTTACCTGGGAACTGCAATGAAATACGCAGCTATTCATTTCTTAGGATGCCTTTTGGATGTAGCAGCAATATCCCTGATTTGACACAGAAAAGGCATCCAAGAACAAAGACGACCCATGCAATTCATATGGTTTAACTAGACACAGCTGGACTCTGCACTCTTAAAAGTCCTTGCAGAATCTGGACCTTTTCATATGCTTAACACTGCAGAAAAATATCACACTTCAGTTTGCATCTGAGTATGAGTTCAATGCCAAAATGCATTGTGAGAAGGGAGAAGTAGGTTTTAATGCAACAATAAGTTCCTCCTATTACACACAGACCCCCACACCTGTCTATGGAATAATGTTTAATTGGTTAATAAAAGGAGAGGCAACATTTAAATTACGATATCAAATCTCTTCAATCCAGAGAAGCAACCTCATTTATAAAGGCTGATCTAATACTCCTTAATTTTATGCAGTATTACAGGTTTTTTACAAAACAGTCATTATGATTATTGAAATGACAGTTCTGTATAAGAAAGAATTCACTGACACATTTAATTTTTACCCATCTTCAAATCACTGTCATAGCAGCCTATCCTTCACCTTCTCATACCCGCCCTTTCAAGCAGGTTCTGAAAAAGTCCTTCACACTGTTTCACTGATAGTCATGCCTTGATCCTATGAGCACATGTGAAAAACCAGAAAATGCAGCTTCCTGAAAAACAGTTTTGCTATTTTTTTTAAGAGTCAAGAAGAAACATTTCAACGAATAAGAAATTCAGTGAAAAGTTCAGTTGACATTTTCCCCATACAGTTTTCTTATCTGTCATCTTGTGTTGACTGGGGAAAAAGTAACAATTTGGGGGAGAGTAAATTAAAGCTCTCACTATTGCCTTCCCAGATCAAGACTGAGTCCATCATTTCAACCCATGAACTTCTGGGACCAGGACCCTCATCCCACTTGGCCCTAGCACCACATCTAAGCATCTCACCCGCATGAACCCTTTTGCAAAAACAAGCACAAATAACAGAACACTTCCAAGGTTGGAAGTGGTGACTTGAAGTGGTGGAACTGGCCACTGGGACATGCAAATGTGGGATTTTATGCTTTGGACAGCACAGGGAGATGTACCAGAGCTTCACATGTCCCTGGTGAGTGGCTAGAAAGACATCAATTTAGAATTGAATCGCTTCTGATTTTGTCTTAAAGAACCTGAATGAAAAATTCTCTGTTGAGAAAAAGTTTTAAATTTATCTTGAATCAAAAGCATTTTCCTCCTCAGTTTTTTCCTTTAGCTACAAAACCAAAAAGTTCAGCTATGCATGTAACCCTAAAGCCAGTGTTGCACACTGATGGAGACAGTCACGTCTTCATTTCCACTGCATCAAGTTCTATCTACCAGTCTCTGCTAATTCAGTCTACAAAAGATGGCATTTGTAACAGAGATTGTTAATACTTCTAGAAAATAAAATCATATTCTAAAATTACTGCTTTCATTTGTGACCTCTTAACTCTCATAAAGTAGGTGAATCTGGTTAATGACTAAAACACAAACATCTGCTTATCCCCCTCAAAAAAAATGGATTAATAAAGCTGAAATTACACAGTTAATGGTGTGGATAGTCTCCCACAGAAATGTGATCACATTTCAGAACATTACATCTAGCTCAATTTTAATGAAATTAAAATCAATTGCTATTGCTACATCCTCTGCTATTTTAAGCCTCCTATGGTTTCATAAACAATAACAGCAAAGATACATTACCACACTTTTGGAAGAAAAAAATAATTCAGTAAAGGAAGAAATAGAGTCTTTTATCTGTAACCACTACACATATTATTCTGCACTCTGACATAAATCTGAAAAAGGCAAAAATATCTGTAATTATGTAAAAAAGTTCTAGTCAAAGCAAGGAAACTGCATAACTGACAAGGAAGATCTTGTTGCTGTGTAATGCCTTCCAATAAGCATGTCATATAGTTTTTAGCTGAAAATTAGAAGAAGCCATGAATTATTCAAGAACTTGCCCATTTGTTACCAAAATTACTTTGTCATGTAAATGAGCAGAGTTTTGAAATTTCCCAGAAAAAAAGTATGCCCCAGAATTTGATCCAAGATCAATTCTTTATTTTTCACAAAGGATTTGCATGAGAATGTTTCAGAGTATTAAACTAGTAACTTGATTATCACAACAATGACTTCTTATGAAAAAAGTACGGCTCCCTTGAAATATATAAATCACCATCTTCCCGTAACATTTTGAAATCAGGGCCTTCACATCACACCCCACCTCTGACAGAGGAGCTGATAAAACTCCAACTCCAAAAGCTGCAACTCAATCCAACTGCTGCGTTAGGCAGATACATCCAATATTTAAAGTGGACATTGGTGCCCAGTACAACCACCACAATCCAGAGCACAGTCTTTGATTTAAGCAGCATTCCTCAGGATCACAATTGTCTGAGGCAGCTGAGGCAGCACGACTCAGCAGAGACGGACAGAGAGTAAATTCTGGGTTCTGAACAGTGCTGTTATTTGCTGCAATACTTGTTATTCAATTCATGAAACGCGTCTAATTTCAGTATGGAACAGCAGACAAGGATGAAGCAAACTTATTATCTGAAACTGAATAGTTTAAAACCAAATCATACAAAGTATCTATAGACTCCTTTTCATTCAAAACTGGCTAATTTAAGGAATATTTATTCATTCATTCTTTAAAAGTCCTCCTTTTTTGTATCTTCTCATTTTAGGCATAGTGATGACATCAACATCTACACGATGGAAATCACGAGCTCTAGCACATGTTTAATTTAAGCCTCATCCAACAGTTCCAAGACACTTCTGAGAAAGGCATTTTGGTGTCTTACCAAATGAGGTCTGCTTAAATTTGTGATAAATCATAATTGTATATTAAAATAAACATTTCTTCAAAACCAGACAGAACTGTAACTCCCCATGGCCTGATCCCATCAGAATAATTCAAACTGTAACTCTGTAATAACTCAGAGGATTTGAAACAGAACAGTACTTAAACAAAATACTTCATGATTTAAGAAGTATCACGTTCTGAAGGTTTACAGAAAATTGAGAATTTGCAAATGTTGTTTTTAAAAAAAAAGTAATTAAGTGAAAGCACATTAATTATAGCTACTTGACTAAGTAACTATAATTACTTGGGAAACTAATTTTGAGACAAAGCATTATGTGACATATATGGTTATGAGAATAAAAAATTAATATGCATTAACTGGATGTATATCTAAATTCTAATGGCTAAAATTAATTTTTTAACCAAGATCTAATACTCCATACATTATTAAACAATAATCCCCACATTCTTATTTAGACTTTAACACAATACTCACCTCAGCACACATGTGTAGAAACCACTGTCTTGCAGCTCAACCGAGTGAAACCATATGGAATCTTCATCCTTGCTCATTCTAACTTCGGAAAATATAATGGGTTCTTCTAAATCTCCTTTGTTTTTGTACCACATAAGCCTAAGACCTGTGCTTTGGGCCATGCTATAATTAGTTCTGATATAGCTGTAGAAAAGGGCACATTTCACTCGGACTGGTTCACCTGCCAAAGCCATGTATGTCTTGAGATCCACTGACCAGTCAATGCAACCATCAACTGAAAGCAAAACAATAATAAAGAAATATTAGACACAGATTTTTTCACTACATTTTCCAATATAGTGAAAGACAGCTTGGGAAATGCAATACAGTACATTAAAAGAAATGGCTTTTGGCGTGTGCTGAATTGTTTCAGGGTAATATGAAAAACCTGAAGCAGTTATTGGCAACTAAGGGGGTTCATATACCTTTTTTAATTACATGTAACTTTGAATGTGCAGACAGTAAATAGAGCACACTGAGCTTGCTCAATTCCACTTCTTTAGAATATCATTACTTTCATCCCCCAAACACTAATTCTTTATTAAATAAACCAAATGTTTTGCAGCTTAACTACTTGCTTCTGTACACCAGTTTTGCATTCTCCAATTCCTTGTGGAAACAAAATGTACATTGGCATCTGATGCCAATCTTATCCCTTAAAACTTTTCCATCCACCTCTGTTAGTTATGTTATGCAAAAAAATCCCCAAATAACAGATGTGACATTTATTATTTTTCTTTCAAGGCAGTTCCACTTAGTTGGGGTTTTTACCTACAGTCTACTCAAACTATAGACGTCTGTATTATACACAACAGGATACAATTACAACATGCTGCCTACACAATCAAACTTAATTCAGGAGTTGTTCAAATAAAAAAGGACCACTTTTGATGTTATCTTCAGCAAAACCTTTTGAAACAGTTTTCTTAATACTTCACTTAAAAATTAACATACATCAGACAGTTTAATAAAAGATCAGTCTCCCTACAGTTTTTTCTCCCATTGCTATTATCTTGGTACAATACAGCCCTAGCATATGCACACATATAAACATATCACATTCAGAGACCTTTTAATTCAATCTTTTTCATTGCTAGAAAAACTATCAGTGTCAAAATCAGCCAAGAATAAAACCAAAGAAAAATATTTCAAAGGCAGATCATCCAAAGGCAAACACAATACCTAAAATTAATAGAATTCATTAAATATGTAGGGTTTAGAATTTATTGATCATATTAAGCAACAAGTAAATGGAGCATTTTTACCCTTACTGCAGCACTTCAAATTCAGCCATGTAACTCTCAAGTTGCCTCTTCTGCATTTACAGTATCAATTCTCAAACCATAAATGTTGGATATCCTCATACACTCTTCATTTCATACACATTGTCAATTGCATTCTGTCATCAAGTGATTTTTTATCTTACTTCCTAAACAAAGGTAATCAGCAAAAATTTCTGTACGTGGAATATCAGGTCTGATCCCACTTTTAGTAACTTTTACAGCCTCTAAATTATGTCTACCAAGTTTTCATGTTTCTCTTTAATAATTCAAAAGTAACTGTGACAAACGGAAGGTTTTAATTTTCCCATCACAGTAAATCAGCTTCAAGTGTACTGTGATCACATGAGCCACATGTTAAACTTGTTGACACTGATCACTTTAATACTTTTCTGGTATATAAACTTCCGTGTAACATCTTGCTGCAAAACAAACTTGTAAAAAAAAAAAACTAACATAAGCTCAGGAGGGAAGGAAAGCCCATTACTCAAAACATAACTCATGACAGTTTCGACAGGTGAAGGGATATTATGGAGCACCTTTACCCCCAGGGTGTTTCCTGTTCCTGCCCCTCACCCCACAGGCAGGTGCAAAAGCAGCAGCTGTTTGTGCCAGCTGAGTTCTTTCTTCATCAAAAAAGCCCCCAAATCAACCCTTCACCTGAACTTATGCACACACTGTTCCAGTTAACTTTAATTTTGATTTTCATTCTCATTTTGCTGACAACATCCTACTGATTTAAATTAAAATTCATTGCTTTTAATGGCTGCTGTTAATGACATCAACTGAAAGGCCAGCAGCAATTTACTGATGTTCCTTTTCCTCCCTGCTTCCTCTGTGTCCTTCCTCTAACAGTACCACACACAATAGGACAAGTTTGGATAATCATGATTTGAAAATCCTGTACTGAAGCATTTGTTCTCAGTGCATCTCCTCCAGGTTTATAGCATCCTTCACCATGACCAAAGCTGCACATTGTAACTTGAACATGCTCTTGCCAGGACCCCAAGAAACATCGCACTGACCTCTCTTTGTGCTGCTGCTCCACAGACATGGGCAACCTGCAGTAGAGCTGGAGAAAGAGCCTGGTTCACCCAGTCATAAAACCCCATCTAACCCACTTTTATATTAAACCCCTGGTTCTGACACCATGAATTATTTTATATAGGTGACAGGACTTTTACATGAGTGGGTATCATTGTACTCCCCACAGAGCTTCCTCTGAAATCCTCTGTGCTTTTTTTGAGTCCTGCTCTTTAGGCTGCTGTGATTTACAATTGAAGAACAGTGCAGAGCTCACAGCTGCCTTCTCTCAGCAAGGGATGCGCAAGGCAATGCTGAGATCTCCAGATGGCTCATCCCTTGTTCTCCAGGACACATAGATATTCTCAAAGACCTCTCTCTTGTGATTTAGCAAAGTCACAGAAGTCTAAGTAGGGCCATAAGTTGAAATGAATACAGGTGTCCAGAACTGGAATTTAGATCCAAACGAATCCAGCTGATCTAATTAATTCAGCCAATCTAATTAATTCTGTCACTCTTGTGTCAATCAAATCCTGTCACATCATCTAATGCTTTCAAATCTGTGCTGGTTCAACAAAGTTAAACCACACCAAAGAATAACTAACAATGAGACACACATGGAAAGGTTGTGGATCAAAGACAACAGTGCCAGGTTTTCATTTATTTCACAGAGCAGAGTCACAAATAGTAGGAGTTCTGTAGTTAGGAGCAGACCCAATATGGAAATCCAAATTTGGAAGCTGAAGATACCCTGCTTCCAATGAAATTTCTCCCACATCCACACCAAAAAACTTGTTAAAGCACAGCTCAAATGAACACTAAGTAACCCTCCATTCAATCTGTGTCATTCAATCTGCCTCATTCTCCACTTTCATTTAAAAATTTCTTTTCCCTTCTCATGTGCACTTCTCTACTACTCTAATTTCAGAATTTGAGCTGCAGGAGTATAGGAAGCACAGTGGAATAGATGAAAGGCATTTGAACAGTAATTTACCAGGTCACCAGAGTGCTAAAAACCCTCCCCAGCTGCCCCCAGGGGACAACACAATGGTGGGGCCAGTGCTCTGTTGGCCATTGCCAGCGCTCCAGTGGAGGCACCAAACACAGTGACCTGAGCCCAGCGTAGCACCTGCATCCAAAGGAACAAAAGAAAGGAGAGGAAATTCACACTAGAGACTTTTTTCCCTATTAACAGTACCTGAAAGAAAGAATTTAAACAGCCCACAGGAAGCTGACCCCACCAGGGAGTGGGGTGGAAGGGGAAGGTGCAGGCAGGCTGCTGCCCATGGCCCTGTCTGCCCCAGCTGCTCCCCTGTGACAGCTCTCCCTGCAGCAGGCCAGGAGGGTGTAATTACAGAGAGAAGAGCCCACAAGGAACAGAGCAACCAGTCATTATAGTGTTGATGACATCTGCAGAGGGGAGAAGTCTCACAGAATAAGCTAAATCTTAATTATTGAAGAAAGACTAATCAAACAGGAGATGACTTTTCCCCCTTGCTCTTTTTTTCTTGTTAAATACACAGGTAAGAATGTTTCCTCTTCTGAAGCTTTAGAGGCTAAAATCTAGGTCAGGCTCCCTGCACTTACATGGAAACTGGAATTTTTCCTCTCGCCGTGCTGTCAGTCACTGGAGCGTGAGCATTGTTAGATTCATTTGGAGTATTCTCCAAGCTGTCATCACAAATGACTGGAGCTGCTTAGGTGGAGTTCAGCACTCCATTATCCAGAACAAAGTTTGCTTTCATTTTTGTTGGGCTGGCTCTCAATATGTAATATAATCAGGTTGGTGTGAAAAATATTAGCATTAGAGAGGCACTTATATAATAAATGTATATATACACTATTTCTCTGCTACCGTATAATTAACCTGGTAAGTGCCTGACTGAAAACTCATTCAAATTAAATCCTGTCTGTTGTGGATGTACTTTACGCACTTCCAAAAAATTTTTTAATTTTTTTTTAGTTTGGAACACTAAGAAAATATGGAAAACACTGTCCCATTTTTATCCCAGGTTCCTAAGGAAAAGTGGTTTGCCCACCTATCTGTCAATCTTCCCTATCCCCTTAGCATACCTTCTACCACAACTGACTAAATTCAGTCCTATTCCATGGCACATGGAAGTGCTCAGGAGTGCTCTCTCCTGCAAGGGTGCAGAACAGTGTCCCATTGTGTCCTCTATGAGCTGGGAAACACAGCAGCAGTGAACCACAGTGCAACCCCACTGGGCCCATCCCAGTTACCTACCCAGGCTACTGCAACCTGAGCAGAGAGTGAATTGAAAATGAAGGCTATAAAACTATTAAGGAAAATATAGATTGAGTTGGCTGACAATAAGTTACTGTACTTTTATGTTAGCAATCACCCAAAGCATGTACTGCATCTTCTTCCTCAACATTTCCTGGCAATTTCCCATTACTCTTATTTTAAATAAATCTAGTTGTCTAGGGAGTCTAGATGCTTTTTAACATGAACCATAATAATTTATAAGCAATTATAGAGGAGCATGTACATCGTCTCTAAGTAATTTGTCTTTCTGATTGCTGTCACATGAATAATTTTTTGCATTGCGCATCTGCCTGTTATAATTTTTATAGGAATCTGTCAGCTACAGCAATTTATATTGTGGCATTGTTAAAGATGTTTGCCTACCTTGTTACCTGAAAATCTCATTTTAAATTGAAATCGTCTACAAATAAATCATTAAAAAAATAATTCACTAGCTAATGTATTAAATTTATTGCTCTGCAAAGCGGGCAATGCTTGTGACTGTAGGTACATAGTCAGAAATAAAACCACCATTCCTCTAATACAAGAGTTATATTTTTATGTATATGTTAGCTGTAGGACAGCAGAGTCCAGGAACTGATATCCATCATGCTCAGGGTTTGCAGACACGTAGCAATGATAGATGCACTCCATTAAGAATGTCCAAAGAGAGATGCAAATTTTTTAGAGTCTTAAAAGGGAGAAATCAGTTACAGCCTATGAATTTTTGGCACCTTGGTATTTTCAGATCTTGATTCTGGAGAAAAGGGAACATGCCCTGCATTGAGCACACACAGTAAAGCCTTTAGCAGCTTTGGCTGGATGTGGTTGTCTCGAGGGTCAGGGTGTTGGATCAGCCTCACCAAATGTAATTGGTTTCACATCTCTGATTTTTGACTGCACCGTGCTAATGCTGCTGCAGTGCTTGCAGACCTCTGCCAGCTTCTCATCACAGCCTGGCACTGCCATGTGAGACCTGAACATCAGCAGAGCCCAGTGTGTGTCCCTGCCTCCTCCCAGAGCCCTTCCCTGCTCCTCACACCACGAGCTGCTGGGGACCGGCACTGCCTAAAAACTTCCAGCAACCACCACACATTTCCATGTATTCTTCAAACACTCCAGTGCTCAGAGCCACGTGTGCTGGTCAGATAACACGTTGCAAGTAACACTTGCTTTGTGCACTGTTCAAAATCATGGATGTTTCCTCCAAAGCATGGTGAGATCTCTGTGTGCGGAGCTGCCTCATCTTAGCTGACTGACCAAACTGGATGATGAAAGAACACTCTCATAACTGTTAAAATTCTCTCCACTGACAGACATCTGAGCTGGTATCTCTGCCATGAAAAGCAAGTTACCTGGCTTTACAGGGAGAAGGAGAAGCCCATGCTGGCAATACTCCAGAGGGGAGTGGAGGGTGGCCTTGTCCAGCAGCAGAGAGCATTTCCAAGAGCAGGGAGGGAGGGGAGGAGGGGGAAATTCAGGTAAAATGTCTGTCACACCTCTTTTCTGTGAGTTTTACTCTTCTTTGAACCAAGTAGACTCTAGGTTTTGACTGTATGTCCACACATTAAAGTGCATTTTAGAAAAAATTTAAATATTTTTCCCCTGAGGGACACAAAATCAAAAAATGTATCTGTTGGAGATAAAATCACTTAGAATATAACAAATCTTGAGAAAAAACAAGTTTATTGTGGTTCAAGATGGGTGAATGTTGCCATGCTTTTCCTACAACCCTGTCAGTAACTCTTACTAATTCTTCTATGACAGTAACATTTTGTTTCAGCAATAAAGCAAGATTATTTTTTGCTGTAGAAACACAATATCTAAGAATAGGATCACTCACAGACTTTGTAGTTTCTCTACTCTGAACTCGTTTTCTGAATATTTTCCAGCAAGAATTAGACTATTCAAACTTATTGGTGAAAATGTTTGGGACTTTCAAGGCATATAAAAGTGTAAATATTCCAAAATTCCTAAGTCAAGTAATGATGAGTGCAAAAAATCTTCACTAAATTTAGCAACATGCAAATGTTTCTCCAAATCTGGGCCAAAAATAAGGAAAAATGCATTTAAACATCTATATACACTGCCTAATTTTTTTTCCTAATTTTGATCAAAGCTTCAAATTTCTGTAGGATGAACTAAAAGGTTTTTGAGACTTGTGTATGTTTCATTTTTTGACCAGCTTTTGTTATGATCCATAGCTAAACAACCCAACTCAAATGTCAAATATTCCAGCCTAACACTCATCATTTCCTTTGAGGTCAAACTCACTGTAAATATATACTGCCAGAGGTTCAAATAACCACAGATTGCTCTGCCCTGAATTACATAAGCATAGGGAGCCAGGAGCATTTTAGCCTTATATTGAAAATGCAAAAGAAAGAACATACTGGTAGATCACCAAAATTCTCAAGGGAGAGAAAAATCCCTGAACAAAGTCTCAGCTTCCAGGGGCAATGGCATATTAATGAGGTCAAGGCTTAGAAATTATACTTGAAGAATGAAAATGCTGCAGCAGCATCAGTAGAAGTGACTGGACAGGGGCATTTCATCCTGTAGCACTTGTCAGAGCCAGCTTTTCAGGTGGCACCTTATCACAGGGGCTTTCTGCAACGCTTGCTGATGGAGAGGAGAGCAAATCACAGCTGGCAGGTTAAGATTTTTGCTGGAGACAGGGAGGTCTGAGACACATTCTGTGATGGAAAGGAAATTTCTGTTCTCATCACATTCTTTGCTACCTCTTCCAAGTCAGATGTTCCCAGAGACAGATGGAACCTGAAGTGCCCTTCCAAAGCTGTGCTCTTTGCGTTCAGCTGATCGCTCTGCTGAGCACAGAGAAAGAGAGGGGGAGGGCACTAAAGCATCTCTTTAAAATGCAGCATATTCACCCTAAAAATGAGTATTTGGTGACCTTGATCTCCTAATCACTTCAATATCTGGCAGGTTTTTAAAGAGTCTATGTTGAAGTAAACAGTACAGAAATTGGAATTTAGTGGTTTGGTTTAAAATATTCAGTGTAATGCCTTGATTCTCTGCAGCTGTCACCATGTTAGAAAACAATGTAAAAGGCACCTTGAAAATCAACAGCAGTAGAGCCAGGACATGAACAATAAAGAAATCATACTTCATGGCTTCACCCTTTCATGTATTTTGTAAAGGCTCAGCCATGGGTTCAAGGCATGTGCCCCAGCCTGTCCTGCCTTCTCAGCACCCCCAGCACTGCCTGGCCCCTGCCCTTCGCACTCCAGTGCCCCTCCTGCCATGGGGCAGCAGATTTGGAAGAGTGGTAGGAAAGGTCATTGACAAATCTCCTGCCTCTGCCCAGCCTCCCTCTTTGCTCCAAGGCAGTAAAGCCAAGCAGGTGATCTGCAGCAAACAAGGTATCCGAAATACTAAACTTCCTTCTTCTTTGAGGTTTTATTAATACCTATGTCTTCAAAGTCAGCCAGGAAAAAACATGATTAATTTAGCACCAACAAGCCAGGGAACATTACCTTAAGCAAGGAAAGACTGTTGCTCTAGATTGAAGTGGCCAGATCAGATACTTGATGTTACATCTGCTTCTTGGACTGAACAAGTAACAAAACTTTCCTGTTTAAATCCTAAAATTTAAATTCCATAAATGAGCAACTCAGACAACCAAAAAGTCAGTGCAAACACTGGTATGAATTCAAAGCCTCTAAACTAGTGTTCATCCAGATCTGAAACCCATCTGAAGATGGGTTTTTCTTTTCTTGTCCACAAAATCTAGTAAACAAAAATACTTCCCTTTTCCAAGCTTCAACATGAGGAAAAAAGTCTATTTTTTTACTAGCATGTTGCACAGTGCATGTTGCCATTTTTGTTAGCTCTTTGGATTCCTGAGGGAAATAATAAATGATGGAAAAGCTCAAGGAGAGATTTCCCAGCATCTCTGGTACTTCTTTGGTGGACAGAACTAAATTCAGGCAAAGGAGATGGAAAGAAAGAAGAATCAGTATCTAAGGGAGAGCAGTAACTGATACCAGTAACAAGTATAATAACAGACTGGAAATATTTCTTTGCATTTATAAATAAAAGTTTTATCCTAACACAATTTCAGGTAAGGAGCAACACACTGAAGACACACTTTATAACTGAAGGTATGTGCATTTAATATTTTAAGTGTTGACTACACAGGAGCTCTTTAAGGACACTCCCCAAGACACTTTCAATATTCTCCAGTCAACTACATTAACCATGTGAAATTTCACACAGTTCTGTTTTCATGTCTTTAGCACCATGCAAACTTTGGGAACAAAGCTGAATTCATTTCAATAATTGATGAGTCTCTTTTCATTAGTTTCTTTGAATACAGTTACTGAAGGTAAAGTAAATGAAAACTGGCTCCCAGATCAGGCAGCTGCAGTCTCAAGTAATCACACAATTAGAAAACCATATCCACTGCTTGTTATTCCCAAAAGGGAGTACTAGGAAAGAATTGTGAATAAAGGAATTTAAAATGAAAGAGAATGAACCTCTATTAACTTGGTAGCCCCTGTGGGGTAGAATAACCGGTGTACATACACAAGATTATTTTATCTGGCATCTGTTTTTCAAGTATGTGGACAGTTTGAATTGGATTATCTGCTCTGAGGGCACAGTCCTCTTGAGTTTGGATTAGGTTAGGAAGATGGGCCGGGCTCCCTGTTGAATACACAGGGCTAAATTCATTTCTTCTGCTGTCTATAGAGGAGAATCCTTGAGAGACACAGGTCTGCTGTAAGAGCTCCTACCACACCTCCCCTGTGGCAGAGGCAGAGTGCTCAACGGGAAAAAAGAGCAAGGAGATATGAAGAGCCCACCACCAGAGGAAAGCAGGACTGAGTTATTCCTGGGGATGATCTCTGTGGTGTCTGTGCAAGGTTAAGCAATCATTCACTGGACACCTCAGCAAGGACATTTCTGGTGACTCAAATTCTCCATTTACCATGGGCAACTTGCGCCTCACCACTGCTCCTGCCCAACTGTGCCACCATCCCAGGCCTTGGGGCAGAGCCAGATTCCAGACCTCCAGGGGTCTCTTCCAACCCACATGGCCCTATGGTTTGTCCTACCACCAACAGTGCCCTCCACAATCCGCAGACACATAGAGAGAGCCTTTCTCACAAATATCTAGATCTAGGTGCACACCTGCACTATTCTACTCATTAGTAGTTTATTTTCTAGCTTACAAAGATGCAATCAATCCATGAGAAGATTACCAAATGTTTTAAAAAACTGGTTTCCCATCATAAACACACTGGGTAGAATGAATGTTTTGGGGCTTGGATATCTGTAAAGTACTGGATGAACACATAGCAATGTTAAAAAAAAAAAAAGGAGAGAGAGAGAATGCCCAATTTTCAATGAGGACATGCACATAAATAGAAAGGAACAAGTCAAGTTCATCTAATTTACTTGCAACAAATAACTAGCTTTGGTCATTTGCTTCGACTCTACACATTTACCTTTGGATATCTAGACACACTTTCCATTTTACAATTGCTGTGCCATTCTTCCTGTTATCTGGCATAGATAATTTCAGCTGCAGTGAGCCAATTACCATTTCCACTTGCATGACAGGAGGACCTCTGTTTGAAAAGGTTGTGACCCACACTCTAACCTAGGTTGTAATTCCTCCTCTCATTTTAATTCATTATCTGCATGTATGCAGCAGAATTTAAATAGGAAGCTCTCCTGACTGCAGAACACACTAGATTCAATTTCAGTAAAATGAACATTCACAAATCAAAAGAGTATTTGCTTTTATAGGATAGTCATGAATAGAAGTGTTAGTGGGTTATTTGATTAAAATTTCTGTAAGTGATGAATGATGAAATGATTTCAAAATTAGATGTTTTTAAACAGTAAACATTATTCTTAAGACTTGTTTCTATTTAGAAGAAACAAACAGGGTTATTCTAATTGCAAGCCATTATAATTACACGTATGAAAGAAAAATAAAGGATGATTGAAAAATGAGCCATTACAAGAGCTACCTGTGCAACAGACAAATCTCTCTAGGTAAAGCGGCAGTGCAGTGCTGTGCTCTGGAACACAGAATTGCACATTTGCTTAGGAACACCTTTACATTTACATATCCATTTTCTAAAAGCTGCCGGTAGCAACATCCTACAGGACTGCATCCACAGGCTGCCCCTCACCTTCAATGAGAACAAGGGTCATGTTGATGGGACCACATCCACCCCCTTTTCTGGAAAAAGGCCCTGGGGGAAGACTGCCATCACAGCCTCCCCTGTGGCCTGCAAGTTCCCCAAATCCCCACCCACTTCCAGATGAGTTGTGAGCCCTGACTCCGAGCAGGACTGGTCACCAGTACCACCACTCCTCTCAGTTCCCTCTCAAGCTCCCATTCCTGAGACCTTACTCCTTTCTTGCCCCAGCCCCAGTGACCATCCCCTATTGGAGTAGAGAGGCCATTTTGTCATCAGTAGGACTGCAGCTCCCAATATGGTCCCATTCCTAAGCACTTCGTCTTATTTCAAATCATTTTTCAAAGTCTTTACTCAGGAGATTCAGAGCAGGGGCAACACTGACTGAAATACCACAAAAACTGGCCCTGCTTCAAGCTGACACAAAGCAGTGGCTGTCTTTAAATGAGAACCACCATAAAGCAGACAGAGCCCAAACCAGCACAGTTTTCATCCTTCTCCTCAGACTTCCCTGTGACTTCACGAGCCAGACACAAAACTGGCAACAGGAAGATTTCATTTATTAGTAAGCAAAAGTAACAAACCGCAAATACTTCATTACTAATACATCATTTGCTCAGAATGGCACAAAACAAACAAGTCTGTGTTTTATTCATGGGCCTCCTGTCATCCTCAATGGCCTCGACTCACTGCAAAACACAAAACATGCAGCTGCTGCCTGTTCCTCTGAAAGGGGATGGAAGATGGAGATGTTTGAGCTCCAGGGCTGAGGCTGAGCAAAGGTGGGAGCTGAGAATACAGGAAGGGAGCTGGAGAGCTCTTGGCACCTCAGGCCTTTCTTTGGATGTCAACACATCCTCCAGGTGGGACACTGCCCTGCAGCCCCCTAATCCATCAGCACATCATCATTAAATCATCATAGCACAACTGTAACATTCTGAAACTCATCCTAAAAACCTCCACCTGAGCTACTGATAAACCAGAAAAATCACACAATTGGAGCAACATGTTTAATTAATGTCTCTCCACTGGTTACGCAATAGTCAGTGAGCAATGTGGAGACTGCTCATTTGCTCGTTCACTCCCAGTTTCTTATCCTAACTTGCATTCCATCATTTCCTGTCCCAGCCTTGAGAATTGACTGCCATGACAGCTTGAAGATGACTGTTTGATGAATATTTAAAAATTCTTAATAAGGCAAAGCACAGAGATGACTACACCTGGACTGGCCACTGTAAGGATGACCCCAAAGAAAACCACTATGTTTTCCACTTAAGAAACCCTCCTTTGAAACATGGAAAATCAGTACTTCAATTCTTAAACAGAAAAAAAACTCACAGTGATTAGGGAAGACAGGCCAGAAATGCAAAGCTGGATCCCTTCTTTTTCCCCTCCATCTTCTTCACAGAGAGGGGGCTCATTTCCAAGCCTAGCTGAAGCTGCCTCAGTAAGTTTGAAGCTGCAAATGCTCAGTGCCTGGGGGACTCCCATCCCTGCTCAGGGCAGGCTGTCCCCACTCCTCTGGGAGGGCTCCTGCCTCTCCTGTCTGCCTGATCCTGATCAGGTCCCTGATCCTTCCTTCACTGCCCCTGCTAAACCCAAGCAGAATTCAGCAAATAGTGGGGAAGTTTCCCAGTGGGGAAGCTGGAGATGGGAGGGAGGATTAATTATGACACACAGTGTTTTGAGTGGATGCATTCCCAATTAAAAATGCTCTATTTAATTCAACCCAATTTTATTATTGTCTTGACTGCATTGTTTTTTTCAGCTCACAGTGACAGATTTTTTAGTTGGGATGACAGAACTGTCATCTGTCCAGCTCTGCATCTGAAGGAAGAGTGTTCCCAGCTGGAGAGGAAAAAGCACACAGGAGGCATGTAACCTCAGGGTAGGGATTTTGGGTACAGACAGGGAAGGGAAGTGAAAGGTGTCTGACAGACTAACACGTGTTACTTGGGCACAAAAAAAAAGTAGTTTGAATCTGCTCTAATCAAGGTTAAAGCAGAATTTAATGGCAACAAATCATTCTTGTTTTCACAAGATACAGGGTCCAGCCTCAGAGGTGTGGATGGCATCCAGCTCCTACGGAGATCAGCGCACCCCACACAGCCTCTGCATCCTGCAGCGCTGGGGGATGACACTCCAGGGAGCACGTCCCCACAGCAAACCCTCTTTGTGAGAGGGGAAGAAGAATAAAACAGAGAGAGGCTCTGTTAGAAGCAGGGATCTGAGTCAGAAATAGAGATGCAGGCATCATGCAAACTGTGTTAAGGGGTCTGCTGATAAAGGGGACTTCTTCAAAGATAAAGACTGTCGTATTTCTGTTAAAAATAAGACTATCACAAATGCAATCATATTTTTTCATGTGTGACTTGTGAAATATATTTCACTGGGAGGTTGACAGTGTAAGAAACGCAATTAGAATGATTTACATATTAAAGACATTATTATGTCTTCATTGTAAATATTTCCATCGTGATGACTTTGAACAGAATCTTTGCAAACAGAAATATAAATATCCTCATGCCTGATTTCACATAATCTGAAATCATGCCGTGTCAAATTGTCAGTTTTAAGAATTCTCCTAAGCCACTACAAATCCGATTTTAATCTCTCCAAAGACTTGTCTGCTTTTACATAATTGAAAATAACCACTGCTTGTAATGTGTTAATTTTGATGTGCAGTAAATAACATGATGCCAGAACCCTTCTAGACAACCACTGTTTTGAAAAACTGTGCTAAGCTTTCCATCTCCAGACTGCCTAGGGCCGCATAAACCTTTACAATGCAATTTTTTTTTTGTTAGTGTTTAATGCTAAATATTCCAAAGTATGTTATCAAAATCATGAGAGTTGGATTTGTTTTCCTCTTCCCTGGGACTGATTAGTGTGTCTTCAGTAAGAAAGATAAGCAAATACAACCTCATTAACGAGCTAGGAACTTTAGATAACAAAAAGCACCACTAATAGCCCAATTGCTATTGAACAGCTTCTCTGTTAGAAGAGACAAATCCACTCAGCAGGAATCACAGACCCTGCACTTCTTCGCTTCTCTTTGCATATATTTAAAACAATCTTGGCGCTCCAGAGAGCACAGCTAAGATGAGGGATGTGAGGGATGACAGCAGTGCTGCACCAGAGCCAGACCAACAGACATGCAAACACAGCCACGGACAGAGGGGGCTGGGGTTACAAGAATAGAGTGCAAGAAGAGTGACTTTCAACCTAGTTTTGCAAACTCTACATTAATTAGGAAAGCATCTCCAAATTTTGTGCTGGGAAAAACATTTACTGCTAAATGACAAGCGCAGACTGAATACTAAATATTATGATTTTTTGGTTCTCTGAATAACTGTTAACCCAACATTATTCCTGTCTACCTTGGGTTTTTAAATGGAATTACATATAGCCTGCAGCTCCAAATCTAAATGAAAAATAGAGTTCCAATTGAACTTTAGGGAAAAAAAAGGCAGAAGTTAATGAGATTTAAATTAGTAACAGCCTAAGCTTTCCCTTAAAGAAAACATTATTGATTTTAAAGAGCTACCTAATGAAAAAGAATGGCACTCATTTAAGACTTTGCATGAACTACATTAGAGTTTCATTTGTAATAATAAATAAGGATGTGCTTTACAGTCCAATTAATCAGCAGAATTTATGTACATATTTTTATGAGGTAACTACAAATTCCCTAAGCCCTTAATCACAGTTTTGGGTGTGTAGTAAAGAAATTACAATTTCTAAGGCCCAGACTGTAAAGATAATTAAGTACCAGTTCCCTATAAGAGTTAAACACCTGCACGGTTTCTGGGTTTATAATCTATTCTTCAATTGAAAAATGGAAATGCACAGTGTTTCACTTTATTCTTCATTAAAAAATGTTTATATTTTCAGTTTAAGGAACTGATTATTGGAAAAAGTCTCCTTCTATGAATGCTCTGCAGTTTTATACACGATGAACAAAAAAATATTACTCCCAGAAAGGCAATACATGGACTCTTTTAAATTCCCTGAATAGGTAGGAAATTTGAGCTGATGGTTTTCATATCTTTTCATTCGAACATCATTTCATACAATCACAAGATACTTCATCATATCAGGAATCAGGAATATAATGCTGTGATCCCATGACACTTAAATATGGTGACCATGCAGAGTTTCTTCTCTGAGAACTGCTGAGAAAACAGATGAAGTGCAAGGTCCCCCAAGCAAGTTTCAAATTACATTCAAACCCAACTACTTCTACAAAAAGTAAGCATGCCTGGACCCAGTCCAAACAGAATTTCACCTCATAATTAATTAAAGCTCCAGACAAAACCCATAAGAACAACAGGAACATTCAGTTTATTTGCTGAGATACCTGAAAGTGCTAAAACTTTAAATTGCTGAATTCCCTACAGATGCTGAAACCAAGCTCACCTGGGGGAGCCCCAAGCTCCCTACCTGGTTCCTCAGCTCCCACCCTGGGAGGTATCTGCTCAGATTCCCAGTTTCAGCCATAGAGCTGCTCAGCAGCAGCTCCCAGGGCTGTCAGTGTGTCACCAGCTCACACACAGATTGCCCTCCATCTGCTGTTGATGACCACAGTGATGTTTAACTCCTCACCAGCTCTAAAGGTGCCATTTCTCTCCAACAGCAAACCAGGAACAAAGGTAACTGCAGTTTCTCTATGAAGCAAGCAACAAATGTCTCACATTACGCTCATGCATGCCAAGATGACAAAGAACATGTAAAGGTGCCCCATATGGTACAACAAATACCAAAATCCCAGCACAGCACTTCTCTTTCAATCCAATTCACTGGGACAGCACTTCCCAGGGGAGATAATACTTGTCCAAACATGTCTGAATGGTGGGACTTCATCTTTGCTTTGTTAAAGCAAAAGATAGATTTACAAAGAGATGCATTTATTTTTAATAAAGAACATTCATACACATTAATTTCACCTGCCACAAGACTGTGCCTAGAAGAGATTCTTTAAAGTAACTGAATAAAACTTAATCCATCTGTTTCACAGAACTAAGAATAACATCTGCTTCTTTGTGTGCTGATTTACAGATCCCTGGCAGATTTCCTCTCCTACCTTCAACATCCCGCTGTGGCCACTTTCCATGACTGTGGTCACCTTATCACATTGGCATCACAATTCAGAGCAGTAGTGCAGCTTGGAATCAAATCCTACCATGACCCTCCCTTACCTTTCCCAGTCCAATCCATAAAGTGGATTGCCTCCCAGAGGCAAGCCAGCTCTCAAACACATAATCTTTGGGTGGAATTTTGGAAATTGCAACTCAGGTACACTAAGTTGGTTTTGTACTTTGTTCTTCCCATTCTTTAATTATGAAGTAAATTAATAAACATGAGCATTATACTTGTAGTATTGCCTAAGGCATGACAAAAACAACTGAAACTGCAGGAGCTGCATCACTGAATGGATCATAAGGGAAAGAATTAATAGAATCTAACCTATCATTGCTGGTTCCTCTAAACTATGTATTTTAGTAATGTTAACAAAACTCTTTGGAGAACAGAAGGCTGTCCTTCCTTCCCTACACAAATGTGACTGGAGTACATTGCACGTTGGTGAGATGCACCACAGGACCCCTGTGAAGGCTCAGGACAGCAGCGGGGATGGACACAGTGACTCCTGTAACCCCAGCTGGGGTTTAGATCTAAGCCAAAGGGACTAAGAATTACTAGTGTACTGAGGGCATCAACTGGCACTTGGAACAGTCCAAAACTGAAAAACCTGGGCTAGGTCTGAGGGAAGCAATAAACAGCTGCTACTTACCCTGCTGCCATAGTGATTTTCACATCCATGTAAGCCTAACATCTAAAATGTTTCTCACACTTTTATTTGATTCCACTTTATAGCACACTGTTTCTCTTCTGTTGTTTTACAGCTGATGCAGGGGTTACTTTTTGGTGTGTTATGGACCACAGCTCAAGAATTCCCATTTTAAATCCTATTTCCCAGAAAACCAGTTTGTACAGAGAAGTTCAGGCTGCTCTGACAGTAGGCAACGTTGTACTTCTTCTTAACATCCTCCCGCTTTTAATTACCATTGCCTACATTCAATGAAGAAAGTTTACCACATCCCTTCTGACTTTTGAAACTTTCACAAGTAACAGGTTTCCATAAGATTTTTTTTTCTTTTTTTTTCCTCCCTTGAGTCTCCTACAGGTTACCTTTTTTTGCATTGTTTCAACCCACAGAGTTTAACCAGGTTCACATGCTGTCTGTACAATAGTAAAAACTTCAAGACCTGGAATTTGAAGTTTGATTTCCTCCCCAAGAGCCCTTAGATGAGTGTTTGCTCTGTTTTATACATTCTAGTGGGAATTCCTACAAGTACCTTGACCTTTCCTCTCTGCCAGCAGGAGGACTGCTGCTTTTATTGCAGGGAGACAACAACAAAAATATCCTGGCTATACAGACCCAAGGTTCCCTGGTGGAGTGATGTACAAGAGAAATGGGAATTCTTTGGGGATGGAAAGACAGTGTTCACAAAGAGGTGGCTGAATCATTCAAGCATTTTTTATGCCTGTAACTTTACCAAGTCTCTTTTGAGCTTTGACAAAAGTTTCACAGTCAGATGAGACCAAGTGTTGGGCTCTTTAAGCATCAGCTGCAAATGAAAGAAGTCCTCCTACAAAAAGCATCTGAAAATCATTTCTTTCAGCTTTGCCAAGGCCAGGCATTCCCTGGTCTTGTGTCCACCCAGATGGTGAAGGCTATCTTAGGACAGCCTTCTCAAGGAGACAAAGTCTGCCCACCAGTCAGATTAATATGCTAACACAATCCACTGGCCATTAAAGATGCTTTAATCAACTCTGATTTCTTTTGTAAGAAAAATTATGTATTACAGACTTTGTCAAAAGAGCTTTGTTAACACTAACACTTGAAAAACAACTATGCTAATATGACATTTCCCATCCACTTGTTCTGTACTTTTATGCCACTTAGCAATGAACTACAGCATTTCCCTCCCAGCCTCTAATATTTGGCCATGGGAGTATGTGGGAGGTCACTTATTTAAATTATTTTTACCGTGCTAATATATTGTCATTTTTGACTTATTTAAAATACACTTGGACTTTAAACCTGACTAAATGTGCCACGTGACAAATAATATTATTGGTTTACTAAAATGGTTATCACTAAAAATGGGTTATGACTAAAAATGGTTATTATAGTAGTAAAGTAATACCCTGGAAAAGCCATTTGGTCTTTGGCAAGACCACTCCTACATGTGCCATTTCTCCATGCTTTCACACAAAATATGCCCTGGCAGTCACTTGAGCACACAGAGCACCTGTTAAGTCTCAGCTCAGAAACCTAAATGAAGCTGAAAAGAGAAGTCTTAGGGAACTCTGGCACTTAAAAAATATTATCTTGCTGTGACATTGGAACCACATTCACAAAGGGGACAAAATGGCCATCCTTTCCTAACTAGCATTTTTAAAATGCACAAGAGTTTTCAAAAAGCATCAATTCTGCAATTCAAGCGTGCAAACTGGTACTTGCACAGCCACTGAGGTTCAGCACACGACACTTGGTCATCTCCTCTGTGTGACTGTAATGAACATTCCCCGCTTAGTGTGATGAATAAAAATCACAGGCCATGCCAAGATGTTTATCTAACTTGGACCTGGTGACTCACAGCTGAGCACAGTGCATGGCTGGCCGTGCAGGGCAGCGCTGACCCATGAGCAGGCAGTGGTTACACAGCTCCTGCTCACAGAAGCAGAGAAAAGCCCACAGGGACTGTGCTCACTCACCTCCCACGGCCAACATGGTCCTTCTGCATGCTCTGTTCAATATTTAAATGATGGTGACAGCATTAAGAGGCCTTTCCCCATGCACTGATATGGTGCCTCCAGCCATCCCATCTAGCCAAGGTCTGAAGGAAAAAGAAAAGATGAGCCTTGCACTGTATCTTGAAGGTCAGTAGGTTCAGGCACGTTTGAAAGTTTATCTAAGGCTTTCTGGCAGGTCATCTCCCTATTTCCTGATGTGGAAACAATTTTATTTAATACTTCATTGAAATAACAGACCATTGCATAATACCCCTGACAACAGTCTTCAGTGCAAACCTGCCACCTCAAACAGGTAGAGCTTCAGTGCAGCATAATTAACAGAATGTGAGTTAACAGCTCTGTAACATCCACCTGAAGCTGAGACACCGTTCCTTCCCTTTCCACATCAATGCTGAAGCAAAGAAGCTGGACACTGCATGGAGGTGCTGGCTGCTGCCTGGCTGTGACCAGCCTGTGGCCACTCAAACCTGTGGCATCCCCAGAAAGCCTCAGCAGGTCACTCCAGACATGCTTTGGCTCACTCCCACTCACGCTGCTTCAGCCCTTGTTACTTAAAAGGTGCAGCTCATTACTGATGACACTGCTAATGCAGTTTCCACTGTGAGGCTCAATTTGGCTTTTCCAGGAGCAGAGCTGGGAAATTGTCTCTGAGAAAACATTACCCCAGCTGCTCCAAGGCACTGCAGCTCTGAGGCATCCCCAGTAACTGCAGTGGGCGTAAAGTGCCTTTCCCCTATCAACACACAGCAAAAGACAGCACCAAACACATATTGCTCTGCCCATCGTGCAACTGCAGCAGGAGGGCCACACCTCCTGCATCCCTTCAGCCTGCGACAGCTTGCAGGGAAAGGAAAAGGAGTATCCCAATCTGGTATTTAAAACATGAACATATCAGGATGTTCCTCACTCCTAACTCTGATTTTCTTGCTGGTCTTTACATACTGTCCTCTAAGACACTTCAGGATACAGCAGCTGATGCTCTGTTCATTCACCTTTTGGAAGAAGGGGCAGGAAAAGGAGAGAGAACAGAAGTGGAAAATATTTCCCAAAGTTTTGAAGTTTTGTCCATGAAATCAAACCATAAACTCAAAAAAAGAAAAAAAAAAGGAAATTAAAAAAAAAGAGCATGCTTCACCTTGAACAAAGCCCTTGGTGAAAGCCCACTGTGTGTGGTGACTCGGAGCATTCAATGTCAAGCTGCTGAAGATTTCAAAAAATTCTTCTCCGAGATGCCAAGAGGAGCAGCAGGTAGAGAACAGTGTGAGTCACTGCAGCTGTCCCAGGACACCAGCCCAGAGCCAGCTGTACTTCCCTCCAGCAAAATCACTGGCATTGGGCTACAGAGTAAATGGCAAAGCCAAAGAATTTCTAAAAAGCAGCAGGGAGGGGAAAAGCTCAGATTAAATACAACTTCTGTCTTAAAGATTACCTTGGATTATGGCAGGCGCTAAAATTTGTGGATGACTCTAAGTTTGTTTCTCTGAGAATGGCGACTGACCAGGGCCATCTGCCCTTCAGATAGCAAGGCAGAGCCCACCAGACAGGCAAAACACCATTAACTGAGGGTATTCTCTACCACATTTACATTTTAACTCTGTCTATCAACTAGAAATGGAAACTAGATTTTTCCATCAGAGTATTCACAGTACTTTTCTTAGTCCAGGTCAGCAGAACAAACATATGAGGAGGTGCTTTAGGTTTGTATATCCTGACTATGACCTTCCAGATACTGCACTGATTCCAGCAGTAATATTGTTCCCACTTCCCTGTCACAACAAAAATCCCTACCTGCATTATCTGAATGCAGACACTCACAGGAGCGAGCATTAAGCAGATTTTCACAAGGTAACACAGATTCAAACAGATGGACAGCTCCTGGTTTTTAAGCTGTACCATTCCACGGGGTTTCCTTTAGCCAATTTGATCACCTCAGAGGAAAGGAAGCTTTACACCTGATGCATCTGTGCTGAAAGACCCCCTGCCTTCAAAACGACTTTTCTGAGTGTTATTGGAAACAACAACATTAAGATAATGACAAGACTGGCAGTGAGAAATTCACGGGGGATGCAAAATAAATGAAATCAATTAGTATTATAAATACAGGCTGAGTTTCACATGTCTTACATGTCGATTACTCATATGAACTTCTGAGACTTTATTATTAACAGATTTGTTTTGGCAAAAGCTATAAAAATGAACAGAAAAACCCAACAGTGCTATTTTAAACTTGTACCACCACACTGCAGTTTACATAGCTGCAAATAAAATGGAAGAATGTTTTTATGAGCCATAAAATGGCTCCGCTAGTACCAAGAGGCATTTACTGAAACAAAAATTTTGATCAAGCCTGCATCAGGCAAGCCTTATTTTCATTTTCCAAATTAAACAAAGGACAATTAGCACCCGTACAGGAATGTGGACAAGCTCTGTTCAGGTGTCAGCTCTGGTGGATCACGCATTAACTGAACTTGTCGGTTTTGAGGTCAGCTGTCATTCTTCCCAAATTTCTCCCTGAGCAGATCACAGAGCAGATGGAAAAGGCCAATTTGACATGACTCTTTGGCTTAATTATAGCATTACTAAGACAGCATACGGAGTTGGTATGTACTGTAGATTTTATCCAATAACTTTGTTTCTCACAAATTCAGTGATCTGGTTCATCTGCCTTGACTTGATCTTCAGTACGTATATTCACTAGAACTGAATTATTCTTACCTGTGCATTACTAGGCCAAACTTTCTTATCAAGTCCAAGAGCTGCACATCCACACTAATGTTCAAAGAATCACAGAATAGAAATTCTATATCAAATACAAGATCTTTTCCAAAACATTAGCATTTAAACTGATCCACTGTTTCCAGCAGTAATTATGTCAGAACCCTCAAGTTACCCTGGGAGAGATGAGAGACGCCGGATTGGTCTAGTGACAAAAAGGTTTTGTATTACATAGACAAGGACACCCCAAAAAATCATCTCATGGCATATGCCTCTCCATATGCACAATGCAGCCACTGTGCTAGCAAATATAGCAAAAATAGGTCCAGTTCCTAGGAAGAGTAGATCACACAAAATCCCTAACACTACCTGGAAGCATAGAAGGTTTATCACCTTGTCATAGCACTGCTCCATTTGAAATCCTCAGCTTATAGAAACCACTGCAGTGCTCACTCTTGCAAAGTAACTACCTATCAACAAGAGATTTAAATTCTTGGCACTTATCTTCTGCTGCAAATTCTTTAGGAAAGGTTAACACCAAAAGAAATTGGAAGTTGTAGTTCAGTTCTCTACACACTGCAGTGACCTATGTCAACAATTCCATTTGCAACACTGATAAGCTGTTCAATGTTCAGATGGGATATCAGGATATGTTAGAGGTGCTGACACAAACTACAGAACCATTTGCCATCATGGCAAGGCAAACTTTAACTGGCCTGGAACCATCAGTAGAATTGCTCCATAGTCTATCATTGCCCAGAGGGTATTTTGACAGAATCTCAAATCACTGCCAAATGTATCAAAAAACAGGAAGCCAGAAAACCCAGCTTCTACTTGATTATTTAATAATCTTTCCCTGTAAGAGTTATTTAATAACCCTTTTCCTATTTTCCTAGAAGGAGGAAATGAAAAAAGGACAGAGCTGTCAACTTGTGAGAGAAAGTGGTTCACTCCACTGCCTTATTTCTAAGCAGTTCAGCTTTTTCTTGCTGAGCAGGAATGGGACAGGGCAGCAGTTTGAATTTAGGGAAAGAGGGAAAAATTACCACCAACAACAAAGAAAAGTGTTGGGTTTCTATGATTTATAAATAGAAATTTCAGGGGAAAACTTAATTTTGAAATTTCATCATGAAGTGAAATAGAAAAGAAAAATTTTCTTATAGAAATGTCACCTCTGAAAACTGAGTTTTGAACCAGATTATGTAATTTTTAATCACCTCTCAGCTCTGAAATACAAAGGACTGAATACAGCCACTTGACCTGACAAAGCACACTGTCAAATCTCCCATTGAGGACTTCTTTCCAAAGCTACTTAGGACCCTCATAACATCTTTGGCACCTTTTGTTCTTCACTTTACCTTCCTTAATGAAAAATCTGACTCAAATTAAAAAATAAGGCTGGAAAAACCAAAATAACACAGGATCAAAAATGTAACAGTTCTGAAAAATTCTCACTGCCTAAAGCATTAAAGTTGTCTGATTTAAGAGGCTGGTTTCTCACACTGCCACATTAACAAATGATCACCATCAGCCTGCAGTTTAACTACTTAAATTTATAATCCTAGTGAAAATAGATGGGTGGTGTGTAATGGCTCTTCATTTGTTTCCTGGGCAAGAACCAGACCCCAGTTCACCAACAGGCAAGCAGGGACAAGCTCAGAGGTGCCACGGAGGCTGCCAGTGGGTGCTCCCAACTCCTTGGTGTTTTCCTCACCTCTGTGACCCACAGACCAGAGCGTGGACAGTGATGGGATTTGAATCCAAAGCCAGCATAGCCCTGCTGCAAAGAACAACCAGGATCAAATACCTCTGACAAAAGACCATCTAACAAGGAAAGAAAATGAAGAATACATGCACCTGGGGACATGGTTCAGTGGTGGCCTTGGCAGTGCTGGGTAAATGGTTGGACTGAATTGTTCTAAGGGTCTTTTTCAACCTAAATGATTTTGTGATTCTAGGATAAAAAGAGCACTGGTCTGCAAAAATATGCATTTTCTACCAATTTTCTTTACTGAAATTTTCTTTTTATTTATTGTTGCCTCTAATCAAGTGTGCAAAGTTTTCATAAAACACAGTGCAACCAAATAAAACTGTCAGTATGTTTAACTGGAAGAATTCACTCACTTGTATGGATTTTCAGCATTAATATTAGATTAACGTTAATTGCATAATTATCATGAAAGAATCACAAGAAAAACAATTCTGAGGCAAAACTTGAAATAGCTCATGTTAACAGGAAGACTGAGATAATACTCACATTTCAGAGTCTGATGCAGCCAGTAATGTTTACAGGCTGGGGAGGGATGGGGGGAGAGGGAGGTGGAATAATCAGTGCTTCCTGTAAAAATTTGTTGCTTAATCCCTCAGAAGATCTAATGATGCTACTTAGGTCTTGCAATTTGAGTTTTTGGCATCAAACATTTATAAAGTCTTTCTAATCTATTTCACTGTTCAGATGTATGGCTCAAGTTCATTGCCTGGTGAGGATGAAGGGTGGCCTGCAACTCCCACTTATTACACATCTATCACTGGTCTGACCAGGAACCTGGCTCTCCCAGAGTCTTTACAAACCTTTTCACTATCAAAACCCCACTCAGTGTCTTTTTTGTAAACACAGATTTTGCTCAAGTTTTGGAAGTACTCACTCAAAACAAAAGCAGAACTCCACACTGGTGGCATGAGTTGATAGAGTGGTGATGAGTAGAGGCAAGATGTGAAGGGTCAGGAGTAAGTTTCAGGTGGAAAATTGTGCCTGAAAAGGTTGTAAAGCCAAGATGGAAGGGAGAATCTGAGGACTGCAGTCAGAACTCAATTCAGAGCATCCCCATTTCAGTTCAAAATTAGTTATGTCTGAACTACTGAGTTCTGAGAATTCCAGCTTCATTTTCACAAGTAACTACCGTGATTTAAAGTGAATAATTTGATCTTGGAGATATTCTGAAGTTAAGAAGCTACCCAACATCCATTACTTTTGCTACTGTGTTGGGAACACGATGCCTGAAGCTAAAATAATTTTTCTCCACAGCAGTCAGAGATCAGGGGAGAGAAGCTCATTACAGATGTGCACTTCCGTCACTCTGGACTACTTCCAATTTTCAGCTCCTGCTTAGATCCCTTCATTCACCCTGAATTATTGGCAACTGGAGGATAATTAGTCCATGATTCTTAGGAAAACTAGAAGGTTTTCTATCAATCACTTAAGCTGGCACACAGCAGTACCTTGTACCATTATTTTGCACTTTACTCTTATTAAGGTCTTTCACCCTCTGTTTCTTAACATTGAGATACTGAGCAATTCCTTGGCTTCGTTCTAAAATGAAAGTTACATCACATTTGAGCTGATGCCTTCCAGCCAACCTATGCCAAATACAATTTGCTTAAAAACCTAAACTTATCTAGCTGAGGCTGGATAAGAAACTTGCAGCAAGTGCTGCTTTATAAATAAGACTTGTACTCTTGTACTTGGGAAAAAAAAGGAGTTTAACACAGGAACCTGAGAAAACCTGACTCCACATAACCAGAGGAGACTTCCAACTGTATCAATACAGTCAGTCAAGAGGTTCTGCTAATTAAAACCAAATGACTCCTTACAAATGGAGCAGCAGTTTAGTTGGATTTGAGTAGGCAGCATGTGACTCTCTGCTTTCAGTTCCTGAAAAAGTGACAGACATAACAGACAGACGTTGAGTAAGAAGCTGCTGCCTCCACAATGTGCCAAGGGCCAAACTTCAGCTTCCTTGTAATGCCTCTGATTCTGAAACAGCATGAATGGGCTAGAGGCTTTTCTCCCTGAATATATTTATAGCCATGTTAGAATGATTCTGACGGCCACCAGCTGTGGTCTGCTGATGGAGGAAACCCTCCACTGGGTTCTTCCCAAAGTTGTGTTTCAATCGACCCAAATAAAATATGCCAATTTTAAACTTGGTGCTAGCTTAGCATGGCCAGGAAGTGCTGGATGTGTGTAGAAGTCTTTCAGAATATTTACTGTATGCACGAGATGCTCTTTTTGATGCTATGCATTACAAAGAAAAATAAGATCTCCCTCACACGTTAGTCATACTTCTGAAACCACATTCGGTCCATTTAAAGCAGAGGTGGTTCAAATACCACAAGGATGGCAATCAGATGAAATAACACAGATAGAGCAGGAGTAATACTAACATCAGCTATATGTTAGGGTTAGGTTGTCATAAAACCCTGTAATAATATCATTAACTTCTTACACATCAAGTAAACTGTTTTCAGACCAAAATTGTTCTCTTGTAATTACTCTACACTGATGACCATCCCTAGAATAAATTTCAGGTAATCATTGTCTCTCAATATGTGACCCTTAAAAAAGATGGTGTGCCCTGAAAACTATATTGAAAATATTTTGATAGTGACACAAATAGGAAATAAATTCCATATTCTCCTAGGTTTCCAAAAGCAAAAAGGAAAATATGTTTAAGAGAAGGCAAACTGAAAAATCCTTGAAAATTTGGGAATTGGGAAGAATAAAACTAAAACTGCTTTTTGAAGTAGGTTTTGTGAAATTTCCAGAGTACTTTAATTTTCTAATAATTCTTTCAGACACCATAGGAACTGGTTGTCAAACCCACACACACAAAAACCCAAATAAAATCCCCCACCATTCTATTGCAAATGATAATTTCTAAAGCTGATCATCACCAGCTTACTTCCTATTATTTCTGAACAGTCAGAGTGTCAGATGTAGAGTGCTTTTCTTTGTCTACTATCCAGTAAAAAGCAGACTTACTTGTTATGGTTAGAGACCCAGCAGAGATGCTTTGAGAGACTTTATTATGTTGATAGAAACGAATTTGTTGTAAAGAAGGGAAATCTAGGTTCTTGAAGTTCACTGAGAAAGTTAAATAGGCATCTGTCTCACTACCTGGTGTATTTACAAAATGAGTTCATTAATGTATCTCATATAATTAGTCTTTTTTGTGACCACAGAAAGGAAACAGGATAGCAAGGCCTGGAATTTATACTTGAAGCTTGTTAATAAGCTGATCGTTGCTTTGCCTTCAGAGGAGTCTCCAGAGAGCTCACAATACCAGCCCTCCTCCTTAAGAAGGCAGTAAAAATCCTGGAGCTGACCTTGAGGAATAATTCCCATGCTGAATCTAGATGAGAGCAGGCCAAACTACTTGTGTGCTTTGGGATGGCAGTGGGTGAATTTCCAGGAGTACATGGACTGGAGAGACTCTGCTTCCCAGGAACGGCATTGGAGTCCCAGGGAAATCTGAAGAGATAGGAGCCTGTAGATTGGAGCAGGTGTCAGATCCCTGAACAAAAATCCCTGCTCCTAGGGGCTCAAACCCTCAGGCTCAGGCCAGCTTTGACAGCCTACAGTACATCTCCTCCTCAGTAGGTTCTGCGAGGTGCTGAGCTCAATATTGTCTCCTTCCCACAACAAGCAAGTTTGCACAGTGTGAGTTTCTCTCTGCCAGTCCTTCATTCTGGGCACACCAAATAAAAAAAGGCAAAAAGCCATACCAAGAACAAAGACCAAGCTATAATTGAAAAACTGACAACTTCCCAAATCAGATGTGACTGTGACCCAAATCAGGAAGGGAAGAAACAGTAATTCATCCTGGCACACTAATTAATTATCACACAGATTGCTTATTGATTTTCTTGTGTTCACTGATACCTTATGAAGTACATTCATTTCATCCAAACTTCCCATAGAATAGCAGATGCTGACAGGCCAAAAGCAGACACAAATTCACAAGTAGGTGAGGCGTCCCCTTCTAGAGATGGGCAAGGCCAGGGCAAATCCATTCATCCACAGCGCCAAATCTCAGCATCAAGAGGCTCATCTCCAGTCCCACTCATAAAAGCTAAATTCTTCAGTAATGATCCCCCAGTGAGGCAAACCAGCCCTTAGCAATAAAAGTAGTCAGATTGCCAAGGTCATAACCAAACCACTTCAGCTTCTTGAAGGTTTCCTGCACTGGACAATCGCCTGCATTCCCAGACAAATTATCTAATAGGACATTTTCTAATTATAGAATTAATTACTGACACAGAATAAACACAGAGGCACATCAGATTGAAAATAATTATTTGTACAATTAGCTCTTTCACATCAAATAAACATTTACAGCTATTCTTGAACTGGGAATTTGTAAGATGAAGAGAGGTTCCACTCTCATCACCCCCGGAATATCCTGCCACTACAACAACCAAGTGAAAGCAGTTTATATGTTCTCTCTACAACAGTATGAACATATTCCATTTAAGCTGTGGATTTTCTTTGGAACTTTCTGGGTACTAAGCATGCATCCTCACTACAAAGGTTTTAGTCTCCTTTGTTGTGTTTTGATTGGGTAAAAAAACCTGTTTGCAAGGCATGATCACAGGCAAACTGACTGTTCTCCTGACGAGCCTACAGCAGATGTGTCACAGAGATCAAGGAGAATTCGTGTGGACAGCAACTTGTTTGCTTGTGCACAGGGAAATAGCAACGGTGTCATTTCCAGCTCTTTGCACAGGCAGTACAATCATCATCATTACAGTGATAAAAGCAGCCTCTGAAGATGTTTCTATCTAGTAAAAGACCTGTTGAAGAGGGAGTGTGAACAACCTCAGAAAGGGGCTAGCATACGAAAGGGCCTAATTTTGTGGTTTGAAAACAAACATGAGTGAGCCAGCTAAAGCATCTACAAAGTTGAATAGCTTTGAGCATGGATCTGTTTACTGGACTCAGCAACAATTTAACAAAACACTAACAGAATCCTAAATCAGGATTACTCCCTGGTCTGTCATCATACCTTCAAAAGTGCCAGCAACCCATGCCATGCACTTCCCTCCAGATTTCCCTGTCAGGTCTGTCCCAAGTCACAGGCAGGTACTTGGGAAGAGTGGCCTGGTGCATTGAATGATGGATAGCTGGATCAAACCAGTAGGTCTACTTGTGAAAAGTAATGGAAATTAGAGTGTGCTTTCCCTAGTCTAGAAGAAAACACAAGTAATCTACTTAAATGAAAATCAATTTTGGATGTTCCTTTATTACACTACACATAGCCTGAGAAGATCCTTTCTTTTCATGCCGTCACGTGAATGGTATGCAATTCCCACACTAGCTATAGATATTCCTTTAGAAAAGTAGTGAAGGTCTTAACTTTTTAATACAAATTATTCCTCAGGAATCCTTAGCTGCTATTCAAGCAGTTTAATTCAAAGAGTTATATCTCTTATTCAGGAAACTTTAACTGACACTAATCAGACCCAGCTATTTTTATTATTAATGTACAACAATAGTAATCTGGTGTGAATAGCATCTTTAGCCAGAGTATTAAGGCCTTCCACTCCCTAAAGTGCTATTTAGTAATAAAAAATTAACAGTTTTGCATAATCTACTTATGTGTGCTGCAACTATTAAAGATTAGCTGCAGCATTTCCTTCTCTTTTCTAAGCCTCAGCACAGACATACATACCAAAAAATTAACTGATGCATGTTTGTGACCTGATGGGACTGTTTCAGTGTGTTGGCCACTGAATGGTAACCCACATGCAGCAGGGACCACATGGAAACACACAGTCCCCATGACAACTTACACACAAGCCTCAGAGTTAGAGTGGTAAAAAATCAGGCAATTTTCATCCCATTTTATATTTTGAAAGATCCAACAAGGCCTGTACATGGCAGCTCTGGTTCTTTTAAACCCTACTGGTTCCACATCCCCTCCCACAGGTCAGGCTGCACAAACACAGGACCTGGCCTCAGTCCATAGGGGTTTAAGCAGAGGAGGCAGCCAGCCCAGAGGTTTACACAGAAGGCTGGTGTATCAATACACTGAATTAACATAGGTACATATTTTAGCAGTGAACAAAGAACTACAAGCAGTGAACTTTAAAAGGACACACAATGTAAATTGCAGTCCAAGCACAGTCAAGAGCTCAGCCACACAAACTCATGGAAATAGATTGTGGAATACATTTCTTCATCTTAACAGGATGTTGCTGCTGAAGTACAACCAGACTCCTGTGGTATCACCCTCTGTCATCAGAAATAGGGCACAGAAAACCAAGGCCCTTCACTGTTTAATTTTGACTAATCAAAGGCAGGATGCAGGGAACAGCTCCTGTGATGTCTACAGGAATTAGGCTTTTTAATATAAGTTGTTCTCTCCTTACAAGATGCACTGACTGATGTGTCTCCTTGTTTCTGATCTGTTTCCAGCAGAGCTTGGAGCCGCTCACTGCGAGAGCAGCGCAACCGCCTGGCCCCACAGAGCCCCAGCACAGGGCAGGACCTGCAGCTCCTGGGAGCCAGCAAAGGCTGTTCCCAGACAAAGGGAAAAGGCTCCACGGACTGACAAAGGCTCCACGGACCAGACATCAGTCTCTGACCTATAGCCTCACCTCAAATGAACAGCATCTACACCTGCACTAACAAGTTATTTAGAAAGCTCCTGGAAACTGTTTTTCAAGCCTCAGTTTTTTCAAGTCTCTTTCCAGATCCCTGCTTCAGTCAAATGCATCCCCTCATGCCTGAGATTTAAGAGGAGCCTCCTTCGTTCCCATAGTCCTGTCCACAGGCTCGCTGTGGGCAACACAGCACCATTGATGGGGGGATTAGGTTGGTGCAGAGCTCTACTCACTGAGGCATTCCAAAAGAAATCACCAATTTGCAAAATCACCCTTTCCTTCAGCAAAAAAGCAAAACAAACCTTGTGCTAACAGCTTTCCTGTAACAGCAGAGACAGCTGGAGCAGGAACAGGGCCAGCCAGTCTCATGCAGCAGCTGAGGGAAGTTGGGAGTTACTGGTTCCCCAGAGGGGAAAATAAAGATCCCAATTTCAGCAATCAGCTCATAGGAGCTTTCATGCAGCAGATAAAGCATTTCACAAATTCTTTTCCACTTTGCCTGGAACCAATTTTTGCGTAGAAATCTTTCTGCCTTAAGTTCTAAAGGCTTCCCCCCTCCCACAATTAATTTCAGTTTTTTCTTTTAAGCTTTTTGTCCAACTTTGAAATGAGTTTCACTAATACAAAGTGTCTCAGAGAAAAGAGCTTCTGAGCTAAAACTGAACAAGATTTCAGGTCATCGCATTAATATTGATAGCTTTAAAACAATAACTGTGCATCAGGAGCAGGATAGGATATTTTTCTGTGCAGCTAATACAGCTAAATACTATGTCATTCCCACAAAATCTATTTCAAATTTATAGGAAAATACTAATTAATTTCATCCAAAGAGGCAAGAGATTTCTACGTCTAAAGCACACAGGAACAGTGACTCACATTGTCAAGCGCCAGGCAGCTGCTGCAGCCCAAAGCTGGCACCTCCTGGAACTGGCAGCTCCAGCCAGGTGTTAGCAACTCCATGGAAAGTTGTGCCTTCCCTTCTACAAGCAGGGCATGCTGGCTAGCTCTTAGAAACTGGGGTGTAAGGCCAGGCATGCTACCTAACCCCAAGCAGTTGTCTCATTTTACTTCAGCTCTGGCTTCTATTTCCCCAGGATGGAGGAAAAGTTTTGCTAATCCCAGTTGTCCCTCCTGGTCCCCATGTGATAACTGCTGAACTCTGCAAACTACAGTCTGCTACAGAATGAAAAAAACTGATGCTGCTACATTAACAAGTCAGACTGTAAAGTGACATGTCAGGAACTGTAAATGATAACTACATTCCTACCTTGCACCTTTTAAAGTTAAGGTCAACAGCAGTGCAAGCCCTGAGCGGGCTCCGGAGCCTCCTGTCGCCTGAGCTCCCCTGGTGAAGTCCTCTGTGCAGAGCATTAGCGTCCTGTGTAAATGGAGCATGGCATTTCATCTCACATCAACAAGAGGGACTGAGGAGAAAACACTGGCTTCATGAGCAGGAAGCTTCCTGTGCTAATAAGATACAGCATTTGAAACACGGGCACTCTTTTAAATCATATTCTTTCCGTATTAATTTTGGCTAATTCAGTGTGACAGTCCCTAATATGATCTGGCTCTCATCCCTACTGGTGACGACTAACACTAATTCAGTCTGATTCTTATGTGACAGGATAGGTGGAAAACTGATTATGTGGTAGAAGAGCAAAGTGCTTTCTAGTAGACTTTTCAAGGACCAGATTCAGGTCTACTAGAAGGTTTCAAATAATCAGATAATATCTCCAAAAATATATTAATGCATATCCTTATGTATCTTGATGTGTAAACACCTCTATTTGTTGTTGTTTTTTCTTTTTCTTGTGCTACATAAATACATCAAGACCCTTTAATAACTCTTTATAAGGCAGCTTTATTAATTAGAAATTATTTTCCTAATTCTTTCCAGTTCTTTTCAAGTACCAGAATGTGATATATTGCAGTAACTGCTAGTAAAGTATACAACAAAAACAACTGCCTCTCTCCTCCCTCTTGGTTTTTCAGTGCTTACATATTGTTGCTATTCCACTTAACCACAACTTTATATCTTGGGTGCATGTTCAATAGGTTCTCCAATGTGAGCTCACATGCTCAGAGCTGATCTCCAGGCAGAGTTCTCCACCCATATAAGCACAAGCTACATTCTTAATCTTAGATGTGTCTTCAAAGTTGATCAGAATATTTTAATGTTACCCTGTTGACAGAGCTTGCATCAATCATTATTTACCACTTTGTAAACATCTAATCCTTCTACCAACTTCATCTGAAGAAATTTTTATTTTTCTTCACTGAAGAACAAGTGTGGCAGGACCAGTACAGTTTTTTGCAGAGCATCCCAGCTGCTTGCTATTCCCAATTAACTTTGGGTCCTTTGAGAAAAGCACAACATTAGTACTTTTTTGATCTCTAACCATTTCACATAGCTTGTGATCTGAGACATAATCCTCCATTACTCTAAAGACTATAGTTGTAAGAACTTTTAATTTGAACTTTGCAAATTAACCACAGCAAAGAATCATTCACGCAGGATATCCCATCAGCAAAGATGTCACATTAAATTAGTGACTATCCAGATCAATGGGTTTTTATTGAGCAGCATCCCTTATGAAGGTATTGATGTAATATTGTCAATCCTGGGAGCACACAGAGCACCAGATTCATAAGCACAGGTATACGTTGCTGCCTATTTTAACTCTATCAAAATAATTATCTGGCATGCAAATTACTTATGGAGCTAAAAAGCATGATCATAATAGCAATATCCTCCTACTCCTTTTTGGTTTATATTACAGCAAAGACAGAGGAAAAAAATCTAGCAATGGTTATTCCCTGACTTCTTCACAGCCTGGGAAGACAGCAAGCACTAATTAGAAATGCAACGAATGTCACTAAAGTAGCAGAACCCTCCACTTCTGCAGATTACAGAATGCTATTTGATTTTTTCCTTGAATACAGCCCTTGCTACATGAACAGAATCATTGTTTAGAAACCAACTGGACAAAACTTGCATTGACCATAATGAGCTTTGGCTCAAATCCTGTGTTGATTTGCTTTAACCCACAATAAAATTGAGAAACACAAAGAACTCTTGTAGCTGCTCATGTAACACTGAAGTCAGATTCAAAGCCTGAAGTTCAACTGCTTAAACCAATCTATGCCTGAGTGCTGCAGACAGATCTTGTTGGTGCAAACACTGACAAGCTCTTTTTGAAAAGACATAAGTGATTTCTGCCATTGACAAAAATGAACAATGCCCAGATAATGCACATTTCGGAATGCTGGGAATCACAGCCACATTTGCATCGCTCTTCAGGAAGCAAAATTATGCATCAATTGTGTTTACTTATGAAATATATAAATCTCTGTCTGACAGAACAAAAAAGAAATCTTTTCTCTTGCTTGCCAGACATCCAAATGCATGGCCAGGGCTGTATCTGTTAATATTTGTGGCAATTAGCCAGGAATACTGTTCACATGGCCCTCTGCCTTTATCTATATAACTGTAATTCTATTCTAAAATCTGACAGGCCATCACTCACCATGGTCAGCCTTACACTGAAACTTTCTCCCACACATCAATGTCATCATTTGAATTGATTTAATTCCACATTATTTTTCCCCCCCAATGGAAAGAGACTTTCCATTTGTCCCCATGCCTTAGCCTTACAGGGCTGTGTATGCCTTTTAAACATTTTTCTATGAATTTAACTAATTGTGAGCCATGAGAGAAGAAAAGAGGAGTTCCACATGAGTGAGCAGGCAGGGGATGGCAGAGCAAAAAGCTCTCCTGGCTTTCCTATGAGAGCACACAGAATCATAGGCTGGTTTGGTGTGGAGGGCACTTTTAGAGGTCATCCAGTCTGACTCCCCTGCAGTGGACAGGGAGATCTTCAATGAGATCAGGTTGCTCAGAGCCCTGTCCAAGCTGACTCTGAAGTGCCACACAGAGGCTACACAGCTGGGAAACTGAATAGCCATAGCATAGAGGAGCACAGCCATGCTCCTCTAGCAGGATGAGGCTGAAACTTATCATGAAGAGAATCAGAATATGCATCTGTGAGGATGGGGGTGGAGAAAAAGTAGTGGAGAAAATGAAGCAACACAGGAAAGCAGCACATACAGCTAATCTCAAGGATCAAACATGTCTCCAGGTCCCCTGCTACGAAATAAGGGAAATCTCACAGAAATATTAAATGCTGAAATTTCCTAAGTCAACCACAAGAAACCAAGTTACACACTTTTCAGGAGATCCTTTCCATAACACACCTGGGAACCAAGCAGTTCCATGCTCTAGTCTTCTGGGACTCTACTCCCTCCTGCAAAGTTAATTGTGGGACTGAATTGGTTTTTAAGGTAGAAGCCTTTCATCCATATGTGCACAGCATAGGAGGCCAGGTCAGAAACCTCATCCAGCATGACTACCCATGATGGCCCAAGGAAGTAAAAGAAATGGTATAAACCTATAGGGAAAAAAATGCCTTTAAACAGGCACAAAGCATAAAAGCCTACATAAGAAATGAGCTGAGACTGCACATGTTCTTTCATCATAAAATAATGCTAGAATATTGAATGTTCTAAAAAGCAACAAGAAGTTTTATCTCTTGAGTTGAAAGTAATGACACATTAGTCTCTTAGACTTCTGCTCTGAGAAATAGTTTTATCACCCTCTCAATAAAAGCAATCAGAGAAAGACCCAGTTTTTTGGATTTGTGCAGTTTTGCTTTATTGTAATTTTCATTTGTCAACCCTAATTAGTAGGCTCACTGAGTATCTCTTGATATTCTCCAACTTTTAGTCTCTTTTCAAAGAATGTTCCAGCAGCACCCTGGGATGAAGATGTCCCTTTAATGGGCAGCTACAGAGAAGCATGCCTAGCTTCAGAAGAAGGATGTTTTTTCACACTTCAGTGGGGAACTTCAGACACAATTAAAAGAGGGCAGAGTACCATGGTATCCTGGATATGGGTTACACCAGGTTAACCAGCTTGAAACAGGCACAGGTTGAAATGTGAAAGATTTCAGAACAGACTTTTGAAGCCTCAAACACAACACACCCAGAACCTCTGGATGGCAGAAAGCTGCTCCTGGAGCACAAAGTAAATCTCCTGGATACATAAAGACATGTTTTGTGACAGTAGAGATAAAGGCTCCAAGACAGACAGATCCAAAAGCAGTAACAGTTTTCACATTTTGGGGTAATGTCTTCTTGCTGTCTATTTTTACTAATGGCTCCATTGAAGCCAAGCTGAAGGTAGTGAGCAAAGCCCATTTCTTCAGATTACCATGAACTGAAGAACTAAGATGTGGAACGAAGGATCTAATTTCCTGAATCTTATGAGCCTAGAAAAATGAAATACTCGATAAAAATAGGTAGATTTGCCTTTCATGGCATTTCTGGAAGGCCTATAATTTGCTTAACAAGAAGATCATGTCTCTAGTAAAACCTGTTGCAAGCTGGGAGATGAGCAACTGAAAGCAAGTCAGCATGTGAATTCCTGACAGCTCAGAAATCTTACACAGAGTTCAGCTGGTTGTGCCCTTTAATACCCCACAGGCAGCCACGGTCAAATTGCAAGGCCTTGGGCCACCTCAGGCTTATGGCTCCTGACAGAGCAGGTTTCAAGCATTCTGCAGGTGGCTCTGAGGGACACAGCAATTCTCACTCTTTGGAATTATTTCTGTGTGCACAAGCACTCAACTGCATATTAAGGCTCTGGTGCTCAGCTTTGTCTTACAAAGATGCACTTCAAAGCTGTCCCAGCCACTTGGCAGGTTGCTGTTGGGGTAAAAGGGCTCTGGATGAGGTTCCATTGGACAGGGGATATTCCTGCACACAAACAGAGCAGGGTGCTGCTAGAGCTGGAACCAGGAAGCCTCACTGGGTAAAGAACTATTTTGTGTTTCAGAACTGACTTTAAAGTCTCCTGGCAATGCCACCTGGCAGCCAATGCCAGTAGAGCAACCTGAAAAAAGCCCACTGACATCTCCCAGAGTTTGTCAGCCCTCAGGCATTTACAGCAGGTGGTCTTCAGATTTCACAGAATAAAATATAATAGATTTCCTAAAACATATTTACAGCTAGTGGTTTCACTGTTTTAAAAACAGCATTTTCAGTCATCACCACCAAGATCACAATCCCTTTAAAGATCAATAAAATATTTATTTCCTAAAGTTAATATATGTTCTGTGCAAACTGCCACTGCTTCATTTCCAAGAGCTCTGTGTGAATATTCATATCTGAACTATACAGACATAACTTTATTTACTGTAGAAAAGTATATTAATACTGATTTATTTAAGCACTTTACCAAAGTGGCAGTTTAGTTTAATCAAATACTGAAATAATTGGATTATGTTTGATTTTAAACTTTGAAAACCCAACTCTAAGATTTATCAAGGGCTGAATTTAGCAAATTTCTCATCATTAAAAATTGATATTATAAAGTGGGGCTACACTGGCTTCCCTGGCACATTGCCAGGGAACAGACCTTTTAAAAGATTAATTGTTCATGCCTGCATGATTCCCCAAGTGCTCTGCACAGGGGTCACCAGCTCCCAAACACCAAGGCAAGTAGTGCCAAAAGCACCAGGAGGGAAATATTTTTCTGCTGCAGAGTGAGGGAAAGGCACTGCTCTCACTTGGTACAAACCTGCCTCCACCCAAGGCTGAGTGCTCTGCCCTCCCTGCTCCTTCCATCCTAGCCCCAAAGGTGAGTTCCTTCCTGGTGGGAGAAGAAAAGTGGCAGCCAAATTCCTGCAGTGAAATGGCTGCAGGGAGCTGTGGGGAACCCCCTTGACCCTGAGCAGCTTTCCCAGTGCCTGTGCTCAGAGCAGCCCTGGCTCCTCTGCATTTGGCAAGGCGAGGGATGCTCCTGCTGCCTCCCTCAGGAAAACTTGCAGAAGTCAATTATTGAACTACTCCAAACATCCAAGATTCATTGGAACAGGGTAAGCAACACTTCTCAACTAACAATACTGCTACTGAAATTTATGTATTTTTTGCCATTTGATCTCTGTTTTCCAAATTAGAGAATGATGAGGAATTGAACTCAAGGCTATGCCCTGGCTTTACTGCTGTAGGTTCTCTTCCCTGTTGCCTTACAGCTCCACACCCATGGAGACAGACCTCCATCAGAGGCATTTTCAGCCTAAATCCATTCTATTTATCAGGGCTCTGGGTGACATCCCTATGGTCTTGCTGATGGACACCAAGTCAGGATCTATCCCTACTCCTCCAAAGCAGCTGAGGAGGTAGTTTGCATCTGACAATCCCACACATGGCACCTGAGGCATGACTTTGTGGTCTATCTCTACCAGCCCTCTTCTTTGCCTCTCCAAAACACACTCCAAGGGTCAGGACTGAATAATAATTCTCCAGTCTGTGACCTGTGGGAAACACTGTGGTGCAGAGTCTGCAGTACAAACACGAGAAGCTGACAAATTTAAATAAACAAAAGCCCTTGCAAGGAAGGGCTGATACAGATACACTCACACTTAATTATTTTTAAAATCTTTTCTCAGGAATGTAAGAACAAGAAAGCAGTGACAGCTGGAGGTAAACCACTGCATCTAACTAAACATTTAAAATTATCTTCTGGAAAGAAATCTGCCCCATTTAACGGAATTTTGTTCATGTTAAAAAAATCCTCTGGCAGAAGCAACCAAAATAGAAGACATCTAAAAAAGCTGAAATTCTTGTGACAGCTTGTCAAAGTATTCTTCACCAACAAATTATTAGAATAATTGTGTTTGTACAGAGAGGTAGGTTCCTACACCTAAATAAGCTAATTATTGCAGAACACACACTTAAATCGTTACACTGTCCAATCATCATTTTCCCCAGAATTTCACCATTTTCCATAAGTGAAACCTTTGAAAAGCATTAGTAGGGACATGTGGAATTTAAAAAATGCATGCTGTCTCAGTTGAAGCTGAACACATCAGTTCTCAAGACCAATTCAAACCAAAACACTCCCTCTCAACCATGCCCTCAGTGCCAGCCGCCAGCTAACAGCTCTGGGGGAAGCCACCCGGGCTGCAGCTGCACAGGAGCCTTTAGCAGCCCTGCCCTGAGCTGTGCAGGGCTCAGCCCCATGCACAGGAGCCTTTAGCAGCCCTGCCCTGAGCTGCGCAGGGCTCAGCCCCATGCACAGGGATGCTCTGCCCGCTGTGGGTGCTCTGGCTCAGGTCTCTGCCAGGGCTGCAGGGGTGGGGCACAGACTGGCACAGCCTCCTCGCTGCCAGAAATACAGACCCTGGGACTTCCCAAAGCAGGAGCTGGACTCAGAGCACCATGTTTAACAGATTTTGACATATCTATCCCCCATTAACTCAGCCAATGAACTTCCAACCCCTCCATATATTTAATCTTCATAACACACAGTGGCAATGAGCACCACAATTTAACCTTATTCTCATCTAAAACATACTGCTTTTACTTATTTTAAATCTGCTGTCTCAGTCATCACCAAGTGCCTTCTGGGTTTTTTATAATGAGGAACAATAAATATTTGCTCTCTAGTCACCTTCTCAAATCAGTTATTCCTAGTGTCAAAGTTACTAGATCTAGGACAAAAAATTAAAGCAAATAATATTTACACTTTTTAGCTTATGAACTACAGTCTGCATGCTCATGACAGTGAAGCTAATGAGAATTTTGCTTGAGGAACTATGGATAAAACTACCGGATTTCTTTGCAGAATCAGTTTTGCTTTACTGAAACTTCATTTTAATGAAAAAGCCACATAAGCCTTGGGGACGTTGTTAGGTTGTGACCTAAAGTCCATTATTTTTGTCTACCTTTAATTAATAGTAATTAACTTGCCTCTTGCAATATTGGTTCCACACCCTACCTTCATAAAAGCTGTCAGTGTTGTCTCAGGGTACTACAGGTTTTATTAATCGATGCTACCATAAAACAAGATTCCAGCTATTCATTTGCTAATGATTATAATAACACAAATATGCAAAATATTTGCCTAAAAATGTGCTCAAGTCAGTCTGCCAAATACCTGAAGCCAAAAGTTGAAGATTATTGAAGTAGTTCTTAAACTCCATGTTAAAGTTGTAATGGATTTTTATAATAGTAGATAGTTTATTTCCAGTAATTTTCTTACAGTTTAGGTAACCCACTTCTCAGAGGGCTACTTGTACCAGCAAGCTAAATGAGCCGCCTTCAGCTAATATGGAAAAAAATACTTACAATTCTATGTATAAAAGGCTGATTTCTTTTTCCACAAAGTTTTAGTAAATGAACCTAACCTTACATAAATTTCTCCCTTTATTCTATGAAACCCAGCCCAAAGGTGTGATACCTCTTAGATATCCCATTTGTGGAGATCTTCATTATTTCTTTTAGCAACACGACCTTGTAATTTACCCAAATGCATCAGTCTGACTAACCTGGCAGTGGTCCCTCCCCAGTCCATTACAGGCATTTTGTGCTGGATTATCCTAAAGAAATCAGAATTTTTGCACCGGACTACCCTAATGTGAGGGCTTTGCACACGCCCTCTGGGTCAAGGTGAATTTCAGCACAGGTGATTCTCCTGACAGTTCACATTAAAGACATATTATTGACCTCAGCAATGCTCATCTCTCTGCAGGAATAGTGCCTATTAACTCAGGAACAAAAAATGAGGAAGAGGAGAAAAAAAGACTTTTGAAATTCATGTCTCATCTTGTAAACATGAATGGATTTCAGGAGCTTTTAAAGAGTGCAACTATTAAAGATCAGTTCTAACAGCTTCAAATAATGCACCATAATGCGTTTAACAAAAGCCTTTCAAGACCTTTTTGAAGTTCCTCCTCTTGCATTGTTACAGCCTCTGTTACATTGTTGCTCTGGGAGCACTTTCGGAAGCTCGGTAGGTGGATTTTTGACATAAGGTCAAAAACTCTTTATGACCAACTAAAGAGATGGTTCAAAAGCAAGTAAAATAACCTTCTTTGAAGGTAGTTACCAATGGTGCTCTGCCCAGACAGACTGGATGTACTCAGTGCGCTCTGCAGGAGCCAGTTTTATTTCCCAATTCATTCTCACACACAACTGCCTCATCGCCATGAGGACATGAGCCGTGTGTGCATCTGGCATCTCCATGCTCTCTCTTCCAAGCCACAGTGACCAGTCCCCTCTTCTACCACCCCTGCAGTGTCAGCAGCCACATTTTGGCTTCAAGCACCAGGACACTGGCAGCTGTGGATGAAGAAGAGGAGGAGGAAGGGATGGACCAAGCCCAGGGCTCACAGCTGAATACACAGCCCAGAGACAAAACACCACACAGGGGTCCCTGGCCTGATTGCACACCAGAAGCTCTCTCAATCCACTGTGCATCTTTGGACAAATGACTTTGCATCTCCACATTTATCTCACAACATTTTCCCTCTCCATGAGACTGAGCACTGATGGCTGACTATGGAACACTGCAATGCATTAACTTTGAGTATGAATAGGAAAGTGCGTCCTTGCAAATCACTCCTTTTCTTTTGGAAGCATGAAATTACAGGAACAAGAAATCTTTTCCTGAAATATCTCTCCACTCTGTTTGCTTTAATGATTCAATCTTTTGACCACCTTATGGTCCTCAAAATAAAATAAAAATTAATGACCTCAAACAAAGTGCTGTGGTTTGTGCTAAGAGTCAAAATTATTTTAGCTGTTAGAAAGAAGGAAATCCCTCCTTAGAAGGGGGGATGATGAAAAAATGCTGACAGCACATCAATGATACTAACAGAAATAACCGTGTTCAAATTGACAACTCATGAGGATTATGGAAATACACCATAATGGAAATATGTAAAGGATACAGTTATCCATTAGTTCCTTCTCATTTTATTGACCATTTCCTACTCAAGCAGATTCTGAAGTGCTATCATACCTCCAAGATGGGTTCTTAACAGCATTGGAAGGCAAAGATAACACCAGAAAATGAGCAGGCACAGACATGTCATCTGGTTCTGGTACTAAAACAGCAAGAACACTTACTGCATTCATTCTTCAAAGGTTCTTTATTTGGGGGCAATCTTGAACTCTTAGCTCTGCTGGAACACACACTAACACTACTGACTCAATTTTGAGATAAATTTAAGAGAAGACACTCTGCAATGAGTAGTCTCCTCTAAAGGGTTTCAACAATCCCCCTTCACCAACAGAAAATGAATACTAATAGAGGAAAGTGAAAAAAAATCCCAACCCATTGATTTATTAACAATAGAATGGGGAAAATGTTGAAGAAATACCTCTTTCCTGAACATAGTGCAAGATGGGGCTGGCTTTCACTCTGAAGAAGTGGAGTTTCCATGAAGGAGCTCCAGCAGGAGGCAAAAACCTGGTGGCTCCCTGGCATTAACCTCCTCACCACAGCAGACAGAGCAGCTGGGCTGGAGCCTCTCTGTGTTTGGAGCCTCTCCCTGGTTTGGCATTCCAAGGTTTGGGGCTGGAACAGACCAGCCCTGCTCCCACTGGTCCCCCTCCTCCAGCCCCAGACCAGCAGCTCTTCAGTTCACCTCCAGGCAGCTGAAAGATTGCTACTGTAGCTTCTCCAAGCCAGGAAGGGAAAAGCTTTTTACCTGGGCCAACAAAACCAAGTGCTTGGCCAAGCAAACCCCAACTGAAGTGTACCACAGAGTGCTTGAGCAGTAAGGCTTCAAAAATTCCTGTCAAAAAATTCAAAGCTCCTCCCTCTCCCTGGCCCCACACACACCTGGCCCCAGGTTTTGAGATACAGCACCACTTTTGGGCATAAAGCGGAGGATCATGGAATAGACATATTTATAAATCACTCCAAGATAACTACTCACATTCAACATGCACAAAACCCATTAAATCAGGTACAGGCATCTCAAAAAACATTTACCATTTTTAGAACCAGGACCCTCAACACTGGCCATTCACTTCAAAAGCCCAAGGAGATGGACGGTTGAGCACTGCTGAAACTTTCCTCCTTCCTCCCCTAGGCTGAAAATTTTCTACCACTCTACAAGCGTCAGCTTTCCCTTCAGAGACTATTTTCAACAAGCAAACAATGCAGCAAGTCCATAAAAACAAGCTCAGCCACAAAGAGATTGCTTACAAGTAAACAAAACCTGCTGCTAATTCTCACACTTGTGTGTGAGAATCTCCCAACACTTTACAAACAGTTCTGTAGACTCTAAATCCTGAACCCTTTGTTTTGCAATTTTTTTCCTTAGGCATCTATCACCAGGATATTTAAGTATCCAACAGTTACAGAATAGACTCAACAAGTTACCTTTTTAGTTCTGAGCTCCTAGTACTTTCCAAGCAAAGACTTTGACACTTGAGATGTATGAAAATGTACAATCTTTCACAGATCCTTTCCAAAGCCGCCTGTGAGACTACCAGACTGTGCTGGAAACAACAGACCAAACCAGTGTCAGCTGTACCTGGAAACCTTGGTACTGAGCTGTAAGACCCCATGACTCAGACCATGCAGCAGGACTGCCTGGCGACTGGCTGCTGGGGCAGGGCAGATGGCAGCTGTGTGCTCCCCACGGGTGGCTGTGACTCACACAGCCCCACAGGTGTGTCCTCCAGAGCCAGATGTGCCCCCACTGTGACAGCTGGGCACCAGCTCCCAGACACATCCTGGCACTGAATGGATAAGTCAGACCATGAGGCTGCTCTGTGATAACCCCCAAGCAAAAAATCCTCAGCAGATGGTGGAGCTGAATGGACTCAGCAGTTCAGCTGTCCATGGAAAACGTGTGGCAGGGCTCGACTGACACCTCTCAGTGGCACTGCCACAGCCAGAGACCGCTGTGTGCTGCACTCCTCCCTCTGCTCCCCACTTGCAGAGACATTCAGCTGCTGCTCCTAAATCAAATGGGGAAGAAGGGGAGAGTGATGGTGGCTCAAAAGAAGAAAGCGCAATTAAAACATTCAGAAAAAATAGCTATTAAAAGTATCTAGGAAATTATTCATTTTTATTGACTACTTTGATTATTCAGGCTTTGGTCAGCCTTGTGAATATGCACTTGATTTTAACACTGCTATCCTTAGTCTTTTAAACCCTTAATTGCTAAGAAAAAACTAAAAACTTGGAATGAAAAGCTTGTAAATTAAACATACAGCCATCTAAACCCCCCAGCAAATGTATATAATTTAATATAATAGCCCTGAAATAGCATTTCCTCTGCTCAAGTTGGTACTTACAAATCTAGATGGGTGTAAAGGTTTCATTATCTAAATGATATGCTAACACTTTTTTGAATTTCACAAATTATATGTTGGCAGTAACTTCTATTGTACTGCAACTCATTTCAGTATGAATCCACCTTGTACAAAAACCAGCACTGGGATTTAAATTATTTCTGAGACACATTACATATTTCCTAAAGTATGATTAAGTTTAATTTGATGCATTAAAAATAATCAATATTTAATTTTTGCCTGGAACGTCACAAGTCTTCTTCCTGGGGGTTTCCCAAAGAATTTTCATTAGCTAATGAGGCAATTCTACCACAAGAACATTATTCATTAGAGCAATTTAAGTACTAAAGAAGCATCTAAATACATACTGATCTTAAGAGTTATTTCTGTTGAACAGCTGGACTATGGTTCATGTCTCCCTTTTTCTGACTTCTTAATTGCTAATGTACATGCTAGTACTAGTTGTACAGTACTAGCAACCTCTGTACAGTAATAAGGAGTTCAAAGTTGCTTTCAGACCTTAAGAGTTTTAGTTATTAGGGTTGCAGCTTAATGAGTCATCTACAGCACAGATTTACACCACACAACAGCCATAGCAAGCAGAGAAGCAATTTCTTTGTCCCAACATTCCAAAAGGCACAACACTCAGCTCTGCAAGAGGAGAGGTTTGTGCTTCTCTGAGCTCTGAATGGGGCTCTGGGCAGGCAGTGGAGGTGATCAGTAAGCCACTTCAGCTGAAATTGGGGTTTTCAGGTCCTACATCTTGTTCCTTTGCTCCTCCATGCTGGCAGAGAGGGCTTGTGGGCATACCTGCCTTGTCCTGCTGTGTGTTACAGGGGCTGACTGGCATCACTGTATCATCTCATGACACAGAAAGAAAACTAGGGTTTTGTTTGGAAGGAATCATAGTGGAAAGCATTGCTGAGCAGGTACTTTATTTTAAACATTTAACATTTGTAAACCCAGCCTCTGAAGAAAAAGCAGTTGCAAACCCTTCCTAAGACCAGGAAGTGAGTAGAAGCAGCAAGAAAAATAGAGGCTAAAAGCAAATTGCCTCTGAGGTCACCCAAGCCCACAGGCACTTAACCAGAGATGCCCTTTGCAGTGAATTTTCCTACCTGAGCCACACTGCTTGCAGAGCTCTGCAGCTGCACAGTCACCCCCAGCACTGGGCTGCTGGCAGCACCACTCAGTGCAGGCATTGTTTGCACCATGCCAGAGCAGCAGTGCTAGGTTTAAAATGTGAGGTAACTTTCAGGGACATACACATTTGCAATTCATGACTTCTTTTCACAGACCTGGCTGCTTTTCAAAGAGGTTTAAAAACCAGATGTGGAAAATAAGATTGCTAAAATCATTTGGCAACTTAATAAAGGGGTTCTGCATGTTCCCAGGGTAGATTTTCAACAACAGAGCACAACAAACACATGAGAAAATGCTTTCAGGGCAAGGGGGAAAGGCTTTGAAAATTTAGTACTGTAGGAGATTGAAATATAATGTTTTCTTTATATGATTTGGTTTTTGCATTAAGCATTTTTGTCTATCTCCATGTAAACAATTTTGAGAGGTTAAAATTCCTATTTTCTGAAGGGAAAGGATCAATCTCAATTGCATGTGATTTCAGTTCTGAGTCTTGGTTATGCTGTCTCGTCTCACTTCTAGGAGATCAGGCAGCATAATGTACAGTTTCAATGCTAAGAACAACATAAATCCCACAATTATTATCAATATGAAATTAATTTGTCAACTGGGAGTACAACAGGGATGACAATGCAAAAATCAAGAACAGCACTTGCTGTCAACATAATCCTACTTGGTCAGGCTTCCAGGTCATAGTGGTTCAGATACCATGAGATCCACCCTTGATTCCATCAACTCCACTTTTCTGGACAAGCCATAGCACTTTACTTGCCATCTCAATATTTTGTCTTATTTTTCTTTGTCTAGAGGTCTTTTCCCTGAAACATCAAGCTCAACATGGAAATGCATTCTACAATGTAAACCAAAGAATGGTGCCAGCTGAGCACCCTCTGTGGGCACAGATGCTCTCCAGTGCTATAAAACCAGAAATTATTGCAGGTGGCACTTGGGACAAAGAAGTACATCAGCTAGAAAAAACAAAGACAAACCAACCAGAAAACCAAACCCAAGCTGTTGCTCACAGCCAGGCTAAAAAGGCCTCTCTGGCAGAGTGCAGTGGAGATCCTGTTCCTTGTGTTATGCATGACAGTGAAGTCACACCTGAAAACGCAGTGTACGAAATAGCCAATCCTGCTAGGCAAAATAAAGTGAGGGCATTTACACCAGTTGGTATCATTTGGCAGAATGCCATTGCCCCAGCTATTCACACAGAAGTGAAGACAGAAAACCACAAAAGCAAGCACAGACACACAGAAATGTGCAGGGAGAGACACAATCCATATCCCACGGGAGCAGGGCTGGATTGATCCCATCAGGGCTGGCTGTCCTTGAACTTCATGGGCAGGGGATAAACACTTGGCATTTAGAGAACAGTCTGAAATGGTAATGCTCTCTAGAGGCATTCTGTGTGCCAAATAAATATTCTAAGTTTATATCAAGATTATTGTCACCTATTTAATGGCTCATTGATTTTAGAAGCCATACCAATTCTCTCTTTCCTTTCTGTTGAGGTAGCTACAGCAATAACTAACCACAAAAATTAGATAAGATGCTGAAGTGTGATTTTAAAACATCTGTGCATTTGATATCCCTACTTTTAAATGAGAGATGAGTTAATGTCTGCCTGCCTTACCCACATCACCACCTTTGCCCTGTATGAATCCAAAGACAGACAAGACAAATTGGATTAAACTGAGCATGATTTTAAAAAATAAATATAAAATCCTCAAAACTCTACTATTTTTTTCTATGGTCCTTTGAAGCACATACGAATACAAAACCAAAGAGCTGGTTCCCAGGGAAAGGCTCCAGCCTCACATGCCTCAGAAACGTGCATGCTCCATACCCCTCCTTCAGAACAGGTCAAAAATAACTCCACTGTAGCATTTCCCATCAGATGAACAAATGCACATCTGATTTGCACAGCATCAGATCCACTTTCACATTGTTATTTAGAAAAAATGGAAACTACCTGGAAAATGCAAACAAAGCACCTCTCCTCTGCACTTATCAAGCAGCAGGTTTCAGTTTTTCATTTCAAGTAGACATTATTCAATCCACTAAACTTCTAAGTGAAATATTTTAAGAAAAATGAGAGAAATAAAATCTAAAGAACACACTGAGAGTTTATTCAAATATTCCAACAGAGAAAAATAAGAGAAATTTTATTTAGCAAAAAACATTCTTAGTGGGTTTTAATCTTATGCAGGGTTGAAAGAAAGTTTAAAACCTTAAAAACTTATTTACACATAATAGAAAAAATGTCTTTTCCAAACAGGCCAGCAAATTTCAAACCCTTGATTCCCATTTTTCCTTGATCTTGCTATTGTGTCGTCCTTAATTTCCTATGTAATCCTTTCTTCCATGTACTTGATTCAACAATAATTTGTGAGTTGTGGGCCATGCAGAGGCATTCAGCCCCTGTTTCTTTACAGCATTATCCACCCTCTCCCTGGCCCAGGAGGATTGCAGAGGTTCACGTCTACAGTAAATGCTCACTTCACGTTTTCAGCTAAAACTCTAGTCAGTGTAGAAAACTTCCCAAAATTGCTTTGCAGCTGGCCAGACAGGAGATCATCCAATTTCTGAGGCACTGAAACCAGAAGGCCACTTTGTCCCTATGAGAAGACTTTTTTTTTCCTGAAATATGGCATCATATTCTCAGAGAACAAGCACAGAAAGTGCTGTATGTTACACCTCACCCAGCAAACAAATCCAGTCCCCAGTGGATACTGCAGACACAATACCAGTAACACACCAGCACTTCATTGGCCACCTTTCTGCACACACTTATCTCCCCTGTTTTAGTCTGCAAAACCCAATGTTTAAGCTATATAAGGATCTTTTTTCCTTGGTTACTTTGCATATCCTTGTTCAGATACACTACCTGTTTTCCTTACTTTTATTGCTAGGTAACGTGGGTGACATTTGGGCATCTGTTCAAACATCTTTAAACATTTTCCCAACTCCCATGGTGTCCTTTGTGGCACTCTCTCAATTGATTCCATGGAATTATTTTCACAAATTCGTCAGTCCCACAAAAATTTATTTGCAAAATTTCATTTTAGCAGCAATTAGCAGATCTAAATGGTTATTCAAAAATGTTAACTGGGTCTCTGCTTTGTTCTGCTGCATCTCCTCCCAGCACCCTAGGGATGCAAAGAACCTGGATACAACCCCTCTGACACAAACTATGGGTATTTCTGCAGATCATTCAGAGCTCTGACCATCGTATACCCCAGCTCTGACTGAAATGCATCAGACACTGACAACACAAACACTCCCCAACCTACTCATGACCCATCACAGACTTGCACAAATTCCATTTGTAAATGAGCTACAGGCCAAAAACTGCTCATTTAAATAATTTGCCAAATGTTCTTGAATGAAACTTAGAAGAACACAGCTTTGTGCTGTCAGGCATTTCACATGCCCCAAACCAAAGCTGTTTGATAATGATTAATTATCCTGAACTTCATTAAAGTTCAATCTTGATTGTGATTATTACTGATTAAGTACTACTCCAACTTCACACTTCAGTACAATAGCTGAGATTCAGAAAATGAGTGGAGTGCCCATTGCCCTTGGCAGCACTAACACACACTCCAGCCACAAACACGGGTTCTAACATGACGTGTACAGGTTTCCAAACAACTGGGATTCTTTACTTTCATAAAGTTCAGCGATACTCACAATTTCAAAATTATTTTTGACCCTTTCTTTGTCACTCTTGAGCTCTGTTCCTTCTACAACAGTGAGCCAGTACCTTTAGGTATTTTCACATGCTGATAAGATCTACTTAAGCCTCCCCTTGTCCAGGCTAAACTGTCTGAGCTCCCTCAGCTGTTCCTCATGGGAGATGCTCCAGTCCCTTCAACTGTGGTCCCTTGTTGGTCTCTTTCTAGTATATTCATTTCTCTCTTGCATTTGGGAGCCCATAATTTGGTACAGCACTCCAGGAGCAGCCTGACAAGTGCTGAATAGAGGGAAAGGATGACCTCCTACAACCTGCTGGTAATGCTTCCAGTAAAGCCCAACGTACCACTGAACTTCTTTCTGGCAAATGCACATTTATTGGCTCATGGTCAACTTGGTGCCCACCAGGACCACCAGGTTCTTTTCTGCAAAGCTGCTCTCCAGCTGGGCAGTGTGAAGTGATGGATGAGTAAGGCAGAGCTCAAGGCTTTCACACATGAAAGGGTATATTCTCCACACATTGCAAGGAGTGTTCAGTTCAAAAACAAGTATTTCATTTTGCTCACAGCTCCTCACCCAGATGGTCTGGGCAAGCATGGTCCCAGTCTACTGACTCACTCACAACTTTGGTAAGGTTTCTAGTAAGCTCTTTATCAGCCATTGCTTGTCTGCCTTTAAAACTTATGTGCAGCCAAAATGCTTGTTCATGTTGATGAGTCAATTCTAGTACGTTATTTGTACTGGATGTCTTGAATATTAGTCTTTCATTACCTGTTGTACATCATGTAGATAAAATTACATCCTATGCGAACAAACTTCTTTGCAAATATAAAATCAAAGCAAAGAACATTAAGTTGAAACACAACTGATAGTGCAACATTAATTTCATTGCAAGGAAGAGGTTCTATTCGTGCTGTTTGATTTTCTCTGAATAATAGTACCGATTTACTAGACCAAGGAGTTATTAATTTTTACAATTCTCTACGGTAAAACATGGTAGCATATAGTAGCATGACTTTGCTGTATTATAAAAACAGGGTCAGTATTTCAGTAACACTCTTGTTATTAATAAAGTTACTCAGCATAAACTGAACATCCTGTGACTCTGAAATGTTCAAACATATCATTCCAATCATTTTCCACTCCTTGCTAAGTACTGCTGCAACTCAAATTGCAATGTCAGCTGCCTAGATAAGGATTATGTAAGCCAAGGAAAAAAATAGTATGAATATCTAACTGCAAGTCAGCATGAAAATAAATGACTCAAACATGGAATAATTCGGATTTTGAGACTGGCACTGCAAGTCACATCTGGGTCCATTTCTGTGCAAACAAAACAATGGCCTATTACAAAAATTTAAAAAAACCTACTGGAATTAGCTTCTGCAAAGAACAGATATATTTCATTGAAATATTCAGCTCTCAGATTGTGGTATCATACAAAATGGGAATAGTAGGAATATTATCCACAGAGAACAGAGCTTTCATAGCACATAACAAAATTATAGTGGTTTACAGTTTATTAAAAAAAATTTTAAAAGCTGTGTAGATATTAAAACAATCTAAAGACTGCCAAACAAAAAAAAAAAGAATTGGAAATCTTGCAATATTAATTTTTTTTAAAAAGAGAAAATATTGTTCTCTGAAGAAATTGTTTCAAAATAACATGACACACTCAAGCCACAATATAGAAAAGACAACAAACATGGCTGTTTCCTCTGTCATAAAATACTAAATATTTTGAAATGCTTAAACAAAAAGAAAAAGTTTGAATGAAATAGGATGCTGCTTAAGAAGTTCCAAATCAAAGATCATGGGCTCCACAGAGCAATTAAGTGTCACCGACATGAGTGATTTCAACATTGAGTCTTTGACCCATCAAAAAACAGCTGAATTTTACTTCCTCATTAAATAGATCACTTTTGAGAAGGGAAGGCAGAATTTCTTAAAATCTTACCAGTGGTCCCAATCTTACCACTTCAGCACTCAAGGCTTCCTTCTCATGGGAACTATGCCATTAAGCAAGAAACTTGTCAGTCAAGGCACCATTGGTATTTATGTGTTCAGAACTGGAGGTTCCCAAGAACAGCTGTACCTATAAAAACACTGAGACAAGCAGCAGTCACTGCTGAACCTTCCTAGCAGCAACAACACATTCCAAAGCAACAAACTGGCTGGCAATGGAAATACACAGGAAATCTGAAAGAGGGCAAGAAAAGCACCTCAAAACCGTTTTTCCAGAAGCAGACTAAAGAAAGTAAAATCGGACAAGGAAGATGAGATCAAGGCACTGGAATTAAACAGAGCTGCAGATGGATGGAGAGACTGAGAAGTGCCACCTTTGTGCAGCAATATTTTTTAAGACAAATACAAAAAAGTATTCACAGAAAGACCAATGGCTGTACTTAGTATTTGGATTAACCTTGTCCCCTAGTTTGACACTGTCATTCACCAACCCCAGTAAGTCTGACTAAGTAGCTATACGGGGCTGTAAGCCAGATGGGCAAGCAGGGCGGAAGAGCAAAGTGGGACGTGGAGACCTGGGGTGGACCCCGAGGACCAGACATGCCCAGATAAACGAGTTTGAGCAAGGCATTCAAGTCATCATCTTTGTTTTGAACTAATGAAAATTTAATGGTAGTTAGGGTTAGGTATGGGGCCGTGTCTGGCCACTGTCACAGAGGGAGACCAGGCAACTGTGACCTGTGATCTGGCATGGACCAGTCTTCTTTATGTCTCCTGGTCTGTGATCTACTGTGCTGTACCTGTACGTGCTGGATTTGTATTCACTTACAGCTGGGGGTCAGCCCCACTTTCCAGCAAGAAAATTTTTAAAAGCAAAAATGACGGGAATTAGCACAGAAGGGAAAACATCTCTGTTCTCATGTTGAAAAAACTTCAAGATTTCTAAGATAGAGTAGCCTGGCATCTGAAACAGTTTTCCCTCTGAAGCTGTTGACCTACTTTGTTAGCTATACAATTTCTTACAAATTTACTATATTATAACAGCTGTGTTCATGCTGTTCTAGTGTCAGCACTTCTATTCTAAACCCCATTTTTTACACACTTCCGTAATAACTCAATTATAAAACTTGGGTAAAACGTGGCTCTCCACAAGCATTTTCTTCTCCAAAGTACATTTGACCATCCACAAAAATGCACCATTGCAAAATGCCAAATTGCCCACTTGGGTCTGATTTGTGTCCCAGAGCATGCCAGGACTCTGACTGAGGGTGGCTGGGGAAGGTTTCTGAGCCCATCCGCGCTGTCTGGAAACAAAGACCTGCTCTTGCCACTGCCAGGCTGACTGCAGACATGTGGTGTGTGGCCCTGCATGGTTTTCCTGTGCTGCCTGGGTGGGTTTACACAGACCCCCAGCACCCTACAGAGCTGCTCCGCAGTCAGGCATCCCAAATGGGATGGCAACTTCATGGGGGACAGTCTGGGAAGTAAAGGGAAGGCTTGAGCTGGGAGAAACCAGTGCAGGGAGGGAAAGAACAGAAGAAAGGGCAGTTTGCTTTCCTACGACACTGTCAGCAGTGTCCTTACAGAGCAGCAGATAGGAAATAAGGGAGGGGAACCCAACAGCCATACAGACAAAATGGCAGGAAGAAATCTATCTCCCCAGCTCAATTACAGCCAAGCTTTGTCTTTCTTAATTCCCTCCCTGCTTGCTTCAGACCTCTCTTTGCACCTCCTGGATCCCTGCACCAAACTGACTTGTAGCCCTCCCATAGGTTTTTCCTACTTTATCCTACTCTTTCTGCTAAAAAGGCACCAAAACCACAGGAGATATTCAAGGTGCTGGAGCAACATAGATATGGTGGCACAACAGTGTCTCTCCATTTTGTTCTCTATTTCTCTCCTAATAACCCATAACATTTTGTTTGCTTTTCTGCCTGCCCCTGAGTCTAGCCCCCAGGCTGTCACAGAGCTGTCTGCTGTAGACCAGGTCTCACTCCTGAACAGGATCTCTTTGCTTTGACACATCGGGCCAGGTAGCACATACTCCCTGATGCTACATCCACACATCCTCCATCGTGTTGTCCTTGGCACTGGCTGCACACAGCCTGAGCAGGACACAATCACCAGGCAAGGACTTCAGACAGAAAACATCCTCTAGCGATGCCTCCACCTGACAGCACCAAACCCCAAAGGCACTAAGCTCCAAAACATCACCAAGGCTGAAATAAAATCAACCCTCTGTACATCCATCACCGTCCAGCTTCTTTCCCCATTTAAGTGTAATACACAAGGTAGTCTCCACACTGGAGACTCTCTTCTAAATACAGGATTGCTGTCATTCTTAAAGACTTACTAATTTTCAGCCCATTCTCTGTTTTTCTCAGTCTGGACTTGCTTCTGGAAGGCTCCAAACAGCAGCAGCTTGTTTACAGTAAAATCATCAGAAAATCTTAATTCAGGAAATGAGAAAATATTAAGCAATTACCATTTGTCATAGAAAATACATCTTGAAAACTTTTTATATAAAATGACCAATCATTTTATGTGTAAATGATGTCCTACTGAAATAAATGAAATTCTATGTCTACAAAATTAGGCATGACCATGTCCGGTCAATTGTGCATTACAAGTGATTCTCTTTGACTTCTTACAGCAAGAAATGTTGCTGTATACTAATTTTGATAAGTTACAGAAATTTGATTAAATTCTACAGTTCATTTTAAAATGTCACAGAAAACCTTTTATCTGCTCCTCCTTTCTTCAGATACCATGACCAAATGAAAGAATTCAGATACAGTCCATAAATGGATCTTCCCAATTGCTACCTAAGCATGTATGTGACAGCTGTCAATTTGGAAATAGTTTACCACAACAGAAAGATGACAGGAAAATACTACTGATACAGCAGCAATGGCACAAAATAGAAATAATGGAAATCCTGTAGGAAATCTCTGTACTACAAGAGATGTTCAGTAGTTAGAGAAAATCATTAAAACCTGAATTGAGGAAATGGGTTAAATTTTTCACAGCAAAGGGTAACAGATAAAAGTAAGCAAACATCACCAACCTTCCAGGGAGAGCCATACCTTGTACAGAGTGCAGGTACCTATCAACAGTGCAGGGTGGGCACTGGATTTCACAGGCACACTGCTATAGTGGATAATAACTTTATAATCACTATATCATTTCCATACACCATGCAGACAATACAGTCATGCAAGTGTCATGATTGCATAATTGCACGATTATTAGATTAATCCAGACAGGCAGCAATTACACTCACACTGCCACAGCTGCCACAGCCCACCCTTGCTGCCAGCACGTTGGCTCTGGATCTCCAATGGAGCCTGGGAAAGCAATGGGTGTGGGAAGCATGGGAATCCCCTCCTCTAATGCTTCTTCAGGACATGCAGGGATACTGCACTTCCAGGTGTTTTGGAATACAATACATGGGATGGCATGTGGCCCATTTGAAGGTAGAGACTTTCCTCTACATTTGAGAATTTTCTGCATCTCAAGAGAGATATTGGCAACATATACAAATACTATATTTGTATATATACAAAACATCAGCAAAGACTGACTCTTGAACTGACCCCCTCAAAGTTCATATCCTTCCAGACCAACCCTTTATCCAGAAGCACCAAGTCTGCTTTCTTGTATGACTAAATTATATTCCAGCACTGGGCAAAGACCATGAAGATTTCCTAAGAAAACTAGGACAACTTCCTTAAAACTAGGAGAAATTCAAGGTGTAGGAGCATTGTAACACATCTGGGCTGCATTCCAAATGACAAGGGCTAAGATAGGAGATTGGGGAATTTTATAAAGGTAAAACTTCACAAAGCTTGCTTTTGGGACCCATTTAAATGTGAAACTCAGGGACCACAAACCTGTGGGAACCAGGGAAGAGATGCCTAATTCATTCCCACTTTTAAAGGCCTTAAAAAAAATCCCTGGGGAATGCAGAGCAATACCTGTCTGAGTGAGAGCACCTCAAGAGCTGCGTGTCTGAGCGCTGCTCAAGGCTAACAAGCCTGTGCCTTACTTGCACAGTCCAGGGGATGTGCTTGTTATGGTAAATGCTGTCAGACTGTGTATATTAAAACTCTGCTGACTTTAAGCAGAAAACAGAAGGGAAGTAGGAACAGTCCTCCTCACCCTGGTGTGTATAGCAACCATGCAGTGGACATCATGATGGCATTGAAAATGCTCTGAATTTGATTTGAGAAGTTCTTTCGACCATTGATAAAAAATAAGGAAACTTTTCAGCCCCTGAAATACAGTTCCTATTCCTTTTCCCAAAACATAACTTCTATTTTAAGACTGAACTGATCTTTAAAAAGCATAAACGCTGTTTCTTCAGCTGCACCATACATTCCTGTGAAGTGTTCATCATAAGCAACAGCAACTAAATTAACTTCATAACAGTGTGGTGGGATTTCAAGGGAAAGAAAAACAAACAAACAACATTGTAATGTGAAGAGACACACTTTTTCATAAGATCTCTGCCCACTGGGTGAGAATAACCATGCTTCCAGCACACTGTTCTCGCTCATTTAATAACAGGATACAATCTTAGGTTGTGTATATGTTGACAGAAAGTAGAAGTGACAGAAAGCTTGGAAAGCTTTGATTTTACTATATGCTTGTTGGAATGGAAACATTTGAAGAGAACCTCTAGGCTGCTAAAATCTGTCACTTGAACATCAAATATATATAAATAAAATCAGCTTTATCTGCCAATAGAAAGATACCATCTATTTCCATTGTGAATTGTAATAATATCTGGTTTAGGCCTTTTCTCTTTCAGCCACTTCATAAGCTTCTGTGTGCTTTGGGGATGCAAATATTCTGCACCCGCCAAGGAATATAGCAGCAATACCTCAAAGTTGTGTCAAACTCCCTGCACAGCTGGAATTTGAAGTCTAGAATCTGAAAACAAGGCATGAAGAAGATTCATTGCTAAAGGGCATGAAAATCCCAGCTGAAGACTAGCCCATAAAGACAAAGACCACAGTGGGTTCTCCTGACTATGGACAAAATTCAGTAACCTGGAGAGAGCTCTGCTGTTCCATCAAAATCAGCATCAATCCTTAAAGCAACAGGAAGTTCCATCTTTCTGAAACAGGATGGATTAATATGGGTAAAAACTAAATTCCTAATGCTATGAAACATGCTCTATTTTTTTCAAAATCCTCCAATCATAATAGGTAATTCTGACAAACACAGGCTATTTAAGTGCTTAACTTTCAACATCTTGACTTTCTAAACTTAATTCCATAAACACACAAATGCACATGTACCATCTAGACAGAGGCAGTAATTACAGCTGGCAGCTGTGAGGGCACTTTACATGTTTCAGTAATAAACCTATCTATCCCTATTAAATATTAATGTACAATCTCCCCCTATTACCTATTATGCCATCAGTCACATCACTTTAAGGAGGAAGGTCAGCAAAAACAACATAACAAGGTTTTTGTCCTTTTTTAAAATACAGCCCAAGCAGTTTATAGATGTTAATAAAACCCCTGACAAGAGAAGCACTATTTATTAAAAGGATTGATATACAAGCAGGAAAAATAGAATGTTTTCCTGCTTTAAATTTACTTGTCTATTGTATAAATAACAGAGGCTAAGAAGGACAGGGAAAGGAAGGTGAAATGAAAATACACCCTGGTCAGTCTCTGTGCTGTGATGTCCCAGGCCCTCCTCAGGGACTTGGAGAAGCCTCCACTGGAAGTTGGTGCCACTCCACATGGACACCTGAGCCAGGTAGAGCTGTGTGGGTAGGAGAGTGCCCAGGTAAGGGTTCAGATACACCCCACAATGTCCCCAACTCCCCCATCTGTATTTGAGAAGACATGCAGAGGCTGCCTTCCAGATCTGCCATAAACCTGAGTATCTTCAGCTGTCATGTTTCTATTAATGTCACCGTTTGTTTCCATGTCTTCCTAAACAAGAAGGATGGCTCTGGCAAGTGAAAGCACATATGATACCCGCAGACATTGTGAATAATTTGAAATTATTATTTTCATTTTCTCACTTATTAATACAGCCTGGCACACAGTTCATAAGCTGACTCACTTGACACTCAGACTTCTCTACTTAAAAAAAAATGCCAATTTGATATAAATTGGGATGTTTCACATAACTATATTTCCACAAGCTACTTCCAGTTAAATTGAAACGTGTCCTTTTATGTTTGACATTTTTGGACTAAGTCTACAAATTTCAAGAAAACTCATACTATTCAGGACTCTTTAGTTTCCTTTTCACCAGTTGTTTTTACCCAAATAACTTCCATATCATTCTTCTGAAATTGCTATTTTTCCCCTCCTGTAATAACTCCTACAAAACACACAGAAAAAATCCTTTAAATCATAAAACATAGGAGAAAATTCCCGCTTTGAAAAGGTAAATACATTTGAATACAAACACACACATGCATATATATATATATATATATATATATGTACAGTCCACACCACTTTCTTCTTTTTTTTTTCCTCTTTAGTAATTCAAAACCAGTTTTGACAACAAATTTTGAGTCAGCTTCAGTGCTTATTACTGGCTTCAATTTTCTTTTACTAGGGGATATTGCTCCATTAAATCAGTGTCTGCAAGATTGGAGTCCAGGAGAATTCTATCCTATTTCATGCTTCATTATGAAAGATTCATACAGCCTTACTCATCATGTTTCTACAGTCATCTACATCAACTTTAGCGTACTAAAACGCTGCACGGTACCGAGTGACACGTTGGAATGATCAATCAAGTTCACCAGCTTAAACGCTCTGACAGCGATACGCAATCTTCCTTTGGTTAGGGATAAAGACACGTCCTAATCAGCACACAAGGGCCATCTTTATAGTGGTAATTAGCATTCACCAAATTGCAATGCTAAGTACAAAATGTTGAAAAGTGCCCTGAAGGCAGAAGTACAGGAGAGAGATTATCCACAGGCCAGGAGCACTGGAAGATGCCTTTGTGCTGGAAGAAGTCCTGCAGTGATGAGAGCACCACATGCCTGAGCCTGTTTTCTGTGGGAAAGGGTGGTAATAGGATTAGTTTTCCACATGACATTTTATTAAATTGCCTCTCACATACACACCTTCCTCAATAAAAACCCAAACAAGCAAACAAAAAAACGCAAGTCATTCCTGTGTGAGACAGACTGAATTACTTCAGCTGGTATATTGTTTCACCTTATTTTTCCATTGCATGTAAAATACCTTGTAAGAAACATAAAACAGGGCTGGAACTAGAAGACAACCCAGGTACTGGCCTATCTGTCAAACCAGGGTTGGGACATTGAATTGTTATCTTCATTTAACATTGTACACTTCAAAATCTGTCTGTAGATGTGTGTACATGTACAGGAAAGATTTAGATTGGACATTAAGAGAAACTTCTTCGCTGAAAAGGTTGTCAAACACTGGAACAGGTTACTCAAGGGAGTGATTAAGTCACCACTCCTGGAGATGTTTAAAGACATGCTATGTGGCACGTGGGGGACATGGTTTAGTGGTGGCCTTGGCAGTGCTGAGTTAATGGTTGGACCATCATCTTCAGGGTCTTTTCCAACCTGAATGCATTATAATACCTAAGAGTAGGTACCTAAATGTTCAAGTATTTGAGGGATAGCTCCATACTAGGCTAATATTTCTGGAGAAAACAGATTGTTTCCCTACCACAACTACTATTTTTATCACTGATACTATTTCCTGTTTCTGGTCTTGCTACCTTCCAATGATCTACACTCCAATGTATATATTTGTGTCATTATTTTACTAAGAGAAAAACTTCAAGAGACTTTACTAGGGGCTTCATTTGCATTTGATGATTCCATTTAATAGCCCTGTGGGCTAAAAACCAACCAAAAAAAATTTTTAATTCATGATGACAGAGGAGGATGTTAACCCCATTAGCATCAAAAAGAAATGACCAAGTGTCGAGACAGTTTTCACAGTTCCATTCCTGTGCTTTCAGACCAGTTAAAACTCCCAGAATTAGGTTAGTCAGTGGTGCAGACTAGTTCTTCAGTTAACATGTCCAGTGGTTCTGTTGGACACGATGCATCAGTCATGCTCCTGGATCCAGTTACTGGAAATTCAAAACAAGCAAACCAAAGGATGCACAATGAATTCTTCACACTTGAAAGCTCTTTGTGGGGAGAAAAAATTAAAAAAAAAACAAAGGAAAAAAAAAGAAATAAATTCTCTATCTTTTTCCATTTGAAAACAAGTTCACATGGTTAAAATGGATGAGATGGGAAGGATAGGTATTTTCTGCACTATACTATTTGTCCTTCTCACTATCATGACACAGGAAAATTAAAGCATCTTTGTACCATTCTCAACTTGACTAGATAAATCACAGGGTAAGCACAGGCTTTTATGATACTCCTCAGAGATCAGTCCCATAAGTTTGGCTGAGTCCTTATCTCCTCCTTGGTCTCATTTCAACAAAGCCTCCCTGCTGAACAAGGAGTCATTCCAGGCTGGCAAAAGCAGTATTGCCTGTGTTAGGAAAACTTTACTTCAACCTTTTTAGTTCTAAGTATCTGCTTTACTTCACTTTTCTCTTTTAACTTCAATGATTAGATAAATCTCCACAAACAGCCATCCAGCATCCAAAAAAGGTAAACTGAGGCCCTCCACGGAACATGCTTCAACATGAAGTGCAAGCAAGTAACTTGAAACACAGCAAAAATGGGCACATTTTGCAAGACTGATCTTGCAAGGCATTGACTCTCTGGCTCTACAAAGTTTTGCATTTTTCAGGTGGTTCAGTCTTGTAACTCAAGTAGGAGTGTTTCTTGCTTTGGAAAAAGCAGAAGCAATATCAGTGGCCAATGATAGCCAGTTCCAACCACAAAATACAAAGGAATAAGAGAATTTTCACTCTTATTCTTTCATCCATTAAGAAGCTAGGAAAGTATTTTTACCAGTCACCTTGTATGCACTTGCTGTGGCTAGTAAGGACATTTAGTCTCTGAAGATAAATATAGAAATTACAAACAGTCCTCCTTCACTCCCCAAATTAACTGAAATCCATTTCCAAAACAACAACAGAATCCTCAAAAATGTGGGTCAAAGAAAATGCATTAAAAAGTTTCACTTAACAACAGCATTTTTCCTTCCAACCAAATTCCCAACTTTTGTCTTAGGCAATCTTAGACTCTTCGCTCTATTAATAGTTTAATGCATGATAAATAATACATTATTCAAAAAGAACTTGTACTTTCACATTGGGTACAATACTTGCAAGCTACTGGCACTGTCTTCCACTTGATTTCAAATGACATGCCCAAAGTCTTTGCAAGGAAAAATCTCCCATTCAAAAGAGATACTGTCTCTGCCTTGCTGAATGCATCTTTTTCTTGCAACTGAAGGAATAAGAAAGAACAAAAAGAAATACTCATGTTCAAAATGTACTTCAAAGGGGAGGAGAGCACATAAAAAAGAATGAGGTGTTCTATTTAATTTGGGTCACATCACTTCCAAAAGGACGTAGCAGGATTACAAAAGTCCCAAAGATAGGCAACCACACTGATTAAAGTCGTGGTGATTCTTCTGTATCAGCAGAGACTGAAGATGTTGGGACGACTTAGATCAGAGAAGTAAAAGCAGAGATGACATGAAAATAAAGAAGACAATATGATAAAAGGTACAGCAAAGATAAATCAAGGTCTACCATTCAGTCTCTTTCATAAAGTAAGATCAAGGGTACATTCAAGACTATCAGAAGACTGCAGAGTTGACATAATGCATTATCCACCTGTAAAACTTAAAGAGTGTGTGATATTATTAATGTCCAGGGTTCAGGTCGAGTAGAAGTCCCACGCACATTATGCAAGCACAGGTTCCAACAACATTTTAAAATTTTATTAATTATTGTTCTGATCTGGCCAAATAAAATACTTTTCTTAGTTTTTTAGAACAGAATTTCCCTGGTCTCTAATTGTGACAGTATCAAGAATACTTAATTTTCAGTTTATCAGGTGGCCAAAATGCTTCACTTTTCACACAGCCATAAATGACAATACTACAGAAAGTGAAATAAAACATTCTGATTTTACTAGCGTCCATAATTCTATTACAGAATATCTGTATCACATCTTTAGCTTCTAAATGTCTTGGTGGTCTACAGTGGAGGAAAATAAATTTATAAATAGTGGAATTTCAGAAATGAAGCTTCCCATTTCAGCTAGCACCTTTCCATAAACATCGTAAATATCAATACTTTCAATGTGTCTTTAGTAGGGAAAAAAGTCAACATTGCCAAGAACAGAAACTGAAATAGTATCAAACATGAATTAACTGCAAACACAAAAAAGAAAACAAAGAGGTGTATACAAACAGCACCTGTTTGGCAATGCATCCCCATTAAAAAGCTAACAAAGTTTCCTTGAGATCATCAGATATCTCACACTGGAAGACATCCATAAGGAACAGGATACTGAGCATTCAAAAAATACACCTCAAGGGGAAAGCCAATTTTAAACAAGGTACAGGAATAAACTTTCCCTGTCATCCACTATTCCCTGTTTACTGAGAGGTTCAGCCCAGTTGTCACCAGGAAAAGAAGGCTCCTCTTGCCCATGGTGTCAGGGGCAGACTCATCCTCAGCCTGTTCACAGGCTGCACTGGCTGAGTTCCTCTCCTGCCTGGACAGAAGGGCATGGTCAGCCAGGAAGGATTTGGACACACTTCAAAGCAGTGGCACACAGAGACACCTGAGCACCCTGCAGCAGCTCTGAGCTGGAGGGCCTTTGCACAGGAGAGAAGATACTCAACTGCAGTAGAAAGTAAGAGAAAGTCTACCCAAAGGACAAGACAAGAGGAATCTCACCAATATATGACTTTACATCTGTGTTACTATTTTCCTGTTGCTATGGGAATACTAAAGAAAGTAGTTATCACTGTGCATACAAAGGCCCATGTAAAGTCTAGGTGTGAACAGTATCATTTGTTTGCAGCCTACAATTTTCTTGTCCAAGCAGTGTTAAGTAGTTTTGTTTGGGGGGAGGGTATGAATAATATTCCCTTCTCTATTCACATATTAAAATTAGCTAACCTTCTACCTGCTCTGGAGAACATCCAAAAAATCTATAGCAATGGCAAGCACCAACTATCAGGGTAAAACAGATCTTTTTTCCATATAATTAAAATTAACACACTAACTGGAATACTCTTCATAGAGCTGATGCTATCATGCATTCTATGATGAGGCCATCTACAAAATTAATTCCATCATATTTGAATGTTGAGAACTAGGCTTCAAAGCATTTTAGAGGAAATGGCTTTGAAAATTTTAGTAATGATTACAGGGGCAGCCTAGAAGTCCTTCCTTATCCTAATTAAACAACATTGCCTGCATTCTCTCAGACAGGATCAATGACAGAAGTCAACAGAGGTATGTACTGTTTTATTTCAGTTGTATCAGGACAGAAGAGGGGAACAAAATACCCGGGATACACTGGCTTGTGTTTGTGTACTCATGTGACAACTCCTTAATTCAACCTGAAAGAAAATAAGACTCCTCATGTTTACTCAATTGTTGGCAGGAATAAGCAGGTCCTGAAGAACAAGCCGAGCACCATGAAAATGCTACCAACACTTTGTGTGTTTCAATTAAGTGCTTAATATTCTGACTGAAGACTTAAATTGTGTAGGAGTAAGTGTGCATACCTAGTGAGTGATTGAATTGCTGCACACTCATCTTCAAAAATTAAGCTCTCCTCTGGTATTTTCAGAGCTAAATCCTGTGAGGTTCAAGAGTGCACTCAGTCCCTGTTCTGAGAGTGTTTTCTACACAGTTTATGTACTACAACAACAACAAAACAGATAAACTAACACACAAAATGAAGAAAACACCAATATTTAGTCTCTAGGCTGTTTTCACTGAGCAATGAATAAGAGTTTGCAACCCAAGCTAAGTATCAACTGGAGACAGTTTCATGGCATCAGGGAAGGGCTGCACAGAAAGGTTCAAAGCAGCAGGTTTCCCAGAGTAATGACTTAGTTACAAATTCTGAATTATTCCTCCCAAGCTGCAAGGGCCATTACAGTAATTTCTCCTTGAAAACTTGACAGGATTCAACCATAATCAAAGAGATTCAGCATTCAAACTGACAGCAGTGTGGACAGGGAGTTACTTAGTGTGCTTCCACTACTATCAATCTTACACAAGGCTCACGAAGATCAACTAAAAGAGTTGACCTGACCTCAAAAATTTCTGAATCAGCCCCCTTTGTGCCTGTTAACAATACTCCAATGATATAGTTCAGTGGTTGATTACTCAAAAGTAAATATAAGAAGCTGTAAGTAGGCATATAAAGATATTGAAGTGATAGTAATGAGAAAGGCTGTTTCCCCAGGAAGCCAGAGAAAGAACTCTTAACAAAATGCCACTTCAAAATCAAAAATACTTTAGCTCAGCACGATATTCTCTTAGCAGAGGTCATCAAGTATTGCGATGAGTGAAACAAAGAGGGTAAAATGTGTCCCAGATTTAGATGAAGACTTGATCCTACTTATAGAAGGAGCTAGAGGTATTTGTTGCAACACCAAAATCTGTAGCAGCAGTTAGAAAGGGCTGACTAAAATTCAGATACTATAACTAGAGTGTGTGAAATGTAGAGCTACATAATTCATAAACAGATTGCCACATTAAATAGCATTAAAGATCCTGTTTATGCAAAAGCAAAGACACAGAATGGGTGCTCTCCTGCTCAGGGTGTGTACTAAGCTCTGTTCCCCTTGTAGGCACAGAGGGGCATTTCAAGATGGCAAACATTACTCAACTGCTAAAGCATGAGGAGATAAGGAGCTCCACCAAATCCTGGAGGACAAGGAATCATCAGCTGAGGGGTACCAGTAACAATTAAACATTGTGGGGATCTGACTTGCTGCAGGTGGGGAGGGATTAATTCTTGAGGGTTCCCAGCAGACTCCTCTGCAGAGATGGCACCACTGCTGAAGGTGCATGCTCTGAGAGCACCAGGGTCAGCTGAGCACCACGACAGCTGGCAGTGTACACACTCTCAGACTTGGCAAGTCATCCACTGCCATATAATGGCTATTGCCAGGCATTTAATTTGGAATTAATGGGATAAAAAATGGATAGTAAATTAGAGCCAAAACTGTATTATAAAGAAATCACAGGCCAAGTTCTCCATTGCAGTGATTCACCTTCCCTGAGGTCAATCAAACAACATCGGCAGGAAATATTGTCCCATCACAAGGATTTAAGGAAATAATTCATACTGAAACATTTATCCAATTAATCTCAGCAAGTTTTCAGCAAGAATCCTAACAGGCTTCCTCTTATTTTTATTTGCAGTTATTCACTGAATAATCCCTACCCATGACACTACTGCAAGGCATCCACAGAAGGCGGGGAGAACTTCTGACATGTCCTCAAGGTTACAGAGCATGTGTCTGTCCACCAGGAATACATGATTTGAAAAGCAAAATTGTTTCCCACCATTATTCTGTGCCATTTGCTGAAAGGTCAATGCTACTGTTTAAGAAATTTTGCCAGTGAACTGACTCAGTAATGCACTCAAAATAAATGAACACTACAAATGCTGTGAAAGAACAAAGATCACTTACCACTGTTTCTCTATTGCTTATAATAAAAAACAACTAAGAGAAATAATCCTTTTTGGTTTTTTCTCTCTTAGAATAAATGCAGGGGGTTTGTATGGATATGAATAATTGAATAACCCAGTGATTTATAGCCATTATATATTTATATGTTCCCTCTCACTGTTTTTTTTTTTTTTTTAAATCAAAACAGTCTGCAGAGTTGAACTATTCAATGGATCTCCCTCCTGTGCTCCAAGGCTCATTTTTTGCTGAACACTTCATGCATGCATGTTTATTTGTTGCAGTCATTGTTTTAAGGATGCCCTTTCTGTGCTCCCTTTGTTTCCTGGGGGGTCCCTTGTTAAAACCCTTGAGAACAGGTTCTCTTCATTTCTCCACACATCTGGTTTTGTTCAATCCCTTATGCCACTACACATTAGTACTTAAAACTTGTATGGATTTAAAGCTTAGAGGCCAAACTATGGCTGACACCATTCTGCCAGACACTAGACTGTAGTGCTCAAAGTAGAAATCCCTTGTCCCAACCACGGTCAACACACAGAAAAGTCACAGCAAACAACACACAACACAGCCAAGAACGGTGCAAGCCACAACTGAATGAGGATGGGATCAAGCCTTAGCCTTGCAGGAGCCTTTTGCCACACTGGACATTTATCAAAGTAATGCTCAAAAGGCTTTTTCTGGAGTAACCAGAGTGACTGCACCTTCCTCCTGCACAGCCATGAACTTGGGAAATTGCTTTCATCCTTTCACAACAAAATACAATGTCATCAAGGAGGGCTGAATCAAGAGATGAAAAACATCTTGCCACTTTTTCTGACTGCCAGTTGTCCAAAAAAGCAATTCAGGAGATGTTGTTAAATGCTCCTCAAAACATTAATGTCACTACCAAAAATTGCTAGGAGTCACACACACAGTCACAAGTGTGCATTATCTGTCATTTCCTCATTTTCAAACCTTCATATTTACACTCTGCAATACTTGAAGCACTTCTGGTGTGTCATAACTGTCCCCTCCCAGTGAATTACGCTGCATTCACAAGGGGCAAGGCAGGAGGGCCTGAAGGATTTCTTCACAAACCTTTTACATTCTGAAAAAGCACAGTCTTTCTCCCTCTTTCATTTAACAGCAATTTGTTGACTGGAAAAAAACAAAAGGATTAACAGCTCTCATGCTTCCAATTAAATGCTTTGGCCTTCTCTACCTTGCTTTTTAATCAGTGGCTCAGGGGCCCATTCCTTTTATACACTAGCAAATTTAATATTAGCTCCTAATGAGCCATTTGCTGACGGCCAAGAATGAAAGCTGCAGAGAACAGAGGAAATTACTATAGAACATAATTTGCCTTTCAAATTATATGTAAAAATTATAGCAATGGCAAGTCAATTTTTTTAATTTATGTATGTTTTACCTATTTTCACTGATTATTACATAAGCTACTGCAATGTATTTGAAGGCCTGCTGTTTCTAAAGTAGAAAGATCACTCTGCTAGGGTCAAGTATCTTATTTTTACTTGTTGAAGTTACTGCATTTAGCTCCAGAAGCCCTGTTTTCCACCTCCTGTTTACTGACCCAAAAGGTCATCAACCATAAATGCCATGTTCAGTATTGAAAAAAATCTCACCAGATGTGTCAAGCACACCCAGAGACAACATGTGAATTTTTCTTTCAGCATTAAGAAGCCAATCCCTGTGAGGATTTATCCCTTCATCACTTTCTGGGGCTTTGAAGGCTGTCATCAGGACTGACATAGAAACTCCAGTGTTCCTCATTGCCTACAACTTTGCTTAACACAACAGTCAGACTCATAAACCCCACACCCTTTTGAACAGGAAGAATTATTGAGGGCTAGGGAACAGAACTATCCCAAAGTAACCTTCAACAGCAGCCATGGAATTTGAATCCCTTTGTACACTTATTAAACAAAGAAGTGTGGTAGGAAGTCAAAAACATCAGGAAAAAACTTGTTAACTTACTCTTTTTTTCCCCCTCCCTTTATTCAGACAGTGAGGGATTTTACCAGAACTACATCAGACCTATCACACAACAGTTTCTTAATTGGCATTAACCAGTATTTCAGGAGGTAGCAATTCACTAATTAAAAGAAAATCAGATGCAACTTATTGTAGTCAGCTTACAGTAATAGTACCCTTCAGATTTTGGCAGTAATGAAGATAAAGCAATAATGCACTCAAATAATTGTTCCCTCCGATTTTTAATCCCTGGGACAGCTATTAGCCTAAAGCACAATCATGGCTCATTAGGACTCTCTAAATAATAACTTAGAATAAAAAAGAGAAAGACCCTTCATACACAAACTCAGAGAGTTTGTCCATATGACTGAAGTACCTGACTGAGATGAGAGTTGTGGCAAACTTCCCAGGTTTTAATGTGTTAGGCAGAAAAAGGAATTTTTGGAATCTGTTTGTGCTGTGTCCTGCTACATCTCCCCTCCCATCTACAACCTTTCCTTTACCCCCAATCTCTGTTCCCAGATTGCTTTTTATTTCTCCAACACTCCCATTATTCTTTCAGTGTGCTCTCAGAGGAAAATAGACATGAAACAAATCCTAAGCAGCTCCAGACCAAATGATGAAGGCAGAAGGTGAGGGAGGCATGAACAAGGAGCACAGTGGGGCTGTACAAGGGAAAGACTCATGTTGTTACTCCTCTTCCCTTCCAAGAGCAACACAACTAAGGAAGCAGACAGGTGCGTTCTTGCAGGCAGAGCAGCAAAGTTGGTGCTGCTAGTAGAACAAAACCTTCAAACATGCTGGAGAAGCCCAAATGCAAGAGAAAGATCATTAGCCTGATTATTCCCAGTGCCAAAGATCAAGTACTGAAGGACACAACAAATGTTGGAAGCAAATTACAAGGGTAAAGTCAATGTCGAGCTTCATCAGACTCCCAATCATTAATGCCCAGGACCTAAAAGAAATCATACCAATGGTATCTTTGTAAACCTGCAAGAAACAGAATACATCTTCCAGTAGATCAGAAGTAAATCCAGCAGACAGAGCCTCGGACTGCTTAATTCCTTCCACTGAGGATGTGAAAAATTAGAGATATTTGTTGTCTCTGAGGGACTGAATATAAAAGAAACTGAATGGAGTGAAAAGATTAAGTCATGAAATGTACCCTTAAAAGCAAATCTGGCTGGCCTGTGCCAACTCCTCATCCACATATATTTTTCAGTCAGCTTTAACAGAAACAAAGATAGGAAAGTTTGGGCTTACTGAGGCAGAAAAGCTTATAGTGGAGAACACCAGAACAGTTTAAAAAATTTAACAGACCCTTTTCATAACCAAAATCAGAATGATGTCTTGTGGGAGAGTGAGCTGATCTCTAAGATCAGGATGGTTGAGCAATGAACAAAAGCAATACTTTGAGCTTTAAGTCAGAAACCTCCATGTCATTCCCAGCTCAGAGAGTCTTCCTATATCATCATGGGCAAAACCAGCTGCATCTCTCTGGATGTCTGGGTCTTGATTGCTCTTTTTCTACTTGCTCTGCATACAGCAGCAGAGGTTCTCTCAGTTTGCCCAGCACTTGGCCAAGCTTATGATATCGGTCAGGGTATTTGCACTGGAATGCAATGAAAACAATTAACAAGTGACTGACTATTGCCAGCATTTTAATAAATTGTTCCATCAGCATATAAATAAATGAAATCTTCCTTTTCAGAAAACACAGGGTTGTTCAGCCACAAGAAAGAGAATTCATGTGAAGGGGTTCACACAGACCATTCCAGAACGAATACTGTGATGAAGAGTCTACCAGTCTGGTCTTGGCAAAAATTGATAAAAATGACAGATACACATGTCAAAATAGATGAAGAACTGCTGCACAAAAATTCACACCAGTTAATGTGCCAGAGCAAACAAAACTACCTGGGGTCATATCAGATAAAGACATAGATAAAACACTGTCAACAATAAAAACAGTAATACAAAATGTTTGGCTGGTGAACAAAAAACATACTTGGATTGAGAAAACATCTGCAGTCACAACTGACTGGTAGAGACTTAGGCCACACTGGCTCTTCTTGGGGTACCCAACTTGTCCCCCATCACCTCTCAAAGAAGGGCTGCAGGAAATCATCGTCAGTGATTCTGCACTGACACTTTGGTCACAACATTAGACTACTAATCTATAGGCTGGTTCTCAGCCTCAAGAAAATTACCCAGCCTTGATTTAGACAAGGAGCTGCTGCACCCTGCATTTCTCTCTTTGGTATCATTTCCCAATGCACTGAAAAAATTAACACTCCAACAAAATTTGTTTCTTTGCAAGAATTAATAACCTCCCAGGATTATATTTTTAACATTGCAGTCCCTTATCCTATATCTTAATTGGATGAACTATTTCAAAACAAAAACCCCAGAATTTTAGCCAAATATTAAAATAATAAGCAAGTGCAGTTCTGTGTATGACAACAAAAGCTTTACAGACTTTTTTTAATGGTTATTTTAGGAAAGAGTCTCTCCATCAAGTCACACAGTGAAGCAGTTGTGTACATACAAGGAAAACAAACTTTAAAGAAACTCACAAGAAAAAAGGCAGGGTGGGAGAGAAAAGAACTATTTTACAGCTACTTCTGTCACTAAGAAGAAAGTTGATTATCACTCTTTGATAAAGAAGAAGAAAGCTGTCTAATGCTTCTAAAGCTGAGCTGGGACATAACTTCCCTTTAAGTTCTTTGACTTTCCCCTGTGAGCCTTTCTTGTGCAAGGTTACATGCGTCAGCAGCAAGCAGTTGGGTTTATGGCTCTTTTCAAAGCACATATTGGGATGTCTGAACTCCTGCGAGTGTCCTAAAGCAGGCACCGTGTGAGAAACACTCTCTCAGAACAACAGACTAACGTGGGCAGCACACAGCTCTAACGGAGGGGAAGCACCTCCTAGGGAACTTCAAATCCCTCACATGTAGACTAACATGACCTCCCTCAATTTCAGCAGGACATTTACATCATTCCCAGGGAGATTCACACAGGTGTTCTCACAAGAATGGGGATTCACATATGTCAAGCCTGAAAATGCTGCCCAGTGTCAGGATCTGATCTCTGAAACTCAACTCTCCACAGTCCAGATGGTTTTGTGAGTAATCTTTCCCATAACACACCGAAGCACTGATAGGTTTTTTTCTCACAGCTCACACTTTCCTGTTTTTCCAGGAACTTCATGCCAGGTTATTACTGTAGCACAAACACCAATTACCAGTGAGTCTTCCACCCCCCAAGCCCTCTACTTCTGCAATTACAATAGATTAAAATTATTTTCAGCATAAAAAAATCTCATGTGCTGTCCTTGCTTTGCTGTTAGACAATAGAAAACTGCACCCAGAGAAGAACATGTGAAACCAGGCTTTTGTACAGCCCTGAAAGCAATGAGCCTCAGCAGGCAGCAAGGAGGCAGTATGGAGGCAGCATGTGCCTATCCCCCTCTGTCCAAAATTCTCCAAAACAGGCTGCTTTCAACTTGCAGCAGTGTATGAGTGGGAGGATGTGCACAGTGGCTGGGTGAAACACAAAGGCAATACCTTACATCAGCTGGAGTCAGGAGCATGAAGAGAGTTTTAATCATTAATCCTACAAGAAGCAAAGATTAAAGGACTATTACGAACAGAACAAGCTATTAGTAGACTACTGAAGGTACATTTTTCACACTCAAACAGCCTGATTATGAGAAGGCACAAGACCTTTCTCCTTAAATGATAAAGAAAGCACAAGCAAGTACTTTCCAAGATCTACATTACTTCATATGACCTGTTTTACAACCAGCCAAGAGACAACAACAGCAAATACAACCAACCATTGTACTTAATTAAGTGTTGAAGCAGGTTTTGCTGGACACAGACAGGAAGACATTGCTATCCTCAGAATCCAGTTTGCCAACTGCAAGTTTCTTCAGTCACCTACACAGAGGTCCCATAATACTGGGACAAAGAATTACTGCAGCTGTCACATCTGACCCCATCAGATTCCTGCAACTGGATCCTGAGCTTTTCCCATTCCCCAGATGTTTTATTAACTGTCTGAGGCTCTTGAGGTGCTCTGCATACCTGGAATTGCAGTCTCCTACTTCTGAATAGAGACAAAGCATTATTCTCTTCCCTGCAATATTTTTATATTTCTGATAATACAATATTCTTTTGCTTTTTTAAAAGATCATTAGATCTACAAACCAATACAGTCCTTTCCAACATCAATCACAATTAAAGAAACATGGCTATGGGTACCATGGAAAGCCATTCAAGTAGTGGGTGCTACTTTGAAGGCAGCTTGTCACATTCTCAAGCATACATATTAAATAATGCTGGGTTTGCTCATCCTGTTAGAAGGTGCCATTCCCGCAGAGAGAAAACACAAACCAATGCACTGCTACACAAAGAGGTAACAGGCAGAGCCCTAAAATCAAGTAGTGCTTGTGAGAGAAATGTGGCATAGGGTACACAGCACAGAGTTTAAGCTGAATTAAGAGGATTTGTAAGTCTATCAAAGTCATTCTGCTTCTTCCTGTAGACCAGTAGGAATATCAATAGATGGTGCATTGATCTGCATGAGGGAGATGAGTTCAATCTGTCATCATAATCCATGTTTCCCACATCTCCCATGGTGAGGTTGTATTAAAGAACTGAAATACAAACAACAACTTGGAATTTTTTAAAAGCCTGAAAAAAGACCCACCTGTGTTTTGGAAGCACTAAGCAATATGTCTGGAAAGCTTATGTTTCAGCTGGAAGCAAAAATTAAATTGGGTAAGAGTTAAGAAATTTTTCATTCTCCTTATTAGAAAAGAAATTGCAAGTAAGACACCTTAAATAAATTTGACTACGGTAAAGCAGATGGGATTAAGGAAGATTCTACCTGTGCCCAAGCAATCAAGATGTTTCAAGCACATGCAATGTATTTTCACTATGAGATTATACCCTTCTGTGTGCTGTTTGCATTTTCAGAGCATTTAACATGAGCAGTACTCTACAGATCCTATATCCAAGGTATAAACCTAAAACATCTTTAAAAGAAGACATCTCAGTCTGGAGATTCTGGCCATCAGAGCATTGCTGCTCTTGTCACACTGTTTTAAGTGTGAACTGCCCCACTGCCCTCCTCCAGAGAAATTTCAGCACACTTGAAGCAGCTAACATCAGACAAGATTGTAGGATGTACAGTATCTAGAGTTAAAGCTTATTTTAAGGATGGTTACCAAACAGGAACTAATTCTGAGAAAAAAAAAAAGTAAGTCAATTGCAAAACTGCTTTTTATGAGGGAAAAAAATGAAGAGGGAAGCATTCACACTTCTTTCTTCACTGCTTGTTTTGTCCTTGATTTAATATAAATCCCTTCCTTGGATATGGGAACTCACTTTCATTGTGTCTTGTTCAACTTTTACAACTCCATTAAGGTCACAACTCTCCCTACTTCACTCACAGAATGATCTCTTTTCTCCTGCCCTTGGCTAAAATGTCACTCCACTGGGGCTGACCTTCAAAGCTTTCAGCTTTAAAATAAACTCGCTCAAAGTGGCAGCTTCATTTCTCATTGACTGAGTAAAAGAAGTATCTGGGTTCTTGTCTTGGGGATGGTTTATTATCCCATCTCATTCTGGGGGGTTTTTGACCTGTTTTGTTTTGTTTGTCCTATCCCCACACTCCCTGGCTCTGGGGCTGCCGCAATGAACGGGAGCCAGGCCAGGGTTTCCAGGGGGAATTGGGGGGGATGAGAGGCAGCCCCTCTCTTCAGGCAGGCGGTTTAACTGGACGCATGGCCGGTATCTCCTGCCAGGGATTCTACTGGTTCTGCGGGCTTTGCCTGCTTCTTTTTGGTTTTTTTCTTTTGCTTTGGCACTATGACTGAGTTTGCCAGCTGGGCTTCTCTTGCTGCTCTGCTGTTGGGAAGCCCAGAGCAAGCGCGTGCCCCACCCAGGGCCTGGGACTGACCTCATTTCCCACCAGGGAGCTGCTCCCACTCTCCACACAGCTCAGACCCAGGAACCAGCAAGAGAGAAGATCCCCAAGAGCTTTTTTCTGTCCCGCATTGAGAAGCCAGGCCGCGACAGCCCAGGGCCCACCGCACCTCCACCATTGCTCCGGCTTCGTGCTACGCTGTAGCTTTCCACCCTCTGCCTACCAGGAGGCCCTGCCATTCCAGCTTTCTTCTCCTGAGGTTTCTGCTACAGCTCCTTTCACCACGCAGAGGGGGAACTGGGATCCGCTGCCACTGGAAGTTTGTAAAAGAGGCCCCTTCCCCGTCCCTTTCCCTCAGCTGCACCGCCATTGACCATGAGGGGAAAGACGGCCAAGCTCGCGCCACAGCGCCCCCTGCAGGCGCGGGGCAATCATCCCTGCCCGGCCGGGAGCCAGCAGCGCCCCTGCTGGCCACGCCTGGAACTGCACCAAGGGGAAACAGCGGGAAGAGAATTTTGGGTTTTCTGCTCTTTGTTTGTTGTTGTTTGCCTCGTTACACATACACACACACTTAAAGAAGTGTTATCCCTTTTCTCATATGTTTGCCTGAAAGCCTCCTTAATTTCAAAATTATAATAATTCAGAGGGTAGGGGCCATTCCAAGGGAGGCTCCTGCCTTCCTTAGCGGACACCTGTCTTTCAAACCAAGACAGTTCTCTGATTCACTACCTCCCCTCATGAACATGGAACTCCAAAGATCAAAGCCTGGTGGTCTGTTACAGTCACACACACTGACCCCACTACACCATATATATTTTTTCCTCCCCCACTCCCACAAGGAGCTCAGAGATACCTTCAGGCAGCCCCACACAGCTAAAGGAGTGAAGAGCCCAGCAGCAATGCACAGCACTGTAAGTTGGGAGACTTTTAAAAACTCTTTTCATTATATGAGCAACCTTTTTTCCAGACTTAACGCTTGACCTGGAAATGAAGATGGCTCACCCCAACACAGAGGCAGATGATGATTTTGGATTCAGTGACAGTGCTGGCTCCTCCTGCAGGCACCAAACCCTGCCTGTTTGTGAGCCAACAGCCATGGGACAGTTTGGCTCTGGTACTGGAGCTGCACAGATCCAACTGCATCCATGGCTCCAGCAGACCTCAGCTTTAGGGCCATGTCTCTCAGTCTGCAAAACTCCCAGACAGATGCCACTACTCTTATGTAATTTTCATAGTTATAAGAGAGACAGCATACAGGAATAAACATTACTAGATCATTACTAGATCTAATTAGCTTTAAGATACAGTGAATTTAATAGTTTTCTCCTCCAATATAAATGTCAAAGGGGAGAAAAAAGCTTTTTGTAATCCCTTACCTAGTTTCAATGCAAGAAAATTTTGTAAATAGCCAGGGTTGGAGGGAAAGGAAGGCCTCTGAGATAAGAAGACAGATAAAGCTCTGTTAATTTGTAAACTGTTCTTCCAATAGTTACATTAGCCACGATTTCTTTTTGAACAGAAGAGCTTTATGACATGCTTTAGCATCCATCAGAGCACTTCTCATAAGCTCACAAGTACCCTTCCCCTAACAAAAGAGGTGGTGCCAAATGCTTCAAAAATAACTCATGCATATTCCTTCCTGATACTTTGGGGTTTCACAGTTTATAGTTGATTTTGTGCCAGTTTTCTTTTACCGTTCAAGGGTGTGAAAATGCACAGCAAAGACACGATGGAGCTTGTGTATAAGTTTATGTGGAGTACAGAGGTTTCTCCTACCACCACTGCTCATGCCATGACTCAACTGAAACTGCCAGGCAAGGTAGGCAGACAATTTCTACTTTTTAGAAAGTCTCAGTACATTCTTCCTTCTCAGGTACTTTGCTGAGTTGAAGAAAAACAATTATATGCTTTGTAAGGAAAAAAACCTCACACAGGAAGAGATTACAGCACTGATGAGATTGCAATTCTTTGAGTAAATATTACAAGCTACACTCTCTTTAAAAAGCTGAGCAGACTGAGCTACTTATTTTCATGCTTGGGTTCTAGGCCACAAACAATGTATGTGTGCAAATAGTGGGATTATGTCACCCATGTTTTCCTGGAAAAATGGAAGTTTTTCTAGTAGATTTACATATAGTGACTACTCACTAACCACTATTTTTATATCCATGTTCCTTTTAAAAAATTATTTTGATATTCCTTCAGGGAAAATAGAACGGAGTCAGACACCTTCCAATGTGTGAAGACAGATTTCCAATGTTACGTCATATAAATGTTTATGTTTGCTGTCAACATATGAACATGTGCAAAAGTTGTAGTTTGCTAAATTTCAAATATTAAACCCATGAAAATTATAAAAAGCTAAATTTCCAGACCACAACTATAAAAAGTAACTTGACTCATTCAAGAGCAAATTGAGTTTCAGATCTTGCTTGGTTCACTGACACTGAAGTTTTTCATTTGAAAAAGTCTATGCTTAGCACCTACAAAATGAAGCATCTTCTCCTGAAATCAGTAGCACGTTGTCCCGAAACACATAGTTCCCAGGACTCCAAACTGGCCTGAGACAAAACTTCCATTTGTCACTAATATCTTCTTTATTTCACATTGTCTTGAGACTTGTGAAAAACTGCTGGCTCAAAATATTCTCTGGTCTCAAGCACGGCAGATTACAATATACCCACAAATAATCAAGGCAGAGCTGATGAGGTTTTCCAATTTCACAACATTGATAACCTCTTTTCATAATGAAGACTTCACATTGTAATATCACAAAAAAAAACTCCCTAGCCAGGAGAAGCTCAAAATTTCAGAGAGTATTTAATGCCCTTACTCCTTCCCTGGAGAGCTCTGCATGCTCACAGCACACTGGTCCTCAGCACCACTGCGGGTGCTTGTGGAGATGCTCGATTTGGCAGCAGCTTCAGCAAACAAAGCCCTGCGCACAGGGTAGAGTGCTTTGCATACTGGCCCCAAATTGTAGAAGTCCAGTTTGACATCACCTCATTTTTGGAAGTGCTGTGCACACATTCAATCCAGTAAAGTCAGAAGCAGCTCCCAAAGTCAGAGCGAGAGCATTTCTCTGAGCTTCTCCTGGCCCTTCCTCTCTAGTCACACTCCATAACAGGACTTTGCTTTTCTTTGAGGGCACACAGAACTCTTTGCAAAGTCTCCAGTAAAATCACCTTTATCCATACAAAGCCTATTTTGGGCAACTGACACTCTGTTCATCGTTCTTCCCCTCTTTTTCTCACTGCTCTTCTTGATAAAGAGTAAGATTAAAGTTCACTCAAGCAGAGATGCAGCAGAGACGGCTGCTAGCCCGAGGCCAGTTTCCACTCCTGAGATTTACAAGGCAGCCACTTGGAGCTGATTATACACTTTCAACCACACATTTCTGACTTGACATTGGGTCACATATGAGTTCTAAATTTAAATCCCACTCCATTAAAGCACAAGAAATGTCTTGCTGGGACCCACTGCCCCTTTCTTGCCTACAACCACTGCTGGCTTTCCCACACCTTCCCAAGCATTCTCCCAGCCATGGCACTCTGTCCCTCATCCTCAGAGCCATGCAGGTGTCTCCAAAATCTGTTCTATGTGTGTAATGTACTATAATTAAAACTCACCTCCCAGAAGAAAAGCATGCTGTGAGTATAAATACTCTGTATTAATACATACTCTTACCTTTTTCTCCCAGCAGGCCATACTATTTTTAAACTCTCCATAGCTCTGATTATAGCTCAGCTAACAATAAATATTCCATGCTCAGCAGTTCCATAGCAGACATATATAGGTCTTACTAATGCCCAAGCCCATTAGAAAGTCAACCTCTGTTGGGATGTCCAAGAGCTGCCAAACTATAAGCACTCCAGTCTTTCCATAAGGTATTTCTTCCCATTTATAGACAGCTCAAACATTCATCCCCTCATTTCTAACACTCAAAGCAAACCCAGCCTTTAGCATTGACCCCCCTCCTCAGTCACAGAGATGACCCCAGCATGCCCATTTCTCAGCCCAAACCCCAGGGAGCCCCAGCTTCACAGCAAGCCAAGTTTGAGCCCTGGGGCAAAGCAGCACCATGAGGCCAATACAGCAGGAAGGCAGGATCACCTGCTATGTACCCTACTGCACCTCCACCTCCTCTGGCTACTGCTACAGGGTGCAGTGACACGTGCCACAGACTTAATCAATCAATATTCATTATTTTCTAGTAAAATGGAGTGTAATCGTCTGGCCAAGTTCATTCCTGTTACAGACACAGCTTCAGAGAATTCAATTCCAGTTACATTTGTCAAATGAAATTTGCTTAGCATGTCTGATCCTGCTTTACCTCACATCAGACTTCTCTGTGTTTTAAAAAGACCTGCCAGGAATAATGTTGCATGTTTACTTTCTTTCTGTGTTTTTCAGCCCTTTGGGTGTTGTGATTTTTTAAACCATGCATATAGAGGAGAAAAGTCTGGGGAAATTGTGGAATCCTAACTCAAACAAATTATGGAAAACCATTCTTTATTTTGTTTCCATCATGGCAGATGATTGGTCATTTGGTAATATGGGTTCTGTTGTACAAATGGGTTGGTTCTTGACTGAAGTTAAGCATCAAATTCAATAGTAGCTTTGAAAGATGTGTGTCTTCTCAAAATTAACAGTCTGAAATGCAGTAGAAAAGTAAGAGGTTTATTATTGTGTCCATTAAACTGTGTTAAATGTGAAAATAAACTGTTCCTGCTGTACTTATGTACCTATGGAGTCAAAGTGTGAATGCATTCAGGCCACACAAGAGATGAAAAATTGCATAAACACTTGTGCCCAGTCACCTAACAGCTTTATGGAACTAAGGTCTCAATGTCAAGCCTGAGTTAAACTGACCCCAAACAGCAGCATGACCATAATCACTCTAAGGATTTGAATTTGTTCATAATCAACTTATAATTTTTTAATTGTCTGTTTATCCTGCAAATGTTAACTATATATAATCTCCAATTCATTTGCATATTAAGCTCTAAGAAATAGAACTCATTTTAAATTACCTAGGTTACCAAAGCCGACTAAGAGTTACCATATTCTTTACTTAATAGAATATGTGTCTCATCAGAAGTAATTACATTTTTATCATTACTTTTGGGAGCTCCATTAAACATGGTGGCATTTTAATTTTTAAGTCTGCACTACTGCAGGCTGCCAGCCTGTTGTTTTCATGTTAAATTTTTTAACATCCTGGTACACAGATTTACTGCAGTCAAAGATTTCTGCAAATTTGAGACCACTTCTACCTTTCCCCCCACGGCCACTACAAATCTGCAACCTTGAAATATCTATTTAGCAATGTTTGTGTTGAACATATGAAGCTTCCAGGTGAAACACAGGGAGGCTGCCCAGGAGCACAAAGGCGCTCCAGCAGCCACAGTCTGTATTCTGTGCTTGACCCCTCTGTAGCTAGAGCTGGCCAGGGCAGGTTAAAATCCAAACAAGAACAGATCTCACTTTATGACACACCAAGATTGCTTGTGGCAACACACGAGGTACAGAAAACAAATCCTGCTTCAGCCTCCTCGGGATTTTGGATCTTGCCTCCACAGCCTGCTCAGCCAGAGAGTTCATGCGCATCAGAAAGAACCTCTCCTTTCCAAGCCCTCATGCCTGAGCCCAGGACTGCACAGAAGGCCAAAGCTCAGGCCCAGCTTGCTGCTGAGGGCTCACCCCATGGGGCAGGGAGGCAGATCATGGTGGAAGGGGTGAAGTGGGTGAAGAACGAGCAGCACGAATAATGGAACAAGGCACTGGGTAACTACCTGGGCACACCCTGAGACTGAATAGCTGTAATAGTGCATCAGAATTCAGTAAGTGCCTTCTTTCCAGCCAAAAAGCCAGTAGGAAGAATCAGAAGAAAAGAAAGCAGTTCAGGCAAAGAAAAAAGATCAAAGAATGAAGAATTTAGGATGGAAAATCAGCACAAAATTTATGTCAATGATGTGAAATGAATTAGTACCCATCCCAAGGAACAACTCACCCAGTCACTTCCAAAGGGAAGGGAATATTTAGACATCTCTTTTTGAGTGCTAAGGCTCGCTGGGATAAGGCTCACAGGGATAAGCCCCAAACTACAGCAGACAAAAAACAGGCACCTCAAAATTCCTGCACAACCCAGTCCAGCACACACTTGATAATCTAATGATGACCAAGTCAGGCTAGGTTTTAACAGCCTTAAAGCCAGCATTGTAGCTTTGCAGTGGTAGATGGATGTTCTGCAAAGTGAACTATCAGGGGTTAACTCCACCAAAATCCTGACACAGACAGCACCTGAGTCACACAGGTCAGTGAACATTTTTTTGGCGTGATCCCTGCTCCCCAGAGCAATGGGAATTTCACTGTAAAATCCACTCATCTTTTTCATCAGGCATGAGAAGACAGTTCTTCACTGCAATACATTGAGCCCTGTACTTAAAAGGAGAAGTGAATGATTAATGCCTGTGTGAGAAATACCAAGGTGAAAAACTGAAGAACATTTTGGAAACATGTGTTTGCTTTTAAGTTGCGATTACAGGAAATACATTAGTTTTCTGAAGGGATGGCAGCCCACTCCCAAGCTAGGCTATTTCCATTTTGGTAAACAGACAGAAATCTCCTCCAGAGTTAATGCCCCAAAGGCCAGCTGCCAGCTCTGCAAACACTAAAACAACCAGAAAGCATGGCTGAGTGGTCTGAACTCAGACTCACTGTGGTGAACAGAGCCCAACCAAACCAGAGCTAAGGGCTTTACACCAGCTCTCAGCTGGCTCTCCAATATCTGAATCCCTGTGCATAAACTGAGGCACAAGCTGTGTCCTGCTGCCCCAATGTTCCCCACAACACCCCCTTGGCAAAGGCAGTTCTCCCATCCTGCCTGGCAATCTCCAGCTGCATAAAACCTCTACTAAAATGCTGAGAGAAGCGACAGGAGCAGCAGTCCTCTCCTGCTAATGAACATGAGTCTACCCTAAAGCCATAGAGAAACTAACTTGTGAGTTTAGACAAACAAACACAGCCAAGCATAAAGTAACCCTGGTCACAGGTGCCAGCAAAGAAAAATGAGTTGCAACTTCTTACTGCATTAGTGCTTCATTTGCTTTATTTAAATAGAGAATTTAATATTTAACTTTTTCTTGTGAAACTGAATTTAACCCAAATCTCAACCAGGTAATCAGCATGGTTTCACTTTTATTTGCAATCATTGCAAGGAAGAGCTGAAGAGGAAGACATGAGATGGGCTGTAAAAACCCAGCAGGATCTCTGGTCAAGTCCAGTTTCTGCAGATGATGAGGTTGGAGCCAGGTGTTCCCTAGGAGCTGGGTCTCCAAAGAGCCACCTGACAGTCCCAGGTGCTTGCATGAGCCCCCATCCCTGGCAAAGCTCAGCCTCCTGGTGCTACAACAAACTACGGGTTCAGCAGGTTTCCAAGCTGAAGGGCCTGGAGCAGTATATTTGACTGAGAGGCCCATCAATGTCTCTTTTGGCCTTTGTCTGCACAGTCCCAGCACATGAAATTCCCTCCTCCTGTTAAAAAGCATTTAAGTGCCAGAAGTCCTGGTCTCCTGCTACCAGGGAGCACCTTGGGGCGCTGGCACAGCTTTACAGGGGGAACACGTGTGAGGCACTGACACGCCCAAGGCAAGAGCAGGGCAATCCAATCTGCCCATGCTGCTGACACAGGGGACATGACAGCCCAGACCTGTAGAAGTGACTCAAGCCTGAGGTCCCAACCTCAAATCTCTAAAGCCAAGGACCAGGGATCTGCTGCATTTGGCAATTTGGGTCTGGAATGGCCCCAAGGGGCTCAGTGCAAGGGCTGGAGAAATCTAAGCCAGTTTTCATTTTGGGCCCTGGGCTGGCTGATTACCCTCAATGTCAAGCAGGGAGCTGAAGGGGCCCACTCAGGCAATAACAATTTACATTTTCTTCACATAAGTGCACTGCTGCCTTGCACATGAGTCAGGCTCATGGAGGATGCTTCAGATAGGTCTAACAAACAAGCCATTATGCAGAGGGTATCAAAACTGGGAGCAACCTTCTGAGTGTTTTGACACTTTTGACAGCAAAACATAAGAAAAATATTCAGTAGCAATAAACTGCATGTTAAATAAATACCAGCAAAGCTTATAACAGAATTACAAACAAGCAATTCAGCTTCTCTCAAGAGTCTTGCATACTCCAAGGAAAATCTCTCTCAATTACCAAAAAAAAAGCTATCTCAGATTTGCATAGTTCATCTATAATATGCTGATTGAGAATGTAAAACCTATGGCTCAGGTATTTTGTATAATCAGCTGTAACCTTATCCTCAAGTGTAACGACAAGTAACTGGAACAGCAACACTAATACTTTAGCTATTTAAATTCAGATTGCTTGGTGTTTATACTAGTATTCCCAGCAGAGAAAGGAAACAAAATATTTGAAACAAACAAGTATCTTCTCTGTAATATTAATCTTCTCTCATAACAGAGCCCTAGTGGAAAAACAGATTAATCAACAACAGAACAGAAACAGACAGTGAAGCAATTCAGCTACATCACGCCTTCAAGAATAACCAAAAGGCCAACATGTGTGGAAAACAAATATTTCACATGTCTGGGAAAATCAGTGACTCTCATTAAAGGGTCACTTCAGACCCAAGGAAATAAGGATTTAGTCAAAGGCAAACACAATGGTTCAGGAGGAAGTTGTGGGCAAAAGAGAATCACCCACTGGAAGGGCCCAAAGCAGAGCCCTGTTGGGCAGTCCTGGAACCAGGGGACCACCCCTGCTCCCAGGGGACCAAGTCCTTGCTTGTTCAAAACTGACAGGTCCAGAAAAGGCCATGGGATGCACAGAATCATAGATTGGTTGGGGTTACTGTGCCTTTTTAACAGAACTGCCCCTCTGCACAGGGAGACAAAGGCACCAGACATGGTGCTTGCACATCTACACCAACAAGCATCTGGGGATAGCCAGAGAACTGCCACCTGCAGAATCAGCTGCTTTTCAGCACTGATTGTAAACACCCAAATGGCCTCCAGACACCAAAGCCAATTCTTGTAAAAGTAGGCACTTTTATTCACAGAGATGATGTGGCTGCTTAATAGAGTAGAAAATCTGTCAGGAGATTGCTGCGTTCCCTAATAACCATGTCTGTGAAAAGATCTGGTTGAAATCAGCCTCTTAGCAAACCATCAACCACTCTCTTGACAAGGAGGCTGTACAAGTGCAAATGACCATTATGAAACAATAATACTCCAAAAGAGAGTATCAGCAAACAACAAGTGACTGTTTAAACACAAACAGTCCACAGCAGCCTCAGGAACAATTTTGGGAACAATTCCTTATTCACACACCACAGCTTTGCAGAAAACCAAGGGTATTGCTCTGTTTCAGCTCCCTGCTACCAGACATCTGTAAAACAGTAAAGAGCCAAAAGACATGCAAGGCTGCAAGCAGGTATAAAGTAAAAGTGAAAATGTGTCAATGCAAATTAAACATCCATATCAGGAGGCTTTACAGTTCAGCAGGCCCCCAGATGTTCTGTGTGCACACAGCTGTCTTCAGTAATGTTAAAAAGCAAATAATGTTGAAAAGCACACAAACAGAGATGTTAAGGAGACCCATTCCCAATCCCAGTGACACTCTGTGGTAGAATGAATGCAATAATAGCAATACAAAGCAATAAAAATAAGGTAAAGAAAAAAGAAACAAAATATTTGACGAGGAGACATGGAGCGTATTTTTGTAACCAGGGGCAGATGCAGTGATCTAGGCTGTGATCTGGCTCCTCAGATTCAATGCATCAGAGGGGCTGAACTACTCAAGAGCAGAGCTGGGACCAAGGCAGTTTACAGGGTCAGGATTCAAATTCTCCAAAAATTCAAGTGCTTTAGGAGAAGAAAAGCCTAGTTTAAAGGGAGAGGATATCAGATACTTCTTTGATTATTAATTTCATTGGATGCTTTAATTTCTTGCTAGGAAATAACTTCTTGTTTGATTTTCTGCATGATTCCAGGTACTTGTGCACGGGGTAAAATATCTTCCTGTTTCTCCACCTATAACTTCTGTCCCTTTGAGTTGAACTACTACTCTCACACACACAGAGTACCAGCCTGTATTCTGAACTCTGGAAAATGCAACAATTTGGCTTCTGGAGTAATCACAAGCATTTTTCCTAAGAAGTAACCATATTTCATCCTGTTCAAACGTGCAATGTCTCAGCACCATGGTACTTTCAAATGACAAAAAAAGCAGCATTCAAACACTGCCAAAAATTGATATTTTATGCCAACATATTCAGAAAGAAACATACTGTTTTTCAAAGAGAAATTTTAGTGAGGAAAAAAAAAAGTTGGACATTATTTGCACTTGTGCAATACTTTGTTCCATCCTGTGCTTCTCTAAATATGAAAGTCAAGGAAAAGGAAAGAAAAACCACATCATTTTTTTCATGGAGAGAAGAGTTTTCCCCTAGAGCTGAAGCTTCTTTGTGTTTTGTCAGCTGGCGTGGGAGGCATATTATCCAGGAGTTTAGCACAAATTTCCAAAAGGAAGAGAAAACAGGGCAGACAGTCCATCAAGAAAGGCAATATTGAAAGTTTCCAGTGTATGAAACACCAGATAGAAAAATCACTTTTCTTTAGTCCAACTCGCTTTTCTCTCCCTGTCCCCCCCAGCAGCCCCATTTCCTTTTTATTTCTTTTTGACAGAACAATTGCCTCAGAAATCTGTGGGAGCAATTCCAATCCTAAAGCTAAACCTGTGCTTAGCTATTTTCCTACATCCAGGTATTTGTTGATGAAGCGGGTGAGAGAGCTCCTCATGCTTGGCACAGAACTGTGGGGGCATAAGGAAAAGAAAAGGAAAGGAAAACCCAAAGTATTTTGCCACTGAGATTTTTGACAGCGTTATTTGTCCTTCACACTCCCACTGAGCTCAGAGCCATCAACCCCATCCGTGCCCAGCACAGATATTCCCATCAGACTTGCAGAATCCGGGGATGTGCACAAGGCAGAAACACCCAAGCACTGACACTCACCACATCAAAAACACCTCTGGATATGCAGCTTCTGTGCAACCTGGGGTCTAATGACATTAAATACCTGCAATAAATTGTCAGCCTCATCCTTACACACCACTGTATTAATAAACCAAAAATGCAGCACTGTACCAAAGTGCAAAAAGGCAAAGTAAGAACTGTGGAAAATATTTCTTTGTTCCCTATGCAAGAGCATTAGCTTGATAATTCTTTAGAAATGGAACATAGCTGGCATAATCAAATAAATTATTAGAAGGCATATAAATCATTACCACCTAATATGACTGCAACAAGATTCAATGCAATTTACAGATAAGTATGAGGAATGACTATTGCATTTTACAGAATTAAAACTGGCAAAAGTTCTAAGAAGACGAATGATATAAGATGACCCTACATTCATTTGCAAACTAAAAAGGCAGAAGGAAAGCAGCAGACAGATAAGTCTTACTTTTTCAACTATTTTGCAACTTGCCCTGAAAAGAAGGATTAATCATAAAGTGGAAATTCTTACATTTAATTAGAGATTGAGTGGGTAGGAATCTGGAGACAGTCTAAAGCTGTATGGAAATTCTTAATGCTTTTGGAAATGAGGTGTCCTGGACTGAGACAGGGATGCAGACTTTCAGAAAATCCAAGTCCAGGCTGCTTTCTGGATTGTGTCTGCTGGCCCTCATCATGTATTTACACCCAAAAGGACATTTCCTTACAGGACATATCTCTGCTCCCACAGTTGGTCTAGACACCAAAGAGTTGTCTGTATGAGCCTCACTTCCTTCGGGGGCTGGAAGAAAACACAAACAAAACCTGGTGCCAAAGCCGGGAATGGGACTGGCAAATAAGGAGTGCACCCCTTTGCGCCGGCTGAGCATGGCCTGGGAGAACTGCCTTCTAGCCTCTTCTTTGTCCCTGGGTTTTTTTATGACACTATGTCACATCCTTAAGCCATGAATTTCACAGACTCCCCCTCACCTCCTGGGTGCCCCTGCAGCATAAGGTCTGCCTGCAGCCACAGGGTCCTGTCTGCCATCTCCAGTGATCCCATCAGCACCCAGTGCAGGAATGTAACAGCCTTGGGGCTCAACTTCCCCAGCCTCTGCTTTCCCCATGAGGATGGGAAGGGGGGAAATGCAATAGGGCTTTCTCAGGCTGCCAAAGTGTTACAAGAAGTTAATTGGCACTTACACAGCATTACTCAGTTACTGAGATTAATACCTTGGAAACTCTTTGAGAAAATTGTTCATTCTGCCTAAAAGCACACACCCAACAGCGTGCACAGTCCCACACCAAGCAATAAGAATCCATAACACCTATAACCTGCTTGCTACATCCAGATTAGTGCACTGTGCACCTATGGGATCTCTCTTTCTCTGTCTCTGAAATGCCCTTTGTTGTAGTTTAGATCTTGGATGACCCACAGTACTAAGCAGGGATTCAAAAATCAATGCAAATCTCAGTGCTCTCCTGCAAGTCTCTGGCCATTATTTCCTGCTCATCTCACCAAAACATTAGTCTTTAGCACTGAAGATCTGAACAGCCTTTAACACTTTTCTCTTTTTGCTCCATAGTCAAAAAGAGCAGAGGATAAGCAAGGTAAGAGTCTTCAGTTTCTTAAATCCTAATATCTTCTTTAGGCTTTATTATTGCTCTCTAATTTATTTTGACACCGTAAAAAAGCAATCTCAGTTTCTAATCCAGTCAACATGGACTGTTCACATACTTAAAAGCAGAGCACACATTTACCTGCCAGGGCAGGGGACAGCACTTCTCATCAGTTGATCTGATTAATTCATTCCCCCAGGAACTGTGACCTCACCATAAACCCTTGCACTTCAAAAGTTCCCTTGGATTGAGCATCCCTAAATAACAGATACACCTGCTGCCACACCACAACAGAGCAGCAAAACTGACCAAAACACTCTGCTCCAATCCTCCTCCAAAAGGAACAGAGGGAAAACAGACTTAATATTGAACAAGTGGCGGCCACAGGGCTTGCTACAGAAACAAAGGCACTCCTACATCATGGCAACGTGCCATCTATAAAAACTGGCCAGGACAAGCAGGCCAACCCTTGTCTTAGAGGCAATGAAGGGCATGCATCCCACCTGTGCGTGGGAGTGACATGCATACACACACATATAAACACATGAAATATGTTGTACAAAAAGGAAGAGGACATGTACTTTTAAATGTGAAAACAAGCATTAACCCATCAGCATGCTTTGCTGCCTACACAGTGTGGACTAAACTGTCATGATACACATCTCTCTTACTGGAGCCCTGCCATTCTCTTCTCAGAGTCCTCCAGCCCTGTTTATATTCAAAGGTCAAGAGATTTATGTAATTTTGCTTGATCTAATCACCAGTTTGCAAACATTCCCAAAAATTTGGCAGTTACTATCACCAGTTTTAACTGGAGAGCCATTTTCTGGCTCCATTGTCTCAGTCTTACAAGGTCATTTCCAGTTCTGTGACCTTATGCCTTACCTGCCATCCCCAATTAAAATATGGGGGAAGATTACCAAGAGACAAGTGCATAATTTCAGAGAAAATTTAAAGCCAGAAGCTGACAGAGGCTGGAAGAAGCAAAGAGAGGAGATAGCTATTTCTTTTCTCCAGGGTTGCAACCTCAGTTTCAAAAGCCCCACAGTTTCAAAAGCCCCTTGGTTTCAAAGCAGGATCTTTCAAGTGCCTGTGCTACTGCACTGCCTGTCTCTGTTTGTGACATGTGCAGCCACAGTATTTTAATGGAGCCCAAAGCCCAGTTTTTAATGCAGACACTTGTGCTGGGGTCTGGATTTCTGCAGCTGACATGACTCTAGGGAACAGCTTTCATTGCAAATAAAAGCCAGAAAAATGTTTCTTCCCTGACAAGGATTTTAAGCAAGTGGAATCCACTGTAGCCCAGCACGTGCAAATAACTAAGACACAGCTATGAACTAGAAATCATTCCAGGTTGATTACAAATTAAAGTGATGTACAGGCACATGCTGTAGGCTCACTCTCCTCCTATTGCTTCACACATTACAACAAACATTTATTGGTAGTGGAATTAACTTCACCTTGACATCTCTCTGGGGAGAAAGGGGCTTACATACATCTGTAACGTGGGCCCCTAAATAACCAGGCTCCAGAGTGTGCTGCTTGCTGCTACTCCACATCACTGCCATCACTAAAGCCCTGAACTAAGCATTTCAGAAAGCAGGATCCAAATCACTGTCAATCCCCTGCCATTCCACAAGAACAAAGTGGACAGACAGGGCAGCAGCAATTTAAGATGTCTTGCATGAAAACTTTAGGAACTGGTACAAACATCTGGGGGCACAGCACACCCAAGCCCTCCCTAGATCATGATCCTTGTGCAGCAGCAGAGTTTGTATCCACACTCACCCTGAACAAGCCCCAAAACCAGCAGATAAATGGGTCCAATTCCTTCTGCCTCTGCTGAGGCCAGGGGAGGATCAACCAACTACATATTACTCGTCTGTATTTTTATAGCACTTGCTATGTGCTTCTTAAACAGTGAGTAAAACTGAAAAGTCTTTTCAGTTTACATGTACCTTCCTCCTTACCATTTGCTCACTCAATCCTCAGTCTCCATCTGTGTGGAGCCAACATGCCCACCATGCCTTATGCCCACCTTGCTGCTCAGTCACACGCTCTGATGGTGAATTCCCCAGGGAGGTTAGTGCAGCCAGCCCCACTGCACCAGCAGTAAAAAATCAGCAGTAAAATCAGCAGTAAAAGGGTGGATTCCCATCTCAGAGGATAAAAAAAGATTTTTTAAAAAGGAAAAAAAAAAGGTCTGGCCAACTCATACTAGCTAGCCATGGAGAACTTCCAGATAAACATTTTGACATGATGAGTTACAGCAGCATGGAAAATCAGTGCTAGCAAAGGCAGAAGCTTCTTGCAAAGTGTGTGCTTTACTAACTTCTGGATCCATTGGAATGCCTTACCTTCTTCAAGTTCCACAGGAACAGAAGCCACTAGGTTGCCTTAATTTCTATGCAGCAAAACAACACATCTGAGTTGCAAGTCCTGAAGACTCAATTGAGAAACCAGGTGTTCAGTGATGTTGTGCCTCATCCTCCCCCTCCCATATTGCCCATGGAGACAGAGACCCCCAACTAGGGGAAGGCAGGAGATGACAGTGACGAACCACAAGCTAGAAACAGCTGAGATCCAGTTGGTTAAGAAATCGAGTGTAAGATATCTGCAGAGACACCTTGAAAACATTCACCCCAAACTCATACTTCCTAAAACCTGTGGTATTCCGCTGCAGACCAAAGAGTAATTCAGACCTGACTCTGTGCTACAAATATTCCCAGCACAATTTGCCTGGTTTCACTATGGGAATTCAAGATAAATCTCAACAACTAATTCCCAAACAGAATGTTTTTAGCACGTGGGTGATCTAAGGCATGTGGAATCTTCCGAGAACTTCACAACATCCATATGTCAGATTTTTATATATAGGTGCTCCATACGGCATATGGATTGCATCACTTCACAGCTGCTGATAATAGTTTAAGAAAAAAAAGGTACAAAAAGCCTGGCTTTCCTACAGCTGAAGTACCAGAGCCATTTTTAAAATGTTCAACTAGAACCCACAGACCAGTGTGACATAGAAATTACCCTCTAAGGAGTCCAGCTCACATCGTACCTGAGGCGCTTCAGCCTTTTGGGTGCATTTCTAACTTTTCTCCCATGTCTCCAAGACAAAACCCAAGACTACAGCATGGGACAGGGATTCTTATTGCCCCATTAGGCAGGGAGAGGAAGCAGTAGTTATCACCAGTCACAGTCCCTCATCCTCACCCTCTTCCATGCCAGGTGCCCTTCAGCAAGCCAAGGTCAGGCTCACCCTATGCTCCCTGAACTGTGTATACGAAGGAGGGAGAGACTGGGAGAAGAAAAGGTGTTTTAAGGGCTTATTTTACTTCTCATTATCCTCCTCTGATTCTGTTAGTAATAAATTCACTTTGCACCTCTAAGCTGAACCTGTTTTGCCCTTGGAGTGTTTTCTCCCACTCCTTATCTCAACTCATGAGCCCTTTATTAATTTTTTTCTCTCCTCTTCCTAGCTGTGTCAGGGTACTGTGAGTGTGCAACTTTTGTGGGTACCTGAAGTTTAGCCAGCGTCAAACCACAACATCTCCAAACTACAATGAAGACTTTGGCCTTGCCCACATGGCTGGGCACATTTTCTAGCACTGTCATCTTCACATACCTCCTGATAAATCACTGCCCTGGTACCAGCATCCCTGGCTCACCCTCTTGCTGTTTTGAGCTGAGAACTATTTAATCAACAGGAATTGAACATACATAAAGTTCTATGCCTTGAGAGAATTTTATTTTTGTTATACATCAAAAAGGCATGTTTCTGGTTTGTCAGGCAGGTTTCATTTACACAGGCTTGCAGCACTTGCACACAGCTCATTTTATTCTCAGCTTGCCTCCAGAGTGACTGTAGGAGTGCATCCATATGGCCAGGGCTTTAGAGCTAAACTGGAAGTACCAAAACAGAGACGCAACTTCGATGCAATTATATGCACTGCTTCAATTTCCACATTGGGAAGCACACAGCAGCTCACTCCCACCACATCCGCAGAGGAGCACGTGGTGCCAGAGGGGTCTGTGGCAGAGCCAGGATCTGCTGCTGCTCTGCTGCTCACACCATGCCAGCCTCAGGGGGCTCCTCAACCACAGCTTCACAGGCCTCCATCAGCCACCACACCTATGGCTGCCGGAGAAACACTGTCACCACCTTTCTGCAGCCTAAGGATCACAGGGAAAAGCTAAAGGTGGAGCACCTATGGCTGTCTCTTGACCCTCAGTAAGTGAGCACTGAAACTCTGCTGAATGTTCCTCTCCAGTGATGCCCAAAGACAGCTTGGGCCACTCATCAGGCTCCTCCATGCAGATGCCCACAGCACCCAGCTGTGAGACCCTCACAGTCCAGGATCAACAGGACTCTCCTGTAGGCAGCGCTCAGACCCAGGCACAAGTGACACTGGAAGTTTCCTGTGCTGAAATGAGAGGAATCCATTGGTCTGCCTCCAATCTCTGCACTGAATTCTACCAGCAGAGCATAATTCCTTCAAATGCTCTGAAAGCAATAAAAACTTTCCTATTTTTTAATAAGCTTGCATTTTAAACCACTTCATACATATATAGGTATATGTTTGTCTGTGTGTATATATCTCAAAACATAAAACAAATTGAATTTCTCAGTGAAGAGTGAAAAACGGAAATACCTAAGACTATTACTCACAAGCCAATTCATCTCCTCAGAACCTGGAGTTCAAAAATCCCCAGTAAGGAGTTTGATAAGAAAATTTAATGACTTTGCATAGACGTATCAACCTCCTTTTATATTGCCAGTGATCAGATGACAGACATTCCTTGCTAGATTTTTTAGGTACTTGCTCATTTGCATGCACTCCAGAATAACCCATTAAAGGCTGCCTTTTCTTGACAAACTTTTGCTTCTGATAAATGGCCAACTCTGCTGGCCTGACTTCATGACAGTCCTTGGTCCTGACAGCTCAACTTAATTAACCCACTTAATTTATTGATCAAGCCCACAGCAAAGGAGTATTCCGTATTCCCCATTAAATAGGATTTTTATCACCCCTAGTTATATGACTAAAGGCCTTCCTAAAAATTGAAATTTAGTTAGCAGCTTCCATGCTGCCCATCCAAAAAGCTACTTATGAAGAGGAAAAGAGACTAAAAATGACTTGGTGATTTTAGATAATGACCAGGTTGGGCTGTAAGTTGAAGTCATTTTCCTGTTTCACCAAAAAACGCATTGCAAAGCAGTAAGGAATCCTTGAAAAGCTGTTCTGAGGACTGTCTCTTCCATTGGACTATGCTCTGTTATATTTGTGTCACTTGGAGCAAACCAGACCATTTTATTTGTGCAAACTCTGACAATTATTTCACTTGGAAAGCGCAGATTATTTAGTGCTACAATATTTCCTGGATGATTTATTAATATGGATGTAAAACCTTGCAGTTAAAAATAAAACATACAAGGCAGCAAACCATAGGCTGAAGCAGATAAATGAAAGACCAGCATAGTCTTTAAATCTAAAATTAACAAATCACATTCAGATGAAAGACATTTGGGTAGATCAATTCCCCTGCTACCTAAGCCCCAAAGTGCCTTTCCCTTTGCAATCAAACAACCAGAGGCTGTTAGAAACTGGCAGGAAATTATAAGCCTAACCAGCCAGATCAGAAAGCTGACACACCACACACCCTACACATTAGCCTTGCTGTCTGCAATACACAGCTCTCTACAGCCACATCTGTTTGCAGAAAGATGCAAATGAGGTTTAACTCTTGCAATAGCCTAGCCACTGGAGGATAATCAGAATAAATACTGTTTCTGTGCTAATCACGTTTTGTGTTTTTGCTATAAAACCGATTTGTTCAGGGAAGCTTGACTAAACAGATAAGGACAGGTAGACTGGACAAAGGTTAAATGGTCTTGTCCCAATTGCATACAGTTTAATTTCTAGATAAGAAACAGAAATCCTTTTTTCATAGGATTCAGGTCATAACATTCTAGCATTAATATGCTAGATACTTTACAACTGCCACTTCATTTTCTTTCTAAAATGTTTTTAAACCGGTGGCAAGCAGGATGAAAACATTTTCTATAAATCTATCCAGCATCTGAGATCACCTGAGTTTTGTGAGCAGCAAGTTGGGGGAGAGGCCCCATTTGGTCACTGTGTGTGTTTTCAGGCTGTTTTCCATCAGTCTGCTGCAGGAAGGCAGCCGTGCTCCCGCAGGAGCCTCAGCGCTGCTCACACCTTCCCTGCGGGCCGGGAGCATCGCTCTGCTCAGCCCCCAGAGACACGGGCTGCAGGCAACCTGAGCAGCTTCATCCAGATGGAAAAATCAGATGACAATCTTTTTTTATCCCAGCCTCGAATCTATCTAACTCTGGCAGGTAGCAGTCTAGGCTAACACATTATTATGCTTAATTCCTCTCACAGAGCAGAAACCAACTGTTACTATTTCCCCTTGCTGTGCAAGTTTTAGGAGGCACAGGTCCAGAGCCACAAGGCATTGCCTCTCCTCTCCCAGGAGCTGCACACCCTCTAACACTTTGGCTGCAGCACACACCCTGACCCTGCACAGGGAGAGCTCTGCACTTCCCACCAGAAGGGGCCACAGTCCTCAGCTCTGCAATTCTCATTACAGACCCCAGTGGTGGAGCTGCCTGCTCCAGCTCCATCTCTGCCAACAACGGACAGCCTTGTCCTGGTCCCCAGCGTCAGCAGAGATGCAGGGGAATCCTTCAGTGGAAGAATCCTGCACCCTTGGCCACCCCTAAGCCGAGCCTGCAGTCCCACAGACAGAGCCAGAGCTGGGGCTCCAAGGCTGTGCTCATGAGTACATGTCAGAAAAAGAGGCACATGCATCTTGCAAGCAGGTCTCTTTTCAATTTTTCATCCCTGAATGGCTTTAACTGTATCTCCTAATTAAAACACACACTGTTTTTAGTCTACAGATGCAGATAAAGAGAGCATGGAGTCTGGAAGCTCTCTGTTTACACACCACAAATCACATCACAAATATCCAAAAGTGCATTTGACTATCCAGGGGATGGGGCTTTCAGCCCTTTGAGGCCACTAAATTACTTCTGACAACAAAGAACATTCTGAAATTAACTTTGAAAGATGTCTCTGTTTTATTAAGATGGAGGAAACAAAAGTGATAGTTTGTGCTTCTTGGCAGCATTTCTGTCCCTGAAACATGGAGAATTGATTCCTGTAGGACTTTTGCAGAGATCTGGCATGGTGCAAGAGCCTGGAATTGGAGAGTTCCTCATTTACAGTAATTACATTTAAAAGTGGGTAGCAGGGCTTGATCTGTGACAAATGCACAAGGAGGGAAACTGCATGTGATGACAGCAGAATCGACAGGATGCTGCTTTCCCGAAAGGCCAAAATTAATTGCTCCTTTCCACCCCTTCCCATTTCCCCCAGCCTTTGCTGAAGCAGCTCTGCATGGACACAAGCTATAGGGCAGTAAGTGCATCTGTATTCACACACAGCAGATCACATCAGCCATCAAATGCTGCCCTGCAGTGTTCAGTGGAACCACAAAGCACATACAGTGACAGACCCTGGCCCACACACACATCAAAAAGAGCTGCCCTGCTCCTCCTCTCAGCACACACTTGGCCATTCCCAGGCCTGCTCCCCTTAGACACTCCTGCACAGCTGGGAGAGATGGGTATTTGATGCAGGGGGACTTAAACTACAGGCTCCCTCCTCAGGGTCAGGAGAAAGTTTCTTTGCCTTATGCCCATTTGGCAAAGTGGGAAAACAACATCTCTGTTATTACAGCACACACAAAGCACAAGTCACTAATTGGCTCTAATCACATTGCTGTAAACACTGACAATAACCCAGAATTCAAAGGCCTCCCTGTTAGAAAGAACTCAAAGGGATTTGTAAGACCTAAAGCTGTGCCACAGCTAAGGTTCAGCTTGGACCACAGCCTGTGAGTGGCTCCTGTAGCAGAAGGATTTTCTGCTTTCACACCTATGAGGAGGGAGGGATGAATTTTCCATTGCAAGCTTCTCCTACAGCATATAAAACTCACTTATGCACAACATAAAATAACCCAAATCTAGGAACTGGGGAGACATGCCACTTCTTTGATGTCAATAGATGGCATATAAAATAATAAGCTATTAACAGCTGTAGTCTTGATTCCACTTCACTGTATCAAGGGCAAATCTGGGGCAAAGATTACAACACATCACCTGCATCATATAAAAACATGGGAAATCTTTCTTGTATGAAAACTTCTAAGCTAAGGAAGAAGATGGAGGTACCATCCTTAGAGCATTATTTCAAAATCTGCTCAAGTCAAAGCTGCCCAGTGTAGGTGTTTCTGTTAAGCAGCCCAAAGTTTGGTCCAGCCCCAGTTCTCACAGTGGAGTCTGCTTTCTGCTCCAAGGCAGTACAAGCAATACCTTTGAACCCCAGTGTATTTAAAAGCTACGTAGACCCCTCTATAACTTAGGCATGGAAGTAACTCAGGTGGTACTCAGCTATCAGAAACTCCCCCAGTATTTCAGCTACTCAAGGATATTTTCACAAGAGTATTAGGAGCTGTTAAAACTCTTGGTATCCTGAATTCACAGCACTGCAGTGTACATAAAATTATTAATTTTAATTAAAATGATAAAATAGTCTAAAGCAATAGAAACATCCAATTTTTGTAATTAAAGTAATGCAGAAAAAAATTGCTTAAATGGTTCCAGAACTAAATTTCACAATGGTGATGCCATTTTAAAGTTACAGGGTTTAGAAACTAGGTTGCACTTTTAAGAAACTCTTTAATAATTCAAGACCTTTCAAGGTCAGAGAGAAAGCAGTGATACAGTGATTTCTCTTCTTGAAATTTGAGAGCTCTGTTTATTCCTCTCATATACATGCATACATATTCCAAGAGTTACCATGGGATCTCACCAGCCAGGGTCAACGTGTCAAGTCAGTGGACACAGCCTACTACTGTGTACCTGCAGCTTCACTTCAAAGCAGCACTTGTTTAAAATATTCAGCTCGGTGCACCCTTGATAACAGGGCCAGGTAAGTTCTTCCCCTTCAAATTCAAGGCAATGCATTATCCAGAAGTAGCTGGAATGACCAATAATTTTCTCCCTGGCTCCTCTGAAATAGTTATTCAGTATTTATTTTCAGGATTGCTTTTTCATGGTAAAAACATAACTTACCTCTAAAGCTTCTGGAACAGGAACCTTTTTTTCAATATGTTTAAATGTTGTTTAGTGTAGAAGGGAGCCAATCTCTGAATCTTTTAAATGCTACTCCAAGGAAAACAGTGATAGTACCTATTGCCTGCAGAAAAACATAAATAACTCCCAATTAACTGTCACTGAAGCACAGCTTCAGTTTGAGATTTAGTGGATTGAGTACTTTCATGGGAGTGTTCAACTCCCAAGCAATCAATCACACCATTGCAAAAGCCATCCAGAGCAAGCAAGAAAACTTTGGAGAATTACAGAGCAAAAAACTACACACGTAAGTGCCAGGAAAAGGGCTCTGATACTTCATGGAGAGCTACAGAACAAAGCTCCTTATGATAGTGGTCAAAAATAAAATGCACAGGTAGGCTACACAAAATAATATTTTGACACTTTCATACAAGCATTGGGCAAAGAAATGTGTGAGGGAGACCCTTCCTTATCTTGCCCACACTGCAATGTCTGCTTTGACAAAGGAGTGTTGAGGAAACCTTTCTTCCTTCTGTGCTAAAATACCCTGGCTGGCCCCTGTTAGAAGAAATCATTTTGAAAGGCTGACATTCATGCAATTAAAAGCCAATCCCCCAACTGAGTGTGGACACAGGCTAGAAAAAGTGCTGGCATGCCCAAAAGCAAATTCTTGTTCAAATTCAGACACATATTGACAGCAAATTACTGACACAACACCTTGCTCTATGAGGGAGATCACTCCCCATTTCAAGCAGTTCCCTGCTAGTTGGATTCTCTGTTCTGCCTCCAAAGAGCCAAAACACAAGTTCCCTCCCTCTACCTGATGTTAGGAAAAGCCCATTCCCTTTTAGGAGACAGCAACTAGAAAGCAACAGGAGCAGGCACAAAAAATCAGTGCAAATGTAGGAGGCACAATCCCAGCAGCTCCCTCTGTCCTGTCTTTTATCACAGAATTAAGAATAGTGTTGGCAAGCTCTCTGTAAAGTTTATTTGGTGACTTTTTACATTTTTAAATGCAATTTTGGTAGGTTTGTTTTTGCATGGATCTGTCAGTGTGTTATGTATAAAATGACAATTCAAGTCTCAAGCTATCAGCCTCTTTCTGCCAAGTGACAAATAACGGATGCTTAAAAAAGTCTCGTGGCATTCCAGAGAGCTAAAGAATAATGAGTCACAATCTCAAAACTTAAAATTACTTTTCCTTTCCCCCCTTCCCTTTTTTCTGCTCCCACCTTCCCCCAGTTGCTCACAGGAGGGGTTTAGGTCATGGGGCTCAAGAAAAGAGAATTCTCATTTTGGAGTTTTAGCATAGAGTTTTCAAGTACCAGCAAAACCTCATTTTCACTTGCACATTACATGGGGCTTTGTCATTAATTTGCACAAGGTGTCAAAAGAGTAGAAGATAAGCTGTAACACCCTCCCCCAAGCTACACTCTGCTGTTAGATTGAAAAGGCCAGGGTAACAAAGGTGCTAATAAAATGTAAGCAGTGTTTCCCTCCTCTGGAAAAACCTTGCCAGTGCCTAAGGAAAATAATTAAGTTTGTACAAGAATTATATGAAACATATGTGTTAAGCTTTATTCCTTATTTCTATTTGCTTTTTTTCCCTATGTTAATTTTTTTAATATCTTTTCCAATTCAGGAATCCTGTCCAATGCTAGGAGCAATATCCAGGAGGAAACCATAAGAAATCCTTCTATATTGTCAGAAAATAAGTATGATGTTGCACATCCATGCAGTCTCTAGAAGAGCAGAAAGAGAATGCAACACCAGGCAATTGTTGATCCCATCTCCAAGGCACTGATTTCTCAAGCACTGAGATGATGCAGATTCATATTGAAACCAGAACAAAAAAGCAAAACAAAACCAGCAAAGAAAACTCCCCTATGTTAGTAAAAATAAATAAATCCTCCTAGTCATTCTATCCTGGCCCCTATTTTTACAGCTGTGCTCATCACCTATGCACTCGAATTGAACAGAAAGTAAATTCATGAAATTTCACCACAGAGCATTTTCAAACCCCAGGCTTTCCCATGCCTCACCAAACTTCCTGTGCTCCACAATAGCAGCACCTTCAGCTGGGACAAACCCCCTGAGTGCTCCATCTCTTCTCTGGCACTTACTGAGCCCAGCTCTGCCTCTCCTGCTCAGCCCACCTGGGGACAGGCAGGAGGGCCCATTAGAGAGCCTCAAATCCAACGTTCCCTACACACTGAGGCCACTGAAGTCATGAATGTGACTTATAACACAAAGGTTTTAATCCAGCCCGGTGTTTTCATCTTTTTGGCCTCGCCAGAATAAATAAATAAATAAATAAATAAATAAATACATACATAATCCAAACACTGAGATGGGACATCTTTATCTTTTGAAGTCTACATGCAGTTACATCCAGCTCTTAGAGCCCAGTTCATGGGGAAAACAAAAATCCTTACTTTGGACTCAATATAAACATCAACTTTTCATTCAAATGCTGTCCTAAGAAAGAGTACAAGAAATCAGATGTTTATGTGATTCTTTTGTCAATCTTACAAGACCAAAAGACATGAGACGAGGAATGATGACAAACAAGCCATGGAAGTGTCCCAGATATGCAGGACATTGTCTCACTAATAAAATGAAGTCAGTAGATCATTATCCAGCATCCCCAATGTTTCAGCCCTGCCTGAAGAAGCAGTCTTGAGAGGAGCTGTTCACAAGCCTCATTTCAGCAATGAAAATCCTGACAGACATGAGAAGGCAAATGTCACACAGCCAGTCAGGCTGCTAAAGGCCTCTTCCCTTGATGCTCTGAATAAATACATCCACATTGCTATTTCTGTTTCATAGGAAGGGTATGAAGTTGTGAAGCAGGGAGAGCCTGCACTGCTAGGACACGTTAGCAGGCTGTGTGCCAGGCAGGCAGCTCAGCACAGACACAGCCAGGAGATCAGGACCCAGCAGCTGGGAGAATTTCAAAGCAGACATCATCTACTGGGATGGGTGGTTTCCAGCAGCTCCTCTGCTTCAGCACAGAGCCAACTGCTGGGCCAGCTCAGGCCCTGCTTTCCGAAGAACCCACTGACCCACTAAGGGAACAGCAGGAGAAAGGCTGAAACTACCACAGGAAGGACAGGAACAGTTTCCATTTTTGTTTAAATCACCCACTTCATCAGTGGCAAAAGTGCCCCAGGCTGCATGGAGCATATTTAAGTGCCAGCCCCTGCAAGCACCAAGCACAATGAGAGAGGAAGGAACAGCAAGGGAAGTGCCAGGGCTCTGTGTGCTGGGAGGGCTGCAGGGACACTGGCAAGAAGGTTCCTGGCCCCTCATCCATGAAACAGGGAACAACACAACCATGGGGACATCTCAGCCAGAGCCACATGAGAGCACTTCTATAGGAAAAACAAAACCTGACACACAGAAAACAGGTTTTTGTCACACAGCTGTTGCTTGCAAACATGTTGGTAATCCATCACAATAGTCTAGCCCCAGATGGACTGAGACTGAGATGGGAAAGCTTATCTTTCCTTCAGCATTTGTGTACCACAGCATCATGCCCCACCCCACTGGGCTTCTCAAACACTGCCTGAGCTTTCCTTGATGTTGCTCAGCCTCCTGATGTCAATGAAAGAACCTGTGTATTGATTAAAGCTACCTCAGGAGAGCCAGGGTCCTTATGGCACATGTTTTGAGTTACAGAACTTACAGGTGAGGATAACAACCCCTTGGCATTTCACAGCTAGCCAAGCATCTAACAAGGGGTCAGCAGGCTCCTCTGTCACTCAGCCAACCATACTGACAGCCTTGCTTTAAAGGCACTTCTCTGGAAAGGGTTTGGCAGCACATAAAAGTGACACGGCAGTATGTGCTTCCCTCCAGGCTCTGGTCAGATCACACAGTGCCTGGTTTTAGAGAAAAACAGGTGTTGCACAATAAAACCTCTGAGGCAGCAAATAATTCAGATGTGATTGATGCCTCTCCAGGCATCATGATCAAAAAAGTGTCTACACCAATGCAAGTGAAAGGTAGCAGCAGCAAGGGGACATTGTCTTCTACTCACAGCAGCATCTGCACTGCTTCAGTGGAGCCCAACTGGTCCCATTGCTCCCAGATGGAGATCACCAGGTCCCTCTTCCCTGTGGAAGGGGATGCTTCTGCACCAGCAGGTTTTGCCACATCCTCTGAAGATCTTACATGGAACACAGAGTTCTACAAACTCCCTGCTGAAAGGCAGAAATCTTACAGAAATCACCTTTCCTAAAATGACAGCAGAAATTCTCCTTCACCTCCTATTGAGGACTCTGAAGGGAAACATGAGCCCAAACCTTCCACCTCCCCAGCAAAGCTCCTCTGCAGATTTTGTCAGTCACCTTTGAGGAGAGTAAGAAAACCTGGTCTGAAGGGGCTGCTGCCAATGTAAAACAGAGATTTGTGTAAGCTGAGAAGAGTTTTCTATTTTAAATGTATTAATTCATACAGTCACAGGACATTGGTTCCAGACTACACCTGAGCCATCACAAACAATCACAGTAGGTCAAGACCCAGCAGCAGCCCTGTCTCCACAATCACAGTTCACCAGGACTTCAGGTGGGAATTCCCAGCCCACCAGGATGAGCCACAGCTGCCCAGAGCCCACAGGGGCTCCCCCCTGTTATCTCCAAGTCAGCATTTGGGTCCCTCCTACATCCACCTCAGAAAGTAAAAAGGTAATTAAAAAGTGGGCTGACAGAGAGCCTGGGAAGAAAAGTGCTGAGGAAATTCAACAGGAAAAACAAATTAGATCAAGGGAAGAGGAGGGGAAAACATAAAACAGGCAATTGATGGCAATTTCATTAGTAAAGGTCAAAAATGTTTCTTTTACCATATCCAAAAATATCAAATTCTCTTGTGCTTAACCTTATAATGAATTAAATATTAGCAGTCAGCAACAGATGAATCTCTTTGGAATGGAAGTATAACCTGAGCATTCTTACAGTAATAAACTGCTGCAGTGGGTCCAAATTTTCTGTGAATTTTATTTGTGAATTGTTTCTATGAATTTGTATTATAATGAATACACTGTATGCCCATACATTCAGCAGAGAAAGTGAAACCCTACTCTTCTGAAAACTGAAGTTTCTAAATGGAAATCGTTTTTACTACTTAGAAACAAAGAAGAGAGACAATGAAAAATTCAAGGGAGTCAGTCAAATTAACCTTTTTTGATCAATGACTCGTTTGTAGGGACAGACACATTTTTAAGTTGTGAAATTTCTGATGTATGCAAGCCACCAAGGTTGGAATCAATAAAAAGTGAAAATAAAGTGGATTTGTGTAGACTGATTTTTAAAGCAAAACTATGCATTATTTATACAGAAATCTGCCTATAATGACCGGAAAGCAGATTGAAAAGTCTAAAGGTTTAGATCTGGGAGAAAATTTAAGACAAATCACATTATTAAAATGAGCTTTGATTAGATCTGCAGAATACACAAATCCAGTCTTGCTCATCTATAAAGTAATTTCTCATGTGTGTATTTCTAGGTTGCCGCATATGTACAAGTAAGAAGACCCTCTTAAAAGCAAGACACATCAAAGTTCCAGAAAAGGAAAAAAAACTGGACTCTGCAGGAAACAGAGCAAATTAACTACACAAGTAATTAATGTTAAATATTTACAGCACACTTTTTTTTTTTTTTTTGCACAAGGTACCTTTTTAAACATTTGGAACAGCTGCTTTGAATAGCCAGACTCCTACTTAGGAAAGCATGTAGGATCTGCAAGTGGTGAGAAGGCTGCTCTCAGCAGGGATGGGATTTCCAGCAGACCCTGAAACACTGGCTCTGTCTTTAACCCAGGGGTAAAGAACAGCCCATGACTCCAATGGAACAAATATCTGCAGCTTGGTCTTTGTCAGTGAGCAGTGCAGTGTGACAGGACAGGGCAGTGAAGCAGGGGGTGCTGAGCACCAAACCCCCACATCTGAGGCCTTTTGGCCTTTCCCAGTCAGACCAGCACTGATCTGGTCCCTCAACTGTGAGCAGTGTGACCCAGGCAATGGCAGCCCATCCTCACATCTGTGTTCACTGGAAAGGAGCTCAGCCCCTGCACTGAGTCCGTCCTACAGAGCACACCAGGACTGGGAAGTGGGGACATTCAAGGTTCATGTAAAAATACATTCCTGAACCAAACTGAAAGTGATGGCAGAAAGAATGTGTTTCTATTAAACACCAGTGTTTAAAGATAACTTCACTATAACAACCAGACCATGTCCAGTGTTTCCCCAGCAGTTTAAATATAAAGCATTTTTCACTCTTTCATCTTGAACTGTACTTTGCCAGACCAGCTGATGCAGCTCCACGCAACAAAGTCAACTCGCTTCACTCCAACATAATTTGGTTGTCAAGTAATACTCTCACATTTTCTCAAATCTCTATTTAAGGAGCAAAACAAAAAAAGCAACCCAGATTAGAAAAAGAAGTCTTCAAAACCTGCAGATAATACAAGATTTTATAGGGAAGAGGAAAATAGCAAGAGGAAGCTGGAATATAAAAAAATGTCAAGAAGAGAGCTTGTACAATTTCAACAACATCCAGCTGCAATTCAACCCCTGCTTCAGCTGTAATCTCTAAATCAATCCAGATCTGCCTAGAAATGTTTGATTATCTATATGGGCCTAGAGTTATATACAACAAGTACAGAAAAAAGCAGTTTCTATCTCTTTACCATTACTGTGATTAACTTCAAAACTTATTTACCTTGAAAATACTCAAGGGATTGCAGTATTAATTATTTTTAAAGGACACTCAATGCAATTGGCAGCCCAGCATTGATGAGTATATTAAAAAAAAAAAAGGAGAATTAATTGGGGACCTTGGGACCTTATTAAAATTTGCTCTTGACTGTAAGTTCTATGACCTTCTATGGCTGAACTTCTCCTGATGAGGCCACTGCCTTTATACTTTAAGAATACCATTTGGTGGAGAAAAATCACCAGACTTTAAAGAGGTATACAAACACATTTGCAATACAAATCAGTAGTTTTCCAAGGAAAAAGATTAGAAAGACTAAAAGCTTTTGCACTGAACTCTGGACAAGGATCTGGTTCTTGTATGTCTTAAATGCAAACCTCCTCTCGAAGTACCACACTTAGCAAACCTCAGGAGGCAAAAAGGGCATTCACAAGGCTGACAGAAGCATCAAACTGGGCAGGATAATGGAAATCTGCACCCTTGCAGGTAACTAGACAGCGTATTACTCATCTCTCAGATGTGCAGAAAAGGAGGAAAACCTCTCTAGTTCAAGCAGCCTTGTCCCAGGATCAAACTGCCTTGTCCCAGCAGTAGAAGAGCTGCTTCCAGGCTGGAGATGAGCTACACAGACCCTTAGCATGACACCAAAGCTCAGTTTCTCCTCCCACAATGAGCAGAGGTGGACACAGGCACCCTGTACATGGACTGGAGACACACTGCACAGGACATTCACACACAGAGATGGAGTCTATGTAGGCTCAGTGCTGTCCACACTGGTGATGCCTTTGCACTGCCCACCACAAATCTGAGCAATTTTCTTAAAAGCCTGTACCAATCCTACCTTTTCAACCAGCAAAACCCAACTGGCAAAATAAATTGGTAAATATTCATCAGCATTGTGGAAAACAGCTTTGACTGCAAATACTAACAAGATCTCTCTTTTTATCTCATCACCAGCCAACTTAGACAGCTCTATGGACAGAGAGCCCCAGGTAGCCTCTCAGCTTTTTGACATTTAAACCCCTGTTCATGTTTTATTCAATGATTAGTTTTATTGGGTTTTTTCCCTCCCCACTGGCCCCACACAATGAACTCCAAAAGTTTCAGAGCACAGAAAAACATCTATCAAAACCACCCCTTACATGCTCTGTGGTGTTTCCAAACCTCTGTCTTTGACTACACCAAATCACTTCGATCCTTTCTGGAAATCTGAATTATGCTACACATCCCACCTGAATTAGGCACAAGATCAAAGAACTGGGAAGCACAGCCCATGCCAGGAGGAGGGAAGGCTTTATCTGTGGTACCACAAGCTTTTTGATACTTGGTTTTGCTTCTTTGAACAAACCTCTGTGTTTTTATGAGTGGGAGAAAACACTTCCTTTTCTCAGCTAAACTAAACTAATCTCACCAGTCTTACCAGTTTTATTTTAAAAATCTGGCCATTTTGCTAGCTTTGACTACTGGAAATCTGCCTCGTAGCAGTTAAAATAGTGGTTCTTTTACAGTAAAAATCTCAAATCAAAAGTCTAGAGTCCTGTTGCTTGCTGGGGAACTCCTCCGACCCATGTCACAGGCCAGGGCTTCCATCTTTGGCAACACTTGCACAGCTTTGTTTATTGCAGGGGCTTTCTGAGTATCACCATCCAGGACCTCTCTATTCCCCTGAAGAAAAACTTCACACATTCCCCAGGATTTCTGCCTCATGATGGTTTTTTTAAATTCATTTCTCTCCTCTCAATGTCAGCAGTGTCAATTCTGACCCTCATGTCAGCAGCCACCTGTTTGTCCATCCTCTTCTTCATCTTCAGTGCAACTGCAGGACGTGGCATCAGACTCTTGTGGCCTTCCACATCCTGGTGTCTGGGCTGGCAGAAACACAGGAAATTTCAATTTCCTCAGGGCACTCATCTGTTCCTGCCATTCCCCAGTAACAGCTGAGTAGACTTTTGCAGGCTTCATTTAAAACCCTCGTGCACTCCCCAGCAATTTTGCTTGCCATGCAGATGACTCCCAGAACACTTCTCTTAAGTGAACAATCACATCTTTGCTGTCTCTTCCTTTAAACTTTACTTCCAAATATGGGCAATTTTTGCTTCCACTTTGCACAGTGATGAGAAAATCTCCTTTAATATTTCCAGAGATAATACAGTTTCAGAAGTCTCTATACTTTTCCTATCTACCACTAGAAAGAGAAGCAAAAGGAGTAGTTCCCTGTCAGAGGGTCTGTAAGAGGGGTAAGGATCTTCTTTCTCTGTATTTGTGATAGGAATAAACCACCTGTAAAGTACCTGAAAGAATGTACATTTCATAAGCAAAATATTTCTGTTCTGGATTAATGCTGGAAGGTAATGGGAGAAGATTAATAACACCCTTAGCTGCTGAGAAAAAGATTCTTTCTAACAAAAGATTTAACTGAATTCTTTTTCCTGTGCAATCTTCAAATCTGTTTCAATTTCTCTCCCACCCCAACAGTTCTGGGGTTTTTTTCTTTTGAAGGAGACTCAAACAGAAAGCAAATGTACATAATTCATGAGGAGACACATTGAACAAACTATTTTTAATAATGATACATAAGGCAGGGCTGTGTGCATGTAGAATCCACAACTCTGGGTCACATTTTAAACACACATTTCTAATCCAGACAACAGCTGGGAGCCACTGCCCACTAGGGACTGAGCTGATGCCTCACAAAGTTGCCTTTCTTGAGTAGTCCAAATAAACCTTTCCCTTGCAGCTGCTTCCAGGAAGCCTTTCCTTTCTCCTGCTCCTTGTATTCTGCCAGGGAGAAAAGGCTACATAGCAAGGCAGGAGTCACCCTTCCTCCAAATTTTTCCTGATTTCTTTTAACAGAAAAACAAGGTTATTGAGATACCTGGGGGTAAAACAGGCTGGTTAAAAAAAAAAAAAGGCAATCCATTTTGACCAAAACCTGACATTTAAGTTTCGTCTTTATTCTAAACGGGAGACACACCAAAACCCCAATCCTTTTCTTACAGCACTAGCACAGTCTACCAGAGCTGAATAGCTTTAATAAACACACATATGGTTAGAGCAAGATCATCTTCCAGCAGGCTCCTTCCCCTGAGACCAGCTGGAGATATATTTCAAACCGTGAAGGAAGCAAGCAGAGACTATCCTCCAAAACCCCTGCTAGGGGAAAGGAGGGCAAAAGGAGATCAATCAGGATGAAGGTAAAAAAGGAAATAAGAAACTGAGTTGCCCTTTGGGAAACATGTAATTACATCTCTGAGTTCCTCTGCTAAGCACAGGCCTGAGGCAGAGAGTTCAGGTCTAAGCATTTGCAGCTTCCACACAAGTTGGGCAGATAATCCCAAACTTTTCAGATTTATCATTATTATCAGCAGAGCTCCCCTCAGGTTCTCCACACAGCCAAAGGTTTCAGCAGCATTTATAGGAGAGCTCAGGGAATGATCCCTCGGACCACACAATAGCAACAGAGGAAGGATGGGATGGATTAGAACTGACATTGTGCCAGAACTCAGCCTGGATGATGACCAAGAGAACTTGCTCAGAGAGAGGACAAATCTTCTTGGGCTTATGGGTGCAGGAAGTGTTAAAATTGCTTCAGAGAAGCTACACCTGAGATGAGCAAATAACCAAAGAAATACAGCTAAAGCATCCACACTGCAGCCAGCAAAGGCAGCAATCCTTCAGAGCCCAGGTCTTTTCCAGCCTGGCATGAGGCTTCACCTCAGGGTGTGCTCAGCCCTCAGCTCTCACAGGAAAGGGAGCAGACCTGGGACCAACACCAACCATGCGCCACTGAAGGTCTGGTTGGCAAGTCCCACAAAATTTGTAACCCAGCTTCACAGCTTGTGCCTGTCACCCACAGGCTGTTTACCCATCCCAAGTGAGTAGGCAGCCCTGGCTTGGATGGGATGCTCAGGCAATAGGATTCAGCCCAGCTCCTCAGACTGGCTCCACCAGCTCCCATCATAGCAGAACAAGACTAAATAAAAGCAAAATGCCCCAGGAGAAAAGTCCTCCAGAAGAGAACACAACCACCAAAATGGCATGGCAGGACCAACAGGGATCTGTGCTGTGGGTGGCAACAGCAGAGTCCCAGGACTACTGAGGCTGGAGGAATGTGTATGACTGTGCCCCAGGCAGCTCCATTCACCAACATCTAGCAGCCCTTGGACTGCTGAGAATATCACAGCAGTAAGTAAAACGAGAGCAAGCAAAGGAGTTCATCTTGATTTAACTTCAGATCCTCATTTTAACTTGAGAAAATTCAATTAGTTTCTACCCAGAAGCAGTTTAGCTGCCATTGTTGGCAATCAATGGTCCCTAAATGCTGAGAAACTGGCAACTGTTCAATGTGCTGGCAGAGAGGCTTTCCTAATTAAAGATGTCACTTTTCCAGCTAATTTAAGTCCGCCATCTCTTGAAAGTACCAATTGCCACAACAAAATATGAATAGGAAATTGACTTTCTGTGCATCTGTTTTTGCAAAATACTTCCTCAGAGTCATATGTTTCAGCTTAAATGGTTTAGGTCACTTGCTGGGAGGCAATAGCAGAGCTTTGTTCTGCCTCCCGAATACCTCTTAAATAAAGAAAAATAAGCAGGGGTTCTGTCATCTACAGGAATGAAAAAGGTATTTGTTGGCTTTCACAGCATCAGTGAGTTGTTCTGTACTCCATCCGATACTGATTTTGTTAGTATAAAGGAAATCCACACTGAGCAAGTCTTCTTATCTAAACAGCTTCCATTCCACTACATTCTTATCCACACAACTTCCCTGGGGATGGGGAAGTGCTGTTATTCCTGCTGGAAGGAAATGTAGAAGCACACAGCTGAGACACAAAGATTTTTAGATGTCTAACTTCCACTAAAGTCAAATTTCTGACTCACGCTATTATCTCCTTTCCATAATAGCTACATAACATGCCTTTATTTCCTGAATCCAGCTATCCCAACATTTTAGCCAAACCGTGCATTTTTAAGACTATTTGCATTCTGGCAACAAAAGGAAAGCAATGCCTGTGCATTGCTGGGATGGAACTCCTAAGTTCAGTAACAGAGCAGCATCCTAACTTCAGCACAGTGCCTCCTGCATGGCCAGCTGTGCTCACTCCAGTCCTTCCTGCTGAGGACCCAAACTCAGCCCTGTTCTGGGTCAGCCAAGGGAGGGAGCACGAATCCCAGCAGAGTTGTCTTCATCAAAAGGACGTCTGACTCCTCTCACTCCTTCTAATTTCTTATTTTTTAATGGTCTATTTGTGAATCTTTTTAACAGTTTATTGTGAATCAGACAGAGCATTAAACTAGCTTTCTTTACTCCACAAGTCTCTGACAAACAAAGCAGTTAGAAGCAGGACTTGAAATCTTCTCCTTTTCCCCTGACCAAACATCAAAAATGCCACTGAATTTTGTTTTTGTGGAATTCTAGGTAAGAGCCATCCTTTGTTGAGTGCCACAAGAAATAAACCCCTGATCTTTGACTGGACTTAAGGCCTCATTGTTGTACACAACAGTTAAAATTAACGTGGATGAGATGCATTCAACCACCAGGGTAGCTGCTCACATGAACATTACTGATATGAGGCTGTGTTTCGTAAGCTTGGAAATGCTGCCTGGCTAGGTAGACTTGAAGCAAGTCATACATTATTTATAATTTATTAAAATTTATTTTAAACAATTCCTCTCCCACACCATCATTTGATCAGCTCTGTTTACAGTCTACAACTGTGGAGCAGAGGCGTGCAGCATTAATTACACCACTGGGCTCTCCCACCCCCAGGTATGACAGAACAGACCCACACTTCCTTCCTGAAATGGAAACCTCCTAACATAGGTAGGAAAGGGGGAATATTTTATACTTGTTTTCCCCTGCCAATGCAAGTTCACCTATTCCCACTGCAGTATGCCCCTTTGCCCCTTTCTGGAGCCCAGGAAGGACTTCTGACAGCAGCAAATTCTCTGAAATAAGGGACTCCACACTTCACTAGGGAAAGAGCATGGATACATTATTTCCTGAAATCTAGCTCTCTAGAACAGCAGTTCCTAGGACTACACCTCCCTCCTTTTCAAAATGTGTTGGTTGAATTCCCTAATCCCAGGAGACAATCACAGAATGGTTTGGGTTAGAAGGGACCTTTAAAGATCACCTAGTTCCAATCCCCCTGCTGAGGGCAGGGACACCTTCCACTAAGCCAGCTTGTTCAAAGTCCAATTCAACCTGGCCTTGGACATTTCCAGAGTGCAAGCGCAAACCCCAAATTATTTGCAAATAATTCCTCTAGGCTGTGAGGATGGTAAGATTTTCCAAGCCCAGTTCAGCAATGCCACCATTGTGCCCTGCTCTGGTCCCAGGGCTGGCTGTGAACTCTGTACCCCACAACCAAGGTCAATGAGGCTTTCTCTTTTTTAAATTAAGTCACAGAGCACTGGAATGAACGCTATGCAGAACTAATTTGTCAACCCAGCCACAGTGGCTTTATGTCTGCATATTTGTTGGCAAATCCCCTCCCCCCTCCCTGGTCCATGCGCTCCCCTCCTGAAGGGGCCCATCATGGCTGAGGTCAATACATGGACTGTCTGCCCCTGCTCTGCCCCCTCCAACACCACAGTGCAGTTTGCACTCCCAGCTCTCCCTCCAGAAACACTTCATTATTCCATGAGTCACTGTGCAAGAGCAAAGTGATGCCAGGAGAGGAACAGACAGCACCACTCTGGGGCACCTCCAGCTCTTGCCTCAATTCCTGCAGCTGCTGATCAGACCAGCATCGCCTGGGATCTTTCAGAGGCTCAATGTGGGACATAGCAGCTCTAATGGCACCTCCTGATCCTTCAGGAGGCTGCAGGATGGATAAATCAGAGGGCGGCCCATGGCTCCTGCAGCCTCTGCCTTCCCCAGCACACATGACAGTAACCACTGCCCACTCACCCATCAGGACAGGATATTCCCATCTGCAGGCATCAAAACTCACTAACAAAACCATCCCATGAGCAGCTTATTACAGGACAAAATCCAAAGGCAAAACCTTTCCCTAGCCCTCCAAGAAGGTTGCTGTGCAGAGCAGGAGCCCACTCAGCCCACTGTGGCAGGGCAGAGCAGTCATGTCCTCAGGTGTGATGCAGAAGTAATGCTGGAAATCAGGAATAAAGCTATAAAACACACAAAAACCCCCCAGGAATCTCAGCTCCTTATCAGACCTCCTAATTACTCAGTCTAGCAACACAAATGCAATATGGAAACATTCATCACCAAGAAAATAAAAAAAATCTTCACAACTTATATACATACACACATATGTGCACATACAGTTTACTCTACAAAAATAAAATATTTAACTATATATTTTCCATCAGCACATTTCATCTTAACTCAGGAATATATCACACATATTCCAAGTTATTTTATGTACACAGCAGCTGTGTACCAACACCTCCATGAGGAAACCTGCAGGGCACCGTTGCCTTCATCTACCCAAGTGCTAATGGAAAAATAACCTGCACAAATACATCTGTCAACACACAGGGGAAATTTGTATCCCTTGAAGCAATAATCACATTGCATTTGGCTTTCCATGAACAAACACAACTCCTTTCCACTAGGAAAGACTCTCTGTGGGTCTGCACTTGAGACAGTGACAATCCAAATCCACACATCCAGCTCTGCTACCTGCTGCACTGGCTGAGCAACACACTCACTGCCTCTCCTTCCTCCCTCCCACTTCTTTCCATGCACCAGCACAGGTCTTGCCAGAGCAAATTTGCCTCCTAATTCCCATTGGGAGGAACCTTGAGCTGTGTCTTTTTGATGCTGTCCTATGACAGCCCAAAGCCTTGTGCATGACACAACGATATTTGGAGAAGGAGGGAGTCTGTCCAGCTTCTGAAAAGATTCATCTCCAGGCCATTATACTTAGCACAGATTCTATGAACTGTGACAACAATAAAAATCAGCAGGAACAATGTCCACAATTCCAACACAACCCCAAGGGACCTGATGTGCCATTGCTCAGGGCAGAGCTGTTCTCTGGGTAAATGGAGAAACCAGACCTTCCCTCCTGTAAGACAACAGCCCTTGGCTTTGCTGCCATCACACTGCATGCCTAGAGAGCACAGACACACACAGACCCCAGGAAGGAGTGGGAGGGATCCAATTATTTCCGTTTCAATTACTCCCAGTTTAAAACCGTGGTTTGAAAGAAAAGGAGAAAACACCAACACAAAATCCCCAGCGTGGCTGCTGAGGGTGGCTTGTTCTCCAGCCATCTGTGCTCCTGGCAGGAGCCATTCTGCTCCTACACATCCTTCAGCACCTTCTGCTCCCTGAAGTGTTACACAACTGTACAGCGAAGGAAAACCAACAGAATTAACAAGTGGCCAAGAACAGAATGACCACTGAGGCTGAGCACGTTGGTCTCCCATCTCTGTCTGGTACAAACTCAAGGAGATGAGTTGATCTCAGCTCTAGCCTGTGGCTACTACTCCAAGAAATAATTACTAATCACTTGGGAGAGCAGTGAAGAACAGCATAATATTAAGTGATGCTGCTGCTCCTGGCTCCCTCTCATTTGTGCAGCTCATTGTTGTCTGTGCCTGCACAGAGCCCTGCCCTGACACCAGTGACTGGCACTTCAGCCATCCTCAGTTCTCGTGCATCAGCTTCTCTGCATTGCTGCTTTTGGGCTTTTCTGCCATGCAAAGTTCATTGTAAGCCCAAATCTGAATCAATACTTTCCATATGTTCTGCCATTTGGATCCAGAATCTAAAATTACCTTGGTTGTCACAAAAATAGGAGCTTGCAATTCCCCTTTGCTTTGCAATTAGCTCTCTAAATCTTAATTGTGGGAGCCAGATTTTCTAGCAGAGTTCATTCATAAGCAGAGTGAGTCAGCTGCAAAATATTTATCACAGTCCAAATTCTCTCAAATTTCCAGCATTTGGATTACAGAATTCTGTTCTGATCCAGGTCTAGGAGTAATGACATAAAAATTATAGGAGGCGAGAAAAATCGGAAATTGTTTTCATCAGAAAGCACACTTCTCCTTCAGGAAATGTTATACCCTGCCAATTCTTGCACTAAAGCTGCATCTACTCCTTTAAACTTCTTTATTGTTCTGCAAAATGCAAGACATAATCTGAAGGATGCTAAACAACTATTCTAACAATTAATTATAATTTAATATATTTTATATAATATAAATTCTATCTAATGGCTATATTTATATAATATTACATATAATATTTTATTATGTTTATTTCTCTATAATATATTTTTATATTTATTGTATTTTTTGCTAATTAGCTAGCTGAAAATTTTATTAGCATGAAATTTATCAGTCTGATCATTTAAGCGCCTTCTTTAAAAACCAAAAATTAAGAGCATCTTCAGCATAAAATATACCAATTATATCTGGTTTATCACAGCTAAAACACATGTGCACAACTGCTAAGTAGAAAAGCCTCAAAATACTGTAGAGCAAGGGATATCTGATGTAAATTACTCCCCCTCCCCCAACATCCACCAATCTCAACAGAAATTTCAGTAATTAAAATTACAAGCCAACAAAGTATACCAGGAGTAGGTGCCTCCTGACAGGTGCTCAACAAGGACTAAAATAAGCAGTTCTGTAATCACACTAAGTGCTTACATTGTCAACAGCACTCTTTTAATAAATGGTTGCATTTGTTATGCTTTCTTAAATAATTATTTGCTAGAAGATCATAATCATCTAATAAAGATGTGTTTGGTTTTGAACCAGACCTAATTATAGGTTTTAAAAGCTGGTGACAATATATGCACTGGAATCCATTAGCAAGTTCTGCATAGAAAAGGCGACAAAAAATCAAAAATTTCTTTGGTGAATTGAGACCGTGATCTATAGGAAATCAATGGGATTTAAGTGTTTGAAATCCAACTCTCTTTTCTAAATGAAATTCATGCAGTTATTGTGGTTTTTAATTATTGGGATAGCACAAAATCACTGCAATCATCCCAACAAAACCCTCTTGCACTTGTGCCAAAGATTTTTTTTTTCCTCTCTCCATATGCAGAAGAAACAAGTTAATAACCTGAAACAGTCCAGATTTCAGCTACTGCCAATAGTACAGTGAATTTCTGGGCAGGTGCAGAAATCAAACCATGCACTTTGAACTGCAGGGCTGAGACAGTGAAATGTTCACTTGCTGGTCACGATCTCTTAGGGTACCTGGAGGATCAAGGATTTTTAGGATCAACTTCTAAACAAGAGTACCAGCTTCTCTTTCATCAATGTGTGTCACAGTTTTAACATCTTTTAAACACCATTTATTTGTATTTATGACTGAATTACAGGTCAGTAAGGCAACCCACTGAATCATCACACTTCCTCAGGATAAAGATTCTGCATGTGAACAGCATCTCCCTCCCCAGGGGTCCTTCAAGCAACAATGAAAAATGACAGAGACTGCAGTGTGCTTATCATGGTGACATGAGTTACCTCTCTGAATGTTTCTCAGTGCAAAGCCAGACAAGGGTCACAAGAGTCTTACAGGGAAAAAAAAGAGGAAAACAAGGAAAAATGTCAATTTACATTAAGTGCACAGTAAAGACTTGCTTTGTCAAAGGAATCATCTGAACTTCTAAGTAGCAATATCCATAACAATAAAAAAAAACTTCAGAAGGGAAACCTTGACTCACAAAAAAAGTATTTGGAGGCTTTCAAAGACTTTGTGTATAACTGAACATTTCCTTTAAATTAATAATTTCTCTTCAATGGCACAGCAGAACAGTTTCTGGCTGCAGGACACAGCTTCCTAAAATGCAGGTTATTAAAGTAATGCTTCAAGAAATGAATATGCTAGCCGGTATTGGAAATCATAGGAGCATTATTTACCTCTACTGAATGCTGATCTAGATGCTTAGGAAATGGCATGCAGATTAATTAAGTGCTTTTATCTAAGGAACTTTAATTTGATAATAATTAGTTTAAATATCAGCTAGCATTTTCTTACTTCAAGCCCTTCAACCAACAACAGAATGGGTATTACTGCAATAGCAATTTCTCATGCCAGTGGAAAGGACTTTTAATATAAATTCATAATGACACCATTGTATGGACCTGATTCTAATCAGGAAAGCATGCCATGCATCTGAAATTGGTGCTCATGAAGCACAACCTGGTTTCCCACTGTGGATACTGCTCCTGTTTCTGCCACATCTTCCAAAGGCACCCAGCAGTGCTGCCTGCTGGCTGGCTTCAGAGCCAGCACTACAAAGTGCAGGGGGTGCAGCTTAACCACTTGCATTTGTTCCATTAAGAGGTGGATGCATTTACTCACTTATGAGCTTTGCTACATCCAAGTCCACCTCTCAATCACCTTTTGTGGGAGCTACATTAAAGAAGAACATAGGGCTACAGGAGTAAATGTTCCAGCCTGCCAAGCAGCTCTGGCAGGGTCAGTGCCAGCACCCCCAGTGCACTCTGTTTCCAACTTTTGGTGTGTGACTGACCAGTGGAGCATGGACAGGGCGGCAACTTAATTCAGAACAGGAACTGCACACCTTGGACCCATGCTTGGACCGTGTGCTGAGTAAATTCCTCAGGAAGTGCTGAGCCAAAGGTAGGGACTGGTATATCCTCCATCCACTCCACAGCTGATGGAGGAAACACAGATTGTTCCAAACACAGGGCAGCTGGAGGAGGAACATTGATATTCAGAGTTCACCACTGGAGATGGCGAGCAAGGGAGGGACTCTGGCCAGCAGCATTCCCTCTGGCTCAGGTGAGGCACCACAAACAGCTGCTCCTAGACAGAGACCTGAGCAGTGGTGCCCTCAGGACTCCCAGACCTCACTGGGGTTCTGTGCTGTGCAGAAAAGGTTTCTGCAGGTGGGAGGCAGCAGTGGGTTGTGTAGGTGTTGGGTGCTGTAGTTTGAGATGTTTTCTGTTGCCTTCTGCACATGACTCACTGAGCAGCTCTGCACAGCTATTTTCAAATCATGAATCTGCAAGGCAGACCCCCTTTGGCTAACAACCCAGATAACAGGGGAGAAAAAACAATGCACCTGTCTTATCCTGAGTGCTGAAGTAGCAAATGCTTTCTGAGCTTTATTTGCAGAAATGGGACAGTCATGGCCGTTCTTCTAGTTTTAGAACAAAATTTCCATCTAAAAATAGCGTGGCAAATCACCACTGTAGGATCTCTGCTCTCTTAGACACACAGCCACCCCAGAGCACCTGTCTAGAGAGCTGCCCCAGCACATCCCAGAGTCTGCAAATGGCAATTATTCTGCATATTGAATATATACATCCCATCTGTCTGTGTGTCTTGGCACATGTGTATTTCCATTCTGGCACGTCTGTATAATACATCTTTTCTACATGAATTAAGCCAAACAGTGGTCACAACATGTTATTTAAATATCACTAAGGATTAGAAGATTCAGAAGGACTCCAAACCCCATAAAGTGATGCTAAGCAGGATTACTTCCTGGCAGCATGTGGATACATATGTAAGCTGATTATTTATTTTCATGACCTACATTGGCACATAAGGAAGAGCCACAGTCCTCTCCCTCCTCAGACAGAATGAAACCAAACTGAATACCTCCCAGTGATGGATTCAAACTCACCTTTTCTTTCTCTTTAATGAGCAAAAAGCAGAAAAAGATGAGAGATAGACTTCAGCAGCTGAAACAAGGTGGAACTGCTGAGCTATAGGAATTACCACAGTGTTGAGCCAATGGCATTCAAAGAACTAACAGTAGGGATAAATTGGAAAAAAAAAAGTAGTAAGGAGCATGAATCTCAAGGTAGATACAAGGTCAAAGCAGCTTTTGGAAGAAAGCTAAAGGATAGAAGGGTGAGAATAAAAAGGAAAAACCCACCAGGGACTATTCACATTCATAACATTCCTTGGGTATTTACTATGCTCCTGGTTTCTAACTGCTAATTCAGATTATGCTGCTTACCACAAGAACAGAAACATTGCTAATTACAACAAGGTGCTACATACACACAGCAATGCCATTGCTATTCCTTACAGGTCAAGGGCAGTATCCTGTGTTATCCTGCTCAAAAGAGGCTAAAGAATGCAGTAACTGTCTGCAAAATCATACAAATGTCATTTTTCATGCACAGAGTAGTTACATTTCTTCACGCATGTAATCTTCAATTACTAAAGAAACTGTGATGTCAGAAATAAAGCTGCCAAAACAATAAGGGGCTGAAGACAGCTTCTATTTTCAGGCTCACAACTCTCTTGTTTTATATGGAGATTGTAACACAGGAATGCAGCACAAGAGCAGAAAACAACATCAAGTGGCCTGTGTACTACACTCAGGTTACACAGACAAAGACCTTCAATTAATGCCAGTGCTAGTTTTTATTCAGACCATGCTTGGGAGTGACGGAAACCTCCAGCATTTACAGGATTTTGGGGATTTTTAATGTTAAAGACTGAGGTGATAGAGGACTATTTGTAATACAATGTCCAACCCTGCCAAAGAGGGCTCTAACACTAAAGGCAAGGGATAAAACCTGCTGGTTGCAGCATGTTTTCCTCTGCCCAGATTAAGAGCTGTTCAATAGAAGTATAATAGAATCTGTAAATCTGCTCTGGCTCAAGAACAGTGTGCCTGACATTGAAGATACAGAGCTGTCATCGTGGAGATAACCTGCACAGTGAACAGCAGGCCTCTAGGTATGGATAATGCATCATCTGACCGCATTATAGTTTAAAAAAATAAATAAATTAAACCAATGTAAAATAAAAACTGGTCATACCACAGTCTACTTTAAGCTTTAAAATAAATAAGCACTGGCATGTTCTAGCTGTTTCTTCTTTAAAAGTATGCTATAATCAATTTGTCTGGAAATTCTAATGTGCAATGAACAGCCGAGCATGGCCCTGCTCTGGCACACACTGCCCTGGCAGTGGCACTGGCATGTTCAGAGAGGCTCCAGCTGCTGGCACACCAGGGAATGCCACACAATCCCCACACAGAGGGGCTGGCAGGCACTGCCCTGCACTCCTGAGCTGCCTCAAGCTGCAGCTCCTGCTGAACCAAGAGCTGCTGGAACATTTCTTTCAGGTTTTTCTTTTGCTACAGTAAGACTGCAAAAAACATCCCAGGAACAGGATTTGAGGCTTTTTACCTTTTCTTTCTAGAAAAGCTTCCAAGACCGTGCTGTACATCCCCTCTTCTTCACCACACTTAACCCTGACACTTTCCACTGAAACATAGTCCCTCACTCTCCGGAGTCACTGCTCCTGTATCTCAGTGCGGACCCTTCGCCCTATTTCCTCTGCCAAAAAAGCTGCCCTTCACCCAAAGCTGAACCCTCCAAGAAGGAACACACCCCTGTGTTTGAGTAGCTGCTCAGATTTCCACATGAAAAGTTTTCCCTTCTTCTACAACCCTTTGCCACCACTGCAGCTGAACAGCCCAGATGATTAGGGACAGACCCTGCAAGCTTCCATGCAGGCAAGACTCCTGTTACTCTTACACCGCTAAGCACCCCCATGGTGATTTTAATTTCAGCAAGGCAGATGGACTCCAAAACCCTTCCATCAGTTACCTGCTTATGCTACTGAAGATTTCCAAACCAGAGAAATCAGTGGAATAGAAATGAACAGAGTAATTCCAGCACAAAGAATGGTAGAACAGAACCAGACCCAGTCCCTCAGCTCCTTCCAAGTTCAGGCAAAGGATAACCAGCACAGACACACTGTGAGTATCAACAGAAGGAACCAGACAGAACATGCAACATGTCTGCACAGGAAGAGGCTAAAATTTCAGAGCATCAGTAGTCACAGGCCTGAAAAACCTTCCACATGCAAAAATCTGCAGACAGATTTCATCATTAAATGTGATGGGCTACATGTAATTACTACCTCGAGCTTTACAGCTCCTCTAGCAGTCCCATGCTCTTCTGCATTAGCTGCAAACTAATGTCACTGATCTAATTTCTGTGGTACCTTGCAGAAGGAAGAGGCAGAGATTTGAGCTGATTAAGACAGCATTTAACCCAGTAACTCTAGTGTGGAAAAGGACAGGAGTTTTGATCAACTGAATTAACAACTTCACTTTTGATCTAGCTGAGAGAAATCTACAAACATCAAAAGCAGGTTTTACTTAGCCCCCTTAATATCTGCAACTTGCCCTAAGATGTCAGCTCTTCTCAGGGATATTGGACATGAATCACAAATCCTGTGATTACACCTGCCAAGAATCCTCTGAAGAGGCGTAGGATTTCCTCCCCCCCACACCTCTTCACCAGGAAAAGCTGGCTCCTGCTGAATACACGTATCAGAACAAATCAGCAAGACATTGACCTGTTTGGGTGTCAAGTCATTAGTACAAACAGAAAACTTCAGAAACACTGAAAAAAAGAAGGAAAAAAAGATGCTTTGCAATAAAGACAAGAATGGACTGCATCTTTAGAGGTCATGCTCTTGTCACAACAAGGAAATTTATGGAACGTATGTAAGTGGCAGGATCTTCAGATGCATCTCAAGAATAAACAGGGTGAGATGCTTTCAAAGAACATTTCAAGTGCCAGGAGAAAAGGCTGAGGGGCTCAGCAAGAAGGGATTGGCCAGGGAGGATGGGGGCTGGTGCAGAGGCAGAAGTCACCTCAGTGGCCAGGACAGGGCTCAGTACCAGCTGAAAAGCCACCAAAGCCAGTGATGCCCACAGTGCCAGCAGCCCCATGCCAGCCCCACAGCTGGGGCACGACAGGCGGACAGAGGGAGCTCACTGGAAACCAAACCTCACTTACCTGAGTTAGAGGACAGGCAGGTGTGCTCTGACAAACTCATTAACACACACACACTCCACAGATCTCAGGATGCGCATGCAAACACGAGTTTTTTCCAGGATTTCTACGATTTCAGCTTTATAAAATTACTGCTTTAAGTTAGTTTACAGCCTTCCATCCAGTTGGCTGCATTTCAGAGCTATTCCAGCCCACACAGCTAGACTTTTTTTAAGGCACAAAAAAGGTCTGGGGGAAAAAAAAATTCTGAACAATGTCATAATCTTCATGGAAGATAAATAATCCCAATAATTTTCTATTAGGAAAGAACTGGTATACTAAATCCCACCATTCTGACAAATTTTGAAGGAAGATTACACAATGCCTTTATCTACCTCTCCCTTATCCTATTTTATACAACTGGAGCACTGCTAGACTGGCACCAGCAGTCACCACTCTTCTTTTCATCCAAAAACTGGGTTTTCCAAACCACCTTTCCCTCTCCAGCTCTACACCTACATTCTAACTCTCTGCCAACTGAACTGAAGGTCAAACCATTTTTTGTAGTTGAGATACAGGAAGAAGCCACTGCAACAACCACTCTGCAAGGTGAGGAAGCACAGTTCATAACAACACTGATGCTGCACACAGCAGAAGGCAATTCATCTCCTGTGCATGACCCATGGTTCATCAAGCCTTCAAGACAAGAAGAGATTATTCAAAAGCACCAGCGCTTGAATGCAGCCATCAAACACCAAGCACCTGCAATGCACCCTGCACGCGCTGGTATCTGACAATGTCACTGCTCCCAGGTGACAAAATACACAAGACAAGAGAGATCTCCTCTTACAAATGGCCCAGCACTGATGCACACATTCTTCCTTGCAGGTGAAAAATGACCATGGCTGCATCTTCAGCCCCAGACTATGTTGAACATGGCCGAGCTGACAAACCTGACCTGCAGGGTGCCCAGCAGGATGAGACTCCTCCCACACTTCTAACCTGCTCAGTCACAAAATCCAGGGCACAACAGAAGCTCCAGCCACATTTCTGACATAATTTACCCTACCTTGCCCATCTCTTGCCTTTAATAACATTTCTCTTGCTAAAGAGATAAAACTGGGTTGTAGTGGTTTCCTCCTTCCTGACAATCTCAACATCTTCCAGGACAGAGAAGGATTCTCCCAGCCACCCTCTCAGACCCAATAATTGCTGCTCCCCAACATGCACCTTAGCTTTGCCACCTGATGGGATCCATCCTCTCCTCTCCTGGCTCAGGGCAATCCCAGATTCTGCATGCCTACCACCACACACCTCTGTAGCACAATTTGATGCTCAGTGCCTGCCTTGTTTAAAACCTTGTTTCCAAGCCAAACTAACTGAAAATAGAAGCAGCAAACAGAGATGGTGTCCAAACAGGCAGGCTGTACAGAGCATCACCATCACCCTCCTCCTGGGCCCAACCATGTCACTTCCTCTGGATTTTCACTGGATCAGCTCACTGAGACCTGTGCAATGCAGAGCCCTGTCATCCTTTGGAGTCAATACACAGTCCCCTGAGCCCACTCAGGCCCAGATCAGCTAACTCCTGGCAGATTTGAACCCTCATGTGCACCTACAGATGAACCACCTCCAGCTGTGACTGACTCCTGTCTGTTGGGCATTGCTAAGCATCAGGCAAAGGCTCCTCTTTGCTCCCTCATGCCTTCCCACCCTTCTCAGTAACACATGTGATACTCCAAGCACTGGTTCTCGTTAGCCTGAGCAGGAGCTGTGCCCAGGAACCTGCCAGCCAGCACTGCCAGACCCCAGCTCCCACCTCATCCCTCTCCCTGGCACGGCAGGGCAGGTTCACTGTGGGGCTCAGTGAGCAAACTCTGAGTGCCTCTTCCTCTCCACAGAGCACCAGGGCTGCATCAAAGGGGCTTCAGATAAAGTCTTCAAAATTGCATCTTTGTGCCTGCAATGACGTGCAGGCTCTTACTCATCTCTCTTTTTATTAGATAAAAATCCTTTCAAAGTTGGTAAATTAATGGCTATATGCCAGGCTTAGGGCTCTACAGAGAGGACTAGAAGTCCTAATAGGGTTTGTTCCAAATTTGCTTTGCTAGTAATAACTCTAAAGAAACAGCTAAATGAGCACAAACACCATATTTTATTTCCACTTTTCGCTTTTTTATTTTATTGTAGGATATGTACTTTCTAATGAAACACTAAATTCACTGACGGAGAAGATTTTTAAAACATATAGCTGTAATACATCTTCAACTCACTTCTTATGGAGTATTTTTAGGAACCCCTCCAAAACAGATCTCCAGCTCCCATGGTTGCCATGAAATGTCAGCATTTGACAGTTTCCATACAGTTCTCTCTCAGACAACAGTTTCTGTCTGTAATTAGAACAGTAACTGCACTAAGTCTGAGGTGGCTGTTGCTCAATGGTGTCATTTTAAAGGCAGGTTAGTGAATTTACCAAGGTCTGAAAGAGCAAGGTTTGGGGGCGTCCTCCCAAATCTGGGATGTGTGGGAAATGTTCATACAGCCTTTGATCTTAGCAGCTTCCCTTCAGCACCCCAGGAAAGGCTCCAGGCCTCTCTAGTAAGGAAATCTGTCACATACTCACAGAGCCCTGTATACAGCTATGTGCAAACCTGAATCCATACATCCCTCATGTTTTGTTCTTTTCTGCTCAGCTGCAGCCTGCAGATGGACAGATTGCAGTGTAGGCTGGCTGTGTTGTTGTTCAGAAGAGGCAAGGTGCTAGAAATCAGATGTTGGTAAACAACCCAAGTTGTTTTCAGTACACTGTGCAACCCTACCTGGTGTTTGACATGTAAATATTCCCCATCATCCACCCACAAGCTGCTCAAGCCTTTCCTGAAATTCGAATTGAGGGCTGGCACCTATCCTTTGGTGCAAGTCCCAAAGAGCTTTGGTGTAAGTCTCAAGAGCTTTGCAGAGCACCTTTAACGTTCTTGGTGTACTTCAATAGGATTTTGTACTTGCACTTGTGACTCCACAACTGAATTCAAACACACCAAGAGAGCAGCTGCTAGGGCAAGCAACTTCTTCTGATGCTCAGAAAGCAAAGGTACTTTACAATGTAAAAACCAATTCCCAATTTAAAGACTTCTCGTTGTTCCTAAAAAGAATTGCAATCTTGAGAATGCATGAAAGAAAATATGCCGGACATGCTAATTGCATCTTCTGTCCTCAAAGACCAAAAGGGAAACCAATTATCACATACACTCAACAGGCTGCAGCACCAAAATACCCATCAGCATTAGGCAGCAGCTCCAGCAGCACATCAGCTCATGTCTGTTGTCTTTGTGCAATCAGCAGCTGTAAAAGTTTGCGTGAAGAGATGGCACAGGAGGGAAAACACAAGTGAATACAGCTGGCATTTCAACCAGAGTTCATCACACTCTGCAGCTGAGGACAGGAAATTGTTGTTGTTGTTGTTTTGTTATGCTTTTCTAAGAAATACACAAGAGGAAAAAGAAAATTGTCTCTTCCTGAGCTACTCCCTGTCCCTGCAGACCACAAACCCATTCAAGGACTCTGAGTCACAGCCTGAATGTGCACTTTCCCAGAGCAAAAGCACCCAAAACAACCCCATTAAAGTGCAGCCAAAAGAGAGAACGAGCTTTTTCACATGCTCCAATGGCTGACAGCACTTTGATTTCCATTTGGCCACCCAGTATTCAGCCCAATTCCTCATCTGGAAGTGTCTAGAAAAATTAAACTGGAAAAACAGCACACTTTAGCAAGACAGTGAGGACAAGTGGTTGTAGTTTTTTACACATTCTAGCAAGGTCCCTTTTGAATGAGGTTGTGCTACACAAGATGTTGCCAATAAACACTTGTAGAGCACCTCCTTCTCCGGCTCACACCAGCGCCAGGGTGGGCAGCAGCTGCCACATCAGCCCTGCTAAAGGTCTCCAGTGGTGCAGGCAAAATTTAATTTTGCTGCCCATGGATCCAGCCTGGTTTGTTCCAGCTTGTGGGAGACACATGAGGAGTCAGACTGGCTGCTCCTGCTGCTGGGGATGCGATAGCAGAGACAGTCAACAACAGCTGGTGCTGGGCCCAAGCCATCTCCTGCTCACACAGATGCCTTGTCCTGCCCCACAGAGCCAGCCTGGCTCTCCAGGGCTCTGGCACTGCCCAGGACACAGCAGAGCAGCAGCTGCTGGGGCTGCCCCTGCCTGAGCATCCTTCTGCCTTGCCCAGTGCTGCCTTGTTTTCACACCTCAGCCTGGCAAAACTGCAAAAACCAGCACAGCTCAGGAGAGGCACAGGAAACACCCGTCCACAGCAGAACAGAAAACAAGAGGATATCTCTTACAAGGCTAAAAATATTCTCAAAGCAGTATTTTAATAGCCTTCCTAAAAAATAAGAAATAGTTGCTCTGAACATAGTGTGAGCAAAGCAGGCAGAAGCTGGATTTATTTCAAGTAGGAGCTTAAATATTATAACCTCTTTAGGTCAAGAGATAGAGTTAATTTTGATGAGAAAAATGAAGTATCCAGCTTGGTTTTGGACAAATCCTGTTTTATGAGAAGCATTTCAGTTCACTTGCTTTTAATTTATTCCAGTGACTTGAAAACCCACCTGTATTTTTTTAATAATAAAGAAACACAAGGTCTTGCCAGGGATGAACAAATACAAAATAAAATCTATGAGGGCTAGCAAAGGGAGGAAAATCCAGAAACACTCGTGTGAAGAGGCAAGCACAACAGACATTAATCTCTGTGCAAGCCAGCAACCACAGCTTCAGAAAATATACCCAGAGGAGGAAGGCAAGGGATGTAAAGCTGCCCTGGCCTGACAGGACATGCAGCCCTTGGGCTGGAAGGGAAGAGCCAAGCAAGAGGCACTCAGCTCCTGCAGACAGTGACAGGCACAGGGCCTTGGAGCCAAACCCAGCTCCAGCACAGGCTCCTCTGAGTTCAGACAAGTTAATAGGAGGGCAGATCTGGTCCTGCTGACATTAATGTCAATGTTTTTCTCAAGCTCAGGTTTGCAGCTTGCTCTGCTCACACCCCCCTAATGGATGTGACAGCCCAGTCATGGTGCCAGCACTGCTGCACTTTGTTCACAGGGGCCAGGGCTCAACATATTCCACACGCTTACAAAATTCTCCAAAGGCAAAGCTTTCTTTTTTTTTTAAATCTGTCATCACAGAGGGACACTTGCAGAGCAGATGAGCTTAGAAAGCATCAGCACACAAAGCAATTTTTCACTACTACTGTGTCACTTTTGGAAAGTGCAGTGAATTCTGTAACTTTCACATCAAGTTGGGTTTTGTTCTTTCAGCAATTTAAGCTACCTGCTCTTTCCAACCAGCCTTAATCTAAGTTGCTTGAGACTGCTAACTGGGTGACTAAAGAAAAACTGCATTTTATAGAAACCAGCAGATCCAAATGTCCCTTATCCTTACACTTAAATCAGATTTAAAAGGTTATAACATCTTATAACAAGGACTTAAAAGTTATAACATCTTCAGAGCACACAAAAACATGAGAGGCAGCCCATAGTGAAAAGGCTCATTTCAATGAGTTTTGTATCAGCCAACCACTGAAGTCCTGAGCCTGGCTTGAAGGCACTGACCCTGCCACATAAGGAGATCACCTGGCAGAGCAGCTCCAGAGCTCACCTGGCAGGACACATCGGCTCATCCTCAGCACAGCTCCCTTGCCAGCACTGAGATCTGCACTCGACATTTCACCCCCAAGTCACCCACCTCTTGCTCAGCCCAGACTTTTCTCTCACACTTTCCTGGAGGTGAACAATTCAGAACCTGGCTGGAGACTGTTGTAAAAGCTGCAGTACCTGAAGCTCCATTACATTAAACAAAAACATTTCCTATAAAATGAGCACTACAAGCACAAGCAAAAGCCAGATCTTTTTCTGCCAGGATGGATCCCCTGTCTTATGATCAGAGATAACTGCAATGGCTTTCTCTCTAATGAGCACCTTCTGGGTTCCTAGCAGTGCTACAACCACCTGGAATGAGAGGCACCCCAAACATGCCTCTGCTGCCCTCTGTTAGCTCAGACACATCTGTATTTTGAACACTTTTCAGAATATGCTCTAAGCAACACAAAAACAAGAGAGAGTCCAGCAGGCTCTGACAAAGCCCACATTTGCAATGAGGTAGAACATCTCAGTACATGCATCTTTATTTACTTCCTGGTGCAAGAAGTTTCAGCTAAATTAATAGGTTTCGCTTAAGAACTTAGTAAAAGCAGCCCTGCATTAGAGAAAGAGCCCTGGCTAGGACACATGCACAAAGGTTTACACTTTCCTTTCTGGCAGCCAGATTTGGGGGATTATTACCTTTTACCTCAAGGGTAATTTTTCAAAATAAAGCTACCTCTTTCATTTTATTATTTTTTTTTACTCACAGAAGAGATGTTAAATTGCCACAGATGGTCATTTATTTTCATTTTGTGTGTTTTACACAGCACATTTTATGGATTATAATAGCTAATTAAATGTAACAAATAAAATTAATTTCAAATGTAAATGTTGAGCCTGCCTAATCTTCACAACACACCATTACTGTTGAGGGTAGCACAGCCTAAATATAATAGGGGGAACAGGGTCCTTTGGCAGTCCCATCACAGCCCAGCTGCTGACTATCAAGTCCCTTTACTGTTTAAAATTCAGAGGGGCTGACTGCCACTGATATACAGGGTGCTCAACACCACATAATATCAGGCCCCCACTTTCTTTACAGTAAAACCTATTTATTTTACAAGGGCTTTTTTCATATTTTGTTCTTTTCTACCTAAACTGTATTTGCAGATTCTATTATTCAAATACACTTCCATGACAGTGAAAGATAACAAATAGAGCCAGGCATGTGCTACTTCACAGGACAGATATACAATTCCCTTCACTATAAGAGAGCTGCAATAGCATTCAGAAATGCCTGGTTTGCAGTGTCAGCAAAAATGTAGTTCTAAAGAAAACTTTAAAAACAAGTATTTAACTCACTCCTCCCACAAGATTTTTACTTGACAGAAATAATGGAAATAAATGGAAAATAAAAATGCTGCCCATAATTTACTACACTATGTGTTTCACCTGCTGCTCTCCATATTCACATCTCTGATCTTTGTTGAGCTCAGAACTCAGTAATATTGCCAAGTACTATTCCAACAAATAAATTGGTTTTTAGACCTGCCACAATGCTTTTTGTAGAGACTGTGGGAGTGTGGATAAAGAACATTAAAATTAGCGAGAAGAGCGGGGGGAAACACAACTGTGGCATCTTTTGTTCCTGGCCAGATGCACAAACCCAGGCTGCTCAGGCAATCCTGCAGCACTGCCTAAAATCCAGGACTGCAACCGCTCAGAATCCCTTTTCATTTTATTTTCCCAGGTGGGAAAAGATAAACAAACGCACAGGGATGTTTTAAAAAACAGACCAACCAACCCAACAAACAACAGGCCAACAACACACTTGTCTTGAATGGCTTGTCAATAACACAAAACAGACACTAACATACTTGTCTGTGTCCCACTGTGATCAAATAAATTTCAAGGTGAACATGCATTAAGTAGGAAAGAAATGCCAAAGGTTCCACCTCTCAGTCAGCTAGAACTAATCTTGCCTTTTGCATTTTCTCAGAAATTAATGAGGATTGATGGAAGGTGATAAGGAACACCACATCTTCAGTAATGCACAGAGATTTCTCTACCAGGCTGAAATGAAATACTTGAACATCCAAGATTTGACATCCATCTTTGCCCATTTCCTGCTAACATGCCCTTTTCCTCTTAATACAATCATTACTGGTGTGACCTTTAAAGATCCCCATACAATCTGTTAATTTTTCTGAGCACTTAATCTCTTAAAGTACCTGTTTTCACACGTCCTACAGTTAAACATTTTGGTAAAGGAAAAAAAAAGCTGCTTTGTCTATACATTAAAATAAAACTCTGTACCTTTCCTTAGTATTATTGCTATATACATGAACTGTTGGGAAGGTTTATAAAACACAGTGGTTCCTCTTGGAGAAGGCTAGAGGGAGGCTGGATATTGATGGATTGCTGGCATTTGGAAGCTGGTATTGGAAAAAAATAGTGTGGTTTGATTGGGAAGGGACATCTGTGCTTGTTTGTGTTTATTGTATAATTTTTCCATCACACTAAAAACTCAGCAGCCCACAGGTTTTAGGGTACTATTTTGTTTTCAAAAGGACTAGAGCAAACAATGGAGGAGAGCTTTATGAAGCCAGACCTACCCTTTCCCATACTTCAACAGCAGCACCTGAAATAGAAATATCCTGATAGAAACCAACTTTTAGAAAAAAAGAAGACTGTCCCTTAGCAGATAGCTTCTTTGAGACAGCTTCAACACAGCATTTTTGCCCTCCCAGAAGAGCCACATTCCCACAGTGGGTGAAGCAGTCACCCGCTCACACCTCAGCACTTGAGCAGACGAACAAGAAGCTCATGACCAGGTTCGTAGAGAAGAGGGGAGGACCATCAAGACAAGATTCAGTCTGGATCATAATTCTGTTGTAATTCTGGAGCCAAAAAGCAGTGAGCACTTGAACAACGCCACTAGAACATTCTGCAGAGGCAGCATGACCATGGTCTTCAATTTTTCTCTTTCTTCACAGAAAGAAGATACATATTTGCAGAAAGCCAACATTCTTAAAACAGTATTATGTGCAATTAGGTGCATTCATTACACCTCATTCATTCATGCTTCTTTGACATTCAGCTGGATTTTCCAAAGAACCTGTTGTGAATTTGATTTTCCACTGAATACTTACATATTATCTGATAAGTATTTTTCCTTATTCATTCATTGTGATGAACTCATGAATTTCTCTAATATATTCGTTATTAATATTACTCAAACATTTTGTTGGCAAATAATCCTTGGTTTATAGGTCATTCGAATTGCAAATTGTAACTATTAGAGTCATTTTTTAACATAAGTAATTTATTTAACTTAAGTAATGCATACAGCCGATTTAATCAATGTGCAGTGAATTTCAATTTGTGCATTTGGCTTTAATAGTTTTGGATACATAAATCATGCACTCAGGAAACTGAAGATAATAATATGGAACTTAAATGAATAATTGGAACCACATGAACTAGTTCCACAGAAAACATGAAAATAGCCACATATACAAGCCAATCTAAATTCACTGTCCAAATCTCATGAACATTTGCAACCCTTTTTTCCCTTTCTAATTCACTCTGATACAGTTAATTTGTAACAAAACCATGCCAGCAGCTTCAGCAGACACTGCCAGATTGCGTTCCACTTCCTCCCCTGTATCCTTATTTAGGATATTAAATAACCCTGGTCGCTATTAACTTTGCTGCATGCACTGTCTCAAGAAGATATCTGACCACCACATATAGCAACACCTTCAACTTCCACAGCATTTGGGAGGCCAACTGCAATTAGTGGTTACTTGAATCGATCCTAAATAGCCTAGGACAGCTCCAGTTGCTTAATGCTTTTGATTTTATTATAAGACCAGAGATAAAACTATAATGAGGTTCAGTGATAGTAGGAAGTTGGTCCTCTGGGACTTAAAATTGAAGTAGGCAGGCAAAAATTAAATGTTTATCTAGCAGATTCCTGTTTGTTCATGCTTTAATGTATTCCCCACCTCAGCTTCTGCTGCAATTAGGGAACAACCCTGTCTCATCATAATACTTCAAGAAGGAGAAAATAAAAGATAAGGAAAGAAGAACTAAAGAAAGAAAAACATGAAGCTGACAGCTGATACCTGTCTACCAGCATGACTTTTCCTAGTGAAAAGACCTTACTTGGAATGGGCAACAGACCAAAAACTGCACAACCTCCACAGCCTTGAGACTTCTTTCTTTAACTGGATCCAAGGCAGAAAAACACAGCACAACAATGCTCAAGCAACCTGGAGTAAGCTCATATGTGCTCACCTCTATCAATACACTGTACAGTTCAGAAATGAGCAGGTGATCTGGAAGCAAGAGCAAAGATATGCCGTGCTACATCACTGGAGTCAGGTTCTAACAAAAGACACAGCTCTTGCCCTCTGTAGACAAGCCTAGGACAGGATTTCTGACACAAAATTGCTGTGAGATTCCAAGAGCTGGGCTAATCAGGAGAAAAGAATCAGTCACAGAAAGCCTAGACCAGAAAACTTGCTTTCCCTCCCCTCTCCTGCAGCTGTGGAGCTGTTCAGACATGCAAGGTTTTGCTCCAGGCTGCTCTCCAGTTATCAGAGGCTTCATGTCTCACAGATGTGGCATCATGTCCCAGACACACCAAGTAAAAAACTGTAACCGCCACTGAAGTGTTGAACCAGCATTTGAATGGGCAGAATCATGGTTATACATATGATTCAAAACTTGAGTGAGGAGGTGAAACAAAAGCACCTTCTGCAGATCTGACCTTGCGCAGATTCATACAGTTTTTGCATCCCATGGTGACACCAACTACTGGTGTAGAACATACAAATGGTCATTCCCAGATGCAACATCCATTAGAAAGACTGATCCTCATGGACAAGTTCTGATGGCCAGAATAGAAAACTGACTTTGGGAATTGCCCTGACATTGGGATTTTGGGTCTGAGCAGGAAGGCAGAGCTGAATGGCCCTTCCAAGAAATTACAGGGACAGTCAAACCTGAGGAGGGTTAGATGGGAAATGGAATGATGTAAGCACTCTGCTGATTTGGGTGATGAACTAGAGTTCTTCAAAGGGTTCATGGCCACTATATCAGGGTAAATTCACCCAAACAGTAACTCAGACATTCCTACTGCATGAATGAGTTAGGTACAGCACTGCACAGCATGAACTCCACTGCAAGGGCATACAGAACTCACTAAACTCATTCCTAGATTTCAACACACAAAATTTTTGCCCCTTTCCCAGGTGGTAGCATCAATCTGCAGGTGGGTCTATGCCAAGGAGAGAAAACCAGCCTGTACCTATCAAATCCCAATCACAGCACCCTGTTTACAAACTGGGGGGAGGAAGCACACAAGTTTTTGAGTTGCTTGCACAAGGGATTCCCCATGAGCGCTCAGAAAAGCTTCAGCACATGCCATTTCATGCAGCAATGGCTTGTCACACACTGACAAAAGGAAATTTTTCCCACCACCAAATTCTCTATTACTGCACATTTTCAGGGCAAGCAGGTGGCTCAGAGACAGCACAAGTGGAACCCTCCTGTCTTCACATTGTGCAACTGGACTTCAAATTGCAGTGCATGAAAGCCCCTTAAAGGGTGGTGCTAGCACACACTGCTGCACAAAAATGTTCACTGCAACATCTTTCCTCCTTTTCCTTTTGAATCTTTCACCTCATTCTACGTTACAAAATCTGAAATCCTTACTAAGTGCTGTGACACACTGAATTGTTATTAACAAGCTTATTAGAGCTGTGAAATGGGATTTCCATTACATCAATCTCTCACTTTCCCCATAGTACAACAGGATACCATTCTAAGTATCTTATAATGACCAGTGACCTACCTATTGCCTTGTAACAGAAGCAATCATCTCTCATTTGGCCTTCATGAATTCTCCAGCTGTCATTATTCATTAAAACACTGTAAAGTGTTCCTGGTCTAGCAGTGAAAATGTCCTGCTCTTCCATCTCATAAGTAGCCTCTCTCCATTCAGCTCCTTGGTTAATCAATGCTAATTACATAGCCCTGTGATCATCTCCTGAAATTAGCACAAATGGTAACATGTTCTTTGATTGCCAATGTTTTCGTAAATGTTACATTAAAAAATAGCACGAAAATAACAGCATAGACAAAATTTGTATTAGAACCATGCATGCCATTTCAAAATTCACAGCAAGGATGACATGCAGAGTGGGAGCCCACTGCCATTCATTGGAACTGATTTATCAAGGCACCCACTTCCAGTTTTGACAACCCTGGGGAGGAAAAATACAATCTACACTGAGTATTAGCAATAAGAGAACATTACATTACAGCTGCAAATTCTCAATGAGTCATTTTTTAAGATGAAAAAAACCAAGATTTAGTTATAACAGAGATAATTTAGCAATATTTTGGAATGGGGAAGGAAAAAAAACCAGTGCAAACAAATTTCAGAATGTTGTTCAGTGGTTGCTTAAAACCAAGGCATCTGATGAAGATTTCTAACTGTGCAGCATCACGTAGCACCAGCCCAGCACAACACAAAAGCCACTACCAAACAGTTCCTGTGAGAACTTACAAAACACACTGGAACATGGCTGTTTAGTACTGAAAACCAAACCTCTACAAACTCCCATTACCCACCAGGAGCTAAATAACTAAAAAAATATAGGGCAGGTCATTTTGATATTCAATGAGATGGGAAATAAATGACAATCCAAGAAACTCATAAAAATGATGAGGAATGAACCGTGTAACTGGATCAAGCCATTATTTCTGAAAAGAACCAGGAAGCTGGTGGATAATTTAGTGTGATTGTCCAAGGCAAGAAGTAGCTTCTTGGAGAAAGTTTTTATGAACATGGAACCTTAAATATTTCATTGTGAAATAATAAAATAAATGCCTGGAAGATGACCAGCTCTATTAAAGACAGGGCCACTGACTTGAGTAATTAACACACCTCAAACAAAGGCCCTATGGGATCCTGTGGTGATCAGTTTTAAAAGCCAAAACAAAAGCAACAAAGGATGAAATTCCAAGTCAGACACAAAATCTCAACGACCTTCTCCCTAGCCCAGGTCTCACCAAATGTCCTGTGCATACTTCCAGTTGCCTCAGTAACTTTTGGTTGCAGCAAAGAGCCTTTGAAAGCTTTGAGCTCTACATCTGCTCTCCAAGAACATCCCAGAGCTTCCAGATGTCCTGGAGAGACAACCCCACAGAGCAGTGCCAACAGCACTCACAAAGCAATTGTCAAGAAGAAATGACCTCCAAAGGCTCCTTGAGTTCTCTATTCTTCCAAAACAAGATAGACAAAGCATCATTTAACCACAGAAATTGACAGTGAGCAAGAAGTTTTTGTTGTGGAACAAGAGCTGCCATGGAGATTTTAAGCAGATGGAATGGTTAATTACTGTTTAATATTCCCTCACAGCATTGGACACATGAACTAATAACCATTCTGACCTCTTGTAAAGGACAATTCATTTCATTTTACAAGGTACTCAAATAAAAACCACCTCAAAGCTTCTGCCAAAAAGAAATGTACCCTGGCCCCTGGACATGTCTACTGCCAGACTTCATGCATTTATGGGACATGACAAGCTGACGGGGGAAACTGCACAGATCCAGTCACCCTTGACTGAGAAATTTACATTGAAAGAAGTGCTGAGAAGGATGATCTAGAAGACCAGACAAACTGAGATTCAAATTTACAAGGTGATAGTAGTAAAACATTGCTCCAAGTAACCATGGAAACCTTTGGGGCATGAGAAGGTGTCCAGTCAGTGGAGCCCAGTAGCTCTGAGGGAGCAGCAGTACTGGGAGCCTGGATCCCACTGCTTATGAACAGGATATCTTGATAAAATTGAAGAGAGTATGTGACCTATTTGCCCACTACAGCAGAAGACATGATCCAAAAGCATCTCCATCCCTCCACACGCCTACACAAATCTAATATTCTGAAATTTCCAATTTCAATTAATTGGATGCATGCCACAATTTCTGAAAAGTATCAGCCTTTAAAACCTCAGGAAGTATCTACAGAAACAATTCTGTCATACACATTAATGTTTCTATGGTGACTTTCTAGCACTTCATTGGATTCCCTTTTGTAAATGCTCAGGGTACTCCCACACCACCCTGCAAACCCAAATCCTAGGTAAACCAAAATGGAAAACTCAGTTTTTCCCTACCCAAATGTAAAGCCAAGCTCTAAATACACATTCACTGTTATGCCCACACATCACACCTCCATGGCCTGAGCATGTTCCAGAGCACTGCCGGATGGTGCCACGTCACCCAGGCAGTGCCAGTGACACAGCCAAAGCTGTATCTTGCTATATATACACCATGATCTCACTTGAGCCAGGAATATCAGAGTATTTTGTCTTGAAGCACATGAGCGTTTTCCTGGAGCATTTATACTCACGGACTGTTCGCAGATACTAGAGAATAGAGTCCACCTAAATACAGAAAAACTACAGGAACAGCAACCCTTTCTCACTGCCTCCTTGCTTCCTTTTCTCGTCAGTATATTTTCTCTCCCTTTTCCATTAAGAAATTCCTGTATTCTCCTCAAGGGCTCATTAACCTCTCTAAAATCCCATTCTGACATGAGCAAATGCCTTCTGAAAGGGCCAGTGCTGTCACAGGAACCTGAGGCCCAACAAATACTCCCTGAACATTGACCTCTCAGAGCCTGTTCACCTACAGCACTTGCACATCCTCATTTGTCTGCTTTCAAGTCACTTTGCCATTTGTTGATAAGCAATTACCAGATCTTCCAGTGGAACAATTTATTCTTGTCTTCAGTTCACTATTAACTCTGAAACCTTGCAGATGGCAGTGCAGAATAAAACCCTTTCCCATCTGCCTGATCAAACAGTCGATAACTAAGATGTGGCAGGGCTTGGTAAAGCCAGCACTGTGCTTGGCAGTGGGTAAATGGATTAGGTGGCTCCCTCACTGTTATTTTCTTAAGGGCCTAGAACATAAAGATATTTCTTGGAAACTCAGTACAGCCCCAAGACTCACAGGTGCTGGCAAGCATTGCCAGACCATGCCATTCTTTCTTCCTACAGCTCCCCTTTTTGCACGTTAAAGATTAATAATTTATTTGGTACAGAACTCCACTATTCTGTCTCACTCTGCTCTGGCACCAATGCAGGTTCCTGCTGAGTTGAACACACCACTACAGATACTTCATTTTCTGTTTTGAATATTTTCTGGCAAAGGTAACATTAACAAAATGAAGGTTCTTGCAAGCAGCAGCTGTTGTGGGTAGCATACATCCTGGGTAACTGCTTAAAGGAAGTAATAGAGGCTGTTTCCTCTGGGAAATATGTATAAATGGAGAGGTCTCGGATGAATAACTTCAAGAGAAATCCAAACCTATGGCTCCCCATACAGTCATTTGGGGATATTCTTATAAACAAGGATGGATTTGCATAGCAAGGCTCTAGTCACAAACCCTCTCTCATCACACACAGGTTTCAGAGAGCACAGCAGTCACTCCAGCAAACAGCCTGAGCCACTCTCCCACACAGGGCTCCACTGGGAGCCTGCTGGCCAAGACTCCTTCTCACAGCCTTGTTCATTTGTATACAAAATAAATCACTGCTCTGTATAAAACAGCAGCAGGGTCATGGGCCAGCCTCACAGTGCCACAGCCACTCAGAGGAAATCCTGGCACTCCATAACTAACCCATGCTATGGTGCTGTTTGCTCCTGTATCCACTAATGCACAGGACAGAGTGTCAACTTAAATTTTGAAATCCTGTGATGCTGTCACCTTGTGTCACAGTGTTAAGTGGTTTTGATTATTTGATGTCAGCTCAGTTTACTTAAAGCATTCCCACTACTTACATTTGGTCTCCATCAAAATGTGTCAGAAATCTCTTAGCAAGAGCTGTTCTTAACCCAAAGGGCTCAGCTGAAACTGCTGGTGCTCACAACGTGCAATGTTTATTTGGGAGGTTCTCTTGAGAAAGATGCTGTGATGAGGAGAGCCATTCTCATTGAAATGAATCTGGTCCCCAAGAAACCCACTCAGGAAAGCTTTTACATGGAAGTAATTATTAGAAAGAAATAAGTATTAGGCAGTAATATTACTTTCTAATGACCAGGGTGCCCAGACCCTGCACCAGCCATGCTCCTGGCTGCCCAGGCCTCCTCAGCCAGGCAAGTGGTCACTGTCCCAGCACTGCACCCTGTGCCAGCTCCAGTGAGTGACAAAACCTGGCTCAAGCAATGCCAGCTTTTCAGTGCAGGAATGGTACCAGCCCCAATACTTTCCATTCACCTCATTACAGAAATTACAGTGGTTCTGGTTTTGAAGATTGGTACCACAAGTGCTGGAGTCTCCCCTCAGATATGTGCCCAGAGAATGTGAAGCTGGTAGTGATAACTGACTTTCAGCTTTTCTTCTCATAACTCATTCACTTTTACAGCCTGAATTCACTCTGCTCTGCCTAACCATGGAATATTAACAGTCTTCTCAGAGCATCCTGGAAGAAAGAAGTGTCAGTGAAATGTACTTCCACTGACATCCAACCTCCCTGGACCATGGAGACCTTCACAGGCAAGTGATATGCCATAATACTGGATTTGAACACAAGCTGCAGCGCTACATGAACCAATCACTGAACATCACCAAAATTATTATGAAAATGAGTAATAACATGTTCTTTAAAGCTCTCCTGACTTTAAGTCCTGACCTCCCAACGCACTGTTAGCACTCATAACGTTCCTTTATGTCAAGGAAACTACGACCATTGTCAGCTGATTTACACACGATCAGAATCAATCGTCTGTGCTTTAGGGTGATCCTGGACATGAACTGAATGCCATTAGAACAACAGAGCTAATGGAAGCAAAAGGTGAAAATTCTGCAGAAAACAAGAGTGTATTTTTTTAATAAAGTCATTGTAAATTAAAGAATAAGTGTTCTTAAATTACTGAAAGATTTCATTTACTCCGGAAACACCTGAATCATCATTAACACTATAAGGATCTCTTTGCATTAATTCATACCTAAATTCAAAGCTGTACATTTTGTTAGGTTTCTCTCTTCCTGTTCACATTTGTACCCAATTAAGCTTCAGTACAGGTGCATACGGGTTAGTAATCACATTTTATATTTTGCATGCAGATTAGTCCCATTTGAATCTGCATAAATTTGTTATGCATCACTGCAAAAGTGAATGCTCAAGCAACTTTTATTTTTATCTAATCAAATCACTACCTAATGAAAAACCGCGCACAAAGGTGCACTCGGGCAGACTCACAGATCCCTGGGAACAGGAACCACTCAGGAGGGCGACAGGTGTGAGCCTCTCCCTCCTCGTGGCCAAAATCCCATCAGCCACACCCAAAATGCCACTGCTGCCTTCTGCACAAAGGTTAAATCAAGATTCCGGCAGATGATGGGCCCAGAAGGGACTTCTACAGAACTCCTTTCCTAAACCTTAGCAGAGTCAATTGCTGCTTGGTAGGCTATGATCAAAATCCCTCCTCAGAATGGAAATGGTAAAGTCTCTTTGCTTCCCTGTGCCTGAATTTTCTGGCTGTGCAGTGAGCACCACATAGAATCACAGAACAGTGTGGATTGAAAGCAGCCCTAAGGAACACCTAATTCTAAACCCTCTGCCATGGGGGGACACCTTCTACTAGAGCAGGTTGCCCAAAGTGGACACTTCCAGAGATGGGGCAGCCACAGCTTCTCCGGGAAACTTGTTCCAGTGGCTCACAACCCTCACAATAAAGAATTTCTTACTAATATCTAGCCTAAACCTACAGTCCTTAAATTTAAAGCCACGCCCCCTTGTCCTGTCACCACACACCCTTGCAAAAGTTCCTCTCCGGCCCTCTTGTGGGTTTTTGTTCTGAGGTGAGGAGCTGAAACAAGAGGAGCTGAACCTCAGGCAGAAAATAGTTCCTTTAACTAAACTGCCAGCAGTCACACCACACAGAGGTAGGTAATAGCAGTTTACTCTGGAAGTAACAAGACAAAGCACACACCTTCCACTTCTGAGATTGTATTGAACCATTTTAAAAGAGATTCTGTGATCAAATAATGCCGCACAAACTGGCATTACTTCTTAGTACAAATGGGTGGGCCTAGTCCAGAAACAAGTTGGCTGGTGGAGACAAAGAGGGCTTGTTAAAGCAAAATGTAAAAGACACAACCACTTGAAAATGTCATCCTAAAATAGGCAACAGTGTTGCACTATGGCTTAGAGTGAGAATGGAGACAAGCAGTTAAAAATTTGTGCCAAGTAATTTCAGACTTGAACAGAAAGCTTGATGAACTCTGAAGCTCAGCCCTCTACACAGCAAAGGGCAGAGGCTGAGGAAGGAGAGAGATGCAGAACTCCCAAGGAGTTCTGGGGGGAACACTCCACTCACCCATCCCACTCCCAGTTATCATGCTGTATTCAGCCAGGCAAATTATTCCTTTCTTATCCCAGGAGCTAAAGGAACTCTGGTACCAGGATCTGAAAAATCTGTGTAATTTACCGTGGGGCTGGAATGCAGGAATTGTAGTTTATCCATCTCAACAGCTGCAGCAGAAGCAGCAAAGGCCTGAATGGATATGGCTACTGAATCACAGGCAGATCATTTGAACACCTGCCTCACCGTGTGAGAGAACATCATGCACTGATCTCATCTTCACACTCACAACCATTTTTAGGAGCATGCTGCCATCTTGGAAACATGCTCTGCTCAACTCCTTTTATGCAGTACAAACAGAGGCAGTGGTTGCACCTATTTCAAGTCCAAATCAACACAAGAGAACCTTTAATAAAACCACTACAGCAAAATTAACATTCAGCTCCCACTTTCCATTCAGCTCCACGACTGGTCTCAACATGACAGAAAGGAAAGGAGCTCCATGAAGATCCACAGAAGGAGCAGCACTGGGTTCACAGGGCATCCCAGATGGGCAAAGCCCCGTGGACATCCCTGCTGACAGGGCTCCCTTCCTCCCAGCCCTCCCACAGACAAGCACCCAGCTCCGCAACACCTGAACTGCCACCTCCCCTTGATTCACATGAAGCTGCTTAAGGGATTTTTGAAAAGAGACATTTGAAAGGAATTAAATGAAGGCTTAGGAACGAGAAGCAACTGGCAGTAAACAAGTTCCCTGAAGTGTGAGAGACTTTGTCCTGCGCACTCCCAGCACATTTCAAGGTCACCTGTGCTCCCTCAAGAGCCCTTAGCCAGAGCCAGGCTGCAGGAGCTGCACGGGCTGGAGAGCAGCACAGACAGCTCACATCCACGCTGTGCCAGCCACAATTCCTAACTCCTTCCTCCCCGGCAAGGAGGGCTCTGCACCTGGGACAGAAGCTAAAACACTGCACCTCACCCTTGTCTTGAATTGCCACCCCAATTCAGCCAACAGATCCCTCAGAAATCCTTTCATCCTTTCATTTTTATTTTTAAGTTACATTTCTATTTGCATTTCCTTTAAAAAGCATATCCTAACCTTCTTCTGACTTTCCCATCTGCCACCCCCCTCCTACCCACATCCTCTCAAAAAACACAAACATCACCAACTTTCCTAAAAAATCCATACACTGAGGTAATCGGAAACCAAATACTTCATAATAAAGTATTTATGAAACTTGATCAGGAACAAAAAATGAAAAGCATTTCTGATAATTTTCTTCACTGATCTCTTTTCAGAGAACGCATGCACATTTTCAACCCATTTTTCAATCTCCATAGACTTGAACAGACACATTGGTAACCCAAATTGGTTATTTGTTCAACTCCCTACAGTGATTTTCTTACCAACTACTTGCATAAAGAAATTAATCTACTTCAGAAATCAAATCCATGTGATTGATTATTCAAGAAAAATAAAAAAAAATATGTGGAAAATGCTCTCCATTACCACCAATAATACAAATGGATTTCTTTTTCTGTGGGTCTGACACTTCATCCTGCCCAGGTGGGACAGGACACGCTGGGGAAACACAACTCTCAAGCATCTGCACCTGCCAGCCCATGGTTTCTTCCCCCAAACCCTTACCACCTCACCAAGGTTTATTTTATGTTTATGGGCCATTAAAAACAGAGGGTTTTGATCAGAAATCCCAGCATTTACCTGCCATTTAATCCACAAAACAAATATATCTTTGAACAGTTTTCTTGCCGTGTCATTTTAAAGGACTAATGTGTGCAAGAATCAGTTTTAGACCAAGATATCACCTGAATCATTTACCAAGATTTTACTATTCAATAGCAAAACTATTAACTGTGCTTAAAGGCATTCTGCTGTAGGGAAAACAGACCAGTATTAACACAAATGCATTAAGTCTAATTGTCATTATTATGGCTGAATACAACTCCAAAAATGTATATAAAATATTTAACAGCTCTAGTAAGCAATATTTGCCTTCTAAAAAGATAATCATTAAAAGCACATTAACCACAAAATGAAATTAGCTTTTCCTTTTCCTTTTGTTTTTAATAAACGTATCTGTTTAAATCAATGGATTGTCTTCATCTGCAACTTACACAGCACCAAATGAAGAGTGCCAAGTCTCAGAACACTGGAAACATTACACATTTAAATTTTGTGATTAGCTCCATTGTCTTCAGCTCCTGCAAGATAGTAAATTACTTGGAGCCACCTCTTCCTCCTCATTGGCAAATATTCACATACAATATTTCAGTAGAAAAAAGCAAAATTAAACAAAACAGCCCAAAGCCTGCCCTGAAGGATGTGCTGTGAGGGAGCCAGCACTGGGGAAAGGGCAGGGTAAGTGAGCTCCAGCACTCCCACCCTGCATCACTGAGCCCAGGAAGAGTCTGGCTGCTGACTCAGTCGAGGACAGGATTTCAACCTACAGCACTTTCTTCTGCAATTTGAGGGATGCTCTGATTAACTACAAATAATTAGCTCATTTTAAAATGGCACAATCTTCTTTATGCATGCAGCACGCTCTAAAAATGGATTAGCATGGGGTCTAATGCTGGAGCATCTCTGGCATTAGAGGATTACAGGACACCAATGTGAACCCATGGCTAATTGGGATGGCTGTGTCCCTTCAGCCAAATCCTCTGGTTCTGCCTCTGTGGGCAGCAGGACCTGCAGGGGGGCACAGGCCTGCCCACCACAGCTGCAGATTGAAGGGCTTTTGTTGCAGTTAAGGCTTTCTGCAGCACTGAATTTTGGAAAGCCAGGCACAAGGGCATTTGCCTGGACATCACTGTTTAATAACCCTGGAGTCACAACTGCAGATGTCTACATTAACACGAGGTCAGAGAGGGGAGCAGATGGTTAGGAAGCTCTTACTGTGAAGGCCCTGATGATTTCCAAAGGTAAAACAGCAAGTAGCTTTTATGTATAAATGATGCTTGCCATATGGCGGGCATGATTGAAATTTTAAACAAAAAAATGAAATTATTACAGTTAGACTGAACAGAACCAAAAGCAATTAAAAGTAAAGCTGAGTTTTACGTTAAAGATTGGAATCAGTTTTACATCAACAACATCAGTGATCCCAAAAATGGGAGCAGGGTACACTGAAGAGTGGGGTTTCTAAGTGCTAGGCACAAATCTCATTAAAACTCAGCTTGCTTCTCTAAACCCCACAACGAGGCTGCCACTTCCAGGCACCAAAATCAATAAACATACAATCAATAGAAAAATCATATTTCATTGGCATTAATTTATTAATTAATCTATTAATTTATTGATTGTGATTACAGGCCATGATTAAAGCCTGATTACAGGCTGTGAATAGGTACTTTCTAAAATACATAAGCATTCTACAAATATAAATAACCAATGACGTGCATTTCTCCAGAGCACCTATACATGCATAAAAAGGCACAAAATTACCAGGTGTTCCTAAAAATATAAAAATAATATCTGCTGGTTTTCAGTAAGTTTTCCTGGGCAGATCATCACTTTTTGCTACAACTGAGAGCTCCTGGTCACAGAAATAAATATCCCTGGAAGGCTGAGGCTGCCCCATCCTGGCAGGCACCCACAGCGCCCTGCCAGGCAGCCACGAGCAGGGAGGGCTCCTGCCAGCCCCCCCTCTGTCCCACTTGAGCACAGGGACAAACACTGCTCAGTGGGGTGGAGTCAAGCACATATTTAACTTCACGCAGTCAAATCAAAATAGCCACCTGTGGATCATTAGATTATCTGCTGCCTCTTAACATAATAAGCAGTTAGATTACATGGCATCCCTCAGTTCATTAAATTAAGCTCACTCAGCAGCGTGCAGTCTGTCTCTCAGAAATCTGGGGGTTTACTGAATCCAGTCAGCCATTCTTCACTTTGTCACAGGCCTGGGATGGAAAAAAACACCTCAAATCTTGATTTACCAAAGTCAATCTCAAATTTGCATAGACTTTAAGGTGGCTGGATGTTACATGAGACAGTCACAGCAAAAAATCAAGATCTAAACACAATTGGGAAGATGATTGCAAACAAATCAGCAGGTCCAGGCTGAGATGTAAGTAAACCTTGTGCCTGTGGTACAGAGATTTTGCAGAAAAAAAATCAGCTTTTGAGCTTTCAGGTTCCACAGAAAGTGAAATGAACCTCAACAGATGCATATTAAATCCAGAGGAAAGTATGTTTGCATGCAAGCACACACAGAGAATCCAGCCTTGCTTCTCCTCCTTGTGTTGTCCCTACACCAACTTTCCAAAAACCAAACCCTGGCTCAGGGGGATACACTGCCCCATGGTAATACAGGATTTTGAGGAAAACTCTACAAGGTTCCATTGGGCTGTTCATTGTGCTGTGAAAGATGGTCCCACTCCATGAAACACCAGCTCAGAGAGGCTCTTTGCTATGGTTCCAGGTCCCTTCCCAGAACACAATTCCACTTATCCCATACTCTGGAATGGGGTTTCCAGGCAGGGCTGGAGACATCAGTCCAGGTAGGCAACCCAGAACTGATGGGCAATGTGCTTTTTCTCTCCCAATGCCAGAGCAGATCACCCACTCACTGCCCCTGTTCTGCACTGCCTGGGACAGTCTGGCCAGGTGAGATCAATGCCACAAATATTTAGGGGGGCTCCAGTACCTGTGTTTGACTCTGGCAGCAGGGGAGCTTCACATGCCTCAAAAATACCTCCCCCCCTCAGGTCTGCAGGGCACAGGAACTGAATTTGTTGTCCTGCTATGTGGAGTGGGAATGGAGGAGCCAAAATATGTTTTATTAATTATTTCATTTTTTGAATGTAAGTGGATAAGTGGTTTCAGCCTCCAGACATTTCTTAGATACTGTTGACTCTTACATTCTCTTTCAGGGATCATAAAGTTAATTGTTTCCTTCTTTCCCCATGATGCGTGGGGATAATGAGAGACCAGGAGCACTCAGAGGGCAAGCATCTAGCAACAAACCACAGTCAGGCCCAGGGATGCTTGAAGAAAATTTTGTTGCTTTCATTGTAGCCCATGCTCCACTCATAGGAGAGGCTACTCCCACAAAAACACAGGTAATTGGGGCAACCACTTTGCAGCAGCTTGGGGCTGAAGCAGAACATTAGGAAGACAAGTGTGTACATCTCTGGGGTGTGACAGATGGGGCACACTCAGTGTTACTAAACCCCATTCCTCTCCTTTCCAACAGCCTGCAACAGTCACTGTTGCACCACGCCTTCCCCATCCCTGTTAAAAACCTCCCTGTAGTAACTCTAGCTGCCAGTCACACATCCTTCTCTCCCTGCAAGCACTGCATGGCACACCAACTGTAAACCTGCTTTCCTCCCAGGTAGGAAGCCACTGTCCCTTGCTGCAAAGCCACTCTGGTAACCCAGAATGACACCTGAAGTGCTGGGAACATGCCTGGGACAAATCAGCACCACTTGAGCTGCTGATAACGCTCCTGAAGAGTTTCTGCTCTCTCTCCCAAATTATCTCATTTAAAAGACTTAATTACAGACTTCTCCATCACCCAGTTAGAAAGCCCCCCAGCCATTCCATGGTCCCCATATTGTTAATTACTAGTCCATACTTTGTGAAGACCATGGGTTTCCCCACCAGCAGGTTGACACACGCTGGTGGAAGGCATAGGAAGCTCCCTGGAACAGGCTCAGCTCTCTGCATGGGATTGACCAGATCTGAGCCACCACACCTGCTAATTAATTGCTCCTCCACCACTGAGGGAAGACATCCACATCAGAGCTCAGCTCCAAGGTGCTGCTGCTCTTATTCCTCCATACTGATTTATAAACAGCAGAGATGAGCTCTGAAGAAAACATGCCATGAGGATCTTACACTTTTAATTATTTTATCACAGCCTTCACGTACCCTTTTTTGGATATTATTACCCTGGAGAGTGTGCTAACAACCTTAAGTTGCTGACTAATTAAGTTTTGGTATACTCCAAAGCTGGTTTTTGCACACTAATTAAATTTACAGGCAGTTAGATTTGACGGGTACTATGGTATCTGCCAACGTGCCTTCAGAATCAGTTAAATTATTAATTCTGAGGCAGCAGCCCATTCTCAGGTGTGCAGGGAAGCTCTGTGGCAGTGGAGCTGCCCCAGGAGAGCAGCAGTCAGTGCCCCTGTGCTGCAGGAGCGAGGGATGCATGGGTGCTCTCTCCCTAGGAGAAGGCAGAGCTGCAGAGGGGGCACCCCCTGCCCCCAGAGCTGCTGGGGATACACCAGAATTCCCACCCAGCTCCAGCCCTGAGGGGCAGCAGATGGGCAGCTGAGCAGCCATGGGGGCTCTGCTTGCCCCTCCTGCAGTCCCAGCAAGAGCAGCAAACACCCCCAGAGGCACAACTGCCTCGGCTGCAGGCAGCACCCCTCACCCTGGCTCTGCACACCTGTACCTCAGGGTCATCTCAAAAGGCAGGGGCTCCATCACATTCCTGTCCCCAAATCCTCCTCCAGACCATGCTGCCAGAGCCTCCACTGCCATGTTGGCAATCCCAAGAGCGAGGAAAATCCCCCAAACCCACTCGGTGCTATCACACCTCGGGCCCTCCACAGACACAACACTCATTTAGCAATCTATATGATCCATGGTGTCAAATGCCTCTCTGATAATTCCCTCGGGCCAGCTGCTCTTGCTATCTCATCTGTTAAATATCTCCAGAACCCAAAAGTCCTCAGGGAGAAAAGCAGTTATTTTGACTAACTGCTCCTCCTCCTCAGCTAGTTACTGTGTGAGCTTCCTCCCACTCAAACACCAGGAGCTGATTAAGACATATGGATTACCTCAACACTACCAGGAATTTCAGTTTAGAAAGTGAAATATTGACATTCTTAATATCACGTTTCACTTTCTCTTGGGAGCCCTTCCTCACACTGACACTGATCCCTGCTGAAACACAGCATCATTGCACAGACTGCAATTCAAGAGCCAGGCAGATGGCTCTTTCTGCATGCATTTTGGTTAAAGTTGCTGATGGAGTCAACCCTTTACAGTTTCTTAATTCTACTTAGAAAACTACTTGCAAGTGGCTCTTACTTATGGAAATCTTTAGGTCCTAAAAAGGAATTATTCAGTTCCACATTAAATTTAGAATTTTGCATTTTTGTCTTCCTCCTTGTTTAAAAAATTATTCTGTAGTGTGTTGGGCCTCTTTTCAAAATAACATAAAAACAACACACATGAAGAAAGCCATAGAGGAAAATTCTTCACTTGGAAATCCCACATTTGGAAATCCTTTAGTAAAACAAGTCTTTAAAGTAAAACCATATTTCCCATTTGTTAAACCTTTGAAAGATTTACATCATTCTAACCAGAGGAAAGGTGAGGTTTTGTTTTGAACTGGAAATTAAACAAAATGTAACATGAATCTTCCTATTAAACAAAAGTCCTGAGCTTGGACTGGCCCTGATGGGGTCCCACAAGCTCCCATAAAGCAGAATCACCAGCATCTCCCAACCATTCATCTCCTTTCCTGAGTTTCTATTTATGACTGATGGCTTTAAGCTCCAGTAATGTATTTAACCAAGTCAAGAAAAAAATCAGAGTGAACCCCACTGACTTTTTATAACTAGAAGTGCTGGGCAGATGTATTTAAGTTAACCAAGTGTGAACTCATGTGAAATACGTCCAAAAACCACATAAACTCTGACTCTCTGATTTTTCTTTTTAATCAAACCTGTGCGAAGAAACCTCTATTTATTTTATAAAAATACACAAAACCCTCAAGGAATAAACACCTCTTTTCTATAAACTAGAGTGATAGACAGCAAAAGGATCAGATCCAGGAGACAACCTTATTTCAATATAGTAGCAGCCAGCGCTACAATCCCCTGCACCCAGGAGAACCAACAAATCCCACTGCCAAAGCCTTTTTACAACTCTACCCCTACAAGGAGAGCTGTAGCCCCCAGAACTGCTTGTAGCTGACATTTCGTGTGCTCTGAGCCACCATTTCTGAGGCAGTCACACATGAAAGAGGCCAAAGTGATTGCAAGGCTTTATGTTTTGATGCCAGCCATTGGTTTGGAGTCAGCGAACCAAGAGAAATTCACATTGAAATGTACTGAAACAAACAAACTAGAAACAAGCCTGAGGCAAAGAAAAGAGGCTTTTATATATTAATTATACTTTGGTTTTGGTTTCTGCCTCGAATAGCAGCTATACAGTGAAATCCAGCAAGCACTCAGGTATTGCAGAAATGTGCAAGTCAGTCCAATGACCTTCCAGCATCAGGCTCAAACCCTTCAAACACGGGGAAAGCTTGCTTGAGGCAAGGAACCAGCGCTCATCTTCCCTTTGCTGATGCAAATCCCCTTCACCTTGAGAGCAGTCCCTGATCTTGGGCAGAGCTGGCCCTGAGAGGGCCGTGAGGAGCCCTTTGCTCTCAGGTTCTGTGTACCCTGGCCAGGCTGTCCCCACCACGGGACAGTGATCAGACACCACTGGCAGCACTGTGACCCTCTGAAGGGCAGGGCACCAGCGCCAGAGCTGCCAGCCCGAACTTCAGGAGCTCATCCTGGCTTTGAGCAAGTTGAAAACGACAGAGAGCAAAGCCCAGCAAAGCTGCACTCCAGCAGGGCTTGGCTTTTCCTTTCAGTTCATCTCACCGAGATGCAACCGGCACCAGGCTGACAGCAGCACAACCCAGAGAGCCTCTTTAGCTACATTACAATGACCCCGTGCATTTTTAATTGGGATCTGCCCTTTATTTGTGTTCTCTGACAGCCCGAGGGGGGCGTACAACCATGCTCATGAGGACAGGTGGGGATTCCAGAGCATCTTAAGCTCCGCAGGCACTACAGTGCCTTTCAGCTGGAGGAATTGTGCCCGATGCCCCCTGCAGCCAACAAGCACTGCGGAAAGGGTTTGCCTTGAACACACTGAGCCAAGACCCTGCTTCTGCAGAGAAAAAAAATAAATAAAATAAATAAAAATGGTCTGAATGGAAGCTGTAAAGTCAGGCAAAATTCAGTTGCTTTCCCAGCCCCATTTTATATTTAGACAAGAGATCACTAACCTCAACTGATTTAAATTTTCCCTTCTAATCTCCTCAGTATCTCTTTGCTGTTTATTGAGTAAGTCCCCTCCCTGGTCCTGTATTAGAAGCAGGGCTCACTTTCCAGGCTATCCATTCCATCACAGGACTGGGGAGAGAGGCCACGTGGGGGTTCAGGGTTTCCAGGTGAGCCTGTGGTGCCTGCTCTCACAGGAGAGCCTCAGCTCCAGAAGCAAAGCAACATTAACAGAAACTTCATTTAGGTGCTGGGATTTTAAGTAAAGCTCCCTAAACTCCCCAAGGCAGATTGTTTCCATCAAAGGAAGCCAGTGAGCATGACTGATAAGTTTGATTTTCAGTGGTGCTTAGGTTCTGCAGCTCTCATCAATTGCAGAGCAAGTCTTAGGAACTCAAGGCCACATTTTTTTAAAGGGTCAGTATTTCAAAATGTATTGCAGTCAACAAAAATTGGGAGTTACAGTTCTTTGAAAGGTAGGCTGGCCTTCAGCACTTCTCAGAAGTCACACTGTGAATTTTTTTCCTCCTTTTCTCCCTAATGTTTTGCCTTCTGGTTCAGAAAAGAAGACAGAACTCTGGAGCCCCTCATTTCAATACAGAAATTGAAAAGAGAAGATACAACCAAGTATGTCTTTGGAGAGAAACACAAGTAGTGCAGGGAGCATCCAAAAATGTACAAAACACAGGAAGAACATACAGCCTCTCTGGAGTGTCTTTGCTTCTGTTTCCCACAGGTCAGGGGAACTCACACCACCATTTTGAAACACAAATTTATCCCTTCTTCCAAGAATCAGTTTAGTTAGCAATGATCTCTGTATTAGTACTGCTAGAGGGATCTTACAATAAAGTTATCTTTCTGTTACTACTGCAGAAATTAAATAGCAAAGCTGCATTATCCACTGGGAGGGGTTTTGTGTATTTGTTTACAAAATGAGAATTACTTTTACATTTCTAATTAGGTAGCTCTTAACTAATATACAGAGAAATCAGCAGCATATGAAGCTTTGCTATCAGCACAATCTTATTAAAGGAGAGCTTAAGATTTTTAAAATAATAACAAATTAATCATGATAATGTGGTTTTAGATCATCAAATGCAGAAGTCAAGAGGAAGCTTTTTAAACGTTCTTTGAATCAACATATTTTCTCTGATGATGTCAGAGTCTTAACACAGGTTCAGTAAAAGAAAAGCTTCTTCAAATGCTTCTGGCATTATTCTATATATGAAAATCTGAGGTACAAAATTAAATTATGCATAGTCATTCTTTCACTGTTACACAGGGAAAATAACTGCTCCAGTATTCAGAAGCTTTCAGAAAGTCTTTAACCCTTTCTGAGCTGGCACAGCAGAGTAAATGCTTGCTGAGGTGTAACAGGTCAGAGACCCCACCAAGTCCAAGGCAACCTCAAGTGTTTTATCATCACTGTGATCCCCTGCAGAAGACATTTCCTCATACAGTTTTCCAATGCAGAGCACCACCACAGAATTCAACTCAGACATTATTAAATCAGCTGAATTAAACATAGGCATGGACTCTTGACCCTTTTTTCTGGTTTAGAGATGCAGCTTGAAGGACTGTTGTCAGCATGGAGGGACAAAAAAGTCAACAGGCCAAGGGACAGAATCAGTGATGCTTTTACAATAGCACTTGGGAACAGCAAGATCTAACTGTGCCATCAAAGACTATGGAAGAAAGCAGCCATAATTTACAGTCTCACCCAGAGACTTCATTAATCCTTCTTGACTTAGGGATCCTTTAATATCTGTAGGAGGCTGCCACACTTTATTTTCCCAGCTAGCAATGCAAACTACATGGACTTGAAGTCAAACTGTGAAAGCTGAAACCAAAGGCAGACTAGATGACTAAATACAGGACAAAAACCTGGAAATTAAGATAAAATTATTTTTCTGTGATTGCTGAAAGCATGAACCTGAGTTTCTCACATCTTATTAAAAATCCCTTGCTCCCACAGTGATTTCATTCTATTTAGTTCACATTTTAGAAGTCTGTTTTGCAGCCTCGGTCTCCAAGAGTTTTTTGAGGAATATATCTGGCTAAAAGCTGCTACTGGCCTTCCCTGGTTCTCCACAGCCACAGTGATGACAGCAGACAATGGATATTTCCAGTCTTATTCCTCATAACAATGCAAACTTAACAGTATTTTTGGTAGAGACATCATTCACGCACTCATGTTTGAGCAGAGTGAATTTGTTTGAAACAAAACCTTTTTTTTCTGAGCTATTTATGAGTATTCCCACTTTTGCCTTATATGGCCAGATGTACGCACTGCTGCCATTTTAGCAACGTCCAACCACAGTGCTCCAAAAACTAAAACACAAACATTCAGTACACAGCACTGGGTCCTTCCATCCCAACAAACTTCTTCTCCAAGAGGTGTCTCTAAATATACCTATCACATACGTACATTTACTGCTGCAAACTGAACAGGCCAGAACTGAGATGGCCACTAAGACATGGCCAGGCAATCCCATGTATTTTCCTGCAGAATGAAGTTCATTTGTGCATTCAGTCAGGCAAGAACTGTCTAATTCACAGTGGAAGAATTACCAAGCAATCTTGCCCCATAGTGTAGCTTTTAACCACTCAAATCACCACAAGTCCATTAAAAGTTAATCACAAATAATATCAGTAATATAGTTTTGCTTCTGAATTTTTTTTAAATAGCCCTGCCAGGAATTGCAGTATTTCTGCTCTTCTGTACAAAGTGATCCCAATGTCTGTAAGTAATCTTAATTAATGTTCTGAGACATTAATATTTTATCATTATCACTATGTTCAAAGACCACTTTAGGACAGGCTATAGCCCTCCAATTAGCATTACTAAAGTATTGCTCGTCCTTCATACAGCTGAAGCACTCAAGAGCTCCAGTCAAATACAGAGGAGAGACGATGCCAATTCATGGGAATTTAGTTTAAATGAGTCAACAATTCCAGCCTGAGAGATTATTTTATCCCCATATGTACTTGACAAAAGATAGCTGCCTACTGATACAGTCAAGCTCTGTTTTACAATTTCATTTAGGTTTCAAGTTGGAAAGGCAGTTTCACAGGCAATGCTCGGCTGGAGACCACCACAGCTTTGTTTCTTCATATCATAGCTAATTGGAAGGCTTCCAAGGATAATTGTTGTTGAGAAATGTATTGATTTGCTGCTGAGAATCTTAAAGATGTTTGAGGGATTGCAATCCCCCCAAAGGATCTGTCTTTGAAATAACAGTAGTTATGTATTACTTTTCTCTTGCAAACCACAAAACTGCAATTAAAATTCAGATTTTGTATTTGGAAACAATACTGTGGTATCCAAATGGATTAGCATTAGAGGGCTTTTCAAGTGGATGCACCAAAGGAATCTGCACAGCACGTCTGAATTCAGCCTGCACTAAACAATTTGTTGTGTGTTTAGTCAAACTACAGCCAAGGTGTCATTCTGGGGGAATTCCTGCTGCTACACCACTTGACATGCTACCATATTGTCATGCTTGACTTTTATTTTAATGAAGAGCCAGGTCCCTACAGAATGCAATGCAGCATAATTTTCATCATGGCACTACCTAGAAGAGGCAAAGATTCTTCCTGGGGATTTACTCTGACACATCTGTATTTTTCTCTCCACTTTATCCACTGCAATGCCTGAGGTGGAAGCAGGAGAGGGACCTGTCAGAGCCTTCCACTGATACCTTGGTTTCCTCCAGCTTGTGCTCTCACCTCAGCAACTTGTGGCACACTTCAAATGACCCCAACAGGAAAAAAATCAGCTTAAAAAGGGTTCACATTTACAGAATAAGCACACCCATCAGGTGCTCACTGCTTAAATGGCAGCTGCTGTCCAGAGGAGACCTTTCTGCTGCCACCTCACCAGGGCACAGAGTGGGGGTTCCCTGCAGCAAGTGCCAGCACAACTGGGCACCACAACAAGAATTGTTGTTATAGGCTAAATAAGCAGCTCTGCCACTTGATCCTGTGGGCTCTGAGGTAATTAGCTGCTAAATAACCAGAATCAATGGATGTTTTTGCAGAATCACGCTAAATAAGCAGAAGCTTGGCACCCAGAAGGGAGAAACAATCACATTGCTTTGCAGTCGTGTTTTCTAATTTCTAGTTTAATTCCACCAAACTCAGTAGCTTTATGGCAGGGAAAAAAAAACCCCACAGCCTAGGGTTACTTGTAAACCCTATCAAATTACCTTGAAATTTGAAAGCTAAAATGAGTACTGCTCTTCCTTTTTCAACATATTCAGTTAAAAGCCCTTCTTGCTTTCAGAACTGCATACAATGCAATTTTGAACAGTTTTTGGAATTCCACTGCAACCAAACTCCTGAAATTCTCCTGGAAATCACGTCACCGTGGATTCCTGTCCTTGTAAACCCCACTTCTCCATTCAAGCCAAATCTATAATCTAGTAAATATTTTCAGATTTTTTTTCCAAAGCCTGACTCTTCTACATACGTCCTTGCAAAAATCCTTCCTGTTTCTCCCTGTATCACATCTATCCCATGCTCCCATCTCTCCATACACCTCTAAGTTGCATTCTTACTCATAGCCTTAAATAGCCTGCTTATCTTCAAATGACCTTGGAAACGCTGAATCCAATTGGCCCAGTAAGTATAGTCCATTGTTTCTTCAAAGTTTTCAGGTTCAAATATTTGAGTTCCACAAAATAATCTGTTTCATTACAGTCTGCTCCCTTCAGTGCAGGCTGTGGAAACCATGCATGCTACCAAGGATTTAACCTAAGCCTAAAGCAGGATTTCAAATGAATAGTACTCTATCTCAGGGAGGAGCAACATCATTCAAAACAGTTGCATGCAACTATTAAATTATTCTTTACAAATTATATGTGTTCCTGAGTTACCTGGTCCAGCCAGTATTGGTAAAATATACTCAAAAAAACCAAAAATGAACCCCAAAAGATCTACCAAAGTGGCTCTGTACCTTACACACACAGAGCGATGCAGACTAATCAAGCTGAGGTTGGGCAATTCTTTTCAACACCAGCACATACTCTAATAACAGACATCCAATCTATGAGAAATGAGAAACAGAGCAAAGCAGCAGCATAAATTACATTGACTGAAAATGCAACAAAGTGCTTGCAGAGCATCAACAAGGGAAACATTAAATTCTTTCATCAGAAAGAATTTTTCATAGTTCATGACAATGACATGCAAGCATTGATAGAAAAAGCACCTCTGAACAAAATGTAACTACACAGGAAACCAACCTCAGACTCTTTGGGAAAGAATGGTTGCCCAAGGAAGCCCATTTCTCCCCCAGCCCAGTCTTAACGGTCAAAGCCTCAAACACAAAAGTCAATATGCTTAGAAATTTGCAGGTGGGGTGAGAAAAGTGTCTCACTGCTCACAGTCAAGTGCACTAATTTTAAGATGGGCTCAGACCCTGCTCTGGCAAAAAAGAGACTGCCCAGAGTAGGGATGGAGCAGTTCTCCATTCAAGGGGCACACGGGGTGAGGAGCAGAGGGAAAGCCCACCATTTGAAAATGAAGCCATGCTTATTATCACCTCTGAGTCAGCCCCACAGCAGGGCTGTCCCCTCCCCAGGGCTGTGCAGCCCCAGTGGCACAGGCAGTTTGTCTGGGAGGAGGCCACAGTGCCCCTGCCCACCCCCAGCAGTGCCAGAGCCTCCTCCAGGCCCTGCATTTACCATCTTCCCAGATGGGTAATTCCTTATTTGTTATCCATTAACATTTGTAGAAGGGACTCAACTTAAGAAGTCTTACTTTGAATTAACTGTTAACAACCTGCATACAGAAAGAACAGAGAGTAAAAAAATCTATATACATTCCAAATAAAAACTGGGCTCTGGATACATCTCCCCCTCTAGGCAATTATATGGGTAAATCAGCTACTGAAGAAATGAAGCAGTTATGCTAAGTCTATTATTGCAATAGAATTTTTCCAGAAACAGTAAATTACTCTGAGTATTTATCATAATCTGTTATCTGCAGGAAAAAAAAAAAGTGAAAACTAAATAAATTTATGGAAATGCATTTGCCTAATAATATTTACCAAATGACACCATTCCCTCTGCTGCTTGTAGCAAACTCAGTCACAGAGGCTAAGGACAGGTTTGCCTTATTAACACAGCTCTCTGCCTGTGTATTTTAAGTACCTCAGAGCACAGTACCATCTGTGTGTATTCTACTAATGAGCTACTTCTTAGACTGTGGAAGGCTGGCCAGCCAGCCAACACCAATTACTCAGATGGAAACTGCCTAATTTTTAGGCAATTAATGAGCTCCTCTCTCACTTTACATAGATGCTTCCTCTGGTTAATTCTCCTGGCATATTACAGCATATCCTACTCTAAAGAAAGTTTCTCAAACAAGAAAAGAGAGGAACATGGAACATGACCCAGCCCAGTCCAGCTCCCTAGAGCAGAGCCCAAACCCAATGTCCAAATACCCAAATGTGTGGGACAGAAGCTGGAGAAGAACCTGCTGAGACCACCCCAAGCAGGGGCTGCACCCCAGTGCAGCTGAGCCAGGGAACAGGACCTGAAAAGGAGACAGCTCAGCCACCTCCCTTCCCATAAAGTGCTTGGGGCACCAAAATACCTCTAATAGCATCTCAAAGACAGACTGCAAGAGCCAGTCCCATGCTTACACAGGAACAGTGATGGTTTAATCTTCTCTCACCTCCTAGCCAGCTGGAAACACCTGACACTGTGTCACCAAATGCTGCACAGTTGTGGAGCTCCCACAAAGAGTGAAGACCTGACCACTCTGACTGCTCCCATCCCTGCCCTTATCTGTTTAATGTGATTTTGAAAGATGGGTCTCAAGGCGCTTTTAGATTATGCAAAAATAGAATTCCCTCTTCTGCCATTAAGAAAATATTTCTTAATAATCTATACAAAGTTTAAGGAGATCAAAATTACCTTTTACAGCTCCCTGTTGGAAAGCACCGTAGTAAAGCATGGAAGGAGCATTAAATTATCAAAGTAACTACACTGATCATGCACAACTTTCATCTGCAGAATAAAACTATTAATGGAGATCTGATTTTTATAAGTATATTACATGATACCATTCTGAAAGGGCAACCCTATGTGCAGGAAAGGATGCATTTGTGTTGCATAAACCTGCAAAACCTGCCAATTGCAGCTGTGAAAAACTACAGAGGACAGCTTTACCCAGCAGCCCCCAGCAAAACCAAACCACTTCCCTTTCTTGAGGATGACCATATCTACCCACCAATGAGAGACTTCATGGAACATTTCAACTGTGTGTGACATTACCAAGCCATTCTACAATCACATTGTGGAATTTGTATTATCTAAGTTCTCACGAACAAGTTACCCAGCATTTTACTTCTGGGAAAAAAAAAGGAGGATATTTTTCCAAAAGACAACTAATTACTACAGCTCATCAGGAGTATCCCTTACTACAACATGAAGCAAGTTGGTGACACATTCTGCAAGTGACTTCACACAACAGCATTCTGAATAACCAACTGTTCACATGGGATCTGTGTCCTTCAGAGAAAACCATCAATTGCAGCTCTTCATGAAGGACAGCAAATGGAACAGTTCATCTGTAGTCACTTCTAAAATGGGATTTAATAATGAACCTTTCTTCCTCAATAGAGCTGTCTCCCTGTGTAAAGTCCACCACAGTTGCAGCCAGGCATCCCAGGTCATTGGATTTAGGTTTTATCTCTCATGCAGTAAGTCAGAAGTATGTTGCACAGTTGAAACAAAACACTTTGCAATAAACACTGAGTGGTAAAGAGCAAATTTAATCGTCCAATGCAGATGAAAAAATCATAATGCTGTAAATAATATGATGTAAAGTCACAGAAAATAGGAATTATGTTGACCTATATCAGAAGTCAGCCAAAAAGCTTCAGCTTTCAATCTGCTCCAATAAAGCTGAAATGCTCCACTCCTAAATGCATTTCCACTGTAGTCCCCCATTTCCCTAAAATTACAGATGTCATTTTGAATGGAAATACTATATCCAATGTGTCATCAGTGATACACATCCTAATTTCCTTCCTTATGTCTAAGCCCACACCATTATTCACACCTCTCTGCCTTTATATAATAGGGCAAGATTTTCAAGGTCACAACAAAAACAAATAATACATTTAAGAGCTCCAATTTTTAATAATTACTTTCTTGGCTTAAGTTTCAAACTTTGTTTTCTAAACCATAAGTACCAGAACAAGCAAGTGTTTTAGAAACACCTGAAAGTTAGTTAATTTTCTCAGCAAAACACGCTCTGCAATAGGAGCCTGGAACAAGGGAAGAAGAGGCAGATGCTGAAGGAGGCTTTTTACCAGGGGGGACTTGCAGAGAGCAGAGCTGATGGCCACAGATCCACTCCCAGCATGGAGCCAAGGAAGCCTGCAGGATCACCTGGCTCCCCTGAAGTGCTCCCACTCTGTTTTCATACCTCCTCTGCAGTAAACCTGAGGGATTTGACACAGGAAAATGCTTCAGGGAATCCCACAAAGAGTGGAGGAGACCTGATCACTCTGTGTTCATCTTCCAGCTTCTTCTTGTGACACCCACCTGAGGGATGCCAACGTGCTGCTGCTCAGCTCCAGGGGCACAGAGCCTGGGAATAACCCTGCCTTTAAGTCACATTCCAGCACTTTCCCATTGATTATTAAATGTAACAGTCTCAGGGAATTTATTGTTCAAAATGAAATTGTGTCACTGGAAAAGAAATTCTGATGAGCTCTATTCTGTAGAATGTGATTGTATTTCTGCATTTTATTAATAACTCAAGGACATCAGTGATTGTATCTCACATTACACCTCTCCTTCCAAGCCCACCCATACATATATTTTTCTGAACATGTTAGACAGCATAAGGGTGCATGAAGTGGCTCTGCACATTGATCCAAATAAGGATCACAGAGCGCATCAAGAGTGCCACTGAAACAAAACCATAATGCTTAAATTCAATTCTCCCTGTCTTGTGAAAAATCTGATCTGCTATATTAACATCAGTCTTCACAAACAATGAGTCAATTCTATCTTCAACATACCAGAAAAGTAAATCTCAAATATTAAAAAATAAATAAAATCTTTAAAAAATCTGTGAAACAACTTTGCCCTCAAATTTCATGTGTATTTGTACAGTATGATGAAAGGACCTTCATTTCTTTAAATAAACATGAACATCTGGTTAGACTATACACTGAGGTGTCCTTGGACAAAGGTGTTTTAGGCTACTCACTCATCTGAGGACAGAACTGCAGTTCCTGGTACTGCTGAAAATCTAAGGGCAGCACAGATGGAGCCCAGAGTGGCTGGAGTGCAGCTGAGCCTGCAGAGTCCCAGCAGCTCAGGAGCAGCACATGTTCTTTAGGTCACAGCAGCAAACATACACAGAGGCCTCTATAAACCTGGTAGCCAAGAGATGCGACTGGCACCTCCTGGGCTTGAGGTTCCTCAGGTATTCCATGTGCCATTTTACAATGTTAAGTGGTTCTTCCTCTTCTTGTGCCCCACTCCTCACTGGAAGGACAGCCAATAGCATACACAACAGACTTGTAATGTTCAAAGGCAAAAGCTCTAAGCCTAAAACTAGTGCACAAAACCTGGTATAACCAAATATCTCTCCTTCTTTTCCTCTTCCATTTCTAGCTGACACATGTTTCTATCTTCTACTGAAAAATAACAGAAATTAAAGAAGCTTTTCTCTATCCCATGTATCCAAGGACATAGAAGCACATTTTATGCACATGCTTATTTAGCCTCAATTTTTTTTTAGAAGACAAGACTGCTTTCCTTGTCCTTGCCCAAGGCATTAGTAACACAACAAAACAGAGGGAAACATTTAATTTACGTGTTGTTCCCTGCATCACTTTCAGTGTGCTGGGCAACCTTAATACAGTTTTCTCTCTTGCTGATTTTATGCTATCTGTAAAATGGGAATAATTATGAAGCAATTATTAGAGACAAAAAGCACTCACATGAAATACCATGATAGCAGATGTTTACTGAAAACATCAAACAGTCCCATGAAACTTTAAAAAATGCTGCTCAGGCAAAAAAGTACAACTAGAACATGGAAAGTCAAAAAAATAATACTACCATCATGCTTCAAGCCCTAACAAACATTTGAACTGTGCACATGGTTACTGGAGGTCTAAACACCAGCACATGCAAGAGTGACACCCAAAATACTGTACTTTAAAACATAAGAAATTAATTTGGGATCATCACATTTTCCCTTTGTGATTTACTTCAGCTTGAAACAATTTAACTGTGTTCATTTATTTTATTTAAATACAAAAGGCTTCTCTTTTGGGAAAGAATCTTGCTTTAATATTTAAGTAACAGCTCAATATTTTAATTGCTTAAATTATATATGAACTCATTTTAAATGTGTGCAATAGCTAAAATTTTGAATGCTTAACTAAGTTCAAAATTTAAACCTTGTCAAGTTGAGGTCACTAAAAAATCCCAAACTTCTAGCAGACTGTTTATTTCCCTTCTTGTTCCTCTGTGTACATGTCCCTTCCTCCCCACCTGCACACAGACACTATAAATGCTGCCAGCTGTCTTCCAGACAGGTCTGTCCAGCTGCAATGCCATTTTCTGTCTAGAGGAGAAGAAACTAAGGCTGAGACCCCTGTAATGAGGTGCAACCAGAGTTTCAGAGCTGACTTGCTGGTAGCCCCCCGAGACCTGACCGAGCACAGGAGCCTGGCTCCCTGCTTCCCTCTGATCCAAACAGGACAGATGGAGAGCAGCCATGAACCCGTGAGCAGACACAGCTGATGCAGGAGAGGCTGCACTTTCCTGCACTGATGACAGCTTAGAACAGCAGTGATTCTGACTTTGTTTGCTGGAGCTGTGAATAACTTAACATCTTCTGGGAAAAGCAGGAGATCAGCATGCACTGATGAGCGCTGCCAAGCTCCCGTCTCCTCTGCCTGCACAGTATTTGCAGGCAGCAAAAGTCAAAAGCCTCTTTTGCATCGCTCGTATCTCAGACACGAGAGGGCTCATGGCCATGAATTTTACATCAGGGTCAGAAGTCAGCTCTTCAGGCAGAAGCAACTGCAAACTAAAGCAAATGGCAAGTGTGAGCATGCATCCAGCAGCTCCTCTGGCCCACACCCGCAGGAGCAGTGGACTTCAGAGTTAGGCTCATCTAGAATATCCCACTGCAGGCGCAAATCCAGGAGTTATCTCTGAAGTACAATCACCTCCACTTCTGTGCGTGCCAGTTTCTGTGGCCAAAGTGGCCAGGCAACACAGGAAGATTGATTTCACAGAAGGGAGCAGACAGAAATCATTGGCACAAGCAGTGACAACTGCAGGAAAGTGAAGGTCTCTGAAACATCTATAGCAGATCAGAGTAAGTCACCTGCATGACATTTAAAAGGTACAAAATACCAAGACAACAGGTTTTAAATTAACGTGTTAAAAGGCACAACAATATCAATGAGAATTTAAGCCAATTTGGCTATGTCCATACACGGCAAGGCCCAGTGCCAAGTCAAGCCTTCTCTCTCCCAAGCCAATGGTGATAAAGTCAGATGCAGGTGGAGGGTGACAAGGTGGGTGGAGGATCAGAGATACACTTGCTCCTATGGCATGAATGCCTTTTGGCTGCCCCCAAGGTAAAAAGGAGGAGAAGGAAAGCTGGAATCCCACAGACAGAGGAGAGGAGAAGACATGACTGTAGCTGGGAGACATACCCACGCTGTGGGACATAAGAAATCCTGTTGAATTCAGTTCAGCCTTGCTCACCAAAAGCACTCTGGGGAGGGTTCAGCTAACAGTGAGGTGAAAGGTGGGTTCTATAACAGAGGACAGGCTGTACAGCTGGGCTGTGGTCACGTGAGCAGGGACACCGTGGTGGCAGCCAGCCAGTGCCTGCTTGGTTTGGTTCAGTTTAGAACATAAAAAGGCCTGGTTTATTGCAGTAAACTATTTTCTTCAGAGCAAGCAAGAAGGAGGTCCATGTGTCTTTGCTCCCCGTTGCTGCACCATGCCAAACCTGAGCCAACTAAGCTCAGGTGTTAACCTGCAGAAAGGCTCCTAAATGCCCTGCAGCCTCACAGAAACCTTGGGGATGTCTGCCCCTTCTCCTCCACAGGAGGCTGGCATGCCCTCCAGAGCTCTAGCATGCTCAGACAGGTATTTCAGCTCAGCAAATAATATAGCAAAAATAAATGTCACCATAAATTATTCACTAATGGAATTATGTCTAGTAAGTCAAACAGAATCTATAATCTGAAAAATCTTTTGCTTTAAAAATGCAATGATTTTAAATCGGTATTATATTCCCTGCTGTGATTATTCAAAGCACTGTATATACAAAGGCTTTGGGAAAAGTCACTTAATCCGATTAAAAGGAAATCACCTACCAGCTGGGAACCTAGCAACTCCCACACCTTCAATTCATTTGTATAACCTCCACCTGTAAAATACCCTTCCTAGGATATTGCTAAATCTGCAGTCCCCACATTTGCTGTTTGCTCAGTTTTACTTCTTAAAGCAGGCAAAAAGGATGACCTGCAGTTTTCAAAAATGCTTCTTAATATTAAGAAATGCCTGTGAAACTTAAGTCAACATTGCACTCACACAGATGCTTGAGGCAAACTATTCTGTTCCCACCACAAACAGCAATCTTTACTCTGTAGACATGACAGATTTCTTCTGGAGCATTGGGAAGTTGCTGCCTCCAAAGAAGAATCTGATGAGCATAATTAAATTAGCTCACCCATTTAAATTATTTTGGCTTCACATCTCAAGTGAGAAGCAGCCAAATTTGTCTTGCTACAAGTTTCTCTGTCATTTTTGTGGTGTTGCAGGGTACTCTAAATCTATTTGTAGTCTTCATATGCATCCCTGCTTCTCTTTTCCAAATGGGAAATATGGGCTCCTAAATCTGTAACAAAGGGCAAGTAAAGGACATGAGAAAAATATTTCAATTCTGTTTTTCTATTCACTTCCATGAGGATTATTTCTTCAGCAAACTACAGTTCTATGCTTGCAGCTGGAGCACCATTTCATCACCGTCTGTTTAACATCTTAGACCTTCCACTCCTGACCTCTTTTTAATGACTCTTGCCCGTCCAGCCTCTGTTACTCCCTGCACTTGCTGTCTGGAGCTCTCATCCTCAACTTTCTCCCCTTGGGTTCCCATTCCTTAACTTTGAAGGAGAATTTCTGCACCAGCCTCTGAAGATGTTTTCCTAGCCAAACCTTTCCTCTCTTTAAGGCAACTCCAGTTTCACCTTTAAAGCCCTTCTGGACATTCTGACCCACTCTTGACTGCCTTGGTTGAGTGATACCTTTCTATTACCTGACAACAACACCTCACCTTCTCCTTGCTCCTCTTCAAGTCTCTCCCTTTAGAGCCTCTCTACCCCTTAAACAAGGTACATTCCATTATGTGATATTACACACATGCCAGTCAGCTCCATAATTGCTCTTGTACTTGACACTAATCACAATTCTGGCCGTTCATGCAATAATTCTATGCATTGCTTAGAAAAAATGCCAGTCTACATAAGTCAGCAAAGACACCAATTTTGCTGGTTTATTGTTCTAGTAGCCCAAATCTGTCTTTTTCATCAGTGTCAGCACCTTCCATGCACTGCTTCACACTGTTCTACATAACTGTCTGTACAATTTCTCTTCCCCTTTTGAGGATGCTCACCAGGAACAGACATCCCCACACCAACAGCCAGCAAGACCCAAGACTACAATGCCCATCCAGACACTGCTGCAGAGATCCTGTCCCCAGAGCATCCTTTGGGCCCTTCATCCTCTCTCCCAGCTCAGCTCTAATCGACAGATAAAACATTATTCCTGCTTCCAGTTTACACTGCAATGCAGCTGCGCACAAACAATGATTACATTCATTTCCCTTTCTATTCTCCTTCATCAAGACATCAGTGTAAAAAAAAAAAAAAGCCCAAAAAACAAAACTCTGAACTCCAGCACCAGCCTGTTAGAGCTACTGTCACCCTACGGAAAATATGCTGACATTGTTTCTTTGTGCATTTGCCTGTCTGCATCCACCCACTGTCCCTGATCTTCCACTAAAACTATACCAACAGTTAAAGTTCAGGAGTGGCTGGAACATCTCTCTTCACAACATATAACATTTCGTGAAGCTCCAAGCAATCAAACAGTCCTTCAAATGTAAAGACCTTTCAGAAAAGGAATCAAATTATTGGTTTTACTCCAAGTGCTGATATCAAAGGAACAGAAAATTATTTCACACATAGTAGAAAAAGCAAAACAAACAAAAAAAAAAAAAAAAAATCTATAGTTTGGTCCATGCAGCAACCAGAATGAGTACTGAAGGTGAAAGCCAACTACATGATTATGGGCTTGCAAAGAAACTATAATTTTACTTTATGTGCAATTTTTCCTCTTCGTCTTATTCTCAACACATACTGCCACAATCGAATGAAATGAAAAAGAACCACCTATTCACTAGTGGGTTATATTTAGCAAGAGGCAGTCTAACATATTAAAGCATTTTTCCCACCAGTACTGAACTTAAATTGACACTGTCAACAGCTGCTATAACCACGAGAGCCAAAGTTCTGCAGAGTCAAAGAAAGCAGATTTTAAAAATGTAAATCTAATTAAAGGTAAACTACCAGCTGAACAATGCTACGGCCACCAGCATGTCACTTCTACAGTTGTGTGCTCCTGGCAAAGGAATTGCACAGACCCTTGCTTGCAGCCAGGTGCTGTTGGCTGGCATCAGTGAACAGAAGCTGTTCAGGCACACTGATTGTGGATCTCACAGAGGGTTTCCATCCAGGCCACTGACAGCAGTTTTGAAGAACAGGAACACCATCACCCTTAGCAGAGTTTAGACCAAGACTGCACTGTAGCCAAACCCCAATATCCCTGACTGCTCTCACAGCACAAACTGGGCTCTGGGCACAATAACCATAACAAAAGGCTGGTTCCGTTTAGCAACCTCCATTTACACTTTCCATCCTAGCAGAAAGAACTCAACCCAGCACCTGGCAGTTCCCAGAGTAACACTTCCCAGCCTGGGATGTGACTTGTAATTCTTTTTAATAGACAGCCCAAAAATTTTCTCCTCTGTTCTCAAGAAACGCAGAAATTAAACTTAACACAAGCCACAGCAACTGAAGCCAGTAATTTCTGTTTGTACCTGGAGTGCTGAAAAGACTGAAGACCTTGAGGACAGCAGGATCAGTGGAAGCCCTCACACATATAAGCATAGCACACAAACAGTGTGGAAAAACAACATGCCATCAAAAGTTTCAAAGTGCAGCATTTACCCTTACACCCAGCCCAGGCTGCAGCAGGCTGACACCCCTGTGTAGCACAGCACTGCTTGTCTGCCCAGTGTCTCCCAAACTCACAGCTTACTTTGTTGTCATCTCATTGCAAAGCTCCCATACCTTCTTGGCGATTTCTCATGGGCATCTCCTTGCAGCTCTGACTCCTCCTTCCTCACAGCACAGCCAACAAACTCCAACTCCCTCCACACCCAGCTAACCCCCTCTTTTATAGCACTCATCCTCACTGGACACAGCTGTGGCCTGTTAAGGGCAGGCCTGTTGCTAATCTTTGCTGATTAGTACAGCTGCAACTCCTCAGGGCTGAAATTACCTTCTGCACTATCTTTATTTTCTTACATTCTATCCCCCCACATTACTTGGGAAATACAAACAGTCTCATGAAGTCACTTCTTCGAAAGGGCAAAGCTGCATGGAGTGGACATCACTTCAGGCTCAAGTACAGATAACCATTATCCAGAGAAGCTGTCTACCCTGGAAGGAGAGATTCTAATGCCTCTTTGAAGAGTTCTGTTACTACTATAAGGTTTCAAAAGCAGATAAAAACATGAACCAACTCCTACTCTCTTTCACTGACAGAATAATCAGAAATTATCTACTCAGGAGAGTTCTTCCAAGTAAACCCTATATATGATCACATATCAGGCCAGCGTAACATTTTCAAAGATGACCTTTCAACATACAAAAAATCATCCAGACCTAAAACTTACCACAGACCACATCCACAATTAATAAAATTCCTTAACATGAGTAAAACACTGGATGTTAGAAGAATGCCACCATGCCAAAGTTATTATCATCTTTGTAATATCTCTGGTTGAAGTTTCAACCCAATCAATATTGTCTTTTTTTTAGTTCTTTAACAAAAGAAAACATAAGGATACATTCAAACAGCTTTCAGTTACTAAGCAAACCAAAGCAGTTAAGACTTTTGTTTTTTGGCAAAACAGAACAAGTACTACATATGCAAAACAAAATGCAGCCATCTAAAATGCTTGATTGCATGAGCATGAGGTCCAGATCTAAAAGAAAAAATAATTTTCTGTGACTTACCAGAATTTCTCTTTGACACGAGCTTCAAATTCATGCTGACTACAGTACAGATCACAAGAACCAAGAAAACAAGAGGCTTCATCTTTCACTTTCTGTGGCAGCTGAAATGCAAACATAGTACAAAGTCTGAATCACAGCTTTTCACTACAACAAAGCAGCAGCTACAGTTAAACATTTCTCAAAGAACCACAACAGGACAATGGCTTAATGTAACAACTTCTCAGTTTACGTTTAGGCAGGAGGAGGAAAACATAAAAGTTCAAATAACCGTGTATGAACGATTTACCTCTTACTATCACACAGAAGGGTTGGGTTTTTTTAAATGACACCTCAGAAATATCATTTTGCTCTCAAAGAAAAAAATCACAAGATGTAACAGTTTATTTGAAGTAGTATGGGTCTAATCTGGCAGATTTTTGTGTGTTACTTATTTATTTTGTATGTTATTTTTGTGTGTTATGGGAAAAGTCTGATGGTTGTAATTAGCTTCGTCTCATACAAACAGGCCACACACTTTAAAAAAAAAAAATCATATCATTCAGGAAAAGAATAGTTCATACAATCTCTCTTAGCAACCTTATTTCCCACTGGTGGCGCTGTAAAAATTCCTACAATGCCTACAATTAATGCTGTTCCAGAAATTTCTCCTATAAAATGAGGTAAAGAAAGGTGAACAAAATTCAGAAATCAATGAATGTAGGTCTCAGGAGTCTCACCTGTGAAGTTTACTACTTACTTTATGTTATGTACATTAAGAAAGAAAAGGGGAAAAACTAGTTTAGAATTTTATTTTTAATTTTATATAATTACTGGAACCAATTCTGTTTTTATTTACAAGTACCAGACCATTAGAGAAAAGATAGAAAAAGCAAACTGAGGCTCCTTCTCTGCACTTAAAAACAGGTAGAACAAATCTGAATTCATCTAAGACCATCTCTCTCAAAGAGAGATGCTTAATTATAAGCTAGAGTGCTAAAATCTATGCTTAGCTTGAAGTCTTTAAGTGGCCTGATACATTTAAACTCCAGGAATTCATCTCTGTATAAGATAGAGAGTTTAGATCAGAACCCTTATTATCAGATAAAGCTGGCAGCCATCTAAATCACTGTGAAGTTATTATTTGTACCAAAAGATTCAGCACACATTTTACAGCAATTTCAATTAAACAGAAATGCACAAAACTATCAGCATTAGCAGTCAAAACTGAGGCCAGTGAACAGAATCCTCCCATAAATGCTGTAACCTCTGCCCACCCAGCTCACTCAAAGGTCCCAAATCCCCAACTCCAGAAGGAGCCCAGACCCCTCCAGCACTGAGCATTTACCCAACACAACAAAGCAGCAAGAGGTTGCAATGTCCTGCTGTTCACCGACGCTTATTCAGTTTAATTTGAGTTTATTGCATCAAATATTCTTCCCTTGTAATTTTATTACTGGCCTATCGTTGTGTGAAGAAAATGTAAGTAACCCTGTGTAATCTTTTACACTACAGGAATTGTGCTGCTATTCAATTATTTCAAAATTACCACTTTAAACTGAAGTTCTCTTCCTCTCACCTTACTCTACTACAATCTATAAACAGGCAGTAGATTTTTTTTTTTTCCCTCTCTGAATTCTATGGCACTTTATGCCTATTGATTCCTCATAGTAACAATGCTAAGGCATTTTCAAGAAAAAATACACACTGAAGGCTGTCTGACAGTGGTTAATGACAGAATTAGCATTCACTCTTCCTTGACCTCTCCTTGGAGTAACGCAATCCTGAAACCAGTAAGGCCATCTTGACAAGAGAGCTTAAAAAAAGGTAATTGAACTAAATCTTTTGACAGATAATTGTAATGATGATGTTATGCTAGAATGATTTTCAAGTATAGCTTTACAAATTAGTTTCTCCACTTTTCCCCCCTCCGTAATTACAGCTGAAATATGGAATTCCTAGGTCCTTTTTCATGTGGGTCTGTACATCCCCACCCCAAACAAGCTAGGCTGCATTAAATATATTTAAAATTTCAAAGCGAGTTCTGCCAACCAATATTAATGCTAGGCAGAGCAGAAAATTCTTGGTTCTGTCAGCACTGATAGGAGTTGTACTTTTTGAAGCCCTATCCTCACCAAGGCAGTCAGTCTCTGTACCTCCACAAATCAGGAAAATAGAGCAGCAAAAGGGCAAGAAACCACAGCACCACCCAGTCATTCATAATCAAGCCCAAAGTCTCAGCTTGTCACATCTGACACAACTCAACTGAGGCTGGCATGAAAATACACATCAGAGTTTGAGGTGTCACCTCCACCACGGCACAGATTCCAGCAGCAGTGGGATCAGTCCCAGTGACCAGTGGGTCAGCTGTGTCTGTCCTGGGACAGCAGCCAGCCACAGACAGCCTGGCTGCTCAAACTGCCCTATCCAAGGTGACTGCTTTTATACATTCAGGTTTAAAAAGAACACAAGATACAAAATAAGCTGTATTTCCCCCAGAAGAATGTCCAGCAGCCTAAAGAAGAAAGGTCGTATTAGTTCAAGACTAAGTTTCTAAATTTGCTCAGGAGATTTCTGGAGCTGCATGTGCCAAGACTCGCCCAACAGGGCTGATCTCAACTCCCTCCTCAGGGCCACTCACTCACCTGTCAGGCAGTGGGATGGACCACAGACCCCAGCCAGCCCTGTGCCAGGCTCCTGGGAATAAATGTGGAGTGGATGCCTATGGTCGGATGAAGAACACGAACAAAACACAAGAATAAACCAGCCAGAGTTCAATGCCATTTCCCTGCAAGCAGGGGCTGATTTTTCCATTTGACAGAACTTTCCCCTCACAGGCACTGAGCAGCATTTACCTGAGGAGCCACTTACTCTGATGCTGCAAACTCCAAGCAGGTGTGAGTAGGGGCTCACAGCTGTAACAGGAAGGTTACAGCTCTACTGGATACACCTCATAACAGAGGAACCAAGTTCTTGCCTTTCCCAGAAGATTGAAGACATCTTACTCAATAAGGACACAGAAATACCAATTACAGCCAACTTGCCTAAAATCACTGTGAGGAGAGAAGAGACACACAGAATGAAGTACTTGTTGACAGAGGTGAAAAAGTCAGTAGTCCAAGCCTTGCTGTGACCAGCCAGGTTGTATTTGAATCCAGGTAAGTAAAGGGAGGTTGCTGCTATCAGAGAGAGAAATGTAGGAAAAGCAAGGTGGGACAACTTAATTCTTCATCACTGCACTGCCAATAAGGCCTCTCCTTCCCTCTTTACCCCATTTGTGCTACAGACCTGACTTCAGGCAGCTGTCACAGTGCCCTGTAGGCACACAAAACTATAAGGGGACCAGGCTGCAATGCAGCACAAATTTTGTTCTTCTAACAAAAACCACCCTGACTCCCATATCCTGCCAAACACACTTCATCTCTTTTGAAAAACTTATTTCTTCCACCCAAATCCTCAGGAAACAGAGCTTGGGAAATTGTTGTGTTCCCATTTCCTTCATGTACTGCCTGCTGTCTTTCCAGCACCCCTTCAGCTCATATGGCTTCTGGGACTCAAAGGAACTTCAAGGGACAAGGTTAGAAGGAGACTCTTAGAAACGAGAAGAAAATCAGAGCATTCATATTTTGCACAAAACCCAGCACTGAGATTGCCAAGTTCACGCTTTAAATATAATTTAGCTTTGCTCTAATTTGTACCACAAGCTTTGTTCATGCAGTGCTCCTTTCTGAAAGAAAACAAGGAAGGAAAAGCAGTGCCTGTGCACTCAGGCACACGTCTGTGCACAGCCTGAGATTTGCTGACACACCACGAGGCTCTGTAGGTTCTGGTTTCTCCACAGAAGCTGTGATGCAGAAGGCACTCATTAAAAACAGCGACCCACCTCTTTAGTGATTTCCAATTGTCAGGTTTTGTTGCTCAGATATCTCACAAAAATAAATTACCGTTTTCACCCCACACACAAAGGATGAAATGGCAACAGTAATTCTTTCATTGTTTTTACAGTAGGCTAGATGGCGAGTCCTGTTCATTTATTTTCAAATCATTTCCTCAGCCCACTTTTTAAGGCTTTAAATTTTAATATGAACTCACTCTCAGGTCTTCTCTTTTGCCAACATACCACATTGAGCTCTTCATTACTAGAAGATTTTCAGTCTATATAATATCTTGGTTAGAAGCAACCCACAATGGGCACCAGTTCCTTTTTATTGATACCTCAAACATAAAGAAAAAATACTCAAGATCAGAGATAAAATTCTCAAGATCAGGGATGCATTCTAGCTCAAATAATGTCTCTTCAGCTCTACTTGATATGGGTCATGCAGTGTTCTTCGCTCTGCTGCTCAATGAGCATCAAAGAGTATTTCATTTTGCCTAATTCATTGTGCATCTTCACCATCATAACCAGCCACTTAAGTTGTCTAAATACACAAGGAGCATTAATTCTACAAGGCAGTGTGCATTCAGCATTTGTCTTGCAGGATTTAATTCTCCACTGGACCTCTCAGGTCCTTAACTAAACTCACATCTGCCTAATTCTCCTTGTTCAGGTGAAACTTAAAGAGAAATTTTAAAATGAGGAGTCTGAGGGTGATTTTATGATGATAGTTTATTCCCTAATCATCTGCTTCATGCCCAGAAATGGCAGCTGTATCTTACAGATGAAGCAGGCAGTGGGGCTGGAACCTGGGAGCTCTGGGGCTCTGCTCAAACTCTCGATCCAGTGCTCCAGACAGCGTGGCCCAGGGACCCTACATTATTCCTTTTGTCAGATTAGCTTTTATGAGACTGAGACCAGAATGTTTTTTTCCTTTCCCTTACTCCAGCCTGGAGGCTGTACTGGGAATCCTTTCAGCGACTTTTCAGTTTGCCTGGGTTTTTTTCCCCTTGAACTGTTTTGGGCTTGGCTTGTTTTTCTTTTCGGCCCATGAGGGATCCACTGGGACCACCCAGAACCTGAGACCTCAGAGGAGCTGAACCAACACAAGAAAGGACAAAAATCCACCAACTTTGGCTGCTCTGAGGAGGAGACCCATGCCAGAAATCCAGCAGGTTCCCAGCTCCTGTGAGCCCTTTTCTCCTCCCTTCCCAGAGACAAAGAAGGGCAGCCTCCATCTTTGCCTCTCAGCCACATGGAGAGGTGGGGCTGAGATTGAAGGTTCCATTTTTTTTTTTCCTGTGCTTTGCAGGTATGTTGCTTTGTTTATAAACAGTTTTAGTTTTTTTCACTTTCACCCCATGGTATCCATTTCTCTCACTGGCAGAAGAAAGAGCTTCAATAACTCCCCTTTCTCTTTAGAGGAGATGCTCATTCCAGAGCGCTTTCTCCTAAAATTTGTCTCTAACACTGAGACATGAGGGAAACATGCTATGCCTGCTCAACACAGTGTTTGTGTTACACAAACTGGAAATAAACAGCAACAAAAAGACAACATCTAAACTGTCTGGGATTATTACTGGCTCAGCAGTTTATCACCCGCATGACAGTAATACAACAAGGAAAAAGCAAGGTCTCGTCCTGAAAAAACAAAGGGAACCCACAGCCAAATACTGACAAGGTTATAATACTTAATTGTAATGACTCTCCTAAAGGCTGAATGTCTGGGTGTAAAGGAATAAAAACCTGAAACACAGATCTCCTGTGATGTGAAAGGAATGAACTCAGAATCTTATTAGTTATTTCAGAAGAGACATCCTTTGGGGGTGTTAATACACAGGTTTTGTTTGAAATTATTTTAATGCCTCCACTAAAAGGTTAAATATCTTCCAAATGGAACTGCAGAAGACAAGAAGTGCAGAATCCTAAAGTTTCAAAAATAATCTCACAGTGTAACACAGAAACAAAAAAATGGTTTCAGTGCCAAGCACAAAAGAAAAATACTGTGGATGGCAAACACCCCATTAACTTCCCCTATTAATATGTCTGGCTGCAGAGTTGTAGAAGTGATTTTAGCTATGGTAAAGTGGCAGTCAGACTCAAGACTGAATAAACTGCTGGCTTGCCCTGTAGAGAAAACCCTGCATGCATTAACACAAGAACATTTTCTTACAAGAATTTTCTGATCCAATAGCTGCCTAAAATAGTGCTCATAAATGGGGGAAAAAAATAAGGGCAGGAAACGGGAAAATCCCCTGAAATATTCTGAATGTAGATAAAGACTACAATATCTGTAGCATCAAACACTGCAGTGATGAGCATATGATGTATGTATGCATCTAAATTGCTGCCAATTCAATAAAAACCTAAGCAGCCCATTTTAACAGGTTTGCAAACCAGAAGAACTAGGACTCCTCAGCACTGATTAGCAGATGGAGTTCTATCAGCTCACACCACACACTGACCTCGATTCCCTAAGCAACTCACACAGAATTCCAGTTCATTATCTTCAAACCAGATTTTAAATCCCTGAATCGTACTCACCCCTCATTGCAACAGCTCTTGCACTTGGAAACACAAAAAGCAACTGTAAGGAGGAACGAGAATGACAAAGGAGTGGGAAAGTTAGCTACTGTTTTTTAAGCCTCATACCCAGCTGCACCATCAGTGATGTACTGATTCAGCACTACCCCAGATTCTAGAGAGAACTATTGTTCAGCCTTAACACTGCAATAGTCTAACTACACATCCTAGGATAGATAGATAGATAGATTAGATAGATAGGTAGATAGATAGATAGATAGATAGATAGATAGATAGATAGATAGATAGATAGATAGATAGATAGATATGTGTGTCCCAGGTTTTGAGTAGTCCAGACCTTTTACAGACATTCAAAGTGAAATACATGTTGTGGGAGGAGGATTACAGCTGTACTGCAAGCCTTTATGGTTTATGAGGTCAACATTATGGATCAATTAATTTACAGCCTTTTTTTCCCCCTAGAGTAGAAGCTATTAATATTCTACATATATTTACTTCTGCAGATCGTGGTTTAATCAATACATTCAGGCAACATGAACTACTGTAGGAAATGTAAAGACTCAGAGCCAGAGTTTAGTTTACAGAGTGGGGCTTAGCCTCTCACCACCTTGCAGAAGTGCTTAAAAGCTTACAGAAAAGCCCACTGGGGGAGAGAAGAAAAATGTGAAGACAATCTACACTTGGAAAGCTAAACATGTACACTAGCACTAAGGAAAGAGGAGAGATTTTAGGAATCACCTTTAATCAGCCTAATTCCTAGAATTGATCCAGTTACAGTAGAAGTTCCCAATGCAGAGCAAGGTGCAGCAGTAATCACAGCCATCTGAGCCATCTGAGGAGCGAGAGGAGCCCCAGCCATGGGTGACCACATATGCTTCTCAAAGCTGACAAGGTTGCTGGGCACTGTCCCAGGATGGCAGATTTCTTCTGGGCTGAGATAGGCTCAGGGACTGCTCAGATCCAGCCCAGCCAGGCTGCCCTGGGCTGTGGAGAAGCCCAGCACAGGAAAAAAAGGACTCTGAGTCCTGCTATTCAGAGCTCTTGAGTAAAAAAAACCAAGTTGCTGTTAGGCTTCAGATACACTGACAAACCCTGTAAATTCCAGCAAAACCATGGCTGCACTTGACTCCAGCTGTTCAGTTGCTGACACCCAGAGCAAACACCACTGCTCAGGTCAGGGCTGTTTTCTCCTGACTGCTTTAGACAGCCCTGCAGGCAATCACAGGTCCTCTCTACAGAGCCTCAACTACAAAAGTAGAAGACCTTTCAGATTAAAAGAGATGAGAAGGGACCATTCTCACCCACACCAATTTCACTCACTGCTCTCTGCTCTTATATCAATAAGGAAGTCTGTCCAGTTCACAGCTGCCTACACCAGGGCATTATTAAGCCAAAAGATTAGATGCTTTGCTTCTTTCATACCCATTCTAACCCTGCTCCCCAAGCAGCTTTTGCAGAAAAGCTATTAAAAATGGAGAGAGACAGTTCAAAGGGAGGTCTCAATCCTGAAAGATAGCATATCTCTCCTCTTTCCCCCCCCACCACTTCTCTCGTTCCCCTTGTGCTCCTCAAGGCTCGTTACAGAGGTGCTCAGTACAAACAGAACTAGATTTTAGACTGGGCTGCCATCTGCATGCTGAAATGTTCCCTGCTTTTACAGAGCCTTTAAAACAGGCCTCTTTCCATGGCCACAGAGCAGAGAGACTGCAGCTGTAACTGTCAGCAGTATTGACATTATCCCTGCTCTTACACACACTCATAGCTCTGCAATATTTACAGAATAAACAATATTTGCACTATTCATGGCAAGTCTGGTCCAAGCTCACTCCTGCACGTTAATGAAACAGGCTCTGTGAGAACACAGTTCTGCATGTGATGTGCTTAGAAATACATTCCTTGATCTCAGCCATGGCCACACGCTTTCCTAACTAATTCATGATGCTCAAAGAAGACAGAATTAACAGGAAAAGATGACATACCAGCTGTCAGGCTCCTTATAAAACACTCGTCTACAGTTTTCCACTTAGGAAACAGTCCCAGAGAAGCCAGACATGGCACTTTGCTGTCAGCAGAGGCAAGTTGCTTTCACTGAACTCAGCAGCAGCGCTGCTCCTTAAAGTGATAAACAGATTCTTGATGGGGATTTTTTTCCCCTTACATAACCAGAGACTGGACTTTACACATATGTATTGCCAGATTTGTCTGAGTGAAAATAAGAATAAAATTAAGTAAGCAAAGAAAAAACATGCCCCAGAATTTGAGAACCATGAGAAACTGCTTAGAGAATGCTACTTTAACACATTTTATGGAAATCTTGAAAACAATGGAGTTTTGTTCTGATGCAGCCAGAATAAGAGTAAAATACATATTTTATGTGCCCTGAAATTGCTTTGTCAAATAGACATCCTTGTTAATTAACTGTTACATAAACAAAGAAAAGAGGGGTGGAAGGAGCACTCTGTAGTGCTTTTAGGGTGGAAAGGATTAGCAAAAATCCCTACAGAAGTTTCTAACACAGTCTGTCTCTCACCAGCTTTGTTACTGAATATAACACATCCCTCAGCTCTCCACCAGTTCCAAGAGGGTTTACCTGGACCTAGTATCAGATGCCAGAAGAAACCCTCACTATAAAGCTAGCAAAAAGATTTTCCTTATTCTCAGCGAGGGCAAGATCTTTTCTCTCTGTTTTCTTTTCAAGGCTGTTTAAAGAAAGATTTATTTTTAGTTGGACATCCTGAAAAGCAAATTGCCTCTTAAAGTGCCTCTTTATTTTGTGATACACTTTAAATGGTCACTTTCCCTTCCAGCACTAAAAGAGCTCCTGATAAATAGCTCAGACTCTCATTGTTTGGGGAAAGCTTAGAAATGAAGAGCAGACGCAGCTTCCCATACAGCTCTTTAAGGCTCTTTAACAATTGCTCATAATTTAGCATCCCTTGGTATTTTCAGCTTGAGCCTCAGTTTGAGGAGCAGGAGTGTTTCAGAGAGCAGGAAAAGTCCATACACTGTAAATGCTTTATTTGTACTCCTCACAGTGAGTACAACTTCTCAGCCTTTTTCCCCAGACACAAGGCTCAAGGCCACCTGCCCCAGCCATCCCTGCCAACTTCCCACCTCAGCCAGCAGGGATCACTAGCTGCACATGCTCCTTGGAACTTTTCCTCCACCTCTGGTCCCACAAGGGCATCACAACCCCGGGCATAGAAAGTTCTGAGCAGCCTCCCCTTTCCAAATGCCACACAGGAGACACTGTTCTCCATAGCTTTAAGTGATTACTGTAACACGTAATCTTCTCTCCCCCGGAAACAGCTGAGAACAGTCACGGACAAAAATTACTCTGCCTATGCAAACCAACCAAATTCCCTTACAGGAACACTCCATCCAGACAGCCTGGATGCTCCTGCCCTCCCCAAGCGGGCAGAGCATCCCACAGGGTGCGAGCCTCACATGCTGTCCCCATTCCCTCCTCCTGGCTCTCCAGCAGCCTCTCAGCATCTCTGCTGGGCTCCTCACAGACACACTGCCCCCAGCAGGTGCCTGACACCTCCAGACAAACCCACTCCTAAACCCTCCGTGGCTCAAGCTTACCCCACAGTGGCACAGCCCCCACGAGATCCTGAGACCAGCAAGTGTGCTCCTCCCTGCCTCCACTTCCACACTCCTCTGCAGCCCCAGCCAGGCTTAAGGCTGCCAATCCAGCTTCTTCTGAGGCCCAAGCCTCCAGCCTCCATCAAACCAGGAATCTTCCTCCTCCCACACCACCAATTCCTGCCTGATTAGCAGTGATCTGTGCCACAAGAACTGCCCTTCTGCTGAACTCACCTTTACCACACCAGCCTATGAATCCTTCCTGACCCTTTCAGGCTCCTTTTTGATCTGACTTCTGTTTGGAGAGTGGTCAGTCCCACCCCTGCTAGTTTCCAACAGCTTCAGCTACTGCACTGCTTCAAAGTGCAGCCACCAGACTGGCAGCTCTGAAAATTAAAAGGCTTTCCAGTGCTCTGTGAGATACAGAGCAGTTCAGACAGCACTGGCTGATGCCATTCGTGCACTGAGGCTGCAGCAGTTGTGTGGCATCCACTAAAATTGACTCATGCTGGCTCAGTGTATTAATGTGGCACACCTGGCCTTCCTTCCTCCCTTTTCCCTCCCTCTCCCATTTAACTGCTAAAGCATCAATCACCACACAAGTTGAAGACAAACCTCCAATGAGCTTCCAGGTACTGTGAAAGGAAAAAGGTGCTCTGCAGAGAACTCTTAAGCCTTAGAAATAGAACATTCAAAGATTCATCCCTCTCTCCTGGGCTCACCTGCAGCCCAAGTAGGTGGGTGAGTATAAAGTCTTGCTGTCACCTAAAAACCCTGAACCCTCCCAGCTGAGTGCCCCTCCCCAATAGCCAGGAGCCAGCAAGAAGTGCGTGCACACCCACAGGACATGTCTTGGTCACCAGCTAGAAAGCTTTAGTTCAGGAGAGGTCTCCCCTCGCAGACTCGGATCTGGAGCACGCTGGAGGTGCAAGCTGCTGCTTAGCAACACCGGCACTCTGCAGGGAGGTCGGCCCAAGCCCCGTCCTCCCACTGCAAGGGGTCTCCTGTGCCCAGGGAAACATCTTCAGAAGGATGCGATCCTCAGTAATTTCTCAGGAAGGCGCCCTGCACATCGCCAGTCACAGCCCCTGGTGGATCACAGGCTCACCCCCAAAGACCACTGCCAGCGCCTCGGTGAGCTGCCACAACTCTCACTTCTGCTCACTGCACATGCATTACACCCCGCTGGCTGAGGGAGCCCAAAACCCCAAACCCCTGCGTTCCTCTGCAGTCACTACTGCAAAGCCAGCGCTTGTCTCGCTCTCAGCTTCACCCCACACTCACCTCCTGCCTCGGCTCTGGCACGGGCAGAGCTTTCCAGGCACCATGTCCCAGCAGGGCTGGCCCGCTCCTGCCTCCGGAGGGAGCCTCCTTCCCGTGCGCTGCTCAGGGGCAGGGCAGGCATCCACCTGCTCCTGCGGACACCACAGAAAGCCACGCAGCTGCGGAGGTTTAACCCTGATGAGAACCAACGCTCCCCTTTCGGCACGGACGGGAAGCGTTTAGGGCGAATGAGAGCTTGTGTCGGGCGTGAATGCAACAGCCGCACACTCACACAGCGCCTGGCACCGGGGCACTGCCCTTCCCGCTCCCGAGCCCACCGCAGCTCACCGCGCCTGTCCCCACCACTAACAATCCCCTGAGAAACCTCAAATCCACCTGCACTCTGGTAGTAGTACTGTAACATCCACAAATCTTACACAGACGCTAAAAATGTTGGTTTTGGTTTTTTTTTAAATAATCAGGGTAAAAACTCAGGGAGTACATATCAGAGACCATAAACACTGCCGAGGAGCGCTACAAACTGCTGGCTGCTGCCACAATGGTTTTCGCCTCGCGGTACAAACCCAAGTTTGAGCGTTAACCCAACAGGCACAGAAATTGCCAAAAGTACACAAACCTTACTACAACTCTGAGAAACCGCAGCTTACAGCATTTTCCACCAGAAACTTTTGATTCTTTGAATCCTAGCAGAGACAGCAGTCCAGGGACAGCCTCTCTGAAAACAGAGGCTGAATCCAAGCCACTTCAGAAATGTTTGGTGCCCTTCAGCAGATTTCCATCGGACTCCAAAGGAAACCAGAGCAGCTTTATTGTGACGGAACTTTCAGAGGCAGAGGTTTCAAGTCCAACACCCACCACGGTAACTCAGAGCAGCCAAGCCTCCAAAGCACCGGCACCACTTCAGCAGACTCCACCGCGCTGCATCATCCCGAAAGGAAACTGCTCCAGTGCTTTTAATTTAAATCCCCGGCAGTAACACTTTTCCCGGGAAGCCCCACAGGCGTTCGTGAGGCTGAGAGACCCTCGGTGCCAACCGAGATTCCCCCCTTCGTGACAGAAAACATTCCCGGCGCTTCCAACAGCAGCAGGGCTCAGTCCGGGGAGCGGTGGAGCGGCCGCGCCGTGCGGACGGATCCGGCCCCGAGCATCCGCTCCGAGCCAGCGGCACCGGGACAGCGGCACCGGGACGGAGAGCCGGAGCTGCGGGGGTCGCTGCCCGGAGCCCCTCGGGAGCGCCGCGGCACCAGCGGGACCCCGGGGTCCCTCCGCCCGCCCGGAGCTCCGGGAGGGATGAGGCAGCAGCCGCAGCTCTGGCCCGTCCCACGCGCGGCGGCCGGAGAAGGGACGAACTTTTCTTTTTCTGAGGGATTTTTTTTCCTTTTTTAATAAAAAAGGGAACTGCCGCGAGAAGCGCCGCGCGCAGGACTCACCTCCGCGGCAGCTCCCCTCTAGGGCTCCATGCCGGCGGGCTGTGGGTGTCCCCCGGAGCGGCGGCCGGCGGGGCGGTCCCGGTCCCGCTCCGTGTCCGTGTCCGCGGAGCGGGCCGGGACCCGCGGCCCCGCGCGCCAGGTGCGCCCGCCCCGCGCCGCGCGAGCAGCAGCGCCCCCTGGCGGCCGCGCCTCCACCCTGCAGCCCCGGCCCGGCACCGCCGCGGCCCCGCGACCGCCCCGCGGCACCGCCCGCAACACCCAAAGAGACCCGACAGGAACCCGGGACCGCCCCACGGCACCGCCCGCAACACCCAAAGAGACCCGACAGGAACCCGGGACCGCCCCGCGGAGCGCGAAACACCCAAAGAGACCCGACAGGAACCCGGGACCGCCCCGCGGCACTGCCAGCACTGCGCCCGCGGAGCGCGAAATACCCAGAGACCCGACAGGAACCCGCGGGGACCCGAATGGCAAGGGACATCTACGACCGCGAATGTGGCTCCGGTCTCTGCAGAAGATGCAGCGAAGAGAGGGATGGATGGAGCGGTAGCAAAACATTGAGAAGGCGTCGGTGCCTTACCAGGGGACCTGGCATGGAGCAGAACGGGTGTAACCCTAACGCTAGGGAGAGCAGTAAAAGCAGCTTGGGGCTAAGGCTAGTTCAAAGGAGAAGGCTGTGGAGGAAGTGGTGTTGTGGCAGTTTTCTGTTCTCCTTGGCATGCCTTTTGCAGCTGTAGTGTGCCCGGAACTCTGGGCTTTGTGCTTTCAAATCCCTAACCCTAGCTGTAACCTTAACCCTAACCCTAGGCAGTAAAAGCAGAGTTGGGCTAAGGCTGGTTCCAAGGAAAAAGCTGTGGAGGAAGCCAGGTTTTGGCAGTTTTGTGTTCCCCTTGGCATGCCTTTTGCTGCAGGGTGCAGGCATAACCCTAACCATAATCCCAGGCAGGGCAGTAAAGGCAGAACTGTCCCTGCTGCAGGCAGTGCCCGGTAGCAGCACACACTCGAACGAGAGCTGCGGCTCTCCAAGGGTCACAGGCAAACGCTGACACTTAGAGAAGCACCAGGGGCCCTTTGCCCCTGTCCAGGCAGTGCTGCCCTGGCCTCGGGCTGCCCGCAGAACCCACAGAGGTTTCAGTGCAGACAGAGGGACAGCTCACCCCAGGGATTTCAGCATCTGCGCTGAACGGAGAAGCTGCTTTCAAACCCACTTTGTGTTTTCATACCATCATTAGCGTGCATTTTACCAGACTGCCTTTTACTGGACCACACTACGTTTCTCCTCCCTAATTCTGCTTCTGTCATGGCACATTCATGCTTTCCGCAGAATGGTAGTGTTATTTTTAGTTTCTCTGTGCTGCTTTTTATTCACTTTTAAATATCTTGGAATAGCTCCATGTAGACCATAATTTACTGCATTTTACTCAGATTCAGAGGAGGACACAGTTTTGTCAGGTAACTGAGATACAGGCAGAAAAATCATGGGACAAATTTCTGTAAGTGGCATTTTAGGACTTTACAGTGCCACTGCTTGGCTGGACTGTTCTGTGCCACAGGGCATGCAATGTGCACAGGACCACTGAGAAGCTGCAAACACTGAGCAACACAGCAGTGAGAAGCTTAAAACCTAAACACAAGCCAGCCACAGAAAAGCATCTTCCTCAGGAGACCCTCACCAGTGAAATCCGCATCCCCTCATCATCCTGCCCTCAAGCCAGAACAGATGAGAAAAGCCAGATCCTGCTCAATGCACACTGCTCACCTCAGCTATGCATCAGCATCTTTGCAATTATTGTCAAAGTCAAGAAAACACTTGGCTCTGCTTTTGGGTCATTATCACATATGCAGAGCTGACAATTAGAAGCATTGTCTTGTTACCTACAGGCAAAGCAAATCTGAACTAGATACCACACAAGGATAACAAAAACAGCAACATTCTTAGGCATTTCTCCGAGTATAACCATCCTTTAAAGCCTCTGTAGGCTCAAGGAGATGATGTTCAGCCACGCTGACCTGCAAGGCCAAGAACAACCAAACATGGTGACTTCTCCCAGTCCCAGATGTGGGGAGGACTCAGGCATACTCAAAGTATTCTTACATACAGTAAATGAGAAAAATTATTGTAGAGCAGGAATGTGACAAAGATCACAATAAACATTTTACTGCCTGTATAATTCTTTTAAATAATTTGAAAGAGACAAAATATTGCCAGGAGACATCACTTGTCCAGGTGACACAGACTTCACACTTCAGCTACTCTTTCACTTCCCCTGGCATGATTACAGGGTAAGAGTGCTATTTTTTTCATTATATATCAAGTCACTTACTAAACTTACCTTTTAGTTGAATTAAAATATTGAAAGCTTAGAAATAAAACATCCCACGAACTTTGAAACATACAGTTAGATGAAGCTGCATTTATCAATATTTTGGAATTATACTTGAACGTTAAAGTGGTATCACTAGACATTCTTCAGCATTTTATAGCAAGTCAACATAAATTATTATGGTCACTATATGAATGTACATATTATTCATTTTAAAATCAGGGGAACATATAACTGACTGATAATTTATTTTTTAAAATAACTTTGTTTCCCTTATTCTGATGTTTTCTCAGCCTATTGTGGAAAATAATGTAGGAAGGCAAAGAGGAATGTGGGATTCATGGAGTTGAGTACAGAGCAGGAGAGATCAGCCTTCAGAGGAGCTGTAGGAGCAGCCTGCCATGCACCAAGCCTTACACTTGTTTCTGATGGGCCACTAAAGAAGTAAAGAGACCTGCTTTGGCCTTTGTTTCTGACTTCTTTTGTTGTTGTTTTCTCATGTCTGGTAAAACAGGTCAGGGACCCCAGCTAAGACCTCCCAGGTGCACTGTGTTGTAGACACTGAAAGAAGAGAGTTGACCTCAATAAAAAAGGGAGAGAGAAGAATTATTCTCACTGTCATATCTGTCCATACTAGGAAGGGATGACCAAAAAGACCAGTGACCTTGAGCAATGCCAAGCAGTAAATCTGTGAAGAGCCAGGAACCAAACACAGCATTTCAAATTTAGTTCTCCAATTCTTGATTTAAATTTCTTCATTTTTTTCTGCCAATCAAATTATTTCATGAGGTGGATTTCTAGGGCTTTAACTCAGTATCAGAGAATTCAGGGAAAAGGATTGGTTTCCGCTGACTTCAGTTAGCTTTGAGAGAGTCAGGTAGACTTTCTTAATCAATTTAAATCAATCTATGTGTGGACTCACCCACATCCATTACAATTAGATTGTAGCCAAACATCCTCATCAGACAGCCACCAGCTGAGGCTGCTCTCCCAGCTGCTCTTTTTTCACCTCCCAAGGGCTGATGGATCTGCTGCTTTCATGTGTTGCATTCTGCTCCTCTTCAGTCAAATAGGAAAGGTTTGGTTTGACTTTACCCAGCAGAAATTAAAGAGCTTCCACATAAGCAGCTTGCTGGGGTACAGTGAGCAGCCTCCAGCAGGAGGAAGGTCATTTAGGGGACGTGAGTTGCCCTTATGAGCTTTCCCACCAACAGCTACTTCCAGAAGGGGCCATCCTCTCTGCTGTGATCAGGAGAGCCCCAGCCTTGCCATGAACCTCTGCTTCTGAGTCTGCACAATTCTCACATCTTTCTTGCCTGAATGGGAAGATGACAAGATGAGAGGATTTACAGCTGTGGAGAGTCACATTTATTGACTTTATGTCTAGTCTTTCATATATAGCAGCACAGATTCAGGTCTGATCTTTGGGGAATATGGCCACACGTGAAAACTATGAGTGTATGTGTGTGTGTGCTCCTGCTCACAAGACACCCCATGAAAGCCAAGTCCATCTCTGGAAACTCCATCAACTCTTCCCAGCCATTAATTTTATCAGTGATGCAAAGCCAATAGATAACCCCATTGCAGGTGGGCACAAGCATCCAGCCTGCCTCAGCCCAGGTGAAAGCTGCAGGGCCCCAGGATACCCCCCAGGCTGCCTCCACCATCTCCAGCCCCTGTGTGTCCTGCTGCCCCTGTGCTCTGCCAGCAGCACCCACGTCCCTGGAGCAGGGAGAGGTGGAAGCACTGAGGAGGGGAGATGCTGATGCTGCAGCAGCAGAGCACAGAAGGGAGCTCATCACAGAGGGACTTGGCAGGGCTGCATTTACATGGGACAGAAGCCAAAGCAAAGAGTGCCTGTTGTGAAGAGAGGAGGACATCAACAGCTGGATAATGCTGGATGAGGGATTAGCTACAGGAAGGAGTAAGCTGACAAGGAAAGAATCCTGCCTGGCTGGTAGCAGCCATGATTCTGATCACCACTTTTTGGGAGACAAACACAGAGCTGAGTAGTAACACATTTCCCATTCAACTCTGCAAAGAGGGGTTGTTAATAGAGTGCCAATTCCTTCAGTTGCAGGGACTCACACAATAATGTCACTGCGCTTGACTGAAGTTGCACACAGAGTATAAAGCAGCAGTAAATGCCAAGATTTCAAAATTCATTTTGCATCTGACATTCTCCTGGGTTATTTCAAGTGAAGGATAAATGCAGTATCTTCCAAGCAGTAATCTTATTTGATACCAACAACATACACAAGTAGTTAAGTTTGGAATAGGGTAACTTTCTCACTTTTATGTTTGAAAACTGAAGATAAAATTATTAAGCATTTTGCATATAGAGAGTGTAAGGAAGAGTAACTGTACTGCATAGGTATATAGATGGGAAAATAAGAATTTCCTTCCCCAAAGAAAAACATGACAGCTTTACAGCACAGGTAACATTTCCTGCAGTAGTCATTATATTTCTGTAGAAGAGCAAAAAGAGATAACATACTGACTATTTACCCATCTCTCTTGACTGGCCATCAGCAGAAAATGAATCACTGTCTGGGATTAATTAAAATTAGACACAAATCCTAATTTTGCCTTAATCCAGCAAACAGTTTACTAGGGAAACTGCTCAAATAGGGAGCCTTTTTTCATGTGCAAAATAGCTTGTGGACCAGAGATGTAAAATCCACTGATAGATAGTAGAAATAAGCTTCTATTTGCCATTGGGAATTTCTCAGGCATGACTGAGAAAAATGCTGCCTTTTCCTGTTTATTTCACATTTTGGTAGAAGAACCAATAATCAGCTAAAAAAAAACGTGGGGAGGAGTAAAAGCACACACAAACTCTTGTGCTGGTGATTTCTCTCCTCTAGATGAGATGCAGCTACACAATCAGTTCAGCAGTTCTGAGACTTCTGGTGAGTACCAACAACATCCTAGAGCACATCAGCACCTAGCAATATAGAAGTCCTCCATCAGCTCCTTGCTTCTCCTCCCTTCATCCCCTTTTCATTGCGCTGATCTGCCAGCACAACTGTGGTTGGCAGAGGCAGAGCTACAGAGACAAAATGCAAGTTGTGCTTCTCCTAACCTCTTGTAGGATTGAGAGAAGCTAATGGGTGTTGCAGTCAGTGGTATTCCAGAATCATATTTGTTTGTATCTAATCCTAATTGCAGAAATCCCACTGCAATACAGAGTTTGGCAAATTCATCTCGAAACAGCTCATTTGGTGCAAACTTAGAATATATTTTAACTTCAATTATGAGAAATTACTGAGACAATGACAAGCATGGTTGGTTTTAGATGCCACAAACTGAGGAAAAAGAGGTAAGTTGCCTAAAATGATCTCATCACATTTTGTTCTCATAAAATGCAAATTTCTGCAAGTGAATGGTTTGAAAATCTGAGTTTAAAAACCAAAAGAAAATAAAACCTAGAAATCAACAAATACTGATGTTGATTTATGTTTTTCTGTTACAGATTTCTCTTCCCCTCTCCATTTTTTGCTGGTGCTTCTAGAAAAGAAGAAATTAGTACAGCACTTTTTTTTTTTTTTACTTCTTTGTGTTTGTAGCACAAAACAGAAGTTTTAAGCCTGGTTGTAAAAATTATCCTATTTTGCATTTCTGTTCTGCCCAGATTATCATATTTCAGTCTGCAGAACAGAGCAAATCATAAGTATGAAAGGAAAAGTACCACAAATGGTCTGAAACTCTGGACTGATGGCACAAAAGCCTAAATTACTTTTCTGGACAGAAGTTACACGTATTTGGGATAGATTATATTTGGTTGAATAATGGATTTTCCAGGTCATGTGACAAAAGGAGAAGAAAAATGTTGTTTCACATGAAAATGAAATGGAGTTTCAGGGCAGGGGAGGTATGTGGTAAAAATAATAATGATCAACTTTAGGTGTTGTTTCACATCTCTGTTCACAGCCAGATAAATTGTGTATTAAACCTACATACCTCGATCCCATACTGAACAGGTGTCTCTTTTTGAAGTTGACCAGCTCCATTACTAAAATGTAAAGCTCAAGGTTAAATTCTACAGCCTGATTCTTTCAGTTCCCAAGAAGACAACTGGGTTTTGTCTCAAGCAGAAGCACCAGGCTGGCCTGTCATGTAGAAAAGGAGAATTTCCTGTTCCCACTTATGCCTCACAAGGGTCCTCCCTGGCCCCGCACACCCACAAGGGCTGCCAGGGAGTGCCAGGCAGGTGAAATGAGCCGTGCTGAGCCCCTGGCACAGCTCCTGCCAAGGGCTGGAGCCAGCAGCTGCAGGAGCCAGGAGCTGCAGGAGCCTGGCTTGGCTCCTCTGAGCACATCCCTCTGAGGCCATGGCAAAGGGGCTCATGTGCCAAGACCCCTCCTCAAGCCCTCACTTCACCATGAGGGTAAAGATCCTTGAGCTTTTATGCACAGAGTAGTTGACAGAAAAGACATTGCTTTGTTTTTCTAGGGGTACACACAAGAATTATGTTTGGCAAGACCAAGGTGCTCTGCACTTGCACACCTGCACATCCACCCACTCACCTGGCAGGCTGCTCCAGCATGACCTGTTCAAGTGGCCCTCCAGTTCAGCCCATCAGTAATTCAATTCTGGTGTCAGTGTTTCAATGTCTCTTTAAGCACCAGTAAGCATGTCCTATAAATGAGATGAGATTTAAAAAAATAGTAAAGAAAGAAGTCCAATATATTGGTAGCAGTCAAATACATTTTTGGCAGCTAAAATATATTTTTTACAGCCTTACCTGTTTTAATGCCTGGTAATAAACTCTTTTCAGAACATTTGTTTCAGGCTTTGTCATCCTCAGCTGTCCATACATTTCAAGGCACTGAATTACCCTCTCCATGTACATCTGTGAAGAGAAATAAAGGGATATGATTTAATTTCAGACTCAAAGACTAAACAGTGGTGTTGTGGTTTTTCTCACTAAACCTGAGCCAGTCCTGCCCTCCAAACTGTCAGTGAATTCATTTCCTCAAAAACAACATATTATCAAAGAGAAAAGTCTAAAACAAGTCAATGAAACTGGAGCTAATGGCTTTAAAAACACCTTTGATTGCCAATGCTTTTGGCTTGAGATAACACAGTAATATTCTAAAATTGGCTTGAGTTTCTGTAAGAAGCTGTTAAGTGTATTTCAGACTTGAATATGTCTTACCTATGTAAAAATGCCAGTACTTGGAAATACAGAGCACATTATGGTTATACCCTGTCTTAAAGGAAACAAAACATGCATGCTGAAACTACTTGCTTAATTTCTGTTTGGAGTATTAATATTCCCTGTCAAAAAACAGGTGGAAGAGAAGTACGCAGACATCTCCTCTCCACACAGGCACATACTGCTCGTGCTCTCCAGCCTTCACTTCCATCAAACCTCCTGAACAGCCCAGGGCCAGGGCACCTCTTGTACTTCCAGCTGAAGAGGGAAGACAATTCTTAAGCAATCCTGAATTTACAGAGGTGACTTTTCCACTTCTGCTCTGACAGAGCTTAACATTCCTTCTTCTGCCATGTTTTCCCCACAAAGCTGGTGCAGCTAAGTAACCCACTAAGGGTGAGGAATGCAATATATGATGCCTTCAAAAAGTTCTTAAATCAAGGTTTCTGAAAAATAAAAGTTATAGAGCACAAATCAACGTTCAAGGGCAGTCAATCAGATGTCTGAATTATGTCCTGCCTTTAAAATATACAGCAGATAACAGTTTTTAAATAGTCCCTGTAGAAGCTTCTATGTGTACTGTACCTTGACATTAAGTCCTCACTGAAGTACTTACCTTCAGGATTCTCCCCATTTATTGGTATTTTTTCTGCTTTAAAATAATCAGAGTAGCTGCTCCAGAATGTAAAAAGAAAAAAAAAAGCAGATGAATGATTTACTGCCAGACTCCAAGTGAGGAAAAGGGCACACACCCATCACTGCAGGCAAGCAACAAGCAAAGAAAAATGACTGAGCAACAGAGGGGAGGCAAGAGGGAAAAGGTGTGGGCTGGGCAGGGAGTTAGTACCTGATAAGCCATTAATGTGTGTACAAGGCCAGTCTGACATCAGGGAGGCTCTTACAGGATTGTGCTGGAATTATGGCATAGATATACAGGCAAAAGAGGCCATTAGCTTCAAAGAAGCACTTATTCATCCTTTTGAGTACAAACCAGCAAACCCTGAGCTCACAAAGCACATAGGAAAACGTTGTCAACCCATAACAAAGTGTCAGAAAAACCTCAAAAAACAGCAATAAGTTGCTTTTAGCTCCAAAGATTTTCCCTGACGATTGCCTCTGGATTTACATTAGAGCTTCGTTTTTACTGACCCATTCCTCCATGGAATTCTCCATGGACCTGACATTCTGCATACCCAGAACTGAGGCTATTCCCTCTCTTCTTTAGTGGTCATTTGTGGGCAAGCTGAAAATAGTTTGCCTGTTACATGAAGATCACTTCAGTTTCTTCCCAGGAGCTTCACTCTTGGCAAATTCTCCAGTTCTTGGCTAAACCTGACAGCTGATCAGTAGCCTCTTTTGAATATGTGAGCACTGCAGAGCTGGGCTATTCCTAAATTAAATTCTCTGAGAACCACTGAGAAGCCCTAACAAACAGCAGTGGCTTTAGGTCTTACCTCTGCTGCTGTGGGTCAGGTTAGGGGTGAACCTTGGTTATTTATAAAAGTGAAATTTTGAGCCACTGTGTCAGCAGTGAGCAACATAGGAAAAAGGAAATCTGGGTACAGGAAAGTATCCAGGAGCCACATGAGCTCTGCTGTGAGCCCAGCTCAGGCAGGAGGTGCAATTCCTGGGGCACCATTTCACTGTGCCCAGGGCCAAGGCTGCAGCTCCCCCGTGTCCCTGGATGTGAACACCCAGCCTGCAGCAAAGCCACGGTCCAGGGAGGCTCAGCCCTGCTCCCAGGGAAGGGCAGGAGCCTCTCACATCCCTCCTCCAGCCCTTTCCAGAGCCACTTGCTCCCCCCTCCACTCCCTGTCCAGCCCAGATTACCAACACTGCTGTGTCCTGCTCTGGAAATATCTGCTCCAACTGCACCAGCAGTGCAGCCTGGTGAGGAAATGCAGATTTGGTCCCTTAGCATGTCACTTCATGTTTTGCAGTAGGAAATTTAGATTCCACATATCTAATTAATGGAAAACACAGATAAACAAAAACAGATTGGTTACTTCAATTATGTGCACAGTGCCTGCAGGGCTACAATTAAAAAATGCAAAGGAAGAGAACAGTCAAAATGGGTAAAAATATGCAGGAGAATACAATCTGCAGCTTACCTTAATGACAATTAAAAACACCTCTCCACCAGCTGTGAAATGAGGGAGGTTATTCTTGGCAAATGAGCGTAATACAAAGTTTTTTAGCCATCTGTAAATAACACTTACCTGGTGCAGCTTTACATAATTAACTAACTTCCTTGTGAGTATTGCACAGACTCATCTTCACAGAGAGGGAATAACTTGTCTAAAAGACAGAGAAGGAAGGAGAGCAGAAGCTCTCTATTAATGTATTTAAATTTCTCCCAGAGGCAACTTCTCCAAATTTCGTGAAGTCAAGCATCTGTTTTCCTTGCAGCTTAACTTACTGAAAGAAGCATTACCTGCACAAATAATCCTCCCTCTAAGCAGCTTAACAAGTTTGTGTAAATGTTTGAGCTGCTATAAAGAGGCAAGAAAGCAATTTCATATCCTAGTCAGAAAGGTAAACAATTTTCTTGTTATTTGGAGTCCCTCCACTATTTGCACTACCAGATGGATTAGATGAATAGTCTGTGGGATGGCTTTTCTGGGTGACATGACTCGTGTGTGGCAAAAGGTTCAAAACTGTGAGTGAAAACTGGTTTCCAGTTCAACAATTTTAATAATTAGGTGCAAACCCAAGTCCTTTGAATGACTTAATTTGTATTTAGTAAGAATGTTAGTGAGACCAATTATCAAAATTCAGTGTTCAGCTGCATTTGAAAATTTAAATGGCCAAAAATGCCAGCACATGGAACTCCCTGGCTCCTCCCCTGTGGAAACTAACTTTTTGTAAAACAAAGACGAGAGTTATTTCTGTTGCCTTTTGTATTCAATAGATCCCCATGTTTGGTACTGAGAAGGATTGGTTGAGATATCTGACATTTTACCTTCCTCCTCTTTATCTGGTCCTTTTCTTCTTCTAAGCACCTGTGGGACTATCTCCCCCTTAAAAAAAAAGAAAGTAAAAAGCTAAAAAAAAAGCTTTCCATTCAAAGGTTTCTATGAGACTGAAGACATCTCATTGACCAAAATTTCTCTCTATAATAGCTTTAGAAGGAAGCACTCCACCAGTATTGCAGTTAGATTCTTCACTCAAAATAAGCCAGAGGACAACATTCTTTACTGGTTTAAACATAAATTCTGTAACTGCATCAGAAATCTCCAGAGACAGAAAGGATTCTGTTTTACTGCATCCATCCAAAACCTGTCTAAGACAAACATTTTGCCTTATCAAGTGCCCAGTGCAAGGATCATCACCTCAGATTTAATTGTATTATGGGATGAAGTTAAATAAACTGCTAGATTACAGTGAGTATCACTGGATCATTATTTGCATTTTCTCAGCCACAAAGACATTGTGTGACTGGAAATAATTTAGTACCAAACACTCCAGGAAAAAATTCACCAGGTGTGTTAATGGTTTTGACCCCCAGAATAAAGACTTAGGAACAAGGTTTAGTTAGGCACAATCTCCTCTGATAAAATGAGTTTAAAGCTTGCTATATCATAACAAAACAGGGAGCTTGCTTTCTCAAGATAGCTGATTCCACAGAAAGTACAAAAATCAATTGTGAATTCAGTATTTCTGAGCCTGCAGAATCACTTCAGAAAACATGGTTCAACAGAGCTCACTCACCTTTACCCTACCTAGCACCTCTTAGCAGGAATAAGGGTACGATATATAGTTCTGAACATTAAATGTTGTTCTTGGTATAGTCTTCAGTTCTTGTTTTATTAGATTTTTGAAGAAAACTGCTTGCTCCTGAAACACAGCCACCTCTGATTTCTAGCTAAAAGATGAAGATCAATTCCTTTTAAATGAACTGAATAGCTCTAATAAGAGTGGGGGTAAAAAAACCACCAGTTCTGTATTTAAGGGTACCTCATAACAACACAGCATCTTGTGGAATTGAGATTTACAGATTAAGTTTTGCACTGCATAAAAATAACTCATTTATCTATTTCAAGCCTGTCACCTTTAAGTTTCCTTGGGCATTCCTTTCATACACTGCAAACACAGTGAGGAATAGCCCTGCTGACCTTCTCTGTGCCATTCAATATTATACATCCTTCCCTTATACTTTTGTTTATTAGTCTGCTCTGAGAATTAAATGGGTTTTATCTTACCTAATATTGTCTCAAATCAAAGCCCTCTTGTGCCTGTAATTATTTCAGTTGCCCTTTTTGGCCCCCTTCCACTTTCAGCTCAGCCTTATTTATGAGATGATTTTGCATCCATTTCTCGAAGCTGTAGATAATCAGTAATAAGAAGGGTGGAAAAAAGAATATAGTAAGCAGGGAGGCTGCCATGTTATTAATATTTATTTCACGTTGTTATCTAGAGGCATCAGCTGAGAGTCCTATTGTGATAAGCTATAGAGCCTTGTAGTACATGACAGTCCTTGCCCAAAGGATTGCATCATGGGGGATGCAGGGATCTTAGAGAGGGAGAATTCCTATTGCAAGTTTACTTGTCTAATGCAAACTCATCACCTTTTGATGTCCCAGCAGATGCAGCCTGCACTCAGCGAGAGCATGGTGTGTGTTTGATAACAAGAACACTTTCATTTCATCCTCTACAAAGGGAGATGGTCCCTGCTGTCACAGATCCCTGTAAAACATTTGCCACAAAGCTACAAACAAACCCTTCGCAGCATCTGCACGTGGTCAGAAATTAGGCCATCATATACCAGAGAACTCCACTGCTGGCAGCAGGGAGGGGTAGAAAAACTCAGGACTCCAGGGAGCAGCCTGCCTGCTGAGCAGTCATGGAGAACACAAGCACAGATCCCCTGTCACATGTAGCCATCATTTTAAAGCATGAAGCATTTCACTGACCAAAATCACTCCAATCCAGGCCCTGGGGAGAAGGTATTAGCTATTAAATGGCCTGTTCCCAGAAAATTTAAGTGCTTATATCAGCAATGTCATCAAGGAGAGAACATTTTGAAAACATGAAGCAGATAAATAAAAGATCTGAATCTCAATTATAACATAAAAATTGAAACACCTCATTGACTTGGACACAAAACCTGATGCTCACAACCCCTGCTGCTTTCTGCTGTCCCCAGCTGTTGCTGGCAGGACGAGCCATGTCAGTGCCTGAGCTCATCCCTCTCCTCCCTAGCTGGGGGTTCCTGCTTTGCATCTTCCCACCCTGCTCCTCCTGAGCCAGCCCTTCTGTCCTGTGCCCCGGGGCTGCCTCCTGTTCATCCTCCTGCTCTGTGCTGGAGACCCTGCAAGAGCCCCTGCAAGAGGACAGGCAGGTTTGTTTGCCTGCATTTTTCTACTGGGGACAGTGTGTGAAACGGCCCCACTACCACAGGAACAGGCAGGATGTTTGCTAAACAGGCACAAAGGTGGCTCTACAGCAGCTCTGCTCATTGTGTGTGTGTGTTTTTTTAGCAGGGAAAACAGGGCAAGGTCAAGAAGGAGCACGTAAAAGTGGACAAACATCTTCAACCATACAGGAGCACCAGTCCCACAAGCACCCTTGCTGTTGGAGTACACTGAGGGACAAAAGCAGGCAGAAGAAAAGAGCAGAAACACAGCTGGGGGAGCTCCTTGAGGCATTAAAGAGACCCTGTAGTAGACCAAGGTAGTCAGACCTTGATTATCTGTCTTTGGTTAAAGGCATAATATTAACTAGTCACTTACCCAAGGTGCAGGCAGAATAAGGAATTTTTACCAGTTCCAAGAAGCTCACATCTTACGCCAAATTTTCTTTGATGATTAAGGAAAAAGTTTTACTTTTCTTCCTAAATAGGAAGCATTCACAATTATTTAAATAATTACAATGCCCAGGTTATTCCAGGATGTTTCTCTTACCCCATGCCCAGCCCTTTTAACTGTTTTTCTGATTTTGGGCATGTCAGTCTCCTTCATCTGCCTATTTTATACCACAGGCATATTTTTAATTATGAAATAGCAGGTGGGTTTCAACAGAGAGAAATGAAACACAGGTAACTGCAAAGCTACAGGTAACAATAATTCCTGCAGTGTTTCAAGATGAACAGGGCTTAATATGGTTTTAACATAATTACCCCATCATAAATTTGTCAGATTCTTCGTCTTGTACTTGCATTTCCCACAACACAGCTAAATCTACCAGGCACATCATCAAAAGCAGGAGTAAGGGATATATTTATCAGTCATTTCAAAATGGATGATAAGCTTTAAAAATCCCAGCTTCCTGCAGACTTTGGGAGATAGGATAGAGAAACAGCTGAATAGAAGCAGTGCTTGAGCTATGAAAAAGACATGGCACTGCAGTTAATTCTGGTTTAGAACAAATGCATTAAGCATTCATTTCACCAAATGTTAGTCTAAAACAGTCATTAAAATCAGTTTTCTCTCTGTCCACTGGAGATCAGTTATTCATTCAAAGTTGATGAAGCTTCCCTAATTTCAACATTATTCTATGCTCACATAACAGATGTCATTATATTTAACTTCATATAATAATGTTGCTCAATTCATTTCTCACACTTTCTGTTTCTTGTTGCAAACCTTTATACTGATCACAAACATTTCATTTTAAAGTGAGTCTCCTAATGACCCTTTTCTGCAAATAAATGTACAGCCTGTACAAAGAGGAAAATTCAGTTTAGAGCAATATGCACAGATTGATTATTTCTAAGCCAAAGCATCTCTGCTCTTTTCATTTTCTTCAGACTTTAACTAGTCAATTCATCACAGCATTTTTGCACTTCATTATTTGCCAAGATTTTCCCTTCCCCTCCCAGATGAAGGTGAGGATGTAGGCCCACATTTTCCCGTATCTTTTTTATCCCCAAAGAATAACCCCAGGGATGGCTGAGGCTGATCATCTGGGATCAGTGATCTCTCCATCCTGGGACACACTGCTCTGCTACTGCCCAGCACTGCACTGACTGCAGGACAGCAGGGATGACAGCTTAGTTAACAATATCTGCTGAAAAGGGCAATTGAAGACTTTACCTTTTGAAATATAGTCATTTACAGTAATTAGCACACAGATCTTATCAGATTAGGACTAAGAAAATTGCTGCCATCTACTGCTGGAAAGAACTATGTGAAAACTGAAAGCGTCTTCCAAAAATAAGTTAGGACCTGCCAGTATCTTAAAGAAGTTTATTTCAAGTGGCAGATTAGCTCTGAAAAGAGGGGTTGCCCCAAACAAGCAAGTGGAATGTGACCCTGAAGTTTGGTGGCCAGGCTGTCAGGCTGTTGTGACACACAGACATTTCTCATCAACAGAATAAAGGCTTAAACCCTGGGAAAATATTTTACTTTGGATTCCCCATTTGCTTGAAATTTAGTATATATTTTTCCCTCATCCAAGCTCAACTTTACTCATTTACAACTACCCAAATATGTTGGAGTTCATATATGCCACTGCTGGTTGGGGGAGGACAATCCAGTAAAGATGTCAGGGATTCATAGACAAACTTTATACTGGTCTGCAGGGAGGTATTTCTAGTGAGAAAGTCAGAGAGAGGGGACAGCTCTTAGAAGGGGGAGAACTTTAGAGTCTGGAACAAGTTTATACTCATTCTAATCTTTGGGGATAGAGCAAGAGTCCACAAACAGGAATTCTGATGTTCTTTTCCCAGTCCCTCTGCCCATCAGGTGTCCTTGTGCTACTCCCTGACCTCATGGTCACTCTGAAAACCAAACTAATGTTTTGCACCAACAGTGTATTTCCCCTCAAAAGCATTTGCTTCAACAGCCTCTCAGTCCCTGCAGCACCAGTGCCTCTGGGGGTTTTATTTTGTTGTAATCATAGGAAAGCAACCTGAGTCCATCAACCTTCTTCACTCTCCCTAGTGTGCTGCTTCTTTAAAGGCTAATTTTTCCACTTAATTTTCAGGTGTATAAATTGTCTTCACTGCATGTGCTCAGCAGCCTCAGGAATCCTGCTGGCTCTGCTCAGCCAAATGCCCTCTAACTGAGCATGCTTCACCCCTGCTCGTGGTTCAGCTCAAAGATCACCATTCCAGCACTTCCTCCCCCTCTCTGAATCAACTAACAAAAAATTGTTTGAGAGGACAGAGAGATCTGTTCATTACATGAGGGTCCAACAAGCAGCTTCGTCTGCTTTTCCAGAAAATTGCCCAGCTAGTGGGGGTGTTACTTTTGCCCTAGGTGAGCTCCACTGGCTTCAACATTTGCCCAATTTCATCACACTGTGAAGAGAGCAAGCAGCAAGTTCTACCCTTCCCCTGGGACAGCCACAGCTTTGCTGAGCACCAGGATGAGACTGCAGCACCTTTACTGCAGCTCTCACAAAGTCACACCCAAGATTTTGTAGAGATCAATGTCAAGTTTGGCAAGTCCAGCTGTGCAATCTCCCAGAGCAGCCCCTGCTGTTCAGCTCTGCTGGGAGCACAGAGATGCCACCCCCCGTCTGCAGGAGGAGACAGACTGACAGAAAGGAATGAGGCTGAATTAGACCTATTGAACTACTAATCATTTTCCATTTCCTCTTAATTCTCAGAATCATATTACGCTGTCTTGGACATAAAGCAGCTGAGAAACAGCACTTAGACATCAGCCTAGACCTCAGAGCAGCAGTAATTAAGAGGGTGAAAAGCAATAATTTTCTGGATTGTGTCATTCTCTGACTCCTGTACACACATCATGCACCACACATTGATTCATGCCAGCAGTGAAGGCCTACTCTATTCTCAAACACTTCCCTCAATAGCTGATTATCAAAAGTATCTGAAATGCCAGAAACATTCCTCACCATCATTGACAATAAAGGGAAGAATTAAAAAAAGAAAAAAAACAAACCCTCACACCTTCTAAAATATATTTCTACAGATTTAGACAAAACCAGGCCTTGAGACAAGTGTCAGAGACAGCAGCCACCATGCACAGGCACACTGCTGGGCCCCTCTTTGCCTGACTGCCATGGGTACCTCAAGTATCCTTCATGTTTAGTGTTCTTTCACTGGCTGTACTCAATGATCTTTAAGGTCTTTTCCAACCTAAACAGTTCTGTAATTCTGTTTTTCTGTCAGATAACTTGCCTTGATTCAAGGCTAGACAGCTGTTTCCAGGAAAAAGCCCATCCAGCCAAGCCAGCTGGAAGTGCTGCCAGTGTCAAACAGTAAATCATTCCCCTCAACTTCACTCCTAAGCTTGTACTTGCAGCACTTAAGGGCCTGGTTAGGTGAGCAATCCTTGATGAGCAGGCAAGAATCTGTCCCTGTAAATACAGATTTAATCATGTATTTTAACAGCTTTTCTGAACCAAGATTCTGATGCATTTAAAAGAAAAAAAAACCCAGGGTGGTTTTTATTTGTATTTTCCTGACAGAACCAGGAAAAATGTTTTCCCAGTAGGAAGAAACCATAGAAAGCTCTTTTTCCTCCTAGAAAAAGAGTCAACAGTCTTTCAGTGACACAGAAATTGGCCTAACAGAAGCATTTATGTCAGGTAATCCTACAAGGAGCTTTTCAGCTGTATTATCCAGAGAAAAACATTTGTATAGTATTTGCCTGCCAGGAAAAATGTCTTTACTGCATTTTCCCAAAAGAAAAAAATTCGTAACCTTTTGCTGACAAGGAAGTAATAATTATCCACATAGGAGCATACCATTAGAGTTCCCTTGACAATGACTGATTGGTTTACTTATAAATATTTGCCATGGAAGGAAAAAAAAAGTGATGAACAAAAGGCTGGTAGGTTTCTTTTGCTAGCAGAGCTACAGTGGAAGGGAAAAAAATCCCCAAACCACAAGTTTTCAGTGCTACTAGGGCACCTGAAAGAACAAATACACAGCAAAGCAAAGAGCCACAGGAGCACAGGGGTGCTGCCAGGGACTGAACACAAGGATGTGCCCTGCTGCAGCTCTGGGGTGAGCACCTCACACCACCCAGGCTGGCATTGCCTCGAGTTCTACAATGCTGTGTCTGCTCTGCCAGCCAGGGTTCTTGGGGGAGTGTGAGAAGGCTGAAGGAGAGAGAAAACAAGAAAGACTTGCAAAGTTACTTTCTAGTCACTGCCGTGGCATCCTTCCCACTGATCTCCCTTTCAAGTGATCTTAAGGAGCTGACACGGTGCCCAGAAATTATATACAAAACACAGTTTTACTTACTCATTACTCCGAGAACAAGAGAATGCCACAGCTAATCACAAGGCTACCACAAGGCTGTTGTGAGATGAAAACACTCATTTTCTTTAGATACTGAGGGGTTTTTGTGTTTCTTGTCTAGTTATTGTCATACAAGTCCTGTTATGTGAATCCAGACCTCTAGTCCTGTAGCTCTTTTATAAAAACAGTGTTGCAGTTTTATAGGTTCCTCTAGGATGAATGTCATTCTTCATTTTTTCATTTTTCCAATGGATGTCCATTTCTCCCAGCCTTTGTCAGTTCTGTTAGGTGTGCTTAATAATCAGGGGTTGGTTGGAAGGGAAAATAATTTGTGTTAATTACCCTGCTGTCTCCAAAATTTTTGAAACCAGCAATTTCCAAGATCCTGGTTAGAAAAGCAGCAAGGGGAACTCCTCTCCACGTGCACAAATAATGTCCTCTTGCCTTTGCAGTGTTCTGTGCTTTCATTGTCAGTGCCCAGCAGAATAATTCACTGATTTTGTTGGTGCAGTGACAGTGATTGATATCCCTCTGGTAATGGCACTGGGGAATGAACCATGGCACATAACTCCACTGCTGCTGCTCCAACAGGCAGCAAAGCAAACCCAGGCCACGTCAGAGTCACCCCCATGATTTATCCAAGGCCATGGATAACCCATTGGTATTTGTGCTGATCTTGGCACCTAGCTCCTTTTCAGAAACTCATTTCAGAGAAAGCAATCCTCACCACAATCAAGAATCTTTGTAGTACCCCTTGGTTTGGGGTCTCCTTCAGGTACTCAGCTGCAAGAAGCAAGAGATGGTTTCAGTCTGTGTTTCAAGAACCATTCAGGTATTGGTCACAAAATAGTCAACAATGCAAAAGCCTTGGGCCAGGACACACAACTATCTTGTCCTGGGGCACCAAGCTTCGGGAGAATAATCTCTTCCTCTTGGACTCAGTGAGTCCTGAATTCTTCTGCACTGAACTGCAGCCTGGGGCTGTGCCAGCCCCTCCTGAGGGCTGGGGACCACAGGAGCTTTGGCTGATGAAACAGGAGTGTTCAACAGGTTTATTGCTGCAAAGGAAGGAAGGGAGATGGAAGCTGAGTCCCTTCTCGCATCTCTGCCCGTGGCCAGGTGTAAGCTGACATTTCCCAGTCTGTGAGGCCACCAAGCACTGCAAAGTGCAAATGCAGGTGCCCACATACTACTACAATTAATTCACTGAAGCAAAACAAACTCCAAGAACAGGATAAAAGAGATCTGTGTCCAGTTCTTGGTGATACAGGCAAGGACAGCTGAGTGCTGAGACATTAATCCTGTGGGGGAAGGCCAGGCTCTGGGGGTCCTTGCTGTTGTACTGTCCTGAGCCCTGATCCTGGCATCTTTACTGAGCACTGCCCTATTCACAACTGCAGCACCTGATGGGAGCACTGCCTAAATAAGGATGGTAGAATCAGGCCTGAAATTTCCATGAGAATATGATCACAATATTTGGCAGAATAATGTCTCATGGCTCCCCTAGATTATTTATATCTTTGATTTCTGCTAACAGTCTTGTCAAATAGGGAGAGATTTATTATTTTAATTATCTCAAGCTTGTAGAGATTTAAACATCTGTTATAGGTGTTCAATAAGTATTAGAACAGCAATCAATTTTTTTCTTAAACAGGGGAGTGATTCATGGCATTCTGTGAATACATAAACTCTCCAGGTCAGTACCAGACAGATACACTGTAAGAAAGCAGAAGGCTTTTTTAATTAGCTTCTAGTTAACTCTATTTACGTAGTCTAGTTGGAACATAACATTTAGGAACACTAAAAGTCATTTAATTACAGGATTTGGTGTGTTCTTCTCAGATCTTTCATGGCCAAAGCAGCAGTGCTTTCTGTTCTGTTTCCCAGCAGGACAGTGTTCATGGATTATCTGTACAAATTTCATTGAACATCCTCTGTCCCACAGGGCTTTCCTGCTTATGTAACAGATTTATCATTTAGCAGTGATAGCCCATCGGAAGAATTCAGCCCAGAGCTTTTCTTGATGTGATTTACATCCCCCTTGGGCATGACTTAACATCAATAAAGATCAGAAAGGAGGAGACTTCCAGGCTTGACTTGGCACAAAGGGCTCAGTTAAAACAGCACATCTTAGAGACCACTGACAGATCTTGGAGTCTCAGCCTTTGCATCCAGCATCTGTTCTGAGGTGAAAGTTCAGCTCTAGAGTAACACCTTCCTGTGCAAAGCCATGGGACTTTGAGTGACTGTGCCACAGGCCCCAGGAGGATGAGAGGATGGCAAATCTCTGCCTCTGCCCCTCCCCACCGTGGTAACCTTACCTCCATCATCTCCTGCAGCATCTCAGGCCAGCCCAGGTGTTTGCACCTTCACAGTGTCTTTCAATGCATCCCCCATTCCCAATGCTCCCACACAGTAACATTCCCATCCTTGGACCTCCTCTGTTGAGGATCTAGTCCAAAATAAAAGAAAAAAAGGAAATTAAAGGCAGAGCTAAGACAAAGATTGTTATTACTTGCTTACTGTGGGCAGTCCTAAATTAATTTTCATGTGAGATTTAAGGTAAGAAGGGGTAGAATTGGAAGATAAGAGTGTATCCTATGAATAGGAGACAGCAGGAAAATGAGACATGGAGCTGTTTGTGGCAGAAATGGATGAATGGAGCATTGAAACTCATGAAGTTAATGGGACAAAGACAGATGTCTAAACAGAGAAGGCTTTAAACACGATATCTGAAAGATGCAGTGAGCAAAAATAACTACCCTAAATCTGATTGCTGCTCCCCAACAGAAAGCAGACAATTTTAGCTCAAATTATCCCCCAAAGCAATGATAGGAATATCATTTTCTCCTCTATAACAGATTTTATCAGTTGCCAACCTTTAAAGTCAATCTTTTCTGCAATCAAAAGACAAAGCCAATATTTTTTGGAATTAGAATACAGGTGCAAAAACAAAGGCCAGCTACAAATCTTAATAAATTTACTATCAGTTCCAATGAAGCCTTTTACTATGCACTGAATAGATAAAAATTAATACACTGGGTTTGTCAATCAGTAGAAATGTAATTCTGATGTAAACCTGCTCATTGCTCAGAGTTACTGATACAATGCAGGTGCTGGTTTCACACTCCTTATCAGTGACATTCCTGTGAGCTCCAGAGACTTTGGATGAAACCAGACCTACTGCAGCACTTTAGAAAGAATGAGGAAAAAGCTCCTGAGATTCACTCCACAGCTTTCACCAGCACTCAGTGTATTTCTAGTTTTTCCTAATTACATATGATGTTTTGCAGGAGCACAGTGCCTTCATTTCTTTAAAACTCAGACTGACTTTACAGTATTAGAAGTTTTGAAAAATATTACAAGACTGATCAAATATGACAGAGTTTATTTAAGAAAAAAATAAAGGACTGCATACTATTATGTTTGGGGTGGGGGTTTGGGGTTGTTGTTTGGTTTTTTGTTCAACTGAATCTAATTCTTCTAATTCAGAATCATAAAATCTAGTGGGGAAAAATATTTTTAAATTACCAAAGGCAAGACACAAACTTTATATTTAGCTGTATTGGATATAGCAATTTTCATAGTAATTATGTTATGCACATTATCTAATAACTTGTCCAGAGTAAATTCTCTGCTTCATTTTAGTACAAACCTAGGAACGTATATTTAAGATGTTATAAGAAGAAACAATTGCCTTGGGGAGTCACTTGAAATGTGTTCTAAATTCTATAAGAATACTTCTAAGAGAGTAGAAGTTATTTTATGAGCAACATTATTAATTGAGAATAGGAAACAAAACATGAAATTTTTTACTGGTCCCATCTCTTAAGCAGAGGCAAACACTCTTTGTGACAATGTGGAGCCTGACAATGTTCTGCTTTCCTAAACTCCTTCCACTGCAACAGGGATGGGACCAACTGCTTTGCTGTGGCCCTATGGAATATTACAAAGGTTGACTCATCCCCAAATCAAAGTGACTCAAGACTGGCACTTCTTCAGCATCAGATGCCATTACTGAACTTCAGGAATCTTACAGGAGGAAGCAAATCCCCAGTGTCAGGTGCAGGGGACAGCATCTGCAGGGGGAAGTCAGCAGTCTGAGCGGGTGAAGCAGCCAAGACTCTGAGGAGAAAGCACAGGACAAGGGTGAGTAATGTCCTTAGGGCTGCAGTAGAGAGGCTGGGTACAGAACCAGGTGTCCTGGCTCCCAGCTCTGCTTACAGCACCACATCACTGTGCCAGACACAAAGATGCTGCAGTCTGAAGCCCATCAGTCCTCATGTCAGGTGTTACCTCAATTTATATGAGGTAAAAGTGTCATAGTAATTCCTCCCAGATTTCTGTAATTTTTTTTGGCCTTGCTAGTTGTGTTAGAAAGCAGTCCACAATCACTACTGCATTGGGATCTTTCTGTTTGTGCCTTTTCTCAGAACTTTTGTGTTGTTTTGTGTTCCTGCATATAAATAAACACCAACCATTTACAGGTGAATATAAAACCATGGGCACATAACAGTTTTGGGTACTGTTAGATCTCTTCTATCACTCACAGAATTGGACTATCCATCAAGGAACATGCTAGATTGCTTCACACTCAGATAATCTAATTTAGTTCAAAAGAGTCCTCACAGCAAAATATGACTTTGAAAAATCAGTCAGCAGACTGCTGTCAGGAAGCTTATCCCAGCTAACTTCTACTTCCAAGCTGATTCCAAAGTGTCCCTTGTCTCTGACAGCTGGCTGTGCATAAGAGGAAAGCAACATGCAGAGAATGTGGCTAAAATCAGAGAGGAAGGTTAAGAGGAAAATCAGCAGGAAAAAAAAGATCACAGTCTAACATCCTAGTCTTCAAAGGCTCTGCTGAGTTACAGGAGGTCTATAAATGCTCTTAGATGCTCTCTGAGAGAAGAGGTCACTGAGAGGTTAGGGAGAGGAAGAAAACCTGATGAAAGATCAGCAAAATGAAGGAGGGCTGTAATTTCACCTAAAAGGACAGCTCTGAATTTGATGGAGCTGCTGGAGCAGACACTACCACCTATCAGAACTTCTCTTCTTCCCTGTGGAGAATGAGCAGATTTGTAAAAGCTCCACAATCTTCAAAGATTGTCTCATAATAAGGCACAACAATATCTGCAGCACAGCAAGAAAGCCAGAGGTAAGGTTTCCACAGTATCCTCCTCCTGAAATGTTATGGCAGGGCTTTTTCACAGGAGCTTGAAACAGGAAAGGGACCAAACCACCCAGATAAAAAGCAACAGGAACTGTGTGTTTCCCAGCTTTCTTTGAGGGAGGAATCCAGTTAGCCATCCCTAACAGGATCATCTGGTCTTAGTCTATGAAGAGTCCCAACAAATTATGTCTTGGCCTAAATCCTGCAGGGACTCTGCTGGTGGTGGGTGCTCTGAAAACCCACAGGCATTTTTCTTCTGCCCCAGAGTTCACCAGCCATAGTGAAAAACAAAATCATAGTCCCTACAATATGGACACAGCCCAAACTCTCAAGTGAGGTATGCTATAGGGTGAGGTATGCCACAACTGAAGGAGTACTGTAATTCTTCAATAATTTAGGATTTCTAGAAAGACCATGATTATTTTATGACAGGACATAAGACTCACCAAATGCTCAGTTTATTCCTTTTTCCTTTTTCCAATATGGTTGACCCTTTAGGCAGGATCTTAATGAACTACAGAAACTAATTCCATCCCTTTTTCTCTAGAAATTCACTGTACAATAAAATAAGTAGAAATTGATTTTAATTAACTCTTCTTCCCTCTCCACTATTTCTTCTCACTCTTTTCTCTCTCACTTTTTTAGAAGGCAAAAATGCAATGCAGACACCTACATGCTCCACATATTCCCAGGCTGAGACCTTCAGAGCACAAACTCTCTCCCCACTGAACTTCTGTAGATGATGTGCCACACATGAGTTCTCCTTACCAGAGGAGATTTCTGACTGGACAAATTAAGCCTAATGCCTGATGTCTACAGAAGTGCAAACAGCCAAAGACTTAACCTAGCACATAATTTTTCATATTTATTCCTTACTCTAGGTATCAACCTGCATGCAGCAACTCAGACAAGAATTAAAGGGTTTATTTCATGTGGATTCAGTGGTCTGTGAAAACCTTGTTCCTTAACGCCCCATGGGCCCCCAGGAACTCCCACCATCACACAACACTTGATAACAGGCAAGAGGAAGGTAAAACTCCAGGAAGTGTGGAAACAACATGCAAGATCAAGACTGAAGCAGTGACAATAGAAGCTAAATGAGATGAACATGGCAGTGCAGAGAGCATTTGCTTTAATCCAGGGTCACAGTTCAGAACTGCAGCACTGCCTTAAGTTATTGTAGCCAGCATTAAAGAGACTCCAAATACAATTTTTTTCTGATTAAATGCTATTACCACACTACTAAAAAAAGACCCAACAGTACATCCCCCAACCTCTCCATGACTCAGGAGGTCACGATACAGATGAGGGTTTATGATGAAGTCCCACACATCCACATAGGCACCATAGTTTGAAGAGGCAATTGTCTGTTCTAATAGTCCAACAAATGTTCTTCCTCTAAAGTGCAGGAAAGACACATGGTGAGAAACTTGTGTAGAACATATGGTGCTGAAATAGCAAGCTGATAGTTCTTTAACAGCTTTTGACAGTGGTAAAAGATCAATTATTGCACTATAAATATTAAAAAGTTCCTCCAGCCATTTGCTGGAATGAATGTATATTTAAAAATCAGTGTTTCCCTTTAATGGCAGCCAAGTTGCCTCTGAATCACAAAGTTATGCAGCCCCACAAAGTTAAATTAAATGATCGATTGCTGTATGTTTACATCTCCAGCTGCTGAACTACCAGCCCGGTGACTGAAGCACAAACTCCTGAAGGCACTGAAGGTGCAGGCACTCTGAAAATGGCCCTTGACCTTTTGTTGAAACTCAAGTGTAAAATGGAATTGCCATTCCCTTCCTTACCCTTCCCTGCAATTGCAAGAGTTTGCAACAGAAATAACCAAACATTTTCTGAGAAGTATTGGGGAAGACAGGGTGATTTCGCAGCCTGACTGCTGAGCCAGCTGACATGAGTACAATTTTATTCTCTCAACTCCTTGACCCATGAGATTTCTGCCTTGGACTAATATCCATGTGTTCATAAATATGTGTGTGTGCATACAGAGACTCACACTACTACAAGCATGAATTTGAATTATGAAGAAAGCTGAGAGCTCTGTTTCAAGAGTTCTCTGTGCAAAGTCACCAAGGTACCACCATGATGATATAGGTTTGCTACTCAAATCAATACTATATGTGGCATTCTTCGTGGAGATTTTATGACAGAACCACATATAATGACCCTGGGCTCAAGTTCAAAGCACAGATACAGAGCTAAAATGTCATATTATGGTTCTGAAATAATTCATATGGATCCACTTCTATTCCTTAAGGGCAGCCTACTCCAGAAGCACATCAACTTCTTGCTCTGAAAAGCTTCCCATGCAAGGGAAGGTATCTTCTCATGTTTTGGGTTTTAAAAAGTGCCTGTCTTTGCTGACTGCTGCAGGTAGGGCTGTTATAAACCATATACATTATTCATACCAGTGGGATCACACGGTGATAGCGGTGAAGGTCATGGCTTTGTTGTGCATCAATGAACACTCCCTTGCCATGTGAACAGAGAAAACAGGGAGAGAGGCACAATAACACAAAGGGTAATGAACTCCTGAGTGGCAGCTCAGCACTGATGAATAGCAGGAGGGGAGTTTCCTTGCTCCCAGGCCAGCACATCACCTGCCAGGCCAAATCACTGCCCTGCTTCTCACTCATTTCAACGCTGCCCATATTTGACCCTCTGTGATCCAGATTCCCAACATGCCCTGAGGGCATGGCTAGCCTTACACACAGCAAACTATCCCATGAACCGATGTTGTTTCAGGATGTTTTCTGGCTCTTTCTATTGGTTTGGTGTTTGATTTTGGTTTGGTTTTTTTTTTTTTTTTTTTAGGTAGCTGGGCAAGTATGTTCAGGAAAGTAAGGAAGTAATCTCTCTGCCTTGAACCAGTGGAAGTGAAGTTCAGCACCTGCCTGTCAGATATTTTAGTCTCAGTTGCAGGGCTACAGTTCCCAACCTTCTTCCCTTTAGCTCCAGCTGCAATGGGCCAGACTGCACAATACAAATGGCCATAAATGGAGATTATAAAGCCATGGAAATCAGACTGCAGGTCACCAGCATGGTCAAGACAATCATGTACCTACATTAATGAAAACAACTAAGTGTTCCATAACCCTTCACTCTTGAGAGAGCCTAAAATGTCACTGGAAACGTGTGAATGAACAATACAAAGCACAGAAGAGGAACCTGAGGCTGAGACGAGATGGGATTTCAAGGAACGAGGTCCACGGGAAAGAAAGTTTCCTAAAAGTAGGGTAGGTTTGAAAGCAATACTAATCTAATACAACTCCTAGAAATGGCACACCATGTAGACAGAAACATTCTGTAGAAAACAAATTCACCTGAAATACACTCCATCAGTGAAAATATACCTTTTTCAAATCAGGTTTGATTGACTCCAAACAACCCCAAGGAAAGGTCCAGTGCTGAAACCTAGGCTGCAATGAAGTGCAAAGGTACTTGCTCAGTGTGACTGGCCAGAAACACCAAGGACCATTGCAAGTCAAGGTGACACTGAGTGTGCAGGCAGAGGATGGGCCTACAGTCAGCAACCCTGGAGCCCTTATCTCAAAAAAGGGCCCTGAATGACAAACAGGCAAAGACCAGAGCCAGCAAAAACAGCGAAGTGAGGAAACAAGGGAGGGAGGGAGGCACAGGAGGAGTTTGAGCAGGCTCAGCCAGCAGTGGCACTGCCTTGACACCTGCCTGGCTGATAGCCAGGAGCCTGCCATGGCTTATACACATTCTGTGGAACAAGCACTGCACCATCAGCCCCCCAGCTATCCTGCCTGTTTCACAGCTTGTGTCAGCAGTGCTGCTGCTGAGAAAGAGAAACATTTTGCCCAAAAGGAGTGTGGGCCAAGGGGAGTAAATTTACAATGACATATTTCAGCATTTACAGTATGATATCCAGTTCATAGGAAGTGTCAAAATATTTATTAGCAGTCTGATTCAAACTGACACAAAACACAATTTAAAAAAAGTTGTTTTACAACATGGGAAATCTGCCTTTTGGCCAGCTCCAACTGATAGCCCTGTGTCAACACAAAAAACTAGGCATGTGTTTCTTCCCTCTGTATTTCCTTGTTGCACTGCATAACTGTAACAAGGAGGTAACTCGCTTGTTACATTTCATAGGCTGATGTGGATCTGATCCCATTTTCAATCAGCAGAATTAGCAGTCAATTAGTCAAGTTATTTTCTAACATCATTGCAGGACATTCAAATGGTTGGCACTTAATTTTTTTTTAACAGCAGCTAGGCTAATTTTAGAGATTTATGTCTTGCTTTCATGCCTTACAGCACTCCTTGAAACATTAGTAATATCATCTAGGCAGGAGCAATAAAATGCCAGAACCCCTAACGACATGTAACACTGCCTGACACCAAATCAAGTTTCTCAAGTGAAATATAGATTGAAGAAAGAAGTGGTGTAAGGAGCAGAATTAAATTCATCTCAGTTATGCCCATGTCACTGATGTCAATATATTACATCCCTACCATGCTAAACCAAGGGTTTCTTCTGAAAGATACAGGGGTAGAGCTTTGAACTGGAAACAAAACTAACGCAGGGGTCTGTGTCTATTTTTAACATTAGATAGTGTTATACTTTCTAACTCTGAATTACTCTTTTTTATTACAAAAAATTCTATTCTTCCTGCTCAAAGCCATCCAAAAGATTTAATAAGGCTGTAGGAAATAGAGAGAGGAGGAGTAACAGACTGATTTTAATCCTGCTATTAGTCAATGAAAAGATTGTAGATGAAAGGCTGCAGATTAGTCTTTTCAGTCTGTCTCCGATTCCCCAGATCTAGTGGGAGAATTAAATGCGAATTACAGCCACAGTTGAATGATCACACTAGATATTTCTTTTCCAGACACTGTTGAAAAGAAACATTTATTTCAGCAGACTTTATTTCTGTGGAATCCTGAGCACCAAATTGCCCCCAAGAAAAGACCTTCTCTTCACTCAACCTAAGATATTTCATGTCATTCTGACTGTACTAAGAGCACTTAATATGATCATGCCTTGTAGCCTCTGACATGCTGTCAAAGAAGGGGAAAATACTTTAATGCAATTGAGAATTGAATTCAGAGTATATTAAAACAAACAAGAATGAAATCAAAATGCCATCAAAAGAATGACTTGTGTGGAATCCACCCATGGGTACTCAGGGAGCTGGCAGCTGAGCTGTCCTAGCCACTTTCCTTCAATTGGTGCCTAAAGAGGCTACCTGGAACAGAGGCCAGACAGTGTTAGAGGAATAAAGCAGGGATTTATTAAAAGGCCTTTAAAGGATACACCTTGGGCAGTACAGGAGCCTGGCCATGGCTCTACCCAGTATGGACCCAAAATGGGCCCAAGATGGACAGCTGGCCACAAGTTTTATAAATCTTGGTCCATTTACATAATGGGGTTAATTGTCCAATTACAGCTCCAGGTTATGAAGTCCCACTCTCCCAGGAGATTGCTCTCCTCAATTCGCTGTTTACACTTCTTGGGCCTGAAGCTGTGATGGTGTCCTTGGTTCTCAGGCTGGAAAAGGATTGTTTTGTCCAACTAAACTGCAAAGAGAACTTGCTAACACTTGATATAAGAGTCACACACTCAGGCAGTACAGAATCTGAAAAATATAAAAGCTCAAACTTAAGGCATCACAATTACCAGCAATCCTGTCTAACCAAGGAGGTCCCAGCGAGCAGAGGTTGGCAAATGTTATATCCCTTTCCAAGAAGGGCTGCAAAGAGGATCTGGTGATCAAAGGACCAGGATGGTGACCATCCCAAGTACTGGGCACTGGGGACACCCCACCTCAGATCCTGTGTTCAGCATTTGGCCCTTCAGTACAAGAAAGACATGGAGGGGCCAGAGCTGTCCAGAGAAGGCCAACAGAGCTGAGGAAGGGTCTGGAGCACTGGTTTTATGAGGAGAGACTGAAAGAGCTGGGGGTATTCTGCCTGGCAAAAAGGAGAATCAGGGGGACTTTATTTCTCTGTAAAACTCCCTGACAAAAGGGCACAGCCAGGCAGGGGTTGGTCTCTCTTCCCAGCTAACAAGAAATAAGACAAGAGGAAATGGCCTCAAGTTGCAAAAAGAGGAGGTTTAGATTGGATATTAGGAAAAAAATCCAGCACTGAAACAGGCTGCCCAAAGCAGTGATTGAGTCACCATCTCTGGAAGCATTGAAGAGATGTGCAGATGTGGCACCTGCAGACATGGTTTAGTGGTGGGCCTGGCAGTGCTGTGCTAATGGCTGGACTTTATCATCTTAGAGATCTTTTCCTACTTAAATTCAATGGTCCTCTGATTTTAAAATGTCTAAGGGACAGAACTCAAACATTACTCAGGGTGTTTGAATGCCATTACATAAATGCCAATTTCCATCCTTCAGGACAGGCCAGCAGCAAGATATTCATATATTGTCCCTCTTGAAGATTTCTGCTTGTTCCCACGCAGAATTTTAAGGCTTTTCCCTGTCATGCTGCCCTTGACAGCTGTCAAATAGGATCCAACTCATGCCAATAAGGCTGTCAAAAAAGACACACTGGTCAAAGCATTTTGTCCTTAGCTCACACTGTCACTTACTGCTTAGTGCTGCCCAGTAACTTGCTCTGGTAAACCCTTCTTCATACTCAAATTTAAATTGCTTCTTCCTCATAACATCCAGCATTCCAGTATGCCTCCAAAGAAAAACACTTAATAAGACATATATTACTTCATTAACACACAAGTTGAAAATTACTGGTTGTTTATAGCCAAAAATCTCATGGAAATGAGGCCCTGGCCTTCCAGGAACAATGCCTTCCAATAGTGAAATAATGACTTTATAATGCAGACTGAGGTCTGAAGCACAAAACCTCCTGCCTGTGAGGGGCTCTGCTGTTGACACAGCATGTTGCAGATGAGGCCAGCGCTGAGTCCCTGACTCCAGGGGCTGTATTTCAGTTTTTAGCAGGGCTCACAACTGCACCTTCTCCCCCAGCCCCAGAACACATGACCAAGAGCCCTCCTCATGTCTCACTGCCAGTGCCCACTGTCCCACTGGTCAAGGGACAATGACCATCAGTGCTTGGTCATCACTGCGGGCACATTGCAGGTGGGCTGTGGTGCACCCACCCCCTGCACGGGCAGCATCTCCACACTGCAGCCCTTATAGGGAGCTGTGCAGGAGCACCAACCCCTCTGTGTGATTCCCACCACAGCACAGTTCCCTCCTGATCCCACAGGCTGCCTTAGGGCCCAGCCTTTCTGCAGGCTGAGAAACTCCCCAAAAGTGAGGAGATTGGTGTCCTGGTCAAGGTCTGGCTATGCAGATTGCTCCCAAGCAGCTTCACTTTGAACCCACACATATCCAGAGCTTGTGTTTTGCCTGCTCTGTCTGCAGAGAACATTGAAAGAGCACAGTGAGCATGCATTGCTTTTTAGAGATCATGACTGACAATGATTTATGCTTAATTAGCAAATTCCCTATGATTACTTGATAGTACAGATTAAACCCTAATAAATGTGTTTCCTGCAGGTTTAAGTGACTAACTCTATGATCTATTAGACTTGACTCATAATTTTTCTTGGTAACCGTGGAAATTTCAAAAGAATTGGCAGCATCTGTGCCTGGAGTATAAAAGAAATCTATTTTTATTTTAGGAATTTTGTACAAATTAATTCCAGTCTAGTATATAAAATGCTAAGCTTTGTATCATCTCTGCACATTTATTAGAAAAATTCAGAACAAGCCCCTATAATCAGTAAAAAAATTAAATTGTTAGATATTCCTCAAACATTATAACAAATCTTCTCAAGCTGCAGTTTCATATTTTATTTCCTAGTTGTTTTATCTGTCTCAGTTACACATTTACAGCACATAATATATTCTGTGTTATTCCTCCCCATTCCTAATACTTTCATGTGTTGATCACTATGGGGAAGTTTTAACATGCAGCTTCTTTTGGTTAATATCTCTCAGAAACCCAAAAAATTAATGTCTGGTGCTGAGCAGTAGGTCTAAACTTTACCAACCTCCATTAACATTTTGATCACTCTGGAGGAAAAGGGTATTTAAGAATCTCTCTGAATGCTAGAGGGAGGGAAATAATCACTTTGAATGAAAAATCCAAATTCACTCAACTGGTAATGAAATTGCATGGAATATTGATTCAGGGTTCTAATGAGCTCAGAATTTCAAAGCAAGCACTGGAAGGCAAACATTCCTTCCTCCTCCTTTAGAGAAATCTTCAGTTCTATCACAAAGTAAGATTTCACTTTGTTCTAAATATACAAGATTATAAGAGTTCTGAAAGCAGTCCTGCAATAACACTCTGCCCTCCCCTTTCTCTCTCTCCCTCATTTATACACCAAAAATTTTAACATCAACTAAATTCCAAGCCAGAGAAAGCAATTTAAAGTGATTTACAGCTAAATTAATAGTTTTCTGTCTCCCTTTGGTTTTCAGAAATTATAGAATTGCCTTTTTTTTTTTTACTAAACCAGACTACTCTGAAATTAATGTTCAGCTAAAGCTCATTCTTCAATCCTCCCAGCTATGCCAGAGACACTAATGACAATGTTAGGAGTTAGTTTTGCAGAGGATTCCAGTCACCACAGCACAGAAGGAGAGTTACAAATAGTAGAAAGGGAACTCTTCAATTTTTTTTTTAAATCAGTTACCAACTTTTCTTCACCCAGCAGATGGTGGGACAGGCTGCACAAAGAAAGGAGAGGAAGAAAGGCCTTTTTGAGAGTTTTATCTGATTAAGGATTTGTACACATGACACTGATCAGGGGAGGGTTTGGCCTTCCAGGCTGTAACTCACAAAAGGTGAGAGGCCAAGGGCTCTCTGTGTTAATGCTGGAGAGTTCCTGGCAGCAGCAGGAGCCTGCCCTCAGCTGCTCAGGAAACTGAGGATTGCTGTGGGCAGCCTGACATGCCAGAGGATCCCAGGGAGGATTGTCTGCCCTTTAGAACTGAGCTGGCCACTGCTTAGCAGTGCTGCCAGTGGGGTAGGCAGCAATCTTGACTGTGCTGATGGCCTAGCAAAGCACCTTGCTGTTCAATGCTTTCATTCTCTACCTGCAAAGCAGGAGTGACATCCACTACAAAGCATTATGGAAGCACTGGGCACACTGCCGTGCTCTTTGGGGCTATGTATCAGTCATCCATTCTCAGAAAGGACCAGCTACTGATGGGAGTGAGTGAGACCTTTCCTGATCACACACACTGTTTGTCTCAGAATGAAACGTCAGAAATGCCTTCTCAAAATATGCTAGGTCATTTAGAGGAAAGTTTAAGCTTTTGCCCCCGTATCATCCTTACTCTGATGTAACATTTCTATGTGCTACCATTTTCCCATTATCTCTGGATAAAAGGGGCTGTCTCTTCCTTTCCACCAACTTTTTCTATAAGAACTTAACAGATTCCAGCGCTCAAAAGTCCATCAATAGCAAAGTCTCTGCTATTTGCTTCTAAGAGCTGGCACTTTTTCAAAACATCTGCTTGCACTTTGCCTAGCTGTAGCAGGACTATGAGGTTTCATGGTCACTAAGCACAGTGTTGTGTGTCTGATAGGCACTTTGGCTAATAATCTGTGTGCTTCAACAAAGTATTGAACTTTGAATAAAATCCAACTATTTCTTACTTGACCACAATCGGCACAAAGATCATCAAGATATTGCTAAGGATGCTCTGTCCCAAATGGAATTGGGAATTTGCTTTGGCCAATATTTGTGACTCTGGGTTGGAGAGAGGAAAACACTTTCTCTGCATGGCATCCTTACTGTCTGAGAAGCCTTAGAGCTGACATGCACCTCCTGCTACCTTCTGTCCCCTCCTGGTAAGTCACCATGTTTCACACTGCAGCCTTCAAAGAGACACTGGTGATGCAGTGCAGTCACACCTTTACATTCAGGAAGTGTCAGGCTTGGCTCTAGCTGCCAGCATCTCCCTCTCTGCACAGCATGACACAGCTTGCACACCAGCATGTGGTTCCCATATGTCTGTTGTTATAAATCACAGCCCTTTGTGCATCAAGGATGTCATGGGATAGGGCAGGTGAGGAGAATAAACTATTTAATTATGACTTATGTCATGCACTGAAAGAGGATCTTAATTATAGTAGGAGACACAGCACAGACTGGGCTATAGGATTAAAAGGGACAGTTGGATAATGGTGACCCATTCCCTGCTGTAATCAGTACCTTGTCAGATCTCTCTTTGTCTGAACAAGATCTATTTCAAGATAAACAGACCCTGGGAGGGCTGAGATATTTTTGGGGTTCATTGGCCCAAATACACCAATACTGCACAGCAAATTGACAACTATGGATGAGCCTTGTGCCTGGTAAACAGCAAGGAACCCAGCATGCTGCCAACTGCATATGCTTTCTCCATACAGATCAATACAGTCATTGGGAAAAAAATACCTGCCAGATCTCTGGATGCAACATGAATGTCAGGGTGAAAATGAAAGGGAAGCACAACCCACACAAACCAGGCCAGAAACATCACCCAACATGTCTGCTAATAGAGGAGAAAAGATATCTTACTGCAAGGCCTAGCTTAAGTAAAACCTTGGACTGCATTTTCAAGAGTTAGGTATTATATGGATAAACACAGAGCTGTCTTTGTAATGTCTCTTCACTCTCTCTCACAGTCTAGCTAGCTTCAGGATGCAGCCTCAGGCTTCAACTTCACAATCAGCAACTTCCACTCTGAGTATTCTAGTAAACATTATGGTACATGGAGCTGAGAGAAGAAAAAGGCATATGTGAGCAGAACACAGAAACCAAACAATCCTGAAAAAGCCTCAGCTTGTGTTGCTTTTCAGATTTTCTTTTACTATGTTTATCTGTTATATAAAATGAGGGGTGGAGGAATAAATTTATACAAAGCCCAGGGTATGGGCTAATTGCTATTGATGACCAGCAACCTCTGGCTTTTGAAGTACAGTAGCTCTACCTATCAGTTCATAAAAGCCTGATGGAAAGAACACTATGTGAAACAAAAAACTAAGGCATGGTGTAACAGTTGGGCACAGGAGGCAGAGCTGTGTATCTTCGCCATAGCAGGGGTTTAATTTTAACTTCTTGAACATTTCATTCTTTGTTACTGCCTTGCTTGAGAAAACCACTTTCCTCTCTGTTTGTCCATCTGCAATTCTGCAGATAAAGAAAAGCTATAGGCAGCTTTTCTTTCATCACCTACTTGCATGAAACTCACTTCTCTGAATTCTCATAGCACATAAAATGTCCCTGCTGCTGCAGGATAAAATGTGTCGCTGCTCCATCTGCTACTCATTTGCCAATGATTCTGTGTGGCAACATGCTGCCGAGCAGAATATTCCAAAAAAGAAGAAACTGTGCAGCCCAACAGATCTGGTTTTGACAGAGATAAGGCTCAGTCTCATTAATCATTTCCCTGCGCTCCTTAAAGTATCTGGTGGAGTATTAAGACTGGCTCCCCAACTCAATATTTCATGGTACCATCACACACTTCTTGGAGAACTCTTCTTTTGAGACAGGAATGTCGAAACAGAGGCAGCAAGAGACTCTCAGTGCTAAACAATTTCTTATTTCACAATTGGTCTGAAATTCACAGGCACAAGTCCTTTGTTTGGGGGTAAGAAGTGACGGCAATCCAGGTACAGAACGTACTCAGCTTCCTCTGCAATGTGCTAAAGCTGTATCACAAGATGTCCAGATTTAAGACACACGGTAGTGAGGCATTGCCAGGTACTGTGGATCCCTGCCCAGTGCCTGCCTACTAAGCAGAAACTTTACCTCTGTTTTGGAGAAAGAAATTGCCCCTCAGCATCAGCCAGTGGGCAAAATTCAGGAGAACACAGCAAGAAGTGCAACTTCTGGCCACTCTCAGCGAGGCTGCTCACCATAAGCACAGATTGTACAGGAGGCTGGACAGACCCAAGCGCTGAGGAAACCCTTTTTAGAGGTCAGGTTGGAGAAGAAATATAAAAAAATGTTTCCATTCAAGTCACTCAATGGTTCCACTGTACATAGAGCTGCTGCAGGACAAACAAAGCAATCTCCATTTTTATCCAGAATCAGGATCACAAGCCTGTTGTGCAGGGCCATAGATGGGAGTTTAGCTCTACCTCCAGCGCATACTAATACCATAAAGTCAGTCTCTTTGTCCTAGATCTTGTGACAGCCTCACTACACTGCTTCCAGCTCTTCTGCAGTAACACTCTGATTTAACAGGCTTCTCCAAACACTCCAAGACAGCAAAACTCCTGCAGCAACTACCTGAACACTTCAAGACCCCATAAGAAGGCAGAAGATGAGCTCTGGTACAATGAACAAACAAAAAAAGCTGCAATGAAAGTCTTTGCTGCTTACAGCCATCCAAATTTCCTCTCCTTTGCATCTTGATAATGAGCAATAATCTCATGTTAATATTCTTTCAAGCCATCACCCTCAGTCTTCCACATGGTCAGCAATTACCACACCAGCCTCACTCCCCTGTGACACTCCCCTAGGCACTTCTTATACTAACCACACTTCTTCAAAACTGTAAATGCTGAAAATTTTGTTGCCACTTGGTGGTATTTTATGACAAAGGTGTATTTTGTAAAAGGAAGTCTTTCAAAAGTATGAGAAGTGAAGGGTATTTATAAAAATAACCAGAATCCTTCCCCGAGGCATTCTGAATAAGACATTCCTAACTGCCTAAAGGTCCAATGTCAGCAATGTGAGGCTTGATGAAGCATTGAAAAGGCACATCTCTTTCTATAATTAAAGGGTAACTTCATTTCCGATGACTTCAGTGGAGTGACAGTGAGTACGTGATTAACTCAATATACAGAGAGCTAAACACACTTGCATCCCCCCAGAAGAATCCAGCATTGACAAGGTGGAATAAATGCCCTGCTTTAGCTTAACAGACTTTTTGAAAACCATATGCAAAATACAGTAACCTCAGCACAAATCTGAGGCCAACTGCATAGGTTACTTTTTGTATCAGGACCACTCACTGACTTTATCAAGAGCCAGGCAAAAATCTGGGAGACATTTCCAAAAGGTTACTAGTGAACTGTTGTTTTCACTCTGAAATTCAGTTATGGGCTTTTTTATACTTAACTGATGAGCAGTCCCACCCAAGAACTTCCCCTAGAAAATACAACTTCCATAGTAAAATTTTCATTCTCTCTGATCTTAAAAGCCTAAAGCAGTGAGAATTCATGCCCATGGAGCCTAAGAATACATGTTGCCGGAGAGTGCTTAGGATCCCACTTACTTGCCTGCAAACAGGGCACATTGATATCCCAACCAGATCTGGGCTCTGGAAAATAATTTCATGGAAAATGGACCCAACCAACTCTATGACCATGTCCTTTGAGGCCCTCCTACTTTAGAGGTTAAAAATCTGTCTCCTACTGGCAGTAACACACCCACAAACACCTTGTCTTTCCCCCAGGTTCATATCCTCACCTAGTCATCCATCAGTGCTGTAAAGGCTTTAACAATCCAAGAGAGAAACTTTTGCTGCTACACTTAATAAGTTGGCTTCCATACCTCACAACCTCACTCACAAGTCTATTTGTTCCTCATTCTCCCAAGCTGGGATACATTGATCTGCAATTCTTTCACCTTGCAGCAGCCAAGGCACCACAACTGTACATTCATCATGCTTTCTTTGCCTTGGCTACAGCTTAAACCTTCTTTCTTGTTTCCTTCCTCCTCTGTCCCTTGGGTCCTTGGCCCATCCTACAGGGATTAGCTTAGTAAATTTAGAGCAAGAGAATTCTCTTCTTGCACGTTTTGCTGGAGTTTCCCTTGTTTCCCAAAGACCTTCCTGAAAACCTGTACTCAGTGGAAATTCCACTCATGAGATTAAGCTTCAGCTTAAATCAACAACAGCCACTTGAATTCATAACACACTCATCCAGAACATCACACATCTTTTCAACAGAAATAGTTATCATTTATATCTGGATTTCAACTCCTCAAAGACCTCCACCCCACCTCTCACACATCCACATCTTTCCAAAAGACCCTGGGCCATGTGCTAAGCTGTGCATAGCACACTGAAGTCCTGGCTTTAGGGAAGCCTCAACTCACCCTCAAGGTGACCAAATCTCTGAACATCCACTCACAGCTCAGACTGTGTGCCTGCCCCATATGAAATGCCTTATTACTCTGTTCTCACATGTCACTAAGTCTGTCAGGCCTCAAATTTTGCCCTCTGTGCCTGCAGAGGACCTCTGTTGAAGAGAAGCCCTTTCTCCTGGTGCTAGGTGAAAAAGCCATGTGTGCTGTAAGACAGATCACAGGCTCTGGGATCTGCTCAGGATGGCTCCCTTGGGCTGGAAGGGCTGGTACCCATCAGGAGCCTGGAGCAGAGGAGCAGGCAGAGGGTCACTGGGTGCTCCCCTCACTCCCTGCCCAGCAACTGCCCTTGAGCCCCTGCCAGGGACAGGCATCAGCAATCTCCTTCCAGGTCTGGTCTTCTTCCTCCTTCCCCACAGGCTTGTGAAGAAGTAAAATCTCAGCTGTCAGGGGCTGGCGAGAGGAGCAGGGTTTCTAGGTGAGAAGAACAGGCCAAATGCTCTCTTTCTATCACTCTCCAATGTGCCAGCTTCAAAAACCTGCTGACAGTCCTTGAGAGCTGATGACATTCTTCAAAACACTGACAAAAATAGAGAAGCACTTCCCCCCCACCATTGGAAAAAACTACTTCCACAAAGTCTTTCTGCTCTCCACTCTTTCTTTGACCACCTTCACAGACGGCTCTTATCTACCAAAGCATTTACAAAGACTCACCCTGTTCCAGAGAAAAATGTCCTGTCTTCTAGGGAGAGCTGACACCCCAGGCCCTTAAGAGATCCTAAAATTTTAACAGCAGCTACCATACATTGTAAATTCTGTTTCTCTCCCCTTAAACAGAAAACTCTAGCAACTCCACAAAAACAGACTTGCCTGAGGGAGTCTTTAATGTAATGATTTCCCAAAACATAAATGAACTCTAACTAAAACTGGGAAAACAGTTAATGTTCATTGATCTCATAATTTCAAATTAAAAATTTATTTCTGTAACCTGAGTACATACCTTGTTATATAATACACAGTGTCCTTTGACATTATGCACTAAATTGACCTAAGTGTTTTAAAGACATTTATATCTACCTTTTGTACTGATCTTTTCAAATCTCTAATTAAGCCTCTGTTGGGAAGTAAATATACTAAGATATATATTGCAGAGGGGCAATACAAATACTTTACAAAACAGGGATTAATATGCCCATTATGAGTCATTAAATCACATGAAAATAACAGTAAAATGGGAAGCATTTCGGCTCTTGTTGTACTTAATACTTATGTTTTGCACATGCCTGCATCCATGTAGAAAAAGGAAGTTGTTTTTCACCAGATTAGGGGCACGAAGAATCAAACTCTCACAAAAAAACAATGCTGTTATGACAAGTACTGTGATATGTGTGAATAATCAGGTATCACATACAGAGTAAAACCACACAGTTCTACTAGTGATGAAAAGCCAAAGCAATTGAGATTGAAATCTTACAGAGACTAGGTCTACTTACAAAATACAGACCTTTTCTCTGAGCTCTTTACAAGTTAGTTTTGCTGTGTATTGCTCTGATTTAGAGGAATTTCTCCTGTTTCTGATGTCATTCCATATCAAAGGAACTCTTAGGCACTGCCCAGCATGCTCCAACAAGTCTAAGAACATGCCTAAATTATTGGCAGCTCTATTTGTCTTTAAAACGAAAGGTCACAAATGAAAGCTGTTCATGTTGCAACCTCACAAACCTGAATGCAGCATTTCACAAATCTGAAGACAACATCATCTTCATTACAGCATCAAAACTAGTGACCTCCAACCTTTCTTATTTCTTATCTTTTAACCATAACTTTCTGTAAGAGAGTCAGTGAAAAATCCTCCAAAAGCCACAGCAGGTATTACTCATTACATACTCAGCAGTTTTTAATGACCAAAATTCTATATACAGAAACATCTCCAGCCTTATAGCTTCACCATAGTACAGATGTTATTGAACTCCCCAAGGCAGCTTAATGTTTATATACAAATTCTGACTTTCCAATAAAATATCCTTCTTCCTCAGAACAAACTCACAAAACACCAGTTCTCTTTTACATGAATCAAACATATTTTCAAGTTTTGTGTTAAGTAACATCAAATTAATGACTTGTATGCTGGCATAACACTTAGCTGTATCCTGATCCTACACACTCTGGGCTCCAATATTTCTATCCTTATGCTTGCCATAAAATTCTCTCTCTGGCTGAATAACTTAACAAATTCCTATTATGTACATAACCTAGGTAATAAAGAGGTGACAAACTCCACATGCACATTGACGTAGTCACATATCTCATAAGCTTCTTTTGGGAATGATCAACAGACCATTATTGTCAAGCAGAAAAAGATGCTGCCTCAAGTAATTTAGCCCAATTCCCATCATTGCTTCTATTCATTGAGGAAAGATGAAGATCCATGGAGCACAAGTTGTCCATCGTTAAATTGCTTACATGAGATTAGAAAATACACATTAACACAAAGCAAGCCATGTAACCAGAAGAAAAACTACCAGCATGTCTGTTCTTGCACTACAATGTTTTCAAAAGCAATGAAATTTATCGTTGAAATCTCAACTCATCCAAAAAAAGCTCTAACTCACCACCATCATGAAATATTTTTTACAACTGTTCCAGCAAGATGTTACAATAAGGCCAGTCAATAAAAGCTGCTGGAAAAACAAATGTCTGAGCCGGTTCAGAAAGTTTCAGTAGCTCTTTAGACATTTTCATCAATTTTGTTTGATTACTAAATACGTTACTTTTTCCCTACTGACAAACATGGCCTGTTCATGCTACCAATCTGCACTGGGCAACACTGTCATTAAATTGCAAAGATTCCATAATGTTGCTTGCTTATTGCAAGAGTTTCATATCTCCTTGATGTTTCTCATAAGCAGCTCCTCTAAGCACCGACTTTTCTTTCTCACAGTAGCCAACTGACTCCAATTCCCCCTCAACTGACTCAATCCACTCTTTTATAGCACTCTTCTTATTATTAGTCACAGCTGTGGCCTGTTAAAGTCAAGCCTGCTCCTAGTCTTTCATAATTAGCCCAACTGCAACTCTTTAGGGGTAAGATTGCTTTCTAAACTACCTTTATTTTCTTATATTCTATCCCCCTACAGGGCAAGACACTCCTACCTCCACACAAATGTAGAGCAAAGGAAGCTGGAGAAAATACTCACAGCACCAGCAGTAATTTAGAGAGGTCAGCCTGGCACAGAGACACAAGTGATTGTGCACCCAGTTTTCTCACAGCCCCTGTTTTTCTGCTCTACTTTGCCTCACATCACCAAGCATTAAACACAGTCCTTGAATAAACACTTCTCATGTAGGATCAAAGCCAAATGGTCTGATTTTGTATACTAGGGTTTTATATTATTTTCCTCATTACTTCTCATTTCAGTATGACTTTTGTCTTTTTCTTACTGCTCTTGGATCTGTATAGACCCTGTGTGATGCTACAGCAGCCAGGAATGATCTGTTTGCTCACCCTCAAGCTCTTAACTTTGGGAAAGTCAGATCCATTTGCTGCATGAGCCAAACACTGTATTTATGAAGCCTACATTTAAAAAATTTATGGAAATCCCATTACATTGGATAGATCAGAGTACTGTAACATATTCTGTGCCAAATGCTCATAGACCAAAGAACAAGCACATATTGGCCTAAATCTTGTCTTACTGAAAGCCAAGATATCCACATCCATCCTGAGCATCTGACAGTCTGGATCTGCCTAGTGAGGAACAGCTCAGAAATGAGTCTATGAATTCAAGTCTTTTGTCCTGTCACAGTCATAGTCAGGCATATTCAGGCATTGTATTTCACTCTGTACAAACAAGCCCTTCCTTTTTCACACAGAAGGTTGAAAGGGACCTTTCCTGTGCTGGGTACCTCAGTCTATCTGACTAAAGCAGAATCTCAGGATTCAGATAAGCAGGAATCTTCTGTATTGGCACTTTCTTTCCAGTCACTTCTTGATTTACGATGTGAACAACACAGTTTTCATTGTTCACACTATTCTTTCCTTCAAAACTGCAAGTATCAATGAAAGCTGCAACAAAAGAAAGGAAGTTTCCACTAAATTCTGAATCCAATTTTAGCCCATTCTCTATCCTACCAAAACATAGTGTAAAAAAATAACTGGAAAATGTTATCTGCTCTTGGCTGAGAAAATCTCAGAAAATTCTTCCATAACAGCCCATCTTTATGTAGCAGATAGATTTATCTTGCCTTGCCTGTGAGTGTGCAAGCACCATAACTTCCCCCAGTCCATTAAGAGACAAGGTAGAAAATCAGAGAGAAACAGGAGAGAGCTCCAATGAGTGGCTACCGTCTTCATACCTCTTGTCAAAGTCTTTAAACACTATGCTACACCACAGATAAACTGTTTGTTCAAGGCTGCTAATACAGGCTCTAATGCATGGCCTTGGGCAGTTGGGTTAAGGCTGTGGCAGAGCTAAGGATGTATTCAGACCACTAGTGCACATTAAAACTGCAATACCTGAATTCTCACTAGAATTTACCTTGGCCTAACAGTGTTAACCTTGAGTTTCCCTCAAAACAGCAAAGCTGTGAGGACTAGCACCCTCATAAATGTTGATCACAATGATCTTTCAGGGAAGGAAGTACTTAGAAAGGGAGAATTAGAGAGCAGCTGCTCCTTTAAATGTAAGACATGGAATCAAGACTACTGTAACCATGGCTGAGGCAGCAATACTGGAGGGGGGAGTGATCCCAGCTCCTGTGTGTACCTCCCAGCCAAGAACCCTATTGCTATGCTAGGATGGTGGGCCAGAGCACCCTGTGCTCCTCACAGCTCTTTGATGCTCACTGCCTAGGGACAGAACAGCCTCTGCTCTCCTGGGAACAGAGCCTAAAATCCCCTGTGCATAACTGGGACAGGGAGAGCTCACTTGTTTTCAGCAGGTGAAGAAGAGAACCAGGCTGGTGCTGGCCCTGAATGTATAAATAGTCCCATCCCAGAAAGATGCCCATAATTGCTGAGTCTAGATAGCAGCTAATTTAAGTCCATAGCAGAGCTTTTAAAACAGAAATTCTTTGTCAGCACAGCCCTTTCTTGCTGGAAGGTAACATCTCTTTCACCTGAAACAAAGACTTACATAATTCTGTCTGTCTGGTGACACTAATGAGTAGCTGCTCTGGGGAAAGCTCACTCAGATCCCTCTAAGTGATTTCCTTTAAGCTGTCATAGCTGCTGGCTGCACCACAGCTCCATACTATGGAAATAAGGCCTCCAGGGCAGCATATTCTCTGTTTGCTTTGTTTCTTTCATCTGTTTCCCCTCTCCTAAGACCTTACCTTTATTCTCTAAACTTAGACCCACCACAGGTCAGGGCATGAAGCGTCAGAATAAGCCTTAAATGTGAATTCATTCTTTCCTCCCACATAACCCTCACCTGCCATCACCTCCCCCAGTATAGTTACCTTTCACTCTGCCTTCTCAATCCTTTACTCACACTTTGGTCTTTTACAGGTTTAGGGTACTACTTTGAAATGTGACATGAAACCTTGCACAGGATTCTATGCTCATTGTCTTTGAGTAACTCCAGATTGGACATGTTCAGTTCAGAAGAGAAGTGGGGGCAAGAGAACCAAATGCAGCAAAGTTTCTGACAGCTGAGGAGTTTGGCTGCCATTCTCCCTTCCTCAAAGTGTTCTGCAGATTGAAGCAGGCATTTTGAACAGAAAGATACCACTGTTCTCAGCCTTGTTCACAGGAACAGCAGGGCCAAAATCCAATCCAAAATGAGGGCATCACTAAAGCCCTCAGACCTGGTTCCATAGGCACAGAGAACAGATGCAAATAGCAGTAATACATTAACCAAAGTCATCAGGCTGTAAATTCACTGGACCTAAACCTTCTGTTTCACCCGGTGATTCTCTAATCCTAAAACTCATGCTAACCACATCTGTCTTCTTCCCTTTCAGAGATGTCACCAAACCCAGCGGTGCTGTTAGAAGCTCTACAGACAAACTGCTCTCTGGTTTCCATATCTGATACCTACCAGGACCTCAGCCTCCTTTCTCTCCTCTTCCTTATCTCTTATATGTCATCTTCCATCAGTGGAGGCCACTGATTCCATAGTACTGCCTGCCCCACTGTCTTCCAAGTCATTAAATAAAGCTGTGGGAAAGCAGCAAAAGTTTTCATGGATCTTCATGGGAAAATTTTGCTCTTTGTCTTTTTGAGGAATGCCAAAACTTGGACCAGGCATTTTTGCACTGCTAAGGGGTCAGTGGGATATTCTGAACATGAGATCATGATTTCATGGACTCCATATCTTCATATTGCTAACATGAGAAGACTTCCAAGCCACAGAGAACTGAACAAATTGTATGGAAATAAGACTGTCAGGGCAGGCAGAGAGAAGTGGCTTGCAGGCTCTGTGGTGTGCAAGGACTGTTTTGGGCTCAGTGTTAAGGACAGGATTCACTGTGAGCTTTCCTTGGGCATATTGGGAAAGACAATATAGACTGATACAAAGCTATAAAAAGTTCTAGAGGCATATGGACACTAAAACATCAGATGCTGATGACTGGCAAGTTTAAAGCCTATCAGCTGTGAACAAATGAGAGAAAAAGCAAAGGGGTAAAATAAATAAAAGAAAATGTAAGATAGTCAGACAAATAAAGAAAAAATTTCAAGTCCAGAAGGCACATGGGGTGCTAGTAGTGAAGCAGCCAGAATGGCTCAGAGGGACACAGCAGCCGGGGAAATTTATCGAGATGGCAAAATGACATTCTCTAAAACAAGATAAATTAATTATTTGCCTCAGCGCCCCAGAAGGAGAAAAGAAGCTGACAGAAAATGACATGTCATATAATTTTCAGGGTGACAAGGAGGGGAACTAACAGAGATGCAAGGGTTGAGGCACATATATCCCTGCAGTGCTTCTTGGCTGCCCAGGGCAAAGCCTTCAGTGGATGAGTACAGAGAACATACCAATGGCAGGCCAGCTGTGCTCTGGGATGGGGAAAGGCTCTGTCTGATCATTTTCATAAAGCTGAAGGAGATTTCTAGGTCTGACTCGCCTTTGCCACAGTCCTTATATCTTCATTTCTGCCTGCACAAAATGACTGTGAAATTCTTCCAAAGAAGAATTCTCCTTTTTCCTCAGTGGTAGCTCAACACTCCCAGTTCACAGGTATAAATGTTTAGACAGGGTGCTAAGAAAAACATCAGGTATTAACACATACTGCTATTCACAAAAAAAAAAGGTCAGAAGCCTTTTCCAAAGTCATGTGAAATTAACAGTGGAGAGTTTCGACCTTTCACAACAAGGTCCAGCAGCCCCCTGTGCTCTTGTTTTTCTGCACAGTGAAGGCATTGCTGACTTCCTGATCCTGAATGGACCTCAGTGTAAGACAGAAAACTTACACAAGTATAACCAGTTTACAAGAGCTAAAACTGGGGTGAAAACTCATTTTGATTAATAGAGAGGGACACGTTAACTCCTGAAAAGCAAAATGCAAAATTCTTTGCCACACTTTTCCAGATTTTAAGAACTACAATAATGACCAAAACTTGAGATAAAGAGCATTAAAACAAGACCTGATACACATTTGGCATTATTGTTGATTAACTTTCCATAAGCATAGAAAATCTTTTAGCTACTATGACACGTATGTATGAAACAATTGCATGGTGCAATATTATTTAGGATCATTAAAAGTGGCCTTACAGGCAAGCCTTATCAACAGTTGTTTAACCACATAGGGAGATAAATTTTGAAGAAGAGATAACACACTTGCAGTAAACTAGGAAAATTGCGGTAAACTTGGAAACTAATCCCAAAATTGTCTGTTCCTCAGCACAAGTCTGACCAATTCATTTGTCAGCTGTACATTCTCTGCCTCCAGCATTCAAAATGACATTTCACAATATTATCATCACACACAATGCAGGCAAGCAGTTACACAGAGATAGATGAACTTAAGGTCAGAAAAAACAGATAAGGTGGGAAATACCATTAATATATTTAAGTAAAAAAGGCTTAAATGAGGCTGCTTGAATTGTCTCTTTTCAGATGTCAGTGGCATGGATGATTGTGGCAATTGTTTACTTTAGATGCTCTAAAAACAGTAATCAAAAAAGAAGAGAGATAATGCAATTTCATTTGTTTTTATGATCTTTTTTATGATTTTTTTCACTGCCTCAGCCACAAGACGGAGCTGGAGGGGAATACTGGGACTAGGATTTGTCAGTGTGTGCTTTTAGAGAGTTATTTCACCACAAAGCAACTGTTAGTGCAGTTAGAACACCCACAGGAGTGGACAGAATAATTGACAAAACAACAGGTTACACATGGATCCTGTTTCTTTTTTACGTTTTACTGAGAAATTGTGGCAAAATGCACCTCACTTAATGCCTGCATTTAGGAGCATCCTGCAGTATTTTACATCAAGAGCCAGAGAACAAAGAGGCATTGATCAACTCTTCTCCCCAGCACAACCTGTCCTTTACATATTGCCATTCTAAAATTATTGATTGGCCCAGGCTCTGACTGAATTTCTATTCTTTGTCCAAAATTCAGTCTTCTTACTCTTTGTGAACAAGAGACACCTCCCTTCCCTGGACAGTGACTTCTTGGTACCATCTGCAGTAGACAGGACCATGCAAAGCTTTGTTGATCTCATAGGATGTTCTTTACCCCAGGGTGGCTAACATCTCTTTGCAGTAGAATTAAATTTCTTATTTCCCAACAGCTTGGAAAACAACAATAACTTAGATATTCCAGTATTATGCCCCAGCTCTTTCTTGTACTTTCTTCATCCTTGAATGATCCTTTTGTATAGGAACGATTTACAGTATCCATTAAGCAGTTTTAGTGTTGTTTATTTTTCCTAACCTTACCCTGTAGTAATCTATTTTTAGATATTTCTATACCTTCCTCTCCCTGCAAACTTCTGATACACACTGGAGTCAGTACATTTGCCTCTGGTGTATGTACAGACCTGAAATGTGAATGATCCAGATAAGCACTTTCTGTTACCTCTGAGTGTGAGATTTTGGAGGCTGTGGCTGCACTTTGAGGTTTTTTCCTATCCTCCAAGTCATAGGGGCAATTTTTCTTCATTGTACTAAAATGATTCTCCCTTTGTTTATTCCTGGCCAGAACTGTTCAAAACTTACACCATTCTTACCCCAATTCATGTTTTACCTTTTCCCAATTCTCATCCCCATCCCAGCTGTTAGTTAGTGGCTGGGGTTAAGCGACAACAACCTTTATAAGAGCTATTCATAACGTGTTAAATTTTGTGTAAAGTTCACCTCTAGATTCTACTAAACCATTTATTTTTGCCTTTTTCCTCCTTGGACTTTCCATAGAAACTAAGTACAGCATAGTTTTCATAAAGACTGAACAACAAGAAGTTTAGATAAGGAAGGACACAGCAGCTCCCTTCTTGCCCTGTGTCCATTTGCTTTTAGCTTTTTTCTTAGTTATTACACTATTTGATGCCTAAAACAAGATCATTTCAGCTGCTTTCCTGGAATGCTGCAGCAAAGTTTTTGGACACGATTAAAACAAAGATTTTGTGATCCTGCGATCACAAAAAGCAGGCGGGCAGCAGCAGCGATGGCGTTTTTAAAGCTGCCAGAACACGAACCCACAGGGGGAGCACCAAGAGCTGGGGAGCCCGGGGGCTCGATGGGAGCCGGGCTGGGCAGCAGCGACCGCGCGGCTCCGGCGCTCGCAGCGGCCGGCGGCGACACCGCGCGGTGCCCGACGCAAGCGACGGGGCCGGGACAGCGCGGCTGGGACACCGCAACCACCGGCCGGGACACCGCGACAGGGACACCGCAACCACCGGCCGGGACACCGCGACCGGGACACCGCGGCCACTGGCTGTGACACCGCGACAGGGACACCGCGGCCACTGGCTGTGACACCGCGACTGGGACATCGCGACAGGGACATCGCGGCCACCGACAGGGACACTGCGACTTGGACATCGCGACAGGGACACCGCCGCTGGGACACCGCGGCCATCGGCTGGGACACTGCGACAGGGACACCGCGGCCACCAGCCCCTCAAAGGCAGAGGGCAGGGCTCGGGCTTTCCTAGCTCTCTATCGCCAGCAACCAGTGCAGGGACAGGTCGCATAATGGGACTCAAATAATCACAGAATGGTTGGGGTTGGAAGGGATCTCAGAGATGGGCAAGGACTCCTTGCACAAGGGGAGAAGAGAGAAGGCAAAAGAAGCTCGAGTGCAGGCTCTGTGTGAATGAGCTAGCTGCTCAAATCCTGTAGCTCTATTAGGGAAAAACCGCACTGAAAACTCAAGTCCATGCTGAAAATAACAAAAGAACTAATGGAGTCTAAGTCCAATTGCTGAATTTGAAAGCAAGGGGATTTTCATCCTATTTTAAGTGAAAAGTTCAATAGACCCAATCCATTCACTTCCATAAACTAACCATGGTTTAAACCATCTCAGTGCTGGATCAAGCTGGCTTCTAATGGATTCCTGTCCACACATCAACTGTCTCCTACCTTTGAACCCATTCCAAACACCTAATGCTGCACTGAAGCCCACACCAATGAACATCAGACAGTAAATCAAAATGAGACCATTTAAACACATCTATTTTTATCAGCCAGAAGTTCACCAAAATATCTTCAGTGACATTTAGAAGAGAAATCTTCGTCATCCTATCAGGTGCTGCAAAAAAGTGCAATACCATATAATTCCCTCGACACTGAGGCATGTGCCACCACTCAAACAGGGAACACTTAGTTCTTTTTAGGGTCCCTACATTATTTCTGCAAGGCAAGGACCAGCCCTATCCTGGCCTGGCTGCTGCCCTGTGCATATCTACTGAGGAAGCATCAGGGAACAAGGAAAACACACCACTTTCAATGACCCCTCCCTGGAGGAAGGAGCTTTCGGTCTCTGCTTTACATCCTGGGCAGGGCTGGCTGTCAAAGTATTTTTACTTTGAGGTGGTTTACTTTATGCCACATAAATCTCAGTGGTCTCTCAGCTGGCAAAGGATGGCAGACAGCTACAAGTCTCTGCCAAGCATCTGGAGTGGAGGAACAAGGCTCAATAGAGGCAGCCAGGCTGCAGATTCACTCCACCCACCTGGGCTGCAAGATGAGCACACAGAGGTTGGTGTCAGCCAGAACAAGTCATGTTTTTCAAGATGTTCACTGTAGATCTTAAGTGTAGAGGTTGTTCCAGCCCTCTGCCACCTCATCCATCCACCTCCTTCACACAAGCACAACTTATTTTCTCCCTGCCCCTGTGAGTTGAACAGGGCAGCTGAGCCACCATCTCAAGCCACTGTGGCAATCTGTCAGCATCAGTACAACCAGGTCTGAACAATCACTGTTTTTGTGCTGGTTTGCTTCCCTCCCAGACATCATTCCAAGTCAGAGGAATGAGTATATTAAATTCCCTTTTAAAACAGCTTTCTGTGCATGTATTCATTCATCTTACAGAATAAAGTTGCCTCTATGACTCTTGCAGCCATCTTATAAGTTGGCCCAAATAGTGCAAGCTTCAAGAACACAAGTGTTTGATCATGGAAAACCCAAATGGCTTTTCAGGAAAATTAATTTTCTTGTGTATTCCAGCAGAAAGTTTTCACATAACTAAACTTATTTGATGGATGTTGCCAAAACAGTCAGCCTTTTCACAATAAAGGTTGCTTCTAGAAATAGGTAAATGTCCTTCACTTAAGAGCTGGGATCCCAGCTTCAACAGAATAAACAGACCTTTCCTGCACCTACTAACTGCTGAAGCATTTCCTGGGCACAACAGACTCCATCAGTGCCAAAGCAAAAAGGTCAGTGAAGAAAGAGAATCTCAGAACAGTAATGGGTACTACCAGCAGCCAGCTTTACTACAGGGGTAAAATGACACTTTCTTGAGAGAATCCCTCTAATTCCACCAAGTCTGGGATGAGTTTTAATTCAGAATAAGGGAACAAGGCTTGTTAAACCCTCACAGCATTGAAATTAACATAGTTACTCCTACATTCAGATTTTCAGAACCAGAGTAGTAAGCAAGGTCTTATTTAGAGAGAATTTTGAAAGTGGCAGGTAATTTTATTTTGTGCCTGTCCCTCTGTTGTTATCTGGCCCTCATGTCTCAGTACTACTTTTGCATTCATCAGCAAGCCCAGTTAAAAATTGCCTGAACTGCCGTTTGACCAAGTGCTTATCTGCACAACTGCACAACCCATACCATCAGTTAGGAAAAACAATTTTCCCTGGCTACTCGAGACAGCCTAATTACCTAATCTGACAGGTTATTAATGGTCCAAGTCAACAAAAAGTATAATGGATGCTGATAAGCTCGAGCTGCCTGAACATTTGGCACGTACAACCCAGCCAGAAATCTTTGCTGTGAAAAGCTGCCTTTGGCCACAGGACTGAACTGTCTGATTTCTCAGAGTTTCATTTAACAGGTCTATCAACATGATAAAGAGACAAACTAGCAAGTTTAATCCATTAATGAGGACTGTGAATCAGCCGAACAGTATAAAAGATATTTATGTAGCAGGTTAATGTAAAAATAAATCTCTGCTTCATTTCTCAATAATTGTAACACCCTCGCCTCCATCCTAGGAAGGAGAGCAGCACATGTCCGTGTTCACCAGGAAATGGGCAGCAAGAATTATAACAGAGCCCCTGTTTAAAGCAGTCAGTGCTCCCATAACTCACCACAAGTGCTGCACTATTTCATGGGTCTGTTTTAAAGATCCAATTACGATACTCACATGATCCCATCAGAAGCTCAGGTTTTCATTTTAAAGAGGAAAAGAATATATATATTACTTGCAGGTACTGGGAGTACTGGACAAAGGTGTTTCCTGAACAGGTCAAAGACAGAAAGTATTGAAATGGGAGCTCATGACACCAGTTATTTATTTTAACCTTAGGGTTCTACTGGCCACTCTTTTAATCATTTGGCTCCTTCCCAATGAGGTGTAAATGCCTGGGGATAGCACCAGTGAGGCATTTAAGGATGAAAAGAAAGAAAGAGATTTGTCCCTTATATTTCCACTTGTAGTTAGCACATTCCAAAGCTGATGGTAGCTGGAACAACTGCACCACAATGGCAAACAGCAGCTCACACCTCTAAAACCCGAGAGACAGATTTTTCACAGAAACTATTGAAATTCAGTCTGGTTCACTGACTTTTTTAAAATTAAGTAGAACATCTTTTATTGTGTTTTGTTGCTCCAGTTCTCTGTGAGATCTTTCATCCAGACATCTGTAGGTAGTCCACTTCTTTACTTAAGCATCCATTTTCTAGTGCTCATAAAATGAAAGGGTTCAAGGGGGCAATGAATACTCCAGAAGATCTCATGTGTGTTTTGAAATGTCTCCCATCATTAAGCAAAACTTCACACCACTGAAATATTTATTTCTGTATCTCTGCAAATCCCCAGGTTCATGACAGCTGCACCTTGGAAAAGTATAAGACACCTACACACTTTAACGTGCTCTGGATGATGCTCCTAAGTGACTTTAAAATCAAGATACTTCAGGTGTTCCCCATTTACAACAGCTTGTACTCCCTGAAAATAAGTCCCAGTGGCTCGCTCAGTGCTTGTATTGCTTAGAGTACTTTAGGGCTTCTAATCCAGATAAGGTAATTATTGATTTCTTTGCATGGTTTTTCCTCAACCCAGCAGTAAAACTACAAATATCTACATAAGCATTCTGAGGCAAACTCAAATTCTTTAAATTGCAGCAAAGAGAAATGCAAAGCAATTTTGCTCAGAACTGCCAAGTGAGCCATATCAAAAACAGAATTTTTCATTAATGTTAAAATTTTTCACCACTATTGTGGTTTAACCCCAGACAGCAACTAAGCACCACACAGCCACCCAGTGGAAAGTGTAAAAGAGAAAGTAAATGTGAGAATACTCTGTTGAGAAAAAGACAGTTTCATAGGAAAGCAAAAGCTGTGCACACAAGCAAATCAAAACAAGGATCTCATTTCCCGCTTTGCCAAGGCATGCAGGTTCTCAGCATCCCCAGGACAGCAGGGCTGCATTACATATACAGTGACTGGGGAAGGCAAACACCATCACTCCGAATGCCCTCCCTTCCTCCTTCTCCCCCAGATTTCTGTGCTGAGGATGAGGCCCCATGGTCTGGGACATCCCTGGGGTCAGCTGTCCTGGCTGTGTCCCCTCCCAGCTCCTTGTGCACCCCCAGCCTCTCGCTGCTGGGTGGGCTGAGGAGCAGGGAAGGCTCAGCTCAGGCTAAACCCTGCTCAGCAGTAACAAAAACATCTCTGAGTTATCAGCGCTGCGCCCAGCACAAATCCAAACCATGGACCCAAAACAACTACTGCAGAGAAAATTAACTCCATCCCACCTTCTCAAAATCCCACTACATCTAACCAACAGCAATGGCTCATACTGTCCACAAGACTATTGGTGATATTGGATGACATTGGAGGCTGAAGACATTTAATGGATACAATGGTAAACAGGGAAGGGAAGTCATGATATAACCCACAGAATATTATTAGCCTGTTTAGGCAGTGATACCATCATTCTTAAAAACTATTGTTGGGCCAAACCCACAGTCTTTCTGTGGTGTTAGTTCTGTATAATTAAGCCACACCAGTTTCTCTTTTCCTGTAACTGTGTAACACTAGTTACATCTTGAACAACTACATAACTACTCATCTCTCTGATATTCCTCACTTGCCTCTCAGTAACTTGAAGATCAGACTTTGCACCAGTTCACAACTGCAGGGTACCTGGGGGTCCTGGAGATCTGGGCACTCCCACCCGTGTGTATGCAGTAACTCTGCAGCCCATGGCAAAGACATGAAGATTAAACATGAACAAATAGTGAAGTTCCCTTCAAACCAGGCTCCTCACCCTGCAGATGACTTTGCATAATGTTTCACTATAAAGTTTTAAAAAATTCTTCCCTGAGGGCATCAATATTTCCAGAAAAACACATTACCACAAATGGCATTATGGAGTCCGAGAAAATGCAGCATGTTTAGAGAGTTAGAGCAACCTGCAGTAATCTGGGAGTAGAAATCTCTGTTGTTATTTCTCTTCTCATCTCAAGTGCAGATAATTTCCACCTTTGCACATCTAATGTAAATGTTGTGTAAAATCTAGGGCCAAGCAGGCTAATGGATCACAAAATGAATGAATTTCTGCTATTGGATCACAAATCTGAAGAAGAAGTAAGGGAAAGGGAAAAATACACCAAATACATCAAAGAAGTAGTAGAAAGGGGAAGATACACCAAATGGCACAAAGATCTGCAGAAAGTGACATAAAAATTTAACTAGTATGAGGTAAACAGTCCTATGCTGTTCTTTCACGTGTATATGTAAAAATCAATCAGCAGAGCATACACCTAACTGTATTTCACAATTGTGCATTCCCTGACTATTGGAAAGCTATGATAAAATCCAGCATTTAGCCTTGCTTTAGAAAGCTATTTGCTTCCGGTCTGTATTTTGACCTAAGAAAACCTTTTACTTTCACACCATTTCGGGTAACATCAGAAATCTGACTTTATTCTGTCACAAGATGCTAAGTAAAACGAACACATTCAACTTCCCTCACTGTCACGGGCAGTTTTTCCCCAAACTTTCTTCACATTTCTACATGTGCCACAAGAGGGAGCGCAGAGTTCACCTTCCTGAAGTTCTGCCAAAGAAGAGGTAAACTGTTCAATGTAGTCACAAAATGTGACCCAAGTCAAGCTAGGAGCTGAGTGGTTTTGTACAGCACATTTTACAATTGTAAATGGGTAAACATCAGCTGTGTTTATTCTAAACATTATTCTAAACAGATCCAGCTTTCCCAGAGATAATTTAGTAGCAAAGAGTGTGTGACCATTCCAATTTCACATATGAATAAATGATGCATGTAGAAGTGGTGATTTGTTGTCAAGGGCCAGCAAAGGAAGAAGGAATGTGGTCCTCCAAGTCTAGTCCAACATTCATAGTCAGCCCCTAAAAAAAGTAATTTGAAAAAAAAGTAATTTTCACTCTCGGAATTTGCAAACCTGATAGAGGACTGACACCCCTCAGAAACAGTAAAATATGAACCCTTAAACAGAGATAAAAAATGGGGGTTTAGTCTATTATTTAGCACTGTCTAAGAAAAAAGAAATCAATATTGCATCCTTTTTACTTATTCTTGGTCTTCTGGGACCCTAGGTGCTACCAGGGTTTTGCTCCATAAATGCAGAGTCTAGAAGCTTTGAGATGTTAAAACTTTTTTTTTTTTTTTTTTTACCTTTTAGAAGAGATGACAGCCTCATTTAATTGTGACCCCCAAAGGGGTGGCTTTAGCAGATCCAGTAAATATTAATTTATCATAACAGCACTGCTAGAGGTACCTGTGCACCAAGGAGCTCTTCACTTTTTACCTGAAGTGTTTGAGAAATAGTGCACTAGAGCAGTTGCTGGGAGAACACCCAGTGCAATATGTTTAGGTCGTTCCAGGTATCTTGCAACATTTTCATGTCACTTCAACAGGAACCTCTTACATGCCAGCCTTTCAAGAACTAACTAACTAACTAACTAACTATCTATCTATCTATCTATCTATCTATCTATCTATCTATCTATCTATCTTTCTATCTTTCTTTCTATTGATCTATCTATCATCTATCTATGTATCTATCTATCTATCTATCTATCTATCTCTCAACTCTCTCCCTCCAATAATCAACTATATAAAAGGAAGACTGAGGCTCTCCATTTATTTGTCTGCATAAAATCAAAGGTCTGCAGAGAGTGAAGGAAGAGATCTGGAAGTGAGACTGCCAAGAGATTTGGATGGGGACACAAGAGAGGGACATCTGCTCCAGGTGGGATGGTCAGAATGAGCACAGTGACAGCAGTGGCTGCCATCCCAACACAAGGCCTTCTCCACAGTCAGCAACATTCCAATTCTTATCTTATTCTTCTTTCAACTAATATTTTATTGTGCTTTTGAATATGCAGCACAGAAAGGGAAGCTGAATTGCCATGTACTGCACACACATTCTTTTCCAAGCAGTCACGTATGCCTAATCAGCAAAAAGCACCTACATTACTTTCACAAGTTATTAACTGAAATGGGAAACCAGCTTACTGTGATTCCATTACAAAAGAGTTACTGCACTCTGGTGTAGCTGGTATAATAAGTATCAATTGGCTGGAGAGAAACCAACTAAGACTGTACCACAACATTCAGTCTTGCATTTCCCCAGTATTTACAGGATTGCCACACACAACCTAGATCTAATCCCATAAAATGAAAGAGAGGTGCTGATCTTCATGCAGGTCTTCAGGCCTCTGTGTAAAACAGAAACAGAATGAGAAACAAGTTGTGTTAATAAGAATATGAACAAACCAAAGAGGTATACTGCCATTAAAGGTTTTCAGCACTTTGCTTCCTAGGACATCAACCACAGTCAATGCAGAGCTCTCATCAGAATCACTTCTGCTTCATCCAAGTCTTGCACTTAATTCTCAAGTTGGTAGCTATTTTCCTTCTTCAAGCCAATAAAGATCCATGCTGAGCTATCAAACCAACTCCTTGGACACACTCAAGAAATTTTTCCTGTTAACCTCATTACATATTTCATCTCAGAACTTTTTTTGAATGTAGATATGGACAGGATTGTTTTCTAAGCCTAAATATTAAACTTCATTAACATACATTTATATATTTAAGGCAGTATAAAGAATGCTGAAATACATTACCAACGAGCCAAGAGACCTTGACATTTCAAGCACAGCAAACAACACTGCCCCTCATGAAGTTGGAGCTCTGCTGTCATCCACAAACAGATGCATATTCTTCCCTTCATCTTTCCAACACTCCATGGACAAGGTGAGCTTTATGATTCATCTGTCACATTTTACTCTGTATGGGAGCCACAGAAAACCAAGAAAACAGTAGCAACAAGGTTGGTTAAACATAAAGTAAAGAAAATGTATTTAAATCACATTCTTTTAGGGCATTTTTTCAATGCCATTATGCAGCAACTATGACATAGGTTGCTCAGTTGGTGACAAGACAAAAAACAAATCCAAAATAACAACTCAAACATCAGTCAGCAGTGTAAATGCAACCTGCCTGAGGACATCTGAAAAATACAAATGTATTGTGGGTCAGCTTTGGCTAAACACAAGCTGCCTACCAAGCTGCTGTCTCCCCTCTTTGATAAAGAGGGGAGAAAATAGGATGAAAATAATAATGAGCTAAAATAAACACAGTTTAATAATGCAAGAGCCAGAGGCCAGGCACAGAAGCAAAGGAAAATGAAAGATTTATTCTCTATTTCCCATTAGCAGACCATGTCCAACTACTTTTGGGGAAGTAGGGCTTCAGCCCATGCAGCAGCTCTAAAAGACAAATTTCATAATAATAAATGCCCTACACCCTTTTCCCTTAGCCTTTATTGCTGAGCAGACATCATATGCTCTGGGATACCCCTTTGGTCAGGTGGGGTCAGCTGTCCTGGCTCCTCTCCAATATGGGTCTCTTCCACCACAGGCTGCAGTCCTTCAGGAACAGACTAAGTGGTCACAAGTTCTGCCAGCAAACCAGCTCCTGCACCGGCCCCCACAGGGTCATAAACTCCTTTGGGTACATCCTCCTGCTCCAGCTTGGGGTTCCCCCTGGACCACAGGTAGATCTCTGCTCCACCATGGACCCCCACAGGCTCCAGGGCACAGCTGCCTCACCACAGCTTTGCACCACAGGCTGCAGGGGAATCTCTGCTCTGGCACCTGAAGAATCCCCTGCCCTTCTTCTTCACTGACCTGGGCGTCTGCAGAGCTGTTCTTCTCATATTCTCACTCCTCCCTCTGGCTGCAGTTGCTGTTGTGCAGGTTTTTTCCTCTTCTTAATCCTGTTGTCCCAGAGGTGCTACCAGCATTGCTGGTGAACTCAGCTTTGGCCAGCAGTGGCTCCATCCTGGAGCCAGCTGGCATTGGCTTGTTGAATGTGCAGGAAGCTTCTCACAGAAGCCACCCCTGCAGCTCCTCATAGAAGCTTTATCTGCTGTTGTTCATGGATTTGGTTTGTATGGAACACAGAAGTAACAAAAATTAGTCACTTCTGGCTCCTGGGAGATCCCATTGGAATTCCTGCGCATGCTCTCCAAAATGCAGGGGCTTCTCTTTGACCATAGACACATGTGCAACTGTAACACATTTGTAACTATAAAACAAACATATCACTGGCTATTTCACATCCAGGACATTCCTTATGAAGTTCTGACAGTTTCTTTAGTCAGAGGAAATTAGATCGCTCAAATCTTGTTTCCTGGAGTTGACAGCATTTGGTCCATAGGATGCATAGAATCATTGTTTTTCCCAACACAAATGAGTTTGAACACAATTATGGTTGAATGTGGCGCTCTGAGCTTTAGAACTTAGGATCAGGATATGAATAGGGCAATAAACTAGGAAACATCAAGAAAGCACCGTGTTAAAAAACCCCACTTTCTGAAAATGTTACTAGAGTCATCTTTCATACAAGCACCTTACTTTTTCAAGAGTCAGCATCACAAAGTGATGTCCCAAACCTTCTCACAGAGAATGCCACAGGAATAGGTTCACAAAGGTATTGCTCCAGGTCAAACCAAATGGTAGTGAAAGGAATCAAGTCAAGGTCTGAGTCAAAGATGAGCCCTGCAGCAGAACAGAGACAGCAAGGAGTTTTGTCAGTACAAAGATAGAAGCACTAAAACAGTCACACAGCCCCAGTGAGGTGAGAGGAGAGAAGGAAAAAACTGAAAAAAATTGCCTGTGGGCTGCAATGCCAGGAGTAACCAAAAGATTTTTGACAGGTCACAAAGTCAGGAAGCATTTCTGCACTGACAGCCTCTGTGTCTCCAGCTAGAATGTAAACTAATCCAGACTTGATATGAAGACACAGAACACAGAACTCCACTACTCTTGTTTCAAAACTTAGATATAAACACACAGATTTTAAAATCTTTGCCTTATTTCTAATCTAATTTTTTCTGGCTTCAGCTTTCAGCTACTAGTTTTGGGGTTTGGGGGTTCTTAGCCTTATTGTGCTGTACTCTCTGTAAGACTCTCTAGAAAGTAGTATTTCATTCTCATCACCCAAAATCAAGATCTCAGGCTCAAGTCATTTTGTCATCTCATTTATGACAGTCTCTATCAGCACACCATAGTAAGATCACCGAACTGCTGGAAGTCTCCCTGTGCAGGAAATCGTTTCCAGGCCTCCTGTTGAGGAACCATTGCTGTAACAGCATCGACAGCATCATTACAGCAGGAGTGGAATTAGAGATCTCCAGGAAAAAGGACTCAGTCTTGCACGGGTTTGTGCACTTTCCCTTCACCTGCTGGCGCACAGTACTTTGCAAGGTCAGCCTTAAAAAGTTGAATTCAACAAGTGTAAGGTCATGAGGAGCAATAAAGGTAAACACTAGTGATTCTTTTCCCTCGCTCCTGGGTCTCAGCCGGGTCCCTCAGCCCTCACTGCGGACCCATCCTCACCTCTCGAGGAGCCGGGCACGGCTCTCCCGCACCGCGGCGGACACCAGCACAACTTCACCGCAGCCGCTCCGCGCCCCCGAACGAGGCTTCAAAAAGTTACCGCCGGCCTGCAGGAGCGGAGGGAGCGGGCGGTGCGGCCCAGGGCAGCGAACGTCTCTGTGCCCGCCCGGGGGAGGTGGCCCGGCTCCTGCGCGGCGAGCGGGGCACGGCGCGTCCCACCCCCGGCCTTGACGCCGCGCGCTAATGAAATGCTAATGCCGGGGCGCGGAGCCGGGCGCTGCCCGAGCCCATAAAACGCGGCGCGGCGCGGGGGCCCTGCCCGCAGCCATGCAGAGCGCGGCCCCCGCCGCCCCGCCGGCCCTGCACCTCCTCACCTCCTACTTCATCGACAGCATCCTGGGCCGGGGCCCCGCCGCGGGCCGGCACGGTGAGGGGCGGCGGGGAGGGTGGCACGGTCAGAGGTGGCCCGGTGAGGGGCAGCGGGGTCGCCCCACGCCCGCCCGCCCCGGTAACTCCGCGGTTGTGTCCCTCAGGCGCGGAACGCGCGGAGACGCCGCGGCCCGGCCGAGCGCGCAGCCCCGCGGAGGAGCCGCAGGCGGAGGAGCGCGACGAGCGCCCGCCCGGCTCCGAGGCGCCGGGCCCGGTGAAGAGGAAGCAGCGGCGGTACCGCACCACGTTCAGCACGTTCCAGCTGGAGGAGCTGGAGCGCGCCTTCTGCAAGTCCCACTACCCCGACGTGTTCACCAGGTAGCGGCGGGAGGGGCGGGCGCGGCCGTGCCGGGGCGGCGGGCAGGCTCCGGCCCTAACTGAGTCAGTGCTCTTCCCGCAGAGAGGAGCTGGCCCTGCGCCTTGACCTGACGGAAGCCCGGGTGCAGGTGAGTGCCGGAGGGGACGAGGGGCAGGACAGGGTTGAACACAGCGCGTTTTCCCTCTCGTTCCGCCGGGCGAGAACGGAACAGCGGCGACGCCGGGCACGCGTCCTGTCCGCGGCGGGTGGTGCTGAAGGGACGGAGGACGGGGCGCGTTACAGCCCTGGCGGGGAAGCGGCGGCTCAGGGACATTCCCCGGTTGCGCTTCACTCCCGCTTGTGCTGCCGTCCTCATGGGTCGAAAAGCAGGAATAAAAAAGGATAAATTAAGTTGCTTACAGAAAAATTAGGGGTTCTGTGGGGCATTCAAAGTTATTTACTGAGGCTGCAGAGTTAACATCCTTCTCTTGGTCTAACTTAGCTCAATAAAACTAAAAACGATTCTAAATGACTGGTTACAACACATGAAAGATGAATTTGACATTCATATATGACAGTAAGGTCCTGTCCAGGGGAATTTTATGCCAAGCTGGGCTGTGATTGCAGCAATGCCTGTAGAACTTCAGCATGCTTAGACATACACTAATCCCTTGTAGGCTGCTGTTTGCCTAAACTACAAACGACTCTCTTAGTAACTTTTCCTGACTCTCTGCACTCCTGCTTAACAATATCCCTTAAAAACCCTTTTCTTTAGATTCATCTCTTGATAACCTAGAAATCCCCTTTTTATACAGAAATTATAGCCTAAAAAAATGTTTGAAAAGGTGTGAAGGCTTTCAAGTATTTATAAGCTGCAAATGACAATTGTACTAAATTTGGCTTGCACTGTAGATCAGATATTGACTGTTCCAGCACAACTCTGGGTATGTGCCTACTTGTGGAAGACTGAGAATTGGTGCAGCTGCTCGGTGTGACAGTCCTGCTTACTACTGCATAGCTTTGATACTGTTAATGCCAGATCCTTGTTTGTATACTTTGTCATTACTCCAGTCACTGGATCTGCAATGGTTCACACCACAGTTACAATCTGTAAAACTGTAACTTTTTTAGCTTTTTAATATGCACGATCTTCAAAAAAGGCATTAGAAGTATGAATGATACTTTATAATTGACTCAAAGAATATTTAGATGAGCATTTCAGCTCTCTTTGTAGATTTGGGGGAAATTATGTATCCTCCACTCTTCCTAACACCAACAATGACTGAAACCTCCAGTCACTGACATGCCCCAGTCTCTGACAATTGCACATGGCATCTAACAGTGAAAAAGACATGGGTGAAAAGTTGTTACTTTAAATGTTACTGTCAAATTCCCTTAGTGGGGTACATACTCTGTAGACCCTGTGAAGGAATGGCGCAGTGGTACATAGCAAAGAGGAACTTATCTCCTAATGACTAATCTAAAACAAACAAACAAACAAACAAACAAAACATTTGTGTTTGATGTAGCCAAAAAGGAATTAACAAGAAAATTAACAAGGGTGGATGCATCCCCAGGGGATGGAAGGAGCAGCAAAGAGCTGTTCCTGGTATGTCTTTGCCTCCTTAATCCCTTAGGTCTCAACACAAGTGTCCTGAGCATGGAGCACAGAGTCAGCACAGTTGTTTAGTGTGAGCTTGCAGTGCACAGAGCCAAGCCCCAGTTGCTGTCCTGTGGGAAACTGGGCTCAGCCTGGAGGGAAGGGGATGTGTAGGAATAACAGCGATGTACTGTACTTAAACTACCATAATTACCAAATACTTGCCCATGCTCATAGTTGCTCTGTAAGGCATCCTGTGTGAAATGAAGACTTGCAACCCTCTCCCATGGAACCTGGCTAAATCAGCTGACATGGAAAGTGGCATCTCTTTACTTAGTCAAGTGTAAGCTCAAGAAATTAATCTTACCCAATGCAGTCAGACCATTTCTTCACCTCATTTGTGTTTTAGAAATAGAGGTTTGCTTCTCTGGGGAGAAACCACCTGAAATGGGCACCAGCCACTGCATTGTTCCTCCTTTTGAGTCTTGCATGAAAATGAACAAATAAGAAAAAAATGGCATGAATATATGCTCATTCCATCATCATTTCAAAGATATCTCCCTCATCCAACATCCCCCTTATTTATTTCTATAGAATAAGGAAGAATTCCTTCCCAATAAGAGTCCTTACCTTGGGAAAGATGTAGTCAGAGAGTCTGCAAGACCTTTTCATAACCTGGAGCCACGTTGGGATTGCTCTTCAATAGCATTTGCATCTGTTGTTGCCATTCATGTTTCTCATTATTCATATTGTTAGGATGGGAAGAAAATAAGAAAGAGTTAAAGGAATCTTTTATCTTGTTTACCATGAGGAGTAAAAGGTTTCATGGGTATTTCATTGCCATAAACTGCATCAGTTTTAAAACACTGGCTTATAGATATAATTGATCAAGAAATCCTTGTCATATTTTCTCATTACAATCCACTTATTCACTTACAGCAGAAACATGATACAGTTATGCACATCTATGTATCTTTCTAGCATCATTAGGTATTACATCAATTAAATAGAATACATTTTTACAGAAAATTACAGCAAGAAGGGAATCAAATTTTACCTGCTCACATTTTCCTTTACAAAAGACCTGAATCTCTTGTCAGATATGCATGATGCTACTAATTGCAAATATAATCTGGGTAATATTTAGCATGCAATTCAAAACTTAATGGTTTAAAACTCATTCTTGAGTATTAAGTAATACTTTTTTCTAGAGTATTTTGCCATTGATATTACAGTCATAAAAATCTTAAGACTGGTATAACAGTTTCTGTTATGGTTAGTTTGTCACTTCAGAAGTGTCTGAAAATAGAATAAAGGCACATTAAGGCTTTTATTGGAAGCAAAGGAAAACTGCTTAACAAATGGTTCAAGATGACTAATCTGAGTGTTAATGACTATAATGTGTGCAGTAAATTTTGCAAGCTGTGTCATGTCAGTCTAAGGTAGGAGGCATTGGTCTACTCCTGTTACCACTTAAACTGATGGGTTTGTACCAATAAGAAATGGAAAGACAGCTTTTTTCTAACAGTAATTATTAGATATCTGTGCTGGTATTTCCTTCCAGTTTAAGAAATACAAAATCTGAGAGACAATTAAATTTTGGAGTTAAGCCCAAAATTACCCGTAACACTAAAAAAAATACTTTGTAGTCAAAGTGCATGTCTGAGCGATCAAATGGATTTGCTTTAGGATGGAGACAACAGAAATGCAGACATTTAATTTTGTGTTAGGCTTCTTTATGAAGAACAGATTGAAGAACAGGGCTAAGATTTGGTAAGGACATGAACACCCTTGCAGCCTTTATCCTTTTTAGAAAAGGCTGAATCTGCATATCTCAGTGTGAGACAGTTATTGCCTTTTCAACTGGATATTTTTCATAGAAAACATTAAAACTTTTGAGTTGGTGGTCTTCTCCTGTGAGATCTTAGGTAAGCTCCACTTACAAATATTTGGGATTACTGGTTAACAGGGATTTAAATTAATCTGATCCCAGTAATTTACTTTTCCTTACCAGACCCCTGTCTTGGACTAATACTGATGGAGTATCTAGTCATGCCATGAAGGCATAGCTGCCTGGCATTTCACAGGTTCAGATATCCCTTTGAAAGACATCTGACTATTGAAAGCTGATGGCTGCTGGAGGAAAAATCAAAGAATGAGTCTTGCCACTCAAGAATTTCAAGTACCAATTTCAACATTTTGATGTTCTGATTTTCTGTTGAGTGCACTTCCCTCTGCTGACTGCCTGTGAGTGAGACAGTTCTGTGTTACACACTCAACCTGAGGGGTGTAAATCCCTCTGCCAGAACAGCAGCTTTCCAGTGTAAATATAGTGCATGCAATGGAAGGACTGGCACAGTACTTCTTCAGCTGGATCCTGAGAACCCAGAGCAAGTGCTTTGAAAGAGTCAATCATGTCTCTGTCAATTGACAGAGAGAAACAACATCAGGCTCAGGACAAGCAAGGCTGGGGTGTGCTGCAGCCTTGTTTGGGGATCAGCGCCCCGGTGTGTGCAGGGCTTTTCTCCCAAACACAATTCATGACATTCAAGCACCTGAAGGTAAGTTACATTGCTGGAAATGGCCATAGGGCACAGCTGAGGTAAAGCAAGCTGGTTTTTAACCTCAAAAACCTGGTTTTTAAATACTGTAGATGCTATTTAAAATTTTGGAAAACAATTTTTGTACTGTATTATAATTGCCACCTTTTGAATGGCCTTGTTGAAATTTAACTTTCAATAAATAGGTTATGAAAGGAAGAATGATCATTTTTAATAATTGCTCTTGCATTTCAGGTGATAGGTTAGTATATGGCAATGGCTTTAAAACATATGTGACTCTTCAGTCAGAGAGCAGTCAAATTTACAATATTTAAAAGTGATTTATTTTGTAATAAACCCACTAAGGCCTTTATGGAAAGATCTTTCATATTAAAGAAGTGGGGTTTGGTTTAACAATAATTATTTTGCCATCTATATCAATACGTGCTGTAGTATCTGGTAAGACAAACTGCAGAGTAAGTTCAGCTAATGCCTTTATAATGTCTTGTTGAAGGTCTGGTTCCAAAACAGAAGGGCAAAGTGGAGGAAACGTGAAAAAAATGAAATTCTGGGGACTGTTCCGGGAATCTCCTTAGCGCACCCACTTGGTCTATTTTTGGATGTTCCACTGAGCCATTCTCCCCTCCTGGATCACACATGGAGGTCAATGCCTCTTTCCACATTGGCCGTGCCGTCCATGTCCCCAGCTTTTAGTCCTTCAACCTTAGGGCCATTTGGCCTCAGCAGTCTCACCTGGACTTCTCTCTTCAGAAATCCTATATTAAATCCACATTTTGGAAGGTATAGAATAATTTTCTTTTTTTCTAAATCTCAAAACTGTTAAAAATGCTGCTTTTATATTATTTTGCTACTTGCATGTTCTCAATAAACTTACTAAAATGGGTTAGTTCCTGTGCAGGATCACTTGATTAGGAACAGCTAGATTTGGGTTTAATTCATGCTAATAAAATCTAAATGTGTAATTGCTTTTTGAAGACAAATTGTGCATACTTACTGTAATTTTGGTCTCACTGAACTCTAGTCTTCATACAGACTGCTGTGACCTGTGTGGCTGCAGCTCCATCCTTCTCTCTTACTCTCTCTCAAGTATAAATACATTATATATAAAATACATAAATATATTATATATTATATGTAAGTATATACATATATTAAAAAATAGAAGACAGCACTCTTGCTGAAATTAGAGCTTGTATCTTAGTACTACATTAACAGACAAACAAATGCTTTTCGCATGAAACCAATTGATCTGAACAAATTGTCTGCATAAACAGCTATATAAATTGGCCTTTTTATGAGGTGGTTTATTGCTTTCACAGAACAGGCTGATCTACAGCATCCAAGGTTTGTTTAGAAAGGATTTAGCATGAGGAGTTCAGCAAATGGTTGCTGGTTTAGATATCTGCATGCCATGTCTGATCATCGCTTGCTCATTTTATTTAAAAGTATTTTGGTTTTTTATTTAGGGTCGGATTTTCTGCCTTTTTTTTTAAGGGCAAGACACTATACTGCAAAATAAAGCTTATAAAAATGTACATTTGGAAAAAATTGGAAATTTTTGAACTTTTTTCCCTAATACTTTGTTGGGGGGAAGTTGCAACTCAATAAGTATTTGTTCTCCAAAACAATTCTTAATTTGGATAATATTGACTTCTTTCAAATACAGGTTTCTCAATGCTTTAAATCCTCTCGTGACAACAGCTTCAGTACTAATGAAAGCTCCTGGACCCCCGTCAGACCCTGTTCTCACTGCCTTCACTGATCCAGCAGCAGTTGAAAGGAAAACGTCAAGCATTGCAGCACTAAGACTCAAAGCGAAAGAACATTCAGCACAAATCCCTCAATTAAACCTCATCTCCAGTCTTACAAACACTAACAAAGAACTTTGTTAGGAGCTCTCCCACAGACTACAGCCACGGAGGGGAAAGTGAATGCCTTCTCCAATCCAATAAGTAGCTCTCATTAGAGAGACACATTTAAAAAAAGAAAACACACACACACAGAGCTGTATTTCCTGCAGCTTCAGTAACAGACTGAAAAGAAATAAACCTGCTAAATATTGTTTTCCTTCATTACAACATGAAATCAGGCAGTAAATTGGCTTGTATCATTTCTTGCACTGCAGAAACAGAAGCAGGAACCATCTCATCTGTGTTAATCAGGCTAACATGTATCTGAAGCTTTGAAATCACCAAACTCACCAGAAGCTAGTCCAAAGACTCAAAATTCTTTGTAGGAATAACCACTTTTCTAAGCAATTCTTAACTTCTCAGGAGGAACTCTTACATGCAGTTCTTGAGAATCAGTACACAGTTATTAACTTGGAGACCATGCTTCATGTTGAAGTGCAAATGCCAGTGAAATATTGCGTTCTAGACAGACATAGCAGGAACGAGATGTGGACTATTTTCAGTATGGGCTTTTGATTCAGAACTAGGTTAGTGTAAAGAGTACCTTGTTTCAAATTTTAAAAAAGTTTGCTTTATGTTCAGGGTGTCAATGTCTTAACTAAGAAAGTTTAACCTCTGTACATGAACTGTATCCTGTGAAAGTAGGTTAGCAGTGTGCAGTAAATTGTCTGTAGGTCTCTGTGTATGTATATACATGTCAATCAGTAGCTTATAGCTGTAAATATGAGGTTGCTGAATACTTTTAGCAAGATTTCTGGCACACCTTACCAGACCAGTAAGTTAACAGATTACTTGTATATTTTGAGACATTTCATGCCTTGAGTAGTTTCAGAATGTAAATGAGTACTCAATGTGAAGTGTTCAATTCTTCCTTGGACCAATGTAGAAATGAGTGAAAACAGACGCCTTACTGAGCAGGAGTCTGCAGTCCATCACAATCCTGGGCTCCATGACAGGTCATTTTAAAGTCTTTGCCGAACTTCCCCATCCAGGACATGGGACTGAGAACAACTTTCCACAGGTCTGATGCTTTAGTGTAAAGTGAGGATATGTAGTATCCTCCTGGTGCTGTAGCGAAAAGCGAGGACAGGTCATCCTATGCTCCTTTTGCAGCTCACTCGCCTACCTCACAGGGCTGTTGTGAGGACTCATTAAACAAACACAACACTGTGGAAATGGCAGAGTGATGCAAGTGCTAATTTTTGCTTCACAGCAACAAAATAAAGGCCAATAGTTGGCTGCACATGGAGATCATCTTTCCCACACCGGCAGCAGAGGTCCAAGCAAAGTCTGTTCCTGTGGTTGATGGGACAGCATGGAACTCCTCCACTGACGCTGCCTGTTTTCTCAAAACTGTCCTCAAACACATTTACACTGAAAAGATTTTGTGTATTTCAGAACTTCTTTCTTAAGGCAGCTCTAGGCCTACTCTTAAGACTGCACAGTTGAGTTCTCAGCTAGAATTTGAGGTGCAGAGCTCCAGCTACATCACTGCTGCTTCTGGAGACTGCACCGAGCTTGTACTTAGCTCCAGGACAGAGAAGGAAGTTTGCTGGGTCAAAGACAAATACTCATCACTTTCCACAAGAGTGAAGTATTTCTGTTGGGTTCATAGACCTCACTGGTAACACAGGCAGGAGGAGGTGGTGTATTTCAGCTGTTGGGAAAAGCCAGCTCCCTGATGGAGTTACAGCAGGGCTGTACTGTCAAGCAGCAGGAGACTGCGGAAGTGAAGTGAGCAGGACCTCTCACACAAAGTTTGTGTGTTTCTCCCACAAGAGCTATTTGCTTCCACCAGTCCACTCTCATGGCCCAGGCTGCCAACTGGCAGCACAACACTCAAGTGTTGAGTTTGTTCCAAATAAACCTTTTAAGTAGGTTAATGGCTTGGAAAGTGTCATTACACAACTCCTGTTCTGTACAAGCTTCTGTGGTATCGTTCCTTGCCACAAGTGTCTCTCTCTTGCAATGCAGAGAGGTTCTGCAGGAAAGGAGACTCTCTGTTTCATTTAAAGTAGCAGAAACTGTCCTGCATTTGTCATAAGTTATCAAGGAAAGAACTCTGCAATAATAATAAAACCTGGGTATTGTTTCCAAATTATATTCGCAGACAAGTTCACCAGAAGCAGCATGTGATAAATAAGAGCTGAAGGCTGATGTAATACATTGCATGAAATAGTAGGTTCTGTGTTATCAACAAAATCTTCATCACTGACCAGAGGGCCTATCTCACTCAGGCTTGGAGGAATCAGATTCACAAGCTAAATTTCAGCAGTTACATCAGAGATAACATTTATCTATCAACAAAGCTTTTCCAATAGTTATGGTTAGAAATAATTTCATGGACAGCAATTAAACACACAGAGGCACATAACTTCACTCAAGTGCATGACAGCTCCTGCCAGAGCTGGGTGCTGCTACCTCCACCCAGCACACTGAGCCACTTCAGCACCAGCCTGGGAACTGCAAGGTTGGACAGCACAGCTGGCTCCCAAGCCTTGCCAGTTTGGGTGCTGCTCTGTCCTCATCCTCCTTACAAGAGGGCACGCGTCTCCTGCTGAGAGCACAGCCTGCTGGGTACCACTCCCTGCCAGCTGTGAACTCTTCCCAGTGTCACACTGAGGCCAGGACTGTCTCCTTTGGTGTACACTTCTGCACGGCTCTGCAGCTTCAAGCTACTGTGCCCAATCTGACAGATGGCAGAACAGCAAAGGTAAGTGCATTGCCTGTTTTGTTCCTGGTTAAGGAGAAGCTCTCAGCCCTGTGCCATCTGGGCAGAAGACACTGTCTGCAATCATCAGCAGTTCCCAATGGGTACAGGTAGAGAACACAGCTTCCTGATGTTTTATCTGTGTTTACTTTGAAATTAAGAGGTTTTCTTTAAGGTGATATCATTTTTTCTGCTTTAATGAGTTCTTCCAAGAAATGTCCATTCTTCCATGTGACTTGAAATCCAGCTGTGAGAGCTAATGGTATTATGAAAATAAACATGCAGGGCAACATTTGAAATCAGCTTAGGAACCACAGAGTGCTCATAACCCAAACTCAGAAAGTTTTATGTGTTAATTATTACTACCTTAAAATGAAATATCACACCAAGGGAAGAAGACTTATTTATTCAATTTGTTTAAATTTTAAATAAAGAGGCTTAATTACCAGCTTTTATGCATATAGTACTAAAATTACATTTCAAAAAATTTTGGAGAGCTATTAATTGAAAAACCTTCAGCCTGATTTCATAGCTACACACGGGGTCAACTATTTGCTATTAATCAAGCAGGGACATTTGTTTTCCTAGTCTTTCTCAGGGTAATGGGGTCTGCAGCCTCCCACATCCTGAACAAGTCAGCCATTTTACAGAGCGTGTCTCACACTAAACATTGCAATTATTTCCTGACATTTTATCTTGCCTTGTGCAATAAATTATTTAGTCCTAATTTAGGCAAAGCCTGCACTGACCTGAATTGAGACTGCAGGATATGTCCCTATGCCTCTCTTCTGCATAAAGAAAGGTTGCAGCCTAAATCTTCTCTGGGTGACATCAAGATTGTTTCCTGGCACAGATTTCAACTGAGGCAGGCCTGAAGCCCTGGTTGTTTTATTGAGTTTATCTGATTTTCCTGAAAGCAAAAATATATGGAAGGATTTCCAACGCCAAGAGTAATTTGAATACAATCCCACCCCAGCCATCTTCTACAACTACTGAGGAAAAAACTTTTCTCTTCAAATTAAACCTCTTGACTTTCCCCTCCACATCATATTTTGAGGTGTTTTGCTGGAAGATCCTGCAAGCATATTAGTATCTCTTCAGAAAACATTGATAAATATTTCTATTGGAGGACTCACATTTGGCTAAATTGTCACATTTTTTCAGTTTGTTCTCTGGTTCAAGTTCAGTTCTGGTGCCATAGGATGTTGGATAAATTTCCGTATTTCTAGTGACATTATATCATCAGAACCTTGCCTACAAAGAGTGAGTGATTTTGTTGGGGCAAAAAAAAAAGGAGAATAATAGGCCAGGTGTTTGAAGAAAAGACAAAGAAACAAGCACAGTAGGGTGTTCTGACTCACAAATCTGTATTGAGAAAGAAGTATTCATGAAGAAAATTAATTTAAGAAGTATGTAGTTCAGGTTTTGAGCCCATAAGTTCCTTTCAAAAACAGATTAGTGATTAAAAACTTTTTTAGTCTAGCAATCTCTTAAACAATTAGCACAGTAATTGGAAAGGGACTACAAATTCAAATCTAGATGGACATAAAAGACTTTCCCCATAGAGCTTTGCCTTGGTTTTGTGGGTAACTGGCATGCACCTGCCTTTACCATCAGTGGGACTGAAATGCTGAAGAAGTGCTCTGAATAGGGATACAAATGCCCCAAACAGTAATGCCATACAAATTACTTAATTCATGTAAAGTAGAAGTAATTGTATTGATTATGAATGTGTGAGTGATTCCTTTATTTCAGGTTATATGAGATGTAAGCCACCAGCTTTCAATGGGGTCCTTGCCGCAAATTTGCCAACCATAGAGTGGGATGTTACTTTTTCCCCTTAGTTTGAGCAGTAAGTACAATGTACTGCCATTTGGAAACAGAGATCTGCTGAATTTAAGCTAAACCAGGTAAATAAGGATTTCTCTCCTCCAGCCAGGTAGTAGTTTTGCTCTGCTTGTTCATCCTGTGAAAGATGCCTGAAATCAAAGGAAAAGGAACATAAGGGAGAGACATCCCCAAACTTCAGACACTTTTCCTCAAAGCAGAACCTTTCTTTCCCCTTTTTGATATTATTGTCATAAAACACCATGGATCACCAGATAAAACCTACACTGCCAAAAGAAAAGAAAAAGCAAGGAGGGAGGAAGAGATTGTGCACACTGTGTCCCTAGCAATATAATTACCTAACAGCAAATGTCTGACCTATGGCTTCCCAGGAAGCTGTATGAGAGCACATGTGGGAAATCCCTGTGATAATACACACACACCTGTACTTCACTTACTGCAGCTGCACTGCCACCCAAAAGACACAAAAGGCAGCTAAGGACAGGGCACTTCTGTGCACCTCATAATCAAGCAGTTCTACACATGGACTCTAAAGAAATTGAGCTCGTGGTTTGTGTCACAGCCTGCCCTGATTTTGGATATTCCTCCTGCCCCATCCAGGCCTGAGAACAGGGCTGTCCTTGCTGCAGGTAGAGGAGGCACAGCACAAGGCAGCTCGGGTGTGACTTCACAGCAGCTGCTTGTCTTCTCCTCAGCCTCTGGTCACACTGCCCTTACCAATTAAATACTGAGTTTACCAAAAAATGGGAGGAAAACCTGGAAAGAACATCATATTGTCTATTAACTTCATTTGTTGGCTGCAGCAATGTTTCCTATACTTCAGCTGGAGAATTGCTCTGTGCTGGCTAGTGAGAAGCCACTGGAAGATTGGGATGATCTTGCAAAGTCACACTGATTGAGTAACAAAACTTTTACATTAAAAATATAACTGAATGAAGGATTGTTGGTTTGGTTTGGTTGGGTTGTTGGTTGGGTTTCTTTATTTTATAAAAACTACCTTATCAGAAATGACCTGCAGAAAAACTAGGACAAAATATCTGATGTTACAGATAAAAACTTCAGCCTTTGGTGTGAGCAGCATAGTGACATTATTGTGAACTAAAGCAGAAGCAAACAAGACAGCTTGAATTACAGTTTCATCTGGTTCAAAAGGGTTGCTAGTGAAATGTATTTAAGGGATCTGCTAAAGAAAAGAATACATTGCATTTTGTAAGTACCCAGTCACAGCTAGAGATTTTGACAAAAGTTGACTTTCACACGCAATTAAACACAATAATTTCAGTTTTCTAGTTTCATAGAAGCTGATCCACAGACTGCCCTATCTCCAGGGTTATTTTGTACTGATAAAAAATCATGGGATTAATGTTTGTGAAAGAAGACAAGAAAGGACAGCATTATTATAGCCTTATTTTCTATATATCCCAAAGTGAATATAGGAAGAGAAGTGAAGCAGGCTGAAATGTTAATGTATGAGAAGAGCCTGGAGACACTCTCATCAGTACATCTCAGTCTTACCTCTGTTTGTGCTCTCTCAAACTGAACTAGTAGTGAAGCTGCTGACAGCAGCAATAAAGTTTTCAGGTGATGTTTGTCACTGTGTACATTCAGCTTCTTTGTACAGAGCTGAGCAAAGAGAAAGCAAAGCAGTGAGGGGGCTGTGTTTGGAGAACACAGGAGCAAATAGGAGTGATTCTTACTTGCTTTCCAGCTCAACAGCAGGGTTTCTGCTTTGGGACTGTGGTGAGCTCTAAGCTCAGCCCTGGCTGTAAAACAAATAACCTTCCCCAGGCAGGGTGGATGGCAAGTACTAAGGACTGCCAAGACACAGCCTTGAACACAAAAAAAAAGCAGCACCAAGCATTACTTGAGCATTCACAAAATTCTCAGTCTAAAAAGAACCCAATCTGCATTTCAATTTCTCATCCTGAGTCTAAGAGAAGGCAGCAGAGAACCTCATTTATTATTTCCAGCACTGGCATGGCCATTACTATTGACTCTTACAGAATTCTACCTTATGAAGGTGCCATTTCAAATATTTTTAAAACTAACTGTTCCCAAGAAAAAATGCATGGCTATGCTGCAGTCAAATATCTGAAATTATCCACAGCCTTAACACTGAAGTGTTCAGCAATTTTGATTGTGGAAGAGCACTTTGGTCAGAGAAATAAAATGCAGGTAAGGCCATTCAAAAACCCCAGTCTGTTTCTTAGACATGCATATCTAGGGAAAACATACCCGATAGTGAAAGAAATTTTGATTATGGTAGCAAATCTAAAAGCACCTTCAGAACTCCCACTGTTACTACTTAAAACCAGTTATTCACACCCTGCTTTTGACTAGGAGGTCTCTGGTCACTGTTATATCTTCCTGGCATCCACTCCAGTGTTTCTTACAGAATCTTCCTGTTCATTAGGAATGACTTAAAAAAGAGATCTACTTCTAGACTGAAAAACCAACAAATGAACAAGAAGAACAAGAAAACACCTAGCTCCATGCATACAGGGCAACACAGGCCTCAGCAGGCAGTGGAATGAGAACCATACATCACCTGAATTACAGCTAAGCCAGCTCAATGAGAAGATCTAACCATGCTGAACTGAGACTTTCTGGTCCCACTGATGTATACTGTGAACAGCATAGGGTTTAGAGATGTTAAAAATTTCTGTCATACTTTTAGTAGCCAGAAAGTTGGGGGTTTAAGTGACATTTTCCCCAAAATCTAGAAATTATTTTTTGCTTTAAATATTTTTTCCCCTGGAACTGACCTTGTGCCAAGAAGCTTAGCCATGTTAGACACCTCAGAATATTACCCTTCACTTCCAGAGCTTTTGAGGGTCTGTTTTTTTCAGGTTTGTGTAAAGTCCATTATTAATGAGTTAATATGCCTTGCAAAACACATTTTTAAAAGTTATTTTCATAAACACAACTCAGCTGAAATCATGGCTGCACGGTAACAATAAAACAAACCAACAAAATTACAGTCTTAGATAATTCCTGCATTATCTACAGGAGAGAACAATGAGGATTGTAACGTCAGGATATTGTTGTTTGTCTCCCTTTAAAATTTAGAAGGTGTTACATACAGACTTTGCAGTTTGGCAGCTATACAGCAAAACAGAGAGAAAATATTCTGTTCTCTGCTACTATTTCAATATGGAAAGGTCTCATACACAATGCAATGGATTCACAGCAGGTCTTTAGAAAATATTGTGCCTTTAGCACCTTTGAGTAAACAGGCGACTTTGGAAGGAGAGAAATGAATACAACAAGCAATCCAAACAAATTTTGAAATAATTTCACGAATGGCTTCCCTTTCAGAAGGATAAAAAACTCTGTCTACTCTCTAAACACTCAACTGATAGCTTACTTATTAGACAAAAATTAGTGTCCATTCAACCATGAAAAAGACAAGCCATTATATGCTATAAGGGAGATCAAACTGACATCAGCTACTGTACCTCTTGACACTTACTACATAATCAAAGTAAACTTTGCTATATGTGTTTGATCTAATGTACCTGTCAGTTATCACTGTCTCTGCTCAGATGAGTTCGTGTGTCACCTATATATGTGGGACAAAACAAATAAATAAATTGCAGTGTTATCTCTTCAAGCTGCTCACACAGTAAGGGGAAAGTACTTAGTATTCTGTAATGGAGTTAGGAGTAATTTACTGAGAGATAATTTCCTTTGGACCTAAAATCTCCTACCTCCTGTAGAGCAGACAAATAGAACTATCTTACAGGAAATGGGGCATGATAATACTGCTCCTTAAATAGAACTAACAAAATGGAAATACAATAGGCATTACAAAATATATAGCTAACAGTTACCAAAACCTTTGATGTTTTTATAGCTATTTACTACAAGAGATTGTATTAGCTGTTCCAGCCCATTTTAATATGAGGAAAGTTTATCATGTGTTTTTAAAAACACTTTTAAAAAAAGTTAAGCCTATAAAGTAGTACTTAGGTATTTGGAGAAACTGAGCAGAAGAGGGAAAGCCACTTGGCTGATGAAACAACAAAGATTTGGTAATCAGCTCCTGTAGTGGATAAGAAAAATCTTATGGAATAAGGGCCTTATAGGCCTCTGATCACTTCTGCTCCTTTCTGTCACTTTTGCTCATCAAGAAGAACTCTGGGAAAGGTTTGTCCTATCGTCAACAGGATAGCAGAAAACAAGTTACATCCCCTATAAAACACTAGTGGGAAACTCAAACAGAAAGAGAAGACCCCTGCTTCCAGAGATAGAGAGCTCTTGATTCCAAACTAGAGCAGCTTATCCTTGAAAGACTACACCATGAACTAAAATGACCCATGCCATGGCAGTTTTGGGAGGACTGTTTGCCCATGGGAGAGACTCGTGTTTCTGGTGTCTCTTGGCTTCTCTCTTTTGCCTTGGGCCTGGTGATACCTCTCTAAAATGAAAAGATAAATTATCCAGGAATAAAATTGTTCCTGTAACAGAAAGTGAAATGACTGCAGCTACCCAAACCCAGCTTTGCTCTGCATCCTAGGGTCAAGTTGAATCTCCAGCCACCAAGAATGCTGCTTTATAACAAAATTTTCAGGGCATTCTGTGCTGAGCTTTTTTCCAAAGCATCTCTTTTGTTCATTTGGCTGGTGTCACTTCCCTCTCAGGGAACTTTTTCAGCACAACAAAATATTTATCAATGCTGAATGCTCTGTGAAGTAGAAGTGGGAAGATTCTCTTCAGTGGAAGATATTTAAAATATTTCACTTTCCAAGTAGCTCTGTGAATACTGGGAAGAAATGCATAACTTAAACACAAGGAGTTACTGACCCAGAAGTGATCAGCATTAGTGTAAAGCTTTCAGACCCTTTTTCATCTTATTGATTCTAAGCAGAATAAATCCGTAAATGATAATAGGGCTCAATTTAAATTACCTACAGCAAGTGCTGCTTTTCAGCTCTCATCAGACAATCATGCTGTTCAATCAGCTCCATTCTGTATGTACAAAGCAAATTAATGTGTATAAAACAGTCGTAACTCAGGCCAGTTTTCAACAAAAGAATCTTTTATGTAGCACACAACTGCCTTTTATCGACATGCTTTTAATTGAACTTCTAATGCAATATCCATATTCCACCTAATTATAGCAGAAAAATCATATAGATTTTAAAATACTGACCATAGCTTTTCCTTCGTAAAGTTACCAGATACTTTACCAGGGTAGGGGGTGATATTCTCAGTTAAGCTCAGATTTGTTTAGAAACACTGAAAGCGTGCACGAAAGCAATTCTGAGCCTATGGCAGCCAAGCAATGTCCCAAGGACAATTACACTGGTGCACTGAATCAGCAAGGCCAGCTCCTCACTCCTTGAATCCAGCCTGTAAATATGCCTCCAAAACCCAGGGAGAGAGCATTGCACAAGAGGCATTGATAGAGAAGCCTCCAGTCTGCAAGAATTCTTTCTTAAGCAATTTCTTTCTGTTTCAAAAGGCATCTTTTGTGTGTCTCACTTTCTTTACTTGTGTTGCTGAGTTTACCAGGGAACAGGCAGACAGGATACCACTTCTTTAAAGGGAGAATTCCTGGGACAACAGAAGCAGCAATGGAAGGAAACAGACAATTAAAGGTGGACTCTGGAAAATATTTCTGGGTCAATCCAAGACATTTGGCCTGTGGAATTATCTTTGAGAGGGCAACAGTGCCAGTGGTGGGGGAGATAACTTGAATTTGTCTCTGCCATTTCAAGCAGGGTGGCTTAGAGAGAGTTAGTGAGGGATTCTACAGAGATGAAGGAGGACAGAGCATAGATCTTTTACTTCCATTTCAACATCACCAAGTCCAGACCTTGCTGTGGGTAGGAAAAATCCTGTTGTCAACTTCCACAGCCTTCGCAATAAAGCCTCAAGCTAAGACAACAGCACATATTCTTCTTTAAGAACCATGCATGCCAAACCATGGTAACCAGCAGCAAAGAGCAAATAAACCCAAGGCTAAAATCAACTGAACTGTTGACATTGATTTTAACATGGGTAGAACTCCACCTCAAGGATGTACATTGCAATTACTCAATTTTATTGCCAAGCTCTTCTGACAGGTCTGATCTGTGTTGACACTACACATGGGATTCCCATTTGATATTTTGCTTCAAACATTTGTCTATTAACCAGTCATCTCAAATACAGATTAAGGTGGAGGACATGAGTGCAGCCACCCTTAGGTGCACACAGATGCAGCAAGTAGCTAGGAACACCACACAGAAAGGCGAGTTCTTCAGAAGAACATAAATTGATCCTCCTGATCAATAGGTACAAAGGAAACCTGTAGTGTAAATTATTCAGCTACACTTCCCACCACACAAAAACACTTGCCTGGCATTCAGATGAGCAGGTGGAGCATGGCAGCCAGTGCTCCCACTCAGGGCAGCAGCTCTCCACAGGAGTGACCTTCTCTTCCTCTTTCTTCACTTCTCCTTTCTTGAGAAGTTTGTCAAGCACTGCAATTAAAAGTCTGCGAGCACTTGTGGAGTTAAAGTAAATAGATGTTTAATCTCTCTGGGGAAATATTTAAGAAGTGTACTCAGATGTATTTACTGAAGATTTCACTAATTCAAATAAATCAAGTTAAAATTACAGACTAGACTGGCTATTGTCAGTTCTCTGAAAACCTTTCAATTCAAAAAAGCAAATGGAAATGGTAAGTTCATTTGTCCTTAGCTTTTTGACTGGGAGCAGAGCTGACATTGATGTGGTGAAAGACATTAGTATTTAACTACTTGAAGAAATTCACATTACCACAGTGTCCTTTTAAATTGCTGTACTTATGTTCGCCACATAAGTTGCTATTAGCAACTCTAAAAACACAAAAAAACCAGAAACAACCCTTATATTACAGTCTTGAACATATTAAAGGTTTATTGTACTATATTCTTTGGAGCTTTCTTTACTCAATATTTGAAATAGAATTAAAATGCTATCCCTGGAAAAGAACTATTTCTTCTAAAGCATATATATCATCTACTGTAAAAACAGACATTATCAACTAATGTAGCTGACAAGTAATCTCCAAGTTTTATATCATAAAGTAAAACAAGTCTTGTGAGAACATTGACTTGTCCCTTAAGCTTGACTTTCCAGATTTTAAGCTAAATAAAAGCATATTGGATTGGTAAAATCCTTATATTGAAGGGACTTTGATTTCTCTAAAGCATGTGATAATTCCTGTTTGCCCTCCAACACTCTTTTTATTTACATATCACTTTTCCAAATTTATAGTACCATAAAGTTCTAGAGGAGTAGAGTTTAGATATTATATATTTAAAGTTGAAGCAAACATTTTATCTAGGACATATCAAACCCTTTAAGAGAATCTGCCTTAAATATTTAAGTAATGATTCTCTAGGAATAAGGCAGGCCACCTGATGTTAAAAACAAAATAATCATTTTAATGTCTGCTTTACTAAATAAAAAATGTGTCTAACATTCAGATTTGGGGGGCTGAGCTTTCCACTCAGGTAAACAACATTCTATTGAAACAGCAAACAAAATCCTTGTTTCTGAAAACACACTCAGCATTAACAAAACAGAGTGACAACATGGCTCAAATTCAAAAAAAAAAAACAACATGCCAGTAGATTCTCATTTACCATACTTTTACACAAGAGGATCAAATTAGCAGCTCAACTGAAAAAAAAACAAGTCCATTCTGGTAGCAGTGTACTATTAATGAAGGAGCAAAATTATTAAGGCAGGAAGAATGTTGGAAGGTCCCGTTTCTCTTTCAACATGTGTCAGAATCCAGGTTAGCTCAAAACATTGTGTTTTCCTCTCTAAGAACTGGGCAGTAACACATCTTGGACTTATAGGAATGAACACAGGATTAACTTGCTTTGGTACAGAAGCAGCTTTGCTGCTTTATGCATACTTAGATACAAACATCTAACCTGTTTAAACAACACAAGATAAACAAAAGCTTCAGAGAATGGAATTCTTTCACTGACATTATGAAATGTCTCTCACTGGCAATTTATATCTAAAAATATAACTAGTCTCAAAATTTCCCTCTATGAAGTTTGGAGCTTGGTGCCTTGTTCCATTAGGCTCCATTATCAATAATATTCTTTATGGTATTTTAGTCAGGGTACACAGCTCATTAACTAACCAGGGGGAAGGAACAAGACAAGAGTGACAAGAAGAGGAACTTCAATGGCAGAAAATCGTTCACATCACATGAGTCCAGCATGTGAGTTTATCAGTTTGGAAGATACACTTTCCCCATCCCTTTCACTTTGGTGAAGTGCCAAACCACTTCACCAAAGAAATGTAGTTAAATATGCCTTCAGGAATGGGCTAAAATACTGCTGAAGTGGGGCTTTCAGGTCTCACTTTAAAGTAAGACTTTAAATTCTATTCTGTGGAGTTAAAGAGGGACCAAAACTCCTTTTTCTCTTACACAAACACTCTTACCTAGACCACATCCAAAAGTACTTTTTAAAAAATTATATCTGGGCTCAGATTCTTCTCAATTCTTACTTTTTTTCTGGCAGTACTGGTCAAGTTAATTTTTGTTGTCTCAGCAGAACAGGTCCTAGATTTCCATGCTTTTCTAGTTGCAAAAAAATGCTGCTTTCTTCTGGAACAGAGGATCTAGATTTAGTTCAGTCATTACATTAATTTTTCTAATGCATTCCAGGTCTCTGGAGACAGGTGGTTCAGGATGGAGAGATAAATATATCTGTTTCTCCATGGAGCATTCTGTTGCCTCAGGTTTCCAAATCCAAATTAAGTAGTTCATGATTTATGTATACACTGAGCATTAGCATCTTTGTGCCACGTTAGCCATCAGATCACAAGTGGCTCTAAAGAAGCTTTAGTCAAATAAATGAGTATTGGGTTGAATGATTCAGATCACTCCATGCAAACAGTTCCAGCATGTTCACATCGATCACCACTAAACAGCACAGAGGCAGCAGGCTCAGTTGTAAAGGTGAGGGGAAAACCAACACTCTCACGGGAGCAGCAACAAGCGCCCGGCTTCTCTTTAAATTCAGATTTTATCACACAGATATGCCCTTCTCCAGATGTATTTTCCAAGCTTGCAAGGATTCACTGTAGGTAGTGGTTTTATTAAAGCTTCACCGATGCCATTACGAAATTGCAGGACTGTGTCTCTTCCTTTGAAGATAACTTTCAGCTTCCATGCTCACAAGAAACCCTGATGCTCTAAATGCATAACCAGAGACCAGCTATATTTATGCATACATCCAAGTATTAATGATTTTTTTAACCTAATTCCTAGTGCAGAGATTTAACTTGGACTTTTTAGACACTGAGTAGGCAATACAGGGCAGATGTGAATTCTTCATTCTCACCAAAGCTTCTGGTTGTACATTTTCCTCTTTAAACCAAAGTTTCCTCTGAGGGTGTTGGGTTGGCTTGTCTCTTTCTCAGCTCTGATACTCACAGTGAATAATTTTATCACTTCTGCATTGTCTTCACTGACAAGACCAACCCTCAGGAATCTCTGACTCAGGAAACCAGGGTGGAGGAATGTTGGAAAGAAGACTTTCCCCTGGTCAAGAAAGACTGGGTTGGAGAACACCTATGCAAACCTGACATCCACAAATCCACGGGCCCTGAGCATTCTAGTAATGAGCAGGGTTTACTCTGCAACAAGGAAAGCAAAATTGTCTCAAAAACAGAGTTAACTTGCAGGGATGGCCTTAAAATGAAAAATTCAGAGACAACTTGAATAATACCAGTTTTCAAGGTTAAATTAGTTTTGTTTTACAGATTCAAGACAATTACTGCAAGTGGTTTGGCCTGACCAAGTAGAATAATTACATTTCAAGGAAAGGAGCAGTTGTAAAATTTTTGTTTGTTTGTTTATACTCTGCTTTAGATAAAGTGACATCAGAAGTCCTTTAACAAAAGTACTCCTCAGCTGTATTCCCAGTTCCACACTGACAACAAGGCAATTCTCTGAATGTAGAGAAGATAAGTTGTGCTAATGCCACTAAGCAAACATGACATTTTGGTTGTACTGTGATCATAGATGAGTCACCAAGTAAAATGATTAATCACAAATCCATGTTACTAGGCTCATTTAGAGATGATTCTCCCTTCACAAAGCAGGTAGAAGCTCTAAATTTATAGGCTAATGGGTTTATTCTAGCTGTAGCAGTCTCATTATTGGTCTTAAGCATCAGAGTCTGCAGGAAATTTGTGTGCAATTAAGCTAAAGTGATGACCTCCTTATACACATTTTGGCACTTTTTTATCTGACAGTCTGTTGTGCAAATATATAAATGAATTGAAGCATTACATAGAAATTACAGCTAATGCAATACTAAGAAAAATAGACATATCCCCAAACTTTAATACATATGCCAGTAAGGTATCTCAACCATAAATTACACTCATTTTATCAGTCTACAAATGGGTTTATCAGCCAACAAATGGGTTTGTGCTAAGATTTCAGACTGCTTCATTTTTGCTTGGCTAACATTTTTAACTTCTACAAACAGCTTTATGACCTAAATTGTTTCAGGAGGAAGTGCATGCATTTGTGGAGCAACATGTTTATAAGTCAAACACACATTGTGAATACTTTCTATTTGGTAAATAAACTCACCTTATTTAAAAATTAAGCAGAAAAAAAAATTCTTTCCAACTTCATAAAGGCTTGCTACCACCATGGTGCTTTTTCCCTTACCTTGAGTTTAATAAAATTAAATACTCACATAAACTCATGTATTTTTTTATCTGCCTACCAAATTAGTCAATACAAATTGTCACTGAAGTGATCATTTCCATGTACCAAGAGCAAAAGGTTGTACCAATCCTAGACATGATAGGCCCTGGTCCTCTGAACTACCCTAGAGAGGGACTATTCCAAAGCAGAGCTGGCTGAATATCAAATGTGCTTTAAAGAACATGAAATAAATACAAGACAATCTGATGAACTTTAATGTTCAATTATACTTGCAGCAGGGAGTAATTAGTTGAATATAATAAAAATACATCTGAGCGTGTGGTGAAAGTCACTTAGCACCACGATCTCAAGATTTTAGACCCTCCTAACACACAATGGTTTTGCTTTGTTCAGCAGTAACAGAGATGGGATGCAGAGGTGGTCTGTGTTCTAGGAGAGCAGAGAGGCGTTGCCAAGTGGAATCACCCAGGAGCTGTAAGATCCTAAGCAAAGAGAATTTTCAGTAACTGCTAAGCAGCTGACACTGCTCTTGCCAGAAAGTACCAGCCAGGTACCGAACACACCACTAGGCTTGGCTTTGGAACAAGAGCAAGAACAAAATCTCTGGACATGCAAAACCTGCCCTGCATGAGGAGCATTTATTGCTCAAAGCATAAGCCCATCATCACAGTTCTTGTACTCTTCCAGTGCTCCTCAAGATCTCAACTGCTGCACTGTATCTTTAAATACATCTGCAACACAGGAAACATGAAACCTATAAATTATCTAAACTATGTTTAGATGCTGTCCATACCTGAAAATTGATCAGCTATTAAAGTGAACTAATTTCTTCCTTTGCTCCTACTAGGCACAATGAAAAGTAAAACAAAACCCTGTGACTAATTATTTATGTCTACACTGAAAAAAGAAAGCAAGGACTAAATCAACTTTTAAATGACTAAGAAAGGAAACAGATACCATGAAATGAGAATTACCTAAATAAAAAGGATGGTCTGTAATTAATTAAAACTATTTCAGCAACTCCTGCAATGAACTGCCATGTTGTACTCACAGCTTACTGCTCTCAGGAGGTATAGACAGGAACTGGGTGTCAAGGAAAAAAGCTATGTAGATATAAACAGCTATCTGCCACATTTTAAATCTCTTTACTCTTTGATTATGATTTAAAACTTTATTCCCTCCTTTCAAGATTATTTGGGCACACATCTTCCCTAGGGGAAATATCTTACAGGTGAAGACTTTAAAATCTGCTACTGTTTTATGACAGCTAATGACACAACAGAGGATGGCTGTGCAATCACACAGAAGTGCTCAACGCCCTCCTAGTTCTGCACAGAACCATTAAAAGCTTGACTTCCAAGAATGAACCCAAGATACCAGGGAGAACTCCTCACATGTTCTCTGCAGTTATATGTGTAAGCTCTTTGAAAGGTAGCAATAACTGTCAGATGAGCAAAAAAATAAAAAGAAACACTACAGAACAGCTCCCTTTGAAGCAGTACTTTCCTTTGCTCCAAAGGAAGCCCAATTCAGAGGTTATTTAAAAAAAATAAAGCTAGTCAAGGTACATCTTTTCTGCAGTGCCTCCCAGGGACTGACAGCTATGTATTTTATGAGACTCAGCACATTACAAGCTGGCTGCTTGTTTTCTATCATCACCTAATATTTTCAACTGCAAAATTCTCAGCCCCCAGTGAGGAAATCTGAACAGGAAGTCTCAAAACAGAAATCAGGGAATTTAAACAGCAAAGCAGTGTGTACATAACACTAAACAGGAGTGTACTTCCACCTTTCAGTTGCAATAAGCAGGATCAGACTAGAACTAGCAATCGTCATTAATAGAAAAAGTTAACTTTTCCCTTGGTCACTGGAAATGTTATTGTTGTAAAACTGACCCTTAACAGACAGATCCCTAGTTCAAAAACAGCATAAGAGGAGAAGCAAATCCCCCTAACATCTTTTACCAGGACATAACAGAATAAAGGAAAGCGTTTGTAGCAAAGCAACGTTGGCAGCTGTAGTTTAAAGTGCAGTAAATGACCACGGTGCTCCCCCTGGTGACAACAGACGGGCCGAGGTACCTGCCGTGAGAATCAGCCGCTGCAATAAATCGTCCTCCTTGGAAAAACTTACTAGCAACGCTACTCCTACGTAAGTAGGATCAGAAAGACTCTCATGAATTATCATGCTTTAGCTTCAGGAATGTGTTCTACATTATCAGAAATAAGTTCTTACACCAGTGATGCTGCCAGGTGTAAGCCACCACACCATGGAGGAAAAGCCTGAAATGAGATTTCAGAACAGAAATGTGGATTTGGATTTATATTTGATTTCAACACTAAAGAAACAATTTGCAATGGATGAATGTTCCAGAAGGAGGTGAAAAGAGGAGGTTTTCTACCGAGTAGGGCATGGGATCTTTAGGAATACATACAAAGGATCTCAGGAAACCAAACTGTAACTAGTTTTGCACTGGAAAACGTTTGGGTGAAGTGCACAGTTCAGGCCAGTATAGTAAGAATGGGTTGAGGATGGCAAGCCCACAGCCAATACCCCTGTCAATTAGGTAAAGCAAACTTTTCAATTGGTTTTGCCAGTGTGGAAATCTTCATTCATCTTGTGCCTTGTTTGGCCATCAAATGAGACTTTCTCAATGCAGTGAAACTGTCTACACTTGAGAGAGAAATGAAGAAATGCTTAAGGATAGCTGATAAGAGATTCATATCATCACTGGCTGTGCCCATGTAACCCTGGGGACAGGCAGGGTTTGCCAGCAGATCAGACCCAGCTGGTACCTGATAATGAACTGCTGCAAGAGGCCAGACTAGGAAGGTTCTGGGAGTCAGAGTGGGCGCATCAGCTTCCCTGCAGCTCCTGGGTGCTGTCCAAGGAAAATCAGCCCTCACAAGCCAACATCCCAGTGGGTCAAGGTCCTTGGAAACATTTCAATCTGGTTTTTGTTGCAAAACATTCCACACTGTCACTCACCTTTGGGTGAAAAGAGAAAAAGCACACAAGCAGGCTGCTCAGATGGAGGCACAGCACCACAAGAGCAAGAGCTTCCACAAGTAAAGATCTGTTCTGTTCACAAGTAAAGATCTCTCACAGTTTGACAAGACTTGCTGTGATATGTAGCATTTTTTACCCTGTCCTTCTCCATCCCTTGACATCTACAGAAACTAGGATAGCAACACTTGGTCAGTTTTAACTTCTGTCAGTGTTTGATGAGAATCAACTCCAAGAAGTGTTTGATGAGCCATAGCCAAGACAAAGAAGGCAGTTTTAGATCCCTGAGATGCTGCAGGAAACTTTCTGCACATTGAGGAATACATCTCTATGCCAGCTATCCTCTTCTCAGGTTTTCAGGATTTTTTTACTGGATTCCAAGGGGAAAAAGGAGATTTTGCAATATTACACTTCAAACTTCAGTATTGCAGAAGGCAAATTTTGTTCAGGGACACAACTTCTATAAGCTGGCAAATGTCCTCATTCTTGCCTGTTCAAAGACTGCCATGTTCTTCCTGGTGCTGAGCATAAATATAAAAATACCTCTGGCACAGGAATCAAAACAAAGGACAGACAGCTTTAAGTACATGACCTTGGGTTATACAATTCACAACAATTAATTACTTCCCTATGAAACCATTCTTGTCAGATTTTGCAGTTAACAAAGCCCTTTAGCAAAGGGGGGACCAGTTTGCTTTCTGCCATCAAGAACAGTTAAGATGTGCTACTTTATTTGTATCTTCTGCCTGAAGAGTGACTTCACAGGTCCTGTATATGAATCCCTCTGCTCTGAAGAAGACACCACATCATTTCATAAGAATATCTTTGCTATATCATTAATTTTAATTCCAACCTGTACTTCAATATGCACATAACTATTTTCAAATACAAGGAAAACTTAAATTCAACAGCATCAGAGCTTTCAGTAAATCCTTCACAACTTCAGAAAAATCTCTATAAACATTGTGTAAAGTAGATACAGAATGTACAGAGAACGGTTTTCTATACAAAAGTGCATTTTAGGAATACAATTAGCAGAGAACCTGGAAAAAAAACCCCCAATTTAAGCAATACCATATACTCTAATCTATACCCTCCTCTCTCCCTCCCACAAAAAGAAAGAAAAAAAAATCAACCCTCCCACCTTCCCCTTGCTTTGGTTATTAACTATATTCAAGGCTTCCATATTAGAATTTATTTTTTTTTTTACACTGGACAATTTATTTGTAATTTGGAAATGTTTTAAAGTTAGCCAGATGAGAGAGAATGCAAATATGATTCATCAGAGTTAACAGTCAAAATAGACAAACTTTGAATATTACATAGATTTGCTCTTGATAGATTAATAAACTCATCTTTGCAATCCTTAAATGGACACCTGTTGACTTTTCTGTGCCCAAGAACTGCAAGATCAGTAAGCTTAAGAAAATTAAACCAATAAATCTACAACATTTGCCACGAAAATCTGGCTCATATGAATGAACTTTAAAAGCTCCCAAAACAGTCAGGTTTATTAATATTTATAGACCAATGGAGCAACGGATTTCAAAGTTGAAGGAGTGTTAGGAGAAAAGAAATGGCTTCAGGCCATTCAGCATAGATAAACAGTAAATATTGCCATTTTTATTTTTCTGTGTTGTATATGCACTCTGATGTAAATGCAAGTAAGTTCAAGCAGGTTGGTTGGTTTGTTTTCTCCCCAGAGAACGATCTTCACAGGTTTCAAACCACAACATGAGAACTAAAATTTGAGCCCAGAAAAGTCTTGTAAAGACTTTTCCTGCTCTTCCGAGTAAGCACCCCATACTGAGCACATTGTAACCATCTTTTTATCTTTTTAAGCTTCCCAGATTAAAAAAAAAAATAGGTATTTTAACAAAAGACGATATTAGATACACAGAAATCAGCCAAGTTTATCAGGCAGCTTTCTTCCTCATATTTAAAATCATATTAGAAAATAATGTTCTCTCTTGTTTACAGTCCTATTGCAATCAGACTTTCAGTGCTCCTTCTAAGCCTTTTTAGAGAAAAAGTTACCATGGAAGCAAACTGTTATCATTAGAGAGTGTAAATTGTTTATATCCACACTGCAATGGGTACAAAGTTCCTGCAGACACAATTTCAGTACCATGAAGCCATGTAACTATGAGCTTTTTCCTGTGTGTCTCTGCATTGCTTTTAAGCTCGACATTTTTTCTCCATTAATAAAAAGCAGGGGTTTTATTTATTTTTTAAGAAAAAACTCATTAAGGATGCATTATTTTAGCAGTCTGTTACTCTTCTTCATCAGAACCCAGCAGCTGTGCCTGTAGCCACAAAGGCCATAACTTGTATCAGCAAGACCAGATTTCGCTGACATTCCAACTGTTTGACTACTACCACAGGTATTTCACAGAAATTAATAGATTTAGATTGGAAAAGTCCTTTAGGATCATCAACCCTAAATCTAACACTGCCAAGCCCACCACTAAACCATGTCGAAGTGCCACATTTACATGTCTTTTAAAACCACCATGGACGGGGTCTTCCTGAGTAAACGTTGAGCATGCTGCAGGGAAAAACATGAATCTGACAAAAAACCTTCCCCCACCACAAAATAAGTGTGTCACTGCAACCACAGAGGATGAGAACGCAAAAGGAAAAAACCTCAAATGTGTGGAAGTATATGAGAACTCCTGAATGCCACAGTCACTTCAGGCCTGATTCTCTGAGATCAGGGAAAGACAACATTGTATCTGAGTACTTGGCAAAGAACATTCAAGGTAAGCAAGATGTTATTCTGCATTCTTACCAGAACATTCAGACCTTTGTATTCTTTGTATTCTTATGAGAATCCTGGATCTATGAGATCACAGAGCTAAAAATTATTAGCATGGAATTCCTGGAAATCCACTCTCCTCTATCATTTTAACTGTCACTCACATGACTGAAGTACCTGCTGGAGACAACACAGCACAATCAGCTATTCTGGCACCCAGGACCTTTTTGTCCAATGTAACAGATGGGCAACTGGACCCATCTAATCACTTACAATAATTTATACTTACATGCTCACACTATGATGGAAATACTATCCTCCCTCACTTCAGGATCTCTGGAAGCTAGGAGACAGGTGGCCAGAATAAACTGTACCTCATCAAAATGATGGGGTCTTCTCTCAACAAAACCCTGAGGCATTTTAAACTCTGAATAACTGCTGAAACAGAATAAAGTGAACACACTTTCATGCTCCACCACACTGAGATATTGCACCTTCCTTACAATTCACTTCAGAGTTTCAATTCTCTACAGTACAAAGTGTGCATTTTTCTTCAGAAAAAAAAATTCAATCACATTTCAAAGTCACTGCAGAAAATAAAGGTTGTACTGAACTGTGACAGTGTACACATGGTGAAGTATTTCATGATGAATTCATCCATTACCATGGAAGACTTTAACAACCACACCTTGAAATTAGCCAAATTGATAGCAATTGAATTTTATCTTCCATACAAGATATTTAAAAGAAGCTCCAGATTTAAGTCAATCTAAATTCTCAGTAAAGTGTATACTGTTAAGAAGTTTTCAGTATTGATTATACAGGAGAGAGGCATCAATCAGCAACAGCACAGTACAAGCAAATACTGACAGGTCACAGACACCTGTGGTTATTGGAGAGAGAACTGGCCAAATGGGATAGCTAACTTGAGCTTAAAATGACATTATCTGGCTTTTAGTCAGTCAGTGGCCAAGCCTGGGGACCTGTTGTAGAGCAGCACTAAGTTCAAACATATTCATTTGACTATGGACCCCATTTATTTCTTTTCAAAACCCATTCAGAGGCCATTGTTCACATAATTTACTGGTCAGTTTATTTTGAGGCTGAAAGGAGTGCCACTTCTGAAAGAAAAATATTTCAGCTGTCAGGGTTAATAAGTCTGTGCAGGACATGTAACATTAATGTCAGTAGTCCTAAAGTTGACCATGCATTCTGCAGGATTTGGTATATCCTGCAATTACAGACATCTGTGGCTACACTAAACTGTCAAACTCCTTAATTCAAGAGCAAAATTAGAGTAATGAAGCACCAACATAATAAAAAAATTACTTCCTAAACTCAGAGCTCAAAAAATACTTTTATACACTGTCAAATTTCACATAAAATTTAGAACTATCATTTTTATCCCAGCCATAGGGGAAGGAGTTCTATAAAAGTAGTTCCAAGATGAAAACTAAAATCAGCTTAAAGATTGTCAGAATTAAGAAAAAGGTTGAAATTACTACTACTTCCCTACCTGAAAGCCACAATTTTACCTAATTTTCTTATCATGAGAAATTTCAAAAGCTGATAGACAACAAAAGGAGAATTCTGATACATGTCATGGTGTAATGACCCACACAGAAGACAACCTCAGCTAAACATACAATTTAAAAAGTACAGCTGCATTAATTAAGTTCTCCTGTCAACAATATGAACCAACTATATTTAGATATGCTTCTGGGGAAGAAAACCACTGAAGTTGTGTGCCATTTGTTTACACTTCTGTTTCCAGTAGTGTTTTAAACTATTTTAAGTAGTGTCCTAGACAACTTAATTGCAGGTTAGTGTATTTTCAATGCATAAACGTGTTTTTATTGGAATCTTTTCGCAGAAATACTAGGGATGTATTGGTGAACCATTAGTAACAATCATAAGATACTGAGCAACAAAATAACCTTCTGAAGACTAAGTCTGCAATTATTTTGAGGGTTTTTTAAAATTTTTAGTTGGTTCCTAAGAACTACATTATTAGGCAGTATTTGTATTACAGATTCTCTACATTAGATGTCCTGCTTCTTGTTTTCTGTGTAGTTTAATTTAAATCACAACTTTTAGAAAAGTATCAACAATACTTTGCTTTTGTACAAACCAAGAGCAAGGCTGAAGAAAGCCCCATAGAGCAAAAGATTTTTCCTCATGCTAAACAATCTCCCTAATAATGGGAAAGGAGGACAGAATAAGTCAAGTGTAATACTAACTCAAAGCTGGATAAAAACTAAAAAAGCTGAAGCATAGTAATGCATGCTTTGTGTCATCCAAAAGTACCCCTAGACTTACGTGCAAGTTAGCATGTTAGCCAAGTTCAAACCTCCTTCAAATCACATCTATTCAGCAGCTTTTCAGAAGACAGGTAAGTTTCTGAATTCTTTGTTGCAAAATTAGTCTCAAAAAGCTGAAGTTACTCAATACTTAGACCTTCTTAGCAAAACTACACTTGAGAAAACTGGTTTGAATTGTTAATACTAATCAAAATTTGGTCAAGAAAGATATGTAAACAATAAGGATAATACATTTAAGGCTTAGAAAGAACACTGATAAATTCACCCCTGTCACATTAAAACATCCACATCTCCTTCATGGTCCTCCTCAGTCACTTTTAAAGACAGCACTTCTTCATTAAGAAATAATCCACTCAGTCTTTCCTTACGAGCCTGTCTTTGCTCTTTCAGCTGTCTCTTCCGTAAGGCCTTTTGCTGGAGTTTCCGTTGCTTGGAACGTTTCTGTCAAAATACAGAAGAGACAAAACATAAGATTTTGTTCTGTAAATTAGAAAAAAAACACCTCTAAAGCTGGCAAATATAAATTAACCTCTAAAATAACATCTGCTCTGAAAAATAACGAACACAAATTCTCAGCGGTGGTGTAAACATTCATCCAAAATCATACCTAATATTAAAATATCAAGACCATTTACCAAAACTGAATTCTGAGGCACAACATTAACCTGTGATGTTGCATAGTCAAGTCTTCGATTGGAGGAATCTTTATTGCTGGAGAAATGTTACAGTCTTACATTAACAAACCCAAGATGCTGAAAGCAAGAAAGATCTGCTCCTCTCCTTCACACTTGAAATTTAAATTATGGGGACAGAAGGAGAGCCACAGTTCTACTTTAAATGAAGCACACTTCAGAGGGTCCCTTTTCACCAAGGAATCTCATGAGACATACTCAAAAAATAAAGATGATTCAAAAAGCCTTATGAAACTTCTAGTTGAGAAAAAACCCAAAAAACAATCACAGGTGTCTCTACTGTACAGAAATTATGCCTAGATTATGGTGATCACTCTTAAACAATTTTTTTCTTAAGTTAGATACATAAGCCCTTATTCAGGCCCGCTCAACTTATCCTAAACAAAAGGAATTAGAATATCTACTACATACAAACACCAGGCTTTTGGTTAGCAGTGATGGGAAGAGCACAAGTTTAAACTCCTTATGATCATTGGCTTAGACAGATAACTCAGCTACTCTGCTCCTTCAGGACAAACATCCCCGGTAAGATCCCATGAGCAAGCTTCAGGAGTTAAGACAGCTTAATTAATACACCTGTTTAATTAATACAGAAACTTTACTTTTGAATCCCGGATTCTTTCTGCAGCACTTGTGGACAAATTGCTGTCGCTGTGCGCTCGACTCATGTTGGCACTGGAGTTGGAGGCAGAGTTGGCAACGCTGGAGCCGCTGCTGCTGGCTGAGCTGACCATGCTGGCACTGCTGCTGCTGCCACTGGCACCACTCACACCACTGGTACTTGCACAGCTGTAGCTGCTCCTTTTCCAGCTCTCCCTTGCAGACCGCTGGCGAGGTCCGTGTTCCTTGATATAGTTTCTCACCTTTAGAACAGAGGCAGCAAAATTACTGTAGTTTGATAAATGCTGCACTGAGATACTCCTTTTCACAGAAAAACCACAATCTGCCTATTAATGATGATGAAGTCATTGGGTCAGTTCAGTTAGGCTTTTAAAACATTTTCTTGTGGCTGCTTAAATCACAAGCAATCTGGAGTCACCCAGAGAACTTAACTATGTTAACATTTGTGACATTTCACTTTGGAAGGAAGAAAAATATGTAGCAAGGGCTGGGAGCTTCTTTACTCTTCTGCCTGTCAGGTTTGTGATTATGTAACAATATGTTATTATTTTAACAACAAACAGGAATATCAGTCAAGTTCAAGTGAATTAAGGTGTTTACTTAATGTATCAAACCCCTTTATTTTTCCAGGTATACTCAAACAAAAGTGTGTGTAAATAAAGAAGCACTTTTCTACTTTAAGATGACACTTACAAAATGTTTGAAATATGAAACGGACCAAGCCCATAAAAGCAGTGAATGTTTTCCATTTTCAACTTTATCTTCATCATTATCAGTGCAACACTGAGGAGTTCAGCTTGTGTGGACACTGCATCTGTTTCCAACAACACATCTCAATAACTCAATTAATGAGAAGACAGTAGGATGTATCTACCCTATCAGCCAGGCACTCTTCTTGGTTATAATTTACATCTTGTAACATCTTTAAAATGCATTATTCTCTATCCCTTTCTACATGAAATTTATGGTCTTCCCCAAAGAAATCCAATCTTTTGGAGTTTTAAGTGCTAGTTTACATACAGTGAGCAAATGCAGACTCTCAGCTAGCTGATGGCCATGAAGTGGAGTACAGTGCCATAAGCAGCACCAGGTCCACAACAGAACCCATTACACACTCACCAGCTCTGACTTAACACACAGTGAGAATATACAACCAGTCTTATGTCAAGGTTTAATACATACAAATATGCTTTTGAACTCTACTTTCTGTTACTGACAGTATTGTGCTCTAGTGTCTCTCTCTACATCTAATGATTATGCATAAAAATTGATCACAAGTTCATAAGATTTTGCAATATATAATTTTTGCAAACCAGATGCTGAAACCTTGAAGTCAAATGTACAAACCTTAACTCACCTGTTTCAGTTTTTCATCTGTGAGACAGTTCAATTCAATAATGAATTCACTATCTGTAGGTGAGATCTGAGCAGTAGGATCAATAATTTTAATAATATCAAGTTGCTCTCGAAGGCCCATCTCTGTACTGACTTTGACGACTCAAATATTCAATATATTCAACCTAGGACCCAAAGAAAGGCAGGTCATTTTGAAGTACTACTGATTCTAAATGAGAAACAGAAAAAAGAAAGAACTGACAGAATATATATATATATATATATATATATATATATATATATATATATATAAACATGCTCAAATATCATGGTTCTAGCCTTGGGTATCCTTAAAAGCTTAGGGTGAAAACTTGAGTAAGCATTAAACTGCCTCCTCTAGATCCAAAGGACGAGGTTTAGTTTTAAGAATCAAATAGTACTGCACAGGTCTGCATTTACACCTACAGCAAACAGTATGGGCTTTAGGTTGTGTCTTTTAATTGGAAGTTCTTCTGTACATTGCAGTTCTCACATAGGAAAAAAGTCACCTGTTCATCATTTGTCATTGCACTCCATGGAAGCTCATCAAGATTCCTGTGCTTGTTTTTCTTTTTGGGAAGTAGACAGGGAGAGCTTGGAATACTCGGTATAACATCAGAGAGCACATCACTCCCACTTGCAATGTCGCTGCCAGGCAACTTGTAACATGCAAAAGGAAGAACAAAGCTTTAGAATAGAGTAGGCAGATTGTAAATTATTCTAACACTATTAACAATTCAAAACATACCATCAAATCAGCAAAGCATTGATTATCTCTGTACTTTAACCAACTCTTTCTAATTACTCATAAACCTGCACTACTCCCTTGAATCTTCCCGTAAACAGCAAGTGCAGCAAACTCAATTCACACTATTCTGTACTCATCAATCCTCTTTAAAAATTGGTGTTTAAGAAAACACAGACTGAAGTTGCATTTCAACTATTTCTCCATCAGTGGAAACTGTCCATTACAATCCAAACCTAAATCTAAACCTCCCATTTTGGAGCATAAGTCTGGTTTAAGGAAGATAATTTTAAAGTAGATCTGTAATTCCTACCAAACTCCATAATTACACAAGAAAATTCAATTTAAATCACTGCCATTTGCCTGGAAGCAACTAAGAACTTCAGCTAGCTTCATTTATACAACTGATATGTGACTTCTGAATGCACTTCTAGTAAAGTGGGACAGCTGGATTACTTGTGCTGAGATTCTGCCAGATAACACCATAAAGAGCTACAAAAAAGCCTTTCCAAAATCCTACAAATCTAATCAAGTCTCTTAAGAAAAGCTTGTTTTAAAAAACGAAGAGTAATTAAAAAGCTGGTTACCAATCAAACATACTGTCAGCTAGCTAAGGCATAGGAAATGGCTTCTTTTCAAAACAACTGCCAAGTTTATCAGGCAACTGAAATCTCACAACTCAATAAACCTCTGAATCTTTGGGATCCAACCTGAGTTGTTCCAACAGACTGCATTATACACACACACACACTTGTAACTGCAGTGATATAACATGCATTGTTGAGACCAGCAGCTGGACTAAAACAGTCAAAAATTCAAAGCTGATCTCAGTACATGTCTCAAGTTCACTTGCATCTCCTAGAACAGGATTTGAGCTTTCTTGAAATCAGTTTTCAGTTCTTGTACTGTCCTTACAAGACTCTACATGCTCTGACTAAGCTTTATGACAAAATTTTCAAGTATTCCCCAATAAATTCCGAAGTCCTATGTCGCCTATTTCAAAGTCATGTATACATTCACAGCTGATTTAAGTCTTTAATACAAAAATTCAGTTTAGGTCTATAATACACTAAAAATGCATATCACGTTTGAAAAACTGCTGAACAGGGAAGACTATCACAAACTAGAAATACCCAACGAGGACTGCATCCAGCACAGACTTGGGAAAAGGATGTGATTCACCTTCCCATTCTGGTGAGACAAAATGAGCTCTGTACTCTTACTGGGGTAGAAAAAATACCATAGAAATAAGCTATGGCAAGAGTTTGTACACTTTACCTAGAAAGTATCAGTAGGACCAGATATCTATAACCAGATTTCATTAGCAGGGCAGATCCTCAGTACAAAGGGTCTAAGCTCATGGCTACAAGAAACACACACTGGTCCCTAAAACCAACCATAATATGTAAGCAACTTTCTTTGGAGAGCTGACCTTCAGTCTCCCCTCCTGATTAACCAGGTTGGAATAAAATGAAACAAAACATTTTTTCTATCATTCAAGATTCAGATATGTGCTCCTATGTTCAGTAGTTACAAAGAAACAAATGTTAAGGTCACTTGGTTTGTTCAGAAGAAGAGGAGACTGAGGGGAGACTTCATAGCTGTCTCCAGCTTCCTCAAGAGGGGAAGAGGAGGGGGAGGCAGCATTCTCTCCTTTCTGGTGAACAGTGACAGGACACAAGGGAACAGCAAGATGCCAGGTCAGGGGAAGTTAAAGATCAGGAAAAGGTTCTTCCCCCAGAGGCTGCTGGGGAAGTGGAACAGGCTCCCCAGGGTTAGTGGTCACAGCACCAAGCCTGACAGAGTTCAAGGAGTGTTTGGGCAACACTCTCAGACACAGGGTGTAACTCCTGGGCTTGTCCTGTGCAGGACCAGGAGCTGGACTTCAGTGACCCCTGTGGGTCCCTTCCAACTCAGGATATTCTATTCCATTACTTTTCAACTACAGCTAAATCCAGCATGCAATAGTCTACACAAAATTTTACATTTCCAGTGGAACCAGTTTACCTGCCACTCAAACTCACTGTCTGACCAATCCCAGTAAGTGCTGATAGAAGAGGAGACATCACTGCAGACGCTGCCCTCGGGGAACAGATCAAAAGAGGTGAACTCCTGGTCATCCAGCAGAGAGTAGCAATCATCCTGATCCCCCACGGACACGGATGAGAACAGCTCCTCGCTGCACTCCGAGCTGGCCACGCTCGTCCCACAAGATGTCAAGTTCCACCTGCAAAACAGGACAACACAATTAGAGAGCAGCAAACCTTGGCATCATGTGTCCTAAGAAATTCCTTTAAGCCTTGTAAAACTATCTCCAATTTGCTAGTCAGTGATACAATACATTGATTTTATTGAAATAAGTTATAATTGTGTAAATTGAAGTATTCTATTTTTAAGTATTTTTAAAAGTACATCAACAACATCAAAGGGAACACGGTGTTACAAATATCAAGGTAAAAATCCATATACAGTTAGTATAATTACACCTTTATTTTCATATATTGTCAGTTTCTACCCCAGAACTATGACTCCTGTAGTATGGAAATTGAACCTGTTTTGCTGCTGGTTGGGTTTTTAAAACACACTGATCTAAAAAAAAAAAATCCATGTATTGGGATATTTAGACTTCCATATAAACTGGAATAAACAGAACTAAATAATTAATTAATTTGACTTCAGGACAAATAGAAGCCAAAAGGAAATTCCAGGTTGATAGTCCCCCACAAAATTAAGACTTGATAAGGAAACACATTATGGATCTATTATTCACAACTCTGAATGTCAAAACCATTGGACATGCCATAGTGTAGGATGGGGAAGCGACCTGTGTGAAAATGATACCACGCCAAAACTAAACACTTTTTCACCTCATTACAAAGCTAGCTGAAGTTGTTGCTAAAGGAAAGCTATTGAGAACTCAGCTTTCACAGAACAGATTTTTTACTCTACTGAGAGTAAGCCAGAATGTAACAAGCTCATGAAATCAGTCTCCATATCTGGAACTTATTTTACATATTGGAGAAAAGTAGGTCGAGACAAATATGAGTCAGCACAGCACTGCAATATGGCCAAAACAATTTGAAAAGGGCTTCTAAAACGTACCACACAAACCCACACAATCAACTCCTGTTCCATCAGCCTGTCCACCTCAGCCTGGCTAACTAGGAAACACTCTTCTATCCAACTGAGCAATCCTATCACCAGAAAGGCTGGTCCTCAATCTCATTAAACTGCATACCAGGCTGGCTAAATATGTTGGTGATGGATTCACTCCCACACCTACTTGGCCAGATGTGAATTTATCAAATGTTAAAGACATTTCCAAAACTTTCCTTGTAGCAGATTCAGGAGTTCTTGCCCTGCCCATTTCTGCATCCCCTATAGATGTGCAAAGCCTTGCTGGTACAGACTCTTGTGGGCAAGGAAATCCATTGGTAATGAGCAGAACAAGACCGTGGTGACACAGCACACCACTCAACATGAATACAGTTTCAGAATCCACGAAATAATAATGAGAGATAGAGTAGACCAAGTTCCCAGACATATCAAAACAAAGGATGAGGTACAGGGGCTCTAGCACCAACAAACTACACAGATACATGAGAAGCCAGCCTTGCCTTCTCATGGCTGGGGGGCTGCTGTGCTCCCTGGGGTGAACTGCATTAACAACAAAGGGGAACTGCATTAAAATTACTCCTAACTTCAAAAAATAGAAAGCCTTATGTGAACAGCACGGATTGAGTTGCACATCTGCAATGGCTTAATCAGTGCAAGACAGGGCATGTCCTTTTCCAGAGAAGTCAAACAACCCCTTGAGATGCTCGGGTTACAAACCTGGGCTTGCAAACAGAGCAAACCTGAGCAACACACTTGGGAAGGCTACACAGAGAAATGTACAAAATTAATTAAGTGCAAATCTGGTGACTATCACACATTTATTTACAGATATTCTAAGAATATATCTTACTGCTCATGTCTTATGACTCAAGAACTATACTATGAGAGTGTATCACGTTTGATCAAGGCTCTTCATGCTGAATCATTTAAGAATGTATAATTAAAAGTCTGCCCTTGTGAATGACACTTTTAAAGTGCAATTTTCATGACTTGATACAAATTCACTCTTCATAATTGTGCCACAGAAATACTAATAACCCATAAAAGAATCTTGCAAGACTGGAACAGGAATGGTGGAGACATGTATGTTGGAGACTAAAATCTCATAGAGTATTCTCAAAGAAAGCTATTGCTATATTCAAGCTTAATACTAAGTATTAGCAGAACTAGGTTCTTAGGAAAGCAGGACTGTGATTTTGATTTTATGAATTTTTTGATTTTTTGATTTTATTTCTTTGCAGAGCTGTATTAGCACTTCTACAAATTACAGGCAGAATAATCTCCCTTAATTAGCAGCATGGGGTGGAAATGCTTCTGCAGGAGTCAGTGGAGTCACCACGCCGCCTAACTCATTCTGAATCTCTAAACGTCTGCCTGGTGACCATGCAAGGCCTGCCTTTAAGTCTTATAAACACACCATTCTGTAGCTGCCTACAGCCCTCAAAAATTCAAAATCTCATAAATTAAGAAACTCAGGCCGAGGCTAGAAGCATCCTGATCCAAGTGGATGGTGTCCCTGCCAGAGCAGGGGAGTTCGACCTAGATGACCTTTAGGTCCCTTCCAACCGAAACCATGCTGTGATTGATTCTATGAAAAAGCACATCTTAAAAAACCGACCTAGCTCACACTGTCAACCATAACGCGATGAGCCGAACCCAGGCTCGGCCAAAGGGAAGGGTGACCCAGCAGGCCGAGCGGCGGGGGACACCTGCAGCCCGGCCATGCCCGGCCCGCCCCGGGCAGGAGCAGGGGAAGGATGCGCGGCCCTGTCAGGGGCGGCCCCGACCCCGCCGCGACCCCCGCACCCCGGCCCGGCCCTCAGCATCACCCGACCCGGCCCGGCCGCCCCGAGGCGCCGAGCGGACCTGTTGGAATGGAAGCGGTGCAGAGGGTCGGTGCGGTGGCAAGAGGAGAGCTGGCAGCCGAAATCGCTGACGTCCAGGCAGCCCTCCTCGCTCAGGCTCAAGCTGCCGCCCCGCGGCGGGTGCTGGTGCGAGAGCAGCGGGCACGGCTCCTCGGGGGTCAGGAACTTCTCGTACGGCTCCTCGGTCATGGCGGCAGGCGCGGGGGCGGCGGGAGCGCCTCAGGTGGCAGCGGGAGCGCCTCGGGCACACGGCGTCGGTGGCGCCGCCATCAGCGGCCGGTCCCGGGACGCGCCGCGCTGTCGAGGCCGCTCCTTCCGGCGCCGCGCACCCACAGCGCCCCCTGCCGCGGGGAGGGCGCGCGGCCGGCGGGCGGGAGGCGCGGCCATGGCGGCCGGCGCGGCGCAGGGGCTCGGCGAGGGCGGCGGCGGCCGCGGGTTCCTGGGCCCGCGAGTGCCGGCCGAGGTGGAGGCCATGGCCAGGGGCGTGCAGGACGTGGGCAAGGAGACCTTCCGGCGGCTCCTCAAAGGTAGGGCCCGTGCGGGGCCCGCGGGGCGCCGCCCCGGCGCGGAAGGGCCGCGCTGCCCCCGCACAGGGACGCGCGGGGTTCCCGGGCAGAGCCCACGGGCAGCAGCCGCGTTCCCTGAGGAAGCCGTGCATCCTCTCGGGAAGGCAAGGACAGCTCTTAGAGAGCTTCCAAAGGACACCCAAGAGTTTGGTGAAAGGCTATAGCGGGGAAACCGTGCGGACTGAGGTCACTTGGTCTGTTCGGTCTGGAGAGGGCTGAAGAGACACCGCAAAGCTGGCTACAACCTCCTCTCGAGAGGCTGCGGACAGACGGACGCTGATGCCCTCTCTGGTGACCAGTGACAGGACACGAGGGAACAGCATAATGCTGGGTCAGGGCACTTCAGCTTAGCTATGAGAAATAGATTCTTTCCCTGGCAGGTGTTGGGCACTGGAACAGGCTCCCCAGTAAAGTGGTCATAGCCTGACAGACCTCAGGAGGTGTTGGGACAGTTCTCTCAGGCACATGGTGGGATTCTTGGGGTATCCTGCGCAGGGCTGAGCTGGACTCAATGATCCTTCTGGGTCCATTACAATTCAGAACATTCGGTGATTATGTGACAGCTGGAGGGCTGCAGCTGCAAGGCCGCAGCTTCCTGCAGCACTTCCCTTTGCTTTTCCCAACAGGAAGCTAGAGCTGAGCTTTAAATAAAATGAGGGACTTGATTCGTTGTATTCTATAATTCTGTGAAATAATGAGGAATGGAGTTCTTCAGCTTCAGGATGGGCCTCAAAGTCAGCTGAGTGCTATAAAGTCATTCCTCTCCCATCCCTGTGTCCCAGAGCCAGCAGCCCAGTCCCTGTCAGGCTGTGTGTGGCAGTCAGAGACCCCTAGGCATCTACAGAATGTCCAGGAGACAATACAGCAACCCCAAGGTGCAGGTGTCCTGTTGAGGTTGAGGCTGTAAGATTTGCAATGACTGATTTCATTTTTGTCTGTGAGGTTTCTCCCTCTAGTGAGAATTTTCTCAAGGCACCTTTGACCATCAAAATCAAGAGTTACACACTTGAGTAAATTATGGTATGTAAAACAATCATGGACTAATGGAAGAGTTGATTAGTGGAGTGAAAGCACAGCTTGCTGGAGGGTAGCTGCTGCCCAGCATGGTGTGACCCTGGCATATTCTCTCTGCTAACATCTTGTCAGGGATTTCCTTTTTTATTTGAAGGACTCAAAACACCTGGTAGGTGGTTTGTCTCTAAAAGTGTTGCTGCACAGTAGCAGAAATGAGCAATGTTTTCAGGGGTTCCTTGTAATACTTGAAATAATAAAGCTGAGTATAGGCAGAGGCATTTGGAACAGAAGTGCACATATTGAACTACATTTGCTGTCTAGTGCAGGGACATAGAGACTGAAAAGCCTTTTCAGTGCTAGGAAGCCTGACTGTATGGGTTTGATTTTGGTGTAAACTATCGCCTGCTTTCAGGTGTGCAATAAATGCTTCCTACCATAGCAGAGGCAGACAGTCCTTCCAAACCAAGTGCCTGGAGCCAGGGCAGTGACCCCAGTGCAGGTCCCTCTGCAGTGGGTGGGCACAGCTTCCCTCTGGTTGTGCAGAACTGGCACAAATCTCCCATCACTGTCTGCTCTTGCTGGCCTGTGACTCACCGTTTGCAGGGCTGCAGTTTTTCCTCTGAAGGTTTTGTAATCTTTGAAGATGTGATGGATTTCAACACTGTTTATCTACATCGTTCTTGCACTTGCACCAGGTTTGTTTTTTGAGGCTGTTGCTGTTACTCTATTGCTAAACAAAGACTAATGTAAAAAATTAGATGCAGTTTCATATACCTGATCAGTTCGCATATAAAAACTGCATGTAACAGTATCTGAAGGTTATCCAGCCAGTGGTGTTGCAGGCTCTGCTTGCTACACTGTCTCAATGATTGATTTAATTTTTGTCTGTGAGGCTTCTCCCTGTGGTGAGTTTTCTCAACGCACCTTTGGACCATCAAAGTCAAGAGCTACACTGTTGAGTAAATTAAGGATCTTGCTTTTTTTTCTTATTCACAGTCACTGTTAGTGCATTGGAAGGAAAAGACTGCAGGGAATCTGTCAGGCTGATTGCAGAAAGTGCTAACCTCTCAGAAGAGCAACTTGCTTTCCTCATTTCTGGCATGTACACCCTCCTCCGAGAAGCATTGAGACTTCCCTTATCAACTTTCAAACAAGAAGTAAGTTCTGAGATTACCTGGAACCTTGATAAGGTAAAAGCTGCATCAGACACAAATCACCAAAATCATCTAAATCTCATTTGCCTGGGTGGGAAACTGCACATAAAAATGATTCTCCAAGTTTAGGTTGTTGGAAGAAACTGTTAAAAATCTGGAATTTATTATTTCACTTTTTGGGTAGATTTAGAGCAAGCTTTTTGAAAAAATATTTAAGCTTTTGGAAAAAGATTCCTGTATCTATTTCTACTTCGGCATCTTGTTCCCTGTGCATGTTTGTTTCCACTCATAAATTAAAACTGCCAAAGAAATCATAGCAAAATGTTATTTCACAGGCATCAACACTCTCTTTACTCTAACTGGGTGTTCACACATACCACTCATTTTTGCCTATGCTTTCAATTTCTCATATTTGTTTGCCTCCTTTGTTCACATTTCTTCCATAGAGGAAGGAAGGTATTAAGGCCAGAACAATATAGTGGAATTTGGAAGAAAGTGCAGTTTCCGTTTATGCTGTGGATGTTTGGTGTGAATATGCACACACTCACCATGTTCCCAACCCCTATCCCTTCGTCATGGCTATTTTCTTCATTTTTCATGTTCCCTTACCTTACAATTTTCTTTTCTCATTTTTATGTGAGTGAGCCACTTCAGGGTTTCCAGTTTTCCAGTTGTTTAAGATACAGCTTTGTATTTACCCAGGCATACTGGGAAAGCCCCCATATTGCAGGAAATGTAGTGGAAGTATGCTTTTAATATTAAGACCTTATCTTCTGCCATTTCCTTTCTCTTGTCATAGTTTAAACAAGTTACTGCAAAATGTATTTGAGAATAAGGGCATATAGTCACTCTAAAAGAAAAATGTTTCTGAATAGCTACATAAAAAAAGTGGCAGAAATGTGGTTTTGAAAAATAAAGGCTTCCAAGATATTTAGGTCTTTAAATCACAATTTGATTGAACACTTCTGAAAATTCTTTTCAAAATATTACCAGTCATTTCAAAACTACTGGCACTGAAGTCTAAAATTTTTGGGGAGAGATACCAAATAAGTAACCACTATTGTGGCAGTAGTGGAGAAATTATCCTTTAAGGCTATATCATGTAAAATTTCATCTTCCTTGTCTTTTCAGGTTTTTAAAGAAGACCTGAAGGAGCTCAGGTATGCCTGTATACACCAGTTCATTTAATGTTTGTTTTTTCATGGCTTTTATGTAACTGCTTCCCCAAATTAACCTTTTTACACAAAAAAGTTGATATAAAAATTACCTGTAAATACCTCTTAATGCATCTGTTGCCAAACATCATGTAAAGCCAGAGGGGAAAAACAGGTGTTGTGTAAGACTTGATTTAGCACTGAGCATGAGCAGTTTTATTTCACCTGCTGGGGAGAATGGTCTGATTTATTCTGTAATGTAGGTTATGCAAATATGAGTGACCTTCTCTCTGCCATCCCCACCTTGCCCTGCAATATTTTTTTAAGTGTTTGGTAAGACAGTGGTAGCATTTCAAATGCTAAGAACTACCCTACTTCTTTCCTTCTTTGAAAGGTCAATGATATAACGTTCATGAAACCCAACCACCATGTTCAGCTATGATTTCTCGTGCCCATTAGCCAAGAAATCATGACCTTTGTTACAGCCTTTGACAAAATCTATATCAGTCTTCCATGAGTATATCTGAAGGGATCATATCCTAAAAGCTAGAGGTCAGGTGCTAGTAATATTTATAGGTTTTCCCTTATTTCTATATTCAGTAGCAATGAGAGAATAACAGCAGTTGATGTTTTCTTCTGTAGTGAAACCTCTGCACTAAGGCTTAATTATTTTAAAACACTATTTTTGCACATTTCTTTAACATTCTGATTGCTAGGAGAAATAGATGTTTCTAATTCTGTCTTTTTTCATCCTTATTTGTCCATTAACCTGTACAATAATGGCTTTCTCCTCATAAGCAGTTAAGTCATAAGCACAATTTACTTTATGAGCCACTTCAGGCAAGCTAAAACTGCAGATACAATTGGGGTGTAATCAATGAAAGGTGGCATTTGGGCCATAGTGAAAAGTGCCTTGCAAGTTGATACAGTTTTGTCTGTGGCTCAGTGCTGTAGTTTGGCCTGCCTTTTGTCTTGAGTGCTCAAATGCAAGCTGCTGCCTCTGCCACATCATGGAGTTCACACCCAGGTTAAAGTAGGTCAGTAAGAAACTGATGAATTGCTTTTGGCCCAGTGGGAGCTGGTGTCTTTTGAGGTGCACACAGAATGTGCCAAGCTTGATTATGGAATAATGAAGAATACAAAAGCTCCATGCCAAATTCTCTGGGTCTGGGTGAATATTCCTCTTCTGAGCAGTGGAGAAAGTTGGTATAGTAGTCACTGTCCAGGCTGGCTGTGTCACAAATGCAGACTCCCAGGTGCCTGTCCTTGTCATTTGACCACACTTCAATGACTTACACTTTCATAGTTGTGTTTGGGAGTTTTTTTTCTCACTTAATGGTTTATTCATACATTTTAGTCAGATTCTTTTCAGTCTTGATGACCTTTTTTATATCTTTTATATCTTGGTACATCTTTTTATCTTATTGTTCTGGTTAATAGGGCTGATCTAGAAGCAATAGTTAGGTAACTGCATTAGTGCTGCTTGCAGACTTGAGTGTTTTATGTGCTGCTAGTTGCTGCTATGCTCCATTATTCTCACAGTACTAGGACTCTTCCTAACTTCTGTCTCTGACAGTCTTACTTCCTGTCAGTAGCTCTCTTCACCTTGTGGCTAAACTTTTAGAAGACTAAATAGCTTATTCTACTCTCAAGCTGCGATAGTTCTGTGATTAGAAATTTGGCAGCACCTTTAGCACCTTCAGTTCCTCTGGGAAACATAATTTCCTACATTTCCCAGTGGGCTTGGGTTTGGAGATTAAATACTTGCAAGTTTTCAAAGCACTTACTAATTACATTCAGACACTTAGCCTGCTGAAGTGGCCGTCCTCTGATCAAGCGCTCAAAGAACAGTGATGTCTTGGCATTATTGATCCAGTGTTTGGGCAGGTATTTTGCCTTTTAAGGCAGAAAAAAGGCCTATAGCCCTGTTTTTTGTTCTGTCTTATTTTAAAAGGTTTGAACTCTGTGCCATGTAACCTTATTTTTTTTTACTTCTTGCATTCTGTTTTGGTTTTTTCAGTGAATCTGAAGCTTGAGCTAATTCTGCCCATATAATATCCTGTACTTATCAATTTTCTGGTGAGGTACCTGATCTTGGCTTCTAGTTTTGATGAAGAGAGAGGCTGGAATACATGCCAAATTCTGATTAACTACATCAATATTACTAGTTTAAAAGAGTTGCAGTTCCCTATTTCTTAGCCTGAGTGGTTGAACCAGTGGGAATAAATTCACACTAAATTGTGGGTGCTTTTTCCCCCTCCCCTCACAGATTATTTAATAACTTTATGACTCAGGCGAATAACATGGGATTGAGACATCTTCACACATTTCTTGCCCTTTGAGTCCCTTCTTCAGAATGTTCCAATGACAAGTGATAGCTATCTGTAGTTCAGACTGAACTGTGCCATGCTCTATCTTATCTGTGTCGTGCGTGACTGGCCTCAAGTGTGCTGCTTGAGCCAGGAACAGAACTTTCAGCAAGATCATTGACTGCACAGCAAAAATAATGCAAACTCAAAGGTGGTGTTAATGCTTCTGTTTTAGTAATGCTCTTGAGTCAAGCAAGTGTTGTGGTAGGTGTCATCATAATCATATTACAGCCCTGTCTCCAGCTATTCCACTACATAGTCAGGGTATCCAGTCAGTGTCAGGATGGGCTAAATGATACACTGGCACAAAAGTATGAGTAATGTTTGCAGAAATAGTCTTGCCTCTTCTGAAAGTCAGACTCTTGCAGCCAAAAAACACTGTTCTAGTTCTTGCTAAAATTAATTTCTTTTTACCCAAGCACTATTTTAAAATGTGGTTTAACCTCACTTCTCCCTTTCTGAATTTGAGCTGTAGTAACTGCTGTTTCATCATCCCACTGTGTGAGTTGTTTTTTCTCTGGTCATTAGACACTGTAAGCTCTTTAGGACATATAACTTCCTTGTTTGCTTTGATTTTTCTTTGATACACTGCTGTGTGTCTCAAGCCACTGGTGAGTAATGTCTCTGGGCACTGATTCATGGTGACTGCTGGATTTAACTGTGGCAGCAGCTGTAGTGGCTTCTCCCACTTGTCCAACCTGCCTCTCTGTAGGAGATTACTGTCCCTGTGGCAAAGGCAGCTCAATGGATAGTGTTTGCTCTGTGGTCTTTGCAATTCACAGCCTGATCTATTGAACTGAAAATCAACAGAAGCTTGTTTGTAAGGCAACAGCAGTGTCAGAGGAATGGTGAAGGAGTGGAGAGGTGTGGGGTAGATGGTGTGTTAGTCTCTTCAACCAGTCCCCACATATGCTCCTTTTGTGAGTAGGCCCTCTGTTTGAATGTTGAGAGGCAATTCCTTCTGTGTTCATTACATTTGAGGTGAAAATGAAATGAAACATGTACGTTTGGGATTTTTGAAAGCATGCATTGCTGGCCTACCTTCTGCACTTGTCAGAGCCATCAGTAAAATTTTTCTTGACTTTTCTGAGAGAAGTTAAGCCAATACTGGATTCTTTTGAAATACACCATTGCCATACAAGGTAGGATGGGAAGATGTAGCAGTTTTTAGGGTTCTTGATATATAAACATAGGTTGTCCTTTTGAGAGCCCTGACTGAATCAATACTGAAGGGCTTACATAAGAGCTGGCAATTTTATGCAATGGAAGATGGAAAATGTTGACACATCTTTTGTGTTCTGTAATAGATTGAGGGTTTTTTCAGGTAAGGCCATATAACTATGGTTACAAAAAATCCCTAACTGTTTTGTCTTGCTCTTCTCTTTCAGAATACCAGAAGATTTCATTGTGGACTTTTCCAGTGTAGTCTTTGGTAACAGGTTAGTGTCTTCATTGTGCAGACAGCAAGGCTGCACAGAGCTCTGCTGACACAAATCCTTGGTGTATTGAAGGAACAGCAATGTTTTCCAAATTAATGAGAACAAGACTTGTCCCATTAGTTTGATTCAGCGCAGTATGATGTCCGTCATGCATGGCAATACATGCATTAAGTAGCTTTCTTGCCATTTCTCAGTTTTTCTGTGTTCATCAGTTTTTATAATGTTCTATAGACTGTAAGGTTGATCAATACCTACAGATGAAAAATGCAGCAGAGAGTTACTCATTTTTGCCATCATTATCCTTGCAAGACAAGCTACATAAGCCCCCTACCTGCTCTGGTTCATGGCAGCTCTCTCAGATAGCATTTCTCAAGTCTTAATGTACAGTTCAGTTGGGAATTCACACTGAGTGACTTGATGACTACACATATGAGATATCAAGTGCTCTGCCTGCTGTAATTCTCTTTTTAAGCAACATTCCTCAGTAACTCTAGAGTAAGTTCTAAACTGAGAGCTTTTTGAACAGCCTGTCTCTTTTGTTGCTTCTTGGTATTCCCTTTTTGTGGAAGTTTCTCTGCTCAACCATGTTTAGCCTATTCTACATCTAGAAATTAAAAATCTTGAACATTTTGAATATGCAGACTTGTACAGGGCAAGGAGTTGGACTCAGATGATCATTGTGGGCCAACTTTCCTTCTTGAAATCTGAGGTCACTCAGCACGTGACATCACCAACCCAATGCTGCTCCAGATGCTCTGCATGGAATCCCAATAATCATAGTTGTGGTTTTTCAGTTACCCTCAAGGGTCTGAGTGCTGCTACCAAAGCTAAAAATATTTTTCATTTCTTTGATTAAGATCTTGGCTTACAGATAAAGGTTCTTGGAGTAAAAATAAATTCAGTCATTTCGTCTTTTCTTTGCTCTTCTGTTTGAATTATAGGTGTTAAGAATGCAAAATTCATGGTTGCAAAGTGGAAATACTGCTTGCAGTAGGGAAGGAAGATAAATTTAGATGTAATTTGAAACATGCATGATTGTCTGTTTTCTACTGTGAAATCACGATGCCGGAAAATTTAGCTTTTTCTCGTTTTGAAAGCTGTGATTATCCAGTGTAATCTTGCTCTGTGTTTTCAGACCAGAAAAGAACACCTCAAGTTTGATTTTTAGACAGATCTGCTTCTACAATCTTAAATGTAACACTGAATCATACATATGTTTATTGAGTTGTAAATATATATGTTTGTGATGGTAAGAGGTGCATTAGCATGTGATCAAAAATTCAGTAATTCAGTATGAGCTAGATAACCCAGAAAAATCCATTTTTAATACTTTTCCTGGCATCTTATCTTATTTTTGGAGTTCTTTTCACTAAACAACAGCTCTGAAGTATTTGGCATTTGTATTTGTGTCCCCACAGTTCCACCAAGCTATGTAGACTGAAAGAAAAACTTGCCACATCAAATAACTACATGAAATTAAAACTGTCTTTTAAGGGAAAGGATAACACTAACTTCACCCTCTCTGAATGTTTATAATAAATGCACTGGGTTTTTTTTTTCTAATGGTGTACCTTTAGTTTCTACCAGGAGGGTGCATTCTGTGTGCTATTTGTCAGCATTTCACACATACAAGTTTGTTCAGCCTTCCAACTCAGTGGCCTGCAAGGCATGTCTTGTTATGTGCATAGGGAACCATCCAGAAATTGTCTTTAGTTTTGGTACTGGTAGATCAGCTGCTGCTCTAAGTTCTCTAATCTTTCATTTTCGAGTTGCATCTTTTAGCAGGTGATGTTCTTGTCACCAGGTGTATCATCCTTTCCACCACAGCTTGTATGGTCTCTAGGATGGTCTCTACCTGATCCATGGTCTTTTGCTTTTTCTGACTTCTGCACAATGTGCTGACAATATATTGCTGCTGCTGGTACAGAGTGTTTACAAAATGTAATTATAGGCTATAGGTTTTAGATGTAAGATTCATTGAGTCTTTTCTGCTCCATTTTGCTATTCCTCTCAGAAATCAATGGCTTGATTAGCAGCCTGTGTAATTTCTGTGTGCATGTTGGCCACTATGCACATTCTCTCATCTTTACAGGATTCTTGCAGTTCCCATTGTGGTCTTGTCCAAGCTGGGAAGGTCCTGACAGAAGTTTAAGCTAAGCTATAGAAGCTGTGACTCTTCCTAGGAGAATGGTACAGAAGTGCAGTCCTGACCAGAAGTAAAGCTTTGTGTTTGACCACAGAAATGCCATCTCTCAACAGTATTCAAAGCTTCCCCTCTGTTTGGGAGGTCATCATTTCTGATCTTTTCCACCACTGCTAAGTAGAATATCTTTCTGTTTTTAAAACTCCTTTCTTCCCCCAGGGTGCTGGTGCTGCACTGAATGGACTGACTTCCATTGATGGGAGTTAACATGTCTTAAGGAAACGGTAGTAGTGTGGCTATTTTTAGGAAGTCTCCAACTTAAGCAATACTCTGGCAGCAGCTCTCCACTGAGGGAAAGGCCTGTTCTTACTGTTTAATCCTGCTAATGACTGTTCTGGACTCCAGCTCCTCATGGCTGCACCCAGCTGTGGTGACCTACTTCCTATCCAGGAGTTGACAATGAGTAAGAACCAGCTGATCTACTTTTTTGCTCATTTCTTTACCATGCTATTAGGAATGTGTCTCACTTCTGACACCACCCAGCCTCCCCTCACCAAAGAGATAAATTCTTATTTATATCACCTTTACAAAATGCAGGACACTTGGAGGATCTCAGCCTGTGAGTCCCTGTACCTTATCAGATCATTCATCTTTCTGGGCAGTTTCTATAGGCCCAGCTAACTTGCACACAAGAATCTCAGCAGTGATGTGAGACTGCCATTCCAACAGTGCTTGATTTGTTCAGAGAAGATTCCTTTCTGATGCAGAGTCTGTAATTAGATTATGTCTAGCACCAAGGATAAAGGATGTAATGTTTCTTATCCTGCCCTGAGTGGAAGTACTGGAGTAGCCTTGAAATGTACAGTAAATAAATTCCAGGGACACAGGATGCTTGGAGAGAAAAAAAACGAGTAACACAAAGTCCAGAATCCACCTCCTGAATGGACCAGCACAGTGACCTCATTCTGAAATTATTTCTGCATGTATATCTAAGAGTGAATGGTTATTATATATTTGTATCAGATTTGCCATTTAGTTATCCAGAACTGAGTATGTTGTTAAAATTTTGAAAGTTGTCAACCATCTGAAATTTAATTGCTGTTAACTGTATTCCCACACAGAAATAAACTAGGACTTGATCAGCCTGATTCTTCCTGCAATATGAGTAACAAATTAAATGCTTGGCTTCTTACACATTAGACTAGGCAAAAATCTTGAAGGCTGAGCTGGGGTTGGCAGTGAACATTATGTAAGGAACTTAAAGTTTGTAAATTATGTTGGATCAACAAGAACCACTGTGGGGTTTTTTGAATATGCTTCAAAATACACTCAATACACTAATATTATATTTTAAAATATTGCTGCTTGCCAATACTAGATGGTTTTTGCTGAGGAACAACAGTGACCTTATGCAACTGTTTTGCCTAAGCCATCTGTCTTGTCTCTGCTTGCTTGTTCCTGTTGGATTTGCATGAAGGTAAGGATATGTTTGCAGGTCCCTTTCTACACCTCACAGTTGCATATAATTGAAATAATAGGTATGCCAGCCACCACAATGACTTACTACATTTTATAGTGACATTAGTTTACTAGAGTTATACAGTCACTTGGTCTCTTTTTTTCAACATGGACCTTAGTTAAGCATAGAAATAGGGGATAATCTGAGCACAACTATCTTAAAGCCACAAAAACTCTGCTTATTCAGACCTCTTTAAGTGAGGACAGATGTAGGAGAGAAACAAATTCCAGACAGGTTTGTACTGAGGAATTCTGTTTTCTCTTTAGATTGTTTCTTCTTTTATGGATTTACATTTCAGCCTCCTATTTCTGATTCACTCTTCAGGCGTCCCCCTTCCGAAGGCACAGCTCTGGTACAAAGAAGTCGGCTGCCAAGTATCCAGGACTTCAAGTGGAGAGTGGATGTAGCTATATCCACAAGGTATAACAGAGAATCATGCACATCCTTGGAATTACCTAAGATTAAACTGATTTCTTGTGCTGCTTGAACATTTTAATGCGGTCAAACTGTGCCTTGCTGTTAGGGATTGGCAGGTAGCTTTAAACAGTAAGATATGGGTGAAATTTTCTGAACAGTGTGGAAGTCAGTGTATATAGACTTAACTGCTGGTAAACTCAAAGTTTGAGTATCTTATTTTAAAACTTAACAGAGTTGATACAAATCCACAGGTCCTGGTGATAATGGCATAGATTAGTCAGATTAAGCCTCAAGCAGCTAGGCAAGTTCTTAGTTTTACTGGAACAGGGGAGGGTATTCATCTATTCAACTTCTCAAGCAGACCATCATTTTTTGCACATATTAAATGAATTTCCATCTCTTGTACTCTGCTTCAACAGAAGTTTCAGGGTAGCACTGCCATAGTTATGTAACTGGTCATTGAACTACCTCCTAGTTTCTTTCACAGCAGGAGTAAAAGCCTTTGAGATCATCCTGCCTGTGCCTGCAGTGAACAGCTTCTTACCATCTGCCACAACAGAGGCATGTGGGGGATGGATCTTTGGCTAGACCCAGAAGGAAACAGAAACCTGTTGTCTGTGCTGTTTGGTCTCTGTCTAGTCCTAACCAGGACAGACCAAGCTGAAAGAAATTAGATGATCCAGTCTTTGTTAGTAGTGTAATTTGTTAGTATGAGTGACTTCATGTTGTGTGTCTGAATATCTGCATCTGGGAGAGAGTGCTGTCTCTTTGCTGCCAGGGAGGCCCATGGTTGATCAGGGATTGTCTTCCTGAAATCAAGAAAAAAGGCTCCTAAGAGAAAATTGGAATGGCCACAAGCTACTAGTTCAGGTGACTTTCTGATTAGCAGTGCTGTAAGCACCAATAGGTATCACTCTGTAAAAAAAGACTCTATACTGGTACGAGAGCAAAATGTCCAGGTAAACATCCTCAGGCACAGTGCTTGCAAGCTGAAAGCAAATCCTATGATTTGTTTTCCAAACTACACAGGAGGAGCAATACATTACCAGTTTTTGTTTTCCTTCCTTTTAATTTTGTTTTCAGTTAATCTTCCCCCTGGGATTTCTTGTTTATCATCCAGCAACAGCCTCTGCAGGAAGGTATGGCAGCTTTGGGCTGTAGTGCCTGTCTGTACCTGAGGAGGCTTTGGCAATGTCAGTTGATGGAAGCTGCACAAGAATGACTCACTTCCCTTCTTTGGGTCATCAAATAAAATAACGCACAAATTTAGGATGATGCCTGGAAGAGGCTGATTCCCCGAATGAGGTGGCAGTTGAACGTATGAAGGGATGGAAATGATTAATACAGCATGGTAAACTGCATAAGAAAACTGTGCATTATTAGCAGTATTTGGTCAGCTCTTATCATAGTTCTACTAAACCAATTATGTAAAAATAAAAATGCTTCTAAACTTGCAGTTACTAAACTATTAACAAAATGTTAAGTCTCAATACTGAGGTAAATTGGACAGAACTGTTATGTTCATGAGTTTCCAGCCAGAGTCTGTGACTGAAATTACTCATGTTCTGTGTAAAGCCTACATGAACATCTAAAATTGTTAATGTGCAATGCTGTACTCATCACAGTGCTGATCTGTACTGCTGTAATCCTAATGATGTAAATAATTTCAGTTCACTGGCCCGTGCACTCCAGCCATCCATTCTGATGATGATGAAGCTTTCAGATGGGACAGCTCATCGCTTTGAAGTAAGTCTGATTGCCATAATAAACAGTAAGGAAACCACTTCTAGTTTTATTTAGAAAGTTGAATTATTACTTAAAATACTAAAGCTTTCGTAAATGGTGTGTTACCATTGGTTGGTTTGCTTTGGAATCCTTCATGTTCAGTGTAGCCACATAAAGTATTTAATGAAATACCAATCAAAATCATTTCATACCTTGTTCCTGCACGTGTTCTGCTGAACTGCAATTTATTAAAAGAATATTAATTACTGGAAAGCACTATTACATAATGTCTGGTTTGATTAAAAGTTATGGGGTTGTTAAGAACTGTAACCTTCAGACCTGATGTTGTCTCTTGAGGGCAGGAAAATTACTGGGATAGTTTATATAATGTATGATACACTTGTAAACCTTCTGCATTTGGCAGAGAATGGTAACATTCTTTTCTGTGGCAGAGGTAGTTTTATTCTTTTTCTTCAGAACTGTTCTGGCTGCTAGAAAGTAAAAAAAAACAACCCTCTTTGCTTGTTACAGGATTAGTCAGTGGCAGTATTTATGACACTGTACCTAAAGGCTTGCCAGAAGATGGCATAAACTCTTCCATAATTTTAACCTTTGAAAAGGAATGCTATTTGTTCTATAAATAGCATGGTGGTGCGTACAGGAATTCAATGCACAGCAGGCATTGTTACATTTGAACTCTGTACAGATTTTGGGTTCAGTTCATTAGTAGTAGTCTGGAAGAAGCACCAAAGCCCTGTGGGTTGAAAGAGGTGGACTGATTTTACTGTTAAATTGTTTTGCAACAAAGCATCTGTAGAGAAGGGCATAAATTCTGTGCTACATTGCAAACTGTTGGGGGTGTCACTTCACAGGAGATCAAATTTACCCCTTTGGACAGTCCAGCTTAGAGCATCCCATACACTATATCTGAGGACTTCCATGGAACTTAAATGATGCCATGGGACTTCAGGTTAACCCTTTACAAAAGGGTAAGTTTCACTTGTGAGGATAAAATCTAGTTTATTCCCACTTTAGTTCCTAGCATATCATGTCCAGTGTTGGTCTTGGTGCCGTTGTTTCTGACTGTTTAGGTCTGATTTTAGGGTTTGTTTTTTGTGGGTTTTTCCCTCAGTGTGAGTCTGTGGAAGACCTTTAGTTATTCTTAGTGGAAATGTGTTTGTCCAGCACATGCAGGAGTGCAGATATCTGATAACAAACAGTGTGCTTCTCTTAGAATCAGCTCTTTACTGTTGCTGCTACTTGGATCTGAATGCCAAGGGTGTGACTCCAGACAGGATTTCTAGATCTCATGAGAGGTCTTCCCACAGTTAGCTCTTTGGGATAAACTTGTGTTTTGGTTTGAGTAAGTAAGTTTATGCAAGTAAACATAGTCCTCAGATGTTCAGTTTTCCTTTATTTGAACACATTCAGAATGTTGTGCTAACTAACAGGGCTTATGTAAGATGGTAAGTCCAGAAAATAATTCTGTTGTGAACAGTTTTAAAATGTGTATAGCACAGGGAGAAGTTACACTCTTTGGTCTCCATTTGGTATTTTAATTACAGTATGGCTTCTGACTGAAATTGTTTTTTTTAAAGCAGTGGGAATTGCAGCATTTTGAGTCTTGATGTATGTATGTCAAAAGTGAAAAGGACATAGTGCCTTTTTATGCATTTCTGATGTATGTGGAAAATGCAAATCAGGTGTTGGGTTCCTCTCATATAATTGGTATCTGTGCCAGAGTGGGCAGGAGGATGACAAGGGGCTCTGCCAAAAGAACTGCTGTCTTCAGTGCAGTCAAAGAAGGAAATTAGGCAGTGCTGTGCAGACTGTGTGGGACCAGCCAGACTGCACTGGGCACTCTTGTGAGTTTGTGCACTGCACTGGTGTCACCAGGCTGTGCCACCAGGCTGTGCCTGCACCCAGCTGGGGCTCTCTGTCTCCAGAGAGAGAATTTCCATCCACTGGGTTTCTCAGGCTTGAAATGGTGAGGCCATGAGTCTCCTGCACAGCTGAAAATGCTTTGTGTGTTTAACCCTAAATCTTTTGCCTTCCACACATAGTGGAAGTGCCATTTGCTCTTGAGGTTGTTGCTAACTGTCTGGCCTTGAGTCTCAATTCCTTTGTCTTGTAAGTTTGGACAAGCAGAATATCTTGAATTTGTTGCTTGAGAATTCTATAGTCTCCATGACCTTCCAGATGTCTTTCCTTCCAGTCCATGACTTTTATATCACCCAAAGCAGTTCTCAGTTTACATCCTTGAGTATTTCCTTTCTCTCATCAGGCAGTACAGAAAATGTACAATCTAGGTGTTATTTCTGTTTTTTCCCACTCTCCTTTTCCATGTGGATTTAGTTGAATTACCTGAATTTTATTAACCTTAAATCCTTTGTCTTAAGTCTGGAAAAATTAAGTATTTTAAGAGAGATTTGCCTTACACTGCAGAATGTTCCATATCTATAGGCATACTCTAGTCAAGTTCCTGAGACGTCTTGTGTTTTCTAACCTGAGCATTCTGTTTCAGGTGCCAGTTGCAAAGTTTCAAGAACTGAGGTACAATGTTGCCCTCATACTGAAGGAAATGAATGATTTGGAGAAGAGGAGCATACTGAAGATCCAAGACTGAGCACTTTTAAATTGGGAGTTTAGAGAAGAGATCTGAAACCCTCAGCATGTTTGGTGAATGCAAAACAGGGGACCATCACCACTTTGCCTCTATGAACTTCAATGTGGCATTTATAATGTCTGCTGTAAATATTTTTTTTTTCAATTCAAGTGTTTAAAGCACAAGCTCTTTTTGTAAGACTTAGGAAAAACAAAACATTTATCTATGAAAAAGTATAATGCTCTTTGTGAACATTTTTGCATGATTCATCAAGACATTTTTTAAATAACCATCTTAATAGATGTTAGAGTCATTTATTTCTGATTATGATTCATAATTCTAATGTTTTTTGATAGTGTGCTACCGGAAGCCCTATCAATGTGTATGTATCATAATAAAACTCTGCAATATTTCAAATAAAAAATAAAATAACAAACCCACTCCTGCCTTCTAGTATGACAAATGTGATCTTGAGTTTTGCATAAAATTGTTGCCTCATTTCTTACTAAGTGACTATGGTTTAGCTATGGATAGTTAAAGGCTAATTTGAAAGAGAATTGGAAGACTGGATCAAGAAAGAAGTATCATCTGGCCTTCCAGGACTAATTCCATGGAATTACAGCAGTAGGAAGGTGAAATCTATTTCTTTATCTGGTTGATCAGAATGGGCTAAATAGCCATAATCTCCTAGTTTTGTAACTGGAAATGCCTGCCTCTTGTTTCAAGTGTTGCCTGTGTTTGATTCCATGGAATCAGCTGCCATGAATAGGCAGAAACCTCTGGCCCTGCAGTGGTGGTGAGCAGCAGGAGGCAGTGATCTTGTAACCCCAGCTCATCAGTCCTGCAGGTCAGACCCCAGGATGAAGGGGCTGCCTGCAGCTGGGATGGAAGTCACAGGTAGGAGGATATCCAAGCCCCCAGGCTGAGACAGCAGTTCAGCACAGGCTGAAGTTTTCTGAGCTGCTCAGGCCGTTGGACTGGATGGTCATTGTAGGTCCCTCCCTTTGTACTGGAATAGTCTGAGTTACTCCTTTAGTGAATTTACCTTGGAAGGACTCCCTTAATGTGCAACTTGTTTCAAGTCTCATTTAAATACCATGGGACCACATGTATGTCCCTAAGAGCTTTGCCAAAAACCGATGAATTCCTCACTCCTTGCCTGAATTAATTTTCCCCAGTAGCAAAGACAAGGAGGCTGTGAGCAATTGCCCAAAGACAGCAGGCTGTGGCTCTAGAACTCAGTTTGCCAGAAGTCAGATGTACTTTAGAAAGCAAACGCCACTGCTGCTGTTAAGCATTGGTGTATTCCAGCTAATTGCAGGGTTTCTATCACAGTAATACCACCCATATTTGTCTCTTTCATGTTTTGTGGTTGTAGAACTTGCCTTTATCTTCCTCACTCCCTGCAGAAAATTACTGAAATTAAAATTGTGGGTTAAGGAGGCCTTTTACACTCCCACAGATGTTTGTGTAAGAAAGGATGACTTGCCTTTTTGATTTAAAAAATCACAACAAGCATAGTAAGACTTATTTGTCATACTTCTAAAGAGGAGACTTCTTTGACAGCAGTCCATACCAATCTAAAGATAGCTGGATAGCTGTGGTCCAGAAAGCTTTTAAAACCTGTGCAAAAATGTGTCCTGTAGTTTCAAATAAACCATCAGCAGGATTTCAAATTGTTCAGAAGCTTCCTGTTCCATTTGCTTTGTAGTGGACTCATCAATAACTTCCAGCTTTGATCCATACTGCATCTTAGTCTTTTAACTTCCAAGAGGACTGCAGATTGCATTAATATGAAGCTTGTTCATCTTCCTTGTCTCTTACCACAGGCTGCGAAACAAAACATACATCCTTGTGTTCCTTGTTACAACATTTCCCTTCTGGCTGCTTAGACTTGCATTGTTTCAAACTGAAAATGTTTCTCAGCTGAGCCTAAGTGAAGTAATTTCAGACAAAGGGAGTTCTGCTGCATGGAGGTAAAATGACCTGTTGCTAAAGGCATTTGCAAAGTCATTCCTTAATGCTCAGAGCAGAGGAATCCATGAACACCTTCTAGAATATATTCATTTGGTGGTTCTGTAACAGCAATTGCTCATGTTCTCCAGAACTGGAAAGACTTCTTGGCTGGATTTGTCGTGTTCTCTGGACCACTTAGTCTTGAATTTGTCTTGCTACACATTAAGCAGCAGTTTACTATAATTGCAGAGTTACCATGTATGCTGATGGGTGCTTGAAAACTTGGGGTGTTCACTCCTTTGTACTTAAGAATTAAATTGGCCTTTCCTCCTGAGAGATTAGTAAAGCAGAAGTTGTCACCAAAATGGCTAGTGGGAGTGCATAGCAGATAGTTCCTCAGTTTTGCTAAAATGAGAGTCTTCAAAACATTGTTAGGTTTTTCAGAATTCATAATGAATTACTTGTTAAATACTTGTTCAATGCTGAAATATCTTCTTTCTTCACAGCTGAAATACCCTGGAATTTGAATTTCACTGAATGTCTGGCTGTAGCCCTTTCATTCCAATGCAGAACAAAAGTAACCTTCTAAGAATCTGGGTATGTCTGAACAGAAATTATTTTATCCAAGTCACTCTAGTTTTGGTTGTGCTTCAAGGGCACGTTGTGAATTCCCCTTTCAGTATCACAGAGTGAGAGACACAGCCTGAGTGGGATGCTTGCTTTGTCAGTCCTGAGGTCTTGTCAAGCTGATCACCAGCCAGTCATCAATTAGGCAGGCAGGGGTATGTGTGGGAAGGGCACTGGGGTTTTTTCTTATTCCACAGTTCATGGACCAGTAGGTAACAAGAACGTTTTACAGGCTCTGTTGGTATTTTTCCTTGAGAAACAACACCCTGTGATAGCATTGCTCTCTCTATTGGTGCCTTGCATTTATTTAAACTGGATCATGTATTTGTGTCTTAATAGTAGTGATTTTCTAACCATGGCATATGAACATAAACTTCTCTATAAAGCCTTTTCTTTAATTTCCTTTATAGAGGACAGAACATTATGCCTTTTCTTTCAAGATCAATTAAACAGATTTAAAGTAAAACTTGGACTTGATGGTTTCTCAATGTAAATTGTGTGTGAATGATAGCAAGGATGTCCAGTACATGAAGGAGTAGTCACAATAGGCAGAATGCAAAATAAGAGGTAAAGATAGTTGCCAAAAGTCATTCAGATGTTCAGTGGCAAAATAACACAGAAGAACACACATATCTTCTCCTCTTGTTCCCTGTGCATATGTTAGTGCAGCTCCTGACATAATGGTCAGGCTTCCTGCTTGGTGCTTTTTGGAAATTGCCTCAACTGCATGGGCCATCAGTCAAAATCTGTTCTTGCTATGGACTATTACAGCACGTGCAGAGCACATGGAAATAAAAAGCCATCTGTGGCTGTATTTGTGATGTGACTTTTCACATTCCTTCTTCCTCCAGAGAAGGAGCTCGGTCAGTGTGACTGGTTTGGAATTTCACACTTGAGTTAGTTGTGTTTGAGAGGGGAGCAATGCAGGTTTATTGGTGGCTTTTGTGGACTCAAAGCCTGATGCAGTTTATGGATTCAGAAGAAGGCTGAAGAATGTAGTCATGCTCTCATGCTGCTTGTTATGCCAGCCATTAACTGCTGGAAGAAGATCAGTATCGTGCTCATTGTCATTAAAAGGAAGAAATTAAGCCTCCCTTTGCAGAGAAATCATACAAGGGAGATGTGCTTTTGCAGAGTGAGTCACCTCCTCACTTTAACTTTTTCTGTTTAAGTAAAGGATAAATCCGTTCTTGATCTCATGAACAATGCAGGTAGGCAGGAGGGTGCTTTTTTGCCTCTTTCTTTTTTTTTTTTCTTTTGCCTTCTAATCAAGTACACCTCATGACCTACTGCTGCTCCAAGTCCATGAATATATGTATGAATGTATGAAAACTCTATGCTTTCAGGATGTGTTATATAAAAACACCCCAGCATATCTAGATTATGTATGATCAATTCACACAGCTGTTTTTGCTAAAAAAGTCTCTGCAGGGCCAGGCCTGTATCCGAATCAAATATTTAGTAGTTGTTTGACTTGTAGTGAACAGTAAATTAGTATCTTGGCTTTAAAGTATTTTGCTGTTAGTGACTGTACGGCTCACTCTGTACCTGTCACACCCCCAAGTACCAACATTTACCAAACACCACACATACCAGGCACTAGGAGAGGCACAGCCAGCTGCTTTCTCCCCTGAAAAAGAGGGTCACAGAGTTGTTGCCCATAGGCCATCTGTCATAAGGTCATAACTATTTGCAGGCTTGGGATAAAGCTCTGTGTTCTGAACCCTCCTTAGCACAGAGCTCCCACCACGGGGAGTAGCTCATAAGCACAGCGTCTCTTTTCCCTTGAAATGTTTCAGCCATGTCCTGCTGGTAGAAGAGAATTCCCAGAAGTGCATTTCCCAGTGCCTTTCTGAGACGCCTTTCAGTCCGGAGTGCTCAGACTGCCAGCCAGCTCTGCAGCTGCTTTCATACATTGAGAATAGGAACTGTGGAAGTTCCTTGCAGTGCACAAATGCTGATTGCATTTCCTATGATAAATCTATTCCCCTTCCCTAGCTTGAATTCACATTCTGCTAGAAACCCTCCCTTTCTACCATGACTTATCTCTTTAAGTGTCTGCTATGTAACTATGTAAATACTGGTGGCGTTTCTCGGATAGAGATTGTCACTGCATTGCTACTGGTAACCAGTGGTTATGTCACTTTCCCTCGCTTGAATAGGCTTTGACTCATAGTGGTTTTCAGGACAATGGTTATAAAATAACACACTGAGGGGTTGCTGAGACTATAGTTTTGCAATAGAGACAACTGCTGACCTCAAGGCTACAAGAAAGCATTTTTCTTCTTTTTCTTAAGGGTTTTGTTCTTCAGCACGAGATTTTCTTGCATGGAAGTTTGGAAAACAAGAAGTCTACGTTAGCAAGCTGGAGCCTGGAGGGAAAACCCCACACTCCTGAGCACAAATGCTCATTCTTTCTAACTCTTCTGAAGCACTGCTTAACTGAAATTTTAAGTGCTTCAGTTGTCCCACCTTTCTTTGGTTTACTTGCTGGCAGCCTGTGCCATACTTTGGATTATTGTCTGATTTAAATGATGGCAGAAAGAAGAACTGAAACCGGTGCTTATTCAATTCTTTTTCTAATTAAAGGACTTGCTTGAGAACAGCAGTCAGATGTTAAACTTTTCTTTCTTTCTTTTTTTTTAAGATTCAAGAACCCTAGAGACAAGGACCAAATTTTTGGCAGATGCAAAATGTCCTCCAATCACAGGAATCAAAAGAGCATTGGAGGGTCTGATGGCTGGCTTCTGTTCCAGGTTCAGATCTGATTTTCTGTATAAGCGTAAGGTTGCCTGCACATGGACACAATCATCACAGAATTTGTGTGTATCATTAAAAGTTAAAATCCAGATTTTAAGCAGCTTTAAACTAATTTTTCTTTTTAAATCTAAATTTTCTCAAGTATCCTCCCTAAACAAGGTCTTGCAAAACTCAGGTTGCCTCTCCTTTCTTTCATCTTTTCTCCTGTCCATCCAAGCTCCACAGGCAGGGCTTGTCCTTTAATACCTGTTTAGCTCATGCAGTCTAAACTGGGGAGTCCAGACACTTCTGCAAGTAAGAAAATGGAAATTAATTCCTTCATCCCCTCTCTTAAGCTTCATGAGGAGGCTGATTACATCAGTAATAGGATATCATCAGAAATTTCAAATTCTGCAGTGGATTTTAAGACAGTGTGAAAAGTGCTCTATATTTTTAGAGCGTAAGTGTATGTATACATAACACGGGCATTTCTGGTAACTGTAAATATGCATAAAGCTGCAAACAAAAAGCATTACACAACTTCTTTTAGAACAGCTTCTTTTCTGTAGTAGCACAGGTGATTTTTCCCTAGACTACATTTAGCACAGACAGTTACACAACTAGTGCAACTGTCTCATCTAAGAAGAATTGGTGGGAGCATGCAGATTGAAACGGTCAACAGAGCTGCTCTTAAATAAAACAAAGATACATCACAAGGCATGTGCTTTTTCTTCAAGAATCTGGCACGGATAGGTAGAGCTGTGCAACATGCCACACTGCAAAACTAAATAAACACAGTGTTTTCCTTAGTTGTTCTAAAACCAGGAGTACCTGACATTAAAATAGCTTCACTACTTCGTAGATTCCCTTAAAGAGAATGATTAACTGTGCAGCTACAAAGCTTCGCGATTCCAGCTCTAGCAGGAAACGGCATTCTCGCTTTTCAAAATCACTCCGAGCCGATGCTTCTTTCGCATTACCGGAGGTACCAAAACACCGGACCCTGGAGCGAATTCCGTATCTCACCGGGGCGCCGGTGCAGACCAGCGGGTCAAACCCAACTCCGCGCCCGGTGTGCCGGGTGGGCAGCGCTCCCCAGCCCGGCTCCCCGGCTCTCCGCACGGCCCAGACCCCGCCGGGACGGGGCGGCCGAGGGGCCGAGGAGCCCCTCCCGGGGGGTGGCGAGCCCCGGGCCCGGCGCGGGGCAGCCCCTCCCGGTGCGGGCCGGGCCCGGCGCGTTACAAAACCGCCTGGTTTTGTAACAACCTGCGGGCGCGGCCAATGAGCGCCGCCGCCGCCGTCACGTGCCCGGGTTTATATAAGCGGCGGCGGCGGCGCGGGGCGCTCCCGGCGCGGGGCGGCAGCAGCAGCACCATGGCCCGGCGGGGCCGCACCGCGGCCGCGCCTCACGGCGTCCCGCGCCGCCCGCCGCGTTAGAGCCGCCGCCATGGGCTCGCACCTGCCGCCGCGCCCCGAGCCCCAGCTGGTGCTGCAGCTGGCGGCCGGGGCTCTGCAGGCGCAGAACTTGGAGGCGCCCGGCGGCGGCCTGGGGCCCGAGTGGCAGGTGCTGCTCGGGCGGGCGGACGCACTGGCCTTCGGCGGGCGGCTGCACGAGGCGCTGCCGCTGTACCAGCTGGCGTCCCGCCACCAGCAGCTGCGCGCCGAGCAGCTGGAGAAGCTGGTGGAGTGCCTGGCGCAGAGCGTCCGGATCAAAGAGGGACTGCCCGCCGCCGGGCAGCCCGCGGCACCCCGCGAGTGGGACGTCTTCAGGTGCCGCAAATGCCAGGGCTTCCTCTTCGAGCCCGTTTCCTTGCCTTGCGGACACACGTTCTGCAAAAAGTGCCTGGAGAGGGACCGGGCGCCCGAGCCCCGCTGCGTCCTGTGCAAGGAGGCGGGCGGCGCGGCGGCCGGGCAGCTCCTGCGGGTCAATGTCATCCTCAGCAACCTGCTGACCAAGTGGTTCCCCTGCCAAGTGAAGGCTTCGCAGCTCCGGCACGAAGGGAACCTCCTCTACAAGGAGAAGAAGCTCCAAGCCGCCCTGCAGAAGTACAACGAAGCGGTCAGCCTAGGTAAGGGCTCCCTCTCCCCGGTGCTGGTCCCCGCCTCCGCTCCGGGACAGGGATAACTTTCCACCGGCCGGGGCTCTCTGGCGGCCTCTCCGGCGCCTCTCGTTCCACCGAGCCCTGGGCAGGGGATACCCTGGTGTCCGGGAGCGTGCCGGGGACGCAGTCCCGCTCGCCGCCGGCTCCCCGGGCCGGGTCCTGGGGCGGGTGTCCGGAGGGGAGCCCCAGGAGGGGTCTCGGCTCTTCGGCCCGCGGTGAAACTGGGTCAGGAGAGCAGCGGTTGCGTAAGCCCGAGCCTGCGGTCCGGCTGGGCTCCCCCCGGCCGGCGCCGTTGTGTAACTGGCGGAGCCGGGGGGGAGCGGAGCGCCGCGCCCTGGGCATCCCGCCGCGCCCCGGGAAGGGCTCCGGGCGCGGGGTCCCCGCCGAGCACCCCCGGGCGCGGAGCGGCCGCTCGCAGCCCAGGCAGTCCCGGGGATGCGTGTCCGGGCCGCGGGCGTGGCCCGCACCCCCGGCCCGCCCGGCCCCGCGCTCCCGCCCCAGCGCCGGGAAGCGCCTGCGGGGCTGCGCAGGGAGAACTTTTGATGCGGTCCTTTTCATGCAGTTTTTCCTGAGAAAAAGTGACTCACGCTGCAAGTACTAAGTCGAAGTTAAAGGCGAGGTATTATAGGGAAGCGTTTCACTGAAATGAAAAGTGCCCAGCCTTCCCCCAGCACAGGCTGTGTCTCGATGCTGCAGTGGGTGTAACTCGGTGATCATTGTAACCCTACCTGATTCTTATTTTCCTGTGTTTTGAGCTCTGGCATGAAAAGACCCTAATTTATCGCTTAAAAACTTTGATGCTACCAATTTTGAAATTCCTCCCTACAGTATGACAGCATCCCTCCTGCTGTCTTAAATGTCTCCCCTGTGTCTCTACCAACCATCTGATCCTCAGTCGGTGCTGGTAATTTATTGTGTGAGTGTCTCCGCATTTATTTATGCAATGTTCTCTGCAGTTATATAAGACATAGCTGGCATTTTGTCTGGAGTTGCCCAAAGAGGTTTCCAGATTTAATTTAGTACATGGATGTTTTGTGGGTTTGTGCAACTTGGAAGCACCAACATGCGTTTAAAAAAAATAAAAGTTATGGAATAAAACTTATGTAACTAATTTCGTTTTTCTTAATCAACCACTTTTTCTATTTCTTACAGCTCCAAATGACCACTTACTATATAGCAACCGGTCCCAGATTAACTCCACTTTGAAAGCTTGTGAAGATGCATTGCATGATGCAGAAACAGCATGCAGGCTCCAGCCGTACTGGTTGAAAGTAAGTTCGGACTCCAGTTGTACTTTTTTAAAACCTTGATAGTGCCCTGATAAAAAACAGTTGGAATGGTCAGACAGTGGAATCTGAGGGAGGCTTTAAGTCCTGTAACTTCTTGGACTCCTGCAATTTACAGGCATTTAACCATTATTGAACTTCCTGGGGTGAAGAAAGACAGTGCTAGTCCTGGAGAATGAGCCATGGCTCTTATCCTTGGCTTGGATGAATATCAATTTTGTGAACTCTCTAAAAATTGAGTGCTAAGGCCAAAATTACTATTTTAGAAGATGAATGTAGGGGAAGTAGATGTTTCCAATATCAGTTTGGCTCAGGTGCTGTGAAAATCATACTTGCATGAGTGGGAGAATATCCTGTTAATGCTTGCACTTTTCAGGACTGTTGTGTTTAGAATCCCAGGCACTGGTGGTGTCTAGGTGTAAGACATGGTTCTAGTGATTTTTCCTGTCTAACTTTTTCTTCTTCAGAAAGATCTTGTGTACTTTCACTGTGGTTTTATTGTATATTCTCTTGACAAAAGCTGCAGCTGTGGATGTGTTTCCTTGCAGGGTCACCTAAGGAAAGGACAAGCATTAGCTAATCTGGGGAAAACAGAAGAAGCTTTAAGGGAGTTTCTATTCTGCCTTGCTCTAGATACTGGGAACAAGACAGCCAAGTCTGAGGCACAAAAGGTGAGTTCCCTAAATGATCTGGATCTGCACAATTGTTTTCAGGAGCCTCTCATAAAGGAGGATACAATTTTTTTCTTTTCCTCTCTCTCATTACTGCAGAGAGCTGGATGGAGATACAAATCCAGACTGTTGTTCACATTTGAGTCGTGTATTGCTGATCTGAAGATAGGAAAGTAGCAAGAAAATACACTCAGCAGCCATTCAGTGGAAACAGTTACAATGCTAGCATCAAAAATTTGAAGGAAAACTGAATTGTTAATAATTGCCACCCACAGACTATTGTGATTCTCAAATTTCTAATTGATTCCTAGCCTGGCAATCTATTCCCAATGCTGGAGTGCAGAAGAGGGGGAGTTGCTATTGAATGATGTATCAGGCCAGTGACTGGCAGAGCACAACACGCAGCACTCATCAAACTCCACTTGGGAGCAGCAGCTTTCTTCCTACTGCCAGTCATGCTGCCCCAGTGTCAGTGTGTGCAGGAGGTGTGGAAGAGGAAGCAGTCAACAAAGGAAGAGCAGTTTTAAAATAGTTTTTTAGGGCTAATAATTAATGCTAAATAAGCAAAAAAGAAAAAGGATCTGCAGTGAGGCTTTCTTTCAGATGCAATTTACAATGTGTGGGAATTCTTATATGGCATTTTTGAATACTGCTGTTTTGCCCACCCCTCCAGTCTCTGATATCCTGTAAATCAGTATTTTGACATTTGGTAATTTTTTTTTGTTGTTGTCATAGTTAAAAGGCTCAGTGTTGCAGTGATTACCTATGGCAATAAAAATATAATAGTTTTATTTTCCTTTATGGCAGTGTATTTATGCCATTCTCAATCACTGGTGGGATGGGAACATTAGGGTTTCTATATTCTGTAGCACATAAGGCTTTCTAAGTGCAGTAGAATTCTTACAGTAAAGCTATTCACAAAGGTAACAGAGTATAACCTGAATGGTTTTAGGGAAATCAAATTTCTATCTCATTTTATGTATGGTTGAGATTTCAGCCTCTGAGGATTTTTTTGTCACTGATGTTTGAGGGTTTTGTTTGCTTTTTTTCCCCAGTGGCTTCCATGCAGTCTTTCATTGTCATTATGTCATGATTTGTGCTCACAGTCATGCTGGAAGACTTTCTGTGCACTCGAGCAAAAAGACCAGAAACAAACAGATATGTTTCTAAATTCTGACTCCAAATAGCCGTTTCCAAGACATTTAATTTCTGAGCAGTGAGGCTCTGAGAAAAACTAGGCTTCTTATGACTGAAAGAGTTACTTGTGCACTCATCAGACACAGAGTTCATCCATGATGCAATATTTTACTGGGTCATTTCCAAGGCTGGTCACATAACAGTGACATACTACATTTTACCAAATTCTTTGGGTGCAGTTGTGATGTTCTGCTTGTATTAACTGTCTGCCTGTGTTAGTTTGGACATAGTGTGATCCTGTGAAATCCTTTTTGGCTTTAAATAGAAATCTCAGCTGTCATGTGGCTTCCTCAGGCATCAGCAGGATCACCTCAGTAGTATGTTGAAATTAGTTTTTGAAGTGTGAATCTTCTATTCATGTCTGTTTCTTTCCTTAAATATTCATCTGATAATCTATGCCATACAAGAGGCTTCAAGCTGCTACTTGAAACAGATTCACTTATTTTCTTATAGAAAATGAAAAAATGGCATTTTTCTACTGCCTACCTTTTTTGTATTCTCACATAAGTGAATTAAAAATAGCTACAGTTTACAATATCAGACACATTTACCCAGCTGATCTTGGATTAAGCCTGTGAGATGAGTGCTTTCTGTACTAGTAAACTCCACTGAAAGATGATGTGCAGCAAAAAACCACAAAAAACAAAACAACAACCCAAAAAATTTAAGAAAGATATTAACAATTTCTGGTGAGCCCTGAACTGCAGGACAAAGAGGACAAAGGCATGTGTGTGTCACATCACAGAGAATGGTTAATGACTCTGTGGGCTTGTTTAACTCTGAAAATGTTCCTTGCTGTCTGTTTGGCCTGTATTGCATTAGCTCTTGCACTTTTTGCTCCTACCCTCATTTAAAGGGCTCTTTAAATGGTTTTAATAAAATCCTGGATGCTTCTTTCAGCTGTTCCCTTACTTGCTTTTTCATTTAGAGGTTGCAAGGAAGGAACTAAGCAGTGAAGTGTTCTGTTTTATATCACAGCTTCTACTTAGTTTGTTTTCACTCATCCCGGGAAATGCTCAGGAACACTTACCCGATATCCTGCAGCTGTTGTCACATCACTCTAGATTAAAGGGGAATCTCCTAAATTCAGTGGGATCTGGAGGCACCAGCCATAACCTACAAAGGTTGCTCAAGGTAAAGATCAAGTCTGATGTGTGGTTCTTAATTTGTTGTGTGTTTTGTGTTCACATTGGGAAGCCTTCTCTCCTTTTTGCCTTAGGGAGATAGGAGGATACATTTTCTCAAATTTTTACTGAATTTCAGAACCTACAAAACAGTGTTAACTTACTGAAGTCTCCTTATTTGACTTTTTTCTTTCATAGAAGTCCTCTGTTCTGATAAATTTTATGTCAGAATTGAGTGGGTTCTACTCCTGTAATTGTCTTTAGGTCTTTCAAGTGGTTGGTAGGGGAAAGGGGCCTCTGTAGATTGGATTTAGATACCCTCAAATGCTGTGAAATGCTAAAATCTAGAGCTTCAACTTGAAATGCTAAAATCTAGAGTTTCAACTTGAGCTATAGCTGGTGATGCCAGTAATCAAGTCATTCTATACTCAGTCTGTACAATACTTAGAGGTTATTGTAGAACTACATAAGATATGTTAGCTACTTCATAGCTTTGGTTTTGCAGCTGCAGTTTTGTAAAGGGCTGCAGAAATTTACATTCATAGGTTTGTAAGGATCACTTCTGCTTCACTGAGACCTGAACTTTGGGATAGGGTTTGCATATATTGTATATTTAGGAGAAAACTTGGTTAGTCCTTACAGACAGAGGCGGAGGTTTTAGCTGCATTGTTGAGACTGATGAGAAACAATCAGTGGCATTGCCCCATGGAAAGGCTGTTAGGATATTCTGACAAGAAACCCTTTTGCATGACTTCCACAAAGCCATTCAAGGGACAGTTCACTCATCTTCCTGCATGTCACACATCACAATCCAGTGTCTGGTTTTGGGCCCATCCAGGGAGGTGATGTTGTAAAGCTGACAGGTGATGTCAGTGCAGTGGCTGCTCACAGGATGTCCTGTGGCCATAGCAGATAAATCCTGAATGGTTTATCCTCTGAGAAAGGAGTCTGGCTTACAAGAGGAAGCTCTGGGCATTTTCTCTCTTACAAATTTTGTGTGTTTTTACTGCTTCCTTAAAATGAACTGAATTGTTTTGGTTATTCTGTTGGTTGATACCATCACCATGATGTAAACAATATGCATTTTCCCATAGGTTCAGTGATAACAATATATTTAACATGAGATCTAGCCACATTTCTGCCTGAATCCAGTTTCACAACCTTTGAGCTTAAAAGCCATTCAAAAGGGCTAAAAACCCTCAATGGTGGGGAGAGGAAATCAAGTTTGTTGGTTGCTTGCTTTTTGGGGTTTAATTTTTTTTTAATTAGGATTGGCAATTCTGAAACTCTTGCCTCTTGACCCACAAAGTCCTTCCTGGTGATCTATAATGTTAAAGATTTTTGACAGGTTGAGTTTTTTCCTTACCAAGTTGTTGGAAGACTGGTCTAATGTCAATCCTCTCTTCACACAGGTCAATGTGGAACAGAAAAAGGGTTTTTCCATTCAAGAGGAACCAAATGTAACTACTTCTGGTAGTTTGAGGAAACCTATACAAATTACAGAGAGCAAAAAGGACTGCTCAGAGGAGGAGAACAAATTCACCTCCATGCCAGAGTCTACTTTTCTCCTCTCTGAGAAATGCAGCCTCCTGAAAAGGAAGTGCTGCTCAGAGGAGATGAGAAATGCTGAGGTGCCCTGCAAGCTGATGAAGAAAGGTATGTTTAATTACAGGACATGTTCCATGGCAGGCCACCCATGGAATCTTTTCTTCTGTAAGATTCAGACAAAGAAGGGACCAAATTCCACTTTGCCTTTTATATTTTCTCTTTTGTCTACTCAAGGCATGCATGTTGTGGAAGCTTTGCTGTGTGTAGAGAGAAAAAAAAGTCTAAATAGGGGCAAAGAAGGTTGGGTCATGTGCTTTTCTCAGCAGAACTCTGAATCTGTTTAAGAATATCAGTGTTGCACATGGTCTTAGCACTTTCTATAATAATTCTAAAAGTTTAAAAGTACAAATTCTCTTTGTTCTTGGTATCTGGCCTTGTTTTCATGCTGTGGGATGCATTTACAGTGGTATGAGAGAAGAGTTTGTCTCACTTTAGACTTTCAGCACTAACAAAGTGTTTTGACTTTGCCAATGCAAGGCCAGACTGATCCTTGTGTGAGTGGGTATAATGTGACCAAAATTAAGGGGAGATGTGCTGATTTGTGCCAAGGCTTTTGAATTTGAAACTTTGATTAGAAATTACTGTAATGATGCTTCATGGTTCAGTAAGTTGCAAGTATATACAACACACATTTAAATATCAGATGCTGGTGTAAATACATGAGATGGCATTGTGCTTGCATGGTTCTGTTCAACTGCTTTTTTTTTTCCTATTGATAGACATAGTTGATATTAGGGAAAATAGTACTGGACAACATATTCCATTTGAAGTTGTGGATCCGTCAGATTTGGACTGCTCCCTGTGTATGAGGTGTGTTCTTTTCTCACAGATAATCTATAGCTCTCCAGCTGTATCTTCTTCCCTTTTATGACCTAGAGATTTTCTGGCTTGCTTGGTACTTATTTTTGCCTGTGACATAAAATTAGCTTTGACTGTGAGTGTTACGCCAGTGATTTCTAGACCTTGGGTTCTGAGCACTGTTGATGAATGGGCACTCTTTGATCTTCTCTGGGCTAGTGATTGCTTTGGAAAGGGCACACAAACTGACATGGGGGTTAAGCATGTTAGAGAAGGTGTCTAAAAGATTTGCTCTCACCACTGACACAGTGCACAAACCCACAGCTGTCACCTGGGAATTTGTGGAGCTGTTTGTCAGAAAAGCATAAAATACCTAAAGAGACCACATCCAGTGAATATTCTGTTTGCATGTGAAGCACTGTGCTGCTGCTATTGCAATAGGAGGATCTTGTGAGTAAGCAAGTGTGCTTTAACTCTTGCTTAAGAGATGTGTTCCTCGCTTTACTGGGGCAGTCACTCCATTTGCTTGAAGATTTCTTCTTCCAGTAAAGAAAATTGTTGTTAATAACACAGCATTTATTCTTGGGAACAGCAATGGCTTAGTAAATCAAGTAGGAGTTGTCAACTGCACCTATTTTACTACTTGTTTTGTACAAAACATTTTCACTTTGGCAAATGCATCATGTGGGAGGGTTTTAGTGACTTAGAAATATTGGGAAGGTGTTTTGCTTGCTGCAGTGGGCATTGCCTAGGTTGTTTGGTTTTTTTAATTACCCAGATTTATCTATAATTCATGTTTGGGTTGGTTTTGCACAATATTTTAAAATTCTTAAATAGCAGATAGCCTCTTTAGGGATTTACTTCTGAAGGCTTGTGTTTTGAGAAATTTGGATTTTGTTGGTTGTATGCAGAGGAGGAGGCTTCAAAATTTGTTTCAGACAAACTGAAATCTTTGAGGACCAACCGCTGTATTGTCTGATTTCCTTCTGCTTGGAATAAATCAGATCTGCCCCCTCTCCCTCTCCCTGTCTACAGCTGAAATATGTTCCAAAAGTTTGTGCAGCTGTCAAAACACTCAATAGTGCAAAGAGCAAAACTTTCCTCTAACAGAAAGCCACACAATTAGTCTTAGATGGTTTGGTGATTCTGCTTGTTTATCATTGTGTCCACAAATCATTTTTCAGATGTTTTAAATAAAATTAATAATCCTACATTCTCATCCTCTACTTAAATCAGAAACAGCCAGACTGGAATATATTTGTAAAGGAATTAGCCCAAGGATTACTGTTTCTCTTATAGAATAGAGGATGGCATAGGTGCTGTGCCTGGAATTGTAGTTCCAAATGCAGGCTTTGCCTTCAGAGGGATGTTGGCTTTGTAACATCACTGCACAAGGAGGGCTTGTGCTCAGGAAAGCTCTCCTCAGATCTTTCTGGTTATTTATGCAGACCCATTGTAATTACTTCCTGCCATGTTCTTCAGAAGCTTTTTGAGGTTTTGGTTCCTGAGTGCTTTGGTCTAATTACCCAGTAACCTACTGACCTGCTCACAATTAACTGCAGGAGCTGTTATTAACCTGTTTGTCTGATGGAGTGGCAAAAATGTTATTGATCTACCTTTGCTCCAGCAACAAGCAGAAAATACAGAGTACTCAAAGCAAGGTACTAGTGAGAAAAGGAGTGTTATTCCACAGCATCTTAGTTTCTGTGTTACAGTAGCTCAAAATAATGTCATGACAAGTCTTGGTGTGTAGTATTTTTTTTCTGCAAGTCATGGAGTTTATCCAAGTCCTCTTAGAGTTGTTAGGAAAAGCTGCTGCTGGCTTTTGTTGGAGCTAGGGCAGGCTCAGGAATCTTAAGATGAGTATCTTGTCTTTATGCCACGTTTCAGATTAAGTCAGTCCCAAATAATTACATATGCAATGCAGTTCTTACTGGAACATGGGGTAGAATTCACATGATTTTAGTGAGGTTTCTGCTCATGAAACAGTTAACAAGTGTTTTCAATTACACCATCAAGTTGCAATAAGATAGGTGTGGCATTTTAGATACTATTTCATATGTTCCATTGCTTAAATGTCAATGTTTTTAGTAACTAATGACATTTAATGAGCTCTCTATAGCAGTCTTGTTAAAAGCCAATTGCATTCTTAAATACCCTCATCTTGTCAAAGATGCTAATAAACGTGGGTTTACGTATTTTAATTTCCACATGTTTAACAGAACATAGTGTACTGTTTTGATAAACTAATACTTTTAAGAAAAAATATTAATTCACTTAAATTATAATGAGACTAGTATTTAAGACCTTAAAATGTTTAGACAGTATGTTATAAAATACAGTATATTCCAGACAATTTAGTATCTAGATTTGAATTGTTTCTATTTTTAAAAAAACTTCTGTGTTATTTACATCTCCTTAAGGTCTTTATTGACAAGGAAACATGATTTTGCAGTATTGCATAATCATAATAAGGAAAAAATCTTTGTCTAAAAATAAGTGTCATAGAGGTCCTTGAAATGGGTAAAGAATAGGTACCATGATACTTTGAATACCTGGCCTTATATATTTAAATATTCTTCCAGATAAAATATGAACCTCCTGTCACTCATTTCCAGAAAAGCAGTCCCTTGAAGGTTAAAAACTCCATTTAAAAAAATACCCATTAGAGTTGGCAATAATAGAATCATGCCAGGTCCCAGTTTATTGTAATTACTCATGTGGGCTATTACTGCAAATGGGTATTTTGTGCTTAGCTCTACACATACAAATAATCACAAAAATTCAGTAATAGTTGTGGAAGTATTGCTCAATTTCATTAGTGAAGTCAGATGATCCAACTTCTGGGTGTGTTTATTGCTCACACACAGGAAAATTAAATGCTGGCTTGTTGGAACTTCATCACAATATTGTCCCTCACATTCACTGAAGTTGGAGTTCATGGGCTACCTTTCATGTTGGGTGGCAATAACAAAGTCTGTAGGCTGAATAAATACAAAAGTTGGTTGAAGAAATTAAAAGCAAGAAGCGATTTTATCCCTGTAGTAGTCAGTAGTTAAGTAGTTTATTTAGTGAATAAATTCAGCTTTTTTTGGTAGCAACTTTTTTCTTTTACTTTAGTACACGATATTGTTGTCTTTTTGCTCTTGGATTTTCCAATCCAGGCTCTTCTATGAACCTGTCACTACACCTTGTGGACACACCTTCTGTCTCAAATGTCTGGAGAGATGCCTGGATCACAACCCAAAATGTCCCCTGTGCAAGGAAGGGCTCTCAGAGGTAATACTTGGGTTTTTTCAGCATAAGTTCAAGTGCAAGTGATAGGAACCACTTCACCTTCAGACAGCCTTGATATTTCTCAACATGAAATATTACATAACTCAGGAAGAATGTGAATTTTAAAATGCTCCTGTGAGTTGCCAAGCATGGCTAGTCTCTGTTCAAACCTTAGGACCAGGCCTGTACTTAGAAAATCTGTAGGGGATTTTTGCTTTCTGGATTTCCTAAGTGAATGTCTGTAACACAGGGAATAGTTAAAAAAACCAACTCTCAGTGGCAGGTTTGACAGATGATAGAATCTCAGACATCAGAAAATGGGGGTAATGGGTGATGTCCTTTGCACAGGCACCAAACACTGTGAAGTGCTGGATGTTTTCTCTAACTGCTTTGTGTGTTCTTACTGCAGTGCTTGGCTATGAGGAAATATTGTAAAACAGTGCTAATGGAGGAGCTAATAGCCAGATATCTTCCAGAAGAACTCACTGAAAGGAGAAAGATTTATGAAGAGGAAATAGCAGAGCTTTCCAAGTACGTAATCCATTTATGTAAAATCCCATCTCTAATTCTGCTGCTGTTGGCTGTGAGTGGCTCTGGCTGCTGTGGAACATGAGCTGAGATGCTGATGGAGCTTCTTTCTCTGTACCATGTGATTTCTGAGAACAGGGTCCAGGGGAAACTGTGCTTGAGTGAGCATAAAAACTAGACACTGTGCTAAAGAATAAAGACAAGTAGAAGAAATCCAGAAGTTGCTTGATAAACAAGATACAAAGCAATGTATCTAGTTTCAATGGATCTCTGTAAAAGGCACAGAGTAAGAAGCAGTCTGACAGGATGGGGTTTGGAATATACTGGATAGGGAAGAAATGGGATTAAGGAAAAAAAAAAAAAATAAAAGCAATACTAGAGATCCAATAATGCTTTCACAAACAAATCCAGAAAGCTTAATGAAAAAATTGTCTGTTATTAAGTGGTATATTATTTTCTAGAGTATTTAGTCAGTTAAAGGGAAAATAATTTTAGCTTTTACGATTCCATTAAGAATGAAATTAAGCTTTTACCATTAATTTTAGCTTTCTTTATTCCATTAAGAATTTTATTCTAAAGGTGCTATAATTTCTATTTAAAGATGTCATAATCTTAGAGAATACGTGGTTTATGTGTCAGTAGTTTGGCAAAACATCACATCTGATTTTTCCTTTCTTTCTTACAGCCTAAATAAGAATGTTCCCATATTTGTGTGCACCATGGCCTATCCCACAGTGCCCTGTCCTTTGCACATCTTCGAGCCCTGCTACCGGCTGATGATCCGCAGGTGCATGGAGACGGGCACCAGACAGTTTGGGATGTGCATCAGCGACCCTGTCAAGGGGTGAGTGAACAGCTTGGACCATCTGAGGCAACCTCTTAGTCTGGAGCCAGTGGAGAGGTGCAGAAAGGTCCATGGCTGTAATATCTGTGGTAGCTTTCCAGTAGAGAAAGTTTCTTCCTAATCGTGCAGGTTGAGGAGACAGAAGTTTCTCTCTTGAGGACTTGGATTCTGACTAATTTGATGGTCTGTTCTCTCAAAACACTCAGAACTGAATGTGTGTCACATGTGACTTGGCTGCTGACCTCCTGTAATACATGAAAAAAATTGTGTTTTTCTCCTGCTTTTAAATCTCCTGACTGTTTTGGCACAAGAAATCAAAATGGCAGTAAGGTGTGTTCTTGGGTTAGATTTCCTTAAATTATAGGATATATTTATACCCTTTATATATTTATAGTGGAGGCTGCAGACGTATAACAGGACCTTCATAAGGACTGGCTGAGCATTTACATTGAGTAATTTACAGTCAGTCTTAGGTAATTTGACTTCAATGTTTGACTCTCTATTTAGCTTTTCTTCCTTCTTTTTATGCTTCTAAGCCTACTGGGTATGTATACTCTGTGGAAAGTATGATTTACAGAAAATACCCACCTGCAAAGTAAAATCTGCTGAAATTGTGCAAACACTTTTTTCTTCATAGATTTCCTAGTCCTTCCATAATGCTAATATTCTGAATTGCACCTGTCCTTCTGTACAAACTGACTGAACATATTAGGATTATGAAGAAAGTTTGCTTCTGAGCTGTGTATCTTTCTGTTTCATAAGATGTTTCCTGTATTCCTGAACATCCAGTTAGCATTAATCAGATTAGACAGTCTGAATCTTCCTGATAGTTTTGCAAACAATTGTGGAATAATTTGAACTAGAGCAGGTCAGTGCTATGAACAATAGAAATGAGCTGACATTGGTAAATACCTTTGTGGCAGGGACTGGCTGTATGGCAGCTCTGTGGAACTCAGGGTGGAGAGAATAAGATTTGTTTACTTGCTTTTGTTCTGATTTCAATAGGTTTGCAGATTATGGCTGCATTCTGGAGATAAGAAATGTTGAATTCTTTGCTGATGGTCGCTCTGTTGTAGACAGCATTGGCAAGAGGAGATTTAAGGTGATCCAGCACAGCCAGCGTGATGGATATAATACAGCAGATATTGAGTACATTGAGGATCAAAAGGTAGATTCAGAAATATTTCATTGAAACTGTATTACATGTGAAATTCTAAGCATGTATGGGTTTAGTGAATTTTTTTTTTTAGAAGTTTCTAATTAAAACAAATTTGTGGTAATTTAGTAACTGCTCATGGTTAAGGTGGGACACATAATAGCACAAGCATGCACACACACTGCCCAAGTACTGAAGAATGTTTCCTGGAGGTATTTATCAGAGGACCAGACTAAGTGAATCCAGGATGAGATCTTGCTGCTCTTCTAGACAGAATAACTGCACTTTATAAGAGGGTGGAGGGGGAACCCTGCACCATTTGTATGGAAGCCAGTTTAAAAATACCTATTCAGGTAAGAAGCAGCAGGATTGGGTGCACCATAACCTTCAAAATTCCTTGCAATAATTCTTAAGAGCTTTTGGTATGTAATGAGAAGATAAAATGTCTACTCTGAGGTTCTACTGAAATTTTTTGGAAAAAAAAGCTTTGCACAATCTTTTTTTCCTATTTTTGTGCGCTATTTGTGTAAAGGTTTTTTCATACAAAAATCCAGAAACTGCAAATTCTACAAATAGATATTTTTGATTTAGAATACAGGCCAAGTGAAGAATTTGGAGAATTTGGTGAGTGGAGGGTCATCAGAAGGGAAAACACCAAACGAGCTCTCACTATTTATTCCAGAACTCTTTTGGCATGCCTTTTTTTTTTTTTCACTTTCCCTTACCCAATCCTGAAAATCCTTTGCCTTCCCCGACATGCAGCCTGAACAAACAGTAACCTTCTCCCTCTCATTTCTCATTCCAGGTGCAAGGACAGGAGTATGCTGCATTACTTGTTCTCCATGACTCTGTCTATGATCAGGCCTATACGTGGTTTAACTCCCTCAAGCAAGCACTCAAAAGTCGAATTCTCAGTCATTTTGGTCCAATGCCAGCTAAGGATCCTGACCCACAGGTATCCACAATCAGTGGCTTATGTAACTTTTAGGGACAGAAATAGCAGGGATATCCGATAAGCTGGCAAGCATTGTGTTTTAAGATGAAAATATGAACACTCTGCATTTACCCCACATAAGCTGAGCCTCTATATTCTGTTGCCACATACCAGTGGTAGCACAGTTGCAAAGAAAAAGTTTGTATTTAATATTGATAACTTTCTGAGACTATTTATCTCACTGCATTAATCCCAGGGGACTGAACTGCCTTTTTTGCCTGCTCTACTTCCCCAGTTAAATGACTGAGAGTAAATAGGCAACTGGAAACTTTTACTTTTGATAAAAGACTGCAAATGGTGGGGGACTGCAAATGGTGGGGTCCTAAAATAACAGAATATAACAAGACCTAAATATGAGGTAGTGTCATAAAGTATGGACAAGGAATCCCAAAGATCTGGGTCAGTAATAACATGGGAAGGAAACAGATTTTTTAAAAATCCAGAAGGCCTAGCCTATAAATTGTTGCTAGTAATAGAAAATGCATCCTATTTTAACATTCTATTTTTAGGAAAGGTGCCACTTGTTTATAACCTGTTTCAGGCCAAGCCATTAGGCTGGCGATGAAATAATCCACTTGCTGCATTGCTATTGACAACCGCATTTCAGAGTTAAACCTTCAAAACCAGCCCCTGACTTCTAATTTCTATTTTTTCCCCCCTGACTGCAGGCAAACCCCAACGGGCCAGCGTGGTGCTGGTGGGTCCTGGCTGTGCTGCCCCTGGAGAACAGAGCCCAGCTGCCCTTCCTGGCCATGCAGTCGCTGCGGGAGCGCCTGAGCGGCATCCGCCGCGTGCTGACCTTCATGGCGCGCGCCCGGGCGCGGTGACGGCCGGCGCCAGAGCTGGGCAGCTCCCACTGCCCCCTGTCACTCCAGCTAACTGCAATAATGTCTTACAGATCTGAGTGTGTCAGGATGCTTCAAGCCCTGAGTTTCAAAGAGAATGACTTATAAAAGAGCAGGGGATTTATGGATACTTCAATAGTTTCCATTCGGAACAGAGACGAGTATTCAATCGCTGCACTGCTAAATTCATAACAAATGTGATAGAACAAAAAGTGATCTTGTTTGCCATAAACCTTTTAAAAATCTTAAGGGTTTTTTTTAATTTATTTTATTTTTATTTTTTAGTGGATAAAGGATAAACTGTGCAGTTTAATGTGAAGCAGAAATAATAAGGTTGATGCGTTATTTCAGTGAACTGCAAAGTCTTTTATTCAAATGGTTCAGGTTTTATATAGCATTGTGTAAAATAATGTTCACAACTTCTGTTTGATAATTTATTTTTGCACTATGATTTTTTTGTTTCAAAATGTATATTATTTATGTGTTCATTCACTAAAGGAAAGTGAGCTGCTCTATTTATAGTGTTTTTACCCTGTATTTATGACTGGGGACAAAAATTATGATTCTTGCAGTGCACAAGCAACTGCTTTGATAATTTTTCAGTTATTTGTGTTCAAATACTTTGAATGTTTTTCTACTCATCCCCAGTTCTGCTGTAGCTTAAGAATGCCCCCAAAACATCCTGCCTTGAAGTCTTTGAATACACAGATTGTCTGAGTTAATTCAAGCACAGCTGTTAAAGGTTCATCCTATGCTTGTGGAGAGGTTCCTGATACAACCAAACAGTCAAGCACCTGCTTAAGCATGTGTTTATGTGCTTGGGTAAATTCAAGTACTGATGGTTGATGTCAGTGGGAATTGACCGTAGTGGTGACAGAAGGATCTAACCCCTAATATTTCACAGAACAGAATAACTTGAAGTTTAATTTATATCTGAACTCTTTCTTGCAAAAATGGACAATGGCTACAAACAGCTGCAAAGAAAGAGCTGCAATATATGGAAAGTGGCTTATCCTAGAGAAAACTGGAAGTACTGGTGTCATTTCATTGTAGGTTAATACATAGATTTATTTTTTTTTCCATCAACTCTTGTTGCTGTTGAGTTTTATTTCTTTTAACTGTTTGGTGGGGTTTGGCTTTGGAGTGTGTGTATGGGGGGGAGGGGGGAGTTACTTTGAACTGTAGGACTCAGAGGGTAGTTTGTGTCACATGAGAAGGAATATGTTGTAATAAATGCTATTTATTTCACCCCAATCTTCAGGTTTCTGTTAGCTTCAAATCTCTACCCAGGCATTGCTTTTCTCTTAAGAGATTGGGTAGTGTTGCTAATAATAATCTCCCAAGGAAGGCAAGTGAATTTTAGTGTGATTACTTCTAGCTATAAAGCAGGTAAAAATAGGGCAGAAATGAGAACAGGAAGTATCTTGGTTTTGATTTTTTTTTTTTTAATCAACAGTTCATATACTTGTTTTGCTGCTTGTATTGCTTACAGTGTACCACTTTCTGGGACTGCTCTCACCTCCGTCTGATTTTGACTTTCACTGATTTCAATGTGAGCAAAACTGGGCCTTTATTCTAAGCTACTGTTTTCCCTTTCAGTGGCAAAAACTAGAATGAAGTGAAAATGTTATGGAATGCTATAAATTTTTTTGGGTTTTTTTAATGCAGGATAGCACTGCCATTTCATGCCTTTATGAAAAAAAAATGCAGTAGGATTTAATGTAACTTTTTTGCATGTTTTTCCATTATCAGAAATATTTGTTAGTTAAAATTAGTTTCCATAAAGCTACCTTTGTTCCCCTTTTGTTAAATTCTGTAGAACTTTTTATAAGGGTACCAAAGAAGCAAATGGAAAACAAACATGTTTCACCCTTGTGGTGCACATGGAATCTGTGTCCTGTTTGCATTGAGCTACTTTGGAAATGCTTTAACTTCCTTCCACGCTGCTGGATTGCTGCACTTCCTCCACGAGTGGTATTTGGCGTGCTGTAAACAATGTATAAAAACATCTACATCTTCTGAACAGTACCAAGTGATGGTGGCTGACACCTGCTATGGCATTTTGTGTTCATAAGTCAACAAAGTGATTTCTACTTGTTTGGAAGTGAAGCTGCATTAAATGCAATTCTTCCACAAACCATTATGTACTATTGCAGAGCATAAGTGTCTCATATTGCTCCCACAGGGAAAAAAGCTTCCACTTTTGTTACTCTTATCTGTGAGAAAAGGAGCTTAAATACCCAATTTAAACTGTTTTCTCACTGATGTAATTATTTTCTTATCCTGCATGCTGTGTCTTCTACATACTCATTCTGCCTATTTTGTTGTTTTAGAAAAGATGTCATGGAAAGAATCCTTGATTTTAAAGATGAATATTGTCTTTTCTGTTAGCCTTGAGTAAAGCTGCCAGAATTTCCAAGCAGAGAGTTGTGTACATGCCCTGCATCGTGAGCACCCAGTGCATTTGTTGCAGCCTGGAAACACTGGACCTACTGCAGTAATGCAAACAGGTGATCTGCATGCACAACAAACCAAAATTCCATCTGCACAGGTACAGTAGCATTCTTGCTGGGGCTGCTCTATGGCCACACATCCTAGATTAATGGCTAAAGTCTGAAAATTCCATCAGAAATAAAAACCAAAACTGAGGAAGTTATATGCTAATGAACAGAAACCTGTCCAGGAAAAACTGGACAAGGAGTACCCTTAGCCTTCATTATGTTGAGATGGTAAGGTTTCAGTAATGATGTTTAAAATAAAAAAAATCTAGGTTTGCCACACTACCACTGATTTTTTCAGTTGCATAAATAAGTACAAGGATGTAAATGCAACATTTATCACAGGCATGAATAAACAGCTGATCAGATTTAAAAATACCTTCAGTTTAATTCTAGAAATAGCATTGATCAGATAAAATACTAATTGGGGGAATCTTTTATTTAAGCTGCTCACATTTTTCTAGACACCAAACCCAGTTTTATAACCAGTCTTGCTCATCTGCTAAAAACAAAAAACCCAACAAACCAAATCATGATTCAAACTTACATTTCCTGTGTGGTCAGAAGTATTAATTGTTGTGGGGGCATAGGTAATGCATAGGCTGCTTAGACTGTAGTTGAGTAGTTTTAATAATGAAATGATAAAATGGTGTGATAGGCCTTTATGCTAAGTCTTGAGTGACATTCTGGTGTTAGCTGTAGGAGTTCCTCTTGCTTTTTGTTCTGTAATTACTTTAAGTGCTGCTATCTTCCATGACAATGTAGCAATAAGAGATACCAGCTGTCAGACCTGTGGCTCGCCGTCCTTCTGTCCTGCACCACTGCTCACTGACAGAACACCTCAACCATGGATTTATTAATCCAAAGATTGTTTTAATCTAAAAAAAAATGTGGATTTGGATGTAGCAGGTCTATGTTAATCTGTGCTGTAGAGGAAGAGCTTCATAGAGTTGAGTTCTGGTTTAGAAGGTCTTTTCACAGAATTAGAATCCCAGGTTGGAAGGGACCTCAAGGATCAGCTGGTCCAACTTTTCTTGGCAAAAGCATGGTCTAGACAAGATGGTCCAGCAGGCTATCCAGCCAAATCTTACAGGTGTCCAATGCTGGGAAATCCAACACTTCCCTGGGAAGATTACTCCAATGGCTGATAGTTCTCATTGTGAAAATTTTTCTCTTTAATGATTTCTACTTGGTGCTGAAGTTTTACTGGTGTTTAAATCAATGACAGGAGTTGTATTTAAATGCAATGTTTAGGAATGGAGAACATGTTCACACTTATTTAAAAAGAAAGTGAAAATTATCTATAGGGGTTTTGTGCATAAAAACCCCATGGAACTATATGCACTTAGGGTAGTGCTCCCCCTTTCCCCTAAGTCCTACATCAGATGAACGCAATCCCGCTTTTCAACCCCTGCTTAGTTCTCATTTAATTCACAACTGAAACTGTAACTAGTTTAGGATGTAGTTTAGGAGCTGGGGTTTATTTCCAAAGCCCAGCAAATCACTGGAAGTCTTATGGCAATAGCAAAATGGTAGTTTGAGCAAAGTCACTCTCTTGAAACACTTTGCTAAATAAATATTGTCTGAAAGAAGAAAGAAACTAATCTGCTTAGACAGGATTAAAATGGTGGTTAATAAAAACCTGAACTATTACATTGACTTACTCACCCAGGTATCTTGTGAAGTGCTTACTGATGTTGGATTTTCATAAGGTCTAAAGTAACCCTCACATAGAAGTGCCTGTATTCTGTTATTGCCATTCTTGAGCTTTTTAATAGTCATAGCCATATATTTTATAAATATAAAACATATGCAGCTTTTAATCTTTACATTCAGTTTGCAGAACAAAAGGTTTACAGAGCAGAAGTGTAGCAAAAACAATGTAATAGCTTCTATAATTCCCTGATAAGGAATGGGAGAAGTACAAAACAATGAGGAGCAAAAGACTATCTGTGTAAGATGTCTTAATTTGGAACCATATACTTGTCCAATTTAATTCCATCAAGCTATGTGGTTACAAGAGTGCCAGAAATATATCTATCAAGCCATTTTAAATAAAATGTTTTGTGGACTTGTATATTCCATTTGTTTGTAAAACATCCTTTTGTGCACTGTAATGAACTTGAAATGAAACTTAAGTTATACTCTCATATCACTGGACAGAATACTGTTCAGCTACCTCTACATAAGTTTGAAGTAATTTGTTTTTTTCCAGATCTGTTTGCATTGTCATATAAAATATATTTTAAAAAATCATAGTCCAAAGAACCTGTATGTGTTTGTAGATGTACTTATAACTATGTTGTACCAACAAAGTCTGTGTGGAGAGTTGTTTCCTAATTAAAATTTTTGTCTTCTTTACTCTTTGGCTTGCATAACAACTACAGAGGCAAACAAATATTACAGGGGAGCTGCTTTTTGCAGGTCTTTTAGATAAAGGAACAAAGAACAACTCCTATATCCTGCAATCACACAACAACACTTGAAGTCAAGAAGCCAAACCATAGAAATTAAGTTGTTCAAACCTCAAATGTTGTAAAACATGACAGCAGGTACTGGTGGTTTTTGGGGGGGTTTGGGACTTGGTTTTATTCCCCCTCTTCTCTTCCTTTGTTGCTGTGGTAAAGTAAAAAGGATGGGAGCTGAAGAAGGCCTGGCTTACTGCACTGCCCTGCACTTCTGTGGGCTTTGGTTCCTCTGCTGCATTATTATTTGCTTTACAGGTTGCTATGATTTAAACCTATGACCAGGGTACATTTTCATGTCTGAGGCAGGAGTGCATCCCAACCACATTTGAGCTGTGTCTGTGTGGTGATGAAAGGACTATTTTCAGTGATGACTGCTTCAGAAGTTCCATCAAACTCCACACAGAAAGCTAAAGAACACCTTTACTCATAAACCTAATACTAAGAGTTTATTCTACAAAAAATATGAAGATTGGAAAATTTATTGCAAGTTACATATGTATGGGCTGCTTCCTTTGCCTTGTCCTTTCAGCAAGTTGTAGCATGCTTGTGACTTGCTGCCTGAGCCCCAGCCACTGCTGGGGTCAGAGGTTGCCTTGCTGGCCTCTTATGTAAGCTTCTTCAGACTCTGCATCTACTTTAGAATCCAGGGCACAGGCTTAAGGCCTATGGTGAGCCTACAACTCAGTATGTCAAGGCTTCTGTTATCTATAACAAAATATATTTGTGTCTGATCAGAGGAAGTTTTGATTGAAGTGCATTTTCATCAGGAAATAGTAAATAATCAAAACTGGACCTTTTCTTGATAATGTATTGATTTAAACTATTAAGTCATAATTTTAGTTTTAAAAACTTTGAGTGGTTATAAAAAAGAGGGGTTTAGATGCAATATGAAACAGAATTTAACCCAAATATAGGATAGCAAAATATTTCTCAACTACTTTCTCACTATGTCCTCGTTTTATAACTGTACCTACACAGATTGATTCAAATGGTATTTGAAATATGCTAAAGTCATCCACACTTACATAATGCTTCATATTAAAATGATCATTAGCAGTTTTGGATCATTTCTATCCTGTAAAGCAGTTAAAGGAAAGCCACTGCCTCCAGTCAGCCTTTGCTCCCCAGTTCCCTGACACAGGACCCTGTGCTGACTTTGCTGTGCATGGGATCCAGACCCTGTGCCATGCTGGGCAAAGGGACATGGGACTGGCTGTGACCTGCCCCAGCTTCAAAACGCTGTCAGTAACATGTTTTCACTCTGTAAAAGATGCCACAAAATCCAGGAACTTCTCTTAATGTGCTGTGGTTCTCTGTGTGACTGGGTGAAAGGTATAATGGCAACAGTTTTTATCTTCAAAAGAGGTGCTGACTTCTTAATTTCAACCATTCTTTAGCCTCTGCTGTAGGAGCCATAGATTGCCTGGGCTTTGCTCTATACTACTCACAACCAAGGACAAGGTAAGGAATGCCATCTCTCAGCCTCTTGGCCACATGTACAGATGAAAGAAGACTAGAAACTGCTTTACGAAACTGTTGTAGGGCTAGGATGGGTTTTTAAAGGTCTTCCTGATTTTCAAACATGCTTTTATCATCAGTCACTAATATCAAGCTCTCTAAAACCTACACAACAGAAGAACTGGTTACAGCATGCTTGTTAGACAAGAGTAATGTTATATTTTAACTACACGGATAAATTGTATATTGATACTAAAAATTAATATACAGAGGCTACTAAAAAACTGATGGAAAGGACAAGCTTTGCTATGGAGATCAGCCTTCAGCTGACACATACTAAATACATCTCAGGACAGGATGATTTTGAAGTTGCTAAAGCCCAAAAATTACTGGCTGGAAGAATCTATATAATGAAAGTATGCACATGCTGTCAATACCTGTTTTATGCTGGTGTAACGTCTTTCGTTTCAGTAAATCTGCTCTTGATTTATAATTCCATATAAATGAAAGTAGAATTAAGCTATTTATGTAAGGGACTTTATATAACTGACTTATGCTGTATTATGTGATGGCAAAAAAACCAAGCACATGTCTCTTTTGTGTTTTCTATGAGCTACAGAAAGATTTTGTGAAAGTAATGCTAGCAATAAACAGTTTTCTCTATGAGACATTAGAAATTCATTCTCATCCACAGGGAGGTTTTATCATGAGTAGAATACAGGGTAATAGATGATACGATAATGTGGAAGGATTTTAGCAAGTCTGCAGACAGTCTAGAAAATGTGAAAGCTGCACATCACAATTTAGACTGCAAATCAGTTCAACAAAGCAATTGTTATTCAGGCTCTTCCTTGGATGAGTCAATGATTTGTACTGTGACTATTAGTACTGAATGTACCATCTAAAATTCATTTTGAAAGATTACTGAAGCATTAATGATTTTAAAATTGGTTCTACAAGTATTTTTTTTATCAATGAGAAGTCCAAACACTATCAAGGCTAAAGAGCATAACACAGGGATTTTCAACGTAGCAGAATTAGGGTTTTTTCACATGCTTTTACATTGTTTTTACTCTTTAGTGAACAATGACTATATAATATTTAGGAAATCAGGGTCAGTAGAGTAAATGCTTCTGTAGCAATGTGGCAGACACACCTTTCATAACTCATAAAGTCACTAGTGGAAAGGCACAACTGGGTCACAGAAGTGCATGGTGGGATGCTGCTTTCCAGTTATGCAACCAGGGTAACTAAAGGTTAGAGCAAGTACTTGAATAACGAGCTTTTTGCCAGAAAGAGTGGAACAGAAAAACAGTGTTTTTAAATGCTGGCTTCTGAGCAGCAGCCGCCTAACGTGTCTCGTTAGGAGTCATCACACCGAAATAGAACCGGATGCGTCAGAACTTTGAAGAATGGCAGCTCAACATCCCAAAAGAAAAATACATCTGCTTGTGTTCCAAAAGCAGATTCTACCGGTTCTCTCTTTCCCACAGATGATACTAGAGACATTTGCAGCATGCTGCTCCACTTTTTCTCCTGGCTCACTGTAACTGGCTTTATCACTCATCTTTTTACTTTCTCCATCATCCAGCTACATTTCCTACTTTAAGGAATTCCACAGTTTGCCCTGTTCTCTTTCCTCCTTCTATGCATATGTGGCTGGATAACTTCTAATAAATATAATTAGTGCAGAATTCTTACCCAACTTCTGACAGAGGAAAGAAGAGAGGAAGGAAATTGTGTTTCCACACTACGATTTTCTGAGGTTTGGAAAGCTAGGACCATAGCCCAAGGACACAAATTATGACATAACCAGCAACTAACTCCCATCAGGTTCAGGGATATTAGTTACAAAAACCAAAGGCCATTGCAAAGAGACTAAAGAAAACGGGGGTCTTTTAATCACAATTACATGTCCTGTTCCAGCTGCACACCAGATAAATATATTAATCAAAATGACCTCATTTTAGGCATGCGTAGCAGTGTGTTATATAACCATGTTAAGTATGCTATTTTATTTTCCTCCCGCCAAGGAGAAATGGTATTTGTCTCACAAGAGTTCCAAATAAGTCTGGTTATAAAGTGATGGAGAAAAGAACAGGAGGGAGAGACAAAAGTGAGAACATTAATAAGCAAAATGACTCATTTCCCAAGTGCAGAGGTGATGTTACACTCCACTTCTATCTCACGACTCTGTAGGAAACTAATGTTGTCATCAGCAGTCTCAGCATTCCTAACATGCCCAGTATTTGTCAGGATGGGAAAAACAGATGTGTGACAAGGATGCACACTACATCTTTTGAGACCTCATTGGTTCACAGCATTCCTGATTTGTTTTCAATGCTGTTTTTGAAGGCTGCCTCCATAAACAAGGATTTTGCAGAATCCCCATCAGTCTTTTTGTTGCTCAATTCTTTAGTGAAAAGTGACATTCAATTAATTCTTTTCCAGTGCTACTAATGATGTTTTAAACAAGCTCAGAAGCACCCTTAAAAGTAGAATACATCCCCCCACACACAACAGGGCTGAGGCTTGTCTAGATTCATACTGCACTACAGAAAAAAGGACCAAGAGGCGTACATTTTTGCAATATAAGATCACTCAGCCAGAGAACTCTGATAAGTGCTGAAAATGTGAAAAACAAATGGCAGGGTATGCATTTCCCATTTGCTCAATACACACACATAAAAGAAACACTGTGTAGGCTTCGCTGCAGCATACCAGTGCGTCCAAAACTCAAAGGTTAGTTACATAAATGATAAGGCGTGGGCTTAAATGCTTCATTCAGCTTGTTAATTACTTGCTTTGTGGCCTGAGCCAATGTTCTGAAGCAGGTTCATCCAATATTGTGCTGCTTCCTCTGAATTTTCATTTACTGTGTTAAGCTGAAGTGCTGGGAACAATTTGTTGCAATACCTAGGAAGAGTCTGTTTTCTTTTCAAGCAATTCACAGAATAAACTTACTCAGACTAATCCACAGATGCTCTTTAAATGTCCTTGCTATTTCAGAAAATTATGAAATTTAATTCTTTGAGTATTCTTCTTAAACAAGGGAACTGCTGGCTGCATAAATATGCATGTGCTATTGGCGTATGTTCGAGGGCTCCTTTTTTGTGTTCTTTTCAATCTACAGATCCAATGTGGGGAAATGAATGGCAATGTGTTAGAAAACTCTCAAAATGCTTATTATGTCTCTGGCAGAATATGAGAAGTTACATTTTAATAGCAGAGGGTAATATTTCCACCTTCAATTCAGTTAACTGGGACACCTCGTTGGTAGGGCTCTTTAATGCCATGGTTGTGAGCAAGACCTCATTACTGAGCAGAGCATCCCAAGCCAGACCAAGCAACAATCTATTTCCTGAGATGTGCAGGCAGAAACTGGAGTTTAGAATTCCTTACCTCTGTGGAAATAAATCATACTCTGTTGGGAGAAAACTGTAGTTTTACCTCAAGATCTCTCCTGAAGATTGCACCTGGCAAAGCTGAGATTTACATCTAACAACAGAATTTGTTTTAAAATTAAAACTTCCTAACCTGCTTTGATTTCAGGAGTGTATACTTGCAGACAGTTTGATTTGCAACACAGACATGGGCTAAGAAGCCTATGGAGACCTTGAATTTAACAGCTACAATAGTGTGGAAGCAAATTGAACACAAACATCTCAGAAGTTCTTGACTACCTGCATTTTAAAAATTAAAAAACATCCTTCAAAGATCACCTTTCTATTTCTACAAGAAGGCTCCATCTTTTCTTTCTTTGGTAAGGATGTCACTTAGAGATTTCTGAGTCACAAATGCAGATTAGAATTTGGATTTGAATTACATGTCAAAAAAGGAGGCTGACTGAACCAGAAACCTCATCCAGTCCATTATATGGACCAACTGTAAAACACAGCTGCAAATCTGGGCTGAAGCTCTGGCTGTATGGACTGCTGAAGGAAAGGTGGTGACATTATCATGTTGCCACCCTATGTAAAACCTTCTTTCTGTATCATTCTCCAGACTTTTCAGGAGTATTACTTCTGAAGTTGCTCATTCCTTTTGTTTCTTCATTTCATATTATTTTTCCTACTTCTACTAGCTGCTGTACTTTGCACATTTCCTTATTTCCTGCCCATGGGTCATATCACATCATTTCATCAATATTTTACCAGAATTACTCCCTACTGGAATCATTACAGATTTCTGCTTAAAAATTGATGGTGCAATATGGCCCCATGTTTCTCTCCTTATGCACCTGTTCCTCTTAAGGTACAATCCCTCCATGACTTAATACCTTCATTCTTCACATTGTTCAGAATAGCAGAGTAGTCTTAACTGTATTTAAGCAATCAAATGAATTTCTAAGTTAGAACATGTATAAAAATGCCTTTTCCATCAGCAAGTGAGACTCAGCCACACTATTTAGCTGATTTCACTACACTGATCACTTTTGTCTTCAGGCTAAACATTGTTTCTTCAAACTGAAGATGAAAAGTACAATTAAATATAGGCCACAGATGTTCAGAATGCAGAGGACAAAAATATAGGTTTCATAACTCAGCAGTTATGCAACCAGTTGCTTTTCACACAGCAAAATGAACATTTAATTTTATCATCTTATTTACCCTTAATCTAAACACAAATAAACCTGTAAGGAGTCCTTGAATTGGTGAGACTTAAAGGAAGATATTTCTGATCTATTTTAATCTTTGATAATAATTTCCTCAAGATGTTCATTATTTTCTGATTTAACTTCAGGTCCCTAAATATTCAGACATCCAGTTCTCCATTGCATTAATGAGACACCTAAATAACTTTGAGGATTTCAGTCTTAATTTTGTCACTTCTCTGCCAAAGGCTAGACTGTTATAAAATGATGTCTATTATATATAGATGCTATTTACCTTACCTTCTGCATTTTACTTCAAGTATCTACCCTGATATTCAAAGTCCTCTCTAGGACTGGCTGCGTGACACCCTGCAGCAGTGAAACCTTCATCTAGTAGAGCACAGCCACACATGCAAGAGACAAATTTTTTATAGCAGCTGAATCTAGACTATGGAATTTAATCCTTTAGCAGATAAAAATGATCAGGGGAATAAGCACTTTCTGTACTTAAAATCCCTTTTTCCAACTTAGCTCCCCTCTAGTAAATCACACATATTAATTCTCTCACAGAGAAATAAAGCAGCAAGCAAAACACGTTTGGTAAGTGGAGACAATGTAAAAATGAGAGAATATTCTTCTTACAAATATTTATACTTTTAGCCTGGGTTTATATAGAACTTCACTTACCATATGGTCCTCCATGTCCATCATCTCTGAAAAGTTTTGAACAAGATTTTTAGCCAATTTTTTTTTTTATTTCTACTACCTCCTTTCAAATTTCAGCCTGCCTGCCAATCCCCCAACATGCAGGTGCACACAGAGAGAACTTGGTGAACTTCCAGGTGGCTCTGGACTGTCTGCAAGGTGGAGTGGAGAATACAAGGGACAGGGAGCAATGTGGTGGGAAATATGGAAGAGAAGATACACAACTCTGTATGAGAGAAAACTTCTTCAGTGTCAGTATTCACAGAATTAACTTCTTAATTATTCAGAAGACACTTGAATATTTTAGCAGTATAAGCACAGTTCCCAGAATGAGAAATGCAAACTGAGCCTTGCCAGGTATTTCACAAGTTTTTAAACTAAGGCCACAAAGCACTATCTTAATGATAATAACAACCAAAAGCAGAATAGGGAGACAAAAGGTTTGCCCGAAGTCAATTAAGGCGCTCATTCCCACAACAAGTCATGTTTTGTAATCAACAAGATAGGCTTTGTAGATATGTCAATCTGTATTTTTCACTAGTGTGCATATGCAGAACTAGTAAGCTTTTATTTTTAAGCCAAAGTTTGGTTCAGACACAACCCAGAGCCTCACAATGCCATTTTTGCAGCATAATTGCACTCTGAAGAATGCAAATCAGACAAACTAAGAGTCTAAGATTTCTTAGAATAAAATCCATGTAAACATCTAGAAGAGCTCTTGACCCTTTTGCAATGTCTGAAGAACTGGAAAGCTACACAAACAAAACACTTAATAAATCTGAATTACAGCTGCTAGTAAAAAACCTTAATATGTTTGTTTGGTTGTTCTGGGTCCCCAGAGCCTTGCAGAGGCAGAATCAACTGTTCCCAAGCCCTGAAGAAAACCTTCATGAATCTTTTCTAGGAATCTGACACGGGTCGGTTGGGTCTGTCAGGTTCAGCCAAACTGCCTGAGTTGAGTCGAGAATAGAGTTTTACTGGTAACTTGGAGAGAGACAGACAGAGAGATGGCTGTTTTAAGGACCCTATAATAGCCAGTTTGAATCTGGCAGGCCAGTTCCTCTCCACAGCACAAAGCAAGCTTCTCACAGTTTCTAAATGAAGCACAAAGTCCTTAATGCAGTTACTAAATGAGAAGTGGCATCTCAGTGGGCTGCCTCAGTGGATTAATTTTAAATGCATAATTCAATATAGACCCACATAAACCTTTATGAATAGAAATAGAGGTTATATAAGCATGTTCTTACAGCATATATTGCAAATTTAAAGGCCAGTTTGAGTATAAATCAACTCTATCTTTTATTAATATTTTCACCTTCCCATTGGTTCATTTCTCTAGCAAATGTGCTAATCAGATTACTTCCTCACTCATACATTGAGATGCCTAAAATAAAAACAGCATTTCATTGCCAGAGACCAACTTTTTTCCTCAATCCTTTAAGAAAAGTTTACACTGGGTTTATTCTGTGGAGGCAGTTTGCATCCGCGGTAGTTCAGCAAAGGCACTGAAGGTGAAACCATCATTTCACATTGGTCAAAGTCAACCATCCACAAGTCCTGTAGGTTTCTCAAAGCCTTGTCTCACCAGAACATAAAAGATGTTGGACAAGCTTCCATAGCAAACCAGTGCTAGAAGGCAAATTTGCAGCATATATTCCATGAAATGGGTATCAGGCAAGAGTGAAGTGGGATATCCTGTAGAAAACAGGCAAAAGCTCTACGTGTACTCCCTGCCTCCTTTAGAGCCAAATTACACGCACTCTTCTGGGAAACCAGAATGGAAAGCTGCTTCCTATTTTCAGCCCTTCCTAGCTAGAGAAAATTTGCCTCCAAACATAGACCTGCATTAGACACAGGCACTTCACTGCTTCTGTGACAATGAATGGTCACAGGTCATTCAGTTTAGCTCCCATTTCTGTGCTTTAAGCACGCAGCTGTTAGCTCATCAAAGACTTCAGAAAGCAAAAAAAACTAAGACCTACCACAAAACTATTTTTCATGCTGTAGACAGACTGTTTCCCATAAACTGATTTCTTTCAATGCACATCACTGCACTACAAAGAATAAAAGGGAAAAAAGGTTAGTTTGATGATTCCAGAAATACAAAGACTGTCATCTTTTTAGCCAGGGATTAATACTGCCTTCAAGCAAGGTAAATCCCTAGCCCAAAGAATGCCATTTTAGCAAAACTGATTAGCAGCCTCACCAGTTAAAAAATATGTCCAAAGCATTAATAGAATTTATTATTAAGCATAATCAGATTAATTAGAGTCAGAACATCAGGCTTGGGTTATTAGTAGAAATATTTATGATTATGTGTTGATAGTAGCAGCTATTCTGCTATTAGGCTGTATATTAATAGAGTGACTCCAAAATTAACACTGTTTATAAGAACAAGAAAATTCTATGGGTTTAAAAACAAAAACAATCCTCCAAATATCTCTACACTTTGAGAGAGTTCAGATCCAAACTCAGACCAGAGCAGCAGCTCTGCATTGCAGTTCCACAACAGAACCAAAGCCTCAAGTCAGCTGTGGTCGGGCTGTGAAACAAATCCCCCACCTTGGGACAGCTCAGGGGAAGGAATGTCTGCAGTGACAGACAACATAAACAAATTGCATTAACCCAATTCCTGTCAATTCCAGTGACTCTGGTGAAGTTGCAAAGGAGGCTGCTGCTGTATGTAAACTTGACGAAGTCAAAGAAGCCAACAGAACAGTATTTCCAGTAAGAGACTAAAACTGTTAATTACAAGTCAAGTTCTGAAAGGGCTACCTAGGAAACACAGATATATATTCAACCACTTTTATGCTGTAGGCTATCAGGCAGTCTTCATTTGGGGCAATTTCCCCCAGTTTCAACACAGTTCTGGCATAGCTAAGAGGAGGCTTGACCTCAAGTTGTTTACTGGAATTTATTTTTGAGCAAAGCAGAAACAGAAAGGCCCAATTATAATCTTATTTAGACCAAACTAATTCCATTGGCTTTAGCAGATTTGTTCCTGTCTGACAGAGCTGTTCCTCAGATCTGAAAGAAAGCCCCAAGTGCCACTTAACACTGAAATCCTTGTTGTTATTTTACATTTCTTTGGAAAATTGCATAAAGAGTGTTGCTGTTTAGGTCACTCCCTAAGATAAAAAAACCTTTACTGTGGTACTGTGGCTACAGGCCCGTACTGTTAATAAAAACAAATGCAAAAGTCTAGGAAAAGTATGAGTTCTCTCTGGAAAATTGTCATTTTTTTCTGCTCAGCCAATACAGAAGCGTGTGCACACACTTCTGAAGCTCCCATTATTAAACAGAGTGACAAGGCTGGCAAGCAGCTGGTCCGAGCAGAGGAATCAGCTGTTCCAGCAGCTCCGGCTCCGCTGCTCTCACACGGCAAAAGCCAAGGAAAGTAACTCCGAGGGCTGGGTTATTATGCAACGGCCTCGGTTACATCAGCGCAGCGAGGGAAACTCTGGGGGAGAGTCAATAAAATAAAGGGCAGGGCTGAGCCTGCGAGCCGCGACCGCCGGCGGAGAGCCCGCGGAGAGCGGGGCCGCCGGAGCGGGACAGAGCGGGGCAGAGAGGGGAAAAACGGGGCAGAGCGGGGCAGAATGGGGCAGAACGGAACAAAACGGGGGAAAACGGGGCAGAGAGGGACAGAACGGGGCAGAACGGGACAAAACGGGGGAAAACGGGGCAGAGAGGGACAGAACGGGGCAGAACGGGGCAGAACGGCCTCGGGCCAGCCCCGGCTGAGGCTGCCGAGCCCCAGAGGGACCGAGCCCGACACTCCCGCCCCTGCTCCGCCCCGCTGCTCCCCAGTGTGAGAAACAGCTCATCTCTGACACCAGCCAGCGCTCAGGCTGCTGGCCCGGGCACAGAGGGTCGAGCAGGGAAGGGAATAGGCTCTGCCACACCGTGAGTCTCCAGAGAGGGGTCCAGGCATCCCACCGTGCCATCTCGGCTCCTTCTGCTGTGCCATTAGCTTTCAGAGACACAAACTGCCCTTTTAAAGGAGTGGCATGCTCTAAAGATCAGTCAGAGCAGTGTGTCTGTATACTCTCACTTTTGAGCTGCTGCCTTCAAAGGTGAAATCCAAAAGAAACATATTAAATAAGATAAAAACCAACATAAACAAATACCATTCTCTCAATTCCTGTAAATTCCAGTGACTGTAGTGAAGTTGCTGTATGTAAACTGAGCACTCTGGGCCAAACCAGTGGCCTGCAGCCATAAAGCCTCTGTCCTGCAGGAAACCCACTGAGGCAGGTTAATCAAACACACCATGGAACACACCTGTCTGGGTAAGCACTGGCCACAGCTCTCTCCAGAGAGCCCCTAAACTGAAGCTGCACCAACACCTCTGCTGCTGTGTGGCGGGAGGGAGCTGCTGCCTGAGCGCAAAGCCAAACGGGCAGGGCCCCCCAGGCACAGGTGCAAACTCACTGCACACAGCAGCTGCTGCTCATGGGGATGAAAGGACTCTTGGGGGGACTGAGAATGTGGCTTTAGAGAAGATGCATTTGCTTGGAACTTCTGAGCACTTCAGATCCCATTTTGGGGTGCATTACCTAGGAATAAGTGAAGACCTTCACACCCAGCAAGTCTGAGACAAGCACACATCCCAGAGGCATTAGACTGAGCACAGCCCAGAGCCCCACCGACCTGGTTAGCAGGCTTGGATTCCCAGGAGTAAGTGCTAAACCCCAACTTTTCTCCCATCCAAGTATGCTTGGACTCAAGATTGCAACATTACACTTTGTCATATCAGCCTATCCCATTTCAACCCCTGAGTTATATTGTTTGAATTTGCATGATGTGGTTTGCTATTAAAAAAATAACACACTTCCCTGAAAGTTTTTCTTCCACTTTGATTAAACATCTCTAAAAAGGGGCCTGATCCAATTTGTCCAGTGAAGAGCAGGATCTGAACCACAATCTGCCCCACAGGGTCAGTCCAAGCCTCAGCCCACACTGAACCATGATGGAGCACCTTGCAGAATTTGGGCTTTAGTAGCAAGGGATGCTCTGAAATTATTAAATAAATAACAAATAGGAACTGATATTGATTTTTCCAGCATTTTATATACAATTATTTTGTGATTATTCTACCACAGTATGAAGTACAGCCAAAGCTCACAGCCAAAGCTCTTATTTTATAAACAATGCAAAGTAAGGACAGTTATTTTTTTTAGAGGGATCATAACACTAAGGATGCTTATGTAATAAATTGTTCTGTCAAAGTGGAAGAAAAACCCCCACAAAATGATTTCTGATTTCTCTGTTCTGATTTCTTTTCATGCAACCACAGATGAGGTCACTCATCTTTGGGCAGAACTCCCTTTACAAATTGAATGCTGTACTAAAACATATATTTATTCCTCCTCTTTGAAATATGTATGACTCAGGATCCAAACTGAGTCCAAAATGCCTCTTATGTCTGAAACACAGCTCTAGTTTAATGTAGATATATCCTAATTTGTACATCTAGCCGTGACAGAAAAGTCACTTTATTTACTCCTGTATGAATAAAACATATTTCTACAGCTCACAAAGTCCAGGGAAGTTACTTCGCCCCACAGGCACAGCTGGTAGATTTGCACCTTTGGGGTGCAATCACCCCTGCAGTGCTGCTCAGTGACTGTCACTTTACCCCCTTGCCCACGTCACCGGTGACGTGGACATTTAGCAGAGCCTGAGTGCCACCCCGGAGGAGCCAACCAACAGCATCCCCTCCTGCTTTGTCAGCTCTCAGCACTGCCAGTGACACCATCAGGGGAGGCTGCTGCACGGAATTTCAACTCTATGGAAACACAACACAGCCTCAGGACTTCGACCTTTTCCCATACATTGCTGCAGTTGCTGCAGGGAACTCATTGTGTAACTTGGAGGAAGTTACCTCAATGCCACAGAAACATATTCCTAAGCAATATGGAAAGGCTCTAATTTTAAAGCAGTTAATCCCACCCTTCTGTGTTGGAAAAATACCTGTAAATCAAAACTAATTTGGAGTCAGAATGGTACAATAGAGAAAATGCAAGGAAGTATTCGTTTAACCACACAGATTAGGGTGAACTTTGAACAAGGGTTGCCAGTATTGATAGGTGATCTTGCATTTGTCAGCTTTTCATCCAAATTCCATAAAATAGCACTGACTAGAAAACAGGTTAAGTAAAAATTGGACTGACTACAAAAGAGGTCAAAAATTAATCCCCCAAATGAAAAGTAAGAATGCTTAGAGAGGGAAGAAATATATTCTGAGGCAGAGAGAAGAAAGGCTGGAATGAGGCTTCCAGGCACCAAACAACCTTTTCCATTGAGGTTATTATGCCAATCAATCTCTTCCTCTGTCTGTCTATTTCTACATCATACAAAATTATATAAATTAAATACTCTGTGTTTCACCCATTTCCATACCTGTTTTTTGTTTAGTGACTAACTTGGCTTACAGATCAGTCTAAGACTTGACAGTTAATAATCCCATTTAGATAATCTGCCTCTAGATTCTTCTTCTTTGAACTGCCTCTAAAAAATAAACAGCTATTAAAATAGCTTCTTTTAAAATCAATCCTAGCACAATGAGAATAAAAATAGCATCTCACATTTTCCATAGTCAATAATCTGCCCCTCAAGTCAGAGGAAGCTGCTAATGTTTGGCTTAGCCTACTCCTGAGAAGTCGCATTTTTAATGGACAGATCATACAGCAATTCCCTTTAAAGTGCTGCTCTGTGTGGACTTGATCAGCAGCTCACAACAGGTTTTGATTTGCAGTGCAGTCATGGTGCTCACCTGCTTAATGTGGTTCAAAGCAATGACCTCTGGTATCCCTCACATGCAGGCAGAAATGCAGGAAAAATCACTATTTAAAGATTCCTTTCAGTGCTCTTCCTTGGCCTTAGATCAATCCCACTATGGAAGGGCAATTTGAATTGCAGCTTCCCACTTTCAGCCTTTCATTTCTCCAGCTGAACTTTCACTCCTCATCAAGCCATGCTCCTTCAAATGCCCAGCTGGAAATACCTGAGTAACCTTTTTGTTCTGGGCAGATGAATGGGTTTGTGTTCCAAAACCAGAATTACAGTTTATTTCATCTGCCTACTTCCATAAAATACATTAAAAGCTGCTTTCAATCACAAACAGAGGTTTCAGTGAACCTCTGCACCAAGAACTATCCCAGGCTGTACCCTGTAACAAATATTGATACTTTGGGTGCAATATTTCCTGACAACATAGAGGACACAGAATTCTATAGTATAGCAAGCAAATCAAGGTCAGAATCTTAAACAGATGCTAAGATTCCCCAAGAGGTTCCACATCATCATTGCTAATATTTTGGTGATGACTGATGTGACAAATTTGTCAAATCTTATAACCAGGATAAATCTCTAAGAAAATTGTAGATAGGCTATCAAACACTGGAGGCAAAGACAAAGGTTTGCCTTTTTTATTAGGCTGCTAATCACAGCTCTCATTGCCTGTACCCTTCAGATCTAACCTCTTCCAGGAACAGTTCTAAAAGACAGGGTACCCTCACAGGCTAATATCCTCCCTGTATTGATCTGAGAAGCACTTAGGAGTGCAGGTGGCACACACTCAGGAGCTGCTTTTCTGAGCTGAGAGTTTCTACTCTAATAGTTCAAAACAAATTACATCTTTTATTCTAGACAAGAGCCCTTAAGACATCACAAAATACATATGGGGGCTCTCTCTATCCGAACTTCTACATGAGAAAGCTGGTGTTTAGTGCTTTCCCCTCATTGTAAGATTGCAAACATCCACTGAAATCCCCCCTGCGCTGCTCAGGGATGGCACCAGCACCCTCTGCTGTCACACAGAGCCAAGTCGCAGGCACAGGGAATTCAGAGACAGCTTGCTGCATCCTCCACTACAGATTCCGAGACACAAAACCTCACAGTGACATTCTGCAATGAACTCTGCACTTCAACACAGCTTATTTTCAAAGACAGTGACTGTGTCTTGAAAAAATCACCCAAAATGAGCTCATTATATTAGTTATTTTTACTCACTGAACGCCTAAAAACTGCACTAGAACAAGAAATCAAAACCATGCTAATAGACTTACCAACTTCTGCAAATGCAACAATAAATCACTGATCTTTCAACATTTATCTAATATTCCCATTTTCTAACCTCCTGTGATTACATGAGACTCAGTTTTGATGCCTTCTCTGCATGCTTTTTGTTCTCTTAGCTGCAGAGAAACTTAAAAATATTAAACTGCAGAAATGCAGAATGCAAGTGAATTTCAAATATACATCACATGATTTTCTAGTGTTTTCCTTCTTTGTTAAAGCACTCCAAAAATCTCCTAGAGCAGCTTCTTTGAACACACACAAACAAGTATTTTCAAGGCTTCCTATGACCACAAGTGCCTGCCCTCAAACCAATCCTTCACAGAGGAGCAGTAACTCCAGAGCAACGGGAGAGCCATCAGCTCTCTCATCATGTTATAAACTTAGATTTAGAAAATTTTTTTAGTCTGAACAGCTGTGTTGATCAGTCTTAAGTCACACAAAATGACCCCAAAACAAAATCTATGCAGTTTACCATGTACAGAGTCAATATTGGCCAAAGACCTCTTTTTATTTCTTCCTGAATGAATGAGGGCCATCCATCCCTCTTCCCAGAAATGATATCATCATCACTGGCAACAGCATTTAATAGTAAACCAAATAGGGGGATGGAATACAAAAGGGGTTCCTTCAAGGATTACAAAAACATATATACATACCAAACATAAAAGACAGGAACAATATTAAGATCAAAAGGAAACACAGGGAAAGAGAGATTATAGAATCCATTGCAGTGCTTTGGATGTTAACAGAAGGAGAAGAGAGTTCCCTAAATATACAAAGGCCTGTGTTTTACACAGGGTCAGTAAGCTTGTGGTGGGATGACAACTGTACAAAACTCCAGGAATCACAGCTGAGTAAATTCTTTTACAGTACACTCAAAAGTTTCAGAGCAATACAAAAGTTTCAGTTCTTTGTAAGGAAATATTTGCTTCCTAAAGCAGAGAGAAAGAAGTTACAAAATAGGCATCAGTTACCAAGCCACTCCTTGTTTCCTTATCAAGTGAAACTCCTATTCTTTCTGGTGTTAGTGCAGAATAAATAGTATCTATGGATTCTGAGCCTTCATGGGCAAGTAAGTTTTCACCTTTTTAAAAAAAGAAATCACAGTCTAGCTCCTAGTTAATACTGTTTTCAAATTGCAAAAACTACATATTAAATTCAGGCCAAAAGTGGAAGATTAAAGTCTTGCTTGAGCTGATCTGAAACCAATTTTCTTTGGTTTGCAGTTAATCCTATCAATAGATAATATTTTCCTTTAAAAATTCTGACCAACTTTCCAGCTAAAAACAGTCAATAGCTTTCAAAGTTTGCACTGACTGTAAACAAAAACTACATAAACGTGCAATTCTGCAAGAACTGGAAGCACCAGTAAGCGCCACTGTCTCTTAAGCCACCAACATCATTTTACAAAGCTTATTTTTCAAATGTCTGCATCCTTCAAAGTCAATAGCAAAACTTTTTGTGAGTTTGAGTGACTGCAAGGCCAGGTCCTGAGAGAATAATCCTGCTCCAGCTGCACATTATCAGATGGAGGTTGAGTTATTGGTTAAAGGCTGATGAGACAAGAAGGAAAGCAGATGCCCCTTTTCTAACTAACATCACATACAATTGACTAAATATACATCCTTATGAACATGGAGGGTGGCATTTCTTGAAAAGAAGATGCCACTTTCTAAGGAGCAAGTTCTTGCCCCCAACACACTCTTTAAGAGAGACAATTGGCCGAGGAACCTCACCAAAAATCACTATTTGCCATAATTAAAGAAAGGAAGGATTTTTTTTTTAGTAGAATGTTTAATTTAGCCAGATTTCTAAAGGTACAACTAAAAGCAGACACATGCTACAGTGTGGTGGTTTTCCAGTGCATGGCAGAGAATGGATGTGCAGCTCTGGGCTGTTCCAGGGGGTGTCTGTGAGCAAAGCACAGGACCAACAGCACTGAGACTTCAAATCACACAAAAGCCAGAACCAGTCCAACTCAGATGTGTTTAGATCTCACAGTTATCACAAAAGAGATCATTAACAATCTGAAGCAGAGTCAGGCTGCCCAGCATAGAGCTCCAGAGAAAGAAGTGTGATGACATCAGTGTCCATGACTCACAGTGCGTCAGTGCCCAGCACTGTGAATATTTTAAAGCATACCTTAATTTCTTAGCTCAAAGCCAAACCCTACAAAACACTGTACAGTCTTTTTAAAGGAACAAGTTTCTTTAAAAGAAACTTTAAAAACATATTGTGCTAGAGAAATGTTCCAAAAGCCTGAAGCATGTCTTTTCAGAACATCACCATCAGATGTGTAAGCATATAAAAGTGAATCAAATTTTCCTAGTGTCTGGTAGTAGGAAATGCTCAGCTTCCTAATACATCAGATTAAGCCCACAATGGCATTTCTTCATTATATCTTTATATACAACAGTCTGATCAAAAGTTTTAAGGCTTTTCTTTCTGAAAAGAAAAAAAAAATGGTCACAGTAAAGAAGGGATTAAGTGGAGTTAACACAGCTATTGGCAATTCAAAGAAGGATGGTCCTGCCATTTGCTACTGTACAATCTGGGGCATTTCACTCCATGCTTTGGCTTTCTTCTTGGCCAGGGACAGCCAGGGTGGTTCAGCAGGACTGCAGGGTGTCATTGGCAGGTTAGGGGAGTGCCTGGCTTCCTTTTCAACAGCAGGAACCACAGATGCTTCCTGAGAGATTGGTCCAACTTTACCTGCCCATGAGAAGAAACACATCACTCATCAGAAATCCTGAGAGTTAAAAAATCAATTTCTGCCAATAATATTTTCTTCTCTCAAAATAAACTATTTTACAGCCCAAAAAGCTTGTGACTCACCAATAAGGCAAAGGAATTATGAATTGGCTATTGCTGGCACTCGCTGGTCCAGCTACAGCAATGGTGAGGACCAGCTCTTGCAACAGGAAAATTGATACTAAACAGTGAGCAATGAGCCCATTAAAAAATCATCTCCTCAGTCCAAACAGCAAGTGTCTAAACCCAGATAAATGAAAGACATTTTTCAAAAATCTTCAAGCATGTGAAGACTATAGCCCCAGTTATTTGTCTAACTCAGATTCTTGCCTAATTAATCTCTTAATTTTTCAAACTCTTGATTTCTATAGAACTTCACAGCAAGGAGTTCCACAGGCTAATTATGCCCTGTAAGAGCAAGAAAATCTAGGAATAAGACTTCTGAGTATGCAGGAAAACAGAAACAAAATAGCTGCAGGATAAGAATTACCCCAGGCTTGCTGTGGAGTTAAAAGTTTATGTTTTCCAATACTGAGAAGACTTCTTAAAGATTTCTTTTAGTCTTCACTGCCAACACAAGTATTGCTCCAGCAACATTATTAAATACCAGGTAGGAATCAAACTGCTGCTTTATGTACTTCCACTTGTAAGCCATGGTGGTAGGATTTTGATGGTACTAGGTGTTCCTCTTGATGCAGCCTAACAGATGCCTGTCATACTCACAAAGGATGAAGGAACACAGATAATGCTTCTTTGATGGCTTTGAGTTCCTATCTAGAAAATCCTGCTCCATTCACCTTGTCTGAAATTTTTCAACATTAATGTCTAAGCCATGTTAAGTAAAAGAAGCTTCATCTTGCTTGCACTGAAATCAATGGAAAATATCCATCAGCTCCATTAGTCACACTCCATGAGCAGAGCTAAAGTAGTTCCCATTTTCACTCAGGAGGTCTCTGGTTTTTAAAAGTTCTGGCTGGTTGGTAGTTTTTGCAGGAGGTAAACTATACTTAATACTGGAAGTCCATTAAAGAGGCTACAGCTCTACATACACAAGAAATTTTCAGAAGTATCTAAGATGAGGTAGGAATTCAAGTGTTACTGGAATTTTGATTTTGAAAATAATCTCCCCATTTTGGGAGAGAACCTTCTTCGTAACAAACACAACAATCCAAATAAATAGCTCCTCTGGATATTAACTCTACATCCTTTCCACCACCAGCACTTTCAAAGTCATGGCTGGGCTAATGGGAAACAAATCAGAGAATTTGTAATTCTGCTGTAAGCAGCACAAAGACTGCAAGTTCTAGTAAACAAGTAGCAGAGAAATTTGTGAAGTTCTGAATTTTGACCAAAGGCTGCTAGGCTTCCAAGGTTAGGATGATGCAATATACAGAAATCCAGTCAGCCTTTTAAAGGAAGACCTCATCTGAGAGAAAATCAGCCTGTTTATGTTCCCTCACTTTGCACCTAAAACCATAAGAGAAGCAGAATCCTTTTTAGAAGGTGTGGTATTTTAATCACATACACACACACAAAATTAGCTGCAACCAACATCAGAGCTTCTGTGTTGGTGCAAACACCCTGAGCCAGTCACCCACTGTGGCAAGGGTTCTAATTTTGTAGAGCCTGCAGATTCAGACATGGTTAACAGCTCTAGCAATAACTACTGCAGGTAGTAGCACAGAGGTGCTGCCAAATATCTCTAGTACAACTCTGGGTGCTGCTGGGTTACACAGGGAAGGAAAGGGGCCCGGTGCACGGGCTCTTTCCAGACAGCACCTCTCACTGTGTCAGCTGCAGGAATCTGCAATGGAAAAGCCACAGGTCTGGCACAGGGGTGCATTTCTTACCTACTTAGGCAGTATCTGCAATCAGTAGCTCTCAGCTAGCACAATATGCTTTTAGAGCTGAAGGACTGGCTTCTCTGTGTCCAGCTGGAGAGTGCTGCTGAGGCTTGGCACCGCCCTGGGTAAGCAGGGAGGGAGAAGCTGCAGCCCAGCAGAAGCCTTGGAAGAGGTAATGTGAGTCACCAAGTGAGTCACACTCTTCCCCTGCATCTTTAATGTAGAGAAATAGAGCTAAGTGCTCAGGAGAGGGGCCCTCCAGCCTCTGTGTTCACCTGAGGGTGAAACTGACTCTACATAAATTATCCTTGACACATGTTTATCAAATTATTCTTGATACATGTTTATCAAATTGTTCTTGATACATGTTTATCTACCCAGCACATCCGGCCATGGAAACTGCACAGTCTCCATATGCAAGCCACGCTCTTCTGCACCTCACTGCTCTTATTGTTAGAAAGTATTTCCTAACATCTAAGCTAAACATCCTCTGGTGCATTTTAAGTTCATGCTGGCCATGAAAACCAGTCTTGTCCTCTGCAGAAAATTTAGTTGTCTTTTCTAGACTAAACAACCCCACTCCTATCAGCATTTCCTGGCTGACTGGAGATCTAGAGACCTGACCTTTTTTGCTGCTCTCTTCTGGACATTCTCCAAATTCAACTGCTATTCTTTAGTACTGATCTTGGGCAGTAATAAATCACCAGACTGTTTATATGCCATTTCACGAACTGGCAGTGGAGATAAGAGTTCCTCACTTGCTCTCTCTGCTGAGCAAACAAGCCATTATATTGACTTATACAAAAACATGGTCTGAATAGGCCTTATATAAAGTGTGCTGATTATAAAAATGGTGTCTCTCTTCTCCCATCCCTGCCACCCACACCACTCACTGGTGCAAACTGTAGCCCTACATAAAGAAAAAGAATACCTGCTGCTGCAGACACACCAGCCTTTGTTTGTGTTTTCTTGTCCTGAGAGCTGGAAGGCATTCTCTTCAGAGCGTTCTCACCAGCACTGATCCCTGGCTGCAGAGTGAGCAGAGAAGAAAAGAATGCAACTGACTGCCAGCCATGGGCACTCATAAAGCTCACCCTGGCAACCCTCAAACCTGCCTGTGGAAATGCAGCAAAGGCCAGGCAAGGATGGCTGGGAACATCCTGGAGGAGGGAGGGAGAAGGCAGTGAGGAAGTTAATGCAACTCAAAGCAGCTACATAAACATGTTCTGGGCAATACGAAAGCTCTGAAATGTTCAGGTTTGAGCAGTGCAAAGGAAGATATAGGAAAAGAACATACAGGAAAATCCAGCTGTGAAATGAATCCCTGTGACAGTGCAGTCCCAGGCATTTGCTCACTTGCATCACTTTTCTGTCTCAGGGTTTTAGAGGCCAGGCCTGCAAAGGTCTCTTTGGGTAGTGCTCACAACATATCTCCCATGAAGACCATACTGAACAGTTTGCAGAAGTACCCGGGTGACCTGGGGCAGGATTCACACCCATGCAGCATTACTTGGTACTCTACCTCCCCTTGATCCACTTTGGTCAAAGCTTTGTCTTCATCTTTACGTTCTTTGGCAAGAGGATGGTCCTGGAAACCCTTTTGTTTCAGCTTTGCCATGGAGACCCAAGCTGGTTCAGAGGAAGCATTTTCCAAATATGGAGAGACTTTTTCTACAAAAGAAGCATTTTTGAAGTAAAGAAGGGATTTAGGCCAAGTCAGTCTAAAGCTAGTGCTTCACATTTTATATCCTTCAGCATCTGTAACACCCTTTGAACATGGTGGAGATAAAATTACCTTCCCTGATGATTTTGTCCTTGGCAATAACTGGTTTTTCTGTTTATTCTCCAGTGTTTGACTCAGCTGTGCTTCTGTCTAAGTCAATGGCAGATGTCCCACTGAGATCACTGTGAACTGGATTTTGCCTTTGAAACAAAATCCTTCCATTGCAGATTAAATGACTACTACAGTAATGATTTTTTCATGTAGACAGTAAAATACAGGCTTCCTTGTCACTTTTTAAATATTTCAAATTAAATAGTTGTTTTTAAAAAATAATCTCACCTAATGCAACTCCTAGTTAAGGTTTGAGCAGCTGCAGTCTGAACTTTTAACTAAAACTACAGCAAGTTTTAAAAATCTGTGTTGAAACTCCAACTATATGTACAAATACCTCATACCAGAAATGTTTCAGAGGCATTTCAGCTATTATTCTGTTGTTCTTCTTGCTGGAACACACCCTTCATTAAGATAAGCCAAGAATTCTCTTGACTGGCCAAATCATCAAGCCAATTAAATTATAGTGGTGATGAACTCAAGGCTGAATTTGGTTCTTAGCCAAGAGGATTTTTAAATTTATTTTTTTGTGCTGCTCTGCCAAGGCTCTTTACATGATCACTGTTTTCTACAATGTTTGGATACAAATACAGCATAAATACCTGAAGGTTTACAACCATTTTGCTTCTTTGCCACTTCTTCTGATCTTGCCTTGGCAGGATTTTTGTCTTCTAGGAGATCTGGTTTTTTAACAACTGATTTTTTGTTGACAGGAAGGCTTGGAGGAGGCTTCCCTGTGCCCATCAATTTCTGATCCTCCTTGACTGAAGCAGAAGAAGCAGCTGGAGCAGCTGGGGGAGCAGCTTTGGAGGCTCCACACGGCTTTTGTTCTGGTATTTTAGTAAAGATGATGTTCTTCTTAGTCTGACCCCAAATGGGCTCTCAAAGTTTTGTGTTTCATGGTCAGCCCACTCCATAAAAGAATTCAATTGCAGATCTCTGTCCTTACAATCTCGATCAAATCTCTCTGAGTTGGTTTTTGCTGGTTCCTGCAGAACTGCATCAAAACGTGAGGGCTCTTTTGTCATTCCTTCAAAGAACTCCGGTCTTATAGGGGATGTTGGAGAACTTCTAGAATAGGAATCTTCCTTTGAATTTGAGCCCCCTGAGAGAGATCTTTGCCATGCTGGTGCAATGGTAAATCTGACTGGTTTAGCAGAAGCAGTCTTCAGGGGAGTTTTTACATTTTCATCTGATGATTGACTGCCTTCTGCTGCTTTTCTGTGAGAAGCTGCAGTGCTTACCTGGTACTCCTTACTGTCAGCATCAGAAGATATATTACCCTTCAAGCCAGCCAAACTTGAAGAGGCAAGACATCCAATGGAAAGTTTTTCAGAAATGCATGATGTGTTGGCCTGTTGACTGCCTTGGTTACCCTTTGAAACAGGAACTATTTCTGCTTTTAAACATGCTTCCAATTTGCTGCAAGGTACCTCACAACCTGCTTCTGAGACAGATGCAGCAGGGTCTATTTTTTTTTCTACACTGTCCTTGGATAACTGCAATTCCATAATTTCACAAGTTTCTTTGTCATTTTTTGCTACTGAACTCTTTTCAGACCTCAAATCAGCCACTGTCTTGATGTCAGAACAAGACTCTGTGTCAGTTACTGCAGCTTGCGGGGTCCCCAGTGCAGCATCTGAGACAGCATGGCTGGAATGATTCCCAGCAGTACCAAAGCAGAGTTCTTCTTTGCCACTAAACAGTGGATCCCCCTTTTCCTGGGCTTTAATGTTTGGATCCACAGAATTTACTGAGGAACTCTGTGCAACATCTGGCAACATATCCATGCCAGATGTTTCCACACCACTGCTAAACAAGTCAGCTGTGGGTATGTCTGGAGACACAGCAGCTTCTCCTTCAAGTTGTTGCAGTTGTGGAAGGGCAGGCAGTTCAGCACTGGTACTTTGAGGATGTGTTTTTGATTCGTTAGCAGACCCATCTGCAGAGCACATCACTCCTGCACTCTGGTGTCCTTGCAGCTTCGCTGGAGAAGGCTCAGGCCTCAGGAGGAGTGTGGCTCCTTTGTAGGGATGGCCCACACCAGGAAGGTTCCCATCTTCCTGCAGCAAAGCACAGGGGTCTTCTACCACAGGTGTGGGATCACAGGAGTCAGGGGCAGCATCAGTGGGGGATTTTACACCTGGTGTCTCCTTAAAACCATCTCCCTTTGCACAGGGTCCCACCTGGGCTGGTAATCCTGTATTAAACAGAGGAAAAGAATGTGCACTTAAAGGTGACAGTTCAGACACCATCTGTATGCATTCCAGATAGTGCAGTTCTTTAACAGGAATGCCCCATGTCTGGGCACTGCTGACTGATCAATGAGCTTGTTCAGAGCCTGTTTAGAAATGGGCTGTCCAAGTGAGGGATTAATAAAGTTTCATTTGAACATATCTAATCCAGGGAGTGACTGAAGGGTGCTGTCTGTTTCAGGTGCACACATTAGTTGCTGTTTAGCTGTTTCCTGTGCATACCCTTAGCTGTAAGACTACTAGCCAGGTTTCTATAGACATTTCTGCATGTGTGTGCCTAGATAAGCCATCTACAATGACTGGGAGAATTCATTCTGGGTGAGTGGCAAAGGAAGATCCAGTAAACAGAAGCCAATCAAAGTCACCTGACACACACAACATAAGATGCTGTGATTAAGGTTTTTCTGAGGGTCAAGGAACTCAGTTTCACACATTGAGGTCCAGCCAGCTGTGCAGGACAGGTGCTTCTGAACATGATGCTTTCAGCTCATGTTTTTTTAAGTGCTGCCCTCAAAGTTCACAACTTCAGCATCACTTTGTTGAGTGGACTTGACTTTTTCCATCACAACAATTCAGCAGCCAAGATTGGTTTTATGTTCTAGAACCAAAAGATGCTTCGTTTGGAAGGACTAACAATTCAAACAGGTCCTGTCAGTGTTATGCAGAAGAGTTCAAGCACCCAAAGCAGCAATACCAGTGTCTTCATTACCTTCCCCATCACTTTTATGTTTGTCACTCTCAAGTAATTCTGTTGAATTTCCCTTCCTTTCTGGAGTTGCAGGAAGACAAGTTTCATTTTCCAGCTGTTCTACCTAAGGGAGTGAAGATGCTTTAATTAAAGAATCATGCACAAAAATTGCAGTTTATACACATGCATTTCTATGAATACTCAAATCATAGAAACAAAACCTCCCTCCTGTAATTTACCAACACTGTGGGTAATGTTCTATTCCAGTTAAGAACTAGATTTGTAAAAATAGACTTAGGCCTCTATAAAAGTGACATTTAGCTTTTCAAACACCAGAAGTGTTTTTACAAATTAAGCTTAACCCACAATTTTTGGCTAAATAACGAAAATCAAAAATGGTGGTTTTTTTCAGTTTCTATAATATTTAAATTTTCAGGGTCTTTTTGGTTGGTTGGTTGGTTGGTTGGTTGGTTGGTTGGTTGGTTGGTTGGTTGGTTGGTTGGTGCAAAAGAGGTGTTTTCCCTTCTTCCAATGGAAGAAGTAAAGGAACGTGGATAGGAAAGAAAAAAGAAATTAAAATATTTAAAATAATAATTAAAAACTCACACTTATTTCCTTCTGCCCAGTGATTCTTTTGCAGAAAACACTCACCTGGAGGGGCAGCTGGTGCCTGTTGGTGAAGCCCCTCTGTCTGCGAGGGTTGATGGCAATCCTGTGCCTGGCTGCTGAGGTGTCCAGGCAGCCCAGGGGACTGGCAGGGATGGTGAAATCCACAGGAAGGAAGCTGCTGCCTCCTGACATGGGGGGCCCCTGGGTGCCAGAGGATAAAGGACTGATGGGCCTGGATGGAAGCTCCAGAAGGTATCTGTAAAACAGAAATGCAATGCTGTTGCCACATTTCTCTTCACAGAGAAAAGCAAGGCACAATTCTTCCCAAGGGTTTCTGAGATTCACGTTCTCTGAACCCCAAAGAAAGAAAAGACAATTCTTATCACTTGCTGTGCCTGTGTTTGTGCCAAAGCAGAATGCAACATGGAGATTGTGTAAACAAAGTGAGGGTGTTTTGTTTCCTTGGCCTGTCAGGGCCAGGTGTGTGTGTGTGTGTGTTGGGACTGTCACTGACAGCCACGAGATTCTGGGCAGTGTGAGCAGTTGTGTGCAGGGTTGAGTGCTTGGCAGATTCAGTTTTAGATGTATAGAATTATATAGTATAATAAAGTAATTAATTAGCCTTCTGACATCTTTGGAGTCCTCCTCATCCTTCTCTCCCTTTCATCAGAGTCACCTTTGATTTGCAATACAATGCTCTATATATTTTGCTTTACTTCCCCACATCTCTGGAACATTTCCCTTGTTAGGTCATTCCATTTCAGAAGCTTGAAATGGCTCTAGTTTCGGGCACAAATCCTCATTTTAAAATGCATGCCTTAAGTCATCCGTGCAGGGAGATTGCTGGGTTCTGTGTGTTCAGCTGAACACACAAGGAGAGCCCAGAAGGAGAAATCGCTGTCTCTGCCAGGGAGAGCCTCGGCCTGTCCCCGGCAAATCCCTTTGCAGTCTGTGCACACGCCAGCAGGAGCCACTGCTGCCGTTCGTACAGCTGCCTCTTCATCCCAGTAACGGGACCCACCGCACAAATACATTATTTAAAAGCCACAGAAATAGCACGGATGCCTGCTCCTCATTATCTCTAAGAAAGCTGCCATAGCCACTTTTCTCTTTCAATGTCAACTTTCAGGAAAATCAAATGCTTTTCAGAATATTAGAACCATCTTCCAGACAGTGAATGCTGCTCTGGGGAACTGAACAGCAGTAAGCTTAGATTGTGCAATCAAAATAAAGGGTTTACAGAAATGTTTGTACAAAAGCCCCATAAACGTGACGTTTGAGCGGTTTTGCTACTGTTTTGAAAGACCAAACTTTCTGGAACACTTGCAAAATTCCAAAGAAGCTTCATTCATAAAGCTGGGTGCCACTCAGCCGTTGCACTGTGCCTGGCATTTGCAGCTTAGTTTTGTTAAAGATTAGGATATAACACAGCTTCAAACACCTGTGATGATGGAGTTTTAAAGATCATGAAAACATCTTCACATCTCATCTACAAAAATTGTCAAGGTACATCAAAAAATATGACCTCTGCAAATTTTTCCAATCTGGTCAAGGACTGTGTTGTTCTGAGAGCAGAACCTGCTGCTTCTCATGGTCATTTATCATCCAAAGAAAATTGGAAATTAAAACCCACCCTTTCCTGTGGAATACCTACCATCAGGAAAGGCTGGTCCTGCAATCATTTCCCATGATAAGAGAGATGGAGGGCATTGCTCACAAGCCACTGCTGATGGGAAGGTGTGATTGTCTGGTATGTGGGCCCTGGGACATGGGAGCAGAATATTGAAGTGCTTTACCTGGTCCAAAGTTTTGTGTAACTTTATAGATTCATATGTCAGAGAGCTGCCTCTGTGCTCTTCACACAACCCACTTACCAATAGATTTCTGCCTGTCTTTATTTCTTATTGAAAGCCCTGAAAGGTACATTTAAAATATAATTTCCCTCACTCTGGACTCTTAAAGAATTGTTTCCTAGGACGCACTGTACCCAGAATAAATTTTAAAACATAAAATTACTGTACTGGCTCCATACAGACTCCACATATGCCATCTCAGGGAAGTTTATGAGCAGGAAAAGGAGCAATTTACCTGTTCATCTTCACTGTCTGTCCCTCCTAAACTCAAAGAGCTATGACGCTGAACAGGGTTGGAGGACTGTGGGATAAAAGGAGGAAGAGGGTAAGTCAGGGGAAATATCACACTGAATTATCTTGAGCTGGATATCCAGTGCTAATTGTGAGAAAACACAAGAGGAAAAACAAAGGAAAGGCCACTGGGTCCCTGCCTTACACAGTGGGTTTAATTTCTCCGTTGGCACCAAACATAAAGCAGGGGAGATTTCCTGCACTGAGATACCCCAGGAAGGCTGACCACAGGAGGCAGTACATTTTATAAAGTTATTTTGGGTTATTGTTTTAAAATCATCAGATTTACAAATTCTCACAAGTTCACTGAAGTCTGAAATCACATATTTGCTAATGATAAAAGTCAGAATCCTGGTCTACATAAAAGCATGGAAAATTGCACCCAGAAAAGGTATTTGTGGAGTCAATTTCTAGGTATAGCTCAGAGTGAAAAGTCCACAATCCATCTAGGTGATTTCTTCTGGTCCTAACTGATCTGTACCATCATGTATAAACAAACAAAATGGTCTTCCCCTTCTCTAGGCAGATTTTCTCTTTTCTGTATGGATGGTCAATTGTACCTTGTTTGGCGAATCTGTCAGAACTTCATGAAGGGTTGAAATTTCAGGAGGGCTTCTAGGTAAACCATCATCTTCAGAAACAGCACCTGCATCTTCCAGTTTTTTCCCAGTTATAACAAGAGGAGGTGATCCAAGTTTGACATTCTGCTGCAACTGTAACTGTGGTTGAAATACAGAATATAAACTTTCAATGGTACAATTTAAAGATGTTCTGGACATTGCAACCCAGATGCTCCTATTAGATATGCAGAATCTTTTAGCTAACAGAAAAACCTGAAGTAACAGACCATTTATAGAAAAGAGCCATTAATAAAATTTTATCCAGCTACATTCATCAAGGACCCATCATTAAAACTGGTGTTGGTATAAAATTAAAAGTAAAATCAGTTTCATTCAGAAATTTAACAAAAGGAGACAGGAATTTCACCATTCCAGAAAATTTACTACAGTTTAACCCCATTTAAATTAAAAACTTTCAAAATTCCAGATTTAATTCTTTAGTCACATAAATTTAGGTATTTAGCCACACAAAGTATTGCCAGTCAGCATTCCCAATCCCAGGTTTATGTAGTCGCCTTTCCCTCACAAAGCCCTTCCAAATCTGAGAGCTTGTTACAACCCTCTCCCACACAAGTAGCTGAGTCACAATTTTTATACAATACCAAATTAATTTCATTTCTGGTCCACCCTAATGCATGGCTTGTTAATTTCCCCCACCATCACATCCTGATCATGTCTGCAGCACGAATGGCAACAGCAGCCAGGAACAACTTTGTTTGTAAAGGAGAGTGGGGATTCTTTTCCAGGATTCACAAAAGAATGCTCTGGCTGGCCCTGACCCTAGAAAAATACAACAAAGTCTGCAAACTCAGGAGCAGCCAGATGTTCCCTCAAACTAAAAATGTTCAGATCTCAGGAAACACCATTACTAAAATTCTTGGCTTAAGTCTGTCAGCTGTGACAAAGCTGGAATAGAAACAAGGTCTGAACGCAAACTTTGTCCTTCAACTGAAAACATCTCAATAGAATATTCCCAAGATAAACATGCAGACTTAATTTTTCTGTTTCTTTGCTTATTAAACCACATTGGGTAATTTTAAGCCTAGTTTTGTGTTTTCCTGCAATCTATGCAGTCATTTACACCTCTGTAAAATAGACCTAAGAAGCTGGAATTCTTATTCAGCAAGATTAATTTATAATTCCTATAGATCTAGCCGCCACACAGGGTAGCACAATGTCCAGAACACCAGTCCCCCAGTTCAAACAGCTTCCTTTTGCAATTTATAGGCAATATATTGCAATACTGTGATATATGGGCAACACAAGGCATAAAATATAAGTGTGCACTTAATGGGAAGGAAAAGACAGAAAGCCAATTTTGCTTTGGTCTCTTTTCACAACTTCCTGTCTTAGCTTTATTAAATTTATTACATGCAGACAGCAAAGTGGTGTGGGGGAAACTGAATTTGCATTCTACTGGTAGAAGTGAATTTACATTGCTAAGAAAGTAACTGCTTTTATTAGTGCTTGGCTTTTATTCTGACAAGAGTCAAGCTCACAGAAAAAGCCTGTCTGTCAGAGCTACAAAAATAGTGCTGGCAGTATTGCATTACTGTGCAGCATGATGGATGGGGAGAGGGCACAGTGGACTGCAAACAGCATGGAAAGAGCTTTCCCCCCCTAACAGTGTTCTGTAATATATAAATATGTTTTCTTCTGCTACTCCTTTGGTTATACAAAAAATAACTTTGCCTGTTTTGCAGCCTTAGAGAGGAACAAGTCCCTCTGTGCATCTTCTATTACTTAACATGTGACTCAATTGTCTTTTGCAACATGAAGCTCACACTGAGCAAAGGAGGAATTTCAATGACCTTTGGCTCCTTTATCAACCATTTGTATTCAGTCTCTGGAAAAACCTTAAACTTTTATCTGAGTGTTCCAAGCTGGGCAGTTAGTGAAATGCAATTAATATAATCAACAGTTCATAAGGGAGCTGTCAAGGAGGGTTGAGTATTGCCTTGGAAGAAGGAAATGACCCAGCAGAATACAGTATCTTTTGCTGGCAGAGATCAAGAGAAAAAATACATAAATAAAGCTGTCAGAGCATCCTGACATATCCATCATCCCACACACTTACACAGCCACTGGCACTACCATGAATAGTGAAAACATCTGAGCCAGAACTGCCAAAAAGAGTAGCACAAATAATATTTAAAGAAAAACGGTGTAAGGGACACACTACAGTATAAATAAATGGCCTTAACCCAAAAGCAGTAGCTGTGAAGTAAAGAACATAAATCCCATTGGAAGAGGACACACTTAATAAAGAAATTTTCCAAGAGTTCATGAACTGGATTCACATCACACACTATGAGACCTGGGCAAGGCTGAAAGCACCAGGACTGCTCAAAAATTCAGCTTCCAAGAGGCAGAGTAGATCCAAAAGTAGCAAATTTGGCTTTAGACACTTCAGTCAGCAAAATCCTAAGGCACACAGCAAAAGGAATCAAGCAACAGACTTTCCTGGGAGACAGCTGACAAAAAGCAGCACTACTGATGAGGGGATGATGTCCTCACCTGCAAAGTTCTCACTCTTCCAGGTCTGTTTTCCTGAGACAAGACATCACCTGTCACATTTCCTGGTGCAGACTCCAAAATGAAGACACTGTCATGGGACAAGGCTTTGTTCCCCATGCTACCCTTGGGCCTGGAATGGAAGGAAGATGAGTGGTCATGCACTGGGTACATCCCCGCACCACCAGGGCAGAGGGATGAAAAAGAGGCCAGAGTGGGATGCATCATGCTTCACTTCAGATTTGTGCATGTTTAGGACAGTCACTGTTTGCTTCTTTTATACTCAGAAGGGAGGAGGAACAGATTTGATGAAATGCAGATGTCCCTTTGCAATGCACCAGCATTGAACACACAGCTCAGTCTGCTGACTAGAGAGGGAGTCCAGTGTGATTAGGTCCCATGTGAGGAGTGAGGTGGATGCAAACCACCCTAAGAAAGGTCTACAGAGCAGAAAGGACAGCAGGACCCCCCTGTCCTCCTTTGGTGGCAGTGTGGCTAACACGAGACATTCAGGATACAGCTTTTGCAGCCTGGTGTGTGTCATACCTGCCAAAGATGGTGGATTGGTTTTCTCCCTTCTTGTAAATGTGGGCAGAAAATTTAACTTAGATATATTAACAAACTTGACTCGAATCCTCTCATGTCCAGCAATAAAACCAGTTGCATTCACCCATATCCTAAATATGATCAGATCCCAAGTGTATTAAAAAATGTAAATGGGACAATGTCAATGGCTACAGTTACAGACCCATCAAAGGCCAGGTTAAAGTGTAGGGTAAGACATTCCTGCTCTGTTTCTGTGCTCATTGGGTGCCCAGCCCAGTGAAGCAATGATGAGTTCCCACAGCAGCTGTTAACTGAGTTGTAATTAACTGAGATTGATTGGGCTTGGGCTATTAAGTTATGCAGAGCAAATTTTGCACTTAAGTGGCACAACAAGGAAGGCTCCAAATCATTTATTAACCAAGTTCCACCAGCATAGGCAGGTACTGTTTGTACATTACTTTGTCCAAAAGACAACAAGGATAGCCTCTACCAGGATTTCATCCCAGTCTTGAACTGGAAAGCATCATAGAATATTTTCTCATTGTTGGCCATGAGACTATTAACAAATGCAAATTACAAGGATTCCTTGGCTCAGATCTGCACAGGCAATGCTTTGCCTCTGAAAGTTTGACTCTGGGGAACAGAGGATGATTAGGAACACAACTCTGACATGAGAAACTCAGCATGTCAAAGCTCTTCTGCAAGGCAGTCAAATAGAAGAAATCTCTGCTGTTTGCCTAACCATAGATTCTCTCTTTATTTAGAAGTTGAGAAAGACTGTGAATATTCACTAAGTAAATGCACAACATTAAAAAACCCCAAACAAATTACTCTTTTTCCTCCTGCATCCCCCTTCTTCACATCTCCAGAGACACCTCTCCTGGCTGCTGGACTAACCCTTCTGCCTCCCCAAAGGTGTAGTCAGTCAGTCTGCAGTTGTACACAGCCTCACAGCAGGGCAAAATAAATTTGCTCTAAGTTTATGTTGTGTTGAAGGCAATCAGAGCTGTTTCTCTCACAGCACAGGTCAGAGTTTGTGCTTCCTCCCATTACACATCATGGTTAATGTCTGTGTAAGTCTACAGGACAGCAGCTCTACACACAAGCAAGGCACTTGCCTTATTTCATCATTAATGAAGCCATCCCATCCTCTTGTGTCTAATTTTATAGTCCTTTTCAGCATGAGAGGTACTCCATATGGGCAAGACATAATTTTACTGCATTAAGAAAACCAGTCATACAGCTTTTATTTACTGCAATGTATGTTCGCTATTAGCTGGCATATTTTATTTATTGCAAGGAATGCATGTGCATTAGGATCTATTTGCCTTTCCATCTGGGGAATTCTTTACCCATAAGGGCTGAGGTCTCCTTGTTCTTGAGACTGCCAGTACAAGATCTCTGTCTTTTTCTCTCTCTCTCTGCATATGTATCAGATGTGTAGGCAAGAGAATTACTGTATTTTCTTCTGGCAGTCACCAGCATTAAAAAAAAAAAGCATAGGATTAAATATAGAATTAACTGCAGCTTTAGTACAGATCAGTCTCTTATGTGCAAATCTACATTCCTCTGTAATTCCAGGCTGTATATGTATATGTTTGTGTTTGTGTATATGTATATGTATATTTCTGCTGAAGCTAAAGATGCGCTAACTAAAGCCCAGATGTTTCAGCCATTGCCTGTCCACACTGATTTCCCTATGCAAATGCTCAATTCATTCCTGTGTATCAGCATTCAAGCTTCCCACCAAACCAGAGGAAAGGATGGGACTCTCTGGGCAGCAGTTGTGTAGTTTGATGGTCTAAAGATTACTAGTGAAGCAGTGTTGGCAGTGCAGGCTGACAGCTTGTATCACACTGACTGAGAAAAGGACATGGTTTTGTACTAGCACCATTCAGGGAGCTGAGAGATGCTACCAAGGACTGGCAAACATCACTTACGTGCACAGCCCTGCACAAAACCAGGGCCCTTCAGTTGTTATCTGTGCCTAAAGAGCTAGGTAAGAAAGTTAAAGAAGCAATCGCACACTGATAATATACCAGAAATACTTTTCCCTTTGCTGCAGCCACGACAGAGGGCATCACTGATGCTGAAAAACACCCACACAGCTTCACAGTCTTCTCTGTGCTAGCAGTACTCAGTCACCATGCTCTTCTTGTAAAGGTGCTGCTGATCAAACCCTCCCAGACAGATTTCAAACACTAAAAACAATCAAAGCAATCTGTGCTATCTGCACTCTCGGGCTAAGAGGTTGGATCACCCTGCCCCGCTGCCCTCCCCCTCCTTTCCAGGCTGACTCCTCGAGCTCTAGCAAAGAAAGAGGAAATTCCTGGAATTCCTTCATCAGCATTATGGCGTGTTTTGCACAAATTTGGATAGAGGCTGCTCCTAAGGGGCCAACTCATGCTTTCATCCTACTGCTGTGAGAGGTCCACTTTTATTTATTTTCCTTCCCTGGCAGCTTACCCAGCCTCCCCCGGTGAATGAAGTGCAGCAGTGTTGAGCACAGCGATGCTGACATCGCTGCTGGACTGGCAAGGTTTTAAATTACTCTCTCCCCTGGGAGGTGGAGGTTCTTTCCTTTTCTTCTTGGCAAAGAAGTTCTTAAAAGTCTGAAATTTGGATTTTTTCTTTCCTGCAACACGAGAAAAAAAAGAAAATTTATGAAAGTTGGTGGTATTGCTTAACTTGGGTAATGTTATCTCTTAAATCCTGGAGGAAGCCTCAAAGCCAGAGCAGCCCATTCATTTTCAGTCAGCTCCTTCGTAAATAATTCAGTGCTGCAGTCCAGTGAAAGGTGAAGCTGCAATTCTTACATTTGGTTCCTACAGAGCAACACTGGCATTAATCTGACAATAGTGGTGCCTACCTAGGTTCCAGTCTATGCAAAAATATACTTTATATAGAGAATGTATCTATCTACAACTGAACAGCGATCATGCCTGGTGTATTTTCAATAAAAATTGCAGTCAATGTCTTTAAGTATTAATCTTAATTTGGTTTAGTTCTGCTTACTCTTATTCAGTACTCTAAGGACACAGCACCTGAAGGACATTCAACATTGGCAAAAAGATTGAAACTGGAAAAAGAATTTATAAACTCCAAAAACAAAATATCTGTTTCCACATTAAGCAGCTGTCCCAAAATAAAATCAACAACTCCTCCAGGGACAAAGAAGCAAACTTAAATTAAGACATTGTCTTGCAGGACATGAGAGCCCCAAACAGAGCAGCCCTAAGAACACAATTGGAAAGCTGTTAATTTGGTTTCAGATTTTTCCAAATGAAAATACAAAAAAAAAAAAAAAACCCCACCATGAAACATCACTGATCTTTTATTATTAAGATCCAAGATAATTCAACATTCTTATGTATATTTTCTTTCAGCACACAAGTCCTGCATTTTGTCCCTGACCCTTACACTGAGGGGTCACTTTGAGTGCTTTGGGCCAAGCTGTTGTACTGAGACCCCTGTGATTGACTTACTCAGAGCAACAACATCATTGCATATCTGAGCCAGCTTCATTGTTCAAATAATACTTTACAGCAGTTGGCATAACACATGCCCACAGCTGGAGGATTCCTTCATAAGCAGGGCATTATTTCAAGACAATTATTTTCTCTCCCAGCAATGATTTAGTTGGTGATGCTCTGTCTCAACGTGTGCCCTGTACGTGCAGGGATCTCTGCCAATGGGCCTTATCTGGGCTGAAAGTGCCACCACACAGCTGCAGCAGACAGTGGCCACTTTGAGAAACAAACAATGATACTGAGATCTACTCCCCCTGTCTCCTCCCTGCTCCTCAGCCCAGTGCCAGCACCACGTGTCAGGACACACGAGGACATTGCCACAGTGTCCCCATGCCTGGTGACACAGCCACCCCTGTGCAGAGCCACTAGAGACCTGCAGCTGCTGTGCAAGTGACCTGGGCTGCTCCAGAGACCAAAATATCTTTCAAACCATGGAAAGTGAGCTCTCACTGCAGTCCCACAATAACAATGGGATGTGGCTGCTCTTGGGGAGGGTTTATCAGTGGAAGGCCTTGTTATCTTCCACTGCTGCTTATCAGGCAATAAATGAATGAGACAGCCACAGAAAGAAAACACACAAGTTGTAGTGCTGTGGCCCAGAGCTGATCCCAAGGGTTTGGGGTTTGTTAGGACTCCCAGAGGGCTCAATGAGCTTCATGCTGCAGCTGGAGCAAGAACTGGCAGGAGAGGACAGGTCACACAGCAGGACACAGAGCCTCTCCAGTAAAACAAGCATTGTGAGTGTGCCTCAGAGCCTTTGGAAACACATCCTGACCATTCCTGTCTTTCCTATCCACAACTAGACAATGTGTGTGGTATTCTTCCAGGAAACTTGTTAAAGCTGACCTGGTTTATCTTACATATGCAAAACAAAAGTTTACCGAGTTTAATGAAAGCAGTTCCCCAAAATTATCAATTCTGCAATGTCTGCTGATGTAGTCAATGACACAAAGAAGGGAATGGCAAACTTTGAGGCAGGCAAAGAGCTCTGCAACTCAAAAGCTCAAAATGCTCTCATCTAAATGAGCAACAAGGACACGTACACTGGTCATGTACACTGGTGAACTGTCAGCTGTAGAGACAGAAAGCAAGCTGGATTCTAGTGCAGGCATTATTGATGAGCTTAATTAGATGTGGGCATTTCCAGAGAACCAGAAGAGTGTTAAAAAAAACCAAACCAAACCAAACCAAACCAAAAAACCCACCACACAACAGCAAGTGATCCTAAGGATGTTTGAGAGAAACGGAGATAAGTCTTGCCACAAAAGCAAACATTGCCAAGGTATTACTCCAAATACTTGTCTAATCAGAAGTGGTGCTAACTGTAGAATGGAGGCTGCAGAAAAGATTTCCAAACACTGCCAGTGAGCAATCCCCAGCTGGCATGGGACAACACTTGTACCATTGTGCAACAGAGAGGATCTGATGCAGACACATCAGGCACTTCTGTGCCTCCTCTAGACTCTAATTTATTACTGGTGTGTGGGGTACATCCCCTCCAGCAATAACTCCTCTTCAACCATGCTCTGCTCAGCTGCAAACATTCAGCTGCCTCAGATGAATGAGAAAACAGCAAGTTTCCCTGAAGTTCCAGAGACTGGCACTTGCCATATTATAACGTAAAAAAAGATCAAATCACTGCTGGGCACTTAGTGCTGGGTGAAAACTGTGGGACTGTTCTGTGAGAGAGCACTCAGCAAAAAAGACATGGCTCAGAAATGCAATGCTCTTGTTTGCTCCCTGCTGGGAACAGCTGTGCTCTGGTTTTGCACACCACTAAAAGGATGCCACCTTTAAGCTCAAGGTGCCTACACCTCAGTGCACTGTGAAGCAGCCCAACATAACACTAAATTGGTAGAATGCTCAATGATACTTGAACTAATAAAATACAAGAGGACATTAATACTTAAAATGGAAAAAAAAAATCATTGCATAACAAAAATCCAAGTTCAAACAACCATGCCTATTCCTCTTTCATCCACTGGTGATTTTTGGAATCTTATGGTTGCCAATCTTCAGTTTTATGGCATTAAAAATAAAATACTAAATTTCTAGGTTACTGCCCTAAAAAGGAAAAGCCTTGCCAAAAAATTAGTTGCTTATGCTATATTTTAGCCAACTATAACAGAAAAGAAACAGGAATAAGCATTTTCCTTTCTCTGTAAAGTTTGTGAATTCTGTATTTTTTACTGTATGTGTATTGCCTATATCATTGTGTCTCCTGTGCACAGAGAAAATTAACTCAGGAGTTTCTGCTCTTTGAATAGTCTTTCCTTATAATAAGATAGAAAATAAAAGGTTGCTTCTTCCAGTGCAAAAATTGAAACTGCAAAAAGCATAGGGAACATCTGATTCGGGAGGTCAATGGTCATATTTAAATTAAACCATTCATTTGGGGATCTCCTATGGTCTCTGACTTCCTAGGGTGCAGTCAGGAAGTATTTTCCATCTTTTATTTCCCCCACATCCAAGGACTAGATAGTTTCAACAATAAAAACACCTGGAAAAAATCCCAACCCATAGATAAGATTCTCAGAAAGTGTCATGATTCTAGCTTCATGCAAATACCAGATATTGGCAGACAGGCAACAAAATCATGGAATTCAGTACCACCAACATTGGGTGCTGGCAGGTTTTGGTTCCTGCCCCAGAGAAGGAGCAGCCTGCGCTGGGAGCCTTGCACTACAGACAGCAAGGCAAACCTCAATAAATCAGTGTAACTGACTGGACTGTGAAGGTGGGGATTTCACCCTCCCAGAGCCTTTCCATCATGAGCTAATGGAGAGGGAGAGGTGAGGCAATCCTTCATTACCTTTGGAAGTAAACAGAAGATCTAAAATGGCTTTGTCCAGGTCCAGCCAAGTGTCTCCTGAACTCCTTAGCAACAGCACAGCAGCCTTTAACTATTTAAAGTGTTCATTTAGGGTCAGAAATACCCCTGGTGGATTTAGAGCCAACACTTCAGATCATGAGCCATGTCCTGCTTTTCCTGTCACCCAGGTCAGAATTTGATTCTCTTTTCTGAATCTTTTGGTGAACCTGAATACAAAATTTTCATGCATGGGCTCCACACAAGCTTACCAGATTGCTGGGATAGCACCAGACTGTGTGACAAACTAGATTATAAATCTAAGAAACCAGAGAGTGCTGAGCATCTATCATTACACTTTCTTCACCTCTATCCATCTGCCAAGCAGAGTGCTACTAACAGTCTCTTTGCCATTTGCTTATCTCTTCTAACAATATTTTGATAGTGGCAAATATATTTCTAAAGGATAAAGCAAGATGACCTTTAAAACACAAACATTTAAGATGATTGCAAAACATTAGCCAAAGAAAAGAGAGAAAAATCAAATGGTGTGACAGCCACTTCTCCAGAGATGCTTCAGACACGATGCTATTCCTCATATTCGAACTGGCAAAGGGGATATCCTTTAATGTAAACAAGTCTGGAATAAGTAAGATATTTTGCTTTCTTGCCTATTATTCCATCCCCTCACCCTGTTTGCATCAGACCATGCCACAGATTAAAAAGTAACAAATGGCTGCCTGTGGCCAGAGGCAGAGAAAGAGAGAGGCTGCTGGGGGTCTGATACAGCTCCCACAGAGAGAGGATTTTTAACAGGCTCAGCTCCCACCTCTGCAGGATCCATCAATGCAGGCACAACAATCAGCCCTTCAAGCTCTAACATCCTGCTTTTAAAATCCAGGCCAGAACCAAAAGGAATATCCTCCAACAGGATATGTCACTCCAGTATTGCACATTAAATAATCTTTTCCATAATACTGACAGCTGACAGAGACACACAGAATTTTCTTTACACTACAAAAGAAGCCCCCAGAAAACAACACTGCAAAACAGATCACTGCAGACCTGACTAATTGAAGAAAACAAATCTTCCAAGTCAGCTGTCCATTCAGAGAACAGCTGCTTACCTGTGCACTCTTCCACTGTGTCTCCAGGTAACTGAGTGACCTCTGTGGGCCTCGTGGCCATTATATAGTCACTGAAACAGAGATGAAAGCATCAGTTCAATTTTTGTCCATCTCCCCAGCAGAATATGGTCCCACCCAGCATGAAGAAAGAACACAGCTGAATCTTTTCTAAAACTACATGCCCGAATGGCTATCACAACCATGCCTTGCACATTTTGTGCACTTTGGCCACAGAACTTTTCATTTTTTCAGTGACACTTACTTCTCCAGCCACAACTAACAATCCAGTCTAATCATTGCCAGCACCTCTGTCTTGCTAAGAGACCAGAATCAGAGCTTGCTTTCAGGAAAGATGGCATTACACTTGCTCAGCAAACACTGTAATGCTTCCCAGTCTTAGAATAATGAACCTTTGCTAGGGAGTGACAGCTCCACACCACTGTAAAAAACAGAAGTAAGTGCTCAGCTGCCCAGGGTTCATGCATCACACTGTCCTCACAGCAGGCACCAGTCTGGTCTGTCATCATTATTAACACCAGTTAAGCATCAGCACTGAAACATCATTCCAGGCTATGCTACATTTGTGGAAACCAATAGATCAAATTTATTTTGGATGCAATGCAATCAGCTTTTAACCACAAGCTCTGAAACCTTATCGCCAGCAGGGCTATTGATCAACCAAATTAGCTGATGGCATCATCTTCCTCCCTGATGAAAACAGAAGTCCAGCCTAGTTTTAACATCATTCAGTGGTAACTGGCTCCACTTTGTATTTTCCAAAGGGGTGTCTGTCACAGACAAAGGAATGAAGCAGCACACCACAGGAGTTACAAATGTCAGGCAACAATGGAAATGTGACAGTTTAGCAGGGCAGCTCACGAACACTGTCCTTTGCTATGGAAGGTACCTCAGTGATACTTTTATATAAGTAGAGGATCCCATATGCTGTCAGGACTCAAAGAATCTTTACAACCAAATCCTGCTCTCTTTTCTGCATAGATCACATCTAACAATTTGCCACATTTAAGTGGTGTAACAGTACAGCCAAGTCAAGCATCTCAACAGCAAACAAGACTGTGATTCTGTACTAATTTGGCCAATCACTAAACTCTTCCAATTATTCTGTATCACCCACATACTCTAAAATCTGTCGTGCCCAAAAGCACTGGGACCTTTCTATGAGCCCACATCCCCAGACAGCCTTAAAAGATGGGGTGCACAGACTCAGAGGCAGAGCTGTGTGTCAGAGAAAAGAAAGGAGCAGCTCATGCAGGTAAATCAGGTGGGCTCCTGTGACAAAAGAGGCCATGGAGTAAAGCATTCCCTGCACTGCCCACACAGACACGGGAAATGTAAAGCTGCTGAGCTCTGGGGAGGAATTGGGGAGGTACAAAAGAGGAGCAAAGTGCAGTCAAACAGATCCCCTGGGAGCCCTGGGCACAGGAGAGCATCAGCACAATCTGGTTCCAAGTAATCTCACTTCAACTTGTTAAAAACCAATGAAAAAGTCATTGCAACAACCAGGACTGATTACACCTTTCCTAACTGAGATGCACAGAAGTTGGCCTTGAAACAATTGTCTGACAATATTGACAAGCAATAAAAAATACAATTTCTAAATTTCCTTCAGGATGATCATAACCATTCATCCTTTTTTCCCCTTGTATCATCAATTATCTATGAAAATGTTTGCATTTCCTGCATACTTTCTTTAAAGCAGTCATCTGTAGACTTTCTTACAGACTCTTTCTTTATATTAAAAAGAAGTTTGGTTCCAATTTTTCTTCTCAAATTTATACACCATGCACACTGTATTAGATTTTTCTGAGGTAAAGGGAAATGCATTTGAAATAAAATATTGAGAAAGCATTCAAAAATTTACAAGGACAAACTGACAAGTCTCCAGACTTCAGTTTATTTTCACAGAATGTGAGTGGACCTGGAATTTGGTTCATCTAGACATCTAACTTCTGCTTTTCCCACCTTCAGTTAAACCAAAGCAAGATAAAATTGATGCTTTCAGATCCAGATTTGTGTGCATCAGCTCAACATTTATTTAACTCACTCAATCATCTCAGCTGCTCACTCAGAATCCTTCCAGCCTTTGAAGATATTTTGACTGCAGTGTTTATCGTAACTGCAAGCATATATTTCCTACTGATCTATCTTTTATACAAGTAGAGCTACAACTGCAAAGCAGTTCAGCTCTGAGGCAGCTTCTTCACAGTCAAATCAGCTCCAGCATTAACTCAATTTTATAGTTGAGTTCTCTGGGCACATGGAGCTCAAATGTCAACTACAAGGGTGCCCCATTTAGGACCTAATGGTTTGGCGCCTTTGTATACCTCATAAGCTTTTTCCAGTGAACTGAACATGACAGATTTTCTCAAGCTTTGAGTCAGTTGAAGTAGCTGAATTACAGGAAAAAATCCACATAATATATGGTGTATATATTCCACCAGCAAAGTGGAGGTTCCATCATTAAAAACCTGAAGACATACCTGGAGGAAAGTTAGCAATCAGGTGGCATTTAGACTTCAAATTCTGGTGGCAGTGAGTTGTACTTTACAGAGAACAGTTAGCAAATGTTCTGAGCCACAAGCCCTAGCCTGGAGGTCAGTGTAATGGAGAAAAAGAGGACAAAACCCCATCAATACAAATACACATGAGTGCACAGGCATTAACCAATCAAACCTCCAGACATTCACCACTGCAGACAGACACAGGGTCAGGATGTATCAATACCCTGTACATCCAGTGCAATCAGCTGTACTAACCCCCTGGGAGCTCTCCCAGAGCATTACACCATTAGAGACAAAGTTTTCAACAAATACTGTCTGTGTATTGATTTGCAGTGATAAAAATATCAGGTTCAATGAATGGCCCTTTAGAGCAGTATTTCTGATACTCCTGAGGTGCCACAGGACAGCTGGAGGAGATGCTCGCACAGGGATGCAGGAGACTTCTCCTCAGTGTGGAACAGTGGGTGCATTTCCCCAGTCTACACCTTTCTAATGTTCTTAATCCTCTCTCAAACAGGATTTGCCATCCCTGTATGTGTACAGACCTCCTGCTGCAGAGGTACAGGGCACACAAGATATTGAATCTCTGCCACACCCCTCAAAAGCCAGACTCAGCCATGGCCAGAAAATCCACTGCATCAATTCCTATGCCATGGAAAAGACTGAAAGTTTACCAAAAGTTTACCAAAAGCACAGTGTTTGCATCTTCCTGCACAGCATGATGGGCTGGATTACCACAAATGTGAATTAATTAATTACTTGCAAAGAGTGGCTCCCTATGTAGATGCAATCACAAAAACAATACTGACATTATTAGATTCTATTCTCATTGCCAGGGTGTGTTTTAAAGCAATTAATATCCTATAAAGTTGCAGGGTTTGCTTTACCTTCAAAACAGAGAATGGAACTTAGCAGTCACTACTACCCCCACTTGGTTTGATGTTTAGATCTAGGCTCTCTCTGCTATCCCATATAACATTCCCATTGATAACCCCACTGTGCTGCATTCACTCAGAGCTCCTCAACTCATTACAGGAACTAATGAGTCTGAAAAGCAATAAGAAATCTCCAGGAACAGGAGAAATGTCCTTGTCTCCCCTTTGCAAACTGAACCAACTGGATAAATATTTGGAGTTCTCTATGGGAGGGCAGTGATAGGGCAAGAGAAATACAGTTCCAGGATGGTGCTCTGACCATTTGCTTTGCTGAGCTGAGCACATGACTTAATGTGTACATGGGGGGTAAGGGGTGAGAGAATCTCACCAAATGAATAAAAGACAATTCCCTTTCACTGCTTGGTTTGTGTATTTAAGGACTCCTGGGAAGTTAGCTTTGTACAGGACTCAAGTTTCCTGCATTCAACAAAGGTGCAAGGGAAATGCTCTCTGCTCAGCCTCAGAAAAGAACACAGCCTCATTGCTGCCTCTCCAGTGGAGCAGAAGACTTGGAAACTGCACAGCAGGCAAGCTCCTAGCCCACCTTCAGTGCTTCTTCAGCCTCAGTCATGGTTCTGCATCAGCATTCCACAAGGCCTTACAGACAGAGAGATCAAAGGAGATGCTGAACCCTGAACAGCCTCTTTCTTATCAAATAAATGCTTGAGGAAATAAAGCCTCAAGAATGCAAGGCACTGCATTCAGTTAGCATCTTCATGGCCTATAGAAGACAGACAGTGGCAAGCAGCCAAGAGAAAGAGGTGAAATTTTTTGCCTGGGGCTTTTAAAGACCAATTTCCTCCATGCTACAAAAATTATTTGAAATCAAGCTTATGCTCCAGATTTCAGGGCACACACTTTCCACAGCAAGAGGCATCAACACAGGAAAATGGAGCCTGTGGACCTCATGTGGTCCTCCAGGTCAGCACTCTGCAGCCAGCCTCCCCAGAACACACTTCAAGCTACTGCAGGACCTCAGAGAAAGCCCCTCTACTTCTGCTGAAAACCAAGGTTAAAAAAACACAGAATGCAGGATGGTTTAATATTCAGATTACATTTTGCAGCAAAAGGTGAATGAGAGGTTAAATTTTCTTCTCTCTTATTAAAGCACATTAGAGGCCTCTGTTCTGACAAAATGTGGTTGATGGCTTTCCTCGCTGGGAGCCCAACAAGCTATCAATGAACTCATTAATCCAATAACAGCTAAAGAAGTAAAGTTTACCCTCTGCAACTTCACTGAACAGGATTTCAGAGTCAATCATAGCAATAGCAAAGCCAGCAAGATTTCTATTCCATTTTCACATCCCTTGAGCATATCAGAAACTCAGCAACCTAAGCTCCCTTTGCTCTCCATGAGATGAGTGACCTGCACTCAAGGCCCACAGCACCGAAAATGCTGAACAGTGTGGGATTCAACAAAACAGCTTTGTTGAAACAGGGTGCAATCCAACATGAGAGGGGGAACCAGGATCTGACCTTGTACAGCTGATCCCACTGGGCTGTTCTACAACAGAGTGTTTCTAGGAAGGAATTCCCAGGGGGTTTTGCCAGCCCCTAGCTGGTCCCTCCCATGACTGTTTAATGTAGGTATAAAAGATTAGCACAAACAGCTGTTTACACCAGGATCTTTGCTACTCTCTCCACTGGTAATGGGGAGGGGAAGAGTTTATAAAGTTAAAGAATATTGAAGGAGGAATAGTTCAAGAAGGTTTAAGGTCCTTGTCCAAGGATCAAAAATAATAAATACCGCAGTAGTACCCACCAGGAAATCTGGATAAGCATCTAGATAATATTTAATATCAATAAAATATTCTCCCAGAATCAAGCAGGGGGTCATAATTCCCCATAGCAACAGACAAAATTCAGCTCCTAACCTTGAGAAAATATCCAGAGTAACAGCCATGCACATGGAGAGATCTGTTCCCAGCTCTCACACCTTGCATTCAGACACTGCCCCCGACCCCCTGTGTCCCCACACCTTGGCTCCTCTGTGAAGACTCTCCAGAAGACAGGTCCCAATGTGCTGAACTCTCGTTTGCTACAATCTGCCTTGAGAAGCCTCTGCCTGACAGCAATTCTGAAGGATTTCTGCTGTTCAACAGTGCCTGAAGCATTATGTCCTGCCCTCCTAGTGAGTGTGTGTGCAACACTAATGGAAAGCAGCTGGTGGGCTGAAGCAGACTTTAAAAAAAAAAAGTAAGAGGAGGAAATGCCTTTCATACAGTCACACAGACTCATTCTGTAATTGTGTGAGAAGCCAAGAGGATAAGAAGGGGGAAGGGTGAATGGGAAAAATTCATAAGCACTCTGTTACCAGTCCAGAAACTGAGAGAGTCAATTCCTCTGTCCCCTGCACTGCTACCCCATCTCCCCAGACTCCCTGCACTCCTGCCATTTGTTGGTTTAGGGAATTGACTGGGAATATGTGTCCCTGCATGTGGGCACTGACTGTAGCACAGCCCTGGTGCCTTGAACCTGAGGCAGGTACCAGCAGCAGGGCAGCTTTGCTTTGTGCTCAGCTCAGGAGGCCAAAGTGAAGTCCCAGAGCTTTGCAACACTTGGCACCAATGCCAGACAGATTAACTTGGTTTGGAGCCACTTCAAGCTGTCCTCATGCCCCTAATTTCTCTGCTGTGCTTATTAGCATGATCTTGGGTAGCTGCTGTCTGTGCAAGATCTCTGCTGCAAGTTTGCATCAGCTCAGACAATACAGCAAATATCTACCTGCTAGCCAAAAGCCAAGGAAAATGATTCTTGATAGCCCATCCCTGATAATAATTTATCACAGATTTTACAGTGCATTTGCAGAGAAATGTGACAGAAATTTGCCCAAATCAAGACTGGCTCTAACATAGTCATGATCTAAGCCACAGCAAGATTTTGGCCCCAGACTGTCTCTATTTTAAAGGAATGGCCAATAAATGACTCAGTTAAATTCCACCACTTGGCATTAGCACAGGAGTAAGATTTTCCCATGTAGTAATTCTTTTTCTTCACGCCAACACACTGGGGAAATTTCAGGAAGCAGCTGGAATGAGGATCTTCTCCCACTCTTCCTAAAAAGAAGAAAAGGAATAGCAAAGCCTTCCAGCAACCACACTAAAGGAACCATTTGCCAGCAGCAGGAGACACCCTCAGATCCACTTGACAGGGATACATTTGAAGTAGCTGTGGAGGAGGAGGAACATGCATTTAAAAATCATCAGGGATGTAACCAAGGCTGCCTTTGGCAGCTGGGAGCTGCTCCCAGGGAGCATCACTGCCTCTGGAAATGGTCTCAAGGCAAAGCAACAGGAAATGCCAACCACTATCACCTCAATGCCAGCAGAGTCAAGGTGTCAGAGAGTCAAGTATGGGGATAAAAGTCAAGCTCACTGTCTCTGCCTCTCCAAGCGGCAAATTCCACAAGTGTAATCTTCCATCCAGATTGGAGGTGGGCGCCACCTTGTGTATGTGCTTTTTACCCCCTCTCCGAATTCCTAATTAATTTTGTTTCCCCTGGAGCCTTCAAGCATAAAGTTTGATGGCTGGGATCCGACCTGGGGTGTGCAGAGCCCTGGGAGTTCATGGGCTGCTTTGTGGGGGTCAGCAAAAGGTGGCAAAGGAAAGAGGTTTGCCATCAGCTGGCTTCAACATGCTCTACAAGGGCTTGACAGACTGTGAGCCTGAGAAAACTTCATGGAAATTGCCAATATCTGCAAATCCTGAAGGTGACAAGTATTAGTTTAGACAGCAAAATCTATGAGACAGAGCTTGTCTTTTAAACACAGTCTAGCAGATGGAGACTATTGGGCTGGGATTTGGGTAAATTCACTGGTTTTCCCGGCTCTGTCATTGAATAGCAGGGCAAATTACTGGGTTTCTAACAAGAGCCAGGTTATTTATCACTCAGCCATGAGCTGCTTTACCTGTGGAATCACCATGGTCACACTGAACTCCTGCAAAGCTTCATGAGCCCTATGGGAGAGTTAAATATCACCTCTGCTGCAGGAGACCAGCATGCTGGGGCTGTATGGACTGACACAAGTGCTAGAAACACATAGAAGGTAAATCACAAAAAACCCCATAAAATTTCACAGGAGCAATCTGCATATCTGCCTTGCCCCCATATTTGAGTCACAGCGATTTCCAGTATGTTATTCTCAGAAACTGGGAAGGATCATTACACCCTGGGCCTGAAAGAAAGGAGTCTGGAGGCCTTTTCACCAAATTAAGCTGTCTGACTGTTGCAGGAAAAATGAGGCTGAAACAATAGAGAACTGAACACCAGAACTGAAACATGGAACTTCAGGCTATATCTAAAGCTTTCTCTTTTTTAAAGGTTTTTCCAAAACCGTCACTTATCCCCCAACTTTTGGTTAAAGAGCTGCTTAAGGATGGGGGGGGGGGGGAACCTTCAGATACAATGAAACTTCTCAGGACAAAAGATAATAAAGACATTTAATGGCCTAGAATTCAAAGTGCACTTTAAAAAAAATAAATAAATAAATAAATTAAAGGGAGGAAAACAGAAAATGCTGGGAGAAACTGTTACAATTTTTCTCTGAAGATCAAAATGCCATAAACCCAGCCAGCCATCTTTTGGCTATAAAGAAGCAAATAAAACACAGGCTTTGTGGTCTCAGAAGCTGCCTTTGGCAGGAAGCTCAGGAAATCTCTCTTCATGTGAAGTCCCAAAATCTATTTGTCAGCATCTGCTGCCTGTACACACAACAAATAAAAACAAGGCCAGTTCCTTTCCAGTTGAAACACAGTGTCTGGCTGGCTCACCCCGAGTTCCCACTGCCCTGGGCATTTCTGCAATTCAGAGCCCATCCTGGCTCCTGATCAGGGAAGGCCAGAGGCAGCCTCTGTGCTTGCAGAGGGAGCTCTGTGGGAAGTTTGATGGTTTGATTTCCCTCCCTTCTTCTATCTAAAGAAAACCTCCTGCTGTCCCTGCTCTGCTCTCTCTAGAGCCTCAAGTTAGGCAGCTCCTGAAGTACAATGGTCTTGGAGCACACGGAGAACTCTTGGAGCCAAGGGAGATCATCCATGTGCTCAGAGCAGTTCCTGAGCCATTTCTGTCCCAAGGGCAACTCCTGACCTTTTGCTCTAGCTGAGCAACTACTAAAAAGGGATCCTGCTTCTCTGGGATTCCAGACACAAATACCTCTCTAAAACAGGATCATCTAAAATAAGATTATCTGAGCTAATGCTGTTCTGCACCCATGGAGTATCAAGCTGAATTCCACTTATTTTAAGGCAGTGGTACAGCAGCATCAGGGGGCAGAGACTGACACCAAAGACAACAAGAACTGCAAGATGGGGTAGTGACAAGCAGGCACATGGGGGAGAGAATCAGATGGGGACAGACATTCTGTAAGATCTTTATAGGCCAAGGCTGCAAGAAAGGAAGCAATGAGACAATTGGCATCTTTTTTAATTTAAGCTTTTGAAACATTCTTTTCACTGAACTGAAATGATGGAAAGCAGTGTGGCTGCTAGAGTGAGCCAGCAAACAATTCCTCCACACCTCTGCAGGCCTGTATTTTCCCATGTACAGAGATAGCTTGATGGTTACCACAGTGTCTCCATCCTAATTCTGAGCTAGACCACTCAAATAATCTCATTTGCATCAGAGCTACTGTGGGGATCACAAGTGCCTTGTTAGATGAGTGATACCTGGAAGCCCCAGCAGAAGTGCACAGTTACATATTCCTGAGAATGTATAAGCATAAATGAAATCATCATTAATACAAGCCAAGCATTTATTTAGCTCACTAATTAACACCAGATTCTTGAATCTCAGAGGCCAGAAGGAAAAACCACCACCAAAATTCTGAAGCTGGAATGCCATCTTGGCTGTGGATGGATGGTTAGAAAGCAAGATCAGGCAGCTTTGTCTGCACAGCCAGGTTTCCCTGCTCTGAGAGTGCCACAATTCCCTCTAAGAGCATCCTTAGGGCTGAGATGGAGTTAATTTTCATCCTAGCAGCTGGTATAGGGCTGTGGTTTGGATTTGTGCTGGAAACAGTGCTGATCACTCAGAGATGCTTCCTTTAGCACTAAGCTGGTCTTACCCAGAGCCTTCCCTGCCCCTCAGCCCACCCAGCAGCGAGAGGCTGGGGGTGCACAAGGAGCTGGGAGGGGACACAGCCAGGACAGCTGACCCCAATGACCCCAGGGATATCCCAGACCAGGGGGCCTCATCCTCAGCACAGAAACCTGGGGGAGAAGGAGGAAGGGAGGGCATTTGGAGGGATGTTTTTTGTCTTCTTGTCACCATTACATGTGACAGAGCCCTGCTGCTCTGGGGATGCTGAACACCTGCCTGCCCTGGGGAATAAATTCCTTGTTTTGCTTTGCTTGTGTGCATGACATTGCTTTACCTATTCAATTGTCTTGATCTCAACCCAAGAGTTTTCTCACATTTACCCTGGGATTCCCTCTCCAGTCCCATCAGAGAGAGGGAGGGAGTGGCTGCTGCAGGGCTGAATTGCTGGGGTTGAAGCACAACAGTCACAAAGGTACCAAAGTGCTACAGCTTGGACACAGGACACAAGAGACACAGAATGTCTTGGCACCTGGACACCTCTCCAAATGCAGCAGCACACACAGGTGTAACCGTACAGCTAAAGAAATGAATAATGGGGTGGGTGGCCTTTTTCACACACGTTGTGTTGGAAACATTGGGCTGCTGGCACAACCTTGACTTTTGGCACAGTGATGAGCAGTGACAGCTCAGCATCTGCAAGCAAAATCAGACAGGATATCAACTGCCTGGGGTTTTCTTTCTTTGTTCATACAGTGACTCCCCCAATGGAGTGGGAGGCCAACTGCAAACTTGAAAAAAATAATTATTAATAAAATAATAAGATAAACAAAAAATATGAGAGTTTGCAGTTAGTATTTGCTGTATTCAAAATAATATTTAAAACTACTTAATCCATAATAGTTTTACCAACCCTGAGACTATAACAGATGTAATGCAGAACTATAAGCTTGAATCACATTAGTATAGAACACCTTGTGCTCAACTGGTTTCTTACAGCAGGAGAAATATGGGGGGTGGAAGGGAATCAATCTTGGAATTACCTTGGGGTTTTTTCCTGTTTCCCCATGGACAGACTTATCTCAGATTTCCTCAAATCTGGCTGGTAATCAGCTCCAGCTGCCCTACACCAGCTCAGGCAGGTTATCTACTGGAAGCACAACTTGAACCCACTGCATTTTTGTCCCATATATCATCAGATTTCAGCTTTTACATCCAATTCTAGGCCTTCACATCACCGATGTGAAAGCCTAAAATTTTGTAGAACTCTGCACAAGAAGGAAATGACAAATTAATCTCTCCAATTGGCTCTAAGGGTACAAAGCTAGACACTTGGAGCAGCAGAAGTTTCTGTCTGAGAAGAGAACACAAGAGAAAATTATGACAAGATGTTTTCATGGCTCAGTCTGGCAAAATCACGTAGGCAAAAACCTGATGGTCAAAGGATGCATCACATTTAGCAGATCATCCCAGCCCAAGCTTCTGCTCCTCTGCAAGTGATGTAGGACAAGCAGCAGTGGAGGTCAATTTGACAGCATATCAGCCAAATGCTCAGAACCTTGGTGATAGCAAAAGGGCTGTTCCACTGAAACCAAATAAACAGGACTGCTTGGAATTCCTCTGCCTACAGCCAGCAAACACACTGTACCACTGTGGCTGCAAAAACAAACACCATCCAGAGAGAAGCACGAACAGAATGAGGAGATGGGAGTGACTCGCTGGTGGATTAAAGTAGAATTGTACTTCTTGCACAAAGATGAGTCAAACAGAGTGAATCACAAAGAGAAGTAGTTGATTTTTTGGTTAATAATACAGCACTGTTGTACAAACAGTGCCCAACTGCCTGCAGTGTCATGGCTCTGACACCTCCTGACTGCTTTTGTTCACCCTCTCTGCTATTTTTGAATAAGCAAACAGGACATAAGTCTCTATACATTTAATACCAGACAGAGCACTGAATGACTCCTGCGGGCTGAAGACAAAATCCTCACAAATATCCAAACACTGTACAATTGCCTAACACAGGAACATGCTCATAGGCTGTGCATGGAAAGATTCCTCCAAGAGACTCACAGCCCCTGAGGAGTCTTTCTACCTCAGCTCACACTCTCTGATTTGGCTTAGTGGGAAGAGCTCTCCACCTTCCATAAAACCTGTTTCTTGAAACTCATCCAAAGATTGTCTCTGCACAGGTGAACTTGCTTTGCTGGCCAGAAAGCACCTATCATACTCAGTTCCATCTCAAAATCCCCCAACACTGAAAAGCTGTTAATGAGTGATCCTTGCTCTTATGAAATAATATGCTAAAGTGATGTACAATAAAAAGGTATGTAAACAAACATATTTCAGAATACCAAAGTGTTTATGGGAAGCATTTCACCTCTCCTGAATTCATCAGCCACACAGACAGATAGATCCCAGATCATCACAGGGGCAGTGGCTCTGCCACAGCTCCCAGGAAGCCTGCGCTGATTCCAGAGCTGCCAGCTGAGCCCATGGACCATGGCTGAGCCCAGATGATGCTGGGGGATGCCACAGGCACGGATGGCCAGGGAACTCAGTGTCTCACTTTAAACAGCCCTGGAGTCTTGGAGTGATGTTTCATGTCTAAAACAGTGCCAAAGAGCAAAGCATCTCTCCCTGCAGTCAGTCAGCAGCCATGCATCCCTCCCTGCAGTCAGTCAGGCAGCAGCAATGCATCTCTCCCTGCAGTCAGCAGCAGCAAAGCATCCCTCCCTGCAGTCAGCAGTGCTGCTCCTCAGCCCTGCAGCAATGCAGCCTCCAGCAGGGAGGCAGGGGAGGATGAGCTGCTGACAGAGAGGACCCAGCAGGCTCAGCCTGCCCCGGGCCAAGCTGCTCCTGCAGTAGCAGTTGGAGGAGCTTTAAAGCACTTCCCATCCACTCATCACTGTCCCAGCTAAAGCAGCAGCTGCTGGCTGTGGATGGGGAGCCAAAGGCTCAAAGGACCACACAAACATGTCGAAGTTGTAAAAAGTGCAACTGGCTGCAAGGACAAAGGGATTTTTGGGATTTCCACCATCCCCTATGAGCCTGTTCCACAAGAAGGCTGGGGTGAAGGTGCAGGGGCAGTGAACAGGCAGCCCACCCATCAGGTGGACAGCTCTGTGCCATCTTCAGAATAAACCCAGCAATCACCACAATCTCCTCCTGACACTTCTCTGAACAGGCAACAACACAAAATACAGCAACAGCACCTAACCCAAAAACATATTTTACTCAATTTCATGGTCATAACATCATTTTAGATTGGCAATTGCTTTCATCTCAAACAGTCTAGAAATATATTGAAAATTCTACTGATGCATTCCTTGATCAACTTGCTTTACCAAAATGCTGAACTTCTTTGCAGGATAAAAGTGCACATCAGCATTTTTTCACAATTATGGAATATAAGAAAAGAACACAATACCCCACTGGAAGTGCAAAGCCTGGCAAAGCAGAAGAGACTCAAATTGAAACGTCCATAATTTGGGATTGTTTGTGAAAGGCACCATGAAATCCTGAGTGACCACATTAAATACAGTTAAATACATTCTCTTATAGTCTCCTATAGAAACCAGACTGAGCTGGCACATAAAGCCTTCAGCCAAATATTTTATATAGCTTCTAACACACTATATTTATCTTTGGAAATTGGCAGTTTGCATTGACCATCAGGAACCTTGCTATTCAAGCAACCACATTTTCAGCTCATAAAAACATACTTGGCTAGTCCCAAAAACTGAGGAGCACATGAAAAGATTCCTCCACAGGCTTTAGGAAACTTTATCATATTTGTTCAGGTTTAATATTTTTTTTCTGGCACCATGCTTGGAGCAAGAAAGAAACAGAACTCTGCAACAAGAGTGATGATAAACTCAGCAGAACAATTCGAGATTACTCAGGTTGCATATGCTGGTTAAAGAGAAATATGAAATCAATTTAGAAGTTTTATTTCAGTGAAATAGCGGCCAAGATTGGGACTGTGATGAAGAATTACCTGGATTAGGCTTTAGGGTTTTTTTTCATTTCATAAGAGGTCATTAACCAAGCACAGGGACAAGACTATGTGTACAAAATCAGATTCAGCCAGACATTATTACAGTGTACCAAGGCAGAGCCTTTGCTTCCTCTTGTAAGATGTGGGGCAGTGGGGAAATGTGCCAGCAGCACAGGAGAGCACTCTCTAAAGCAGCTTTTAAAACACTCCAGGTGCTTTAGCTGGACCCAGCAGCTCAAAGCCCTGGAGGGAACCCTTCCCCAAAGTCCATGGCAGCTTTCCTGGCAGGCTCTGAGCTCCAAGCCACTTTGGCCAAATTCCTACTGGTATCCAAACCAATTGCTTAAAGCATAAAAGTAATTTCATTCCAAAAGAGCTTTCATTCAGAAAGCAAATTAGCTCCTACAGGTCAAAGGACCACGTGAGAATTTGGGGAAGTTGTTCCAATGACACGTTTGTCCAGAAAGATAAATACTTCATGTTAAACTCCAAACAAATTTCATTGAAAATTAATCTCAGGGTAAAAACATCACTATTTCTGCAACTGGTGTCTTGAACTCATTTTAAGTGCCAATAACCACAATCAAATCAGTACATAAAATCTGTGAAGACTGCAATTGGTTAGTAGGTGCATTAATTCACCTGGGAACACATCACAGGGCTGAAATAACAGGCTGAGGAATAGAACCTGTGCACATATATCAAGTGTAGAGACCTGACTGAAGAATACCAAAAAAGAAGAATCTGTTGAATTAAAAAAAACCTGTTCCTCATAAGTCAGGGGGAGATTGACCAGGAGAGAAGAGATGGTTTCAACATGTAAAAAAGCTTTGTCTATCCAGCCTTTATAGCCTCTCTCTGAATTACAAATTGGTTTTAGGTGCATTAGATTCTGAAGGATCTGGGGGGGGGAATCAAACAATGTAAATTTACTATTTTTTGTCAATTCAAGTGCCAATCCACCTACCTTGATCAGGACTCACTCACAGCCCTTTTGCTAGTTCTGATGGCACACTTTCCCTTTATCTAAATCAAACTTCTCTGCCAAATATTAATTCCCTGTCACAAATTCCAAAGGAGGAAAGGAGTCAATACGGGATGGAAAAGCCAACAGAAATGCAGTAGGAGTTGTGTGCCTTTGAAAATGCACATTTCCACCAGAGTAATGTGAGACAAACTGCTGGTGTGAGGGATCCAGCCTTTGGGAGAAGAAAAAGGAGTCAGTTTCCAGCTCCACTTTTGAGCTATTTTCCTCCCTATGCTATCCAGGACTTACCCACATATTTAACTATGAGTATTCACATCTTAAGCCTCAAGACACAATTTCACTTGCCCTCCACTGTGCACGTTCCCTGTCTGTAATCTCTCACCAGGAGCAAGAATAGAGCCCTCTGCAGTCCGCTGGTGCAAAACAAGATCAAACCACTCCTCAGGTTTGGCAGCAGGAAATTTTGTTCCGTTCCTCAGCAGGGAGAATGTCAAAGGAAAAACAGAATGCATCTTCATGGTGGTTTAAAGCACAAATACTAACATGATTCTCTCATTCTGTTTCCCTTGATAGCCTACTCCAACAGAACATGGCAGCAAAGCAATAATATAATCATTTTTTTTAAATACAACCAAATCTCTCAACAGGGAGCAATTACAGAAACAAACCTCAGATTGCTTATAGAAAAACTGAGCTCATCAAGTTCTTAAAGAGCATTTACTGCCAGACTTCTAGCTGAACATTTTTTAAAAGCCAATGTGAATTTCTGTATTTCTCCTTTTTATGTGTTAATGTAGAAACAATACAATTAACCACTAGGGAAGAGGGAATTTTCCCTCTTGCTATAATTAAACAGGAAAAGATTCTTAATGCCTTTTCCAATATTTCATGTTTATATCTCTGAAGAAGTAAAAACCATGACCAATTTCCACCAAACAAATATTTTAGCCAGGACTTATTTTTTGCACTTTTGTGTTCAGGCTGGCACTTCAGACCCAAGGCAAACCCACTTTGTTGAAGCCTGCAGCAGCAACACAACAAAGACAGAATTTCAAAGTACCCACTAGACTCAGCTCCCTTTGGGAAGGTGCAGGGGAGGGCTCAGCATGGCACTTACTTTTTACTTTTCAGGCACCCGTAGAACCCAGCCATGGTGCTCCCAGGGAGGTGTGCGTGCATTTAATTCATTCCAGGGTGGGGATGCCAGCCCAGGGATTCTGTGCAGAGCTCCCCAGAGCCCCGGCGTGCTGCAGCAACCCCTGGCCAGATAAAGTTCCTGATCTGAGGCACTCAGACTCTGCTGAACTGGGTCCAAGGAGGGCTGTGCCTGCTCCATAAATGGATATGAATTGTTAACTCCCCCTTTTCCTGTCTCCTTCCAGCTATTGGTATGCACAGCATCCGAAGTGTAAAATACCATATGGCATTGGTTCCATCCCTCTGTGGGGCTAATGAGGGGCTTGGTTATAATTAGGATGTGAAGAAGCCCTGAGGAGATTAATTGTTATTGTTATTTTTTAGACAGAGGAAAGCTACAGAAAATACTTGCAACATCTTCAAAATAACGACTAAAAGCTGCGGTTATTCTCCAGCACAAAAGGGGTGCACAGGATCTTTCAAAACAGGCATTATCCCAGTTCACTGTAAATCACAATCTATTCTAACCAGCTATTCTGCACATTAACAGGAAAAAAACCCAAACAACAGCATCCCTGCAATATTGCAAGGTCAGGCAAAAAGCTCTGGAGTTTAAATTAGCCAGCACACCCATATGGCAGAGTTACTGCCTGGTAACTGTGATCTCTGCCAATTTACCAACAGTTGTCACTGTCACAGCTAAGGAGGCACTCACTGGGTGTGGGAACAGGTACATGCTGGGGAACACAAACCTCAAGGAGCCTCATTCACAGGGGTGACCCAAGTCCTGGGGACAATATAGCTGTACTACACATTTCTGGCATTCCATTGCATTAAATTCATATGGAAATGAATTTGCATCATGGCTGTCAATGGCCTCTGTTGAGGTAAAAGCAGAGAGGAGGCAAAACATTTCTGGTGCTACCTGCACATGGGGAGGGAGCAACAGCAGCCTGAGCCTGCTCCTGCAGTCACATGGCCTGCTAAGAATATCAGCTCCTAATTAAAAATTGCATGGCTATTTCAAAGTAGGAGGTTCATTACCCTCATAATAGCAAAGTAAAGATTTACAGTCATTCCTAGAAGATCAGAAGAAAACCACATTTATTTGTATTTCTCAGCTGGTACAGAGTGTTTGAATACTTGGGTCTGGCAAGCCAGTAGGAGGGAGTATTATTAAATATTTTTATATGAGTTTCTTAAAGACATTTAGTAGAAATACCAGATCTACAGTGGAGAAGTCCTTTTTGAACACTTGGAAAAAATACTTTAATGCCTTTCTCATGAGAGACACATGTAGTTTGAGAAATAGACCTCTGGTGAGGAGTCCCATCAGTGGCTCAGCTACAGCAGTTTTCTCACAGTGCAGAAGTTTGACATCTGTGAATGGACAACTCCATTTCTCAATTTTCTATAAAGGCCCCTAGACAAAGGAAAGCTGTCACACAAATATCAGAAGAAAACAAGTGCAAGGGCCATCACAAACAGGAAACAAATCATATTCTAGTCGAGTTTCCCACTTAGCTGGATAGCAAAAGCTTCTACAAGCAGCCAACTTCAGTGCCATCCACAGAGTGCATTTGCATCTGCAGATCCAAGCTGACCTCAAGCAGATATAACACATTTTCTGTCTCTTGGGAAACGACAAAGCAGTAAAAATACAGTAGCACTAGAGGAAGTTTGACTGGAATGTTGGGAATTACTGCACTTGTCATGATGACTTCACACTGAACCCTTAATCCCAGCAGAAAAAGGATCACTAGAGAGCATTAATCTCCATCCATCAGACAAAGCCCACAGGAAAAAAAAAAAAGAAAAATCAAGGCTTCAGTTATTGGGCAACCACCACCAGGAAGGAACTCCTGGGGATCACTGGAGAAACATTCTGACTGGCTTAAAGCACAAAACCTTGCATGTAGGACTGCATCTGAAATCTGCCTGGCATTTTGTTCAGAAAAATGCTGCCAACAGAAACATTTGTACTACAGTAAGAAATGAAGGAGACCTCGTGAGTAATTCACATTTATTTTTAAAATCAAGAAAGATCAAATGGCCTTGCAGTGGGAAGGCACAGTCCCTAAAGCTATTGGAAGGGTGTAATCCTGATGACTTTGGAAGAATTTCATCACTTTAACTGGCATAAAACACAGCCTGGAAGCTTAAAAAATCAGCATTTTTCTAACATAAAACAGATTTCCTGTCTCCAAACCTCCTCAGATGGCTTGTCTTTGCTTCCTTTCAATATTGTTTCTTTCTTTCATGCATTTTTGTCTTGAAGTTACTTACCTGAACGTGCAAAACTTCATCTGTTGGCTTCCATTTAGGTCAAACATAGTCCTGTTCTCAGCAACCAGCAGCTAGCAACACACGTTGCACCATCTCAAAACCCCCTTACTTTCCAAGAAGCACAAACTAGTAAACAGTCATTAAAAATAATTATCCCACCTCAGGATTTGATACTTTTTGATTCTCTATCTTCATATCACCCTCCAAGGCACATCATGCTAGATTTATTATTCACTCCTCTGCCTCTTTATCACCAGCACAGCTCCAAATGGCTACACACTGAGCATTTTGGTACAGCCCTGAAATCTTAGATGTTGATAAACATCACAGCTCTGTGTCCACAGGCAAATCAGTGCAAGCAAGCAGGTATGAGCTGTAGCTGCTCTGAGAGCCAGACATCCCTGCACTGACATTTATTTGCTCCTCACTTGTCAAGTGCTGAAGTGAATGGGCTGCTCTACTGCCAGTTAATTAATTTGAACTCTTTTCAGCTGGGAGGCAGAGGAACACCAAATAACCACAGACTTCAGCAGAGTAAAGATGGTTCTTCAAAGACAGGGAAGAGAGCAAGTTTAAACACCTGAATTTTCAATCAGATCTGGATTTCCTCTAAAGACTGTGGCTTGGCTTGATTGAAATAGCCCAGTCTAGGCCTACTTTCATTTGAAAATCATGGCTTTCTTCAACTCACTGTCATGGCTTTCCCTCAACAGCCCAACATTGCATCAGACCCCTGCCCATCCAAATCACTGCCCATCCAAATCACTGCATGTTCAAATCACTGCCCCATCCAAACCACTGCACATCCAAACCACTGCACATCCAAATCACTGCATATCCAAATCACTGAACGTCCAAATCCCTGCACATCCAAATCTGCCTCACTTTCCCTGCAGGGAGAACAAGCAGTCCCAGGGGCAACCTGCCCTCCCACATTGGTACCAGCAGCAAGCTCCCAGCACCTGGTAAACTTCCCAACAAGTTTCTTAATTTCTCCAAAGGGAACAAGGGAGGCAAGACTGAGCAAGGTCCAGCCAGCCAACCATTGAGAAATCCCTGCATCAAAATACAGCTCCTAAAATCATCAAGCTCTTTGTTTCACATGCACTTGAGTCATTGCAAAAAAGCCTCTTCAACTGAAGTAACCAACAGCAATCACTAATCCAAAGGAGGAAGCTCAAATACACAAATATTACAAATACCCAGGGTACATGCCAACAGCCTGAGAGCTGAGGTGTTAGGAGCTATGCACACAACCAGCAATCCTGAATATATTCCATGTCCAACAGAGCTACTGTGCTTCTTGCAGCCTCTTGGTGCTGGATCTGTAAGGACAAACCCCTCCCCAGCTCCCTGACTGCAAACACTGCACATGTGCAAAGTGCTCATCCAAAGCTTGCATGGCGGCAGGACACACAGCAGCAGCAAGGGACCAGAGGCCACACAGTAAGGAAATCACACGTTTCACAAGCTGGGTTTAAACAGGGTTGTTTGGTTTACATTTTTAAAATTTATTTTCAGATAGGGACAAAAGTTTCATTTGAGAATTTCACTACACAGATTTAGTGGTAGGAGTAAAAATCCTACACCAAAGTGATGACCGTAGCATTTCAGATTTCCAGTACATTCTGATGTCTCTGAAATGACTTCTTAGCAAGGTAAATGCCACACTGTGATAGGGTGAGCCATCATATACAGATCCTTGAGCCCCTTGGGTTTTATGGCACGAAGATTCTGTGTGTTCCCTAAAGCATGTTGCATTTGTACTCCTAGCAACGCTTTGCAACAATGTGCCAACATAAATGTGGCTCTCAAGAAACACTTTGCTGAAAAAGAAAGGGATTCAGCTTTCCTACAAGTGAAATTCACAGGCTGGCAAATTGGACAGGCTTGGAAATTTTCTGTGAAAACTCTCCAGTTCTAAAGAAACAACTAAACAGCACCACTGCTAAAAGCTGCACTATCAGAGGTTTAGACAAACAGGGTTGGAAACAACACAGTAGTCTGCAGACAACAAAGTGGAGATAAGAGGATTTCTGCCTTGCAGAGTTTGTACATCCATCTGTGATTAATATTATGAGGAAAATGAGGGTCAAAGCCTATCTGTGAAAACTGAAAGTCCCGAGTGCAGTCAGAGGCATCCAAATATGCACTATTTCAGCTTTTTATTCATGCATTTATTTCTCTATGTACAAATAAATTCTTCATGCCAGAAGAATTTGCCATGATACTTGCTCTGGAGTTTAATTACTCTCTGCTGCTCTAATTGTGTGTGTTTTCACACTTTGTGTATAACATAAGGGATTTGGAGAATTTTTGTTGTTGTCATTCCCTGTTAGAGGGACTTCCTGCAATCTCCTTCAATAATAAGAATATTTCTGAGACTGCAGCAATAATATAATCTCCTTGATTCCAATGTTTGGCAATTTTGAGTCTTCATTGTTTCTTGCAGTTTATCACAAACACACTGTCTTCTCCTCTGAGGAAGAAGTGAAGAAAAACTTTGTTATGGGCTATCCAGTGCATTACTGAATTCTAAAATATGGCCAGAAAAATACTGGCCCTCTAAATCTATCCTTTGTGTCCCTCCAGCCAAATGTGAGCTCTTCCTGGATTAACTGGAGATGAAGGTCAGGCCATGTGTCATTCAAAAGGTAATTTCCCCTAGATTTGCAACAGGATCACAGATGTAACCTCAGACTTCAGTGACAGAAAATACCAATTGCCTAACAAATAACACAGATCCAGAAATAGAATTGTTTGTTTGACATTTTACAATCTACAAGGATTTATTTGCATATAAATATGCAATTTATTTTTAGATAAGTAACAGCATCCCTGTATACACGGACCAGACCTCTCATATCTCTGCTTTTTTTATCCAGGACCATAAATCTAAAATCTACGATTTTAAAAAATCTGAATGGAAAACAGATTATTTTTGACACAGTAGAAGAGTTGGTATTTCCTGTGAAAATACTAGCATGGTCAATATTTTATATACTGGGTAACTGTGGTTCTTTTGTCCTGGTGGGGTTGGTGCAGAAGTTGAACAAAGGAGCTCTATTTCTGCACATTCTGACGTTAAAAAATACCATGTTAGAGAATATTAAGTTCCAACAACACAACTTTTCCTTCTCAGTGTCCAGGCAGGCACCAACACACGAGACCATCTGGAAAGAAATGTGAGAACACAGTGTGTAGCTACAGGCACATGGAGCAGTGCCTGCCCTGAGTGTCAAACATCAGAGGTAACAGTTACTGAGTCTAAACAAATATCCTGAGATGATGTGAATAATGAATTGAGTTTTCTACACACCATTCTTCCCAAATTCCTCTCTAGGGATAGATCCAGTTAATGTCCTCCAAACACTCTTGCCAAGCTCCCTTGGAGACAAATCAGACCAAGGCTGCCACTGATGCCTGTGCTGTGAGCAGCAATCAAGCTTAATGACTTCCCATGTATATTAGTTTAACACTAATGCAGGCCCACCTCCCCAGCAGACTGACTTCTGGTTTGTTTGTACAGGTATAAGCAAGAGGAGAACCAGGGATTCACACATCTGGAATAATATTCCTAAAACCATCAACATCCTGGATTCCAGCTGCAGCTGAAATCAAACTTTAAAAGTGGAGGTCATCCCTGATACCATCTCAGCAATAATACAGGAAAGCACGGAAGCACAGCTCTGGGGAAAAGGCTGGCTGGCTCCAGTGCCTGAAAACACAAGGCTAAAGATAAGGTGACCATTAACCTTCAGAGAAAGGCAGGGAAGTCCCACAATGTCCTGCCTGCAGGCTTTATTTCTCCAAGGGGAAATAAATAGAAAAATAAAACTCAGAACTGCATACTCCTGACATTTAACTCGAATGAGTATGCAATGGTAACACAGTGTTTTCTCTGTAACCTTTCCTCTGTATAAAGCCATGAATACAATACCTGGTTCATTCCTCAAACAGCAAAATAAGTGAAAATATTGAGTAACAATAAATTTATTCCTACCACTTGATATCTGTGAGATATCAGACCTGCGGCCCTCTGTACAGAATGTATTTGTTATCCCATACTGCTGATACAGTGGGGAGAGCTGAGGACGAGTAATTCAGTGACTGCTCCAGAATCCATAAACTGCAACTGAACTCAAAAGTTCCTGGTGACTGAAACTGTATTTTAGAGCCTTTGCCCATGATTCCTTGCTCAATAAGGAGAGCCAGAAAGATCCTACAAGAATAGCCACCCTATAAATATCCAAGATAACTTTAAGTTCCCTAGCCAGCCTTCAGCCATGGGAACTCTTACAGGAATAGTGGCATCAAAATGCTGAGTTCAATTAGAAATCAGTGACTGCACAACATGATTTGGCCTCGCATGTTGAGAGTTTTAACATCATCACATAATAAAAAATACCTCATACTGAGCCAATTTCACCAGAGTAGACACATAGCACATCAGAGTTCTTACACAGCAGCCTAACACATTACTCAGACAAGTTCTGGCAATCTTCAAATATCCCATTGTGCTCCCAGTTGTCTCTTAAATATGCTGGCACTGTCCTCACAGTAGTGGGAAGGGAAAATATCTAATATATACCCAGAGGCAGGAAATAAGCTAATTGCAGAATAATTTTACCTTAAAGTGTTGAATAAACCACAGTTCTGTGTCACTAAGTCACATCATCACATGTTTAAACTGAATCTCTGCTTGGTCCTTCCCAGCCACAGAGCCTGGCACGCACTTTAGCTATTTGCTGAGCTGATGGGTGTGTCTGATGTGTGATCATCCCAGCATCAGTGGTAGCCAAAAAAGCTGCAGCTGAGAGACATGTCAAATTTAAGTTCACTGTTGTAGTATCTCTCTGCGTTACCATGGAGTTTAGGAAATACCTACAGCTTTCCTAGGATAAATGCCACTCTCAGCCTCACCACTCCAGCCCCTATAGCTAATCTTTAAACAGAACATACTTGAGATCCACTGGTATTGGCATCAGGTGTTAAATCATCCTTGCTATTAAGTGGATCTTTCCACCCAGGTGTTCATACAGTGCCATGTCAGCCAACACTGCAGGTCCAAACAGAAAGGGGAGCAGCTGTCACCATCCACCATGGAGCTGAAAAGTCACCTGCCCCTTCTACTGATTTTATCAACATCCACCCAAGAACACAAAGTCAGCTCCTGTCATGGAACTGTTGCTTTGGACATACACAGAGGTCAATGGAACTGATCCTTCCTGGCATGGTACTGACCGAGTCCTCAAGGGACTCTGTATATTGCCTGGAGATAAACACTGCCTGCTCCTCACAGGTTTCTGGGAAGTTATACTATGAGTCCAGAGTTTAAATTTACAGAGAAACTCTTGGATCTTTTCTCAAATGTCAAGCAAACCACACAGGCTACTTCTACTGTTTCCTTTCACTTGTCCTTTCACTTCCTCCTCCTGAGATAATGAAATCATTATCATATTAAAAAACAGGATAAATTCAGGAGAGCTCAGAAATCCTGACACTCTTGGAGAGACAACAGGATCAGAGAATGCATCTCCTCCAAAACTTCCCCCTTCTGTCATTACCAGTGCTTAGGAAAATACAAATAGCTTCTTGAACAATGGGATAAAATTTATCCTGACATTGTGAGGAAGAGCCTTAGATCTCTGTTACCTGGCTGCAGCCATGTGCAGTGAGTGACAGAACTGGGAAAAAAGGTCAGTTTGGGAGACACCAGGATTCAGGGAGACACAAATGTCCCCATATTGCCTGGTAAGGGCTGCAGCTCAACTCTACTAAGCTACACATCTTTTAAAAAGAAGGAAAAAAAAGTCACAAAAAAAAAGAGTCTTGGCACTCAAAAGAGCAAAATCTGGCAATGGACCAGCCAAATCCAGCAGCACTAACCCTCTGTTTGCTGGCAAATACCCTTCCCACATAACCTAGTGGTGTACAAAAATGGTCTCATGAAGCATTAACTGGGAGAAAAGAAAGGACACATTTAACCACAAGGTACTATAATGTGATTTGCTGCAAATTGTACCAATAATATTTAACAGACTCCTATGAATGATGGCAGCCTTTTTTATGGGCAAATATCGGTTATTGTAAGAAATGCACAGTCAGCAGAAAGAAAAATGAGTGGAACAGCAGATAAAAAGAATGGCAGTGAAATGACAGGATGGGCTGTGTGATTCCTTGACATGCCATTTTGCTGAGGTTAGCCCTAAAGAGGATGTCAAAGTTGTAAGCAAAATGAGTATGCACACTAAGTTCCATTTCCCCCCACAGGCTTATAAGCAGCAGTTTCAAGAAGTAAGATCCTCATTACTTCCTGCAGTTTTAAGAACTCAGAATAGTGCAGCCACCCCAAATTCAGCATTCCTGAGTCATCTAAACCAGAAGACAGATTAAACAAGTGGGTATATTGGAAATAATATTTGGTGCTCTCTTCATTTTGAGTTTCTGAATCATTAAAGATCCTGCTTTCAAGCCTTGTGACTGAGTGTGTATTTTGGCAGTTTTGCTGCACTTTTGGTTACTCAGAATAATGTTCAGAGCCTTGCATGATCACTTGGCTGTGGGAGCTATGACCTGATGAGATCTTACGAGAGTTTGGGGGAGAACTGCCATAGTCAGCAGGAGTCAGGGATGAGTAGCAGTTGAAACAATCCTTGTTAATAATATCAGTGAGTGTCTGCACTCACCAAAGAGGTGGTTTCAAGTTCCAACCTGTAGCACTCCTTCCCATTGCACACAGAAGCTGTCAGCTGAAGACGCAGAGATAAACCTCTCCAAATGGAGAGAAATCTGTTTATGTTTGAACCACACAATAGACTGAACTTAGACAGAAGAATTGGCATAGAAACTCATCTGAGGGAATGATGAGAACTGCCATTTCCACTAAAACCAGTGTCAAGTACCAAAATCTCATGCAATGTGTTTGAATTCATTTAGGAGAAAATGATGAAATACCAATGGCATCTCTGCTTGTGGCATTGGCACTCCTTTTAAACTTTAAGAGGATGTACCTGTGCACACATGACTCAACATGATGCTGGTGCCACTCCAATAAAACCAAGCCACTGATTCCTGAGTTTGAGCCATATCCAGAGCTCATTTAAATCAATGACACCCTTTCCACCAAATTCAACTCTTCAGATCACAGCAGTCAGCTTGCAGACTGATGTACCACAGAGGCTGCAGTCACGCTGCTTTGTCCCCTATTTGACTTACAGCACAGCTTGATGTTTATGTTACATAACTAAAGATATTGAGACCAACCACACCACGCACACTGTCCACAGCACAAACATAAGGATTACTGAAAATCCTCAGCAGAAAAAAAAATCAGCTCCCCAGTTTAGTATATACCATGTGTACTTCCTTTTCATTTATGTGTAGAGAGACTTCATACAAATCAATAAATACCTATAAATGAATGCCTAACACACTTCAACAGTATCAGATACAGGAAACATTCCAGTCAAAGTTGTAGAGGATTTTAACAGATATTAAGCAGGAACAACTAAAGATGTGTTTCTTTGTATTAAATGTATCATATTCACACACACACACAAATTATTTTTCCCTGAGTACCCATTTTCACAGCTGTTCAAAACTGAGTAACATCTTAGCCCTTTTCTTAATGCTTATGCAAGATTCCAGTATTTGCCCTTGCAGCTACTGCTTTCTTGTGAAATATTCTAAGTACCGACTGATCTCTAAATAAATGTGTTTAGAATTTAAATAAATGGGCCTGTATTGAGCAAGTCTTTGGAACAAGTACAACATCTTGTTTCTTCTCTGACTGCCATACATCGTCTTCTGGAGAAAGAAAACATAGCTGTGCATCTGTCTGAAGGAAATTCCCTGACCCACAAATTAAGAACCATTACCAGTGGAAAAAATATTAACTTTGAAACAGAAACCAGTGCCAGTAAGACTTCTTAAGTGATAAAATTTAACTTTTGATAGTTGTCTGCATTTAATTGCTCACAGAAAAACTAAAAAGAAGTCTAAAAGGGGATCTACTTCCCAAATGTCTGAATACAGTCAAAAACCCTGTGCTGTGGGTTCCAAAGGACAAAGAGTTTTGAATCATCAAATCTGCATTAGGCATGTCTCCATCTCTGTGGTCACAGGAATTTGACATTTCATTTTCTGAAAACTTCCATCAAGAATCATAAGCAAACAGCTTATGTGGAAAAGCCTTCCAACTCACAGTGATCTGAAAAAAATGGAGGGATTTATTTTTTGTGCATATAACATCCAAGTAATTTGGGTTTGCACATTAGAAAAAGCATTTATATACATAAATAAATCCCCTAATTATCTAAATATATTCTAAACTTGAGTCAAGTCAGGTCAAGTCCAGGGTAAGAAGTGCTTTGCACTTTCTTATACTATAGTGAGGACCAAGTCAAGTTTCAATTTACAGATATGGACCAAAATTCTACATTGGACTGGACAGTTCTGGAATCCTTGCAAACCTCACACTGCCTGTGTGATAGGGCTGTGTTTCCTTGTGACTAAATAGGAGCTCAGTCTGGAGAAGTGTGTCTTCTTTTATGTAGTGTGCTAATCTTGATAAGTCATCTACTTATGATAGGTCTTCTACTGACATCCTTTGGAAACAGATGAGCAATTTCACTAAGGAAACATAAATTTTCTGGTACAATATTCTTCAGGAATTGGCCTGAAGCATTAGCAATGTACTGGTCCATGTATTATAGAGCTAGAGGTCCAAACTATAAACAGCCAATTGAGCAAGCAGTGCAAAAATTATGCCATGCTGGATTAAGCTTTCCTTATGTTTGTTGTACAGCAGCAACATAAATATATATATTTGCATTTCCTATCTTCAATGGATCTGCAAAGGTATTGGAGTCCTAATTATCATCTATTATATTGTGTGAGAGAAAAAGAAATAGAAAACTCACATTCATTAGGCTGTTAACAAAAGATAAGGCCAGCAAGCTTGCCTTTCTGTTTTAAAGGTTTCAAACAGTACATTTCAAGTTACCTGTAGCTGCTTTCAGTTTCTGTCAAATACCAGAAAGACAGCATGAAGTGTAAAAGATCCACAGTGACTGTAATCCCAAGTGGATCAGAATGTGTGTGTACTAGGCTAACTCTTAATTTCTCCAGTCTGCTACACTAGGTCTGAAATGAGCAAGACCCCATCCAAATGTGCATCAGACGAGCTCTGCTCAGTACACAGCTCTAGGCAGAGAAGTCCTCTCAGCTCTCCACAGGATGTGGTGTAAGGACAGCACAAGGGCTGGAAGGGAAAAGGGTCACTTTGAATGGCATTTTCAAAAGAGGAGTTGAACTAGAAAATGGAAAAGACTGCAGGTGGTTTGCTGGGGTTCTCAGATACTTGTGCTTGTAGCCTGTCTGCAGCTCATCACCTGGGTGAAAGCACCTGCCCTTACCTCAGCCACTCTGACTTGTACAAGTGCAGTTATCACAGAAAATTCATCAAAGCTGTTACACGATAAAGGCTTTAGTCCTGCATACAGCTGTTTGTTAAGATCAAGCAATTAAGTGTATCAGCAAAATAATCACGAAGGAAATAACACAATGTCTTTTCATTCTACAACACTTTATGGATCTGACCCTTTACAAGACCCTGCTGCTTCTCTCCATTCACTCCTCACAGAAGCTCTGAGATCAGAGGGATTCTCCCAGTCCCCCACACCAGTGCCAAGTCCTCACACCCGGGAGACAGCCACCAATTCCAGCAATTCTACAACGACATAAGAGACAAATAAAGTCCAGCTTATATCAACAACAGCCACCTAACTCCAGCTACCTAACATAGGTTAAAAACCTGATTTGGAGCATAAAACGTCGAGGCCCGATACTGGAAGACTGCAAGCCTGTAAGTTCGGGATGAGGATGCCCATGTAGCCGCCAGCCTCTGCATTCGCAGTCGTAGGGAGCCGAGACTGCAGCATTGGAACCCAGAGCGTCCCACGGGAAGCTCCGCCGCTCTGCTCCGCCGGGAGCAGCCGCCGGTGTTATCCCGGCCCCGCGGGGGCAGCGCCCGCCCGAGAGCGGCCCCGGCACGGCGGCTGCCCAGGGGCCGGGCTGGAGCCTTTCCCGTGCCGGGAGCCGGGCCCGTGCCCGTCCCGGTGACCGCCCGCCCCGCCCACCGGCCCCGGCCCGGCCCGGCCCCGCCGCCGCTCACCGGCCGCCGCCCGCGCCCCGCCGCGCCCGCCGCCCCGGGCACCGGCCCCACCTCCGCCGCCGCCCAGCGCGGGCACCGGGCACCGGCCCCACCTCCCCGCCGCCGCCCAGCGGGCGGGCACCGGCCCCACCTCCGCCGCCGCCCAGCGGGCCCCGGCCCCACCTCCCGCCGCCGCCCAGCGGGCACCGGGCACCGGGCACCAGCCCCACCTCCCGCGGGAGCACACACAGCCCGGGCCGGCCCGAGCCCCGCTGAGAGCGGCTCAGCCCGGTGGGCAGCGCCGCCGGGACGCGCTGCCTCTGCCCGAAGCCTACGCTGGCCTGCGAGAGCGCCTTACCCAAAACACTGCCTTTGACGCTGAAGGAATTTCGGCTCTTTCTCAAGCCTTTGTGCCCTGGGAAGTCCCTGCTGCCTCCAAGGCTTCCTACTGGTTTGTTGTCCATGGAATCGTACAGGCTCCAGTCTGAGACACCTGTAACAACCCAGCTGTGAAGGCACAACCATGGCGTGACCACAGAATCACAGAATGTGCTGAGTTGGAAGGGACCCATCAAGATCATCGGGTCCAACTCCTGGCTCTGCACAAGACACCCCAAGAATCGCATCATGTGCCTGAGAGCGTTGTCCAAACACTCCCTGAGTTCAGAGAGGCTTGGTCCTGTAGCCACTTCCTTGGAGAGCCTGTTCTAGCACCCAGCCACTCTCTGGCTGGAAAACCTTTTCCTGGTATCTAACCTAAACCTTCTCTGACTCAGCTTCACGTGATGGTAGCGACAGGTTTTGGGGCTCAGCTCCTGAGACACAATGTCTCAGGGACAACATTCAGCTTGACCTAAGTCAGCACTCAGCGCATTACCTGGAGGGCTCAAGGCACAGTGAGAGGCATCCTCTCAGCAACATGATTCAGGTAACATTGTTCAGGCTGTGGGATGACTTTGAGGATCTGAAAAAATTTCCCATTGAGGGCATTGTATAACTAGAAATGCATCGGGCTGGGAAATCAATGGAGAGCTTCCTTAGCCTGTTGAAAACTGGATTCTACTGGATCACTGTGTAGTGTCTCAGTTTGTGTCAAATCAAGTTCAGCAACTGAACCGTTCTCAGCTCAATAAACTGAGATGAGAATCCATCCATCTTGTTGCATTTCTGCAACTAAAATGCTGCAAGGTTACACCTGGGAAAATGCACAGTTTATTGATAACTCCCACCTTCTAACCTTTGAATCTATTAATATTGAAGTTGGTTACCAATTCCCATTGAAACAGACTGACCTGCTCTGTTGCAGAAGCGGCACAGAAGTAACAGGCCCTCCTTCAGGGATGCAGTGACACAAGTGAAGACAGCTCATGTGTTCCAAAATGCAAAGTGAATGTCTCCAGTGTAAATAAAAATAGGTGCTTGTGAACAGCGCATGTGTACATGCCATGAACAGCATTTCCATAACCAACACTAATGGAGCAGAGACATTTCCTAATCCCTCTAACAGTGTTACTGGTTTGATCTGATCTGAGCATGCACCAGTTTTCCTTCACATCACCCAGTTACTTCTGATATATAAAATCCTTCTGGCTCATTAGACCTGGAGGGAAATCCAAGTTGTTGTTTTCAGGAAGTCAGGGATTTAATTTACTCTTTCAGTGTCAATGAGTGTGGTTCCTAGGGATACTAAGACTCTTACACTGCAAGAATCACATGTGGATTTATGTTTTCTTTTTTCCTCACCTCTTTCAGAAGTATCTGCAGCTTGTGCAGATTGGTTTTGACATCTGCTGCCTCTCAGAGAAAGGAGCCAATACTGAGAATTCATACTTGGATTTTCATCTGTAGTTAAAATACACCTCCAAAACTTCCTAGTGTGGTTGATGTACATACTGATCAACCAAGCTTTTTTGTCACAGTGACTGTCAGTCTTGTTTGACATGATTGAACTGAAACCTACAGTCCTGGAAGGGGGGAAGATGAAGCCAGTGGGGGAAAGACTTTTGCTGCAAGTTCACAACAGGATATTTCCAAGGAAAGCAATTCCCCAGCACAAACAGTCTGTCTTTCCAATACCCCTCGCAGACACATTTTCTAAAACTTGGTAAAAAGTCCCATCTGGAGCTGTTTTATGCTGCAGATGTTTACACATTTATCTCCAGGAATGACAGGGTCTTGATAGCCTTCAGCATAGTGCCTTCTTCACATTCCACAGCCCTTTCTCCTTGCGCATTACTGGATGGAGAGCACAGCTAGAAAGTCAGAAGATGCAACTGAAAAAAGAAACAGAAATGTGATGGAGATGGAAATAAAAACTAATAAAAAAAGCAAGTCCAGCAACAAGATGGTCTGTGCTTTTGATGTGAGGACTAGGTGTAATTCAGGGCATTGTTGGGTCAGGTGCCTGTTCCACACCTGGAACAGACACACTCCATGTACAAAGGCCATTGGACCATAAGGCAAAAATCGGCTCTCTTTGGCTACATGGTATCACAAGCTGTTTGTAATGCAATCCTACAACAAGCTCCTGAAGTCTCAAATTCTCAAACAGGAGTTACAAATCAGACTTCAGTCTAGGCAGCAAAGGTCTAACTTGCCAGTGGTTTTATTCATCATCAGTTCTCAGTAACTTGAAAGACTGAGATACCTTCTCTCTGCTTTGGAAACCCTGGGTCCCTGCAGGTCAAATAAAACCAGCAATAGCTCCAGGTGACCAGCACTTCTGGGAATCACAAGTAATAAAAATAAGGCATTAGCATCTATGCAAACTTGCCACCTCAGTTTAAATTAAAATGATCAATCAGGTAAGTCAGAGAAAGGAATTCCTGTGAAGGGCTTCCACAGGAACAATGAGAGAACATGAGGCCCAAAACCAGCATGGCAACAATAGAATCATGGGGAACCCAGGCAAAGCATACTTTGTTTAGAATCATTATATTTGCTCTAAAAGATGCATAAAATCTACCAGACATGATACAAAGTGGAAATAGCACAGTAAGAAGAATGATGAGGTGTAGCGGAGCTAATTTCTCTTCGTCTCTAACAGATCTATGCTGCTTATTAAAAAATACAAGTAGGAGTATTTTAAAACTGTTTGAACTATCCTGACTTGCAAGGATACAAAAGCTGTCTGAGTTTCAGTGTTTTCTTCAATGAATAAGAAGAGAGCATTATGCTAGAAAACTGTACTGGAGGCTATCAACCCATCTCACAGATGCAAGCAGCATCTTGAGGGAAACCTGTGTGGGAGCAAAGATAATGCCAGTGGTGTTTAACTAGAGCTGGGGCAAACTCCTCTCTGACTGGAACCTCAGTTCTGTTTAAAGAAATTGCCAAGTAGGCTTGCTAGAGGGGAATGCATAACAAAAGGTTCATGAATTTAGGTATTTCCAACCGATGTATTATCATTTTATTCATACCCTTTTATCTCTAAATATCTGCCCTTATTTTTTGCTTAAGATGCATTCTAAAGCATATGAATTTTTTTATAAAGAGCTGAAAAGTTGGGCCACTTCCAGTACCAGCACTCGCATGGCAAATTACTTGAGATTCTATCAATCCTGGCAGTGTTTCCTGGCCCTTCTTAATCTAAGAATGAACTGTTCTTGAATCGTTTCTCTTGGATATTAGGCATAAACAAAGCTTCTTTTCCCAGATTAGTGTCTGGTTCAAGGTCAGATTCAGGGCTGGCGTTGTTTTGGAGTCTTGGGGTTTTTCCTCACTGTTGAAAAAAAATATAAAATATCCCCCCAAATTTCTCTCTTTTTTCTACATCTATCCCTCTGCAACATAATAGCAACACAATGAAGTGTAACAGTGTCAGATCTACACTGAGCAGAATTAACTAGGTAATACAGCTTCAGAATTTGAATAATTCTGAAGTTTCAGAGATTTCTCTAGTATCTGAAATAGGATCCAAATCCAGAGCTACTTTATTAACAAGTACAAATCTCAGCTGTCAGATCAATGGAACAAGGAGTTGTTCAAGTTACACAGCAGGTGGAAACAAAAGTCAGTGCATAGCACGACAGGAGAGATCTGAGTTCAAGTGCAGATCTATAAAACGAGGAGCTTCCCAAAGGAGACAGCAGGTGGAACCAAACACCAAGAGCCAAGGTGTCTAAACATCTTAGCACTCAAACTCCTTGCATGTATCACAAAATATTATCCATATCTGCAGTGACCCACAGAGCTAAAAATATTCCTGAGATCTATTATTATTATTATTATTATTATTATTATTATTATTATTATTATTAAAAAATTTGCCTTCTGATAATTAGAAAGTAAATGAAATGCACTTCTTTCAGTTTTCTGTAACTACATGTCCCAGGGCTAGGTTCAGTAAAAGCTGCCTGCTTCCCCAGAAGCAGGGATATGAACCATCTGCCAAGCTATAATGGGAGATGAGGCTGGCACTTGGTGATCTCAGCAGTCTTTTCCAACCTTAATGATTCTGTGATCAAGGCTGGTACACTGCATTTCTTCTCTACATGTACCCTGAGGTACTGACTCGTGTAGAGAGAATGACGATACTCTGCCAGGGCATTGGTTTGTGATCTTTTTGAAGGACACAATTTGCAGAGGCAACTAGTCAGACTCAAAGCATCACTTTGTGCTTTCTCACACTTGATTCCAAGGCGCAGATGCCACCAGTCGTATTGTACCTGTCTTTGGGGCTCCATTTGCTCCACCATATGAACACCATACCAAGCCGATACATCCAAGTTAGTATTTCCTTCAGTTAAAGTTTTAATTCACCAAAGCCTCCATTGAGAAGAAACATTAATACAGAACTCTGTGACAGGAAAATTTTATTTTCCATGCTGTATTAGTACATCATGGTTGCTGCTTCTGTAGTTTTGTGGGGCCTGGAGGTAATACCTGAATGAGAAAAACCCCGAAGTTTTGTAATTTCTTCCCTTTTCTTCTAAGTTTGACATTTCTAGAGTATTCAGAAAAGTCACTGCCTAGCCAAGAAAGCAAAGATGTGCACTAGCACAGGTGGAGCGAGTGTAGAGAGTGTCAGAACGGGTCAGGTTGGAAGGGAGCACAGTGGGTCAGCGGGTCCAACCCCCCTGCTCAGGCAGGATCAGCCCGGAGGCGCAGGATTGCATCCAGATGGTTCTTGAATCTCTCCAGTGAGGGACACCCCACGAACTCTCAGGACAATCAGCTCCGCTGCACAGTAAAGAAGTTCTTCCTCGTGTTCAGGTGGAACTTCCAGTGCATCAGTTTCTGCCCGCTGCCTCCTGTCTCAGTGTTTGGCAGCGCGGAGCTGAGCCGGGCTCCATCCTCCCTCCAGCAGGGTGGTTCGCACAGCGCATCGCGGCAGTCCCGACACGGCTCTAACGCCACCCCGAGGTTATTTTTTACGGAATTACTGTGGAACCAAGTGCCACCGCAGCGGCCTGACCGGACCCGACCTGGGGAGCTGCGGCCACGGCCGATCCCGCACCACCACCTAGCGCCGGCGGCAGGCGCGGAGCCGCCGAGCCGAGCCCGCCCAGCCCGCCCGGCCGAGCCCGCCCAGCCCGCCCGGCCGAGCCCGCCCGGCCCAGCCTGGGGCGGCCCCGCGCCCGCGCCTCAGCCCCGCCGCGCCCACCGCCCGCCCCTGGGTCCGCCCCGCCGGGCCCGGTGAGCTCCTTGCTCCGTGCCGCGCTGCGCGCTCCGAGCCCGCGGAGCCGCCGCACAGTGCAGCGCCATGGCCCGCGAGGAAGTGGCGGTGGCCGGCGAGGAGGCGGCGGTGGGCGAGGGCGGCGGGCTGCTGCTGGAGATCGTGGGCTCCCCGCTCAACCTGAGCCTGCTGGGCCTCTGCCTCTTCCTGCTCTACCAGATCCTGCGGGGCGAGCGGCCCGCGGCGCCCGCGGGCGAGGCGGACCCGCCGCCGCTGCCCAAGATGAAGCGCCGCGATTTCACTCTGGAGCAGCTGCGGCCCTTCGACGGCGTGAGCGACCCGCGCATCCTCATGGCCGTCAACGGCAAAGTCTTCGACGTGACCCGCGCCAGGAAGTTCTACGGGCCCGGTGAGGGCGGGGCTGCGAGGCGGGCCCGGCCCGGGCGCTCCGCACGCTGTGCTCGGGGCCACCGGCCGGGGAAGTGCGGGCGGGTCAGGGCCGGTGCTGGCCGGGAGCGCCTTCCCTCGGCGGGGATCGGCGCTGACCCCATCCCGGTCCCGGTGCGGAGCTCGGGGAGGGCTCGGCCGGTGCTTGGCGCCGGGAAGGCTGCGCGCCCCTGCGGCGCTGGGAGAGCTGCGAGCCCGTGAGCGGCGGGCAGGGTGACTGCTGCCGCCCGGGCTCCAGAGTCCCGCCCCGGTGTTGTACACACTCCGGCTTTGCCACTTTACGTTGTTTCGTTATTCTCGGTGTTTTCCCGTGGCAGGCTACACGTACCATAAGAGGTTAGGCGGCTTTGTCGGCCTGGGTTGCCTTTGCCTGATGGCAGGCAGCAGAAGAGAAGTATTCTCTCAGTGTTGACATTCCATTCCCAACTTTTAGTGTGTATCACTCTATTGCATAATATTTATACTAAATAGTTGGCGATTTAGATTAAACCAGCTTTCTACCAGGAGCATAGTTCAAAAGTGCAAAGATTGAATAACCTATGCTCGTAGAGCAGCCAGGGATGAGGTGGGTGGGACTGTGTGCACCAGATGGAAGAGTTTTATCACCTCCACGAGGCCATGGGGTCTTATTTTTATCAGAGGCTTCCTAATAAAACTGCTCACTGAGGCTTGCTGATTTGTACCAGGATCTGCCTGGCATAACCACGCTCGAGCTGTCCAGACAGCCTGGTAGCTGCAGTAGTGAGCTGCTTGTGCTACTTAAGAGACAAGGAGAAAAATGCAGGGGACACCACGTTTTTGGAAGTGTTATCAGTTACTGCTTTTGGGCCAAACCTAGACGAGACTGTCACTGAATGATGCCAGGCTGTAACCTTTGCATTCAGCAGCAGTCAGGATGATATGTACAGTGAGTTAGATGTGCTGTTCTGTATTTGCTCAACCTAAAATCCAGTTGACATAAGGTCCAAGCTTTAGATGCTGCCTTATTTGATGACAGTAAAAGCTGTCTGTTGCATCTGATTTGGTAATTGCTGAATGGCTCACCACAATGTTTGGCTAGTTTGATTTTCATTTTAATGGAAAAGTAAGATTCTTTTGATTAATTTAGGAAAAAGCACACTCTGGAAGTTAGCATGTGCTCCTCAATAACCAGAGTTCACATCTAACGTCTTTAAGCTCCTTTTAGAAGAACTTTGAATGTTTAGTTGAACATGCAGTGTCTCAATTTTTGGCTTGTCATGCAAGCAAGTCAATCATTAATGAAGTTTAGCAAGAGTTTATCTTGATGTCTCTTATCTGCTGTGAGTTTAATGTTTTGATCATTTGAGTTCATCTTGCATTTTGTTTTAATAGATGTTTCCTCCAACTTGGTAATTTCTCATAGCTCCACTATATTTTCTGTCAAGCCATCCTTTCATCTCAAATCAGATGTATCTATTAGAAAACTTTCATTTCACCCCAGACATAGAAATCCTTCCTCTGTTCCTTATTCTAGGGATGTGTGTCCCAGTCTGTATGCTTATCCTTACCCTGTTTATATGTGCCATGCACCATTGTGTGGTTCATTGTCCTGATGTTTCAGCAAACCTCAGTATCTTTCTCCATTATTTTGTTTCTTGTCCTCTTCCTCTGTTTTCTCATATTATTATTTATTAGAATAAAACTTTAAAGCATTTCAGAAGGTTGAGGCACCTGATGGATGGCTCAGGGTAGAAACTCATCATCTGTTTTAATTTGGGGACTCTGATCCATGAGGATAACATAGTTTCCATTGCCTCTGCAATAATACTGCTTATGTTTTTATTTCAAAGAGGGCCCATATGGGATTTTTGCTGGAAGAGATGCATCCCGAGGTCTTGCCACCTTCTGCCTGGATAAGGAGGCACTGAGGGATACCTATGATGACCTCTCTGATCTCAACGCTACACAGCAAGAGACCTTGAGGGACTGGGAGTCACAATTCACTTGTAAGCAATTTTAAACCTATTTACAAAGAAGTAATTAACTGGTAATAGGGGAAGCAATAGTTAAAAGGCTGTAACCAGCTGGAAGCATCATTCATATATATATATATATATATATATATATATATATATATATATATATATGTATGTATAAATGATGGAAATTGCATACACCAATAACTAGTATAGTGGAAATAAAATGTGTTTTCTTTTTAAATCTAGTGTTGAAAGATTTACTATAACCAGCTGCAATGGGGTTTTCTCCACATATCATTAGAAATCTCCATCCTGACCTGATGTGCCCCTACTATTTTGGCCCTCTTCCTGTTTTAATTAAGGCTGTTAATCACATCACACTGAATGGCTGTTTTATTATGCTAACAAGCTTGTTGCAGAAACCAGAACTATGCTATCAAATGTATGACTTGAGCTGGTTTTAAAATCTACCTTTACAAGTGTTGAGTATCAGGACTGACAATGAAGTCCACTATTTTCATTACTGTGTTCCTATTAAATATGGCACATAGTTGCTTTCAATTGTTATAACAACGTTGCTAGTCTGAAATACCTGAAATCAGGGGGTTCTTTTGCTTTTTTAAAGTTGACAGATAGGCAACATAATATAGCTCTCAGTCCTTACATGTCTTGGCATTTTTACATGCTCAAAAGGAGATATAAAATAAATCAGAGGCTTAATCACATAATCGGATAACAGACCCATCTCTATCTTTGGGAGAAATTATCTCCCTTCTGTCCTATTGAATATTTGTAATACACATTACAAAAAATAAAACCCTTCCAAGCTGTGTATATGTGAGCACATATGTATGTGCATGTTTAATAATGTAAATATTCTAACAATGCCTTTGGTTTTAACATTGGCAAGAGAAATAATCTAATCCAGGATTCTGTTTTTTTGGCTGGGTGAGTCCCTCAGTTTGTGTTTATTCATCTTTTGGTTTAGGCAATAAAATGAGAGTTACATTCGCTTCACATGATTCTTATGACTGCAGTAATAGTAGTTCAGGTAGTAGTTGATTTCAGCTTTTCTCCTTTCCCCCAGTGTTTGGAACAAGTTGCTCAGAGCTGTTTTATTGAAATATAGCTATCCTGCTCATTCAGAAAACAGTTGGAGGAGTTTATAAACGTGTCTCTTCAGGACAGAAAATTACTTGGATTTTTTTTTCCCCCAGTTAAGTACCATCATGTTGGTAAGCTGCTGAAGGAGGGGGAGGAACCCACTGTGTACTCTGATGAAGACGAGAAAGATGCCCAGGATGCAAAGAAAGAGTAGATACTGCAGTGTGGAGCAATCTATTTTTGAACCATAATGGATCATTTGTAACATTCCACTTCTGTTTCACAAGGTGCAGCAGCAGCCATGCTTACAAAAGGTCCAGAGGTACAGTGAATGGTTTCTTTTCAAAGATTTCCTTTTCAAATTCAGTGGGAAGCTTCTGAAGGTCTATGATCTGTCTTCCTTTAAACCCACATAATAAGTATGCATGACAAATGTCTGTGCAAAAGTAAACTGCAATTTTGGCAATAAAGGACTGTTTTCCTGCTATCACCATTTAGTGCAAAGTAGGTTGGAATCAAGTTTTTCATTACCAGCCTATCACTGTGGAAACAAGCACATGACTCACTTCACATATGCAACACAAACACCACTAAATCTTCTTTTGTGTTAGCTTGTGCAGGATCTGGCAGATCTTACCTGGGTTGTAATTCCCTTAGAAAAGGGACTATGTTTTGTTTGTTCACAAAGCATCATACTCATTTGTTGTGCAGTGTAATTCATTATTACGTAAGATAATTTGGCTTTTGAGTCATTGCATTAGTGACTTACAGATGAAACACTAACTGCTTTTAAAAAAGATTAAGAATTTTTGTGAGGTTAAATCACTTTTAAGTATTTAATAAAGACTGATGAATGCTTGATGTATTCAACATGCATAATTCTGCATAGACTAATATTCTGTGTTCACTTTTAAAGCACATCTATAGTGTTATAATGAGTGGAACTAGGCATCCCTAAAGGTACACCATGGAGTGTGACTTGAATATTGTTCATTTGATTTTCTTCTTAGCAAAAAGTGCTCCTATGAATGTTAATGGAATTATATTAAACACGGAAGATCAGCTGCTCTTGATTCCTAGGCCTAAAAAACAAGAAGTTGCTGGTATGGCATGATTAGCAAGTGCTCTTGTACATGCACCTTTACCTATCAGAAAAACATTACTGGTCCATGTAACTTACATAAGTTTCCTGTACAAAGTAAAACAGTGTAAGCTGTTTCTGCATTGAGGCCTTTGTTGGTTTGGAATGTTGCCATTCAAAGAAATGACACAATCTCATGCATAACCAGCAGTGCTATACCTGTGGACCTGACCTTTGAGTTGCTTTTTACTTATTTGCTCTCTTGGCTTACCTCTATGCTTAATTGCTAGGTTTTTTTCTAAGTGACCTCCCTCCTACCAGAGAGGGCTGGGTAAATGGATATGACCAAGGAAAAATGTGAATGTTCATCATCCAAAATACTTCTGTAAAACTTACAAATTCCAAGATAACTAATGATTTGCTCATCACATGTGAACTTGTTTCTTGTCCAGGTGATTCCACTAATGCAGAATATCCAGGGTGCCTGTCTGGTGTAGTTCCCTCTGTTTCATTTCTCTGACTCAACTGTCTGGTTGTTTCAATTTGGCAACATGCCCAAAATGATGAACTGAGTCCTGGGTGGGAAGGTGCAAACTAGGCAGAAGTGTTCAGAAGTAGAGTGTGTTGCACAACAGCAGCTTTCATAAACAAGTTGACACAACATATTAAAGTGCCTGAGACGATCTGTGGTGAGAACAGCTGACTCTCCCTCAGTCCCAACACCGTCCTGGGATTTTCTTTTGGTTGCACTGGGCCTTCCAACGAAGAGCAAGGTTGTTTGAGCCAGAGTTGTGTAAAGTGGTACTGTATGAACTACCTGACAAAGGTCTGGAGACACACATAGACCTTGTCATAACCTTTGTGTTGCTGTTTTATTTTTAGAGACATTTATACTCTTTGCAAACTACTACTAATGGTTTACCTCAAATTGGAAATGTGCTTTTATTTGTTTAAGGCAGAAAATAAAATACTCTTGCATAATGGTGGAGTTTGTTGTTATTTACTGCAACCAAATGTTATATTTTATTATTATATTTAATACTCCGCTAACGTTTCAAGTTTTATATTGTCTTTCTCTGATCTGTCACATTATCCAATGCACAGATTGAGTAAAGTATGTTCTAATGGAATGCTTGTAAATGCAGTTTGCTTGTAAAATTTTGACAGAATGGTAAATAGAGAACATGCTCTGTTGCAGAAAAAAAAACCAAGTAATTGTTAATACTGAGCAAATGCTGGAGCTTTGGAAAGCTGTAACCTACCCTTAAGTGGACCCAGCCACCTGACTCTAAAGTTACTCTGTAACATCTTCTGAGGAACTGAAAACTATTTTAAGGATTAATCTGTACATCAGAACATTATGCATCACAAAGAAAAATAGCAACAAAAATGATGCAGAAAACAGGCAGTAACACATGACAAAGCTCATTGTTAATACTTCTTGGGGAGGAGGCATGACACTTCGGTAAGACTGTTACTTTTTCAAGGAAAGCAGGAAATTTCTTGTGAAAGGAGAAGAAGTGTGTCACAAAAGCTGCTCATAAAGCAGCAGGCATGGGTTTTACTTCTTTCCAAAGGGCTGAAGAAAATGGATGGGGTTTAGCTTCTTTTTTAGTCTGTTCATTACAATTTGAACCCTTTCTTCAGCAGTGACTGGCAGCAATGACTGTGCAAAAAGAACCATGCCAGGCAGTTCATCAGGCTGTACATTAACCAGGTAGGACAGGATGACCAATTCAAGGCAGACAATATCACTAATCTCCCTCATCTGACGTGTCCCACACCTGTCACAAAGATCTACTCCAGGACAAATCAAAACAATTGAGTCGTATCTTATTTTCAACCATACTCTTAACTGCTTTGTAAGATTCAGATATTCTTTCACCTGGGCTTCACCTGCCTGTAATCACCTTTATTAGCTCTTACTTCCTGCTGTTTCAGTTAAACAAAAAAAAGTTCAGTATTGAATGCTTCTGTTGAAAATTACGTAAGGGGCTTTATGAAAGGTGAGGCATTTCTATGAATTGCCTGGAATCCCTGGATTAAGAAGAAAAGGCTTTATATCATAATTGCTGTATTGTATTTCAAGGAGATGGACTGATTTAATAATGGGCCTTGTGTAATTCTGCTGTCAAACCAGCCTGTAGGATTTTGGCTTCAGCATTCAGCACAAGGTGCAACCCACAGGTCACATACCTTCAGTAACAAAGCATTGTTCAGCCCACTTCTCTTCATACCAGCTCTAGGAGGAGGCATTTTCACTAGTTCTGTACAGAAAATTAGATTTGATAGCAAGATCTGCAGTCTCAGGGCCCAACTTCATACATGTCAGAGGAAACAGTGTTTCCATAAAAAGCACCCAGCCTCTTGAAACAGCAGCTAGGCACAACAGCACACATCAGGTTCAAACTGAAAGGTGTGAATTATACCAGAAATATTCTACATTTCCATTGCTGAACTATATAAATGCTGCTTTTAATGCATCTTTTCATCTAATAAATGTTTTAATTGCCAAAGCATTCTGTAACTTTCATTTGTGGGATGTGACATTTATATCTATAACAACTAAAATCCAATCTACAAAGTCATGTATTTTAAAAGTTTTAAAGCAAGCTGTTACATGTATCTTTAAAGATTAGCCTTCAGGATAATAAAATCATATTAAGCAGGCCAGTGTATGAAAAGATGGGGCTCATATTAAATGTGCTGACAGGAAAAAGAAATTCTTCCCTGTGAGTGTGGTGAGGCTGTGGCAGAGGTTGCCAGAAGAAACTGGATGCCCCATCCCTGGAAGTGCTCAAGACCAGGCTGGACACTGCTTGGAGCAGGTGGAAGGTGCCTGTGCCCTTAGCATGGGGGTTGGAACAAGATGGTTTTTAAGGTTCTGATCCAAACCATTCTATGATTTTGTGAAAAGTAAAATTATTATTTAAACACCTGAAATCAGGTTCTAAATAATGTCAAATAGGAAACACAGAAGTTCTCTTTGGGCATGAAGATTACAGTGATGTCTCACATTTTAAAGTGCATGCATATTTTATTAACTAACAATGTTTTACATGGAAAGAGGACTTGGGAGACAAAGCAAATCCTCTGTCAATTTCAGTCAATACAGGTGAATGCCTGAAGCAGTTACAGAAATTGAGTATTTATTTGTTATTGGCTATTGTGACAGCATGTTGATAAAACATTAGAAATTTACACTGAAGGAAATCTTTATTTCCTTCTCCCCCAGATTAACAAAAAGAAATACTTCCTCATCTGTCACCAAAAGGTCTGTCTCATAAGAAGTGGGTACTCGTGGACACAAAACTGTGTATAGATTGACAGAAGGGGAAGTCTTTTTATCTTTAATCTGCAAATATTGCATAGAGAAAAAACACCCTTGGTATGTCGCATCAGTGAACTGAAAACATTTCACACTGTCACCAAATACAACAGTCCCTCTTCATTATAACTGTATAAAATACTAAAGGGGAGACTTAAGAGGGGCATAAAGGTTCTCCAAAATAGTCAGAAAATATTTCTGTCAAGAAAATAACATTTTTTAGATAAAAGTAATAGATTAACAGTACTTTGAGTAGCAACCATTTGTCATTCATGACCCTGAAAAGGCACTCAACATCTGAACATATGAACAGAAAGACTGATAAAACCTGGCTTAGAAGCCTGTAGGAATCACCAGAATTGAAGACTGGGGGAAAACCTATCTATCACAAACAATTACAATTATTCTTTTTTATTACTATTTATTAGAGCAGAAGTTACAAACATGGGTAAGATCTTATGTAATGAAGGCAACATTTTCACATGAACTTCGTCTACTGACATGTAATAAATAAAGCATAATAAACTGAAAGCTGCAGTAATCAGTGTATTGAACTTCAAACTCTGTACCTTGCTAAGGGACTTTGTCCAAAAGCAATTGTGACTGTCCTCTAGATATAGCCAGATGAATAAATATGGATATAATTCAAGCTCCTAGACTGCATTTTCCCATTTTTATCTACATTCAGCACAACTCTGACAACATTTCACAATTCCTCTGGAAAGCATTTGTAGGCAAACTCATACTAAACAGCTACCTCACTATATGTGCCTTCAAAATCTTGTGAACTGTCAACCTGCATTTACATGGGGACTGTCAGCAGGCTGAGATGCACTGCCCTTTCATTATCTAACACCCAGAGCTTTGCTTAGGCAACCATTCAGATTCCTGGGAGCACTACACTGAGGCATAAGTTCAGTGAAATCCTCCCAAAAGCCAGCAAGTTTTCAGAAACACCTCTAGAATTCTGAATAGAAAACAAGGATTCTTCTAGTGTGGTTTTTACAGAGGATGGGACTTTTTTCACATTTGGAAATCTATTACTTCTCAAAATTGAGTATAAATGTCCCCCATACCTTCCAGTCCCACCAATATAACAATCTGATAGAGGAGGCACTTCATATGCTTGCTCTCGGATTGACAGTTGGGTTTTTTCCCAATGACTCATTATTAATAAATACTGTAATTTATATGATTCTCTGCATTCAAAGTGTAATGCTCCAAGATCTCAGTCTGTGTCCTTTCAAGTTCTTTAGCCACTAGTCCATGAAAGTTTGTTCTGGCTCTGGGAAAAGTTTTGGTCCATAAGTTATCCAAAAGGCAAATAGGCAAACACAAATTCTGCTTCTGTGGCTCACTTCACCAGTTAGATATTCTAACCAAAGGAATTATGTAAGAAAAAAAAATCAAAAACCAACCCAGTAGTTCATATTTCTTTTAATGATCAAAGGACTTTCTTCTCCCACTTGTTCATAAAAACTTCAGAGCTATATACAGTAGCTGTTCAGCATCCTCTTCTGGGCTCTCCTCCACAGAAAGTATCTGAGAAGGGGTTTGTCTGAATTATCTCAAGAGGAAATAGAGGGCATCCTCTGACATCTGCATCCATCTCTCTTCTCAACATGAATTTCCTCTCATCTCCTGTAGATAAGAAAAAGTTACTTGAAATGAGTTTGTCAGGCGGTAAGGGTATCCACCAACCAACTGGAAGCACAGCAAATTGTAAAAAAGGCTGTAAGAACAGCAAGTAGCAATCCTGTATGAAAATCAGATGTATTTTAGCTGTGTAAAAGTTTACTCACCTGAGACAGTACTTCCTACACAGCTGTGCCACATACTGAATTGTCTATCAGTGTTTTAGTTGGCTAAAGCATGTTGTTACCATGCATGTTGTTACCAGAATAACTACTATCTGCTAATGCCCAGGACAGATACTGCGCTAAGTTAATTAGACAAATATTACTCTTGAGCTGCAGCTGTGTGTTTCAGAGCTAAACTGAACAAAACCTTAATTGCAGAGAAGTTGCACTGGGTTTTTTTTATGCCATGCTTATACCTTTTAAAACCAAAAACCATTCATCACTGTGAGAACTGTGGCAACCTCACCTGCCACAGAGCTGTCAAATTGAGTCCCCCTAGCTGTGGTGTCCCCCTCTCTCACCTCTCCTCTGGAGGGTCTCCTGAAGGGGTGAGCCATCATGAGGGGTAACATCTGATTCTGCCATAGAGGTGTGATGTGTCTTGAATTTCACTTTTTTGTGCAACATTTTCTTACATTTTCTCTGTATCTTTCTGAGTGACTCCAGCTGCATGCAACTGTCCGTCTCTGAAAAGCCACATTCATCAGATAAAAGATTAGAAGAAAGCTTTTTTCGCTTTTTCTTCATTTTATGAGCATTTTTCTCCTTTTCCCTGGATTGTCTCTCACTTTTCTTTCCTTCATATCTTAATTTACTACTAGACCTTTTGCATGACTTCTTAAGTTTATGTTCACACTGCCTTGCCAAACCCTCATGGACAGAATTAGAACAGGAGTTACATTGGCTGAGTTCTTTCTCTTGACCTTCCAGAGCTACATTTTTATGGTAAACCAGTAATTCTCTTTCCCCAGCTCTTGAAGACAAGCACCCTTTATTACAACTGTTGTAAATTTCTTCATACCTTCTTTCTGCTCTCTTCACTGAGCTGCCACATGCCTTTCTAAAACAGTCAGAATCACTGATCTCTTCCAGCAAATCCTTTAATCTGCAAGCAGATCTACATGTTCCATATGGTACAGTGCCTTCATCTCTACCATCCTCTTGTTTGAATTCCTCATTATGAGTAACAGTAGTGCACTCCAAAGAATGATTCAGTCCAGCATGTGGTACAGTATCAACAGTGAGTGAGTCATTCCTCTGCACCTGCAGCTTTTTTGCAAGCTTGCCCCCATGGACCTTGCTTTCTAACACTTTGTCTGGTGACTCAAGTTCCCCAAGAGTGATCAACAGACTATAACTGCTATCACTACTACAATTTCTCTTGTGGAGGTTTTGCACAGGACTCAATTCTCTGAAGTGCTGACCATGTTTGTTACTCAAGCTGCTGTCAAACCCACCACCATCATCAGACACCACTCGCTTCCACCGGCTCTTGTTCACAGTGGTTTTTGGCTCTAAGCAAACACGTGCATAGTGTGGTGTCTCATAGTAGTTTAATAAATAATGGATGAATTCATCGGTCTCATAAACCTTTTGCTTTCTGCAATCATCTTGCTCAGACACTGTGTGGGTGTGAACTACGTTCAGTGCTGGGTGGTGCCTTCCAGGGAGAGGTTGGATGAGCCTGCCATGCTGGGTGACCGTGATCAGCAGGGGCGCGCGGCCTCTGGGGGAGGAGTTGCACACATCTCTGCCAGGCAGTCCATCAGAGCTCGGAGCTGCAGAGGCATCATTTAAAATTGTCCTGACTATGTGACAAGCAGGTGCATGGAAGTTACTCACATCTCCTTCCTCAAGGCATAAAGCACTACTTTTTTGGGTTAGCAGGCACTTAAACTCCTTGCGTTTCAGCTCTTTGTGCGTACGATAAAGGGAGTTAATCAGCTCCTGCTGTATGTCTGTAAATGCTGTTTCAGAAAATGAATTGTCCTTCTTTACACCCAGTGAAGGATCCACTTTTTGACTTGCCAACTGCGAAACCAAGAAAACAGAAATTTATTTAACACATCACGTTAAGAAGGCCAATGTCAGATGCAATAGGGCCCTAAAATTCACACAGAATTGCAAGGGTAGCCTCTGACTTCAACTCATAGTAAATTACAGTCCCTTAGAAATCTTTTACATTACACACTTGTTAAAAGCTGCAAGCAAATTTTTCTTTGCAAATAGTGAAGACAAAGCCATATTAGAAATTAAAACCCCTGTTTTGATTTGAAACCTTTTTTGCCCAAAGCACTAAATTAAACTTGCAAACATTAATCTGTGTGCAAAACACTCAAATTTTTATCACTTCTTTGCTGACTTTCTCAAGACATTATCTGAATCAAATAAGCCTGGTAACGAGTGCTGGCCAAGAAAAAAGAAGAGGCTATTAGAAATCCAAAGGGTATAAACTGTGCCAATTTAGTTTGGTCACTTGTAGACCTGAGACCAAAATAAGCAGAGAGAGCATCACTTATGTCCCACTCCAAAATTCCTTGCTTGCAACACTGGATCAAGTCTAATAGAGCTAAAACAGCCTTTCCAGCCCTATTTTTTACTCAGTAAAGACAAGGTCTTGAAAAAGCACCAAAGGCAACATTTCTGGGTGAAAATGCACTACATTTTCTCTCAGGGCAAGACTGAGAGCAGACTGTCACAAGACATGGACCTCAGGCCTTCTCAGTGTCCAGTCAGCCCCAAAGCAGTCTCCTGTATAGCATCAAGATATCAAATGTCTAGTGAATTATTCAAGCTCTAATAGATATCCTAAAAAGTTTAAAATACGTTTTAAAAGTCTTACTTTCACACGATTTAACAGCACTGTAAGCAGTCTGACAGACTCCACTCTTCTCTGAGCTAGCAGGGATTTCCTTTCTTCCCATTCAGGCATATTCTCTGGCCAGTGCTGTTCTTCAGCTGGTTCCTTCTGCTGCTTTGGGGGATGTTCCTCATCTCCATCTATCTGCCTCTCTTCTCTCCTCTCGTGCTTAGCTTTCCTTTTTCTCTCTTGAACTTCTTTTCATCACCACGTCTTTTTCTAGGTAATTATCAATATGGGACAATTTAGATGACACTTGTTTTACATTGTGCATCCTGGGGAATTGGATGTAAGTCTTTGAAGCACTAATAATAAGCAAACAGTCATCAAGAATCACATGTGGCTAACAGGGAATGCCGTTTGATTAAATAACATGTTTTTAAAAAAACATAAATTACACAGACCCAACTGATCCCCACAGTCAGAAAGTTGTCTCCTCAAACCGTTTCTACTCTTGGGTTTTCTTTATAAGTACTGCCAAGACAACAGCATCACATGACTGTTTGTCCCCAAGGACACAACTAGAGACTAATCATTTGGATCTAATTCTTAATTTAACAAATCTCCCCTACAGATTAGCAGGAGGGTCCCATTTAAGAGGTATTACAGGAGTAATTCGGGGGTTATCACTGAGCAAGGCTTACCCAGAGCCAAGGCCTTTTCTGCTCCTCACCCACCCCACCACTGAGGAGGCTGAGGGTGAGCAAGGAAATGGGAGGAGACACAGCCAGGACAGCTGATCCCAACTGACCCAAAGAATATCCCAGACCATATGGCCTCGTGCTCAGCAATAAAACTAGAGGAGGAGGAGGAAGGGGGGCATTTGGAGTGATGGTGCTTGTCTGCCCAAGTCACTGTTATGTGGGGTGGAGCCCTGCTGTCCTGGGGATGCAGAACACTTGCCTGCCCTGGGAAGTGGTTATAAACTACACTGTTACTTGAAAAATGCCTGCTTGCTTTCAGCATGGGAATGTACAAGGGAAGACAAGCACAGAAACTGTTTGATAAAAGAGGGTGACTACACTTTATTGAAAATGACAAAGAAAAAAACCCACACATGTACTGGAGAAAAAGCAAGTGCAATTAACATAAAATAACCAAGAATCTCTGGCAGCAGCAGCTACAGCACAGAATCACTCGTCTTAGGGAACTGCAGCCAAATGCACTGAGAATTAACTGTAAGTTAATTGTAAGTTTGTCAGGCAAGGCTGAATCTCTCAGGATTAATCTCTGCACACAGCTGTGTATGTACACAGACACACCTCCAGTGTCTCATATAAGCAAAGCAGATACACAAAGCACTTTCTACAAAACTGAAGCAGTGAGTGATCTTTAAAGTCCTCTCTGCCCACTGTGCACTAAGATAAAAAGCTTTCCACCAAGTTAGTGCCAACCAAACTTCTGCCACCCCACTAAGATTTGTGGTGCAGCAGGTTAAAACATCCAGGACTCTGTTGTTACAACCTGCAGAGATATGAATGTCAAGCCTGCAGACCACCTGGTGTACACAAAATCTTGTTCTGTTTTGCAAGTAGATCTTCTACTAAACCAATATATTATCCTAATATATTATCCTGCCCTTGCAAATCTTCTTTCACTTATATCCTTACACCATCACAGCTGCAACCATACTGCAATCAATCACCTAAAAGCCCTAAACTCTCTTCATAGAGCTGAGTAAGCTACAGTGGTTTGCTAGTGCACACCATTGCCCCTGCTCTTCCCCACTTGTGCTCACAGCCAGGAGCTCTTCAAGCATCAGAAACTTCTCTCTACATAACTGTGAACAAGGCATAGAATTATGTACTGGCTGATCCACTGAATTGCTGCTCAGCAGCATGGCCTTTTGGAATCAACCCTGACATATCAATAAGCCACAACCTTAACTGCTGCAACTGACAAATCACAAGGAATTTGACTTTCAACCCCTTTAGTAAATTATTATTATTTCCTTTTGGCCACTCTGCCATGGTAAAAACTTTTGGAACACATCTGCCCTTGCACTAGGATTTACTACAATAACTGAAGGCTGAACTATCCTTATCTTACAACACCCTAAATTGTGTCACCTGAGTTCATACTTTAAAACAAACTTACACCTCTGGGAGAAATTAACAACCTGGCAATATCTAACCTGAAACACTCACGTAATCCATATGCAAGTACTGGGAATAATTGTTCCAAAGGCACCCCTCACATGTGCTCACTGTACTGCTAGCTCAAACAGCTCTTACCATCCCTAGTTTCCCAGCTGGTCACTCATGCCAGGCCCTGGGCCACCACAACAGTTTCAGAGACTGTACCACCAACCAGGTCAGGATAAAGATCTTAAAGAGAAAAAAAAATCGTATTTTCCTAGGTTATTTTTCATGCTCCCACCAACAGACCAACAGTGTAGCCCCTGAGCAATCCCACCAGCAGAGGTGGAAGGAAGCTCAGGGCAGAGGAAATATTTTAATTCTGCAGAGGTATGTAAGAGCACTATAAGCTAATGCAATGTGGCAACTGTATGTATTGATCCCCAGCAGCAGAGTTCGTCATGCAGGGGAAAAAAGCTGGAGTTGTTTAGCCTGGAGAAAAAGAGGCTTGGGGGGGACCTTATGGCTCTCTACAACCACCTGAAAGGAGGCTGGATCCAGGGGGGGCTCAGTCACCTCTCTCAAGTAATATGAGAGGAAATGGCCTCACATTACATCAGAGGAGGCTTAGATTGGGTATTAGGAAAAACTTCTCCACTGAAATGGTGATTGGGCTCAGGAAGAGGCTGGAAACACCATCCCTGGAAGCCCACAAATGGTTTGTGGCTATGGCACTTGGGGACATCGTTTAGCAGGAAACACAGTAAATGTTACTGGTTAGACTCTGTGATCTTAGAGGGCTTTTCCAACCCTAGTGATTTTATGACAAGCACTTACCAGAAACTCACTTGGAGAGGTCATAAGAGCTTGAAACTGATTTTTAACAAATGAGTGTATCCAGCCCGCTCTATGCAAAATTAACTGAAAAGCAGCGATGATCAGAAGTGCCGCTGCTCTCACGAACATTGCAATAAAGGAGCGTTTTGAAGCGAGCACTCCCAGCACCGCTGAGGTGAGGATTACACAAACCCCCAGCCCAATGCATGGAGTCACTGAAGGCCGCGGTCCCCCGAGCTCCGGCAGCGCCGGCCGAGGGCACCCGGCGGGCAGGGCCCAGCCCTCGGCGGCTTCAGCGGGAGCCGCGGCCCGGCTGCGAGCCCCGGGCAGGTGCGGAGCCAGCTCGGGCTGCCCGAGCCCCGCAGCAGCCGGGCCGGGCCGGGCCGGACAGTGCCGGGCAGCCCCCGCTCCAGGAACCCCCGGGCCCAGGCCCGCCGCGCCCCCGCACGGGCTGGGTTCCCCGGCCCAGCCCGCCGCCGCCCTCCCAGCACCGGAGCGGAGGGAGGCTCGGCCCGCCCGTCCCGGCAGGCCCGCGGGCTCCGGGCAGCCCCAGCGGAGCCGCCGGGAACCGCCCCAGCAGCCGCGACAACTTTCCCCGGCGGAGCGAGCACCGCGGCCCGGCTCGCCCCACCCGGGCCCGGAGCGCCCTCCGCCGGCAGCGCCCCACTCCCGCTCCCCGGGCCGGCCGCCCTTACCCTCCGGCCGCCGCGGCACCGCCAGCCCTGCGGCCGCCACCCGGGGCGGAGCGCGCTCGCCCACGGGCCCGCCCCGGGGCGCGGCTCCTCCGCTCCGCTCCGCCCGCTCCGCAGCGCGGCCCCTGCCCGCCTGCCGTGCGCTCCGTGCGGTGTCACGGGTGATCTTGAGGAGCGGTGCACGAAGCGAGGCCCAGGAGGTGCCAGGGGCTGCTCCTCTTGCCCGGCCCCTGCTGCAGCCGCCTGCTGCCGGCATCTTCGGCCTGTGGGCATCGTGTGTGTGCCTTGTATTAAAAATAAGCCAAAGAGAGGCAGAGCAAAGGCTTGGTTGTGGTACAATGCCGTGTTTTCCTTTGTCCTGGAGCAAAGGTCGTTCATTGCCCACTGCTCACCAGTGGTGTGTGAGGGTTTATGTCAGCCTTTCCCTGGTTTGCACTGGCTTGTTGGTGTTTTCCCGGTGGGAGAGCGCTGTCCTGTCTCTGCACGGTACGGCTGTCGGCTCCCAGTGGTGCAGCCCGTGTGCTGCTGACGGTGCCGTCCCCACTTCCTTGGTTCTGGACCCCGGGCAGGTGTGGACCCAGCCCCGTCCAGAGCGCCACAGCAGCCAGGATCTATCCAACCTGACCTTGAGCATATCCAATTTTTTAGTATATGACTGGCTTTATTTTAGCAGGTCCCTTTACAAAGGAGAAAAAATAACAACAGACTCACACCAACCACCTCCTTCTCCAAGGATTGCTGCAGGAGGCTGAGGTCAACTGATGATTCATTTTATCAGCCAGAACAAGTATGGAAAAACTTGCCCCAAAATGAGTAATGGAAATGGGAAGACTGTATGGAAAATACCAGTGCTCAGTAAGAATCTTAAGCTGAGGTTTGTCTTGTGGAGATGAGCAACAAAAGAAAAACCCTGGAAGAAATATCACCCTTTTCTCTGAAGTCTTGAAGTAATGTTTGAAATCTTCTGTTTCCAAGCACTAATCATGTATAGCAAGTTATACCCATTTATTGTTGATTTTCTCCTCCTTAATGGCTAAATGCTTTCTTCTCACCAACAAAATACAACACCATAAGTAGCTGAGTTCCTGGAGAGAGATGCAATTCTAGAGAGCTGTCTTTTAGCTCTTTTATTGATCTAGGAAATAGTGCATTGGATCAGCAGCAGAGCATTCTTGCCAGAGAATGCAGACTGAGTCATCTGACACTTTTCTGTTGGCTGCACTGTAAGATACTGAACACAGCTTTCAGTTTGACTGGAATCTTTCAGTTGGTTGTTTTTGTTGGTTTGTGGGGGTTTTTTTGGGGGGGGGCGTTTTTGTTTTGTTTTGTTTGTTTGGGTTATTTTTGTTACAAGAAACAGAACATCCTGTTTCGGAGCAAATCTCTGCTACTACCTCCCTACTGGCTGTTATCTCCTCCCTCCACAGATTCTGGTCTCAGCTTGTATCTCCTTTCCACTTTCATCTCTCCCCTCCCTGTGCCTTTTTTTTCCTCAGGCAACACGTCAAGAAAACCTGAACTAATTGACCTTGTAAATCTTATTAATGATGATCACTCAGTTACTCAGCTCCACCATCAACACAGAGTGCTTCAGGAGCCCAACTCGGTGTTTTTGTGTAGTCGTGCCATTGCCGCATTCGCTCCCGTGGAAATACATTTAATTGTAAGGAGAAAGGGATGTGTCTTGAGTGCGGCTGGATCACTGTTGCGAGGGCGCTTTTTTCCAGCGACATAAATGTCAATAATGTAATAATCCCTGAAATCAGGTGCGAACAGGGTCGGGGCACAGTCCGGGCTCACCCGCGGGCCGCTCCGCTCCGGCCGTTCCGTTCCGCTCCGTTCCGGGTTTTCCCTCCGCCTCCGCAGCGCGCACCCGGGGCGCGCGGAGCCCCGCGCCACAGCGCCCCCCGGCGGCGGAGGCGGGCGGCGCCGCCCCGCTGTGGCTGTGGCCGCTGGGGCCGGGCCGGGCCGGGCCGAGCCGGGCCGCTCCGTGCGCTCCGCTCGGCTCCGCTCCGGCGGGGCCATGGCCACCCTGCGCCGGGACGGCCGCGTCACCGCCCTGCAGCGCCTGGGCTGTGCCGGGCTGGCGGGCGCGCTGAGCCTCAGCCTGACGGCGCCGCTGGAGCTGCTGACGGTGCTGGCGCAGGTGGGCACCTGGCACTGCCGGCGGGGGCTGCGCGACGCCGGGCGCAGCCTGTGCCGCACCGAGGGCGTGCGGGCCCTCTGGAAGGGGAACCTCACGGCCTGCCTGCGCCTCTGCCCCTACAGCGCCCTGCAGCTCGCCGCCTCCCGCCGGTAAGCGACCGGCCCGCGCGGGGCTCGCGGGGCTCCGGGGGCTCCGGGACCTGCGCTCCCCCACCGGCCCTCGGAACAGCGGGGGAGGGATGGAGAGTGCCGGGTTTAGTCTGATGGTTCTGTCTCTGCCGAGTGTGCGCCCTTTCTTCCCAAAGATCCGGACTCTTGCTTGTAATGTTATTTACCTAATTTGTTCAACGCCTAGCGATTGTTAGGGCCTGGTGATACGCCAGCAGTTGCTTCTAAAATCATAGATGTTCTTCACATGATGAAGGGTTGATGGTCTGTTAAAATTCTTTTGCTCCGGTTCATTTAGAAATGAAGTTACAGTGCAACCTGCAGGTGTGGCTGTCACATCTGTTCTTTGCAACCAGTTTGTTTAATTAATTTGTACGCTTTCAAGTATGTATGTTGTCTGTATCAAAGAAAACAACAAAATCACAAGTCAGATATTTTTACCCTATCATGCAGGAGTTGTTAAGCAAATTTGATCGGTTTTGCCGTTGATACGTGACATTGCTTGTTTTAAGACCTTGTTTTTGATCATACACACATATTAAACTAAGGTGAGTGCTGATAGGACTGCAGCAGGATGAACATGGAGCAGCGCTGATGGGGCTCTGCCAGCCGTGCTGTTTCCTAGGATTCCCTTCCGCTGTCAGTATCTGTCAGCCTTTGCAGGGAGTGCCTGACTGCACACACCAGAGTGTTTTGCCGCTCTGGGGGCTGGGCTTAATTTTTTTTTTTTATTGCAGTCAGCTGTTCATGGTAGCACATGACATTTGCACCCGGCTGGGTGCTCAGTTGTTCTGTTCTGGGCAGCAGCACAGCCCAGCTGGTGCTGCCAACCTGCTGGGTTTGTCACTCATGTGTCCCAGCAAGTCTGCCTAAGCCCTTCAGGAGATCACAAATGAAGTGACCCTAAAACTGGGCAGCTTTTTGTGCCATAATAGATGCAGTGGTCAAACAACAAGCAAGATAATGTGAGTGGGAAGGTACAAACAGTAATTTAAATGTAATTTAAAGTTCACAGAAAAGACAGTGTGTTGCACCAACATACAGCAGTTGATTTTGAGCAAAATAACTTCATTGTTTGTTCAGCTTGAAACAGTGTATTCCTTTTGCAAGGCTAAAGTTTGTGTCTAGTTTGTACAGGGTGTTCTGAATTAGGGGTGGAAGTAGGCTACCAGGAAATTAAATTCAAGGTGCCTATGCTTAGTCCTTGATATGCTATTTGGGGGTTTGGGAAAGTCTTTTCTACTGGGAGAATGGTGTACATAAAGGCAAGAAACACAAAAAGAGAAATGTTACAGGGCAGCTTAGGTAAACAGTCCCAGGAGGAGCAGGACTGAGCACAGCCAGCTCCCTCAGCAATTGCTCTGCACGTGGCAGTTTTAAATGTTATCAGGTAGTGCCTGGAGACACCCCACCACCTTCCCCAAGCATTTGTCCACATGCAGGAAAATTAGGCTGTGTGGGTTTAGGAACTGCATAAGACACACAGGAAGAAAGGTTTATGCCCTTTTACTTCTGCTTGGCTGGGCTTTCTGCTCTGGGCACTCCCAGGGCTCGAGACAAGTAGATGCAGGATTTGTCATGAAGTAGAAAATGCACATTCAAATGAAAAAACATTGACTGAGCGAGCAGTGACTTGTAAATATTTGCACATTATTTTGTTCTACACCATGCAGGTTAAATGTAGATGTGCTGTTCAGATGTTTCAGTTAATGCTACCAAAATAGAAAAATAGAATAATACATTTCTTTACCTCTAGCTAAAACTCTGGTGTTTTTACTTGCTTCTTGCTGCCTCCAGGATATTAGTCCCTGATGTAGGAGTTTCCTGTCATAGAAAAGTCCTTCAATGCGCCACAAATATATGACTTGTGTGTAGCTTTTAAAACTGTATTTCAATTTCAAATTTTCAAATTGAGACTTAAACTCCTGAGCATAATAGTGCCAGGACAAAAGTTTTCTCTAGAGGCATGTCCCTGGGAACCTTCCTGTCCCAAGATAAGTAACAGAAGAAGGTTCAGTTGCTCTCAGAAGCCCTGTGGTGTCATTATCTACGTATTTCCTCTTACATGCTAACCTTAACTGACAGATTGGACCAATGGCTTTAACTGATGATCAGATAATTTCTTGCAGTTGTGTTTTGAATCATGGCAATTTTCATCCTGTATGTGGAAATACAAAAGAAAGATTTTCATCCTGTAGGTGGATGCTTGTGTGGTGTTACATGTAATAAGATCTTGGATGAATCACATGCTAAAATTTCAATTCCTGCTGCTGAAGTGGCTTGTGGACAGAAGAACATTTGCATCAAGAATCACCTGCCTTAATTTTTCATGTGTTTTCTTCATAGTGTCATTAATAGCACTTCTTTTATGTGTTTGCTTTAGGCTTGTTACCCTTTTCATGGATGAGCTGGGCCATATTTCCCACTGGAGAGCCATCATGGCAGGCAGCCTGGCTGGCATGGTGGCCACCACCGTGACGTACCCCAGCGACGTGGTTAAAACCCGGCTCATCGTGCAGAACCGGCTGGAGCCGTCCTACCAAGGGATTCTCCACGCCTTCTGCAAGATCTATCACCAGGAGGGGCTCCGTGCACTCTACCGGGGTGTCTCACCAGCAATATTAGGTAAAACAACACTGGGGTGAAATGCCTCACTGCAGTTGTGGAGTGTGTTCACTTGCTCACTTGATTTCAGAAGCAAATAGGAATGTTTTTTTGTAGAAGATGTGGGGATTTGCAAGGCACTGCAACACTGATAACCTTTGCTGCAGCTTTATTACTTCAAATTAGGACCAAGTGTGTAGCATTTTATGTATGGTTAAGTGTTCAACAAAATACTCTTTTCCTACTTTTATAGATTATCTCATTTTGTTTGGATGCACAATTTTCACCATTAAACACATTTATATACCCACACACAGAGTGCTTGTAATTCCTGTTTAGTGTGAGAGTGTCTCCTGAGCTGTTCAGTGAAACCAGTTGAGCTGTAGTGTATAGTAGGTGTGAAAAATGAAGATTAATTATATTCTCTCTTTACTTGAAATTAATTTTTAATTATCTATTTACTCTGCGTAGCCTTTAAAAATGCCATTTAACTGAGTCCATGTTTTTGCAATATGACATTATATAAAATGTGTAATAACAATAATAATAAATGTATAATCCCACTATAAAACTGATGAGAGCATGAAACAAACAAAAGAGGCCAGAAGTATCCCTCATCAGCCTGACTGAAGACATAGCTCTGTTTACCTGTGCAAATGCTAGGGTTGGGTTGGACTGGGAAAGAGCTTGTCACAGGAGAGGACCTGGAGAAACAGCTGACCTGTCATGAGACTATAACAGTAAATAATTCTGACAATGTGCACATTTTAATAGGTAAATGTGTGCCCCTGTCAGCATATCTAGATGGTACAATATGGGTGTTTGGTGGTAAACCAGGGACTGAAGAGTAAAGTTCTTTGAAATCTGGATTGGGTTTGTGGAATGTGAGGTGTAAATTGGCAGCAGCTCCTCCCATCTTTCTAGTTATGTGATGGGCAGCTCTCCTCTCTTAGTGTACAGTGTGTTGATATAATCCTGTCTGGTTTGCTTTCTAGGTGCTGTTCCATTTTCTGCAGGCTCATTCTTTGTTTACATCAGTCTGGACACAATCTGGCAAGAACCCATAGTTCGTTTCACTCCTCTTCAGAACTTTGTAAATGGCTGTGTAGCAGCTGCTGTGGCACAGACACTTTCTTTCCCCTTTGAAACTGTCAAGAGGAAGATGCAGGTACAGAACATTCATGTTACCAGTTCTTTGTTGTAGGTGCTTGGTGCAAGAGCTTGGGACAAGACTAGCCAGGTGATCATGGGTGCCACTTTATTTCCCTTACCAGAAAGCTACAGAGACTTTGGTTTTGGTTTTTTTGGGTTTTTTGCTCATTAGTGGGGTTTTGTTTGTTGTTTTGTATTTAAGCTCTGGAAATCATTGCTACAAATGGGCTGTTATACCTTTAATGTGAGCTCAAGTACGATCATGAGATATGTGTATGCTCTCAGACTCCATCTCTGTAGCTTTATTTCTTTCCTTTTTCATAGCAGTTCCATCAAATTCTCAAAATTCAGAATTGGCAAGCCTTCAGTGAAATACAGGCTGGAAGTTTGCCAGCTGAAGAAATTCAGTCCCCTTGGTGGTAGGCAGGATGAATGAGATCCATGTGATTTTCAGAGCCTGTGTGTCTGCCATTTATGCCTCACCACAAAACAAACTTGCTCAGTATTATGTCTGAAGGATCATTATCCTTGTTCTTATTTCTGACTCCTCTGGTTAACAAATGACTTACCAGCTGCAGGTGCTGCTGTTTTCCTGGAGCATCAGCAAAACAAGAATTACTATATCTTCCTGATCTTTTCTCCAGAACTTTAACAATAATGATATAAAAAATACCCAAACCTCACGAAACAACCACTACCCCACAGCTTCCATCTCACTGGCATAATTCACTTGCTGGTGTTGGCTTTTCATTAGAACTTTACCAGTAGAGAGACAGTGAATAGCTTTCATCATATGGTCATTCTCTGGCAGGGGCGTACGAGTTTGGGTTTTCAGCCTAGTTCCTGGGAATGCAGATTTATGGGAAGCTTTTGTGATCTTATTAGAAAAACAGTCACTAATTGTGGCAGCCTTATATAGGTCCTTGCCCCCTTCATCAAGTGGTAGCCTGGTTGGCAAGTCACAAGGTAGCAAAAGGTCAGTGAAACTCTGCATTTCCCTCTCCTGCTCCCCAAGTTCCCCTTTTCAGGGTGCAGATGCTGTCACGGAAGCCTTCACTGCCCTCTCTCCATCTTGTAGGAGAGAACCTCAGCAGGAGGAGTAAGGGGCTTTTATCAGACCAGCTCATGTAGCTGATGTGTCCAGAAGTCAAGGTTTAAACTGAGCACTTTCATCAAGTATCTTATAAAATATTTCAGAAATATTCTGAGCGTGAAATCTTGATTGTTTTTCCAGCTATACCAGTGGATCTAAGAAAAGCAAATACTCCTTACAAGCCTTCTTTTACTTTATATCCTTAGGCTCACAGCAATACTGTTGTCCTGAAGAATAAAAGAAAATAAAGGCATTTACTGTGCTGTTTCCCTTTTAATATTTTCTGTCGATGCAACAGCTTTTGTAATCGGTTCAAAAGCAGGTTTTGGCTGTAACTGGTGCGATGTGTTGTGTCAGGCTGTGTCGTGATGGGCATGTGAAGTGGGACAGGCCCGCGTTTCATTTTCCTGCCACCAGGCCGTGCTCTTCCACCGAGGGGAGCTTGATCATCTGCTCGGCACTTCCAGCAAAACGGGAACTGGATTTATTGCCTAAATACGTAGGACTTGGAGTGGCTAAAAATACTTTGTGTGAAAACAAAACGCTCATCAACAGAGAGGGTTTCTTCCTCATAAGTGCATTGCAACACTGAATAGTGATTCTCTGAGCTTAGAGAAACACCTCCTGTTCTGTGATTTATTCTGGAGGCATGGGAGAAAGCAAAGATATTTCAAAAGAGCAGACTCCCTAGGTGTGAAATCCTGTAATTTGTTGGGTACTGGAAATTACTTAATTCGTGTAGAGTTGTCCAGAAAAGAGACCTGTTGTTGGAAATTGTGACCCATGTTGATACCAAGAGTGCACTGGAACTCCTGCAAGGTTATCCAAGAAGTTTGGGTTTTCCAGTTAGCACCAGGGTATGGCCCAGCTTTGCAGAGATCAGCTCTGCTTTGTGCTTGTTGGTCTGTGCAGTTTGTAGGGTGCTGGTCAGAAGAGAGAAATGCCTAGTACAGCACCAGGAAAAGTATCGTGAAAAGGGATGGACCTAGAAAAGAGAAAATAAAGAAAAGAACCTCAAGACATTTCAGAGTTCTGTAGAAAATGGGAGAGCAGATACTTCTGATCAGTTTTTCTCAGACATCTTATTCTGAGCAGCCTCTATTTGGTGATTCAGCTTTCTGGCTGATAGGAAGAGGGGCTACCAAAGCCTTCAGCTACCTCTGAGCCTTGTGTGTGCTGTGCAGTGCACATGGAGAAGTGCTGGGCTTTTTTTGAAGCAGTGAATGCTGGGTTTATGGTGTATGAAGAGGAACCCAGCACACTGTGGAAGTCAGTATCACATTCCTTTTTCCTCCCTTTTGTTCCACCATTCTGATAAATGGAGGGAATATGTTGCTAAAGAAGATTTTTCCAGTGAAGCTGCTGGTGATGGGGAGCCAGGGTGTTGTAAGACAATCTCAGGAGCTTCAAAAACTGAGAAACTAGGACAGAAGGTTGTCTCCATTGATTCTGGGGTAGAGTACAAGCAGGAGACCAGGACATCCCATTCAGATCTTTACCTGATGTGCTAGGCAGTCTTAGAAGAGTTAGCTCCATTCATCTCCTCATCTGGACAATGCTTGAATTGTTTGCATAGACTAGGAAATGAATTCTGCTATGGGAGAATTCATAAGGATAAGGTGCTATTTTTGATCTCCGTTGTAATAATTTTGCTTCCTCCTTTCTTACTTTACATATCTGAATCCCACACTTCTGACGTTGGCTGCTTCTGTCACTGGCAGCTGTGGGAGTAGGAGCTGCTGTCAGCTCCTGCTTCCTCAGCTCTTCTGAGGAAGAATTGTGTTTTGGTGATGCTTTATGATGTCAGATTTGTTCTGTAACCATGGCTTCTTCCACCTTTGCTGTTATCAAGTTTATTTTTTAAAAAAAGATGCTGTGTTTGCTATATATACTTGAATGTTTTTCTTAAAAGAAATGTTAATTAATATGAGTGAGTGTTACTGAATATTTGAGTCCTCTGTATTGTGCTTATCCTAATTTTATTCCTTTGTCTTCCCTTTTTCACTTTGCTCCTGATTGGCATGTTAGAGAATTCAGAGGTACTGTATGCATGTTTCAGCATGGAAATATGGCTTTTGTTGTGCATCTGTAGAAGGGAATTAATGAGAGTTATGTTCTATAGTAAGTGTTTCCCCTTGTTTTACTTTATGATGTTTCAGTTTCTGAACAAAATCTTATTGATCATTCTGACTGTTATTCTTGGCTTTCCTTCCTTACCTCAGTGTTCTTTGTTAAATCCAATTTCTAAGCCATGTTCAAGTACTGCCCTTTTTACCTTGCAGACTTGCATACAAGAACACTTTTCTTTTTCAGTTTTTGAGGGTTTTTTTCAGCCTTTAGCAGGGAAATTTTACTTTGAATGAGTCTGGGTCTAAGGAAGCACTGGTAATGTTTCTACAAAATCCCTTCTTTCCTTTTTTACTATATCTGAATACTTTGAGCTACCTGCAATTTTTATTGTTTCATTGATGTTGTTACAAAGATATTTTATACCACTTTCTGAAGTTGTTGGAGAATGCTGCTTAGGGAAGTATTTGGTCTGGCAAATGGTTGAGACATTGCCTGAAAAAAGCTATGGAGCATAATGTAAGCTTTGCCTTCTGTAACAGCCTAGATCAGCTTCTATGAATCTGAACAAATCTCAGAAGTATTTATCTTAGATCCCCAGACTTCCACAGGAGAAAAGCATGAGGATTGACTGTCTGTCAAGTTGGAACACGGAACAGTGTTAGTAGGAAAACTGGATAAGAGGAAGAAATTGTAGATCAAGAATTGGAAGCAGGACTGGTCTGCTTTAACTGTGAGGTCTGCCTTGACTCCAAACCTGTTCATACAAGAAGCTGTGGTGTGATAATTATGTAATACCTTGAGGTAGATTAGCTTTGCACTGCAACACAGGGGCCTGCTGAAGAAAAGCAGGAGAACACATTGCACCTGTTTGAAGTGCAGGAAGTCTGAGGGATGGCAGAAAGCAATTCTCTCCAAATGATCTCCCCAGACACTAAAGTGGCCACCATACCTCCAAATTGAGATTTGGTAGTGCCAGCTGATCATGTCTGCCAGCCCCTTAGAGTGCCTGAGCTTTGTCATCAGTGTGGTGTGAGTGAGAGCTCTTTAATCTGCTTGGGACAGATCAGATGGGTTAACTCAGCCCACCTTTTGAAACTCCATAAGCTCACCCAGCAGACAGGACCTGACACAGGCTGGGTTTGCTGCTGCTCACACACAGCTATTACAGACATAACTTTAATGCAATAATGTCTCTGGAGGTACAGCTATTAGGAACAACTGAGGGATCTGGGGTTGTTCAGCCTGGAAAAAGAGACTCTGAGGTGACCTTATCACTCTCTACAACTTTCTGAAAGGTGGCTGTAGTCAGATGGGGGTCGGTCTCTTCTCAGAGGCAACAACTGACAGAACTAGAGGACACAGTCTTAAGACTGAGTTAAACTTTCCCCTCTGCCATGGGAAATTTAGGCTAGATGTCAGAAAAAAATTCTTCACTGAAAGAGTGATTGGGCAATGAAATCATCAGCCCAGGGAGGTGGTGGAGTCACCATCCCTGGACATGTTTAAAAAAAGACTGGACTTGGCACTTGGTGCCATGGGATGATGAGGAAGTGTTTGATCATAGGTTGGGCTTCATGATCTCAAAAGGTCTTTTCCAACCTAGATCATTCTGTGATTCTTTTATAGGTGATTTATTTTGACTTTGTGTAAATCCTTACCTCATCCACATAAGGCAAATGGAAGTATGACCTATGAAAAGCCCCAGTCCTGTTAAAAATTAGTTTTCTCCTCAGTTCCTAGATAGGCAGCAGGAGATGGAGGAGCTAGCATTGCCATCCACTGTGTGAAATGTGGGACCAAGCCAGTCTGCCTAGGGGTTTGCACCATTAAATAAATTAGTGTTAGTGTGCATGAAAATGATGCACCCATTTGTAGGGCTTGAGCTGAACCATCATGAGGCATTTGGAAGCCACCCAGAGCTGCTCATGCAAGGGGTTTGCACTGCCTTGAGGAACAAGACTTCTATATTCTGTATAAAGACTTCTTCACACTGCAGGTGTTAAAGCAGAGGAAGCAGGCTCAGCAGCAAAGGAGGAATTCTGCAAGAAGCTGTGGAGCCTCAGGGTATAACAGGCCTGGTGATATATCTAAAGCAAAGAGTCAAGCTTTTGACCAAGCATGAAGCTGTTTTGCTGACTTGGTGCCATTCTTCCCAGAAAGGCATGATTTGTTCCCAGTTCAGGTTACAGAGGAAGGGACAAGGTGTTCCTGGAGTGCAGGACACTGGAGGTCAGCTGTGCTGTGCTGCTCTGAACTGATTGCCTGATAGCTTGCCATGGTTTACCTTCCTCTGTGCCTGAATACCTTTGGGTGGACTTCAACCAGGGGTAAGTCAGCATTGCTAGACCTCTGACAGGGAATGACTGCTGAGTAAGGCTGACTTTTAGGAGGAAGAATTGATTAAGCCCAAGAGGATGCCTTCCTCCCCAAAATATTAACACATATTTACTCTTCATTTTTTTTCATTGCAGTGGAATGAAATCCACTACATTTCAAGCATCCAGTCTTCACTGGAGTGAAATTTCTGTGGACTGGAGTGATATTAACTTGAATCCTTGACCTTCAGTTTCCTTTGAACTACAGCTGCACTTGCCTGTTGCATGTGTCCTTATTAACCCAGACTGCAAGGATTTCTTTTTTCAGCTTCCAGATTAAGAGTGTGACCTCTTGAGCTGTGTGTAAATTGTCTTCCTGTACTTTTTTTTTTAACTGATCAGAAATGTGGGACACCTGAATCTGCTGAAAATATGTAAATACCAAGCAGTTTTACTCTATCCACCATCAGGGTAGCATACCACTGATGACAGCTATTCACTGTTAGTTATCTTCCATACTCTGTGCCAAGAGTAATGCCTACTCAAAAATAAATAGTAAATATATGTAAAGTAAAATATGTAAAGGTATATATATATATGTATAGTAATATATGTAAAGTAATATATGTAAAGGTAAATATATTCCAACAAATTTAATGAACAGGGAAAAGAGGGGAAGTACATTAATTAAATACATGAATTCATAGTATCTGTGAATACAAATAATTGCAAACTAAAATGTCCCAAAAAGCAAGTGAAAAGTTTTCATCTGCACAGGAGAGGGGCTGAGGGAGGTCATTGAAAAGGTCTGGGAGATCAGTTCCCAAAATGGCATTATGTTGTCCTGACAGTCACCTCTAAATGCAGACAATGGGAGACATGGTGAAAAGTCTTCAGGCAATAATTACCTCTAACAATTCACCTGCAGTCATGACACTGCACCCTTATTTAAATATTTTGTTTATTTTAAAAGAATATTGTATGCAGGTAGTTGGGCATTTTTGTACATGTCTCTCTTGGGTTTAGAGTGTTGTAGTAGAACAGTGGAAGTGTTGCAGTGACAGAATCAACTTGGTGGGCTCTGGATGTAAAAATATTGTGTTGGTGAGAGAGATCAGGTGGAGGCAATTCGGAATTTGATGTGTTTTAATCATTTAGAGAGCCCATTGTCCATCAGAGGTAAAAAGAGAAGCAACTTAGCCCTGCTACTACTATGAGTAACACCTTGGCTCTCTGTTACCAGCACAGGGAGCTGCATCCCAGCCTCCTGCATTTGACAGCTGCAGCTGGGAGGGAGGAAGTTTTCAAAAGAAACAGATTTTCATGCAGCAGCCCATAGTGTCAGGGGGTGTCAAAAGCAAGGAATTCCAGCTGCTTTGAGGTGCCTGAAATTCTCTGTCACAAACCTGACCTTTTGGGGATGAGATTAGCTGTTTGATTTGTATGTCATGCTAGGTTTCTGCAAAAGAGGTAGAAAAACCAGTCTGGTCTGTTTTGCTCCTTCCATTTTCTGGCTCTGGTGCCATAGGGTGGCTGTGAGGGTTGCAGTGTGGTAGACAGGCTTAGATGAAGAACCACCAAAACCCACAGCTACTCTTTTTCATGAACAGTGCCAAATGAAACACATTTGCAGTATTATTCTTTTATTAATGCATTTTAACTTCATTTAGCTATGTTCCAAAATACTGAAGTTTTAACTACAACACTGATGCAGTTTTTAGTTTTCCTCTTGCAGTAGATGATTCTGAGATTCTGTGAACAATTGTTATTTAATTACTGTGTGTAGGGTCCTAGAAGCATACAGCTCCTGTAAAGCAGAAAGGCTGGCAGCACATACTTTACTTCACAGACTGAAATCTTAGAAACAGCTCTATCTATGGGGAATGGTACTATAAATAATTTCAGTAAATCTCTTAAAAGGTCAGTGTCTATGGGCAGATTGGAAATCTAGAGGCTTGACTTACCTGTTCCTTTTAAACTGCCTTCTGGAGGTGTTTACTGTGTTACTGAAAGCTGCACTGTGCTTGTCACTTCTTTTGGTGTTGCAGGCAGGAATACTGTAATCAAACCTTTGATCTGTGCCTTTGCAGTGTGTACAGTAATGAAAGGGATTAAGTCAAAGTCACACAGTTAAATTCTGTCAGGCCATGTCCTGCCTACCACAAAGGGACTGAAAAAGGAAGGGAATCACATGTTAATAGCATTCTTGTGTTCTTGAAACATCTCAGAAACCTGTCTTTCTTTGCTGCTTGGCTGCTTATAACTTCATTTACAAAAAAACCCCAAACTTGTGGAACCTGACTGACATTCAAGAAGGCAGAAAAGGGTTTTGAATCCAGTTCTCCTATGGCTGCTGTTGCATTTTTAGGGATACTTTAATAATTTTTGTTTTCTTCTAAGCATTACTGGTGCTAATATCACCATTCTTATGGAACTGATTTCTGAAGTCTCAGTTTGAGCACTCAGCATCTTCTGCAGTACAGATATGAAAGTCTTTGTGCAGAAGGTTTTTACCTGTTACCTGCCATAAGAGGTATTTCACATGCATTTCAATCAGGCAGAAAAAAAAAGAGAAAAAAATTATGATCTGTGGGGCTTTTTAGACAAAGGAGACATGCCCTTAGTGTGGGGGATTATCAGGGTTTTTTTCAGCCTTTAAATTTTAACAGTAGACTTGCCCATCACTATTTGATTAACAATTTCTCTTACGTATGTAGAGTGTGAGTTTTGATCTGTTTGCCTTTCCAGCATCTCAGTTGCCAAGTACTTGAAATTCTATAGCTAAGGCACCTAGAAAATCTCATCACCACTTGTCAGTTGATGAGGCTTGTCATAGGCTTAGCAGCTCTGAGAAGCTACAGTCTAGTCTAGAGAAGGAGTGAAAAATCACTACACTATGTGGTGTTTCAGATCATTGTGAGATCATGATACCCATATCCATCCATCAATTAACTGTACAAGCCCCATTTTTATCAAACTTCTACCTTAGGATGATCTGTTTGCAAGGCATCAGTCTGTGTCCTGGGGCCCCTGACACTTAAGAGTCACTTGCCATGTGTTTGAGTGAAACCCTGCTTTGTCAATGCAAAATAAATCCATGGCTGCATGTGCACAGATGGATGAGGATGGGATTATTCAAGGTCAGGTTATCCTGTCTGTGCTAACGCAGTAGGAGATTAATGAAGAAAGGATTTAGCTGTTAAAAATGACCAACTACACTTCTTCCATGTGAACAGACACTGTACTGCAACTGGAAGTTCAGCTGCCAGCCAGCAGGACTCTCCCCAGGTAACTTTAGCTGGTCCCTATCAAGTGAACACATGGATGTGGGAGCAGGGGCACCAACTGCTCACCTGCAGCCCTTGGAGGGCCCAAACAGCCTGGCTGAAATCTCCATCCTTCCATTTCTGCTGGGCTGCTGCTCCTCAGCCTGTAGTGCAGCTCATGCTGGTCACAGCAGTGCAGACCCAGCCTCAGCAGCCAGAGACAAGTCAGCTGGTTTGATCAGAGTTACAGGAAGGCAGCGTGACTCCAGCCTTCCCTCTCATGGTGTTCCACTGCCAGGAGTGGGAAATGTCTCTACCTGGACCTGGGCAGCTGGCATGGGGCCAATGGGATATGTGGCTCTGGTTCAGATGGTTTGTCCTCAAAAGGGTGGGATTTATTTCTAGTTGTGTCATGGTACAAAAGGAGGCACTGTGTGAAATTACTGTTCACTGTCGTACCTATCAAAGAGTGAGTTCTTTCCCTTTTTAATTTGTATTTTAATGCAAATTAGATACTTTTGGGAGGAATCCAGATCTGTCTGTTGAAACCTGGCATTGACTCTTCCTTATATAGCAGGATGGAGGAAATAATTAATTACTTTGGTTTTCTCTGCTTGTTCTAAACCCCTCTGGGTGTCTCTTGACAGGCCCAGAGCCCTTGGCTTCCCCACTATGGAGGAGTTGATGTCCATTTCACCGGCATGGCTGACTGCTTCCGGCAGACTGTGAAGCACAAAGGTGTGCTTGGACTTTGGAGGGGAATCACACCCAGTCTGCTCAAGGTGAGGTTTTGCTTTCATCCAGTCAAATACTATCCTGAAGGAGTCAAGACAGTTTTGGGCAGTTGGGGATAGAAAGCTTATGACATATGTTTGTACTTAGTAGCTTATGGATGACAGAATCAGCCTTGGAACTTGGTTTGGTTGTATTTCCCCAAATCCAGGCTGGGCTTCTAGATGTCACCACTTGAAAGTTCACTTCAATATCTCTGAAGAAGGGGGTGCTCCTAGCACACAAGGTGTGGAGTGGATGGGGGATTGCAAGCAATCCACTTAGGGCAGCTAAACAAGTTCTCCCTCTGACCTGAGCTTCAGTTGTAGTGAGCTGTAAAAAAAGTGTGCTTGTATAAGCCACTTGGCCAGAAGTCCAAAGCAGTGCTTTCAGCCAGCTATTTAATGCATGTGTATCAGTTACTGCAGCCTTTGCTGAGTTGAAAGCATGAAATAAAGCATGATAGTTTAAACAGAAGGTAATTTAATTTACATAAATACATTTTATAGTGCTGTGATGAGGATTACCTACATAGAGTACTACAGGTCAGCTAATGAGAGCTAATTGAGTGACAGTAGGATTGATTGTGATGGCCTGCCTGTGACTGCCTTACCTTGGCTAATACAAAGCCAGTGGCCCTGGAGCTGTTGGTTCTGCATGGGGCAAAAGAAGAAAATTGTGGAGTCACTCCAGTGTATGTAGAATAAATTCCACATTTCCTGCCAGGATTTGCTGAGATTGCTTAGGATGTGCTTGGGTATTTGACAAGTTCTGGTAATCTACTGGGGAGCATAGACCTTCTTCCTCACAATATTGCTATAATTAGTTATGTAACAACAATAAACTCCTACTTTTAGCACATTGCAGCTGCCAGCATAGCTTGAGATGAGACTGATTTTATATAAATGAGGACAAGGTCTATTATTAGATCAGATCTGAAGTCCTAGAAGTTCCCTTTTTTTAAAACATCTAAGCTATGGATGCTGCTAGTGAGTCTAATTTTTTTTTCTTATATTGCTTTTTTATCAGATTGTGCCATACTTTGGTGTTATGTTTAGCACCTTTGAATTCTGCAAGCGGGTTTGTCTCTACAGAAATGGTTATATTCAATCTCCTTTAAATTACAAGCTAACACCTGGTGTTGACCAGAGCTTACACCCACAAGAACTGAGAGAATTAAAGCTCCTCCGAAGGGAAAATTTTGAGCCAAGGAAATCAGCACTTGAAAACTGACATCAGAGTGTCCACTGCAGATACAGAAATACCTTTGCAAGAAAGACATGCTGAGCTACAGGTACTGACATTTCAGTGGACTGCTTGGTTCTTGTAGTGAGACACCTGTGACAAGAAAAAATAAATCTGTATTGTATTTGCTGAATGGATTTAAAGAATATGTCTGGCAAGCACATACTGAAGAGGAAAGATGCAACTAGTTTGAAAACTCTGTACTACTGAACTTGAAATGGCATTATTTTAGGTGCTTTTTAAAACTGAATAGCCATTTGAGATTAAACCAGGTGCAGAAAGGCAAGAGAATAGAGATGGGAGTATAAATTGTCTCCAAAAGCATTAAGAAAATGGATTTTCTTAAAGCAATCTGAGATACCAAGTCAGCCAAAAATAATAAAACAGAATAAAACACATGCAACATGCAAGAGTTTCTACTGAAATCTCTAGGTTTTTTAGTGGTACTGTGTGGACATGGCATTCTACAGAGTCAGAATTAGTTCAGTCACACTCCCAAATCCACTCCTTAGTTTTTGAGATGTACTTAAGAATAATACTTTTGTCTGAATCTCCAGCATAAAGATGCTGCTGCAACTGTGTTTTTGCTAAGACAGAACTTTAATATGCAAAATGGACTATAATACACCGGAATGACAATCTTGCAAACTTAAGTGCATACTCAAAAATATTCCTCCCTTCCTCGTGCATTGTTACTGCATGTATGTGAATTACTTCACACTTTGAAAAATAATTTCCTGAAGTCCTCTAACTGAAATATTTCCTGGAAAATGCAGTTCTTAAATGTGTTAGATATTTCAGATCCACAAACTCTGTCATGTTGTTTAGGTACTTTTAAAGCTCTATTTTTTTACTAAACCACTTTTTAGTTCCAGTGCACAGACCTAAGCCTACTATGCTGCCTTGAACTTGCACAGAGAATAGCACCATGCACACCTCCTGTGATTGATCACTGCAACCCTGTGCTCCAGGGGCTGCAGACAGGTCCTCTAGGAAGGAACCTCTGCAAGAGCACCAGGTTACTGGCAGTGCCACCACCACAGATGGGCCTCTTGGGAGCTTTTGGACAACAAAAGATTATCTCATACCTGAGGAGCCATGGTGTGTTGCTCCAGTTCTTTTGTAGAAGTTCAGCTATGGACCAGCCCCATCCCAGTGCCCTCTGAGAGAAAACCCAAACCCTATGTCCATGTGGGATGCTGGCTGTGCCCCTGGTAGCACAGGAGTCACAGCAGCCCAAAAGGTGTGTGCACACTGGCTCCAGCCTGAGCTGCAGCAGCCTGGGCTCAGCACAGCCTTTGCTGCTTTACACATCTCCTCAGCTGAGTTTTTGCACTGTTTGTAACCCCTAATGGGTGAAAATAAGTAAATCTCAGAAAGTGCTTGGTTAGAACGTGTCACAGCAGGATTGAGGCATTGGCAAATCCATGCAGGAACAGTCTGTAACTGTTTAGAGAAACTTGCAGAAAGATTTGGGGTAACTGCAAGGCCTGCCTTGCACCTAGAGCTAATTGTTGATGTAACTTACAGCTGAAGTCTTGCAGTATCTCTCTTAATGGGCTTTGTCTGTTCTGCTGGAGTGGTGCTTCATACTGATTTTTTTCTCAGCAAAGAAATGCAGGCATAGAAAGCAAAAAATTAAGATGGTAGAGAGCAGATCTGGTGGCTCATGGATCACACTGAGGCTGTAAGTGCTTTTCTCTCTAATCAACCTGCCTAGTGATCATGTTTCTTTCTCTGTGCCTCATTTTTCCCATGGGCACAGTACAGGTAATAATACTGAGACTTACTGGACATGTATGGATGTGGAGATGTGAATTGTAAGAATGTTGGGGAGGAAAGGATTTCTTGCCTTGTCCTAGCATACCTGTATGTTTTTTACTAACACTGTACTTCTAAATAGATTTTAAATATTGAATGGGTATATATGAATGTCTGATCAACTCTTCAAATCAAATCTTGTAAGAGTCAAGTGAGTCAAAAAGTTATCTCTAACTTGTTTCTGATGTGCCACTACCACTTTTGTATCGTAGTGCACTCCTACGACCTATCAGGCACTAATCTTTTATCGACCAAGCCTGTCCTTTGTAATCACAAATACACGTGATAAATCCCCAAAAGGCAGCACTAAAATATTTAAGTGACACTGTCACCTTCAGTGGATCACTAACATGTGCAATGGTGTATGACCATGAAGAACCAGTCAACAGCAAGGCCAAACTCTCGGTCAGGTGAAGTTCTACTCGAGTGAGGTTTGGCTGCCGCTGTGTGATGGGGACGGGTGGTACCTGCCGGGCTGTGCCGAGCATCTCAGCTGAGCTCAGCGCTGGGACTGCACAAGGATATACACGACCTGGAGCTCGGTCACTGCCGGGCCCTGTGTGTGCAGGGTGACAGCAGCCCGAGGGCTGAGAGCGGGGTCTCGGCTGCGGGGACAGAGATGGGGCCTCAACGTGTCCGTGGGTGAGGCAGCCTCAGAGCCCGCCCCGCTCCAGCTGTGCTGAGCCCGGCTGCTCTCGCCATGGCACTGGGATGGCCCCGTCACCGCCATGTGCTGTGCCCGGGGTAGGGATGGGCGGTGTGACCGGGCCGGGGCCGCATCCGTGTCCTGCCCGCCGTGCGCGGAATCCTCCATGCCGTGATGCCGCGTCCCGGCGTGCTTTATCCCGGCATCCTCCATGCCGGGCTGTCCCGTCCCGGTGTGCTCCATGCCGGGCTCCCCGTGCGGCGCTCCCGCTCCCGTCACCGCGGCCATGTGCCCCCCACCAGTTCCAACGGCGTCCCCGTCCCCCTGCGGCGGCCACGCCCCCTGCCGCAGCCAATGGGCGAGCGGGACGCGCGCCCCGCCCACGCTCGCGCCCAGCCCCTATATTAACGGCCATTGCGGCGCCCCCTCAGCGCCGCCTCCCGCCTCCTTCGCCCGGCATCGTCTCCCGCTCGCGCCGCTCCCGCCATGACCGATGCGGCCGTGTCCTTCGCCAAGGATTTCCTCGCCGGCGGGGTGGCGGCCGCCATCTCCAAGACAGCCGTCGCCCCCATCGAGAGGGTCAAGCTGCTGCTGCAGGTGAGCGCCGGGGGCTGGGGCCGTCCCAAGGTCGCCGCAAGGGGGCGGCGGTGGGCCGGGGGCTCGCGGGGGAACGGCGCTGACGGCGGCATCTCGGCCCCTGCAGGTGCAGCACGCCAGCAAGCAGATCTCCGCCGACAAGCAGTACAAGGGCATCATCGACTGCGTGGTGCGCATCCCGCGGGAGCAGGGCATCCTCTCATTTTGGCGCGGCAACCTGGCCAATGTGATCCGGTACTTCCCCACCCAGGCCCTCAACTTCGCTTTCAAGGATAAGTACAAGCAGATCTTCCTGGGCGGCGTGGACAAGCGAACCCAGTTCTGGCGATACTTCGCTGGTAACCTGGCATCCGGGGGTGCCGCCGGCGCCACCTCCCTGTGCTTCGTCTACCCCCTTGACTTTGCCCGAACCCGCCTGGCTGCGGATGTGGGTAAAGCCGGGGCCGACCGGGAGTTCAGCGGGCTTGGTGACTGCCTGGTCAAAATCTTCCGCTCAGATGGCCTTCGGGGCCTGTACCAGGGCTTCAGTGTCTCTGTCCAGGGCATCATCATCTACAGAGCCGCCTACTTTGGCATCTACGACACCGCCAAGGGTAGGTTGTCCCAAACGGCACAAAAACGGAGATGCTGGGCTGCAGCAGGCCTGAAGTGCATTTCGATAGTGCTGGTGGCTTACCTGCCGTTCTCATCAAAGCCTCTCTCCTGCAGGCATGCTTCCAGACCCAAAGAACACCCACATCGTTGTCAGCTGGATGATTGCTCAGACCGTCACTGCTGTCGCTGGTTTGGCCTCCTACCCTTTTGACACGGTTCGTCGTCGCATGATGATGCAGTCTGGCCGGAAAGGAGGTGAGTTCCTCCTCCTGTATAAGAGTTACTGGGCATCCCTGAGTCGATAGCTGGTGGTGGAGCTGAAGGGAAGGCAGAGTGGCTTGGCTTTCATCAGCCTGTGTAGATATCCTCATCTCTTGTAAGCAGGGTGTAGGAGGGGCTGCAGAAGCAGGTGACAGGAAGGGGCACGAATGGGTCATGCAGCACACCTGTAAGGTGGCATGGACAAGTCAGGTGTATGCCAGTAGGTAGGAGCAGCAGAACTCACCCTTGGATGTTGCAAGGCAGTGTCTCTGAGACAAGAAAAGACTGCCTCCATAGCAGGCACAGCCTGGCCAGCTATGCAATAGCTTTTGGGTTTGGAAGTGTTGTCAAAGCGAGGAGTTGCTGCCTTCTGCTTGAACTGGTCCTTCCAGTGTCTCCCAGAGACAATGCAGCAGCAGCACCAGGGCAGTCTCCTGGGCAGTCCTCTGATGTGCCAGTATTGCCCAAGAAATGGGATGCACTTGAGGTTGTAAAGCTAGTAGATAGATGAGGCTGTTTCTGACTTGGATGTTGAGGGTTGTGGGCATCCAGTTCCTAAAGCTGTCTGTCTCCTGCAGCTGACATAATGTACTCTGGCACTCTTGACTGCTGGCGGAAGATTGCCCGGGATGAGGGCTCCAAGGCCTTTTTCAAAGGTGCATGGTCAAACGTACTCCGAGGAATGGGTGGTGCTTTTGTCTTAGTCCTGTATGATGAAATCAAGAAGTATACATAAGTTGTTTCCTGTTGTGAACTGGCATGTTGTTCTATGTAGTCTATGACTGTTCATGGACTTGTTTGAAAACCATCTAGTTACTAAACAGTGGCAGCTGATGTTTGTACAGGTTGGCATGGGGCAGGGCTGACTGCTTGCCCTGTCTTTATCAAACTATTCCCCCTGATGGGACTCATGATGGTTTCTATTTCAGTCACTCCTGCTTAAAAAGTACAAAGAAATAAAAATCTGAAACCAATTTTCCTCAGCTCCTATTTGTTCTCATAGCAGTTGAAGTATGAGGGGGTTGGGAGGCTCAGCAGTTGTAGAGGAGGAGGAAGATGAGCCACCTTCATCCTGCAAGCCTTGGTACCTGCTAGTACTGGCAGGTAAACCCAGTGCAGGCTGCCAAGGAAGCTAGGTAGTGTTTCCTCCCCAGGGGAAGCCAGTGGTGTAGGCTGGAATGGGGGCTGGCAGCTCTGAAGGGCTCACCCAGCTGACCTCCCTGAGCCTCCACTAACCAGAGATGATGGACTGAGTGTGTGCCACAGTCCTGCCTCTGGCCTGTCTGCTCCTTGGAGCTCATGAAACCTGATTTTGATGGTGCCAAGTGCCTAAACTGTCTGTAAAGCACAGCACTCCCTATGGCACTGAATGCCTGGGAGGCTGGAGGAATGTCTAAGGGGATGTTTCCTGCTCCCTGGAGGAGCAGAGCTTGGCGTCGTGTTCTCTGCCTTAGAAACTGAGCTACCTAACTGGGCATGCAGGTAGCCAGAGGACACAAGTGCAGTTAATTGCTGCTGTTCTGCAGCTTCCCTGGCTAGCCTTGCTCTCACAGAGGGTGCTGTGCTGTGGGTGTGCAGCAGCTGAGCAGAGACAGCTTCTGTACCAGCTGTGCTTGCTAGGCAGGGAGGTGCATTCCCAGGCTCATTCCTTACCCCTGGAACTTAACGTTCAAAATTCCAGGGGAAGGGAAAATTCCTTTATGCTGCTGGGACAGTTTGGGGAAAACTGCTAGATGGGGCAAGGTGTGTGGTGTGGCCTTTACCCAGATATCTCTGTAGGTCTCTGAGTCACCCCAGCAAAACTGCCTGGTTTCTGCCTGGAGATCTGGAGTGGTCAGGGGATGCTCTCCTGGTCTTCTGCCCTTCAGATCAGCATGTCTCCTCACTTCCCCCATGCCTTTGGTCCTTTCTGGCTGCCCATGCCTGCTCAAAGCAGTTGATTTCAATCACTGAAACCAATCTCAGCCACTGCCCAAGGCAGCTAAACAAGACCTTGTGTTGCAAAGGGTGAGAGTTGTTTTTATTGCTGGAATCTGAGCAGGGCAGCCAGGCATGAGAGCACAGCACCTTCCTGCTGCAGGTGGGCTTGGCTTGCCAGGGTCCCTGTGAGTGGGCAGGGGCCTTCCTGGTGGGAGACAGTTTTGTGCCTCACAGCTGAGCCAACTGTTCTTGCTGATGATTTTCAACTGCCCCTGGGCTGCTGCAGTGAGAGATCCCCCACTGCCTGCTGTGGAAATGAAACAGGCTGTAAAGGTGAGATGTGAATCAATGCCACGAGCAGTGAGCAGTGCTGGGGCACAGGCAGCAGCTTGGCAGGGGACTGTGCCACGGGGCAGCTTTACCAGGGAGCCTCTCCTGTTGTACAAGTGCCAGCTTATTAAGTAAGGGCTCTCAGCCTCCTGCTGCTAAGCTCTCCTGGATTTCAAGGGCTGTTCTGAAATGCTGCTGGTTGCTGAGCATGGGGCATCCTTTCCTGTCCTTTCCTCCACAGGGGTTTCATGGCCAGGCCATTGGCACAATAAGGTAAGTGCATCATTTCTTTCTGCACACAGTGGTGGGTGACTGAGGCACTGAGCTGGGCTCTTGTGCCAGGCTGCAAAGGAGCTGAGCTGGGGCATCCCTAAGTCCTTAAGACCTACAGATTGTGCACTGGACTTGGTGTGCAGGGCTGACACTGAGTGAAATGGGTTTTAGCTACCTGCCCTATTGACTGTTTTGGGGATTCAGGAAACAAGAATGTGTTTCACAGCTCTTTTTAGCTCTGGCAGGTGGGAGATGCAGGGCAGAGCCCACAAGGGGTTTTTCCTGCACTCCACTCTTAGGTACTGCAGGCTTGTAGGCCTTCTGGAGTTTGAACTGCCCCCATCCTGGCAGCTCCCTGGGAGCAGCTTTGTCTGGGGACCAGGCTGGGGGGTTCAGCTGCTGCTGTTACCTGCCCCAGGAGCACACTGTACAGGAGTTCGGTGCTTTCTTCTTGTGGGGAAACTGAGGCATGAGAACTGGGCCCACCAGTGGCAAGGCAGCAAGCTGAGTGCAGTCCCTCCAACACAGCATTTTGTCCACTGGGCTGTGCTGCCCCAAGAATGACATGGATGTGATTCTCCTGTGGGAAGGGCTGAACATCACACACCTTGTGATTTCCTCCACAGGAGCTGTGTCCAGCCTGGTGCAGCAGCTCCTTTGCTGGTGAACAGGGATGGTGAATGCCTGTAATGCTGTTTCTGTCTCAGCCCTGGCCCAGCAGCCATAAATCCAGGCTTAGGAGGGGTTGACACAGCAGAGTTGTGCAGGGGATCGTGTGACACACTTGTCAGGGCCTGGGGCAGGTGGTGACTGGTGTGGGATGGCTGGGATGGCTCAGTGTGCACCAGCCTGCCCCAGCTGGGCTGTGCTGGCTGAGTCTTGCAGTGGAGACCATCCCACCCCAAGGACTTGACTTGTGAAAGACCAGAGTGCCAGCTCATCCACTCCACTGTTCCTTTCAGCAATCCTTGGATTACTTAAGGCTGTGTCTCTGGGCTTTGGCCGGAGCCAGGAGTGCCCCTGCCTCTTTGTCATTGTCACCCTTGTCACCCTTGCCCCAGCATCCTTCATGTGCTGCCTGCATGACTGGCAGGGTCTGGTGCAGAGGGGCAGGGGAAGAGGCAATGCTTTGTCCTGCAGGGTAAAACCAGCTGTTCCCAGTGGGATTGTTCCTGCCACTGCCCAGCCATGCAGGGTGGCCCCATCAGCTGCCCAAAGCACTGCATGGGGGGCCTGGCTGTGGGGACAGAGCTGTGCTCACATGCCTGCCAGGACACAGCCCCAGTTCTGCACACCTTGTAGCCATACCGAGCTGCTGGGGGTGGTTTTGGGAACAAGGAGTCCTCAGGACCTGCCAAGACCCCACAGCAAGACTGGCAGCACCAGGGAGGTTCTGGGAGGTGTCATCCCACCAGTGGTTTGCTGGTTGTTGCTTTCTGATCCTGCTGGGATTGACAGGAATTACAGCCCTGGCTGCTGCCATGGGGATGGAGTTTTTCTGGCTGACAACAAAAGAGAGATTGACTGTTTGTGCCTTGAAATCTACCCAAGGGTGCTGTGGCCAACCAGGGTCATAAGGATTCCTCAGCAGGGAGTTACAAGGCTTCCATTCCATCCTTGGAGCCCAGCCCTGGAGCCTTTTAAACAAGCCCATAATTTTATACTTTTAAAATGCCTGGATGTGGCAAAGCCCCATGGCCTCTTTACGATAGCACCAGCAAAAGCTGACTGTGATTCAGGCTGATCAGTTAGTGCTGCTCCCAAGCTGATCACTTTATCATACACATTATGTGTATTTATCAATGTGCATTTATCAATGCAACAGTCCAGGGAGTCAGAGCAAGCCATCTGCACTGAGTAAAATGGCACAAACATGGAGCACAGGGAGAGCTGTAAGGGTTGACCCAGAAACTTCCCCTCACTCCGTGCTGCTCCCCAGGCACAGCTGTGATTAACAGGGAGGAGGTTGGATTCACTGTTACCACTTCTCTTGAGTGTTTACAAATTGTGTGGAGGTTTTGTACAGGTTATGGGGAGCCAGGCAGCATTGTTACATCCAGAGCTGTTCTGACACCGTAAATCAGACAAGGCTTTTGTGAAGGTGCTTGGAAACTGGTCTAAAGTAAGTAATGAAATACTGTAAGGTAAGTCTGTCCATGTGTGCCATTACTTCTGGAACAGATTCCTTCCTTCACTTTTATTTCACGTTTTGTGATACCTCTGCATCTAGACAAGCTCTTACATACAATATGGTGCTCAGTCACAAACAAATCTATCACTTACCTGTATCTAGACTTATAAAAACTAATGTTGACTTTTACATTTCTGACTGTAACGTGAAATCTGACTTTGGTCTGAACTCTGCTACGGATTGCCATTTGCTACCAGGGTATGGGAAACCCTGCAGGACAGCTGGTTTTATCTATTTTAACAGGACATTTCATCAATTGTTGGAACTTTGTGACCCTGCTTCCTGTTGCTACAGTCACCTAATATGTTTTAATTCATTTACATCTAGAAATGAAAAACCCAGCTTGATTTACACTGTTGTGAACAAGCTCCAGTTGAAGTAAGAAATACATAATAATGTATTGGATCAGATTCTCTGTGCTGGAGCTGTTTCAGCCATGGCCTGCATAACTAGAGTGTATCAAAAGCACCTCAGAAGATACAAGGCACTCCCCTTTCTGACTGGGTCCATGCACAAGTCCTGAGCCAAACTAGGCAGATTTCCAATGATAAGAATGACAAACACTGATAGAACACGGAGTGGCCTTCCAGAAGCCTCTGCTGTGCTGTCACAGGGCCCCAGGAGGCAGCTGAGGGAGTTGATGGCAGTTGGTAACAGCTACTTTGGACAACTTGTGCTGAGCTGGGGCACTCACCAGATTTCCTTTGTGCCTCAGCAAACTGCAAAGATGGTCCTACCCCCACCTGGCAGCCCCTTCACAGCCTGTCCTCAGCTTTTGTCCCTCCCAGCCTTAACCCTGACAATAAATCCCACCATCCCCAAGTCAGCTTGTTGTTCTGGTGTCATCTGAAGCAAGACCACACTTCATCCTTGGACAACTGGAGACTCAGCATCTGCATCCCAGCACATCTCACATGGTTCCAAACCTATTTTCAGATGTCAAAGTCTTTTACTCTTGCTTGGGAAAAAAGTCTGAATTGTTACAGAGAGTGACCTGCAGTTCGCCCAGGCTTGGATCACTCCCAGAGGAAGCCTGAGGCCCTCGCCTGGCTGGACTGTGCTACCACACCGGCAAAGGGCTTTGTGTACCCACACACCTCCTGCCCTTCCCAAGTACTGCACACCAGCACGGGCCTCTGGCCACAGGCTTCTGGAAATAGACTCCAGATTAGCAGGTGATGAGCAGGGAACAAGATCAGCACTGCCTGAGTGAACACCTGTTTAGCAGCCTGGCATTAAATTGTCCCAGGATCTACCAACCCATCTCTGCTAGCTCTGGGCAGAGTTCACTCCCTCTTTTACTCCTTGTTTTCCTGAGAGGATAGATCCTTAGGTACACAGATCTCAGTTTTCCCAGTCAGGGCTATAAAGCCAGATGGAAAATATTTATTGATTATAGGAAGTTCTCCATAATAATTGTGGAAGATGGAAGCATCTTGTTCATTGCTTGCATTTTATGATGCATTGGTAGAACAAGAATATCTTAGGAGAGGTATTTTCAGTTCAAATCTGTAACATATTTAATCCAATGTAGAGCAATGAAGACATGGGCTAGAAAGCACTGTTATTACATTATGAAAAAGGCACAAAGTACCATTACCCAAACAAGGTACTTTAAAAACTGGTGTGTAATGTTGTTTATCCAAGGCCTTAGTAGTCAGTACATTCAAAACAATTTTTTCCTTCACATTTCACAACTCCAAATACTGATACTGTTTTGCCCAATGGGCTACTTCAGATGTGCAGCTGTATTCTTTAATGATCACTGGCTGTATCAGTAACTTCCAACCACATCTTTGAACCCATTAGTAGCAAGTTTTATTTACAGTAGTTTAAAACAGGCTTGGATTTTACACTCTGGTATGTGTCTGTACAACTGCAGCCTTGTGATGTTCAGCAGGAGCTAAGACTGCAGTGCAGCAGCCCAGCCTGTGCTGGCAGGTCAGGGTGAGCAGCAGCACCAGGCCCAAGCCTTGCATCCCAGTCATTCCAGACCATGTTGGAGTGGCATGGCTCAGGCTGCTGCACCTTTTGGATATGTTTAAAATAAATGTTTAAAATGAACAACAGGCATAGAGCTTACTTTTGTAAGGATTTCTTTGTTGTACAGTTACCCATTGTCCTAATGTATTCAAGGAAACCCATTTGAAACCTACAAAATAAAAAGACAGGTATCTAAAGGTGAACTTGGGAAGGCACCCAGCAAAGATTTTCTTGAAAGTAAACATTCCTCCTGGAACAGCCTGCTCATAACACTGGGTCTATAGAGAAAAGCAGTTTGAACAAAGTCTCCAGTGCCACTGGAGTTAAGACTGGTACCCAGAGTACACAGAGGGATCCAGAGAGGTTCTCATCCTCCGAGCTGGCTGCAGCACAGTGCAACTCTTGAACGTTGTCTGTTACTTCTGCTTTGCTGACAGAACTGTGATAGCTCTTGGTAGTTTTCTCCTGTCTCCAAATACCCAGCAGACACACAGCATTTCATTTGAACTGGTTATCAATCAGGGTTCCCTTCATCTTTGCTTTCTTGGCTTCCAACTCAGCCTGAATAGGAAAATTAAAGTAGAATTAAATCATGTCTGGATAATTTTCCCTTCAGTGCTCCAATTAAGTTTGCTCTTCTTGTCTGACCAAACCAATTTTTCAGTTCCAAAACCAGAAACAAGAGTAGCTCAAGTGCTTTGCTGATGTTCAAAACAAGGACCATTTTTAAAATTGTAAAAAGCCCAAGAGGCAATTTCATACTTTCTATCCTCAGGTGGAAGCTGCCCATTTCCTCCCCTTTTCCATCTACTCCCCTCCTGCCATAGGAGGTAAGATCAGTTGTGATGTTCTTGCCATTCATTCTCTGAGTGCCCCTTGCAGCAGCAGCTGAGCTGCAGATCCTCCCCAGGAGCCTTGTGGCAATGACCTGCTCTGCCAAGCAGGCGTGGGAGCACAGGCTGGCAAAGCCATGGCCTGATTTGTTCCTTGTCCAACAGGTCACAGAAAGGCTCCCTGCAGGCACTCTGCTGGCTGCTCTTCAGTTAGCTCTCCAGGCAGTGGCATGCAATTTTAAGTTCAGGGGGACAAGAACATCTTTATAAAACCTCTAAAGGGAATCTCATCCTCACAAAGCTGCAAGCTGCCTGTCACTATACCAGAATCTATCTACACCTGCAGTCTGACCTGCAAGATAGCTTTTGTGTACAAAGCCAACACATCTCAGAGCTTTGTGTTCAACACCAAAGAAAAACTCACCAACTCTTGTAGCCTTTTCTTGCTCATGCCTTTGCGTTCCAGCTGCTTCTCAATCACTTTTGCATTCTGTGCATACGAGTCTGCAATCTCCCTCTGAAATACACACACGTCACCTTGCAACAGCAAACCCCAGAGGAACATCTCATCCAAACAGTGACACTACTGCTGGCTCTGCCCAGCTCAGATGTGGCTGCCACTAAGGGCATCCAAAACTCACCGCTTCAATCTCCTCCTCCTCTTCATCAATTGTGGAGACTGTGACAGAGCTGAACTTGCCCATGTCTTTGGTCCGTTTGGTCATCATCACCTGGGTGAAAAACAAGAATATTTTGTTAAACCTTGGCAATAGTTGTGCCAGTAGGGATTGCTTCCTCCTTCCAAAGGTTTTAAGGCTTCTTATGCAAGCCATCAAGATTACCTGAACTCTGTGGGTGGCAAAGGGGAATTATGCTCAGTGATTTCTGGGCTTAAAGGTGTCATTACCAGAAGCAAGCTCACTGATATACAGTAGGTGAGCCAGACTTTGAGAATCACTGTGCGGACTACCAAGCTGACGTACTTACAATCAGAAACTTTCTGTTAACTGAGCCTAAACATCAGGCACAGTCTAGATTTTAGAGTTGATTTTGCTCTCCTTTAGTGCTAGGACTTCAAGCAGCAGTGACCACTGTCAAGGGAAACTTAAGGGAGACATGGACAAGACACCAAATTGAGTTATTGTTCAGAGGTCCTTTTTCTTTTCTCTCCCCTCACCATTAAGTTATTTTATACACAACACCTTTAGAAAAGCAAAGGTATCCTTGTTCTTTAAAGCAAATCACCTTTTTAGGAGGTTCTTGTTTCTGAGTATATATGTTTGTTTTCCCAAAACCCTGCCCAAATTTGACCACAGCACCATCAACAATGAACGTCACAGGAGCATTTTTCTGTTGGTGTTGATAAAAGAGCAGCAGTCCACACCTGGAAACAGAAATACACATAGCTGAGAGGAAACCCAGATTCTGGGTTCCTATGGTTTCCTCATACAAAAGATTCTAAAAGTCACTCAAAAGACTAAAAAAGGTCACTCACTTGCCACACTTCTTCCTGAACTGCCGCTCTATGCCTTCGGGTCTGGGGAGAGAGGCAGCGCTTGAGCACACGGACACAGCACAGGCTCTGTCTCCGTGCCTGGCTGGCGGCTCCCAGCCGGGCGGGAGGGCAGCGCCTTCCCCAGGCGGGCTCAGAGGGACGGGGGCTGCAGAGGCCGGGCCCACCTGCGCAGGAAGACGCTCTCCTCCTCCTCGGCGTTGCAGAACTTGTGGGCGTGCTTGGCCGCGTCCATCACGCGGGCGCGGTCCCGGGGCCGCATCGGCAGCTTCTCCAGCTGGCAATCTGCGGGAGCGAGGGGCCGGGCTGGCGGCGGGGCCGGGCGGGTACCCGCACGGGAACCCGCAATCCGCATCCCGAACCCACACCCGGACCCGCACCCCGCATCCCGGACCCAGACCCGTATCTCACATCCCGGACCTGCACCCCGAACCCACACCGATGTCCCACACCCCACATCCGCATCCGCCGCCGCCTTCCCGGGCCCTCTGCTCCGCCGGGCCGCGGCCTGCCCTCCCCGGCCTGTCCCTGCCCGGCCCCGGCTCACCGAGCACCAGCACCATCTGCCCGCACAGGCAGTAGTAGACGTGCAGCGGCTTCTCCCCATCGTCGTACTCCTCGCGGTCGCGGGTGTCGGAGCACACCACGGAGCGCGACACCACCTTGGGCATGGCGGCGGCGGCGGGCTCGGAGCCGCCTGGCCCGGCCCCCGCGCCCGGCCCCGCCCGCCGGGGCGGCTCCCGGAGCTCCGGCGCCTCTAAAGGCCGGGCAAAACTGGACGGCGCCCTTCTTGACAGGCACCCTGAGCTCACACGGTTCTGACTGCACAGGCCGTACAGCGGGGAAGGTCCGGAAGGGCAGGCTGGCAGTGCGGCCTGAGAACAATGTTAACTTTCTGTCACTGGGCTTTTTTTTCCCGTGTCTCTTTCTTCAGCCGCCTCCCCACACAGCTGGAGTATATGAAATTACAAGTGAGGATAAACTCGGGAAACATAGCCCAGCCAGCCTGCTTTACACGACAGCTGAGAGATTCTTTGTTTCCAAAAGCTGTTAAAGAAACTTATAACTTATTTTTCCCTTGAAAACACTCTCTGGGGAAGCAGAAAATCAGTGTTGTGCTGGTTTTGACAGCAATGGAGTTACTTTTCTTCACAGTAGCTGGTGTGGGGCTGTGGTTTGGATTTGTGCTGGGTGCAGTGCTGATAACTCAGAGATGTTTTTGTTACTGCTGAGCAGGGTTTAGCCTGAGCTGAGCCTTCCCTGCTCCTCAGCCCACCCAGCAGCGAGAGGCTGGGGGTGCACAAGGAGCTGGGAGGTGACGCAGCCAGGACAGCTGACCCCAGGGATATCCCAAACCATGGGGCCTCATCCTCAGCACAGAAATCTGGGGGAGAAGAAGGAAGGGGGGCATTCGGAGTGACGGTGTTTGCCTTCCCAAGGCACCGTTAGGTGTGAGAGAGCCCTGCGTGCCCCAGGGAGTTGGGAATGATCTCCCTGCCTTGGCTCGCTCCTAGGCCCGGCCTTCGCTTTCCCCACTGAACTGTTTTGATCCCGCAACGCCACCGCCCCTCCGTGACGCCACTGCTGACGTCACACCCCGCCCTCCGCCGCCGTTGGTGCCGCCCCAGGCCCCGCCCCCTGCCGTGGTGGTAGAGGCTGGGCCGGGGGCTCAGCCACATCCGGCTCCGCCCCCCTCTCCCCGCGCCGTTGGTACATCCCGGGACCGTCGGGCTGCCGGCGCAGGAGTCGGTGCAGCCCAGGCTCCCCCCCCGCGCCCGCCGTAGTGGTAGAGGCCGCGATCGCTCCTGTCCGTCAGCGCCGCCGCCGCCTCAGTCGGAGCTCGAACCTCAGCCGCGCCTGGCGCTCCCTCCGGCAGTGTATGCCTGAGCTATAACCCTCGGCCCGCCATGTCCACTCCGGCCCGTAGGCGCCTCATGCGGGACTTCAAGAGGTACCGAGGCCGCGGCCCGAGGGGAAAAGGGCGGGCGGGCGGGAGGAGGACGAAGGGCCGAGCGCTGCCGGGGGAGGAGGGGGCAGCACAACATGGCGGCGGGGCAAGGCGCGCTCCGCTGATTGCGTAGCGCGGGCGGCGCTGCCTGCCGCGGGTTACGCCATTTGCGCAGCGGCGGCTGCCGGGACGGGTTACGCCGTTTGCGCAGCGCGGCCGCTCCTGGGCCGCGTTACGCCGTTTGCGCAGCGGCGGCTGCCGGGCCGGGTTACGCCGTTTGCGCAGTGGCCGCTCCTGGGCCGGGTTACGCCGTTTGCGCAGCGCGGGGGCGCAGCCGCGCTCACCGTCCCTGTGCCCCGCAGGCTGCAGGAGGATCCCCCGGCCGGGGTGAGCGGGGCCCCCTCTGAGAACAACATCATGGTGTGGAACGCCGTCATCTTCGGGTGAGTCGGCGGGGAAGGGGGCGGCGGGCCGCGGTGGCCGTCAGCCGCCGGGGGGTCGGAGCCGGGCTGCCAGCGGGGTAACGCTGTGCTTTGCTTTCCCTTCTCCAGGCCCGAGGGGACCCCTTTCGAGGACGGTAAGTGCGGCGTGCGGGGCTATGTTTGGCTTTTCGGGGTAAACTGCTGCGGTTTGACACGGCCTTGGTGTCACTGCCGTAGAGTCCGGAACAGGTGCGGGCCTGGAGGGGAGGGGACGTGGGTGCATGTTCACCTGACCGCACACGTGTGCCTGATTCTTGTAAATATTAGTTTTCTAATCCTACTCTCAGAAAGTGTTGTAGATTTAGATTGCTGTGTTGACTTACAAAAACACAGAAATTAGCTTGTGCAGTCTTGTATGTAGTCACTATATCTATTATAAGTCATTTTAAGGGTCTCTACAAACTTTTCTGTTGAACTTTTGATCATGTTTTTAGGGACATTTATGTTTGCATAACCATCAATAACTTGGCATAAAACTGTTGTCTTTTGATTGATTTCTCGTTTTTTCTGATGCTGGAAGTGTTTTGTGAGCAAGTTCCAACGTGAGTCAGGTGAAGTAGGAAATGGGCTGAATGATTGAGGAAGTTCAGAAGAGTGGCTTTTTCTTGTCATTTATTTTGCTCTGCTACAGTTGGTATCATTCAGGGCTTAAGATTGAAAGGACTTTTTAAGTTTAAAAGCTGACTAAATAGGTCCTGGTGACATACCTGTAGTTTCAACCTGGCCCTTACTGACTTTGATAGGTTTACTGATGCTATATGAGTACTTCAGCATCTTGTGAAAACCTGTTAGACATGAAATACTGTCTAACTGAAATCAGTGATGCATTTTTTAAGGTACTTTCAGTGTAGGCTATAATTAATCTTAGATCTCCATGACTCATGACAAAAGCATAGGAAAAATTCCTTAACTCTTGTGTTGTTCTTGGCTAACTCCCTTGTCTTTGTTTATCCGTGGAGGTAGCACCTGTGGATGTGCCTCTAAATTGCAGACTGTATTTCTCTGTGAACATTTGAAGACCTCAAATATTTCAGGCCTAAGAGAACTCTGAAGACTCACTTCTTTTTAATGTATTTCATTAGTTAAGAAATTTGCTGGAGTAGCTGCTTCAGCAGTCTGATGTTTAGAACTTGGACTTAAAACATTGCATAATAGAGCAGCTAGACTAAATGTATTTTGCTGTCTCATCTGGTAACCCTTAAAGAAGGGCTCACTGAAACTTCTGTGGGGGTTGCTGGAGCTGCTTTAGGCTCTTGGAGCACTGCTGCTAATAGAGTGATTCACTGTTTGGAGCAGAAAGCTGTCTCCTTGCAGTGTGCTGAAATGCAGGTTCTTGCCATGCTCAGGCTCTTCCAGCTCAGCATGTGGTTAACAGATGCTCTAAGGGCTTTTTTTCCATATATTTCCATTTAGTTGCAGAAGGTTGAGGCTTGCTTTTGAGAGCCCTGACATATTGATTTCCTCTGTGCTTCCTGAGGCAGCATTGTGTCTTTATCTTGGATACTGAGGACATGTTGCACTCACAGCAGTTTGAGGTTCAGACAGATGCTTGAGGCAGCTGCTGCTGTCCTGCTGCTTTGGCTGATGTCATAATGTACCCTCAAGGTGTGATGGATTGCTCTTTTCTTAGCAAAGGCTGTGTTTTCCCACTGTGTGCTCAGGAAAACAGATGTGTCTTGTGTAGCAGGATATCTGCTTATCTCCTCCCTCTGGATGGATCCTACTTTCCTAGATAACAAAGCCCTAAGTGGAGCCTGGAGATAGGGCTTGGTGGTGCCTCAGCTGTGCTTTCCCATTCAGTGAGTGAAGTAGCACAGTTCAGATCATGGTAGTGCAGTCCAGATGCAGTTCAGCTTCATGTAGGTAAGAGTAAGGAAATTTTAATTTAACAGCATGTTAGTTTGGACTGGCTTTGCAACTGCACAGGCCCTTGTGACTCAAAGATACACTGAAACTCTATAATCTTTCTCATGAAGCCTTTGCAGGTCTGTGTTCTTTTTCATTTTTAGGCTCTTTCACTCTGTGGTGATACTGTAAAACTTCAGATAGCTTAGTTTTTGTAAAAGTAGCCTGTCAAATTTGGGGGGTTTGTCATTCTAGAGGTACAATGATACCAACATCATGAGAGTTACTGTTCTTTAGCCTCCTTCTGGTGAGGCCCTTCTCTGCTTGCAGCTTCTGAGCTGGTGTAGTTTGTCTGGGCTGCAAACCTGAAGTTGAAGCACATTTGTTTACTTGCTGTGCAGCATTCTGCAGCTGATATCCCTCCTTCTCCACCCCCAGACTTGGAGGGTGCTTTCACAACTCAGTGTGCAGGCTGGCTCAGCTTAGGAGCAACCACTAATTTAGACCAGCAGCACAACTTCCATCTTCTGGTTTAAGAGGATTCAATTGCAGGTGTCTGCAGTGGGACCCTGGGGATATTTATCCTCCTTTCACCATGTTTCTAAGAATCTTTGTGTGTGGCATCTAAAGTGGAAATGCTGGCACAGCCATGGAAACCCAGGCTGTCCCAGTCCTGTTTCTCTGAAGCTGGATGATGATGCTTTGGTTAGGGTAGGATTCCTGGCTCAGAGAGATTTAAGTAGCTCAGCCATTGTATCCTGCCTTGCTGGGATTGTGCAGGAGGCTTAGCAGAGAACACAAGGCATTTGTCTTCTGTGTGGTTTATGCCTTGCTGTATCCTCGTGCAGGAGTGAAAGACCTTGTCCCTGCTTTTTTGGGCAGTGGAATGGAGGGGTTGCAGTGAGGGGGCCCTGCAGGGACACAGGCTCTGCTCTCTGGAGTAGCTGGGACTGGTGCACAGGTTGTGCAGAAACCTCTCCTGGCTGTGTCAGGGTCTCAAATCCTGAGGTAGGAGTGATCAACAAGGTAAGTACAGGGCAGAAAAGAGAATGTTTGCCTAAGATTAGTGGTGATCCCAAAATCAATAATGACAGTAAATATGATAATTCTGGGTTTAAAGATGTCTGTCTAGGGTAAGTTGTGAGAAGTACCAGTTGAAAGCATTAAAATTAGTGACAGAAGGGACTGGACCCTGAAGGCCTCATCCCCAGCAGTGTGTTGTGATACCTTTGTGGGCTTTCAGTGTGAGTGACCCTTGGACTTTGGTGTGTCACATCTCTGGATTTGCCCTTTAATAAAGCTCAATAGTGAGGATTTGCATACTGTGGAGCATTTCCAAAGAGCCATTGCCACTCTGGGCCCTGACTTGGAAATCCCAGTAGGCAGATAGATACTCCAGCTGGATATTGCTGCAGGTAAGCCCCTTGCTCAGATCTGTGTTAAAGTAGTGCTGTCCTGTCTCTGGTGGGACAATAGCTTCCCTTTCTTTCAGTGGTTTTAAATAGATTCTAAGACCAAACTGCTCCTATTACTGTCGAACCTGTGTGGTAGTTTGTGCTTGGTTTTCAGCCTACTGCTTGCTTAGTCACTCCTCCTTCAGGAGGAGGCTCCTGAGAACCAAACTGGGGCAGGGAGAGCTGAGAATATCTGGAGTCAAATCTCTAAGCATTTGGTTCTAAGGGGCTGATGTTTGCAGCTGGTAGAAGTTTTTCCTACCTCCCCAGTCCTGGGTTTCAGGCTGACCTCAGACCTGCCTCGGTGCCACTGGACTAAACTGGAATAAACTTGAAAATCCCACTGCAGACTTCCACTAATTTGAGCAATCCTAACTCTACTGTTCTGGCTCGTTTGTTTCACAGTGAGATAGGATAGTGTTTGCTCTCTGCTGTTACATTGTTAGGCTGCTAATAAAAAAACCAAACATGCATAAACTTATTTTTAGGGTGTTGAGACTTCCCACTGCTGTAGAGAAAGTGCTAAAGCATCTGTGCTGTGTCTTCATTTGCTAACTGGAACGTCAAAGCAATGACCTTCATTTCTTGCAACTCAGTGTTACAGTTTATCTCCTTATAAAGAAAGGAGTCCCTGGGAAATCTTGCAGGTCCTTTCTGATCTGAAAAAAAAAAAGGAAAACGAAAAATTTGTTCTCTGGCTTACCAGTTACTGGCACATGTTTGCTAGCCGGAGGAATAACTTCATTATATTGGGGCTGGAAAACTCCCTCACAACAGGCGGCAAGAACACTGAGTGTGGGGGGGACGTGGGGAACCTGACTCATCCATCACTGATACATGAGGATGCCCTTTCAAAAAAGACAGCATGCCCCACCAGCAGCTTGTTCCAGCTGTTAGTGTCAGGTGCAGGCCTTCTGCAGGAGAGCTGTGTGTTTGTATGGATGTGCTTCAGCTCTTCTCTCTGGGCACACCCAGGAACATCCCAGGCTGCCTCCAGGGCTGGGTGCTCTTGCTGGGAGCGTGGCTGGGAGGAGCTGCCATGGTCTGCAGTGGAGTAGGTTGAGTTCCTTGGTTACCGAGCTGAATCAGGAGTAGGCCTTAATCCCCTGAACCCATATGTGCAGCTTAGTTGACAGACTTCTTATTCTCAGATTGTCATAGCCTGAGGAGAAGGGCTAAAATAACTTGCATTAGTGCAGGCTGTTAAAATGGTTGGGTTGAGACTCAGCTACAGTTTTCTGTTTCTGCTCAATCAGTCTCTCACTAAGGATGACCAGTTAGCATGAAGTAAATGGTCAGGTTTATATTTGAAAGTGTCAGATTTGGATGCTGCATTCAATGCTACTTTTCTGCAAGACCTGATTACCTTACATTTGTTGAGAAATAGGCCTTTTTTTAAATTTAGAGGAAATAAATGACAAGGTCCTTGCTATGACAGCATATTCCATAGATAGGACTCACCGAATGACGTTATGTACACAGATGGTTGTACACCCACTGCTGTTGTTTGTACAGTGTACTGGGATTAGGCTCTCTGGAAGAAAACCCCAAGGGCAAATTTATTTCCCTACATAAACCTTTTGATTGGCTTAATAAAAGTAAGTCCCAGGAAATACTCTTGTACCAGTACTGTCTGGGACTGGAGTGTTAATGATTAACTCCACGAGAGTAAAGGAATTGCTGTGGGATTGCACAATGTGTGTTCCATGTCCATCGTGCCTGTGAGCACAGTAGTGTCAGTGTGTATTGTGGAGGAAATGCTACTTACTCATCCCTTGTGTAAATTCATGCTGAATAAAGGTTGCTTATCTCTCTTTCAACTCCAGGAACTTTCAAACTTACAATAGAATTCACAGAAGAATACCCAAATAAGCCACCTACTGTCAGATTTGTCTCTAAAATGTTTCATCCAAATGGTAAGTACTTAGTGCTTGGGTTTAGTTTTGCTGTTCTGTTGGAGGTTTGGTGGGAGGGGGAAGAGAGGGCTGGGGTGTTTTTTGTTATAGCTTGCTGTATAAAAGGCCTATTTATTATAAAAGTTTCCACTAATGAGGCAGCACAATTCCAGTGTGGTTGTGTAGTTTTGGTGAGGATGGATATGTGAGCAGTGCTCAGGCTTGAAAAGAAAGGGGCAATAAAAGGAGCCTCTTACCTTTCAGGTGTTACAGCACAGTACTGATGAGACACTCAACTGCCTGTTAAGCCTTACAGAAGAATGTTTTGTACTTAAATAGCAGTGCTTTGGACTTCTGTCTGTATGTATTGTAAACATAGCATAGTGACACCGGTGAATGCAGCTGTCATCTGTCACTTCCCCTAAATGCCTGTAAGAATGATACACCATGAAATGCAGTGTTAGGGTCCAGCTATAGCCAGTGACAGTAAGATTGTTTAATTAATCCCCTTCGTTGGTAGGGGCTGGAGAGGTATTCCTTGCCTTTGTGCAGAAGTACCGGAAACCTTCCACCACTGCAAGTGTGGGTACAGTGCAGGGAGGGAAGGTTCTCATGTAGCTGCTGTGAGTAAGGTGACTGGACTCTGTTGCAGAGACTTCATGGGGAAGCCTTGAGTGTGAACAACTGTTTGTGGGTGTTCTTTGGTTCACTTCTGGGTAGCTAAATTTTTTTTTTGCCTTAAAATCTGTTCATGGTTTTCCACAGCGGCAGTTGCAATGACACAGAGAAGTTTGTGAGAGAATAAACAGGGGTTGAGTTTAAATACTTCAGGTTTCTGTTGGTGAGGAGCTTCAGTGCTTCCTACCTAGAGGCCTCTTTGCAGTATGGACTGTTGCAGTGTGTCTGTGCATAGGTTTTCAGGAGCAGGCAATACTAGGGAGAAAAGCCAGTGGCTGTACAAGTCGTGTTTTAAGCTGTTTCTTTGACCCTTTCCAGTCTATGCAGACGGTAGTATATGTCTGGATATCCTTCAGAATCGCTGGAGCCCCACTTATGATGTCTCCTCCATCTTAACATCCATACAGGTAAAAGAACTCTGCATGAAGAGACAGAATTACATTAGGATGCTTTGACAAAAACAGCTCAGGAAACTTCTTTTCTCCCCTCTCCTAAGAACCAGTATAGCAGCTACAATATTGGCAAAGTGTGAATCCCTCCCAGGTGTAAACTGGCCAGGCAGTGACACAGGTGGTCACTGCAGGGGCCCCCAGCAATGCTTGCCTGTCACAGCAAGTCACCTGCACTGTGCAGGGGTGACACTGGTGGCCAAAGCCTCTAAAGCCTTCCAGCTGCAGGGATGCAGTGCTGCACCTGGACTAACAGCTCTGCTCTGACTAGTGTGGGCAGTTCAGTGTTGGAAAACTGTACTTGGCAGTGCCTAAGGATGTTTTTCTCTTTGCACAGTCCCTATTGGATGAGCCAAATCCGAACAGTCCAGCAAACAGCCAGGCAGCTCAGCTATACCAAGAGAATAAGCGGGAATATGAAAAACGGGTTTCTGCAATAGTAGAACAGAGCTGGCGTGACTGTTGACCCAGGATGATGCAAATGAACACTCTGTTGATGAGGAAAATAAACAAAGTGTCTGAGTCATCTTTTTCCTCCTAGCATTTACTTTGCAAGCAAAATAGCTGTTGTGCTGTTGCCACCCTCCCTTGCTGAAGCTTCTTCTCCTTGGACATCAGAACGCACCCACTTTGAAGTCAAAAGTTCTGTACTTGGGTTACTTGCAAAAGAGTTACTGATGCTGAATTCATTTTCTGTGGTCCCTCTCCAGTCTTAGGGCAGTATTGTGCATTTCTGTAGTGTACACTAAGCTTTTAATTGTAATTGTGTTATACACAGTGATGCTTATGTGTAGCTTGATAAAAGGGATGTTTATATACATACACATTTTTTAACTGATATTAACTAAAGTGCTGATGTGTCCGGGCTGGTCACTTACCTCTACTATTGGTTTAGACCCCACTGCATTTCTAAGTACTGGGTGAAGAAATCATCTTTTGTTTCCCTTTTGTATTGGTTTATCAACTCCTTTACTCATGTTAAAAAAATCAACTCTTCGATTGATTCCAATTCAAACATTTAGTAAGACCCTGGAATGCTTGTTACTTCTGCACTTCACATGCAAGATTTATGTACAGATCTACATAAATCACTATGGCTGTGGTACTTGGATCTTTGCTGAGGGTGAGAAACAAGCCCCTTTTTTTTTTTATTACTATTTTAAAGGACATGCCTACAGAAACTGTCAGTAGGTTTCTATAGTCCTGTCACCGAGGCATTACTGGACAAAACCAGGCAGAGCTGTGGTACTCAGCAAAAGGCCTTCCACATTAAGGAAGAGGTAAAACCTGACCTGTTCCAGCGATGGAATTACTCTCCTTCAGTGTCTTTCTCCTGCCCCTTATCTTTAGCTGAGAAAGATAAGTTGTTTGGGATCTAACTTTGTCTTGTGGGAAGTTTGAATTAAGTCCAGGGTAGGCACTCGAGTCTCTGCAGTTTCTGCTCTTCGTAGATGACGGCGTGGTTTGTGTGAGCTACTGCTGCATGCTTGAGTTCGTTCCCTTCAGTTTTATGGAAGTATTTTTTCAATTCTGAAAAAAACATTTGTAAGTCCAGTCACTTTTTTTGTAAGGCAAGTTTGTACCTTTGGATACAGAACCTTAAGCAGCAGTGTGGGATGGAACCTGCAATTGTGTTGTCCACTGTTCCAGTGTCTTTTGTGTGCACATTGGTCTGTTAGTTGAAAAGTATAACTTTGCACAAGTAACCCATGTAAGAAACTGTACATTTTTCAAAAGTTGTAAATAAAGTGTAACCTTAGTGCTTATTGTATAAATAGGCAAGAAGTGTATAACTGTGCTTATTTAACTGGGCTGCCAGCAGTTGGGTGTGGGGGGAAGCTCCAGCACTGTGATATTTCCTCCTGTGGGCAGAGGCGTGCCTGGGGTAGTGCAGGGGAGGGGCAGTGACAGACAGACAGGGCTGGCTCAGTCATTACAGGAATTGCATTTCCTTTCCTCCTGTCTTAGCAGGTGGAGAACAGCATTTATGATGAGTGGCAGATAACAAAAGCTGGTTTCTGTACAAGTAGCTGGGCTCTTTCAAAAAACTTAATGGAGATTTTTACCTGCAGTGACAGTTTGTACCCTGGAACAGCCTTGTGCTTACCTGGAGCAGCTGTAATGCCACAATCCCTTCTGAAGGAGCCAAGTCCCTCTAAGGCCACTGAGGCCCTTGTAGCAGTCCCACCATTCTTGTGTTTGTTTCACTAGTTTAAAAAAAAACCAAAACAACAGAGTGGACTCTTACTGCAGCCAGAAATGAGCAGCTCAGAGTTGCCAAAGAACATCAATCCCACCTTCAGCCTTGCTCAGGCAAGGCCTTTATCCACAGCCTCCACCATGGCCCTATGGTGCCTCTCCTGAAGGCTGAGGCTCTGCAGCCCCTCGGGCACAACAACACTGCTGAGCCCCCACCAGGTCCTGCACAGGCCCCGTGTGTGGCAGAGGGGTCACAGCCACAACCAGGACAGGAAAGGAACATCCTGCACAGCCTGTCTGGGCCAGCTGCCCCTGCTGAGCTACCGTGACTACAGCAACGCCCCAGCTCTCCCAAAAGAGGCATTTTGCATCTTGAATAGCAGTGGGACTCTTGCTGCCTTCCTTGGCAGCACCAAGCTCTAAGCACCTGGTGCAGACCCAGGCTAGGGAGGAGGAGCTTCACTTCTTCTTTCCCTAGAAAGTACCAGGCTTCTTCCACTCCTACAGCACCATCTGCTACAGTCCAGTGTTCTTGAGAGCAGAAATCAGACACAGGGAGAAGAAATGCCCAAAAACCCACCCCAAACAAAAGGGAAAAAAAACCCTACTTTCAGAATTTACTGCCATATTATTTTTTCACAGCAGCAGCATGTTGTTACCCAGCAGACCAAGCAGGCAGAAGCTGTGCTGCAGCCAGGCAGAGAGGAGAGGACTCTTGCTCTCTGCTTCCAGAGTCTCACCTGCCAGGGCAGTCTCTCCTCTTCCTCATCACCCTGCAGGGATGAAAATCCCTCTAACTGCTCACCACCAGGACATTCAGAGGTTAGCCATCCTCACCTCAGCCCTGAGAGCATTTAAAAACAAAACAGAACAAGAGGTGGGAAAAAAGGTAGAGGAAGGTGTAATGATATGGAGAGGCAAATATATGCAGCAGAAAACAGCAGGTGATGGCTGAGACAGCAAGTGATGGCTAAGACATGGCAACAGGAGACCTGACAAAAACACTGCATTAGGACTGGCCTAGCAGTACAGAAGCATCTACAGATCCCACTGCTGACAGAATAAGCAGCAGCTCTAGGCATGCCTCACTCCTGGCTCTTCCAAGGCCAGCTGTTATCCTTTAACCTTCCTAAGCACAAAGGGAGTGTTCTCCAAGGCTCACAGAGCTCCGTGTCCTGTAACCCTGACAGAAGAGCAGTGCAGATGGAGGTCAGAGGCTGCTTCCCCATAAAGGAGGGAAGCACTCCAGCCTCCCAGTGGCATAAGCCAGCCCTGGAGAGCTTCCACATTCACACGTGGTCAGAACAAGGCCAGAAGTTTCCTGGGGAATCCCCCTCACCAGACACAGGCACCAGTACAGGGATGGAGCAGAGAAATAACCAGGCACAGATTCACTTTTGTTCGGGATTAAAGAGCTGATATTCCAAGTAAAAAAATAAGTTATATAACAGTCCCCACAAGCTACATGAGCATCTTTGAGCGTGGGCTCTGCATTTACCTCCAGTTTTTATATTTCACACTTCATCGTGGTATCTGCACATGTCAACCGTTCTCCAAGGTAGGAACGCTGGAATTCTCTCAGTCCCATTCGCTGGCAATGAAGGCGCCGTCAGCAATTCTCAGAATGGGAGACTCAAGGTAGAAATCTATGAATAAAACTACCACTAAACTGGTTAAGGTTTACATACTGTACATAAACACAGCAGAGACAAGACCTTGATATATGTACTTCTCAAGAATAAACATTTTTCACACTTTTTTAATACAAAGTGTGACAAAACCTTTTTTTTCCAGAAATAAAACTTTATTTTTGTTGTAATTAATACCAATTTTACATACAAGTTTATGCCCCCAGACTGCATTTCCTTTGCTTTTTAATTTTTTTTTTAAAAAGGTTTTTTTTTTCTCCTTCCTTGCTCAAGAAGAGCAAGGGACCTATAATTGCAAATGATGTCAAATTTCTTCTCGTTGGACATGTGTGTTTGCTATTACAAAACTATTAAAATGTGAAGGAACAAGTAATATCAAAGACACATACAGGAACAGCACTACTGCTTTTGGGTTGTGCTAATGCGCTTGAACAGAATTCGGTCGGTTCTAAACACCTAACAACATTTTAGAAATTATATTGCCAAAGTAAAAGACTTTAATGTCATTATTACCCACGAGAAAAATGCAGCATCTCTTTCTTTAGTCGAGTGTCCAGGAAACTCAGTCTCTGGTCAAAGGGGACACCTCACCTCAGTTTGCCTGGGGCATGATAAGCTCGTAATGCCCAACCTGGCCTTCCTGCTTCAGCTGGTCTAACAGATCTTCCTTGCGCCGCTTCCTGCTCACCACCAAGTATCTGTTGTGTCCCTGCCCATGGGATTTACTTTTAAGACCGTATTTTTGGGCAATTTGATGTATCTGCTTCCGCTCATCCATGGTCAGTTCTCTAGAGAAAGTCAAGTCAATGTGACTGTCTGAACGTGCATAGTTTCGAATGATCTCTTCAATATCTCTCTTAGCGATTCTGTTCACCCTTTCCACATCAAGCCCAAGTCCTTCCCTTTTGAACTGCTCCTTTACTGAAATAGGCTCCCTAATCCCTTCACCATCCTTCCCTAGGCCACCGCCTGTCCAGCCCATCTTTCTTAAAATTTGGTTCCCAATGTTGTCTTCTTTGATCTTCTGTTTGAAAGCCTCTTCTGCTGATCGACCTCGAATCTCATTTCTGGAGATGACGTCTTCAACAGTGCCTTTCTTCAGGTTATTAACAACAGTTGGCTGAGTCTTTTTGAGGATTTTCACGGCTTCCTCTGCTGCCTCATGCTTGACAGATTTCTTCACTCCAACTGCTTCTGCAATGAATTCATCTTCAAGCATCACCTTGCACTTCCATCGCATGCCTGTCATCCTCTCAAAGACGTACTCCACCGTCATCTTGTTGAACTGGGCAGTGTCGTTCAGGGTGCACACCGGGTTAGTGGAGTTCTCGTAGATCACCAGGTCCTTCAGGTCCTTCTTCCTCCCGGAGCCCCGTGATGAGCAGCCCACTTTCTGCACCTGGGTCACTTTGAGGGATGCTATATTTGACTGCATCTTCTGCAGGATTTTCAGTGCCTCCTCAGCTGCCGCATGCTTGCTGGTCTTTTTTGTGCCAAATCCCTCGGCCAGGCAGTGATCTTGGAGATACACCTGACAACGCCATGAGCGGTTCGGCATTAATTCATACTTATATTCAACAGACATTTTGTTATATGAGGCAGAATTGTTAAGTATTCCTATTGCATCGCTGGCATTCTCTGTGAGGACAAAACTAGTCCAATCTTTGTTGGCATTTGCGGAACCCTTCATGGATTCAGAACCGGGCTGCATTGGGACACAGTCCCTGTTGGCAACTACGAACTCCTCGTGAGGTTTGAGAGCGGGAGGGAAATCTGGGCGACACACACCTGCCTCACACACCACCAGGTCCTCGTGGTAGGTGTGCTTGAACTTCCGCTGAATGACTCGAACTTCCACGGATTTCTTCAGCAGCTTCACTGCCTGTTCCGCGGCTCGGTCCCGGGATCCGTTCTTGCTGCCCGCGTAGCCGGTGGCCAGGTACACGTTCTGACACCGCACCTCGCAAGCGAAGCCGTCTGTCAGGAGCTTCTTGCTCTTGGGCAGGTCAGCAGGGGCAATCTCTTTCAGAGGAACATAAATATATTCAGGGTTTGTCTTGCACGCCTGAATTGAACGCGTCAAAAGATACGTGAAGTTAATTTTATCCATCCCAGTGTTTGCATCTGGATTAGTAAGGTTTTTCCAGACGGCTGCTGACAGTTTCTCCATAAAGCTCTGCTTCAGCATTATTGCTGATGGAGGGAAAGTCTCTGATGCAGACGGGGCAGTTGAAGGGGAAACAGAAACCTGCACGGCATTGCTTGTGGTAGAGTCCGCACTATTCACAGCCTTCTTGGCTGCTGCTGCTGGGCCTGTAAAGCCAAGCCCAGCTGAGCTGGAGAGCTGGGGATTCGCCTCTCGTGCATTCACAAAAGAATTTGTACAGTTTTCAGCTGGCTGTGCCATGCTGTTTGTATTTGCCTCCTGGTTCACCTCCTGCCTTTGGTTATCCAGAGAATTGTCCTTCTTGCCATCCTTCTCAGCGCTGGTGACAAAATGTATGGGCTCAAAGCGTGGTCGCACTCGGAACTTGGGGACCACCTTTTTGGGTGGCTCAGGAGTCTCTTCTGGCTCTGGGCCTATGAGATGGAAGAATATTACAGAATTACCAATATGTGCTATGACAGGGAGACAGTGTTTTCAGAAAGTGATCTTCAAGAGGAGCCTGCAGGCTCCGAACACAGGATTTGCATTCCTTAGTCAAAACCTAAAAGGTTTCCTTCCAAAAGACATTCACAATTCATCAAAGATAACCAGTCATTCTTGTGCAGGTCACTACAGTGGTATTTCCATTTTCACAGCTACCACACAAAAATCTCTACATATTTGGTCACAAGACGCTGCCTTCCAGCATTGCTCACTGACCCATCTGGTCATTTCTGAAGTTAATCCCTTCAAATCTACTAAAATAAGTAAAACTACAGTCAACAAGACAGAACACCACAGCAGGACTAGTACCTCAGCTCTGACTCTGCTGTAGGGCTGCAGGATGATGTCAGATAAACTACTTTATAATCCTGTCTCCTCATCTGAGGTGGAACACAGCGGTACCAAACCCTTCTTTCCAAAACACACAGGGCTGTTACTGACTTAATAGAAGCACATTTTCTCTCAGTGTAATTGCTTTGGGCTAAAGGGCAGCAAACATGAAGAAATCTGCCTGAGCCTCAAGGGACAGATGCAGGGACTGAGGGCCCCATTACTGACTGACCTCTTGTTTCTCCACCAGAAGAAATGCAAATGAGACAGACTATCCTGGTGTGCACAGCTCTGCAGAAGGGGAGAATCAAATAGCTGACAAGCAAATATGTTACATCTAAGAGATGATTACACAAGGCTTCTCCTGTGGAAGATTCAGCACCCACATGCTGACGTGGTCCATGTGTGTAATTTCATCGGAGGAGCAAAAGGCCAGCTCAGTGCTGGGAAGTGCTGCCTAATCCAGTGCCAATGCCTTGGCCTTGCTGTAGGTCAGGCTGTCTAGACATCAACCACTACAGCACAGGTATCACCACCCAGCTCACTGCAGGTGAAAACAACACCTGCACACAGCACAAACAGCCCTTCCTTCCTTCCTGCTAAAATCAGGTGACAAAGCTCTTACACATTAAATCCTTTGCCCATCAGTTCTGATGAATTATGGCAAGGTTGGCATTTCTTCCCCGTCTGTTTTTGATGGCTGCACTGCAGCAGCACCTAAAGGCTCTTGCCAGCAGAACAGCTCATTGTGCTGTCTGTGCAACAAGCCCTGGATAACCCTCAGGGCTGCTGCCTGTGACAGACAAAACAAAGAACAGCATCTCCTCAGCTTTGCAGCTGGCCCATGGAAGCACACAAAGACTCCTGGCTGGCAAAGTAAGGGAAGCAACTTTGGCAGAGCTAGAAATTATACCCAAGCCCAGAGGAGTCCTGTGCTGCCTGGCCATTTGTGCCTCCCACAGGCACTACTGACTGACACAGGGGCCCTGCCCGCAGCCAGGCACAGATCCCGCCCTCTCCAGAGCTCTGAAGGTGCCATGGAGCAGCCAGCAGACGGAGCCACCGAACTGCCAGCGCTCCCTGCCTGCTGCATGTCCTCCACTGGAACACTGATACCTGACACCATGGACTGGGCTGACATACACAGCACTCTTCCAAGCACAGCAGGGGGGAAAAGAAATTCCAAAACTACACATCGTGTCTACTCTCCATTCCCTCAAAGCTCCAAGCAGGTTGTAACTCGAAAGCAATGAGCTGAACATCACTATGTACATGTACAACCCTTCCTAGGGTCAGAACATCACACCTCACCACAGCAGACAAAGCCAGACAGGTATTTGATTCCAGACACCATTCCTGGAGAAAACCAATTACCTGATAATTGAAATGAGAAATGGTATTTTCCTAGGCAAAGACAGAACTGTGTGTGAATCATACACAGGGCAGAGGAGGGGGAACTGCTCTGCAGTCCAGCAGAGCCCACCACAGGCACTTCCCTCCCGTTTGCTGTGCCAGCTGTCCCAGAGGCAGCCCTGTGGCACACTGGTGTCCCCCTGCTCCCAGGGCTGCCCCCAGACAGGGACAGGGAAGGGTCACTGACACTGCAGATGTACTCACTGTCCGATGGAGAGCGGTATCTTTTCAGCTTCTTGCTGGGCACCAGCTCGTAGGACCTCGTTTCCCCGATGTCGATGCCTTCAGCCATCTTGAGAACCTTCTCCATGACCTGCACGCCGTACCTGTGAGGGGCCAACAGCAGGACACCTCAGAGCCAGCCCCAGGGGCAGCACACAGGCACACACAAGCTTTTATTGTGTAAAACAAGAACTAAAGCAGCTGTGCAAGGGAGATGCTCCTCTACTCGTGCTGGAGCAGAGCAGAGCACTGACCACTGTCCCCCTGGCACAGCTGCTCTGGCACTGGCACACAGCCACACACCAGCTCTGCACGAACCCACTTCTCATTAAACCATGCAGCCACCACACTGACAGTGTTCTAAACTGAAATTTAAATACATTATATGGCAAAATACAGAATTTGACAGAGCTGCCAGGAGCACCAATGAACACTGGGGTGTGAAGGAGCAGCAGCAGCTTCAGTGAACCAAGCACAGGAGCTCAGAGTGGCACTGGAGTCCCGTGTGGGGCAGCAGCCAGAGCCTGCACATCACCAGCACCACAACTGCCATGCCAGGTGACACAGGCACTGCTCAGCCTTCATCGACCACTCTTTAAAAAGCCAAACTAAATTCTGGCTGGGTGCTGTAACTGAAATGTTTTAGGTTCCTGAACCATGAGAGAGGTGAGGTGGCTGTGACAAGCTCTGAGCAAACCCTGACCCAGCTGCAGGACCCACAGTTCCACACAAGCAGGACATGCATGGCACAGCCCTGTCCCATCCCTCTAGGCCTTCCATCCCCCACCAGCTCAGTTTTCCATTGCTCTGGGGACCTGTCACATCATTTTGAGCCGTTTGCACGCTGAGGCTGAACAGAAAAGAAACCCAAACCTTTCTGTTCAAGGACAGCCTTCAAACACAGCCTAACACCAGCTTCACACCATGGTTCAGAAAGGAGGAAGAGCAATGCTGCACCTGTTCCATGGTATGCTCACCTTCCAAAGTCAGAAAGCATCTGTGGGCACTGCCCACAGACAGGAGCCCACAGCTGTCCCAACAGCCAGGGCTGCAGTGATTTATTTGCACCAGCTTCTAAATACTGCTCTTCCAAGGATTCTGGAAATCTACTCAAGCTCCACTCAAGAAAGGTTTTTTCTGCTCCTGATTTAAAGGACCAGGCAGAAATTAGATCCATAAAAACTCCTGGGAGAACTCTAGAGCACAGACTACTGTAGTCCCTGCTTCACCAGCACAGCTCAGCCCTCAGTGCAGGCAGTGGAACTGGGAATGGGAAGAAAATTCCAGGAGGGACCAAAGGGAGATGAGATAGTGGTGATGCCCTGCTGGGGGTTAGGATTTGTCCTTTTGTTTCTTTCTCTCGTGGAATTTTGTCCCACCTGTTACTAAGAGAAAATAATGACCAGTACTTAAGAGAGACTAAAGAAATGGCCAAGGTGGTGTGCGCAGCATGTTACTCTCTTACCTGGCTTTTTTTCTCTTTGGAAGGGCAAAGACACCATGAGATTCTGGCCAGAGGTGAGGGGCTGGGCTCAGCTCCTCTCCCTCGGTCGCTGTTGGCACGGGAGGAGGACAGCCCAGCCCTGGTGTTTTCTGCGCCGCCTGGGGCTATTTTGCTACACTTTAACCCTGCACTCCCCGTCCACCCAACCCGGAAGCTGCTGGGGCTGCTCAGTTTCTGTTACATTTTATTTCATTTTATTTTGTTTTCTGTGCCCCCCCGGGGAACCATCGCCCCCCTGCCGGCCGGGAGCCAGCAGCGTCCCTGCCGGCCGTGCCCGGAACTGCACCGGGGGCAGGCGGGGCTGGCTCGTGCTCGGCTGTCGGCAGCGTTCCACACACGGGGAGTGCACACTGGGGATGTGCACAGACATTCGGGATGTGCACACACATTCTGGGATGTACAGATACATTCTGGGGTGTGCACACACATTCTGGGGTGTGCACACACATTCTAGTAAAGAACTGCTGCTCCTTTCCCCACACCTTTGCCTGAAAGCCCCTCAATTTCAAAGTGTTAATAATTCAGAGGGATGGGGGTTGTATTTTCCATTCCAAGGGAGGTTTACTGCCTTCCTTCAAAGCAGGACGTACCCCCGTCCTCTCGCAGCCAAAGGGGAGAGCAGTGGGAATCTGTTTTTCTCCCTGACTTACAGGGACACGATGACATTACCTGTGATGGGCAGTGTCCATTTCTTTCCAGCAGGGTGCAAGAGCAGTGTCAGATTTGACACCTGTCATCCTTCACAAAGGATGGAGACCTTTGGGGCTCATATTTCAGCTGGGGGTGGGAAGGATATCAGCCACTCTCAACATGTGTTTGTCTCATCTGGCCAGAGGAACCCAGTGCCTCCAGTAGCTAACTGGAGTCTCCCTGCTGTGACTTTCACAGGTTACCCCTCACCCTGATCCTGTAACTCTGGAGCATAATGCTTTCCTGCACCACTGCCCCCATTCTCAGCCACCTTTAATGTATCTGGGAACAGGAGCACCTTCTCTCATCCACACCTAAACTAAATGAAGCCTTTTACTTAACCCCTTCCTCACAGACCATGTGTTCTGAGCCTTCTGGATGCTCTCCACATCCTCTCCCAGCAGAACACTCAGTCAAATTTCATGGCAAAGACTCTGACCTGTTCTTCCCAGAGCCACAGAACAGTCTGAGTTGGAAGGGTCCCACAAGAATTACCGAGCCCAAGTCTTGGGTGAATGACCCACACAGGGACTGAACCCACACCACTGTCATTATCAGCACCCTGCTCTAACCTGCTGAGCTGCTCTGACAACCAGCTGGCAAGAAACCAGCATTAGGAAAACAAAACAAAAATCCAAACCAAACACCAGCCAACAAACCTAAGGGAAAACAACAAAAATCCCTCAAACTTTGAAGCTATTTACTTGATAAATCAACAACATCTCTTCCCAAACACCAAAGGCAGTTCAAGGGAATGCTGCAGGTCTCTTCCCTCCCCAGGCAACTGTAAGCAAAGCTAGAATTGTTTTAACAGTACAGAATGTTCCTGCAGTGCTCCCAGCCAGGCACAGCAGCTCTGGGGAAACATCTTCACTGACAATGGCTCCAGACTGCATCCTGCCCAAATCTCATCTCCCCCGAGAGCTGCAGGTGAAGGAGTCCATCACAGAAAGTATGTGCACTGACAGGCTTAAACTGCAGCAGCTTTTGGGATTTGAAACCTTCCCAGAGTTTGCACTTCTATTAGCAGCACCCTGTAGGTGATTCTTGCACCATTCCCAAAAGCCCTGGCACAGAGAAGGTTCCCATTAAGACAGCACACAAACACATTAAGATGGACCACTGTATATGACTGTATATGAAGGATATATGTATATTCTCAGTTTTAACATATTGCTCAAGCTTTGGAATTTGAAACTGTTTAAAATCGATGTTAAATTTTGGTGCTTGCAGGGCAGAACAGTTTAGTACTTGACTCAGGAAAAAAAAAAGGAAACAGGCAGATGTGTATTTAAAGATACTGACTTTGCTCTGTAGAGATGACACAAAGCATTCCCCCACAAGGCTGCAAGATGGAACGTTATTAAAAGTCCATCTCTGTGCCAAAGTTTGCAGAAGTTGGTCATTAAGCAACTACTTCCGTCCCGTTAAAAACAAAACAATCACATCATTAAAGGCGTCTGTGAACGTGGGTGACGTTTCTGCAGATCTCCACAACCTGGCTACGGTCGGTACGGCTGGATGAAAGGATTCCCCTTCCCTTCTCCCAGAAAAGCTGAGCCTTCAGGGGACTGCACAGGCTGCTTTGTGCTCCCAGGGAAGCTCTGCTCATTTAAATGACACAGCACAGCACCGCAAGCTTAGCGAGTCCTGGGGGCGGGACATCAAGAACTACTTCCAAAACACCCATAAACTTCTCCAGAGGCTTGCTCCCCTCCACATACAAACACCGGCACACTCGAGCAAACAAAACCGGCCAGAGACAGAAGTTCTCTTGCTTCAGCCCCTTCTATCTCAGCTGTTCTGCGGCTCCTTTCTAAAGCGCATCTGGGGCCGAGGTTTGGCCACCACGGGAGCCTGAGCCCGTTCTCCCGGCGGGGGCTCCCGTCCCGCTTGGCTCCAGCGGCTCCTGCCCGCAGCACGGCCCGTCCCGCCGAGCGCCCCGAGCCCCGGCGTCCTGCGGGGCACCCCGGCTGACAGCGAGCGCCGAGAGCCCGCCCGAGCCCCGCGGACCCCGCGGCTCACCTGCAGCCCATGAAGACGTGGTTGGTCCAGAGCACGGAGAGCGCCAGCAGCTGGTCGATGGCGCCGCCGGGGTACGCGGGGAGGTGGCGGAGGATGAAGCGGCGGCGCAGCGCCCATTGCCGGTCGGTCTCGTTGTACTGCCGCCACTGCTCCAGCGCCGGCTCGGCCTCCGCCTCCGGCTGCGGCTCTGCCGGGGGCGGCATGGCGGGCAAAGGCCGCGGGGCCCAACCCCGCCAGGGGCGCGCACCCGCCGGGCCCGGGCGCGAACGGCGGGACCAGGCCCCACGTGTGGACCAGGCCGCGGCTCGCTGCGGGCCGCCGGGAAGCGCCGGCCCAGCCCAGCCTCAGCTCCACCGTCACCTGCCGCGGCCCGGCCCCGTTCGCTGGCGGCCCCGCCCCGCAGGTGCCGTCCCGGTTCCGCTCCCGGTTCCGCTCCCGTCACTCGCGCGGGGCCGAACGGCGCGGCCCGGCCGGCGCCGCGTCACGTGGCGGCGCGTCACGATCGCGCGAGACGCCGTGAGAAAGAGCCGCCATGGCGGGGCGGCGCGGCGGCCTCAGCGCCCCCTGGCGGCCACTGCCGGGAGCGGGGACGCGGCCGGAGCGGCTCCGGGGCAGCCCCGGGCCTCACGGTGTCCCCGGTCCCGCCCTCCCCGGGGATCTGCCCCAGGCCTTGCCGAACAGCCGCGGCTGCCCCAGGGGCGGCGCTGCGCTGCCCGGGGCCGGGATCCGCCATCCCCACCGGGCTCCGGCCTCCCCGTGACCGCCGGGGCTGTGCGGAGCGCCGGGCCCAGCGAGCGGCGCACACACACACACACAGACAGACACACACACTCAGCCACGCACACCTGCTCACACCCTTGCACACTACTCACACTCGCTCACACTCTTGCACACCTGCTCACACCCGCTCACACTCCCCCACACTCTCACACACATCCCCCCATCCCTTCCTCTGTTCCTCCCACTGCAAACCCTGCTCGTTCAGCAGCCCCAGCTCGGGACGGTCCCCACATCCTCAGCAATGCAGCCCTGCCCAGGCTGTGCAGCACATCCCAGAGCAGCCAGAGACACAAATGGGATGAGTTGTTAAAGTGCTGGCTGTTTAGAGCCGCTGAAGAGAGGAGGAGGAAGAGGACAGATCACATGTATGTGTGTAACTGCTTTATCTCAGATTGTACAACTGCTCCCCAAAACTCAGCCCCCATTTTACAGCCTATTTGCTGCCTGACCTGTTGCAACCCTGAAATGTACTTACACGAAAGCCAAGCAAAAGCCCAAATTTTAAACTAAATACCAAAGGGCCAAGTAAGTGAAACACACAGAAAATGAGAGGAAAAGCTAAAATAGGGGGAAATGAAGGTGTACAACTACCCTTGGGACACACCTCTCACAGCTAAAATCTGAGACTGGCAACACTCCAGAGCAGAGAGACCACTCCCCACTGCAATGCACAACCAAACACACACACACACACACACACACACCACAGCAGCCGCGCTAGCTTTCGTGTTTTTTATTTCAAATGTACATGAAAGTTAGAAAGGTGACAGCGGACCAGTGCAGGCTCCTCAGCGCTGCCGTGCGGTACGAGCGCGGTGCCGTTGTTCTCCGTGTGCAGAGCGAAGGCGGCCGGGCCAGGGCTCGGGGAGCGGCGGGGAGCAGCGGGGCCGGCACCCGCCCCGCCCCGCCGGCTGCCCCTAACTTTAAACAAGAGCACGTGGGGTAAGGAAGGAGAAAGCACCACTTGACTCACGTCCACCAGCCATGGGGCTTTGTTAACAGGATGGTGAGACACAGCAGGACACCAGTGAGAACACACAGTTCTTACTTTATTTCTTTGATAAAATTAAATATTTCGTGGCTGCCAACAGAGCAAGTTGCACCATGTTTGTATTTGCTTTGACTCTGAATGCAAGGTTTCCAAAACCAATCAAACCACCAGCATATTGAAAATATTCCTTAGGCTTCACACCTCAGGGAAGCCCGTGACATTTATATTATTAAAGACAACATTAGAAAAAACATATGCCCATAACAACGTTTGAAAATGTATTCGCTACATCATTAGTCCCAACATCACATTTCTGCCGCTCTTCAAAATTCCAGGTCATCGGTTCCCCCCGCATCGCCCTGTCTTGTCACACAAATTACAAGACACTTCAATTTTAAGTATCATGCAAGTCAGTAAAAGAGCTTCTTTCCAAGACACTAACATGAAGATTTGTTCCCCCCTCCCCAGACATAAGACCCTTAGACTCTTCTAGAAGTGGCAGTCTTCTCCCTCAGACACAGTGCAGCTGGCGAAGACAGATTAAAAAAAGCTACAGAGAGAGAAAAGGGGAAAAAAGAGAAAAAACAGAAGATTAGCAAAAAAGGGAAAGACATTCAAAAAGCAAGAAAAAGAGATGCAACATGGAAACAGCTGACAGAGGAGAGATGGAACTTCCTTGTGATATCTCAAGTACTTCAGCAAAATCACACAAGTAAAAACTTTTCTTTCTTTAAAGTCTTTAAAAAGATTTCACATAACTTTAAATAACATTCTAATAGGGTAAGTGGTCAGGAAGAACAGACGGTGACCTGAAGTATGGTAAAAAAAAGTCACATTCACTTGTCCTTTTAGCAGATAATTAGAAATCATTCACAGATTAATATTGACTGGTTTTGAGAGCAGGGAAAATTCAAAAGCAGAGGAAGAAGAAAATATTGCTAAAAAAATCCCAAACAAACCACAAAGCAATCAAAGAGCTCTATGAGAAATGAAATGGTATTTATGGTGAAACAGAATACCTGAGAAAATAACTGCAACCAAGAGTTGGGGCTGCCCTAACTGCTGGGAACAGAGGAGCCATGGTTTGACCAGGGGCTGCTGCTGTGAGCAGGACCAGGCTGAGCCTGAGCTGAGACTGCTCCTGAGCCCTGGAACCACAGAGCTCTGCTCAGTAAAACCCCAGCAGGTAAAACCTCAGCAGCAGCTGGCACTGAACAGCACCACCACCAGGGCTAGGCCTGAGTGTGCTCATCTTCAGAAAGATCTGAGGGGTTGTGGAGGCTGGCTGGCAGCACACATCTGATCTTTGAGCAGGGGCAGGACAGGTGGGTTCAGCACACACAGAGCCCTGAAGGATGGGGCCACAACAAACAAGTCTGAAATGGGAACCAGGATTTACATGCTAGTCTTCAGATAGCATGAATTAGCAAAAGAAACAAAAAAGCAAATTAAAAAAGACAGATGATGTCATGAAAATGACAACAAATAGAATGAGAAATGAGTGTTTTATCTCTGAACTATGCGATAATTAAACTAAGATGGTGTTGTCATTTTAATGTCATCAATAAATATATCTAAACTGCGTTGTTATTTCGCCAGCAAAAATAACTCACAGAACTTATTTCCATATCCCTTATTTAACTGAGTGGAATGAGACAGGAAAAAAGGGGAATCCATTAATTGTAGGGGGGGAAAAATGGCAGGATTTAAAGTTGTAGCATCCAGAACCTTGTCATGACTAATTTTACATTGTTTAATAAAAGCAATAACCACCAGTACATAGTAAAGACAAAATCACAACGAGGACATAGGAGAGAGCAAGGATAACACCCTGGAAAGGTCACAGCTGAAATGCTGTCATGTTTTATTAGACCCTCCGATTTAACAAGTAAATGAAGGTCCATTCCAGGCCTTGTATTCAGGGGTAATTACTCAGTACAGAGCCATGGGTTACTGAAAAAGAAGGGCAAAAAAACCAAAAAACAAAAGAAGTAAATGTTAACCAGAATTCACTGTCTGATGAACTCTTTATTTAAAAACAAAACTCAGCCAGAAATACAGAGAGAAGACACTTGCAGGCAAACCACAGTTGCACTTGGCCAGAGTGAGCTCCTGGCCCAGAGAGCAAAACCCCCTCCTTTTTAGTGCAAATCTTGCAATAAAAACAAGGCTTTTGCTGAATAGAAAATATAAGAAACCTATTAACATCTGTACAGTTCTAAAGAGATGTCAGATAAAAAAAATATAAAGGTATTTTTTTGCATTAAAACCAGAAATTGTTGGAATCACTGAGAAGAAAGTCAATGAAACAGCATGGTCTTTCTTCAGAAACACTGATATGTACAGCAAGGTGACCAGCTTTCCCTGAGATTGGATCCAGGATGTGCATCCAGGTCAGCACACTGAGAGGGAGACCAGGCAAAAGATCCTTCATGACCCCTGCAGCATTCAGAGAACACTTAGTTGCAAACCATGGATCCAAATTTTAGATTTCCTCAAGCCTGGGAACTAGAGGTTTGGACTCAGGCCCATGCCGGTGAGGATGTCAAGTTTTACAAAAAGTCCTTGGAAGTTATTTGAATCAAACATGGCAGCACAGTGGGTAATGAGGGCTTAGGAACAGCAAATTACCATGGGGAGAGGGCAGCCAGCGTCTGGAGAGAGCACATCCCACCCCAGCAGGAGCTGAATGCACCCCCCGAGCAGCTCTGACAGCAGGAGCAGGGAAAAGCTGAGCAATGGGACAGGGGACCCTCGGCCAGGAGCAGTGGGCATCCTGCTGCTGCCCAGGGGCAGGAGGGACCTGGCACAACGCCCCTGGCCAGCAGGGTCCCTCACAGGAACAGCCCAGCAGCCAAGAACTCTGGTTTGAGCCCTTGGTGAGCACAGGAGGGGCAGTGGGAAGGGTGAGCGAACAGGCACAGCCGAGGGTGGGGCATTCGCCTCTGGGGCCAAGGGAAAGGTTCTACAGGAAACCCGAACTGAAAATGAAAGAAAAAGGCAGGTTAATGGTTTTATGGATTAATGACAAAAAAAACCAAAATAAAAATACAAGTTTTTCTAATGCGCACACACACACACAAAAGAAAATGTTGCTAAGTGTTAATAAGGTTTAATCTGACTACAAAACATGCTTTATGCAGACACACACATTCTCAGCAGTGGGATGAACCAAATTTATTTTCTAAAACAATCCTTTCACAGTTTTGCAAGCTACAGGACTCATCAACTGTGACTTGTTTGTATCCTTGCAAAACAGTGAAGCCCTGCAACACTTTATGGATCAATATGGAGGGTGTTTTTCTAAATCCTGGAAAAGTACCACATATACATATTTAATTTAGCAATGACAAATGCCCATTGAAAAAGGCACTGTCTGCATTTGTGTAGTGGGAACAAAGAACTTCATTTGATTCAAAGCCCAGCACACAACAGTGTACAGTTATGAGGACTGCCAAAAGCAATCCAAAACCAACAAAAATCAGTAATGTTCACTCTAGCTGCACTTTAGCTGTGCCTTCGTACTCAGCACCAGAATGAACACTGTTATTCTTTGAGCTTATTTTTCCACATTCAGAGCCTGATAAGCAGAGAATTCTTCTTTCCATTGTTCTGCAGTTACCGTTGGCAGCAGAGACATTCACTCAACTGAGCAGCTCAAGCTGACTGCAAGCTCCAGCTCGAGGCAGTGCAAGACCCTTCTGAGGCTCTTCTGTTAAGTGGAAGGTCCCATTTAAATTACATTCAAATGCCTCTCACTGGCAGCATAATGTTTACTTGCTTTGCCATTTCCCTTGGAGTTAAGAGGGAAGGAATCCTGGAATCAGCTTCACCCAGTTTAAGGGTAGACTGTAATTTAGTTTGGACTATCCAGGAGAGAATGTAAGTCTTAGCTTTGTCTGCAGGGCAGGGTGGACTCAAGGATGAATTTTTAGGGTGTTTTATAGTTTATTTCCAACCGGGTCCCTTCTCTGAGAGGCCTATGCCCCTCGGCCCCTGGGGCACTGTCTTGGATAATGAGTATTGCTGCTCTGTCAAGAAGCAAGACATTCCTGTGGGAGGTTTCCTCTTCCTCTCACCAGAGAATCATCAGCAAATTAAAAATGCTCAATTAAACCCACTCAACCTAGCTGTAAGTAGACCACTATCATTAGCAGTTTAACTAATAACCCTAATGAGGATGACAGAAACTAGTCTTGCATCTACCTTCACGGTAACCACAAGTTAACATTACAGCTTGGAGGAGTGGGAGGGAAGGAGGAGCAAGGAAAGAGAGAGACATTTCATGGCTAGCTGGGCTGTATCATCAGCACCACATCTCCATAGCAATTGTTGCCATAGTGTCAACGTGGCCTGTGTGATTAAAGAATATAATTTATTTTTAAGGGAGATGGAATAAAGAGAACAGAGTCAATGAAGTGCTGGGAAGATTTAAAAGGAAGAAGACATAATCCTTAATTGTCTATGTTCCATATCCTGAGTCTCTAAATTAAGCTTTGCAGAATCTTTAAAGATAATTACATACTGTTTCTACAACTGCACATGTAGAGAGTGACTGGTAGAGCACATATAGTGGGGTGAAAGCAGGGGAAGACAGAGATAATATTTATAAGCTTCAGGACTTGCACAGGGTCTGCTTTTTTAGGAAAAAGTGATCCCACTGTGAGGCTCTATGAGTTAATGACGCTTACCAGGACAATGTGCCTCATGCACCATGCAGCCAAACAGCAGCTAACTGTAAAACAGCACACATGTGAGGCCTGATAATGATGATAATGATGTAACAACAACAAAAAAAAAAATAACTGAGTCATGATTAGTGCAAATTACAGAGCTTGGGTTTAAATAAGTCACCTGTGAAAGAAAAAGGTTATTGTACTGCCAGCCAGTAGTAAACAAGCTACAATTAAGCTCCAGCTTGCAAAATTCATGGATTGTTAAGAAAAAAATATGATCTAAGTACTGAAATCCACTATGAAGGACACTGGGAGCAGTTACAGAGCAAAGAAAGCAGCACCATTTCTAGCACAGCAATTTTCCCAGAGGCCAAAGAAGCTTCCTATTATCTTCCCAAGCCTTACTGAAGCACTGACCTACCTCTGTCATGGAGTTTTCTGTGCCCTTAACTGATAACGACAGTACTAAAGCTTTTCCATATCAACATGCTTGGTGTGAAGGAGATGTTCTGAGATAAGAACCACTTCAAGGACCAAGAGTTTGACTTGGGCCACAGCAACTAATTGCTGATTCTCTAAGGCTGTTGCCTCCTTTTTCTGCATTCCTGACCCTGACTGATCTCAAGGCTCAAAACTGCAGTCCTGAGTGAGCAGATGTGTAAGGGCTCTAAGCATGAAAGAACTCAGCTGGGTATTCCTCACACAGTCCAGTCTGGAGAGAGAAGTCTGTCCCCAGTCAGTCTCAGACTCCTCAGTATGAAAAGATATTAAACCCCCTGAAGGTGATTCAAATGAACAGATCAAAACAGGCAGTGGAAAAAGGAATGGGTGAGTGGGAAAAGTGCAGCACTAATTGCTCAGCACAAAAGAACATTCATGTTGAAGCAGCTTCAGCTTTAAACCAAAAGACTAAACCAGGATCTCATTCTTGGAATTGGGTCTTTCTTCCTCGGTCTCATTTGATCCCAAGCTTAACAGTCACAGGTTTTTTCCCTGACAAACAGTGCTGCCAGCACTTTGGGCATGCCCCATACTGTCCAATTTAACAGCACTTCTTCATGCACTGAGGACTGCACGGAGCAGGCAAGGACTGCCCCAGGGCTGTGCAGGGGGGGATTATGGCAGAGGTACAAAACCAGACCCCTGTTTGTCTGCACACCTGCACAGGTGGCACAGTGCTCCTTCTGGGAAATGTGCCACAGTGAGAAGGAAGGGAACTGCTCAGTGCTGGGACAAGTGTGAGATCTGTTTCACTGTACTGCTGGCTGCTCTTGAGCAACTGCAGAGTGCAGGAGCCTAGCACAGGCACTGCAGACTGCCCAGGTCCCAGGCCCTGCTGAGGAGCTGGATCCTGTCACACCAGTCCCTGGCACTGGGATCCCCTGCTACAGCCATGCAGCATCTCCCACTGCTTCTGGGGAGGGCAAAAACCTGATTTGGGAGGGGAGAAGAGTACCAGCGCTAACAAGGTGCTATGACCTGTCCCCTCATTTTGCAGTCCTACATTCTGCAGATTCTGGAATTCAAGACTGTTAATCTCCCAGAATAATTTCCACAATTTTCTCAAGCTAAACAAGTAAGAAACTGAGCTAAAACACACTCCTCTCTGAGGGTAATGGCACATCCCAGCTACCCACACCCTAGCCTTGGCAGCTAGTATGGTTCCACTTCTTTACAAGCACTGAGAGACCAAGGGAGGAGCAGGGAATCTTGGGGAATAAAAACAAGTTCATCCTCTCCCATGCTGTCAGAAAGCAAAGAGGGAGGTTAGTAGTGCTCCCTGCCCTTCAGGATGACAGCAGATGTTACATGCTTCCAGATACTGCTCAGCCTTACTGGGGTTTAAATCTGGCTGCAAGCCTGTCCCTGATAAGGACTGGCTATGTTGGAGGGAGATATGAACACCCAGAAAAAGAGTAAAGGAGAACCATTACCAAAAAGCAAATACCTCTGGGTTAGCAACTTACTTTTTCCTTTCCTTATCCCTTTTAAGAGTTTGTGATCCTCCAGCCTGCTGAGCCTGTGACTGAAGCAATTCAGCTGCTGTCTTCCTTTGTTTAAATGCATTTACTTCATCATCCAGAGACTTCTTCTTATCCTCCAGCTTCTTCTTTTCATCCTGATGCAATTTCTTCAGGCGATCAAACTTTTCATGCAGCTGAAAAGAAAGGAGAGAGGTGAGCAGGACGTGGCACTACCAGACAAAGGGCAGGGAACAGCCTCCTTCCACAACAACTTATAGGCAGTGTTCCAGTAATGCATCATTGTGCAGACTGAGAACAGAGGACTGGGAGAGCATAAGTGTAAAAAAAACCCCTAATCCATCTTCAGGGGTCTCTGCCTCTTTAAAAGTCAGTAAATTAATAGATTTTTCACAATGCTAAGAAAGATGTATGGGTGCATTTTTTGTAAAACAAGTTCATCTCAAGGGCTGTTTCTCTCCTTGACTTTTACCACAGTGCACCTCTCCACCAGAATCAAGACTCTGGCCCTTTCCTGGTGCAATAAGTTGTACAGAACAAGCACTGCAATTCAGTTTTGTCCTACATCTTAACATCCCCATCCAAGTTAGACTTGTTGGTAAGAAAGTGCTTTGGCAACAACTACCTACTTGGGAGTGAATCCATCACTCACAGCGATGGAGACACAAGTACTACAGTTTTTACCTCTTTTTCAGCCTCCTTCAACTCAGCTTCTTTTTCCTTGACCCTCTGGACAAACATCTGTCTCATTGCCTCTTCCTTTTTCTGCAGTTCTCCCAGAAATTCATTTCTTTTGGCTTCATAAGTTTCTTGTAAGCTGAAAAGGAAGGAAAGGCCAGTGATAAGACTTGGGACAAACTGCTTTCCCTGACCCTCTGAAATCAGGCCCTGACCATGACTATTGTTTTGCACACAACACATTTGCTACTCACTACCCACATGTGCCCAAGGTCTTCTTTATCCAATGATTTTTGGCACTTTCTCTGTATGTTGAATGTTGGGCAATTCAAAGAGACCAGCTGGCAACAAACACTACCTCAGAGGAACACTGCTGTTGATGCCTAAAGGTTTCAGCCTTTATATTTTTAAATCCTGTACTGCATTAATGTATAATTCTAAACTCCACATAAACTGTTAGTTAACTGTCTTTACCTTTTGGTCAGACAAAACAATCCCTCTGGACCTGAGATCCAAGGACACCCTACAGGCCCCAAAATGTATAAACAAAAGTGAATTGGGGAGGAGCAAACTGGGGGTTTATGACTTCATTACCTGAAGCCATAATTGGAGGATTAATGCCTGATATGTAAATAGACCAAACTTATATCTGTCTGAAAAACTCATGACCATTGTCCATTTTGGGTGCAGCCCCTTGGCTTCGTCTGCCCTTAATGTACCTGGAGGCCCTTCATTAAAATATCCACTTTTATCCTTTTAACTTTGTCTGGCCTCTGTTTCTAGGTAAGCTCAAAATAGGCATCATTGCCTTTCTGCAGCACAGACATTTCTACTCCCATACTTGCAGATTCACAGTCAGTCCTGCACATCCTCCCTGTATTTTCACCTTCTCCCAGTCAGAGCTTTGCTGAAGTCTGGATTTATCTGACCTGGCAGTTTTTCTTGCTGCATTGGTTTTTTCCGTGCTCCCCCAAGGACACACACACACACATAAGCATACAGTGCATCCTCAATGCCTCTCTCAAGCTCTCCTGTCTCCTCCAGGGATCTCACCTGAAGGGTTTGCTGTCTGGATCAGTGTCCTTGAAACCCATCTCTTCCAGTTTGCATCGCCTGTAGAGCTCGTAGTGGCGAGTGTGGGTCTGCTCACGAAGGTCCTCCATGTTCACGCGGATCAGCATCTCCCGCAGCTTCACAAAGTCACAGTGAGCTTCGTTCTCCACTGCAGGAATGCACGGGAAGGAGGAAAATGGGGACAGAAACTAAGATCTCTTCCCACATTCCTCAATTGTCTACTCCTCCGACAGGTTTAACAGCCCTTCCAAGCAGTGAAAACTGGCACTGTAGGCCTGACACAAGGATTTAACACAGGATAATTCCCCACGGATAATCACATCCAGCAGGCCTTTGCTCTTTTTATCAAAGCCCACTGCCTCCTTGCACAAGTGTCACCATTCATGCCATGAAAATCCCAGGGCTCAACTCACCCTGCACTGTGCCCCAAGGGTACTGACGAGCTTTCATCATTTTGTTTCCTATTTTCAGCTCCTCCGTACTCCCGATCACTGCAAATGGCAAGTGGGCCTGGAAAACATTGGATGAGATCCACATTAGTCCCTCTCACACCTGGCTGAGCACCAGCACACAGAGATGGGCACAACCACTGAGCAAGACAGCCATTATGCACATGCTAAACTCAGGGAGTCTAGTCACTGGCCACTAGTCCAAGACAAGGGGTAGCAGGGTGGGTCCTTTTTTGAAAACCTTGTTGGTGCTACCACTCTATATCCTCTACCTGGCTGATCCTCCCAGCCACAGAGTCTCAGATGAGATGAGCCAGTGCAAGACCGGCATCAGAGTGCCAGCTGGAACAGAGGGCTGCGGCTCGGACTGCGCTGCTGTCCCAGGGCTGCCGTGCCTGAGGAGAACATCTGCACAAGCACACAAGCAGTAAGAGGTCTTGGAGCCTTCTTGATTTTATCCCCCCACCACTCCTTCAGCTCATGCTGGAGCACAAGACACCTTGCTCCATCAGATCATGAGATGGAAGTCCATCCTTCACTCCTGGAGTAACAGCTCCTTCCTCCCCGCTTGCTTCTGCCCGGGTGAGGAAGGGCTGAACATGTCCCCAGCCACTGTGTCCAGTGTCACCCAAGGTCACACTCTTCAAGCTGAGATATGCACTCCACATTACACAAAGGCTGACTAAGAACAAGATGGATTTGTTTTTTGAAAACTCAGATAACAGAAACAGTCACTTCTTAGTAAAGATGATCTCTGCAGAAGGCAAAAAGAGACTTGCCCAGTGCAAGCTCAGCAAAATTGGAAGTGAAACCCTCCCAATGCCCATCTAGGCTCCGAAGATCTCATGTTACAGTCTTCTCATTTCCAAAACTCAGGCAGCCAAGCAAACCCCCCAGACACTGCCATCATACTTTGCTGCATTGGGGGAGTGAGATTTCTCCCCACCTCCCTTGCTCCTGGAGCTATACTGCATTCTGCCAAGCTGCTAGGAAGTCAAGTGCAAAGCTTCAGCACTTTGAGCTCCCAGCTCTTTGCACCAACCCTTTCTGCTGAGTTTTGTGAAGTGACATTTGTTAGGCAAAGCTTTTAAAGTGCATCAAATTCTAGACAATTGAAAGGGCCTCAGGAAGGCAACTGCATGGAAGATCAGTGACCCTGGATTGTTCTCAGAAGCAGGAAGTGAATTCCACAGGTAATCCAAAAATTTGGACAAGTTCATGATAGCTGGTACAAGCAAAAGATTTCAGAGATGATGTTTTTGCTTTCAGAGTGTGGCTCACACAGTCAAACTGCAAACAAAGCAAAACTGCCACCAAGCACTGACAGAGATGGGCTCTTCCCCCTGTATTCCTCAGCCCCCTGGTCTCACATGCAACACACACAGAGTAAGAGTAATATCTGTCTCATGTTTCTAATAATATCAGTATTTGGATACAAGTTTTCCAGACCTGTAAAATTGCCTTGGTCAAATTCTGGCCTGCTTAGTCCCCATAAACCTGGTGATTCTGACTGTAATAGAGGATGTAAGAATTGATTTGTCTGTGCAGTGACTGACACAGCCCAGAATGTCTGCAACCCAAGACAGCAATTCCCTCCCAGGAGACAAGCACACGGCTGAAAGGAAAGACAAGCAGAAGTTCATTCCACCCTCAGAAGGGCTAACACTGAACTGCTCTGACCAGGAAACCCTCACTGACAGCTCCGAAGTCAGGACAAACTTCATGTTTCTTTCAGGCCTCTCCAGAACACTCTACAACTATTAATACTTAATCAACAGGTGGCACAAATGCACATCAGCTAGATGTCTACTACACCCACAGCAGTAAAGCAATCAACTTCCCCTACTTGATTTCCTGTGAAAAGCCTTCTGGAAAATGGGACCATGGTCAGGATGTGCTGCCAGAAAGGCAAGGGACAGTTTGTTTCACCCTCAGGGAGCCACAGACTGGCACCCATGATGCTGGGGAGGGCAGAGCCAGAGTGGGAACCTGCAGGCACCTCGAGGCTTGTCTGGTCAAAATTGTGCACTGTTTTTCACACCTTGCTGGTTAAGCTGTGTAATTCCTTGCCACTGAAGTTTACTGGTGGGAGGCCATCAGGTGATGTACAGGACAGGAATAATGACAAACCCTTGAGCTGAAAAGGGTTTAAACACTGATCACTTATATGTCCCTCAACAGATACACACAAGGACAAGGAGGGTATTAAAAGTCTGTTTTCTGACTAGAAAAGCCCACCAGACAGGCAGCAGCCTACCACAAAGCTCTCCTAGCCTAGGATGACACTACACAGATGAGATTCTTGTGAAATCCTGTTTTTAAGAAACAAAATTAAAGGGAAAGTAGATTTAAGAAACATCCCAATATGGGCCACCAACCCCTATGCTGACAGTGCTGTTCTGGGAGAGGAGGAAGAACTAAGGCACTTACATTCATTGTCCCATTTATCTCTGCCACTGATTCATCATCTGTTGGGAACTGGTAGATCTGCACCCCATTACTGACCAATTCACTTGTGATTTTAATTTTAAACTTGGTCAGCTCGCTCTTGGAAATGGCATCAGATTTGGCAATGATGGGAATGATGTTCACCTAGAAAAAAACAGAGGTATGAAGTAATCAACTTTGCTCCTGGGAGTTTCTCTAAGTCTGCAATACAACCTTCAAAACTTGTAAGCGCTCAATAAATCTACAGAATTATCTGCCAACTCAGCCATTTCCACCAGAAGGGCTATCCAAGGTGGGAAGATCTCTGGAAAAGCAGCAGCCTTTCCACTATGCAAACAGTAAATCTGCCAGTAAGAGTTCCTTGTGCCAACCTTGCTGTCGAGCTTCTTCATGGTTACCAAGTCCAGGGATTTCAGGGAATGGCCGGTGGGAGCGATGAAGTACAGGCAGGCGTGGATCCGGGTGTCGTGGTAGTTGTGCAAAACCCTTTTGATCTTCAGCTCTTCTTGCAAGTAGGCTTCAAACTGAGCATCAATGAACTCAACGATGGGCTTGTAGCTTTGGTGAAAGGAAAAAAAATAGCTAAAAAGTCAGAGAGCTAAACAAATAGGACAATGCCCCTGGCTTCCTTTTAAGAAACAAGCTGTTGATAGATTTCACTTTCCATTTTCCACTTTTTGAGACCAATTCTCTCTACCTCCCCTGCTCCTCACCTGTAAGAAATTTTAAGGTTGCACTGGTGACAAGGAGACATGGTCCTACATCAGACTCTAGCAGCCTGTTTGTCAAAACACAGCACTGGGATTTAGCAGAGGACAGCAGATGCACCCTCCTCTCCAGGGAAAGCAGACTCTCATATTCTGAAATGTGAGGGTGAGAGGCTTTCTAAAGCAAGGCTAATGGAGACTCATATGCAGCACTCAGGGAGTGAATGGCTTGCTGCTCTCACAGCCCCAAGTGCTGCTGGTGGAGACAGATTCATTCAGTAGCACCTTTGCCCAGTGCTCTGAGGCAGGAAATTCCTGCAACTCCCTTGCAAGGCCTTCTGAAATACAGAGCCTGCCAGAGCTATAATGTAAAGGACATCACTGCATTTTAAGCAAACTTTAAAAAAATTATCTAGCAGACCCACAAGAAAGCAATCCCATCAGTAATGTCTCTGCAGAGCACCTGGGAGACTGTCTGGTGTAACTGCACATCCCTTAACCAACACACTCCAGCCACTCTGGGATCTCAGCTGCCAGAGACACTCCCCCAGGGTATCTCACTGCTCATTTATTGTGCTTCCTTTGGCTCTTCCCATGGAAAAGCCCTGCCAAAAGTGGATATTAAGCCAAGCAGACAATAAACCACACTAGTGGTTTGGTCAGCAGCTTGAGGTCAGCACAAACCAAAACAAGCCCAGATGCCCTGGAGCATTTCAGTCTCCCCACCAGATGAATTTGGGCAGAAGCTTGCCAGCAGGGCAGAAATTGCTCTGACAGCATGAGAAAAGCTGCTTTATAGCTGAAGCAGTGCTGACACTCCAGAGCCTTTGTCCTCTCTTCTACATGTCCCATCCCAAAGAGGTGACAAGGACAATTCCTAAGAAGCAAGCAGGAAAACTGCAGTGCAGTCAGGCCCAACTAGGGCACAGAGAGAATGAAAAGTCAAGTCACAATGGAGCCTCTCTCCCCCACACTCACCTGTCCTCTTTGTTGATCTGATCCCCAAAGCCCACCGTGCTCACAATAGTCAGCTTGAGGTTGACATTGCTCTCCTGCAGGTCATAGGTACTGGATTTCAGCTGGACCCCAGGCTGTGAGTGAGATGCTGGGTCACCTTCAAACTTGGTGTTGAAAAGGGTGTCCATGAGGGTGGACTTACCAAGGCCAGTTTCCCCTATTGGAGAAAAAGAGAGTTGAAACGTTCTGTTGAATATTAATATGGACTGGCCTTTGAGCTTCCAAACATTAACAGGGGTGAAATTGTAGCAGATGAAAGCAGATCTCATGCTCCCAAGGGAGCGTCTGGTAAACAGAAAGCCATGAACAATGGGAGCTCTGTATTCTGGGCAAATTACATTTCACAGTCTAATGGCCATTAATGTCATTAGAAAATAGAGATGAAAAGCAAGAGGTGAAAAGGCGAAGGGGAAAGCATCGTTCAGATCCTGCTTAAACCCACAGCTTCACTACAGAAGATGCTGTTTTCATTAAAAAACAGGAGAGGAAATGGGGCTCACTGCCATTTCCAAAAAAAGCTGCTCCAGATCAATGTCTCTAATAAGCAGCCACAGAAATAGCTTCCTTCCATGCAGAAACCCTGAGAGCTGGTTGGATCCCACAGCAAGTTGTGCAGTTGGTTTCTCACAACAAGCTGGACAATCAGCCTTCTACACTGGCAGGGGGCATTTTCTGTAATATCTGGTTTTGTACCTTAGGGGCTACACAAGCTGTAAAATATTGCAAAATCTGCTTCCAAAAGTTCTGCTAGTACTGTCAGTATTCTGCTGGTATTCTATCAGTACTGCACTGCTATTTGGATTTCATTTGTCAACGGGCAACTATTTCCTTGTCTGGAAGGAAGAGACAAATCCCAGAGACCAGTCTTGAATTTGTTTTAGATACGTCCCAGGAAGAATAAAACAAATCCCTCTGTGCACACATTCCACAGGGCAGCCTCCCTCACCAGGCTCTGACAACAGAGCCAGCTCTGAGCTCACAGGACCTGACTTCCTACACAGTCTGCTCTGCTGCCTTGTGAGGGCTGCTGTGTTTTGGGGAAACAGCCATTTCTGAGCTGCCCAGATGGCTTTTGGAGAAACTTCAGGAGCAGCTGAACCCCACCCTCTGTGAAGGCTGCTCCTCCAGCCTGCTGTGGGACCACAGGCAGACTGTGTCTGGCTGCAAGAGCATTCCCCTCCTTCCCCCAGCCCTCAGCTCCCAACCAAAACAACTTCACCATTTTCCCACTTTGCTCAGAATAAAAGAGCTTCTTATTTTTGTAGGTTTAGAGCTCTGTAGCAGATCCAAACTTGCATGAAATGCCCAATTCAAGAAGGGGAAACTCCTCCCCATCCTCCCCCGTCCAAATGTCCAAATCTCCAAGCTCACTCCCACAAGCAGGCAAATTCCTCTTCTGGCCTCAGAAGGGATTTTCCTCACTCAGGGCTGAAGTACATGGCCAAGCAAGGCAAACACAGAATTATAAAATCATGGAATGGTTTGGGTTGGAAGGAAGATTGTCTTGTTCCAACCCCTGGATCCCCTACTCTGGGAACTGAGCAGTCCCTGACTGCCAGGATGACATATCCAGTACCTTTCCAGAGGCAGCAAGATCCATTAACATTTCAAAGTCAATGTGCTGAGAGCTTGTGCTCCATCACCAACCGACCCCACCTACAGCCAGAACAGTCACCAGGGCAGGTGCTCTTTGCACCCATCTTGCTTTCAGTTCTAAGGGGAGAAGGAGTCAGCAGCAGGAGCTGGTGTGGCTGCAGTCCCTTGTGCCACCTCAATGCATCAGCTGTACCTTCACCAGCACTGGCCAGAGCAAGGGAGGGGGACCCAGCAAAGCACAAGATTACCTCTGTCACTGGAAGAATAAGCTGCTCCAACAAGCCCTTCATTGACTTGGAATCTCATTGCCTGGACTTGTCAGGGACCGTTGGCCTCCAAACAGAGCAGGTGCACAAATCAGGCCAGAGCACTGCCATGGTTTGGACAGGGATTTTGAGAGTTAACAGCAACAGCCTGTATGACCTCCCAGGCCGTTCTCAGGGATTCCAGGAAAACAGCAGTGTAAAAACAGACAAAAATCTAAACAGCCTGAGAAGGCTGCAGCGTTTCCAAAGCCCCTGCCAAGGGATGGGTGGGACAGAGCAGTGAGCTGGCTGCTTGCCTGTGAATGCCAGGAACCCTGATGGGACATCTCAGGATAGGGGAGCCCCTCAGTCCTGCAGGGCAGGAGCATCAGCCCCACACAGTCCTGCAAAGGCTCCTGCTGGGGCACTGCCCCACAGCCTGGCAGGCCCTGGAGCAGCTCCCAGGCCACGGGACGGGGTGACAGGGGAGCAGCAGCAGTGACAGGCCAGGGAGCTGCTCTCTGCAGGGGACACACAAGGTCATCTGTAAACCACACTGGCTTCTGGGCAGACAGCACTCTGAAAGTCTCCTCTGATTTCTGCCTCTCTCCTTTTGGGTGAAAGATGTTCATATGAGGCCAAGACTATTGTTTAAGCATATCCTGAACCTGTTAATCATTGCCTACTTAAATCCATCTCAAGTGTTTTTTCCAGCAGGAGGACTTCTAACTGTCAGGGAAGGAGAAGTGTTTAAGAGGTGCAGAACATGCTTTTATACCCCACCTCATACCAGTTACACAGGGCCAGCAAAGGCAACTTTGAACTCAACCACTGAGTTTTTCCTTTTGGGAGGGGAAGATCAGAACTGTGGCATTTTTCCACAGGTGGGAGATGCCCATCCAAACACCTTCAAGATTAAAACATCCAGGCACTAACATGGCATCTCATGTGAAGCCTGCACTCCCAAATTTACATTGAGCCAGCAGATACCCTTGTCCCTGCACTGTGTAACCCCACTGAGCTGACACAGAATTAAAGCCTGCCAGGGAAGGCAGAGTAGAGAGGAAAGACTGTTTCAACTGAAAGAATGTTAACACTGACAGAGTGACATGAAATAGTAAAAGACTAAAGACATGAATAAAGGGTTCTGCTGTGTTAAATATGAGCAGAGATAGAGAGCATTGCTATTTTGAAGACCAAATCGACAGAAGGAAGAATATCTGAATCTTCTGGGAGTTTCTGCCTCACACAGAGGCAACTTTTTGCTGGCTGAAAGATGTGAATGGTGCCAACTGCTTCTTCTAAGGACATGAGTCCAGATGGAACAGATGGTCTGATAAAAAGGACAAGTGGTCTGTGCTTGTTGTAGCCAATGGCACTGGAATCTTCCCCAAAAACCAGAAATGATGAACAGGGATTAAAAGAGGCAGAATTACTTTGGAAAAAAGCAGCAGTGTACACAAACTGAGTGAGAGGCATCCCTGGCAGGGAGATTATTTCCTGATGTCAGGCTTATGGACACATGTGATTTGATCTCCATAACCGTACTTAGGGATTATGCAACTCAACAGGGTCTGCTGTCCCAAAACAGGGCTGACAAAGCTCTCTGGGGAGGACAGGGCAGAGAGAGTGACCTTTACTGGTGGAGTTCTGCACCAGGAAGATGTGACAGCAATGGAAAAGCTTGAGTGTTGTACCTTTCATCATGGGATGGAGTTTTGCTGTTAAATCTGACAATTTTCAAGGACATTAAAAAAAATGGTCAGAGCCACCACTGCAGGTTCTGGACATGCAGCAGCCCTACATCAGTGCTCAGAAAGCACCATCCACTCTTAATGCCCAACAGCCTGGCTGTGCTGGGCTCCCCACACAGCCTCCCCTTCTCCGGAGACATGTTCCCTGCTCCAACTGCACGTGCACGTGGTACCTTCACTGCTCTGGGGAAGCCACACCAAATCCCACACTGATGAACAGTGGTGGCACCACTTGCAAACCTACAGCTGGGACAAGCTCCTAACTCCCCAAACCAAGACAGGCACCTTCCTGCTGAATGAACTGTCATGGCTTCTTCTCACAGAACTTTTAGCATCCTAAGCAGCTGCAACAGTGAGCTGAATTATACACCACAAAAGATGTACCTCCTCCTTTTGTGCCTGGAAATTTAATTTGCTTTCCCCTAGCATGTGCTAAGTGAAACAAGCAACTGCTCACTGCCTCCCTTTCCCACAACACTCAGGATTTAAGAGGCCCCAATCACATCATCATCAATCGACTCTGGGGGAGGACAGAGCAGTCCTTGCAGCATTTCCCTGTTCAAAGGCAGGAGCAGCTTTCACAAGAGCTTCCTTTCATGAGAGAGCAGCACCTGCCCCTCACAAGATTAACAACCATGGCTCCAGATATCAAATAATTCAATTTTAAAGAAAATGTATATGCATGCACAGCCTTTTCATGTGTAGAAATGGGAGCTAATCCAATGTAGCAGGTTTGTTCAGACAAGCCCTGAGGCAACTCAGACTGATAAGGCCATCTCTCAAGGAGAGGGGAGAAAATAGTTTGTTCCATCTGACAGGCATGCAGAGACACCACACAATTCCCCAGAGCCAGGCAAAGGCTGGGCTGCAGGGGCAAGGAGGGCAGCAAGGGCTCACAAAATGCACTGAAACAGCAGCTCAGGGGAGCACCCAGCTCCAGGTGTCCACCCCAGGGCACTGGGCAGGAGAAGGCTGAGGAGACAGATGGATTTTTGATTAGAGAAATTGCTCTCTCCTCAGCTGGTTGCACCAGTGACCACAGAAACAAGCACTGGGCAATTTCCAGGCTGTACAGCTCATCACCCCTGAGAGCTGCCTGCTGGAGAGCACCAGGAATCCTGTGCACATCCCCTCCTGTGCACATCCCTCCCTCCCCCCCAGGGTGAGAGCCCTGCGCATCACAGGCTCCCTCCTTTGGAGGGACAGACCTCAAACAGTCTTGGTACAGTCCTGGGGGAGAGAGAAATATTTCTGCCACAAAACAGCCTTTCTCATTGCACTGAATAGGCCACTTAGAACAAATTCCCTGCAAATCCTGGGAGGAAGGGGCAAACCCCTGCTTAAATTGGGATACTAGTTTAATGCAACTACAATCCACTCTGGTAAAAACTGAGAAAGTTTACATCAAAAGCCAGCAGCCTGTTCCTTCTCTTTTTCCCCTATCTCACTGAGAAATACAGCCAGCACAGAAAGTCTCAGCCATTAAACACTTCTCCAGCCTTTGCACTGAACTAAGAGACAACGAAAAATTTATCATGTAAAGTTTAGGAAGAAAAGGGTTGTGCTGAGAAATAAAAGATCAGAGAAACCATCTGCAACCCCTAACATCTAATGAGAGGTTTTCTCATTCATTCTAGCTTTGGCTCTAGTCTCACAGGAGAGACAGCTTTCAGCATGAGAAGAGCTAAAAACTGCTCCACTCTGGACATGCTGCTGAGAGTCATTTCTGAAGCTTTCCTTGGCTTCTCCAGCAAGAGCTGCAGGAGTCGGTGGCTCAGATCCAGTATGACACAGAGTAGAATTATCACTGGATTTTTCCTCCAACAGATGCTACACACAGCTGAAAAATGGGGGGCAATGAAGTCCTTTTCTGTCATGCTTAGTGGGCTGTCTGTGTGATTCTCATCTAATCTTCATTTGCTTCCTTATTCTTTCATTTTTTTCATCCTGAACTCTGCTGTACAAGTGAAATCCAACAGAATAAATGACAGATGAACACTGGGAATTTTTGGTTTTTTTCTCCAGGATGTTTAAGTGTGAGGGTAAAGATCTGCAAATCTTTTTCTAATGAAGTTTACTATATTTTTCTATAAAGTTTCTTTATTTCAAGATTGTGCTATTACTATTCATAAAAAACTGACATTAGTAACTAATGTACATTTATCTTGGTGAATCCTTATTATTCACCTCAACAAGTGATTAATGCATTCAATTTCTGCCCTGCAAAGAAAGCACAGGCATTCAGCTCCTCTCCACACATCAAAGTGAAGACGTAACTACAGGAGGCACCCACTGCTACACCTAGAACTTGTGAAAAAACCACTGCAGCCCAGTAAGTGGAAAACACTTTTAGACTTCAGTCCTGGGGACAGGAGTTTCCTTAGGTCATATCACATTCATGTACTGTGGAAATCACCCAGAGACTCAGCCTGACAGTGACCTCCACTTGTCAGCAATGTTTATCATCTCCCAGGAATGTAAGATGTGGTTGTAAGGAAAACTGTCTTCTCAGCTCCATTTAACAGGGCTCAGCACTCCTCTTCTTGCTCCACTACTCTCACTCCAGATTTAACCCTGTTGTGGGCAAACACCAGCTCCATCCCACGAGCTGCATCTCTCACGGGAGGGGACAGAAAACTCTGTGTGGATGCAGAGCTGTGTGGGACTCAGCTGTGCGGATCCACGAGCTGAGTCCCCAGGAGATATCCCCAGCTGCTGCTCTGCCCCTGCACACCAGGCACTGCTGGGATCATCTGCAGACAGGGCTGGGTCTGAGCAGCCATGGCCACACAACCTCCTGCTCCCCTGGGCAGGGCACCAGCAGCAAACCCATCAATTATTAATTTGCCATTTTTAATTTCCTAATTAACCTTCCTAAACTATGGTACCAAAGCCATACAGGATTTTACTTCTGTTACCTAAGAGAAGGGATTATTTGGGATCCTAACCCTGTGAGATGGGCTGCAGGGACAGACACCAAGTCCTGCTACAGTGCCAGGCCCCAGCTGTGATCCACACCACATGGCAGCTTGGATAACTGTCAGAAGAGTTAAGGCTTGGCCAGACACTATCTTAATTCAAATATGCACAGAAGGGAGGAGAAAAAAGTAGCTTTTAGTGATTTAAGAGAAGCATGATTAGTATTTTGTTAAAATAACTATAATAATAATTCAATACTAAACCAAACAAGACCTCATAACAAAGTACTCTGGCATGAGTACCTATTTTCTTTTAAAAATGTGAAATTCAAACATATAAGGAAAAGAAAGCTCATAATAACAGCCTGTGATTTTAGGCATTTTATTTCACTGCTTGGTAAAAAGCCATACTGCAGAACCCCAGTGGGGATTTCCCAGAGCACCAGAAAATCTTGTTACTGAAAATAGAACAGTTGGGGAAATTTAAATCAAAGCTACCTTGTTAGTGCTGTAAGCTACGAGCTACATCCAGCTGCAGAAAACTTTTCAGCAAGAGAACTTCCCAAAATGGAAATACTCACCCACACACAGGATGTTGAAACAAAACCCATGATTAACTGACTTATTAACCAGCTGGTCAGGCAAACTATCAAATCCCACGTGTCCAGAGAGGGGGACAGTGCGACAGCCTTCACCCTGAAATACAATGAAATACTTGTGTCACTTTCAAGCAAAATACACTTCTCTGTATAAACCCTAGAGACCTCCCAAGTGGAATCAATTGCACAGTCCAAGCAGGGATTTGCACAGATCTATCAATCATGTCAGCATGCTTCGCTCCTCTCTAAAACAATTCCAGGAGGCACAAATAGAACATTTCATTTGTCAAATGTTTGAAGGCAGCTCTGACAGAATAACACTAAAATGTGCAAAACATGTACACAAACACAGCTGCTGAAATGAAGAGGTGAAAAACACTTGTTTCTTCAAAAAATATGCAGAAACTTAAGTCTCACCTTATACTGAAAACAAAAAGAATGCTCTGTGCAAAGCAATGTATTAATGACACCTCCTACAAGGCTATTACCATTCACTTTATGTGAATTGGAACTCACACGTAATTCCCATTCACAGCTGCAATTATAGAAATTAGCTAGAAACAGAAAGGGAAACTGTACCTACAGGAAAACAAAGCAGAGAAAGAGTGTCCAGAACTGAGCTGCTCACAACGCCACAGGCCTGAAGGAGCCTGCAAAGAGGGTTTGGGAGGGGAGGTACTCAAACCTCCTGCTGGGGGCAAGGGCTGCTCCTGCCCAGGCACCCAAAGGACTCCCTGAGGAGCTGCTCCTGCACCCTGCTCTCTCCTGTGCTCAACACCACCAACCTGGTCTCCCCAGCCCAGCAGAACATGTGGTGCTCCATGCCCAGAACAGCCATGGGCTTTGGGAGGGGATGAGAAATTTTCACCTGGCCAGTCTGTGCCAAGGCAGCCTGGGTGCCAACCCCGCCCAGCCAACAGTAAAACACAACACACACAGGCTCAGCCTCAGAAATGGCACCAGGCAAAATGAGGAGCCAGTGCTGCACCCCTGTATTTGTGTGTACTGGAGAGTTGTCCTCCTGCAGCCCCAAAAAGGTATTTCCCTCTCTGAAGCAAAGACTTTTCTTAAAAATATATTTTAGTGTGAAAATCAGAAAGTTCCCCTCTAGCTTTCCATCAGTTTGTAAAAAATACTACAGCCAAAAGGCAGTAGTTTATAGGGTGTGATTTTGAATTTATTCATTCACAATCATTCTTTCACATATCTTGAAAGCCTGTTTATAGGAACAGGAATACTGGTTTTCCCTCTTCTGCTAATGGCACTGGTATTTTAGGCTGGGAAAACATCCCTAAGGAGTACATTTACTACAGTAGCCTGTCAGTATGTTTTCTTGTCATGTTACTGTTTTGCTTTTGTGGGTTTGGATTGGTTTTTTGCAGATATGAGGCTCCAAATGCACTTCAATAATTAACCATATTTACCAGCCTGTGATGTGTAAATATGTTTCCCCTTAGCCATATTTTGTGTATTAGTCTGACTCTTCTTGACAAGATGTTCACCAAATATGGCACTTCATTAATTCCTGAGCACCTTCCCTTCTAATGACATGTTCATGAGGAAGGCACTCAGGCTGCCCAGCACATTCTGGTTTTGCCTACTGACAATGCAGCTGTGAGATCCAGTAATGCAGAACCAGCTAAAGCAGAAGAAAGTGAGAGTGTCAGACACACAGATTTTGTGACAACACACTCAAACTCTCCTAAACTGCATTCACCAAAACAAAACCCCAGCCCTGGGGAATCTCATGGCAGTGCTGGATCTGCAGTGACAGCCCCAGGTCCTGGTGAAGAACAGAGGGGGGACAGAGCCCACAAAGGTGCGAGAGAGAACCGCCCGAGACACCTCCTGGGGAAGGACAAACATCAAGTGTATTTTTATTACCCAGCCCTAAAACCACACCACTGGAAGACTGCTTGAACACTACTCTCCCCAGGAAGCGTGGGCAGGAGTGTGGGCTCTCATTAAGAACAAATCATCCCCTCATCCCTAAATATAAGTGTGATCCAGATGGAACAAAATAAATTGTGGAAGTTAAGCCGCTCTCAGCTAAGAGGAGGCATTTGCCATCACACAGAATTCAGCATGCGAGTCATTTCCTGTAGGTTCTTTTTCTAGTCACCTGTGGTTTTACAATGCAGCTAAACCACACTTCACATCTGGTACAGGCCAGGAAACAACTACTGCAGAATGGGATTTCCAGTCACAGCAGCTAAGCCTCCATGTTAAGTACACAGCCATAAGGTAGATTGTGCTACTCTGCCTAAAAATCTACAGCCTCCTTGGCCAAGGCATCGAGAGACTGGATGCAGTGGGAAAAAAAAAAAAGAAATAACATTTTAAGATCAGCCTGGCTTTGACACTCATCAGAAAGTTGACAGTAATTACCAAACCAGTGGAGAGAAAATAAACATTTTCTGTGTGATCCACCAAGAAGCAGTGCAAGTCACCAGTCTTTGAGCACCAAGTGGTGTCTCTGTACAGGAGCACTGCTATATATAAACAGCACCACCATAAACAACATATGAACACACTGATTAGTCATCCTGGGTGTATATTAAATGTAGGTTTGGATCCCCTTGTTCAACACTGAAGGAGAATATGTTAAGCTTATAAGCTTTTTGCTGATAAGGTGTTCAAGACTGTCTTCCATCATTCATCTTCTAAACCAGATCAAATTTAAAACATATAAAGAGGTACCAATAAGGTAGGCAAAGTTTAACTACTGCATGCATGAAGGCCTTTTCCAGGAGCATCAGTGAGTGCTGGATGGCTGACAGTCCTTTGTGCTCTCTATTTTAAGGTTACATCTTCTTGGAACGAAGACAAAGATGGAATCTCTGGAAAGCCAGTGTGAACACTGGCACCACACCAAGATACCAGATGCCTTTTTTTCCCCACATACACAGAGTGCCCCCTGCCTAGACAGAAGGGGCTCTTGTTGCTTGGGAGGAAGCAAAGCGTGTTTGTCACAAACAAGATTAAAAAAACAAAAAGAGCAACACATTCTCCTGCTGTATTATCAGGCAGGGCTATTGCAGAGTGAAAGAAAGGAGAGTAAGGAGCAGGCACTTGGAGAAGCTATTTTACTTTTCCCTTTCTTAGAAGGATTTATACAGCCTTTTGTAAGGGCTTCTCCATGCCACAGAAGCCACCACCAATTGTTACGGAAAACTATCCAAATCATATGGAAAATACAAAGATGTTATAATGAATGGTCCCAAGCCTGAAAGCACCATCCTTTTACCATCAGTTTACATAAAAGGGGCAAGTTTTAGTCTTCAGGTGTTTGAATCACTCCAGGGTCCCTGGGATGAAAATACGATTAGAGGAAAATCTTGCTGAATGCACATCTGTGCCCTGATCTGCTTAGCAGGACAGGCAGGTACAGCACTGTCACCTCCTGTCCCCAGAGCCCTGAGAGGCCGCTGCCTCTTTGTGGAGCTAGAGGAGAGCACAGGCAATGGGGCTGCTCACTGGAAATGTCAACACTGCACATTCGGGACTGTGTTTGTGCCCAGGTCTAAAGAATGATGAGAAAGGATTCTATGGCAAAGGCAAAGCCTCCACCTGGTGATATTCAGGCAGAGCACAGCAAAGGAAATAAAAAATGTTACAGCTCTGAACCCAAGGGATCCAGTGTCCAAATGAGGCCCACACAGCACAAAACTGCTCTCAGAGGCTGCAGAACAATACTTCATCAGTTGAGTGTTTCTGTTTAGGACACTGACAACTGACACGTAGTACTTCTGACACAATTTCTCACCTCTTCCCAAATGAGAATCACTTCAAACCCTGAGGCCTCGGAGACTCCCTTAGAAAGATTTCCAAACTGCCACAATCAACACAGCAGCACCATCCTGCACTGAAACCAAATAAAGCAACGCTCACAGAGCTCCACCACTGCTGCCAGGGCTCACAGCAGCCACCTCCTGCCCCTCATGCTCAAACCTGGGGGCTCAACCCCCAAACCTGAGACAACTCTTGCACAAGAAGTCAAATGGCAAAGCAAGGCAGAACCTGAACTCAGGTTTCCACACTACAGTTTTTCACATCGTCTTTAAGCCAGAACAACATCAGATCCCTTCTCGTGACCTTGGAGTTATGGCATTCACTTCCCCACACTGCATTTGGTTCTGATTAAACAGCAAATTAGAGCAACACTTGTACCAATTATTTCTCACTTGTACAAGTATGTAATTCTCCTATGTAATGAAAGAATTATCCAGCAGACAGTGTAAACATCCTCTACGAGATAAATGTAAATCAGGAATGTAAAGTCTAGATAAAGACTTTGTTATTTTTCCTTGCTCAGCTGATAAAAGATCATCAAGAATATCAAACACCAGAAAAGTGGGAGGGAAATAGTTTTTAATCAGGCCCCATGGAAAGCAAGAAGTGTCTCACCAAAGGTCCTGACCATCAGCCACCCTCTCCAGACGCACTGCATCACTCGGCCATTCAATATTCACAAACAGTCAAGTGCTTCCGAAATCTCAAATTCTGACAGCTCTTAAGATTACACTGCTTTATGCCCCTGACAAAAGGCTGCAGAAATGCCACGCAGTTTGGATACATTCCCAGGAGAAGTCAGCAGTTAGAAGATACATATCACTATCAGCAGTTTCAATAATGTTTCTGACCTCTGCTGGATACGGAGAGTTGGACAGTGCCTGGCAAGAGGCTCCTGTGCCCCCATCTCCCCACTGGCAGAGGACAGGAGAAGGGGCTCAGCTTGGTGGTGACAAGGCCACCCTGCCCATCTGGGGAGAAGGGGGTGTCACCGACTATCCCTGCAGTGAGAGTGGGCTTGATCAAGGGTTCTCTTGGACAATGGCAGGGTGGTAACCCCAGCTCCTCCCCAAACCCAGCCTCAGCTCTCACACCTTCAACCCTCTGCACCACCAGGACACTACAGCCGACTGCTCCACAAACCACACATGACCAGATGCCCAAGACCTTGGCTGACAAGTTATCTGTTTGTAAAAGGACTAATTTCAAGTCTGTCTCACAGCCAGCTTTCCCTTTTGCCTCCAAAACGAGGCTGTGTAGTACCATAAATTCATTCCAGGCCACAAGCAGATGTCTCAAACTCCTGTACATTATCTTAGGAAAGCATAACACTCAATTTCTCTAAAAGACAGGGGAGCAACTGAGTCACTTTACATATTTTGGCAGTCACATACAAGGCAATGGGTATGTCCAGGAGGAAATAACATCACAAACTGGCAAGGAATGGCTACATCTACCCGTTCAGCAAGATTAGGTCCATGCTAAAACACACTGCTTTGAAGACGAAACTGGAAAGCTTTCAGCTCAACTATTACTTCTGTATTAACACACGGACACGAAAGTTGGAAGCCCATCAAACCACAGACAAAACCTTTCCACATGCAAACGCGTTACAGATGCCTCCTTAGCATGTCTCTGACAAGCGCAGAGGTGGCTCAACTCCCTCTGCCCCTCTTCTGGATAATTCTCCACAGACACACGGGGATCCTGTGCCGCGCCAGGCAGGCGGGCGAGCCCGGCAGCGGCCGGTGGCACGACCGGGGACCCTCGGGGACAAAGCGCAGCAGGGACACGGGGCTGGTGGCTGGCTCCCGCAGCTCCTCCGCGGCACACGGTGCCAGACCGGAGAGCTCCCTTTCCCGCATCACCGAGCACGGGCTGAGGGTTTCTCTGGGAGGAGAGCAGCATCCCCGGAGAGGCAGGGATGCCATTGCCGTGCCGAGGGGCGCCCAGCCTGGGTAAGGGATGCACGGCCCGGCCTCCCCAGCGCTTCAGCCCCGGGCAGCGCGGCAGGTCCGGCCGTGGCCCGGGGCACCGGGGGGCACCGGCGGGGCAGGACCCCCGGCCCGCCGCGCTGCGGGCAGCCCAAGGTCGCCAGGCCGGGCTGCAGCGGGGGGGACCCCAACATTCTCTACCCCAGGTAACCCCAGCTCCCCTCGGGTCGGCCCCCAAAGCCCGACCCTCCGGGAGCCGCCGCCGCCGCCGCTCCGCACCGAGTCTCGGAACCCGCGGGAGGCCCAGGCCGGTGTTCCCGCAGCCCGCCCGGCGCCCCCTGATCCGGCCCCGCCGCCGCGGCCATGCCGGGCTCTCCCGCCCGCCGCCCCGGCGCTGCCCGCTCCCGCCCCCGCCCCGGCCCCCGCCCCGGTGCCGCCCGGCCCCCGCGGTTCGGCGGCCCCGCGCCCACCCGCACCTGCCGCGCCACCTCGGCCGCCGCCATCGCTGCCCGCCCGCCGCACGTTCCGCCCCGGCCTGCGGGCGGCTCCGGCGCGCCCACCGCGGCACCGCGCGGGGGGCCCCGCCGCGCCCCCCGAGCCCGCCCTGCCCGCGCTGCCCGCCCCGCCCCGCCGCCTCCCCGCCCTGCTCGGCCCCACCGGTCCCGCCGGTCCCGCTGCCGCCGCCGCCGCGTTCTGTGAGGAGCGGGCTCGCCTGTTCCTCCCCGCAGCAGCCCGCGATGGTGCAGCCCGAGCTGCGGGCGGGGCGGGCGGAGGTTCGGGGCGGCGGCTGAGGGGCCAGGCGAGCGCCGAGCCCCGGCCGGGGGGTCCCGGGCCCCGGCTGAGGGCGGCTGTGCCCGGTTTCCTCCTGTGCCACCGCCGCTCCTGCCCGGCCCCGGTGCAGCCTCAGCTCCTGGCCTGTCTGAGCACAGCTGCAGCTTCGAGGCTGTAGCTGGTGCCGCTTGGGTTTCCCTTCATGTGATGGCAGCACAAGCACCAAACGAGGCTGAGGGAGAGGAAACTCAGTCCTTCCCCAAAGTAACTGTCCTGGCCCCTGGACTCCCGAGGTTGTCACCCTGATTTTATCATGGTCAGAGCTCACCAGTGTGTCCAGTCCCTAATACAGGCATGACCACGGTGGCCCTGAATGGGAGGCTTGCTTTGCGCCGTTAATGCCTTCATTCCACAAGAGCAGCTCCTTATTTCCCCCCTTGTTTTCCCCAGATGCCACCCAAGTGTTTTCAACTGTTCACCAGGATCTCATGCCTGTGTGGTTCAAGTTCTCTGCCTCCCTGAGCCCACAGATGCCACCAAAACCCAGTGACAAAATCAGGCAACTCCAGAAAGGGAACAAGGGGGCAATTATGCTTTTACCACCAGTTGTTTGGGGTTTGAGACTATGCCAACTCCTCACACATCCCAGAAAAACTGGTCCAAGTGGTTGGGAAAAGGCAAAGGCCCTCAAGGCTGACGACCAGCTCAGGGCAAGTCAGAGCAGGGCTAAAGCTTAGGGAAGGCAAAGAAAAAAGCTTCAAGGGGCTGTTGTGGCTTTTAGCTGCCTGACCAGCTGCAAAACCACCTGGTGACAGTTCAGCCACGGGTGTCAGAGCAGCCATGGATAAGAAACTTCTGGAGAGAAAGAGGACTGGGAGCTTTTGCGGCAGAAGAATTAGTCCTGATTGATAACAAAATTAGGGTACAGAATACTGGCTGCAGCTGCCAGCAATGCCAGGCGTGGACTGTGTTACAAAGGGGATTATGGCAAGACAGGAAGGCCAAATTCCCAGTGGGATGAAACATTGGAGCCAAACAGTGTCCCAGGCTGGGCTTCCCTTACATCAGAGAAACCCACCAGCCACTGGAACACGGGCTCTGGGGACAGTAACCTGGGCCTTCCTGAGCACAGCATCAAGGACAAGCATTGCAGCCATGGGGGGCTGTTTCAGGGGGGCTGTAAGGCAAGTGTTTCAGTGAGACAACCTTGGGGTGCTGCTCGGGTCAGAGGAAGTCCTGGGACCAGTGTCATGGATATACACACGCCACACAATGTAACAGGGTCTGACCCTGCTAAGAATGCTGGGTTCAAGTGAATGTTTTCAATCAGTCTTTTGTTAGTTCTTTGGTTACAGCTCAAGCTGGTGCTTCCAGAGAGGAGCCCCAACCCAAATTCACACCTCTCAGTTATACCCCTGATACTCATCACCCAACCCAAGTCAATCACTAAATTTTGGTTGGCAGTATTGATTTCTTGCTGGGTTTCACTGGAGCTCGGGTGGCTGCCTTCTGATGTTACTTTATTCTCCTGGGATTGTCTCCTTGGCCCTTATCACCTCCATTCTGCTCATATCTGCTGAATTCCAAGAGTGTTGTGTTAGCAGCATCATTTTATCAAAAGTTTATGTTTGGTCAGCTCTTATGGCCTAAGGCTTTGGCTGCTTCAGGTGCTACTGCTGAGCCAGCAGTGCTAAACGAGACTGTTGAGGCAGGAGAATACAGCTCAGCAATTTCTGCTGTAGCGTCAGCACTGAGCTGCCCAGGACCCCCGCGCTTCCGTCTGGTCCAGCGGTTCTGCACACTCCCTGTATTCCCGCTCCCTCCCTGTATTCTCCCCTGCCTCCCTGTATTCCCACACTTTCCCTGTATTCCCACACTTGCCTGTATTCCTGCATGCTCCCTGTATTCCCACACTTTCCCTGTATTCCCACACTCGTCTGTATTCCTGCATGCTCCCTGTATTCCCACACTTTCCCTGTATTCCCACACTTGCCTGTATTCCTGCATGCTCCCTGTATTCCCACACTTTCCCTGTATTCCCGCATTTTCCCTGTATTCCCGTACGCTCCCTGTATTCGCACCCGTTCCCGCAGCCCGGCCGCGCTCGCTCGGTGCCGGCTCAGGGGAGCGTGTCCGTCCGTGGGGGCAGAGCCAGCCGTGTTCGAGCCGTGCCTCACGGACACAGCGGGAGCGAGCAAAGGTCACCGCACCGCCCCGCCGCCGCCATGCCCCGCCGCCGCCGTGCCCCGCCGCCGCCGTGCGGATCGGTTCCTCCTTCGCCCCGGGCCGGCAGGGGAAGCGCGGGGTGAGTGCAGAGCAGCGTGAGCCGTGCCCTGCTGGGGACAGCCCTGGGAGAGGCACCGCCATGGCCCGGCAGGAGCGGGAGAAGGGCGAGGCAGAGCAGAAGGCAGCTGGCATCTCCCGGAGGTTCTCCTTCCTGGATGGCGCCCAGCCCCGAGCGGGCGGCCCGGCCCGCGGCTCCCATCTCTGGCCAGCCACGCTGGAGCGTTTCTACACCCAGCAGAAGATGGACACCAACAAAAGCATCAACTGGGGCAGGCACAGCCTGGGGAGCTGGGGTAGGACTTCAGGCAGGTTCTCTGTTAGCCCCAGCAGTTCCCGGAGGAAGGAGCTGAAGGAAATCCTCCTGCAGAGCAACAGCCCTGGCAGCACCATGAGGTTTGCCACTGCCCAGAAGACATCCAGCAGCAGCAGTGTTCGTGCAGAGCTGCACCAAGAGCAGAAGCCTGAGCAGAGCCCTGATCTGTTGCCCCTTGTCCTTGATCCCCTGGAACACGCGTGGCTGCTGACGGTGGCCGAGGGTGATGCAGACAGCATCATCAAGCTGCTGGACCTGGATCCCAGCCTGCTGACCAGGAGAGACTTTGTGACAGGCTTCACCGCTCTCCACTGGCTTGCCAAGCATGGCCACCATGAGAGCTTCATCCAGGTCATCTCCCATGCCCAGAAGAAAGGCTACCCTGTCAACATGAACATCCCCACAGCCAGCGGTGGGCTCACCCCTTTGCACCTGGCTGCCTTGCAGGGACACGAGGTGCTCATCAAGGTGCTGGTGGGAGCTTACGGGGCAGACACCACCTGCAGGGACCACAACGGGCGCAAGGCTTGGCAGTACCTGCCAGCAGACACCTCCAGGGACCTGAAGGAGCTGGCAGGGGCCTTGGAGGAGGACTTGGTCCAGCTGCACTCTCACAACACCAACAACAACTGTAAGTCATCCAGAGAGCCTGGGGCAGGGCAGGACTGTGTGGACTCCGGGGCCGAGGGAAAAGCCCAGCACTCCTGGGGCCTGTCAACCCTGCGAGGCTTTGTTAGACAGGCCTTTGCTTTCTTCCATGAGCGCTGAAGCTCTCCTGGCTTCACCAGTAAACCCATGCTGGATAGCAGCTGGAAAAGCCTGCAGGGAGCTAAGAACTTGGTACTCAAAATCCTGCCCAAGTGAGGGTTAAGCCATGGCACCATGGTCACCGGGGGTCTTGTGGTCTTTTGGGGCTACTCCAATGTGTGCGTGGAGCACCACGGCCATTGGGAGCAGTACCTTGGGACAGCCCTTCCAAAAAACTGCCTGTCTGCAGAGGGGGTTGTGCCCTGTGCCCCCGTGGATGGGGACTCCTTGCCGCATCCCAGCAGATCGCCATGGTCAGGGCTCATGGGTCAGCTCTGCTGTGGGGAGCTGCTCCAACACCCTGCGTGCCCACCATGGATGGTCAGGAGGATGCTGACCCACCACGTGTGGATCTCATGCTGCAAACACCTTCCAGCTCCCTGTGAGGTCTCCTGATCTCTGCCATATGCACCTTCTCTGGGTTGATGTTTGTTTATGACAGCTGATTATAAAGCTGATTCTCAGTAGAGTAAGACCTAAGGGCCCTCTTTGTCAGAAGAGTCCAGGCCAAGAGAAGCCTTTCAAAATGCAAAACAACTCACCCTGGCAGCCCTTCCCTTGAGAACCCCATCCCAGGAAGCCTGAAATGCTCATTCTCATTAGGAATGGGGGCCAGAGCAAAGGAGGCAGGAAGGACACAAGGGGGGTAGTATACGGTGGCCCCTGTGGGGATTAGAGTTCAGGAACAGCTCTGGAAAGATGATTCATCCTCAGAAACTGTGGAAAAGGTATATGAAGGCTGTGAGATTGAGATTATTTTTATTGCTACTGAAGTCATGCTCAAAAATGAAACTGATGAACATTGCTGTAGCAGCATAACAGTGCATGTATGTCTCAGTCACTGTATTAAAAGGGCAAAGCCTCTGCTCGCCTGTTTGTGTTTTGTTCACCAAGTGAAGATCTGCCCTGATGACTTCAACTTGTTTTTTACATTCTCAAAGACCAGTACTACTTCAAAATATCTTCAGAAAAACAACAGCCCCTTCCTCTCTCATCAGCATGAGACTATTCCTACACCCTTAAATAGCAGTTGTGTTTGAGAAGTGCTTCTCAGACAGGAACTGGGGAGTTTCTGTTCCCCAGGGCAGCCCTTGCAGGGACAACTCCTTTAGGGGGGCAGTTGTGCTTTTCTTTCCAGCTGCCTTTCAGGGGGCCTGCAGGGGTGACCGAGGGACTCAAGGTGATCTGACCTGGCTACACAGGTGCATTTGCATCTTGATGCAGAAAGATACACAAAGACACACAGGTGACTTCCTCTGGGGAACTAGAGCTGGGGGTTTCACAGATCCTGAGCAAACTCCAGTTATATTCAGACTGCCTGGACACCAAAATAACCCAGTCTGCAGTAATAACATGTGGAAGAGCAGCCTCCACAGGAGTGAACAGGGATCCAGGGACTGGATAATGCCCAGTCCAGGTGCCTGGGTGGATATGTAGATGTGTCTGGACATCTTAACCCCTGAGGTCAGCAGCAGATACATACAAAACACACTAGAACTAGATTTAATGCCTGATTTACAACAGTTTTGTAATGCTTTAACTCTAATAAATTGAAGATGTTGGCAATACAGCTCCTTCTGGAACTGCTGTGGCCACATCCATGCCATGGGAGAGCGGGCTGGCTTCTCACAAGTCTGCTCAGGCCAGCACAAACTCCATGAACAGCACTGATGTCAAGCTCTGGTAACCAAAGTGCTGTTGATAAGACATACAGGACTGACAAAATTTTTTTTTTACCTATTAGTCTTCTGTTACCCTTTTACAGCTGTCAGGGAAGGGGCACAGGATAGCTCTTACATCCTCCTCTGAGTAAGGCACAGAGTAAACAGCTGTATTGAGAATTTCCTTGAAGGAGCCATTTCCTTGGCAATAGTACCTGTGGCTTAGTCATGCTCCACCCAGAAACATGGACTTAAATGTTTCATTTGAAAGTAAAATTTGGCTGACAAATGCTGCACCTAAATATCACAAAATGATTTTCAGTTATTACCTCCTGTTGAGAGATAACCAAAATCCTGTAAAGACAGCTTGTGCCCTCATCCTTTGGTCATGGATTTGACCCAGTATTCTGTGCTGAGACAAATTAGGTGGGGACTTCAGAGCAGAACCAGAACTCTGCTTCTCTAGATGTGTTACAACATCCTCACCATGTCACCCCCTGCCCTGGGTGGGTCCCTTTCCACTGAGCAAAAAAAAAAAAAAAAAGATTTCCTTCCACCAACCCACCCCTTTGTCTCACTCGGTTCATTTTCATACCTACAGAAAGGCAGCTGATTTGGATATATATGTTTAAAAAAATATTCCTCCAGTACACAATCGCTCTCACTTTGCTTTTCACTCAGAAAACAAAACATATCCACAAAAATCAATGGACTAAAATATCCAAATATTTCTCTTTAAAGCTTCTGTTGATGCCTCAGTTATCATGTGTTAGCCCAGTTCTGCAGATATTCCTGATCCCCTCTTACAGGGAGGAGAGGGCAAAGAGAGCTGCCACAGACAACAGAAAACATTCAAACCCAGAGATATTTGTTTGGTTAAGGTTCTGCAGAGGATTGAGTTTAACCCAAGCTCAATTTGTACTAAATTTACTTTGTATTATCCCTTAACATCCAACTTGAAAAGCAGATTCAGTCAAATAGGGAAAATAATACAAGGAGTTATTTTCCAAAACAGTTCCTTAGTAGAAGCTACTTCCACCTAATAAAAATATTAGTCATGATAGTGATAGGGAGGGGACTTTCTAATAAATAGTAATAAATTGTCCAATCTGTTGCTCAGGAAAGTTTTCCCACAAATGCCATGGAAAAAACGGTCTCTTTCCATTCTCAAGTCCATAAAATTGCCGTTTTCCTCCTCAGCCAGATCCCCATAGACGCAATTACAGAGAAACTATGAGCAGTTTTGCCTGCCAGCAGTGATGTGGAGAGGCTGGAGGAGGTAAGCTGGATGCCAAGGCAGAACTGTTATTTCCTGAACACTCACTTCAAAAAGAGTGCAGAAAAGCTTTAAAAATCATTGAGGTCAGAGTGGCTGTAGCACACGAGCCTCTGGTCAAACACTTCTGGCACTGCTGTTTACTGCTTTCCCCTGATGAGGAACTGGAGCCCAGACTCCTGCCAGACAGGATAAGATACCTCTGAAGTATCCTGAAGCTGATAAAAATCCCAGCCTTGCTCACCTTGACTTACAGAACCCTGCAGAACACCTTAGGAAGGAGGCACCTCGTGACCTCTGAGTGAGATGTGCATTTCTGAGCATTATTTACCTGTTTGGCACATGCTGTACCCAGAGTTATTTGCTCAGAGTTGCAATACCAAGGAGATAAATCTATTTACCCTCAGTGTGAAAAGCAGCAACCCAGAAGGTATGGCAGCCTGAAACGTCCTCAGGAACTGCCTCTCAGGACAGACCCACGAGCTGAGGCTGAAGGCAGGAATGAAGCAGCACCTTGGCAGCCCTCAGTGTCAGGATGGGCTTGGCCACAGCCCAGGACAGGCTCACAGCAGCAGCAGGGATTTCCTGCTGACCAGAGCAGTGACCCCAGCTCAGAGCAGTGAGCAGAAAGGACTGGGTGCAGAGCCACAGCTCCTCCTCCACTTCCCTGCAGTAAATTGGTTTCACAGGCCCCAGCAGAGAATACCAGCACAGGGGAGCTGGAGTGCCAGAGATCAGAGACCCTTAATCCCCTTTTCCCCCTCCCCTTTTTAAACAGCTGCAGAATATCCCTTTGAGCCCCATCTTAAATTTCTACCTGTCTGCTGAGAATGTTTTATACTAAGGTGCACCTGTGGTTGGTGTTGATTTATCAAACCAACACAGACCCCTCAGCAAAACTCCTGTTAATATTCTAAGGAGTACACAGACATTATGCACTGCACTCTACAGTACTGCATTTTGTAAGAGATTTTCTTCAAGTCTGATTTTGACTTTTTTTTTTTTTAAGTGGTACTTTGCTCCTGAAGGTTTACAGTCAGTGAAAAGAAGACAGAGCCTACTCTCCCTGAAAAGAGCTGCCAGGGTTTCTCATATTAAGTGAGAATATAACTACCATTACCATTAATTTGATTGTTAAAATCCCACCACATACATATGAAATAATTTTCAAAACCAAAGTCATTCAGGTCCATATTTATTAGTAAGCCTGTGCAGTGCCAATGCTCACGGTGATGCCTGAAAGAACACTAATAGAACACAGTCTCCATGTTTCAGATACAAAGATTTTCCCAGTTAACATCAACATCCCAGACCAGCTTATAAAAACCCCACACGGGGGACTGCACTCCAGCACCACAGAAGGAATGTCTTGAGGCTGTTATGGATCTGACACAGAAAGACCAATGTTCATTAGAGCTCCTGGGACAGTCTCTCTTACAAGCCCAGTTTGGTCCTCCTCCAGTGTCTCCTTTTGGAGTTGTACCTAAGACAAAAGCAGAGTGAATTAGCCAAGTGCACACACACATTTGTTAAACAAGAAAGCAGAACAGCACATGCAGAAGTCTCTTCCATGAAAGCACACTAATTTGTGAGCATGTACTTGTCCATGTTAAGAACAAATGCTTTCACCACGGTGCGGGTGAAAGCAGAGACAGTGTTAACAGAGTTGCTCTCAGCAGGAAAATGGCAGCACTCCCACAGCAGGAAGCACTGCAATTGCAGCCTGCTTTAACACAAAGCTTGGACAGAACCCATGGCCCAGCTGCTCAAGCCCGGAGACCAAAATCCATGATTTTTTCCTATGGTCACGTATTCCAGAGTACTGCAATTCAGCTGAAACAGAACCCAGCTGTAACCTGGCATGTGGCAGACAAGGATCCAGCTGAGTGCAAGAACCACATATCCCACCCAGAAACAAGCTGGGTGGGATATGTGGTTCTTGCACTCAGCTACAGGAGCAGCTACAGGAACAGAACCCAGCAATGTTGTGCTCGGTCACTGCCTGAGCCAGCCAGTGCTGCTGCCTTCAAAAGCCCAGATGGAGGAGTGTATGAGATAATAAACTATGCTGCAAGTTTTCAACCAGAGGACTTGGACAGGCACGACCATGTGCATTCCCCATGTGCACCCAGTGTGTCACAGCACTCAGCATTTCCCTAAGCACAGTGCTCGAGAACAAACACAACAGGAAAGCAAGGAACTATGACAAGTTAATTCTACAGTCAGGTGCCAAGCACTTCGTACTATCAATATGACTTCCCATACACCCAACAAGTCCTTTGCTTCCTTTGCTCCCTGAACCTCAGAGCACCCATGCTCAGGAACCATTCCTTGAAAATGCAGGAGCCCAAAGGGGCAGCTATGAGAGAAGACAGGAATTGGGAAGGGGAACGTCAGAAACAGAGAAGCTACCACAGAACAAAATCTGGAATGTATCATCCACACGTACAGTTCAGGTTTTCACTTTACATGTACCACTGCGGAACGTCTGTGGACACTTACAGAGCACTGGTGCAAAACCACTATAGAAAATGGCATGGAAGCCTCGGCTGCCCTACCATCCCCGCCCGGCCCTCCCGGGCACAAACTGCGCCTTGGCGGCACAAACGCCGCCAGCTCCCGCCCTCGGCCCGGCCCGCCCAGCCCAAGCCGCCTGGCGCAGCCTGCACGGCCGCAGCTCCTCAGAAGCCCCGGCCGAGCTCCTTACCTGATCTTATTGCCGGTTTTCATGCGAATCCACTGCGGGATGGGCCGGTTCTGCTTCTGCTTCTTGGCGAGGAAGCGTTTGATCTTGAACGTCTTGTGCGACGACTGCAAGAGAGCGCAGCGGTCAGTGCCTCACCCAGCCCCGGCATAGCCGCCAGGCCTCGGCCAGCCGGGAATGGCGCCCCCGGCTCCCTCCCGCTCCCTCCGCCCGCCCGGCAGGACCCCCCAACGCGGCGGCCTCGGGGAGAGGGCTCGGGGCGCGGCGGGAGGGCGCGGATGGCGGCGGATGTCTCACCATGGCGCGGAGCGGCGCGGCTTCCCGGCGATGGCGGCGTCCGAGGAGGCGGAAAGGGCGGAGCGGCGGCGGCGGTGCGGGCGCAGCGCCCCCTGCCGGCCCGGCGGCCCCGCACGCACAGAGGGACGGCGGCGGCCGAGCGAGTTTGTGCGAGTTTATTTGGGTTTAGTACAAAAAACAGCTATGGCTAAAATCGCTAGCTTGGGAGGACCTGCTACTGGCGAAGTCTCATTCTGGGCTGTAAAACAATACTTCAAGTTATGAGGGAAGAGGCAGAAGTTCCAAGAGGGCACGAGTTCAGAAACATTTCAGACTTGAGTGAAGGGAAAATACTGGAAAAGAAAAGGATGCCCAAACCAGCTCCATTTGATGAAAAATAAGCATTTCAATGTAGGGAGACTTTACATGAGAATTTATCAAGTCATATTCAACTATTAAGCCAGCTTATTCATACACTCCAACTTAAGTTACTTTATCGACAGAACCACTGAAGAGGATGGTCTCTCCCTCCCTAACACGGTTTTACTGCACTGCCAGATGTTCTGCTCCTTGTGTGCCAAAAGGCTCCTATCCACTGGTACCTCAACAGCCCCAGCCTGTGTTTGTGTCTCAATGCTAGACTGACACACTTCAGCTTTCACTGCCTCACGTAGGAGCACCACGAACACAGCAACACCTGTGTTAACTCCAGGCAACTCCAAGCTTGCTCTGCTTAAGTGCATCCAACACTGGCTCTAATTGCCTTAGAGCTCTGGCTTTTGATCCAGGTGTCATTCCCTCCTGACCAACTGATTTATTATCAAACTTAAGGCCATAAAGTCTTTCTATTTCGCAAGGATTCTCTTCTCTGCTGTAGTTAGATGCTGGGAAAATAAGTTCAAATAACTGAAAATATTACAATGAGAACACATTTCAAATTTGGAATCTACAACTGAGTTTCTTTAACCAGAAACATCCAACAGCACAATGCCCCCTTTTCTTCCTTTGTTCCTTGTTCGCTCCGAAGGCACTTCTGGATTGCGTAGTACATGCTCTTTGGCTGCACAGACAGTCAGAACACATAAGGCTGGCACATCAGTCACTCCTCTTCCTTCGTGTGACTGCTCTCACCCTCGTGTTTCTTATCCACTCCCTGATCTGGGGGCTTTGCAGCACTGTCTTCATACTGACACAATCTGCTCCGGCTTCGGGCCCCGGGCTGGTACAGCTGCATTGCTGGGCGATCCTGAAATAAATCAAAACTATTTAGATTCTTTCATAACTCCCTGCTCTCAGGGTTATTATGACATCATTTCTATGGTATTAGAAATGGCTCAAATTCAAACTTTTCAGGCTAAGTTTAATTATTCCACAGTGGTGGCAAAGTAACTTCAATTGTCCCAAATCAAGGTTGTCTCTGTTGAAAAGCAACGTCCCTGTTCAAACCACAATGAAACTGCTCAGAGTTGAGGTTATTTGTAACGAGTTTCCTGTTGAGTTCAGCTCACATCCTCTCAGAAGAGAGGCCAAAGTTTCAAAACCTTGTGTTTCATTTGTACCTGACAATGTCTTAAGTGATACAGAAAACAAGCACAGAGATACCGCAAAAACAGATTTTGTAGAGTATATAAAATTACACTCAAGACATTATTTCCTGAACCTAGAGCATGTGTCATATTCTGCAAGTTGCAGTTTCCTATTTTAAGGAACCTGTTCAATCACACTCCCACTCTGAGATGCATTTTCAGGCATCATAAGATCAGCAGACACAGATTACTGATAGTCTGCCAGCACCTTAAAGAGATGGCCTATGGCACAAGTCAGCAAATAAAAAAGGGATCAGGGTCTTACAATTTAACCCATCTTTTCTTGGATTAGTTCTCACACAGCGATAAGAAATACTGTTAAGCAAATTTTAGTGCGCATTTCTAGCAATGGCAGAGTTTGCTGCAGAACAGGGAGAAGTTTCAACAGAGAAATCACATGGTTCTTTCCTTGAAGTGTTTTTATCGTAAAAACCACAGATCCCTATGAAACAACACATGAATTTAAAGAAATCCAGCACCTTGTTTCTGATACGATCCCTCTTAATTGTATCCTCTTTTTTATCGTCTTTGGTTACTTTCTCAGATTTGTCCGTGCTGCTGGTAAAGTCTGTAAGATCACTTTTCTTTCCCTTTTCTCTGAGTAAGTCTCTCTCCTTTTTCACCTCTTCCTCTTTTCTTCTAAAAACCTTCTCTTTCTCATAGCGCTCTTTCTGCCTCCGACGCTCCTCTTCTTGGCGCCTCAGTTTCTCTCTCTGTGCTCTCTCATATTCTCTGTCTCTGTCAAAATCTCTATCTCGGTCCCTGTAGTCCTTTACACACTCATCTTCTGATCTGTATGAAAACAAAACTGAAAATTAAGCTCAAAAGATTCATCAAACAGAGCTGGGAGATCAATGTAATAGTGGTGTAAATGTGCAATAGGAAGATGACACACTGGCAGGTACTAGGGAGCTCTTGGGAGGCTGTGATAGCCCAAGTCATGCATGACAGCCAGAGAGGACACTGACCACTAGAGCTTCCCAGCCTAATCTCTTCTGGCTTTGAAAAAAACATCTGAATTTGTCTGTCTTATCTGTATTTCTCACATGGCAGAACTGAACCTCAAACAGATCATGGAGCTGTTGAGAATTACATTTTCCACTTTGACTTTTTACAAGAGTTAGAGGAACTGGTAACTGGAAAACACCTCTCCTCTTGCCATGGTTATAATAATTATCTCATTGCAAGGACAGTGCTCACAGCCTGCTGCATTCACCTACATACGGGCTTCCTTAGTGGAATTCCTATAATGAGTTGTAAAAATATCAAAATTCGTCCACTAATGAAGAATTTCCAGGTAATTCACAGAGCTTTCTGTAATCATGGGGATGTGCACTGGCACAGAGAACACAGCTCATGCCTTATATGAGAAAAAGCATTTGAAAGGAATTTCAAAACATGGTCATGGCAGAGCAGCCTAAGCCTCAGTACAATCAGGAAACAAGTTATAGATACATATATATTTATAGCAAGTACTAGAATACTTTTTTGCCTTCTCTTCTTTTGTCTCCCCATCAGATCGTTTGGCAGATGCACTACTCGCATTTTTTTCCTCCCTCAGAGTCTCTCTTTCCAGTTTCTTGGATTTTTCTTTTCTCTCCAAGTCTTTTTCATCTTTTTCAGGCTTCTTAAGTAGCTACAAAGAAAACAGAAGTCTCAACTAAAAAGCTCACTCTAACACATATTGTCTGGCACAACACCGAAATTGCATCAAAGGAACCACAGGCCAGTAAGAAGTAAACATTAAAGAAATATTACTGCAAATCACAGTATTTCTAAAAGCTGGAGTGTATGAGTAAGCATTATTCACACAGCAGACTAGGATTTTTCTCCTAAACCAGGTTGTTTTAGAAAGCTTAAAAATAGTCTCCATTCCATAGTGAATTCACAATCCTGTTTACCGCAGCATGTACAACAGTCACATGACAAAAACTTTAAATATTACTATGAAACATTACAGCATGTAAACCTTTACAATGCCTACTACTGAATATTACAAAAAAATTGGTCATTTGCTAACACCAAAATCATATGATTCTTCACACAATAACCAAAGTACATTTTGAGACTGATATACAAATAATAGGGGAAAGGGAGTGTAACAGTTTATAGTAAAGAACTGTTCTAGACCTTAATCTTTGGTTCTTCTTTTGATCTGTCTCTTTCTTTTTCTGGGCATCTGTCTACTTTCTTCAATTTTTCTGCCTCTTTTCTCTTCCTTCTCTCCTCTTCTTTCCATTTTCTTCTTTCTTCTTCTCTTTGTCTTTTTCTTTCTAATTCTCTCCTCCTTCTCTCCTCTCTTTTTTCTTCTCTCAGTCTCTGTGTATGTAAAAACAAAGAGAAAGTGTTTCTCCACAGCAGAAAACATCTCTTTAAGCCGTCAAACAACTCACCTCAAAGCTGCCTTTATTATAAAAGTCCTCTCATCTCTGTTGTTGTTGTGAACCTGAACATGTTGTAGCAGTATTTTTTTACTCATAAGTCTTAATTTGTAGTGTCTTAAAAAACTCAAATACATCACTAGCTTCATCCTTTATCATTAAAATTTTAATTAAATCTGCCCCACCTCTGCTTTTCTCCATTGCTAAAAGTTAAAATAACATTAGGAGAAAGATCACTTACAAGGACCTCAGCCATACTGCAATAAAAACAGAAGCACTACAATGGAATCTCTTTTGTCAGTGCAAAAAGAGGTGTTTTGCTGTGACCAGAATGTACCCAAAGCACCACCATTCCAACACTCTACTCCTTTAAAATATATTAACCAGAAGTTGACAGTTTGGGTCAAAAGCTCCTTCTTCAAAAGGAAGGGCAGAAATGCATCAACATACAATGAGCAAATTGTACTTGCAAACAGTAAGAAAATTCTGGAGGTAAGTCTTACCTGTTTATTTTTCAAGAAGTTCAATAAAGGAGTAGTCTTTTTAGCTGGAGAATAGATAAAACAAATGTAAATATCTTGCCTTATCCAATACTGCAATACTTACAACAGAGCTCTATATGAAGTGAAGCAGCCTTACACATTCCCCTGCCTGTCATACATACATCCCAATAGTTGCCACTGTCTGGAGATAGGTTTGGAATATTTGTTTCACTGCTGTATTGCTGTTAAACAAATATTCCAAACCTATCTCCAAACAGTGGCAACTATTAGGATTCTATAAACTTCTTCAGGATACTAACAGGATATCTCTTACTTATCCCTATCCCTTAGGATATCCCTATCTCTACATTCAGTCTGCATTAGGCTTTTTCCAGACACTCATTTTTAAAGAGATCCCTGTAAGATACTTAAAAAGAGCAACCTGGCCATTTTTTGTGGTATTTTACCCAACCACTCTATCTCTTAACTTGTGCCTGCATGGAACACCACTGATCACAGCACTGGGCATTAAACACCACTGCATCTCACTGAAATGCAGCCACTCCACAGCCTGCTCTGGCTAACAAACACCTGCAACAGGAAGGAACTTTGTCATCTAAAACCTATACCTACAGAAGAATTTAGAGCATGGGAACAAAACAAAACACTCAATAATATTAGCCTAAATGTTTAACAAATAGTAAGCAGGCACACAAAAGGATTCAGTCACCTCCAGGCTGAGGTTCAAATTACAAAACATATTTGTTTCTTTGTGATCTAGGGAAATGTAACTATAGTACATAGATTTCCATACCTATTAGCTCTTTGTTTCTTGCTTCTATTTCCTCCAACAAAGTTTCAGGAGTGGAGGTTAGTTTTTCATCATCTGCACTGTAACTTTCCAAAAACTTCTTGTATTCTGGATCTACATAGAAGAGAAGGAAAAAAAGGGGGAGGAAGAAGAGATACTGTAGCATGAGAAGTATTTACATCATGCACTGCTCAGTTACATTTACTTCAGCTGGGTTGTTTATATGCCACCTTTACATAAGTTAGCAGCTCAAATGAGCTGCTGTATTATGTTTGTCTGGGACAATCATATTTAATAGATTTCTAGCTGACAAAGCAGTGCTCATAAACTTCACATATAATTAAGCAAACATCCTATTGGTGGAACTATAGTGTCACAATAAAAACATTACATTCAAATTACTGCTAAGAGTTTCAAGTCTACACATGCAGAAACAAACTAGCTTGCTGTTATACCATCTTCAATAGTTCCAGTTTTGGCATCCTTTTTCTTACTCTTCTTTTTTGCAGCTTTTTGGAAAGGTGCAAACTCAACTATGGCAGCATATTCCTGACCTGTTAAGAGAAAAAAATACATTAAAATAAAGATGAAACAGATATAAAGTAGATTATATTGTCCATATCTAAAGCAGAAAGGTAAGTCTCACAAGAAATATGCAATACCAGAAGAGACTACTTACACAGCATAAAAACATTATTGTATTTGGAAAACCATTTAATAAAAAAACCAAACCACTCTACAGACAGCAGAATTTATGACCTTAACACTTTCACTATACTAATAAACCAGCAAACTCACAGGCTGACAAGGACACACTAGATTTAAGATTGCCCATGACTGTCAGTTCCACCACCTCAGCAGCACCACACCATGTAATGGCCTCATCCTACAGACTCTGCATACATCGTGCAAGAAAAAATATTTTAAGTTAATACAACTAAGGCAAATCTCAATTTTTGACAAAATATAGCAGAATACAACACATGACAAGCAGGCTTTAATGCTTTATCTTCTGACAAGAACACTACATTTATAGCTGCACGAATCCAGCAGAGTATGGCAAACACACTTGTGCTGTTACACTGCAAACCAACTCATTTAAAGGACTTAGATGTTATCAGATCTATGTATGTAGGTATTTCTAGAGGTATTGGAACTGTTTTTGAGGCACTAAACCCAAACAAGTCAGACGTGGCTGCTTGCACCACCCCTCCAAAGCTCAGCCAGCACACGGGAAGCAGCAACTCAGACAGCAGGGAAGCAGCAACATCCATCGAGTGCCGTTCACTTACCTTTGTGATCGACAAAAACGTAGCCATCGAAGCGATCCCTGAAGAGGACGATGTCTTCCTGGTTCTTGAAGTTGATGTAGGCTCTGGAGAACATGTGCGGGTACAAGCTGCAGAGACACAAACCGAGAGCGCTGCGCTGACGAGGCGGCGGCGCCACTGGGGCCCGGCTGGCGGTAGCGGCGGCTCCCGGGAGCGCCCGGACTGGGCAGGCGGCCGTACCTGGAGTCGTTGGCGAAGAACTCGAAGTAGTCGTGCTCGGGCAGAGGCTGCAGGTGCTCCTCCAGCTGCTCCTTCGTCAGGCTGGGCGGCAGCCGGCGGATCACCACCTGCGGCACGGCAGGACCGGCGCTCAGGGCGGCGGCAGCGCCGGGGACGAGTCATTACCGCGCCTCCCCCGACACGTCCCGTCCCAGGGGGGCCCCGCAAGCGGCCCGTTAGCGGGGGAAGGTCCCGTTACAGAGGGGAAGCCCTGTTACCGGAGGGAGGAGGGGCCCGTTACAGAGGGCGAGCCCCGTTACCGGGGAGGGCGCCGTTCCCGGCGGCACGCAGGCCCCACCTTGCTGAGCGTCTCCTTCTTGTCCTTGGGCCGCTCCAGGCGATCGAGCTCGGCGGTGCCGGCTCTGCCGTCCGTGCCGGCGGCGGAGCCCGAGCCCGGTCCCGCGGGCAGCAGAACGCCCGGCCCGGCGGAGGCCCCGCGCCGCTCCTTGGGCCTGGCGTTCTCCTTGTCCTCCTTCATCCCGATCCCGATCCTGACTCCGGCCCGGGCTGCGCCGCGCGCACCCAATCACCGCCGCCTCTCGCGAGACTGCGCCATAAAGCTGCCACTGCCTCCGCCGGACTACCACTCCCAGCGTGCACCGCGCCCGCAGACGCTGATACCGGTGGGGTCAGCGGCCGCGACCGGGACCGGGACTGAGAGCGGTATCGGGCGAACCGGGACACGAACACGGCCTCACGTTTTGCCAGGGACTGCTCCCCGGCAGCGCTGTCGCTCCCGCTGCCCGCTCGGACCCGCTAGGCTGTGAGGGGGCGCGGGGCAGGCCGGGAAGGGCGCGGGGCAGGCCGGGAGTGCCCCGGCACTCGGCGCAGGGGCAGCGGCACCGACACCGACACCGACACCAGCGCCGGCAGGATGTGGTACGAGATCCTGCCCGGCATGGCCATCATGGGCGTCTGCCTCACCATCCCCGGCACGGCCACCGTCTTCATGCACCGCTTCTGTAACGGCGGCAAGGTCAGCGCGGGGCGGGGCGGCAGGTCCCGGGATCCGGGACCCTGAGGTTCCGCTGCCCCACCGGGGCCGCCCTGATCCCCCAGTCCCTGCATCCCTCTGGGATCCCTTCCTCCCGGGGCTCCCCTTACCCCGCCTTCCCTCGGGAGCCCCTGCCCGACCCTTAACGGGCAGTTCTGTGCCTGCAGGAGAAGAGGATCGCCCGCTATCCCTACGAGTGGACGCTGCTGGAAAGGGACCGGCGGCTGTCGGGTGTCAACAAGCACTACGTGTCCAAGGCAGGTTTGGGGGAGCTGGGCAGGTACCGCGGGGGAAAGCGGGACCCAGGGGCTGCTCCCCCATCCCCGAGCTCTGGCAGGGCCGCTGAGGTGGGCACTGGTCGCTCTTGTCAGATCTTACTCGGTGCCTGTAGGTGGCCTGCCTCTGGGGATGTGCATTTAAATTTTGTTCTAATTAAAACCTGGGTAATTAAGTATTGTTTGAAAATCTGCATTTTCAGATATGCCGTGTTGCACATTAGTGGCAAGAATGGCACAGATACAGCTGTTATTTTTTCTTTTTCAGGGTCTGGAGAACATAAACTGAGGTGTCAACGCTTTGAAAAATTCATCTATCTATAGAAAAGGATTTAACTCTTAAATAAAGCTATACATGTGTTCAGCCTTGTATTTGTGTTGCTGTGGTGGGGTGACCCTTGCTGGACACCAGGTGCCCACCAAAGCCCCTCTGTCACTCCTGTCCTCAGATGGACAGGGGAGGGAAAATACCTTGAAAGGCTTGTGAGTTGAAACAAGGAGAGGGAGAGACCATTCATCAGTTACTATCACAGGCAAATGAGACTCGACTTGGAGAAATTAATTTAATGTATTGTCAGATAACAGCAAGGTAATGAGAAGTTAAAACAAATCATAAAATACCTTCCCCCTACTCCTCCCTTCTTCCTGGGTTCAGCTTCACTCATGATATTTTCTGCCTCCTCCCTGCTGAGCTGCACAGGGTAATGGGAAATGGGGGTTGTGGTCAATGTCATTCCATGTCTTTGTTGCTCATTCCTCCTCTGGGGAGAACTCCTTACACTCTTCCCCTGCTCCACCATGGGGAGACTCCTTCACTAACTTCTCCAGTGTGAGTGCTTCCTATGGGCTGCAGTTCTTCATGAACAGCTCCAGCATGGGTCCCATGCAGTCCCATAATGTGCAGGCCTTCAGGAACCAGCTGCTGCAGCAGGGTCACATTTCCTGCCAGCAAACCTGCTCCAGTGGGCTCCTCTCTCCATGGGCACAAGGGTCCTGCCAGAGCCTGCTCCAGCATGAGCTTCCAGGGGGTCACAGCCTGGGTACATCCCTCTGCTCCAGCATGAGCTTCCAGGGGGTCACAGCCTGGGTACATCCCTCTGCTCCAGCATGAGCTTCCAGGGGGTCACAGCCTGGGTACATCCCTCTGCTCCAGCATGAGCTTCCAGGGGGTCACAGCCTGGGTACATCCCTCTGCTCCAGCATGAGCTTCCAGGGGGTCACAGCCTGGGTACATCCCTCTGCTCCAGCGTGGCTCGTTCCTGGGGTGCAGGTGGATCTCTGCTCCCTCATGGACCTCCAGGGACACAGCTCACCGTGGTCTGGCAATGCAGGCTGCAGGGCAATCTCTGCTCCTACCCTCTGCCCCACGGCCTCCAGTCATGCTGGAAGAGGAGCTGCTGGGAGTTCAGTACCCTGTGATCTGCTTAAACATTTCTGGTTTCTCCTGCACAGTCCCGGTGATCCTTTCCCTCTGAGGGCCTCTGTGCTGCCAGCGCGGCTGCTCGGAGCCTGCAGCGCCTCAGCGCACTGGGCTGGACACAGCACAGACTGGGGGCTGCTTTAGCACCCGAATTGTCCAAAGTGGCAAAAATACGACAAGCAGAGAGCCCGCCTGGATCCCAGAGCTGTTTTCTTGCTCACACCGCCCTCCCTCCCCGGGGACAGCGGCTTCGGGCGGTTTCCGCGGGGCAGGCCCGGCCTCGCCATGGTGACCGCGCACCGCCCGTGCCCGCGGGGCCGCGCACAGCGGCGGGGACAGCGCCGGGCCCGGGCTCCGCTCCCCGGGCTCGCACACCCACCCCGGGACCGCAGCGCCCCGGGGCCCGGCCCCCCCCCCGCGCCTGGAGACTCCCGGCCTGGCCGGACAGCGGGGGAGAAGCAACACGCCGGCCCGGGAGCGCCAAGCGGGGTGAGCAGGGCCGGGGTGCGAACCGGGGCCGTGAGGGACTGCCCGCGGTGAGGGACCGCCCGCTGCTGCCCGGGCTGCTCCTCAGACGGGGCCTGCAGCTCTCAGACCAATGCTCGCTCCATGTTTGTGCGTTTGTCTCTCTAAAGGTGAAACCAATGGAGGAGGAAAAGGAAGAAGCTGGCAGTGAGGAAAAAGATCACATCCCCCCGGAAGATGAGAGCAGCAGTACAGAGGACTGTCTCCCAGAGGACGAGGAAAAAGAGAAAGGTATTGTGTTTACTCTACTAGAACTTGCTGGAATCTTTTCAGGAGGATTTGTTAGCATTTTATCTGTTTCAGAAAGCAAGCATGTCATCAAAAATATCCCGTGGACTACAGCTAAGAACTTCACAGTGGAGATAGGACAGCAGCAAATTGAAGAACTAATTTCTGTGAGTCACAATTCCATCCACTCAGGAAGGCCACACTTTCTCACTGTTAAGCAGTATGAAAAATTAAAGGAGAGTACCTCTGTTCCTTTTTAGCACCACACTCAAGTCAGCTCTACTAGACATAGGGAGTCTCAGTGTGATGTGTTTGTTCAACAGACATGGGACATTCATGAAAGCTGGCTGCACCACTCAGAATTTCTTGAGGAAGAAGAACTGAAGGACAGCAAGAGGTACCATTACAGAGCTTGCTGGGGCCTCCCAACACGCAGAAAACCCATCCCACGAGCAACAGCGAGTGTCTACTTCGTTATAGTGATCTCCAAGCTCAAACCTGACGTAAGTACTCAGCAATGGTGGGGATGCACTAGTCCTTTAAGGGACAAGAGCACAGTGGCATTCCTGAGGCAGGGAAGTGCCAGGACAGTGGAGAGGCTGGTGAGGAGCCAGCAGATCTTGTGAAGATGCTGACAAGGCCTGGACATTGCCAGAACAATGGCAGGAGGTTTAGATGTGGCCTAATAGAAACATGGCAGTGGTTGGCAACAGGAGCAAGGCACAGAGCAGGAGGCTGGGTTAGTTCCCAAATCATTGACTGACAGAATCTGGCAGGATCCTACATCTGCTTTCCTGCTCTTACCCTCTTCCCTTTCCAAGCCACAATTGTTCTGGGCAGCTGTAAGAAGGGCTGAGTAGAGGTGAGTTACAGAATGAGGGCTCAGTAGAGAGGGAGTGGCACTTCACTCTTCAAGCTGTCTCAGAATCCCTTTCCTGATCAGCTTGAAGTTTGCACCTGTACAATGAACTCTTGCAACTCAAGAGAAAAAAATGAAATAAATTGCATTGAGTAGACTTCTTACCTCCAGGCTTAAGTCATACTGAACCTTAGTGTTTTTACTTAACAGCTATGGATCCCCAAATAATATTCTGTGGTTTAACCCCAGCTGGCAACTAAGCATCACAGAGCTGCTTGCTCACTCCTTCCCCACCACCATGGGATGGGGGAGAGAATTGAAAGTGTAAAAAGAGTGTAATAATATTAAAAAATAAATAGAACAGTAACAAATTGGGGGAAATAAAAACAGAGAAAAAACCACTATGAAAGACAAGTGGTGCAAATGAAAACAATTACTCACCACTCGCCAACCAATGTCCAGCCGTCCCTGAGCAGCATCTTCTCTTCTGCCTCAACCAAATATCCAGGTTAAAGTAAATAGTATCTCTCACTTAATTACAATGTCTACTTTTTGAGGGGCTGTACCTGGCCTCTGCCCTGTCTCTGCTGTGTTGCAGACTGCACCTGTGGAGGTGTTCTACCGACTGGAGTCCAGCAGGCTGATTCGGAGGTAAATGTTATTACTCTTCTGTTTTAGCAAGGTTTTCCATTCCAAAAACAAACAGGGAGCTCGATGTAAATAAGTTTGCAGTAATAGCAGAGGAGTGGAAGCTGTCAAAACCTTGCTCCATGAAATGACCCTATTTATCACTAGCCTCACCCCCAGAGGCATGAATAGCTACCCTATGGGCATCTGCATTCTCAGAAATTTGTCCTGCTTTACATGGATCTAGGTGGGGGTCTTTATTGCAGCAGATAGCCTTACATGGTGGATTAAAGGCCAGCTCTCACCTGGCCAAACTTGGATTCAGTATTATGCTTACAATCTACCTTCTTTTTATTCCATTCTCTAGGCCAGAACAGTGTGAGTTTAGAGAAAAGTGGCTTCAGGACATAATTGAAAATAAAGTACTGTGTGCAGAAAGACTTGCTTCCCGATGAGCAGCTCCAATTCACCATTACCAGTCCTCTGTTGTGGAGAACCAAATAAACATGATGGGAGAAAAAGCTCTTCCTTAGCAGCATTTCTATTTTGTGGATAGATAAGAAGCATTGAACCTGTGCAAAATCATCTATGCCCTGCCGTGGCAGCTGGCTGTGTATGACAGTCCCGGGCAGGTGGGGACAGCAGGATGTAACCAGGTTCCAGAGTGTGAATGGGAAGAGGTAGCTGGGCAGGATTTGCTGTTTGTGAGCGCCAGGTCTGTGGAACTCCAGGAAAAACATTATAGGACTTTAGGACTTTTATTTTCTTGATATAAATATACAAGATGTCTCTGTTGCTAGATGTAGAGGAAAAATAAATAAATTAGGAGAACAAAAAAAAAAACCCAACCCATCTCTCAAAACCATTTTGTTTTAAAAACATTTGAGAAAAAGAAGTTCTAGGAGATATGTTTGGAAATAGGCAGTCGAATCAAAGATAACCACCACATAAGCACTGCCTGAGCAAAGCCTCCAAGCACAGAGTTTAAAGCAAGCCATGTAATACTGCTGAAACAGACCAAAGTAAAATACTACAGGAGTTAAAACAAGGGTTTAATCTAGAACACTTCCATAAACAAAAACATTTCAAATAAATTGAAAGATACATCCTTGTTCCCACCTGCGTACATCCAGGGGTTCCAATCACTGCAGCTTACTGCACTGATGCCTATGTATAACATAGGAGAAAAAGAAGCAAGCAACTCAGTTCTTCACCATGTGTTTCAGTGATTGAAGATCAGACCCTCCTACTACTGTTACTTTACACCTCAGTTGCCATCTGCTTGCTCTAAAGTAACTGAAGCCCATCTTTATTAAATTACAAACTCATTTACAAATATGTACATGTCTGGTTTGAATCACAAACCAAACTAAACTGTTTTGAGGAAAAACCTAAATTTAAAAGACTTGTGAAAAAATAGTGGACTGTCCTGGATCTTAAAACAGGAACTCAGGAATTCCTTCATTTTTGCTACTGGTGGTAGTAGTTTGTTAAAGGTCTTTCCCAAGATAAATGATCCTATGATTAATTAAAATAAATGGAATAAAAAAATCACACTTATTGACTTTAGGTAACAAAACCTTCCCATGGGATCCTTTGGCTTGTTGGATTCAAAGCGAGTGCAGAACAAAGACACCTCTAATCTTCCCCACCTGTTCCTGCCTTGTATCCTTTCTCTTTACAGGGATTCCTTGTAGATGGTAAACAAACCATCCAAGACAATCTGATGAAAAAAACTCTGTTTCCTCGACACAAGTAATCCACTCCTGAGCTTGGCCCTGTTGGGTGAAAGGTGCTGCAGCACCTGCAGCTTTCTTCAAATCACAGCTGGACTGTGCTAGCTGCCACGCAGTGCAAGCTATGGTGTGCAGCTCAAATGAAGCATTATTTTTCCTCTTTGCCTTTAGTCTTTCTGTAGACCATCTCTCGAAAGCTTGCAAGGATCTTATTCTCTCGTTTCCTCCTCTCCTCCTGGTTGAAGGATGCCAGAGCTCTCTTTTCATCTGCGCTGTAGATCTGGTTCTCTTTCCGCAGCCGCACAGCCTCCATGCGCCGGTGTCTGTGGGGGGAACAGGGGTGCATCAGCATCAGCAGGGGCTGTCAGTGCCCTGGCACAGCTTCCAGCCATCCACTGCCCTGAATGTGTTCAAGGGCTTTAAATAAAGGTACTGAGGTAACAGGTCCTGAGCCAAAGCTGTCCTCTAGATGAACCTTCCAACAAAATGTTATATTTGTGTCCACTCACTAAGGTAATATCCATGATCATTAGTGAAATATGTAGTGTGATAAGAATATACTTGTCTTTCTGCATTTAGAAGCCAGAAAAAGGCATGAAATCAGGCATCTGGCCTTGTTTGAAGGTATATGATCAAAGCCAGCTCCCTTGGTTCCTCCTCGAGTCCTGGCCAGGCTTTGGGTGGAACCCAAGAGGAGGATGAAACCAAATGTTCCTGCACTAGAAGTTGTGTAAGCTTGTTTATTCTACAGTCTAATAGCTGAGCCCTCCCACAGTAAAGATGGAGGCCTTGTCTACAGGTGGACACACCATGTAGGAATTCCCAGGAATGGTTCTCCAATCCTTTGCTGTGACTGGGGCTCCCAGCTCATGTGCAGACCTGGATGATGGTAAAGTATTAGGGTAACTGGTGATGTATCTTTCTTAATCACTCTAGGCAATCTTTTGCAGTAATGATTAGGTGCATTACTTAGCTTATCCTTTGTAATTCTTTGCATTTTTGCACTGTAGCAAATTATACTTAGTCCTTAAAGTTGGTATCTGAATCTTTTGTGCTGATCATGCCAACTGGCAAAACAGGTATCTAAACTAGATAATCCAAACTGCACACTAACCTTCCCAGGAAGGAGTGTGACAGAGCAAGGAACTGACTTCTGGGGATGTCTGTTCTCAGGCAGTCAGCCAGAAGCCTCCCCTACCCCCAGATGTCAGCTGCTGGCTCACCAAAATTTAAGTGAGATTCCTGCTGGTCATAGAGAAAAAAAGTGCAGCCAACCTCTCACACATTGATCTGTCTCCTGCTGAAGGGCCAGCACATCCCCAGGGCTGTCCAAACAGACCACCCTTGAGCCACCTGACACAAGCACTTCTTAATTTGAAATAATTAGAAGAGTATTGCCTGTGAAGAACTTTGGCTCTTGAGGAGAAAGTGTCCTTGAAAAACTCACTATCCATCCCTAGCAATGGGGAGCTTAGCATAGATTATTGCAAGCAGAACACCTTCTCCTCAATGCTTGCAAGTAGAGCTTGGAAGCAGTCTTCTGTTCAGCCAGCAGAGAAAGCAGTTCTTGAAAATTCCATTGAACCATTGCCATCATCAAACCCATACCTGCTGCCACTCATGACATAACCAGAGCTCTCAAACGAAGCGATCTCTTCACTGGTCAAGCCGATTTCGCCTCTGCGGGGAATGCGCTTCCCTGCTTTGACGTACTCTGCCATGGCTGCACCTTCCCCGGGCAGGAGGGCATGGCCATAGCTAAAAAACAAAAGTGGTGATGTCAGTAGTTTCAGATAGAGAGAGCCTGAGCTAAACATCCAACTTCCCTCTTCACTACTATATACAGCTGCATTTTTAAACACTTTCTTATTGTTTCCCACATATTGGCCTGTTTCTTCCTTATGGCAACACTAGCAACAATATCTTACATTATCAGCTGAGTTCATTCTGATGACACTACAAAGTCACAATACTGCAGATCTTTAGAATAAAGGCACTTACAATTCATTTTTCTAGGAATCAAGGCTAAAAAGCATTAAGCAGACTCTTCTACCCAAATTCAGGCCAGGGGAAAGTGTAGCACCACTAGAACCAGTCTGTGAGTTTCTGGCACAGCATTTCTCCCTCTGCATGCATTATTGTTGCAACAGCCCTTTCGAACAGTAACTTTCACACTTGATTTACTTGATTTGATCAAAGTACCATTAGAGCTGGCTACTCACTTCAAAGGCCTATCATCCTGAGATGCGTGAGTTTTGGGAGCTTCTGGTCCAATCAAACTATCAGCTTCAGTATTTTCTGCAACAATCAAATAATGAGGAAGATTAATCTTTGTCCATTGTTCTTTGTTATCAGAAGGGTTACACAGGTCAGCAACACCTAACAACAAATTCACAAAAAGGATGTCAAGAAGTTTCCACCCAAGTTTAAAGTCAGGTGAACCTACTTGACCTCTCTATCCAGAGATCATCCCCTTGAAGCATTTCATCATCGGAATCTTCGCTGCTTGAATCACTGGATTCCTTCCTGCTCTTCTTAGCTTTCTTTTTCTTATACTTCTTCCTGTGATAAAGCCAGACAGACATGCTATTTATCAAAAATTTAAGATTAAAGAAGGTGCTTGGAATCATACTCAAATAATTAGTTTCTTAAGGCAACTTCCACCTATAGGAAGAATGGCTGTCTGCTGCTTCATACAAAACACTTTACAGCAAAGCCAAGACAATATATATATATGTTCTGTTTTGACTTTCATAGAGTGTTAGAAAGTGGCTCTACAGGGAGTTGTTTTTGCAGAACAATTGTGTAGATTTAAATAAAATCCATCAAATTAATATTATTTGCCAGCTCTTGCAAATGACCTAAGGTCCTCAGGCTCCCTCAGGGCCTGCGAAGAAAACTGAGCTGCCCTCCAGCCAACAGCAGCCAAAATGACACAGCAACCACAACACTTACTTTTTGTTCTTCTTTTTCCTCTTCTTGCTTTTCTTTTTATCTTCATCTGAAAAAAGAAAGTGCATATATTACCAAAAAGAAATTATTAGCTATAACAAAGTAGCTTACTGCCCTGTGAATAACATGTCATGCCTTTTACAGACCCAGTATTCATGGATCTGTGGGCTCTATGACTCTCTCAACCCTAAGCCTAACCCTAAGCCCTAGCCCTAACCCAAACTCAATAATATGGGTTTTCCAGGTCAGAAAGATGTAGGAACAGCAATGCTGGGGCCTTCCTGGGATTGCCTTGGCATGCCTTTTCCAGTCCCAGTGCTCTTGGAGCCGTAGGTCCTTTTACTCTCTCAACCCTAAGCCTAACCACTCCCCTAACCCTACTGTTAAGAATTACACTAACCACTACCCCTACCAATTAACCTAACCACTGCCCTAACCCTGAGCCCATTCCCAGCACTGACTGCCTCCACCAGAACGCCCCAGTACACCCCCAATAGGACATGTTTATACTGGGAAAACGTTAGTAGAAAGCTCCCTGCAGTATTGGTCGTATGAGAACATATCAAACAGATCTCTGGCATGAGAGGCCCAGTGGATGCTAAATTCATAAGTCCCCTTTCCTGAGGCCAGACTGCAAGCTGAAACCCTCGTCTTACCACTGGAGTTCTGCTCAGATTCTGAGTCACTGTCGCTGTCCTCAGAATGTTTCCTGCGCTTTCTTTTGGATGCTTTACGTTTTTTTTTTGTCTTTTCTTCTTCTTTTTCTTCTTTTCCTCTGGAATGTTTTTAAACATAACATTAGAGAACAAAGAGCATCTAGTTCCATATATATTCCCTAATCTTCCCAAAGCAATGCTCTCCTTTGAGCTGGAGCCCACCCCAGCCACTTTTACCCATCTAAGCCAGGGAACCGCCTGCAAGCAGCAGCAGCAGCAGATTCTAAACCACAGTAGCTTCCCATTTTCAAAAAAGCTGTGCGAGCCAAACAAAATACCTTCTGAGCTGGAATCCGAAGAACTACTCTTAGATTTTGCCTCTTCATCTTCTACCGGTGTGTGCTCATCGGAACTGAATAAAATAACAGTTTGCCACTTAAAATCTGTTTTGTTGTATTCAAGATCAAAGGTATATATATGGCCAAAGACATTTTGAGTCAATCCTTGCAAGGGAGTAAAATATTAAAGAGCTAATTTAGCCTGGGAACTGCTGTCAGAACCACAACACAACAGCCACCTGATCTACAATAAATCACATACTGCATATTGGTACGTTGGAATTATTTGGTTGAAAAAATACTAATCTCATTATGTTGCTTCAGAAAGGAACTGATACAATAAGTATTGTGACACCATTACTAACACAAAGATAAAACATTTTTATAAACTGAACTGATATGTAATTAATATTATAAAAAACATGAAGAAAGAATATGCCTTACTCTGGGTCAGGAACTTTTGGTGACAGCCCCCAGACTTCAGGTGCCCCCAGTTCTCCAATTCTCTCTCTCTCATTGAGTCTCCTGTAAAGGAAAACACCGTCACTGATGCCTGGTTTGCAACACCCAGCACACAAACATTTTCAGTCCTACACGTCAGTGTTTCTAATCGCCTGAATCAGCTGCAGTAAGGATAAGAAACAACTCGCAGCAAGGAGCAAGCTCGCAGGGGCAGTCTGGCAGCAGAGCACCGCACACTGCAGAGGATCGGCGGTAGCTGCAGTTACCCCCTTCCAGCCGAGCTCCGTCCCGTCCCCCCGGGCGGCCCTTCCCGCGGGGAACGCACGGAGAGCCCGTGACGCGGCCGAGAGCCCGTGACGGGCCCGTACAGAACCAGGCCCGGCCGCACCCGCCCCTCCCGGGAGCGGGGCCCGGCAGGGCAGGCCCGACCCGCGCTCACCTCTGCCGCAGGATCTCCTCCTTCTCCTTCTCGTAGTACTCGGGCCATTTGCCGTGGTGGTGGTGCCCATGGTGCGCGGAGGAGCGCGGCGCGCCGGGGCTGCGGGAGCGGCTGCGGCTCCGCCGGTGGCTCAGGCGCCTCGGGCCATTGCGCTCGCGGGACCGGGAGCGGGACCGGGAGCGGCGGCCGCGGCGCTCGGAGCTGGCGGCGGGCGGGGAGCGGGACCGGGACGCGGGCGCCATGGCGGAAGCGGAGGCGCTTCCGGCGGCTTCCGGTGTCCTCCCGGCCGGGCGGGAGCGGGGCGGGAGCGGGGCGGCCCCGCCCGCGGGGTCACCGCCCCACCCGCCCGGCCGGCAACGCGGCGGCGGCGGTGGCGGTTCCTTTTGTGCCCCGCGGCGGCCGCCCGGCAGCGATGGACGCGTGCACGGCGGCGGCGGAAGGTGAGGCACCGACGGGGCGCGAGCCGCGGGCGGAGGGCGGTGGCGGCGCGGGCCCGGCTCCGCCCCGCTCCGCGGGCTCCGGTGCGGGGCCGCGGCCCCGGGAGCTGTCCAGGGCGGGCCGGCAGCAGCACCGCCCCGCGGACAGCTCACCGTGCCCGGCGGGGTTCCCCCTCCCTGCCCGGGCCCGGCGCCGCCTGACACGGCCCGGCCCGGCGAGGCCCGGTCTCGGTGTTCGGGCGCCCGGCGCCTCCCAGCGCGGCCTGACACGGTGCTGGGGCCGCTCCGCTGCGGCGGCTCCGGGCAAAGCTGACAGCACGAGAGGAAACGGCCCCGAGTGGCGTCAGGAGAGGTTTAGGTTGGGTATTAGGAAATTTTTTAGTGGGAAAGGTTATCAAGCACAGGAATAGGCTGCCCGGCGAAGTGGTGGAGTCACCATCCCCGGAAATGTTAAAAAGCCCTGTGGAGATGGCACTTAAGGACACGGTTTGATGGTGAACATGGTGCTGGCGCTGGGTTCACGGTTGGAGTTGATGATCTTAAGTCTTTTCCTTAACCTTTATGTGTAAAGATGATACAAATTATGTATTCAGATAAGACACCCGCTCCTCTGTGAGCGCCCTTCCCCCTCAGGTTTGACCACGTTGCCACGGAGCTTTTTTAAATAAACCCCGATTTTGTGCTCAGCTCTAGAAGTGCAGTGTAACACGGCTGGGTCTGGCCAGCTCTGGGTAAACGGCAGATTTTGGACAGCTGCTCCACCCTGGGAAGCCCATGCTGGTTTATGCTGTCTAGAAATTATGTCAGGGTATGCCAGTCTCTTTTTCACAAATTAAACAGTATTTTAGCTCCCAAACCTACCATAAGCAGCATAAAAAAATCTGTCAGATGGAAGAAAGATTTACCAGAGATTGCACATGTGTGTGGTGTTACTGTCGCCTGTGTCGGTGTGGGCACAGCCCAGTTTCTCCCTTCTTTTGATTATTTTGCCAAACTAATTTTGGATTATTTCAGATTTGACTAAATGGTGACTAAAACATCTGCCTCAGGAGCACTCTGCACCCGTGTTAGCTAATATTGTTAGGTGACTTGAAGTGCACAAGTTATAATGTCATGCAGTACATAACAGCATCTACAACAACTACTAATGCAAATAAAAAGGATCACTGGATTCTTAATTCAGTTATATGAGACTTTATATAATGGGATTAGCAGGAGAAATACTCTCAGAGATTTCCTCAAGGTGCAACCAGTGGAAATTTGTATTTTAGAGTCTTTCAGAAGCAGTGATGATTTATTTGAAATTCCCACTGTGGAAGAATATTTCTGTCCTTAAAGGTAGTCTTAGGTAGGATAATATTGAATTTCAATTTTATTGAAAACCCTTAACTATTCTGCTTATAAAATTTAATTTACTTTAATGTAAAATACATATTTTCATTATGAAGAATGTTACTTTGTCTCTCAAATTTGTCAGCTCTTTAAAAGAATTTTCTATTCTCACAAAGTGGATTTTTTAAAAACAAAAGAGCTTCTCAAATTGCTTAACTGAAAACTGGTTACTGAATTGCATAAGTTTTTGTCTTCTGGCAAAAGCCTGCACATAAATGTCTTTAAATTTGTACTTCACATTTTCAGAGCCTTCATCCCAAAGTTTTTCTTATCACTTCTATACATTAAGATAAAAGTTGCTATTGGTTCTCTTATTTTTTCATTTCCAAAAAGACCACATGTAGTTCTGTATCCTAGATGTTTCTTGTCAACATCTTAGATAAAATGGTTCTTTTATATTGTTATTTATATTGTAAGGTTTTATGTTACTTGAATCACCACTTTCTTGGCTTATCTAAACATAAAAGTGGAAAAAACAGCCTCTAAAATAGGAGATGCGTGCTGACAAAAAGAAAGCACATTGAAATCCAGCTTTCAGGTGCAGCAAGATGATGACAGCTTCAGTCAAACCTGCTGAGCTGGGGAGAGCCTTATCTGTGCCCTGACTGCAGCAGTGTGACAGGGGTTCAGATTTTATGTCAGACAGAAGGAGTTGCCATAGAGAAAAGCTGCTGTGAGAAAGGTAAAAGCCAAGGAGATGGTGCAGCTCTCCCAGCAGCTTTTAAATCAGGCAGCATTTCTGTGCTGCAGAATAAGTGGTTCAAAGCTGATTTTTGAGATCTGGTGATGCCTCAGGAGCAGGGATCCTTCCAAGTCAATGCTCATCTGTAACTGTTAATTTTCCTGTTAGTTATTTAGTATTGGAAGAGGCAGTGAGAAGACAAGTCCTTAAAGCTGGAGGATGAAAGGCTAAGAAATTGTTTAATTTGGGCCATCACACATTTTTGGAGGAGAAAAAAAGCACTGGATTAAATATTAAAACAATTATAGTATTATTTTCATTTAATATAGCCTCCTGTGTAAAAAAAGAACTTGTATCAAAGGAGAAAATAATTGAAGGGTCATACGAGGAAGAAAAGCCTCTGTTTTCCCTGATGGGTGTTTTCTATTATTTTTCCTCTCTCTGGTAAAACCTATAAATAAACAGAAACTGCTTTGTAACATCTAAAATCTGAAGGCTCACTTCAAAAAGGAACTTTTGTTACTAACTATACAAATACAGGGAGCCTGGCAGGTGATTTTCTTGTTAGAAGAAAGATTATTATTCTTGCTAGAAGAAAGATTATTATGTATTTCTTGCTCATAAACCTGGGCAGGACCATTTCATTGCTGATTTATGAGGTGAAGGATTGCAGTCATGTCTGTCAGTGGCTGTGGCCTGTTATGTTTTTCATTGAACTTGACAGGACATTTGTTCTTGTAAAAGTTTTTGAATCTTAAGAAAAATCAGGAACCCCTGTGGTTCAAGTCCACAGAATGCATACTGGAAAAAAAAAGGAACAAATCAGTAACCAAAGACACAAAATATTTTTTATGATCTTGATGTTCTTCGAGCATTCCTGAACAGCAAGAGTTTCCAAGAGGCCGCACTGTGGATGTGTCACTTTGGTGGCCACATGTCGAATGCGCATTTGAGTCATTTTGGTCCAAGGCACTTTGTGTCAAAGCCGTGCATGTCTGTACAGCTGCTGGCAGAGTCTAACACGTGTCCCTGTGGCGGAAAGGATTCCAAACAAATGCTCCCGCAGCAGGAGCGGGGGAGGGTTTGAGCTCAGGTGTGGGTGTGAGCTCCCCTCGGTGCCGGGCCGAGGTGCCGGCTGCGTCAGCGTTGGCAGAGCAGCGCCGATGCCCCCGGGAAGGAAATGACACTCAGCGGGAAATAGCGTCTGCACGGCCCTATCCACACGGTCAGCCCTAGGGCAGGTGCCGGGCTTCGCCGCCGCCGCGACGCGGGGGAGCCCGGCGGGAACTGCCGAGGCCGCAGCAAGGCCCTTGTGCGGGTCCTGGGGCGTCCCACGGCCTGCGCTGGAGCGGGGTCGGGGCCGCACGCTCGGCACCTCGGCAGGCGGGGGGCGGTGTGCCCCAGGCGGTGTCCGGAGCCCCGCGGCCTCGGGGCTGCTGCCGGCGGCGGGAGCGCGGGGCGGGCCCGGCCCGGGCGGGAGCGGCGGGAGCGCGGCCCGGCCCCGCCCCGGCCCGAAGGTTCCCGAGGCCGCTCGGGTCAGAGCCGAGGGCAGCGCCGGCAGCGCCCTCCGGCGGCGGTGCGGAGGGTCCGGAGGTGCGGGAGGCGGCGGGGCCGCGGCCGGAGCGCGGCGCAGGTAACGCGGGGAACGCGGGCTCGGCTGCCCCTCTCGCCCCGCTGGGGCTCAGCACGGCTCAGCGAGCGGGGAGCGGCGGAGGGGCCGCCCGTCAGCCCGGGCCCGGTGCTGCCAGGCCGCTCCCCGGGCCCGCCGCTGTCAGCGCCGCTCGGCCTCGGGCCGCGGCCCGGCCGCTGCTGCCCCGGCGGCGGCCCGGCTCGGAGCGCGGCTCTACGGCCGGGCCCCCGGGGTCGCGGGGGCAGCCGGGCGGGACGCGCTCCCCGGGGTGGCGAGCGGCGGCCGCGGGGTTCCGGCATCGGCGTTTCATCCGGCCCGGCCCGGCCCGGCCTGCGGAAATCGAAGTTTTACGGGTAAAATTAGAGCCCGTGGCTCGCTGTTCTGTATTTTGATGTTGCTTTCTGCGGCTTACTGGGAGGCTTTGATTGGGCAGTGGTGGCAGATAGGTTGCTTTGACTTAGCAGATCGGTTTTGCTATGGTGCTGCTTCAGTGTCTCAGTTTGACATACGTAGCCTTGCAAATATATGACGTGGGGTTAAAAAAAGTTTATTTTTCTGAGGAAGGAAAAGTTTATTTTTCTGGGGAAGGAAATGCACTATCCGTAGTGTTTTCATTAACTCAGTTGACTGTTATATGCAGACACAGAGATTCTGGTGTCTGGCCATTAACTTCATGCTATTGGGTTTTCTCATAACAATCTATGCAATATTTCACAATTAAAAAGAAATTACTAATAATGTTTAAAGCTGCTTTTGGGACCCAGAACTTCCAACTTCTTGGTTTTACAATTAACCTTACTTGCTGTTGCTTCAGATGAGGTGTTGTTTCTTTGTTCCTCACCTTGTAAGAGCAGAGGGTATATTCAGAATTCCACTTACCTCGTGGAGAAGAGGAAAGGACAAACAACGATAAGAAACAAATTTGCAGAGTGCAGTAGCACATAATCTTCTGAACAGTACCTCAGATTTGTTTTTTCCTAAAGAAGGAGTAGACAGTAAATATGTGAATGTTGTTATGCGGTTAAAACTGTAAATCTGCATTTTTACTAATTTGATATCTTTTGCTTTCCTTTTGTAGGAATGGAGGGGAAAAAACTTATTTCTGCAACAGACACGCAATATTCTAGTGTGCTCCTTCAGTCTTTGAATGAACAACGTGGCCATGGACTTTTTTGTGATGTTACAGTCATTGTGGAGGACCGGAAATTTCGAGCTCACAGAAACATCCTTTCAGCCTCAAGCACGTATTTTCACCAGCTTTTCTCAGTGGCTGGTCAAGTGGTTGAACTGAGCTTTGTAAGAGCAGAAATTTTTGCAGAAATTCTTAATTATATTTATAGTTCCAAAATAATCAGCATCCGATCTGATTTACTTGATGAACTGATTAAATCAGGGCAGGAGCTGGGTGTTAAATTCATAGCTGATCTGGGCATCCCTCCGGCTGAAGGCAAGAATGTGCCCAGCGAGGTCAAAGACAGTGCTTCAAAAACTTCAGCTTCTAGTCCGAATCAAAGAGATGCTGAAACACAGGTGACTGTAATCAGGCCAGAGGGTCAGGAGGCAGCAGATGGGATGCCAGTTATAACACAGTCATTCTCCTTACATGGCATAGAATATGAGACTACAAAAATTACAGTGAGCGATTCGGATGAGGAGGATGATGATGTCATTTTTTGTTCTGAGATTGTTCCTCCAAAAGAATGTACTAAAGACAAAAATGCTGCAAGCCAGAACCAGCCTTGCTCAAGTCCAGCTGGAGCTTCTGACCAAAAATCCTGTGGCAGTGGTGGCTCTCCCCATGTGACGAACAGCACAGCAGCTCAGAACCTCACTTTGTCTGCCACTCAGCTGAGCCCGAGCCAGACACAGTCAGGTGCTGAATCATTCGCCTCGGCAATGCCACAGCATTTTACTCCTAATATCATTGTGCTAAACAAGCCTCTGCTTAACTCCTCACTCGGTGCCAGCTCCTTGCATCAAACACATGTGACTCCTACAATTAATTTACTTGAGGAGAACCAGCAGGCATCCAATAATGGCTCTGTAACTGAAGTGGAAGCAACTGCTGTTGATGATGAAGAGGTTGTTGAAGATGATGTCGATATCATTAGCTCCTCTAGTCCTAGTTTGGTCAGCAGCAGCTCTTTGGTTCAGCAATCTTCTGTTCCTAAGGCAGGGAGCACTGAAGGATCAGGTGTACAGAAAAAACAGGTTGTTACATTTTCCCAAGAGCCATCTACTAAAGCTGGAGAATTGAAAATAAAAATCTCAGATGTCCTTTCTGGGAACAACAAGGAATTAAGTTCGGGTCTAACATCGAAGAATGTGGCAGATGGGCAGAAAATCATAACATTAGATACAGCAACTGAAATAGGAGGCTTATCCACAGGCTGTAAGGTGTATGCAAATATCGGTGAGGACACCTATGACATAGTCATCCCTGTGAAGGGTGACTCTGAGGAAGGGGAAGCCAAGCCCGATGACACACCCAAAAAGTCTGGCGATGAATCTCCAAAGGGGAAACGCATGAAAGTGAAGCACGACGACCACTACGAGCTCATAGTGGACGGCAGAGTCTACTACATCTGCATCGTGTGCAAGAGGTCGTACGCGTGCCTGACCAGCCTGCGGAGACATTTCAACGTGCACTCCTGGGAGAAGAAGTACCCCTGTCGCTACTGTGACAAAGTCTTTGCCCTTGCAGAGTATCGCACCAAGCACGAACTGCACCACACTGGGGAGCGGAGGTACCAGTGCTTGACGTGCGGCAAATCTTTCATCAACTACCAGATCACCATCTCCCACATCAGATCCGTGCACAGCCAGGACCCCTCTGGGGACACCAAGCTGTACAGGCTGCACCCCTGCAGGTCCCTGCAGATCCGGCAGTACGCCTACATCAGCGACCGCCCCAGCAGCGTCCCGGGCATCAGCCAGGGCGGAGTTGTGTACCGTGTTGGCTCAGGGAAGGATGGCACTGAGGGAACAACATCCAACTCTCCAGCCAAACAAATCACCTGGGATGACATTTTCGTTCCGCAGGGAAATGAAACGATTTTTAAACAAAACCCGTCAGAGGGAAGTACTGAATTTGAGTTTGTGATACCAGAATCTTACTGAAAGGTTTCAAATGCTGGAAAAAAGGGTTCGGTGCAGGAGCATTGCAGCTGTTTCAACTGAACTGTTGAAATTGCTGTAAAATCAAAGGTTAAAGTCAAAAGAAGTTAACTTGTTCTACCAAGTAACCAAATGGTAACACTTAGATGGACCATGTTAACTGCAGTGATTTGTGGAAGCAATTAATCAGAAAATTTACTTGAATAGAGAGTGAGACATTCTAAGGCACTATCAGAGTTTTCAAATATGTTAAATTTGATCAAAACATGAGGACTTGTGGCTTGAAAATGTACAATTCCTTCTAAAGAGCTAGAAATATTTCTAAACTAATTGAGGTATTTCCTGTACCCTTATTTACCATGTAAACCCTTTCTTTCATGTTAGCACTTTAATGCTGAATTCTGTTTAGATGTTAACCAAGAAAACAGTAAGATTTTTTTCATCATAAACCGTTTAAAAAAATAATCCCACAACTCGCATTTGTGAACAAGGGGCCAAAATACATGATCCCCTACTACACTGGAGTAGTCTGGTTTTGAGCTAGCATCCTAATTCTGCTTTTATAAATATTATGAATCATCTGTCTTCATGCAAAAAGTCTTGTCAAAAAGCAATACTCAGTTAGGGCTAACTTGAACAAACTTTACTTACACTTGGCAGTGTGGTGAGCTAAGTATTCAGGGTCCTGGACCTTGTTATTTTATTCTTTTTGCAATGGGAAAAAACCAAACCCTACAAAGCTGAATAGTGAAGAATCTTAGAACACTTAGGAAGGAGATAATTTTACCTTCTTACAGCTTGAGAATCACTGTTGTGTTTTCTTACTGCTGGAAAAAATGCCAGTAATTAGTTTGATATAAGTGCTGTTCTTTTTTTTTTTTTTCCACTTCAAGAAGAAGGGCTTCAGTCCTGAATTTTGAAATTATAAAAATATTATTTGTTTTTAGTTGCAAACTTCTCAAAATTATGAATTCATATGAGTGTTGTATTGGTTTAGCACTGAGACTGCTGAAGATCATGTATTGCCTGTTTGGCTAGATCTTCAGGTGTAACAGGGATTTGGATTTCCCCCCACACTTGCCCCAATTATACATTTTGGAAGATGAGGACTAAACCAACAACCAGAAAATACCCTTTATTCACCATGACCCAAAGTATAATTTCTTTGCAATTGTCTAGTTGTCAGGTGTTTCCAGGTTTGGGTTTATTATGTTGCCATTTTACTCTCCTTTCATTTGGTGCCTGTTTTAAGTTAAAAGATTAATTAGATGTCCAACTTGATCAGGAAATGGTAGAGAAAAGCAGCTATTTGCTGGAGTCCTAGTTTAGCATTTCAGAGTTAGTGACTTGTTGAATTTTTGTAAATGGTAATATGAAAATCCTCAAGTTCTACAAGTGACTGGGAAAGACTATTGTGCATAGTACTAGTTATGGAAACCTTTAATTGCTTGAATTGCAGTTACAGGTTTCTCTTTTCTTTTTCATGTTTTAAGTTAGTATCTTGATTTTATGACTCTCAAATTTAAAGGTTTTAGACATACAGTACTCTTCACAGAAAGGCACTTAAATGGGAAACAGTTCAAATCTAAGTTGAGCTACAAAAATGATACCAGAAATCCACGTGAGCACTGATGGGAGGAGGATTTGTTTATGTGGTGCATATGATGCTCAGCACTTCTCCTTTGTCAGCCAAGAACATGATATACCTGGTTATTTCCAGATCATATTGCAGACCCCTTTGAATACAATGGGTCATGCTTTAAATGTGGGATGTAGCTGAGGTGGCATTTCTGCATTTTCCTCATGGGATGTGAGTGTGGACTGCCTGTGTCACACAGCTGGCTGGTGCTGTGGTGGGACTTCCTCAGCTTTGTGGAGACAAATGCAATGTTATTTTTATTACTGACATGACATGTGTTTAATCACAGAATAGTCTTGAGTTGGAAGGGACCCACAAGGATCATTGAGCCCAGCTCTTAAGTAAATGGCCGGTGTTGGAATCTGGAATTAAGCATACATTACAGAGTGCAGAATTAAACATAATGGCTATCACTATTTGCTGCTGATGTATTTAAAACCTTAAATTAAACTGTGCCTAGTAAAGGTCTCTTTTTGGAGGAAAACTGGAAAATTAGGGCTTTGTAACTATTTTTGCTAGAAGACTCGTGCTTGCATGTGTCTCAGGGTCTTCAGTTTTCCTTGGAAGTGATTTTAATATCCAAAGTCCAGAGGTATGTAAAGCATTTCTTTAATTTCACTTCCAGTATTTATTGGTTTGGAAACATGTTAAATCCATTCTTTGAAAACTTTTTATGGGGCCATGAGCAAGCTTTTATATTTAGATTTCTGGCTGTTGCACTTACATTTGTGTTTTTGTTTGTTTTTGTAAGCATTTAACTTCCAGTTTAACTTAATAAAAAAACTTATGTAAATATTAAGAAATTGGCTTTGGGATGATGGAAGTAAAAGGTTGAATCTGACAAAGCATTTATATAGAAATGAAAAATTTCAACAGACTAAGGTAACAAACCTCACAGTCGTTTATTATGCATATAAAACCATTTACAGATCTGCTGCAGAATATGGTAATGGTGGCTGCATCCTCACTGTCTGGTTTCTTTGGGGATACGTACCATAACATTCCACTCTGTGAACTAAAGAAATATTGAATAACATCTACTACTTATTTATTTTGTTCTCTTAAGGCAGGCAGCTTATAAAAAGATGCAGAAGCTGACAACTATATACATTGAATTCTGAGATCTACCACTGTTGCCTAGGAAATGTTCCATGTGAACATTCCTTGGTTTCCCCAGTCTGTGATGTATATAGTTGTACAGCCTTTCCTTAACATACTTTTTAAAGTTGTGTTCTACTTTTCATTAATCAACACGTGATGTTAGTTTTTAGAGCTTCCTATGGCAAAAATAAAAAAGTTTAATTCTCAAGGTGAGCATAGTATGTTTCTTTTTGATGGCAACTCAGTTTCTATAGTCTAACACGTTTGTAGCTTCCTTTTCCATGTCTTTGGGAATAGCAGGGAACCCACTGTGGGGGGGAACAGGGCAAGGCGTTTTTATTTGGGCCTTAGTTTTGTTTGTTTGTTTTGAGCTGTTTAATTGGTTTTGTTGAACACTTTCCAAGAAAGCAAATCAGCTCAACAGCCCCACTGTGCTGTGAGCTGAATGCTGTGGATGGGACCTCTGAGACTGTGCAACACTCTCTGACCAACTGCTGGCACTGCAAATGAGCTCAAAGTCAACAAAACCTTACCTAGGGACCAGTAAAACCTACATAGTGACCAGTGCTGTGCTTTCAGCTCACTCATGCTTTGGGCTCTCCTTACCAGCTGCTGACTGGTTGTGATTTGTGAGAGTTCCATTGTCGGTGACCTGGGGCCAACAGGAAATACTCACTTACTTTGTGTAGACTTCTTATTGCATGTAGGAATGCAATTTAATAAGTAACATACCAAATTATGTTCTAGATGCCTTTATCTCCTTGGCATAAGGCTTCTGCCTCACTCTGCTGACATCACTAGGACACGATATGACCAAAGTAAGCAAAGGAGACACCAAGACTGCACTGCTTGGATTATTCAGATCTGTGTTAAGTGAAAAATCAGCGGTAATAATTTTAGAGGGCTTGAGGTCAGGGCACCATGTTATGGTAAAACTGCAGAATTATCAAGTGCAGGGGCATGAGCACCTTCAAAAACAGAACTTAAGGAGTTTTTGACTAATCTTGGTAGAAATATGTCTCAAATACAGAGAACAGAGATGGGTTTTGTGTTTGTTTTTTGTTTCTTTGTTTGTTTGTTTGTTTGTTGGGCTTTTTTTTCCTTTGATTCCTTTAAATGTAAATTTTACTCACTTTTTAAAAATGTCCTTAAAGATGCTTGTAAAACAGGAAGGCTACTAAAATGTAAAATAGAATTGGTTAATGTTTACAAAAGTCGCACAATTTTATTTAACTTTGGCAAAGTAATAAAAGGGTACATATGAGTCACAAACTTGACATTCTCATAAGAAATGACAAATACAGTGCAGAATGTTGCAGTTACATTAAATGCTTTGTTTTACTCAAGCAGAATGAAACAGGTAGTTCAACAGAAAATACCTCCAGTAAGTTTTTAAATGTGAAAATGTACTTGTCCTTTTATAGTGAATTTAAAGCAGCAATGTAATTTTCGCTAAAATATTCCTTAGGAAAAAAAGAGAATTTGGATAATTTCCTAAGGTTAGTATTTTTCAACTCAAAACCAATGACACAATTCATCTCCTAATTGTTTCTCTGCCACTAAGTTATGTTCTCTTCAGGATGTTCAGTCCTGTCCTGTAGTGTCCCCTAGTCCTTCTAGCCCTATTTAGTTGACAGGCACAAATGGTTCAGTGTTTGTCAGAAGTGGGACAGGACTGTTGGCTTTTATTTCAAAGATAAAGCAATAAAATGTTTTCTGATACTGAATTAATGTGCCCTGCTGATTCTAGTTTTGTGAGGAGTTTTATCAAGAGAAGTACTCTCTGTTTTGAAATTGCCCACAATCTCTTTATCAGGAGACTCTTTATATCTCTTTAATTCAATAAAATGTAATATAAAATGGAGGATGCCCCAGTATATAAATTTATTTCCAGTACACAACTTATAGGAGCTGCACTTCCAACATTCTATAGTAAAACAAAATGCCACCAGGATATATTCTACATACACTACTGCTTTAAATCCTGTGAGCTGCATTCCTTTCTCCAGCTGTTTATTTCCCTTCTTACTGGAGAAAAGTCACACTTGCTTCTGGATAAAGTGTCATCCTTTAATGAACTAATATACTGATTAGTATTTGACAGTGGAAATGATAAAGGTAATACATAGTCTAGCCTAAAGGCTTTGCAAATGCATAGGATTAAAAACAGCATTATAAAGTGTGGGTGTACTTTGAAAAGTGAGATCAGAGACTTCAGTGTTTGTTTTTCATGTTGACAGCATTTGAATTTTTTTTATAGATTAAAAGTAGGTGCCACAGTTTAAAATCCAACTGGATTCTCCCCCAACCCACCAGCACGTATTCCATTTTGATTCTGAAAGCCAGATTTAACTTTTAGTCTGCATCAGTTGCAAGTAAAGGAAGGCAACTGAGGATTAGGGTCAACAAACTGATGCCAAGGAAATGATATCTTTAGGAAATAAGGAGTAAAATGTTAATGTTGTTTTTTATCCCTGAAGTGAGCAGTTGAGAACGCTCAGGTTGAGCAGGTCAGATCTGAACACTGTCATCTGAAATCACTTCCTGGAGTAGAACCACACTTTAGAGGTCAGTGTGTCACATATCAAAGCTGACCTTTTGTTATGCAAGATGCATGCAAAATCTGCTGGAATCTAGATCAATCAGCACAGTCATCAGCTGAAGATTAAATGAAAGTCACAACAGTAATTGCAAATTCCTCAGTTTTGTCCTATATTACAGGGTGTTGAATTTCATCCGTGTGAGACTTATATCCTTATATCTTGGAGAACTAGTCGTGGATATTCCTTATGTGCAGCCCATAATACAGCCACTAAACCAGTGCTTATTCAGGGTGCTGATTCAGTCCATTAAAAAAGTTAAAAGTTACAAGCTTAAAAAGAAATTCCCAACCACAGAAAACGTAAACAAATAAATAAATAACATTTTTACTGCACTGTTTCAGTGACTCGTAGACGGTTCCTGATGTTTTTTATAGGAATACAAGGACAATTTAGGCAGTGCAACCACCCAAACTGTTTGACTTCAGCATTACTTCCACAGAATTCAGAGAGACAACTCCATTTCATCTTTTATCTTAAGAAGCACCTGAAATAAAAACAGCTTGCCTCCACTCAAAAAAGCAATATTCTGATTATTTTGCTACACATGCATGAGGCTATCCTATGATGTTATCCTTCTCAAGGGGGTTACATTTTGAGGCACTGTCACGGTTCCCCCCCAAAATTTTTCCAGTGTGCTGGGCCAACAAGTGAATGTGAGCTAGGTCCTGTGTCCTCCCAGCCAGAATCCCAGCAACTGGAGCCCAAAGGCCAAACAAAACCAGTGCTGAGTGGTGCTGTCTGCAAGCACCCTCCCCTCAAACAGACTGATCATCTCTAGCAACTACTGATCTTGGCTACGCTTACTTCAGCTTGGCACAAGATGGAGTAAGGCAGACCAGAATCTGTCATCTGTGTTGGATCACTCGATTAAAAATCAAGGACTACATGAACCAAAGAGGCTGAAATTTAGGTCACCTGCTGCTCAGTGGCTCATTAAAACATCAGAAGTCTGTTCCCCTTTGTCACAGGCCATGGTTAAATCTTCTGAAATAAGTCTCGCAAAAAAGGACAGTCTAATCTAATATTTTTATTTGCAATTATCTTCTGGATTCTCCTGCTCCCTCCCACAGTAAAATACAAATACAAAATGTTCACACTTATTTCGATGGCAAATATGTTTTTTTCTTCTTTCCCACATTCTTTATGGCGTGTAAGGTGGTGGCTTCTCAAAAGGTGGGAAATAGGGTGGTGAGTAACGAGGGGGTGCATTGGAGGCCCACATATAGCTGGGGGATGGTGACAGGGACTGGGGGTCATCCGAGAGGCCCGAAGGAGTGGAGGCTGGAAACACGCTGGAATGCTGCAGGGAGACAGCAAAGGCTGCAATGTAACCATTTCCTAATGGAAATTACTGTATCAAAGGGATACTTCGTTACCAAACAGTTCAAAATTAACATTTCAAGGTTCACCACACACAAATAACACTTCAGATAACTTGTTGCGTTCAGAGTAAGGACAGCTTGTAAGTAACAGTTTTGAAAAACGAGGCTCCTTAGATTCAAAATTGAAGCTATTTTTTTAAAAATTCTCATCACTTCTGTGTGCCTGCTGCATTTCACAAAGACTGGACAACTGAAAACTGATTAATTCCTCTCAAATCTTGGGTGTCACACACCAGCCAGTAGCAACAGTGAATGAGCTGGTCCAAAAACCAGAGAACTGGGTCTGCCATTTTAGATTTGTGTGTTAAAGCCCGGTTCCTGCAAGGGCCCAGGCTTCCTTAGGAATTCTGGTGTGTTGTTTTTCTCCTGTGAAAAATGTGTGGAATGAGTGGGAAGCATTCTTGCACCAGCGGGAATGCATCCTTTGGAAGGGGTTTGAGAGGCAGGGCTTGCTCCACGTGCTGTGGGGTGTCAGGGGAGAGGGGCCAGGGTGGTTCAGTCACTGCTTGGAGCAGAGTGGGGCTCAAGGCAAGGGAGTCTGCACAGCAGAGGCTCAGCTAATGCTCCCACGCAGGCCACAGGTTCCCTGGAAGATATGCAAGGCTGAGACTTGGAATTTCACGTTAAAGAGGGACTTGGCTGTATGACATTTAGATGAGTTGAATTTATGCCCAGCTTTTGTGCTGTCTCCTGAGCCAACACCTGTGCTCACAGCAGTGAGACCCAGACACTTTGATCTGCCTGGCTGAGCTGTGCCAGCAGAGCCCAGCAGTACTTCCAGTTACAAAGCAGGGGAATCACCCGTGCTGAGCTCTCTGCAGGTGCTGGGGCTGCCACACTGGCAAGCTCTGGGTCAGACAGAGCTTAGAACTGCTGAGAAACTGAGAAAAGCACTTTGTAGCAGAGCTTGGTTTGGCATGCACTGAGGTTGGCATTTTTGTAACTGCAGGAAGTTGTACAGCGCCAGTGACTGTCCCAGGTTTCATTAATCTCAAAAATGAGTCACAAATACATCCTAGAAGTTCTGACTTAAGTGTTCAATTATATTTAGGAGCCCTGACAACAGCATTGTCCAGTGGCACTAGCAGCAGACCCAGGACGGTTTAGATCTGAGTTTTCTCTAATGCATGGCTCAGATGAGGGACGTGGTGGCGATCACAGAGCACACCTCTTTGTTGATGACCAAGATCTTAAACTCTTGTTAATAAAAAAAAAAGCCCCCTGCCGTGGTGGCTGTGTGATATGTTAATTAACATCACCCCTGTGGTAACATCCACCTGCAAGAAGAGCAGAGGAGGAAATGTCCTCATCTTTCAACAAGTGAAAGCTGATGTTGACAGCAAGGTTTACATGAAATCCCCATTTCCAACAGCACAGCTCCATAGCTCAAAGAGCAAGGGATGCATCACAGCAGAGGGGATGTTTGCAGAGACCCCTCTTAGGCCAGCTGAAGCATGTGGAAAATAACCACAATAAATCAGCTTCTCAGGCATCATGTGTCTTCAGGAGCTCAAATAGCTTGTCTCCAAAAGCTCTTCTATTTCTCTCAGACACAGCAGTTGGCCTAATAAAATCTAGTGCCTGAACACCTGGCTTCGCCTCTCTCCTCAGAACACTGCAGTGCCAGAGGCAGTGCCTATTTTTAATGTAAGTGATGGGCAGGCAGCAGGTCCTCCCTCTTGCCTTCACTTCAAGGACAGCCTTCAGGAAAACACTGCCTTAATAAGAGAGCGCTGCCAAGGACCAATGCCTAGTAGGAAAAATTTGGTATTTTCTGCAGGACCAAGAAAATTAAACTGTGTGAATGACAGGAAGACAGATCCCCATTGTCCTGCAGGCTGCCTGGATTGAACCTTGCTGCTGAAGAAGGAAACAGCCTGTAATGTTGCCCACCTGAAAGTCATAAGCAGAGTAGGGAGGCAGGTGAGGAGTGCTGTGGTAGTAGGAGTTGTAGGATGTCACTTGTGGCCTGGAGTAGTAGGTCACTGAAGGGTGTGCATTTTCAACACTGCAGTTCAGCGTAGGGAGGGAAGGAGTCTGTCAAAACAAAAAGAAGAGAATCTGAGGCTGCAAACCCAGTCACAGAAAGCTGAGAACTGAATGAAAGCAGAAATTATTCAAAGGAGCACTGTGTGTCTTTAGATGTCAACTCTGTTGCATTGGCAACTGGCAATCCAGTTCCCTCTCAGGCAGCAGCTACGCTCCAAGGTCACTTCATTCCACAGCCACTGATTGTTTCAGATTCCAAACCAGCTGGCAGTAGCCCAGTGCACACCAGTACTCACACAAAACAGATTTACTTCTTCACAAGTAGGAGAAATTATTCATTACTTCCAGATTACTCTGCTACTTGGTGCATTTTGTGCATTGCTGCTCATTTCTATACATCTTTGTTTGCAGAGGCTCTCTGGTGTGGCTCAAATCTCAAAGGGCTGTGATGCACAGCTGGGAATGTGTCTCCTGTTTTATTTGGGAAGATATTGGTGAGTTTGAAAAGAGTTCAGTGTTCTGAAACAACGTACCCTTAGTGCAGGGCCCAAGATTTCTTTGTAAGAAAAACATATAGCCAGGACAACAAATCTCTTTTCTGTGTGAATATTTTTGCGTTATTCCAAATTAGTCACAAGCAACTGAAAAAGCCCCAAATGTATGTGTTGAACATCCAGTTCTATTCCTTCATTGTGCTGTTTAGAACAAAAGCGTATGGAAGGTAACAGGCAGCCTGGTTAAGTAAAGGTATTTCAAAGGTCACATTACTAGAACAGTATTTTTTTCATTATCTGAAGTTTGATTTTGATCCCCACTTCACCCTCTCAGGTACTGCACCATGATGAAATTAGATGGAGAGTTTCATCCTTACACCGCTGCCTAAACAGTCTGTAAAGTTCAGATTGCTACTACAAAATCAACAATTAATGAGCAACCACCACACTTTTCCTTGTAGAATGTGAACACTATGAAAAGGAAGATAAATTTTAAAGAAAGAGCTTATTTTCAACCATCCTGGTATTGCCAATGCCTCTCTGATGGTTCCTTTTGAAAATACAGTCTCACAGTTCTGTTAACATTTTCTAACTGTGCTCAGTTGGTGACAAGATCAGAAAAGTGAATCACTTCCACTTTTTCATTATAGTTATTTCTTGCCCTTCTTCCTACCCTGACTGATGTAATGCATAGATCATTTGCATTGAAACACCAATAGTTTTCATGATAATTTTTAAAGGCAATTTGCTTGATTTGTTTTCTTTAATGCCCTGAGAAATTGATATCCTCTTACCATGTCTTTAAAGCCTCCAAGTATTGCTGCTGTGATGATCCCAAGGAACAGCCCCACTATGTTCAGAATTGTTGCTGACCAGAGCAAGTGGTAAAGGTGGATGATGTCCTGGCAGCTGCTGACATCAATGTACTCATAGTACCCTCCAGAAATCTCTACTCTGCTAGATTAGGGAAAAAAACAACAGTAATGATTAAAAAAATGCACCACATATCATAAAACCTAAGCACTACTGCTGGACAGTAAAATGCATTCTGCAACTCAGTGATAACCTGGCCCTTACTGAGGGAATGGGGATAAAGCCTCCTGGATCCCATGCTTGTGGCATCCACAGTCTCCCTGCACAGAGGGACCTCTGAAACAAATTACTTGCTCTGTCCTGAAACAGATGACTTTGTGTCTGAACCTGCCAGTTATTTCTTTAATCTGAAATTTCCACAGAGGTCCTGGAGGCTTACCAAGGACAAACCAGTCTGGAATTACCTTGGGAAATCAGAGTGTGCCCGAGGAGCAGCAGCTGCCCCCAGGCAGTGCTGGCTGCTCCCCAGAGCCCCAGGGAGGGGCAGCTGGGTGGGATGCAGGGGCCAGCACAGCTCCTGCCTGGCTCGCAGGGCTTGGCCACCAAGCCCAGCTCCAGCTCCAGCTCCAGCTCCAGCCCCCCTCACTGCTCTACAACAGCCTGGCACCTCGTCCTTCTGCTCACACTCTGAACCTTTTCCACACGCAGAAAAGAGAGAGAAAATTCAGTCAAATCTGGTTAGGGCATTATTTTGGAAAAGGAAAAGCAACCCCTGCAGCACGTGGGCTGAAGTCTTGCAGCAGAATTCTTCAGGAATGACCTCTCTGGCTGCCGGGTGGGGAACAGGCTGGCCTTCAGCACAGCTTATCAGATGTAGTGGCCTGCAGCAAATAGCCCTTCAGAAAACATATTTATCAGGGACAAACAGCACCAAGAGCTTATGAATGACTTATCTCCCAGCTCACATGCAGGGTTAGGCTCAAAGCACATGAGAGCTTGGAGGAAAGGGGGAAGAACTGGCTCATATTTAAGGTCAAGAAGCAGGAGACCCAGATTCAGCTCCTCAGCAGACTCCACAAGGCCTGCAGGAAACTGCCCCTTTCACAAGAGTCACCCTCCTCTGCTGATTACCCAACTTCTGCCTCTTTACCCTTTTTACTCCCACATTTCATTTAAGGAGGCCACTGCGGGAGACATCACAATGAGGAGATGAGGATTTCAAGCAGAATCGAGGCACCACAGGTTACAGAAACCCGTGTGCTGGCTGGCACAGCCTCTGTGTAACCTGAGCACTCCGTGACCCTCTAATAAAACCTGTGTGTGCTGTTTGCAAGTGCTCGTTCCTATGGAGATTGTGAGAGCCGGGATCCCTCAGAGAACATCCCGTGTTATTCTGTGCGTCCTGAGCAGCAGGAAGGGGCTTGTCCTGCTGCCAGAGCCAGGGTTCCCAGCATTAGGAACAATGCAGGATTGCTGTCACGTTTGCCGTGATTTCCATGCCTTACATGTGCACTAACCAGTCTGGAGTGTCCGTGCCTCTCTTACTGACACACCATCCTGCACCTCCTCAGTGCAGGATGTTTGTGTGGTACTAAGCAAGATTAAAATAACAACAACTGATATCTTCCATCAGTAGAAGAGAAAATGGGTCGGGGGGGTTCCAGAACCGGGACTGGGGGAAAAAACCCAAAATATCAACGAAACCAAAAGAAAAAGAAATACAGAAAAGTATCAAGCTTTTCCATTCCATTCCATTCCATTCCATTCCATTCCATTCCATTCCATTCCATTCCATTCCATTCCATTCCATTCCAATCAGTTCTCTCTCTAATCAGTATCCTCCCTTCAGCCAGTAAAAAGGGATTGTGTTCTGTAAACTACCCAAGGAGAGCAAGAGCTTCACACTTCTTTCACACACACAAAGTCCTACAGGGACCGGGTCACACTTCCCAGCACAGGGAACCACCCACCCTCTCGCAGCAGCAGCTTTCGATCTTCCTGCACCACAGTCAATGATATAAGTGGAGGCCAGCCCAGCTAAGTACTCTGAGAAATGCTAAGCCTGAAACAGCCCCAGGCAAGAGCCAGCAGTAAAAAAATCAATTTATTAATGCCTTGCTAACACACACTGGATACTCCACAAGGTATAAGCAGCACATGCTGTAAATTAAGCTGGCTTAGGCACAGTAGCCAGATCTCAGTGATGTGAATCCTCTGCAGTGGTTCTCGATTGGGAACCACCTTCTGCCTCACTGCACAGGGCTGGTTCGCCTTCCATCCCCGTGTGAGCATGACAGACACTCACTGGGCAGAGAGGACACTGGTTCATGAAGGCACAGATGGCACCAGCCTGCCAACTCTCCTCTCTGCTAGCAGGGTGGGGAATGGAATGGTGGCAAGGAAAAGAAGAACAGTGTCCCAGGTTTTTTTGCATCTTCTATATTCTCAAAGAAAAAAACCAAAACCCAGTGCCAACAGAGAAGGAAGGTGTTAAGACAAGCAACACTCAATAGTGGAAAACCTGAGGAGGACACCAAGCACGAAAGTCATGGAAATTCCTGTGCTCTCATTTTTCCAGCTGGGCTCACCCATAGCTGGGACGGCCTTGGTGTCTTTCACACCCACTTTACTTGGTTAGCTTTTGTCTGGGACTCCTCCTTGCTAACAAACACAGCTCGAGGTCCCTTCCCACAACATCTGCCATTAAGTGATACTATCCTCCAAAAGAGCTGCAAGCTACTGGCAAGGAGCATGACCACTGCTCCCCTTCCCACGGCCAGGAGTGGCATTTTTGGCTTACTTCCCACAGTTGTACAGGTCACAGCAGAAGCAGGTGTTGGTTTTTATTTTCGGTGTGCAGGGGGCGCGGCGCTGTGGGTGACAGACCGCCTGCGTGAATACAGAAAAAAACCACATAAAGCACAGAACAACACCATCCCCAAAGACAGTTTCTGCTGCTGTCTGGCCTGCTCTACATGTAGAATTCTCAATGATCTCCACGTTAGCCCCAGGCAGATTTTTCTTTCCTTATCTTGCTCCCACAAAGCCCTCCTATGGGAACAGAGATGCACAGGGCTGGAGCAGAGCATTTTCCTTTTGCTACAGGGAGCTCACAGACAAGCACGTGCCTGCAGAGGAAGGAGATTCTGCAACTCCTGCAAGCAGCCAGGGCCTTGCTGAACTAACCCACCTCACCCCAGGGCAAGGCAGAGCAGAGAGCTGTCAACAGCATGGCCCACACTGAGAGCAGATTCCAATAGTGGTGCAGAACTGACCAAAGTGTTAATTGTGCATGCCTGAGGGTGGTAACACACATGGACCTGAAAAGAGCACGGACCACTCCCCACACTGCTGTGTAGCATTTAACTTTGCACCCTCCAGCAGGTCTTCTAATTTAGTATATAATGGTTATTCAGAACTACCTAACTACCTGTGGAATTGTGAGGAAAACTCTAAGAGACAATCAGTGCTCAGCAAAGGCAGACAGACATCCATCCACACAACCAGTATGTGGCAGGATCATCCATCCCCAACAGGCTTCTCTTTGGAGAAGACAACAGGAGAGGTGCAGAGGCTGGTACTTCTTGCTCATATACACGGAGATTATTGCTGTCTCAAACCTTAACCCACCACCCAGCTCCTATGAGTGCACAGCTGAAGACCTAGAGAAACTGGTGAATTTTCCTATCCTACATCCCCTTCTCTCCATCTGCTCTGTCACTACTGAGGCAGCACATGGAAAACCCCCCTCCTGAGTGCTCCAGCACCCTGCTCCCACCCCAGGCCCAGCCTCCCACCCCCTCCAGGACACTGGAGCAGGTTCCTGCCCCTGCTCCAAGCAGCTGGGCCCTTGGCAGGGCTCAGCAGGAGCTGCTCTCACCTCAGGTGGGGTGGTGCTCTTGGAGTAGTACTGACAGCGCCCCGCGTACAGCGGCCGCAGGTCCTGCAGAGAGAAAGCACCAGGCTCAGCAAAACCAAACCCACTGAAAGGGGCTGGGGAAGGGAACACACTTTAGAGAGACCCTGATCTCACACCAGCCCCTCAGTGCAGCCAGAGCTCTGCAGCCCCCACCCCAGTGCCCTGGGTGATGTCTAACCCTGGTCCTTCGGGGCATGGAATTGTTACAGCCAGCATGGGAGGAGCAGTCTCTTAAGCTGGGCTCTTTGGGTGACAGTGGCCATCCTGACCTGAACAGACACATCCCAGGTCTGTTTGACCTATTTCTGAGGGCTCTTCTTGCTGAATCATAGCAATTTTTCATTAATTGTTCACAAATTTGTCCTTCCTGTGCTCTTCAGTGTCCTGTGGGAAGGCTCTGGTGGATCATCAACATTCCAGCCTGCAAACATGCATTAATGCCTCCCTGTGTGGCAGCTTTATCTCCAAGGCAAAGCCTCATGGAAAGCAATGCCAGACCTGTATCCACACCAGCGAGCCCTTCCCAGGAGCAGCCAGACTGGCTCTCCAGGTGTCTGAGCCAAAGCTCGGGCTGGCAGGGCAGTGGCAGCAGCTGGCAACAGGAACAATCCCTCGGGCTGGCATGGCAGGAGCAGGTTTCCAGCAAGGTGGTGACATTTTAGGACTGTCAGGTGGTAAAGTAAGGCCAAAAGCCCACCAGTTCATCAAGAGGCAGAAACCAAAGCCTCTCTCTGTCATCACAGCTGCTCAGCTCTGGGTGCCTCAGCCACCCCCAGAGCCAGCCGGGAGGAGCTGCCAGCTCATGCCACAACCCAACCCATGAGGTCACACCCTCCCAAAGGGGGTCAGAGGTGGCCCAGACTTGCTGGTTTCATCCAGACAGACAGACAGACACCCATCACACACGTGAGAGCAGCTGCCCTTTGCTCTGCCAGCAAATCCTGCCATCCGACCGCCTTCCACCACTGGAATACTCAGGGGCAGGAAAGAAGAGCCAGCTTCACAAGGAGCATGACCAGCCAGCTGACACAGGGAGTTTCCATCTCATGGGTAATTCTGACCTTCTGAAATTCCTTTCTGTTCTGATACAAATAAACTCCAAATGTGTCTTTTTAATCCCTTTTTACCAAAAATTTCAAAAAAAGTCCTCAAACTGCAGAGTTGCAGGACAAAAAAACTGTTTGCAGCTACAAATTTCAATCAAAAAGCTGAAATTGAATTGTGTCTTTTTATTTCTATAACAATAACTAAAGCTTCAGCACATCCCACTGTACTAGTGATTGGTCATGACAGCAGTATCTCATAATTTTTTAAGTCACCAAATGGAAGCTGAGAACCTACTGCAAGTGTTTCCTGTTTATACTGGAATGTTTCAGTGAGCTTCGTATCAAATTGCTTCATTCTACTCCAGCATCCAGTGATTCCCTCTGCATTAAGAACCAGCTCTGCCAACATTTAAAACAAAATAGATGCTACTGCTCATATCTTGTCCCTTGGCAGTAGCTGTAATTCACATTACATCTTAAGTGTTCTCATACTCAATAAACACATAAAGCCAAAAATATCCCCAAAGCAAAGCTTTAAGATCTTAGCGCTTTCCACTCATTTAAAATATTTTTTAAAAAATGATACAATTTTTCTAAAGCTTGTGATTTAAAGCAGCATTCAGCACACGATACATATTTACAGGGTTTGATGTGGGCTGATAGAGGCTTGCAGACCCATCAGTTGTTTTCTCAGAGCGCAAGCACTGCAGGACTGTGTTTCCCTGGCAGCACTTACGATGTGTCTGGCAGCAAAGACGCCGTCCACAATGGCACAGCAGAACGCGGCGATCACACCAAAGCTGATGAAGACGATCGATGCAACCAGCTGAGAAAGGAAAACAAAGCAAAGTATCACCTGCCTCTCCCTCAGTGATCAGGGCCCTCTGCACAGGGATGTGCAAGGCGCAGTCCATAAGCCCTGGAGCAATCAGTGACCCAGATGCTGGCCCGGCTGCACAGCCTGCCCTGGCTGAAGGCACTGGCTGTGTGTCTGCTCTGGCAGCAGTAGGAACATTGTGCCAGACTGGCTCTCTGGGGACTTGATAGAGTAATGCAGGTTTTTTCATGACTCCAATAGGCTAAACTTGGGCTGAGGATACATCTCCTCTCCTGGCTGCTGCTGTCCTTAACTCTCCCCTGGAGAGACAGAGGATTTCTCCTCTCCTCACCCTGGAGTGCTGTGGGGAGGAGCTCCTGTGAGCACATCTGAGCTGTGAGGATGCAGGAGAGTGTGAACCTCTCTGCTGGGACTGCGCCCTCAGGGAGCAGCACCGGGATGCAGGCACAAGCACACAGCCATGAGAGCAGAGGGCAGTGCCCAGCCCATGCCATGGGTGCTGCACACCCTCACAGCAGCCTGGCTGGGCTCCTGGTGCCAGGCTGTGCCAAGCACAGTCCATCCAGCTCCCACTAGAGAGAGACTTCCCTCCATCTGCAGCTTGAGAAGGGCAGTCACACAGGCATGACCCTTTTCCACTGGCCCCATCCTGTCTGTTCTTAAAATTAGGGTGAAAGCATTCAGCAGGTAAAGCAGAAATAATCTCCAATCCAGGTACAAGAAACAATGTCTATCCTCACTATACCACTTCAAACACCACCTCTGATAAGAGCCCTGCTCAGCTGGGGGAATGCTGATGAAGATCTGATGATGAAGTGCACCAGAGCTGACACAGCCCCTGCCACACCTGGGCTCAGCTCAGCTGCTGCCCCTGGGCTCCTGAGCAGCTCCTCACACAGAGCTCCCAACACTGACCCCAGTCCGACCTGCCAAAGCACACTGGGGGTATCAGCAGGGCTGCAGGGGGAGGGCATGCACAGCATTCAGACAGCCAGGGTCACCAAATGCAGCCTGGGGAACAGCTTTCAATATTACTTCACATATATTGAAATATGTTATTTCAATCTGTTGACAGTATTTCAGTGTAAAGAATGGGAAGCTCCGCGGTGGTTTTCCAACTCTGGTGACTGAAATCTTCAAGTGTCAGCTGCTGGCAGCTGTAAGAACTGTTTCTCCATGAGTACAAAGGTGACTCTGGTCATGGGGGAGCTGTAAGCAATAGTCAAAATCTCTACACCCCAAATACAAAGCTAACAGTTATCCTGGCCAGCACCTCGGGTCTCCTGACTTGGGGATGTTTGTTTTAAAGATCCAGGTACTAAGTTTGCTTGAAAACCTTGGCTGCTGCCACTGCCCAAGGATCCAGCTCTCAGAAAAACAAGCCAACCCCCCAGACAAATACAATCCAGAAGGATTCTATCTGTGTTTTTAAAGTACATCAGGATTTTTAGGTTAATCACACTGTTATCTACATCTCCCTAGGTAAAAACAGATTTTGTTCCAGTATCCTCGTGTACAGACCAGATCAGCTTGAACAATGACTGGAGGTGCCAGAGGGCTCACTTGGGGCAGTGGAAATGGCTTATTTAAAAATGAGAGAAAATAAAATGGTTTTCTAGATGAGGCAAGCATTCAAGGCACAGCATTCACTGGACCTGCAGCAGCAGAGAGAGCAGGCTGTGGAAGGATCCCAGGGACCACATGAAGGTGCCATGGCCACAACAGGCTACCACTACAATATTAGATGCTGTGCCACAAAGTACTTGCAGATGGCAGCAGGTGACAAGTTTTCCAGGACCAGATCCTACAGTGACCCTGTTTCTGTCAGCTGCAAACTCCTGCATTTCTTCCCCACTCAGCCCCACCCTTGGCATGCCTGGCTCCCAACTCACACCATCCATTACAAGGTCACACTGTCTCACTACAAAACCAGGGAAACCACACAAGCACAGAAAGTTCACTTTTGGTGGAAAACATGGGGTTTACTGTCTTTTGTTTCATACACACATGAAAGAGGATATTTGCCCTAAATAGCATGAGCCTTGGAGATGGGAAGTGAGCCAAACACTAAATATATACAATTAGGGAATTTGTCAGTCATCTCTACTCACAGACAGGAGCTGCTAATATGGTGATTTAAAATAAATACAAAGTTAATGATACTTTCATAACAGCCCTACCAAGAGGTAAGTATCTGATGCTCACTTTATTTACACACAGTTTTCTCCTTCTCAGATGTAGAAAGAAAAGCCTGAAAACCAAACACTGTGAATTTATGGTAGAGGAAAAAATCAAACAGCAAATAGAAATATACAAATGGAAAGGAATGAAAAAGAAGAAATGTCTTTAGAAAGAATGTCTTTACAAACAAACTGTGGGCCTGATGGTAGATAAGGCCAGATATGGAGAGAAGAAAGAAGCAATGGGGAGAACCATAAATTCCATAGGAATTCCACTAATTGACGCAGACTGTTACTCACTGGAGACTGTGCTAAATCTCTGGATTTAGAGAGAAAGAACAGAAACGCAAGGAAAAAGAAAAACAGGGTGTGTATACATTAGAAGGGGGTATTAGGTGTTTTGGGAAGTCTACACCTCTCATGTACCTCAGCCAATGGGGAAAGAGAGAGAGAAATGAGGCTGGGAAATGAGGATAAAAAAGAGGCTGTGTCCCCTAAAAATTTTGAGAGACCCCAGGAGAAATGACACATGGCTTCTCCCTTTATTCAATAAAGTTACAGGACTCCTCTGTCTCCTTTTGGACATAAATCTCTAGAGTTTGTGCATCAATTTTGTTGGCAAAATTAATTTTAAAAATCTTAGTTTTCAACTTGCTAACAAGATTATTATTTTTGATTTGGGGTTGATAATACTTTTACTGTAGCAAGCAGAAGTCCCTCTCTAGAGCTGTGAGATGTTATTGACTGATCCTCACTCTGTAACTCCAGTCAGCCACACCCAGCAGCATTCAGCCAGCAAAAGACAAACTTGGTTTGGGTAGAGCAGGAGTGTCCTGGGCTGAGGTTCCCTTTAGGTGATGGTACAGCCCCAGATGGGCTGTGAGGTTCTGGTTCTTACTCTTCCATGGCACAGATGAGTGCCATAAAGGTGTGTGAACTGCTGACTCCTGGCTTGGAAGCTGCTGAGTGGGCAGCGGGGTGTGTGCCAGAGCTGCTTGGGCACAAAAGCTCTCCCTTCCCTTCTGGGGCATGGCATGGAAGTCAGTACACCTGAGTGGGAAAAACCAGAGAAAAACCAGAGAGGTCTGCTCCTGTCAGCAGCTGGGGGAGTGAGAAGTGCTCCTGCAGGTGAGCTCTCCCCATCAGCCACACTGGCTGGCTCCACTCCTCACACTCACCAGAGTCAGACAGGTGTTCTGTCACCTCACAGACAGGAACCTGCACCAGAACACAGCTGCACAAGCTGCTTGTGGCTTCTCTGCCTTCAGCTGCACAAGAAGCCAGACCAAGGCTGCCTTTTAGCAAACCAGGACACAGGGGAAGTGCAGAGAGGTTGAAAAAAATAAATCCTCCACGGCCAGTGGTATCATGGAAACATGCAATGGACAAAGCTGCTGCTGTGAAGTGCTCCTGGGTAAGGAGGACATGTGACTAAAGCACAGGGACAATAAGTGACAGCTACTGCATGTCCTCTCTGCCATCAGAGTGGAGACAGCCCGCTGCCAGCCCAGGCAGCAGTGATGCAATCCCTGCAAAGCTGGGTCATGAATGTTTTTTAGGACAGAAAATGACAGAGAGATGAAAAAAATAAGCTCAGGCCACCCAGGGCTCTTCAGAATAATCAAACAAGTCAGAGCCACACTGCCACTCGTGGGCACTCCTGTGAAGAGTCCAGGACTGGCACAATATGGTCATTGCTCAACCACACACTGACATGCTGCTAATACATGATGAGCAAGAGGCTGAAACCCTGATAGGGCAGAAAGAACAGGGATATGTTCCTCCTGCAGAGCCAGGGTGAAAACAACAAAAATATCCACTGGGAAACCCACCTCCCCTGCGCCCTGTCTGCCTGTGGGAAATGTCCTCTCCTGCAGGGTCTGCCTCACCCTCTCCTCCATGCAGACAGGATGCTATGTGCAAAGCAAAGGCAGCACAGAGGCAGACTCTGGGTTTGGGCAGGAATTTCTCCCCTCTGCCTTTGCAGAACCTGCCTTGGCCTTGGTCAGCAGCACACAGGGCAAGCCTGAGCCCTGAGCCCCCTCCAGGCCTGCCCCAGCAGGCAGCAGGACAGGCTGCAGGGACAGCCCCAGCTCCCTGAGCCCTCTGCAGCCCCAGAGCAGCAAGGCTGGAGGGATCTCACTGCCAGGGCCTGGGGCTGGCACCGGCCAGGGGGCTGCAGCCCAGCAAGGCAGGAGGCAGAGTGCCCAGGGGGCTGCTCCTGGGCTGCCAGGAACCATCCCCAGCTCTCAGGAGGCATGCAACACTGCCCTGGAAGAGTTAGGAAAACTCTTTACACACAGTATTTGGGTTACTGACATTTTTAGGAAAGTTTTTATAAAGAACTTACCATTTGTCTTTTGTTTTCTATCAAGTTTGATCCAATTATTCCAAGGAACGACCCAAAACCAAGCTGAAAAACTAATGTAGTGTTAGCATTTAGTTCAGGATGATACCCAACATATTTTTCAAACAGACAGAATACAATTAAATCCAGAAGCAGCAAAAGAACTTTCTGCTGATGTGCGAGGTCTTTTCCTTCAGCAAGAAATCAGTGGAGCCTCTCATTAGCAGGAACTATCAGGTGTAGCCCACATATGACACTAAAAGCATGTGTAAAACCAAAAGGATGAGTTCTGAATTCCATGCCCCCAGTGATGCTGAGGAATGGCTGGTGGATGAGGATGTGCATTGCTGTCTTGGAGCAACCCTACAAACACTCAGGAGCCTCCAGATGCAAACCTAGCAGCACCAGTGCACTAAAACCTCCAGGACCAGGATTCTGTGACCTCACTGAGCTTGGGAGCCACCCCCTCAGCTCTCAGCTCAGAGTTCCTCAATGTGAAACATGAAATAAAGGAAATTTATACTTTGGAAGATTTAGCAGTTTTCTGTCTTCTCTTACTCCTCCCTCATTTCCAGGGGTGAGGATGCATCAGCCAGGCTGTTCTACCAGAAGAGCTCACACTGGCCCAACAGAATAAGGCACTGCAGCAAAAGTACCATCTTTTCTGGCTGCTGTAACTCACAACACTCATTTCAGCTCAGTGAAGTCAGCCAGGAGAGCAACTCCCCACCTCCCTTCTCCATAGCCTTAAGCTACACTAAGAAGAATTTTCTAGGACAGAGCACACCTCAGCCAGGACAGAAACAGGGACTTCAAGCAGGAACCATGGACTAAGAGGGGAGATGCAAAAATAGAATTGTGTCACACTGAGAAAGGTCTTTGGTTGGTGCAGAGCACATTCAACCCCATTTCCGTGGGTTGGCAAAATGAGAAACACTGGAAAAGTCCTACAGCTGAATCTGACATACTAAGGAGAGGCAAATCCAGACAACAGAGCAAGGGCCAGTGAAGATCCATGTGAGAATGCCCAATAACTGGCCAGCTCCCCAGGAAGAAAAACAAGGCATGAGACAAGCTGTAGAGATTCAAAAATGAGTCAACTAACCTGGAATCAATTCTTTGAGATGCAGGAATAGAAAACAAAGGTTTGATGAATCCAGTACTAACAGGCAGAGGCACGTGCAGAGATCAGCAGACACAGATGTGATGTAAACTTGGGCTTCAGCCTTCCCTTGCCCTGCTTGAGCCCAGCAGCCTTTGGTGCAGTGCTGCAGGCAGGGAGGGCAGCTGGCTGAGCAGCAGGGATTAAAGTGGAGCAGCTGATCAGGCTGCTGCTCCCCCACTGCCTGGCTGGCACTCTGAGCTCCTGCAGACCCCTGTCCCCACACCAGGCACCGGGAAGCCAGGGTTTGCTTACCACTGGGGGGACTGACAGGCAGGGCAGAGAGCCAGGGCACTGCTGAACTGCCCCTCACTGACCTGCCAGGGCTTCTGGGTTTATTATTTAGCTCAGGCAAACAACACCCCCACCTTCCTAAAGTAACAGATTTATAGTTCACGTCCAAGCAAAAAAAAATTTGGGACATCCAGGTATTAGCAGTGATGTGGATCCAGGTGTAATTTTCAATCTGGTGATATTTAGCAGAAGGAACTTGTGTGGTAACACGCACCTAAGGCAAATGCCCAAGAAAAATGTTTTGTGTCCTTTGAGCTTTAAGAGAAATATCCACATGGTGTTTCAGAGCAGCCTCAAAACAAAAAGTGAAATGCTTTAGATAATTTAAGATAATTCAAAAAGAAGAAATTAGAGCAAGTCTGTACATCCAGCAGGTGAAGACCAAAAAAATTGGTGGATCCTCATTAACAGGAATTCTCATTGCACTAATGGAAGAACTACTCATTCTTCTATGGATTGGACAAAGAGATCTCAGTAATGTTCCTCAGTTACATCATTTATTTGCTGGCGGATGTGATCCCCTGGGATATCTGTCTGAAAGGAGGACAGGACACAAAGTGAATGTGCTTTTCCAGAGTAAAGCCCCAAGCCAACATCCTTGGCAAGGAACCATCACAGAAGAGGTTTGCCAGTGCAAGCCCAAGAAAGGTCAGTAATTCACACAGATTCTGGCAGCTGCTGTAACTTGGAGACAACACACAGATCTCACAGTCTCACTTCCACAGGGCTCCTTGTCTCCTGCACCCGAGCATTACTCTTGTCTGCTGAACATCACTGCTGTGCTCTGGGCTCCCCTGTCCCAGCTCCGTCACCCAGCCACAGGTGAGGACATTTCCCACACAGACACAGCTCAGGTATTCCCTGATGCAGCTGAGAAGGTGTGGGTGGTCATGGAGGAGGGTGAAGGCACCCTACAGGATGTCTCTGAACCCTCTGCTTCAGCTTCTCCAGTTCTATCAATGAGGAACTGAGCTGCTAGAGAAAAACCAACTTCAAACCCTCAAAAAACCCAACCAAACATAATCCTACTGATGTGTGGAAGGTCTCCAATGCCTGATTCTGTCCTTCCTTGGAAGCAGAGGCCTGGGAAGATAATCCCCTGCATGGAAGCAAACATCTTTGCATCTTCCTCCTCACACAAGAGGTGCTTGCCCAAGAAACACAAGCTGAAGGAGGAAAGAAGGGTGGTTTAGGCATGGCAGCAATGAGACATCTGATGTCTGAGCTCAAGAAGAATTTGGACAATGCCCTCAAGCACATGGTGTGATTCCTGGGGCTGTCCTGGAGTTGGGTTTGATGATTCTGATGGGTGTCTTCCAGCTCAGAGTATCCTGTGACTTTATGACTCTGTGTTCCATAAGATGATTCCAGCCATGGAACTGCTCCACACAGAGAAATCACCCAGCATACAAAGAGACTTCTGGCTCTATCTGCTTGAGGACAACTCATGGAACACTCATTCACTGCAGCCAGCCCTTTTTCCCCAGTAAAGGGAGAAATCCCAGCTTGTTATGAAACATCAGCTATTTTAAGCACCTTCTGAAGCACCCAGCAGCACACTGCAATGTTTCCCTGTGCAGCGAGACAGGTGAGGTCATCACACATTTCCACAGAGCAGATTAATGAACCTAGGTGGGGAATTTGGTGACAAACACAAATTGCCAGGGTGCCTCTGAATAAAGAAACTCAACGCCCTTCCCAAGCCCAGGACTTCATTAATTCCTTGAGCAGACAAAGCCTTAGAAAAGCGAAAGGGATGCTGACGTTCCTGGGCCATAAATAGCTCAGAGATGTCAAGGGGACGTGAGCAGCAGACTCTGCCCATTTGCATCATCTGCAGGACCTGCTCTGGAGCACGAGGCTCTACTCAGGCTGGCACAGTGCAGAGTAGGTGGGGAGAGTCTGGAGCCAGTCTGTCATCCTTCTCAACACCTTCCTTCTATACTTCTCTTCAAAAGAGATCAGGCCTAAATGCAGGAGATGGTGGGACAAACCAGAAACCCTAAACCAAAGAGGCACAACATAATCCATAACAATGTTCCACACTGCAATGGCTGTAAAGGGGCTTTCTTCAGCTGTAGAAGAACTTGGGCAATGAAAGTATAAACCTCCCTGAGATCAGCAATGCATGGCAAATAAATCATACAGCAGTAAGACAAGAACAAGTCCCCACCTGGTTTTCTGGAATTGTTTCAAGCCTCCAAATTCAAGGCTCCAAATCAAATGTACAGCATCCTACAGCTGCTACACCAGGAGCCTCTAGCTGGGGCTACTGGCTGCATTTAATCTGCTGAGACACCTAATTTGATTGCAGTTCAGTGCTTCTTTTTCAGCATGCCTCAGACATGCACAGGAACAGAGCAGAACTTGCTGTCCAGCTCCTGTTAGAGCTCTGCTCCTGCCAGGAGGGTTGTGACATACCTGCCCCTCATGCTTCTGTAAGAGAGCATACATCTAATGGCAGGAAGGCTGGACGCCTGTGGTCTTCTCTAAATTAAGCCATGTGAAGCTAAAAGATGTTTCTTTCCCATTTTCAGCTGCTGGTAACAAAAAAGAAGAAATGGATGTGCTCGTGGCTTTGATGTACATGCTCCCCTGGCAAGCTGCCACAGCTCCTCATCCAGGAATTCCAATTTGTTAAACACTTCTGCAAGTAAACTTTATGACCACAAGTTCATGTTACCAGTATTTCAAACCCTGGTCTCTCAACTGCTTTTGGCAGTAAGGTCCTTCTTTGCCTTCTGCCTGGGCTTAGTGTGATCTATGTAAACAAAGAAATTCTAAAGTTGCTTCAACTGACATAAAATCTATTTATCTGTCTCCCCACTACCTCAAAATCAGGTTATTACCTAAGCTCAGAGGAAGCTGCCACTTGGATGGGATTTTTGCATGGGAATGTGCAGCAGGTGCAAAATAATAATAAAACAAATAAATCAAATGGTAATGAAGTAGCTGAGCAAAATATTCAGGACAAAATCACCCTTTATAACATTTTCAGCATTACAAGGGACTTTGTAGGCAATAAGTTTTCTAGACCTACCTAGGAGTTCTATACTTACAATAACCCCTGGGTAATAACCTCCAACAGTCACATTTTGGGTTCTTGTTGTAGCAGCTAGGCCCACCGTTAGAATTAACACTGACACAATGAGGAGAGTCACAGTTACGTAGAGGGAATTTCTTTTTCTTCTATTGAACGACCCTAAAAACACACACACACAACAGAATTTGCTGATTCCATCTGGGGAGAGTCACAGCGCCACAAATTTCTCCTCCCACTGCCAACGACGCCACGGTGAATTTCCCTTCTTCTGACTTGAGAATATTTTTGGGTTTGCCTGTCACTTTTCACCTTCACTAACATTGCTCTGACGTAGATGAAGAGAGCCTTAAGAACTGCAGCTCTGCAAAGCTCATTTAGATATACTGGAGTCTCCCAGCCCCTCTAGCCTGGAGCAATTGAGCTAATGAGAAATATTCACATTAGACATTTATACACTTTCTGATCTGTCTACTTGCATCAGGCTAAATAACCCCACTGCATGTTCTGAGAGGGGAATTTTGACTGTAATCATAAGGCATCCACAGTTTTCCATGCAAATAAAACATCACCAGTAACAGCCACTTCTCCTCTACTTTCAGCAAGGACCAGGTATTTTTAGATGCTTGAATAATGAATTTGTGGATTAGTAAAACTCATCTACAGCTGCCTGATGATGAGGTTTTTTTTTCTTTTCTATATTTATAGATCTCCCAAATGAGCATAAACATAAAAGAGTGATTCCACCAGCCAAGAGGAAAGCTGGCTGTGACACTACACTCAGCAACATCTTCAGGATGTGTTTGGTCTGCATGTGCTTTGCCATCTTTGTGTCACTTTGTGGAACAATCCTTTTGATCATATTCCATATATTATGTAGATACAGCCCAGCACCTGCAAGAATGGCTGGGATGATAATGGATTGTGGGGCCCCTGCCTGAATCCCTGTGGGCTGCTGGGGCCACCCTGAGTCCCATTCCCACAGCCTGGGGCTCTCCAGCAGGCGCTGGGAGCAGGTAAGGGTATTCCCAGCTCCCAGCACTTCTTTGGGGGTTTCAGGGAAGAGCAGGAACATGTCCCAAGGGCAAGGAGCAGCTTTCACCACTGCAGAGAGCATTCCCTGAAGCAAACTGCCTTGGGAATCTCCCTGGCAGCCTGGGCACAGTGAGGTAAAACAGAAAGGCCCTGGGGGAAGACTTGGTCAAACCAAGCACAAACTCCTAGTCCAAACTCTCCAGAAAGAGGAGCACACCAGGCCCTGCTGGGCAGCTTTCTGTCTCAGAGATGCACACCCCAGGTGCCCCCAGGCCCTTCTGTAGGATCTGTGTGTTTATGCCCAGCAGATCCTTTCACCCCAAAGATGATGCAGCCACACCAAGCCACACAGGCTGCTACAAAGGATCTCCCTTCCTCCACAGGGACAGCTCTGCACCTGCTCTGCACAGCAGCTCCCCCCTGCTCCCCCATCCCTGCTCCAGCTCCAGGGGCTGTGCTGATGGCAGCAGGGCTCCTTCTCCATGCTCTGGGCTGCCATGGGCACGGGGCTGGATCATTTCACCCACTGATGAGCTTGAAATCACAGACAAGGGCTAAACTTGGGGCTTAAAGACCCAACAGAAGGAGAGCACAAAATCACAGAAGGGTAAGGTTGGAAAAGACCACTGGAGGTCATCTAGTCCAACCTGCCTGCCCTACGTGAAAGGCAAGCGAGGTTTATAAAATAAAATAAAGCACCATCTTTTCTGACTGACCTGCTGTCTCTGCAAGGAAAGCTCTCCACCCACAACCCTTCTGCTCATGTTCCAGAGCACAGGTCTGACTGCACCACTGGGACATCACTGGTCCTAAGAGCAAGGAGCCTGACAACTGCCTGGTCCTTTGCTGGAATAAATAGCTAGATAGTTGCTCATTTCAAACAAAAAAAAAAAATTAAATAACTGCTAGAGAACACCAAGATTCAGGCTGGATATTTTATCAATGATCCTTAGTCTTTCAAGCCATGTTTTATGGGCTGGAGATAAAGGTACGTGACTGTTTGCTGCAGGTCACATTTGGGGTTACTCTCCTACATCTGCCAAATAAGTTAATAATAGAAAATCTAGGCTTCTAAATCACTCAAAAATCATTAAGAGATGAAGTCATTCTGTATGTACTGCCTCACAAATACTATCATTGTGCCACACTTCAGTTTCAATGTAACCATTTAAACGCAAGTGTCCCATAAACATCTTAAAAAATCCATAACAGTGGGACCAAAACTGGAGAAAATTTGCTGTTTCTTACATAGATCAATTCTGAACGGCGAGAAAGGATGAATCCATCTTGCTGGAATTACCAAACTTCTGATTACTGCTGTGGTTTGGCTGGCAAATGAGCAGAGGGTAAATAAGCCCAGCCAGGGGTTCCTCACACAGCTCCAGCGGGCAGGGTTGGGCTGGGGGGTGCTGTGGGCACTTACACACCCCAGCCAGTGCTCCTGCACTGCCATCACAAATGCTGCCAAAAGTTACCACGAAAACCACTCTAAAAGGAGTGTCTTGAAACACCATGTACAGATGCTGTAGTTGTTTCAGCACCATCATGTTTTTCACTCTTAATTTCTATGTTGTTTCCCAGCTTAGGACTGGCACACACCAACATTCAATAGAGAACAGAAACGTAATGTTTCAACTAGAAATTTTCTCAAAGCTTTTCAATATTCCTCATAAGATTACAAAAAAAAAACATTTAAAAACTTTTATTTCAAGTTCAGACAAAATCAGCCATAATCTTCTAACTTGATATTGAAAAGAGATGTGAAACTGAGGAGACAATGTGACTACCTCCACTTCAGCTCTATGTTGGGATATTCATTACATTTTTTCCTTCTCAGAAAACACCTTGCTATGCATGTAGACAGAAAGTGGTTTTGTACTTGTGTAAGGATGCCTGCAGCTGCTTCAGCATACAGACTCATACCCAGTATATCTCTAATAGCTGCTGAAGGGCTGCTCTGACAAAATCCTCTCCCTCAACGTTAATTTCTGCTGAAAGTATTCCCCATCAGATCATTTTCCTGTGTGCTCTTGAGCTTGGTATAGTTTATGCACAGAAGCTGAGCTATGGCAGCTTTGCCATCTCTGCTTTTAAGAGACAGCAATAGCCTTTTCTCTGGGATTTATCCCAAACAGATACCCCAAAACTTGCCGTGCTTACCGCAACATAAGTAGACAAGGTGATCCAAAACACTGTGCTGAACTCTGTTAGGGAGCTGTAAAGAAATTTATGCCATCCATAGCCTTGCTATTGCTTTTGCTAAAATGGCACTCCAAACGGGCACTGGTTTTAGAATGATCGTTTTTCTTTTAAGCATCAGAAACATCCTCTTGTTATATTTGCCCTATAAGCCACTCTAAAGACAAGGCTGTAGCAGGTTTTTCCAGATTACTTTAAAAGTTTGCAATAATGCATATCTTTGAACTGCCCTTGATTCACTTTTTTTTTTCCCCCGATTATTAGAAGAAAATGGACAAGATGGCACAGAAACACGACCGACTTCTCCATCTTGTTCTTTGGGGGAAAAGCCAGAAGCGAAGAATAGGCACAGAGTAGCAGCTCAAGGAAGAAGCCAGCTCCAACTTTCACCCCGGGAGAGCCGGGGGCAGATGGCACCGAGCCTCCCTCTCCCCAGCCCCTCTCCTTTCGTCCCATTTTTCTGCCACAAACGCGTCACGGTGGCAGCTGTGACCCCCCGCCTCCGGCTGCGAGCCCGGCTAGCCCGGGCGGGGGCCGCGGGGCTCGGGGCCGGAGGGAGGGAGGGAAATCGCTGGGAGGGACGGGGGGTCCCCGAGCCCGCTGGGGCTACGGGGGCAGCCGCCGGAGGATGCTCTGCGGGGCCGCGGCCGCCTCCGTGCGGGATGCCCGCCGCGGGTCCCGCCGCAGCGCCCGGGGCTGCGGGGACACGGCCGGAGCCGCGCTGGGCCGGCGGGAACGGCGGGGCGGCCGGGGGAACGGCGGGGCGGCCCGGCCGCCGGAGCCCCGGAGGGGTCCCCGGGGACCCGGCGCCCCGCACGGCCCCGCGGCCACCCCCCGCGTCCCCCGGGATCCCCCCGGTGCCGCACTCACCCACGGAGTCGGGCAGGGCCACGCCGGCCGGGCGCTGCTGAGTCAGGGACTGCCGCATGCTGCCGCCGCTCCCGCCGCAGCCCGCCGGGCCACGGCGGCGGCACAGCCCCGGCACCGGCCCCGGCACCGGCCCCGCCGCGCCTGCGCCTCGCTCCGCTCCGCCCGCGGCCGCCCCGGCTCCCCGCGAGCGAGCGGGCAGTGATCAGCGGCTGCGGCCGGAGCGGCTGCCTGGAGCCGGGGCCGCCCCCGGGAGCAGCGCAGAGCCCTTTCCCCAGGGGCTCGGGGAGGGACGGACGGAGCTCCCGCCCCGGCTCCCGGAGGGCAGAGGTCCCGTCCCGCACAGGCTGCTCGGCCACAGCAGCTCCCCACCTCTCTCCCCATCTCTTTGCCTTCAGCAGCTCCCACCCTCCTCCAATCCAGCTCCTCCAGGACATTCTGTCCGCCTCCAAAATCTCCCTGGCACCTCTGTTGCCCCGTTCTCCCCATCCCCCTCCTCCCTGAGGCGCAGGTGACAGTCCCCGGCAGCCACTCCGACACCGCCCCCGGCCCAGCGCTGCATTTCTCGGCACTCCGAGATCCCCGCTCCGGTGGCAATGCCTGTTGCTGCCTGTGCCCTATTCCATGGAGACAGCAATCATCTGCAATCTCCGTGTCCATGGCCAAGGAGCAAAAACAGGCCCTCAACCTCTGTTTTCCACATCCCATCGGCAAAATGGGGATAAAAGCATCTTCCCAGGAGGCTTCGTAATTGCTTGTAAATCACTCTAATGCCCTAGGCTGAAAGAGGTGCTAAGTAAAAATAATGTAATTATTTCAAGAGTATTTCATCAACTTAAAAGAAACGAATACTATCTCTGCTTTAAAACCCCCACACTTTCACTGGATAAGATCCTAATGACCAGCTTCTCCCAGGAGAGAAGGGAAAGTGAACACTGACAGCCATGCAAGAGCCTGGCTGCAACCGATTCCACTTCCCGAGCTTCGGGAAGACAACCCTTGCCCCAGGGCCAGCCTGGCCAGCAGATCCAGCTGTGGGCACAGCTGTGGGCACAGCTGCCGGCGGGCTGGCTGGGGCGGGCACCGGCACCGGTACCGGGCGGCAGAGGAGAGCGCAGCCCCGGCCAGCCCGGGGCAGCTGCCAGAGCTCTCTGTCTCCCGCTGCGCCCATTTATCAGCCCAGCCGGTGAGCGGCTTTCAGCCACGCTCAGGAGCGGAGAGGGAGGAATGGTGCCTTGGCACCGCGCAGCCATGCGGGGGCTGGCGCACAGGTCCCCGTGTCCCCGAGCCTTCGGGCACGGTCCCAGCCCGGGGCAAGGCAGCCTTTCCCCGCCCTTGAACAGGGCCTGGCTCTCTGGCGCAGGAAGGGTCACCGCTCCCATTGGAAAGGGGCCAGGAGAATGAGCAGGTGGATGGTGCCGAGTTCAGGCTGGGACAGAGGTGTAAAACGAGCCCCGCTGTTCCTCGAGAGCTGCGTGGACACGGCCAGGGACGGGCGGCCCCGCACGCTGGAGCTGCTCCAGCAGTGGAGTGCAGCACCCAGCCCGGTTCCCCAGTGCATCATCTCCTGCCTGTGATTCACTGACGGAGGAAAATCTGAGCCTCCCCAGCCCCGGCGTGCAGGGTGGCACGGCAAGGTGTGCCTCTGGATTGTGTCTGACAGGCTGTGGGTAGCTCTTAAACCTGGGGCTGTGAACTCCTGTCTGCTGTCGGGAATAAATATAGACCTGCCCGCCCCTCTCACTACCCCTTCCACCGCAAAAGAGATTTCGCAATTTAACCCCGGCCCCGCTGTGACTGACAAGCACACATTGACCGACGCTTCTCGCCGTCGGAATCCCCAGCGATTTCTTAATGTTTATTCACAGCTACTCGGTCTCCTGGGGGAACAGCCTGGCTTCCCCATGTAGGGCTTTGGCTGGCAGAGATGGGAGCTCAAATATGAGGCAGGATGCGGTGAGGGTGCTCCAAAGGGCACCAGATGCCAGAGGAATCAAGATAGGATCCTGCTGCGTTGAGCTTACCCCCGCTAGGAAAACAAGTTATTTTTTGATCCACTCCTGGACAGCAAGGCTCTGCAGGGTAGGGAGGGAAAGCAGCGTTGCTCCCCAGAGTCTCAGCACAGCTGCTGTTTTAGGGAGTCCGGTAGGGCTGGGGAGGGAGCTCTGTCTGTCCGTGAGCCTCTCAGAGCCAGCACAACACAGCACCCACCCTCACAGTGCTGCTGTGCTAACACTCACATTTTTTTGTGTTTCCCACCCAAGAATGGCCAGCAACACCAGTACCAGTGATGTGGAGGGCCAGCTCAGGAGCCCCAGCCAGAAGGTGGTGAGTATTTTGGGGGCTACTGGCCTCATTTCACAAGGTGAGGTGGGAGCTCTTGCAAGGACCTGCTTTGTGGCTGATGGATTTGTAACTTTGCTTTAGGAAATGCTGATTTGTCTCTTAGGCAGAGCACTTTGTATGGGAGGGGAGGTAAAGGGCCATGCCAGCTCTGGCCACTGGTGCTGGGTGGGGAGGGGGACTGGAAGGGACAGGAACACAGGGCAGGGTGGCCCTCTGCATACCTGGATTTCAGCAGGAGGAATCCAACATTGAGAGCTGACCTGGTCTGAGGAGAGAATGGGGAAAAGCTCCTGGCCTCCCTGAGGACAACCATAACAGCCAGCACAGAATGATTTTGCCAGAGAAGAGCCCCAGATTTGTTTCCCAAACTGTCATAGCAGGCAGTGACTCAAGGCTGTCCAGTGTCCCAACACAGCCTGCTGTGGCTCTGCCCTCTCCCTGCCCCACTGCACTCCTGTCCCAGCTCCTGCCACTCCTGCCCCTTGTCCAGGTGCAGGGGATTGTTCCAAGACCATCTCTGTCCTGGGCTGCAAAGATAAACCACCTGTGCTCATTCCAGACCTGACCTAGCTCCCGAGCTGAGAGACATCTGCCAGGGACCTGGTACTGGGATCATCCCATCCTGCCCAGCTGCCCCACAGAGACACACGGGGTGAGCCTGGGGCTTCCTCAGCCTCCCTGGGCTGCCATGGAGCTCTCGTGGCCTTTCCCAGCCAGCAGAACAGGATCCTTCACCAGGTGAAGGGTCACACGGCATAGAGCCGGGAGAGCTGGAAACTTCTCTCCTTACAAAAGCCTCCTTCAGTTCCCAGGCTGAGGCCCCATGACAGGGGAAGCTGTCCCCATATCCCCCCACAGCCCTGAGCATCGGCAGCAACTCCTTAGTGCGGGCTCTTGCTGCCTCCAGGAGAAGCTGGTGTGAGACTCAAAGGGCTTTCCCCAATGCAGCACTAAGCACCAGGGTGGAGTTCATCTGGGCTGTGTTCCCTGCCCTGGCAGTCTGAGGAAACGTTTCCAAAACCTCTCCTGGTAGCTCTTTTATTTAATGGGGAGAGTGGGATGAAGAACACCTCCTCTTGCCCCTCTTTGCTGGTCACTTGTTCCCTTGTGGGTGTCCTGGCAGGGCACAGCCCCCACAGCTCCTGTCCCACGTCCTTGCTCTGGGGCTGCTGCTCCCCGGCTTCAAACCCCGCTGCTCTCAGCCCTGTGCCCTGCGTTCCCTGCCCCTCAGCCAGGCAGGAGCTGCTCTCAGCCCTGTGCCCTGCGTTCCCTGCCCCTCAGCCAGGCAGGAGCTGCTCTCAGCCCTGTGCCCTGCGTTCCCTGCCCCTCAGCCAGGCAGGAGCTGCTCTCAGCCCTGTGCCCTGCGTTCCCTGCCCCTCAGCCAGGCAGGAGCTGCTCGGGTCGGGCCCCAGCCCGGGCTCTGGGGCTGTGCCAAGCGCTGCCCCGGCCCTGCCGGCAGCCGGGGGCATTTTCTGCCAGCGGCGCTCCCGGGGAGCCCCAGCGGGCTTTACTCAGCGCCCATCAGGGCAGCCAGCGGGGTGGGGAGGGTTTACAACCCCCAGCTCTGCCCAGGCTCCCCAGGGGACACGCTCAGCCTTTGGGGTCAGGATTCTCCCCCATTCTCACTGTGCTGCGCTATTTGTGTGTCTGAGCAGAGTACAATTTCTCCTCCCCAATCCAAAGGAGTTTCCAAGCAAGGCTTTCGCCAAGCTGTCGGCCACATCCCGGCTCTCCCGGGGGGACCCACGGCTTGCAAATATCCCACACCCGCGGGTCCCGGCTCCGGGAGGTGCCCGGTCCCGGTCCCGGAGCGCAGATCCCGGGGCGGTCCCGCTGAGCGGCGGCTCCGTCCGTGCCCGAGCGGCTCCGCAGCCCCGGCAGCGGCCGCGGGTCCGGCCGGGACCCGGCCCGAGCGCGGAGCCCCGCTGGCCGCAGAATGCACTGAAATGCCGGAGGTGCCGAGGCCACCCCCGTGACGGCGTCGCCCTGGCCGTGCCCGCCCTGCCCCGGGCTGAGAGCAAGGTCAGCACGTTCTCCCCCCAGCCTGCCTTTGGAGACGTGCCCGGATCCAAGGGGAATTAGGGACGGTGTCTCAAGCGGCTCTGGCCCGGGCACAGGATTTGTGTTCCCGAGCTCTGGACAAACAAGTTTTCACCCCTTAGGCAAAATGCAAAGTCTTGCAACCTGGGGAGATGCTTTTCCCTGGAACTCGGTGTAATTAAAAGAGTAACAACACTGGGATTTCTTCAAAGACTGAATTCTTGCTCACACGCCAAGGAAAACAAGCTGGTTGATCTCTCTAATACTGCTGCCTGCTATCATCTGTGGCAGCACAGAGCATGTGCACTTGAACTCAGAGATGTTGCAGAAGTGTGGGAACAGTCCCAGCCTTCCCAGACCACAGGTTTTCTCTGGTCATGTTCACACAGGTGGGAAAAGATGAGTTTCTGTAAGTGGCAGCACAAGGAGACAGTGCCCAGTGTGACAGCAGTGACGTACATGTAATGGAAAAATGGATGCTGGGTTCTAAGTGATCTTAAGTTGGAACAGCCAAAACTGCCTCTCTTTAACTCAAGAGTGATGATGGGAAAATGGAAATTTGAAACATTTCCAGATATTAAGTGCTTTTGCATTTATTTTTGGCCAATGAGAAGTTCAGCTTGCCTGTGGGGGTTGTGTTCTGCAACTCTTCCAGGAAAATAAGCATGAGGAGAAGGTCCAGGATCCTGACAGAGAGAAGCGCGAGCCCAAGGCAGACATGGGGAGCAAAACCTGGGCAGACCTGGCTGGGGAGATGAAGATTTTCTTGTGGAACCCGGAGGAGAGAACATGCTTGGGGAGAACAGCCAAGAGCTGGGGTAGGTCCTTGCTCAAGCCCCACTTTTGAGGGCTGTTACCTTTTCTGCTTCACAACAGATTCACTTGCCTGTGAGTGTCCTTGGTAGCCTGGACTGACCACCCCTGCCCATTTCTTTGGTGTTAATGTTTCTAACTAGTGCAATAAATAACCAGTGAGGAGGACAAGCAGAAAACCATGCAGAGGGTACCCTCGGTCTGGAGGTTAATGTTGAGGGAGAGTGGGAAAGCAAAGATTTCAGGCTGCCCAGACTGTGTCCCAGAAAGAAGTGTAGAGCCTGAGCACGCATGGGAGCTGCAGGTCAGTGTGCTGCAGCTGTGCACCCTGCGGCCACCAGCACCCCTGCCCTGCCTGGGCAACCAGGGACCCCTGGGACAGCGGCTTTGGTGTCATCAGGCTGGTGAGGAAGAGTGCCTGGGCTGTGGCAGGTGTTGTGTGGAGGGTGCACACCCTGGGGCAGAGCAGCCCTCCCTGCCTGAACCAGCCTGGCTCAGGGAAGGGAAGGGAAGGGAAGGGAAGGGAAGGGAAGGGAAGGGAAGGGAAGGGAAGGGAAGGGAAGGGAAGGGAAGGGAAGGGAAGGGAAGGGAAGGGAAGGGAAGGGAAGGGAAGGGAAGGGAAGGGAAGGGAAGGGAAGGGAAGGGAAGGGAAGGGAAGGGAAGGGAAGGGAAGGTCAGCACTGTCCCTCCATGGCTTCCAGGGAGTGACAGGGTGCTCACTGCAGGACCCACAGTGCTGTCAGAGCCAGTGCACTGGAATGTGCCAGCTCTGATGGTTCTGAGTGCCCTGTCTGCTTTATCCACATCCATGCGCCCTGCAAAAATTATTGCTGAGTCTGGAGGTGCCCAGGGTGGTTAAGAGCAGCCTGTGGGGTGAGTGCTGCTGCAGGCTTGGTCCAAAACCAAGGTGCCACAAGCACATGGGGTGCCACCCATCTTTGCAGCTCTGTTCTGCCAGCGCCCAGCCCCCTTGGCAGAGGGAAAATCCCAGCCTGATCCAGACTCACCTGCACATCCATCAGTGTAAGGCTGTGAACAACCAGGGGCTGCTGCTCAGTGTTTGCAGCCCTGGGCTGGCACTGGCAATGCACCACAAGCCCCACAGCCCTCCCATGCCCCTGCCAAGAGCTCTGGGTCTTCTGCAAAGCCTGTGTTGGCAGCTGGGAGGACAAAGGAAGCTGCCCACCAGCACCAGAGGAGTCTGAAAACCTCCAAGAATGAATCTGGGACAGACCTTGGCATTCATGTTTGCACTCCTGTGCCCTTTGCTGGCTGCAGAGGCAGACCAGTTTTTCTGCTTCTTTCTGGATGGGAGGGCACAGACCAAAGTGTGGGAGCAGTAGGGTGAGTCCTTGGTGATGTAGGTTTGGTTTTCTGGAGGCTCCTCCAGGTTCTGAGAAGATCCTTGTGAGAGGATTTGCTCAGTGTGGTGTGGGTGTGACCCTGGCAGGCTACTGCTGGCAGTGCTGGCAGCACTGGGGTGGGTGCAGCATCCTCCTGTCACCTGGGGTCACTGTGCTGTGCTATGTGACCCCCCACATGCCCTTGGTGCACACACGTGTGCTCACTTGTCTCTACATGGGGCAGGAGAAGCTGCTACAAAAATAAAAATTTATTTTACAGTGAGAGCATTTGGAGGTGTGTGGAGCTGAACTTTCCCACTCTCAGCTCATGGGTGGGGAGGAGGGAATTTGCCCGGCCTGGGGCTGCTCCCCTGTGCTGGCTCTAAAGGTGTCCCCTGAAATGGGGGCCTCAGGGGACTTGCACTCACCAAATGCAGGGAGACAATTGGCCACAAGGTCATCACTGCAGGCCTCAGCCCCTGGGAAAGGCTGCACCCCCTCTCTGCTGGTGACAACACTCCCTGCTGCACTGCAGGAAACACAACAATGGGAGCCGTGGTGGGAAGATGTCCCAACAAGCACCAGCTCTGCTGCCAGGCTGGGGCAGAGGCACCATCCAGCATCGCTCTGGCAGGGCTGGCCATTGTCCCTCTGTGCCACCAGCACAGTGCTGGCCCATCTGCCCCAGCTCAGCCGCCAGCAGGACACAGCCCCAGCAGTTCCCAGCTCGGTGGCCCTGGCAGAGGCACTGCAGGAGAGCACATCTGTGTTCCCAGGGCTCCCTCCAAGCTGCCGGAACGTTTCTCCTGGGAAATATTTGGGTTAGGGCTTCGCTTTGCTTTCTGAGCTGCTGGGTTTTATTCATAGGCTGTGGCCTCTTGAGACATCCCCAGCCAACAGCCTGGTCCAGAGGAAAAACAAACCCATTCCCTGAATGTCTGGGCCATGAAACAGTCAGTGGTGCTGCAGCCCTGAGCCACGCTGCCTGCTCAGCCCCAGCACCAGGGTCCCTCCCGTGCAGGGGACAGGAATCAGGGCAGGAGCATCACCCCACAGCCCATCAGGAGTTTGGCTGAAGCCACGGGGAACCTTTGCATGTTACCATGCCAGGAGGGGGTGGGAAGGGCAGGAGGGAAAGTTGGGTCTGTATGTTGGAGAGAGCTGAGGCAGGTGGGCACACAGACCTGCTCCTGACGCAGCTCTGGGAAGGGCCATGCAGCAAAAGGGACACAGACCCAAAGAGCAGCTAGCCCAGCACTGTGGCAGTGCTGCAGCCACAGACAGCAGAGTGTGTGTGCAGGGCTGGGCTGCAGGCTCCCACCTCCAGCACGGGCTCAGGGCTGCAGAGGACGCCGTGCTGAGCACGTCTGTGCATCCCTGTGGGACACATCCCAGGGGATGTGCTCTGCTTGCCTTAACAGCAGCATGCCTGTCTGTTTTGCAGGCTTGATCTTACTGTTTTACTTCATCTTCTACACGTGCCTGGCGGGAATGTTTGCCTTCTGCCTGTATGTGATGCTGCTCACGCTGAGCCCCTACACGCCCCGGTACCGGGACCGTGTGTCCCCACCAGGTATGTACCCAGCCAGATGCACCTCTGCCCACCAGTGTCCCACCAACATGGCATGGCCAGCACCTCAGGCAAAGCCCTGCTGGAGCTGTGCCCTCCTACAGTCACCCAGCCCTCCCTAGCACAGAGTGTTCTCACCTCAGGGCACTGGCAGAGCTGCAGGTTCTCTGCACAGGAGCAGACATCTTAAAAAGCCCCATGAGAAGCGTTCACCCTGATGATACTAATTGTTATTCTCATTGCACTGCTTATTTGTTATCATTATTCTCAAGGCAAAAGCTAAGTTTAGGTATTTCATAGGTGATGCTGATACATTTCACCTGCTGGCTCTTTATACCTTATGCCTTCAAAATAAAATACAAATCAAGAGTGGCTTTTATGCATTATTATTTGGGGGAGTTCTGGCAAGAGAATGTTCAGAAAATCCTCTCCCTGTGTCAGACACAGCATTTTCCTTGTGTTTTTGTGTTGGTGGGGAACAGAAGGGCCCCTTGCGCTGCTCCTTGTCTGGAACTGCCCACTGGGAACACGGGGGACCTGCAGCCCTCTGTGCAACCCCAGTCACTAACCCACAACACTACTGAGGCCCTCCATATCTCCCAGGTTTCCTGGGATATTTTTTCTGGGACATGTATGGTGCTCTCCAGGGGTGAAATGAAGGTGAGGATCAGCAGGTTGAGGGGAGAGTTGATCTGTGAGCTGGTGCTGCCTCTCTCATGCCTGTGCCCAGCCCAAGCCCAGATACATGAACCAGCCCTGCAGCACACAGCCCAAGCCCATGAATGCTCCACCTACATCTGCCTTACCAGGGTCTGTCTCCTTCTTCAGGAGTGATGATCAGACCATACTTGAACGGCTTCACCATCGCCTTCAATGTCTCCCAGCCCAGCACGTGGCAGCCCTACGTGGACAGCATGCACCACTTCCTAGCAGGTGAGCTCTCTGTCACCCTGGGAGCCATGGGGAGGGTGTTTTTATCCTTGGATACATGCATGCAGTGCAGGGGTCTCCTCCTGGGCACCTCAGGAGCCACATCTGGAAAGGGAGGCTCATAAGGTCATGGGAGCTTTGCCTTTCCAGGTGTGACTTCCTAATGCCCCTGACATGTGGATGTTCTCTCAGAGTTTGGGTCTGCGCAGGTCTCAGGGGGTTTTAACAAGTCTGTTGTGTCGCTGCCATATTTTCTGAAAAATTTCTTTGCCCAGGATTTTCTCCTGGGAGGCTGAGAAAGTTCAGACAAAAATGAAAACAATAATTATCTGATTTGCTTCTCCTGTGTTTTGCTGATTTGGAATGTGTTTGGACATTGCTTACCAACAGGTGGTTGTTTCATTGGTTTCATGTGAATTGTTTTTACTTAATGGCCAATCATGGCCAGCTGTGTCAGACTCTGAAGAGAGAGTCACGAGTTTTTAATTATTATCCTTTAGCCTTCTGTAAGTATCCTTTATCTATTCTTTAGTATAGTTTAGTATAGTATTCTTTTATATAATATAGTATCTTAAAATAATAAATTAGCCTTCTAAGAACATGGAGTCAGATTCATCATTCCTTCCTTTGTCTGGGAACCCCACAAATACAACACTGTTGGTCTCCACCAGCTTATGATGACAAAGTTCAGGAGGAGAAGAATATCGAGTGCGTCCCAGGCCAGTACTTCATCCAAGGGGGGAGCGACAGTGAGGAGAAGAAGGCCTGCCAGTTCAAGCGCTCGCTGCTGCAGAACTGCTCTGGCATCCAGGACCCAACGTTTGGCTACTCCAGAGGCCAGCCCTGCATCCTGCTGAAGATGAACCGGGTACAGAGAAAGCTGCTTCTTTTCATTCCTTCCTTTGGGGCATCCCAGTGTGATGAACACCACACAGGGACTGAAACGCCTTCACTTCTCAGGCCCAGGGGAAAAGGGAACTAGAATCCCCAAACCTGCAGGCCATATCTGCTAGAAAATATTTTAAAAAGCCGCTATAAAACTTGCTCCATTTGATTTGCTGAGGCCTTAGTGCTTGGAGGGTCTTCTGCCAGGCCCTTCTTCATGAGAACTGAGCTTTAGGAGAACACCCCTGATCCCAGATGCTTTACAATGGGAGTTTTCTTAGAATTTAATTTAATTGAAGTGTAATAGCATGGTGGTTCAGTGCTCACTGCTGGGAAAATAAGCATGGGGAGGATGTGAACTGTATGGGGAAGATGCTGTGTTACTCCAGGGGGCCTGGACCCTCTCTGTGTCCTCTGCTCTGGCCCTGCTGTCAGGCAGCAATCTGGCACTCAGCCATGGGCAGGTTGCACGGTGTGGGGTGGCAGACCCTGCTGCAGGGACACACAGCTCCTGTCCTGAGCAATGTGGCTGGCACCTAGAAAGGTTTAAGCTCTGGAGAAGGGAGGCAGCATGTGCTTGGCACTGCATTTCACACCAGCATGGATGTTTTTTGCTGTTGCAGATCATTGGCTACCGCCCTGGCGCCGGGGTCCCCGTGAGCGTGGAGTGCAAAGTGCAGGTACTGCTCTCCTCTGTGCCCTGCAGCCTGCTGGGGACAAGGACAAACATCTCCTCCTGAGGGACCTCACCTCAGCACAGCTTGTCCTCATATTAGCCCCGAACACCCACAGGACCCAGAGCTGCCCGTGTGGCTGGGCACAACTGCAGGCCAATCTGCTAAGAGTGACAGAGGCACCACTCTCCTGCTTCCCAACCTGCTCCTGCAGCCTCACGGGCACCACCAAGCTCAGCCCTGGGGCAGCCTGTGGGCTGGGTGCCAGCTCCCAGCTGGAGCCTGGAGCTCGGTGGGAACTCCTCATTTCCATCTCCAGCTGCTCTGCAGCATCCTCAGTCCTGGAGGCACCCTGCAAGCCAACAGCAATGGGGTGAAGGAAGGGTTCCCACTGCTCAGGCAGCTGCTGGATCACGCCCTTAGAGAGAAAAGGCACAGCAGGGAATCAGCAGGCAGCAAACTGCAACCCTGCCCATGCCTCCACAGCTCCACTCTCCCCTGGCTGGAAGCAGGGCAGTGACTGCCAGGGGCTAGCAAGGGACATTTGCTCTGAGACAAGCTCTGAGGGGAGCTGTATGTTGTGTCCTGTGTGTTTGTGTGTGTCTCTGTTTTCTTCCTGATCACAGAAAGGCAATGAGAGTCACCTCAGGTCGGTGGATTTCTACCCTGGGAATGGGACATTTGACCTCATGTATTATCCCTACTACGGCAAGTTCACCCACGTGAGTGAGGGGCTGGCATCTCTTTCTGCTTCCTTGGGAATGGGAGGGCAGGAGCTGCTGCACAGGCTCCAGATGTGCTGTCAGGCTATTTTGGGCAGATGTGGGTAGAACAGAGGCCACGGGCTCTGGGATTACGGAGCTCTATTTCTGTCTCTGACAAACTGTATGCGTGTGTAACAGTGTGTGAGTGTGTAACTGTGTGTGTAACTCTGTGTGTGTGAGTGTGTGCAGTTTTTAGGACAGCAGAAAGCATTTTGAGTCCCATGGTCTGGTGCTGTCCTGGGCAATGACCCCAAGAGGCAATGTGCAGTGATCCATCTTGCTAAGGCACAGGCACAGAAAGGCTCAGCATGCTGGAACCATGAACCATTTACAAATTATTTTACTGAACATAAAAGCCCTGCTTGCTATTCTGCTCCCTCAAAAATGACACTTAAATCTCCTTTCTTTCCAGGTCAACTACACATCCCCACTGGTGGCTATGCACTTTACAGATGTGCAAAGGAATTACTTGGTCCCCATCCAGTGCAGTCTGAATGGGAAAGGAATTATCAACGACCTGAACAGCGACCGCTTCCTGGGCCGAATCATCTTCACACTCAGCATTGGGAAGTAGCCCCTGCCAACTCCAGGCACTTAGGATAAGTCAATCAGAGGCTATTTCCTTCTTAAAGCATCAAGCCAGCATTTTTTTCTGCTAGGAAAAACAGGCACATGAAGATTATTGTTAATTTATTTTCATTCATAGTTAGGAAACCAATGAGATACAATGGAGCGTGGATCCATGTTTTTCATCTTCTGATGTAAATCATTATTAGTAAATATTAGAAGTTTTCCTCTGGGGACAGAACCTGCAAAAGATTTCACTTTTGATTGAAAAAAACCTCTGGTATCCAAATGCTATTTTCATAACGTCTTTTATGAGTGATCCCTGTGGAATGCATCTTTCCTGGCTTTAAATTTTATTTTTTTAGAATAGTTTTATATGCATTTCTCAGGCAAAAGCTAAAAAGGAGGTGGCTTATTAGCACTATTCTTGTTAAAATAATAAACAGCAAAAATTCTGGATTATTCCTGCAATAACAGAGTGGAAAAGTGAAAATGGCAGCTCTCAAAATGCTTTCTAGGATCTCCAGCCCCAGAAGCGTCTTGACTGCAGCATTTTACACAGCTTGTTGATCACACCCAAGGTGTTGAGCAAGGGCCACGGAAAATCGTTTGCCCTTGAACCCTTCCAGCTGTTCCTTTCTGAAGCGGGCAGATGAATGCATTTCTCCCTCCCCCCTCCTCACTCCAGTACTCCTCTCTGCCCCAGGACTCCTCACCCAGTCTCTTGGACAGGGATGAGTGAGAGGAGCTCTCCCGCCACACCTCACAGGTTGGCAGCGCCTCCTGATCGGGCACAGAAGTGCCCAAAGCTCTCAGACCTGTTCTTCCCCATTCCAGAGAGGTCCCAGCTGTAATGCTGCAGCAAAATGCAGGGAACTGCTCAGTCCCCTCACAGTTAAGGGGTCAGTGTTGGGGTGAGTGAAGGCGTCAGTCTGTCACCCCCAAAGGCTGATGAAGCACAGAGTGCACTGCCCTGAGCAGCCTGAGCCTCCCTCGATGGCACAGACCAGCTGCACTCTGCTTGCTGGGAGCTACAAACACAGCAGGACAGGACACCTTGGGGCACAGCACTACTGGGAAAGCACATTTACTAAAATTACTGCCTGAGCAGGGGCATTATGGTATGTTTGTCCTACATCCATAGCCAAGGAACGTCATCTGTCATTTCCTGATCTATATCAGTCTCTAAGAAGTGATTTTTTCTATTTAAAATAAAGTGACTACAGTAAAGTTAACTCTATGGTGGCATTCTTGAAATGCTGGTGTTAAGAGATGCAGTTTGTGCTGCCAGTTAGGGACTGAATTTCCAAGCAGCATGTAACAACATCCTGGAATTCTGAGCACTTGATAAACTTCCCCAGGCCATACAGTTCAGTACAATAACACTCACTCTTCACCAAGCATCACAACCATCTGGCAAAAAGGATTTATTAAGAACTATTAAATACCTGAACCAGAGGTAGTTTAGGAACTAATTCTGTTCAGTTGTAATTATCCAGATGGCACTGATAGAACCAGGGCAACATATTCATTCTGCCTCTACAAATTATCTGCAAGGGCATCTTCTGACCAGCAGAAACTGGCTTCTGCCAAGGAGGATGCTGCTGGGGGAGTGGCTCTGCTTCTGTCATAAGAAATAAGTTAAACCCACAAGCATTTCTCTGTCTGCCAATTGCTTTAGCTCTTTTAAAGCATTTATATTTGTGAGGTCTTGAAAGGAAACCAAACTCACAGTGTCTCATGCTATCAAATTACAGCCTTCACACTAGCACCAAGATAAAACTCTATTTAATATCTATCCCCTATCTGTCTGATGGAAGGATTCTGATGGAAGAGGAGGTCCTTTAGCAGATGCTGGACCCATGCTTTGACCAAATCAACACAAAAATCAACTGATTTGGATGTAAATGTGTGAACAGCTTAGAAGCAAAAGCTTCTGTTTTCCCACAAACATCCAGATCCAAGCACATTGACACTCCCTCTGGAAAAGCTCTCAGAAATGGCATTCATGTCTACTTACACTGAAACAAAGCTTAATAAACACGATAATTAACTTTATTTTCCATACACATACTTTGCTGTCAGCATATTTGTACAGTCATTTTAAGATCTGGAAAATTTTACACACCACTCTTCATGCTGCAACAACCTTAAAGTGCTGGATCAATTTTTGACTTCTGTTGAAGCTCAAAATAATACTTTCTATGTATATATAATATATATATATGTATGTGTTTGCATCTAGGAAATGACCATATTTCACTAAGAGAGCCTAGCAAAAGTGATATTAAATACTTCAGTCTGCAATCTCAGCATGAAAACATAGCTGTGATCCATCTGCTGGTGGCAGAGAAGCACCACACTGACAAGTGGGTGTACTCATAAAATGCCACCTGAAATAATTCCATTTAACACTGGCAGGGAAATCAAGTATTGCAAGAGCAAAGGTACAATACAAGAGACCAAGACAACCAAACCTAAAGCACACAGTCCAACTCAGCAGCATTGAATTACATTCCTAAAAGAAAAAAAGAAAAGGACAACTTGTTCCAAGAGCCAAGAGCCCATTTGTACTATGGAATCACTTTTGTCAGAATCAGGTAGAGTGTATCTTTGGTCACTGTGAGGACAAGAATAATTGAATATACAGCTATTTCTCAAACATCAGAACTCACTCTTTGGAAAACTCCCTTCCCTGAATACACAGCTATTGTGAGTTGCTTAAGCATCAGTGCTGACTGTCACCTTTGTGTATGTGAATTACTGAAGGTGCTTCCCCCACAGCATGGATACAGGGTCAATGTACAGGGAGATTAAATATTGAAGCAGCTTTAGTAAACGCTGCAGAGGACAAAATTTGTGTGCCCTCAGGGTTTATTGGCTGCAAAAGGCTTTTGCCAAGATGGACCAAAAATGTTTGAAGAGCAAGAGGCTTCTTTCATTCCATCAACATGGACCCGATGGAACGAAGCAGAACACAACCACAATGACTAAATTCGATTTTGATACAGTTTAGATACGGAACACAGAATTGCAAAGGTATGGAACTAATAAGAAAGAAAGCATCTTCAAACAGGAAAGATGCTCTTATTCCTTTGGAAGTCACTTTCTTCACTAAACATATATTCATTTCTGCTTTATGATCAGCATTCCTCATGCTAGACATTTTGTGCTCTTACACTGAGACAGCAATAATGAGGAGGTTAAAAGCAGATTAATTCTATCAGACCTGAAAGGTTTCGTATCTCCCCTGGCTTTCAGAGAGCACAGCTTTGCAGTGATGCCCTGTTAACCTATGCAAGCTGTCCAAAGGAACTGCAGGGATCTCTGAGCAACCTGTGTTCTCAGTCAGCCTGAGTGCTCTCAAAATACTTTTGGTCCTCACATGGACCAATGCTGTCTAGTTTCTTTTATGTTCAGAATCAAAGCTGAGAGAAACTGCAGCCAGTGAAATTCCAGCCTCCCACCCTCATCTCACAATTGAGCTCAGACCAGAAGGAAAATGCAGTTCAACAAAATAGCACAGGAGACATTTCCTTCAGCAGATTGTTGCCTTTTCTGAGTAGCTGAAGTTCTCCAGACCTGAACCTTATCTTGGCAAATTAAGACACCAGGTAGTGCAACGCTGTTCAACCTACATTAGCAGTCAGCTTCTCCATATGATGTTAAACAAATTAATTCCCTAGAAGAATCAGATGTTCTTCTCATATTATGTCAGGCTATTAGTGAGATCAGGTACTACTTTTACATTCAGAAGGAATAGGAAATTCAGGCTGATTCACAAGAACAGCCATATGCCAAGCTCCCCAACAGAAGTCAGCTGAGAGCTGGGTATTCATTTTCCCACTGCATGTACAGTCCCTTTTGACACAGCATTCACACTTTTAATTATAGTTTTAGCTGTAGCATTAACCAAGACAAGCTGTAGGCATCTAGAAATTTTCTTGTACAAAAAGATTAAACGACAGAAAGTTTTGTAGATGTCTTCTTTACTAAAAATAATCATATTTCCCACAGGGACACACCAACTCTGTTCAATTCTCTGGTCCTCAGAACACTTACTTTCTCCAAAGTCATACAGTAGCTTCTGCAACTCATCTTCAGACTCATGGCATGTTATTCTGTCATGAAGTGACTGTTATTCTGCCATGAAGTGATTTGAACTTTTTTAAATAAAGAAACCTTGAATTAATTTGTTTTTCTTTTTTTTTTTAAGGAGCAGGCCAGGAAGTCTGGGAAAGGGAAAAGAACAGGGAAGGTGGGCAACAGAGATGGAATGAAGAGATTATACAGACTGATAGCCAGTACGACTTTTTCTTCTTCCAATGATGTAAGAGATAAAGACAAGAATGATAAGGAATCCAAGTGCCACGCCCACTGCGATGGGAATAAGAAAGTTCAGGTCAGAATCAGCAAGGCATTCTTCAGCTGCAGAAAGAGGAAAAACAAAAAAAAAAGCAAGGGATAATAAATTAGTAAGGGAAATCAAGCATTAGAAACCAAAGAAAGCAAGGAGCAAACAGGCAGTTCTGAGAAATTACATTGTATTAGATACAATAATACATGTAAAGTAAAATCAGTATGGAGTAAAGAATTGATGGAAAGATTGATTTCTTTAAACACACTTACTCCACACATCCTTAATATTGGGAATATATTTCTGATTTATACATTTAAGTTGTACAATTAATTTCAGCTTCCTCTAGCAAGCACAGGCTAGATTAGAAATGTGAAGACAAACCAGCAGTCTGAGCATGCATTAGCTGATCACACCTCAGAGTTCGCAGCAATAAAGCAACAAGAACCCCACACTGCTGTAGTACTGCCTTGTCCAGGGCTCTTCCCAACCCGTGAGTCACCAGCACTCCTCTGGGTTCTAGACATGAAGGCATAAGGGACAACCCAAGTAACAAAGCAGAAACTTACTGAGACCTGCAAGAGACAGCCAAGATAAATGTACCTCTGGGCACTGCATGGAAAACACTGAAAGGCTCTGTTGGGGTGGGTAACTTTATTTTCCATGCAAAAGGGTTATTAGCTTCAGCTGAGAACTACACAGACCTCATTGAAATCCACATCAGAGGAGAAAATGGAAGAGACATCTGTAACACTACAGTGGTTTTTCACACACAGCTTGTAAAGGTGAGGAGCTCCTTGCTGGTACAAACACCCATTAATGATTAGCAAACCATGCTGGGAACTGGTTTCAAACTCGAGGGCAAGGCTTGGCACCGCAGCTGTTTGCAAGGAGAGCAGAGCTCCACCTGCCTGTGCAGGAGGGGTGGGGTGAGGCAGGAGGCTGTGCCTGAACAGTGCCTCCTTTAGATGTATTTCATAAAGCACACTCCTGGTAAAACTACTTTGTTTGAGTTTTTAATTAGGACACGGCATCACACACAGAGTCAACGCTTCCTCAAAAGCTGGCTGCTGTTTTTCACCGAATCAGCATTAATTATGGGAAATGTATTGTCCTGCTTTAGCTTTTTACAGTCCAGCACACACTTGCCATGGCCCCTCCCTGAAATACCACACAAAGCCTTTGACTAAGAGCAAGGAGAACAACACGTGGAGGCTCAACAGCTGAAAATATGGAACTCAGATTATCTGAGGGCACCTACTCCCAAGCAGAGCAACACTTGGAAGGAAAAGAAAAAAAACAAGAGGAAAGGAACTAGGCACCTTATACAGCTATTTCAAAATATCTGATTGAGAAAATGTTTAAACATCTTAAAGAGAGACATACATTTGATATTTAGCCATCTTGTTCACTAAATACTAACACAGACAATTTTCTAGATGCAGGATAATGGGTCACTAAACACTAACACTAAATATGAATGGATTTGCTAAGGATGAAGGCGCCCAGCAGGCAGTGACAGAAATTCCCTCTCTTCTTCAAAGGAAGGAGATGGCTGCACCACACATCACACTGTGGCACCATTACAGGCAATTCCCAGGGTGAAAAGGGTTAAGGTTTCATACCAGGAACATTCCATCCTTGCTGGCACACATCTATCCAGGTATGGCTACTGTACAGTGGTTAGAAGCTCCAGAGGTGTCTTCAAGTGCAGAATTGGTAATTACAGCCCAACACAGCAGGGCCAGCAGGAACAGCTTTTTCGACTGACGTGTCAGAATGTGTCTCCATTCAAAAAAGTCAGAAATTTTTGGCCTAAAATTTTTTTAGCCCCAGTATAAAAGCTGCCTTCCCTTTTAATTCCAATCATGAGATTCAACCAATAGCCCCAAAGTTTGTGTTTTATTAACATATGCTAAGGAAGAGAGAACATTGTGGTAAATAAAAAAAATTTAAAAACCAGCCAAAGAAAAAAACAAAACAAGGAACAGATGACCAAACAAAATGCCCCTTCCAAAACCCAAATCCCATCATTCACTGGCTAGAAATGGTACTTTTGAGGACTATTAGCATGACATCTTTAACCTAAAATATGAGAAACCTTGACATTAAAATACAATATTTAGCAAACTGTATATAAGGTACTAAACCAACCACACTCTACAATTGATGATACATGTTAATATTCCACATCCACAGGTGTTAAATACATCCACAATTTAAATGCTGTTGCCACAGACCAGAACAAACCCAGCTATGTAACAGAATCTCAGATACAGACTGATTAGAGTTCACCTTACTCATTGAGTTTATTTTCTTTAAAAAAAGACAATACAAGATGTCTGTTTTCAAATCAGTTAAAAAATGTGAACAAGTTTCCTTAAGAAATAGAACAATCTTTATTTTTTAGAGCACAGGTTAAACAGATTGACAGTTCCCTATGGAGCAATACATACAGGAAAACTAGTGGTTTTATAACAACAGGAAGTCAGGTGAAACTGATGTTTTTTGAACCAGTTACCTACACATCAGTCTAGGAGTACTTAAAACTCTGAGCCAATGCACTTACAGGTTTTTGCAATGGTATTTCTCGTGCTGATTTTAGGAAGCCGTTTGCATGAATCTTTTATTTTATCACTTGGAAACTGTGCACAGTTCAAAAATTTGCAAGGTCAGAAGAATAGTGTGATGATTACTCCTTAACAGAGATGCATGTTTAACTGGTGCCACTGAACATCACTGACAAAAAAAAAAGAGCTAAAAAATCTATATGAACTTCTGCATTTGAGGATATATTAATATGGAAGTCATTAGATCCATTTTAAAAAATTAAAATGGTAAGTCTTGAAGCTTGTTTCATGATTAAACTTATAGCAGTTCCCCACTTTCATTAAAATGCATTTCAGTAACTGATGTAAAATTCAAGCTGTAGACTACAAGCTATAGTAAGCATTATCCACCCATACATGCTTCCTTGGCTAGTGTCAAGAGTAAACTGTCTTTACAAAAAAAAAACCAAACCAAACCATTACTGAAAGAAGTGTATTTTATGATTTGTATACAAACATGCCACAGACATCTCTACAACCCTAGAGAACACTAATAAAACACTAGAGAAGCTTTGATGCAGGCTAAACTCATTCTAAATGGGGAGACAATGTTATGTTCATTAAATAACTAGCTTAGGCAGCTCATGTTATGACATATGCAAAAAAGCCACAATTATCTAAAAGTCTAAAAGACTTTTTTTTTTTTTCCATGCAGTAAGAATATGCACAAGGAGCCCAGAGCGAAGATGTGCATCAAGGGTTAGTCTCTACAGAGCTGCAGTTAAAGAACAGTCCAGTTGCACTGCACTTTTTTAACCTACTTATTGTTTTCATACAGCAAGGAAAAATAGGTGTTGTGGGACCATCTCTTGTTTGGCTTTTGCATTCTTAACATTAATAAATGCTACACCGCAAACAACCCAACACAAACATTCAACATTCAGAGTGCCAATGGCGGGCAGTTACAATGTGAACTTTGACTGGCAGAGAACCATTCAAGATGAAGATTTAAAAACAGCTCAAGCTGCAACAACAGATACTGGCTCATTAAATGAAAGCATCTTTAAACAAGGTCATTCGAAGCAACAAGACAGACCAGTTCTGTGCAGAGTATGGTATGAAGTTAAGTGCACTTTAAAGTTCTGGAATATTTAGAAAGGTTATTCCCTTTAAACTGATGCCAGCAAAAAAAAGCTTGCATTAATTTAGCAGAAGTCTGCCTTAGGTGAGTATTTTAGATGATTGCCCAGGTACAATAAAGAATTCAGTGCCTAACAGGTTTTTTTTGAAAGCATCTGGAAACGGCACTGAAGTCTTCCCATATATTCAACATTTGGCAAATTACCCATTTTGTTTGTACAGCCACGGTATAGGAATGATTCCTGAAATTACACCAAGGCAGGAGTAAATTACTGAAAGCCTAACAAAGACAAGTAAGTTACTGCTGCCACTTACAGAGATCACTTAATCACCAGCCTGAAGTTCAATCCTATGGAAAACGAAGTTGCTATTGGGCATTAGACAATCCTTGTCAAACACTGTACAAGTCAACAGAGTGACTAATGCTGCCAGCTTAACCCACAATTACAACAACAACTAAGGAACGCAGAGGAGAGAAGCAAGTACAAATTCTATGCTATTCTGGGAGATGCCCAATGCACATCAGTTCAGAACATGTTATTGTTTCAGGCTAGTATTTTTAAAAAGCAGAAATAAATCCTAAATGCTTTAGGACTTTTGCAAGATAAAATCCTTAGCCTAGCAATTCATCCAGGATCTGACATCTTCAAGACAGCTATGAAACCCACATGGTCTTCTTAGGGCAGGAAAACAAAGTGTAATTCTGCTTCATCTGAGATAAACATTCTCCCTTTATTCTCAACTCCAATTAGCTGTGGCTAGTAATTACTCCTAAGTTTTGGCTCTTTTTTTGGACTTCAGAACTTGCACTTGCTTTGTTTAGAGTGAAATCATAACAGGAATCACACTTAGATTCACAAAGTTTGATATCCAGCATAGCTTTTTCTTCTGCCAATTATGTAAGCAACCACTATAATGGCAATCAAGACAGCAAGTGCAGCACCAACTACAATTGGGATTAGAATGCTGTCATCATCCAGCGAACACTCCTGGGCTGTAGGTGAGAAAAAGGTTGCAATGAGGAATAAATAAAGACAGAACACTTGCCAAGTGTGGTAAAAAAATCTGTTTTCCTTAATAGGAAGGTGTTAAAAAATCAAGTATTATTTAAACTAAGAAAGAAAGAACTGCAGAGGTCTCATCAATACATTTAGCATATTTAAGCATTTTAGTTAATTTAAGCATTGATAACCTATAGCAAATTAAGGGTTTACAAGTTTTCCTGTGCACAAGATCTGCACTAGGGAAGAGAGCAGCCATTTTTCCATATTCACAAACCAGGCTTATCTATTTCATACTTAAAGCAAGTCTGGTTGGTACTTTCACTCATTAAGGATAAAAGGTGACCTAGATTTGGTATCAAGAATCTATCCAGAACAAAGACATGTTACACAGATAAAATAACTGTAATTAGAAGAAAGCTAGCTGCAACTTTAACAATGGAGTGAAATGGGTCCCTAACTCTTTAGAAAGACTAAACTGTTTACCCTACACACATCTGGAATTATCTTACTTCTGTCTAAAACCAGAACTTTTCAATCTATGTGTCTACAGATCAGTCTAGTCCAGTAAGACTGTGCTGCAACTATTAGCATTAAGCACAAGGACCAGTTTGCACTAAATATTAAGAGGTAATTTAAGACATTTCAGTTTTCTCCAGAAAAGATCAAGATATTGCAGCAAACAAACATTTCAGAATCTCTTTTGTTCTGGATACTCAAGACTGCCTCTGAAGGAAGCTCTGACAGTTCACTCTTCCCCAACACTCCTATTCCTCAGACTGACAGGTAAAAATAAACAAAACATCTAACAGTATTCCCAAAGTCCACTTCTGCAAAAGTTCTGTCCAATTTTCTTACATTTCTGAGCTACAAATGCTGCAAGTCAAGATGTTGTTAAGTGACTTCTAACCTATTCTGCACAGCAACCCTTGAGTCCCTATTCAGTGTCTCTAGCTCATTCAAGTTTTGTGAAGAAGAACCACACTCTTAGCATTTTTTAAGTGAGGACAAAGTTTTGCTTGAACTTGAATGCCACTCTCAGAACTTCTCTTCATTCCATGTATATCTAAACATATTTTAAAGAATTGGAACAAGAGCTTCTGAGACAAAGTGCTTGTACCTAATGCTGGTGCTTTTTAGCAAGTGAGAATTTTGCAAGCATCACTAAAAACAAAACCATAACTCTTACCTGTAGCAAACTTATTTGCCTCCACAAGGAATGGCTGAATCCATAGATTAAAAGTATGTACTTGAACATTTTCATTAATCTGAAGGGTCTGTTCTTTTCGGCACATGTAAGAGCTACCAAGGAAAGCATCCCACTTGCTTAAGTTGTTGTTATCTGCACTTGAAATGACTAAAAGAAGGAAAAAAAAGAATTTGCATATTCACTTAAAATGCAAGACAGTAAGAATGAGTAGCTGAATCTAGAGGGGCCAGTGCTTCAACACTGACTAGTCTGAAAAACAAAGTGCAAAGTGGAATTGATCAGCTTAATCAGAAACCAGAAACTGAAGTTATTACCGTAACCTCCCTTTCATATGACATCAGGCTCTCCTTATACCTCCACTTGTCTCAGTCCTGCAGAGTTGCAAGTGCTTTAGCTTTAATGCTCTTTAATTGCTGTAGCTATGACAAGCAATTAAAAAAAAAGAAAAAACATATGTTTGTTGGGAAAAAAGTATACTTTAGCTTCTGAAGGACTGGCCTTTTTCTAGTGAGAGTACAAGTGGTTGGAAGATACAGCAGCATCTTCAAACAGAGAAGACAACAGCTGGTTTAGAAAAAAGCTTCAAAGTTGGTACAATTAGATTTCACACCACAAAAAATTACATTACTGAAAAGACTTATAAAGAAGCCCTCCTAACTTACAGTGACTCCACTAGCAGAAGTTTCAGGAATCATAGAGTGGTCCCAACACTGCTGTCTAAAGTAACTCTTATAGCCATTTCTGCTTATTATTTTTGTGCATATCAACTTCTAGACAGAGTAGGAGCTAACAGTAAGCATGAACAACACTGAAAAAAAGCCAGAATTATTTGGTGCAGACATTGAATTACCCTTGTATTACCCTTGTTTAAGGCAGATACTGTTTCTTACCAGAACCATTCAGACGGTTGAGCAGAGTAACATTCACCTCCCTCAGATAAAATTTCTGTACACTTGCACTCGCATTTTTCTGTTCAAGAAGCAAGAACCAAGTGTCAGTGTGCAATTTTGCATTTGTAACTTTAAGAACACATGCTTTACAAAAACCAACACATTTACCAGTCTTACATTTTCTACCACTTTAACCCAGTTCTCCATTTGTCCTGAGGCACTCAGCTGGCCAGTTCCACTTCCCATACAGGAACAGCCAACCACCAGCAAGGAACAGGAGGATTTTACTGTAAGTGATCACCATGCATGCTGTTAAATAATAAATTTAGTTTAAAATAAAAGAAGTTACTTACAACAGCAAATGTGAAACCAATCAGCGTGCTATTTCCATCATTCAGTTTCAGAGTGGCTGTTGTGTTACCACAGGCACCATCTGCGACAGTTGTCTTTGGATTGATGTTGATCAGGAGAGGCTGAAATACACACAAAGCACATCAAAGACATTCAGCTGCCTTTGGAATACATTGTCTCAGTCAGGAACAGTCTTGGGTTAGAAGAGCATGTCATAAATATGACAGCAAGAAGAGCTGAGCTTGGCTGCTATGGAACCAAGGCTGTTTGAGTTAAATTTACATGCTGGCAGTACTGAAACAAACAAATTCCTCGAGCAGTGTTACTTTGTTCCCTAACACAACAAGCTACCCTCTGAGGGAAAGAGGGAACAACTGCCATAACAGCTAAGAAAGTTCCAGACTTGTAATCATGTTAGAAGTATTCCCAATAAAAAGATCTGTTGAATCCATGTAAGGTTTTTGAAGACCTGTATTATGCAACAAAACCATTCTGATGTCAGAGAGGTGCTACATATAATACTTAGAAGCAGTTCTGGACAGCCAGCACTGTACACGGCAATACTCTACATTCAGATTTCACACCAAATAACTACAGAAACTTTTACTCTTCAAAAGAAAAAAGAAGCACCTTGTCTTGGGAAACATTCAGTTGCAGCCCCACAGTTGCCAGGAAACACGTTTTATTTCCACTTTTAAGAGAATAGTTTCCTGTCTCCGGATTCTCCACAGGCTTGGGAGGAGTTGGTGGAGCAGGAGACGCAGTTGTGGTAGGTGCAGCAGTTACATTGGCAATAGTAGGTGGAACAGTAGGTGCAGAAGTAGGTCTATCAGCAGGACATCTGGTCTCTGAAAAGACATTTTAATCACCATCTCATTACTGAAATTTTATTGAAGTCTCATTACTCAGACAAAGTACAGTTGCCACTTATTCTCAGAAATCCTGTAACACGGTTTTAAATCCACACTCAGTACCACTTGCCTCTGACACATGGAAGCAAAACACACAAAGACAGCTCAGTTGTTTTAAAAGCGTGACACGTATTTGCTGTCAGCCAAGTAAGTGACCCTATTAGGCTACATGCAGCAGGATGCTGTGCTGGTCTCTTTCATGAGCTATGAGATGAGACAACAGGCTCTGGACTACTCAAATGCAACAGCAGAGGCCACCACTGCAAGTGGAAAGCAGTCAGCTAAAACCCCTCAAACCCAAATGATTTACTTAGCAACAGTAGCTCTGAAGTGCTTATTTTTAATACCCCAATTGCTGGAATACACACTTGAGAAGAATTCCCACCTTGGCACACAAACAATCAACAGTACAGCACACTACTAAATCCGTTCTCCTAAGCTATTTTTCCAGGAACAAGGAAAGAAATACTAGAGGATATTTACATGGATATTATTAAATACAACACATCTTAGAATTGGTGGATTTTTTTATTATGGGACTTTGCTCCCTGCACTAAGGTGCAACACAAAAAAGCTCTTTCACAAAATGAAATGCTCACCTTTTTTACTGACTGTGCCATTCTGAACAAAAGCCTGCAAAGTAACATTCCAGAAAATCTGTGTTATATTTTCTGCTTCAAAAACGAAGGAATTGTGACACACGAAGACAGTATTCAGCTGAACTGGACCTGCAGGATCCTTCATAAGAACAGTAACTGGTCCTACAAATAAGCACAAATGTTTTAATGCCTTAAGAACTACAAGAACTTAGAGGTAGTGTTACATTTTATATAATTTCATAAGGCAAAGACTAAGCGATAATTAAGCTTAACAATCTTAAGCTCTCCTGAATGTTCTCCCTGTATATCTTGACCTGTAGTACTCAGTAATGCAGGAGTAAGCAAGCTTACAGAACTAGACAGCCATAAGAAAGGTGAACCCTTTTACTTAAGTTTGTAAGGAGAAAATAATTCTATTATTAGAAGGCATTGGTACACAGACAGCCTAACACTGTATTGCTTAGCAAGGTAGAAGGGCAAGCAGTGCCCACTAAAATTAATCTTCCATGTGCCTGCTGTCTACCTCACTGATCAAAGCTGTTTATCCTTCCCCTTCTCTTCCACTTACAGGAATTACACATCCAGTGAAGCCATTTGGCCTGCACTGTTACCCAGTAGGCAGGTACAAGGAACAGCAGTTGGCAGCACATGGTTCAGAACTCATTACATTCATTACTAACTCCTGGATTCCTCCTTACTTCGAAGGAGCCAAGCCAGGTCAGGTACACGAGGTCTGACACTTCTGGTTGAGACTGCTTTGCAAGTCAGATTCTGAACTGAATGTTACCTTTTCTTTTAGCATCAGGAAATGTAGCTGTGTCATTGGTGTTGTAGGTCAGTGTGATGAAGTCTCCCTGGTAAGTTTCATTGGTTTTTGTGATGTTAATGCTCCAAGAATGACCTTCTCCAAACTGCACTGCCACAAGGGCAGCCTGTGTGTCATTGCCACAGACGCTTCCATTGTGTGTCGCACTGGATGACAAATTCAGGGCTGTGGTTTTCTAGAAGAAAAGGGGAATTTAAAATGCATTCACACGCAGATCTTCCCCATGACAACATTATAAACTCGCTGGAGTTAGCTGAAACCTTGCACAAATGAGATTATTTTAGGTTATTCTGGAAAATTATGATAAAGGGTCCCTAACACCTGCCAGAGAAAGGAGCTGTATCAGATTCAAGTACAAAAGTACAACTCTAACCTGGTTGTAAACCCTGATCATGTTGAGCTGCAATTACATTTACTGCTTGGGTTAAGAACATAACTACACTGATACTGGTTAGACTTGGTGAGTTTTGTGTACATCATTTAAGTAAGAGCAACAGGGTACTTTCAGTCATTTGTATGACTGAGAACTTATTTTTTACTTTATAAGACTATATAGGAATATTCTTCTCAATCAACTTAAAACAAAGTAAGAAATCAAACACCCTAGGTAAAAGAGCTTAAATTTTAATCCAGGTCAAAATCCAGTTCTCAGCAAGAGTTACTCCTAAATACTTACATAATCACCATTGTTTGATTCATATGTTATCAAGAACCTCATCATCCAATTTGCATACAGGCATGTAGCATTAGAAGCATCCTTTATATCTACTTCAACTGCATAGGACTGGAAAAAACCTGTAAGATATGATTATCAGCTATTAAGACATTGCTTTTTCTTAATTTTCTAGAACCACTTAGGAGGACAGCTCATCACAAAGCAGTAAATTATGTCAGGACCATATTCAATATACCAGACAGTGAAAGAATAGCTAGATTTCTAAAAAGCATCACATTTAGGAAGCACACCACAAAGCTGTCAAAGCAGGTAGAAATTGAGAGCATGTTTTACAGTCTGTTTACCTGACAAACTAATAATTGCAAAGCGTTGACTGCCCAACACTGGACGCTTTTAAGATTTGGCTGTACAGGGTGTCGGGCTATCTTGTCTAGACCGTGTCTTTGCCAAGAAAGGCTGGACCAGCTGATCCTTGAGGTCCCTTCCAACCCAGAATTCTGACTCTCTGAAATAAGCACCAGCTTTCTGGTGACACAGCGGGTAAACCAAAGGGCATGAACACAGCACTTGAACAATGCGCTGCTTGTAGACCAGGGCCTATTATCTTTATTATTTGACGTATTGTAGCCGTGATTACGGCTCAAGCTGACCCCCAAGAGATGGGCTCGGCAGTGCCTTCATTGCGCTTCCACCATTCCCAGCTCGAGAGACACGGGCGTTAATTTCCCTCTGCCTTTTAAGAGAACTTTTCCCAGCTGTTGTGCTCCCGACGCGGTGACTCCCGGCACGGACGCTGCCGTGCCCGCGGCCCCACGCCGCGGAGCGCTGACAGAACGGCCGGGCCGGGCCGCGCGGGTGGGCCCGCGGTGCCGGCTGCCGGGCCCCGGCCCTGGGCGGAAGCGCCCCGAGGCTCGCGGCCTCCCCGGCCCCGCCGCTGTCCCCTCCCTGCCGTGGGTGGCGGCGCGGGGGGCGGCAGCGGTGCCTCCGCCCCGGGGCCGCCCCCTGAAGGCGCCGCGGGGCCGAGGCGGCCCCGGGACCCCCCGGGACCCCCGGTGCCCGCGCGCCGCATCACGTGCGTGACGGGGCGGGGAGCGGCGCGAGCCCGCAGGGACACCCGAGACCCACTCCCCTCCCCCGGGCCCCGGCGCTGCCCCGCTCACCAGAGACACCGAGCAGCAGCAGCGGCAGGAGGAGGCGGCCGCAGGAGGAGGCGGCGGAGCGGTGCGGGCCCATGGCGGCGGCGGCGGTGCTGCTGCTGCTGCCGGCGGCGGCGGGGACACCGGGGCACGGCGACCGGCCGGGGCGAGCGGGCGCGACAAAAACCTCGCTAGCGGTCATGTGAGGGGCGGGGCGGGGCCGCCCGCGCGCCGCCAATCGCCGCTCGGCGCCGCCGCTCGATTCCGTGGATCGCGGACGGGCCGCTCGTCGCGCGCCGCCTCGGGCGGGCGGGTCTGGTCTGGTCTGATCCGCTCCGCTCCTGTCCCGGTCCCCGTCCGGCGGCGGCAACGGCAGCGGCGACAGCAGAGGTGGCCTCTGCAGGGGCAGGGTAGAGGCGGCTTGTTCTGGCCCTCGGCAGTGTTTGCGGTGTGCCCTGGCGCTGCTCCAGTCTGGGAAGGGGTACCTTACAAGAGGTGCACAACCAGGGAAGTTGAATACAGAGGCTTTCACTGAGAAAAACAAATAAAGAATAAAGATATTGCCCATGTTTGCAGTAAATTCATAGGGTTAGTGGGCTCTCAGTGCCCCTGTCCTGCCATGGCTGTCGGTGTCCCTGGGCGGCTGTCGCTGCTGTCCATCCACCCTGCCTGAGGGCCCGGCCCCGCTCCCCGGCGCTCGGTGCCTGCGGTGAGCGGGCAGAAACCCCCTCCAGACACAGCCCTGCGGCCGGAGGGATTGGCACCTGCACCCCGAGCTTTAATGCGTTTTCTGCTGGTGCTGAAAGGCAGAAAGTGGGGCAGGAAACGATGGGAGACGGCAGGTGTTTGGTGCGAATGAGGGAGAGAAGAGCGAGGAGAAGCCGGCTGGACAAGAAACTCGGTGGGTTTGGATCTGAAAGGTGGAATAAAGTGTGATGGATGCTGGATTAATGGACGCTATTGATTAGGGGAAAAAAACCCCAAAACCTCATACCCAACAAAAACAAGTCAGAAAGGCTGGCTTGGTAGAGAAAGGGGAAATGAAGAAGGCATTGAGGTTGGGAGACAGCCAGGAGATGGCCCGAGGAGACAGGAGCTCTGCCCAGCAGGGAAGGGCCTAATGGAACGGCATATTCCTGTCTGTGATGCCGTGGAAGAACTGAGGATTTTCAATGATTGGGCTCTAAGAGACATCCCCAGCTATGGGGGAAGAAGATGAAGTCTGAAGAAGACAACAAAACCCATTGACCTGATAATGGGACAGTTGGAGTGTAGATGGGTGATAGGAAAGCAGTTATGCAGTCTGGAGGAAGTGGAAATAATTTGTTATCAAAGGGCAGTTAATTTCTCTCAACTGTGTGCTTGCAATCCTGTGCTTTCCCACAGAGTGTCACAAAACCAAAGCTGGCGTGTCAGGGCCACCACAGAAACCAGGACATTGAACAAATGAGGGTTCCACACACGAGGGCTTTTGTGCTCAGAGGTGTTCACTGCTTCTTTGCATTTCTTTTTGTGCTTAGTAACTACACCTAGAGCCCACTCAGCACGTGTGTTACATACCTGCACGTGCACTTGTCTAAGCATGGTTGCATGTGACTCTCAAATTCATGTAATTTCAAAACAGAATAAATTTATATTTATCCTTTGGGCTTAATTAGCAAACATTTATTTGAAGAAATAAACTTTATATTTAATAACTGACTTGCTGTAGGCTGGAGGGAAATGTCAGTAACAGCAGCACAGATGAAACCATGAATTCTGAAAGCAGCAAGTCTTTCTCAGCTCCACCAAAGAATGGGGCATTTCAGAGGCTAGGGAAAGTCCTGCTCTAGGGATTTTGTATTTCCTCAGGCTTCACTCCTTTAGTACAAAGTTCTTTTTTTAAAAAGTGATCTCACAAGGAGTTAGGAGCAATTAAATTAGGAGGATTCGACTATATAGGACACAGACATTGAATTAAGCTTTAATTAATTGGAAGAGGAGAAAATGATTGGTCTTTTCAGGTAGTTCATGCAGTGGAATGGCATCTTTTGTATCTGCTGGAATATTTACTTCAGGACTTATGAATATACATTGATATGTTCCAACACTCCCTTGTTCTGAGTGAAGAATTCTGAATATTTGGATCTCTTGCTTGCACGGTAGGAAATGGGCTCTGAACCAAGTGGATGTTCTGCAGACATAACGGGAAGGCTGATTAACTTGTTTCCTTTATGCCAATCTTGTGAAGCTTGAAATGACATCTAATGGCAGCAAACACAACAAGCAAATCCTTTTCTGTGTAATAACACAAGAAAAATAGCAAGCAGTGTGGGATTAAAAGAACAGTATAGTTTATTAATTTAGCTGATTCTAGTTTTCTAAGACATTCACCTTCCTTATGTTTATTGCTGGATGTGGAGAAGGAGGACTGTAATGTTTCTGTACAACATTACAGCTTTACTGCATGTTATACTGCCTGACAGTTGTTTTAAGAAGGCATTGACATGTACTGAGAGCAAATATCAAATTATAATTATAATTTCTTTTTAAAGCTTTAGTTCATTGAGGAATATAATTTCATGCCTAATTTCATTTGCATCATATGCTTAATCCTTCGTGAATCCTTTAGCAGTTTCAGCAGTTTAGATACTATTTCTGTAATCAAACTTTCCTTAGCCCTGGGACTTGCCAGAATTGATGGATGTGTGTGGCCAGAAGCAAAGTGTCCACTGTTTAATGAAGCACTGAGTAACTTCATGTTTCTGATTCCTGGTGCAGAAGAGGTTGTGATAAAAAGAAGAAAGAGATAATCCCTAGGACATGCAGTAATCATGGCTTTATTCCAATGTATTTTTATTTATTCTGTTAGATATCTCTAAACAAAAGGGCAACTCCTGTATTTTTTTCAGGGAAAAGATTATGGCAGAACCAATTATTCCTTCCCAGGAGGCAGGGAAAGGATTTGGTTCCATTTCAATGGAAGGGGTGGAAAGAGGAATGTATTAATGCTGGCCAGAGAGGTCCGAGAGTCACTTGGCAGAGGGGGATGAACCACAGGGACCTTCTTGGGGCTGTGCCAACAGCTGAGCGTTATTCACGAGTTCTCCTTCTCACACAGCCCGGTTTGCTGCCTGTGCACTGAGCACTGGGGCTCCGGCAATGAAAACCATGGAGTGTCCAGCACGGGGTGACATCTGCAGGGCCTCAGCTGCGTGTGTGACTCTGCTCGGGGCCAGGGACAGCTCCGAAAAACCCCAAACCCTTCTTACCTAACCCGTGCGCAGGCTCCGAGAGCCGGCGGCGCTGCCGGGCCGGCGCTTTGCGGGGAGGTGGCGCTGGGAAACCAAACCAATAAAGGCTCTGCGGGAAACTGCTGAGTCAAGACCGGGGAAATCACGTGAAAAGCCAAAAAAAGAAACCTCGCTGGGGAGGTGAAGGGATCAGAGAGCAGGTTGCAGCAGAGAGCTGCGAAATTTCGTGTAACACCCCTCGTGTCGCCACGCAGCTGGAAAAACATTCCCGCTGCCGGGAATGGGCTGGGGGCGGCACCGGCGATGGGCACGGGCTGGTACAGAAACCCAGCTCGGTTCGGCGGGGCTGGATGGAGCTCAGGGGGGGAAACAGGGCAGGCGCTGGGCCTTGGCACCGTGCTGGGGCAGCTGTCCCTTCACTGTCCCACTGCTGCCCCTTTGCTGTCACACTGGTCCTTCCCTTCCCTTCCCTTCCCTTCCCTTCCCTTCCCTTCCCTTCCCTTCCCTTCCCTTCCCTTCCCTTCCCTTCCCTTCCCTTCCCTTCCCTTCCCTTCCCTTCCCGGTGCAGGTCCTGGGATGCCCCGAGGTGCTGGAAGCCTTTCCAGCTGCTGCTGGATGTGATGTGTGCTGCAGCTGGGCTAACATGTGGCAGCAGATGAGATTGATGCATTTTGTGAGTCAGACCAAGCTACTTGTAGACGTAGCTCTGTTTAATGTGGGGAAAAAAAAAAGAATTTGTTTGACTGACAATATGTTCTTTGGGCTTGTTCCAGCAAAGTAGAGGTGTGTCAATACTCTGGCTTTTGTGGTTTGATCGACACACAGTGCTAACTTGCTGGAGATACATCTGTCAGCTTCAGAGCAGAATTTATTGTGTGAAAATGGCTCTGCACAGAAGGCACCGCCCACTTCCAGCTCTTATGAAAGATGTGTTGGCTGTAACATTTTCTGAGAGATTTCAGCAGGAAAAGAAGTTACATCTAAAATACAAGGCAGGGAGGGAAACTGGATATTATACAGTCATTTTCATAACTGGGTATTTTAACTCCAGGACTTTGGTGCTACAGGATCCCTTGTGACCTAGAATAACATTACATCCCTTTTAGAGAGAGCATAATGATATTTGTAGCTAGTCTGTAGTTTCCAGCTCTGACAGAGATCAGAAACCAGGTCTGGCACACACCAGGCTAATGCCTGTTCACTGCGTTGTCCTGAAACAGTGCTCTTTGGGGAATGATCTCTCTCCAGTTTGAGGTTGTGTGTTTGCTTTGTGCTTTTAGAGCTGGGATTTGAAGCAGCGACTGCTGCTGTAGGAATAAAAAGAGAGAAACTGAAGGGATACACACACAGTGCCAGTTCTGCAAGTGACAGAATCACAGCCCTGTGGTTGCAGAACTGGTTCTGACCTACTCCCCAGCCACATCCTACAAACCAGCTCTACCTGTGCAGTGACAAGGTTCAGCTCACCTCTGCAGAGGCTGTTTTGTAATTTTTGTTCCTGTCTCATGCTTGAGAGCTGCACCTTCTCCCCAGCATGCACGTGGCAGAACTTGGCCTGTGCAGTGCCCTGCCCAGCCTTCACTGAAAATTAATTAATTAAAGAGCAGCTTTGCCTTGAGCCTAAAACTAGCACCAGCTGAAGGGCTTTGTGGATGTAATTAAGGGCCTGCTTTTGAGACAGGTATCTGGTTTTGGCCATGATAATGAATTTTTTTCAGCTATACCTCAAGCTTCAGAGACTACACAAGGATAAAACAGAACAGGCACTGTGATAATTTCCTAGGAAGTTCGGTCCAGAAGGGGAAAATAAAACTATATATTAAGTGAATGTGTTGCTAATAATTCAGCACTGATATTTCACAATGAATTAAAACTACTATTGCTCCAAATAGTAACAAGCAATCTATTCCTTATCATTTCAGATGCAATTCACTTGCATGCTAGCCCCTTTCTGCAAAGTCATAGTGACTAAGCTTTGCAAAGCAACACAGGAGCCCTTGAGCCCTGCAAAGGCCTGGGCAGTGACCCTCTACACTCCTTAATTGCATAACACATCTAAATGTTGGATCTACTGAAAGCAGTTACTGCAACTTCCTTGTTACTGTAAATATCATTAGATGCAACAGAATCTGTAGATTTATCTTTTTGAAAAGACAGAATTTCATACCAAGTTATGGTTACTCAGGCATTTTAACACAGAAGTACCTGGTGACATCGTGTTTTCCTCCAGCTTTAAAATACAGGTGTTGCAAGCAGACAAACAACTGAGTGTTTTAAGGAGTAAGATAAAGATCTATCAACAGTTACAGAGAAAATTAGGTTATTTGTATTCTCCTGTCTGAATAGTCTCCTTAGGCTGCAAGAGCTGACCAAACTTTTGATCTAACAAATGTAAAAATGCTGGGAGCAGAAGAACTCTTGGAATTCAGCAGATACAAGCAGAAGGGATTTGATAAGGAGACAATTCCAAGAGAAAAAGCTACATGAGAAGGTGGCCAGCCCAGCAACAATGGAACCCAGAAAGAAATCAAGAATCCACTGACCAGAATTTTGTGTTTGACTTGGTTTGGGTGATGAGTGTCAGGGGTATAACTGAGAAGTGTGAATTGGGGTAGGAGTCCCTCTCCAGAGGCACCAGTTTGAGCTGCAACCAAAGAACTAACAGGAGACTAACTGGAAACAGTCACTTGGACTTGGCATTCTTAGTGGGGTCCTGGGGTCAGACACAGTTACTGTGTCTAAATCTCTAGCAATTGATAAAAATTTAGTATTTGCTGGATGTGAACTACTTTTCCTCAGCTTAAGAGGTTATTTGCAGTGCTGCAATGTCCTACTGATTCTAGAAAATTCACTTTCAAAGTTACTTTTTTTGTTTAATTTATATCCTAATGCTAATATTCTATAAGCAGCAGCAGGACAAGCTGTGAGTCGTTTGAAAGGTGACCTTGTACCAGGAAACAATTACTTAACCAGGAGAAAAAGCTGCTCCTTTGTAGATTAACCAACATCCATTGTTTCTTTTCCCAGTTAATTCCATGTATTACAAGATACCCTTTGCACAAAGTTCAATGCCTCTCAACCACTCCAGTGAGTTTTGAGGTGTTGTTTAAATTCCACAGTATGTCCACAGGCCCTGACCTCTTTAAGGGGGAACAAAAAAGGCAAATCCAAAGCGACCATCTTCAATTTGATTTGTCATCAGTTATTCTCAATCAGGAGAAAGTACAGTGGCATATATTGCACTTCACACAGGAAAAGGAATGAAAGAATTTACTGCTCTGGTTTTTCTTCTCAGAGCAGACAGATACTCTGTCAGTCTCCAAACAGTCATCTGTTCCTGTAGGAGTTTTTTTTTTGTGAAGAATGTAGGAAATATTCTCCTTAAGGAGAAAGAGTTGGTGGAAAAACCCTCCCATGCATTTAGATGCCTTGAGACTGTAAGACAGGAAGGAAGAGGCTGAGCAGGGTTGGTGGCAGATGCTTTCCAGACCCATCTAAACCCACCTGCCCCAGGCCTTTGTGTGGTTCCAGCAGTGCAGGGTCAGCCCATGCAGCCTTCCCAGAACAGCTCACAGGATCAGCTCCTGCTCTGCTGCAGCTATCCCAGTTTCCAGAATTCAAAAAGGAAATCCAAAACACTGCATCTCCCCCCTCCTGAGCTGGGAAGGGCCAGGCGGGACACAGCCCTTCTGCTCAGATTTAACCCAGCTCTCAGGGTGAAGACGAAAAATCAAGAAATGGCCAGTTGGCCATTCTTAATAAGAGAAGCAAATTCTGTATACAGCTCTGTCTTTCACACTTCAATAATCATTCCAGAATCATTAAAATAATGATAAAGTGGGAGACAAGGAATATTCACACAGCTGGAGAGGTGCCTCCTTCAGGAGCAACAAGGCACCACCTCTGGTATTTTTGTGTATTTCTGCCACTTGTACACATTCTAATCCCAGTTCAGGGTCCATGAGGATGCTTATTTCCTTCTCCTCCAAGAACCATAGAAGACTTAGCAAAAACCCCCCAAAAAATAAAAATTCAGGAATGGAAGCCACTTAGAAAACTCAAGGGATTTTAATGACTGAATGAATAAAGAACTACTTATTATATTTAAGTAGCAAACAAGTATTTTGCTATCAAAGCACAAGCTAAAGAATTTAAAGAAGCCATAAACATTAGTAAGCCCAACATACAGAACTTGGAGTAAGAAGGCATTTTACACACAAGAGTTTATCAACACAAAACTGTTTAATATTTATTAAATGACACAAAATACCTAGATAACAGACTCACTCTCTGAAAGGACATGTATTTACATTATTTACCAACTTAAGAAAGACTCTCTGTACCCATATCAGACTTATGAAACATAAAAAAGGTTTTGCTGCTTTTTGCATCGAAGGATGCAATGGTGATACATGCCCTGTTTGCAAGTCTGCATAAACTATAAGTTTTTGATGCTGTGAAAAAGCACATTTTCATATTCTGGTAGCTGAGGGAAGAGGCTTCTGAAAAGTAACAGGGTTAGTTTTTCCCCCCCACTCCAGACACACTCTCAAGACTGTTATACAAAAAGTATATTACATTTTTGAATGCTGCTGTACTCTTACAATTTTAGTGTAACATTTCAAAGAAAATGTTCTTCCTACTATATGAGAGCACTAAAAAAAGAGTGGTATTTGAACATTTTTTTAGATGCACTTTTTTTTTTTGTTTTAAAAGAAAGCATTAGGGCAAATGATATGTCTAGGAAAAAATGAAAGGCTGACAAAAAAAAAAAAAAAGCTGAGACCAAAATATGAAGAACAGCTAAAGCAACTTAACAATTTGCTAGGGTTTTTTTTTTTAAATTTTTATTAACTATTTACTTTGGCACCTTTGTGTAAACTATAGAACAAAACAACGTTTACAACACATTTGCAATTACAGCATTTAAACAAAATGGTCACTTTTGAAACCAGCCAAGACAAAAAAATAGTCCATTTATGGGTATAAAGATTAAAAAACCTAAAATATATATTTCTAAGAATAAACTGCAATTTCTTATGAACAAGGTGCTATAAACTGCATGCAAGAGTCAAGATTAAAAATGTGTGGCCAAAAAGACAAGCTGTGTTCTAGCCAGATGAGTTGTGGTCCAAGCCCATTTCAGTTTTTTCTTACAGAGATATATATGGCTCAAGAAGCAGGCACATGATCCCAGCAAGAATTTGCGGAGTTGTACGATGACAAATCTTGGCTGCAGCTTTGTCATGAACCAGGAATGAGCCAGACCTTAGCAGAAGAGATGAACAAGTTCTTGGGGAAAATCCATGAGCTACAAGGAGAAGCCTTCTTCCCTCCCCTCGCTCACCCCTCTCCTGGTCTGGCCAGGGTTCTCAAAGTCCATTCTTTGGGTTGCTTTAACTGGATTGAGCTTAGGGTCTGCCTCAGATTGTGAATTCTGATGAGATTTCAGGACATTTTCGGTATAATATTTTCTGCATTAGACAGGATAAAAATGAAATAAACCTACAGTCCTTTGCAGTTTGTTTGAGTGAATGTGACACTTGTGTAATGAGGGAGGGTTTTGCCACAATGGGTGTTCACACATGTAGTGGTGTTAGATTTATATGCTACAACAGACTGAATGGAACCAGCTCAATGCATCAGCTCCTGTCTCCCAAAGAGTTAAGTCTTATGCTTCTTCTCCATTTCTCTTTAAAAGGATTCTTTTATTGGCTGAAGGTACAAAACACATACAAGAAAAGGAACATTGAATGCAAAACACAGAAGTTTGTTTTATGGTGGGAGGCATTCTTTCCTCCCCAGTGGATCTCTGAGCTAACACTTGAAGATTTGCAGGAGGAGTCTCCAAGGTTCTTCCCACATAACTCTACTGTCAGTATTTGTCTCACAGAGGCAGGGGTGGCCCTGGATGTCTACCAGTGGTTATGCTGCAATAGTGTCAAGGGGCAAGGCAGATTTTCTGCAGATCACAAAGAGCTGTATGATGGTTAGTTGAGGGTGACTGCAAATAAGTTAGTAGGGAAAAAACCACCCACATTTGTTTCATCTGTCAGCTGAGGACTGCATACAAAAGAGCCTGAGAGAAAACATGGCTGGAGAATATATGGAATTAAACAGCAGATAAAAAAAAGCACTAAGGATGGGATGTGTCAGATAGAAAACACACACACTCTCACATGCACACCCCTGAATGTGGGATCACAGTGATAGAAGTTAGAGTCAGAGAGAGCTAAGTTACACTGCCACTAAACAAAAGTAACATCTTGCTTTCAAAAGATATCTGGTATTCCCCAGGACTATCAGTGCCTGAAAGAGGATGAGGTTTTTCATTGTGCTCTGCAACACAGCTAATCATAGGTACAAAGCCTGGCTGGGTAAGGAAGAACTGGTATGTGGAGGAGTTCCTTTTCTGCTGACACCTTTTTTTTCCCATATATTCCTGGCACATGCTGCTATAAGCAATAAAAAATGTATTTTGTTGAAACAAAGCTCTACATTCAAGTGACTTACTCTCCCATGTCTTATAAAGATGCAAAGAATGCTCTCTGGTCATCTAAGAAAATATATTTTAGATGCCTTGTAGCAATACTTAACTTACTATATGAGAGGTAGGCTTCTGGGTTCTAGGAGGCCTGCTAGGCTCTAGGGCTGAGTTCTTAAAGCTTTAAGTTAAAGCAATCCAAAGCAGGGCAGTCTTAGAAGAGCTGCCCTGTCTAAACCTTGAGGTTAGTTCAAGTTTAGAATGTTGCAAAGCAAAACAAGTATTAAAATCCACTTGCAATTTTTGTTCTTACAGCTTTACCACAGTAACAGTGTGGCTTTTCATCTGTTAATAGATTATCTTTATTCTAGAGTATTGCTGCCAAGAGGTGAAGGCCTCCTACCCATGACTAGTAAAAACTGTCACTTCTTCCATTATGGCTGTTTTATGCTTAAAATTCCCAAAGGTGAACACCAAGTCTCATAGGCAAGCCATATAAATCTAATCTGAACTTGTTTTGTTGTAGCAGTTATTTAAGAATGGTGTTTGTATATACAGTATATATGCCCACACTGCAGACTTTATACATACTTTTATAATGGCACCATTTTGTCTTAATTGCAACCAAGAATATTTTCCATTAGATCAGCAATAAGCATAGCTTGGCTTATTCCCCATTTCCCCCCCCTCAAGAGAAACAAATCCAAGTGTGGGCATCAACCAAACCAATGGTATGTATAACTGAAATGCATTCTGTACAGTAAATTAAAAGTTTGCATGCAGTTTAAGCATTTTAAAGGCTATTTTCTTATATTAATGAACCTTCTGTTTCCATTTAAAGATGTGAAAGATATCTGTCATATATCAAGGGACTCCTCTTCAGACCCAGAGACAAATGGAATCAGAAAGACCAGGTACTTTCTTTCAGCTTTCTGCACATCTTACTAAATAACATGCAAAGAGTTCAACAGCATTCTTCTTAAAATGTAAATATTACTCTTTAAATGGGCATGTTAACCACTGAAAGAAGTCCACTCTACTATACTTTTTCCGTTACACTGCTTTCATTCAATCATCGGTAGTATAAAAAGTCAATTAACGGGATCAAGAGGCTACTTTATCCACTGGCAACTGTGTAGGACACCAAGTGTGCAGTAAAACAAAGGCCAACATATGTTTATGCAATATAGTTGTACTGATTCGGGTTTTCTTTATCTCTTTCCATGTAGTCCCTGTCAATCAAGGATTCTATTCTCTTCTTAAGGTCAGCAGGCTGTAAAACAAAGCACATGTCAGCATTATTACTTTGCAGTCAATGCTTCTTGGTTCTTTCCTTCCACTTGAGTCAAATATCTATATTGTTTGAGATGGCTGAGGAAACAGAAATCCCACTTAAAAAAAATCCTTTAAAGTATTAGAGCTTCTAAAGTCTGCAATGTATAACTGATAGAAGAGAAAGTTACAAAGTTAGCTATCACCTGCAGCTAAACAGATTTTTACAGGAAGGGAAGATACTTGCTGCTGTTTGAAGTGAACTCTGAATAAGTGCAGTTTGTGCATCATGTACCAAAGTGTTTCTATTTCTGACTTTAAGCCAGTAAAAGTACAAGTTTCATTTCCTCTTGAAGCAAATGAGTTGTGCAATAGTTTGTGTGCCCTGTGATTTTCTGGGGGGAGGAACTTTATAAAAATGCCTCATGATAACAAGTGAGGAAAATTATTCAAATGATCTGCTATAATCTTACACAGCCCAACTGCAGTTTATGCAACACTTACAGACCTGTAGGCACTCAACATGGTAATACAATGGAATGAAATAGCAGGACCTTTTGTTTTACAATTCCATTGATAGAAAGCACCATATATTTGAATTCCAACAATGCATCACTGTTTGTTTGAAAACCCATTTCTATTTGTACACAATAAGCCAGTGATTTTATATTGCAACTGTGGGCTTCTTCAGCTTTGAGACAATCACCAATATTTTATTTTTATTCCTATATATGTGTGTATATATCTTAACCAGTATAATCCATCCAGAAAAACCACTGTACTTCAAAAGCATCAACGAAGTTAAGATTGCAATGCAGAATTGGTTTTGAGATCTGAAGCATTTTCTCCTTTGTCCAAGAATGCTTTGCCAGAACACTGCAAACAGTGGAAGAGCAGTGTACAAGGAGAGCCAGCTGCTCCCTTACTTCTAACAAACTCCAGGGCTGAAATCCTTTGGAAATACATTTTAGTAACAACCGGCACTTTAGAAACTCCTGAAAGTGAGTATTTGCTCTAATACTAAAAAGATGCATACTTTAGACAGAACCACTGTTCAACAGAGGGCAGGCCAGGGAAGATAAAAAGAACTAACAGAGTTTTAGAAGTATTAAAATCAGCACAGCACCTTGACTGGGAATTTCAGCTGGTTGTAGACCTCTGACACGAGCAGGTTGTGACTCAGCGTCTTGCGCATCTTCATGATCCGCACAATGGCGGCGTCGATCTGGTACTGCCGGTCCTGGAACACCCTCTCTGTAGTGCTTGCCTGTTCCTCCACCTGAAGGAGCCATTCAGAAAAGCTTTAATGAGAACACCAGCACTGTCAAAACAATTCTTTCAGTCTCCCAGACAATTCTCAGTGTAAGACAGTGAAATGCCTGCTGTCAAATATCTGACATAAAGCCATTAGAAATACGAAGGCTGATTGTCTATTGAAAAACACTCTTGTACTAAGATTTAAAACCTTTGCTCAGATTTTACATTGGGTGGCTGTCAGAGAAACAAGTCCACAGTGAATTTTCCATGTTCACAAACAGTCAGTAAAGCTCCATGGAATGATAAAGAATAAAAAAAGCATTTCAGAATTGGAACTTCTCTTAACCTTACTTAGAGACATCCAGCATCACTGGTGTCTTGGTACACAGGCACACATTTAAATCACCACTGTTAGGTATGTGCTGTCATCCAAATTACACTGTAACTCTGACAGAGATATCAGCATGTACATGACAACCAGGAGGAAAAAAGCTTGTACAAGGGCAGGCGACAAAGTTCTTAACCCAAGGATCTAAACCCCAGAGATTAAAAAAAATATACCGTTTCTTTCATCTGAATTTGGTTGATTTTTATCCTGAAGAGCTTATGTCTGAAATCATCATTACATGTGAATTTATCACCATCTTCCACATCTTTGCCTTTGGGGCTTTTAGTCAGTACTCTGGCTTTGCCACAAGCCAGAGATTGAAGTGTCCTTCTCAGCTCTCCATCCTCTAAAGCAGAAACAAGTTGTTTAGGTTTTTTTAGTAAGAACACTTGGAAGTACTCAGTTGTTTTCGATACCAACCTATCCCAGTGGCTTGTTTTATCTCCTCTAAACTGAACTCCTCTCCTTCATTAAACATGAGCAGCACCAGTGTCTGGAACAGGGAGACCTGAAGTTCTTTCTTGCCCTGTCACAAGGGAAATAAACAGAATCACCAGGCTGTTTTTTCTGGGGGGTGGAGGGAAAGGAATGAGAGGAACATGAGGAACATGCCACTCTTGCATGTCAATTATTTCACTAACAGGGTGTTATTTTATTCACTTGAGAATATGGAAGAATAGAAGTTACTGGTCACTTGTATTACTATGAAATGCAGCACAAACTTGAGGCCACAAGGCTGGACTATTCTATCCAGTGACAAAACTCAACCAAGATATGCATCAGATGACTTAAAGCACTGGGTGCTTAAAATTACAATTTAGAAGGCTTTTAAGTCAAAATCTAACACAAACATTAGTTTAAGGAACACAGTATATGCAACCATAGAATCTTTGAAACAATCAAGTTTGATAATACTTGTTTTGCCATTAACTTTTTCTGAAAATTGTTGTGGTAAGTATTCCTATTTCATGAGAATCTCGTGTCCATAGAAATGCTGAAGGGGAATAACTGGAAACCCTTTCAAAACAGTTGTGTTCTTGTACAATCCAGAATTTTTCAGTATTTCAGTACTGAAAAGCTTACTGTGAAGATGCTTAATGCTATCAGATGAAGTAAGGCCATTGAAGAAGCAAGGTCCCCTTTTTTTTTCTCCCCACTATAAAAATGAGGGCAGTTTTTAATCTGGAGCTAAAGCCAGTGGATATTTTCCCCAACAGGTTTCTCTTTCCCCACCAATACAGAAATTGGGTGCATGTTCTTAGACATTAACACATCTGTTTCAGAAACTACCAATATCTGGAAAAGACAGTAGGAGGTTAAAAGTAATTGCAGAAACAGTGTTAAGTTCTCCATCACAGCACAAAAAAGCTTCCCCATATATCCCTAAGGTACAACCCAGACTTGCAATCAACAACACAACAGGAGTAACAGAAACAATAGACTCACCTCTTTAAATTCTGCTTTTAGCACACAGTGTCCTAGTGTTGACTGCCACTGAAGTTTCCTACCACTGTGTTTTCCTAAATAAAAGGTCTTGAAAATCTCCTGCAGTTTTACCATCTAAAGAAAGAAAAATCCCAAAACACTGAAACACAATTTCTACTTTAAAAGCATCCTTCCCTCCTCCACAATCAATTAAGCCTTAAAGCAAGGCTTAGAATGATAAAGGGAATTGCAAGAAAACAAATTTCATTTTAAGAAGATAGCTCTGCATTTCCTTCTCTATGCATATTGAAAACCAAGTGTCAGTGGACCTCAAGTTGCATTTCTGACAGGCCAATAGTTGTATAACCCATGAAGTTCATTACCTCTGGGGGCAGGTGGACCTCCATAGGCACATAGGTTGGCCAGTAACCCATAGTCAGAATATTCACTGTTAGTTCAATGTTGCCAGGGACATTCTGATTTTGCATATACTGCAAAGAGAAACAAAATAAATTGAAATAGAGCTATGTTAATTATACATATTTCAGGCAGAACTGAAATTTAGAACAGGCATTGCAGAAGCAGAGAAGACCAGTGATCACATGAAGTGTCTGCTGTATAAACTGCAAGTTACATATAAGAAAATGAAGGTAAGAACAAGCATTTTCTGAGGTTCAAAAGACACTTCCATACAGGAAGAAAACAGCAAATGCAGTGTTTTAGCAGGCTGAGGTGAAGATCTAATTAAGTGTGAATAGAGGAAAGAATGTTAAAAATTGTTTGTAATCAAAACATTACAAAATCACCAGAACTAAATGTGCAAAAACTTCCAAGCCAGGCACCAGAATACAGTGGTGTTAAAAATGTCTCAGAGCTGGTGTTAAAATGTTTTGTAAGTTTACAATTCTCTTATTGCTGTGGGTTGTTTGTTTGAAGAAGCTTGTCTCAGTTTTTTTGCTCAGGAAAAACCTTTAATAAAATCAGTAATATTTTCAAAAGCACAGACAGGACAGACAGGACTTTCCCTCAGTACCTGTTTGAATTGTATCATTATGTCTTTTGAAAGCTCCATATCTTTAAACATTCCTTCAAGTTTGCTGGTGAAAGCAGCTCCACATTCTATAAAAGAAAACATAAATATTAGAAATTAATCTGTTTATTTTCAGCATCTCAGAGTAGTTATTTTAAGTGCAAGAATGTACTTCTAAGCAAGATGACCTTTTTCACCAGAGTTTCTTACATAAAAACCTGGATTCTAATTAAGGAACAGAATAAGGTTACAAACAACAAAAAAGATGTTTTGATGTGGTTGCTATTTTGCAACCCAGTTGTTATTCCACATTTCTTCTCCATGGACCTGACTGTTCATTCTTTGACTATGGTGGCCACTGGTCACTCAGATGAAATTCTAATCCCAACCAGCTGCCTTTCAAACTGTGTCCTGATGGCAGAATTAGATCAAGCTCTAAAAATCTCACCCTTACCACCTTAAGCTCCATCCAATGAAACAATGAAGACAAGACTAGAGAACAACTAGCTGGCAGTGAATAACAACTGGAAGTCATCTTTTCTCTGAGCACATCACTGATTTACTCAGCAGGGAACCTCAACCCTATCCCACAGGCCAAGACACACTGTGCACTTTTAAGTTCCTGAGTTTTGGCTTTTCCTGTTAAAATTACAAAACTAAAATCAAATGAATCTCCTCAAAACCCACCAGTCATTCAGGACCTGCACAGAGACTTTTGCCCTCATGGAAAAGGGAAATACCAACAGTGCTTCTGTGAAGGCCTGTTAAAACAACTACTTTCAAAAGAAAGCTGATGGATAGAAATGATAGATATTTACCATGTTTGAGTTTGGAAAGCATAGATTTTTCAGCATCTACTGATGCACTCTTCCCAACTAACAGTCTCTTTGCTAGATCTTTTTTATAAAAGGCCTCAAAGACATCTTTTCCTGTAAGAGATGAGATTTGAAAGTGAACACAAAGCACTGCTGGTTTTAAAGATACATTACCTACAAAAGACCCGATTCAAAGCTCAGAAAAACAAAAAGGACCTTCATATGAAGATTTCCACAGGTTCTGTTATTTGCAATTTGACAGGCAAAGTAATTAAACAGCACTACACCAACAAAACACATCCACAGAGAACAAACACCTGAAAATGTAACCAGACTGCAAAAATAATTTCAAAGTACCTTTATGTTACTGGGTAAACAACTGTATCCCCACCAAAAAACCCCCAATACTTACCATATATGAATCTAAATATGATCATAATTTTATCCAGCATTTTTTCAAGTTCTTCATCAGTAGCTTCTTTGTTGCCTGCACGAAGCTTTGAATCTACATATTTAGCTAAAAGAGTGTTGAAGAATAGAGTTTAGCACATGCTTAAAATCACAGTGAAACAAAACCTCTAAATCTAATATGAAAACTTGAAAATGGAAAGGATCCTGAAATCACTTTCTATCTGCCTCATAACAGCTACCTTAATACATTTTCATAGAGGTTACAAAGTTATACAAACATTACAGCCTAGTATCTTTTTTCAGATAAGCAATGACTGCATCTTAACTAAAAACATTATGCCTATGAAAAAACTCTTGGTTTATGTTGTGGTCTCAAAGTAAAGTCACTGCTGTTGCAGATTGACATGGCTGTAATAGAAGCAAAAAGATCAGATGAAAAGATGTAAATCAGTTATTTAAATGTGTTGACTATATTGCTGAATTTCTCTAGCATATCATTATTTCGTTTTAATTTCCAGTTTCAATCAAACTAGATTGTTTGTTTTAATTTCAAATGGGCTGGTAAGCACATTACAGTTAGGGAATTAACACAAAAAAGGAGGGCAGAAAGTATCACTCCACAAGCCTAACAGCACAACCAATTGCAAAGCAGGTTTTTATTTATTTATTATTCACTGTGTGGGGAAATGACTCCAAAGTGCAGAGTACCAGGCATGTAATGCACAGATCCGTAAGAAACATTCTTTGCAAACCAGAGACTATCCTCACACCATAAGAGGTTCAGTGCATCTTCAGCTCTCTTCCCTTCATGTATTAAACCCCTGACAGCTCTGTGCACACATGCTGGTGGCACAGTTATGTAAGCTTCTGAAAATTTCTAATTATTAGCAGTATTCTCATGTCTGGACACCAGCCAATTGCTGGAATGCCCAAATTCTGATGTTCTGCACTTTTTTATAGCCTAGCCAGTTAAGTGATGATGAGCTTGCTTTTAATGTTTGATGCTACCCTCCCAAACAATTCCCTTGCATCAGGTGGCACAGCAGATCCCAGGCTGATGTGCACTGTGCATGTATTAACACACAATTCCAGCATATCCCATCTGTAAGTGCATCAGCAACTCAGCACCCAAATTCTCACAGGAAAGAAATTGAAGAAAAATACCTATGAGTTCAGCTGGCTTATTTGGTCTTTTGTTAATGAATGTTTCAAAGGCTTCTTTCATGGCATTTACAAACTTCTCATTCTTGAGAAAGCAAACATCAATAATATGGTCAACTTTGTCTTTAAAATCCAGAAGTTCTTGGACCATGGTTTTGTCTTTTTCAGGATTAATTACTATGGTGCTACCAAATGCCTGCAAAATAAAACATATCTTTCAATTAGCCCGAATAATTAATTTAAATTACAAGAGTTCTAAAATCTTAAGTTACCTTTGTAATGTGTTGTTTCTGGTACTCATATTAGTTCCAGTAACAACAAAAGTATTACTTTATTATGTATTACTGTATTATGAAGTATTTAGTATATAATCATCCCTAGGCCTTGCATATTGATTCAAAACCAACTGATGAAAAAGTGAATGGATTCAGAACTTCTGTCTAAAGAAATGAAGTTTTGCATGACAAAATTTGCACATCCTTTTAAACCATCTATATCCTCAGGTTTTACACAGGTAATGCTCCCACTAAACTGAATTGTATTTTATAGTATTCTTCCTTCACAACAACCAAATTTTCGGTGACATTTTCACTGAGAAATAAAATGAATCATCCTAACTGATATTCAAGTGCTTTTTGAACCTCAGCTGGTTGGTAACTTGCACAACCACTCATTCTCATAGGAAATTTTATTAGGAAGAAGACAAACATTCTGCCATTACCCAAATAACTACTGAAGAAATATGGCTGTCGCACAAACTAACTAAAAGTAAGATTATAAAATCCAAATGTATTTGGAGTTCAATCATTCAACTGAATATTCACCGTTTTCTTCAATAGAGCTAGAACAGTTACTGTTCCCTTCTTGGGATGTTTCAAAAGCTGTCTATTAAATACATGCTTATAAGCAAATATCTTCAGTTTTTAGAAAAATGCAATAGTTTACAGAGATGACTCAAGTATGTGTGTATACACCCCAGTGATACAACAGTGGTATCTGTTCCAGAGCTCTAGAACAGTACCTTTATGTATTCAATCCAGTGCTGCAAAAGAACCTGTACTCCACCTCTCACACGACTGAATAACTGGTACAGAAGAGACAGGTCTTGAATTCTGTTTTCATCAAGAAGGTGATTTAGACCTGCAAATGGGAGAATTTCAATAGAAATTAAAACCAGACTAACCCAAAGAAAGCACAGCTCATTACTACAGTGAGGCCTCTTCAAAACTAGTATTTTTTATCAAACCATTAGTGGGGCTTTTTGGGTTTTAATTTTATTTTAAAGTGCCTAATTTAACAGTGAAACACAATATCTGGCTGAAACCTTAAGAATCTTATTATTGCACTTAGGATACATGTACTTTATATAACAACCTTATCACTACATCTTTGCTTACTGCTTTACTATTCCCTAAAGATTTGAAAAGTTTACACTGTACTGATCAGCAGGAAAAATTCCTTGGCAAGACAGCTCTGGGTTTCAACTCTAGCTGTAAAATAAATCTTACAGATGCTTGAAGGCAATCAGCTTCAAAAAAATATCTTCACCATTCACTTTAACTTTCTAGAGGAGGTCTGATGCTCTACAGCAAGGTTCTAAAAAAGTACATGGGTAAACATTGATACTCCACTCAACGAACAGTTTGTTACACATGTGCAGGAAGATGCTCACATACCTGTTTCATTCAGAATCTGGCTACTACAGACCTGATTGTTTATTATTCAACTCTTGCTGCATCTGTTTCTATTTCCAGATTACCTATGAGATCACCAGAAGGTCACTTGACTCCACAGAGACTACTGCAGAACTGAGGCAATCTATTTCATAGCTCAAATTATACTACATTTTTAAAACAAGCTGCTTTCTGTCAGCAGCAAGTACTCAATATCTCCCTTTTCTGTTACAGCCATAATTCAAAGTGTGCTCCTTTCTTTACCTCCAAGTCTTCAAAATGCCACTTAACACATTGAGCTTGAGTCTCCTGTTCTAATTTTCCTTTTGCTTTGCTGTGTTATCAGAAGACAGCACAGTGTCCCCTTATCTGCAACCAGAATGGCCAGTGCTATTTTGGGCACTGAGTAGCAAAGGGAATTAAGGAATGGTGCAGCTTGTCCTCCCCCAGCACCCATGGCTTTCTTTCAGCACAGGAACTGAAAGCCCCAAAGCAGTAATTAGAAACATTTCCATAAAGAAGAAAGATTACCTTTCTGAAGAATGGCTGTTAAATGTTCACCTAGAAGTTGTTTTTCTACAGTAGCAATTAGTGGCTTCCTACAGAAGAAATGTTTAGAATTAATTTTCCTTTTTCCATTACTGACAGTTTTAAATCCTTCTTTTGAGATCATGTTAATTATATTATCATTGGGAGTCCTCTAATTATCTGTGGCCAAAGACCTAAAATGATTATACACATATTTATCCTTTTTCTCCCTAGTAAACAATATGTTGTTTCTGTTTGCTGACTGATGATTTTCATTCACACAATAAGCCTGTTGTACATGACCTGTAGGCAGCTGGACAATGATTCCATCAGTGAAGAAGTTGGGGAGAATTCATCAAATAATCTGCCTAATCCTGTGTTGTGGGAGGACATTCATGTCTTGGGAGACAAACCAAGGACAGACCTCAAGTCAAGAGATATTAAAAAAAACCCAGGGAATTGGCCACTAATACTGGCATGGAAGAAGAAAGCCACTGAACAAGCTAAATGCTTTTAACAGCTGAAAGAAGAAGGAAATCAAAATGTATGACAGCAGCAATAAAACACCTCTCTCTCAGAGGTTTTGATATCAGTGACCTACATTTTCTCTCAGACACAACAGCTGTAGCTTTAGGTTAGAAGGCCTCCACCTGACTGTGTTGGAGGAAATCCTGCCTCTAAGTAGAAAAGACTGGAGAATGACATTATTTAAAAATTTCCCAGACTCCACATGCAAATATTTTTTGGAAATATTCAGAGGCTTTAGCTTAAGAATATTCTATGCCAAGTCTTATCATTTTCAGGTAGGACAACAGTTGACTAATTACATTTCAGCAGGAAAGAGACATCTGGGCTGGGAGAGGCAGCCTATTCTTCTTCAAGCAAATACTTAACAACATTTATGCCAAAATAACAGTGACTTAGAAGAAGAAAAGGCTATTAGCTGTGTGAGCCAAGACAGTGCTTCATTGTAAACATGGAACTGTGGGAAGTGAAAAGCATTTGATGGTCAGTCAATAACAGAAATAAATTGCAGCTACTTAAATGGCCCTCACCAGAAGAGGAGCCAAACAGCTCATACAACCAGGCAAGGGGAGATTGCACTTACTGTGTGCTCTGATCTAAGTAAGTGATTATTCTGTCTGCTTCTTCTTCCAAGCGCTTGTTGACATGGTGAAGATATTCTGGAACCTGAAAATGCCAGAGTAGTTTTGTATGTTAAAGAAAACAAACAACAAGAAGGGAAAAAGAGAGACAGTACTGGTCTGACAGATGTAGCAGCTCCAGTTTTAATCAAAAATCATTGGCACTGTGACTGAAGGCAAGTGCAGGTGCATTTCCTTTTTCAGACTACTATAAAACAAAGTCCTATTACTGCCTTGCACACTAAGGCAGCAGAGTATTTCTACTCCCTGACTCTGCTTTGACATTAGGCACAACAAACACTGTTAAACATCCCAAATACCTCTCGTTCCTGCATAAGCCTCTGTCCCTCTGCTGCATACAGGCGATTGGTCTCTTCCAAGAATCTGTGTTCGAAAGAGTCCTGATAAATCTGGGGAAACAACATGACACAAACCCAGGGTAAAGCTTACTGAGCACCAAGTAAGAATTTGAGCTATTTACTGGTTTAAAGGTGAAACAGGTGTACTCACCTGCAAGTCAGAAAGCATGCTCAGAAGGCTTCGCAGTAAACTCCTGTCGATGGCCTCACCATTTCTTTCCCTCTCAATCAGCAGCAGAATGCCATCAATAGTTTTGTTCTGAACCTTCTGATCACTGATTATATGAGTTCTGAACAATTCTAGTCCCATATCCCTACAAAGAAAGCAAAGACTCCTCAATAAATTGTTTAAGAATAAATCCCAGATATCTCTTATTAAAACATGATCTAAATCTAATAAAGAGGCCAATACCAGCATTCTTCCAATTCCTCATTCCTCTGCCTCCAAATCACTCAAGATGAACCAATATATGAACACTAGAATAAACCATGACACTGCACCAACACGAAGCTACACATTTTAAACACCAATCCAGATATTTTTTTCCTAAATAACCATGTAACTTGCAACATCTTTATTTTTCAGTTGGTCGGCAGGATGTTGGAACACCAACCTTCATGAGAAAAGAAAAATATCATCCTGGGTTCCAATTCTATCGTTATAGTGCTGGACAATATTCCTTTTTTGTCCATCACTTACTCATCTCTAATTCTCAGGCACAGCTTAGAAGAACTCAGTGATGTGACAGACAAGGATCTCTGCAATGACCATCCCAGTTAAAACTTTCTATGAATTTCGAACTATGGGTATGGTCATTCTTAGGAAAAGTCAGGCCCTCCATCAATCTCTTCCAAAGTAATTCAGGTACCAAAGAACAGTAAGGCATATACTAATTACTAATAATACAAGGAGCAGAAGTTGAAGTCCAAAAAAGCATATTCTTGCTTTTATTTTAAGTAACTCTTTCCAACTTGAAATACTGTGCCCGCTAAGGCAGATACTGGGCACCCCAAACCCTTGCACTTCAGTTGTGGACCAGACCCCTTCCTTTAACTGTGCAAACCGGAGGCTGATATCTACTTCACTGCAGATACAATCTACTTCACAGTTATTCTAGAACAATCCTATAACTTATAGCAAATAAATTAAAAGTCTTCCTTTGCAACAAGCACTCGTGCATTCATCATGTAACTTAAAGGTCACTATGAGGTTTATATTAAAAAAATCCATCTGAAAATCAGCAAGATATAAGCAATAGTTGAAACACACCCCCAAATAATTTTATTTCTGCCCTCCCAAATAATTTAATTCTTTGTGCCCTTACCAAATAGATGGCAGCATTGAATTCTGAAGGACATAAGTTCGATCCAAGAACAGAAAGATACTTCTAATCATAATCTGTCATGAGAAGGAATAAAACAGCCACAATCATTTTACTCTTGAAACTGAAGAGCAACACCAATTATGCTCAACAACAACAAGAAATCCCACCAATTGGTTTCAGGCAGTTCTTTCTTGGACACTGCTGAATTATTTAACATCTGCCAATCTCTGCAAGGTGAACAATGTGACACTTTGCATATTTCTATACAACAGAACAGCTCCTTTAAAAATAGGTGTAAAGGAGAAAGGTTTGCATAAAACTGACAATGAGAAGTTAGGGGTGTCTGTGTGTCCAAGATCAGACCCATATGCCAAGAAACACACTACTGGAAGTTATTTTCAAGGCTTGATTTCTAACCAACTAGATACAGCTGTATATCACAAAAAAACCTTACATAAATTTAAGACATTTCAGAAGTTTGAAAAAAAAAATCAAAGTTAAGCAAAACAGGCTGACAAAGCAACTGGTTTTCCTTAAAAAGATAAACTTACCATTTGTCTGCAGTGATCTTGCCAGCATTTGTCTATTTTCTTTAGAAAAAGGACACTATCCAATGAATCCATGAAGAAATCATTAAGAAAATCATGATTAATAGATGGTGTAAACAATGAAATGAATCAACTTTATTATTTTTTAAAGACACTTAGCAGGGAGCACAACAAACTCACCTAGTCTCAGAAAGAACTACCAGGTAATTCCTTGCAACACATTTATTTTTATTTTTTAATGAGAGTCTTTGTGTTAATAATGAGAAATCAAAATTATCTGAACAAATTTTTAAAAAATTATCTAAATAATTTTGAATATTTTGTTTAATCTCCATCCCTGGGGAATGGAACAAACATACATATCCCGATACCTCAAAAACCAACAATATCCAATATGTGTAAGAGCTTACCACTACACTGTAATTTCAGCTCATGTTAAGAGTTAACCTTAAGAAATAAATTCTGTCCTTCAAATAAATCTTTTATTGAGCTCTGACATGCTGCCAGACCCCAATTACTTTTCCAAAAAAACCAAACAGCTACTTGTTGGATGACTTTTCACTTTATCTAAGCTTGGCAAGTTCAATATAAAAAAGCCTGACATGATACAGCCAATGAAGGCTTTTTAAACCTTGCTGCAAATCTAACACAAATTTCTGTAAGATGTCAAAGTGTTTCAGAAATACCAGTGAAACTTTCTCAGAAACTTTTCAATGGTTACAGGCATGAAGGAACAAGTAATGTTTCCCTAGGTCCCACAAAGAAATAAAAGCAAAACCAATTACACAAAGCCTAGGAATTCAGATTATCATGGCCTAATGTCAAAGAAATCCATCACTATATACTTGCAGGTAAAACAATTTTGGCTTGTCAACAGCTAAGAAAAGGATATTCTCTGAACTGGTGAATTTGTGCTTTAATGTGGTCTTCACAGATCTGCCTCAATTGTTTGTACAAATTTGCAGAGATCTTGTAGGAGCAGAGATTTTCAACAGCCTGAAGTAAAGAGAAAGAGAAACAAATCTTGCTATATTCTTACATGTGGTTTTACAAGAAAGGAGGACATCCCTTCCCAGAAAAGAATTCTGCTTCTCCCAGCTTTTAACCCAATTAACTGCTGCATGCGAACACCAGAGACAGAATGGCACTGCAATGGAACAGGAGATGAAGGCAGGCTGTGCCCTGAACAGCTCACAGACCATCAATTTAGCTGGAGTGTCAGTCTCACATGGAACTGCAGGACTGGCATCTCTAAAAACAAGGATGGTACTTTAATATCTTCCACTAGCTTGCTGGGCTTCATACCTCAAAGCAGTCACTTAAGGTATAATTTTATCAACTGCTGTGCTCTGCAAGTCACACTGATATTAGTGGAAAAGCACTGCCAGATTAATTTCCTTTTGCAGTCCTTTCCTTGATTAAGCTTCCCTCATCCCCAAAAGCACATATGTATACATATATTAGCTATCTTATCTATCCATCCACCAACTCCCTGCCTGAATAAGTTTAATTATAATCCTGAATATTAGTAGCATGACTACATTTACAGTGACAATCCCAGATTTCTAGATCTCATCAAGTATTAGAAGAATTACCACTGTGCTCACAGTAAGAAGTGAAAAGAAGTTTAATGGGGCCATGTCTTGGAGACTGATCAAGAAAACAATCATTTTTAAGTCCATTAGTGTATCTCAAGACTTCTAAAATCCAAACCCATTGTCCAGAATTCAAAAGCAACTAAAGAACTTTAACTCTTTGCATGCTGGTGAAAGACACAGTAAGGGATTATTCTGTAAAACACCTGTAGAAGCTAGAGGAAAAGCATATTTGATTTTCAACTAATCTATTGTGCTATTATTTACTTATTGGAAAAGATTTCAGTTGCTAGTACGACCAGCTCCTTGGGAAAAAGAAGGACTGGAAGGTAAAGTTTGTTCCCCAGCACCTGCAGGCAACCATGGAGGGATTGCACAGCTCAGAAGTGCACAGAGCAGATTTATGCCATCACCCCAGAATATTTCCCAACAGTCCAAATGGAAGCACAGTGAGCAGTCACCACTAAAAGCACAGCAACAATCCAAATAGCTAAACAAGAGTTCTTGGGTTCAACCCAGGATACCAACAGGAATAATTCTGAGTGCAAGTGCACTACATCTAATACTGGCTCTAGCACACAGAGGAGTTAAAAAACCCCAAACAAACACAAACCAAACCTCCACGAAAACCAAAACCCCACAACAAAACCATCCCACACAATAACCACAAAACTCCCCAAACCTGCGTGAGCTTAGTGTCAGGAATAAACAGGTAGAGCAAGAGAGTGAAAGTGCCAATTAACCAAAACAGGTCTGAATGAAGACTGTAAGGAAAGCCAAAATTATCACCCAACTATACATATCTTAGTATTTGGAAACCACAACAGGTTTGACTCTCAGCCTCAACACTTAAACACCAAACATAGAATAAAGTGATAGGAAAATGTGTCCTATAGCTCACTGCTCAGAGGAGGTTATGAGCACTGCTAAACTCTATTCTGCTATTGGATATAACCAGGATATAACCTGATACTTAATTCAGTAGAACAAGGGGATGGGAAACACTGAGCTTGAAGAGCCTGATTAGAACTTCAGCAAGTGCAATCTTCCAAAGTTTCTTAATTTCTTCCAGTTTGGAGAAGCCAGCTGAGAGCTGGGAAGGTGAATGTTTTGGATGGAGCTTGCCTGTCACCTGCAGAACCAGCACTATTCTGCCTTTCCCAACACTGTTACAACTGCTGCTATCAAACAAGTACTGCTGCTCAAAATCCTTAAAAGAATTAGCTTCTGCACTGTAGATGGACAAATGCATACAATTAACTCTGAGTGAAATAAGCCTGTATTAACACACACCTACTTTTATGGAGTGTTCATATAAAGCTCAGCTTTTACATTTGTCTATCAGAAATTCTAAAGTGTTAAACATGCCTGCTAGGATTGGATGTTTGAACAAAGTACAAAACTTCTGCATCTTTGCTGATGACATACACAGAAATGCTTTAAGAGATGAACTCCCTACTGCAGCATTATGCTTTGCTTAATTACTAGTGCTAGACAATACTTATGGTATATAAAATGTATCAATATCAATACATGTGAAAACTTTAGGGCCTCTACTTCACAAAATTATCCTGTTCTGAATTAGTGGAAAAAATGTTTCTCACCTAATAATGGTGAGAAAATCTGAAGAGCCCTACTTCCTTTGTGTAACATATATAGTTAGATGTGGTTTTCTGGTTTTCTCTTTGGTTTTTTTTTTTGGTTGGTTTTCTTTCCCCTTTTAACTGCAGCATCCACACCTGGGTGTCTGTGGTACGGAAAAAGAACTGAACACAACTCTGATAAGATAAAATCAGAACTCTCCTGAAGTACTTAACTCTGATTGATTTTTTAAAAATAGCTATGTATCAGGTACCAAAGATCTAGATCTCTACTTTCAGGTACTAATATAAGGAAAATTATTCTGTGAAAGAAGCATTCAATTCTGTAGTACTTCAGCTACTCAAGGACAGGAATAATTTTGTTTGCTGAGGAAGAACAAAGCAAGTATGAAGCTTAGGTCCTGCAAAGAAATAAAGCTTCAAAATGTTTGCCCAGCAGAATTTTTCTAGCACAGACAAGAGTTAAACCAAAAGCAAGAAGTTTAACTCCATTAAAAAAATAATTATCCTCTTTTGAGGTGCACAGCAGAACTTTTGCAGACTCTTTTATAATTCCCTTCTATGTTGGATAATGGTGTCTGCCAAGGCATATTTGGGATCAGATCCTTTTACCAAGCAGCTGTTCAGAAATGACATTAGTTTAGTTAGCATCTAAAAACACTAGTGATTCCTATTACTATTTTTAAATCAAGACATTTATTTTTAGATTTATATTAAAAAAAAATCATACTTCATTGCACTCTATTTCACTGAGAAACATCTAAGTACTAACAATGTTGAAACACTGAGATTCAAAACAAAAAAGCTTATTTTTTGTTTTCTGGTCACAAGCAATATTAAATTAAGCTTGTGGTAAGACTGAGCAAAAATTTATGCAACACTGTTAAACAGAAGCAAGTATTTCAATAGAACTCTGTATTTTTTAACAATTTTGGATAGCCTTCAAGCGCTTAATTAACAGTGATTTGCACCATTATTCAGTCTAGAGTAAGTAATTTACAATACCATCCAGTACAACTGGTTGTAATTTGCTATCACTTCCACCAAGTTTTACAAAAATAACAATACTATCTATTATTCTGACAAACTGTTAAAAACCCAGTATTTTTAGTTAATTAATTGAACATTTCAAAAGACTATAGTAATCTTAAGAATGCCGTGGACTGAGGAACAGCAAATAATTCTTCCTTAAATCTGTCCCCAAGCCTTGTACAAACAGGATTTTTCCCTCATATACAAATGCAGCTTTTGTTGAAAAGGGGAGGGCAGGGGAAGAAGAGACACTAAAAAGCAGTGGTGAGAAGGCTATACACACACACAGAGGAACAAATTAAACAACTAACCAGGTAATAAAGGCTTTAGAAGTAGAGTAAAAAGTTCAAGTGCTTCTTAATACCCAGCTAAAGCAGCACCATTGCTACGCTGCTAAAACTGCAAGTGACGTTAGTAGGGAAAAGGTAAGCAGGGGAAATCTCCCCAGCACACTCAGCTGAAAAAGCAGAAGTGGAGCTTATAAAAACCATTAGGAAATGCAGTTCAATCTGATCACTTCCTAAAGTATTTAAAAAAACACAATCAGAGCTGTTGCTGGCAATAAAGTTGGATTCTCAATTGTTAGAATAGAACAAATGCTGCAATGCCGGAAAATTACAATCAAACCAAAATAATACAATTCATGAAGGAAAAATGGTGTTCTATTTACCTACTAGAAGTCAATAGAAGATTTCAGGTGTTAAGTGATTTGTGATACTTGATTGTGAACAGATACTTTCTTCAGAAAAGAAATTGTATTTTACTATAAATCACCTTATTCTTAAACACCAATATTTGAGGAGTTCACCTTTAGCAGATAAACAGCACAACCCCCTAAAAAGAAAAGGGAATACAGCTCCTTGCCTTAGTTAATTCTCATCAACTGCTGCAAGGGAAACTATACCTTGGGTTTTGTTGAGACAAGTAAAAAAAAAACCAAAACATGAGTGTGATGCTAGGTCTTGTGAAATTGTATCTCATGATTGAAAAATGGAGAAACTATTTGGTGACAAGTTTTTCAATGACAAAAGCAGCTATCAAGCAAAATGCCATATTCTTACCACCATATCAAGTGTTTTAAGCAAAAAAATCTGAGAACAAAACAGAAAAGCCTCAACCCATTACTTGTACTTAATGCACTTACCTGATAGAGCTCTTCTAAATTGTACTTAATTGAAGTACTGTTCTGGATAGCTTCTACAGCTTCTTTCAGTTTTTGCCAGGTTTCATCTGTGTAGTTTTCAGGCAATTTGGGTTTATCTTTAAAATAAATGATATAAAGTTTGAGAATGTATTTAAATAAAGCAGAACCTTTCACAGAAATTAAAAGGATGTAGTTTTGAGGGGAAAGAGGTATGGGCTGATGGTCCAGCTTTTAATTTATACTTACATGGAAAGAAAGCATTTGTGTAAAAGCAGTATCTTATTCACATTTGAAAGAGTAACATATTGAAGGAATTCAGCATTGCTCTTCATATACACACCACAGCACTTGTAGCGCAAACAGTACCTGTGGTTTACAAAAATCACAATCCTGTGCCTGAGCAGCTCAAGAAGGGCTAAAAGCAGCAAGAATGATCTATACCTTCCTTAAACTCTCATTACTAGGACAGCAGAGCCAAAATAAAGGAACATAAAAGGCAAAAATCATGCATTAAAAGATACACAGTTGTGTGTATCTCAGTTTTTAATTTACTGCTCTTTAATTCTACTCTGTATTAACAGTTGGAAAGAACTCAAGAAACATTCATGGAAACACTGTAATTATTGTACAGGCTTTATGGTCCCAAGGAAAACCTTCCAATTTTAAAGGAATCCACTTATGTCTCTCTTGGGTTTGGCCAGTGGATATTTTTTAGAGTTAAGCCTCTTTTAATGTTCAAACAGCTCCAGATCTGACCCTCTCAGTTATTTTTTTTTTTGGCTCTTTTCTAGAGATGCCCCTGCTCTGCAGCACCTTCAGCAAGACCACAGCATTTACAACATGCTGAGATATTCCCCAAGTCACATCCTCAGAATATAAGAACTATTCAAAAATTTTCTATTCTTGTAACTACCTAAAGTGACCATTTTTGTTCTAATAAGGACATTCCTAAATGGAGAAGACAGAAGAAGAAAATCTGAGGAGGAAGATGACACATGCACATTCATGCTACCAACAGGTGAAACTGGCCCAGAGTTTATACTCTATTAAAATTGATTTTTACACACTTAAAAGTAAAAAACAATTTTTAAAGCTTTATGATTTCCTTAGAAATTACTAACAGAGAGAAATAATTATTTTGTTCTTCCAAGCATTTCCCTACAATATTGGCAATATCCCAACATTAGCTGCCTGATCTGGATCTAGAGACAAGTGGCCATGGACTTGCCTGTTTTCACTAGCAGCTCCTGACTATGCTGCTCAGCAGGCAACACCAAGGTTATGGATTTTAAGAAGCTATTTAAGTGGTAAAGGATGTTATTGCTATCACACTAAAATAAAGACAAAAATCTTAAGATCACTATTCAGTTTAGTACTTGTGAATAAATAAAAAGCAAGGCTGTCAGAATACCAGGACATCCTTTTTAAGCAAGGTTCAAATACCATTCATAAGCAGTGATGACCACAGCACCATGCAATCCATGACATTTAACAGGTATTTTAAAGGTGAGAAGTTAACTTCCCTTAAAGATAACAGTGCACAAGCAACTGAAGAGCAGCCTATAATGCATCATAGGTTTGTATTTTAAAATAATCAGTCAAATTATATGATGATGCTTTGATGGGCAGAGAACATTTTTGAGAATTGGAACCTTAAAGCAAAGAGTTACAATGTGATCATGAATTCCTGCAAAACATTACAGTGAGTCCTAATCCTTAGCTAATGCAATATGTCTACAGAACATTCCTGTCAATTGTGTACTTAGAAATTAATTTTAATTTCGGTAATATCTTTTACCCATCCACAAACCAAAACGCATGAGGAGAAAGAAACAACCCAAGAAAGCAAGGCAGTGGAGTACTGTGGAAGAGAGCAAGAAGCAGGAAATAAAAAAAGCCCATGACAGCCTCATTTTTATAAGGAAAAAATGGCAGCATTTTAGCTAAGCTTTCTGCCTACCTATTTGTATTTTTATTTACTAGAAAATGAAGCAGCATCACATCAGTAAAGTTTAATTTCTCCACCTTGGTCTCTAGTAACACTACTCAAAAATCTCAAATACATGTTTGGACAGAATTTATAAAATAATGTAACTTGTAAAGTCAGAGTAAGCTACGACAGAGAAAAGATACTACAATTAAAAATTACAGTGAGGACATTACAAGGAAAAATACTCTACAAAAATCTGAACTACCTACTTTAAAGGCAAGCAGGGAAATCAGAAAGGAAATCCACTATAATAGCCCGATAATCACCTTAGTTTCAACATTTAAAACTAAGCACAGGCAGATTATCCTATAAACAGACAACAGGGACAGAGACAAGGCATGCAGATTCAAGGCCAATTTAAAAAAAAACCCCACATTCTATACAAAGACTTATCATAAACTGGGCTAAAATATACACTAAGTTCTGAATCAGGATTACCAGAAAAGAGCTATCAGACGTTAAAAGTTTAAACAAAGGCGATTTACACACTTAGGCAGTAAAACCTTACACTTAACATGCAAATTAAGACCTTCTCAAGAGACAGAGTGAAGGGAGTCTGAAAAATAATTCCAAGCAGCAAAGTGTAGCCCAGGATGTGTACATGACCAGGCAAGCACACATCAGAAATCATGATTCCCCTTTACATAAGTTTTGAAATGTTCACCACAGAAAAGCAATTCCCACAAAACCTGGGGCTATCTGAAAGGAACCGGTTTCCAGGCTGAAAACAAAACACAAAGTCGAGTGTCAGATCCCCACAGGTTGTGACAAATTATGGCCTGTTACCTTTAAAGTTCTTGATCACTAATTTCTTGGCAGAGCCAGGTTTACTGTTGGCGAAACTGGAAACAGTAGAGGAGGCAGCTTTGGTCAGGCCATTTGCATGGTGCCCCACAGCCACTGACGAAATTAAAAGGCTTTTATTTTTAAGCTGTTGCTGGTGCTGCTGCTGAGAAGAGGCAGCAGGAGAGGAGGAGGAAGAAGACTCTTCAGCCATCTTCACATCGAGTCCAATAAAATCCACGGAGTCCTCAAAGCGCAGCTTCTTCTGGAGGTGATGGTTGGAGGAAGCAACCCCTGAGGAGGAGCACGAGGAAGTGGTGATGACAGAGGAAGATGATGAGGAGGTGTTTTTGGAAGGAGAAGAGGTGCAGGAGGAAATGGAATCAAATTCTTCTTTTTCGGAATTACTGTTGCTGCTGTTATTTAACTTTCTCTTCTTGCAGGAGGAGCTGCTGCTAGTGTTACCATCAGTGGCAGGTCTGACCTCCTGGGCTGCAGCTGGGGGGTTGGGGGAAGAGAAACCTGTGGGAAACATGAACACACAGAAGTGAACAGGCTGAGGGGCATCAAATCCTTGTGGTGTGACAAAGAGAGGGGGAGAGTTTGAGAGTCAGTCTCTGTTTGCTGTCTCTGGGGGGGGTCTTTCAACTCCTCCTTCTCATCAGCAGAGTCCTTCCGTATTCCTTCTCCTTCGCGTTCTTCTTTATCGGAGCAATCACTTTATCTCCTCTTCCCCTTTTCTTTATTACTTTGGTTCTTCTCGTAGTTTGTCTCTGCCTTTTTGCTTTTACTCCTTTCCCAGCGGAGCGTTTCCGTTCCTGCCTCTCGCCGCCCACCAGTTCCTTTCAATTCTCCTCTCCAGCCGCAGAATTCCCCACGGAAAGCCGCCCGCTGCCCCGGCTTCTCCTTGCGCTCCCCTCCTGCTCCGGCCGCCTCGTCTCCGCCGAGCAGCAGCGGGGAGGGCTGAGCACGGCTCTCTCTCGCCTCGGCTCCAGCCCCTCGCCCCACACGCCTTCCGCTCCGCGGCCGCTCCGCTCGGGCCCCGCTCCCCCCTCTCCGCCTGTGCCCGCGCTCCCTGAGGGGGGACGGCCCGGCCGGGTTGTTATTGTCACTGCACGGCAGAGGGAGCGCAAAAATGGCGGCGCATCCGCCCGCCGTGCATGACGGGGCGCGGCGCACGGAAGCGCTGCCGGGAAGCGCTGGGACCGCCCCGGGATCCTCCCCGGGGCCCGCCCCCGGCCCCGCCGGCGCCCTCGGCCCCACCGGAACTGATCGTGGCTCGGTGCCCCCCGCGCCGGCGCGCGGCCGCCCCCTGGGCCCGGAGTGCGGGGCCCGGGAGTTCCGCACGGGGGAGTTCCGCCCCGGCGTCCCGCCCTGCCTCACCCGTCCAGTCCCGTCCAGTCCCGTCCAGTCCCGTCCCGTCCCCGCCTCAGGCTCGCCGCCTGCTCCGGCCGCGCTCCGGGCGGTGCACGGCGGCGTTCGCGGCAGCTCGTCCCCCCGGAGCCTGCGGCCTAGGCCGAGGCCTGTTAGCTTGGTTTGGAAATGATTTTTCTTACACTTATTTATAAACAGTAATTTAGCGTCAGCTTTTTGATATGATTTTAATACATATAGGCTTGCACTGGGCTACAGCCTATGGTTTGCTTTTGTTTTGTTTATTTATTTTGTAACTTTTACAAACAAGAACAGGACTCGTAGGCCTTCAGAGTCTCTTTTTTGATGTTGGTGGATCTGTTACCAAAGGGACTGTAAACTCCCCAGGAATGTTGTTAGGATTCAAACACTGTTGACAAATGGCTGTGGAAAAAGTAACAAACCAAGTGATGAGGTTTTGTTCCAGGAGATTGAGCAGAGAGCGTACACCTCGTACAGCAGACAGCAGAGCTTCTCAGGGGAAGTCTAGTGGCACTTTTATGTTGGATAGGAAAAGGTGGGCTAACTTATCTTGACAGAAACTGGTACATAGAGATAGGAATGTAATGTTACTGAGGCTCTTCTGGAGTATGTTTTATGACTGAGTCACTGTCAGACAACTCCTGAGGCCAGGAAGGTCATGCTTGTGATGTGTAGAAAAGTACATTTGAAAAAAACCAGCAAAACAAAGCTTCAGTCTGGTTTTGACTGGCTTTAGAACAGGTTGTATGGTTCCCAAGGCTACTAAATTACATTCCGAGTCAGATGTAACAGAAATAAACAGGTTTGCTAAGTAAATAAAACTTAGGCGAGTATGCCGGAAAGTTTTGCTCTGTTCCCCATTACTGTCATGTTCACTTAAGCCAAATTAGATATGAAGTCTAGAGATGTGAGAGATGCCAAATTTCTACATATTCTTGGTTCATTGAAAGGATTGGATTTGTAAAAAAGACATGAGTAAGAGTCCCTTTTCCTGAAGTTGCTGTCTGTGCAATCATTCAGGGCCAGGACAGTCAATGAGTTTGTCCCATCAGTTAGAATATTCAGCTTTTGGATATGAGAGAGCAGGTGGAGGCAAGGTGATGTTCTGAGGATCCAGGAAGAAGCCAGGTGTGATGGATTTTCCCCCTTTTCTACCAAAACTTATGGGGGAGGTGAAATCCTAAGTCCTTTCTATTTAGCATGTGATCCTGAGGGATGGTTTCTGTCAGAGGAGTTGCTGGATGTTCCCCTTACTTTGTCAGTCTTGTCAAGGTACCATGCTTTTAAAATTTTGGTACTTAAAAGTGACCCTGCAACCAGAGCAAATGTCTCCAGCCTTTTGGTGTTGAGGCTGAACAGTAACAGTGCTTTAAGTTAGCAGAAGTGTAGAGGTAAGACCTTCCTCTTGACCAAGGCAATATTTGAAAATTTGGGCCTAATCCTGCTGTTTTAGGCAGGTGTGAAAACAGTGGCTGAGGTGACTTCAGTGAGATGTGCTTTCTCAAGAAGGGTAGAAGTTTACCTTTTGTTTCTATAATTTGAGATAGAATATGATGAACTTTTCATTACATTAAAAAAAAATGTTGTTTGCATAGCAAAGTATTATGTGATGAAAACTTTTCTGAGGATCACCAGAACATATGGAATAGTTTGTCAGTGTGATTAACTCCCATTCTCATTTTCTAATCCTGGGGATGAGCAGTGTCACTGTGTTTCAGTTAAAATTAAATTCTTGATCATCACTCAGTATTTTTAATGATGCTACAAAGTAGATGAAGGTGGCATTCATGAATGAAATGCTTGACTATTTATGTAATGCTATAGTTAATTCTTATCCTTTTAAAAAGTTATTAGTGTGGTTTTCCCAAAGCTGTAGTGCACTATTTAAATGATACCATGTATAAAGCTTGGTTTTACTTTGTTTGGCTGATGTAACTTTTAAGTATTAGGTTTTAATTATGTGTATAGTTTCAAAGGTGATTAAATTGTTTTGTATGGAAAAAAGAACTCAGTTGTTAGCACAATGGTAACCTGGTGTTTTATGTCCACTCCTCCCTCCCCTTTATGCCAGTGGTGGCATTTCCCTGACTCTAAAAGAAACTGGGTGATCACCTGCATGTCTATTTATATAGCAAACACCAGCCTGAAGAACAAACACAGGTCTGCTCCTCAATGAGTGAAAAAACAGTGTGGTAAATTCTGTCTGCCTATGGCTTTCTATTCACAATTGTTGCATCGTGATGGCAAAACCTAATTTGATTCTAATAAACACTATGGATGGCCGTCTCCACTAGAATCCATCTGTCTGCCTGGCAGCCGAGATCTTCTCTGCAAGCCAGGCTTCTGCTCCCTCCCCTCCTTGAAGATGTGGCACTGTCACCTGGGCCCGATTCCCTGCCCGGCTCCAGTATCTGCTGTTTGACAAGAACTCTATTTCCCCCCCAGATTGCTGTTGACAGTATCTTGTGTCCTTCTCTGAAGCTGTCGCGAGGATAGCTTCTGCTCCGCTAGTTTGAAGATGGCTGTGTTTTTTCCCGTTAAATATATTTTGTGTTTAAATAATGCCAGTAGCTATTAGCACTTCGCTCTTCTTATTTTACCAAAAATCGATACATTACCTGGGAAAACATCGCCGTGCCTGTAAGTACCAGGCAGCCGGTGGCTGTGAAAGCCCAATAATAATAATAACAACAATAATACAGCGTTGTGCGCGGGGCAGCGGTGGGCAGGGGGCGATGCCGAGGCGGGCGGCACAGGCACCGCCCCGGCGCTGCCGGCCGGCCCCGCCCGTTCCGCGGGGATGGAGCGGCGCTTCCGGCGGGCGCGGAGCGAGGCACGGCCCGGCCGGAGCCGCGTGTGAGCAGCGCCGAGGCTGTGGCTGCCCGCCCGCCGCCGGCCCCGGCCTGCCCGCCCGCAGGATGTTCAAGAAGTGAGTGCGGCCGGGCTGGGGGCGCGGGGGAAGGGAGGGGAGGGAAGGGGCCCGGCGCCCCCTCAGCCCCGGGCTCGGCGCTGCGCTGGCGGGAGCGGCCCCGCGGCCTCCTTGGGCCCCGCCGCCCGCAGCCCTCGGCTTTGCCCAGGGCACTCGCTCGGTAAATGGAGCTGAGTCATTAACTTATCCCAACGTCGGCTGGTACAGGGCGCTGGTCGTGTTTCTGTGGTGGACTTGGAGGGTTCGCATCGGAGCAGGGCTGTGGGTGTTTGTGTTACCGGCAGAGTTCTCTTGGAGTTGGATAAAATAGCGCCGTGGGCCAGGGTTTATCTGTGAGACTGAACATGGGCTGTGGCCGTACAAAAAGTTTAGGGATGAAGACAGGCTACTAAGGGGGGACCTCCTGCCTTCCCCCAGCCCAGGTGTTCCCCGGGGACAAATTTGATATTAATGAAATCCTGCGCTTGAAAGTTGGACAGTCAGTCTGCTACTAGACTTCTGTAGTGAATTTATAAACACTTCTGAAGACAGCTCCTGAAAAATACATCTTTTGTGCATTTCTAAAATACTTTCACTCTACAGATTTGATGAAAAGGAGAATGTATCAAACTGTATCCAGCTGAAGACTTCCGTTATTAAAGGCATCAAGAATCAACTGATAGACCAGTTTCCTGTTATTGAACCATGGCTAAACCAAATCATGCCAAAGAAAGATCCAGTCAAAATAGTAAGATGGTAAGTATCTCTTCTCTTAAACTTTGCTTTCAAGATGCTAGGATTGCTTCCTTTGTTTCCTTTGTACAGTAAATAAGCCTACCACCTTTGATAGGCATCCATCATCTCTTAATAACTAGTAGTCCTTGTTATGGCCAGAGTGGAAAGTTGGCACGTGCTCATTGTACTTTAAAGGCATGTGCTAGTAGGATGCTTGAGGAACTTAAAAATGCTTCCTAGTAGCTCAGGTGCAGTGTATTCAGGGTGTCTCCAAGGATCAGCCTGTTATTGAAGGGAAGCATTCAGCTTTATGCACATAGAAGCTCAAAATTGTTTGGATTCCTGTTAGTAACATTTTGTATTATTTTTGGGCTTCCATGGATTATCTTGATTATTTTCCTTTTTTTTAAATAGATAGTAGTACATTTTTGCTGATTCCTTCTCATTATTCACTGTTTGTATTGCATTCAGAAAGCAATGGCAAGGAAATGCTGTTTGTGTATTTTGTCAGTAGGTTTCTTCTTTCTCAAAGGGGGAAGAAGGAGACCACTGCTGAAGAACAAGTCATACAAAAAGATAATATTTTTAGTTTTAAATGTTGTTACTAATTGACTGTTTTTATTCTCAGGTGCTAAGATAGACCACACTCCATTAAGTAAAATACTGTATTTAAAGCATAAAAGGGTTAAGTAGCACTTGGATTTTCTTTTTTTTTTATTAAATCTTGCAGTCATGAACATATAGAAATCCTCACTGTGAATGGGGAGTTGCTGTTCTTCAGGCAAAGAGAAGGGATTTTTTACCCGACGCTAAGGTTGCTTCACAAATGTAAGTTTCCTGAGGGTGGCTGTGCTGGGAAGAGAAGGGTGACAGTGTGATTCCACAGGACATCTGTAGAAACAAATTAAAAGGAGCTTCCATTCCATATATTCCATGCATATGCGTATTCCAGAATAGATGTTAAAGACACAGTATGCTTTCTTAACTTGAATTTATTTTCTATTTCACGTGTCTATGTTAATTGCTTCCATGCTATATGCTAAGCAATCTGAACTTAAGTAAGAATTAAATTGTGTAAAGCTCTAAAAAAATCTTGAGAGGCTCCCTTAGGACAGAGATATAAATTTACTGTTGTTGGTCCCTATCTTTTTTCTTTCAAGTCTTGTTATACAAATACTTGTAAGTTCTTACTAGAAAAATATCTGTCTTCCTGAGTTTAATGATGTATATCTGTCTCCTGTAGGAACTTGGGCTGCATGCTTTTTACTTTTCACAATTTACTCTTGCATTTTTTTTCTTGCTGTTCTGCTTGATTGTGTTACTCTGTTTTGAATCCCAAAGAATGTTATTCAGTCACATCTTGGTGTTGGAAATGCTTCAGGAGTGTGCCTGCACTTGAAGGATGGCTTGGAAAGCTGACAGCTTTCATGAATTTTGTCTTTGTTTGCCTTTTTTGTTCTGTTAACGTTGAACTGTTTTTCTTTCATATTGGAGTAATTTGTTAGAGTACATGGACTTTGCAGGATTTAAGACCCCTTGATTTTAAGATGTCTTAGGATGGGCACTTGTGTGGTTGTTTTTCCTACGGAAAAATTCTTGCTCAGTCTATGGGTCTGTGAGTGTGCAGGAGCCATAGCCTGAAGTGCTGGATTACCTTTGGTTCTCAGATAAAAGATGTAATCTGGGAGGACAGTATTTGTGTCCCTTTGGCTCAGTATTTTTGTCCCTTTGGGTCAGTATTTGTGTCCTTTTGGGATGGTACCACCCAGCAGGAGCTCAGGTAGTTGTTTCTCAAACTTCCTACCCTTGCAGGACACTATATCTAATTGCCCTGTTTAAACTGACTTTATAATGAGCTGTTCATGTTGTGCTGGTGCTGTATTAATGGCAATGCTGTGTCTTTCCCCTCCTAGACCCATTTATTCTCCCGCATCAGCAGGTTGATAAAGGCGCCATTAAATTCGTCCTGAGTGGAGCTAATATAATGTGCCCTGGCCTGACATCTCCTGGAGCAAAGCTTTACCCTGCTGCTGTTGACACTGTTGTTGTATCCTTCTTAAATATGAATTATTGCTCACTGTGAGATGAGTTACATTTCTGTTCTTGTGTTCTCAGTTGATTATTATCTGTATTACTTTGGGTTTTAATTTGATTTCATGAAATAACTAGTAATCAGAAAGGAGCTGCACAGGTTTAGATATTGCTTGGCAAGGTTAAAGTTGTTCATATTTTTTCACTTACTGTATGTTCCAAACCACATAACTATTCCTGCTGTCCTGTTGGGTGGGCTGCTGTTCCATTAATCTCGTTGGTAAGTGGAGCTCCTTAGTGATTTTATGCAGAATGGAAAAGTAGATGAGGTGCAGTGTAATTTGTGCCCTGCCATGTTAGTCAATCTTGTATTCCCTTCAGAAGAATTCTCCTATTCATAGGGAATTAGGAAAGGGAGTAGGATCAGCTTTACTGCAGTCAGGACTTGCTCTCTGTGTCTGAAATTAGTGTATGTAAAATGAGGAAAGTATGCTAATTCACTCCTTATATTACTGAGAAAAGAGCCCTGAACAAATACAGCATTTATAACACCAAGCTGTCCTGCTTTTGTTGTTAGTTGGATGCTATAGGAAAGATCAGCAGTTAACATCACGTGTTGCTAAACTCTGAAAAGGACACATGTGATTTCAGTACTTGTGGTTTTTAAATGGGTGTCTCAATTCTTCTGTGCCTTGGAATCTAAAATGGCCCCACAAACATGTGCTGTTTTGTTCCAGAAAGGCAGAGACTGTCATCTCTTTGTTAGACACAAAGGAAGAAATTTAGCACTGGGAGATTTTTTCTGTAATTGCTGTTCCAAGTTCATAAATGCATGCTTTGTTCTACACACTGATTCAATTGTTAAATTCAGTGCATTGTTTTGCTTATCTTTAAGAACTGGAACTCTAGAATTACTAAAGGATTAAAAGTTCAACACTGGCTTTTGAAAGTGTTTTTGGAAGTAATTTCTTCATATTGCTTTGACTTTTCTGAAATAGTTTAAAAATAACTCTGTTTTCCTTAGCAGTAATTTGTAGGCAATTATGGCAGAGGGGAAACAACATGCATTGTGTGTGGGAGTAATGAAGATGTCAGCTGAGGACATGTAAGTGTTTTAAAAGCTGAACTATAACCTGTCCCATGTTATTATTCTTATGTTAGTTTGGAGTATAAGCACCACTGTCAAGCTTACTGCATTGCTGTTGCAGCGTGTGTTGAGTACAGAGTACTACCTGGGCTAGGCAAGAGATGTAATTTGGATTTGAGAGGATTGAAAACATTGAAGAGACTTCTGTCTGCAGGGACAGCAGAGACTCAAGTCCTGCTGGATCTTGGTTGCCTGTCCAGGCTTTTTTTTTTTCTCTGTGGCCTGCTCTTTTTCTTCGTGTACCCACAAGTAGCTCAGCATTCCTGCTTGATGTGCTGACTAACTTAGCTGAGCCTCTTGTGAAATTTAGAGTTCTGCTTGGGATAAACAGAAAACTATTTGAGAAGGAAAAGAGATACAGAAAATGAAAATGGATGTTAGTTGTTCTTGGCTTTCAGATAGTGCTAAATCATAAGTAGCTAAATCACTTTGTTATTTTAAGTTCTGTTAACATCTTGTAGGATGTGAGGTGCACCCAGCAGGCTGTGTTGGTTTCCAGACCTGTCTGTCACTTGGGGCAGTGAGGAAGCTTTTTTGGTGGAAACAAGTCAGTCTTTTTTGTGTGGTTAACTCCCAACAAGCCTGTCCTAAGTCATAATAGTCACACGAGGCAGAGATGGGGGAAGTGTCTTGGAAGACAGGGATAGAGTGGGACTGCTGAAACCTGGATTTGGACCTGCTGTAGCTGTTGAGGAATTCTGTTCTTCAGGATTCTTTGTGATACTTCAAAAGACTCCAAGAGTAAGTGTAAAGAAAAGCTTCCTGTGTCCCAGTCCTGAGAGAGCAGTGACACACTGTGATCATTGCAAACCAAGGTCCTTTGTATACCTAACTTCAAATCCACCAGCCTTGCATCTGAATATCCTGTTCCTGTGAGAAGCAACATGAACTGGAGAGGAAAATGAAATGATACTCCTCTCTGCAGCCTGTTAGCTGCTTTTTTTGTGTCACATTGTTCCACAATTTTCTGGTTTAGGCAGTGGGATTTCAATCTCTTGGTGTAATTACTCCATATAATATGTTAATATTGTGTTAGCAGCATTTCCCTCCCTGATACTTTTGGACAGGTTGTGTAGGTAATAGAACACTTGGTGTAAATAGAGTAAATTGTAAAACCTGTTCTCGCTCCCAAAAAGAGGTTTGTTTTGTTTATTGTGCAAAACTAGTTCATTGGTGTCTTTTTTTAACTGGAAAAATAAACAGACAGAAACCAGTAATATTTTTAAAAGATGACATGACTCAAAAGATAGTCAATACTATGGAGGATAGTATGTCTCTAACAAGCTGAATGTCCTTGGCAAATAAATTTAGCATTTTTAATTTTTTATGAAGTGGGTAGATGACCTGCAACTAGAAGTGAGGCAGCTTACCTGCATTTGATTGTGTCATTGGCACACTTGGAACCAGAACTTGTTAGATTCTACATTCCAGTCATCTTGTACCACATCCTGTGCTTGGAGGAGAGGTGCACAACTGCTGTGCTACTTTGATGGAGAAATGGTAAAATGGAGAAAAGTAGCAGAAGTGTTGTCTGAAACACTGTGTCCCACAAAGAAGTAGTAAAAATACTGCGGAAAGCTGTTGAAAAAACGTGGAAGGCAAATATTGTCCTCTTATCAGTCAGCTATGTGGGCACATGTAATAACAAATATTGTTTCTTGTCCACCTGTTGTGGAAGATAAAGACTTTGTGGTTGGTAGCTTTCCCCTTCCAGTTGACAAATGTTGCAGTTTCTACTTGAAATAATGTATTTTGTAGTGCTCTCGTATTTAACCTAGCTAATACTTCTGTATGTTTTTCCTCCTACAGTGAGAAGGTCAACAAAGGGATTGGTATTGAGAATATCCACTATTTAAATGATGGCCTTTGGCATATGAAGACGTACAAGTGAAACAACAGGAACTGTTACTCCAAAGGAATGCACTTAGATTAAATGTGGACTGCTTTGTAATTCCTTGTTTTTAATGTGACTGAATGTACAAATTATTTTGTTCTGTGGCTATGCTAAATAAATCAGTTGAATGCAAAAGTAGTGTTAGGCTACAATAGTTTTCTAGATTTCTTTTTATTACAGTTATTTTGTTTTGTCTTAAACCTGAGTCTTCAGTGACTGAAGATATTTGATGAAAGACTCTGCATGGACTGTGAGTAGACTATTTCAAATGGAAAGGAGGAAAAAGCCAAGAAATGTTTACATTTTTGTGCTCTTCTAAAAGCGTAATATAAAGTGTGTGTGAAATATAAATATGGTTTACAAAACTTCTGAAGCATTTCAGATTTTTTCTTGACACCTTGTTAGTCTACCTAGTTTCTTGAATGTGGAGAAATCAGGTTTTTGGACATTATTTTTTAACTTATTAAGAGCATTAACTTCATTTTACTTAAGGAGTTTCTCTTTTTAATATGCATTTGTCTGTATAGGATTTATGAACTCAGACTGATATGTGGGTTAGAAATTCTTTTATGGTGGCTCATATCTGAAGACTGTATGTGTGTTCAGATTTCTACCTGCCAACACTTTGATACTGCTCTCCTTCTAGAGGAGTTTGTAGTACTGGTGGGCACACTGCCAGTGAAGCGTGTGCCACCCTGGTGCCTGATGCTCTCTACTCCCTGTGTGCCGCCTTATTTTAGGAGCAAAAACAAAATCACTGTTAAATAAAGGCATGACAGCAAAACATGTTTTTGAGTTTAGCCAGGAGCAACTTTTTCAGGTGGAACTTGAAGAGCTCTCAGCTTGTGCACACTGCCACACGTCTCTGTACAGCTACAGAAGGGGTTCAGGAGCACTGTGTGTCTGTCTGGATAACCCAGTCCTTTGTTCAGCATACCCAAAGCTATGCCTATGGAAAAATGGAAAACTGTAATAAATTAAGGAAACTTTTAAGGTCTACCACTCATAACTGTCTCTGGAAGCATTTATTAATATTTCAAGTCTTTATTCTAACACATGCATTTTACAGCAGCAGAATGTAACTTTGTGTGCCAGTGCCTTGTCTTGGTGCTGTTCTGCAGGCTTGGTTTCCCCACCCTGGACCTTTACAGATGATAGTAGCCAAGGTGTTCTCCAGCTGATTCTAAAGCCAGATTAAGACATGGCAGAAGGAATGCTGCTTTTGAAATTCTGTAAAATTATTTACAAGACTGTACTTCTGAAAATGATAGGGTAAATCTGAAACTATCAATGTAGGAAGACAAAATTTAAGCAGTGTTGCAGAAAGAGTTCTGATCATACCTCAGAACTTCAGAATGCTGGTGAACATTTCTGTGCATCTTAAAGATTTCATTGTAAATGTATTGATTTCTGGTACTATGGGAAATCAGCTAATTCTTCAGTGTTGGTGTTTTTTTTGTGTAAAATGAGCTAATCTTGCCTTTTGTGGTTTGCTTCCATCTTATCTCTTCCTGTTGTCCTCAGCACTTCAAATCTGTGACAAACAAGATTTTTTTCTTGTTGGAATTGTTCACTCTCATTCTCCTATGACTGCTGTTGCTGCAGGGGGTCAGAACTGTTTTTAATAATCAAACACTGAAAGTTTTGCTTGCTTTATCTGGTTTTGTCTAAGTTTTTGCAGCTGTATTAATCTGTAAGGAGATACAAGTCAAATCAGGCTTAATTTATATACCAGGTTAGCAAAACATCAAAGGTACAAGTTTTACCTAGGTTTTGGCAGCAATTGTATTGCTGTCAGCTGAGCTCTGACAGATGGGGGGATGAGAAGGTGCTTCTTGTCTCACCTTTCAAATAGCAGCTGAGCTGTGGGAGCCTGTGTGGGGGTCTGAGCAGTTGTCTTACCTTGTCAAAAACCTGATGCTTAAAACAAACAACCCAAGATGTGGATAGTCTCATCAGCTCTGAAGCAGCTGTTTCACTTCCCCATCTGCCCACCTGCAGCTCAGGGTAGGGTGTTACAACTGCTTGGTTAAAGGTGAGAGAACAGAGTCTGCTCCTGTGTTTTATGGATATTGTAATACCAACAAAGCCTGTGACAGTCACAGATGTTACAGATGGATGTAATACCTTCCTCAAGTCTTGAAACACCCATTCATGTCAGGTCACTGAATTCTAAATGGAGTAAGTACTGAAGTGCTGTTTGCACAGGCTGTGGGTGGATAGGAGTGTGACCCAGGAACTTGTGTAAAACTGAGTGCACTCTATTGTTAAAAAAAAAAAGCATGAAAAAACCCTAAACCAAACATCAAATTGTACTGACAATTAACCAACTTCTTCCTTGTAAACACTATTAGCATTCACTAACAGGAGCAAAAATAATACTGAACCTTTATTCTAACATGCTTATAGATGGAGTGAAATTTTAAATGAGCAATTAATCTTGTGCTAACAGACTCCCTGACCATGTTAATACCTATTCAAATACAGTTTATCGTTTTCTTCTGTCTGCTTAGAAACAGTAGTCCAAAGGGCACTTGATATTACTCTGCTGCAAGATTTCTTGTTGCCTTGCTTCCTGCTGTTAGAAGGCTGTACATGAGGTGGAAGGTGCTATGTAAGCTCAAGATATTGAGTGTGTATTGAGTGTAAAAGAAATAGCTTAAAGTTACAGTCTTTGAGACTCAATCTGTAGTCAGTTTTATTGGTACAACTTAGAAAGATATAAAGACATTCTAGAAATGCCTGGAAGAACTGAAATAATCAAAGTCTTGCAAAAATATATTTTTAAGAGTAGACTAAAGTTCATTTCAGTTTTCATTAATAAATATTTACATGTACAAATCCCCCCTATAAACTTAATTTCATTTTATAATAAACATCAACATCTTTTTATCATTTTCATTCCAGCACTGTCAAAAGCCAGAAACATTTCTCTATAAAATATTTAGAAAAAAAATTCTCCTTCCACTTTTAAAATGAAGAGCTTTACCAACCCTCAGTGTGCAAAAGAACCTGTACACCAGTACCAGAATGTGTCAGTACAACTGTGTGTGTTGTGACAAGAGCCAGCTCCATGGTTCCAGGCCTTCCCTGAGGCCCCATCAGTCATTGTCTGAGCCCGGAGGGGGCAGGAAGACCAGGGCGTCGCTGTAGGAGTGGCCGTAGGGCCGGAGCCTGTACACGCCGTACATCATCACGTGCATGTGGTTGGGGGCCAGCCCGCTGAAGGTGATGGCCATGTCGGAGCAGCAGCCGTCCACCACCTGCTGTGGGTGCGTGGACATGGCCTCCTTGATGAGGGCCCCCACGGATTTAGTGTTAAAGACGTCTTTCCCTTCGGAATCTTCAGCGTTTTCGGCAAACACGCCGCCGTACTTCAGGCAGATTGCCAGCTGTTTGTCCTCTGCCAGTTTCCAAATCATACCTCCCTGCTCTGGGCACTTGTCAGGGTCTTCAAGAACACGGGAGAGGCGTCTTAGCGACTCAATGCTTAAGACGATCCCTCCCTCGCCATCTACATACTCAAGGTCACCAGATTTCACAGTGTGGCCTATGTAAAAAGGCTGAGAGGGGTCCTTTTTCAGTAAGAAATACTTGAGATTTTCAATTATAGCAAATGTTGTTGGATATGCAAGGAAGAACCAGCTGAATTCATCCTTATAGCGTTCGTACGTTATCTTGTAAGCTTTCCGCATCATTGCCCACATATCGTTTGTGTTGACGGCCACAGAATCGAACACTTTGACCTTTTCTGAGCTGTAGAATTCTGCCTTGTCACAGTGCTTGCTCCAGGTCTCCCTTGCTGCAGCCCAGTGCCCCAGATCTTTTGGTTTGACAAGGATGATACAGTAAACATTGATGTTTTTACTAAGCTCCATACGTTCACCTTCTGAGAGGTTTAAGACATCTTCCTTGTTGGGAGCCTGGATGTGATGATGCTCGTGGTGATGTGCTTTGGTCCCGTGGCCCACCTTAATGTGTCCGAGGAGTGTAACCAACATGCAGAAGACTCCTCCAAGCACCACACCCTTGATGAAGGAGCTGCTTTCGGAAATCATTTTTCCTAGAAAAGAGATGCACTGTAAGAACTCACAGGAATAAGCGCACTAGTGCAGGTTCCATACGGTTCTAATGCAGTCCTCAATCTCTAAACCCAGCTGCAGTTCCCTTATCTCCCGCACCGGGACGAGGCGGGTGAAAGCGGTGATCTCCAGGTTCCCGGTCGCAGCTCTCGGTAATGGTACGACACGAGCCCTGTACCCCGGCCCCTCTCCGCTGCCGTGACCGCACGGCCCCGGCCCCGCCGTCTCCTCGCCCGCAGCACCGAGAGGCCACGGGACGGGCTCGGGCGCTGACGCGGCCCGCGGGGAGCCCTCCCGGAGCCCGGTCCCCGCCTGCCCCGCTCCACGGCGCTCGGTGCCGGAGCCGCCGCAGCTCCCCAGACTCCCGGACCCGCGGCCCCGGCGGTACCGCCGCTCCCGCCGCAGCTCCCGGAGCTCCCCGACCGCGGCCCCGCCGCTCCCGCCGCTCACCGGAGCCGCGCGCGCCGCCCCCTTCCTGCGCCGCCGGAAGCGCCGCGCGGCCGCCCCGGGCTCCGCGCGCTCGGCGGGGCGGAGGCGCCGCCTGGCGGTGCGGGCGCGGCCCTGCCTCCCTCACGGCCCTGCCTCCCTCCGCTCCCCTCAGGGACGGGGACAGCCGCGGGCTCTGCCGTGCCAGCGCCGGTGTTAGAGAACCTTCCCACTCGGACCGTTCTGACCCTTGGCAGTCACGCTCCCAGCGCCAGGGACAGTCGCTGCTGGGACAGAAGCCTCTTCACGGCGGCCCCAGGCACACGACGGGTCCCCCGCTTGGCTCCCCCCACACCGCGCTCGCACAGTCGGACCAGGTTTCCTCACCGGTTCGACCTCAGGTTTCCCATAGCTCAGTCTCGGATGTCTCGTCCCATAAAGAGATTTATTCCCCCCACAACAACACCTAAACAGCTCGAGCTGGTTCCTCCGAGGAGAATCCCAGTTAAGCAACCCCTGGGCTTTTATCCCTTCACAATGCCCCCTCCCACAAGTGTCGCTCTCCCTCCTCAGTCCCCTACCCCTGCCCCAGTCTCTCTGTCCATCCACCTCACTGGCGCCCGTCCTCGTCCCCTTTATTATCCAAAAAGATCGGCAGTTCCGGGCTCCTGCGATGTCTGTCTTTCCATTCACCTGGCTGGCATCACCCATCTTTATGCCCTTTGTTATCCCAAAGATTGGCAGTTCAGAACTCGCCTCGGACTCCCATCCAGAGCTCAATATGCATCACAAGCCATATCTGGCAGGAAAAGTTCAACTTTTCAGCACAAACTCTGCTTTTAAATGAGAAGGTATATGACTGGGGACAGAATAGTAAAGGAAAGGCAGAACTGGCCTTAAACTGTATCCACGGTCAAATCAAATATAGCCAAGTATATCTAGGATCAAATATATATCAAGTATATCAGTATTGGAGGTATATCCAGGGACAAATCCCGGACATACTGCCATAAATTTCCTATCCGACACAATAAACTGTGCTTAAAGCATGGTACATGTCTCGTTCCTCTGCCTCCCTGGCAGACAGCACAACACACACAAAATTAGTTAATATTTAGAATAACCAAAAACCTTATTTACAGCTGATAGAACTTTTTCTTTTCTTCAGTGATAATTATTCTGATCTCCAGATTGTCAGAATCACTTTCATCAATTGTCAAGAACTTGGAGTTGACACCTGATTTGAACAAGCATCACAGAACAACAGTTTGCTCCCTTTTTCCACCTGCCTCTTGGGGGAAAAAAAAAAAGGTTTTACAAGTTTTATCTCTTTGTTAGCTGATAAACTGTACCCTTAAGCCAAGACATCGATTAGGATAAAGCCCTATACAGTTTTTCTCTATCTTGTAAGGTATATCCTGGCTGGATGAATTTAGCAGGTTTTATATTAGTCAATTTACAGCTGAGGTGCTCTGGATTTTACGGCACCTGTCTGGGTGCCTCAGATGCCTCAGTTATTTGGTAAGGTTTTTTTTAGGCTGTACTGTAGAATTCAATGCTTAACAATGTTATATTCGGCAAAAAGACCTGTGAGATGATTGATTGCTTAGCTCTTCTGGACCTGGGGAACAATTGGTGGAGGTTCAGGTAAAACTGTTACAAAATAATTCCTTTGGCTGGGTTAATGCATGTCCAAAATGGCTCAGTTCAGTGGAACTAATGCCAATTACACACAGTGATAGGAGAGCACTGTCAGCTTGTACAGGTAGTTCTGTTGCTGCACTAGGGGAACGTCACTCATCCTGTATTTCCTCACCTGACTTCTTTAAAGGAGTAAATATATGGACAGTCAGGTTTTTATCACATACCAGAGTCTAGAGATGAGTTCAAAGCTTTTTTTAGCATCTCCTGTTTGCAGAATCAATTGTGGCTTTCAGGGCTTCAGTAGTTGCTTGATCAGGTACATTAGAGAGATTTGAATGAGTTGCGACTCACTGCTTCAGCAGATGCTTCAACAAATTGTTTTCCTGCTTAACTTCAGTGAGGTTCTTTCCAGGTCTCTGACAGAATGACTAATGTAGCTACAGATCTTGACTGTTGCTTTAATGTCTTTTCAACATTGCTTTTATCCAGCAGTAGATCAGTGAAGAGAAAGTCTAAGCAACATGGAAAGCATGCTACAAACCCAGAGAGACTCTCTGGCTTCTGAAGTTGTTGCTTGGTGTTAAAAAGACTAAAATGGGATTGTAATGCATAAGGTCTCACCACAGTGATTGTGAAGTATTTTGGAGCTCATTTAGACACACATGTACTCCTGTTAACTATCTATCTCAAATTACTACATGAAACTATTCTTAGGAACTTCAGAGGATAAGTATTTGAAGTCACTCTGCCATTGGCTGGGAACAAACCAAATCTTGTAACCGAGAAAGGGCCAGCCCTAACATGGAAGTTAAGTGGGGAAAGTCAAGGGAAACGCTCAGTCATGTTGTAGGAATGAGCAGGAGAACTGATTCTTCTAAGATCACTGCAAATGGCCTTGTATTAGTTTTGTATTAAAACACGCACTCCTGTATTCATAGGGAGTATTGCCAGATTTCAGCTTTGAGTACTGACTCGCTGTCCATGGAGATGTTCATTGGCTGCAATGTTATCTCCTATTTCCTACTGATCCTTCATAGTGTCTCTAGGACCCTCTGGAACAATAGCAGCCTTTGGAACCTACAGACCTGTGTCAGGATCTACACTGTTGACAGAGCTCCATGGTTCATTGCTTATCTCCATAGACAGAACTGTTTCTTTGTTATTTTCTGTTTGTCTTTCTTCACTGGCTGTAGCTGCATTTGCCTTCTAGTTCTCTTTCTTGCCTCCAAGGAAAGACATCAAACATGTTCTCGCTGTGTGGTGCAAAATATCCTTGAGAGATTGGCTATTATCAAAATATATTTGATGGGAACTTTGTTCCAATTAATGTGAAATGTTTCAGCTGACACATGACTTGTCATCTTTTACAGGTACTGCGTGTTAATGATCACAAATGAGTGTCCAGACCCATCTGTCTTCCTGTTATGTGTGTGTGCAGGGGGAGGCTGGGCTGGAGCCTGCAGTTGCACTCAGAACAGGTAACTGAGGCCAGGGAGAGCTATTGCAGGTGTTTCTGAGCAGTTAAAACACCAGCTGAGCTACATGTCATATAGAGAGAACTCCTAATTAGGAGATACTGTTGGAATTAAGAGATGCAAAGGTGAGGTTCAACTGGGACAGCTCACATTGTTGTCACATCATCCATTTATTTATAATGCTGAATCTACTGGAAAATGCACAAATTCTACCTCTCCATTTGACTGCGTCGGAAGAGGGAGGTTGTTAGGAATGAAAGGGGAGAGCTTAGACAAGTCTCTGCCTTGCTCAGCTCTCTGGCACTAGACAGCAGCTTTATTGAGGCAGCCAGCACCCCAAAACCCACTCTCTCTCTCAAGTCCTTAATAATGACCAATCAGGCCTATTACAACGTGAATTATTTATTGAATAGACATAAGGAAAACAGAATCAAGGTTTTAACAGGCTTACTTACAACACAGGATAAACAAAAGAACTACTACTAGATAAAAATACAGCACACAATAATAAAGGTACCCATGTTACAGCTAGCAAAGAAATAGTACAGATTAGAGCCAATGTCACTTACCAACAAATGATTGTGGTGTGCAAAGAGTCTCCTAATTTCTCTAAGTCCCAGGGAAGAATCTTGATGTGAATGTCCCCACATTGATGAGACCTCTCTACACACTCAGAGAGTGTAGAGGAGATTTCTGGTTTCATGAAAATCATAGTGGTCTTTTATAGCTGTAAAAAGTGCTTGTATGTCAGTCACTTGTTTTTGGCTTATCCTTTCCCACCACTCAAGGAAGGATGTTTATTGCTGGCTGAAGGGGTTTTCAGCTGAGGTAATTCATCCCAAGACAAACCATTCTGGCCTAGCTTAGCCATGGGGGAAGTAGAGATAAGCTTTTGCTGTGTCAGGAGGTGAAAGGTCCTGTCACAGGGGTCAAGTATGGTTATGGTCTGAAGGCTGCAAACTCACCTTGAATAGCTGAACACCCATTTGAGCCAACAGAGATGGTGTAGGAAAAGGACTTTTAAGAAGAGGTCAACTATGTTCTATTACAGTATGGTCCTTCCAATCGTTTCATGCAGCCCATAAAGTGTCTAACTGAACAAACTTATCTGCTGAGATCTTCAGTCCTATTGTTGAAAAGTTTGGGAGTCCCTGTTTTGAAGTCATACAATAGTGAGGTGGAGATTCTAGTTTGCAGGAAAATAAAGCCATATTTCTTGATTCAGTTCACAGGCACCTGCTCAGCTCAGCATTTCTTTTGGGGGTAGATGGATTCCTGAGCCAAACTTTAGCCACCTCTTCTGAAAATTTTGGCCTGCATTCTCTTTTTCACTTCAGTTTTACATTTAAGAATCTGGAATCTGAAAAGACACAAACTCTTCGTGGGTCATGTGCATCTTGAGTCATATACAACACCAAAACCTTGTCATAAGGGTAGGCACTGGACAAGGGAAGAAAGATTTAAAGCCATCAAGTGTTATATTTTTAATACTTATTTCAGAACTCAGTTTGAAGTATTTACCTTTGAAAAAATGTTCTCTCCAATTGTTGGACAAAATGTGAAAATTACAGTTGAAATTCTCCTGTGTTTATAGGAGGTAATGCATAATATGATCTTTTAGACTTGAAATCCGTTAAATTGATGAACTATGTTAAACAAGTTTTAAATTGCTTTTCTCTCCTCTTTCTTCCATGAGCACTGCCAGGGAAGAGCTTGGCATTGACATGGCTGTTATTTAGATGATGCCCTCAAGCTCAGGAAGGCATGTGAGAAGGAAAAGATACGTGACTCTAAAAGAACTTTGGAGTGCTTTATAATTTCTTCAGTTTTTCATGTGTGTCCCTGAATACAAAACCCATCTTATTCTCTGAGTATGCTAAATCAATCAAGTGAATGCTAATGTCCTGCTGGCTCCAGCAATTCAGCTGGAATTGAACTATCAGAGACAATGCCTAGAGCTGAGCTGACATCGTTGTGAGTGGCTCCAATGCAAAAGTACAACAGAAAGAGAATATAAACTAGGCATTTTAATGTCAACTCTCTTAGAAGCACAGGAAAAAAAATGAATCATCATTGATCAAATAGAGGAAAAAAAAAGAGGCAATGATAGGGAAATCTTATTTTCACTATCCCAAAGGAAAAAAAAAGTTGAGATGAAAATAGCATTCTACTAGAAGGAATGGGTTCTTAATAGGCCTTTAAAATAAAATGCATGAAACAGTGATGCAGTGATTTTGTGGCATCTTTAAGGAGCTTAGTGTTGTCAGTCTGGGATTATTTGAATAAGGCCCTCTGGAGGAAATTATGGGATGCTATATGCTGCATAGTCTTTTCTCTTCTCCCCTAATTTCTCTAGAGCTTCCATGTACTTTATACTCTTTATGTGCGACTTTTGTTTTTAATAAGTGCGATATCTAACATACTCATAATTTGGAGAGTACACACATCGTTTAAGATGCTGATATGCTGGTACATGGGTAATTGTGCCCTAGTTCCTGCTCATATCTAAACATCTATCTTAAGGTAAATAAAGCAGTAGCTGATTGCTACACCTTTGGGTTCAAATTTGCTATCTCATTAATCTGAAGAATTTTAATTGAGGAAAAAATTATACATGTTTGGATCAGTTATATCAGTACAAGAGGAGGTGAAGCTGCTATGACAGAATAGAGAAATCTGTTTAGGAATATGAATTGTCAGTGATGTGCAGTATCTATTCACATGCTAAAAGATTGAATTAAAAGTGGTAATTATGTGCTGTTTTTGCTGCTTAAGTAGTTAATGCCATTATAACTGTGCTGCTTAATGGAAAAGCTTAGAATCAGACTAGCATGGGAATACTAAAAATTGTAATGGATTTCTGCTCAAGTCATTCTTTCTATTACGAAACAAACCCACCAAATATATATAACTAAGTCTTTGGATTCAATTATTAATCCTCTCTTCCAGTTTGAAGAGCAGAATTATCACTTAACAGCAGTTCTCTGAAATAGAATTTTAATGATTCTAGTCATCTCATAGTTGGACATGTTTTTTCCTGATCAGTACAGAGTCAGAAGATTCTTAGCGCTGAATCAGTTTTAATTATTAATCTCAACCAGGTAAAAAATATAATGTCAACAGCATGTCTTGAGCACCTTTCAAAGAATCTGTCAGAAATGTCCTCTGTGGGTTGTCATGTGTTACTTGGCTTCTCTGCATGAGGAAAAGGCTTTGGTACATGGTATTGGAATGAGACTGTAGATATAATGCATAGGAAGAGAAATATGCCATATGCCTGGAGGGATTCTTTTGGCCTGATCCCAGCATTTCATAGTTCTAAAACAAATTTGATGGGCTTCATTATAATGCAATCCTGTCTCCCCAAGGGAATTGCAGTAGTTTAGGTGAAACGCCTGTTTTATCTTGGGAGGAAGAAAAGGAAGCAAGTAGAAGACTGAACAGTTGTGTGTCATCCTTTTACAGGTTGGTGCTAAAGCAAATGGATTGAGGTGTTGTGGTGGAGTAACTCGTGCTCCTTGAATGTGTATTTATGGTTTGTAGGGAGGTGCTACTGGGGCAATTGCTGTTGCAAATTCAAAATCAGAAATAATCTCTTGCAGAAGCTCTGCAAAACATTTCTAGCAGGAATACAGATAAAGGTAGAAAGACCAAGTTCAAAAAACCCTTCTGTTTTTATTCTTAGGCACATATTTTCATCTATTCCTGCATCTGGTTATTCTCTGCATCTGGTTACATCCCCTCTGAAGACTCTATAACTCAGGGGAGAATCTGCTCCTTGGTGTTAACTACCAAAGGTGCTTTGTTCCCAGTGTCTCATGGCAACTATCTGTGCTTTTTGATTCTTATGCTAGAGAACTAAAGTTATTTATTTAAAGCATTTATTCTACAGAGTGCATGTCATTTGACACAACAGTAACTTACCATCAGCAACTTCCTGGCACATCTGTAAATCAAGTCAGTTGTTTAGGCCAGCAAGATGTCAGTCCTTCCTCACTGCTGCTGTTTTGGTAATTTATATAGCATAAGTCAAGACTGACCAAGATGTTTGTTTGGCCTGTTACTAAAGTAGTAAACTTCTGGGCATTCTACAGAGAATACCCACTGTTCCAGTTTGCCAATCTGTTTAGATTATTACATACTTTTTCATTTTCCACGTATTTCTATTTTGTTTTGGCTCTTTCCATACCTTAATGACAAAAGGGGTGTAATAGATTCATATTTTATGTTTCCAAGGTCTTTCTGATGAAAGTGTTGGGACTTTACAGATGTACTCAGTTTTGCTGACCTACATCAAGAAAACAGAGTGGTCTTACAGCAAAAGTAAGACAAATGGACAAATATTGTGAGGTTAAATTTATTTTGCTTTGAAAATGACAACTTGATACAAGTTGGCAGAAACACTCATATGCAAACAAGAGTCTTGAAAGGCTGACTCTGAGGTTCTCTGATGTTATTGGGATCAATGGAAATGTTGCTGCTTCATTTTCTGCTCTGGTGTGAAATTGTCTGCAGTAGCTAGGCTAATTGTGGGATTTTTCTTTTCTGGGATTTTTCTGGATGGATGCCCATCAGGAATGACACCACGATCAATATTAATATAGGTCTTAATACCGTTCTCCCTCCTCAGCTTGAAGTGAAGGGGAACTGGGAGTGTAGGATCAAGCCCTTAATTTGTTTCTTACACTTGATTTGAGGCTTATTGTCTGCAGGCAAGCTAGAAGGGTAACAGAGTAACTCAGGCCTGTGAACAACTCATCATGTTAGGCAGAAAGCAATTGGGTCCAAGGCACAGCATGTTGGAACTTTGCCACTTCCTTTCTCTCTCAGTACTCTTCTGCCTTCTCACTCCTCTAAACAGTCTCTTCCTCCCTTTCTGTGGGTAACTGGGCTTCCTTCCTGAAGCCTTCCCCAATTAAAACTGCATTTGGAAATAATTTTGTATTTGTGCTTGATACAAAAGTTTTCAAAGGAGTTTCACAGACACTAATCAGGGTGAAAATGCAAATCTAAAATCTGTCTTATTTGAAAGTTTCCTTTGGAAACCATTTAATTTCTTACAAGCACACTTTGGCAGATGATGTGGCCCTTATAGTAATAAATCACAGGAACATGAGACACTTCACTGCAGCTGTGACATGGCTAGTTAGGATCCTATTCAAGAAAAAGGCTTAGGCAATGTATTTTCTTTCCCATACTTGCTGTACCATTTCCCCCCCATATAGTTAAAGTGAAAAGACTCTCAGAATGCTCTTATAATTGTCTTCTTAGAGTTATAATCTGCAAATGCTTTTTTCTAAAAGATAAAAATACCCAAATCTTAATGGAGCCTTTTTAAATGGCACAGCAGTAACTCTCCAACCTCCTTCATGGTTTCCTAAATCTCTTTAATAAGGTTGAGAAGCAGCTTACAGAGGTCTCTCTGATTAAAGGTTTGACCTGGAATTACTTTAAATTTGTATTATGGAGTCAGCAGGTTTACTGTGGTAAGTCTTAACAATCTTTTGAAGTGCTTTGCAGGTAGAGCTGTAAAGACTGTAAGTGTTCTATAAAACTTGCTAAAACCACAGGAGAACCAGTTAGGCATCAGGGCACTCTTGGAAAGCCATATCCACAGAGCACAGGGAACAGGATGCCTTGCTAGTTTAAAGCCTGGGTTGGCAAGTCTTGTGACTGGGATTATATGGCACTATTTCAAGCAAAGGAAGCTGGTTTCAGTCGTCCATGAGGCCCCTTCTACCCTATGGCCAGGGTTCCTGCAAGATTATTATCACTAAAAGAATAACAATTCTAAGAAATTACTCAAATCAGTAAGAAATACAGCCAGGACAGTGAGTTTCATGGAAATTAATATGCCCAGTGCTTATCTCCATGCCTGACTTGGCTCAAAGGAAGCAATCAAGGACACAAAAGCCTCTGAGGCCTTTCAACCCCACTAATTTTGAGTTTTATATCTGTAATTTTTTTAGAAGGTGATGTTCTCCTGAACATCACCTAACTCTGCTAACAGATTTGTTTTATTTGTCTGTGGTGGTCCTGTAATTCTGCTCAATGGAAATCCTTCTTTAGAGGATGAGTGGCCTCTAAGGCTTGGGCAAAACTTTCAGTATAGGGCAGTTTTATTGTGCAATTTTTAATGGTTGACTGCAGGTGTACTTAGGAGCAGAGCCATCCAATATCTACAGTATTTGTCAGTCTTAGAAAGGTCAGATTTTCATTGGCAATGTCCTTTTTCTTAAATTTTTTGCTTTTGTGGTTGGACTTTTTGATGTGAATATACTGACAGTATTCCTGTAACTGCCAGCCAAGGACAGGAAGTTGCAGCTTGCAGAAGTCCGTTTGCAATATGGGTGTTGTTTGCTTTGGAGAGTCTGTTTGCTAGGTCTGTATGTCAAATATCAGCACAAAGGCAACACCATCTTGCTAACAGTGATGATATTCTCCATGCCTTTTAGATGATATTCTTCATCCTTTTAGGGTGTCAGGACCTTTCCTCTTTGCTGCACCCAGCTCCTGCTGCTCTGCTTTTTGCAAGGTGTCAGGATGTGCCCTTGGAGACCTGCCTTCTACTGGAGGCAGGTGTGAAGCAGCCTGAGGGAGCCTGGTTCTCCTGTTGTCTCTCTCACCTGCCCAAGGTCCAGCATGTGCCGCCCAGAGCAGCTCTTCCCCAACACACAGGGTTGCTCTGCACTGGCAGTTTTCTGGGCAGACGGGGAAGCACTGCTGATGGGGAGTGAAAAGAGAGGAATCTGTTTTTCCTGTCCCAACTGCTTGAACAGAAGGGCTGTTCAGAGGGGATCCAGATCTGGAGAAGGGAATCAGGGAGAACCCTCAGATGGAGTGGGCAGAACACAGATGATGGAAAACAGGACATGGAAGTGGCAAAGCAGAAAGCTCTTTTAACTTTAAAGAAAAGTAAAAAGTTTTGCAGCTCATGAAGGAAAGCCTCTGTCCAGCACCAGAGGCCAGTGGGGAATTCTGCAGGAACTGGCTGGAGTAGCAAGTGTTGGGAGAGTTGGAAAAGGCTGAACTGAAAATGCTGAGTAAGGACAAGAGATTGCAATTGATGGAGATTTGAAGGCAAGTGGTTGAGAGTGCCTTCTGCAAATGCAGAATTAAACATACTGCCTTTAATCACTATTCTCAAGCCTCTTTGATGTTTTCCTGCTATGTTAAAGGAAGTAGTAACCCTGGCTCAGCTGACAAATGGTAGTTCATTAGGATATGGTAATTTGATTGCTTTTGATTATCTTTCTCTGCTCTTAGTATCTGAGAAAGAGTATTCTAAATTGTAAGGGAAATAATTTGTTCTGATTTATGCCACCAAAAAAACCCCCAAACCCAGAGGAAGATTAATTCCAAGGAACAAAAATGTCTATTAACACAAATGACTCTTAGCCATAGCAAGCATTAAACTTAAACTATCTATTCTCTCCATGTGGTGCCAGTGTTTTCAGTGTAAAGGCTTGAGTGCTGTATGAAGTGAAAGAGGAATAGTGGAAAGTTGATAGCTCAGCTAGGCATTGAATTGGTACCACTTCAGAAAGCTTAACAGATGAGACAGGCTTGAGAAAAATAGATGAATCAAAGCTGTAGTTAGAAAACCAACTCAGTCCCAATACATCAGTTTCTCCTGTGCTTTAGTAATCATATCTCTTTTGATTAGTTTGCCTCACCTTGTCTCAGGAGATGAGGTCTGTGACAATGATAGAGAACTCTCTTTTGAACTTCTGTAAACTCACTCTGCAAAAGGATTAAAACTGGATTTCAGCTGAGTAGCTCTGATGTTGTCTAGCATCAGAAGAGCATTGCTAGCAGGACAGATATCTTGCCTGGTGAGCGCCTGTTCAGTAATGTGCTAGATGTGTGCTTCCCATTTTTAGGGCAGGGCTGCTCAGAGTGCCACATGAGGCCTGTTGTGGCTCAGACCCTCCCTGTGAGCTGTCCTCAGAACAAGTGGGCTGTGCTGCTACCAGCCCACCCCAGCTCTGTGCCTGTGCAGTGTCACCCTGCCATCTCTGCTGTGGGAGGACAGGGCTGTGCATTTGCTGTCACCATTCTATGTGCTGGCAGGCATCCAGCACATAGAATGGTGACAGCATTTGCACTTGTCTGCACTTCAGCTCTGCAGCAAGCCCAGCACATTTCCCTCAGCTGCAGAAGCTGCTGTTCTGCACTTGCAGAACAAAGCAATTGCTCAGGAGGTGTCAGGGCTGTGTCAGCCAGCACAGTGGGAGATGTCGCTGTGCTCTCTGACCCTTCCCAGGCTGAAACTGGGGAACTGGAACTGATCCTGCTAACCAAAGACAGCACTTGTGTCTGTGCTGCAGCTTGGGGCAGTCTTGCAAAGAGCCTTTGCATGCTGAGCTCTCTTCCCTCCATTTGCATTGCTCCAGAATGTTGTGCTCAGGCTGGGTTGATGAGTACTCAGAGTCAGGGCTGGGGGAATGTCCTCACCAGTGCAGAAAAGGCCTTGGCTCTGTGTAAGCCCTGCTCAGCAATAGCAAAAGCATCTCTATATTATCAGCCCTGTGTTCAGCAAATCCAAAACACAGCCCCATGCCAGTCACTGTGAAGAAAATTAACTCTACCCCAGGCAAAACCAGCACATCTTCCTTCAGGATTAACTTGGTGGAGGCAAGTTTCTACTGGATCTTGTTTTAGATAGACTTAGAAACTGAACAAAAATGAAACTCACTAAAAACTGAGTTGTTTTCCATCTGCCACAGGGTCAAGTGCATGATTGCATTTGTTTTTAAGCAAAAATCTTCATAAGGCAGAAAGTAAATAACAGCCAGTCAGCTTCACCTCAGTCAAAAGAGTGCTGCCCTTTCCTAAGCCTGCACTCAGCACTATCTCTGTTTTGAGCCACCCCCAAGGGCTGGATTAGAACCCTGTTACCAGCCTTTATAACAGAGGGAAAGCAGACCCCAGAGGAACTGACTGTGTTTTGGGAGAGAAAAGCTGTCTGAAAGCTTCATCCTTGGTTAAGGTTAGTCTACTGCCTGTCATATTTTGACTCCAGTTGCCTTTCAAGCAGATATCTAAACTCTTGCCAGCAAGAGATGTTGTAAGCCATTTTGTTCTGGTTGAGGTCTGCACCTGAAAGACTGGTGATAAAATCCCATACCTTAAATTACAGTGGAAAATAGCAGCATGGTACAGAATGACCTGCAGTGTTTTGTGTATAAGGCTCTTGGCACAGTATTAGTCTTGCTCTGTGAGGAGGATTTCCACAAAGTAAATTAAACAATTGCACAATATTTCCTTATTCAAGGCATTTATTCTCTCTCTGTCAGCTCTGCATTGCCTTCTACAAGACATCAAACCAGACCTGTACATGGCACAGCTGAACAAAAGCAACTTGGGTGAGACCTCTTGTTAATGCACAAACTGACTATTGCTTCAAAGTCTTTGCTTTATAGTTTGACTGCAGAACAGATAAAAGATTTGGGAGTAACAAGGGCATTGATGTTTTCCCATTTTTTTTTGCTTTTTTCTGTATGATCAGTGGAGTAAAAGTGTGTGCTGGATCCACCTCAGCATGGTAAGGTGCAAACAGGTGAGTGCTACCTCCTAGTTAGTGCCCCTGAGCCTTCCGAAGGAGAAGATGACAGTGCTGCTGTACTGCAGGAAGGGATGAACTCCTCCTGCTCTCAAGGACTGGTGCTACTCCTCCCATTTCCTAGTCATGCAATTAGAAAGATCTACTATTTGACTATAGTCTCTGAGCTTGGCTTCTTCTACATCTTAAAATAATGTCTTGAAAGTAGAAAGGACCAGGGCTGACTTTCTTGCTGTAAAACATTTCTCTTAACTTGAGAGGCTGAGTTGCAAGTTGCATGGACAGAGGGGCTGTGAATGACAAAGGATGACTGGTTGGTGGGGCTGTACAGGATTTTGGTAGGCAGCTCCTACAGCAATTAACCCAGGGCTCTGCTGGCTCCCACTGGTTTGCTCTGGGTAGGTGGTGGAAATTATCTCCACTCACAATACACAATAGAGCACAGTAGCCTATTTCAAGAACAAAAGTCAGACTTTTCTAAGTGCAGCTAATGGACTGAATGTTGGATGTAGAGCCCACATGGGTCACTCAGTGAAGCTGAAATAGCATCATGAGCCTTAAACCCTGGCAGCTTCCTGGTTCAATAGTGGCCCTAGAAATAAAAATCTGTCTGAGTTCTAGTGAGTGCCAGCTGCAAGCTAAATGTGCTCTTTGACAATGAGATGAGGTGTTAGGCAGTGAAAAGGATGGGTAGGAAAGCTCTCTTGGCCCTTGCTTCCTTTCTTCTTACCAGATCAAATAAGTGACCCTGAGGCTTGAGACCACTGTAAAATAGCAGGTGTATATGGGTCAAGCCTAATTGTTCTAGATGGAGTAGGGACTAACATGTTTGACTCAATTTTTCTCTTTTTCTCTTTTTTTCTTCCTACAGATGGGTTATTTTGTTTCTACTTTAGTTATATTCACATCTGTTTCTCAACAGAGGTGTTTGTTTTTATACCTGGGAGCTGAGGCTTTTTGTGGAAGATGAGTTATAAAATACTTAATTAGAAGGATGGAGAGCAACTTGAAATGAAGCCTACACCTTCCAGTGAGAGTGACATTGTACTTCTCAGCTGTACAGGCTGTATTGATTAATTCATGCTGCCTTGAAATGCTATTGTGCTACTTACCTTAGCTCTAGCAAATGGTGTTTTTATAATGAAGTGGAAAGTGTTTGAAATAATGAGGCACAAAAATGATCACTCTGGTGGAGCAATAGAAAACTCTGTCTACTTCTGTACAAAGTGGCCAGCACAATGGCAGAGTAGCACATCACAGACTGCTCTGCTTTCTTCCATCTGAGGTGATGGGGGAGGCACTGTCTGAAATGAAAATGAGAACACAATAAAGGTACTTAAAGCATTCCAGACTCCTTGGTCAATGTGATGAGTAAACTTAGACAAGGAGCAGTATAACAGAAAGCCATTGTTGATCGTGCTCCACTTGAGGAGTGAGAAGAGAGCTCTTCCTCATTGCCCTCCAGCCCATCAAAACCAAGCCCCCAAACAGTCAGACTATTTCTTGACTATTCTGAAAGCAAACAGTCTGTCATGCAATTGGCTCTAATCAGCTGATTTTTGAGAGAAAGGAAACCAAATTTCTTAATATTAATGAAATAGTGCCATGGGTATCTATCTTGTGGCATATTCCTTGCAGGAAGGAACTGGAGGTGAGAGGAGAAAGAGAAAGGAGACTCTTGTCAATATTCTTGTTGTCTATATAAAATAAGTTTGAAAATATTTATTTGAACTGAGGGGATCACACCCTTTGAGCAAAGGGGGTGAAGAAAGTGTGTGTAGGTACAAAGATTTCATTGTCTTTGAAACAATATTTTCTAGCAGCAGAAATTTTCAGCTGCTAGTCAGAATTCTTAATCGCTTTTATGTAAAACAGACAAAACATCTAAAACCAAAATCCACTTTTATGGTTCTCAACTTTTATATATCATTCTCTATTTCATACCCACAAAGTAATTCTACAAGCTCCAAGTGACTTAATTGGCAAACCACCAAAAAGTAGTTGTTAATATTTGCCCCTTACAAATGAGAGGGTCTCAAGCTCAGTTAATTTTGAATTGTAATCATCAGAGCTGTTGCCTTCTTACATTCCAGTTGAAGACAAGGGTAGCTGGAGAAGCTTTCCCTAAGAGAGGTTTCAGCTGGGTTAGGTTGGGTATGGTGCTGTGCTGGCACAAGTAACTCAGCTGAGAGCAGGAATAAGAGACTGACTCTCTGCACCTACATTTCCCAGAAAGCCCTGAATGACTTGCTAGGAATAGAAACCTGTTATGTGCTGTGGTAATGATATTTCTCTTCTCTGCATGTATTTTTGAGATGACCACGTGTTAAAACTTAACTAGTAGCCTTAAAAATCAGTAAAAATTACTTTTTTGAAATTAAAATGTCAGCCCCACTTGTGATTATTTAAATGGAAATAGTCACCGTGTGCTGTGTTAGTGATGGAGCCTTTGCAGAGAGTTTTGGGAGATTCTCTGTATTCTTAGGCCAGCAGTGATTGCTACTCTAGAGCACAGAGATTTAAAATAGTACTTTTACTTCATTGAACTGTAAATTTCTCCCCTAGGAAGTTCAGCCTAGAGAGAAGTTTTTAGTGTGCTCTTAAGAAGTCAACAGTCCATCACTTACTTGTGTATACCCTTGACTGTGGAGAAAAATGGTGCCGTAACTACTCTGAGTCCCACCTTTGCTCAAGGAGGCAAAGTATCTGTCTAATTAAAAAATTGTGATAATTTGTCTAAATTTTTCTGTGTAACATGAATTTGAGAGCTGTGGATTTGGCTCTCAATGTAATATGGATGCAATTGCAAAAATCAATGCATAAAACAGAGCCCAGAAGAGAATTATATTTAACAGGAGGCAGAAAATCAAAACAGATTCCAAACAATTTAGAAATCAAGACTTCAGCAGCTTGAGCTGAGTTTGCCTTATGGGGAAAGCTTATTAATGTAACTAAGGAGATTATTTTTTTGCCAGAACTCCCCATCAGTGCTATTTGCCCAAGTCACATCTCTGTTCTGTGACTCAGTACAGTGATGAATGTAGCAGATCTTCAATGATAAAATGGCAAAAAGATAATTAAAGCTTCACAACATGCTGGAACTGTAAAGATGTTGGAAGGTGCTAATACAAATTCTGAGCACCTGAGCTGTACCAATATCACCCAACAGAAGCAATATAGCTTTTAGTCTGGAGAAATATCCGGTATTTCCCAGATCTAATAAAGTATATTGGATCCTTAATTTGTTTTAGAAAATGTTCCAAGTGCTTTGCATTTGTTTAACCTAATGCAATCTTAAACATTGCTAAAATGAAAGTGCTTTGTCTTCTGTGTCTCACGGAGAAAGATCTACCAAATATGTCACTTTTGGAAAAAAAAAAGGTCACCTATGGTTACAATACAATGGAGTTTGGAAGTAAAGAAACAACAGAGGGACTGTTCCTCTATTTCTCAATGTCAACATAGTTGAAAATAATGAGAGTTAGAATGACAACTTGATGGTGACTCGTGATGCTGAAAGATGATAATTGGAAAGATAAATTTGTTCCAATTAAAAAAAATTGTTCTAGTTAAAAAAAATACAAGAAGAAGAAAAAGAAATTAATTCAGCACATGACAGCACATTATGAAATTGTATGGGTGTCTATGCTATGATATGAGTAGGAATATCTTCAATGTTACAAATGGAGAGTGGATTATATGTTATCCTGACTTTTGAATGGATTCCAACCCTGATTCAAGTGTTTCCACAGTGCTTTCCTTCAGGTAACCTGTATTGTAATGACAAATGTTTTATGTACAGCTCTGTTTCTATGCCCAGTTCTGCTGCTTGCCTTCCTGATCCCATACCATTCCTTGGTGCAAGCATTGATTAATCAGGTGCCTGTGTTTTTTATCTTTATTGACTTTTAATGAGATTTTTTCTGTCTGAAGCAGGTGAAGGAGCTCACACAAGGTCACCTGGTTGTTTACAGCTATTCAAGAGTCCATTAAATGTCTGCTCTGGGTATGTAAGACCTGTGGGTCCGTTTGGATGGACAGCTTAGAACGTATTTAATGCAGTTAAGCACTATGAGTCCTTTTCTCCCTTGAGTTACTGCAGTATTTTCTCTTTTTTGTTTAATTAATTTTGAAAAAGAAAACGTTTAATGAGCCCTACTTGTGATTTTCCAACTGTTTGTCTGGCTGAAAACTGTCATTTCCAAAAGGATGTATTAATGGTGTTGTTATCTCTTGATCATGTCAATGTTAATGCATGTATGTGCTGTTTCTGCCTCATTTCCACATAATTACAAGGCTGCATTTGGCAAATGAGGGTATGTTTGCTTTCTTGATTAAGAAGGTTCTAAGAAATTTTTGTATGCTTGGTAAAACATAACTTATGAAAAGAGCTAGTTTAGAAGAGAAGCCCAGCAGTAGAGATTCTTAACATTTCCCTAATACTTTCCTCTGCTGGGCAGAAAGCACTTTGTGAATGCTAATGAAATCAGCTTTGCATTACCCCAGTGAAGCAGCTGTGCATTATTCCTATGAGAGGATGGAGGCACAGCATGATTAAGTTACTTGTCTTGATTCATATGGCTGCTGGGATTGCAGCATTTGCCCAGGTGTTGCTTTCAGCACTAGGTCCAAGGACCAATCTGGGACACAGTACAGCTTGGGTAAAGTTTTTTTTTCTTTCTTCTAGAAGCTACTATTTTGTGTCCAAAAAGCTCCACTGTAGTTTAAATTTAAATGTCTCTGCTCTTTATGGCTTAGAAGTTAATATTTCCACATCATGATATGCATGTAATAAATGCCTTATTCCTGACATAAGTATTAGAGAGGATTGGACTGAAGGTGTTTCTACTATGATGGGTTGGTTCAAAACATTGTCATGAAGACTTGGATGGTGCCCAGGAAATGTTTCTCCTCCAGTCAAATGAGCCAAGAAAAGAGCAGGAATGTGCTAGAAGAGACTGTACTTATCACATCTCCTGCATCAGAGGGAATGGATATTGGTTATATGTGAATTCCCTTTCTTGCTGTGCTGATCCTTGCCTGGGTCACAGAGGGAAGAGCTGTCTCTTGCAGCTGATCTGTGCTGCCCCATCATTCGGTCACCTGGTGGAGGCTATCATTTAATGATAGTTTTTTCTGATGGGCCTCCAACACCAGCTTTAGATTTAGGCTTTGTGAACATACAAACCTCCACAAAATGTGCTTTTTGTGACAGATAAGCACTGAGATGCATTTCTATGGCAACTATTACAGTACATGATGCAGCCTGGGGCAGTACTAATTTTTTTTCTTGAAAGACAGCAAGCTCTAAGTTGCACAGAAAGAGCTGGGAAACTTGTCAATAATATTTTATGGATGTGAGTTTGTTTGTGGCATAAGCCTCTCATTGTATTGCCTAGTCTGCTGACCCTAAAATTTTAGTTCAGTTTTTGAAGCCTCAATAACATGTGCACATGCAAACATTTGACAGAAAGTTGGTTATGTCACATCAGTCTTCTCACCGTTGTGAAAAATACCTTAATAGTAGTAGTGAAATTTGGCTTTTTTTTTTTTTTTTTGGCAAAGTGCTTTGTTACATTCACAGCCTCATCCCTGGCAGAATCAGTTAAAATGGAAGACAATGCCAGCAGGAAGATCAGAGCAAATACTCAGATGGAATGCAGCTGGTTCTAATCACTCTTCATTAATCCATCACTGGTGGTGTAAAGTTATCAAGGTCTCTGCATACAGGACAGGGCGGATAGGTTATTCCTTGAGGGTCTGATCTTTCACCCACATTCACACCAAGCCCTAAATGAATAATACTTAAAGGGAGGCAGTGGTGTCTAGCAAAGGCTTATTCCCTTTTTTCTGAATTTACTTGGGCTTAGATCCTCAAGAAGGCAGTTATGGGACAAGATACTACTTTTGCAACCTGGAAGTCCAAAGCTAAAATCCTTCTAACTATTAACCCTGGAGAGCTCATGTCTTCAGGTGTATCTGGGTTTTGTTACTGAAGTGCCACAGGTGCCCTTAATTCTGCTGTTTGTCTCAGAGATCGATCCCACCTGTGCTGGGTGGCTTTATTGGGGCCACTGAGCTGATTTGTTAGAGCCTGGGTATGGGCTCTCTGTTGCCCTGTAGGAAGGAACAGTGGTACTAAGGAAGAATTCATATTAGTGAATTGACCCAGCTTGTGGGTGAGTGTTCTGAGTGCTGAACCACATCCTCTTTGGAGAAGGGAACAGATGGTTCCTAGCCAGGAGCTGCTGAGAGAAGTCAGAGTGAGTACAATGTTTTCACTTTTGGATTTGGGCTCTATTGGGATAAAAGCAGGGAAAACAGGGAACCTTAAGCTATATATAGAATATAAATAAATTGAGGAAGTGACAGAGGAAGGAAAGAAGGACTGTAATCTAAGTTTGTTTGCTCTGCTAGTGTACTGTGCTCCTCTCTGGTCAGTGGTTGTCTGACTACTCAACATGGAGTAGATCTGCCTCAGTTTGTAAGAGAGCAAGCAATGCTTTTTCTTCTTTGCCCCAAGCAGCCTGTTCATGAAACATCATCCTTGAAAGAGTGTGCTTGAGTTTCCTCTGGCAAAGAGGAGTCTGGACCTATGACTTTCTGTGTACTCAGTCACAGGGTTAGTTGAGCATCTTTATTGCAGAGTTTAAAGTTCCTAGTGACTCTGTAATTGCTCTTTTCTGGCCAGGTCAACAGCTTTTTGTGTGTTAGTAGAAACCATTGCATGTTGCAACAATAGCTGGGGGAAGGGTGTTCAGAGAACAACCAAGAAGGAAGGAGTGGTGCTTCAAAAAATGCTTCTTTTCATTGAAGAAATCAGTGAGACCTTTTGACTTATGTTGAGGCCCATGTCTGCACCTGAAAATGAAAGCACTTTGGAGAAATGAGCTTTCTGTGATTTTGTGCCTTCCCACTGCTAGCCTTAGACCTGTTGTGCTCTTGGAAGTTCCCATTACTTACCCACAGGAGTCAGGCTTGTAATGATTGAGAACCCTGAACATCACAGATAACACCACCACTCCCTCCCAGGCTCCGCCTGAAGATTAACTGTAAGACTTGTTATTTTATCATGTGGAGTGTTTTCTTACAGTTGATAAAAGGAATTAGGACTTGAAAATTTAGTGTGTTTTATCTAGTGACTTAATCAGCTGTGAGACTGGCTGTGCAAAACAATCATAGGCTGTTAATGAAAATTTCTCTGATATGGGTAAGACCTGAGATATGTTGACAGCAGACAGAAATCAAAGAAAAATTTGTGTGTTTCACCTACAGACTTGGCAGAAGGTGAATTTGAGAGCACTAAGTGCAGCTTGAGCATGATGTCTAGACTATATTATGGAACCCTATTTCCAGATTATATAATGTAAGAGAAAGGGGATAGTGTTTGCACATCAAGAGACCAAGTCCATAGCCTGGTCCCTCTGAGTGCAGGACCATCTGGTTCTTGCCTGGTGTTGGCAATGGTCAGCTTTTATTGCATTCCATCTTCATTGCTGCTCAGGGAAAATTGCTTGCTAATTAACAAGAAAAATCTCCCAACATGTAATAAACATAGAGACCTTTCTTTAAAACTTTTCAGCTTTACTGAGAGGTGTCTAGTCTTCAGATATTATCAAATGATGGTGCATATCATAAATAGCTGTTATGTCTACTGTGGTCTGATCTACTCTGCTCAGGAAGACGGCAGCATATTTGGAAAACAGATGGCCTTAGTCATGGTTCTGCTACTCTGCTGGCCAAATGACAAGGTATCTCTTGCTTTTACTGCTTTTGTCCTATTTTTCTTGTTGCAATGCTTTTATGCTTGTTAAAATAGTATGGTTTTGTTGCATTATAAATAGTTGTGTGGTCATACTTTCAATTCAAACTGGCTTCTCTTTGTTCCATGCAGTTACCCTTCAGAAATTTAATATGCTACTTGTTTGTTTTCCAGATGCTTCAGTAGAAATGTTACATAAAATGGAGTCTAATGTTAATCTTTGTGGAAGCACAATTATAAATGCCATTCTTACTCAAAACACTGCTGCCCGATGTTGCTCACTGCTTATGATTTCCAGTTAACTTTCCAGCCATCTGACAAGGCTTCTGTCCAAACCAATTTGATTCAAGCAATTTGTGAGGCATTGTAGTGGATGTTTGATGAAAGTCAAGATATTGCATCTCCTGTGTTCCCTTCAGCTACTGTTGATTTTGTTTTTTGTAATTTGATCACAAAAAGCACTCAATCTTCCTTGTCCCAATTTGTTTTATTGGCCACTGTGCTATTGCAAGCAACAGTGATCGTGGGAACTTCTTCCTGGATTGAAGCAGGAAAGTTTCAGTGGCATTTCCCAGGGCTGCTGTTGTTTCTGCCTGTTCAGACAGATGTTACTCTGCAGGTGATGGAAATGGAAAAGACCCACAGATGACAGTGACTAAAACTTAAGATGCAGGAAATTTGAAAAATGTAGTCAAGGGAGTTTTTACTTCCTGATTGGAATGCAGTCAGAATTATAACAAACACTGACAAATATAAATGCTCTAACCTCCTTTCAGAGGAACCTGTGGCACTGCAAGTGCCCTTTAGACCTGCTGTATGTTCTTCATGTCTGCATGTTTCAGTGTCAGCACGAGGGAATAGGACAAAATAGGTTCATAGTTAGAAAAGTGGTCAGTTAGGAAAAGTCTTCATGTATGGAAATATCACAAGAGGAAAACTTTCCAAGGTTGTTTGCAGCTCCTGAACTGAGAAACAGTGAGAGGGGAATGGGGTTGAGCTCAGGAGCCTTCTGCTGTGCAGCTGGAGAGTGCAGGGTACATCTCGTGTCCAGCTGGCTCTGTGTTCCAGTGTGATCTCTGCTTTCTTGGCAGAAATCCTCTGCTGACCAGGCTTCCCTTAATGCCTCGTGCATTTGGAAAACTGTGTAAAAGCTGTTGCAGCTGTTCAACGTGCAGCCTTGCAGGAGAAACTCCTTGCATGTGTCTGAAAGGTTTCCTTCTGGGGCACAGAGCCAGGTGGTGTCATGTCCTGGTGTTGTAGGGAATCACAGCACTGCTGAGGTGGTGTGCTTAAAGAGTATGCAAATATTTTTTTCCTGGTGTCTCCTGAAAGACAAGAATTTCTGCCTGTGTCTTGAGTCTGTGCTGCACAATGTTTGCAGCTGGCAATCTGCACAGGACCTATATCACAAGCAGAATTGGTGGCTGTGCTTGGGGAGAGTATTGATTTCATGTACTGTACATGAAATGCATGTCACCTCTTTGGGGGTCAGGATCACTAAAACTGTGTTGAGAACATCTCATTTCTCCCCCCTATTGGGCTAAAACAACCCAATATGCAGATTTTTCTTGAAAACTTGGGCAGAAGAGTGGAAAAAATATTCAAATGAATAACATTTCAAATGAATGAAATGGTCATGTTCCCCAGAGCAAATAGGATTTATAGCAATTTCAATATGCATGTGTGGGGGGAAAATACTGACAAGTGTAATAAAAGAAATATTGGTGGTTTTTTTAAGCAATCACTGTGTAAAATACTGTCCTTGGAACAGAAAATTTACCTTGATGCTGGAATAATGCATTGGGCCTTTTCCTGTCAGCATTATATCAAAGCCTCAGTATATTTTTCATTCCCCCAGGCATTATTTTCCAGCTATTGTCCTCAGTACCAAACTCCATTCATAACATATATTTATAGCTGGAGATTTTTCATAATATATAAAAATGAGGAAGCTGCCACAAAATTGCTTTTGGTTTCCTCTGAGACTTGCAAAATAGATGTTAAAAGCAAGTGATTTAAACCAGCAATTTTATTAAAAATGTATTATTGCCATTTGTATTTTTCACAGTAATTCTCCAGAACTATCTCAGGCTTCCAAGAATGAAGTATGAAGCTTTGACTCAGCAGCTTTGTTTTTAGTTTATTTTAAACTTTGAGACAACAAATCTGCTGGACCAAGTTTATGCCAAATAAACGTGTGCCAGATTTATGCCAGCAGAGCTTCTGATTCAGTCTCTCTGTCTCATTTCAGTGGGAGACAGTCAAGACAGGGAAACGAAGCTATTTTCAGACACTTAGTTATGCAGATCAATACCCATGTGGATTTACGAATGTCTAAGGAAGTTGTGTTTTCCTTTGGGAGTGAGTGACCTGCCTGAAAGCTGCAAGAAGTACCAAGTACCATTTGGGAAAATCATCCATGGGCCAGATGCATTTTTCCAAATCACACAGAATCTGGAATGGAGCAGGAATTTCCACCTAGATTTCTGTGTTCCAACTGGGGGCTTCCTCCATTTGGAGATCAGGCTGTGCCACCTCTGGCTTGCTAATTTGGGGTCATAATTTGCGTATTGATCAAGGTCTCTTTTAGCCTTTTATTTGCTTCCAAATGATTAGCATGTGTCAGATTGTATTTCACTGTCCAGTCTGTTAAAGCGGTAAAAGTGATGGTGTTTAATGAAGACTGATTACCCAGGCCAAGTAATGTTGTTGATGAGTATGATACATGATTCAATATGAAGATCACAAATACTGAAAGAAGTAGTCCACCCATTGTTATTGGTGAGAGGAGTGGTCAGTACTTGAAGCTTCTGAAGTGGCAGGACAAGACTGACTCTTAGGACAATACATTCCCATTTGTGTCGTAGGATACCTGGCAAATGGGATATATGAATAATAGTTTTTAAAATTTAAAGGTGTCAGTGCTTTCTATGTACTTGTTCTGGTCCACGTGCACATATGAATTACTTCATGCAGACTCCATGTGAGCCAGAGGTGAAACAGGCCTTTGTGGTAGAGGAAGGGTTTCCTTAGTGAAAGATATTACGCTGTTTCCTGCTTTTGCTGGATGCCTGTGGGACTGGGGTTGAAGTGTTGCTGCCCTGCACACCTCTCCTTTGCACAGCAGCAGGAAGAGAGCTGGGAGAGAATTTAATCTTTGAAGGTTCTAGAAGGTGCTTTTTCCCCCCTACCCTCCTCTCTAATATTTGGTTTTATGTTGGCTTAGGTAGCTCATATGATTTCTTGCTCTTCAATTGTTCAGGAAGGAAGGAAAAGTAAGTGTGGAAAAGACTTTGACAGTTCAGTATAAGCTTTTGAATAAGTTGACATTTATGTCAGAAGTAGTGGGGGAAATTCAGCTCAAGTTAGAAGTAATGTTTGTTCAGCACACCTGCTTTGTGAGCCTATTTAGTGAGAGAAAACACTTCTTTATATCTCAAGAAAGATTTTCATGCTACATTATGTCATTGAAAAATTATAACATAAATTACTATTTTGTCATTAAAACTGTTATGCATTTTTTTGGGAAACCTACACATTCATAAATAAAGCAAAGTGGCAGCATTAAAGCAGACAGGATATACTTCAGGGTAGTGACTAGATCACTGCTTTTTCATCTCCTGTTTTTATTACTCTTTGCTTCTGCTGATAGCTTCTTCAGGAGAGATTTTAAAAATGGATTGCCTGTGATGTTCTTCAGTGTCGGATATAAATAAAGGAAAACTGCTGTGTGTTATTTTGTTGGAAGCTTCTTGTAGAGCTGTGTAATCAGGGCAATTAGAACTTGCCTATAGTTTGTCTTGTGGGTTTGCAGTGCATACCAATTTCATCAGTCAGGAATGAACATAAGTGCCTGGCCTCCTCGTACATCTGGAGACTTGCTCAGAGTGATGGTTTCTAAGCTGGCTCCCCTGGATCCTACATCATTTGTGATAACAGTTTTTCTTATCTTATGAATTTTTGTTTAAATAGCAAGACCTCTGACATGATGTAGTAAGATAACATCAAGAATAGTCCTTTATCCAGCATTATTTTCTGGCTTTTAGAGATATTTAAAACAACTTTGTCAGCTACCAGAATTTAGCAGGAGTGAACTTCCGAGATGCTTCTGTGATCCTTCCAGTGGTGTTGCTGGAGTGACAAAGCAAGGAATGGTGAGCTGACAGTGGAGTGAAAATATGGCACGGGATGAAGAGAGTCTGGGAACAACTGTTGCTCTGGAATTCTTAGAGCTTTATTTTTCCTTGGTATTTTAAAAAGTTGAGAGCTTATTCTTTAGCAGCTAGAACAAAAGACATGTATCTGGGAAGGGCTCGTGTGGAGCCAGGCATCTGGTCTTACCTGAGGAAAATTCAAGGTCAAGCTAGTGTTTGTTATCTAATTTAAAGTTGCAATCTGGCTGTGAATGTTGTTTTTTTCTTTTTTCAATATGAAAATTTATTAAACTTGTATCTTTCATACAGGTCTGTTGGCAGTATGTATTCATATACTGCCAACAGTAGTATATGTTGGCAGTATGTGAATACATATATATATATTCATATATATGTGTATATATATAGGATTCTGCTTCTATATAATTTATCAAATTGACTATTTTTCCTTTTAATTGCAATTACTGGTCTAATCAATATTATTGTTAACCCTCACCCCACATTTGGAGCAAGGTGTTTCTTCCTCTTGGTAGTGCCAGCACACAACGAGCATCAGGTGAAATGATGGAAGTTCAGGCACTGAAAAACCAAGTTTTTAAAGCCTGGCTGAGCTGTGTGTGTTTTTCCTGCCTCCTGCGGGTGTTGTGCGAATCTGTCCTTCCACTGTTACCACCAACAGCGGCGGTGGCAGGGCTGATGTCACAGCGCGACCTCACCCTGGGCAGAGTTTCACACCCGGCAGTGGCGGATGGGAGGTGCCGTCTGAGTGTGAGTAGGGGTGATGGTTTTGTTGGATCCTACTCCAGGTTTTTCCCAGGACACGACTGTAGATGTCAGTGTTTAACTAGCACAGTGCTCCTGACTGCTCTGCTGAGAGAGCTTCAGTCAACGTTTGATTCTGGCTTTTCACTGCAAGGGGAGAAATGTGCTTTCCAAACTGGGACTTGGTGCCTGAAAAGAAACATCTTGTATACTTCAGTGGAATAGTGCTTGATTTAATAGCCAGTTTTTTTCCTCATTCTTAACAAAATTCCCTGTGTGACCTTGTATCTTCCCACCAACAACCCCTCCAAATTCAGTTACAGGCTTGTAAATACCTGCTATAGATTTGAAACTCTGGTACTTTTTGACTTGTGGCCATACTGTATTGCCAAATTGTATTCACAAGAAACATAGAATAGTTCTGCATGCTTTTAGTGTTTCCTGAGTTTATAAATAGTATTTTGACCAAGAACTTTTATAGTTCAATTAATGTTTCTTTATGGAATAACTGAAGGTCAGAGAAGGCTCCTGTTAATAGCAGAAGGCCATGACTCTAGAACAGGATGAACAATACATTAATTTTTTGAACAATATATGTATTTAATGTATAGTCTCATTAAGTGTTGATTTTTTTAAAAGTCTGATTTGAAGGACACTGAGTGTTCTAATTAGATTCTCCTTTTCCAAACCCAAATTATATTTTGAAAATGAAAATAGGTTAAAATCAAAGTTTTGGAGCATATGATCAGTTGTGGAAATGAATTATGTAAAGGCTACTGGTTAAAATATATGTAACAAGTACATATTCTTTGAAAAATAGGTATGCTGTGTGTATTACAATGTGAAACACAGTTAATTGATATCACTGTGTCTGATTTTTTTCTAGATAGCAGGTATTGCATTTTATACTGGGCTTCCAAGCAGCTGCATCCATCCAGTGAAATCTTTCAGTCAATGGAATAAGGTGTAAATAGGACTGGAATGCAACATGCTCTGACTGCCCAGTGCCAGAAGGTTTTCCTTGCAGAGTGCTTGTTGCTGCATACTCACTTCAGTGGGGTTTTTTTTTCCAGTGTTCTAGTTAAAATTTAAGAACCAGGTCAATAATATTGTCAGTTGTAACTCAAAAAGATGAGGACTTCCAGTAAAAAGAATTATAGGGAAGGTTTCTTGTGAAAGAAATGTGTTGGTAATATTACCCATAAGAAACTCTGAAAATGCTGTAGATGAGACAAGTAGGGCAGCCCTTTAACTTGTCTTGGTATTTCTATGCCTATTGTGGAGGAAATGTAGAAAAACCAAGTTCATCTGGTTGCAATTTTTATGTCAAGGGTCATACCTGGGGAAGATTTGTCCAAATTTGGCCAGACTGTGCTCTCAAACATTGCAAAATTCCAGCTGAGACAGAACTTTACTGTAGGGGGATAGAATATAAGAAAATAGTGTAGAAAATAATCTTACCCCTAAGGAGTTGCAGCTGGGCCAATTATCAAAGATTAGGAACAGGCCTGACTTTAACAGGCCACAGGTGTAACCAATGAGAAGAAGAGTGCTAGAAAAGAGTGGGGTGGCTGGGTGAGAAGGGAACTGGAGTCAGTTGGCTGCTTTGTGACGAAAGAGTCAGTGCTCTGAGGAACTGCCCACGAGAAACACCAAGCAGGTATGAAACTTTTGTGATAAGGAGACAACAGTACGGAACCCTGCAATAAGATAACAACACTTTACCATCTGTGTCCTACTATCCCTGACTATTGCGGAGTGGGGAATGTCAGCTGGGTATTGCCTTCCCTGAGATCCTCACTTTGCTGTCTGGAGACTTGTGCCTTGGGTATGGAAATGGTGGCTCTGGGCTCTGCATTTGTGGGGACAGGAGTGCAGAAAATGGAAATGGAGTGGCTGCAGGAGACTGAGTGTTGGAATTTGCTTCCAGTGGGGAGCATAAATGCTACTTAACAAGGACCTGAATTGATTTCTTCTGGAATATTGTGTACAGATCTGATGACCCGTGTCCAAGGAAATAAACTGGTGCAAAGAAAGCTTGCTAGTGTGATAAGGAAAACAGAGAGCTTACTTTATGAGAGGAGACTAGAAGAGCTTGGCTTGTTTGCTTAACATGGTATTGCAAAGGCCAAGAGAGGGATATGTTTGCCTGTAAATATATCTAGGCGATAAATATCAGGCAGGGAGAAGGCTCCAGCTGGGGACCAGCTAAAGCTTAGTTCCTTGGTAAGGAAAGGCTGTTGCCTCTGCAGGGGCATAAAACCTCTATTGCTTTGCTGGCTGTGGAAGTAAAAGCCCTGGTGCTGCTGTCCCTGGGCAGTGGTGGCACATGAACCACAATGAAGGTGATGATCAGTCAACAAAGGACTGACAAATGAAAGGGCCTCTGATCCCTTAGAGCAGCTTTCAGGGGAGGGTCAGACCAACCCTTTGACCAGGCTGGTTATGATACAGAAGGACCTTTCTGTCTTTGACAAATGGAATACGCTTGTAGGGTCCTGTCTTGTTGTCCCAACATGGGCAGCTCAAGGATTTCTAAAGCAGATGAAAAATGGCCCATGGGAAAGCCCCTGGGCAGAGGCTGTTCTCTTTCCATGCCACTAATTGCCAATAATTGAAGTGGAGTGGCTTTGCCCTGTGTGTATCTGCACACAGACACTGAGCTCTGCCTGGGCCAAGATTCTGTCACCAGGAGCCCCTTTCAATTGAAAGCTGATATAGAGATCTGTATAGAGCAACTCCCAGGGAAAATGCTTCACAACAAAGAGAAAATTCCTCTCTGGCAAGATTTTCTGGGTTATATTATCTGAGCTTTGGACCACTGTAGATTCTGTTCTCTATGGGAAGGATGTGCCCAATTTTCCCTGTTGAATTAAAATTTAATTTTAGCCTGAAGATCATGTGTACTTCAGCACCTTATGGAATGATCTTTTCCCTTTCAAAAACACTGCTGAGTTAAATGTATTGCTGGAAGAGATATCTTGATCCCTAAACACTAATTGCATCCTGTTTGCATTGAAGAATTTGTTCTGCATTTGTGAATCATCTGTGAGAGCTGGTTGTGATTCAGTACCTCCTACAATCACACCTGGTCAGGCTTTCATTGGCACAATCTCCATGGCTGTGATTCAGCTGAAACAGGATCTCATCTGCTGGATTCTTAGGGTTGCTCAGAACTCAGAAGATATTTTGACTTTTCCAAACATCTGCTGGAGTATAACCAGTCCCAAAGGCAGGCAGAAGAGCCTCTGGACTGGTTGTGCTCTTTTCCCTTTGTGCTCAGGTACTGTCTGTTGCAACAAGTACACTCAAATCTCTTGGCACATTTTGTGCCAGTGCTGAGCTGCTTCTGTAGTGAAGGGCTTCATCCTGGGCAGGGGACAGTAAGAGTGGCAGGCAGGCTGTCTGTTCAAAGCATTATTTTCTAGGCACCTCTGCCCTCTGGGTGGCTCAATAGATGCCTGTTTTCATTTAGTTTATCTGCAGTAAAGAAATTGTGCCCTTATTTTGGTTATCCTCACCCTGAAATCTTGTTAATGGGGGGCAGAACTTGCTTCTGGAATTATTCTCTCTGAATCCCAAGGAAGTTTGTCCTTATCAAGTGATAGGGACAGGCTTGAAATGCAGCTGTAACCTGACTTATGTTGCTGGGTCAACTCCCTGGTAAGCAGGACAGTATGATGCAAATCAGTGTTGACTTGACCTTACATAACATTTTTGTCTTGGCTAAGCCTGGACAAGTACTCTTGAAATACTTGCATACAATCCAACCACCTCTCTAAAAAACTGAAAAGATAACTTGAAAAGTTAAGCTAGTGGATAACTTCAGAGCTATGATGCTGATTTTCATTAAAAGAGTTGTTAATTTGTAATAATGTATTGGTTTTACCCTGTAGACAAATGTAGCAATTTCTTGTGGCTTGTTCCTAGGTGCTTCAGGCTTTTTTCTTACTGTGTTGGATGTATATTTTATATTATATTATTAGATTTGCTTGTAGCAATCCTTAGGGATAGTCATTCTTTCCATTAGATCAATAACACTTTCCTACTAAAGTGCTTTTTTGAAGGATAGTCATCCCAAATGTGGTATGCCCATTATAAAACCCTGTAACTGTTAATTAAAACAGATTGAAGTTTGCACCTTCTGTTATACAGTCATATTTGGAATGATATAAAATGAGAAGTTCTGTACAGGAAAGCTTTTTGCTCAGATATTGCAAATGTTGTCTCACCATCCACTTATTTCCAATGAGTGATAACATTACCTGTTTTCCTCTGCAGTTGCAGCTGGCAATAGATGTGGTATGTGTCAGAATTCATTAATATTCCAATGACTGCTGCCATGATAGAACAAATGCTGATAAAATCAGGCTGCAGAATGATGTACATGCAGACCAGTCCAGTTTAGGCATGACTGAGCTGCTAATCAACATGGTGTGCAAGAGCAGGAGTTATGAACTCACCAGGTCACCAGCACAGTAATTTTCTAGAAATTCTCTGCTTTATTTGCCAGCCACAAAGAACAGCTTTTGGCAGCAGAGCACGAGCAATGGTTTGTTGGAGGCTGGGCCTTGGGAGAGGCAGCCTGCAGTGCTGGTCTCCATCACAAGCACTGTGAGTAACTGGAGTTCTGGAGGCTGAACAGAAGAGTAGAATCTTTTCATGCTGTCTTGAGATAGGAGAGTTTTGTTCCATGCCAAAGTGAAAATCCTAAACACCTATCCTTCTAATGGATTGTCCCTTCAGTTTTCAGCTTTTTTGAGAATTTTTTGACAGTTTAAATGTTTTGATATATTTATTTTTGCCAGTAAATGGGGTTTGAATCTAGGAGGTTACTGTGAAGCTGCAGAGAAGAAATAAATAATGTTTTCGTGTAACTTTCATATCCATCCTTAGTCCTTGGAAACCATCCCCAGACCTGAGAAAGTCACATGTGGCATAGGCAATTGAGGGTAGCTTTGTTGGTGCTTAACAGCTCTACCCTTAGCAGGTGTTAAAGTAAAAGCCTAATTTGTGGAGATTATGCACTTAAATATCAAAGGAATGCATTACTAGTCTTAGCTGCTTGTATTTTTTTGATAGAAGCTCTTTCTTTTCAACCCTGCCCATGTTGAGGGGTGGAAGAAGTTTGCAGTATGGTGTTTACTGAGTGTCTGACTGTTAAGCCAGTCCTTCTCCTGCTGCTACAGCTCATATGTGAGACCTGCCTGCAGCTCCCTCAGTTTGATCTGCATTCAGAGCCTTCTTCAAGGCAGGTATTTTACCAGTGAGCAAAAAAAGAGATGCTGTTTACTGGCTGTGCAGTTTGCCCAAGTAAACTTTTACAGAACAATGTTATTGGAATGTTTTTAAATGGTAAAAGCAGGGTTTATATGACTGGTCCCTGACCTTGCTACCTGAATTTTGGGAAGGAAAATGAGGCAAAATGTTGTCACTTCTTCAGGTACAACCACTTCAATCAACAGTTTCATGTCACAGATGCTGTTCAAGACAGGTGGACAATGCCTAGCAATATTTTGGTTTGTAAATGACAGCTATTACTGGGCTTTGGGAAACATGGGCACCCAGAGGCAGTGGGGAGCTGTGGTGTCTGTGAGCTGGGCTGGAAGGGCTTCATTCTGTGCCTCTTGTTAAATACCTGAAAGTCCAATGCAAGCTTTCCCTTCTGGCACCCAGGGGCTGGCTGTACTTATTGTAGAGCAGAAATACAACTGGCAAGGAGCTACCTTTTCATCATCCACTATACCTCCCTAAACTTTTGGTGTAAACTCCTCTCTGCTGCAGACCTTGCATGCTGAGAAGCTGGTGTGGGAATGACTCAGTGTGGGCACAATAAAAAGGTTAAAAAAAGGGTAAATATTGTCAGCTGTGTCTTCAGCTGTCTTTTGATTTCTGACTTCAAGATGAAAGGCTGCCTCATGAAACAACACCTCCTGACTTGTTCCAGCATCCATCCCTGTGACGGGTTCCTGTGCCCTGTGGACACTGTATTGAATTTCTTCAGTGTCCAAAATATTTCTGCTTAGTGCTCTGCAGGTGCAGGGCTGTCCCCAGGAGTGGGCCAGTGCTGCACACAGGAGCTCTTGTCTCCTCCAAGTGACACCACCAGTGACATAAGGATTTAAACTGGGGGCTCCCAGTGGGTTAGTGCTCAGTCTAGGCATCTTCTCTTCCATCTTGCTGTGCCTACAAATCCGGCTTTTATCACGCCACAGGCATTTAATTATTTCCTGGTCATTGCTGACTTCAGTAATTGTCTAGAAAATTCTGAAAGAAAAAAAGGATCTCTAAGCCTTTTAAAGAAGTTCTTTGTTTAGTCACTTATCCAAGCCTCTAGGACCTTGCTGCTTCTTTGTTAGGCTGCTGGGGGAGGAGGCAGTTGTGTATTTTTGGGACCATTTTAGCTCACAGGCCCTTGTGAATATCCTGCTGGTGATCTTGGCATGGGCAATATTGCAAATGCATAGGTTTTTGTAAGACAGAGCTATTCTTATGAAGAAAACGTGGTATTGGAAGTTTCTGGACTCTTCTTGATTTGATGATCATGGAGAGTAATTTAATTTCAGGGTGGTAGTAAAACAGTTAAATGCCTTTTAGTGTAGCCATATGTCCCTAAAACACACATAGCTGCGGAGGGATGGTTTTGTCTATAATGAATGTTAAACATTGTACTAGCTTAATATGCTCTTTTCCTGACCAAGTAAGCTCTTTGTCTTTTAAACCTCCTGATTGTAACAGTGGGGGAATGTGTATGTGTGTAAACATTTTTTTTCCTCCTTTCTGAAAGAGTTTGGTGTGAGGCAGCTGTGATATTAAAAGTGGTAGGAAGTTTTTGATTGTGATTACAGTGTTGCTTTAATTTTGTTCTAGGGGTAAATTCAGACAAGCAAATGATTCCTTACAATATAGTCAAGTTTCACTTCATGTGGTGGGATTTGACCTCTGATTGCTGTGGATCTCTGATGCACTTTATTGAGATTGATTCTGAGGCTCAAAAGGAGAATGGCTGCTGAGACTTTACTGGGTAAAGGGAATGACTGAGTCCCTACAGAAGCATTAATTACTGCCTGCAGCAACTCAGGAAAGGAAAGAAAGAAGCTGACATGCCACTGAAACATTCCTGTTCTAGCTCAGTTTCTGTGGAACTAACAGAAGGAAAATATAGTGCTCTTTACATAACATTTTATTGTTTACTCCTAATTAGGAAAGATCATACTAAAATGACATCTTTTCATATTTACTTTTCATTTTGCTGTTCTTGAATTGTTTTAGATTTCTGTTGTGTCTTTTAGGGATTTTTATATCTAAGCACTTCTGTCAAAGGAGAAAGAAGTATTATTGTTGTATGCTGTTGTTTTTATATCAGGGAGATGTGAAATATTTCTGGCAGTGCATTACAAACATGCAGAGTGGTTCTCTGTGTTCAGCAGTGGTGATTTTGCTATTTGTTCTTAGAGGAATTTCATCCTTAATTTCTCTTTTCTTCAGCAGTAGTTGAGTACTTGTTTTTAAAGTTGGAAGAGGATTGTATTTTATACCAAGTAGTCCTGGAGATCCAAGTGGGAGTTCTTGGTGTTTAGCAGAGCAGGGATAAGATTTTAGAATGAAGTTGAAAATGTGAAACTGTGTCAAGATTTATTTGGAGTGGAGTAGTTCAACATGGAATTTGATGCAAAGACTTCTCTATTATAAGAGTTCCCTTATTCTCATTACTGTTCCTGCCCAGGTTTGAACATGCTGAACCATATCCTCCTGCTGAATGATGTGCAATGTTCATATTTGTTCTGATCTGCTCAAGGAAGAGTGATAACATAGAAATATATGTATTTTTGGGTGTTGCCTCTATTGATATATCTGCTTCAATAATGCAGGATTTTCATTATTTTAGTGCCTTTAATATACTCTCTGTCACTCTTATGGCTCGAAATGAACTTTAAAAATGTTTCTGTTATAAAGAGAATTACAGAGGATAAAGATGATTTGCTTGTGAAAGAATGTTGCCTGTGGATGAATTAGACTATAATATTTGCACTTGGATTAATGCAAGGATGAAAGGAGGTCTACGCTTGTGTACATTTCCCTTTCAGGAATCTATGACCTGTCTCTGAGGCTTCTATAGTTCTGAAAAATGTGTGTGTTGTTTGTTTGTTCCACCCACCCCTTGAGTTGTACAAAGTTTGGGTGGTGATTTCAAATGCCTTTTTAAATTTTTTTATTTGAAATCTCCTTGGTGGCTTTGGTGATCTTGCACAAAGGGGAAGGAAGTGCCAACCAAGCTTTTAATTTAAATGAAGTTATTTGGAAGAGTGTTTCTTTTATCAAGTTGTGTAAATGAAAGAGGCCCAAAGGAAAAGGCTGTGTCTAGAAGCAGAAGAAAAGCATTAGCCTGACTGCGGAAGAGGGGAAGTAACTAAAATATTTATTTCTACTAGGTTGGAGAACAACATATGTTAGGCAGGCTTGACTTTTTTGAAGGATGAACTTTACTGTGACATACTCTGCTACATGCAGCAACAAACACTCCCTAAAGCAGAACATCAGACAGAACATTCAGTGAGCACAGGGTGCTGGATGCAGGATGGTGTTTATTTAAAAAGAAGTTGGCATTTCTCAAAAACCATGGCAAATATGCCATTATTTTTATTTTCTATGCAACCTGTGATGTATCAGACATGTTCTAATGAGATTCAGAAATACCAAGCTTATAAATATTGATAGGGAAACTTTGTTCTCATCCATGGAGAGAGATTGCATTTTGCAATTATACCGCTTTACTCATGTGAACTGTATTGCAATTTGTTCTTCTGTCTCCTTCACAGGAGAAACTGTTCAGAGTTACAGTTCAATCTCTGTTCTCAATCAATCCTCTTTTTCCACCTGCATTTCCTAGTTGATGAGATATTTAAAATTGCCTGGTGTTCAGAGGATGCCAAACAGGGAGGTTTCAAAGGCTTGAGAAGGCAGCAGTTGCTTTTCTACTAGAAGTATGTAAAAAATCATCAATTTGTCATTTTAAGGAAAATGATGTATTTTTAACTAAACCTTGTAAAAATATTCATGTTTTAAAATGTACCTTTTCCCAAGGTTTTTTATTTTTTTACATTTACTTCAGGGGTTTATGGATAAATTCTGTGGAATATCCTCTCGGACAAGTCACAGCACATTCCAGATACTACATGTTACATGTGCAAAGCTGTGCTGCAACCCAGTAGTGTGCTGGAGCTCTTGTATCAGTTGCAGTGAAACCATAGGAGATTTTGTCTGTCTTCAGTTCATCACAGTAAAATCCATCAGACATTTCCAGGCCTTATTTAACTTTAGACTTAAAACTAAAATAGAACAAGCTCCTAAATCTCATAAAACTCGAAGGAAGCAACCCAATACTTAGTTTTCTTTGTTAATTTCCCCCCTGCTGATATTTTATCAGGTGGACTTAATTGTGAAGTCTGTGAATATTAAAATTGGACCTCCTTTCGTTATGGAGATGTCTCTCCTTAAGTCTGACTGGCGCACTGATTTGCAAGTGACGTGTGAGTGCAGAGATTGTTTTTCATTCTTTCAGCCTTCACTTAGATATATTAGTTTAGATGCATTAGAGAGAATCTGCTGTGAAAGATGGCTGACAGGTACATAGTCTCTTGTAAGCTAAGCCCTGCATGAAATCTTATGCTGCTTGTCTAATATCTTTGAAGATGAAGACAAAGCTTTTGAATCTGATTTAAAATAAAAGATATATCAAGCAAGTGCTCTCTGGGAAAAATGACTCCTCTCTGCTGCTTGCATATAACCCTAGCCAGGGAAACGGAGCCTTGCAGTACCTGTTTTGAAACAGGGGCAGGAAAAACTGCAAGAGCAAAGTGGGTTGTAATACACCTCCCATCCAGAGGGATCTTTGAAAGGGCATGGAGGGCTGCTCAAGATGTCTGCTGCTTGTCTGTCTGTGCTGCTGTCTCTGGGTTTTGTCTGGCAGTGCTATGGGGCAGCAAGGTCTGTGTGCTCCAGCTTCACACTCTGAGCACTGTTCAGGATCCTGCTGCCCTTTGCTCTTGCTTGACTTGCTCTTTTTCCTCTCTGCTGCATGGAAACCCTACTGCTCTTCAGCTGGGGGGCCCCTTTCAAGAGCCCTTGCTGGGATATAAGAGGTCAAAACCATCATGAGAACTGGCTGCCATGTGCAAATAATGTAGACGATCCAGTGGCACTTCATTTCCTGGGCCAGCCACAGGCTGCTTGCCTGCTATCCTACAGTTGCTTGTATTTTTGAATCTGCTGACTATAATTTTCTCTGGTTCTGACTTTGTTCTTTAAGTAGAAAACAAGAACAGGTCACACAGTGAATAGATCAAAGCTGCTTTAATAGTACACATTTTGTCAAATGTACATACCCATAGAAAAGCTATATTCAAACTGAACGCTGTTAAGCTTTTATTGGTACCCAGTGAGAGCATGTAAATATGTAAGTTATTGAAGTAAAATTACATCTTGAAGTTCTTGCCCTCAGAATTATGCAAGCATTGATTTTCAGTATATATTGCAGTTCCTTCATGCAGAACCATAATGTATTTACTTACTATCTTGTAGAAGGGCTTATGAAATTACTTGCTTCTGAGAGCATGAACCTGTGTCAGAAACGAGGCAAAAATCAAACACAAGCAAAACCCCAGATATCTTCAAGTGCCTGAAGCTATACTGTCCTAGGCTGTGAATTGGCAAAAGACACAGGGGCATCCCAGTTAAGCACTTGTACTTGAGTCACTGCAGAAATCCATGCCCTGCTACAGAAGGGGATGGCTCTTTAGGTACATCTTTTTCTTGAGATGAAACCATTGAGACTGACACACTCTTCTGTCAGTCTGCCTGGAGACTTTCCTCTTGACAAAATGAGCAGCTTCATGTGATGGCCAGGGGTGAATATTGCAGTCAAGCTGCAGAGGGAAAAATCCTCGTGGGAGGATTAAGACAGAGGCTCACCTCTCTAACTTAGCAGAGCATGTCTGCAGGGTCACTGAAATATGAGGTGAAGTTAAAACAACATGAACTTAGAAATTGTTTTTTATGATGTGCAAACTGTTCTGATAAATGTACTGTGAGGGAGAAACCTGCTGTGGATGGGAGCTCCTCTGGGCTTTGTGCCAACAGAAAAATCACATGGCTGTGGTGGGTACCATGCTGCAGCTGCACTAACAAATTCTAACAAGTGGGTGAACAAATGTTTATTGGCAGAAATTTAGAGAACTTGGACTCGGCAATGCATGAATATAATTGTATATGTTTTGGTCTTCTTGGACCTTGGCTGCATCAGGTGGATGTTCCCTGGATATTATCCTTGACTTTAGCATATCCATTTGGGATGAACATTCCCCTGGAATAGCACTGTGCAGGGCAGCCCAGGATACTGGAACAGCTATGAGGGTGCCTCCAAGAGGCTTTGTCCACCTGTGTTTTATTAAACTGGCACAGTAAGTATTAAAAAACCAGGTACTTTATCTTTTGTGTATAATGAAATGATTTTTCTGTGCAATTAAATACAAATACAACTTTTTGTCCTTTGTGTTGGCAGTTACAACCATTCATGTCTCTGTCCCTTTTTCCTCCTCTTATCCCCAGTACCTCTGCTTTTTACTGATGATCTCTTCAAGAGTGTGTTCCCTGCTTTAAATTATCCTTTGTGGCAGTGGGTGTTCTTCACACACTCAACTTCAGTATCCAGGCCTGAGGCTTTCAAGAAGCCTTCACTGAATTCACCAAATGAGAATGCTGGGAAGTGTAATTAGCTTTAAATTTAGAGTAAACTTGAACACTCCTGAATTAAATGCATATAAAACTTTAATGTTTCAGTGGAGAAAATACCATGATGATCAGTCATGGAGGTAAAACTCATCAGTGTTTCACTGCTGTGGTTTGTGGTGGTATAGATAATTCCAAATGTGAAGCTCTGCCCAATGCAAAGCAGCAGTGATGTGAAGCTGCCTGTGCTTTATAAGTCACTTAATACAAGGAGAAATTTCCCAACCACAGGCTGTGATAAGACTGTAGGCTTTAGATGTTCCCCTAATGCACTGCAGCATGTGTGGAAAAGTTAAATGCTTTAGAATGTGTGAAATGCCAGTGGAATATCTGCAGAGAGTGTTCTCTGCTGATATTAAGGGGAAGTGACTAGGGCAGAATACATACTAAAATCCATTCTGTGCCTCTTCAGCTGAGGCTGCAAACAGATTTCTCATTGAAAGGTGATGTCCCAGCGTGCCTCAAGGACACGTGCAGATGTGCTTCCTCAGTTCTTACCTGGGAAGGTTTTTCAAAAGCTGATGCATTAGCTACCTTGCATTTGTTCAAGGGCAATTCACAAATAGAAAGATGGGAATTTGAACTACCCTGGGCAGTCCTTTTATTATAACTCAAAATTAGAAGGATGGCATTTTTCATAATTAGGGGAAAAAGCAAGAACAGCTGAACGACTCCTTGTTATTAAAGAACAAATGAATATTCCTGGCAGATATGTGAATATGAATTATGCTTTTGGATTGTTAGTAATAAAGCAGTGAATATTTCTTGTTAATGTAGGAGATATTTCCCTAGGATTGTTTGCTTACTTGCAATGTAGTGGCTGTGTTCTAGGACAACAGAAAAATAATACTGTATATCACTGTTTTCTGTCTATATTTTTGTAGCAAATTGAAGCTCATAAATTCATAAATTTTGATGGATTCTAGTGAAATACAAGTGTAATAGGGAGATCATCTGTGTATTTTTGTTACCATTATTAAAATCACAGCTTATGAAGACAAACACTGAGTAATGGAAAAATCAATGTAACAGTAACTCCTAAATTGGGGAGCAAAGTTGTTTGACAGCAGGAAAGAGGGAAAAGCATTAGTACATGTTTAGAATGATTCCCTAAGAGGTCTTTTCTGTCTTTTCCTTGGGGAGGTAAAACTGTTGTTTTGAATTTCAAGATTTAACTTCTACTGTTTGGATTAAACAGCAAAAAAATATTGAGATTTCCTGATTACTGAGCAGACAATACTTCCAAACTGTTTCCTGATAGAGCTTCCTGGCATCGGGTCAGATGGCTCCAAGATCAATTTAAATACTCTTGAATACCTACATCAAATTTGGAATAGTGGAGCTACAGAGTGCTGGGAGAGCACTGAGCTCCTGCCACTCATGCTGCTGGATCTGTGAGGGAGGGTGTGCACAGTGCTTTTCCTGATCTGTGCCATGTGGTAAAGCTGTCAGGAGTTTCTTTTGTTGCTGCAGAGTTCATCAGTGACTCTTGCAAAATCCTGTTTTGTCTACCATATGTCTCCTCCATGGGTTTTCATCCAGACACTGCTCAGCCAAAAGTCTGTTCTTCACCATCCACTTCAAAATTGTGGTGTGTGGCTTGAGTGGGACAAAGCATGTTTTGCAGATGGATGATTCAGAGAGGATAATCTTGCTGACAAACACAGGGTGTTTCACTTGCTAGCACAGTATCTATTAGGTATTTGTGCTCTCGTCTACACGGAAAAGTCCCCTGTTAGGATATGTGGTTGCATCCCCTGAGTGTGTTTGACTTGCTGCTCTTCCCATGGGAGCATTCCTGCTATGGGAATAAGTCATTCAGAAGCCATCAGGTGGGGGAGTCCCTTCAGGATGCTCCTGGCATAACACAAAAGCATTTGCTGTCTTGCTGCCTTGGGGTCAGTTTTATAATTGTGAAATCTGGTTTTATCCAAGTGAAGCTGCTAAGCAGAGAGGGATTTTTTTGATATTTATACTGGACTGTTTTAAAAATGTATTTGGAATGTCATTGTTAAGATAAGACCATCAGTAAGCATAATAGATGACTTATCAATTCACTGCACAGTATAGGCCAAAATATGTACTATAAATACATTTTAACTTCTTTAACCCTGTTTGTCAAGCAACAGTTTTGCAAATGGATCATACAGTTGAGAAGAAAATGTTGTCATCATACTGGCAGCTGGGGCAAACTCTGCAGTGCTTAGAAGGAGTGGGTGATACTGAAAAGTAGTTATTTGTCATGGTGAAGCAATGAGATTAATCTGCTGAATGCTTTATGGCAGTTAATTTTCACTCCTACTTTCTGATTATTGATACTGAGGCTTTGATGAGATGTATTTTCTTATTGTGTTTGAGTGGTTTAATACATGCCAAGTGACAGGTTAAAGCACAAAACAAGTGGGTCTTCATCACTTTGTACTTAGGTAGGGAGCGGAAAGGTGTAAGGTACAGACAGCTTTACGTTGCTGCTGTTTGATTTGCATGGTGGCTGGGGCACATTTCAGCCTGGCAAGCTCCTGTGTGTGCAGGGAGAGGAGCAAAGGCTGCTCTGTGTGTGTGGCTCTGCAGAGGGTCCCTGTGTGCCCACCTGTGGCACAGCCCTTGCTGTGCTCCTGGCATGGAGCTTCCTGCAGCACTCTCACTGTCCCAAGTGTCATTGCAGTGGTCTCAGCAAAAGTATCACCGTGTGTATCACTGCCTTACATCAGCAACTACTCCCTGCTTTGGTTTTTCCTTTAACATGAAACTTTTCTGTTGCTTTTTTTTCTGGAAGGACCAAACAATTTTCCTATTGTAAAAATCATGTCCTCTGTTTCTACGGAGCCGTGTCCCGTGCAGGTGGGAGCTGACAATCCCTGCTGCCTTCTGGCATGTGATATAAATAGATTCTGAAAAGGTGAGGCAGGTTCAGCAGCTGGAGATAAGGACAGCACAGGGAACTCAGCCAGGATGAAATGATGATGTTGTATGGCTGAGAATTTCTTGCTGAAACAGATATTGGCTGTGAAATAGTGGGAGTTGACAAGTATTGCCTGACATGTCTTCTAGGAGAGATTTTCTAGAGATCTGTGGACAGATTTGACTTTGCTTTTACCACCTGTTTATGTAAAAAATATTTGAAATTAGAGAATGATTATTCCCTTCCTGAGAATTTTCTCCCTGAATGCTGTTGATGAACTGTTATATTAATTTCACTGGAAAGAGAAGCAAATAATTGTTTTTGGCAGGTTTGCAGGTTTAATGCTATTTTCTGGTGCTTGTCCTGTGCAATCTCAAATTAGCACGTAGGTTTATATTAATATATGACATTTTTGTCTGTCAATTACAGGGCAGTGAATATAGTGTCTGAATAGAGTGGAAGGATAAAATAGAGGGTGCACCTGGTCACTGCAGAAGATGAGCAATATAAGCAAATGTATATGTGCTGCCTTTAATTTCAGACTCATTGTGGGACATAGATACTTCCTAGTTGCCATTGAGCACAGCGGTCTGACTGTGACAAAAATAGGGTGCCTATGGAAAGAATACATGGAACAAAGTAAATACTCTCCAGTTTTCTGCCTGATATGAGTACTCTCAGCAATTCAACAATTTAAGACACTTTGACCCTATGGGAATGCAGAAATTCCTTAATATGTTTCAAGGAATCTGACAGATTAAATAATACTTTAAGTTCTTTGTAAAATGGTTATGCTGGGGGGTGAATCTTCCCGCTAGAAAATGGGCTAAGAGAATGATTTTAGAAGTTGCAACATCCTCAGTCAGAAGTGGGGGAAGCAAACTGGTGTTTTAGTAGATGGGGATGACAGATAAACAATAGCTGAGATTTTTGAGAAATTAAAAATTTAAAACCATTTTTAAAGAGACAGTGTGGCTCAGAGACTGGTAATAAATAATGTGCCTTTTGCCTGTTCACATTTAGTGAGGACCTGCAAGAATGCTGTTTTTTCCACTTATGAGTGTCATAGAGCTGATAATGCTACTGGATTCAATGTCATGTATCATTGTGCTGAGTATTCATTTGTTTTGGTATGAATGAATTTTCTACTTTGTTAGAATGATGGATTATACTCAGTACAGATGGGACTGGTGTTGGCTATGGTCTCCTCTCATTAGCTCAGTGAGGAAATTCCCATTGATTTCAGGGAAAACTCGCTTGTGCCAGGGTTGGAGTGCCTCTGAATGCTTTGGCCTGTGGCCACTTGCAGGGCAAAGGCAGGTGTTTGTGCCAAGGCAGCAGTATGTTAAGTATTTGTGCTGTTTCTTTGTGGATGAAATGGAGGTGCAAAAATACAAACCCTCAGTCCTTGTGAATGTCATTTTTTTTCTACCTGTGACACTGGAATTTGGCACATTTCCACCCTCCACAAATCCTACTTCAAGTACATGGCATTGTGCAATCTGTGATGTTAGTTGTGTGCAAAGTGTTAGTACCAACAAGTTCTGTTTTTCTGATTCATTAAAAAAACCCTAATGCTTTTTAACATATTAAATAAGGCTGTCCAGAAACTCTCTATTCTGTCTTGAGAAGAGCACTGTCTAAAAATTGTGGAGAAACTGAATTGTTTGGGAATTTGCTAATGACAAATGTGTGTGATCTTTACCCATCTTCTGCTCTGTGTAGCTACTCTGTACCAAATCTGTACAGCTAAACCAGGCAAGGTCTCTAACAGAAGCTCCCCAAAGCCTGGGAATATTATGATATATAGTTCTTGGTTTAAGGTCTTGATTTTAATTGGTTAGGAATGGACTGTGAACTTCTGTACATTGTAATCCAGAGTTACCAGAATCTAGAATCTGGAAGTGTAGATTTGGGTTCCCTTTCCTGTTAGTACAGTGAAGTTAGAGCAACTGAATAGTTTGCTTTGTGTTTTTTGTCACAGTTGGGTGTGGTTAGACACCCTCTTCTGGCTGGAATCTCAGATGCTTGGAGAGTTGAGATGGAAGCTGTTTAATTGGCTTTTGCTACAAATCCCAAGCCCTTTCTTCCTGACATCCACTGAGTTTCCATTTTATAAATGCCTTTACTGGATGATGGATATTGTGTTGGTGGTCTCACAGTTGAGACTAAGGCTGTACAGTTTCTTCCCTAATTTAAATTTTCTTTAGATCTTGTCAGTCTGTGGAGTATGTGTTTTGAGACTTTGCTTTGTCAAATTGTCTTGTACCAGGAAGAGTTTGAAAGAAATCAGTACACAGAAGGACAGAAAAGTGTCAGATCTTTCTCATCTTCCCATTCTGCTTTAGTAAGAGAGGGGTGTGTGACCCAACACTATCTGGGTCTATCTAGACAGTTGTCTAGAAGAATGTGAATTCTTTTTTCTGTAGTCCATCCTACTTTCAGCCAAGGAATTTTTCTTTTTTTGTGAGGTAGTGGTGTCAGATGAACCTAAATATGGTGGGTATTCTTGAAGGAGCAGCTGTCTCATTTAGGTGGTAGTTGTCTGGTTCTTTATATACTTACAGAAGGCTGTCAGTGTTGGTTCTGCTCTTGATTTTGTTTGTGAACATTTGGTTCACCTGGTATTTAAGTGGGCAAGTGAACGTGAAGTGATAGAGCCACCAAATTCTCACAATGTGAAGCTGATTCCAAGTTGAATGTATTTTCTTCACCAATGATAAAAGAATGGGTTTCCTGTGTGAGATCAGCTATCTTTGTAGAGCTCATTTTGGGTTTTTCAGTATGTCAGGTGTTTCCACAGCAATGCATAAGGTGAAGGGGCATCTCTATATATTGCTTAAGTTATTCTGTAAGTTGCTTTTGGAGGTAGAATGCACATGGCGGACTATAGGACATACTGAATTTGTTGAGAATCAAAAACTCATATCTCTTTGCCAACCTTCTGAATTGCAGATAGCTGAGCATGGGCAGAATAGATGAATCCCAGAGTTCATGACTCAAGACCGTCTCTTAAGCTCATAGAAGCACATTTCAAAAACACACTGGAAAATAAAGCTGTTCAACTGGTCTTTTCTAGCAGGAGAGAATGAGGTTTCCTGTGATATAGCACTAGGTATTGTGTAGTGAGTTAGTAAGTGTTTTCAGAGTCCATTTATTCTGGGCTAGTGTTAGACATTCCTGTCCTGAGCAGCATCCTGTTTTGTGGAATCCAGGTACTGCTGACAGCAGGGGCTATGTAGAGGCTGCATGAGTAATTCAGTGGTTATGCTAACAGTAAAGAGTTTTACTTCAATGTCCTTAGGGAAGGTACTATACCTGTATGTTGCTAATTTTAACAGCAATCTTTTATTACTTACCTGTTCAGTGGTAATATGTCTTTCTCAGTTTACCTGAGCTGGAGCCTTTCACAAGCTTCAAGCTTACTGTCATCCGTGAAACCCTTCTATCTGGACTGATTGTGTCTGCCAGTTACGGTGCTTCAGTGAATCGCTCTGCTGAGGAGCTTGCTCCACGCCTCTGCATCTTAGCAAATTGCCTTCTGAGCCTTGGCACTGAAATGCTGTTGGTTATGCTTCATTATCTCATTCAATAGAAATTCAGTCTCCTGAAGACTGCAATTAAGTTTCCTCTTTGTCTGAAAGGCACAGAATTTAACTGCAGTCTTGTTGGTTTTTCCTGAAGCAGGGGAAGGAGAATGCAGAAAAAACACCAAACCAGAGACAACACACTTTGACCAACATTTTCTTATTTGGTAACTTGATTTTCCACTGTGTAACATTGATCTGAGATTTGTGATTCTTATAGCTGGGCAGTAGTAAATAGAGACATTTATTATTGCCTGAATGGTGTATGATTTATTGATAGTTAAAAGAATTCTTGTACTAGTATCTAGAATCCTTTTCCTGTCTTAAGATGAATGAAATATTTCTAGCCTTAATTTCTTATGCTTAAACTCTTGGAGAGACAAGTAGTAGAGGAAGAAATGGCTTAGTGATAGGAATATTTGGACAATCCCTTTTCATTTAGATTGTGGAAGACTGAAAAAGAGATGCTCAAGTTCTGTGCAAAACCATTGCTGATGTTCTGCAAAAGTCCAAAAATCTGGTCTGTAAGCTTTAGTTCCTCCTGGTCCCAACAAATGTCCCTCCTAGTTCTTCCCTTTTTGTGTCTGCCTTATTCTGTCTGCTGTCCTCAGGCCTGCTGAGTTATTCCCTGCCCCTGTTATGAGCTCAGTGGATTTTTCAAAATGATGACTTTATTATTTCCCTGCTCTTCACAGTCCTGCCAGACTACCCTGCAGCAAAATGCATTTTAGGTATGAGCTCTCGCCAGCCCTCTAGGAATAAGTCACTGCTTCATTTCTCATTTGCAACAGCAATAGCTTCCTCTATCTCATGGGATGCAAGAATAGAAAATTCATTTGTATGGGATATTGGGACTCTGTTGACACAAAGCTGACAACCTGACTCCTGCTCAGGTTTTTAGGAGAGCTGTAGATGTTATCATTCAAGACATTCCTTTTCCTTGTTGCTTTTTTTTTCCTTTGGTAGGATAGGCCTGTAAAAATAATTAATTCATCTACTGCTTTGGCAGAGAAAAATAAGACTTGTTGTTCAGAGAAGAAAACAGTATGAGGAGCAGCCCCCCTTCTTAGGAACTGTGGCTATTAGTTTCCATTGGATGAGGATGAATAGCACCTTGTACTTCCTAGTTATAATGAGAATAAACTTTTTTCCTGGGCTGTTTTTCAAGTTCATACAATTCTACCAAGAGGTAGTGTAATGTGTTGGCTTCACTCTCCTTAAACAACCTCCCCAAACTTCATCAAACAACAAACACAGCGGTGTTTCTGGCTGTTTTCTGTGATTTGGGAGGGAAACTGAAGCTCCAGGAAGGGATGCGATGCTTCCCTCCACATTGCTGCACCTTCACATGGGCTCAGCTGTAATATTCCTTCTTGTCCTAGGATGGGGTAATCCTGGTTATTCATACAAACTGGGGGACAAGGGGCAGCAGTGCAGCCTTGTGGAAAGACATCTGGGAGTCCTGGTCAATGGGCAGTTGAACATGAGCCAGCAGTGCCCTGCAGCCAGGGGGGACATCTGTGTCCTGGGGACATCAGGCACAGCATCACCAGCTGGGCAAGAGAGGGGATTGTCCCACTCTGCGCTGGGCTGGCCTCACCTTCAGTCCTGGGGACAGTTTTGGGAACACCAAAATAAGAAGGGCGTCATACTATTTGTATGTTCAGGGGGAGGGCTGCTATGGGTGATAAATAGAATATTGATTTGGTGAAAGAGCAGGTAAGAAAGAAAAAATAAAATCTGAAAATACTGATGTAAAACATCTCAAAGTCTTAGGTGCCCTAGGGAGTGAAATGGTCAAAAATTCCAGGGAGATGTAAAGTGTAGTACAAAATGTGTGAGGATGTCTTTCTTAACAGCAGGCAAGCCAGTGACCAGTTATGCTGGCAGTTTTTATTCCCTCCAGCAATTTGTGTTTTGGAGGTTTTTTTTCTGTTCATCATATGAAAAGCATTAATATTGTCTCTGAGTTTTCCCTCAGGTATGAAGTGTTGTATAAGTATCTTGGGTGGCCTGTTTAATATCTTCTGAAAGAATTCTGGGCTTCCTGGCAGACATGCTTTGACAGTCTGGCACTGTATTCAGGGTAAAGAAATTGTATTGTGCAGTCACCAGTGAAAGCATTTCCCCCCCTACCCCATTGTCCCTTCTTGAATTCTTCTCTTAGTGCTTAGCCAGGTTACAACTGTACTTTTTACACAGTTACAGATGGATGTGATCTGTTTCCATCAAGTCAGTTTGAGGGAGACAGTAGATAGTGAGCTCGTGGAGGTTGTAACAGATAAAGTTCATGCCCGTATTGAAAAGTGACAGGCATGGCCTATGATTTCTGCAGGCTTCAAGTTTAACCTGAAAGTAGATGAGTTGGTCTTCCCTAATTCCCAGGACTCTGAAGAGATTTGGTCATCAAAGCACTGCATTAAGCACTCAGCTCCAGAATTTAGTACTTAAAAATCCTTGCTCAGCTCCTGTCTTTTCCTTCTCTGCATTGCCCTGAGCTTGACTCAGCCTGTTTTTGTACCTGATAAACCCCACTGTGCCCTCCTCACCCTGCCCTGTTGCCACCCCTCTGTCCATGTTCTTCCAAAGGGGATCAGCTCTGACAGTTCCTCGAGGTGGGTTCACACCTGCTCTGTTGTCTCTGATCTTCCCCAACTCAAACTTCCCCAGAGATTTCTTCAGATGTTCAGGATATAATTACTCTTTTCAAGACTTGCACCCTCAGCCTCTTTTAGGGGAAGTTGTTGCTGTTGTGTGTGGTAAAGAACATTATTTACCTTTTGAGATGCTTTGGAGAGCACTTTTCCTGCTTGTTGTTAATATCTGCTTTCTTTCCTTACTACTTTCCTGCCAAGTCTTATCTTCCTGGATTCTGTAGGGGTACACAAGATCACTTGAAGATTTTGTTGAAGATAGTACAATCCCTTGCTCTTTTAGCAAATTCCTGATGTCTTTTCAGTCTTCAGAAACACCTGGCCAATTTCACCTCCTTCCTCACTTGTTAGCTGTATCCCCACAATGTCAGTGCTGTGGATCCCTGTGTAACCCGAAAGCAAGTAGCTTAACAAAGGCAAAAAATTAATGTGGGCAAACTAGTGGATGACAGGAGAGTCACTATACTAATTTTATTTTTTCCCTTTCTTCTTGTCCAAAGTCTTTTCTTGTTTCTTGTGGGCAACCACAGCAAGGAAAAACATTGTGGGATTATTTTCCTTACAATGTCCTGAGGCTTACTCAGATGAGCACAGCACTGGGTGGCTGCTTGTCACTCCAGAAGTGGGGACCTCACCTTGGTGTGTACATGAATGTGTGCCCACTTGTGTTCAGTGCATCTTGCCACACACAGCTCTTGAAGTCAGTGTGGTTTTAATATTTAAGAATAGTCTCAGGTGAGGCTTGGCAATCCAAATTGTGCTGCTTTTCTGGGTCCTACTGCCACTTCTTGGGAGCTCACGTAGATTTTCAGAGCACTTTTGTCCTTTAGGCAATCACAATTTTAACTAAAGCAAACACAAGGCAATATTTTTATGAACTGTCTCAGATGATTGGTTTGTTCAGTCTTTATAGCAGAAGTAGTGTTGTAAGGAGTGCTTAGTCACTTTTTATAGTGCTGAGTCATGAATGATGAAGTTTTTGGCAACCTGAGAGGGGTGGGCAGAGTTGATACTGAGAAAGTGTTATCATGGAACAGAACAGACATGTTAATTTTTGATTTATTTGTAAAAAATAAATTGGTGTTCATCAAAGGGAAAGAACAGAATCAATAAGAAAAGACATTTGCTTTTCAAGCCTAGTGAGAAAGTATTTAAAAAATGGATTAAAAATAAAATTAAAAGCTATAAAAATCTCTTGGCAGTGTAATTTTTAATCTTAAGATTGGCAAAGCATACAGGTGGATTATAATACGTTTTACAATAATGGAGAATTGATTGATGACTTGGATTTTGAGTGAATTTTTGATGTAAAGCATAGAGAATGGAGTAAATACATTTAACAGTGACAGCCCATTATTATAATTTCTTCTTCTTTGAGTTTTACCTCTATGGGATGTTTTCCTCCAAAGTAGAAAGACAGGTCAGTGTTAGGCAAATAGAAGTTCATCAGAAGAATCAAAGGCTAGAGACAGGCAGAGAGAGAGGTTTATGTGAGGTTGGAAGAGATCCAGCAGAGCAGAAGAGAAGAAAAAGATGAAGTAAAGGAGCCTCTTCCAGAGATGTGCATTATATAAAAAAGTATCCTGGGAGGCAAACTTATCAATTTAATTTTTATATGCTAGAAGGTGTTCTGGAGTCAGGTTTTTCCACATTCTTCAGAACCCTAAGAAGTCTCTTTTCATTCTTGGAACCATCTCCCTTCAAGGAGAGCAAATGAAAGAATCCCCTCTTAGAAGCTTTGCACCTTTTTCCAAATTGCTACCATGGGGCTGTGCCTTACCAGTATCTGGGCATGCTGTTCTTTATTATCCCTGTGCCTGCTACTCTGGATGAGCTTCTTTTCTGCAGCATTTTCCCTACTCACAGGCAGGTTTCTTACTTAAGAACCCCATTGCTATTAGTTGATACACTTTATTTTGAAAATTGTATTTGTTTTGAAATTTCTGAGAATTGAATTGATTTACCCCTGTGTTCTTGATAATGCAATAGGAGGATCTGACTATGTAAAAGAGACCACATCCATCCCTTCAACATGGGTCTGAGAAATGCAGCATGAAATCTTTCATAGCTTGTCTTGCAGCATTTCCAGCTGCTTTCAGCTTCCCTAGGCACAGTGAAAATGCTCTTGTGAGCTACATGGATGTTCCACCAATGTTTCCTGCTGAGAAGTGAGGAGTAATGAGCAATACTCTGTCTGTCTGCAAGCCAAAGGCCTTAATGGTAGCCACTCCTCCAAGGCCTGGTTGGAGCAGATGGATGTGATAGCCCTTCCTGCCTCAGCCTGAATGGATGAGGTGATTTCACCCCACATGTGGTGGTGGAAATGCTGGGAAATTGCTGTTCCAGGCCTGGGGACGTGTATATGGCAAGGCTAATTCAATTAGATTGAGAGGACTGATGGGCAGCAGCCTGGGGGCTGAGGTCTGCCTCATGGGTACTCTCTGGAGAGCCCACTGCCAAGTCTTCCTACATTCTTTGTGTTCTATCAGGTCCTTGGGATGCAAGATTCAGATTTTGGATGAGGTCACAAAAAACTGCTTCTGTGTCTGATGCTGTCTAAATAACACTTACCTGTACAAGCCACTGAGAAACTAGCTTGTTTCTGTTCTAGCATTGAGAGACACTCAACATGTTTTTGACACCATATCTGATTCAGGAATATAAAATCCTAATGACTGCTCCTGTAAGTAGTCCTGTAGTCCAGACTGCCCCTGAGGAAAAAATGGAGCATCCTGCCTTTTCCCCATACATTCTGACTTCCAAACATTGATGGATAATTGCCAAAACCAGGGAACTAGTGAGTCCAGAAGATCAATAAAAAGCACGTGGTGGAACTGTAGATAGAAAAATCATACATCTGAGCATTTTTATACAATTCTAATGTTGAGAGTCAGACACACAGACACTAAACCAGCTTTTAATAATTTGATCCAACTTTATTTCTAAAGAATGCTCTAGTCATGAATAAGCCTTTGCTGAGGATTGGAACTGTTCAAAAGGATTTGTCATTCTTTAATTAGTCTTGGTAATGAGTCCCCATTTTGGAGGAAAACTGAATTTAGTGGTCTTGTTATTGAATGACCTTGATGTGGTTAAGACACTTGTCTGTATGTGTGTGGGAAATGCAAATAATGGAAACTCAAAGCCTGTGAGTCTTTGGCTCACAGCCTGTGAGCCTCAGTAATGCACTGGATGTTACTTTAAATTTGCTTGCTTTGCAGGTCAGATTGAAGGATGCCTGAGACAAGCAATAAATTTTTTTCCTGCCTTGGGAGGTTGAGCCTGCTGATTAATGCACCTCTCATTTTACTTCAAATGCTTGAATTCACTCTCCCTTTGAATTTTCTTTGTGGTCCTAGAGGCTTCCAACACTTTTTTTTCCTAAGTAAATGCACATGAGGACTATGACTCATCAGGGTCTCATAATTGAATCCAAACATGTAATTTGCTTTAACTACAGTAGCTTTGAATGTGCTAGACAAACTTTCTGTAACATGTTGCTCTGGAAAGCAAAATTGCCCTTGAAATAATAAAGGCAGTTTCTTTAATGGTTCATGGCCTACTTCACTGGGCAAATGCTAAAATAAACAGTATTTAGGATTGCATGCATGAATATTTTTGATATATAGGTATGTTTTCTTCCACCTTAAATTTATTTCTGTGTGTGTTTTCATTCTCTCAAGATCCCACCTGTATTTTATTTTTAGCATTTTCTCCATATTGCTTCTTTGTTTTCAGTCCTAAGCTAGCTCCTCAACTCCTTATGTGAATTGCTTTTTCAAACTTAATGGAAGCCTGGACCAAAACAGGCAACAGTGGTTGACTGGAACAGGCTTGAATTCAGAGAAAACTCTTTATTGCATCCTGGGGACAGTCTAATTTGTGAGAAAAGAAAGCAGGCTGCTGCTTTACTGGGAGAGCAGCCTGAGAGCACAGCACAGGGGCACTGGGAATATCGGTTTCTATATCTAGTCCTGCTATTAGTTTGCTGGATGGTCCATGAGTCACTTTATTCTTCTGGATCTCTTTCTCCACCTCTAAACAGGAGATGATGCAAATCTCCTGCCATTTGAAGCTTGGTGATCTCCTGATGGAAATCTTTCATCTGGAAAACCTACTGTGATTGTCCAAGTGCTGTTAATTAGGCATTACAGTGAAAGTGGTAGTGAGGAAAATGTGAACGTCATCTTCAAATGGAACAAAATTGGTAGCAATGTGTCACAAAGATAGAAGGATGGGAAATAGGAGGGAAACAGCTGAAACTATCCAGCTCATATCTACATTCTTCTGTTAAGATGGAGGATTGCCACTTGTGGCACATCCCTGATTATTACAGAGCTAGTGAGCCTTTGCTAATTGGTCCCAGCTAAGGCCCTGTGTCTCTCTTTACTTGAAACTGGCTTTGAACTTGTACTTTACTGCACTTCAGGACCACATCAAGCAGCTGGGAGTCACAGTTGAAAGTGCTACTTGAGATTCCATTGAGGTGAGAGATGAACATGAACCCATCTGTGTCTCACTTCTCTTGTTCACAAAATAGGTATTAGGCCCACTTGTGAGAACACCCTGGGCCTCATCTTGCTGATCTATAGGAAAAAGTTTTCTGTGTGTTTTGGTGAAGTTCAATTCAGACCCATAAAGTCTGGAGCTATGCCCAGGTGTTGCTGACTCCAAGTGGTGCAGCGCTGAATAAGGATGGCTTCTGATCAGTGGGTTCTGTGATTTCTGTGATTACACATTATTGCTTCTTGAACTCACTCAAAGTAAGCTTATGAGGCAGTATTAACACTTGTGATGAGTGAAATGGGGCTGGGGGAAAGGCCAAGGTGAGGGATTTACAGGGTTGATTCCTTGCTCTGATGTGTGGTGAGGCCTTGAATGTGTCTTCTGTGTTCTCATTGCCTTCAGGTTTGGAATGGAGTTAGGGTTTAAACCAAAGTCAGCAGAGCTCCTAAGCATGACTTGGTGCACTGTGAAATGTCTGTGATCATTACACCTTCATGTTTGGCGTGTTTGCTGTGTTTAACCAGGGATCTGGTTCTGGCCATAGTGTGAATCTCCTCTAAACCACAGCTGGTGCCTTCTTTCTGTGTGTGTGGGTGTGCAGGTACATGTGTGTGGGATCCTGTGATATGCCATATCTCAAGTACCTCTGAGTGCTTTTGGTACTTGAGCCTTACCCATAACTGACAATGTTTCCATGTACAGTGTCACCTGTGTCACCCCAGAAGCTGCTGGGACATTTAGTGTCAAATGTTGCCTGTTAAGATGGCTCAAGTCCTGCTTCTTTAAACAGAAGGTACTTTTCTGCCCCACTGAATCATGGCTGACGTAGCTTTCAAATGCTGTCACATAGAGATGCTTTACTGCAGGACAGATGCAGCTGGGGAGCAGTGATAAAATTTGGGTTAGAAAAAGTAAAATTATATCCAGGTTTTAAGTTTTTTAAAATTTGTTTTTGGAAGCACATTGTCTTTGCTGCTCTGTGTACTTGCATGCTTCCTGGCTGCAGATGAGTGCTGATTAAACTTCTACTCTTATACATATTTGAGCAGCACTTGTGTTGATAGGCAGCAGAGGAATGTACACTCATGAAGAACTTAACATTGCATTTCACCAGCTGGGAATTGGTACCCTGTGCTGTGCATTTGTTCTTCCTACTCCTTGATGGAGAACAAAAGGGGGAAGAGAAAAGAGAAGTTTGTGGAATAATCAGCTAAACTGGAGCCTATGTTAGGGACTGCACATGTGCTGTCTGTTCTCACAGCATCTCTTATTAATGTGCACTGTTACATGCTCAGGCCACTGCCTTTGAACTTGTGCAATGGAGCAATGATAATAAAATATTTTTAGTTAGTGCTATTTTAGTGCATGATATATTTGTGCTGCAGCACCTTTTGCTCACATTCTAAATATTGAAAAGTTAAAATGAATCTTTGTGTGTCCATAAATTATGGTGCTTAAAGATTAAAATTTTGGTCCCTGCATATCCATACCCTTAAATTTATGAACTCGTAAAACACTCACTGTGTTTCTTTGTGATTTGTGTCTGTTTTATTCAGACATGATGCATTAATGGAGTACACAGTTCCCAAACGACATCAGCTCTCTGGAAACCTATGAAACCTTTCTTGTGTTTAACTGACTTTACACTATTGCTGTATAAAATCAGAATGTTATGAAGATGAGTAGGAAACTTGCAGATTACATAAGGCCTGCTTTGGAGCTACTGTGCGAGCTGTTTACAATTGCAGTCTGCTCTTTGCTCCCTTGGATGATTGTGATGGTTCATTTTCACTGACAATAGTGCCTGCCACTGATAAAGAGGGACAGTCTGGATTTGAGGGGAAACATTTGAATATCAATGATATTGTATTTATAAAAATTGTCCCTTGGGGGCAGAGCATTGCTGCAGATGAGCAAAACCCAGTTTACTTCTTGTAATCCATTACTACTGCTAATTTGTTGTTCTCGTTAGGAACCTTCTGCTGGCCATGTGAGAAATTATTTCTTTTGCTGGCATATAGATCCCTCTGAACTCCAAAATGTCAAACAGAACAGTAGAAATGGAAAGGGAGGGGGATCCACCTCAACCTTGCTTTTGAATTCAGCAGCTCAGCTTGGGCATCCGAAGGGCAGCTATGGGAGGTAATGCCTCCTGCCCGTCTCAGTTAAAGAAAAATAATCTGTTCAAGTGAAAGCATGACAAGATGTTCAGGGTTTCTCTAAGCTCATTAGACAGCGAGGCGGTGGGATCCCCGATGAAGCTGATTGTAGTGGAAGGCTCAGTCCCAGGTCAGGCAGCTCAACCTGCTAGGAAATAGGACAGAATAGCTGGAGGAAGGGATCCTGTACCACTGCATATAGCCTGGCCACAGTAACTGCTGCAGGGAAGAGAATTCTGGATGCAGGAGATGGGAATAAAAACCACAAGTTATTTAAAAATTAAGGAAACCTGTATCGGATGTACAATGAACAAAGGCCATCTTTAAAGCTGATGGCCTCCCTCAAAACAGAATTCCTGTTCATCAACACTCCCTCAAATATCCCACTTGCATGGGAACTGGCTACAGGCTGCCTTCCTACTGGTCTGGGACTTTAGAGACATAAGAGAAAAGGTAACTGTCTCCAAGTGGGTGATCATTCTCTTATGCACCCTGTCCACATGCAAATATTTTGGATAAAGATGACTGCTCTCTATCCAGCCCAGCTGATGCAGGCAGCTTTGTAGGAAAGTCATCCTGATGCTTTTTTTCTGGTCTCTTTCCTTTTTGTCTCCCTTCCCTTGCTCCTTAGAGCAGAGGACTGTAACCTTTTATGCTCTGCACTGAATGCCAACAGCTGAAGTCTGTGGAATGGAGGCTGCATGCTGAGGGCGAGCTGAGAAATGAGTTATGTGGTCTGTGGCTGGCAGGAAGCAAACTCTCTTGAGTATGTCAGAGCCCTGCTGTGCTTATGGGTGTTAGTTTCAGATGGTTAGTAGTAAGGGTACCACTAGATGTGTCTGATATGTAATACAAGATGTGAGTAGAGCGCAAAATGACCACTAAAACTATAGGAGAACCAGTGTAGCCATGATTGTTTTTTGTTGTTTTTTTGAGAAGAAATGGCTGGAAACAACCACTTCTAGTGACTCATTTGCTCTGTCCATTTAGACTGTGCTGGTAAACATTACGCTGACCTTAATTTGTGCCTGAAATCTACTTTTGCCTTGGCTGGAATGGTGTTAGAATCCAAATTTTTGGGACCGTATATGTAAAGTTTCTATTTCGAGAATTCTAACGTATTTATAAGTATTTTGTGGAGGGGAGCTCAAGCCGTGCAGGTTTATTACCTGGTGCATTCTGTATGCCTGGGAACAGCAGCACTTTGGAAAGAGGCTCTGAAGCTTTGGGTGAGTGAGCCAGGGACAGATGGGAATAGAAGCAAGATGATCTCTATCACTTCTGGTATGTTTGAAACTGTGGATTATATAATTACCTGGGACCATCTGACTGAACATCTTCTGTTGGTCCATCTGGTCTCTCCCTGCCTCATGATGGACTTAGTGACACAGTTTTTGGATCAGCCCTTGCAGTAATCTCCTTGTGCTCTGACCATTTACAAAGTTTCTCTTTTGGTTTTATTCTTTTGTTAGTTTCACACAATATTCAGTGTGTTGCCTTTTGCTCTAGTCTATAAACTCAATTTCCCCTGCTTCAGTTTGTGATGGGCTGATGACTAGGCTGGTCATTATAGATATTTCCTTTCTTATATTTAGTGGTACTGTACCTGTGACAGGACTACTATTTTGTAGCTACACAATAAAGTAAGAAGTCTGCCTCATATTTTGAGAACAAATTTCGATCATTAGTAGTTTCTTATACTCTAAACCAAATGTTTTGCCATACAGAATTTAGTGATGTTTCTGCAAGCTAAATGCAGTTTTCTACATTTCTTCTCTGTGTGTGAATTCATCTTTAAGTTCTTAAGCTTGAGAAATGTTTCTGACTCATTTCCTTTATATCTTGCTCTACTGTAGGTGGGAGGTTTATGGTTAGGATGTGAAGTTTTCCAGATCAAGCAGTGGGAGGCTGCTGCAGGTGAAAAACTCTGCTTGGTACACGGATTGCTTTTCATGCTTAGTTTGTTGGAAAAGTGAAAACTGTGCAGGAGGGGAGTTTTCTTCTGCTATATTTGCAGTGGTACAGGACATCAAAATCTCTGGTGACAGTTGTTGCAGGGGAGGACAATTGTATAGGTTAGGCAACAAAAGCAAATATTATTTCAGGCCTTGTTTCTAATTCTTTAGGATAAAATTAGGGCTTAGATTGTTATGAGAACATTGTGAACAGAAGTAAATAAAACAAAGTTGCAGAAACCTGAAGCTAAGGCTGCTTATTACTGGACTCATTGAAGTATGGACATAGCACAGAGTTTACAAATACAGGATGCAATTTTGTTTCCCAAATAATAGCCTTCTACTTTCAGATGTCTCTTTGTTCTAGGTGCTAAGCCAAGTCTGTGAAAGTCACTTATATCTGCAGTGTGTAGAACCTGCTATCAATTAAACTGAACAAAGCAAGCATTTGCTGCCTTTGGTGAGGATAAAGCAAGTGTCTTGTGTTCTCTGCCAAATTAACATTATAGCTAAACTGCTTTCTCCCCTGGATTGTACCTTGTAAACTGCTGAAATGACTCAACAGAGAAGAGTGAGCATCCAGTGAAGTCTCTTCTTGGTCCAGCCATTCTAACTCTGGTGATAGCAGCACAGAGTTGAATCACTGGTATGCTCTGCTCAGAGCCTGGCTGTGAGAGTGGAGCTGCATCACAGAGCAAGGACACAGGCTGTCACCATTGGCTGCTGCTTGCAGGGCTCTGTAAATGAGTTTTGCATTCCTTGCCCCTCAGTCTCATAGAGCTGATCTGGATCATGTTAGAAGAGCTGAGTGCCCTGGAAAGGGATGTCCTGTGCTTCCTCAGATAGGCAATCCTACAGTTGAGCAAATAAAACAGAGGGAAAGATTCCTTTACTTCTGGCTGTCCATGACAAGGTACAGTGAGGTTTTTCAACTCTGACTGAATAAGAGTTACCTGAAGGTCCTGTTGGTGGTAGCCATTAGGTAGGACCAATCTCTTATGAATCCCTCAGGTCTGAACCAGGCAGTCATGTTCACTAATGATGACACAAAACCCCAGAGTATTACCAAATGCCTGGGCCAGGATCTGAGAGGTTAAGAGAGACCTGAGGGAGGTGTTATTCAGTTTTATCCTGTTCTGCCCTGTGACCTCTGCTTATGATGCCTCTTAGGACGCAGGAAGGTGAAATATTTGATCTGAGTCCATTTGGCCATTCTCACGTTTTTTCATTTCAAATGTAACTCTGGAAGTCTGAAGCCATGTCTGCTTTGCAAAGCTGTGCATCCAGTGCTCCTTCTTGGTGCCATGTGTGCTGGGCCAACAGATTTCATAACAAATGGGAGCTTGTTGGCTGTTTGGGGTCTGTGGTGCTGCTGATCAGCTGCAGCCCTGAACCACTCCCTCACAAGAGACTTCTCTTCCAGCTGCTCTCCTAACCCTGACCTGAACAGCTTCACCACACCCTCCTTGCTGTTTATCATTACATCTTGTATGGGAAGGAGTGGCAGCTGTCTGGATGGGGCTGTCTCCCAGCTTTGCCTTTTCCAGAAGTATGGGTAGGAGTTTCTCCTGGACACCAACTGTCTTGGGGTTAACTGGGCTCGCCCTCCTCTGCCAGTCTCAGTGTGTGTGGGCACCAAGCTCTCCTGAAGACAATAAGGACATGTATGATGGACCACACTGGTTCAGCAAGTTCTAGGTTCTGACTGTCTGTAATGGAAATGAGCTGTCCTAACTACCACAAAATATAGCTTAGGTTTTTCAAGTAAGAAGAATTGGTATGTATTTTAGTGAGTGTGGGTTGTTTGGTGGTTTTAAATTTTTTTTTAATGTGAAATGGAACAGGCACCAAGGTCTCTCTCAGTTTTCCTCAGCGATTTGCTCTTTTTCTCTCAAACCTCTCCCATCCCCCAAAACTCATTGACTGTTATTTTCTCTGAGAGGAAAAGGTGCTTGTTCAAATAATCCTGCCTCTCTGGTGTGTTGCAGGCATCAAGGCTGCTGTCACAGGCTATTCTCCTTTGTGGTCCCAGTAGCCTGAATAAGTGGTATGTGGTTTTTTGTAGTATTTTATCCCTTCCACCTGCCCTGCCTGAGGGGCTATTCATTGTATCCCTGTGCTGTTTTTGCATAAAGTATTGCATCAGGCAGCAAAAGGGATATGGTGCTGAATTTAAACAGCTGGATGTTGTGTTGTGTATTTTTCAAGCAGACTTGAATGAACTGTGCTCTCTTTTTTCTCCTTTTCAGTGTGAGTCTGTCCATTCTGAATGTTATGACCATCACATATTTCTAGCAGAGGTAACCAGGTTTTTCAGTGGTATATTTTACCTGTAAGCCTATTGGAGATTTTCTTTTTTGCCATCACCACACACCACTGTGCTCTTTAAGTGGGGTATATTTTACCCATTTGGCATAATCAACCATAGTCTTGATTGGTTTTGAATGTTTTGCTGAAGGACTTGGCATGGCCTGGTTTTTGGTAGTGGGGAGGCCACAGAAGTGGCTTCTGAGGAACTGCTGGAAGCTTCCACCACATCTGGCAGAGCTGATCTTTGATGGCTCTGGAGTTGGACATGCTGCTGGCCCAATTAGAGGTTGGTAACCCCTCTGTGATGACATATTTAAGAAGAAAATCCAAACAGCACACTGGCAGTTCTTTCCCAGGGCTGGCGAGGTGCCCCCGGCGGGGCCATCCCGGCTCAGCCCCGGCGCTGTGTGATATGTGCTACCGCAGCCGCCGCCATCTCGGTGCGGCCTGCAGCGAGCCCGGCCTGCACGGCCGCCCCAGCCAGCCCGCTGCGGGCAGGAGGGCAGGGCCGGCAGCGGCTTCTCCTGCCCGGGGCCCTCACCAAGAGAGGCCTCAAACAGCGCCAGAGCCGCCACTGCCCGCACAGTGGCAGCAGGGCCGCCTGGCCAGCTGTGAAAACATGGCGGGTGAACCTAAACCTGACACTGAACCTAAACAAGATCAACCTCTCAGTGCTGCAGGATCCTGTAGGAATCTTTGAATTGGTGGAACTTGTTGGCAATGGTACCTATAGGCAGCAGTTTTGCTTCTAGTCAGAGAAGAGAAGGAAGCAAAGACCTGTGAGGGGAAAAAACATGGCGGCGGCAAGGTCAGTGGGAAAAAAAGTGGGGGAGGAAGTGCTTAAAGAGTAGGAGCTGAGATCCCTCTGCAGGCCATGGTGAGGATCATGGTGAAACAAACCGTCCCTCTGTAATACAGAGATCCACTCACAGCCTACGGGAAAAGTGCTCACACCAGAGTGGGTGGAGGCCAGAGAAAGCTGTGATCCAGTGAAAGACCTGAATGGACAGAGAGGTCCCTTGCTTCCAAACTAGAACAATCTATCCTTAGAGGATGGCACCCTGTGGAGAAATGACCCATGTCACATCCCTCCATGTTTACCTGTGAGAGGGACCCCACAGCACAGCAGAGGAAAGCCATTAGAAGTGACAGATGGGGTATTACACAAATTCCCCATGCCCTTATCTCTTAAGACTGCTAGAACTAGTTCCTAGCACATAAAAACTTCATGTTACTGGATTTGGTCACAGGCTGTTCCATCTGCATTAATGCTTTTTCTCCAAAGTATTATTTCTCTTATTATAATTTATATCTGAGGACTTCTGTTCCAGTATCAGGATTTGTAAAAGGGTAAATTACCTGAAGTGAAGATTACATGCATGAATGTATATATTATAGCTGAAGTCCATAGAACATAAATCTCTTTCTGGGTCAAGAGATTTGAGGCAATGGTTTTTTTTCCAAGGCAGAAAAGTTGTTTAATCTCCCCAAGTGAAACAAGGACCACTTTTCCCCCTAATGTCAAGGCTGATTGTTGTGGTGCTTCTTGTTCCAACAGGGCTGTACCATTTTTATCCATGACAGTCCTTCCCTGCTTGTTCAATGTATATGTAGGACAGACCACTCTGCTACCTGTGCCTGCATCCAGGCTGGACATGCACATGGCTGATGGCACCTGGCTAAGGACAATACTCAGCCAAGACTTTTGGGTCTGACCTAAACAGTATCTCTAGGGGATCTGGAAAATGGGCTGAAACACGTGCATTAGTTTTTACTTCCAGTGTTAAGAACTCTTCCCATTTGGCCTAAGTGTTACAATTTTGAAAGAGAAAAGCAGCCATCTAAGTTTCAGTGTGTCCTTGAGAGTGGGCTAAAGTAAAACTCCAGCATACAGTAATAAAACTATTTCGGATACTCTAAAATAGGCGTATTTGTTCTGTCTGTGGTTGACCCAGGTTTTGAGGATAGAGTAGCTTGCAAACATGTATATTTTCATAGCATGTCATGCTATGAATCTCAGGACTCCATTTCAGCAGTAACTTCAGAGAAAGCAATATCTTTAACAGTAATGGTCAGAATTATAATAATTGTAAGAGATCCAGCTTCTTAAAAATCTGGGGGAATTTGAGGAACTCTGCTTTATTTTGTCCCTGTGTAAACTAGCTATCTCTTTGCATATTGTGAGGGTTGTGAGCTTGCTATCAATTTTTCCTCTAGATACATTTTTATCAGTTTTTTTTGTGATACTTTTTTGACTAAGACTCTTGGTAAAAAGAAAGGAAGGCTGTGTTCTAGGACTCTCTAAGGGTTTGGTCTCAACCTCTGCAGTTGCAGCTCTTCTTCATGTAAATAAATTAAAACTTTGTGGGAAGGACACTGAACCTTGTAGTCAGTCATAAACTGGCTCTAAGTCATGACTTATCTTTGTATCTTGCTAGCAGCAAACATTTATTTATAAAAGTAGCGCAGCTCCAAAGGAGTCTTGTCTCTGTCAGGCACTGATAACTGGATTATATTGTTTACTGGATTGTGCCAGGCCTACATTCAAATCCCCACCTTGAACCAGTCACAGCAGAGACTTAGCTCAGACACTCCTTACACTCAGGAATCCCTTGTTCAAGTCTTGGCTTTATGCAGTTTCCTGGTCTCTCACTTTATTAGAACTAAGTGATTAACCCAGGACCTTATTATCTTCACTCTAGAAATTTCTTTGAACTCCCTCCTCTTCTTCCTTTTCTTCACTTACTGTGTGGGGCTGCCCTGATATTCAGTCTGCAGGACGCAGACCTCCCCCAGCCTTCCCAGTCTCCAGACAGGTCTGTAGCAAATCCAAGGACCTCTGCCATGTGTGCAGGCAGTACCACAGACCTTGCTTTTGGTGAGGACTGCAGGCACTGAGCAGAAGGTGATTGTTGCTGGGCTAGAGGAGACCTTATTTATTGCTTTTGTTGGAGCCCAAACCAGGTCTGGTGTGTCCCTGTCTGTGCTGGAGCAGAAGTTTGGATGGGCTGTGGGGCTCTGCTTCCCTCCCACCCCTGCAGCCAAGGAGTCATGTCACCTCTGCAGTTATACTGCTGACAGCAATAATTTCTGAGTTGTTCTGTTTCAATAGGATTATAATACCATATTATCTCATTACAGTAGTGTTAGTACTTGAAAAACATCTTCAGTGGGAAATTAAATGAAGAGGAAGTTGTAAAAGTACAGTAAACTGTTGCCCTTGTGGATGTCAGTGATGCTAAGAGCATGAAGAGGGCTGGAGGGTCTCATCTGTACTGAAGAGTTTCTTGCATTGTGGAAGCTGCTGCTTTTGTCTTTGCACCATTACAGCTCATATATAAAGCTCATTCTAAATATTTCTAGAAAAAATACAGTAAGAAAGTTTTGTTTCAGCAATGGTTGAAAGACAATGCTATGGGAAAAAGTGGGAAATCACCATTCCTAAGATCTTATGATGCAGTTAGCATTTCAAATTATTTATTTTTCTAAGGGAAAAGGGAGAATAAAAGTGGCTATTTGTAAAAATGCTATTTCTCAGCTAGAGTCTTCTTTTAACCCATGGGTGGTGATTTTTCTGCCTTGAAAATGACTTGAAACAATTCAGCTCTGCTGATGTCATTGCTGTCTTTTGCTTTCTGGGGAAATAGAATGCATTTCTGTTTTTATTAATTTCTTGAGGTGGGCAGCTTTTGTGTAAAAAGTGGGCTTGGATAAACACTCATTTTTGAAGTTGTCTGTGGAATCACATTATATCCTGTTTGAAAAAGAAGACAGTGCTGTGGAAATGAAAAATGAGTTTGTGGAAAAAGTTATCTTTTCTCTAAGATACTACGGAAATAGTGTTTCACAGCAGGGTTTATTGCTTTTCCCTAAGATATATAGACACGTGTTATCAGTTTAATACAGCTACTGGACTTACAGAGGAATAACATCACTTCCAAAGTTGCAGATAATACTGAGTGGATCTTAGGTAGTCAAAGAACTTTGCATTAGCTCAGCTTTGGGCTTTGTTGTTGGTGTCTCTTAGCTTCTCAAGAGCTTTTGTATAATTATTTTAGTATTTCTAATTTTCTGTTCACAAAAGTATAACTAATACAGGTTATAGCCTTTTAAACGAAATTTTCCTCCCAGCAAAATGCCAGGCTATTTAAATGCAAATGGCAAAGGGGAGAAGTACGAATTATCTCACTGGATATTTGAATGCATTGAGTGGGTATTACATAGGTACTTGTTTAGCCCAAGAATCATGTTTCTTGGAAGACAGAGATAAATTTTCATTCAGCGAAGAAATTTGAAATCTTAAAGATAAGCTTAAGAAGTCTGGGGAGAAAACAGTGCTTTGGAGATTTATAGAATTTAAAATTTGAGACTACTCTTTTCCCCATTCCAGGATTACAATAAAAATAATTTCACTCAGCTTTCCTGAATGAAAAGGATAAAAAGCTCAACCCCTTTTCCTTCCTTGTCCTTGATATTAGCATTGCCTCATTGTATTTAATGCATATAATTTTCTTGGGTGTAATAATTTCTGAGAGGGAGAGTAATCTTTGGAAAGCCTAAGAAAAATCGAAAGAGACAAGATAATTACAAGGACTGCCACTATCTGATGATATGGAGGTGCACACATTCTATGCTTGAAGTGAAAAATCTAGGCATAATCAGGAGCTCATGCATAAACTCCCACGCATCTAGATGAAGTCAGACTTGAGCCTACTGTTGTAAGTGACAGTGGTTATTTAGGGTAGAAAGATATTACTGCTGATATATATATAGTGCTGGAAACCTCTCTGCTAAACGTCACTAGGCCGTCGACATTTTGATTTGAATGTAGTGAATTGCAAATGCCAACCTGTAAAAACATCAGCAGTAAATTGAGCATCTCATTTGTTAACTGTAAGGAAGAGTATTGCTGTTTCCAATATGCAAATTGATAAGCATGAAAAGTCTTTTAAATCTACCTTGAAACTGCTGCTCTGCAGTTGCATGGCTGATGCCTTTGAGGAGTACAAATGATTAGAACAGTAACATTTGTCTAGATCACTCTGTATTTAGTAACGAGTCCCAGGGGTATTCAGCCACTGGGCTGAGTGCAAATTCTGAATCCTAGAAATACAATACGTGAAACCAATCAAAATGCAGCATCTGTCTGCTTCCTGACTGTAATGTAAGTAATATTCTTGTGCTGGCTCAAGGAGAATGCCTGAATGTGTTAGCAGTAAAAAATGAAATCATTGTTAGGTGTGCCTTGCAGGGCTTTCACAGTATGACTTACCACTCAGAGTGATAAGAGATGGGACAGCTATTAGACCAAAATTGCTCATATGAAGTCAAACAGCAAAACCTAATTTTAAACCTTGACCTTTGAGGAGCTGCTGCAGGGTGCATGTTCCCGTGCCCTTTGGAGTCTGAAGGCTTGGTTATCCTGCCTGAGAGGGGACTGTGCTGAGGCAGGACTGATGAAGGGATGCAGGGCTTTGATGGATGCCATTAAATAAAACTGCCTCAAAAATTGGTAACAGTTCTTATAATGACTTCAAGACACATAATAGATTGCTCCTGCACTCCTGTGGCCTCAGGCTAACTGATGAAATTAAATTCAAGCCACTCAGCTCAAAACAGTGTAACCCTTATAGGAAAACATATAGAATTTAATAGATGCTTAACAATAGCTGCTAGTTCTTACTGCCTGTAAGATTCTTGAGATGTTTCTCTACATCCTACTGAACCACTGGAAAAGGAGTTTACAGGAGGCAGTATGGAAAAGTCCATTTGCTGATTGGTTAGCTGATAACATCTTCTCATCATCATTCCCTTTTATTGTATACTTGAAACATCAGAATGAAGTTTTGCACTACTCCAAGGAAAGCCCAAGACTGCAGGAATCCCCATGAGCTGGACAGAGGTTCTGCATGTCTGTAGCTGAGCAAAGGAGCTCCTGGTGGAGCTGCCTCAAGTTCAAAGCACACAGTAGGTGCTTGCCCTTCAGTTTGTCTTAGCTTGGATGCCCCAAGACAGAATGTTTTCAATGATTTAAAGAAAACTCTGCAGGAAAATTCCTGTTTTATTTTCTCTTAAGCCATTTGGCCCCATGCTATACCTTTATCATAAAGATGTAAGTGATACCTGTCTTTTCCCAGATACTGTCCTCCATTCTAGACTTAGGAGTTTATAAACCTTGGTGAACTAGAAAACAAGTTGCTCAAATGATTGGTGACAGTCTACTTTAAGATCATCCTTTGCAATGTCCCTGCTGGAATGTCTGTTGGAAAGAGTAACACATTGCTCTGCTTTTTACTGGATTGCTGCTATTCTTCTTCCTTGTGAAGGTGCAAATCATGCATAGGAGTCTATCAGTCAAAAGTAGTTTGCATCAAGAATGTTGCAAATCCTCCAGAAAGAAAAATGACAGTAGCAAACTCTGTGCATTTCTTCATTAATGAGTTGATTTCCATCAAGGACTTACTTTTCTCTTTGCTAATTTCTAATTTTTGTTCTACCTCAGCATTAAAATAGCTTTTTTCTGATTCCACCCTTTTGCATCTCTGGTGTGGAAGAGTATTTAGCTTTTCTTGAGAGGAACATGAACCCACAGGTTTTGCTAACAACTCAATTCCCAGAAAAGATGTTAAAACATCCCTAGGTTCTTTGGAAGATGTAGTGGCTGTCATAGTAAAATGTGCTAATTGGCATCTTCATCTTGACACTGTGTCAACCCCTTGTTCAGCCAAGGATCCAAAATGCAGCATTAACTTGGCTGGAAGAGAAAGAACACATTTTGCCCCAGCCAGCAGAGCTTGCAGGAAGCAGCATGTGGTCGAAGTGCCTGGTGAGTTTGGAATGTGCTTGAAGTCCAAGTTGTTATATAAATTCCCTTGGTACAAAAGGAAGGAAAACATTTTCATAAGTTTCATATGCTGATCTTTTCACTTTACGTACAGAGGGGTCTCCAGTCTGTGCTTGGCTGGAAGAAGATGGATGGATTATATTCTGCTGGTTGTTCCCAGGTTTTATGTAGGAGTGTAATAGTTGGATTGAATTCACTGCAAAGTCTCAAAACCTTCTGAAGTTTCTGTCATGGTGGCTTGCTCATGGCAGTTGCAAAGGAGCCTTTTGTCTGCTGGACCAGGGCTGAGTGGCTCATCCCACAGTGCTGCTTCCCACATGCTGGGTAATCACCACTTCTGTTATCTGGTCTGGCACAAAATTTTTTTGCCAAGATGATATAACTAGAAGTTAGTAGTTTGCCACTTGTTTTTTCAGGTCATTGCTGTTAATATTGAAAAGCATGAGAGGAATCAGTGTATAAGAGAGCAAGTAAAGATAAGCGTTGAACCCATCAAAGTGAAGGGAGCACAATATAGTAGGTACAGAAACAGGATACCTACCCCAACCCTCCTCCCCAACAAATCCTCCCCAAAAAGCTAAGGAGGGAGGGGAAAATGTTAAATTAATTGATGAATATAGAGTGGCAGAAAAATGTACAATTGTACACCTCAGCTCTTGTGTTTCCAGCTGAGGCTGTGTCTGATTTCTCCAGCAGCTGGAGAAACCATGGGGCCAGAGCACCGCCTGTTTGGATTGCACTTGTCTTTGCTTTTTTGAAGGTGTCCTTGGTCAGTTTGGTGGCATGAAAAGGTTCTATTTTCACACTCAGCTAGATCACATGGTGTGTATGGGCCAGCATGAAAGAAGGTGGGTAGCTTTTGTAGGAAGTCTGCAGGATAAGTAGTACAGAGAAGCTGTTGGATGAAGAAACAAATTCCATGTGCTATTCAAGGTTATTCAAAAACCAGAGCTGTAGCTCTAGAAACTTGAATAGAATAATTTGCAAAGCACTTTGATGTCCTTCAGCCTTTTGCAAAGTTAAATATTTCCTTGTGCCTTGGTTTTGCCATTTTCCAAGGAATCTTGGGATAAATAGCCAACTCATCTATAGACTGTCAGGAAAAGGGGTATTGATTAGATGGGCTGGAGGCTGGATACAGCTGTCAGCACTCCAAAGATGCAACACAAGTATCCAAGAATATTTTAGTTGAATTAAAATTATTTTTATGGGGTAATGTTCATATGGCTTCAGGCTTGTTTAACTGTCTAGCCAGTTTCTTAATATGGTAATGAACATTAACATCTGTTCTATCAGTGATTGCCATTGTTAAGCAATTAATTTCTGATTTTGTGAACCTTCCTGTTTCACAATAGGAATAATAAAGAACCTTGGGCTGTGAAGAAATTCTTCAATGTGTGCTTTGTGCATCTTCTTTCTTTGCTGTTGGAGGTCTACATTTCTTGTACCTTGCAGCAGGAAAGAAATGACTGAAACCACAGGCTAGCCAGGGAGCACGTGGGTTGTGGAATGTATTCTGCTGCAGTCACAGGCAGCTTTAGAGCAGATGTTGAATTCAGAGAATTTCACAGCAATATCCGTTCTTGTTAAATATCTCCTAAGCCACTGCAAGCAGATCATTAAGTGGCTTCTATGTCTATTAAAATAATGAGGATGTTTAGTACAAAGACCAAAAAATCTCACATGCTGTATGTCAAATGCTGCAGTAGGAGAAAACAGGAGAAAGACTTCAACTCCACTGCAGCCTTACAGTCCCTGGAAGGCCGTGGCTTTCCTAAACCATCCGGATTTTTGCCTCAGCATCAAAACTGTAAATATGTCAACTGCCTTTAGATAATGGAACTGAAAATTCTGTGAGGGAGATGAGCTATTTTTATGCAATGATTTGAGAGGGTTTTAGAGCAGAGACTTCAGCTTAATATTTTGTAGCCTGTTTTATCATTTTAGCTCTAGTGAGGTCACTAAAGTCAGAAGAGGGATGAGGTTGCTCATTTCTGTTTTACTTCCATGGAGAGCAATTTGATGCATACAGGGCTACGCAGTGTTTCCTTTCCTCCCTCTGAACTCTCATTTTATTAGTCCTCCCTGCTTCCCTCCTCCATAACTTCTCCTCCTCATGCTTTTCTTTCTTTCTCAGTTTCCAAATTGCTATATTCATCACTGTCGGCTTTCCCTCCTTTTGTAAACTCCTTCAACTTATCTTCTGCTTCAGATAAATGGTTTTAATTTAATATTTTTGATGCTTTTGGGTTTCTTCTGAGTTTCCCTTATGCATCATCTCCAGCTTTTTTTTTTCAGCTATAAATATTAGATTTGATTTTTATGCTGAGGGCCTTGAAGACTATTTTGCACTCTGATATTTCATGTGCCAAATTTCATGCACTCAGCAGTGCTTAAAATGAGAAATATCTTAAGAGAAGAAAATCTACAGTGGATTTTACTTTTCTTACAGTAGAGGAATAAACTTTTAGTTTGGGAAGATGCAGAGAAAAGCTTGGGTGGAATATGGCTTCAAAGCCTCATTTACCAGAAGCAGACTGAGTTATTTCTGGGTTTGTTTTGAAGTACTCAGGCTGACTTTTAATCAAATGCACAGATTTATATTCTCATGAGTTTGTTATTGCTAGACTTGCTTTCATGAAGATATTGGATTTAGAAAAGGTGGAAAGGATCCAGGAAAAGCCTAGTGTTAGAGGAATATTGCATGTGGGAGCTTAGACCACCTCAGCTGTTGCTCCATGAGCGCAGTAGAAATCAGCCACCAAAGTCCTTCTCTTTCTGCTCCTATTCTGGGGCTTTTTCAAAATGGAAATCTGTAGAAGCTGGATATCATGGAAAAAGGACTGCTATGAACTGCTGTGCTCCTGGGCTTCCTTCCTACAGTGCTGTTCTTTGTTATCCCTGGGTTGGTCTTCTAGACTTTCTGTCTAGAACAGTGACTAAAGCTACTCAACTGACAAATTGAAGGTCTGAATAAAGAGGTTCTGGAGAAATCTGGATCTGGTCTAAAATGTCAGGGAGAAGGGAGCTGAAATGCCATTAGAAAGAGTGCTTGGAAGCATTGAGTAGACTTCTTTAAAAAGTGAATGGCCTGTTGCAGACAGATTGAAACAATATTATGTTTTTACCTGAAAGGTGATCTATAATAAATGTCATTGATGTAAATGTGAAAATATCACTGGCTTTGTAGCAAAAATTTTGGAACGTGGTGTTTAGTATTTTTGTTTCTCTACTAAAAAATGTAATTTTTGGGTGCAGTTTTTAATTGTTGCATTTTCTCAAAGGACCCATGCTGGAGCTCTAATTTACTGTCTTCATAACTGTGGACAGTGCAGAGTGTTTAGACTTTCACTTTTGCTACAGTGCTCTTATTAAATATGGATGTACTCTTGCTACATAAGGGAAAACTAAATCAGACCAAATTTGTTACACTTTACATAATTATGCATTGAGAACAATGTATAATTAATAAAGTCATTATAGATTCAGGCTATGGGTTGCCATTACCAGTGAAATCGATTTTTTTTTTATGCTGAGTGTTTCCTGTGTTTTTTTTGGGAAAAAACTCTACAAGTAGAGGTGTTGCCCTAATAAATTAAATTACTAGAATGATAAATTTCTTCTGGAGAAATAAGAAATGGTTTTAAATCAAATGAACCTGGATGATAATTTTCCCCTATGTGTTTTGCACTTCCAAGTTTTACACCATTTCTACAAGGTTGCATAGTTAAATATTTTGGATTAATACTTTAAATAGCTCAGTTTTTAATGTGCCCAACACAATGTACTTCTGGACTCTTTCCCAGTTAATAAAGCAGAAAGCAGATGCCTAAAGACCAAGGAAGATGGGAAATTGTCAGAGATTGTGAAACATAAGATATGTGAAACATAATGGTAGCTCTTACATTATATGTAAAGGAATAAGACTACTGTTGACTTTGAGTATTATTGGGGTTTCTATTTTTAATAATAATATCTTGCCTCTCATTGATTTACTGAATTTTAGAGGCTGGAAATAAAGAACTAAATCTTGCCTAAACAAATATGTTTAAAATATGCAAAGGGAACTAGTGGTACCACATCAGCTTTGCCTCCCAGTTCTGCCCAGGTGGTTTGTTCTCCTCAGCCAGAAGGCCTGTGAGAATCAGTGCTTAGGAGCAAAACAATGCCTGTCTGGCATCAGTTCCCTTTCTGGCTGACACCTTTTTTTGAAAAAACAAGTATTCCTACTGCAAGAAGCCGGAATGTATCCTTTCATGCTCAGGTTTCTTCCTCCTGTTTTACCATGTTCTGTTCCTATTCTCCAGAAGCGTCCATTGTCCTCAGTGCATTTTGACTGGGATTAGTGATAACCTGTTTGGGATTCCTGCTGTGGGGTCAGGGCACCAACATTCTGGGAGCAGGTAACAAGTCTGGAGAATGGTGCCTGTCACCATTCAGGAAAGCAGAATCTAAATATGTTTATCTCTCCTTGCAGACAGGGAATAGCTGATGGAATGCATCTTTTAATTACTAAGAATTTCAATATCTTAGTTTAAGACATGAAATTGCTTAAATTAATTTGATTTAAACATCAGAGAAATGACAGAACAAGTGTATTTCTTCTATTCAGGTGCTGCTTTGTTCTTGCTGGTCTGTGTTTCCTACAGGCAGCTGTGAAGATCTGATCTGTTGAAACATCATGGTCTGAGGGAATCTTGGGTCATATTTCTTTAGACTGACAGAGGATTATTGTATTTATCCTTCCTCTCACAAGAACATAGCAACAAGCCTCTTTTTCTTGTTTGGGAGCCAATATGGGAATATGTTCTGCACAGCAACTGAATTTTGAAGCAGTCCTGAAAGATTAAGTTTTAGGGGGACTCCTGATACTCTTTGTAATTGAATTGCTTTATTAGCTGTAGCTTCCTGCTAGAGCTGCTGCAGATTTATACTGACAACTGTAGGGTGGAACAACAAGAGAAGCAATACAGACAGAAGCAGAATCTGAATGGCAAAGCATCTAGGCAAAAGTTTGGGTTTTTTTTTTTTTTTTTCCTTCCTTTGAGTAGTTGTTGGTGGACAGTTTAGCCTTTTAGTGCAGCTATGTCAGGGCAATTACTTGATGAATTCTTCCTTTGAACCAGGATTTACAAGATCTGTTAACAGGCATATGGTTTTTCTTGCTAGATGAAATGCATGACATTACTTTTAGAGGGGAAAATTAGATTTCAGTCATAAAGATATCTTGTCTGTCTTCACAGATTATCATAGAAAGATTAAACCAAAGTTGATCACTTCTTTTTTTCCCCTAGAGTCCTGATTTCCATGCAACACTGCTGCTGTCCCAGCTCAGCTCAGTCTGTTCTGTCAGGGCATGAGGATAATGAATAAAATGGTCATTTTAAGTCTCTACATCAGACAGGTTCAAAGAAGTAAGTCAGATTAGAGAGCAGAAATGATTTTTGGCAGATACAAACAGGGAAAAGATCCTGCTGAAAATCTCTTTAATCAAGTGTTTACCAGCTCCTCTGCTAGTTTTGGCAGGAATAGTTCTGTTATGTAAACTCACCTCCAAAATAATAAGTTCATGTTGTCTGATAACCTGTGTCTGCCTGTTAAAAGGTGAGTTCATGGTTCAAACAGGATTTCCTTTCTGCTAATGCAGATAATGCAAGGTTAGAACAAGAATGTACAGCAGTATTTTTCTCCCCCTCTTTTTTTTTTTTTCCTTAGACAAAACCTCAATGCTTGCCTGTAGTTTAGTTGTATTTCAGCTGTTGCATTTTAGTAGGGGAGAAAGTGAATGAAATGTCAATGTCCTTGTGGGGCTGGATGGGCAGTGTTGCCTCCTGCCTTAATAAGTAAAAAGGAGTAAAATAAGGCCAGAAAGATGCAGGATTAATAGCATTTCTGAATATAGTATTCTTTTATAGAAGGTCATATTACATTCATTCTTGTCCTCCAGGAACCTATACCAAATCAGAATGGAATTTTAAGCATAAAAATTATCTCTCTGACCAGCACTTGGAAGAAAATTGTAAGGTAGGGAAAACTTCAGGGAGTAACTGTAATAATTCTTGTGTCTCTAATAGATAAGTGATAACTACTCTGTGTATTTGTTAAAGCTTCTGCATAATCTTCAAAGTTGTAATGTATTATTAAATTATAACAATTCCAGCTTTTACTGGACTGTGCTTGCAAGTCTTTGACCCATTATTGCAGCCTGTGAGACCTTCAGCATTAACTTAAAGTGGAAAAAAATAATATTTCACATATTATTCAAAAGTAGGTGTGTTGTGTTGTTTCCAGAATTATAGTTTGTTTATATTGGCATGTATTGCCATGAAATCTGTAATTGCTAAATCCAGTATTAGAAACTCCAGGTATTTCACAGTATGTAGAATTCGAAAGCAAATCTGACTGTGAAGCAAATCTGAATGGGAATCATATTTCAAAATCATTTCAAGTGTTTTGGCTGAAATTTGAGGAGAAAACTATTTCTAATTTGATTTGTCTCCCTGCTGTATACTCTTTATAGCTAATGTATTTGAGATACTGTTTCCCCGAGTTAGTATTCCCACTCCAGTGCAGGGTGTTGGATAAGCAATGATCCAGAGCTGTTACACCTGCAAGTGCAGCAAAGCTCTGGGTTAGTTTATCTAGCAGCCAGAGCTTGCTTTTGGCCTGATGAAATAATCTTGCATCTGATAAAACAATAGAGTGTGACTCAGTGGGTGGGAGTTGTTGCCCTGACATTTATGCTGCAGGATGGAGGGTGTTCCCACCCTTTCTAATCAGGCACCAGAGCACAGGAACCCTGAGGGTCTTCAGGGGCAGCCAGTGGGTGATCACTGCTCTTCCAAAGTCAGTCAGCTCATCAGCTGGGGGAGAATGTCTCCAGACTTGTCTATTTCCCTTTCATCTCTGGCTTGGCTTTTCCAACCTCTCCATTCTACGAGGTCTGTGGTGCCCCCACACTGATGGATCATCTCACGAGGGGAGCTGATGCTTTCTTCAGGCTGGCTGAGAGAGAAACTTCAAGGCTGGTGCTGCAGGCGTGGCCTGCTTCTTAGGCCTGATTTTTCAATTCAGAAACTGGAGCCCAAGATCATAAAATAAGACCAACCTGAGTTTGTTTTTTCCTTTTGGACCAAGTATAGATGACAAAGTCTAACAGAGCAATTTATAAAATATCACCTAATTCCTCAAGTGTTTCAGCAGCCCATCCTCTGCTCCTTGGCTGCCACATGTAGAGGCTTGAGGGAAGCAGCCTCAACACCTTCCTTGTCTTTTACAGGCCAGTGTTCCTAAAGAGAGCCTTGTTTTAAACAATCTGCTGCTACTAAATATCTTTTGTTTCCCTCCTCTTTCATTTCAATGAAATGTTGAAAATTTTGGAAAAACAGCCCTTTATATAGGAAGATATTTTGTTTCATAATTGATACAGGGAAGTTGTACAGAACAGACAAACAACAGGAAAACTATTTTTTTCCCCTTGCCTTTTCTTCACCCTGCAGACAATATTTAACAGGCAGAGCCGTTAGCCATGGATATACTGTTTCTCATCTCATTTTGCTAGCATTTTTTTCATTCTAAGCCTTTTAACCTTTTGCTTACCTGGTGGCTTGGGAGGCAAACGTGTAATTTTTTTTTCTCCCTCTGGCATATTGTAGAATATGGCTATGAAATGAAAATACTCTTATAATACAGTGAATACTACAGTAGTTATATCAGGCTGTACTAAGCAGCAGAAGATTTATAATCTTCTCTGTGTTTTAGGTCAGTTAATTTATAAAATGAGAACATCTTGTACAAATACCAAGATAAGCTGAAATTTGAGACCTAAGAACTGTTTCATCCCACATTTAATTAGGCACATATAACAAATTACAAATAGTGATTATGGAAGAAAGGAGGGGAAGGAGAGGAAGGCCACATATTGAGAAGAAAGTTTTCTACAAGCTACTTAGGAGTAAATGAGCCCTTTCTTTAATTATCTGCACTAGTCTTTGAAATGAGGGTGTCTGACTACAACTGTTCTCCAAAACTAAATTAAAACCCAAAGAAAATCCAGTCATAGTCAGAAAGGATTTGCCAAGATTTCTCATGGTGTAAAATGGCAAAAAGTGAACTGAAATTTGGGTGGCAGCAATTCCCATGCAGGGCACCTCCCTCTGATCTTTGAGAAGGGAGAGGGGATTTTTAGGATGATGATGAAAAAATCCCTGAGGCCTCTGATCTGATAAGACAGTTATTGAATTCAGTGTGCTAAAACATGAGAGAGGTTGCCAGACTGAGAGAGCATGCCTGGAATTTTCTGGTGTTTGAGGGGTAAAAACCTTTCTTGGGCTATTAACTGTCTGATAATGTTTAATATATAGTGAAGTGCACAAGGTAATAGGAGGAGGAGAAAAAGGCACTGAGAGAAAAGATCAACTATTGCTGCTTTTAATATAGTGTAAAATAATATGGCTCTGAGGCAGAGTGGCTCTTCTGAAAGTTCACTCTTGCTTGGTAATGAAGGGTTTTTCCAGTTCCTGTTCATAACAGGACCTTGGAAATACAGCACTCTCCCTTGAGGCAGCACTTAACAGCATCTGCCTGTTATACTGATCAATGGGGTAGTGCGAGAGATGTTTAATTCTCACAGAAATTTATTGCTGGTGGAGAATGATGATAGGGATCTTGCAGGGAAAAGAGGCTTATAAGAAATGGCTATTCATCTTGTGCTGTGTTTGTAGCCTTTTGTTAAAGGCTTAGCCTAACTCTTGGACTGAAGATTGTCAGTGATGTGGAATATAAGTCAAATATTTTTTCCCTGATGTCTTGTGCTGAATGAGTACAGTTAATGCCATCAGATGCAGGTAAAAGGATATTAGAAGAGAGCGAGGAGAAAGATGAATGATCCTGAGATTTTAAAGGATACTGCCAGTGCTAGATGCTTAAGACCAATTAAAAATTAGGAATAAAATATACAAGCAAGTTAGAAACTCACTGTTGATGAAACTGAAGTTTCATATATTGCTTAATGATTTTATGTTGCCATATAAAATGATTTTCTAGATGGTTGCAGGTCATGGATAGAGTTACTTGGGGAAGGAGGCCTGAGACAAAACTGCAAGTTATAGAGGCCTTAGCAATACGATAGATGTGGAGGTCATCTAAGGAACAAAGATGAGATACTTTTCGGAAGAGGAAAGAGCTGTGGAAGTGACCAGGCAGGTACTGCTGAGGACTGTGAGATTGACAAATATGCATTTGTCCAAATTTACACTGGAAAAAACTTAGTTGAGGATTGACTGAGAGCTTTGACAAATTGGTGGACTTCAGAAGTGGACATGGCTTCCTAAAGAAGGATTAAATATCCTCATCCCTGTACATAAAAATCTTTCTCGTCAGTGTGATGCTCATCTCTTTCTTTCTGTGACACAGTAGTCCATAATTAGTGGGATAGAGCACCAGAACTCTGTGAGAGAAATGAACTGAGCAGAAATGCACTTTTTGACTTATGGATGGGACTCACATTTGTTTGTACCTCTTGCTGAATCAGGTATAATTTTCAAAGGCAAAGAGTTGTCAGTGTATGAAAAATGATTTGGTTTTACTTCAAATGGAGATAAATTAATAGAAACCACCCCAGAATGAACTGAAACCTTGAATGTAAGATAAAGAAGATCTAAAGGTTTGCATATTAATCAAACTGTGATACTTTGTTCCTCACTACTTGTGCTGCTGTCACTTGCCTGCACACAAAGTCAGTTTAAGGCCATTCTTAATAGAATATGTCTCCTTTCCTAATCCTTGCTAGAATCAAAGGTGCCATCAATCCTCATCTGAGGTTGGATGTTAATATAAACCCTTTTTTTTCCCTCTCCCCTCTTTACCTTGATATACAATTTTGTGTGGGGAACACTTTTCAGTATTTTAAGCTTTTAATTTATTGTTGCAAAATGTTAAAAAAAATTCCAGCTTCTGTTTTTCTTCTAGTTAACTGGCAACTTATGAATGTGCTGCTCTCTAAGTATTCAGTCTAAGAGTCAGTTCAGTGGTGATCTTTCTCAAATTAGTAAAGACATCATTAAGCTCTCCAGGAAGAGAATCTGTGTGAGGACAGCAAGAACTATTATCTTGCTTGGAGCTCTGCTGAACCCATCCCCAAAATTCTTTGAGATTTGTTTCATTTTGCTGTTCTTTCTTTCTTTGTTCCTGTTTCTCCTGCAATAGCTCAGCCTTTTATCTTCTTTTTCCTTTCCTGACAGGAGGTCTAAGTGTTAAAATGCTTATTAACATAAGCCAAAGCTATGAATTCAAGTACACCCACATTCAAACTGGCAGTTTGCCATCTGGGCCCACCTCTGCGTGAAACCAATCACTGGTGCTGCTTTCAGACTATTTGGATTGAACACTGGGAACATCAAGACATTTTTCTCTTTATTGTGACTTCAGATGCATTTTGGAGAGTTTTGTACAAGTTTTTACTTTACCCATCTCTAATTTGTAGAGCCACTGCTCTCTTCATCTTTCACATAGATGAAACTGCATTACTGTTGTCATGTAGAGGTTTTAATTTGCTATAATGTGACCCAGCATGCATAAAATGAAGGTTATCAGAATTAGCTAAGTAGTTTTCATTTGATTAAGTACATAATGATTTATTTGGCAAACTTGCTGGTTTGCTTCTTTCCTGGCAACTTTGCTTCTGTTTAATTTGCTGGTGATCGGTTGTTTGGTTTTGTGTTTTTTTTTTCCAAAAAGGGTAGAATAAAGGAAAATTCTGAATGAATGCTGACAGTACTACCTTAACTGAAAAGAGAAATAAGGTGTGATAGAAATGTAGTGCTGCTTAAAGATGCTGTGCTGGCACTGGACAGAATATTTTAAGATTTGTTTTCATCTAACATGAGTTAGGTTGAAGGCTGGATTCAAGAGATAAAATGACATCAAGAGCGAGGTTATGCTGTTCTTATGAGCCTTGCATGCAAATCATGATGTAGGCTTCACTATATAAATGATAGCAAAGTTCTTGTAAATGCAAATTCTTTATAAGCGAAAGTTAGCCAAGATTTGCATTTAACTGGATGATGAGCAAGGTTTGCAGAAGATTAGCAGCAAGCAATACAACTTCATTGTAGGGAGGAAACTAAATATTGTTGTGTTACTATCTTATGTGCTCACTGAATTAATTTATAGGTCTCTTTTAAAAATTCTTCCTCAAATCACTGCAGAAAAAAATGTGATAACAGGGTAGAGAATGAAGTGTGCTCAGAACTTTAAGGCGGAATGAGCTTGTGGATAACCTAGATCCAGGGTAGCAAGCAAAGCAGGTGTAATGGTGAATAAAATTTGTGATGGCCACTCTCTAGCACTAAGATCAAATGGCACAGAGTAGCACACATTTTCACTTCCCTCTCTTTTGCCCAATACCTGGTCTATTCTGTTTATTAGGAATATCTCCTGGCTGTGCTCAGCTGAGGAAAGGGGTTGCTGAAGTGCACCAGGGAAGATGTCAGCAGTGTTAGTCATGCTTAAGCTTGGTTAATCACTGCTATAATTGTGAAGGCATCTTGTTTCTCTGCCTCCAAATTGCCTGCACTAAATACTGTTGTTCCTGCTTTTCTCCCTTGTACACTTTGGGCATGGCCTATGCCATGCCTGCTTCTCTGGGGTATTTATAAGTACAGTTTTCAGTTGAACAATCTGTTGGTACTCTCTTATGAAGTTGATTATTTTTATGGAGGTAATTAATGATGCATTCTCAGGTATTGCTAAAGGCACATAGTGTTGGAAGAACCTGACTCATGTCTTTAACAACCTCGGTGTGGGGATGGGGTCTGACACAGGGCCCTCTGGAGCAGCTGCTTTCCAAGCTCAGTGTGCTCAGCTGTCTGAGCCTCTCCTGGACAAGGGCTGCAGAGTCAGTTCATCTGCAAATTATTAACACCAGGTTTCCTACAAACCCCCAGATTTCAAGGGGTGAGATGTGTGATGTTTTGTCACGCTCTGGACTGGTCAATGGGGCAGGGTTCTGCCTCGGGTCTGCCCCATCCTTCAGCATGTGTGTGGGATGCTGGTGGAGAAGCAATGTCTTGGAAGATAATGGAAAGGATATGAGCATATTTTTCACATGTTGGTAATTGGAAGCAAATATTCAGGCTTTCCAGCAAGACTGTTTAATGGTAAGACTAACAAGCAGAATGGTGTTGCAGGACATTTGGGACTCATTAATGCTCTGAACTTGAAGATGTGTTACCTTTCCAGCTGATGCCTGGTTTCCTAGTCATCTGTAAAAAAAACAAAACAAAAAAAACCCCCCATGTTTTATAGTCAGAGAACACAGTATTGACAATGCAAGCAAAAAAATCCATTGTAGATGGTTACAAAATTCAGTAACAAATATGCTCATCAAAATGATCCTGCTAGAAAAAAATCAGAACAGAGGACTCGACTGAATGTTTTTGCTCACAGTTACATAAAACCCCTATGGTGAGATGAAGTTAAGGCTGACATGCTTGCAGCCATTTAAGAACAAAAAATTCTCAGTGAGGAATATTACTTATCCCCCATACAAGTACTGCATATCAAAAAATAATTTTCTGTCAAAGGAAATCTTAACACTTCAAAGTGTGGAAATACAATATTAAAGGATCCAAGTAACATAAAAGTAACAGTGCTGCTCAGTAAGAAAAATAAAAATACTTTGTATTCATGGTATCAAATAGGATAAAAAATTATGACCTTTACCTACTCCTTCTCCTCTGCTTTCATTAGGATGAAGTGCTTGATTTAAGGAAAGTCGCTCCATTCATGAGCGGTGAGTGAGTATGGCTCACTTTAAATCATGTGTAGATGTGTTTGAGTTAGAGCTCAATGTGTGTTTGATATGCTTGTTTGTACTGCTTTATTTCATTTGTTCTTGATAGCTTTGTGCACTAAGCCTCAGTAAGGAAAAATGCTCATAATTTATTGTGTAATATCAAAATCAGAGGGATTAATGGGGGGACTGAATGGATCAGGCAGTTGGTGCAGCTACGTGAAAACATTTCATAGATGGTTTGATAGTATGCTAAATGCCAAAAAAATGTTCCAGTGCCTAATTCTCGGCTAATAAGAAACTTTGCAGCCTTTAGTGGGCAGCCACAACTTGCCTGAGAAGAAAAGCCAGTCACCAGTAGCAAACCTACTGTGTCAGTGCCAGCAGAGGTGGTTGCAACCTTGTGTATTCCGCCAGCTTTCAGGGGGGATAGATTTGATCAACATTTCTTAATCAAAGGACTGGCTAAATTTTCTGAGAAATTCAAATCTGGTTTGTACTGGTTTGTGCAATACTGCCATGGTGGATTTGCATTCTCAATACATGAAAAAAATAGCTTTTCTGTGTGCTAATTTTTTCTGTTTAATTTTCCCTTTCCTGTCCATCACCCTGTTTTGAGTGCTTGTCCATGAGCATTGGGAAGTGGAGATGCTTTCTGTCCCTATTTGTTAAGGTTCCTTGTGTCATACAACCCCTCAGGTGTGTCCTGGACTGAAAGGCATAGAAAGTCCCTTCCTGTCTGCATAATTCCATACTCAGGGATATCCTGCATGATATTTAATTAATTCTGATGATGTGGAAGTTTAGAAATCTCTGTTCTTTTGGGATAGAAAAAGGCCAATGCATTCTGTATTTTTTTAAAGTGAATTAAATTGGAGTAATTAAGCTCAATTTAAGTAATGCTTTTGTTTGTTTAGTCTCAGAGCAAGTAAGTGCTATCTTTCCCAGCATGTGTTCTTTAATTTTCACATCCAAAAATATTCAGATCCTTGCTCAAATGGGGAGGAAGGAAGATAATACACTGTTTCCTTAGCCTATAAAAACCCCACACAAACTATGAGAAATGAAAATTCCAGCATGTTCATAATATTTTTTCAGGACATGAAGTTGATTTAGATCTAGAAAAAATGCTTACTTTCCCAGAGGAGAACTATGCTGCTGCACAATTTTGTTCCCCACCAACTCAACCTGAATGTCTTGAGTTTCAGTGTGGAGCTGCCTCAATTTATTAAATCCCCTGAGGCCTGTGTTTAAACAAAAGTGGACAGAAATGGCAGGTGAGCATTTCCCTACACTGAGAAATAATTGACTAATTTGTGGCAGATGGCAACTATAAATTTGCTAAGAATGAGACTTTCTAGTGTTTATTAAGATATTATTACTGTGATAAGCTCAGAAAGCACCTGCACTCTTAGGTTTTCAGACTTGTGACAACATTGCAAACTCCTGCATCAAGCACTGAGAAAATGGGATGAGAAAATGATAGCATTGGCTCAGGTTTTAAGGGAGTGTTCAAAGTTTTAAGATTGTATTCCTGTTTTGGACTACTTAATGGTTAACTCCTTTTTCTGAAGCTACCAAAGCTGACAGGATTCTTAAAGCAAACTGCAACTTAAGAATCTCTCAGGAACTTGAACTTGAGGAAAAATCAGAGGTCCCAAGTTAGCAGCATTTGATCACATGGCAAGTATTTCATCATGCAGCACTAAAACAATTTGGTAAGGGAATAACATAACATTATCTGAAATGCATAGTGAGGTCTAAGTGAGTTAGACTACCTAGACTCTAAAAATAATGAAAAAGAAACAATGTCCCCCAATTTACCTGTCAAAGGCAGCTCCAAGCTTCCCCACCCTTCAATTTATTGTCGCATACATCATTCAAAATTTCAATTATAGCATGTATGTCAAAGAAAAGCCTCCGCAGATAAAACAACTAATTTAAATATTTTTCTGCATTTAATATATGAATAGTTTGTTGCATAAAAGCAATTAAAGATACTGTGTTAATGTGTGGTATGGAGGAAGAGATGAAAATTGATGCATCCCAGGAAGGAGAAAATTTTTTTAAATTATAAATGCCAGGCTAATTTGTTTCACTCTGAGCCATTGTTGTGCTACTGGGCTGTTGTGGAGTCTTGTCAGCTGTTTGCCTCAATATAAATAACTGTAATTTTCACACTTGTCTCTTCCTACAGTTTGTAAAAGCAGTTGGTTGCAACATCAAATTAAATTGATATCTGCTGAGCAGGTTTTAATACAAAAAGTTCTAAACAGTTTGATTTTTTTTTAATCTTTTATTAAAAAATCCACAAATGGACTTAGAGGCACCCAGGAGTCCTGTTTTCAAGCATGCTGTAGCTCTTTTTAGGGAGCTTTAGCAGTGCTTTTTTCTGAAGCTCACTTCCATGCAGCCCCTGTTGCAGTGTCAGGGTTGTGTGGGAGTCCAACCCTCCAGGCTGCCCCTGCAGGCGCATCAGCAGCTGCAGAGGGAGGGAGGGAGGCAATGTGGTGTGGGAGTGTTTCCCTCCAAAAATTATCTCCCACCCTGGATTCTGATTCCTGTCAAAGGTGAAACCAAGGATGTACCTTTCCATAAACAAGTTTTTTTCACATATTCAAGGAGGGTGCTGTGCTTGTTGCTAATCTATTTTGCAAAACCTTACTTTGAACCCCTTTTCTAGGACTGAAGGGAGTGTAGAGCCAGAAGAAGAAATGTACTGGTGACACCAAGGTGCTGTCTGGTGTAGCATCTCCCCTTGGCCTGTGCTTACAAGTGAATATTCACAGCAGACTGGCAGTGGAGGGAGCAGGCACCCTGTCCCTGGGCAGCCTCCAGCTGTGTGTGTTCTCCCCAAGTCTGTGGATTGGGGTGTGTTATGTAGGATTTGTAACTGAGCTAAGACACTTGCAGGGGTGTCACTTCTTCAGCCCACTATACTTTTCTTATCCCTATGCAATTTTCAAAGTGATGATTTCTAATACTAGGGAAATATGCAAAGTTTCAGTTAGGCTTTCTTTAAGCCTTTCTTGTACCTCCAAGTGAAGAAGAGTCCTGGGGAGTGCTTTGCTCCTTGGCTCTGTTTTCAAGGGCAGCTGTAGCTTGTGTGTGTATGGCAAATGGCAGGAGCCTGGCCTTTGCCAGGGTTGTGAAACCTTACATGGGTATAGGCACCTCTTAACTGCTCTCTTGGACTTCCCTTGGAAATGTTTTGGTCAGACTGATCATTAAATTGTCAAGGCTGGCTAAGATCTCTAATGGTTGAGTCTGGCTGTTAACCCAGCAGTGCCACATTCACCACTAAACCGTATCCCCAAGTGCCACACTCGCACATGCCTCAAACATCTCCAGGGATGGTGATTCTGCTGCTTCCCTGGGCAGCCTGCTCCAATGGCAGTCCTCAAGGCTTGTGTCCCCACCTTGGGCACAGGGAGACTGTAGGACCAAGTACAGTGTAATTCTTTAACTGGTGATAGGGGGAGAAAGCTTTACCAAGGTTTCTGTGCATTAGTGTTTTAGGGACTTCTGGATTCATTAATCATCTGACCAGAACAGCAAGACGTCTCCTCAAACAAGCTGATTTACAAGGTTCAAAATTATCTCTATTTTGGGAGCTACAGCTACTTTTTGTATTTGTATGACTGGTGAGAGACTGGTAATTGGACTCCCAGGTAAAGGATTTTGGGCATGTAGCAAGGAAGAGCAGGTACTATTGTATCAGATGTCTGGAAAATTTCAGAGTAATAGATTGAATTTTTTTTACAGTTGAAAGCACTATTATTTGGTGCATGAGTACAATGACAGAAAAACTTTTAACAACAGTTTATGTAATCTCTTTCTTACTCTGAACCATACACAATTTAGGAAAAAATAAAAATGTTGTGCCTGCTTTTGTCTCAATTATTTGTGGAACTAAGCAGATTTATGCACTTGAAAAGCAGCAGCAATGTGACCCTTTTATTACTGACTGTAAAAATAGCAGGAAAAACTATCTGACTAGATACCAGCAGTGTATGAACATCATAAAAATCCTTGGAAAGGTTTGGCTTGCCTCTCCCCTACCAGTGAATTGGCACCTCTGTCAATGTGCTGTTGGGTAACACGAGCTGCCCAGGGAAACTGTGGGGGAAAACAAACCCCCCACAGAAAAGCAGCAGCCTCTGCTGCTCCCTGAGGTGTTTTGTGCAGGACCCTGGAGCTCCCTGGGAGGGAGGAAGTTCCCCTGGCACTAGCAGGAGCTGTGGGGGTATTAGCTGAAAATGAGTGTGTTTCTCTGTACAAATGGGAACTTCCTCTTACAGCCCTGAGCTGTGTTTCATCCCTGTGCTCTCAGGAGAGCTGCTGGAGCTGCAGGTATGAGTTAATCAGGCAGGAATTTGCTTATGGGAGAAGAACAGATTTTCTTGCGTATGGCTGGTCTTAAGTCACTTAAAAGGACTAAAGTAGGAGGCTGTTGGCTGCTGCTGGCTTTTTGCCTCTGTATTTGTAGGTTTTCTAAAATCTGTAGGTATTGGTTGGACCTGAAAAGGTTGATCCTGAGAGGAACTGAGCAGTCTGGTCTCCCTGCAGCTTTTGGTGACAGTATCTGATCCTAATGAAATAAGGGCTCATGTCATGATGGTGGTGCTCAGTCCTTGTTTGCTGCAGGTCCGTCTCAAGACACAGAGCCCCATGTGAGGAGTAAAGCATGGTGCAGTCCAGGGGTGCTGCCCTGTACTGCTGTGGTGAATGGACTTGTGGTGCAAGGGAACCTTTGGGCTCCAGCAGATATGCCTTCATCCCCATTTTCAGCCCCAACACGTCACCATTCCAGCAGGGACAGGTGGGGCCCTGGGAGTCTGATGGTGGCTGCTGCAGCTCCTGCAGTGTGTGGCTCTGCCCACACTTACTGGGTGCCAGGGAAGGTGGAGGCACACAAGTGGAGGGCAGAGGCAGCAAGTGTTGCTGTCACCAAGTGTCCCTTGCTGCAGTGAAGGGAAATTCAAGAGATAGGTTAATCAGATGGTACTGGGAAGTCACATCCTGCAAGGAATTCAGGAAGGTTCTAATGGTGATAGACAATTGTGTGAAATCATGTTGTTAGAGCTTAGCTTCGTGCACTGAGTACCTCTGAGGTGCTTTCCTGCATTGTAAAGCTTTACAAAGCTTCTGTTCTTGATAAGTGTTTGCTTTGTGTCTCTGTCCTTTCCAGTCGTGCCCATCCTGTGAGCTGGACTGCTGCTGCCCCTGAGCTGTGCACATCAAGTTCTGCACTGCTCCTTGGTACTGGCAAAGTTATTGTTTCTGGGGAAATAAAAAATTAAATGTATGTTCACTGTGGAAAGAATAAGCAGAGATTGCAGTACTTAGCAATATGCATTTGTAACCCATCTCTGAATTAACCTTTCAACCATAACCATTTAACCATTCAGTTATTGTATCAGGTCGCTTGTAAGAATGGTTGCTTTGTTCTATGATTTTCAATGGAAGGCTATATAGGATTTCACAACCTATTTAGTTGAAAGTTACATTCAATTAAAAGTTTCCTGGATGTTGACTGAATTACTTTTTACTAATACAATGACATCCCCTTATAAATCAACATTTGTGGCCTTGACTCATGCTCTTTGTATTTTTTGTTCATCTAAGCAGCCCACAACTACTGCTGGATAAGTATTTGAATGTTCTACCTGTCAAATGTGCCCCATCACAAAACATTGTTTAACAAAGCAGGTTTTCCAATGTCTTTCAATTTTTAGTATAAATGTATAAATCTAGGAAGCACTATAGGCATTCTTATTCTCCCAACCTATAAATTCCATCCAGTTAAATTTTGAGCATGAACAGTAAATTATTGTAACAGAGAAAAGCAAGTGTCATAAACATGTCCAAAGCAATTAGGACATGTTTATGACGCTTGGAACCCAATACTTGCGTTTGAATCTGGTCCAGGGTAGTGATGATGTAATTGTATGCAGTGGCTGAGATGGGAATGTCAGGTGCTTCTGTGAAACTTTGATGTTTTGGTTTATTCTGTCTGTTGTAAATGGCACGGTTCACCCAGCCTGTCCTCAGTAGCAGCTCTATATAAAACACTGACTTGTTACTGCAGCACCATTTTTGGTGATGTTCTTGGTAGACTACAGATCCAGGACTTGCATGTTGAGAGAAGTGCTTGTTCACTGATTTCATTAAAATGAAAGAAATAATGTCCTGGAAGCTTTTTGACTGTCTTAGCTTTTGCTACAACTTGTTATGAGCCCTGAGTTTTGAGTGTAATTTAACTTGGCAGTATGTGTCTAACTTCTCCCTTTCCATAGCTGTCAAAAAGCCCTTTATTTATTAGTGCCTACGATGTAGCTGTATCTGTACTTTAGATTTAAAACATGATCTTTAAAAGCAGCAACCAATATAGCACTGGGTGTCAGAAGCACATCCATCATGTCTGAGTGCTGCTTAGGAAGACAAAAATGATGAGATGTTGTTTTAGCAATATTTACATGTCTCCTCTCTCCTACCTCACTTTTGTAAAATCTGTTGCTGTTCAGAGTCTGTAGATCTCTGTTTCCTGCAGGTGGAAATGAGTGCTCTGCTCAAATGGCTTTGCAGTGCTGAGCACATCAAGGATGTGGCTCTTCTATAAAAGGAAACTTTGGAGGTTTTATCTTGACAAGAGTCATGAGGTTTTTGGGTATTAAAAAGTGTGAAAGCATTTAAAAGTCAAAAGTCCTTAAACAACATGAATTCCTTTCTCAAATCTGTTTTTACTTAAATTTTTGACGAGGATTTCATATTTATCTGATGGATCTTATCAGTTTTTAAGGATATCTGTAAATCTCTTTTCTCACCATGTGACACCTAAGCCCAGGATAGGATTTTTCCCCTTTACTGTGAACATGAACTTTTTATTCAGAGCAGCTATCTGATGAGTCATTTCTTCATTTTTCCAGCGGAAATAAATTGTCTTTTTCTGGCATATTTCCTTCTCCCAAGATCTGGAATAAAATGGATAATGTTCTTTTTCTGCCACAGATCTGTAGTTCTTAAAGGGAAGTTCCCTTGGAGATGGGTGAATTACCTGTAATGATTTTGTTTACTTGTCCTGTAATGTAGCAATAGCTGTGTTTACTGGAGGCCTTTTAAAATCCTGATAGCTGTGTTTTTCTTCCCATCAAAGACCAAGCCCAGATACCATCAAAGTCAGTGGGAAACTACTGACTTTTTCAGGCTTGCATTAGAGCTGTGGGAACTGCAGAATGCTTCAAGGCAGAGCTAATATCCAAACACCTTTCTTCAGAGCATCTTTAATGTTTTTCCTCTGGTAGCAGAGGAGCAGCATTATGGATAATCTTGGACAGGCCTGTTTCTTAAGATGGGAGCTGCACTCCAGTGCAACATCAGAGCACGAGTCATTCTCACAGAGGAGGCCTTTTCTGGAAGGGAGGAGAGCTGGTAATTATGCAATGCTCTCAATGCTCTCTCTCCAGACTCTTGTTGCACTCCCAGCAAGCTGGACCTGAATGCTTTCATGCTAGGAAGGGTTGAGTGGTTTCTGCTGCATCTGACTTCATTGCTCTGGCTTTCCTTGAGCAGAGCAGCCTGCATGCTGCTCTGCAAGGGTTTGCAGCGCCAAGCATTGGCACCACCCCTAAATACACTTCCAGATAGTTCCTTACAGCTCTCAGATGAATTTGTGAAGCTTACAGAGTGCACCCACTCATCTTTGGGTGCTGAGGACAGTTTCTGAGCTGGTTGCTGTAAATGGGTTCCAGTACCTTGGTTTGACAATCCAAGGTGGCCTGGGGTATGCTAACAAATACAGAGATGATGCTTACAAACTCCAAATTTAAGTGGAATAAAAGTTAAAAAGTGTTAAAATAACAAGGCAGGTTATTAGAAGAGGAAGGCCTTACCTTTGCTCTCTTTGCATCTCATTTTCTGAGGGTGCTTAACAGCTGTCCTGAGGCTGCAGTCCCTGGCATCTCCTGTGGCATTCTCCAGAGGAGGATGAGCCTGTAAAGGAGGTTACTGGGACAGCCCTGCCACCACTCCCTTTCCTCGTCTCTTCATCCCTGCTTCATGCCCATGGCTGGGTGTAACCCAGACCTCCAGTACTTTCTATCCTTGCTCCCCTGGTTTTTAGAAATTCCTGATTTAATCACAATATAAATTGAAAGCATTGAAACATTCTTGGCTTCAGTTCAGTAGCTGTTCTGCGTGTCTTCCTGAATATTTAAAACAGAGCAATTTGGCTTTGCGCATTGAAAGCTAAGAGAAATATGGGGTAAATTTTGGTAAAGTGTATAAAATTTAGTTTGCTATGATGCACACTCTAAAAAAACCCCAACAAATCAGCCTGATATAAGCATATATGACATTTGGAAAACCCTTCTGAGGGACTGTTTCGTAATCACCTTTGTAGATATCTAATATTTCTTGTCCTTTCTGTATTTCTTATTTTTGCCAAAATACAAGCTGTGTGGTAGGTAGCAAAACTACAACATGTGTATATCTAATCTGACTCTTTAGAGAAGCTGCCTGGTTACCAATGGAAACTGAAGTAAAATGCAGGTTGGTAACATCTTAAGCACTTAGCTTAACTTAAAGCTGTGGAATTAAGGTCGCATATGCATCTGTGTCTCTCTTCAGGCATCCTAGCATCCTGATGACCTCTGGATATAAGAAAAGCCCTGCAAACTGGGACAAATCTAATGATCTGAATAGAAAAATATCTCAAAGCCCCCTCTTCTCTTTTTAAGTGAGGAGGAAAAATCTTCTAAAAACTCTGTGTACTTGACAGAATATGAATGCTGAAATGTCTGTGTGTAAAGCTTGCTTAACCAGCCTGTGTCCTGTATAAATCTGAATTAATCCATGGAAACAATTCAACACAACAGCAATTTAAATGGCTTAGAAGTTTTGCATGAGTTTTTTGATTTGTGAGAAAATTGAAGTTCATGCCACTGATGCTTTTTCAGTACTGCTAAGCACCCTTTGTCTAAAATTGCTCTGAAATAGGTTTTCTTTTCTATAAATTTTTGGTCCTAGAGTATGTGATTTTAAAGGATACATTTTGAGCATTTGTATGTTGAAACACTCTGTAAGAGCATCTAATATCTTTATAAAATAAGCTGGTTATTCAGTTTTTCATCCAGATCAGTATGCCTGGAATACTTCTGATCACTCCCAGGTTCTGGGTGGTTCCCCTCATTGCAGATTTCTGTGATACAGAGATGGAGCTTCAGCTTTAATTACCTTTCTAATAGGACATGATGATTTTTAGTTGGTTGATATCAATCACTCAGTCTGTCTGATAATAGCATTTTGTCATTAACATTTTGTTATTTAAAGGCAAATTTTCTGATGTGTCTGTACTCAACAGGGAAAACCTTTTCCTTTGTTTTTGTTTGGTAGCAGGGATTTGCCCAGTTAATTCTTGTGAGTACCTTGTAGCTTGCCCCGTATTTTGGTGGATCTAGCCCTTGAGATTATAGAAGTTGGCAGCAGAAACCATGGGGCCATGTGGGCAGGTGGGGGAGTTAAGGGAGAACTTTAAGAACGTGCTTTTAAAGGTAAACTGCTTTCAAGGAGATTTTAATTAAAGCATTTATTTTCTACACCATACCTAGAAACCCATTTGTTTTGATCTGTGGTACCTTATTTAGATTAATAGTTACCCTAAACCCATAATAACCATTATAAAAGTATGTAATCATTCCCATCCTAAGAGTTTGGGAATAATTGGATTTTTTGGGGGCTCCTGTTAGTAAAGTGCTCACCTACAATCAGCTGGGACCAGGGCTCTAAACTGAGGCTCAGCTGATGTGGTGGAGCCCTGGTTCCCTGTGGCTGTGGGAGTGAGCTGGGCTTTGCAGATGGATTGGCTGCTGCTGTCCCAGTCAGTAATCTTCTCTTTCCAGCTCTTCCCTGCATTTGTAGTGCTGTAAAAGAACTGCACAGGAAAAAAATCTGCAATCATGTTATAGCAAGGGGAGCCTGGGATTTTGAATGTTCTGTGTTTCTTCTCACTGCACAAACAGGAAGGTTGGTAATGTGCACCTCAAATATCAAGTACTGGTGCTAGAAAGCCTTTTTTGATCATAAGCCTCTAAAGGGAGCTCACAATCCAATTGCTGATGCAACCTGATTATATCAGTGTGAATGGAACTGCCAAGATATAATTAAAGAAATGCCTTGTACTCTTTGTCTTTCCAGCCAAGATACAATTGTTCATGTCACTGCCACCCTTTTTATTTTTTTGCTGATACTTTACCTAATATACTATAGGAAACATATTCTCTCAGGACTGATTTATGGCATGATAGCATTTAATTTGTTACTGTGCTTCAGAAGTCTGGTAAATTGAGATGCTGAATGTATTCATAATATATTGAAATTTCTGATTATGAAGAAAAATTTTAGACTGAAATATTTTAAATAAAACCAGATTCTTTTAATCATTGTTGGGGTGTGGGAGAATCCCTTGAATTGGTAAATGCTGGTCATTAGTTCACCAGTTTCCTGGCAGAATTTGCTCATCTCCAGAGCATCGAATTGCCCTGCTCATAAATTGGGGCATTTATGCATGCATAAATAATTAGGCAGATTCCAAGTCTCCTGCTGTGCAGCAGAGCTGATGTTTACTGAGATCATTTCTTTTTGTTGGGGTGCTCCAGGAACAGCCATCATTGGACACATGGTAGAGCATCTGCTGAGGGATGTTGGCACCAAGGAGGTGGAGAGAATCTAAAGTCAGCCACCCAAAGGAATGGCTCAGGGGAGTTTGAGACAGGACCTTCTTGGGGGTGCTCCTCGAAGGGCAAGAGGCAGCAGGTGCTTGGGGTAGAGCCCTCCCAAGGCCCATCCCAATCTGAATTATTTCAGCCTGGTTCTCCTTTCAGTAGTTACAAGGCTCTGCTGCTCCTGTCTGTGAGTTTGCATCCAGCTCATTCTGTCTGGGCCCTGCTACCCAGTCACCCTGAACTTCTGTGGATGCAAATTCCCTATTTTTCAGCCTTCCTATTATAACTTCTGTATTCTGTCTTTGTGCTGCTAAGTGCTACTGGAGGTATTGGTAATCTGTAAGGATTTATTCAAAGCTGTTCTCTCTGAGGCCTGGAAGAAATTTTCTCATAATTTACCAAGCTGAATACATAATAAGCCCTTGTATCACTTGCTGAATTCCTAGTGATATGTGTTTCCCAATGGGCTGGTGGATATCGTTGCAAATCATCTTCCTTTATGAATGTCTGTGTAGCGACTGTCACTTCTGGTTTTGCTGGTTTTGTTTAAGAGCATTGCACAGATAATGGCATTTGGCCCAAAGGAAGGATGCCTCAAAGAGTAATGGGGATTTCTTTAATGAGGTTTGTTATTATTTGTAATGCACTGACCTGGTCATGAATCAGGCTTTTATTGTGTACTATAAAACCCACAGGGCAAAAGAAGTCTTAGTTTTAAACTAATTCCAACCAAAGCATAGGTTAAATGTTAACAGAGCTGAATATCAAAAGAACAAAGCATATTAACAGAAAAACTTTTGGGGATAGGAAGGAAAACAATAATTCCTGATTTAATTAAAGAAGCAAAGAAATCAGCTGTTCTGGAGTTGTGGCTATTTGTGAGCTGTTTCTCTCTTGTACAGAATGCACATTTGACCTTTCGATAGAATACAGTATCTCATGGAAGAGAAAATGTCTCATTAAAAGTGAAAGTGACAGATAGCATCTATTAATCAATGGTATGGAAATTCTTTGGGCCTCAGCCTTCGTGTTTAGATGTATCTCTTGGGAATCAATATTGTTTCCAAGTAAATAAAACAAAATCAATAGGAGACATGTATTTCATTTTGGTTGCAAATCATTAGTTTTCAGTGTTTCTTAACCTTAAGCTGCAAAGAAAATCTTTAGAAAATTGTCTTTAAAAAATAAACAATACTCAGGAGACCTCAACATGTTAAGTCATTTGAGTTAGAGAATCTTGCAAACATCCAAGAGCTACTCCTGTGGTCACTCTGGCTAGAAATAGGCTGTGTGCTGATTCTGGATAGAGTTAGTTTTCTGCACAGTAACTGGTGTGGGGCTGTGGTTTGGATTTGTGCTGGGTGCAGTGCTGATAACTCAGAGATGTTTTTGTTACTGCTGAGCAGGGTTTAGCCTGAGCTGAGCCTTCCCTGCTCTTCAGCCCACCCAGCAGCGAGAGGCTGGGGGTGCACAAGGAGCTGGGAGGTGACGCAGCCAGGACAGCTGACCCCAGGGATATCCCAGACCATGGGACCTCATCCTCAGCACAGAAATCTGGGGGAGAAGGAGGAAGGGGAGGGCATTCGGAGTGATGGTGTTTGTCTTCCCCAGTCACTGCTATTCCTGCTGTCCTGGGGATGCAGAACACCTGCCTGCCTGCCCTGGGGAATTAATTTCTTTTTCTGCTTTGCTTTTCTGTTCATCTCTTACTTCTTAAATTGTCTTTATCTCAACAAGCTGTCTTATGTTTACTCTTCTTTTTCTCTCCCTGATCCTGCTAGGAGGGGAGGGAGTGTCTGTGTGGGACTGAGTTACCCTGTGGGGTTAAACCTCGGGCTGCCAGGAGGATTCTGCTTGAAAATACTCCATCAGTGACTGGGGAGGCTGTATTAGGAATAAAATCCGGTGTCTTCCCCATTCTTCTACTCTTTGCAGTCTGCTGTTGTAGAAAATGCTGATATAAATCACCAGGCTGCCAGCCTTGTTTCAGCCATTTTTCTTTTTCTCTGTTACTCCCTTCTTGTATAGGTTTCTCCCCAAAATGTTGCATCATATCTGGTATCCTAAAGCCACTAGAGTTGCACCAGTGTTACTATGGCTTTGCTTTTCCTTCTGCTGTGACTTAGAGGAGATACTGGGTTGTGGTGGTTTTCTTAGAAACAAACCCCACCTTGATTTGGGATGTAAAAAGCCCAAGGATAAAAAAAAAAACAACTCTGCCGTTTTATGTTATTCCTGAAGGCTTAGGTTGGACAACCTAAGGAAAAGCCTAAAGGAAGCACTGTAGTAACAGAGGATGTGGAGCAGAGCAGAATGCAAACTTCTCTGCAGGAAGCTAAGAAGCCAGTGAGTCATTTTTCCTCAGGGACAGAAGCAAGAGTCATTTATCACACAAAAATAAACCAGTAAATTTGGGGACACTGCCTATACTGCAGTGCAGCATTGCATAGTCACTATCCTGTGTTGTTTTATTGAGTTATTATGTTGTAAAGTTCACACAATCCCCTCAGCTGAGCACCTAACTGACATAACCCAGGTGCTCAGGAAAGAATGGGCCTATTGTGAAATTGTATCCTCATTAGATGTAACCTGCAGAACATTCACCCTTCTTTCCATCACAAAAAGCCTAATCAGTGTCCTTGTTTTCTTCTGTTGGATGATTCATACAGAGATGAAAGTATTGTGGTTCCATCTTGGCTAATATTTTTCACCATGCTGTAACCTCCATTTCTGAAGTTAGTTTTGTTTGAAAATATATACTGGGGGAAAGGAATGAAAACCGGGTGACAGAACTTCTAGTTCTTGGCTACAGAAGGTAAAGGGTGCTTAAGACACACATTAAGATTAAAGTGTAAAGGAATTTTCTTTGAAAATGTTCAATATGCAGTTAACACAGAATCAGATTTAATACTAAGAAAAACAGAGACTTGCAGCAGGAATGAAACTTCAAGAAATCTGTTAAAAACTATCAAGAGAAGAAGTAGCTGGTGGGAGAGAGAAGTAGAGCCAAAGAAGCTCAGATTGGAGTTGAGTGAATATAGCAATAAAGTATTTGCAAATATTCCTGTAAAACCTGCTGATTTGATTTGCTGCTATTGCCTAACATTTTAATCACTTACGAACATCTGGTTCAGCTAATTCTTATTCCCAAGAACAAAACACAGAAGACAAAAGCAGCATGGACATTTGTGTAGATTTCAGAGCTATTCCCACTAGAAGGGACTTAGTCCTTTTGAAAAGTTTTTTTCTTTTAATTTGCACAAAAGGTTATCAGAGCTGCATGTGTAATGAGGGAGCTCTTGAAAGCCAGGATCTGTTTGTAGAACATTTGTGAGTTAAAGGAAGGGAAGAGTTCTGATATGTGGTGCTGATCATGCAAAGATAGGAAAAAGTATCTCAGCTGTGACTGTCCTGAAGGGACAGGTATGAATAAGATGTGGCTACCAGTATATGAGCAGAAGGTGGCCTGGGGATATTACTCCTTGCAGTTTAGTTAAGGGTTAATCTGAAGCCTGCCAACTTTAATTGGTTAACTGCAAACCTTGGATATCAGTGTATTATATAAGCTTTTATTTCTGTATGGTTTATAGTACAATAAATCCAACTCCTCCGAAGTTGCAGCTGTTTGAGAAGTGCCACAGATGTGTGGCCACAGCATCAATTCATGGTGAATTTGTTGCTTCAAAGTGTTTTGCTGGTTTAACTGAGAGTGATGGGGTTTGTGCAAGTTCAAGTTTTATATCTGTCCACTGTCCCAGTTTTATGCCAAATCACATATTCTTTGCCCTTTCATAGCAGGAAGTACATAATAATGTATATTCTAGTGATCTAATGGTATGTTTCCTAAAATTGTAAGAGCTCTTTCTGTGCTTGCAACAGTGTACTTTTCTGATCTTCAGCAGAAACGCCAGACTATCTTATTGTCCGTTTGTCCTTTCTCAGATACACTCTGTGGTCTCTAATATCTGCTGCAGTCCCTGCCAGACCCGGCTCAGGGGGTGAAGCTTTATTAGGTCATCTTTTTTATTTCTTGCCAGTTTTAAAACTTTCCATGTGAGATGTCATCTGCCTGCTCCCCCCTGAGGTATTGGAAGCCTTTTGCCCCACAGCAAGGGAAGGAACACACTGGTCCTCAAGGAGCTGCCTGGGGGGAGCAAGGCTATAGGTCCTTGTCCAGAACAGGATCTGAGCCTATGATGAGTGGTGTCTCTAATTCACACTTGAATTTTTCTTTTGTGTTAAAGTAGGTGAAGAAAGGTCTAGAGCCCAAATCCACTTTTAAGGCTTGTGTTTCTTTTATTCCTCAGTTTCTCCTGCTGTAACTTTGTCAGCTGGGGCTGTTGCTCTCACTGCATCTTTCAATGGCATCTCTGTGCCTGTGCAGAGGAGTGATTACAGCACAAGGAAGTTCTCTTCCTTGGGAAACTAATGGCTCTCAAACAACTAGTTTACACCAATTGGCCAAGTAGTTGCTGGCTGGGGTGCTTTGTTTCTTTTTTAGATATTGTGGCCCAACACTGAGTTGATAAAGAAGGCCTTGGGGCCACTCTGGGCTCCCTTTGCTGCCAGCTCTGCGCTCAGCTTTCCAGCACCTGTAGCATGCTGAGGTTTATCACTGCCTGTGAAGCTTCATTATATGTGTGAAATTCCTGGTTCAAATCAACACCAAGTGACTTTTGCATAAAATGTTGGTACAAAAAATCATCAGGTGGATATACTTGGATGGGTGGGTATCAGCATTTTCCAGGACTGAAACTGCAGCCCTTGCTGCATAGTATTTGTCCAGACAAACTCTTTTCCTGCCATTCACTCCTAGAGGGAGTCAGGTCTCTTCTCCCTAGTTGCACATTCACCTTACCCAAATCTTGCTCCAAGTTTCACTGTATTTTTAAGGCCCATGCCTAAACACCCTGTTCCTCAATTTTGCAGACACAGAAGTTGTGACTATAGATATCTAAGTGCATGTGCTAAACTCAAGTTGCATCTGCAGCTTTCATCCATTGTTCTTCATTTGATTTCTGCCTGCTTTCGTGTTTTCTCTTCATTCTTTCTCAAGATGTTAAGGGAAATATGATATATATTTATATATATATTGGAAACCTTAAGTTGCACTTACTGAAATGGAATAAACAGTTTCCTTGATCCTGCAAAGATTTTTGTAAGTCCTTGTCATGGTTTGACACTGGCCAAATGCCAGGCACCCACAAAAGCTGTTCACTCACCCTCTCACTCTCAGTGGACAGAGGAGAGGGAAAAATATTAACAAAGGGCTCATGAGTTGAGATGAGGACTGGGAGAAAACGCTCTAAGGACAAAACAGGTTCAAATTTAAAGGTATAAAGTAGATTTATTATTTATTTAATATATTTATATATTATTATTTCTTTATATATTTGTATAAAGTAGATTTATTACTGAAAAACGTTCATTTAATGTGTCCTCTTTGAGACCAAAGGTGCCAATTAACAAGGAACTATTGCAAGTTAAGAGTTCTTTTTGCTGTCAGTAACTGTCATACAAGATACATTAGTTCCCTTACAGGCACTCTGCCACAGGAATTTTATGCCTCCCATAAATTTCAGCATGAATTATTGTGAGAGAGTCACACAAGGACTCCCACTAAATAATATGTGTTATGGTTAAGATAATAAATTCTTTCATGACCTGGTGACAATAATGGCAAGTAAATGGTTGTCTTGTTGGTAGCAATGCAAATATATCTTGAATGGGTCTGGAGGCAGAGAGCCTTTGATCTAGTGTCCAGCTTTGTGTTGCCACTTCATCTGCTGTTTTGATCCTGAATTCATCCCAGCTTGAAATTGGTTTACTTGTAAAATATTTTAGAATATGCTAGTTTTACTCTGCTTAACTATATTTTGCTGATCAGGTGAATTTAATAGATGCTGTCATTAATTTCTGAAGTTGGAAATTAAATACATCTATGTGTGAATGCAAATGTCAGTTGATGGGGACTGTCCTATCCTTCACCTTTATTTTTGCTTTTGCGAAAACTGATAAAGGCTTTGGTCAGAAACTGATAGAAGCAAGTTAGTAAAATAAGAGTAAACCCACCACAAACTCTTAAGTTTGTTTGGGTTACTTTTGTATCATTTTAGCTTTAAAAACATCTTATTTTACTTACTACTCTAGTAAGAAATGGAAAATATATGGATTTTCATTTCCTACAGACTTTTATTGTGAGGTGATAGTGTCATAGAAATCTGCAGAACCTTTTCCGTTTTTTGTATTCTTCTGAATGCAAACACTAAATGTGTTGAACAAATAGATAATTCTAAAAGCATTTATTTGTCAAAGAAAGGAGCAATGAGACAGACAAGTCTTAGCAACAAGAGTTTTGCATCTTGGCTGAGCAGAAGTAAGTCAAATGGAGATGTATCCCCTGAGTGAAGCAGAATAGATTTTTTGACAAGGAAGCCTCAAGATTCACCTTGTATCATCCAAGGCTGGATTTGAGATTATCAAATGCCTCTTTTGGTGAAAAGCGATGGGGATGACAGCAAATTTCCAAGAGAGCAAGAAAGCAGACAAATGGCTCTGTAGGTGTGGTTTGGGTACATGAGCTGCTCTTGGAGTGAACTTGGCCTTCAGTAGCACAGCCAACCCCACCAGCTCTGGTGACTGCTTGGTGTCAGTGCTTATGGTATGTTCTCTGTTTGTAAGCATCTGCAAAAGCTGGAGTTGTCTCAGGGTTCTGCTATTATTGGTTATGCTGGATAGATCTTGACAGCATTCTCCCAAATGTGATTTTGTTGCTGTGAGAGAGGAGGAAGGAGCTTAGGCTGCAAATCGTGCAGGATTATTGATTTCAAATACAATGTATGCAGCCTTTGACTAATTTCTGAGTTTAGGATGATTTCCTCTAACTGAAGTTTCTTGTCAGTTTTAATCAGTCTTGAAACAATTTTAAAGAACATTTCTTAGGCTATTCTTGAACCTAGGATGCAGAAGAAAGGAGTTTTAAAAAATTCCTCAAACAACCCCTAAATCCCTATTTACTTTTACAATCTTTCTTTTTTTTCCCCCAATGTATTGACAAAAAAGTACAGAAGCCAGCCTTAAACTAAAGTCTTACAATTTTCCATGGTACTGGGGCTGCTTTCCTAGGCTGGATGTGTACCTACAAGCAGAGGTGCCTTAGGTATCACCACAGCAGTGACAGTAGTGTAGACTCTGCCCTCAATTTTGCCTTAGCAGCAGCTCTGCCTGCACAGCATCTTCCTGCCAGGAGTGCTTCCCCAAGTGTTACAGAGATGACACCTCATGTGGGATGTGAGAAATTGATTTTGTCAAGGAAGAGGAGAGGTGCCTGCCTTTGGCAGGCAGTCCTTCTCTTGAGCTCTTCATGGGGACAGTGGGAGATGAGGAATACTGGAATTCCTATTATAACTGAACAGACCTTCCAGTGGTCACAATAACTTCAGTTTTAATCTTCTCTACTATCACGTGTTTTGGGTAAATATGTTTTGATAACGTGTTGAAACTACTACTTCAGTTGAAGATGCGGTTATGTGAAGAGGAGTGAACAAGTCTTTGCTGTCAAAGCTTTTTTTTGTTGTTTTTTTGAAAGCTTTCGTTTAGAAAGGAAAGAGCAGGCAAGGATGGGAAGAAGAATTAAGATAAAGTGACTTGATTGAGAACATCAGGGAGATCTGTAGTTTTGCAAAGACATCTGCCACTTGAATCCCAGACTAGTACCATGTCTGCTATCGAAATTATCTGCAGAAAGAGCCATCTTTGTTTGCAAGGTTGCTCCTGCGTGTCATTTATTGCTTCCCTTCTTCTGGCCTTTTGCAAGGTCTTTAGGAAGTGGCTAGGGCAAATATTTGAAAATGCTTGATTTTCCTCCTTGCTTCTTCTTTTTTGCTGTTTTCTTCTTATTTTTGTGGGGCAAGGCTGCTATCAAAACATTTAGAGACTTCCCTGACTGACAGTCTTCATACTTTCCAAGACTGCATTATGTTACATTAGGTGTTCCACACAGACATTGCAATGATCAATAGCATAAAAACAAGATGCTGCTCCAGTTCCCAATGAAAAAATATGAACTCCCTCTCTAGACTTAAAGGAGCAGAAGGATTTCAAATGGAGATTTGAAAACAGTCCAGTTTCCCCCAAAATGCATAGAAATATACGAAGGGCATCTCTCATGCCAATTTCCCTGTTGTATGTCTGAGAGAAAGATTAGAAGTAGGTGTGTTGGGAGCACACAAGTCTCTTTTCTGTGAGCACTGGTTTGGCCTCTTGCTGTGAGTGGGTGTTTATGCAGATCCCAGGGGTGGTTTATGACAAAAGGATGGATGGTTTTGGTGCTATTGCTCAATTCTGAGTACCCTTGACAAGTAGGGAGATTAATGAGTTGAATGCAACATGAATGTATCAGGAGGGTATTTGTTCTTTGGAAAGGTTAAGAATCTCAAATGAGAATGCTTTGAGTGTAGGTGTATCAAGATATTTGCAGGATGCAAAGGTGGGGGGATCAATGAGTCCACAAAATTTGAGTCAGATGAAAGGGATTCGGAGGTGTTTGTCAGCTCAAACACCTTGCCTTTGGCTCTGGTCTGAGCTGTGCTGTAGGTATGCCTGTGCCCTGTCAGGTGCCTTGCTGGTCCTTGTCTTGCTGACTTGGCTTCTTGGCTTGCCCTGCTGACCTGCCTCTGGTGATCCCTGTGGCCATCACAGCCCTGCTCTGCTGCCCTTGCTAGGCACATTGGGACTGTGCCCTTGTTGAAGATCCAAGTTTTTGCACTGTGTGAATTCAGGCCCTGTGTCCTCTGTGGACTTGTGAGAGCTTCTGTTGGGTTCCATGTAGCATGGCTGAGAGAAGGATGCAAAACAAGAGCTTTGTGTCCAGTCTGTGTGGCCTTGGGACATCTGGGGGTGCAAGCTGAAATTTGCTGTCTTGTGCCAGTTAGGCTCTCCTAGGAATTTTCTGCAGCAAAGGTTGGGAAGCCTCTCATCTTGTCCTGTAACCTGGCTGTGAAGAGTGGAAAGGAGGTGGAGGAGTAGTGAGCATCTCTCTTAATGCAACTGCACTAACCTGGGTAGCATTTACCTGGGAAATGCCCTGGGTTTGTGTGAGGATGTCCTTTTTAAGAAGTGACCTTAGCAATGATAATGCTGCCATTTGCTAAGGTCTGTTATTTCCCCCTGCAAACCTTGAGTGCATAAATGCTGACAGTTTTGTGTTTGATCTTGCTAATGACCTACAGAAGATTTGTTCTCTCTGCCCTTGCACTTAATCTTCAATTTATTGAAAGTCCTACAGCTAATTACAGTCAAACAGCTGCTATTTTTTTCAGAAACATGCATGTTAGACACATGAGCACTTTGAATTATTAAATGTAGCCTGATGTACCACTTAGTATGCATGTGAACTTTCAGTCTCTGCCTGATGCCTGTAACTGAGCAAAAACTTATCATATGTTCTGAACCTTCCAAGAAAAAATGTGAAACCTATCCCTGTTCTTTGGAAACAAAGTCACAGAATCACAGAATGGTTGGGGAGTCCCATATTTGCTGATTTTCTCTGATGTCCCAAGGAACAAAGCTGGATTTTACAGTTACCTTGTATATTTTTCACCACAGGGTCTCTATGCTGAGTGAAATTTGCTATGTTGACAATGGCTGGTAGGTTTGGTCCCCATGAATGAATGTGCCCATTGTCAGCAGTGGTACAGGAAGGAGCATAGTGGTATTTATGGTACCTGACTTGACCCTGTGTTGAGCTGACCTCTGGCTTCTAGGACCTAGTGTGGCTTTTGAAAGCTCTCCTGTGTACCTCTGCACAGTGCTCTGTGCAGTCAGTAATGAAGAATGATTTCCTGTGTGAGGAAAGCAGGCAGTAGCTACGTCTATGGGCATTTCCAAACCTAGTTGGCAGCATGGAGAATGTTTCCATTTTATCTCCATTCAGACTAAGGAAAGGTAGAATTTCACCACACAACGATGTGTCTGAGTGCATAACATGCTCTGCCTTGAATGCTTGGTAGGAGTACTGAGACAGGAACTGGTTTTGGAAGACATAATATGGGATAGACTGTGGAGTGGGGAAGGGTGGGGAGAGCATGTGGACCTTGTAGCTCCACACATGAATTTTAGCTTTGATGGTTTTAAAGTATGTCTTTTGGGTAAAACTCAGTTTATACACTAAACTGTGATCTATGATTTAGTTTAGATCACACTAATTAGGGTAGAATCCATGGCAAGACAATATTTCCCATTGTTTATGAGCAAATATGCATTTTCCTATAGGTTCCTAGTTGTTAAAAGACAAAATATTGTTGGAGGACTATTAGATATTTCCACAGTATTTAAACCTGCATTGTCAGATACAGCTGTATTCAATCATAACCTGAAAAGCAGTAATACTTGTGAGTTTGAAAATCAAACAAAGAAGTATCTGGAACTGAACATCAATTCCACAACATTAATTCTGTCACAAATCAAATACACTGAAACAAAGGTCTTGTCTCCAATTGTTTCTTGCTATGTAGAGAATGCAAGTAATTCCTTGTGGTCATGCAATTTCCTTACAGGAGCTTTTTAAAATCAGAATCATTAGATGCAATAATGTGTGTTAATGGCAATGAGTTTCCTACTACCTCTAAGGGTTCATTATCTACCAGTGACATTAATTATTCTGTTTTGGCTCATTACCTTGGAAAATCACTAAACAATTGCTTTGTTACGAAATGCCATATTTGAAGAATGTGTTTGATGGAAATGAATGTCTCCTCATCATCTTCACATCACTATTGAGAGCTTGTCTTCTACTTCAGTGATTCACTGTAAGAATTGTAGAGAACAGGAGTTTTTGCAAGGGCTTTCAAAGGAAAATAAAATTGGAACGTCTTCTTGTCACTCATACTTGGTTATCTCACAGTAGAGGGCAGAAGTGAATTTTTTCCAATTTGCAATTTTCAAGCTTGTAAATTGAAGAATCCTGATCTGCCCTTTCTACCTTAAGAGGGATTGATGACAAAAGGTCACATTTTCAAAATGAATATCCCCTTATGGTATCAATATTTTCAGGTTTTATACCGGCTTACTGCCATAATTTTTGAGCACCTTGTAATCATCAAGGTAGTTACACTGTCTAAACCCTTGTGAAAGAAGGAAGTCCTATTATCTTTTGTTTATAACTTGGAAACTAATTTGTAACAAGTCTCTTGGTCTTGCCTGTGATTGCATAAGTGTTGGTGGCAAATGACAAGTGACAAATTCATCAAGTTATGGAGCAAGTGGTTGGACTCTAGGCAGTGTCATTGTAGCACCTTCTGCAAAGTGGGATTCCACAGCTGTTTGTAAGGATGAGGGGTGGGCTTCGGCTTCTCGCTCTGTATGTACTGTCTTGTTTATTGCTGTAAAACTTTTGACACACCAATGTCCATTTAAATGTTTTATAAGCTTCCTGACTTAAGCCACTGACAAACAGGGAAACAACAAAGAGCAGCAGTCAATTGGTGCTTGGCAACAAACATTAGCAGAAATTCTAGAGAGCAGCAGGTAGAGAGTGTGGAAATATTTCTCTCTCTGTGGGTCATGAATTTGGGCTGCATGATGTTAACTAGACACCTGGTTTGCTCTGAAGACTGAAAATAAACCTTTTGACTTGTATAATTTCTAACTGCTAGGGGGTGGCCATAGATGTTTTTTAGTGATTGCTCTATCATAACCTACAATTGAAATCTTTCTGTGGCATTCATTCCTAGACAGTGACCATCTCAGAAATTAACTCACTTGGGAACATAGTTCATACCAGGAAGGGAGAAGAATCTGACATATGAGTTGGCTAAGTGACAATGATGGGTCTCTGATATAACCAGACAAGTATCTTAAACGTATGAGGATCAAGGAGGAATAATTATTCAGGATGGGAAGAGGAGCAAAATTAGGAGATGGAAGGTTATAACAATGGTTTCCCAAAGTAGATGGAGGAGGCACATTAGAAACAAGGGCAACAAAATTTTGGTGGAATATTTTAAAAATGGGACACATCTAACAAAGTGAATAATGATTTTGGCTCCAGCAGTTGCAGCTCATGAGAGTCAGGGAGATTGGGGTGGTATCTGGGTGGTATTCTAGTAGAATAACTGAATAACTTCAGATCAGGCATGCACTCTCTGCTGAAAGATGTAAAACAGCTTTACAAGATGGAGAAAATAACCTGGAAGAAAAGATGGTGGAGCAGAGGAATGAATAAGAAATGAGTAGCAGGAAATGTGGCTGTGCAGGATTTTGAGAGATGGTCTAGGCTGAGAAGTGTGTGTGCTGAAAAGGAAGGGGTGGGAAGATGTTGCAGCAGGAAAAAGGCAGCACCTAGAGACACGTAGGGAAGTCACAACAGAGACAATATTTCAGCGGAGCAAATTTCAGTGCAGATGCTTCCTTTCAATAGAAAAGACAGGGGCTCTTTGGAGAGGCTTGAGCCCACCAGCTGGGGACACCTGTGGCAGAGATCAGGAGAAAATGAAGATTTCCTTCCTTAGGCAAAGGAGGGCACAATACTTGTGGCATATCTAGTATCAGGCTGTGCCTAAACTGACTGTTGAGAAATCCTATGCCTTACTTCTTTTTCATATCAGGAAATTATTTAATTCATCTCTTTTGGGAAATAGAAACTTTCATTTTAACTGCAGTCTGCAATTTTCTTTGGCTATTCAATATACATTTCTTTTTAGAAAAAGTGACATTTCCCATTGGCATGAGGTGATATTGGGAACTCTGTAGATTTGCATGAGCTGCTCTTTGTTTTTGGAATGTTTAAAGACTGCCTCTGGGCTTTGAAGCCTCCTAAATTCCTCACCTGTTGGTGAGCTGCCCTGTATAGTGTTCCCACTACAGGCAAGTATGTGACTGGTATAATTTGAAAACCTGTTTCTCTTCATCTTCACCTCAGTTTTTTACCAGGTCTGAGTTGGAGTAGACTCAGGCTCAATAGCTCTTCAGTTTGTGATGGGAACCATGTAACAGGATTAATAAATCATCTTCCTAGTTTAAAAAAACCTCCAAACAATGCCACAAGCTGCTTGGATAATTAAACTTTCAATAATGAAATAGTCATAGATCTGTTGCATTGTCTCAGGCTAAAAACATGTCTGTATTCCTGCTTAATATTTTTTTTTCTCTTTTGCTTAACCATCCATTTATGGTATTTCTCCACTGTAGAAACACAACCCAACACTTCTGCTGACTGGAAGGAGGGTCAGATCAATGCAGGACAAATGCCTGTTAATGAGATTTTGATTCTTTGACATTTCCAATCAATTTATACTTGAAACATGTGGAAGGAGTCTGATCTTACTGGTCCAGTTCACAATTGTTTCTAAAGTAGGTAGTCAGAAATAGCTTTCATGTGGGAGATATCTCTTGTTTGTTTTTTTTTTATGGGAGGTCAAAAACTTGTATTTCTCCATGCTGAGTAACATGGAGATGTTACTCCATGTTAAGTAACACTCTGTACTTCAGTGAGAGCTTGCTTTTGTTTGTACCCTAACCTTTCTAGAAAGAACTAAAAGACAAAATTAACGTCTCTCAATCAGTAACTTTTCCTAATTTACTTCCTTGACAAGAACTGTTTGAAAAATGAACTATTCTTGCATGTATGTAATGTACATAATGCAAGCAGAATTCTTATTAAACGTTGCAGGTGTACAACCAGGGAAGATGGACACCAGTTTGTGTTCATCATGTTTTGCCTGCATCTTGTTTCTGGGGGATTGCACTTTCCTGTTCCTCGCCTAAGTCCACCAAAGCAGCACCTCAGAGGTGAAGCCTCTCATATCCTGGGGAAATGAGGTAGCTGTTTTGATCTCAAAATACTTCTTGTCCTATCTGGGCTGTCAGTAACAGGAACTTGTGGTAATAATAGTCTGTGAGTGCCCAGTTAAATGATGTCCTATCTCAGAGGGCACAGGAGCACCCTAAGGTGTGGAGCTAGAACATGAGCATACACATCATTGGCAGGTTAGAAGAATTTGCTATTATCTCTCTTTGATAACATATATTCTGTACTGTTAGACACATTTTGTGACACTTCACTTGCAAAAACAGTAGGTGTCTGTTCTCAGGAAAGTTTCTTTGGATCCAGTGTGGGAAGTCCTCTAGACTTACAGGACTGTGTGGGGTTAGCACCTGCATTGAGGCTAAACTCTCAGACCTGGGAACTGAGAGTCTAAATGGTTAACACTGGAATACCTGCATTGGACTGTCTGTATTCTGCTTTAGATCTCATCTGTGGCTGTGGGAAGTAGGATTGCTGCTGCATCTTCCCTGTTAAACAGCTCCTTTTGAGTTATTTGTTGTAGCTACTGCAGTCCTTAGTCAAGGCTTTGTCATGTGTGCCTGGCACTGAAAGGCCTTGGCTTAAAAGTTTTATTTTAGAATAAAGTGTAGCTCAAGGCCTGATATGATAACTTTCAATTTGTTTAAAAGAAATTTAAACAGTACTTTCAGAAAACACAAACCAGGGTTTGAAAATTTGATCAGCTAGAGCTTTTCCAAAAAAAGTCATTTAGATGTAAGGAGAGAGGTGTTTCAGATGCCTCCACTGTGGACACTGAATTTTCTTGACACTGGGGACCCTCTGCATAAAAGAGCAAAAGAGCTAAATTCTAGAACTCAGCTGACCCTTCATCTAGATACAGCTGGGTCAGGCAGCCATAAAGCCCAGTCAGAATAGTCTCATAAATAGTGATGAATCAGAACTTCCCCTTCTGGAGAGGAAAAATAAAATCTAAATCTACTGAAAATGAAACATAATAAAATAAAATGCCTCTAATACAGGGTAATCATGTGCATTTGCCTTATAAATCATGCTTTATAGGATCTTAAATGTACTTTCAATTTCTGTCTCTTTATTTTTTACAGTCTTGAAAAACTGGTGTGTTGAATTTGACTTTGACAATAATGTAATGCAGCCGGCATAGCTCTGCTCCCAGACAGAACCATGTTTTTTATTCAGATGAAAATATTCAATAAACTCCTTTTGTGCTGGATTGGCTATTCTTTAGTATAAATAATTTTCTAGTACAATTAATAGCTAACCAAAAGAGAAGAATACTTTTTCAAGATCTTGGTGGAGGAAATGAGTCTCAGAGAATGCTGTGAATTGCTCTGGTAGTATCTTTTTAGAAATGTAATACTGAGCTGCAATTGTAGTCAATTATCAGCTTTTGTCTACTATGCTTTAATCCTTATAGCAATTTTTTCCTTTGCTAGTATGCATACCCCCAAAAAAGAAATGGAACAAGATGCCTAAATTGCTGACAATCTTGTGTACACTATTGATTGGGCTCATTGATGCTGTGTTATCTAAGACTAAATTGGCATCAATTTTTCCCTTGAAGACTGAAGATTTTGCGTTCTATTTAATTGTTAGAAGAAGGTCAGCACAGACTGTACCCTCTGGCTTTTAATTTTAGATGGAAATGTCCTAAATGAATAGGAAACTGCGTGTCAGCAAAATGTACTCCTGCTGAAAGCAATGTGTAGGTTTCTCATGTTTTGCATTTGTGATGACATAAGCTTTGACCTTGGCCTGTATCTTTTTGAAAGAAGAGTAATATTTGTTCCCTTCAGCCTAATAGCAGCACTGTTGGTAGGAACTGTGCTCTTGTGTGAACAACAACTCCTGCCCTGCTGCAATTTGTAACAGTGCATGGAAAAGGACCTTTTTTATATATTGAAGTGCTGTTCTTTATAATTTCCCAATGTAAGGATCCTGACTTGTGTCTTTGTACAGTCAAAATGGAGGTAGAAGAGACAGCCATGATTAAGGCTTAATGTGGTAAATTAATATCTTTGCCCATTTGAGTGGACCTGTGGCCAGTTTGGCAGATGAGAGCTGAATTTGTGGGTAGGACCATTCCTGCAGCCTAAAGACTTTGAGTTTATCCTTTCTCTTGTTTTCCAGATATGGCAGCCAGAAAACAGTGTTCCTCTGTGATATCTGTCTTTTCCTAAAAAGGGGACTCCTGATTATTTCTCCCTGAATGCTCATTGAGGACTAGGAAATGGGAGGAAAGATGGATAAAAGCTCTAACTTGTAAGTAACTGGCAGGATGGAGCTGTCAGCATAGCCTGTGGTGGGCTCTCCTGAAAGAAAGGTGGACATCCCAGAGAGATCCACACCTCTGTGACAGGCGGGGAGAATCCTGTGCTGGTGCAGGGTAAGAAAAGATTTTTTTTTTTAGCATCTACTTTAGAAATTATTTCAGGGAATTTGTATTCAATGCTGTACTTGAATGCATAGGGACAGAAGTTTCACTCTATCTGAGCTCACCAAAAACATATGGAAAAAACCCTCTTAACACCTCAAGCCCATTTTCCTCCGGGCTTTGGCTCATATTTGCATTTTGAAAGAGAGATTTGTGAGTAGAATAGTTGCCCATCTATTAGGGAGGTAAGAGGTGAAATGCATCTGGTCCTCTGATTACCTTACCACTCCCAGACCCCCCTCTGCTCAAATTCTGTACATCCTGAGAAGAAACAAATTCAGTTTCCTCTTGCAGCCTAATGAGGGCAAGAAGAAAATGGAACAACTGAAAAACTTCTCAGCATATTAAAGAATAGTTGAAGGATGAAGGAGGCCTAAGGGTATCACTGTGACTTTGAATGATGCTGGGAAGTTTTTACTGGTCTCTTTTTGCAAAAGTCTGCGTAAGCAGTTTACAGTTGGTTGAATTTAGAGGTTTCCCTGATTTGATCAGAGATTTCACTTCAGTTTTTCCCAGTGGCTCAGGGACACTCAGGTAATTGCATTTGGGAGATTTTTCATGTCTCCAGTTTGACCATCTGCCTTTGCCAATAAAACATGTTCAGATGTTGCAAGGAAACACACAGAACACACTGGGCAAAAAGTTGGGAGTTCTTTCTGTCTTATTTTTCCCTAAGCCTGCAGCCAAGGAGAGCTGTGGAGCCCAAAAGTGTGTGTGTGCTTTTGTACATAGAATAATTAAAAACTGAATTTCAGTCTTTGAGTATGAACCAGCTCTGAGAAATACAAGGCACCTATTCAGTGTTTGTAGGAGCTGGTATCAAACCCAGGTATAAAATCTCTAAGCAGGAAGATTAATGAAGACTTTACACAGACTGTTCTATCAGCAAGATGATGTGGCAGGGTTTCTGGTTTCTAGCTTAGAATACCCAGGAAGAGTTTGGGACATCTCGCCCATCAGTTCCTTGAGATGGCTGTCATTGAGAAGGACAAGCAAGCCTGGAAAGTGTGTGATCATCAGATCTGGCCTTGAGTGAAGGTGGAGGAAAATCCACCACTCCAGCTCTGCATCCTTCCAAAAGGAGCCTGGTCCCTTTTCATCTTCCTTCATGTCCCTTTCTTGTTCTGGGCTTTCTGTCACAATGTGTGCTTTTGGCCCCACAGCAGGAGGAGATAGAGAAGGCACTAGAAGAACTGAGTTCCAGTTTTCATTCAAAGTTCCCTGATACAGTCCCAGTTTTTCTGCTAATGAGATGGAAGAACTGCTGTAAGTCCATCTGTCAAGCTGCTGTGCTGTGTACATAGCAGATCTTCTTGGTGGCTTAAAAAGTTGGGTCAGAGAGAGTGCAAAGGCAATGTTTAGTTATTAAGTGCCCTGATGGTTACTAGGTGGAAAAAACTGGTTTATATTTGAAAAAAAATTTCTAAGAGTGCAACCAGGAAAGATCAGCTGAGTTGATTATTTTTTTTTTAAGGACCATGATTTGAGACAAGTTGAAGTCAACACGTAGCAAGTTGAATTTCTGGCTTAAGTAATTTCACTTCACTTTCTTCATGATACCTTCCTCATCCCCTCTGTGCCTCAATGTTCTTTTTCACCTTCAATTTCCCCCACCTCCCTGCCCTTGCCAAGGCAGGAACTCTGTGCTGGGGCACAGGGGCCAGAGGGAAGCTGAGGGCTACAGGTCACGGGCATTGGTGGGGTCAGAACTGCCCCTCTCAGTCCTGGCAGTTGGGGTCATTCAGGTGATGGATCACAGAGTGAGGAACAGTAGAGTTCTGTCTAGAAACCACATTTGGGTTGTGGGAGTTTGCTCCATCTGGTCTCCCTTTGTTTGCAGGAGAGGCTGGTCCTGCAGTGTTTGGGCTTTGGATGCTGCAGAGGCTGGAAAAGAGCACATACTGAAAGGGAGGTCAGTGAAGGAAGCAGATAGTGGGTTTGTATAATAAATCCTGGTCCGTTTTCCTTTCATTTCCCTGGCATGGCCATTTCCAGAGGGACCCATAACCATGAGAGGTTCCTGCGTGTGCTGCAGCTTTGCTGCAGAGCTGGAAAGTGATGAAAATCTGAAAGGTCGCAATGAGGTTTTACTGCAGCGCTGTGCCTAAGCAGTTACCATGGGCATTCCTTTGCAGGGATGGGGGTTTTCAGGAAAAACCTAGAGAAAAAATGTTTCAGTTCTTTAAGAAATAGGGAGTAACCTTAAAATGCTTAGGGAGCAGAGATTTGTTTTTTCCAGATCTAGGCTTCCTTCATGCATAACAAGAGTTACTTTTGGTTTAAACAGAGCTAATTTTGGAGGACACTTTTCTCTGGTGATTGCTAAAGTTCTGTTAATGTTTTGTTGTGATGTGTAGAGCAAATGGAGTTATTTTCTATTGGGAAAAGAACTAAAAAGCACATTTTTCAAATAACCCAGTTCAGTGGGATAAGGGAGAACTGTTACTGTGAGCAGGAACCTCTCACCGAAGCTGCACACCAGGAGATTTGTGACTTTATTCTTTCCTCTTGCAATTTCTTCTGTGCCAGACCTAGTTGCTTCTAGGAGCAATGTGCTCTATTTCTTTCTGCACAACTAAAATGGGGATAGCCATATCTGCTTTCCTGCAAGACAAGGCAAGCTTGAACTCTCTGGGTCAGCTCCTGCTCACTCTGTGTCCCATCCAACCCACCTGCCAGGTCAGAGCTCCCTGCACTGGAGATTTTTCTCACTCATTTGGCACATCCTACACCAGATTCTTGAATTTATTGCCCTCCTGTGTTAAGGTTTTCCATAAGGAATGGACCTTCTCTTCCCACTTTGTCTCTTTGAAGGCTGTGTTTAGGAGAGCTGGATTTTTTTCCCTCTCCCTGTAGCTCCTCAAATGCTAAGGGCTCCTTGTAGAATCACAGTGTTCTCTGTCTTGTAGGTTTTGGGAAGTGAAATTTTTTAGCACATGGAAAGATCAGACCTTCAGAGGGACTGCTGTGATGTGTTATGTGAAACACTTTGATTTCTTTTCTTGCAGAGCACATTATGGGTCATATTGCCCTGAACTGTTCTCCTTCTACCCACCTGCTGTCTTGAGCTCATTTCCTTACACTGAGAAAATATCTGGGAAAGAATTGACTCAGAAAATAGTTCACAGTGATGTAATTCTCTAAGACTTTTTAAAGGAAGGAAGAGAGATTTAAGTAATATATCAGTTGTTTTTGGACACCTCAACCTGCACCTGTAGCTGTTTTCTCACTGGTACAGGTAGATCTGTCCTTGTTATGCTTGTCTGAGCTCTCTGAGGAACGTTGGTCACAGATGTTAGGATGTACTGCAGTGATTTATTGTATAGGATGAAGCAGAGGAGAGCAATAAAGGTTGTTTATAAATTGGCTCTCTAAGCACTGTTGGACTGTTGTATTTCTGCAGCGTAGCTCCCAGTACCTCATCTGCATGTTCAGCATTCAGTACTCAGCCTTACTTTGCAGTTTTTGTTTTTTGTTGGCCTGCCAAAGAAAGTGTTGGACCAGTGTTGTAGTACAATATCTGCTTATGAAGCCACTGAGGAGAGTTTTTAAATCATCTCTCTGCTCTGTATTGTAAATTCATGTTACCCAAGGTAAGCATCTTGTTTTAGTACAGTATGTCTCTCAGTTTTCAGAACAAAACCCATATGTAACTCTGTTCCTTTCAGTAGATCCCTGTAATAGCAAACTGCTGGTGATTCCTGCTATACATTAATTTTTGCCTCAAAAGACAAACTTGTTTGCACACTTAATAATCTGAAGAAAAGCTGATTTTCTATTTCCTTTCATTAGAAATTTCAAACATTTCTAGATATTTCATGAAAATAAATACTAATACCTAATTCTTGCCTTAAAAGCAATTTACGTGGCAGTAGTATAAAACTGAGTACTCTAGGATTTTTTTATTTTCTTTTTTTTTTTTTAGCACATAATTGTCATCATAATTTTGTGACATACAAAAAAGTGGAATCCTTTTTAAAAGCACATTCCTACCTGTGACTCGGTCAGAACTTTAATTGACTGACTTTCATTTTCTACAAACTCAACTGAAATCATTGGTTGTCTTTATGTTTTCACGTGTCATCATAGTAGTTTGAGGACTGGCAATGTGTTAATCTCCTAATTAACACAGATTATTCCAAAGAGCGGGATTGTGATAAAACTGCAGACCATGCATGGGAACGAGACAGAGGACCAGCTGTAGAGTTCAGATACGGAAAACACTGTATAACAACACAAATCTGCCCCCTGTGGCATCCTCCCAGCGACGCAGAGAGGTGGCACAGCCAGCAATGAGCTGCCTTGTCTGCAGACCCCTGGCGAGCAGGCAGCCCCAGGCGCTGGCCATGGTGCTGACTGAGGTGTGCTGCTGGGGCTCGTTGTCCTGTTGTCTGCTGCTGGCTAAAGCCAGAATATTGTGCTGTTTGATTTAAGAATAATTTACAATGATGTATTCCTGTTGATACATTCATATCCTGTAGTGCATTCTCCCATTAAATTCAGAACATGCATTTTTATAGAGTATAGAACCCATTAAAACCAGGGAATTGTCAGTAATGAAACAGTGCTTCTCACAAAAAATACTAAAATAGGCTTTTGATGCATATAAATTCATATAAAGTCTTCGTTGCTCCAACTGAGCCTTATAAATGCAAATTATGAACCATTTCTTATTTGTGTCAGGTAAAGTACCATCTAAACATGTTTGGACATCAGAAGTGTTCATTTTTTTGCATTCTGTTGTAAATCTGTTCCTTGACAACCTGGTAAAATACAAAATAGCAGAGACATGTAGTTAATGTTCATTGGCAACATTTTTGCATATTTGTTGTCACAACTGAATTAACTTATGTGAAAAACAAAAAAGCCTTCAAGTGAATTTAAATTATTACTTGTCATAGAGTATATGTATTTAATAGCCTAATGGCACTTTCAGTAAAATCTATACTAAACCCCCATCCAGTGGGTTGATGGCAATGATAATTAACCAAGAGAAGAAAAAAGGCCTAATATTGTCTTTTTGACATCTGGGAAAGAAAAAAGTCTGAATTCACCTAGTTGCAACTTTTTAGTTGCTGCTTTCCAGTACTGTGTTATCAACACAGAAGTTCTCTGAAAATATTGAATAATCCATTCCTGTTTATCCTCTTATAAACACACAAGCAACAAAAATGATTTCCTTTAATAAAAAAAGAAAAAATCAGATGATATAATACACCATTAAAAGAGGCCAGTAACTGCTATAGCCCGGTTATAAGCCACTACTTTTCTTCTCAATGAGAATTGTTCTTTTTGTTCTTGAGACATCGTTACTTTGGCTGAAATGTGTGTTTGGATTATATTGCAGAAATCTGTTCTGGTACTGAAACACAGTTTTCCATGAAAGAAATTGCTAGGTGAATTGAGGTGGCCAGTTTTGTCCCCAGTGATCTCTGCTCTGTAGCCTCTGTGGCTGAATTCTGTCCCATGTCCTCAGGGGACAGGTGAGCACCAGACACAGGTCAGGCAGGGGATTCTGGACACCCACTGGGTCTCAGAACCAGTTGTTTATGTGCTGAGTGTTAGATTACTTCATGCTGTGGTAGTAGCTGGGATGGAGTTTTGTTGCTAAGGTCTTGGTTTTCCCAGGTGTGTGTTCAGCAGCCCAAAAGGCCAGTGCAGGCCATCCCTAGCCCAGCCCCCTGCTGGGTTACACTGTCCTGGAGCCTTGGCTGTCTTTGCTTGGGCATTTTGCTCACACACTGGCAAACTGAGTAAATAGAAGTTTACTGAAGGTGTCCAGAAGTTGCAACTGAAGGTGCAGAGTGGTCTAAACAGTGATATAAATGTTCTGCTTTTCTCAATTGGATTACCTGAAGATGTGAAAGAGTTCCCTTTAAGTTCCTTTTATATAAGAGATCTTCTCTCCCCATGGCTTGCATTCAAATCTTAAGTCATGTAACATTATAAGTGGAGATTACTCTTTTCATACCTCCCATTTCTGAGCATGTGAATACTTCAGTTAAGGATGTTTCAGATATTTTTCTCTTTCCAAATGGTGTGAGTAGTGTGTACTTCAACAAGTAGTTTCCCAGTGTTGCTGCATAGGAGTTTATGGAGATTACTTTTAGGATCCTTTTGTTGCTTTCATGCCCTTGTATGAAATAGCTCACAAAGGAGTCTGGGTGTGAAGTGTCCATTGGCAACCTGTGGAGCTGGGGCTCACAAATCTGCAGGGAAATGTTCTGTTATTCCCAGTGAGCATAAGCAGTCTTACAGCTGATGTAGAGTAACACAAGGATTCAGATAATAACCACATTCACAGATGCTGTTTCTTGAAACACAAGTTGCAAAGGACACTTGAAGATGCTAACCTTACACTGTACTTGCCTGTAATGTGGTTTTGAAACTGGAGCAGAGAGAATAGCAGGATGAGCTATTAAAATTCAGCTGTACAACTGGCAGGAAAGGTAGTGTGAGCTGGTTCCACAGACACTTGCTTACAGCCTTTTGTTCTTGCTCTTTTTTGTGTTTTGCTTAATTAAAGAGCACAAATCTCACCTGAAATGTCTGTATGAGTACTGCACACTTCTCTGTCCTAGGCTTATGTGCAGTACTGTTAAGATCCATCTTTCTGTAGATGGCTGTTTTAGCTAATAAATATAATTAAGGCAGGCAGGTAGTTGTGTGTTTGAGATTTCAGATGGGGCTGGGCATGATTAGCATAGACTGCTAGGGAAACAGGCAGGAAGGATTAAACAACATGCTCAGATCACATTCCAGGCCCTGTTTATTTCTTCAAACAGCAAGAGCACCCTCACAAAGCAGGATAAAATGAATTGCCTTTCTTCAGCCAGTACAGCTGCCAGCTGCCTCACTTGCCTGTGTGGGGCTGATTTCAGGAGTCACCTTGCCCTGCTGACCTTACAAGTGAGTCCCTTATAGAGTAGGAGGGACCTTGCTTCACACCTCGATGTGTGGCAGAAGAGTTGCTGGGTTTTAAGATGCCTACCATGAACATGTACAATTACATGTAAATAATCCCTAATTATCAAGCTCTGTGGTTGAGAAATATTCAGAAGGAGTATAGAGTTACCATGTCTTCTTCCTTGGCCAAGGAAAGGCATTTCCAGCCATTTCATCAATGACAACTCTGCTCCTAGCTTAGGAAGTTAATTATGTCCCTAACGTAAGGCCACATTGGAGTCTCTCTGAATTTTCTTTTTCAGGCTAAAGTTGGTTCTGTTGTAAATCTACCACTTTCTAGAGATGAACAATGTGAATTTGGTTAGGGAATATTATCATGACCATGTCCCTTTAACAAATATAATAGTGTAACTAGGCCTGCAACAATTAATTAGTTGGACTCTCTAAGTAATGAATTACCTGAGATATTAATAGCCTATTCAGGAGGAGGAGAACTGGCACTGTTATTTTAAAAAAATGTTTGTAGAAATGTTCCCAGTGTAAAATGTGTTATCATAGTGCTGCATTTCAAGAACAAATGTTAATACAATTTTTCTGTTGAAATAATTTAATTCTAGCCCTGCTGGTTCACAGAAACAACACATTTACACCAAGTAAATATCCCAAAGTTTTCCATAATGAAATTGTAAAAGTTGGAGGTGAAAACTGTGTGCTTATTCCTGCATCCTCATTCCTTTCCCATGCAGGATTGGTTCTTCTAAAAATATATGCTGGTTTTTCTGTCTGCAAAGGAGTTTTCCGATTTATTTTGCAACAGAGTACTAGAATCTGACACTACTTAAATCAGAGGTTTTAATTTTATTGAGTGATGATTTCTTTAGTAGATAATCAGCAATAATGTCAAGCATAACAAGCAAAGAATTGGGAATTCTCCTTATTCTGGCTTAGATGAGCAGTGGGATGGGGGAGTGTGTCTTCCCTGTGGAAATTCTGATGGGCATGGAAATGGAGAAGGACCATGTCCTGCCTCTGCATGTCCTGCTGCCTGAACATCCATGGCAATAAGTTGAGCATCTGACAAGTAAAATCTGCTGTTGATACCAGTATTTAGGAAAAATAATAAATTAACATACAACAGTCATATTTTCTAGGGGAAAAGGGGAATCTAGTATTTTTCCTATTATTACTACCACAGGTGTCTATTGTAGCTGTGATGATGAGGAAGATCTGAGCCCAACCCAAGGGGTTCTTGAATGAGTTACAGTGGCACAGGCTAGCAGAAAAGTGGAAGGGAGGGTACAGGAGACCAGAAGATAAGAGACAACAGTGGAGATCAAACAGCAATTAACTGCGTCCTTTAATAAAGGCTAAGCTGCCAGAGACGCTGGGGCAGGTGGTGCTGGAGCCCTTCCCAGGCAGCTGGCCCATGTGAGGGGTGAGCCCATGTCAGGGGTCAGAGAGGGCTGGAGCCAGGCACCAGGATTGCAGTTCACCACCTGTCTGTGGGCTTTGCACCTTGGCCAAACAGAACCTGGGACACTGTTCTTGTGTGTTTCTTCCTCATTTACTGTACAATCCCCAAAGTGGTTTTGTTTTGTTCTGTAAGTGCAAACCCTGATTGTAATGTGTGAAATGCCTGCTCTCACTGTTGGCTCCCAAATACAGACAGCACCTCTGCCTGCGGCTTGGGTCTTTACGAGGTTATCCACTTACTGTAAAGGTTAAAGGGAAGTTTTTCTGGGTCATTCAAGCATTTACTTTTTGGTTTGAATGTGTTTGCCTGGACCTAATAAAAATAACAGCAATTAGTATGATCTTTCTGAGAAGCAGGAGTGATCTTATCAAATTTTGGGAGGAGGTTAATGCTAATGCAAGTTATTTGTATGGCTTCGCATTGAAGAGTTTCAATTTGCAGCATGAATAGTTCAATTTCTATTTAGGGTGCAATTCCAGAGGAAGTATAATTACAGTTAAGGGGTGTTACAGAACTGATGAAGCTTTAGGTTAGGAAAACACAGGAGATATTTTGTGAAAATATTTTAGGGTTATGCCTTGCTAAATCCTGAGGAGGTATAACTAAGTGAAAAGCAACTTACTGTTCCGTTCACCTTTAAAAGTATGAATGAATAAATAATGCTACACTTGACTTTATTAACTTTATTTTTTTTTAATATCCCCCTCTGTTAGAGCCAGTACGTATGTGTTTATATGATTTTCTAAACATGCAAAATATAGTTAGTGGCACCTACAACAGAAGTTAAGTCTGTCATGTTTGAGATATTTTTGTTAATAAGAAGATTACTCAGTACTATCTCAAAGCATACATACATAAATCTACTTACTGGCAGAACTTATTCATTGAAGTGGGTACAATTGATATTCATTTAATATGGACAACATTTGAAGAAGCTCATTTTTCTTCCCTTTCTTTCCCATTTGTTTTCTCTTGCACAGTATGAATACTTCATAGAGATCGTGATCTTCCCTGTACACACCTGTTCAATCATGCTGCTCTTTGAATCCACCCCTTCACACCAACCCCTGCTTTTAGCAAAATATTGAGATGCAATGAAAGATGTCAGATTGCTCAGTGTCTGAAACAAGCTGCTGATTACTGTTGCCACTGTTTGCTGAATTACACTATTAAAGGCTTTTATGAAGTATTTGCATTGCTTGCTGATACAAATATCAAATGATGGCTATGCCACAGTGAAAAAGGAAATAATTCTCATTTTGTGACACATTTCTTCCAAGAAAAGACAGCAACAACAATCTGTGGAAAACATCTCTATACAGAGCACATTTCAGAGCGTCTTCTGGTTTCTTAATTGCTAAATTGTTCGAACAGTAGCCCTCTCTGCTGCTTCCAGCTTGTCATACCACTCTCAACAACAAAGGTAGAGATGATGAGGCTAAACCATCAGCCAGAGCTTCATGAGCTTGTATGTTACTTCAAGCCCTGTCTGTCCTGCCATGCTTTAGCCTCTTGTTGAATCAGGGACAATAAGAAAAATGAACCAACTAGGTAGATAGCTGTAGAGAAAACAGATCAGCCAAGTGTCTGGGAAGTAATTCATGAGAAGCAGCACCTCATGGCACTGTACATGTGCATCTGTTTAGTGTCTGCTGAGTGTCAGATACTGCTGTTTCTCATAAGCCAGGTGTTTCTCTGTGCAGTCTGAGCCCCAGAGGTCTGAGGTGGTCCAGGGTTATTGCCAAAAGATGACTGTGATGAGCCTACTATTCTGAAATGCTTTATGGCACTGGGTAGAAGGCAATGCATGGAGAGATCTCAGCCTCTGCAGATAATCCTTGTGTCATAACAGTTAGCGTGTTAGCAAATGGTGTTTGTGACAAGAAGGACCAAGAAGTGGTTCAATCCTGTATGAATGCTCAAGTAAAAGCTTCATACTGCTTGCTCACCAAAGGCAGTCTTTAAAAGTGTAGCAAGTGAGGGAATGATTCTAGAGAAATCACAAAAAGGAAAATGGGCCTTGGTTAATTTGCAAAGCAACAACACACTCAAGCTCTCCATGCTTTCAGCTGTAGCTGAAAACATCATGTAAATGAAAACAATAAATGGCCAGGAAGCTTGTGTGCTGCTGAGGCACATCTGCTTACTTCCTCGCTCACTTTGGTGGTGTTGTATTGTTTCTGCATTCCTTTGTATCAGTTGTGCTGCAAATACAAAGGGAAATATCTCATTGTTTAACAAGAACCATTCACTACAAGCTGATTACAAAGCCTTCAGCAGGCAGGCACTCTGCAAGCCCAGAAATGCACTGCTGCAGGTTCACCTACAGCAGCAGGGGATGCACAGCAGCATGGCCCAAGTGTTCTGCATCTCTGTTCCATTGTGCTAAGGACTCTCTCAGCTGAGGGAATTTTCCCTATATTCAGTAAGTTTGATTCACCTGGGATAAATGAGTAGGGGACAATGCTCAGTGCCCCTCACACATGCAATGCTGAGTGCTTCCAGAGCGCAGATACTGGCAAGAAAACTCTTGTGGCTGAAGGTCCTGGTTTTCCTGCCTTGTTTGTTACTGCTCCTGGGCTGGTTTTGATGCAGATGCTTCTTCGCTCCCTCTGCAATCTAGTGCCTTCCCCCTTTCATTTTGTAGCTGGCCTCATTTCTGATGTGGCTGGTACACCTCTTCTCTCCCACGGGGCCTGCTGGGGGTGGGGTGGGCAGCTGGCTCTGGGGAGATGGCCTTGGACTGGGATGTGTGAACTGGGTTGCTTCAAAATAGTTGGATGTGGGAAAAGACACCAGAGATTGGCTGAATGGGCTTCCCAGCACAGCTCACCCAGACTGACCCTCCTTACTATTTGTTTAAGTATCTGCTGGATTTTGTGCTTTCTGGGGGAGAGCAGTGTCCACCAGCATGTCCAGTCTGACTCTGGGCACTGGGACAGAGATGGTGGTGGTCATTTTAGCAACGACAGAAGCTATTTGGTTGGTGACCTTTTGCTTTATGGCTGTAAATGTGTGATATTATCTGTGTCTGGGCACTCTGTCCTGTGTGGAGTGAAAACGTGTGTGAAGAGTAACCATGTAAAGTGGAGCTGTAAGAAATAGCACAAACTCATTATTCTGGGAGTGACTTGCTGTTGCCCCTCAGATCCTTTCTAAAACTCATCTCTGTGTAACAGTAATACACTTGGGAGAAAAATCTGCCTTGTCTTATGTGCTTTATTGTTTGTGAATGTCATTCTGAAATACTTACTTGTAGGGGGATAGAATATAAGAAAATGAAGATAGTGTAGAAAGTAATCTCACCCCTAAGGACTTTCAGCTGGGCCAATTATCAAAGATTAGGAACAGGCCTGACTTTAACGGGCCACAGGTGTAACCAATGAGAAGAAGAGTGCTAGAAAAGAGTGGGGTGGCTGGGTGAGAAGGGAACTGGAGTCAGTTGGCTGCTTTGTGAAGAAGAAAGTATCGGTGCTCTGAGGAGCTGCCCACAAGAAAAACACCAAGCAGGTATGAAACTTTTGTGGTAAGGAGACAACAGTATGGAACCCTGCAATAAGATGACAACACTTACTGGTGCATTTCTATAATTTAATTACCATTTAATGAGATGGGATAGTGTTTCTACATTTTGGCTTTTTCTTTCAATCTAACAGGAGTCTTTTGGTGTGGTGATGGCTCTGGTAGTCAGTTTTCAGTGTCATGTGACTGAAACTCCAGTGAGTGTGTCTGCTTTTGGCCAGCCATAATCTGGTTATAAACCCTTGCAGAAGTTGCTTTTGTGTTTCTCACTTTAATTCATGCCTGTTATAAATGTAAGCCTGTCAAGCAATGCTGTTGTCAGAAAGGACAAACAGACATTTGAATTAATTGACTACTTGATTATTTTTGCAACCTTTTTGACATAATGATTTATCCTATACTTTAATACTGCCTCTTTTCATTCTCACTATTTTGTATTTTTTGCCTGATAAATATTTATAATAGAGTAGAAAAAAATTCAAACTGAGGCAAGTTGTAACTTTTATGCTCTATTAAGACCTGAAAAAATGACAAAAAAATCAAGTGATGTGGAAGAAAATATAATGAGAATGTCACTATTTAATTCCACATTCTTCTTTCCAATGATAGTGCTTAATGGATTTGTGTTTCCTTGTGAAATATGTTAGAGTGCTGAGCTCACTTGAGGAAGACTCTCTTACATCCCAGTCTGGAGAAAAGGGCATGGAACTCATGCCCTGCGTTCTGCTTTAGGGTCTGCACATGTCACAACGTTGGTGTTTGTATGTAGCTTTACCTCTCTGCCTGTTTCCTCACCCATCTCATCTGTTTGGGATAATTAAAACTCAATGAAAAGTTCTTACAAAAACATTCTATGAAAATTGCATATACTTGAATTGGCGAGATATGGAGTAATTTCACTCCAGTCAGTCTGTACCAGCACATCCCATTCTGCCAGCTTCAATTAATCTGTTCCTGAAATTTTTGACAGTATGTGAATGTCTCTGCTGCTTTCTGTCTCTCCACTTAGCACATGAGAGGGTAATGGACTAAAGACTCTTGTCATCCCCTTCTGATGTGGTTTGGCAACAGATGGCAACAGGTCTTGGAGGAGAACCGTGCTGTGGCTCCTCCCAGCACCAGTATCATGTTTCAGTGCCATCTGGGAGGGGTGTGTGACATGAACCTGAACTGGCTTCCAGCCTCAAACATTCTTTTATCAATTAGCAGAGCTAGTGATGGATTTGACACAGCCTTGGGAGTGTGTTTCTGTGTCCTGCAGTATTATCTGCTGTGCATACTGATGATCTGCTCTATGCAGAAAGTTCAGGCCTATTTAAGTCATATTTACAGTACATTTTTTGTTCCCGTTGGGTACACTGGCTTTTGTTTACTCTAGGAGGGCTAGAATACAAAACCTGATGCTTTTAGGAAGCACAGTTATGCACAGTATAAACAAGGTAAATATTACAAGTAGAAGCCAATAAAGCAACCTTCATTCAGGTGAGATTTCCCAAGGAGTGTCTTCAGTGCCATCCAAGTGCTGGCTGGTCCCAGCTGGTGTGCTGGGAAGTTCTGGTTTAATGTGATCAGTATTTCACAGTGTGACACACAGCATCTCTGCTGCTAGATGGAGAAAGAGCTGGCACTGGGGCTGGCCAGTCCATGCCAAGGGGCTCACCTTCCCTCCCTCTGAGCTAGCTGCAGCACCTGTCCTGAGCCTCCAGATGAATAATGTCTGAGTGGTTTTGTGGAAGGAGAGCCTGGGGAGTGCACAAAGCTAGATTAAGGGTTAACAGCTGGGGTGACATTTCTGTAAGTAGGCAGGAGGGATGAAAGGGTAAGGAGCAGTTGCCATGTTAAAATAAAAGGCTCAGGGGATGCTGAGATGAAAGGTGTACTGAAGCTCAGGTGAAAGCAGGTGCCAGGACTGTTCTGTCAGTATTTGCTGTGTGTAATTCTGGCTCATGTCTCTCAGCTGGGCCAAATTGGTGTGCAAACCCCAGTGCATGGAGAGGGGCCTTCCTGGCTGTGAGGAACTGAAACCAATCCCATCAGTGCCCAGGCTCACATCTTAGCATGAATATAGATCTTCAGTTTGGTATTGGTATTTTTCCTTTTTGTTTCCTGTCTTATAAACAGTACCCCACTGAGAGCAACAGTTTTGATCTCCATCATCCTCATCTTGAAGGAACATTCACGTGTCCCAGAGTCACGTCTGGTCCTACTCCACAGCTCTTGGATATCTCCAGGAGTGCCAATAGAAACTCCAGTATTTCGGCCATCTTTGTTCTCCTGTTCACCATATGCTGGGGCAGATTTATAAAGGATTCTATCTGCATAATCACCAACCTGGTTTATGGCATCAGCTGTTCCAGTTGGCAGCACCAGGTGCTTTCCCCAGTCTTCCTGCTTTTTTTTTGTTTTAGCTTTGATCACTGCCCACAAAACAAATAATCCTCCTATGGCCACCTAAATGGCTGCCACTTTCTTATCACCATATGGCTCATCCCTCAGTGCCTCATCCACAGTTCTGGCACTGCTGAGCCCACAAGTTGTTCTGCCTTTTTCTCACTGACACAGTGCCATTTGCCCTGTCTGGGGATATGGCTGGAGCAACTTCTGACAAGGCAAAATGATTTTGGCACTGTGTCCTTTCCTCAGGCATCTGTGAATTCCTCATTTTTACATAAATAATTTTTTCATACATGTCTTCTGTGAAGTGAAATAGGCTGGGACATAGACAGGAGTAGCTGGATAAAGTAGTCTTACTACTTAAATTAACATTTTTATCTTTGGAAGACATCTTTGACAACCTGTTGGCTGTCCCTTACTAGAAAAAAGCTTTTATTCTTGTCAGAGTGCTGTCTCTATTAGGGTTTGCAATATTAGTCCCAGCTGAATTTGTATCGCAGACCTTGTTGTGTTTCAGGATTGGTTTTGTATTTTTTTCTTGGTTTAGAACAGCCATTTGGGACATACTGTGTTGTTTGCCATAGAGATAATACACAGTGATACATTTTAAAATGCTTTTTAATGTGTTTTCTGGCAAATTGTCTGTTGCTGTGTTATGTGTGAAATCATCTAAAGGGGGACAAGCGACTTGGCATTTGTGCAAGCTTGTTGATTCTAACTAACATTTGCATTAGATTAGAACAGTGAATGCTGTCTCCAGTGAAGAAATGCTTTGCATTTTCTCAATGGCATTTTAAAATGGAGTACTGCTAGTTTGAATGAGTCAGCTGAAATTACAGAAAATGTTTCCTTTAAAATAACATCTGAATAGAAGCAGCTGTCATATCACACAGAACCTGAAACAAAGCATAGCACAGAACTTGGTTGACATGTAATAAGCCTACTATTAGATTCTATAATGTTTTAATTTCTTCCCTGGGATATCTTTTGTGCACTAGGAATAGTGTTATTTGCATGTGAATGGAAAAAGCTAAATTATATTCCTAGGTTCGTGCAAAGAAGCTAATTTCTAACACTATGATAGACAAACTTCCTAATTTTTATTTCTAGAATCATTGTATCAGACTAAAACTTCTCTCATTGCTATCAGTGTGTTTGTCAGCTGAAGTTCTGAGCTCATCTAAATATTGTATGAGGTTTAGTGAACAGTGAAAATAATCTTTCTAAGACCCGTCTCACTAGTGGATTAATCAATACAATAGTTTCTCTTATAGGAAGTTATTGGTAGACAACATAGTTTATGGTTATCTTTCTATTTACTTTTGGAACTACCCTCCGAAGATCCATTAATTCTGGTTCATTTTAATTCAGTGAAGATGCCCTAAAAATTTTATAAGATAGACGTTTAATTTTGTTGGGGAAACAAACAGGAAAAAACCCCAACCCAGAAACAGTGTTCTCTATTGGAATATTTTGATGTTATGACATAATATGAAATATAATTTTTGGAAGGGCAATCAAAATGAAATCTTGAGTGTATTTGAAATCAAAATGATCTGGAGGCACAGCAAACACAAGGCATTTTATTTATTGCAGTGAAGCTTCACAAAGAAGAAAGATAAGGGTGACTTGGTAAACAACTTGTGTTTAGATAGCAGATAAATCTGTAAAATGAAAGCACAGGCTGATGGACAGAAAACGTTGTGTGTCTATTCTCTGAGTTACATTATCCATTTCACAAAGTGAAGCAGCAGACTGACTTTTCACCTCTCCTGTGGCTAAATAAAACGTCAGCCACCGTATTTAGTCAAATTGTCATTTTGGATTAAACATTTCCAGGAACTCAGCAGAGAAATATAATCAACACACTGAAAGCCCTTCCTGAAAGGAGAGAAAAGGATAACTGTAAAAAATGAGTGAAATACTGAGAGCAACATTTCTATTATAATATTTAAGGCTGGCACAAAACTTAGATGAAGAGGATTATAATCTCTTGCTGCTCTTGCTGAAGGTCTCATTTTGCTTAAAAGGAGGCTACATCTGGGTTTTAAAGACTTGCTGCACTGAAGGCAATCTGCCTCTAATATTTTAAGTGGAACTCTTTGCTTTCCCATAGGCCTTCCCTACTGTGGTGGGGATTTCCAAACTCAAAACTGAGGGTAAAACACAACCTGAAGGAAGAGGGTGGAGTGCAGAATAGCTGTTGTGGCCAGCTGATTACTGTGGGCTTGTTGTCATTAAACAAGCTCAGAAAAACCTGCTTTGAATTCTGTATGGATCTCTTGGCACTAAAGCAATAGGGCTTTGCTGAGGTTTATTAAGTGGTCAGAGCGAGCTGCATGCTTTTGAACTTAGTGTGCACATTAGAAGCATCTTTTTGGGGTTAAAAAGATGAAGGAGGTTAAAGAAATCTGAGAAATAATGTGGGAGTGTATTGAGACTACTCCTGGGTTCTGACTTAATCCATTGTACCTGCATGTTGTAGAGAGTGTATGATCACCAGGTAACCCGATGGAGTGCATTGATGCAGGTTTCAGTCAATGCTGAAAAAAACCCCCATGAATTAAAGATGGATGGGAAACCTTCCACTATAAACACTGGAAATGGTTTCATTTGCCCTCTAGGTGCTTTATTTAAATAAGTATAACAAGTAATGTAGCAGGAATTGCATCAAGATCAGTAAAGGCTCCCCAACAATTTTTTGGTCATAAATCTCAAAGATTTTGATCTAATATTTTATATGTCTATTAACCCCCCATACTCACTTGTGCTTTTGCTCAAAATGGCCTTTTTGTTACCAGCTGTTGGAAACAGGGAGAAATATCCCCAAATGGAGATGCATAACACAAGGACTGGGAGTACCTTTGATGCCTTGGAGTGGCTACCTAGAATAGAGGCTAGGCAAGGTGAAGAGAATAAAAGTAGATATTTATTAAAGGCCTTCAAAATATACACCTTGGGTAGTCAGAAGTCTCAGAGGCTGCAGCCAAGCTGGACAATGGTCACGAGTTTTTCAGACAGATATAAGTTTGGTCTATTTACATATCAGGCATTAATCCTCCAATTACATCTTCAGGTAATGAAGTAATTATCTGAAGTTTGCTCCCGCCAATTCACTTTTGTTTATACATTTTGGGGTCTGTAGGGCGTTCCTTGGATCTCAGGTCCAGAGGGATTGTTTAGTCTGACCAAAATGTGAAGACAGTTAACTAAGTTAACTAACACTTTATGTGGAGTTTAGAATTATGCACTAATGCAGTACAGGATTTAAAAACATAAAGGCTGAAACCTTAAGGCATCATATTCTGTACAGGACATGATTTAAATCAGTGGTGTTCCTATTAGTGTTAACATGGTGGATGAGTCTTTCCAGATACAGGGAATCCTCATCTGCCAACAGCCAGGCAGAAGGGGATGCAAAGCAAAAGGAAGTGTAGCATAGGTCAGCTCCAGTGAGAGAAGGGAAATGAATGTTTGAGTAGCAGCCCCTTGGCCCTCAGTGTCTGAGAGCAGAACTGGTTTTAGAGACAGCAGAATTTCAGTATTGCTGCACTTCCTTGTAGCAGGGAGCCTGGTTGGCACCTTTGAGTCCCCATCCAATTGTAAGCTTTACTTAATGCCTATTGCCATGGCTGTGCTTTGTCTTTACCTGGTGACTTGCTTGCCCTTCAGAGTTTGAGAAGCTCTCTCCTAAAATTGAGTGATGGCTGCCTTGCTTTTTTTAACTCCTTGGCTAAGATTCTCAATACTTTTCACACGGTGTATTTTGGTAATTCTTAACCAAACAAAACTCCCCTTCTGTGTCTAGTAATCTACCTTCCTGCCCTTTCACTTCACTACACAAACATTATAGATCTAGGAGACTTTAAAGCTCTTACATTACTCCCCTTACACTCTTGAACTTGCCTAGAGGATTGATTATTTTAAATATTCTTACCAGCCCATGACCTCCCCTGACGGTATGAGCCCAAGGCACATTGCTTGCTGTTGAATTATAACACTCCAGGCTTGAGCATGTTTCTCATGTTTTTGCTGCTGATGCTGTTAAAGAAAAGTGCAGTTAGTGCCTAGTGCACCAAAATGGATGCATTTCAGTATGAAATTGGGGATTTGCACTTAACAGAGAAATTTTGCATCTCATTTGGTTTTAATATTTATTTTAAAGTTCTTAAAAAATAGAGAGTATTTAGTGTGTTACTGTTGTAGGATAATAGCTGTGTTTCTTCAATAACTGTTTGATCAAAAACATTAATAACAATTAAGAACAAGACAACACCTTTCATTTTTCACACACCTTCTAGGCAGATGGATCCTCAAGCCCACAATAAAACTATACAGTGTACAAAAGAATTGTTTTATCTTTGCTGACTTCTTGTTGCCTCGGGGACATGATGTAGCTGGTGTTTCAACTGAGGATGTGTTAAGCATTGCCATGCTGTGGGGAGGTTTTATCTGGAATTTTCCCAGGATGTGTGCTGATGTTGTTTTTCATTTCTGTGAAAGGCCTCAGTACTTCAAGAAGTAGATTGATCTTGCCTCAACCCCCACTTGGGAGGAGAGCTTCCTGCTCTGCCTTCTGCTCATGGCATTTTCTTAGCTGGAAATATATTTGTTATTGGCAAATATCCAAAATATCCATTGTTCTTGTTCCCTTTTCATCCTGGCATGTGGGTGGATATGAGTAGGTGCTAATCTGTAGCTCTAAAGACAACACATTATAGACAGAAGAATAGTTTATTATAAAGTAACAAAACTCTTTTCAGTTCACAATGCCATTTTTCATTGATGTAACAGTTATCTACAGCTAAAAAACAAACTAGAGAATTTGCAGTTTTGCAATGTGTGGGGAAGTTAGCTTGGACACAAGTGCAAAATAAGTTTATTTTATATTTAAACAAATAATAAAGTAACCAAAATGGTATTAAATCACTTGTGCTAAGTTTTTTAACAGAAAAAAATTTGAAGTGTATACCAATAGAGGGAAATTTGTGCTCAAGTACCATTTACTAAAGGGAACTAAACTCTTTACTAAAGGGAATTAAACTATTGCTGTCTGCCATATCTATTGTTATATGAAACATAACATCCTTCATCAAAAATACGATCTTTCAATGGATATTGTGACTCAGAATCAGAAATTTATTAAGGGGGGGATAGAAGGAGACAAGAGAACTTCATAGTTTAGAGGGAGACACTTGAACACCTGGTCCATACCACAGACAGTCATGAGTATTTCTGCATTTCAAAAGTAATAAAACTTCCATATTGAATAATACTAACCACCCTAAAATAATTTTGCTTTCAATCAAAATTAGCTGTCACCTTACTTCCAAGGTGACACTACACCTTGATAATTTTATTTTACATTTGTTTTTTATTTCCATATATTTCAGATACACTCAGGGGCTTAAAGAAACTGAGGTGGAAATTTTTCTGCACAAATGAATAAACTGTAGGTACTGTTAGTGTCCCTTCACTGACCTCAGTGGTGATTGCGAGAGCACGTTTGCTGGTCACGTAACAAGTGCTGTAATTCATGTACTTTGTGAATTAATTCAGTTTTAATAAGCAGAATTGCTAAATGGTGTCAAATTATTGGTAGAGGTTTTATGAATCAAGAGCTTTTATCCCTAGAGATGTGACTGGCTAAGAAGTTATCCAGTCTTTTTAAAGGAAAAAGAAATGGAAAAACTGGGAGGGAGTAGAAGATTTTTGCATTCCGAAAATTAATTAATTGTCTAAATTTTACATTAGAGCCACAATGTGTTAAGCATGTTTAAAAACTGTATCACCTCATACATACAGTGAATCTTGCAAAATATATTGTTAGCTTTATGCTTGCCATTATACTGAGTTGTTGCTTACACACCAGATAAATCAGTCTTTCTATACAAGGATTTCCAAAAGCAGCCCTGAGTTTATTATGTTGATACCATACAAATGGCTGCTTTAGGTCTTGAATTTGTAGTGCTTGCATAGCTTGAGATAACAGGCACTTGTTGTATAGTCCTCAGTTACAGCGCAATAGATTATGTAGCTGTAGCAGCTTGCAGGTGTGTATGCTACTTATTTTAGTTAATAAATTCTCATTGCTACTTTTTTTCTATATAAGATTGTTGGTTATAGCCAGAATTTTATGGTTAGGAGCACATATTTTTTATAATGGATTCCATTACAGAGAACAATTTGCCAGGTTGCCCTGCAAATCCTGCAGATTTGATCAGTGCTCTCCAGCAGTGTCACCACCAGAACAGTTTATCAGAAAAGGGAATGGGGCAGTTGCTCATGAGCTTCTCAGCTTTTCAGCTCATTTCTATTTATTTACTTGCTCCAGGACTCTGGTATTTTTTCAGTGTTTCATATGTTGACTCCTTCCCTCCTGCTTCTTCTGACCCCTTTCTTCTACACACACTTTTACAGAGAGATTAGAGCATGTTTTTATGGATTGACTGATTTTTAAAATCTACCAAAACTGGAGCATCTTGCACAACAGATTCCCCCAAAAGATACTCTGGGAGATGTTTCATATAGAAAAAAGGAGAAGGGAAGGTGAAGGTGCTGATGATTCAAACCATTAAACACTTCTGGGTTGGGTGTTGTACTTTAGGCATAGCAACTCTCTAAGTTTTCAGTAAAGTATTGGACAGGAATATGCCTTTCTGTAAGTTCTATAAAACCCCACAGTTGCAAGCAGTTATACAGCTCTTTATTTAAGTGGATAGTTGTCTAAGAAGAAATGAGCCCTGAGTAAAACAGTCCATTAATTTAATCAGCTTATCACAAAATCCTCCCAGTCCCAATGTGGCAGAGGTAAAACTCGGTGAAATGAGTTCCTCTTTGCACAGTGGCTGCTTATGAGCTCCCCAGAGGCTGCCTGCACCTCCTGAGCCACGCTGCAGAACCTCCCTGCAATGGTCTTTTCACTCTGTTTCCCTCAGCATTAAATTCTGAGACTTACTAAATTCAAGTGAGGATATAGCTTATTCAGCTGTCTCACCACCACATGTACTTATTGTTTCTTTTGTTTTCCTCCCTTTTCATGCTTTTCTGAGACTTTTTGAATGATAAATGAGTGCTCTAATTAGCTATTCAGCAAAGGTAAGAACTTCTTGAGCTCTACTGGCTACTGAAATTCTTTCTTCTAATACATGTACTTTTAGCCTGAACGTGATTTCTGTACTGTAGAATAGTTACTAAAAAAATCTCCCGCTTCATGAGAGAGGAAATGTTCTTTTTACTTCAATAGAAAACATTTTCCTATGTGTTTTGCAAAATGTAACTAATTTCTTTTATTCTTTCATTGATTGGATTTTGCAATTCAAAGCATCTTTTACCAGTACACTTGTATGCATTAAAGCAAAACAATTTGTTTGAAATGAGATGCTTCACGCTCAATTATATCTAAATTTCTCATCTACAACTCTTGATTTCAATCTCGGGTGTCTGTGTGGCTATTGAGGCTGAAACAATGCAGAAAGGAAATGCTGTTATTTTCAATTTGTAGCAATTATCCTCAGAGTGTGGCAGATGTGGTGGTATTGAGTTTCTGCACATGGTAAGGCAGGCAGCCTGTGGAAAGGATGGCTGATTTCTCTTATACCTGTGGCTGTGTTCCTGAGTATGGACTGCTGGACATGATGTGTGAAAACAAGCTCCCTCTGAGCACAGCAGTACTCTAATGTGCAGTTAAATCCTCCATGCTTAAGACTTAATCATTATCAGAAATAGGACTTCAATCTATGTTTATCATAAAAGATATGGCCCTGATTTAAGAAAATCTTCCCACATAAGTAGATGCTTAAACTCTGCTCTAGTATGAGCATGCTGAAGTCACTGGTGTTATGGGTATGTGTCCTTTGAGGCAGATTAGCAAGAAATCAAGAGCATTACTGCAGCCTGGATGCAACCACTCCCAGTAAATCTGGCATGCTCAAGAAGAGCAAAATACCATATCTTGATTTAATTATTAGGGAGAGTCTGGAATTGAATAGATGCACACTGGAGCTGGAATCCTCAGAAGAGTGTTGGGAAGCTGTGAGTGTACACTGCTTTCCTGAACTGGAAGTTGTTAAGGCACTACTGGCATTATTATTATTATTATAACTGATACTCTGGTAGGGCCTGGAGGGCTTGGTAAAGTTATAGAGCCAATTCTGGCTCTGTTCCAAGTGTTATTTTGTCCAAATATAATTTAGTGTATGATATTTTAAGTGGCCTTGGAGTGGGGTGTGGAAAGTACAGCCCTCTGTGCTTAGTGCTCTAGGCCCGCAGAGCTGTGCCCCATGCTGCTCTCTCTTTCTGAAAACTGGTCTGCAAAGTAGAGCAGCTTTGAGAGGAGGAACAGAAAGCAAATGTCACTGTCATATGCTACTGCCACACAGTGGAAAGCTGGGCTTGGAAAATGAAGGTGATGGGGATATTATTCAAAGCATATAATCAAGGTCAAAATGGCAAGGCTGACTACACAGTTTAGGACTTCTTTAGGTCCCACCTTCCAATTAAAGGTGCTTTCTGGAAGGGAGGCAGGCATGTCTGACTTGGCATCAGGAGCTGGAAGCGAAACCAGTTCACCACATCCCAGCTGAGTGCTGTGTTCCTGTGGAGAGGGCACAGGGAGGCTCTGAACTTCCCTGCCTCCTTCTGTGACCCTTCCTACCTCCTTGTGTACCCCCTCTCTGGGAGAGCTGACAAGCTCAGGCTGTGGCTTTAGTGGAATGTTAGCCTCTGTTTGACAGTCTGGTCAAATCCATGCTCTGGGAATAACTCTTTTCTGCTTTGAAGCAGGGCTAGTCAAAAAGAGATCCTGCAGCAGATTACTTCCTTCTCTGGGGAATACAGAGAGCAGCAATGCCTGAGACAATTCAGGGCATTGAGCTGCCTTGATCTCCCCACTCTTCAGGAGCATCCAGACTGAGGGCAAAGTCCCCTCAATCGTCAGGAACATTCTTTTGTGCAGTGTTTCTTTGGGCACCTGGAGTCTTGCCTGACTGTTTTTGCTGCAAGTCAGCTTAACTTCGTACCAAGAGACTGCTTGATTTATAATGCTTTATTTCTTTGTTCCTGTGGCATTCTCTTCTACTCTTGTTCCTTCTCATGAGTTCTTTGGCCAGGTGGTCTTTGTTTTAGTTGCCATCCCACACAGAACTCTAATTTTAAGCAGAAAACAGATTTACCTATGATGAGAGATGATCCAGGTGTGTGTCTGTTACAACAGAGACACCCAAAGCTGTTCCTTTTGTGCTGATCCTGTCCCATAACTCTTTTGAAGAGTGGTTCAGAATAAGGAATGGAAAGGGTGAGCTGTGCCATCAGTATGGAGTTTGCAGACTGACTCAGGCTGTTCAGATAGTTTATATGTTGAATGCTGATTCCCAGGGCACAATCAATTTTTGTTAGTCTTCTGAGTGCTCATTATGTAGGCAACCATGAGCATCTATGAATCATTTTGAGATTACATTTCTTTTGAGCATGAACATAATGTAATATGGGCTGTTAAATTAAGCATTGCAGACTGTAAAGGTAGCTGTGGGCCAGATTTAATTCATACATTTAATGGACAAAAAAAAGTTTCAAAGAAGCAAACTCCTGCTGATCAGGTAATGCTGAGTATAATCAAGTTGCATTCTGTTAAAGGGAACTGTCAGCAAAATAAAATGCCAGGTAAGGTGAAGAATACAAAAAGTGCAATGCACTTCTAAACTGAAAAGCTGCCAGCTTACCTGCAGCTTGTTTGTTCCTCAATCATTCTGAAGTTGGATGAGTAAAAGAATTAAGCTTGGAAAGAAATACAAATTCATTATTACCTTCCATTTTGGGAAACTCAGGGTTGTATCTATTTGTGAAGCTGAAGCCTCAACTCCATGCAGTGTGAAAAGAGATTGTGCCATCTAATCCCTGTAAAAACAGAGAGGAGTCATGTATTAAATTGCATTACAGAAATACGAATAGAGGGTTTTCAGGTTATTTAGCCATACCATTCAAAGGAAGCCAAGTGCTGAGAATGTGCAAATCAAGTCTTTATGAATAGAGTGGTGTTCTGCAGAGCTTCTGATTTGGATGTTGCAGTCTCCAGTATTTAATGTGCCTTCTGGATTAAAAAAAAAAAAAATTGCATAGTTGTATTGTCACTAAGATTCTCCAGATTAGAAAAAACCCAACCAAATGGAATTTTAACTCTGCTATCTAGAGTTTGAAATCATCAGGGGCTTTTCTACACTATAAATCTATTTCTCTTTCATCCCCAGAAATATATTCTGAATCTTGTGAATAGGAAGGTGTTGGGTTGTGTGGGGAGTTTGGAACATGTTCAGAACCTTTAATTTTTCTTTAACTCTGAGGTGTTCTCTTCCAATAGTATTTGTCATAAGTTCCTTCATGAATGTGGATAACCTTGCCTTGTAAAAAGGTAATGAGATTTTATAGAATTAACTTTCAGATCCTCCAAGTGTAGTTGCTGCCACTTTTTATTACCAAGAAACTGCACCCACCAACCAACCAAGCAACAAAAGAAATGTCTGCCCTCTTCCCCCACCCTGTCCCTTCTCAAACCCCTGAAACACTGGAATTAGTTTGGGCTGATAATTTGCTTGCAGCTTTCCTGGTAGAGGCTGGAGTAGAAGAAGGGTTCACTCCAGAGTTGCATCTTATTCTTGGGGGTATTTATGTGTACTCTCACGTCTGGGTCTAATTTGAAGGAAAGTTGAAGTATGGCAGAAGGCTGTGAAAAGATGCCATGTTTTGTATCTCATGTCTGGCAACACTCACAAAAATAACAGCTGTAAAGGAACAGTTTTGTGTGTTTACTTCAAATTCCTGTGTTTTGGTGACTGTTTTTCCTTAGTGAGGAATTGCTTTACTGTCACAGATGGAATGAAGGATAAAAAACCTATTGTATCCATCACAAAATAGCAAGTGTAGCACTAGTTTATAAACCTTATGACTACTGGGAGACAAATTTATTCAAGGATTAAAATCTCACTTATTCAGCTATAGCAAAATGGGAAAAACACATAAAGAAGAGTCTTCCTTATTTTATTAATGAGAGAAAGCTGAGGAGAAGGGGGAGAGGAGGCAGCAGGACAGAAGAGGGCCAGAAAGAGCTGACCATGGCTGAGGAGAGGCTGCAGGGATGCGAGTAAGGAACAGGTCTAAATTCTACATTGAAGGGAACACACTGGGAAGAGAGAAGAGTTACTGATTTAGCACTAAAACAGCTATGTGGAGATGTGTGGGGACCAGAAGAAAGAAGGAAAGTGTGAGGAAGTATCTGCTTCACATGGAGGTGACTTTAAGTTTTGTTTGTAGGTTGCAGGCTTTTCCAGAAAGTGCCAGAGCTGGAGGCTCTGGACACATCCCAGGCCCCAACCTCAGTAGCTGCTCATGCAGTGCACTGAGCATTATATATTTGAATTGCATATTGAATTACATAGAATTATATTTACTTATTAGGTGTGACTGTGCATATGTGCTTAAATTTCTGTGTGTGAGAAATAGCAAAAGACAATGCAGCCCTCTCTGTTCCATGTATGAATTCCATGGGGCTGGGGCACAGCCCTGCCAGCCCTGCTGCCTCTGGTCACAGAAGCACTGCAGATGTGATCCAGAGTGTTCAATTACCAACATAAAACTTGTTTGCTGTATAAAACTTGAAAGCTACTTACCCTACTGTGAAGGTGTCTGTCAGTCTGCTTTAAAATAATGCACTGCAAACTGGAATTTACTGAGCTAATGAAATGCCCTCAGGGAGGTTATGATGACCCATTAAAAGAAAGGGCACTGTCAGATAATTTAAGCAACTTTGAGGGAAAAAAAAAGCTTCAATTTTTTTTTCTTTTTTCAAAATGCTGCTAATGTGTCCTTTTTTGGCATTTGAGGGTGAGAGAACACTGATGCCTCTTTTCTGTTCCAGAGCCTTTCCTGCTGCCAGGGGCTGTGCTGCTGTGGGCAGGTGCTTTCTTTATCCCAGCATGAGGTCACCTCCTGCTCTGCTGTGGAGCTTGGGCAGGGGCTGGCCTGGGCTGCGGCTCCTTGTGCTGAGGTTTGTGCAGACTCCAGCCAACCCCTGCCCCCCATCCCAAAGCCTCCCACAGCCCTGTGCCGTGTCATAGCTGTTCTCCCAGCTCTGCAGCTCAGCCCTCTGGCAGATGCTCTGTCCTGCCTGTGTTTAATTCCATGTTTGATGTCTGTGCAGGCAGTATGGACATGATGTCAGTCTGTCCTTGCCAGGGCAGCTTTGCTTGATTGTGAGTGTGACAACACAGACTCTCTTCACAGAGAGCATCCAGTGCAGGAGTTTACCTGCAAAGGAGGTGGTGGAAGGAATTTTTATTGTACCCATTTGGAACACAATCTGACTAAAAATACAACTGATACTTTGCAATATTTAGTACTGGTTTTAACAGAGTTATGTGCAAGTTGAAATAAAAGCCATAGTTTATATGCCCCTATTTAACAGAAAATATGTACAAGCTGGCTTTATTATCGGACATATTCCTTTCACCAGCATCACACCTTATCTAGCAAAGCAGGATTTCTTATTTGTACTAGTTTGTAAGCAAACCAGTGAGAGATTCCAAGTCAGAACTACAATTTAATAGGAAAATTACAGAAACGCTGGCTTAAACTGACAGAGTCAGAATACAACCTGGCACCCTGTGTGTCAGGGTGGTGGTAGCAGTCTGATTAAATGGTGGATACAGTCCTGTTGAAGTGATGGATGTGGTTCTGTCGGAGTGGTGATCCAGTAGATCTGATCCTTCTCCAGTGGTGGTTCTTTAGCTCTTGTCCTCTGGGAATCCAGTGGTAGGTGCTGCCCATGGTGTTCCAAAACTCAGCTTATACACAGGTAGGAATGCTTGGTTCCTCTTGGTTCCCCCTCAGAGGGGGGCATCTGAAATGGGAATCTGTAATTCTGTGAGTCATGCTGTGAGACCTTGGTGCTCCATCAGTGACCATGGCCCCCTGGAGTGAGTTATCAGGGCTGACCCATGGAGAAGATAAAGAGCCCTGCCCCACCTGTTTTAACAGCTTATGAGCATGGTAATAGAATATGCGCTTTTGGTTACATCTCACATTGTAACCCAAGACGTTCTGTTTTTATGAACTGAAGATTGCTTTTACTAGCAGGAAAAACTGGTATCTGAACCAGTGAAACCACTTTGTTGCTATGGAAAAATTCAGGGTGTCAAAAAAAACCACCGTACTTGTTATTCTGTCCTTTGGTTTCAAATATCCTTGGCCAGTTTGGGTCAGCTGTCCTGGCCACACTCTCTCCTGGCTCTCTGTGCTCCTGCTCCCTGCAGAGCATGAGACACTGAGAAGCCCTTGACTGAGTGGGCACTACTGAGCAACAGCTAAAGCATTGTGTGTCACCAACATTATTCTCATACTAAACCCAAAACACAGCATGATACCAGCTACTAAGAAGAAAGTGAACTCTATCCTAGAGAAAACCAGAATATGTGTTGTTCCATTCTCTCTCTTTGAAAGAGACCCTTGAGCAGTTTGGTACTTTCAAACTATTTCTTTAGTATCTTTGTGCATACCACTTATGCTTATGAACTGCATATAGCTGTGTTGAAGAGTTTATTCCCCTGCATTTTATCAATACAGTAAATTCTTAATGTTCAACTTTTTAAAAAATAATTTTCTTGTGAAGTACCAATATTTGTAATTAAATAAGGAAGTGTTACTATTTTATTTGTTTGTGAATCTCTCTCTGCTGGGCAAGCTGGATAGATTATTTTATTAATCTTAAAACTGTAAGTATTCTCTCATTCTGCTGCCTTCTGCCCTTTATTATCCTATAGCAAGCCTGTAACCATGTGTGTAGACTATCTAAGGTACAGACTGCCCTCACATAACCCACTTGACTGTTCAGCAAAAATGAGATTTTTAATGGTCTGGTTACTTGTCATTAATTGGCTTAGACAGGCTTGAATTTTGTCACACATCTTGACCTTTATTGAACCAACAACTTTGACAAATATAAAGGTCAAGAAATTCTGGCCTTAGCACTTCTTATTGGATCACTTTGCTCACATGCCAAAATCCAAATCTCTGGTTCTTATAAGTGCTTCTATAAATACACATAATTATTCTAGTACCTGAGTGGAGCCAGAGCATTAAAATATGTTGTACATTAACAGTGGTGTAATGCCCGCTCCTCTGACTGAAGCCTGCTTCAGTCTTTGAAGGGAAAAAGCTATCCACAAAACTGAAAACCACTCTACTTCAAGGTTTAGTACTGTAAAAAAAAAAAATTATATTTCAGATCCTCCTGTCCTTGGGAGGCTTTTCAGAGGACCCTTTATGGGAGTGATATCAGGAATAGTTCAGACTTGCAGAAGACAGAGGCAATGAGAAGAGTATCTATTTTCGGGCGTCACCCCCACACTGCCTTGCCCAGACTCACCTCTTCACCCTCCTTCATATGTCTTTTTGTTCACATCCCAAGCGTGATGAGTAATGTTTGTTCTCTAAAACATAAAATCTTACCCTGTATTACAAAAATGAACATATTTCATGGAGGAGATGTCTGTAAGATTCAAGAGGAGAATGAAAGTTTATATGCTGTCTGTAAATCAGCATCTTATTTAAATATTGAGTTTTACACATTTCTATGCCTCTATGTTACTGATGCAACATTTAGTACTCTTGGGTTCAGTAGTTGAAGAGAATAGCAGCAGTTTTATCAGAAAGAAGTAAATAAAAAGAAAGGCAAAACCCCAAACCCACTTATTTGTGAAGCAGGTCTTTTATTTGTGAGTAATTCATTGCCTGCTGGTGCTCTCTGTAACCTTTTTGTGAATGTAGGGCACTGTTGTCTACCCATGTGTGCTGCTCTTCTAGTTCCATGAGTCTGTAGCTATTAATAGTCATTTCCATCCTTGCTGAATGGCACTTTTCTTTCCCTGTGGTTCATTTGTCCCAGGTGTTTGTGAATCTTGAAGCTTTGACTTTTGTGAGCTGTTATTGGGCCAGACACTCTCTTGTGTCAATATTCTCTAAAATCTGTGAGGGCAGGAAGAGTGCAATTTACAGTTGTGCTCGTAAATGGCAGAAGCAAATATACTAATGAACCTGACATATGGCTTTACATGAGGAAATTCTCAGTGGCACTGCCCTTATCTCCAGCCCTTTAAAGCTGCATGAATGTATCAGGACTGTGGTTCACACCACTAAATAAGTGAGGCATTTTATATACACCACTTCAGGCGTCGGTCTTTAATTTTGTAAGTAGAAGTAAGTGACCATAAGTCCAGAGTGAGTCAGTTAATGAAAGGTTACAAAGTGTTCAAGGAGTAAAACTAGGGAATGGCAGGAATTCTGAACTCATGTCTTTATGATGGGGCTTCTCTCACAGCACTTGGGTCCTGCACTTGTAGCAAAAGTTGAAGAACAGGAGGTGTCAGATAATGCCAAGAATTGTAGAGCACAGGGAGGTTTTGTATTACAGGGACACATAAAAACTGTTTGGCTTTTATTATGCATACCTGGACCACATATCTCAAGGTGAGAGAATCAAAAGCTGAAACTCCTCATGGAGGGAGTGCAAAATTGTATATCAGCCTGATTTGCTTCTGAGCCTGGAAACCCTGTGATACCAAATACAGATGTCCTAGTTGTCATATGGGGAGATAAAATGAATGAGATTATTTTAAATATAGAGGCTCAGCTTAACAAGGCTATTTATATTCCTTCCTCCATGTGAGACACATTGTGCTCTTCTATGATGGCAACAAGATCTAGTAAGTGAACAGTCAGAGTTGTGAGTTGATCAACTTAAAAAGCTTCTGAGCTTCATGTACTTCTGGACATTGAAAGGCAGTTCTTTAGTGTCCAGAGAGGCTGTGAAACAAGCCTGACCTATTTACTATTCCATTTAAATTGTGGTGTGCCTAATTGCCCTACTTTGCTATTTAGTGTTCTAAACCAGCCATCTAGCTTGTTGTATTTTTGTTGTTGACAGAATCCTGCCAAGTCTTTCATTTTGGAGTAAAATCAACATGTTTAGAGACAGCTGCCTTCAGCTGACACTGTAATTGTTCATGTTTTCTCAGTCATTGATACTTTTCCCTGTAGTATGTTTTCCACCCAGTGTACATTCCCTGAATATCAGAATACCCTCAGGAAATTGACATAGCATACTTCTGCTCCTAAACTTGCGTTTTGGCGTACAGATTTATTATACAACTATGAATGACTCTAATAAATATTAATTTAGGTGCTTTTTTCCCCCTTCAGGTTATTTCTGTTAGTGTAGTGAGACAGCTACTATCTACTCACTATCTTAGCACACATAATATAACTGAATTAAATCCTGACATGAGGTCCCAAATTCATTTTGGAGGTCAGCAACCAGAGAAGAGCAAAGACAGGAATAGTCAATATGTTAGACAGAGCAAAGATTAATGTAGATATCTGTTACTATATCAGAATCATCATCTGTTGATAAAGAGCTATCAGAAGGATCATTAAATGAATTTTCCAGCTGTCCTCATCCTCTTTTCCCTGTTACTCTGGCAGGTTGTGGCCACATATGGCCTGTTTAATAACACTTCTGCAGTACCTATTATGCGTTGTTACTTCTGCACCAGTACAGCAGATGAGCACAGCACAGCCCAAATTCTGTGCCTGTAAGTTCTCCAGGCCAGGGGCTGTAACTTCTTGTGTTTATGGTACTTAACATAACGAGACCTTGATCTTAAGGAACAGCTAATTGAAAACAAACGGGAAATTGTCATTAATCTTGGAAGTTGTAAAATAGCAGCTTGTGGCTTAGACACCTAGCTTGGTATGATTTTAAATAGGAATTTGTTATGAAATGGTGAATAAAAAGTAAAAAATAATTACTCTTGTGTTAAATCACAGCTTCTAACTGATGCCCACACCCAGGGTCAATAATGTTTTACTTCTGCTAAAGGAATTTTACTGCGCAGATTTCAAAGGTGTCAAAATGTTCTCACAATTTAGTGCATAGTCAATGCAACATAATTTTTATTGTTCTAAAATTCTGTAGGTGTCTTAAAAGATTTTGATGCAGTAAACACTTTCATTTCACTTCTTCTAATCAATGTGGACTTCATGATGACATCTTATTTCAAGGTTAATGTTCCTGTATTGTGTAAGGTTGTAATTTTAATGAAATATCCAAAATAACCTGTAATTGCTTGTTTTAAGAAATTTGATAATTATTTTGTCCCACAGCAGATAATGTTGTTCCTGTTATATTGAAAAATACATTATTATTTTCTTTTCCCATTACTATTAAGATGGATATTTTTCAACATATTAGAAGATCATTACTAAAGCAAAATAGACTTATGAAACTGGTAATTTGTCTGTCAAAAGCAGACCACAGATGTCGCTGAAAGAGGTACACTAATGGAATGGCACTAATGCAATTTCGCAAATAACTTAATGAAGCGTGTAAAGCATATTTCTTCCATTAAGCACACAGAGTATGGAGTCACATCTTGCTTACTGGGTGTGAAAAATATTTTTAATTAACTTAAACATGAAGAGACTCTTCAAGGTTATGCTACTGAAAACCATTAAAAAAGTGCAAAAAGTCAGAGAAGGCAGCAGAAACAGCAAAACAACAGTATCAGATGAGTAGAACGCTGAATGATAACAGATGAAAGCAAGGCAAAGGAAATGAACAGGCACCACTATAAACCAGGGAGACTCACCATGAATTTATCTAAAGTCATTATGTTTTAACAAGAATGTGTTTAGAGGAGTTAAATTCCAGACCCAGGACTATTCCCATAAGCCTTCCAAGCCTTTCCTTTCCTAAAGGTCAGTGTGATGGAGCATGCAGTCACCTTCTCACAGAGAGAGTGTGTATTGCTGAAAATCTATACTCCCAATTACAATTTCTCCAGTGTTCAGCATGAGCTCAGCTCACTCTGAGGGCAGGTTCTGTTTGTGTCATGGTCTGATGGCACCAGTGATGAATGCCCTGAATGCCAATACAATGTTTGCCTGTGCCACTCAGGGTGACCCCTGCAACCCCTGCTTACTTAAAAAAATTTTTTTAAATCCTTTAAATGTTTTCTTTTAAGTTGGAATATTTCTGTTGAAATGCAAAAACAGTTGCCACTATTTCCTATGGGAGATGATAGTAAATTATTCTCTGTGTGTTCTTGTTTAAAATGCCAAATATCAAGGAAGTAATGTCTGTAGTCGAACTGGCCAGTACCAACCAGATAAAAAGGTTATCTCTGTAATTTCAGTTAGGATTCTACTTTTAAAGCTTTGAGTTAGCAAAGAATTCAAGAAAATATTTTATTCATCCAAGCATTTTAGTATATGCTCATATTCTTAGCTAATGACAACAAGTAGTGAAATTGGATTTCTGTTTTAAGTTACTTGGCTGATGGTCACTTATGTTGTAGAGAAAACAAATTCATCAAAATAATGTAAATACAATTTTGAGTTGAGTTGAAAGAAAAATCATTCAATACTTCTTATGAATTTAAAAATAAAATGTGGGTACTGTTGAGTAGAAATTTTTGTTCTTGATTTTCTTAAATATCAATATAGATTGATATTTGCTTCTTATTTCCAAAAGAAATTCTTTTAGCTAAGAGTTCAGTGTAGATTTAGCAATACCAAGACATGATAAGTCTAATTTTTTAAGGAACCTAGTAAAAATTATTTACATCTGAGGATACATTTGAATATTTTTCCTCAAGACTTTCTAGTCCAGCTTGAATATTTTAACCCAAAACCAATTTTTTTCTGAAATGTTAAAAGTTAAAATGCAATGTACTAAGAAGCATTGATGCACCTTTGAAATTAAAGGAACTATAGTCTTTATTAGAATTACAAGTAGCACAATGAAGAGTTTATATTTTGTCTCCATATAAAATGGAGTTTATACAATTACTTATGGTCTTCTTTCTGGCTTTCTCCTTTAGTTATAGTGCTCAGGAATGAATTTGAACATGTACTGGCATATTTCAGTCATCATCCCAGTTTTAGCAGATTGACTAAAAGACATTGTGGTGTGCCTGTTTCATTATTGGATGCAACAGCTGCCCCTCTAAGAGCTTCCCATTTCAAAATGGCAGTCAGGGAAAATTGTTGTATTGCAAATCATCCAAATCCTTTTTTCTAGCTATGAACGAAAAGGCCTTTTTATTGATTCTGTCATAAAAGAAAGTTCCTTTTATGGAAAGTTCTTCTGAAAAACAACCATAGTCACCTTTAAATGTGAGAACAAGTAAAGGACAATTGCAGTACCTCCTTTCAGCAAATGACCATAAAACAGGGTGAAGGTTTCACTAATCTTAGTGATTTCTTATTTTTCAGTTCTCTTTAGTCATCCACACCAACATGATTGATCTCAAATATATTGGATGGTAAAACATCTTCAGAGTTAGCAAAAGATTTTACTGAAGAAAAATTTGTACTTTCCATGTTTTCAAAAGACTAGGATTCCTATTTTAGCATTATCTGGCATTTCATTGAAAATCTTTTGGGATATATACTCCTAATTAGAGCTTTATTGAAGAATGCTGGGAAAATCACTCATTGGTTTGTGTAATAAAATCTCTGAGGCAGTTTAATTTACAACATCTGTAGTCATGACTAATTTCTATGCAGATGTTTTGTGTGCAGCACTGCTAAAGCCAATGGAAATTTGCAATGGGAGTGCTGTACATTTACCCACCTAAATCTCCCCCCAAGGTAGCAGAGCAAGTGTAAAGTTTTGGAAATCAGATTTATGTGCACTTCTCAGCTACAAGGTTAATTTCCCTCTGGCTGCTACCTGATAAGAATCAGACATTAATATCATTGATTTCAGTGTTGCACTCATATTAAGCCTGTTTAATGGAAGTTCACTTATTTAAAACACTGCAGTGATGTAGAACAAACAGGGCAGTGAGCTGTAACAGGAGTTTTGCTGATTTTCGTTTCTTTGCTGTAGGACAACCTGGCAAAGAAAGATCCTCCTTTCCTTCTGGGGTTTAAATTTTGCCAGAATTCAAAGCTAGTGTTTAGGCAGAATGAGAGTCCAGCATGTGACCTGTCAGATTTGAATTCTCAGCCAGCATGATGGAGGTAGAACATTTTCTGATATTTGTTCCATTGCCTATAATGGTAATTAACCTGTGTATGTTAATTAACCCATGTCTTAAGGTGGTTTTCATAACTTGGTCCTTGTGATGAATTTATAAACCCTATTCAAAAGGGAAAAAAATCTAATTAGAGTAGAAATAATATGAAATAAAAGCCATCAATCAGTAAACAGAAACTCATTTACATAAATTTGAGTCAAAGTGTCTTTACAGGAATTGAATATTTCTCATGCTGAATTAAAGAGATCAAGAATGAAATTGCTAGAAATTCATAAAAGCTACCAAAGGAACATGCCAATAAAGAAAGTATTACTGGGAGTTTTAAAAAATAAAGTAATATTACTTAAAAAAATATTGTATGTAGTTTTAATAAAAAATACAAGAATCCCCAACTAGTAAAACTAGGTATGTATGCATATATAAATAAATATAAATTAACAAATTTTTATACTAATTTTTAAAACTTTTTTGAGTGTCATTATAGATGATCTATAATAAACACTTTTCAATAGTACCCTTTATTTGTGTTTTAAGTAGTAGTCTACCTGGCAATCTATGTTTTTCATACTGGTATTTTTCATTAATAAAAAGACAAAGCCTAGTCCATTTTCTGGATATTATCTATTTGTAAAGACAATCTTTGTTTTGGAGGAGTTGCTTAGAATTCTGTTTCTGATGGTATTTTATCAGGATTAAGAGAAAATAGTGTGTTTGTCAGACAAATATCTTGAACAAATTCTTCCTGTACATCATCTGTATATATATGTCATTTCTGGAAACTCCTTTTGGTCTACAAAGTAAATGTACCAGAATTTTTTCCCTCTCTTAATACATTTAATATATCTTAGTGGTGCTGTTGGCTCTACTTTTAGAGGGTTACCTGGGACTGAAAGCACAGCTGAACTTTGTAATGCCAAACTTTGTGCTGAATTCTTTTGTTGGTGCTCAGTTAAATCAATGAGGTTGCAGTCATGTACAGAGGGGCCCACGGACTCCAGAGTTTATTGCTAACTGTGAGGACAGATACATGAAAATAGTGATCAACTCAGAACTTTGGTGGCAAACCCCATGTAATTGACAGTGACAGTGCCCATCAGCTGGGAGTTTCAGCCCTTTATATTAAGATATCAGCTGGATGATATGCAAATACAGGTATTTTTTGCCTTACCATCTGCAGGTATTGGTAGTCTTTGAGTTCTGAAAATATATCAATGCTGTGTTTTCAGAATAGGATTGCTTCAGTTGAAGAATTGTAAGGACATGAGACAGACTATTTACAAAAATGAAATTATGTTTGCCAATGACAGAATGTACACTGATGAAACAGTGTGCTACAAGAAATTCTATAGTGGAAATTAAATGTAAGAAGATTTTGATTAAATAACTGCAGAAATGTGAAGAATTTGTGAGTGCTGCACTCTATTTGTATTGCCTTTAAGAAGGATTACAATTCTTTACCAAATGTTATTGATTTCAGAGCAAATTTTCCAGCTTTATGTTCTTTGGCATCAGGGTTAGTAGCCATAGAGCTTTACATTACAGTTTTGATGGGAGAAAGAAGAAAGTGTCAGAAGCAAGAACAAACCTAGCAGGAAATTCTTGTACTGCATAAAATACATAAAATATAAATCTTGAGAGTAGTGAGATGCACAGATCAGTTATGTATTTTTGTATTGGTTTTATTGATCCAGATAATGCAGAAGCTTTATTTGCTATCAAAGCACATCTCTGTGTTGTGCTGTACTGTCCCAGTGTTTAGCATTTTGAATTTGTTAGTTTGGACAGTAACACAGGCTGATTCAGCCAAGCCTGATTGAAGGCAGAGGGACAGCTCAGGGGACATGGAGCCACCACCATGTCCCAAGAGCTGCATGGGAGGGGTGGCCCTGCCTTCCTTGGAGCCTCACCCCACTGTAGGACTAGAAACTAATTCTTTTTGTGAGGAAAGAAAAGGCAAGGTGCAGCTGGGTGGGTTAGATTTCTTTCCACAGCCAGCATGTGCTCCCCTGACTAAGGATGTGGTTTGTAAACTTGCTGTCATGGCAACCAGGAAACCTCCCGGGCTCAAGAAATTCCCAAAATAAAGCACAACAGCAGCCTGCAGGAAACCTGCAAAGGAGGCAGGTGGTGAGGATTTAATGTTCAGGGAAGGTGAATGAAAAAGGTGGTGCCTTGGAGAATTCTTTATTTTGTACCTCTGTGCTTTTGTCAGTGAGGCTTGAAAGACATGTGGGTTACTTGGACGAACGGAGACAGGATTTAGCATGTGCACTGCACTGGTTGGGGATTCACGGGTAGTCCTAACCTTGATTTACTCAACAAGCAAAGAAACAGATCAATAGGATGCCAGTTGTAGTAGGAAAAAACTTGACATGCAGGAGGACCAAATCCAAGAAAAGTTGTGTGGCAGTGCATGGGCTCTGTGCGCTGTCTGTCCATCCTCACCATGTCCTGAACCATTTTGACCTTAGGGCTTGAAAAGGCAGAGTGAAGCAGCAGCTCCCCTCAGTTCTGTGCTGCAGTGCTTGCTTCTCTGGCACAGCTAGTTAATTTACAGACTGATGGGTAAATCTGTGTAGAAGTGAAGGTTATGGTTTCTTCTGTGTTAATCCCTTAAACGCTTTTGTTTCCCTATAAATGTTCTGTTAACTTCATTTCTCTGTTTTCCCATTGCCCCACGGTTACCTGCATGTGAAAATGTGCCTCAGCAATGCAGGTTTTGGCTCCTGCTGTTGCCTAGGCTATTACTGAGTGATAATATATATATATTTTGTTTTTAAATCAGAACTAGCAGTTTGGTCATAAGAAGGGTCAACGTTCTTTAACTAGTCTTTAATCTACGGCATGAATGTTTGGCAGTTGGTGGCTATTGAGTAGCCTTAATAGCTTCATGCAGCTTGTGTTTCTACCCCTGTGCTGTTCCCCTCTTCAGAAAAGTCAAGTGCTTCGTGCATCAAAACAAACATGGCAAAAGCCTTTAATGTGCAATTTCATCCTGAGTGCTCAGATGCAACTGATTTAACTTGCATGACCTTGATATTACTTTGGTTGATATTCAATCCATAATTTCACACTTAATCTTTCAAAACATTCAAAAGAGGGAACCAATTTTGTTCCATTTCAACAATAAGTGTTGCATCATCTCATGTAGTCAAGGTCAGTCAAAATAGAGTAACTGAGCTGAATCATAGGATTAAATTCTCAGGGAAGACTGGGCATAATCAATTACAATTAAAAAGCTTAGCAAAAGAACTATAAAATTACTTTGGAGATAAGTGCAAAATTTTGTCATTTGTTTATGGTTTCAGGGGGCACTTTTCTCTAAAATGCTTATGACAATACTTGAAATTAAAAAGTAGGATATTTAGTAGCAATAACAGGTTGTAGTCTTTACTCAAAATGTAGTTTGCCTGTGTTGCTCTAACCCTGTCAGTGGGAGGTGTGTGTGTCCAGGTGCACCAAGGGCACACCTGAGGTGCCACAGGCTCCCCAGAGCAGGGAACCCCATGATATGAATGACACAAAACATGCCAGGATCCTGGCGCTGAAATCCATTAGATGCTGAATGGCATCCTCTCTCACAACTGGAGAATGGACAGATCTGTCCTGAAGATGAGTGTGCCTTCAGAGCATTGTTCTGCAGTGACACAAATCCTTCTCCTGAGGTTTGCATTCGCAGCAAGGTTTCCCTATCAGTCTTTTGTGTCAGTCTCCCTTAGCTGTCCTTGGTGCTGTCTCTGCTTTGGACCAAGGCCAGCTGGGCTCTGTGGTTCTCCTCGTTGCAACGAGCAGTCTGCTGTTCAGTGGAGATCCCCAGTTTACTGGTGGGATAAGTGTGGGACCTAAAGATAGTGAGAGCCTGGCAGGTCACTAAGCCCCTCTTGCTTTGCTGAGTGGATTTCTCAGATAACCCTCTTCTGTGTAGGGTTAAGGAGCTGTAGTATGATAATTAATGCAGTAAAAATTATTTATTGCACTGCAAAGACTGGAATCATTGCTGGGGTTTTAAAAATATGTAGAGAAATGCATAGAGAAATGTTTGACAAATAGAGCAGTAGGTATATTGTGGGCAGAAGTGGTGTTTGACTGAATTTAGCCTTTTAGTACAATTACTTAGGATCCAGTTTACATGTCATGTGGGAGTTGAGCATTTTTCAACAGGCAGTTGATTATTTTTCAGATCTTATTTAAATAGAGCCAGCTGATCAGATACTCCTGGCATGATGGGTGGACATCCAGGGGTCCCAGCCATATCAAAATTTCCATGGTTGTGAGAGCATGTTTTCTAATGTACAATTTGAATAATTGCTCAGCAGAGTGGAAGTGAGTGGTATTAGGTGCTGTCTGAATTGATTAAGTCAGATTGTGCTAGATTTAGTGATCACACATTCATGTGCATGTGTACTTATGGTTCTGGGAGGAGACATTATCTCATGGAAAATATGACATCTTTCTTTTGGGCTTCTGTAGGATAAGATGTACCCTGAGCTGCTTGAGCAACTGATAATTTGGCTTGCAAAATTATTAAGATACCAAAAAAATTGCTAATAGAAAAAATAACTAGAATTTAATGCAGGCTTAATTTTATAGAATAATAGAATGGTTTAGGCTGGAAATGACCTTAAATATCACCTAATTTTGATACACAATAAAAGAAATCCTGTTTTTTGAAGTGCCTAGAACTAATATTTTTACTTTAAAAAATAGATGTCTGTATTTAGATCGAAACAGATCAGTTAATTCAGCATGATTTGTGAATAGTTACATTTAACTGAACTATAAATAAGGAGTATTTATTGATTACCAGAGGTTTTGAATTGGCTTTAATGAAACACTGTTGTATTTAGACATGAAAATCAAAAAAGAGAAAAAAAAACCCTACAAAAAAACCAACCTCAAAATGCCTCAGTGTGTCTTTTTTGTCTCCCATACAAAGTATCACATACTTCTGGAGACAGTAGTAAAATGATTATAAAGACCATACAATGAAAAATACAGACATTGTAAATGAAAATCTGGTATCTTAAACCCAAGATGACATATATTTGATTTTGAAGTACAGAATATTCAAGTATTGTGTCCTGAAATGAGTATTGAGTGCTAGAACTTAAAACACTTTTTTATTTCTATCTCAGCAGGCTCATAAAGATGAAATAAAAAAACCAGATATACTTCTTCAAAATGTTGTTTCTTGAACTAGTTGTCACATTACCAAAAATTCTAGCTAAAAAAAGTCTTCTACTGAAGAGTAATGCAACAAATACAGCTGGTTTTATTTTTCTTTATTTGACTGCTCCTTACACATCTCATTATTTCTTGCCCTATGCAAGACTCCAAGTATCTATTAGAGCATTTAAATCCCTGAAAGCAAAAATATTCTGCATATAGGCCAAAATGTTCCCCTTATTTTGCTCTCTATGGCATTGCATCTCAGGAAATATGGCTGTCTACCAGGAGCTGACTCAAACACAATGGGGGGAAGGGGGAAAAACATGACCTTCAGAAGAATGATTTAGCATGTAGATTGTAGAATACATTTCTATTAGAGTGTTCCCAGCTTGGAACCATTGAGGATATTTGTAAAAGAGCTTCATAAGTACAGCATGCTGACGTGTACACAAGTTGCTCTCATTAGGAGTAAATCCTTGCCATAATATTAACGGTGGTCTCCTGACACTGACAAAGTGGAATTCTTGTATCACAGGTCTTATTTAACCCTCCAGTTGGGTGAGCTATCCCTGTGTGGAAATCAAGTTTGAATGATTGCCTTTTAAACACAAAGTGGCAGCTGATAATCAAGATTTTACCTCTAAGGCAAGGAGAGCCAAAATGAGCCCTTGCTGTAAAGTACGTAGGCCTTGACCTAAAAATCCTTTCTCCTTCAACTTCTGCATACCTCAAACCTGAGGGAATGCTTTTGCTAAATACTGGCACATTCCCAGGCCCTTTGTGTGCTTCCTGGTTATTTTTTGCTCTTTCCATATGGTGTGCAAAAATCTGAGCATTTCTGTCCTGCCTCTAGATCTGTAGGTTAGGCCTAGCACCATGTGGTCCTAGAGAAAACTTTATCCCAGAAAGACACAAACTATCACACTTTTTTATTAATAGTAATATTGACTGTGAATAATAAGGTTTTATCTGCCAAGATTAAAAAACCAGGAACGAGTAGGCAGGTTGGATCAGGGATAAAGAAATATTAGAAGGAAAATTCAATAAAGAATTATAGTGGAGGCTTTTTTACAATACTTGTATTAATTTATAATCCTTTTCTATCGTAGAAACAAAATCAGTGCAGTACAGCTTGCTCAGACCTAAATCACGTGAGACGTTGGGCCTTAAAAAGTTATTTGGTTTGATTTTAACATGAGACCTTATTTGTCACCCTTTTTTCTTCTTCTTAGGTGTGACCCTGCCTCTTATGACTATTATGCTTCCCCTAATGCTTTATATTGAATAGTCATAAAGGCAGATATGGTCTTTCAGGCCAACATCCTCTAGAGCAGTGACCAAAGGTTTAAACAAAACTTTCTTCAACTGAAGTTAAAATATGAGCAAACACTGCCAAGTTTATTTTCCAAGGGATAACACAATCTGTTCATAACCATTCATAGAAGGACTGGGAGACACTGAGAGGAGTTGCTGGGACTTTCATAAGAATCAGTTGTAGGGGGATAGAATATATAATTATAAGAAAATAAAGATAGTGTAGAAAGTAATCTCACTCCTAAGGAGTTGCAGCTGGGCCAATTATCAAAGATTAGGAACAGGCCTGACTTTAACAGGCCACAGCTGTAAGCAATGAGAAGAAGAGTGCTAGAAAAGAGTGGGGTGGCTGGTTGAGAAGGGAACTAGAGTCAGTTGGCTGCTTTGTGGAGAAGAAAGAGTCAGTGCTCTGAGGAGCTGCCCACGAGAAACACCAAGCAGGTATAAAACTTTTGTGGTAGGAGACAGCAGTATGGAACCCCTCCAATAAGATGACAACAGTCAGTGACTGGTACTCAGGCAACTTCATGTTAAGAGTGGTTTCGGACTGGGTAAAAAAGCTGCTGGGGTGGAACAAATTGGGTTAGATAGAGAAGCTTAGAGGACAGGAGTCACTGTTTAGGGTGGAGATGAAGACTGTCGATGTCCAGGACAGGGAGGATAAGAATGCTATTGATCATAGGTATCTATAGAGTACCCCCCTCTTTACCATATTCTATATTCAATGTTTCCCTTTGCAGAGGCACTCATGAGAAATGGAACATTTTAGAAAATCTGCTGATGGAATAATCTAGGTCCTGGTGCTTTTCTGTCCACATGGGTGACTATTGATACTGTGAGAGCCACTGCTCAGTTCCCCAGGCACTCTCTGAAGAGAGGAAAAGCTGGCTACATGTTCTAGATTTGACATTGACTTTGAGCTTGTAGCTTGTCCACAAACCACATTTTGATAAAAACTGCCTATTTCAAATGTGAATTCCAGGATGTCAACTGAAGATTTATGACTTTTCTCTCTATAAGTTTTGTTTCCCTCATGTACTTGTTAGTCATGCCTTAGTGTGCTGCTGTGTAACAGCTCTGATTGACCACAGATATTACAAATGATCCCTTTTGATACATTAGTTAATTATGAAGGAAATCATCCTTCTCCTAGCAAATTCAAATCCATCTTAGAATTTTATGGAGAGTCAATTCATTATGAGGAAAGTTATTTATGAATTTACTAAAAAATGGATCTGTTCTCATTAAAACAAGCTTAAAGGTAAAAAATGATAAAATGTCAGTTGTCTACTTAACTCTTTTGATGCATTTCACTAATGAGCTGAGAGACTAAGACTTCTCAGCACTTACAATTAAATTCAGCTAATGCAAAGCAAAAAGAGACTTGGAAAGTCTTGCTTCATAGGTGTAAAAAATTAAAGAAGGAGGAATTAACAGATATAATGTGTATGTACAGATTTGGTTAAAGAGAATTTAGATGCTGTTCAATTCTTGTCTTTGTCCTCCTGTTAAAATACATCAAGTTTTGCCAGTTGTCATTACTTGCTCCAAAAAGAGCTTAGGATTTAAATTGAGACTTTGCACAGTTACTGGCGCTTTGTTCAGAGAGACATGATAGAATTGGATATGAGCTTTGCAAATTACCTTCTTTTGATTAGTTTCTGCACTTCTAGAATAGGATTTCTCTAGTATGAAGGTAAAGATACTAAGTTTTCTTTCCCGAATTTTCTATCTTGACGTACCAAGGCCTTGCTTAGGGGTGTGGGCTGAGACATCAGTTGATCGCTGTACCCATGTGCCCATCTGTACACAAATGTGTTCTAAAGCCATTCTCTCACCATCACCATCAAACTGTCCCCAAGATGTAATTTGAAGGGCATGGAGAGTACACAGTAAATTTGTACAGAGGAATATGTGAAGGGGGATTCAGGGCACCTTTTCAAGGGATATGAAGTCAAGAAGATGAAATTTACCAAATTACATGGTGAATTTGTAGGATGTGGTCAGTTCTAGTCTGAGAGGTGTAGCTGTCTCTGCTGTGTTACAGAAATAGTGGCTCTGCCCATCCAACAGCAGTGGCTGTCACTGCCTGACCTCCTGCTGGAAATTTTCATCAGCAATTTTGCTGGATGGCAAAACATAACTATGTCTGAATGTGCAATCACGCTTGCATTTGTTTTTGCAGGTGTTTCTTTTACTATGTACTCTAAGATCAGTAAAATGAAAAGGAAAAATATGACAAGTTGTGCTTGTGTTTCCCAAATGACTGGAGAGTAGTTATCATGGGATCTATGTAATAGGTTTTCTTCTGCTTTCTTCCTGGCTTCCAAAAATATGTAATCTTTCCTATCAAAATTACAGCTTGTAGAAGAATTTTCAGTGGAAAAGATGATTGCATGTTTTCTCTCTGTTGTTTCTGTGATATGGAAAGGTTACTGCTGGGCAGCAGTTTAAGTTTCATAGTGCTTGGATCCAAAGGTCTTGAATTCCAAAGGGACCTGGCTCTCCAGCCTGCAGGTCAGGGGTTATTTGTGGATGTAGCTAAACTTCTTTCTAACAGTTAAATCTTATTACTCCTTGTAAACATTCTTGCTGAACCTCAAAGCAGATTTCTGAAGGAAACATGAACGTGATCCCTTTCCCTCACCTTGTTAATGTTCCTAGGTAGGTTCCTGCTCTGTCATGTGGCAGGCAGAAGGCAGCAGCCACCACATCTGCATAATCAGGTCAGCCAGGTGTGCTACTGCCCCTACTCTGCCTCTCAGAGAGAGATTCTACCCCAGCTGGAACAGTGCTGTCACCTTCCATACTGAAGTTTTTTTGTAGGGCTTGCATATCATCATCCAGGCTGGGATGGGTTAACAGCTTAAAGGGAAAATTGAAGCAAGGAAGCTAAAATTCTCACTGTCTTCTGAGAAGGTTTTTCATTATTATTTTTAGAAGTGCTGATAAATGTAATTTCTTTTCCCATTTACTTATCAGTGATTCACACTACAGTTCTCATGGATCTCTTTGAAATGTAAACTTAGACCTGATCCAGCAATATACTCGAATGTGAATCAGGAATTCTGTCAGCCCTCTATAGTCACCTGGGATAGCAGTGGATCAACTTGTGGTTCCTATGAAACCTTGGGCAATGTATTCTTATGTGGAAAGTATATTGAATGTGAAGAAAGGTATTAATCTAGAGGTATTAGTTAAATCAGTTTTAGGTGACAAAGTTGAACATATGATGACGCAAATACTTATTTTTTATTTGTATTTTGCTAAGCTTGTTGGTTTTACTCAGTGATAGGTTTACCAAATATCCCTTGAATATCCTAAATTCTGCCTCTATGTATTCTGAAAAATAGTTTTGTCTTCTATTTTGTTGTATTACAAGAGAGTGTATTCTCCCCCAGAAATTCACATTCAACTTTTGTTGTTTTGTTCAAATTAATGTAAATCATCATAGACTGGGTAGATATCCCACTAAAGTTTGATAAAAACTAGGTCAGCTATATTATAGAGTTCTTTTATTTTGCACTAAAAGGGAATGTTCAGGTGAAAGAGAAAAAATGTATGGTTGAAAATTAAAGCTGCTGCACTTGTGGTTTCAGCAGCCACTATTTTATACATGGAAAATCTCTATGATCTCTCCAACTTTCAATGCATTGTGCAGGATGGCATGAACTGTCTGCAATTAAATAGTCAGTAGTGCCTTAAAATGTACTGTGTGCAAATTTTCTGAAAAGGATATGAAGACATTATTAAAAATGTTGGCCATCCTCTTTCCTGTCTTCTGATTCTTCAAAAAACTGCTGGTGAAGCCTTGTGATCTGTGAATTTGTATGCACTTCTATTGTTCCTTTGCTGTCAGAAAATTAATTACTTGGAAGATCCTTTCTAATCCTGCCTAACTCTGCTTCACAATTTGAAAGAGAAGTGGCCTCTGGAAACACCTGAGAGGGCTTTGAAAGTGTTTCAGAGTTCTTTTAGGACTTCAAATTGTTCTTCCCCATGGATAGCTGGAGGATAGAAGGAAGTATAAAAGTGACAGATCTTCTATTTCCTGTCTTGGCACCAGCTACAGCTTTAGTTTTTCTTGTTTAGAGGAACACTTGTAACGCTGGGCAATAATCAATTCCAGAAACTACACATTATTAAATTTCTTTGACTAGGTGTTTATCTAACAACATGGGGCAGAGCCTTCCAGCCAGGTAGCAGAAAGAAAAGGCTTGGTAGTGGAAAAACGTTGTGATATATCTAATGAATTTAATTTTCTACCTCAGCAAAGAATATAAGATGGCTGCAAGGCCAAAGGCTGTTCCTGAAATGCTATTTAGGCTTCATTGGTAATTGGTTTTGTCCCAGCTCATTTTCAGCTGCAGTGTTAGGGCAAAATGGAACATAGATTTCTAAAATAGTTGCTGCTGCTTAAGCAGGGTTTTGTGGAGAGAGGTGGTTGTAAACCCTTTTCCCCTAAGAGCTGAGACTCTGTGTTAGATGGCTCACACTACTGAGCTGGATGCTAAATGTATCTAACAGGGTTTTCTTCTATTGAATCCAATAGCATGAGCTTCATTTAGACCTTCTGATAATCTAGCATAATGTGCAACCTAAATCTAGCTGAGAAACTTTCCTTCTCTCAATTTAACACAGCATCAATGAGAATTTCAGCTTATAAACCCCATTCACAGTGAAAGGCTCTTTCCCAAAAGCTCTTGTGGGGCTTCTGAAGCCCTTTTTGTGTGTGAATGATCTGTGAAAGGGCTTTAAGCATGTTCATTAATTTAAAATTATTCAGTGAATGCCTGTGTAATTACAACTGAGCCTGTGAGTTGTTTATAAATTACCAGCTTTGCAGTCTGTAGCAGGGATTCACTCTGTGTCATTTGCTGATCATATGATGCAATCAGTGATGTGATGGTTTTGCATCTGTCTCTCAGTGGCTCTTGAGCTCCCAAATAACTTTCTCAATGTGAATAGCCATGGGATAATCCTAACTGGGGAGGATCTGTGAGTGAATTTCAGCTCTTTCTCCAGGTGGGACCTGGCTGTGGATGCAGAGACCCACCTGCTGTGCACCTGCATTGGTGCTGGAAGGAAGCCTGGGCCTGTTGAAAAAGAGGGAGATGCTGGGCTCTGGTAGCCAGCCTGGGTAGTGAAAGAATTGTTCTTATGGGATGGATGGTAGCCCTTGTCCACCCTCTACCTCCCTCCAGAAACAGAGGAAAAAGAGAGAGGAATGTGTGTCCAGTCAGCATCTGTATTAACTGGTCTAGTACCATATTTGTCACAAATATTGCATGACACTGGTTTTCTAAATTATTCAGTGAATTTTAGTCCATAAATGGAAATGCTTAACTGTCCTATGGATTTGAGTGGGAAAGAAGCTGCGGTGTTTCCAAAAATTACACAAAGGACTGTCTGCTGCATTTTGACCTGGGATCAACAGGAGCTTTGGGGCAAAATAATGACCCTTATAAAGTGTATCTGCAGCCCTGTATTTACTTCCTTCTCTGAGATGGTGCCTTGCAGAGGAGACTGTGGAAGGCTCAGTCCCGCTGGTGCCCCCCCAGCCTGGTTCAGAAGAGTTCACGAGTCCTGCACTGAACCCACCCCGGTGCTGTGCCCACCAGGAGGTTGTTTCTAAGCTCCAGCATTTCCCAGTGAAACTCTGCAAGTAGCACACTCACAGGCGGTAGAAGTGTTCCCTAAAGATGCAGGCTGCCACTTACATGATTCATCAAATTCAATTTCCCTCTCTCCCTCTCAAGACATCTTCCTGGGGTCCCTTTGAGGACTCTAGCTCAGAGCCTGTTGTTTATACAGGGCACATGCTGTTGCTGGACTGGTGGCACCCACATGTATCTCCCTTGCTGCAGTAACACTTTCCTAATCCTTAGTGGTTGCTGTTAAGTTTATATAAATAATTTTAGGTATTAGAAGGCAGAAAGACCAAACTTTAGTTTAATGTACTAACCAGGATAACTTCCTTTCTCTCTCCTCATTTCCAGAGCATTAATTAATAGCAATGCAGAGATTTTTAGTGGCTCTGTTTGTCTGATGTTTAGCAACAACATAAAAATAAATTTACTATGCCCTTACTAACAGTTGATTTAATATCTAATTAGCTAACATGATACCTCTTTATGTTTTCTATTATAATTTTAATTTCCTGATCAGTGAATTTTTAAAGACTAATGAAAGGCAAAGCCCTCAGCATAGAAATTGACATGGTAGAATATTCTTTGAGTATAGTGGTCAAACTTACCAAACAATGTGAGTGAAGATGAAGTATATAGTATTTATGATAGGATTATGTGGTGATTTACAGCACATTCTGGTAGTTATGTCACTATTTTAAAGCTCTGTTGTTCCACAGAGCTGCAATATAATTGAAATCGTAGTGTGTGGTACGTTTATGTTTATGCTCTGTGTTTAGAAGGAGGAGCATGTGTTTAGATGCCATAAAATGCAAAATGGGTTTCTTATTTCTTCCCCCTCTGTATAGTGAGAAAATGACAATATAGTTTTGTACTCTGGAATGATACAGTGTTGAAAAGGCAGTATCTGTGTCCTAAAAATTGAAACTAAGCTCAATTTTTACAAGTGAAATTTTTTGTAAGTTCTATGTTTGTTTAGTTTGTACTTTATACATGTCTCCAGAAAATAAACCTGTCAAAATCCTGATGTTTTGTGTTCTGGAAATAGTTGTTAATGTGGGATTTTAAAAAATAATATTTTTCATTTTGACTAGTATCTGAGATTCCTTCTTGGAAATATTTGCATACTTTGCAAGGCTTGCAGATTATTTGCTATACACAGTTTCAAAAGAAAAAGGAAGTTGGAAAAAAATTAAACCTTTGGGGACAGCTTGCTAAAAGGAGTGATAAATGAGCTTTGCCTTCCTCAGCAAGGTCTCCTTTGTAACTCTGCTGACAGGCACTTGCCTTGGGGCTTCTCCCACTCTGCCAGCACCAGCCTCACCTGTGAGCCTGTCCTGGAGGTGCAGCTGCACTGGCAGCAGCTGAGCTGAGGAGTGGTTGTAGGTTAAGTTCTTTAGGCACCATGAAAACCAGGATGTGAGCACAGGTGTTTCTAAAAGTCCCAGAGCTGCACACTGGGAGCTGCTTTGTGATGAGGCTGCGTGGCTGCACATTGCTCATAAATCATCACTGCAGAGCGACTGCAGCTCTCCCTGCAGCCTTGAGCAGACCTGGTTTGTTAACACCACACAAAGTACCTGAAACACTGCTCTTCCCAGCACAGGCAATGTGTTGTGATGCAGAGACCATTGCCTGGTAAGAGTTAAATGTTCTGTCTCAAAGAATAAAAACTAGATGGTCTGCAGTACAGATCAGTAAATTCTACAAGAGAGACAATTTTCTTTGGGAAAATAAAGCTCTTTCTCTTACTGTTTCTGTGAATATTTGTAATCGTGGGCATCAATATTGCCACAAAGTTACTACCAATTTATATTGAATCTTTCTGAAAGTTGGAAGCCAGCATTGGAATTTTTAAGTGGAGACAGTTTTGGAACTTTTTCTTTCATGCTGCTATTTGTACTGACATTGATTTTGGGTCGCAAGCAATAGCAAAAAAAGCATAAAGAGAAGTAAAAGGCTTGTTAATATTTGCACTATCAAAATGAGCATGAAGCACTGATGATTCATAAGTGCTGTTGTAAATAGGCTTTATTGATGTTGCTGTTCTTCCCTTCTTATGAGATGTTTCAGTTTACTGAGAGCCCTTAGGACTTCGGTTTATAAAGAGCGAGGAAAAATTTTGCAATGATTTTGCAATGAACATTCTGAGTGTTATACAATTTCTTTTGGAGGTAGCTAATGTTAAAACTGCTCCCCAAATGCAGAGGATCTATTCACAGCAATCATGGGCTAATTCTTACTCTTGGTGTGTTGTGTCAAGAGCTATGGGCTGTGTTCTGTCTCACAGATATTTGCTCTGCTACCACCAGCCTACCCCCAAGCATTTTAGACCCAGTTCCATCCTGCTGGATTCATCCTACCCACTGGTTTTCTTAATGAGGCTGGAGCAGAGCCCATTGCCTGGGGGAGCTGCCAGGTGCTCCTCTGGCATGGCCAGTGTCCTTGAGCTGGAGGGGAAAGGGCCAGAACTCTTTGTACGTTCCTGGCACATGTGTGATGTCAGCTGCAGTTCAACACTGAGATGTGCTTGTACTACCTGCCCTGGAGAAATGCCTGGATGCAGCAGCACTCCTCCAGCTACAAAAGCCCCTTTGAAACTGACCACAGGTTCATGCCCAAAAGATGTGGAGGAACAAAATAGACATGGAGATGGCAAGTAACACCAAAAATCACAAGGCATTTCTGCCCTCAGATATGAGAGCTGGCAACCCAAATGGAATCTCTGGTCTGTCTCACCCTGCTTTTATCCCCATCTCCTACTCAATTTTCCTCTTTTAAAACAGAAGTACCAGGGGTAGGAGTTTAAATGGCAGACAAAAATTAGTGAGCCTGAGAGTCCTACTTTCCAAATCCTGAGTGTTATTGAAAATGCTTTAGATGTCAAGGTCTTACAGTCAGAACATTGATTTGTATGAGCGGCAGATATGTAAATATCTTTGAAATATGGATATATGAAATTGTAACTTTTGGAGCTGGGGTTTAATATCCCAAGTTGCTCTGAGGGTTTTTTTTGGCAAATGTTGCAATCTAACCTGCTATAGAGATTTTCTGGTTGGAACTTGATTTCAAGACATTAATTAATGAATAAATATTGTAATAAATAACTATAATGATAAAATCATAATATTCAGGTTGGCCCTTGTGACCTCCAAAGTGTGCCTGAACTTATAATTGCAGGGTTTTTTTTTTCAATATTCAAATTTTACTTAATATGAATTTATTCTCCTAGGCTGTTTCACTTTAGCATCTCAGCTGATTGATTGTCAGTTCAAACCTACACATTACACAGGCCTTTTTTTCCCTGATGAAACTGGAGCTGGAAGTCATGTCACAACTTAGCATTCTTCAAGTATGTACTTTAAAAGATGGTCTCTGAGCAGGGGCTGCCCATAAATCCCACAATTTATTACGTTCATTAGTATCTAGATAAAGGTTATTAGGCAATCAATCAGGGCCATGTCTCATTACCCTTTAGTAGTTGGGATGTTTTTGAGGTTTTCATTAGGGAGTCAAGTTATTTTCTTTCCTGCTGCTGAGCAAAGAACTCCTCCAAGTGGATATTGTCTAAATTGGAGTATTGAAACATTGAGACCAGACCATGTGAAAAATGGTGATGACTCAGGCAGTTTGTTAGTCCTCCTCAAAAGAATACAAAGAAGGAGATGTTCTCTCCTGATGGACAAGTGGATGAGTCATTTAAAGTGCTGCAAATATGCAAGAACTGGGGGAGAGGACATGATATGGCAGACAGAAGTAGCAGTGACCAGTGCAGATCTGGTTGTGGAGACAAACAGGAATGTGAAGGTTTCTGGTGTGGTCTTTTATCTCATTCTAGCTATGAGCTTGTAAAATCAACCACAAGGTACTGTCAGGCATCTTCTGCAATGGGCTGTAGGAGAATGGATTCAGTTTGGATCAGCAGCTGCAGGACTGGACTCCACCCAGCAGAGCTGCATTTGGGCATGGAATTACCTCTGGGTCCTAATCAGCTTCTCCAGCTCTTTTCCTCCTTCAGCTTGGGGCTGTAAACCTTATGTTAGTTGCTTTTCTCGAAGTATTTCAGCATCCAATCTCTTCTTATCTGGACTCTTTAAGTACAGACTCAAGAGAAATTGCCAAAATATAAAAAAAAAAACCCAACAAGAGTTGAATTTATTTAAATGTCAGCAGAGGTTCTACTCCAGCTATAGGTAAAAATTTGAGAGGTTCTTTTATATACTGAAATGAATTTACTGTGTTATCCCATATTATTAATGATACTCTTATCAGTATTTATATTCAAGATAGGTGTTCATAGGAGTTCTTTGCTATAAGTCAGCAACCACATTCATTTTGCCTCTGTATGTATGGTGCACGGGGATGACTAATGACTGCATGAGCTGTGTGACATTTACAGCCTAAAAATCTAAGTGTGTGTGTGAAACTGGCCCACTAATGGGCTTATGTCCTGCCTCAAATTTACTGATGGTTTGCCAAAGATGTCTCTGAAACTTAGACTGTATTTTGCAGGGGGCTTGGTTTCCTGAACAGCGATTTTAAAGTACATAGAACACATAAAAAAGCTTCTTTCAATTTTAGGTTTGGATTTGGTGAGTGTAACTCTTGGTCTAAACTGAGCTGTTTTCATTGTGATGTCAGTCTCTAGACTTATTCCCATAGTGCTGATAGTACTCGAAGAGGGGAAAGTCTCTTTCTCCTGCTCTACCCTGAGCTATGGGAGGGGTGTGTGTGCTTTTGTCCTGCAGCACTGTGGAAGCTGGAAACAGCAGCTCCACTTCTGGTTAACAGTGATTTGTTCTTCATGGGGATTTATAACAAGTTGTAAGTCTGGTCAGGCAATAATGTTTTTTTATCCTTTTACCTACTGGAACTTGTGTCAGACAATGCAAGCATGATGGCAGGGTCATTGCCTAAAACTATTCAGGAGAGGATTGAGAAGCCAGATGTAAGTGACTGATGACTATTGAATGATCCACTTTGCATAATGAAGGCACAAAGTTCTAATCAGCACTGGACAAAGCCCTGCCATGTAATTGGTCAGTGTGCCTTTGAACAATGCAAAGATTGACTGAAATGACTGACTTTTATTTTTGATGATGAAATTAGTGAATTTGATATAGCTGCCACTTGAAGATAGGTATTCAAATTTGCACAGCTGACAAGATTATTATGCCAGAGAAGAATAGTAAGATGTGCTGTCATATAAAGGTTAATAAGTGAGGACTCACATTTTTAACAAATGTGAAAGTAGATCATGGATATGTGGTTTTGAATTTCTTCCGCAAAAATGTTTCTATTGAAATTTATCTATACATGTATTCCAGAGCAGAACTGGGAAACCAGCTCTTCAGTACTCCTGTAAGTCACCAAAGTAACTGGGAAATGAACTTCCATGCACTATTTTTTAACTGGGATGTGCTCAGTATGGTGTGGTGTCAAAGGAACTGTTGTAAATTAAAGTGGAACCTGCTTGATTGCTTACCCAGGTTCTTTGTTGCATCACTAGAAGATGGCCAATGAGAAAACATTCATTGATTCTGCTGACCAGAATTTGGGTTTTGGTGTGTTGTGTTTAGGTCCTGCTATTATAGTTTCATTGTTTCTGCCAGTTTCTACTCTACTGTCAATATTCTAAGATACCTTTCCCAAAGCTTGTACATTAACAATGTAACCTCATTGTATAAGAATTTATGTAACTTAGCTCATTACCTTTTACAGTTTCTCAAGAGAATATGTTGTGCTTGTATTTAGAGAAATATAGAATAAATCCTCACTAGTAGTGAATTCTTTCTTGAAGATAGTTGCATGTTTCATTGCATGTTTCTGCCTTTAAGCCTTTGATTACATTTCAGTGTGCAGCAGTAACCCAGTAAGTCCTTGTGTTTGTCATTTGCTGCAGTGACTGGCTGGCATTCCTGAACTTTAACAAAGTAGGTTTTCATGTATTCTTCAATTAGGTCAAAGCAAATAAATGTGTAATACTTTGGCATTACAAGGAAAAGCCATAAAAATAGAGATATAATGCAACCACATCCAGACGTGTTTTTTCTTTTGCTCACTTAGAAGTCTTTTTGCATAAGAATCAAAAATAAAACTATTTACAGTCACAAAAATGAAAATTGCTGTAAAAGAGCTAATGTAGAGCTGGTAGAGTGCATCCAACAGCACTGCAGGTGAGGCAGCCACTGCAGTCTGTCATGAGGTGCTAAATAATTGTCTTATGCTTATGTAAGTTAATTGATAAATTCCACATATTTTACTGTTGATGCTCTATTAAACTAATAAAATACATCTACAAGTATATCTTCAGCTGAAAGTCTGCTTCCATCCTGAGTGCACTGTTGGAATCAGAATGTATTTCCCTCTTTACTTTGGATAGATTTCTTATTATAAAATACTGTTAGAGAAGTAGAATTGCCACCCACTGCAACCAGTGTAAGTCATAGGAGAATATAAATGAGAATATAAAGTGAGAATATAAGTGGATTTAGAGCTGTAGATAGGAGCTTTAGTCTATTTGCTATACTCAGGCTGGGATACAGCTCTGTCTTGGCAGGGTATGTTACCTGGTCAGTCAGGAAGGTTGACTCATGATTGTTGATATAGTGAACCCTGATTTGTTACTAAGTTCTCAGAATTGAACTCATTTAAGGCCCTGATCCATTCCTATGGAGAGACAGAACAGACCCACAAGTGGCAGCTGCCTTGAGAGCATTCATGAGCATTATATTATTTTTATGAAATGTAGCATAAGTATTCATTCTTTAGAGGAAAAACCTTTTGCTGCATTACACATATGGTAACTTCACCCCACATTTCCTCCTTAGCTGCAGTTCTGACATGAATGTTGTTCTGCCTCTAGAAAGATGTTGCCTGCAATGATGGAGGGCCAAAGAAAGGACCTAGGCAGATGGCCCTGCTCCAGTGAGTAACCTGGGCTATAGCTCCACCAGTTAGGTTTGTCTCCTGATTGTTCTGGACTCTTGATTTAAGGCTGCAAATATAGCTCAAAATACTCTTAGAAGCTATTTGTCTCCCAGCTCAGTGTTCCCAGACACACTGCCTCCACTGCCAACTAGAGCAGTGTTTGCTATGAGGGATGATTGATCTCAGTGGTTGTCTTGAATTTATTTAACTTTTGGACATGGCAGTGGCTGTGTTTCACATCAGCTTTGTCACAATACCACTGTAATGTGGGAATAAAAAGTGCATAATGAGGCAAGTAGGAGTATGTAGTTTGTTTGCTCCCTGAAATTTTGGGGGTCCATTGGTTACCCTGGGGATGGCAGTGTGATACTTGGAATTTGATACCATACACAACAAGAGGGTCTTGGCTTTGAGCAAGGACTAGGCTACTTAAAATTCACATTCATCAAGATATTTGTTATTCCTTTAACTCATTAAATGAAAAGATTCCCCCTGGGTTGAAAAGTTTGTAGGATTTCTTCTAATTATTTTGGCAAGCTTCCTAAATTAACCTAAATGCACTGCAAATTTCTCTCCATCACTAATAGCTTTCTGCATGCTTCACATGGGAAGGATTGTTTGCATTCAATTATTGTTCCACATATTTCTTCTTTTTAGCAGAATTCTATAGGATTTTTACTTAATCACTGTAGTATTACTGCTGCTGAATATTTTAATCTGTTTGAATCACTGTTCTTTAAGATCATTGGAAATATGTGCATTTGGGAGCTAAATTTATTTTTCACACATGCAGCAATTACTGTTCAGAATAAGTTATTCTAAGGAACAGAAGGCAGAGAAATGCAGGATTCAAAGTAGTTTTCCACTAAACAATAAGGATCTTTGATATAAATTTTTTAAATTTCATCTCTGACATTTTAAGGTGAAATTTGGACTTATGAATATCTTAATCAGACACCATAAAAATTTTGACTCTGAATGGGAAGCAATAAAAGGAGGGATCAATTTTACTGGTCTGGATAACTTGTGCTAAAATATTTGCAAAATTTCTGTAACATTAATTCAGCCACTGATTTACCTTCATTAGGAATGCATGAAATACTTTTTCTCACAAGCATATTCAAGGTTTCAAGGTGCTCCTAGAGGCCTTTTAGCAGCTGTGTAGTGTTGGGTTATTTTGCAGTGCCACAATCCAGTTGTGTTGTTGCCCAAGTCTCTCATGAGGGTTATGTGGGTTGTTCAGGAATATGAAATATACCCCATGGTGCTGCTTAACTTTCACTTACAATTGTGATTCCCCTCCTTTATATTTTCCTTTAGTGCAGAATGCAATGGAAGAGGATGTAGATCTGATATTCCTGGTTTGGGAAGCAGGAAGCATCTCAGTGCTCCTCTTACAGATGTTTTGCTGTACTTCACTCTGCATTGTTTACCTGAATCCTCAAATAACAGACTGAAGTTATTCATTCTCTTTGGAGCTTTGGAATTTAACTCCTTCATAGCTTCAGGTTCTGGCTGGACAAAATGGAGGCTTTCTTGTATTTAAAAGGATTTTATTTATAATTTTACAGTATGTAACATTGATGTTTCAGCCACTGGGAGCCATGGTGCTTTTCATTCAGTTCAGAATTTCACATAGGGTGACTGCAACCTTTTCTTTTGCTGCTTCTGATAAATATTATATGTCTGACATTTAGCTTTGCATCTCGCAGCCACCAACAGCAGAGCCTGAGCTCCTGTTATATGAAAAAACAACTGTGCTAAATCCAAGTGTGAGAAATACCTGTTCACCATAAAGTATCTAAAAATGACCAAAGTGTCCTTGACAAGGAGCAATTTCAGTAGCTCAAATGATAATGCAAGAGCTGCAGTTGGTTGACAGTCCAACATCTTGTCTACTGAATAACACAGCCTAGTCTTATAACTTCCTGCTCATCATGCATATCAGGAGGCAGCAGTTTTACATTTGGACATTTTGGAATGATCTGACTAATATTTTCTCTTTTCAGCTACCTCATGTCACAGGCATTAAGAAAGTCTTAATCTGTGCAGAATGTAGTCAAACTAGGAAGTTAATGTAAAAAAGCGTGAAAGAGGATGTGAAATAATTACTTAGTACAGGGTTTAATTGGGTCTTAAACTACCCCAGGTCTCTAGAGGAGACAGAGCCCCTGAAGAGGAGCAGAACAAAGAGCTAAGAAATTCAGAGTGGTTGACTATGAGCTGAATAAAGGGAGGAGAAGAGCAGAAAAGATGCCAGACTTAGAGAAACTGGGATGCTATTCCAGGTTGGGTAGGTGGAGTGAAAGAAGCCCAGTGACAAGGAGCTGAGAAGCATTCATTTAACATTTCTGCAGTGAGCACACCTTCTCTGCTCCCTGCTTCATCGATAGACACACATATATTAAAAAACTCTGTGTGGGAGCACCACATGGTGCTTTCCTGTATCTTTTAAAAATTCCATATGAAACATTTCATGATTTACCACCTGTCAGCTCCTCTAGATGTTTTTTGCCATTACTTTTTCAGTTGTTGAAAACAAATGCTCTGTGTCATTTGTTGCTGTCTCTCTCTGCCCACCCCTGGCCTCCCCCAGCAGCCGCAGTGAACGGGCACGGCCTGGGGTAGCACTTCCTGACAGAAATCCCCCCCTGCCCACAGAACACGTTTGTCTGCAGTGCTCAGAAGTGGGATAGGGACGAGAGTGACAGAACTTGGCTTTTTGGTGCTTGGGAGAACAATCTGTGAAGAAGAACGTGGGCAGGAGAAAAGGGGAGGTAGGAACTGTCTGCTGATTCTCAGGCTTGAGAGACTTGAGGGCTGGTTCAGTCTGCCCAGAGAAAACTTTCCATGACACCTAGATGGAAAAGATCTCTCCTGAGCAGAATTCACAACTTCTGCCTGCACTGCTCCCTGTTCCCTGATTGTACAGTTAATGGATTCTGGAGCTGACAAACGCGTATGCTGAGACATGACAGCAGGGGATGGGCTTCTCTAGAGGTGGTGAGAGAGAGGCTGAGTGGGGGAAATGGGGATTCCAAGGTGATGGAGAATAACACTGGAATCTGGATAGACTCAGATGGGTTCTTACACATAGCTGATGACTGCTGGTTGCAAATTATTTTCTTTGTTTCTACAGCAGTTCTACCTTTTACAAAAAAAAAGACACTGTGTAAATCTGTCAGACTGGAGGGAACCATAATAAATCTGACACATGCGTGGCATATTTACAGCTTTGTGTGTGCCGTTGTTGATGAATCTGGACAAACAGCATGCTAATTGCTGCTCTCCAGAGGAGTTAGGAGGAGAAAAATCTTTAAAGAGGTGTTTCTTGGTATAATAAAAAAATTGCCATTGTCTTTCTCAGCCTTCTCTTATGTGTCCATGGAGGATGGAGCGAGTTATCTGATTTAAAAAAGTATTTTTTGGTAGGTTTCTTTAATATCATTATGTGAGAACTCTTTTCAAGAGTATTTTGAAGGCAGGTATCAGCCCTGACAACGACAAATAACTCTGGAATTAAAATGCAAAATGGGTTATGTTTATTTGGAACTTTCTGTCATTCATAGAGGTTCTTTAATTTGTTTATCTCTCCCTAAAATTGCCTATTGAATTTAATTAAGTGCATCATAGATTTATGAGTCAGGGCAATATGAAGTTTTTTTTTTTTAAGAAAGCTTATTTGTTTCTCAGATGAGCTTTTTCAAAGATGTTGTAATTATATGCCTGGGTTACTGCTGGCACAGCAGAAAGTTCACTCAAACACAGCAATTGCAGATACGAAAGAGACATGTCAAGAGCTGAATGAAATCTGTCAGCTCCCCTGGCCACCCATCTACACCCATCCTTGTTGGTTGTTCAAGAAGTCAGCATTGATGATGCATCTTTCAATTACTCATTAGGGTTATAACACTTTTAGTTGCACACATGATATATCTTGAGTCATCACATGTCTCCTGTAATCCTGGCATGTTTACTTTGCATGTTTGTGTAGAATCTTCTACACTTCTCTTCAGCTTTTCTTTCAAAGAATATATGTCTACTTGTCTGAATTTGTACCCATACGAAAGATTAACCTGAGTACTTTGAAATTTTCCCCACTGACAGCAACAAAAATGATTGAGTCATTACATTTAACGCAATATTAAATACTGATGATAAAAATTAATCTATAAAACTTTAGATTATTTCTGTAAAGCAAAAGATGATCAGGAAGGTGAGTAGGTCTATTCCATGTCTAGCTCACCTGGGGGAAGAGCTGTCATTCCGATGAGTAAGGGGCTGGTTATTCATGTCCTATATGAATTTTTCTCCAATATATTAAATGTACCTAGAACTGAGTGAACAGAGTTTGACTCAGCTGCAGCAAATTCATTGGAAAGCCCCTGACTGAATCAAATTAAGGGAGAGGAAGAACAGCTGTGCTTTTGGGCCTTCTCTGTTTCTCCAATGACTGTAACACACTGAAATAATTACTAATTGATGGGCTCTGAACTTTAGAGTAATGTGGCTACAAATTATATATAAAAGGATGGTTTACTGTACCCATGATAAAGTTATTCCTTTGAGTTTTTACTTCAAAAATGTTTAATAGGTTGTTTTTAATACATTTACACAAAGATTTAACCCACATAAATAATAAAAAATGCTTTTTTAATTGTGAAAAATATGAAACTCGTGGTGCAATATCACCAAAATGATGAGACTGTAGTCCAAATTGAGCCCATGGCAGCATTCCCATTGAATTCAAATGGGCTGAAGTTTCAACTGCAGTAAGTAATTTACCAGCTATATATAGTTTTTCAAATTCATGCCACTGCATGTTGAGGGTTAGGGATCAGTCCAAAGAAGTGCTGGGTTAGTCTGGGCTTCAAATTGGCCTCTATCTGTTCTAAAGCTGTGTGAGCATTTAATGAAATCTGTAAAATTTGAGGCTGATTTATTTCATCTCAGTAAAATAGGGTAGAAGTAAAACAAGGAATTTATAAATTTTGAGAGTGCCAGGTTATTTGAGATTTTGGTTGGAAACCATGAGATATATAATGACTTTGATCAAAATGGGAGGATCTTGATGGCTTCAGCTGAATTTCTTGTTCCAATCTAAGACTGATTAAAGCTAGAAAGGATAGCTGTTAGCTGATACTGAATGAAATTTTGCCTGGATTCTTTCAAGCTGAGACATCTCCATCCAGTAAATCCCGTGCTATTGCTACTGTGGGTCTCTGTCAATAACTGTACCTAAATTGTTGTTTTGCTTTCTTTATAACAAAGAGTGTTGAGAAGGTCAGAAATGGCATTGTCTTGGAAATGCATGAAATCTTGATGCTATGATACAGGCATATGTGAAAGAAAGAAATGGGTGAGTAAATAAGAAACCAGTGTCTTCTGTTCCTTCTAAGAAAAGCAGGATGTACATATTAATCTTTAATTCAGTTGAAGGATTGCTAATGAAGTAAATGTAAGGTCACATTATCACTGTATGAGGTCACATTATTACTGTAAACTTTATTGTAGAACTGAATGGTTTAAATTTTCTCCGAGTCTTTGTGACTAAAAGTTTCTTCTGAATTTCCTTGGAGAGACACTTGAGAAACAGAATATGTGTAGCTGGGAAGTTGTCTGTCACCACATTTGTTGACTCAGGAAGACTGGCCAACAATACTGCTTGTGTTTTTTCAAACCTTAAGCAAGGTAGCAATGTTACCTACTTTAAACATGCTTTTCAGATGGTAGAAAAGCCAAGATTTGAAACTGGTCTTCAATTTCTTTTCAAAATCTGTCCATAGCTATGCATACATGAGCACTTCTACCTTAAATGTTTTTGTGCAATTTTATCTTTAAGACTGTGCATTCTGTTGGAAACAATAATTTTCAAGCTTTAATTCTTTTATGACAATTTTTTGACAAATGAGTGTCTGAGCTCAAGGGGAGCTTCCATAAGTTCTCCTATGCATGTCCCAAAGTGTGGGATTTCTGGAAGCCCCAGAACAAGGTGGAGAGCCCTCCAGGACCTTGGTTCAAGTCTTGAGTGTGGGAATTTTTATGCTCAGGCTTCTGCAGCAGAACAGATCCCATCCATCCAGGGTAGCCAGGGCTGGGGCTGCTGTGCAGGCCATGAACAAAGGGCTGCAGTGATCCTTGCTCTCAGGGACTGAGATCCCCTGGATAACAGGGCTGCCCTCAGTGTGTTTGAGCCTTGGAAGTTCAGCAGTTTAGCTGTAATTCCAGTAACAGCTGTCAGAGTCCCCAGAAGCATATTGTGTTTCAGAATCAACATATGCTGACATTTCAAAAATTAGTTTCTCCTCAACCCTAAGATTTCCACTTTATAGGGATCCTGAAATGTCAGAATTTCCTCTGTTGTTTTCTCTGAGTGCTGTAGAGTTTGGATCACTCTGCTGCAGTTTTCTGTACCTTCTCTAGTCTTTGGTGCTTTCCAAGATGGGGAAATTGGATTTCATGCAGCAGCCGTCTCACTTTGGATCTATAAAATGGCATAATCATGTTTTCTCTCTCATTTTCTCTTCCTTTCTAAAAATTCCTAATGTTTTATTTGCCTTTTTAAGTGCTCCTGAGTATCAAGATGATGTTTTCATGGTACTATCTGTTACAGCTCTGAGATAGCTTTCCTGAAAGATAATAGCTCCCTTTAGGCTCAGTCACTGAATATCTACAGTTAAAGTTCCTTTTCCACGTGTGTTACTTTACATTTATTTATACTCAATTTTTTCTGTACGTTTATTGCCCAATCTTTCTGAATCATGAAATTCCTATGCAAGTCTTTGCAGTTTGCTTGCCTTTTTACTGCCCTGAATAATTTGTCACCGGTAGCAAATGTTGCTACCCTGCCACCCCTTTTCCAGATCATTTGCAAAAATACTAAATAGCATAAGCCTCAGGCCAGATGCTTCATTTGAAGTCCTACTATTTATTCCTATTTTACTTTCCTATCATTTTAATCTGTTATTAATCCACAGGAAGACATTCCCATGGCATTTTATGAACTTTTGGTTAAGAAATCTTCCTTTAAGCCTTTAGAAAATTCAAGCACAGCCTATAAACTGCCTTATCCTTGCCCTACAGATAATTCTAACAAGTTGCAGTGCTGTGACTTGCAGTATGAGAACTGTGTTCACTGGTTTTTATGACGACAGTTTGTTCCTGTACCTATGCTTTCCTTTCCTCTCTATTTTTGATTTAGTTGTGTGCAGATACAGTTGCCTTTGAAAGCAAAAATCCTGAATTAGGTCACAGATACCTTTTATTCAAAGTCAAAAGATAGGATTTTTCTTTTGGTACCTAAAAAATTTTTCCAAAAAACAAATGTTTATGTTTTGCAAAGACTTTGTCTCAGTATCACCTACACTGACACCTACCCAGGATATGCAAGTGCTGTTGAAGTTTTCCATTATTGTAATGTTTTTGTCCTTAAAGATACTTGTAACAATCATTGTCACCTTTCTGGTAAATCAGTAACATGTACTTCATATAAAAGCCAATTTTGTTAGCAATGACTGGAGCTGCAATCTATAGTGATTCTGTTCCCCCTTGACATATTCCATTTATTTAACAAGTTTTATCCTGGACTTTCTTTAGTAAACAGCCTGTATATCTATTTGTTTTTATTGCTTATTTTTAGGACTTTGTTACAACTTTTATTTGATGCTTCTACTTGAATTTTGTTGATATTTGTCCAATGCTTTGTTGGAGGATACAGAGCTGTAGTCCTTTTTACAGAGGTTCGATTCCTCTTCTTATCGGCCCTGTGGTGAAGTTCATAGTGAGTTGCAAGCTCATTGATGCGCATTAAGTGTGTGCCGGGGTCTTAGGCAGAAGCCTGTTGGTTAGGGCATATAGCTGTTAACTATAGAGTTGTGGGATCGAAGCCCATCTGTCTAGTGGGTCGTAAGGTCCTAGCTTAATTAAAGCACCTGAGTTGCATTTAGGGGATGCAGGGTAATAGCCTGCGGACTTTAGCAGAAACTAAGAGAGTTTAACTCTTGTTTAAGGCTTTGAAGGCCTTCGGTTTAGGTAATCCTAAGTTTCTTAAATGAGGCTGGGGATTATGGGAGAGAGGGGGAGGAGTATGATGGACATGGTGGTTAAGATGGCAGTTGAAACATTGGTTGGCTTGTTCGTGCGTCATTGTTTCATGTGGTTTGTAGTGTGTGGGGGGAGTGTAATTGTTGTGCAGTATGCAAGGCGTAGGTAGAAGAATAAGCTCAGTAGGGAGAGGAGGGAGATGAGTGTGGCTGCTAGGGCTATGTCTTGCTTAGTTAGTTCTTGGATAATAAGTCATTTAGGCAGAAATCCTGTTAGAGGAGGGAGTCCTGCAAGGGAGAGGAGGGTTAGGAGTAACATTGTGTTTAAAGGGGGGGTTTTGGTTCATGAGGTTATTAGAGTGGATAGTTTTAGCACTTTGATTGTGTTTAAGGTGAGGAAAACAGCTGTGGTTATTACAGCATACAGGTAGAAGTTGAGAAGGGTGAGTTTAGGGTTGTAGGCGATGATGATTGTTATTCAGCCTAGGTGGGAGATGGAGGAGAAGGCTAGGATTTTTCGGATTTGTGTTTGATTAAGGCCTATTCATCCCCCTAGGGCTGCAGAGAGGATAGCTAGGGTAGTTAGGAGGGTGGGATTTAGTGAGGGTGAGGTTATGTAAAGTAGTGCAATTGGGGGGAGTTTTATGATGGTAGACAGGAGGAGGCCGGTAGTGAGGGGGGAGCCTTGAAGTACTTCTGGGAATCAGAAGTGGAATGGCACTAGTCCTAGTTTTATTGCGATTGCCGAGGTAAGGATTTTTGATATTTGTCCAATGCTTTGTTGGAGGATACAGAGCTGTTCTAACTTTCCTCCAGGGAGAATTGTTATCTCACACTATATGTTCTACTCCTGCCAGCTTCCTTTGATATTTTTTTGACTCAGAAACATTCCTGTAGATCCATTTTTAGTGCCAGCACTGAAATAAATTTCCTTAAGAATTAATGCCATATTCATCTATGGACACCCTGAACAACCATCTGTCAGGAGGGATAAGAGGCATTTGAACTTCTTGGAGGCAAGGAGAAGGACTTTATGATGTCTAAGCATCCCTTCTAACCCTATCATTTCTTTTAATTTGATAAGTGGGTAAACAGATGCAACATCTCTGGCCTTCACAAAGTATCAGATCCATATCTATTTTTTTCCTGCAGATGGGGATTGGAGCTCTTCAGAGATAAAGGTAATGGCTATTCTACTGAAGTGCTGCAGAGACAGGGATTCTGTTGTATGCTAACTTTTTATTACTTTTAGGATTGAAGTAAAGAATGGTCTTTTCTTCCACTCAAAATCCTTAAAATATTGCCAGGCATAACTCCATCAAAGTAGATAGTATTTGCTTCTAAGAAATAATTTTTTTATTGATGATGACAGTATATTCCCAGTCCTTTAAAATATCCTGTCTTTTAGTGAAATGAGTTACTATAATGTCTTGCAACTTGTCAGAATTCTTTAAACCACATTAGTATTGTCAGCTTTCTTGCAAAACACAAAAGCAAAAACTCCGACACTAAAAAAGCTGCAATCAAGAGCTGAAAAATAGATTTTTTCCTCTTACCTTTTTTTTTTTTTTTGGTAAAAATGTGCATCACTAAACAGAACACCTCTGCTTGTTGTGCTTGTTAGGTAACTATGCAGCCTGGGTTAAGTGGAGTACTTCTGAATCCTGATGTAATACCCTTCTGCCTAAGCCCATTGTCTGTGAAAACCCTTTGGCTTTCACTCTGTATTTGTTTAAAATAGCACAAGGGGCAGTCATGCTATACTTTATTCCACTTCTGTTCAAGGCAGTGCTTGCTAAGAATAGGCAGATATCATATTGTATAAAAAGTAGCATAATGGCACGTGAGTGAATTTGCAATGAGGGAGGCAGTGTGTGACTGCACTGCCAATGAGATGCTGCCTCACACTTTGTTTGCAGTCCTGCTCTCATGGAATCAAACTGTGGGTGACTCATCAAATCCCCTCAAACATTGTCACAGTGTATCTTCATTGCACAAAACAGTATTTAAGGCTTCCTAATCACATTGCAAATAATGCTGATAATTCTACTGAGGATGGCTGAGTGAGCCATAGACTTCAGAAAGTCTTTTAAAAATATGCATTATGTAAAGACATAGACACTAAATATATCTCTCTATATATATTTCTATCTGTATCTATGAGTTGCACAAAACCCTCACCAGAAACTGTAGAGGGATGTGGAAGAAAGCACTGACAATGTTATTGAATGCTTAAATAGGAAAATCTACAAAGTTAATTTGACTTTAAATATATCTTATTAGAGCTCATTTAACATTTTCCTTGATAATGTCAAACTAGTTTCACTGTTATGATCTACTTTATATTGCTGGTAAAACTTGTAGGTGCAAGTCACAAAGATATAAAGATAAGGTTATATACTATGGAATTTGAAATACAGAGAAGATTTATGAGATGCAGATGTTAAAAATGGGGGAGTGGAAGGAAGAGGGAAATAATAACAGGCGCCTAATACTGACTGGGTGAAAGAAAAATGATATAAAATTTAGTCTTTCAAAAATTAATGTGCAAGAGAAAAATAAACAGGTACAGATTTAAAAAATGGACTCTAAATCTTTATTATTGTTCAGGAGGGAGATCTTAGTCATCCTGGACATCTCTAAAGAATTAATCTGTTTCTTAGCAATAAAATAGAATCCAAAGCATTATTAGTGAAGGAAATGAGCACAGAGCTAAGGACATTGTTTCACCATTCCTTATTCCCTGTTTGTCCACATGCTGAATGTGCAGTTCTGGCTCTGCCCCTTCAGGGAGGAAATGCCCAGCATTGGAAATGTATGTAAAAGGGTAACATGGATGGTCAAGTATGGTCAAGAGCACTAAAATGTTTCTCAGGGAAGGGATACTAAATGGGCTGGAATTCATCCATCTAGAAAGGGAGATGATTGAGGGAATATATGATGGGAATCTAAAAAATCACAAATAATGTGAAGCTGGCAGGTACATAACAAATATGTACTGTTTCCCATTACAAAAAAATTTGGAAGTTTTTTAAGGTGTTAAGCAGATTTAAAGAAATTCAAAGATGGATTTTTTGTATTTACCCAGATGCATAATTCATTGTAGCTGGAAGATTTTAAAACTGTAAATAGATATAAAAAAGGAATTAGTTTGCTAGAAAACAGACACAGCAATGATAATTAAATGTGATTGCTTGGAAACAGATGCTATTTGCCTCAGGAAAGCCTAATTTGTTGATACCTGGGAGCTATGAGTATGGACAGCAATGGAAGTAGCACTCCCTTTTGTTTTATGCTCCTTCCCTCCTGGTGGCAGCTGGAGACAGTTAAGAACAAACTAATATTTGCTCAGGCCTCACCTGGAGACACTAGCATGCAATAACTAAAGATGGTTATAAGATTTTTATGTACCATTGAATAATTCAGAATCTCCAGTGTCTGTGGACCAAGCCCAGAGATTATATGAGCTAGATGGAAAATTTTGTGCCTGGTTATTCTGGGCCTCTTGTCATTGAAATCCAGGAAGAAAAAAGAAACCCTGTAGCACTATATTTGAAGTGATAGAGAATCAGGCATTAGTTTATTCTGGCCAGGATGTGTCATGGAAAACATTCCATACACACATGAGTTTTACTGGATTTTTCTCAAACTTTATACAATCTAAACCCCATAGAAATCCATTAGTTCCATGTTTATTGGTCCCAAGTTGCATAGTTCTTAGTATTTCGTTTCCTATTGGAGCTGGATTTCTTGGCCTCTGTTGTTAATTAGGTCCTCACTCCTTGATTTCCTTATCAGTCTTTTCTGGACCAGGCGTCTCCAGCCATGCCAGGGGCAGTGTCTGGGGTAGATGTTCATTGGCTGTTGATGTTCTGTTGATAGTTGTTATTTTTTGGTTGTCTTTTGGGTTACTCCCAGTCTGTTGTGTGGTTAAATGCATCTCTGTTGAGTGGTGCAACATCCCCCTAAAAAAGCCTTAAAATTCCTTCCCCAAGGCAAAGATGAACCAAACCTGACTAGAGAAATAATAAAAAAATAGAAGTTATATTATTTCCAACACTCTGACCATCCTGGTCTCATGTGTTCATTTCCAGTACATGCACGTGGAATGATCACACCACCTCTGGCTTTCTTGCAATTTCTCTCACTGGTGTACCTCATTCCTCTGGTGTTTTGCTTGGCTTGAAAGATACTTGGAGGAAAAAGGTGAACAAAACTAAAAGAAGAAAATACTATTCTGGTAATATTATCTAATTTTTGGTTGAAACCTGCAGACACCACTGCAGTAACATGACATTGGTTGACGTAAAGCTCTGCTGAGGAAGCACAGTTTCCAGTGGATTTGCACCAGTGGAGCTCAGCTCCATCTCCCCAGCCTCCCTCACAATGTTGTGTGCTCTGCCACCCACCTTGCCAGCCACATACACAGCAATGCACTGAAGTTTTCTCTTCTTTTCGCTTTGATTTTTGATGAAATATGCCAAAATTTCTATGTCTGAAACCTTTAGTCTTCTGTCAAATTGGCTGAAATTGTTCAACAGGTTCAAAATGCGCTTGAGGGAAAATAGCAAACTGACAGATGGCCAGGCAATGCAGCCACATATGCCTCATTTCTTGAAGAAACAGGTTAAAAATGCTTCTTTTATAATAGACTTGGAGAAGGATGGCAAAGAACAACAGAAAAAAAATTAGTTAGAAAGTCAAGAACTGGATATTTGATATCCAGCTCTGCTTCTGTATGGTCCTTCACCTTCAGCAGGAAGTGCCTTGTGTTTTACACATCCTTTGGAGCTGCACATTTGCACTGAATTGGCTGATTCCATTCCCAAGCTCTGACGTGTTGAATCTTTGTCTTGTTCTGCCAAGGTTCCCAGCCATGCTGGGATTCATCTCTAGTGGCTGCAAGTAGGGAACGAGTAAAATTAGAAGTTACTCATGGTACATAGCTGTAAATAATTTATGGTATCTAGTGTTATAGAATGTATCTGTTATCTTCCATTATAAACAGTGGGTTAAAAGTCTCCTTTTAGACAGCTAAAAAGTGAGTGGGTTGCGTATTGTTTAAATCCTGGGTTGCATACTGCTTAAATTCCCTTTTTCTAAGAAGTTTTTCTTAAATTGGTGTAGTTGAAAGTGAAAGATTAATAGTTTTGGTTGCAGCTGTGTTATAATGGCTGGTGCTTCGCAAGTTTCTAGATGCCAACTCCTTCTGGATTTGACTTTTAAAAACCTGCTTAGTTGGAATCCTAGACCATAGTAAAAATAATTTCCTAACTATTCTCAAGACGTGACTTTGCTGTGCTAAATATTTGAAATTAGTTGGGAGTTTTCTGTAACTGAGAATGTGCAGGATCACTTATGGATGTTTTAGAGATCTGGATGAAGAGATTAAATAATTTCATAGAGCTATTTTTCACTTTGAAATTGGCTCTGTGCTCATTCTCTGAAGTCAGCGCGTGAACATGGTGCATCATGTATTTTTCACTCTCCACTTCCTCAAGTACCTGGTCATATCAAGATGGACAATGTATTTTCTCTTCCTCTGCTTTTCCCTGTTGCACAGTGACTACAGATTTTGTTCTATTTTAATTGAAAGAAAGCAACAGTCTGAATGTTTCTGTTTGTTTTGCTGCATTGATTTTATTTATGGGAGTGAATTTTTGTGAAAAGCTGTCTGCTTATATTAAAGGATTTTCACTGTCCTGTAGGCAAAGAATACATACTAAAAACGGAAATCAAGAACAATTCTTCTGTTAACAAGAAAAATTTTATCTTACGCCTATTTAGAGATGTGGAATTAACATCCCTAGATTTTTAGTAGCAGCAGGTTAATCAAAACAATCACCCCTCCCTTTTTAATTTTGGGAAACTGTTTCATCCCATGAGATACTATGTTATGAAATGTGTTAACTACAGCACTGGAGGATGACAACACCCTGCACGCAGCAGAAATAAGCAAGAGCTGCTTCCTTGCTCTGTCATCCACAGTATTAGTAAATAGATTAATCAAAAGGAAGACTTTGTCTGATGTTTGAATTATTCTAGACAGTAGAAGTATATAATATGGAGTTCTAGTCCTTGTTTCCTTTAGCATACAAGTGTTCCATAACTGAGCAAGGTAGTCGTTAATTACTAGTAAAGGACTAATTGCAAGAGAAGGGAATGCATGGTAGGGTATATAAATGCCCAGTGTTTGCATTTACAGAGAAAAGATATTACTGTAAAAATAAGAAAATGGGTTTTTCTGTGTTCTCTGAAGTAGACAAAATATTGTTCTTTAGCAAAGTCTGCTAATGGAGACTAGCAGGTGCTACCTTAAAAGATCTAAGGCAGGTCTAATTAAACATCTGTGCATTTAAATTCAGTCATTGTTTTTGACATTTAGTACAATCAATTTAAAAGTTGCAGGTTTTAAATTTACTGTGTTAAGTTTTGTAAAGTTGCTTTAGTATAAGATTTTGGAAGAAATGTAATAAAGAGGGATCTCTAGAGCCCTGGAAGATGTAATGACTCTTCTTGGTGATGCTTCCTCATAACTCACTGGGTCTCAGTTAGTGCTGCTCCACTGTCAGAATGGAGCCTGCCAGCACAACAACTTCAGTGTAGTGATTTCATCAAACTGGTGTATTAGAGGCAGATCCTTCCTCCTCTGTTCTTCTTCCAAATGAGTCTGTCTGCCTGTTTATTACATTGCAGTCCTCCTGCCCGCCTCCAAGGGCTCTCTGACTGGAGTTTTCACCCACAATGATGTAATGGGTGGCTGCTTACATATTATATTTTATATATTGTATTTAGATTTACCTATAGGCGGAGTTCAATATTTTATATATCGGATAGGTTTTTAGATTTGTTGCCTTTATTATCTGAGTTTTCAAGGATTCTGCTAAAAATAAACTCACAAACTCTTGACAATCCTGATGGAATAAAAAAGTCTTTGCCTCTGCCAGACTCATCCTCAGTGACATCCTTCATCCTCGGGATGGAGATGCCAAGACTGAAGATGCCTGGATGTGTCTGCTGTGTTTCGTGGATGCCCCTTTGCACTGTACTCACCAGGTGGTTGGAGCAAGACAGATTGCCATCAGGCTTGTCTTTTATTTTCTTGTAGTTTTAGGTACTGTGTTCTGAAATATAATACAGAAAAGCTAATCCTGATTGCCATCCCATTGGCTTCTCCCTAGATTTCTGTGCAGAGGTGCTGTGAATTTAGGTTCTGATGTGAATCTATTTAGGCTGCTGGTGCTGCCAACCCCATGCAGAGAATAATGAATGATGTCCAGAAAAGGTTCATTCTTCTTTCAGGGCATTATTAATGAGAAATGATCTTTCACCCATGAATCTATTTCTCTTCACAACACTGAATATGCAAAGTTTCGTGTCCAAGTAGATTTTCATTTAGGGTCTTGGTGAATTGTTCAAATTCTCTATGGGGTTAATTTCAAGATGTTGGATAAAACATTTTTTAATGAATTAGGCAAGGGAACTTATTACATTGCAAAAACCTTGTAATAAAACATAAGTTTCTATTTTCAGAGTGTTTTCAGAGGGGATTTGCAAGATATTTGCATATAGGGTGTGGCTTTGCCTGTGTTTTGCAAGATAATTCATGCAGTTTGAGATTATTTCTTTTGTGTCTTGTTTGGATCCATCAAACAGTATTGCTATTTACAAAGATACTGTAAAGCAAATCAGATGCTTATCACAGTAATAGAAATACATTAAAGTGTATAACATAATAAAGATAATATAAGGATATATTATGCAAGGATATAATATATATATACACAATAGAAGGATACAATATATACACAATATAAGGATAGCAAATCCATTGTATACCAGATCATACATGTTGGTACTCTACTGTGAGACATTGAGAGAATAATAGCAGTTAAAGGGAATCAAAAAGGTTTTCTATATGTTTTTTCTTCCTCTTGATGTTTAATGAAAGCAACATTAATATCAAGATTTATGCTGGTGCTACTTAACTTTTAACTAAATGTGTTCATATTTCTGTATTAATTACATAGTTCATTTCAAGGGGCAGCTATTATGTATGCTGGTAACTTCAGCATCCACTTCACTTAGAGCTGAACATCAAAAAATCTAATATTGTAGGATTATAGCCTCTATCTTACAGCTCTTTTTGATATTGTCAGCTTCTGAAAACAAGGGCCGGTCAGCTAAATTGACTCTTTATTCCTCATCTCTGGGGGAACTCCACAGAGAAGAGAATTAGCACTGTTGGCATTTAGACTGTGAAGCCTTTAATAAAATATTTTGAATCCCTAGAAATTTCAGTCTGGAAAATATGCTTCTGACAGAGGGTTATTGTCTAGAGGTGGAATTAATGTTGTGTTGGCAGGAGATAAGAATGCTCCCTTCAGGTGAGGAGTAGCTGTGTGTAATTGGGATAGTGCAGCAGGTCAGCAGATGCTGTAACAGATACTGATTTACTAATACTCAGAAGATTAAAATACAAATTCTGTTAAATTTGTGAGTTTAGGAGTTTAAGGGTGCCACAGCTTGCATGATGGATTGCAGTCCTGCACAAGCAGTGCACTTCATCTGTATGTGCTGATTTCAGCATGTACCCTACCCTGGGTGAGCCTCTGCTGTTGACAAAAGTCTTAACAAATGTGGATCAGTGGTTCAACAACCCAGATGTGACTGAAGATGCTCGCAAAATAAAATAGTGAGGAATGGAGGTTCATAGTGACAAAATCCATTATTTTGAAAATGTCTTTTAGAATTATTATAAACAGAGTGAAAACAGACAAGTATTTTTAGATTAGCAATCAATGCACGCTGAGATAATTCCCATTGCAGTGTTTAGTCTCTGGAATTTTAGTAGCTAGCTGATAAAGTATGTCTGAGTAATAAGAAACTTGAACTATGTTTGACTTGTTTGTGTTGGGGTTTATTTTGGAATGTCATTACTGATGCTGACAAGAAGAAGAGTGTTTGCAGAAGGTTTTGTTAATGTTAAGACAATATTACTGCTCTTGTACAAAGCCTAAATTTATGGCTACCCTATAGCTCAGGGCTGGACCTAAAAGTTATTCTACCAGATACATCTGGGAGGCAGAAACTGGTGGGTTATGAATGGGAAAAAAGAAGTCTAAACAACTTGAGGTAAAAATTTGTGGTTTTGACAGGAAGGTGATTGTGGCTGAGCTTGTTAAAATTTTGGAGGCTATTGCATGAACAAGAATGCCTATCTTTTTGGTGCAGGTGAAATAAGGATCAAACATAAAGAGGTATATAATTCTGCTTTTGATTAATGCTAGCACATCATGGAAGCATCTATCTGTGAGCCACATAAGGTCACCAACATGTCTCTTTCTATTCATGTGTGCCTGCCTTGTCCCATTTATTAGGCAGTGCTATATGCCTCCATTGCTCAGCTTTTCTGACCATCAGGGAGAATACATGAAGTGGAGAGTGTTTGAAACACTTTCATCATTTTTGCTTCCTTTTGCTTCAGGCTGTAAGCATGGGTATTGCAGGTACCAAAAAAAATATAACATATTCATAGACAGCTCTCTGTATCGCAGGCTTGAGGGGAAACAAGCTGCTAGAGGCAGAAAACAAGTCCTACTTGAGAATATTTTTGAAATAAGAAAGAACAGTACTTGTCTTTCATGCCTATTATGGAATAGCTGAACAGTTTTGCCAGAAAGATCTCCAGAACCATGTGCTAACGTTCTTTATTTACAGAACTCGATAGCACTAGGTTTTTCTACATTTTTTCCCAGATAGGCACAATGTGGAAATGTAAACTTATTCTTAGTAGTAGGAAGAGATTTGCAGAGTTTTATTTAAGCTTAGAATTCAGTCTCTCTGGGAATGTGGAGAAAACTCTGTGCTTTGCTAATAAAATGTCACAAAAGGGTTAAAATCCAAATTTCGAGGACATGAGGACACACTGAAAATACTGTGAGACTACTGTAATGCACAAATATAAAAGAGGATCTGATCATCTTCCCAAAAAATTCATTATTATAATACATTTTTCAGTCTTGCTTTACTGGATAAATGCAAACCACTAATTTATGCATGAGAAAGATAGAGATTTTGCGCTGTTTAGTGCACGAGATCATTCATTTGAAATGACTACTCATACAGATATGCACATTGCACATCATTAGGTTACTTATTTTTTTAACAAGAACATCAAGTGACTTCTCTTTCTGAATGATGTTTGTACAGCTGAAGCTTCTTTCAGTGTCTTCAAAAGCCTCAGGCTCTTTTCCCAGGGCATGGTGGTTCTAACCTACAAATGTGATGTATGAAATCTGGGCTCCTGAAAGTATCCTCAGCTCCCTCCAGAGTCTAAACAACTGCAGAGCAAAACATGCCCAATATGTAAAATCTTCTGCTCTTTTGCAATCATTTGTCCTTTGGGAAAGCAGCATTTGATGAGGACATAATTTCAAATTTAACTTTGGTTTTTGTGTTCTGTTAATTGCCTGTAGAGTAATTTTATTTCCTCCTTCAGTCCAGGTCTGTCTGTTTACCTTCTTTGTATTTAGCAGAGGCTAAAAAGGCCACCAGTATAGCAGCAACAAAGACAACTTTCTTTGGTTTTGGTCTCTACAAAATTCTGCTAACTTGTGGTTGATTACTCATAAATGGTGACTCTCAGGGAGTTCTAATGTCAGTGACATTCCCAGTCTTAGGGGCTTTCCCTTGGTTATGAGTTTGCCAATTTTGCCACACAGCCACTGCAACTGGTTAAATATGTTAATGTATTTTTTGTAAGTGTATGTGACTATCACTCCCAGTGTAGCTCTCTGTTAAGGACTGGTCAGAATTATGGTCTTCTGCGGCAATTTAGGAAAAAAATCCTAGACCTCAAATCCAGTATAAAATTCCCTAATCAAAATATCTCAACGGCTCCCAATTTTGTACAGAGATTACTCTACACATCCTTAGCAAAACAAATATTCATTGCAAGAGAAAATCACAGTTGTTTTGTAAGACCTACAAAATTAACTTTTGAAGAAAATATTTTCATTCAAAAAGAAACTTTTTATGTCATTTCTCCAGATATTTATTAGATGAATGAATATAACATAATGACTGTAGATATGAAAAAGCTTGGGATTCTGGATAACATTGCAGAACTTTGCAGTGTCGCCTAGTAACCCTCCCAGAATATCTGATGTCAGTTTTCAACATTGCACTCAGACTGGGCTTGGTTTACAAGACCAGAAATAGATGAAAATTGCTCAGAAGAACTTTGTTTTGGTAAAGCAATGATTCTGTCTCTAGTGAAAAATAGAGCTTTGCAATTGCAAATTGTCTGTTCAAAGAGGTCTTTAAAGTTTTTCACACTGGAAAACTTGTTTTAAAATGATGAAAAAGTAAATGAATCACCATAAAATGACTCATATTAAAGATTTTTGTGAAGTGGTTGTCACGAGTAACTCCTCTGAATCATCTGGAACAGTTTTTGTCAGGAAGGCAAGGTTGTCAGGTTTCCCTAAACAACAAGAGATTGTGGAGCAGCAGTGCAATCAGAGATGTCTTAAAGTCATCAGCATGATCTGCCCATGATATTGCAGATTTCAGACTGCTGCATGGTCTGACATTTGTTGCAGCCAAACAGCAACATTAAATGAAAAAGATGTTTCCAAAGTGAAATGTTCAAGATTTAGGTTATTTCTACATCCGGGTGTGATCTTAATTTGCGGTTTCTAATTACTCTGTCACATTATATTATTCCACCTCTGTGTACACAGTGAATGGAGAGGAACACAATTCTTCTGGCCTCCTCACTTAGAAAGCAGCAATAGGATTAATTTAATGCCAATCAATCCAGCTAGAACTGGTTATGTAGGGCTTTTTCTGAAGATTTCTGTGATTTTTTCCAGGCAAAATTCCATTTTGAAAAGTGATTTAGAGAATTTCCAGCCTGGTTGCTGAGAATTACAGAGTGGAGTTATGCATAAACATGTCAAAATCAAAAGTGTCCCTGATACAGATGAGTTGCTCTTACCAGAGCACCCTGATGTTCATCATCAGTGGAGGGAGGATGTCGTGTCAGTCCAATGGGGAATGGCCAAAGGCTGAAACACTTTAGAGGCTGCATTTCCTCTCACATTCAGTTTTAGGCCGTTTCTGAGAAGATTCAGCTCAAATACTTACACAAAGTTATAATCAGCCTCCAAGGGGGATTGAGTAAGGGACCATGGTTCTCTTAGTGGCACTGCAGCCCCCAGAACACAGAGAGCACTGTGGAGCTGCTGGCCAGCAGCATCTGCATTGTGGCTGCTTCTTAAAAAAATGAAAGTCACTTTCCTCTTGCAAAATACCTAAAACCCCTACCTGAATGTTCCTTTTGGCATATGCCCTTAACCCTCTATCTCCCTGAACCCTTGGATCTACATCTGTTTCAGCACAATGACTTTCCACAACCTTTTGAAGATTGTGTGGCTTTCCACAATACATCAAAGGCTTATTTTGATTTAAATTTTTCTTTGATTCTGACCACTGGTCAGTTTTCATGTTCTTTCTCTAAATGACTCTTTTTTCCCATGTATTTCCACTAGCTTTTCTTTTGCTCAAAGAACAAACCTGGCTTATGGATACTTATAAGTCTTTCATTTTGCTAAATAGACTCTTTGAGTTTCTGATCTTTTTTTAGATGTTGACACATAAAGCTAATTTTCTTATTTTCTTCCTATACCCTCTGCTGTTTCATTTCCCCCTAAACATGCCTTTATTTTATTTTTCCCCTTTTCCCCTTGTAGATTGTTGCTGAGATGTCCTCCCCCTGTTCTCACAGTGCTCTGGAGCAGTAGCTGCACAAAAAATTCTGTTTCTGTGGTGCTATTTCTGGATGCTGCCATCTGCCAGGTTTTACTTCCATTTCAAACAAACTTTCAGTTCAGTTTCATCTTTCATTTGGAGGCACAGCTGCTCCTAAATGCTTGGTAATCACTGGTGTGCAGCACACACCTGTAGCCAAATATATGAAGGAAATAGGAGAAAAGAGCGATATATTCCCAGCTTGTTAGCCATTAAACAGGTTAGTCAGGAAACAGGGACTCTTATCTTTGCTTGTGCAGATCTTTATTTTATAAACAATATTTTCTCCAAGGGCTAATAAAGAAGAGCAAACACAGAAGAAGGATTACCAAGCTCCTCTCAGTGAACCTTTGCTAATAACAAGTTTATCAGGGCAGTGCACGTGCAGGGGGCTTGGCTCAGTGTTAATTTGTCACTACCACCAAATTAACTATGCTCTATTTTGTTTTCTTTCCAATTTTACATCCTTGATTACATATTCATAAAACTGTCCTTCCTTCCAAGCATAAATACAAATGCTTTGAAAAGATAATTGTCTGTGTTTATCAAGCACCTAATTTGTTTTACTTGCCAACTACTAATTACATAGGAAATATAAATGAATTGCAGGTCATATATTCCATTTGAAGCACTAAAAGAAAAACTTTCTGAATCACAAAATGGAATTTAAGTTGCAGCATGGGATGCATGACATGAAGTGCTGTCTCCAGCAGTACTAGTCAAAGAAAAGAAACATTTTAGCTGATTTCACATTTCAATTTGTCAAAATATACTGAGTGATGTGTTTGTTCTGTTAAAAGTGAATTGTTTTTGTAGCCTCTGAGAGCTTCTCTATCTTTGACTTCTATACATCCTAGTCTATCACTGCTAAAACATGTTTGTGGTACAGCAGAGAAAATCAAATGCAAAGCAGGCTGAGAAAACACTAGGATTTAGTTTTATCCACCATGTAGTTCATTTTATGTCTCATCCATTTTCTGAAAGAGATATGCAAATTTTGTCTTGCTTCTGAGCTGGATTATTGTACCATCTAAATCCATTCAAAGCAATAAAATGAGATTTAATAGACTATGTTAGTTAATTGTTTAGGAAACATGGAGTTTTAATCACTGTGACAACCACAGATCTGGGACTGGAGAGCAGAAGCTCTTTTGCATATGTAGCAACTCTTGCAGAAATTTGGTATTAGCCAGCAAATTCCAGCTTTTACAACAGTCTTATAAATACTGTCTAGAATTTATATAGCTCTGAACAAACTACTGACCATTTAAGCTTAGTAAAACAATTGAATGGTAGGTCACTAAACAGAGATACAAATCTGGATATCTGGAATTTTGGCAGTGAGAAAGAAAGAACACTGAATTTTAAAAAGGAAGCTGATGCTAATAGAGCACATCACGAAGAAACATACTCTCCATCAGGAATAGATTGGAATTTTTAGGTCCACAGCAGACCCAGGGCTGAACTTGTTGTATTATACCCTTGTAAATGAGTTCTGTGAGTTTTTTCACACTTTACAGGGTTACAGCACAGTTATCTTAGAGAGGTACTTGGGAGCCATCAAAGCATTAGTCCTGGGATCTTCCCCCTATAGTTTGCTGTAGATGAATATTTATGTTACTAGAAAAATATATTAACTTCCCCTTTCCTATGAAAACTTAGGGAGTGAAGATTGCTGCCCTGTGGTGGATGCTTGAGTTTCCAGCCCTTGGTTATTTCCATGTCCACAAACCCTGCAGAGGCAGAGCCTGCAGAGATGAGATGGTGCTGGTGCTGCCAGATGGGCACCTGAGCTACCATGAGGGTAACAGAGGTGTGATTGAACTGGGAGCTCTGTTCAGCCCTGGACTGGGATTAGAACTGGGGTGACAACATGTGACCTCAAAGTAGATTGGAAGAGATTTCCTGATTTCAGAGCACTTCAGCTTAGATTCTATAATTTTTCATGTGGTTTTTCTTCATTATGTTAACAGAAGATTTGGTGCCTCTGACTTGGTAGTGCTTGTTCCACTTTCCCTCTCTCATTACTTTTCATGATTTTTGTTTGTAGCGAGTTTTATTCCTGTCAGTGGAGGGAGTGGCTGTTGGAAAGAATCACAGTTTCTAATGGTGACTGCAGGTAGTTTAGGATTATTATTATTAATAAGCAAGAAAGGTAGCTGAAAACAGAAAATCTGGAAATCAAGATACCATCTAGAAACCAAGGGTAATAGGGAATCAGGGTGTTAAAAATGGAGAAATCAAATACTCACTATCATGATGGTGGATTCCAGTACATTAATAAAATGCTTTTTGCTTACATGGGCTTTTAGCAGTTTGCCTGGAAATTCAGAAGAGCATTTGGATGAATTAAAATGTAATAAACTATTATAAATAGAATGGGGTAAACAGAAAGGTATTGGCTTTCTCCCATCGTAGAATATTTAAACAGAGAGAGTAGCAGCTGAAGTGGGTTTTGTAAATAGGATTCCCTGAGTATTTTTAAAACATATGCAGTTCCCATGTCTGACATTCTCTGTTTCCCTCCTTTTGTTCTGCTTGAGTTATGAAAATACATCTTCAGTTGTTAATCTCTAAGATTGCAGTGGCTTCAGGGGAGTCATCTGAGATTTGCGGTAAGGATTACTGCACTTATTTAGCCACACAAACTGAAGTAGATTTTGGCCCAGGTTGTCACATGCTGCACATATCTCAGTGACCCACTGCACTGTGTCTTCTCTTTCTTTTTAGTCTGATGAAAGGAGTGGGTAAAAGATCATCCTGAGCTTGTTTGAGAAGTCAGTTTATGGAACAAAATTCCCAGTGATTTGTGTTACACAAGATTATTTTAATAACTGTTTTGAGTGGTAGAAATGTCCTTGGTGCCATCAACTTAGATTTTGTCAAAACACAGTAATTTGCTGAAAGTGCATCACTAGAGCATTGCAGTGGTGGTGCTGATGGAATGCTCATTCTCATGGCATTTCTAGTCAGGCTCACGGTGCTGCTGGCTCAAAAGATGTGGGATTTTCACTGTTACTGGTAAAGATGTATTTTATATCTGTGTATAAACCTTCAGTGCTGTCTGTGGGCATCTTTATTTTGCACTTACAGAGCAGAAAGGCATTTTTTTATTCCCCTCCCCCCTTTTTCTCCTCTTTTAAATGTCATGGTTTCCTTACATTTCACCAAAGTATGCCTGGATTGACCTGGGGCTTTGTGTGTGCTGAAAGAAGAGATTACAGAGAGAACCAGAAAACAAACTCTATTCACTGGTAAAGACTGGATTGGGGGAAATTTGTCAAAATAATTCTAGAAGCTAAAGTTGCAGAATAGGCAACCCCCCACAACAAACCCAAAGCAGGTGCTGAGGGAAAATAATGAGGTAAAATATGTCTCTGCTGAGGCTAAATGTCTGACTTCAGCATTGCTGGGCACTTTAACCTTGAAAGAGAAATACTGGTGCACCATGGTAGAGCACTGTGTAACTTCCCAGGCAGTCTTTGCTCTGGCTCTGGATGATGTTTGAAATTTCAGAACTTGGAATGATAAATAAATTAATCAGAATCTGACTGATTCCCTATAGGACTGTTAGGGGGAAGAAGAGAAATAATCCTTGTCATTTACAGAGGGTCTGCATTGGCCTTGTAATATTTAAATAGGTGAGACACCCTCATGCAGAGCTGCAGAAACTGAAGGCAGTGCAGGGGCAATGGAATTCCTCCAGGACACTGGCAATGAGTCTTGTGCAGCACTTCAAATGATGTATGGTTTAAAGAACATCTTTTAAAAGTGTTTCATCCACTTTTAAAAGCTTACATTGAAAGAAGGCAATCACCTTCAGTGAAAAACTGTTCCAGTGTTTAATTAGCCTTTGTGATGGTAAATTATTTCTTATTCCAGACTGAATTTGTATGACTTCAGCTCCCATCTGTTGGGTCTTGTTTTTCTTTATCACCACCTTGAAAAGCTGCCACCACAGCTCTGTCTTTCACCTGTATGTACAGTGATCAAGCTACAGCTGAAGCTTTTCTTGAAAGCTAAGTATATTTAATGCCTTAAGCCCTGTATGGCAAGGCTTCTTTCCCAGCTGGTGAAGCCCATTTCTGGCTCTACTTGAAATTGCTCATTGCTTTTTCACATCTTCCTTGAATTAGACTGGGAGCAACAGCCTAATAAGAGCTTCACTGGAGCTGGGTTTAGAGGTGATACTGACTTTGTTCTTCTCCAGTTATCTTCTTTTTAATCACTTAGGGATAGTATTAGTCTTTGCTGCCACTGAACACTATTGGGAAATAATTTTGAGGCAATTACCTGTGATGGTCCCTAAGCTTTTCCCTTTACTTCTGTTTTTGAATTAACGCTATGGCTTGTCTCCAAATTTATCACATGATAAAGTGATGGATTAAAATGTATTTTACTTAACTGTAGTTAACTGGCAGTACGTATCAGGTTTATACCATCTGTTCCTCTGCAAGATGCCTGGTTACTGCTGCCCTTTCTGCATTGCCTTTGCCCTTTGAAATACACAAACTAAGCTGGCAGTCCCACCTCCCTTTAAAAATTTCCTGCTTTTTGAGACATGCTAAAAGTTAAACCTCGGTAGTTCAAAGAGATTTTTGGCTCTCTGCTCAATATTTGAGGTGGCTAATTTTGAAAGACCAGTAACTTAGCCTGGCTCTTGGCATCTACAGGAAAACTATTTTTTTTTCATTCACAATTTATCTTTTTGTATTTTATTGTATAAAATGCAAAATAAACATCTGCTCAACCTTTGCACGTTTATTGAAGAAACAGAAATCTAATGCAATTAATGGTTTTTTCCCTCATCTAGAATTCTCTTCTCCTCCTGTTTTCAAATTCTGTAGTACTGCAATTAACCTATTGCCCACCCTTAGTTCATTCCTTTAATTTTCAGTATCTATCACTATTGTTTTACAATTAGTAGCATGTTAATAGCCAGCTTAGTTTCCTTTCATTTTACACATGGAAAGTCCAGATTGTGTGGTTATTTTCATATTTCCCTTTAACATGGATGGTACTTGTGATGACTTAATTCTGTTGAATTCACTGAATTTCTAGCTGTTTGATTGAAACATCTTTTTAGATAATTGCACTAATTTTATGGAAGGTAGGGCCTAAAAAGATGAAATGTAGAAGGAAAAAATTTAATCTGCATTCTTTTAAAAGGTGAATTTTCATTGCTTGGCAATGGGATTTGGGAACCCATCCCTCCCTTGCCTCCCTGAAGATCACAGTCTAAATCTGGACAAATACTCTGGTACGTATGGAGAATTAGCTTGCAAACTGTTCATTTTATCCCTTCATTCCTCTGAAATACCACAGGGATACATAACATTTTATTCTGGATCTAGTGATATTAGCAACGTTTCAGCGGTGGTTTCTTTTTATGTATAGAGAGGGCATCTAAATCTTCCATTTTTCCTGCAGTTAGATAAAATTGTGCATCAACTTTTTAGTTCACCTTCAAATGGCCTCTGTTGTCCTTAAGAAAACAGACAAGCAAACAAATAAAAGCCAATAACATTTTGAGTACAAGGAGAAACTGATATCTAAGGTAGATTTCAGGTATTAGGAGCCTGAGTTTGATGACCTTGTATTTACCCCTACAACTGAATTATGGTGATGCTCCAGTGTAGCTGCAAAAAAAAGAGTCCTTTGAAAATGAGGCAAAATGTAGCATTCCTTGCCTTGGGGGAACTGTTACCTTCTCCTGATATTCCCAGTGCCTGCAGTTGGAACTGCAGAGCCAACACTGCTGTCCCTCAGCCACACCTGAGTGGCCTCTCAGAGACTGATCAGACAGCAAGCTTTTTGTAGCTTAATTAAAATACCTTCCTCTTATATTTTACCCTTCCCTGTCTTCCACATTGAAGGTTGTCTTCTCTGATTAAGCAGATGCATAAATGACAGTGGTGCCAGAGCATTTATTATGGATAGTGAAGTCATCTCCTCTGTTGACCAATCTTTTCTGCTCAAAAACACTGACCATGCAATTTTAATGTTGAGTTTGAGATATAGAAGCTATTTAATGGGTGGAGGAAAATTACCAACAAAGACTTCACATGTAAAATTTGCAACAGCAATGACTGGAAGAGCTGTAGGGAGAGAAAAAAAAAGCATCTGAAGACATAAGAATAAAAGGACAGATTTTTAAAATAAGTAAAAGAAAGGATGTGGCTCTGACTCTCACCTAATAGGAGTGGCCCTCAGGCAGTGTAACTGCTGGGATTACAGATGGAGCAGCCAGGACATCCTGCACTATTTGTTCTGTTTCTTTAGGTAGATGGCTCAGGTGTGCTGAGCCCAAGTACAACAAGGTGCTGTAGCTTTGTGTGATGCAGGATCTTGAAGCCCAGACAGGTTTGTTCTCAGATAACCAGATGTTTCAAAAGGAGGCAGCTCTCCACATTGTCTTCTGAAATAAATAAGTGAATACATTTTTTTATCTGGGCTTTGGTTTCAATTTAGGCAGCACTACTCATTCAAAGATTTATAAGACTTTAATATTGAAATTATATCTGTTGAATAGTGTGATCTTGAAGGCTCATTCTAATTTCCTGAAAACTCCTTGGACAAAAATCTTTGAATGATTGATGAATTAATAAAAATATATTGCAACCAGCAAAATGTTCAGATGCGTCATGCCTGCAGTATAAAAAAAACCCTCATATAATTATTTTCTTGGTTAGAAACAGGCAAAGAACCTTATAGTGCCAGAGGTGGGAGTGTTTTGGAAGTAGCCCAGGACTGGGAGAATGTGCCAAAATTTTAATGAGTGGGACCTCAAGTCTCCAGATGACTTAGAAATGTAAAGCAATTGCAATAAAAGCTGATGCAGGAGCCTGCACTGAAGGATTTTGATCCAGCACATGGTGTTCTTCTGGTGGACTGGGAGGCTGAGCTCTCTGGGAGCTTCATTTCTTCACTGGTCCCTATGAGCTGCAGCCCTGTGCTGCAGGGGCAGCTGTGCAGCATGGCAGGGGCAGCTGTGCAGCATTGCAGAGCTGCTCTTGTGCTCCCCAGCTGCCTCAGCCACCCACGGGCCCTCAGGCTGTGCAGGGGACACCGTGCTGGGCACACCAGCATGGCCAGGGCCTGGCTGCACCCCTGTGTCCGTGCAGCATTGTCCTGGTTGTACAGGCTCTGTGCAGGCTGTGTTTTCCAGCAGGCTGCAGCTCATTGCAGGACAAAGAGCCAGCACAGGGCTGGGTGCTGCTGGGATGAGCCCTGCTCCAACAGGGGGGTACAGAATGGCTGCTACAGAGTCTTGGGTGACACTTACAGCTCCCAGCTTCCCCTGAGAGGATTTGGTGTGGTCACAGCCTGCTGGCTCCAGGGTTGGGCTGCAGCACACATTTCACTGACCATGAGCTGTCACACTTTGCAATGGGGCTTTGATTTCCAAATAGCCAATCCCATGTCTGGAGCAGAGTCAGTGCTCTTTAAAATGAGACAGCAGCAGTCAGACAGAAGAGCAAGGGGGATGTCCAGCAGCAGCATGAACTGTAATTAGATAGGGATAATTCCCTCCTGAGCAGTGATCTTTCTTGAGGAGACTGTCCCTTAAACATTTGTGCTAACATGATTATTGCACTGCAAATCTAATAAACACCACAATAGAAAGTTGAGGAAGGCTTGCAGCCTGAATGCATAAACAAAACCTTGGGTCTGTTCTATGAGGATGGAGTGAGTACTAGAACACGAGTGCATGATGTGATTGGCCTGCAGCTAAGGTGTGGATTTGTTTCTGTACCTACACTTGGTACCAAACCTCAACACCAGTCATACAGGTTCTTGTAGCCTCAGAAAGAGCAAGACAAGATCTCAACAGACATGACATGGCTCAGCTTTCCTCAAGAAATGGGCCTGAAAGATTGACCCCCCCTTCCTCAGAGAGTATCAGGAAGCTGATGCTGCATGGGAAAGATTAGTCTAAGGGACTCCAATGTTCACTCCTTAATTTTGTTGTGAATTTAATTTGAGTATCAGGCACCAAAATGGAGACAGTACAATACAGCTGTATTTTTTGTACATCTTTGAAATTAAGAGCCAGGGATTTTTCTCAGAAAAAAAGCTCTTTTGGATTCTGAATTGCAAAAATGGTGTTTAGACACCTTTTATTTTTCTTTTTGTTTGGCAGTTTTTCACGAGGAAGTCAACTGAGCATTGGCTAAAAGAGAGAAATTAAGTATTTTACTTACTCAGAGGTTATTTTTCCTGCAGGTATTGTTCTGTAACATTCCAGATTTGTTTTCTTAAATTGTAATGAATTCAGTTATCTAAAAAGGAGGTGGAAAATTCCCACCAAAGAGCCTACAGCTGAGAAATGTATCAGATATATGAGAGAGGTGAGAGCAGTTACTGCATCTAAGAAAAAATTAACGTGAGAACATTGGGAGGAGGGGGAATCCAAAGCAAATGCAATAGGAACAGGGGAGAAACTCCCCTGGAAGCAATAAGAAGATGATGAAAAAGACTATTTTTCCTCTAGTAATGGCCACTACAGGACACCTAGTAGAGGAAGAAGACTTCAAGCATAGCTTATCCTAGTCCTGTATTGCTAAGCAACATGCTCAGGCTTCAACTGTTCTGGCTCAGAATGGAAACAATAAAGAAAACGTGTGCATTGTGCAAGGGGAGAAGGCAGGAGACACAGATCATCTTGCTGTAAACAAAGTGTGCTACAAGCAGGCCCCAAATGCCAGATTTTCTGCCATACAATTATGGGTATTGAAATGGAGCTTGGGGAGAAACATGGGTGTTAGAATGCTGGGTTCTTTGGCTCTGCACTCAAGTCCAGGTGAGCACTGCTTAGTCCCAGAACCATCTTTTACCCACCCATAGGTCAGCATCCTTCTGTCTCCCAGCTGAAAAAATTTTCTCCTTTGGGTAATGGACCACCAGGGCGGCACAGAGGGAGCAGGCCAAGCAAAGGTTGCACACATTAATTGAAAATACTGGACTCTTTTCCCAGGTTACATAGGAATATTTTAAGGTGACCAGCTTTTGTCAGGGTAGTTTTAAAATTTAAACTTTACTGTGAGAGGTAAAGTTTGGTTAAAGCCTTGGTTCATGTGGAGGGGAGGAGCATCTGTTCTGGCCTTCTTCCTCTTGCAGAATGAGATCTGAGGGGCAGAGCTGCCTTCCCTCCCCTCAGGGCAGTGTCAGGCTGAGCTGGGAGCTCTCTGGGCGCAGTTTCAAGAGCTGCTAAACTTTCTCTGGTGCTGACAGACCGGACAGCGACTCAGCTGAAATCTCAGCACCCACCAGTTGCTCAGCTGTGGGCACAGTGCTGAGAGCTATTAGCATTGCCAGTAGCAGTTCCCAGAGTAATAAATAATGGAAAGGAGGTTTTCCTGCCAGGACAGCATGTACAGAGTGGCTTTATGGTACAAAAAAATCCCTTGGCTTTGACTTTAGGGGAGCTTTGTTTAATTTCTAGATTTTTCGCACACACATCCAATTGTAGTTATGCCTAATCTCTGTTCTGAGAACAAATGCTTTCCATAAATAGTATAATTAGCTAATCTTGTAAGAGTATAGTACTTTCTGTGACCTTTGAAGTGGCTATGAATTTAAAATCACCTTTTCTTATTCTTATTCTTTATTTTGACTTTGTAATGAGATCAAGAAGATGCAGTACCTTTGCTAGTCCCTGGGAGTCACAGTTTTAATACTTATTGCAGCTGCAGAAGCATCATGGACTATATGTTAGGAAGGCAGCAATGGCTGGGACCCTTTCTTGAAGAAACTCAGCTGAAAAAAACCCACCACTTCTAAAAATATCATTGCTGCAAGAGTAAGCATTTTTTCCTCCATCAAAAGCTTAAATTGTGCAAAATGCTGCAGATTTTTGATAAGATTTTCAATTTTTAATTTTGGGTTGGTTTTGATCTGAAACTGCTGTCTTTTCAACTCTACAATGGAATGGCTTCAAAACAAATCACCCAACTACATTTCCTGAAAAGCAGCTTCAGCTGAAGTAGCGTCTGGGTGTTGGTACAGCTGAAGGTAACTGGTATTCACTTAACTCACTCTCGTGCACTGATGAGAGTGTTTCTCCACTTAATTATGCATTCTATGGAGCTACGCTAGAGCAACCAGTTCTGATGTGAAAATTACAAATGCTTCATTTTTACATGATATTGCTCTGCTTAAAAAAAAACCAAAACAAAAAAAAACCAACCAAAAAAAACCAACCCAAAACAATCAAAACCCCAAACAAACAAACAAAACAACCAAAAACCCACAACCAAAAATACAACTGTGAGGTATTTTTATATTATGACATTTTTGTCCCAGAATGAATTTTCATCTTTTCAATTTGTATAGGAGTTTGAATAACTTCAGTGCTGAATTTTGGTATGGTGGGACTTTTATAATGGTAAAATCATGGAATATTCTGAATTGGAAGGAATGTACAAGGATCACTGAAGTCCAGCTGTGAGTCTTTCTGTCTCTTGTGGTAGTGCCCAGTGCTGGCCTTCCCTAGAGAGAGCAGTGGAACTTCAGAGGAGCTTTGTCCTGATGTGCAAAGCACAGGGAAGGGAGAGTGCTGCGTGGCAAAGGAGCAGCTGCTGTGTCCTGTCCTGTGTCACAGAATGAAGAGCAGGTAGGGACCAAGCAGTGCCCAAAACCTGCAAAGGCAAATAATTGTGTTCTGGCTCTATATTAGCTTGGTTTACAAGGTACTACACAATTCTGAAAATAAATAGAATTTAACTGAAACTGCGTTTTACTGAAACAACGTGAACATGGTGGTGCATCACAGCTGTTACCTCAAGCTTAGCTAGCAGCAATTTAGTGATCAAAATAAGGTAGATTAAATAAGGTCTCATTAATAACATTTCATTTCAATAGTTTAAAAAGAAATCAAGTGTCAATATGGTTTGTTGTTTCTTGTTTTTTTTTTTAAATTAAATTGTCAAGTCACATCTGTATTTTGTTTTGTGCCATGACTTTGCTACCAGCCAGTAGCATTTTTCATCACAGCAAATGTCTTGGGAAGGGGATTGGAGTAAATCAGCAGCAAAACTAAACACCATATTTGTGTTTGCAGCTGGCGGCTGCTATGAGTTTTTGTGAACCATCTCAGGAGTAGCAGCTGCAGCTTCTTTGGGAGGATATTTGCTCTGATATTAAGGGAATGGAAAGTGGAGGAGAACAATGAGCTTGTATTTGGCTAGGATTTACCAGGATCTATTACAGTTGGTGTGATGTATATTGAATAGATCCAAGTTGCTGATAAAAGTTTGTCCCTCTAGTAATAGAAAGGAGCCCATTTAATGCCTGTATTTATGGTTGTTGCTTCATCCTTCTACACTGTGTGGAAGAATACCTGCATGTATTAAGAATCTAATTCCAATTCTTCCCATGCTTGCAGTGGAATAGGCTTTTGGTGAAGCCAAGGGTTAATTACAGCCAGAGCAGTACCAATTCCTGGTAGGCTTATAAAGCCTCTGAGAGCTCTGGTGAGGATAAAACTGTGGAAAAATTACTTTTTCTCGGCAGCAGAAACTAAAATTCCACTTCATTGATTTTTGCCCACTCCCAGCAGTAAAATAAGGCCTTGAGAATTGTAAAGCTTTCTGTTGAGCGGTGTCTGAAGTTGGGTAGCCTGCTTCTCTGGGAGATGGTAGAGTCTGAGGCGCTTTAAATGCCACTGCGTTGCCTTTTTATTTATTATTCATCCAGTGAATAAATCAAATAGCTGCAGGCATCCATCTGTCATTTTGAGGCCTGTCCCGTCAATTCCAATGTGCAGCTGCACAAAGGGACAGCCTCTCAATATCCTCACCTCTGCCCCAGCCTCCTCCCCGTCTGCAAAATAAAAATAAAGCCTGATGGATGAGTTACCCACACAACCAGCTATTTTGGTTCTTTCCTCTGGGTTTGGGATGATCTTTTACCCTCTCCTTTCTCTGGGAGAGGTAAGACACAACTGACAAGTGCCTTCCAGGGTATGCAGTGGAATGGAGCTCTTGATGAACCCATCTGAGCTTCCTCACCCTTGAACCCTGAGTGTTTGATGCCCCAGCTCCTGGTACCCGAGGGTGCTGCCTGGGCACCCTACCCCACCCCAAGGCAAGATGCTGGCTTGGGCAGAGTTCCACAGCTGTCATCAGATGTTGCTTTCATTTTCTGAAAAGAAGTGGCCAGGCTTTCCAGTGTTATTCAAAAGCTGCATCTTTCTTTTTGGTTGTTTTCTGGGTTTTTTTTTTGTTTTTCCAGTTAGTGAAAACTCCCTTGACTGGTCTCTGTCTCAGAAAATTGTTTAGTTAACCTGGGAGATTTCAATCCATTTGCATTTTTTTCCTCAGGTTTTATCATAGCATGCTTTCAACTGAAGCTCTCAAGGTTTTTTGCATTGGAAATGAGCAGAATTCAGGGGAGAAGCCTTTAGTGTCACATTTGTGCTATCTGTTTAGAATATATTTTTGTTCAGAGCTCAAGATACAGAGTTAATGGCAGAGTTCTTTCAGTCCATCTCTCTCTCCCTCCCTCTCAAATGTGCAGGTGCACATGAGAACAATTTCACTGCAAACTGCTAACTGTTAAAATCTTCTTTTAAGTTTTAAAATAATTCATCCAGATTTCAGTCTCGTTGAGCTTGTTTGAGGGCACAGGAGAAATGCATGAACCACCGACAAAGATACAATTTCATGTGCTTTTAAAGTGCATATTCACAGTTAAAATTGACTTTGTGATTCTCCTTGCCTTTCTAATCTTTGCCTAAAGAAATAGGTTTGCAAATACATACAGTCTAACCAATCTCTCTGAATCTGAAAACCTATTCTAGGGAGAATTTTTTCCAGTTGCTTGGTCCTGTTACCCAGAATCATATCTCTTTTGGAGTACCCTATTATTTATGACAACAAGCATGATGATGATCAGCATAAACCATAGAACCAATAGAAATGCCTCTTACCAAATGTATGCTGAACGTATCCTCGGGCATTAAAGAAGTCAAGTGGATCAAGGAGTAGCTCCTACTCTGCAGACATCTGGTAAAAGCCCAGATTGTTACTGAATGTCCCCCAGCAATGAAGTAGTGCTACAGATAAATAACTAGTACTGTGAAAACATCTGTTAATTTTTATGTTCACTGGGGAATTCACACCACAAAAAATGCTGCTCCATCATTTGCAGTTACCTGGATTTCTTTTTAATTAGGATGAGATGGTGCAAGTTGGATTTTAACAAAATTGTTTTCAAGTGACATGGTTGTAAAAAATATTCATCTAATTTTATTGATTGTGAGAACCAGTGTGAAATATCTGTGTACTTCCTGATGACAGCCTGCAGGGGTTTGTAACTCATTTGTCCCTTCCTTGTGCAGTTCTGCTTTGCTGGGTGAACATTCTGTTTCTGCAGCATTAGGAATCTCTAGTGTGGCTGGATCAGGCTGCATTTGCAGGAGCAAATTCCCTGGCTCTCCTGCTGTTTTCATCCTCAAAGGAAAATAAGGGAGAAGATTGCAGTGTTACGCAGATCAGTCAGGATATGGAAATTTTACAAAGAAACGGCTGTGTAGTGGTTGGGGCCTGGGCCTCAAGGAGCAGGGGACCCATGGGGTAATGCTCCCCTGTGCTCTTAACTCCCTTTCCCAAAATTTATCATTCTTAGGCAGCTCCTGCAGAACTTGCAGGCTCTGCACTGTGGCTTCTCCTGAGCTTCAGCGAGCAGCAAAAGATGAATTTTGCTGCTTCTCTTTTGTGTGAAATATCAATTCAGAACAGGTCAGTCTGGTGTCATCCCTGGTGCCTCTTGGGTACCCTTGGCTGTGCACCTGGGGCTCGTTGGACCTGACGAGGAACCAAACCTGAGCTGTGAGGAGCCAGCAGAGCTCACGCTGCCATTTCTGCTCAGTGCTGAAGGGAACATGGAGCCCATGGCTCTGCAGTGGGACTACTCAGGATGGAAATATCTCCTGCTTTTTTTGGAGGCTGGGCTGTGTCTTGCAGAGGGTACAGGAATTGTGAAGCATCTGGAGGGAGCAGAAAAGTGAAGGTTTGTACTGCTGGATAGGGGGACCTTCTGTGAATAATAATGCATTTGTGAAAGATTTGAGGTTTTCAGTGGGGAACTGCTTTTTGTTTTGTTTTTTTTTTCAAGTGGAAGCCAGCTTTCAGCTTATATAGATTTATCCACTTTGGGGTACAAAATCATGCTTTCTGCTCAGTGCTATTTTTCTGAATGCCACAGGAGGCTTGATTTTTCCCTGACAGCTAGCTAAAGGGCACGTTTATTTAACAACTCCTTCATCAGTGAAAAAGTAGAAAAGACATTAATCTAAGGCCATGAGCAGCATAGTAGTACCAAGGAGTTTAATTTTACTTCAAAAAACAATAGAGGAAGCTTCTTACAGTGGTGTAGGGTTAAGTGGGAAATTTAATTTCTCTAGTAAGTTCTAGCATGTGAACTATGTATGGAGAGAACTGCTTTCCAGAAATAAATCAAGTGACAGGGGATGGGGGGCAGATAGGAGGAGAGTGGGGAAAACCCCATATGTGAAAGAAATATGAGGAGTTGGGGTGTTCTCAGATCACACAAGACTAGCTCTACTTGCTGGGAATAACAGCACTGTACTAATTAGCCTTGCATAGAATTTAAAATGATTTCTATTGTAGCATCATGTAGAGGCCTGGCTCAGGGTATTCAAACACAATTCAAAGGCAGTCCTTGCACTAAAGAACTCTTCAGGGAAGGGAAACCAGACTGGTATTTTTTGTGTGCCATTTGTTACTGGTCTTTGTGAGAGTTTCCATGGTCTCAGTGGGATATTGTGTGAATGTAGAGTGAGATGTGGGTTTGGGGAGACAGCAGTCCTCAAGTGAGCAAAATACCTCTGTGCCTGCTGTAGTTAAACAGGTGAATGGCCCCTGGAAGCCATAAGGTTGTGAGTATGTCTAAGTGTAGGCATGTGGCTCAGGCTGCTGTGAAACAGAAAAGTCAGCAGAGGAGAGGAGGGCAGAGAGCAGAGGATTGTGAACTCGTGTACACTGGCTCTGGGCACAGCCCTGAGTACCAGCAATGAACTCATAGCTCCTCTGAGGGTTTTGTACTTCTGTTACTGCCTTCAGCTGAGACAAGGTTTCCCAAGTCTCTGTTTCCATTTTATAGCCTTCTATTACAATCCTGAGAAACTGAAAAGGTTTGGTCTTCTGCAGATGAATCCTTTTCAGACATTGAGTTTCCTTGACAGTTTTAAATGTCAATCTGTTCTTAGTTGATGGATTAATGAAGCTTATTATAGGCTCTGTTAATTTAGTCTGTATATGTAGATCTGTATTTATAAGTAGTATGGAAACATGTTTTAACAGTTTTACAGAATGACAGGTAAAACACTTGTCAGTGTTTCAGCTGTCGATGAGAAGAGTTGAAAATTTGTCCACAAATTCTTTCCTGGGCAGACAGAGCCTCTCTGCTTTGTTAGGGGATTTAGAAAGACCTTTCCTTGTGGACAGAGGAAGAAAAAAAAGGTAAATTGTCAACACATCCAGTGGGCATTCTGTGTGTAATGTTGACAGTTACCACCTAGCATGAAACCAGTCTAATCTGATTCCCATTCAAATGCAGTATTTGAGGTTTTATTCATTCTTGTCTGCACTCAAGGCTGACATTACTACAAGAAACTGCTTTAGTGTTTAAAAAATCCAAACAACCCACAGACCAATCCCCAGACTAATTACATAGTATGCTAGAAATGAACCTTGAGAGAGTGAAATCCGTGCCAGCTGTGGGGAAAAAAAAGGCAAAATGATAAATCCTTTAGCGATGTGAATAAGGACATTTTTAAAAACTGGATTTCTTTGTCAGATTTATTTTTATACCAGGAAGAAACTGTGCCTTTTAGAGTTGGGCTGGAACTGGTCTCTGTAAATGGTATTTCTGTTATTCACAAGAAAGCAAACTAAACAGAGAATGTGAGTTAGTAATTTCTGCAAGATAAAGAGGAACAATCCCTTTTAATACTTAATTAGATTAAGTGGAGACTTTACAGTTTGGAATACTTATTTGCAATGTGCATGAGGTGAAAACTGTGTATTAATTTATATTTCTATATTTGCTTTGTGTAGTTGTCTTATAAAACTGGGTTGCAAATAAATATATACTAATTTTGGAAAATAAAAAGACTGGCAGACAGATAAACTGAGTGCTGGGCCCCTCTTGTTTGCACATTATTGGAAATAGTGAAGTTCTTCATTGTTAGATGAGTGCAATAAAGAGCTGAGCATCTATTGCTTATGGGAGACACAGAGAAGAATCCAGATTTCACTCCTGTGACTTTGAGATAACGGCAGGGAAATGCAGAAATATTTAACTTTGAACATATGAAAAGAGCAAATCTGAGTAATGCAACACAGGTGGAGTGTTGTTTTTTTTTTCCCAAAGTCACATTGACAATGCCATTCTTCTTTCAATGACATTCTTCTTTCACGCTGGGAATTAAAGACAAAATGTTTTTCCTAAGTCTGTTTTGTATGGGAGAGGCAGCTGAAATCCTTGTCCCACTTCGTGTGTGACAGTGCTAAGGAATGCTTCTTACTGGTGTGCCACCGAGCAGCTTATACCAGCAGGGCACATGGTTACGTTTTAAAGTCACTTCCTCTGCTCCACTTGAGATTCCAGAATTATTTTTTTCCTGCTGCTCTGAGAATCTGTGTTAGAGTTTTAAATACACATAGTGGCTTTAAAGAAGAAACCCAATAACCCAACAAACCCAAAGTTTGTTTAGATGCTGCCCTGCACATTGCAAGTTATTGAAGTCAGTATTTTACTGTCCTTATAGCCTGTTATAAAATTGTAGTACTTGTGGCTGGGTTGAAGGGGTTGTTTGCCTTTAATAAACCTTGGATTGTTTCTGTAACTTTGGCTTCACGTTAGGGTGGCATCTCTGTGTTAAACACCTATGACTTGCCCTTATGACATAGAAAAGAGTAATGGGGGAAAATGGTACATTTAATGTGCTGTAGGATTAAGTGTTTGTGGCCTCTGTTTGTGACAGGGTGGCAGAGAGTGACACCAGATCTGCAGGGGTGTAAAAGGCTCTGAACTGTGCTTAGTACTTTTTGTCAAGGACAGGTAGGGAAAGAGGAGAGCACAGGCTGTGCTGAGGCAGAAATGAAACCCTATCCAGCACCTCTGGAGAGAAGTCCTGTGACTTGCATGCACCCATAGGTGTGGTTATGTATCAGGGACAGTCCTTGGCAGGTCAGAGAGGCAGTGGGAGCAATCTCAGATGCGGCAGTTCCACTGTTCAGCTCTGCTCTTTCAGATATGATTATCAGCTCAAAGCAGGGAACAGATCTGCTGCCTTGCACCCTCTTTAATGAGATTTCCAGTGTGCCTTACTTTGGGTGTCAGGGCTGATGACAGGATCTCATTGTGGCTTGTGTCTCTGTTGCCTTCACCAATTATGGACTGTGACACCCCCCATTCCTACTGAGACTGAACTCTTCTAACTTTATAATGCTTAATTTATCTGATAGGATGTAGTTAGTTTTGATGTTTCTTTTTATGACAGTCAGTTCCTTTCATAAAGAAGCAGAGTTGCGCCAGTGCTAATGATGCATCACTGTGTGTACAGGGTAACAGTGGAGCAGCATGTTAAATGCAAACCTTCAGAAAGCACATCTTTGTGGCAATCTAAACTTGCTATTCATAACCCAACAATATGGAAATGACCCTGGGGTCGTGTAATGCAACATCATGGGGTGCACCACAAAACACAGATAGTCTGAGAGGTGAGCAGCTGAGCTGGAAATCTAGCTGCTGAATTCAAGTTGCCAAATCAGCTTAGTGGGGGGAGATGTAAACAATTTTCCACAGATTGAAATGAATTGCTGAAGTTGTGATGTCCCTGACCTTTAAATATTTTTGACAGTAGAGCATAACCTGCTCTCATGAGAAGAAAATCCCCATCACAAAAGGACACCTTACATTATTCAATTCTTTGGTGTGTGTGTGTGGATAAGTAATTTTATTTGGAAAAGTTGGTATGATTTCATCACAAGGATGCCCTCTGCTTTAATTTAATCTCCCTGACCTAAGTTCAAATCCATCACACATTGTATCAATGACAAATAATTCCTTTGTAAAGATTGTCAGAAGTGAAATAAGGTTAAGTCAAAACCCTACAGCTCTGCAGAATACTTGACTAGTGCATATGAAGGGGTGATTGGCAATTGCTGGCCCAAGGGTCAGTTTTAAATTGTCCTTGCAAGAGTTGTCATCCTCAATCAAAGCTTCAGCTCAAAGACAAGGAAATTAGAGAAATGCCTGTATGACTTGATCTCAGCTTGAAAATTCTCAACTAGAATGTAAAAGTTGGAGGTGATAATTTAACAAATACTAGAAATGTAACTTTCTCTCCACCTGAATGGTAATGACTAATACCACAAGCTACTTTCACACTGATTGTTATCTTCTGATTTAGCTTTAAGTCCTGATTTCAGCTGGGATAGAGTTAATTTTCTTTTTAGTAGCTGGTACTGTGACAAGTTTTGAATTTAGTATGAGAATAATGTTGGTAACACACTGATGCTTTAGCTGTTGCTCAGTAGGGCTCACTCAGTCAAGGACTTCTCAGTGTCTGATGCTCTGCAGGGAGCCAGGAGGGAGCATGGCCAGGACAGCTGACCCAACCTGGCCAAAGTATTTGCCCCACCACAGAAGGCCTGCCCAGTTTATAAACTGGGGGCGTTGCTCAGAGGCCACCAACTCCTGCTCAGGGCTGGGTGATGAGCAACTGTATTGTGATTCACTTGCATTTCTTGGGTTGTATTTCTGTCTCTCAAACTCTTTTTCCTCATCATTATAATTGTATTTTACTTTATTTCAATTAAAGTGTCTTAGCTCAGCCCTTGGGGTTTATATTGTCAAATCCCCTCCCCATCCCCCTGAGGGCAGGGGACTGAGTGGCTCTGTGGTATTGAGTTGCTGACTGGGTTTAATCACAACATCTTATTAGATCAAATTTTTTAAATGGTCAGGTACCAGGAATTTAGGTGATAAGTTGGTTCTCAAAGCATAGCAGAGGATAAACAACCAAGTCTGCCTATCCAGCAGTAGGACTTCAGCCTGGTTGGATGTTAGAGGAAAATAGGTTCTTAGCTTGTACCTTTGAGATGCCAAAATATTTATGAAGACAAAAGTCAGTCATCTCTGAGCCTGTAGGGTTTTGCAAATGCCTTGGTTGTTGTTGTGTTGTTGGTGTTTTTTTTTGTTTTGTTTGTTTGTTTTTGGGAAATTTGTTGTTTGTCTGTTTGTTTTGGTTTTGGATGAGAAGCATTCTGTGCTTTTATTTTGGAATGTAAATTTTATTTTGAAGAAGACTTTGAAACTCGTGGGTTAAAATAAGGTGTCTTTATGTAACAAATGTACAGTCAATATGGAGGTGTTATGTGCTCCAAGGGGAAGTATCAACTGGCATTCTGCAAAGACTCACAACTGATGAGTTTGCATTTAAAGACAGCTTCTTCCTGGCTTTTAGTCAAAGGTCAATATTAAAAGATCTAAATCCTGCCTGTGTTAGGAAGGGGGAAGTACTTCAGCATAACATCACTGCAGTTGTCCTGGTGCTGCCTTTCTATAGTCACACCCTCTCTTACCCTTTTTGTGCTAGAATTAATCTCCCATCTTGTCTCTAGAAGAGCAGGAAAAGACACCACCCACAATGAATTATCAGCGAGCTAAATTTCAGCAGCCACTAACACAAAACAAGAAACCAACAAACCCCCATTTACAGAGCTCATTTTCACTAATGTAATAGTTATGGAAACTTGACTCTTAAGAAAGGGGAAAATAAGGGATAGGAAATAATAAGAAGGACTACATTTCTCTTTCTCTCTGTTTTTGAATAATAGTACAGGAAATCAAGTACCATATTCTTTACTATACTCTTTCTGCATATATGTAAGATCATTGGAAATGTCTTGTGCAGTATATCCAGCTGCTTTTATGAGCTTCCCTTCAATGTCTCTTTCAAAGTTAAATCTAACTTGACACCTTTCTCAGTGGCCATAAATTTAGTTTGTAAGAGAGTCTAGAAGCCTTTGATACTGATATTGTGTTGCTGCAATTACTGCCCATGGTCCTGAGGCCATTCTAAAATAAAAAGGGCTGCATACTTTGCTTTTAAGTCAATCCCTTAGGGGCTCAATCAGTTGGATTTCTGAAATCTGTGCTTGGCAGTGAAGGTGATTAAATTCTGCCTGTATCAAGGCTTTGCACACAGGGTTCAAAACCTAGGTGCAATGTCATGTTCTCATAGTGAAGTTTATGATAGCAAATTTTGATATTTCAGAATCCAGGTTTAAAAAATCCCAAAATAGGTCTTTCAAGAGTATGAGAAGATATGTGTGGAGCTGGGCAGTAAGCTAGGTAAAAAAAAAATAGATCCAGAGGTATGAGGCACAGATCTTTAGGTCACATCAAGTTACTTCTTTAAGCACGTTTTTGTACAGGAACAGAGGTTGCATCTAGGAAAATGCTCCCGGCAGGAAGGGGACATCAAGTTGAAGCAGATGTAGAGAGCATTTGCAAATTATTGTCTACAGTCTGATCATTTCTGTGACTTTTTTTTTTGCAGCACAAGGAAATGCAGTAATTGCCCCAGAGTTAATTCCTTGTAATTAGAACACAGGGGAAGTATTGCTGACTGTCCTGTGGGTTACCAATAGCCAATGCTTAGAGTATAATGTTGATCCAGTTTTCAAGATGAATGATAGAAAAACCTGCAGACCTTTCTTATCAATTCAGCATAAGTTTCCAGGACTGTCATGATCTTTCTCACTTTGAGATTTTCTGCATTAGCTTTTATATGACATTTTCAGGCTTTCAGTCTAATATCCTCCATTCCCAGTACCACAGACTTGCATGCTCCACCCTCCTGTTATGTCAGAATGTTTAGAAGTGGCCTAAATTACTGTTATTATTTTGGATTAGGAAAAAAAAATGCTGTTTTTCTCCCCCAATTGCTCTCATAAATTATTACAGTCAAGTAATAGGAAGCAATGTATCCTTGGAAATGAAAGGGACGGAACTGTTAAAAATAATCCACTCAGTAGCTGTGGTGTACATCTCCAAGCCTTGCAGCCAGGGCCTTGAGCCAAACAAGAATAAGAGGAGGGTAAATGGGAAAGAAGAATTGAACCCCTTTGCTTGTTAAGGTAATGTCTGTGGAAAATGATCAACCCAAACTAGTTTACCCTAAAGGACTCCGTCTAACAGAGGCCTGCCTTAAGAAAGGTTTTAATGATTCTCAGTAATTCCTGAGTCCTGGGAAAAGCTTAGTCCAGTGAGTGATCATTGAATTCAATAAACATCTTCTTGAGGAGCTGCTCAGTAGTGCAGTAATCTTACATGCCCCAAAACAGACATATTGAGTTACTATCCAAAGATTTTACGTGAATTCCAAGCAGGTCTAAGCATGAAGGACACTGAGCTATCTTTCCTGAGTAAATCCTTGCTCTAGTGACTGCGTATCTGGTTTCTGTTTTTCATTAACTTTGTAACAGAAAACTTCTTGGCTAAGATATTTTCAGCACTAAAAGGATTTTAAACATATATGAAGGGCTATCTATAAAAAAATTGGCATTCTTAAAGGTAATGGCATACCTGAAACTAACTAGTTGTAAGCTGTTATTGCTGTCAGTGCAAAAGAAAAAATGCATTCCAATCATCAAAAGAATGTAACCATTTCATATTCAGTATGGGTATGAATGGAATTAATTGATACATATTTCTTCACTCAGATAATTGAAGAAAACATGAACAGGACAGGCTGTTAGAAAAGGCAGGGGATTTGCACATTATTGCTGTAGATGAATTGTCCTGAGTGACCAAAACCGTGACTGTAGCTGTGCAATGCTAAAGAAGTAACTGCATCCCTTGCAATAGTTTCAATATCTAGGACTGCCCTGATGAAAATTTTTGCTTCTGTTTTTCTGCAGCATAAATGGGCGCTCAGATTTATCCAGAACACTTGCAAATTTTCAGCTGTGAGCTCTGTTACAAAAATTGTTAGTTACTTCTAAGCTTACACTTACTTTCTGTGCAATTAATGAAACAGCTTTACTGATGCCACAGTTGAGAACCCCTGAAACAGCTCCTGGAATCCTGAAACTCACAGGGGAAGGAATTTTTCTCCACTAGAGGAACTTTTAGTTTAGTAAGAGTAGTTATTTGAATTATTTTCTTCTTAAGATTGTAAGCAAATACAATGTGATTTTTTTCTGGATGAAGGTGATGTAAATCCTAACTAAGCAGGGTAATACAAAACAAAGGTAACCACATGACTGCATGCAGCTGATAAGAGAGATTACCCTGATTTCCCTGAATTAATGTTAAAGATGGAATAAAGAAGTACGAGACATTATTCTAAGCATGAGAAAATGCATCACTGAAATTATTTTATTATGGGAAAACAGATTTGCATTTCATATTTCTGCTTTACAGAAATAAAATAAAAGGCAGTTCTTGTATAGCTGTGTACTTGCTTTCCAAACAAATGGGATCCCATTCAGTCTCAGTTCTCTTCTAATTCTCTCTCATGCTGATGCAGATGCACATTGACCTTTTGCTCCAAAATTTAAAATAAAAATGCAGCTCCTCTCTGTGGACACAGATGGATCCAGAATGGATGATGAGGTACTTGGAAATAATAGCATTGTTTACATACAATTGTATGTAAGAGATATAAGGTCAAAGCTACATCTAAATTCAGTTTCTGGTTCGGGGCAAGATTGTACTTTTTCAGACATCTGACAAATACAGCATTGGAACTTGATTTTTCATGTTCCTTCATTTTTTTTCATTCCTCAATGTAAAAATATTTTGAAACATAACTAAAAATACAGCAAGCAATTTTTCAGTGAAGCACAGTATGTCTGGGTTTCTAAGGGCAGGCAACAAGCAGCCATGTTCACAAAGTGCTGCATGAAGGTCTTTCAGTGGGTGTCTACAATACAGAATCACAGAATCACAGAATTTCTAGGTTGGAAGAGACCTTTAAGATCATCGAGTCCAACCCATGTTCTAACACCTCAACTAGATCATGGCACCAAGTGCCAGATCCAGTCTTTTTTTCAACACATCAAGGGATGGTGACTCCACCACCTCCCTGGGTAGATGGATTCCAGTGTTTGACCACTCTTTCTGTGAAAAACTTCCTCTTTAATTCTAGCCTGTATCTCCCTTGGCGCAGCTTGAGACTTTGTCCTCTTGTTCTGTCTGCTGTTGCCCAGAGAAAGAGACCGACGCCCAGCTCACCACAGCCACCCTTCAGGAAGTTGAAGAGAGTGATAAGGTCACCTCTGAGTCTCCTTTTCTCCAGGCTGAACAACCCCAGCTCCCTCAGTCATTCTTCATACGGCTTGTCTTCCAAGCCCCTCACCAGCCTCGTTGCTCTTCTTTGGACACGCTCAAGCAGCTCAACATCCCTCCTAAACTGGGGGGCCCAGAATTGGATGCAATACTCAAGGTGTGACCTCACCAGTGCAGAGTACAGGGGAAGAATGACCTCCCTGCTCCTGCTGGCCACACTATTCCTCATACTGGCCAGGATGCCATTGGCCTTCTTGGCCACCTGGGCACACTGCTGGCTCATGTTCAGCTGGCTGTCAACCAGCACCCCCAGGTCTCTTTCCACCTGAGCACTGTCCAGCCACACCGATCCCAGCCTATAACGTTGCAGGGGGTTATTGTGGCCAAAGTGCAGGACTCGGCACTTGGACTTATTGAACTTCATCCCATTAGATTCTGCCCATCCATCCAACCATTCCAAGTCCCTCTGCAAAGCCCTCCGTCCTCCTAACAGATCGACACATGCTCCCAGCTTAGTGTCATCTGCAAATTTGCTAATGAAAGACTCTAAACCCTCATCCATGTCATCGATAAAAATATTAAACAGAACTGGCCCCAGCACAGAACCCTGAGGGACACCACTGGTGACTGGCCACCAGCTGGATGCAGCACCATTCACCAGCACTCTCTGGGCCCAGCCATGCAGCCAGTTCCTAACCCAGCAAAGAGTGCTCCTGTCCAAGCCACAGGCTGCCAGCTTGTCTAGGAATATGCTGTGGGAGACAGTATCAAAGGCCTTGCTGAAATCTAAATAAACAACATCTACAGCCTTTCCTGCATCCACTAAGCGGGTTACCTGGTCATAAAAGGTGACCAGGTTGGTTAAACATGACCTACCCCTCCTAAATCCATGCTGACTGGGTCTGATACCCTGGCCATCCTGTAAATTCTTTGTGATGGCACTTAATATAAACTGTTCCATTATTTTGCCGGGTACTGAGGTCAGGCTGACTGGTCTATAATTACCAGGATCTTCCTTTGCACCCTTTTTGTGAATGGGTATCACACTGGCCAGCTTCCAGTCATCCGGAACCTCACCAGTGAGCCAGGACTGTTGGTAAATGATGGAGAGTGGCTTTGCAAGCTCATTTGCCAGCTCTCTCATTACCCTGCGGTGGATCTCGTCTGGTCCCATAGATTTATGAACATCCAAACATTTCAGTAGTTCTTTGACTGCCTCCTCTTGGATAATGGGGGGACCGTTCTGCTCCCTGACACCATCAACCAGCCCAGGCGGGCAGGTGTCTCGAGGGCACATCATCTTCCCACTAAAAACTGAGGCAAAGTAGGCATTAAGCACTTCTGCCTTCTCCTCATCTGCAGATACTAAGTTCCCTCCCTTGACCAGAACAAAGGCTGGTCTTACCCTTCCTTCTAGCATTAATGTATTTGTAAAAACATTTTTTATTATCCTTTACAGAAGTCGCCATTCCAAATTCAAACTGAGCTTTGCCCTCCCTAATTTTTTTTCTGCATACTCTAGCAGCCTTCTTGAATACTTCCTTAGAAACCCAACCCTCCTTCCAATGCTGATACATCCCCTTTCCTTCCTAAGTTCCTCCAAAACCTCCTTGCCCAGCCAGGCTGGACGTTTACCGCGTTGGCTGATCTTTCGGCACACAGGGACAGTCTGTTCCTGTGCCATCAAGATCTCTGTTTTGAGGCATGCCCACCTTTCCTGAACTCCTTTGTTTTTAAGGGCTGCTTCCCAAGGGACACTCTGAATAAATCTCCTAAACAGGCCAAAGCCTGCCCTCCAGAAGTCTAATGCAAGAGTCTTACTGGTGCTCCTCCTGACTTCACGACTGTCAGCGCGACTGTCGTAAAACTGCTGTAAAGCACGACTGTCATAAAACTGCCTGTCTCAGTTTGGAAAGACGGGAGTCTGCTAAGGAAGGCAGGAAATTCTCCATTCTCCTGAAATGGAGAATGTAAACCCTCCCCACCCCTCCGAATTGCTATAATTTTAAATTAAGGGGCTCTCAGGCAAAAATATGGGGGCAGGAAATAAGAGTTCTTTAATAGGGAAAAAAAAGAGAATAAAATAAACAATGCAGTCCACTAGAACAACACTGACAGAGTCAGAGCCCAACCTGACACCCTGTTGGTTGGGGTGTTGGTGGTAGTCCGATTGAAATTGTGGCTGCAGTCCTCTGAAGTATCAGGTGTGGCTCTGTTGGAGCAAGGAAGATCTGTAGAGAAGGATGTATTCTTTCCTCTGGAGATCCAGTGGAGGAAGAGGCAGCTGCTGTTCCTCTGGGGAATCCCATGGAGAAAAGCCCCTGGAGTTCCAGAATTACAGAGTATATCGGGGTAGCAGTGCTTGGCTCCTCCCTCTGGGCGGAGCATCTCACAGTGGGATGTTATAGTTCTTATCAGTCATGCAGTGATATTCAATAGCCTGTTATCAGCGGAGGTCCCCTCCCGAGGAAGGTGTGAATGTGGTCACTCAAAGAGAGAGATAAGGCAAACTGCTCACTTGACAAGGTAATCAGCCATACAGATGGTAATGGAAAACATCTTGCATACAATCTTCAACCCTGCCGTAAAGCGCGACTGTAGTAAAAGCGCGACTGTTGTGAAAGGCGCCGTAAAGCGCGACTGTCGTAAAACCGGCCGTAAAGCGCGACTGTTGTAAAAGGGGGTTGTAAAGCGTGACTGTCGTAAAATGTGCTGTGAAGCGCGACTGTCGTAAAATTGCCGTGAAGCGCGACTGTCGTAAAAGGTGCCGTAAAGCGCGACTGTCGTAAAATTGCCGTAAAGCGCACCTGTCGTAAAGGGTGTCATAAAGCGCGCCTGTCGTAAAAGGTGTTGTAAAGCGAGACTGTCGTAAAATTGGCCGTACAGTGCGACTGTCGTGAAAGGTGCCGTAAAGCGCGACTGTCGTAAAAGGTGCTGTAAAGCACGACTGTCGTAAAGTGCGACTGTCGTAAAGCGCGGTAAAACACGACCGCTGTAGCAAAAAAAAAGAAAATAAAAGATTTTTTCTCATGACGAGGTTGCAGGCAGCAGGAACGAAATGGAAATAATGGTTATCTGCTGCTGTGGAATGCAACAGGTGGATCTGTGATTGGTCTCATGTGGTTGTTTGCAATTAATAGCCAATCACAGTCCAGCTGGCTCGGACTTTGTCCGAGACACAAGCTTTTGTTGTCATTCCTTCCTTTTCTATTCTTGGCTAGCCTTCTGATGAAATCCTTTCTTCTGTTCTTTTTAGTATAACATCCAAGCCTCCCTAATTCCTTAATAATTAGATTCCCAGTAATGACTCACAGTGATGTCAGGGCTAAACATACAAAAATGTTTTCGAGTCCGTGGGGGTATTTGAGGGCTTCAGGGTCTCTTACTCATGTTGTTGACAGCTCTGACAATTGCTTATACCACTTTCATGACCTCGTGTTGGTTTGGGTACAGCACTGCATGACCATTACCACAACTAGAGCACTCAGTTTTACAGATTCGACTGATTTTATGTTTATACAGTCTTGAAATGTGAAGTCTCATATTCCACTCTAAACCTGGAAATTCTGTTCTTTGAATTCTGCAATCTCTGGATGTATAAATGAAAAGATATCTGCCCCTGAGCTGATTAATGTCTTTCCATCTGTTTTCTTTTTCCTGAAAGAATGCACTGAGTATTCTCTGCATCAAACATTTTAGTTTCATTTTTATTAAAGCAGGAGTGAATAAATACTCTTTGCTAACATAAATCTGAGCCTTACACTTCTCCATTTCCTTATATAAGTAATATTTCATACGCCTTATATCCCTTCTACCACTAGCCCTGGACAGTATGGACAGATGAGCATTGTGGATGGTCATCATTATTTCTCTCTGGCTTTGCTGCCAAACGTTGGAGGAATGTGTAGGATGTCTCAGCAATGATGTAGCAGATAGTGAGCCAGGAAATATAACAGACCTGCAAGCAACTACTACTGAATGGATGTGGGAGGAACCTTTAATCCTGTGAAAAGTGGCTGAACTTTTTTATTTTGTGGGGTGTTTCTTCTCCCTCCTACATACTTCTTTCCCTTTCATTCCTGTAACAAATGTTGAAGCTTTATGGTGTGTGTATGAATTTTTGGGGAGGTTTTTGTATTGTAAACATACTTGCTAGTCTTTAACTAGTTGTATTTAATGGTTTCAGGCTGTAGGATTTTACTGCTATGTCCTCTATGCCACTTATTTTGATGCCGTTTTCCTCAGTGTTTAATGCTTATTTATGAGTTGATGGACTGACCAGTCCAACAAGTGAGGAGTTGTTCAGCCTTGTCCTCAGCTATTACCAGGATTCATGTCCTGCTTGTTCTCTCATTTTGGCTTAAAAATAGTTAAGTGTGGATTACACATCTAAACTCATGAGGGAAAAAAGTATGAGAGAATATATTGCAAAATCAAATGATTGCTGTAGGCATTAAGTATTTCAGGTGCCTATCAGGACTTCAGGACTGGAGACATGTTTTTAAGATATTCTATGAGCTCTGAAAAGAACAAAGTCTTTCCCACAATGATATGCTTCTTTTCAAAGATGTCTTTGCTTTAAGTTTGTTTGCAGGGTTTGTTTGCTCGGTTGTTTGTTGGTTTTTTTGTTTGACTGGTTTGTTTGGTATTTTCTGTATTGTTCAGAATTCTGTTTATAAAATTAATCCTTAAAACAGCACATTTGTATAAGTGCCACATGAAAAAATTCACACTGAATTTGTCTCAGTATGTTTTGTTCAAGTTGATTACCAGTTATTTTCTGGATCATCTGCTTAGAGTGAAGGTGTTAGAAATGTACTTTTTCAGAAATACTATTTTGGGTTGTAGAGCAATGCAGATTTTGATTTGGTGTAACAGTAGAGTCTCATTTACAGAGTGTGACTAGCATTTAAGATCTTCTAAGCAGAGTAAAACTTTAGATTAATCCTTCTAAGCAATCCTGTGAGAACCACCCCTGTTTGCATTTTGCAGTAAAGCAGGATGAGAATGCCACACCCCTTGCCACTGGCAGGGAGTCAGTGATAAAATGGGGATTACAGTTTGAAAGCTCCTGGCTCTCCAGCCTGTGCTCAGCCCAGCAGACATCAGTGACTCCTCTAATCAAACCTCTGAAACTACAATATCTTACCATCTGTTGTGCAAATTTCCTCGGGGAACTTCAAGAGTCTCTCTTACATTTCAGGCTCTCTGAAAACTGTATTTAAAGAAAAAAAGATAGAAGTGAACAAAAAAAAAAGGCATAGAAGTCATGTATTTATTTTTTAGGGTGTTGGTTTGGGTGTTGGAACTGGCTTATTTTTGAGGAAAACAAAAGGTGTTTCCTACAGAGCACTTCAAATTGAATGATAGGCAAAATGTTTCTTTTTCATGATGAAAAGAGAAAAAAGCCTTAATTATTTCCATCTTCCAATCACCTCTGTCACACTCCTCTTGATTCAGTGACTTGCCAGAATTTACCCATTGGCACAACATTTATTTTTAGACATGTCACTAGATTTCGAGCAAAGCTCGCTGGTGCATACAAATTATTCATTTAAGCATTGATTTGAAAATAATAATAATAATAGCAATGTACATTTCTTTAACAATTTGTCAGGAAATCATTCAATGCAGTAGTTCTGGAAGCAGTAATTGTAAGCAGTGTTTTATTGTTGACCATTCAGATTTGAATGACAGCAGACAATGCAAGGCACAAATAAAGAAAAGCAGGAATTGAAGTGCTTGTTCTGCCCTGGCATGCAGAGGTTCCCTCAAACAGCAGCTGCCTGCAGCAGCCAGAGCCCTGGAGCTGGATGTTGGGAAGCACTTGCTCCATCTCCAGTCCTGGTTTGCAGCACTCTTGTCTCACAGCCAGTCTGCAAAGAGGGAGCAGCTCATGAGCTGGGGTTAGGAGGAGGGCATTTTTTACCCCTCATTGCTCATTAGCAAGAGGCAGGTGATCTCACTTCTCTCTTGATCTGTGGCCTGTGAGATGCTAATACTTCAAAGATGCCTAGATGCTTTAATATTTTTTCTCTGCAGTATCAATATCAGTGTGCATTTGATTAACTCTTCATAGCTTTAACACTGACCAGTGCACCTGTATGTTGTGATGCTTCAACACCTTTGCAATGGTGGTGTCTTCACATTTTGGATGAAGTTCTACATCCATGCCTGGTTTTAAGTAACTTAACTCTCCTGCCCCTCACTTTACTGAGGTCTGTCATTCATCATTTCAGCAGTAGGAAGCCAATACTTCATGTTTCTAACTGAGACAACACTGAACAAAGTTGTTTCCCAGGGGCTGTTATCTGCCTTGGCTAGAAACCTTGTGCTCAGTCTGTGCAAAATGCAGGATGAGAAGGACTTAGTCTGTGTTTGGAGCTCAAATGGCTTCTGCTTTACACCTGCAGATTTGTACCTATAGGCAGCACTTACAACTCTGTGCTGCAAGAATTTGTTAGTCCTTTTCTTTTCTGTGGGGAAAAATCTTCTCTGGATGTAGTTGACACCTAAATATCACCCAGTCTTTGGTGACTATCAGATAGTGACTGTTTGCATATTGTTTGTACAATGTGCTACATAATAAACAAAAAGATTTATTAATATTTGATAGAATCCACAAGGCAGGGCAGATGGATTTTTTTAAGGGGATGGTCTGTACATATGTGCTTCTGTTACTGCTGTCAGTAACATATTTATGTCACTTAGTAGGTGGCCTCTGATAAAATAGCTACTGACTAGCCTTCATCCAGGTTTTTGTCTAGAGTGTTTTTTTTGGTCAAAGGTGTAAAGCAAACCACTTTCTTAGCCAACCAAAATATTTTGGAAGGCTATCCTAGTGACTCCACTGGAACACAGACTTCTAAATCAAGGCTCTTCCTTGCAATATTATAATAAGGAAAAAATAAATTAAAAAAAAGGGGAGAGACATGACTCCCTTTCTCTTAAAAATTAATGATCTGTGAATTCTGTGATAAAAGCTCTAACCTAATTAGGAGAAGAATTAACTAAGAGATGTGCAACAACAGCTTAAATGTTAGGGGGACTTTCTGCAAAATGGGTGAGATGCCAGAACTTTGTGCCTGGCCCTCAAAAGTCCAAGAGTTGTCATTCTTATGTGTGGCTGGTCTACAAACAGACTGTACCCAGATACCCCCAGTGTAGTATTGAGATGCTCTGAGTTTTGTTAATTTGTTTTCAAATGTGGTTATCAGTTCTGACAGAGAGCTGTAGCTTCCATCTGCCTCTCACTGCTGTTTCCTTTGGTCAGCCCTGGTGGGTGTCCAAGGGTGTTCTGGCAGATTGCAGCTGACCTGAGGGGTTGGTGTGCACAAAAAGAAGTGTTGTACTTTGTTCACCCCTGTGCCTTATGTGGGCACCCATTGGGAGGAAATAGTTTTGCTGTAAATACCAAAATCTCATATTCTGGGATGGGGGAGTGAGAAGGGGGGAGGGGAGCAGGATGAAAGGCAAGAAAAAGGAAGGAGAGAATTTCTCTTTGGGATGGTCTGTGTGGGCTCTACCTTTAGGAAATTATGCTGTCTCCTGAGTAAAAGAAAGTGCCTTAGAACAGGATTTCAAACCAAAGCTGAAATCTTAATTTTATTATGTAGGAGTTTGGGGTCCCTTGACAATATGTGCCTGACAGTAACATTCAAGTCCCTTAGAAATGGTACAAGTGCAGCTGAGAGGTGGAACAGCTCTGCCATACTAGGTGCTATTGGTGCTCAAATTTTAGCCTACACGAGAGTACAAGAATGCTGGTATTTCAATATTTCAATTGAAATATTTCAATATTTCAATTCAAATATTTCAGCAAATCACATTAGCAATGAAAATATTTTCACTTATTTATAGTTAAGAGATGGGACTTAGCACCAGCTCTCTGGTTCCTCAGTTAGTAGTGGCTTCACTGTCCTCTTGAAGGGCTGCCAGTAATTCTCACTGCCTTTTATCAAGTTACGATAGAGGCAAAATTTTCTTGTTTCTATAGAGAGGCAAAGCAAAAGCTTCTGACTTAAATTTCTTTGCATAATTATGATAGAAGTTTTGTTTTGCTTCATAGCTTTGTGTTGGAGATATTTCAACAAATCCACTGTGAGGATTTAAACAGGAGAAAACTTTGCAGAAAAACTTGTGGAAAACTTTGTTAGACATGTTATTTGGTAACCATTCTTATCATACTGAAAAACCTGGAGGGAAGCAAATATACATAATATATTGGGTTATTTGCATTTACAGACAAATGCTGCCTAATACAGTTTTTAAAGAAAGAACTCAAATGTAATGTTAAACTACATTAAAAAAACATAATCCAGGTTGCAAAATTAGGCAATCAAACATAAAGTTGTCAGTGCAACCCTGATTCAGACCCTTGTGTGTATACATCATGATAGAGTCTTTAATTACAGGATCATATACTATTTTTTTCCTCTTGCCTCATTCAGTGAGCAGGATGAATAGCACTCACTAAATGAGCAGCTATTCACTATTATGTTTTCTCCATTGTTCAGTGTGTGGTCCTATGCTTTATTTATGGCACACCATTGAAACTCTGCTCTGAAAAGGAAATCCAAATCTCCTCACAGGCTTTTTAACAGCAGTCACCACTGCAGTGTCTGGGAGCTTCACAAGGCTAATGATGACTTTATCTTCACAACAAGCCTGGGAGATGAAGCAGTGACAGCAACTCAGGGAATCTGAAACTAAAGAGAAAAGGTCAAAAGTCTTTTGCCAGCTTGTAGCGTTCAATTCAAGATCTGTAACATCTGATATTGTAGTGGCAGCATTGCACTGGAACTGTTTGAGAGCAGTTTCTGCAAACTGAATTCCTGTGTCTGTGTCCCTGCCAGTCTCTCAGCCTGGTAGCACCATTCAATTGCCTTTCTTTTCCTGTTCTCCTGGTCTAATTCACTATGGACTTCTCCACTACTCTCTCAGGTGAGGTTCAATGCTGGCTCAGGTGTCATAGCTCTGTAGAGCTGTGTGTGTGTCAGGGTTATGTGTAGGAAAAGATGAAGCACACTTGGTGAAAATGAGATTATGCAATATTTTGAAGACTAAAATCTGGGGCTTTTGTTGAATGTGATCCATTTATAGTTCTTCAAAACTAAGTCTGGCCAACTTGGATCATCTCTTATTAGGATAATATAGGGAAGATCTGGCGCTATTGTTAACCTACTGAATTCTGCAATTGTCATCTCTATGGCTTTGAAAAAAAATTATTAAGAAATTGATGGCACTGTGCTGATGTGGTGAATTGAGCATGCAAATCATTTCTATCCCATTTTTTGTGGCCTTTTTGAGGTTTTCTCTATTTAAGTGAAATATCCCAATTTTATTCTAATAAACATTTGACTTTGGATGATTTTAGTAGAGAAAACTATCTTGACAGATCTCAGAGCTCTGACTGAGAGTCACAGAAAAAAATCTGCATGAGCTTTCTTTACTATGAAGATTATTTATTTTGGCTGAAGTTTGTGCGTAATTAAAATCAGATAAAAGATAAGACCTGTTATAAATATATTCAGTATTGTGTACATTGGCTAACCCTATGAGCAAAGAGGAAACAGGCTCTTATGATGGGAAGACAAGGAATCTTACTAATGCACAGAATCACCAACCTTAGCAATGCCAGGTTTTCAGCCACCTTAAATGACAATGAGTGTGTGGACTCAAAGATGGCATGTTGATACTGCAGAAGACAGTCTTGCTAACATATTTTCAAATAACGTTTGTCAAACATGTAATGGAGGAAAAAAAGTTGCAATGTCATCTGTATAGTGTCCCATTCTGGACACTATTGAAGTAATCAGCACTTTGACAGGGTTCTCCTGCATGTGTCAAAGATATGAAAAAATAGAATATGTCACATTTTTCTACAGCTCCTAACAAAAGTATTTATGTACATTCTTCCCTTCAGTGTAAATGCCCAGTTTGGCTCTCTTGAGTTGCTCTTTTACTTTACTGTGGGTTATTTGCAGGGTCAGGTTGGTGAATTTTTTTAGCATTGCTGAGTGGTTGGTGATAAGAGAGCTGTAGATGTTACTGTTGTAAGATACTGTATCATGTTTTTGTGCAGCAGTCCCCTTCACAACTTTTCTCCATTATCTGAAATCAAGTGCAAATCCACATAAGAAGGCTTCATAATTTGTGCTTTGGTGAAAAAAAGATTCATCATCTCAGTCCTCCTCCTTGCTATTCTCTACATGAGCAATCCATTTCTGTGCAGGGCTGCCATCCTGAGAAGGATAGAGAAAGGTGAAGTGAGTAAGAGGAGGATTTCTCTAGTGAGGCTGAATTGATGTATTTTGAAGATGTAGGTGTAAGATGTCTACAGACACTGCTGATGCCTGGAAGTATAATGGAGTTCACAATATTGCATCCTTGAAATCAGGGACTCCTGCTTTGGCTGTCTCATTCCAGCCTTTTTGCAATACTGTGAAAAGTTATCATAGCTGTAGCACAGAAATTTGCTCTCTCTGAACAACAGTCTGATTTTTTTTATTCTATGAAAAGATAGGCTGGCGAAGATCAGCTTTCTCCCCTATCATGCATGAAGCTGAAGCCACTGCTGAGCTGCATTTATAGATTCTCCAGTGTTACCAAATTCCTCTGTTGTGGTGATTGTACAAAGAAGCCTGGGGGTGACAGAGTGAGTTGAGCTAGCACAAGGAGAGCCAGATTCCTCATTGGCTGAATGCTGTGTATTTTTGAAATTGTTTTTTGCCTGTTTGAAACAAGTCTTATAATGGTAACCATCACACAAAAGCAGTTACACAGCTTAGGCAAAAGTGGTCACAAAAGCCCTTAAAAAGTGGTGTGCTGGTTAAAAGAATCAGCCTGATTTAAGCCTTGCAGATTTTTATTTATGCTTCATTAATTCCAGTTGCAGTTAACTAATGCAGCAGAAGCACTTAACTAAGGGTTTTTTTGGTCCTGGCTCACAGGGTTGTGTGTATGTTTATGTCTTTTGGTGAGTCTGCTGACCTCCTGTGCCTGTCCAGCTATGAGCTTTGAAAAGTCCATCAATGAGTTCTCTTTTTGAAGCCAGCAATAACCAAGCAACTTGGGCAGGGGGTCTCTTAAACTCCCCTTCTCCATCTGCTGGCATATTGGACACAGTTTAACTTGCACATTGTAGAAGCTTCTGTTATAGCAGGCAGTAAAAAGTCATAATAATCTGCCAGTTGTAATGTGCTGTTGCACCCTGCATGTCCTGGTGGGCTGTGCCATGGGGGGCTGCCTGTCATGCTTTGCACAGGCAAAGCTGCTGCATCTTGCCAGGAATTTCCAGGCTGGATGTGTGACACTAGAAGCCTGTTAGTAGAACAAACCTTGTGTGTGCTGCTGGCTGTAGAGAACAATGAAGTTTAGTAGTAAAATAAATTACTATCAAGAAATCCCTTTTTTCATACAGCAGTTTGAGTTCTCTGTGATGTGTACTCTGGCTACTTTGCCAAGTGTTTTTACATTTACTTAGAGTGTCTGTTTGGAGAACTGGGAAAAAACTTAGTGGCAAAGTCATTCTGATATTTGGAGCAGAGTTTTGGGCTGTCTACTCTCTCTGTACCCTGCATTTAGAAGCAGAGAAATTCTCTTGCTGTGGTGCTTGTCCAGTAGAGAAACTAGATGGTCCTTCTTACACTGGCCTGCTCCTGGTACTGACTGTTTTTTTCTCAGTAGCCTCTGTCAACAGGATGGGCAGCCTTAAATGTCCAGCACCTTAGATATGGGACATTTGTCATGATATCTTCAGACACTTTGAGATGAGGCCCTTTTGGCCCACTCTTACTTTTCTGAAGTCTTGTCCTGTAATTCTCACAGTCAGGCATTTTCTAGTTTCCCTGACTTGTGTTTCTCCTTCAGGAAGAAAAAAATGTCCAACTGTCCCTTATCTACTACTAAATACCTCTGTAAAAGCTACTCCTTTTCTCACTAAGATGGGGGAATTTTGGTAGCACTTTGATTTTTAACACCTCTGTGTGGGGGATTCTCATCTAGCCACAAATGCAAAGCACCTCTTGCACTCACATTAATTTTAGTTAGTGCTGCTACAGTTAAGAAATTTGCAGCAGGCAAGGAAGGGTCTTTGATAGAAGTAATCTTCAAAGTTAGGTGGCCAGAAAAGAGAGGAGCTGCTGCCCTCTAAGTGTCACTGCCTGCCCCATGAACAATAAAATCAGAAACTTCTGAGTTGTGCAAGACTAACAGCACCACTGGCAACATTAATGGCTGTGCTAGCAGCAGAGAAGGCTGATGTACTGTGACTCAGTAGGAATTTGTCTCCTGAAATGCAGTGATGTGCCTTCATTGAGTGAGAGACAGCTTTCTGCCATGGCTCTGCAGCAAAACCTCTCTGCACCCTCTTTAGCAGCGGGGGTGGCTGGGGAGGTGCTGGCAGGACTGGAGCAGAGCTGAGATGTAGCTTTGCCTTCTCAAAACCTTCTCAGCAACTGCTCAATTTCTGTCTGTAGCCTCAGCTCTTCTGCTTATATCCTTTCTTTTGGGGTTCCCCAGAGTCTAAAAATGTGTGCAAGTCACCTTCAAACAGCAAGGAAAGGTGAAAGGTGTTTAAAGTGTGTGTGTGTGTGTGGTGTTTCAGAACCTTCTTCACAGGTTTATTTTTTATTCAGAAGGTGGCTCCAAATGGGCTCTTTAAAAGATAATGTTTGCTATCAGACTTTTTTTTTGAGTTTAAGGTTTATGAGAAGAGCAAACTTCTGCAGGAAGCGCACTGGGACAGGTTTTCATGTGTCTTGAAATATCTTCTCTTATTAGCTGTCAAGTTTCTCCTGCTGGGATCATAGCAGGTTAATTTTAAAACACTCTTTTTTTTTTCACCTACAAATGTAATTGAGAACCCTTAATAGGAGATTAGCAAAAGAGGTTGCTGCTGTTTTGCTCCAAACACTTGGGCAACAAGATGGAGAAAAATTAGTTTTTTATATCTATTGGGTGGCGGGTACTTGGGACAGCTGTCTCTGAGCTCAGAGCGCATCCAGCTTCATTGATGTGAGATAAAATTTGTTTGCCTGCTGATTTCTTTTGTGGAGGAAGAAGATGCAGAAGGAAGGAGGTATATTTGAGAGGCAGATATTGGCACAGAGTGTTATTGTGGTGAGGGGTGAAGGTGTGTGATTGTCAGGAGCACGTGAACCATGCCTGGGGTCTGCCACTCATGAGTTGGGGGTTGTGGTTTCTGTAACATTAAGTTTGGAGACCTGGTAGGAGATATCTGAGCTCCTTTTCAAGCTGTGCACTTCAGGTTCCCTCTTCATGGAGACCAGGTGTCCTGCAGGTTCAGGTTCAGCTCAGTGGAGGAACCACAGAGCTCAGAAGTGGTTGACATCACTTGGTCTCTCACACAACTGGAAGGGCAGGCTATCAAGGAAGATTTTCTTTGTGTAATCTGCTCCTCAGAACAGATAACAGATATTTTCTGTGATTTTATTCTGGGTCACTTACTAGTGATTGTTAGGAAGGATAATCTGGGTCAGTCACTGCTCTGCTTTTCTCTTTCACAGCTATAACTTGATTGAGCTCATGGTAGTCACAGTATATCACTGGGTTTTTTCAGTGAGATATATAGAGTAATATTTTTTGTGTTGGTCATTGGTGCTAAATCTGACAAAAATATTAGGAACAGAAGAACAGAGAAAACAGACACTAAGTTAACTCAGATGAACATGTAAATCCTTAGCACAAAAGGCATCACACCCTGTCCTAAGAGCAGAATTCTCAAGTTGCACTGTGGGTGGAACAAGCTAATTACCAGAGCCAAAGATCATAATTCCGAGCAAATATTTCAGATTCTTGTCAGTTATCACTTACTGTCTGCTTTTGGGGAAAAAGGTCTTGTTATGCATAAATGAAAATCACTTCACCTTTGAAAATAATTAATGTTCACCCAGAGTGAGGCCAATTCATCAGCTGTATTCAATATAGGATTTGCTTTCAGGATTGTGCAGTTCATTGCTGACTGTTTGAGCATATCTTTCTGATTTTCACAGACGATGTTTTTTCTCCTATTAGAACAAATGTATTATTATTACTTTCTCTGGAATCTTGGGAAATAAAAAATATTTTAAGCAGTTTCAGGTAATAGTGTTTCCCACAGAATCACATTTTGATGACATTGGAGAGACTTGGCTGCATTTTCTGCTTTGTTGCATCTCAGAGGCATGATTAACATGTGATAAAAGCTCCCTTGTGAGCAATTTTTGTTCTCTATATACTCATCTCTTACCTCCTTCTTTATGATAAAGCTCTGAACATCCTTTACCACTGCCCCTTCTCAGTGTCAGCCTGCTCAGGGAACCAGCAGGCAGAGACTGATTTTATGTGCTTGCTGTTTCTGGTAAAGCACTGCCAGCCTGGCAAACCAGGATGATGGGCTGGCCTGGAAAACTGAAAAATGAGCACAGAGACTGAGTGACAAAAGAAAAGAAGGAGGAGTCCTTGAGGAAAATATGAAGGAAGATGAAATACCAGTACACCTGTTCTCATCTGCTCTGCTCCATCTATCCAGTTGTGGAGCAAGGCAAGTACAGCTTAGCTCTGGGCAAGGCTCAGGGATGCTCTGATTTGATAAAGCAAGACCCTCCAGACAAAGGCTGTTAATAGAATTTGAGCCTCAGCCAAGGTTTGTGCCAAAGAGGTTCCTTGATGTCCAGTTAAACATGCATGTTTAAAGAAGCTCTCAGAGCTGGTGATTCTGTCTATTGCAAGGATTTATCCATTTAAATTTTTAGGTTGGAATTCCACTGCTAAGGAAAGGGTTGACCCTCTGTTCTTTGGGGTCTGAGCCTTGCAGAGGCCTTACTGTCATCTTTTGATGAAGGGAAAGAGAGGATCAGAAAAAGGATAAGTCTGGTTCTGCTTAAATATGTCAGACTGTCATTAGGGCTCCTTTCACTGTGTCAGATTGTGATCTGGCTTTAAGTGACACTGAAAAGCCTGACCCTTTTATGGGTTAAGCACTAATGGTGTTATGTATGCTGACCACAAAGACCTGTATTACATTTGTATTGGGCTCAAATCTTATTTCCACTGAATGCTATGCATTACCATGAAATAGTGGGTCACTTATCTTGTGAAAAGGAGCAACCACATGAAAAGTAACGGGCATTATCATATTTTGAAGGCATTTTCGGGGAAATTAGATCACTGAATCACAGAATAATTCAGGAAAATACTTTTAAGATCATCAAGTCCAGCCAGTAGTCCAGCACTACCAAGTTCACCACTAAACCATGGCCCAGGTGACACATCTACACTACTTTAAATGCCTCCAGGGATGGTGATTCCACCACTTCCCTGAGCAGGCTGTTCCAAGGAAGAAATTTTTCTTAGCATCCAATCTCTACCTCCCCTGATGGAACTTGAGGCCATTTCCTTTTGTCCTAGCACTTGATACTCAAGGGAGGAGACCATCTTCCATCCTGCCACTTCCTCCTTTCAGGTAGTTGTGGAGAGTGATGAGTTCTCTTTGGTGCCCATTAATATATAATATATTTTAATCTTATGTGTACCTTTGTATTCAACTGCAATAAATTTAAACTTTTTAAAGAGTCATTTAATATATCTTTGTATGGCTTTGTCTTCACTCTTTTGGAAATAAAATTCAGTGTAGGTACAACTGAAACTAATTATGATCAAAATTATTCCTTAAAAAATCAACACATCAAAAGGTTTTGCTATCTGTGTACCAAGGAAAAGCTTTTCTTCCTGCACTTAACATAGACCAAGATAAATTATGTATCTTATGACTGAGAACTGGAGTTTGAAAGTGAAGCACATGAGTATGTTCCAATATAAGCCTTAGGAGCACATTTCTGGCTCTGCATTATAATCCTCATGTAAATGATCCTTCTGTAATTGTTGCAAACTGCAGCTCCTCAGGATTGCTTACAATTTTTGAAAAGTCAACAGTTCCTATTCCATTAGAAGAAGGTCACTGAATGAGATTATGAAAGAAAATAAAAGTAACCACTATAATATTATCACAGAAAAAATTCTGTCCATATAGTCCTTCCTTGCAGTGTTTGTTCAAAAATAATTTCTATCACTCAGAGAACTCTGGGGCTTTTTTTTTGCTGCAAAATATAGAAATAATAGGATAGTAAGATGAAGAAATAATCACTCTTTGGGGACATGCCTTAATTCTTTATGCATTCAGAGCTATAAAATTATGTCCTCTAATTGTGAAATTATTTTTGTAAACTATGAAAGTTACTGAAAATGTTTCTCATCTTCCAAACTGATGATTTTTCTGTACCACAATTTACTACACCATCAAGAAAATGAACTGAGTAGTTTGAAGCAAGTGTTTATGCTGTTTTTGTGTTTATTTACTGTTAGAGGGCTGTCTCTGAAATATACTGCTGGAAGTACCTCCTGTAACTGATATTTTCAAAGGTTTAAATAATTTGATTTAGCTGCACTTTTATACTTCGAATATTTCTAAAAGAGCTTTACTGTTTTTCAGCTGTTTAGTGACAAATATTTATGAAAATCATATCAATGCTTTCAGGATTTGAAGTATTAGGAGCCACAGAGGGGTAAAAAGTTTACTTCTCAGCCAAGTCTATAATTGTTTTCTCATTTAAAAGAATAACTGATGTATTGTTGGCAGTACACAAAGATTTTGTTTTACTGCAATCGATCATTTTTGTTCTCTTGTGGGGAAGGGGGTCTATTTAATTTGCTGTCTCAGTTAAGGGATCTGTATGAATAACTGCAGATGATGGTGTGATACACTTTGGCTGTTTCTGTAGCAACCACCTATGGGTTTTTTTCTGCATTTTCACATCTCTTTCCAAGAATTGCCTTTCTTTTTTTTCCCCTGCAACAGTTTTGTTCTCAGAAGCGTTGCTTGAATTATTTTTATGTTCTTCATTTGCATGCTGTCTTATAGGTGGCAGTCCACCATGAAAAACCGAGAAATTGTTGTATAAATTACAGAAAGCACTATGGCAGTCATGGCAATCTTTAGTGATCCTACACTTTCTGTAATGAGTGGAAAATTGATTTTTGTAATTCATCTTCTTTCTTTTGAAGATGGTAGGCTTATCTGATGAAATGTTACTTTTGCAGCCACTGTAACAATTGTGATTTGTGCAGTGGTATAGCTCAGCCAACTCCAAATAGAAGTGAAATTTAAATTGAACTTTAAATTGTGATTGCAGTTTGCTTTGCATTGTTTATGTACACTGGGATAACACTTCCCAGATACTTTAGTGCTTGATAAATACTTCATATCAGAAACTTTATTTTCCAGTGACAAAGGCTGAAGAATTCAATATGGATTTTTGTCTGTTGTCTGCATACAGTTTAGGTTGTGGGGTTTGGTTTGTGTTTGTTTTCTTTGAAACACATCCTAAGTGTCTGAGAGTATGTGTGAGTGGTTTTGCATCATTTCTGAAGCTGTAGTTTCATTCTATCAAAATTTTGAAATAGGCCTGAAGTCCCTCTCTGGATGGTGGTGAATAATCAGAACATGTGCTTCCCTCCCTCCCAGTTCTCTCTTGCTTTCGGAGTCTTTATCCTCAGGCAGGAGGTGTGAGGATTTTTACAAGACAGCTGTGCTGTCAGATTTGGCTGACCTTGTCTGGCTGCCAGACCCCCTCCAGCTGCTCTCTTACGTCTCCCCCTGACCCACACCAGCAAGATGGGGGGCAAAATCAGATAAGAAATCTTGCAGGTTGAGATAAAGGGAGGTACATTACTTATCAATTATTGCTACAGGCAAAACATACCTGACTAGGGGCAAATTAATTTAATTTATTGCCAGTCAAAACTAGAGTAGGATGGTAGAAGCAAAGACAAAAATCATTAAGCACTTTTCCCTCTCCAGTTTGTCCCAGGCTTGATCTCAGCCCCTCACTCCCAGCCTCTCTGCCCCCAGACCTGGGAGGCACAGGAGCAGTGGGAATGGGAGGTTGTTGTGCCGCAGGGCAGGCTCTGCTGGGGTCTGGGACAGCTCCTCCTCTTCCTTGGTGCTGCAGGTCTTTTCTCACACTTTGTACCTCACTTACCAGTGGCATTTTTCCCTTTATTAAATACACTTTGCCTAAGGCACCACCACAGAGAGCACCCCCAGCTCTCCTCAGAGTGGCTCCTGCAGCTCCAGTGCCAGCAATGGGGCACGTGCAACTCCGGACAGTAGTTAATACATTTTTTTTTTCTTTCTTTTTTAAACAAAACTTCCCCACTGATTTTCCCTGTGGTTATACTCCAGAAGATGTCTTTGACTGACACAGCTTCTGTTTCCAGCGCTGGTCCCCGGCACCAGGTCCTCCTCCACTCTTGTGGCAGAGGGTCAGACTGTTGCATGGGGTGTTATGAAGCCTGTCTTGACTTTCTTCACAAGCTGTGAAACTAACAGGAGGTTTGCAAGAATACTTATGCACCCCCTTATATGCTAGGGATAATATGCAGTATTTCAATGGGCTAAGTCTCAGATGTGAAGAATCACCAGCTAAAGACAAACGTGCAATTCAGTGCATCCTTTGGGCTGTGGGAAAGAGAGGAAAATACTCAACACTGGTTTCCTTCAGCGGCTTCAAGACTTTTAGCCTGCTATTATTTTTGAGTTGTTAATTGCTCTTAATATTCTCTATCTATAAATCTTTCCCAAAAACATGTAAACTTGTCTATGCACTTTTAAAAATGGACAGAAAGCACAGATTGCAGGCTTCAGAGTGGTGACAGCTTTCCAGAAAGGGCAGGTATATTATATCATACATTAGACATCTGGGAAAGCTGAGGCTTGCAGATAAAATGAGAGAGCAAGTATGTAGCTGGGGCAGGTGCTATCCTGAATTAGACTTGATCTGCTTAGTACTTTCATGTTAATGAAGTTAGGAGCTTTTTGGTATTCTCCTGTAATCTAACAAAGCATCAATATTTTCAGTGACAAATGGGTGGTGATTACCTGGTGAAGATTGATTACAGGCTTTAAATTTGCTGGATTGAAGCTTGTGTTCATGTCCCCCCTCTAATAATCATTCAATTTACTCAAATCTACTCTAATTTTAGGCTTGCATTACCAGCGTTTCCACTTGCTGGTGACAGTTAAATCCTCATTGATATTGGTTAAGCATTTGGACAATGTGGTGCAAGAAGAATGATGGATGGCTTTAATTTGATATTCGTAGTCTGTCTTTGATGTTGCTCCTGCACCACTGAAAACTTGCTTCAGAATTAAATTAACACTGCATCTGCTTTTGTGTTTGTATTCCAATAGCCAGGGGGCATGTAAGCCTGCATTAAGAAAATAAACAGAACATCTTTCCACTGTGGTATAGGGGGATGGGGGTGGATTTGGAACTCTTGATTAGAATGACAATGCTGATAGCCAAGATGTCACTTTTTCTCTGTTAGCTGCATCAGTTGTATGATTTGCTAAGATATAAGAATACTGTATTTGTGCAAATAGATATATTTATATTGCTGAAAAAAGGAAATAATCCTTTGAGGGAAATGTTTCCTTTTTGTGCAGAGGTTCCTAAAATTTCCCATATTACAAGAAAGAGATGAAATAAAAGGGGGGGGGGATATACACATGTGATTACATGTTCTTTACTTCATAGTGGTTTTGTCTTTCATATCAGCAACTTGAACTTCATCAGTCCTGAACTCTGAATTCTTAAATAACAACTTATTGATCTGAAAGAATGCATTAACTTTTCTTTCACATGACTGCAAGGGCTACATCCCTGTGTAAACAAACATGGCAGGATGTCTCCATCTCTTGTGGCCTTTTGACCCAGATGAGGGCACTGTTACCAAGTGTAGTGAGAAGTTCCAGTAACTTCTTGAAAAAGGACCCCAACTTGTTAAAGATGGTGGTTTGTAATCACACCAGTCAGAAATGACTATTTAGTGATGATTACAGAACATGCTTTTCTATTTATTTTTTCTGACACCGTTCTGACTGGGATTTTGTTTGTTTTGACATATGTGGTGATATGGAGGGGGTGCAGGTGAAGGGCAGTGGATAAGCCTGTGCTCCACAGGTAACAGCAGGAGGCATTTTTCTAACTTCCTTTAATTTTCCTTGTGTCCTCTTCTGCTTGCTATATGAATTTGCTTTTCTCTCTTCACCATGGCAGTATTACTCCAGGAGTACAGAGACTTTCTCAGGCAGCAAAGAAACCATTTCTGGATTTTTTTCTTGAACCATCAGATAGCCAGTGAATATACCCAGCCTGTATGTGATCTTGCTGGTGGACTGATCTCATTTGGCCTGCTTGGTAAGCTCTATGTCCTTATCAAAGGTCTCCTGAAAGGTGAAGTTCTTGAGGTAGTTATTGGTAACATAGCACTGTTTAACTCACAAACCTTCATGTGATCCTTTTGATACCCTTGGTAATTTTTTCATCACTCACCTATCCCCTTTGCTGATGCCTAAACCCTGAGATGCATAATATAAACCAAAAATATTTTCTCAAGGATTTAATAGAAACAGTTTTCACATCAAAATATCTTAATTAACCTCCTCATTTTTGTGAAATTTCTATCAGCTTGTAATTGTGAAGATGAAAATGTTTGCTATGGTATGCACAGAAATAAACAAAGGTTTCCAGCCTCTGATGTTGAAGCAGTTGAATTCTGGTTTTAAGCAAAGATAAGAGTAATGTCAGAGGTGCATATTTGCTGTTTGTTGCTCTGGGAGAAAAATCAAACTTAATATACCAGTTGATACCTGATCTGCAATTGGCTCAGATCTGTGAGTACGTTTCTCGTGACTTGAATGGGCCTTTGATTAAACTCTGGTGCACAAATTATAAATATTGTAGCTCGGACGTTTTATGCAATGTGTGAGATAAGAAATCCTGTTGAATTCAGTTCAACCTTGCTCACCAAAAGCACTCTGGGGAGGGTTCAGCTAACAGTGAGGTGAAAGGTGGGTTCTATAACAGAGGACAGGCTGTACAGCTGGGCTGTGGTCACCCTGTGTGTGAGGCAGTGGCTGCGAGACGCGCGGACACCGCGAGGTGAGAAAACGGCTTGGGCAGAGGGACACGTGAGCAGGGACACCGTGGTGGCATCCAGCCAGTGCCTGCTTGGTTTGGTTCACTTTAGAACATAAAAAGGCCTGGCTTGTTGCAATACATGATCTTCTTTGGAGCAAGCAATAAGGAGATGTGTGTGTCTTTGTTCCCCATTGCTACAATTCAAGAAACGCACCAAGCTTGAGACAGTTCAATTTTCTACCAAAATGTGCCCTTTTAAGATGCTCAAATAGTAACATACTCATTGACCTAAGTACAGACTACTTCACTCTGCAAAGGCCAAAAGATCTTGCAGGACCTATCAGCATTTTCTCTAAATTGTTTGCTCAGTTCAAATGACTGGACTTCAATCCAGTCAATTGCCTCAGTAGATCCATATCAGTAGAGAAGAGAAAATGAGTTTTGCACTGTTGAGGTAAGAGTAGTATTTACAAGATTCGATAAGATCTTTCCAAAGCTTAGCCTTTCTTTTGGATGCTAAAATACATTGGGGTGACAGGGTGTGCTGTTCGGGGTGGGTTTTGTTGCATACTTTGTCCATCACAGCCAATGGATGTCTGTAGGTCTAGTTAAATATATTCCTGTATCCCATAAAAGTTTGGGGTTTTTTTTAATATTCAAGGTAGTCAAATTATTGAAATATTTGTCACTTCATAGTTCATGTGGTCTCACACAGGTAACATTACAGGGGTTAGACTCACTTGGAGCTGTCCAAAATACTGTGGTTTTTTTCTTTGTTTCACTATATATCTGGGAAGCTTGCCTGTAGGAGGGAATCACTGAATATCCATTGAGTATCTGCATTGGAGGAATTTTACCTCCCCTCTTCTTGGCTCCTCTTTCCCCCCAGGGGAGCTGAGCTGTGGCACAGAATAAACCTGGAAGCGGCTGTGCAGCCTCTGTGGAAGTTAAATCCCTCTGACTTGGAGACCTAAGGATTTTGCAAGAAAATTGCACACACTTGGCATTCAAACAGTTTAACTGTTCTTGCTGGTTTTAATCACTGTGAATCAAAAAAAATCTTTATTCTAAACTTGATTTTCAAGTGACTTGGTTGCAGGAAGGAAGCCATAAGGAAAAGTACATTTCATGGAAATATTCACAGCTGTATGTTGAATAAGGCTCTTTTTTAAGGCAGGATGAGTCCAGATAGATTTAGACACTCTGTATCTTTTGGTACATGAATTCCAAAGAAGAAAAAAAAAGAATTAATTTATTAGATAGATTTGTACAGCTGTTTTCTGAAGAAGTGTATGTTCCAGTATTTCCTCTGAAACCTTAGAATAGTGCTAAACCCATTAAATATTTGCACTGCATTTAACTCTTTGTGGTATGCTAGTAATCACAATTAATAGGTGCAATAGTGCATTTCTATTATGGGTGAACAGCCCAAGTGCTGGGTGCTCTGGCACTGAACCAGCAGAGTTTTTGGGTATCTGCTTAAGTTCAGGAAAGATGGACTTGGGTTTTTTTTAAATGAAATCTGCTTCCATGGTTCAATTTTGGAGCTGGTTTAAATTGTCCCAGTAAAACTGCAGGGTTTGTGTGGTGGGGTTTGTTTTCAGGGGTTTTTGGGGGGTTTTGGGGGTGTATGTGTTTCTTTTGTTTATTTGGTGTTTTGTGTGTTTTCAGTTTTTTGCTTGTTTGGGTTTTTTGTTAGTCAGTTTGTTTTGTTGTGTTTTTTGTGTATGTGAACTTTAAAAGCTAAAATCAGTGGGCAAGACTACTCATGTCTTTAATGCACACAGACACCCTTAATTTGTTAATGCCACAGTTCTCACTATCTTGCATGAATGAACCCATTGTGAGGATCCCTAAGAAGTGAGCTGGAACCTCTGCTATTTTTGGTTCAAAATAAGTGTGTATGACTCTGACTGTATTAATGTGCTATTGCATGCTTTTCTTATGCATTTATTTAAAAAGGTTTTATGAACTTGAAATAGTGCACTCATTCCTGGCATCCAGTATGATTTGCCCTACTTAATCTATTTTGCTTCTCTTCCTTCCCCCCTATCTATTTTTAGATTGACTTTGTCCATTTTTTTTAATAGCTATTTTTAGAGGTGAATGTCCTTTGTGGTGTATTTTTAATCATGCTGAGTTGCTATATTATGGTAAAGTCTTATTAACAACTGACATGAACTGAGAATAGTTCATTGTACTGGGCAGTAGAGTGCAATAACTTATGAATTCTTAAAATAACTGGCTTTTTAATTTCTCATTTTCTACTTCTGAGAGAGATTGGAATAAAAAATTAGGACTTTAAATCCCTCCTGTTATAACATCGTAAAATCCTTAGCTTATCTGAACTTCATAATTAGCATGGCATGATAAAGGAAAGGAAGGAGAAAATTCCTATTACTTGTCCTAGCCCTCTTCCACTTTCATTTGTGAGTCAATTGCACTTATAAGTTGAATCTTTTGGAATCAGGATGGTTATCTAGTGGATACAAGGTGCTCTGTAGCAGACACATCACTGAATCCTGTACCTAGAGAAGTGCACAGGAAATCTTGCTGTGTTGTCCCCACTGCTTGCTGGACAGGAGAGAAGATGGAGATGGAGATGACCTTTATGGAGAAGCTCAGTGCTTCCCATAAGCTGCTGGCTGACTCCAGCCTGCACAGGGACAGAGTGGAGTCAGAAGCCTCACTCTTGCATTACGGCACTCCTGAATACTTCATGTTTTCTAGCACAAGTGTCAGTGAGGAAAAACCCAAACAATCCTCTGTTTCAGGACTGTCTAGAGGTTTATGGCTGTGAGAAAGCATCAAAATTAACCTTCACTTTCATTCCATTCTCTCCTAGCGCTGGTGGCAATCATGTTGGCTACTTGAACTGAGCAATGAACCAGTGCACAAAGCACACTGGAAATTTGTTTTTGCAGTCATGAATTCAGGGAGCCGATTTTCCTGGGTAAGGAAGAGTTATAGTGAAGCTGCCTTGGCAGAGTGAATCTCCTGTGGGCAGTGGTGCTAAACGGAAATAAAGGCCTCTAGCTCTTTCTGTGAGTGCTGCATGGGGACATTCCAGCCTGCCTATCCCGTGTGAAGTGCTGTGGTATTTGGTCTTGTGTCACAGGCTGTACAGACCAGCATTCCTACAGCTGTCGCCACTATTCCACTTTCATTTCCAAGAGATTTTCAGAATTATGTGTCTGAAGAAAAGTATCAGGTGAAAAACATTCTTTATCCCTTTTCCATTCCTGTTTCCATACCAGAAGGGCTGGTTTTATATTGCTCCCTTAGTTGTGCTATTAGCTCAGTTTAATTCCTCTCTGTTATCAAGCTGCCCTTTTCTCTACAGACTGGTTTGATTAGTTTTCAACTCAAGAGGAATTATAGGTATGAGTATGAAGGAAAACTGTGGCTTGTGAGAAGGATTAAGGAACTGAGAAGGCTGTGTCCTTCTCCTCAGTTCCAAAGCGATGGGGAAGATGAATGTCTGCTCACTGGACTTTTGCAGCAAGCTTCACTGTTATTTTCACTAAGACAAGATGTTACAATGTTATAATCTTATAAAAATTTATCTACCACACAGCATGCTTACTCACGATGTGGTGAGATAGGTGCCATATGTGAGGAAGGTGTGTAGATTTTGAATTTGGAACCTGAAGAACTGTGCTGTGATATGAGGCTGGACAGAGCTTATTTGCATAAATCCTTTATTTTTTTTGCCTTGGAGTTTGAGTGAAGAAGTAAGAAATTGTGATAGGCTGTGGCCTAGAGGGTAAATATCAGAAACTAGCCAGTGATTTAATACTCAAAATGTAGGGAAAGTGCTTCATTTGAACTACTTAGATATAATTTGCTGTTATTATCAAAAAATATCCAGTGTGCTTAATTTGCATTTAGTGATGAAAAAAGCTTAAACAAAAATATCTACAAGTGATATTCTTCTTCATTTTAACATTTGACTCTTCCACCTTCATGCCTTTAGTGAGTGGAGCTTGCTGTGGAATGGCTTGGTGATTCACAGATAGCTCTAGCAACTGAGCCTATTCATCCAGCTCCAGATCACTACGTGGTTTTCTCCAGCTCAGTTCAGAAGGAGTGTGCAGATTAAACCAGTCAATCAGATCCTTATGTTTTACCACACTGGTTGCCTTCAGCAGTTTTGTTGGCTATTTGGTCAGTGTTCAGCTCCATGGGTGCTGAAAACTGGAGCCTGCTGGTGAAAACTTTTCTGATAAAATGTGTTTGTGCTTTTCCAAGACATTTGGTTGAAAACTATCTGAAGACCCTTCTTTGCTACTCTGATTTATTAATTCCCAGTAACTCTCCCAAAGTGTATCACCACTTTATGGATCTGCAGCTGAGCTCTCTGCTTTCAGTTCCACTAGAGGAATGTTTGCAAAAAGACTTGGAGTAACTCAGCACAACTTGCAAAGCCAAGTCCAGGAATGACCCTGGTAGGGTTCTTTAACTGGCTTCTGCTCCATGCTGCTGCCTGTGAATTATTCACCAGCTTACACTTATGAATAAAATACATGCCTCGGGAAATCCAGCTGCTCTGTGCTGTTATGCTGTCTTCTCTTCTCTTCTTCTCCTCTCCTCCCCCAAAATTAAGTCTACATTCATGTTTTCTGCATTTCCATGCTAGGACAAGTTTTGTGATTTAGTCATAAGAGTCCAGGGAACATCTGCTATGCTCAAGCCCATTTGAAATACAGCCATGCTTATTCAGCTTTTCACTGATAACTATGATTTTCTAAGTAAGGATTTTCTGCACTTGCTTTCTGCGTGTTACAGAGCACACTTGACATAAGCTGCCTGTGCCCCTCCACCATAATATGGTGGGTGCTGCTGCTGGACAGGTGAACTTTTTGCTTTTTTGTCTTTCAATTTGTTGTCAACTTCCATTCTCAGTACACAGTGCATTTTGGAAATTTTTTGGTAATCTGTTAAAATACTATTAATTCTCTTAAAATGTTGCATGAAACATGATGTTCACTGAAAAAACCACTACCACCATCACCCAAACCCATAACCTCCCCAAATGAAATTCAAATAAAAGGTACAATTCCATACCTGCAGCTGTCCCTGCCTTAATTTAGATATGTCTCATCTATCACTGAACCTTTACTGATTGACTGAAATCTTTTCAGCTACTTGTTTGTCATAAAGGATTAGAATTAGATCACAAAACTATTTTTCCCCATTTAAAGGATTTGATTTTTATAGATGGGGAAAAACAATGCATTAACTTCTATTCCCAGTTTGAATTAGGTTTTAGACTTTTCATGCATCTTTTACAGTAAGGAGCTCATAAGGAATGGAATAATGGTGAAGAAGCACCACCTCATTTACAAAGGGGACCAATATCATTGCAATGTACCCTTCATGTTTTGTCTCACAGTAGAGCACAGTGCAATGGCAGGTTTTCTTGTGGAAAAGAGAAACTTGAATGATCAGCAATGTATTTTTGTTTTTCTTAAAATGGTTTCCTGTTCTTAGTATCCATAAAGAGCTTTTTCAATCAAATATTATTGACAGCAAAAACATTATCTAGTGTATAGACAGATGGCAGGATGATAATTGTTTCGAGAGACAGATGGTAGTTTCTTGTACCCACTTTCGAGTTTCTGTGTTTTTGAAGCTCAGCAGTTGCATTGTGCAGCATTTGTGGTGTCATAAAATACCAGCCAGTTTAAATAACTCTGAACTAGGCTTTCGAGTGATTTGTTTAAAAGGAGCCAGCCCTATTTAAAACATGATCAGCTGAGGATGCCTAGATATTTGACAAAGCAGATTGCAATTTAGAGAAGTTGTGCCTGGCTTGATGCTTATATTCTCAGCAAATGCAGAACCCTTCTGCCTCCTTTCTGTCAGAAATAAGAAGTCTGAAATTGTAAAGAGGAATATTTGTATTTTTTTTTTAAAAAAAGAATTCTAACTTGGTACTAAGGAGAGGGCACCATAAGAATAAAAATAATGTATGAGTTGGAGTGAGCTGCCTGAGATATTTGTAGGACATGCCTGGAATTCCAACTTAGTTTCTCCCACAGAAACTGTAAAAGTGATTAGATCCACAACATGAAGAATCTTATACATAAATAGCTTACAGTGAAAAAACAAATATTTATTTGCCCCATGAATCTGAGGATTACATGAAACACCTTTATTCTTCTCTACAAAGACTAAGATCTTTTCAGGAATAATTTTGTGAAACACATGGGGATGATTCAGGCTGAATCCTTCATGGTTTAATAAGTCTTTTTTCTCCATCTCATTCTTTTAACACGTGTAAAGGGAAAGGAGAGATACCTGTTCAACAGGTTTGCTTTCCAAAGTTAGGTTGATGGGGTCAGCTGTCAGTATGACTTATGAAGGCCTCATCTCAAGGGGGATCAAGGGTCCACACCATCAGATTCTGGCTTCTGGTGGGCTTTTAGCCTCCACATAATTCTACTTTATATAGTACATTGAAATATTTGCAGGCCTTCATCTGAAGGTGTATTTCATAGATTCTTGTCTTTGCTCTGATACTTACTGTTCATATAAATATCATTTATTGTATACAAAAGAAGTCTATAAAGTTATCAATACATTAAATTTTAACATGGCAGTAACCACAGGTGAGGTGCCTGCATTCCCAGTAACAATCCTGTGGCTTCAGGGGTGATGCTCTGCTTGGGCGGGGGAAAATAATTAAGCACCTACACATTCAGTAGTCAGCCTTCAGGATGCTATGCCATGAGAAACTGTACAGTCCAAGACAGTAATTTAAAATGTGAAAGCAGGTAAAATCATAGTCTCAGTGTTTTTTAAAAAAACCCTTTGTATACTTTTTCTTTGTCATTTAGACACTTGTTAAATGATTTTCAGCTCTAGAACCATAGAATAGTCACGGTTGGAAGGGACTCAGAAGGATCATCGAGTCTAATTCTTAAATGAATGGCACATACAGGGATCAAACTTAAAACTTTCCTCTAACCAGCTGACCTAATTTTATATAGGATGTGTGCAGGAAAATACAGATTTTAAATCTGTATTTTCATTTAGAGAAATGCATGAAAACTGAACTTTCAGCCAGTGGACACAGACCTGCCCAGTACTAAATGCTGTCCAATCTGGAAAGTGAAAAGTGGGCTGTGTGAGCAACACTAGGCAAACCAGACAGGCCTATTTATTTATTTTAATCTTGTTTAGCCACAAAGCAGTACTTGTGAGAAATCTGGAATATCAGAATTATTTGAAAGAGATGTTTTGCAAATAACTCTGAATAAGGAGTGCATGTGAAAACTGCCAGGAGTTGTTGGACAGTTCACAAACAGGAGGAGGCTACACTCATTAAGTAAATGATTCACTACATATTAGCTCAGTCTTCCTTCTGAGCTTTAAGGCCTATTGGAGCTGAGAACCAGTTTTGTTGTTTTTTATTAAACATTTTTTCTTGTTTTCCATACTGTAATCATGTTGTTTGAGTCATTAGTGTGAAGGCAATAACAGACATACTGTAAAGTTAAAGCTCTTAAGGAGCATCATTGTCTGCATGAACACACATGAAACACCCTGCAACTGCTAAGAGGCTGAATTGTGTGGAATTTTCCCTTTTAAAATTGTACTTTTCAGATCAACATGAGTCTTGCCCACCTGGGTGTTTGTACGCATGAACAAACCAACTGAAGCTGTGGGGAGCTCATTTAATTTAATTTAATTTTAATTTTTTAAGGAGGATCATTGATATCACTTTCTCATCAGTTTCTGTGAGGGTCAGGCTTCTCCTTCCTCAGCTGCAGTGGGCAGAGTGGTGCCACTGCTGGGCACTGTCTCCAAGGGCTGCTTTGCAGTCACCAGGCTGAGTCTGTCGGCTGTGCACTGATGAGCCTGGCAAATTCAATCTGAGCCTGCTTGGGCTGTCATGCAGCTGAGGCTCTCCAGTGGTCTTGTCCTTCATTTCCACTGCTCCAGTTAGCTTAATGCTTTTCCTTAACTGCTTCTGAATTCTTCCATGATAGCAGATATATAGCCAGTGTCATCTGACAGACTTTTAGGCATCTTTGTTGTAAACATGTAAGTATTCATTTAATGCTTGGATTGCTTTACCATCCTTTGTGGCTGTATTTCTCATTCCTTTCTGAAATGATCTTTCTTCATCCTTGGCTGAGTCCACTTCTATACTTGGAGAAAAATCTTCTCGCTATCTAACACTGCCAGCTATACTTCCAAATTTATTTCAGATTCTTCTCTGACTCCTGTATCTTTTTTGTAAAGTTTTTCTTCTTGCTCCCTGTTGCCTCGATTAATACTTTTGGTATGGCATGTTTATTTTCAACTTGGTTGGTCTTCATAAAGTCTTTGTAAAGACTTGCAGCTCCTCATAAAAGCTTATAAAGATTTCTTGAAAAATTATAAATGGCTGCTTAGGTTGGTCATTCCCTGGCCCAGGGAGGAGATCTGAGCTAAAGAAATCTCAGCTTCCTCATTGTTTCTCCCCTGAATGGCAACACAGCCAGCAACAAAACCAGAATTTCTTTGTCAGTTGGCATTTATTTCTGTGCAGCAAAAAAGATCCAGTTAATCCACAGCAGCTGTAGAGCAGCAGAGTTGTGGATGAGTTGTTGTGGTGACTCTGAATCTTCACAAGTTGATGTCTTGAGTCAAAATGATGTAGTGATAAGGTTCTAAAACCCCTATGAACAGGAAAGCCTGGTCCTTAGAACTCAGTGGTGAAACCTACCCTTTGCAGAGACTGGAAAAGGTGTGATTATTTCCCTATTTAGTGGAATGGTATGATTTATCAGGCAATTCAAAAATCTGTTGTGCACATATAAAACTCCTATTTCTAAGTAAAAAAAAAATCTCTTGCCTTAAAAAATTTCCCAAATCATATCCCTCTGCCTCAGCCTACACACAGTGGTGATTTCTGTTGGCTTTCAAATGTTATGAAAATGCACTTCAAAAATAAGGACAGTTAAGTGTCAGATTATCAGAGAATATTTGCTTCTTCACAATCCTTTGACTTCCCCTCTCTCTCCCCTTCCCATTAATCTATACTACTGTGGAACAAGTGTTTGCATTAATTGTACCAACTTTTGAATTAGCAATAGATGAATCTCTGGTGGCTTAAATTTTTCTAAAGTAAACAACCAATGAATCACACATTCCTCTAGGGTTTTTTGAAAGTAAACAACAACTTTTTTCCCAGTGTGAAATAGGACATTTCTGTTTTAAAGATAGGCTTTCTGCTTCAGGCTGGAGATAGACTTTCCTAATGACAAAAACCATTTTTTTTTTAATTCTAAAATGGTATATTTCTAAGTTTGAAGAAATTGTGCTTTAATGACTTGGAGAAGGGCTCCCCTTTCTGCTTGTACTTTGCTTTACTTTAGATCCGCTTGATTTTCAATCAGGCCAACTGTAGCAAAGGAAAATTGTCACGGTCTCCTCAGCATGTCCACTGTTGTGCTGTCTTTGTGCTGCTGTAATATGATGGTACAAATGATTAATCTTTCTTTCTAGCAGGGCACCTCAAAAAATAAAGCAAATTTTGGAGTATAGAACAGATAACTTCAAAAGATTTTCTAGGCCTTGTGTGAACTGAATGTTCTCAGTGTGCCAGGTTGTGAGGTTTTCTTTTCCTAGCACTGCATTAGTCACATCATTTGGCAGCAGAATACTTATTAAACAGACTATTTTCATCAATTATCTCTCTGTTTTTCACATGTGTCATAAAACTTAGTAGTTTTCTGCTGCATGTTGCAATGAAACGAATTCAGGTGAACAGAAAATATCCCTCTTTTGTTCCAATGAAAGATGTGGACTGAGGCTTGTGCTGAAAGCCACAGCAGTAAAAAACTGTCACTTGCTTTGCTTCTGTCCATACAATTTTATTCTTTCCAGTTCAAGTTAGAGTGAAGATGTACTCTGTTTGTGACAGGCTTTCTTTGAAAAATTATTTTAATGAAGAAAAAGAATTGTTTTAGCATTAATGTCAAGGTGCTAGATGGAACAAATGGCACATTCAAATTAAGTGCACTTCTGCAACTATATTTTTCTTATTCACATGTATTTATTAATGAAAACAAAATTAAGCATTCTGAACAAAGTGTAATGCTGTTCTTGCCCAGAAGAGCTCAGGTTCCTAAGAGAGGACGTGTGTGAGCGAAGCTCTCTTTAAAGGCAGAGATTCTTTTGTAAAGCAATAAATTACTCAAAGCCCTTATTTTTTAAATTTTATGCTTGACTAACCAACGGACATTTTTAAAGCTTTTACAAAACTGATTTTTTAGGGATTGTGACATTCAAGCCACTTGTGCTTTGCTGCTTCTTAGCCATTATGTAATTATGCTCAACACAGGTCATACAAGCAGGTAGGAAAGCGTTAGCTGAGGAGGTGAACTGCATTGACACAGACTGGAGAGCTGACATTTGGGCTGATGTCAAATATTAAACCAGTAGGATAGGCAGGGGTGAAATGGTTTATTAAGCACAGTCTTGGCACAGAAGAATTCAATCAGCAAGTAGTTTAAATTTTTCTGGTAAACAGAAGTTATATGTAACCAAAAATGACTTTTCATAAACTGAACATTTCATTGACTTAAAGCCTAAATTAAATTGTACGTGAAAGTTTGTAGGAAAAATTAACAAAATTACAACAATGAAAAAATAAATTTATGGACGAGAAAGGAAGCAGCTACACAAAAGCCTGAGCTGTACATATGACAGCTAACACTCTAGAGACTAACCAGGTGTCAGCTATAGAGGAGGTGGATGGAACAGGAGTCACTCAGAAGAGCATAATCTGTGCTGACCACAGAAGATTGTAAAAGAAGATGCTGAAGGTAGAGCCACTGTGGGAGAATGCACCACAGCCCAGAGCCTAGAGTCTAAGTAGTGTGGACTCAAGGAGGAGCTCCAGGACTTGTCCCCACACTCAGCTGCTTCCCAGGAGGCTGCCAGTGGACAGGCCAAACCAGCTTGAGACAAGAGAGATTAGAGTGAGTCTAGAAACCCAAGGCGAAAGAGAGTAGATGCTGTTGGCAGAGTCAGGGAAAGGATTTTCTGCATCAGCTACATGCCACTGGGTGCCTGTTTCAGTGGATCCGTGCAGCAGGGTCTTCCCCAGCTGGAGGTATCTGATAAACCCTTATTTCAGCACAATTTCCTCTGCAAATAGTCAGGATTGAGTGGGCAAGGGTCCATTCATTCTCCTTCCTCTGTAGCTGATTCAATGAGCCATGATTTTTGAGTTTTTCTTTCTTTAGAGCTGGATGAAATTCCAGGAGGCTGAGATAAAACAATACAGTATGAGCAGGTACAGCTTTGGTGTCATTTGTTCTCACATTTCTGGATGCTTTCCTTTGCTCTGCAGCAACAGGAATGTGACATAAAGATATCTGAGTTAGCTTAGCTGCTGGTAAATGGTTTAATTTCAGTACTGTTAGGTTGGCACAGTCACTTCTAGTCAAAGTGTTGGCTGTTCATGTTGATGCTAATCCTCTGCTGCTGGTGTGCAGTAAGGAACAGTCCCACTTTGAAGTGGTGAGGTGCCAGGGCTCATTTGTTCGTTCCTGCAGACCTTTTCTGCTCTTGGTCAAGACATAAAGACATTCTTTGCTCTCTACAAGAAAAAACAAAGACTTTTGGAGACTGATGTTTTGGAAATCATTAAGAGAGAACTCCTGGGGGGGCTGAGATCTCAAGCCTTGTTGAATGACACTGAAACTATGAGTATGTTTGTTCTGGTGGGTACTCTCTTTAGATACCTCTGATAGTATCCAGTGAGTGGTGTGGCCTCATTGGTGCAGTGAGCTCTGAGTGTGAGCTGGGTGTGGAGCTGCTGGGCTGGGAAAGCAGCCCCTGCTGCCCAAGTGTGAAGTGTGAACAGAGTCTGAGGCTGGGGTATTTCTCCTGAGAAGTTTATGCTCTTCTCACCAGACCAGAGTTTCACAAGGGCCAGCAGCATCTCTGCTGCGTCTGCCCAGTCTGAAAAGCCATGATGTTTGTTGTGTGTCTTCAGTGCTTGCTCAGGCTGATCTGGCTCATTTAATAGGTGTTTTATTCCTGCCAGCTTTTCCTGGCTAGGCATGGCAAGTGACAGTGAGCCATGGAACATTTTTTTTTTCCCCAAGAAGGATATTTCCTTTACAGTGATTAATCAGTTCTCTGCCTCTTGTTTTACCTTGGGATATAACATCAAGTGTCTCATCTCGTGTTTAAGAGGAGGCAAAGTCCTTACATAAACAATACCATGTTCTCTTACTTGAGTGTATAATCATTAAATGAAATACAGCTAAGCTCTGGGATACCATGGGCAACAGAAAGTTAATCATTATTTCCTCATGCTTTGTGTATCTGTATCTTCTGGTACTCATTAAAAAAGGACATCAGTTCCCCAGTAAGTACCACACCAGATGCTACTTATTCTGAATGAGAACTGAAGGAACCATCATGAAGGGAAAATTCACATCATTGAAATGTGCAGAAAAACCAATTTGCAGTCATGTAGGGAAATACTGTTTTAGAATTGCTACTTGTGAAGTTTCACAGGGAGGCAGAATATGATGGTGAACCCAAACATGAATATGTTTGTTTTCACAGGGTAAGGAATTAATATCTCAGGGTAGAATAATCTAATTCCAACTGGTGCTAAATGATGAGTCACTCCCTAACTTCTCTTTGCTTGAGACGGTTAAGGACCTTGCAGTGTTGTTAAATCATTTTGACCCAAGTGCTGTGTGAGTTTCAAGGACCTATTAAATTCAAAAACATCACCTTCTTAAAATTGTTTTCTTCTAATGTTATGTGCCTTTGCTTTCACCTCTGACCATAACTAGTTTCTGGCTGGTATACTCTGAGCTTGGGGAAAAACCATACTTAGGAAATGTGTATACCTCAAGGTTAGGTTCAAATATGAGTTTTAACTTAGGTACGGGTCAGTTGAATTTCCTTCTGAAAATGCCTGTTTCTCCCTCATGATAAAGATAGCCTCCCTGATGATGAAGATAGCCTAAGGTGACAAGCTTATACATAGACAACAAATTGCCACATGCCTGTATTAGATTAGATGAATCCTAAAGAGAGAACCTAAAGAGACTGACAGGCTGGATTGTACACTGAGGAAAGAGTTTCCACAAAATAATCCAATATTTGATCCCTTCACATGCAGAATTGAAAAAGAAATTAAGAACTTATGCCTGCTTAAAATATATTTTACTGAAAATGCTGTAGGTCTATTTCAGTGAGAAGAAATACATTTCTTTGCTTGTGGAGGTTCTGTTCACAGGCCATTCATGTCATTCACCTTTAGGTGAATACACTTTTGGGCTCTTGGGTCTGCTCATTTGTTGTGCACCTTTGATGAGCCCTACAAAAAAGCTCTGTAATGACTACATGACCAATTTTTCTTTCTAAAACAAGAAAAGCTTTCTTAGCTGGTGTATTATTTTTTGTTTGCTTCAGGCATGCTGATCATTCTATAACTATAAACTCAAGAAAAATTTGAGAACTATTTGTACACTTGTTCAGAAAATTTGCTGTGGAGTAGTGCTCTAGCAGGTAATTGATGAGTAATAGCTTTATAATAAACTGGTGAGGGTTTGTTGTTGTTGTGGTTTTGGTGCTTTAGTTTTTTTAAAAAACCCATAACACACTTGTCCAACATTAAAATGACCCTGTGAAATATATAGGCACAGATAATATTGGATTTCTTGAGTTAACTTGAGTGCTAGAAATGCTTCCTTGTATTTAATGGAGCAGTGTAGTTTGGGGTAACATTCTCCTTTTCTGAGCCATTGGGAAAGACATGTGACAGAATTTTTGTAGATGGGAAGACACCTACAACTAACAGTGGAGGAACACAGACCATAATGCATTTCTACCAGTCAATATAAATTTACCAGCATACTATAAGTACATTCAAAGCTAGAAGTTCTCTTTCTCCTTCCCCTGTGAGCCGAGGAAATAAATTCAGTTAAAACAAACATTTCCCTGCTGAGAAGTCTGCGCAATGGCTGTCAGAAAGGACGTTTTAATTTATTGGTTATCAAGAAGCTGGCTGGCCCTAGAACTCCAGCAAAGTGTTCTCTGCTGCAGTTGCTCCCTATACAAAGTAAACTCAAATCATCTTCAGTGCTGCTGGTAGCATTTTTATAGTTCTGCTTCTGAGAGCAGGCACTGCTGAGTAGTCTCTGTTTTGCCATTTTTTCTTTGAGGAAAATGGAAAACTTCCCAGGCTATACATCTGTCTCTCTGATTTATAATTCTGAAGATAAGATTGGACCAATGAAGCTACTGCAGAATGACATTCAGTTATGGAATGGGCATACTCTTTCTCATTATTTCTGTAAGATAGGCAATGCTGATTAGATCTAAAATTTTGCCTCTGGATAGCAGAAGATCACAAGGCTGCGTGCTAGATGATGGACTCATGCTGTGACCTGTCTGCAGAGCACTCTCTGAACTGACAGAGGGATGCTGGGGGGACCATGATACCCTGCATAGAGGAGGGTCAGCAGCACTCTAAAAATTTTCTCTACCATCCTCTTCCCTCTCATGCTTATTTGCTTTACTTTTGTTCTGTTTCTCGGTAATGCCTTTGATATTTGATAGTGATTTCTTTGTCAGGGACAAGCATACTGCAGTATTGGTAGTGCACTACAGTGCACTAGATGAAACTACTAATATCATGTGTATTTTACTTTATCTCACTTTAGAGCTTAGGCTTGCTTTATGACATTAAAAGGTTAAGAGGAATACTAACACCATGTCAGTGTTGGAAAACCTCTGGAGGGACATCATCCAATTAGTGCAGACTCTCTAGTAACTGCTGCTTTTTAGAATAGCACTGCTTTGAAAATCCTGTCCTTTGAAAATGAAGGAGACTAAAGGGCAACAGAGAAGGCCCATATAGATGCATCTCTCTTTCCCTCTGCTATCTGTGCCTCCATTTAGGATTATTTATTTGTTGCTACTTTTATTGCTGGATTTGGGCTGAAGACCCTAGTGGCCTCTACTCAGCTTTCCAAGACGTACAAGGGTTGAGGGCTGGCTGCTTGCAGGCAAAAAGTGACTCCTTATCTTTCTCAGGAAAGTTTCCAGAATCTCTTGCTTTATCTCAAGTTCAGAACAAATGGTCTTGAGTTCTCTCAGTGGTTTTTTTTGATTTTATGTTGTGACTTAGTCTCACTTCACCTACTGGAGGAGCTTCCTGGCCTACTTTGGATGCTCAAACCCTGCTCTGTCTCTGTGAACCTTGCAAGTTTTAGCCATCATCTTGTGTTCTGTATTGCCATAGCACTGGCATCTTCCGTGTTTAGAGCATGGACCTGTGGTGGGTCCCCAGGCTCAGGAGCAGGGGCAGCAGCAAGAGAGGAGGTCAGCAATGAAGGAGAAAACAGCTGGTATTTAGCTGGCTTTTGTAATTTAACCCTTTCACCTTGGTTGATTATTTACATCATTACCATAAACAGGCAGAATTTTAAGCATAGGCAGCTGTTTAACACAAAAGCTGAACTTGCTTTAGTTTGTGGGAGCAGGATTTCACCAGACAAGGTTTGTTTAAGGAACATGGTGAAATGGGCCCAGCCACAGGCCATGTAACCCTCTCTGATCTGCTGCATGGCCACATGGGTTGCAGCCAATATAGGGTGCCCACACAGGGCACAGCAGAGTCCCAGAGCAGCTGGAAACACCAGGTCCAGCTAACCTGAGGCTGTTTGCTCCCTCCTAGGGCTCCTGCAGGTCCTGCAGTGCTGCGGGGACATGGGACCTCAATGGCAGCTGGGGTCTCCTCTGCCTGGGAGGAGAAATGCCCAGAGTAAAGCTGTGCACAAATATCCTGGCTTTTGTAACGCAGTCTGGAGGGTCTCTTGTGTTGTCTTGTTTCTTGTGCTTTTTGTGGAGAAGGTGTTGGCTTAAAAGATATCCACCAGAAGAAGAGGAGAGGGTAATGGAGTGGGCTGTGAGGGCATCAGCTCTGATAGATGCTTCTGAAGTTGCATGTTTTCAGTGCTCTTCTATTTCTTTTCTTCCTACTTTATGCTGCGCCTTTCTGATAAAGTTCTTTCTAATAATGTATTTGCCTCAGCCTGTGTTTGAGTGTTGCCACTCCTAAGATCAGCAGTAGCAAGGGGTTGTAGTCTTGCTAGCTGGAAGGCTGTTTAGTGCTGTGGGTTTGGTTTTTGTTTTGTTGGTTGGGGTTTTTTACAGCTGCATGATTCTGTCCCCCTTTGTGCCAAGTAATTACTCCTGAGCTCTGCAAAGTTCTCTCTTTGCACCAATAACTCGGGGATATGCAGATAGCTGCTGTTGTTCCTCCTACCCTTCTTTCTTGATACCAGGATATGATCACCAAGGGGAGTCAGCACACCCACCCACAAAAACACACACCCACACCCACACAGCCACCTGCCCCTGCAAGCAAACCAGAGCCCTCCCAACAGTGTTTTCAGCGACATGCAAACTGTCATGACTGTCCTGAAGGGAGAACATCTGCTGTCGTCCCTTCACCAGTTAACTCCTCCTTACAGCTTTGCTTTCCTCTTGGGCATGCAATCACCAAAGCTGCCTTGTTTCCTGATGTTCTGTGTGATACCTCCTCAGGGTTTTGCAAAGATCTGTAGCTTCACCAGTCTGTTTTTTCTTACAATGTTTCTCTATCCATTTACCATCTTTTCTCATGTTCTATTTTGCTCAATAGTCTTGCTTTTTGCTTTTTGCTGCATGACCACTCTATTTTGTGCTGTCTCATAGTTCAGACATGAGTTCTGGTGAGCATTTCCCATCTCCTTATCTCCCTGCCCCTTTTTGTTTTCCCTGCAGACTTTTGCAGACTCACTTTGGTTAATTGTGCTTGTGTTTGGCAAGAGTTGCTGGCACAGGCTCTAACCCAGCTTCTTGAAGATTCACAGCTTCTTGAAGAAGCTTACATTCTCTGGCTGCTTTGTGCTTTTAACTAATTTATCATCTTCACCTCAGAAGAATAGAGCTTGTCAGGAAGAACAAAAATCCATGATTTCTTGAGGGATACATCACATTTCACATAACAGTATTATGAAAAGGTTTGCTTGGTCTTCACTGATGCTAACCTAGATTTTGAATGGAGCCTGATGTTTATTGATGATTTAAATCCTAATGCTTCCCTGTTGTATGAACTTGCTCATCAGCATCCCTCTGTCTCAACATACATTTCTAAGTAACTTTAGTAGTTATCTTTAGCAGAATTGGATAAAAATTGTGGAAACAATTGTATGAGCAGGTATTTTTCAGTGGTTTTCATCATGTTACATTTTGCCAGCATTCTTGCTTTGGTTTCTGAGATTTTGGTTGTCTGTTAAAAAAAAAAGCAAAGAGTCATTTTCCAAGGTGAAAACCTGAAGGGTGAGGTCAGACCTTCCAGGATTAAGTTCTTATATGCAGACTCAGTTATGGAAGGAGAAGTATTGCCATCCATTCTTGCAAGGAGCAATGTAAGATGTAGAGGATTTACTTTTGCCTGGAAGCACATATTTTAAAACAAACAAAATCTGCAGTTGATAATTTACTTCCAACATAAGCAGTGCCATTTTTGGTACTACACCTGCTCTCAGTGCTGTCAAAAATGCTGTAAATTAAACATAGAAAACAACCTGCTATAATGAAAAAATAATTAATGTTAACTAATATATGCTGTTTATAACTTTGATCAAATTCCCAATTAAAAATATGTTAGTAAATACTTTCCCACTTTTTTCTTGAAGAATACCATCAGATTTTAACTTTTTGTGAAATACTTTATTACCACTAGAATGATTCTACTTTCCTCTCCAATGTCACTGAGAGGCTCAGAAGTTTTCTCTTTAGCAATAGCAAAAATGAAATTTCTTTTAGGTCCTCTGAATTACATCTATATGGACAACTTCAACAGTTGGCTTGAATTTAAAAAATAAATTGTGAGACTGTTCAGACGCAGAGCCATTTGTGGAGTAATTTAATGTGCTTTGTTATGCATTTTATGAGCTTTGTGTGTGTGCTATAGGACATCCAGCATTAACAGCACTGAGTTCCTGGGGGCAGTAGTAACATACAAATAATTTTGTACCAGTATCCTTTGTGTTCATCTGTGTTTGTGGTGAATGGGAGATTGATTATTCTAAACCTTTCTACTGAGTTTTTGTGTTTTGCAATAGATTTAAATGCAGGTAGGTTTGGGCCCTATCACAAGTTGTCTCCGTCCCATATTCCTGGCAAGATAATATGTGCTTACTCTTCTGTAAGCCATTGGCCACATGCATAGGAAGAAAGTATTCAGAATAAAAAACTATTTAGAAAAACTTATTTAATCAACCATGCTCAGCAAAAGTTTTCCGTGCCTCACAGGAAAAAGAATTGAATCACATCTAGTTCCAATTTGCAAAAAGGGCTGTTAAATAAAACGTAGCCTTTACCTGGAAAATATCCAAGCTGAGATCAATCTGAGTCACTGTCTAGCAAATCTTAGTGTCTAAAAGTTTGTCAGACATTAAGGAATATTTTAGAAATTAATCTCTCATGCTTGTCACTTAATACTGCTATCTTCCTAGACCTTCCTTTGCAAACAAGAGGTTTATCTCAGTAATAATAATATAGTGTAATTAGCTGGATGAGTTTATTAATTAGCATTATAAAGCTTTTAAATTAAATGTAACGGTGAAAGGCCTCCCAAGGTCTAGCCTTGCTGGAGATTGTTGTGTTTTCATACATCAATCTAAACAGATTAGAGGCTGCAAAAAGATTAGAGCAACTGGTGCCTCTATTTCATCACTTTACAATCCTCTGATTTGACTCATCAGCTTTATCTGCATTAACAGGTGGATTTAATTCTGAATTTTACCTTTTAGCCCTCACTCAGTTTTTGTAGGTTTGGGAAAGCAGTCCTATATGGCTCAAATCCTGAGTCTTCATCAGACTGACCCATCAGTGCAATAGCGATATGGAAAAAGGTTTAAAGTTCTAATAATATTGGAAATCTAGCCATGAACTCAGTTCTGCAGAAAAGTGCAGACAATTATTCATGGAGGGTGATCTAAACTTGACCACTATTAGTATTTTAAACTGATGTTTCAGGAATAAAGCAGTTAGTGAAATTCACATGCCCTGTGTCTTCAGGCGTCTTGATTCAAGCAACCCCCGTGAACAGTCCTTTTTCTGTGGCTATCTCTGTTCGAGGTTTGCATTCCCACGGGGGATGGATCTACGCAGCACACCATAAGAAATAATTTCATGCACCACTGCAGTCTCTTGAAACTAATTTAACGTCCTATTTTGTTGCAGCCCTTCTTTGTGGAAACAGGCACAGCTTACAGTACCTCTCACATGCTGGCCACCTTCTTCCTTTTTTCTTTGCCTTTTTGTTTTGGTTTGGTTTGGTTTGGTTTTAGTGCTTAGCATTTAACTGTTTATGTTAGCAGTACTGCTAATTAATGAGGTCTAGTCTAAATAGGTAATCATTATCTTTTTCCAGGTGGTTAATGGGGACTCCTATTAGAATCAGCAAGGACTATCCAAAAGTGTTTGTTTACACACATGAAGTTGTCCTCTGGGGTGCTCTAAAAAGAATTCAAAATGACATTTTTGAGTGTCTAACCAAAGCCTGTTTTACATAGGTTAGACTTCAAATAATGCAAAGTAATTCCAAGGGCCAGTATTTCTGGGGCACACCTAGTTTATTTGTATTCTGTGAATTAACTAAGAATATCACCACAAGCCCTACATCAGTATCTAAATTTAATCTTAATTGTTACTCCTGTATTAATTAAGTTGTTACTAGCAATATTTGTTCATCCAAAATTTTTCCCCCTTATCTCGTATATTTTTATCTTGTCTCTTTTTGGGGTCTCACACAGAGATTTTCAGAATTCTCTGCAGTGGGAGTCTGCTGACCTCTCTTCAAATGTGTGCTGCTAATCACTTTGGGATGGATTAAAAGGAATGCTTAAGTGAGGTTTCAGCAGTAGGTACTTGACTCCAAAACTGAGTTGCTAAAAATCCTTCAGCTTACACTAATCTTGGAGGCACATAGTGGGGCCTGGGTGTGAGACAAAGCACCCTTTTCCCAGGCTTGGAGCAGGGTTTTTTACCAAGGAGCTGTACCTGAAAGCTTGTTTTCAAGAAGCAGGTTTGCTAAAGGGAGTATTCATGACCTGGCTTCTCTAGAGTAAAAGATGGATTCTCCTACTTTTGGAAAAGTCATGGCCTCAAGTTGTACATCAAAGTTAAAATATGGTTCTCAGAAGCCTGGTGGGGTGGTTGCCATGAGAAATGACACCACTTAACAAGCATTAGAACATCTTGGGGAATCCTTCCACAGACTTGCAAATGTAACTGGGAGTGGGATGCTGCAGGGGTGTCTCCATGGCAGGCACAGCTCAGTGGTGGCCAGGCTGGGTGTCCAGATGTGCCCCTCTGGGTTGCTGGGCTCACAAGGTTGATTTGGGCCCATGGATGCTGACTTGGCCACAGTAAACCAACAATTATTCCTGCAGAGCAGAATTTACCATATGTTTTTATCTGATGGGATGTATAATGCTGAAGATCGATGGAAGCTTGTGGATGGAGGGTTGTTTGGTCAAAAAATTCAAAAGGCAACCAAGTCTGCTTCATTTTGGCTGAGATCAATACTGGGAGTGTAAGATCAGTTATATGAGCTTGAAAATGGGGTGAGAAGAAAATATCTGGTTGTTAATCTATGTGTTAACAGTGCTTCTAAGTCTTCGTGGTCAGCTCTCATCTTCAGTTAGTTGATTCCTTTTATAAAACTTTAGTTCAGTAGTGGGAGATGACATAGAATATAATTGGAAAAGAGCTAACAATTCATAATCTATTAGTGGATTTCATAGTTAGTGTAGTATTAGGGTCATAGCACTTCCCATAAAGGAAAAAAATGTCCAAGATCAAAATAAAATGGGTGAAGGGTACTTAATAAATTCTGCAGTATTCATGTATAGCTCAACTGTATCGTTACCTTATGTTTCAGTATAAGGAAAATGCCAGGATGTAACTGGTGTAAGGAGTTGGAGAAGTGTTACCATTGCTTCATCTTTAAGTCTAATGAGAAACTTTTTCTTACTTGAAGGAGTGGCCAGTTCACTATTTTTCTCCATCACTAGAGGGCTCAGATCACTTTCAGAATGTGGTACATCTGAGCCACCTTTGGTGTTTAAACAGCCCTTCCTGCTAGTGTAACCCGGGTACAGAGGGAGAGGCATCTCAATTCCTCATGTGCTGAAGCATTGCTACACTTCTGAATTGCCTTTCTCCTGCTGTTAGGAAGTCCTAGGCAAGCAGCTGAGAACATGGCTGTGTTCTGTCCTGTGGCATTTCTGTGTTAATATATTTTGGAATTTGCTATGATCTCTTTAAATCTCTTGCATTTTGAAGGGATATTCTGTGGTGTCTTCAAAAATGTATTTTAGAGCTAGCAGATGTGTAAGCATATCAGAACATTTAAATCTCTAAACAGCACTAAATTTATACAGTTCAGTCAAGATAAGGAAGCATTTCTTTACTGAGAGAGTAATCAAGAATTGAAACAGGTTTCCTAGAGAGGTGGTTGACTCTCCAAGCCTGTCAGTGTTTAAGAGGCATTTGGACATGCTTTAACTTTTGGTCAGCCCTAAATTGGTCAGACTGGATGATCACCAGAGGTCTCTTCCATCTGCAACAGTCTGTTCTATTCTGAAATGTGAGATGCCACCCTGGCACATGACAGAAGGAGCCATTAGTGATGAGACAGGTTTTCACAGGTCCACCAGAGCGTTGTGTTGAGAGACTTTACTCAGAAAGGCAACATTGCCCCTTTACCTGCAGCATGTGCTGGGGGCTTCTGAGAGGTTAAATGAGCTGCCAAATGACCAAGGGGGAGAGGAAAATAAAAGTGGACTGAATCTAGCTCAGCTTCCATGAAGACAACTAAAAATACCTCACTCTTGAAATGGGAACAGGAATGAGCTCTCAGGAAATGTATCACAGATATGGTGCAGGCCCTTTCTCCTGGAGTCCTAGTGCTGGGAAAAGAAAGGAAGGGATAATTGACACAAATTCCTTTGACAGCTTCTTTATATGAATTATTAGACTGTGGCTATGATACTAATGAAGTAATGAATGGAGCATGGGAGGTTGCGTGACTGCTCCAGAGTTTACTCAGGCTCTCTTAAACCATGACTTTTGGAGTCTGCAGGCAAGCCTGACGTGTGGGAGTTTCTATTGAATGTGTAGGCTTACATAGCCTACTCTCTAGCAAAATAAATTCCTAAAGAAGCCTAAACTCTTGATGGTTGCATCACTTTCAAACCTCTCGTGTTCTTAGTCATTGAATCTAAAAGGACTGGAATGAATCTGTGACTGTTATAAATATCTTTAGTGCTTCATATAATGTGAGTAACAATTAAATGTGTCATAAATGATACCTAGGTATTCTGTTGTGTGGCTGAATTAAATTGATCACTTTGTATTTGTCTCATGTAAGTTCCTGGCTTATTTTGCATCTGGAGTATTGTTGAACCCAAGTCAAAATTATTGTTATTTTCATTGACAAGAAAGCATGAAGTATTTTGGGGATATCTTGGAGGAAAAGGAAGATGTGCTGTTAACCAAAATGCAAGCAGTGCTCTGTTATGTCAGTAGTGAAGCTGGTCTAAAATTGCACATGAGGAATATTTCCAAGCTTGGAGTGATTGCCAGTTGTAGCACTAACAAGTGAAAAGAAAATTCAACAAATAATTTATTTTTCATTGCCATTGCTTTGTTGTGAGCTTTCAAGTAGCTAAAGTGCAGCCTCTCTGAGCTCATATTTAGCTACAGGAGGTGTGCTAGTGTAGCAAAGGCTGGTTCTGACAGGCCGTCATCCCCAAAGTACACAGTACATTTCCAGGTAAGATTGCAAAAAACTATCTGCCCATGGATCAGAGTCTGAAGGTGCTTATTTTGCAGTCCTGTACAACTGTCACATTCTGTCTCTTGGTGCTTAAACCACAGGCTGAAGGGCACTTCTTGGAGAAATTGTGATGGCCATTTCATTTTGATGTACAAAAGATGCAGATGAGTGTTATTTTTTTTTCCTATACACTGGATTCTGGAAGGCCCTTTGAAGAACAATTTCCCAGTAATAGCTGGCCAGTACCTTGCCATGAATTAATTTGGAGTTACAACCTGATTTTTTGAGAATATTACTCTACAGTTCCAGACTTTTTAGTTGTACTTGGTGTTTTCTAGACCATCTAAAGATGCAGTTTCAGTTATCCATTTTCTCTGATAATATCAGTAAATGGATTACAAGGGTTTTCCATCACTGTAAATCTTCACAAAACATATTTCTTCTTGGTTTTTATATAGGAGTGCTTAACAAAGCATCTGCATTTTCCTCTAAGTCTAATGAAGAGAACTCCCTTTACTTTGCAGAGTCAAAGAAGCTGTGTCTTAAATTATTTTTCTGTCATTCCATGGTTAGCGATGTGCTGTCCATGATTTTGTGGCTCATTCCCCAGAATGGACAACTTCTGCTCCAGATGAGGGTGAGACACTCATTGTAGGAGGCTTCACAGCCTGAGCAGTTTTTAACTCTGTCATGATGCTTTTTTTTTGCTTTTGATCTTTCAGTTAAAGCCACTGAAACACGTCTTAAGACTTGTCTTGTCTTCCGGACAAATGAAGATGATGGGTTTTTCTGAAGTTGTACTTTTTATTAAAGTGACAGTCAAGAAGGGAAGATTTTGTTCAATGATTTTATATGATGATGCACAGGAAATTGTACATTGAGACACTGGATAATTTTGTCTGCTGCTAAGGCTGGAATTGAGATGTTGAGAATAGTCCTTCCTTGCACCCTCCTACTAGCTGTTATTCATAGCAGGAAGCAGCACTGAAGATTTTTTGAAAATTTGCTGTCACTCAGGTGCTGATTCACACTACTGCTTATTCCATCAACAAATTTTTATTGATATTTTTGTAATTCTTGTGAAGTTACTATCATACCATTTATCTATAGTTAAGAGCCTTGTTTTGTATTTCTGAAGATAATCACCCTGTGCTGATTTGAATAAATTATGCCAGAGTGTTCAGACAAGAGCCAAAGTTGGCCAAAGACTTCTGAATGCAGATAAATTTATTTTGTTGAACCAAAGAGTGGAGGGATGGATCTCTGACTCAGATCCCCTCTCTGCTGACAAACTGTGAGCTTGCAGCTGGGAAAGTGCTATGAGAGGGAAAAACAAAGGCCAAAGTCATTATGTCCATGGACCCTTGCCAGAATTTGTGAGGATAACCTACCTGAGATAATGTCAAAGCTTTACCTCAAAAAGTGAGAGGAGAAGAAGGATTGCTAAAAGATGAAACTTCAAGAGTATCAGCATGGTCATGTATGATGCAAATATTGGACAGAGCAGGGGGAGAAGAGTCGTGTTTCTGTGACCTCAATAAGACTGTCATTCATCTTGATTAGAACAAAGTCAGAAAAATGCCAATGAGGGACAGAAATAGGCAAGAAGTGTATTAGGGAATGAAGTGGGAGACCCAATTATAGTTGAAGATTAGGTGCTTTAAAATGGGAATGACTGAATCATGCTAGTGTTCTAGGAAGAGAGACTAGAAACTGCCAAAAACAGCTGAAGGGAACTGCAAGGAAAGAGCAAACAAGGGGTAGAAAATAGAAGTTGTGATGAGCTTAGTAAGCACTCTGAGCACCTCTCTGGAGAGGGCTGGGAGGACTGACTGAGGGGAAGAGAAGGGGCAAGCTCAGAGGTGAGATGGCATGTGTATAGTTTGACATGGAGGGAAAGATAGGAGATTCTGTGTGAAGAAATGGCACCACAGATAACTCACCTGAATGGCTGAATGTATACATGTCTTGTACTCCTCCACACACTCCTCAGTCTTTCCCAAAACCTGTACTCTTTTATAACACTTCCTGTATTATATTATGTTCCTGTAAAATGACTTTTAATGATTTAATGGATGGTCCCTATAGTTTTCCTTCTCTTGGCCCAGTTTGATGAAAAAAAAGACCCAGTTTTGCTGTCATTTGATCAAGAAGAGAGAGGAGAGGACATGTCTTGTGCTGGTGACATTTTTGTACTCAGGAGACTTTGTCCTTTCTAATGATGCATCAGAGTGTCATGCCCTAGTCTGCTCTGATGAGACATATGCAAACAAGTGCCAGGAACAGGGCAGGGTGTCATAGAACATCAGAAGAATGACAATTATACATTTTTTAAATTTATATTTAATGGTGTTCTTACATGAAAACTAAGGGAATTATTTTTGGTTTGATTAAGACAGCATTTCTCATACCTGTGTCTGCTACTGATGGTTCTGCCGCCTTTTCCCTGCTGCCATTTCTCCTGCCTGGAGCATTCCTTGCCAAGCTCCTGCTCCAGCCTCTTCCTGCTGCTGACAGCAGGTAGTGGCAGTAGGTTCCTGCTTCTGTTTCTACCTTCAACCACTAAATATATTTTCTGTTTTCTACTAGAATGAATGAGCAGGGGGGTTGATCATTTTTGGGTGTGAGTTGCTTACTCTGTTGTACCATAAACCATCTGTAGGTTCTCAGTGTTTGCTCACAAAATGCAGTCTGTCATTCTGGGGGCATTTGGATGTTACTTTCCCTCAGATGAAAAGTACTTAGTAGTTATGTGGACTCTCCTGCTTAGCTGCAGTACAGACTAATTATAGCCTTGCCTCAGCTGAGAGGGCTTAAACCACAGGCTGAAGGGCACTAAACTGAAAATCATGATGTGAATAGGCTCTTACTATCTTCTCCCACCCTGGAAAATGACTGAAAAATTTTTATAAAAGTAACATTTTGATAAAAAGCTTTTAGGTTAATAATTTTTTTCCATAAAAGAATAGTTTATTAAGAAAAAAATCAATTCTGGGTTCAGAAACTCTGCTCAGAAGAGCTGTAGTTTGTACCTGTCTGATGCCCTCATTCTCCCCCTGGGTTCTCTGTGGTGTTTGGTTCTTTGTTGTGCACCACAAGGTACCCAGTGAACTGGAGCTGCATCAAGCAACATCTGTCAGTAGGGAGTGAGAGGCACTGAGAGGCTTTTTTGAGATTTCCAGTTTTATCTCTCATGCTGTTGTATTTCAGGTCTCATCCCAAGTATGGGCCAATGCCTCTAGTTCCTGCTCTAAGCAGGATGTACTAATTCCATGTTCAATACAGTCTCCTGTCCAGGTAGAATTGGAGTATTTCTGGTGTTCAGTGACAAACAGTCTTGGCAGGTAGTTTAACCTCCTCCCAAACACAAATGAAAAGATGCCTCCCATCCTTTTCTGGCACAAGAGGAGTGAGTTTGTCTAATGAACCACTTATAACACTTTCTGTAGCACTTTTATTTTCCTTAAACATGTAATATCCAAATTTATTTATTTATTTATTTAATCTGTGAGGTCCAGTGAAGCTTGGAGCTGTGTGCGTGGGTGTTTCCCTGAAGGAGTTGCCAGTGAAATAGATACAGCTGAGCTGACTGCAGCACTTCTTTCTAGAGCATAGCTGTCAAGAGGATGAATGAATAGTATGGTAAGGATGCAGTTTATCTTTACTTTAAGGAAGAAAACAGCCCTCTGTTTGTGATCAATCTAGAATTGAAAGTGTCAGTCACAGGGTACACCATGTTAATCCATGGTTGCACAACTGCAGCACCTTCTGATTAGTCATGGTGTGGAACAGGCTTCTAAAGCAAATTCCAGGGCAGTTCTGTTAAAACGAGAGCCTTAGGAACCTAAGATGGAGCTGATTGCTCTGAGCTGTACTGTGTAAACCTGAGCATGTGAGCTAGGTTTGACAAGGTATTAATGTGCATGAAGAAAATGTATCTGTGTCCCCTTCTAATAAAGATCTCTTTCCCTAAGAATTTTCAGAGCTATAAAATTCTCAGGTCAAACCATGCTTGATCCTAACTGTGCTCAAAAATGGTGTTCAGGCTAGTAAAGGCAGCAAAACCACCTTGCAAACAGACATTCATTAGTACCAAATTTTTGCATAGTGCAATTTGTCTAAATGGAATGTCCATTGTGGGAGAGTTGTGTGTTCTCTTATTTCATTTCAGCTGAATATTGAATATATGCCATTACTGATTACTGATATGTAATAATGATTATGAGTGTCAAATCCTCTGAAACCATTGGCCACTTGGTGTGTGTTTATTTGGCTACAAATGCTTTTTGTTTTCCATTTGTATATTATCATTCAATTGCTTTAGTCCCTTCAATCTCATCATTTTTTTGCCTTCTGTTAATCATTATCTGGAATGAGAATTAGCCCTTAAGCAAACAGTGCCCCAAATCTATCTTCCTTCTTTATGTGTAGCAGTGACCTTGTGTTGAACAGGAAAGAAAAAAAAATAGCTATCTCTCTAGAGTCATAATAAAAATTCTCTTAATTATATTTGAAAATTGCAATTGAAAAAGAATCTTAAATTTATTCATATTCTAAATCAACAGATTCTATATTTGAAGGATCTGAGGTTCAATATAAAGTCCTGATCTTCTGAGAGCCTAGTGGAAACCTTTATTTAAAAATAAAATGAAGTCCAGATCTCATTTTCTGAGAGAGATCTAGGATTCAATTCTGCCTCCAGTCTTTGAAGGGAATCTAGTTTGTAAGTATCACTTTTCAAACTGGGAGTTGGCACCCAGGGCAGTGATATATCTGGAAAATTTGACTCCCAAAACGATGTGACAAAACCACAGCCTCCTCCCTGGAGCTGTTTGAACTGGCCAATAGAACAGCAACAGGAACAAGGGGAAGCCATCAGAGAGCTGTCCGTGGTACACATGGGAAATCAGGTGGCTCTGCTATCAGCGTGTCCCTGGCCTGGGCAGTTGTTTTGTTTCCAGAGATGTGGTCGTGAGGGTGAGGAGGTATCAGGGTTGTCCAGAGTCCTTTGGAGAAGGCCAGCACAGGCATGTGGGCATTGGCTTTGCAGGTTGCACTGTCCTGGTAACTCTGCACCATTCAGCCAACCGGTGCTGCTTGGTGCCCATTTCAGAGAGGCAATCCTATTCCTCTTAGTCAGTAGCATGGCATTTTCTTCTCTGAACTGAACAGGATTTGTAAGCCCTTAATGTTTACATTTTTTGTCTAAAATTAATGAGCATCCACCCCCTTAAAAATATCATTAAAGTTTGATTTTGGCAGGTTGCCTCCCAGAGTCTTGACAGCACTTTGGGTGCTGATGATCTGATCGGAGTGTCTTCTCATTCCCTCCTCCTTCCCCATCTGTTTGTATCCACCTCTTGTGTTACAGAAATAAACTGTTTGGGGTGAGAACTGGTTTTTCTCTTTTTGCTTGGTGCAATGCTCTCTGGTGCACAACTTCTCTGCAGTATGATTTAGCCTCTGCTGGCTGCTGCTACACCATCTCCTCAGCCAAGCCAGTTCCTTGAGCAGCAGGCTGCTGCAGCACACAGCAGTGCAAGGGATGGCCATGCTTACCTGCCTGCAACCTGCATCTCACACCATCCACTCATAGCAATGGCTCTGGCAACTTGCCTAAAGTCTGAGGCTGAAGCAGAGGGAGTATTGAGAAGCAGAGGGAGTATTGAGAAGGTGAGGAAGGTATGGAAGATCAGTCTGTGGATCTTGCAGGGAAAAATGAGGTTTGGTCCCTCCTCTTCAGTACAATCTGCACAGCTGCCAAATCATGAAGTGGGGAGTGATGGGAAGCTTGTGCACAGTAAATAATAAAATGTTGCTGTATTTTAAGAAATTCTAAGATGCTTCATAAAATGCTGCTTTCTACTGAGTTACCATGATCTAAGATGATAGAAGGAACAAAGGAAGGAAACTGGAGGCTCAAACAGCCAACACTATCAAATGCTGTATTAAATGTGCCTTTGAATATGTTAAAGTTAAGATTCATTAATCAGAGCTTTAGGGTTTGCAGCCATCAATTAAAAATGCTTCTTTTAAACAAACAAGAAGTAATAGAGCCAAATGCAAGTAAGATAAAATACAAATCTGTGGTTCTTCAGTAGTCCTTTATTAAGCATTTGACTGTAAGCAATTTTATTTACATCAGTCTGCATAGTCATGTCTATACAGTAGACTTTAAGAAATTAGGAGACCGTTGTTATTTGGGAATATCAAAGAACTTTTGTAGTCATTATATAGCTTTGGTGAACAAATCATTAATCGTCTTAAAAACAACTGGGGGCAGATAACATAATGAAGTACTCCTAGGATGTGTTTCTGTTTAATCAGCCAGCAGTTATAAAGAAAAGACAAAAATGGTGCTTCTATCTAGTTTTGTTTAAAACAGCAGGAATAAAGAAAGAATTATCAGGATGTGAAATGCATTAACTCATGGCAAGAAAATTCCTTTCATCTTGAGTTTGGCTGCTGACTGTCAATAACTGAGATTAATGCTACAGGAAACAAAGCAGAAATGTTAAATATAATGACATTTAAAGGAAAGCAATGACCAGTTTATTAAAGGAAAGTGATTTGAACTCTGTGAGGTTTGCAAATGGAGTCTCAGAAGCATTTAAAGATACTTTTGACTCTAAATCACCACAGGACTAAATTAAAACATATCTTATAAATGAAGTCTGATCTCTGTATTATCTTCTCTAATGGAATAACATATTCATAATTTTTAAAAAGGACTCAAATGTCCTGATTGTGAAATTCTGTACCCACAAAAATTGCTACATTGACAACTTTCCTGTGTGAATACACTGAAATAGATGCTGCTTTAGCAATGCATATTCCATTAAGAATGAAACTGAGCTGTGTGTTTCTTTAGCTTTCTTTTCTGTCCCATAGCTTTCTCCATTTACAGATTTAATTGCAGGTCTGACAATGCTCAGTGCTGCTGCTCACTGGGAAGTACAGAGCCAGGCTGAGAGCAGGGAGAGTGTGTAACAGTTCAGTTCAGCCCGTTTTGGTCAGTGGTGTGTCAGTAGCATGGGCCACTCTGCACTCCAGTGAATTCCATTCTTATGAGTTCCACAAAAATTATCTTTATTAATTCTAAGCCTCCATTGCCTTAGGAAAACTAGCCAAAATTGTCTCATGGTGTAGCAGCTTTAGCAAAGACAGACTGAAGTCACCTTTCAGTGGGAGGGATAGAAGGAATTTCACCTTGAAGAGCCTGTTCATCAGAGGTGTTGATTAGAGGCTATGGGTGATGATTTCTGAAGTTCAGGGTGCTCCAATAGTTGAATTTGTCCTACTTTATAAGGTTCTGTGGAACCCTAAGGATGGAAGGGCCCACCTGTATAGAGGAGGTGACTGTAGAGGGACCTTTAGCACCTTAGTGCCACTTGGATGGTGCTTGTGAAATGGATCACTGAGGATCTTGGGGTGCACAGTGTCCTTAACCACAGGCCTACTCCTGCTGCCTTCCCCTTCTTGCTTGAATGTTGGATTTACTCCACTAATTCCTTCTCCATCAGTGTTGCCAGTTTCTGTCACCAGCTCAACTGTGTGTGTCAGACTCTTTGATGTGCACCTGATTCTTCTAATGAACTACTCCAAGGCTAGATAATCCTTGTGATCATCTTGCATGTCCTTCCATATAGCTGAACACACAGCTTTCCTGAAATGATTCCGTGATAAGAGTGAGGCATTTCTCTATAATGTTCATTTAATTGGGTGTAATAAATAATCTTTTAGTCCATCAATATTACAGAAGAATGCCCACCCCAACCTACAATTAACTGGGAGCAGTAAACACCTTTTGAATTGGAAAGTTAAAACTAATAGATTCAAATAGGCTTTTGAAGTTGATTAGTAGAAGTAACTAATTTCTCTGGTAATTTCTAGTGTTTAGACACAAGTCTTAGAGGGACACTTGGCCTTTTTTCCTGCCTAATGCATGTGTGGCTGTTAATATAAGCAGGATGTCCTTAGTGAAAACTCCTGTGTGGCTGTGGGTACATCTAGCAGCAGTGCAGAGCTGTGCATGGCACCTCCACAGAAAGCTTGGGCCACCCTGTTGTCTTGATTTGAAAGACAGGTGTCTGCCAAGGAAGGCAGGAAATTCCCTTGGAATGGAGACTATGTGCCATCACGCTGCACCTGCAGGATGGCCAGGGTATCAGACGCAGCCAGCAGGGGTTTAGGAGGGGCAGGTTGTGCTTGACCAACCTCATCTCCTTTTACAACCAGGTCACCTGCCTGGTGGATGTGGGAAAGGCTGTGGATGTTGTGTACCTGGACTCCAGCAAGGTCTTTGACACTGTCTCCCGCTGCATGCTTCTGGAAAAGATGGCAGGAAGGGACCTGGGGGTACTGATTGACAGCTGAGTGAATATGAGACAGCTGTATGCCCTGGTGGCCAAAAAGGCCAATGTCCTGTATCAGGAATAGTGTGGCCAGCAGAACCAGGGAGGTCATTTCCCCCTTGTTCTCTGCACTAGTGAGGCCACACATTGAATGCTGTGTCCAGTTCTGGGCCCCTCACTTTAGGAAGGATATTGAGATGGTCAAATGTGTCCAGAGGAGGGCAACAAGGTTGGTAAAGGGCTTGGAACACAAGCCTGTGAGGAATGGCTGAGAGAACTGTCGTTGGTCAGCCTGGAAAAAGGAGACTCTGAGGTGACCTTATCACTCTCTACAACTCCCTGAAAGTGGTTGTAGTCAGATGGGCGTCAGTCTCTTCTCACAGGCAACAACTGACAGAACAAGAGGACACAGTCTTAAGCTGCGCCAGGAGAAGTTTAAGTTAGATGTCAGAAAAAAATTCTTCACTGAAAGAGTGAAGAATGAAATCATCTGCCCAGGGAGGCAGTGGAATCACCATCCCTGGACATGTTTATAAAAAGACTGGCTGTGGCACTCAGTGCCATGGCTTAGTTGACGAGGAGGTGTTAGGTTAGGTCATATGTTGGACTTGATCTCATAGGTCTCTTCCAACCTAGTTCATCCTGTGATTCTGTGACCCTCTTCCTTCTGAATTATTAAAACTTTGAAATTAAGGACCTTTCAGGCAAAGATATGGGGAAAGGAACAACAGTTCTTTACTAGAATGTCTGTGTAAATCAGGGCAAACAGCAGCACTGCCAGCCCCAGCAAGCAAAGCACAAACCCAGCCCAGCCTCCCCTCGGTGCAGTTCCAGGCACGGCCAGCAGGGGCGCTGCTGGCTCCCGGCCGGGCAGGGGAGTTCCCCTGGGCCTGCAGGGGGCGCTGTGGCCGAGCTCGGCCGCGTCTCCCTCACGTGCTAATGGCGGGCGGGCCGGCGCAAGGGATAGGAAAGCGGCTTCCTTTACAAACTCACAGCACACAGTCGGTATTGGTGTCCCTCTGGATGGTGAAAGGAGCTGTAGCAAGGATTTCAGAAGCACCAAGCTGGAAGGGCAGAGGTAAGCAAAATCCCAGAGAGGTAGAGGAGATGTATCAGAAAGGCCACAGCTGTAGCTGGAACCTCAGGGCATCTGGGCCGGCAAAGGGTGCAGAGCTACAGAGTAGCAGAAACCCAGGGCAGTGGTAAAGAAACTGTGGGGGCTTGGCTATTAGCAGTTGGGCTCCTGAACATGGCAGGAAGAGAGGCTCCCTGGGAGGGGGAAAGGGCTTGGGATCCCAGGGTTACCCTTGAGAGCAGATGGTGAAAGTCCCTTTTTTAGTGAGGTGAGGCATTAATAAGGCCCCAGTTCAGTGACTGCTCTCATTAGCAAAGGCTCACCCATGGCAGAAACAGCAGGACTGGACGGGGCTCCAGCAGCAGCAGCAAATTCCCCTCCCAGTAAGCAGCAATTCCACCATCCTCCTCCAAAGCCAAAAGAGCAAGAGAGAGGCAGGAGCTGTGCCCAGCCTCTTCCCCCAGCCCAGATCTCAGGGTATCTCTGCCCTTCCCAAGAGAATGCTCCTCAGCTCTCGCAGTACAGCCAGCTGCACTCCTCCCCCTTTTCTGTGGTTACTACTGTTGTATCTCTTATGTACTGGTCATTATCATTTCTTAGCAGCAAAAATGGGAGCAAATTCCCCAAGAGAAAAAAAGGATGCCTGTTAGCAGGGGAGCTGTGTTCATAGTGTTTGCAGTGTGAAATGAGGCTTGCCCCTGTAGTACCATGTTGAGAATGACTTGCATCAAACAGTATGAAAGCTGTTCCCTCTTAAGGATAGTGTGAAACTTTGCTCCTGTAAGGGATGAGAAGCAGAAGGTGTTCAGATGTGGGGAGGGCCAAGGTCTATACGTGCATAATGGAAGGTGGCCCTTGAACGTACTCATTTGGGAGCAGCTTTTGTCATGATCTTGTAATTATTCCTCTAAGAGGAAAATATTCACAGGCATTTAACAGCAGCTGTAAAAACAGCAGCAGCAGAGAGGATCAAAGAGAAATGACAGGCTGATAGTAAATGGGGGTGGTAGCTGGGGTAAGTACTATTGACCTTATATCTGAAGAATGTGGATTATGGTTTCTCTGGAGCAGGCGATATCTGCACTATTTTGTTAATAGCTATCCTTTTTCCATGGTGATAACAAATCTCTGCAACTCTAATAGAAATTATAATTAGCCACAACAAAAGCTTGTTTGAAGAAATTATTTCAGCCTGATACAGTGTGTCAGAAGAGTTTACATGCCTCTGCTCTTTGCAGGCTCTGTGACCTGCTCCATGGAACTACTGATTTAACCATATTTAGGGACTTGGTGGGACTGTATACCCTTTTTTCAAGACCCTTTTGTTAATTAAGAAAGTAGAATTGCTTTGTATCAAGTGTTAGCCTATGTCTAACAATATTGCTTACAGCATATGGGTCTGTTTGTTGACCTTATCTACAGAACTATGAGTTGAAAGGGGGAATGAACAGTGCTGGAGGCTGCTGATGGCTTTTCATGGAATCAGACTCTCTGTGGCCTTGCTGTTGGAATGGCTCATGGACTTGGCTCCAATTAAAATCAAGTCCAGCTACATGATGAGTAATTGCTTGCTTGATTTTATAAATAATAAAGTTTACTGGCACTCTGTAAATGTAACTCCTTCATATTAAAAACCCAAAAGTGACGTAGGAAGCACAACATGGCATTGGGTTGGGAAGCACAATATCTCTGTAGCACATGATAGATGAAATGAATTTTCCTGGTTCTGACACATAAAAAGACATGGTCAAGGGTATGCAGCCTGGGTGGTGGGGTTTTTTTGCCTGTACTGTAAAGCCACTGGTGAAACACAGAAGTTAATGTAATGTTGGGGTTTTTTTGTTCTTTGTGTTTGGATCCTTATTTTAAGCTATGCCAGAATCTGATGTTTCACATGACATAGATGGGTCTTTGTTAATATCTGGAAGGCTACTCTATTGATCCAGATGTTACAAATGTGAACTTGAAGTTCACTGGCTTCTACTAATCAGCATTCTGTGTGCATCTAGGCTTCTGACTTTTTTGGAGATAATAGAATGTGTTTCTAATACTATTTGTACTGCTGTGTTCATAAATGCTGCTTCTTACCAATACAAGTACAGCAGTATGTGGAGATAGAGGAAAAATGTTTCACTGAGCAGATTATCAAAAGCTGAGAGGAGAAAGTAGTTTTCCAGATGACTTGATCCTGCAGTGTATGTCAGTAAAAGTATCAGAGAGCTCCTAAGCAAATGGATGCAAGGTTCTGGATGACATAGCCTAAATAAAGTCTGTCTGGACTGATATTCTGTCGAGTATGAAACTATCTGTTATGAGGGAAAATAAAGCAAATGGGAGAATACTCTTAGCAAGGATTGGAGATTGTTTTGGTTGTGACATGGTATATAAAATGGTAAAAAACAGTGGCAGATTTTTGGCTTATACTGTCAGTATGTACATTCTCTACAATTGTAGTGAGGTAGAGATCATAGGATAAATTGAGCTGGGCTTCAGTCTATAGAAATGGGACTGCTAACACCTTTGTGCACTGAGGTAGGGACCTCTGGTAGACTTCCCCATCCTGGCACAATCCACATGTGTGTGTTCAACACATGTGGATTGTGTTCACACTGCACCTGGCTTGATCCGTTTTGGTCAAGTAACTCCTGGTGGCTGGAGGATTGTGGCGGTGCAGAGAAGCTGAATAAAGTTCTGACAGAATATGCTAGTTATCCTTCTACTGCACCAAACTTGGCCTTAGATAATACAGCATTAGATAAAGAATTTAAACTTATTAATGGAGGAGTAACTTGACAGAATTACCCAAACTGTGACTGCATTTTTTCTGTCTTATTTTGATAAATCCTGTGTAGTATCTCTGCTTCATATAACAGCCATAAATTCCACAGGAACGTATTTCCTCTCTGCATTTCACTCCAAAACAAAATGGATGCATCAAAAAGAATTTTCCCATCCTGAATCTCAATGTTGGTTTGCTTTGGTTTTTTTTTTTTTGAAAGCAGAGTAAAGTTTACAAACTGGGCTATTGTAGGTTTTAAAATATGAGAAAATAGTATATAATATAAAAACTGTTCAAAACACAATTAAAATGCTATCTTCAAACTTGGTACTTCTCTTTTGTTCTGAAGGAGATTTTCAGGAACTCTGCATTCTTCTCAGTGCTTAAAAGATTGCTTTTCAGTAATCTATGTTGGGAGATTAGTCAGTGAACACGTAATTTTCCATAATCATAAGAGACAAGGGTTTTGAATAGTGGCCTCAAGACTCCCCTGAGTCATTCAAATCTTAAATTAACTTCTGTTGGTTTGATAGTTGGGTTTTCTTTAATCTTCAAAATGGTTAAGAACACCATAAGGCTAGCTAGCAGGAATTTTCTCTTGTCTATTGAATCTCACTTACAAGGATTAATGAAGAGGAAATGGGAGCTTTTGTTGTAGAAACTGAGTGAATCTTATGGCCTCTATAGCAAACTGTTTGTTGATTTAGTAGAAATTGTGTTTCACTAGCAGGGTAATTCATCAGTATCAGACACCAGTAGTACTGTATGTGCTGAAATCAATTTTGTGTGAGGTTCAGAGCACACTGGAAATTTTATGCTCTAGGAGATCTTTCTGGATATGACAGAGAAGAATCAAGTGATTACCCTAGACTGAAAAAAACAAGTGTGCCTTAAGACATGTCAAACTTTATCAATCAAAGCTATTTAATAAAAAAAAATTAAAAATGCACTGACCATTTTAATTCAAGTTGGCAAAAGTACTTCTATTTTCTGAAAATCTGTTTGGGGAAATTTTTATAATGTTGAACTTTTGAGACAGTAAGGTTGTAGATGAAAAATGTCAGAAGCACTATTAACTGGAGGCAGTTTATGTGCTGGTAGATGATGTATGAGGGCAGTGGGCCATGATGGTCAGCACACAGCCCAGCAGAGGCTCTGGCTGGCTGTGCTGAGGGATGAGAGGTTATCAGTCCTGTGCTTCTTTTCTCCCTGTGCTTCTCCAAAGGCTGTGGAAGGCTGTCCGTGCAGCCACCAACAATGAGGAGACTGTTTCTGGGCGTGCCACAAAAGGACATAAAATATGACTCAAGACAAATGCTGGGGAGTGATGAGGGGTGGGAAAGTGTGGCTGTATCCAGTAATGAAGAAAACTACCTGAAACTTTATCTCTTGATGATATTTGAGTACATAAAAGCTCTCATTAATTTGGCAGGACTGTAAATGAGAAGGGGCCCATGGATGAGAGTATGATCAACTGTGTCCCACAGGCCCTAATTATCGTAAAAAGACATCAATTTTCTGAAATCTGTCTTTTCCTTCAGACCTCACTGTATATGTATATTCAGCATATTCAGAGGGAAATTAAGACCTATTCATGCAAAAGAAATTAATTCCATGCTAAATCGGGCCTGCATGTACACATTTCTCCTATTTTATAACTGGTCAAGCTGAACAACTCACATGAAGAACTGCTTAAAGCTGAATGCTTGAGGCATAAAAATTACCCATAGCTGAAAGTTAGTAATGTCATGTAATAAAAATGTTTGTGCTAACCAAAAAATTGTTGATTAAACTCTTCGCAACATATTGTTGCATTCCTCATATTTAGATTCTTGATAAAGGTTGCCTGAGATACATCAGCTTTCCATTAATCACAAAATCATTCTTGGCTTGAGTTTCTGCAGACAGCAATTTTGCAATGCGTGTGCTTCATAGCCTATCGAAAGCCTGATGTTACACACGCTCATGGTAGTATTAGAGAACATTTATTAGCACTGTCATTTCTAGAGCAAAAGCATGTAACTGGGAGCATCGTGTGCTGGTGATGCTCTGTGACTTACTGAGGCAGTGGGAAAGTGCTGCATGCAGCCTGTGCCAGGCTGTCTGGTGCCAAGCTTCTGAGGTGCCCTGTGAAATTATACATGTAAATAGCATTGTTTCATTTTCAAAGAAGGAATTGTGTGTGCATGTTTAAGAGAATTGCACATTAGAAGCTCTAACTTGAGGGAGGGATGACTGCAATCTTGTGATATTCCTGGTAGTTAAAATGTATTGATGGACATAACTGATTGTTCTAGGTTAATTCTGAGATTTGTCTTCCATGCTTTTTTCTTCCCCCCAGGAGAAAAATTAGCCTCATTCCACCTGTCAGACACAGACAAAGTTCATACGTTTCTATTCTGAGAGTATTTCCTGGTTTATAGCTGCTTACAAAAGTCAACCTTTTTGTCACTAAACTGACTAAACTGGGTTGTGATATTTTCCATTTTCAGTCACTCCTGTGGCACAGAATGCATGGAAGGGGAACTGGGGAACCACAGGGTCCATTTTGGCTGCTGCCCAGATTTTGTTGCGAGCTTTTGGAGCTGCTGCTTTCCCAGCAGAGAGGTCCTGCAGCCAGGAAGTCACTGCACTGCCAGGAAGTGCAACAGAGAAAACCAGAATGAAGCAAGGGGATGGAGAGGCTTGGCTATAATATGTCACAGTTTATTGCTCATTTACTGTACAAATCTTTAAGATGGGCTAATGGAGAAGGGCAACTAATCCCGTGGGTGTTGAATCTCTTCTGATAGCAAGAAATGTTAGCATGAAATTGCAGCAAAGTGGGACGGCCTCTGAAAATTTTCCTTGGAGTAAGCTGTTTTCCCCCTACTGTGCAAAACAACTAGAAAATTTCCATTATAACCATGCACTTTGCCCAAGCTAATCGCTTTGTATCAGGGACTGACTTGTCTGAGTAGCCTTCCTCAAAGACAGAGAGAGAGAGAAAATTTTGCATGCTTTAAACTTTATCTTTGAGTTATGTTTTAGAATTCTTCTCTTTGTTGTGCTAGTAAGGAGATAAAGACAGAAATTTTCTATGGGAAAAAATGGAATGAATAAACACACAACTGAATATGGCCCATGAAATTGAAATTGATATTACATATATAATTTTATTTTTATTCTTTTGCATACCAGCAGATGGATCCCTTTCTAAATTCCCCTGGAATATCTCAGAACACGCTGAAATAATGTGATGATAATGTTCTTAATATTGTAATTTTCAAAGGGCTGGAGCACCTACCCAATGAAGACAGGTTGGGAGAGTTGGGATTGTTCATCTTGGAGAAGAGAAGGCTCCAGGAAAACTTTAGAGCACCTTCCAGTACCTAAAGGAGTTACTAGAAATCTGAAGGAATTTCTTATAGGGACATGTAGTAACAGGACAAGGGATAATGTCTTTAAATTGACAGATTAGATTAGATTAGATTAGATTAGATTAGATTTGATTCAATTTGATTTGACTTTTGAGGGTTGTGAGGCACTGGAACAGGTTGCCCAGAGAAGCTGTGGTTGCTCCATCCCTGGAAATGTTCAAGACCAGATTGGATGCAGCCCTGAGCAACCTGATGATGGGCTAGAAGGTGTTTCTGCCCATGGCAGGGGTGTTGGGATCAGATGATCTTAAAAGTCCCTTCCAACCCAAGCAATTCTGTGACTCTAGGAATTATTCTTAATTCTTAATATCACATTTTATGAGTGTTTTTCCAATCCCAATATTTCTCCTCTGGTTTACTGTAAGGATTCCTGAAATGCCTTAATCTGCAGGTGGTAATATCTCTGAAGCACACTGCTTCTGTCTGCTATTAAAGGATCAAACAGTTTTAGTATCCAGGAAGAAGTCCTTGGGGAGTTGGTTTTCTGAGGCTCATCCTTCCAAAATTTCAAGGGATTGGGTACTCGTAGTCAAGAGGCTGGGAAGGAAGATAGGAGGAGAAACTGTTGACACTTCTTGCTTTTAGAAGTGTTTGTAGTCTACCCATATGTTTGTTACTCACTTCCCACTTTGTTCCCTTTAAATGTGTTCAGTTTGTGAGAGAACTGGCTTTTGTTGTAGTTGCTAGAGGAGTAAGTGCAGGCTGTGAAGAGAAGGGCAGAGAAAGCTTTGAGTGAAGGCATTGGGACAGCTGGGCCACTGTAGAGGCCGACTGTCTTGATCTGGTTTTGCTTACTGGGATTTCCTGGTTTTTTTCCTACAAAGCAACTGGCAGTAAATTCAGGAGCTAAGAAGGTTCTAGTCCTCCACAAAAATCCTATACTTCTGAGAAGGGATCATATCCTGGTCTGAATTTATTGTATATTGTATGATAAATCTTGTTCTTTTTTACCTTATGGTGGCACTAGTCACAAATTTGAGCTACATTTGTAGACTGAATGAGGGTTCTGAAATGGCACTGAGAAACAATTTGTTTTTCTTCCTGTGTATCAGTACCAGTAAAATAACAGATTGTTTGAAAGATGCTTGTGCATATTGAGACTTCCAGTCATTGATCTTCAGAATGTATTATAAATCTTTTTGTTTCATAATTTCTCTCAAACTTTGTCCTTTTGAATTTATTTCACTTACTGTCATTGAGCTATGCTCTTCCTAAACTGGAACTAGCTGAAATCTGAAGTAAGAACTCTGCTCTCTATTTCCTTGAGTATTAAGCCTCAGTAAGACTTAAACTATAAAATTGGAAACCAGAATACAGAAGAACTTGCATTATCATCAGCTGTCATTCTCATCTGACAATACTGTATTATATTCTCAATAGATAGTTTTGTGAGCAAACAATGAGTGGCATGAATGACTGTGCTGGTCTAACATGGGGAATTTGAATTGTCAGTCAGAGAAGAATAAGGCAAAACTTGTATATATGGCCAAAATACTTAGCATAAATCTACTTGTGCTCCTCCTCTCTGCAGAAGGAAGAAGAAAGCTCTGGGAAGAGAGAGGCATATATTTAACAGATGGAAGAGGCTGCCTGGTGATACTACCTCTGTCAGCACTGTTGTCTTCTGATAAATTAAGTGCCCTGCATTGGCTGCACAGCTGTGGATACTGAAGGAAAAACTGAAAATACGTGTTGCTTAACAGAAAAGCAAAGATTGTTTGTATGAGCTCTTCACTTATCAGGTGACTCCAATATGTGTGGTGGCAGAGGGCTGCTGGATGAATGATTAGGGCTGCATTCTTCTGGAGTAGACCCTCTTACAGGCTCTGGCCTTCCTCGGCTCGTTGCCTAGAAAGCAGAGTATTTCAGCAGAGTAGAGCCTTATGAAAGATACATTGCCAGTCACAAGGGATTTTGGCCTTATTTAATATAGTCTTAGCAGAAATATAACTAATTTACTTGCAGAGCTCAGTTCCTTTAGAGCAACTTGGTCTGCAATACATGACAATTTAGTGTACTTTAAAAAAAAGTGTCTTTTAATCAGCTTTAAATATGGAAAAAAATCTTTTTAGTATGCAGTTATCACTAGTAGCATGACTGTAATTCTGTTCAGTAGAAAATCTCCAGAGATACAGTAATTCACCATCTGTATCACTTTATTATATCTTTCTTCTAACTGACCTTTGTGACCTGATGTTACTTAGGTGTACTTCAGCTTTTCTTGCTGTGCTGGAATGTATTTTCCTAGTGTATAAAGTGATCTTTCAAGATCTGTGTATCTACTGTAGTATAATGTCACATGGAGTGAGACAGATCTTTGCCTTTGGAAGATTGCATCAGGCTTGTGACCTTAAATAAAGCAGAATGCAGATAATACCTGTAAACACAACTGGAGCATCACGACACTAAAAGGCCTGCCTGGTTGTAAAGCTTACAGGTGCTTCAGAGAGATGCTTTAATTACAGGAGAGTTGTTTCAGGATTATCTTGTATGTGATAGAATCGTTTTTGGAGGTGCAGCAGAGATCAGAGCTTTTCTGGTGTAGCTGCAGTGCAGACTCAATAAAAATTTAAAAAGCCAAGAGAAACATGAGTGATGAAAAGGAACTACAGAAAACTGTTTTACTAGTGGGGAAGCTGTGGCCAGTTGGCCAATCATTGATTGCACCTAAACTGGATTTTCGATTTGGCACTTTCAGAATAAGTATAGCTCCTTTGGAGAGAGAAATACTTTCTGAAGAAAAAAACTTTGAAACACTACCTTGTTTCTTTATCACAAAAGGATTTTTAAGATGTCTTTGTAATTTATCATAATTGGATAGTCTGAAATGAAAAATACAATTCTGTAATAGAAATTGCTTGCTTCTTTGTCTGTAGCACACTCTGTCCAGAAGTGTTCTTGGAGAGCGTACTGCTCATACATGGATCATTAACCAAGCATTCGAGGCACTCTGATCTAACCCACTTTCATCAGATTAAATTAAATAGAAATCACAAAATAACTAGCTTTACAGATCATCTCACCTCGGTCATTTTGTATTTGTATTGGTAGAATTAGGTACTACAGTAGACAAGATGATTTCTTGTAAGGTTAGGGAAATTTTAGCATGTCAGCAAAATAACGGCTTTTGAAAATGAAGAGAGCCAGGAAGACTACAGTGAAGGTGAATCACTTTAAGGATAAATTGTGTAATGCATTTAGAATTAGAGGAACCTGTGCAAATAAAAATAATTCAGATAACATTGATGGGACATCTGCTGCCTGGAAGCCTAGGTCAGAAAACAGAAACTATAGGGGTGATGGAATTTTAATTTTGTTAGAAACAGACTCTGATTGAAGACCTACATCATGGTTACATTAATCTTTGGGCATTCATTATTGTATGTTTAGCAGAGAAAGGTGGGGGGAAAGTTGAATCTGCAAATGATGAAGTGAAAATAAAGTCCAGTAATTTTGAAAAGACCCTTTTGGACCACAGCATCTTTTATAGCATTGCTCATTGTTGCTGTTTGTGCCTTCAGGGCTGTGAACTGTAGTCTCAGCTTTTGAGATTCTATTTTAAAATACAAGTTTGGAGTTATGAATGGCTTGATAGCACCTGCCTTGCATGGTAGAATACAAATCTCAGAGGAAGGAAGGTTGTGCCTGGTTTGCCTGGGAAGCTGCAGTGCTGACAGCAGACCTGCAGCTGCAGAGTATCAGCCCAGCAGCTTCCACAGCTCCCCATCTTGGTCCTTGCTTGTAAGACAGATTCCTTTTTGTTTCTGTATCTCAGGTTATAAAACCTTTCTGCCTGTATTTAAATAGATTTTTCAGTAGAGGTGTTCCAGCTGTGTTGATTTTGTCTTATTTTTATTTTAAACACTTTTTGATTTCCTGATAAATTTCAGCAGGAGCAGGGGACTGTTTCCTGGGCCAACTTAACTCAGCATCCTCCAGCGACTCTTGTGGGGCTCTGCCAGCACCAGGCAGGGAAGTGCCTGGCTGGGTCAGCCACTGAGCTGGGGAGGGAAGAGGAAAGGTAGAACAAAGACCCTGCCAGTGATCAATGTGCAAATTATGTGAAGTTTTGTATTAAAAAATGGTATCTTGAGAAAGCTTTGATTCAAAGTGGGAAATATAATAACCTAGAAAAGCAAAAGTGTTCTGTCATTGCATACATTAACTGGAATATTAACTGTCTTGTGCACAGCTGCACTGCTTCTTGTCCTTCCTTTGAGTACCCACTTCAGCAGCTGGGAGGAAATGGTTTTTCAGTCAGGTACGTTATCCTGAGGAAAGCTTTCATATTTTTTTTTGTATTAATTCCTGCAGATACTTACTGCAGAAGGTGTTTTTTCTGGGAATTGTGTCATTAAGTAAATGTTTATTTTAACTCCACTCTTAGAAGTACTACTTGGTAAGTGCAGCATTAGTTGTAGATTTCAGGATGTGTGCAGAAAAGTCTAAAAGCTTCAAAAAATAGGAATGAAGTTGCTTCTTTTCCTTTCATGCTAGTTCTGCACACCTGTGCCTCCAAATTATCAGTGTCTTGTTCTGGTTAAAATCCTTCAGCAAAACAGCAGCTATTGTCTTTTCAAATAGAAATACTTCTCAGGGGAGAAAGTAGAGGTTACTATAAGAAAGATGGCATTGCTCAAAAGTGAGAGTTTAGACACACCCTTATCATTCTTGCTGTGGTGCCTTAATGTGTCAGTACAGCTCACTCTTCCCTTTCAATGCCACCACGCTGCCAGCAGTTCCCAGGCTACCTCAACAGGTGAGACAAAAAAGCAAGTGCCCACTCCTTGCTCCCAGGGAAGTGGAGTGTGCTGGTTGACCTCCCTCACCCCAAGGGGTGGCAGCTGAGCCCAGCTTTGCCCTTGGTGTGTCCCTCCTGGGGGGAGCCTGGGCTGGGAAGGGCTGGCGGCAGGAGGCTGGCAGTGCTTTGGGCCACCACAGCTGCTCAGCAGGTGAATGTGTCACAGCCTGCTCTAAGAGCTTGCTATTTCCTTTAAAAAACTCTGCAGTGAAGAAATATGGTGTACCTGGTACTGCTGGCTTCCATTTTATTGGGAGTAGCTTTTGTTTTGTGGCATGGAAAGTGTTTTGTTTCCTTTTCACTATAATTATTCTTTTATATAGTCTTGGCTCATTAATCTCCTGCCCTTTTTGCCAGATAATGTAAATTACTTTTATTTATGGAACTTTTTGTTTATAAAATTATTATTCTTGCAAAGAGTGCTTTTTTAAGGCCAAGAAATAAAGTTTTCAGGATAGTTGCTTTTTCTTATAATATTTTGTGTGCTGCATTGCCTTGAAAAATTCATAGGCATTGTATGTTAGAATTCTTATTTAAAACCATGATCATTACAAGTGATTTTTGGTTTTTTTTATATAAAGAAAAAATATATCCTTCTGTTGTGCAGAGACAGAATGATGATTGAAATTTGTGTTTTCCTCTATGTTTACTTTTGAAACATTGCTTAGTAGTAATACCCCTTACTTTTGCTGCATTTTAAAATAAATCAGAGACAGTAAAATTAGACGTCATTTACTTTGAGAAGAACCAGTAGTCCATGCATTCTCACTGAGTCTAGAACAATTTATGCTAGTTTATAAGCTGGTAAATCTGAATCAATAATTCAGTAGTCAGCTATCCCTTTAGAGATCAAAATTTGTTGGTGATGTACTGCAAAGATGTTACTCTTCTCTTTATTAATGGAGCTTTGCAGCTGTACAGCAATTTTCACTTAAAGGTCTCAAACCATTTTAATAAAGTAGAAGAAAATTTACCTTTCTTTGCTTGCAAGGGGAAAAGTTGAAAAATACAGGGGTGAACTGCCAGGGTAGAGAACCTGTTCCATCTGTTTGGTCCTGCCCAGCCCTGCAGCATCTGGTGTGCAATGACCGCGTCCATTTCAGTGAGCTCTCACCCACCAAGAGAGGGAGCTGCACTTGAAACTGTGTTTGTGATTTAACCTGAGACACTGATCGTTCCTAATCATTGCCTGGGGAATGGCGGGGCAGAGGGGTGAGTGGCAGGATTTTAAAGTGTCTAACCTTATTTACATGGCAGGGACTGTTACTGTGGTTGTGCTTTTTCCCCTGTGGTCCCTGACCCCAAGGGTTCCCCTGTTGGGTACTGGGGGCTGTTGTCAATGGGGGAGACCAGGTGGCTTGAGCCCAGTGCTGCTGTGGGAGCTCTCCCACTATTGCATGTCCTGAATGCTGTCCAGGGAAATGCTGTGGGAGAGAAAGGGCCAGCTAACGGAGCTGTGCTGCTTTGCACTTCCTGAGGATTTGGCCTGGGATTTATAATTGCAGCAGAATTTTCCTTTGCAACTGAGCTGAAAACGAAGCAGAGACAAATGGGAACCATAACTGTGAGCCATTTCACATGGGCCATATCAGAGCCTGCTGCAGACCAGGATTTCTATTAGGAAGGAGTGATTTGTGACATTTCATAATACTATTTTCATCTATTTTAAAAATTATCAAAAATTGAATTTTCCTATGGGGAACACAGATTCATTTTATAAAGAGAGTATCTTTGGGTTTTTTTCTTTTTCTTGTTTATATATTTATTTTTAAAAAGAGAGTAAAAGCAATTTGTCTCCCTTCCCAAAGCAATAAGTTGTGCCTTTGAATTTGTGTAGGAGAGAACTTCAGTACTTCCCTCTTTTGAAAGAGGGAGAGAGCACAGTCTTTATAGATTGCAATAAATCATAGCGACTGGTGATAAGAAAATATTTGTTAGGATGGAACTCTGTTATGTTTGATTGGACACTAACTGTCATGTCTGTGTGATGTGGATGTGGTTTCCATGTAAAATGTTCACCAGAAAATACATATTTGGTACTGAAAATTAGGTGACACTTTAGATGATAATATATTCCCTTTGAAGCAATAAAGATGGATGAGTTTTCTCCTTATGGCTCCTGAGATCTGAATGACAAATATTTTGAGAACTGACAAATAGCAGAGGATAGGAGTGTAGTTAGTGATAACTCATAATATGTGTGTTTTCACTGAAATTTGCAGTGTGTGTGGCATGGATCAATCCTGATCTTAGGCAACATTTACTAAAAAATTCCTCCTGTTTGCAAGTAACGGCAACACAGCAATGACTACAGTTGGAATAACTTGGACACATTCCCCAATGGTTTGGATAAACTCAGGGTAAGATCTGACATTTTTGTAATTTTCAGTGAATTGAAATTGTCATGCTTATACTGGACAACGACAGTGAGCAAGTGAGGTGAGGCAGAGGACCCAGCACCATTTTGGTTTGGAGACTAGATGGCTTTTGTCATGTCTTTCCCCTGTCACTGCCAGAATTTTGGGGATTCTCTTTGCATATTTGTGAAGCCCAGCTGTAAATAACACATGCATTGTAAAATAGCACATGCCTGTCATGCTTCTAGGTAACAAAAGGGAGTAAAATGCAGCCTTGAAGCTGACATCTCTTTATTTCATAGAAATTGACCAGGTTATGTTCTAGTATCAGCTGAATATTTCTTAAAATGCACACCCTCTGTGGGGTTATGTGTGTAGAGCACTGGTTGGGTGGTTGTAACCCAGAGCCTTGCATGGCTCACATGCCTGCTCTGGCAGGGCCCATTCCCACTGCCTTCCCCAAATCTGTGATGAAGGACAGGGCTGGAATGGCAGCAGAGTACATCATGCCAGGCATGTGTCTCTTCTTCCCCTTCTTCCTTCTTGGACAGTAGTTTGGCCAGTAAAATAATCTCTTGCCGTGTTTCAAGATCATGCCTGGCTGCCCCAAGCCTTTTGAGTTGCTTTCCAGAGCCTTTCTAGAACAGTACTCTTCAAAAGGAAATACAGACTTTGTTCTTTTACATTCCTTGCTCTCTTTCTCCTCCCATCTCCTCTTTTCATAGCTTTGATTTCTTTATTTTCATTAGTTTAAATACATTACACAAATGTGTGTGCAACATATTTGTTTCCAGTTATTTTAGAGATTAGTATTGGTTTGTGGAGCTTTGTTCTTCCTTACATATCTGTTCGATTTTGGTCCAGTTTTCCTTTCAAAGGAATTGATTGGGAAGCGGTTTCACTGGCACAATTGTCCTACTCTTTCCTTACATAATTTACCTATATGACCAGTAAATAGTTTCCCTGTGGTTCCTTAATGACAGAGTGCTCTTAAATTACATCAGTAATGAGCTCTGTGATGTGATAAACAAGAAAATGTTAACAAAAACTTGAGAGAGGAAATGCAAATACATTTCTTCCTTTCATTAAGTTAGTTTGGTTGATCTTTGCAATAATTGATGATTGCTGCTGTTCTTCTGATAGATCACTTAATATATTTAGGGTGGGAATATCCTGGAAACAGAGAGCAAGAATAATTTGTCCCCCTGCCCAAAACATTACCTTAAGAAATAAATTTGAGCATTGGATTTGCATAAGGAGGGAACACCAGTATTGAAGTAAAGGGCTTTTTGTTCCTGGCGTTGCATATTACTATCACGATATAAAGTGACCTTTTACTCCAAAAATCTGGGGATTTAGGAGTGATTGAAGATTTTTCTTTTTCCTTTTGTTAATGCTTTACAATTTGAGATGGTTCCTGGGGATCTGGGGATTTAGGAGTGATTGAAGATCTTTCTTTTTCCTTTTGTTAATTCTTCACAATTTGAGATGGTTCCTGCTTCAGCATTACTTATTTCCTCAGCGTTTAAGACCCTATTCATAATTTTCCTCCTATTTGATTTTCTTTAAATTCATATATATTATTAAAAAAAAAGCAGCAATTGGACTAGTCCCAAGACTTAAAAGGAAATTTCTAGAGACTATTGTTCATAGCTCATCACCCATAGCTCCAGTTATGCACTGGAACCCTTTGCAGGTTGGTAGAGTAGCTCTGCTCAGAGCTCTAAGCTCTGCTCATGCAACAAATGCACGAGGCTCAGTGTGGAAGCAAAAATGTCATTGATGTTACGTTGAAGAGTCACTTGGTTGGACAGATGTGTTTCATAGGCAAAAGCAAGGCCAAGAGAGGCTTTGGGCAGCAAAGCAGAATCTCAAATTCATCATATTCAAGAAGTAAAGTAAGGTCTGAGGAAACCTTTGGGAATCATAATACCCTCTTGCCCCACACTTTGACTGACCTTCATGGAAAAGTTTTCAAGCAACTTAAAGAAATTTTGAAAAAACAGAAGTTTGCTTGGCACTTTGAAGCATGCAACATTGAAACAGATGTGCATTTTCCAGTTCCTGATACACATGTTCTGTGGGTTTCCCTCTGTCTGCCCAGACAACTGGGTCAGCACTGATTGCACCCTTTGTTTCTATTACCTTTTTTTTTCTTTTCACAACCAAGGGCTCTTAACAATTTTCATTTTGAAAATTAAACTATCTTGGTGCACTTCTTGACCTTTTCAATATTCTGTAATTAGATTGGCTGCAATTCCTCATTTCTTCCTGTTTACAGTCTCAGTAGCCTCTGGGAAGGAATGGAATGCCCATTTGCTCAAAATATAAAACACTGCAAAGGTCAAAGCTAAAGCTGCATTTTACTGACTCTATTAACGTTCTGAAGGGATGCTGGGGGAACATGAAACATTCCATTTGTAGTTCTGTAGATCAGGTATTGTCATACAGATTTCCTGGATTTTCTTCAAAGCACATCCCCCTAATGCATAAAATTTCTTACCTTTGGTATGGCATAACTTGGCATTGCAATCTATGGCATTCTGTAGGCCTCCATTAGAAGATTCTTCAGCAGCTTTGGGTGCTTTAAAATCCTCTTGACATGGACATTCTTGCAAATGATTGCAGTTTTTGAAGTTAGGGGCCTATGATATATTGAACTGAAAAACCAGCGCGGGTATTTTTTTAAAAACTTTTTTTATAGAATTGCTTGACTAAGTCTGAGGTATCGAAATACGGCCAGTTACAATGGTCATCCTAACAAACCTAGAGTCTTATAATTTGGGAAAGGGTCTGTGGGGACAGGGGGAGGGTTGAGGGTTTTTTAAACCCCATTTTTCTCTTGTAAAGTACTAACAAAATTCTTTGGACTATCTCAGTTTCTAAATGAATGCCCTTAAGCTACCCTCTGTTTAATTTTAGTGGAGATAAGCTCTTGATATGTGCCACATTTCTTCCAGTTTCTATATGTGATACCTCACTTGTTTTCTGGTGGAGAATTGTAAATACTCTTCCAATTCATTTTACCTGAAACCAGAAGATCACACAACCATCTTTTCCTCTATCTTTTGTATCTGGGCTATTGAACAGTTGTGCTGTTTATGTGAAGTTTCTTCAAAGTGCCAAATGTCAGGAAAATGAAGATCTCCTCACAAGGAAAAACAAGTTAATATCATATCATCTGTTTTCATCAGGCCTGTACACTCTTTATCTTGTGTCATATAAGGAGGATACATATGGTGTATGTTCTTTACACATTCAGCTCCACAGAGATGTTTTCTCTGTGCTTTCTGAGGTGATCGTGTAGGAGATGAAGGAATGTTGTCTGGAGTGGAAACTAAAGCTGGCTTGATGCCATTCTACCTATCAGTAGAGATTGCCTGGTTTCATTCAAAACTGCAGAGAAATGCTGAGGTAGATATTCTCACATATGCAGATAATATTTGATCAATAGTTACATCTCAAATAGGATGCAATTTTGCTTTAAGGACAGTGGGTGGTATCTGAATGTGGCCTTTATATTGGTTCCCAAAGAACCTGTATTTCCTGGTGCTACTCTGGTCTTATAATAGCAGATGAGATGTTTGCCATTTAGAATGGAGGGAAAGAAATGGCAGGAAACAATTTAATGTTCATAAAATGGCCTCAGACTCATCTTTGATGCATATGGTGTTTTTATTTAATGTGTGAAAATTTAAATGCTACAGCAGTGAGCAGTAAAGAAGTTCTAAATGTGAGTAGCTCAATGGCACTTACAGTGAGCTTCTGAAGGGAACACCTTCATGTTTACTGCTATTTTGTAGCACTCCTAGTCTGTAAAGGCCTCTTTGTCCTAGAGCTTAATTTATGTGATAGTTGAGCTTCCTTCTGTATTTCAAGTAGTAATATAATTGTCTCTGGGTGCATGGAATGGGTTTGTGGTGGACAATTGCACTTAGTTACAGTGTTGCTTATTAAAAGGCATTCATTGTGCCAGGGGTAGAAAGAACTCTTATAATTAACTTTTATAAGCTGCTATTGCACAAAATTATACATGATGACTTTCTCTACAAATGATATTACTTTCTGTGGGAATAAGAAAAGAAAGTGGCTAAGAAATGTTCTTGATGAAGTGTCCTGGTTCGTTTAAGGACAGCTTGGGTGGGTGTCAGATTTGCCATACAATAAGCTTGTGTAAGCACTCAATTGATCAGAAATGTTCCACAGTTTTTAATCAACTTGAAGGGACTTCAGACCATTTTTAATACTTAAATGCTGCTGAACACAGCTAGTGTTGGTACAAACATTTATTTGAACTGCCTGTGGAAGGTAGCTTACTATAGCAGCCCCAGTTCCTGGGTGGAGAAAGGGGGACATCCAGTCCCCTTTCTCACTCCAGGCCTGAAACCCTTTATGAGGAAAAAAGCCCCTGAAAACCCTTTATGAGAAGCAAAGACATTTAACATACCTGCAAGTATTTCAAGATTGTGTGACATCCAGTTCAGTTAAAGGCAGGTTTTCTTACAGATAAACCATCAAAAGTGTGGAAATGATGCCTCTGAGCTGGAGGTGGTGGGTTTGGGTTTAAGGCCCCTTATTCTATTGTTATTCTAAACTTACAGTAATCTTGTGTTTGCAGTTCTCTAAATGTATAATTGATCAGCAAAAATAACAGGGACCTGGACCTGTGCTTGCAGGCTCCAGCCTCATTGCAAGAACTGATCCAAACAGCACTTAAGCACTGAGCAGAAGTATTTAGTAGGACTGGTTCAGTGTTTCTGATGACCTTTCTGTACTGAACTGGTGAGCTCAAAAGCTACAGCAATTTCTTTCTGGAAGTAAAAATTTCAAAAGCATGAGGAATTTTAACTGGTGTAAATCTTCCTCCCAATCTATTTTCTCCCTATCTCTCTGTTGAGATACCATTCCTGGAAAGAAATAGGCTCTATTTAAGATTTCCTTGGGATACATTTTACTCAAGTGAGTAAACAGAGGGTATGAAAACCTGGTCCAATTAATGGTTTCTCTTCTAGTGCTTCCAGTAATGGGTTTCAGATTTACTGTCAAATGCTATGTTAAACTTAGCAGTTACATGGGGATTACAGTCTTAATGGAGAATATAAATTGCAGATGCTGTGTTTTCATTCTTGTTGGTGATGAAAAGACCATTTATACTCTTGTATCCTAAGGACACTGTGTAGTGTTAGGATTTGGAGTCATCTGACTGGCCAAAATAAGGTCAGCTGCAGAAAGTGAACACTTAGCAGTCATTTTCCAGATAAGAAGTCAGATTTTGTTGAGGTTTTTTAAAGCTGCATCAGCAGCCCATTCGGCCTAAACAGTTCAGGCTTATGATACAGTTGAGATGTGCCTAATTTTATACGATTCACTAATCAGACTTTGAACATCTAAAGAATGAAAATATATGTACTTCCTTACCTTGTGTCTTGAGCATTTCTGTGTTTTTCTCTGCAATGAGGAACATTATTAAAACAGGCATACAGACATTGTTACAGCATCCTGTACAGCATGGCCAAGCAAATTTACAGCACAAAACTATTTCTTATACTCTGCATAGGAACTGCCAGAATTTGACAGTTTACATTCTTTTTGGATGCAGATAACTCTGCATGCCCTGAAGGCTTATCAGTTTTCCTACTTCTTTAACCACCTACTTCCTGAACCACTCTTATGCTCTCAGGGAAGACCTTTGGGTGCATTTCTGACAATTGTAGCCGTGTTCCAGATTGAGCTGCTTATCATAATTCAAAACCTATCAGTCACTGAATGTTGGGGAGCTACCATTTTCTTCATTTAACTACTTCAAATAAAAGCCAAGGGAACTAAATGAGGTGGCAGTGGGCACACTGTAATTTATACAAAAGAATTAACACTGCAGTATGCATCAGCAAAGCATCTTTCTAAACTAAAAATTTACATTTACAAAATCTATTCATTCCAGGGATGTGATTTAATTAGGACTGGGTGAAGGTTGAGAAAAAAAAAATCTGTCTTTAAAAAGTTTTTAAGAAGTTCAAGCAGCTCCTTTCTATGTCAGGATAAATATGAGAGTTTATGAACAAAATAAAACAACTGCTCATAGAATGTTTCCTTCTGGACAGTACCTATGAAATGGGCAGGGGGTATGTCTAATGCACTCTCATCTCTGTTCTGAAACAGAAGAGATTTGAGACAGTCTTTGACTCAGGTGAAGATCTATTTCTCCAAACTACCTGCTATTCCACATTACCTCAAATGTTGAAATTTTTTTTCTTTACCTGCAAGCTTTTTACCAAAGAATTTTTGCTGCAACTAATGAATTTGAACAAAATATTATTTTTTAAAATGATTTGTCAGAAAGCTTTGTTGAACTTCTAGATGATATTAAAATGTAGTACAGCTCTTGTCAAAAATGTTACACTATTTAAGGCATGATAGCAGAAATCCTTTGAAGTGGGGTCAAGAAATAAATACTAATTTAGTTTTTATAGAAAATGAAAAATTTTACCTCTGCTGATAGTTTTAAAATTGATTTGGTGTTGGTATATCAGTTTAGGTACTCCTTTTCATGCAGGCTGGGAAGGCATAATCTTTACACAAAAAGACCAAGGTAGACAGAAGGTGAGACTGGTAAAAACAGTTATTACAGAGACCAGTAATTTGCATGAGCTGATTCTACCAAATCAGTGAAGAATGTCAGTTAAAGATTCATGTTCCCTGATCTTCTCATCATGTCCTGAATGCCTGATGATGAAAGTGATATTTGAGTGGGGATCTGAAGAAAAATGAGTTTAACTAGAAAAGCTAGGAATTGCAGCTTGTACTTCTTGCATATTTATATCTTTGAACATTCTTGCATTCAATTTTATTCAATTTTATTCAGACCACATTCCATGAATGTGTTCTTACAGGTGTACCTGTATTTCATACATTCTATGTATGTAATTCTAAAAAGGCTGTGAATGCAGTATGTGGGTGAAACTGAATCTCAAGACATGCCTCCATATTACAGTGCAGCATCCTCCTAAAATAAATGGTGCTCCTTACAGTGGTTTACCTCCATGAGCATGGTGAATTTTGGAGGATTAGAGACAAGTAGAGAAAGTAAGAGTGGTAGGATTATTAAGCAAAGATTCGGGAATGGTGTCCTTTTGGGATGTTTGGTTGAGATTTGAATTTGAAATGTGCTTTCACTTTTTTTTTTTGTTTTTCACAAAAGCTGCATCCTTGAGTAGTGCTTGGAATGCAATAGAATCCTGTCCCTCTGTTGTGGTTTGACCCTGGCCAAATGCCAGGTACCCATGAAAGCCAATCGCTCACTCTCTCTTACTACAGTTGGGCAGAGGAGAGGGAAAAAAATTAACAAAGGGCTCACGCAGCTTCTCGAAGGAAACTGCTATAAAAAATTAGGATTGCTGTGAAATTGGAAGGGCAGATCAGACATAACTTGATTACAGGCAGGTCGAAATAACATCAGGACTTTTTCTCTCTGGTACCAGTGAAGAGCGTTTGCTCAGGATTTGATCCCTTAGTGTATGCACATGCAGAATGTATGCTTGGCCTTTAGAAATAACCTATATATTTTGGTTAATCTCTGGTCTCAGCCTTCAGTATGTTTGCAATAAATCTATTGATTTCGGTGAATTAGAGCTCTGTTAAAGAAAACCAATTAAACATGGCGTTTAAAATGGATTCCACACATGCTTAAAGTTAAGTTTCTTCTTATGCTTTACTGATATGGGACTCACTACTGTATCCATGTGGAAAGAAATTGATATACAGGAACTAAATTTGCTGAGGAACAGTTTTGTTAATAGATGCATCTTTGATAGGGAAAAAATCAGTGATATTTTTAAAGCCATCATTGTCATAGACAACTATTTAATTGGCGATCCACCTGCCAAAAGCATCATCCAGAGTCTGTTTTTCTTATTTCTATTTTCATTAAAGCAATTTTATTTGAAAAACTTACTCCCACAGATTTCTATTAATTTTCTTTAGTAGATTAATGAAAAAATGTACTTTACTTCATACAAGAAAAATTCCTTGTGCATGATTTGTTGAGTAGCAGTATCTCTTTATGAGCTGGATTGGCATTAAACCCCTGATTCTCTGTATTTCATACAATCTGGGGTTTAACAGACTGATGCAATACACTTGCTCAAATGAAGTAGAAAACTACATTTGAACATCACACTGATGGTAAAGCTTAATCTTTTGAACAGAAAAGACTTGGGAAGCTTGGGAGAAATGCATTCTTTGAGCAGTAGGATAAAGATATTAATTCAAAATTCACAAGGTTTTAAGCTGAGTGAAACCCAGCTCAAATGGGTTTCCTTTTCCTGCTAACATTGGGTTTCTTGTGTGTGTTTTTGGGGAGGGTTGTTTGTTTGGTTTGATTTGGTTTTTATTAATCAGTGTGTCAAATTTTTCTAATTGATGTCTGGGTATCTAATGCCTTTACAATGATAATCATGAGGGCATTTACAAATATTAGCTAAAATATACTTTGGCATTGGTGGCCAAAATATAATGTATTACTTATGAATATATAGATGGCGGAAGAGGGGAAGGCCAGGCTGGCAAAACTTTAATTTTCAAGGTATTATTTTAAATGAAAAAGGTATATTCCTCTTATAAGGGAAAGTTTTGATCTATACCAAGCTTGTCCTGGCTGTCTCCTTGCAGGAACGTGGGAAGGGCTCAGGCTGGGAGTGAGGCTGGTGCAGAGTGAGGTCAAAACTATCTGAAATCTGCCCCTGCTGCTTCTCCTGGGGCTCCTGGACCTGCTATGAGGTGTCTCACAGGGCAGGAGTCTCAGTAATGGTATCCTCTGCTTTTTTCTCTTCCTTTTGCCTCTTTGGAGCTGAGAGAGTGTCTGAACATCACCAGCCCTTGGCAGTGGTGTTGGTGACTGCAGCCACAGCACGCTCACCTTGCCTCAGGCCCCGTGGCAATGCTCCCTCTTGGTTCCCTTGGAAACACAGTATTTTGTTACTACTTGCTGATGAGATGAGTCACCTAAAATTGTGTACCAGGTTAAAACAGGAGGGAAATAATACCTCACCAATATAATTTTAAATAAAAACAATGAAAAGACCATTCAGGCTTGCTGCCCAATTACTTCTTGTAACCGCTTGGCTGGGGTGCCATGTCAGCACCAATCCAAGTTTTTCTGTCAGCCTTGAAACAGAGCTGAAACAAAAAGTCACTGCATGATAATGCATCCTGCAAGTGTGTCATCACTACAGGATGCAGAAAAACATACACAGTCACCTCAGGTCTGTGATGGTGTAGAGGTGAAAAACAGTCAGCAAAAAAAACTAGTGCCATTTTTCTTAAACTTAAAAGTGTTGATAGTTATCAGGAATTTCTTCTGACACAGGACTGCAGTTCCTGGGCTTATTCTATTTTTGTGTGTGCGTGATGTTCTTTTATGAAAGTTACTGCAGAGCTGATTTTTATAGCACTATTTATTGCATTTGTGGAAATTGGGGAGCAAAATGAGTGAAGCAGATTTTCAGTGCTATTCTGGGTTTGACTAAGTACAGAATTCCCAAATTACAGTATTTTGATGATATAAGTTTAATAACTGAAACAATAGCAAACTTTGAAGAATTGGCATAGAACAGAGTACATAAAGGAGCAATCAAAAATGTGTTTTAATGAATTTGAGTGAAGAGAAAAAGAAAGTATAACAAATCTTTTCCCTAAGTGATACACTTAGGCTGTTTTCAATGGCATAGCTCTCCAAGCCAGGGTTCTATATGCTGATCAACGTCCATGTGATAGGTGAAATAACTTTACAAGACCAGCTGCAGAATTTTACAGCTGTGCCAGGCTTTAGAAAGGCAATTCCATGAGTTTCTTCCTACAGATGAGAGATGTGTGCATAATCTGGGAAAACAAAGCCACAGAACCCTGGATAACTTGTGAGGCAGCATTCTGGTTTGGAAATGGTGGATTACCAGATTCAAGTCTTCTGCAACAGAAGATTCTCCATAGTCAGTAATTTTGCTTCTAAGAGCTAATAAAATGTTTGTTAAATGTGTAAAAACATAATATAGTTACCCAGATTTTCACACCAGGACTTTTCTGTATTCCTGAAAATAGACTTCTTAAGGAAATAGGCTGATTCAAAACAATTCCTGTTAATGTTGTACACAAAATAAAATGTGATGTTTCAATGGGAAACCTTTAATCACTAGAGAGTATGTATTTATTGAGCCTGTTTGTAGAATTGAAAGGATTTATTTGCATTCTGCTGAATTACTTGTGAGATCAAGTTTACAGGATTTGATCCTTAAATGTTAGTTTTGGAAGAAAATGAAAAGATAGGACTTGAGTTCTCTTAAAATTTTGAGAATAGTTCTAAAATTTTGCCAGCATTTGGGATTCTCTCCCAAATGGAGGGGAATGTATAGTCAGGATATAGCTTTATGTGTTATGAATAAATTTTTTTTAGCACCTTTCAAGAACAGTCCAACATTAAAAATAGAACTGTGTATGGATGGTATTTGGAAAGTGTTACTGATGATGTTCTAGACATTTATAAGAGTGTTTCCACAATATTTCTTTATTTCAATAAAATAGACAAAAAATTCCTGTCCTCCTTTTTCCTGCTGGAGGAAAAAATTGTCCCTAATAATTTAAAGTTATAATTTGCTTATTTTCATGATATATGAATTCTGTCATAAATGAACATACTGTGTACCATTATTATTAGTCCTAGTTGATAAATGAGCTCTTTTCTTCCATGTCTGACTTTGAGCAGCCCTGGACTGTGATTTCTATGGACTAAGTCTACCTGAATTACTCTGACATATGCAGAAGCTGCTAAATACCTAAATTCAGTTCTGCAGGTGTCATTGTCACGATAAAACCCCACTACTAAAATAAAAACTCTTAAGGACTTGCCTCTATTCTCAGTGCATACAAATAATTTCTCTTTTAGTCTTTTTCCAAATTGCTGTCTCTTCAGGGAAGAGGGGGACAGCAATAATGAGGTTAAAAGAATCAAGACTGCTTTGTGGAAGAAATATAAAAAAATTCCAAATGTGGATAGCATGGATACAAAAGTTACTCTGTGGTCAATGTCTGTTACATCATTAGGAAAATGATTCTGTAGTAGTCTAGGGCTTTGTTTTCCATCTTCAGTCAGGGGCCTTTTCTTTACCAACCAGAGTGGCTGAGTGAGACTTCTTGAGACATTCAGAAGCCTATTTTATAAATAAAATCTCCAATCAGCTTGTGAGGCTTAAGAGGAGCACTACATATTCATCAGTCATCCTCTTTCTCTGCATTCTGGCAGAGGAATTTATATTTGATGGTAGTGCATAGAGCTGAGAATGTTTCTTCATATTCAGCCATGTCCTTGTCTTAGAAATCCACCATCAACAAAAATCTTAAAACCAGTGGAAAACAAAAGAAAAATCCTTGAAAAACCATCGGATAGTTATGCGTTGAGTCTTCTGTCTTTTTTAACTGCTTGCATCATGAATGTTTTATGTTTATACATGCATGCTGTTTTCAAGAAGAATATATAGCCAGCCAGTTTCTTTTATCTGTGAAACATGCAGAGCCAGTTGAGTGCAATGCTTGTCAGATATGTAATGTAACATACAATATGGCTGTTATTTAAATAGCATTTCCCTACATATATGAAAATCATCTCAAAATGAAGGACACTGGTGAAGTATTTGGTCTGATAAAAAACCAGGAAGATGAAATTAGGGCAAGGATATTTGTCAATCTCTCATTCTTAATAAAAGTCAGTTACTTTTTTCATACTTTTGAAAAGGGAGAGGAAGAACTTGGAGATTTCCTGGTGGATTTTGATATAGTCGGTCTCTAGTCCAGCCTCCTGCAGAAAGCAAGGTCAGGCAAAAGAACAGCCTGGGTTATTCAGGGCTTTATCCAGCTGGGTCTTGAAAACTGGGATAGAGGCAGCACAGCCTCCCTGGGCTCTGTCCCACTGCTTGACTCTCTTCACAGGGAAAAAGTCTTTCCTTAAATCTTTTGTGACCTTGTCCCCACCCCTTTTTTTCCCCTGCCAATTTATTCCACTCCTGTTCTCCCACCACAGCACCTGTGAAGAGCCTGGCTACATCTCCCTGATGCCCCTCAAAGGGGGCAGAGGCTGCTGTTATGTCATTCCAAAGCCACACCTCCTCAGGCTGCAAAAAATTACCAGTTTCCTAAGACTTGCATGTACTTGGTGGTGTTTCAGATATCTAGAAAATGTCAGATGACCTAGAATAAGTAAGCATAAAGAGAAACTTTGGTGGAAGTATATGACAACCTTTGATCATTTACAAAGAAATAATTAATACAAAACTTTGCCCATTTTCTTGTTTTAGTACCTACACTATCACTGTTGCAGAATAATGGGAGATCCCTGGTACCAGAAATTATTACAGTTTATTGTTACAGTGTAATGATAGTGATAAGTTTTCAACATGTTAGGAAACAGGACTAAACAAAAATCATAAAAAGCTGTTTTTCAAAGTGAAACTGCTAATCTACAAGTATAAATAGTTTAACTGGCCATGCATTTAACTGGCCATGCATTTAAGTATAAATAGTTTAACTGGCCATGGTCCCGGGAGGGTTGATTGCATGTGAAACATGTATAATGGTCCCTTAATCCTTTTTGTGGAATCACACAGAAGCAAGCAAGGTTCAGTAAATAAAAATACATTTCAAAGTATCAGATCTTTTCTGCATTCAGAAATATCCAAGGCTACATTCAAAGTTAGGCTTTGCTTGTCATGTGTTTGCTTGAAGCGAAGTCTATGGATACTTTATTTTGCAGAAGTGATATCATAAGTAAAATGGAGAACAAATTTCTTAAATTATTATTTCAGGTTTTCAGAGGTAGGGGGGCTGGGCCACCTCCAGTTGTGACTTTTAGTGTGATTTATTTATTGTATTATTAATTATTATTCCTGGCAAGGTGGATTCAAAACAACAGGTTGTTGTTTGATGCGACACAAGCTCCCTCATTAGCTCCAGTGAACCAAAACTCACTCTGTATTAAATTTTCAAAATCTGAATGAAACAACAGTCTTAGATCAGCAATAGTGGCTGTGTATGAGGAGTTTTCAGAAAAAAGCCACTCTCTCTCATCCTCTCCAATTAACTTTACAGCTTGAGTTAAGTTTTCCTCTGTCTGGAAACTGCTGCAAACTTCTATAATTTTCTATGCACCTGAATCAAAAGGGATGCATTGCATATGACACATGGGATTACAGTGTATGAAAACACTGAAAATTAATAATTTTAGATCAGATCTAATTGTGATAGGATCAAATCTCCTACTGAAGTATTTTTAGTTTTGTTAAGGTATCTTTGACATTAAAAAAAACCCTAAACTTGAATTATTGCCAATAAGAAATGTATAATCTTCTGCTGTGATTCTGTTACAGTATTTTTCATGGGAAATCCCTTTTGCTCTTGTTCAAAGACTGGTGTTTTGCTTTCTTTTACTGTAATGAGTCTGGGAAACAGGGCCATGTGCAATGGGGAAGAACTGCATGTGAATTTAAGGATGTAACTGAATGCCTCCTGTCCTTATTTTTCCATCAGCTGGCATTGGCAATTTAGGTATCAGTTCTTAGCCTCCTGCTGTTGTTTTTCCTGTGCCATATGATAAATGAAAGAAGTCCTGGGAAATGTAAGACTCTTTTGCAGTGGTGCTGTCATTTGAGGTTGGAGCTGCCTATGGAGGAAAGGCTGAAGGAAGAGTGGAGTGTGCTCTTTGCAGAGTCTTTCCACTCTTTACCAGCAATGATGGAAAAGCTGCTTAGACTGTCTGAAAGCAGTTTATGGTGTAGTTCTGGGTGACTACTAGAACAGAGCAGTTTCATTTAATCAAAATTGTAAATGCCACAAGGTTATTTCATTTCCATGTTTGATTACAAAAGCCTAAATGTGTCTCTAAACCTTTCAGAAGTAGGTTATTGTATGCAGTTCATAATGACATGTATAAAAATGTTTTACTGGGTGTTGGAGACATTTTAAAGCTATCCTCAAGAAGAAAACCCAGTGACTATTTACCATAATGTGACAGTATTTTGTATTTAGAAACTTTGTCAGTCATTTTCTTCCCAGTCCTGAAATGCTTGTTTCAAGCAATGAAATCATCATCTTGTGTTTTGTCAGCCTGCAATATTTTGCAATGCAGCGTGCTGGGGGTGATCGTATAATCTGAAGTGTAAATTGTAAAAGAAAAACGCGTTAGTTTACCTGGGTTTCCTGCTGTTGTTGAAATAAGCAACAGAACAGAGCATGTCACAGTTAATTTGCATAATAGAGGAATAGAAAAATGTCTAGATTTTATTTCATTCTGCTCACATTAACTTTAGTGCCACAGCTTTGATTAACTTGAGTGAAAAGAGGCTGGATTCTTCATGGTCCATGATTTCTTAGCTCTCTACTTCTGAATAACTGTTTACTATCAGAAAGAGCTCATATACCAGGCAAAATTAAATGCTTCAGCTTGAGGTGGTTGCTAGTGATAAGAGAACTGGGCAGGTTAAAGAGGACCTAATTCCTCTTCTTTCTCAATTCTTCTGTTCTCTCTCACACAAGACTCACAGTTTACAGTTTCCCCAGATGGAATTCCTCTCTTATAAGAAAATGTACTCAGCAATCCCAAGTGTGGTACAAACTGGTTTTTCTCACAAAAGCAAGCTGTTCCCTGCAGCTCAGCAGGAGGAGGGTAACAGAGTGTGGTGTTTTCTTGGGAGCCACTGCTGAAAGTGGTAAAGCTGAGAAAGAAGGTGGGGAATTGTAATGATGTCCACCTGATTGCTTCCAGAGCAACTGAGGACAGAAAGGAGTTCTAGCACAGATGTCAGGTATTTGAAAGACCAAGCCCTTCATTTGTATGCTCCCTTTGCCTTCAGTGTGATTCACTGTAGCTTATAAAGATCTTGGACAGTGGTGTCAGTGAAATCACTGACTCTGGATGAAACATTTGTTTCTAGAGCTGGTCATCATGTACAGCCCTCCCTGGAGACCAAAAAACTCCTGGGTTAGATGTCTGTGCATTGAATTATAACGTAAAAGGAGCTCATTATTTCTTACCTTCAATAAAGCTGTCTGTGTTACCTAAGAATAGTTAAACAGAGAAAAAGAGCAGTAAGAGCTCAGAGTAAACACTAATGTACCTTTAACATTAATAATTTATGGAATCATTCATAATTTAAAGCTTTGTGAGAATTATTTTGCTTTATCTTGTATCACAAACCAGTTGAAAAGAAAACTAAGCCTGATTGTTCTCCAAAGGCATGTACTTACATTGGTGTTCAGCTCAGTTTATTCAGCCTTTCAATTTTAATGCTTTAATTTAAGTTGCAATGCTTAAATTGAATGTAATAAATTATAATTGTATTTTTTAATAGCTGTATTTTGAAGTTAGCAGCAAAAGGTAGCCTAGCTAAGTCTGTCAGATTGGAAGCAATGCTCAACAGCCATTCCCTTGCCCTGTTTGTGGTGTTTACTCATGATTTTATAGATCTATGCCATATCCCCACTTTTTCATTTTGCACGATGATTAAATAGTATTCAATATGGAAAGCATAACTTATTTTGATGATCTTCTCTTTCATTCTCTGCATGTTTCCTATTTCTCCTCCATTAATTTTTAAGTAGGGCAACTGAAAGTATTTAGAGCAGTCAAGATATGGTCACATTGTAGATTCATAAAACTGCATCTTGGTACTGTTTCACTTTTTGCTCCTGTCCTAGTAATTCCTGACATTTGCTTCCTTCTTTAACCTACCTTTTGTGAACTGAGTTGAGGTCTTCATAAAATTATCTTTTCTAGCACTGAGGAGTTGTTTCCAAGTAAGGGTAATTTCATATGGAAAATTAGCTTGGAGCTCAGTGTTGTTCCCTCCCCCTCCACGTGCATCACTTTTCATGACTGTAAAAGCCATCCATGAGGAATAATATTGAGCTTAACATACATGTCTGTAATCAACATATTCTCTTGATGACTGGATACACATACAACAATATTTAACTGATGTCCGCATCACAGAACTGTCCCCTCTCATTCTCAGTCTCTCCTTGCTTGGTTCTTTCTACAAGGATTTCATTGAGGAAAATGACAAAGAATCAGGTTAATCACATTTTTGTTTTATTACACAGAGATTCTGTTGTTTAAGAATGCAGGGTTTATCATTTTACTCACAACTGTAATTCAGCCATAGAGTCTGTTTTCATAGTGGGATAAAATTGTCAGTGTAAGTTGCAAAGGCTTCCTACAGGATGTAATGCTGCTTTGTTGAGGAGAAAAAATCTGCAGCTTTTCTACCCTATCTTGCTTGTTTACTGTTCTCCAGAGAGGACTGTATCACATCTTTCAAATGCAGAACAAGTTTTTGAACTATCCTCTCCTCTGTGTTTGGATAGTCAGATGTAGGTCAGGCACTACAAATAAACAAGATGCCGAATCTGTGTGCTGGTTCTGCAGCTCCCAAGCACTCTTCCTTCCCTCTGCATGGCCTGCTTGAATTCACTGTTTTTCTAGATGTGCTTTACCCAGCCTCTGAAAAACAAGTGAAGTATGAATCTCTTAAGACATTCTCTTTTGGGAAGGCACTATTTTTAAAATGGCCATAAAATTGCCATAGAATCTCTTCTTCTAATGTACCATGACTAATGAAGTGCAATAGGTTTTCCTTATTATACCACTGCTATTATTACCTTTGAAATACAGAAACTTCAATCATTGTGATTATAGGTAGCAAGACAGCCTGACAAACTGCTGAAATGTGTGTTTCTATTATAACTTCTCTGAGTGCATTTAGAAATTGTTGTTTTTGTTTTCGTGACTCTCTAAGGCTTTAAAATTCTATTATGTAGAAATGAAGATAACTCGGACCAGAGTGCATTCAGATGTGGACTCTCTGGGCTTCCAATTTACAACTTTTTCAATATCAGGATTCTATTAGGAATAGAGGCATGAAAACAAAACCAAACTCCTATTTATAGAAATCTGTTTAAGAACATAAACTTTATTTAAGAACATATACATGTATGGGGTGATTTTTCATGGCCAGTACTAACTTTTTCAGTCCAGCAATCATACACTGAACCTCACAGGAACCTTCACTGCTAATGAGGGGAGAAAATAATGCTTGAATGAGCATTCAGCTCCTGTCCCACAAGCTTGTTTCCAACACTTGAAGTGAGGAATCAGCTCAAATCTGACATCTGATAAAATTTAAAGGCTCTTTTGTTATCCCTTAAACAATCTCTTTAACCTCTCTAATGATGCATTTCTTCTGTGAGGGAGTGTGGGAAACATGTAGTTTTTGGTAATATAGAAAAAGCATTCCTTGCAGTTACCTGAGAATTAATGACAAGAACTTGACTTTCAGTCAATGTTGCTGGTTCTGTTGATTGTGAGGGAAGATGCATTTGATGGCAGACAAGAGCTTCACCTTCAGTCTGAAATTTAAGGCATATTTTTCTCTAAGAGATCTAACAAGTCTTTTTGTTCCGTAAAGGAGGGCAACCCTCCATGTCTGCACAGTACTACTTGATTTTAGGCAGGACAGCTTATGGAAATGTACAGCAGCCAAATGAATAGGAATTAAGTTTATAGAAGAATTTTAAAATGTTTAAAGGCAGAGTTACTTTCTAAAATGCTGAACAAGACTTCAACTCTTAATTCTGTTTTCCAGGGTCTTCAATTGACAGAGATGGAAGCTCTCATTAAAAATTTTCAAACCATTGAACATTAGTGTCTAAAATTAAAAAAATGCGCTATTCATGGGTAGCTTCAACATTATATGCCAAGCTTTAGTTTAAAAATGCCCTTTGGAAATAAAATGATGCTCTTACATAATATTATTTACTCCTTTAGAGTTGAATATTTTTTTTCCCATTTAGTGATAGCAAAGTAGTAATTTACTTTAGAAAGTAAAGTAATTAATTTAAAGATAGAGTATGGTAGCTGTGATAATCTTTTTATTAAAACTCAATGATTCTTAACCCATAAAATTATTTGTTGGCTGTTTTAGTGATTATAAATACCTGACATTTATTTCTTGAAGGTCAGTCAACAGCTCTGTGCACAGTGAGGACACACACATATTGTATAGCTGGAGAAAAAGATTTTTTAGAAAATCTTTTGAGTCATCTTTTGATAGAAAACTGGACATTTTTTAAACCTTCCCATATCTTTTGGAAGAGTTTGAAAGCCCACCAAAGTACTGTGCCCAGACTTAACCCAAAGAGAAGAGAGGATTATCCAAACTGCTGCGCTAAGATTTTCTTTCCTTCTTATATAATGCAAGTATAAAGTGGGAATCTTTGAAGGCTTATGTGTGGAAAAGGACAGTGATCCTATCTGTCAATACTCTGGAATAGCCACTGTTTACACACTTCTTTTTTATTTTCACAGATAAGAGATACCTTCTCCTCCTTTGTGAAGGCTTGGGTTGCTCTTTAAAGCCTCATCTGTTTTGGCTGGAGAAATCCCAAGAGTCCTTTGCAGGGGGAAATTGACATTTTTTTTGTCTAGCAGAAGTTCACATGATATAACATTCAGCTCCTGCTTTAAAGTGTCCTGGCAATCTTCTCAGTGATTTACTGGTAGATTAATGTCCCATGTTGAGTTGGAGAATAGGTAACTGTGGTGTTTATGTGATTCTCAGTCTGCTTGTATTTCTTCCACCTTTTTCTTTAGTTTTTGTCATTAGCTATGGCACTCATCTTTAATCAATGGCCATCTGCTAGTCAGTGTTGTCTGCAGCAGACTGTGCTTAGGTGTTCTCTGTATGTTGAAAGTGCATTTTTGATGCTCTCTGGTGGTTAGGTTGCTTCACAGTGGTCCCAGGTACAAGTCTGTGCCCAGAGTACTCTGGAGTCCCAGTACTGTTGCTGTTTTTGCTTTACAATTGTTCAAGGGATTGGAGTGAGAAGATAAAGAGATAAAATATTCATTCCCCCAAATGTTTGCCCCTGCCTGTGCAAGGTGTACTGATGTCACTGGCTCAGGCTGTGCTGAGGGAGGCTCCTCTGCATCTCAGCAGTCCAATCTCTGGCCACCCAAACTGCTGGGCTGGCGAAGATGCCAAGAATTTGAACAGTAGCAAATGGCAGCTGCAGTTGCACAGCTGGTAAATGAGATGCTTACCAGTTCCCAGCCTGCTGTAGGTTCTTTAAAAGGAGCAAATTACTAATTGTGGGGTCTTTTTATTTCATTTTCTTGTTTGAATAGATCTGCATTGACACCACAGAAATAGGGATAGTCTGGCTGGCTTCAGTATTACAGAGTGAAGTTAATGGTGACAAAATAGATAAAGAATGGTTTGAAGATTTTCCTGGCACCCAAGAGGGATTTCCAGCCCTTGCTGTAATCCTTGCCACCAGGATTATGCCACTGCTACCTGGGTTTCCTATTTTAAAGCTAGAACAGGAATCTGTGAATGAACAGTGCTTACTCTTCTGGGTGTGTGGACACATGCCAGTCTCTTGAGAGGCTCAACCATTTCCTGCTACATTTCATTGCTTCTGATCTTATTTTTGTTGCCTAAAAGTAGGAGTTGTTTTGTGCTGTGAAATGTGTCTCAAAAGTCCATGTGCAAACAGGCACTAAAACAACAGGGTGACCTGTTCAGTTGGTGAAGTTATTCTCTGTGAGAAGGTTACAGGAGTGCTCTGAGATATTTGCCAGTAGAAATGTAAGGGTTTGGTAAAAAGATGTGTGTTTCTTGAAATTACTGCTTCGGTACTGCCTCTTGCATGGTTACAGTTTCAGTACCAGAAATGGTTACATCAGTTTCTCCTTCATAGTTTGGGATGTCCTTCATCCATAAAATTGAACTTGGTGAGACTAGGCTTCAAAACAAAATGCCAAGTTCAGCTTCCTGAAAAGAACCCAGAATGTGTAGAGTGATATTTTTTCTGCAGCTGTCAGAAGGGAAAAGACTGTTTGGTCAGAGTTATTATCTGGTAGTTTTATTTTATTAGGCTATTGTGCTGGGTTTAGGGTAATGATTTTTTATTGTTATGTTAGGGCACCTAGAAGCTGAGATGATCTTCTGTGATAGTTAGATGAAAAATAAATAACTAAATAAAATATGTTTGGCTATGTTATTTGGAAATTTGTAAATTGATATTAATTGGAAAGTACAGGAATAGTTGTTTTGTTACTTAGAGTGTTATTTTATTGCTTTTGAAAATGATAAGTTGCATATTCATCGTAAATTTCCTTGGAGAAATGCTAAATTATTATTATTATTGTTGTGCAGCATAAGTATTAAAATTTTCTTTTCTTCTACTATTTTATAAGAATGTAAAACCTTCCCACACTTAGCCAACTGTGCTGCTTAGGTAAATTAAAGACTGACTAACATATATAACATCAAACTCTGAAACAAAAGAAAAGAAAATTTACTAGCAATCTTGCCTTGACATGGTTTACCTGCCAGAAAAAAAAAATCCTTTCTAAGTTTCATCCCACAGAAAGGTTTATTTTTCTAGTTAGGGTTCTGTACTTGTTGTAACTAGAGCATTCAGTAACTGTGCTCAGGATTTCAGCTTTATGTAGGTGTCAGATGGGTTTGTCATGGGTTTTGTTTTTAACACTGGATGCATTTTGCTGGTTTTTGCTTCCCAGGAAAGCAACTCTGTCTTCTGGGCTGGCAGCCCCTGCTGATTAGTGAGATGTAGTTCTAGGTGGGACAGAGGGGTTTCTGACAAGAAAAAAGAGTGAACCACAGCCCAAAATAATCTGGTGCACTCAAATACAGAAGAGATTTGGATTGGATTCCCTGTTCTTAGGGAATTAGTCTTTCAAATGTTTCATTTCCAGCCACTTGGAGTATGAGAAGCAGAGCAAACTGGAGCCAGAGGCCTGAGCTGGTAACTCAGGAGCACTTTATGCCTGCTCTCTGTGTGCCCAAACATTTGAACCAGAGAAAGTTTTACACCTGACATTTAACTTGAGCAAAAGCTTTGCAGCAAAGTGTTTTAGTTGAATGATAGATTTCTAATAGCAGCATCATTTAATCCTCACTAACCTCTAGCCTTACCTGTTGCCAAGGTGTTAAACACAGTGTGGTGCTGCACAGTGTAACAAAATCACTTCCTGGTGACATGCAGAGGTTTTCAGACCCCTTTGTTTAATGTTAGGTGCAGGCAAATTCATGTGCTTGAGTTTTGAACCTCTCAAAGCTGCCAGGACCAGGTGCTAACAGCAGAAGTATGGGATCAGTGCCTCTTATGACAGTTATGTTTAAACTCTTGATGAAGAACTGTATTGAAAAGAGATGGAGATTTTCATAATACTCTGGGAACATTTTTTTTCTTTTGATTCCTGCAGATTAGAATAAAGATGTTGAATTAATATTCATCCATACTCTTCCACTATTTATGTTGTGTGTTTAGTTTATACTCTGGCTGCTCAAATCTCAGAAAGTTTCCTTTGTGAAGAATTCTAGATCTTTATTTTGGGGTAGACATCAAAACAAGCAACAGTTGATTTTTAAACAGCTGAAGAAAATTTTGAAAAAAAATTGGAAAAAATGCCAATAAAGTTTAAATTAGAATATTCAATTGCAGTACATTTTGGTTTTATAAGAAAATAAATGGATGAGTATAAAAAATACAAAATTGAAAGAATAAAAATATAAATAATAGAAAATTATTTCTTTTTAGAAACTTTTTTCAGAAGGGATTTACAAATTTTTCCAATTGCAAAAAAAAATGGTTTGTAGGATTATTTTTGTAATTAATATGAATTTACAGCTGCTTAGGATTTGTCAGTATGTATTTTATAATGGGAAAACTGGACCAACAAAGAAGTTAAAACTAGTAACTTGAGTGAGAGCAAAAATTATTCAATTTTTCTGAAGTTTCTGAACTTTCCTGTTTTCCAACAGACTATTTATTTACAAATATTTCTACAGATCCTGTCTGAATTTTAGACCATTCCATACATAACACAGAAATTATTTCTGTAACCTCCCAGTTATTGTTAGGGAAGTAAACTGATAAGCACACACATGAACACTGCTCAGAACAGGAACTTGGCTTTGAAATAAAGGCAAAAAGTATTCACCCTCTGTTGTGTTCATTTCTTTTACATGTGAGGCATATTGATACATGGGATCGCACAGAAATTTGAGTTCTGAAAGTTCTCTTGAAGTACATGAGGACTGTACTGAAATGTTTTGGTTATTTACACTTCCAAAGCTATTCTCACAGTTCAGAACTTATTTTAACCTACATTGTAATTCAAGGTTACCTGGTTTGTGTTTGGAAGCCTTGAGGGGTGGTAACAGCCCATTGCTCAGTGTACTTGGTGTGTGTGAATAGCAGCATCTGCTCTGGAGAAGACTATATATAACCTGCAATTTCACATTCCCATTTGTGGAAAAATGTTGAATATTCCTGTCTTTTTACTTGACTCACAGCCAGTTGATTGAATGAAAAAGCTCTTGACAACATTTTGCTGGTTATACTTCTGCTTTTGCTCATTAGAAATACTTAATTGAATGCCAGCTTTAAAGTCCTGAATTTGATGAAAAGCTCTTGCCTCAAAGCACCTTGTTAGAAGTTTGTTGGGAGAGGATTATTCATTTTTCATAATTTTTTTGCAAAATCTTTGGTCTTTTTAATACATTATGATTCAGCAGCCAGGCTCCAGTTGAAGTGGAATAATCCAGTACACAGTTGAAATGTGTTGGCTAAAAGGAGTCAAGAAAGTTGTGTCAAGTATTCTGAGCTGAAAGAAAACTAGGAGCAGTGCCCAAAGGACTTGGCTACTCCAGACTTACCACAAAATAGTCATGATCCACCAGCTGTATTTATTTAAAAGCAGGACAAAACTTATGCATAATTTCACTACAATTTATTTTTTTTTTGCCCAGTGTCCTGTTTGTGGCAGCAGCCAAAGTGAATGACTTGGAGAAAAGCACCCAACAGAGCAAACAAACTGTGATGTCTCACTAAATATCTTCTCAGCCCCCAACATTTCTGAGTGAAAGAATCTTCTATGCAAGAGTGGTGACATTGTACTCAATAGCCTTAGAAGCCTGCTCTTTCATGAGCTTGTCCCAATTTCCCTTGAGGTCAGATCCATTTTCAGCATCTTTATCTTCTGCAGTAAGGCTTGCAAAATCAAATCCCATATGAACTTTGTGTTTGCCTTTTCCTGATGGTTTTTGTCTGAAGTTCCTAAGCTTTTTTTTCTTTTTTGGACATCAAAATCTCCTCTGCACCATTAATGATCTTGCAGCTCAGCTTTCTCTGTCCTGTCCTCTCTGACAGGTTTAGCAGCTGTTCCTAACTTTGCCCATTGCTGTCATAATTTCCTGAGCTGCTTCTAGATCTCCTATATAATTTCTGAAATTATATGGGAGTGAGAAGGGACCAGAATTGCACACATTAAATAATTATGTCATGTAATTTTTCATTTTAACCTCCAGACCCACTTTCTGAGTGGGCACGTTTAACTATGCAGTCCTCATTCTACACATGATCTTTGGCCTGTTTTTCTGCAGATGTCTTGCTGCATTTTTCTGTATTTTTTCCCTTGCCATTTGTATGTGGCCTTAATGTAGCTCTTCAGTCAGCCCTCATTTCCACTGCACACTTAAAGACAAGTAAATAAGATGTTTTCATCTTTTTCATTTTCGAGGCTGACTCAGAGACCCTATGTACCAGAGGGTAGCACATCCATAAGACTGAGTTAGAAGTTAGTAACCCTGGATTCCATGCTTTTAGTGGTTTTTCAAATGCAGTCTTACATCCATATAACACTTAGACTGGACCTACTCTACAGATCATTTCTCATATGTGTCAGATAAGCTTTCCCTGAATGCATTTACTTTTATGACCATCTAGAAATGCTTTCTTTAAGTGAATCCTAAATGTGAATAACTGTAGAATAGAGCATCACTTTTTTGTTTATTTCCTTTTTTTTTAACTCCTGTGTACCTTTGTATTGGTTAGGTCTTGGGGAGATTTCTGCATTCTGTTATGCTGTCCTCCTGTAGCTTCTATCTTCTCCGAGTTAAAAAAGTAGGAAACTCTTGTGTTCTTTACAGGCAAATGGGATTCTATGACCCACCTCTGCTACAGAGATTTAAAGACATGTTCTTCAGCTCTCAGCATGTTCTTTAAAGAAAAATCTAAATGCTAGTGTTTTATTAATGACATCCTCCTACATTGCCTGGGTAGGCTGGTCTTTTAAAGCATTAGATTAGCACTCGGCAGCTTATTTTTTGGAAAATGAACTCACTTCAAATCTCAGAAACAGTCATTTGTCAATGATTTGGATTTAATTTCTGACTATTTGCATATTAGCTTTTCTGACTCAAGTGAAAGTAGGAAGCACTGCTTGTCATACCTAAATGCCTCATCTCAGCAAAAATCTCCCACTGGAATTCTAGAACAAAGGATTTCTAAAAAAGACAGCTATGCCCTGGAGTGACTGAGTGCTTATCTGCTGCTAACCCCCCCAAATTATAAATCAATAGAAAACTCTATAATAGACTGTTCTATACTTTACATTTAATTTAACTCTATTGCTAGCATTTCCATTGGAGAATTTCAGGCTTCATTTCCATTGCCTAATCAGAGTGATTGAAGACTGAAGCTTTTTAGTCTTCACACAGTCCAAGTGCTCATGTGAAAATCTTACTCTAAACATGCTGGTACAGGTACAGGGCCTGCATACATAAGCTTCATGTGGAGTCACCTGCAAACATCTGTAGACAAGGTCTTAAATATGTATATACACTAGAAATTTTCTGTACTTCATTCATCACCAGAGGCACTGAATTCACAGCTTTGTAACACTGTGTAACGCTGCAAACTTGGGGTATTATTTGAGTAAGGTTAAGTAACAGCATTGAAATAAGGATTGCAACCCTTAGAGAGGCAAAGCAGAAAAAAAAAATGTCATTGGTGATATTCCTCTTCATGCACTGTGTTAGCTAAGGGTCTCATTTTTCCTGAAAGCAGGCCCTTTCTTTCAGGAAACATCTTTTTTCTTGTGTGGTATGAGTTAGTGATTGCTGTTAGAGCCCAGATAAAACCTGCTATTTGATGTGCTCTGTGAAGTAGCCAAATCGTAGTCCTACCTTGATACAATGATTACAATTCCAGAAAGGCAGCTTTGCCCTTGAATTGATGCAGATGGCAAAAGTCAGTTCAATCTCTCAGAGTTTGGGGATTTTTGTGGTTTTGGGTTTTTTGGCCAAGGTAAAGTCGGACGAGCAATACTTAAATTCTTTATATGTGAATTGCTATGATCTTGATTAAAGTCTCAGCTTTAGAAAGGGAAGTCAGTAAGGAATACTCACATTTCAAGATAATTCTGCTTCAGCTATTTCCCAGGTTGGTTAGAGAATGCTCAGTACCTTGTCACCTGGCTCCCATTGCTTCCTAAAATGCTTACAGGCTAGAACATTTCACCACAAAGGACAGTAAAATTCCTGAATGAAGAAGTGCCCACACTTGAATCTAGAATTCTCCTTAGCATGGTTCTGGTTGCAGTGGGTGCATCAGCTCTGATGAGTTCAGGTTATATGAGAGCAGAGAAGGTGAACTTGAAGGTCAGCCACGCCCTTGCTTCCAGAGAGCTGCAGTGCATGTGGTGTCCATGTTGCTTCTAGTGCTTCCTTGGTGTGGTGTTTCAGCATCTGGGCAGCTGTCCAGGGTCCCTGTGCTCAGGGCTGACTCACTGCAGCTGTTTTAGGCATCTGTCTCCACTGACTGGGCATAACCAGCTGAACTTTTAGTTCATTGCATTAGATTTGCAGTCATCAACCAGAGTTTTGGTACTTGTTCTGATGGAAGCAAATGAAGAGAAACTATATTTCTTAGTTCAGAACAGTGTGTGGCAGTGATCTCTTGTTGTAACGTAACAACTATGGGTAAAAGTCTGAGGGGTCATGGAGGCGATTTTGTTATTTTTATTTTTTTCCTTCACTGATAAAAATTACCCAGTGGAGAAGGTAGGGCTGTTCCTTTCTTCAGACTCAAGGTTGGGTTTTTGGCCAGTTTGCATTGCATATGTCTGTGTGATAATAAAGCCTCTTTCATGATTAGACAATGAAAAATCAGGGCCCTACAAATATGAGTTTATAAATAATCTGATGTATAAATTATACTAATAAGCCCATCTTTTTTATGGGCTTTAACATTTGCTTTAAAAATGTAGAATGTAACCTCTCCTGAAACAGCGAATATGCTTTACAGTTATGATTTAGGAATGCTTGCACTTCTTTTATGTAGAGAAGACTTTTGACTTGAAAGCCAAAATACAGAGGCTGACAAGTGCTGGCCCAAAAAGGGAAATTAGGCAAAAGATGCCTAGAGATCTAACTGCTTTGTTGTAGGTTAACAATTGTAAAACTTCTGACAAATGTGTAAAGTTATATTCAGGGATATTTCTTTCTTGCTTTGAGGTTTTAATAGGCATTGCTCCTGTGAGGAGACATTTGTATTGGTCTCCTCCATTTATTTTGCTTTGTTTCAACATTCTCTATAGCTTAGAGTGTATGCATTAATTTCACTTTTCTTACTGGGGCTGACATGAATATTAGCTTAATCCAGCAATTTGTAAGATTTTTAAGGCACAGAAATCCACAGAATCAATCATTTTGTATGTATATCACAGCATCAAGCCTGTAGAAATGAAATGTAAAATTCTAGAATCTGCCTGGTGCAAATCAATTTTAACACTAAGAAGAAAGTCGATTTTTCTTTGGAGAAAGTCCCACAGCATTTAGAACACTTCTACTTGAAAATAAAAATCAAAACAAAGGATTGTCTTAAAATCCCATGCTAATGTATGAATTTCCCTATGTATTAAATAATTTTAGTTTGGTCTAACATGGTTTTGTGGTAGTAGTACAATCAGATGTAGCATTGTGATTTATGTTGGAATTATATAACTTCCATATGTAGCAGTAGCTACCTCACTGCTTCTTACTGATATTGTAGTAATATTAAATACCACCAATTTAAACATTGCAGGTTTTGGACTGGAAGTTATTTCTTAACATTAAATCATGTTGGTGAACCTCACTAAATGAAATTCCTTGGCAATCAAATTCTCAGAGTAGCCACTTGTTCCACAATGTTAAAACAACTGAAGGGCCATTTGGACAGTGGAACTGATTAAAATGTTGGAATCAGTTTGCTACATTAATTTGTGGAAAACACCCAAGCTTGAGTTGGTGACTCTATAATTTAATACAATGTTATGGACAGTGATGTTGCTGTACAGAATCTAACAAGGTTTTCTGTGCTGCTTTAGAGAAAAAATGCTGCTTATGTTCATTAATGGTATTTTTCTGATTTGTGTGACTAGGAAGACGTGTCATGTGTGTGTGAGTAACTCTGGAAGAAAAAGCCATAAGGATAGACACTAGTCCCTGTAGGACAGGGAACACTGAAAGAAGAGATTTGTGTGCCTCTTCTTCCAGGGCTGGTTTCAGTATGAATATAAAGTGTGCTTTGGATAGTCTGTTCAGGCTCCATGCCATTTTTTGCTGAGTAGCTGCTCTTCATAGATCCCAAATTCTGCTGTTTTCAGCACAGGCAAAAGACAGGTGTCAGATGGAGCAGCAGAGCTGGATAAAGCAGTGACAAGAAACACAAGACTAAATAATTACCTGGGGAAGTAACTTCAGTGCTCTTTCTGAACCAAGAAGAGTCAAAATTTGTGTGTGGCACTATCAGGAGAACAGGGCTTAGACCATAAAACTCTTCCATAAAAATGAAGTAATGGAATATTTCTTTTCCTATTTAGGAAATTTTTGAAAATAAATTATCGCATTACAAAGTAGAGAAATTTTAAAAACGAAAATTAGTCTGATAAAAGACCTCCTTAAAAATTACAAATTTTCAAAGTAAAATTTGTTTAGAGTTTATTTGCCTTTGTTTATAGTTTATTATGTTTCTATTCCTTGTCCAGACCATTGGCTTCCTTCTGAAAGATGCTAATTTCTGTAGCCTTTTAGAGCATTTCTAAAGCAAATTAATTAGCTTGCTTCTAAATGTCAAAGTTTTCTTGCACTTTCAGCATCTAGATGACTTACTGACATTACAGCCCTGAGAAAGAATTAGCCTATGGGAAGACAGTTGATAAAACAAAAGATATTTAAAAGAGCAAACTATGCTTTCTCAAGGGGAAAAAAAGTATTTGATAAAAGGCCAGTGCATAAATTTAGTCAGTGTTTCCTTGCATTCATGTTACATATTCAATTATGTAGCTAGATAATTTCTATCATATGTTACGAAAAGAAATTTCCTCAGAAGTTTGTGTACCATCTGTTTGTTTTAGCAATCACCTGCATTTTTTCTCAAGAGAATATTTGAATTTTGATTATAAGGGTACATATTTTATTGGAAATGAGGAAGGCAAGGAAAAATTGCCAAGTTTTCCTTTGAAGCTGCATTATTTCAGTTGACTGAAGATTTTTTTTACCTTATTGTGGAAGTTTCCTGCTTCAGGAAACAGGTTTTAAGGGTTTCATTTTTTCAAATAAAATTTAGAATTTAGTGGTGAATGTGTTATCAGATATCTAGAAAGGAGCTGACTTTTTCAGTGAATATGGCGCTTTATGGAAGAAAAATAGAACAAATATATCATGAAGAGTGTCAGACTTCCCTGTATCCTGCCTATGTTCCTGATAAAATCTCATATTCTTTTTTAGGAAGAATGATTTCTTCCAGGCAGTGGAGGTTTTTCAGTCTTTGCCTCTCCAGATCAATCTCCTTAGGTGTTGTTAGGTGGGATGTTAAATTCTATAACATAAACTGTTCTCCAAGGAGAGTGATACTTAAAGCTGCTGCTTTGTTTCAGAGAAATGAAGAATCACCAGATTAGCACTTTGGTAATAACTAGCCTAAAGACAGTCTAAATTCATTTAATAAGAATAAAAGCTTAGCACAAAATATGACATTTTGTACGTTATTGATCTCATATCCCAATTGACTGTATTCCATGAGTGGACGGATTATTTTGAAAAATACTATGCAATTACAAACCGAGTTTCAAAGAAAGATGGTACATAAATATTTAAATGATGTTGCATTTGAGGGAAAAAATAAGTGGCAGCAGTATCTTCATGACACATATTTGACATGTGATAGCTGATAAACACACACATTACTCTGCAATTGCTATCCAGCAGAGAATAATTTCATTAAAGAATAATTTTTCAGGTGTTACAAAGGGATGTTGGGGATCTTTCACCCCAAACTCTTTGATCCCCCACTGTTTTCTGGTCTCAATCACAGCCAGTCACAATCTATCCTGTTTGGGCCTTTGGATTGCAATAGTTGGGGTGTAGTTTCACATGTGAGCTCCAGCAAATATGTTTCATACCCAAGAGTACCTGGCAGGCACTCAGGACAGGGGAAAGGGTTTTTACCTCTGAGGTGATTCCTGAGGCCCTCTCTTGGGCCTTGCCTTAGGCTGACCAGGGTCATTGAGGGCTGAAATCCATTCTGCTACCTTGCAGTGGCCTGATGGAGAGGCAGGAGCTCCCTTCCCTGCTATGGAGGTGTTTCATTTTATCCTATGAGTCTTTAATGAATGCTTTCAATCATGTTGTCTGATTTGAGCTGTTTATTTGTGTTTCATTATAGGCTCAAGAGTTCTTCAATGAAGCTGAATAAGGGGACATAAAAATGGATTTACCAGCCTCTATCTGTCCTCCTGTAATTGCTGCCTCCACCAGAAGGAAAAGGTGATGAACTTGGCTCTTTGGCAGTAAGTTGAAACAAAATTCTACCACCTGTAGTTTTGGTTGGCACATTAACATTTAACTCTTACGTGGTGTAGGTCATTATCCAAAGGGTGTGGTGTAAGAGGTCCTTAGCTGAGTGGTCTTACCTTGGTGCACCTTTAGAAAAGTCCTGGTAAAAGGGAGCTGAATACAAGTGTTGTCTTTCTGAAATTCTGCACCAGGTAAAAATTTCCTGGGCTCAACTTGTGATTTCTGGAGTGAGGAGAGAAAAGGATGTTCACTACACCCTTCCCTGTGGGGGTCTGCCTATGGCTCAGGAGAATAAGGAAGAGCCAGACAACAAATTTGTACAGCAGAACTCACATCTGCAGATGTTTAAATTTAAAGTCCTGATTTAAGGTTTCTTCATGGGTGTTTTAAGGTCTAAAGTGTGCTAATAATAGGATAAAGTGCATATAAATGTAGGTTGTTATCTGTCAAATGTCTCTCTTTTGAGCTTCTTCATCTTTTGGTATTAATAAGTTAACACAATATCTGACCAAATATCTTTTGATTTCTGGCAATTTTTGAACAATATTGAGGCATCTGGAAAAGAAGTAGAGGCTAAAAAAGCCTTATTCCCAGAAAAAGCAGTCTGTATTCTTAAATTTTTTAAGTGAATTAGCATGTATTCAGTTATTTAGACTTTTAATTAGTAAAGTCTTTAGAAATCTTGATTACAACTGTCAATAATCATTCTGTATGTATTTTGACTATTTAAACTTCTCTCATCTACATCTATTTTACATTGTATTTTTAACTGTGCTGCAGTTCAATGAGTGCTGTGAGCACTCTCCCACAGAGCTCTAATTGCCTGGCTTCTGCAGATACCATATCAGCACATCAGTGTTAATGCAGCAGAAAGCAAGTACCCTCGTGTCTCTACAAAGCCAGTTTAAGATATTTCTAGAATATACTTTTGAATTGCTTTTTCTTCCTCTTATTTTAGATAACACTTTGACTTAAATAAAACTGCCTGTGGGGCGTTGTAGATTGATCAAAAAGGCCTGTATTGTTCTATTACTTTTAATTCTTGGTGCTGCAATAAATCATTTTCTGCCTACTTCATTTACATTTTCTAAGTTCTTAATTTAGTTCCAGCATAGGATTTTCACAAATGGAGGAGTCAGAGATGTGAGGAGAAGAGTGGGGAGCAATGTTTATTGAAGCAGTACATAGAGCAGAAAGGATTTTGGCTGAAATATGGAATTAGAAGCTTTTTAAGAATGAAGCAAAGGATTTCAATTTCCTTCCAGTCTATTTGAATCAACAGAAATGTAAAATGAGGGCTGCAGTGTGGAGTGGAAGGAAGATTACAAGACACACAGTGTGTTAAGAGCATGTTTATTAGTAAGATTTTAACCTGCAATACTCAGATAAAAATGCCTGTGCATCTTCATAAAAATGCTCATCTTTAGCCTATGCCTTTGGAAGAACTCACAGGGAAGATTTCTTTCAGGAACTTATTGCTCTTCATATAGCTTTTCTTCTGAAATGTGGTATAAAATTTTTCTTTAGTTGTAATTATAGAAAGCAATTAACTGCTTTTCCTCTGCAAAACTGAACAATAATGTTCTTTAAGTACATTTATTGAAAAACTAATATATTAAGAAAGCTGAAAATTTACCTTTTTCTTCTTCCCTTTAATATAAGAGTGTAACTTTGCAATCCTGTAATTATGGCTTCTCATTTTTTGGCATACAAATTGTTGGCAAATGGTTTTTCATTTGTTCTTTTGTGCTGAAATGTAGAACCTAGAAAAATTGTCTTCTTCCTATGTATATACAACAATGATTTGATTTTTGAGCATCTTAAATCCTCTTCTAGCATGTTATCTCTGCAAAATGTGAACTACCAGAATTTTTTTTCTTTTTTTTTTTAAGATTTTAGATTTTTTTAATAGTCCAGAGTTCTTTCTGGGAAGATAATTTTCGGATATAGGTGTCTAGCTGATAATCACAGAAACATTAAGGTTGCAGGAGATCTTCAAGATCATCCAGTCCATATTGAACCTAGCACCCCAATAACCATCCCTAAACCATATCCCCAAGGGACACATCAACTGTGAAACCTTTGAAAACATTCAGTAGATGTCATGTGGTGCAGTCTCCAGATGAAATGCTAGAAACAGGCATGAAGTCTGTGAAACCTGTTTGGCAAACAGATTCTAAGGTTTGCTGTTCATCAGCAAGAAGCCACAGGTCTGTCTTGTTCAGAGAAAGAAATATTTCACTGGGGTTGGGAGGAGGAGGGTACTGTTTCATATCAGAGTTTCAGTGCTCTGGCAATAGTATGCCACTACTGGGTGTCAAATTTCTGCATTTTGAACTGCTAAAATTCTTCAGTTTTCATGAGAATGAGGAACGCAGCAGACACTTCCCAATTCAAGACAAGGGAAGTCTTCTCCATATGGGCAGACAAAGACTAATTTTAGCCATTGAAGGACAAACATGCAAAAAGCAATTGTAACAATTACTATTAGATTATTATGCTAGAAAGTCCTTTGTCCTATTGTATGAATAGAAAAGAATTCAGAAGTTATAATTTAGCAATTTATAGCTAGCAGCCCATAACTTCAGAAGTGTCTACTGTCTTTTTGTGATGGCTCATCAACTTCGGCTATAAAATGTGAGTTCCCAGAGGTTTGAATTTTTTAAAGGATGTGAAACAAGCAAAATTGAGTTCCTGGTAGCTTTATTTCTTTGTTTTTCCAGAAAATATAAATTTATCTCTAATATTAAAATGTACTTAAGTGGACATAGTTCATTTATTCTACCATTTACTACAAATGTAAAAGATAAATATTAGATATTTTCAGTGTGCAAACTACTGTGGAGCTGAAAAATGCAGAATCCATTTTAGAAAATGATGAGAAATGTTTATTTTGCTGCATGTCATAGGTCAATTTAGATAGTTTTAGTTCTTAGTAGAGACATATTGATTTTCATGCTTCCCCTATTAGTTAGAATGACATATACAGGATACCAAGTGTGAATAGCAACTAAGGTTCATATATCACGGTCCTAATGCCAACAAAGACCTTTTTAACATTCAGAAAAATGGAAACAGAATTTAATAAGGGCCAATATTTAAAAATCAACTTAATTGAGAAGCACAAAAACGACTGCTTTTTCTCTAATTTTAAATATTTCTTTATTGAAGTTGTATCTGAGTGCAGTTGCTTTTATGGCTTAAGTAGCTTAGATCTATTAAAATTCTATTGCCTGTAAATCATGAATTAGGCCAAATAATAATACTTTTTTTTTGCTCTGCCACACCTCTAAGCCCAGCAAAAAGACCAGCTTCCATGTCTTGTGTTTAAGGGTATCTTGTGCAGCTGATCACACAGGCAGATGTGCCAGATATGCCAGTGAGTCCAATGAGCTAAAGCTATTCTTGCCTCTTAACTCAATTTATTTCAGCAAGAAAAACCTCCAGACATTGTACAAGAGCAAGAGTACAAGGTTGGGATATTTTACATAGAGTCTCTGACAGAACTGGGAAAATTCAGGTTTTTTTTTTGACTAGTGTGGGTAAGAGGAGCTGCTGGTTTTCAGCTGCTTCCTTTGTGAACATGTATAGTTTGACTTCTAAAAGAATTCATTTAAAAGGCCAGTATTTAAGGGCAAATATAAAATCTGACAACAGATCCTTTGTGATAGTAACTGTTATTTTATTTCCCCATTTAGTGTGTATGTGTGTATGCATTTGTATGTATGTATCAAAATACAAAAACACATACATATGATTTAGGTCAATACTACTCTTTCAAGGTGATACTGATTATCTTTCATTTATCCATTCACTTTTATGCATCTTGTTATTCAATATTGTAACTCCAAGAGGTCTGAGAACGAAGGATTTTAAAGATGGGCCATGACATAAGGCAATAGGGAGCAGCTGGCTCACTTCATGTCACAGAGTGAGAACTGTTTTACTCTTAGAAAACTAAAGGCAGGAAAATCCTCTAATTTCCAAGAGAGCACAACAGTTTCAAAGGACAGACAGAGAAATGAAGAGGCTGTTTGTAGTGATTAGGAGGAACAGACAGTGTCTTTTTTCTGGAATTCACTGTCTGCACTGGTGTAGAAGAGCAGCAGGCAGGTGCCATGTGGGTGCTGTGATTTACAGGAACAAAGCAGCTGCCCCTAGTGAAACAACATCAGAGATCCATGAGCCTGGTGACTGTTCTCTCCATCTCCATTTTGTCTGTAGTTGTTAACAATCCTTGGTCAGTGTATTCAGTCATTTTATTTTCTTAGAAGGTAAGAGTTTTCTGAACATAGTAGACATACGAAGACACTGAAGGCTGGCTGCTGACAGCATTTCCAGTTCCTTTCTGCTTCTGTATGTGCAGTCTTGCCCTGAAGGGTTACTTTAGGTCAGATCATGGTTAGGAGGACAAGGAGCTGCAGAGCTGGGCTGCCCAGAAACATCTGAAAGTTTCAGAGAAGGATGCCAAAGGTCAGCATGGTTTGACATGGTGCTGCATGGAGCAGGGCCCTCTGTTTGATGGGGTTTGCTGTGATCCAGGCAATTAGTGGTGGCTAAAGCAGAGGCTGCTGGGGCCAGTAACCTGCAACTCCTGAACAAGACCTCTTCTGACTGATGGGCACCAGTGGGGTCCTGAGCACATGCATGGGCTGCTTTCAGCACCAGGGGTGTAGATGTCAATGTTGGGATCAACCTGGAGCTAGACCTCACCTTTGTGAACATCTGCAAGCATTTGCTGTTTCCAGAAAGTGCTAATGCAGAGAAGCATCTGCTCTGATGTATTGCTCCTCTTCCCACACAGCACACATTCTCTGTGCTCATGTATGATTTACATGGAGTTTTGACACACAGTTATACTTAGAGATTAGTAAAATTGCAAATTTAATGTCTCAGTGCTTGCTGGGGTTTTCTTAGTTCAGCGAGATTCATTAATGGCTGGCTTTTTTCTACTCCTGTTTTTACCTAGTTTACATTAATGTCCTTGTTTACTTAGCTTAGCTTTTGGATGTTGTAGTCTTTCCTCCACAGTCATCTCATAGGGGAATCATCTCGTTCTAGTCCTTTCCCCCCCCTCCCTCCTTTATTGTGTTGGGGTTTTTTTTGCTGGTTGCTTTGTTTTTGGTTTTTTGTAATGGGCATGGAAGGGTGACATTTCAGGACCTGCTGCAAACTCCCTTCTTGCTACAGACTGCAGTAGGAAAGGTTCATACATCAGACTCCTGTTCCTGTTGTTCCACACTTCTGTGTGTTATTGTATTGCTGTTGCTCTTTGTCTTCTATTTGGTGTTTGTTGGATTTAGAGTTTGGAGAAATACAGCACTTGTGATTTGAACATTTTGAGTGGGAACATGAGGTCTGCTTTCAGATTCTCATTCCTCCAGTTTTCATGGAAATGCAGCAAACTTGGGAAATCTTCAACTTCCTTTGAGTGTAGAAGAAATACTGAAATGCTTAGAGTGGGTTGTTTGTTGTGAAGTAGGCACTCTAGGATAAAATGGACTTGAAGGACATGAGCAATTCATATGGAAAATTGTTCTGTCCAGCCTGAGAAAATTGACACTAAAACTTAAAACAAACAAAATCCATCAAATTTTTTCTTTATTTTTCTTCTGGAATTTCAGTGCTTGTGGAGACCGAGAACACTGGAGACCGATTAATTAATTGATTGATTGATTGGGTAGTTCACTATTGTACAAGGAGCATTTTCTTATGATCCGATCTGAAAAGTCTTTTAAGAATATGGACTAGCAAAACTATAAGCTAGAGCTAAGAAAAACTGAACCTAGCCAGAATTCCCCAGAAATCCAGAAATAGGGGTGTTATTCAGAAGTGGCAAATTTATGCAGGCAGGTCTGGAATAACACATCTATCCCAACATATAAGTGCTCCTTAAATAAGCACTGAAATACAGCATTTACACTTCAGGGAAAAATAATAAAGAAAAAGATATACTTAATAAAGTATAGCCTTTCTGAAATAGAAAAAAGTATTTAAGCATTTCTTTAAAAATTTTTTATCAGTTCTAAGTATCTATTGGATTAAATTTACATGAAAAACATGTCCTGGAAGACATTGTCCAGAAATGTACCATTTTCTCCATTAACAGAGAGAAGCAATTTATCTCTTCTCAGAAAACAGACTCCAATTATAGATTTTGTACATCTTACACTCAATATGCAGAAATCTGATCAGATCAAAAGCCTACTCACAGGGCACACCAGAATTACTTTGGAACAACAGCTTGCAATCTTTATGTAAATTCAAATGTGTCTCTCTATCTTGTTCTTCCAGTGTTTGGTGTAGCATGAAAAACTGCATACATCGTCTCTTTTGAAGGGAAATGACTGATGCAATTTTAATAAAGGTTACTAACAGCGTATTGTGAATCAAGTTCTATGAAATAGTAAGAGCTAGGTGGCAAAAAATTTTATCTTGCAAAACTACAAATTCTCCTCGTAGAGGAAAACCTGCCTGTGGAGTGTGACCTCTTCCCCATAATGGTTCAGAAGGTATTAAAATGCTTCTGACTCAAAATTTGAAGAGTAGTTTATTCTGATTTCAAGTACCAAGTGGAATAAATTACTTTAAAGTCTTCCTATCACATTTCAAGGCCACCCTTGAAACTTGTACCTTCCTTTTAGGTTTGTCCCTCTGGCCTGAAGGTCAGATAGAGCTTGTGAGGTCTCGAGGTCTCAGGGAAAAATGTGCTGGTCTGAATAGAGGCACTGAGATGAGTCTGGGTAGGGGTGAGAGAGTTAAGGAAGGTCTGCTATGAAATCACCGAGGGATATGTCCCAGTGCTCCAGTCAGATAAAATTAACTAAAAGGTTGGTATGTGAAAAGAGATGCTTTTTACCTTTTGACATTACAATTCTTAAATATGTGAATTGTCATCTGGAGTACACAGCAAAACTCCACTGAGTTAGGTGGAATCTTATTTTCAGTCACTAGGAAAAGAGGAAAATTGTCCAACCTGGCAATAAAATCCAGGAAAGATGTGAAAATGGTGGAAAGAAACCACTAATAATGGAACAGAAGTGGATACAGAGAGCAGGCTGACAGACTGCAAAGTTTCTTTCATTAATCAGATATGTTTTGGGGGTGCTGTAAAACTATTAATTCTGCAGTTTCCCTGAAGGTTGTGCTGTAATGAATGGGCTCAGCCACAGGTGTTTGCTGCAGTTGTTCCATGCTGAGGTGCAGCTCAGAGCACAGCCCGAGCACTGCGTCACTGAAGGTACAGTTGCCAGGGAAGAAAAACATCAATGTGATACAAGGGAGGATGATCTGTGTGACTCAGGTAACAGTAAGAGAAGTTTCTTTGAGCTTTTTTTCACTCCAGAAATTCTGCAGGAATAAGAAATATTAGTTGGGTCTTTTAGCTCCATGGGAGCTAAAGTACTCGCAGACCATGTGTTTGAGAAGGTGACTTTATAGATGTCACATATATTTTCCAGAAGAAGAAAAAAATTGTATTTCCTTTTTATACTGTAATCATTGTGATTTGTGTGTCGTGTGGTCCTTTGTGTGCCACTAGTAAGAAGTGGCACTGGTGGGCTGCCAGACATTGCCCATTTGTAGCCACAGGCTGGGTGGGCTCAGCTGGAAGCCTAGTGCCTGTGGACATTGCAGTGGGATTTTGACAAATACCATTGAATTCACTCTACAGTCACTACCTGGTTCCTTTGTAACTACAACCCAGTATGCTCATACTCAACTGCAGTTATTTCTGTGACCATCAAAATAGTATCCCCAACCCCGATTAAAAGAGATTCTACTCTTGCAGAGTGGCAAGAGAGAGAAGTTTGCATCCCATTGTATAAATACCATAGGTTGTAAAGGTTTAAATTGCAAAATAATTGTAGTCATTGCTGAGATGTGTTTTTATCCAAGTGTGTAGATACCTGGGAGGAATGCAGAGGTCTTAATGTAAAATTTTGTATATTCTCAGTAATTATATTTATAATCTCCTATACCAGCTTGCATTCTTCCCTTTTGTTTTTTGGTGTTTTTTTGGTTTTTTTGTTTGTTTGATTTTTTTCTTTTATTCTTTGGGCTTGTCAGGAGGCTTTGCATTTATTTTAATGACAGTTGTTTCTCAATCCACTCTAAACGATTATTGTTTGAAGTGTGCTCTTCTCCAGCTCTCTTTCTGAATCATCGATTTATGTTTTCATTTTCATCTGGTTTTGACCACTTATGCAGTGCTTTGGGAATTCAGAACTGTAGCTGAGGAAAAGTGTAGTGTAAAAGCAAAACAAATCAGTGTTGCCACTTCAGGCTTTTTTTGTTCTTGTTTGAGTCTCTGATACCTTGCTCTGATGCTGCTCCTAGGAGTGGAAAGTAGCATAATCAATGAGAAATCAGGCCTCTGATGCATTCGGGTAGGAACGTAGCATAAACAAGAGCTATCACTGAAGCAAGTTGCTCTGTTGTTCAGATGTACCCAAAAGAGAATAAGAAAGCCTCCTCTGTGGAATTGTTCCTTCTGTTGTTGGCAGGTAATTCCAGCCAGTGCATTGGCGACCAACCAACCTGACACTTCTGGACTTGAGCATCCTCTGTCAGACCCTTCATAATCATTTCTGGGGCTGTCAAAAGGCCAAACATTTTGTAAAATGTTTACTACTTTTGTTTTCCTCGTTGTCTCCTATCCTTTTACCTGCTTTTTCCATACATTGATTGCAATTGAAGAAAAAGAAGTAACATGTTTTCTTCTGCAAACATCACTGCAGACAGGAGAGCAAATAGGAACCTCTTTAGGGAGCTGGCTGGTAAATGATAAACCTCCACAAGGAGCAATTTTGGTACAAAAATGCTTCATAAATAAGCAATCTCATTGTGTTAGAAGCATTTGTGCATTTGTCTTCGCTTGCCATGCAAAGCTGTGTAATGTTTGCAGTAATCCCTGTTGCAGTGCTGGGCATGGCTGAGCTGCAAGGGAACTGAGTTCAGCAGTCTCAGTGGCAGCAGGAATCCTCAGCAGAAGTGAGCTGCTTACAGTGTAAATGGCAATCAGCTGCAAAACCTTCTCTTTGGAAAGATAATAAAAATCAATAATGGGCCTGCTAATGTAGAAAGGACAGCAAGAGGCAGACATTTAATTTAGTTAAAAAGTAATCGGAAAGGAAAGAGCCAGACAAAATAACCTGTATAATTAAAGAGTTTAAAGGAACTTCCAACTGGAGTGTGCTGCTTTTATGTGTGTGGGAAGTAGGAAACATACATGTATTTATACTGAGCTAAATTTAATTTTTTTTCTGGCACTACCAAAGCCTTCAGCAAAAGAAGTTCTGCTCTTGACAGTGATGCAAATATTAAAGCAATTCGAAGATTATTGTTATATAGAAAAATCAATGAGTCCCTTAAATGCTCTAAAGACTGAAAGAAACAGGGAAACTCACATAGAAGAAAAGGAAGGCAGAGAATGGGCAATGAATAAGACACTTGCTGTGAATTGATAGAGGAAGAGGAAAAACTGGCAGACAGATTGTGACTTTCTCAAATGTCATTTTTCTTAAACATATTTCTCATTCTTCTAAATAGCTCACTGTGAAGCAGTTTTGGACTCGCATGCACCCATGCTTGCAAATAGAAATGAGTAAGAGTCTGGCTCACATCCCCTCCCACAGTAACCACACCATGAGTCTGGGTTGTGAGGAATCAGTGAAGGGATGTACCAGTTTGCACTGGTCTCCAAAAGTGTGGGCAGGGCTTACCCTCCCTGTCCACTCTCCTGCTGGGCGTGGGAGCTGCTGCTGGGCTTTGGGTTGCAAATTTCCGGTTGGAGTGGATGGGCAGGAGCATTTTGATTAGCTACCATTCATTCCTTTGCAATTTTCTGGTTAGATGTGATAAATGAAGGTCTTTCAGAACTCAACCCACGACAGGAAAACCTGGCAGACACTGCTTCCCTTGCCTCCAGCCAGGTCCAGCTACTGGAGGCTCACAGCCTTTGCCAGAGAGTTCAGAGTTTTGTTGCCTGATAGAGTGAGCATTTTTGCTAGGATATTTCTGAAAGGGTCAAAGTCAAGCAAAAACCCTTCCCAGGGAAGATATTCTAATTTTTCTCTTGTTTCATCATTAGTACGTGAAACAGGTTTTTAAAAATTGTCAGGCTCATACACAAAGCAGAAAGATGAATAAACCTTGAAGAAAGCACCAAGATGTAAAGTGCTAAAACATCTTAGTGCAAAACTCAGCTGCTGCTCCACACTAGCATTGCTTTAGTAACTCAGTTGGGAGTGGGAGATTTCTCAGAAATATGACTATTTTAATGAACATTTTGCAAGATTTTTCAAATTCCTCCAAAGTCTAGAGTAATGTTTTTGTTAGAGGTCATCTCTCAGCAGTAGTACTTTAATAAATTACTGGTCTTATGTTTAACAAACCAAATTCAAATCTGAAAGAAAGGTTCACAGGACCATTCCCATGATCCCTTCTGATCACTGACGAGATGGATGGAATTTAGAAGTCGTGACGGTTTGTTCCAGCTTGTCATATTTTGTGTCAGTTTCTCAGGTACTTCTTCTGAACCATCCACAGTGTTTTCTCACTCAATCTGTTCTCACTCAATCTTCATGTTCTTCCTACAATAATTACAAGCTGTTTATGACAAATTGCTGTGCAAAGTAGCAATTTTTTCGTGTTTACCACCACCACTTAGCTCACTGGAGTGACTGTTTGGAGAGGAAAAAGAAAAGTTGAATGAATGTAGACAATACAAAAGCCAGCTTTGCCATGACAGCAGATGCTACTGATGGATTTTGGTTTCCCTTAGAATCATAGATGTCTTCAGACTGAAAAAGACCTCTAAGATCATAAAGTCCAGCCGCTAACCCGGCACTGCCAAGTCCACCACTAAGTGCTACATATGCATGCTTTTTGAACACTTCCACAGGTGGTGATTCCATTATTTCCATGGGCAGCCTGTTCCAGTACTTAACCACCTTTACTACCCTGTAAGATAACCCTCTGATTTGCAGTCTCCCTCCATCACATCATGCTTTCCCCTGGCAGCCAGGGCCCCTGTTTCCTCAGTGTGAGGAGGCAGAAGGCTCCTGGTGAGGTGGACCAGTCACTGATATCCCACTCACTGTGCTGATGCCTTTTTGCCTTGAAATTAGGGCTGTTCTTCTATATGAATCCTGCTGTGTATTGCTCCTGAAACCAGTGCATGAACATCTCTATCTTCCTGTTGTCTTTCTCCTCCAGGAGCAGTCTTTTTACCTGCCTTGAGATGAGACTGCTCAGCAGTGCTCCTGCTGGTACTCAGCCTCCCCTTCCCAAGTTCCTTCAAACTGACAGCCCTGGCTTCAAGCCAGTGTCTCTCAATCCCAGTTTTGTAAAGACATGCTGCTTCACCACCTGGAATGGTCTTGCACGTGTGGGGTTTGATGGAGCAAGCTGGGCCACTCCCTACCCACCACAGCTTTCAGCATGTCTCTCCTGTGGTTGTGTAATCACTTTATCCTGTGCCTAAGCAACACTCTTGTCTCTAGGCATGAAGCTGGGAAAGCCTTTGTCTTCCTCTGGCTATGTCTGGCTGCACAGCTCTGCTGCCATCATGCTGGGCTGTCCTCCCCCAAGCAAGCTCCTCCTGCTCTGCTCTGCCCAGTCTCTCTCTGCCTGGGCTGCCAGCCCTCCGTGCCCTTGATCTGCTGTCAAACACCTCAGCTTTAGAACAAAATGTGCAAACAAGAGGGGAACTCTAAGAATGTGCTGGGGACCCTTTAAAATGCTCTGGGGACCTAGTTTTGTAATTGCCTTGATTTCTGCAATATGGTCTTCTGATCCATAGCAAAGAATTAGGGCTTGTATATGCAAATTCCATCCTTCTAACTTTACATAAAAATTTTTAGAACCATTTTAGAGCTTTAAATCCCAAGTTTCAAGGTGTAATATTTAATTTGAACTAAAGTATGTACTGTGAACCGCTTTGTAATAAGCAAGTGACTGGACTGTTCTGGGTTTCCTTGACATTCTCTAGCCGCTCTCAGCAAGTATGTGCTGCAGGCCCAGCTGGGTCCAGCTCTGGGAGTTTCCTGTAATCTTAAAATTGAACCTCTATTGGTGCCCAGGAGTTAGCTGATCCCAGCTTGGAGCATCCTACATGTTACTTAGATCACTTCATATTTTATGGAGTCCTTAAGAAGGACAACACTGGGTAGTCAGTGAGAGCTTTTGCAGCAGGGACATGTTGCTTTGCTCAGTGAGTTAAGAGAGCAGTGAGAAATGCAGTGAGGAAAATCAGGGAGCGAGGTAGAAGGGAAAAGCTCTGAACAGATGCATCTCTTCTCCATAGGAAAGGATTGTGTAGGTGGGGAATAAGCTTGCCTGGATCTGGCTTGTTGATTCTTGTGGTTTTTTGCCAGTCATTTAATTTTAGAAAGAAACAAGACTTGGAAATTTAACTTGTAGGTTACTCTGCTGGATTTGGGGATTCCTGTTGTGATTTTGTTTTAGCACCAGGCTTAGTAATTCATATCACAGAATGTTTGAATCTTAGAATCCCGATTGGAAGGGATGTAGGGTCATCGGGTTCAACCATACTTGGCAAAAGCACAGCCCAGAGAAAATGGTTCAGTATCTTGTCCAGCCAAATCTGAAGTGTCCAATGTTGGGGAATCCTGCAAACTAGACCTATCATTGAAATTTCCCTTAATTTCTGTCATTACCTTGGTAGATAACTAGTACTTGGATTCTCAGTCCTAAAAGATACTCTCTAAAATGTAGATTTATTATTAGCTGGGGTTCCAGTGTAGGGATCTAAGCCAAGTAATAAAGTTTATATACATTTTAGGACTTAAAAGTGAGTTGCAGTTTTATGCTGACAGCTGTCGTGACTGATATGACTCAGATATGAAGGAATAGTAGTATCAAAAATAGATTGGGCTTTGTGCAAACAAAAGATTTTGATATGGTTTAGTCTGATAGCTGTTTTATAATGAAGTTAAATGAATGCAGAGTTATCCAAATGTGAATAGGGTTCTTAATACTTACTTTAAGGTAGAGAGGTGGAAAGTTCATTTTTAGCAGTAGTTTAGGTATTGTGTATTTTTATTTTATTATAAATTAAAATTATGTAAAAACACCTACAACCTTGGACTTTATTGCTTTTTTATGTACTGCACTAAATAAGCAGAATATTTTTATTAGAAATGCTTAGATTAAAAGGAACATAAAGGTGAGTGTGGAAGCTGGATATCTTAATTTTAATGGTAGCAAGGAAATTTTGCTCCCTTTATAGTCACAGTGAGAAATTAATTTCTCAGAGTCAATAGTCCTGGGATAATTCAGTGTGCAAAAGGGGCAGAAAATAATTTCTCTTATACCTTGGCAAAAGTTCTTTCTTTTTTTTATCTGTATTTTTAAAGAAGGCATTTTTAAAAAAACAATAGGAAATAAAACATATTGTGGGGGCTGCAGCATATTTATAAATGTAACTACTTTTGTTACCAGGGAACCTATCTGACTCAACTAAGCTTAGCATTTCAGCAGCTTGTTCTTTCCTCCCATTCCTGTTCTCCATATGATTTGAGGCACATAATGACCTAATGTACTTTATCAAAGCAGGAAGGGACTGTCATGGATTTCTTTAAGTTTTGGTAATTGTACCAAATTTCTGCATCTTGTTTCCTCCGGGGTGGCAGGAGGAGGCAACCACCCTGTGCTTTACTCCAGTGAGAATGACTGGTATTTCTGCCTAGCTGCACCATCGGTCACACATCAAGAGTATGGATCAAACACATCAGGAGTGTAGATGGAGCAAGCAGGACCTTTGCAGAGCTTGGTAGATTCGGAATATCTCTAATTGTAATAGCACCTTCCTTACTGTGTCCCATCTCCTGTCCAAACAGGAGACATATCCTGGAGGGCATCTGGTTCAGTTTGATCTGAGCTGCAGTTCAATGCTGATTATCTTCATTAATTGTCTTCTTCAAAGCACAAACAGCCAGTAAAATCAATGTTAAATTTTTTCTGCTGTCCTTACCAAAGATGCTCCGCACATGTCTTTGGTGAGCAGGCTGCAAAGCAGGGATGGGGGTCCGTCCACTTTGCTGCTGCTCTCCATTCTCCTGAATTTGGTCACAGAGCAGTACTCCCCCAAGATTAAAGGTACTGGGTTTTCTGCAAATTATTTCATAGTATCAAAGCTTACACCATGTGATCTTTGTGTTTTCCTTTTATCGTTGACATTTCTGTACTATATATCTCATAAGCCACAGTGGCTTATGCTCATATTAAGTTTGTAATGGTAGAAACCATTTTAAAAATCTTGAAAAGTTTTTTACATAGGTGGCCACATAGAAAATATTCCATTTTCATTCAAGTTCTGAACAGTTTTTGGTTGAAAGAGCAGCTAGTTTACAGTTGGTGTCCATAGAAGACTTTTAATTAAAGTTGTATCACTTCAGGGTAAATCTTGAAACACAACATTGTTCAATTTTCTTTTACAGTCAGCAGACTTATATGAGAAACTGTAAATAATTCCCTAATGGTCTCTGGTTGTTTCCATAGCAGTGTTCTTCTAATTGTCTATATTTACATCTGTCTTAGCACTACAATAGCTTCAAAAGCTTTTTTTTTTTTTTTTTAAGACACTGTTAGAGCTACTTTCATTCCCAGTTTTGGTTTTAAAAAGCTACAGGAAAACAGTCAGTTGTTTTTTGAGGCTAGGTTTGCAGTGCCTGATCAGAAACAGTAAGAAAATTTAGAAACCTAAACAATCACCTGTAAATTGCAGAAAATGTGTCTTTGAGGAAGCCTTCCTGTCGGATGTCTCCTAAACCTTTTATCCAGGCTTTCTCCAAAAATTAAAAAAATCTTATCTCAGTTTCCTTTCAGTTATGTCTCTCTCTCTCTCTCTGACATCCTCCTACAGTCATTTCAACTTAAGCTATGCAATTAACCCCATGCACAAAATCTCGAAAGAAAATAGAGTTTTATTCCGCAACACTGTAAATCTGGAGATTTCCAGAAAATTCCAGCTAGGACTTTATCTCAAAACTTTATCAACCTGTCAAAAAAATATTTGTCCTGCTACCATGTTTTCAGGCCCTGTGCTTTGCTTAGAAATACTGAAATTTATAACATGAGGCCTTTGGCTGACAAGCCCCTGCTGCTGGCATAGCCAGTAAAGCCTTTCCAAAAGCTTTCTTCCTCTCAGGTTATTTCCTTACTGAGCTTGCAAGTACAAAAGCAGTGATCTGGGCTAATTTCAGGATTTGGATATCAAAGTCCCCATCCTTGATTATTTTGGGTATGCAATTCAATGCAGTCTTTAACAATGCAGCAAGAGAGGCTTTTAAAATTTATTCAGTTTTTTGACTTTTCAGTTGCTTTAAAAGACTGGGTTCCTTCAAGCTGAATTCTACACTGAAAATAACAAAGTTTAATTAGCATTTGAACTGCTTTTTCATTGACTCAACCTATTGAAACAAAATAGAAGACAGGTGGTCACCTGAAGGAGCAAATCAAATGAATGGGCTGAGTCCCTTCATGAGTGGCTTGTCTTGGGAAGATGGAAGAAGAGCTGGGAAATGTGTGTGAGGACTGCCCTGAGGGGAGGGTTGAGAACTCAGATCAGGCTCTGATATCCAACAGGTTCTCTGGGCTGAGACTGGATGTTTCTGGGGTCAGTATAAAGGAGTTTTAATGGAAATTAAAAGGAAAATTCACATGGGATCATATTAAACTTTTAAGATATTTCGGAAATTTAGAGCAAGGAGAAACAGTAAATATGTTCTGTGTACTATCATTATGAATCTAAACATTGTCAGTCATGGGCAATTATTTAATTTAATATGGAAATTTCAGCTTGTAAACAGTATAACCTGCAGTAATGGCTTTATTACTGGAAGATCTTTTTCTCAAATTAAAGGTTAGACTTCAAAATTATAGCTCTGCAAAATGACATGTTTCCACTGATATATTCACTGTGTTGTGCCCCATTGGTATTGGTGGCTTATGTCGATCATCCCAGCAATCACCACATTAAGTAGGGCATGATGCATGGGGAGACAGGTTAAAAATGAAATAATAAATGCTTTTGTCTTAAAACTAGAGGACTTTACCAAAGTCTGGTGAGGAATGCAAGATTCCTATAGTCCAACAATTCAAGCAGGCATTAGCGCTTAGCAGGGTGAGGTCCAAACTAGTAGTAAGAGTGGTTTTACTGGTAAAAGTTGATATCAAATATGGTAAAAATTATTATGGATTTAACATCTTGGTGGTTTCTGTTCAATTTACCCACAAGGCAAAAGGTGTTTATTCTTTGCCATGTGTTATTGTGATCAGTATGCATGTCTGTAAAGTGCATCTCTCTGTTATGTGTAATAATGGAACTAAGAACTCGTTTGGCTTTGCCTTGCCTTGTATGGCACTGAAACTCCTTGTAACACTTCCTATTTGTACATTGAGAGAGAAACCTCTTAGTCACTGGAAACTGATTTAAACCCCCACGAAAACACAATAAGGAAAAATAATTTTAAAGGATCAAGTCCGTACACAATTCTTGAATTAAACTGACCGACAGAGGTTGTACTGTATGAAATTACCAGTTTTGGTTACTCTGTTCCTTTAATTTTCTTACATCCAAACTTGGCTTGTAAAAGAAATTCAGGAGAATAATTTTCTTACCACGTGTTAGCCATCTTAAATTGACAGTAACATTAGTGCAATTTATCTTCAGTGCACGTTTCCTCATCAGAGTTGTTCTGCTGCTAATAGGTAAAATTAAGTTGTATCCAAAGTCTTTTTAAACTGTTCACTCATTTTCAAACCTTCTACATGTAATTAATAGTCATTGTACCATAAGAAACCTTCAAAACTCAGCTTGTGAGTCATGGACCATGGCCATGCTTGAGAATGCTGAGAAGTAAATAACTCCAATAAACATTTAATTTAGATTTAGTAATTGATATAGAAATGTTTAGGAATGTTAAGCTGTGTACTGCAGGAAGGAAAGGCTATTAACTGAAGTAATGCGGTTAGTTTAGCAGAAATTAAGATCTGAAAATGTGAATATTAATTGAAGTTCTGATTTCCAATTCTAAATTAAACTAATTAGGTTGTTATTTAAACACTTGAAATAATTTCACTGTATTATATAACTTGTTTTTTTACATTTTTTGAATAAATGTAGTTATTAAAAAATTAACTTGCTATAATAAAATGCTGGGTTACTTATGTGTAAGAGGATGGTGGGTGCAGTAAAATTCCTTTCTGCACATACCACAGTACATTCTGTTGTTTTCTTAAATCCACAAATAGAGCTGAATGTATCTTGAGGTATGAACCCCAGCTTCAGTAAGAAAATACCTGAGCCCTGGTTTAATTTTTGAAAAAATCTAAGAGCTTTAGGACTCTTTATAATTTCTGCTGTTCAACATTATTCATCTGAGAAGTAAAGACAGAGGAGACAATTTTTCTTGTTTGCAGGATTGACTAAGTGAAGTAAAGAGTTATGGAATGGATTTTTTCAGATAGAAGGGTCTTAAAAGAAAGAAACAGCAAGCATGTGAAACATTTATAGTGGCCTGCAGGAACATGGAGAGTCAGAAAACTCAGTAGATATTATCCAAGTCGCTTCTGATTTTCCACCACCCTTACTGATTGAAATGTCAAGCCAGAGATCAGGGCAATGGTTGAGGGTGGGAATCTTAAGGTCTTTTAAAGTAAGAAGACAGATTTAGAATGGATTTCTAACACAGATTTCAAACTGAAATATGCTTTTGGGTGCTGAAACTCATTCCCCTAACACTTCTGTCCCTGGCTGTTGCTACTCACTTTAATAGACTCTTTGTGCTCATGCAGGATGGATTTATTGGACACAGAAATTAACTTCCTGAGAAGAGGGAAGTATCATAGAATTCATCCATCTGATCACCTGTGTGTTACTCCAGATCTTTATTTAATGGATCCTGGCTTGCATGTCTGAAAAATTGTAATGTACAACTTTGTTTGGTGATAGGTTGTTCATCCTTAGAAGTCCTGTCAATTCCTTCAAGGGCTTCTCCAAGAGTTAGTGAAGGATCTACACTGATTTATACAAGCTGAGTCTCCCCATGCACATTTGCTTTGAGAGTTATGTCAGTTTTTGGGAGGTCTTACAACTATTAGTACTTAAAACTGGAGTTCATAAATTCTTTCTTATATTTTGATTCTCAACCATTATTCTAACAATGCAGCGTTAAGAGCTGCAGATGAAACAGCAACTGCTATTCCTTGCAATTGTTTTCATCTTGCAAATTTAGTGGCCTACAGAACACTATAAACTGCTTTTAATTTCTAGAGAATCAGAAAAGCATTAAAAACTTACTTCCAGAATGTAGGTGGATGGGCAGCACTCCAGACCTACTACTGGTCAAATAATACATGCTAACTATTCCTGATGTTAATAGACCAAAGCCAGAGGGACTTCATTGATTTCAGTGAAGTCATTTAGCTAAAGATGACCTATGTTCATTAAAATAACAGAAAATCGCACAATAGATTTTTTTTTCTTTCCTACAGTCACTTTGTTACTCCAGAATAAGACTGCTTCATTCTACAGAACTGGGATCCAAAACCTCAATATTTCACTGCTCTTGAATCTTGACTTTCAGTTCAAGCTGTTTAAAATTTACTCCATGGAATCTAGCTCTTAACTGAAGTTTGCATTTCAAACATTTGCAGAGTTTGTGTGCATTTCTTAATGTCTTTTAATAAATGAGTGCCAGTGCCTTCCTACATCTTGCACTGGTGCCAACAAAGAGCAGTTGTTAGTATTCCCGAACTACACTCAGAAAATATGAAAGGATGGTTTGCAGTTTGTACATGGAGGTTCAAATGAAGAAAGGGCTCTGTGAGTATCAAAGAGAACTGGAGGGGAATAAAAGAATTTGGAGGTGAAACAACATCTTTTCTCTTATGCTCTTCTATTTTTGTCATCAATAAATGCACATACTGTTTTTGCAGATAAATTAAAAACAAGTGGAAAAATGTTATTTCAGAACTATAAGAATTTCTGCATTTACAAATCTTGAATGATCATCTTCACTGCAGTGTATGTGTTCCTGGATAAATGAAAGGAGAGAATTCTGTACAGATACAATGTGGAAATAGTTGTCAATGAGTCTTCTGATCTGGATTTATTTGTATATAGAGTATTCAAAGGTATTCCTTGAGTTAGTTTTCACAGGAATGGAGGTTTTTCCTCACTATGGAAGCAGTTCCAGACAAGGCATATTTCTGTCTCTTGTTCAAGGCTGGCAGAAATGGCAAAGTTCCTGACACCTGATCCTTTCAGTCCTGTGTTCTCTGAACAATCTGGAAATCTTTGACAGCTCAAGTAATAGTATTTTGATGATGCCTAGAGTTTTGTTCTAACATTGGACCATCCTTGCAAATGTTTCACCTTTCACTGTGTCCTGGTTTTGTCTGGGACAGAGTAAATTGTCTTCCCAGTACCTGGTGAGTGACTGGGTGGTTGTGTGGTACTTGGTACTAAGTTTCCATCTGGGTTCAGTCACTCTGGACTGCTGATGGGTGTGTGTTCTTGTATCACCCAAGCACCCTTTTCCCTGAGCTTCTTCCTATGCACTGAGGGTTTCAAAGCAATTTTTAATCCCTTCTGTGTTAGTGCAGCCTAAAGGGGAGCTAATTAGGCTTTGAACATCTGCTGAAATACAGTTCCTGCAGCTGTGTCCTACCAGTTGAGTTCCTGCTTCTTGCTGATGCCCTGCTAGGTGAGCTCTGCCTGCCTGGGTGTGTGTGAGTGCAGGGAACTGTTCCCAGTGTGAGGTGCAGCTCCCAGCCATACTCCAGTTACTGTCTCACTCTCCTGAAAATGAGGGTTTCCTACCTTCCTACAACAGAGGTTGTCCGTGGAAATCTGTATTCTTCCCACGGATACCCCAGGCCTCTAAAATTGATTTTGGCCATTTGGAATTTCCCCTGGACTCTTTCTGGTGCAGTAATCTCCATAGTTTTATAGCTGTGGGTAATTTCCCAAGATGGGAGGCTTGTAAGTCTTGTACTGCAAGGCAGAAACATAGAGCTAATCCCCTCCTTTTCTAAACAAGATAGACCTGGCTGCTAATTCTTCTCTTGATGTATGGGGTAGTGGTGAACATAAATCCCATTAGCATTAATAAAAGTGAAATGTGTAAATCCCTGCTATGCCATTGGGAGCATTGATTTCTCAGTTTCTTTAACCTTCCTGCTTCACTAAGAACTTGAAGTTCCTCTTCAGTTTGCCCACCTGCAACCTCCCAAGCTATACCTTGTGTATTTCTGTGATGTCCTTTCTTGTGATTTGACAACCACTTTGAATTATTCTGCCTTCATTTTGCAGACCTTTGTATTCTTCGGTTTTTTACTGTTTGAGTAAACTAATTTTTAACTTTTAATCTCTATCTTCATTTGCACATTTTGGCATCTATTATGATTGTAACTTCATTAAATGTTATTGTAATATGATTCAATAATACAGTGAAGACACCATCTGTCTACTCAGAAATGGGTAGCCCAGTTCTGTGCCAAATATGTTCTGACAGGGCCATCACTCAGCAGTACTCTGGTTACATCTCCCTGTTCAGGGCGTGTCATCTGGGCCTATTCCCTGTCTCTTACTTGCAGTAGTTCCTAATATTTTCTGTTATCCATCTGTATCTTTGATTGTTTTTTTTTCCCCTCCCAAGTCTGTTCTCCAGCTTCCTTATCAAAATACTTCATCTACGTTATGCATTAAATATAAACAAAGATGCCACAATGTAAAAACTCAATTTTTCTTCCTCTTTTTGAGTTAACCACACAATTCCAGTGTCTAAATTGTTGCACGATAATATAAACATCATCAGTAGCTAGAGAGAGAAAAACATAAAACTATAATGAATGGATTTTTTGAGCATCTTGAAGTTGAAAATCATCACGTTCAATGATCTTTCCTAATAGTGTTATTTAAGAAGCTCAACAACGCTTGCAAACCTCCTTCCAAGTAGTTCAGTATCTCAAATTGCTTGAACTCAAAAGATTTCACTTTTCATCAGGGCCTGTTTTGCACTTTTGTTTGTTTAAGTTCTGTGTTTGCAAAAGGAGCTGGCTGCCAGTTCTGCTAGTCCTGGAAGCCTTAAAATCATATTTGCACAATGTGTCACAGCAATTTGTAAGGCTGAGCTATCTGAAAGTTACAACTTGTCATTTTTTCATAAATAGTGTCTCAGATACTGGAAAATCTGAACTACTCTATCAGCTATATATGCAGAGCCTAAAAGCACCAATGGAAATTTGCACAGATGCACACAGGTCCTAAGAAGAGACATTTCTGAACTGGGGGTCTGTTTCAATGAAAGGACACAGGACCTCCGGCTGTATTTAAACAGCTTCTCTTGATAAGCTAAAGTACTGAGAGGAGAAAAGTAGGGGAAAACCAGTTTCAGAATTCAGATTTTTAGATCAAGTACCTTTCTGTTGATGGCAAGTATGATATAAAGTGCATAAAAGTAATTTAAGTGTCCTGAGTTGTCCTGTTGCTGAGTTCTCCAAATCTCTTAGAAAATGAGAGCGGAAGGGCAGTGATATAAAACAAATTTCTAGCTTTTCTGATGTTTATTTTTTGGAAGAAGAGAAACACAACCCCTTTTTTCATTCATTCTGCAATTCAGTCTCATTGCTCAAGCAGGAGTAGCATATATGGTGGTGTGTGATGATGATACAACTTCACATGCTGTAAAATGGCAGCTAGCCTGGAAAACCATCAAAGGAATGTGAAAAAATCAAGCTACCCAACCAATATGGTATGTCCAAAAGGAGACTTAAAAAATCTTCAGAGTCACATTTTGCATATTTTTATCCTTTGTATCTCTCTTTTTCTATTTTATTTATATTTTATGCAATCTCATCTTTTTCTCTTACCTTATCATAATTCTTACACACAGTTGCTTCATGGTTAGATGAAAGGCCGGAAAAAATTTCCCGTTGCATTTTCTTGTGGGTGTCTGTAGTTTGAAGTCAGCAAAACCTTCCTCATTCCAGCAGCATTGACTGATTCAATTTCAATGCATCTCTTTTCCATGTATGAACTGTATCACCAATATGCAGAAGGTCAGCTCACTAGAGCAAGGAATATTAACAGAGCATTTCAATTCTTTTTTGTGTTTTGCATCTAAATGACAAAATTGCTGTTGATGCATCACTTCATAGTCCCATTTAATGTGTTTTCTTGGAGTTAGATCTAACCTGAAGGCTATTTGTCTCTGTTAGCAAATATTAAACAATCAGTGATAGCTTGCTCTGCCCACCTTTCCCTCCCCAACTGCAAGTTCATATTAAAAGCATCCTTCTTAACCTCAGCACATAAACCCAGCACTTTAATTCTTGCTGATCAGTGATATTCATATCAAGTTTGTGACCAAGTGACAAAAAGTCCAAATGGAACTTCTGTGGTATGCAAAACACATTCATATTTGAAGAAGGAAACTTCTCTGAAGACAAGCCATGGATTGACAAAGAGGGAGCGCTCAATGCTCTCTGTCAGCCCAGCAGCAGCCTTCTTCTTGAAAAAAGAATTCCAAGTAGTGCAGAGGAGACAGTCTGAGCAAGTTGCAGTAAGGAGTTTTCACTGCCATTCTACAGCTCTTTGTAAATCAATTAAAAGTAGAAAGCAGCCTAATCTCTCAGTTCTAAAATATCTTGAGGTATTTTTGCCACATCTTTCCTGACTGTTCTATAGAAAACTGGATATGACTGTGCCATGCTGAAAAAAAAAAAGTGTACAAGTTTTCTCCAGGGTATTTCAAAAAGCTAACCTAATATCAGATTGAAGAAGCTCTGCTCTACAGTTTTAATGTTTTGAAATGTAAATCGAGTCATTGAAATAATTTAACTTTATCTGATTACTAATATTATAATAAGGAATTTTAGAAAATTGACAATTAAATTTCTTTACCTCTTCCTTTCAGAATAGCTGTTTCTTTCAGAATATGTGTTACTTTAAATATCCTTAATTATCAATAGTAAAAAGTGGACCTTCCTGAACATTACAGACTGCCTCAATAGCTGTGAAATAATGGTAGCTGTTGCATTGTTTTGCAATGAAAGAGTGGCTCATAGTTTTATTGCAAGTAGTTCATTTAAAGGAAAAATACTTATATTACCAAAACTCCTGTTATTTTGTCTTGGGTCTCTGTAGAATTTTTTTATCTCTTCAATCATTTTCATTTACTTCTTTAGCAAAAATACATATCCCAATGGCTTAGAACATATTTTTTTTTTGTTCTTCGCTTCCTACATTGTAGCTTCTGTCCTTTTGCTTTATCAGTTACTTTTTCTTGTATCTCACATATTAATTTTATTGAAAAAGAACACACCTTTGTAATGAGTTATATCTGCTTTCACTAGCACCTAATATCGCCCATGCTTACTCCAACCTTCACATTTAAAGACAATGAATCTGCTTCACCTTTTTTCTATAAATAGAGAAGCTAAATTTTAATTATCTTTTCTATGTCTGTATTTAGCCATGCATATGAACGTTACTGATCACCATAAATGTACTATTGAATTTAGTTTTAATCCCCAATTGTATTCTTTGCAATAAATACCACATCTGAAATAATTACCTTGTTTTTATATGGACACATGTCAAATGCTGAGACACCTGTCTTACTGATCTTGGTTTTCTTCAGTCTGGAATTTTTGACTTATGACACTACATTGGAGCTATGCAAGCTTATTTTTTCCTTTTATGCTTTCCTCATTCAGGCTGGATTCCCAAAGATAACATGCAAGTGTCAGGCCTGAAATTTTACAATCCTCCTGTATGCCTTTCTTCATGAATTTGTAGCATGCTATAAAAGCCAAGCTGCTTAAGAGGATTTTAGATTTTAGCCAAGCTTTCACCTCCTAAGTGTATAAGCCTTTATAAATATATCTTTAAATTTGCAGTTAAAAACAGTTCATAATAAGAAAACTATCTACATTTTTTCCTCCATAACAATGTTACTACTTCCTTTAAAATAAAATAAATTGCTTTGAGAGGAATTTTTGAAAACAAAGTCTAGAAGAAATGGCACCACATCAAGCAAAATAAATCTGTCTAAAAATACTTAAAGCAGTCTAATATTACATTCAAGATTCTATTTAATTCCAAACAAGACCATCTAGTGTTTCAGTAGAAAGTCTTCCAGAATCCTCTGTAACAAAGAAAGCAAAACCTCGCAAGATCCTTTGAAATTTTTTATTCATATGAAAAGAGGAATGTTGGGTCAGGGGAATTTCACCTGAACAGAGTAAGGTGTTGTTCAGGACTGCAGCACTGTATGTATGTACAGTGCAGTACATATACCCTATCAGAAGGGGGTTTTGGTGAACCAGTAGCTTCTTTGCAGCTTTTTAACCTGTGGGATTTGTGGAACAGCCACAGTCAAAACAAGCTGATTTGACAAGTCAAGGAAATACATCCTCAATATTTCTCTGGAGAATAAAGGGAGTTCTTGGAATTACCCTCAGATATTTCAAGATATTCTTATAATTTCTGAGGTGGGCTAAGTCTTGGCTAAGTCATGCCATGGCATTATGCCTGTGCTGTGAAATGCACTTTGTGCCCTGCTGGGAGCAACATTGATACCCTGAGTACTACAAAGGACAGGTCATGCAGAAAACAGGATTGGACTGAAACCACATATCAGCAATGGACAGGGGTTTAAAACGTCGCACCTTGATGAATTTGTTTGGTTCTATAGGTTTTTACTCTAGCAGATTTAATGATATGTCTGTTTATATTAGCTGTAGATAAGAACTTTCTGGAGAAATTCTGATCTTCCCTACTTAATCCTTCTCCAACTTCTGCCTTTTTTTGTTATTCCCTTCTTCTGGAAAAGAAATACTTGCTACCTGATACTTCTCATTACCTCCAATAAAACATTCTTTTTTCAGTCTTCCCTGCAGAGTTTCCTTGCCAATGGGTACTGTACTACACCCACCTTTGCCTGAGCTGCTGGCACCAGCTTCTGCAGAGCTTGAGGACAGATGGTATATTTTATCTGGTTTTTGTGTGTTCTCAGAACCATTTATGGGCCTCTGCAAAGTTAATAAAGTGTTTATTATTAATGTTACATTGGCTTTACCCGCTTTCCAACCAGAAGAATATTGCAAAACGTGTTTTTCTGGTTTTGGTGCTATTGGAGTGCTATCAGGGGATTACAGAAAAATCAAAATGATTTTATGAGAATTATTTAGGTTTGCACCTTTTTAATTTTTTTTTCATTTCTTGGCTTTTGCTCCCACTCAGGCAGACTTCTCATTTTAATCGGATTGCTCTACCCATCCCAATTATGTTTTGTGCTTTGCATTGTGTCTCTTAGCAGCGCCTCATTCCAGGAGACGATAACTAGGAACCAGATATCTGAAAATGGAAAAGCTGAACAATAAGCAGCTAATGTATTGGGTCTGATGCTTCCTAGGAGCCCCTGGGAAGCTGGCCACAGCACAGGTCCAGCAGAAGTTGGATACATCATTTTATGTCCCAGAGTAAGGTCCCCAGGAAGCTTAAGTCATTCTTAGACTATGTATAGCTTTTATCCTATGACAGAAGGGATTATTTTTGCACAGACCTCTTTTGCCTTGCATGGAAGGAGGAAAAACTGCTTACTGTGGTCAGAACACTAGTCTGCTTTTACATGGAAAGCAAGCTATTTACTTTTTCTGGCATTATTTCCTTTTCCTCTGAGGAACTTGCATTTTATAGAGACAGCAGTCAACAAGGAGGCCATGCTGCTCCCCAGTTTGCTGCCATTAACAAAATCAAGGGCAGCAATGGTTCAGAGCCTCTGAACAGGCAGCTCTTCACTCTTGCAGTCCAAATGAATTGTGAAAGGGGAGTCTAGCATAGTCTCCATGGAGAAGGATGGCAAATTGTGTATTCTTGCACAACATATGTTTAGAGATTATTTTTCCTTTCTTTATCAGGCTTTTTCCTTCCATCTATGACCTCAAGCAGGCTGCTCCTTTGTCTCAAACCACCATTTGGCTACATCCTCACTCTCCTTCCTTCAAAGCGCCTGCTTTGATCTCCCTCAGCAGAGTGCCAGCAAAGCTGACAAAGGCAGAGGTTTGCCTTTTCATGTGTTTGCTAGATTGTTAGTCAAGAGCAGCAGAGAAATACTATGCAACCTGTCAATGCAGTTTAAAAAAACATTATTCTAAGTTGCCACAGAGGGCTTGTTCAGTGGAGCAGAAGTCCTCCAGGAACCAGTTCTCTGGGGCTGTTCTCCTCTCGTGTCAGAGGAAGACATTGCTAAGGCTTCCCCCACAAATGTTGCAGGGTATGAAATTAGCCTGCTGATCTTAGGAAAACTGCTTGAAATAAAGCAGTTATGGCGAGTTTGATGAAGTTCCACTCTGTTTAACTTATCACAAAAATATCAGCTTTCATATTTGACCATTTCTCTAAGGAGAAATTATTTACTGAGGACCACCTCATGCTCTTGCACCTAGCTCACAAAGACACCCCTCAGCATCTTCGGCCGAACTGAAGAAGGTGAAGAGTTAGCCACCTCTTTATATTAATACTTTTTAGCATAACATCTGCCCCTCTTGGTTTTCACTCTATGATCAAAATGCCCTCAATTCTGAGTAAAGGCTGAGTAAGGACCTTGGGGTATTGCCTGTGGGTGCTTGGAGACTGCTGGCATCAGACGTGGAGTGAGCTGCTCTGAGATGAGCTTGTTCCCTGGTATTTCCTCCTGTCAGAGCCACAGATGTGCTTCATTTCATTAGGTGTAGCTGTGGGCATACTGCCATCCAGCTCTGCTGCTGACTTATTCCACTACTGCTGAAGGCCAAATAATCATAATAATTTCAAGTTGATAGCACAGTATATTTCCCCAGGGAATGCTATTCAAATTAAATCAGTCATACCAACAATAATTTTATAATTATATAAAGGGAGCCCTCTACTTCAGTAATTTTTCTGAAAAAATTGTGCATTCTATCAAATGGTTATTGCTTCTTACAGAGTTTTTTCTCCCCACAAATCTTGATACTCTCTACCGTCTTTTACATGAAAAAATTTGTTATTCTGATAATTAGCATGTGTAAGTGCAATCAGTGTCAAAATAAAAACAAATGTAAATTTCAGAATTTATCTCTGATGTAGGCACTGGCTGCCACAAGATGATTTTCTGTTGTTGATAGCAATAAGTAATTGATTAGCCTCATTTTGAAAGCACTGAAGGCCAGATTAAATATTCTAGTCACATTCAAAGGAGAATTATATTTTCTCATGAAACTACCATGACTGATATTTATTGGTCAGTCTCAGGCTCTGCAGCTTCAAGTTCAGCAAGGAGCTCTATTTTGAATGTCCAGAGTAATTTCCTGGTGTCACTTGAATGCTTGTAGGAGCAGATGGGCATAAGGCCTGGAGAAAAACTGGGCCTGAGGGGTCTGTTGTAGTAAGCTGGGACAGAGAGAATCATGGAATTGTCTGGGTTGGAAGGGACCCTAAGGCCCATCTAGTTCTGTGCCTTGGGAGTGAGGAGTGACAGCTGATCCCTTTGCAAGTGGTTATTCAAATACAATGCCAATCCTGCCTTTTTGTATTATTTCTCCCATTTTCTACAGCAAAGCATTAATTGGAGTAGAAAAATAACCTATTTTCTTCTACTGCAAGCAGATTGCTGAGCGTTTGTGATGCTCTGAGATAGATAAGGAAAGCCAGTTTAGGAGCAGGATAAGGCCTCTTTTAGGCTAGATCAAATTGATTGCAAAAGAACTACAGCTAAAAGTGCTCCACCTTTTTAGAATGGGATGATTTATATCTCCTTTATGAACAGAAGATAAAATGTTCTGCTTCTTATATTCTCCACAGAAATAAAACAGAACTAAAAATAAATCCTAACGCAGACAAGTTTAAAATAGAGCTTACAGCAGAGAAGTATTCATGAGCAAATGATTTAATGATTTCCGACTGGTTGGGGCATATACCAAAATATTAAACATAACCTCGCCTAAGTGTGTGTGGTTTTATTCCATTACTATCAATGAGTAGCATCAAATGGCATGGATTGTGCAATCCTTCCCTGGATGAGCCTGAATCAGGGTTTGAGACATAACTTCAGTAGTGTGAAGTTGAACTTCGCATGTCCCTTCATCACTCATTTTCCTGTACTCTAGACTACTTAAATGTATATACATGCAATGACTGACTACTTTAAGGTGGTCAGGAAAGTTTTCCCAAGAGACATGAACTCTCTGAATGGTCAAAATCTAGTAATGAATTTGATTTTCAGTCACAGAAGATGTCTGGATTTTATGCTTGTCTTAGTTTATCATAGGTGTTCCTGTTATCATCAAGGTCCAGTTAAAAGCTCAATTTCAGGAGATTTCTGGTGGGTAGGATAACAATGAAATTCTTGATCTAACTGTGACTGTGGCTTTTGTTCTGGTAGGTGGCTTTTTGGTCTATCTTTAGAAAATCATTTAAAACTCAAATGAACACTTCTGCCCTCAGAGATAGATAAAACTGATGTAAAGTTTTTATCATAGTATCCTATTTTCAGTTTGGCAGTTCCTGAGAAATAAAATACTGGGTTATATTGTCATCAGTCACTGGTATGTTTTGGAGGCTAAGGTTCTACAAACAAAATTTCAGAATTAAGTTTGCCTCTCCATTTCAGCTGATCTAGAAACAAATGCTTCACCTCATTTCAGTTTTGCTGGTCAGGAATGTACATCCCCTGCCTCTCAAAAAAGAAGAAGGTCTTTTCCATCATTTATTTCTACATCTTCTTAAAATGGAATAAAATTACTTGTCCACTGAAAAATATGAGTCTCATTCTCATCAACTGATTCATCAAAGTGCACATTGCTACTTCTCATGTATTAGTCTCCCTCCATCACAAACCACATTAATGTAGCATATTGATGTAATTAATGTTTTAACATCTCCAGAGACACTGCACACGTCACACTGTGCCTCATCAGGGCAATAAAGGTTACAGGAGAGTTGTATCAAAGACCATGTGCATGCTGTATATACATGATCTTATAGCCTACTTTTTGTGCTATTTTTTGGCCCTTGAATTTACATCTGGCCATAGCCTGTGGCTGCACCTTAGCAGTCCTGCATAGCTGTAGGCAAGTGCTCAGCTCTCATTGGGAAGATGGTACCTTTTTCCTCTGATATTTTGTCACAGGGTGGTCTTGCTGTGCTGCTGCTGACTGGAAGATAATAATGGTGGAGAGAAGCTGTCACTCACCTAAGCTCCTTCTGTGGGTTTTGCCCCATATAGCATATGGCCATCCATGCATCAGTGAGCAGTGGCCACCCTCGTGTCAGGAGATGTTTTTTGCCTTGGGCTGTCATGGCAGACATGCCTTGTTACTCATGAAATGCACTAATTAAGCATTCTATTAATTATATGATTACAGTTTCCTCATCTTAGTGATTTTCCTTTGATTTGACTTGTATGACATCAGTTTAATGCTTCTTCTTATGAAGCATTTAAAGTGCTTTCTTTTCGAGTATTAGTCTAGAAGTACAGGTTTCACAGTATTTCCTTTCCCCAGGACAGTGATTTGACCTGAATATTGGAGCCTTCATTGTCATTATAGAGATAACGTTTCCTTTTTTGACCTTGTCTGGCCATTAATTTTTTGACCAAAATTTGTGTCATTAGAAAATGATGATTTGACTTAGCTGGGATTCTCTTGCACACCAGTTTTTCCTTAGTCAAACCCCTTGCTTCTTTCTTCCCAGGTCATGCTACCAGCATTTGTTGGGTCTGCCTTTGACCTTTAATAAACTAATTTATATTCTCTAATATAATTTTTTCCTCTTCAGTCTTTTCAGCTCCTAGTTACCCCATCTCTACATAATGCATTTGTTTTTTCCTTTGTTTCTCCTTTTCTTTTGGTCTTATTTTTATCATATAAGGGATAATGGGAGCAAAAGAAATTGTGTGATACTGCTTCTACTGATTAAATTAGAACTAGAGTGTCTACTGCTTAGGGCAAGCTTTTACAGCTTGGTAATGTGATAAACTGGAAACAGACAGACCAGTAAAACTTCCTTCTTTGCCTAAATTCTGTTTGCTGTGTGCATTAACTACGTCATTACTATCCTCTGTGCTGGCAGCAATGCTTAGCATTAATCCAAATTAAAGAATTGATGCGACAAAGAAATAGTGACAAGCCTGGACTGGACTATGACCAACATCATATGGATTTTTAGGAGAAAGAAATGCAGCTACGAGTAAATAACCTTTCAGGAGTTAAATTCTGCCTTTACTACTTTGACTCTGGCCACTGCTGCCCAAACTTTACTGCTGCTCTTTGAGATCAACCTTTTGAATTTAACGTCTGTTCTTCAAATAACCAGTTTTCCAATTTTTGTATATGACTTTTATTAGTACTGTTGCTATTGATAACACAGCTCACAGAAGACTCATGGGTAAGAATGCAAAGGCACACAAACCACATTCTCTCTGAGTGGCTAAAGACCAGAGCCCTGGGACATTTAATGTCAGATGACAGGAAAAAAGTTATCAAGTGGGAATAGAGTAAATTATTCTCTAAGTATTGTATTAAACAATAACTGCAACATATGCTAGTTGTTTGCCACTTGTACTCTACTGGACTCGTATGTGGTAACCCAATGGCATTGCCAGAATTTACCCGAGTCTGCAGAAAATGGATGAAGCAGTTGCTAGATTAATGTGAGGCTGACTGACCTGCACCTGCATCTGGGGGCTAAAATATTGTTTGGAATTTCTGATTTAAGGAAGGGAAGTTCTGATTTTAGGTCAAGTCTTGGAGGACATCTCTCACCCTACACAGTTAATGACAGGGAAACCTTTGCCATTAAAATAGTTCTGCTGCTTTACAGAACTGGGATGTCACCCTACAAGCCTTTGTTCCTGGTCCTAAGGAATAATTAAGCAACTAAAATATACAATTGGCATGCTCAAAATTATAGGTGGAAAAAAATTTTGAGAACATTGGAATATGCAGTAGATGTTTGAAGTGCATCACCAGTGTCAATGAACACAAAAGCCCAGGAGGAAATTTGGCATTTTGTCAAATTCTAAGTTATTAAAATATCATTCTGATGCTGACCTTTTGATTTCTTCATTAGATGCATACAAAGTGAACAGCCAAATTTCAAAAACAGTATTTTGAAATTAAGAATGTCAGCAGCTTAAAATTAAGTGTTTTCACTAAAATTTGAGTAACTTGTTTTGGTGTTATTGACTGTTATTTTTTTAATCTTTCTTCATTGCTTATATTCACTCCATTTTGGACCCCCAAAAGTTCACATCCTGACATTCCTTGCGGACTAAAAATTTCATTGGCCAAAATCCTGCATACTGTATATTACATCTGGCACCTCCTGTAGTACGAAAACTTGTCTAAATATACAGAAAGATTATTTGTCTATAGTGTCACATAATAATACTCAGATTTCCTGAGCGACAGTTGATCAGTGTTTTCTGGACTTTTGGAGGCCCTTCTATATTAGAAGTAATTTTTTCTACCCAATCTCTACTGCTTGAAACTCCAGTGGAAAGTAACCATCAGCTACTGAACTGACACTTTGGGAAGCCAAGGTTCATCTGTGTATTTTTCTTCATTTTCCCTAAATCAGATTTTGGTGCTTTTAAGATTAAATACCTTTTTCATGGAGGAAACATAAAGAAGGAAGTAATTTCTGGAATTCTGGGTGGGATCTGAAGATGATGGGGTTCATAGGTTTCATGAGAATTTGAACAATGAAGGGTTGTTTTGACATCTGTGGGAGCATCTACAAGATTACAGTTTAAATTCTCACATTCAACCTTCCAATATAATTTCAAAATTACAATAATACAATCTTACTGCAAATAGGAACATTTGGTTCCTTAAATGAAAATGACTAGTAATTGCAATTTAATTTTTTATTAGAAAGATAATTAATTTTTTCCCAAGTAATTTGCAATAATGCCTGTGTGTTCAGGTGTTGCTACTGTCAGAGACCACAAAATATTTGAACACTTTTTCTTTGATGGGACAGCAACAGCTAAAACTCAAACTACAGATTTTTGTTAGGAGCATATGTGTTGGAGTTATTTTCTGGTACTTAGGGAAAAGTCAGGAGACAGAAGAGGTTTCTCATTCACTCCCAGCCACTTGCTGGCCCTGCAGTTGGTGATCTGGGCTATTCTCAGCAGTGCTGCTGCAGGAAAGCAGTGACCTCCTAAAGCATTGAGGCTTGGTTCTACCATCACATCCTCAGAAAAATAGATTTTGTGAAACTCGTGGATTATTCCTGTGAGTAGGAAAGACACTACATTTATGGGTAAAAAACATTGCTTAGGAAATATTACTGTTTGGTGTTGAATATTATGGTATGGTCAAAATCTCATCCTGACTCTGCTGAAGCTGTCGAAGGTCGTTAGTTGTGCTGAAGTCAGCAATCGGGGCTGTTCTTTACAGCCATTGAAATCTTCCCTGTATTTCAGTGACAAATATGTTATTATCATAGCACCATTCTATTCATTATCTGAATGGGCAGAGTGACAAATGTAGTGCCAACGGGGATATATATATACGGCTAAATTTACAGAATGTGTCTTGACCCACTTGGATTGTACAGGTCAGTTTGTTTGTTCCTCTCCTGGATTTCCCATAGTCTCATAGCAAAGTAAAACAAGCTCTGAATCTCAAACAGTCTTTGGATGGTTGGGTATACTCTACCCATGTTAAAAGACACTCAGTTAGGGATGATACAGACCCAAACTGTGCTTATAAGCAATAAAGAGAAAAACTTGACATCTGTAAATCTACTAAAACCACAGTAAGTTACACAGATGCAGAGATGTGTGCCAGTCAGAAGACAGTATTTTTGCAGGTAAAACACAATGCAGAAGGTCCAGCCTGGTGCTCTGTACCCGGTTGGAGCAGTGCTACAGTGCAATCCCAGATTGTTTCAGTGCTTGACAGTGCTTCAGTCACAGAGATACTGCTTTATAGTACATTTCCTAGTACATTTTCACTGTTATTCATCCTAAAATTTTAATAATAAAAGCATTCCATTCCAATACTTCCATTCCAGTTTCTCAAAATATTTGTGAAATGCTACAGGTAAGTACTAGGGGACTAATTTGCAGAGTTTTGCACATATACTCTATTACTCTTTATTTTATTTGTTCACCTTCCAACATCAATCTACAGCTTTATAGTAAGAGTGATAAAAATATGTTATGTATTTCATGTCATTATTTGTATGACTCAGTACCTGTAAATGCAACTGATATAAGTGAGGAATGAAATTGCACAGTTGCTCTGAAAACAAGGCTGCTTGTGTGACTAAATGGCAATTTGGTGATGTGACATCAGAGGACATTTCACATATTTTTTTTCAGCATGTCACATCAAGTCATTAGCAACAATTATGATTCCTTTTTAAATCAGTAAAGCTACAATATTTTCTAGCATATGTATCCTTGTTCCCCCACCCACCTCTATTTCTTTTTTCTCCCTATAATCTCAGCGCAAGTTTTCTGATTTTTCTTCTTATGTGCTCCCTACAGGAGCTGGGTAAGTTCAGAACCAAAGAGTTCTTGTTTAGCTCCTCTCTGGAGCCTGGACCAGATGGTACAAAAGAACACACATCCCCAAGGAGTTGCATAAAAAGTCTGTGGAGGCCTGGTACACAGTGGAGCTGTGCTGCCTAAAACATTTGCATAAATCTTCCTGCAGTTCCCTTAAACAATGTCTGTGGCTGGGATGAAAAAAAAGTTTTGGAATGCTTCTAGCTGGGGGTTTCTTTCATTCGATTTTTAGAATTTCTTTAGATACAAAACAAAGGTAAGGTTATGTGAGAATTCTGACTTTCTTTTGCAAACCACAAAGAATAAAAACTTTTTTTATGAAGTACTGGTATGACCAGAATTTCTGGGTCTGTTTTAATGACTTAATTTGTTTTGAGAAGGAGATAATCAGCCAATGAAAATGCATTCATCTGGTCTGCACCCTAATTCCAGCTCTCATTTGCTCCTACTAGATAGATCTGCCTGCCAAGCATTATTTTGGTGTTTTTGTGATGTGGGAACTCTCTGAAAAAGATTTCACTTTAGTTGCCACCCAAATTATTTCAATCCATGTATGCACATGAAAGAATACTGTGAATCACTTGCCTATTCAGCTTTTCTGCAGTTCTCATTCCCAGCAGTGCTGACGATGAAAACACAACAGTACTTTTGGTCCCAAATTCAGGTTTATCTACCAGGAATTACTACTGCTGTGTCTGTTAAAGCTTTCTCAGTTGTAAAAAGAAAATCAATATTCGTTTGATGTTTGCAGCTTGAACCTACGCTAGGTAGAAATGTAATAATATTGCTGTTGTCAGCATAAGTCCAGAACTGAGCTGACAAACAGAAATTCAGAGGAATGAGTGAAAGAGCTTGTTAGTATGCCTGCTGTTACCCAAGGAAGAAGTGAGCATTTGAACATTACCAAAAATGCTTTTTGAGTAGAAGATTTGGTTACACAGCTCTTGTTTCAAGGGGATTTTCTTTTTTTATAAAAGATCTATTTGTTAAAGAATTTATTAAATGTAATAGTTGGAAGGGAAGGGGGCCTTAAAAATGCAGAATAATGCTTTTTAAACACTTTTCCCCCATTTGCTTCATTTAAGTATTCCATTTGACTGAGAGTGTGTGCTTCTCTGCTGTTTTTACTTTTCTTTTCTTGCTTGTCTTCCTAAAGACAGCGAACCAGGGACTCCTTCAATTCATGCCTTTGATCAAGCCTTGCTCTTTTTCTGAGAATATCAGAATTCTGGGCCCTCAAGTTAAATTTTTTCAGGCTTTGTTTTCTTTTAAATACAAATATATTTCTAACTGAAGAGGCCTGTTTTCAAAAGTGGATAACACCCTTTGAAAGAAGATTTTAGCACATTTGTAAACATGGTTTGGCCTCTTTTCAGGTTGAAAAATTCAACTTCCCTAAATATAAATACAGTATTTCTGTGTCTAATGTAAGCACAAAGTCATGGGAAATGAATTCCTTGAGAATAAATAAATACCTAAAAATCATTGGGCAGAATCTGTCACAAGCTGTGTCAGAGAGATTGGCATGGGAGGGATATTCCATTCTCAGCCTCCAGAGCCAATCTGCAGGTTCGTTTTGCTATAAAAACCAGATTGCTTGTGCAGGTATTCCTTCAGTAACATTTGTCTGTCCTTGTATCAAAGACTGCATGAAACTGTGATGGAAAAAATGAAAATGTATTTAAAATAGATATGCACTGTAGACAACAATAGTAATTTGCAAGAATGGAAATCCTTCCTAGTGAAGCCATGCCCTTGACCCTGGAAGGGATCCTGCCTGAGCTACCATAACTCTTGGCTGTGTACAAAACGAGAAGCAGAGGCACAGTCCTTAGAGACAGACCTGGGGGAGCTCAAAGCTCCAGGGGAGCAGCATTTTCCTACTTCTCAGTGGTCATGTGAGCCTTGGAAAGCTGCTCCTGACAGCAAAGGCAGCAGCTCGTGGGGGGAGATAAAGGACAGGTGTGAGAGTCAAAGCAAAGCTTCTGCCAAAATATCTGGTATGTTTCCCTGATCCTTTGAAAGGAAGTGAAGGTGTGAAGAGCTGCTCATTCAGTGGGTACCACCCAAAGAGTATGGGAAGTTTTCAGTTAGGGACTTCTTAAAATCAAAGCCATGTGAATTTAAAAGCAGGAAGGTAAGGTAAGGGATGGTGTGTGTGAAATCATTAGTGCTGATTTTAGAAACAGTGACCAAATTAATCAGACCCAGATAGCAACACTACTGAAGTTCTGTTTCAGAGTACAGCTCTGATTTGCAAGCTAATGCTTTCATTGCAAAGATATGCTTTTGGGTCATTTTTTTAATTCTCCAGTTTTAATTTTGTTCAGATCAAGTGCTTTGGATATATTCAGCAAAAATGTTCTTACAGATATTTAAAAATATGAGGGTTCTTCAAACAAACTTTATGCAAAGCTGTCAGAAACCCACTCTGCTGGCTAAATTGTCAGGTAACTTTATTTCCTGTGAGGAGGAAGTTGGATGTAGATTGTAGTCGTAAGATGATTCATATGTTTCTTGCTCATCTCCCAACTGCTTCCCTCCTACATAAAATACAAGATGCAGTTTCTCCTACAGATATCTGTGCAAGTCAGTCTCACACACTTTTTATTTCTGTACACAGATAGGTGAACAATCCAGATATAAACAGATTAAAATAGTTGACAATGAATACAGTTCTTAGAATTTTAATTGATCCAGTAAATCTTCTGCATATCTGCCCACTTAAACCAAAAAACTCAAACAAGATCCTTGAGATTATTTTATTCTAGAGTTTAAAAATGTATGGGTTTGTGCCACATTTTGAGGATTAATATATGCCAGTCTGTTAAGCATAAGCAGAATTTCTTTCTCTTTCGAAGGAGCATAAACATTTTAAAAACACAAAATAGCCCTGAATTGATTTACAATGATTAGAAATGCTGTTCATATAGCCTGCTTTTTGGCAATGTGCAAGTGTGGTATCTGATGGGTAAATGCTGTCTTCTGAGCACAAAGGGTCCAGTTCTACCAGCTCTGCCATTCAGACAGTTCCATTAAGATACATAAAAATTCTCAGGTGGGATTAAACTTCGCTACACTATACATAAATATTTTCTCATACTAAGAAGATAATGAGCAGACTTTTTTTTTTCAAATAAAATTTTTAAAAAATATTTTTCAAATATTAAAAAAGAAAGATCTTTGGGTTTTTTTCTATAAAAACACAGGTTTGCAATGCATATTACTACCTACTATCACTTAGTAACATGCTTGTAAAGTTAGGAAGGATAACAATTTTGTAAAAACAACCCCCCAAATAATATTTTAGTATTCAAGAATGGAATGCATGACACTGAGGTACATTTATCCTATAAATTGGCTTGCACTGAAACTGGGAATCATCTAATATAATGACAAAAAGTTCCTCCAAAGGATAAAGTGATTCAGCTGACAAACTGGCAATTACTCACGCAGACTTTTCAAGTCTGTCTTTAAATAAAACATTAGTTAAAATATTACAGTATATGCCTTGTGTCATCCAAAGCAAGATGAATGCTGCATTACCTTCTATGAGATACTTTCAATTAAAAATATTTAAAAGCATGTTGATGTAGCTGAAAATGCACAGGCTTTAGATTTTTGGAACAGTGAGATTTACTTCTTGGTGATGACTAGCGAAGATTAATGAAATGGGTATATTAGTTAATTTGAAGGCTACAGAGTTTTATTCATTCATAGGAAATCTACATCCAATATATACTTCATAACCACCATTGATCATAACTACTGTAATTGCAGACCCAAATAAAGCCAGATTGGATTGCCTTTACTTGCCCTGTTGTTTTCTGCCCCATGCACTGGTTAGATGTTTACAGCAGTTGTTGTGATTCTTTGGTTGCTTTTTCAGCACACAGGCTCTAGGATAACAAGGCACTATGGCCAATGAATATTACTAGAAGGCATTAATCCACTCAGTTTAGCATAATTTATTAGGCAACACACAAACTAATAATCTGTTCCTGTGTTAAATATTACGACAGTGAAGAAGAGAAAGATCCCATTTTTTAAGCTGAAAGAACGTTCAAGGCAAGGTTTGTTGAAAGAGGCCATATATTTAACTTTGTTAATTGTCATGGTTAGAAATAAGGTTTGCACACAGCTTCTTGTACTTGCAACCCATGTCCTTGAAAAAGAGAGCTAAAGAATACCATATGTACCTGAAAACTTTTTTCTCCTTTCAGGAGTACCACCCGGGGTAATAAGAGTCCTACATCTGCCTTTAGAGTTCAAGTCCAGGTTGGACAGGGCTTGTGGAAGGTGTCCCTGCCCTTAGCAGGGGATTGGAACTGGTCCCTACCAACCCAAACCATCCTGTGATTCTATGATTAGTGAGACAAAGTTACAGCTACAGAAAAGTAATTCTCTCTGGACTCTCCTGGATATATTTTTGGGCATAAAACCATGTACTAGTACTCAGCAAAGATGAGATAAAACTGTGACATTAGAAACTTTGTGTGTTCTCCCAGTGTTTTATAGAAGTTTTCAAACATTTAAATTACCTGTTCAGAACTTCAGAATTTCAACTTCCTTCATGGTTATTAATTTATACTTGCTTTAGTTCACCTACACGGGGTAATTTAGTATTCTTTGAATTTTTAATACCTTTTCAAGATTGATATTTATTATGTGTTTATAGCATTCTGTTTAAATGCTATTAAGCAGCATGGTAACAAAATAATGTAGTATATCAGCTACAGCATGTTCAATAATGTGTATGATTGTTTCTCTGAGAAGGAAAGAAGCCTTGGCTGATAAGAGGCTCTAAGCAGGAGGCCATGCTGACAGAAGGGAATTTGGGATAGCAAATTCCTTGCAGGTCCTCAAGAACAAGATCAGAATTTATTTGTAACGCATTTACTATAATTGAAGTTAGTAGCTGCCTCGAGATAGCATTACTCCCATTAAAAAAAATCTCAAGAATAGTTCATAGAAACTCATGAGCAAAATTAAATTGTGAGCTGAGATGGTGAAGTAAACCATCAAAGGTGATATGTATCCAGATTAGCTCTTAGATCGGCTCTCCCTCTCCTCCTATTTCCCTTTCTGCCTCTTTTTGGCTGCTGACTGTAATGTCTGCACATACATCCTAATGTCTATGGGGCTCTGTATGGGTAGTAATAAATAATTGTATCTCCAACTGATGTTCCTAGAAATGACAGCTTCTGAAATATAGCCAGTAATCTGACATATAAATCTTCCTTTGGAATCTCAGCAAATTCTACTTCTCTTCTAGATTTGTCAGCTGCCTTTCAGATTCATGGTCTCTGTGGTTTGGTTGATGTACCTTTCAAACTACATGGGATAATCAAAGTTGCCCTTGTTGGATCCCATTAGACTCTTTTTAAGAAACCCCAGGGGTCTCCATGAGGCAATAGACCCCCATAGCCTGGTGCTCTTGAGTTGCTCATTATTCCTGCATGGGTTTAAGGAAAGTGACTATGCAGCTCTCTCATCTGAGAACCAGTGCTAATCCAGATGAAAATTAGAGGATTCTTGCTTACAAGGTGGCCAAAGCTTAAAAAAATGACTCTAACAATATTGAATCTTCCAACAATTTTTTATTCTTCTTTTTTTTTGGAGGGGAGTAGTGGTGGGTGTTTGGGGGGTGTTTCATTTTATTAAGCCATTGTGGCAGATCTGAGTGGTTGTTCATTTTATACTTCTAGTTCTTAACTAAGCACATTGTTCTAATAGCCCACCTAGCACACTGTCTTTTCTAAAATGCTAAGGAGACTGCTACAGCATATAAAAACAAAGTTGAAGCAGGTAAATCCAACATGTTAATGTTTTGTCCATTTTTCCTTGTACAGGAATTCAAAATTGTGCTGATGTGGATTCCTGAGGCTCTGGAACAGGACAACCAATCACACAGGAGTCTGACATTCATGTGAGTCTGCTGTTCTCTTGATGCCAAACAAAATATCCTCCAGGGTTTCCAGACAATTTTTAAGATTAAATAGAACAATCAAACTTAATTAGCATATTTTATCAGTCAGATGACTCCAAATGTTTTTATGAGAGTTGGAAAGTACATTTGAATGATTTAGATGGTTTTCATTTCTTAGCAGGAGCTAGACTTTTGTTTATGGTAAGTCAACATACCTGCACCTACTGAGACTCTTGTTCTACATCTCAGATGAATTCAGCACTTTGTAATTTTCTGGATAGAGAGAGGTGCACAAAAAAATGGCTGGGGTTCTGTGTTCATTTGCAACAGGGCAGATGTGCTCCAATGCAAAGCAACAACTGGAAATGCTTCCCTTTGATATTATTGTTTCATTGAGGGTAGAGATTTGGAAAAATGGGCTCCTTTGGTACTGTAACAAATGGTTTATCAGATCATGCTGGAAGTTTAAGTGTAGGTAACATAAAGATCTTTTTGCCTTATTGATTTTAATCAGACACCCTCTGCAATTTTATCAAATATGTCTATGCCAGAGTGATACAAAGAGTGTCATTCTCCTGTGGTTCCTTATCTTTTGTTCATTATCTTCAGTCTCTTATCTGAACATACATTTGATTTTTCCCCTCTGAAATGCCCAATAATTTTAGAGCTGAAAGCAAATCCTTCCAAACAAAAGGTTTTGACTCCAGTAAATCCAGAACCGAATAGTAAAATACTAAGGAATGACAGCAAATAATACATGAAGCTTTGGAATATTGGGCCTAGAACCAAAATATATGAGAGTGTCAAAGACACAAGGTGGAAGAACAGGAAAGCCTTTGTCATTTGCTGTGGCACTTGGGGAAATTTGGAATAATTTTGTGTACTTTTATGGGCAAAGAGGCAAAGGGTCCATGTCTTCTTGAAGTTTCCTGCATGTACTGTTTCAATTCAGAGTTTTACTAATGTGATCTTGAATAATCTGGAAGGAAGAAAAGGGCAGCCAGTTTACAGGGAAATGGCTTGTGTGCTGATGCTCATAAGGTGGCACCAGCACCATAGGGTGGACAGTGTGGGGACATGTATAACCTCTGAATGTTTTAAGGAAAATATCAGGCCACAAAGAATAAAATTTGAAGGAAAAAAGAACTCCAAGCCTGCAAATAACATACTCAAACAATATGGAAGATAGATTATTAAGTCTTTTCTAGGAAAATCTGCTTCTGATAGAATGGAACAAGGGAAGAAAATGCAGGATTAAGGCTCCTGAGAGTGAACTATAAATGTGCTGTTAAAAATGGGATAGCTGTATGTGATTCTTTACTGTTCTTACTGGGCTGAACATGCATTAAATTAAGAATTCTGTGGGTTTGAAACACATCAAGCTGAAAGTTTATTCCTGTATACTGCAATAACCAGGTAAGAATGCAGTTACACATAAAAAAACATGCTAATTGCTATCAGCAGTCGTGTTTTGAAGATCATGCATTTTTTATGCATAGCAAGCTGCTAAAATATCCTTACTAGTTTTTTCTGCATCATAGCAGCCCTATTGGAAAAGCACTATCAAAAAGGTATTCCATTTTAGGATTTCCACCAAGACTTTGCAAGCTCCTGGTGAAGGTGCAAGAGGGATGTGACAGACATTGCATTAACATAAAGCTCAGAATACTTACTGCCTTCTGCTTCCCAGGGAAGCAGTCACTCAGGTTCCTGTAAAGGCAAAAAGCATAAGGAGGCTGGGGTCTGTTATCAGCCCTCTTGGGCAGAGCTGAGATACAGAGTGCTCTTCTTAATATTTCTTATTACTAATTTTGTGTGTGATAACTGAAGCATGAACAATATCCAAGCAGGAAGCAAACTAGATCTATAGCTGCACAGTCAAGCCTATCAAAATATATTGCTGGGCTCCTACAGCCAAACAGTTCTGCAGAATATCAATTGAAACAGGATGTTCCAGCTCACTGGGCCTCCACTCCCCGCATGCTTGTGCAGCCTTACCTGTAATAGCAAATAGCTGCGCTCAAGGGCAGGATGAATTAAAAATTAGGAAGGGATGTTGGAGTGAGCCTGCATGATATCAAAAACTGATGGGCTTTTTTCCTTGCTATGTCCCACTGAGCTGGGAGGCGATGATGATGAAGTCACGGAGTCTTGCTGAAATCACTCACATGAGTGAGGAGTGTATATTACTCTTAGAAATCTGTATTTGCAAAGCCCTGCTGTGGAGATTACCCTGGAGAAAATCCACTCTTGCCTGTGTCTTCATTCTATGAGAGAAGTAAGAGAGAAAATGATAGTGTTGCTCTGTGGCTTGTCTGTTAAAACCAGAAATGTTCCCCCTTCTAAGCTTATCCTGTACAGGAGGAATCATCTGTGTGTTTTGACCCGTGTACAGGCAAAGATTTTCTCTGAGAACATGGGATACAGGGTGGGATTTCCTGATAGTCCCTGCACCCTTCATGCACCTGTGTTGGTTGTGGGTTACAAATCTTACAGTGGTGAAGAGCATGAAAATGCTGTCTGGTCTTAAAGCAGATCCTAAGGATCATTGTGATCTTTTTCTCTTTCTAGTGTGAGAAAACACTATGCAAAATGCCAAAAGGAAAATAGTAACATCTTGGTTTATAATAATGTGTCCAATGCATGATTTTTTTACATGGTCACATGTAACTACAAACTATTTTTCTGGGAATTATTGCAGAAATGCTACAATTCAACTATTGTGATGAAACACATGCAGTTTATATTTTCCTGTTCTTTTAGTAGCAAAAAGTCTATGACTACTCCTAGAGGAAGTAATTGAAAAATTGAGCTAGATGGAGTGTCTATTAATGTAACATTTTTCCTATATAAAATACTAAGAAATACTCAAAATTTTCAAGGCTTGAGCACTGAGGTACAAACAGGCCCAGCAGCACCTAACAGTCTTGAAATTTCAAGTTAGTTTTTTTTCTTAGGAGGAGGAGGATATTTAGGCATAATTCCAACAAAAAAGCTTATAAGCAAAGAGATATCACTGTGGGTTTACCTCACTTCCCTTTTTATTTGATTTTTATCAAGTCAATTTTATCTGAGTGGATGGTCCCAGCACCCCCTGAAAACCTCAATGGGTAACCAGTGCTGCTTCCAGTGAGGTTGGAACTGAGCTACCACTGAAGTGTTAAAAATTGAGAGAATAAAATCACAAGGCAAAGGGAACAGGGATGTTGTCTCCCTTTGGTGTGTGCCCCAGTCAGTGCACTGTAACACCCTTATGTCTTGCTGGGAGTTAAATACCCTTTTGCCACTGGCAGACAATCTCCACAAACATTCTTCCCTGTCAGTCAGTGGCTGGGGAATCCAGCTGGGGAATCCAGTCAGGATTGTCATGAGCTCCCTGTGAGATCTATTCAGTAAATGGGGTTCTATACCCAGTGCTGATCTGGTTAAATAAGATCTCAGGCTCTACAGGTGTAGTGTTAGTCAGCACATTTTCCCAAAAAAATGTTTTTATCTTTTTATTCTGAAAATCAGTGTTTTTATGATTAATCTTGATGGCAATGACATTTTTTTCCTCTTTAAATGTGCCCTTCTTGTAATACTGAGGGAAATAACAAGCTGGTGCCAAGTGGAAGTCAAATAAATGGGCAATTGCTAAGGAAAAATACTAGCAACTGCTATAAAATAATATGCCATTAACAGCATTTTATTTTGACCATAAATGGCAATAATTATTCTTTTATTAATATTTCAGAAGACCGGGAGAGGTTATTGGGACAGGATGAGATAGGAAATTGTTCCATTTAACTGTACTTCCTTCACATTAGAAACTCTGGCAACGCTATTTTCCTTTTTAAAGCACAATTTGTCATTTCTGTCCAAATAATTAGTTTGAGCAGTATGTAAATGCTCTTGTGATACCAGTTGCAACTTCATCATTCTAATAAGTGTATGTAAAAACCAGCACACATGCATGGAAATAAACTTATGGAATAACTGGTAGTGCAAAACAGCATCCAAAGTAAGTTTCTAACAGAGATCTGTAGGCCATGGCATGAATTTCATGCTTGGTGAAAATTCTGTGTTGCTCAAACCATCTTGATAACTAGAATAAAATGATGAATTTTTTCACATTAATTAAGCATATTAACTAAATATTGTGTTGGATTATGAATACTCTTATATCTTTGCTGTTTTTCATTTCTGTGTTATGAAAAGGCTTACAGAGCAAGAGATGTGTTTTGAAGGGGAAAGAATTAGAAAATACTTTGAAAATTTGAAAGAAAACACTTTGTATAGTTCCTTTTTCTTAAGACCAAAATTACAATGCACTTAAGAGAAAGAGAAATGTCAGTCAAAATAACAAAAACAATTTTAATAATGACCCCTAAAGATTTGCAAGCAGGCAGGTTAATCTTTTTCTTTTTTATACACCTATATGAACACCAGCACAAAGTAATTAATTACAGGTTCTGGTACAGAAATGCCTCACATATCATCTTTGGATGTCTGCCTTTTCATAACATTCTAATTAGTCCTTTTTTAATCTGTGACTTTGTTAAAACGTGGGGGGTGGTAGAACAATGTTGACATTTCAAAGGGCTGGACTTACATTCCCTGATAATCCACTGAAGTCACACAAACTGCTTTTCTTAATTACCAGACAAAAGCAACCTGTTTTCCAAGCTGCCTTCCTCTATAGCTGCATTAATAAGCCTTAGCTTATTTAACTGGTGAGGTTTTCATCTCTGAGTAGTTTGGGGATGGTTATTTACTGAGAAAAGCTATAACATCCTGCTGCTGCTGAGAGGCTGTGCCTATTAGAGAGGGACTGCACAAGTCTTCCCTGACTTCAGCCTTCCTTCTGATCTCCAGCTGCTCTCCTAGGCTGGATAACTGAGCTTCTGTCCAGATCCTCTAGGATCTGAATCCTCTAGAATTAACAGATTTTGGAGACTTGGCCAGCTCATTCCCTTACCTTCTCTGACTCCACCTGTGCATGTGAAGTTTTTCACTGACATTTTCAGTGGCAAACAAAAAAGAAAAAAAAAAGATCAATTTAACATTTGAAGTAGAGAAGTTTCTATAAAAAGAGAGGAAAGAGAATGTGTCATATCCAACTTTTGAGAACATCCACTCCTTAATGCTGACAAATGTATGTTAACTGTGGAAACCTGAGCTGAGATCACCTCAGTGTATTTTCCTGTAGTTTCTACATGTGGGGGGTTTGTTTTTCACACTATTTCCTGAAGGTGCTAAGATTTGTGTTCCATAAGTTCAATGACTTCCTCTCTACCCACAGTAAAGGGTGTTTTCTAGAAAGGGTGGGACTTTGATGAGAGCCTGGTTGATTACATTTTATTCATCCAAGCTGCAAAAAATAAACCATGTTAGATCTGGTGGTGCAGCTAGGGCTACATTCATTAGGCAAACACAAGACAAAGATAAGCATGTTATCACTTCCAAAATAAAAAAAGCTCAAAGAGCAATCCATAAATTATATGAAATCTATGAAGTCATTATGTGTATATAAAATACTAGATTTTTTTGTTGAAGCATAAATGTTACTTTAATTTTCTAAATTTCTTTACTTTTAATTTATCTGTTAGATATTTAGATAACATTGAAATATCCCTTATAAAAATGGGTTTTGTTATGGCCTGAAGATGCAGCTTATCACAGGTAAGGAGAATATTGCATTCATCTCTGCTGTAGATAAGGAGACTGCCAGGGAGCAGCTGCCTTGCCACATAAAAAAACCCTGAGCACAATTCAAACATATTGGGGAGCTTCACATTTGTTTTGAACTGAACTGTAATAAAAAGGGCAAACCCTGTGTTAGCAGGTACATGGGCAAGAGGAGTCTGCTGGGGAACAGGAGAGAGTTGGGAAATAGTGCTCAGGGTCTGCATGGACCCCATGATCAGGTTTTGAGTGAGGAGGGGAGGCACCTGCTGCACTGACCCCCTCCTAAAGGCATGGACCTCATGGGCCTCTCACTCCTCAGTGCATGCCAGGGGGCAGCTTTGTCTGCTTCTGCCCCCCATCCTGCTGTGGAGCTGGTGCAGTGAGTGGGACGCTGTGCACAGCACCCTTGGGAGCCCAGCCTCCAACCAGGGAGGGTGAGCCTGGTGCTCCTGGCAAAGGATGCTCCTTGCTAAGAATGTTATTTAGAGATCATCAAGGGACTGAGCAAACACACTTGTCTTACTGTGTTCGATGAAGAGCTATTACCAAAAATGAAGTATGTTGGCACATTGTGAAATGGTAGCACTTAAAAGATGAGCAGGATTTGTGTTCCAGAGAGTCAACAACAGGTACAAGTGCATGCATATGGTGTGCCCAAGTGGCTGCTTAGTCATTCAGGAGGAAAGTAGAGGAGATCAAGTTACCCATAGCAAAGGAAGGCTTTGCCCAGCCCTTCTCCTTGTTGGGAGAGGCTGCAGTTCCTGGACAGCCCCTGATTCTGCCTGGCAGGATGTTTTAGTATTGCATATCCCCAGCACTGCTGGTGCTGTATGCAATTGGGAATAAAATGTGGTGGTCACACTCACCTTTTCCCCAGGAGCAGACACTGCTGGGGCAGACAGTGAGCACTACTAGAAATGAGTTGGGCATTCTATGAGTACTTTTGTGTTTGATCACTGCAGTCCATATAATATAATGTAATGTAATATACTATTATATAAATACCCCAAATAAATGCTTCTTGCTTCTTCCTCCTCTGTTTATTTTTCTTCTCAGTAAGCTCTTCCTCCCCTGGCATTATGCTCCACACAATTAAGGTGTAAGGCTTACCCTGGGCATGCTTCTTGGCTGGCTGCATGGTACACTTTCAGCAATCTTTTCTTTAAAATATATTAGTACAAATAGACAAATTATAAGATCTTGGTCTACAGCAAAATGTAACATTTTTCCTTTAAAACTTCCAACTCCTCCACGTTCCCCACCCTGCTGTTGTTGGTACGTTCATCACCCACTGAGTGTGAGCCAAAATACAGAGACTATTATGCAAATAGTTAATGTTAAAGTGAATTGGATGGCTTGTTGTGCTTATTTATATAACCTCTAAATGCCATCTATGCACTGTAAGCTGCAGGGTGAACAGCCAGGCTCCACTCCCATGGTGTCTGAGGAGTTCATGTTTGCAATAGCAATGTATCCCAAATTACAGGTGTACTCTGCACCCAGGCTGTGCTGTAACAAAGGAACCAGGGATACTGCCTCTGGTAAGGAAACAATGGCTGTGTACTAAAGAGTGTACTAAAAAAAAAGCTTTGGTTCAATAAATCCCTGTGGTTTTTTGCTGGGAATCTGGAGATGTTGGGCAAGAGAGAATTTTAGTCTGACCAAACATGGCCAGTTTTGAATGATAGTACAACCTTAGGAATATACAGTTCTACATTACAGATTTGTGCTTTGAAATTAAAACAAGATGTGTGGAAATACACATTGTCAACATGTCAGCCTAGCCAACACCTTACAGCTGGCAATGAATACTGATTACCTTCTCCAGAGCAGACAATTCTTCTATCTAATATAATTTCATTAAAACCAAGCGAAAATGAAATTCTGTTTGGTTCTAATTTTAAAGGAATTTCTTGTATAATTAGACCAGAAACACATGCTTTCCTTAAAAGAAAAGAAAAATCATAGAAGAAAATATCTCATTTGAACACCAATGTTTTTCACAAACTAAAGCAAGTCTTGGCAAGGAATTATTTCCTGGCTGCTGATAGAACAGTAATGCCAGCTTTTGGGGGGACCAGTCAACACCCATCCATTGTTACCTCTCCTATATGGATTTTACATTTATGCTGTGTTGCTCTAAATGTGGTGTATATGATGCCACAGGTGTAATTACTAGTAATAAAGATTTTGTGATAATTTAAATGTTAGAGACCTGAGTTACACCAGCAGGCTTCAAGCAGATCTATTCAAGTGAGAATTTCCATTTCACTGGAAGGTTGAACACATTGAAATGTTTAAATTGAAAACATAACAGTTATCCTATTCATAATTGAAGCAGGGTACATAGTAGCCCTGACCCTGAGGGGCCTCCCTACCTTGTCCCCTGGGCCTCCCTGGAGAACCCTGTGATCCTCATTGTGCCCACCCAAGGCCATGGCAGCTGGAGGCCATCAACTGTAAGATGTTCTTCAGGTGTTGTGTCCATGGGCTGTCCCCAGCAGCAGCCTGAGAAGGTCAGTTTTACCAAAAGACAACAAGTGAGCTGCCAGGACATCTGTGAGTTTCTCATGGAAACTCCCAGGACTTTGGCAGAAGTTTGCTAAATCTGAATTATTTCTATAAATCATCTGTTCTCATTGAACTTAAGAAAATTTTTTCTTGTCTCCCTGAAATTTTCTGCACTGTCTTTCTGAAGTTCTGTATGTTTCTGTACACAAGGAAGTCTGATGTTTGTGATATGTGTCTTTAAACACTTACTTTAAACTTACACCTCATGAATTAAGGCATTTAAAACCATGTTTCATCTTTGGAGAGGGGAGTCTTTCACCACTGTGTGAAACACACACTTTAAATTGTCCTTATCTCTGGTAACTTTGTCTAAATCAAGAGTCAGAGTTTGAGACTTTGGTCCTTAATCTGACTCAATGAAACCCAGCCATTGTTTATTGGCTTCATTTGTCCGAGAGGTGATGGAAGTGGCATGTCCCAGATTGCTCTCTCTAATCTGACGCCTCATACGTTGTCCATTTTCAGAACAAAATGGGAAAGAAATCCTTTACAGATACCTCTTTGAGAGCTTCAGAAATAAGATTTCAACAGTGCTGAGATTTTTATGACAACATAATTAGAGCTTCCACCAGATTGTAAAAACTCAATTTGTTGAAAATTGTGTAAGCTGATTTAGGGTCAAATCCCACACTTCTTATTCAGGCTTTTCTCTGAATTTCCATTGATCTCAATGGCATAAATCAAGTTCTCTATTTCCAGAAAGTATCTCCGTGCTTCTTTCCTTGCTGTTCCAATGAGCAATCTTCCTTCTTGCAAAGTGTATTTCAGAGACATATATTGAAAAGATGTTATTGATGCAGTTAACAGAGCAAATAGGATCTACTGTGCTTGTGATGATGACTTTGACATTCACTTGATGCTACAAAGATTTGAAGGTTAGCTCCCACTTCGATAATCTCTTGTAATGTAGCCTTGTGTCAACAAAGCCACAGGTGTGGACACAGAGATAAGATGATAATTTTGAGTCTATTTTGTGTTCTCTCTTATTTTTCTCACAGTTATGTTTAAAAGTTCAAACCTCTAGTAAATAGGATAGTGAATCTGTGTTTTCTATCTCTTTTCCTTTCTAAAATGGTGTCATGGGGTTGTTTCTCAGCAAGTCCTGATCAAATTGGCTGAATTTACGAATACAAAGATGTGTTTTTCTACCTGCCAGCTTCATCTAACCTCACACTTGCATCTGAAAGCCAGGATGTATTTGATGTGATCTAGAGGACCACCTATAGAGGCCCACCATGACAATAATGTTATGGATTCAGTTCAGTTAACTAAATTGCTCTTGTGGGGAGGATTATTAGTGTGTATAGCAGATGGAGGAGCAGGTTCTTACTCTGCAATCTTGTTTCTAGGTCAAAAACCATGGGTAGGCCCCAGCAATGAATCCTGAATTATATTCCCTCTCAAATCCTCTAAAGAGGAAGTAGCATGACAACTTGCTTTTCAAACATCAGATATTGAACTCCAAACTCATGCTAGTAATGTATCACTGATTAAGAATTTTCTGGGACTTCTTAGAATCATGTTTTTAGTCTCAGTAATGTGTGGGGAGACACACTTCACATGGATTATTACTATATTATAGTAGTCCTATACAGACTCCACCTGCCCCTGAGTCCCTGTGGGCTGCTGCAAACTCACATAGTGGAGTTTATAACCATCATAGCATAAGATAATCAATAGGTGGAAGAAAGTGAATACGTCCCTTTTTACTCAGGAAGAGAATTGGAGGACAAAATCAAAACTGGGTTGAGGTCATATTGGTGGACAGAAGTAGATTAAGAAATGTCCTGTGATTTTCTTAGCTGTTGTACAGAGTCATGCTGCCCAGCAGCCTTCCTGCTAAAAACTACTAGAGAAGTCTTAGCAGTGCCAGAGCTAATGCTCTGGTGTTATTCCAGATCTTTGGTGAGGGGATCACCTAGGAAGGTTTCCAGACTGAGAGGCCTAGAATCAGCCACATCTGACATACAGGCAGCTTTGATGCAAATTCCCTTTGGTGAACATCTAGGGAGCTTTTCCAAGCTCAGTTCAGGGTGGGCAGCAATCCCAATGTCCTTCACTGGCAGCTCTCTTCACTGAAAAGGGAAAGGTGAGTCACAGAAGTCTCAATATTCCATTTTATTCATATCCCACATAACGGAGAACTCACAGACATATTTTTGAAAGAGACAGGGACACCATAATTACCACCTTCTAGAATCAGATGCAAAGCCATAATTCTCCCTACAAGACACTTTTCTTAGCACACACTGAGTTGTTTCATTACTTGGGAGTTCACAGCTTTCCAGAACCTGACATTGTAGGGAACAGAGCATTGAGATGACAAATAGCTTGTAAGCTTTTAACAAGACAAGTAATCTTTTATACCAGAATTGCTGTGGTATCTTCTTAGAATGGACTTTTCCAGTAAATCACTCTTACCACACATTTTTAACAGGCTGAATTCAGCCCTCCTTCTCTAGGAGACTTCAGATCTAAATTCTGCAGCTTGTTTAAAGCATTGAGACTTGGCCCTGTAAGATTCTGGACCCTGTCAATCTGTGTAAAGACATTGCCTACAGGCAGTGCTGAGTGTATTCCATCCCTTGGCTCTTGTCACACTGCAGGAGAGTCAAACTCTCCCTGCTCCTACATGTTTTCTTTCAACAAATCCCACTGGAAAGGGTGTAACACTGTAAGACTAGCACAACATCTGCAGGCCAAAACCTGCTTTATTCTCGTTGTACTCTCCAGGGGACAGATGGCATCTCCTCATCCATACTCTGATGCTTCCCACTCTTCTGGGACCCTCTGATTCCCAGAAACTACCATAAATCACTGTAATACCAAATGCCAGGGCATGTACTTCTAGAGGTCAGCTCTAGGTAAGATGAACTTTTGGCTGCCAAGACCTCTGTTTGCAGCAGCAGGAGGCAGGCTAGGGGCATATTTCTCTATTCTTGAAGAACTATCCTGTTTGAGTGCTGTCAAGAAAAATGTCAAATCCAAGTTTTCTAATTCATTAGTTATTAATATTTTCATTCTTTTTTTTTGCCTTTTTTTTTTTCAGCAGACTGCACTGAAAAGGAGGAAAGAAAGCTAGTTTGGGACATTTGCTAAGATTTTTGTTGGGGTTTTTTGGAGGTGAAGGGTGCAGGGAGAAATTCTCCAGCTCCCTCTAAGTGATACAAGGTCATTTAGATTGGCATAAATATCCATTCTCTTTTGCTGCTGTGGGAGATGTAATCTATTCATTTTACTGGCCAGTGAGCAAGGGCCGCCAGCGCCGCCTCGGTGTTTCCGTGCTGCTGCTCTGTTCCGGCGTCTGCCCTGGGGCACACATGAGTCACACTCCCAAGCAATGACAAAAATTTTAGCATTTTAAGTGATGAAAGCTTTAATAACTGTAAACCTCAGTAAGTGTTTGAAGGAAAATAGTCACCAATTTCTCTCTGTGTGTGAACAGATGAGAATGACGTTGTAAACTGCATAGCCAGGCTGCAGCAATCTTCATGTAATTCCCAACACGGTTGGAAGCTTTTCATCTGATTTTTGGGCCTCTGGCTTCACATGCCCCGTGCCTCTGCTCCTGCTTTGAAATGGGATAATGATATTCCCCTTTTCTACCTTTTGACCACTGCAATTACTGGGTTGGAGGCCAGTGGCACATTAAGCATTTCTACAGCACTTAGTAGATCTTTGTTGTTGCATAAAAAATCAAGCTGCTTTAAATCAGCAGCTTGCATAGAAATTGAGTAAACCATCATATGTTTTCTGAATAGCTGGTAGAAAATACATTAAATTCTTTTAAATATTTTTTAAAGTCTAGTTTGTAAACTTAATTTGTAATAATAAATGGGGTTTTTATACAACACCATTTCTGTGAAGTGAGCATTTGTTCTGCAAGGGATTTTTTTAAAAAAATCTCTTCACAATAATAGATGATGTGTTGTAATCCATGTCACAATCTCATAAAAACATCATCTGAATTCGCTCAATAAACTGAGTTTTTCTTTTTCATTTACATTGCAATCTTTCTCTTTAAGAAAACACTTTACATCATGTTGTCATGACAACAGAATATGGTCTAAGGTTGAAATGCTGACATTTTTCTCAGTGTTCATAATGCACCCTCTGCTCACTCCTCCCTTCTTGGCCAGTTCTGAGAGTCGTTGCAAATAAATGTAAATCTGCAACAGAGATATGGATTTGGGGGCTAGAAAAAGCTGACTGCTGTATTTTTCTTTTTCTGTGTTTGTGACTCTGTGTAAATGGGCAATCATTTTAGAGCTTGGGGACACTATTGTACCAACATCTGTATTATAATTCAAAGACACACAAATACAAGGACATTTTCTATATCATCCAAACACATGTAAATTGTCTCTCAACCAAAAATGTCTGTGCCAAAACTCATGTTCAAGTAGTTCTGAGTCTGTTCCAAATAATGTTAGAGAAAAAGAGGTAGTCTATGATGAACTTCAAAACATAGAAGACCTAGAACAGGCTATAAATAATAAGTAAATTCTATTTTGTCTTATCCTCTGGAGTTGGTCATAAAATTGAATACATGAATATGTGAGTCCTGCAGTCCTGAGAGTATTCAGATGCCATTCAGCTATTTCCTCCCTTACCAAAGAGAATGGGCAATGATGTATTCCAACTGTACCAATTCCTAGAGAATTGTGTCCACAGTTAGTGGAGGCCACAGAAGGGGAAACATGGAATCACTGTAAACAGTAACATTTATGAAAATGTTTAATTCATGCAGCTTCCCTGATTCACTCAAAAGAGTAAGACCTGAAGATGACCTGTTAGCTTAAGTTTACAGACATTATTCCCTATAATAGTGAAAACAATCATACCAATTTGCCTCTCCTTTTCTTTTCCAAAGAACATATTAATTTTCATTTGAGGAAATCTCTGATCTTTGAGAAAAGTTTAAAAGAATAATTCAAAGCTTCTTAAACCTTTTTCAATACTTGCATATTCATCTGCATATCTGAAAATATGTTTCTAGGTAAAGTGATTTCCTGGAATGAACATTGGAAACATCTGGGAGAAAATGTTAAAAAGAAAAAAAATCACAAGATATTGCTGTTGAGCCTATGTGAATAAATGCTGATACTGGAAATATGCCCTTTTTTCAAGCTCTGAGAATATAGATGAACTTATGGATATAGTTCTGCATGTGAGTTAGGCAGAGCAGATTGTTTCACATCTGCTTCCTGTACGGTCTTTTATCATCTTCTGAAACATCTGGTGCAAGCAACTGTTAGGGTATTGGATGGTAACATACTGTGAATATGGTCCACCTTGGCCATACCTTGTTTCTTCACACAATATTGTAAATAGGAAAGTCTAACAGGGACTGCACAAGCGTAAAAGAATTGTTGTGGCTTAGGGGAGAAGCTGAAGTAGCAAAGTAGAAGAGTAAACAATGACCTGATGCAATCCATAGACAATATCCTCTGATTCAGCAGCTTCTGAAGTGGTTAATTGGCGTTGATCACACTGTTTGCTAAACAAGAATATTCCTGTTGATATGCAGGATGCAGACAAGGTTAGAACTTCCTTGCTAAACTTTATGGCCTATTCAGACATTGAAGCACCACTTGAAATCTCTGAGCAAGAGATCTCAGAAAATAAAAGTAGTCATAATAATAATGTATTTTATCTATTTGTTTTGTCCATAAAAGTATAACTGTAGAAGAAAATGGATGGATAACTCAGAACAAGACTTTCAGCTACATGAAAAAAAATCACAGATTTGAAGTTTTTGCCCTAGTGCTGAATGAAATCCAGATTATCTAATGGAAATGAGATCACTCAAGGAGCTTCATAGTGGGGGACTTGTGAGGCTGGCGTTTGTGGATTCAGAGCTGTTCTTATAATCAAATGCATCATGCTCACTACTTCCTCTGTTGTAGATGAGATTTGACCTCTAGGTTTGATTTGTATTATCTAGTGACTATTCTCTACTTTTCACCTGAGAAAACTTCAGATTAAAATTTTATTAAACAGGATGTAGGTCTCTGAAAACTTTAAATCCCAACTAATTGGCTTTTTTGGATAGAAAAACTTAATTAAAAAATCCCCAACCAGCTGAAGTTATAAGCCCTCTTATTTCATTACATATGTGGGTCTTTCTTCGTATCTGTGTAAAACTTTCCAATCCAACACTATGTCAGCAGGAAGACTGGTGTACATGTGTGAGCGTGTGAGTTTAAAAGTGAAGATAGACTAGCTCAACTAATTAGTGTAGCTGAGCTTAATTAAAATTAATAGTGAATTTAAAAATGAGAAAATAATTATGGCACCAAGTAAAACAGCAAGATGAAGAAAGCAACTGTGGAAGATTACAAAACTGCAGTAGGAAGCTGCCAGAAGACCTGTCGTTGGCGTGTTGAATGGAATCATGGATTGTATTATCAAAATGCCTCTAATATCTAAGAATAAACTAAGCAGTCACCTAGCCTGTTTCTGATGTCAAGCATAAAAGAGTTTGTCCACTTAGGAATTGATCTGAGTGACAGGGAATGAACTCCTGGTGTATTACAGTCTTCTCTGCTGTGGTCAGAAGACAAGGCAAAGGAGCAAAGGGGTTCCTGCCTTGCAGTGACTTCCCTTGACATGTTTTTGTAAGGTCTGAATGTAATCCAGAGGTCCAGTCATAGCAATCCACATACAAAGTGTAGAACAGTAAGTTTTCTCCTTGAAATGCTTTCCACAATAAAAATAAAAGAACTCAGAGGAGAGCAGCTTGAGAAATGTCCCCAGAGTGTGGCACACTGATGGAACCCTGCTACGGATTATGGATTACTGCCTTGGTGCCTCAGGTTTCTACTTCAGCTAAGACATCATTCAGACCTCCCACATATTTCCAGTTTTAGCTGATAATATACCAACAGGATGACAATGAAGAGCACTTTTCTAAGAGTAAGTTTTATCTTTTTTTCTCTCCAATTCTGGGCATTAGTCTGGTTGTGTCAGGTCATTCCTCTGAAGCATCGTGAGTGACAAGCATTTAGCTGAGGTGCTCGTATCAAGATTCAAGCTGTTAAAAGTCTCTGTCAATCACCAAAAGAGAGTCTTGCTCCTTCTGCTTATCTCTCTTTACAACTTCCTCAGGATCATAATTCTATCCCAGTAGTTCATTCCACCACATTTTCCTAAATATGGATATTTGTGCCAATGACTGTGAAGCATTTTAAAAGCTTCAACTAAGGCACTTTAAGAGAGCAGAGCTATTTCACATTCTCTCTGTTCTGGTTTTTGGCTCAGAGAATTCTCCTTGATAATTTGTAAACTAAATCAGAATTCTTCATAAAGCTGTGACACGCCAGGCTAAGTGGGCTGTGAGGAGCCCTTGTGTCCTGAATCTTGTGCACAGCCAGGGAGTCTGGGAATTCACTGAAAAGTTTTAGTATCATCTTCTCTCTAAACTTGAAGAAGGTTGGGATTTTTCCTGTCCATTTAAGTTCCTTAATAACAGAATTTCCTGAAAGAAAGAGAATGAAAACCTTTTAATTCTCTTACATGCATTGCTGATTTGTTCAGCTGGAGGAGATTTACATGAGCTGGTTCCGTGTCTTTCCATTCAGTTAAGAGTAACCTTAATGGTAGTTCTAGATTATGTGTTACTACAGTGTGGAGGATGTCAGCCCCTTCCAGAAATCATACCTGGGGACTTGGAACTGATGGTCTGATATCTCACCAAAGGTGAATAGGACTAGCTCTGAGTGATGGACCAACCGCAGCACATTTTAAATGACTACCTCTGATAAAACAACTGAAAACCAGCTATGCTTCACCAGAGACATTACAAAAGCCGTTAACTTTATGCTATAGCCTTCTCATTTTAACTTGACACTTAACTTCATTATCCTGTAGTTTAGATGGGTACTTTATTACATTTTCATGAGTTGTGAGCTGTCGGTAGCTGTCTCACTGTCATCTTGTTTTCATGCACACACCACCAAAAAACTGAACTCTGTTTCCATGCTTTTAAGATTTTGCAGTGGTATAAATTTCCTGATTGTAACATTTACTTCTTGAAAGATAGGAATGATGATAATCTCCTGCTGTGCTATAGCATTCTTAATCAGGTAACGTGGGAGTCACTCTGCAGATTAAAAACCTCATATTTCCATGTGTTTCGGTACTATAGCCAAGTGAACCAGAGGAGGGGAGGGAAAAGAAAACCCTCAATCACTCCAGCCTGATTTATAGAAGTATGTAGCAAAATCTTGAATCAGAAAGACATTTTTCTGTGTGTTCTGCAGTGGCTGGATATTAGTGAGCCTGGCTGGGCTTTTGGAATTCAGCAGGGAATCACCTCTGGCTTCTGCAGCCCTCTACAGATGGGTGTACAAGGGCAGGGTCACCATCATATCTGATGTTTCTGCAGTTATCAGTCTTAGAAAAAAACTGTTCTGGTGCCATGGAGAACATTACTTCTGAAACAGTGTCTAACAGCAGAGGAGTCAACAGCCAAACCAAACTCAGACTCCAAAGCCTTTGAACTTTGCCCACCATCATTTTTAGCTGAGTTCCTCCCTACTTTGAAATACAAAATAATACTGACTAACACAAAATTGCTGAAATTGAAATTGCTTGTACACCCACAGAAATGCAGTGGGTTTGGAGTTTGATGCACAAAAAGAAGGAATTCACAGCACTTTTTCATAAACATTTTAAATGCCTAAGTTAACACATAGTTTGTGATAAGAAATGAATTTAATACTTTGTAATGCAGGCAGGACATGATAGGAAATTTTGCTTTTTGCTAAGAGGCACATATATCTAAGGGAGAGCATAAATAAGAACCTGGAGAGCAGATTAAAAGAATCTCAAGAAAGAAACTTGGTAACTGAATTGTATCAGGGTTTTACAAAAAAATTATACATTTTCTGGATCACAACACATTTGTAAAACTTCTTCTGAGTCTAAAAGAAAATGGAGGCCAGCGCAGAAAGCACAAAAATATTTGTTACTGTTCTGGGCTAATGAACAGTTTGAAGATGCTAAATTTCTGCACCATTTGCTTTGCTACTGAGTGATCTTTTTTTTTAATTGCAAGCAATATTTAAAAATACCAGAATTGTTCTGATTTCAGTTCGCTGCATGCATTTTAAAAAGCTGAAATACAGTTTGGGTTTCATATTTTTGCACGTTTTTTGACAAAAACATATTTAACTGAAAAGGGAATTTTGTCTTTCCAGTTGAAATGTAATGAGATTGGAAATCTTACACCCATACCCCCATTCTCTTTCAAGTCCTATTTGAGGTTTCATGTAGACTAAATTCACTTTGAAATAACAGATATGTATAATACTTAGTGAGCAAACCAACTAAATGATGTGATTGTTATTTAATCAAAGCATAAGTATGTGAAGCTGTCTCCCCATTGTTTGCAAGTACTGCTGTGTGTCTCAGAAAATTGGGAACAGTTGCAACAGTGGGTAGAGCTTTTGTGTACCAGATCCAGCAGTGTCATTAAACACAATGTGACTCTATATTCCATCTACTGAAATATTTATTTATTTAGAGAAGAATCCAAATTATTTGTAAGGAATTGTAATCAAAAGTGAATTTGGTGCTGGAACTCTCTTTTGCCTTTGAATCTAATGCAGACTGATGGTTAATGGATTCTACCTGTGGTTCACTAGTTCCAACAATTGTGTGGTTTTACTGCTACCTTTTCTCTTTTAAATGAATTCTTGACTTCTGCCAATGCAATATCTTTCACAGATCCGTAAGTGAGTGAAAATGTAGTAATTTTTTCCTAATGCTGTGTTCTAGTTGTGAAGGGTCTGAGAAGCTCAGCTCATTTTATGGATCTTGCTTTGGTAGCCTATGTAGAATTCAGCTATATGGGCTGTCCTGCAATCACAGTTTCTGTCTCAGTGCAGTTTGGTCTCCCCGTGAAGCTTCTGTGTGCAATACAGTTGTCAAGAAATTATTGATCAGGTTGGAGTTATCACACTGTTCCACACAGACTCTTCTTTCGAGCTTTCAGTCATTTTGTTTGAATTGGTTTTTGCCTTCATAATAGTACTTCATGGGCATAGTACAGAAATTAGTGGTATTGCCACTGAAAGTATTCACGTCATCATTTAGAACACCTGGTAAGTTAGATGGGGGAGGATGGTGAGTTTACCTGCTTATTTTCAGCAGTGACTTTTTTTAAGACACATGGTGTCTCTTTCTGTGACTATCACTTGTGCAGAACAGCAATCTGGTGAGGTTACCTCTGGCTTTCTCACCTCTACCATTTTTATGTGCTCAGTCAAATAATATGCTTAATGCCTTCTGTGCATCTTTTTCCTAAAAAACCTGGCTGTGTCATGGATGTTTTCAGCTGATTGATGAGCTGGAAAAACACGTTGTTGGTAGTGTGCTCCATCTGCTTTATGTTCTCCAGGATCCAGTAGCAGTTGGTAGTGAGACTACCAAGGCAGCAGTCCAGACTTGCATTGTGTCTAGTGTGTAGGATTGAAGGAAGAAAACGGAGGGAGTGTTACATATCCTCTCAGTCTCTGTACAAACAAGAAGGACACCTTAAGTACCTTTAGAAAGAATTTCACTTGTGTGAAATTCACTTGTCACTGAAAATAGAGAGACATTTTTCTAGATAATTGTTCAAGTAGTCCTTTGTTGTATGTCTCCAGTCTTAAAAACAAAATAAATCTCATGCAGTTTAGCTCTTTACAAAATTATCTGAACAGTGAATAAAAATGCTCCATCACTCCTCCCACAATGTCTCTGCCTTTTATGGACACTCCGATGCATTTGTTAGCCCAGCTATGCTGGCTGTGAGCCAGGACAGAAGAGGTGGGAACTGTAACTCGAACAAGCTAACTAGATAAATTCTCAAGTTTAGGAATATGTTAGAGGTCGCTTCAGATCTTATTTCTCTTCTGCAGTTCATTAGCTTCATCCCCTCTCCATTTTGCAAACACAGTGTAGGCTTTTCTTTCATTTCTGGTTTACTGATCATGATGCATAAGTGTGAGGCCCAGAGGTTGAAATTGGGATGTCTTAGGCATCATCTTAGCAGCAGCAGCAAAACAAACCTCCTCAAGTCCCAGCCTTGAAGTTGTAAAACAGTGAGAAAATGCTACCTTCCCAAGTAGTTTTTTTAGGCCTTCTGCTGGGTCTTCTAACAAGTGTAGTTGCATGGTGGAGATATTTCTTGGACAGATACTAATTCTTGAAAATGAACTGAAACTCATTTGAAGTTGAGTGAAGTCTCGTTTTACATAAACAGTCAATGAGATGATCTTTCAATTGCCCCCAGCTTGGGCAAAATTTGAACTGATACCTCTTCCAAAGGCAGGAGGCTCCATGCCTTATTGCCACTCCTCTGAATCATCCAGGTATTAAAATAGTAAAATCCAACCGTTTCCATAGTGACTGTTCTTATTTAATATTTTACTTCTCCTGTCCTCTATCTGCCTTTAGAGTTGCTATTGCTATACCGTTTATTTTCTTCCACTGATTACACTATATGACTGATGGCTAAAATACCAAACTCCAGAGACCTATTTTCCCTTCTGTATATGCCCATGGTTGCTTTAATGTTAATAGAAATCACATTTGTGGAGAAGCTTCATCAGTTTGTAATTTACCTCCTTCACACTAGAAATCAGAATCTAGTTTATTAACATTATAAACGCACCCTCCTGCCAACCTTGGCCCCATCTGGTCCTTTCTTGCCTCAAAGCCTCACACTTTTCCTGGGGCTTGACCTTATTGGTACAAAACCATGTACCTAAGACAACATAGAATTAAACCTATCCTTTCTGCGGCTGTTTGTACAGTTGCTGCTCTGGGAGTGCTCAGCTTCTGCACTGTCAGCTTGGCTGACCTGGGGTCTGGCGAGAAGCTCCTGGTTTAGCAGGACATCCTAAGAACATTTTGCAGCAGATTTACCCCTTCTTGGGAGGGTGCATTCAGGAAAGCACCACCCATTTGATACAACTATGCAACTGATTTCCAAGGCCTATCTTTGATAATGGGTTCAGTACACAGTTAAAAATACTTCCATTAGGATAGAGAAAAATCTTGACACTGCACTGCTTCGAGTTGTTGAAGAGGGCTGTTCCCTTTGTTTGTTTGGAATAAAAGTCACTTAAAAGGAGATTTAGAACAAGACCCTGGAAAAGAGGTTTAAGAAAACAGGGGAGATGTTTTTCTGACTGTACGATATCAACTGAGTCTGAGCCACTGACTCTCAAGAAGTAGCACCTTTCAGATTGGAGATGAATGTGTGCTCAGAACTGTTTGTTACTAGAAAGAACTGATTTTCTCTAATTAGGGAATCTGGAACAGAAGTTAACCATCAAACTGAAACCGAACAAATAAGAAAATCCCAAACACTCTAAAATTAAGGCACAGTCCTTGGGGTTTTGGTGAAAATAATTTTCTGGTTTTAGTCTGTCCAGGACTTGAATCCAGCTTCAATACTGCAGGACGAATGTGCTACCTCTAAGGTACAGCTCAGTTCCAGTGAAAGAAGACTCAAAAATGCACTCATTTAGGCCCAGCAGAGATACAGGTGATCACAGAAAACAAGTCTGTCACATTGATCCCTTTGTCAAGAAGATCAGATGAAAACAAGTATTCCTACTAGCATTGTTTATGTCATACCCTTAGTCCTGTGTCCCTACTATTCTTTGGCAGTTTTCTGTGACCTTAATACAAAGAAAGAAGGATGGGTGAGATTCCCAGTCCAAGTAAAAATTTCTAAGCATAAATAACCCCAGAAAATAAAGGTTTTGACTAAGGCATCCTACCCACAGCACAGAAGTACCAGAAGCTGCTGTTCTTTCCTCATGGCCTTTTGCTTGACAGATACATGTGTACTGCCCTTTGTGAATAGACACTTCTCCCTCTCAATCTGTTCCCTCAGCCCTCTCTATCCTGTGCACCCACTTGTATGAGGCAGGAATTGATATATTTTTAACTTTGCATCTGTGTGGGTGCATGTGACTGGCAGGCTGCCAGTGTCTGTTGTTTCTGAACTCCTGTCTTCAATCATTTTGGAAGTAAGCCTTGTACAGAGACACTAAGCAGGAATGAAAAAGGATTTCAGCCTACCTGCTATGTGTGGCAGTAACTAATCACTTAAAAGGAAAACATAAAGTTCAGTGCAGAATGGAATACAGCAGAAAAAATCAATTTGTTCTTTTAAATCTCAGTTGTGAAACACTTCAAATAGGCGATTATGTATTCAAAAGCTAAAAACTACAGCCAGACTTTCTATGGGGCCAGATAATATCATGGCACCCTTCTGCTCTAGCTCCATTTCTATCACCTAGAAACATTGTGGAAACAGAGCAGCCAACCTGTCCATGTCAAATGACAGCTCTGCTAGGAGAGTGACTTATGTTTAAGTCAAATCATATTTTCCAGGTGTGATTATTTAGCCCAGGCAGGGCAAATTATTACCTCCTAAACTCACTTCCAAACTAATAAGGTGCCCGTTTGTGAAGCAGCATTCTGACATCCAGCGTGGGCATTAATGTTATTTACAGAATATAGTGTGAAAACAGTCAATTCACAAGTCACTGAAAGATGTATCTTCTTTCAAGGCAAGTTTGTTATCTAATGGAGATGTGACATGAAGCAAAAAGAAAATCCAGTGACAGGCATTGTGGTATGATGGTTGCCATGTAGGTAGAAAGGAAAGTGTTCTGTTGCTATTAAAGGTATAAATACATAGAAAGGTACTTTAACGTGAAGGGGATACTCAACATGAATAATAGAATTATTTAGATTGGAAGATACCTTTAAGATTATCAAGCTCAGCAGTTAACCCAGCTCTGACAAACCCACCACTGAAGCATGTCCCTAAGCACCATACCTCCACATCTTTTAAATCCCTGCAGAAATTATGAGTCCACTACTTCCCTGGACAGCCTTTTCCAATGCTTGGTCAACCTTTCAGTGAAGGAACTTTTCTTTAATGTCCAATCCCAACTTCCCCTGCCACAGCTTGAGGTAATTTCCTCTTGCTCTCCCCTTTCTTGGGAGAAGAGACCACCCACTTCTCTACTGTCTTCTTTCAGAGAGATGTGGAGAACAATAAAGTCCCTTCCCCTTCTCTGTCTTTCAGCTTAGGGGGGGATAAAATCTCTACCTAGAAAACTTGTCTTTCCACACAAACACCTTTTCAGACCAGTTGAAAATCCCCCCTTTCAGCAGACTTGCTATAGGATCTGTGGCCCACCTTAGGGAATACTGGAGCTCCCTCTGTTCATATATGCTCTAATGAGCTTTAAATGGTCACTGTTGCCTCAGAGCAGGATGAACATGAATGGTGGAAGATAGCTCAGACCTTACTGTGGCTGTAACTCGGGTGCCCTTGGTTATCTTCAGTAACAGCTCTTTTCCCCTATTCTTGTATCTGGAATAATAGGAATATATTGCTGTTTCATAAAACACCATTATAAAAGCACTTGAGAAACAATAATGAAGAATTTCAGCTGTTAAACCATGCAGGAAGTCCAGTAGACACAGTATGGTCAGTTTTGTTCTAGTTGGAATAACAGCACAAAGGTATCGGAAGGGTTAATAGTGGCTGTGCAACATTCCAGAGCTGCAATATGCCAATTTTTCATACCTGTGTATTATTTCTTTGTATTCTTTCACTTCACATTCTTAATTGTGACCTATTTTTGTCTCAAACCTGTTTTGGGATATTCTATATGGAGTGAGATTTTACAGCTCTTTTGTCTTTTTTTCTGTGCTAAGCCTCCTAGGCTGAGCATATTTCTCTGCTGTGCTCTAATGCACTCCTTTGTCTTCAGGGCATTAGTTGTATTTGTCATAAAATTGAAGATAATCTGATAGAAGTAAAGTTTCTCTTCCTTTTAAACCATGGGAAATGTGGTTTTGCAAGTCTTGTATCTCTCCAGCATGTGCTGCTTTCTGCCATCAAGTCTCAGATGTGTTGTGCTGTATTTTAAAAAAAGGCCTCTGTAACTTTAGTTGCTTTTAATATTGGAGACATCTTACTTTATACTGCTTCATTACATGTTTTTACTTTTCAACTCAGTTCACTTCTCTGTGTGATAAAAGTAACAGATCTATGTGCTTGTCTAAAATAGTAAACACAATCTTAGTAATTAAACTGGGAAAACAATACTTAATTTTGCTAGTTTACTGTAACAGACTGCCAATACAGAAGCCAAAAGCTATTCTTTCTGCTAAACACTGTGTGTGGCCAGTAGACTGGCCCAGTAAGTCAGCTAAAATAATTTCATTGGCTTTAGATTAGGCTCAATGGTATTTGTGTGTCACGAGACTGCAAGATTTAGTGTAATAGCAGGTTTTGTGCTGAATCATCAGTAGGTACTGTCCAATTTATTACATTGGGAATGCGAAGCCTTCGAGCATGGAGTATTTGTCCTCTCCCATCACTGCCTGTCTTAGCACTGGCAAGGAGTCAAGCCTTGTCACAGTTCTTCTAAATATGCTCCAGAGATGGGAAAGCTTCAGAAAGTTGGCATGGTCACTAAGGCAGGTAAGGAGGTAGCCTTTTAATAACCTGCTGAAACTGAGGCAAGATGAATGCAAAATTTCACACACTATATTGTATATCTGAGTACATTATTTCATGCATCCAACTCTTCAATTTAGGTATGTTGAAGGATTCTGCAACAGATAAAATTGTCTGTGGGAACTCTGAGATGAGGGCAGTGACGTGCACTCACCACATTCCCTCTCATTGAGAAGAGTTCTTGTACATCATGGGCCACCATGCTACCATGGAGGCTTTTCCCCACTCTGTGCTCTCTCCTGTCCTACATGCTGGTGTACTCACACAAAACATTGTTTGCTGTGAGGGCTGCTGGCTGTGAAAACTGTAATGTAGCTCAGCTGATTTTATGGGGAAAAATTTAAAAAGACCAGTGACCATTAAACTCATGGACCTTGAAAGACAAATAAAATAGATTCATATAGTACAAAATATGACAAAACGTGAACATTGTTTCAGTTCATTTGGAGTGTATGTGTTACTTGTTGAAGTGGTTACTGTGACAACAAAAAGTAGATTGAAAAATATAGAGAAAATAAAGGGTGAATGGGAGAGGGACTCATCTTTGACCTTGTAAACCAATAAGAGCTAATCCTAGCCCATCTGTCACTTTGCTTCAGGAGCCTATGCCAGTACAGGTGTATGAGACACTTTTTTCTTACCTTTGAAGAATTGCATTTCCTCTTAAAAGAATGCTAAACTCCTTGTGGAAACACAGATAGCAAAAGATCATGTTAAATTTATCAGTGAGTAGTTTTCTTCATTGACAGAGTCTCGTTTCAGGAAGTGTTTAACAAAGAACAGATAAATCTAAGATAGATCATAAAAAGTAATTCCATATTTTTTTCTAATTTGCCTAATTTAAACTAGCTCAGAAGACCTTCTTTAATCATTTGCTATCATAACACAGAAATGTGTTTAGCCTTACCAAAAAAAAACCCCTCAGAGATGAATCACTGAAATAATTGATCTATTTAAGTTCTGCTTCAGACACATTTCAAGGGCATAAGTTATTTCTACATGTCATTAAAAAGACTTGGTGCATTGCTACAATTAATTATTTGATTGATATTAAAGTGGAATGAGATTTTTGGCCTCTCAACTCAATAGTGTGTGGGTTTTCTTAATGTGGTGTTTAATTCTGTGAGGACTTTGTAGTTATATGTGTTAGCTCAGTTTGAAACTGAATCCTGAACCCCTGACTAGTAATGCACTTTAATTTGGAGGCATTACATGAAAACTTGTTTTTGAAGGTTTGGATGGATAAAAAGGAAATTGAAAAAGCACACAAAAGTGCAAACCATAAGACTTATAGAAGTTATGGCTTACACTTGTTTTTCATAAGTCCATAGAGATTGTCATATTCAGGGAGATGAGCAGTTTTCACCATATATCATTTCTGAAAGTGTCAGCACCATGTCCTGTCTCAGGAGACACAGCAACAACACCTGTCATGTAAATCTCAGGGAACCTCGGCTTAGAGATAGGACAAACAGAAGATGGGCAGCTGAAGTGACATTTGGGACATCACCCAACAGCCAAAACAGAGAATCCAGATCTTTGGAACATTTCAGTGCTGGAAGGACACTTTACAAAGCCTTCCTTAAGTACTCACTGAAAGGTTTGCTGTAGAAGTTTCTTCCTGGCCTGCAGCAGTTTGTGGCAGCAATCAGAGACAGTGCACTACTGATTTAAGTTACCCCGTTCAGGCGTACTTCTGACTTGCTTTGGAGCCTGACATCTCTAAATCAGGGAGCTGCACAGAGTGTCACCTTCAGCGTGTAAATTCACCTTAGATGGAGAAAAGAACTGGGCCACATTTGTCTAATCTTTTTGTGAATACTAAGTGCTTGGTCTCAGTGACCTATTGCAGTTTGGACTTGACAGGTTAATTATAAGTTATGTGGAAAAAAGTATTTATTAACTTTAAACTTTATTGCACTTCAATTTCACTTGCTTGTTCCCTTATTCTTGTTTTAGTAGAAGGTAGATAGGAGGCCCACATTTATCTTACTATTTCTTCTGTCATGTCCACTATCCCTGAATTAAGTACTGCACATTTTCTATATTTCTACTCTCTTACACAACAAAATATATTGAATTCTTGTGAGGGGAAGAAAAAACCTTGCTCTCATTAGATGGATGTCATTTGAAAGAGCCAAGACTATGTTTCAACATTGTCAATCTGCAGCTGTAGAGAGGTTTAAGTTCTCTGTCTTTCCATGATTATATCTCTGAGGCAAAGGCTGAGTAGGAAGCAGTTATGTCTGTAGAGGAAACAAATGACACTTTGTCCTATCATTTGCAGGCTCTGAAATCTCTTTAGTCCAAACTGAGAACAGAATGCTATCCTGAGAGCAAGGAACCCATTCAGACAACCATTTGAAAATACTTTCAAATCAGCCACATCTACCCTCTCTCAGTTACAGAATACACATCCTGTTTATGTTTCCCCTAGCAGGAGCAATGGAGTTGCTGTCCCTTCAGATTTCTTCATCACAAAGATTGCCAAGCTGGAGCTGTGCAGAGCAGTGGCTGGGGACCAGGACCAGCCTTGTATCCATGTGCTGAATCCCACCCATGATGCATGGGGAAGTAGGGGAAGAAAGTGGCCCCTTGTCCCCAGCTGGAGAGCTGGCACAAAGTTGGCCTGTGCTCAGGAAGGCAAGGTGGCAACTGCAGGGTTGCTGCTCTAAGTTGGATATCAGGGAGGCCCAACCTGCTCTTTCTGAGGGAATTAATGGTCTTCATCTCCTTTGGCACTTGCATTTCTAATATTTTATTCAGGAGGAGCCCAGCAGGAGAAAGGATACACTACAGCTCTGTCCACATCCTAATGCACTCTCACTATTGCAGACCAAATTTCTGCCTCTTTTTTTCTGCTGTCAGTATCAGAGTGGCATTCCTTCCATCACCAATGATACCTCTAGCTTTGTTGGTCCAGCCCTTAGTTCCTCTCAGGAATGGTTAGTACTTACATTCTCAAACACATTCTGAATTTGGCTTGCAATGAGCATTTGGGTTCATGGTATTTGGCATCCTTTATTCCCCTGTTAAGCAAGGAACACCAAGCCTCTGAAATGCAATGTCACCTGTTCCATGCTGCTGTGGGAGAAGCAGTATGTGCAGTACCAAAATTTATTACAGTACCAAAGAGCTGTCTTGGATTCTTCCAAGGCAGAAAATCTGGTGGAGAATCATTTGTAGCATTCACAATTGCAGCAAGTGCATTATTGCAATTAACAGTGTCTCCTTAAAAAGTAATGTATTATCAATATTAATAGAAATCATCTAGTGCTATATGACATTTTCTGTGCCATTCTCCCTGAAAATACTTGTGTGTGAAATACTTAGACTTAATAAAATTGCATCCTCTGGCATTAATAAGTGCCTTATGTTACATCAGAGCTCAGATCAGGTTTTTTTTGCCACAGAATTTCATAAACCCAGCAGGCACACATGCAGATGCATTTGAATATTCCAGCTGTAGTTGTTTATTTCATGGGCTGGCTTTGCTGTTCTTTAACCTCTGCCATAAAGTCAAACCTAGGATAAATGTTGTGAGGAGGAGAAAGAGAGAGATGAGGCTGGAAGGGGGAATTATTCAGAATGCAGGAAAAAATTGGGACAGGCACAAGTCAACTGAGTCTGCTGAGTTCTAGAGTTCATGGAACTGCTGTGAGGTGGAAGGTAGGATTGCACAATGCTTTGTCTTTCTGGGTACCACAGAGAACAGCAGATAATTCTTCCAGAAACCTGCAGGTTTTTTTTCATTGAAATGGCCCTTAATCAGGTACTATGAGTTTCTGAAGAATAGTTTAGAAAATCTATCTTCCATTTTCTCTTATCCTTGTTTCCCAATCTCTTATAATTGTCTGTGTTATAGCAGAAAATGCTACTTCTTCCTTCTAAAAATACCAATTTTGACTATGCCATTATGATTTTTTACAAGGTAATTGTTTTATTTGTTGTTTGTGCTGTGTTTAGAAATCTTGGCAAGGTAGGAAATTAAAAAAAAAAATAAAAGGGATGCTGCTTCTGGGCCATGATGGTTTTGCTTCTATCTACTTTTGTTCAATAGAAAACTATTCTCAGTGTCTTAACTCACAATCATTTGCATTTCATGAAATAGCAAATCCCCAAATCTTGGCCTTGTAAAAGCAAATACTTGTACTTCCTACGTTTCTCTAATTTCTCTAGATATCTCTGCAGACTCCTGTTCTGCTACAGGTAGAGAAAATCTTCTTTCTCAGCCTGCAAACAAACTGACAGCAAGGGATAGAGTACAGATCCCACATGTTCTTTTCAGTTAGGATGAACAGGAAAATATGGGCACAAAGCCATTTTTTCTGTTTTACTTGCAGGTCACCTTTGGGGGTAAAAAAATGTCTGTCTTGGTTGTGTAAAATGACAGGCTTGTCCAACATAAGCCTGAGCAGCTGTGAAGATCAGCCTGAAGGCTTGGAGGAGATGGCCTGCCATATGGGGCTCCCAAAGCTCTTCCTGTACCTATTCACTGCAGCAGCAACAATGCACAAAATGCTGATGGGAAGAGTAAGCACTAATTGCTTCTGAACTTCACTGTTTTATGGCCAAAAGTTTACTTTCCATTTCCAGTAAGGTCATCATTCAGTGACCCTTCATAATGCTTTTGAGCTAAAACCAGCCTTTGTTGTGTTTAAACATAATGTGGGGGGGAAAAGCTGGAGCATAAGAGGTCCCTTCCATGTAAGTGTGATGAGATGTCTCAGCAAGGAGACTGGTGGCATTTTAAGGACAGCATTAATTGCAGCCAGTCCCAAGGGGCTTGGCTCCAGCACACACAGGGAATGTCCCTTCCCCAAGTGTTGGGGCTCCATGGGGATCTCTCCTTGCCCCTCTGGAACAGGTGGAGTTCTGAGGTTAAAATCCTGACTCCTTCTCCAAACTGGAGAGAAAAAAATGGCCTCTTTCAAGTGGGTAACCTTTCATTCAAATGTCTTATTAATTCAGTACTTTTTAGGTGAGGAATGGCAAGGGCCTGTCTGGTACTTGTGGCAATGGCCGTGTCCTTGGCCAAGAGCACACACTGGTAACTCGTAGGTGGCATCCAAACGCACAGCAGGGGAGATGTTCAGCCATCATCCCCTACTGGCTTAGTGGTACCAAGAGCAATGGAGTATGGAGAAGGGCTAGGAAAAACATCTCTGGATTTGTTTGATTGAAAGACCCAACACTTGTTGCAAAGGAAAGGGAATATTACATTTACTGAAAGAAAAATGCAGCTCCCTCCTTCCCTTCTTTCAGTTTCTCTGAGTGGTTTGAGAGGCTGGACATTTATTTTTTTATCTTTAGAGAAGTAATAAGAGAAGTAATTAGAGAAGTAGTAAGCACTGTGGAAGAACTAAGGAAAAGTTCTGCTTTTGAAGGAAAAAAAAAAACCTGCCTTTTTCTTTTCCTAGGGATAAAATCTACTAAGGTATGCATAGTCCAGTTATTTTGAAGCCATTTCTTTCATGAGGAGGCAAAGATGAAACTCCACTGAGCTGATCATGGTTTTCCAGAAGTTCAGTTTAGCTCCTATCAACCCTTTTTTTTCTTCTCTTCTCTAAATTTCCTCTCTGGTCTGCACCTGTGTTGCTCTCATGCTGCCTCCTTCCCAATGCTATTTTGAAGTAAATTTAGTGGGACAGTGAAGACACCGCTAAGGACAAATGCAGAGTGAGGACACTGACTTATTTTAACACACAGGCTCAGATCTCCATCATATTGAGTGATTTCTGTAGGACTGCAAAATCAGACACTGCATGTGCACAGATAGCTCTATTTTAATGTGATATAAAAGAAAAATCTGCTTAGTGTTTGAGTAGAAATTTGCACTTGGCTTGCAAAAAAAGAAAAAATAACCCTAATGCGAAATCTATCTTGATAGCTCAATTTCGCTTCTTCCAGCTCGAGAGAAGCAGTTGTGTGCTTCCCTTGTTCACAGTGCAGTGGAAGGAACCCAGTCACCCTCAGTGATGTGAGCTACAGTTAACAGATCAGTGGCCACTTCCCCTTAATAAAAGCCACAGTTCTGTGCTGGGCTGATATTTTATTCCTTTGTTGTAATCAACACAGTAGATCTTTAGTCACTGCAGGTGTGTCCTGCCAGGTACAAAGTCGTGTGGCAGAAATAGGTGTGAGCAGAGGTCCTGAGCTCCCTGCACAACCCCAGCCCTCCCAGCAGCCAGGTCCTTCTGCTCCACTGTGCAATTACTCACCTTGTTCCACTTCAGTGCCTGTGTATATTCCTAATGATTCACCATATGACTAAGTAGAACAAATCTCCAACGACATAAAATGCAAAACGTACGTTTTAATCAGTAACATATTTAGATATCTGCTGAGTGTATGGTTATGAGAAGGTTATTTATTTCTAATCACTGAGAGGTGCTCTAGTGGAACTAATTGTGATAGATTATTTTCTTGGCTCTAAGAATTTATCTGATGAACTTGGGCTACATTTTTTCCTTTGTCAGTGGAGTTTGTCTGGACTTCTCTAATATATGTATTATTTGTAACTCTTTGCCAAATTGCTTTACCAAAGGTTTTTGGTTTTCAGATCATTTGTGAGCTGTTTGTAGCCTAGTAGTTGCCTATGAATAAGAGAGCTATGTAATTTTGTTTGAATTATTCACATAGTCTATAACTGCATGAGCAGAACTTCTGATGTGATCTTCAGCCATAATGAATTCAAATTTTGCTTCTTATGGCTACTTATTGATTCACTTGTGTTTCATGGCTGCTTCCTTTTTGTGACAATAACTACTGAATTTATTTATGGAAAGCAAGCATAAACTGGACATGAATATACAAAGCTTATTCTGAGCTTGGGGATTTTCTAGGGGGGCGGAAAAAGATCAGGGGAATTAAAAATAAATGATAGGCAAATATTTATGCTTCAAGAATCCTTCACTGCCACTGAAACACACACAATGTAGATATAGGTGTCTGTTTAAATAAGTGGACAGTCCCTGGTGATTTTACACTCAGAATTCCTGTTGGCTTCCAGTGTCTGGAAATTGGCTGAAGTATAAAGAGAAAAGGTCACCAGTCATCACAAAGTAAGTCATAACTATTACAATTTGTCATTTAACAACTTGAGAAACATTAAAGTAATGAATTCTCAATTATCCTTTCCTAGTAAATGCATTCCTGACACGATAAGAGCATCATGTAAGAGTCAAATGTGTGAATATAACCCAGATAAGAAAAATAACTTGCACCTGGGCACTGGAAAATGAAAAGCTAACTTTTCTGTATGTAATTAACTGTTGAAACAGTTGAGGTTTATTTGAATGGGAAACATCATAAGATAACTTTATTTTTGTCATTGGGTCACTTTGTTTGAGAGGTGTCATGCTTGATAGAAACCAATTAGAACTGAATTTGATTTTGCAAAGTATTCATTTAATCTTTACTTCTCATTTATCAGTCTAGAAAATAAGGTAATTGGAATACATGGTGAACATGAATTAATTGATGTATATTATAAGAATGGTTGAAATTTGTTTAATAATTTTACATATTTTAGCCATCAGGAGGAGTATCTTCAAAGACTTTGACAGCTGTCATTATTTGACATATATACATCTCAAAGTCTTATTTATTCCAAAACTGAGGCCTTTGTGCTGTTATACAGACCTGTATTTCACTATCCTTGCTTTTATAGACCATTTTAATGGTGGTGTGGCCATGATGGTCTGAGATATATGAGAAGTAATTACAAAAGTGCAGTTGAATGTCAGTGGATACCTAATAGGAGTTTAAGATATTGTCAAGGCACAATGATGTACTGTTGCATGATACTTATGCAGTAAAATCAAAGTTAACTTTAGCAGGAGTGTGGGACAGGGTTTTCAAATTTCAAGGATCTCTTGAGACTAGGCAAATACTTTTCAAAGGGGACCAGTGCTGCCCATCTCTTAGATGGGCCCTTGCATTGGTTCAAGAGATTCAGCACAGAGGAGGAAGCAAATAGACAACTATGCAAATAGACAACCAGTAACAGACCTGTTACAAAATTAGTGAACTTCCTCCACCTTTTGCAGTGTTTTTTCTTTACTTTTTCTGCTTTGTAGGTTCTGTATATATCATTTTTCCCCCTGAGAATGCATAAAGATTCAGTCCTTCTGTGCTAAAGGTCAAAAGAACGTGAACACTGTCTTCTCTTAAGCATACCCTAGACACCAAACCCAACAGAATTTCGTGAATGGTGGATTGAGGAAATTTCAGAATTGCATGGATGAAGTGGTGAGGAAAAATATTTTCAGATCTTCTAGGAGTGTAAAAAAGTTCAGATGCCTCCAGTACTCTGGAGGCATCTCTCCCAGAGCACTGTCAGCTGCCCTGATCTGTGAAACAGGGTTTGAGAAGGCAATGCCAGACTTTCAGCTTGTGCCTTCCTGAGCCCATGGCAGCATTTGGAACCTCTGCTTTGTAGGGATATGACACACTCAGCCCTGCTGGAGTGGGTCTGTGTGCACTGACAAGGTCACTCATTCTAGGGAGCAAAAGACCTGTATGAGGCCATAATGGGCAGCCTGTTTTCTAGGGAGCAAATTTCAGACTGGTAATGGCTAAATGTAATGGTAATGCCAGGAAATGTTATGCCTCTGTCTAATGTGTGAGAATCCAGGGAATTTCTTCTTCCCTAGCAGTTACCTGGATGACAGAGTCAAAACTAGGAGTGAATGCTCAGGAACACTCAGATGACCTGTACCTGGCTCCAGCTCCCTTCTGCTCTTTGCTCTGCAAGATCCATCCAGTTTTATCAGTGAGGGACACAAACTCTTCTCTCTGTCTTTTCAATGGTTACTAAAAACTGTGCTGTCTCCCCAGTCTTCCCAGTTGCTCCTCTCCAGTTCAGGGCTGTATTTACATGTTCAGGCAGGCAGGATTTTAATGGTCCATAGATTCCAGGCACATCATATTACTTCTGATTTCCCTATTGCATTGGTGTCATAGGTTGATATATTGCAGTCAGTTTCCTTCTTAGTCATTGCTGGAGCCCTCCAGTCTGGTACTGCCACCACTGAACAGGAGCTGAACTCCCACGTGGATAGGGCATTCTGTCCTGCGCCACATGGCGTGTAATTACAAGACTGGTGTATGGATTTATGATGCTGTGTTTTTCCACTCAGGAATACCCCCTAAGAATACCTAGGCACTTCTAGGAAGCCCCAACCAGTGTTAAATTATGGCACTATTATATGGCAATGGCACCAATTATATGGTGGTTACTGGAAGCAGGATTTATGTACTTCTTAATGAATCAGGGCACCACCAATATATTACCAGAGTAGGGGGTAATATATCCATAACCAAACTTCCCTTTGAGCCAAGAAGCAATCGGACCTACAAGCTTGGTTGATTTTTATGTCGGGCTGGGTACACCTTTTAAAGCACATAGAACAGCTTTGCATTCTGAATATCTGTGTTGGTCACAGCAGAGTAGCCCAAGTCCTTCAGCCTCTTCAAATTTTGAAACTAAACATACACTGCATTTTATTATATGGGTATTTATTTCTCATAGTGCTTTCTTGAATTTTGTTTTTGTGTCCTGGAATATCAGTATGCGTTTTCTAGTAGCTCAGATGTTTTCTGTAATACAAATCATGGAGTCACATCAACAAAGAAAATTCATCTTTCCTCTTATTTGTATTCAGCTCATGAGTGGTAAAAATAGGTTTGAGAGATTCACATATAATGTTCATCAGATCTTAATGAATGTGTGAAGTGATTCCATCACAAATGTGTACTTATAACTTCTGCACAAGGTCAGACTTTGTCAGTATTGATTGGGAACAGAATTAAAATGCCAGAAGTTGTCCAGTTTATCATCAAGCTGCTGAAACCATCTCCTCTCTGATATTTCAACAAAGAAGCCTCAGGCAATCACAGTAATTATTCAGAAAAGCAAATCTCAACTACTTTTAAATGCAAAATTCTCTGTCCTAGCCAAATGACTGTTAGCAAGGGATTACAGCATTATAAAACATACTTTGCCCTTCCTTATGCATGAATCAATCTTGTTTACATCTGACCAAAAGAGAAAAACAAAGAAAAAAATTCAGCCAAAAATTCTAGAGATTAGGTTTCAATGCACAGCAGATGATGTCAATAAATACAAAATAATTCAAGAGTGTTCAATAATACCTAGTTTTTAGCTGAAGCTTCTTGAGAGATAAATCAATACACTCCAATGAGACCAAAGTTTGTTCTATGATAACCTTCAAGTTATTTCAGTTAAAACAAAATAACAAAATCTTCCCTCACCTGAAATAATCTTAAATGTGGTAAGAGAAGTTCTTTTCTTTCAAACTCAGAGTCATAGGTTTGAAAGCACATGAGAAAATGAAAGAGTTAAATGTGGGACTCTCCCTTCTTTCACTGAAGCAAGTCTTCTTACATGGTATCAGAGTTGCTGAGATAAAAATAAATAAATGAAAATACAATGTCAGGGCAAGGAAAAAACTTGCCAGCCATAGCCTGCTCCTGCTACAAAACAAGGCAGAGAGGATGAACTACAGCGGAGTAGACCTGGAGGGCCAGGTTCCATGGCAAAAACTGTTAGCACCTCCTAATCCTGCTGGTTTTTTAAAGGAGGTCTTACCTCCTGTCTGTCTTCAAGGAAGGGCTTAGAGCAGGGATCTGACTGGAATTGAAGTGCTGAAGCTGTAGTGAGGAACAGGCTACACAGATCTAAGATATATGGCTTGACCTCACATGAGGCTGGATTCTCTGTTTGCAGTAAGTGACTCTTGCAGGGCCTTGTAGATCATGTTCTGCTAAAACAAGGCCTGGCTCTCCTTGGCACAGTGCAGTCCCCAAGTCCTCCCTGCCAAGGACAGTCTGCTGCGCAGTATTCCCCTCCTAATGAGGCCAGGTCTTCTACCTGATAGCACCCTACATCACTCAACTGACTAGTTCATTTAGATCTAAATGGCCCTGCCTGAAGAGAAGTGTTGGCTGCTGTCTTCATCTGTCATGGCCATCTGCTCTACTCTTTTTTTCTCCTCAGCATGACTAAAGTAACATATGAGAACAGATTGCAGGACATGCATTAACCTCTTTAGAGACCATAAATGATCCCCCAGGAGTAGAGAGTTTACTCTGATTACTCTGCCTAACTCTGATTCCCCTTCTCTTGCAAATACACATGCTATCTTATACCACTATTCCCACATCTGAGTGTTTCAGGCTTCTCAAAATAACTGCCTAATTTTCTCTTTGGGGCACAATTTGATTTCAGTTTTTACAGATTTCCCACTGATGTCAGTAAAAGCTGTGTGCACATATTAAGTCATCTTAAATCAAATGTGTGTCATTAAAACATAATAAACATGCTATGACTTTTTGAGCTCTGTCATTGCACTCACTAATGAACTTAGACACACACAAGATAATCATCTTAAGTACCTAAAAACACACACTTCCTATAAACATAAGGTTGGTGGGGGTTAGTTGGGTAAGATTTTAATCTTACTATCAATGGTTCCTAAAAATGGATTATATATAGAAAGATATAAGTGGAAGTGTTTCTCTATTTAGTGGTATTTTTAGAAAATAATATATAATTCCACATTGATTTACTTCATGTGTCTAGATTGTAAGACAGTTACTACACAAGGATATAGCAGACTTTTGAAAGTCCTCTCTTTGATTCGTTTATGATAACACATTTGAAATATTTTAGTTTTTAGATGAACTTGCAGGATAACAGCCATACATTTCAAGTGCTTGAGCCTTTCTATACCTTGTCTTTCTGTAACACTCACATTACAAAAATTTGATTATTTGACAGTTTTGATTTTGAACAGAACTTACAGGACTTTTGAATTTGGGGATATATTTCTGTAGTCAAACAATTCTCAGATTCACACAAAGGTTGCTGTGCCTATCATAAGAAGGTGGTTCTTCACTAGAATTCAGTTCATCAGAATCACTTGATTTTCTATTAAAACCTAAAATCTTCTCCCAGATTTTCTGACAATGCCAAAGTATACCCAACTCTGCAATTCCTTAGAGAAAGGTGGTGCCTTTATGTTTATTCACATTAATTTTGATAAATAGTACAATATACTGCGAAGTACAATAGTTTAGCCAGAACTGAATCAAGCTGCAATATCAACAGAGATACATTCTGAAGGGGAAAAAAAAAGCATGAGAGCAAACAGGGTGATTCCTTTGACACTTGCCCAGAAAGCCCCACACATCTATAAAGACTTTCTTCACTATATCTTCTTCAACTTTCCTTAGGGGAAAAAAACCCCAAACCAAGCAAACAAAACCCCAAAAGGAGCAAATGTGGTTTATATTTGAATTGGGAGATGGAGCTGCAAGAGACAATATGGTTAGAAAATGCTCTTTCCTGATCTGGTCACTCATTGAGCATTCAAATTGAGACACCAACTGTTTTCTGTCCTGCTTTATGGTCTGACCCCCAACCCTCTCCCCCATCAAGCAGTGCTTACCTACATGAAAAAACCTATTGAATCCTGAACAGCCAGCCCCAGTGAAACTCCTTGTGCTGCCCAGCATGAGTGAAGAGTGCTGAATAGGACTCAGTTTACATTTTAGCATTGTTTTCACTTTACTATCCAAAGTCCTACTTTTGTATCACTGGGGGAGCCTAATATCCTTCTGAATTATTTTATCAGCTAGCCACCAATCAGCACCATACAGAAACAAGCAGGGCCTTGCACGTTCAGCTGTGCAGAAGTTTCCAGGTTGAGTGCAGGCTAATAGCCCTATTCCAAGCTGACAAGTTCTATCTATGTGTGTCTACTTTAATCGAGGATTTATATATTCAGTTTGTTCAGGAATTTAATGCCTCTGCAGATGATAAAACTTAAAAATAATTTTTCTTCTTTGAAAATTAGTTTGTAAGAAATTAAGATAGGAATGACAGAGGTGAATGACAGAAGGAAGCTAAAATGGCTTGGGCAGTAGATATTTCTGTTTGCAGAATCAACACCAGCATGAATTTGTCCCTGCCTGAGAGTGATGGTTAATTTTGGTTAAAGATGTCAATGTCTTTCTGCTGTGGCATCCCTATTTGCATTAGAAGGATCCTAGTTCTCCCTCTTACTGTGACTAAGTATAACCTTTGCTGAACTACCCAGCCCTCAGCTATTAAAGGACCACAGCCCTGGAGAGCAGGAGCACAAGTCCCCAAGCTGCTTTGGTGAGTTTTCAGGGTTTATTTTGGCCAGTTGGTTTAAGCTTGGTTTGTAAAGAGTTTAGAAGCCTTGTGATGAAATAGCTGGCTGCTTCCCTCCTTCTCCCAAGGGCTCAGAACCTCTACAGCCAATACAGGCAGCACCAAAACTTGCAGGTCAGAGATTAAGCCTCTAGCCAGAGAGATTTGTCTTGTCCTTCCATGTGAGATTCCCCTTCAGCCTATGAGATTTGTGGGTGCTTTTTTCCTTACTCCACCAGTGGCTGTACAGCTCATTTTGTTCCTGGCTGGTATACCTTAAATATTGTTTAAATATTAACAGAAAATCAAAATTTTCCACAAGATATAGTTGAAAAAGCACAGGGGAGAAAAATTATAGATCAGTAAAAAGGTCAGACTCTACCTGTCTCTCTCCAAGAACAAGGGTTCTGGCTCCTGGTAACCACAAGGAAGAAAGAAATTATCAGAGATCTCAGGTAATAAAAGCTTTTTTTCCACATGATTCAGCAAGAGCAGCCAGGGGTAGTCTGGCCTTCAGCCAAGCTAGCCCAGCATCTCATGCCATGCTGAACTGGGAATCTTCTCCATGATATGAGAGCAAACTCTGCCTCCCAGACAGACACAGCGCCCCTGGCATCCTCTATTGCACAGCAAACAGGAGTAACTGGGATTTTTTTCTATGGCCCAAGCATCAGAGTAGGGAGGAAATATAAATTTCTGAGGTTCAGGTGAAGGCACCACCCAGATTGGCAGCCTAGTATCAAAGTGAAAAAAGCTTTAGTCAGAAACGTTAAAATTTTTATTGTAGGTACAGGATAATGTATCTCTGTGAAGATCTCATCCTGGTCTCTGCTAATTGCATCTCAGCTTAATCCCCAAAGCATGAGATTTTTATATTCCTTACAAGGTTTGCTTATATTAACTATTCCAATGCCAGATATTCTTGGCACCCTGCATGTTGTGATTCAGCCCTGGATTCTGGTAAATTTCTGAAAATAAATTCATCTTCATCATTATTCCACCTGCTGTTCTCTTGGCAGTGTCCAAGACTGTAGAGTTTGTGCTGAAAGCTGTGCTGACCTATTGGCATCTCTCACAGAAAAGATTCTGCTTTTAACTGAAGTTTGTTCATGATACTACAGCCTTCACAGAATCACAGAATCAGAGAATGTCATGAGTTGGAAGAGACCCACCAGGATCATCAAGTCCAACTCCTGGCCTTGTAATTAATGTGTATTAGATGAAAAGACTTTTTTCTATTGGCTCTACCTGATTAACACTTTTGTTTATATATTTTTAAATACTTTTTCTATAACAGTAATTTCCAAATCAATACTTCTGGCATTCAATTTTGTTTAATAACATAGGCCAACACTTAATTAGTGCCTCATAATCATGTCAAAATCCTGCTAATACAGTAATATAATATGTGCTGAATGTTTTGTTGTTCTTACCCGGGCCTGCTGAAAAGGAAACCATAATAAATATCTTCTATAGTTAATATACAAATGTAAGGAAATTGAACTTGGACTCTATCAACTGCATACAGCTTTTGTGGAAACAGTGAGTGATGGTTACGTAAGTTTTCTGGGCCATCCAAATACAGTCATCCCTAAGGATGTACTAGAGTATGTGTGTACAAGGTCAGGATTAAAATGTCCTTCCTGAGCCTCTCTTTAGCTCTATCACGTGCAGCTGTGTCTTGAAAATACTTTGGACCAGAGACTGTATTTTTCCATTTGTTTTTGGAGAATCTGTAGGAGCACTGCAAGCAAATGATAACAACTCCCAGTGAATCTCCTGCTTTTAGAGTAATCTCATGGGATTTTCCTACCATCTCATGACAATGATGTTGCCCTATTTATTGACTGACTGAGGGCATGTGCCTTTTGGAAATGTCTGAAAGACTGCCCCAGCTGAACTCTAAGCAGCTACTGCATATAAACTGTATTATAGGAACTCCTGAAACTAGCATGTTCTCCCTACAGAAATAGTGCAGTGGAGCTGACAGAAACCAGCCCAGGATGGGTTGGCTTTGGTGTGTGCAGCTTAGAGAATATGTGATGTACAGGCATCAAGAAATTTTTTTGTACAGGATCATCCATTTTTTATGCTAGTTTCTGAAGAAATCTTGGTAAAAAGCAGAACAAGTCTAAAAAGACATGTATACTCATATTGCCTTTCTCTTTTCATTTTTGTATTGAGTTTCATTGCCACAGATGGTGCAACACCATCAAGTTAATGGTCTTAATAGTGTAGCACACACCTCTGTTGGTGTGCAGCTTTTCTGGAGCCTCATTCACCTGCATAGCACAAGGAAAGTCCTTTGTAGGTACAGAAGGCACATGTCCTGTGGCTGCATGGTGCACTTACAGCCTGGGTTTGGCTGCAGTAAGTACCCACACATTGGATGGAGGTGCCCCAGAGTACCTTTGCCCACATCCTTTTGGTCTTCTTTTAACCTCATTGTCAGGGCTTTGAGGATTCCTGGCACTGCTCTGACAGACCCCACACAGTCACACTTTCCATAGGCATCTCTTAGAAGATTGGTCAAGAAGTAATTGAGCACTGACTACCAAACATCTCAAGGTTTGCAAAACAAGTTTTAAATCAACTGATTTAGGTGACATCACAGCCTACTGTAAGCCACCTGTAAGCCTCCTTGGTTTATGCATTTGGGGAAAAGATTAAGTAGTGGCTCCAATAAGCCATATGCATATTCATGCAATATTTGTTATTTGTATACTCATTATTTTCCTGTCATAAGCATTTAAAAATCAACACCTTTTGTATGCAAATTTCTTCTTAATAATACTTGCCAGCCTTCAAATTAATGAATTGCAAGCATAATTTTGCGCATGACTTTGAATCACAGAACAAATTAAGATTCAGTCACAAAGATGCCATTTATCTTCAGTTTTGCAGTAGATGATTCTCGGTGCCCTGTGCATCAGCATGTAAATATTCTGGCTGGAGATACACAGGCTTGTACAAACAAATTAGTGAAAACTTCATCTACTGATAGGGCTTATTTTCCTATATTCTTATATCTTTCAGTAACTGCCAAGTACCCAGAACATTTTCACAGCTGTGTGTGTATTTATATATACACTGCATTGACAGAGTATCAGTTTAAAACTATGAACAATATATAAAAGGCCTCCTCCTCACAGATCCATAAGTGTTATATAGGGTTATATAAAGATCTGTGTGACTTAGGTGTGCCTACAAATGTTGTCCAAATCATAGCAAAGTCTAAACCTTACACTTTCTAGTTTACTAAGTAAAATATGAAATTTCATTGCACAATTCTCTAACTGTTCTTTCTAAAGCAGTTAGAGAATTGTGCAATGAGTCTCTCTGAAGAAAGAAGTGTTTCAGTTCTGAAACATTGCTTTCTTCAGAGTCCTCAGTAACTGGCTGGGCATTTCCACAGCATTCTGTAGAAGCTCTTTCTTGTTGTCTAATTGCCAGTTAATGCATCCATCACATAACCCTGCGGCTTGATGCTAATATAGCTTGAGTCAGAGGAGTGAGGGAGACTGGGCATGGAATTCTTGATGCTGTAAAAGCAAGGCATATGTGCATAGCAATCAGGTGTGACAGTGCAGTGTTTTGGTTGAATGAGTGATCCCTCAACCAGGAGAAATGATGTTTAAAAAATGCAATGAAGTAGATGCATATTACTGAAAGTTTCTCCTAAATGAAACAATGCTGGTATCGAGGGCAGTTCATTTCACACTTGAGGACAGCTTTGAGGCAGGTTGTTATTTTGGTTTCATCAGTTTTAGTTATTGCTTGGTTGGTAAAGAGAAAAAAAATTAATCAACTGCACTACAATTAATCTGTGATATGATATGGCATGAGCAGTTATTACTCATAGTGAAAAGCAATTTACCAATTCATCCAAAAATAGCATAGGAAAAATCTTATCTGTAAAAATGATCATCTTATGCATTATTTCCATTTACTCATTATCTTACTACAGCTACTTCTTATTAACTTTGGAAACGGTTAAGCATTTCCCTAATGTGCATATCTTAGTAGGATTTTCCACCTCTTGTGTTTCCAGTTGGTATAATGGAATTTCTGAAGAAAGGGTTTTTACTTGTATCCCATTGCTTTTTCTTGGTTTTCCAGTTTTTAACACCTGCTTCAAAAGCCTTTTTCATGCAATTCAGATTTTCTGATGTTTTTGGGAAGGGGGAGATTTTTTCACAATATTTGTTTTTTTGGGAAAGGTACTCAAATCAGAAATAAGGAGACAAAGATCTCAGAATGTTTTTCACTTAATCTGCTGGGGATTTAAGAATTTGGTTGAATCCTTATTTCTCAGAGCTGGTTGTGAGGTGTAGGCAGTACCTTGGGATATTTTACTATAAACAAGGACTTCTATTGCACCTCTGTAGTGTTTTTGTCTTCCTGACACAGTAATAAACTGCTAATTTTTCACTCCATTGCAATTTAAATAGTAAATAGCAGCACCACTGAGTGTTCCCAATAACAGACCAATGCCAGCTGTCTGAGCTGCCATCAAACCTGTGAGCAACTTATTTTTTATTATAGCTGTGAGTGTGATGAAACATTGTGGTAGAGAGTTAATCAGGAAAACAATCTGCTTTTGTCTGTTTGCCTGGCACATAACTGCCATGGGCATGGGCTGGTTCTCATCCAGTTAGACTGTATTTGGTGTCAGCTGAATTGTTTTGCTGTGCAGTCTTACTCCAGAGCAGTCTGTAGAGCACATGAGTTACGGCAAGGTGCTGTTTGAGCCCTCTGTGTTTCCTGGCACAGGCAGGATCTACACATAACTTGTCACTCTAGTTGTTTGCCTTTTTTTCATTCACACTTAGGTCAGAATGATCTACTGAAGGTTAATGAGCCAATTGTTGTAAAAAACACCAGTCACAATGACTGTTTTCCTGCTTCTTATTATGTACATAAATTGATGCTGGAGATGGAGAAGTATTGTAGCATTCAGTATTGTTCTGTGTACAAGCAGACAAAAATTGCTTGCTGGAGATAATTACCCACTCATGTACAATTCAGAAGAACAAATGGCCCTTTCATTAAATTCTTGATTCAGTACACACATTTTCTTGCACTTTGTTCTTAAACATAGTCCATCAAATATATCTTTTTAAGTTTTGAAACAAATTTAGAGTAAATTATACCAAGGTGAATTCTGTTAAGTTCCCCAGGACTTGTTGATCTGTCCATTTAGTCATATGCAGGTTAAAATTTCAGTCTTTTAATGTAGCATTCATGCTGAGGCACAGGAAGAAAACAAATGTTGTGCTAGGAAATTACCCTTTAAAATGATGTAGTTGTATAGTGAAATATCCATTTTCCAGACTATTTCAGTCTTTTATATTGCCTATAACCACTAAATATGCAATTAGTTTTTTACTTAAATTTCCAAATTACAGCTTGCTTAGACTACAGGGGTGAAGAATCTTCTGTAAACATCCTCTCTTGGTTAGTAAGTCTCCCATCCCAGATTTGGTTTAGGAGTCTCCCATCTCCCAAAGGAGAGCATTTTCAACATCCTATCATGGATGTCCACACTGAACCCCTGCTGAGATACTTTTGGTTGCCTACAGAGGCTACAGTAGACTTATGTCTATCTATCCATGCATATCCAATTTTTTTTCAGCATACCTTCTCAGCTCCTTCATTTGTTTACTTTTATGATCACCTGACAAAGTTTTCACTAGCAGAGATTCAGCTCTGCTATTTTTTAGTATCCTCAAACCTTTCTTTGTCTGTCTTGCTGTCTGCAATAATAGTTTACTAAGTAAAAAGCAGTTTTCATTTGCTTATAGCAAAATGACTTAAATGTGATAAAAATAAGGAGACTGACTCTAATGAGAGGGATTTTTATAGCATTGAGAACACTGGGATTGCCACTTGTGATTGATATGTGTAGAACTTCACAGCACACAGTTCTGCTTTCTTCAATCACTGTGCCAATTATTATCCTAAAATGTTAGTGATACAGTCAGCAAGTCACATACAGCTGCTGATTTCTCAAGTTAGCAAGGAAAATGCAGGTAATTCTAAAAGAGTACAATTTTAGAAGATTAATTTTTCACAGCCCGTTGAGAAAAAACAGATAAACTACTCAGAGATGCAGAAATAGGCCAAATTTGTAATAGCTGCAGATGTTCATTACAATTTGTATCATGAGAATTTTGTTCAACTCTGTTCATATCACAGCTAAAAGACTGTTATGAAACTGTTATAAGAATTATTCTATTTTCTGTTCTTTTTTAATCTTTGTAGCAGTAATGAGCCATCACCGAATTTTAGTCTTCAGTACACTGCCAGTTCACAATCACGTCAAAATGCTTAACAAAAAGAGAAACTGTGCAAGTTGAAGCCCTTTTCATTAAAAATTTTTAGGAGATTGTTGATCTATTTATGATAAGTTGTATTTCTAGGGCTCTTCCTGATGCCACGTTTTCTAATCATAGCTATGAGGTAGATTGCTGCAGAATCCCAGACAGAAGACGTGTGAAATATCATTAGGAGTTTTTAATGTGTATAATAAGTCATATCATCCATCAAATGTATGCTTGTTAAAGCATCACGATGGATAAATTACCACCTTATTCATGGTAACTGAAATCACACACACAGCTTCAACAACAACATTGGTTCTGTTTCCAGCCTGTGAGAGGCAAAATAACACAGATAATCAGCAGTGCACACCTTTGCTGGGCACAGAGGACCTGCTGATGTGTGAAGAGTCCATATAGTTCCCAGATCCTGGAAGCACCAACTAACCGTTGGAAAAAACTTGGCCAGTCTTATTCCAGGTTCACAAATTAATTCCTGATCTAGCTGATCAGGAAGTGTGTCAGATAAAGTTGGCCCTAACTGGACAAATCACATCTGCTCACCAGTACAGGGAAGCAGTTGGCCAGACAGGGTGCCCATTTCCCTACCAGAGCAATGAGGATTTATTTTTATTTGTGCTAAATTGCATTGACCTCCCAGTAGTGATGTTCAATATGTGCAATTGTATTTGTCTCCTGAAGGATGGGCTAATGGGAAACATTCCTATGAGAAATTCCAATTTGCCATTTACGGATGATGTGGTGACTTGTCAGCTTTGCAAAAGAAGCATAAAATGATGCCCTGCTCAAAGCAGCAGTAGGTAAACTGCTTTTCTACAGGCTTAGGTGGTAACTCAAAATACAAAGCAAGGTATTTGTAGCTTCTAGGGATTTTCATGTTATTTCTATTGTTTCTCTTGTTTTATACTTTGCACAGCCCAAAATCTGTTATTTAACTTCATAAATTACTTTATACACTCTATCAAATTTAAAAGGTCATGCAAATTTTTCAGCTTGATAATGGACTAATGTTATCCTTAATTTTTATCACTAATTTAACCGGACAATGAGTTCTTAGAGGTGTTTTAACATTAACTTTCTTTTATTTTAAATGTACACAAATGAGGTTTAGTCATTCCCATTTGAGAATCCTCTCTCTGAATTTGTGTGTCACGAAAAATCACTTTTCTTGGATGGCTTTTGCAAGCTACAGAAACAACGGTGAGAAATGGTGTGGAGGTTGCCTTAGGAAGCAGAGTAGCACCTGGATCTGAATTTTTGCATCTGAACTTTTCTTGGGGATTGCAATCAGGAGAAAATCTGAATCTTTCCCTGGATTTTTGATTCTCTTGTCTTTGGTATAGAACAGTTTCCGATATGTATAAGAACACAGAATTTCCCACAGCAGTACGAAATTTAGGCTGAGGAACTTTAGGAGATTTTGCCCCTACTTGAAAACCTTACCAGTTCATTCTGTTCCAGCTACAAATCTGTTTGCTGTATTCTGTAGATGAAGATCCCTAGATCCATCACTGAAAGTTGTATTAATGTTAGTATTTTGAAGAGGCTGGTGCAGCCCACATGGAATGCTCCCTTCCTGCCAGTCACTGGTGTGTGCTATTTGTCCCTGAGCTCACTGATGCCATTTCTCTACTGCTGGTTGGTGACACTTGCCCACCTTGTATAAGGACATGCTGAGGTAATAGATTTTCAATACTGTGACTTTAAATTATTTTCAGTTACATATACCAAGTACTTTCTGTGATTTTTTTTTTATCTCTGTGTTTAAATGGGGAATGCATAACAGGAAATGCAGAACAATCCACTGGATTGTTTCAGAGCTGCATTTACCCTGCTCATCAGTTCCATCACATAATCACTTTCACACTTCCCTGAGTAGCTACTCAGGGAAGGCAAAATTAAAGGCAAAAATCCACGTTCCATCACTGCTAATAAGAATTTCCATCATTTTCATTTTCATTTCAAAGACTCATCTGAAGAATGGAGCCTGATGTAGCCGGACTTAGTACAGATACACAAGCAGACATAGACTTCAGCATGCAAATGATTGTTACTCATACTGAAAAATCATTAAATTATCTGCAAAGGACAGTATTTCACAGCATAAATGAAACTGCAAGATGATTCTGTCATCTGTCCTTTAAAATTAAAAAAAAAAAAGACAACCAAGTGATACTGTATCACAGTATCAGGGCTGATTATTTCAGGGCAGTGTAAGTTAATGCTTGAAGAGAACTGCAGCTTTTATGTTGTTAGTTTAATTGTTAATGGACACATTAATTTCATTGATAACAGAAAGAAATCCAGTCCCATAAAAAATATAAGGCAAAATTTTCTATCCATATTAAAATGAATTTCAGGCCATTGCTCAGAGTTACTGTGGAGTATTTAAAGGAAGAGGAGATGTTTTATTCAGTGCTGGCACAGCTTATCAACAGCATGTGTCTGCACTAGCAAGGGGAGCCTGCTGTACTCCATCAAAGGCTGGGGCAGTCTATAAAAACATTCAAGGAACTGGGAGAAGCAGCAGACTCTGTTCCAGCTAAGAGAGACAGCAGCTGTGTGCCAGGATGTCGTACTTCCTGCTGTAACAAGTAACAATAGTGAGCATAAATTAAGGAGGTGGAATGGGAAGTGATGGAGAAAGAGTAACTGAACAATCTAGTGACAGTAATTTGCAAATTGTTTAACTGCTTGGCATACCCCAGAGCCAGCAGGGCTGGATCCAAACTTGAATAACCCTTCCTGAACATTGCCATAGTTCTGCTGTTGGTTTGGATGGAGAATCTGACAGACAAAGAGTCCTGGGAAGCTGCGTCTGTAAAAAAATTGACAGAAGGATGCCTCATGCACACAGTGCTATGTTCAGGAACAGTGAGTTGTTTCTGGATGGCCTTCCATTCATTTGACCCATGGCTGAGAACAAAGATTCATTTCACACAGGTCAGCTGAGAGCCAGCAGATAGAGGTGACCTTCAGGTGCTCAATTTGGTTTGTCCCTTTGGGTTGGAACTGAACAGCTTCACATCATGCTGCCAGTTCTCTGACTCACACAGCTCTCTGTTGGCCTTTTCTTTTTTTGTTTTGTTTTCAAACCTTGTGCTTTGGTTTTGTAAAATCTCTGCAATGACGTAAGGAAAAAATTCAGCTTCAAGCTTAATTTTTGTCATTAGATATACACACGCAGCAAAGTTCAGAAGGGGAGCAATTCTTCTCTAAAGTATCTGTACCCTCCAACCAGCAGTGAGCCCCCCAAGGAACAACAGAATCTTGAAAAGCAGGCAGTGATGTTGAGAATGAAACATAGCCATGGGATGTCACCACACAGATTTACAGATCCCCTAGCAGGATCACCCTCCCAGGGTACTCCCGTGCTTCTATTTGAAGTTACCCTGACAAACGTGATTATGTCCACCTAGAAGAAAACAGGGCAAACAGCAGCTGTCCACTATAGAGAGAAATTGCCTTTCCATATGTGTTGGGATTTCTTTCTTCCTGAAGTTGCCAAGAATGATATAGAAATTAAATAATTCTCATTGTATGGAGGAAGCAAAAAGATCTCTCACCCAGGTATGGATACTCAAGCTAATTTCCATGATCTCCTGTAAAATGCCATAGAGCTTTGAGTCTCACTCCCAAAGGATCTGTGTTCTCCAGGGTCAGCATTTGTTTGCAGAATCATTTCAGGTTTGCCAGCTGATGTTTCAGCTCCTTTAATTTCCTCCCCTCTTCTTTGGAGCATTTTTATTGCTACCTTTCCAGTATAACATTCTATCAGCCTCATAGAGAATATTTTGAAGTATTTGGCCTCCCACAGTTGTACAAAATTCCCTAGCAAATCCCCTACTCTTTTAGAAGAAAGTATAATTGCACTATGTCTCTTTTTCTTTTCCAAAGCTGAGTGGGATTTACAATAATACAAGTAGAGCATCAAAGGAAATAAAACCTATTTGTCAGTTTTCTGCTAGCAAAAGAGAAGCACCCACCCACCTCATCCATGTGGGTGTTCTTGGCCTGTACCAACAAGGTACATGCTTTAAAATAAGATTGGAACAATAAAGCTTGGGAATCATTCAGCTGAAATCACCAGCCTGCATACACTTGGCAGGTTAAAACTCTGGAAAATTTCAGGCTGACATTTAGAATGAAGTGAAATTGTTTAAACTACATTTAACAGTAACTTTTCTATAGCCTCATCTCTTCATCTCCCTAGCACAGAGCCCATGGCAGTGCTCAGCCTCTGCACTGTCTGGCTCAGGTGGTGCCACTCTGAATGGACAACATGCACTGCACATGCACTGTGCTGATTCAGGAGGCTGCAGAGGTACACCTGGCAGAAACTTTGCAGAGGTCAGGTTGATTAACCTTTTAAAACCATAGCTGGAAGATATTTTGCTGTATCCTATGCTGGAAAACCACCTCTGGTTCCTGGCTGACCACCCTCCTTGTTAACCCCTAGCCCGTGTCAATCCCTAGTCTAACCTAATGCTGCTGCACTGAAAACTGCAGAGTTGTGCTGTGCTTGTATAAAGTGTGACTAAGGCTCAGGAAGCAATTATTTAATCTTTACTAGAACTACAAATTGTCTCTTTAGGTTTTTGGAGTAGATGTATCAAACAAGTTATTGGTTTTGGCTTGGTGTAGAAAAGCAGCCATGAATGCCAAGAATTTGTTTTCCATGCTTCCACAGTACTTTGTGCAGTAGCAGCAAAATTTGCCCAGCTCTAACTAAATTTTCTTACACTCCCAATTAGCTACCTAAGGAAGGGATTGCTGTCTCTTCTCTCTGCCTTGATTAGATGTAGAAAGCTGCTTAACTTGGAAACAAGTAATGGTGGTTGAGATATATTGCAATGAGAGTGGGAGGAAATCTAGGGTTCAACTTACGAGGAATAGTCTTACCAATATGTGGAGAATATTAGGATTTAATTTCTTGCCCATTTTGCAGCATCCTGCAGGTACTCACTGAAGCTGGAAGTGGCCTGGATGGAACCAGCCCAGCTGCTTTGTACAGCACCAGCTTCCACAATAAGGATTCATGGGAATGTTTTCCCTTTGATGGAAGGCAGAAGTGAGAGATGGGGTGGGAGGTGAGCACCACCTGGCATTTCACAGCACAGTCATCACAGGAGTGGTAAAACCTACTCAGAGGATGCTGTGGCATTAGCATCCTCCTCCCAGACACAAATAGAATTTCCAGGAGCTGAAAGCAGCTCATAGCCTGAGCCTGAATGAATGTACTGCAGTGACATTCGGGCTGGTCACGTTCTCAGATCCCTGGCAGCTGGAGCACCATGGAAGAGCCCTGCCCTGGGGCACAGCCTGGCTCACTGCACAAGGCTTTAGTGATCTGTGCGAGGTAAGCAGGTGGCCTTGCTGTCCTGTTAGATACTCACCATGTGCTTTAACAGGACAGCTGACCTTCCAGGCTCCATAGCTGTGGTAGTTTGCTATTAGAAAAAGGAGGCTTTTAGTTATCCAAATGAATCATTCCTGTGTCATATCCAAGGACTTAGTTCAGTGGATTTTGGTTTTAACAATAAGTCACATGTAACTCCTGTTCACCTCATTAACAATATTGTCTTGATTCCACTAAACAGAATGAAGTGAGCCCTCAGATATTAATTGTAATGTGCTGGAGCTTATTTTTAGAAGCTAAGAGTACTTAATGTAGGAGAGCTCTGTTGTTCTAGCAACTGCATGTGTACCTATCCTCAAGAGCAAATCATTGTAGTCAAACCCCATCAACTATCAATAAATAACTCATCTTATTTTTCACTGTGATGTTATACATAAAATAGTACTTACCTACCTCTGGAAATAGAATGATATAATCCTTCATTCAGTCCTTGTTCTTAATAGGCAGAATTTTAGTGAATACCTGTAACTACAGGCAATTTTGCAGCTCAGAGAAAATGTCAGATAAATAAGGGAATAGCTCATACTCCGCCAAACCTGTCCTATTGACATCAGTAGGAATTCTACCAGGGTTTGAAGGTTTCATCCCCTTTTACCCCCTTTTTCCTTGTATTCTTAACTGTAATCTCCTCTATTAAGTACAGTTCACCTTGTACATGATAATAAATCCCTGTATAAGAATCTGTTAATGGATAGAAACAAGTTGATGACAGAAGCCTGTTATGGTTTCATAGGATTATGGTGGCAAAAAATCTGTAGACACTTCCAGAAATGAGAATTTTGCAAGGAGATTTTCTTCCAATTTAAGCCAGAATACTAAAGCAGAATACTGTGCTCCTTAATGATATGAGAAACATTAGGAAAGCTCCTGGGCATTGCCTCACTGGGGATTCTATCAGGAAAAAGTTAAGTGAATTTGTTTCTTAAAAAGCTAACCAGGATATTTTGGTTTTTTTTCCTCTCCTTTCTTGAATATTGCACAGGGAAGCACTCAGAAGATTTTTAGAACCTTTGTTCAAATGAGATATAAGAAAGCAACAAACTAGCTATGAGCTGGAATGAATGCCTGAAATATATATGATATTCATTTAAAAAGGGCATTTCAATTTTAAGACATCTGCAAATCTAGAGCTGTCTCTTTCCTAGCAGACTGTGAACAGAACAAGTAGGAAACCTTCAACATGTCTTAACTTTATAAACCGGAATTTGGTGCTTTTCTCCAATTATCTTTGTTTTCTTTTCTTTTCTTTTTCTCTCTAACCATCTGCAGCTTCAGTGAGATCTTTGCCTCCCAAAGCCTGGTAAATTCACATTTGATACAGAAGCACATAGGCTGAGCAGCAAAGCTGTAACAGGTCTTTGCTGTGCTTTCCCTGGCAGCAAAGCCACACTAAATAATTCTCATGCTGTGCTGTCCCCTTTTCCATTCTGCTTCTTGCTTTTCCTCCTTCTCTAGGTTACTGTCCTATCAGGTGTGGTGATTCATCTGTTTGTAGGGCTTTGGCTGTAGGACTTGAAAATTAGAATTAAGAAGAGTGCAGGATTTGGGAGGTTTTCACAGTCTCTGTCAAAGATCTATTTTATATCTTGTTCCCTGAAAGCTAGAACAGTCTTGCTTAGAGGTCATCCCGACAAACAGTTGCATCAGCTCAGCAAAGGGGAGAAGAAAAGGACAGTGCTGAGCAGCAGTGGCCAAGCGAGGTCAAACCCTTCCAGCACTGGCCTTCACAACAGCAAAGCCCTGCTGTTGTGACGCTGACTAAAGCATGGGGCCAAGACAATTCACAGCTGAGTAAATTATGTGTGACTTTGAAGACTGCAAGCTGTCCTGCAGGACTCACTGAAGGGTAAAAAAGAGTGGGTTTCCCCCATTTTTTTATATCACCTGCCCTGCTTACTGCTTAGTCGTGGTTAAGGGCAGATGCACCTTCCTCTGGGTAACTCACATGCCATAAATCAAAATTTGAGCTGCCTGTTCATCTGCCATGTCCTAAATTCTGTTTAAATCAGTGTAAACCCTGATAAAGATCCAGCAACTCATTTTTTAACTTATTTTTGTCCTTTAAATTAAGGGTTTTTTATATCCTATTTAAAATCCTCCACGTGCTTTCTCCAGTTCTCCATACAGTACAGACTTATCTGCTGCACACACTCTCCAGTGATTGAAAATGCTGTTCTTTTCACTGCCAGTGCAGCCAAGTCAAGCTGATAAACATGCTTCCCTTCTCCTGTGTGTCAGTTTGCAGTGTGCTGAACTTACATTTTCATTAACTTGACTTAAACAAAACTTTTCCCAATTCTCCGGGGATAACTGCTCCCCAGTGTAACTGCTCAGAGCTCCACTGAAGTCAAACAACTTACGTCAATTGCTACTAGCTGAGATCTGGCCTGAGAGCACTAGGTTGTGTCTGACACATCAATTCCTAGTGAAGCAAGATTCATTCTGGACTGCTGTCCTTTCACTGGGCAGCTTTCTGCTTAAGGATTGCATGGTTTCACCAAATATGAGTGGATGAGAATGTTTCCAGCAGAAGTATCTGCAGATAATTCTGCAGAAGGTTCTTTGAAAGCAATTTTCCTTGAAAGGGAAAACAGAAAGACAACCTCATTGTTTTGAAATGTAATTTTGTTGCTGAATTATTTATTGCCCCTTCTGCTTTGGTTGCCTCAGGTGCTCTTTCAAGTGAAATGCCCTTAAAGCTGATCACATCAATGCCACTCTGCCTCCTTCCTCTCACTTTTCCATAGTACTACATTTCTTTTTTTTCTTACATCTGCTAAGAGAGCTAAGGCATATCAATTGCAGAGCCTACAGCTTTACAAAGTTACCGTGCTAGACAGCTTTGAGTTTCAGGAATGTGTCAAAGGTTTTCTCCTTCCCTTTTGTCCTTTTGTAGTGCAGAATACTGGCAAAGATTCTGTGGTGGTTTCTTCCTTTTAGTTACACTACACGATTCTGATTATCAGATAAATTTATAATCTCATTGCACCCCTACCTATCTCTTTCAATTTGGTAAATGTCATGTTGTTTGACCCATGACTTACCAGCATGCTTGCATATTATATTTAAAAGTTGAGTTCAGAAATCACCACTGTACTTTATACTAAATATTTAACTCGTGTCCTTTGCAATAAGACAAAGCCCTAACCATAGATTTAAAAACAGCCTTCAAAATCAGAAACCATTATCTACAAAAATGGTTTATTCTCGGTTCAGCCATCTATAATTACTGTACAATATCAAGCATCTGTCTATCCTATTTATATTGCCAAGATGAAATTATAACCATGGTTTTATTCACTTTATGTCTATATTGAGAACTAACATAATCCACATTATTTGCAAAAGTAATCACTCTCAGCCATTTAATGGTATTAGCTTTTCACTTTCACTGAGGCTTCAAAATCTCTTTCCATATTAAATTTATTAATAATTCTCAAATAAAAATATTTTCTAGGTATATCTGATGTTCATACTTTATAAACATAGCAGCAAGAGCTACTTGATTAACATCAGTAGCATTAACATAGATTTATATAGTGAAAAAGAAGGGAATAATGCTCCTGATGCAAGTCTCCTCACCAGGGTTCTACTGAACAGCGTAGGTTGCAGTGCTCAGTTCAGCCAGGAACTGGGAACACATTCACTGCATGCTGGCTCAGACTGTAGAACCAGGCATATATTCCTCATATGAATAATTCCATTGCCATCAATGAGATCATTTATATAAACTAAATTCACATATAGCTGAATGTTTTCAGGCTCATGCTGTATAAAATCACATAAGTGTGTTTGCAAAAATGAGAGGGAGTTATGGGTTTTGGTCATAGATTAACTCTGTTGCTTTTTCCAAAACCTCCTCTTCCACTCTGGCCATTTTCTTTTTATTGATTTGACATTTTTTCCATGTCTCACATCCATTTCCCAATGTTTTTAATTTCTGAGGCTCAGCCTTGTCCCCCTCTGTCGCCTTAGTCTAAGTAGCAGCGAACTGGAAGTAAGCTCTTTGACATCATCTTCATTTTTCAATGATGTAAAAAGACACAAAAGTTGCCTGGACACTCCCTACTTGCCCTTCCTAGGAAAAATCCTTTCTTCAGTACTGAGAATCTGGTGATAAGGTATCTCATAGAGGTTGCCATTTGTAAGCTACCTTGCTGAGAGTGGATGGGGTGGCAGTGAGCAGTTTCAGATTGAGGGACGTCTTTCCACCCTGCGTATATAGAATGACACAACACTCCCTGCCAGCACCAAAACTAAATACCAGTAGCTGAAATATTTCTAATAAGTTGAAGGGGTAAATTTTTCCTTCAGTATTATCAGCTGCTTTTGGTGGGATACTAAAATCCAAACCATATCCACAGTTTATAAATTCAACAGCATCAGAGGAACTGGTGGCAGATGTTTATTGACTATTGGTATCAGCATCCTCCATGTGTGATCCAACCAAGCCACTGTAACATATTCCTTTCTGAGCACAAGTACTCTTAGTGCATTATCTGCTTGTGCCAACCAGCTCTTTGTAGCAGGATTTCAGAAAACATAAAATGTGTAAGACACACAAGGAAACAAAACTGCACTGAGATCTACAGAGACCTCCTTGTGGAACAGGTCTTAAAGACTTGGGGTTTCCTTCATTGCATCTTTTCCTTTGGCAATGGGAAATAAGGAACCAACATCCATGATTCAAAACAAAGATAAAAAATTGAAAATTCTACTTGCAGTTAATTTTTGGTTTAATGCCCAGACTTGAAAAAAACAATTATTTTTAAAATAATATAGATGTACTGTATTTGCTCTTCTGCTGACATTTATGGGAATTTTTTCAGCACAGAGTAGCTAATCATAGGCTGGAAAAAGTGAAAGTGGGTATGCAAAACTCAAGCTAAAAATTTTAATAAATTGTTGGCAGTGTGGTTATTTAGTCTCCTCAGTACTGGAGACTAGTAATAGCAGCAGAATTTTACTGGTTTTATGAAGTTCCAGTCATTTTAACTGTGCTAGTACAAGAGTTTCAGTTAAAGTTAAGCAAAAATTTTAAATATAAATATTGCAGTAGGGAACAATGAAGAAGCAAAGATCAAATTCTGTGCTGAAATATACAGGCTTCTAAGATTTGGGAGAGGGAGAAAGGTTATTTAGCAGCTCATTTTCTTTGGTTAATTTTAGGTTGTCATTTTTTCGGGCATTAGAAGTGAGCAGATGGTACTGATATTTTGCCCACTTTTATCATCACTAACTTTTTCATTTTGAATATTCATGTAGCCTCATTGTCATGGAAATGCACGCACAGGAAACTTTAAATCAGCCCAGCCATCTATGTGCTTTTGTAAACCTCTGTTTTCCTTATTTAGCTATGAAATGAGCCTGTTTTTTCATTAATCTACATAATTTTAACATTTAGTGTTTTAAGAAAACCTGGTGAGCAAGTGTTGGCTGTATTGAATTAATTTTGGAATGCAAATACAGGGGGACAGAAGCTTTGGTAATGGATTTAGCAAAGGAAATAGAGTGGTCTCAGAAAATTCCATTAGACTATAAAATATTTACAAAGGTGCTTTTGGCTATTCCTCAGCACCATTAAATATTTATGTAGGGTCAGCATCTCCCTTCAGTAAACTGATCAAAGTGAGATCAACGATGACCTTTCCTCTGATCCAAGGATCCCTTGATGAAAATTCCTCTGATCCCTTCTTCTATCACAGAATATTCCTAGAGATATAAAATGGAGACAAGATCTTTAAGGAAGATAAAGAAGGCGAACAATAGTAGCACATAAATTTGGAGAATCTGTTATTCAGAGTGCAGCAGTGTCTGGGGAGGACCTGCTTTCCCTGCACACGTGGCAGCTCTGCCCTGCTGCCTCCTCGGGAGGGAACCCAGCGGCCAGGGAAGGACTGAGAGCAGAGCAGAACTGCAGCTCTGTCCCATCCAGGGCCCTGCTCTCCACTCCTCAGGTGACTGAAAACAATGTGTGTGTGCAGAAACAATTCTCCTGATAAAGCCAGGGCAGAAGGAGCCCCATAGAGGAAAGCAAGAGATGCTGTGAAGGCCAAAGTTTTCCTCATTTTCTCCTCTGTGCACAGCTATTCTTAGTGCTTCTCCTTTTAAAAAGAAACAAGCAAAACAAACAGAAACACAAAACAGTTGCTCTGAAATCAGAACATCTTCATTCAGTGCAATTATTCTCAGCTTGTTGGCAATATGAGGGAGTCTGGTTTGATTTTCAACTTTTCTGGGTTTTTAATTTCTGTATTAGTCCTGTCTCCTGAAGGATGATTTTGAATCATCATCCAAAAATTGCTGATTTTTTACAGTCTCTCTCTCTCTCATCACAATGCCAAATCACATTCTGAATAGACCTAAATCTCAGTTTTAGTTAAAATCATGTTTCTGGAGTGAAAGTACTTGAAAAAGTCTGCTTATGTTAACTGTCAAACTTTTGTGCTTCTATAGCAGATGGTAACTGTGACCTTGAAATTATCAAGGAGATAAATAATTTGAAGGTACAGATTGAGTGATTTATGGTCTTCCCCTTTTCATTTCAGCGCTATTACAGTCTCACTTGAGGTCACTGCTGGAACCTAGATGAGTGTTACAAAAGAATTTGACAAAGCAGAGCATGGACTCTGCAATTGTATCTTGACAGTGCCTCTTGAAGAAAGTATTATTTCGATGAAACTTTAAACCAAAACTGTTGGCTGGGAAATATAAATTATATTAATTATAAATGAGCTGCTCAGAGCTCACCTGTAAGCTGAATAATACAAGAATCTCCTTGCTCTTATATTTCTTGTGTCTTAGTAAAACCTCTGAACAAATATCAGTTAATCTAAATGAAATTTGGTAATTTGGGGTAGTGCATGAGGTGTTAAAATACAGAAGAAATGGGTAGGTGTACCTAAGACCCACAGCTCAAACCTGCTCAATCTATTTCCAAATGTACTACAATTTTCTAGTCTGATTATATACAAAATTACAGACTTTTAACATTTCTGATATTGAGTCTGGCTATCTAATTTTCTTTTATTTATTTTCAAAATATATACTCTTCTTATTGCAGCCAGAAATACTGCTTTACTTTGTACTCAATAAAGTAATTTCAGTTTTCTCTTCTATTCCTGTGTATATACATTGTAAATTTTAAAAATGTGTTTATACTGCACTTAAAATCTCCTTCTGGACGCTTGGGATAGGATGTAAGCAGGAGCTAATAAAATTATTGGAAATCACTTGGGCATGAATTCATGCACACTCCAGTTAGTCCTCTTAAGATCCTCTCTGTCTTCACTGAAATTTCAGGCATATTACTGAGTCTGTAGGTTTGGACAAATTATCTCTCTTTTTCAGAACTCTCCAATTACTGAATGGGCACCAGCATTATAACATTACATAACCTCTGTGTTTTATTACTGGCCTTTCTTAAAAGCTGAATACCTAAGAAAATAGAAATACTCAGCAAAATTATCAAATATCCTCCTCAACTCTAAAACATACTTTTGAAAAAGTAATTTTGATAAATTATTTTAATCCAATTCTTCATTTTAGTATAGTTATAACTTTCAGGTATTTAGTAGCTTAATAATAAGAGAATGAAAAGAGCTCAGCAGCTGAACCTAGGTCAGCTTCATAACAAAAATTTCTTCTCTTTTCTACTTCAACTAGAGGACAGATTCTCAGATCTGTGGCATTTAGTTCTTTCATTATTGCAGCTTAAGTGTGATTACCTGTTTTACACATCTGTGAAGTCATCTTATTTCTAGTTTTAAGAGTACTTTTATATCAACCTGTGAATTGAGAAATCTCTCCTTTATCCTATGTTCTCTTTCTATTTTCCAAACCTAACTACTTGCAGGTATAATTGGAAGACCTCTCCACCTTTCTGTTCCTGAGGAAGAAATTTAGAGTAGGAATAAATCTGTCAAAACTCCCATTGGATGAAATAATAAATTCACTCATTTACTTTTTGGTTCTGTGCTCAGAATATATAGAGCAGAGAGTATACTGCATAATATCTTCTCTGGAGACAGGCCATTGTAATTTTATTAGCAATACTATTCCATTGTAGTTGAGCTCATGCATACAAATAAAAAAATAATTTAAGTAAATTTCACATTTTTTTTCTTTTTTTAAAGAGGCATTAGACTACAGCCCTCTAAATGAGTTTTTCTCAAACATAAATGTAAAGCTCTGAAGTGTGAATTGAGCCTCAGTCTTCCAAGAGTCTATTATCCCATGATCACTTGACACTTGTACAGCAAGTGGTGTTGTTTTGAAAAGGTTTTGTTGTCGTTGTTGGATTATAATTGCAGAGCTTCCACAAAAAGGTAATTTGGAAAGATCTTTAAACGAAAGCAAATATGCAAAGTTTGTGTGATCCCTGTGTTTTCCTTTCTGCTTCCCATGCACAGTAAGCAGAGAGCAGGATGGCTCTCTGAAGAGTAGAGTAGCAAACAGGGCTTGTGAGAAGGATCACAGATGTCTTTTCCTCAAGAGGAGAGAGGGTGCCAGGCATCAGCTGGCATGTATGTTGAAACCATCTGGGATGTGAACAGGGCCCCGGGTGGATCCCCACATCCTTGACACAAGGATGAAGAAGGAAGGTCAGTCACTCGGAGTTTAAGGAAGCCTGTGACACAGAAGGAGCATGGGGTATTAAGTGCTTCCTCCTCCCTTGCTCAAAGGAGGTTCAACAAGAAGTACAGGCCCCTCCCTGTGCCCCACAACATTCCTCAGATTTGAGGGCAAACTCACTAAACATGCAGATTTTCTAACACCTGGAGAAACAGCCTGAAGAAGGAGAGAATTTTCATCTTTCACTGTAGCACAGAAAATGCTGTCTTGGTATGTGTGAACCATATGTATAGTTCTGGTGTACGAGGGAAGTAATTTCCCTTCTACAGACGAAAACAGGAACACCCCTGCCTGTATTTGTCACGGGTGGAGATCAAGCAGCAGCTGCAGAAGGGGCTGGCAAATGTGACCAGTCAAGAGCAGAGATGACTGAGACCCGCTCTGGTTGCCCACAAGTGCAAAGTGGTTACATGGCTGCTGCTGAACTGCTGTTGGTTCTGCTCAGGTGCCTTTTCCAAAGTTAATGCAAAGTGAGAGGATCAGGTCATGTCTGCTGTGCATCCCAGGAGGCCCCATCCAGGTGCAGGGCTCTGGGGCTGGCTGCAGCAGCACAGCTCTTCCCTGGCCCAGGGCTCCAGTGGGAGACCTGACGGGGCTGGGCATGCACAGGGGGCTCACCAGCTGCTGCAGCTGTTCGTTAATATGGCAAAAGGTGAACTGAAGCATGTAGTTCACTGCTTTCCACATCTTTGCAAATACTGTTGGGCCAGTGCACAGTAAAAAAACAAAGGGAAATTTGACAGAAACAACCAGCTATTCTCTTTGTCAAGTGAAAAAAGGAGGATTCTCTTGAAAAGTGCCAGTTTTGCTGAACTACAGAGTTAGCCTGAAGTGCAAGCAGTGAGGAGAAGCCAGTAATGAACTGGGGCATGGTTTTACTCAGCCTGCTGACTTCAGAAGCCAGGGCTCAAATCAATGAAATCAATAGAAGCCCTTTCTTTGACTGCAATGTTCTCCACTGTGGAACTCCAGTGATATTTGAAGTATGTCTGTATTATAGAGACATATTTCTTTTCATTTGCTCTGCATATTTACTGGACATGTGATCTCCTTGTTAGCCTAAATAAGCTTATAATGCTCCTTTGAAAGAAGGAAAGAAAGCAAAAATAGAGAAAGACAGATCAAAGGCCAGCAAACCAGCAACTGTACCTCTTACAGGGGATGAGCAATAAAGTACACAGTGATACGCAGAGTTAGTCAACAAAGGCATTGAAATTTCACCATTATAATGGAAATATCTTATTTGCAAGTAGAAAGAAGACTTATTTTGCTGTAATTCCAAATATCTTAGTAATGACCGAGAACAAATCACAGCTACACCAAACAAGGAATGTCCAATGGTATCACTGAAGAAAAAACCAGTAGTTCACATGCATTGTGCCCTTAGAAGTCTAAGTGCATTATTACCCATAATGGTTCTCCTAGTAGCACCAAACTCTTATTTGGTAGAGGAAGCAAAGAAATCAAGCAACACATTAGATCCAGAATGGACAGAGAGGTCCCCCAGCACACAAACTGGAATTCAAAATACACTTATTCTAATTCTAATGGCAATTGTTTCAGCAGTCTAAGGCATGTAGCAGTAGGGCCATTTTCAGTAAGATTCATCTACCTCCACCAGATCTTCATCTTCCTTTTCACATATATCAAGCACAATAAAACGTGGACTGTGAATCCTTAATTATAGGTACATATAAGTACTGTTTAGAAGATGGTGCACTGTTTAGAAGACAGCGTACTGTATTGATTTCCCTTCTTAGTTATCTCAATGTTTAATAATAAAAAGAAACAGAATATAATTACATCTGCTAGGATATTAAAAACACTTCACACTCTGCTCTGTTTTAGTCCCAGAATATCTGTTCTTTTCTTTAGAATGACCCCAGCTCATTATGTAGGAGCCAAGGCAAGAGGGAGCTTTTATTAAACTTTTTATCTGAAACTATTCATTTTGATTTAAGAGCATCTTTTTGGAACACAAAATTCATTAGGATTTTTCTGTGTTCTGAGGCAGGTATGGGAATCTGAAAAATAAATGTCTTGCTGCAATAGTTCTATTTCATGTGCTCTGTATGTGCAAATGAAGTCAAACTAATCATGCAAGAAGTAAAGAGGAGAATTAACTGAAATATCCATAGATTACTCAAAGAGAATATGGATATTAATCTACCCATCTGAACATCCTGAAAGCCAGCTTGAGACAACAAAGTTATTGTATCAGAGTGTTGCAAATAAGCTGAAGAACATTTTCTGCAGAGACTGCAGTTGGATCAACTACACTTTACAAATGTCATGGCTGGTGGAAGATGTCCCTCATCTTCACCTCACTGGCCTCTCTTAGTGCTCTGAAATGCAGAAGCAATCTGATGATGGGAAGGTAAAGAGTGCTGTGCACCTGATTCAGCAGGACTTGCTTCTTTGAGTGGTAAATAAAAGCTAATCCCAATTTGTGCAAGTGCATCAAAGAGATGCAAACTGCACCCCTCCACAGACACCCAAGAACTAATGTGCCATCTAATGAGGTCAGGCGCTACAAGGCCAAGAGAAACCTCTGTGCTATTATCCAGAGTGTTACACATCTAAGAACTTATTGTTCTTTGAACTGGAGTTCTAAGAAAAACATCTACTTTTGATTTTCAAATTATCATCGATAGAATTCTTCACAACCTGAATTAAATTGTTGCAAGATCTCCCGCTGTTAAAACTGTGAATCCTATTTTTAGCCTGAATGTATCAGGCATTCATATCTAACCCTTGAGCCTTTGTTAAAGCTTTGTTTGCACACTGAAGATACCATAGCAGAGTTGTGCTCTCTGCATTGATCCTTATATGCAGTTGTCTCCTTTTCCCTTCATCTTTTCATCAGTAAACTGAACAGAATAAGCCTTTTAAGCATTCCTGCATCTCTCTATAATCAAGCAAAAGCCTTTTTAATTGTACTTTTCCAGTACAGTAGCAAGTAAAGAAATAATATTTCCTTCTAATCCCTATTTCCATATCTGTATATTCAAAGACTAATCCATTTGGTCTCAGCATCACACTGTGATGGTTATCTACCAGATCAGAGAGCTTTTTTACAGAGTTTCCATGTTAGTCTTTTATCTTGTAAATTTGGCTTGACTGTAGATGTAGGTCTTGACTTCTGTTTGTACAATATTGTTTGTATACCTTTAGACATCCTAGGATGTGATCTAGTGCACTCAGATAAATAATCTATGTAGGCTATACATATCAGGAATTTTTTTCCACTTCATTTTTAATCACCATTACAATATGTTCAATTTTTGTTAGGTTTTAACAGTTAAAAAAGCTGCCTTAATCCCTGAAGTTATTCACAGAAGATAATTGCTAAGGAGTCACAGTTTTCAGAGTTAACAATCAAGGGACAAGACTCACAGGAAGGGAGAAGAGAAACCATGAGGAAACTGCCTTGATAATCACAGAAAGTTTATCTAATTTAAATATATCATGTTACATTGATCTTAAAAACTCATGTCACCTTATCTCCTAGCTGGTTCTCCTCAAACCACTGTGCTGGTAGTAAAGCACCCTGAGCTGATAGTGAGTACCCTGGGCACCTCAATTGCCAGGCTCTGAAATCAAAAGTGATCAGTCAAGGCTCAAGGCTGAATGCATATTTTTCATTGTACATAAAAAACTTTTAATATATAATAAGTGATATATCCTTTATGATTTTGTTTTTCTTTTGATTTCAATAAACAATTAATGGTGTGTATTGATCATCTGTATCAGTGTGCAGCTCCTTGGTCCACTGCATAAAAAAAAACTGAAGAAAAGATTTTTCTCTCTAATTATAGAGTTTAGAAGTTTTACTGTGAACCACAACAGCTCTCCTGACACATCATCTATTCTCCCAATTAATGTTATTTTGCTTCCTAGTTATTCTCCTGTAAAGGTTGCTTGCTGGCAAATCCTGTTCATGTGGACTCCTAAACTTGTGGCTGAAAGTCATTCCTACACAAATATCTGATTTCAAGGATTCATGTGTTTGCTAAGTTTTCATTGGCATTGTGCAAAGATCATACATTATCCTGGATAATCTGATGAGGAACACATTTTATATAGCCCAAAAAAATTAAGAAAAAAAATTGTGGTGTATTTATCATTTTTAGAAGTTTTCTGGCCATAAATGTTCTTGTCTGTCAACACTTCATGAGTTTAGTTGCTGGGATAGAAGGGCAGCTGGGCCAAGAACATAATGTGGAAACAGGAAATCAAAATAAGACACAGAAGATGAGGTTTCCCCATTGCACTGGTCCTGTGCAGGGTCATGTTAAGTATCTTCTGTTACTTGGTTGGCTTTAAAAGCCCTGCTTGGCACAAAACAGTTAAATAAGCTTTACGTTCAACAGAAATGTGTATGCAGGGGGGTAGGAGCAGTCTTTTATATGGCAGCATGTGATTTAGGGATTTTTAAGGCTGCAGTGTCAGAGACTCTTAAATCATAACAGAGCTTTGTGTTAAATTTCATAGCACTAAGTTCTGTGCTTCTGGGTAGTTTTTCTTAATTGTGCTTCTTAAAATGTACTTTAGAGTTACACATCTCAGACTTTGATTTATGGGTATAGCTCTTACTTCTGCTCATAAATAAGAAACTGTGCATCATCCCTACAGCTGTCTGACCCATGAGATACCTATGAAGGTGCACTGTCCCAGCCAGTCCTTAGCTCATTCCCTGGATGTCATTACCAGAGGTTGTCTCAGTCTGCCTGGTTTTGGGGTTTTGTCTGATCTCTTGTCATTCTGACTATGCAGTAAATTAGCTTTACACGAGGAGGCCCTCAGCACTTTTTGTGGTCAGATTTTTAGGTGTTCTGCCTCAGGCCTGACCCTAACTGCAGTCAACAAAATATGTACCAAATTGAATTTTAACCTTATCTTCTGCCTACATTTACATCCTCCTGAGGCTCCATTCTAAGTTCACCTTCTCCTTGTTGTTACCAAAAGAGCACAAACTACCAGCCAGCCTTCATAAATTTGGCATATAAAGTCTCATGAACATCAGTCTTGACACTTTCCTTCAGCTCAGATGAAAACCAAGCACTATTCTCATTTGCTCTGGTAAAATAGGAGAGATCTTTTGAGTTTCTTTCCTGTCGATTTTATTCCTTTAGTATGTTACTGCAAGTAGTCTCTAGTGGTTTCTCTTTTTTCACTGTGGGGAGTGAATCTTGCCTGATGTGTCATTTTTCTTAAATACTCAGAACTCCAACAGAAGTTTCATAGCTGTATATGTACTCACTAGGACATTTTGTGAAACCTCTATACACTTTCTTCATTAAATATGCTACAGATGCAAGTTTTATAAGAAACATTTGGCTAGTAAATGTTATATTTTTACCAATACAGGAGGAGAACTAGTTGTCCCTTCCTAAGCCTCTGTTGCTCAGATGTTTAACAAATTAATCAAAGAAGCTGCTGCTAGTGTGACTCTTCTTTGTTTGTTTGTTCGTTTATTTGTTTTAGAAGACAATTTGTTTTCTCTGGGATGTTTACATGCTATAGCATTTTATTGCTCCTGGTCATGCATGCACACATCCATGGTAGGCTGCTGTGAAGTGCTGCTGCTCCCAGTTTGTTTGGAGGGGTAAGGCACAAGGACAAAAAGACAGCTCTGAGCAGCACAAATGCAGAGACGCTGCTCAGTCTGATGGTACAGCAGAAGGAGAAGCAGCCCAGGCTCAGGTGCAAGAGGCAGGACTGAAACTCTGCCCTTCAGAGGCAGCAGGCTCAGCAGCAGCTCTGGGTTTCTGCAGGACATTGAGTCACCAAATGCAGGTGTGCTGAGTGGGATTTCTCTAAGATTGCACAGAAGCAAATCCATGGCTCCTGTGATAGCAGTAACCACGAGACCATCCTTTCTCCTGGTTTTTATCTGCTGGGTGTGCAGATCTCGCTGCAGGGACTAAGTGCTCAGAAAGCTTTGCAAGTTTGTAGCTGGCAGGGAAATAGAGATACCAGCCCTGCAAAATGTATTAGAGACAAGTGGAAGAAAGGATATCACTTACACAACACTGCTGTGACCATCATCCTATACTGTTTCAAAAATATATTATTCTTTAGTTTGTGTCTATTTATAGTTTTAGCTGCAAAATATGTAAATCCTTGACTTTTATTTTCAAAGATCCATATTCTTCAGTTCTAGTAAATGTCTTTGAAATATTTCCCTTAAATGAAAACTTACATATAAATATTCAATGAGTTCTGGTGACCAGAATAGATGTGCTCATTTATCCTTCAGGCAGACATTTTGGAAAGTCAGGAACAGTTATGTGCTTACATGGGGTTTGGTGCAGGAAGTACCTTTTAGTGTCAAGCTTTTCTGTTGCTATGAGCTCAGTATCCACTCCACACATGTGATGCTGATGCAAAGGAAGGTATATGAATCCTATTGTATACACTTCATTCTTTCTTCATTCCTTTCACTATGCTGAAGAGATCATCCCTGTTCATTGCAGAGGGATTGGACTAGATAACCTTTAGAGGTCCTTTCCAACCCAAACTATTCCATGATTCTATGATTTCCCCCCCCACCTTTCAGCTCCCTCTCATGTTTCTCAACTTGGTTTCACATCTTCCAAAGCCTCTGGGGTTTTTTTGCTTTGCTCACAGGCTGTGTTTTCTAGGCTTGTTTTAGCATCTCTTTTCTGAGCAGACTGGCCAAGGCCTGTAAGGAAGTTAGTGCCAAGAATCCAGGACATAATATTATTTGATAAAGGATTCAGCACAGCTGTATGTAAAAAGAACTGGAGATTTGGGAGGCCTGTTTATCTTGCTTTTATTGAATGACAAATGTATAGGAATATGAAAAAGAGCAGTTAACAGCATGTGTAATGCCAGAAAAAGACAGACTAAAAAGGGACCAAGTCAGATTTATCTCTAACCAAACCTGTAAACCAGCAATGGATGGTAGATCTTTACAGAATACAGCATAAAATTAAATAAACCAGGTTACAGTCATTTCTGTATTCAGCTCCTATAGCTGCAATCCTTTTTAAGTTCCACTATTTTTTTCCTGAATGTCTCCATAAATACTGTTAACCTAGATAAAATTTGTTTTAATCAGAACTAGTTCCATTACTAAGGTGATTTCTGACCTCTGTTCTATCTCAGTTCATACAGCACAGCCCTTTCAAGCATAGTAACACAGGCTGGCAAAATTGCCTTCCAACACGATCAGGTTTTGCATGTAGCTTGCCTGGATATGCAAGAGCAAATATCTTTCATGTTATTGAAAAGACCTTACATATCTGTGATCAATTCAGCTTTTACAAGAGCTTACTAGATTTAGTATTTGCACAGGTACCCTGGAATTGCTTAACTGTAATGAGCAATGAATATCAATTATGTGATTACTAATGAAAATGTAATCTAGCCTAAGCACAATTTATTTCTGTTGAATTTTGACCTCTCAAAATGTAAATTGACTTGGCTCTGTTTTAATGGATTTTTTTAAACATTAATATTTTAACAAGCCGTGTCAATTTGATATAGCAGGGTGTCCAGTTGCAAAAGCTTTCTCTTTCATTTGCAGATGCATACATCTTGGAAAGTTAACACACTATATGTAATGAGAAATCCCTCCACAGTGATTTAAAGCACAGAAAAATGTTTGTACCCAAAGGCCTCATCTTAAAAGATGTGTACACACTGATCCTAATAGCCCAGGTACACTCTGTAAGTCAAAAGGCTTGATGCCTCAGACTTCTAAAGAATTACTTCATCTGATGTCCTTATCAAGATCCCTCTAAAGGAGGGCAGCCCTTCCTCTAAGGTATTGCAAAGACCCCTGCCAAGAGAGAAGTCCAGGAACAGAGGAACATCTGAGTCAATGCCTATGGAACTGAGGTATTGGTGCTATAAATCCCCCTCCCAGACATGACAAGGATTGGAGCTGCCCTTCCTGTTGCTTAGCCTGGTCTGTTTGCATGGTCCTCAAGAGCTCAAAATATGTGAAATAGGTGACAATGAAGAGGTTTGTTCATTTGTCTCAACTGCCAGTGAATGAATTACATTTCAGTAGTGCTGTTGTACCAAAATATCTGAGAAGACTTGGGGCTATTTCTGAGATTAGAACTGAATTTTAAATGTGTTTGCCACATTGAGCTTAGTGGGAAATGTTTTCCCTGGAAAGTTTCATTTTCTATCAAGCCATTATGAGAGAAGCAAAGGAAATGAGACATTACAGGAATTACCAATCACTGCTCATCTTTTATAGGTGATAGTTCCAGCATTTCAGCTGAATAGGGAAAACCTGGTTCAAATCTCTTGAAAGGAGCTTGGCTCCACAGTCTGGATGAATGTCCTGATCTCTCAGTTCTGAAGTCTCAGTTATCTCTTCCAGGTCAGTGAGCAGTGCATAGAGCTCCTTCTCCAGAGGAAGGCTGAGGATGCTGCTCTGGCTCAGCAAACACAGCTCAGTTTAGGACAGCCTAGGACAGTGGCCAGGCAGCAGTGCCCCCCAGGTTCCCTTAGCCCCAGTGCCTTGTGCTAGGCCCTGGACCATTGAAGGACTACTAGCTAGCTGTAAATCTACCATTTTCATCTTCCAACTTCAGATGATTTGTTGCATGCTGATTAAATTTGAGGATTTTGATTAGCAGCAGTAGCCAGCAGTTCAGGACTGGATAGGAATTCAGTGGTATCTGAGTGGTTTCAGAATGTTTATTCATTTTTGTGCTCGACTTTAACTGATCACTTCACTTTGAAGGGAGCTCTGAAAATAAGTGCAATTAATAAATACCAGTATTAAGCTCCATACTTGTTTGTTTTGAAATCCATTGTTTTAAATCAGAATTTCAATGCCCAGACATGCTACAAAGCAGGATCATTGTAAATTTTAACCAAGCATTCTTTTCTTGCAGCATACAGCCATAAATTTCCCGAGGTTATTAGATGTTTTTACTTGTAGGTTCTTTATTATTGATTTAAAAGCTGTTAGTCAGAAGGCTTGGTGACATCAAGCTTTTGTTGTTTTATTTTTTTACAGTGAGGACAGCTGGTCAGGACTCTGAGTCTTCACACACCAGTAATATGCCTAATATTATGTGCAGCCTTTTAATAATACAGCAAAAGGATATGCAAATATACCAATTTCATTTACAGAGTTGAAATCTGCTTCAACAATTCTTGTGAGATAAGAAGAGATAAACTATATATACTCATTTGCATCAAAAGCCTATTGACAGCCAGCTTTTAGGAATAATTCTGGTGCTTCCTTTGTCCTAAAGTACAAGTTGGAATTTCTATTTTCTCATAGAAACAGGATATTCAAGTGAAAATGGGCTGTTATATACTGGATACTTCCTATCCAAGGCAGCCTTCACTGGTGTCTAGCTAGACATCTATCATGCGTCTTCTTCAAGAGCCTAGAGAAAATATTTTCCTTAGTAGCCATTATCCAGGTAGTCCTTCTCCTCCATCTATCAGCCAGTTTGGAAGTAGCAGTCAATGTCATATACTGGAGATTATAACTTATCTATTTAAAATAAGCAATTCAACTGAGTTTTCTTCATGACTTTGATCCCAAATAACAACTGAAGTGCAATTTATACTAAGGGGAGCTGCCCCGATATAGTGAGATGCTCCTTCAAAAATCTTTGTCTCCTTCAAGATGATCTCCTCAAAAGTACATACTTATAAAGCAGAGATGGTATGTAAATCTCAAGAAACTGCAACAAGGATATTTGGCACAAAATGGCCTATAAACAACTCTCTGATACAGAAGTTAAAAGACCTCTACTGTTAGCATTCAAAAAGCTTTTAGCAGTAAAAAGAACAGAGTATTAGTCCTTTTCTGAGTAGCTTGAGGTTGTTCAGGGACATAAAGAGTATTTTTGTTGTAAGAAAGTGATTCAGCCTAGCTTTGCTGGTCTAGAGATAACCAGAAAATGTATAGGACCCTTTTAGCCAATTTCCTGGAATTGATCTGGTTATTCTCCAGGATGTAAGTGTACCACCACTCTCATGAGCAGATGTCAGCTTTGCAAGCTAGTGTAACAGTTCTGGTATGATTAGTCTGTCCAAGGTGGTCTGGAGATGTCAGCACAGCAGAGATTCAGAGGGCCCACTTGCCATTGCTGTGCTGGGGACTGTGAGTCCCAGGTCCCCAGTGGGTTGAAGATCAAAGGACAGGCAGTGCTTGATTTTCTTGTCAGCTCTGATACAGCCAAGGTGCATGGGCTCTCTCAGACAGACAAATCTCTCTAGGCAATAAGAAGGCTTGATTTAGTCTTGTGGGGTTTTTTATTACAAGCAGAGTGTTCTTCATTAACTCTGATCTGCTATTTTTGAAAGCAAAAATATTTCTAATGTTAAAAATCTGCTAGAAACTGACTGTACATATTCATGATCAAGGACTAGCAGAGGCTAAACCACCTATCATTAGTTTCTTTAGATATCATAATGGTACAATTTGCTTAGGTAGCCAGTCACAGAATCCCTAATGTCGTTGGTATTTATCATCCAACCACACAGCTGGCCATTCACTGTTTGATACAAATGGCTCTGGCTGTGCTCTTTGTCTGGGGAAGGATCCTGAAAGTGACATTTGCTAGATATTTCCCTGTAAATGTAAGAGAAAGCGGGGTGGGGTAACAGTTGATTGCAATGCCTTTGTGGGTACTGTCATTTTCATTCTGGAAAAAAAAAATCAGTGACTGATTTAAGGGGAAGCCATGAAGTTTAGCAGATTCTGCCTAGGCTTATTGCTGAAGCTGCATAAAATATTTAAGAGCACTGTAAGAGGCCTAAAGTACCTCTAATGCAGCTGTTCAAATCTCAGTTTATGAAGAATTAACACCTGGTAAAACAGTCAAAAGAGGGGGGGGCAATTAATAGCAGATAGAAACATAATAATTTTTTCTTGACCTAGTTCTGACTGAAACCTTTAATTCCCATCCCATTAAAGATAAACAGTAGAACAACAGGAGCATAGAGAACAGTGAGTTATGTGGACTTGATCCTGTGGTTAATATAACATGAGGAAGATGTTCAAATTAGTGCCTCAGCTTTCTGTATTCATCCTGAGACAAAAATGAGCATATAAAATAGTATTTGCTGAAGATCCTGACTGACTGAGAGTCACAGTGAATTATTTGATGAACTGGCTTCCCTTCTCATAGCAAGGATCCTGACTTCGAAGCCTTTAAAACTCAAGTATGCTCTGAATAATGAGAGAAGCCTGACACATATTGCTGTAACCATTAAAATTTCAATTATTTTGTGTGCCATCACTACAAATTACCACTTCCTTAGAAGAACACAGAGGGAGCATTGGCCTTGCCAGTGCCTGTCTTAGATCAACCTTAACACAGATGGCAATGGATCTAGTTGGTCCTGAACTGAAGCAATTGAAATATGTGTCTCTGATTGACCACTATGTCAGCAAAATACCATGAGAGGGCTGCTGGGAAAAAACACTTTCTTAAAATCATTCAAAGAAATAATCCAGAGCTCATGTCATTGCCTGTTTTTAATACTTAATATCTATTCCAGGCTTGCCTAATGCTAAATGTTGGGTTATCACATTCACATTTCATCCTGTACAAAGCAGGAATCATTCCCAGACTCCATCAAACAAAAAAATCTTCTGGGAAAACTCTGTGATGGATCAAAATGTGGGTTTTCTTTACACTCTTCTACCTCCCCACTTTGGCAATGATCCTTCAACTGATTTCAGGGAGGGATAGTTTCAAATAAATATTTTCTCTATATATAAACATCTTATATTATATGCACATTTTAAATGAATATTCCCTGCAGGTCTTACTTAAGAATTGACAATGCACCAATTTGGGCTATATTTAAGCAATAATGACGGATGGAAAGGCTGTTTCTTTTCAGCTAAATGTGCCAATACTCAGCTTATCTGGTAATTAACTGCTGGGAAAGGCCTCCCTGTCAGTCATTGCTGCTTAAATAAGTATTAGATGGGGGGAAGGGAGGAAGGCTTGTCATTAATCACCAGGAAATTTCAGACAGCTGCTGTTTTGCTGTAATAGAACATGCAAGTATTAAGAAAAATCACCAACAGTTACCTTTCAAGGTATTATAATTATATGTGGGCCTGCAAGTTGTCTTAGATACGGCTCATTTATATAAAGCATTTAGACATCAGCCCAATAACTGGTAAGAAAATATAACTATAAAAAATTTTTAATTTGCACTACACTTTCTGTTGCACTTGATTGCTTTCAGTGTACTTTCAAGTGAAAAAACAACAGCATTTGCTAGGGACAGCCATGCATCAAATTTCAGAGGCTGGAAAGAGCTAAAGTCATCAGCCTCAGGTGCAGGCAATCAAGAGCCTGTTCAAGGATGATCACTTGGTATTTCTGTGTGGTATCTTGCTTCATTGCAAGATATATGAAGCATAATAAATAAGAAATGTAGTAGTAATTACAAATTAATAAATATAAATATACATTTCATATTTTATCAGCATATCTTTCTTAAAAGTAAAGCAAAATTTAATTTCTATCAATGACTGTCACTTCTATAAATATGTCAAAATATAACACACAAATAAATTTAACCTACCACATAAACAAAACATGGTGAAATATCTTCTATTTCTACATAGGCAAAGAAAGCTCAATTCATAACTGTCTGGTGGTACTTTAGCTCCAGCTTGCTCAGAAACAATAGCATGGGATTACTCTCATGTCTACAACCCATGCTCTCCTACTGGGCTGTTAAGATGGAGCTCAACTTTCTCCAGCCCTGAGCTGCCCTGTGGAGATGCTTCTGAGAGCACTGTGCTAAGACTCACATGTTGTCCTGTCCCTGAATTACTTTGGTCCTACTGTGAAACTGATATGAGCCACTGGCAACTGATCCCAAGTGAAGCATCCCTAAAAACTCTTCTACGCTCAGTCAAGTGTCCCTTCACCTGAGATTAAAAGGGACATTGACTCCATCTGGTGCTCTCAGTACATGTGCCTGTCTCAGGAAGGGATAAAACTGACCCCCATCTTTCCAACAGGCAGCACAGACAGGAGGTGGCTGCTGTGCCAGGGGGATTTGGGGCTCTGCCTGGCACATATTAGAGACTTGCAGGCAGGTTCAAATACCTTCACATGAGGAACTGAGAGTCACACAAAGGCTTTTCTCCATCTTAGCAAAAGGGTGGCTCATGTCCCTTCCCCTTTATAGCAGAAATATTCAGTACAATGAACCTTCACAGCAATACATTCCAGGATGAATGCTCAGCTAGTATAGCTTCCCATGGATATTATAAACATTACCAGCTTTAAATGCTGGTACCCATATGGACTGAAATCCTAACCTTATTGAAAGGGGTGGGAGCTTTGCCAGTCACTACACTGTGATCAAGATTTCACACACTCTATCTTAAAATGTAGAATACCAGCATATATGATGCATGCAACCCCCCACTGCAATACCTGCTCTACCTTTGGCAGGTATTCTAAATAAAAAAAGGTTAAGATCATTTCTGCACTACTTGCTTTTCTGAAATTTCAGTGAAATTGTATATATTGATGGCACGCAGATGAGAGTAGCTGCTTCTAGGTATACTGCCAAATACATCCAGTTTGAATCCTAAGATTTCAGGACAAGAGATCTAATGAGGCTTATCAGAAACTATAATAGCATGGCAGGCTGCCCTGGGGCCAGTAACAACTAATGAAGCTCCAGGATTGATATGTTAGCCCAGACACAAAGCATAGTTGGTAATTTCATACAGATACCTTCACCTCTGCAGCAGTGCTGATGAGCTTGCCTATTTTGCAGCATTTGTACACAGCACATCACAGAGCTCCCTACAGAGCAAATCAGCCCAGGTGTAACACTGTGTAACACCCACAGCAAGATTGTGCCCTAGCACAGAAACAGGAGCAGGAGAACACTTCATAGAAAACCATGTCACATAAAGGAGAAGATGGGATCAGGGACTTAGAACTTTGTTTTCCAACACTAAAGACTGAACCTAAGTCAAGCAGAACAAAAGAGTACATTTGTTTATTGGACACATGAATTGGAAGGCATGCATTTTTTCTGGTAACCACAAATTGTAATTTAGGCTTAACAAGAAAGGAGAGGATGGAACATATTCATTGAGACATTTCATATATTACTTAGTATTTCATGTGATTTTTAAAATAACTTTAGACATTTTCAGATTTATGCATATTAATATACATAATGCCTCACCCTAGTTCTAGGCTCTGTGGGTGGAAGTGCAGAGCCACACTGGGCACTGCCAGCAGCTCCAGAGGGGATTTGCTCCACTGGCAGTGCTGCTGTCTCTGCTCCAGCTGCTCCATCACCTCTATTGCCTCTGCCTCTGCACCTGCTGGCCCTTAACATGAAAGTTTTTGCTTTCTTTGTGAGTTCAACAAGGGAGTAAATTAGAGAGGCAGCCATCAGCCCAACTCTCCTCACTATGCAGCGCCTCTAACAGCTCAAGACTGGGTATATCTATTTGGGCTGTTATTATTTCTGAAGCAGCTTCAAATTGCCTGAGAATGTCACAATAAGCAAATGAAAGACAAATGAACTCAATTAAAGATAAAGGGGAAAGGAGGAGCTGGATTTTCAAAACTGCTTATATGATTTAGAGCTGTAACTCCTGTCATAACTCCCAATTCACTGAGAATTGACTGCCTAAATCTTTCAAGCTCTTTTGAAACCACCACCCAATAATTTTTCCCTGGGCAGATATCACTAGCTATTGCTTTTTCCCAGTGAGATAACTGTATCATAAATAACATTCAGCAAAATAACTCCATAATACACAGTTTTTATACACTTTTAATACACTTTCACAAGAGTAAAATACTGTCTGTATAAAAAGTTAAAGTGGTTTAGTTCTGCCATGGATTAATACATATTTAAACTGTAAAATATTGATTCCTTGCCAAATCTCATCTGGGGTAGTGCTTTCCAAGTCTGTCTTCCATTTCACTTTGGTTTAAAGGATCAAAGAAGTTCCACTGCCCAATAAACCAATCTTAAATTAAAAATGAAATGCATCTAAAGGCTAAAAAAATGTGTTATGTTAGAGATAGGTAAAAGCTGTAAAAATGCATTCACTTCACTGAAATGAAACTTAAGCCCCACCTTTGTGGCTTAAAAAGTTAATTTTTCAGTGCACATGAACAAGAGGCCTCTTTAGTTAATGCTGAAGTGTTTTGGAACACAAATTAGTCCTTAAGTTACCAACAGGAGCAAGAAAGTTGATATCCCCTCAGTAACTACATTCTGTGATCTATCAATAGGCCATTAATCCACCTAAGATGTCCCATTTTACATTGCTATTGTAAACATTTTAAAATCAAAATTTGATGTGGTACTAAGTTAAATGCCTTGAAGAATTCTGTACCCTAGATCAAGAGAGCAGCCATTGTCAACCAGGCACATACTTCTGCCAAAATAACAAGATATGCCTTCTAGGAATGCTGACTGGCATTCCTTATGTGTTTAGGTTCAGGTGCTTTGCTGACATAGTCCTGAATGAACTGTTTATTATTTCAGTCAGATTATTATTATTTAATGTCAGACTAACCTATCTGTAATTCTCTGCATCATCTTTCTCATACATCGAGATCATGTTGGCAATCACCAGCTGTTTGATAATACCTCAGATTGTCAACGTGTATTAACATTATTATTTTCAGTTGTGACCTCAGTCAACTTTAAGACTCCTGGGCTGGAGCTATCTGTGTAGGTTAGTCTGATAACATTTTTGGTTTCAATATTTAAAAGATGTTTTGCAACATCTTTGTTTGTTTCATTTAATAAACTTTCCTGAATACTTCTGCCTTTCATGCATATTTTGTGAGATATTGCTGTCTTACTCAATACTAAAAGATGTATTTTGAGTCCTTCCTTAAGAAATCCTATAATCCTGTACACTGTTTGCCTTTCTCATTGGGATAAATTAATTTTAGTGAAATGGAAGCATAAATATGAGAAGCATTTGATCAAGACTTCATTGCATTTCCAGAACAAATAGTACCCAGTTAGAAAAGGACATGGTTTATCCATGAGCTGTCTCCAGTTTATAGATGGATATACACAGGGCTTTAAGCTGATATCAAACACAGTAGTGAGGCACTGGCACAGGCTGCCCAAAGAACCTGTGGATGCCCCATTCATGGAAGTGTTCAAGGCCAGATTGGATGGGGCTTGGAGCAACTTGGTCTAGTGGAAGGTGTCCCTGCCATGGAGTCACCGTAATTAGATGATCTGTAAGATTCCTTCCAACCCAAACCATTCTATGATACCATTAACCTTTGCCACAGATGGGTTATATTATCCATTTTAGTATCTGGTCTTCCTTATATCTAAATATATTTTAACAAGGCCAAGTTTTAATTTATACCAACAACAAAGGCCTTACCAGCTCTCTGTTCTTATCTTCTCTCAGGAAAAATAATATATGAATGTACATAAATATATATATATATATGTACAACAAAAACTAAAGCAACAAAGGGAAGAGGGAGACAGATGCATTGGCCAAAGCAGATTGTGGAATTCCCGTAATGATCAGAAATTTTAGAAAGAGAAAATAATCAAAATTCAATCTCACATTGGGACACATTTGCAGAATAGTCCAATACCTCTGGCCATAAGGCAAAGCAGGTGTTTTGAGGATGTAAGAATGTTCTCATGTTCTCAGAGTGGATGCAAATTTCTCATGTGTCATCCTTATTGCTTGTCAGCCTTAGCTAAGGGAGAAAGCAGCAGGATCAGAAATAAGAATATTCCAGTTTGAGCATAGCAGTTGCCAAATGATACTGTAAGATTTACATGTGTACAATGACAAACCAAATAGGTTCACTCAGTCATGAGAAAAGAATATTAGAAAGCTTGATATATTGTTGTTATTACAAAATACAGAGTGAAAATACATCTGAAAGTAATTTTTCCCCTTTCATTATAGCTTACAATATGCACGCTCAATAGTAGCCATTAGCTCTGTAAACTATGACATAATGACTTCCTACCTAATCCTAAGCAGTGCCATTATAAGCAATTTTAGCATATTTTATTAGATCAGTGAAAATTTTACTCTCTGAAAGACTGTAAGAGAATGAAGTGCTTTATGAAAAATACCCTGTAGTTCCATGTGTAGCCTGGAGCTAATCCACCATCAGTGAGATTCCCTGGCTTTAATCAACAGCCTCAGTTCAGAAGCCAAGTGCTTCTCCTCTGTGTGTGGGTGGCTTGCTCATACACGGTAGTCAAGAATGCCTCTGGTGACACTGGCAGACCTGTTGTCAAAGTTCATGGTCTCCAGGAACCTCAGAACAGACAGATTCTTTTGCAGCTGAGTATTTTTCAAGCAGATTAACTTGGTAGCTCCCACTGAGTAAAGCACTACTTGCTGGTGAGTATTTCCCTGTCCGGTACTTCCATCATAGGAAGGAAGAAAGCAAGTGTTAAGGAGAGCTTAAGCCTTTTCCATTTGGAGACTCAAGACACAGAGAGTTTCATCTTCCTAGATTGAATGTGAATCCTCTGTAACAAGGAGAAGGAAGATGAGGGTGTTAATGGCAGATTGAGGGGCTGTGGTGGGCGTGTGCTGCTCTAAGACAGGTGCAGGACTTCTCTGAGCATGGGATCTCATGGTGTGGGAAACCTGGAGGTTCTGCACTTTGCTAGCTCTTCTCTACTCCTTGTCACAGCCTTGGAGTGGAAAGAGGCTGGGACAAGACTGATGTGTGAGCCTGTGCAGCAGTAACCAGACATGTCAGCTGATGTGTCTCCGGGTATTATAAATCACAGGCTTGATTGTGGCAACCCATATACAGTGATTTTCAAGCTTGTTTAATATAGAGGCCCTAAACACATTCCAAAGGAAAGGTAAGGTAAAGTTAAGGCTCATGGGTTTTTCTCCCTTAGTTATTTTTCTTGAATCCCTTACAGACCACGGCCCTCTGGGGCTCACAGACCATAGGCTAAAAAGTGCTGCTGTAAACTCAATAATCAAGCAGTGGCACTAATATTATTTATAGTCTGTCGTTCACTTCATGTTTGTTTTGACTGTCTGGACTGCAAGCTTTTCAGGGCAGGAACTGCCATTTTCCATCGATAGTGCTCAACAGAGTAAGAACTTGATTTCAGGTGACAATACTGGAAGCCACCAATGAATAACAATAATGAATGAACACAATGATTGTCCCCTAGTGTCAGGAAGGATTCCTCCATGGAAACCAGCAAGCCAGAGACCTGATTACTGTGAGGCTGAGGAGATGAAAGAAGTTTTACTTCCCACTACTGAATCTATCATTTACTAATTTTGGCAACTATCTTACTGATGTTGGGTGTAATGGGTATTTCTTCCTATAGCTATTGTACTTGCAAAAAAGTGCAGTTAGGCTGTATAAAATGTTGTAACATGCTTGCTGTCTTACAAGTGGTTGTCCAAACACTGATACAAATATTGTACCCATGCTGTTCATTCCAGAAAAGTGACATTTCTAAAGATGAGGCCAAATGTGTTTACAGATATATTTCTGAGTTTATTCAAGCTGAAAGGTACTTCTCATCTTTTGAAATGTCAGACTGCTGCTCCAAGAAAAATGAGTACAAAAGATAGGGCCACTGTTGCACAGCTCCATTTTTAAATGAGCAATATCTGATTGAAGATCCCAGGATTCATACAGTTCAGTGTTTTGCTGTGATATATTGCCTGCACTGGCAAAATGTAGTTGAGTGCACCGATTATTTGCTTCCATTGAGTGCCCACAGCAATCCCTAATTTCTAGTATCCTTTACCACCCTTCTATCTGTTTAAATATCTGTGATATCACCTGAGGGGCTGTACTTTCTAAATGAGAAATTTTATAAGCTGCAGGGCACAGGTTCACTAAAGAGCTGCTCTGCAGATAGGTAAAGAGAGGCATAAGGGGAGGACAATGTAATGAAAAGTCTCACTCTGAATCTGCAGTGAGCAGGTTCTCTGTGTGTTATGGGAGCAGATGGGGAATGGCAGGACTCAATGTCAGAAAAATAATGATCTGTGTCTCCTGGCTCAACTCCCACTACCTATACCTCTCCTAAAACTTCTCTTGATCTCCTGTCTACTTTAGAGCCCTCTACTAAAATCAAAGTGTAATACCAGCCCTAATACCATACTGTTCCATATATATGTACCTTCCATATATATGTACCTTCCTATATATGCTGGCTGGAGATACTTTTGTGTAAAGCATCTCTTAAGGGTATGGAATGTGCAATTTTCTTTTTATCATAGGTGAACTCAGTAGGTAATTTTGAGTATTTACCTCAAAATTGCTTGGATATGAAGAATACAGCACGCCAGGAAATCAAAGAGGAGAGCAGGACATTATATATTGTTAATAAATCATTTGACTGTTACAAAACCCTACTTTTTGTTCCTCTGGTAGTATTGGAATTGTATTAAGAGCTTGCTGCAAGATAGTAATGTGTATTTGCTATTGCTGTTGAAACCTCGATTAAACCCCAGTGCCAAATTGCCCAGTCTACTCTGAGCAGAGGAACCACTTTGACCCAGCTCTCTGCTAGAGCAAGATGACTTGTTTAGTTTAATATTGTTCAGTACAAAATTAAAGGTTAGATTATCTGTAGCAGCTGCAAGGTTTAAGTGTGGCAAAAACACTGTGAAGGATTAGGTCAGCCAGCTTCCATTATAGAAGTAAAAGATGAAGCAGCTTGGAAAATTTGCCTGCAATTTTTTGATGTTTATCTTTTAGGATTCCCTTTCCCATAGTGAAGGTGTCTGTTATTGATGCTTATTACAAACCTCTCAGCTTGACACAAACTGGTTTATTTTCACTGCCTTTTCATACAATTTCATCACAGTCTCTCTTCTTTTTTTCCCCATATGATACCTTTCTATAAGAACAAATATTGACAGATATTTTCTGCTTGTACAGAGAATAGAGGTACAATAATAATTAAATGGCTTTTAAGTAAAACTAGTACTGTTACTTCAGAGAAGGCAAGGATATACATGGAATTTGTCCTAAAGAATCTAGTCCATGGGGAATTTTACCAGATAAGATTTGTATAAACATTATGTAAATATTATATGGCTATAAATAATAACAGTCCCTAAATAGCACTTAGGGAAAAAAATCACAAGATCGGTCCAAATCAAGGAGAGTAAGATCCATAAGAAATCCCTGGTCACTTCCAGTAGACATAGGACAAGGAACTCAACTTGCTATCACTCTGCTCTCATGGTACATCTCAATTTTTCTGAATTTTTCCAGCATCTTCTACATATCTGACCTCAGATGTCTTCCTTCTGGAGACACCCATGAAACATGCTGGAAAGTTCAGCTGTGTGTAACATGGTGCTTTAAAGGGATGTAAGAGGAAGCCAACCTGTTGTTCCCTCTCTGCCTTGGCTTTGGAAAGCCATACAGACGGAGGCTGAAGGCTGTTACAGAACAGGTGGTGCTGCCTCTTAGTCCAGTAATTTTCTGTCCAAAGCAGCAAACAATATTCTCTTTAATCAACAACTTAAGTGACAGTGTGGTGCCCAGTACTTCTGAAAAGGCTCCAGACTCTGGTATGTGACCTACCACAAAGCCAGGCAGGAAAGTTCAAGCCTTCCAGCCTCCTTCCAGGTAATACACCCAGGTGTTTAAGTGGTTCAGATGATGCTTATTAATGGGTACTTGTGGTCTCATGTTGAGATAGTTGTAACAATTACTAAATATAAAAAATTTATTTTAATAATGACAGCACAGAAAGAAGGGAGTTAAAGTGCAGAGCTCTCATTGCAGTATCAATGTCTAGTAAGATTTTTCTAGTGCATTTTTTGTTAATAGAAACTGTTAGAGTTTCATGTAAGTTGGAATAAATTTGCTAAGTGCAATAAGTCTGATATCAGATAGGATTTGGACAAACATTCCCCTACACATAACCTCTCAGAGGAACTCAGTGTCACACGTTTATAAAGCTGTGTGTGGTAGATTAAGTCTATATTTGCTGCTGCAGCAAACATTTACACCTAATGATGACAAGTGTATCCTCTTTACGTCATAAACAATTGATTTTGAAGCAAAGATAAGAGAATTATATATTATGTATTTCATCTGTAAAATTAATTAACTCCTTTGATTTAGCTGAGAAAGGTGATGTTTTCTGAAGTTCAGCTTTACTGAAAATTGACCTTTCCATCTACAAACATACCATTTAATTTACAAGAGAAACAAAGCCTTCAAAATTGTATTTACTCAGTAACTTTAATAAAGGTCAACCCTTTTCAGAAACAATTGTAAATGTGGCATTTAGCCTTCATATTTTGGAAAGTGTTACTTGAATCTTCACATCCAAATAGAACATTGCCTTTGGATTAAAAACAGCTAAATAAATAAGAGCAAAAAAATTTTACAAAATTGCCTAGATCTCTGGTGTTCTAATTAGCCTTTAGCCTTTAGTCCTGGTTTGAAGGACAGGTGTTTGCCAACAAAGGTGGGAACCTCTCTCGGAATGGAAAATGTGGATCCCTTCCAAAAACCACACCTCTCCACTCCCATCGCAGGGAGAGGAGCCAAGGCCAGCCCCTCAGCCACCCAGCCAAAATCTCAGTATTTCTGCCCTTCCTAAGAGAAAACCCCCCATGTAAGAGGGTAGTCAGCAGTACCTTCCCTCCTACCTCTGCCATTTCTTTTGTCTCTTAAGTAACATCATTCTCATCTCTTAGGCAACTAATGAGACAAAATTCCCTGAGAGAAAGAAAAAAAAAACCAGGAAAAATCCTAACCTCCAACACCTTTATACTTCGACAGGACTGTATTCTTGAGTCTTCTGTGACTAAGGTCGACTAATGTTCAATACCTTCAGTACACATACTAAGAATGAATATAATATGGTTTAAAAGGTCCACCAAGTTCAGCAGGAAATAGAACAGGCTTTTTCTTTGACCTTTAAGAAGGAAACTTGGAAAATTCATTGAAGAAAAGGCTATTCATCTGAGATACACAGGCCCCAGCAAAGCACTTTGGTGTATGGTTGACCTCAAGCGTGAGTAGCCCCACGGTGGTCAGTGGGTCTGTCCCGTACCTGAGGGCAGCACTAGTTATTTATTATGTGTGTTGTAGTTGAGCCCTGGGGTGTCAAGCTGGAGCACAGCCCTGCTGTGTAATGAACTAAAAAGCAATCAAACGAACAACAACAACAAACACCAAAACAAAACCAAACCAAACAAAACATCCACAACAAAAGAAAAACCCTAGCAAATAAACAAACAAAACCACCAAAACACACACACACACACAAAACCTAACCAAAAAAAACCCCCAATGCAATAGATTATGCTAAAAAGCTGAAATTTTCAGGATGGGTTCATTTTTTCATTAAGACCTGTCTGAAATCAAAGAATCTAATTGCCTGGTGTCCGGGTATAGAAAGTGGCATCCAGGTATGGAAAATACCATCCAGACAAAATTTCCTTGTTCTTTCTGTCTCATCCTTAACTGTATAGCTGGAAGGACTGGATTTTTAAATCTGACAATTCTCAAATAGAAACTATAACAAGTGGAGTCTATGTGCATGAGAACACTTTGGAGTTTTCACAATCTAAAGAGGAAATAACCAAACAAGAGAGATAAGAAGGGATTTAAATCTGGTTTTTTTTTTCATTCCTGGTTTCTCTCTGAAAGACCATTCTTTCTTGAGGCTAGACCCAGATAGAAAGCTTTCTGCCATCTCACATGATGCTGTAATAGGAAAAAGGTTTGGAAGTCTCTGACTTTCTGAAGAAAACCCCATCTCTTACAAGGAATTTGTGATGTGTTTCAATGTGTGGATCCCATAAGCAACTGCAGAACCCTTCCAACAGCTTCAGTGAAGAAAGGATTTACATAAATCCAATAAAAAAGCTTATATTTGTCATCATATGATAACATTTCAAACTAGCATGTGGAAAATGCAGCCTAATAGAATTAACCAGAGAATTGGATGGCTCAGGACATTTCAGTCAGATTAATACTAATCTTACAATGATTTATAGTGTGAGGAAAGTTTCTCTACAAAATAAACATACTGGAGTCAGTTCAAAAATATCATAACTGTTGACTTCAATGCTATTACATCTGGAATGTATTAAAATTGTCTTTGCAAGAGCCCTCTTCTACAGTTTTTCACTACTATTAGTCCCATCACCTTTAAGACCCTAATTAGTTGTGAATGAATCCAAAATTACTGTTTCTTTGATCTTCTTCAGAGTTGAAAGCTAGTCCTGTATTTTGTGGACTGAGCACTGTGGGCTAAAATTTAAGTTTGAGAGCTGCTGAAGCTAGAAATTGTTTTGCAGTGGCAGCATAAAAAAGTCTCTGAAACAAACTCAGTGTACAACATACAACGGGGCTAAGCCAGAAATATCTTTCCAGATGCAGAAACTGCTCTGGACTGTTGAAGTTCCTTGTGGGTTCAGCAATACATAAATTCAAAAAGCTGCTTTCCTGTAAAACATGTGACCAAAGAGGAATCAGCTTCCAGCATTATTCATTCAAGACAATCATCATAGTCTTCAACCTTGACATCAGCATCTGACCTAAACCTCTGTATCCCTGAATCTCTTGAAACATCTCCATTCAGAAGCAGTTTAAGCCCTGCAAGTCCAATGCATTACTTTGTATAAGTGACACTGACACAACTCTTCCCCCCACTACCCTGCGCAATCCCAAGGAATGAAACACATGAGCAGAAAGGAGCCCACTTCAAAGAACTCAACAAATAAAGCAGGTAAAATTAACATAAGTAGAAATGTTATTGTGCCCAGATATAACAAAATGAAACACATCTAGACTGCTTCAGGAGAATTTCTAGCAGCTTTTCACAGGAAGACCAATTGCATTTTGTTATGAGCATTAGCACCTTCACCAAGCTGCCAGGCAGCTGCTCAGATCTTGGAGGCACACTGTCAGTGTAGGTGGACAATCCAGAGCCATGACAGATGCAAAAGAACAACTCCTATTTCCTGGTGCATGATGCCTCATCCCACAGAAAGAGGAAAGGATGTACATTCATCTTTCCCTTTGCTTCTGGACAGTAAGAGCAGCTTGTTGGTGTTCTTGCAGCAAAGTGAAGGTTGCATGCTTTCTGTGTTTTGAATTTTATATTCTTATTTAAGGTTACAGTCTTGGAATTCAGTTGGTCCCTAAAATATTTGTAAGCCTTCACCAGCTGCAGCAGACAGTCTCACCAGTTTCATTGTGCTAGATATGGTAAGACCTCCAGGACAGAGCAGAAATAAGGTCCTGTATTGTCAGCTCCTTGAAAACCCAGCTACATAAGTGTGTGGACAAGACAAACTGGGAGAAAGTAAAGACACAACACACAAAGTGAAGAATGCCAGTGCAAAACCAGACAGGTTATAGGTCTTGTTTTGTTTATCTTTGGGCTGGGGAAAAGGGACAAGCTATGAAAATAATTACCATAGAATCCTTAAGGCTGGTAAAGACCTCCAAGGCCATTGAGTCCAACCTTTGAAAGCACCATGTCAAGTAGGTACTAAACAATCACTGAATAACCAAAGGTCCTTTATTTCAGCTGCTCTATACCTGCTTTGTTTAGAGACAACTTTATTTCCAGAGAACTCTCTCATAGATTTGATAAAAGCTACATACAAAGAGAGAGTATGTGTTGCACCTTATCCCATCCTAACTCTGTATAGTTTTGGACAAATGATTTAGGTGTCTTGGTTTGAACTGAAATATTGCAAATATTACTATACTAATTCCAGTTTTATTGTCTCAGTACTACTAAAAACTGTTATCACTTCAGCCATAAAAGGTGTTTGATTCTGTATGAATTAACAGCTCCAATAATGAAAAGGACTTGTTGGAAGTACTCGACAGGTTTTTTTACTGTAGAGGGGATTAGTAACATTTTGGCTACATGAATTATTTGTCTCACTACCAAAATAATCTGAATTCTTCATGAAATCGTCCTGATAATAGGGGTTAATGATACAAGTCCTCTTGATCTTTCTCATGCTCACAGTAATGCTTGCTTCACTTTCATAAACTGACTGTATTCTCTCAATTCTTTCAGGGCCCTTTGCAGCATTGCCACTAAAGCTTCAATCTCACTCAACACAGTAATTAATCTCAAAGCTCGCTAGAGAACTCTTTGCAATGTATTTTAAGTGACACTTCTGTCTTGTCATGCATCATCTAGACAGTAATAAAATGGCAGTGGCTGGCACAAAACTAGAAGGATCAGATGGTGTATATTGGATCAGACAATATATACATATATAATATATACTATAATGTAGCAATAAGGCAAAACAGTTTGTTCCAGTCAAGTTTTGAAAGTCCTTTAATATATCCTTTCCCTTTTCTAGAACTAATTCCCTGCTAGGCTCAGAAGGGGAAATGTTGATGCTTGAAAGCCTCATTGCTTTGAAGATGAAATACAGTTTAGTTTAAACATCAGAAGAAAATAAAAAGAAATACGTGCATGTGTAATATGGGTTAATAAAAAATAAATATTAAGTCAATAGATGTGATTATCTAAAAGAAATACTAATAATTGCTACTGTCTTACTTTGAGTCTGAAAACAGTTTTCCCTGCTAAGGAATACAATTTGGTGCAATTTACTATGTTAAGATAACATATTTAGCAATGTGCACTGCCTTGAACTAAGTAGTAAAAGCAATCTGCAAGTGAATGCTAAAAAGGTTCTTGTACTAATGAAGAAATTTCCTTAACAGAAAATTTCAAGAGACAAATATATCCACTGTCAAGCACCAGCTGTTCTAGAATTTTGTGTTTATGTTATAGAGGCTATAGGTACAAAAAACGTGCCCTTCACCCTTTCAGATTGGGCATAAATATTTCAGTAAAGAGAATTCTGAACATACTTATTCTGTATTTTGAAAGAAGGGTATGAAAAATCCTGTATGTGTTTGTGTAAATACACTCAAACACTGCAACAGTATTTGTTGCTTGTAATGGTATTTTTGAATGGGATTGGTCTTTGAAAACTTAGTCACAAGGGACTGCAGCTACTGCACTTGCAAATGTTAATGCTTCTGGCTGCCGTTCCAACGTTCCAGCAGCCTGCCAAAGGGTGATTGGGAAGCATTTGGCATGCTGCACTATCTAGCTCTGATCACATTCCCTCATATTCTCCTTCTTCCTTCTCTCCCTCCTTGGTTGACACAATTTTCCACTAGCAGTTTAGAAACTGAAGAGAAAAAATAACAAGTTTCCATTTATTTCTTAATATTCAGAAGTCCCACTGATCCTTCAATAGGAGGTTTGCATATGAAAGGATGACAACATTGGGTTGTAACCAAAATTCATATTTGAAAAATGGCAAAATATGCTCTAAGCTTTAGAGATTATTAGAATGCAACAACCCCAGATTTCTGTTCACCTGCTACTGTAATCCAGGCAACCAGACAGCATAAAGTTATGCAAAATAGACCAAAAGTGTCATATTAAAACCACAGTCTTGCTTAAAAGGTATTTATTTTCACATTCCTTCAAAAGAAATAAGCAATAAAGATACCATCCTACCTAAGAAAAGCATGCAAAAGGCAACAAAAACTGTAGCCAGTTATTGGTATCTCAGATGTCATATTTTGGTGCTGAAGTATTTTGTATCCCATTTGTGGTTTCTATGCTGCCTCACACTCCTTGTTAACATTTGATTAAGACATCACATAGTGACTTGAAGGTGATATGGCAGCTGCCTCCAGGCAATTTAAAACAAAAAAATAGAGGTGTGATTGTGCCCACACACATATGGACTGTATTGACTTACACAGAACTGTCCTCTGAGACTGGTGACAGAAAGCCAATGAGTCTGGGGCATCATCTGTGCCCTGAGAAATGCTGCTGTGACTAAAGATTCTGCTGCCTTGTTTGGAGCAGTGTATTAACTCTCGCATAAACTGCCTGCACACACTTCTCTATTTTAAATGTGCTCCATTCTTTCATGGTTTTGTGAGCCTCTGTTTGATGACAAAGTAGCTCTTCGCTTGTCAAAGGCTGAATGCCACTTCTGTACAGCGCTGGAGCTTTTTGTGCCTAGCTATCAGTGCATGCCAGTGTTCAACAGCAAAGTGATGAATTCATAAAATGTGCTAGCTGCTCAGCATTAAACATTCTGCACCACTGGGATGTGATAATCATACTGACTTTTGAGAAAATGTTTTGGGGTTTGGTATTACAAAAAGTCTTTGTGTCTTTAAGTTGATGCTCTAACCCTCACTAGTAAGAGGAGACTTCTGCAACATCCCCTCTACACCCCACATCCTCCCCTCCATTAAAGAGTGTCCTTGCTGATGTGCTCAGCTTTTGTCTAGAAGGGCTAGAGAAGGATTCCTTTCCCTTTTTAAAGATGCCAGCAACAGAATAAATGTTCTTTCCCTCAAGACTGTTTTTGGAAAAAAAGGTATCATAAGCATTTGAGCAAACAAGCATTCTCACTGAAAGTATTCACACAGCTGTTTTCAGTGTTTGCAAAGTGTTTGCAAACCATTCAGGTGCAGATCAGAACCAATGATGTATGATGGAGGTGACCAGTAACACTTCAAAAAGCTGGAGACCTGAGACTTCATTCATTCAGTATGTAAGGAAGATGAACAGCTCTCTTGCCTTTAATTCCTCTGGAGGGTTTTTCACATGAATATGTATATGCAGACCCTGTTGTTCTCTTTATAGATTAAGTTTTGGAAAACTTAAGGAGTTTCTTATTAATGCTGAAGCTGGAAGGTGAAAGCACAGCCATTGACTATATGTGGTTACAAAGTATATATTTTTCTACACGTAGGCACTAACTTGCTTACATCTCTGAATATAGTGCTAAACAGTTGCTCTTAGCAGTTTCTCACGTTTATTTGAGCACCTCATTCAAGTGATGGACTCCTGGAGGCAGAGCATTTTATGTCAGAGAAATGAGAGGAGCTGCCCTGAGAATACAGCAGACAAAATTCTCTAATCCAGACCTGCTTACATATAGGCTCCTGCATCTATATTTCACACAAAGTCACCAAGCTTCCGAGAGTTACAGAGCTTCTGCTGCCCTCACTGATTTATATTGTTTTCAGGTACCTAAATTAGAAACTTGGTTTCAGGAGGTATTATTCACAGTTTAAATGTAATGCAAAATGCAGCTATTCAGTGCAGATATCCTGACTGCTTTAAAACTCTGTTCAGGTGTAGAGTCAGTTGCTTAACTGGGTAATCAGAGCTTGTTTGTCATCTCTCTATTTCAGTTTCTTTACATCAGTCAGTTACCCCTGGTTGTGCAAACACAAAACTGCTAAGCCTTTTTTTTTAAAAAAGTGTATCATATAATGTGTTCTTTTAATGTTTGAGCCTGTGCCCATTGAGGTCAATGACAAAGCTTCTATTGACGTCCATGATACAGAATCAGGCCCCAAGGCTCAAAGAATTGGTGCATTGTTAATCTCTTGGTGCTAGCAGGCAAAAGGGCTTGTAGATGCATATCCCACTGCCAATAAATGAATGCCAAGCAGTCAGCATTTCTTGCACCCAAAGAATACATACTTCATATCCATATAGGTTTTTAGAAGTCTAAATGAAGTACAGACCCTCTCTAGGCTCCCAAAGCTAATTTCCCTACCTTTGGATTAAAGCATCATTAATGAACAACCCAAATTTTGCTGAATTAATCAGGCCAAACACAAATTAGCATATTTTTGTATGGAAGAGAGGTAGTCTGTTTGTTCTATTATCTCCTCTGTCATTGATCCTGTACAGTACATTTTACAGGGTAAAGTTTTGAAACGATTAACTGCCCTGTTCCCCCATAGTACTTCACACATTTGATCGATTTCTAGTCATTTCATTCAGCCCTGACCTTGCTGTGTTACAGTCATTTCTATGGTTCCAAATCCAGTTAATCTGTGCTCAGTGTCTGAATTTACAGCTGAACAACCAAAATATTTCAATATTAACTAACCTTTGCTTCTTTCTAAATTCTTTTTGCCTTCCTGAATTGTTATGGTATGATCTCAGTACTTTTCATGTGAACTGTAGGGACATATCCTGAGGTCTGTAATTCTTTCTTTGGCAAAAACCCTACTGAAGATGGAAGTTCACTCCCAAAATCTGCAAGGCTATTTAACTCAATCTCCCATTTTTTTCAGGAAACAGACTATTTAGAGAATACCTATTGATGTCTTTGAAACACTGAAAAGCATTAGGCAAGGCGGATAAGGATTGGCAAGGATATAGGCAGTTTTCTAATAATCTGAATCCATAGATAAGGAATATTATTGTGTTTATGTGAAACACCTTTCCTTTTAATGCCGCTCCTGGAATAAAAGAGATGCTTTTGAGATCAAACTACTTTTCATCTCTAAATCAATTTTTGATTTAGAGTAGAAATCATAACATCACAGAATGGTTTGGGCTGGAAAGGAGTTTAAAGATCACCCAGTTCCAACCCACCTGCCATGGGCTACCATGGGATACCTTCCACTAGACCAGCTTGCACAGGGCCCCATCTAACATGGCCTTGGACACTTCCAGGGATGGGGCAGCCACAGCTTCTCTGGTAAGCTGTCCCAGGGCCTCACAAGAAAGAACTTTTTCCTAACATCTAATCTGGATCTGCCCCCTTTCAGTTTAAGGCTGTTCCACCTTGACCCATCACCACAAGCCATTGTAAAACGTTCCTCTCCAGCTCTCTTGTACTCTACCAAGCAGATCCCCAAAGAGGCCAAATCTGCTCTGTTGAAGTCCAGGGGAGTGAGCTTTGTGTGTGCCCTCCTTGCTGCCCTCTGGATCTAGAACTCCACAACTTTATGGTCACTTCATGTCCCTCCACTCAGCTGATGGAATTATGGGCTCTACTGAACAGAAGGAAAAGCCATTGAGCTAAAATACACACTAAGCCCCACATGAGCAGTACTGGCCAGAGTGGAAAATGTATTCCTTCCACATAGCCACTTAGCAGTACTGCTCCCACTTTTAAAAATCAGTTTTTCTGCCTTTTGTGACAAAAATAGGCTTTCATTTCTCTTGCTTCTGTTTCAGAATGAGCTTTGGTTTTCAGAAAGAGCCAACACAGCTTCCACATGACATCAGATTCTTATAAGCAACTTCAACAGGACTGTAAGTTTCAGAAGTTTCAGTGTGTTACACTCGATAAACCTCACTGCCAATTCCAGGCTGCAAGGACGTCACTGGGGGTGCAATTAGAAGGCAGTGGTATCACACAGGAACCATTGAAGGCCTTGTTTAGCCTTTAAAGACTGTATTTGGTTGTGAGATTGGGAAGGGAGAGAATATGACTCGACTCTCTCAGGGCCCCAGACAAGTTGGCAGAACTAAGAGCTTGAAAGTGCATTTTTAATCTTAAAAGGAATATGTTTGGTACAAGTAATCAAGAGATACATAGGATTCCACAATTCTGTTTTCACAAAGCTGCTGGGAAGTATCTATTTCTGGGTCATTTGGAAGTACTCAACCTTCTGAATTAGAAATATATTTCCTTTGTGGGGAATGTACACATACAAGTACTGCATGGTTTTTTTACATGTGATGATCATGGCCTAATCAAAATAAAATTAGAATAGTATTTCCTCCTTTTTGCATTTGACATCTAATGACTTGGAGTCCAGTCTGATGTCAGTGATGGTTTCTAATTCACTGTACAAGGGACCAAAACTTATCTCAAGCTTACTTCATATTACTTACTTTATATATGTTTTTATATTTCTAGACTTATCAATCAGATCTAGCCTGATGACCTTGAGACAGTCTGAGAACTTTGAAAAATGCTGTTGCTACTAAGAGCTGCCATTCAGCTTCCTGTTGGCTTGAGTAGTCTAAGTGGTCCTGTATGTTCCAAAAACCTCACTAATTCAGCAAAAGTCTTTTGATGAACACGAACTAAATTGAGAGGGTAGATCTTCCCTGATGAATCAATTTTGGAAATTTTAGTTATGTTTTGTCATCAAAATGAGTGTTGCTGATGGATGTGAGAAGTGCTGTCAGCTGATCTTTGTGGTTTTAGCTTACAGCTACAGTTCTAACAAAATTATTTTCATGTATCTATTTTAGAAGATCATTATCACCTTATTTGAAATATAACATAATCAAGGCATATGTGAGTGTAAAGCTGTGGGGACCAATGGCTATTTGTAAATTTGAGAACTATAGGAATAATCTGTTATGAAAAATTGGCATCAATATTTCATCCTGAAAATATGCAGAAATTTGTTGACTTTTGGTTCATTATTGTGCAAAGTATGGAAAATGTATTCACTGAGAACAAGTGAAACAGCTGGATTCTGGTCTTGCTTTAAGTACCAATCTCAGCACTTACTAACTTCCCAAAGTCATCTCCAATGTGAAATAGCTCTTTTAGCCTGTGCAAAGCTCATGCTGCAGTTGAGGAGGCTGTGGCCTGAGCTAAAACAGCAGAAGGTATCTGGAGAACATGATCACACTCATGCAGCCCTGTGCCTATGTGGAGATGTCCATCATGGCCCAATGTTTACTTGGGTTGACAGTAGTTCTGCAGGGATGTTTCTCAGGCTGTTAATTGTCAGTAACTGGAGTTTCTTTAAGTATTGACTCACAGATTGTTCTGGAACAATTTCTGCCTTTTCTGAATTTTTTTTCATCCTCTGAATTACAGTGTCATCCCTGAGTCTCTTTTTCTGAGTTAAGCTGGGTCTTCTCCCCAGAAATTGTATGTGAACTGCCCTGTTAGAGAAACACCACTGGGCTGGTAATTATTTGTACACAGATCTGCCATTGACTGCTGGCTGAACAGGAGTTGAGACAACTCCTGGCACTCTGAGCCATATTTTACAGCTACCCATTGTTGTATTTACAACAATACAGCTGGCTGAGGTGACATCTCTCAGCATTCTTCTGCAGAGGGACAGACCATGTGGGACAAAGGTCATCTACTGAGCAGAGGTATATATTCTGGCAGGTGGCTTCTAGCAAGAGCCAAGTGGGAGATAAATGATTCAGAAACTACAGGGCCCAGGAGATGCCAATCTTGAAAAACTCTAGTCATTATGGCTCAATTCACAAAAAATTAGAATAATGCCCTGTTTCTTCCTTCCTTAGCACAGATACTTGTTTTTCATTATCTCAACATAATAGTGAATCCATAAGAGAGAATATTTATCCTCCAAGCCGAATCCATAATCCAATCAGATGTACAGCAAACACATGACTTCATATGTGCCTTAAAGCAAAACCCCTCACTGAAAACTTTTGGAGTGCTGCTCTACTTAGAGGTCGAATTCAGCTGCAAGAGCAAAGCCAGGTTCAAGGTTCATGTATATTTAGGCATAAGGGATTGTGTGAAATTGGTGCAATGGGGTAGACCTAAAGCTATGAATGAGCTTGCGCTGAAAACGTACCCTTTGGTGCTGCTGTCATTGGATTCCACCTTTGACAGCAGAATTTTTCCCTAAAGAATAACAGAAACAAATGCTTTCCAAAAGATTTCCAGCATGTCACTTTTCATATATACTTAATACTTCAAAACCTTATAACATCACTCCAGAAATTTACAGCAGCAAGGGGATCTATTTAGCAATGCCTTTCCAGTAATCTGTGGGTTGCTTTTTTTTTTCTTCAACAGCATAATTATGTTAGAAATAAGGAAAGCAGCTGTGTATTCATGGTCCAATTTAATAGGTCCCAATACTTTGCTAAAGCACTGCAGTGGATCAGTTGGAGTTAATTATTATACAAGATTACATTGCAAATAACAACAATATGTCAAAGTAATGCATAATGTCTGCTTTGCAACACAAAAGAGAGAAATTTTAAATTTAAGTCTAAAATTATGTCTTTGCATTTCCTCAATTCACTACATAACACTTTAAGTATTAGAGCCCCAAAGAAACCTTGTGTAAGACTGGCCACTTCTTAGATAACCCTTATGTGATAACTGCCTACAGCTGATTAACAAGAAGGTCTTAAGGACAACCCTGAATTGTCTTGCTTTGGGGAATTTAATTAACTGGTTAATCACTATGAAAGTAATTGTGGAGGTGGATGCTGCTCCAAGTCAGTGTCACAACTTAGGTGCAGTAGGCAGTGCTGTTGTTTCTGAAAAGAAGTGATTTTTATGTAAATGGGTTTCTAGGTAGAACTACGAGGTGACCTCGCTGTCACTTTCTTCTTCCAAAAAATATTTTTAAGGAATCCATGCTCTTGTTTTTTAAACCTTCCCAAGTATAATGAACAACAGTTTATGAATTATTTTAAACATAAAAATTCTAGTCCTTACTTTCCTGCTGTTCCCTAGCCTCCCTTGTATCTCAACACTATGGATATGTAGGAACAAAATGGGCTATTAGCTTTATTCAAAGACCATTGAAGTCAATAGAATGCCGCTTAATGAATGTAATGGTTTTTAGATTAAACTCTAGGTTTCTGCATCACAAGTACCAAGGAAATAGCATCTGACTCATGGAAAGGAAGGACTTGACTTGATTTGCATTCATTGTTTTGTATTTGCTAAAAGACATAAATTATTATCTGAGATTGAGCATCCGTTATGGTTTGATGTTCTAAACAGTTCTAAACAGTTCTCTGTAGCACCAGAGCCTCCAGTAGCAAGGGGAACAATCACATTTGATATTCCTTATATTTAGAATGCAATATAACAGGTAAAATAATAATTTGAAGCAAGAATTTTTTTTTATTTTAATTTTTTACTCTTTAAACAGGGTTCTTCATGGGGACATATGTAATTAAGCTAAACAGTAAAAACAAATGTAAATTGAAGATTTGGGAATAATTTTTAAATGAAAGGGGCAAAAGCCTAAATTTTAGTCTCATGGAAGCTAAATCTGATATATAGATCACTCAAGGGTGTGCAGCCTTGATCAGAATTTTTGTGCCATGAAAAATATATTTACTGCATTTACACTGCAGAAAAGTTGAACAGAGACCATTTGCCCTACTCCAAAGCAGTATTTATTTCATTGATCTAAGGTGCTTTACACTGGATTAGTATTTGATCCAGTATATTTTGAAAAGCAACAGAAAGAACTGTGGGACTGTGAACACCAAACAGATGGGTGCCCCTTCCTTGACTTTGCCTGAGCCAGTTACACTGTGAAATCTGCTTTCAAACTTACTGAAAGCAATGGTTGTATAAACAACAGAGCTTCATCATCAAAAGTAGGGTGCTTTAGCAACATGATGAGTTAGCCTAAGTTCCTAAAAATAGACATTCAGTGATACCTTCATGTTAGTGTTTGAGTGCTTAGCTGTTATTGAGTGTTTATGAGGACCCAGGAGAACTCAAAAGAGGACTCTAGCAGTTCACATGTTCAAGAGCAATTTTGGGTTAAACTGCTACTAAAACAACATCTAACAGATGAAAATAAATAAATATCTCTTTTCCTGTAAATCAGGTCTGTAGACTGCTTGGGACATTTCTGGTCTACTTCTGAAGAATCCACAAAAAGTAATTGAGGAGAGTAAATCTATTACCAGTCAGCTTTGGTTTGCTATATAAGGAGCACTGCATGTCTTCTGGAAAATGCTTAAGACTCTTCAAGTTGATATAAGGTGAGAATTGCTATTACAAAACCCTTCTGCAATTGTGGGGTTTTTTTTTTGCTTCTTATGCCTTCTGTTGTGCTGAAAGAGCAATCAAACAGGCAGCCAGTTTTATGCTGTAATTATCAAGACCCAGAACAATTGCTACAAGGTGTGACTTACAAAACCAAACAACTTTTAATTAGGGATGGAAGTTTCATAAAGCATGAGAATACTTCTGTTAACACTGGCTATATTGGTAATATCAGAATTTTTCAAATAATAAGCCACTGGGTTTCTGAGTGGCTTAGGGTTTCTGAAGGATTTGCTTTTCTCCCAAACACTGAAGATTATTAGAATCATGTTGTTTTTCACAACAACCTAAGTGTACAACTGTAACCATCTTGTACTGTCAATCCACCTCACTGAAATCAATGAAACAAATCATGTTGGATGAAATTCAGCTCTGTGCAGATGGACAACGTAAGTCCTTCACAATGTGACAAAGTATGATTTTGTTGGGGGTTAGGTTTCTTGCCTTTTGTTCCTTTTTACTTATAGAATTTCTTCCCATAAGTTGCTAGGAAGCACGAATGACTTGGTACTTAAGAAAGAAAACAAATGACCAAGATCAGGAGAGGAGGGTATCTGGTTTCTCCTCTTCTCTTCTCTTCTCTTCTCTTCTCTTCTCTTCTCTTCTCTTCTCTTCTCTTCTCTTCTCTTCTCTTCTCTTCTCTTCTCTTCTCTTCTCTTCTCTTCTCTTCTCTTCTCTTCTCTTCTCTTCTCTTCTCTTCTCTTCTCTTCTCTTCTCTTCTCTCTCTGAGGGGACAGATACCTGGAGAATTAGGCAGGTAAAGGACAGGGGCTGGGGGCAGCTGTTAGCTCTCTTTCCCTCACTCTGTAAATTCCCTGTATTGACAGTTTGCTATCATCCTTGGTGGTTTTCTTCCGTTTCTTACCTTGTTAGACCTCAAGCTGTGGGAATTAGATGGTAGGCAGGTCTCCAAGAGGGATAAGAAGGTCTTAAATTACCAGAGCCACTCATTTTTACCATATATGCTGTATGGACCTCTTTCTTCTAAGTAAATGCTTTCTTTTCATAGCAGTTACATAAGGAAATCTTTTCACATTCAAAGTGATATTTCTTGGGCAGTGACAAAGCAAGGGAGAGACCAATATCCCACAAACTATGTTCCCCAGGACTAAAGAAAACAAAGTTCATTTTCTGTCTAATTTCCTTCCCATATTAACTAATACCTTATTTATATTAATTAAATGAATTCTAAATAAAAACAGTTGATTCCATACCCTAGTTCTGCAAAGGCTCACACCAAAAGTAAAACAGGTTCTTTGAAATTAAAAGAGAACTGAATGTCAGTTTTTTGCATAACTCTGAAAATTTTATAACTACCAGACTGCTGGCTTAGGGGAGGATAGGAATGTCTGTCTGATCAAGTGGATAAGAAAAATCAGAAATCCTTAAACCTCTAGTGAAAATTTTAAATTCTTTTTGTCTAAGTATCTATTTCTAAGAATCTATGTGCTGTTTTCCAAAGACATTTTCATTAGAAGACACTCCTGCAGATTTGAGCTGAAATGTGGTAAATTATGGTAATATACAAATGCACACAGGTAGGAAAACTGACTTTTGATTGGCAAACAGTCAACTGAAGTGATTATTCACCACTTGGATCTAAACTAAATTCTCTTTAAGAAGAATATATTTCAGTAATTATGTACAAAAATTAAATATTCAGTGGTCAGATGTTTCACAATTGAAATGGGTATTAATTGAATATAATGCCCAAGATTTCTTGAAAACTGTATTCATAGGTATAAAATAAAAAAGAGGGTATCCACTTTATTAACATTTTATAGGGGATACAACCACATTTTTATTTGATTTACTGCTTCCTGATGTAATAAATATAGATGAGCACAGCAAAGTACAGGTTTAAGTAAGAATTGCAGGGTTGTGTTATGGCAGCAGTGCCTAGTGTACAGTTAATCGGAAAGCAGAAGGTAATATAAATTGTTTCTGACATTATGGCACTATAATAACACTACATTTCCAGCACAGCTCTGTAGCTCTTAGAATTAGAAGTATTTTTCCTAAAGATACTACAAACCTAAGAAATATGAAGATATTTGTCCATACTGACTTTTGTTTCCACATTTGTGTCTTTGTTGTGCAATTGTAATTGATATGTTATTACTGTTACAGTCCATGTATGTTCTGAGGAAAGTTGCTGGATTAATTTGCTTCTGCTACCTAAAGTTGAAATAGATTCCAGTAATGGAGTAATGACTTTTATTTATGAACAAGTTTCCTCTTTGACCCTCTTCCTATACAAATCTTGATCATCCTTCCATGTTCTTATGAACATATTCTTATGTGCCAGACCCAATTATTCTGCCAGAATGTATTTGGTACAATCTTTACTCCAATGATAGGGGTAATAAACCTACTACACATCTCTGTGGTTTTAGGATTTCACCTGTTAACTGTTCTTTGGAAAAACGAACAACAACAAATCAATGATTCAAGTAGTTTCTGAACCTGTCTCTAAAACTAACCGTTAAAAAGTAACTTTCAGAGAACTTCAGACATACTGTAAACTCTCATAATGAATAAGAGGAGTAAGTCTTTCTTGAGGCAGCAAGGAACAGCTTTTTGCAATGAATTCTGAATATTAATCCCTACAGTGTTTTACTAGATAGTCTAATGCATTTACTCGGCTAATTCACATAAAATTTCCAACTTTTAAAAACAATTATTTTGGCAAGAATATTGTGTAGAAGACAGCTTTATAGATTCGCTGTAAACTTCACAGCAGAATATTTGTTAAACTGTCTCTCATCTGCAGCTTTCTAATTTCATTTTATGTCTCCGTTATTGCCTGGTAATGAAAGGTAAACAGGAGAGCTTCAATAGTTTGTTCTATGGCCACTCATAATCAGATCTTAACTAGATGTCCTTTTGACCTGTTTTCCAGAATGAAACTGTAAGGTCTGTATTCATTTTCCCTTTTGACACTGTACTTTCCCCTTGACTCCTTCTATCTGTAGTTTCATCTTGTCCCTGAAACCCTTTTCATCTTCACCTCTGTCTCTCCCCACTATCACTCTATCTGTTAACTGTCTACTGTAGAATTAATCAGTTCAGCTAATCAAAATACTGACATTGACATAAAGATTGGTTAGTTGTGTATCCTTTGCTTTTATGAAGAAATAACTGGTTTAAAACAAGCAAACAAAAAAGGTGTAAGACACATTTGATAATACATTTATTAGCAATTATGACCTTATTTGGTTCACACTGGGAGAAACACAGTATTTGTTAGAATCTCTCTGCCTGATCTTCTCTCTTGCAATTAGAAACAGAAATGACAAAAGTAATAAAATCTGCTTAGTGCAGTTAGGGTGAAGCTGCAGCAACAGAATCCTGTAGATTCTGCCATGACTTTATGCTAACACTATGGGTTTAGCCTAGTAACATCAGAAAGCACAGTGAGAACGCTGTGTCCCAAATTCCACAGCATTTTCCTAATCCACTAATAGACATTACAATGAAAACACATTAGCTAATTATAAATCATTACCGTCTCCTGCTCAGGTAGATACTCTGAATCCCCAGTGTCCCAGAACACTATAAATCATCTAAACATGAAGCTTGATTATCCTCTAAAATCTTGGTTGTATTTAGTAAGAGGAGGTTTGGGAAAGCATCTGGCATGGCCTCAGTTACCACAGAACTCATTAATTCAAGTCACTGAGCATCCCAGCAAAGTAAATAAAATATTTCCATAGCATTGATATCCACACAAAGGCAAGTAATCTACCATTTTGTCCCAGGACATACTGGGTTCACTGTAAGAAAGATAAACGTGGATGAGGTCTCTGGATTTCTCCAAAGTCCATATGGAATGGGTGTTGTGCCATTTGTACCTGCTAATCATGCCATAAGGCTAACTGCATAAGCAAAAAAGCAAACTGCACATTCCAAATGCTAATGAGAATAATAGCAACATGTGAGGGGCTTCAGAAGGTAGAATGTGGGTGATAATGGAAATTTGTCTCTCAGCACAGATATATTTTAGATCACCACAAGACTGTCCATTTGTAGATTAGACTGTGAAGCACCATTTTATTGGAGACAAGGTACCCACCCTGCTGGCAGTGTGTGAAACTGACTGACACATGCCACATTCATTCATGGCTATTTTACTATTTTATCTCCTCCCTTGTTCTAACATCTATAATGTCACACATAATTTCTTTCATAATTTTTTCAGTGCACCATCAGCTGTCAGTGTGGCAGGTGGCCGTCAGCCTGCAATCCTTCGCTGCAGAGATGGAGAGAACTTTGCAAGAGCAAGTGAACAAGAAGAAAGGACTGCTAGCAAAGCACACCAAGAAAAAGAGGACAGCAGGACTTTGTAGAGAATACATTAAAAATAGGCTGGAGGTGTGTAGAATAGGAAAAGGTAAGTAGTTGGGAACAAGACAGAGAAATTATTTGTTAAGAGGAACATGCTTCTGACAACTGTCCTTAATGTCTAAACTTCCTGTACCTGTCTGTAGCTTTCAGATCTGCTGTCCTTACCAAAAGACATTTGTGAGCAGAGCGCTCTACAGCAAAGCCAGGCTGCTGCTCAAGATGCTAATTCTGGGTCTGAAACTTCCTGGTTAGGTGAGCTGGGCCAGCAGCTCTCCCTGATTTTTAAATTTTTATATCTGTAAAAGAAGAATATAATCGTGCCTCATGGGGATACTTCTGTGTAAGGGCTTTGAGTTTGAGGAGTGCTACAGATATAATCACGGACCTTATACCCCACCTGTCCATACAGAAAATCATTTCTTTAAAAAGAGAGATAAAGTGACAACTGCCATCTCAATCTAAATAGCGAGCATTACCATCCACCCTGCAGCCTGACCCCTACTCTGCCTGAACTGGAACAGTCTCCATCTTCTGGGAACGATTCTCATAAAGGAACACAACATGAAGCAACCAAAGCATGCACCTTGGAGGGAGCAGGTGTCACATATGTCACTAAAAGCATGTGTTACACTCCTGCATCATGACTGTGGTGCCCTGCTCTTCACCTCTACCTCTGGCTTCTTTCAAAAGTAATGGTTTGAATCTCTGACGTTGTTCATCAGCATTTGTGCAGTAATCTGCAGCAATCTTCGATCTTACACCTTGACATGATGCTACAGCCAGTGGCACTGGTTAATTACTTTACAAATGGAAAGACAACTACATTTAATATTATCCCTAACTGAACTGAACATTGACCCAAATAATGCTACAGTCTGAGATTAAGATAAAAAAAAGAAGCAGAGCAGCACCAAGGTAAAATCACCTGCTGAAATCAGAGGAAGAGCAAATATTAAGGGAAGAACAGTCTTTGCTAGGCCTATGAGATGGACAACTCCACCTAGTATTGCTTCTTTGTCTCCATTTTGTACAGTTTTGTTAGCCCCAAAGCAGCAAAAAGAAAAACACTCTAAGTAGGATCCATACAGTGAAGTGTCAAGGAGATGGGTGAAAGACCACAGAGAACCTGACTGAGGCAGACACAGAGCAGCTCCCTGTGGATGTGAGGGAGTCTCAGGGCTGGTGTTCCAAGACACACGGGATGTCTGCCACCCATCCCCCTGCTCCCCAGCAACCTCCAGGTTGGCCCTGCCGTGCGCTCTGTGCTGGGGCAGCTCATCAGCTGACAAACATGTTGTGTCTTTTTCCAGCATCAAGGATGAAACGGGGAGACTTTGAGTTCCTTCCTTTAGAGGAGGTTGGGAAGGACCTAACATTCCCTCGTGTGGGATCCAACTCTTCTTGTCTTTCTTCACTTCACAGCGCTGTGGGCGGATGATGCTTCCCTGCTGATGCGCTGGCACTGGAGGAGGGATGGAGAGAACTCGGGCTCAGGGCCGGCAGCCCCTTCGGGAGACGCACGGTGCCTCGGCATCCCTTGCTGTGTCCCTTTCCAGCCCTCCCTCGGCAGTCCCTGCGCTCACGTCTGTCCCCAGCGCGCTCCCCTCAGGAGGGGCCCAGCGGCACCCGCCTGCCCCGGCCATCACCAGGCCTCCCGCCCCCGGCCCCGAGCCGCCTCTGCTGCCTCCCGGCCCGCAAGTTCTGGGGCGCCCGCACCGCCCACCGGGCACGGGCACGGGCAGGACGCGGCCACCTCCCCACCTCCCCACCACCCCGGCCTCTGCCGGCCCCGGCTCGGCTCGGCTCGGCTCGGCTCCCCGCCCCTCCTTCCTTTCCCCGCTCCCTCCCCCGCCCGCCCACAGGCGCACGCACCGCACTCTCTCTCACATACACACACACACATCGAGCCGATGCAGCTTTAAAGGGGCAGCTGCATCCCGGGGGCCGCCCCACGTGAGGCCGGTGCGCTCCCGCCGACCGCAGCCCCGAGCGCTGAGCCGCGGCCGGAGCCGCCGGGGCTGGGCGGGCGGGCCGAGCGGAGCGGCTGCCAGCCCGCCTCACGCCAAGTTTGATCGATAACCCCCTCCCGGCCCGGGCGGAGCAGCCTCGGCGGCTCCGCTACCCACCATCTTTGGGGGAAGTCCCTGCGTTGGGGGGGGGCTGCTGGCGACGGGGGAGAAAGGCAATCTCGCAGCCAATGAGCCCTGCTAGACTGGGGTGAAGACGAGAGCAGAGGGATTTGGGGAAGGAAAGAATAAAAAAAAAGAGACGAAAGGAGGGGGACCATCCTCCCCACCACCTCCGCCAGCATCGCCACCACCGTTGACACCGCTCCGAGTCTCCAGTTGCGCCCATGCCTGTGCCGCCAGTTTCGGTTTAGGGGCTGAACCGCAGGGGCTGAAGAAAATGGGGCAGAGCGCGCCCCGGACCCTCCTGCTGCTGCTGGCGGGGCTGCTGGGGGAGGCTCTGGCGGGGTTCCCCAACACCATCAGTATAGGTAAGCGCCCGCCGCGGCACCGCGACCCGCGCCTTCCCCGCCAGCCGGGGGGAAGTTGTGAGGAGGGGAGCGGGGGGCGAGCCCGGGCGCAGCGGGGAAGAAGCCAGCCCTGCTCCGCTTCGTTCCCCTTTCTGGGGGCGAGAGGCAGCGGCGGTGCCCGGGCTGCGCCGGCGGGCGGCTGCGAGCGGCGCCGGGCTGCCCGCACCCCTCCGAGCGGCGGGGATCGGGTCCGCGCTCTGCGGAACCGTGCCCTGGAGCAGCGCATCCCGTGGAGCACATAATGTGAGAGAGTCGTGGCGTGAATCTGTAGCGACGTGCCCGAAAGCCGGGGCCGAGCGAGCCGTGAGGCTCAGGGCAGCGAGTGCAGCGGGGGCTGTTCCCTGCCGTCCCTCGGAGCATCATTTCCCTCGGCCGCGCTATCGCTCCAGCAGACCGTGAAACCGCACGTTTGCCACGCCGCACGCCGCCGTGTCCCCGCACATACCTACAGCGGCGATATTTCGGTAGTCTGGACAGGATTTAGGAGCCGCGGTTCCCCAAGTTAGACTTTTAAATCTCTGTGTGGGCATCTGTGTAGAAGTGGCCTGGTTTTCAAGGTGCACCTGCAGCTCCAAGCCACTCTCATTGCTCAGGGGGCACCTGGATATGGTGTGTGGCTTTAAAAGCCCAACTTTGGACTTGGAATATGTATTTCATGTAGGTGCTCTGTCAGAGTTAAGTGCTTCTGTTCAGGCTGCTCCTGTTCATTCTCTCCTGCAGTGTGCAGCAGGCAAATACAACTTATTGCCATTGTTTCTCCTCAAAATTAATTCTGAAATACCTTTTTCCTTTTTTTCCTTTTTTTTTCTCCTCACCCAGGTGGACTTTTCATGAGGAACACTGTTCAGGAGCACAGTGCATTTCGATTTGCTGTGCAGCTATACAACACAAACCAAAATACCACAGAAAAGCCCTTCCATTTGAACTATCACGTAGATCACTTGGACTCTTCCAACAGTTTTTCAGTGACAAATGCTTGTAAGTAAATACCTGGTTTTAAAAAATATATTAATTTGTTATCTATCCTACATTCAGTTCCTTCCTGGTAGCCTAGAGTTCTTGGTCATACAATGTAGTGCAACAAATGTGTGTAGCGACTGGAGGTTTAGTAGATCTGCAGCATTAAACGGAATATCTTAGGAAAAGTTCTCTTACCACCTCATCCCCTTAGTTTTGTGTTTCAGGAAGACAACCATGTTGTTGATATAGCAGTGCTGTTTAGTTGCAATCAGTGAATTGCTGCTGAAGTAAGATCCCTTTTGTGTTGAGGCTACAACCTAGCTGTGTGAAAAGGCATAATTTGCAAATAATATACTATGTAAGGAAAAACCAGAAACCACTGTTTAGAAGCGACCTTGAGAGGGAGAAGGCTAGAGGGGCTTACTTGCCTCATCTGCCTTGAAATACTGATTTGTTTTCTTACAGTGAGAGTCCTGTGAAAAGCTGAGGAGGCTGTAAACTGACACATACTGTTAGAGCTGAGGGGAGAGAAAATGGAATCAAAACACTTGGCATTAGGAGAAATAGCTGAGCACAAGCAGTGCACACATACAATTTGAGCTTTTATTAACAGAAGATGCAAAACAACTTTGAGTATTGCTAATGTGGTGTTAAGATGCAAAATCTCTTTCAGAAAGACTTGTGCGTGTTCTGCATTTTAAAAAGCATTCCTTTACCAATAGTAGTTCCTGGATATTTGTTTTACTGATGTATCCAAATTTGATTCTATACAAGTTTTATTGTAAATTATTAAAAATGAAAGGAGTTCTCTTCCAAGGTAGCTAATGCACTTTGCAATGTGGAGATGTATGTCTGCACATGATCTAATGGACTGCTGAATGCAGTGTATGAACTTCATGTCATGAACAGGTTACTTCTCACAGTTTGCAGGTTTATACTCACAGTGTAAAATGGTCAAAGAGGAAGCATTGTACTGAAATAATGAAGTACTGGAGTACAGAAAAATTTTTTCTTTAAAACAATGATATGTTTTGAATAACTTATTTATTTTTTTATTTGCAGGAGATAGGATAGTTCTTACATTCATGTCCCACTGTATATTTTGAGAAAGTTGATGGTTAAAAAATATACAGTAAGGAAATATTTGGACAAATTTTGGATTGATATTCTAACATATCCCCCATGTGACTGCTTCTTGGTAGTGCAGTGTTACACTCTCCAAAGGACTTTGAAGTAGAACCTTTAAAACTTTTGCAGTGGGTTAATTATGTAATATACAATAAAAATACTTGGTAAAGTGGGAAAAAATGGTACATAAAATCGTGTGTCTACTTTGCATCTTATTTTACTAATCCTATCCAGCTTCAACAGCTCTTACAACAAACATCAGACTATTAATCCTTAATCAGTGTAATCCCTTCAAGAGCCTGCATCTCAAGCACAGTTTCCTAAATATCAATTATATGGATTTAAACTAAATACATTGAACTGCTTGGGTGATTCATTATTAATTGTTTTTTAAAAGTTGTTACCAGCTCTTCCCCCACCAACAGAACTGATCCACACACTTCTTCAGTATATTTAGTCAGTGTTCTACTCATCTTCTGACATCTAATGGTTTTTGTCAATGCTTATTAAAAGCTGTGGCAATTTTAGTAAAGTGGGATGGTCTTCTGTAGTACAGAGCTGCTTGTTCCAACACCCATATTACCAGTGTAGTAAAATTGGGAAAACTTAAATCTCTGGAGAAACTGTAGACCAAAGAAGATGTACCTACAGTAACCTATTTAAAAGCAGAAGATGTGAAAAAAGAAACAGACGAAAGAAAATGAAAAGGTGACCTTGTCTGTACTGTGTCAACCATCTTATAATACTGTTGATAAGAAAAGAATACAGCGAGTCCAAGTCACCAGTCATAAGCTTCAGCAGCTCAAAATACAAAAAAACCCATCAGAACAGTTATTCTTTTGAGTGTGGTACCAATTTTCTTTGAAAATCAGACCACTTATGTGTATCAGTGCATTAGGATGAATTAATAGCTCCTCACACTACCTGACCAAAATTCCAGGCTTTAACCATATCTTCATTTCCTATGGGAGTGGCAGATAATTTCAGTGTGCTGCCATATCCATGAAAGAATTCTTTCCACAACATTTTTACCTCACTTGGAGATAAGCATATATTGTCTCCCGTGCTGTCACACAGCCATTTGATCAATATTTGCAATTGGCAGAGTTCCACAGGAGAGAAACCTGCAGTGACTCTGCCTTCACTGGGGAGGGAGGCTGAGGCTGACTTTGTGGTGGGATAGGTACAGGAGCTGAGAGGAAATTGAAGGAAGGAGCATGTGTAGCCTGAGCCTAGTGCCTGTACTAGTCAGTATCCATAAAATAATACTTTTCATTCTCTTTTGCATTGATTTGTATGATAATGACTGTAGTAAGTGTTCCTGTGTGCAGGGATTGAGGGGGCTCTGCTCAGAAAGACTTAGGTTCTTACTGTGCAGCTGCACATCCCGTTTGATGCAATCTGGTGCATTCCAGAGGAGAAAAAAAACCTCTTCTGAAGTATTCTCATGAGCCTGAGAAAAATAGCCCACCTCTGCTACGGCAGATTTGGCAATATCCCAACCTGGGAACAAACTTGTTTAGAGGCAGAAGAAAATTCCTGCCCTAAGCCCCTCCCTCTCATTTCTTTTTCAGTTAAATGATGCATAATCTGATTTATGTACATGTATTCCCTGTTTTGCTGCTAGCACCAAGGCCCTCTCTGTATATTTAATTTACACACATTCATACAGTATTTATCCACTCTGTATTTATCTGCCCACTTATTTATTTAGCTGTATGATATCTTAACAGAGAACAAATGCAAACACAGATGAAAATTCCAGTGTATTTAAAGGTGAATTGAAGTTTATCAGTTGGCTCCAGGGAAATTATTACATTTCTTAAAATATACAGCTTTTTGCTATCAGTAGAAACAGAAAGCAAGCTGACTTGACCTATGAATTTATAAAATCAAAATCAGGTTATATTTTCTTTAAAAATGCTCATGTAGGGAGTGAGCTAGCTTTTTCAGAACAATATGAATATGACAACTCGAATATATAAATTTGTCACTGAAGCAATATCTCCCATGCATTGCTCATAATCTGATGAAGGATGTTGGTGTTAATGCTGAATTGTGTGTATAGTTCTGTAGATCACATTCCCTAGAAATAGCCCACGTCTGTCGTTCTGCTCTGCACTTGTAGTGCACTATACTAACACTGCTCCAGCCTCTGCAGTGTCAGCTCATTAGCACACAGATCTCATATTCCCTCTCTGCACTGTCATTGCAAAAAATTGCTGTTGTACACCTTTACAGCCAACAAATGTGCACTTGCCTTATGTACGATTTTCAAGAAATATTTAAGAAAGTAAACTAAACCTTATGTATAGTCTCCCTTGAATTTCTCAAAGCATTTTTTAATGAAAAGCATAGTTTTCATTAAAATCTGTTGATCGTGTCATGACAGTGGTGGGATGTGTGCAGATGAAAAGGGGCTGTGATTGTAGAATCTAATTAATCTATGGATAGATTCCATCTCTCAGCTAAATCTAACCTATCAGCTGCAAATTCTTGTCCCATTAATTTTTCTGAGTTTTTTTCTTATGTATCTTCTAAATCCAGAAAGCTTTTTGTATTTTACCAAATATAGATAGGTAGTGGGTTTTTTTTTATGAGCATTCATTTTTCAAGAGACCAAAAAAAAAAAAAGAGGATGCAAAGACACGCTAACCTTAGGCTGCTAAAATCCTGTAGGTGGTTGTATCGGCACTTTCTTGAAGGGGTCTGATTTCAGACTTATAAAAATTTAGTTTAGCATCCTTGCAGTCCTTGTGTTTAATCCTAAAAATTCAGCTTGGAAGATTTTAATGGGAAAACTGCATGTTCATTGTTGTGGCAGTGTTGCAGAAAATGATACCTCAGGAGTAGTAGCAGGCAGTTTTTGCAGTTTAACTGAGCTGCTCCCTGTCCCAAGGCACAGGTGTGGGGGTGTGTGAGCTCACTCTCACCCTCGCTCGCACTCGCGCACACGTGCACAGGCCCACGTTTTCTTTAGGTGCTGTTCAGCATTTCTTTATGCCAGTGGGCAGATAATTTGCTTCCCTTGCATCTGTGTGCTCTTTGGCCAGCTGGCAAAGGACACTGATGCTGCAAGTGGTCAGCTCCCTTCTGCCAAAAGCATAAGCATGTGTTGCTGAAAGCATTGCCAAGTTCGGGCTGGGTACTGCTGGTTCTGCAGGGAGCAGCGAGCACAGGAGAGATGCCTGAACTCTCCCAATATGGAATATACTCTGGTTTCTCCAGTGTTCTATGGTATAACACCTGGAACCAGGTGTTATACACAACACTACTCATTACAGACCCCTGAAAAAATGCCATTCGTGCTGCAAAATGCGCTCAAGTATTGTGTGTAACTGCTGTATGACCAAGAAAAACAGCTGGCTTCAGTTTAGGGGTCAAAGTTTTTGCATTATTGGGTCTAGGTGTAAACATGAAAGTTGTGTTCCTACTAATGTTTGTTTCCACTTCATGGCAGAGCAGATGATTTGTCATTAAACTTAATGTGATCTCAGTTTTAGCAAAAGGAACCATACCACTTTCAAACTATATTTTATTATTTCTTAAATTAATTTCAGAATAAGCTTACTCTCCTCTGCTGCGTGCATTACATTGATGTACTGTTTAGATGTTAGGGTGCCATTTAACTCACACAGCAGAGATGAAAAAGTAACTTACATGGATGGACACTTTTTTGAGAAACTCTGAGTTCATCAAATGAATAAAGAGTAAAGCATGGTAAAGACTGCCATTTACTTAGAAAGACTTTGCAGATGCAGATATGAAATTGTTCTGTTTTTCTATATATCATTGGCCCTGGAAGACCCATGGGGTTATTAGGGCAGGTTGGAGAGCTACTGATTAACTACACCTTCCCATGAAATGTATAACAGCTGGAGTTTATCTCTGGGAGGAAATGGAGATGCCATGATGGGAAACTAGCCTGTGACAGAAGCTTTTAACAACCACAAAAAAAGCCCCACAGTTTTGTTGAAGGCTGATTTGGGAGCTTGTCCAAGAGCTGCAGAAAACAGTGGGTTTCTTTCCTCTGGGTTCACTGTGTTCAGTGTCTGGGAGGTGGGAGGCCATCCTACTGCCAGTGTAGGACTGTTATGCAAGAAGGTGTGAAATGAGAGCTGATGTATTTTCAGTGTTTCTTTATTGTCACAAACCATCGATTTAACATTTTCCATTTAAAGTACATATTTTATCATTACCACTTTTAGAATGCTAATTTTGATTTAGTTCGGCATCCTTAAAATGTTTTAGAATGTGTTATTTTTGAAACATCAACACTGTTTTCATCATTCATTTCAAACCCAGCCAACCCATATAAATGAAAACCTGTGTTCATTTATTGTGAGAAAGGTGTTATGTGAATTGGTTTTTGGCATTTAAGTTACAACCTGAGAGCAGTACTTTCTGTGCTGCTGGAGAGCAGAGATCACTGGAAGGCCATCACCCCTTTTCTAAGGAAACTCATAAGGCAGCCTAAAATCTCTGTACCTATTGTCAGGAGGTTTGCTATATGAAGGCTTGTACTTCCACTGGAACAACGTGGTTATCTAAAGCCAAAAATTTAGAAATGATTGATGTAGATAAAACCACTTTCTGTGAAGCTGTGATGATCACAGCAGTGAAGCAATTTCCAAATTTCACCCATGGAGATTCTTTTCTTCTAAATATGTATGCATTATATTTCCTGTCAGAGCCAGAGGCTTCCCTCTGTTGTATCACCTGCTTTATATTATTGTTGATTTTCGGAATATCAGATGCCTTTGAAACGTCAAATTTGAAATAATCTTTGAGTTTTCATGTGCAGCCATCTGATGGAGACTCCAGGGCAGACGCTCCTGCTCTGCTGCTTGTAGCCATTGCAGCTGGACACTAATAACTACCACACAGCCTCACAGTGCACACTCCAGCCTGACTCTGTTGGGAAGTTTGGAGACATTTCTGTATCAGCAGATGCAGAATGCAGGGTTCATTTTATTAGTGCACAGCAATGTGTGAAATATTCAAAGGCAGTGAGTACCCTTTCAGCTGGTCTCACAAAGATGTGTTAGTGGTGGTACTATTGTATATGCATAGAGCAAGAGAGAAACAGGTGATGGGGTTTCTGCGTAAAGGGAAAGAGTGAACTAGGAATGAGTTATGTCAGTGAATCCACTGAGCAGTCATTCCTGCATATCCTTGCCATTGTGTCTGAGGCTCTGGATCTATTTTATCATCTTAACTGTTTCTAAAATAGCAAGTGGCAATGTGCAGCCCTGACACAAACACCACACAGGAGCCACAGAAGCCCTTAATGCGTGAGGATCAATCTGCAGAGACAGTGCTGTGGATAACTTGCCCAGGCACTTGTAGAAAGGGTGAATTGCTTTCCTGGAATGGACAATAGTGCAGGTGAGCACTCTTCTGCTGGAGTGGAGTGACCTATCTGGTCACTTGTATGTAATTATTTTGCTAGACTGTTTGGATGTTTCAGATTTGCTGCAAGTTTTTTTGCTTGTTTTGTTTCAAGTGCAATTTACGTGTTTGCTTTCAGTCCACTTATAACTTAAGTGATTGGCTTTGAATGCTTGGTCCTGCCCTTGTGTTGGGCTGATATTTGCTGGAGCTTGTTCAAATGCAATGTTTGAAATTCTGGTCAAGAATTTAAAAAATATGTAGGGCTGTATGGGTGCTTCAATAGCTTGAGAGTTTTTTAGTAAAAGGACTGTCTTTAAATGATATGCTGCCGTCTGGGTAAGAGATAGCTCGTGTCTGATGGTGTGTACTCTGTGCATAGTCACTCATTTTGTGTATACTTAATTATTTTCACACATCTTTCTCCTGGGCTGATGTGTGGAATTGTGCTTGCTGATTTCACCATGGGGAGTTTTGTCACATGCAAACATGAAACATTTGGGCCTAGCCTATCTGGTAAAGGGACTGAACTTGGGAAATGGAATCATCTGGTGGCTCACAGCATGATTTGGATTAAGTTGGACTGTCCTTTAATAGCATGGTTTTGCTCTCTCTTATACAAGGGTAGTGAAATTTCCGTCTGTCTCAGAGGTACTGAAAGGCTGTTTCCAGTAAAAAACTTGGAGAGCTTAGGCTAGCAGCACGTTCTTTGATTTATTGGTCACTTCTTCCACTTCCTAAAAAAGACAAACCCAAAACCAAAAAACAACCAACAAAATGAGAAAAAAACAAAGGAGGAAAAAAATCCCCACCAAAATCCAGCCTTGATCTTGTTGAAAGATGAATTGAAATTGGCAATTACAAATTTGCTGTCCTTGCTGTAAGAAGATGTTCATTCCCACTGATGGACCTGGGAGAACGTGTCACAGCCGTACAGCAAACCAATCTATCACTTGGCTAAGGAGGAGTTTTCAGCTCTTTACCTGAAATAAGCAAAGCTGTTGGAGAAAAAAATATTTGATACTGAAAAGTTTTTTGTCTGCTATGCCCTTTGGGTCTTTATAATAGGTCTGGTCCATGACACTGCAGCACAGCAAATGCCCAATTCTTGCCTACCTGACCCCACACTCTGACTGTTTATTTGAGTGATGGAGAAAGACTTGTCTTTACCAGAAGTGCTGCTGTCTGTTGATTCCTCCCAGTGAGGTGTGCTGTAATCACTATCTCACAGCTGCTAACTTTGCCAAGAGATGTGCAGCAGTGCATTTCAGGGGTGGCTGCCTCCCGTGATTTCTTTGTCTCATTTCCATTTCAGAGATCTTAGTCTGATATGGGTGCTGCAGCCCACTTAGTGAACATGGATCAGGTCTTGTGGATCACAGGGTTGCTGCATCATGACACACATCTTGATTTGTCTTTGTACTCTGCTATGCATGCTAAATTCCCTAAAACTTTTTGGTGGTTGTCATTGTTGTAATTTGTGTTTTTCTGCTGAGGGGGAGCTGCAAGGGGGAAGATGGCCTGGGGAGAAGTAGTAATAGGAAAGTTTTATCAGGTGATGAACTTTTTGTAGTCTTTCTGCAGGGGAGCATGGGGAAACACAGGTTTTTACCAGTTACAGAGGTTTTGTCTTCTTAGACTTTACCTCTTGTGTCACCAAGTTTGAATTCTAATGAAGTCTACTGGTCAGAAAACTCAAGTTCATGCATTCTTTTTTTCCCAGCAGTTAGATGAGAGCTAATTAGTGTCTATTGATTTGCAAAGGACTGACCCCAACTCTAACCCTGGATTGACTCAAAACTGTTAGGGGGATTCTAAATTATCTAGCAAGTTTAATGTACTCACCCATCTTTCTCTGAAGTGTTTGTGCAGTGGTCAAGTAGCATCTCCAGAGTGGCTTCACTACTGTTGTGGAATATGTGAAAAGCACTTGAACATAAGGAAGTGCTGAATGAGCAAGCATACTGCACAATACCTACTATCCAGCTCTGAATTTCTTTTTTAAAAGATTGCTTTTTGTGCCTATTTGCTTATGACTTCTTGATGAATAGAAAATGGGCTAAAGAGAAAAAAGGTACATGATCATAATGTGCCAGCTAATCCTATTTCTTTCCTATTTCAGCCATGTCAGCAGAGTGATTCTCATGACTAATGATAGTTTTTATATATTTATATTGAATGCCTCGGCCAGCTCAGACCTACTTCCTCTATAGAACCATTATCCCACTGTTCTGTGCATCCCAGAAACTAATTGTATATCCCAGAATATCATGACTGAAATGATGGGAGCTATGTGACTTGCTAATCTTTCATTTCAGATGTAGTTCCAAAAAGATTTTAAAGATTTAGATTGGGATCAACCAGAAAATGTGAGAATTAAAATAAAAGCTTTTTTAAATAGTTTCAGACCTAAAAAAATTACTCAGCTTCAATTGAAGTCTAATATTTTGGTTTGGAAATTATTATTTCTGTTTTGTGCATTTTTTTCCTGGTTGAAACAATTTGGTGAAGCTTATCCAAGTTAACAAAATGTTTTTGCAGGCATGAATCTGCTTTTTTTCATATAAAAGCACCTGTTCTGTCCAATTTTTATAACAACATATAGATTATGGATGTGAATATAAAATTGTGTGTGATTTGGAAGAAATCCTGGTTTTTTTCAGGGTATATAGTACAAACAGCTTGTGATGGATTTTATGGATAGACAACTTTTGTCAGTCAAAGTGTGTATAGCATGTCTTTCCACCCCATCTACAGGCAATTTACTCTATTACCTGGAGAGGCAATGAGATAAGCCCAAAATTGATCAAAATGAGACCTGTTAACCCTCCTGAAGTTTTCCACTACTCCAGTTTGGCGCTCCAGGTGCAGAAGCTGCTCTAGAGCATGGATCAGTGTAGCTTTCTACATGCAGAGGGCAGTAAATGTTGTGAAGGTTTCTACAACTGCAGTGTCCTGTTTCAAAGGTGTGTGAAGTGAGCTGATGTTGCTCTGTCTGGGCAGGTGCCTGAAGCCTTCTGATGTGGTAAGGTGTTACTCTGGGTGAATGCTTAAAGCCTTCTGAAATTGTGTGGTGACACTCTGTGTATTGTGACTGTTTCTGCTGTGACAGTAAAGATACATGCTGGGGTCTTCCTCTGATGTGATTTACACCAGGGTAGATTTGGAGTAGCTCTGTGAAATCACTAAAGGCTAAAAGCAGAGTGGTCCCTCCTGGGGTGTTCCTGGCTCTAAGTAGGGACTGTGGGTCCAGGACAGCCAATGGATTCTTCAGGGCACACCCTGAACATCTTAATCAATAGCACACTCTTCCTCCAGGGCTGTGCAGGTTGTCCAGACCGTTGACTTCAGCAGCTAACTGAATGCACCCTTGTGTTGCATTGTATGTTGTTTCCTTCTGGAACTTTAGGAAATTTAGCAAAATGATCACGTTCAGCAGTAGTAAGTGTCCCCTTATAAATGATGCTGGGTATCTCAGAAGTATCTGTAATAGACTCTGTAGAGCAGAATCTGCCAAGGAAAGATTTCGTTTTTCAGTTGAAACAAAATAGTGTAAATCAAATGGTCTCCAGTGGAAAGTGCTGACCCTGCTTTTAGCAGAACTCACTTATACCATATCTACTTTCAGATTTCCTATTTTTTCCCCCCTTTCCCAACCACAGATATATTTTTTGTAGCTGTGAGGCTTTCACTACTTTTTTCTGCATCAGTTTATGTATTTTGCAATTCTTTTATGAATAGAGGCTGTGTGACATTAACCACCGTAGACTCTTCTGTGAAATTTAACTCCTTGTGTCTCTTAGGTGCTTGCAAGAATAGTGATAGTCTTGACTGAAAAACATTGCACCTTTTTCTGAGTCATTCTAGAGATAATTCAAAAACAAGTGTCTGGTAGAACAGGGTCTTTTGACAGAAGCATAAAGCTAGCATTTTAATTTATTTTCATGTGTAAAAACACACTGTTGTTTTTTATAAATGGGGAACCTATTGTGGGTAGTGATGCTAGCTCCTGCATCCTGGTCAGGTTCCAGCTTGGATCAGCATCAACATAAATCAGTTATTCTCCTGAAAGCTTTATTTAGATAAATTATCTGCACTTCCTGTCTTAAATTCTTATTGTGTTGTTCTGCAGTGATAGCCCCTGTTTCACATAAGATGCTTTAGAGATTTGAGGCAATCTCTGCATACGCTGGAGGATACAATTTGATATTAAAGTATATTTTCCTTGCGGGCTTTTCGGCAAAGATTCTGTGCTTCCTTGGTACTGTCTGGAGATTCTCTGTGTTAATAAGAATTGTTTTGTTAATTGATTCCAGAATCTGCTGCACTGGAATAGTCTGCCTTAGTTAGGATCTCCACATGAATTTTAAAATGGCATCTTTCTGGACAAAATTCTGCTTTTTACTATGTTATCTCTAAAACTGATTATATCAGCCCAGTCTATTTCTTCTATATGCTGGGTTGATTTCAGTTTACAGCAAAATTTTCTATAGGGGGATTAAAATCAAAATTATTTGTATTTTCAAGAAGCTTGGGTAAAGCTGTGTATGAGATATGAATCATTTCAGTTTCTCAGAGATTCAGCTCTGTAACTGAATGTGTGTGGAGTACACTTGAAAAAGTATCTGAAAACCCCAAAACCAGGAGACCTTCTGCAAAATGGGTGTGAGAAGGGCAAAAGTGGCATGAGAGTCTCCCCTGCTAGCCTGGCTGCCTCATTCCTGGATGAAAGCAGCTGTAGAAGTGTAAAGCATTAAGATCAAACCTCCTGGATAATCAGGACTGTGACTTTGTTCTGCGTGACAGAGAAGGGCCTGCGGTTCCTGCTGCTGCTGCCTTTTCCACTGAGCCTGCCAGCAAAAGGATCAATTAGTGCCAACTGCAGGAGTGCAGCTCCCTTACAAAGGCCTGTGTCCACTGAGAACTGTTCATTTAAGCTCCCATTATGAACTTCAGGTTAATAACAGTGCATGCTGCTACCTCATCATTTACCTGAAACTGAGACTATTTTACCAGTTTAGCCGTCATCCTACCTAGCTCAGGTGCTTTTTTGCAACTGAGTCCAACTTTAAATCTCCAGGAGAAGTGGATCATGTTGTGCTGTGATGATTACAGTTACAGTGTGTAGAGATTTATTGGCAATATAGAATAAAAAGTAGTAACTTTAAAATATTGATGATCAAAGATGTGCAGCTTGATAAATTCACCCATTCTTAAAAGCTGGCTTTTCTTTATGAATGCCTGCAGACAATTTTACTTAATACAATCAAGGCTTTCAGTTTAAAACAGCCACAACCTGCTTAATTTCTCAGAGGTATAGTGGATGTGAGGTTCCCCTGTTTCTCCACTGGTAAGTGTTCCCTTTTCAGAGAAGTTGGCGCTATTAATCCTTTTGCTGTTGGTGGTTATGCTGAAAACATCCCACTGCAATGCTGCCTTAGTGTGGCTGGGCATGCTGATTGTCATTAAACTAGCAATAAGCTTGTAAATTGGATAATGCTACAAGTTGAAGATTATTTTAATTGCCAGGATATAAATTTTCTGAGCAACAGGCTTTAAGGCTGAAAAGTGATTTCTGGATATGGATGGAACAATGTGACTTCTGAAGCTTGGTGCAGCAGCAGTTTGATTACCTGGGTAATTAAACAGAGCAACACACACAGATGTGCTGTTGCTTCCTGCTCAGACTGTTCAGAGGGCTTGGGCACTTCTGCAGAGCTCATCTGATGGATTTTCTTTGGAGCGTTACACTCCATGTGAAGGAGCTGAGGTGATGGCCTTGGCTCCCATTCATGATATCTGCAGAAAAGAATTGCTGCAGTCTAGTGGTGTATTGAGCTCTCTGCAGTGGTGGCTCATGGCACCACAAATCCTGTCTGGAAGCCAAGGAATGCCAACCTCTAGGTTCTTGGGAAAACTGATCTTTTCTCTGTGTTCCCTAGAGCACACACCAGGCATCTTGTAATTCTTACAGTGAAATAAGGTAGAAAACCTGTAAGAATTCCTGATGGTTAGGAGATTTTCCTGCAGAAGCAGGAGACATGTGCCTCAGCCCAGGGCTGGTGACCCACCGATGTGCAGGGTCACATGCTAGGCAGCAGTGGTGTTGCAGTAACTTGCCCAGAGCCCCGCAGGGCTGCCAGGGAGAGACTCACTATGACCACAGCAACTGGATCTTTTTCACTTCAGGGCTTTAGAAGCTTTCTTTGGGATCTGTACTCCACAGGGATGTGGTTTTTCCCTTTAGTCAGCTGTCTTTATTCCTTTTTCTATATTCTCTGTTCTTGCTTTGCTTTTATGGATAGGAGCATAATTTAAAAATGAAAAAAAAGGAGCTATTTCACTTCCCAGAGACAGTGAACAGGACTGTGAATGGCGCCTTCTGTTCCCCGTCTGCCTGGGTTCACCTCGCGCCCATCAGCCTTGGCATTAGTCTCACTCACACGGAGCTGTTGGGTTTGTTTTGCTCTCAATAACTCTTTTGAGAGTGGGCAAGTTTCACACTGAAGTAGTTAAAAACCCCAAACTTGGTCACATTTCCTTTTAAGTGACATTAGTGTAAGTCACCACCCAGGCTGGGTTTGCTCAGATCACTGGAGCTTTCTGTGAATCCAGTTTGACTTTTGAGATGTTTACCATCCTTGAGATCATGTGAGTTTCCTGCAAAGCTGGAACTGCTGAAGCACTGGAGGGATCCTGGAGCTTTCAGTGGGGCTTGTATGTAAATACAGTAACTGTGTGAATGAAAAACCAACAGTAAAATTCATCATCATTTCTTTAGTTTCTTGAAGGCTGCCATGCCTTCTGCACTGATATGAGACTTCTGCAGCTCCCAGTGATGAACCCCCTGAAACAAATGACTGAGATTAGTATTATTTATAGACAACCACAGAGATCATTCATCCTTCTCAAGCTGTTTATTTTTGGGCAGCCCAGTGAAACTGATGAAATTGCCAGTTGTCTGAAATGCTGCTGCCAGTTGTTTGAATGAACGGTATTGATTATAGTTACAGGACTATTCATCTCATACTGGCACGCATACAATACATGGATTATAAAAATGTTGTCTCTGTTGACAGCTGGGTTATGAAATGATACACTGAATTATATGTCCTTGCAGGCAGTGTCTGCATTGACTTTTCTTACCCTAATTCAAAAGTATTAAAAGTTACTTGTAGGAATACAGAATAGAGCATTAGACTCTGAAAATATTTTTTTTTGCACCTTTGTTAGTAACAACCAGTTAACAAGTTTGTTGAAATGAGGTGACACAGCAAAATTCCAGTGAGTACTAACTGGTTTATACAATCTTCTTCTGTGGAGATGAAGAACATTTGTTTTATTAAAAGAATAAAGGACTTCTTGGAAGTTGCAGATAGAAAAGAGACTATTTAAGTGTACTCTGTTACCCCAGTTTTGTTTTGAAATCAAAGAAACCCTTGAGACGAGCCGTGTTTGCAATGTATACAGTAGTAGTCTTCTGGCTTCAGAGCAAATACCTTCATATTTCTCATTTTTTTATTTAAAAAAAATGCATTGATGCAGTGATTGTGTTTGTCTACAGTTACCCTCAAAAGTTTTCCATTCTTCATTCTGTCTCTTACTTAATGGTGTGTAGCCCAGTTGCCTGGGTCATTCCATCACAATGTCTTTTTCTGTGGGATTCGCTGGAGACAAGGTCAGCAGATGGCCTGTTGGCTGTGGAACAATCTGTTCTTCTAACTTGAATGAGTTAGAACCCCAAAAGTTGAAATAAAAGCCCATCTCACATTTTAGAGGATGTGCTCTCTTATTGATACGTTGCAGTATATTTGAAGGATTGATATTTTGACCAAGTGTGATTATTAAATAAAGATTAGATTTTTAAGTACTGTGCTTGAAAATTTCCATTGTCTTACTCTGTAGCCATGAGTGACTGAAAAGATTTAAGATTTTACATTTAACTGCTCAGAGCATTTTTATTTTAGTTTTACTCAGCTTACTTGTTTTATATCTGAAATAACACCACTGCCTCCAGCTGCTGTCCTGAGAGCAGACTTTCCCTGTGTTTGCCTGAACTAATTGGTACAATGAGCATAACTTCAGTAGTACACAGCAGTGACAGAGGTAACTGTAGCATGCTAGGGTGTGTTTTAAAATGTGTTTGCAATTGTAGACAATTTATTAAATAATTGCATTTAAAGTTTCATTAAATACTGAAGTCTATGTCACTCCAGCTGGAGTTGATTGACTTATGCCTCATAAAAACAGGTTTATGTCACTATGGTTCTTAAAAAGATATGTAGCAGTTCTTTTTGGCAGTACAGGGTTTACAGATTTGCTATGAACTTGTGTGTTGTTTTGTTACCAAAGGGTCATGTTCTTCCACAGAGTGCATTACTTGTGATAGCTTTCAAGTGGAATATTTTTACCATAATTCCAGGTTTTTCACAGCACGAACTACCAATTTTGTGAATAGGAAAATAATTTTTTCTCTTGTTCTTTCTTTTTCTTCATAGTCTGAGATTTTTTTTTAATCTGTAAAATTTGTAATGAGAAAATAAGTGAAACTAATCTTGCTCTTCGAGTGTCTCTTGTCATTGGTTTTTCAGATCCTAGCAAGCCACTTTTCTCTGTCTGCTTCCTTCTGCTTGCCTTTCCTTTGTCTCAGTCTCTACAGTGAAGCTGTTCTAATACCACCACTTATTGAGGGTGTTTTATTCTTAAATTCTTTTTCCAGAAATTTAATCTCTTATGAGATGGGATATGCTCAATCTCTATACAAGTGAATGAGTTAGCAGAATAAATATCCTCTGTGTTCATGGGAGAATAGACACCCCCATGCCCATGCTGTCAGCAGAGAGAGATGGATTCTGTTGATAATTTGTGTGGTGCAGTGGTTGACAAGATACAGTAGCAAGGATAAAACGGTAGAGACTGCACTTGGCAAAATTTAGTGGTCTCTTCAGCTGTGAATGGGTCTGCTTAATTGTTCCCCTGCTGAAATCATGCATCAGAGCAGCACAAGCTGAGCAGTTGTGATGGCTGAACTTGCTCCTGCTGCTCATGAACCACACAGACTGTAAATGCAAACAGTAGGTGCTCCCCTTACCTCTAATTAAAGCATGGATGTGGGTTTGACTGTTCAGCTGCAGTGTCAAGTTACTCACAAAGCCAGCTTGGGAGGTGATAAGCAGGTATTTTTACTGGATACCTTTGCCTTTTTGGCTTCTTCGGCAGAAAGGACAGCCTGAGGGAGAAGAAATGTACAGTGATGAATCTCTCCTTTGTTTCCTTTCTTAATTATGGAAAACTGTGACATTTCTACAGTTCACTTTAGTGTAAATAGGAATATGTCCTGTGAATCCTAAGGGAAGGTGTCCTTCCCTAAGCAGAATGGTCTGATTCTTCTGTGGAGCTGCAATATGACTGCTTCTGTCCTATTTGTGGTTTAAACATACAAGATCAATGGTGGTAATAAAGATTACCTGTGATGGTTATCTGAGTTCTTGAGAAAAGAATGGCAGAGGAAGAAATAAGAAAGGGTGATAATGTCACTTGAGAGGTTGCTTGTATAGGGCTCGTAGCTAAACCACCTTACTAAATATCCTTCAGTGTTCTGTACCCTTGTCCATATGGGCATTAACACCTTGTTGAAGGGCTTGGATGTTGAAACTGAACACACTGATGTCCAAACTTGCCTTTCAACAGTCTGCTCAGCTGTATAAAACACTGAGTGGATATCTAATTCAGGCCCCAGCTTTGTTCTAGGTGAGTAGCAGTATCCATTGCAAGAGGCAATCTGTGTAATCTCTGTTAGGTGTCAGTTGGGGTGAGTTGTGTTGTCTTTCAGGAGAATGAGAATATGTGGGCTTGCTTAGCTTAAATAACTGGTTATTTTTCAGATCTAGTTAATCACAAGCCCACATTCTTCACCTGAACAATCCTTCCAGACTCATCCATTCAGGTAGCCTTTTCTAATCTTGGGCAGAGATTATGTTTTTAAACTCTGATTATGCTGTTTTAGAGGAAGAACCCTTCCTCTTGTGTTTGACAATTCCTATTTTTAAGAACTCTTGGGTTTTATTTCTATTTTTCTTTTGATTCAAACTTGGTTTTATTCTTCCTCCCTGCAGTTGTGTCATGGACTAAATGTACGTCTTCTGCTTGTACAGACAATATCTGCTGATATCAAGGACACAGATTTTAAAATTATGTGTACAGCAGCATGTTTGTGTAATAGTACTGTGATCAGTGCTGTTTCTTAATAAGCAACACCATATTATTGCTCCATTCCTGGGGAGAGTCTCAGAAAGATGAGTTAAGTTTTCCAGAGTGAGATTAATTTCTCACTTGCTCCCCCCTAGTCTCCCAAACCTGGTATTCAGAAATAAATCTTTTAGGAGGAGAATTTAATTATCTTGCATTTCCCACATTGTTGGCTCTAATTAGCTGACTGTGCTGTGGATTCCAGCCCTCACTTGGGAAGTTTGAATGGACTCTGTAGATAAAACAGTTTTAGAAAGAGACTTCAGAACATGGCTTGTCAGGAGGCTACAGCTCTGTAGAGCATGATTAGTTTCACTTATTGGCTTGACCCAGCACATTTATTCTGCTTAGCTGAAGTCATGAAAATCCTAGATACTGAATTTCTTTACATTTGTTTTAACCACTCTTTTAAGAAAATATTTTTATTGTGACATTTCCATGATTTGCTTTATTTGCAGTAATACTCTCCCTCTTATATTTTTATTCAATGTTAATTGTGTGATAGCAGGATATGTTTTATTTGAGAATGGGTTTGGGTATTTGGAGAGAGGAAGAATAAGACTAAGTATGTGAAGGGAAGCAACAATTTGGAAAAGGGTCTGGAGCCAAGACTTAAGTTGAACTTCTTTCCAAGATGTGAAATGGCTTGAAAATACTCACTTCTAGGGGAAAACCTTGGTGTGTTTGCTGTCTAGAAAGATTTTTAATTACTGTGTCATGGGCCAATTTCATGGAAGGGAAAGTTTTTTTCTAAAGAACAGAAATTAAATAATTTGGAACTAGTCTTTAGTCCATCTATTCATGGTTACTAAATTATCCTGTTACTGTCAATCTCTCTTTCTATTCCTATGGTAACTCAACAAAGTAAGATGAAAGATTCAGTGTAGTTTTGTTTTGATCCCCCCAGAGTGAAGAGGAGGCTCCCAGCAGGTGGCTACCACTGAATCCTTGTATGACCTAATAATATTGATGGAATGAAATATTACTATCAAACATAGATTTAAACAATAAAATCCCAAAGGTTCTGTGCTTAAAGAGACGGGGTAAATTTATGAATTCTGTATACTATGTGTCAAATTATTTCCTGCTGTTCTTTCTCATAGCACCAACACGACAGTCAACCAGAGGAGAAACAAAAATGAGAGAGAAAAAAAGAAGAAATGTTTTAAGTGGCAGCAATTGCTGACTTGTTACAGGATTACATTTCTGTGTTTTAGTCCCATCACTTTGTCTTCCTTTTATTTATCCAATAACAAGAAAAGAGAACTGTATGTAAAAGTATACTGCTAAATCCATACAAAAATTTGAGCAGTCCATGATTTTTCAATCCATGGAGTTCATAATTTAGTTTGTTTGTTATGATTTCTGTAGGTTTCAGGACTTCTTGAAATACTGGAATATACTGATGGTGCTTAACTAAAACTAGTGATAGCATGTGTTTACATTTCTGGCAATGTTTTTGCAGACTTTTCTTGGTTTAGTGGAAAACCATAAAGGTCAGTAGCTTGCTGTATGTCCACATGGTAACTTCAGGGTTCAGAACCATGATCCTAACCAGAAAGGGCGTTACAGGTGTATTATTCTAATGAGAAAGATTAGAAACAAATCAGAATATTTTTAAATGTGTCACATTTACTTAAAGCAGATTCAACAGTGAGTTTAGCCCCAGAGGCAAAGAATAGCATAATAGAGGGACTTGAATGCCTGCTTTTCTTTTATAGGTGATATCTGTAGAATAGGAGGTAAGAAATATTGTCTGGGCTTCTTTGGGAAGCTTGGAGGAGCTGATGAATTCATCAATCCCTTTTATGCAGCTCTTCTGGAGGATTTAAATCTTCCTGTCTTCAACTTATTAAATTATTATGAGAAAGTCATTCTATTGTTATCAAATTCATTTTTCTTATGCAAGTTTCTGTGCTATTTTTGTTATAGGAAGGTATTGTCTCACTGATAACATTGCCAGTGGGAAGGAGGGCTTGGACTCGCTTGTGCAAATGGAAAATACATGGAGAAAATCAGAGTACAAAGAAGTCTTCTGTGCCTATAGCTGGCGTTTCTTAGAAAATGAAGTCTCTTAAGCCTTCTGGTATAGTCTGGAGAGACACTTCACTTACTCCATTAATCTATCTGAAAAGCTTTACTACCTGAGTTCAACAAATAAATCTGTTCAAGGCCTACAAAATTTTCAAGTCCAAAAATAGTCTGTTGATGGGACGCTTTAAAAAGCTTTACTCTGTCAGGGAGTTGGTTTGAGAATCAGAGTAGGAAAATTCAGTAGCAGCAGCCCAACATCAGCTCCTACAATGCATCAGTTTAATCAAATACAAGGGCACATTATCATAGCCCTTTCTGCTGTCTGCTGCTTAGGCAGGATAGGATTACATGAGGTGCATTTGTGTGTGATGCAGAGAAAGAGAGGTTTCCTGGTTTGGAACCTTTGTGATGAGCTACTTTTTGCTGAATGATATGAATGCTTCTCTTGACTACTACACAGGTTCTAACAAGAGACAAATATTTTTAATTTACTTTGAAATTGCCAGTGGAATTTTCAGATTAAAATTCAGAGTCATTTATCTGTAAAAACTGGAGGGTATTGTGTGTTACTTTATAAGAAATTAGTAAAGCAGCAATTTAATAAGTTTTTATTTGGTAGGACATGGGTACATTTAATTTAAAGTAAGGCATTATTTACAGTCTCTAACTGTGGTCACATATCAGTTCCTATTCTGTTGTGCATAGCAAGCTGATTTTTTAAAAGCTTTTTTGACAGGCAGCTGAAAAATTAATCGAGTTCATTGAGTTCATGAAATGGTTCCTCCCATGACTGTGTCTGTGCCTGCTGTGAGTAAGGGCTGCCCAGCTCCTGAGCCTGCTCGTGTCACCCAGGGCTGGCAGTGCCTCTCTCCAGTCTCATCTCTCGCTAAGACTCTCCCTGTCCTTAGCACAGTCTGGTTGACCTCCCAGAACAGGTGGTGCTGCCAACAAGGGATAAGCAGCAGCGGGGGCAGGCCTTCAGGGTGATGATGGTCTTCTGGAAAGAGCTCATCCTGCAGCTCACTGCAGAGTTTGGGGAATGGTACAGCCCTGTGGGAAATTGCCTTAAGGCAGAGAAATTTATTGCCATCTGTCATCCAAAGTGCTGCAGTTGAGCTGTTTGGTAAATTGGATGTCAGACCTACTGTCCTAAAGATACACACTGCCCTTTTGAGAGTGTTTCCCCCAACTCTGTACTGATTTGGGTGTTGCACAGTTGTGTTTCAGACACTGGTGAGACTCATCTGCTTGTTCCTTGGCTGAAAAAATATCCCCTAAATGGGAGAATTCCTAATGGTTTGTCAAAGACTGATTGAGAGCTGAAGTGTCTAACTGAAGGAAGGCTCCACAATGCATTGCTCTTTAGAAATTCATATTTACCTTCTGCTGTAAGGATTAGCATTCTTGTTCCCAAAACCAGAAAAGGTTTGGATAGTGTTGCAGCAACATTGTTGCTTTGGACTTCCCCCTGCTTCATTTTTCCTCTCCCTTCTAAGTTTACTCAGTAGTTTTGCAGGACGCTTGGAATTTATTGGGGTGTACAATCAAGTTGTTAGCAGATTTAGTGATTGTTGTAAAAAGCCAGAGAATAATTTTTTTATACTTCTAATAAAGTAATATAAAAATATTTTCAGAAGAAAGTTTGTTTGCTAACCATATTTCCGTATTACGTTATTCCAATGGCAATAACATAATCCAGATTTTTTTAAAGTATCTGTGGTTCTACATTCATTTATATTCATGCTGATGAGGCCACAAACATGGTAAGATCGCAGGAGGATTCTCTGAGCTACATAATGTTTGCGAATAAAAGAGTTTCTAACTCTCAGGAATGGAAGTTACAGTAATCTTCTTATTTTCTGTTAACTCCGCTAGTAAAGGAGAGGGAAGGAAGGACTGTACTTTGAAGGCATGAATTTGCAGGCACTTTACTGCTAGGAAAGATTTTACTAAATATTAGTAGAGAAGAGACCAAGGAAGTGTAGAAGTGTAGTGGTGTAAATCAGACTAAATCATCTGACAACCCCTCATATAGCTCAGCTGTAATGCCTCATGGAAGGGGCCCTCCAGAGTGGTAATTTGACCCTCAGCTCTGATTTAGTGTCTTGAGCTTCAGTCTCTGTCCATCAAAACATGGAAGCATGTTCTTAAATTTGTGCACAGAGCTTTGTCATGTAGGACATTAAGCAAAACCCTCTGAGCATGTAGAGCAAGGTGAACTAAGCTGTGGTTCTTCAGGTGTGTGTGTTCTAGAGAAAGTCAAGTGCTGCCCCACACTGCCACTGTCTCATGATACACCCAGCGTTCTGATGAGGACTTCCAGGATCTCTTGATCCTAGAACCAAAAGGCTGCTAGTCTGGCCTTGATGTGAGGCAGTGAGCTCTTGTTTGTCAAGGGAAGATGTGGGAAGAGCCCCACTTCTCTACCAGCATCACTCATACCCCTGCAGACCACAGCCTCATGCTGTTGCTAATGATTAATGAGATTGTTCTCTGCTTATGAATGTAGCAGCATCTTGTGGAGCACAGAAAATGCACGTGCACCGTGTTAACATGCACGTGCACCGTGTTAACATGCAGGTGTCTGAGAGCAGATTTTAAACCAGTATTTAAAGCTATGACATGGTGTCCAAACCCTCTGAGATTAATAAATAATTCCAAACTAGGTCTGTCTTTCTTGGCCTCCCCTTGCTGCTCTGACAGGGCAGCAATCACTTAAGAATTAACACGTAGCAATGTGACTTTTCTTTCGCAATCAGGCTTTTGCTGTACCATTTCCATCAATTTTGGCTTCCACATTATTCAGCTGTGCACCAGACAACTCTTTTGTTATGTGCCAATTAACCCAGCTTGATAAATAGTGATTATGCATAATTCATAAAGAAAAATATTCTTGTTGTTTCCTGTAAATAAGGCACTGGCTTAGCTGAGGGTACTGGTCTGTGAAATACTGTCAGATGTGATCATGAAGGTCCAGGAGGCTGATAGCAAGAGGAACTCTGAGGGCTAAGGCAGATAGAAATAATATCAACAAAAATAGATGGGAGGATGTTTTGTAAGGGCAGTTGGGGTGTTAATGTGGTATTTGTGTAGTTTGCACTTTCAGTGTGAATAACTCTCTCAGTTCTAGTCCAGCTTTCACTGAATTCCATGTGAACTTCTCCAGTGGTACTGGTGGGTGCTTCATTGGACCCCTAAGGAGCATCTTCAAATAATTCCATGGCTCCTGAAGCCAGTTTTCACAGACATCCTGTTTCTGCTTCTGCATTAACAGATCTGAAGCGTCTCAGTCTGATCAGCTGACAGCAGTGGAACACAAGGGTGAGAATTGCATAGCCCCATGAACTTGGAGTAGAACAGGGGAGGAGATACAGAAATACGAAATCCAATCCACTGGTCCAAGATGTCACTTACAGTGACAGTGCTTGCTGGAATACCATTGCAGAGCCTCCAGGAAAGTGTGAGGGACTGTTGCTTTGGGTAAGCTGGGCTGTCTGTCAGCCAGCACCATGCTCTGCAAACATAGAGCCAACTGGAAATCCTCCAGAGCTGGAGGCTGCTTGCACAGCTGCTGTTTTGGCATTTGCATCCCCTTTCTCCTTGAACAACCTTAATTGTGACCTTCACCTCCTGGTGAATTTTACTCAGCTCAGTGCTTCAGGTGTGTTGGCCAGTTTACCTCTTCTCTTATCCTCTGTAATACATCCCCATAGGCCTATAAATGGCACCACCTCAGCAGACTCAGCTCATCTTTCATCACACTGCCAGAGCCTTGTTTTGATTTATTGCCTCTCACCACAGTGGCCCAGAATGAAGTCAACTTCTGAAATCACTTAGGAAAGGATCTGCTGAACAAGCATACATTTAATAATATGCCTCTGCCTTTTTACTTCCTCCACACTGAGATGTTCCAGTGATATAAGAAATCCCTTCAGAGTACTGGGGTGCTGGAGATGGCAGCTGCTGATTCACGGCTCTGAGGCACAGCATTGCCTTCAGCTGCTGCTCCTTGATTCAACCCTTCGTTCTGCCTAACATCCTCAGCTACAAAATGCTGCCCTTTTCTGATGGGTGTGATTTTTTTTTTCTTCATAACACAAAGCTCTTGCTTTCCCTTAGCCTGTTGTTTAAAGTATTGTTACCTTCTTCAGATACAATCTGTCTTAACAATAGTGAAGTAGGTACTCCCTGGTCCACCTGATCTTGTTAAGTTCATGTTAAAAACACTTTTTTGAACATGTCTTTTTGTTCCAAGGCAGAGTGCTTAATGACACTTGGAACTGTTACTTTGAATATATTTACAGAAACATTTGTGTAACTGTGTTTGTTAGAATATGCATGTTATTAGAATATATTACCTGCTTGTAAATAAATGGCTACTAAATTTTCTGGTGTGTTCAAACTGGACAATTTTTTGAAGAACAGTGGTTTTCATATTTTTCTCCCACCAACATTTTTAGAAAAATTGCTTTGGAAAGTAAGAGATACAGTTACAATCCAAAGTGATCAGAGCAAGCAGGCATGACATACCGTATTAAATTAAAAGCATTTCAAATGGTGCAACAGATGGAAACAAGTTATTTCACTTGAGTGACTGTTACATATTTGTGTTGCATGCACGCTGTCCGTGTTTTTGCAGAGATTAGTCACGAAGCAGGAGCTGGATATTGGATGTGAGGAACACAAATGATCGCTGCTCGCTGTGAATATATTTAGACTCCTGTAGAAAGCTTTGACAGGTCCTCTGGCTCCCTCACACAGGTGTTAGCTCATCTCCCATGGTTCATGGAGAGAGTGTGTGGTTATGTGTGTAGGATTGGCTAAAGCTTTCGTGGAGGTCAGAGCTCAGTGAACTGCTTTACATCCACTCATTAAGTCCCTAACACTCTCTGAACCTGAGGGAGGCCTGTACCATAAATCTTAAGCATCCAGGATGGTGGAGCTGCAATCAGGAGCAGAGTGTTGGCATTGTACATACTGCTGCTGTTGGCAAGGCACTGATTATCCTGGAGTAGCTGAGCAGAAACATCTCTTCAGCAGGTTATGAAAGGCAGATACCAATGCCTTTCCATTCTCTCCAGTGGTGAGTTTAACTGTCTACCAAGAGAAGCCCCTTGTGCTTCTCCTGCAAGCACTTCTTTGGTGTCAAGACCACCATAGGCAGAAAGCAGAAGAGGTCACGCATAAATCCTCAGCATTTACATCTGACTTCCACAACAGTGTTACAAAGTCTTCTTTCTAAAAGGTCTTTGTTTAAAACTGTGTGGTATGTTTTAATAGCTTTCCTTTAAAATAAATGCTTCTTGTGAGTAGCTTGTGGGGATGGTGGGATCAGGATGAAAAGTGTTCTGTTAACAGTAGATTGTGAATGCCCAGGATGGATTTAAGAATAGAAAGCTTGGCTAGATCTGTGGAGCCTGGTCTGGGACCTTGAACTCCATCTTGTACAGACACAAGCAGGATAATGTAGTATTCTAATCAGCATGTACCTAAGTATAGTCCTTAAGTACCTAACACATTTTTTAAATAATCTTTCAAAAAAATCAGTTGATTTTTATGGCATGTATATATCTTCTCTCACCTTTAATCCATTTTAAGCTTAAACCCCTATTTTATTTCTTTCAAACTCCAATGGTTTATGCTTCAGAATGAGTCATGACTGTCTGACTCACAGCCTTTCAAATGTTCTAATAGTACTCATAATCAATGGTATGTTTTAAAGAAATCAGGGCGTAACAGGGATCACAGGTAAATGAAACCCTTTCATATTGTGATCCTGAGAAGAGGCTGACACTTCCTGGCAACTGGCTGGATTGACTCCTGGGTTTCTTCCACCATCAGAAATGTCATAATAACAGAGACTCTGAATACTCTGAATAGCCAGTGATTTTTCTTTTTTTTTTTTTTAATGGAAACCATGTATTAAAATTTGGTAGAACTCTACATCTTAAGTTTGGAAGTAGCTTGGGAGCTAAATGGAAGTGGGTAGAAAATAGCAATACAATAGCACTGTGTTGCTGTCTGTATCTGCTGCTCAGGCTACCTGCAGTACCTTCTCAGACTAGAGCAGTTTTCAGAAAGTTAAGCACAGCTTTCTCAGTAAAATCAAGGTTATGTTCAGGCCATCTTACAGTTTGTTACCCAAGATTGCCTTTTTTATTCACATATTAAACATATTAGGTAGTTTTTTAAATACCAAAGCTGTAATTTGCATATATAGCAAATTGGCAGTTTGGGCCGGAGGACTTTTTATTTTGGTTTACTTTTATCTGGCTGAAGCTGTGCTAATGGACAAATACCCCCATTGTGGCATGTGTGAGGCTTGGTGCTGCTGGTTTTCCCACTATTACAGCCCAAGTGGCTTGTGTTTGTCATTGGCAGCTGGCATTTTTCATACACTCATAAAACTCACACAAACATTTCAGTTTGAAGAAAAGATCCCGCACACAACAAATTCATGCACGTTGTTAGGGTTTTATTTGACCACAGTCATATCTGTAAAAGCCAGAATGTGTGAAGTTTAATGAGTCAAGTATGTCATAAGCAATTGGGCACACTGAAAGAAACCAAGGTTGTGACAATGAATGTGTACAGCACTCAGCACCAAGGAACTGTAATTGTGATTGGAGTTCCAAAGTCATCTTGAAAAGCAGATAAGAAATAAAAACTTCTTTAACAGTGTGTGATGGAGTTAGGAAATGGTGACTGAAGTAATCTTGAATGGGATCTTGACCAGAGAGTGTTCAAGGATGCTTGGATCTGAACATGTGTTTAGAATTACTTTCCAGTAAACGGTTTGTAAAATATGAATGGATTAATCCTTATGCCTTCCATTTGCTATTTAATAATATCCCCTCCTGCTGCCAGAACATGCTGTTTTTATTTTATTTGCTCTCCTAAAATGAAATTTAAACTGAAGTGTGTATATTTGAAGAAAACATTAGGTAGAACAAAGCAAGTCAAGTAGTTCTTTGTAAAAAGAACTAGATAAAACATAGCAATTTCATCATTGAGAAAACTGATGCCATAAGTGAAGTAACAGGAGTAAATTATGGTTTTGTTTTGTGCTCTGCTGTGAGGTTTTGGGTTGGATTTTTTTGTTTTTAGGGGAGATTTTTTTGTTTGTGAGGACACATCTTTTTCTAGGTAGGATGAGAAGTCATGTTATAGCCAGTATGTCAGGAAGGTTTGTATCCAATTTCAGGTTGTAGCTTCCTTGGTTCCCTCCTGCCCCCAGGAATTTTCACTGTTAACTGTTCCAAGAATAGCTGCTTTCAGAAATGCATCTTTCCTCACCTGAATTTTAAACAATATTTTCTCCATAACAGAATTCAGTCTTAATTAAAATGTAAAAGATGGTTTTATTGGCTATAGGTAAATGCAGTTCACTTAATTTTACATTTTTAATATTATGGGCTTGTCTATAAAGGAAGCTCTCAAGTCTGATTGCCTGGAGCCCCCTGAAAGTAGCTCATTCTGCGTTCAGGGGCCCTGCTGTGCTGATCTCCTCAGGGCTCAAGGTAGAGAGAGTTGTTGCTTTTCATTCTGTGTATTAAAATGAAAGCAAAAGAAAGTAGTAGAGGCATTGTGTCTGTCTCTCTAAGAGGAAGGCTGTATTCTTACTGTAACAGGTAATGTTAATGGTAACCCTTGCTTTATTACAACAAGGAGGTCAGGATAGAGCCCTAGAAAATGGCAACTGCTCTCTCTGAGTTAGTCTGCATATTATTCCATTGTAAAGTAGTCCCATTAGTCTGTTGGCTGAAGCTGGCAGTGAGAGTTGTCTGGAATCCAAGACAATTGGCAAAAGGAAGTGGAGGGAACAAAATTATTTCACAGCTGAGGAAAATGCAGAGCACAAAGCTAAGGAAGCAGTTTGAGCAGCCCATAGTAATGTCAGCTGAGACAGAGCTCCTACAGCACCTTCCCTCCCAAGAGCTGGGGGAGTGTCACTGGAACAGGCTGACAGTGCCCTGTGGCACAGGGGGACTTTGTCACACCTACTTTATAAGAAATTGATATGGACAAGGGGGAAATTACTTGCTCATAAAAAGAGTAATGAAGGAGGAAAAGTGTCTGAGTTATTGTAAGCTCCAACCCTTGACTCCAAAACTACCAGGCTGTTGCATCCAGGGCTGAAGTGCACTGGATGACACACCTGGGAGGATCCTGCTGACTTTTACAGTTCAGTCATTAATGATATCATCCAGTGGAAAAGCCTGTATTACATTCTACCAGTAACATATCTCTTTTGTTAGCTTTATACATCTTCTATTTAAACAAACAAAATCCAAACCTACTTGTAAATGTTCCTAGTAACGCTTCAGTTGTTTATAGTAAGAACTGGAAGGGAAAAAAAAAGGTGTCAGAAGTTTTGACTTTAGCTGCTAGGCAATAGACAGTAGAAATGTCAGGTCTTATACAACCTTGTTGTGTCAGGAATACTCACAGTCGCTAAAACATAGAAAAACTAAATACCATTAGAAAGCAAAAATAAATTTTAAAAATATATAAAACATCTAATAACTTGTGTGAAGTGGAGCGTCTTTTGAGATTCTGGCCTGTAGCCTTCCTGGGATCTGAGTGCAAAAAAAAAACTTATCTGGTTAATCTTAGCAAGTTTCAGTGGTGGGCCTGATTTGACTGGAGGGAGGATGGAAATGCAAGTAAAACAGACGTCTGGGTTCGTTGGGTTACACTGACGCTTAGGATGGCTCAGCTGCTATTCAGTAGGGAAACTAAGATTTCTGTTTATTTGGCTTCAGTAGTTGCATTTTGGTGGGTTGGTTTTGGGGTTTGGGTTTTTTAGGGTTTGGTTTTGGTGTTTTAGGTTGGTTGGTTTAGTTTGGTATTTTTGATTTTGGGGGTTTTTGGTGTGGTGGTGGTTTTTTGTTTGTTTTTGTGTTTGTTTGTTTGTTTTTAAGTAAATTCTGCTTACCATGGTTATCACTCTGCCTCTGAGCATTTTCCTTCCTTGGCAGGAAACACCAGTCTGTCATGACCTGAAAGTTTCTTATCTTCTCTTGACATGCTTGAGAATTCACAGACTTGTGTCATACCATCACTTTCTCTCCTGGATACAATGGCATGTGGCAGCTCACTTTGAGAATAAGTCCTGTGTTAAATCTCCGTTAATAAATACTCACCTTGCACCTAATGCCAAAATAATAGCTTATCATGATCTCCTGTTGGAAAACTGCTGCTCAGGACCCCTCTCCCTCGTTTGTAGACATTGAAACTTTTTCAGATCAGGTTATAAAGCAATTTGGTTATGTGCTGTCCTTGGAAACAGATGTGCATCCACATAATTAAGAGCAGTTTCATAGCTCAGCAAAAAAATGCTTTTTTTTCTTGAGGAATGAGGTTGAACTAGGACTTGTCCAAATAATCTCTTTAACAGCCAAAGTATGTGTTTGACAATCTGTATTTTTCAAATAGGAAAAAAAATCCAATAAATTAAGTGTGATTAAATAAGGAAAAATACCAAAATTCTTACTCAAACATGAAGGGTGTTTTGATTGTCAGTAGAAAGTAGTTTGTAAAAAGCGCTTAAGGCTAAGGCTTAGTCTTTTTAAATTTTTTCTTCTGGCTCAGTGCTGTTAGAATAATAGTGTAATTAAAATGAATGTAATTACACATTTGTTTTTTGGAAAACAAGTAAAAATATGACTTTGGGTTCATGGATATTCTATAGGTTTGTCTGATTACAGAGGAGATTGTCACAAACTGTGTGGAAGACCTAATGCTACAAAATTTTAACAAAATTTTGAGTTAAAAATGCAAATGAATATTGAGGACCAAGATAATTGGCCTTTTAGCTTTTTCTTATAAAAACGAAGTTTTATTTGCCTTTTAAATAGGCTGGTGAAACTAAATTGGCATCCTACAGTGCATGCAGAATAGATGGTCAGTAATAATATGCTAATAGTAGAAGACAGTCTGTCAGAGGGTTAATCTTTAAAATCTGCTGTGAATACAAACCTGAACCAGGAGAAATAAGAGTGGGCAGGTAGTTGCATTTGTTAGAATATATTTTTGATGATCCTCCAAAATCAGGAGGAAAAACAATTGCAAATACTCTGAGGACCAAATCAGAGCTTTCGCCTCCATGCGGGCAGCAGCTCCATGTTGGCTCCAAGGTGTTACTTGGAGAAGGTCCTGTTAGGTTGTTCACAGACTGTTTTTTTTCTCAGATTATTCACCAATTGACGATGGGCACTTTGCATAAATGAGCACAATCTGCTATGAAAATAAAGTTTAACTCAGTTGAGTCACAGTTCAGAAGTATTCCTTAGTCTTAACACCTGATAAGAAATAATGGGTGAATCCAGGACTTTTAAAATGCTCTTGGTTTTTAGGATCAGGAGATCTTTGAGAATGTTTGTTTACATTGCAAGTATTTCTGGAATACTTGGTTTTCTCTGCAGTACAGAATCTGCATAAAAACTATGCCATTAATATATACATGAAAGCTTGATCTGTGAGGTACAGGCTCAGTGTATGTGAGGACACTCTCTCCATTAATCCCACTTCACTGATTATTCCTATGGAATTAGAGGGTTTACACACCATTTCAATGATTTGGAGACTGACAGTCTTCCTAATGTAATTTTTGTTTTTCCCTTTTTTCCATCTGTAAGTTAATGCTTTTTATTTGTTACTTCAGCAGATAATTTTTTATGGTAGCTTTTCTGCTTTATATCCTGCTGGTATGTAGTTTAACGAAATGCCTTTTTAAACAGTGTATTTAATTCCTCAGTCATGCCTCTGGGAATAAATTCTTACTGTATTATAACTTCTTTTATATCCTTTCTTTTCTGTGGTTGATAACCTCTGCAAACTTTCCTTTCAGAAATTACCACCTCTTATTTCCTTTCTGTGTCTCACCAGCTGCTCTTTGCTGCTGGTCATGTCCTGTTACAGTGGCTTAAATACTTAATGAAATTCTTTAACAGCATTTCTAGATTCTGCATCTAGAGCTTCAGGAAGAAAATCAAATTTTCACAGCTGACTGCTGATTTTAGATGTTCTCCATGATGCTGTGTCAATGAGCTGATATTGTGGAGAATCCTTTTTAAAATTACTCTTACAGTTTTTAGTGATCCTGAATGGCAGCATTTATGGTGGAAAATGTGATGGTATTTCAGAAGTACCAATGCTGTACATTTCTGTGTAGAAGTCATGTCTTCCTTACTGGTAATTACTTGGTTTTTTGCAAAGTTAAATATGCAATGTTTTTGCAGAAGTTTTTAATGGATGTCTTGGTTTGGAGACAAGTTTTAGGAGAAAAAAGCCTGAAAAAGGGTGCATACAAGGCACAGAAAAGGATTGAATAAATGCTGGAAATTGAAATTTCAAAACCTTAACCCCCACCCCTGCCAGGCCTGTGGCCAGGGGGCAGAGATGGGACCTGTCCCCTTTGTTTCAGGGAAGCTGAGGCACAGGAGCTCACGCAGCTGCTCGGGCAGAATAGATGGGAACCTTTCTGGTGTTGGTCTCCTCCTCACAGCAGGCAAAGCTGCTGGGTTTTGGTGCCCTTTCCTCTGCTGGCTTGGTCTCTCCTGGGGCCCTGACTGTTCAGCACAGCCCCCACAGGCTGCCAAGAGTGGAGGGGGGAAAAAACAGAAAAAAAAAACAAAGCCCAAACAGTTCAAGGGGAAAAAAACCCCACAACCAAAACCAAAAAAAACTCCCATTCACACAACCAAAAAAACTCAAGGATCTCTGCTGGAGTCCAGAGAAAAAGGTGGGGAAAGAAAGAAATGAAGCTTCTTGCCTAAGCAAGCAAAACTAATCTAACAAAGGAGCAGTGTAACGTCCCGGTCCATGGTGCACGGAGCACACTCTGTGAAGAGCTCCAACGGAGCCTTCACCTGGTGTTCCCAGGCTCCAGCCCCACCCTCTGGTTCATATTAAATCTACAGCAGCCATTCCTGGGCATAAAGCAGAGGGTTAGGGAATAGAGTATCACCATAAAATCACCCCAAGACAATGAGGCTGGTTGTAAATTGTTGTTAAATCCAGTTCTTGACAATTTAAATTGTTAATTGTTAACGAATGAACATTTTTCTGGGAAACCTCTTTTCATTACAAATGGGCCTTGCTCATCTCTGTTCAGCAGTGGTATGATTAGAAGTGCTGCTGGGCTATATTGTATTGCAGTTGTACAGTCTTTTTATAATCCTGAGCCCCAGCACCTCACAGATCTGGCTCCCTCTCTATCTGTGACGCAGACTCCCTTCATGGAAAGAACCCAGGGTCACAAGAACTTTGTGCCTTTCCTACAGAGCTGAACAACAAAGAAATTCTTTTTCCTGCAATGCCCATGAAGCTGACCATGTTTACAAATTGAAATACTTTCATTTTTGTCCAAAATGGTCATTAGTCAATCTCTATAATGGATGGGAAATAATGAAGTATTTTCCCAGAGAAGTACATATGAAAAAACATCATCTTTGTCTGCATTTTGATTTTTTTTCTGGTACAAGATGAGTTCATCAAGACAGCAGAATAGTTAATGAATAAGAGCCTTCAGCTTAAGGGATATCAGCTTTAGTCCCATGAAGCAACAATAGGTGCTCCTCATTTGTGTTGTCATATAGTAAGTCACAGACTTTATTACTATGAAAGATTTTAACACTCTGTTAAGAACCCACCATAATTCCTTACTGAAAAAGACTGCACAGAGATTTCAGAGTTGTGGACTATAAATAAATAAAACATCCAGATTTCTTTGAATCAGATCTGAATCAATTTTGGGTACCAAGAAAAAATATCCCTTAGCGTTCTGACTTAAGGGCAGTCCTGACATTTGTCATGTAGCTCCTCACAGAGTTCTCAAGGTATTTTACAGACAGGTAATGTAATCCCGTATTTATTTTTAAGGAATAAAGAGAGACTAGTGGATTCTAGCAACACAGAACAAAATACAACCAAAAATAAATGTGTTCAGGCCAGTTTAAGTGCTACAAAGGTGGTACAATTGATTGCTACACTGAAATTAGTATATATTATCTCATTAATTCACTCCATCTGCTGCATCATACAGAATAATTTCAAGAATGGTTGGAAGGCTTACCTCCAATATACTTTGAACGTTTGATTGTATTCATTATATATCAGATTTTAACACCCTTGTCTGTCTTTTTTAGTCTGTTCACAGTTTTCCAGAGGAGTTTATGCCATCTTTGGATTCTATGACCAGATGTCCATGAACACCCTGACATCATTCTGCGGCGCTCTCCACACGTCCTTCATCACCCCGAGCTTCCCGACAGATGCAGATGTGCAGTTCGTCATCCAGATGCGGCCAGCCTTGAAAGGAGCCATCCTGAGTCTCTTGACTTACTATAAGTGGGAAAAGTTTGTGTACCTCTATGACACAGAACGGGGTAAGGACTCTGATTTTGACTGATTTTCTGTTTCACACCTTGCTCTGAGTACTGCCAGCATCAGTTTGTGCAGCCCAGTTTTCTTTGGGATGGAGGTAGAACTTTCTGATGGTCCTAGAAAAAGACTTTGTTCTGAAGGAGCTAAAATGAGTTGATAAATGACAAGGAGGCATCTTCATGTTACTGTTAACTTTTAAGGAGATTGTCTGAGAATAGTGTTAGCAGAGTAAGTATTCAGTTGGCATGCCTGGTTTCCACGGATCTGCAGACTCCACACTTGCCAGGGTGTTTCAGTCCTTGCTAAATAAATAAGGTCAACACTATGCAAAAGGCTGATAAGCAGGACCTTCCACTGTGCGTGACATTGCAAATCCCACACCACTTTACATAAATGCACATTTCTTCTGTCACTGGACAAAGGCAATCCATGCTAATATACACTCTGGAGATGTCTAAGCATTAATAATGATCTAAGCATTGTGTGTAAGATCTCTGCTGGAGTCCAGAGAAAAAGGTGGGGAAAGAAAAAGAAGCTTCTTGCCTAAGTAAGCAAATACTAATCCAGCAACAGGAACAATGTAACTCAGCTGTACTGGGCCGGAGAAAACCTGCTCTAGATAGCTCACATTCCAGAGACAAATTGAGATACATGTCAAGAATGATCAGAGTTATGTTTAACTAAGTGGAAACATATTAAAACCACTGTGTTCACACCTAATTGTTAACCACTAATAAGTAGAAATGTGGCAAAAATCTGTCAAAAAAAAATCTGAAAAATCTGTTAAAAATAGATCTAGACATCAGAAACCATTTTCTGTGAGGAATCTGTCAGCTGCCACCTGCTCTGAGTGTATTGAATTTGCTGAATTTCCTCTGTTACAGATTTCACCTGGGTAGCATTTTTTATATCAAATAGATGTGCCACTGCCCTTCTTACCAGCTTTATGATTTTCGACTTCAAGAAATTTTTCAGATCAAAAGATCTCAATAGAGACAAAGAAGCTTAGATTCTGTTCTTGGCTCCCATGAAAATATTTCCTTAGGCTACTGCATGTTGTTAAGGATCAAGTCTTCAGTGGGTGTGCTTTTCATGCTGAAGAATAGTAGCATCACCCAACTAAAAACCCAACTGAAACCTAAAAAATCATGTTTTGAAAAAGTAATTTTCAGTCTGATTTAGGTGAATGCCAAGCATTTCAAATTTTCTGAGTGATTTGGAGGTGTTAACTATTTCTAGCACTGAAAAACCCTAGCTGTGAGATTAAGTAGGAAAATATGGAGAAGTGAAGAATGCCATTACTTCTGAAATTTTGTAAAATCACTACCCATAAATCTGTTTTTCTGGCTTAGTCCACTTTTACATGAAAGCTCCTGTGAATAAGCAATTTGTCTGAGTAAGAAATGCTTATTTGTTATGGCCAAATACAATGAACTTAGAGTGTGTGATGAAGTAAAATGCCCTTAGTTCCAGGACTGATGAAACTTACCATGATTAAGGCTAGTAAAGTTTGCTTTGGAAAGTTTCATTCAAGAAATTTGGCACTTTAAACTGGAAAAATTATCCAAAACAATAACAGTTTCACTAGAACTTGTCTAGATGACATGACTGTCAGACTAAGATAATAAAGGGAGTCAGGAGGAGGGGAGACTTGCAACCTCAAACTTGCATTTATTTGCAGTTCTCAATGTGTACAATCTTTAGATAGACACAATCTGAGTTTATTATGATGGCTAATCCCTATGGAACACTTTACTCATAATCTTACAGTGACTAACCAAAATCCTGTTGTGCCCCTCCAGCATCTCACGATGGTGTTAGGCTGGCCCTGTGTTATGTCAGCCATTCTGACTGTGAGAGTGACAGTGAAGGTCACTGTAGGATTATAAAATGTAGCACAGGGCAAGAAGATAAAGGACAGCTGTGTCTTTAACATGGAAGAAGCATCAGTACATGTAGGAAGCTTGGTGATGGGCTTTAAGTTGTTTGGGATAAACTTACAACATCTTACAATATCCTAGTTGCTGCTGTTTGGTAGCATATCTACTATTTGCTAAAATGGGGAAAAATGAACAGTTTATTAGCCTCACTTACTGCTATTTTAGTTTACTTCACAGAAACTTGGTAGCCATCCTATTGAGAGTTTTAATTCTTCTAGTATTATAATAAATTAGAAAGTTTACTATAGGAGAGATGCAGGGCAATTAGGTTACTGAGAAATGGAGGTATGGAGGTTAGATTCCTTTGAGGAGTGGTAATCATGTGTGACCTGAAACATTTGGCAATTCCAGTAAGTTCACCAATTTCTTGTGACAGGCCTTTAAATACCTAAAAAATCCCCAACAATTTGGACAGTAATAATGTGGAATGACTGCTTGTGTCAGGTAGTGAATAGACTGTACATGTTCTTTTGCTAAGAAACCCAAACACTAGAGCGGTCCCAGCTTTTAATAATTCCTCTCTTAGATACTGAACTGCTTTGGGGCACAAACACTGTAGAGAGAATGTGTTGAGCAGTTAATTGTCATTTCCTGAGATAAACTATCATTTAAATAGTGCATTTCTAGGAATATTATAAACTCACTGAGAACCTGAGAAATCGCTAAATATTAGACTATTCTTTTTTATGTTCAGTATTATTTATGGACTGAACCGATGTTGTAACTAGCTTTACCATATTCTGGTGAAGTGAAACACCACCATGTATAAAACATTGCATATACTGTTAATACCACAGCATATTACACATGCCATACAAAACTGAGTAAAGCTTCTTGTGGTTTATTGAACTCTTTTGGTTTAAGCTTAGGAAAATGCAGCTTTATAAAATCATTTTCTTTTTGTTCTTTGCCATCAAGTTGTGTAATTATGGTTTCCTCCTCAGTGATATTATGTACAATACTGTCGCGTTGGGCTCCTGCAATGAAGACAAAAGATAAATCTCAAACAATAGAATAAAATTAAGATGTATAATTACATAGATAGGTGATGAAGCTTTTAATCAGTTGAGTGTGTACATTGTATATACTTACATTCTTAAGTATAAAATAATATTTTCTGTTGCTATGAGATGATTGCAGATTGTGCTCTCAAATGTATATTTATGTGAAGGTGTAAAATTCAGTTTCTTGAAAACTGCTAAAGCTCACAGGAAAAAAAAAGATGAGATTCATTAATTTCACCAGCAAGAAGTATGTCTTATTGTTAATTTCAGTTGATAAATTTATTTTTCTATGAAGAAACAGAAATTTAGGAGAAATACCAATTCACATTTCTCCTCTAGTACCAGCAGGAAAAACCCAAAATGTGCTTTGCAGAGAGCAGTGATGTCTTAGGAAATGGCTGCTAAGGGAAGAAAGGACATTAAGTGGTGTGTAGAAGAAACACTCATATGTTTGCTCCATGCCACATGCTTTTAGTTCATGTGAAAGGGAAAGGCAGGGCTGATTTCTGTTTGTGTTACCTCAGTGAGTTGACACTGTTGGTTGCTGTGATGCGTGCAAAATATCTGATTAATTGTATGGTGCTAACTGCCTCAGTGGGCTTCTCTGCAGTAGGACTAGGACTAATTAAGATTATGTCAGGATGAGATGAGGTGAGGTTATGTACAGAAAGCTATTAAGAATTTAGGTAGCACTTTTCAGGAAAGTCACCTTTTGTATCTCATGCTGAGGATTATGTTTCATCAAAACCCTCAGGTTTACTCTCAGTCTTCAGCTGTCTCTTCTCTTGCTTTACTTTAAATCAGATGTTGTTCCACTGAATTCAGTGAACTGAAGTAACACAGGTGTGAATGTGTGCAGAGATAAACTTGTGGCTTTCATAATCATCTTATTGTTGCTTGAAAGTGTGAAATACGTCTTAATTATAAAAATGGTATGGTGAACTGTAATACTGAAACTTTTGTTTATTTAAATTTTCATAATGTTAAATAACATTTTGGTTTATTTTTGCCAGAGAAAGACAGTTTTGTACAGATTGTTTGCTTTCCATCTGTCAACGTAACAGGGATGTTTTTTCCTAAGTTATTTTGATTTGTCATACCTACTGTGCACAAAGACACTTATTTCTGTCAGGCAGATCATTTAAACAGAACCACACCAACTGATTTCTGTGATTTGCATCAAGTCTTCATCTTCAGGTCATAGGTGTCATTACAAGACAGGAAAGTGGCCAACTGTAAAGGACAGCTGTGTCTTTAGCATGGAAAGCTGTGTCTTTAGCATTTTGTGCAGTGCCTTCCTACTCAATGGCAGCTCAGTCTGGACAGAGGTAATAGAGACAGCCCAGGGGTTTTGTGGCACTGTAACCGAATCCCTCACTAAATCTGAAGTTATTCTGTCATTTGGTTTTGATTTAGTCTATCAATAGATATCTAGCAAGACCTAAAGTCAAGGAAAAAAAGCCTTGATTAAAAAAGCCTTAATAAATATGGTTATTGTTGGGTAATTTTTTTTTCATTGGTTAGCAGTAGCTAGCTGAAGGCTGAAGCAGGGAAGTGTTAATCTAATGCCCCAGGTTATTTGGCTAAGGAGAATTGAAAATGTCTACTTTAAAAGCAATTACATCTTTAATCCTTACTGCTACCAAAAGACAAACATTTGACTTGAATGTAATGGATAGGTAAGGATACAGAAGGCCTCAAAATATAGATTCAGAAAATATGACCAGTCCTATTTCTTCTAAATATAAAACCTCCTGGTACTCTGTTGCTTAAAGAAATGCCAGGTGAAAAGAGTGGGGAGAAAAAAAAAAGGTACAACTGGAAGCTTTTCAATGGTCATGTGTAAGGCATCAAATTGCCTTAAAATGGGTTCAGTACGAGGCAATGAGGTTTGATTCCCTGCTTCTGCTGAAGACAAAGAACAACTCTGTTGAGTTCTGCTTTTACAAAATGAGGTTAGTTATCTCTTGCTATCAAAGGACAAGACACTTCTGTACTGCTTTCCCTGGAGAATGGGAGATTGGAGCTGATAAAAGAAGTGGTATGTAGAACCAGGCTCATTACAGCTTCCACAAAATTTAATTTATGGATTTTTATTTTTTTTAATTAAGAGTTGCATTGAAAGCTACTCATATATAGAATGTGACTTTTTTTTCCAAAAATGTGGGGTAGGATTAATTTTTATGGAATCTAAAAGGAGTGTGCTTTAGTATTGGGTAGATTCTTAGAGATTTTAGAATGTTGGGTTCTGGTGGACCAACTCTCTCCTGAAAACAGCTATGAAGAATGTAAACTTAGAGAGGGACTGACTCCTGTTTATAAGCACCTTCCATCAGCAGAGAAGTGCAAAAGAAATCCTCCTTCCACATAGCTCATTTCTTAGACTCTGTATTATCTTTCTGCGTGTCAGGAAGTTTTATTTTACTATAAAGATCATTCTTCAATGAAGGAAAAATAAAAATAATGGTAGTAGGTACACCAGCATCAGTAAACCCTGAATTCAGCACCTGCTGTTCAGTCAAATGTCAAAAGAATTGATAGCTGAGCTGTTCATTAACATGTTTCTCCTTCAGAGCTTTAGAGTTATCCCACTAGCTGAAAAACTTCTCTGAATCCCTTACATAAAGAAAAAATAAATTAACGCCAGCTTCCATTTTTGTCAGAATTAAACATGGGCTTGGTGCATTTTAAAATTATAATTCTTGTTTGGTAGTATGTTTATACCTGCTTAATTCTTCTCAGTTGTGCCTGTGAGGTTGATGCATTGAATTTTGCTTACATTTTGAAAAGTATGAAAGGTTTTAAAATTTTGACATTTTCTTCTGTAGGTATCAGTGTGTGATGAAGAATAAAGCAACATACAAAGCTTGTTTGGGAACCTGTAAAATAAAAGTGGCCTATAAAAAAGTGACCACAAAAGGGAGGGTTATTACAAACTTTGATTCTTCTGAGTTTTTTGGCTCTTTGCAGGTGTGTTTTGGGCAGCAGTCCAGGAGCATGGGAGTGACATGGAGAGAGTATCAATTGCTGGCATTTAGGTGGCTATGTAGATAAGCTGTCTCATTCTCCTTTCCCACTTTACGTGGTGGAGGGAGTCAAATCCTGTCAAGACCTCCCATGTCACAGGACCAGGCATCACAGGTCTCTACCCAGTAATTGCCATGCAGAAATTTTCTTCTAGGTCAAAACCAACTTGCAGCATGGCCACAAAATGAGGCATCTTTTGCATGGCTTTGCTTGAAACGAGGTGGTGTAGTTTCAGGTTTTCATGCTCTGCTACAATAGAGAACACACACAGTGTAAAAGATCCTTATGATAGAATATCCATTATTTAGATTTAAAGACCAGTCATACTCAGTATACTTACATGCAATAGGAAAATGATCTGTTTCTTTCACTATCAGCCTGTTGGGCATGAGTGATTTTACCATCTTATAATACCTAGAATTTATATTTAGATAGGGTTTAAAGTCATAGATACTGCTTAGAGATATTTGTATAAAATATAAGTAATTTAACCTCACAAGGAGGCAAACCTTGACATACTTATTTAGGGCATATTGTTTCATTGCTTTCAACAGCCTAATGTATGAACCAAAGCTCTGTTCAGGAAACAAGCCAGGACCTTAATTGAAATATTTCAGGATTACTTTACTGTTTGATTTTACTGCCTAAATATGTTCAGGAATAATCTGAGTCTGAACAGTTAAATCTAGCTTTTGATGATCACTTTCCATTTATTTCTTCTGAAATCTCTGAAGTCTCATACCAACTCCTTTTATCTTGGTCTCTGTGGTACACAGATACAGAAGAAAGCCCTTTCACTGATCCTTGCCCAAACAAACATTGAGACCCTGCGTGGGAGAATGGATGTTGGCTGAGTTTTAGGTGGACTGAGAGCCTTAAGCTTTTTTCTCTTATCTTTCCCATTAGCTGCTATTTGTTTAGCTTACCCTGGTAATCTCTTAAACCGTTTTACTAGCTTAGGAGCAAGAGGAATGGATCAACTTTGAAAGTCATCCAGCATGAGATGTATCATGCTGGCAAGGTGCAGCTTAAGACCAGCAGCACAGGGTTCATGGGGGTATTCTGTATGGCAGCTTTGTGCCTCTTTTCAACAGTTGTGTACACACAGTGGCCTCAGTTTGGTGTGGAGATGCCCAGGCCCCATGCCTGAGCATCCCTTGAAGCTGTTGGAACACACACCATTGTCAGCAATGTTTTCCAACAAGAGGAGTAACTGCGCATGTACAATATATTTGTGTCTTGCTCTAGCGAGCCTTGGACAATAAGGAAGCATGTCAGCCCATTCATAAAGAAAAGGATATTACAATATCCTGGTATCCACATTCACACTGAGTGTGAATCCAGTTGTATTTGAGAAAGTGCCAGAATCTGTCTTGACCTTATGTGAAATCAGGTCATAAACCTGAGGCAGAACATTCTGGATACAGGGTAGGAATGGGCAGGTTCAGGAAAAATGATGTCTGGAAGTCTAAAGCAGTATGTGTCCATCCTTGTTCTCCTAATAAAAACAACCAGAACCCTCAGGATCATGAGCTGAGGCCCTGAATATCTTCTGTAGTTTACAGGAAAACCAGCATTGTTTTCCTACAGCATTGGTTTTTTTGCTACTTACCAATGTCTTGCAGAGATAAGTCTGCAAATTATTGTATTTATAAACTGAGTTGGGTAAATGCATGCCTTTAAATATTTATCTTATCATAAATATGCATGTTTTATCAACTTTTGGAAGAACCGTAACATTTGATTTCTTTTCATTGTGTGCGCAAGTAATTTAAGTGGCAGATGCTTTTATTCTCTGTTGATTTTATGTCTGCAACAACGAGGCTTAAATGGTCAGAATCTCGCTTTTCCAGATTTCCTGAAACAAAGCCAAAGTTTCAACAGTTTCCAAGCAGAGGTGGAGCAGGGAGGGGCTGAAAGGATACGTGAAAAGCATTGCTGGCCCTTTTGCTATGAGGCAAAGGCAAGGACTTGACAAAAAGCCAAGCCTTAGAGGTGATGGACAGGGTTTGCTTGGAACCAGAGGAAACAAGGTGGAATTTGTGGATCCTGCGAAGGAGAGAGGACTTGTTAGACTAGAAAGGAAGTCTGTTGAAAAGAAAACCTGTATGAAAAAAACTGAGGGTAAATTTTTATCAAACCTGTTTGTTTAGTCCATCTCACCCAGCAGATCTAGAAGTGTCTGAAAGTTATTTTTCTTGAGTTCATTATTTTGCATCTATATGTGCAGCACAGCTTTAAAAGCTGAAAGTCTTTGGTGTCTTTAGCGTATGAATGCTCTGAGAAAGGCAGGCTGGCTTCACCTGGGAACTTGGGCTGATTCTGTCCATGGAAGTAAACTGTCTTGCTGACTTAAAATCTCCATATGGCAGCCAGTACTCTCAGTGGGACTGAAGAAAGCAGCACTGTTTAATACAAAGTCAAGATGAAGCCATTTTCAAGTGTGTACCAAAAAGAGATGTGTAACATTGCATTAGTGTGTGAACTTGCCTACTTCAGTGGAGTAGCATGTTCTGGCTATCACAAGTTTTCCAAAGGGAGGACATTTTGACACCTTGCTCCTCAGTGCAGTTAAGGTGGCAGTTATTTAGTGTGTTAGTATTCTTACAAGTTTGCAAATGTAATCACCTTTCTCTGGATCTTGACTGCTCTCCCTGTGCACCTTTCTTCACCTAGAAAGTGGTCATTCTCAGCCTGAGTGACAACTGCTGCTGGTGGCCCATGGCATTTATGGAAGAAGGGTTGTTTCTTATTCACAAGAAGAGAACAGGTTCCCAGCATACACTGGGAGAGACTACACCCTTCTTGGAGCTTGGTGTGGTGGTGAGAAGATGGTTTTCAGCCCAGGCAAATGAACCATTCACCAGGTGAAGAACTTCTGTGGAGTGAGCACAGGCTGTTGTAGCTTAATAGAATGACTGTAACAGTTGGAAGTAGTAAAAAACACCAAACACAAAGGAGATTTCTCCAGTGCTTGAGAAATATATGAGTAAAATGGAGTATCTCAATGAGTTAGTAAATCAAAGCTTCTCCTTCCATAGAGTGGCCTCAGATGCTCCAAAACAGCTTCTCAGATGAGCAATGATATGCATGTTCTTTTCTCACTGCTAAAAGAGAGACTTCATATGCAGTTTGAATTTCTTTTGATACAGAACTGTACCATGCTGGGTGAATGGTGTGTAAGGATTTAGCTTTGTTAAAGCCTTTGTGCTTTTGAAGTGGTTTTCATTTGATGGTCTCAAAGAGCAATGAGAGAATGTTGTATGCAAGGGGTTCTAGTCCTGTTTTTAGGATGGAAGATCTGATGTACTGATCAGCAGGTCAACAACTTGGTCTTCATCTGCTTACAAGTATGGAAATACCTTTGAGTTGAAAGCACTGTGAGCTTTGACTTAAGAGATGCGCTGAATGTCATGCTGGAAGTCAATGGTCATGGTTACTAATGAAAAGCAGTTTTTCATGCTCCTGCACAAGAATTCCTTCAATTTTACCATGAATTTCCCCTTTCACCTAGAAAAATACTTGAACCTTTGAAGAAAGTAATAATGGATTACTTAGAAGCTTTGTATTTAAGGTAGTTATTAAAAGATGCTTGCCATGGAGTTTATATGAACAAATCCACTGGTGATGTATTCAGTACTTTCCTTCATCTATGGCACTTGGCCAATTTAGATGTAGGCTCTTTTTTCACGCTTCAGAGAATTTACCAAACTAGTTTGACCACATACCTTTTTCTTTCCAGAAAATATCAGCTGTTTTAGTAAGCACAAAAATTACTTGAGTGCTTTGTTGAAGGAGAATTAATATGAATGCATTTGACAAACCCACTCAGCTAGCAGGTAAAATGACCTCATATTGTATTTAGGTTAAGGAGTTTTTAAAGGTTTTTTTCTCCTGCAGAGATAGATTTTTCTCTGGTTTCTCTTGAGACATTTCATATCACACTTCCTTTTTCTTTTTTTTTATATTTTATTCACCTTCTTGTAATTCAGAGTAGGGCAGCACTGTGAGCCTGCATTTCAGGAGGTATATAAGATATGGTAGTACAGTGGGATGAAAAATAGCTCCATAAAGTGATTAAGTATTAATCTCTAAAGAAAAAAAGTTAAAATTTCCTGACATGAATTTTATACTCAGTAACAAGTAATTATTCATTTCCTCAACACTAGATGCATAGCTTTTCCTGGCCACCTCTTTTGCTTTGATTCATGATGCAAAGAATCATTGGGAGGGAAAGGTGACCTGAGGTTTTATTCCTCCTCAGCCTGAGCTCATCGTGTTCACAGGCTGTTGCTTTGCACTTATAAGTATTTCTGACTTACCTTGGTTGTCAGCAGCCCAAGGAAACAAATCAGCAGTCAATGATTTGCACAGCTTAGCAGCATTATTCAGGGCTCCTCTTCAGTTTGTTAAACTGAACAGAGTTGTCATCTCTTTCAGCAGCTAAGTATCCCCTTTAATGCTGAAGAGTTTCTCCTTCAGTACTTAGGGCCAGGTTCCCCATGCACCTCTCCATGATGCAGGTTAGCCCTGAGTGTGAATTTGCACATGGGGTACATCTGTGCTCCTTCCAGGTGCATGGGATAGAGCCTGAGTAAGGCGCTTTTGCCAAGCTTGTAGCTTAGTAGTAGTAGTAGTGAGCCCACCAGTGTGGGCTGGTGGGACACACCTGAGAGTGAAGTATTTCATGAGGCAGAGCTGTGGCTCCTGGAGCACAGCTCAGGTCTGTCCTGTGCCCCAGCACAGTGCCTGGTGCTGGAGCTGTGAGTGCTTGGGAAGCTCTGAGCATCCCAGAGCTGTGCTGGCACGTACCAGCAGCAGTCTGCAAAGGTTAGCACACACAAAAAGTGGTTGGTAAGGTTTCTTAGGAGCTTCTGAGGTGTTGTTTGCTTAGAGGATATTTTTGTCAATGCTGATAGTAATAATTACATGCATTGAGTTGTAAGGGCTGTGCACGTGTTAGGTGTAAGAGGACTGCTCTTATTTGCATAAAGTACTAATATCTTTATAACATAGCTTCTGTTGTTTATGAAGCTATGAGTTATTTCTCCACTCTATATGCATGTTCAGAAGAGCAGTAATTCATTTGGTAACTCACATTTTGATAATCTGCCCAACTGTACTTGAGAATGGGTTATAAAGGAGCAGGACCACTCTGCACAGTGCATTGAACCCTCCTGCCCAGGGCCTAACATACATCCAAATTGCTTTGTTCAGTTGTGGCATTTTTTAATCAGCACCTCTGTGTTGTGAGCAATTAACAGGGGCTTCTTTCCCCTTTGCAAAGTAAAAGAGACTTCTGGTTTTTCTGTCTTAGCCTAATGAAAGGCTGTTCAGTGGAAAGCTCTCTTGCTCCTTTTCTTGTTCTTGTGGCATGGTGTACAAAGCAGTCTAAACACAGTGGCTCTGAGCTGGTCTTCAGCTGTCTAGATCTCATAGTCATAGTTAAGAAGACTTTTCCAGAGAAGAAAATGCATGACAGTGGTCATTAAATATTTTCTGAGGGTACCTTAGAATATTTTAGACACTCTGAAGCCATTAAATTAGTATGGCAAATAATGCAGATATCTTCAGGTGTCTTTTTTAGCAAAAAGTGTTTCATGCTGGTCACTCTGAGGACATAATACTGTAATTTTTATAGCTATTTATGGCTTTGCAAATTCATACTATGATCCCTTTGGTGATATAAAAATAATGTAGTCTCAGAATTAACATGGGAAAGGATTTGTTAAAACCCTTGGGTCCTTTCAATTGGAGTGGAGTATTTAATACAGAAGTATGTGGGGTTCTAATGGATGAATGCATCAAATAAACTAAAGTGTTGGATGGAGGTGTGATATAAACAGTATTTTTACTCTATTGAATGTAATTTTCAGTTACATTATGTCCTGCTGAGCCACCTAAAATATTTCAAAGAGTCCATAATTGTCGCTCATTTTTACAAAATGCCAGAGTCACATACTGCATTGACCTCAGTCTATGTGCATTAATTAATTCATCAAAAATTTAATTTTATGAGTTTAAGCCAGAACTGCAGTATGAAATCCTTTCAGTGCAATTTATTTATTTTGCCAGCATTATAAATACATAACACCATCGTAGACTGGATTCTGTCATGATCTGCTGCTACGACTGAAGATACTGTAAGTGTGTTTCTAGATCAAAGGGTGCTATTTGCTACAATCTTAGTTCTTACTGGCTTTTTTCCCCCTGCTTAAAAAAGGAGATATGATTTTAGGAGCCAATATTAGTCTACAGTTTGTGTAGTTTAGCACATCTTTTATTAGCAAGATAAGGCTTTATTCTTCTTCAAGGGGAATGAAAAAGAAAAACAGAACAAAAATAAGGATATGAAAAATAAGGAAGCCAGTCTCCTGACGTTGTTTGGCTCAGCAAGATCAACCTTTCAGCTGACTCCACCAGTGTCAGTAATTGCTCTGTAGATAGAATTGCCTATTGCTCAGTAGTGCTGGCATTATCGATCAGCTGGGTTTGTCCATGAACTGACAGTGATAATCTCAAATTAGATCAAGTTTTTATTAAAGGAATAAAATCAAGTTATGCCTGACTGTAGACAAATAATAATGAGTTATATAAACACATAATTATTGCAGTACCATTTTTGCAGAGATTTCTTGGAAGTAAAGCCCCCTGGGTTTTTTCCCTGCCATTTGTTACACAGTTCCCTGGGCAGGCCTGTGGATTTTTAATGGCTTTGTAACGGTTGCCACAAGGAGGTGGAGAGCTGGGGGTGGGAGTGGAGAGCTGAACTTCTCTTTGAAAGGGGAGGTGTTTGAGGGGGAATACAAGGATGCATAAGTTATTGCAGCCTCAAGGCAGCAGTAATTTATGCACTGACAGTTTGAGTTTCATGCTATGCTATTTTAAAAAGCCTTACAATGAACTGTCTCTGTTACACAAGTGTCTGTGGTGCTTTAAGAGATATTTCACATCATGGAGACAGTTTGAAGAAAAACTTTCGGAACACGTTCATCACAATGTTGTAGTTGTCCTGTTTCAGTAAGAAGAAAAGAGTCATAAGAAAGCAGACTTATTTTCCACATCTTAACATGGATTTGGGTGCCCTGAAGTATTTTGCAAGGTTGTCTCACTGCTTATTTGTCTGGGTTTAGATATGTTGATGTAAGTGAAAATTGTCTACATCTATAGTATTTTAGTGTAGTTATTATTGTAGTCATGCTTTCTGGAACCAGTTAGCTACACTTTTCAAAGAAAACAACAAAATGGATGTGAATGGCAGACATTTAATAGTGACGCGTTTGGTTTTCATGTTTTCCTTATGCTGCAAATCAGAGGAGAGTATAACTGCACATAACATATAAGACCAAACAATGTTTCCCTTTTGATGTGACCATATAGTAATATCTCTGTTTTAAAGCACCATTTCCATATAGGAAAGTATTCAGCTTGGCTGTTTGATTATGAATTCTCAATTATATAGTAGTAATTTTCATTATTTTAATAAATTATCATGAAACTACACATCTGAAGGCATAAATAAAAACACTGACTTCAAAATTTGGAGGGGTATAGAACTACACTGAGCTTTCATTAATAATATAGCATTCTGAGTGTAAGCAGCTGTAGACCATTACAATTTAGATTTAATTTATGTAATCTCTGGGTTGACCTTCTTCAAAAACTGGCCACAGTAGGCAGTGTAAGCACATCATTGTCTGTCTCATAGTGAATTTTAGATGCCAGCTGCATCCTCATAACATTTTATTGGGTCTCCTATGAAAATTATGGATAAAAAGATAATGTGAGCAATGATGTTATTTGTTCTTAAGTTTTAAGTGCTGTTCATATTGCATAGCTATATTCTTGCTTTATGGGATATTAATTTGCATTTTTCTGCAGATAGTGTTTCTGTGACTTTAGTGACCTCCCTCTGACTCAAAAGCTGGGTTTTGTCAAAATGTTTTTAACATTAAAACTTTTACTGCAGGGAATTCAGACTGCTACTGGATAGAACCAAGTTAGCTCAGTTGTGTAAAAATCAGCATATGCCTCAGAGCATAGCAAAAGCCATTCATTGCATTTTTTTGAAGTGAAGCTATGCAGACTTGCACAGGTGAAGATTTGACTTAATGTGTTTAAAAATAATTTCTTTACGTGTCCATTTCAAACAACAGAGTTGTAATACAGAGATAAGAACTTGTACAAAACCATTTTATAAAAGATTTTAAAATCTGCCATTTTTTGATATTCAAATGTGCTCTTTTTTCTAAATCCCACATAGGTAATCTTTCGTACTCCACATGAATAATGGATGCTATTTAAAATGTTTGCTTAAGAACAATGAGTTCATTGTATCAATAATGAGAAGTTCTGCTGTGGACCACTTTGTAATATTTTGATTGTTGTGATATATACCACTCTTGAGGTCAGATGGTAGAACTTCACTTAATTACTGTATTTAACCTACAGTCATTACTGAAGGTGGGGAGGGAATACATTTTAGCTTGGTTCTGCAATGTCTGTCACAATGGGGATTCTTGAGAGCTACTTTAAACAAATAATTGCAGATTATTACAGTGGAGTGGAGGGAAATGGGGAGGCTTCAGTGGACATTTTGCTAGAAAATTGAGAATTAGCTTCAGTTTTATTACTTGAGGTATGTTTATGGGAGTTACAGTAAGGAGAATCACGGCCTCAATTGTCACACAGAGACCAGAGTCTAGGAGCAATAAAAGGGGAAATTGCTGTGTCACAAGAGAAACTGGTTTTCTGTAAACTAATAAAAATGATGTTATAATGATATCTCTGTGATCCCTCAGGGATTTTTAGGGTCATAGTTGTTAAAGAAACCTGAAAGCTATTGTATTTCCCTGGTTTTAGGTTTTCTTAATGACTGTCCTATACAGCATATTCCTTGGTGCAGTGTCTTCTTCTCAAGTAGCTATTCAGTCTTTTCTCATTTCCTTTCCAGGAATTTGTACTTTATTCTGTGATAACATAGCACTAGGCTCATCAACATAAGTAAAAAATGTATATTTTCTTTCCTGCCTGACAGAATTAAAGTTTAGAAAGAATAACTTAAAGTCAAGTGGAACCTGAGAAGGAGTGGGAAATGTTGAGTGAAACAGAAATTGCAAAATACATTTTGGACCAAGCTGAAAAATGTCAGTTTTTCTGCAAGGCATCTGGTCCATGCTATTTCAAGCCTAACTTTTAGTTTAATCTTTGTTCAGTTTTGAAAGTAAGCATCATTAACTTTCATTTTAAAAAATATTTTCCTTCCTTTTCTTCTGCCTGAGTTATAATTTCAGTTTGGCCAGCCTGCATTAATTTATCATTGTGGTCTCTCTCCTAAAAGTCTGTTCTTCCAATGAATGTAATGTCAATTGAAAAAAATGTCACCAGCTTTGTTACTGAATTAAAGAAGCTATAATTGTTAATGGGACCTTTCCATAAACAGTGAGTGAAGTTATAACCCCACATATGTATGCAGGGTATCAAAAATTTGAGTGTGGCCACTGACCACATTTTACAGAAGGAAACAAGACAGCAATAAACATGCTGCTTTTTTTTGCTGAAGAGAACTTTATCAGGACTTTAGTATATATAAAAACTCCCCATTACTTTTTAGTAATATAAAACTCCCCATATTATTTAAATATATTATCATATTACTTTGTCTAAGAATATAATTTTACTGAGACTAGAATTACTTGCATACCTGCCTGTAGTTATCACCCACACTTGATTTTATTGTATTAATCACTATTTAAAAATAAGTAAGTTAAGACCCTGTAAGCATATTGTAAATATGTTCCTGTTCTAAAATTTGTCAAAAGCAAATCAGGTATTTAAGATTTTTATTTCATTAAATTATGGAATTATTGCCCTTCTGCATTATATAAAATTATTTGAAATTAGTTTATCATTTATAGATATTTACGAACATATCCTAAATAAAAAGCATGAAATTATCATCAATGCATTTTGCTACAACAAATATAACAAGTTTTGGTTACAGTTGTTCAGGTGCAGAGAAAACTTTTCCACATTTGTTTTATTTTCTGCTCACTGTCATCTTGTTCCCGTGATGTTTCCATGCTGTTTCATAGTGATGATCATGCATTATCTTTGTAGATGTCTTAAACGTTTTATTCGTGTGAATGAGAGATGCTTTCCCTTTGCCCCAAGTGTTAGTTTGTATTTTTGTTAGGAATTATCAGTAACTTGCCAGAACCATGTCTATTTGTAAGACCTACTCAAGAGGCATGGGTGTTAGGTGTAAGTTCTAGCCAGACAAAAAAAACACCAGACAATGAGCAGTCAGGTTTGCTTGCTGTCATATTTCTTGCCTGTTACTTTCCAGACAAGCAGCCTAAGTTATGTTATTCTTTCTTGCCTCATACAGAAGATGAATGGTACTTGTGGTACCACCGGAGTCAAATGAAACCATGGTACAAAGTTGCATCTTCTAGTGGTGAGAGTATTTTTGCAGATGGAGTAGATTACCTCGACAAAATGGAGTGTTAAGACTCTTATCTATAGTCCTGGTGGCATGTATTGTTCATCCTCACACTAGCCCTTACAAATACCAGGATGAAAATCCTATTAAAACTGAGACATTTTCTGTCATCGTATTTCGTTTTCAAAGCAAAAACCCTAAGCAACAAGAAAGAGACTCCAAAATCCATTAAGCTACATAACAAAAAATTGCCCTGCTACGAAAGCTAGCTTGTTTTGTATTTCTTGTGGAGAATGGAGAAGGTGATGTCTCTACAATCAGCTGTGGCTCTGATCATAAAGGACCACTGCACACTATTGTGTTCTAGCAGCCAGTTCTATCGCAGTGTTATATGAAGGCCCCTTCCAGGCCTCTGGTCTTCTTAGGAAGTCAAACCACAAGGTAATCCTCTTTTTTCTGAAATTAATAGAAATATGTAGTTTAAAAGGCAAGTCTCTGTACATTGGGGTCTTGTTTTCTAATGGTGCCTAGAAGAGACTTTATGCATGAGCTGTGCTTGTTTCACTAATTGGATTGTTGCATTCAGCTGCTGTGAGTTGCTTTGACAATACCCAGTGGAGCCTCTGCATTTTGTGAGCGAGGGTACAATCATGGTGCATCAGTTTCACCACAACTGTAGCTGTTTTAAAACCATCACATTTGCTGGCCACTCAATAAAGGTCATTCTGTTTGTGACAGAACAAGCCAGCCAGAAAACAATTACATGGCTTCTGGCCAAAAAAAAAAGGCACCAGATAAATATTTTATCTTTAAAGATGTCTCCCTTTCTATTATTTTTTTTCCTTGGGATTCTATCCAAAGAAATGAAGTATATTATTCATGTGGCTTTTGGGAGAAAGAATATTTGAGATAGCCTTTTAGCAATGCATCGCTGAGGTCAATATGTGTATGTCAGATACAGGTGTTGCAGTTTTATTTACTATGCAGTGTAGAGGGATGCAGTCTGATCCATCAAAGTAAGGAGAAACTGGCTTCCACCACATTCCACCTGAGTGTGGAACAACTGCTTTAGTGCAGTCTGAGTGCTGCTACATCACAGTCTTCATCTCCCACCTTTCTTTGTGCTGGTAATGTTATTCTGGAACACTTAGGAGAAAAGGCACAATTTCGGTCTTCAAATGCCAAGTGAAAATTTAAGTCATTCTTTCAAAGACAACTGCTGGTGCAGAACCTCCCTGAGTATTTCAAAGCAATCCCATGGCACTGGAGTGTTAGAAGTGGGTCCAGGAGTGTTTGAAGGTCATGCTCAGTGTTGTTGCTCTGAGAAACTCTGTGAAGGACACAGGAACTGAAGCTTCAGTAGGGAGTGAAATCTTTCTCAAATTGTCAATAATGTATTTTATTTAAGAAGAAAATCATTGAAGAAAATACAAATTATAGGAAGAGCTTTCCTGTGCCACACCAGATGTGCAGCTCCGTTTAGAATTCCTAGAGGAGTCAGTGGGGGGTATGTCCAGTATATTAGCCTTTTCCATGCTGCTTGAATATCATGTCAGTTGGCTGTGAATTGATCTCTGCAACTTTTGAAAATGTGATCATTTGGATTAAAATTTACCCTTTCTCTCTTCTTTGGCCTGTATATTTTGTATCAGAATTACAAAGGTCTTTCCTGTCATTCAGGTTTAGATGCTTATATCTAAACTGAATATTTTTATTTTTATAAACTCTTTCTGGAATAATGCACACAAATATCTTTGGAAATATGGCTGAAAGAATTGCAAATGATCTCTGAATTCCCACAAAAATTCCACGTGGCTTTAGCTGAAGCATATTTAGGCTAATATTAATTGTCAGCATTTTAAAACTCTTGGCAGGAAATGGGCAAGATCTAGAACATACACGCTTTAGCTCTCTTCCTGCTTCGCTCCCAAGGTGTTATAGTTCTAGGGTGTAAGAGGGAAAATAAAATACTACTATATGTGGAAAGGGAGGTGGGAGTATGATGTGGAAGGCTGAGGAATTAGAAAGTCAAGTTATTTCTCTTCTGCTGTTCAGGATAGATAATGTGATAAATCCACTCATCTCCAGAGTCCTGAGTACAGAGGGCATTTGGGAGTGTGCTTAGGGTAGGCTGAAGGGCTGAAGTGGTTTATGCAAGAGTACCTGGACCACTGATGTAACAAAATCAGTGGAGGTGTAGAAAGGATGTGCTCCACTGCATGCCTGTAGGACCATGGTCTCAGCCCTTTGTGTTTCACAATGCCTTTATTTTGAATCATCCCTCAGTTCCACATCATCCACAGTGACAGAGGTAAATCACAATGGGGAGGTAAATCAAGTGGAAGCCATGAACTGTAGCAGAGGAGGACAGCAGTGCTATTTCTGAAAGATAGGAGTGAAGACAACAAGACTTCTGTCACAGGAGACACAAAAGGGATATCCAAAGAATGAGGACAGAGGTGTAAAGTGCAGACCTTTTAAAACAGGGACAAAAATTTTGCTGCATTAAAAAGAATACCAAGAAAAGGAATCAGTGAAGTGATGGGCCATGCTCCAAACAGTGAGCAAGAATATTTGGCTTCAAGAGCTAAAAGACCTTAGTGGGAGCTGTTAAACAGCAGTACAGCTGGAATGTGATTCTACGCCTCTTTTGCACTATTTTACATATCACAGTCATAATCCAGTGTTTAAAGAATATACTTTATAAATGTTTGTGCTTTTATTGCCCTTCTTTTTTTTTCAGAAACAACAGTAGTAGAACTTTTTGCTGTAAAAAGAAAGATGTTGGTTTCATATTTCACTGTAGGGAGAGTGTTGAGTACAATCAGGAGGGACCAGCTCCCTGGAGTTAGCACAGGCATCATATTTTGAGCCTAGAACATCTGTACATTAATAATTAGTAAGGTTAGATGGAAATTTCTTATTGAAGTCAACTCCATTTGCTTGCAGGCATGGCCAACCTGATTTTAACTTGTATTTCATACCTGCACAGAGATAACAACAGTGGCAGGAAGTGTTAAAGAAATCTTTCTTAGTTTACTTGGGGGTAAAAAACAGAAGTAGACAAGAAGTGTCACCTATTGCAGGAGGGCAGTGATGGAATCAGAACCTTTTGGTTTAAAGTATTGATTTGCACAAAACACAATATTTCCACTCTTCATACCAGGGACTTCTGTTGTTCTGTGAAATCTTGCTTTGCTTGAATGACTATAGTAATGGTCAACTGAGAGATCAGAAGAACTATCAGTGCTTGGGCCTCTAGCTGTGTATGCCAGTTACTGAATATTTTCTCCTTCAGATTAGATAATGGTAACTATGCAATCAGATTTGTGAGGCTTTGCATTCTTTGAAGAGTAGTCATACATTGGTATAATATCAAAGCAAATGGAATAAAAGAGTTCTTTTGTTTCACTGAATATCAGATTGAATATTCAAATAACAAATAAGTATTTTAAATAATAATAAACACTTGGCAGCATAATTGTGTGTAAAGCCCCACATAATTGGAGTACTGAGCCTGTTTGGTCTCAAGGATGTGTTTACTACAGCTGCCTAATTTAGCAAAGCAATTCTGAGAAAACATTAAGAACAATTTGGTTTGAACCCATGAAAACAGGGGGTATGTGGTTTACATGCAACTCCTTCCTTGTAATAGTTAATCTTCTGCTCTGCAGTCGATTGGAGTGGAATTTTCTATCTTCCTTTTCTTCTTCAAGCTAACAATTGATAGTCTGTCTCAGATATATGTACATCCCATTTAGTCAGACAGTCCTTATCTGTGCACTTGTTGAACATGTTACAGTGAAATAACTAATTAACAGCATATTCTGTAGAGAATTCTGTGCCACTTTTTAAGCAGGCCACAGAGTACGTATCCTGAGATGCAGATATCCTATTTTGGTGATTTCCAAAGGCACACAGGGCTGGTCTTTCAGAGGTATTTAGGCTTTCAACACACAGAGAATGACATTGTGGAAAGCACGTCAATGAGAACTATGTGTGGCTGTCATTGAAGGCAGTGGAATGCAGGTACCGCACCTGCTGAGGTTCTTCAGCATCTGCACCTTAATTGCCTTTGAAAACCTGCTCCCACCATCCTACCCAAGTTGCTTTTGGAAATGAAAGACAGATATCTGTGAAAATGTTGCCTCTACTGTACTGTGAAGTGAGCCTGTTTCTGAGTCATAGGAAAAGTATTTGTTGTTTCAAATTTTCTGGTTATTGCCATTTCTAGATCATTTAACAGAATCTTTACTATTTACCAAGTACACATGCAAGAACAAGACTTTTTTTCTATATTTATTTATAATATAAAACTAAGACACAGTTTTACACGTTCAGTGATTTTACTGCAGCATCATGCATAGATATGAGTCTGTAGTTCAGCAGCAGTTAACAAAGATCTAGAGGACAGGAAGAATGAAGAATGCATGACCTTTTGCTGATACCATTCTATGTTCATGGTGATCCAGCAGTGTACACTTCCATTATGCTAATTTTTGGACAAATTTTGAGGGCATATGCGTGTCTGTCAAAAGGTTCTTTATATGCAGAAACAAGTTTTGCCCTAGGTAAGGTAAGGTTGAACTTCTGCTGAAGTTGCCTCTGAAGTCATATATGTCACCTGAGTCCAGTTTCCCTGTGAAGCCTGTCATACTGGTATTTCCCATTGTCAGTTATCAGAGCAGTAAATTAGAAGAATCCTGCCCATGCCTAAGCAGTGCTACCTTTTTATCCTTATTTTTTTAAGTATCTTGTGCTGTAGAAAAGTCTGGATCTGAAGCCCAGACCTTGGAGAGATGAAGCTGGAGCTAAATGTTTGAATCACATCCCTGTCTCTGTTTAGTGGATCCTTATGCTGAAATGTTTGCACATTTCTGTATAATCCAGCCTAATATTTCATGTGAGCTGCCCTCCTGAGCTAGATCAGGAACAGCACGTGTTGTAACTGCCCAGAGATCTGACACACCTGGGGTATCTTCCCCCATCTGAGCTTATTGTCTCCAGCCCCTGTATTTAGAATGTGCAAAATAAAACACAGCAGCCAAAACATATTCTGTGTGTTAGGAGAGAAGGGATATCTGATGCTAAATATCTGATTTTTGGTGCAATGAAAAAGACTTCCAATAGCCAAATGCTGTTACAAGGTTGGATAATAAAAGCAAGGCATTGTTTCCCCTTTAGTCTCTTTCTTGAGTAGCAGGTGAAGCCAAAGGGATTTCATGACTGGGAGGCAGTGGGAAGTCTCTAATCTGCAGGTTACATGAGCCTGTTGTGTGTCACCACCCTGCAGAATAAACCAGGTTATTTTTGAGACACAGAGCATTATGCTGCAAGGAGGGGAGTTAGGTCACTGATACAGAGCACTGAGCCAGTCCAGCCTTGTTCTGCCACCTCATCTGGGTGAAATGTTCTGGAGGCTAACTTGTTAGCCCCAAGCTTTGTGCTGGGTCAGGTGTTGCCTATTGATGCCGCGTGAATTCTCCAGTAACTTTGTAAATTGTCATCCTGTGACATCGCTGAAGGAGGAATCAATTTAAAGCAGATCAGATCATAGATTTGGTGCTCTGGTTAATGCAGGTGAACTATATTTGTATGTTCAAGCTCAATTCAGGCCAAATCTGTATTACCCGGTAGTTAGCCTGTATACAGACTGGTTAAGAATAAATCTGAGGCCTTGTAATTGACAAACACATCGTTGTTATGAAGAGAAATGTACTGAAAAATATAGGAAATAGTGATATATAAAAGCTCCATATTGCCAGCTTATTAGAAAAAACAAGACAGAAATAACCAGTTAAGTGGCAAAAATGAAACACATATGCAGACTGTGAATATGGATCCATAAATTATCATTTATATTACCATAAAAACTCATTTAAATTTCAGAATACTTTTAAGCTCAGTAGTCACCCTTTGATTGCTTTCTCTTTTTTTTCTTTTTTTTTTTTTTTTTGTCTACAGAATAAATAAAAGGAAATTAACTTAGGGGTTGAGATATGAAACACATTCCAGCTGCAAGGGCAATTAAAATGCTGGCTACTAAAGGGTGAGATGTTGATGAGGAGAGACTTTGAAAGGCTGATAGCATCTGTTAATGAAAATTCTCAGAGGCATAAGATCTGTTTGCTCAGGTAGTTTGGAAACTGAAAGTGTAGATAAAGGTTAGGAAGTGGAATAAATATTTTTCTAACACGATTGACTGAAGGTCAGATAGAAAGAATAATTTTGCTATGCCTGAGGATAATTCAACTAGCATTATTTTTTTTCCAAGACATTTATCTGAGGTGAATCCAGGGGTTTTTTTTGTTATGAATATGTATTTCAATTCATAGTCTGATTACCATAATCTCCTGTGATTGTTTCTTCACAGGAACAATATTTATCACGTTTTAGACTCAGCAGTTCCAAACATGTTAAGAGAAGGCAGACAGCAATAGTACACACTCATGCTAAAAGCCCTAATGTATCATGATATAGAGCTAACTTTTATTACCAATATTTTTAAGTTTACAGCATACTTTGAAATGATGTTTTTCACTCTTTGAATATATGAAGCCAAGTTTTAGGTATTTTCAAAATCCTATGCTGTTGATAAGTAAGTTTCTTTTCTTCTGAACATCTACTGCCTTTAACAGAATAAAGGCAATGATTCTCTTGGCTAAAAAAGTTATTTAAGCTTAAAAAGAATTAATTTTATTTCCTTTCTCAGATGATAATTCCACACAATACTTTCCTTTTTAACTCTATTTGTAATTGTATCACAATTATACAACTTTACCTGGAATAATAAATAATGGTTTCCATCAGTTTCCATCAGCTCACTGGCGGCCTGTAGCTATTCAGCTTGCTCTAGTAAATAAGAGAAAAATGTATTCTGAAATGCCATATGGATGGAACGTGGCTTTACATGGAATGTAAAGACAGGTTGTCTTTTCTAGACTGATGATTGTTAACTCTGTGGTTCCTAATTAGAATCTTTTTTTTCTGAGATAAATATGTAAAGAAAATTAAGTCTGTACTTTTAACATGCAGTAAATCAGCCTCATTGACTGAGTGTTAGTCAACACACTGGGATTTTTGTTCTGGTTTCGTTTTTCAATTGCAGGTAGAGGTTGTGAATGAGACCTGATGATGATGCTTTACACAACTTTGTTCTTTCATGTGTTTTCTTCCACTGATTTCCATGCATGTTTCAAACACAGAAAAATTACATGACATCTCTCCCTCCTGACGAGAGAGGGAATGTAGGAGACTGTCATCCAAATGTGCCTGAAGTTATGGACATTGAAGTCCACTTAGGCCTCATTAGGGTCAGCTCACTGTGTCTGATGTCAGGAGGATTATGGCTGAGACCCTTTCTATCCATGGTGACTAGATCTGTTTTTTTCAGTAATCTATGCACAGAGGTAATGAAAACAAACAAACAAAAAAAAACCCATCTCTGATGGGTCTGAAGGAAATGGTTGGTAATATCTGTGTATCTTGGTTTCTTCTGTTTTTACCCAAAGAAACTACTCATCTGATTATATCATTCAAATGCTTTTCAGCTGAAGGCTGCTCTGTGGCAAGGAGCAAGACTCCTTGCTTGCTCCATGCAAGAGGCAGTAAGTGAGGCTGCAAAACCATGGTTGTGAGCTAGAAGAGATCAAAGGTGAAGAACCCATGGGAAAGCCTCTACAGAAAGCTGCACCTTGGCAAGACTGTGATATTGTACTAAAGTTATGTTGTTAGCTTCCTGATACCAGTAGGATGCAGGATGCTCAGCAAATGGTTTATTCTGGATTTGCTGATGGCACTGGAGCATGTCCTTGCTGGAGAATTCAGGGCACTCAGGGAAATTGGTGTCAGTGATAAATACCATAGGAATTTAACTCCATAGATTTGTATCTCACTGTGTATGTAACAGCACCATGCTTACTGCCTAGTTTTAGGGTTTAGGCTCTACTGGACAGACAAAGCCCTGGACTCTGTAGAGCTTCCCTGGTGAAGCATCTGTACTTAGCCATTTTAATTATTTTTTTTGTTATTCAGATATTCTAAAGCTTGGAGGTTAATTACTTTTAATGCTAATGTAGTTTTACAATTTTGTAATTTATATGCAAAAAGTTTTCTCTTTGGGAGAGCTCTCTGCTACTCCTAGACCCATATCTCTCAGATCTCAACACTGTCTGGTGACAGAGTGCTCTCACAACTCTGGTAGCATCAGTGTCAGTTTCATCAGCATCAGTACAGAGGATACCCTACTGCCCATATCACTGGATAACACAATGCTCTTCACCTTCTGTCACTTCTCAAAATTCATTACTCCTTTTTCTGATTATCAGTTCTAGGTCCACCTTTTCTTCACAATTGTTTACCTGTTATATTTTCCTCAAGTGGAATCTTGGTTTTGATGTGGTTCCATCTTGTCTGTTCTGTTACTAATCTGTATCCAGAAGCTGTTCACTCAATTATTATTCCTTTGAAAATTCTTTAAATAAAGATTTGCATAGCACAGCTAAAACTAGAGTATGGCTCTTTTGATAAACTTTGGATCATATCCTTGTACTGAGGTATCCCTATCTGTCCTACACCAGCAGATTTGCCCACAACATTGTGAAAGTCATATGAATAAGTCCCCCTGTGGAAGTGACAGCATTGCTTACAACATCTTTTTGTCTTGTCCTTGGTTATTGAACTCTTTGATCCCTTACTACATTGCTCTCATTTTACACTGGCACAGCTTCATTCAAAAACAACGTAGTTGCACTGACCTAAAACCTGAGTAAAATGAGAGGCAAGTTAGATGCAAGGTTGTTATGAAAGAATAGATCAAGGTGAAATGGATTCAGAAAGAGCCATTTAGGGAGAAAAACAGATATTTTACTTGCATTCAGCAGCTCTGAATTTCTGCAGTTTTAGCTGTATCCCATGCCTAACAAATATGAACCAGATGGTTCCTGTAAATTCTCCTCTAGAGCCAGGCAAGTTCACATTCACTCAACCAAGCTGTCATACCTATTTGTGTATATTTCTCTGTTTATGGATGACAGGTTGCAGTACTGTAGTGTATGTACAGAATAAGCTGGAGGTTTACAGAACAGAAAAAGCAGAAATTAAAAAAAGAATCATTACAATGTGTTTGCTACTTGGTCTAGAAGGTTGTCTGCTACCAGAGTAGTGGAGTGTAACACTTGACATGCTGCTTACTAGCTAGAAGTGATCAGGTCAAAACCAGATGGGTTGCACTTACTCTATTTTATTTAATAATTTGAACATGTGTGAGACTGAAGGAGCATTCCACAGTCGCCATCATTTACTGAATTGCTTCCTGGTGACTGTTTAGTAGCTTGTTCCTTGCTTCTTCCCCTACTTATGAAGTTGTTAAGCAGACCTGGGTTATGCAAAGCATACTTGCCCCACCAACATGTTGGGATTTTGGATGATGGGGAATTTTGGGGTTGGCTAGTTGTTTTTGAACTCATGCCTAACATGGTTAACTTTCAAATTAGTGTTAGGTTCAGTGCCAAACACACAGAATATCCAAGTATATCTCAATTTATCAACCTCTGGTACACTTGAAGTGTAAGCTGGCATCATAGAAGTTGTATTTGTCATGGGGGATCACTTGCCTGGATGGCCTCTTTTTTGGTGAGCTCATTGTGCCCTTGACAAACACAGCTCAACACTTAAATCCCTGAAGTTCACTGATGGACCAGAAGCATAGATCTCTGTATCATGTCCCAGATACATAGTTCAAAACACAAGTATTCAGATCAGAGCCAATGTTCATTCAGGTGGCACAAGCATGCTGCATGTCAGGAAAATACACCCCTTGTAGATTGCTGGTATTCAGTAAGACAAAAGGAAGAGGAAGTGCTCTTCCATTTCTGTAGGAGGCTAAAGGTCCAAGGTCTTAGCAAGAGCATTCAGGAAAAGAGATTTACATAAGTGGTAACTTTTTTCAGTAAGTACTTTGGTGCCATCTGCAAGGGCTCATGTGATACTACAGATGTTCCAGTGTGATCATTTAGTCATGTCACATTAATGATTGCTGTTATTTAAACAAGAGTAAGTTCAGTGATGTAGCGCATAGAATTTCATATGGCTGAGCAAACTGCTGACATGAATATTGCCTATGTGAATGTGGGAGAAGTTTTGTGAGCTTTCAGAGATGCAAAAGAGTGAAATGTCCTCTTCACTTGTGTTAGTAGGGTCAGTGGAGAGAGGCTTTTATCAAAGGAATAATCAGAAAGACTGAGGCACAGACTTTACTTCCCTGACAGAAGTAGCAAGATACTGGCTGAATTTGTTTCTTAGTTCAGCTTCAGGGAGGACTGGCCAGAATGTAATTCCATCTGCATTGCTTAAAGTACAGAGATAGCATTGCAACAAATAAGATTTTTACTGCTTTACGAGAAACTTATTTAGAGCATTTTCCTTCTTTGGAAGCTTCAGTCTGCAAAACTCAAAATACTTGCTTCAGCTCACGGAGAGGCAAGCTGGGCATTTGTTTGGTTCTAGTTTTATTACTGTACTTACTTTCAGCCCAATCATTTTGCAGGCTGTTTAGATGAGGGCTAGCTATTTGAATTCATCAATATTTTTAAAATACGCCAGACAATGACATATTTGAATGTTAAGGCCAGGATCATCTAAGCTTTTAGTAATGCAGATCAGATTGACCTGAGATATTACACTCAAAGATGATAGGAGCAACCTGTGTGTTACATGACCTGGCAAGTATGGCCACAGCCATCAGGTGCCCAGACTCTTCTTAAACCTGTAATAATACCAACTTGTTAATAACATAGTGCAGAGAAGGGATGTGGTGCCTTCAGATGAACTAACCTAGAAACAGTGCTTCCAGAAAAATGCCTGCCTTTCATCCTACTATTTTTCACATCCAGGGTATGACTAAAAAAAAGAAGTTGAAAGATCAGATTGTGATCTAAATAAATTTTTCTTGTGCTCTGTATTGGTGTTAATGACTACAGAATGAGCAGCAACTGAATTTTGGTGATGGTGTTATGGTCCCCGTTTCAAGATAATCTCAAGTTTTTCTTACCTTAACTAATATTTTTTGGCTGACTTGACAGAAGTAGTATGAACTGGCAACGGTATTGATGAAATCCCTTCCTGCACAACTTCTCCACAGACCTGTGGTGAATTATTAGTTCTTTAGTGTTTTGGAGTAAATGTGATGCACAGCAGACAAAGACTTTGGACCAGAGAGCATTGCCATGGCTGGCTGTTGCCTTCTCCCTTAGGGGGAACAAGATGAGAGGTACCTGTAAGAGTTCTGCACCTCCAGGGGACTGAGGAGTGAGCATTTATGTGTGTCCTGAGGGCAAGGTGTGGACAAGCACCATGTGCAGGCCTGGTCACTGACAGTGCACACAACACAGGAAATCATTTCCCTGTCCATTACCCAGGCAGTGCTCCCAAAATGGCACAGCTTGCATTGTTATGCTAGAAAGAAAAGTTCACATTGCAAGATAAAATGGTCCTTTTAGTTAAACAATCATACTGCTTATGTAACAGCTCTTTTAATGGTAAAGTACAGCTGGAGCCTGGAACATGTTGTTTACAGAAATACCACATAAGGGTAATGATGTAAAATGCAGTAAATGGTGCTGGAGGCATTAGACATGGGGAGAGCCCTGAGACTGGAGCAGTGAGGATGCAGGTGGCACCTTCCTGTGAGAGCAGGAGGTTTAAACCAAGCTTTAGTAAACCAGGAGAATGGGCTCTGTAAAGGTCATCAGAGGACTGGTCTAAGGAGCTGCTGCAGGAAGGGCAAATGGTTCTTCTCAAAGGAAGGATGGGAGAGGGCCCCAGAGAGAGGAGCTGGTGCAGCACAGACAGTGCCCATAGGGAGGATTTCAAGATCTGGTAAGGATAGAGGGGACTATGGTTGTGAAGATTTAATGTGACAAGGAGAAAGAGGAGGCAGAGAAGACAGAAATTACAAGTTCTGGAACTTTTTGGTCTTAGTTTACTGTAATTGTATTTTCATGCATAGGAGAAAGGCTGCTGAGTAATCTTGCTCTTTCTTGAAATGGTAACCACTGACTAATGCACATGCATACAAAAATACACATATACTCACACCCACACAAACATGCAATTGCACAAAATTAGGAAAATTGCCCAACTTTCTTCTGAGATATTCAAGGTTTGACAAAGCAAATTCTGACTCAGTGTTAGCTGAAACTGGAATGCAATGGCATCTTCACGCCAGCATATTCATTTTCCTTCTTTCCTTGAGATAGTTCACGAGCTTTGTATGTGTCATTAGCAAAAAACAGAGCTACAGATATGTTTGATATGTCAGTTTTTCATAATATTTTGAACTAATTTGTTCAATCTGGAGTAAAAAAACCTGGACTTACGGGCTGTTGTTGTTTACAGCAAGCTTAAGGTTCATACTTGGATGTTATATGAATGATGAAACCAAGTTGTAAATATTTATTACTGACTGAAATAGTGTATTTTCAAAAGCACATCTTTGTACACAAAGCATTTGTAAATCCCCATTAGTGGTATTTATGCTTCCACATAAAAATTCCTCATTTGCAGCCAGCTAAGTATCTTAGGCTTAGATCTTCCTGCTACATGTAATGCAATCACAATGCTGTCACAGACATCACAACCATTTTTGTAAAATATGATGTTAAGGAAGACTGAGTTCATTGTACTATACATATGTAAATGCCTCTCTTTCAGTAGTCTCAGAGGAAAGAAGATGCCAGAAAGAATTCTCAACCAGTGTACATATTAATTGTCACCACCTTTCATGGGATAGTAAAGCGCATTCTTACAAAGAAAAGCATTAAGAATCAAGGAGGCTGCACAGGGAAAGTGAGGGCATTTGAGTGAGACCTAAGGAAGTCACACGGTAAATTATGATAATCTAATTGTAATCCAGAAAATCATTCTTCCCTTGTTTGTGTCTGTAATGAGGTAATGGTGCAGCTCCTCTGGCTTCACACAGCCATTACAAATTTAGAGCAGGCTGTGGAAGATCAGGCTGCAGCACAAGTTCTTTGTTATTGTTGTAGCTCTGCAAGGATGTCTGAGTTCAGAATAGCTATTGGTGTAATTTGCAGCAGTGAACATGTTGTTCCTCTGTAGCTCAAACTCCTTTCAGTTTCAGAGAACTGGTTATCACAGAGCACGATTAAGTGGTTGTTGATCCTGTATGTTTATGTGGTTGTGTGTAAGCTTTTCAAAACTGGCTGTGGATAAGAAATCCATGACTAAATAATTGGACTGAAAGTTTCGCAAATAAATTATCTGGACAGAAACAGCACTTATATGGATATGCTTCAGTATAATAGAACTCTACTGAAAACCACTAGGTGTGCTTGAAGTAGAATGACTTCTGCCTTTGATTGGCATCTGCTCAGAATTGAAACAATTAGAACTACGCACAAAATTAAATTTTCTGAATGAAAACAGGTTCCCAGCTACATACTAAAATAAAGGGGTGCAAATCAATATCTGATGATTCCTACATAAGCATGATTTGACAGAGATTCTGTCTTTAGTTCCACCACTTTTCACTTAGGGACTTGACTTGGGTTCTGCCTTTCACTGAGGCATGGCTGTTCACAAGAAATTGAAATGCTGCTTGCCTCTGTAATTTCCCACTGTGTAGTCCTTGGTCGTTCTGTGCTGCTTCTCTCCTGTGTAGAGGATGCTAACTGAGTTGGTATGACCTTAATGAACACATTGAAAGTGTGGTTATTGCTGCTAGACTCCATATTTAAAAACATTTTTTGAAATCAGAGCGAGTGTCAGTAAAGTACTCTCCTGTGGTTGTGGCTCCAATGACTGGTACAATGACTTAATTGACATTCTTGTGCAGTGCTTGGATCTCTGCCAGTTAATGACCCATTGCTGCAGTCTGCACAGGCAAATCACCCCTTTTGTCCTGCTCTTCAGGGAGGGCTGATGGACCTCTGCCCAAGTAATGGCTGCAGGCTCCTATTCTCAGCTGGCACAGACCCCAGCATGACCATAAACATCCCTGAAAGGATCATAATATGGTATATTGGACAGATTCTGATAGGCCTTGCAGTGATATACCACCAAGGTGTTCTGCAGAAGTTGGTGACTTTGCCAGTGGCATAGCTGAAAGGAGAAACTGGTCCCTACACTGTTGTTTTCTCAAGCAGTGAAGCACTTGCAGGCTCTCAGCTAATCTGTGTCCCTTTAGATGATGCAAGTTTTTGTGAACCCTTTGTCAAACATGCAAAATAGCTTTTATTTTTGTTCTGCTTTTAAATGGTTGTATTGTCTCTTCCCCCACAGGATTTTCCATTCTTCAGGCAATTATGGAAGCAGCAGTACAGAACAACTGGCAAGTGACAGCCAGATCTGTAGGAAGCATAAAAGATGTTCAAGAGTTCAGAAGAATTATAGAGGAGATGGACAGACGGCAAGAAAAAAGATACTTAATTGACTGTGAAGTAGACAGAATCAACACCATTTTGGAACAGGTACCTGCTTTTCAGAAATTGTGTTCTCTCTGTGACAGACATCATCAATATTTCTAGGACTGCTTATTTCTAGACATTATTAAGTATCCTTTGAGATTTGAGTCCCAACAACTGGCCAGTTACCTAGTAAAATTAACATGTCACACTGATGCTCATAGTTGGTGGCCGCACTTACATGTAACCTACCAGGAAATACCACTGTGATATTTTTTCCCAAATGTTAATAATGAATATTTTTTAAGTAGCTAAGGAACCTAGAACCTCAGCTGCCAGAGTAATATCACTGGAATCAAGGCTACTTGTAAGGATTGCAAGACAGGTGCAGTTTTTTAAGTGGAGCATGAAACAAGAAATAAAAAGCCAGTGAAGTATCACAGAATCATCTTAAAGAATTCCCAAATTCCCAGAAGGAAATCCTGCTAATGAAAAATTCAGCTGGCAGTCCAGACAATTCATTAGTACATTTTGCTACATAAAGTCCTCCCCTCTGCACAGCCAGGGCTGTTGACAGCCTTAAATTGTGGGTGATGGAGTCTAAGCACCCTTGTGGGGCAAGATGCATCTGGAGTGACTGTTTTGCTCTTGCATGGCTTTCCCAGTGATTGCTTTGCCCCAGAGGAATGGCCAAACCCTCTGGCCACCCCAGGGTATTGCCCACTCTGCCTGTGTCCCTGGTTGTGCTGTGCAGTGTGCTTGAAGAGGTGTAATAACAGCTACAAATTGTCAGAAGCAGACACAGGACAGTTCCCTGCTGCCTGGGCTCACAGTAAAGCTGGTGCTGGTGTGGTACCAAATCCATGCTGCTTGGTTAGTCACAGGCATGTGGGAATTCACTTGCACTGAGACTGAAAAACCCTCTGATTACTCCCACTTTGTAAATTTAACTGTGGGTTCATAGTATGGAATAGATCAGTAACATTTAAATTGCATGAAGCATTAGCATATCTCTTGGAAATGTTGTATTGTAAACTAGCAACAAACTGACCTCAGTGCCATAAACCCTGGGAAACATGAAAAATATATTCACTGTGTTCCTTCTCAAAATATTCAGTTCCTGTCAGGCCTTGAGGTGTTTCACTGAGGGTCAAGCTGTGGGGACAGCCAGGTGCCACAGCTGCTACTGGCAGAGCAAGGAAGGAGGTGCTCAAGGGAACAGGGCACAAGCTGTGCTGGCCCCTAACTCTGACAACTGCTGTGGTTCTGATGCTAATACACAGCACTGCATTTTATGCTGTATTTTTAGGCAATATGGTGAGTGCTGACTTTAAGGGAATTCATACTGAAAAGTGTAAGAAACTTCTCCTTTTTTTTGTCAGTTGCTCATGTTCTTGGAAAAGATGCAAAACACCATACCTACTCACAGCCCACTCTTTTGAAAATGCTGCAGGAGAGCACTCCTGAGCCAAGCTTGAAAGAGCTCTGTGGGCACCCTCTCAGCTGAGATGAGAAGCAGGCCTTTTGTTTGATCTGACTTCATTTACATTTGTTCTCATTTTTTCTTCTATTGTCCAAGTAGAAGAAAAATAAGTCAAACCACTCCAGTGCCTACAAGGAAAGCTGTATACCAAGCAAACCATGTAGCAAAAAAACTGGTGACTCTTTCTTCTGCTACTATTCGAAATTCAACTCTCATGAAGTTTAAATTTTGTTAAATGTATGATTCAGTATTCTGTCTGTGATTAGCATCTGTTAAGTAAAAATTTGCTGCTGGGGCCTCGACATTTCCCCAAACTCTACAGTACATGCTGGTACACCTGATGCTAAAAATATCTTCTGTCAACAATTTCCAGAGTTTTTTTAATTGGATACTGAAAAGCAGTAACTTAAATTTCTGCAGGGAAAGTCAGTAATGGTGGATGGACCCTAGGTTGATGGCTGAACAATTACTGTTTGTAGGCTTTTCCTTCCATCTCCTCTGCTTACCCTGTTATCTTCTCATAAAGTAGTTAAAAGTTTTCACAAACGTGTCATATTTAAATCCATCCATCCAGTTTGCTCAAGGGAATGGAGAGTTGTCTTTTTTTCAGCCAAGTGTGTTTGCTGATAGCATAATATTGAGGGGAGAGATAAGTCTGGATTTGCATATTTCAAATCTAGCGTTTTATTGCAGTTTAAAAAGTCAATTCAGTGCTATGTGTGGAGTTTAGGAAGGCTGCTCAGCTGAGAAGCACTAACATCTGAGCCTGGTACCACTTGCTGATGCACATTTGCAGATGGGTTTGTTTTTCTCAGTGAGAACAAAAGGAAGCCAAGACACCCTACCTGTCTGACCTGCTGTGCCAGAGCACTGATGGACAAACTGTGTCCCACAGAGGGCTGCTACAGGCTGCCTCTGCCCAGCTGCCTCTCCATGCCTCTCCCTTTTTTGGCCTCCTAGGAGCAGAAATCCAAAGGTCAACCCTCCCATTAGCTTCTGGGAGTGCTGCCTCCCCCCAGAGAGGGCGTTTATGTGGTTACTGTGTGGCACCTGCTATTTCACTCTGAGTCAGCAGCAGCACTTGCCAGTGACCCTGGATTTCAGAGGCTTAAATAGAACTTATTCAAGAAGAAAAGCCATAGCAGAAATAAACAGACTGTAAACCACTAAACAGTCTACACACGCACTGAGTTTGCTATCAGACTTTTGGGCTCTTGGCCAGCCCATTCAGCAAGCTTGTCAGTGCTCTGCTCCAGGAGCCATGTATCATGGCTTTGTGTTAGTGCTTGGATTCAGTAAGAGTGACCTCTTTTCCTGTACCAGGCTGGTCAGTGTGTGCACTTCTCTTCCTTTGATCCTTTTTCAACCAGTTCAGGCCAGGGTATATATCTCTTCCAAAAATTCAGGCTCATCCAAAGACAATTACACATCTGGGGATTTTCTTCTGAGACTTCAAGTCATTCTGGAATATTCTGTACCTTCCTCCAGTGAGTCAGTGACCTTGAGTATTCTGTATGCCTTTAGCATATGGCACGTGTGTGAATGTCCCTACGTTTCCAATACCTGTCATAGGAAGTATTTCTCTTCTCAGGGCTCTGATACTTGATCTTCCCAGCTGTGACTATAACGTCAGGGAAAGAGGGAACCTCAGCTCCTACCCTGCCTGGGTAACCTGTTTTGTGCCAAATTTCATACTGTAGGCTGATTTGTTTTTATTCCCCATTCAGAAGATTTTGGATGAGACATATTTTGTCCGGGAGGTGGATACCCTGCCCAAGCCTCTTCAGCTGTAAAATAGAGGGAAGCAGAGAAATCAGTAGTTATTCTGTAAATTGCCATCTGTTTGTTCACCTGCCCTGTAGTTCTGTAACCACTGAGCATGTGGATCTATATCCCCCTTGCACAACAAAACTGTATCCAATTCAATCATCTACTGGCCTCTCAGGCATACAGATAGCAACACTTGTATCATGCAAAATTCATAAGCTCCCCACACTTCTTGTCCCTTGATGCTAAAATATTCTATATTTCTTCACAGATAGATATAAAATTTTGTTCTCATAAACAGAAGAACATTTTCTTCTGAGAGCTAACAGTAAGCCTTAGCCTGTTCAACCATGTATTTAGAGACATGGTTTTGAGTAAAGAAATACGTTTTTCTTATTCCCAGGATAATAAACTGTATTTCAGACCAGAGTGGCTTTATGTCCACTTAGAAAAAAATCTCCTGAGGGCAAACGAGGAGGAAGAAACTCCATTCAGAATCAAAATGGTGAAACTTTACAAAAGACCTGTTTATTCCAGAGACTGCATGCTTTTATCAAAAGGATGCTATCTCCAAACTTAGTCATGAAGGTTAGGCTCCAAGGCAGTGTCTGTATTAAGTGAAGGCATCTCACAAAGCAAAAGCAATATTACAGTAGAGAATGCAGTCCCCAAAGTTTTACAATGACAGCCAGACTGTCAAAGACAACTTAAAGTGAAGCCTCTCTGGGATTAAGAAGGGTAATCTGATTGACTGAACTCTGTCCTGTGCTCGCACTATGGCGACCTTCGAGTCTGAAATTCTGAGATTAGGGATGGAGGTGTGCAGGTTTTCAGTACAGCCCCAGCTGCATCTCCCTGCAGAGCTGCTCAGATCTCAGTGAGCTCACTGCACAGCAGCTCTCACATTTGGGTGTCATAAGAATAAACACAGAACTGCAGTATTGGGTTGATAAACAGTCATTAAAAATAACAATAGTGAAAACTGTTAATGAAAAAATTCAAGACCACTGTCATGTAAACTTCCTGCTTTATGTGTTCCATTATAAACAGATGGTCTGGGGCGGGTTTGCCTGTGTTCTCCATGGCAATTTAAAATACAGTTGCTACAAATCCAGAGGGCCACTTGAAGCAGAGCTATGAGTAGCTTCAGCTCCTGCTTTGCCTTTGAAGCCCAGCAGTGCTATGTCCTCTGAAGGCACTGCACTGCTTGGAGCAGCCCCTCCAGAGCAGTGTGCCTGTCACCTTCTCCAGGGCTCAGGGCCACAGCTGTGTCACAGGCTGATTTTATCCTCTGTCTGGAGCTGTGTGGAGCAGTGGGGTTCAGCTGAGGCTCCAAGAGAATATCTGCTTTGTAGACTGTTGTGTAACATCACGCTGAAACTGGTACAGCTCATTTTAACATTTCCAATGAACTAGAAACTTAAAATTTAGGACACTTCTTCATTAGATACCCATGAGTATTGTTGAAACCAGGATGTAAAGGAGAATGAAAGGTCACTTCTTTCCCTTCACACCCAGTGAGTTTCAGCAGCTTCCAAGTCCGTGTGGGCATTTGGGGAGGAAAGGGGAATTACGTAGGTCAGGCACCCTCAGGAGGTGGCCAGCAGAAGAGTAAGAGGGGAGAAGTCAAAAGTGACAGCTGTATCTGCCTTAAAGGGCCTGCTCCTGTCAGCAGAAACTCATAAAGGGCAGGAGATGAATTGCTAAAGCAGAGAGTAACATCTTGGGTTAATTGCCCCACATACAGCACATTTCACACATACCTGAGGAAAGAATTTCTAGCTTGTAAAAAGGAATGTCTCTCCAAAGCCATCATCCAGATATCATAAAACAAGCCAGGTTCTAAATGACAGGAATTTATCAGAGCATTATTAGTCATCCTGCAGAATGATTGAAGTAATGGCACACAAAGCTTAAAAGTGTTCAAAAGACATTAAAGCACAGTTTTAAATGTATCTGATCAGTAGTAATAATAATTAATCCAGAAACATCTTCCTGTGAATGTGGAAGCTTCTGTATGTGGAAGATTGCTGCCAAGCAACTGTTGTTTCTTGTGCCAGTGGTGTATGAACCTGAAGTCAACATTAGTTTTTATTTTTCTGTGATTGTAGCAATTGCTCATTTTATGTTTTATGATAATTTATGGGATATTTATGCACATGCCAATGCACACACATGCATCTGCTTTTAATACTTTGCCTCTTTTTACCACAATATTTGTAGTATTCTGTTATGCTGTTACAGTCATACTTATATGGCAACCTCTGCATTGCCATTAAATGTACAGAGAACCAAAATCTTTGTTTAGTTATGCTGTTGCAAGTACAGAGTCAACCATTATCCTGAGGATGATATTTAAATTGATATCACTGTGCTCATACAGAGATTGTATTTGCTTTGAACTTCAGTTAATAGTTATTTTTAAAAGCCCAAATTGCTGCACAGCTCACCTTTCTGTGCAGCTTTTCAGTGCACAGAAATGGTGCATGTGCGTGCCCTGTGCCCTCTGAGGGTCCCACTCACTGTTGAGCCAGTGTCCACACTGTCTGAGCTGCTCAGGTTGTTACCCTTGTGGACCCTCAGAGGGCCTGAAGGCCATTGGCCCTCACCTTTCCCAGCTGTTGCATTTGGTGAGCTTTGGGAGCAGATGGACTCATGGATGATTCTTGTGCCGTACCTGGACTGGAGGAGGGGATTTGGTCTTTAATTAGCTCTACAGATATTTTTCAAAAACAACATTCACAGGACATGTTTTCGAGACACAGAGTATTTGAGGGAAAGGGAGAGCTGGCTATAATTTGTTCAACATGTGACTCCCTGAGTTTTTGTCTTTCCCTATTTGTCCATCTCTCCATCTCTAATAGCTTTGGGAATCTTTGTCACCTCTTCTAAGCTCCTGACTGATTTTCAAACCACTCACTCAGTCATCTCCTCCAGGCTTTAAAAATCAGTTTGTATAGAAGTTGCTTTGTTTCAGTCCTGGCATTTAAATGAGGTTCTTTCTCCTTATACATAAAGGATAAGCCCTTTCATCTTAGCAGACATTACCTTAATTTCTGCATCTGTCTCTCAAATAGTTTAATGCTTGAAACTCTGCTTCTAACCAAAGCCTTTCCTTAATTAGTTTCCAAGGCAACCAACCATCTTGGCGACAATTCAGATGAACCAACTGCAGGGAGAGGAAGGAAACACACTATCAAAATGAATAGTAATAGCACAGTACCACTGTGCAAACAGGCCTTGTACATCACCAGAGACAGCACGATAGTTCTGGTGTCTCATCAGTTCATTTACAAGGAAAGAAGTAAAAGAAAAGCTGCACAAGAGTGTGTGTCTTTTGTTCACAGCTCACTAAGCTGGGATTAATGGCTTCAGTGTGATAGGGATCACGTATCTGGGGGAGGAGGAGAGCCACTGGGGCTTTCCAGGGCCCCTCGTGGACCAAGGTGTTCCCAAGTGCATCTCATGGAGCACAGTTACAGTGCAGTTCAGAGAGCAAGATTTTCAGACTGGGGATAACCCCCCTGGGCTTTTTGAGCCCAGGTGCTGGTGGTGCAGGCTGGAACACCCTGGGAGTTCATAGCTACAGACTTGTGGGGAGACATCCCCAGAGGTGAGCTCCAGAGCCGTGATCCAGAGCTCAGGTGTGTTTGCTGCAGGCTCCAGCCGGGTTTGGATCAGGCATTCCAGAGTACATCCCAGTCCAGTCTCTCACTGCTGGAATTGCACATTCATATGGGATTCCTGTCTCCTATCCCCTCTTAGCTGTGCAATTCCACCTGCCTCTGGGGAGCAGATTTAAGACATCAGGGGGAGCTTGGACTATTTTTATAGAGAATCAGGCCCTATCAATCAACTCAACTCAAATACAAACTTACCCCACAGAATCCAACCAGTGAGCTGGAAAGCAGTGTAATAATTTTAGAGAAAACTAATGTTCCATGGCTTAAAAAAAGCCCATGTTACTAAATTAAATTTGTTCGTGTCACACCATAGGCATGCACTTGGAGGTATAATGGTGTATATATTATTGGAAGCTCAGTCTTCCAAAATGTGTAATAAATAAAATTATCAACAATATACACAGACACTTAAAAAATACCTTAAGTATCTTCTATCCTGGGAAAATGCATGTAAAGAATCAGAAAAGAAAATTATTGCTGTATCTCTGTTACCTCATGAGTAAAACAGGCAGCCCTGCTGCATAAAAATCTAGTAAAAGTAAATTAACCCTTCATAATCTTTTTCAGTTCATGGTTTATGCACGAAGTTATATGGGAATACTGCAGAGTGCTGCTCATAGTGAAGCAGAATAAACCTTTTAGACTCTTTGAAAGCACTGAAAAAAAGCAAACTGAGTGCAATTCCAGTCACAGTAAAATGCTATTTATAATTAAAAATAAGAAAAAGTAACCTTGTCTTTCCTAGAGGAGATTGCACTATTTTTTCTAAATTTTGTAGGGCATTTGAAAAGGAAAGGAAATGCTTAAAAAGGGGAAAAAAAAAAAGAATGGCTACTATTCAGTATTTTTGGTCTGCTTGAAAGCAGTGCTCTGCAGTACAGAACCCCTTCCAAAAAATTCTCATGTGAGCACTGGGACTGAATTACTGCGACACTTCTGGGTTATATCCAAATAATAGTTTGAAGTGATCCTGACATGCAGTAATAGTTTATATAAGCAGACTTCTTTTTCCAAGGACTCTTGTCCAATTCCAGGGAATAACACTGGGATTTTACTCTGACATGCTGATGGGAGGTACTCCATGGGAAATTTTAGGTGAAATTTAAATTTCAGAAGAACTTAGGATTTTACAGAGGCTTGAAAAAGTGCTGGAACTTCCTTGAATGTTAAATCATCTTTCATGATCATTTCTCAAAGGAGGATATTTCTCAAAAAATATACTAGAAAAGCATAGACAATTTAAATATTATCTCCTTAAAATTACCTGTGTGTGAAAACCACTGCTGCAGAGTAACATATGTAATAATTTATTTGCTTCCCATAAATACAGCTACCAAAACTCCTCCAGAACACAACTGGATTTTTAGTTCATCACCCTTACTTAAGAATCTAAAGAATTCACTATTTAAAAATTTCTATGACACATCCCTTCTAGGAAGCTGTCTGGGAGCAAGTATCTTTTAGTGAAGGTATCTTGGCAAAATAAGGGGGAAAGGTCTCAGCAATTTTGAGTATCCTTCTCATATGGCACAAAGAATTTTTGTTTTGGTTGTAACAGCCCCTTGTATCTGATCATGTTTTTAGTTAAGTAGCTTCAAGTGATGCAAGGTAGTTTAAGTTTTGATTATTTTTGACGTGAAGGTCTTTGTATTGAAGGATGTGAATTGTGACGAGAGATACAGTCCTGAGAGATATAACACTGGTTTTGTCTGTCTGAACAAAGAAGAAATTTTGATAGAAAGTTTATTTCATGAATTTTATTCTGTTTAAAGAGTAAATAATTGTGATTATGAATGGCAGTTACCAGAGATCATAGAACTCTTAATCTCTGTGTGCTCTGATCCATTTTGCAGTTGAGTATGTCCTTTAACAATAATTGTGCCAACAGATTAATTAATCTGACAATATTGCTAAGTCATATCAAGGAAAATGAGTTTAAGAAAATTTTTTCAGGGCACAGAAGATTTTGTCAGCACAATGAAAGAAATTAGGGGAAAGTATCATGCCCTCAGAACCAATGTTGCAGTTTGTACTTTTTTTCTGAAATAATTTCTAATGTAACCTTTTATGCACAAATTAAATGTGTATTCCACTACACAGTCTTCAATCAGCAAATGTCAGATTAGTTATGGGAAAAGAAGTTGTAGCCATATGGAGGGAGAATGAACCACAACACAGCTTTCAGATGTTGCATTTCATTACCCTCCAAGGATTAACATGTACAACCACCATCTCTCTGGAGATGGCCTAAAAGCAGAATTTCACTCTTGATGTGACTATCTTGAAGGAGAGAGGCAAGGCAAAGAAGGACACAAGAAGGGGACCAGAGGGGGAAAACCTAATGAAGTGCTTCAGAGGCATCAATTCCCTGCTTCCTCCAAGCACATTTTTGTCCTCTCCTTCCAGGAGATTCCGGTTCTCTAGGAGAGAATCTCCCGTGAGAGATTCGCTGCGGAACAGCCAAAAGCTGTTTGAAGAATGTTTTATATGCCCAAACAAATGATCTTGATATTGTGCTGTAGAGAAAAGTGAGGATTCGGTTATAAAATGTAGTCACAAATGTGTAAGGTGGCAGTAGCATGGAAGTGAAATTCTTAGGTCCATGTACTGCACAAAAATACAAAATACATCAATTGAGACTGTGTGGATTTGTGACATTCTCTAAAGGGCAGGAAGGCTCTGAAATGGTGGATGAATTAATCTCAAATATATATTCAGTTATTTTTTATCTGCAACAAATACTATGTGTGTGGAATCTTCATCTTAATATTTAACACATTCTTCATTTAATATTTAACTCAAATTTAATATAGTACTCATTCTTCATATAAATGAAATCATTGTTTACTGCATATTTTACAGCATCACAATCCCTGGTGGCCCAATTCCTGTCCCATTAATACCAAGTGAAGAGATAAATTGCCTTCCCTGGGTTTGCACTACAGTTACAGTCACAAGGTTTTGACCCTTTGTGTGAGGGAAGCAGCTCCTGCAGAATGTGGAAATGGTTTTGTCTCTGCAGATTTAAAGGCAGGACAGGCATCACTTGTTTGGCAGTGACAGACCACCAGTAGCTGGGATGTATCTTTTGTCCCCATGAGATTGTGGCTCCTGTGGAACCTCATATACTGGCACTGGTGGTGTTGATGTGATAGAGTCAAAATCATGACTCAAAAAAGCTCTTTTTTATAAATATACTGAGAGAAGATTGAACCTTGTCTAGTGTTTATGATCCTCAAAGGGAACATGGTCTTTCTTCAGAGGCTTGTGTGTAAATTGGAAAACAGGTGAGTGGGCTCTGCCAGCTTACTGTAAAATTGAGCTACTGGGGTTACAAGGGATCTTATTTTTACTGTGATATCTGGTTAGATGAGGAAACTCCTTTTCCCACAAGAGAAGTTTTGTTTCCTGTTTTCCTCCTGTTTTTCCTAGTTCTGTCTGGAAAGTTTACGTGACAAGGGGTGACCTGTGCAGAGCAAACACAGTGAGGAATGATGATGTACTACTGTCCATTGCTCACATGGTCACTGACACTCTAGAGGTGACTCCTGCATTGCTCTTTGTAGTGCAGTGAGGCAGAGAACTGCAGTGCCATGGCTGCAGACCTCATAGGCAGCTCCCCCAGTGCAGGAAGGGTCTGCAGGAGTGGGCAGGAGGCCACGAGAGGACTCTGCAGTGCTGCAGAAGTTCCTCCTTCTGCTGAGGGGTAGGAACAGAGCTGAGATGCAGAACTTGCAGATGGCACTCAAGAGAGGTAAAACATCTTGCTAACATACTGACAACTTTTTGGGCCTTGCCTTCAGTTTCTATTAAACTAATTGGATGGTCACCCTGATAGTCTCTTCCTCTCCTTTCTTCATTTTGTCCTGAAGACAAATGAGCTGGTTCAGTAGGGTGCTGCATCACCAGGCACAGCTTTTCAGTCATTCAGTCCAATGTAGGTAGGAGCTGCTCAGATCTGAGATAAGTTTCAGGTAACTCCATCTTCAGAACAGAAATGCTTTCAATAGGGCTAGGAGCTTGAAAACACCTGACCTGCTAGCCAGGTGAGAAGACAGTGTGCTCCACAACAATTTGGGCTTGCCAGACAGTTGTTGCTATGCTTGATATCCCTCTGTTCCCATGAAGTGCAATCAACACTGAGAGCTCATCCTGATGACGCTGTTAAAATTTTTTTATCCCTGAGTCCATTTATCAGTTTTACTTGTTTGCTGTGGGAAAGAAAGAGTTGTGTGATCACTTCTGACATTTGCTCACTGCTTTGAAGGCAAAGGTGTCATAATTATATTTCTATAGTGAGGTGTAAAGCCATGTTACTGTCTAACTGGGGGTAGCTAAGTCCTCCTGTCCTCAGAAATGTGCATGTACACTTGAAAAACAGTAGATTCTTTTTTAAGTGTAGGCTTTTTGTAACAATGGAACCCAAATTAACGTATAAATAGCCTCAACAAAAACACTTTTTAACTCTGATCTTATGGGAGATTTAATTTTGCTTACTACTGTCTTTCTGAAACATAGGAAAGAAGAGCGCTAGAGTTAACACTGCCCCATTGTTCCCAGATATGGTGAAAATGGAAAGACACATTACAGCAGGTCAGATCTCTGCCTGTCATTCCATTAAAGTGGCACATTTCTGCCACTTGTCAGGTATGAAAAGCAGAGTAAAAATTTTCAGACCCTCTTTGTGGCAATATTGCCTGTCAGCATCAGTGTTTTATGTTATGGAAAGATCTAATAGACTCGTAAAATACTGTGGGTTTGAGCTGTAGATGACGTAATCTGTGCTTTTGTGATCTAGTTTTTTTATTTCTTTTCTCATTTGTAAATAAAGGATGATAAGTCCTTTGGTCTGACATCCTGGTCAGACTAAACTGACCAGATAGCAGTGGATTCAAGTGTAGGAAGGATATGCTCCTTACAGGTATTAATTGGACCTGGTAGTTTTCCTTTCAGTGCTGCCAAATTCATGATAGCTCCTTCTCTCAGTAAAAGTGCAAGCATATCCTCTTAGCTTGTATTTTTCAATGCCTTTTTGAAATTAAAGCCCACAGAGGCAGGAAGGTGGATTTAAAATGACTGAACTGCTGGGCTTAGAGGGTTGTGATCAGCAGCACAGAGGCCAGCTGGAGGTTAGTTACTATTTGGGGTACCCTGAGGGTACTGGGGCTAATCCTGTTTAACCTCTCTCTGAGGGATCTGAAGGTTGTGGGATGGAGTGCAGTCTCAGCAAGTTTGCAGATGGTACCAAATTAAGAGGAGTGATACACCAAGTAGTTGTGCAGGTACAACAAGTAGTTTTGCTACAATACTTTGATAGGCTGGTGAAGTGGGCAGAGTGGAACCTCATGAAGTTCAGCAAAGGGAGGTGCAAAACCCTGCACCTGAAAAATAACAACCCCATGCACAGTACAGACTGGGCAGAGGCTTCCTGGCTGGAAAGCAGCTCTGCAGAGAAGGATCCTGGGGTCCTGGCAGTCGAGCTGACCACAAGCCAGCCCTGTACTGTCACAGCAAAGAAAGCCAACAGCATCCTGGGCTGCACTGGATTAGCATGGTCAGCAGGTCACTAGAGATGACCCTTCCTTTTTACTCTGCAGTGGTGAGGCTGCATCTGAAGAGCTGTGTACAATTCTGAGCTCACCAGTGCAGGAAAGTCATGGGTGTCCTCATGAGAGAATTGTCATTATTGCTCTAGAAATACCACAGTGGTTCATACCAACTTAGTATTAGCCAATTAATAGCTTTAGTGCTGTCTTCCAAAACTTTAGGAAAAATCGGAAAAGGCAAAAAATTTGTAGTCGCCTACTTGTTATAATGATGACTGATGCAGTGGAAACAAAATTGTCTTTATGCTTGCATTCAAAAAATAACTCCCCTAGGCAGAAGGAAAAGTAAAATTGCCAATGGTGATTTAATTTGTCAATCAAGCATATAGGTCTGTACTTCAAGTAAGCCTGCTGCTGACCAGCAGATTTTACTTTTATTTTGAAAGCAGATACATTTTAGTTATGTTCCCTCTAGATGTTCTCTTAATTAATTGGGAATATATAAAGAGTTAATTAAAAATACAAACTTTATTTGATTCTATATCAAACCTGACATTATGATCTTTTTATCTACAAAGCAAGAATTATGTGGGATCAGAAATCTGAATTATTCATTATGGTTTCCAGCTATTTTTTTCTCTTCTCCTTTGTTCAGTGTAAAATCTTATAAGCTTTTCTTTCAGTCAAGGTGAAAGCAATATTAAGTCTTGGAAGTCAAACTTATGAAAGACATGTAGCTCTATGAAATCCTTGCCCTGTAATCCTGGCTTTCTATTCACCACCACTATTCAATATCCCACTTTCTGTATAAGCTTCACAATATATCAGCAGTTGATGAGATTTATTTGTTATACTCCTGTTATGCTGTTATACTTCTGTTTTCCTTCTTCATAAAAAAGCTTTATCCGTCACTTGGCTCCCCTGGGAGTAACACATGTCTGTGATTGTTTCTGCTGGGCTTGCTAATCCAACAGCTCCCTTCAACATGCTGGACAGTTGGTGCAGGGTGGAAAGTGAGGGAGGAGGAGAGTTGTACTTGTTAAGATTTAGGACAGCTGTGTAGTGTGTTGTGAATTTTAAACACATTGTTAAGATCCAGTTCAATAGTTATGAGCCAATGTGGCTGATTGTATGAATAGAAATGCTGTCAGGTCACTTCTGAAAGATGCTTTATGAATTACAACTTGACTGTAGTATGTTGGACCTCTCAAAGGTTTAATAAACAAAGTCATTTTGAAGACATGACAACAGATGAGATGAAAGTTGAGTCTGATCTATGCTAATGAGTCCTACATTTCCTATTTGCAGTGTTGCTCCTGAGGCCTGTAGCAGTTCCATGTATGTTTTTCTTACAGCCTCTGACTTCATCTGTGGTGATATTTTTCTCTTAAATAAACACATTTCTGCATAGAAACGCAAAATCTTTCTTATTTGTTGTTAAGGTTAAAACCACAATTGTTGTTCTTAAATAAGTTTTTTGTCTCTAACCTGCCTTTAAGGTGAAATTAAAATGTACAGAGAATTCAGTATGCAAATAGCATGCACACCAGATGATCTGAAGGAAGCCTGCACATTTCCACAGAAAACAAATGTGAGTGTAGGAAAGCAGATGCTTTCTACCAACAGAGTGTACGTACAGTTCTCAAGAGGACCTGAACAACAGTTTATTTTCAGGCTGCTGGAAGTATGCAAATTCCTACAGAATTAAATGTGGATTTAAAGGAAATGGCATCTATTAAGGACAATACTACCCAAAGAGGCAATTGGCAGCTTAATAATTTAATCAAGAACTTGAGCAGGCTCAGCAGTATATCTAAAGTCAGTGACTCAAATGTCATCTGTTTTTAGCAAAGACGTTAAATGGTTATGTTTTCTTTTAAAGTGTGGTGTTTGGAGTGTGTTTGTCTGATCATGAAGTAACTTTGTATGGTTATGTATAGATTTTCAGATGGTTCATCAAAAAGCATCATCTGTTTGCTTGAGCTGCTTGTAGGACATATATTGCGATTGTAATTGTTTATTACAATTGGTTTTAACCCAGCAGTCCCGGGTAGAATGGATTATGTCCTGACATGCATGTGATCAGCACAATTATAAATTAAATTCTTACTGGTGGATGTTGTTCCATTTGATGGCTGTGGGACTGGATGGTTGTTTCTGAGGTTATAATCTGAAGGCAAGGGCCCAGTTTTGCACAAGTGGCATTGCTGGTGAGCCAGCTGCCCGCTGTGTAGACATGGGAAGTGTTTATTTTCCTTCCTTCTGCAAAAGCACAGGATTCCTGGAGTGGAGGAGCACACAGGATGGCAGAGTTCAGGCTTGCCAGACAGTGCTGCCTCCACTGTTCCCCATTACCCTCAGAGAATCCAGCTGCTGAGTTCATCCTGCTGCCCTCCTGTCCCTTAGCAATTCCATTTAATGACTGTTTGTACGGGGAGATGCCCAAGTGAGGTCAGCCAGGGCAGGAGATGTTGCTTAGTGGAACGTGCAACATAACATTTAGTGGCAATTTTGACAAAACAGTGTAAGGTCAGATGTATCCATTTAGATGCACCAGAAATGACAGGTTTTCAGGCCTTTTGGAACCTGTCAAAAGGCAATGAAGGTCACTGCTTATAACTTTGGGAATCTAACTTTAGACATTCATACATGAAAAGGCTTGGCTGGGGTTCTTGTAGGGAACTCCCTGTTCAACTTGGAGCCTGCCCAGCCCTGCTGTGCTGGTACAGGTTAATAAACACAGTGAGAGGCTGGGCTGTGTCCTGCACCTCTCCTACACTCCGCAAACAAGGAACAAAGTAAACAGGAGTTTACTTTTGGCAGATACAGTGTTACTTCGTTTCAGAGCAGAAATACTTGAACTGATTACTAAAATTAACCTGGTCAGCAGGGAGGACACTGACCACAAGAGTGAATTTGCCAGGTAAGGTCATTTCTGCAAGCAGAGTCTTCCCAGCCTTGTGAATTACTCTTTGTTGTACTCTGCCTGTGTGTTTGAAAAACACAAAGGACTACATCTTGTCTGTAATGCCACGGATCTGCAATACTTGTGCTGCCCGTGGATTGAACATGGAAGATTATCAAAATATTCATTCTCTGTCTTTTTTGCTCTCATTAAGAGTCATCTTCTTACAACTGAATAATCTGTAATGTTTTTCTCCACACAGGTTGTAATCCTCGGCAAACATTCTAGAGGCTATCACTACATGTTAGCTAACCTGGTAAGAACTTTTCTTCATGGAAAGTATAGCTGCATTTTAGAGGGTAAAATATTCTGTTCAGGTTGTGGAAACTTTAATCAGGAAGTGGAAATGCATGGATGAGTACTTGGATTTTGAGAAATTGCTTCAGTAAATACTATAACTGGTATGTCATCTCTACTCAGTTTCTTTTGTCAGAAAATGCCATGTCCTCTACTAATTTTAAAGTAATAATTTAACTATATATTTTCCAGTAATTTCTATCCTCATAAATTAGATATTTCTATCCTCATAAATTGTGACTGTAATTTTCTATAAACATATTTTGAATTTAAGCACTCTAGGAAAAATAGTTGTAGCATGTTTCTGTATAAGTGGTAAAAAGCTGAAAATTAGAACAATTCTATCAAGTAAACCGCCAAGGCTGTTTAGCCTTTCTTTTGTATTTCAGAGTGTAGGGTTGTGCCTGTGTATGTGCTGACCTACCAGGAAGAGGCCGTACATTTCTATCTGTATCAGAGCTTCTTCTGGAGAGTAGGATTGACTTTCAGGGGTGTTTGTGATGCTTTTGAAACACCATCTACTTAAATTCCTTACAAAAAGTCTTGTATTGTAATTCATCCTGCAGGAAGACTCATTTTTAGGTTCTGTGACAACTGCAAGTAGAAGAATGTGAGTTTTTCCAAAACTCTCACTTTCTAGTTGGCAATCCTAATTACTCAAAGATTCTCTGTATCCATGTTTTGATGTGATTAAAGCAGAAAAGACAAATTTTTAAATATCCTTATTTAGTATAAGTACTGTATGACTTTAAGATGCATCATTTTGCATTATAAGAAGCAGACATGATCTCACTGATTAGCTCGTGCATAGAAATACAGAGGTTCTTATTCTGGGTTGCCTTTTAGTATGTGTAACCATTGACATTCAAATAAACATGACTGCAATCAAGTCATACTAATCAAAAAGACTCCAATTTACTGCCTCAGGTATAAATAACAACAGAGTGGGAGAGAATCATCCCATTCTGCTTGCACGTGACATGCTGAGTGATGCTGTGATGGAGAACTGCCTGGCAAGAGCTGGAGTGGTTTTCTTTCCCAGCCCTGAACCTTTGTGTTCACTTTGCTGTACAAATGGGATTTGAGGTCCTTGACCAGTTTTCACCATGATCAGGACAAAAGAGGAAATGGTACTTCAAGTTCCCCTTCTGTTTTCTTTCTGACTAGCAAATATTACCTACCACATTGCCACAACCCAAAAGGGAAGTTTTCTATTGCAACAAACAAGAAGATGTTTTAAATTCTACTCTATGCCACTTTCAAAATACTAATTGTGGTAGTAGTTGTCTCCTTGGTAGAATATTTTCAGCTAACAAGAGGGACATTAGGCAGTGTTCCTTGTGCTGAACTTGTAGCAGGTAAAACTGAACCAGAGGAAAGTGGCTTTGGATGACAATGATTCCTTTTTTTCTACATGTGTCCTCCCAGGGTTTCACAGACATTGTTCTGGAGAGAGTAATGCATGGAGGTGCCAATATTACTGGATTCCAGATTGTTAATAATGAAAATCCAATGGTTCAACAGTTTCTACAGCGCTGGATGAGGCTTGATGAAAGGGAATTCCCTGAAGCCAAAAACTCACCATTAAAGGTATTTATTGTAACCTATCAGTGATGGACATGATATGCTTTTAACAAGTCTTTGGGAGTTTGTAACCTCAGATATATGCATGAGTATGATACAGATCCCTGATGAGAATATGTCGCAACATTCACTGCCCTTCCAGAAGAAAGAGGCAGAAGCTGTTACACCAAGTGCCCACCATGGTGGGAGCTCCTCAGAAGCAAATCTTGTCACTATGCAACGGATATAAAAACTTCTAATGTGAACCTCTTGAGTTAGTCTTGGGTTGGATATGGGGGCTCGTTAGGTTAGGTTTCAGATGCAAAATGTGGATTACTAGTCCATTTTAATGGTAATAGAGAATTTCACATGCGAAGTGAAGTAGTTCTGGATTCACTAAGGAGCCACTGCTGCCTCCTAGTTACTGCTGGCAGTTATCCTCATAATCTAAGCCTCTGTTTTGCACCACTGTCCTTTACTTAAACAGTCTGGCTATTAAAACTAGAACCAATAAAATTTTTCAAAAATTTTTTGGATTAAACTCCCAGGTTCACCAAAACTGTCACAGACTAGATGAATTAAATACACCCTGTTATTAGGAAACCTGCAACCTGATACTATCTCACCCAGATTTTTTTCTGCCTCAGCATCTCTTTCATAGAGGGGGATGCTATTCACTGTCCTGTGAAGGAGTGCATCAGGGAAACTCTGTCTAGGCACAGAAGTCATAAAATCTTCTAGGAGCACTGCATATTAGTAATGTTCCTTCTTTCTCGTCTTCTTTTGGTGGGATCTGTTCTTTTTCACTGCTGTCCATAAGTGAATAAAACCTGGGTATGGTAGTGTACAGACTGATTTCTCAGGGCAGCCAAGCCTGAAATCCACTGCCCTGACAAGACAGTTCATGTCTTTGGTGTTTGATTTGGCAAGGACACATGCAAATTGATGGAACAGATTTGGAATTCAAAATTACTTTGATAAACTGGAGTAATATCTCAGTATGAGATATTATACTCAGCCAGATTACCTTCTGCACAGCCAAATTTTATATCCTTAACTCTAGTTATGGCATGGGATCCTTCCTCACTTGTGTCTCTAATATTGTTCATTTTTTATCTCTTTTTAGTCTGCTAAGACTAAGTTCAGTAAAGTATTAAAATGCTAGATAGGAAGGAAAAATCCACTCCAGTTCCATGCGTGGGGGGCAGCAGGGTAGGCAGTAGCCCTGGGTTGGGCTACAGACAGAAAAGGAGCCGCTTACAGAGTCTGCTCCTTCTGGCAGTGCCATTCATTAATGACTGGTGCCATTTGGAGATAGTTCCATCCCTGGCATCATGACATTTCTGTGAGGGAGGAAAATTTTCTTAATCCCACGCCTTTCTGGCATTTCAGAGGAAGCAGAGAAAGGCAAACAGAGGCCCACAAAAACCGGATTTCTGTATTGTTGCCTGTGAATTAGGACTTAGTCCTGCTTTCTAAAGCTTTCTAGCAGTGATGCAGAAGTGAAGATAAGTATCATTCTAATCTTAACAGCTCTGAAATATACAAAGTTAACCTGAGATGATTTTATTCCACTTGAAAGCAATTTACCTTGAGGAAAAAATTATTCTCCCTCCTTAAAAAAGAATCTTAAGTATATGGTAGAAACACAAAGATTACATTACCTTTCCACAAATGTACAGCTCATTATAGAAATGTGCACAGTATTTGTCAATCAGACAAAAAGCATACTTAAGAATTGATGTACAATATTTTTGATTAGGAAATAAAATTGCCTAGAGATTAAAGTCCTGATGTTTAATTTATTCTGCATTTTATCAGCCTTTCCCTTCTTTCTTTCTTTTTTCTCTTTGCATGCTCATGCATTTATAAGTAGAATTCAAATAAAGTAGAAAATTAGATAGCTCTCTTGGCATGACTTGGAAGGGACTGCATTAAGGTTACTGACAATTGACGCAGTCTGCTGAAAAAATTATCAATGTGTAAGTTTTATGTAGTGCTAGATTGGACAGCTAATACAAGACATTTTTTTAATACAGGAACAAATACGTTAAAATTACTGTCCAGTTCTGTATTATTGTGTGGATTGTGATGTATATAACCTTTGTTAACTTTCTAAAAGAGAAGAGAGTGATTATTGCAAAGCATCACAGGGAGAGATAAAGGTGGGCAGGATCAGAAGAGTGCCTGTGCTGTACAGTCAGAGCAGGAACCACCACCCACTCCCAGTGAGTTTAAGCTGCTGTCATTTAAAGCTCAGTGAAATGTCTGCTCTATCACCTTCTTCACAGCCCTACCTTTGCACTCTTTTTTATGACAATTCTCTTGATCTGCACATGCAGACACTCCTTGTTCTGTGCAGAGTTCCTGTGGCTTGGTATCAAACTGAAGATCTTGCAGTAAGATAATACTGAGTTTTAAGAAATGCAGAAACTCCAATTCTGCTATTCTGCCCTACAGGATATAATTAATTTCTGAATATAATAAATCTTGTCCACAAAGAGAGTAGCTGAACAAGCAGCTGAAACTTGGATTTCTGCCTTTCTAACTCACACATGGGCAGCAAGTCTTATGGCCTGCACTCCAGCACAAGGTTTCTTAGGAGGCAGAATCTCTATGGGACCACAGACAGCCAAAAGAAAGGCAGGTGCAGCTTCCATTCTCCATTTCTTCCTTTGTTCTTTTACAAATGACGTGGAGGTGTTGAGGTTCACTTACAAGGGACTTGAAATCTGCTCTTACAGACTGAGCACGTTCAATTGCTCCCAGCAGGTCCATGCTGAAAGGGTCTCCTCTACACAGACCCTGGAATTACAGGTGTGCTGTAATGCCAGTGGAACCCAGGGATGTCAAATACCAAAAGAACTCCCTCTTTGATGACATTTTCTAGGTGATACTAAATTTATAGCATTGTGGGGTGTTACCAGATAAAATGCAATGAGCAGTGAATGAAGTTGACAGCCACAGGAATATGTAAGTTAAGTTGTCTGGGGGTTTTGCTCCAGAGCTGCTGCTCCTCAGAGCTTACCACCCTCTGCAGATTTATCATGAAGTAAGGGAAGGCAGATGGTGGATTACCAAGGTGATGTAATTCCTAAAGTGTATTTTGTGATTACTTGCTTGTATAGCTGTTTTCTAAGAAAAGTAATCTCGTCTACTCCTTGCCACAGATGCTACCTAATCAGGACTGTGATCCAAACAGAAATGATTTATGTTAACTTCAAGTCAAAGCTCTCTTGGCAATCTTGTTAAAAACAAAAAACATACCTAATGCAAAAACTCAAATATGAGCTTTCTTTTGATATCAGTATGGTCCAGCATGGAATTGCAGACATTTGTAGTAAGCTCATCTAGATGAGCAAGTTTCCAATTAAACTGAAATTTTATGCAACTGTGAACTGGTATTGTTATTTTGCTGCTATATGCTATACAGAATGAAAATATTTTTAATTTGTTTATTGAAATTGTGGAATTGTTACAAAGCACCAGCTGAAGGAGGAAGCCAAGGGTCCAGAGTTGATAAGACCTCTTGGGGTCAAATTTGGTTTTCAAAGTGCAATTCATCTCTCTGGCTTTCTGGAGACAGGAATACCTCCAATTTTTTCCAGCCCCTGTAATGATATAAACTATTTTAAAGAAGGTTCAAATCCACTTACTGATAAAAAAAAACCCCTATATGGCAGTGTGAATTTGGCTCACTGGATAATTTTGTGTCCATGGAATTTTTGGTTTATGTAGCCTTGCGCCTCATCTCTGAACAGTGACAGCAGATCAGTCACTGGCCCTGAACAGCAAGCATGATTCTTCTGTTCTAACAAAGAGGAGGACTTGATGTGATACCTGGGGCAATTCTAAAATTGCAGTTTGTTGCTGTATTTTCTTTGTGTCAATTGCAGTACACATCTGCACTGACCCACGATGCAGTCCTGGTGATAGCAGAGGCTTTCCGGTACCTCCGAAGGCAGCGTGTGGATGTCTCCAGGAGAGGCAGTGCTGGAGACTGCCTGGCTAACCCTGCAGTGCCATGGAGCCAAGGAATTGATATAGAGAGAGCACTGAAAATGGTAAGGGCAAAGATAACAGCTAAAGAGCAACAGCAGCAATTCTGTAGTGCTTGTGTCCTGCTCCATGAGCACAGAGCTTCTGTGCTGGCACAAACAGCTGCAGCTCCTCAGGGGGAGCAAAGTAAAAACAAAGTTAATGATGAACTTCAAAGGATGGATAAAATATATTCAATAGAGGGCAAGGTGTAGCATACTAGCTCTCAAAACTTTGGCAAAAATCCCTGTGGTACTGATGCAGCAGCTGCCTGATTGTCCCCGCCAGAGCGCCTACAATCCTCCAGCTCCCCTGTAACACCCCAGCTTCCCAGGAGAGTAAGCATGAGCCATTTTGCAATCAAACACACATTGGGGGTTTCTGAAGTGAGGAAATCTGCAAATCTGACAAACTAGACTGGGTCTTTGGTACATGTGTTGTAATTCTTGCAGGGATAGTTGTGTTTATGAACTTAAATGCATGTGTGCAGTTTTGATAATTTGCCAGTAAAAATTCAACTCAGATTGGTTTAAAACAGTGGAGAAATTGTTGTTGGTCATATTAGTACTGGTAGATCTCAGCACCATCCTGAACCTAGGAACAGTTTTCCCTCCAACCAGTTCTGATTCCTGGCATAACTTTGCACTCAGCCAGATTACCTTCTGCATGGCCAAATTTTATATCCTTAACTCTAGTTATGGCATGGGATCCTACCTCACTTGTGTCTCTAATACTGTTGATTTTTTATCTCTTTTTAGTCTGCTATTTGTGTTAAAGCAAGTGACTACAGGAAAAACTGGATAATGGTTTTGTAGATACAAAAGACAAGATTGCTGCTTTTAATCTGGCTCAAGTAACTCTCAAACAAACCTGTTAGCATTGATTATACTAGACAGACAGATCTGGACACTTATAAATAGTCACTTTGCAATTGCCTCCACACACTGCCACCAAAAGTGTTTAAGTCCTGGCAAGCCTTCCTGCCTCAGTGCAGCCAGGTTTTGCAAAGTGCAGAGTTTTCCCACCAAAGGGAAACAAATTAAATTTGAAGCTAAGAGGTGTCCAGTGCAGGAAGCTCATGTCTCAGTGGGCATCAGGATGGAGCCAGTGGAACCAGCTCTGTGAGACACCCAGTCACTGCTGTGCTAAGGTAGCCAGACAACTTCCAGTAAATGCCAGAGGCAGGCACAGCGACTCACATCTGGATGCAACTTACATGTCAACTACCCTACAAATACATTTGCTCAGTCCACAGTTGATAAGACCTCTTGGGGTCAAATTTGGTTTTCAAAGTGCAATTTATCTCTCTAGCTTTCTGGAGACTGGAATACCTCTGATTTTTCCAGCCCCTGTAGTGATATAAACTATTTTAAAGAAGGTTCAAATCCACTTACTGATAAAAAAAAACTCCCTATATGGCAGTGTGAATTTGGCTCACTGGATAATTTTGTGTCCATGGAATTTTTGCTTTATGTAGCCTCACACCTCATCTCTGAACAGTGACCAGCAGATCAGTCCCCAGCCCTGAACAGTTTGCCTTTGACTGGTCTAGCACATCTTCCTGTAACTTCTACAGTTTTTGCTAAATAATTTTCCCCTACTGAAGTTTGAGACTGTTACCTTTTCTGCCTGAGATGACAGCTTGTCAGTGTTGATAAGTGATAAAGGAAAATGCCTCATCCTTTCATACAGGGAAATAAGAAAGGGGTTTTTTTGAGACAAAGTACTTTATACTTCCCCTTCAGATGATTCATGTGAGTAGGTAATGATAATGACTTACCGTCTGTACACCCATCCATCCTGCCTGAGACCAAAACCCCATAAGCAGTAGAGACAATTGTCTGTGCTCATTCAGAGAAGACATTCATTCCTTTCTCCTACACTGGGACTGATCTTAAAATAAAGCACTTCCCAGAATGAACAATGAGATGACATTCTGGTCTGTACTGCAGATCACTCTGTGCCATATTGTGAGGGCTTTAACTGCACTAATTGTTGCTTGTGCTTCACTGATGCTCCATTCTGTACCAGTGAGCCCAGCGCGACCAAGCATGGCAGGATCAGTCTTTCTTACATTTAACATACCTGCAGGGCTAATTTCATTTAAATGCAGCTCACTCTGGCTCACTCTGAGTCACCAGCTGAGTGCTAACAAATATTTACAGCTAGAACTTAGAGAATGGGGACTGGGGTTGTTTTGAACAGTACAATTGGCTGTGTCAGAAGCAGTACAAGTCTCTTACATAGATAAAAAAGAAAGTGAATCTTTTATTAAATACTTTTCTGTTTATTCCCTCTAGGTGCAAGTTCAAGGAATGACAGGGAACATTCAGTTTGACACCTATGGGCGGAGAACAAATTACACAATTGATGTGTATGAAATGAAAGCTGCTGGGTCACGGAAGGTGAGTTTCAAGACATGGATCCAGATCTCACACCATCTCAGATATTTATTCCAACAAACCAATGAAATTCAAAAATACTAGAGATGCAGTGTAATAACAGGGTCCTGAGGAGTACCCCCTTCATGCTGTCTTCCCTATCCCAGGAACCTTGTTGCATTCAGTTCCTGGACTAAACCACTCACCCTGCTTAATATCTTCACTGGTTTCCATGTCATCTTCAAACACAACTTTTTCCCCTAAAACCCTTCTGGAGCTTTTTCTCTGCCAAGCATAATACCTGCTGTCATGGTCCTGTGCTTAGTCCTATCTACTAAATTCCTCTCCATCTTTCCCTCCCTCTCCATATTGGGCTTTAGAGCCACAGTGAAGCTGGAATCAGTGAAACCTTCTGAAATGAACAGAAATTAAGTTTGGTTTTATTTAGTATTTCATAATAATTCTCTTGTCCCTAAATAAAGGATAGATCCTAAGTGGGATAGTTGCCTAGATTGGTGTTACAAAAGAAGTGTAAGGCAGATGTTCAAAACCATTAGGTAGACAGGGTCACAAAAGTAGTGAGAGAATAATGTATCTAGGAGTCTCTTAAATCCCCTGATTTTACCTGGACATTGGTTCTTCACCTGCTTGATCACGACTGAGACTCCTTAAACAATTCTGCACATTTGATAACCAAGTCCCTCTAAACATGGCCCAGGCACTCAGGGGGTGCAGAGAACAGTGTTACTCCTGTGTTGTGCAGAAATACAAAAGCCTTTGTGATAGCCCAGTGATGCAGCCAAAGGTCAGCACCAGGCAGCCGATAAAGCCACCTCGTGCTCACAGAGGGTTGTGTGTCCCACTCTGGAGATAATGCAGCTGTGCCTGCACTGCCAATGATGTCTGTGCATCTAAAGCCAGCTCAGATCTGCAGGGGCTGTCTTGGACAAAAAAATCACAAATTCGGAGAATTTTACTCAGAATGCTGTGTAGTTTCTTTTCTTGTCTGAAGTATGATCTTGTACTGTGGATATATGGGAATTTATTCCACAGTATTATTATTCACTGATGTGAATTGAGATAGGGAGAATTTAATATGTATTTTCACTTAGATTTGGCTTGTGCTGAGTTGCTCTTCGGCTTGAGAACATTGTTTCTTTAAGGAAATGGAAGTAAAGCTAATACAGTCCCTTAATGACAAAAACAGTGAATGAGAAATATTACAAAGCCTTAGGTTTTGACAATTGCTCTCACAAATTCAGGTACCAGAGTCCTTGTAAAGGTATGTAATGAGGTAACAATCTCCATTTTTATAGGCTGGTTATTGGAATGAGTATGAAAGATATGTGCCAGCATTAGATCAGCTGCCCTCTAATGACACTTCATCTGTGGAGAACAGAACTATAGTAGTCACTACCATCTTGGTAAGTTTTATGTTTGTAGTGTGTTTGTGTTTAGGAAACAAAGCATGTGACTCCTGAGGTGTGTTAGACACCTTGGCAGGAGGCAGATGTTAAATTCTGTGTGAATTCAAGTGACTGGAAAGTTCAGTATCTTCCAGAGATGTTCTGAGGGCTTGACCCTGCTAACTTATGTATGTATCAGTCAGTCTGCTCACAGGAGGAGCTCACTGAGCTCACCATTGAGCTTTGCTGCTTCCCAGACACTTGAACTCAATTAAGTGCCTCATGTATGAAGTTATTGTGCATGCCTGTAAATGAGCACAGAGCTTGATTGGCCTTTGTGCTGTAGAGTCAAATCTTGCACCCCTCACTCAGGTACAGCTCCTGTAAACTCAACCCCTGTGGACTGAGTAAGGGTGGCACAATGAAGCCTGTAGAGAACTGGAACTGCTCTAGCACTGGGTGAAAAGCAGCCTTTTCCTGTGCAATCCCAAAGGAGCAAAGCTCTTCATGTGTGTCACGAGCAGCAGCACCTGTGTCAGTCCCAACACCCCTACAGATCTGCTCTGTACAGCTTCATTGGGACTTTTGTGCTTTTTACAGTTCTACTAAGCATGAGTTAGTTTTATGCTGTTTCCTGAAGCATTGTATTTTATACTCCTATGGATTTAGTGAGATTTAATCAGCATTTCAACTAGAATTTTCCAAGAAGGCTAAGGGAATTCAGTGACAAAAAAATGCTGCTGAGGATTTCAACCTAGCTTCCCTTAGGCTTCTTTGAAAATATCTCCATCAGAGCCCCATTCTTGGCCACTGGGGCCTTTGGGAAATTGTGGTGATGGTACAGGTGTTGGATATGTCAGTCTTTAAACACTAAAATCTGAATTATTGCTGCAATTATGCTACTTGACTGTCTAATCAGGCCTAATTCTGCAAACAGATGTGTAACTGTGTTAAAAAGTCCTGTGTTCAATGGCTCCTTACTAGGAATACAGTCAATAGTATGTGTGGCTGTAGGATCAACCAAGGAGTTTTATGCAGAAGTCTGTCTAATTTCTGTACCAAAGCAGGAAATATTGTAAATATTTGCCAGTAATATAAAGGATAATAACAGCTCTCATTTTGTGTGGTTTACAGCTGTATTTTACATTCATAGACTTTTGATCTTTACTTTTGTTTCAAAGGAATCACCATATGTAATGTATAAGAAAAACCATGAACAACTAGAAGGGAATGAGAGATATGAAGGATATTGTGTAGACTTAGCTTCTGAAATAGCAAAACATGTTGGAATAAAATACAAACTGTCAATTGTTGGAGATGGGAAATATGGAGCTAGGGACCCTGAAACTAAGATATGGAATGGCATGGTGGGTGAACTGGTCTATGGGGTAAGTTTCTCTTAACCTTCATTTTAATGTTCTTTATAAAAAAATATGCTCAAAGTTAATAAACTGCAAAATAAAGATCATCTGTTTGAATACTACCTTTAAAATTCTAGATATTTCTTTGTATTGCTATTTTTATAGCCTACTTTTCTAATTGTTTCATTGCAGGAAAGTGTCACTTTTTTACTGCTGTTCTCCAAATCAGAGTCCACAAAATGTTGATAAGTAGCATTGGGCAAACTTCAAATTCTTGCTTATAGCAGAATTTCCAGTTTGCTCTTTATATGCTTCTTCTTCATTTGCCAGATCTCGTTTTTCTGTATCAGTCTCTTAAGTGGTGGGAGGGTGTCCCTCTCATTAAAGGTCTGATCTGGGATACTGAACCTTGCTGGGGTCTTGGTTTGTGTTTGACCCATTTAACTCCATGGTTACTTTTCAGGGTAAGAGGCAATGCAGGTGTGAAATCACCCACATGTTTTTTCTCTTTAAACCCTGGGTTTGGTTTCAAAAATCGACTGTCAGACAAAATAAAAAAAAGGCTAATTCACTGCATTCTTCTTTATATTTCTATATTGGGTGTACATCACTTTGTTTAGTAAGAACAAAAACAGTCCGGAACTGCCATTTTAGAACCTTCTTTGAAAATGAGAATTTTGGAACCAGATGGAAGGGGGAGAAAATTGGCTTTGCAGAAAAGACTTCTCAAGCTGATATTTCATATTTTTTTTCCTCAAATGCTAATGAGATGATTTGTGATTCCGCCCAAATCTTTTTTGCAGTTTATTTTTAACAAGCTTCCCTTTATTAAAAATATCTGAGCAGAAGTGCATATTTCAATTGCATCCTTTTGTTCTGTGGCTGAGTGTAATTTCTAAAAGTCACCTCAAAATTTCCTTGGGATAATGCATCATCATTCTTGCAAAATGTTTGGTGAGGTGATTCTTTTCCAATGAATCAGTCTTTTTTAAGTAATTGGTAGATTTTCACAAGTTTTCTTACTCTGGAGCAGTCAGTCCTGATGCCTTATTATGTAATTGGTAGCCTGTTCAACCTGAAAATGTTTTATAGAAATAACAATGGTTTTGTTGTATTGTGCTGTGGCAGGGAGGGAAATCTACTGATTACAGGAAGTAAACAGGGTTCTGGACCCTTGGATTACTTCTTTCCTTCCCTGTTGCTTTGAGGTCTGCCATTATGCAAATCTTCTGAACTCTGCATGCCTCAGTTGTGCAATTTGGGAAACTGAAGTTCTCTCTCTTAGAGAGCACAAGTCCACTGAGAACCTCTGAAGCAAAGGTTTAGTTTAGTTCCAAGCAAATTACACTGCACTGGAAACCTATACCCTCAGTTGCTCTGTGTGTGGTTCAAGAAATATCAAGAGTATCAGCTGTAATTGGGTCCTTTTGATGTACTTGCAAGTGACAAGCAATGAAACTTGTTCATTCACTTACAAAATAACCATACCACATGGAAAAAGCATGGCAAAAGAGAAGCTGAAATTGCTGCTAACAGTCAGAGCACAGGGGCTGTGTACACCAGGGGAGAAAGGTGTGATGTGGGCTACAGCTTTTGTGTCTTGAGCCCTGTAAGATTAGTCTGTGCAGCTGCCATACAAGATCAACTTGCATAAAGGGCCTCAAAGATGCTCTGAGGGCTGGAACACCTGTCCTGTGAGGAAGGGCTGAGAGAGTTGAGACTCTTCAGCCTGATGAAGGCTCCAAAGAGACCTTAGAGCACCTTCCAATACCTGAAGGGGCTGTAAGATAAATGGAGAGGGATGTTGTAGAAGGTCATGTAGTGATAAGACAAGGAGGAATGGCTTCAAACTGAAAGTCGGCAGATTCAGATTAGTTATTAGAAAGAAATTCCTCATTGTGAGGGTGCTGAGGACCTGGCCCAGGTTGCCCACAGAGGCAGTGGATGCCCCATCCCTGGAAACATTGAAGGTTGGGCTGGACAGGGCTCTAAACACCCTGATCTAGTGGAATATGTCCCTGCTTACTGCAGGGAGGTTGAACTAGATGATCTTTAAATGTCCTTTCCAACCCAAACCAGTGTGTGATAAGCAGGTTGGCTGCAGCTGCCTTTTCCACGGCCTCTTGGGACCAGCCTAGCTCAAGAGAGCTCTGCCTCCTTAGCATCAAACTTACCCCAGTCATACTTGCGACCTTTCCACACCAGCAAAACCAGCCCTGCAGGCACCACAGACCATTCCTTAACCCCCAAACCACTCACCATTCTCCTTTTCCCCTGCAGAAAGGTCAGTTCCTTTGTATTCTGAGCACAGTTTTCATCTGTGTTTTCTCGTTAATGAAATATTGAGGAATGTTTCCCTCCCTGACCCCCAACAGTTCCTGCACTCATGCTGTGAGCTCTGTTACTGAAGCCTCTCCACTGCAATGCTCAATTATTCAAAGGTCAGATGTGTCCCGTGAGGTTTGAGTGCAGACCCAAGTTAATGCTTCCAGCCCTGTGCTGCTGAGCCAGCTCCCCAAACTGCCCAGCTGAACTGAGCTTGCAGGCTGCATGGAAACCCACCTGGCTTTCTGGAAGCAGGGAAAACAGCCCCTGAACTCCAAGTACAAACCTCACCAGTCCTCCAGACCTTTTCCCAGCTCTATTTGCAAACATTGTGAAATACCCTTGGCCTCTTTCTCCATCCCTTGAGAGGGGACTGTGTACCACACTCACAAGGATGTGCACTAAGCCCTTTGAAGATGAGAAGTACTCCAGAAGTGCTAATTATTTGGAGCAAGCGCCTCATTTACGTGCTAACTTTCCTTTATCTCTCACGGGCTTAAAACTCTATTAGGGAACTAAAACTATGTTAACGTAATGCCCTTGTGAATCTCGTCAGCAAAATTACTCAAATTTGGCTCCTCTGGATTCCATTTTGGGAAGACAAGAGGCAGATTAGATTTTAAGTACCTTTGTTAGCATCTGTGGAAGATAGACTTGGTAGGATGAAAGGAGCCTGATTGGTTTTGGTACCAGTTATCCAGCAGCTCAGCTGAGCTGTGGCAGAAACACAATCCTTTAGATTGCATTTGTCTCAAGTGATAAGCAGTGACTAGTCATTTGTCAAATACTGCATATTCCTGACCCAGCAGCCTCCTTGCCACCACCTGGCACTGCTGGGGTATCTCAGCCAGTTTTTTGAATACTGAACCTTTTTTTGCATAGCCTCATGCATGCAAGTCTTTTCTAAAATTGCTCTTGGCACAATCATAGGAAATTAATGGCTTGTCATTTTAATGTTAAAACCCTAATTAATTGTATTTAATGTTTGGGTTGGGCCAGTTCATTGTCACTATTGCTCTCCATTCCTGTGGAATGCAGCACAGTCAGGGGAGAAAGGGCAGCCTCCAGACACTGCACTGGAGGGGAGGGCCCCACTCTGCACTGAGCTGATCCCAAAGCACCAGGGGGGCTGTGTCACCCTGTGTGACCCTGCTGCAGCTCTGGAGGGTGGCACAGCCCTGACTCCAGTGGAGTCAGTGAAGGACTCACTGGAGGTCAGCATCAGCTGGGCTGACTGGAGCAGTCCCTAGAGTTACACATTGACATTTACACACTAAAATGCTTCCCATTAGAAATTCTCCCTCCCCTGTCTCGTATCACATCAGGTCTGGTTGGAGGGCATAAAAGTCTGCTGTACTGTAAGGTCTCTGAAGTCAAGGACAATCTCAGCTGTGCCCCTTGGGCCTTTCCTTGTGGTTTTGCAAGGGGCTATGCCCGTGCACTTGGTTACAGAAGGATTGCAGCCCTGGAGGCAGGGAATTCTGCCTGAGCAGATATTCCCAAACTCCTTTGCTTCAGGCAGGAGAACCAAGCAGGCTTGTTGGAGAGGGAATAAAAGAGCTTTGTGGTTTGTTAGCAATTTTTAAATGTTAGTGATCGTAGTAGTAATGATAATTTTAATACTAATTAATAATAATAATGAAATGTGGTATAAAAGGAAATGTATTTGATTTTTCATAAATCAAAAAGTGTCAGTTCAGGCTGAAAAAAAACCCTTAATTTTGCTCTTTCACTCTGATGTGTCAAAATAAAACTCTTCATCCTACCAGATACCCATTCAAGAACTGTTATTTTTTTAAACTAAGAGAAATTTCCAAAGAATAGTGGAAATTTTTAACAGAATAAAAATAGAAAAGGTAAAGCTTTTTTTCCTGGGCATTTCAGAAGGGAAGTAGCTAAATCATTCTTAGTCCAGGAGACTGAATTGCTATTTAAATCTAACCAGCAGAGCAATCCAGCAAGGCAAGTGCTGTCCTGCAGTGACCCAGGGGCTGAGGACGTGCCCTTGGCTGGGGCTGAGGAGCAGCAGTAGCAGCTCCCTCGGCCCCTGTGCTCGGGGCTTTGTACCCACCAGCTGCTGAGCACTAGACAGTCGTCTTTTCTCTTCTTTGGGGTCAGCCTCTTTCTGTAGGCTTTTATTTCTCCTTCCCCTTTTAAAGCAGGCTGCTGTTCTTCCTTCCCTGTTCAGCCAGGGGAAGCCATCCCTCCCCGGGCCTGGTGCTTTTCACAGCGCTGAGGCTAATTGGCAGTAGTTTTAACACAGATCTTAATTGTAACTACAAATGCTTTGGGAATGAAAAGAGCAGCCAGACCTTACAGCCTTTAAAACTCTGCTCAGGTTGAAACATGCCTTTATAAAAACCTCTCAATATGTAAAATAGCACAAAGGGATGAAGCAGGGATGGAAGGGACAGGCAGTCCCTGGAACACAGCAGCCTCCGCAGTCTGTCAGAGAGGGACGGCCGACACATCCCCTGCCTTGAGCAGACCAACCCACTCCGTGTGGGGCTGGCCTCTCTGGCTGTGCCAGCAGCAGGCAGAAATACTAAAGATGGCACATACAGCCTTTGAATCATAGCAGAGAGGCAGACTAATTTGATCCCTGCTTTTCCTTAAATCTCCCACATGCTCTGAGTCTGTGGCAGAGCCTGACTGTGCCGTGAGTGGGTGAAGCTTGTCCTTTGCTCCTCGCTCCTGGTTTCTGCAGGAGGTAGGTCCTGCCCAGGTACGGGTCCCCAAAGGCAGCTGTGTGATGCTGCTGCCCTGCAGCTCAGACAGACCCTTGCCCTGTACACATGGACAGATGTGGGGTCCCTGGCCAGGCTGAGCTGTGGTGGGGGACAGGAGCACAGCGCTGGCACTGAGCCACGCTGCCATGGTCCTGGGCTTTGGGTGACCTGAGTGCAAGCACAGGCAGAGGAAGCACACATATGTCCACAGCCCCAAAACAGATGTACTCTTTATGTCTCCATCTGTGAATGGCAGGAGTGTGTCAGGATGAGCTGTGAGCATCCACAGAAATCACAAATGGATTTTACTTTGACAAACTGTGGCAGACAGGGCCCAGTGCCATTTAAGGTGTTAACCTTAATACCTTTTTACACTGCTCAGCTGGGGCACATTAAGGCTTCAATGCAGCATGTTGCTAGTCAGGTATGACCTGTTGGCTTTAAATAAGTGTGAGCTAATGTGTTAAAACCACATTGCCCCCATGACCTGGCCTCTCAAACACCCTGAATATCCTTGAGGATATTGGGCTGCCTTTACAAAGGTAGCTCTTACCAGCTGATACCACAGGTGATGTGTTGCTCTGTCTGACACTCTTTTCTGGTACCTGGAAACCTCAGACTGCACTGAGAAGTGTTAAAACATGCTCAGAGACAGTCACCATTGCAGCACAGTCCCTTCAGGTGCCCCTGTGTACCTGCATTGAGCACTTTTGGGGTGGCCAGAGGTTTGGCTGCCGATAGACATCGGTCAGTGTCCCTCTGCTGGAGTCTGCACAGAGCTGGGCTGCTGCCTGGCTTCCTGTCGCACAAGGTGACTGCAGTCCAGACCCACTTCTTGAAAAGTGACCCTTGAGCAAAGGAGATGTTCAGCTCTGCAAGCAGGAGCACAGCCCAGATCTCACGGTCTCTTGTGCACAGCTTTGGCTTTGGGAGAGTCGTCAGTAGGTCTGTAAGCTGAAAAATCCCATTCCTCCTTTTGGATTACAGAGGTGGAACATCTTATCATTTTTCATTCTCCATGTAGAAGGATATTTCCATTTGCTATTTTTTTTCTCCCTCCCCATAAGAGTCTGGAGGTTTGCAGCTCCCTGGGGTCATCTTTGAGCAGAGTGGGCAGCGCCTCTGTGCTGCCTGTCCTCTCTAAATCCATCCCTCCCACACTAGTAGGCAAAGACAGAACAAGCCTCAGAGGAATCCATGACATTTCTTGCCCGGCTCAAATGCAGTGAAGATGATGTTTGAAACACCATTAGTCATGAGTGATTAGCAAAGCTCAGTTGTTGAGGTTCTTAAACCCCTCTCCAGTTCTGTATGAAGAAGGGCATGTTTGTGGTTGTGTTCTTTTTAATCGAGCTCAATTTGTATGGGTTCTGCTTATCTGCAACCATAACAGGGAGGGAAATTCTCAACAGTGCTGCAGTTATTAATGATCCTTTATGGTGCTTAGAGCTCTCCATAAGCTCTCCATTTCAAATACTGCATCTCTAAATAAATAAGCAAAGAAAGAACTGTTTTTTAACCTCCCTAGTGCAGCTAATATTCAGGAAAGTGATGAGCAGCCAGGTTTGGGTGTTGGATTGTAGCTGGTCCACTCTCAGTGCCCTGGTTTCCCAAGACCCTGTGTGGCCATGCTTGTTCCCTCTGCAGAAACAGAAAGGATGAGGGTGGTTTTTGGTGTTTCCAATACAGTGAATGCCTTTGGTAGGGATGGTAGGAAAGCAGGAAGACAGAGATGTATCAGAAAATTAGTATTTGTATCCCATTTAATAGGGATTTATCCCATTTAAATGGAATTTATCCCATTTAAAAGGCAGTTTGAAATTATTTACAAAGAAATCTGCCCTGTATGATATGAACATGGTAACAATCAGGGCTTTAACAAGTGATTTGTCTGTGCTTCAGCATCAGCTTCGTCCCCCCACAGGAACATCCTGCATGAACTCAGCTGGGCATGAAGGAGATACAGACCTTTTTGCATGCTGCATCAGCATTTAGGAAGAGTTCCACCATGTCTACTTTGGCAATTAAAATATTACTTTGGGAGAATTAAAATTCTCCAAGTCCACGAAAATGCTCCAGAAACCAAATGCTCTTACAGCTGAAGCACCTTTCCCTCCCTTGATGGGGTGTTCCAAGGCTGGCAGCCCATGTGCAGAAGTGTCTGGCATGAAGGCACCTGCCTCCCACCTAAGCTTCACTTCACATGGAGCCATTGCTAAGTCTCCACAGGGGTCCTGATCCATTAAGCTTGCTCTAATAAGGATTAATTTGTAAGTACCTCATTAGTTCAATAGGAAGTACAGTGGCATGGTCAGAGTGCTTAGCCTTCCAGCTGGCTGTGGACTCTGACTACCTTTAAAACTGATATTCTGTGTGAATCTCACCCTGACTGCAGACATCTGGTATTTAACAGGAGCTCAACAAGCAGCAGCTATAAGAGAAATACATGTTTTGGGGGAATTCCTCAGTGAACAAGTTCCAACATCTTGCAAAGATGTTACCTCACTCTACCCATATCCTCCCCTCCAGTCTCTCCATTAGTTAGGTGATGAACACACTCATCTGCAAAGCCAGGAAACATCCAGGCATCCAAAGGCATTTTCAGTTTTTATATTCAAGCCACGTTCAGCTAGATTTTTGCAGTAAGTGACCACAAATCAGCTGAGGTTTTCTCCTCGAGGAAAGGGCCACTCAAGGGGAAAGGCAGTGTCCCAGTACACATGACTGTCAAAAGGGTCTGAGCAAGGCTGTCAGAGGGGACACCCAGGGCCATGATTTCTGAGTGGCTTCCTTACATGCACAGGCATGGTTTTATCAGATTATTCCAAGCACTGAACTTGTGCACGTACCTTGTAGCTGCACATGTTGGTATGAACTGTCAAGAGATATTCTTGGGCGGCTGGAGCAAACCTTGGGGTTGTGTGTGCAAATGGGTGCCCTGCAGAGAGAGGCAGCTGTGGGGAGGGCCAGCCCTCATCTGACAAGGCTGTCACTGCCCTTGGTCTGCAAACCCTGGGCAGTGCTCCAGGATGGCTGCACGGTGCTGCTGAGCACCAAGCCCATGGTGCTCTGATCAGCTGTGTGAGAAGCCTTTGCCATTTCTGCTTATCAAGTGTAAAACCCAAACCAATAGCTAGGAGGAGGAGTAGACCAGATATTAATGACAGTCACGTACATCACCATCAGATTTACATAAAGGCATATTCAATTATTTTATGGCAAAGATTTTAATCGTGTCTTATTAACATTTCCCATTAACTTTTATTCAAATTTCCACTTAATCAGGCTTTTATTTTTCCACCAGAAAGAGATGCCTATTTACTAGTGGGGAAAAATCTGATTTAAAAGGTGCACAGTGGTTTAGGTACTGATAAGTCAAGGTTTCTTAAGAACCATTTTTCTTTCTGAAATTCTTAATTACCAATGAAAGACCTTCTTTAAAAATATCAATAATATGAATATTTAGAGTGTTTCAAATAGTGTATGTAGGTATGTAGGCTCTCATAACACTTTTAAAATGAAAAGGGCTCTTTTTTTAGCATTCCATTCCACTCATACAAATACACCTGCGTGAGTACTTGGCTGGATCAAGGCTAGGGTATCTAAGTAGCATGACTTGAATCTTTGTAGCATAGAAATACAGGTACCGTTCAATATGTTGAAAATCTATTCTGGAATGTTATTTTTAATCAGGAAGCTAAGCAATTTGTTTTTACATGCCTGCCAACTATAGATTGAAGGGAAGGGTATTGGTTCACCAGCACACAGGTGAATGAAGAATGATGCAATAGATGCAATTGTGCTTCCAGGTGTCACAGCCCCAGAGCACAGTCTGTTAGAGGCCTGTAGGGCCAAGGTCTCTAAGACAGGAGGGCAGACATGACACTGCATTCTCCTCAGATTATCCAGGCTATTTACTCCTCAGGGATTCAGAAATCTGTGTTAACTGTTCTTCAGTGACCACAGAAAGGGTCTGTCTGGTTCCTGTCCCCCTTCTGTCCCTTACTGCAGTGGAGTTTTAAAGGAGCATGCAAGTAGCAGCACCCAAGTGCAGCTGAAATTCAGTGATGGATTACTTCTGATGGGTTCCTTTTAAAGATCTTGAACTAATCAGTAAGGCAAGAAAACTTGCTGAAAGAATGGAAAATAGAAAATTAAGACATAACAAACACAGCATTTGTCCCAAGTCTTCAAGACAAATGGGTGGTTACAGACCATTACTAGAAAATGACATTGTGTTGGTTACCATCTCACTGTCCGATTTGTGTAGTGTTTATTCATCCATTTTAACTTAATAGAAATATCTGCTGCTGTCATGAGCCCCTTGCACAGATTTGATTGTAATTTTACTTGTTAATAATTTTCTGTTAATATCATGTAGTCCTTAAACAGCGACTGCAAAATAGCCTGCAAAGAATTTATTTCCACTCACTCTTGTAATTTATCATATAATTCATTAGCCTGAGACTTTAGATTGACATTCTGTTGTGTCTGCTTGTAACTAACTTGGGTTTGTTTTCCCTTTTCAGAGAGCAGATATAGCTGTTGCCCCCCTCACTATAACATTGGTACGAGAAGAAGTCATAGACTTTTCCAAACCCTTTATGAGCCTGGGCATCTCCATCATGATCAAGAAGCCTCAGAAATCTAAACCAGGCGTGTTCTCTTTCCTGGATCCTTTGGCTTATGAAATTTGGATGTGTATAGTCTTTGCTTACATTGGAGTCAGCGTAGTTCTTTTCCTAGTCAGCAGATTCAGCCCTTATGAGTGGCACTTGGAAGACAACACTGAAGAACCACGTGACCCTCAGAATCCTCCTGACCCTCCAAATGAGTTTGGAATATTTAACAGCCTTTGGTTTTCCCTGGGTGCCTTTATGCAGCAAGGATGCGATATTTCTCCAAGGTTTGTTCCATATCACTCCATCACCTTTTTGCATTTTATGGTTATTTTCTGATACCATGGTGCATATATGTTACTTTCTCAAATTTCTTTCTAATTCCAAATTTTTTATTTTGACATTTCCATTCAATATTCAGCATCCTCATCAAGCCACCATGCTTGCTAACATTTGCCTCCAGAGTAAGTAGCATTGCTTATAATGCCATTTATGCATTTCTGCCAAACTTATATTCACCATGTTGAGGCTGTAAAATGCATAGGGTTTTCTGTTTTCAGCAATGCTTGGAGGGCTACCGTGTTTTTGCTGCATATCTCATTTTACGGTCATCTCCTTGGTGCATATAACACATTCTGCTTTGCAAAATAAGATTTCTTTTTAAAAGTCACATGCAACAGCACTTTAAAGCATCTCCACTCCCATCAAGGCTCCTGCTAGTCTTTTTACTTTCTTTTGAGCCTAATTTCTCCAGTTTTGTTCTTCTTGAACCATCCTTTCATCCTTCTGCTTACCACCATTTTGCACATGTTCATGTCTCCAGATGTACTGTGCTGCTGTCCTCTGTGTGTATTGTTATTTCAGTCCAGTCTAATCTGCTGTCCCTCTGTTCATAGTCAATATGGTCTAATAAGCACTGCCAGTTTCCATAAAGATTTTTCTTATTATAAAGATGTTCCTTCTGGATAAGGCTGTAGTAAAGGATGATTTATATTAGTACCAATTTTAACAGAGAGCACTGCTATTAACTATTGTAGAATTATATTTCTTTTTATAGGAGTATTTTAAAAACCAGATTAAAATAGTGAAGCTCCCTCTAATTGAACAATGCATACCACAGATTTATTTTTTTAATAGCATTTATCATGTTTCTGCATTTACTCTGGTAAAATTCTTTGGTGATGTGCTTGTTATAAGCAGTAAAATTATCTAGTTTCTTAGTGATGGAGCAATAAATCTTTTCCGTATGACAATAATTTAATAACCAGTTTCCAGATATTTTATTTATTAAGAACACCTGCTGAGACAAACAGAATGCAGTTTTCCATTTAACAAAATTGCTATTTAGAGGAAGAGAGAGATCTTTTCCCTAAGTACTGACATTCAAAATGCACCTTGTTGATCTCCAGGCTGCCTTTTTCAATACCTGAATCATTGAAAAGGTGCCAGGTTTTCCTGGTCCATATAGCATTAGGAGTCTTGAGTTACCTCACTGAAACAAGTGACAAAATTTCTATGAAGTTTCTTGGGAAGGATCATGATTTTGTCAGTTAGAGTGCAATAATCATCTCATAAATTTGTGTTTGTTAGTGTCCACAGTTCGTGGTGTCTGGGTGTGCTGCTCCCTGTGCACTGACAGCTGTTGGCCTCCTCCCCCTGTTTGCACTCCCTGTTTCTGCCTTATGCCTCAAACCTGCACTGACACTTTGCCCCAGTGCTTGCTGTTAACGGGGATGAGCAGTGATAACATTTAAATTGCTGTTGACCATGTGTGTGCCAATATAAAGGACCGGGAAATAAGCACTGGGACATCACATGGAAAGCTGCGGGCATTTCTGCTAGGGCTGGTTATTGACAGTTAAATAAAAGTGCACAGGATTTCTGGGAAGCTCTCATGTGACTCTTTGGCATGGTCAGGCATTTCCCTTATATAACAAGTGGAACGCACTGGATTTTTTCAATACAACCACAATAAGTGCCTTGGAAATACCTACAGAAAAAAAGGAGAGAGACAGCGATATATCTATTTATGTTATCTGTCCATCAGAAGCTATTAGCTCAGTATTAATATATGGCCCTCATTTGAAGATGTTGTCCAGTTATTTTGTTATCTTCCATGATAACATTCCAAGCAGTTATATGCATTGTTATAAGAAAAAAAAGATAAATTTAATACTTTGGTTTAAATTCCAGAAACACTGTTCCTTTGACTGATATGTTGATTTAGGTTGATTAAAATGTCAAATTTCTTTTCCCTAGAAGGGGCTATTCCCAAGTATTCCATTCTTAATCCGTATCTTTGTAAGGTTACACCATTCACAGTACATTGACTATATGAATGTTTCATACTATTTTATTGCCACTAAAAGGGGCTTCATTCTTCCATTGTGAGTTTTGTCTGAATAAATTTCTTACATGAGAGCGTACAGCACTCGTAGAGAGATGCCGACAAGCAGTCTGGAGAGATCACTTTTGTACTTGCTGATAAAGGCTCTTTCAGCTGCCTTTGTGTGGAACAGCTGTGACATCTAATGACTAGTTAGATCTATCCTTGGTGAGTATGCTGTGTGGATATTCCAGAGGATATATCCCTATACTCTCCTCTCTGTATTTAATAGGAGTCGTCTAAACAGAATCAGAGAGCAGCCAAAGGCCGGGGGCTAGTGCATCCCTTGATGTAATCAACATTTATTTCAGCAGTTTTGTTCTGCTATCAAAGGCTGCTGTGTTTTTTGCATAGTGAGCTAAAGCATTGAAAATTCACTTTTGAGAGATCAAAAGTAGATTATTAAACTTGCTTTTATGTAAGATGCATACAGCAAATGGAATCGGAAAAACAGTCAAATTTGTAACACTGTTCTGAGAAAAAAGTATCTTTGAAATCTCTATGAGAGCATGTCTTTTCATTGTGCTCTTTATTCATGTAGTACAAAGAGGTTAGATTAATTAATTGCTGATGGAAAAAGACAGCAGGGTTATCAAAAACTATCTCGAGGTTGGTCATTTAGAGGGTGTATTTCTAGGTCCCTGCTCTCACAGCAGAAGACTCAAGAGACTCCTATTAAAGGCCATGGGAATGTCTTTGTGGGATTTTCACAGTAGCAATGAGAGGGTAACCTGACATTCCTGAAACTCCCACTGCCATTCCTGTGCTGGAGCATCTCAAGCCAGTGCTTCAGATGCTGTGTGTGCCTGTTGTGTCCCCGAGGCCGAGGCTGGCTGGGTGTGAGCACAGGGCTGGCCCTGGAGCCTGGGGGCACCAGCTGAGCTGTGCTCAGGGATCCAGGGGCTCCACACTAGGACAGGTGTTCAGGGTTATTTGTCAGCATAACAACGGTCTTATATCGATCCAAAGAGCCCAATTAAAAATGGAGTAGTGTGAGAAGCTTGTTATGAATCAGTAACATAGGAAATCAAATATCTTTTATGGCCTTGAGCAGAAACAAAATGCAAGCTATTTTCATAAATGAAGTTTTGTTTGAATGTATTATATGTATTGTTCTCCTGGAAACTGAATGTGAATTTCAATGTTTATTTTGGTTTTTCTCTTGTTACTAATTTGCTCTCATTTGACTCCATGCTTCCTTTTAAATTTCCTCTCAAGGTATGCACTCTTCCTATTTACTTGCTTTTGAAATCACCATCTGACTTTGTTTTGACAATTGAGTTATAATCCTGTTGTTCCAGATCTGTGTTGCTCCTCTCAAATTTTAGCACTCTAATTCACTTTAAAATAATGCCATACAATTTGAGGTGATTTGGAAAACTATATTAAGCTAAAGCATTAATTGATTGCTTTTAATTACATTATTGCACATGTGGACAGGTATGGCTTGCATCAGAAACAGTGGTGCTGGTATTAAAAGCTTGATTGAGTTTTCTATAATTATTATCTGAGTAATAGAAAAATATTTCTGTGGTTCACAGTATAAACCAAACAGCACTCTCTGATTACCAGCCCAGTGTACCTGTACTAACCCTTTTTCTCCCTCTACACCAGCCCCTGCAGTGGGTATAAGGAGTCTTCATTTGAGCAGATGGATGGGGGAAACTGAGGTTCTTTGGTCAAGGAGGCTGCCAGGCCATGCTTGTCCATGTTCTTGTTCTTCATCTCTCTGTCTGTCTTTCCTTCAGTGTCAACTTTGTGGTTTATTTGATTTTTCTTTTGCCTCATCCTGTGACACCAAGTGACAGCTATGTCAGCCCAGACTGCTCCATGGTAGCTGCTGTTTAATCCTTCTTTCTGTGCTCGTTGGAAGACTCTGGGAGAAGCAACTCTAGTGACATCCAGTTTTCTTTGAAGTGACCTCAATTCTTCTGAGAACAGCCCTGGTTCCCATCTAGCAAGACTCCTCTCTTGCACATAGGACCTAAAAAGGCCTTTTTTGTCAAGGGATCCTCCTGTTCCCATCTTCTCCTGCCTCTCAGGTGGTCTTTGTGCTGTACCTGTCTGACTTGGTGCACACAGGTTGCCAGACCTCCTGGGTGAGGTATTTTTACCTTTCTCAGTGTGTAGGATGCTGTCTGAATATGCAGCCTGGCAGAAACCTTTTATTGTTGCAGCAATGGGAGCTTGAGGTTTCACTGGTTTGGAAAACACTTATCTTCTGCACATCTCCATCCTAGCAACCCATCTGTCCTACCAACAGAAGGGGCAGCTACCAATGCAAGTAAGAGATTTCCTATGGGAAACTGTAGGAAAAATGAACACATACTATTTTATTCCTAGTGCTTCCACTGCATTTATCAGAACACCCTGATAAGTCTTTTTTTCCTCTCCCTATTTCAAGACCTACCTTAAAGCAAGAGGGCCATGGGAACATGGAAACTCCAGACAGAGCTTGTCCTGCAGTAGGGAAGTAGACGTTTCATCTGCTGGACCTGCTAGCCAAACTTCTCTTCCATCTGTCTCTGAAATTGTCCACATCACTGCAGGGAGGAGAAGTTCAACTCCAGGTCTTCTCTGAAGATGGAAAGTGTGTAGTGAAGAAAGGAGCTAAAGGAGGATGAAATTCACCCGACACAGCCATCTGAAAGCAATAGACTGTGGTTTTTAGTGAGGCATCTTTGTTCTCTCCAAAGTTATGAGACAGATGGACAACTTTAGATTTATCCCACACTACAGCAAGTGAGATAAATCTCTTTCTGAGAGTGTCAGGCTCTTCTCTCTTTCTCTGCTGGCTCCAAAGGAAGCCTTATGTGACAAGTTCAGCAGGCTGATTTTGTAGTTGGAGAAAATTGTGTCAGCCCAAGTAAGAGGGTATCAAGCTTTACCAAATAGCTAATGCCAAAACCCTACCTGTTAAGGAAGCTGACCAAAAAGGCCTGCAGCCCTCCCTGAAATCCTACTCACATGATACCTACAGAGTAAGTAGAGTAAGGTAGATAGATTCCTTGACTGAAGGCATTATTATGTATTTATATTGCTGCAAATTCCCTTTGCAGCAGCTCAGTAGCCTTGTGTTAGTGAGCACAATGGCTCCACAGCCCAAGCTGAAACTTGGAAGCCTCTTACCCTCTTGGGAGGCCATCAAGACAGGCAGAGAGGCCTCCTCCACTTGTGGGTGATCTGGTGGATGTGTGCCTACTCTGAGGAACCAGCCTTCATCTGCCCTCTCAGTGGGAGCTGCTGCTCCTTGGGCGGAGGAGAGTGGAGAACAGTGGTGCTTCACCTTTCCCCACATTCCTCTCACATATTCCAGATTGAGCTCTCTGTTTTTATTGTGTTGGTGATTTTTTTCTTTTTAATGGTCTTTAATGTTGGATGGATACATTTTTTAATTTTTTTTTTCTGAATAATTAAATGGCATTTTTTAATGGCTCAGGCAATCTCAGGCTCTGGCCAATACTGGGCAGTTTGCCAGCAAACCCCCCTGTGTGGGTGGGGTGGGGGGACATCATGAGACTTCTGGTTTTTGCCTATCTCCATCTGTTGGTAGGACAACTTGTACCCACTGTCTGGGGATGGCACTGAGGGGCTTGAAGGAAACAAATAAACAGGTAAGAGTTTTCTGTTTCTTTTCTTTGCACAAACTGAGGACGACAGCACCCAGGTTCCACAGATGTGTCTGAGATTGATTCTTCCTCCACTGGTATCAGTAGAGCTAAGGGAAAGCATGAAATAGCTTTGTCTCAGCAGTTAAAATGATTCTTGGTCAACATGCTGGATTTGAAGAACAAGCAATGTACATGGCAATGAAATTCCCCACCCAGCTGAGTGATGTGTCACTGCCATCCTTCAGCCCAGATCAAATACTTTGTGGCTGATGTTCAGTTGCTGTAAAACATCAAGAGCTCTTGCAGACAAGATCCAGACTTTCTGACCATTAGGCATTTTGTAATTATGTGCTTGCAAATGGGCTTTTTCTTAAATCCTTATGGAATCCCTTAAAAAAAAAAAAAAACAAAGACCACAATTACAAACTAAACACAGGTTTCTTTCTATTTCCTTCTCTGTTGCTCTGGTGCTTATAAAGCAGGAATATGCTTGACTTGGAACAGTGCAACATGAAAATTTTAATTAACATAAAACATAAACCAAACCAGCCTCTCTTCCCACTTCCATATGCAGATTCAGTTTGTAATTCCTGCTAGATTGTGATGAGAGAAGGATACTGGATCATTTTTGGTACATTCTTTTGCACATTTACTCAGATTCCTTTTTGCAGTTTACTGTATGTTACATTTGGGGAGTGAATGCAGTAAAAAGTGCATTTATGTCCTCTAAGCTGGGCAAAGGGACATGATGCTGGCATATCCCAGTATGTGCAGCCCAGGGAAAGGCTGGGCATGCAGAGACAACAAAAATCTTCTGGGAAAAGCCTTTTCCAACAAAGGATTTGTGGAAGTCAGGAGAGCTTGTTCCTCTCCTCGAATGAATTATCTCTTAACTTACTGTTCTTGTTTTCACTGGAAGACTACAAAAAGAGTTGCACTAGGTAAGACCAGGTAAGACCTGGTAAGACCAGGTTTTCACTCCTGAGGGAGTTTATCCGGAGCTGGCTCACACTCCACCAGTTCACAGAGACCTGGAACATCTGGACAAAAGGGTTGTGCATGTGAATTTCTCCTCAGTGAAGTAAGAAAAAAAATCAAGCATTGTCTTCAAAGCAATTTAATGATGTGTGTTTTTCCATAGATCTCTCTCAGGGCGAATTGTCGGAGGAGTCTGGTGGTTCTTCACTCTCATCATTATCTCTTCCTACACTGCTAATCTCGCTGCCTTCCTTACGGTGGAAAGGATGGTTTCACCCATAGAGAGTGCAGAGGACCTGGCTAAACAAACTGAAATAGCCTATGGCACTTTGGATTCAGGCTCAACCAAAGAATTCTTTAGAGTAAGTCTGTTAAATCTCCTTTAAGTGCCTAGTTTATGGGTTTCAGTTGTTTGATTTTATGCAGCTGTAATAGCCATCCTATGCTTTGTGCAATCAGGACAGGCCTGAGTGCAGATTTTAATATCAAAAGGCATTTTATCAAAAATGGCTGGTTTTGCTTAACCTGAAACATCTCAAGATGGAAAACCCGACCTCTGCTGTCATGGGAAGGGTTTTGTAACACCAGTTTCAGAGCCTTGGTCTGATGAGCAATAATGCAGTGGTTGGCACAATATTTAGCAGAGAAAACTCTTGCAAGGAGTGATGCTCTTGACCTACTTGCTGTACATGCCCATCTGGCAGCCAGTAATGCCATCCCACGGCAGTGCTCACTTGCCAGAATGGAGGGGGATGGGAGGCCTATGTGCTGCTCATTCCTGGTGGAGCATTGATTGCTGCCATTGTTATGTCTTCATTGCTCACCAGCATCTGGCTGTGGCTGTATCTGACACTCAGGTATAAATTTTGTACCCCAGAACTCTGGTCGTTTTTCACCTTGGTTAGGGAGATGCAGGGTTTGCAACATTTGGGGGTAGGGGCAGGTGCACACTTCTATTTAAGATCATCCTTCCTTCTCTTGCCAAGCTACAGGCTGAACTGCAGACAGTTTGGTGAGAGGCATTAAGAACTCTAAATATGATCTCAGTCTACTTTTATGTCTCTGAAAATGTCATCCTGAAAATCTCTTATTTCTTTCCAAGGGTGAACTGGAATGCTCAGGCCTTGCAGGGAGCTCTTGGTTCTCTCTCAGCAGTGCCAATCAGATGCCATTCAAACCAACACTTTTTTTGTATAGAAGAGTGGTCAGTGCTGCAGGACTAATTACTGCCTGTCATGCATACTGGCCAGGTACAAGCAGGAGGGAGGAGGGAGACAAAAAATCCCTTGCTGCTGTAGGCTGATGAAATACTGAGGGCTCCTTGGAGAAATACTCCAGGCTCCTTGAATTTACTTAAAATTTCAATACATGACACAGACATCTGAAAGGGAATGCAAAGGTATTTTATGAAGCTTTTGCACTCTGCCTATAATGTCCTTATATTGAAAGAGATACTCAGTGGTTCTTAATTAACTGTGGTAGCAGGTACATTACAGCAGCTTCTGTTTGTTTTAATATCCTGTGAGATAAACACTGACCTTGTAGGGTGACATTAGTGTATAAAAAATTTTATTCTGCTTAATTATCAACCCAAGGCAGTATTATGTCTACAACAAAAATGAGTTGAGTGAACCTGTCAAGAGGTAGCACAACTTGTTCAGAAATATTGGTACTGTTTCTAATCACTATACTGATCTTAGGGGGAAAATGCCTTCTTTTGATTATCTTGTTACAGTTCATATAGAAAGAGGAATTGTATGGGGATGTTCCTTCATTTCCTTAATAGTTTGACACAACAAGTAAACCCGTTCTCGCAGAGAGATCAAAGGAATGAGTGTTTCATGGGAAAGGATACAAAGTCTGGTAAATGTATGAATGCTTTGTTGTGCTGCTAATAATCTTGAGATGAGCTGTGTCTCTCTGCTGGTGCTGGGAAAAGCAGGGTTGTAAATGAGCTGATCTGTCAGGAGCTGCCAGCTCCATCAGGCCAGGACAAGAGTTGGATGGGGATGGACAAGAGCAGAGCCCCAGCAGTGTGGAGCAAGGCTGTATGGGCCAAATGGGAAGAAGAATGAATGAGCCCTAAGCGTGCTACTCTCTCTTTGGCATTCTCAAGGCACACAACATAATTTCAGTTGTATTAACTTTTGCAGAGTAATTAATTTGAATAGAGTGATGCATCCATGAAAGTGTTGTAATTAGAGTCTTCTTCAGTTGATTTGAAAAGGGCAAAAGCTTTGCCTTAGAACAAATGTGTGTGTTCACATAAATACTTTGTTGTACAGTCTTTATTAGTTACTTAATAAGACAGGAAAGGTGTCTGAAACGTTAAATAACTAAGAGGACTCTTGCTTTCCAAGGTCCTGCAGCACAGACTGCATCTCCCTGTGTTTTAGGGTACTTGTTCTCCCTTGGCATCTCTTTCCACTCTGCTACCAAAGGCAGCAGTGGATGTGACAGTGCTCTGAGTTGGAAAAAGCCATGAGTTCTCTTGAGTACAGGGTGATGCTTATCCCCTGTGTAAGGGAAATATCCTCCCCCTATTTTCCCCCAGCATTTTGCTAGTTTAAACAGCAGTTAGCTGAGTGGCTCATGATAATTTACTCAGTGAGAAGGGAGTAACTTGGCTTTATAGCTGGGCCATGGCTTCACACAGGAGGTTCAGGACAGTCTCTCCAAGATCCCATTAAGAAGCTTGTATGGGTATATATCTTTCTAGAGCTGTAAGGCTAAAATGTTTCTCAAAGATACTAGTCAGATCCTGATCTTAATCACTGCTGGTCAGTGGAAGGTGCCAGACTGACAGTAGAAAGGAAAAATTGCCTGCTGATACATCATAAAGGGATAACATGTAAGTGAGCATCAGATCCCCACCATCTTGTCTGCATGTGCAAGAAGGATTTCCTCCAGGCCATGGCTCCCTTCTGCCAGCCCCATTTCCAGACAGCATCACTTTTGAAGGTTTTTTTTACAGTGTGAATACCTGAAACTGGACTGATACCAGCCTCTCAATTCAGATGAACAGATGGTAATGACTTTGAGCCACTTCAGACCTGGGCAGACTCCAGCTCATGACCTATTTTCCAGTCTTGGCAGTTTCCCTAAACGTGGCAGTGCCTCCTGGGCAGAGGCTGTCCCAGCTATGGGGTTAAGCTGGATACACCACTGCTGCCTGAGGCTTGCACAGCGGCTGCTTTGGCATGACACTGCTCTCACAGTCCCAGCACTGCTCTCACAATGCCAACACTGCTCTCACAGTTCCAACACTGCTCTCACAATTCCAGCCAGAGCTGGTATTTTATAACAGTTTCACAGCAGACAGTGTTTACTCTCCTCACTTGTTGGTGATTCTCTGCATAAGGGCATTTGTCCTCCCAGTATATCTAAGATTCAGAGGAACCTTCCTGTATTCTCATGGTCGTTGCTTGTTTCTGCTCAGAAACATCTTACATTTTGCACTAATTAGCTTATAAAGGCGTTTAAATGGCAATCAATAGATTACATCAATTCCCTTTTGGCTTTCAAAGGGCACTCATCCATATTGAAAAGAAAGAACCTCTCCTGAGATATTTATTAACACATGGACTCAGATTAAGGACTCCAAAATTCCTCTTTCTCTTTCTTGAAGATTGGTGAAGGCCTGTATGAGAAAGAAGTTTCAAATCCCTAAGCTACTTTTAAAGGTCTATCTGTTAGAATTAACATCTTCTAATACATTCAATTAAAGTTTCAGCATATCTGAGCAGCGTATCAAATCAATATAATGCCATTTAATCCAAATTTAGCACTGAGCCTAAGTATAATACCACACTCTAATACTTCACCTCCAGTATGCATATATTCAAAAGGCATGACCTTTACAATCAGTTAGTGATTCTTGTCTAAACTTGGCTGTATTTAAAATTCAGCAGGACATGTTTGTAGACATTTAGAAATATAAATTGCCCTTGAATTTACGGTTGTTTCTTTTAATTGATAGCAGATATCTCTGTTAAGAGGCTTCTGCAAAATACCTTGCCAAGTGTATGTTTGATCATTGACAAACACAGCTGACCTGCTAGTACACTTCACTGGGAACTTACGTAGTTAATCAGTGTTCACAAAATTAAGGAGAAAAGAAGATCTCTAATGAATGTTACTTCATTGTAGAAATTCTTCTTTGTATATTTCTCAGCACAAGTTTAAGGATGTCCCCAACCAAACAGCTCAGCTACTGAGTGGCTTTCCTGTGCCTCAGGTGGAATGACTTGCCCTGAAGTCAGTTACTGATTTTTTCCTCCTGTAAATGTCGTTAGTTGCCAGATCTGTTCGGAATTTCAGTAGAAAGACCAGAGGTCCTTTGCGCATGAAGTTTGTTCCAGCTCTTACAGTTGGTTTTCCTCAAAAAGTGATTCTTCGCAAACCAAATTCAGATGTGAGTCCTTTCTGGACTTTGTCTATACACAAAATATGTACAAACTCACAGTTTTTGAGACACAGGAAGTCATGCTAAGGATGACCCCTTAAGATGTTTCCCATTTTGAAACTATTCTGAAATCAGAATAGTTCATCAGGGACAGATAGAAAAGCATGAGATGCGCTGGCAAGGGGCTTTGCATTTCTGTTTGCCCATACTGAGGAGAGGTGCATGCAAACAGCTACCAGAAAAAGCAGTAAATGGGAAGGATATAGGAGAGGTATCTCTTGAAAAGAAACTCAAGTACCAAATTACCGAGCTGGTAAAACTAAAGGTAACATAGAAAACAATTCGTTGGAAAGCAAAGAAAAAAAACACCAGGCAGATTAACACCAAAACCGAAAATGAACATTTATCTGAAAGAACAGTGAAAGAACAAGCTCCAAATACTATTGAAATTAAAAGAAAACATTCGTTTAACTGTGACGGTGGTCACAAGGGTTTTCAATTGAGGGAAGAGGCGAGAACGTTGGCTCCATGATCAGAAGGCTTGATTTATTATTTTAAGATATATTCATCTATTATAACTATGCTAAAAAGAAAAGGAAGATTTCTAGAAGCTTGCTAAGCTAAGAATAGAAAAGTAAAGAATGATAACAAAGCAGCTCTCTCGGACTCTGTCCAGAACTGAGAGAGCTCAGTTCTGGATTGGCCATTACTTATAAACATCTATACTGACTGTTGCATTCCACAGCAGCAGATAATTTATTGTTTACGTCTCTCTCTGAGGCCACAGCTTCTCAGAAGGAAAAATCTTGAAGAAAGGATTTTTCACAAAGACATGTCTGCGACATTTAACCCATCAAAAGGATTTAGAAACACCTTCAGCTAAAAGCACGTGGGGTAACTCAGACCTCCCCTCCTGTTCAGTGGAGCCTTGTGCTGGGCTGTGTGAGGAGGGGCTGTGGTGGCACCAGTGGGTCCCTCCTGGCTCGAAACAGCCAAGTGCCACTTGCCCCCCCCAGCTGGCAGCATGCAGAGAAGGTTCCCCATTCAGGTGTCTCTGACAGTGGCAGGTGAGGCCAATGCCAGTCAGGCATCCAAGGAGGAGCACAGCTCCATGGCAGAGCCTCAGGAGATAGCGGAGAATTATGTCTGTAATGCGTTCGGAAGCACCAGTGTGTTACACCCATTATGAGTTAAAGAGCTCATTGCTTTCCTCTGATGATAAGCTTGTGTGAAGACAAGAGGGAAATAAATTCCACGAGCAAGCAGTTTAGGTAAGGAGAAGCCTTGGGTTCTACACCCCTAGCTGCCATATGATTTTTATGCATTCTGTGCAATCAAACGATATTGAGATCATGATTAGAGGCTATTAAAAACACCATTGTGAACTCTGTGCACGCAGCACTAAGGGTTTCATCTGTAGTTAAACTCTTTGATTTTTAATTTCAAAATTTATTTTGCTAGTGAAGATGAAGGACTTGTTTTTAGCACTGCAGTCATACAAATGCTTTGCTTTTGCCTTAGGATAAAACTATGATTAGCAGTTTGGAGGTTTCTGTGCACTTGACATCGAGCTAAACAACACAGTCATCATAACAAATTCCTGACAAAAATATTGAAGTGTGATTTTATTTATGAACATTAAAGAATAGAACATCACAGAAAAGTGGTAGCTTCAAAGATGAGTTTTATAGATCTGAGATATTCAATGTGGCAGTTGTTAATCATAAAAAGTACTGTAGTTTAACTGCTTTTAGACAAAGAAGGTGTGAAAATTTTATTCACCTATATATTTTCTCTCTCTTCCCCTGTTTGATATAGGTGGGAGCATGTACAAATATTAAAAGGTGACTGTATGCGTGCAGAGAGATCAGAGCCTCTCCATTGCATGGGTGATAGATGGTCTGCTGGTGGGGTTCGTTCATCTCTTGAACCTCCTTTCTGCCACATGGCCAACAGGCAGTTTGAAAGGCAACAGGAAATCAAATGTGACATAATTGCAAAAGAAATGGTTTCCCATGAATGATCTAATGTCTTTAGGCCTGTAGATTGGAGAGGAAAATGTATCCTTACAGGAACTAAAATTAACAGCTCATCCATCATCTGCTTCTTGGAAAGGGAGCATTTGAATGGAGCTGGGCTTAAGGTGGCTGAACCATTTTACTAATTTCAGCAGGCAAGTCAAGATTTAGCAAAGCTTTCAGTCAACACTTAGTAACAAATATTTGAATAAATCTCCTCATTTCTCTTCAATAACAGATGGCATTTGTCTGTCAGCTCTTGTGTTTGTGATGTAGGCTTTCCAGCTCACCTCTATCTCTGTACCACCCAGCAGTCACCTTCTGTAAGAGCAGGGCTGTGGGTTCTGGGGACCAGGTAGTGAGAGGGGCTGCAGCCCGTGGGAAGCTGGACACAGAGGGGCTGCAGCCTGTGGGAAGCCAGACACAGCAGCTCACAGTGGGTTAACACTGTAACTGTGTCTGTACCACAGAGGCAAGCAGAGAGTGCCTGGGGGGAAAATCACTTGCTGTTTGAATGCTCTACTTTTTGGAGAAAAGCTCTATGATAATGATAATGACATTGCCCAAGACAGCGAGGACCCTGGTTTTTCAAGTCTCTACTACTTTATGTAATGCTGCTGTGTCACATTAGTACATGCTTATTAGAGATTCATTTAAAATACATGGGTGCTGATAAATGACTCACAGCATTGCTACTGTTACTTTTGCATAATTAGGAAATACATGAAGGTTTAGAAACTCTAATGATGTGAATATGAAACATCCCCTCTTGCAGTCCACTGGGATTTCTCCATCATTGCCTGTATATTGGCCTTTTCTGTCTGGAGCTGAAAACTCATTAGACCTGACAGTGTTCAGATCATGTGCTGGAAATGCCGTTCTCTGTTAATTTATTACGGGCCAAATCCAGAGCAGGGCTGGTTGTGCTGCTCAGTTGCCCAGACGAGACAACTCTGCTGAATATGTCACTGCTGGAAAGATGCCCCTTAGCCTGAAGGCTGACGTAAGCCTCCCTCCAGCCAGCTTGAGTGTGTGCTGCTCCTGCTCCCCGGGAAGACAGACAGACAGACAGACAGGCTTACCCAGCACAGCTGTCCAGATCCCTGGTATGTGCCACTCAGCCCCTGTCACCTCCAGCGCTGCTTCCCCAGGGCGAGCACTGCCCGAGCACTGGCTCTGTCCCTGAGTCACAGAGGATTTACAAAGGCAGCTTGTCTCTGAAAAAGACTTTCATTTTAATTTCCCAATCAGCATTGCAACTAGGAGGAGTAAAGGCAGCAATAAAGTGAGGAGATGAATATAGTCTGAAGTTCAGTGTTGTGCCAGGAAAGGGCATCTTAAAATCTTGATTTACATTCTGCTGCTCAGACTGTTACTGACGTGTCAGCAACGTCTGGCTGCAGCCAGAGTGACTCTGCTTGTCTGTGCGAGCAGAGCTCGCTGCAGAAGAGCTGCCTGTTAAAAAGCAGCTACAGCACAAAGGTCACACTTTGAAAAAGACCATGATATACAGAGAGAAAGTCTCAAAACACACCTCCTGGAATGTTGTAGTGTTTCTGTAAGACACTTCCTTTTGTAATCAGGCCACTGTCTGTGTCAGGTGTGGAAAAACTAATGATGCTGAAGCCTGGAGGGGCTGTATTAAGCTGCTTCCCCAGCTGTTTGGGTGGGCAGCACTGCTGTGGACTGTCCTTCCCCACCATCACCACCTCCACCAGCCTCCTGCTGGACTCCCCATCCCTCAGCCCCATGCAGGGGTAGTCTGCACCTTGGCATAGAGGATTCTAGAGAAAAGCAGCAGCCCAGGGGTTTGCAGGCCTGATCCTTCTCTCTGGGCTTCATTTGCCCCAGCTGGGAAAGAAAATTGCCATTTCTAAAACCTAAGTTACCATTTGAGCAATAAACCAACATGACAATGTCTCCCATCATATTCTTGGCTGTAAAATATTATTAGTCACCAGGCCACCCTTTCCTTTATGTGTGTGCATGCACTCTCAAAGATTTGTGTGTTCCTACAAACATACAGACTAGTTTACATGTGCATGCTTGAACCTGGCTTTTCTGTGGCATCCCACAAATTCATAAACTGTGGGTAGAGATTGGTGGATTTGGGGTTTGGCCTTGCTGGAAGAGAAATGCCCTGACCTACTTTCTTCTGCCGAGAATGTAATAAAAGCAAGAGGTTCATGTAATGATGGGATTGATTTTTCTGTCCATATAGGTAAGTAAATTGCTGGCATCACAAGTTATCTGTGGCTAAAAGCTGTGACATTGATCTATTAGACTCTGCCCTATGACCTTCAGTAAATGGCATCTCTGCTTTCATGTCCTCTCTGGGGAAAGGGGACTAATGGTGCCCTCTGGCCTTCATGAGACCTATTTTTACCTTCTCAGTAAAGAGCTTGGAAATCTCAGGCAGAGGGACCTTACTAATAATATTTATCATGTTCTTATGTAGCATCATCATTAGGCTGGCCTCCATGTGCTCCAGGGCTGAGATTAGGCTGAGGGCTCCCACCAGGGTCCCTCACACCCCCCAGAGGCAGCTCTGCCAGGGATGACTCAACATCAGGCTTGGAGGGAGTGGAAAGGCACCAAATCAAAGCCAAATCCAAACAGCAAACACAGTGGTGCCACTCCATTGCAATTTGCCATGGTGGAAGTTCAGTTAAGCAACTGCCTAAACCCTGTGGATATCAGTGGGGCCCAAGCCAGGCAGCAGCAGCAGTACCAAGGCTGTCTCTTGGCAGTTTTTTCATTCCGTTTAGTAGCTTGCTTTTAAATGGTTCATAAGCTGCTGGACTCATTAGCTGCTGCAGAAGAGCTAATTGCACACATGGAGGAAAAGCAATGAGTGATGATAATGAAGCTATGGTTCACACTTAACTGCCCAAGTTCATTCCAGTGAGGTGTGCCTCCATACAAAGTGAGGTGTGATCTGTAGGAAGGCAGCATGTATTATTCACATTAAATACCTGCGCTGATTTTAGTATGGACCGTTGTGTTTTGTATCAGCAACATCTGTCTGACTTAAGGGCTGTAAATCTCCCTTGTTACGGAGCTAGAATGTGGTCATAGGGCCTGTGCAGCAGAGGAGAGTGGTAAGTCTGCCGCTCTAGGACCTTTATGGATATCTCTGCCTACCTTTATGTGTGTGCTGCAGTCAGGATGCTCCACATGCTTTTTTATTTTGCTGCACTTTGTTTATCCCTCTTAGCTTTGAAGGCAGAGGTAAAAAAATCAGTATAATCTGAAATTTCTTGAAGTATAAAACAGAGTTATACAGTTACAGAATATATAACTGGATTTTTAAAATAGTATTTATTTGATTATAAGCGGCTCATGACTGGATGATCAACAGCTCTCACCTGTAGGAGAACAATTCGGGCTTGACTGCTGGGAAATCACTTCCTGGTCCCTGCCATAATAAATTAAGGACCATTTTAGTAATTTTTAATAAAATGTCCCGACAGGGTGCGCAAGGAGACATTTTGAAGAAGACCTTCAAGTTGTGGAGGAGGTGGTAGGGAGAGTTGAATGTTCTAAAATAGGTAAAAGGCATCTCTGTAACATACTTTAACTAGAAAGGAGAAGCGTTGCTTCCTTCAAATACAGCAACTTCACCCCTACTCAGCAGTGGAGGAGGTGACACAATGTCACTTTTAGCAGAAGTGTGAGACAGATGTCTGCAGAGGGGGAAGGGAATTCAGTCATTGGGAGAAGGCTTCATATTTTAGAGCTAAATTTAACCAATGTCAAGGAATTGTCCAAGGTGTGCTGGGGTCTGCTAGGTGTCTCTAGGTGATTGGAAATGTGCAAAAGTGAAACCAAGGCACCAGGTCGAGCCCAGCTGGAGCCACATTTGTGGTTGCTGGATTGAAGAAATAGCTGCCACTGAGAGGCAAATCTGCCTCCTCCCCATGACTGTGTCACTCACCCAGCCCTGGCTGGCCACACTTTGGGATGCTACCACACACTGGCTGATTTTTCATTTCACTGCTGGAGTCAACCACACAGCAAAACTAGGAGAATTAGAATGAAAGACAGTGTTAAAATTGTGGACTGATGGAATTGGCATCTTCTTTTCAAATGAGTGCATTGCTACCCAGAAGAAATGTGTATTTAGGTGCTGATTAGTAACGGGCCAAGTGAAGTGAGTCCTTGGCACGAGAGCTGCTGGCTCTGCTGACATGGAAGGGAGCTGCCTGCACCCTTGGCTGGGGTGTTTGTGGCTTATATTTCTGCATAAACATATCCAAATAAAGAGAAAAAGAAAAAGCCAGCATTATTGACAAAGCAAAGGCCAGTTCTATTTATATCTGCAGTAAGGCTGCGATAATGAAGATGCTTTAATGTGTCTCAGGGCCTAGATGAAACACTGAAAATGTTTCTGTTAAGAAAAAAATTATAATAATATCCCCTTGAAATCCCGAGGAAATGTGTGTGGCGGACTTCTGGAGAGCAATATCAAAGAAATAGGAGTTGCAGAGCATAGGGAGTTACTACAGTTATGGGCTTTGAATTGGCTTAAATCTTTCCTTTTAAGTTTTTTTTTTCCTAAGGATCTCTTTAAAAGTAACACTTTATTGACAGGGAGAATGTTTTACTGCCACTGAACTCTAGCAACAGTGCAGATCTGTCAGACCTTGCCTTACTTCGGAGTGTAAATCCTTTCTCTGTGGTTGCTTCTGCTGTCTGGCCCCTTTTATGGGTGTCAGACTCCTAGGGGGGCTGGGAGAGGCAGTGTGAATGTCTGCAGAGGGGGACAGATGGGTAAGAATGTTCTTTCAAGACAGAATTTGGAGCTTTATAGTTAGGAAAGACATGTTTCATTTCTGAAAGTCTTTTAGGTGCTTCAGGGGTGGTTGGGTTTTGTTGAGGCAAATGGAAAAAAAATATTTACTAAAAATACCATCTGTCATTTCATCCTGTTGCATCTTTGACCAGCTTTAATCAACTGGTTGTTTCATGGCAGTGAGCAGGTTTAAAATATGGCTCTAGGAGCAGAAAACTGTCCCTTTCTCCAAGCAGCCTCATCATAGGTAGTTACTTTCACCTTATTAGGAATTTGGGTGAATGGCTGAAAAAATCAGCACTAACCAAGCAGGACTGAATGGCCAGAGCCCATCACATCACTGGTCCTCTCTCTCTGAGATCCTCAGCCAGACTGTGCTCCAAAACCGATCCATGCTTGATGCATTTTAGATTAACCTTTTCCAGTCAACACATGCTTTGTTTCTAGCTTGAATTTTTGTCTACTTCTACTAGATCAGATTGCTATTCTTATTTAGTTAGTTTGATGATAACAAGATATTATGAAAATCCCACTTGGCAGAAGAAGAGGTGGACAATGACCATATAGAAATGGGAACTGATTTTTAACTACGTCATCCAGAAGAGTTAAATGAAGGCAACAGACTATAAAGCTTAGGCTATTTGTTGAAGTTGAAAAGAGATCAGGTTTTCAGTTGTAGAATTTGGTTTTCTGAAGCATGAATGATGATTTTCACCCTTTGCCCTTGGAGCAGGGAACATGCTTTGTGGACTGTGTGCAGCCCTGTGCATGCTGTTGGCACTCACCAGATAACTGATTATTAACAATGCACAGATGTACTGGCCATTGCTTTCAGGTAGTCAGGCCAGGTGGAAAGAGTATGAAAGAACTTAGACAGGTATTCATATGTGAGTTAAAAGATTGAAAGGAAAAGAAATTCTGGTTTATCTGGGTAATTAAAGGCACACTCTGCAGAGGAAAACAAGCAAAAGCATATGTAGTGCTTGCACAATTTGGGAGGCACACAACTTCAGCTTGCTGAGAGGTATAAAGAGTAAAGATGATTTTCTACCTTCCTTTTGTCCCTTGGGTGCCTGTTTGAAAATATAAATGGCCAGGTGTGTTTGTATTATTTATGTTAAAAGAAGATAGAGGTTGTAAGGCATAGAACCTTGAAACTAAGACACGCCAAGATTGCCACTGCTCCTGCAGTCCTGAGGCTTAGCACTCCCTGCAGGGGCTGAGCTGCCACACTCCCCGCTCAAATTCAGAGCCACCATCCTCGTCTCAGGCTATTCAGTGTTTGCTGCTGCAGGGGAAAGTCAGGAAAATCCAGATTCCTTCTTTCAGCTGTGTAAGGACCATTCCAGACCCCAGTTACATCTCTCTTTGTCCTGATGCTGGGCAAACACAGCTGTACAGCCCCTCTTCAGCTAGGAGATGCTCTCTCTGACTTGTTTTTCACACATCTCCCCAGCATCCAGCTAGCCCCTCTTGATTGTTGTCTCTCTGATTTCCTTTTGTCAGATGGGCTGATTTTAATTGGTTTGCATTTTCAGTTGGTTTTCAGTTCATCAGGAAGGATAAAATAAAATGCTGCCCTTCATGCTCCTCTCTATCCACTGTAGCAGCACCAGCTGAGCATGTTAATCTGAGGAGCAGTGCAGGCAGGGCCTGTGAAGTGTTTGGAGGCTGGCTGTTAAGCATTACATTATTCAAAATGCATTAAATTGTCCTGGGTGAGGAGGAAGCATGTCTCGATCATCAAGCTGATGGACATTAGCAGTCTTCTACCACAAGGTTGCTAAATTTGAACTAGATTTAGCTACTGCCTGCTTCATTCCTATTCTGCAAGGAAAGCTGTGGACAGGGAACTGGCAAGGAATACGAGGCATAAATTTGAGGTACCCACAACTTGGACTGAAAGCCTTATATAAATCTTTGGGATTTCTAGACTTAGGAGGAATGCAGTTGGCATTACTGCCTTCTGTTGACCAAGCAGGAAAGTTTAACCGGTAGTCCAGGATACAAATTCTTGACAGTCTGGAGGTGGCTTTGAGATCTGAGGGTGGCTTAAATGTTACTGGTGGGGAAGAGCGAGAAGGGGAAGTAACACATTCCTCAACATTTCAAGGTTTACAAAGCTTGTATGCTGAGCTAGAGGCTGTTAGGGTTTGCTCAGTCCCAAAACAGGGAAATCAGGAAAAAATATAGATGGGTGACAGGCAGTTAACCAGTGATTTTTTTCAGCTTATTGCTAATACTTGTATTTGCTGTATTTTAGGAAAATGGGAAAACAAATTTTGAATATTTGGCTATTGATTCATAAAAGGTTTTGTAATTACTATTTATATCTCTTGTTTGGGCACCTCTGTTGACAGCCACTAGAATGTCATGGTCTCCTGTATCATAGACCTACCATTGCTACTGTGAAAAGCACACTCCTGCCTTGCTGAAAACTTGTAATAAGCAACTGCCAGCCCTTCCTAGCAGCACTTAGTGTAAAAAAAAAACAATGCTAAGGATTTGTGTGAAGAGGAAAGGCTCCTTTGGCATCTGTTGGCCAAGATGGATGAGCTGGGATTTCCCATCTTCCCTCTGGCTCGGTAGCAGAGCAGCACACAGACAGATAAACCCAGCACGCAACAGGAGCTGAGGCTGGGACGGGCACACAGCGTTGCTCATTCTGAGGCTACCAGTTACTCAGCAGTAATAGAATAAATGTCTGAGATTTGCTTCTCCCTCCCCAAACATTTTGTCATTTGGTCTTTGTTCAGGGGGCAATGTATCTCTCTCCGAGCTGCCTTGACTTTTTTGATCTGTTAGCCCTAATCAGTACAGGGTGTCGTTATACCTCCAAGCCAGCTAAGCCCAAGGAGCTCAGTCTTGCCAACATGATTCTTCATTTCCTTCCTTTCATCTCTCCCAGAGGTCAAAAATAGCTGTCTATGAGAAAATGTGGTCATACATGAAGTCGGCCGAGCCCTCAGTGTTCACCAAGACAACGGCGGATGGGGTGGCCAGGGTGAGGAAGTCCAAGGGCAAGTTTGCCTTCCTGCTGGAGTCCACGATGAACGAGTACATCGAGCAGCGCAAGCCCTGCGACACCATGAAAGTTGGAGGCAACCTGGATTCCAAGGGCTATGGTGTAGCAACCCCCAAAGGCTCAGCATTAAGGTGGGTGGAATAATATAACAATATCCATGTTGTTATAGTATTCCACCTACCCTGATGTATTGTGTTGTCATTTTCTTTCTTGTGGATTTTGAGGTAACTTAAAAGTTTAAAATCTTCAATATTCCATGGAGTTAAATAAGACGGTAAATTATGGTTTCATTTATTTAATGCATCCATTTTTTGTGTTCTCTTTGTGTTGTCCTCTCTGATTGTTTGTTGCTGTTTTAATTTTACAGTTCAATGGCTTTTTCAATTTAAATGGTAAAAGCCAAGTTAACCTGCCATATGTGACGAATGTTAACTGCATGATGTGGTGTTGTTACTTTTTTTCTCAAAGACGATTTCCCCATCCCGCACACTTCAGTTTTGAGCAAATGTTATCCTCCATGCCACCTTCCAATATTTAACCCTGTATTTGCTGTACAGACATTTTGATAGCTCCACGTTCTGTGAAATTTTAGCCAATTTGTCCTCTTGTGCTCCTTTTTTTATACGTTACGATTTCCTAAGCATTTGTGCATTTTTCTTACAAGTTATGTTTTATCGTTTCAAGAAATGCTGTTAACCTGGCAGTATTAAAACTGAATGAGCAAGGCCTCTTGGACAAATTGAAAAACAAATGGTGGTACGACAAAGGAGAGTGCGGCAGCGGGGGAGGTGACTCCAAGGTCAGCCTCAATGTCACCACAATCGGGTACCTTAGCAAAGAGTAATCGGCAAGGCTGTTATTTTGCTTCTCAAGAAAAAAAAACTCAAAAAGAAAGCAGATGAAAATTATTTCACTCATTGTGGTGGGGAAAAAAACTCTATTCTCTTGTTCAGTAGCTCTTTCAAAGAAACAGTTTTATTTAATATCATCAGCGGGTTTGTTCGAGTTTGGAAACCTTATTTAACTAACAGATAGAAAGTCTAGTGTTGATGGGACCTACACAGAGTAAATCAGTGAGGTAACCGTACAAGAAACCAATGATCACCTCTGGTCACTGTCCCAACCCTTGAGAGCAAGGGTTTATGAGACTTTTTTTGCCAGGACCAGCTGTGCCAGCACAGACCTGGAGGTGAAAGAGCTCCTGTTTCCTTTGGCCTTTTGGGAAGGTTTTGGAAATGTTGCCTGGAGCATTCAAATGTCACCTTTTGTACAGCACTGATCAGACTTCTGCACGCTCCTGTGCAGGAGCCCTGTGTCTGTGTTTGACATGCCTTTGATACAGATGTGGACTCAAGTCTGGCTCCAGTGGCAGCTGTGGCAGCCTTATCACTGCCTTCTGCTGAGCTGAGGCTTCCCCCAGCCTTCCAGACAGACTATACTGCACTTTCACAAAGTTACTTCAGTGAGTTCATGTAATGCCAATGTTAACTAGTCTGCTTTCCTCTTGCCAACTTTGTCCTGTAGGACTGGCAGTCCTTTTCTGCAGTCTTTAACCCAGCAAGGATAAGCTATAGCTAGAATTGGCTGGGTGTTGTTGGTCACTGTGGGTGCAGGAATTACCAAGAAAATTAATTTAAATGACATTGTTATGCTGAAAAGTACGGAAATTCATTTTTATAGTGACACTTTCCTACATCTAGTAAAACCAGATCTTTAGGGAGCAATAACTCCTAATCTCTCCAATAAAAATGCTTCAGATTTGGTCCAAAATCAATAATAACAGTAAACTGCAGTTTCGGACAATTACTGCAAATTACTGCTACAATCTATTCATAAGAGTTGCATACAGTTGGCTGTATAGGAAATTGCTCAGCTTGTCATGTCTGCTGCTAGCAAAAGCCACTGTGTAATATTAAAGGAAGGCAAAGCTCTTGAATTTGGATTGATTCAGTAGCTGGAGGTCTGCAGTGCTCAGCAGCAGCCTGGAGATGAGCACAAGCTTTTTTATGCTTTTTAGCTCTGCTGCTCATCCTTCACAGAACATTTTTATATGTCATATTTGCCAGTATATTAAATGTTTAATATCCTCCTGGGATCCAGCACCTCATTGTCTAATGCTGCCTCCCTGAAAGAAAACTCTCATACAAACCAGCTTCAATGAACTTCATTGCTTCAAGTTCATTGAATTAAACCCAGCCAATAACCCTTACAGCCCTAAGGAAGCTAAAGACGGCTTTTTAAATGGTCACAATTAGGGCAGGGCCATCCTTCTATTTTTGCCTGTGCTGGAAGATGTTTTACAAAGAGCAGTGCTGTCTATTTGGCAGGCCCTTGGCCTGGTCAGGCAATGTTGAGGGAGTGGAGTCTGGGGTAACATGAGTTGGTACCCAGAGAAGAGGGAAGGGGAACAAACACAATAATGTGTGTTTTGCTGGTTTAGTGACAAGTGATGTCTGTCTGCAGTTTGTTGTAACACGCTGTGGTGAAGGACTTGTTTGAGCTATAGTTGAGGTGTAGGAGCTATAGTCACCAGCTCTTGGGGCACAGCTCAGCTGGCAGAAGTCCCCAGAGAGGAGAACATGGGATGTAGAAGACCTCCCACAGAAGACAAAGCTAAGGGAGGTGGGGAAGAGGTTAGTGGCTGTTTCTAGAGGTGTGGTAAATCAAAGGGCCTTTTTGTTACAAAGTGGCTCTTCCTTTGAGGTAGATCTGTAGGCCCTGAGCCCTGCAGACTGCAGTGTGGCTCCATGGCAGAACATGCAGAGCCTTCCCAGCACACCCCCATCACTGGCCAGGTCCTGCCCCAGCCCAGCAGGGGCCCCACTGCCCTCTCAGGAAAGATGAGTTCTGGTGCTGCCCCTTGTGCACTGCAGCTCCAAGAGTCTTGCTGGCCTCTCTCTCCTCACTGTCCTCCCACCAGAAGTTGCCCCCATCATCTCATCCCATCTCTCCAGTTAATTGTTTATATGAGCACGGCTTCATTTGTAGATCATTTAGGGGAGTCACTGCAAAACTGTTATTTTTTTCCCTTTTACCTTTAAGGAGGTGACAGCTGGGGGAATCTGGATGGGGTGATGAAGGTGCCTGAGGTGCAGATACAGACCTTGCCCTCCATCTCAACCATTGCTCACTCGGGGCAGCTCTCTCTACTGGCCAAGCTGACAGACTCCTCTCTCAGCTTCCCCAGTAGAGACCCGGGCTTGGGAAATTGCTGCCCCCAGTTGGCAATCAGCCACCTCCTGCCTCCTGGCAGTGGGTTGCGCAGTGGGTTGTGTGTAGATGTGAGTCATGGCAGACTGGCGAGTTCCTCTGTGACTGATACTTTAGCTCTTGCTGAAGGCCAGAGGTGAGTATGAGCCTGTTTGCTTGTGCCAGTGTCCGTCGTTGTACTGCAAAGGACCCGGCCACCCTCCCTGCTCGTGCTCCCTGCGCTCTGGCATGCGGTGTGCCCGTGCTCCAAGAGGAATCGTTCTGAGTTGTGAGTTTGTCTCATTATCATATCTCACTGCCTCTGGAAAATTAAACAGTGACTTCCATTTTCACAAGGATTTTGAGTCTTGCAGCAGGAAAAAGGAAAGGTATTCAACTGGCTTTCTGCAGGCTTTGAATCTGTTGGTTTACACAGAGTGCAAGGTTAGGCCTGTGAGCATTCCATGCTCCTGGGGTTCACTCATAATTCAAGACTAAAGAGATTGTGCCATTTTAATGAGTTTGTTTTAAATGCCTCAGCTGATATGTGTCTTGTTTTCAGTGCTACCAGTCTGTGTCAGTGCTGGTGTGGAGCAGAGGATGCCAGTGTTGGTACTGCCCTGGCAAAGGGAATGACCCAGTTTCAGTAGTGGTCCTTATTTAACAAGTCTGAAGGGGAATATGCTCCATCCATACATAATTTCTCTGGGATGCATGTCAATACATGTGGGCTGGCTTGGCTGATGCAGACGTTCTGGTGCGTGCATCAAAACTCATTCACTTAGCTCTCCTAAATGAGCTTGAATTTAGTTTCATGGCAAAATTATCCTCTCTTCAAATGCTCTTATACATGCAAGCTGAGTTCTCAATCATGAGAGAATACAAAATAGCAGTTGTAAAAAAACATATTCCAGGAAATATGTTGCAGTGTATTACAAGTTTGGAAACTAATTATTTTGTTTATTATACAGTCCTATAATCTTGGAGCTGAGTTATGGCCGACTAGGGATTTAACAAGAATTAGACAAAAGGGGATGCAGATGGCGGTCACAGCCTGAATGACTTAAGTGAAACTAATTATTCAGTTGCATAGGAACAATTTCCTGCTAAGATGAATTTCCAAAGTTCTGCTGTTGATAAATTTCTTGTATTCTTATACCTTCATGGTAACATTTAATGACAACCAACGTGGAAGGAGAATGTTTGAATGCAGCTTCTCATCAACTTTACCTGCCAAGATTCTCTGCTAATTATTTGACTTAATTTCTTTAATATATTCTTTTTTAGGCTGATACCTCTTTTGGACTACATCAGAGAAATGACATGCAATGTAAATTATTTCATTTTCCAATTGTTTCTTTTTAATCAGAGAATTACTTTTCCAGTGTGCTAGTTGAGTTCTGCCCTCAGAGCTGTGCTCCATACAATATCCCATTCTCAAGACCTTCGGAGCTGTGAGTGTGGCCATTAGCAGATGGGATCTGTTCCCCCGTGTCTGTGTGCTGTTTTGGTTTGATACATTTTCAGCACAGCCGTTAGCATTTGCAGCATAATTTTTTTAAGTGGCATATTTTTAGAAGAAATCTGTTATGCTTTATTTTAGATGATACCTGATGCCTAAAGAGCACCATTGCCAAACATGTCGTGCATAAAAGAGAACATTTGGGGAAATGGCTATCTTTAAAAGATGCAGCACGATTTATTTGAGCCATTTGTTTGAAATTATGTTCATCAGCATGAATTTCCTTGTCATCCATACTATAGGCCTGCGTTATGAGCTGGAAAAAGATAAAATGGCTGATCAGAGCCAGTGACAGTAACACAGAGCTAATTCATGCTCAGAGCTGGGAAAGTAATATGAAATTACTGTATTGTGCAAATTAGTGACAGAGCAAAATAATGCTTTAAAAGGAAGACACCAGAATATTGATTTAATTGACAGCTATTACTTTATAGCATATTAAGAAATAATACTGTGTATGTTTTGTGGCAGTGATGAAGTCTTAATGCTCTAGGAGTTCATTGGAGCATCTCAGAGCACTGCCAAGGAGGGCAGAGAGCCTGCTCTGGTTTGCAGAAACAGCAGTGCTGTTATGCAGATTGTTGAGGGTATTTTCCTGGAAATGGAATGGGGAGAAGTGGCACGATAATTTGGGAAGAGTAGGTTGCCTACTCTGGGAAGGAGTTGGTGGAGTCAGAACCACTGGTGTCCAAGAATTTGGAACTGTTTAGTTTTGCCAGTGTAACCTTTAGCATCATGGAGACTGCCTTTGCTGCCTTGCCAAAGCCAACTCAAGACCTAAGTGTGCAAGGAGACCTGTTTGTGCAGCATTAATTGTGGCAGACCTGGGGCTCCTGCCTGGACGCCATGTCCTGCCTTTATGGCCACAAGAAATCTTAAAGACTTGTTAATTGTGCACTCCTTTTGATAATATCTGTGATGCTTAACAGTTAATTTCCATAGATTGCTTACATGAGTCATTTATCCCACACTGTAAGTATCAGTGTGGGAAAAGTCAAAGCGGAAGGCTCTGTGGTACTGGAAAAGGAAGAAAGGAAAACCAGCAGCTGGAAGTGGAGCTCCCAGCAGCAGGAGCAGGGCCCTTCCTTTGTATGTCTCCCTGGGGGTCTGGGCTTGGTTGTTTTTCTTTAATACTAGCTGCTGTCATTTAACATACAAAGGGAAAAGTAAATGCCTTTCTTCTTCTTCAAAGTGACTCTAACGTTTCAGCATTCTGCTCACGTGGACACAGGCACTAGTGCTGCTCTGTGGATTTCTCTGTGCTGCTGGCACTGTAACCATGGGCTGAATGCCTCTAGCTTTTGTACACAACGTAGCTGTTCCTCGAATGTCTTGTGGACTAGCCTTTGGACTAAGCAGCACCCACCTGCAGCCTGCTGAGGAGCCAAGAGCAGGAGTCACAGAAGAAGCCGTTTCAAGAGGAAAATAAAGATGGGGGGAAAATGGATGTGCCTAGACACAAGAGAAAGAGAAGGTGAGGGGATAGCCAGCATGCAAGGTAAGTTGAGTCTCTTGCTTGTACCATCCAGGTTAGAAAGGACCCAAGCAGTGGCAGGAAAGGTCCATACTGCTCTTTCAGATGTTGTAGATTTGAGCACGATGTTGGGCACCTGCCCTCTTTTGCTCTTCCTCCACTCTCTTACCACATCCGTACCTCAAGTGTCAGGCACTGCTGTGAACGAGCTGCAGTGACTTGTTATGGCTTGTATTTCCTAATCCAATCAGCCTGTATTATTACATTAGCACTTGGCACTTCTCTTAAATTATGATCCTGTTAGTACAGAGTTTAATTTGTTTGAGCTACATTTGTGAAACGTGTAAATATTCTCTCATAGAAACACTGCTGCTGTCAAACACAGGCTGCAGACTCTGCAGAGAGCAGAAGAACTTGCAGCCTCAGCTGGTAACACATCTGGCTCTGTAGAATGTGCACAGTGTCTGTAGATGATGCAATGACATCATGCACTCAAACACCCAAATTTAAAATGTATACCTGGTGACCAAAGGAAAAATGCTTCACATTCCACAAGGATAAACTGGATGCTCCAACCTGCAATGGCAGGTTACTCCTGCCCAGTAATGGAGACTACAACACAGTTCTGTTATGGACAACTATTGCAGCTACTGAGTGCTCAGCAGGAGCTAAATCCAGCCCCTGGCAGCCAGGAAGCTGCAGCCCCAGGATGCTCCTCACCATCACTCAGGGTGCCAGTCCTTGAGCAAAGGGAACTGCTGCTGGCTCTGCTGGTGAGGAAAAACAGCATCCTCTGCCAGGGGATTTATTGCTCTGCCTCCAAGCACTACCCCAGCCATCGACATGCAACATATTTCTTAGGTGGCTGGGGGATATATAGGGTTTGAGGTGCTGAGTTTTAAATTTTCTAATTGTGCAAGCTCTTTGTCTTTCCCAGCTAGATGGCTTTCGCTTTTATCCCTTCCTCTGCCCACCCATAAAGCATTTCAATCCCTCAAATGTTGACTCTTGGAAATGTGCAACTGCTGGTAACACAGGGCAGGGAAAAAGTGGTGTGGGTCTGAAATGGTAGCAAAGAGCAACTAAGGGCTCATTATTTAAAAAAGAAATGCCCAGTGCTTTTTGCATTTTTCATTGAATATTGAATGTTCAGTGTGGAATACCAAAGATCACTTTTTGAGACAGAAAGTAGGAAGTAGTGATTGACAAGAAGGGACAGGGATTGACCATGTGTGTTTTGCCTGTATCTTCAGGGCTCTTCAGTCCTGCTTGAGGTACCAGGCAACTGTAGTCTTTAAACAAACCGAGTGGGTTTGGGTAACGAGCCCATTTCCAAGCAAAGTCTTCCCCATCCCTCAGTATGGGTGTGTCACAAAACATGAGGCCATGGCACAGAGACATTGCTAAATTGCTAAATTGCAACAGGCAGCTGGATGATCTGATCTGAGCAAGGGCAGAGCCCTTGGACGATGCACTCACCCGCAGGTTTTGTATCTATTCAGAAGTTATTTCAGTAACAAGATCTGACAAAAAGTCCATTCAATAGTTGCAGATCAGGCTGGGATTTATACAGCATGGGGGAATAAAGAGCCTTATTTGATTTAGATGGGTCTTTAACCTCGAGCGATGCCCTCTAGAGAGTAGTGCTGGATTTGGTGTATCTTCCTAGATTGTTTCTATCTTTATATTTTAATGATACCAAGATGGCTGTTAGTGATATTTTTATGGTATCCTGTCAAATTAGCAGAGAGCCTGGACTGGATTTCTGCCTTTGTCAGTCCCTGCACAGCCCTGTGCCTGTGCAGGCTGGCTCAGGGATGCAGCAGTGGCCACTTGCCTTCTGGCCCACTCAGCTCCAGTCAACAGCACTGGAGGCTGCATTCAGCATCACCTCCTCTCCTCCTGCCAGCAGGGCAGGGAAGGCTGGTGGTTCTGTGTGATGTGTGGGAGTGAGGGATTTCTCTGCTCGGCTGGAAGCACTGCCAGGCAGTGGTGCCATTGTTCAGGGTCACACTGAGGGTAGCTCAGTTGGTCAGAGCAGGATGCTGATAAGACCAAGCAGGGTGCTGATAAGACCAAGATTGTGGGTCCAATCCCTGTATGTGCCTTTCATTTAAGAGCTGGACTCACTGGTCCTTATGGGTCCCTTCCAGCTCAGAATGTTTTGTTGTTCTCTAATCTCTGTGCTCTTCAGGTATTTGCCTCTCAGAGCATGGTAAGTGTGTCCCACATGTCTACAGCAAGCTGCCCTCTGTGCTTCTCCTGAAGTTAGGGGGGATTAGCCAGTGACACCAGTAGGAACAATTAATTCATGGTTTTCAGTAGTTTTGCCCAAGAGGATTTTAGGAAGCATTTTGGATTTAGAAAATGCTTGCTTGTTTGCACCTTATTCTTCTTGCCTTTCTCTGACACTGTGAGGTGGATTTTAGAAACGCAAGTGTTTAACATCTGAAGTCTTTGATGTTATAATGGTTTTGGTTGGGTTGTGCTGATGTCAGCAATGCCAGGGATGTTCTTAAGGAGCAGCTCTGGTCATAAGGAACAAAGGAAGACATTTCTTGCTGTACAAGTGAGAGTGCTCCAAATATGTCAGATTCCTAAACTAAAAGGATTAGGCAAAACCAACAGGGATTATTTAATTATAAGACAAGTTTATTATTATTTAATGATAAACAAGTAAAAAACCACTTTATAATGTACTAACCAAGACGTGGTACCACCATGGACTCTCGCCTCCTTCACATCACTGAGATTTGGACGGGAGGGTAACGAGCCCTTTGCAGAGGCCAAGCCCTTGGTCTGACCGTGGGGCTTGGCCAGGGTAGAGCTCTGATGCAGAGGGAGGATGTCACCTTGCATTAGGAAGGACAGATTTAGACTCTCAGGAGGGACAGATTTGCCAGAAGCCTCCTGTGGCTTTCTGTTGCTCTGATGCCACAAATCAGCAATAAATCTGGCCTAGCCAGATACTAGACCAGATTTACAGCTGTTCTGTGCCATGCAGTGTGACACAGCCAGAGCCCAGGGTTGTCTTTGGCACTGTGGTTTTGCCTTCTCCTGGCACCCAGAGGGCCAGTACCAAGTACAGGGAGTCACAAACAGCTTTGCTGTAAGTGCTGCATCCCAAGTGATGTGAGCCTGCATTTCCATGACACTTCTCCAACCAGAGGAATTGGTTGTCTGCTGTTGTACTGCTAGGGAAAATGAATGAGGGCCTGTTGGCAACACACAGGATTGTGCATTGTGGTAGCTGCAGTGTTAAATACACAGGGAGGTCTGTTAGCCAAGGACAGTTCTGGTGACCATATTTGCTGTATGTTTGGAGCCAGCATCCATCTGCTTTTGTGAGAAGGATCCCCACTGCCACTGGCCTTAAATTGCTTTGCTTCACCTCTAAATGAACTCTGTATTGCTGGGTGAGATGGCACACATCCCTCCACAGTGCTGCTGGGGACATGGATGTCCTGGCCAAGTAGCCCTGCAGAAGCCTGTGGAGCTCTCCTGTGCAGGGGGCACTACAGCAGTGAAGCTGTAGTGGTTGGAGTTCTTGCCCAGTGTTTGACATCTCCTGAGCCAGCCAGGCATCCCTCCATGGCTGAAGTGCTGATCAGTTCTGCTGCACCTTGTGCTCTGCTATCCTGAGCTACAGCCCCAGGCACACAAGAAGAGAGGATGTTTTCAAGACCAGAGAGGAGCTCTCAATGCTGAATGTTATTCTGGTCTTCCTTCAAGTTCATGGGTGACTCTTTTACCCTCTACCCCTAAAAAAGCTATGTTTGGACTCTCAAGATGCTGCAAGCAATACTGATGTGAAAATGCCACACTGTACACCTGATACTCTACAGAAAATCAGGAACCAGCTGATGGTGAGTGAAGGAAAACTTGCAGCTGTAAAACCCAGGTAGTGAGAGATGCCAGGGCTGCCCATGCACTGCCCTCCCCATCCTGTGCCACCCTGAGGAAGCCCTTTAACTGGTGCTTTGAAGAACTTTGCTTGTTGCACCTTTACTTTGCAGCTTGCTTTTCTGAAAGATTGCATCTAAAAATTGTAAATTAATTCTGAGCAATGGTTCGTCTGGTTTGAAAGGAGCAGTGTGCCGTCTGCCGAGTTCATTCACTCTCCTTGGCAGTGATTGGGTTTGGGTATAACATTTATATTACATCCATTAGAGCATGGAATGGGATGGGAATTATCCAAAGCTGTTCCAATCATCACTTAAATCTTTTCTAGATTGCAAGTAATAAACATAACTACAGTGTTGCTGAGACTTCATGCCACTCAAACACCAGTTAGACAGAGCTGAAAAAAGTCTGCAGATTATTGGATGAGTTGTTCAAGTCCTAAACTGACTTCTGTTCCCAGTTCTCACCTCTAGTGGTCATTGACTCCTTGTATCAACTGCTGCAACTTGTGAGGACCAACCCAAACACTGGCTGCAAAGGCACTGGCATATTTCCTGGAAAATGGCCCTTTCCTGGCAAGATCACTATGTTCTTTTCATAAATTAACATCGCTTTTCCAAGAAACTGCTCAGATTTCTTCACTGCAGTCCAAGTTCCTTCAGGAAGGAGTCCTGTTTACAGCACTAGCACACAAATATGATGGCCAGTAACTGGAACCCACCTGCCAAAAGGAGCAGCCTGGCCAGCCTTTGCAGTCATCTGTGGGACTGCAGCCTGCTGGGCATGTGTCTTAAGCTGGTAGAATTTAGTGATGTCAGTAGGTGGAACATCTGGTTTGGGGTTATCTTCTTTAAATAGGTGCAGGTGAAATCATGACAATTAACCTGAAAAGCCATTAATCACACCACTAAAAACCTGTAACGATTTATGCTTTGAGAGGGTCAGAAGTTCTACCTTCCCACTTTCAGGACTAATAAAGATCTGCCTCTTCAGCAATTAATTTGCTTGTCTTCCACTTCAAGCTTGTTCTGGCCAGAAAGAATGGAAAGAAATGTTATAACACCACCAGTTTTCTCCGTGGAGATAACATTTACTGCAACTAACCTGAAACTGGGGCTTTGGTAAGAGGAGGCAAGGCAAGAAATCCCTCAGACAGGTATGGCTGTCTCAAAGAGAAGAGGAGAGAGCGGATGACCTCTGAGTCATTGTGTTCCCTCTTTTCCATATTAATTGCATGAATAGAAGATGGGTAATAATGAAATATAAAAATAAATGCTTTGCAAAGGCACATAGCAGCTCCTTCTTCTGAGAAGGAGCATCTGCATGGTGAACCTACTCTACCTGGAAACAATGCCATGTTTTGTACACGATCAACCTGCATGACCAAGTGCTGTAGCGCCTCCTGAATTTGAGGAAGAGGTGGTCCAAGTTCTTAAATTGAACCTGAAGCTTTGGGGATGCAGCTCAGGGGTGAGATTTTAATTAGTCTGTTTTTCAAAAATCAGTTAATTCCATCAGTATCATCCTGTCCTCTGGGACCACGAGCAGCAAAAGGTGCAAAGGGCTTCTGGGTCTATTGTCCTGCACCCAGACAGGTTGAAGTGCAGCACGGAGGAGGCCCCAAGGCCACACTGCAAAAGGAAAAGGAGGCCCCCTTTGGGATGGTGTCATATTATCATCTGGAAAAAGACTGGCACACCTTGTTTTCTAGCAGTAGCTGATAGCTGAAGAGGGGAAGATTATGCTGCCAGCACCTGAATGGAGTCTCCTAACAGGATGGCAGAGAAACAAAACAGCTGAAACACCAATAAAACCCACTTCTGTCAAGGTATAAAATCATGTTTGTGGCAGTCTCTGTAAAGCCTATAAACCAGGCAGGCACTGATCTTACAGTCATGCTGCTCTTAAAAGAAACAACCATTGCAGATGCTTAATTCCCCTCTAAGGGCAGTACTATCCCTTATGAGGCTCCTGGTATTGTTTCTCTAAACTGAAGTCTTCCAATCATTTGTAGAAAAAAATCTTAGCAGGGTTTGGTAAAGCTGCCCAAGAGAACCAGCCTCACAGGTTTAAGTCTGTATGATTCAGATCATACTGGATGAAAAACAAAAGCAAGGAAATAACAAAATCCTTCAGTTGTGGGAAGGAAGAAAAACACTGCAAGTTTCTGGACAAGGATACCATCCTGTGGAATCCAAAATGCTGACATCCCAATCCAAGTGGCCTCATCTCATTTTCTTGGCATACAGAGCACAACACGAGAACACAAGCTCTCAAACCTCTGAACATTTTACTTTTATCAAAGCAACCAAGCTAACAGAGAGAGGTCTGGAAACCACATAGGGGAGATGGAAAAGAATCCCATCATAAATTAAAGCATGGAAAAACAGTGGAAGCCACCTAGTAAAGGGCCAAAGACTTTACAGAATATGCCGTACAGCTAAACTACAGAAACATAATTAAAAAAAAAAACAACTGGAAAGCACAAAAGTATCCCAAGAAAACTACAAGGAAATTGAAGTCCTTTGAGACAGAGCCCCAGAAAATGAGGAAATGATCCTCTGAATTGGACAGTGAGAGAAGTAGGTGGCTGGTGACATAGCCTTCCCATGGGACCCAGACAAGTCATTGAGTGTCTCCAGTCCTCTGCCTCTAAGGCAATTCTAAATATCTCCCCTCAGTCAAGCAGTCCCAGGACAAGCAATGACAACTCCCTTTCCTGGATCCAGCAGCCACCACTCCTAGAAGAGCCTTACAGTTCCCCCTCTAACAACCATCAGAGCACTCTGCAGCTTGGTGGCCTTGGGCTGGCTGGCCCAGGCAGGGTTCTGGCACTGCCCAAGGACCGGCTCAGTGTGAGCTGAGGGGTGACACAGAGGATTTGTGTTCCATGGGCACTGCTGAGCACTCACTGAAAAATGACAGGATCCAGACATGGCTCTCTGCACTTCCATCAGAATCTCAGCCAAAGCCATGACTGACTCTGACTGTTAAATTGAACCAGGCTAGACAGCTACTCAAAGATGAGCAATGGGAAAATGTACCAGCAACCAGGCTCACTTTCCAGTATGTCTACTTAGCTTGGGAATTTGGGATTTGAGGAGTCCATCCTGCACCTGCTCATACTGCATTCCTGAAGTGCTGGACCAAGGGTTGCAGAGGCGTCGTGCCTTCTCTCACTTTAAGGTTTCTCAGATCCTGCTGCAAAGGAAACAGCTCCTGTATTAGGAGGTCTTGGGATTTATTTCTTGGAAGCAGGCAAAATTGTTCCTTAGGACTTTGATGAAAGCAAATCACCTCTCTCCTTCCCAGGCTGAGGGAATGTGGTACCTCACCTGGCAAACAGGACTGTGACAAATGATAATGAAAACCCCAGTTTAGGCAAATTCCCATCTGTTTAGTTAAGATAATTTTAGTTTACTACTTTTTCTTTTTTTTTTTTTTTTGGCAGTTGTGTGTGCACAATTAGCTGCAATCTTGGCTTAAAAAAAATAAAGCACCCTAATTAGCATATTAAGCCTCCTCATTTCCCAATACTGTATAATGTTGTGAAAGCTAATCTATAATGTATTGGATGTTATGCAAATTCTCAGTACTCCGTATGGGGTTTACAAAGGCATGCAAATTAAAAATAGTGTTTGGAATAGGACTGGGGGGAGGGGAAAATTTGCACAATAAAATATGCAGGTAGGAGGAAAGGTGTTTATAACCTTCTTCCTATTGTTTGTGTATTCTCAGCTGCACAATGCTTTTCAAAGCTGAGAGATGTATTGCATAAAATCTCTCCAAATTGGATAGTTTTTAAATGAAATTTAAAATGAGAGTACTGTTCTCTGAGCAATAATTCACCCTGCTCTCTGCTGGGGCTTGTAAGGGGAAGGTAAAGACACTGAGCTTTCACTGGCTGGCATTGCAGGATGCACAGCTGCTCGTAGTGTGTTTGTCTGGGGGTCGCTGGGGGTCTCAGCACAGCCCAGCTGCCCAGGAGGGTCCGTGGTGGTGGCTTGGCCAGGACCTGGCTGCTCCCCATGGCTGTAACCGAGTGGGGCAGGAGTGTTCCCTGCCCCCCCGGGGTGATGGCAGTGTCTCAGGGCGTGCTTTGATCTCGTTCATGTTTTACAGCCTACCTGCAGGACGATGCAGGCAGAGCTGCAGCACAGCTGGCTTTTTAGGATGCAGCTGGCTCCTTGTGGAGGAGCTCTGCCTGCTGCCAGTGCCGGGCCAGCAAACACGGTCTGTCTCATGTGGCTTGTCACTGCCACCCGTTGGCTGTGTCCAGCTGAGTGTGTACAGCCAGATCTGATTGATACTTAATTAGATTACAGCTGCCGCTTAAAAATAGCCATTTTATAAAAATAAAGTCTTGGCTGGTGTCAAACTGAGCTCTGTGCAGGCCAGGAGAGAGTGGTGCTGCCTCTGCCTGGGCAGCCGAGCAGCTCTGCAGGCGGTGCTGGCAGCGCTGCCACTGGGACCAGGGGTTATCCCCACCTTGATGGCTTTCCCCTGCTCTTGCCTTCCTGCTGGCCTGGGTGACACTACACAGGGTCATGTTGGAACAGCCATGGAGCATTCAGCTCAGGAGCTCTTGAATATGATCATTTTTCTCATGATAGCCCACAAGCTTCCTGGGCTTGGCTGCCACCCTTCTGCCAAAGGACACGGAGCATCTCTGAGAGCAACTCTTCCCAGCATCAGCCACCAGCAGTCTCACAGCCATCCCAAAAGCAGCTTCTTGGCAGATGAGGGAACAGGACTTTCCTTTACCTGCTACTTCTTCCAGCATCTTGCCCTGCCCCAGGCATGGCAGGGCTCAGCCATTCCTGTTGCTCAGAGTTGTGAGCCCTCCCAGTCTGGGGATGTTTCCCTAAATGCCAGTGTGCAATTTATCTTATATTTAAGGTGTTTTGTGTAGGTCTTGCTGCTCTTTCTCCTGAGTCTCTTCTGCTCTGCAGAGAGTCAGGGACTTAGGGCAGGGGTGGGAGAATGGCAGAGAGCAGCAAGAGCCAGACATGAGGCTGGCACTGGGGCAGGCGTGGGCATCTCGTGTGCCTCCTCTCCTGACAGCAGGCCTGAATGGACCCAAAGAAGGCTGTGCATGTGTCTGCCTGGTGCCATCCTGTACGAAGTGGCACAGCATTGCCAGGGATAAGAACTCAGCCCTGTGCAGCCATGGAGCAGGGATCAGAGCTGTTCAAGCAGGAGCAGGAACTGAAGATATTCCTTACACAGGGAGCCTGTCTGATGGAAACAGGCAGGAAAAAAACCAAGACTTCATGCAAGGAGGAAGTGGAAATGACAAAACCTAACCAAGAGCTCCTCAGGTGCTGCTTTCCCACATGGAAGGGCAGATGAGCTCAGCCCCCCTGGGCTGTGGGCTCTTGGCAGCACGAGTCAGCAACTCTGTTTATCCTGCCAGCATTTCCCACCCTGGGCACTTTCAGCCAGCATTTCCATATTCATCAGTTTGCTTCATAGAGGTCTGCATTTGCTTATTTTCTGCTGCAGTTCCCTGGACTGGGGGAGTTGGAGATGCAGCATTTCAGGGAGTGCAGCCACAAACGGTGCCTCCGAGCACAGCCCCTGCAGTGCTGGCCGCGGGAGCTGGAGGAGCCAGCGTGGGGGAAGGGGCTGTGATGGCCACAAAATCCTGTGACGGCCACAAAATCCCCCTCCAGGGATCCAGCCTGGGGGTTTTTGCTCTGCAGATGTGCACAGAGACCCCCCCAGGCGTGGGGGCTGCCGGAGGTCAGGGGCTACAAGCATTGTTCCACCGTGGCCGGTGTGGGGGCTTCTGTCTGTCTGTCTGTCTGTCTGTCAGTAAATAGGGGGGCCCTGCTGGATCAAACCCACCCAGATGTGTAAAGCTACTGCACGTGCCTGTGGCACACCAAAGTGGGAGATTGGCCTTGCTTTGTTTCTACTGCCTTCATTTAACAGTGAGTGCCGATTACTCAAAGCGATATGGGCAGGACCTGGTAATGTAGAGATGCTCTAGCGTTAACTTAAGGGGATGATCCAGTTGCCTGCAGTGTAAATACTTTGTGGCCAGGAACCCTGCTTTATCGCTTTGTATAGTTTTAAAGTAGTTTAAAGATTGAATAACATAAAATAACATAATATAATGTTATTTATGTTATTTCCCACGTGAAGAACTCCTGTAAACCTTGCAGTATTGAAACTCAGTGAACAAGGCATCTTAGACAAGCTGAAAAACAAATGGTGGTACGATAAGGGTGAATGTGGAGCCAAGGACTCCGGAAGTAAGGTCAGTCGCTGAAGGTCTTTTTGTACTGATTAGCAATCACATTTTGACCCACTGTTTGTTTATACCAAGAATGACTTTCAAAAATTGCTATTTACATTTTGAAGGTTGAAAGAAAAGAATAGAAAAAAATAAGTAAGTCTCAGAACATGACAGCATTTTTCTTATGTGCAGTAACAGACTGTAGTTGTAAGTATATTTCACTGTGTGAGTATTTTGCTAGAAACATGCTAAGAGAAGCCCCCAAAGCCTCCCAAGCTGGTGTCTTCGTTTAAATGTGCAAGTTTCAGCACAGTCACTGTCTATTATTCAGGCCAGCTTACTTTCTTATTTTTATTGAAAAAGCCCATTTTTGTTTCAAAATTATTACTTAGGTTCTCTACATGTCAGTTTGGGAAATGGTCACATGCTTGCTAAGGGCACAAATTTTCAGGACAGACAGATAAGGAAAAAACCTTTCCTGCCCTATTTGCCAATTCATTTTAAATTTGATTGGATTTTAAAAAATCTAGAAATACTAATGGAAAATCATTACCTAAATATTGTATATTCTTTTTTTACTGCTTTGAACCATTTTGCTGCTGTACCGTCCTGTCATCCAGCAGTTGTGCTGTGGGGCTGTCCAGCCTCATGCAGGACCACTGTAGACCCCAGGGCAGTCCCACCCCTGAGGTGGATTGGCCCAATAGCTGCACACTTAAATTGTAGGGAATATTAATTTACACCATTCAGTTTAAAGGAGGACTTTTTTTTATGCTTATGGACCCATTAGGGGAGAAAAACTCTGTAAAAGTGCTGGGCTTGTTGGAGTGAAGGACATTTTCAAAGGCACCAAGAGGAGGAGGAATCCAGCTCCAGCTGAAATCAGTCGCAGTTGAGTGCCTAACTCCCTTGGTGCCTTTGGAAGTGCTCTCTGTAATCATTCAAACAGAAAACTATAATTTCAGAGCACCCTTTCAGTGTCGGAGGACAATTTCAAGTTCCAGCGAAGCCAATAATAAAATTTCATTGATTTCAGTAGGACTGGAAGTTACTTAGGGCACAGCCCAGTGGCTGTTGTGTCAGATAAATTTGGGATCATGGGATATCTGAACACACAGCAGCTGCCAAAGGGAACTGTGATATAAAGACGTATGAATGATTAAGATCTTTAGTGTAAATGGCAGCTTGTTTGCTACAACCACATGTATCCGAACTGTCTGTGAAACACACAGACACTTAAAAGGTAAATCATATTTTACTCTTTCTATATGCAAATTTATCTCTCCCTAGGGAGAATCGTTAGCTCTGTCAGCAGTGCCTTCTCTGGGCACAGACAAATTTCTTTGGCACCTGCCCGTCCACCTGGGCCAGTGTGGTGTGGCAGCCCAGCCAGCTGTGCCAGCCAGGAGCTGTTCCTGCCCACAGCCTCCCACCCATGCAGCAGCAGAAGGGTTGCAGCTCTATTTAATCCCATTCCAGAACTTTGTTTTAAAAAATGCAAGCGTCTCCCCCATCTGACATGTATTGAAGGAAGATAAACACTGACCAATTATTTTTGTGTTACATTGTCTGGTTTCATTCAATAACTCACTCTCCAGAAGATGCTAGTTTAGCTCAGGGCTCTGCTATTTGACCTCTAAGTAACTGACCATCTTTCTAGGGTGGTTTTTTTTCCTAACTGTGGAAAAAAGGTAGTTAAGTTCAGCAGCATCTCAAGAATTTTACCTACATTGACCAAACCCAAGTGTGTAGTGGTTTGGCTTTTTCTTTTTCTAGTTTTGTCATGGCCTTCTGTAAATCCTGCTGTTTTATGCAGCCACCAGCGCAACTTCCCAGTGCCTTTGCTACCAGGGATGCTCAGCCATAGGCAACCTTGCTCTGGGACACCAAAGGCCTGGGGAAGTCAGTGGCCAAAAAAATCTCATTGCCTTGGAGTGAGCCAGGGTTTCACCCAGCACAGGGTGGAGGGCAGAGCAGTCCCTGCTGTGCAGCCCTGGGCTGCGGGGATGGGGGGACAGCCCTGGTCTGTGGGCCAGACACTGAACACCTGGAGTGTAGCTATTCCAACTAGGCCTAATGCAAATAGCCTGTTGTCTGTCTGTCTGTCTGTCTGTGTGTCTGCTGCTCTCAGCAGAGCTAACAGCGTGGCTGGTTTCTCTTAGGACAAGACGAGCGCTCTGAGCCTGAGCAATGTTGCGGGCGTGTTCTATATCCTTGTGGGAGGCCTGGGGCTGGCCATGATGGTGGCACTGATCGAGTTCTGCTACAAGTCTCGGGCCGAGTCCAAGAGAATGAAGCTCACCAAGAACACGCAGAACTTCAAACCTGCTCCTGCCACCAACACCCAGAATTATGCTACCTACAGGGAAGGCTACAACGTGTATGGCACAGAGAGTGTGAAAATCTAGGGGTACGGCTGCGGGCCGGGAGCAAACCCTTCTTCTTTCTGCCCTTTTTTAGCTGTCTGTGCTATTCTGTTGCATGCACCAGGGAGCTGCTGCAAGAGGCTTTTGAAACACCATCTTGTGGCAATTTTTAAGTATGAGTAATTTCAATTTCTTCCCTGATCAGAAGTAGAATCAGAAGGGTACAATTCTGTTTCACACACAGAGGTAGCTGGCTTCGTGCTGAAGTAACTCCTCTCTCCAGCATTGTGCTAGTTCAAATGAAAGTATTTTGTTAATTGCTTTAAAAATCACTATAATCAGAATTCTCATCTCTCTTGTCACCAATCTCTTCCTCTTTGTTTTGTAAGCTATAATCAGATCAGGTAAGTGCTTTTAGGAAGTTTCAAAAAAAACTTGCAATAGAACCAAAACTTCTACACTAGAATTCATGATTTCTAAAGCAGGAAAAGTAGAGTTGAATTGCTGACAAATGATTCTGAAAAGAATTGGTTAGCCCCTTGCCCACAGTCTGTGCCTCTCCATGGGCTGAACTCCCCTGCCCCTCGCTGCCAGGCAGTGATGAAATCTCTCTGGTTTTATTTTAGATCTTCACCCTGACAGCATGCAAGACAAAAAGCAGCAGAGAATGTGGCTACTTCATGGATTTGGACCATCTGAGCCAGTTGTACTCTCTCCGAGGTGTCAGGCATGACACGCATTGATGATGGTGCAATGTACTTTTAATAGGAAAAACTGGTATTTTTTCCTTCAGTGCCTTATGGAAGACTCTGAGACTCACAACAATGCAAACCATCACTGAAATATTCTTGCTTTGCTTCAAAGAAGTAAAAGAAAAAGAAGAGAGGAAAAGAAAAGAAAAAAAAAGAAAAAAATAAGCAAATGAAAGGGGAAAAGAAAAGGACTGGTAAAAAGATATTGGTATGTGAAAAAAAAAATTCTTGTAAAAAAAGATCAGTGCAACAAAAGCCATTCTTTGATACCACTGCACAGTAACTGAACTTGTGTCCTGAAAGCAGCCGCAGCTGGTTTCATCAGCCACCCCAATCGTATCAAATTATGAAGCTGCTCCTGACACAAAGCCTCAGAAATCTGCTGCGTGCAAACGCGGACTGGCCTGCCACTGCTTGTATGAGCTGATGTCAAGATGTTTCAGTATTTACTTACAGTGGTGTCATTTTATTTTTTTTTTCTGAGCCACTTTAACCTCTCCAGCTAATTTGAGCAATTCTGTATAGCAGCAAAAGGAGGGAAAGAATCCGTGCATTCAAACCAATTAAGGTCAATGACTGTGAATCTGTAAATCCAAAAGAAAGTAATTTGTGGAACTGCATGTCTTGCTTCCAGATCAGTAAATTAATTTCTTGACAAGGTAGCTAAAGTGCGGGAAGAAAATATTGCATTCCTTTTTTTTTGTTCTATCATCAGGCATACCTACAGGTGCTTTATTAAAATGACATTGGGTAGCTTTTAAAATTAGAAAAAAAAAGGAAAAGCTACTTGCTGTTTAAGTTCAGACCATATATCTCTTTTCTTGCTGTGCATTTGCATTTTAATTCACTGTTTAATATCAAGCAATGAAGCAAGAGAAAGGCAGGTTAGTTTTTCCCAGGCCTGCTTCTGCTTCTCCCCAGTTGTCTCCCACCCAGCACCGTGCTCAGCTAATGCTTCTCAGCATCAGTCCTTGTAAAACAGAAGCAAGGAAAGAGGACAGTAACTCCAGTTTAGCTGCAGTTCCAGAGTAATAGTAAGCGATCTAACATGACTCCTGCTAGTACTGTTATATTCTATCAGCTCCTGCCAGCTCTTGTTTCATGCCTGGTGAGAGGATGCTCTGTCCCTGCCTCTCTGTGAGGAGGACGCCGCGCTCCAGGAGGAGCTCACTGTTACTCACATCCAACATCTTAGACAGCAGCATTTCAGCCTTGAACCTCTGCCTGGAAACTACTTAACTTCATCTCTAAAAAATAAAAAATAAAAATTTAAAAAAAAAAAGAAAAACTTAAAAAAACCACAAAACTTTAAACATATTGTCAATCACATGGGAAATGTTCAATGGAATATCTGCTTACTAATTACCTCTAATCGACAATATGTATTTTCCGTAGTTTATGATAGAGTTTTATTTCATCAATAACATACAGTGAAAAAGAAACTCATTTAAACCAGTCTGACCCTTAGGCATTTAGTTTGCTGATGATAGATTTGAACTTTTAATAGGATTTAAAAACAAACAAAAAAAAAAAAAAAAAAAATAAAAAGAAAAGTCTTGTTAAAAATATGTATTTCCAACAAAATGTAATATAAAATCATTTTAAAAGCTCATAGGAGAATAATTTATTGTTCAAGTTTTTAACGAGATATTGACAAAAAAAAATGTTTTCATTTTCTTTTCATGAAACTCTGATTTTTTTTTTCGACTTCTGAACACAATCACGTCCCCAGCAAGGGTGAGCTAAAGCTGTGCAGTTATGAGTTGTATTTAAAACAAACGTTTTTCTTAAAAGCTGTATAAAATATGTATGTTTATCAGATCAATTTTTAAGAGTGGAGGCTTCACACCAGTGAAGGGAGTTTGGTAAATGGTTCGATATTTTTTAAACTTGCATGTAAATCTAAAATGTGTTGAGTGCTTACCAATTCTGGCTACCAACTTCAAGCTATCAGAAGTTTGGCAGTAGTCTCATGATGATTTGTTTTGGTATATTTTTTTAAATTTGTTTTGCTTCAGGGGCTTAGGGGGTTCTCTCCTTTTTCTTTTTTTCTCCTCTTTTTGGTTTTTTTTTGTAATTTAAGTTCCTATTTTTGGTCGTTGAAACTGCACTTGAGTGAGCAGAAAAATTGCCAAGCAAACTAATGGCTGTAAAAGCATAAACTGCATGTGTGGACATCAATTACTGAGCCTCATTTTGATGAGGTGTTGTACAAAGAGTTTTAATACATTTTGTAAATAAAACTGTAAAGAAAAAAAAATTAAAGGGCTTGCTTCTCTTTTCTTCAGAGGAGAAAGAGTCCCTCCCTACTGCACTCCCTTTGGCCAGTCTGGGATGCTCCTCAGATGTTTACCACAGAACTTTGGAAAGGTTTGGGTTGGAAGGATCACCCAGTTTCAGCAGGCCCCACCATGGACAGGAGCACCTTTCTCTAGACCAGGTTTCTCAAAGCCTTTCCAGCCTGGCAGCTTAGGGCCCCCCACACTGAACTGAGGACACTGCTGGGTATTCCTGGTTTGGTAACCTGCAAACCAAACAGTTTTTTATTTTCTTGATGATGGAAACTGGTTGATCCTGCAAGATGCAAGGAGCACCCTGTGAGGAGCAGGGGAGAGGCCTCAGGGCTGCAGCCAGGGTGGGAGATGCTCTGCCTGCCACTGCAGTGGGCAGCAGTGTGGGTAAATAAATTCCTTAAATATTCTCTACACTGATGTACTTTCCTGCAATTCCCAGCTTTTCAGCAATGCTTCTTTAAGGAAAAAAAAACCTTTCACCCAGCATTGCAGCTAATCCCAGCTCTAATTTATTGAGTTTATTTCACCCACAGTGTAGTTTTTCCAAGTCACCACAAACTATGAACTGTGGCAAGTAATCCTGGTATGAACTGGGGTGTACCCAACCCACACCCCAGCACCTCTGTGGGGCTACCCGTTCCCACAGCACCCACATGGTCCCCATCAGGAGCAGCTCCTGGGCTCCCTCAGGGACCACTGAGGGTGACACTGCTGTTAGCACCCAGGGCCTCTGGGGCTGAGCTGGAGCATCACCAGGCTTCTCTTGGATGGCTGGGGATGAGAAGATCAGCCTCTGAAAAATAAAATCCCCCAGTGGAGGTCTTGGGCAGTAGCACTGCTGCATGGACCTGGGTGGTTTGGTATCTGCTGGCCAAAACACACCCTGCAAAACAGGAGGTGCCTGCAGTGTCCCTGTGGCACTGCCTCTGGCTGCAGGGGAAACAGGAAAAATGTACTGGCAGTCACTGGTGCATTTCCCAGCTCAGCACCTGGTGCCTGGCAGTGGATCCCAGCTGTGAACCCAATCCCTGTGGAGCTGCCACTGGAGGTCATTGTTCATGAGTGCAGGGGGGACACATGCTGAGCCCACCCTGTGTCTTCAGCCAAGGGTTCAGCAACTGCAGGTAAGCTCAGGAATAAGCAAGGACTAAATCAGAGCAATAAACAACAATCATTCTACCTTAGACCACCTTACAAAGATGGAGGTGTCAGGTTATCCTGGGTGCAAGCAGGATAACAGTGCTGTGTGCTGTGCTGAGCACACTGGGCTCCATGTGGGACCACACTTCCCACAGGGCACAGGGAGGCCACTCTGAATGAGCCTATTTATGTGTGAAGTGCTCACACAATAAACACAGGGAGGCATGGAAAAAATATTGTTCTGTCCTTCAGCTTTCATTTCATGCTTATCATCCAGGCCAACATGAGCAGACTGCATTTTTCTAGAGAGCTGTCTTGACCCACTCCCTGCGGCCCGACAGCCACACAGCCCTGCACCAGCCATGGGGGTGAGTTGTGCTGCCTTCCCCCAGAGCTGCCAAAATGTCTCTGCAAGCAGGACTCTGTGTGCCCACTGAGCCCAGCTAAAGGCCTGTGCCAGGCTGATGCCAGCCCTGCCCTGAGTGAGCAGTCACTGCCCTGCTGCCCTACCAGGGACTCACCAGGTCCTGCACAGGGGGTGTTAAGTTTTTCTGATAAATATGTGTCAGGTGAAGCAGGGCAGTTAGGGCTGTGGCAAGTGGCACAGCTGCACCCAATGAGCTGGGAGAGCCTGGCCAGCTGGGATGGGCTGGGGGATGGCCTCACATAGGGGATGGTCTAGTCTGGAGCCTCCCTGAGCCTCCAGGGCAGTGCACTTTTGGCCAAAACCTGGCTGCTACACAGACTACAGCAATGGCAGCATGGCACCCCTGGAATGCTGGGCTCCAACACACCCCAGCATGACTTCGTCTCTAGACTTCTGCAGGTGGGGAATAATAATACAAGGAAAAATTCAGAGTAATGCTTCAAATTGCAAGAGCCGTCAGTGGCAGCGAAAGGACCTCAACAGTGTTCAAGTTGAAGCCTAACAATCCAAGCCAATAGCAGCTCCACCACACCTAACAAAATAAAATAAATACTGTATCATTGTGGCATAGGTTTCCCTTCAAAGGTTTTGCACAAAGCACTGCAACATTTATTTTTTCAAAAACAATTGTTCTTTATGGTAATTAAAATAATATTATGTCATGGATATTGCAATTAAATTACAAAATGTCTTTGGTGCCCATATTCATCATTTCAGTCTGGAAATGGGCTCTATTTTGCAGGCAGCAATACATAAACAAGATCTGGATAATGATAGCTCTATTCAATTAACCTAAAGGATTTAAGTACAGAGATAATATTTGCATGGATATTATAAATTTCATAGTGGCATTTACTAAGAATATAATACATCTGAAATTGGTATCAGGGAGCACAGTGTCCCCAGGAGGAGCAGCACCCTGTTCCTGCAGCACAGGAAGGGCCCAGGCTGGCATTACACCATGGGACAGCACCTGCAGGGCCAGGGCACCCCCTGCTGCATCTGCCCCAGCCCAGGAGCCCCAGGCTGCAGCCCCAGCACCACGCCTGGGACACTTCTCTTAGGTGTGCCCTGTGAGAAGCAGGTTTGGCCAAAATCTGCCCATCAACATCCCAGTCCTACTCTGATTCTGTGCTTGGGCTTTCTTGTCTTTATTTCATCAGTTACCAACAGAGAAATTACTGAGGGTGGTTTGTAATACGGCACCATCACTGCACCAGCATCAGCAGAAACGGTTTCCAGCTTGCCCTGGGCACAGGCAGCAGCTGCCCCACCAGGCAAGGAGCAGCACCCAGAGAGGAGTGTGAGCACAGGAGCTCACACACACCCTCCAGCCAGTGCAGCAGTGAAACCTCTGCCCTTCCCTGGCGCAGCTGGCAGAGCTCACTGGAGGCTCCTGCAGAGCTGGACACCATGGCAGAGGCTGACTGATGTGCTGGATGGTGGTGCCTCCATGGGCTGACACCAAGGGCAGGAAAACAAAGCCTTGATGCACACACCAAATGTTTATTTGTTGCTGTTTCTATCACTGAAGTGTTATAGCCTTTAATTATTTATGCCATCATGGCATTTTGAGAATGACAGGACATCTTACAGCAGAGAAAGAGGACAAGATCCTGCTCTGCAGCAATTTCCCACTGGTGAGAAGGCTGTTGGCACCTCCAAGCTAACAGGCAGGGCTGAGACCTCAGGGTGAACTCAGAGCTGATTTGTAGCAGCAGATCAAAGCCAGGATGTGTGGTGGCACCTGGCCTGCCCCAGCAGACAGTTGTGGGGGATTCTTCCATCATCTTTTTGTGGTTTCAGGGTTTTCTTACTTCACCCTAATTTCAGGCAGGGAGGAGTTGAAGGCAGGAGTAGAAAACAAGATAAATCCGAAGAGAAATGGCTCTGAGGAAGGGCTGGGAAACTTGGCAGTGATTAATGACCTGCCCTCCCAGAGTGGAGACCAGCACAGGGCTCAGGAATGGGACTGAGCTGGTGACTGGACCACAAAGGGTTAACAGAGATGCAGGCACGCACCCCAGCCCTCATGGCAAGGAGAAGGTAAATCACTTAAAGCTTGTAAAAAATATACAACACAAACCAAAGCCATGGTGCTGGTAATGACTGGTGCTTTAGATAATGTTTAGCACATAAATAAAGTAATTGACCAATTAATGAGCATGTGGCAGATGCTTGATATGCTGTAACAAGTAGGGGAGTGTGTGATGTAACACCAGACATTGATTAAAGGAATGCAGGAGCAGAGCACAGTGTGGGAGAGCAGGGCCTGGGCCCTGGGCCCGCTGGTGTGGGCAGGTTTGGGGGCAGAGCCACAAGAGCAGGGACAGGAGACGAGGGCTTGGTGCCGGCTGCAGGGCCAGAGCAGGGCATGGAGGGCGGTGTGGGAAAGGGGATAACTGTGGGATAATTTATACTCTCTTACAGCCCAGAAAACCATCCTGGGCAGCATCACAAGAAGCATGGCCAGCAGGTCGAGGCAGATTATTGTACTCTCTCTACTCTGCTCTTCTGAGATCCCACTGGGAGCAGTGTCCAGCTGTGGAGGCCACAACACAGGGACATGGATGCAAAGAAACTCAGGGGGACTGGAGCCCCTCTCCTCTGGAAACAGCCCCTGGGTTGGGGCTGTTGTGCCCACAGAAGAGAAGGCTCAGGTGGGACCTCAGAGCACCTCCCAGTCTAAAGGGGCTACAAGAGAGCTGCAGAAGGACTTTTTACAAGTCATGGAGTGATAGGACAAGGGGCAGCGGCTTTAAACTGAAAGCGGGTAGGTTTAGATTGGATATATGGGGAAAATTATTCCCTGTGAAGGTGCCGAGGCACTGGCACAGGCTGCCCAGAGCAGCTGCGGCTGCCCCATCCCTGGAAGCATTCACGTCTCAGAGCAGCCTGGTCTAGGGACGGCATCCCCCACCACGGCAGAGGGTTGGAACGTGGTGATCTTCATGGTCCCATGAACCCAGAGCGTTCTGCAGCTCTGTAACGCCGGGTAGCCGCGGATTCGGGAAGGAAGGAGGGGCAGGCTGTGCTCTGCCGTGCTCGGTCCAACACTGACATGCAGCGGCAGCCGCGGCACGGCGGGAGCGCCGCCAGCCCGAGCATCCGCCTGCCCCTGCTCTCTGCTGAAGCTGGGTTTTAATATCATCCCAAGCCTTTCGATAAATATCGCATTTGATTTCCAAATATGGCCCGAGCAGTCTAATTGCCCAAAAAATCCTCCGAAATTAATGTAAGAGCTGTGGTTTGATCCGAGGCAAATAAATATAAATGGTGTTTATTTAATATTCCCCTGACCTTTAAACAAGGGATGTTTGCCAGTGTTGAGGGAAAACACCTTATTATGAAATTGCTGAAGCTGTGACCTATCACAGATGCTGCAGATTATACAGAGCAATTAGAACATCACATTAGGGCTTAATTAATGGGTTCTGGGTACCAGGTTTTCCCGCAGGACCATGGGCCAGCACCAGGGTAGGGCTGCTTGCCCGCCCTCCCAGCTCTGTCTGTTCTTCCCCACAATCCTCTCAAATGATAAAAACATTTCGATTTAGAAGGACTTACCATTGAGTTCAACCCTTAACCCAGTGCTGCCATGACCACCACTAATAGCCGGCCCTAAGTGTCACATTCACGCCTCTTTTGGACACTTCCAGGGATGGTGGCTTCACAGCTGCCCTGGGCAGCCTGTTCCAAAGCCTGATCAACCTTTCAGGGCAGAAGCTTTCCCTGGTATCCAATCCAAACCTCCCCTGGAGCAACTTGGGGCAGTTTCCTCTTGCTCTGTTGCTTGTTGCCTGGGAGAGTTGACCGACCCCAACTGGCAACAATCTCTTGCCAGGGAGAGGTAGAAAGTGATTAGATCACCCCCAAGCCTCATTTTCTCCAGGGTGAACATCCCAGCTCCCTCAGCTGCTTCTCCTCAGACCCGTGCTCCAGACCCTTCCTCATCTCTGTTGTTATTCTCTGGACAGGCTCCAGCACCTCGGTGTTCTTCCTGCCATGAGAGGCCCAGAGCTGGACACAGGATTCGAGGTGTCCTCCCCAGCACAGGATGGTCACGGCCCTGGTTCTGCTGGCCACACTATTTGATGAGAGTCAGGATGTCCTTGGCCTTCTCAGCCACCTGGGCACAAAGTCAATGAGCGTGCCAGTGGCATGCACAGCCACACAACCTGGCCAGCTCTGCGCTTCCTCCAGCCCCCACTGATTCCTGGGACTCACTGATTCCCCCTGGCTGTACTCTCTATACAACTCTCATCACCAAACCCTCACTGCTGTCTCCACAAATGCACCTGAGTCCCTGCAGAGACCCACCGAAGGAAGAAGGATCAGAAGGACCAGCTGTCTTTTGCAATGTATCCAGGAGAGAAAACCCTCCCAACAGACATGAACTCGGCCAGAAACTGTTCCTGTGCCCCCTCTCATGAAATCAGGACATTGCAGAGCACATCCAAGCTATCCCAACAACAGAACAAAGTTTAATCCTCTCCTTTTGACTGCTGCAGTTCTCCAGGGATGTGTCTGCACTGGCCAGGCCCCTGACAGGGTCAGTGTAACATCCCACACCCCTTCTCCTCCCCCTGCTCCTTCAGGGATGTGCAAACCCCGCGCTGCCCCTGCCGTGCCCGCGGCAGCACAGCCGGGCACAACGCTCCTGCCAGGACAGGCACGTTTCTCCAAGCTGACTTCTGAACTACTCTTTCAGTTTCCCTGGCAGTGTCTGAGGTCACGGGTGGGCTCCTGCCCTTTGGAGATCACACGGTATTCAGTGACCTCCTTCACCCTGAGTTCGGGAAGGCCGGCGGCTGCAGCCCCACCCAAGCCCCACCTCATTCCCACCGCAGTGAAGCCCAAGGACTGGAGTGACTTTGATAGAAGTGTTTAACTTCAGACTGCGCAACAAGGTAATTAAAAGGACCTGACTTAGTTACTTAAGGACCTTAACTTAGTTACTCTTCTTTTTAGTAATTCTTTCTCACCTCCAATTAGCTGGATAACTCTTACCCAATTCTCTTCCCAATTTGTCTGTGTCCTTCTTCCACTGCAGGGCCAGGATTTGTAATCTTCTGTGATTCACTCAGTAATCAGAACAAAGGTAATCATGAGAGTTTTACTGACCAAGTCTATAAGCACTACAATTTCTTAATATTTAGTATTTCAAATACACACATCAAGGGAACAAGCTTCTGTTCCAAATCCCAGATTAAATAAAGCATACAGCACCAGGGATGCTCAATTTTTGATCAAAATTCCCTTTATACTGTATTAAAATCTCACCAACACCACAACAAACCAAAACCCCAAAACATTTAAGAAACAAGTCCCTATGTTTAATAGTATTAATATTTGATAGAAAACCGATATTTTAATGGCATTTGGACCAGGGACAAATGGCTCAAAAGAAAGGTGTAAACCTGGCTGAATGCAGGAAGGCAAACCTGGAGCTCTTGGAAGCCACTGAAGAAGAGCAGCACATCTGTGCCTTCACAGCAGGCACCACAGTCCACAACCAGCCCCTGGCACCTAAAAATGGGCAGGGACAGGAACCATCCCTGCCCTGATTCCAACTAACATCCAATTTTCATAATCCAGAGAAGTAATAAAGTGACCACACAGAGAACGATTTACGACCCATTGAGAAAACTATTGTTTATTTAGAAAAAAGGTTACACTGGTAGAATTTAGCAGATAAAAAAATTCTTTTTTTTTCTTTTTTTAAAAATGTCATTGTGAAATTTTCAGACTAAAGTTCAGCAATACAAAGCTCCTGTAGCTGTAACTGAAACTTAATTTATTTCAGTTTTGAAGAGAGCATTTCCAATCAATCTAAAAACAACATGACAAAAAGGTGTGACAAGGGACAACTGAGCACAGGTTTAGATTGGGATGGGACAGGGTTCATTCATTGTTTTTTTTAAACAAGTCAACGTTATACACAATATACAAATATTCCCTAAGCATTGCATGAAAACAGTGCTCCCACTTAACTTTGTTTTTTTTAGTTACCGATATTAAAAACAGGCCAAGTAATAAATAAAAACTGAGTTTAAATGAGGTAAATCCAAAAAGGTTCAATAACTGTTTATTTGTGGTTTTCAAACATCTAGAAGAATGCAATTTCAAATTGAAAGAATTACTACACTCAGGCAGTATTTTCGACAAACTAAAGTGGAACTATGTACACATGAAACCTCATTTGCACTATGGCAACTGTTTGTTTGCAGCACATTGTGCTAAAATATGGAATAGGTAACACTTTCAGCCAGGTACTGAAAATAAATGTATAAGAAACTAAGCAACAAGTTAAAAATACAGTAATGTACAACTTAACAATTAAGTCCTTAGCATGGGGAAATAAAGCAGAGAACTGAATAATTTAAGGAGATGCAGATGGGTCCTCTTCATTCACGATTTTCTGTGCAATCTATACTCTGGAAAATACATTTCTGGTCACAGCTGGATATCTTCCCATTTCAATGTCACCTGCAACAAAGGTGTACATAATTAGAATTAGATGTTCAAATGAACACTGATCTCACAACTTCACATTTTATTCCCTTCACAACTCAAAGAATGAGGGGGAAAATAAAACTATTTTTGTCATTCCCTACTCTAGCTCATTCCACAGCAAGAACTACATTACTGTGAACACTGCCCTGTAAGTAGTGAAACACTAATTTAAACATACAAATAGCAAACAAGTAGTCACTTGTGAGAGTAGAAACTCCTTTAGAAGTACAACCCCCTCAAAATCTTACTATCTCTAAATTAGGCAAGAAATAAATGCAGCCAATCAGACATTGTACATTAGGGAGAACGATATCAAAGATTTAACAGGAGCACAGGATGAGATTCCACAACTGTGCTGCTACACAAAGCACTTTTTCATACTGCACTATGCACACAGTGGGGTGCTGTCAGTGTTCCAGGCCAGAAGCTCCAACCATTACACAGCTGGATGTGAATTCCACAGCACAACTGACATTAACCTGAGCACTTGTTATTTACACTCAGCAGAACATAGTTGTGCTTTTTTAACTAATGACTTTATATCCTTAAATCCTCACTTTATATTGAATTGCTAGTCAAGACAAAACTTCATATTTATTATTAAAGAAGTTGTAAGTGCTCAGTAGTGAACTTCATTTACCAAGACTGCCTTTTTCCTTCTGTTCCAAAGCAGCATTTAAAAGAATAGGGGAAAAGCTGGGATTCCTCTACAGTGATCAGACAGTAACAGCTATGAAGGACAAAGAGCCAAGAAAATTCCAGCAAATTCTTTCCAGAGAATGCTCATAATTTTCAGTCAAGAAAATATTCACAGAAGTATCTTTCATTATAGATAATGAAGATAAAAAGAAGATACAAAGAAAATGTACTAAGAAGCAATAACCTGAACTCCCATCTTTTTACCACCAAAGGGCACCTGGTATCAGCACAAGCTTTGCTACCCAAACCCCCTCACTTACGCGCCCTCAACTGCCACGGCTGAATGAGCCCTGACCCCAAATGGAACACGAGATCCTTTTTCAAATAAGCCCCCTTTGCTCTGAGGTCACAATCCAGGAGTGGAGACTTTTCTCAGACATTAAATTTTTTTTTCTTTTTTTCCTTTCCTTAAAGTGTAGAATTGTACACTGCCTTATGCATAAAGATTAATAGCAGTCTGCAACTAAAGTTGGATAAATCAGGTGAACTAATTTAAGTTCACTGGGACACTTTCCTTCCCAAATAAATGAAAACAAAACATTACAAAACTCTTAAAATGGCTCAATGTAGAAAAGAAAAAAACCCTGCCCTCATAACCATAAAACAAAATTTAAGTGTCCACATAGCTCCACAGGTCTGAAAAAAGCCCCAACCATTCAGAGCCCCATCAACTACAAAGAACAATTGATTTTTCCAGAAGATCCAGTCTGAATAAAGGTTACTCAAAATACTCCAAAGTTTCTTTTATTTCTTTATATAGTCCATGTTTCATGCCAAAGTTTTCCTTTGTCCTGTTCCTCAGATCAGACCAGATAAAAGATTATGAAGAGACAATGAGCTGACCAACTCACCATGTAGCATTGTGGTTTAAAGTTACTGCTTTTGTTGAAGTAAGATGAAGATACAAAACTTGAGTTTGCTACATATTAGGCAAGATTTTGCTACGTAACGCATAGATTATCAGAATTACATAAATCCACCTCTGCTTTTGTATGGTAACTTTTCTTAGAAAAAGCAACAAAGATGCAACTCCACCAACCACTGCTGACACACCACATCCTCTGCCTCTTCTTTTTCCAAAAAAAAAAAAAATCTCAGCATCTATATCACCTCTGATGATGACAGGGAAATATTTTTCTCCTCAAGCAGTAATAAAAATTTAAAATACTAATAATATTTTAAAAATATAAATAATAATACTGTTTTAAAAACTCAAGCCAAAACCACCCATACCCACAAAAACTCCCAAACATGAAACACCATCAATCAAAAAAAAAATCCCCACAACACAACCAAAAATCCCCCAAAACACCACCCGACCACCCTGGCTGATTTTAGGCTGTTTTGTCTGTATATCCATTACCAGTCAACAGGGCCCATGGGAGACACCAAATCAAAGAAATTAAATAACAAACATTTTTACCTTTCCTGAAAGAATCTTCATTATCTATGCTTGTCTGAAGATTTATGAGTAAATTCGTTGTTAAGGAAAAAAATAAGTATTGTGCTACATATAATAAAAGGAAGCTCATTTGCAGGAATTTTCTGAAATATCAACGTTTAAAAGGATATTGTTTCTTTTCTTCTTTCCCCCCAGTACTGTCCCGCTTTTCTTTCTTCTCTGTTTTTTCTTTATCATGTCTTGATTCCTTTAAAAATACACATATGGAAAATAGCTTATTATGGTACCCATTGTACAGGACATTTAGGAGGACTGTAACACTTAACATTATAACTGGAGACAGCTAAAAAAAATCATCACCCAAAATGACAGTACTCAGCTTCTGTGATTTCTGAGATTATTTTATCTTTCTTATCCAGTTCCCTGGTTAGTGCCAGCAGCAGAGCTGCAAGTGGGAACCACAGTTTGGTGAATACCAATATAACTGCAACATACCTGCTTTTACCAGAAGAAGCTGTGCTGACACATGCATGTGGAAATCTGAATTACAGGCCAGTTTATATGTAAGTTAAGAGCAGTCTGCAAATATTTTAGGTTATTCAGAACCTGTAAGTTCTGAATTTTCCTGGCTACTGCCAAAATGAACTAGTCTTCCAAACTAACCTGCTCCTGCCGGGAGTGACTGCTGAGATATTTAAAGTCACAAGATCCCAGAAGTTTCAGAAGCATTTTCTTACACATTCACAGCATATCTTTTAAATTTAGGCTATAAAGCAGCAATAAGTTTTAGAAAAAAAATACCAGCTTGTTCTGTCAGCAACAACAACAAATAAACAAGAGAAGAGGTTATTTTACCTTTTTGCTACCAGAGGAGCTCTTCTCCATCTTTTCTGCCTTGATTGAATCACCTTTCTCTTTTCCTGAAGACTTTGATTTGTTTTTCTCCTTCTCTTTTTCATTTAAGCGAGGGGAATCAGAAGGACTTTCACTTTTGCTATGTTTTGAAGAACCAGCTAAAAACAGAACAGAAAGTTGTAATTCACAACAAGCAAAAGCCTGACAAACACTCACACTGAAAGTAAAATACATACTTGTGCCATTTTCCTCTTTGCGTCGTTTAGTTGAATCCTGGGGTACCTCTCGGTCACTGTTTGAATGATCCTGGCACCAAATACAATTATGCAGATGTTAGCAGACTAAAACATACTCCTGAAGTAGCACCTGCTTGTATTCTTATTTTGGAGAACTTATTTTTAAATACTTAGAATGTAACTGAGCTGTTACATCTTGTGTGAAGTTTCTGGAGATCAGTTTGGAGGGAGCAGAGGTTTGAAAACATTACTGCAAACCAACCCTTGAAAGAGTAACAGAACAAAAAAGGCACCTCTGATACAGATCACTTCTGCTCAAATGGGCTGGACAGCCAATTATTACTGCAAGGGCTTGCAACAGAAAGCTTTCCAAGGACAAACCAACTGTCTAAACCAGTTCATTAAAAACGTCACCAACCCTTTTTCGATCTTTCCTGTCCTTTTCATCTTTCTTCTCTCTCTCTCTGGATCTCTCCCTTGACTTGTCCAAATCTTTCTTCTCCACTTCTCTCTCCTTACTCTTGGACAGTGTTGGAGTAGTGTGGTTTATGTAGTGCTGTTAAATTAAGGCAACATCACCAAATATTAATATGTATTCCTAGACATGTAAATAAAAAGAAGTCTTATTCTAACATATCAGACCTAGCTCAAATATTAAACATAAATACTTTATTAACAAAACAAAGAGTGATTGAAGACATGTTCAAACTCATCATCTATAATTTAACCTACAGCTTATTTACTCAATTTACTCAATTCAAGAATACTTCTTAACTGAAACATTTATATTAAATACACTCAACACTGTTCACCAGGACAGTTGGATGCAAGAACACAAATCAGACACAGGGCTACAGAAACAGGTTACTGGACTAAGTTAACACCTGCAGTCGTGCCCAGGAGGAATGAATGGAATCAGCTTCTTGGACAAGCTATAATTCATTTTAAAAGAATAATCTTTATCAACAAGGTATTTAAGACAATACTTTGAATAATGTCTTTTAATCTAATTTCTAACCTTCAAATGAGAAAAACAGCTAAACATAGAAAATAATAGTTAGTTTCTCTAATATGTTCTAGATTGTTACTCCACTATCTCTTCTAACCAATTCTGGTAAGCTCCATAAAACAGGCAGCACATCTGTTATTATAAATATGGATACTTTACAGTAATTATACCTGTCTTTTTAAAAACAATTATATAGTTAGATCTAAAAAATACTAAGAGCACATTTTAAATTAAAACCACTTCCCTTGGTATTTAAGTTGCACCAGCACACAGATTTAAATCAGTATACTTCATTCTTTCCTCAGCTTCACAAGTTAACAATTTTATTTGGGGACAAAAACATTACCAAAATATGCTCTGTATTTCTTTTTAGAGAGACACCCTACTTAAAAGGACACCAACAAAAGAGGGAAGTGGAAGATTAGTTTAAAACAATCAAGATAACACTTGAACCAAACCAATCAGTGTTTCAATTTTCAAAATTATAGTAATCCCATCCTTCTCCAGTTTCAGTAAATGTTTAACTTACCAAAAGCTGATGTTAGTGATTCTATATTAAATGTCACACTGACAAAATTTAGGTCTCTTTCATTTTATTTCACTGGAATTTTATTCTCCTAGAACAGACTGAACCTTCAACACTTCTTGCACTAGGTATTTCTTTTTGCTTTTCACTCACTCCTCTTCTCTTATTCAATTTCTTACAATGCCATTCCACAAGTAAATTTATTCCTGCTCTCTTCTTTGCTGACAATGACATGCAAATGTGTTTTCTCTAAACAGTCCCATTCAGTTGTCTCCTAGAGCTGCTTTCCACAGGGGAAAAAAGAACTTCATGGCTCTGCTTTCTCCTATTCCATTTCTTGTGTTCTCATGGCTGTTCATGACAGATTCCACTGCTCCTCTACCATTCCAATGCAGAGTTTTGGAAAACTACATCCATCCTCCCCCACCTCCTTTACCAGAAAGACTTTATCAACTTGCTTCTAGAAATGCTGCCCAGCTGATGACACATCAGATTTTGGGTGCTTTGGTGTGGTTTGTAACTTGGACAAATGCCAAAGCAAGAAAAAAACAAACCAACCCTAACTCAAGTCTGGCATCATTTATTTTATAACCTGCAGTGTAAACCAGTATTTCCATTGTCTGGCTCCAGAAACTGAGCCAAGTCAGGAATAAAGAAAGTCTGTAAGCAGACAACAGCACTAGACTTTTAATTTTTAGTGGAAACTGAACTCATAAATCTTACAGGCATCTGAACATCCCATCCCTTCCCCAAATAAGTACATGGAAGTAAAGAACATTTAACTTGTCTTACACCATGTACAGGGAACATTGTCATGAACTGCTTTAAGTCTGTTAGAACGGCACTGAAGAGTGAAGATTAGTTCATTAAGTGAGAAAGATTAGAAAAGAACATTTAGAAAAGGAAGGAATGTGTTGGACACCCCCCCCAGTTTCCCAAACACTTAAAAACAAATCCATTAAAAGGTCACACAACTGCAATACACTTCCAGCTAAGTCTACACAAATACATTACAGTTAATTCTAAAACATAACTTTTCAAATTAAATATAGAAAAATAAAGCTGTTTGCTGTTAATTTGATTACAAACAGTTCCACTGCCTGCTTAATTAAATCAATGTGCTAATAAGTAAAATAAATACTTTTCAATAAAACTTTAGCTTAAGGAATGAAAACATAAGCAAAATTTCAATTAACCAACTGAATCTTGACTCATACAGTAAGGAAGGGAAAAGTGAGCTTTTACAGATTTCCATACACCACCCTTCAGGCAGAGGTAAGCTCAAGACAAATATTATACTTTTCTAATTAAGAAAAATTACATATACAAGATATGTTGATGATTTATAAAAATACCTAGATTAGATCTACAGACACTGTAGTTTCATCAGTGGTAAGACTAAAGGATGTTTCCCATATACACTATCCCCATAATCAGATACAGTTGGTATTGGAAAGATTCAGTGAAAAACAAAAAACCAACCTGCAGTGTCCAGTAAAGGATCACAGCTATTTTGATTTAAAATGTACAAAGTGTTCTGAACACTTTCTATAAAGATAATTGCAACTAAAACAACAGTGTAAATACAGAACATGGAAATCTATAGCACATTTTAAAATTAAGTGTGTGTAAGAAATCCTAGATAAACCTAAAAAGTATCCAAAAAGTTCAAATGGTCAGCATTTTCCCAGGGATAAACCTTTGTGCACTTTAGTTACACACTGGTTCTGATTATGTAACTAAAGACTTTAACAGCAATTTTAGAAGATTTGTCACATCCCCTGATGTACCAGCAGGTGCGCAGTGCCTGTGACTGTTGCTGTACCAGTTACAATATGCTTGATTTCTAAAAAGAGCAACAAAATAGTTACAGAATCTGTCTAAAATACAATATTCCCATGGGTGGTTAGACCACACCCAAAACATTGTGCCCAGTTTTGGTGCCTGCTATACAAAAAGGATGTGGACAGGCTAGAGATGGTGCAGAGAAGGGTCACAAAGGTCATCCAAGGCTTGGGAAGCCTGACCTGAGAGGGAAGGCAGGTTGAACAGGGTTTGCTCAGCCATGAGAAGGTTTAGGGGAGACCTTAGCACCATGTCACAGTATTTAAAGGGGGGCTACCAAGGGACACGGCCATTTAACATGGAAAAATAATGGGTAATGGATACAAGTTACTCCTGGGAAGATTCCAATTGGACACAAGAGGGAAACACTTCACACCAAGAACAATCAGCCATTGGAGTATCTCCTCAGGGAAGTGATGGATTCCCCAACATTGGACACTTGTAAGATGTGGCTAGACAGGGTGCTGGGCCATCCCGCCTATACCACGTTTTTGCCAAAAAGCCTGGACTAGCTGATCCTTGAAGCCTCTTCCAACCTGGATTCTGATTCTATGAACTCTTGAGAGCATTCTTTAGTATCCCTTCTCCTAAGGTAATGAAACTGAAGTGAATTTAGCGGAAGCAAATACACAAAGATGATAACTCAGGAGACTGTCTCTGATGCTTAGAAACACAATACTGTAGTACTAGAACATGAATACAGTTGTAAGAGGAAAGAGTATCAATATTCCAGAGATGTCTCAAATATTCTTTAACTAACTACTGTTCTTTAATTGGTATATTCAAAACCCCTCAAACAATTCTAAGAACTATTTCAGCTATTCTATTAGCTCTCCAGCCAAACAAATGGCTTAACCATAAGTGTATTTCAGTGTATGCAAAAGTTTTAGAGAGGAATAGAAGAGACATTGACATATAGCATCTCTTCAAAATATTGACAGAAAGGTAAATTCAGGGGTTTTTTTGTTATGTTGTTTCTACATTATCAACCGTATCTCCTGTACAGAGGATTTACACACCAGGATAAAAAAACTTGTCCCTCTATTACTATGCTAGTATGTACTGGAAAGAATTTGAATTTCTGATGAGAGTTTGCCACGAGCAAAAGTTAATTTCTTTCTGCAACAAAACATGAAAATAAACTTGGCTGGTTTCTAAAAGATTCAAACCTTTGCTGAAGATTCCTTGAGTTCGTTGAGGTTGTCCTGTAGAAAATGAACGGAGATGACACGTGAGCTGGAATAGTTTTCAGAAACCAGAGGGACTTTGGGAAGCACGGCCGTGCCCTTGAAACAAAAAACAGCTACTCCTTCTGGAATAAATCTTATGTTAATACCATACTTTGAATAAAGCTAGAAGCTGAAATACTTTTTAAAAAGAAAGTGTGGGGGGGAAAGACAGCCCTTATCTATTCTCTAGACTTTGCTATTAAATAAACTATAAAATAAGTCTACATCTAGTTCTTCCTAAAACAGTGAAAACACACTCTCTTGGCTAGACAAAAACATAAAGAAAAAGTAGTCAACTCTAAATTTAGCTGAACAAGAGGTTAAACAGGTTTAAAATACTTGTAAACCTGTATCTTCTCCACTTTCAGTTAAATGTGGTAGAAGTCACTCTAGAATGACCTTATGCTGCTACTTATAAAAAATGTCATCATTAAGTAGTTATCACTGTCACCTGTTTCTCAGAACTAGTAAAAGCTATTTGAATTCTCCAAAATTGAGTTAAATATTTCAAGTAAATCTTACATAGAAAAAGATGTACTTTGAAAAAAAAAGAAAAAAGAGAAGAGCTTGTTCTAAAGTTGGTAAGATGGTGAAGTTTAAAGACCCACATAATCCATCACAGTGCTCTCGATGAAGTATTGGTAACTTACAGTTTTAAATGTTCAACGTACTGCAAATTCAAAGATTCCATGAACATAGATGGTTTAGAAATAATATAAATATGGAGCAAGGAATGGCTACCCTGAGTCTTCAAGTAGGCTACGCCCATGGTTTTGTGCTGCGCTTGAGTGCTTGGGGTTTCTCTTTGCTGAGTAGGAGGCTTGGTGGCCACATCTGGTTTTATCGTAACGCAGGGCTCAACATGGTGGGAACCCATTGGAAATAAACAAACCTCGAAGGGAAGGTACAACAGAAGCTGCATGCGCACTGAATATACACAACTACAGGAGAACTGATCACCAAGGAGACTTTAAAATGGAACTCCTTTCAAGACTCCTCCTTAGAAGGCACATATCGGTATGATGCTCATCAAGAAGCCTGATGAATTCAGAGGTATCGTACATCCCGTATCATCCAGGAATCTTCAGTGCTATAGATTCTTCAAAGAAGTGCAGAAAAATATGCTCCACTCTGTTGCAAAGACTCATTTGCTTGTAGCTACCATTGCACTCCAAAAAAACTGACTGCTTAAATCAATGAGGCACTTCTGTGCAAAAATTCTCTTGAAATTTCCAAACACTATTTTACAAAATTTGTGCTAGGTCCTTGAAGCATTATTTTGGTTAATTAAAAAATATTTTTATAGAAAAAAAGACAGTCCGCCAATAAAGAAAAGGAATGCATTTTCTAATGCAACATAAAACCTCCAGTGGTTCCAGTGTATACTTGGCACAAAACTTGAAGGAAGTCGAATACTGGCATCCCAAACTCGTGAGCCTAACATGGGTGCTGCCTTCCTCAGGCTATACTAACCTTTACTGTTGAGGAATGTGACGGAGAAGAATGTGTATCAACTTTGCGGCGTTTTTGTTCTGAGGAAAGAACAGAACAATGGCATTATTAAAACAGTTCAAAGAGTCTCAGAATCAAAAAATATAACTTTCTGAAGTACCAACACAATTACAGCTAGATTTCTTACCACTATGTGAAGTTTATTTTCCTTAAGCTATCTAGAGTTAGCAGCACACCCTGACCATCTTTATGAAAGTTTGCAGCAAAAACATAATGTGAACAAACTGCTGCAAAATTATGCTCACTCCAAACTTCCATTTTATAGAAGTCAGCATCTGAATTTCAGAATTTCTGTGAAGACCCTGAATAGGTGAACCCTACGAAAAGCATTACAGTCCTCCCTTATGGGGTTTGCCTTAAGCAGAACAAATATAAAACTCAACATCAGCCTCAAATAATAACTTAAGGATTTTGCTCACCCTTAATATAGGAAGGGACTGATAAAGCTGCATACTTCTTAAGGATGCAAAGGCCTATAACTTTCACTTTCCCTGTTTTCTTCCAATTCAAAGGTTGTCATGAAGCTCTCAAAGTACACACAAAGTTTTTGCATTAAACTTTTACAAAAGTTGCATCTAAGTTATACGAACACATTTTAATAAAAGACAATTCAGACTTACATTAAAAAAATGGCAAGCTTTGTGAGAACGAGCATTCACTGGAGATGTGTGACATTCACACATTCTCATAGTTTGCCTTTTGCAGATACTCTGACCACCTTCTTTAGCTATCGACTGCATTGAAAAGTCAGTGCCAAAATTCTTACTTATTATGTAATGATTCTCTCTCAACTTCTCTAGCATTTTTTGACATTCAGTGATTTTCAAGTGACACATTGTATTTTTCTAGACAAGAACAGAAATAAATATTCAAACATACCCCTTTCAGATTCTGATGTTTCTGATCGGGGAACAGGTGACTTCAAGGACCCAGCTACTGGCACCTTTTCTCCTCCTTTAGCATTTTCCTTGGATTTCATTTCCTTTGCTAGATCTCTTTCTCTGGATGGTTCCTTTTCTCTCTCCTTTTCTGCAGTTGACTTTGACTCAACGATGGTAACAACCGTCTTGGACTTTTCTTCTTTTGACGCTTTTTCTTCTTTCTTCACCTTTTCCTTCTCCTTGTCAGATTTTGGCGTTTTCTCCTTGATCTCTCTTGCTTTCTCCTCTTTGTTTGCCCGTTCTTCCTTCGGTTTATCTTTCCCATCTTTCCCAAGTGCCTTCATCTCCGGAGTGGCAGCTGGAGTCTTGTCTTTCTTTTCTTTATCTTTTTCCTTCCCGCTTTTTTCTTTATCATCTTTCTCTTTAATAATTTTGCTGCATCAAAAATAAAATGGCCAATTAGCATGGATACAAAACACAGCTCTAGCTTTATCACAGAAGTTTTACTTCTGAATGTTTGACAGAATTTCCTGGAGCAGACGCTGTAAGATTTCAGATTTGCTGTTTCTTTATCAGAATAGCAACGAGGAGATATTCTCATTTATCTTTTGTAGCTAAAATGAAATGCATTTATCAGTAAAACTGATTTTGAGAGAAATTATGCAATTTTTTAAACTTTAAAGAAATGGGAACTATTTGCACAGAACCCAGAAGTAAAATTAAAAGGGAGGCCATTTCCAAGCGTATTTCTGTGTCTTGGAAGGAAGAAAATAGAGTATGTATAAGAATAGTTTTTCTCACCTATTAGATGCACTGTTTCCATTGCTTGTTGTCACCTTCGGTGTAGCGTTGACAGTTTTATTAATAACTTTCACCACACCCTGAGACTTCTCCTTTAGTTTATCTGCTTAAAAAAAGAAAGAACAGCTCTATTTCAACAAGTTAATCTATAACCTGCTGGTTAAAATACAACAAGTAGCTGAGCATATTCATGTCAGGTCATGTGTAGCTAACAACTAAAAATAGGCAGCAGATCCTCCCTCCCAAAACCAAGTGAAAATAAAGAACACACACTGATCCTATTTAGCATCACATTTATATTTTTTTCTTTTTAGCTAAATGAGGCAAATTTTGAGAGAAGCCTGCAATGTCAGAAAAATTCTATTAAAAAATAAACATATAATAATCATAGGTGTGTTTACCAGTCTCCTCAGTAGTGCCCTCTTCCAGTCTAACTGTATTTATTGTGAGAGACGTAGGCATCCCAGCACCACCTGGCCCATTTTGTACTGTTGCAGGTACAGCATTCCTGGCAGGTGGGTCTTTGTGGTGAAATTCATTTTCAGGTATCATGAAAGGCTTCCTACTTTTCAACTGTCCAGAATAGCTGCAAGTCGCACAGATTGTTAAATATGCACAAACATAAAGCAAAACATGGGTTGAATCTTAAATGTGGATCTAATCTAACAGTTCATCTGTTATTTATTTCACAGTTTTTCCTAACTGATACGCAGTTTCTTCCCCCTATATTGATGAGCTCAAAAGAAAAAGAAAAACAAACAAACCCACTAGACACAGAAGCAGCCCTACCTCCACACCCTCTTCCTCACCACCACACACACACACCCCTGGCCAAACATACAGAACAAACTGACTGCTGACAAAACTTCTAACTGTTAGGGCAACCTGAACTGACCCTCAGGCATACAAGGATGATTCCACATTCACCACAGGAAGATGTAACATGTAACTAAGCATTTTAGAATCACATGCACTTTCAATATCTAAACAGTCTTGCAGCAATAGCCCTTGTCTTTCTTCCTCTTACTATCCCTCCTATCTCCTTGCTGCTATATTATTTCTCTAAAATTAAGCTATGCTCTTGTGAGTAGAAATCTTTACTATTTTAAGGGTTTTACTAGAGTCTTGTAAAGGAAATTAGTGATCATCCAGCACAAAATGAATGTTTTCATTCACACTGCCAGCACCGAGATGCAGGATAGCGAAATCTTCTGTGATAAGGTAAAAATCAAATGTTAGGACTGTAACAGTTCCGAGTCTTTAGATGCCTTTCATGATCCACTTTTAACCACTTTCTTAAATAAGTTGTTGTTACCCCATAGCCAATGCATATAGATCAGGTCTCTTCTCTTTCTCTTCCTGACATATCTTATGTACTCTTCTTTCCAAGGCTTGACCCAGGTTCAGCACTTTTGGATACCATGGAAGGATTTTGGTCAGCACAATCAGGATGTTTCTGATATGTGTATATTCACCTGTTTCCAGACAGTGCACAGAAGCCTAAAACATAAATTAAATCTAATGAAGTTGGGGGTTTTTTTTAAAGCATTCAAAAAACATGAGATTTTTGGCATCTCTATTTACCTTAGTTAATTTATAGTGCCATTTGTGTACCACATGTCTAAAATTCTCATAATCCAACTGATCAGCCTTATTTCCACCATCAAATCCAGTTGCTCGTAATATAGTCAGGAAACCTGGATAGTTGCCACATTCCTACATGCACATCAACAAATAGGAAAAAGTTATTTTTTGGGAAACAAAACCAGTAATTCTAAACCCCAAACTCTAAAGAATGAGACACAATCACACTTTACAAGATTCACTTTTTTTTTCTTTAAGCTAATTTATGTTGACACTTTAGTCGTGGGTGAGAGAAAAGATTATTCACAATTTAACTAGCTGGTGCAAGGAGTATTAAGAGAGTTTCCATATGCTCCCTAAATTATCTTCAAGGTAAGCTATGTGAAAATCAGAAATGGAAAGGGTTTTTTAAGTAAATTATATTATTAACTAATATTATAGTTAAAGTGTGTTTAATATAATAAATATATATTATAATATAATGTAAAACACATTACCATTATAATTAAATTATATTTTTAACACCATACAAAATTACTTCTACCAAAACTACATGAATTATAGTAAAATACAAGTCAATTTTATGATTATGCCATCAAAAAAATCCAATCACACTGTTTTTAAATTTAACAGTTTCACTAAATCCATTTTTACTGGGTTGAATTACACAAATGGTTAGTACACATTCTAATGAGCAAACTCATTCTATTAATTTCATATACCTTTTCATATATGACTCTGTCACTGTGCCATCTGGTCACAGTCTCCAGCATACAGCATAAAAACCTGCCATATCTACTGGCTTCATTTTCTGTGCAACTTGCAACTGTATATATAATATCAGAGAAAACCTGTGAATAGAGCAAGAAAACATTACTATGACCTTACTAAATTACAAAAGCAAAAAACCCAACAAAAATTATACATTTCTCTCATATAAACCACCATTAATCTGGTTTCTAAACACAACAGACTGCTTATAAAATATTGTTTGTTTCCCAAGTGCTGGTCCTTCACACTTAGCCCAGAATCCAAGCATACTGCTGCTGCCGACACACTGTTTGATAGTTCAAGTGTCTTCACTGACATAAGTGTTTTATTTTCAAATTAATAATGATTTGAGCTGGTAGAAGTAAACATCCAGCCAAGCTGATGCAAAAAAGTGGGGTTTTTTTCCTGGCCCACACAGGTCCATAGATAGGACTACTAGAGTAGAAATGCTCTTTTGGACACAAGAAACCAGAGCAGGTGCAGTGACACTAACAAGCCCATTGTCTGTAGCACCATTTCCAGGGTCAGAAGGGTGCCAAGGACATCGCTGGGGGGAGACAAGCATCAGAAAATTGGTTCCACAGCAGAAGGGAACACAGAGCTAAAATGGAAGGATGAGAGCAGGCCATAGAAATACAGATTACTTAAAGGTTATGAAACCTGAAAGAACTCCCATGACAGCTAATGACTTTGCTCTGAAACTCCAGACTCACTCAGGTAAAACACAACATTTCTTGAAAATAAACCACTGAAGCTTTAAGAAAGCTTTGATCAGAAGATCTGAAGTACAAAAGTGAACCTCTGATTGTCACAGGATCTTGTTTACCTCTTTTGGGAGGCAGGGGAGACACTAGTTTGGGATGTCTGTAGTGGTAATGATGAAATTACACACACAATTGTAGCTACTTACTCGGTCATAGCAGAGAAGTGTTGAGAAATTGGGTGTTTTCTGCTGATGCACCAGTTCAACAAAGTGAGCACAGTAAACTGCATCAATTGCCGAAAAAATGCAGCGAGGAAATATACACAACTGTAAAAATTTGGTGATAGTCTCATTTTTGGTAGATTCTTCAAAAAACAAAAGTTGAGAGGGGAAAGAAGAAAAGAAAAAAAGTAAATTAATGGTTTATCATTCAACTGCTCTCTTCCCAAGAAGTTCAGTATGACAGATCCATCTCTGGTGGTTGATTTCAGACAGATCTTTGGCATTAATCAGAAAAAGTCAATAGAAGTGCAACTGCTTGAGGGTGGGGAAAGAATAGCAGAGTGGATGTAGCAAATGTTTATTTCTTATTGGCAAAATTCTTCTTTCACATAATGGGGCTAAAAACAGGTTCTGGGAAAGCTTCAGTAAACTTCTCAACCTGCTCAAATTCTGCACAGCAGCAAAGCAAACACCACCTGCTATTTCCCTAGAATACCTCCTTTCATCTTTCTACATAGGGCTGACTTTTAGTTTGGCCTCCTTCTAAACTGAAGAATATGGCGTCTCTAGAATCCATTAATAATCATTTTTCCAATTAATCAAACACATAGAGGAATTTAAAGAATAGCCTTCAATAAACCACCACCCCAATACACATACATTTCATGAAAGCTTCATTCTACCACTGAGTGAAAGACTGCACTGTATCAAGTTCAAGAGTTACCCATTTCTGTTTGACCAACCACAGGTTGGCAAACTCAAAGCATAACACATACCTAAACTGGTCCCATGGCAACAAGGGGCATAAAACCAAGCTGAGAGGAATGTACAGCATGAAGGCAAGGTCAGAGGGAAGTACAGAACTAAAGACTGCAAGTGGATGCCTTCAAAGGAAGAAGAGTCATGATCCTCACAAGGGCCACTGGTGATTTTGCACAGGCCACAAATCATAATAGCCAGGGTTTACTTGCTTCAGTTTTGCAATGCTCATGGAATAAAGCTTGCTCAAGAAAGGACTGTTAAAACTTGATGTTGACTTTGTTTAATTTTAGTATCTACCCCTCAAAGATTATAACAAACATTTGGTTCCTAAAAAAGAAAAAAATCTATCAAGGAAACACAGTTCATAGGACAATCAAGTGTGTGTTGCTTCAAAAGTGTACAAACAAAACAAGGCAACAGCCAGTCAGAAGAGGTGATCTCCAATTGCTAAAGCTACCAGGTTACTCTGCCAAAAATTAATCTGTTCTCAAAGGTACAAACATTCTATCAAAAGTTTGTGGACAGGAGTCCAGTCTTAAATAAATTAAATGTCAATAATTTAAAAAATAATAATGAACCCCACCAATACAGTGGATGTGCTATTCTAGTTCCTCATGTAGTGCAATTACAGATTATTTATTTTAATGGGCAAACTGCTGAAATAGTAAGCTTGCCTCTGGATTCAATGCTGAGAAACTTCCTTCAGCTGAAGCCCAAGCACAAGGGCCAACAATAAGTTATTCCCAGTATCCCACATAAAGTTATGTGTATACCTATGTAAATTATTTTCTACAAACTTCTGGGTGCTTCTTTAAGCAGATAAATTTACCAAGTCACCTCTAGACCAAGTTTTAATCAGGCAGTAACTTTTCAACCAGTAATTTCTTGTAGTTCATTTGCTACAGTACATTAAATACTTATAGGGAACAGTGTTTCTTCATTAAACCAGTTGGATGGATCTTACATGAGTTGGACAACAAAACTCTTTTCCACTGGATTATGCTAGGCTTCTTGGGACAGACGAACTACTACTTCCAGTTACAAACTCAAAGTTCATCCAGAGAAGAAAACTGACCAGAGAAAAACATTTCAGATTAACCATACCAGCAGAGTTCACAAGCAACATGAAACATTACAGATGTTTTGTAGGAGAAAAGACTTGATTCTGCTTGCTGCATATCTGCTCTATGAAACATGTGCATGCTGTTTCACTGCATGGGGCTGTTAGGCTGGCACAGCACTTATCTTGTCATTGGAACAGGGTTCATGCCACCACCCAAACCCTGGCATGTTGCTCCTAATCACAGGACTCAAACAAAGTAAGTTAACTCAAACAAATCACTGAGTCTTTATATGCCTATTTTTTGTCCTGTAGCAATTAAACTAATTTAGCAGTATTCTAACTGCAGTCAGCAAGTACAAGCCAGCTTGCAATTACAAGTTTCCACTGAATTAATCTCAGTCAATCTCTAACTTATTTTCTAAATCAGGGCAAAATTTAAAAGGTCTTGACATCACAAGAAAAAAAAACTTCTCTATGAAAACCAACTACCCAGCATTTGCAAAGACACATTACATTCTAACTAAAATTATACCTCGCTATAACAGACCCCAATGTAGAAAAAATCAAATTTTCAAATAAACATTAAGAGTATTAATGCAAGGAAGTTCTGACAACTACAAAAACATTCACAGCATTTCCCTTAGAGACACTTACTTGCCAGAAGCCAGTTATCTTTCTCTAGTTTCAATCTCTGTAGAACCCTCTGCACATGCTCCAACTGCTTCTTCTCCTCTTCAAGGAGCTTATCCTGCAGAGCTGTGCAACGTTCTTTTCCTTTTTTCTTCTTATTTGGAGGCTATAAAATATCAGCATTACACATTTAGTATTATACCTAAACTTGCTATAGACAGAGCAATAAGTTCCTGGTAATACTAAAGAATATTTGAGAAACTTTTCACTCAAAAAGGTTCTGCTCTAATAATCAATTGATTTTATGAACACTGGGTAGAGTTAAGACAAGAATGAACAGACAAACCATAGACAGAGGTGTCTGAAAGAGATACTGCTTTCTGAAACTGATTTTCCAGTAATTTTCACTTAGTGGAATCACTAGTACTTTTAACATGGGAATTATGAAGGTAAGTCAATCCAAATTATGTTAATGTGGCAAATCAGAATGGATGAACCAGCTGACAAAACTTCCCAGATCTAAACAAGCTTAACATAATACTTCATGAAAAGAAACTCTTTCAAGGCTAGAAAGTTTAAATTGGATCACAAGATTATATCAACATACCATTTCCTGATTGTCATCTATGGCTTTCATCTGGACTTTAAGTTTATTGACTTCTCTGTCATAGCTGCTGTGTGGCACAGCAAGGTCATACATTGTTAAAGACCAGAATGTAGCATAAAACTGAGGGCTGATGTCATCCCAGACTTTAGGGAGGTGCAGAGAAATCACAGCTTCATGAACAGGAGCCATCACCAACTCACATGATGTAATGTATTTGTGAACTTTGTGTTGCTGTTTATTTCCCTTCTCAGCTTTTTTTAGTTCATCATACTTTGACTGTGGATAAAAAAATAAATAAAAAACTGTAATCTGTATATACAAAAATTAAACTTAATAATATCATTTAACTTTTCTCTAAAACTTTTCTATACAACATTTACTTGTGAAATGTCAGTACATAAAGCACTGAAGAACCTCATACAGAACTTTAGTCTTCATCTTCATTGGATGGATTTATCTTTCTTCACTGATGCTGCTACCTGTTGTTATAGTAACACATTATGCTACACCAAGTAAAAACTGCTCTCCATATTGAACTCTTTAGATGCAGGAACAAATTCATTTCTGACACTTCCTCGGACAGCACATCATTTGGCAGATGCAGCACTTTCCTCCACAGCAAAAATCCATCTAAAACACCTGCAGAAGAACTTACACCTTTGAGGGAAGAGGGAGGGAGAGAATTCCTACTGATAATCCAAAGAAGTGACTTCATCAGCTAAGACTCCTGTCAGTTGTGTGAAAGCTGACACATGGGGCACATTTCCTAATAAGATTAAGGACAACCTGTCCCAGCCCACAGCTTCTATTTCTAACTCTACTAACAAAACTTTGCAAGTTTTATTTAGCCAACAAACTTTATCTGGAACCTGCCACCTGTACTGGTAACAGGTAGCAGAGCAGCACTACGAGCAGACAAACGGAAGAGCTGTACTCACTGAAATGTGGTGTGCATACATGGGTCTTGAGAGGAAAAATGCAGCATCATGAGGTGTGTGAAACTCATTACAGAGAACATCAATAGAAGGCACTCGCTTAATATAATCCTCTGTGCTTAGATTGGATGCTAAAAACCCACCAAATTGTACCAGGGTATCATGGCACTACAAAGTAAAAAATACAAAAAATTAGCAAACATTATTATTATGTTCAACAATTAAGTTACGGAGAGCTTCAAAGCTTGCCTTTTTTTCTTTTTTGTTTCTTGCAAAAAATGCTAACACCAAATAGTAGAGAAAAAAATTTCTCATCGGGGAGGAACAATAAAATAAAAAACCTCACCTAAAAACACCAGCAGAACTCAAGAGCATTCTATTCTACCAGAATGGAATGCAATTAGCTCCTACTGCCTAAGGCAGCGACAATTATTTTTTAAAAAAGGAAGTTTCACTACCAAAGTAAGTTCAGAAAACACAATGGACACTTAAAAACTAAGAATTTAACTTTTTATGATAAAGGATGCTTTGCTCCTTTACTCAGGTCACTTGTCAATATAATATACTTTTAATACACCTATATATTTTAATAGAGCAACCCTGCAATTAGTTTTAAAAATCCTATGTATTTGTATTTATTGTACTAGACTCTCATATATAACTTTGTTACTTATGTGCTGAATCCTTACATATTGGGCTGATACAGTAGAAGTTAACAGAAAGAAGGGGATCTCATAAATACAGGTGTTTTCACTTGCCTGATCATACAGTTTTCCCACCAGCTTCAGATGTTTTTCCCCTCCTTCTTGAAAGACAACACCATTTCTCTGTTGAGCCATAAGCAGGCACAGTGGGAGGGCAAGATCATGGTCCAATAATGCATCTTTTAATCTCTGAGATGATTTCTTTGTATTCCTGATTTGGCCAAAGTATCCACCCTGCACAGGACAGAAAAAGTTACCCAAGCTGGAAAACAGTGCATCAGGAATGGAATCTGTGTGAGCTGACTGCAGAAATACTGATGAATTAACAGCAATAGAGTTTCCTGTCCAGCAGTAAAACTCCCTGGATCCTGTACTGCAATGTATGTATAGAAGAATCATCAACTAATCAGTCTTGCCTGCTTTAATCAGTTTTTGCTGCTCCCCCTGAGCAGGCCTGAGCCAGCAGGACTGCAGCACATCCGAGCTCAGTGTCTGCTGGAATTCACAGGTCTGCCATGTAACACTCTGTTGAATATGAGATGCTGTGATGCACAAGAACTACAGTTCACATCTACATTGCCTTGGCTGCCTATCTCAAGGCCTGTAAGCTCAAAAGAGGGGGCAGCTCTGATAAAGCACGCACCTTTCTCAGCTGTGCTGCCAGAGTTCTTGAACCAGAGTCTTTAGAACCACCAACAAAAAGCAATAGTTATTATTAAATTTAGCACAAACATACCTCAGCTTTCAGCTGTTCTCCACCAGTCATGGCTTCCAACTGCTCCATGGTCATTTCTTCAGTAATTTCTATCCCCGCCATTTTCTGCACCACCTCTTTTAAAATAAGCAAATCAAAGCTGCAAAGAAAACAGAAAAGTGGAGTAAAAACAAGACAATTTGTTTAAGAACCAGAAGCTACAACATTCAATATATATTACAAAGCAGCACCACTATACATGTTAAACAACATTTTCATTCTTTTTTTCAAGAAGAAACTGGTATGTCAAGCACAAGGATTTCTTTATTGCAAGTAAAAAACCAGTACTTAAAAGCAATGCAGTCATTCAACAGCTGGATTTGAAGATGGTAGTGAATGTGGTGCTATTAAGCATCAGCAGATTAATCAAAGTTTATTGCTCCCTTTTGCTGCTTTCCATGTTTCAAACTGTATCTATACAGTTATTTCATAAGTATTTTATATTTTGTTAAGGGTTTGTACAATAGTACACAGCCTTAGAAATGCACTGGCAAAGTTAGTCTGGAGAGGTTACTTGGAAACATGGAAAACATGCTATTTTTATTTGAAATACAATATATAAAACACTCCAATAATTATCTTGCCCAGAGACAAGGTTCTACTTCCTGCTCTGAATTCCATAAGGACAATGACTTTTACTCAACAGAAGTATCCCAATCACGCAAAGTAGGAATGTTTTCCAGTTAACTTCTGAAATTTGTGTGACTAACCTATAAAATCATTTACCCATGCCTTCCAAAACAAAGACTCATCTTTAAATAATTCATATGACTTATATTTTTGTTTGCTGTTCCAACCATAAGTATGTTTTCTGTCTAGGAACTGTGCAATAGCAGCATAAGCTCCAAAACCTAAATACTGCAGTCCTATGAAACTGGCCATACCAGTAAATCCATTTCATTTTTATGATCCCAACTAGTACACTTTTTTTCACCAAAATACTTACAACTGTGATTTTGAGGAAAGACAATAAACATTACTTACCCTTCCTCTGTAGCTCAATGTGATTGCCATCAACAGAACAAAATGTAGGGACAGAGGAGCATATGAAATTGAATGTCTGCATTGCAGGGAAGGGGAAAAAACTACATTTCTCAACATAACTATCCTAAAATAACACGCTGTGTTATCACCATTGGTAAGGTGCCTTTCAGTAACCATATGGGGATTTCTAATAGAAAAAAGTTGATACTCACCTATGTGATAAAATTAAAATTAAATAAGTAAATGAAACAATAATACTAAGTGATGACAATGGAAAGACAAAAGGACAAGTCAAATTGGAAACTTTGTTTTGAGTTATGATTCACATTGACACACGAAGAAGCAATTCAACTACTACTAAATAAACTGAATAGAGTATTTAAATAATATTAAAATGTTAAGAGCCATCCCTGCAGAGAAGACATTATGAGAAAAGAAAAACAAACTATAACAGTCACACTGCTTTATATAATGGATACTTATTTTTTAAATAATGTACAATAATGTGTATGATGAAATAACACATTGGAAGGTTGTTTTCCCCTATCTGGTTAGCTGTTAAGAAAACTATTAAAATAAGTTAAAGATGAAAAATCAGTGCTTCAAGAATGTCACAGCTATACAATTAGAGGAAAAGCAATGTACTGAAGAGTGTATCATTCTTTCTGCTATTTAACCTTCCCAGTGCTCTGAATGGAGTTTACCACTACTAGAGCAACAACTACATCATGGTACAGTGCCTGTGTATCAGCAAACACCTAAATAACACTTGATATAAACAGAGTTTATAAGGATCCATTGTGCAATACTTGCCTTTTGCCAGCTTTCAGCTGGTTGGCTACATACTGCAGGAGGCCTGCGAGTTCAATTGGGTATTTTCGGAAAACAGCACCACAAAAACTTGCCAGACCTAAAGTAAAGAGAAACAGCTATGACTGCACCTGTTTATTAAACAAACATTAGCAAACTGCATATGGCATCTTAGCAATACATGCATTTCTAGAATACAAAGGGGAAAAAAAATTCCTATTGATTAAACTTGACAGCTCTCCATTCTGCTTAAAATATTAGCCAGTAGGTGCAAGTGAAATATTGATCATAATGATCAATGGTTCAATAGATCATGGGGGAGGTGAAATAATTTAAACATTATTGTAATAAATAAAACAACAATACTAACTCTGCAGCCAGCTTGAGATTGTAGTGTCATCATGCTTCATTCTCTCCTTCTCAGGGTTTGCCAATGCTTCAATGATACAATCTTTAGTGGAGTTAAAGAGAGTATTCTTCCTCAACTTACAAACACAAAAGTTACAAGGACTTGCTTTTCTGGCATTTGTAATATATGAACACAATATATAAATACAGCAATCACTAACACAACTATGGTTTGAAAAAAAAACCCCATGAAATAGTAACCTCAAAGCAGTATTTACCTCACTATTTACAAGATCACTATGTCTTCAAGATTGAAAGTAGCAAAAACAAAGAATAATTTTCATAGTGTGAAAGAATAATAGAGAGGGTTCCATAATCCACTACAAGTGCAAAGGTATTTGTAAACTTCACTAAGATTTCCAGCAAAAAGCAGCAAGAAGAGAAAACAGGCAATATTTACTCACAGATTGAATCTGGCTACAATTGCAGCTTTACCAATTGGTGATGCAGTAATTTAAATCAAAGGATACATGCCAAGACATCATAGTTCAGGGAAGTGAGGTATTTCAGCGAATCAACAACCGGAGTTATCAAGTTATCATATTTTTGTATTTGTGATAAAATCTGCAAGTTACAACAGACATTCAATTACAACAGACATTCAGCTGAACAGGGACAGTATTCCTTATCTTCCACATAATAAGAGCATTTAAGAATACTTGTCTTCAAAACCTACAGAAAACATGCTTCAATTTTTCAAAGGTCCTAAACAACTATCAAAGTAAATAGGCAATCTCATTAATCTAGCTAGTATCTTAAAGATACCAGTGAAACATGTCTCTAACATGTAAAAACAATTCTGTATAATTTCTCTTTTCAATTATCAGCAAATAAAATAGCGAAAACATTTTTTCCTAATATTTCTTAAAATCCTAAACCTTAGCAGCAGGATTTCCTGTTGCTACATACAGTAATAAAAAACTATTTAAAAAAAACCCCAAAACCATGAAGCTAGGTCATAAAAGACTACAAGTAAACTGCATTAATGAAGTTCTAGTATGCTCTCTTTGGTACATGACACAGATGTGTGTATACTGCAGCAGTAACTTCAAGTACAATCTAAAAATTGGTTAATCCATACAGTTAGGTCACATTTGTGAATAAGGTGGAGGCCTATTAACACATTTTTACACCTTTCCAGCACTCTGTAACACTAAGCAATCTTAAAAATCCTTCCCAACTTCATAGGTTTATTTCAGACTTCAAAGCTTTAAGTTTTCTTCTAAATGGAAGACTGATCTTTCTCCACCCCACTCACAGACAGCTGTCAGAGCAACTCAGCCTTCATTTGCCTTCTGCATAATGTGATCAGCAATCCCTGTACCTGAGATCCGCCTCTGCTATCTCAAATTAAATTTTTTCTGCAGTTGGTTATTCAATATATGTTTCCACATTTAATATGTCACTAAGTATTAAGTCATATTTAGTATCTTACTATGTGCACTATTAAAAAACTACTATATTTTAAAATTTGCATCAAAAGTAAAAAACAATGAAATTAGAACTGCAGGCCCCTTCCTGAACTTCAATTATCTGTGGTCAGGATGAAATAGCACTAAATATATGTAACTACATACATAATCAAATAAAATTGTAGGATTGCTGTGGCTGAGCTTCCCAATTTGTCTTCCAGAGGGTTTCACATTTTCCTTAGTTAAACGCCTGTAAAAGAGGACTTAAGTTTATTACAAAAGACAAGCTAGAAGAATATTAAAACAACAGGTCAGTTTCAGTGAAGAAGCATCTTTTTAAGTGTCAGAGACTAAATTCTCACTAGCAAATGTGTTTTCAAAACATCTCAGCACAGAAATGCTAATCCATTGAAAACTGGGTATTGAGAAATCCTCCAAGATGCAGAAAGTACAACCAGTCCACCTGTCCCTCTGTTACTATGGACCATATTCTAGCTTCAACTTTGAACATTTTACTTTCCAAAGCCATCAGTGAAACCTGTAGCACGTACACCAAACTACCACATGATGCTGTTAGTTGCTCCTGGAAATTTAACTTAGCCACAGATCAGTCATTTTTGTAGCATTCAGTTAATTGAAAAACAATATTTCTTTCTGTGTGTTACAGTTCCACAGCATTTCCTACTGAAGATCTGAGCTCAACCTGAAACCTGAAGTTGACAGTAAATTATACACATAGCTGTTGACCTTCAGCAGCTGAGAGTACTGTTCATGTACAACTGCAGTTGTTCATGTACTGGTTCACCTGCACAACTGAAATGCATTGTACAGGGGAAGGGGGGAAAGGTTTATGGTGTATGCAGCAAGTCAGAAGGGAAACAAAACAGTTGTTCCTAGCTTTCACAGCCCTGAGTGCAAAGTCTTTTATCCAGAAACAATTACTGTCTTGCCTATATGGAAGGGTTCTGATCATCCACATTGTAACACTACACCATTTGGTTTTGGCAAATGGAGAACCTAATTCCCTGATGGTGACATCAAATGTGAGGTAAATCTGGAATTGCTGTGAGCCCACTTGAGGGTGAGAATAAATCATCTGTTCAACTCACTGCCACACATTCAAATCTACAGAGAACATGACAAGATTCTTGAGACTCTTTGGACGAGAGCCTCCACATCGAGAGGAAATATGTAGCACTTGTACATTTCATAAGCAAAGCAATTTATCAAAAACCTTACCCATGGAAAAGGTTTTATGTCATTTAATGGGACATTTTTCAGAGATTATATACCCTTATTGGTGACAAATTTGTCTGTGTTCTTGCTTATTTGATGGTTTTTAACCACAATACATTAAATGCTTTATGAACAAGGACTATCTGGGAAATTACTAAGTCATTAGACAGGGAATGTATTTGTCGAGTTTTTTTCCTCCAGCTGGTGATATGCAATAGACTGTACTACAGTCCATAATTATTTATGGGAATTGACTACTTACTTCATGATGTATTTGGCTCGATCTATGGTTTGGGCTTTAACTTTCACAAGCAGTGGGTGACTGTTGTATGTTTCATTCTTCCATTGCCCATAGAGGCGGTACCTGGAAAAGTTACACAGCAAAAGGAATTTCAGAACTGACAATTCAGCAGCACATTCCAAAGGATGGAAACAAATCATTCTACTCACCGGTACTGGTATGGAAAGGTTTTGAACATTCCCCATAATTCCTCAGACATGCATGCATTGCAGTCCATCAAGGAAAGAGATGGAAGCAAGACTTGATCAGTAATACTCAACAAACAGCTGAACAGTGTTTCCTGGGATAAAGACAAAACCCAAAGTAACTATCAGGAAGTGCCCCAGAAGCAGGGTTATACATGCAGTGTGCAGATGCACAAATAGAAAATTTGATATAAAAAACAAGTACACCACAAGATTAAGATTTCCATAACAAAAATCTAAATAGGACCTAGAAATATCTCCCATCATAAATCATTCAGTAAATAATTTACGGACTACAGACACTGTCAATATTTTATCTGCCTATATAAGATACTAGAACAAAGCTGCTGAATTCTTGAGCAGGTTGCACTCATTTTTGAATCAAACAAACCATTAAAAATGGATATTGTGTGGACTCGCATGAAGTGCAACACAGGAAAAAATTAATTTTGGCAACTGCCTTCAATGTATTAAGGTATTTCCCATCTTTACTTCTATTTTCAAAATTCCAGATAAAAACCGAAAGCGTTATACATGTTCACAAGACATACCTCCAATTTCTATGTTTTCAGTATTCTATCCCTATCCTTTCTTAAACATTTCTCTTTTCCACTGAGCTATTTTAGAATAACTATAGCAGCAATGAAAAACAACCAAAACAAAACACAAAACCCAGAAGGGATTTTCTCTGTGATGATTCACAAAATCAGGACAAGTGAGAAAGAGGAAAAAGTAGCAATGAAAACTGCAGAAAGTTCATATTAAAAACCCACTTACTGATTTAAAAAAAACCAAACTCTTGTTTTTGCAAGTTGGATTTCTACTGAACACTTAGATTTCATTGTGAACCATCTTGATAATAAATTAGAAAATTCTGAAGTAAATAAATTAAGCAATTAAAGAAAAAATCATTGTACCAATAAACATCTCTCCTGCTTCCAATTTATCTTTTCTCTACGCTTTTCCCCACCAAGAAGTGTATTTATAGAATAAATAGCTCGAGGACTTCCAGTTGATTCCAAGCAAATAAGAAATAAAATGCACATTTGGTCACCATTACAATCTTGCATAAAAACACCTTCCTCCAAAACTCACCATTTTCTCTTTATCTTCCTGTTTGCTTCCATCAGACTGAAACTATAACAGAGACAACCATGTTAACTGTAGCACAGTTAATGTAACAGTTACAGTTTCAGAAAAGAGCTATCTCAGCAAAAGCATAAACCTGAAGGGCCAAGCATCTCTTAAATGTTTAATTTGCCATATCTGTCAGCATGAAAGTATTTTTAAATAGAAATTCAAATGCATGGATGAAACACATTCCTTACATATAGAGGGGCTTTGTACAATTTTGTCCAAAAAGAAATAATAGCTAGAGCTACAAGGAAACTTGCTATTACATGTGAAATACTGAATTTTCTTAGTGGAGAAGAAAAACTGCCTAAGCATTCACCTTCTACCTACAAAATCTGAGGACTTCCAATGCAGTTACCAACAGCCACAGATTATTTCCCCCATCTTCCTCTCTAACACCCTCTTAAGCTTTTAGTCTTCGTTATTAAATTACTTTTTCTCTCTGCTTGCTCCACTCACCATGAAAAGCATATTAAGCTATCACACCAGTAAGTGCACAATTATTTTAAAGGTACACTTTAGCATGAAAGCTGCAGTGCAGTGTTAGTAGTCTAACTTTTTAACTACTAGATGGGTTAACTTAGAGCCAAATTACCTTCAGTTACAAGTACTTCTACTGTGTGTTAAATGTAGTTTCACAACTAGAACATGCTGATGGCAACAATGCATTAAAAATAACTTTCCCTATGTTACCTTAACCACTCTGTCACTGACGAATTTCTTCACAGTTCCAACCTAGAGCAAATAGCTAAAATGTTGCTCATTCTTGTCAGACATACATTAAACTGTCATTTAAAGTATATTTACAGTAAATCTGCACCAGAGATTCTTATAACCATGTAATCTCCATTCCAGTGTACATATCCTCAGAAACAGGGCTTCCTCACAAACCTTCAATATTTCAATTACAAAGTAGTCCTAATAGTCTGCTGACAGCAATAAAATGCATTAGTCCCTTAAAATTATAATTTCCCACTTAACTGCACTGTCAGTGCAAAATAGCTATCACTGAAGTGTTATCAGACTTCTCAATGGCCAGCAAGAAATGAGCATGCTGTGAAATCAGAGTATTTACCACTGGGAAATCTTACCATTCTGGATGAGAAGATGCCAAGAAATTATACAGAAATATGGAAGTAGGGAAATAGTTGAAGCTTCCTTGATTTTATTACAAAGACTACACAGAGCCCAAAGTTATTGTAGGTCTCTAACCCTATCACTGCATCTTGGAACCTAGAATAAATTCTCTTGACAAAATCTGCTACTTTGAACAAAAAGATCTTCAATCCCAAGAATTATCTGTGTTCTTAGCTCTGCATCATCAGGTACAGCTGGACATGAAAGCCTCCTCTCAGGTGGCATATAAATTATGAGTATTCCAGTATTTGTTAGTTGCAGTTGAAATAAAAATATTTTTAAGAAAAAAAAGTTATAAAATGGAAAACTTCCCCTCCAGTACCACTTAGATCAATCAACCGCCCCAATTTTCTCTCATAAGTTAAAATAAAATGCTGGGCAACAAAAGCCATGGTTATTAAGTTTTGAGGAGGTGGACTGGTTGTTCACTGATAATAATAGCAATTTTTAAATTATTTATTCCAAAGTTTCTTTGAGCTGCTGTTTAAAAAAAAAATTAAACCCCCTATTGCTGACTTGAGAATAAGCCAGAAACTGCCAGGTAAACAGCAAACTGCCAGAAAAGCAGCAGAAGAACTCATTAGCCTCAATCTGAACTACATTTTGAGGGAGTACAGAATATAAATTCAACTTTCAGCCTTCTGAAACAGGTTATACTGCCAATCCTTCAATAGACACATGGTCAAAAGACAGTAACCCATCTCAAGAGATCAGTTAATTTCTGAAGTTGGCGACTTGAAGTGATTTCCACATTGAACTCATCCTTAGCAGCACCTAAAGATTTGTCACTGACACAAGATCAATACCAGCAGCATTTTAACTAGGCAGAACAGGGGGGAAAAAAAAAGAAGTAAAAGGATTCAACATCCCGTTTCCCATGTAACCTAACTTGGGAACTCCAGCTAACTTCCTTAGCTGGAACAGAAAGCTGAAATTATTTGTACTGCATGTGTATTAAGTTATCAATCCTAGCTGACTACATTGTTGCTGTAATAATGTAGAACAACTTCCAGACAGTCAGTACCATATGTCTGTTGGGTTTTTTAATTATACACACACAGATAGTATCTTAAAAAATGAATACCATAAGAGGAAAATAGGTATCACTAAACATCAGTGGTTACAAACCTAAAGTGCCTTAAGTTGTTGATAAAGATGTTTATAGATAATAAAATTGATCAAAAATTAAAATAAGATTCTCCAAGTTTGTCCTTAGTCAAGATCTTCTGTTTCAGGATTTGAATATCACACAATTAGCAAGACAAGCATTTTTTGACACCAGAGTAACTGGTATTTTTCATGTTTTGACCAGCTGTTGTGTCATACCAACCTCTTTCATAAATGCTTTTCCAAGGCGCACCACTTTTGCAAATAAAATGGGATCGTGGGACAGATGAGGACCGAGGTAACAAAGCATGTTGAACACTTCCTTTCTCAATTCCTCAAAGCTCTCTGCTTGTTTTGGTGCTCTCTTGTTTGGCAAAGCGGAAATTGGTGACCCTTTAGCTCCTTTAGGTACACCAACTCTGAAAAATAAAATATGCAGCAATCCACATGAAATAGAAAACTTTAGAAATGTATTTATAATTCAGCTTATCAGTGAATTCATGCTGTAAAGAAATTGTTTTTCCTGTGTGTAGCAGCAGCATTGTGGCTGTCCCCTTACCTGCGGTACAGAGGCTCAATGGTCACGTGGACGAGCTGGCAAAGCGCGACGGCGATCGGCTTGTGCGAAGTAGAGTAAAACGGAGGCATCTGATCCATAATGCTTTGTGCATGGTGCCAATCACCAATTTTTAATAAGGCTTCCAATAAGCCAAGTTTTTGATTATCAGGAGGCTGCAAGATAATAAAGAAAAAGTGTGTTCATAAAGTCTCCTTAATACTTCTCCTTAAGCAGCTGCAATCCACAGCTAGAGAAAAAAGCCTTGTAAATCAACTGTGTAATAAAAACATATGCAAAATAAAATTTAGCTAGACATTTCGACAGTAAGAAAACCTCAAAAGAAGTTATAAACCAATCCATGTAGAATTTAACACCTGGATCAAAGAAAAAGTTAAAAATAAATCAGAAATTTATGAAGTTGTCTGATGTATGTCTGATTACATATTTTTTCAAACTGTCACAATCTATTGCAGTTTATTTCCTTACAGGACATTTTAAGAACAATGCAAGCACTTGAGAATCCTTTATGCTGTGTGCTGTTCTGGGTTTAAAAGCACAAACTTCTGCAAAAGCAGATTAGAATAAAAAAAAAGCTAAGCCACACTCAAAGCCTTTCTCCATCCTAGTGTGCCTGTACAGTAAGTGTCACATTAGCACCTATTCTAGGAGACTCTAGACTTAAGTGCAAGTCTACACAAAGTTTTTCCAAAATTCCCTTTGCGAAAAAGGAATAAGAGGAAACAGGACACTAAAATTAAGGTCATGCCTTGAAGCACTTTTCCAGGGGCATGGTATTGATATATTTTATTGTTATAAATTGGTTTTCCCTGGCCCCCAAGGTAAAAGTCTATTTGTAAGTGATCAACAGTAAGGAAAACTAGCTGTAAGTAACTACAAGCCCAAGGTGATGTTTACACCCAGGGAAGGAAGATTACAAGTCTAAGACAAAATATTTTTATTTTTATTATTTTAAAGCAAAATTTAATTTTACTTAAACCACACAAGCAAAGAAGGCAGACTGACAAGAACAATAATTACTTACAAAACAGACATTCCTTTGCTTCTACAGTTTGCATGGTTTTAGTGGTTTTTTTTTCCTTTTTAAAACTTTAACACTGGCAAATATTTTTCTGATAGTTTTGAAAATAGAAAACAGCATAGCACATGGTAACATGCACAGGAAAGCCCCACAGCAAAGCCAAGTCAGGTCTCTATTCAGGCTGAACTTATGGAGCTCACATGCTGCTTGACTTCTGGGTAAGCAAGTTCTGACATGAGCTCTCCAAAAGCCAAGACACATCTGGCACAGAGGGGTCAGTCAGGAACTGCTGTCAAACCCATTCCTGCTGCCCAGACTCTGACCTGTCTGCATGTCCTATCACACAGTTATGGCAAATGCACCTTAAAAGGCAAAAGCAGGCAGCACATTTGTCAAGACTAAATTATTCATATTGGAGTCATTAGATGATAATGAATTTTAACCACACAGAATAAGCACGTTGTGGATCTAAAAAAGAGTCAGGTCAATACTTCTTAAACACTGCTTTCCTTATGCAGGCATTTATTCCATGATATTGTATCAAAAATAGTACATTAAGTCATGTGCTGGATACAATGTGCCTAAACTTAGGCTGACACCTTTCACATGTAGTTACTCCCCTAACTTCTATGAAGCACACAGCAAAAGCACATACAGAAATACTTCTAATACAGAAAAAGCTTTTTAAGAAACAGCAGGCATTGCATAACAGTGTGTGCATTCACAGAAATTGGTTTCTGTTAAGTACAGCTCTTAATTTTCCTATCACATAGGCATAGACTTTGTCATTTTAATCCTTCAGAAAAATGCTGCAGTTTCTGCTAAAGCTTAAAATTCCCTAGTTCTTAATTCTAAAGCTTAGTCATGAAAGCTGTCTTAATTCCTCTGACATTACTTGTAATGCAATTCCTCTGACATTACTTGCTACACTCCCCATGTCCCATCAAGAGTTTATTTTACTGTCAGAAGAGGGTGACAAGCACACTTCAGAAAATTCTGGGCAGCCCCATCTGACAGCAGAGAAGGTGGGCCAAAGCCATGTGGTGTAAGCAAAAGGGAAGGGATCAGAAATTTAAAGCGAGTGAAAGAAACAGGCAGCAACTGTATCAGGTGCCTGAGGGAGGAAAATGGAATTAGATTTTTCAAGTCAGGAAAGAAAAATGAAAGGAGAAAGGAAGGTCAGAGATTAACAGAATCAAGGTGGTGTAGAAGTAGGAATTGGTAGACAAACCAAATTGATAAGGAATACAGCAGGATACAGAAATTCAAGAACAGAAACCACCAAGACTGATGGATCCCTCCCCTCACTCCAGCATGCAACTTAAAAATGCATATATCAAGCATTTATTTTTCTTTTTTACATTTTAAAGGTGCTTAAGAAGTACTTAAGTACTCAAATGAAGATGATAACAGAATAGCCTCTAAGAGATCAAATAACTTTGTTTCTTAAATAAGGCTCGGACACACTAAATCAAATTAGACCTAGGACAACATAAATCTGACTTAGTAGGAACTTAAATGAAGACTAAAATTTACACATATGGAGATACAGGCTTAAAAGAAAGCACAGTGAGCAGTTACAAGTAGAAATCCTCAGTCATAAGCTTTTTCTACAATGCAGAATTATTATACCAACACTTCTTAGTCTGGCAATTCTTTATGTCCCAATTCTTGACTGAGAGAACTAACATCCTTATTTTTATGAAATCAACTAGGATTATACTATCATGAATCCTAGAAGTGCAGCTGTTAAAGGCTGTGAAGTGAATAAATGCTGGGGCATACTTAGTGGAGCCAATACAACAAAAAGGGAAGAAAGAGATCAATTAGCCATAGAACCAAGAATATTTTATGTACAGAAATCCAGAACAAACACCAAACCATGCATTTTTGCACATTCAATATAACAGAAGTGTGGCTGGAAGACTAATACAAGCCATCCAAGAAGCATGTAACTGCTTTTTAAATAAATATGTTTCTAAAACAATTGTTTTATGTAATTCAAATAACTGAAAAGAAAGTTACTCAGTCACCTTTTCCGTTTTCTCCTCCTCTTTTTCCTTTTCTTTCTCCTTTTCCTCGGTCTTTTCAGATGATAAGATGACCATGGTAAGTTTTCTGACAATTTGTTTAGCTTCCACTATCTCTCGCTTGTGTTCCTCAATGATGGCATTATCCCCTGGTAGAAGCTGAAGAAACAGAATATTATATCTCAAAACTGAAGTGACCAACTCCTGCTGTGGATCACCTGAGCTTGGAGAAGAACTTTGGCCTTTCTTGTTACTAATCTGACAGTGTTTCAGGGTACCAGTTTCTCTTCCTTGCTGCCATCATCCCAAACTGGGAATTACACTAATAGCAGACCATTCTGAAATCAAGGACTTATGAGAAATAATACCACTCTACTTCTTCACAACCATTTGTTGTTTGAGACCCCCCTGCCCTCCAGTTTACCATCCAGCTATAGCTTTATGGTGACAATTACACACAATTCATGATAACATTGACACAACTCGGTGCCTTTAATCCAAGTGAATATTCAAAATATTGCTCATCTAAAGGGAAGAAAAATTTAATCAGCAAGGAAAACCAGGTAACCTACTTAGCAACACACTCTCATTACACCTTTATTTTAAAGAAATAACATTTAAAGCTTACCTAATTTTTATTTATGAGCAATGTGGATTAAACACATGTTATATATGTTCTTTAAAAACCATCTTAGATAAAGTACCTAGTATGTAAAAAACCTCAGCACAGTCTTGTCCTTAACAATAATCAGGGTGAGGAATATAAACCTACACTCAGTGATTAAAAGGTCAAGTTGTGAGACAAAAGAAAAACTCCTTTTCTGACAAAGACAAACTTCAATTTAGCTCCTGAAACCAAAATGACACTTTCCCTGCAAGTAAGTAATCAACTTACTGCAGAGTCATGACCTCTTTGATGCACTCATATTTTCTTCTAACGGTTTTAACCAGAGAAGACTTTTATTGGTTTTTCTTTGCCCAAGCTGATCATTGAAGGAGGAAAGAATTCCTCCATTTCACAGAAATTTGGGGAAGAACAAATCCCACTTGGAGAGGTAAAAGGTTGAAGGAGCTGCATTTTTCTCATTTGAAAACACAGGAAAACCACTAAGCTTCACCAAGAAGCAGCTAGTGTGGAATTTCAGTGGGTAAATTCTATCTTTAGGATGCCACACATTCTATATGGCTGTGGGTATACACACACTAATTGAGAACAGTTTTTATAGCCTTGGAAGGGCAGGGAGGGCAGAGGTGGGGAGAACATTCTAAATGAGAGTGATAATCCTGGCAGTGCTCTCCTATGGGAGCCACACAATGAACACCCCTCCAGACACAACACCTACATGCTAATTATTTGATAGAAACTTTCATAGCAAGTTAAATTAAGCCTGAACTGAAAAGATATTTTAAAAAATACACCATCTCAAACATGCAGAGACAGAGACTGGCAGAGAGATCCTGGAATGAGACTGAGAATCACCACCATGCAGGTGAACAGTGCAAATGACTGCAGGGACCCTCGAGCCTGAGACTGCAATAAAACATGCCCATACCTGCACAAGTCTGAGCTGAGATTGCACAGGCAACTGTAACCCCAAGTCTGAGCATGTTTTGTAAGCTTACAAACATTCTCTTAAAAACAAGCTTTATCACCACACATTCCTCACTCCACACTAATTATCTGAGACATGCACTCCTACTCTTGCTCCACCCAACATATTTTCAGCCAAAATACTCCTATGAAGCCAGGGACAGTTATTGGCAACTCAATATTGATCAGATTGTGACTAAGGCTAGGAAATGCCACACAAATTCATGGCAGGACAACATTCCAAACCTTCCACAGATGTAACTATAACTCCTTGATCTCAGTGGAAGAGTTGAATCTTAAATTTCTTAAGACTATCCATGGATGTTTTGAAATTAAAAATTCTTGTATAATGTAAAATTAATTTGATAACTATAACATTCTGTTAACTATTCATCAAACTGGAATGTTGGTTTATAAAAGAATAAGTCTCTGATTTTATCTGAACACCTAAGTTCATTTCCTTCCTTCAACCTAACAAATGGTCAGAATTCTTGTAGAGAATGAGAGGCCTATTCAGGAATCTGCAAGCATTTTAAAAAAAATAACCCTAGTATTAAACTAAAACAGTGTTTGGAGCTGATTGTCTTAGCACTTTTCTCAAAAACTGATCTTGTAAAGTAGAACTTGATGGGTCTAATTCTTAAGGAAGGTTACTTAGGCATTTACCTCCAACTTCCTACCCTGCCAGAAGGTAGAAAATCTGGAGGATGTTACACAGATAATTCAAATAAAGTTTATCAGCATTTATACTTCAATGTGTGCTTATTTGAATATGCGGCATAAAGAAAGCACTGAAAATTTTAAGAGTCACTAAATATTGTACACCTACAGGTATTACACAGAACATCATGAACTTGACAAATTAGAAATAGGATGAAGTCTCTGATTTTCTTTTTTTTAAAATGTCCTTAGCTTTGGCATCTAGCAGAGTAGTACTGTTACTCACATGAACATAAAGATCTTCCAAGTCTATGAGATTATGTTGCAAAAGGACAGCAGCAACTCTGTATAAGGAGGAAGGGGTCTCACCACTTGGATCCTAAAATGGGCAACGTCAAAATTTAAGAAAAAAGTAATCAGACCACAGCAGAAGACTATAAAACAGAAACCACTCAATTTCTGTTCAGATGAAACATATTAACCCACAGTTCTCCTTGTTACCAAGTTACTTAACAGCTACCACTTCCAAGTCACTAGACTTTACAGTAATACACATTCAGTATTTTCAGAAACAAAACCTTTACCATCACACCCTATGGTTCTTGTATGCAATTCCTAGCTATGCATTTAAAAAAAAAAAACCTGAGTATTTTATCAAATATTAACCATGACTCTCCTGCAAACATGCTCCTCACTCCTGGGGATAAGTCCTGTTTATAATGTACAATCCCTTTGTTCATGCCTGTCCTTACATAACTCTACAAGTTCAAGTGGAAGGTATCAAGATTGTTTTCAGCTCTTTTAAGAGAACATTAAGCATTCTCCTGTAAAATATGGTAAGAGACTCCCACTCAAATAATGAAATGATTGCTTTTAATACCAGAATTTAACAACTTAAAAACTAATTCCTATGTGCAAAAAAAAAAAACCAACAACCCCCCCAAATCAAACAAACAACAATAAAACCAAAGAAAAAACAAAACAAAACAAAAAAAAAAAACACAACTGCAGGAAATCTGTTATTACTGACTGCAGTTCAACCACCACCCACAAAACCCCAGAATTAATAGTGGAAATACATTACCTGATAAAATTTGAATTTGAACCCAAGGATATGGCATAGAGTTTGAGGTTCACACATGTACATGTAAGATTCTATCAGTGGTACAAAGAAATCATCATACTCAGGCCTGCACTCATAGACTTCTAGGATGATATCCAAAACTCTGTTAGGATCAAGATTGAAACATCCTAGTGGAGAAGAACAGAGCAGAAAAGCTTAATTTTCATCTTCACTGTGGTTCTATAACACAAATGCATTAACTTTCAAAATGAATTCTTTGCAGTTAAATTTGAACCTGATTTATCAGTAGAAAAATAATCTGGAGCATCTATAAATACAGCACAGATAATTTTGATTTGTCAAATACTGAACTACACAAAAATACTAAACAGGATTTCCAGATTACAGCAAAAGTAGAAATTAACAATTTAAAGGGAACATTTAGGAGTTAAAAACCGGACCTCACCAACACCACAGGGCCAGCAAAAGGCATGGGCTGCTGCTTCTCTCTTGTGCTACCACACATTCATTCAGTCACACAAATCAGCCAGCTAGTAATTATTTTACAGCCCAAAAGCTGTTCTGGTTTGAGCTAGACCCTGAACCTCCTGGTGGTCCTGCCCTATCAATTCAGCATTATTGGCAGCAGAGAAGAGAAAAGCTTATTTATCAAAAGGGGAGCAAGCATTTTTTTTATAAAATGGCAGCACAGCCTTTGCTCATTACTACACTGGCACCATACGAGACAGGCACTGGTACAAACATCAATGTATTGTAAAGAATTCTTTATTCAAAAGGAATCACTCATTCAATAGCAAAAAACATTACTTCGTTATGCTCCAATCTGCCTGACAAGCATATCTTCAAAAGATGTTAAAATCACAGCATGCACATCTAAGGCTACACCATAAATTCAGTATTTAAGTAAAGTATACCTACACAACATTCCCAAATGAATTTTTCCACAGAAACAGGAATTTCAAGATACCATAATTATATCCAAGCTGATCTACTTTCTGTAGTCATAAGATCATATAGGAAAACCAATGCTCATATTCTTTCAATAAATTCCTTACCTATTAAAGATTTGATATTTTCAAGGATTAAATCACTAGTGATATTTCCAGATAAGTCTTGACCCAATTCTGCAATAAGCTTTGCATAACCTTCATTCTCTTCTCTTAGCAAATTAAACTTCTGTTGCTTATAACTGCAAATAAAGAAATTAAATACTGTTGTGTAACATGCATCCAGTGAAGCTTACTTATGCTCTTAGCAATTTGTTATACAAAATGCTAATTTTGAACACATTTTTAAGACTTGTTATTAACCTGAGCTGTTGCAAAAACTATTAAATGCAGTATATGAATACCTGTAAGGTAGCATGTATTCTTCAAACAAATTCAGCTCTTATTTCAAATGCAGACAATTAAAAAGATTAGACTTACACTTAACACACTTGTTCTACACACTACTCTGGAGAACTGCTCTGTGGCAGTCCATGCTTAAGAATCTAATCTTGTTTCATGTGATGCTCTTTGACACAAACATTGGTTGCAGAGACAGAAACCAAACATATACCAAAAAAACATAACCTGTGTTGCCAAAACTAAAGTAACTATGTTTGCCTAGTTATGAAAACAAAACCTATTCTTAACTGATGCAAGAGCAATAATTAATTCAGTTATACTTTGTAAATTCACATATCACAAATAAATATTAATCTGTGTATACGGAATCTCTGTAGCAAAAGCCATAAATAACATGAGAAAGATTTTGTACTTCTCAAGAGTTTGAAAACTAAGGGCAAACAAAGTTCTTTTGTCAATGGCAAGTTACAGTGCAACAAAACATATTCCCAAAGAAAACTGAGCACTTGGTGGAAAACATTGTTACCAGACTAATCATCATTGCCCCTCCCCACCCACTCCCCAGACAACCCTTGCCCCAAGACTTACAATAGTTTTGTCTTTATTTTAACAGATTTTTGATTGAACTGTTGAGACTGCTTGATGAGTCCCAATGACTCCAGTGTCTCTGGATCTAAACGCTCCTTTAGGACAGTGTCAGATACAAGATACTAAAAAACACCAAAAACACACACCAAATCTGTCAATTACAAAGACCTAGAAACCACACAATTATTACTTTATGCTACATGTGCTTTCTGACTACAACAGAAAAAAGCTTGCATTTTGCTTCAAACACAGAAGCAGACAAAGCTGACACACTATTAACTGAAACTGGAATTTTACAGTAGAAGATTTTATATACAAGAACACCCTGAAGTAACAAGCCATAGAGTCTAATTGCTGGTTACATTGCATAGCATCCAGGAACATTACTACCAAGAACTGCATATTTACAAAGCATATTCTTTATTTTTTAAGAAGTCTTGTTTTCATATTCTGAACTTTCCTACAAATCAAGCTTATTCCATGCATTTAGGAACGCTACTTCTAAACACAAGAGGAGGTTACATAAAGAAGTGCAATTCAAGGCATACTTCAGAAGAAAAATTTCTAGTAAACTTGCAGGTAGAAAAATTTAAGTTCTCTCAAAACTCTTTAAAGAGCTCAAGAGGGAGCTGTACTATACTCTTCTATCCCAACACTTTGGAGAACAATTTTTAAATTATTTAGGCATTTGGAAAACACTCTTACAGTCTTTTCTGGAGAAAAATAAAATCAAGCTTCAACACTCTTATTTTACTTGTCAAATTTTCACATGCAATTTTTCCAGGTATAACTTACCAAACAGGCTAGTACCAGTTGTGTAAAATGATCCCTCTTATTTTTTTCTTCTAAACAACTTGTTTCAATATCTACAAAAGAAGATGGGGGGAGAAAAGCAATTTTTACTTGTGAAATTTTGAGAGTTTCTTCTTTTAGTAACTATTCTGATAAATACTAATGATAACACAAGGCAAAGGAACTTATTGATAGCACGGCAGTTCTTGCCACTTCCCACTCACTCATCCCCCATGGGATTCACATAATATTCTGATGACAATTCTCACACATCCACAAGTCTCATGAAAAGGTAAAATGGAAACCAGATGAATACTGCAGTAATTTCTCTTGTCATTCTCTTTGTTGCAATAATGCTTATGGCAAGCATTAAAGATCAATAGTAAGCACAAAATCAGAAATATGAACGAGTGAAGAGAGCTGCATGACCCTGGCCTTAAGGTAATGTTCTCATCTTTTTCCCTGTGGCTTCAGAGAACTACCATTTACTGTCTGTCTGCAGTCTCTTACCAGCTGTGGTTCTCTATTGCCATTAATGTCTTCTGTATTGTCAACTACTGAAAGCAATTCACTCCTGTGGGAGGACAGGCCACAGAACACTGGCCAGGGAAGCAAACCTTCTAAAGCAGTTTTAAAAAAGCACATCATTGCAGGAAGTAAGGAGATGCAAAAGGAGTAGAAAACTCCATAACAGAATGCAAGACAGGCCTTACAATAAACAAACCAACAAAAAACCCACCACACATAGCCACAGAGAAAACATCAGCAACATACGTCAGAAAGAAGGCCCTACAGAGACTGAAAACCAGTGACTGTAGCAGGGTAGAAGTGGAGGCAACAGACCAGCCAGATCAGCCTGGACCTCAGCAGCCAAGACTCTCAGCCAAAGAACAAGCTGCACTAAAAAATTTTTCCAGTGTATGTGGATGAGTGGACAAACCAAAATTCTCATATATTGAAACACATACAATTGGGGAAAAAATCCTGATAATAGCAAATACTGATTAGAGTAGAAATGGGGTTAGAAGCAAGGAAGAAATTGTCAAATGTCCTTTGTCCCAAAGTTTGAAAGCCAGCTCTTTAGCCACACTATTCTCTGCTGCTAGTGAAAGCATGGCATTTGGCTACACACTAATTTAAAGGAAAGAGGGAAAAGAAAAATAAATAGAAAAAGGCAGACAGATACACTACTTTCAGTTATTCAGGCAGTTCAAGAAGCAGCTAATTCAAGTCTTCTAATGCAGATTAAAAAAGAAAAGGACATCAGTGTAATACTGCATTATGAAAACTAGTTATTACAAAATGATGATCCAAGAACACAGAATGAAACAGTATGACTAGAAGTCAAAATTTATCATTCGGATGTACAAAACCAAGGCTGCACACGCAAACTTAATGAGGCGCCTCTCTTCACAGGCAAGCACAGCACAGAAGATGCCTCACGCCTTCAACACACACAACACACAGGATCTGTGATGAGCAGACCAGCAAAAGAATTTTCTGAAATTTGTTGAAAAACACAGACATGGAGCAAGACAGAAATGGCAGGCAGTTAAAGCTGGAAGACTTGAGAGCAACGGCTTCGGATCAATACTACAACATAAAAATCCAGAAGTTATCACCAGAATAAGACATGCAACCTCTAAAGCCTGCTCAGCTGCCAGATAATGACTCAATGCCATTCACCCTTGGATTTCTGGACAATTAGCTCCATTTCACTAACACTGACTGTACAGACAAAAATATTTACAGAACACATTCTGAGGAGAAAGATCTACCTACCAGCAAGTCAACTTCTATTAAAAATATTTAAGAATGATAACAACACTAAGTCACTGATGCCATTAGCTAACATCCAACATTCTTACAAGCTAGCTCCTTTAACTATTCTTGGCAGATCAACTTTCACTGCCTTTAACAGGCAAACTTCTGGAAACTATAACAGAACAAAGCAGAATGAAAAGACATTAACAAGTGAATACAGATACACTGAGGAAGAATCAACACATGCTTTGTAAGGAGAAATCATGCTTTACAGATTTTATGAAATTTCCTGAAAAAGTCAACAAGCAGATACAGAAAACATTAATTTCTCCAAATTTGTGCAATGCTGAAAGGAAGGGAACCCAACTTACCTAATATGCAGAATACATCAGCTAGGATAGAAGGCATGTCTTCTCGGAATTCCTAGGAAACAAGATCCCATTTAATGAACATAGAAATTCCAGTATGCAAGCTTAGAAAATGTTTGCATTATATAAAATAATGTTTCATCATAAAGTTCAGATCAATTAGTAATGCATAGTATTTCTATTATTAAGAATTCGTATTAATAATTCAGATGTTTAATTACTGACTAATATCTAATGTAAGTGCTGTACTAATTATTGATATGTAGTGAAACCCTGTAACCTTGACATGTAATTTAAGTGTATTTTGTGACCAGGGACAAAACCTCCTCGTTAGTCCCTCCACCTCCTTGGCCCAAGGCTCTTTATTCCTGTGTGAGGAGCAGGAGCCCAGAAAGTGACCTGCAGTCTCTCAGGCACCAAACAAATTATGATTTGCTACAGCAACCAAAGATCCAACATTTCTTATGTCACCCCAACAGCAAGGTGCCCTGCAGCCTTGCCTTCCCTCAACACCAATGCTCAAGTTCAAAAAACCCAAAAAGGTTACACTAGATTATTGCAACACATTTTTCCTTAATGTTCCATACACATCAAAACAGCAACTTAGCAAAATTAAGAAACTATTTCTAAAATATTTTTAACGTATTTTTCCTAGTTGACTATCTTAAGAAACTGGTATTTGGTAAGCTTGGAAGTTTAGAGGAAATTACTCTCTTCCTTATTTTCTCCACTTGTTCAAAGCATTTTAAGAAAAATCTTTTTCAAACAAAAGTAAGTCTAATGCATTATTTCAAGGGCCATCACAGAACTTGGACATCCCAACAATAAAATGGAACATTGTCACAGTGTTATAAAAACCAGAAGGTGGCATCACAGATGTGCTGCATGAGCAAGTGATTTTTATTTCTAGCATTTATTAACAACTTATTCATTAACAACTTCAGTCCTCATGTGCCCTTTAAGTGACTTAACTTTTAATTTATGCTGAAACATCTATTCCTCACCATGAAATTAGAGGTAAAAAATGAAACCCTGCCAGTCTACATATATATCAAGTGTACACAAATGAAGAATTTGGTAAGAATGACTTTTAGACATGTCAAAGAAAAATCTCTTTAACATTTTCCTGCTTGGATGTCACCCGGGCTTTTATAAGAAAGATTTTAGTAAATACGCAATTGTTACAAATATATACTTACTATGACATCACCAAGAACATTAGAAGCTTGATCATGCTTTAAGTTTCCTCTGACAACGTGGTAAGCAAGCTCATACAAAGCCTGCTGAATATCTGTTGAAAGACAAGAGATGACGAAGGAACATATTAGCTAATCCTTTGTCTGTTAAAGCAATGTTTACAGTAATGCTGCAGACATCAGACAACAGACAAGTAAAGGAGATAGGCTTCCCTTACCAATAAAGGGGATTACTTTATTATTGCTAATAGATTAAAATTGATCATCAAAATCTAAGTTTTCACACACGCATAAAGTGAGTGACGAACCACTTTGTCTGCAGAGTCCATGGAATAACAGTAAAATACGAAGAAAAATTACCATCCTGCACAGAGTAACCTGAGTCTTGATAAGTGACTTTAACAAAGACACCTTTACCTTTTAATTCACATCAATATCATATTATACACACATATTATAATATTATCATATTATACACACATAGAACACATTACAGTACGTTCCTAGTCATGTCTCCTCACAGATACGCTCTCAACAACCATTTCTCTAGGAGAAAGTAAAATTTAATTGGAGAAAAAATGCTTGATAAGGATTATTTCTTCATTTTTCTAAGGAAAGTCTCCTATAACTCAAGAATGTAACCCTAAAAATGCTTGCAATAAGCTGAAGCCCTAAACAGAGGTATTCCAGTTGAGAAAACCTTGCACTGTAAACATGGTGGTTGCAAAATCAGCTGTGAGAAACCTGTAAGGTTACCTTAAATAATACACAAAAATGTTGTGTTTTTACTATATGAATAAAAACAAATCCCATGTTTTCACCTTGTACTTTCATCACATGGTTTGCTCAATAAACTATATTCAATAACAAGTTACACAGACCTTAATGCCTTCAATCATGCAGTCAGTAATGTGGTGACTACAGACCACTGTGGGTGAATTAAAACAATTTATTTTTAACACAGATAGGATAATTTCACACTTGCACACTTAGGGTTCATACATTTAACTTTTAAAATAAAATCTAGTTTTATGTTGAGCTTGCAAAACGGAATTCCATTTTCCACAGCACAGAGCAAACACTGGGCAATGCTGCCATGACCCACTACAAAAAAAACCCCTGGATGTCTGAAAGCAGTCCTGGTAGTGGATGTTTGTATTTGTAGCATTCACCTTCAACACCCACTCATGGTCACCCTACATGAACATTACAAGCACATACATGCAAAAGTACCATAATCAATTGTTTCCAGGCTTGTTTTCTATTTAACTAAAACAAACAAATAAACCACACAACTTACCTCTGAAACCCACATCATGATTTTTGTTTTCACTGAGAGCACGACACAGCTGCACACTAAAATAAAACAAATTTTTTAAGAACAATCATTAGACATTAGGATACAAATGTTTTAGGGTTCTTTTTTCGCTGATGCTCTGGCAAAAACAGCTTTAGATTTGGGCAGTTTAAATGGATGATGACATTAGAATTTCTTCACAGTAAACCCTAATTCAGAGAACTTACAGCAAAGAAACACAAGATTCCCAACAGATCTCATACACATATAAATATTCTTCCTAACATTATACCTCATTGAGAAAAGTAAGAACATGAGGCAATGTGCAAGCATGGAAGTCCTAGCAATAACCTTCTGTCATTACCCAATGAGGAAATCCTTCTCACAGAATTACTATAACTATGGTAGTTTTCAAACTCCTGCCTGTAAAAAACTTTTAACATTAAAATATGTGCATGATTTCCTCATGCACTGTTTCACCAAGAATAAGACATAATTCTTCTTTATGCTAGTCCCTAAAAAACCCACTCTAGGAAGCAGAAACCTGTCATGTTGCATTGTGACTGGCTGCTGCCAGGGCTCCCCCAACCAAACAGCCATATGCACAAAGCACTCCAAGTACTGTGCAGACTGTGCCATGAGAGAAATTAATAGTTCTCTGTGTTAGAAAAGAAATGCTTCAAGAGCAAGCTTCCTCACTACACTGACAGCTTGGAAATGGATGTGTTTCCAAGATACAAGGATCTTCCCTCTTCTCTACCACTACTGTCACCCCAGCAAGAGGTTTCAAAAGGGGTTTCCTATTTAAAAGTGACAGTATTTAATATAGGTAGTTATTTATCTTTATCATAACAGACACCAGGGAATATTTCAAGAATTTTTGTCACATTTGCACATTTTCAACCAAAAGTTCACATATTTTTCAAAGTATCTTTCATGTGCAGAAACTGAGGAGGGTATCAGAGCTATGTCTCAGTCCTACATAAGATGGCAAGACTACAGTTTGCTGTGGGAGCCATTTTAAGCTGTCTCAAATAAGGCAGTTATGTGCAATTGTTACAGAGGCTCATCATGAAAAATAACAGTAAAAAATAGTTCTGTAGCAATCCATTACTCATTCTATTTGCATCCTATATAGATTACCACTTCACTAGCAAGACTAAACAGCTGTTCCAGCAATCAAAGGATTATAATTAGCAAATAGAAGGTATACACACCCTTCAGACAACTGGAAACTAGGGATTTTCACACGTAAAAATCAGCAGAAACATAGAACCTCAGCAAAAAGGAAAGGTATGGCTAAAACGTCCTAAAAACTATTGGAGAGAATGCAATATATTTGAAAATAACCAGAATAGAGACAGCAAAACAGGGGAATAGGTACTTTACTTTTCATTAATGGTAAGTAAACAATTTTTTAAAAGAATAGATTTTTTCCCCTAGCTGTCCCCAAAGAGTGTATCAACTCAATAAAAACCAATTTTCTTAAATGTTAATTACTTCTTCATAAAGAAGGTACCCTATAAGCATTCATTTCTAAATTCTCTATACAAATAACAGTAAATTGAAATCAGATGCCAAAAAAAATTTTCTGAGATAGACACTTTGGCCCCTATGTCCTAAGATGGTATCCTTAACCAGGTTACAAGAGCAACAACCCTGTCTGCTTGGACTGATGAGTTCTTTTAACTACATCTTAATACAAAAATCAGAGTTTCAAGCGCTTCCCATTCCCTTTCCAGCAGTATTAAAATAGTATTAACAACACCACATTACTTTAAGACACAAATCTGTTTGATCAATACAGTAAAAAAGTCTAAGATGATCTGCAAAACAACATGCTTAATATCTGCAATTAGAACCCCCTGAATTATTGAACTGGAGGAAAAAAAAAAAAGGCAGAAGTATTTCTTTTTATGATTCTATTCTTTTCTAGAGGCATTCTCTCAAAGCAAGACCACCTTTCCTGTAGGTGCTGCCAGGCAGTACAGCTGCACTGATTTAATGGCTTGTTACTGCAGAAATGGGACACATTCACGAACACTTCCTCCCTTGTCAGCAGCAGTTTTAGCCCTCCCATCAGTTACATCAGTGCAACTGACAAACCTGGCAGAAAACTGGTCAAAACCCAAGTCTTCAGCCACTTCTGCAAGTTGAAGCACTTACCAGGAGGCCACAGAGGCTCTCTGGTGACTGAAGACAAGGCAGAAACCCCCCTTTCCAGTAACAACAAACTGAGAGATTAGTTCATCTAGTCTCAGCTGAGCGCATGAAATTAAAATCAAAACAGCTGCACCTTCACCAGACACAATCTGGTAAGTTTTCATTTGACTTATTACTCTAACCTGGTAGCTCACTGCTGCAAGCTTAGGATGGAAACCTTCTCTGCTCTACTAAAACCTACATCTCTTCATCTGAAAGTAAAACTGTCAAAAATATTTTTAAAATAACACACAATCACTTTTGAAAACCACAGTTTCAAAATTAAATTTATTTTGGACTATGATGGGATAGATTTGCTGAGAACACACATTCTGAAGCAGTGTGAACAAGTCTGCATGGCAGAGACAGCAGCAGAACTGAGACCTCCCAACTCATACACCATGTCCTATAACCTCCATTCCACTCCCACACAGGGATTAAAGCAGTAATTATCACAAAGTGCATGTGCCTGCCAGCATTTAAGTATATGCATAACTTAACTGATGCCGGTAGTTCTTTAGTTGAGATAAAGTACAAACAATTGCACTTTGCAGTCAGGATGGCACAACTACACCAAACTCCCTTGATGATTCTCATCCCCTCACCTGCATGAGCAATGTTACAGAGCTGGGTTAAAGTAACAAACAAACTGGAAGTGCCTGAAAAATCCATGATTCTCATCCCCTCACTTGCATGAGCAATGTTACAGTCTTGGGTTAAAGTAACAAACAAGCTGGAAGTGCCTGAAAGATCGAGTCTCAACATTTCACATTCACAGAATGTTAAATTCTTCAGTTTATCTTGAGGCTTATATTGCATGAATTGCCAGGCAGGTACTTTATTAAAGCCCTCCATCCACACTAAAGGCTCCTTGATGTGCTGAATCTCTCACAGAACAAGGTAAGGTACCAGTTACTATTTGTGTTCTAAGTGTCCATGTGGGCTGCAGTCAGAGCAGCACCTTGTTGTGGAAAACACAACAATTTTCCTACAAAGACAGCACACACAAGGAGGTCTGCAAGAAGTCCAGACTGAGCAGCATAAATGGTCACCCTCAGACTCCAACTTCATCTGCACACCAGTATCTGCCAGTAGCAAACAAATGAACATAATTTAGTCAAGTGTACTTAGATAGAGAAGCATCTGAACAAAAAAGTGACACGTAAGATGACCACATCCTGACCAATGTAGTTTTGGCAGATACATACACTTGAAACTACCACATTTATGTATTTTTATTAGATACTATTACAAATTAGTAGCTTGATTAATTAAATTCCAATCTTGAACACTTTTGAACAATGTCTTAGAAGCAAATGGTCACCACTGCATTACTAATTATAACATTCTTATGAAATACAAAATCCTTACCTTCTGATTTCTAGATAGTACTGTTAAATCATGACAAGTCGATCACACAATCAAAAATATCACACCACTCAAAAAAAAAACACCCCAAAACCAACAACAACAAAACAACAAAAACTCAAGAACAATTATCTTAAGCATCCATTATTAATCCCAGTAGAAACTGAAATGCCAAATTAAAACAAACCATTTTCTTCTCTCAATTTTATTTTCTTCTCTCTTCCCCCAAAACACAGAAATGTGTTTTCATTTAGGTAACCACTACTGCCAAAATACTATCTCAACTGATCTAGCCAGATCATGTAAGCCATTTCATGCTCCAGCAAGTAAATATTTTTTCCATAAGAACTAATCTTCTCTAGTAACTATGAAGGGGTTTAATCTCCTTAAAACACCTACCAAAAACCTTCTAAATTTTTGTAATTCTTCTATTTATTTGCTAGTAATGTCAGTTTTGCCATTCTTCAGCATCCTTCCCCTCCCCACTTTTCTAACATCATTACAATGAGTTGTCCTCACTTTGAACCACAAAGACCAAGAGTGAACTTGGGCCTAGACCTAATTTTTATTCTTGGGCATACTAGTATTAGACAAATAATTCAATAAAAATAAGTAGTGTTATTGCATTTACTCCCTTTTTACTTTAATGTTTAAAAATATTTTATATGTTTCACTCTGAAATTCTGAAATTATAGTATCCTAGCTCTGTTTTCCTCTAACTAGTCAGGGGATAGGAAGTTTTGGAAAAAGAAACAAGAAGTTAGGCACTGAAGACTCTCCCAATAAAACTGGCTTCCTAATAAGTTCTCTAAATATTGCCTACAGGTATACACCTTAGATTCTAGAAAATAAGTTCATGCATATTCCTCAAATTTATAAAGCTACCACTGCAAAACCTGACAACTGCTATCCAGCACAATTGCATTTCTTTTAAAGCATATGGCCTCATCTGCAAACTGCTCTGTAAGTCATGCCTGGAACATCATTTAAGCAGTCTTGCCAATGATGTGCAAGTACCACAAATACAGGAATCCAGCTAATCATTTTGTTTTATTGGTCCCACAGCAGATGAACACTCTCTTCCCATCCTGTTTAAGAAGTACTGCTCCAAGGGGAGCAAAGAATCCTAGAAGGTTTTATCATGGTCCAAAGCCATGTAAGCTGCCTCCTACAAAGCTCAGAGTGCTGAGAACTCAATGAACACAGTGCAGTTGCCATTCTGTGATCAGCCAGGAAATGTCTGTTCTCTTGCAAACTCCACACAGCCTCTCAACGTGTTCAGCGTGTGTATTAACACAATAATGGTTCCAGCATAACTCAAACCAAAAATTACATGGCTATAAAGGGGGGCCCCTTCACTACAAAATGGCTCTGGAAATAACAGTGTTTTGTGCAGGACTCTCTACATTCTCTAATCTCCAACCCACTGCCATTTCCCTCATGCACAAGGAAGATTCATTGCCAAATCCACGCAACCATTCAGAAAACACGAACAAAAGAAAATAATGAGGGACTATCAAGAAGTGTTTCTCTAAGTGATCCCTGCAACATCCATATTTAAAACTGCAAAATTTAAAATTGTGTTGTTACTTACAACAAAAAACAAAAGCACATGGAAGAATTAAAATGAGAGCACGTAAAAACATATACTTAGTGCAGAGAACACCCTGTTTAAACTAACAGAGAAACATGAAACTACCAAACTGGTGAAACATCCCTCGAAGAGCTGTACTCCTGAAACACAACGTTTAGTGAACCTGCCACATTAAAATGGCTTAAGACAGACACAGGCCCAAAATGGAAAGCTCCTGGTACACCCGGATTAATTTGAGAGGTTGCAACTGGACCCCTCCGTTCACAAAGGGTACTTTGTGGCACAGAACACGCGTGAGTACCTGATCGCATTTTGCCTGGGTCAAAGAATTCGGGGCCAGTCCTATCAGAATCGGTAAAAAAAGTGGGAACGGGGGCTGCGGCCTCTGCCAGAAAGGTCAGTACTGTAGAGCCAGCGACACAGGAGCGCTTCAGGGTCCGTATTACCACGGGGGGCGGGTGAAGATGAGCCCGACCCCCGACAAATCTGGCCCCAAGGCTGGAAGGGGGCGCTCGGGGCGCCGGGAAAGCCGGGCCCAGCTGCGGCGGCCGAGCGTCGGCGGAGGGCGGCAGCACCCGGCCGAAGCGGACGGGAGGGCGGCCCAGGCCCTCATCCCGACCACGGCTTCGACCCTACGCCCAGCAGCAAGGACGGAGCCCCGGCCGACGTCCTCCTCGCCGCCCCCCAGCCTCCCCGGGCTGGCGAGGCCCGGGCGCCCTCGCCCCCCTCCCGCAGGCCGCAGCGCCCATCCCTCCCCACGGCGAGGCCCCGCACTCACAATTCGCTCTTGCCGCCTTTCTCCCAGTTCTTTATCCACTCGGCCGGGAGCAGCGCCGCCATCTTCCCCGTGCAGCGCCGAAGGCCCGGATGGAGCAGCGGCGGCGCCGGGTCAGAGGGGACGGACGGGCCGCGAGAAACCGCGGGACGCGGCCGCGCCGTGCGGGGAGGCGGCGGGGCGGACTGCGCCTGCGCGCGGGGGCCGCGGGGCGGTGCCACGGCCGCGCGTGTGCGTTACAACCGCGGGGAGGGGCGGGGCGGGGTGCCGCGCGCGCGTGCGCGCTGAACTCCCGGGGGCGTAGGGCGCCGTGCGCGTGCGCGTCAGAGCAGTGTGGCTGTGTGTGCGCGTGCGCGCGTTAGAGCCTTCTGGCTGTGTGTGCGTGTGTGTGCGCGCGCGTGCTCGCGCGTGCTCGCGCGTTAGAGCCATGTGGTGGTGTGTGTGTGCACGCCTTAGAGCCGTTTGGTGGTGGTGTGTGCGCGCGCGCGCGCGCGTTAGAGCCGCGTTGCGATGCGCGGCCGCGTTGGAGCCGCGGTGTGCGCGCCAGAGGCGTAGGGCGGGGCGCCCCGCGTGCGGCGTGTGCGTTAGGTACAGCGGGGTGCTTGTGCGCATGTGCGTTGCGGTCGCGGAGTCCTGCGCATGTGCCTGGGGCGCCGCCAACCCCGAGTACTGGGGAGAGAACGGTAAAGCGTTTGAATAAATAAGCGGTTAAAAAAGGATTTGTGTAAAACTTACTGTGACATGTCTAAATGGTCGTTCCGATACAAGCACTAAGGACAAACAGTTGTACGGATGCCGTATTCCGCGGCTCACCCCTCATGCCTGTGCCTATTTTGTTATATATCCTTTGTCTCCATTAAATTTCCGCAAGCTGTTCTGTGTTCCCTTCAGTTGCTAATTGGGATATTACGGTTAAAATACTCTATTTCGTCGGGCAGCGCATGTTTTTAGTCTTTTCAGACATTTCTCTTTCCTCTCAAGTCGCCTACCTTCTCAGTCTTGTGCATGCTTCCTCCTCTACTCCTCTTGTAGTGTAAATTGTTTCACAAATACGATGGAACTTCAGAAAACGGGGAAATTGAAATAAAATCTAAAGGTGAGGCCTGGGTGCCCCTGTGCCTGTGTCGGTACCAGCCCTGCTGTGCTCGCTGCTTTGTGCTCTGTTCTCCGCACTGAAGTGAATCAGCTCACCCGCCCTTGGTGTGAGAGCTTTCCGCTCGCTAAATAGCTCTGATCAGAAAGTCTGGCATTTCTGCAAATCTACAGAGCTGTCTGAGAGAGGGAATAGCGTTGTTTCAATTATCATTCTCAGCCAGTTCCCACAAGCTGTATATTGTGCAGAATGCTGCTGTTCTTGGGCCCTATGAACGACGCCTACTTCAAGGGGATCCCTTACAGCCCTAAACTCTGCGCTAACACAAGTAGTAAAGGAGGCAGATTCTCTGCTTCTCATACTTACATTTTAAATTAGATACAGACTACATTCCAGGCATACCATATGCAGTGTGACAGAAGAGACACTCACTTTACAAATGCCTAATCTATTTCTGATAGGTTATTTTAAAAAGAAAAATTCAATAAATATATTTAAAACATATGTGTGGATGATAAGAAGCACAGAATTGCAGGCCTAAGGAATAACATGAGGGCGTGTTATAAGCAAATGCAATAAGTCTGTTTAGAAGATGTCTCACAGACACATAAACAAGAATCTAGCAATATATATTAGGTGCAAGGATGTATGTGGGAATTGCTATGTAAGGTCTGAATGTAAAAATGTGAGATTTTGCCTTCATGATAAGGAGGAAGAGACAGTCATGGAGAAATGCAGTAGAATAAAGCCATCAAGTCATTGCAGGACCAACAGGTTAAATGCCAAGTTTACTTAAGGAATCTAAACCACTTCTTTCTTGAAATATATTAGTAATGGACTGGCACAGGCTGAAAATGAAAGATAGTACATGCAACGTAGGAATACACGTGACAGAGCCAGTTTTAAATCTAGTCTGGGAAGAGTCTGGTTCAACAGTATTTCTGTGGTACTATACAAAACATTTAGTGGTAGAATTTATATAAAACATGCTCTACTTAATTAATATGCATTAGATATATGACATACAAGCTCTAAAACATAGACAGTTGTGCATTTTAATGAAGTAATGTAGGCAAAGCAAAATATTTTTAAAATAAATAGGTACCAATTCCTCCTCAGAATAATATATTTTTGACATAGAGTAGTCTTCATTCCAGGCTATAAAATCATATTCAGTTTTGACTTATCCTTGCTTTTGTGGTGGACATCTTTATATAGTGAAATGAGTTTCTCAGTACCACCTGGTGTTAGCTGAATTGTGAGGAATTCATAGGTTAAGAAATAAGACCTATATTTTAGTTCTATAACAGCCTTTATAGTTTATTGTTCATCTTTTCATGAGGCTTTTGTGTGCTAGAAAAAGCATCCTGGGCATCCAAAGATTTGTATAAACGAGTCAGAGAACCTTTTTAAAAGCCAGGACAATTTTGTGTTTCTTTCTGTTATTTCTACAGGTTGATGTTTACCTTTCTAAATAATGGAATAAAATAAAATTTTGAAAAGAAGGAAGAATGATGCCTGCAAAGGCAGGATATGTCACAGCACAGCCTTAAGTCACCTACTGTGCTTCCTGCCTGAATAAAGAAGTACTCTGAAGGCTTTGTCCCAGCTGCATTAAAGGAAATGCCTGTGTCACCACTATGGTAACAGCTGGATAGCAGCAGGAAGTTATTTAACTGAACAGTGAATACAAGGTTTTCAAGGGTGTAGTACATTATCCAGCAAATACACAGCTAGAAAAATATCAGTGGTAATTGATTCTTATAAAAATGTATTTATTCTTGGTTTTCTAAATAAATACAACAGACATCCATTGGGAGAGCTGTAAATGTACAAAAGCAAAAGAAATAAAACATCCAACAGCTCATTTCCTCTGTATTAACCAGTTCCATGGAATTCATGTGGCAAGGCACAACTTTATTATCTGCTCTCTGTCCATTTCTCTCTGTTCTGCTGCTAAATCTCTTTCTGATAGTTTGTGTGAATTCAAGGTTGGAGGATCCTTTATTAAATACATCTGCCTTTGACGTGTGAAGAATATATTTTTTAAGTTTCTACAGCAATATAAAACATTTAGAAACTTACTCTGTTAAGATTTGGATGGTCATGTTGAGTTGCCCACATATATAAGAACTCAGACACCATCAACAGGATGTGGGGATAATTAATGACCAAAGTGATCAGTTAAAAGGACATGTTTGTTAACCATAGCATTCCTCTTTGCTCTTCTCTGTCTCTTTTTTCCTGTCAGGGCATACATTTGGAAACATGCAGGGAATAGGCAAGCATTGCCTTGAGCTTGCCATTTTTCTACTTATTATATCAGACTTACATAGTACCTATGTGCCAGAACTAATATTCCAGCATGAAGGAATTATGAATAGAAAACCATGCATATGTCACATGCTTGCTAAGTCCAAAGTCCCAGTTCTAGATAATTATTTATTGCATTAATCAGTTCAAACAGAACTAAGATAAATCACTAGTTGCGTTTTCCTCTTCATTTGGCATTTATCTTAGCTCAGTGGATTGTGAAAGAATGTAAACTGTCTGTCTCTGATTTGACATCACCCTGAAGTGAACTTCGAAGTAGTTTCAGCAGCAGCAGCATACTAAGTCATTAAAAGAAGATTCAGTTTTTACATGTTTAGATGTAACTTTCCCACAGGGAAAAGTTATTATCAAGTTCAGTACTGTTAGCCTTTATTTGATGGTTTTAGTTTTAATGAGAAGGTAATTTGTTGCATTGTCTGACAACAATGGATTTGGGAGTTATAGGAATGTTTGTCCTGCATAAGATTTCATTGCTGAAGTTGAAAAGGCTCATCAGGTTTTTTCAGCTTTTCCTGTTTCTGTACTGTAATTATGCCTCTATTTTTCTCAAACTTCCCTTCAGACTCTTCCACTGCCTTCATGAAAATGTAACAAGAATGACATTTATCACCTGCTTGCAACAAAAAAGAAAGAAAGAATGTGCTGTAATAGTAAATGCTGTGGATAAAGAAAAAGAATGTTGTGCTGTTTTGGAAGAGAGAATTAGATTTGATTTTCTGTGGACCAGCATAGAAATGCATGGCTTTCCTATCAAATGACTGAATCTCTTCTTCCAATGGGACTGAAAGCACTGGATATAATTAAAGGGAAAAGACAGCTTTCAGACATCTGTTACTTATTAGTTATTCAATTTTCTATTGTCATATTCACGAGAAAATGTTCCTTGTCAAGTCGCCATTTTGTGATTTCTCCGTATTTGATTTTCTTCTTTGCTGCATCTCTGAAATCCCAGCTCTGGATTGCATAACTTTTTTCACTCCATTCATTAATTTGGTACTAATGGTCCAATTGATAAGTCAATGAGATGAGTAGGAAATAAATTACATTAATTTTTTAGGGATTATGTCAACAAACACAGCTTCCCACATGAACCTCTGTGACTCTTGACCCATTATTGGCTAAACAGTTTGTGTCAAAGAACTGTGTGCTAAGTCCAGTTTGTGTTTATCTGTCTCAAACAGGTTGTAACTGAAATTTTTAGCACGATTGTGTAAAGAAAATTTCAAAGAGACTGTACTTTTGGAATGATCTGATTTCTTCAGTTTTTTTATCTCATATTTTTTGATGGAAAGGTTTTTGGGAGGTGATCTAATCCAAGCTCCTGCAGGGGTGAGAGCTTTTCAATTTAAATTTTTACCATAGTTCTTGATTTAGACATCGAAACCTGAAAGTGGGTCTTTGCAAAACCACTTTGCGACCTCTGAAAACAATCTACTTCATTTGGACAATTAATAAACCTCAATAGAGCAAGGCCCTTTGTGAAAATCACTGCTAATGAATGTATTAATAATGTGGTATGACAAGGATTTAGGAGATTAAATATTCATGCTCACATTGCAGTGTTAAGGTGCAAACCTCTTATTGTGCCAAAGATTCTTAAATAAATAATCTTGGCTTTGGACAGATGTGGAATAAGTTTAGATGGATGGGACTCAGTACTGCAGTAGAGCTGTTTATTTCTTATAGGCTCAGCATTACCACATTCCTAAGTTATTGAGTATTGGTTTTGATTACTGAATAATCATTACAGATTTTTTCTGATCAATCAAAGTGAGTTTGTTACTATTTCATTACTTACCTTATACTGTAGTTACTTGTAATAACTACAGGCTTTGAATCAAACTGTGGTCTCAGTAGGTGTTGGAAAACAAAGTGAGAAGCAATCCTTACTCAATAGGGCTTTCAGTGTAAGCCCTGGAATCTGCAAACATTCTAATATATTGTATGATTACACTGCTTTCCCTGAAATTGTCCACACTATCTGCCACAAGTCTTTGGGGATATATGGTCTGCAAAAAGCGAGTTGCTACTGTTGACATGCACGAGGGGAAAACCAAAAAAGTTTGAGAACATTATTCCAAGTAGCTGGGTTTTCCTGAGGATAGCAGGTCCCCAACAGACAGCCAAGTACCCTGGCTATGTTAAATGTGCTGGGTCAGCAATGAGCTCGCCTGAGATTTTAAAAAAGAGAAAAAGGTTAAAGCAATATTTTAATGTTCAGGACCATCTTAGTCTTAGCCATGAGAATGATTAGACGATTTTTGGCTACAGCTACCAAAGAAAATAGCCTGAGGTTTCTGTCTGATTTGGAAAATTCACTTCCCCAAAAAATTATAGTTTAACAGATATAAATCGCAACAAGTTGTTTTGCGGGGATCAGAGGTGAGAGCAAGGAGAGTGCTGGGATGAGCATTTGGAGAAGATGGTGTGACATGAAGGGGCTGCTGGAGATGCTGAGGGAAGAGAGGCGAGGCCGGCACGGAGCCGGGAGCGCTGGCAAGTGAGGCACTGAACGGACGGAGAAACGGACGGAGAAACGGAAGGAGCTGAGGAGAGGGGCCGAGGAAACTGAGGGGGGTTGTGGGGGGTGAGCGGGATGAGAAGCGGGGCAGTGGGGACCGAAGGGGCTGAGCGGGATGAGAAGCGGGGCAGTGGGGACCGAAGGGACTGAGCGGGATGAGAAGCGGGGCAGTGGGGACCGAAGGGGCTGAGCGGGATGAGTGGAACTAGGAGCGGCGCTGAGGGGCCGCGGGCTCAGGGGCCGCTCTGCACTTCCTCCCGCTGCCGCCACGCGCCGCCCTCCGCCGGCGGGAGCCCGCCCGCCGCGCCCCCACCGGCCCGCCAGGGGGCGCTGCACTTTCCCAGGCGCTGAGCCTGCCGGGAGCCGCCATCTTCTGATGACAGCGCTGCCGAGAGCGGCTCCGGCGCCGGGAACCGGACCGGACGGGATGGGACGCGCCCGGTGAGTGTCCACGGCAGCGGCGGGACCGGGGCGGCGGCGGGACCCGGAGGCGTGCCGGGGTCCCCGGCTGCCCGCGCTGGGGGCTTTCTCTACTTCGGGCGGCTCGGCGGTGCTCTCAGCGTGGAGCGGGGGGCTCGGTCCCTCGGTTCTGCCCCCACGGCGGTGCCGGGGATGCCGAGGGCCGGTGCGGCCTCCGCTGCCCCCGGGCCCTGCCGGAGCCGGCGGGAGGTCCCGGCCGGTGAGGCGTTGCCATGGGGACGGGCGCGCCGCCGCCCGCAGGAGCGGCCGGGCCGGGCCGGGGCTGTCCGGAGGAGCCCAGAGCCTGTCCCGAGCCGTGCCCCGGCTCGAGCCTTCAGTGCTGCTCTTTGCAAAAGTGGATCAAAAATTTTTTCTTTGCTAATAATCGCTTCTGTGGTCTCTGTGGTTCTTTTGGCATATTTGAATATTATCTCTCCTTGCCCACTCTTTTATTATTTTAATTTTTATTAGACCCATCACTTTCTAGAACTGCTTCTTGTTAATAAAAATGCAATTTTGTTCGATTACAGCAGTTATTAAGAATTCTATAGGGACAAGGTCACTCAAAGTAATTTTTTTTCAGCGGCAATTTAAGTTCAAGCAGTTCTCTTTTGCACAATGTCAATGATCATATGCTTATATATTTCTCTTTAACAGTAAGTGTATTTCTGCTTCTGTACTACTTGTCTGATGCCTCTGTCTTCCTGCTGAAAGTCCTATAAATGGGTGTAAGTATTTGGGTAATTTTTGCACTTTTTAATCCGTATCTACTGCAAAATGCAGACATGTTTGCAGCGCTACTTTCATTATCGCTTTACTCCTACAGTCTTAAATTGCAATTTTAATGCAAATACTTCAGGTAGCTAACAGGGAGAATTTAGTTTCCTAAATGAACATATAGAAACTACAAGATCTTACAGTAGAGCAATTTTAAAGGAAAAGCAACCAACTGCAGGAAAAAACCTCTTTTACCTTTTTGTCAAATACCTTTTTTTTTTAATCTAATACCCGGACCAAGAGCAGTAGGATACAGATTTACGTAATTACTGAAGTAAATCACTCATGTAACAGAGAACAGTGAAGTATTGTCTCTAAGAAAGCAAGTTTTTGTGTGATGAATTAGCTGGTTAAGCTTTTATCTGGATATTGGATATTTTTAATTTTTTTAATTGCTTCCTCTTGCTATCTACTTGACTGGTTTGCAGTTTTCTTTGAGGTCCTTTAAAGAATCTCAAGTACTTCCTGTTATGAAAAGCTTGGCACCTACAGCACTGGCCAAGAAGGGCAAAGGAATAAGTTAATGATTGTTCTGCATCTCCTCTGACCTTGCCCTTTGCAGTCAGCAGCAAAAGTGAAAGAATGCTGATGAGGATGGTTGGTTGTGGGTTTTTTTGACTGCTCCCACTGATATGAAACAGACTTGCATTTGTTATCAGAAAAGTAAGGAAATATGTGCTCATATCTCCGTTTTAGAAGTATGAAAATGGATTCCATTTCTGGCTGTGTGTACCTGTGAGAGGACTTCTCTCTGTTGCTGTCCTCCCAAGGTGGGTGGTACAGCTGCGGGGAGCTGAAGAGTTCCAGAAATCCAGTTTATAATCAAGCACAGAATTTCCTAGGAGAGAGAAGTCTGGATCATGGTATTTAACTGTCTGCTTTACATTCTTTCTCCTTTTTGCTGCCCTCTAGTTTTTAATTCCAGGATTTTGTTTTGTAGTCTTTGGATGTTAAGGAATATCCCCAATTTATGTCCCTTACTAGTTTTAATAAAACATCTAACAACATTTCAGAGTTTCACTGACCTCAGACTCTTTCAGCTTTAGATTATATTTTAATTTGGATTACTCATCCAAGGGACAGAATTTTAAAATGGTTTTTGTGGTCATAGCTTTGAAGTTGTGGCTTCACAAACAATGCTGAAGGTTATGTGAAAGAGGTTTCTAACCTCTTTTTTTTTTCTACCAACAGGAATGTAAATAGTGGAATTTGTTCTAAAGATTGGTGGAAAATAGCAATGAAACCAGTATCTGCTTTGATTAGTCCATTGCTATGCTTGGTCTGATTGGATACTAATTCCTTAGGGAAAACTGTTGTGAGTACCTTTTGTATAGTTTTGTTTAACAGTGTCCAGTCCTTTGCTGCTTTTTATTTTTCATAGCATGGGGTCTTTTTTTAGAGTTCTAATCCAAGATATTCTGAGCATGATGATTTAAAGTCAAGCTCAAGAAACCACAAGATTTTTAAACATTAAAAATATAGCTGTGTGTGAAGACTGAAAGGCTGTTAAGATGAAGACATGCTGCAAAGCCTGAATTGAGTGTCACTCCTATCATATAAAATATAAAATGAAGCTGCACATTGTCTTGCAGAACATTGTCTTTCCCCTTCAATGATTTGGAGAGTTTCTTATTAAATAAAAAGGCAAGCAAAAGTATTTTCAACAGGAACAAATTTCATATTTTGGTTTTGGTAAAATATTAGAATTAGTTCCCCAGAATTTGTTCCTTAGAAGAAGTAAAAGTTAAAACTAAAATATAATGGATAAAAGTAAAATATAATGGATAATCCAAGAGAGATTTCCAAGTTTACAAGATGATGAGGGCTGCGTGTGTATAAATACACTTTATGTAGGGATGTATATATATGAATATATGCAGATTCTTCCTATTCTAATAGCGAAGCATTCCTGCTGTGACCCCAGAAGGAATCAGGGTGCTGTTCCCCCTCAGTGCAGTGGAGTGTCGGGGTGCTGTTCCCCCTCAGTGCAGCTGAGTATAGGGGTGCTGTTCCCCCTCAGTGCAGCGTCGAGTGTGTTCCCCAGTGCAGCTGAATATGCGTTCCCCCCTCAGTGCAGCTGAATATCGGGGTGCTGTTCCCCCTCAGTGCAGCGGAGTGTCGGGGTGCTGTGTTCCCTCAGTGCAGCTGAGTATCGGGGTGCTGTGTTCCCTCAGTGCAGCTGAATATCGGGGTGCTGTTCCCCCTCAGTGCAGCTGAGTATTGGGGTGCTGTGTTCCCTCAGTGCAGCGGAGTGTCGGGGTGCTGTTCCCCCTCAGTGCAGCTGAGTATAGGGGTGCTGTTCTCCCTCAGTGCAGCTGAGTGTCGGGGTGCTGTGTTCCCTCAGTGCAGCTGAGTATCGGGGTGCTGTTCCCCCTCAGTGCAGCTGAGTGTCGGGGTGCTGTGTTCCCTCAGTGCAGCTGAGTATTGGGGTGCTGTGTTCCCTCAGTGCAGCTGAGTGTCAGGGTGCTGTTCTCCCTCAGTGCAGCTGAGTATCGGGGTGCTGTGTTCCCTCAGTGCAGCGGAGTGTCGGGGTGCTGTGTCCCCTCAGTGCAGCTGAGTATCGGGGTGCTGTGTTCCCTCAGTGCAGCTGAGTATTGGGGTGCTGTGTTCCCTCAGTGCAGCGGAGTGTCAGGGTGCTGTTCTCCCTCAGTGCAGCTGAGTATCGGGGTGCTGTGTTCCCTCAGTGCAGCGGAGTGTCGGGGTGCTGTGTTCCCTCAGTGCAGCTGAGTATTGGGGTGCTGTGTTCCCTCAGTGCAGCGGAGTGTCGGGGTGCTGTTCCCCCTCAGTGCAGCTGAGTGTCGGGGTGCTGTTCCCCCTCAGTGCAGCTGAGTATTGGGGTGCTGTTCCCCCCTCAGTGCAGCTGAGTATCGGGGTGCTGTGTTCCCTCAGTGCAGCGGAGTGTCAGGGTGCTGTTCTCCCTCAGTGCAGCTGAGTATCGGGGTGCTGTGTTCCCTCAGTGCAGCTGAGTGTCGGGGTGCTGTTCCCCCTCAGTGCAGCTGAGTATTGGGGTGCTGTTCCCCCCTCAGTGCAGCTGAGTATTGGGGTGCTGTTCTCCCCTCAGTGCAGCTGAGTATCGGGGTGCTGTGTTCCCTCAGTGCAGCGGAGTGTCGGGGTGCTGTTCCCCCTCAGTGCAGCGGAGTGTCGGGGTGCTGTGTTCCCTCCGTGCAGCTCAGTGACAGCAATGGGCGCAGCGCGGCTGCTGCGGGCGGCGGCACTGGTGGGGCAGGGAACGCCCTCGCCAGAGGCTGAGGCAGGAGGTGCCTGCCCGGTGCTTCTCCAGCTTTGCCTTGGAATCCAGGAGATTCAGCAGCTTTGCTGTGGCGTGAATCATGTTGCTGTAGCTAAGTTATGATATTATTATAATAATATCTCCCTGATGAAAAACGCCCTCTTTTTCCATATTTTTCTTCAACTAGAAGTTTAAATTATTTGTGAAAGAAGTATGTAGCACTAAAAGTTGAAGCTCAGCTCATCAGGAAAGCTGCATCTCAGGGCACTGCAGATTCTAATAGGCATTTTTTACTAATGGCTGTTCTTTTTAATAACCCCTGCTGACTCAGGTTTTTTTGGTTTTTTTTTTGTTTCTGAGCCACAAGAGCAGTATCTTACTTGGGCCACAGCATGCCATTTTTTCCTATAGAAGCTGGTATTTACTCCTTCCCTCTCATACATACAGCTAAAGTTCTGATGACATTTAACTTGGAAGTTCTCCAAAAGGATTTTCTTTCTCTGCCCTTAGCATCCATGAAGTCATCTTTTTTGTTTATTTCTCTATTCCATACCCATATGATTTCTTCATGAAGAAAATCACAGTGTGTAAATACATCTCAGAATGGTATGTTTCTGTTGGCCTGGTTGTGTACATTTTGGAGACAGGGAGAGCATGAAAGTCTTTGTGACTTAAGTCAAAAATAAGGAGGATATAATAGCCTACTATAACCTTGAGCAGCTGACTGACTTCCTGTGATGACAAACCCTGATGGGAGGCTAAGCAGGACCTGTTGGAAGAACAGACAAATAGAGCTGAGCTGGTAGGGTTATGTAAGCTTTGGCACTGAATCAGGAGGCATTCTGTAGATACGCGCCCTCTTTCTAAAATAAATGAAAAATATCTAAACAGAACTTTTTTTTCTAAAATGGCTCTTGATAATTATATAAATACACTAGAATTTTCAAACACTGTTTAAATATATCATGTTTGTGGTAATTTTAATCTTTATAGGTAGGTTTTCAGTTAGCAGCATGCACCTTCCTTGATCTAATTGCAGCTGAGCAAGCAGAAACTGAAGTTCATTGAAGTGACGTATGCATAATCTGTGTGTCAGCTGGTACAGTATGTTCTGTTTGATATTTACTTGGTGCACTACTCACATTTCAAAATTCAGTCAACAGTAAATACTAGCATGTACCCTTTGGTCAGGAGCATGAGGCTGTGCAAGTGGATTTCTGACTTGGAGGTTACTGCTGTGCTAGTCATGTAAATGAATTAAAAATAACTCCTTATAATGCCAATCTAGTTTGGGGTTAAGGATGGAAATAATCACATCTAGTGAAATATACTTAAAAGGGAGAAGTGAGTTTTGTACATTTCCTTTAAAGCTTTTCAAATCTTGGTAATACGATCATGTTGTATTTTTGCATAAAATCAATATCTCTTAATATTTTAAAAGCTGAATTAAACATGTTTGTTTTGCAGATCCACAATGTACAATTCTGCATTTTGAATAGGTTAACCTTTTTTCTATATATTTTTGTCTCTACTTTTTCTTCTGAAACATAATCAGTAGGCTATATATATAGATTGCTAATTCAGGTTGAAAGAGGGTGGTGTCTTGTGGCAAATAGCCTTCAGATGTTTAAAATCAGGATTAAGCTTGGCTTAGCTTCTGGAAGCCTTTCAGGCTATAGTAGACTTGTTTACTCACTGTATAAATTTATATATAATGCTTCAATAATAGTTGAAATACCTAGGTTTTATAAGTGAAGATGATCTTTAACATTTCTGGAGCTTCTACCCTTAATTCACATGTGGTTAATTAAAACCTATGCAAAATTACTTCATCAACTTCAGTATACATGGAGTATACTCTGACCTCAGGTTGGCTACTGGTATATATTGTAACGTCTTGTGTGCCCATCTTAGGTGGCAGATTTTTGTGAGTTTATGTTTCTTAGCTGTAAACCATTAAAAAATTTACCCTCACTCATTTTTCTGCTACAGTTACTATTTGTCTGAGTGCTGTTATGATGCCAGATACTGTTCTAGATCATTATTCCAACTAACTGGAGTTAGGCAGCTGCTAAAAAACATGTGCAGAACTAGTCTTCCTAAGCTAGCTGTAATTTCACACTTTGAGTAGTTGCTTTTAACTATTAGTTGTTTGAAATAGAAATAATTGAACGTGATACTTTATTTAAGGTAGTACTAATGTTGTATATAAAACAGCACTTACACAGGCAAGGAGTTTGCCTCAATGCTTGATAAAGATGTTCCTCATAGATACAACTATAGTGAAATGTAAACCAGCCATGTTTCAAGGGCTGTTGTAAGGGAAGGCTTCATGGTGTGGCTGGAGCATTGTCAAACCTTGCCTCTTCCTGGGAGGGACTGGCCCTGCTTCTGTCATTGCAGGAGTTAGATGAGGCTTTTAGAGTGATACTTGAACCTTTCTGCTCCAAGTGGTCATGATTAAATTATGTGGTTGATATAATTTGAAAAAGCTAGTTCATATTAAAGAATTGATCTGTTGTGATTGTACCTTCTGTGTCAGTACTTATTGCTCTCTTGGTACATGCTTTTCATAGTTTTGATTGTGAGGATTGACTCCAGAGAATCCAAATGTGGCAAATATTTTCTTTATCACCATGGGGAGGGCATAATTTCTTTTTTATTCACCATGTTATCAGAAGGATTTTTGAAGTATTCATGGCATTGTAGAAAAAACTAATGTACATAAAATAAAAAACTAAAATGTAAAAAATTTAAATAGGAAGATTTTTTTTCACTGTTTCAGAACTCATTTCTATATAAATACAATAGAAATAGAGGTATGCTGCAATTCATACAGCAAATATACATTTGTTTTTGCCATATACATTTGTTTTGGTTTTTTCAATGAACAGTTCGAGAAGGAGTCTTTAAAGGATGTGAGGTAGGCTTTGTGTTCTTGTAGAAAGTCTTTCAGGCACACAGATAAGGAAATTACTGTGCAGCTAACTGGTTTTGAGTAATACCAATTCTTTCATGAATGCAGTGTAGTAGTGATAGATGCTTAAGGTCACTTGAGATCTTTGGGAACAGTTCTAGAGGCTTTAAAGTAAGGCTTTATAAGGAAATAAACATTAGCAATAAACATAAAAGCTTTTAAGATTTCATTTTAAATTGTTTTCAATGGATGTATATATATAAAAACACATGTTTTATGGCAGCTTTCATATTACTAAATGTAATTACTGGTTTGGGTTTCTTTGCCCTTCAAAGTCGAAACAAGCATATAGGTCAGATTTGTAGGTCAGTCAATGCAATTTATTCAGATGCTATTTTTGAATTTGCTAAAACAGAAAGCCACAGTATAATTTGTAATGTTATTACATTAGTCATGAACTGACAGACAGAAGGAATTAAGGCTGGTGCTCAGTCTGTGTCCATGATTACATGAAGCACCCATGCCAGGTGTCTGACGTCACGTTTTCTTCACCTGCTCATAGCCTAATTGTCTTTGTCATCTTGGCAGAGGATGCAGCAATCCTGCAATACATAGGCATTTTAATTTCCTCCTCCCCTTTTTGAACCCTAAAAAAGGTTTTGTAGAAGCTAAATGTGGTGTTATAGAAGTAATCATTGTAATATCTGCATTGACATTCCAGAGTGTATAATCAATATTAATGCAGGTTTTGAGGAAGCTGTATTTTTGTGTGCTGGCCTACCTTATACAGACTGGAAATAGATATATTTCAGGATTCTTATAGAAAATGGAGAAGAACACGTGTTCAGTTAAGTACATACTCTGTTCTTCCTTACATGCCTTTCTTTTTGCTAATTGCTGAACTATTACTGCTTTGTGCTAAGAAGTTTATTTGGGCATTCTCATAATTTAATTTACCACTTTAAGATGTGTATCAGCAATAGCCAAGACTTTTTAAGGTAATAGTATCACTGCACTTGTCTGGTCAAGAGATGAATGTTTACTGTGCTTTGACTTCATCATGTTGGGATGAAGGTGACGACTCTGTCAATTTGTGGTTCTTGCACAAGACCTGCTGTAGCCAAGTTGCTTTGTTTCATCCTCAGCAAAGATGGGGCTTGTTTGAGTGCTCTGAGCAGCCTTCTGGCACAGAAGAGACATGAGGCAGAACTAGCAGTTGGTACTCATCCTGGAAAAGTATAGGCAGGGGTAGGAATGTGTGACAAGTGCTAAGAAGAATGACATTCCTTCAGGTAGGGAAGGGAGGAAAAGCTGGGCTGATGGCAGAAGCACAGGAATTTTTCAAGAGGGTGTAGGCAGGGTGTGGAAAAGTGGAAGCAGTATGCTGGACATGAGCACTAGAGCTGGATATTCCCAACGCACTGATCTTTACAGCAATGTCCAGCACTTGGTCTGTGAAATATCTGATAGTTAATTTCACAAGATACTTTGCTAAAATATAAATTGAGGTGTGTCTTTGCAATATAAGACAAGTAAAAAAGCTTTTTTCTTTTTGATGATGGTTTTACCAGTTGCTGCCCACCTGTAATGGGCAGGGATATCATGGCCTTCATATGAGGATAATATATAGTTGTGTTTGAGAATTGAGCTCTTAAAATCTTGCAACTGTGGTCTGGCTCAGATCACTATTTTAAATTTAGTAACTTTGTATTTCAGGTTCAGAAGCCTTTTGTCAGGGTTTTAGCTGGAACTTTATTAAAGTATTTTGTTGATTTCATTCTTGTAATCTTTATTAAGAAATAGAACTTTTAAAGCTATAAACCTGTGTGTTCTCCAGGTAAATGTTTATAGACATCTAAGACATCTTGATCTTTCTACTTTTCTTTAGATTTTTTTTATTATTTTGGTTTTAATACCTTGGTGTTTGTCTCTGTGTGGCAGGTAATGCAGGCAAGGGTGAAATGGGGGAGGAGTTGTTATTTTAATACATAAAGGATGGTAGCTGAATTTAGCCAGCTTCCAGGGTTGTATATGGGTATGATCTATCTTTCTGTCTGGGAAATTAAAACATATATTCTTTGTTTAGGAAACCTGCAGGGGAGCCCTGCCTGTGAAGAGATGACGTGTAATGTCCCCCAGAGCTCGGGAGCCTCTGAGGACACCGACGGGGCCCAGGAATGGGCGCAGGAGCGTGAGCGACAGGGAACTTTTGTGGGATTTCCACAGGACTGTCCTGTTTCTGTGCTGGCTCTAGCCCAAGCTGGCTTTGTTTATACTGGAGAAGGTGACAAAGTGAAGTGCTTCAGTTGCCATACAACTGTTGAAGGATGGGTGCCTGGGGATTCTGCAGTTGAGAGACACAAACAGCTTGCCCCCAACTGCAAGTTTATTACTGAATCTGCTTTTCTGGAAAGTGACATGGATCCTGTTACCCAGAACTACCAGAATAGAACTGAAAATGGTACCAGCAATTCAGCCCTCCCATGTGCTCTGGATGACCCTGATGTGGAGGCAGATTACCTTTTGAGAACCAGGCAGGTTGTGGATATGTCAGATAGTTTGTATCCTAAAAATCCTGCTATGTGCAGTGAAGAAACAAGATTAAAGTCTTTTCACAACTGGCCCCTGAATGGCCAGCTGACACCACAGGAATTAGCTAATGCTGGATTTTATTATACAGGTGTTGGTGACCAAGTGGCATGTTTTTGTTGTGGTGGAAAATTGAAGAACTGGGAACCCGGTGACAGGGCTTGGTCAGAACACAAGAGGCATTTTCCCAAATGCCTTTTTGTCCTGGGCCGGGATGTAGGAAATGTTTCAAGTGAATCTATTCCTTCTGAGCTTGGTATAAGTGGTCTGAACAATGCACAGCACCCAAGGAATCCCTCTATGGCAAAATATGGAAAACGTTTACAAACATTTTTGTCTTGGATATATCCTGTTGACAAGGAGCAACTTGCAGAAGCTGGGTTCTATAGCATAGGTAAGCCAGACCTTGAAATGACTAATATATTTTACAAAGAAATTGCACATGATGTTATGGAAAAAAAAAACAGTTTTAAAAATTTTTATATGGAACAATGTGGGAAATTGTAAGGTTTGTAAAGGTTTGTAAAGAAGAAATAGCTGGCTTCTGATTGTGATAGCATGAATTATGACATCTGTATTGTCTCACTCTTCTCATGAGACTGAAAATGGAATAAAAGTTTTTAAAATGCCTCTCAGTTGCTCCATCTGTGCGTCAGAAAAGGGCATTGTCCAACAAAACAATTTGCCAGAATCTCTTTACTCTTTAATCTACTTTTTTGGTTCTTATGTAAAATTGCATACATTGTATCAAGTATCTTTACTAGCAAAGCATGGACTTGATCATAAATTTATTCTTAGCAGTAAAACAACCAAGTATGGTTTTTTGCCTGTTAAAACCTTTATAATATGTCTTTCACAGTGACAGTTATTTGAGTAAATAATTTTTAAGAAACAAAGTGCTATCCTCCAGACCTTAGGTATAAGGAATGGGCCTGTGGCCTGTACAAAAGCCTGTGAACAAGGCAATACAGAATGCAGGTTGTGTGCCATTTTAGTTAACAGGAGTTTGCATTATCATGGCATGTGACACCCAAAACCAGTGAATCCACTAGTGCCTACTTTATGAAGACAGTGGTACCAGTAGAAGAGCTTTTGCACTTTGACATGTAGGGTATGATTTGGATAAGGCACCATCTCTGTGCATTGGTTTCTAAATTAGGTGGAATTGCACAGTACCATTAAAGCCCTTTGAAATTCCCCACTGAGAGATACTGTACAAGTGCAAAGTGTTGCTCTTACTCAGTCACAAGGAAAAGGGGATTATCTGGGGTAATTTCTTGCTCTCATCTTACTTGACTTCTCTCTTAGTTGGTCTCAGAACTTTATAGTATAATTCTGTTTATTTTACTTGTGGCCATAAATAAAATCTTTGCTATATTCCTGTGTAGGTTATAAATGGGCAATATTTGTACCCACTAGAACTATTTTATTGATTTCTCCTTGGGTTCATGAAAGTACCAATAGATCTGTATGGTGGAGTTGCACTAATTGGGCACCAGCTTATCAGACTGAGGGCTCTTCAGGTGACTTCTGTGAAAACCATTCCCTGTGGCCTGAGAAGAATTGAACTCTCTATGGAAACACCACCCATACCTCCTCTCATTCCAATAAAAACAATATTTAAGCAGTTTCTGGGGCAGTCTTGGATCACAGTAGGCACAGTGCTAGAACAGAGAGGATGCAGTTCTCCTCAGCTGGTTTTGCTGTTGCTGGTTAAGGCCTGTTGATCTTTATGGGAAATAGAGGACCACAAAAAGCCACGTAAACATCTCTCATTCTTTGTGGCAGACATCTTCAGGCCTTGTTTACCATTGGATTGAGCTCCATGATAACAGATTATTTTCAGCTTTTGTTTTTTTATCTGTATAATTACTTACTAAAATAAAATTCAGGAAATTTGCTTCTCTTATTTTGTGTTTCTTTAAGCTCAGTTCTCCCCTGAACATTTGTTTCAAATCATGTGTGTTGTCCTCTGTTAAAATGGAGTTGTTTTCAATTGAAATTGTAAATCAGTAAAAGAAATACTTCTTTTCTTAACGTAACATTGTAGTTGAAAACTTGGTATTATGCCTGCACAAAGTATGCAACTTTATTCTTGTGTGTTTCCTCAGGTAATGGTGATCATGTTGTGTGTTTCCACTGTGGTGGAGGATTGCAAGAATGGAAGGAAAATGAGGACCCTTGGGATCAACATGCCAAATGGTTTCCTGGGTAAGGTATTCCTTAGTGCTTGCTTGGTGTGTGTCTGAGCCTTATTTACAGTATATTGCATTTTAATGACAGAGCATACTAATAAAGGCTTGAGAAGGTTGATTATGGTTTAATACTGTTTAGATTTATGCAAATAATTTTGTCTTATTTGTAGTATTATTAAAGGGAAGATATGTATCTGGATTTAACTGATGTTTGTTTGCTTTGTCAGCAAGAATTGTGTGGTTTTGTCAATATGTATCTGAGGGGTTTGCTTGTTATCAAAGTGCTACATTGTAATGGTTGTTTTAATAGCTTTGTATATGTAAAAGTTTGTAACTTATACAAGATACAAAATGACTAAACAGCTGCCACAGAGCAAACAAACCTGAAGTGGGTTAGTGGCATGGAATATAGAATATAGTTCTCTCTAATTTGAAAGGATTAAGGATTTCAGACAGTAGTAATAGTAGTAGTAGTAGCAGCAGCAGAAGTAGTTTTTAGAAAGACTGCCAATATTGCCTAAAATCTGTTTTGAGGTTTTGCACATCAGCCTCAGTGGCAGTGTGTCAGTCCATAGCAGCTGTCTGTTCCTGAAGGTGAAGGAACTGCTGGAGCTGGAGAACTCTTGTCAAGGAGTTATGGCATTCCCTAAATCTTCTGGTAGGGAAGAGCTCTGCCCAGTGGCTAAGGCTGGCTGGAAAATAATGGAAAAAAGCATGGAAGGCACCTGTTTCACCAGTGAATGTTTGCTTTGATTGTGAAAAACTAAAAGAACCAGCTTTTTAACATAGTGTTTGTTTTTCATTTGAGTGAGCCTTTAGAAATCTGTCATGAGCTCTCATGGCCAACAACTCTTTAAGCTTTCTTTTTCACCAAAAATGTGGGAAAGATAAGTATTGTTTAAGTGTTCTTAGAAATATTACAGTGACATCACAGAGGTTGACTAAACATTTAGAGATTTTAAAAGCAGGGGATCTGTATGATGTAGGAAATTTGTCAAAGCTTCCATAGTTATGTAACAAATTTTTGCTGCTAATGCACTTCTATTAAATCTAAATATTCTTATTTTTAGGTGCAGATTTGTGAGGAATGAAAAGGGGATAGAATTTATAAATAACGTTCACTTAAAAGATGGATGTAGGGATTCAACAGTAAGTTTCTTGCTTATTAATAATTTTGTTAAAATAGAAAAAATAAACATAATTTTTATATGAAGTTACTTTTAATTACATGCCTGTCATTTAATCCACCTGCTGCCACTTTGATTGGCAGGAAGTGAAAGAATTGCAGTATGTGTTGGCTCTGTCAATCAGAGTGTAGCCATCTCCCAGTTCTCCATAGCCTGGGTTATGGATCACAGCCAGGGCACCTTGGGAACGTTGGATATTGGATACTGAACAGGTGCCATTTGTTTTATAGCCTGGGAGCCTAAGGTTGATGATGAATAATAGCAGATACATTTTCTTTTCTTGTTGGTAGAACATTGTTAAACTTGTGTATAGTCACTAAAATGTAAAATTGTAATGTTTTAGAATTATTTTGTAAACTAAGAATTGTGTACCTATGGTTATTGCAGAGATGGTTTAAAATTATAACAAAAAACTGATTGTGTCATTCGGAGCAGATTAAATAGTTTTAGTCACTAAAGTAACTTGAGATCAAATAGCTATTTTTTAATTTTGTAACTGTATGTATTTCCTTCTACTTTCTCCAGAATTGTAATTTTGTTTTTTTATATTTCACTTTTAGACAGAAGCTGCTGAAAGGACAATAATTCCTAAAGGTATCTGTTTAAAACAAACGGCTTCCCCCTATTTTGGAATATCCATATTTGAATGTATAATGACAGGAAAGGTTAATTTTAAGTCTTAGAGCTAGTGAGTGTGCATCAAGTATGGAATTAGTAGTGCTGTGAGATGAGTACTAAATACTGACCAGAAACAGCCCTTCTTCATGGGCAGGAAGAGTTGGTCTGTCCAGTGGCAAGGACCAGGAAGCTGAGCAAGCTGAAGTAGTTTATTATGTCTTCCAGAATTACACGTTCCTGCAATGCTTTTCACAAATACCAAGCAATAAAAAGATAAAACAGTCAAAAGGGTAGGAGGAGGCCAGTCAAGCAGCTTTATCCCAGGGAATGGGAGCTATTGATAGTAAGAGTGGGTACACAAAACCTGCTTAGAAATCTCTCCCGTACTGCTCATTTATGAGAGTTAAAACAAAAGAACCTTTTTAAAAACAAAAAAAAAGTTTTTGTTTTTAAAAATTAAAAATTCAAAAGTTTTGCTATTTGAACAATGTTGATAAGTAAAAGGAAGGGGAAGGCCCAACAAGTGGTTTCCCAAAGTGGTGTTGTGTCTTGCCATGGATAGACCCACTTGCTTGTTGGTGGTGCTGTGCTTTGATTTTATAAATTCAAATTATTTGTTGGTTTCTCTCAACACATGTATGGGGATTTTTTCCTTCTCTGAACTGAATTAAAATTGATGTAATGTTACTTATCCATTGTGCCTTTTTGGATGAATGTCATTTAACTTTCAGCTACAAAATTTGTGATGGTAGTTATATGAGACGTTATTTATTTTGAAGTAGTTGATTTGAACAGCAAATTTAGGAGGATTTCTATAATATAAATAGATGAGGGGAGACTGGGAAAGCTAGGATAGAAAAAAACCTCAAATCTGCAGTCTTTACAATTAGCAAAATTCTCAAATTGGAAATACGGTTCCTTTGATTACATATTTGTTTGCAAATATGTGTCTTAGAGTACTGTAGTCAATACTGTCGGATAATCAGATTCATCGTTCTTAAAGTGTTTTTGTTTTGTTTTTAATTTCTTGTTTTAGATGATCTCTTACAGAATCCTTTGGTACAAAGTGCCATAGCCATGGGTTTCAGTTTGTCTGAGATTAGGAACACCATGGAAAAGAGATTGCAGATGACTGGAGAAAGTCACACATCTGTTGAGGATCTGGTAGCAGACTTAAGTGCTCATAAAGAAAATACAAGGGATGAAGAACCAAATGAAATCCCAGTTGAGCAAGATGAGCTTATTCAGTTACAAAACCTCTGTGTGTACTTTCATATCAGTTCTTTAGTCTGTGAAATATTTTTTTAATGTTATCTGTTTATTCTACCCTCTGATTCCAGTCTTACCTATGGTAAATGTACAGTATTGTAAATTAGATTTAAAGACATTTGGTTTGGGACATTAAAAAAAAGAAAAACCAAAAAAAACTGAACAGAGTGTTGAAATATTTGAGTGTAGCAGCATTTATAAATATCATCTCTAAAATAAGTAGTATTGGTATCTCACAGGTGTGTAACAGTGACAGACTAGTGTGCTTCTGGTAAAGGTTGTGTGTGCTAAAAAAAGCCAAAGTTGTTGTGACAATAATATTTAAAAATAAAAGCAAGAATATAGTTAAAAGACGAACTGTAGATGTGGCAAAGTGAAATTGACTCAGGGACATGCTGTCATATTTGGTGTATTCAATGTGAAAAAGACACAGAGGGGGAGTATTTATTTTACAGTATATCATTTTGCTTGGGGCAGAAGTATTTTTGTTCTTGGCCAGTAAGAACAAGTGTGCATCTAAATGGTGTTTCTGTTCAGTTATTTATATTCCACCTTTGCTGGGACATGCAGGTCATGCTCACAAAGCCCTTGTGGTGCTCCCTGCAGATAGACCAAATGCAGGAGTTCTGATTCAGGAGACTAGTAATTTAAGACAAGCATATGGGTGAATTCATGGGGAGGGCAAAGACCATCTGGTTGGCATGATGAGCTGAGATCTTACCAACCCACTCTTTTTAATAAGATTTTCAATAGGGCATTGTGGGGGAAGAGGAACTTGCAGTGCAACTGGACCTTATTTTGGTGGTTGGCTGTGCAGAGCTTCCCCCAAGTGGCAGGGGAAGGTGTCTGAATTTGGTATTTTCAAATGGGGCATATTGGAATAATAAAGTGCTCATGTATAATGCCATATTGATTCTTTCTGTGTTACAGATTTTAAGCTTTTTGAAGTATGGCCATTTTGAAAATGGGGACAGGGAAGGAAGTCACGTACTCATTTTGTTATTGGGAAAACTCAGAAAAAGAAATAAAATCCAAATGACTTAACTAGTAGCAATGAGCCTTTCTTTCACCTTCTACTCAAATTTTGGGGAAATTTTGTCAGAGAGAGGTCTGTGAAAAGAATGGTTCCTGATTTCAAGCTCTTACCAATACAGGTAGATGTACTCCCTGCTTGCCTTGGCCTGGGAGATGTAATGGGATAGAAGGGGAAATAAAAAAGAGGATTCCATGCTGCAGCTAGGATTCCTCTCTTGTAGTTATTTTTTGTTCTTTTTAAGGGTGTGACCTTTAAATCATATGAAGAACACCTTGTCCATGTGTGTAAAGAGAAAAAAAAAGTGAGATCCAATGGTAGTAAGTATGTTAACTTGTTTTTATGTGTCTATTTTCCTTAGACCTCAGTACTGAAGAGAAGTTAAGACGTTTGCAGGAAGAAAAGCTCTGTAAAATCTGTATGGCTAAGGACGTGTCCGTTGTCTTCATTCCCTGTGGTCACCTAGTTGCCTGTAAGGAATGTGCTCAATTGCTTAATCAATGCCCTCTGTGTCGTAAAGATATTATGAAAATACAGGAAATTTTTATGTATTAGTGAAATACACAGCACTGTGGATGCAAATGTTTCCTGTTTTATTACTTGAAAAATGTGTAACATGTGTAACAAAGTGGAAAAAATGCAGTTAATTCCAGACTGTAACCATATGGCAGGACTTAGATTTTTCTGCTGTCAAACTCTACACATTTTAACACTTTACAAATTATTTTCCTTAAGTGATTTTTTTGTATGTAAAAAGCAATATGTATGAAAGGCAAATATGTATATTTTGTAACTTCAGTTCATAGACCTGATATGGGAAAGCCCAAGTAATGTAAACCTTTATTTATGTGCTCATTGCTTTGCTTCACTTTGGTAGGACTCTGTATGACTGAAGTTTGTGCAAATAGAGTTTGTACGAAGAGCCTGTCCCTATATAAAATTTGTAAATTAATTCATTCAAAATATAATTGTATACATGTATATTATACTTGAGATTTTAGCTTTTTAAAAATATTATGTAGGATTGAAAATAGTCTCTTTTTTCTGTAACTTTGGTTGTAACATAATTCAGACAATACACATAAACCTGCTGCTGTAACCTTATGGTTACTTCTGCTACATTTTAGGTTTGTCTGTTTTAATTTCATTCCTGTCTCCCTGTCTATTTTTCTGGTTCAGATGTATAAATGGTCTTCAGTAAGCTGATTTTGGACATCTGTTTTTCATGAAGTTCCATCTTTATATAAAATGTACATTAATTTTATTGGTTAAAGGGGAACTCGAGAAATTAAGGAAATTCTATGTACCCTGTGCCTTTCATGAGAGGAGGCACATTTTAAAGTTGCCCCTTATACAAAAAGATGTTGAGTTTGACATTTTTCTCATTTGGCTTTTTTTGTAACACAGCATCATCCTAACTGATTTATCTGCAAATACTTTGCACTGCTTCATAACTTATTTTTTCATAGGAGAAGATTAAACTTTATCTCCTAGAAAATGCTTTTTTAAAATTCACTAGCAGTACTAGAAATCTTTCATTTTTGTTCATGTCAGTTTGCAGAATTTAAATTTAAAACTTAAGAGCTATTCTAATGAGAGCCACCTTAAAATATTTAAACTATTTCTTGCTGGACTGATCCCCCATTTCTGATTTTGAAAGTATCACAGCTTTGTATTTAAGTATAGCTGTTTTATGATCACTGCTTGATTTTGTCACTTCCTTATTTTGTGGAACTACTGCTATTTTCTGTGTATATATTTTTGAGTTCTACACACTAAGGTTTAGAATATAGAATATAAGGAACAGAGTTTTTCATGTTATTAAAGTTCTGAATACACAGAAATATATTATCTACCTTTTCTATTTTTTTAAATCTCTGCTGTGTAATGGTATGAATATTTAAAATAAAGTGCAACCCAGATGTTTCTTGATCAGTGTATTTGATTCTCACATTAAAAAAAAAAACAGAAGGCTGCTTTCTGTTGCTTTTTGTTTTGTAATTAAATTAATTAATTTAACCTGAGTGTTATTAAGGATAATAAATATATTTTAATCTGAGAGAAAATAAAATCTATTGTTTGTATAGATTAAAGTTTGTTAATTATAAATCTAACATTAGTTTTGCTATTTTTATGGTTGAATTTGGTCTTGGGAATAGATGATGACTAGAAATTAATGAAGAATTCAGTTTTATTTTGCCTTTCTGTTTCAGATAATTCATGCATACAGGGACTTTTTGGGACAGATATGGACTGGCAATCCTGACAGCTTTGTTCCAAGCTCCCATTCTTACCTACAGGGAGGGTCTTCTGTCCATATCAAGGGAAATGGGGGGGGTTGTTAGCCTTGAGCTGCTGTAGCTTGCCAGAAATAGCTTGTTTAGTTAAGGCTGCACCCGTGTGCTGCTGACTTGTTGAAGCAGATGGTTGGTTACCTAAGCTTGACCTGAGTCATGTGAGAAAGGCTGGATCAGCTGGATCCAACCCACAGGCTGCAGAACCTGGCAGGCAGCTCAAAGTCCTGTCTGAGAAAGAGCTGGACCAAATTTAGCTTAAACTGTTGCAAAACTAAATCTCAGCAAGGAGGTGATTTGGGGTGTAAATGTAGTATGTAAATTGTCTGAGAAAAGCTGGGAAGTAGGTCACACACACAACCTTCTACACTGCAATGGAGAGCAAACACGTTGTCCTACATTGCGTGATTGCTTCATGGTAAAGCTTGTTAACTTTTAAAAGGTTTGTATTTTTAGATACATATCCCTTACTGCAACTTTTTCATTAATATTATAAAAGATACAGCTATATAGCAATTCAAATTGTAATCACTTAGGGACATTAAAGGATTAAAAGCCTTTTAGTGAGATGTCAAAATAAAAATGACAAACTCTGTAGGTTTAGGGTTTTTTTAAAAAAAACTATAATCAGAGTTCTATTCAGACTAAATGTGAAAAAATAATTAGCATAGTCATCAAATTCTGACAGCTTGAATTAGGAAGACTTTTTTTCAATTTATGCTGATTTTTAGTATCTTAAAGAAACAGAAGAAATTCCATGGCCTCTAATACTGGGCTGAGTGTTTAAAGAGACAGAAATGAAGAATGCAAATAAATGGAGTGGAAGCACAGGGGCTTTGAAAAGGAGGTTAGCAGCAGGACACAGATGCCCTGGAAGTTGATTTTTTTGAGTTTCCTGGGAGCTGTGCAATATGTTCAAGTATCTGTGTTCAGTAACTTTCTTCTAGTGGCTTCTGTGTAGTATCTTTCTTTTATGTTACTTGTAGTAGCAGAACTACTTGCTACTCTGGATATATGAGAGATTTACAAGGGTTTTCAGTAAGGTCCTGGAGGTGTGTTGCTTAGAAAGCATGGGAAGTGCATGGCTTATTTAGAAACAGAAGGCTAAAATAAGAAAACCCAAAGAGTTGATGTTTTTGTTATGTGTGGAGCTTTTTCTCACTGCCTTGCAATGTGGGGTCTGAAACACACAGACTTACTTTACTCTGCTGATTGCAGCAGCTTCTGCCTCTACAGCTTGGAGCTGTCTGGACTTTTTAAAAATTCATTTTGAGGCTTGATCTTAAGCTCAAAATACAATAAAAACTTCTTAAATTATTATAGCTTGGGGATTGGTTGTTGGTTCGTTGGTGGGGTTTTTTTGGTTTTTGTTTTTGGGTTTTTTTTCAATTAGAGTATTTAAATATCCATTTTAACATTGTCTGGTTAGTTTCATTTTGACCACAGTTCTTCAGTGGGATTTTTTGTTGGCTGTATGTACAGTCTGAAGCTACAGGACAAACAGTCCGTTGAAGTTTTCAAAGTGTTGCTGTTAATCTGCATGGGTTTTAGAGTTACCTTTTCTATTTGTTTTTATTGTAATTAACAGAAATGTAAATATAGTGGGTGGTTGGAATTGAATTATCACTGGGTGGAGGTTAATGCAGGCACTTGAATATGGTGTTCATGTGAAACCAAGCTGCAGTGGTCTTCTCTAGGATGGAGCATTGCCAGGGGCAGTGACCTTTGCTGCTGAGGTCTTCAGGAACTACTTGGAAGAGAATCTGCCTTACAAGGTGTGCAAGTTCAAGCACCTGATGTGTGAAGGTCAGCTCTTCATAGAGCAAAGGAGGAGCTGGAGGTTTTCTGGCTTTTGCAGTGTATTCCTGCACAGAGGATCTGAACAGTGAGTTGTTACACGATGCTCTTTGTTACCCTCTGTGTTGTGCACGACTGACTCCTGTCAGCAATGCCAAATGCCAGAGAAGGCTGGAGAGGTGCTTCCAGTGCTGCCTCTGAGCCTTCTCCTGTTGGTCTTGTGCAGAGCAGCTGGATTGGCCTCATGGCTTGTGAAGGGTGCTGGTCCCCTTCTCCTTAGGGTCAGTCTACCCACATGCACCTTAATTCCTCATGGAGGTATGAGTGAATACTCTCCCTCCTATCAGTTTTTTGTGTGGTTTATATGCATGAAGTTTTACTGAGTAGCTTGAAATCTTGATCAAGGAAATCTTTCCTCCCCCCTGCTCCTGCCATGACTTCACACTGATTCAGGTTGTTGAAAGTACCTTCTCATCTTGGCAAATGCCACTGTGTCATGTCACTTCAACAGCTTTACTGATGCTGCTGTACAGCAATGAATGTGCTGTAATTATAATGTGGCTTTCTGTGAGAATGCAAAATGGCTTGTGATGATAAACGATCTCTGTTGAAATTCAGATTATATCTTCAATTTTTTCTTAACCATGAATTCCTGTTAAGCAATAGTGACAACATTACAGTAAATCTATATGTGTTAACTCAGAGAACATGGTGGCTCTGTAACTAACTTCCCAAGAAACTTGCTTTTTCCTAAAACAGGAAAGAAGATGGTATATATTCATTTATGAATGATTTGGATAAACAAAACCCCAAGAAAAATCTGGGACAAAATGGTATTAATTATATTGTGAGTATATAATATTTAAAGCTGATCAAAAACTATTTGGTTGCCTTCAGATAATTACTAATTTACAGTTTTATAGCCTAGATAGCTATTGTGTTAGCTGAGATAAATTTCTTGATAAGTAATAATTGCTGGAAATGTATTGGAGAGATACTGGAATTAGTTTTGCTCTCAGATGGAAAAATGGTGCTTACTATCAAAAAATGAAACACACATTTACAGAGTCCCACTGTGAAAACGTCTAGAAGAATCATTACAATAATTGCTGAAAAGCCAGGATTACTGTAAGTGTGTATGGTCACCTTCAAATTTTGGAGAGTGAATTATTATAGCCTTCAAAGATTACCAAGACAGCATTTAAATGTATTCATGTCTTTTTGATTTTATATTGTTAGATCTTGCTGTAAAACTCTTGACACAATTTCTCTTAGGTACCTTAATTTTGCAGTGTATGATGAGAGTCACCACTTAAGCCAAATAGTTAATCTTCTGAATACAAGCTTTTCCACAGTGGGTGTCAAGTCACAGGCATGTCTTCCTTTTAACTCTTGTGTTACAGAGAGAAGCTTCTGAGTCCAGGACTGGCTTTACCTCCCTGTCCTGCATAACTGACCCATGTGATGTCACTGGAGTCAGTATGGGAGCTCTTACTGCAGGGTACAAGCACCAGAAAAGTAACTCTTGCTTCAAATGGGTGTTTTACAAAACAGATGTACGAAAAATCACAATTGGACATCTGCATCACAATTTAGGACTTTTATAACTTCATCAGCGGTTGATTTCCTAAAGGCCTAATTGGCAATTGCAAGTTTCTTTTAGGAAGATCCATGTTCCAGGTTGGAAGCTTCACTTCTGCTAGGCCCACAGCTGGAACCAGAGGTACAGGGAAACGAGAAGTGGGGGCTCCCTGGGGGACTGAGAGTGGGACTTGCTGTGTTTATGGTGAGCATCCCAGGTGTGCCCTTTGCCACAGAGGGGAAAACACTTCCTTCACAGCTGCTGGCACTTTGCAGGACTGCTACTGTCACACTCAAGAAAGTTACACTCTGAAAAAAGTATTTTTATCTTAACGGTTTTGAACATCTGTGCAGCCCCCAACATGTCATAAACTGTTGTATTCCTTGCCACTTGTTATGCATTGTGCCATTTATAAAAACCTTTAATCTCAGCTAATGACACCATCACACTTTGCTTTGCTTCCACCACCCACTGTGTCAGAGTTGAGGCAGCAGAAAAGGCCTTGAGCTCCAGACACAACTGGCAATAGGGGAGTGACTTGTGAGAAACACAGTCTGAAAGAAACCTTGAAGCTGGTTGATGGTGAAAACTAAACCAAAGGAAACTTGTGTTAGGGACAGACATATATAGAGGATCTTGGAATGTGATAGGTCAGCCCCAGAACACCGTACAAATTAATCTGGAAGAGTTAATCTGTTCCTTGTCTTTATCTGTCAATAACAACCCCCCATTGCCTAGACTTCCCCTTTAAGCCCCTAAGTTCCAGCCTCACTAATCTGTGGGGAAAAAACCAACAAGGTACATGATCCAAATCTTGTATTTGCCTGCACAGAGTGCTGTCCCATATATTTAATAGAGGATTTTCTTCAGAGCTTAAACACAAAAATATTTACTTTGTTGTTCATAATTGTTTTGCTCTATGATCCTGGGCAGAAGTTGAGCTGAATAATGTTGTTTCTGTCTCACTTCCACTCTAATTTCACCTAACCACAAGCCAGCTTCTCACCCTAGCCCTTTTTCTGTCACACACTCTGTTCTTTGCTGCTTTTAAGGGAGCCCTGCCACTTACCTGGCTTACCCAGTTTGAAACATGTCTCTCTGGTTCCTGTACTTCTTCCTCAGACTTTGTCACTGATGCTGTCACAGTACCTGACTCATAAAATGGACCTTGATACATGGTCCCTCTGCCTGGACTTAGCTACAGAACACAAATAATGTCTTGCCTGTCTTCAAAAACTTCCCTACATCTGGAAATTGGAGCACATTGTGTCCTGAATACAAGAGGGGTGGCCTGATTGGTAACACTTGCTCCTGTACCTAGGGTGAGGTGATGCCTCAAGTGAAAGTGGCTTGTCCTGCCTGCAGCCAGGGGAAGGGCTTTTCACTATTTCCTACCAAAAACTGCTGTGGCCTTTACAGCAGTTTGCTGAGGAACTTTAGAATTCAGCTAAGGGATTTTTCTCTCAAAGAATGAGACACAGAAAAAGTACCTCACTCAAACAGGGGAGCTCAGGGCTTTGGGTAACAAGTGGCACAGGGGACTGAGTAAAGCTGCTGCTCATAATGCATTTGGCAGGAAGGCATCTGCAACTTACTGGGATTCTGTTCATCTTTAGAGCTGATGATGAAGGGGAGTTAAAACTTCCTTTGTAGTGGTACAGGACAAATTGATTCTGTGCTCCTTCACAGAAGGAGCAGGCAGAAACTTACTGAATCAAAGAAAATTCAAACATGAGTTGGGTGTTCTGGAAAGACCTGGTGAGAAATAGGGGCACACAAGAGAGACTTACATAAATGGAAAAAGGAAGAAATTATTCACAGAGCAGGGAAAGACCTAAGGAGCTACCGATATGCAAATTATGGGAAAGTAACCCATTTTTTGGTCTTTATTTTTGTTTGTTATGTAATAGCTCATCTTCAAAAGGATTTAGAGCAGATTTCCCTGGAGTGACTAAGCCAGATTCAAAAATCTGGGAAAAAAATTTGACTGGGAAGACTGCTTTTTCCCTCTGTACCCATCTCAACAGACAAAAGGATGGTCATGGCTTATTCAACACAGGCCATCAAAGCTACCACCTCACCTTGGGACAAATCCAGTATACAAATTCTGGTTTCTTTTTCCAATTCTCAATAGAAAAGTCTTTAAATAAATAAATAAATGATTGTGGGTGCTGATGTGTTGTTGGTGAGTTTTTGTTGTTGTTATTTTTGTTATTTCAGGTTTTTTGTTGTTTGTTTTTGATTGGTTGTTTTGTTTATTTGTTTTTTTAATAATACAAATGAGGAAATGGAACTGCAGAGGGGCTTCCTATTCTGCAGGAGAAAGAAAAGGAAGAAGCATGTAAAGAAAAGGAAGCAGCATGAGCATGAATCTCCTGCCTGGGAAAATGAATCAGCCATCTGGCAGCTTGAGTTTATCTGATCTTCTCTCGTGGTGAACCTCTGGCCATTAATTCAGACACAGAATTGGTATCTGCCCTCTCCCTGCTCAGTTTCCTGTGTCACTGATCATGAAGCTCTCTTTGGATCAAGCATAATAACAGTGCCTGTAAAGTCTTTGTTAAATCCTCTCTCTAAATTGGGCTCAATATCAGAAATGGTGGAATTTGAAGCACCTAAAGAGTAGCTTTTTTGAAAAAGATTACATAGTCCTGTGAAATACTTTCTCCTAGTTTTTACAGAACTTCTTTTCTATCAGATATAAATCCTTTCTATACAGGTCAGAATTTAAAATATCTCTTTTTCTTTACAATGCTTAGATAGCACTTTTTTATTTTAAATTTTTCATTGTATTGGAAAGGATGCTAGTATGCTAAAACTATACAGAAACTTCAGGATGGTCTTGTTTTTTTTTTTTCCCAAAGTCTGAACTGATGGTACAAGCCCACTCTGGAACTGGTAGCTTAGAAAGAAGTGATGAGCTTGCAGAGGAACTGCTTTTCATCCCTGTTGTACCAACTGGAAGGCTCAGTCCCAGAAGCATGAGGTCTTCATGAGGAAAACGCAGGAGTCAGGCTCTTCAGAGAGCCAGTTTGGCCCCCTTAGAGGAGGAATCCTCACAGGGCTCAGTTGACTTAAGAAATTCCTGTCTTCTGGTCACTGGAGCAGAGCAGAAACTTTCCTGGCCTCAGCACAGCGCTCAGCACCTTCAGCTGTGCTGACTTCAGTGCTCTGCAGCTGTACTGGAACAGCTCAGAGAAATGATCTGGGCTGGGGCAATCAAACTTCAGAAAACAAATGTTCCTCTCCCCTTCTCCAATGAGGCAACAGCCTTGCTAAGACAAGGCTGGGCAAACAGCTGAATGAAACAACTGTGAGGGAGGACACTGAACTGCAGAGTGTGAAATCCTCTTAGGCAGGCTCTGTGACCAGGGGTGTGTAGTGTGCTGCTGCACCTGGAGCCGGGCTCTAGAGCACTTCCATGTTTTGTCACAAGCAGAAAAAAGCAAATTCTGTCCTGTGAGTCAGGACACCCAGAAGTGTTATGGATCTGGGCTTCCAATGCCTGAGTCAGCTTTGGGAATGGGCTGAACTCTGCCATGGTATTGTCAGCACTTGCACACTCATTCAAAACCACACCTTAAAAACTATGTCATGTTTGCTTCACGTTAGGTAAGCACATTTACCTAAAACCTCTCAGCTGAGAGCTCGAGTGTGAACTGCAGTGCTTTTGGAATAGAACAAAATCCATGTGCTGTACATGTATTTCATGTACAGCTGACTGGAGCTGCCTCGTGTTCCTGCCAGCTCCTGCAGTAAACTGCTATAATCTTGCAAAGTTTTGGATTGGAGTTTTAATATGAATTATCCCTATTGTATCTCAAGCAGAAGGCACATTACTGGAATTCTGGGTGCAGGCAAAATGTTGTAGTTTATTTTTATGGAAAGGTTGTTTATATGGCAGCTGTCAGAAGTTGACTTTGTATGGGAAAGGTACAAAAGGATCCAGCTCCTTTCCATGTATTCCTAAATGTTGTTTTATAACAATACAGATAATTTTTAAGGCTTACATTAAGTGTAGTGGGGTTTTTTTAATACACAATTCTTCTACATTTTCCAGACACTATCAGATTAACATTAAAGATCACCAGCAGCACCTGTAGCTGTAACTGAAACCGTGAATACGTTTGTATGACTGGGCATTCAGGATGCTATTTTAAAGTGTTCCCTACCAGGCAGTCTTTCTGCTTTTTTTTTTCTTTTCTTTTTTTTTTTTTTTTTTTTTTTGTGTTTCCCCTGAACTTGACAGAAGGTGCAAACTATTCTGAAATGTGAATTCAAGCTACAGAACATAATTTATTTTTGTAAGCCTGTCTCATGTGCCGACAGATTGTATCTAGTATTCCTAGGTGTCATCAGCTTATATTACACTGGTTTTAGTGTTTTTTTTTTTTTAAATTTTATTTTAAACACTCCTAATCTGATCACGGTTTCCATTGTACGCATTATTTTCTCTGCGGGATGCCTCATCTTAGTTTTGAAAAGACTGGAGCTGGTGGATACTCTCCTCTTAAATACCCTGCCTTTGTTAGGCAGGTGAGCAGAGTAACTCGCTTTAGCGACTGCTTAGTTATGCTAACGCTGTCCCCAAAATTATAAGTAGATAAACACAAGAGGGTGATTAGAGCCTAATTACCAGGACAAAACTATTACTGTGCTGACTGATCTAAATATAATCGTACGTGGAACTATTCAGCATGAGCAATGTGCTTAGCATTACACAATAAAGTGAAAAAAAAAAACCAAACAGGCGTCACAAATTGCATATCTGGTTACTTTAAGAATTCTGTGCTGCTTATATGGATCGCTTTAGGTTCACATAATCCTCATGCAGGGAGAAATAAGGAATCCCACGAACGCTCATTTAACTGGGAGCACACGGGGCGATGGGCAGAAGCACAACGCGTTTCTGGAGAACGGTGAGACCACGGGAGCTGCCAGCGGTGCCAGCAGCCCTGGCTGCCGTGCCCGAGATAAGGCACCCAGCCCCCGTGAGGGAACCGCGCGTTTATCTCCCGGGCCAGGGCTCCCTCCGGCACAGCCCAGAGAGCGAGCAGGACCCTGCGCCATCGGCTCCGCGGGGCACTTCCGTGAGGCCCAGCTCTGCCTCGGCCAGACAATTATCCGCAATTACTGCACGTTGCAGCGGCAGAGCCCCGGGCCTGCGTGCGGCCGGGCGCGTCCCGCGGGCTGGCCCCGCGTCCGAGCGGCCGCTCCTTTTTAGGCCGCGCCGGGCCCCGCTGCCGAGCCCAGCCCGGGCCCGCCCCGCGCATGCGCCGCACCTTGTTTACCCCGCTCGGCGCGGCGCTGCCGCGGGCGGCCGGCAGGTGTCGCCCCACGCCCAGGAGAGCGGGCCCCGCTGGGCGGCCGCCAGGTGGCGCCTGCGCCCTCCATTCGCCCGCGAGCCGCCGAGCAGCGAACACCCCAAACAATCCCCAGCGCCGCCGCCAAATTAAATAACCCCGACCCGCCCGCGCCCCGCGCCCCCTCCGCGCCCACAGCCCGGCACCGGCCGGGACGGGCGCGCAGCCGGCGAGCCGCGCCGGGGATACGGGAGCGGAGCTGCGTGCCGGGGCCTCCTCGCTGCCTACGCCGACACTGGGCAAGGTAAGTTAGAAAATGGCGGCGAAGCTTCTGGAAGTTTGGCGGGGGGACACGGGATCGCGGTGCGCGGCGGCGATGAGAGGCCGGGCCGGGGCCCGCGGCGCCCGGGCCCGCGCGGGGCGCCAGGCCGGTTGGCCGCGGGGACTGCGCGCAGCCAAGATGGAGGACGGCGGGGCCGAGCCGCGAAAACACTCCAGCCCCCCGCTTCCCCACCCCCCGTTCCCGGCGCGCCGCGGCGGGGAGGGGGGAGGCGAGCGGAGCGCGAGTGAGAGAGCGAGAGGGCGCCGAAAGCGGCCCCCCTGCCCGCCCCGGCCCCCTTCCTCCTCCCCAGAGCCGGCCGCGGGCAGGCCGGGCCCGGCGCTCGGCGAGCTAAAATGGAGAACCGCCTTCTCCTCCTCCTCCTCCTCCCCCCTTCTGCCGAGCCGAACAGGGGCTGCCGGCAAGATGGAGGACTCGGGCATTGTGTGCGTGGGGTGTGTGTGCGGGCGAGCCGGGCCGGGCCGCTCGGGTGGGCAAGCCAGGGGAATGGGGTTGGGGTCCGAGCCGCGCTCGGGGGGAGCGCTGGGCCGCGCAGAGAAAATGGTGGGGCGGCTGCCGGTGCCCCGGGGTCGAATGTCGGGGGAGGCCGCGGGCAGGGGACTCGCACCCCTGACAGCGGTCCCTTCTCCCTGCTCCCCGCCGCCCAGCAGCCGAGTTCTTCCTTTTAGCCCGCTCCCGGCGGCTTCCCCGCGCAGGGAAGTGCCGAGGGATCGGGGTTTGTCCCCTCAGTCTCTCTTCCCAGAGCTGGGGAACTCTGGCCGCCCTTCCCCGTGATTGCATGGGAGGGCTGGCGGAAGCGGGGCTCCTTCGGCCCGAGTGAGGATGTAGGTAGGGACTGACCTGCACCTTCCCCCCCGCCTCCATTCGCTGCCCCCCCGCCCCGGCGCCCAGCTTGGCGAAGGCCTTTGTGGGTCGAGTTTTCCACTCCGAGTGACTTTGGCCGAGCTCCTCGGCTGCTGTCCGCTAAGAGGAAGAGTTGTGGCAGTTTCCGTTCGGCTTCCTTTATTTTTTTTTTTGTAAAGAAAGGGCGCTTGCCAACTTGTGCCGGGGACGCCCGATGCCTGGAGCCGCGTGTTGCTGGAACCCTGCTGGGCTCTCGCCGGCCCCGGTGGGGGAGGGGGGCAGGAGGAGGAGGAGGAGGAAGGAGAATGCTTCTTACTGGGGGGTTTTGGCGCCACTTTTGTTTTAGATAGTGCTCCTCTGCCCCCTCCTCCTCGGCACGCACTGAACTGAGCTGAACCCTGCCCAGGTAGGAAACGAGAGGCTTTCGTGGTGTTTCTCTTTTCTGGGCGCTTATTTTTTCTACACGGATTAAAAAAAATATATATATATATAGATATACGTGTATATATAGATATGTATATATAGTTGCTGCGGTTAGGGACGGAGGGACAGAGGAGTGAGCGGCCGCAGATGGCTGGGCTGGGAGGCCCTGTTTTCCGGGAATTCCTCTCCCTGCCCGAGCGCATCCCTTGGTGCTGGGCGTGCTGGCCTTGGGGGCCCGCACCGCTGTGCTCCCGGCCGCGCTGCCTCCATGCCTTCCTCTGTTCTGCTAGCGTTGTATAATTCGTCTACCCCGTGGAAATCTGGGACCCACCGACCTCATTTTTTTTTTCCCTCTCTCCTCGCCCCCGCGAGCGGCCGTGGAAGCGATCGGGCTCCTCTGTCGCTGCTTTTATTTATTTATTGGACTGTCCGCGCCCGGCTCTCCTTTCTTGTGTTCCCACGGGATGCGGCGTTAGGAGGTGACACAAAGTTTCGATCACCGCCGAGTCCGGTGTTGTAGTTACTGAGGGGGAGTGTGTGCTTGGTTGTTTAGTTTGGTGTTGGTTTTTTTTTTTGTTTATTTGTTTGTTTGTTTGGGTTTTTTAATTTGTTTTATTTTTAATTACTTTTTGGCAGCCCGGGTAGCGCTGCTGCCCCCTTCCCGCCTGCCCTGCCCGCGCTCGAAAGCTCTCCCTTCCCGTTCGCTCCCCGAGCCACACCCTGGCGTGTCCGGTCTCCCGAGGCGCCGGAGCCGCCGCTGTGACCCCGCGTTGTCGCTGCGCGGCCCGGGGCCGCCGCCCGGCGCGGTTGCGGGGGGCCGTGCCGGCGGGCCCGGGCGGGCGGGCGGTTGCCCAAGTGCGTCACGGCGGCCCCGCCGGGCCTGCTCGCCGCGCCTCGGGCCGCGCCCGCCGCCCATTGGCCGCCGCCGCGCGGGAGGCGGCCGCTTCCTCCGCGCCCGGCCGGGCCCCTCCGCTCCGCTCCCCGTCCCGCTGGCGCGGCTCGCCGGGTGCTGGGAGGGAACCGGCGGAAAACGCCTTTTGCATCGCTTCTCTGGAAGCCGTTGCACGATCGCTTTCGGGCGCTCTGGGAGTTTTGTTGAATCCTGTGTTAAATGACCAAGATTGAGAGTTCCTAGCGTTTCCTACAGCGAGGTGTTGCTCTCCAAGCATAAGTGTCCCTGTTAAGTCTCCCTGTTAACTCTTGGCAGCTCCGTCTCGATTTGTGATTGATTACTTCTTTCTCGTTCGTAGTGCTTCCCCATTCGAAACAACTTTTTCCGTTTTTCATAGTCTCTTTTCTTTAAATCAGTAGTCTATTTAGTATTATTCCTGGAGTATTTATCTGGTGTTGACCTCTCCCAAGACTTACCCATGTGCAGGCTGGCTGATGGTGTGCAGAGAAATAAATACCACGAGTGATTGTGCAATTGACCGTCATTAATCTCTGTCATCTTGATATCACTTGTTCATTATCCTCAACTCATAATTTTGTGGATCTGTCTTCCTGGTGATCAGTCACAAATTCAGTACCACAGATCTGGTATAGGGCTCTTTATTGGGTAACGTAGTTTGTTTTCTTTTATGGCACAATAACAGTTTCATTGCTAAATGAAACAGGGTGTGAGAAATGCATTGCTTTTAGCATAAACATGAATATTTTTTGCTGCTGAAAGCCTTGGACGTCAACGGGCTGGAATCCCCACACTGTTCTGCTTAATCAAAGACTAAAAAAATTTCAAAGTTATACAAAGGAGAAAAATATCGATTGAATCTCATCTCTGACAAATAGATCTTGCTATGTAACTCATATGGCTCATGTTGGTCCTTCTGGCCAAAACCAGTGACATTTCATTGTGTTGTCTACAGGTGGGCTTTGTGCAACCTGTAACACAAACCCCTGAATTTGTGTTGCTGTTGTTTGTATTAAGTTAGCTGTAGTAAACTTAAAGTTGGCTGTTGTATAAGCTTAAATTCAACCAACCAAAAAACCCACAGGCATGGAACTGGGAGATACGAGAGACTTTAATTTTCTGTGATACTTCCTAGCCTTCAGATAACTTCCAAGTTATATACTTAGGCCAGAGTTATGCTTTTGGAGCTTTTTCATACATTTACTGTTTCAAGAAGATAATGCTGGATAAAGTCAATAACTAATGTAAGGACTTGTTAAACTTGTATTTAAGAAGTTAAGGTAAAATTTATGTACAGCTCTCATCTTTTAGATATAAAGTCTTGATGTTTTGCGACTGATAACAAATTAATTTGAGTTGATTTAAATCAAGGATTCTGTAATATTTGAATATATCTTTAAAAAACTGGCTTCTGTGAACTGACAAAAAATTACTATTTCATAGCTTATTAAAATACTTAGTTTAAAAATGCATTATGTTACTTGAATAGCATTAATTTTATAAATTGGAGTAGTCAGTTAGCTGGTTGGTAATCTAACTCAGATTCCATAAATATGTCACATTTGAACTTTACGTGTTCAAGTCTTTCAACATTTGAAGTGATATAATTTTCACTTGGAAGGAGTGTAAATAGAATTGTCAGTTAAATACTCTCTAGGTTTATTTCATCTCACTATAACTTACCAGTAGCAACTGAATTATAAAAAAATAATGTAGACAGCTTCTCTTGAATATTACATGCTACTGCAGTCTCCTGTAGAAAATAGCTGCAGGCAACAAACCACTTGAAAGTTCCTGCTCTTGGTGGTGGGAGCAACTGTGTTAGACTTAGTTAAGTCATGAAATGATGTTGGCACATCAAAGCTTTATAAACTTTTTAAAATTAGATTGCTCTTTGTCACTTATGGCTCAAATTTAGAATGATTCCAGAATCCTCGTTTGTCATTTTCATTTGTGGTCTTACTGTCTCAGTTGTTTTGCTGCAGGCAAATATTTTAGGAGAGATGAGCTTTTCTGAGACTTGTGTGCCAGTAAAAACAGGTTACATGTTTTACAGAAACCTGAAATACTTCAGTTGATTATTTTCACCAAATGAGTCCCAGAAAATAAGCAAATATTTCTGCTTGTTACTTGTGCTTGTTGGTTGTGGTACTGGAATTCTGTGTTCTGTCAGATGAGACAAAGTTTCCAGCTTAGTGTGATCTCTGCCTACCATGGCCATTTCTTCTCTGACTGATTTGAAAACTTAGAAGAATACTGTAGGTGTGAATTTCCAAAATGGTACTGTTGGGTTTTGGTGGTGGATGTTGTTTTGTTTTGTGTTGTTTGTTTGTTTGTTCCTCCTTTTTCCTCTTTTCTGTTTTTTTTGATGTGTGTAATTAAGAAGACATACTGGATAGAGGAATATGTTGTCGATTTGGTCTCTGTCAATGAGATGTGAGAATTTCCAAGAGCATCATCTGGTTCAGTACTTGTTTTGTCATGGAAAGAAGTGATTGATAGCAGCCACCAACATACCAGTTTAATACTCTTAAATAAAAGCTTTGCTCTCTTTCTCAGCATCACTTACAACATTCATATTCTGAAAGCTTCATCTTATATGAGGATCATTGACAAAGAAGAAGAGTGATAATCTAGTCCTTGGGAAACAGAGGTGAGCAGGAAATTGGAGGTTTAGGCTGGAAAAAAAGCTTGCACACAGCAAATATATGGAGGAATGGAAAGAACTCTTTTTCATATGCATCACAAGAACTTAAATGGTGACATAGCCTATAGTTGTGGTTTCGATTCAGTGCCGTCCAGCGTTTTAGGTGATCTTCCCTTTAAACTCAAAGGCTGAGTGCGGATGAAAGTTCCTCAAGGTCCCGTAGTTTCCGGTCATTGGCACCGGCAGTCGTGCGGCGTGGGCTGCTCTGGGGCTCCTTTTGCCTCCTGCCGCTGCCGTCCTTTAGCTCCGCGCAGAGGTGGAGCGGGATGGGGCTGCGGGCGGATGAAACCCCAGTTCCGAGCGGGGCGCCCCTCCCGACCGGGCGCGGGGCGTGCCGAGCTCCCGGTGGGTGCAGCGGCTGCCCCCGGTCCCCAGGGGGCGCCCCGGCGGCGGGGCCCGCGCGGGGAGGGGGCGCAGGGGGCGGCGGGAGCGCCTTCGGTCACCCTGGCAGTGTCGCTTCTGCGGAGCTGCAGCTCTTGCGCCAGCGTTTGTTCGGCTAAAAGGCTGCTTTGAAGAGTACACCGGTGAAGCTCTTCCATGCAGTGAACAGGTTTCGTGTTTGGAGATTAGTACAGTCATTTCAGTTGGCTTTTTATGTTAGGAAAAAAAAACTGCTTTCAAAAAGTTCTGCATCTTTGTAGTTTAAGGGTAATAAGCCTTGGGATCTGATGTGACTTTTGACAAGGTCGAGTATTTACTTAAGAGTGATGTAGCAAAAACTCATTTTGAGAGTACAAGGTTAAAATTGTAGTTTTAATCCTATGCTGTTTTAGCTAGAATGTATTTTCCTTAAATATTCTCATCTTGAAGTTCATAAAAATCTGGTAAAGTTGGAAATTAATTTTTTTTGTGAGAATAAATACAAAGTAATGGCAATCTCTGAAGGTGACCCTCATTTAGATCATCATAGACAATTGTAGGACTGGTGTTGGTTTGTTGAATTTGGGAAGCTTGTATCAAGAAAGATGTTTCAGTGTTCGGTGGGTATCAACATATAAACTGTGTTCTTTTTTTCTCAATCCTGTCAATTTGATGGGTGAGATCAAACTGAGACTAGACCAGAACCCTAGATTTAATGGTTAGGCCATTCCATTATTTCACAGAATACTCAATCAGTTTTTAGTATCTCTGTATTTCCAAGTTTTCCACTGTTTAATTTTCCTAGATCTGTGAGATCTTGGGTAGAGAAGAGGGGAAGGGAAACCTTTCACAACATATTTTGAGATCTTGCACCCAATTTTGGAGACAGGATTGTGGGAAAATTTAATCCCCCAGGGTACCCCTGTGGCTTTCATGTGGCACCTGGCTTTTCCTAGCCTTTACTGGCTACAGATTTGCATGGAGGAGCCCAGGACTAGTCTCTATTTAAACTTGTTTATGCCAATTTGAGTCAGAAATGAAGGACATGTAGGACTAGATTTGTGTGCAAATACCTCTTGTGTTATTTAGGGAAAATAATTCAGTGGTCTGATAACTGCCTTGTCCAGGTATATACTTCATTGTTGTCTATTCTGCACATTTTTTAATTGTGTAGTTAGCTGTGATTTCTGCCTTTGGAAGGCTTATTTTTGTAAAAGAATATGATCAGAAGAGGGAGTAGATGTTAGAAGATTGGCATATATAGCAGGGTAGTTTGTGATCTGTGATTGAGAGGCTGATCACAATACCTACCCAAAAAAGTATCTGAGAACATGTGTTGGTTGGTTTTGGGTTTCTTTGTGAATTTTTTTTGGTGGGTAGGTAAATGGTTTATTTTCTTATGGCTCTGAATTTAATGGCTTATTAGTCCTGCCCTTACACAACCTTATATGCATTTTACTTTTTATGCTTTATTTCAGTAAATGTTAGTTATTATATTAGAGCAAGGGAATATGTGTGACACTAGAAATAATTTTGTTTTCTGCAGCAGTTTTTTGTTACTGCTTCTGTATAGCTCTAGAGAAGAAAGTATTTTTGTATCTGTTCAATGGTTGATAGAACAAGCTGATGACTTCTGCTTGTGTTTTGAAAAAGGTCTCAAAAGGTGCCTGTTGCCATATAATGGATCTCTCTGCAGTGGTTTAGATTTATAAGAACTATAGCTGAAATTTTAGGGTTTCCTATTAACAAAATAATGAATCTGAATATACTGACATTTCAGAAAAGACAAAACATTCCTGAAACTACTGACTATTTGAAAAAGTAACAACTTAAGTGTGTATATTTTATTTAGTTGTGGTTGCATTCCAAGTTTGGCTTTGGAGTTGCTGCAAAGGTTTGGTGAGATGCTGCTTAGCTTGTGGCCTGTGGGTGATGTGGAGGACACCTGACCCTACCTGCAGGCTGCCCTCAGGTTCCTCCCTGCTCCAGTGGTACCTCAGTGCAGGCAGTGCAGGCACCATGTGCTGGACACTGCCCTGATGCTCCTGGGAGGGGTGTGCTGTGCTTGGTGAGCTCACATAGCGAACAGGAATTAATGCAATTATTTTCCTGTTGCTTAGGCCATATGAACTGGCTGCAAAGAGATGGGCATTGTTGATGGGGAGGTAATGTTGCAGTTCTTGGTTATGGCTGAATTGCAATTTTTTCCTGAACATAGGATTTTGGCCTCAGTTTTAAGGCCTTCCTTGCAGCATCCTATCTGGGCAAAAGAAAATTGACTTCTGCTCTGTTTACAAATAAAAATAAGCTGTTCAAGCTAAGACTTTTTCAGTCTTTCATGCTATTACCTGTTATTCCTTTATGTAAAACTTTTGGTTCATCCCATAATAAGGAGCAACTGAAAATTTGGACCATATCAAGTGTTAGTAAGCAGATAATAAGCAAGTGATATAATTGGTTGGTGTTTTTCTTTTTTGGTCAGAGTATAATGTTCCAACAAGGAGAGTTCATTATAAGTAGAGTTTGTATGGAGTAGGGGTGTGAATATTAGAGGTCTGTATGTTTTCATCTCTTATTTTTTAATGTGCTGTGGGTATTTGAATGTATAGATTACTGAAGTTACAAAAATCCCCAATGTAAGTTGTAAATGTGAGGAACACAGCTTCATAATTCATACATTTGAGGTGTCTGGTTTTCAATTTGAAGGTGACTGACTGACAGCAGTCCTGGAATAAGACATTTTTTATAATTATGGATATATTGATGAACTAATTTAATTTGTGTAAGATGGTGGTGCATCCTGACCACTGGCCATTTCACTTCTGATTTTCTTAGAAACAGAGGACAGATTATGATGATGTTCTTTCCAAGGAAGGAAACTGGGAAAGCTTGATCAAGCCTTTTTTTTCAAAGCAAGAATGACCAGTGGCTGCAGTCTATATATCATGTGGCAGAGGTGTGTGCTTGCAGCAGGGAAATAGAGAAGAGAATTGATATAGTATATTTTGATTTAGGGTAAAGAATACAGTTTAAATATATTTGAACAGGAAAGACTACCATATTAATAATTTAAGATTAATAACCTAAGAATTCATAAAACCTGTCTGGTTTGTACTATTTGGAGATGGGAAGAGTATTCTTGCAGGGAAGTTCCAGTTTGGTGTGTGGCTCTATACTATTTTTGTTGTTTCTTATGTGCCTGTTGGACAACTGACATGAAATAAAGCTTGGTGTAATGAATGCACAGTTGCTTCCTAGAAGTAATGCCACAATGAAAAAATTGTCTTCTTGGTCACAGAATTGCTTAGGTGGGAAAGGACCCCTGGAGGTCTGATCCAGCCTTCTCCTTAAATCTTGTCCTGTAAGGCCATTTGTCAAGTTTTGAATGTCTCAGAGGATGAAGTTTCCTCAATGTCTCTGGCAATCTATTAGACTGTTCCTATTGGAAGTTCCTTCTTTATTTCAGATTTTAAAGTTATCTTAAATTCCTGAGAAGATTCATGTTTTTCACCCCCAGTATATGTTTAGAAAGTATCCCTTGATGTGGGAGGCTTGGAACTATAATGTCCCAGTTTAGAGCTGGTGATGGTTTTTTGCTGGGAATTTTAGAAAAAGAGTCAGGTAAATGGCTACTGAATGGCTTTTTGGTACCTACTTTTCCCTCTTGTTCCATGTGCTGTATTTATCCTTCTGTCTTTGCTCAGGCTTCACTTACTGTGTCTGACAAAGTCTTGCAAATAAAACTTCCTTTCCTAAGCATTTACCTGTTCACTTAAGTGCCATTCATACACTAATCAAAATGATTCTTCTTGCAGTTTTCATGTTTAAGCAGTGATATTTTTATTCCTTCTCATAAGTATTATTTCTAGAGATCTACAGTTCATTTGAAACTATGGTAACCAGAAAGGAAAGCTGCACAAGTATCTCTCTTGGATCTGTGGCATAGGTCTGTTGTTACTTGCCTAATAAACAATTGACTAAAGAAAAGGTGAAACTGGTTTTTGCATGTTGATTTATCAAATGTAGAAATGGTTTAACAAGGCAACTGCTTCAATAACACTGGAAAATGTTTGGGTTTTCTTCCCCACTCAATTACATTTATTTTCAATATTCTACATTTAAGCTGTTCTTATTTTATTAAGTGTGCTTCCCTTCAACTGGTTTTGATAAGTTCTGTTTTCAAAACTGATATATTAGTATTTGATTAATTTTAAAATGTTTGTCAATTAAAAGGTATTGCTGATGCAGTGACATATATACTGTATTACCACTCTGCTATGAAACAAACCAGATTTTGTACACATGAGCTGTACAGATGAGCTGTAGCTTGACAGTTGAAATATAATTTAAAAAAAAATCAGCTTTTAGGAATTTTATTTATCTTGCTGCATTGCATTGTCTCTGTTATACTGCTCAATTTCTATTTGGCAGAACAGTGCTTTTATTAAAGTTAGCTTAGAGCCTCAGAGCAGTATTTAGTGCTAAACAGAAATTTTCAAAGGTGGCAAGACAGATTGTTTACATCAATATGATATAAAAATGTCAAAAACATTTTTAGACACTTTCAGTTCAATAGCGTTAGATAGAAGAAAATACAGAAAGTCATCCTCTTCCTGTACAGTAGGTTACTCATTAAGATTCTTCCTGTTCACCCCCAAATGCAGTAACAATCTCTGTAAAATTGAATTCTCAAGGGTTTTCCTTTTTGTGCCAAGAGGCTGTAAACTGCAAAGCATACCTTGCATTCAAAACTGGTTAGAGAACTTTGGTTTACAAGAGAGGATTTATGCATTATTGCATAAGCCTACAAATGAGTTTAGTCTTCCCCTATCTCCAGTGAAGGGAAGCATGGAAAAATTCAAATGGTTCTTCTGGATGCAAGATTGACTCAATGTTCCTGGGAACTTGGGAATTTCAGAAACTTACTGAAGTTTTTCAGTTCCTTTACAATAAGCATTATTTGTTAGTGTATAAGGAGTTAAGCATCCTAGGAGATGAAATGAGACCACTATGATTAAGGAAAATATAGCAGGAAAGGTAGGAATGTGGAAGAAAATGGGGATGAATACTAGAGCCATTTCAAAAGTACCTTGTATGTCCAGTTCTATCATCTTCTCTTTTTTGTTGTGTTGTGGAATATATTGGCATTGAGTTATTAGATACATACATGCTTTAATGTAAAAACTGAATCTTAGAATACATTGCCAGATGTGGAAAGGTGCAGATGTTTGTTTTGAATGTTTAATTTTTGAATGCCAAACTATCAAACATTAAAGGCTTTTTGAATGGGATTTGGAGGGGAGAACTTAAACTGGCAATCTGTTGAAAACAGTTTTTTCTGTCAGGGTAGTTGATGGAGAGACTAGTTACTTCATTGATGTGACAGAGCAGAATTGAGCAGTTATGTAACTAGGTAATTTTTCAACATAACTTCACGTGCAGAGTTTCCTCTCTCATTCATAGTGTTCTTCCTTCCATACTTGTTCAAGCTACTCAAGATGAGCCTTCTCATTCACAGGGCCATTCCATGAGTAGGTGCTGCTGCTGGGGTGGTTCTGTCCCTGTGTCCTGATCACATGTTCTGTTGTAGCCTTGTGCCTGTGTTTTATGGCCACTTCAGCCCTACAGGTGAACTGATTTAAGAAGAAAAGTATTTTTCTGTGGGTAAATTCCTGTGAAGTCAAATGTGTCCTGCTTCTGCATGAAAGAGGATATTGGAGCTTTTGGCTGGTAAGAATACAGAAATACTCAGTATTTCAGTAGGTGAAGTGCTTTATCACTTACCGTGTTCAGTAGTAGTAGCAATGTCTTCTGTTACCGTAGAGCCAGGAAAAGGAAACTTTATTCCTGCTGTCATCTACTTTTCTACCTGGTCTTACTCATAAAAACCATCAGGCTGGCATGGCAATTGCAAAAGTAGTCCTCTAATCTCTGCAGTGATCTCCATTTTATCTTTTTTTTTTCCTCCCCTGAACTGTTGCAAAGTCTGTCATAGATCAATTAGAGCTCCACAAGGAAATTCAGGACTGTGGTTGATTTACATTAATTTATGCAGGCAGGAGGACGATGTACATTTTTCTCTGGTTTCAGCCTGTGTGCTGGTTAGAAATCGTGCAGGTGTTACTGGGAATAAGATGGAAGGGGTAAGAGAAGATTTTTAGAACAGTTGCAGAAGATTTTTTTTGCAGCTTTGGTATGGTTAATCAGATGCTGTTGTAAAAACCCTGCTAGACCTCCTCCTTCAGCTGGATGCTTACCAGCCTGCTGTGGTTAGATCTTATTATGAGCCTTTGCACATTGAGTTTTCTGTGGTTCTTGGAAGCTGCAGTGCCAGTTCTATACATGAGGTCTGGCTTTGGCCTGTTTACAGAGTATGGACCATGCTATGCAATGATCTGAAGTCCCATCCCTCCTAGCTTTGGAGTTTTTTGGAGCATCCTGAGGCTAACAGGTCTTATCTCTAAGAGTACCTGATAATTAAATCAGACATAACCTTTTTTAATCTTGTGAAGTATTAATATTGTCCTTCAGAGATATTGAGAAATGCCTGAACATGCCATGTGCCTCTCCTCTTTACCTCACTTTTGGTACAATTTAGACCATTTTGTTTTCTTCCACTCTTGGAAGAAAGCTTGTAGAGTGTTTTTTGCAACATGGGATCCTAGCTAAGAAGATGCTGTCTTTCTTTACATGTTTGGGAAGAACTTTGCTCTTGAATGATCAGAAGCTATTACATTGTGATTCATTGCCTAATTCCTTGCCATTTTAGATTTTAAATCTGGGAAAACTAGTCTGCTCTAGACAGAACTGTGATGTATTGAAAATAAGATTCTGTAAGAAAATCAAACTGACACCTACATGGTAGGCTGACTTTGCTTTGTGAAGTTGTAGTCTGGTCAGGAATACTAGGCAACAGGAAAGTCATCTTTACAAGATGTTTGGAGTTCTGCAGATCATTTCAGGTTGTACAGAGGATTATAGAGATGTGGGTTGTTCAGCCTGCGTTTATATAAGCTGTGTTGGAACAGGAGTTTCTTTTTTGGTGTTGGAATTTGTAGCAGGCAGTGGGCATTGGTTCTCCCCAGTTTTGCAGGTGCTCCTTAGAAGGACTGTTGTGAATATAGCTGCAATTGCCTGAGCTCTCTGTTTCTCCTTACTGCTGTTGAAATGTTTCTGTGGGACTTCCCTGCTTGGAAGCATGCCAGAATGAGTGTGTGGGAAGACTTAATACTGGCTACTTACATAGCATTTTGTATGTTCAAACTCTTCTGCAAATACTAACTAATCTTTATTTAACGTTTGAGCCTAATTTCTGTCGGTATAAATCAATAACAGGCAGTTATGACCCCTAATTTTTTGATGTCAAAAGAACAAAATACTGTAACTAGAATAGTAAGAATAATCTGTATCATCTCATTACCATACCGTTTTTTGTCACTGTACCCTTCTGGTTTCACGTGGTGTAGAAAAAAGTTACTGATGGAGTGCAGTGCTGCTCTTCAGGAGGTCTCTGCATTGTAGGATGCTGGCTGTGGGAAGGAATCGCATTGTGTTCATTTTGTGTGTGGTATTTCAAGCTTTTCTGTGTTGGTTTTTGTTTCTGCAGTATTAAGGTTTATTTCTTTCCAGTCCAGGGAGCTGTAGCATATTCATAACAAGTAATGCTGTGAGAATAATGTTCATTCTGAGCTTGCTGCTTAAGAGCTGTCATTCATCTAAAAATGTAGAGTTAGATTGAAAATTCCTGTAAAAGTTACTAAGGTTTACCCTACCTGTGTTTTGGCATTGTAAATGCCAGTTTTCAGTTAACTAGTATTTATTAAATGGAACTGCTGTGACAAATTCATTAAGCTGTTAGTGTTTTAATTACTGTAAAGTTCTTGCAGCACCAAACCTAAAGCGGCTGGGGATGTTTTTATTAGGGTCCCATATTTTACTTTGAAAATTACTGTCACATTGTTTTTTGTTGATGCTGTTGATCAGCTCTAAATGACTACTGTGTTGTAGGGAAGTATTTTGCTGCAGCAGTGTATAAAATACCAGCATATGGATTTCAGACAGGTTTATAATTAATAAAAATGTCCCTTCTGAGTGGTAGTTTTTGCAGATAGTTTGTTTTACATTATATTAGCCAGATTTTCTACAGCTTTTTATTTTTAAGAGATAATAAAATAGTTTTCTTCATATAATTTACAACTGTAGTTTGCATGAAGTGATAAATGTGTGTCTTTGCCATTTGGATTGGATATGTTTTCATGTTAAGCATCCTTTTTAAATGTGGCCTTAATTCTGGCTTAAGTGTTAAGATTTTGTCATTCCAGCTTTTGTGAGTTAAACATGAAAGAGGTTTATACAGTGAATTGCATGCTGGAAACAACATGGATTAATAGGAGGAAATACTGAGGTCAAGGACCTTAGTACAGGTATGGTAGTGTGCTAAACCAGCTCCTTTTCTACACCACAGCTGGCCTGGACACTCTGCCATTGTATTGGGTTTCATCTTGGAGACACTCAATGAAGTGGTGGATTGGCTTTATTGGTCTTAAACTTTTAACAGAGAATTCAAAGAGAAATTTCATAAGTTAGTGTAAATTTTCTTTTCATTTATTTTCATTTGTAATAGCATTATTTGTAGAAACTACACAGATCAATGAAGAAAATAATTGGAATTAGAACTAGTTCTCATTACATACTCTTGGAGTATTGAACTACTCAGTGGTGAGTGCTGTGTCGGAATAAAGCTGCTCCTGGCTTTGCATGGACAAATGGTAGATTCTGATCATATCTCATGTGTTGAAGTAACTTTGTAATAGTAATGGATTAAAGAGCCTAGATGAGACCACTCTAGGTTGTACTTGGTAAAATGAGCTAGTGGTTCATTTTTCTGCAGGAGTTAAACAATTTCCTATTTCTGTCACATTTCTGCTGCTTTCATTGCCATTTTATGCAGGCTTTAGGCAAAGGTGATCAACTGTTGGCTTATCAGAACATTGAATTTATTCAGACGGCACAGAGTGAGTTAAGAATTTTCATTACTGTGGAAAAACAGCATGTGGGGCCAGGCTTTTCTGTTTCATAGCTGGCTAGGTAACACTTGGTACAGGCCCTTGGGTGTTGTACTAAATATTCCTCATAGTACCATAGCCAGAGAGAGTAGGCTGGATTTGGAGCAGTGTATGGCAACTTCTAAAGCAGTTGTAGCTACCAGAACAGAAGAGACATCTCTGTTTGCTTTTGATGGAATTGGACAGTTGATTTTGTCTGCCATAGTGTCTCACTGACTTTCAAAAGAGCTGTATTGCACCAGCCACAGGACTCTTTTGTTGAGCCAACTCAGCTTATTAAACTGTTGGAAAGCTAATTAATTTGAAAAGAAATTAATAGATTGTTGCTCAACAAAGAGTATGACAAGTGCCCTTGACTATGAGGTATGGCCAGAAGTAAGTGCAAGAAGGGGGCAGTGGGACAGCTCTTTTTCCAGTAGCAACCCATCTCTTTTATTGTATTATCAAGCTGCTATGTTATTGTTTGTAGTTTTATTCATTATTTAGCAGAAAAGAGGGCAGTTAATGCAATCTCTTCAAATCTTGGTATAAATGTTGAATCACTTAGTTGGTAAGTGAAAGGAATAACAGAATAAAATTTGAAATAACTAGATTTTGGCCAAGTTGTTACTGTTGAACAGCTTCCTTTTCTGCAGGTCAGTGGCAAGTTGAGAAGGTGTAGAAAAGGCAAAGATTGTGAAATAGGGAGGTAAGTGGGAATGGTGGAAGTGCTTAAGCTGTAGAATGCATTTTGTGTAACGTGTTTTATATTCTCAGTATTCAATAATAGTGGCGTAAAACCTTTTAACTGCTGGAGGGCATGATGGTTTAAAATTTTTAGATTTGGTAGCTTCTGTACAAAATATTTAACAATGACAGTACATAACAATTTAGAGTTGAAGGGTTTTTTTCATAGGTCATATATTGGACTTGTGTACCACAGTATCATAGAAGATAGTCAAGAGTCTTAGAAACATGGGGATATCTGTGTTACTTCTAATTAAGTGGTTCTCTGGAGCCACTAATCTGGGAATATATTATAGTCCAAATGAAATGGAGGAAGATTCTTCACATTTTTTGGGGAACCCATAAATGGCTGAATTAATCAGTTAGATATCAAGCAGTATAAGCTGTATGTTGCTGTAAAATCACTGCTGTTGTGGGCATCATACAAAACCTTAATTATTGCAACTGTCACATCCTGAAATAGTATCTTGTAGTGAATCAGAAGTTTTTATCTTCTATGGTAATAAACAACAAGAAAAGAAAGTTACTTGAAAAATGTATTTCACCAGTGTTGTTACTAAATCCTCAAATCTTGAGAAAGTGATGCTAAGGAATGTTTATCTATGGATGTACATGGAATGAGTTCAAAAGGAGAGCAAAATGGGTTACTGTTAAGAGAAACATGAATGGCTGAGAAATAGAGTTGTCAAAAGTGGTAAGAAAACACTGGTGTAGACTATTTTAATGATATAGTATAATGGTAAATCAGCATTGAAGAAAATGCAGACTCATGGCAGGAAGGAGTGTCTTTAAGGAAAATGTAGTTAATATACTACATTATTTTGGTTTGTTTTAGTCTATATTTGTTTTACTGGACAAATAAGATGTTTACTTTCGGAGATACTTTGTCCTACTATATAAGTTAAGGTTTCTATTTTAAAAATACTATTGTATTTTAATTCTTTGGTGACTTTTGAAGCTGTGTTCTGTATGTGTCTTCTCTTTCTTCATCTGCATTATTGACATTCTTTCCTTGAAAGCACAAAACTCAACTGGTGCTACTTAAAGGAAGGGTTTCCATTGTCTGTAATACAGCTTTTAGTATTGCTTCAGACTGTTTTTTAAATTATAAAATAATTAACTATCATATTTAGTGCCCACCTCTGGCAGCACTCTTAAATGTCAGTGAATCAAAAATGCCACACCTACGTGTTAGGGAGATGCTGATTTGTTCTTCCTGTTTGTAAAATCAATCTGTAATCCAGCAGGTTCAATGATGGATCACATATCTTCTGTCCAGGTCTGGTTAATGCAGAATCTTCTGATCATAATTTGGTAGCAGTGACTTTCCTGAAGTAATTCTTTAACCATACATTTTAATTTTTTCCTCCTGTTCTCTCATTCCTGCCCCCAGATATTTAGATTTATGATTAGCATCTGTCATTTAACACTCTTAACTCCTCTGTCTTCTGGAATTCTCTGCAAGACATGGTAGTGCTGCCCTATTTAATTGCATTAAAAGTTTTTTTCTTGCATTGATGTTTGCTAATTCATCCCATGAGGTAAGTGGTCTTTGGAGTAACAAGTAGGAAGGGGGGAGTTGTCAGTAATGGAGATGTAGGCTAATGGGTGCACATCAACCACTGCTGCTGACAAGGCATAAGAAACTCTACTAGGACGTTTTAAAAAAATCTGCTAAACCAGAGGAAGTGTAAGCACACCCTGGGGCTTTAGGGACCTGTTCATTGCTATGGAAGTAGACTTGATCACTTAGTACCAGTTAGGGCAAAAGGCTGGGAAGGGAGAAGTAAAGTATTTTCCCTGATTTGGTCACTCATAATTCTGTAGACAGATGTGCAGTTTCCTCTGCAGTGTTAAAAAGGATTTTAAAAAAATTTTTTAAGAAAACATTTTAAGCTTCTATAGATAAGCCTACCTGTAAGATTGTGAAGGCCCACAATCTTCTTAGTCATGAATTCAAGTTCATAAAACAGTCCTTAAACTAAAAGTTTGTTTTGTTCTTCTATATATTGATGGAGAGGGGGAAAAGCAAACACTTTCAAAGCAACAGTTGTAGTTGAAATTATTCATTACTTTGCAGTGAGAAGTGCAGGATTGTACTCATTAATAAATGTTTGTAAGAAATTTTCAGGTCATAACATTCTTTTTTTTTTTTTTAAGTGCATATTGCTTTTAATCTAACTTGAGTATGTAATAATGTGTGCTACATAAACTGGGCTGTGAAAACCCAAGCTTAGAAAAGTGATTGTTGGAGCCACAAATGAACGGGCAAGCAGGTGGATTGCTGAGCTCTTGAGGGAAGTGGGGTTTGTTAGGGCTAAGCCAGATGGGCACTGCAGCTCTTGCAAAGCTAAGGGAAGAATTGAAAAGGAAGGTGTGAACTTTGGTGGTCTCACTCTTTCCTTTATATGATTTTAGTGATGGAAGCTTGAAACTGAGATGAGCTGTAACATTTCAGTTGTTTAACTTTGGGGTAGCCTAAAACCCCCAAGCAGACTGACCGTAGTGGAGAGTCATCCATCCTTGTGCTTTGACCAACCATGTTTAACTTTGTACAATATACTTTGCTTAAAGGTCTGTTGTAAAACTCACATCCTGCTAAAAAATCCTCCAGTTTCTTGTCAGTAGCATTTATACTGCACTGGTGTCCAGCTGTGGAGGAAAAAAAATTGCATGCATTGGGTGTTTGGTGGTTTTTCACATAACTGAATAAAGCCTGTGAGATTCAGGAGGTAGCCGCTAGAAGATTCCGTAGTATTTTTCACAATTTTGTGCCTTAAATTTAAAAAAATTCTTGTCTTACAGCATTTATTGAGAACACTTGTGCCAATCTTTTGGCTTTTTCAGGGAGCAATACAAGATTGCCTTGTCTGAAGGGTAACTGTTAGGTTAACAGCCTGTTTTAAGGACTGAGCTCATATAGTTAAAAAGCTGCCTTTAAAAAAGATAATGGTTACATATTTACAAATATTTATGGGGGACAATGTTTTTGAATTTATACACTTTCTCCAAGTGGATTCACCAAACGTCATTCTCCTTGTAGCATTTAGAGCCGGTAATGAATCAGCTGATGAGTTACTGCCTGGGTTTGTAATTGGACTGCCCATATTCCATGCAATTGTAGGATTTTTAATTTGGGAATTGCAGAAGCCTTCCAGGAGTTCATAGCAGTTGTCACAGGTTAAAATGAGACTTAAAATTTTTGTGAGAATGCCTGGTTCTTGATTTTCTTCTGATCAGTAAGAGATCATAAAGGAGCCTGTGCTACAAGGATGGATAAGTAGGCAAGTGTGAGTGCTGTCTATATGCTAATATTCAAGAAGGTTTTGAAGAACTAGATATCATCTGTTACAATGTCTTTTTTTCTTGCTCCTCACATGAAAATACAGTCAGCACTGAAGCAACCATAGCAAAAAAATTGTCTACTATAAAATGGCTGAGGGAAGATTAGAAAGATGAATACTTTTTATTCCCAGTTTATAGTTTTCTTTGGGCTTTTTGTGTTCTTTTTTTTTTCTGGTTTCAAACTGTTTCATTGGACCACAGATAATCTGTGTCTGGTGTCACTTATAAAAGTTTGTGAGAGGTTTGCTTCACGTGACTGGAAAATAATGAATTATAATTGTATCAATTTTTCTTGAACTACTACTCTTCATGAGTAATTTTGTATTAAAAATACTCAAATATCAGTATTTCCTGTGAAAGAGGAGAATTTTGCCAGTTGTGGCTCAACAAAGGTTTTTAGTAGTGAGTTCTCTCCACTCATGACAAAATGTTTGTGTATCCCTCCTTTACTGTGACTGAGAGACTGGAATACTGCAGTAGTGCTGGTTTGATGTTTGTGGCTTTGAGCTGAGAAGGTACCCAAGTCTTGTGATTGTTCACTTTTTGTTCTCTCCCTGGCACTGGGGGGGCATTGCTACCTGGGTGTGCATCTGTGTTATTGATGCTGCTTCAATCAACCACAAGCAGCTTCAAGAGAACATCTTGAAGACATATTGTTTCCTTGGGGATTTACTGCATTTGCAGCCTCACACCTCTGATCCTGCTACTTACAGAATATGATTATCAGCCATTAGGGCTGAATATTTAAACATGGTCACTACAAAGTATTTCCCTTCTCATCTCTGATTTTTTTTTATTTTTTTATTTTTTGTTCATCATTAAAGATCTCTCTCCAGTCTGTTTAGTTTTTGTGGACTTTTTCCATGTGATGTTTCTCCTGTATTAATTGTTCCAGTATTAGTTCTGTCTACTTCTTAGTCTGGCTGACTGACATGCTGATAGATTTTCACAAAATGAATTTCTGTACAAAATGCACTTTCTTCATTTTCCTGAGGAAGATAAATGTTCTTTTTTTCTAGTCATCAGTTAATCTGTAGATGCTTTATATTCTTTCTACCCCCTGATCCCCTGTTAGCCTTGTGTGCTCCAGAAAACCAAAAAAAAATCACATAAAAATGTTTAGGTTTTGCCATCATGTTGCGTATATGAGAACTGCTGAGAAGTACCATGAAGTAGTATGTCATTGCACATTAGAAACTGCGTGATATAGAAAACATCAAATGATATTTTACCTAGACAGTTTAATTTTTCTTAAATTTTTGTTTGTTTGGTTTTTTGTTTGTTTGTTTGTTTGTTCCAGCACACCAAATGGTCACACTTGGTTTACATGACACTACTGTGTGGGAGATGCACATGTTTTATATGATGTAATTTATTAGTAAATAATAAATAAGATTTATTTAGTGTGTTGCTTTATTATAGATTTGGGGAATGGTAAGTATTAACACTTGTATTTTATCTTTTAGTTCCAGAACAAGGAATTGTTGTAGTGCATGTATCCTGATGTGTTAATTGGTGAGAGATGTGGTTTAAATAAGCAGCCAGGACATTTCTTTGTCTTCTCTCCCCTGCAAATATTAGCTGCAATTGTGAACAAGAACACTGTTTTGGTAAAGGGGCAACATTTAATAGCATAATTTTATGCCAGTGCTTGAGGGTTGTAGATATTGCAGTCCAGCAAGTACTCAGAGATTCCTTGAGCTGGAAATTGCTGCATGTGTTGCTCCAAGGCTGTACCTTTATGTGAAGTGAAATGCTTGATGACGTAAAGTGAATTGCTTGATGAGCACTTTGTTTTCTTCAGTTATTGGAGGACATGAAAATATTTTGGTATGTGCTTCTGGAAATAGTGTTGGACAATTGTCTTTTTCTCTGCAAATTGATGTTTTTCCTTCTATTTAAATTAAGGATATTAATTCTTGGGAAAGTCAGGTTGTTGATATTGTTAAAATTCCCAATTTATACTATGCAATGCTTAACATATCAGTCAAAACAACTTTAATTTTCTCCATTAAAGGTTCTTTTGGGGGGCTTTAGGGGACTGTGATTGCCGTTCTAAAATGTGTATATTCAGGTTGGGCTGTAATACAGAATTAAATACAGAAATACTGTAATGTAAAGAATGATTAAATTTTCCTTGCTGCAGAATGTATCCTGGTAGTCTGTAATCATTATACAATTATTTTGCTTGGAAGGAAGTGATGTATATTTGTGTATGGTACAGAGAGTGCTGAGGACATTCTGTTGGGCCTAAAAGGGTAAGGTATCCTTTGTGGATTGGATTTTTTTGTAGTCATAAAATGCCAGACTTATTTGCTTAATTATGTCCTAGGTGTTAAGAGTTTCGTGCATTTCTTTGTGAGAAAGCTGTGTGAACAACAATTTTGATGGAATGCTATTTTTAGGTATTGCTACAAGAGTGAAAAGGCTTATTTAGAGCTTGTCACTGGTGGTATGTTTACTGTGTGTAAATTCAGTACTAATATTTGATACCTAAATTTTAATACTTGCTATGCTGTCTTGTTTTTATTAACATACATGGATGTTAACTGGAGTTAATTGCTTTGGAGACCTATGCAGATTTCTGTAAATTGAATGATATCTCTGGGTCTTGTGAAAGCTTTTTTCATTTCTCAGATGGTGTTTGTGTGCTGTGATTTTCTTTTGCCGTTGAACAGCTGTGACTTTCCCATGCTCATGCTTTAGTCTTTCAACTACTCCAGCTGTGTCCTTAGACCTTTCCTTACCAGTAAGTTGAGTTCAGGAGGAGCTAATTGCTGCTCGTTTGGGGCCTTCATCCATCTTCTCTGACCTTTTTAGAGGTTCGGTGCTGCTGCCTGGCTCCCTCTGTGCTGGGCTCTGTTCTTACCTTTGTTCCTTCCCTGCAGCTAAGACTTGCACAAGAGGAATTTTACTACTTTGTGGCCTAGCAGGTCTGTCTTGCTATGATCAGCTGCAAGAAGTGCTTACATACCTTTCTGGTGGTTTTTTCCTTCTGCCTTGTTTTCTTAGTGTACTATGTATTACACCAGGATCTGCAGTTCTGGGATAGTTTCGCACTTAGCATACCGAGTCTTAAGTTAATTCACATAGTAATAAAATTTATGTTCTGTAATTAATTTTTTTGGCAGGCATCTGTTTCACAGTAATGAATTGGTAGCAGTTCCTAAAATGTCTGTTGACTGTCTAGAGAATTGTAGGAAAGTTGGCATTTAAAAATGTTTCTCATAACTGAAAGAAGTGGGCAGCTTTGTCTTAACCCATCTTTTCTCAGAAAAAAGTTCAAAAACTTCCAGCCGAAATCTCTCTATCTAAATTTTAAAAAACAGGTCGTTGTTTTTGTCTTGGTCTCTGAATTTAAAGGATAGTTACTTTCCCTTAATCTCAAAAACACCCTGAAATAAAAAATCATATACTAAGGATAGAGATAGTAGTTGTGTTTCTTGAAAAAAAACCACAAAAAAACCAAAGCTAAAATCTGCCAAAGAAAAGCCCAATTTAACATTGTGTTATCTATTATCACTATTGTCTGCAACACTTAGCAGCAGTTGAAAACTGTGGCTCTGATTGTAGATTCACTTTAGGTTGCTTGCAAGACTAAATTTGTAGCATTTAATGATCTAGGATTTTCATACCCTAGGGCAAGATTATAGTAAGCGGAGGTCAAGCTGAACAACCGCCAGACCTGATTTACACTCGGATAAAAATGTTCTTGTCTAACAATTAGATTGAATGATATTACCTCTTCTTAACTTCTGCTGGAAATTATTTTATACTGTTTCAAGACCAAGGCAGTCAGATGCCAAGAAAGCATCCTCTGCATGGAATATTAGTCTTGCCTTTCAAGGTCATGGAATTCCAGAGGATCCAGGTATATGCATTAATGGCCCCTGGCACGTGTATTGTGGGGGATAGGAAACTTACTGCAAACAGAATGTGATTTATATACATAAACTCTTCTTAATGGTATGTCCATGTGAAAGCAATGGTCAATGGTGCTGAAATAGGGAGAAGAAAAATCTTGGAAAGATGTAACTTTTGGTTATCAATATTTGAGTCTTCCCAGACTTACCTGCTATGTGTGTTTCAATAATGTTTATACAGTTACTTCTCCGGAGCAGTTGATTGACCAGTAACCGATGTTTTGACAATTGTGTAATAGATCCTGACCAAAACAATGAGAGTTTTTTAATATATGTTAGGTGAGCAATTAAACCATACTCTGAAACATTAAAAGTGATTACATTTGGTTAATGTGGGCAACCTGAAGGAGAGATGGTAAATACATTTCAATTGGAGCATTGTGTTGCTGTAACTAAACATTGTGTAGCTACTTTGTCAGGTGATACACTAACTTCAGTGGAATGCCTGTGAAGGAATTCCATTTCTGTTGAAACAAGATATTATACTTGTAATCCTGATTAGTGGTACAACAGTGTGAGAATCCTGTACTGCTGATTTATTGCCACAGCAGTTCTAAACAGTAAGTGACTTTTTGAGTAAGAACACAAACTTGGCACTTTGCATTAGTAATGTAAAGAGATTACTGTAGTGTAGTAGTAGAACAAGCTCATTGTTCATCCAGTGTTTTTGAAATTGGTGCCTGGGGCATTAAAATGATGACTTGGAAAAAAATTTGTTATTTGATGATACTGAAGCATACTAGGTTATTTTCTGTATAGAGGTATTTAAACATGCATGAATCCTAACTCAGTTACCTAATTTTAAATATCTTCCCTTTTCCCATAATGTGTAGCCCAACCCTGTGATGACAAACTGCATGTAATTAAGTTTTCTTTTGTAAGCAAATAATGGTTTCAGGAGGTGGGAAATTGTTGTAAGTAGTAAATGATTTTGCAGAATCTTACCTAGTTAAAAAGTTATTTGCCATTAGGTGTTATGATTTGATGTAACAATCCTGAGTGGTGATCACAGATTTCTGGTAGAAGTAATTGGAGAACCAAATTGTTAGACATGAGTAAGAACAGAACCTGCTGAGTTCAACACAGGAGTAATAAATAATTATATAATTGATGGTAACTAATTAAATCAAAGAAACACTGCTTTTGAGTAGGTATCTAGGAAAACTGTATAACTTAATATGAGGGATTCAACAAGATTGAAATTCTATTTCAAAAAATTAAATATGTGTTTAGAGAAAATGTATTATTTCAGCATTGCATTAGTGCACAACATAAAGTGGAGTATTGCCTATTTTAAATAATCCTTCTTCTGTCCACCTGTTCAAAATACTTGGAATTTTAATTTACTGAGAAATGTCAGAGGATGAGAATTGAAAAACTCAACATGTAACAGTATGTTGTGTTCTCAGTTGCTGAGTTACCTGTTTCTGATTTGAGTGTGGGGAGGTGGGGGCAGGTATTTGGTACAAAACAGGTATTTAGTACGCACCTATGCTAGGAGTAGGAATGCAGATAATTGCAACACTACAGCAATTGTTGGGGAAGACATGGTGAGAGATACAGCACTTGCATTCTGGCCATTCTTGTTCTAATAATTAGAGGTAATTGCAGACTGATAATGCAAATATTATCATAAACTGAAAACCACAAGAAGATGACACAGTTCAAATAATAAATTAAAAGCAGAAACTATGGTGAATAAGGTATCTTTCCATGCAGTTGTTGGACAGCTATAGATCTGTTAGTTGTCCTCTGGTGACTTTCTCTGTGGCAGTTGACTTTTTCATCTCTCTGTCAGAGGTTACCTCCCATACCCTCCCAGCAGGATGGGATTTGTCAGCTCTTCAGTCTTCTCTGTGTGCAAGTTCAGAATATTAGCTGTAATTGTCACTGCAGATGAGTTGCCGTTAATAGATCTGACTGTATGCCAGAGCACACAAAATGGTTTCTTTAGGTTTTTTGAGTTGGGTTGGTGGGGTTTTTTGGGTTTTTTTGGTTCTTTTTTTCTTCTCTAGTGGAATGGTGATTATCAATCTAGTAAAGTTCCACCCCCCAAGCTCCTCCCCTCCCCAAAAGCATGCTGTTAAGCATCCTAGGAAAGGTTGGTCAGCAGTAACTGTGAATTTGCCACACAAAATCATGATTATGAAACTGCTGTACAAGCTGAGCTGTAGCTGATGTAAATTCAGTCAACACTGCAATGTAACCTTATTCTATCTTTTGTGCATACTTACCAACTAACGTTTAGCAGGCAGAAATGGTTTTTGTTATGCCCTATGGTGAAGGAGCTGATAAACTGATGGCTAAAAAAGGATGTTCTTTTTGTGTGTGACACCAGCTAAAAACAATCACTGGATTTCTTTCCTTATGCCCAAGATGGCATTTCTGTCTCAGCTGGAAGGAGGAAAAAAGAAAGCAATATTTAGCATGCAAGCCTTGTTCCATGTGCTGGAGGTGAGGGGATTGGTAGCTCCAGGTGCTGCAAAAATGCTGCAGGTTTCAGGCACCTCCAGGAGCGTGGGGCAGTTGGGAATTTAGCTCACCAGTGCTGTAGGGTACACCCTGCTCCAGAATGCCTCTCTTGGAGTGGGGGAAGGGGGAGAAATCATAGCGCATGTAGCTTGTTTAAGAGACATCTGGCACTACTGCTCCTTTTTTTTTCTAAAAAGAAAATACAGGAAAAAGGCTGAAAGTAAGTACCTTATCTCAACAGCTTCTACTGTGTTGCTGAGTTGGTAAGTCTGATAGTTGTAGTTTTAATATTTTCATTGTATTGAACACGGCTCAAATAAAATATTTACTACAAATTATGGTACTTGCATAATGTCATCAGTGAATTTTCAACATAATATAAATTTAGCTGTAGGGTATAACTATCTTTTGAAAGAGGAGGGAGCTACTAGCTTTATTTACATGATGAATTTACTCAAAAACACACATGTAGGGGTACAGCTTTATGAATTTTTTTTCTTTTAAGATTAAATGAAGAAACCAAAGGTTTAATTTTGATGGATTTAACTAGCTCTACTTGTATATTTTAGGTCTGTGTAGAATGGATGCTCCTGTGTAAAGGATAGTCCTGCACAGTAGTAGAGGCACTTACAATAGAAGATAACTTCAAAAGGACAAATTTCACTACCCTTTTCCTCCACATATTTTACACACATCAAGACTTGCTCAATATTTGTCAGCTTACTTGGGAAAATGAAATTGGTCTCTAAAAAACCTGGGTTTGATACTCTTTTTCATGTTAGCTTTCATAAAACAGGCCTGGTTTGTTAGAGCACTCCCAGCTGGCTTAATTTTTTACCTTTCCTAAGTAAGCAATTACAGAGTTGAAATGCCAGTATTTTTGCAATGTTTTAAGACACATGCAAGTGGCCAGGCTGCTTTCCTCTGACTGTTCAGTGACTGTCAGTAGTTAATTCTAGGTCTCCATACATGAGGTTTCAGTGCAGTCATCTCTCCCACAAAATTATTTTAAGGGGACTCGGTTTTAGGATAAATAAAGAAAAAGGAGAGAGTCGTGTTTAGACTCAGTGGTGATAATACGTATTTTTTTTGTCCACTAGTTAATTAATGAATTATTAATTCATTAATTAATTGCTGGTTATGAAAATTTTTTATTGTACATATATTCAGTTCTCTAAATTGTATGGGGGTGAGCCATGCACATCACAACTACTGTTTTGTATGAAATTGGTATTCAGTACTGCAGATCTCTGAACAAACCAATTGGGCTTTTAGCCCAAATGTTATGAGGGAGAACAAGAACAAAATGTTGGGTATTAAAAATGCTTAAGCTGTGACTGAGGATGTATGGAGCACAGATGTTCTGAGGTTGGCAGAGTTGCTAAGTTTTTAATGAATGATAACAAGGTTTTTATCTTTATTTCTTCTGTTTTAGAAGCAAAGCCAACTCTTGCATACGTGTGTAGTTTGCTTGAATTTTATTTTGTAAGGATGATTATTTAGTTTAATTGTTGAAAGAACCATAATCCACTTATGAAAGGCTTAGGTTTTAGCTTCATACTGCTTGGTTTGGATGTGGCACAATATTTATTTCTTTTTTTCTTAAATACTCCTTTTCCTTTTTGATGGCATAGATTTTCATTTGGGCCAGGGAAGGATGGGCATGGATGGCAAGGTAATGGCAGTCTTTGGAGCTGCCCTTTGAATTAGTTCTCCAGTGCTGCTGTGAGACTGTGGGTGATGGATGGGGTGGGTGGGAGAGCTCCCAGCGCTGGGTGCAGAGCAGCCATGGCCCTGCAGGTGGCCTGGGGCAATCCTGGGCAGTGATGGCCTTGCTGTAGACCTGGTAGAAAAAAAAAGCTGGGCTGGTTGGGCAGAAGACAGCAGGATTATAGTGAATGAAGTATCCTCCCCACCATTTTAAAATTTGTTGTTGTTGTTGTTTTAAAATCAAAGGTCCAGGTAAGACTAACACCATTTGGCTTGTGTCTATATTCTTTTCTATTTATTTCTGTGGTGAATTTAGTATCTTTTAGTTACTGTCTGGAGCCAGTTCAAACATTTTGAATGGTGGGAAGCTTCAGCTAATAAACTGGTGAATCTGAGCTGGCCAAACATACAACAGAGTTGGTCTCTTTTTGCCTTCTGATCTTGGAAGGCTTGGGATCAACATGCAGGGGAGTGCAGGGGGCTCTGCAAAGGACTATCCCAAGTGTGCTGTGACCTGGGCTGATACAAGCAGACTGAGAGATGTGCTTGAGAGATTTTACTTCCCACTCTTCAGTAGTTTTATTTTATAGGGTTTTCCCTTATTTCAGCCATCTAATACCAACTGTATCTTAGAATAGCAGCTGAAGCTGTTGCAGTGTGCTCTTGTATAGTCCCTCCTCCAGAATTTGTAATCAAACACAGTTGTTCTTAAAAATGCCCAAAGTTTTGCGCACAAACACCTGGACTTTTTAAAGAGGAAAATCTATATGGTAGGAGGGAAAGCAGTGAGACTCCACTAAGTGAGGCAGCTTGCAGGCTCACATTGATCAGTGGCAGAACAAAAACCAGAATTTGCTAGATGGGGGGATGCCTTGTCAGTTGGAAAACCCTGCTTCCACCCTGTGTACTGAAGTAATTCCTTGCTGTTGGCTGTACATTTGAAAAATGCTAATTCTGCTCAAGGATTTGCTGTGGAGCAGCTTACCTGCTTGCTGTGGACTGTGCCTGTCTTCATCCCTCGCTTTTACAAGAGCAAAGATTTTGCAGGGACGTGCAAAGTACATTTTTGAAAAATCAGTATATGAAGAGGCGTATTCTGTTCTGTAGTTTAGTTTGGAAATTTATGGCGTTTAGGCAGCTGGAGGGTGTGCTTGCCTTGTATCATAAATGAACCAGTACTCCTTTTTTGACTTAAGTAGGCATATGTGGCTTTTCCCCCCACTTTTTTCCCCCGTTTATTTTTTTTTCAAGTCTTGGTTGTTATCTGACTTGGCTTTTATTCTTCCTAAGAGCCTAATTTTCCACGCAGTCAGACTACAACATCTGGAAGCAATCTCTTCTTTGGCAAGGAAAGATGTGACAAACACAATGAGGTGTAACTTCTACTTTTGTTATCTTACCTTTGCGTTTTTTAAGACATCCAAACCCAAACCATTTAAAAGATACATGGGAATTTCAGGTGCATTTTGGGAATATTGTTGGGCAGGATCATTAGAGAATAACACAGGTATTTTCCCCTTTAATAAACATAATAGTTGCATTTACTGTACAGTTCAATAATCTTTCAGATATTTTAATGCATGTATTGAGTGTTTTAAACCACATTTTACTGGACAGTGTGAATTACTAGTTGCCACTATAAAAACCTCATAGGACTCAAGCAGTAACAGTGTACTTATGTTTCAAAATAGCATTTAACTTCATTAAAGATATCGATGTTATTAATGGTACTTTAATGAGCAACCCTGTGACTGTGAAGCACTCACTGTAGCAAGCTCTTTTCCTTCTGTAATAGTTGTTCCACATATTTAATAAAACTAGCAAAAATCAAAAAAGTACTTCTAATGAGAAGAGGATTATTTGGTGGTGTAGTTGAGATTGGCAGATTTACTAGGGTGGTACAAAGGTCCTTGTATATTATTCACTTTTCAAGCCTCTAAAATTGGGGTAAAGTCTCAACTTTAACTTTGAGTTTTAGCCTGACTTCTTTCATATGCCATTTAAATTTGTTTTTTCTTTCATTCTTCCTTCTCCCCCTCAATAAAGCCTGTTTAAAATTTTGCTTTCATAGCATTGATCTGTGAAAACAAATTTTGCTTTGTGTTGACCAGTGTGTGCATTACTTCTGGGGGCCTGTGTTCCATGTTCTTGGCTGTTTCCTGGCTGGCTCTGTCAGGTTCTGGAGGTCCTCAGATGCTCTCAGCTGCCTTCTGGCTGAGGGGTGGTGAGAGGTGAATGGCTCTGTAGGTGTCTGTGCTGTCTGCTGTATAATGAAAATGGAGGAAATGCATGTGGAAAAGGAGTAGGGAGGAGCTTTGAGGAGACAGGTGGGACAGGGCAGGTGCCTGATGAGCTCAGAGACAGAAGGTGCTGTCACAGGTGCTGTGTGTGTCCCAGGCATGGTGCTGGTCTGCAGGGCTGCTCCTCCCTTGGCAGGTATGAGAGTGGGAGCCACTGGGCAGTTGGGGCCTTGGTGCCTGCTCAGCCCTGCAGAACTGCAGGCTCTTGGCAGTGGCTCCTCCCAAGAGAAGGGTGGGAATCCTGGCAGGAGCCATGCAGAGCCTGCAGTTTGCCATGTTGGTGTAGGAGGTCCTGTGTCACAGCTGAGCTCTGCTGCTGGTGGTGATGCTCTGACCCTGGCAGAGCTCCTCACTGCCTTTGTTGTGAGGTTAGAGTTCAGCTGGCCATGCTGCATCCAGTGACTTTTGTGGCTGCAGGAGGAGTTGATTCAGTTGGTTGATCCAATGGAGGGCTAATCTTGGGGGAAGGAAATGGTTTTGGTTTTATAATTTGCTTGCTACTGGTTTGCCTGAGTGCCAGAATGAGCAGAAACTTTCCTGTGTGTATAGAGAGAGGAAAGGAAAACCTACTGCTTGCAGTAACAGCCCATGGTGTTGGAAAAGCATGTTCTGAGATGGCTCTTTCCCACTTATTCAGCAGACTTGTTGTATGAACTAAGGAGCAAATGTTATAAAAAATTAATAAAGAGCAGGCCAGGGGAAAAAATTGTAGAGATGGCATAAAATCAACAGCCATCATAACATGGCTTTTTAAAATTTTTTGAAAGATGGAGGGATGTATGGTCCCAAGTGGTGTGGAGGGGAGTGTAACAGCTGGAAGTTTAGGGAACAAAAATATGAAGAAGGAGACTGAAAAGATAAGAGCTGTGTGAATTCAGTCATTTAGGTTCTTTGTTGGCTTGTTAACTGTTCAGTGGCTTTGGCACGGTGGACTGGTGCTGTGGGTATTGACCATGTCTCTCTTGGTAAGCAAGGAAGAATGTAGATTGGTGGTCTCTAGTTCAGGTCTTTCTGTAAAGGAATTGCAAGTCTCATTTGTTAAGCAAGCAGCGCAGAAATAACCACACAGATAAAGGCATTAATTGCATTATTGTTTTGTTTACTCTTGATTGCACTATCTTAATATGATCAAAACTGCTGATATGGTTATAACTAATATTAAAGTAGTCACATTACAGAATTACACTTGAAGTATGTTTTCTGTATTTTACTCAAGTTGCAGAATTGCTTCAAAGCTTGTTGGCAGCTGAAATACTAGGTTGTGTCCTATTAGTAGAAATAACACACTCTTTGAGGTCTGTAGAGAATGTCATGCACTTGCTCAAAATCTTGCTTACAAGTCCACTTACAGAAATAGAAGCAAAAGGAATATGAGGAACCAGATTTGTCTTTTTTTTTCCCTGAATAACTAACCATTTTAATCAAACAAAAGGTTAGGCACATTCTAGTTTATCAGAAAAAGGGGTGAGAGGTATAATGTAGCTGATGTTGTCTTTCTCTTCTATAATAGTTGAGGGAAAATACTGGACGTATTTCTGATCCTTTATTTAAATTTTATCTGACTAGCATTTTAACTGTTGCTGCTGAATAATTGGTCCTGAATCATCAGCATCTCTCATTCATGGATAGGTAAATAATTCAGAGATGAACTTCAGCCATACTCTTCAGCATCATAGTTTGAGAAGTTCTAATTTTCTCAATTAAGTGAGGTTCCTTGATTTTACATGTGATTAATTGAATTACACAGGAAAAAATCAATACATCTCTGAACAGCCTATTCTGCATTACCCAAATCTTTGTCCTGGCCATGTGGCCATTTTTTTAAATTTGCACCTTTGCCTTCCCAACAAAATAACTGTCTTACTGATTTGCATTATAGAACTTCCAGGTGATAGATGCCAAGGATCCAGCAGCAACCAAAATAAACATCCTGTGTAGAAAATACTCCCCAGCCAAAACCCATCTACCTGAAACCTCACAGTGAGCTTGATCAGTAACACTGGAGTTACTGCATTTACACAAGTGTACAAACCACAAACATTTGGGGCTGGTTTTGTGATTGTTTATAGTGTGTGTGTATACATATATTATTAGGTATATTCTTAGAGCAAACGCTGCTCACTGAATTGCATTAATAGATCTGTGCATGTAGCAGGAATTGTGGGAGGGAGGACAGGTAGCCCTCAGCAACTGCTGATGACAGCATATGTGTTATTGTGTGAATTGTGCTGGTGAATTCTGTCCACTTTTGGCAGAGTCAACATTTGACCAGTGTATTTGAGTTAATCACAACCATACCTAAATATTCATATAATAGGGATAAATAACCTTTAAGGTTTAAATCTGTTTTTCAATGAATATGCTTTTGAAGTCTTGATAGTGTTTCATGCTTGCCTCTTGCTTTTAACAGTCAAATTCTTTTAAGTAGGAACCACTCCTACATCTAGTTGGAAGCATTATGTATGATTACTATTGCTGGACTGCTCCTGTTGTTCCAGTAGGTTTTTTAGTTCAGTAATGTTTTGTTAGCAAAGTTTTAAATAGCAAGGTACAATAAAGGGATACATTATTTCTGCTCTTAGAATGTTTTTTGAAATCCTTCTGCTTGTTTTGAAAGCCAGATACTGAGACTACTCATACAACAGTAGCTGTATGCATTTTTGTAAGAGTCATTGGAGTCAAACATGTATGTGCCTTTATTTCAAAAAGATGAAGAAATCCTCTGGTGTCATAACAATTTAAATACAAATCTAAAGGAAATGTGCTACAATATTATTGCAATTTTAGCAATCTGTTATAAAGTTTATTGCAGAGAAATAACTAGGTCAACCTCTGGATGACCTGTCTTTTGGAGTTTCTTCAGTTAGCTTTAGGCTAGAGCTCCACCTTGTGATCCTTCAGCAGGATACATTTTCTTTTTATAGTTAATAATTTAATTATGATTTCACAAAGTTGAATGCCTTTTAAAGTTTTCACAGGCTTGAGAGATTTCAGCATCTGCTTGGGAAAATTAAAGTTGGAATTCTGTGAACATGCCAAAAAAGAAACTCAAGAGCTAATTTTTATGATACAGTTTAGTTTAGAGTTAACTTCCTAGAGTTCTTAAAACAATTTATTAGAACTCATTTAATAGATAACGTAGACTCGCGCTGTTTGGAATGACATCTGCAAGAATTTCACTTCTTTGTTTTCAGATTTCACTGTGATATATAAACTTGATGCATTTAAAAAAGTTTTGGTAGGAAAATCATTCATATAAGCATCCTTCCTTATTAACTTCCTGAACCACGTGCTTTGAATGAGTCATCCAGTGTGGGCATGAAGAAGACATGGCTGGCAGTAGTCTTGAACTCCCAGAAGGTGTTTAATGAGATGAAGGATCTTGGGGAATGACCAGTGTCACTCTTCCCCCATACCAGAACAAGAGAACATGACATAAAGTTGGAAAGTAACAAATTCAAGGCAAAGAATATGCCTTTTTGTAGTGTGGAATTTGGCTGTGGGAGTTCTTGGATGGAAGACCCTCCATTGAGTATTGAGTTCAAAAACTATTTGGAAATACTAATGGAAAAAATAAGGTGTTGTGAAGTGTGGGGACAACCTCTCTGGCCAGCAAAATCCATAGATTATTTCTGGATGCCAGGAAGGCATTCAGGGAAACTTTGCTCTAGAGAAAATAGTGTTCTTGGGCAGCTTCTCTTGGCCGCTGCCAGAGGGGGCTTACTGGACTGGGTTGACCCTGCTGGCTGAGCATTCTGGATGTGTGCAAATCTTGTAAGATTATTCTCTAGTAGCACAAATGCAAGGGGATTTTTGGTCATTGCTGGAATTTAAGCTTGATGCCTGAGATCTGTTACACTCTTTCTTTGTACGCCGTTGCCAGGTGTTCATCTCTAGCTTCTGTTTTCCAGAATACCAGTATATACTTGCACTCATGAGGGCTAAGTTTGTTCTACCTTCCAGAAAAACAAAAAATGAGTCTTAGTAGTTAATGCTTCAGCATCAGGCAAGAACTTGATATGTCTGTTCTGTTCCAGGAGGTGATTCTGACATGCTGTGTTTTCTCTCCTGTTTTGTGGTCTGTTCTAAGATGAACAGTTCTGACAAGAAGTTCAAGTTGGTGTAAATGGCAGACAGCTTTTGCTCTGATTTATTTGGCTTGTTTGATGTAGAGAACAAGTACTCTAATAATTTGCCCATTCTTTTTCATAGTTTTGGGGGTTTTTTTCTTTAATTTCTGTGATTATAAGAATTTACTGAGATTTTTGCAAAATTTTGTAGGATGGTATGTTTGAGTTTCATATAAGGAGCCAATTTGCTTGTAAGGATCCTGATTGTTGCTTTAGTAGATGTCTTGCCTTTTAACATTGAAAAATGTAAACTAGAAAGAATCAAATACCAGCACACTGATAGACAGGTTGAACTTGAAACTGGTGGTCTTTGAAGTTTGCATCTCTGCATTGCACTGGGGCTGAATCACAAGCATGCCTCAAAAAGAACTTGTGTAGATGTTTGTCTTTCTTCTTCATTTTTCTTTTTTCTGTTTCCCCCCCTCCCTGTACAGCTGAGCAGGTGCCAGGCCTGATGACCAAGTCATTAAAGTGTGTCCTTTTTTCCAGGTTCGAGTTGCTGATTGGAAAAAAAGTAAATATTAAGAGATAAAAAAATACAAAGTACACAAAACAATTCCAAAGTGTAAAGCTTTTTGATATGTTAGCTTCTGAGCAGGGCATTTCACAGATGGCCTGGGTGGTGTAATATCACCTTGCCACCAAAGAAGGGAATTTTACCCTTCCCTCCCCTGCTGGTTGCTATGCAGTCTTGTGTTTCCTGTGCCTTGACTCTGGAAATCTGCTATTGAACCAGTTTAACTTGAGAATCTCGGGAAAAAATACTTGAGTTGTATTTTGCCCATTTTAGTGGGGACTTTAATTGGGTGATACTGAATTGTCAGAGCCTGCAATGGTGAGTGGCTGGGCAGGGGTTGCTACAGTGAGTGTGAATGGAGTGCATTGGTCATGTGCCCATGTGGTGCCTTTAGAGAAGGGAGGAATGCAGTGGCAGAGGGTGCTGCCATTCTGCAGCATGGTTTTTCTTGAAGCTTTTTACCTTCTGCTGTGTTTTGGATGGAACATGCTTTTGTATTTGCAGCCTGTCTTGAGATTGATCATCTTGAACCTCCCTGCATTTGCCACTGTTTATTTCCACTGTGGCTCTCTACTTTAATGTAGTTATGTGAAATGTGAAGAAAGAGAACTTAATAAGTTCAGAGTTTATGGTTTCTGTCATCTCTCTAAATCTGGAAGCTACAGTGGCCCCTAGCATTCAGAATAAGCACTTGCAGGAGAAAACCTGTCCAGCCTCTCTGCCACATGCTCCGTTGAAATGCAGTCTCTGGAGCAGAGCTACCAGACTTTCAGCAACATGTGCTTAGCATGCCAAAATGAAATCTTTCCCTCAAATACCTAATCACTCCAGAAAGCTGAAAAGTCAGCAGACTGACTCTGAAGGTTTTTCTCCTTGGTATTCTGTCTTTAACTGCACATCATACTTTCTTAATTTCACTGTGTAGAAGTTAGCCTTGGGAGCCAAGTGACACAGAAACCTTAGCAGATGGCTAAAACTTGCTTTTGAAGTATCCCAGGAGATTTTTTTCCCCATTGATAACAGGAAAAATAAGAGAAAAACCTAAGTTTATTATAATGAACAGTAGTATAATGAAGTTTAAAACAAGTATTTCACAATCTTTAGTTTTCTTGCTAAAACAATTGCATTTCCAATGGTTTCCTTTATACTATGTGGATACTATAATCTTCCTTGATACCCCTAAGAGTCTTGTCAAATGCTTCAAATGTTAAACCTGTTGTAAGTCTGGTTTATCAACTTTGGAAGACATGGAGTTGTGAAGCAGCTGGTTATAAGAACTTGTTGTAAGAGATTATATTTATGGAAAAATACATGGAAGTTGGCAAGTTGGAGATGCAAAGTTGCTATGTATAATATCTTGAAGGATACACATATTGTGCTTCAAGTTCAACATCAAGTCTGGTTTTGGTTTGGTCAACTAGAGCTAGAATCACCCTAGTGTGGTCAGTTCTGGGCTCTGCTACTTAGAGGTGTTAATGAGAACCATTCTAGTTTGCTCATCCTAATCAGAAAATGTGGGGTGGTTGGTGGCTTTTTGTTTGTTTGTTTGTTTGTTTGGGGTTTTTATTCTTTTTGAATTGTTACATTTTGTTTGGTTGGGTTTTTTACAGTATTTCTGTATTATTATTTTTCTGCAATGCTTTTAGCATTTGTGGAGTCACTTTGTAGTAGGATCATGAGAGGACTCAAAATCTTTAAAACAGGGAAAAGCTTGGTTGGAAACAGAGGATGGTGCAATTTATATTTTCTGCGTTTCCAACTCTTTATCCTTCGATATGTGGAATCATTTTGACTGTATTTTTTGATTTATTTCATTCTAGAAGTTGTCTGCTACAAAGGAAGAAAGAAAAGTAAGCTTGTACTTCAGACTGCTTTTTGAATATCTTTCTAATACAGTGGTGTTCCAGAAGATGATAAAGAAATGATAGCAGCTCCAGAAATACCAACTGATTTTACTCTCCTTCAGTAAGTGTTTTAAAAATTTATTGTTCTGTTTGTAAATGTGTTGTCTTTTTTGTGTTACAGTTTACTCTCTCTTGGAAACAAGGAAACATAATAAAGGATGCTGTTCTATTTTTATTTTCTATTGAGAAGTTGGTAAAAGCATTTTAAATTTTTTTATTGAGTATTAATTCAGCAGTAGCTTAAATCAGATTTTAAAAAATATTTTAAAAATTTATTTTAAATCAAGTAGTTGAAATATTTGCCCTTAACTGGGGTGAGTCACTTAATATTTAAAATATGTCATTCCAAAGGCTTTAGTTAAAGCCAAATGGCTTCCCTCAGGCATCAGTTCCTTGGTGTTTTTGACATAATTTTCCTGAGCCTTTTGTCTTCCCACAATTTTTAAGAAACTGACATTTGAGTTTCCAAGATTTAGAATTGGGTACAGATTACACTTTTGGATAGAGAAGTAAAGTGATTATTTTAAGCAGACCAAAAGAATCCAGTTCATCCCCTTTGGTGTTGACTTACTAGACTGAGAACATACTGTGATTTTATATAGTATATTTAAGAATGTTTCTGATGAAATGTGTGAATGGTTTGTCTTTTTATCCTTGCAGGGAGTCTGAAACACACTTCTCTTCAGATACAGACTTTGAAGATATTGAAGGAAAAAACCAAAAACAAGGCAAAGGCAAAGTATGTTCACTCTTTAGGGATACTGGAACATTTCTACTGTTATAAATTGAAGCGTTTAGCACTTTCTTTGAAGTTGAATGAGCAAGAAGGAATATTTTCTGAAAATGCAAGTGTTCTGTGAAGAGAGTTCATGTTTGTATTTGCATGGAAATGCTTCATCTTGACTGTTCGTTCCTGTGATATTTTCTTAGTGCTCTGAAGGCATAAGGGAGGCAGGGGAGGAAAGGATAAGCTTTGATTTGATCAGTCTCTTGGCATATTTTCCATCCTATACTTAATTCATCATGTATTCAATGTCTTTTAGTCTGAAAAGCAAACAGAACAATAATTCAGTTAAGAGTTTTTTTAACAGGTTGCAGACAGGAGGTTACAGTAGTGGGATGGGAGGTCTAAACCCAGTTCCCAGCCCTTGTCTCCCTTCCTGGGACAGTTGTTCCCCCATGTGCCTTTCACAGGGTCCACAGCCACCATGTGTGGCTCCTTCCCTGCTCTGCTGGCCTGTGACCCTCACTGGGCACCCCCTGAGCCTGCACCAGTGCAGAACACCTGCTTGTGGAGAGGTGCTGATGGATTTTATACAATGATCATGTCATTTGTACTTTATGCTCTTTCTGCTGTCTGTAAGTCATACTTGATTTGGGAAATCAAATGCAAACACACCTGTCTGCTCTTCCTCACCCCCCACTTGCCAGCTTAGTCAAATGAAAAAACAAAAGGTGAATGAATTTCAGAGGAGACTTTGTGATGTGTTAAGGAAATTGCCTTAGCTGTTTAAAAGGAAATATGTATAATCTGTTTTACAATTTAAACATGACAAAGATCTGTATTATACACTATCACTAATCGCATATTTAGTTGTTTAAAGATTTAAAATGAGGGAAAGAGGAACCTGTAGAGTTCTTGCTGGTCTTTGTATCACTCAGGATCAGCTCTTCTCAACTTTTGAATTTTTATTTTATATATACATATACACACACACACACAGAGACACACAGACTGACATTTTAAAAATGTGGTTGCTGAAAATCAAAGGCCTTGCATATATTTGTCATGGTATGGATGATTTCTTTTTTGTTAATACTTCATGATAATTAAATAAAACCTCTTGTATGTGTGATTGTAGACCTGTAAAAAGGGAAAAAAAGGACCAGCAGAGAAGGGAAAAAGTGGAAACGGAGGAGGGAAACCTGGTGGTCCGAATCGGATGAATGGACATCACCAACAGAATGGTGTGGAAAACATGATGCTCTTTGAAGTAGTTAAAATGGGCAAGAGTGCTATGCAGGTAAGACCTGGGATAGCTCTTTGGCTTTTGGATGTAGATACAATTTTAATATAACAGTATTTTCTTCTACATGCAGTTTAATCAAATGAAGTCTAAAGTAATTTTTTCCTTCAGTTTGCTGTTTCTACTTTTATATAAGAATCAGAATAAAGTGGTTTTGCTTTGTTGATGTTTGAATTTGAATGAATTGATTTTTCATTTCTAAATGTTATTCATGAATAATCACATATGAAATGAATAAATTTGTACTAGAATTCAAAATAAGTTTTTGGTATCCTGAACAAAGAAAGGTTATTTTAGATTGCAAGACTTTAATGTCCTTCTTGTGTGGTGGTAACTAAATACAAATGTGGCTTAGACTTATTGTTGTCATAGAACTTAACAACAATCTGTAGTTTTTACATGCATCCAGAGCTTAGATTATCTGAAAATAAATAGTTGCTTCTCTTCTCTCATTCAAAGTAAAATCACTAAAACTTACAGGCTCCTGTTTAAATTTCCCAACCCAAATTCCAGCCAATTACAGTGTAGCAATACACTCTGGTCAAGTCAACTTAGGGTAGATTTAACCCCTTCAAGTATCTACATTAGGTACTCCCCCACTGCATTTACTAACAGGATGGAAGTCAGAGTATTAAGAAATACAGCACTGTTTTTGTTGGTTTTTTTAAAAATTCAGGTAGGTAACTAAAGTGTTTGCTTGGCTGTGAGTGTCCCAGTCGAGACAGGGTTAAAGTGTAATAAGTGTAAGCCTGTCAGCCATGAAGCTTTGCTGCTGACTCACTCATGTGACTCCTGGCAGTGTGGAAGAAAGACTATCTTTAGCACTGGAAATCTGGAGTTTGCAGCTCCTGTAATACACATGCAGGAAGCTGGGTTGCTGTGCAGTTCTCAAGGTTTACAGCTGGGAACAAGAACAAATTACTTGGATGTATTTGCACAGAGAAATTCTGATTTCCCCATCATTGGTTTTGTTCTATTTCAAAGCAGATGGAAAAACAATACTTCTCTAACTGTTGCTCTGTGTGCAACTTGTTCAGCCAGTAATCAGTAATTGTATCTTCATGAATTTTTAACTGTTTAAAATTATATACAGTCAAAATATTTTGCTTTCCAAGGGCAGAATGAATCTTTGCCAGGTCTGATTACTTTGTTGAATTGGGAAATTGATACCTGAATCTTGGTCATTTTTTTTAAAACTAGGAAGAAAAAAATTCTCAAATTATATTTAAACTAAAGTCCATTTCAGCAGTCAGAGTACAAAGTTTTCTCCATGGTCCTCAGTGTTTGCGTATCTGGGAAAATTTTGGTAATAATTTTAAGTTAACTTTTGGTAATAATTTTAAGTTAAGTTTTATTTTAAATTCTGTTCTGTACCTTCTGAATTGGTTGACAAGGTGCTGTTAAGTCATAGGTTGGACTCAACGACCTCAAACGTCTTTTCCGACCTAACCCATTCCGTGATCCTGTGAATTAGTGTCCGTTCCCTGGCAAAAAGAGGTGGTTCATTCACTGAGACAAAATGTTTCAAGAAACAACTGTTTTGCTGGCACTTCTTTAAATTGATTAGATTCTGAACACAAGGCTGCCTAATGGAAATACTCGTTCCATTCCTGTCATTCTTCAGTTCTTGCATGGTGGCCTTCTTTAGAAGCCAAATTTGTTTTCTCCATATTTCATTCTTCCCTTCAGGTCAGTCCGCTCAGGTCCAGTTCATAGGTTCTTTTCCTACTGGAAAGAGCATTACGGTTTCACATTGAGTTTTTCATTCTTTTTGTTGTGCTGAAAACAGTTGTGCATCACACTATAAACAATCTGAGATTCAGGGAAGAGGGATTTAGCTGTATCTCTGTTCAGAAATTTTTCTTCAATATGTTTTATTTGTCCTCACAGCTATATTGGCTGTGAGAGTGAGCACTGAGAATACAGACAGGAAGCCTTGGAGATGGTGCATAGTCCAGCTGTCTTTTGAAATTCTGAATTATTCCATCATTTAGGGAAGGGTACTAACATATTAAAAAAGTCAAACATGAAAACTTGATACTACAGCGAGTCTCTTGTACCTGTGTTAATAAAATTGTGTGTCTGTGTTTTATGACCTTGGCAGTAGATGGTTTGTACTCTACAAATGGATTGTTAAAACATAATTGCATGTAAATTCTGTTTTCTAAAAATGATTTTCACAGGTTTAATTACTTCACATTAAAGTCTTTTAATAAAACTTGCTTGTTCCTCTTTGGCTTAGTGACTACAGAGTAATTAATATCCATGGAGTGTAGGGCAGTGCTGCTCATCCTGTTATGGCAAATGTGGATGAAGCAAAGTTCATCCAAGGGACACATTTTTTGAAGAGTATAGGGAGTTGTAGCTGTTGGAATTGAATGCACAAATAATATCTTCAGAGAAATATCAATGGCTTCACAGAGCAAGGGGAGGGTGTAAATAAAAAACCTGATTCTGTAAAATACCCCAATTATTTTCTGGATTCTTCCCAAAAATGTTACCGTAGAAGGATATGGTATTCCTTTGCTTTATGTTCAAGTATCAGTTTTGTACTGGTATATGTTAGTAGTATAAAATGAGTTCTTGAGAACATAAAGCAGTAAAAGAACATTTAAACATTTAGTTCTGTAGTAATCAAAAAAGAGAGTTCAAGTTACTTAAAGGGATGAAGAAGAATTACTTACTTGAAAGCAGTTAAGTAACAATGTCTTCCATTTATGAAAACTGAGCAGTGCCTTTTTATTTGTTTTCTTTCAGTCTGTAGTGGATGACTGGATAGAGTCATACAAACATGACCGAGATATAGCACTTCTTGATCTCATTAACTTCTTTATTCAGTGTTCAGGCTGCAAAGGTAAGATACTGAATTGGTTACTCATCCATTGAAGTAATATTACAGCATGATTCTCAATCTTTGCTTTCATACCACTGAGGTTGTAAGACTGCTTCATCCCCAGAGCTAGTTTACACTTTCAGGTTCTTGGAGTTAAACAGGTATTTCTGAGTGTGGGAGCAGGAGGTTTAGAAATCTTATACTGTACTTTAAAGTGTTGATTAAGCCTTTTGTATTTACAGCAGATAGAAATCAGTACTGGTACTTAACATGTGCTTCCTCTTCCTTTGTTCCTGCTATTATTTCAGAAAATCATCTCTCCTATCACTAATAGTTCAGGTTATTCAGTCTTGGAATTCTAATTTGGATGTCCCTATGTTTTGTCATGGTTAAGATTGCTTCATAGCTTTTGTAGACATGCTTGTTTCAAAAGATATTATGGACAACATCATGGTAGCCTGTCTACAGTAAGGGTGTGTTTCCCTATTTTTTTTTCTTTATTATCTGATTTTTCTTTCCTCATTTCATGTCCTCCATTCTTTTACCTCTCACCTCCTCTTGAAGAGAAGGTAACTTGCTTTGCAGTGTCACTATGCTTGATAGAGGAGGACTGGATGTAATTTGTTCTGCTCAAGTGTTTCTCTGTCCTGATAAACCTCTAACACGTGTAAATCTCCAGAAAGCTAACAATGTTCCTCAGAGGTTATCTGCACTTTCAGGAGCAGTGACCTTTTGATTTTTGTTACAAGATAAAGCTGCAGAATCTTTTAATGATTTCTGTGATGATCCTTGTCATGAATTTTTGCAGTAAACTTTGGGAGGTCTAACAATTTGAGGCCAAGACAAATAGAAATTTCATGAAAGTGCTCTGTTTATTACAGTGCAGAAGATAATAAGTAGCAATACAGCTGTTGGAAATTGTCTTGCGCGATTTAGAATCTTGAGTCCCAAAAGGTCACTTCAGATGGTGGAATGCTGACTAGTACAGAGGTCTGGCACAAGTACCTTTGGCTTCTGATTGAGTGAATGAGTAAATTCTAGATGTGTGTGCTCATGCACACGAACATGCCGCTTAAGAAGAATAAGACTAAGCCCCACATAAATAAAAGGTGTTAAGTATTTGTTATACATGAATGATAGAAGAAAAAAAGTGAAATTTATTAAAAATATACATGTCTAATCAGTAGGTTAGGTGAAAGTGGGTTATTTTGACATTGTAGCAGGAGGTATGTCATCTGCCATCTACAGCTTTCATATTAACAGTGCTAATGACCTAATATCTAAATTGTAGGAGTTGTTACAGCAGAGATGTTCCGACATATGCAGAATTCTGAAATTATCCGAAAAATGACTGAAGAATTTGATGAGGTAATTTAATAAAGTGCTGGTTATGTATTCATTTTTATTTTCTTTGTTCCTGTCCTAATCTTGCTGGATCATGTTTATTTCAAGATACTTATTTCAAGAATATGGAGTTACAAAAATTACAGGACTTTTATGGATGAAAATGTTTAACTCTTATTTCACTGAACTTAAAAGATAGGAAGTAAAGCTCTGCATGTATGCAACTTATTTTATTAGTGGTTTAAGAAATCAATATTGACTTTCAGTTTTTAAATAGTGGGAACTCCTACTTTGGTGGCACTGTGGGGGATTCCTCCCTATCTTGCTGTTTATATAGGGCCTTATATTGTCTCTTAAAATGGATGCTGAATTTATTTCTATGCATTCGTCAATCTGCAAATTGTGGTGATTTAAATTTGATTATTTTCCAGTTGAAGACTAATGCTTTTCCTTTGATGGGGATTATAGTTTTTTCCCTTTAAATTGTCATTTTCTGTTCCACAGAGTGTTGGGGTAAATGAGATGTATTGGGGGTTTGTTTTGGTGGGTGATGGGGTTCTTTTGGTTTTTTTTTGTAGTTTTTTTGGTGGGTTTTTTTTTTTGGTTGTTGTTGGTTGGTTTTGTTGGTTTTTTTTTTTTTTTTTTTTTTTTTTTTTTTTTTTTTTTTGTTTCATTTGGCTTTCATTTGTTTTTGATTTTCCTGGGTTTGAGTGGTGTTCCTTTCATCCTGTGTTCAGAGAACGTAAATGTAGCTTTAAAACCTCCTCCCCAAATTTGGCTAGTACAGACACAATTCTCTCCACTACTGCTCCTCCAATAATTAAAAAAATCAATAACTTTACCTGAGGAGAAAATATAATATCCTTTTCTTTAAAGGAAATTTAATGTCCCTTAAAACTACCTCAATGCATAAATAGATTGGATTACTCTAAGGCAATATTGTATGAAATTTTTAAAGCCACACCTGGGACTGTTGGTACTACATGGGTTTTTTATCACTGTGTCTTGCTGACTCTTTATTGTAATAGAATTCTAATGAGCAGCTCTCAGATTTCTAATCCCTTTTCATGGATACTTTCTTTATTTTTCAATCTGTTTTGTTGCTCAGCCTCTTAAAGAAACTGTTCACAGTGGCACTGACACGAATGATTCTTTATTTGTCCCTGTCATTTTACCATTATTTGTAAAGGCTCCCATATCAGGAGAGGGCACACATTTGTTATATTTGAGGTGTTGTAGTACGTAATTTTATGACTTCAGGAAGTTTCAGTCTGATATGTAAGCATTTCCCTGTCAACTTCCTTATGATCCCAGATTGTTTCTAAACTTGTCACCTAACTGTTCATGTGATGATTCTAGTGTAACAAAGATTTGTAAGGCAAATAATTTTTTCCATTTATTTTGTGTCAAACAAAAAGAGGAACTAGTAGTTAGAATGTTGTCTTTGTGTTATAACAAGCCTCAGCTACAAAGTATATTCATATTTATGGAATCATATTCTTCTGATGTATCATTTTTAAGGCCTCTGAGATTTTGGCTTTAAAGTTGCAGGTATCTCTTCTTAATCTTTATTTAATGAAATAACTTTTAAAGTGTTTGAAAGAGTTCCCCGTTTCCTTTTCTGTGTTTTAATAGGATAGTGGAGATTATCCACTAACTATGGCTGGTCCCCAGTGGAAAAAGTTCAAATCCAGTTTTTGTGAGTTCATTGGAGTGCTCGTCCGACAATGTCAGTATAGCATCATCTATGATGAGTACATGATGGACACTGTCATTTCCCTGCTCACGGGGCTGTCAGACTCACAAGTCAGAGCCTTTCGGCACACTAGCACACTGGCAGGTCAGTGAATCCTATTTATATGACTATTATTATTAATTATATTTATTTGGGTATTGCTTGTATTTAATGTTTTGTGTTGCACAGGACAGAATTACTCTGCTTGAACTCCTTGATATTCAACAATCAACTTGTGTTTTATTTTGTGATACGGTTTTCATCTTTGGGACAGCTTTTTATCTTGGATTTTTGTTACTAAAAACACGGCACTATTTTTAAACATTCTAGCTCTCTGGTATTTAATTTTTGTTACCTTTAGTAGAAGAGTAAATATAAGGAAAATTTTCAGTTGATTCTACTAGGTTGTCTTTGATCATAAATAAGGGTGTAGGTGTCTTTTAATCTCAAATGCAGTTGAACCTGTTTATGCTCTGCGTTAAGTCAGACAGAAGTTGTAGTTTATGTTGGATGCCATTTTTACTACAAATTTTAATTATGCTACATATTGAGGCCATGGCACTATGTAAAGTAGCATTTCCGGTCTTTGCATTAGAAATAATTTAAAATAATTTTTTCATCAGTAATACAGTCTCTAAATTTCTTGATTTTTTTTAAATTCCCCTTTTCACATAATTTTTTCCCAATACGTTAAATTGCGAAGAAATCCTTTATGAGTTAAGTATAGAATGTTTCAAAAAATATATTTGTGTGGACAAAGGATGAGCTTCTTGGATAAGGGAGACCTAAATTTGCACTGATTACTGAGGAAAGATTGTGAATGGCATTGTGTCGCTATCAGCTTTTGTAAGGTTATGGTAACAATTTTACTTTGAACAACGTAAAATTAGGCTGAGTGTGAAACTGAGATTTTGCCACATGGAAGTAATAATTGTTTGCTTCCCTTGACCTGGCTGATTTACAGCTGGCTTCCATCCTAAGTGTCATGTCAGTCCTTCTGTATCTTTGATAGCCCTCTTGAATTTACATTAGCGCACTGCACATGGGGCTGCTGCTGTGTGACTTCTACCAGCCAGAGCATTTCTTACAGAGAGAGGAGCAAAACTTTTTATTTCAGGAGAATTTACAGATTCTGCTGTATCATCAGTTTTGACTGTTGTACTATATGACTTAATACAATTCTAGGTCTTAAAAAGCAGGTTATTACCTTTGCGGTTTTTTTTTAGTTGGAGTTGTGTCTGAATAAAAGTTGCAGAAATTGCCCTGTTGCATGTTAGTTTCTGTCAAACAAAATATTTTTTATAAGCCATGTGTTTTCATTTGTTCACATCAGCAGTCAATTCTGTTGGTTTTGTGTGTTCATCTGAGTTTTACTGTTTATATTGTTGAAGATTTTATTTTATATGGAAAAGAGTGCCAGCGAAGTCCTTGTATCCATATTTGCTGGTACTTCTGTTAATTTCAGCTTCTGTGATTAACTCAGACTTTTTCTTTAATCTTGGAGATCACAGTGTGAGATGATATTTCAATATAACTGCATGTCTTTAAGCCTTGCTCATTAGCTTTATGCTGGTGATACATGCACAAGAATTTTCAGTGTCTGCTCTGCCAGTGCAAGCCCTTTTATGCCTTATTACAGAAGCTCACAAGGCAAGCAAGTATACAATTGATCACCTTCTACTTTCTGAAAAAGGGGTATTTGTCTGCACTCTTTTAAAAGGGATTGAGCTAAAAATAAAAGGATACCAAAATCCCACGCAAGTGTGTTTTATATTTTGGTTTTCTGGCTTGTAGTTGGCTAATGTGCTTTCTCTGCTTCTGCTAATAAATGAATCTTTGGAAAACCTGCACCTTTTTAAAATTAAATTGAGAAAAAAAGACTGGTGTGATATGGTGGTGTTGGTTGTCTAAGACATTTCCTTTTGTTGGTTGTCTAAGACATTTCCTTCTTTCCTGAAGAAAGAAACTTCTTGTATATTTAAGACTGAATGGTGTCAGTCTGACTGACTCTGATAACAATTCTTCTAGTATTTCTTGGGCCAAGTTTATTAATCTTACATTCTACCTTCATTTTGGGGAGGAAACAGATCCTGTATCTCTCAATTCAATACGAATAATGTACATATAATAAAATATGCTATTTTAATATAATACAAAAATAATGTACATATAATAAAATATGCTACATATAATAATATTGCTATTCTGTTCTTTTTTTGTCACTTCTTTAATGCTTATAGCATTAAAGAAGTGACAAAAAAAGAACAAAATAGCAATATTGCATCTGTTGTCTTGATAAATAATGATGCAGTGCTTGATAAAACATTGCATAAGTTTGTGTAGCAGAAAATTACACTAAATGTATTTTCATAGATAAAGGGTTGACAAGAAGAGGTGTCAAGATTTTTCTTCAAAGTTTTCTTAGATCAGGTAACTTTTTAAATAATCATGATTCTTTTCACTTACTTTTGTAGCCATGAAGCTGATGACTGCTTTAGTGAATGTGGCATTAAATCTAAGTATTAACATGGACAACACACAGCGGCAGTATGAAGCAGAACGAAATAAAATCATTGGGAAACGAGCTAATGATAGGCTGGAACTCTTACTACAGAAGAGAAAGGAGGTTAGTGCAACTAAGTGTTCGTAAATAGAAATGTTCATAAATGGCCACTAATAATTAATCTTGTTCTCTAATTAGTTTTGGTAGTTATCTATCTCTCTAGCTCTTCAGGATGTTCATGTTTAATGCTTAAAAAACTTTGCAAGGTGCTTCTTACTGTCTGATTTTCTGTAAAAAGAAGTCTTAAAAGTAGTAGTGTTGCAGTGAGTTAGTGAGAGAGACTGCAATCAGTAATAGATACATTTTTGTTGTATTTCTTGAGGAGTTTCCTACATTGAGCTCAAATATGTAACAAAAATTACCACACATTGACAGGTTTTGGCTTCTAGAGAAGATCTCCATGATCTTGGAGCAAAATACTGCTTTTATAATGTCAGTAATTATCTCAGCAGAAAATGTGTTTAAAGGCTTTAGATAAGGCTTTTTTCATGTACAGAAAGCACTATCAAAGTTGAAAATGCAGTCTACTTCTGTTTTCTTTCTTTTGTATAAAAGAGCCTTGCTGATTCACTGCTGACAATGTTGTCTTGTTGAAAGCCCTAATTCAATCAGGTTTCAGTTTTTACTTTTGGGGCAATTAGTGGTTTGGTTTTTGGGTGGTGGTGGTGATGTTTGTTTTCTTTTAGGTTTTTGGTTTTTAGACATTATGAGTAAGTAACTTCTTCATGATCAAAGGAAACATCTCACCTTTGCTCTTCAGCATTTGTATTGTTACCTGTTAAGGGGTTTTTTCCTGACAATTGAGACAAACTAACAAGTTTTCCTTCTGATCATCTCCCAAAGATCTTGCAGTTTGAGACTGATCTCTGAACAACCCATTCAATGTAGTTTTGTTAAATATTTGTGCAGGGCCTGTCCTAGTGTGAGTAATACATAGATATGTAAAAAAGCAATGATATTACTAGAAAATTAAATCAGGTTTTCTTACAAATTAAGAAGGACCTTTCAGAAACACAAGATGTCTTTGTTACACTTGAAGAACAGTTTCCCAGTAACCAGAATTACTAAAATTTGTATACTGTGGTAGATACAATTTCTTCAATAATAGCATATTGTACTGTGAAACAGATCTGTGAGTATTTCTGAATCTGTGAAAGGATTTAATGGTCACACTTGTAAATGTTAATTTAGTTTGTCTACCATCAGCACCATCTGATCTAACTGTAAAAATGCTGCTCACTGTTTATGTACTCTCTACATTCTTTCAGCTTCAAGAAAATCAGGATGAAATAGAAAACATGATGAATGCAATATTTAAAGGTGTTTTCGTGCATAGATATCGGTAAGTTTCTCTCAGTAAGAAATGTGTAGCATCATTAATTTATTCTGGAAGCTGGGGGCAGGTTATTTCTAATTATTCATCTCTTTGAACTTACTGCCCCACTTCTCTCCACAGAGATGCAATTGCTGAAATAAGAGCCATCTGTATTGAGGAGATTGGAATATGGATGAAAATGTACAGTGATGCCTTCCTCAATGACAGCTACTTAAAATATGTGGGGTGGACTATGCATGACAAGGTAAACTGCACAGAGCAAAAGGAGCAGAACTGAGAAGCAGAACTCCTTGGTTTTAGTTATTGATCTTTCCAGACTAGGTTTGGATATCTCACCTGTTTGAATTGATCACTGCTTTCCTTATCGCTCAGAAGTATTGGCATTTCAAAATGCATATAAGCCAGACTTGAATGTTTCTGGAGTGTACCTATAGATTTTTTTAAAGAAACTGTTATTTGCAGGCAGATGGTCTTTTCTATTTATTTATTGCTGATGCTAACTTGTAGTTCATCATACTTAACTACTTCAAATTAACACATCATCCCTATAGCCTGGCAGTACTCTGTTTTGCCAAGTTACAAGACTCTAGGATTCTCATCTAGCTGCAAAAATTATGGGAAAAGCTCCCTTATATGTTGGTTAGTGCCTCAAGCTGTTATTTACCAACTACCACCTAGAGACTATTCTCTGCTTGGAGGGGTCAATATGGTTTACCAATACTCCCTGACTCATTATTGAGTCAGCACATTGCCTCAGTTCTTGCACCAGAAACTTCAGGCTGTTGAATTTTAAGTGAAAGAACTGAGGGATGCTCAAGTCTTGCTGGGCTGTTCATGGGCTTGGTGTAAAAACCCAGTAACCTCTGGCAGCAAGGTGAGGTCATCTTTACCTTAGAACATGTTCTCTGCTGAAGCAGATCTTGTATTTCAAGAGGAATATTTCTCTCATTATCTACTTAGTAATTTTGATTGAACAAGGAATGGTCATCAATGATAGGAATATCTTGAGAGTTTAGAAAGAATGAAACAGATGTATTTTGATTTATGGAGATGGTAACTGCAGGAAGACCTTGGGGGATTTTGTTAGTTTTTGTTGCTTCACTGCCTTGTCACAAACAAGGTTATATTCTTAGGTCATTAACATGATTATTGGTAGAGTATTGTGACAGCATTTAATCTTTGTTTTTGAATTAATTCTCACTGTAAAAGAAACTTGTCCTGTATGACATGAAGATCACATCAGTATCCTATATTTGACTTTTAATTCAGTTCTTAATTTTATTTTAGCAAGGAGAAGTAAGACTCAAATGCCTAACTGCTTTGCAAGGGCTTTACTATAATAAGGAGCTTAATTCCAAATTGGAACTCTTCACCAGTCGGTTCAAGGTTAGTGGTACTTCTTACTTTGAGTATATATGATTTTTTTAAAAGTTGGATTATACATATTTCCTCTTCAAAAATATTTTCTTTTATGTTCTTAGGATAGAATTGTGTCTATGACTCTTGACAAAGAATATGACGTTGCAGTCCAAGCAATAAAATTACTCACTCTTGTTTTACAGTAAGTACATGTATCTTTCCTTATCTGACATGCAACAAATACCAAAACTTAAATGTTGGCCTTGTGGGTGAGGCCAGTAGCATGACACTTCAGATAATCTGAAGGCTATAGAAATGTCTGTGCATCTTACACTCAAAGAAAATGGAATTCCAAAAGTAATCTGCCTAGAACAGCGTTATTGCTTATCTCCCACAGTTCGGTAGGTGTTAGGGCTAGGGACTAATAGTTAAAACCTATTATGGAATGGTTGAAATGAAGAACATGGAATATATTGAATGTTACACAGTAGTTGAACTCTTGAGCATCACCTTCTAGCAATAGCTCATACTTCATCAGTGTGTTTTGTTCAGGAAGACTTTGGAGCTAAGACTGGAGTTTTAGGATGATAAATTGAAGGAAAAGGTGTAGGTTCTCATTCATTTCCATCTCCCTCATTAGAGTTCATACTTTGTTGACTCAGCCTTTTTGGTTTTTTCTTTCTTTCTTTCTTTCCTTCTTCCCATCCCTACCCCTAGGAGTAGTGAAGAAGTTCTGACTGCAGAAGACTGTGAAAATGTCTACCACCTGGTTTATTCAGCTCATCGGCCAGTGGCAGTTGCCGCAGGGGAATTTCTTTATAAAAAGTAAGATGGAGAAATTACAGTTAACTTCTTGGTCCTGTAGATTTGTGTGCATTAATATGATGATTCCTATTCGATTTAATCAAGAAAAGGAAAAAATGAATCATAAAGTGGCCTTAAGAAAGAAGAGACAATGTAACATTACTGCATTTTCTAAACTACTGTAGTTTTTCTAAATGGGAAATAGATGTTTGGACTTCACTTTGAAAGCTTGTTCCTTCAGGGAATATAATAAAAATGTTCCTATGTCTTCTCCTTTCCCATTCTTCCTGTGAAACATCTTAAAATGCTTATGTAGTTTGGGGCCTAAAACTTGAGCTTACATCATGAGTGTTTTCCCATTTGTAGTTCCTCCCCTGTGCCTGCCTCCTCCCCATTGTCCCATATGACCATTTCATAAAATATTTTTCATTTAAAAAATCCACTAAAAATCCAGCATGTCAGGTGTGTAGGAGAACAAAATAGAGTTTCCATCTAATATTTTTCAGACCTCCTTCCAGTGTTTCTTAGCTGCTTTAAAGTCTCTTGTAGGGAGGTTCAGAAAATAGCATTTGCTGAGGAGGAACATAGGACCTCAAACACCTGCAATTATCACTGATGTTTGTAAAGCATTTTGTTGTAATCATACATCCCACTGGAAACAGTCAGTGGCATATTAACTCAGTATATATAAAATGCATATTTGAAATTGTTCAAATGATACTTGTCCCAAATTACTTCCTTTCCAAGTAAAATATGGAGTGAAGCAACAAGGTATTTAGTGTGTAAAAACCAGTATCTTGATGTGAATTGACTGTGGTGAAGGCAATGAAGAAGAAACTTGTCAAGAAATAATTTTTCTTTTAGGCTTTTCAGCCGCAGAGATGCTGAAGATGATGGAATACTGAAAAGGAGGGGAAGACAAAGTCCAAATGCTAATCTTGTGAAGACTTTAGTGTTTTTCTTTTTGGAAAGTGAAGTAAGTTGGGTTTCAGGGATGTCCTTGTTTTTGTGGTGTGCGTGTGTGGGTTTTTGTTGTTGTTGTGGTTCTAATTTTTGTCAGTTAAATTTTGTTGTTGTTTTTTTCCCCACTCATTGGTTAATAACCATGGTCCATGGTTTCCTGTTGTTTGAGCAACCTGGGGGTCAAAAGACTGTTTTGTATGGTTGTGTTTGTTTGAAAGATCTGTCAGTACCCACAATTAAAACAGGCTGTGAGTGCTACTCTGACAAACATGATGATGTGTAATTGTAAAGAAATTCTGAATTGATAGATTTAAAAGGGAAAAGAGAAAAAAGCAAAAAACTCCATAATGCCTACCCACCTATCCCCCAAGTCCCGACAGATCTTGTAGCACTACTCCTTGTAGCTGTTGGTCTGGATTCATCGTTTTAAGTTAATTGGGGTAGAAAATCTTCTGTTTAACCAGAGAGCTTGCAAAACTTGCTCTGTATTTTTGCCACAGGCAGGAGCCAAGTCTAAGAAGTATTCTGTATTATAGTTCTGTAATAATTTTCATTGCTGATAAAATACTTAATCTATTCTTATTTTAGTTGCATGAACATGCTGCTTATCTTGTGGACAGCATGTGGGACTGTGCAACAGACCTCTTGAAGGACTGGGAATGTATGAACAGTCTTCTGCTGGAGGAGCCTCTCAATGGAGAAGAACGTAAGAGATTTTTGTTGATATTTTTTTATATTGCTGTGCAGTTTTTCTTAGGCTTGAAGTAAGGAAAAAATATGTTTACATATATTTTCTGTGTTTCCATGACTGTAAGATGTCACTAATACCAATTATGAAATGTAAGGAAGTGTAGAAAGAGATCACCACCTGGTATGGAAGTGTTACACAAGAGCAATGGTTAGAAGAAAAGAGAAGGAATTAGCATGCAGTGTTGCCTTGGTGTTCCACAAGTTCAGGCTGCACTTTTGGCATAGAGAAACTAAGTTGCATGTGAAACTGGTTAATTTATTGTTAAAACTACCATATGGAAAAATACCATAATTTCTTTGATGGCAGTAGACCCAAACAAAACCCCTGGTATAATTCTGTAATTCATAGGTCCTAGTAAATGGACCTCTGAAAAGTAGAAAGGAAGTAAAATAATTATAAAACTTGAGTGTTTATTCCATCCTGTCCTGTGACCCATCCAGTGATATTCCCTCAATTTTTCAGTATTTTCTGGTGTTGTTTTTTAAGGTACTTACTTTCTATATTCCCTCTGTCAGCCCCATCTCTGGAAATGAGCTGTTGGTCTACATGTCTGTCTTTTTGCCTTAAACAAAAAAGCGGGAAAAACCCCCGAAACCCAAACAAAAACCCCAACATATCTCAAGCTTTGTGGATAATGAAGAATAAGTTGTGTGTTAACACCTGTTTCTTAAATTTCAGCTTTAACAGACAGGCAGGAAAGCGCTCTGATTGAAATCATGCTTTGTACAATTCGGCAAGCGGCTGAATGTCATCCTCCAGTGGGAAGAGGAACGGGGAAAAGGGTAGGAAGCAAAAACCTTGCTCGTGTGGAGATGTGGGAATGGCTCTGTGGGAAGAAAAAAGAGATTATAGGATATTGCTGCTGAAGGGACTGAGATGGAGATTCAGCTTTGGTCTCCACATCTGACTACCCTGGCTAGTTTGCTTTTTCTGGACTTAGACACATCCTTGGTACTGTTCAAACTACTGCATTTGTTTGTACTATTAAAGATAATAAAAATTGATTTTGTAAACAGTATTGATTTGAAGGGAGGACTAGAATCAGTGTTTGGGAAAAACTAGAACTATTTTTAGTGGGAAAGAACAAAATGAGGGAAAGGGAAATACACCACATAGTCTCTTGAAAGAAGACCAGTCCACCAGTTGGCTTTTCTGTGATGGTATGGAGTTTAGACAGCCTCTTTTGTGGAGACATTAAGGAGTCTTCTCTCAAGACTGGTTCATGTTTTGGTAAGAAACCCATTTAAGAACAGGTTGAAAGCTTGTATGAAAATAGGATTGACAAAATAATTGAGTAAATATTGCTAAAAATTGTAAGCTGAAGGAGTCCCCATTACATTATCATTTCAGTCATGGTATTTTGTTGCAGGAAAGGTAAACCTTTTGTTGTAGGTTATCACTTCTGTTTTCAAGATAATCTTAATAGTGTTAGGACTGACTTTTAATTGCATTTTTTGAATGCTGAATGTTGGTTTTTTCCTTTTTTTTTAAAATTGCACACTTTCCCTCCGGCTTTACATTGATACATTGCAGTGATTTTAGAGGTCCATGTACCTAATCATCATTTCATTAATGATAATGAAACTTCGCACCAGAACTTTTAGTTGTAAAATTCTCACAATACCAATATTTTAGGTGCTGACAGCAAAGGAAAAGAAAACCCAGTTGGATGACAGGACAAAAATTACTGAGCTTTTTGCAGTGGCACTTCCTCAGTTGCTAGCAAAGGTAGGTTTAATTCTATTTCTTGCTGATGGATGGTTGTTGAAATGTTTACAAGTATATTTCTGTAATTAATGATGCAGCTTGCCATGAGCTTTATAGTTTTTTCTTACTAATCTTTGTTTATATTTACTTGTTCTATAATGAATTATGTTGTCCAAGACTTTATCAACTAAACTTTTTTCTGTGCCAATTTTACAGTATTCTGTAGATGCAGAAAAGGTCACCAACTTACTGCAGTTGCCACAATACTTTGATTTGGAAATTTATACAACGGGACGATTAGAAAAGGTACAGTAACTTCCACACATAAACATAAAAGGAAGTCCCAGAATTTAGACTTCATCACTAGAATTTCAATCACCATTTTAGGAGTTTTTTTTTTGTGTAAAGGAGATTTCATTTATTGTAACCCTTACTGATAGTGCGACTTCAATTTCAGAGTTGTGACTGGCTGCTCTTCTTAGAGATACTGAAAATATGAGTCTTCTAAGGCCTGTCTGGCCAGCTTTAACAGAAAATCTTGCAGTTAAATGAACTTAAATTGAGAACATCTATTGCTGGGTTTTGTGATAGCTCTCTAACAGATAAAGCTTATTGAAACAGCTCAGTAAGTTCTCTTTCTGTCACTGAAACTAGAAACCACCATCATCATTGCATGAAAAAGAGGAAGGATGCCAGATCACAAATGATGTAGTTACTGCTCTTATTTTATCTGCTATGAAGATAAAGTTGAAGCTGTTCTCATCTCTGTCTCCTTCTCAGATGTGCTACTGCATTGTGAAGCAAGTAGCTGGAAATCATTAGAGTCAAAAAGTGATGAAATGTGTAGTTGATAGCACAGCCAGCAGTGGTCGAGCAGCAGTGAGCATCTCAGGTTGAGGGGAGGAATATATGAACAGCTGAAGTTGGCTTTAGTTGGTGGACAGTAGTGTGTTATGAAACTAAAACTTCAATTATACAGCTTTTAAGGCACACATAATCATGCATAAATGTTTGTGTGAGTGGGAGGTAAATACTTCTGTGTCGTTCAGTTGTCATTGCAAATTCAGGTGTTAGGTAAGACCATACCAACAGTAGCAAACTTTTTTGGTTCGGTGATTTGGTCTTTGACAAGCTCCAACTTAATATTTGATAAATAGACTTAATTTCTCAGAAGCTTCACTGATTTTCTAGAAGGTTTTTTTGCTCTGTATCATAGTACAAAAGTAATTAACAGAATTTACCTTTTAAAATTCTTTAAGGTTTATTAAATATGCCCGTGTATATTTGCATGTATATATATATATATATATATGAGAATAAAAATACATCTTCTTTGGCTTGTCTTCCTTGTAGCATTTGGATGCCTTACTGCGACAAATTCGGGACATTGTGGAGAAGCACACAGATATAGATGTTTTGGAAGCCTGTTCAAAAACCTACCACGCTCTCTGTAATGAAGAATTCACAATCTTTAACAGAGTTGACATTGCAAGAAGTCAGTTAATAGATGAATTGGCAGACAAGTTTAATCGACTGCTTGAGGACTTCCTGCAAGAGGTATTTTAATGTGCAAGATCACCTTTTCCTGCCCTCGTAAATGTTTTCAGTATTTTTCTGTCTTTCTCTGCAGGTCAGAGCTAGGAATGGGAGCTTCCCTCTGGTTTTCAGAACCTTAAGTCAAGTGCAGTAATAGAATAGTGTTGCTGCTGTGGTAGTGTGAACACAGACTGTTCTTGTAGTGAGTCTTTATTTTGGTCTCCTTTTGACAAGAGTCCTTTGGGAATTTGAGATAAGTTTCAGATAAACAATTAAATACATAAACTTTTTACTCTTAGCTTTTGAGCCTTACATTTTTGAGAGTTGTAGTATTGTAATTCCCCTAGGGTTCTCCTCAGATGTACTACTGTTGCTAGTCTTGCCTGTGGTTGCATGTTGCTGTTGTTAAATATCAAAATCTCTAGAAAACACTCCCCCTCCCTTCCTGAATGCAAGCAGATGCAGTTAGTAGATCAAAAATAACTTTGTTCCCACACTGTGTTGATCTGAGAAGTGAGAATCTCCTGATAGAGTATTTAACTTCACTATGTGGGATCTCTGACATTCAGACAAAATTTGTTTCTCCTTTTCATCTATGGTGAGGAGCAGAGGAAGTGTCTTTTTGACAGCTTCTTTCTTAACATTTCTCAGATGCATGTAGTTTATCAAGCTCTCCTTTTTTCTCTTGCATTTTGTTCTGAACTAGAATTCCATTCTAGAAATCCCAAACAAGAAATGTGCCCATTTGTTTCCTTTTGTGATGAAAAGAAAGAATGAGAGGTAAAGCAAGGAAATGAGATGTCAGAAGTTGGCTTGAAGGAAAAAGGCAAATACTCTGGTGGAAATGTTGAAATCCTTAGTTCTTTGATTGATAGGTTGTGCAACTACAGAATAGTAAAACTTGCATTATCTCTGCTAGACTAAGGAGGAGTTTCTTGACCTCAGATAGTTTATCTTATGTACAAATAGATACTTTTTTGACCCTTTGATATTTACTCTTTTACTCTTTTTTTACTAAATGCAAGTTTGTCAGAACTTACAGGAAGATTAGAACAAACCAGTTCCCTTACCTCACTCAAAGACTCTTTTTTGTGATTAAAGTAAGACTGAAGTACTGACCTGTGGCCCATCTAGTCCAGTGTCTTTTGTCTGACAGTGGCCTCTGCTGGATTCTTCAGAGAAAATAGAAGCACCTACATTATACATTGTATTTCACCAGCCTGGGCTTTTCCCGTTTCTTCTCCCTTCTCCTTCCTCCTTGCCCCCCTCCCCCTCTCTCCTCCTCAGCTGCTATTTTATAGAATCCTAGAATTGTCAAGGTTGGAAAAGACATTTAACATCATTGACTCCATCTCTAGATATGAGCAGTTGGCTGCTCTGTCTCTCTGACTCTTCTGAAAGCATATGTGACATGATAAATCATTTATCAATAATTTAGAATCAGGTCCACACCCTCTCCTGCCCCCAGTTTGGGGGTGTGTGGGTCTGGTTTTACTAAGTTCCCCAGTTCACTGAGACTGCACTGCTTGAGATATCTCACTGTATGATTATTAAATAGGGGGAGGAACCTGATGAAGATGATGCATATCAAGTCTTGTCAACACTGAAGAGAATCACTGCTTTTCACAAGTAAGTGGCTTCTGCACATGTCTGTCAGGGTTTGTGGTGGGGGGAATTGTTTGTTTTTAATTCAGTATCGCGGTTTGTGGTGAGGGGGTTGTTTGTTTTTAATATGATGCATGTTACTTTTTAATGTATGGGATTGTTTTAGGGTTTTTTATTATTTTTTTGTGTGTGTTGGTTTGGGTGGGGAGGTATTCAATAGCTGGGTTTTTTCAAAAAAATTTAAAAATTTAATTAATTAATTTTGACCAGTTAATTAGTTAATTGTTAGTTAGTTAGCCTCAAATTAGTTGTTAACCTCAAATTGCAGAAAAAGTATTAGTTAAATAATACTTTTTGCATTCATTCTAATGCTTCCAGTGCTCATGACCTATCAAGATGGGACTTGTTTGGCTGCAACTACAAGCTATTGAAAACTGGCATTGAAAATGGAGACATGCCAGAACAGGTCTGTAGTTAAAATGTATTCTTTAGACACAACAACAAATACCGTTTGTTGCTGTCTTTTATTGGTCTTTGTCGTCTAATGCTTTCTTTCCTTTTGATTTCAGATTGTTATTCATGCACTGCAGTGTACTCATTATGTAATCCTTTGGCAGCTAGCAAAAGTTACTGAAAGCAGTTCCACAAAGGTATGCCTTGTTCCACTTGTATTAGTAAATAAACATATGTACATAGTGCAGTGTCATCAAGTGGGAACTGTGATGGAATTAATTAAAACTAGGAACGTTCTTTATATTGATACCTACCTAATCCTGCTTTTTTAATAAGTTCTTCCGAATTAATAGTTTTAGTAGTCACATTCTTTACTATTACAAATCTAGTACTTCCTTTAATTGTTTTTATTATTTAAATGTCAGTATTATGTTTAATTTGACTGAATTTTAAAATAGTAGTAAATCAACATGATTTGTCGATTCACTATCAGCCACAGTAAAAATACCAAGAAGGGGTAGAATGGAAATCACCAAACACAGTATAGTTAGTCTTTCTACTCTTAGGTAGTGGGTTTGGATTTCTTTGGAAACCTTGAAGTATCAGTGACAAGTCAGTGAGATCTAAGTATTCTTATTGCTCAGTATGTCACAATCCTACTTTACCCTTCATCAGTCTTTTAAATCTATTGTTAAATAAAGATGTGAAAAGATTAAGTTAATTTTTTTCAGGGAATGATGAGAGGCCCTGTTCTGGTTCTATGTATAGTAATCTTGAAGGGCAAAGCTCTGGCAAATGTCATCTTTCCAATTTCACTTCATGAAAAATCTTAGAGAAAGGATTAAGGTTTCCTGTATCCAGCATTGCTTGAAGAAGTTGATTAGGTGGTTCACTGTGTGAACTGCCAAATGAAAAAAGGCTTTTTTCAAAAGGCCTAGCTAGTTTAGAATGGAGTTTGTAAGTGCTGAAGCATTTTAATTATTTCTCAAAAATTAAAAAATGTAATCCCTGTAATCAAACATACTTTTTCTGCAGTTTCCAGTTTTTTACTGGAAAGCTGTGCTGGAGTTGCACCTCATTACTGGAGTTACTGTTAACACACCTTTCTTTATGTCAGAAGGGAGGCAAAGAAATTCTTCAGTTTTTTTAAACACTTTGATTATCATGCCTGTAATTAATACAAGAAAAAAAAGTTATGACTGTCACAATTTACCAGGGAGAAAACAAAGGGAACTCATGACATTAATAGTGTATGAGTAATTAATAATCCATTACTACAATATTCTCATTTTAATGTGAGGATACATATATTTTTCCTTTAATTTTTTTTATTTTATTTTAGGATGTTGTAGTTTGAGCTTCTGGTAGATGCAGGAGTGGAAAATCACACTATGTAACTTGTACTAATGATCTTATAACAGAGAACACCTGTATCAGATTACTGTGGTTTTCCCCTATCTGTTGAGACTTCTTTAGTCCAGTGAGTAATTATAGTCTGAAGGTGTTAGAGATGAATATGAACTTCACCACTGGCTGGTTAGTTTACCCATCTGTGTTTTAATGGCTTTTAACATTTCCAACCCCAAACACCTGATTAGAAGTGCCTGCACAGGTTGTTGAGCGGCGGCGTAGGTGTGTGAAGGATTTGGAGGTTTTGTTACCTTATTCCTTAAAGGGCAAACAGCAGTCTTGAGGTTTTTGTAACTGTGATTAAAGCTTTATCACAAGCCTAATTGGCAGAAGATGAGCGAAATACTGACAAGTTAGTTTAGAAATGAAGATTAACCTAGCTGTTTTGCAACAAAATGTAATTTGTAGTACTTTCAGCAGGAATGAAAAGAACCTAATGGAAAGTGGTCCCTTATTGAGATTTTCTGCTCCTACATAACAGGTTTTTTAGTTACTGCTTTTTTTATAAAATAACACGATTTTCATCCCAACTGCCATCTCTTCTATGCTACACAGAATGACAAAATTAAGGAAGTTGCTACTTGTTAATTTTATTTGTACTAGTGATTTTTTAAAATAATGTAGTGGACTTGAATGTTACCACTGAGGTCTGTAGTGGAATGCTCTGTGAAAGTGAATGCACTGTATGGGACTGTAAAATTGGAAAAGCAAAACTGTTACATGAAATCATTCTTTTTAAAGGAGGATCTTCTACGTCTAAAGAAGCAGATGAGAGTGTTCTGTCAAATTTGTCAACACTACCTGACCAATGTAAATACTGCTGTTAAGGAGCAGGTTAGTGGCTGTTGTTACTTGGAGTCTTCTAATACTGTACTTTAGCAAGAGGAACTTTCCAGCTGCATTAATATTTTTGGCAGATATGTGAGAATGTGATGTCCTGGCTGTTCAGGCTGAGTGCCCTTTGCGTGTCAGTGCACATGGTGCTTGTATGCTTGTCCTCCTCATGTACATAGGATTTCAGAATCCATTTAAACTTGATTCTCTTGAGTAATTTTAGGCAGCATAATGTTTTATGCAAAGGACCTTTTTGTTACTTTCAGTAATGACTCTGCAGGTGCGCTGTTGAAGCCTCTGGGTATAAGCTGAGTGAGAGTTCCATTTCAAACCTCTTGCTTACCATGTGCTAATAACCCACATCTCCTGTGGAGCTGTGGATTCATAGCCTCAAAACTGGCTAAGGACAGCAATTTAAAAGGGGTTTTTTTAGTTCTGTCTTTGAATACATGCAGGTGCAGCTTCTCTTCTCTTCCTTCTCTGTGTTGCTTCATAACACAATATATTCCTCAGTTTTTCAGAGTCCCAAGAATTTGGGCATCTCAAAATCAGGAGGAAAAAAATGACTACTTAAGATGAGTGTGTATATGTTTATACATGCACCAAGTACTCACTGTAATCTAGGAGAGTTTATTGTTGGGAAATGGGAATTTTTGGAGTCACCTTTATGAACACTCACACACTGCTCTGTTGGTAATAGTGTTGTTCAGAGATGTTGTAGCAAATGCTTGGAAGCCTCAGCAATGATACACTTCTTGATGAGCAGTTTTATAGTTAGTCCCTCATATAGTTGCCCTTTGTGGGGAGAGTTTTAGCTCCTAAATGTTTCAGACATAAAAAATGTAAATATTGAGATTGAATAAGTAATGTGTGACAGATCAGGTAGAAGACAGAAGTCCTGACCTTTTTGAAGTGCTGGCATGAAGGTTTTGGGGGTTGTCCTTAGTTTTTGCTTTTGTTTCAAAAAGAATTAAGACATTGGGAAACACTTGTCCTGAGTTCTGAGAATAACAGAGTTTAAAAAAAAATTGAACTGTAAGGGCTGAGTCTCTTCAATCTGTGGGCAAATAGTTTTTTGGCCAGGACACTCATAGGATTTTGAAGTTCCAGTGAAGAGCACAGGTTACTGATAGAAGAATTAATTCTAAGTAAATGACTTTAACAATCTTTAAAATGCTAAAATGAAAGAAAATGAAGTATGTCTCTACAGGGGAAGGACCAGATAATCTTCTAGGTAGACTGTTTAATTAAAGACATAGAAAGCCAGGAGCCTTTTTCCTGCTGAAGATAATAATAACCTGGTTAAAGTGGAAAATCTGGTCCACTGAGTTGCACAACTGCAGCTTTTGAACCTCTTGCTAGAACAAGAATATTCCTGGAGCTTAATAGGCATGTTCTATGTCAAAGAGCTATCTAGTGTAATAGTCACAAGGTGTAGGGCGTGAATGTGCTAGTAACAAAAATTACTGAAGCTCTGAGTAGGTCTCTCTAAGAGGCTGTATGACTCTGACTCTGGTGAACACTGTAGAAACTGGAGCTGCCTGGTTACACAGGGTACCTGTCACACAGGTACAATGTTCCACTTCCTCTGGGTTCCACTTCCCTTCTCTAATCTCTTGGAAGGACACAAGGGACTTCAGAGGAGCACATGTATTTTTTGTGACCAGGAATTAGTAATACTCACTTTGGGGAGATAGAGAACAGACCTTTTCATGGAAGTTGGGAGATTAGAACCAAAGAGAAGGTGCAGCACTAAGCAGCTTCTTGCCTAGGTCTGCTAGTTTGAAGAATGTCAGTCTCTGTGTCAGGTACTAAGACATTTGAGCCTTCTGGGGCAGTGGAGTAGAGACATTTAAATCTGATATCAGATGTACAAGTTAGCCAGCAAAAGAAAAAGTTGGTTGCACTTTTGCGTTTTTGGACATTAGGATTTAAAGGGATTGGATAATCTCAGCTGTTACATGTTAAACATGATTGAAACATTTTTAAAAAAAGACAGCAAAAAGGAGATTGTACTATGGTCAGAGTCCACGAAGTTCTCTAGTGACGAAATGTAGTATCCGTCAGGTAGAATTTGGGAGTTTCAGGCTTCTCATGTTTTAGTCTTGCAATATTTTCACATATAATTTGGCATCATCTGTGCAATATTTTTATTTGGAGACCCAGTCTTGATACAGGAATCTACTGTGTGAAGCTATGCACATTTTGACTTCAGTTGGCCTTTGTAATTGTGTAGTACTTTAGTGGCCTGTGTATGCTGTTGAGACCTTGAGTATTTTGTCAAGTGCAAATACATTATTCTAAACAAAATCCACTTTCCAAACAAGTATTTATTAAGGTTTCTTTTTAACAGGCTTTCACAATTCTGTGTGATGTGTTGATGATCTTCAGCCATCAGATTATGACAGGAGGACGTGACATGTTGGAGCCACTTGTTTACACTCCTGATTCTTCCTTGCAATCTGAACTACTCAGTTTTATTTTAGATCATGTCTTCATTGATCAGGATGATGATAATAATAGTGCGGGTTTGTACAAAACTTAAATTTCCTTTTTATTTTTTGTTTTCTAACTAATATTTTTGTTTCTTTGTGCATTTCTGGGTTTTGTGGTGGTGGTATTTTGTTGTTTTTTTTTTTTCTTGTTTGCCTGGTTATTTTTTTGTTTTAATTTTGTTTTGTCATTGAGAGGTGTGCATGTGCACAAAGGTAGGTGTAGCTTTTAAATGTCAGCAGCTGATTAAAGGATTTTCTGTATTGGGAACATGTAGGATAATTGCCATAAAGGTTTGATTCAATAGGCTCAAATATTTATCTCTGTATCAGGGTAACAGACATATCAGTGTACAGTGAAGTGCATTGCCATCACAACTGAGATCTGATTTTCTGAATCATGACCGCTAGCCCATATCAGTTTTATATATAAATGTTTAAACATGGAATCTTTAAACCTGACAGTTTTCCTGTTCCGAACTCTTTCTAGATGGACAGCAGGATGATGAAGCCAGCAAAATTGAAGCATTGCACAAAAGAAGAAACCTGCTTGCAGCTTTCTGTAAGCTCATTGTGTATACTGTGGTGGAAATGAACACAGCTGCAGACATTTTCAAGCAATATATGAAGGTAAAGTTGAAGCTTAGTAGTGCTACTTCATAAAACTACTAGAATACAGTAGTTGTAGGACTTTTAAATATTACTTGTTTTTTACCTTGCAAGGTAACAGGTTCAAAATGTGAAGAATTCAAAACTCCAGAGTTGTAGGCCCTTTTTGTACATAGGGGGAAAAATTACTGAGATGAGATTTACAGTTCCAGTGTTGTGTGAGTGGTGGGGACCAAGGAGGGAAACTAAGTATTTTAATGTTGTTTTAACTAGTTTTATTTTCTTATTCTGATTGATGGTGTCTTTTTAATTCACTTATTAGTTTAGTAGGCCTTTTGAGAATGTTCTTCCCAAGATCAACTCCATAATGTCTAGTCTCATCCAGTAATTTAAGTTTAAACTTTGTAGAAGAAAAGTGAAATTTGAGTCCCCTCTCCCCATTATCTTTATATCTGTTCCAATCTTACTTAAATATAAAAACCTCTCCTGGCTCATGGGATTCACAGCTGCACACTAATATGAGTTCTCATTTTGTGAACATGATAAAGCTTTGCTCCTTGGTGATTACCTTAAAAACTTAAAATTTCAGCAGCCTGCTTTTATCCATCTTGAGTGCCCTACATATATTTTTGATTCTCCAAATAACTAATTGGGTCTTTCTTAAACCTGAAATACTTAAAAAACAGACAGCTGTCTTTGTTGGACAAATTATGCCTATGATGCTGTTTGTAAGTGCATCCTTTCAGCAAAGAAAATAAAACTCCCCACCAGAGTTACAGGAGTTAGTAAAAGGATTAGATTCTAATCTTGTACCCTGAAGGGATGAATGCGTGTCATTAACAAATATGTCATGGCCTTGAAGATAAATAGGTCGTTCTGCCTCTAAAGGAATGATCACTGCAAGAATGAAAAGTGGGTTTATTCTTTCTGCATTTAGGTTTTTTTTCAATTATTATTCTGGAGGTGGTTTAAGGTGTAATTTTGGTGTAATCGTGAACATGTTGGGGTTTTTTTCCTTTAGATAATGTTTGGTTTTTCTTTTTAAAAGAGCATATCCTAGATTTTGTTTTCAGAAGTATTCGGTAGTTGCAATGTTTTCAACTAACATTGGCAGTTAACCTTTTTTTTTGTTTTGTATTTCCTAGTATTACAATGACTATGGTGATATTATTAAAGAAACGATGAGTAAAACAAGACAGATAGACAAAATCCAGTGTGCTAAAACACTTATTCTTAGTTTGCAGCAGGTAAGAGTTTACAGTATTTTTATGCATGAAATTCCATACTGTAGATGATATCCTGTTGTTTAGTAACTAGTTTCAGATATTGATGATGAAATTTTTGTGGGTGATAGGGATAAGTAGGTCTAAACTGAAACACATTTTCTGCAGCTATGTGAAAAACTACCAGAAGTCTTCCTATACTTACCAAATATTGTACCACAAAAAATGTAGGAGAGGTCAATAAATACAAAATGAATGTAACGCTATGAAACCTTCATAACTCTAAAACAATAGTTTAAGCAAAGTATTCAGATATATATTGTGAAATGGCCAGTGTACTTGTTTGTGAACAGATAAATACTTCCTGCATGTTTGGTAGGGGGTTTGGGGATTTTGTTTTGCTTTTGGTGTGTTGTTTTGGTTTTGGGTTTTTTAAACTATTCTGAGAATTAATTTGAAGTTTTAGTAATTTCTTAATGTTTAGTAGAGACTTCACACGTTTGACAATAAAACATACTTTAATGCTCTCTTCAGTAAAGTTTATGTGGAAACCTGATTAATTCAGTTAAAGTTAGCATTTGATTCATCTGCTGACATAAACCATCTGCATGGATTTTTATTCACAGGCTCAGAACAGTAGAAACATATATCTCCAAAACACTGTAATCTAGCATAGATCACTGCTATCCATGAACGAAAATCTACCCAAATGCATTTTCTCTATCCCTGATTTTTGACTAAAGGTTATAAAGCTACTTAGTGACTGTGGATCTGGATATTGAACCTGGTGGAGGCCAAATGGAAATAGTCCTTATTAAAGTAAGGACTGGTTTATCAGTATGGATATTGCCCAAACAAGGCAGGATGAGGCCTTTCCTTTTGATAGCAGCATGACTCTTTTAAGTAGCTGGTGGAACTGCAGTGTAAAATATGTAACTAAACACTCTTTGTTTCATTCTTTGTGATACAAAAGGGTGAAGGGTGTGTTAGTCAAAAATAAAAAAAAATTATTATTATTATTATTATTATTATTATTAAGTGAATTATGGTTGAATTCAGTAGGATTGAGAAAGGATTGATCAAAGAAAAGAAAAGACTGAAGTTCAGAGTATTTGGCTTTGACAACTATTGATAAGTACTTAAAAATCTCATCGGTGACAGAATTTCTGGTGTCTTTGGCAGTTTCCCTGAACACGTTTTCATTTTAGAGTTTCTTTTTTATACTTGTATTTTGAGAAGTAAAAAAAAAAATAAATTGGGAACTAGTAGTTTGATGAAGTATTTTAGTGAGGACCAGGTGAAGATCACCCTGTTTATTTCTTCTCTGTTAGTGTATGTAATTAGGAAATCCTACTAATTTTTTGTATTCTCAGCTTCAGAACACCTGTTTTAGTGAAGCACTGAAATCTGTCATCCACTATATCTACAGTTTGATGAGTGATTGATCAGTGCATTTCAAAGTTTATCTCTAGGGTGCAGACTCTTCAAGAGTAACTTTGACTTCATTGTCCAAAATGTCCATGTTTGTCTCTTGGTATTGTCAGATTACGAGTCGGGGGAAAAACCTGTGAAACATACTTTTAAACTGAAACTTATCTCTGGTCCAAAGTTTGACATAATCTTTTAATACATGAAAATTTCCCTTTTTATTCCATGCAGCTCTTCAATGAAATGATTCAAGAAAATGGTTATAATTTTGACAGATCATCACCAACGTTCAGTGGCATAAAGGAGCTTGCTCGACGTTTTGCTTTAACATTTGGATTGGATCAGTTGAAAACAAGAGAAGCTATTGCTATGTTACACAAGTAATTGTGTGCTTTGTATTACTTCCATTTTTGTAAACACTTCTTGACTAACATAAAATAATCTTCTTAGTCTTTGAAAATGAGTTTGTTAATACTAAGTGCCTCAGCCCTAGAGATGATATAGCCCATATATTAGTTAGGGGATGACTGCAGTTTTGTCTCTGAGTAAAACCTTAATGTTTAATATTGTTGGTGTTCTCCAGCATCATTGTATAAGCATGTAAATTATAGCAGTGTTAATGCTATAATGAAAAAGCCTTTCTGATGTCTGGTCCATAACAATAAGAACAGATCCACTTCATTGTCAGCGGTGATTATGTTGGCCTCATGCAGAAAACCTGCAATGCAAGGTAGAAATTCCATGACAGAAAGAGTATGTCTAGATTAAAACAATAACTAATGTTCACTTTTTTTGCTGGAATATGGAAACATCAAATTAATGCTTTCTTGACATAAAGGAAATGGACTTGGTTTTGGTAGCTCACAGTGCTTTGAACTTCTGTTTGTTCTTTTTCTGATGTAATTTTTTGTTTGTTCTTAGGGATGGCATAGAATTTGCTTTTAAGGAGCCTAATCCACAAGGTGAGAGCCACCCACCATTAAATCTGGCATTTCTTGACATTCTCAGTGAGTTCTCCTCGAAACTTCTCAGACAAGACAAAAGAACAGTGTAAGTATTTTCTTAATATTCTTAGCATTTGTAATGATAACCACAAAAGATGTGCATCAGAATAAATATTTGTGTATTGTGTTCATCTAAAATGGAATCTTTGGCACATCAAGGTAAGTTTACACTAATGTAGTCAAGTATACTTGCAGAAGGTAAATTGTGTTTATTGTTGTTGTTTTTCATTTTATGGTGGATAAACAGAAATTGTGTTCCAGATTTGCTGTTGTCAGGCCTTTGTGTTAACTAGATGAGAAACATTGGCTGATAATTTCAGTAGTTACTTATCTTGACATGGTAACATTTTATTACAGATTCTTTGCATCTCTGTATTTCTTGTTTCATTTAAAGGTATGTTTACTTGGAGAAGTTCATGACCTTTCAGATGTCTCTACGAAGAGAAGATGTGTGGCTTCCTCTCATGTCCTACCGGAACTCGTTATTAGCCGGTGGGGATGATGACACCATGTCAGTGATTAGTGGAATCAGTAGTCGAGGATCGACAGTAAGAAATAAGAAGACAAAGCCAGCAACAGGCAAGCGGAAAGTACCTGAAGGTAGAACTTCTCTCATCTTAAACTTTACTAGAATAGATATTCATATAAGCTGCACACATTGTTCCATGTTTTTTGGTGTTACTGTATTGGTATGCCTTTATGTATTTTTTCAGAACAGGTTAACTTCTGATCAGGTATGTGTCTTAGTGGGAAAAGTATTCATTTGATTCACAAAAGAAGGGCACTATACCGTGTTGAGTCATACAATAGAAAAGTATAGAAATGCTCCAGCCAGTGATTATAAATCCAGGCCCTTTGAGGCACATGTAAGACTTTGTGGCAAAAAGTAAAGCAATTGATTCTCTGTATCACACATTTAATTTGTGTTTCAGCATTCACTTTTAGACTAGCTTGAAAAACACTTCACAGATGTTCTTGCTGTGTTTGCTTCCAGCTGAAGAAAGCAGCAGTAGTGACAGTATGTGGCTGAACAGGGAGCAGTCAATGCACACCCCAGTGATGATGCAGACACCTCAGCTCACCTCCACGATAATGAGGGAGCCCAAGAGATTGCGACCCGACGAGAACTACATGGGTGTCTATCCTATGCAGCCCGAGCACCACCAACCGCCGCTCGACTACAAGTACGTACAGCAGTAGGTCTGCTTTGTCTTAGTGTCCATACACAAAACCAGTACATGTTTAAAATAGAATAATGGTCTTTTTAAGCACGCAAGTAACGTGGATGTTGGCTCAAAGGCAACAGGAAGAAGCCGCGCGACAACAACAGGAGAGGGCAGCGATGAACTACGTCAAGCTGAGAAGCAACTTGCAACACGCCATGTGAGTGGAGTGAAATGCTCCTTCCATGGGTCAGGGAGGGGAGGGTTTATAAATGTAATGGTAACACCTGTATCTTTTAAGAGGGATACATCTAAGTTCAAAAGTTCTCTGCCTTCTTAAGGACAGTGTGGTTCTGCAGAAAAAAAGTACACATTGCAAACAAAAACCCATGTATTGAGGAGCTTTACATATTTCCCCTACTTTTGATTGTTTTATTTCCGGTACTTCATGTAACATTCAGTGGTGGCTTTTTTTTAATACAGTGACACCAATTAGTGTAATTAGAATGACTCCTTAGTTTTCTCATAAGATCTGATGTTTCATGTAGAATTTTATGAGGAGAGAGGATGAAGGACTGTGTGCGAGTATTTGTAATGGTTTTACACATCTACTTTATTTCAAAGGAATTCTTTCTGGCCTTATCATAAGGCAGAAACATTTTTTTTTAAATGGCAAAACTTAAATTCTTTGTCACTTAAACATAAATTAGGTATAGAGTAGATCTGCTTACCAGTTCTCACACTCTGTCAGAATACCCATTTAGCAATGTACTACAGTTGTCTAAACTGATCTTTGTTAGGCATTGTCCCACGCTCTCTTAGTATCTTCTGGTTAAATACCAGCTTTCTCTAGTAGCAGTTGTGCATTCATTTCATTACTTCATTTCTTTTTTATCTAATGGAATCATCATTTGTTAGGAGTCCCTTACTGAGCATTAGCTTTTCAAATAGATGGAAGTTAACTTGATTTAGTGCTAAACAGTATTGCTTTTCATTTCAGTCGACGTGGCACAAGTCTAATGGAAGATGATGAAGAGCCAATTGTTGAAGATGTGATGATGTCATCAGAAGGGCGGATTGAAGATCTTAATGAAGGCATGGATTTTGACACCATGGACATAGACCTAGTAAGAAATTTACTTCTCTTTAGTGGTCTTGGGATTTGTATTTCTGCCTTTAAAGTAAGGTATTTGAATTAAATTTTCCTTCTTATAAAAGAAAAATCCTTCTGGTTGCTTTCTGCCTTGCTAAAGGGCTGTGCTGTTGTCTGTATACAAGAGCCATCTGCTCCAACTGCCTTACAAAAACAAGAACACTTCCTGTCGTAACTAATAACATTTATCCCTTGTGAATTTCTACCCCTTGAGAGTTCAGCTTCACTGACTACAGTGTAAAACCTCTGTTTTTCTGGTGAAATTGCACTTAACCTGTTTGTTTGTTTGCTTTCTAAAGCCACCATCAAAGAACAGGAGAGAACGAACGGAACTAAAACCAGATTTCTTTGACCCCGCTTCAATCATGGATGAATCGGTAGGTTCACTTACATAAGGGGAAAGTAATGTAAATCAGTCTTAAAGTTGCCATACTCTCTTACTTCAGATTTTAAATGGAAAGAATGCAATCTTCAGGTTGTGATTGTTAGCTTATTTAGACAGACTGGTACAGTAATTCAGCTCCATACATTCTAGGATAGTCAGTGTTCCTTGCAATTTTGTGGGATTTTTGTTCTTAATATCTCTATATAGCTATGTAAAAGTTAAAAGCCAATGATTTTGAGCAGAAAAAACATTCATTATGGAAAAGACTGTAGCAGAGGCTGATAGCAAAGAGCATTAGAAAAATGAAGAAATGTGCATACACAATATTAAAGGCAAGTTTCCTGTTGTGCTGAGCTTAGTTCAGTGACTCTGATGTCATTACCAAATGTCAGCATTAGATGGTTTGCATTTTATGGGGTTTTTTTTGAAATTGGCATATTTACTTTTGTGCATAAGATAATGGAGAAAATAAGAGGTAATACAGATATCTGTTTATAGAGATGAGAGGTATTTTTTCTTTCCATATAAAGTTTTAGGTCCAAAACATCCGAAGTCTGTAGTTTCTGCTTGCAGTTGCCCTTTTATCCGACTTGATAAATCTGCAGTCTCTATTCTCTTTTAAAAATCTGCATGAGGGATTCCTTCTGTCTTGAACCACTTGTAAAGTATGCAGCCATTTTTGACCTTGGGTAGCTGGTACAAAATTACACTGGAAATAACAAGCTGCAGCAAGCCAGCAGAGGACAGTACAACAAGGCTTCCTGGGAATCTTGGACAGCTTGGTGGAATTTGGAAGATGGTTATGTATTTTTTTACAGTATTGTTGCAGCGTGAACCTGTTCTTGTTTATGGGAGAAAGAAGTCCTAAATACTGTTTTAATAATTGCAAATCCATATATTTTGTACCAGTAGGGCTTTGCTTTAGTAATAATGAATCAGATAGGCTGTGTGTCTGGCTGTTGTGTGTTCTTTTCCTGAATTAACACCAAGAAAATATCTCGCCTGTTCTCTAACATTCTGTTTTACAATAATTCTTCCCCTCCTCTTCTCGATTTTTCCTGGACTGATCTCTGAAGTACCAGTCACTTTTTAGTCTGACAATGCTGAAACCTTGGCCTTCTTCAGGTTGCATTTAATTGATTAGAGAACCCTTTCAGCTCTAACGCTCGTTGGGGCCGCTCGAGCAGGTTGAGGTTCCCGCCCGGCCGCGCCGTGCCGGCTGCAGTGCGCGGGAGCGGCCGCGCGGGGGCAGCCGCCGGCAGCGCAGCGCAGCGAGCGCCGGGCGGGGCCGGGGCCGCTCCTGTACGGAACGGAGCCAGGCCAGGGGGAGCGCAGAGCTCAGTCCAACAGCCAGCGTTCAGCGTAAAAACATCATCGCATAAATGCAGAAAGTTCTCAGAATAAAGTTAATTTGCTTTATTCTTATAATTTATTTCAGAGGTCCCTTATTCTTGGAGCTGTTGCACTTGTTTTTAATGGGCGTAGACATAATAAAGCTGTTTAATTTATTCAGATGCACATGGTTTATGACTAGACTTCTAGTCGGATATGCCCAGTTACTGCTGGCACCAGAGGCAGTTCTGTCTGTGTGCTCTGTTATAGGAGGCACCCAAAGTGAATCTAATTCAAAGAACAGTAAAAATGGGTTTGTAAACGGATAAATATGAACAGCATTGTCAAGGTTCAGGAAAATTTGGTCTGTTTTGACTCTTGCTGATTTTATGAAGTCTTACAGATGTTAGGACAGTCACATAATCTGGATCTTCTTTTTGGCACATCAGTGGTCAAACATACTTCCATTGACATAGAAAGCTGTACAGCTTGTTCTCACATGGAGAGTGGAAACTGATTTTTTGTTGCTTTCCCTAGTTACACTGTCTCCTGAAGTACAGTTGCTTGATTTTACCTGATGATTGTTTGATTTTTTTCACTGTCTTCCTGACAGAGTGAATACATTTCCTAGGAAATGTTAAATTTGTGTCCTGGTTGGCTGATGTGGGATGGCCTGTGGTTTCTGTGATCACAGACACAGCAGCAGCCAGTGTCTGGAGTGTTTTGTCCCAGGTTTAGTAGCTGGTAATAACACATTTGATTTCAGGTTAGTGCCAATAGAATGTCAAAGAAGTCTGAGTTAGGCACCTAACTAAAATTTCGTCTACAATTATTACCTAAAATAATTAAAACACATGCTTTATCCCTACTGGATCTAGTTAATTTAAAGTGTGAGAAAAATATTTCTAATGAATGAGGAGCCCTTTTCATATTATTATCTAAATCAGAAGTGTGGTTAATCTGGTTTGAAAGAAAAATAAACTTAATAATGCCTTAACATATCTTGAAGTGTCTTAATCTTAAATTATATACTAATTGCTTTGTTATTTGTTAAATGTGTATTAGACTACAAATTGACACCGTTTCTAACTTTTTTTTTAGGTTCTTGGGGTGTCAATGTTTTAATACCAGAGCAGCAAATAAATCAGTGGTGAAGTCATTTTCTAAGTGGAAGAGGAAGTTTTTCAATACAAAATTGTGGTAGATACAGTGAAATTCTGAACAGATTTTTCTCTAAGGAGAATGACATGCTTTCAAGATCAAGTGCATTGAAGGGGCAGTTTTGTTTGCCTGAAAGAAAAAAGAAATGTAAAGGACAAGTAAACAATTGAGGATAAGCTACACTTTTTGTTGGGAAAAAAATTCAATATTTTATTTATGTGCTATCAGTTTATTTCTGGATCATAAGAAGTATTCCCTCTGAGTTTTAATCTTAACAGTCTGAGAGGTGTTTGGTACAGATTTGAGCCCCTCTCTATACATTTGCTGGCTATACTAAATAATCACGAGCTCTGCTGGATTGCTGTTCATGTCCATGAGCTGTAATAGTAGATGGATTGGTTTTCTCACAGTGTAGAACGAACCAGAAGAGTTGTCAGTATTTTCAATGAAATGCAAACTTCAGCAACAGAAGGTTTGTATCAATTAATTATGGAAAAAATACATAAAGCAGAATTTTAACAGCTTTTTAATCTAAAACACACTTTTTATTCCAAAAGCTTCATGTTAGCCTTCTCAGAAAGGTCCATAAGCTATAAGCTACCAGAACGTAACAGATTTCACTCTTGCTTGCCCATTACCAACCCTGAAAGTTTGCTTGTCCTTTAAGAAAAATGTAATGTTGTGAAATTCCTTCCAGTAGTGCCACTGTATTTTGTCTCCAAATAAAAGAAGCTTATTGTAGTATGTTTGCAGAAAAATTCTAAACAAAAATTATACAGCTTATTAGAGTGTGGGAATAGGGATCTAAATTTTAAATAAAATTATATATATATATAAATTGGTGCTGATTTTATAATTGCGCAGTTTGTTTAGTTTTTTCTTACTTTTAAATTCCAACTTAAAATTATGAGGTTTCAGAAATATATTGAAAGTTTAACAATGTTTAAAAATAGAAGAGCATGAGAATTCATGCTTTAAAAATGATTTTTAAATTTGTATTTTATATTGTTTTATCTATCTGTCTTTGCAAGCAGTCTTCAGGTTAAAGATACTTCTAACAGGTTACAGTACATTTCCTCTATATGTAAATTAGATTGGATAATAGAAACTCATAAACAACCCATAATATTCTTTAAAAGCTAAGCTTTAAATTTCATTTTGTGTCCATTCACAAATAAATTAAATTTGGTCTAAAACAGAAAGTGGATCTATGCCATTTTGACATTGACTCATTTTGCAAGGCTTAGGCAGCTAGACATCATTTTAAAGGAAATATTAACTTATATTACATATGTATATTTTTTGTCAGTTGTCTCTCAGTTCTTGAGGTATATTATTTTAATCATTCCATGCCTTAATACGCTTGCAATACAAGAATCTCCCCAAATGGGTGAATACAAAAAGGCTTCCTGTTTTTAGACTCAGAAATTAAACATTCGGCTGTGGTAGCCAAAAACCATAGATTATCTAAAGGATCATGATAAAATATAATTATTTTACTAGGTCATGGGGTAACAACAAAATGAAAACTAGATCTGCCTAACTCATTTTACATAAATAAATACTCTCATGTCTAAAAGTACTGCCTATATTGTTTTCCACACCACTGCATTTAATAGAACTGCTGAGAGGACTGTATATATGATTTTAAACTTAAGTTGATTTTTCTTACTCTTGAAGGAGTGTTTCTTTGTGAAAGCAGTTCTTACAGCTTTGTTTTCAACCAGCTAAAAATGTTTTATATATTTACCTTAACCTGTTGTCCTCCACATTCTATTGTCCTAATTGTACTGTTTTCTGATTTGTATTTATGTCTTGAGACAGTAACTTTTTGAATAAAAATAAACCTACAGTATGTTGTATGTTTGATCTTTTTAAATTGGGGGTTATGGGAGGACAGTGAAGAAAGGGGTATGAGTAATGCAAATGTTATGTTTATAGAAATCAAAATCTTTTTCCATGTCTTTTAAGTGTTTGTCTCAGAGTTGGGATAATGTATGAAAAACTGCACTGTTTTATATTTGTAATAAATTGTACAAGTTTTTAAAATGTGAATAAAGCACTAATTGGGTAATAATTTAAAGCAGAAAAGTTAATGCAATCATGATTGTTTTAAATATGCTTTAATTTGAGATAAACTTGTTAAAAGAATTAGTGTAAATACAGAGTGAGCTTTTGAAGAGGTTAGTACCTGCAAATAAAATTTTTAAAATTTGTATAGAACTTTTACATGCCAAGAAAGCAGTGGTTAATTATTTTTGTGTTACGTTTTTTAAAGATGTATTAATAACCTTTCTGTTGGTTTCTTTTTCCTAATAACTATTACCTGATTTTACTTAGAATGCTTTTGATTCTGACATTGGAGATGCTGTACATAGTCCAATGGAAATACCATTAATTGTGTATGCTACTTTCCATTCCATAAATTGATCATACACCTGGTAAGCATTTTGAGCTTAATTGGCCAGACAGCAAGGGAATGAGGGGAAAACCCTAAAAATCCCCTCCCATTCCCCTCTCCTCAACTACTGAGCACCTCCAGCTGGGAATTGAAAACTCCTTTCTGATACAAGACTTTTTAAAGCAGTAATTTTAAGATCTTAGAGAGAGAAAACTTTTAATCCTTGATAATGTAACCTTAGGAGTTTTGGGTTGGTTATCATTTCAGTTATGATTATTGCAAATGTTCATTATTCCTGTCTCTAAATCCTGCTGTAAGTTCAATAGTATCTTGTGGAAGATTGTTTTAGTAAGTTCTAAGTTTATAATGCAAGAAAAATACCTTCACTATACAATGTAAAGTCTGTTCTAGTTAAACTGCTTTGGTACAAAAGCCTGTAAATGGAAGAAATTGGAGTTTTGAAGAGAGATGATAAAAATGTAGACAAAAGCAAACTATTCAGAGAAAGTAAAGCCTGTCCTCTGGTTTACCAGAGAGGCCACAGGGAAGGTATTGACACAGAATGAATTTCAAAGGAATAGTTTCCACATATTCTGTAAAAAGTATTTCTTGATATTAAACAACCAAAGACAATATGTAAGACGTTAGTGATGGCTGTTGTTTGTTTGTTTGTTTTGTTTGTTTTCTCCTTTGGATGGTGTGATACTGATTCCTGTAGCGTGTTAGAGATCATAAATCCCCATCTTTATTCTCAGTATAACTAAAAATGCACCTCTTTAAAGCCTGCCCCTCTGTTTCCCCCCTAATTTACCCATACACTTGTCCTTGTGTGGGATTTCAGCACAGCAATACAATTAACTTCCTACACATACTGGATTTTTTGAGCTGCTTTGATTCGCAACAATGCTCTGCTACTTTTTTACCTATAGATTTTTTTTTTTTTTAATTATAGCCTGATTAACATCAAGGACTTGTTCATTCTTTGAAGCATTTGTCAGAATTGTGAATTTGTGCTTCAGAATTCTTTTGATAAAACACAAATTGATTCTTTAAGAAATATTTTCATTCCTACTTAACTGCTTTAATTTAATATTCTTTGACTAATTTGTGATACTGAAATGTAGCTTATGCCATTGCCTCATTTTTCATAATCCTATGCAATTTCTTGTCCTGAGATTGTTTAATTTCATACATATTCATTGGCATCCAAAAGTGATCATATTTTTGATGGAGGTGGATGATGACATACTCAGAAGACAAGGTAATGCAGGACAATACTGTTCAATAATAATTGTCTTTTAAAAGTAACAATTCCATATGAATTGTGCCTGCCATTTTCCTCAGCTGTCATTTTCTCCTGTATCCCTTCTTCATGTTGCTGTTCTTTCTCTAATCCATTTCTTTGATCAAATCTCAATTTTCATATGTCTTTAGAAGTTTTTACCAGTTAGATGTTGTTACAACTGTTGCAAATGGTGCCTTCCAGCTAGAGATTCAGTTGCTGCTTTTTGTTGTGGTTTTTTGGAGCTACTGCCAGGTTTTATGGATGTAAATCATAGTGGCAGTACAGTGGTAAGAAGCTATAATTGTGCCCAGAAAAATGATCCAAAGTGTGGTTGGGTGGCTGGCTGACAGAAATGTCCCTGTCCTTGAGAGAATGTGTACAATTCCATAATGTCATCATGCTTCCCAAACCTGACTGTGTCGTTTCTGCTGAGCTTTTCTCAGCAGTTTTTTGATTGGAAAATAAGAGGAAAAGTCATCATGTTTTGTGTATATTAACAGTTTTTGTCCAAGAAAAAGCTGCAGTTGCCAGCTTTAAAAGTGAAAGTTGTGTTCAGCTGATAACAGCTTGAATTCTGCACTTTTCAGAAAAGCTATTTAAAAGAACCTAATGAAATAAAAGTAATAAAACCTCTGGAGGCCTAGAACATCTCAAATTAGGAAGGGGAGATGTGAAGTTGGTAGTTACTTTGTGAAAGCATTCATGTAATACAACAGGACCTGGGAGAATGGATTCATGAGCTTGCAGAGAGTTTCCTGTTGGTTGAGGTGGGTGATGGCAGGTGAGAGATCCGTGCACACAGCAGCAGCTTGTTCCCAGACTGGTGGGCTGTGGGTACAGCTCAAATGATTTCTCAGAAATTTAGCAGGGATGCTCTCCTTGTGCCCATCTAGCCCTTCTCTACACTACTCATTCAGTACCTTTGCCCTTAGGCTTTTGTCCCTAAATCCCCTGTACCGTCTGTAGGGCCCTGTGCTGTGGGACATTGGTGTGAGCCTGTGCTGTGGTTCCTGCAGCTCCTGGGAGGGCTGGGCTGGCTCAGGGCTGCAGCACCCTCAGATCCTGAGCTGCCCAGCACTGGGGGGTCCATGATGGAGAGCTGAGCCCCTGTGTCCTGGCCAGGAGCTCCACATGGCACCTGTTTGCCAGGCCATGTTGCCACCAGGGAAGCCTTCAGTTGGCTGCTGCCTTGTGAAAAGCAGTTAAACCACAGCTCTCGAGTGACAAATGCACCCATCTCTTATTATTTTAACGCACTCTTTTCACAGGCTTAAATTCTGTTTTCTTCTTTTCAAACTGCTGCACTCCACCAAAAGCAAAAAAAGCAAACCACATCCACTTGTTTTTCATATCATGCACAAAAGCACTTAAAGATGTGGCGTATCTTATATTTAGCCTGCTCTTTATTGTTCATCTTAAAGCACTGAGCTGTCTTTTACACAACTGTTCTTACGTATCAACTGACAAAAGCTGTCTTTCCATTATTTCTGTCGCCAGTTTATAATCTTCTGAATCTTGAAAAGCAGATTTCTTGGGGTGGTTTTTTTCAACTGAATTCTTCCATTACAGACAAGAATCAAAGTGCTCTGTGAAACCTAGCGTGGATTAGGGAAGTGGCATTGTCAGTGAAAACAGTATCTTGTCAGTTCCATCCTGTTTGAGGGACTGATGGTGTTACAGTTTAAGGGCTTATTGTGTAAATGTTTGTAACTGGAGAAATCTACAGATTTGGACTATTGGTCCTTTCTCTTGTTAGGGACCCTTTTATTCTTGCTCATATCAATAGCTTGTGTGTGGTGAAAGCAGTTTGTTGAAATACTGTGGAGTAAAAGAAGCACATATTCTATTTAAAGCTGCTTTCATTACAAATTCTCTCTTTTATTTCTTTTTTTAACCTTGCAGTGCTTCATCTACTTCAGACTGACTTTTAACTGCATAGTTAAAACTCACTTGGGTTGGATTTGTAGATCTGACAGAGAGAAAGGTGCCCTGTAGAGCAGAGAGGCTGCCAATGATGCAATATCAGCTGTTTGTGTTGGCTTTTCCTGGGAATTGTTTCAAGTTAGCCAAAGAGAAATAGGCTGTTTGTGTTTGTTCTGGCACAATACTGATTTGTCTCAGATTGTGACAGAGCTACAGATTTTGTGGATTTAGACAGTTTAGAAGCATTTTCTCTCCACATGCTGTTTCTGTAGTTAACAGTGTTCAATGCAGGCCACTTGATCCATTAGTAAAGTTCAAAATATATGTATGTATTTTAGTTTTTTCTTAGTCCCTACTCACAAGGAAAGTCAAATTTCTTCTTTTCTTTTTGAATTTGATTTGCTGTTAATCTCTCATTCATTTATAAGAATCATGTGTGGAGTGTTCCATGGAGCCAAACCACAGCACTCAGTGATGTATAACCAAAAGTGTGGTAACTTGGCAGGGTGAGGCTTGGGGGTGGGTAACGACTGGTGTTGTACCAACCACAAACATTCACACAATGACAGCTCCACATCTCCTTCACACTGGTGTAACTCACATCTGGAGAGCAAAGATGCTCTGACCAGTTGCCACGTTGGGCCCTGGCCACCGTGTGCTTCCTCCTCAGGCTCTGCCTCCTGCGTGGTATGAGACATGTGCCCATCTTCTCTGAAATGGCAGTTAATTATTATTAATTATCATTCCTATTATCACCGAGCTGTCAGCAGCCTTCCCAGTCCTGTAACCCTGGGTCAGCCACCTTATGACTCCCCCAGTTCAATTTTAAATTGCTTAGTGTGGTCAGCCTGAGCCAGGAAATGCAGTCATGTCTCACCTGCCTGCAGAGTGAGATAATTAATTTTTTCCAGGAAAATGTCAGAAATGACCCAACATGATTTTGGGTCAAGGCATTCAAGGTGTTGTGGTCTAGGAATAAAAGTACAGATCTGATGGATCAGCCCACCCTGATCCCTGTCAGAGTTGGTGGGGAAGAGGAGTGGGGACCCTCCTTCACTGTGTAACATTGAATGGGGTGATTCTTTTCTGAATTTCAGAACAATGGTTCTTGTGATGAGAGACTTTCCCCACACAATTTTAAGGTGAAGGAGGGTGCATGTTACAGGAATTTGGACTGAATGAGCCATGTCTTGGCTCAGGTACACATCATTAAATAAACTGATGTTCATGGTACAGCTGATTATAAAGAGCTCTGTTTCCAAAGGACAAGTCTGGCAATTACACAATGTAAAGCCCTATTTAGTAGTACAGGCAGCCCAAATCAGTATTATTTTATAAGGGATGCCTTGCAGCTTTTGCAAAGTCAAAGAATTAATTCTGTTTTCATTCTAGTACCATAGGATTTAGGGAGAAAGTTCCCTGGCTTTGCATGAGAGTCAGCTCTGGTTAGATAATTTTTGGTAACTTACTGATTGAATTTGGCCTCTTTGATTTGTCCAAACATTGGGTGTTCATTCCATTATTTCTGTTTCTGGTGCTACTATCTTTGGTGGAGATTCAGGTATTTTATTTATGTCACTGTTTCAAAATACAGGGAGTTTTTCTGTTATCTTTGGCCCCTATTGTATTTTTTTAATAGATATCATTTTTGGACAACCAAGGCTTTTTAATTCTATTTCAGTATAATTCTTGACACCTAGCAGATTACCAAGTGAAGATAACCTTCATATTGGCTGACAACTTGAGACTTTTATCACAGCTCCTATCTCCAACCAGGAGAAGAAATTGCAACCAGATTGAGGAAAAGTTGCAGGTAATTTTTTACGATATCCAAAAGGTTGTAAAAGCAACAAAATGTTTGTTACTGTATCCAAACCAGACATAACTTATAGTGAGATTGGAGAGTTGTAGGGTGGGAAAGGGGTTCTGTGCCTGTCCCAGTGGAGCACCCTGTGCCACAGTTCCTGTCTCCATCACTTGCCCCAGCCAGGAGGAGCCTGAGCCCCAGTGCTGGGGCTGCCCTGTGCCCAGCTGGCACTGCCTGGTCCCTGCTCTCTCCCAGCCTTCCTGGGCCTGGATGTGACCTGACATCCTGATGGGAATGTTGCTGCCATGCCTGGTTCACAGCTGTCTTCCGTTTGGGGTAAAGTCTCTTGGAGGGCTGGGGATTCCCCCCTCATCTCTTTTTATTCCTCTATCACTTTGTTCCTGCAGATCTTCACAAACTACATCTCTACAAGAACATGCTAATAAGCAGAACTGGTTTTGTTACTTTGCAAAAAAAGTAACAAAAAAACAATCCTTTTTTCAGAGCAGAGAAACCACAGCAGGGTGAAGAGAAACTTGGTTAACAAAACTTTCATAGAGAAAAATGGTAGTGATTAAGAGAGCAACGTTCTTAAAGAATACTTCCAGGGGTGTTGTGGTGAGAGTAGGGCTGAGGGTTAATTCTCCAGTGTGTTTTGTGAACTGTGTCTGGGGACTTCACCTCTCCCCTGGCACTGGGGAGCTGTGCCAGGACACTGGGAAGGGCAGTGGGTGCGCAGGTGTCTGTCTGTCTGTCTGTCCCTGGAGCCTCTCTGCAGTTTGAAGTGCTGAATGCTGTTCCTGCCTGAGAGCAGCTGTGCAGGGTGCTCCAGCCTCCCCTCTGCAGAGGGTGAGGGTTTACCTCTGCATTAATGAACAAAATGGAAATAGTTCAGGGATCAGCAGGAATTAATTTATCAAAACGGGCTGAGTTCTTTGTCTTACAAAAATATTAATGTGGAAGAAAAATATTAAATTACAGGAGCCTCTGAAATGAAGAACCTGACAGAGTAGAAAAATAAACCAGGAGATTTTAGCAGGGTTTCAATTTTCAGAGAAATTTGAGAGCAGATTGTACTTTTCAGTAGGGTCAGGATGTGCTTTACAGATATTCTGGTTTAGATGTGTAATGGAAAATAGGTTTTAAGTGCTGGAATGTTGCTGTGGTGAGGATGGCTGTACCTCTCCCTGGAGAGGGGCTGGGTGAGTGATGCTGGGCTCCCTGGAGGATGTTTCAACATTGCCAGAAATTTTGGGAAGAGAGAATACTTTTTGTTGAGGCCCATGTGCAATGGAGATGTAGCTAAGTTTACACTAGCACCCAAAATAGCCCAGAAGTGGATGTTGTGGTGCTTTGTGCTGTACAGAAAATTTTATCTCCCCATGTGGCTCCTGCAGTAGCCTGAGAGATGTATGTGTGACCCCTGCAACAGCAGGGTTGTCTCCCTGGTGTTCCAGGGATACATGGCCACCAGAAGAACTCCGTTACGAGACTCCAGTTGCAGTATAAATTCCATATTCTCACTATGATGTCTCTGGGGAACTATCTGGGCTCATTTCAACTCCACACTTCATTATGGATCAGTGGGGATGAATGCTGTGTGAGCTGATTGTTCCATTTCCATCCCAGGGGCTGCTCCCTTTTCTCCTGTAGGGCCCCTCTCAAGATAGAAATGAAAATGAGAGGTCCTCACCACATGGTAGTGGTCTCTAGCTGGGGCCTTATGAAGATGTTCTCTCTGAATCATCAGCAAAAAAGCTCTCTATCAATGTCTTCTGGATTGTGTTCTCTGCTGATATGTCCTCTCACTGGCCCTCCAGCTAAAAAGAAAAATAAATTAAAAAGTCTGAGTATGTTCAGCAGGAATTTGGGATGGCAGTTCCACAGAAGCCACTCATTCAGCTTTACATATATTTCCTTTTTCTTTTAGTCTGTCTTCTGAATGGATTTGTCACAGTGACAGAGTTTTTCAGTCTGGGAAATACTGATTATTTCCCCCTTTTGTGGCTGCCTGACCTAGCTGTAGGACAGACTTCTGGCAGTGGTGTCTGGGAGCACCCACCTTGGCCTTTGGAGCCTGTAGATACCAGTAAAGCATAAAAATGCAGTAACATGGGAAATGACAGGGCTACTGCCAGGTAGCTGATGATAGAAGATATACAGCTGTATCATTTCATTAATAGCCAGTAACCTCATCAGTTCTTTTCAGCCTTGGGTGTGAAATTGGCAGCCTGACCAGAGTGCTGTCCTTGACTTTTTACTGCCTTCCTTAAACATTTCTTCTCAAATTGTTCCAATTTCTTGACTCATTCAACATTTGCACAATTGTCAAATATATTCTTGGCATAGGAAAAGAAAAAGAGCCCCACAATTTTTATTTAAAATTTGAATAGTTTTCAACTAGACTTTGACAAAGTATTCAGGTCCTTAGCGGATGTCAGGGCTGAGGTAATGCCAACTCCTGCACTAATTAGGACTAATCAGTGTCATTTAAAAAGGAATTTAGGATCTATCAAACTTGATATGCTTTCCATTAAATAATGAATGTTTCGGTCTCCACCCTCTCTGTGGTAGTTGAAGTCTCCTTGGCTCTGTAGAGGGGTTTGTTTTAAGCCAGACTAAAACTTTGCAGGTTCTTCTTTCCATCAGTGAGGCATTGTTTGAGTGATAAAATAAATGCTAGAGGAAATGGGAGTAAAACCTTCTTCTTTCTTGAGGAAATGACCACAACACCTTGGATGACTTGGTTTTCTTTGCCTCCCTTTTGTGCTTTGTGTACATTATTTTATTGCATCTCTTCAGTGGCGCTGTGCAGAGCATTGTGGCCGTGCAGCTGAGCTGGGGGCTCTGTGTTTGCAGAGCTCTCACCAAGGAGGGGCTCTGGGCTGGGGAGCCCTGGGGGAGAGGCAGCAGCTCACTGGAGATGGACTGGGAGTGGCTGCTGAGCTGGGGAATGGGAATGGGAATGGGAATGGTGCCTTCCATCAGCAGGGAAACAGGCCGGGAGAGCCTCAGCTGGGAGGGTTTGAAACTGCTCCTTATTGCCCTCCTGGAAACTGCAGGACAGTGTCCCCACCTCGGAGGGCTCACGCTGGAGGTGCTTTGCAGAGGTGAGTTCTCAACACCCCATGACATCAAATTCTTTGTGTTGATCAGGCAGTTCCCCACAGCAGCACAGTGAAGGTTCTGCAGTGCTCTGGGTGCAGCAGAGATGGAGGGGATGGGGGTTTGAGCTTCTGTAACACTTTCCTGGGCTGTTGGTGGGGCCACACATCCTGTGCTGTCCTGTCTCACAGCTGTGTCTGGGTGGGAAGGGTGGATGTGAACATCCAGGGTTGGGTACTGGCTCAGCAGGTGCTCAGTTCACTCCACAGTGGAGTTTTAGCAAAAACCTGATCCTCTCACTGTGGCTGCTCGACAGAAGGCTGAGCTGTAGGAGTGGCTGAAGTGTCTGAGGGACACACATCTTCTCCAGAGCCAGGTTGCTGTCCAAGCCATTGAACAGATTTTCTCAAATCATTCCAGTATCTTTCAACAGTAGTGAAGTCTGTGATTCCCTGCATCACTGTTGGAGGCCACATGGAGCCTCTCATCTAAATTGTCATTTCCTATTATTTCCTTCATTCTATCACAAAAGACTACCTGCAACTTTTAAAAGTTCATGTGCAAATTAAAATCAGAATTCCACTTGAAAACTTCCTACATACATCCAAATAGCACAGCAGAACACAGAAGCTGAAATTTCACAGCATTAGGGCACATCCCTACAAACAGCATCACACAGTGATGGTACTGAGTGCTCCCCATAGACAGGAGGAGATGCCACAGTCCTTTCACTGCCTTCCCAACTTCTGGGAGCCCACCTAGCTCAGAGGCAGGGTGTGCCAGAGCTGCACGGCCTTGGGACAGCAGGGCAGGAAATGCCTGGAGGGAAGATGGGCAGAACCAATTGGCTTCCTTCATTAGGAGCCCCGGGACTCCTTTCTGCTGTTTCTCTGCCACACGGCGGAGCTCTGTGTTTGTCTTCCAGCCATAAATGAGGCTGAGGAGAGCTATGGGCTATACAGGGCATGCTCCCAAAAACCCAGCATGAGAGGAGCTGGGACATCGTGGGGCCAGCTGCAGGCTGGCCTGTGCAGGTGTGGTGAGCTGGAGTAATTGAGATTTGGGGAACAGACTGAGAGGGGATAAGAGGAATGGGAATCAAATGAGATATAGATTAGGAAATTAAAAAATACTGTAAGAGAGGGGAAAACAGGGAAATATGTTAATATCAGTCAAGTTGGTTATTTGTTGGTTAGGTGGACCCACGCATGTCCTGGGGGAAAAAGACAATAAGGAAAATGGACCTGCCAGCAAGTGGAGAGAGATGTGATTGAGGAGGAAACTGCTGGTGCTGCTCTAAAAACCTGGGCTTTGAAGGAAACTTAAGTGTTGGGTGGAAAATCTGAAGTCACTAAAATGGAAAGGAAGTTAGGAAGCCAAAGAAGGCAGAAAGCTCTGCAGGACCCTGCCTGGTGATGCTGAGTTGGCAGAAGCCCTGCTCAGATAGGTGAGGCAGGAAAGGCAGCTCCTTCCTGCACAGAATGGGCCCCTGTAGCAGGACAGTTCCCTTGGCAGTGGGGCTCTAATGCTCCTCACCATTGGTCTCTTGCAGCTTTTGGAATCTTGTTCATCACAAAATCTTATCTGCATCAGATGAATGAGAGGCCCTGACTTGCTTCTCGTAGGTCTTGGTTCAAACCCCAGGGGGTGAGAGAAAAGCAGCTCCAAGGCCTGTGCTGGGCTCTGGCTCCTCCCCAGGCCCCCAGCTCTGTGTGATCCCACAGAGGAATACTCAGCCCTTCTCCATGCTGGAGAGGGCTTTGCTGGTGTTGCAGGATCCATGGGTACAGCCCCTCCTGCGAGTGAGCGTGGCCACTTTGAGTCCCTGTGTTCACAGAGCCATCCCAGGGAGGTCTCCAGGGAGTCCCTGGGCACTGGGACGGGGCAGTGCTTGCAGATGGCTCCAATCCCACAACCACTCAGCTGTGGGCAGAGCTGAGACCTGGGTGGAAGCAAGAGCTTCTGGATTTCCAGTGTGCTGGGCAGCGTGCCCTCCCTTTAAAGAAGTAAGTGAATGATGTAAAAACTGATTTAGTCAAACACCTCCAGTCCCTAGGTCAAGTCTCTCCAGTTGGGCACAATAGCGTTTCCTGGCCCTGACAGCCTCCAGCTCTAGCCCTGCTGGGCTGTGTTCCCTGGGGCCCCTGCTGGGTGAGGGGCCAGGAGTGCTGGACCTGTTGCCTGCGTGCCAGGGAACATTAAGCCATGGAATTATTTAGGTTGGGAAGGATTTCTAAGACCATCTTGTGGTTTGACACTGGCCAAACACCAGGCAACCACAACAGCCACTCACCCTCCCCTGCCACAGCTGGACAGAGGAGAGGGGAAAAAATTTAGTAAGGGTTCATGAGTTGAGATAAGGACTGGGAGAAAAACACTCCCAGGTCAAAACAGGCTCAGCTTAGAGGTACAAAGTGAATTTATTACTAACAAAATCAGAGGAGGATAATGAGAAGTAAAATAAGCCCTTAAAACACCTTTTCTTTTCCCAACCTCTCCCTCCTTCCCACTGACAGTGCAGGGAGACAGGGCCTGGGGGTTTGGTCAGCATACCCTGGCTTTCCATGCCCTGGAGCCTGGGTGTGAATACTCCCACCATCTTGGCATAGGACCCTACTGGCTGGAGAGAGCCCACTGTATTCTGGGCTTGTGACAGAAGTCTGCAGAGGTTTTGTGACCTTTCTTCATGGTTCAGGAAGGGGAAAGAAAAAAAGGCGGAATTTTTTTAATGTTTTATTCTTGCTTTGGGGTTCCGCAGCCTTTCAGGGACCTGAGTAAATGTTTGTTCTGATGAACTGCTCACTCTGCATTGCTGTGGTCAGACTGAAGTGGTTTGTGCTGGGTCACTGATGAAAAATAGATATTTACATTTCTGTTCCAAACTGTGTTCAAAGCACCAGGCATGAGCTATAGCACTCAGTGAGTGATCACCTTTCATTGCTTGGCCTGTGACTCCTGTCTGCCTGCTGCTTTGATGCCAGATCTCCAAAAAGGCCCAGAACTCACCTGGGGATGGGTTTTTAAATGTGCATCATCTAATTCAAGTACAAAGCAGATAAGTCTTATAAATGTGATCAGTCGCTCAGGTGCTGAAGTTAAAGCACTATCTCTTTGTAAATCCCAACACTTGTTAATCTTCAATCAGAGCTGCTGGCTGCTGTGTTTTCCCCCAGTTTATTTATTTTTAATATCTAGCTACTGGTATGGCAGCACTTCACTCTTCAATGCCAGGGGGAAAACCTGTGCAGCCTTGCTGGCAAAAATGTCTGGGGAAAGCAACGTGATTTGTGTGTGTGCACGAGCAGTGACAGAATTGAAGTGTAAATAAAGGTTTGGGCTGTGTAAATCTGTGCTGCAGGAGGTGCTGCTTGGTGGTAAATCCCTGTGTCCCAGAGGGAGGAGGCAGCAGGAGCCTGCTGGATGAGGAAGGAAGCCGTGAACACACGACTTTCCCCCTGTCCCAGGTGAGACCTTGAGCTGTGGGGTTTGTGCTGCCCCGTGGCTGAGCCCATGGTGATCCCACTGGGTGCTCCAGGACACGCTCCCTGGCTGTGCTTGGTGCCCCTGGGACAGGGAGGGAGGGTTTCAGCAGGCTGGGGTTGGTGAGTTAACCCTGGACAGGGCCCCAGAGCAATGGGCAGCACTGCTGGGACAGTGCTGGAGTCCCCTGAAAGGGACTTTGCTTGCTGGCACTGGGGAAGGTGCTGAAATTGCCCCCAGAGCCCGGCAGCAGGAGCCCCTCTCCCCAGGAAATGCACCTAAACCTCCTTGCAGCTCACACTCATCAGGCACTGGGTGGAAGCTCCCTCAACAGCTGCGTCTGGGGACAAAGTTTTTAATCCAGAAGAAATTTTGCTTAGGGAAGAAAGGAGGCCAATTGCAAAGAGGAGAGGTGAGGTGCTGGGCAGAGGTTTGGCCTCTGAGGGTGGTTTCCAGACAAAAGGCATATTTATAGAACAGTCCAGAAATAGCAGTGTCATCTGTCTGCAAGACATCTGTTCCCTGCCAAGACATTTGGGGGGGCTTAGCCATTTAAAATATTTTAGGTGCAGAGTAGCATCAGCTGCCATCAAAGCTGGCCTGGAGGAGCAAGAAGTGTCTGGGAGCAGTGGCAGCAGCAGCTCTGAGCCCTCTGCCCAGAACTGCACACCAGCCATGCTGTATTTGCAAGCAATGAAGTCCAACACTAGCCTCTTTAACTTATTTATGTTTGGAATGCAAGGATGATGGAGAGAAAAACAGTTAAACTCCTCTTAATGCCTTTGTTTGTTTCCCCTCCTGCTCAAGCCTGGCTTTCCCAAGGAAGCTGCAGCTCAGCCCTTTCCTTCTCTCCTTTCACAGAAGGGGACAGAGGAAGGCAAGTCCCACTCCCAGATGAAAAAAAAAAAATCCAAACTCTCTTTATTTATTTGTTAATGGTTCATGTGTGAAATAAAAATCCCCACATCACCACCTCCTATCTGGTGCAACCAGCTTTTCCTTATGGCAATGCCTGCTGCTGCTGCTGCTGCTGCTGCTCTGCAAGGAACAGAGATGCTCTGCCCTGTGTAAGTGTGGTAAATGCAATCATCTTTCAGCAGTTTGGTGTTTCAGGGGCTGGAGGTTTTGCCCCATTGCATTTGTTGTGTTTCACAGGCTCATAGGACAGGCAAATGCCAGAAATCAGAACTGAGCTATAAAACTCATTTAAAAATGGTGAATAAGTAATAATGAATAAATAATCCTGACCCAAAAGCAAGCTGTGCCCATCTCACCCTGGGCTCATCCCTCTGTTCTGAGCCAGACAAAGCAGGATTACTGGGCTGCATCCCAGGCAAGAGGCCAGCCTGAACCCTCCCTGTGTGACCCATGCAGTCACTGCTGGCACTCCAGGGATGCTCCAGGTGCTGGGGGCAGTGGGGCAGGGCTGTGGGAGTGCCAGGGCCTCCATCTGCCTCGTGATGACACCAGGACATGGGGTGAGCTGTGAGGTTCCAATAACATGTCAGGCTGGTATTTCAGACAGCAACCTCACCCTATTTCCACCTCCATGTCCCCAGGCTGCTGGAAGTGTCCCAGGCTGGGTGTGGCCCTGCTCTGCCCGTGGTGGCTGTGACCCCCCCTTCTCCATGGAGCACCCCTGCACAGGGTCAGTCACGGCCAAGGCTTTATTTCAGCTCTAACAGGGCTCTGAGCTGTACTCGTGCCTCTGTCTGCAAGGCACAAATACAGACATGGATCTTCCTGTGCCCCAGCTCCTTCTCCCAGCTCTTGGCCTGGGTCAAGCAAGGCCACTGGGCCAGGGCTGGGTGTTCAGCCAGACTCAAAGCTAAGCCAGGCTCCATTGTAAAGCCTGTGTCCCCTCATCTCCTCTTTAACATTTATGCCCAGACTGTAGAGGTTGGAAATATTTCCAATCAATAAAATAGTTTGATGAGAGCAATCAATAAAACATTATAAAAAGCAGTTAAAAATAGAAGAGAGATCCACTGGCTGTAAAGCCCCAGTGCTGTGTGCAGGCTCTCCAGACACAGAGCATGAACTGCTGGTGGTTTCCAAAATCCACCTTTCCTATGGGGTGAGGAAGAGGAGCATCTCCTGGGAAGAGGAGCAGCCCTGGGATGGGCTCTAAGGGCAGCAGTGGCACATCCAGGCTCTCTTCTAAGAACCACAACCACTGGAAAAACTTCCTGGTCATGGGTCTAGAACAGATTGTGCAGAGGCTCATGGTCCCCAAAGCATCCCAGCGCTTCAGCACCTTCCTGCTGGGGTGGCAGGGCAGTGCAGAGCTGTTGCTGGGCTCTGAGGGGCTGCTTGGACATGAGGGAGAGGTGCTGGGGTGCCAGGGCAGCAGCAGGAAGGGTGTCTGTGCCAGCTGAGTGTCTGTGCTGGGCCAGCAGCAGGGCCAGCCTGGTGCCACGTGAGCACTGAGCGCTGCAGGTAACCCAGGCGGTGTTCCATGCCAAAAGCATGAAGCTATTCAGGATCTGGCCGGCCTTTCCATCCTTTTAATCTGGAGGAAGTGGTAAAAAAACCTCAGAGGCCCAAAGCAGGGAAGATCAGAGTGCTTTGCAGAGCCTGTGTGCTCACTAAAGCCACATACATTGTTTTTCTTTTGTTTAACTAAAGCCCAGGAAATGTAAACTGTGATGGTTCTGCAAGGAGGAAGCTGTAGCACAGATCACTTCCTTGGCAAAGGCAATTACAGGTATTTGTGGTTTTTGTGTGGTCTGCAGCTGTCAGTGTGACCACTGGGCACTGGCTGTCCCTGTGCCCTGCTCACACTGACTCCTGTGGCAGCAGTGACGTGTGTGGTGCCAAGGAACAGGCACACAAAGGTTAAACCCCACAATGCTGGCTGCTCTTGGAGAGAGAATTTAATTCAGCAGCTCAAAGCCAGGTACCACACAAGCCAGGAGGAGAGCTGGGTGAGAGGTGCTGGAGGGAGGGGAATGGGAAGCTGAGGATGTGGATTTGCAGGGGCTGGAATGGCAAATGAATGGTTAAACAGAAAACCAAGCAGCTGCTGTGCTGTACCTGAGCCTGGTGCTGGGGGCACCACAGTGAGCAGCAGCTTGGCTGGGGAGGCACTGACTGCACCCTCTGTCCTGTCCTGGGCCAGTCCAGCTCAGGAACTGCTGACTCCAGAGCAGTTCCCACACATCCCTCATTGCACCGACCACTTCTGCTGTGACTGATTTACCCAGGGACCAAATTTTGTCCAGCAAACCATCTGAACTTTGTGGAAGACTGATTCTTTCTTCCCTGTGAGGGTGGTGAGGCCCTGGCACAGGTTGCTCAGGAGCTGTGGCTGCCCCATCCCTGGAAGTGTTCCAGTTGGATGGGACCCTGAGGAACCTGGTCTGAAGGAAGACATCCCTGCCCATAGCAGGGGTCTGGAACAGGATGATGGCTGAAGTCTGTGATTCTGTGGTAAGAACTGGGGCTGAGCTCTCCCACGCCACTTGAGCCCTGGGTGAGACGAGGGGCAGCTGCTGCCCTTGCGAGACAAGCAGGGTTGGGCTGTGGGCTACCAGGGGTGGAGGAGATGGCTTCTCCTTTATTCCCAGGGTTTTGTGCCAGGGGCCCGGTGCTGCTCAGACAGCAGCAGAGCCTGCAGAGGGCAGAACTGGAACCAGCCTTTATTTCTGTGGGAATCACTGAAGTCTCTTGGCAGGGGGAATGCCTCACCTGTCTCAGTGCTCCCTGTGGATTAAAGCTCCTGGTGTTAGATGTGTGTATTTATGTTACAGTGCTTGGCTCTACAGGAGCATTGTAAATCTGAGCCTTTCCCTGTCATCCCCACTCGCCTTGATTTTAGAGCACTTGGTGGTACCTGGAGTATTTAACAGCACCTGGCTCTGACTAATGGTTACAGGAGCATATAAGATAGAAAGATTAGCAGCTCAGCTGTCTGATTAATATGTAAATGTACCCAGATATGTGTGAGGGCTCTTAATGAAGTAGCTCACACTTCTGCCTCTGTATATCAAAGGTGATTGATGGGAAAGTACTTCAGGTGCCTGCTGGAAAGTGTAAAAGTTGTTTTTGTCTACATCTTGCCTTCAAAAAATATCTGTAGACCTAGGGCTGAGATTTCCTAAGGGAGGAAAACCAACCCAGCCTGAGTTTAATCTCAACTAATCCAAATTGTTGGCCATGCTCTTGCAGTATCTGTAAATTCTCAGATAGGAATAATCCATCAGGATCTTGTATAACAATCCACATGGTGTCTTAAATAAACCTTCCTTTTGGCTGTAGCCTGCAGCTGACACCTCCTGTAAATTATTTGATGATACTTTATATGAAAGGCTGGAGGCTGAGCTGAATGTTGTGGTGAAGGCAGGAGGCCCCAGCCCCATGGAAGAGGCTCCTGTGCTGCTCCTTCCACCCAGCTCACGTCACATCACAGCCCCAGTGCCAGAGCCTTCTGCTGGGCAACCCGGGGCAGCTGCCTGGATCAGGGGAATCAAATGAAAATGCTGAGGCACCAATGGATGTGTGGAATGCAGGGGTTTCCCTGCTGGAGGAGGAACACCCCCTGAGATCTCAGCCCTGCACCCAGGGCAGGGGCTGTCACTCTCGGGGTGTGCCTGTCACCACTCTGTGCCCTGGTGGGTTCCCTGAGATCACTGTCCTGCGTCATGTTGGGCTCTCATCCCGCCCCTACAAACCATTGTGTGCATTTCAAGATCACTCTGCAAAATAAAGCCCATTCTGCTGAAACTGGTGGTGGAGTGGAAATTTTGCAGTGGCAGTGAGACCCGGGGTGCCGCAGCAAGCGGAGCGGAGCGTGGCGCCTGCTGCTCGCTGTGAGAGATCTCTCACAGATAAGGTGTGTCACAGCACCTGGCTGTCAGAGGAGTTCAAAACATTCAAGCCCCGTTACAGCTCTCTTCTGCTGCCTCTTTCTCACTCTCACAGGTATCTGGGGGGCTCAGAGCACACATTGTTTCCACCTCTCTCCAGGCTGTGGGGAAGCCCAGCCTGTCCCCCTGCAGTGAGCCCAGCAGCTCCACCTGGAACGTGTCTCGTGTTGCTCTCCCTTTGTCAGGGTGTCTCAGAGCTGGCTGAGGCTGCAATTACTTTGTCTAAAATTTTCCATGCCTCTAGCCAGGCTTTTTTTTGGTGCTGATTTTAAATAGAGAAGGGATTGGAGCAGTGTGAAGTTTCCTTACAAAAGGTATTTGCTGATGTTCTCTCTGTGAGCAGCAATGTCACCGCAGTCGGTGAGCAAGGGAAGAGGGAGTGAGTGGCAGGGTGGAAAGGCAGCAGGTTGCAGTGCCACCAGCAGCCACATAAACCATGGCCACACACTTGCCATTCCCTGGTTTCAGCTCTGGGGAGGAGCATTTGGGACACAGGTGCCCTTCAGCACTTGCAGGAGAGCCCTGCAGAAGGTGTGAGGGCAGCAGGGTGACCCTGACCAGCCAGGGCAGGGCTGTCAGGGGGGGTGCAGCCCCTGGCCCCCATCTGGGCATTGCTTCTCCATAAATAAACACTACTGCTGGCTCTGAAGGGTTTTTTCCTACCATCAGATTTATTGGCAATCATTCACATAATTCTTCCCCTAGCTGCAGCAACCTGGGTGCACACTCTGGCATTTTCAAGTGTAGCTTCTTATTTCCTTCCAGTTCCTCTGGTGCAGGAGAATCACCTCCCTGGAAGCACTGGCTCAGATAATGGTTTATTTTATTCCTGATGACAAATCAGTTCACAATAATTATTTGGCTGATGTTTAAAGCTTTCAGTGTAAATCAATGCAATTAAAAAGAAAATAATACTCCATAACTCATACAGATAAAGATATTTGTCGATGGCTAATGTTTCAGAAGAAAGTTTTATATGGGAATTGTTCAGTCCCTGTGGCACCAGTGTCCAGCTAATGATGCTGAACTGGGACTGTAACTGGGACTGTTTTCTCTGTGTTTCATGGCTGCCATGTGTGTGGGACCCCAGCACCACCTGAAATGCTGAGGGGCTCAGAGTTCCCTCTCCTGATTCTTCATGACAGCAGAAAGAGTTGGTGACTTCAGCATCTTGTTCCAGACTTCCACAACGCTTCTGCTGTGAGTTCCCTGCTCTGCCTTCTCTTCCCACCCTCCCATAAAGGTAGGTAGGAGAGTAAATCAATGGACATTTGGTTTTGTTTCCTGTGAGTCTGTTCTTCAGCTGGAAGATATGTCAGAGACTGAATTCATGATTTATGGCTTTAACACCTTCATGTAGGTATCTTCATGCCTATTATAGCAAAACTGTATTGCCAAGGCTGCAGAGAAGACCACCACACCCTGAACAGGCCTTCTGCCTGAGGCCATGAACTGCTCACTGATGGAGATAAGAAAGGAAACTCAGGTCTGGGGAGAGAAGACCTTCACAGAGGGATCAAGCTTAGCACCTTCAAGGTGGAGACCACAGCTTGCTTTCCCTCTTTCCCTCTTTTGCTATTAAGTAAAGTATATCAATTTTTGACACCAACATCTAACCTCATTTAGTTTTGATCACATTTTTGGGTATATTTTGAACCTTTCTGGGTCCAAACAATTTTATTCACAGAGGCTTAGCTTCCTTTGGTCTTCTGTGTTAAACCAGTTTGTAAACAAATATTTAAGGGTTCACAAAGTACTGAAGAGTCAAAAAGCTTTGATCTCCCAGGCAGACTGGGGAAAAACACAGGGAAATATCCAGCCCTTCTTTGACAGACTGAGGAAGGGGACTGGTCCATCAATCCCTCACTGTTTGTAGCAGGTGGGAGACACCCAGAGTGGGCTTTCCTTCCTGCCCGAGCTGGCTTTGTGTCACACCTCCCCTTCTTGGAGCTGTCCCTCCCTGTCAGGCTCTGGGCTCCCCTGGGCACCTGCTCTCTCCCACTCATCCCCCAGCAGGAGAAGGAGGAGGAACTTCACTGGGCTGGGAGGGAAGGACCATGGCTGGTGGGCTCAGGCCGTCCTGGAAGATTGGCAGTCTGGGTTCTGACTTCTGTGACAAAATTATTAATAGAATTTTACCCAGTGACTGTTTGGTGGGTTTGAAAGGTAAATATTCTCAGTGTAGAATGAAATTTAGGAACTGCAGAAAATTGGGTCACTCCAGGGTCACTCCCTTACAAAATGATATTGTAGCTCACAGGCCTAATATATATCTATATTTACACACATATTTATATATATTAAAATATGTATATCATATATATTCACTTTGCTGTCATGCAGCAAGTTGCTCATATATTAATAATTACTAACAACACTGATCTTAGATCTGGGTGAATATCCAAAGTTTCTGCAGATCAGTTTTGTTTTAAGACTTCAAATCCTTTGATTCTACGTTATAAAAACAGACCTAAAATTATTCAAGAGAAATCCAGTATTTCAAAGCTATGTTTTTTAATGTGACAATGCATTAAAATTTGGTCACTATGCAGAGTCAGCCTGTGTCCCTTGCTAAGGGACAGTGCTGTGGGTGTGCACTGCAGAGTCCTAAAGCGACATCATGATGAGTTCAGCTTCACCCTGTAATTTGCATTCAGCTGTTTACAGCTCTATCTGGGTCTTTTGTGGTAGTTGATATTTTTTTTCTTTTCCAATTCTAAACCAATAGAAAGCCTTTTAATGGCAGTAAGTGTACAGCTGATCTGGCATTTTCAAGCAGCAACTTATGTTGTCTCTCAGCAGCTTTAATTCCAGCCCCGAGGCAGGAGAAGGGCTCAGGGCAGGCAAGCTGATGAGCAGGAATGGATCTGTGCTCTTTAATTAGGAGCTGCCAGCACAGGACCTGCAGGGAGCCCGAGCACCAGACACCCCCTGGGGCAGGGCCAGCCCTGGCCCCGGCCCAGCGCCCACCGTGGGGTGGAACCCTCTGGGTGGGCAGAGCTGGAGAGCAGCTGGAGGGATCCGGGTGGGCAGAGCAGGAGGGCAGCTGGAGAGATTGGGTGGGCAGAGCTGGAGAGCAGCTGGAGGGATCCGGGTGGGCAGAGCTGGAGGGCAGCTGGAGGGATTGGACGGGTGGGCAGAGCAGAGCAGCTGGCACACGGCTCCAAGCCCTGACCAGGACTCACTCCCAGGTGCAGATTTGCCATATCAACCTCTAGGCACAGTCTCCATCACTTTTGAGCTGGGATTCAGTGTGAGCACAGTCTTGTTCTGGAGATCTTAAAGATTATGTGTAGCACTGTGTAGAGTAAGAGAGGAAAACCCCAATTTTCAAACTCAAATTTCACTTTCTGTGGGAGAGCATTGATTGTTTTTGTGCTACAAATTGCTCTTTGTTTTTAGGAAGACTTTCTGACAGCCCTGCTGGTTCAAAGCCACCTGGGACTGCAGAGTTGTCACTCTTGGAGGGAGGATGGCTGACTGTAAACTCTCTGTAATTCCTAAAACCAGAGGAAAATTGTCAAGAAAGGTACATTGCCATGCATACTGGCAAAGGTCTTTCAGGTGTTTTTCAAGGGCAGAAGTGAAACTGCACACAATGTGACAGGGACATGAACCATCACAAGACGTGTGTGTGTCAGAAGAGGTGTAGTGTGGTTTTCTTTGCCTTTTCCACTTCCTTTGTCCCTGGCCTTGCAAGTGGGACAAATGCTTCTCAAATGCTCCTGGGACAAATGCAAGGGGGACAAATGCTTCTGGGAGAATCTGGGGGAAGGGAAAGAAAAGATGAGGAAAGAGAGAGGCAGATAAAACGGGAAGCAGCAGGACGTGATGGATATATTTGCATATCATTTTGCATTCATGAGAACAATCATAACCCACTTATAGAATGATGACATCAAGCAAATGACATATCAGCAAATCAGTTTTAAGGCCTTTCATTTTGTTTCCAAAATAAGTTCTCTGCAGTTATTTTCCTTTTTAATCTAGCTCCATCCAATCAATTTACTGGAATTTATGGACTGAAATTTGGGATAGCTTTGTTTTATCTGTCATGACAAAAATCAGATAAATAAACACAGCCTTGTTAGGTGGGACTGGAAACTGTGGGGCTAAGGGATAATGATGAGAAATGTGCCTGAATGGGGGGTGGGAGCCTGGCCAGGCACCGGCACTGTCATGGGGTGGGGCCAGTCCTTAATCATCCTATTTAATCACACAGAGCAGAGCCCCTGCCCCTGGGGGAAACCAGTCCCGAACCCTTCTTTTCAAACATTTCCCTGCCTAATTCCGGTTCCAAAACTTTTCTATATCTGAGAAAATGGGGCTTCCTTTTATATGAGAAGGAAAATTATACAAGAAGAGCTCAATAATTTCCAGAATTTATTGGGAAGAAAAGGCATTTATTTCGTCAGGTACCAGCTGAGCCCTGCAAAAAAATCTTTTGCTAATGCAGAAAAGCCACTGATAATGCAGAAAAGGCACTTGATCCTTGCAGAAACATTCAATAAATGTGTCATGTTTGGGGAAACCAGTTTCAGCTGTGGCCATAGTGCAGGATGGAGTGTCCCACAGTGCCCCTGAGTGAGCAGCATAGCACTGGCCACTGATGCTGGCCACAAAGCTCTCAGAAGTGTTTGTAATGATTGTCAGTGGTGCTGGGGCCATCACAGCTGGGCAGCAGGGAAATCAAGCTTGGAAACCAGCTGAGGACAGCCCAGCTTAACACCACACCTAGGTATGGAACAGCACATGGGAGGGGGTGGCTAATGAAGGATGGGGACCTATTCCAAGTTATTCCATTCACTGTAGGGTTACAGAAAAGAACTGCATATCTTTTTAATGAGATTGCAAATTAGACTGCCAAAGGTAATAATGTTGTTGTAATTTACGGAGATATTTGATTCTTCAAAACTGTTGATTAAGGAATTAGAATTATATAAAATTAATGTAGTACATACTGAGTGTATTTCAAGGCAAGGGATTTACAAGCCTCACAACAGAGCTGCAAACAGGTGAGCAAGGGAGCTTGTGTCTGCCTAGCTCTGGTGGGGCGCAGGTCTTGCTCTGTCACAGTTTAACACTTCTACCTGTGGTTTTGGGGAGAAAATGAAACAGTCACAGATGACATAAAATGAGAAGAAAGGTGAAAAATGAGGTAGGAAGTCAGGGAGGCCGAACATTTGGGCTTTCTAGCTTGGCACAAATAAAGAGTGTTTGTTTGTTTTTAAATAAGGTCAAGCATCAAGCCCTGCATCCTGGAAGTCAGGGGCCAGGCTGTGTTTGCAGGACAGGAACTGCTGCCCAGACAAGCAGGGAGCCAGAGAACAACTGAGATTGTGGAGAATTAAAGCTCCTTGTCCAGCACTGTATCTTGAAGGTAAAGGAATGATTGTGGTGGGATAGAGGGAGGAGTTTTGGCACTGGTAAGGAGACACTCTTGTTTCTGTGTTGGATGGCACATGAAGATTTCTGAAACAGAACCTGGCAGGGTCTGAGACAGGGCTGGTACAGGGGGCCTTTCTGACCTGATAATCCATGAACTGCGCTGTGTGTTTGAAATAATGCCCAGCATGGGTGGATGAAATATGTGCCAGCTCAACCCAGATGTGCCTTGTCCTCCTGGAGCCTCTTGTTGGAGCCAGGTGCTCACTCCCACCTCCTTGCTGAGGCTTTGTGCGCTCTGGACACACTAATGAGTACAGAGGCAGGGAAAGAGGGATTCAGGTGATATATTTTACATTTCCCCTTTGCTGCTGCCTTTTGCTCCTCTGTAGCTGCTTGGTGAGAGCCAGCTGTAGCCTTCAAGCATTAGAAATATTTAAAAATCATCCCCTTTGCTCAGGGGAAAGGTGGCATAGCAAACAACTGCCACATTCCCCGAGAGATCAATAACACCCTGCAGGAAGCTAAATCGTCCTTTATTAATCTGATGAATTAGCCTGATACAGGGAGGAAGAGATCAGCAGCATGGAAAATAAATGCATGCCCTGAGGCAGAGCTTGTCAGCTATGGAAATAGAAGTGTCTTTCGTTTTATCCATAACAAATAATGTTGAAAGTTAGGCTGGAAGACCAAAGTGACTTCTGAGATTTGTTAGTGCAGTGTGGATAGAGAAACTCACTTCTCTTTAAAAAGCAATTACACAATCACGCAGAGACAAGCAGTTTCCCTGCTGTGCTGCTGGATTAGAAAGCCTGAATATCTTCCTCCTTATACTTCAAGAGGGACTGATTCAGCCAAGTGCTTAGGTATATGTTTCAGCTCCAGAGTCATTCCAGGGAGCTCAGCTTTAGCCTTGAAGAATCAGGATGTAGGGAAAAAGACAAGATGAGATGGCATCAAATTTCTATCTTCTATTGAAGAAGAAAAAGAGAGTTTTCATAATAAGAAACAAAAATCAGCACCCCTGACCAACTACCCTGGAGAGGCAGCCCTGGCCCTGGGTTATTACCTTGCCCCTATGGGAACAAGTTGCACACGGCCAAGAATCATTGTGGTTTTCTCTCTGAAAATAGCATTATTCAGCCATTCCTTAGAAAATGTGATCAGGTTTTTGAAAGTATCCACACTACCTTTGGTTGCATTGATTTGACCAAATCAGGGCTGGTTATGTTGAGTTTTCAAAGATTATTAAATTTTCCAGTGTGGAGAGACTTCTGTTGTGACTTAGGGATGTGGTTTGGTGGTGGACTTGGCAGTGTGGGTTAATGGTTGGACCCAATGATCTTTGGCTCCTTCCCAACCTAAATGATTCGATGACTTTATGATTTGTGCCCATTTTCTTTCAGAGGCATGGTGCAGCATCACCCAACCACGCTCTGCCTGGGCCAGAGCAACCTGAACCCAGCAGCTCTGCAGAACCGGGGCAGGTTCTTGTGGCTGCTGGAGAGTTTTGTTTCCTGCAGGTGCAGGGGCTCAGCAGGAGCTTTTGAAGACCTGCTCATTTCCCAGTAAAACAAGCATGAATGCTCATTCTGGAGCCAGGATGGTTGACATGTCAGCTCTCATGTCACGTAGTGTTTTTGCAAGAATGAGAATTTCAGTGCTCATTTCAAAAGTCCACAATTCCTACTTAAACTGTCAGAAACTGCTTGAAGAAATTTCAAGTCAGGTTTAGGATTTGAGGGCATGTCAGAATTGCAAATGGCTGTACATGGCAATGTGAATTGATAGACATGGCTCTAAAATTGCCATTGGGGGCAGTTTTTTGAAGGCATGCTGTGGTAAATCTGGAAGGTCTTCAAGCAGAGACCACAAGGATCTTGGTGTATTTTCTTGGTGTAGAGTTAAGGGCTACATTTTCCCCACCAAACTCCACAGCCTGAATCAAAACCAAAAATACACTGAGGTCTCTAATTCAATCTTCACAACTTACTATTATTTTTTATTAGATAGAAAATTCAAATATTCAAATAGTTCCTTACAGTTATTGGGTCCGTGCAAGCCACAAGGTGTTGCCAAAAACCAAGAGGGGGATTCTGCAGGTGCAAAACCCAATTCAAAAGATAAACTACCTCTAGTGTCACCGCTTTGCTCATTTCCCATCCCTATGGGCAAATATGAATTTTTCCTGAACCTTTAATCTACAACACTGAATAAAGTTATGTAAATCTGGTGCAATGAAGAAGGCTTTTAAGCTGTGGTAGGTATATCATGGTCCTCTCTCATTCTGTGAAATTGCTTTACAGCCAGGCCATAATCGCAATGACAGACATGCTTGATTGAGTTTTGTCTCTCTGTTAATCTATGGAGTAATTTTCAGGTGCAAATGAAGAGCTGTGTGTATCTGGGAAACTGGGGATGCACTGAAAAATAATCCTTTTAATACTGAGCATGGAGATTCCCTTGTGCTATTATAGGAGTGCATTTTAGGATTAGAGTATTTGGAAGCTTCTCGTTATAACTGTAATTTATTTTTAGTGGTTTTTCCCCATAAAGTAATATTAGATATTAAAGAGCATATATTTCAGGTGATAGTGAAAAACTGAAGATTTAGGCAAGGTACTGTGAATGTGAATGCATGAGAGATGGTGAAGATGACTCATTTCTCTAAGCACAGGATGGAAGCTTAACTGAAAGGGTGAACACATGAGAGGCAGAGCACGAGTGGTGTTTTATTGTCAAATCCTGAGAAATGTAATTTCAGACTCTCAGGGGAATTCTGCCTGGACTCTCCTGTTATAAGTACAATTTGTTGTACATGAAACAAACCAGTGATGAGGGGATGGGTGGCCTTTGGCAGTGGGATGAGGAAAGCCACACTTTCCAGGCAGGGTGGACTTGCAATGGCAATGGTACCAAAGTAGCCAGGAAGGCTGGCAGTGTCCTTTCCTGGTAAGGATGAGCCAAGGAGAGCTACCTCAAAGTGGAGGAAGGTTATCTTGAGTCTACAAAAACAGATTTGGTGGCACTCACCAGATCCTGAAGTGGTGCATGGGGTTAAATCCACCTGGTGCAGACTGGAAGGGCTTTTCTCCTCTTTTTTTTGCACGACGGGGTGCACACTGCTGCTGGAACCTTGTGTGGCTGCAGTCATCCTGTGCAGCCCTGGTGAGTTCACACTGCCACTGTGAAAAGGAGATAAAAGCTCTTCTTATCTACATAGCTCCTCTCAGATATCAAGATGATTAAGCACACGCATTTGTAAAATGTGCCCCAGCACCTCTTATTATTGATGACAGGGATGACTGGCAGCAATGAGTCAAAGTGAAAAATCAAGAGACAAGGTGAGGCAGTGGGGAAATCACGACTACCAGTCACCAAGGCTGTGCCATGGTTCTTGCTGAAGGACTGCTTCCCACCCAGAAGGAAGGACCCTGACAACAACCAGGTTGTGAATGGGGCAAACAGGTTCTGGTTGCTCCTTGTCTAATCATTTTCATATGAGCTGTCCCCCTCTCCTGAGAAGGCTGTCCCTGGACAGGTGACAGTGTGGAGCAGTGCCAGAGCAGATGTCAAGAGGCTGAAGCAAGGAGGGAGTCACTGGAGAGGACTTGGTCCTCCTTGTGCAGACCCGTTTGATTTTCCCGTTTCCCTTGGAGAAAGAAGAGGAAGAGCAGACCAAGTGAAACAAGAGTACCTTGACAATACTGACTCATTTCCATGCCCAAACCTGTGTCCTCAGGCTCTCAGCTGACTCCCCCCATCTGCATCCAATTAGATGATGACTCTAATGGGATGGTGAATGCTGGGAGATCTGATCATATTTCTGTGAAAATCAATGGCAAGGCTTCCCTGGTGCCAGACCAGGCTTCTCTGAGGGAAATGCTTCTTGTGAACTAGGAAAGCTGGTGGGAGAAAAAACCCCAGCTTCTTAAAAATCCTTTGCGGTGGTCAGCATTTAAATTTAGCCATTCAGGGACTTTTGATCCAATGTAAGTGGAAAATTGTAACCTTTGCTAACGAGCGTGATCCTGCTTAGGAGGTGGCAGGGTGCTCTGGATCCCGTGGGCTTGGACCCAGAGGAAGGTTTGTTTTTAGGTCTCATGTTGACTAAGTTCTCCTCTCTCTTTCAGAAAGGGCAGCGTTACTGTAAGGAGGGATATTGAGACAATCATTGCCTTGGGTCCTTCAGAAGAATTGCCACATTTTACATTAAGGGCAACCTTCCTCACATAGCACATCTCTGCAATTAATTGTCTTGACACATGATTAGTACCTAGGGGCAAGTACGGATCGTTCTGTTGATTGGGCAGGGATGCGTTATTAATTGTATAAACTGGCTTATAGTCAAAGGACACAAACCAGTGGCTGCAGTTGCTGTCACCATGGATATTTGAAAGAGCACTGGAGATTTGTGTCAGGGCAATGCTCCTTTGCCATCTCAATATGATTAAGATTCTCTCGCTGAAGCTCCTAAGAAATTAGTCTTTAAACCTGATCCCCTGCAACACCAGGTCAGCTGGTATTTCTGGTACCATGCTGCACCCTCTCATTGTCTCTTGTTTGTTTTCCCTCATTGCCCAGACGTGGAATGTGGCAGACAGAAGAATGCAGGCAGCTTCTCCCCAGCTGGCAGGGAGCAGTGTGGGGTTTTGTACTTAAAAAAGGAACTAGCTGACCTTGACTCATTCTGAAATGACGTGACATCCATTTTAGAGTTTTAATGCCATTTTTTTCTGTCAAGAAGTCATTTTGAAAGGAAATAAGTTCATGAAGCATGTTACAAAATTTAGCAGAAGCAAATGTCAAAAAACTCAAAATAATAATGATCATATAGTGTAATTTCTTCTCTCTGCATCCCATGTAGCTGAGGCAATTTTATAGCTGTTGTTGCACTGCACAGGATCTCCTCATTGTATTAATTGCCAGATGAGATAATACAGTTCAGACCTTACATACTTCACTAAAATGAATCCTAAAGTTTTTCACTGCTGGTTACACACTGTTCATACCAATGAGGATGCTTTGGAGAGCAGACCTGGACTTACAGGAGGCAGCCACAGATGAGTAGGAATGGTGGCTCCTGCCACAGGTAAACTTGTACAGGAGAATCTCGAGGCAGAGGCCAAAGGAAAGTCCAACAGCCCAAGGTGGGGGAAATATGTGAGATGTGATGAAGGTGGAGCCGAATGTCAAGGGGTTTTTTCAGGTTAATGCTAATAGCTGTGAGTTGTGCGTTGCAACACCTGCAACATCTCTGCTGACAGGAGGCCATTCCATGCACTGCATTTCATTCATGTTTGTTCTCTTTGTTTCCAGCTCTGTGGGCTCTGAGGGGAGCAGCTGATGCTTTCAGTACCTCTCACATAAGCAGCTCCCATGCTCATTTCTAAACCTGTCTGGCATCCCTGGAGCTGGTGGCAGTGCCAGGTCTCCGGTGGTGCCCAGGTGGGGAGGACACTCCTGCCTTCAGCCTCCGGGTTACCCTCCTGCCCCCAAGTCCTGACCAGGTGCCTGACAAACTGCCTGCCTGTGTGCAGTTTCACACAATGCTGCCAAAATTCCTCATCTTGACAGCATCACCCTCTGCTCTCATTACTTTAGAAGCAGAAATTGTCCATACCAACTTTTTAGAGTGACACCTGAAGGGAAATGCATGTTATGTTACACGCTGTTATTAAGTGCCTCAGGCACCAGCAATCTTTTTTCCTGCCAGCATTGATTCATTAAGCAGCATATGGAAGTACAACAGTGACTGGTATTAGCTTATATCTCCCTTGCTAACCAGACTCTAATTTGTCTTATTCATTTTTATTTCCAGTCTTTTGCGTTGTTGTAATGAAGAACAAATAGCACAGGAGAAAAAGCACCTTCAGAGCTGTAGCTTTTTGGCTTGTGCATTTCTACTAGGCCCAAGTGGTTCACTGATAGGACTTTTATATATTGCAAATTCAAAAAGAAAGACTTCTTGGTCTAAAAATTGTCTTGTTTTAAATGAAATCTCAAATTGAGAATAAATTTCTCAAGTTTAAGCACATTCAAGAGTTGCAGGCCTTGTATGTGGTAATGTACAGAGGTGTCCAGGGCCCTGGAAAGCTTATGTAGAAGCATAGGGAGGAAAAATAGATAAACCAGATAAAAACAACAGCCAAAAAAAGGCATAATGAGAAATGTTGAACGTTGTACAGTCTCCCCACAGGAGAAAACCACTCAAACGTCAAGAGCAGCCCAGTCTGCCTCAGCTGGAGCACGGTGGGGTGCACGAGGCTCCTGGGCTGCCTCGAGCAGGACCTGCTAACGGCTGCGGTTCCTCGGTTTTCACGGGGCCGTGCAGCACTTTACATTTACAGTTGATCACCTTTGTGTTTGTGTCAAACCTCAGGGAAACAGAATTTAAAATAAACTGAAGTAAGCCACAGAATGTACCGAGCGAGGCGTGGGACCGCTCAGGGGACACGGTGGAGATGGACTGGCAGCCCCAGCGCACAGCAAGGCTGAACAGCCAAAATGCTGCCTGGCCCTGGGTGGCTTTTTACACCTTGCTGGACATTTTTCTCAGCCACTTGTGCAGAATTTCCTTTGTTTCTGCCTTCTTCTCTCTGTTACAACTGTGGCGATTGTGCAGGAGGAGAAGTGACAAAAAGCTCATCCAAGCAGGAGCCCCAGGGCCTCAACCCTGTACACCTTCCACAGCATGAACACTTTCACAAATGCCTTTTTTATTTTAAAGCCACGTCCTGGGAAGCCCCAGGTTTGTTGCTGGGCTCTGCCATGCTGCCCCAGGGCTCTCAGTGCCCTGTGCCAAGAGTGGTTGGGTGGTGGCAATGGCCCCTCTGCCCTCAGGGCTTGGACCCCATAACATTTCTTTCCTTGTCCTGTCAGAAATGACTCCCCTGCTCTCCATCTGCTCACATCCCGAATTTTTAAGTGTCTTCAGAGAGTAATGACTTCAGAGCAGCTCCTGAAAAGAGCCCTGAGATTAACACTGCAACAGCAGTAAAAGTGATGCACTAACCTCTAATGAAGTTTAAGTGCCCTGTTAACCAAATACTTAATGTCTCAATTCAATTTAAACCCTACTATGAAATGTTTGTTCCTTTGAAGTGGACAAAAAATGTTTTCAACTGATGATGCACGTCTAAAATTAATTTTAAAATTATTATATTAAGGTGCACTAATGACAATGAAGAGACATGTGTGGGTGCTTGGGGCAAGACCAGAGCAGACACATTCTTTAATATCAATTAATTTCTGTTATAACCTAATATGTAATCACACATCATATGTTTTATTATTGTTATTAATTAATTTGCATGATATTAATATTTATTATTGTTCTGGCCCTCAGAAGAATCCCAGGGCTCTGGGAAGCAAAATGAGCTCTGCAAACTCCTCATGTTCCAGCTGCAATGAGAGGCTGTGATCGTGTTGCTCCATGTAGGCAGAGGTGAGCCCTGTGTCTGAATTTAAAACATCACTGAAACAAAAACGGAGAGACAATTCTGAGGATGGGTGGGTTTCCTCAGGTCAGAGCTTCTTGCAGTGTCTCTGGTGCTCTGGGTGTGAACAATCTCCTGTTTTATTTATTTTTGTTGTAGGCAGTAATTTTGTGAGAGGTTTTCTAGGCAAAGCAAAGGTTGAACTTTTGAAGCAAATGCACACAGCATGACCTTTATGTCTCTTAGCCACTGTCAGGCTTCACTGAGTGCTCTGCACCCTGACATTCAGTAAGGCAATAAAGAAATGAAAAGTACTAATGTAACCTTTATAAAAATAGTTGAAATGATAGTTTAATTTTTAATCTCCCACTATGGTGTTAAAATAAGCTCAATAAACTTTGGTGGTAAATTACAATCAGAAGGAATTCAATTTAAATAACATTATGGTTATGGTAGTCAGCAAATTATGTCCTAAACTGCTGCTTCAAGAAAAGAAAGACACATTTAGGGTGGGATTGTTGACCTTACCAATTTTTGGAGAATACTTGGGCCACTATTAATTTTTTGGTAGTTGATCTGGAACCTGAGGTGCTTTTGTCTTGCATATCCTGCCAGGCAATCAAGAGGATGTTGGAGATTAGCACCTCTCAGCAGCCAGGGCAGACTAATCTTGTGTATTTGAGCTGCAGCAGTGTGCTTCATCATCTTTAGAAAAGACCTGCACAAAAAATAGGATCAAAAAACCTGTTTGAAGTGAAGAGGAAGAAATTAAACAAAATCATGTTTTAAACAAGGTTATAAAGTTGTTTGATAGTGGAAATAATTCCTCGGCCTTCATATAAAGTGCCATGGTTTGCAGGGTGATCACTGCAGATGAGGCTATAAAATCAGGCTGAGCTTGTGGCTCTGAGGTACCTGTTGGAAGCTGCCCTAGACACACATATGACGCGTGCTGGAAACAAGTGCTGTGTGATGATTGAAGCCTGTATGTGAGATACAACTTAAGCAGAACTGTATATACAAGACTATGTCTCACATCTTTCATGGAAGGATCTGAAGCTATTTCTCCAACACATATTTGTCAGAATTTTTTTACCTAAAATGCTTTCCTTTTGCAGTCTGTGGTGATACAGCAATCTTTTTCCATTGCCCTGGATGCAATTTTGAGCTCTGTTTTTTCTAACTGCACTAAACATACTCAGGAAGGTAAGGGACATGTGCCCAGCACTGGTTTTGTTGGATATTTTAATTCATGAGAGATAGCACTGTTCTACTTGTTCTCTTGCAAAATTAAACCCTCTCCCATGTACCAGCCTTTACTTGCTGGTAGTGCTTAGACAGAGCTTGGAGCAGAACAATAAAAAAAAAAATTAAAATAGGTAGGACTAGAGAAAACAATGGTTCCTGAGCTCTGCTCACCCTCTCCTGCCTCTGTCTGCTCAGGATGACTGCCTCTCTCCCAGTGGGACATGTGGCCTGCCAGGGGGACAGCAGCAGGGAACATGAACACAGTGAATAAATGCAGTATTGCCACCAGTTCAGATGGACCAAGAGCTATTATTGGAGGACTGACTTTATTTCTTACAGCTGTTGGGAGGTTTCTGTTCCTTTGAAGCTGAGCAGAGCACAGTGAAGGTGTGGGAGGTGATGTTCAAGGTGGGGGGAAGAGGGACAGAGGAAAAGCAGTTTGCGCTACCAGGGAAAATGCACCAAAGGGAAGGAAACAAATCTTGCCTGTGGGTGATAAAAAGATTGATGCACATTATAGACTAGTGGGGGCTATTTTCTGGAGAAATGGTGATCTCTACTAGCAGGTGAGTGGGATTGCAGTACTAAAGACTCATTGTATTGTTCCCAATGCTGCTCTAGGCTTAGGTAATTTCACACTTTCTCACTTTCTCTATGAAGAAATAATCTGCTGAACAAGTTTTACTGTATAATTTTCAATGAATATAATTTAAAAAGGTTTCAGTAAAACAGCTCTTTACCCCGTGAAGGAAACTGAGAAGTAGGAGTTCAAAAATTAGTGATCTAGTTTCATGTTATTAGATTTCCCCTAATCAAGGCAGCAGCAAATATACTGCATTAATAGAGCACCAACTGTGTAGAACAAATGGATTATGATTTTTTTAATGGTGTTGCTATAAATACTTTGTCCCTACCTAGATTTGCTATTGGAAGTGAAGTATGACATTTTAACACATGTAAAGAAAGCACATAACCATATCTGCATAAGCTTTTAACTTTTTGTGACTGGTTAGGAATATGGGGACTTTTTTAAAAAGTCTTGGTTCTTCTTGAAAATTAAGGCTGATAATTGTGTTCCAGATGCTGAATTGGAGGGGGTTTCAAACCTATGGTTATATTGTTGCTAGTTGGACTTTAATCAAATTGGGGGCATTTATATATCCTTATGAATGCAAGGTGTGGCTTGTTCCAGGGGGTAAAACTGATAAGAAAGGAATGGGCTAAAAGTGTGCCACTCCATGAAATTATCTGACCTCAACTATCTGGGAGTTAAGAGAAACATTTCCACTGGGCTGTAGTCAGGACATGGCTTAGTAAAAGAAAAAGCATATTTTGTTTTTATTCAGTGACTGTCCCCTCTCTCTATGAAATGCAGCATGCTACCTAGAATTCACTCATTTCTTGCCATTTATTAGTTTTCCCTTTTTTTCACTCAGTATTTGCTCAGTAGTTTTTCAGTTAAAGTATGTATATGTTATCATAGAATATAGAAGTTAGGTTTACTTTGCTGAAATTTTTGTAAAAACAGAGAAAATTTTGGAGAAGTTATGAAAATAGAATGCCCTAAAGTCTGCCAGATTTATTCTGTTGTCTCTTAGAAATTTTAGGTGAAAATATTGCAGGAAGAACAATAAAGAAAGTGATTCAACAACACAAGAAGGAAAGTATTTAAGGAAGTATTTATGTAAAAGACTAATTACATGAAACTGAAATCAGAATTGTATTTTACTTTAAAGTTTGCAGTACAATATCCGGTGGGGGAAAACCCCTTCATATTTGGTGAGAAGCTCTCTAAGGTAGGAAAAGAATTCAGGTCAGAGATTTCTGCCTGCTTTATCTATCAAACAAGAGCAGGAAATTGAGTCAAACACGTACATTTAGCAGCGCAGAATGATGTGCGTTCTACAGCCCACAGGGCTGGCACTGTTTGCTCACCTGGCACCAGAGTGGTCCCTTAGGGTCCCATTGCCACTGGATTGCCCCAGACCAGAGGGCTGGGGTCTCTCCCAGGGCAGGTCATTGTACTTGAAGTTGTTCCTGAGCACATTCCTCTGAATGCAAAGCCCTGATGGGTTTTTTTTGGACAACCCTGAACGTGCTTATGAATAGTTCATAGTAAAAGCTTCCACGGAGAATATAAAAAGCAATTAAATCTTAATGGCCTGACGTTTACATTTTTTGAACTACAGGTTGGAAAGCCTGAGTGCAAATTGTTCCGACACAGCTAATGTTTTTGCTGTGAGGGGATTTGTGATAAGCACTGGGAAAAAAAAAAAAAGTATCTAACCAATCTAATCTCTCATTTTTCCATACACATTTTCCTTGTACCTCTACAAGTGAGGGTTTTCAGTGGTATTTTAGGTGACAGTTCTCAGCAAAATGACTGTCAGTACTTGCAGATTTACGGTCCTAGGGAGAGGGCAACGTGGTCTCACCCAAGCAGGGAGGTCAGGATGAAAATGCTGTCCCCAAACACCGTCAGGGTACTTAGACCATCCTCATGCGAGCCATGATGGCTACATACAAATAAAACAGGACCCAAGTACTCAAAGTACTTTATAGCTACTTTTAAGGAGCCAGTCCTGCAAGGGCAGCAGCCTCAGGGGAGGTTTCTACCCAGGCTGAGACTTGGGAGCCACCTACACAGATCTGCTACCAACCTTTCATGGGTATGTTATGCCAAGTCAAGCAGCAGGTTTCAGCTCTAAATAAAACTTCCCCTTTGACATGAGGGAGGATGATATTTTTGGTGCTTTTAGCTTTTTCCGCTCCCTATTGGCCTTTGCCATCTCAAATTTTGTTACCCACAGGCCAAGAGACACATCAAGGGAGGCAAAGGTGAGGCTTCGCTTTCAGCCTTGAAGATTGTGTGTCTTTGTGCCTGACACAGTTTTATTTATCTTAAAATACAGTAGTAAGCCACCACAAAATCACAGAATATCCTGAGCTGGAAGGGACCCACAAAGATCATTGAGTCCAATTTCTGGCTTTGCAGGGGACAATCCCAAAAATCACGCCATGTGTTTGAGAGTGTTCCAAATGCTTTTTGAGCTCTGACAGGTTTGTATCCCATGCACTCTTCCTCATGTTGTCCTTCTGGCTCACCTTGCCTCTGACATGGAGGGCTCAGCCGTGCCTGGGACAAGGCTGCCCAGCCAGCAGGGCTGCCAAGGCATGCCAGCTAAGGGAATGGCATCCTGCAGGCCCTTGCAGGAGTGTGCTGGCTCTCAGAGGGAACCCATCTGGTACAGACTGAAGGCACTGACCCAGAGTTATGTGGATCCTCTGCATCAGCCAGACTTCATCTGCTTAGCTTCTAACCTTTGAAAAACCCTCATCTGCCTCAGGGAATGGCCTTAAATGCACAGAGCTGTGACAGTGATACAAGGAGTAAGAGTCTCTTGTGGCATGTAAATGTTGTTGTCTTGGCCAGCTCAATTTCTTTTGCTCTTTTCTCTCAGTGTATTTGAGTCTGTAATCAATAGTGAAATTAAAAGGACGTGGGTTTAGTCCACCCACAGACTTTCACTGCCCTGCTTGGGGATGCCAGATCTGCTAATCTGTGCTTGAATGCTGGGTAGTGCTTGCCTAAAGATTGCTGCTCTCCAAAAAACCCCACGTTTCCTGTTGTCTGTCAATGGAAGTTTCACTGGCTCATGCTCTCACTAGAAGCAGGGCAGCTCTGCTGTTGATTTCAATCAGAACAGGATTGGAACTACTGTCATCTTAGTATCTGTGTAGGTTATGAGCAGATGGTATTGCCTGACATTGAGTCCAATGCAAGGTTTCTGGCTTGGACTGAAGCAAAATAACTCTATTGCAGTCTTTCATCAGTGAGGAAAGATAACATTTAATGAAGGCATTTTTCAGGATCTGCCAGAAAAATAAAAGAAATTTAATACACATAGATATTTTAAAATGCATAAGCTCTACATGCATGTGTGTGTGTACATGAACATATCTGTTCTGGGTTTTTTCGTTTTGGGTTTTTTGGTACAGAAATACAATTTTTCTTATTGCTGAAGTCTGTGATGTAGGCCAGAAAAGCAAGCTGTGCCCAAAATACTGAGGCAAAACTTTCCAAGAACTATCAGTATAACCGGAATATGTTTGTGTTTTTCCCCTTATTGAGATTTGGTGACAGCCTGGTGTCTGAAGCAATCATGCAATGAGGGCCATAGTTAGTGTGGTATCTCCATAAAATATTCAGTGCAAGTATGTGTGTGTATTTCTCTGTGCTGAGACCAATAGAATATCACCACAGTAGCTTTTGAACAACTCATGAAATGAAAAATCCCAGTGCAATGAGGGAATACCTGCTGGGCTGTACTGAACTATCTGTTCAAACAGTTACTTTAAACTTGTTTAATGATCAACCAAAATCTTAACACCTCCCATTCATATATTTTCCCTTTGTGCTATTACAGGTAGACTTATGGTTGGAATCCCAAAATATTAGAAACTCTAGCTGGACAAGGAGCACATTTTTATTTTGCCATGAGCAATGTTTGGTTTCAAGGGAAGCGGTTTGTGCATCACCACAAATTGATAGTATGGGATGATGAAGTGAGGACTGTTATAAAAGAAACCTGTATTATACAATAAACTGTTCCCATTGGGATCAACTGGTACATTCTGAATTCTGTAGTTACGAACCTTCAGCACAGTGTCATTTGCCTCACCCTACAGCTGGGTACTGGGGAGGAGAGAGTTCATTATAGGCTAGAAGTTCCTAACAGGAAAGCAGCTCAGGATGTGCTGCCAGGGCAGCAGAGACGCCTCTGCTTCTTGTGTGCTTCATTGGCACCAAGGAAAACATCTGGGCACTGTTGAAATAGATACCAGGCAAAATAAAAATACACAGAAGGACTGCAAGAACAATTTTGCCCTACGAATTTTCAGAGTTCATCAAAGCTTATTAGATAAAACCAAAACAAAATACTTGAGAGGTGACTTGTCTCCAGAGAATAAACACTTACACAGGGGAAAAAATAGTGGGTGTCAAAGAGCTTTTTGACTTAGCTCTGAAAAGTGTAATGAGATCCAGTGGACGGAGCCTGGAGCCAGACACATTCAAATTGGAAACATGACCTACATTTTTAATGGTGAGTGTGCTTAGCCATTGGAACAAAGTACTCACAAAGTGGTGGATTCTCTCCTCTTGATGGCCTCAAATCAAGACTAGGTGCCTTACTGGGAGATAAGCTTTAGTCAAAAATAGTTATGCTTTAGTCAAACACATGTTACAGGGCTCGATATAGAGGTAATTGGGAAAATGTAATGGTCTGTGGCATCCAGGAGGTCAGGCCAGATGGTATAATGATCCCTTCTGGCCTCAAACTCAATGAATCTCAGAATGAATATAAATGCTATCATCTGGATCTGCATTTGAAATAATTGCAGGCAGAGATTAGACACGCAATTGCATATGGTTCAGAACTGATAAAACTTTCCTCCCCTCCAGAAAAAGGCCCTTATTTATGCATAATTACACAGTGCTGTTGTAATTCAGGTAAATATCTGTTAGAAACTCAGATGCCATGTCAGCAAATCAACTTTAACTTCTGTGTGTGTGTGTGGTGTGGAGATCTAGTTTCTAAAGCTGAATATTCAACTGCAGACTTGCTCGCACAGGAATGTATCCAGGTAGAGCTCCTGTGTGGACTTTTGCTTCACCCTGAGAGTACCCTGATGTGATTTAGCCCTGTCAGCTTTGAAGTTGGTTCAGCTAAATCATAAAGACATGGAGGTTCTGGGCTTCAAAGCAAATGGGTGCCTAATGCTGATGACTGCCTGCACATTGCTGAATTTTACGGGAAAGAGTTGTTGAAAGAGTAATAGCAATAGCAAAAACTGAAAAGGTTCAAGCTTGTCTGAGTAGATTTTCTTATGCTGATATTATCACAAACAGCATCTCTGCTTGCCAATGCACACGCACCTGCAAAATAGCCCGCTCTTGCATTGCTTCTGCAGAAAGAAGATATAAGAAATATTAACTGGCAAAAGAAACCGCATTAAAACACAGATGACTTTTAATATGAATTTCCCCTATATTATGCAGCTTTCAATTTTAGTGTTATCTCACTTACAAAGCATTCAAAACAACTGCACAGGTAAGCAGTGAGGCTATGCAGAGGAAATAATATTGTTAAAGTTCAGTGAAATGTCGTCATTTATGGTATTGTGCGCATTTACCTGTGCTCAGAAGACAAACGTTGATGAGTTTCATTCATTAAAGTCCATAACCTTTTTCATTCTTAGTTCCTCTCCACAATGAGTTCTGATCTATGGCACCAAACACCTAATTTCCAGGTGATGAGAAAGTTTATTTTTTCAAGTTCTCAGCACCATAGGGGAGTTATTACAGTAGCTAATGTACACCTTGAAGACTGAATATTCTGAGGTAATGAGGTTTTTCCCTAGGTTATAAATTTAATCTAAAGGGTCAAAGCCTGGATCTGCAACCACTCTCACAACTACCATGCTCACCTTTAAATCATGTCCTCAAGTGCCATGTCCACACATTTTTTGAACACTTCCAGGGATGGTGACTCCACCACTTCTCTGGGCAGTTTGTTCCAGTGCTTTACCATCCTTTCCATGTAAAAAACTTTTCCTAATACCTAATTTAGTTCTCCCCTGGTGCAGCTTGAGGCCATTCCTCCCATCCTGTCACTTGTTACCTGGGAGAAGAGACTGATCCTTACCTTCCATCACCCTCCTTTTGGGGAGTTGTAAGAGAGCAAGAGGGCCCCCTCCTCTTTTCCAGGCTAAACACAGGTTGGTCTTTCTCAATATGAACAATGTGTGTGTCCCAGAATATAAAGCTGGAATCCACACCTACATCCAAGCTCAATTTATTATAACCAGCTTCCATTTCTGCCCCCTTTTTCCCAAGCAGCACTCATAGAATATGATGACTGACATGGAGGCTGTATAAATATATGCTTATCTGTGAATTTTAAGCCACGAGTTCTTTGTATTCTCCTTCTGCATTGATGCCCAGAACCTTGCAGCTAATTGCACATTTGCTAATTGTAGCCTGCTTTTCTCAACCTCTTTCATTTCAGCTCAAAAAGGAAACATGATAATGGTGACTCTGCAGATACTCTAAAATAACCAATGTTTTTCTGAATCTCAGCATTATTTTCTTATGTGAATAGTGAATATCTCTCTGCAGATACTATTCTATACTGTTCTGAATATTTTCAGATTGCACTAAAAATGAAAGTGACATGAAATAGTGAAAATCATATTTAAACTTAGCTGTGTTTTAATGTGGTATTTTACCAATTAGATATTATGTCAAAAACTTTACAAAAGCTCCTGATTTTGAAGGTGCTTTTTCCGTACTTCTCCAGGCATGGCATTTATGGTAACACTGTTGTATCAGCAAAACTACCAATGCAGGTATTTTGCTTTTTGTCTGCTTTATAGCCCTTTATACAAGGCCTTCCTATAACAGTTCTGCAGTAGCATTAATTTTGTAAAGGTCTCAAAGGTCATTCTTATTTTCAGTCAAATAACAGTAACCGAGAATTTTAATGACGCTCTTGCATTAGTGTTATAATATTCAGAATTGTTATAAAATTCAACAATGTATGAAAATGTCATTGCTAGGGATGAATGAAGCAGCTCCTCTGAAAATTAATATCAGCCCAAATCTTTCAAAAGGTGTTAAAAAAAAACTTCAGGTAATTTCATTTTCTCTCTCCCTTCTGCCACTTCTCAGGTACTTCTACAAGTTCCGGCACCTGAAATATCATCATAATTGATTTTTCTAGACAAAGGAAGTGCTTACAGCTAATTATCTAAACTTAAGTACAGGATTTGGTACAGTGCCATGTGGGAAATTATTACCTAAAAGGGGAGATAAAGACAGAAATCAAAAAGTGAATAAGAATGTGAGGGTAGGAGGAGACCAGTACTGAGGGAAGTTAGTAAGGCTTCTCAAACATCAGTCTTGGGCCTAGTAATATTTAACATTTTTAATTAATGATGATCCCATAAAAAAATAAGTGTGTGCTAATGGAATTTACTAGTGGCATAAGGGAGGCAGGCACTGTCACTGCAAAGACAAATAACACTCTCATTTAGGAAGAAATGAGTGACCTTGAGAGTAGGATAAATTAGACAAAATTCAGAAGGGTTTGAGTGCCAGTTCATGCATCTGAGTTTTGTTAATCAGGTTTCTACTATACCTGCATGCTCATAGGTAAGAAAATACTAAGGAAGGGAAAACACAGGCCATACAAATCTGGGTATTTTCGCCAGGGTAATGAAACACCTTTAATGGTGTATAAGGCAAGTGTTAGAAATCAGCCAGGATGGTGCACACTATTCACAAATTATTTGCTTCAGTTTTGGGAAACTATGGAAAAAGATTATTAGGGTGGCCATGGAAAGGAGAGGCTGGAGTGCAGAGGAATTTGGCAAAATGAATGCTGAGGGAGGTCTCTATAAATACTGCATGGGCAAAAGCTCTAGGAAGAGAAAACATCTATTTAAACTGAAGGACAACATTGGCACAAGAACAAATGAGCACAAATTGGTCATGAATAAATTTAGGATAGGAACTGGAAGCAGGTTTCCAAACAACAGAATAGCAATGTTCTGCAATTGCTTTCCAGTGAGAACAGTGGAAACAACAACAACAAATCCCAAGCTACTTTTAAGATGGACTTAAATGAGTTTCTGAAGGGTATTATATGATTTGTTTGGTTAAGATAGCAGAGAAGTAGACTTGATGACCCAAGAGGTCTATGCAATCCTATCTGTCTGAGCCTGTTTTTCATGACCAAATATTTCAGAGCACTTTTAAGTACTTCCTTTCCTTCATGTATTTTTTAGATAAATTTTTTTATAGCATATTGCAGGGATTGCTAGCTGGACTGATTTAGGAAAGGCACAAAACAGTGGTGTCCAAAATATGCTGAATACTCTCCAAACAAAACAAGACAAGTGTGCAGTGTCCTACAGGGCAGTGCTTGGGTGCTTAAAGAAATCACCATTTTCTGTGGAAGGTGATGGGGACATAATCCCAACAGGATCAGCATCCTTTTGAGCCTCAAGTCTCTCATTTCCCTATGGCTGCTCTATTTTGCCTTCTCAGCCCCATGGCACAGATGCAGCAGTGTGAAATAGGATGGCAAACAATGCTTTAGATCCACAAGATTAAATGGATGAAACCTGGAGCAGTCAGTATGAGAGTGACTGGATGCCAAACTGCAGTGAAGATGGCTTGTTTGGGGGCATTCCTCCAGCCTCACTAGTGTGGTGCAGAGCTGTGTTAGCATGTCATGGTTTGTCTTCTTTCAGCCCTATGTCCTTTAGTTTAGTTTATCCTGCTTGGTGCTGTTATGGTCTGGTTTTTCAGTTATTAGAAAAGCCTTTGCCCAAATTAAGGTGCAAATGAGACCATATGCCAAAGTCAATAGTATGGATTTTGTTTAATAGTAAATATGAGAGAGAGAGAGAGCGAAAGGAAGAGAAAGAAATAGAAAAGCGGGGGGGATAACAAGACAAAGAGGGACAGAGACAGAATAAAGACAATATCACCACTCTGTGGATCCCAGTGATGTTCTGTTGATCCTCTCCAGCTGGTCTTCTTGGTGGTGAGGGTGCCCTGAGAAGCGCAGAATCCAATGGAATAATATATGCTCAGGCCAGGGGGGAATGTCCAGGTATCTCCCCTCAGGGTGGGGGGCAGTTTGGTGGTGTCTTGCAACAGACTCTGGCTCTGTTACATCACTTTGTGTCACCTGCAATGCTGTGGTGCAAGGGGACAGTAAGGAGTCCTGGGAGCACTTTGGGGGTGTCTTTGCTGGATTATGACACCCCCTCAGCTACCTCCCACGTGGATGTCCCATGCATGTGGCCTGTGGGGTTGGGGATTTCACAGCTGGGCCTATTTGTGTAAGGAAGGATGGATGTTCAGTGCCTCTGATCAGAGGTTATGCCACACACAAGAAACCTCCTCTCCCCACCCTCAGTTGTGGGAGGGTCTGTGTAAACCTGGCCTCTGTAGGCTGTGGTCTTCCCCACCCCAAACATGGCCAGAGGTAATTCTCAGCACAGCTACCGGGCTTGGATTTCTTGTGGATGCATCCTTCTCCCTCAACCTGAGATTCCTGAACAATAGTGTCCCCTTTATCTTATCTACATGGCTTAACTCAGGGTCCAAAGTTCCAGTCAGGCATCTTCAGGGAGGGGTGGATGTAGCTTCTTTATACAGTTTTTGCTATAATGGGCAAAACCTCTTCATAACAATGTTTAAGCCATGAACCATTTCAGTCCCTGACAGGTGCCTCAGTGTTACTGTCCCTTGTTCCCAAACACAGCATTTCCATGATTTCTTAATAACTGCAATTCCGTTAGTCAGTGGGGCCGTAAAGGGATTTGTATCTGGGGTTGAGATTCAGTAGCTGGACTTTTATAGATTCTTAACCAGACTAGCAAAGTTGTGTGTTCACAGCTGTTTTACAGTAATAGATGCTTCTTCATCTAAGTGCTGGAGAATGCAGGTTGGCTGGGTAAGGCGGTGACTCCACATTAGGAGAGGATCTCACAATGAAAAGTTTTATGATTTTCTTTAGTTGAAATCTGGTGAGTGGGACAATGAAATTTCCAGAATTAAATGATTCTGGCTGGTTTTCCTCTCCAGCTAATTACACAAATACTTTTTTTGAAATCAGCTATTAATATTGAGAATAGGTTAAGAAATTGGAAAGTTAGATGAAATCCCCAAGAGCACAGGTAGTTTGGAAAATGAGAAGAAATAGGCAGCAGCTTTACAGCTTGTTGCTGTGCACATTAATCAGATTTGCAGTAGGCAGCAGCTACTTTATGTGCAAATACTTTAAAACTGGTTTAAAAAACCAAGCAGGATGTCTGAGTCCCCAGGTTCACGTAAAGGGGGTAATGAATACCTGCATAATGAGATAGAAAGGCCATAAACTCGGTGGTAGGAGTTTTCAGTCTCTCTTCAGCTGGGTTTCTGCAGCTTTCTCAGCCTCTCAGTGCCAGCCAGGGAGGCAGTCACTTGCCAGGGTCTCCCTGTGGGGAAAGAGGCTCTTGGCCTCCAAACGCTGCAGCTTTGCCATCAGTGACTTTGTGCAGTGCCCCATGCACGAGCTGTCCTGTGACTCTCACATCAGAAATGCTCATCCCTCAAAAGGAAAAACTAAAGCTAGTTTGAAAAAAATATTTCCAAGGAAAAACTATATTGAAGATCAAAAAGTAAAGACATGCACTGTGAAATAGTTGAGAGAAAACACTTTGATTGATTGAGGTTTAAAAAGAGCAGCTACTATTTTTTCTATTTTTAAATTTAATTTCTGTTCCTGAACTGTGTGTATCTTAAAAGCTATTTTTTCACCTATCCATAACTTCAACAAGGACACAGCATCTGTGAGCAGCTGGATGAGATTATTTAATTCTGTCCTGTCCTGCTAGTAAACTCAATTTAAAAGTAATCAATCATAACCACAACCCATACTTATTGCTATATGTTACCAACTTCTTGCTCACGTACACAGGTGTGGGAAGGTGGCTCTTTGAGAGAGGGTGGCAGCCTCATGCCAGGAATGAATTGAGCCCTGAGCTTGCTGCAGCCCCATGGTGGACATAACTGCAGGGAAACACGCTCAGTTTTTCCATGGGTGGAAATATCTGTGGGGTGGAAATATCTGTGGAGCACGTTAAAGCACATTGACAGCTTGTTTGCAAACAGCTGTGCATGTGGGAGCATTCAATTGACAAGTATACTGAGGAATTGTCTTCAGCCACAGCAGGTGAAGAGAAATGGGTCTTTCAGACATGGCTCAGGGTTTTGGATGCCAGCTCATGCCCCACATGAAGGCAGCATTGGCAGCGATGGCATCCAGGAAGATGCAAGCCTTGTATGTGCCAAGGCTGTTGCCTGCCTCCAAGCAGGAGTAATGACCACCCCGACATTAACAGCGATTAAACAGCACCAAAGGCTTTGAAAACAACCCCTGGTGAGGTGAATCAGCCGGGGCTGGTGTCTGTGGGCACTGGAGCAGCTGCTGTGGAGCAGGGGCTGTGCTTGCACCTGCAGCCTGAGGTGAGTGCTCTGGTGGGACAGGGACAGGGAGGTCAGCTGACTTCCTCTAGTCTCATCCCTGGCGATTTTAAAAACAAGAGGTTTAAAAACAATCCCTCCTTGGAGTAATAATCCTCTTGGGTTAACAGCAGAAGAGGGGAGTGCCTGGCACAGCGCTGACAGCAGTGCCCTGGTCCTGTCCCCAGCCAGGGCAGCCCCAGCCCCCCTGGCCATCGTGTGCCCCGGTGCCATCCCTGCTGAGCAGGAGCCGCATGGCCGAGAGCCGATGTGAGATGACACCTCTGCAGGAGAGCTGTGAGGGTGCGAAGCTGTTATAGCCTACGTAAAAGGAAGACAGAAAGGGGCATAGGAAAAAAAACCCACAAAAATTGTGTGTTCGTTCCTCACTCTTCCCTCAGTGCTGTCTCACCCCGTGCATAGGCTTCAGAGGTGTGAACACATCCTGTTTACATCTGCCACCAGGACGGGAGGCTGAGGGAGCACACGGCTGAGGCACGGGAGAGCAGCTGCAGCGGGACAGGCCCTGGCATGGACACAGTGCCCGTCTACCACGGGGCCATCACCCGAGAGGCTGGGGAGAAGCTGCTGCTGGCGGCGGGCACGGACGGCAGCTACCTGCTGCGGGACAGCGAGAGCATCCCGGGGGTCTACTGCCTCTGCGTGCTGTGAGAGCGGGCCGGGAGCGGGCCGGGAGCGGGCCGGGAGTGAGGGGCTGGCCGGGGCAGCGGGCCGGGAGTGCGGAGCTGGCCGGGAGCTCAGGGTTGGCCGGGGCAGCGGGCCGGAGCAGTGGGACGGGAGCTCAGGGCTGGCCGGGGCAGCGGGCCGGAGCAGTGGGACGGGAGCTCAGGGCTGGCCGGGGCAGCGGGCCGGAGCAGTGGGACGGGAGCTCAGGGCTGGCCGGGGCAGCGGGCCGGAGCAGTGGGACGGGAGCTCAGGGCTGGCCGGGGCAGCGGGCCGGAGCAGTGGGACGGGAGCTCAGGGCTGGCCGGGGCAGCGGGTCGGGAGCGCAGGGCTGCCAGGGCTGCTCAGGCGGCAGCTGATTGCCGACAATCCCCTCCACAATAGGGGTGTCCCCACAACAAAATATGTTCTAGTGTTGCCGTCTGCTTATGTGTGAGACTTTTGACTCCTTCACCTTGGCTTAAGAGAGAGGGGTGCAATAAGTGGTGTGGGGTCCCTTGCAAAGCAGAGAGGAGCAGGTTTTGCCTTGCAGAGCCCACGCTTCCCACGGACAAAAAGCCACAAAGAGAAAGCAGGCAGGCACATGGGAAGGATAAGCAAGGTGCCATAGAAAAATGCCAGGCGACTTGGCTCAGGATGGTGTGTGTATCATCTTTGTGCTCTGTAACCCTCTTGCTTTCTGTCTGTGTTCTTCGGCTTCCCTGGTGTGCTCATGGGTGTGCTCAGCAGCATCCCCAGTGACCCTGTCATTGGGAAAGGTAACACCGAAGGCGCATGAAGTACTGATGGTAACAAACTAGGTGATAATGTTTCATCAAATTGCATGAAAAGGGAGGCATCTGATGGGATGACCTGTCAGAGACAGAGTAAAAGTTCCCCTGGGAGAGCTGGGGGACTTTATATTCATAGGACCTCATTTTAAGGAGGAAATTAAATTACCCTACTGTTGGCAAAATTCTCGGAAGTCCTGGTGACACTGTACCGTTGCATGAGAAGAACAAAGATGACACTTATGCCGTACTTTGGTAGGAGAAGGAACACTAGAGAAAAGCCTTTTAGGTCCAGCATGAAATCAGCTAACAGAAGGAACTCAGGAAACTGGCAAAAAAACACAAGGGGAAGAAGGGTCCTAAGTCAGGTTTTCCCCAAATCCCTTGAATACATTTCTGACAATATGTAATTAAGCCCTGGGCGAGCGTCATTATCTTCCTGTTATAGACCAGTAAATGGAGACGTGCAAGATGGTTATAGACAATCCAAAAAGACACAATACTCTTCTCAGGGGAGGTCTTTGTGGCAGAGGATGTATTTTTTCTTCTCTCATGAAATCAGGCGACCCAAGTTAGGTGTTCCTGCTAACAAATACCTTAACAGCAAGCTGAAAATGGGAAATAAGAAGCATCTTGAGTTAAATGAAAATGGAAGAGACATAGCAAGAGGTAAGGAGTGCTATGATTCCGGGGATGGGAATAGGCAATAAAAGCAGAATCTCTTTAAAGTAACTATCAGAGGAAATGGGGATATACCACCCTTACACTCAGAAGTCATTCAGTGCAGGTGAAACACTAAGGCATTAGAGAAAGGGTCAGGAAGAGTGTTACAATGCTGAATAAGACAGAGAATACCAGAATTAGTCTAACATCAGTCTAAATCAGGATGTAGGTATGTAACAAGGTCTTTCAGTTGTACACTATCAGCTGGGATTTTTTGTCTATTGGTAATAATTTATGCCATTTGAAAGAAATTTCATTAATGAAATAAAATATAGAAAATGAAAATAGGAAGAAATTAAAGCTTTTCTAGCTGTGAAGCTCTGCAATCTTTGGAGGAAAAGATACTTCAGTAAGAAACAGACCAAATTGCTTCTAAAATTATGGGCCATTCATGTCTCCATGGTATGTTGCATTGAAACATATGTATGATAAACAAAAGGGTAAAAGCAAAAAACCAAAAATTAATGGTGAGTGTTCTGCAGGCTCAGAACATAGATCCTTAATAGTTATTCTGTAAAGGAAATTTAAAATAGCATCTTGGATAAATCCAGATAAAATTTAAATGAAAAATGTTGTGATGAGTATGAGCTGATACAGAAAGAAAGTTGGGTAAAGAATGGTAGAATTAAGCCTTGGTTCCAATACTTCTTAATAGCCAATTCAAATAATTACGTAAGAAATAGCAGATATGGTAAACAGCATGTCACACACTAACTGTGGAGACAGTTTTTATACCAGGAAAGGATCCCACACTGAGATAGCATTGACAGTTTGAAGAAATGTGGGCTATAAACCAGAGAAGTGCTTTGACAGGGTAAGTTTGCCAAAGCAGAGCACTTTAGTGGAGAGACTGCAGGAGCAGGAAAGGAAGGTCTGAGAGGTAGAGATCTGTGTTCAGTGGAGGATGCTAAGCCTGGCTTTGGCAAGAAGCCAGTGGACATAACCTGTCCACATTCCAGTCTGAACATCATGGGCAGAGATGGAACAGGTGACAGACATCCATGTGCAGGGCAGCTCTGGTAAAAACTGAGGGAAGTGTGCAGTTGCTGTTTTCACTCTGTAAGGAAAAGAAAATTAAAGAAAGAATAAGTATTTCTCTGCTTTTTAAAATGCTTCGTTCTAAATAAATAATGGAAATTATTAGGAATAACAAAGTTATTCAGCAGTTTACATTATGGTTCAGAATCCATGGTTCAGAAGATCACTATAGGAATATATAGACATATGAAGATCAGACAAAAGATGAATTTTCTAGAAGTAATGAAGTGATCTTTGAAACATGGGAGATAAAGCTGGTCAACCATTAGATATACTGCAGTAAGTATCAGAGCTAAACAAAATATTTTTCATGTTTCCAGTGAAAATTTCTACCAGGAGTGTATGTGCTTTATGCTGCCGGTAATGTTTCTATTGCCCTTAGAAAACAAAAAGAGAGAAATAGTCCAGTTTTCCAAAATCAAGACATGTTCAGCCTGTCTTTGCCCTCTCCGTCCACTTCCCTGGGGAAATAAAACAAACCAAAACAAACATAAAATCCTGCAGCTCCCTAGTTCTAACCATTTTAGGGTTCCTTTTCCCATCACAGGGGAATTACAAGGCACAGTTCTGATAAAGAGAAAAGAAATATTTATCAAAAGAGCAATTAAGCATATATTTGGATGACAGTGGTGTCATCTACTTGAATTCACATTAGTGACTGCTCTGCATTTCCAGCTCCAGGTACTGTAATTGTCAAGCCCTATGATTTCACTGCATTGCTTATGCTCAAACAATGTCTCCTTTTCCCAAGAAACTGCATAAATTTGTAATGCCACGATCACCACCACATCCTCTCCCTCGAAAAAGCCCTGACATATTTTGGCAGGCTTTGAGCCTCTTAAGGCACACAATGAGGACTGCAGTGTTCATGGTCAGGCTCATTCACCTTTTGCTTTTCCAATTAAAAAGCAGAGCCCTGACCTTTAAAAAGGAGAAGAGTCAAAGACTTCATGAATCCCTTGTGACTGACGCTGATTTTACAGGGCAAGCATAAAAGAGACAGGTAGTAGCATAAAACCTGACCTATAGAGGTGGGTAACTGCAGCAGGCAGGACCCTGTTGGAGCATTCATCTAGAAAACACTCTGCTTTCTCTCTTCTTTGTTTCTCTGGAGCTACTGATTTATCTCCCTTGAATGCCACTTTCCACTTTCTGAAGCTGGGATGTGCACATGGTGTGCCTGAAAGCTTTCAAAGAGACAATGAATATTTTCTTGGTGTGACTGCAGCAAAGCACAAAGGACCCACTTTCAAAAATATTTGAAGACCACAATTAAACTATGCATGGAAGAGTAGTAAGGTTTTGATTTGCAATTGTATGCTCTGGGGCTCTTGCAAACAGAGGTGCTGCTTTCAAATTTTGGCAAAGATTTTCATACCAGATGCTCCTGGGTCTTCATTGTATTCATATCATTATTGAATTGATAATACCTACTTTAAGGGTGTTGTGAATATGTCAACAGAGGCACACAATTCTTTCCTGGAAGTTTTTAGAGTTGAACTGAAAAGCAAGATTTTTGTTGTTCCTGAGAACTGGTCTAGAAGAAATGCATATGCTTTATAAAACATACACGTTTTACCCATAAACAAGTTAGACTCTACACACAGTACACTAGGGTTTTAATATCAAGCCTGATTGTTCCAGGGAGCTTTCTTTACTGGTTTGATTTCCTCTCTGCTCAATGCCCCGTTTGACATTTTTAGCACAGTCAGAAATCCTCTGTGCTCTCAGCTCCTAATGAAGTCAATGGGGGACACGGGACACACTAATGGTGACTACTTTGAGGAGCAGCCTCTTCAACCTTGCCTGAAAAATGTATAAAGAAAATGCCTGAGAGTGCCAAAAGCCCCAAGTTCCTTTACAGATACATGAGCGCTCATGCAGAAACAAGCAGCTCATGCCTGAATTGGCAAAGATAAAGCATTTGTAGTTTGGGTTTTAAAATTCACATGCTTGAAAATACTGAGAATGTTAGTAGTTGTTTCAGAGCTGTAAGTAAGACAAACACGACGTGCTTGTCAAACTGTATGTTCAGATGATTTGTTTGAAACCAGCCGTTTGTGTACTGTGCTGCATTAAATTTGTGGAGAATAATCAAAAGCTGGAATTGAAAGCTGTTTGGAGCTCTTGAAGCAACAGTAATGGCAACAGGGATAGGCTGCAGTCCTATCAGATTTTACGTGTGCTATTTTTTCTGTCACTGTAACCACGGTGCACAAGTTCAAGGCAACGTGCTGAAACTTTGTGATGAGAGAGATACATCAGCTGTGCAGTACGAAGGTGTAATACAGGATCACAAGCCAGCTTCTGTTTGGCATTTCCTTTGTTTCCTATGTATTCTTTTTGATAGACATGGCAGAATAATTGCGTTCTTTTATAACACTGCACATAATCATCATCATCATTCAAGACGTAATTTGAAACAAAAGAAGAAACCCCTCAATTCAACATTGCTGTTGCAAATATCACACGCTGTTTTCAGCTTTGAAAAAAGTTTTCTGTAGCACAATGGTAAATTTTACTGAGGTGAGTATTTCAGGTGCCTGCTAACCAGAGTGAGTGTTGTCTTTGCTGAGCATAACTTGGCTAATGACCTTCACATATTCCAATGACTTTTCTTGGAAAGGTAGACAGCCTGAATCATGGAATTGATGAAACTTAATGGGAGGCTAAGTTACTGGCCTGCCATAAAGTAATATCCTTCTATTTAGCATCTGAGATTTGAATAAATTCTTACTTTATTTCTGAATTTCAAGAAATTCCTCTTTGAGGTATTGCTTTTGGCTAGAATCTCCTTGTACCAGACTGACACAAACCCTGCTCAGAAAGGCTGCACACTTGCTCTTTAGGTAAATCAGGAGCATTTCTTCAGATAGTTAGGAGTGTTGAAGCAGTAAAGATACTGACAATCTTCCACAGAAATCTCTGCATAAATTCAGAGCTATTTCACAAGACTTAAATTTCTCTTTTAAGCTTTTGTTAATTTCAGAAGAAAAAAATCAAGATAATGCATTTTTTTATAATGCTACAGCATTACAGCAAGTTAATATGTATTACTCATGTGGTATTGAGGGTAAATTTTTCCCACAAGAAGTGTTGATAAAGGAATCAGTGACAGAAATCAGTGACAGGAATGTTCACTCGAGTGCTGCTGTGATTTAAGCTACAGTCACTCCGTTGGGCTTTTCAGATGTAAACACCAGTTTAACCTATTTTATTCACTCTTGCAGACAATAGAGCTTGTATCTTGCACATGATCTCAATGTGAAGGCTATTTCTTCAGCTTGAGTTAGCTGAAGAGTGGTAATTTCTGAGTTGCTGTACTTAGCTGAGACCTAAATAAAGAGAGAATCAGTCTGTTTGTCAAAAAGAAAATACAAATTCTAGGAGAGAGTGAGGAGAAGTTTAAAGGCTCTGAGGCACTGCTATGTATTCCCCCAAATTCAGGAGTTTTGGCTTTGTGGTAGCCATCTCCCACCTCTGTATCTCTTGTTGTGCCCATGCCAGCACCCACATTCCCTGTCCAGGATTGCCCACCAGGACACTGCCTGAAGTTGTTTCCTCTGGGCATTCAGGAGCTGATCTGCACCTACATCAAACACCTATGGTGGGGCAGAAGTGGCTCCAGCCTGAGCTCCCATGCTCATTTGCTCTGTGCCATTGACCTCCACGCCAGAGTCCCCTTGAGCTGCCCAACAGGGTTCCTCTCCAGAGCGGTGTGGTGCTCCTCTCCATAGATCTCCACAGCATTAAGTGGTTTCTAGGCATTATCTCTGCTTGAGAGATGAAGAGTTTAACTCTGTTTCACAGAAGAGAAAGGTGACACAGGAGCCCCAGGTCTGCAGTACCCTCTAGCTTTGGGTTCCCAGTGTAAGGGCCATGGGAAGGGATTCTGAGGCTACCCAATGTTATTCTGCACAACTTGCTGACTTTGCTTGCATTGCTGAGGTCTGTTTCCTTGTTTCCTACAACTTTGGCTTCTAAAACATCCATCTTCTCCTGGTTCTTTCAGCATTTTGTGCTCCTCCCAGACCAAGCCCCCTCATACTTTACCTCTGTATATCCCCTTCCTTAGTCATTTAGTCTTTCTGTCAGGGGTTCAATATTTGTTGCTGTTTCCTTCCCCAGCTTGCATAGATATTGGTCCCCTTTTCTTTCCTTCCACATCCATCCCACCTAGTCCCAAACTTCCTGCCCAAGACACCCAATTACTAAATTACCTTCTGGTTTTAATCTCACTAATCTAGGCTAGGCAATACACATACATTTGAGATCATGGACACTGCTTGCCTGAGTGCCCATGGTACAGCCAGCTCAGACACGGTGATGCTACAACTGCTAACAACCTTTAGAGGGTGCTTCTCTTGCAGCCTAGAGAGCTACTACTGCTTTCAGAGAGTGCAAGAGATTTGTTCTTTCAAACAAATTTTATGTCTTACCCTGAAAACTGGGCACCCCCTCCTCTGACAATTAAAAGTTTTTTTTTTTTTTAAACATGGGAGAAGTGCTGTTTTGCCTAATGTGTTCCCTTCTGCCTTCTCCATCCCTAAAGGAGGGTGAGGCAAATACCTAAGAAATGAAATTTCAGTCTGAAATGCTGAAATGTGGCAAAGTTATAAGAAACTGACTCTGGGCAGTCTAATGCTCAGAACCATTGTTTGTAGGCTACACCATGGTCTGGTTCTTAAACTATGTTGAACAGTGAAATCCCAAGGTAAGGTCAGGTTGTAAATGTACCAGGTAAGAAGAGCTGATTGACATAACGCAATGACATCTGAAGAGAAAGATATGTACAGAGGAAGAAATTGATCTAATTTGTTGCTGACATGGCTTTCCCTTGTCTCTGTTTTTCTCCCTTTTAATGTGTTCAATTTTGGGCTCAGAAATGAATAAAAATTAGTTTAATAAAATTTCCCAACTGAGATGCAAAGTATTTGGAAATGATTTTAAAGTATACCATGCAGCTGAAATGTCATCATTAATTTTAATCTGCAGCATGCGTGTAATGTCCTCGGGCTATTCCAATGGTGCAGAAGATTGTAATCATTCACCTGTTAAAGTAAATGCAGCTTTAACAGGTCTGATCACAGCTAAAAAGGAGGAATGGAGAGGACAGGTAGACAGATGGTGTTTCAGTATGTCATCTGTGAACGATGCCTTGGTAACTCTTTGGGAGGAATTATCTGGCTATAAAGAAAAAAGAAGCCTATAATATAAAGTATTCCTATAATAGCAACTTTTTCTAGGTTTTCCTTTGATAAAGTTTTCCAAGGGAAAGTATTGAAACAGAGCCTGTGTTAGTGCAGTTCCCAGCTGGTATAACATATCCTTCCCTATGGAGACAAAAGAAAAGTGAGATGTCACAAAAATGTCATTAGTGGTGACCAAAGCACTCTTTCATAAGTGCTATCTGGTATTGTCCTTACAGCAGTGGCTCTTTTCTGCTTCCCCTCACCAGCATTTTGGTATTTTTTGCCTATGATCAAAAACTTACAGAGCCTCATTCATCAAGATGTTAATTCATGATTGTTTCTGTCCCCTGAGCTTCACTGACAGGAGAGAGGAGCTTTGCTGTTGTGAGTGGGGCTGCGTCTGTCCTTGGGACAGGTGAAGCAATGGGGGAGCTCTTCAGTGGATCTTTACCTGGTTGTCATGACCTGGTCCTCCTCCAAGATGTGCTAATACACCAGTGTCACTGAAAGTGCTCCCTGAGATCACACCACGTATAGGAACATTGTGTCTCTCTAGGAGCTTTTTTCCTGCTCTGAAGAGAGTAAAATGTAGAAAATTGAGCTGTCCTCTCATGTTAGCTGGGGAATTTCTCATTTCCTGAGATGTAATCTTCAGTAAATGAACTTTCTCACCTGCTTTTTTCCAGTGTTACATGCTTTACTATTTGGAAGGTAAGGTCCTCTGCAATCTCTATTTTAATTTGTGTATTTAATTTTTCTTTCAAGAAAAACATCTTGATCTTCCTTCAACCCACACTGATCTTAGTTCATGTGAGGTAGATTAAATCATAAAAACCTTTCTCATGGGAGGCTCTTGCCCATGTAGCAGTAAACTTCACCCAAAATCATATCACTAAATATGGAAGGTAAAAAACTCTTAGAAGCAAGTTCCTGCTGCATGACAGAAAGTTTTGATAAGATCACATTCATTGGGAGAGTACTGCTCAGAAGAGCTGTAATTCATTTTGTGGAGACCAAGGTCCCAGTAGAAAGTAGTTCAATGGGAAGATCTAGCTGTTCATCCTCTTAACAAAATGCACCTTCCTTCCTTTGTGCATTGCCTTTGAAGAGGCAGATGGGGATGTCCAGGTCATCTCCCATGTACTCAGCCTCTTGCTTTCCTGGTGGCTTCAGAGCCAATAACAGATGATAATGTTGTGTTTTTCAACTTAAGCACAGTAAAATCCCTCAGACCTTTCAGTCTTTCCTTCTCTGGGAAAAACATGAACATCTTCCAAGAGAGTGGAGAGCTCTCACTTGTCCCTCAGGAAGCTGTGATAACAATGTCATTCTCTTCCTATTCTCCACACTGTGCTCAAAGCATCCATCTTCTCAAATTCTTGTTTCTTTTTCAGAACCTCATGGGCTTTTAATCTGAACTATCCTTTGTGCTTTCCCTGTGCTCAGCTGAAATATTTTACAGTGTGATATTTTGAAAAATGCAGGATAGCTGCATTGTATCTCACCATACTTCAATACTGAATATTATTTTATCTGACCTCTATATTTTCAATTCATTCTGCTTAGAAAACCTTTCTGGTATAGTGCTGAGAGCCAACAGACAGCTCAGAGTCAGAACAGCACCACAGCCCCTCAACCTCTTCAACTCATGCAATCTCTTATGTAGACAAAACAGTGAAAGAAACAACAAATAGTGGCTTTCCAGATAACCATGCTGTTTGTGGAAAAATCAGATTTTAAAGGGACTGAAGCAGTTGGGAAAACATTTCTTTTGGGAAAACCAAGAATCAAACAAGGGTAGTAGAATCATAGAATCATAAAATGGCTTGGATTGGAAGGGACTTTAAACATCCCCTAGTTCATCCAATCATCTAGTTCCAATTTGCCCTGATGTGGGCAGGGATGCCACCCACTAGACCAGGTTGCTCATATCCTTATGCACAGTGTAATACTGAAAATAGAAGTCAAGACAATGAGTTCTAGATGTGTAGAATCATACTGGCAGATTTGAGACTTGAAAAAAATCACTGTGTAAAAGGTTAAATACCCACTTCAAAGAGATGGAACAAAATGCCAGGACCTCTCTGGTATTTTCCAGTACATTATGGCCTGTAAAATCCTCATTTCAGTAACCATGTGTTGGCTGGTGTTCTACATGTTTAGGTACAGCAAAGCTCCTTATGATTTAAAAAAAAATATTAATGTGAACATAATGTTATAAAAAGCTGATGACACAGGCACAGCTCTCAGTCTTTAAGAAGAGATGGTACAAGACTGTCTGAGGGCCCTAAAGGGAGACACTGGATTCCCTGAACAAGAATGTACATAATCTAGTGACTTAGAGGAATGTGCTTTTAGCCAACTGGGCTCGAGTTGTGGCTTCAAACACCACTGACCATGGTGCTATGGCATGGGAAGAAAAGCAGCTCCACATTCTTCCCTCTTCCTGCAGCCACAGCAGGTTGTTCGTGTTTCTTTCCAAGGTCCAAATCCCTGATGGACTGCAGTTTGCTGGGGAAAAAAGAGGGGAAAACCAGTGATGGCTGTTTTCCTCCTTGGGTTTCCATGAAATGAGCCTGGCCAGCTGCTTTTCATGTCTGTCTGGTGGCGTACAGAAAGTCAGGGAAAAGGCCCTCTTGGTAGACATGAAGAGGTGGATGAAGCTGTGGTGGGGCAGTATAAGGCACATATTTGAGGAGAGGAGGGCAGTGTCTCAGCTGTGCACAGGGAGCTTGTCCCTGCAGCAGCCCGGATGGGAGGGGATGGCTTTGTGTCCTTCACCTCTGTGTCTAGCCACAGTGGGACTCAAGTGGTGGGGACAGAGTTCACAAATCACCACAGGCATTTTGCTCCCACTTTTCTGGGTTGTAGCAGAGTGCCAGCTCTTAACAACTTCCTTCTATTATACCAGCCACCACTTTGCAAAGGTTGCTGTAATGACTTTTAAACAGGAATTTGACACAGATCATGAGTAACTGCAATCATATGATGTCTGTGTCACTGGTGGTTTCTCATATTTTGTAGTAACTGCTATAATGCCATGCATAACTGGAAGTAAATACAGTATATTTCTGATTTCTTAAGAATAAGAATTGATGGTCAAATAGGGAATGGTCCTTAAAATCCTGCTGTATGTTCATGTAAATCTATGTAGTGTGAAATAGAGGCATAGAATAATAGGATATGCTGAGTTAGAAGGGACCCATCGGGGTCATTGAGTCTAATTCCTGGCACAGCAGAGGACATCCCACGAATCACACCATGTGCCTGACAGCACAGTCCAAATGCTGCTTGAACTCAATACAGTCTTTCTTATCTGATACCATCTAAACTAATGTTGTACCCATGGAGCTCCTATTAATTGATTCTGAGTTAAATTTTTGGATATTAGTGTAGTAATCTACCATGTAAACCATTCACTGAGTTGGGTTTGTGAGAGAAGCAAGAGTGACTTTGGCATGAGTTGTGCCTTGTGCTATTAGTCTGTGGCTCCTTATTCACCAAAGACTCTGATGTTAAAGGAAGGAAGATTCCATACCCTTATATGTCTCTTTTTGGAGACAGTATTTGAAAGTTGGGAACGTATGGGCAAAGCAAAGAGTAATTGATTTAACTCCTTTTTTTGGGTATAGCTTTCCAAATAAATTACAGTAATGACATTGCTGCTGTTAACATCTGCATTTAAATGAGTCACAGAACAGTAATGTTATCTGTCAATAATACACCTTCTCTTTTTTCAGGCAAAGTGTTTCTGGTGTGTGTCAGTGAAAGGACATCACTGAAAAAAATTAATAAAGATGCTGAGGAAGGAATAGAAGCAACACCATTTAACCTAAAATAACTGAATACTGCTAAACTAGATCCAGGCCAGACTGATTCCTCTCATCCCAAAAAAACCCCGTAGGTTTAACACTGCATCTAGCCAGTAGGTTTTTTAGCTACCTAGAGGCTTTAGAGGTGAATTTATTTTTAAGGAAAAGTTAGCAAATGAGCTAACTCTCACATAACAGTATAGTTCTTACAAAAACTGTCAGGACAAATGAATAATAAATACCTGTTTTCTTTTTTTTCCACAGGCATCAGGGTTATGTTTATACCTACAGAGTGTCCCAGACAGAAGCTGGATCCTGGAGTGCTGAGGTGTGTACTTCTCCTTTCCCTCCTGAAAATTTCTGCATCCTGTTTGATATAGATTATAGATTTAATGAAATATATTCAAATTATTCATGTTTCTGCCTAGTCTGATTTTCATTGATGGTAATCGATCTAGAGTGCATCCATCAGTAAGATGTCTTGGTGCCACTTCTGACAGTCTAGAACTCATAAATTAATTCCCTGTTTCATTTCAGTTGTTGCATAATGCAGTAGTGCATCATTTTGCATCATTTTAAATGGCAAAAATATTGTGGTTTTATAATTTGACAAACACAATCTGTTTCCGTCTATCCTATGTACCATCAATGTCAGAATACTAAAGAAATAATTTTCAATGTACAGAGTTTTAATTCATTAATCCAGATCAATTCATCATTAGTGCAAAATATAGCCAAATCTTGATACAAAATATATTTTTGCCCATCTGATGGGAAACTGGTAATTTGGGTGCAGAAAAACATTATTTGTAATACAGACAACATTTATGTTGATGAAATTGGGATGTTAATCTCTATTTATTTTATGATTTTTTCCCTTTGGATGTACTCTGTGTATTAATTCATAATTAGTTTTCTGTTTGTATGTTAATGAACATCTATTTCAAATATTTTATAATTTCTAGACAGGCGTAATTCCTTGGCCATTACTGTATTAGAAGTGATTCTGGAACACAAAACTGATTCTTGGGGTTACTCTGAACAGATCAGGGGATGGAAATGACTGACATTACTGTGGAGTAGATAATTGTCCATATGACCCTTGGGAATAGTGCCCAGTAATTCTTTCTATAAGACATCAGGAGTTTGATGTAAGGGTTAGGATTTGTAGTGCCCAAGACAGAAGTTTTTCAGGACAGGGTGAGGGTGACAGTGCACCCATCATGCCAGGGTAAGCACTGTTATCTGTGGAAGGATTCCAGGGCTCCAGGGACCTCCACCTGTGGAGGGTAATTCCCTGACTGAAGCTGCAGCTTCCTGTAGCCCCAGATGACATCAGCATCTGCAGTGAGGTTTTTCTGGTGCTGCTACAATGTCTGGCCTGTGACCTCCACTGGCACTCTTATGTGTGGCTTTTGGGCTTTCCCTGCCTGTATTTTAGGCAAACCTTACCTGAATTTCACATCATATGTGTGTTGAAGGCCCAGGCTTTGCTATACATTCTCCGCAGGAGAAGGTTCTAGCTACAGATCTCTGATGCCAACCCTTCCCTTAAGGAACAGAAACTTTTAAGTAAATGTTGCTAAGACCATGCTGACTTCAGCTGTTAGACACAGCAGCCTAGGTCCAACTGATCCCCACAGAGTGTGCCTGCAAGGCTAAAACAGACTCCAGAGGCAGCTGGTCCTTTCCCGCTTCTGCTTCCTTCCCTGTGGCCGGTTATTCTGAGCAAGCTCAGGTCACATCCATCTTTCAAGGATGAAATTCAGGGAATTTAAAACAGTGCTGTGAAATCCCAGCCAGAGTGAAGATTCCAGCTGGTGCTGGGGAGGCTGGATTTAGCTCACAGCTGCTGGGTGAGAGCAGTGTCCCTTGAGTGGGACTATGTTGGCAGGACCCATGCTTGTCCTGCCTTGACTTTGGTGAAGAGGAGTGATTATGAGAAGGATTTAACACAAATGTTGGATATTTGATTAAAAGCACACATAGTTTCATTTAATACTGTTTGAAAAATTGCTAATGTAGAGAGATAGAAAGAGTCTAACTTCTAATAAATAGGTAACATTTGGCTGCTGTCTTTGTACAAGAAGTAGACAGGAATACTCAATGAACACATAAGCCAACATTGAATGCTCCAAGAAGGGTTTGCAAAGAAGTTGTGCCCTTGCTGGAATTTAGTGGTGTGAGGACTCCCTCTCTATAGTAAGCCCAGGCTGCTCTCTAGGTTTTCTCACTGGTGTTTCTGGGATGGAACTATTTTACTGATACAGGCTAGAAAGTTATTGGTAAGGAGGTTAAATCACTGGCTGCAGTAAGGGTCAGAAATAGCAAGGGGTCACTTGTAAGTCTGCCTAATTAGTGTGGCAGGTGACTGTGGGTAATTAGAGTGGGTTTCTCTAGTAGTGATTAAGAAATTGTTCCTCTTCCACCTTTCTATCCCCATGCTGCTGGGAACTGCTCAGAGTAGGAAGGCTGGGATGCCCCAGGGAAAGCAGAGAGCAGTGTGGCTCATTGACTCACCTGGAACTGGCACATCAGGGGGTTCACATCCATGGCTGGCTCCTTCCCTGCGAGCTGTGTGCGTTTCTGAAGACAAGGCCTGTATGCCAGCACAGGGTACCCCGCACCCCTCCTCACCTCTCCCCCTCTGGCTTTGCAGACAGCGCCTGGGGTCCCCCGGAGGCTCTTTCGGAAAGTGCACAACCTCATTTCAGCCTTCCAGAAACCCAACCAAGGCATTGTAACACCCCTGCAGAACCCAGTTGTCAACCACATGAAAGCCAACTACTCCCCAGGTACTGGTGGGGGGAGGAAACCTTGGCTGCAGCTGAGCAGAGCCCTCCATGGTGGCAGGGATAGAGGTCTTAGACTCGTATATTTGACCTGAACTGGCCAGCAGAGTGACATTGACATTGCCAAAAATGTGCCCTAACTTTGCTATTGTGTGATTTGAAATGCTGTCACTCAGGCGCTCATTACAGACAGGGCCTGTCAATGTGATAAGAAAATGGATTTTGAATATGTATTCCTGAGTGCTAGGGCAGCAATGGCTGCCTTCCCTCACCACCACCCTCGCCCATGGAAGTATGAGCCTTCTGCACTGTCCATTTTCTTACAGTATTCATCTATTCAAATATTTGTGATTATTTCTCTTAGGGAGGAATGAAGGCTATGACTTCCACCTGCAGCCATCATGAGGATGTCTCCCCATGTGTGACATAACCATATCTTCCAGCATCTCCTCTAATCTATGCTTTAAAACAGAATGGTTTATATGATAGTACATACAACTCTGTGAGTTTTCTTGTAACATTTGCAGAAATGTGTATTTCATAGAATTTATTGCTTAAGATGTAGAAGTTTAGATTTCAGAGTACTTTGAAGTTAGGGTGGGATATTTTTTAGGTTTTTTTTTTGTTTTTCCCAAGAGAGGATAAAAGCATGAACTGCTAAATCCTTTATGTCTTTTTTTCCCCTTTGTACTGTCAAGTAAAAACATTTCTCCCTTCAAGATCAGTTCTTAATTAATAATTAGTTATTAATTTTACATTGTTTAACTTTGAATCCTGCTTTGCTTTGTTCTGGTTGGCATTTATGCAGAATTGGGCAAGTCTCCTTTTATAACCTTAGGAGAATTGTTTACATTAAAGTGTCCTTGCCTTGGATGGGCTGTGTGTTTGTCATTCATACAGTTCCTAAAGATATTCCAGATGTGATACCATGAGGATCCCCAGTAACTGATTTCCCATCAAAGCAGTTGCTCTGCCCTCTAACAGAATCCATAGTTTTCACCAATTACTAAGAACATTAGTAATGCACAGAGTAACCAAGAACACCCAATGAAGTGTAAAGCCTTGTTCTTTGCTTTTAGGTGTTCCCTGTACTTGAAACAAGCCATCCTTGCATACGAGTTAAAAAAATAAATTATTTTTGCATGACAGCTTTTCTTTTCCTCTCTGTGTGTTTCCATGCTGCTTCTGGGCTCCTGGAGGGGAGTTTTGAATCTAGAGGACTTGTCAGCTGTGCATGGTTAGGTGAGGCTACTGGAGAACTCAGAGGAAGTGCCTTTTGCACTTGGGCTGGAACAAGTGTGATGGCACTGGGCTAATGGACTGACAGACAGTAGGAAACACTTTTGAACACTTTTTTTGGGATGTCCTATGGCCCTCTTGTTTGAGGAGATAGGGACTGTGATGCACTGCTGTCCACAGTCCAGACTACCTCTCGCTGGGTTTTTGCCAGGCAGGTTTGTGTGAGTTCCTGTAGGCTTTGGGAGGGACCCCAGGTAGGGCCCAGCCTTGTTTGTGTGCAAGGAGAATGCATCTGGTCCAGATGGCTGGTTTGTGCCACCAATGGCCATGCTTCAACAAACAGAAATCGTCCTGACTACCAAGAATGTGAGTCTCACATGCTCCCTTCTAAAGCAGAAGACTAACAGCGATTACAGATGGTCTACAAAAATATCTGTAATTACAGAAAAACAACCCTTAAACATATTGTATAGGCACCTTTGGGTTGCTCTGGTTATGTGCCTATACTTGTCTCTTCTGCAGATCTTGGGAGGCTAAAAATATTTCCTAAGAGAGAAAGAGGCTTTTTCCAGAAATGCCAGGCTACAGACTCGGGGAGAACATAACTGACTGAATTTCACCAGACACTGTCACCTGCAGCTTGGTGGCACAGCAAGGGGCCCCACAGCTGCCTCGTTTTCACCTCACTAAAGGCAAGTTGGATGTGAACAATGACAGAACTAAGTGGGCTGCAAATCCATGATGCAGCCAGGTGGATGCTCCAAGTAACATTTGATAAGGCTGAAAGATTTACGTTTTTACCCCCTCTGAGTGTGTGAATGAGACAGTGCAAACAATAAAAGATTTCCTGTGAAGCTCAAGTTTCTTGTAAACCAGCAATAGGAATAAGTGCAATAAATGAACAGCCCCGTCTTAACGGGGAGTAGTGGGCAACAATGTATCAAAGTTGTGGTTGAGACTTTTTTAGTTCATTACTCAGTTTCTGTCTAATTGAAGGCCAAAATTCATCTACATGTGATGGAACTGTCCCATCACATTTTACACTGCATGTACATGTGTTGCTCTGTGCCTTTTTTGTATGTGTGCTTGTTGGTTGAAATTAGTCTTACCTTAATACAGTGCCATACAGTGGCAGATCCAGCATGATTTTCTCTTTAGTAAAATATTTAAAGGCAGTTTTTTAAATCATTACATAACTCAGCAAATGCACTGGCTGGTGTGCTGTCACTTGTGCCCATTGAAGCTTTCCCTTCTCCTCCCTGCCTTAAAGGTTTCCCAGCCTGCTGTGAGCCTGCGGCATCTGGTCCCTGGCAATTCCTCTCCAGCTTTGCAAACCACGCTTCTCCAAAGCCTGCTGAGCTGCTGGGTGCTGGCAGTGTGTGTGTGCAGCCCCAGCCTTCCCAGGGACCTCCTCTGCTTTCCAAGTGCTGGGTGTAAACCCCTCGTTCACCTGGCCTCTCCTGGGAGCAGGAACAGGTGTGCCTGGAAATCATCCCTGGCAGATGATTGCACAGCGCTAGGGATGCATGCAGTGGGAAGAACTTTGCCCAGGGGCTGTTTCCTATTGAACTCGAGGCTGAGGCTGCATGTGGAAAACCTGCAGCACACAAGCAGCAGCTGCTCACCCGCTTTGCGGTGCAGTGAGCTGAGGATAACTGGTTTGACTGTGGTTGACTCCAGAAGTGCATTGTTCTTCTGAAAAATACATAAAATAGGCCAGAAGATGCCATTTCTGTTTAAAGCTGAGAATGTTGTTTCAGTTTCTGGTGTAAATTATTAAGACAGAGGCTAGTATTGTTTCTTTCGGGTGCCCAAGGGTCTGGAATTGCTGTAGGCTTAAACAAGGTGGAAACAGAGAGAAGCCGGTGGTACCTGGGAGACAAGAAGTAGATGCTTGGTTATGGCAACAGTAATTTGGAAATTATATTGATTTCCTACAATGACTTAGGTGTCAAGAGCTACAGATCCTTTTAGAGAGCAGCAGCTGCATTTTGCTGGTATGACTTCCCACATGATGTCAGTATTGCCTGCTGCTTCCCTCCCACCATCTCCTTCAGGCTGCAGCCCCACTGGGCACAGCCCCTCGCTGTGCCCTGTTCCCCTGCCAGCCCTCCCACCCATCCCCTCGCTGCCACAGCCCCAGCTCTGCAAGTGGCTTTGTAGCTCACTGGGTTGCCCCTGTTCTGGCCCCCTCCCCAGCAGAGACAATGCTGCTCCTCTGCAGCTGCTGAGGCTCCCTCAGCTCTGGCTTTGCCTCCACTAAGCCCTCCCCTGTCCCTGCCTATGGCTGTGACAGCCCTCCTGCAGCACTCAATCAATACAATACCCCAGGCTGGTTTTCTTCCCTTTTGTACTGGAGCACCCACCCCTTTGGAATCACTTCCTTCTCATCCACCCAGCACAGCCTCAGCCCTCCTGCTTGGTTCTGACCCAGCCCAGCTGTTCCATGGTTTTCCACCATGTAACCTTTCCTTTAGCCTTATGCATTCCTTGTGCCCCTCCATTCATGTGCTCCTTCTCTCTGCTGCATGTACTGGGCTTTTAATGTTTTATTTTCCTGGGCACATACTTCTGATAACACAGAATCATTCATCATCATCTATTTGAGGCAGCTCTAAAGAACATGCAGATACTTAAACTTTGCCACTCACACTGCCAGCAACATTGACTTCACTCACACTGTTATCAGGAGTGCAAAGGCATTTAACAGAATATTTTTTCTCTCTCACATTTGCTTTGAGGAAATATAATAACCTTTACACAGAAACTGGCTGGGATTTCACCTGCAGTGAAACCTGCAGAGTTATAAACATGAACTTTGGTGAATCAGAATTAAAATTAAATCTCGCTAAGCAACATCCTGCCCCCAACTTTTGAGTCAATCAATATTGGCTGAAGTCCTCATTTAGCTCTATGGAAGTATCTTTTACTGACATAACCAGAATATCTCAAATACTGATGTAAACTGATGTAAACAAAGACAACATCACATGCCATAAGTTTGCACCTTTATTTTTTAAAAATGAAATAGTCAAAGTACTTTCTTTTTCAAATATCGACACATAATATATTAACTTTCAATATTTACAGTGTGTTGCTGGGATGTTCTTGTAGAAAATGCATGCTTCTGGTCTGAAACCCAGAGCAAAATGCATCAGACCATTTAACTGCAGCCATATAACATAAACCTGTACAGTATCCAGTCACTATTCAGCACAGGAGTTAGAGCAGGAATAAAAAAATTGGGATCTATTGTTTCCTAGCAACGAGGCTGAGGCCATTATAACACAATTTCTGTAAGATCAGAACCTCTAACTGGTGTTAGACAGAAAGTGAAGATCTTGGCATACATTGTAAACATTTTTTACTGTTGATGAGAAAGCTAAAAAGGAACATTACTTTGACATATATTGTATGCTATGCTTCTCGTTCTTGTTTATTGACACTTCTGCCAGAAGAGTATGAAGATTTTAATGTTTTATCATGGTTCATACAAGTAAAATACTGTCAAGGACACAATCTGATATACTAACATTTATTAAAAGGCTAAAGTCCACCACGAGATCTAAGGAAAAACTGGAAATTGTCAAACACGTTTCCTTAGACAAATAATGGCAGGTGACAAATGCCCAGACAAATCCACAGCGAGTCCAACTCCACCATTCCCAGTTTCTGCCTGGAAGTGATTCCTCTGGCAGTCAGGGTGCTTTCAACCTGGTAATGTTTTGTATCAAGGAGAGGTTTAAATAGCAGCCAGCGTTTGATGGGCAAACCCCTGGGGCTGTTGGTGCAGCCTGAGCCGGGTGTCACCCGGGTGTCACCGCGCCGGATCAGCCACACCTGGCGAACGCCCGGACACACGGACGGACACCCCCGGGCACTGCCTGTCTCCTCTGGCTCAGCTGGACCACGAGCTCCTCTGCCTAAACCAGTTTCCCTTCTGGAACAGCACCTTGGCTTCCAACAGAGCCCATGGCTCACCCTGGAGGAGCTGCTGCCCCTGCCCACCCCAGAGCATGGCCAGGGCACGAGGCCACCTCTGCCCAGTGCCAGCTGAGGGATCAAACCAGAGAGCTCAAACCAAAGAGCCAAGGTGTGTATACCCACTTGCACATTGACCAGTTCATATATATTTATTTGGCTATGTTCTACATAGATATCTATATATATATATTTATAACTTTGAAATGTTCTAGATTTACTAAATAAATATGAAAGCAAAGGAAATGTTACTTGTACACACTATTTGTTTGGCGGTCATAAAAAATATAGCATGTATTTCTCATGGTAGGTACTTTGCTACAGGATAGTGTGCAATAGTGGATTTATTTTTATTTTTATTTTATACTTTATTTTAATTATTTTATTTTATTTTTCCCTCTTTCAGAGCCTTGTTTGCAGTGCAGAATGCTAGCATCAAATTATCTGATCTAAATAACAGTAAAAATTTCCATGCTATTGTTTTTCTTTTTTCTCAATTGGATCTCTAGGTTATAGTGCAAAATACAAAATTAAAAAAAGAAAAAAAAAAAGAAAAAGGAGAACTATATTAAAAAAAAACCCAAACCCACTGAGAAATTGCTCTAACTACTCAGGAAAAAAAATGGAGACTGAAATATTCCCTGCCTCCATCTGAGGTTGTTGATGAACAAGATGGTCCAAAGCTATTTGTTCATGTAGTTCTCACAAATCACTGCTGGCTGGCCCATGTGGAGCTGTGATATGACTTCAATCTCCCATGCTTGCTCTTTCAGCAATAACTTGTTTCTTGAGCACTGTCATCTCAACACAACATTTATATTTAGTTTCCTAAATTTAAGAAACTGTTATGATGAAGGCATTTTTTGCTTTTGTAACTGGGCCATGTAATGTCATGTGACTCTTAATGAAACCATATTCTTATAAGAAATATTGTTCAAAATGCACCTTAGACTGCACCCAGGAAATGGGAAAATGCCAAATTTACTTTCAAAGACAAACTTTTAACACATTTAACTCTTTGACCTTTTGGCATAACATGAGAACAACAGTAATCAAGGCAGTATTAAAAACCACAGCTGTAGGTAATACAAAGTGCATTTCCTGCATATAATACAAATATAACTTTAAGAAACTAAAGGCACAAGCTAACTAAATATGTATTACATACTAGAAATGCACTGTTCAAGGTAACTCTAATAGCTCCAAATATTTGTTTATAATGGATATTTAAAGCAGTTTGAAAATGATCCTCATTAGTGAATTGCAAAAAAGTATAATTGCTTAAAATATAAGTAAAATAGACTCTAATATTGACATCTTGGATCAGTGATAAAATACATCATCACATTTATGAATGCACTCTCTATATACAATTCATAAATTATTCTTCCATTGATTAAAAGTGTATTAGAGGCTCAAGGATTTGAAGGTCCATTTTTAGGCTGGTGTGGAGGTATTCAAATTCTCTGTGATTTGATGGAAAAATACAGAAATCTGAGCTGGATGTTGCCAGCTCCCTGTTCTGTACGTTAGTTAATGATGAGCCTGATCACAATGTGTATGTGCAGATTTTGGTCCACGGGTCCCCCTGGCTGGGGACAGAGGAGGATTTCAGGGGCCAGGCTCCCACTCAGCCTGATCCTGCACCCCCAAAGCTGCGCTGGCTCCCAGGGGAGCAAAAGGAATCTGGGAAGAGACTGTAATGGGCTGAGGCTGAGACCTGAGCTCAAACCCCAGAGAGGGGCTCAGATCTCAGGTGCCAATTCAGGCTCATCTCTAACTTGGGTACAGTCTGCTCCACTTGCCCAAAAACAAAGGAAAAAAGAAAACTGGGGGGAAAAAAGACAAAGAATGCACTTTGTTGGCTTCTGTAAATATGAGCAGAAATTGTTTCAATATATTTACTATGTTTGTTCTGAAAGAAATGTGCAATAACTTCACTGTTACGGATACACAGGCTCTATAACAAGACTTTTAGATCTCTCTGGAAAAGCTGCTTGCCCGTCCCCCCCTCCCTGTGTGCCTGGCCCACCTCCTGAAAATTAGGTCTTTTAAAAATGACAAGCTGGAGGAAGGATCACCTACTCTGCTATGAAGTAACTCTGCCAGTAGTGCATGTTACCTTGGGAAATAAAAATTTCTGTCCATGCAATATAATGCTTTTTTATGTGCTCTAGATATTGAGCTGAAAAGTGAAGAGTCATCCCCAAAATGTTCTATGTTTATCAACATATTTACTATCCACACTTAGGTTCATCAACTCCCAACCCACCAATCTTCTTTAGACTCGAAAAAATGAGTTCTACAACAGGATTATTAATCTGAGATTAAAAGAATGTGATGTCTAAACCCAACAACACAGCACCTTCCAAATCACCTGTGTGAAGACAGGTCCTGGCCCAGTGACTATGGACAGGACTGATGATGCACGGCCTGCCACTGCTCTGTGAGGGCTCCCAGTTGGGGTGTCCCCAAAGCACTGGGTGAAAGCCCAGCCTGGAGCACACATGCCAGTGGAGAGCCTCCTGAAGACTACAGTGCCCACTAAGCCCGCTTTAGCCACCCCATCTCTGGCTGAAGCCTGGCCAGCACGGTGCCACCAAGCAGACTGGCAGCTCTGTGTGTGCTGCCAGACCTCAGTATATCCCAGTGCTGAGGAAAACCCTGGGAGAGAGGCCTGGCATGCACGGGTGGACACAATGTGATGTTCAGCATGGAGCAGCTGGCAGGTGGCCATGGCTGAGCAAAGGCCATAGGAACATCCTTGTATGTACTGAATCCAACCCAAGTCAGATTTCCCAGGTTATAAAATCCCTTAGCTTTTAACTGTGAGGAACATGTGTGGGGTTGGTGAGCAGCTGCAAAGTTTCCATACACAGTCTGGTTTCTGTATGCAATCCCTTGAACTTAGGGGAGATTTCACTGGGATAAAAGACACCCAGTAAAAAGGGTTGCAGAATCAGGCTCTGTAACCATTTAAATAACTTGTGAATTATTAAATCAACAACAACAAAAAACTTGTGTTTCTTTAGGAGAAGGCAGAGCATGTGGCGCTCGCCCCTGCCCCGCAGGGCTGTGCGGTGTCACCCTGGGCACCTCGCGCGCAGGTCGCGCCGCTCGGCTCGCAGGACTCTGCTTCTGAAATTTTTGAATACTGCCACACAAGAACTAAAAATTGTCACTGTCATCTCTCAAAGAATTAAACAAACGATATTAAAATACCATCTTCTGTCACATTTAAAGGCAGTTGGATATGTTTTTTCCTCTATATTTATATATACAGAGTTCTGATCTAGAAAAACCAATACAATAAACCATTTTACGTTTAAAAACAGGCAGTCTTTGGTGACGCAAAGGCAGAGATTTTCTTTGTTACCTTCTGCCTATTTCACTCTGTCTCATGAAGTGAATATTATTGGCACTGTCAGAAAGTTCGAGATACTGCTCCACAGATAAAACAAAATATCCATCGTAGCCTTGTACCCGCCCAGTGCTTAAAAGCTGCTGTTTCTCTCCATCTGTCCACGCCCGAATTCCTTCTTCCCCCTCCTGCAGCCGCCTCTGCTCCTTAGTCCAGGCCTGAGCCACGGCTCGCTGCCTGGCTATCTCCAGGACATGGTTCTTCTCCTCCTCCACCGTGGTTCCGTAGCGCACGTTGAAGCAGAGCGCGCCGTGCTGCAGCTGGATGTCGGCAAAGCGTCTAGTCCTGCCGTTGATCACCGACGTCATCTGCGACACCGTCACGTTGACGCCGTTCTCCAGGATGCGGCGCCCGCCAGTGCTGCCAATCAGGGCCAAATCTTCTTCCAAAGAGCCCAGCTTGATGAAGTAATGGGTGTCCCGGCCCTCGATGGTGAAATGCAGATTCTCCAGATAATGAGCGTTGTTGAGGATGGCAGCAATGCGCCGGCTGTCTTCGTTAGCCACCCCGATAATGTCAGCTGTCACTATACCGTCCTTTATAGCAAATTTGATGCCTTTTCCAAATACTGAAGGAACAGCTGCAAATCTCAGTTGCTTCACTCCTTCAGAACACTTGCCATCACTATACCTGGGTGTCATAGGAAGTTGGTCCAAGGATATAAAGTTTCGGAGTTGCTTTTGTAGCTCACATTGAATACCAAGGATAGTCTGGAAAAGAAAACAGCACTCAAGTTTGCAGGCAAGGTACCTCACCCTCCTCATCTCTTAATTGCTTAGAATGGCTCTTCAATTTGTTTGGGAAGTATTGTGCACACCTACAGAACCTGGACATATGCACAGGCTTTTTAATTGCTTATGGTAGTGCTTTCTGTCTCTTGGATTCCTTAATTTCTAGGAAACAAATGCAAACATATTTATCACAAATGCTATTTTTGTATTTGTTCTTTTTATTTTTCCTCCCCCTTGAACTGTTACTCTAATGGCTGTTTTTTCAGCCCTTAGCAGTTCAGGGAAACCTGAATTCAAAGCTATACCCTTTCATGTGGCTCTACTTAGTCTCTGTGTGTTTAATTACATCTTCTGTAGAACTGCGGTAATGACTTTTATAGCCCATTCTTTAAGAAAAGCAGGTTGTGAAGGTCTTGAGACACTAGAAAAATAGGCAAGTACATCACACCTGTCGATCTTGCTCCCCATAGAGGCTAGAAGAAACCTCACTCCACACTCCTCTTTGTCTTTGAACACTATACCTATCACTACATCTTTTGTGTGCCTTGGAAAAGCTTAAGATCTCAGTGATAATTTTCCATGGACATGCTCCACATCTGGCATGAGCTCTGACCCTCCAGCCTTCTGCACTTGGTGAATGGTAACTGTCTTAAATGCTGGGAACATGAATGTGAGCTCTCAAATGTTCTATGCAATTCTTTCCTGACTACAATAGAGGAAAGGCATCTTTAGAAAATCATGTTTCTTTGTTAACAGATGCTCATATGCAGAATGTGAATCCCTGCTCAGAATATCAGCAGTTGGTCCTGTTGCAGTCACATTGATTGCTGGGTTCTGATAGCTGCTGTCTGGCTCTTTACTGAAAACAAGCCCTGGAGTAAGGCTAAGATTTACAGACCCCTTACAAATCCATAGCAGCATTTCCGTTTCTTGCAATAATTATGCAGAGCTACTGACTTGTAAAGCTGTTTATACCCTCAGTGATTTTCCAGTGCTTGTGGCATCTTTGCTAACAAAGATGAAAATCTGCTGTTCTGGTTTTTTAATTCCACAAGATTTTCTGTGGGTTTTTTCAATATTAACAACAAATACTTTTACACTTTTGTGTATTCTGCACCTCAAATTTGGATACTTTCTCTATAAATAGCTGCTGATTTTCTTCAATGTGTTGCTAAAAGCTTCTCCTTGAACCTCTCCTCCACCCTGATGCCAGTACATAATTGACAACGTTAAAGTTTCTAGCACTCTTAAACAATTTGCTTTGCCTATTACACTAAAAGATATAGTCACGGTTTTTCCTTGGTATGCAATATTTTCTATTAAAAGTCCTTAATTTAATATTAAAAGCAGCTGAAGAGAATGTTTGCTAACCTTTCCAGGATCCCACTCCTGGGTTTTTGTTTGAAGCTGCAGAAGTTCGTATGTTGTCCCCAAAGCTTCTATCTCTGGTTTTGGGAATCCAGGCAGCACATTGTGCAATTGGAAACCAAACAGCTCTAGCCAACTTCCAATGTCTACAAAACAAGAAAAGGATGCTGGCAAAAAGGCTCATAAATCCTAGAAAAAGTGAGGGCTGTCTGCAGAAATTCCAGCTATGCAGAAATAATGATTTCACATCAATTTATGTTTCCTGCACTAGCTACAGCATTTACTGTAGCAAAGAAATTATTTGGTTACAAAGCATAGCTATACTAAAATCAATAGTGTTCCTTCTATCTATTTGTAATAGAAAAAATTCAAATTAAGCTGCTTCCATTCTTCCCCTTATTTTACCACAGAGAAAAGCAACAGAAGCAGCTATTAATTATTTTCTTGGTTACCATAAATGTTAGAGAAAACAGATCAAGCTCAGTAAGATACAGTCTATTAAATAAATTACTTCAATAGATTTAAGATTAGAGACTTTTTGTATGCAAAAGATTTCCGGAATGTTGAATCCATACCACAATTCAAGAGGAAGTTTTATTTTTGTTAGAGACATTTTCACGAGAGACAGGGTACTCTTACCTGTTGTATACTTAGCAACATCTTGGATTTTGCCAACTGGGTAATTATTTTCAAACGAGTAGAGATTAAATGGTTGTGGGACAGCATTCAGGTGCTTCCATATACGGTGATTTGGTGTCGTCCACCGACCAGCAATGACGTCATAGTCCCGCTGTCCCAGATGAACTAATTTAGTAAGAGGATCATAGAGTCCTCCATGAAAACCAATGATAACCTCAAAATCTGGATTAGTGTCCTGGTAGATCTCTCCATAAGGGGTGTACAAAATTTCTTTTATGACCTGGCCTCGACTGCTAAACACAGCTAGAGGTGTCCCGGTGTTATCACAAGCAACATAATATTCTTCTCCACTGCTTAATTCCATTGCAATGAGATGACCTTGCAGATCATAATACAGGGATGTTATTTCTGAGCTAGTGTGATTGTACAAGTGAGTAACTCTTATTGGGTTGGAGAGATCAGCATAAAAGAACTGTAAGTGTTGTCCTAGGCTTGATTTGCTTGCAACTCGTCTTCCAAGACCATCATAACAGTATTGCACAGTCCAGCCAGACACTTTGTTATACGCTTTGTTCAGCAAACCATTAGAGTTGTACTCAAAGATCTCATTGCCTCTTTGCCTGAGAAAACCATCTTCATCCATTTTATATTGAATTTCCCCAAGCCTGGTAATGCGATCTCTCAGGTCGTATCTCAGAGGAGTGAGGCGCGCGCTGTTCCCGTGGCTCAGCAAGTTGATGTTGCCATTAAGGTCGTAGCTGTAGCGCCACTGGGTTTTATCATTCACAGACACAGTCTGGAGCTGACCATCAGCGTCATATTCGTAAAAATACCTCGTTATGTTGGCATCTACACCCACACGTATGTCACAGATCACCATGCGACCCATGTTATCATACTGGATGGTCATCCAGTAAGCAATAGACTTGAGAATTTCATACTGTACTTCTATCACCTGACCGTTGGCACTGAAGATTTTGGTATGCTTCATCACAGTGGTGGTTATCACTTGGTTTAAATCGTAATTAATGACACTGAATTTTCCAAATTGTTCAGTCCTGCCAGAAACATCGACGTAACGGTACAGGTCTATGGGGAGGGGCGTCTCGTTGATCATGGCCTGCATGCTGGTGACACGGAAGTTGTTATAGCTGTAGTCAAATCTGGCATTTACAAGCCCTTCTTCACTAAACCTGAAGATCTGGCGACCAATAAGTGGACCTGTCCAAAACAAATACAGGAAAGGGGAAAACCAAGAAAAATAATGAATTATGCCCCTGGTTTACTTACCCTACAGATCTAGGAGAGACAGAATATGACCTCAGATATGTCCTTTAGCCTTACTACTCCTTAGCTGTGTCAGAAAATACCATTAACTAAGAATATGTTAGATTGTTCTCTCACAAACCTTCATTAATGCTTGCTCTACAAATTATTTATATTTTATTAATATTTGTTTAAATGAATGCTGTTTTATTCCTAATTATGATTTCTATTTACTTACAAGATAATTCTAAACTAAATTTATTTCACATGGTGATTTCCTTCCTCATGTAAGCAGTCCTTTTGAATTTACGTTATATTACAGTGTAAACAGGGAAACTTGAAAATACAAACAATAAACCAACTTGATTTAGTATTTAGCAAATATCCACACAGAGGAATAAAACCAACAAAACATCCTAAGAGCTATTCCATACCAAGCAATAAAAAGAAAACTGTATTTCAAGTGGGACAGCTACATTCACCTATGGACACAGACACAGAGATATACACACATATTTTTCTAGTGAAACATAAAATATAAGAATTTGTCGACATAAAAATAATAGAATTTCATGCCAAGTAAGTGCAAGATCAGGGTGTTGCGAATGAGGAATGAGGAGACAAAAACTTTAGCAAAGCAGTCACACTTAGACAAACCTGTTTGCCTGTATCTGATGGTACAGATGAACCCATCGTGCATTAAATGTATTGTTTTAATAACCCCAGAAGACTCCTCGTAGGTGAAGGTGACTTGTGTGGTGTCGTAGAGGATCTCGGAGAGCCGGGACTGTTTGGTGTACTTGTAGAGGACCCTGCGGCCCGTGCCGGGGTACAGGGTCTGCAGCAGCCGCCCGTCCCGGGCCAGGTCCTGGACGAAGGCGGCGCCGCTGTCGGGAGGGGTGTAGATGTTGCGGTAGTAGCCCACGGACAGCATGGTCTGCAGGGCGTGGCGCACCATGCTGGGCATCGTCACCGACTGCAGCGACTCCGACTGGTCGTATTCGAAGATGTAGCGCCGCTGGCTGTGCAGCAGGAGCATCACCGACTGCAAGCAAACAGCAACGGCACGGTCAGGGGGGACCAAGCACATGGGGAGCCAGCTAGTGACAGCCTGGAGCCTACAGAAATGCTGAAACAACCACTCACTCTTGTAGTTTGCTCTTACTGTTTGTACAATTGCAAGTGAAGCTTTCAGCTCCAGGAGACCTGGCCAGCAAGGTGGTACAAAACAGGAGGAGAATCATAATAAGTCTAGAGGTAAGGGCCTCCAAACTGGAAGGCAGATGTGGCTCTCAGTAGCATTTCAGCCTCATGCTGACTTGCTATGTCGCTTTGAAATATTTAGGGCATCCTCTCAGGAAGCAAAAACAGAGGGAACCTCTTCCTCACACACAGGCAGAGCATCTGCACTGGCAGATGTGTCTAGAGGAGCTGGAAAGAGGAAATTTTGTGCATGTACAAGGTGTTTAGCTTTTAGTGGCATTCTGCTTATCTCTAGCACAGACCTAGCCCTTTTCCTGTGTATCTTCTTTTAAATACACATGGCCCCAGAGTTCATAATATCTCCATGCCTACAGATGGATGAAAATATTCTGCAGATTCTTTGGTGTGACTACTTCTATTGCTTATTTTTGATGTTTACAAAGACTGTAATTTCTGTACAGGTACTTGGTATTTGCCCTGTGTTGGTTAATTGTGGCTGATTAATGAAATCTGGTTTGCTTATCTGGCAGATGAACGTGCAAGCACAGCAGATTTTTTCTACTGATAATTAAAGTTTGAGTTCTGTATGCCTTCTCACCCACCATGGAAAGTCACAGATCACAAGCTGGCAGGTGAACAGTCACTGTTGAAACAAAGATCTTGAAAACACAGAATGAAAACGCATGGGGAGTTTTGCCACCTTCCCCCAGCTCTAGCAAGTGGCTTGTCTGGACCAGAGCACTGCACATTCCTTGCCTTGTCTGAGTTGTGCTGGAGCACCAACACTGCCCAGCTCTTAGCCCACAGCTCAAACCTACCAGGCACATAAGCAAATTTGTCAGGCTTCTGCAGGACTGAGACATCATACAAAACAAAGCCTTACATGGAACAGCATGACTACTTTGTCATAGAGTATTGGGGAATGAAATCAGAAAAATAGGATCTTTTCCCCTCTAAGCTCAAAAATCTTCTCTGGGAAGAAAACACCTTACGATCAGCCCTTCAGTGTGTTAAGTAACACTGGCCCTGAGCCACTTTTCTCTGACAAATAAACCAACTGCCCATTCAAAGGGCCAGAGATAGGCTCAGCCTTGGCCATCCTCTCTGCACCCCCAGCCCCCTGCCTGCCCAAGATGTGTCTCTTCCTGCCCTTGGCAAAAGACATCTGTCACCTGTACAGCAGCCAGAGAGCACCAACATATGGCACTCCAGCTCCCCCTCTGCCAACTGGTGACGGCAGACCTTCACACCCAGCCTTTTCTGATCACTTTATTGCTGCTCCACCAACCATTTCCAACATGCACCGTGTGTTTACTTTGTTTCCACCTTCAGTCAAGAGTCTCCAGTCTGCAGTAAACCACTGGCTGAACTCTCTCCTAGCCCTGCTGTGACGCCTCTCTCTATATACTGCTCCCGTGCCTGTTTTTAAGCTGTCTGCCATTGACAGAGTATGAATAACAATATCAGAAACGTCCCCAATATAACTTTAGTACCCCTGTGTACCATTTTTACAGCACTTTGTAAAAGTGCTTTGGCTTTTTCACTATTGTCCAGGATAACAAAAAGACAGACAGTACAAGGGCTGGAGACTGAGTATCCTCTAAAGCCTATTAGAGGATACCATAAAGAGAAAAAAAAATTAATTCCCAATTCAGTCTAATAACATTACAATAGATTTTTCAACACTGCACAAATTGCGTTCTAATTGTTTTAAAGGATTTCAGAGTGTAGCTCATAAAACATCCCAAAATCTGTCATTTTATTAAAGCAACCAGAGCCTGGTCAACCACATAATGATTGATGCCGTATGGTGTATCAAGACAAACAGCCAGTGGCCAATTACTGGGAGCTCTGCTGGGAATAGACAAATGCTGAGCATCACCACTAGATGTCATTTCTGTCCAACAGACACACACAGACACTCATCTGTTTCGTCTGCCAGATTTTTAAAGTGAGTTTGGAGTATTCAGGAGATTTTATAGCAGTTTTAACTAATTGAGAAAAGCGACCAAACAAGAGGAACTGAATCTCATCAGTAAGAATTATTTACAATGCTAATGTCATGGTGCTTTTTAAAATCTTAATTATTTGAGTTAATTTTCTAAGGGGCAGAGATTTTTGAAGGTGTACAATTAACTCATGTAGTGATAAAAATGAAGAATTAAATAACTATGAATTGGAAGCGACCTATATAATTGATTTTTTTTTCATGTAAGGAATTATTGGGTCTTACAAGGCTTCAGAAAACCTTTAGCAATCATTACATAATTAACACAATGAGTTATTGACTTTAATGGAGCCACAAAGTTATATTTCAATGTCTAATTTTGACAGTGAATTAATCTTTCTTTGGCACAAGAAACAACAGTCATGGAAGTACATTAAATAGCTGGGAGATTATTGTCCATGGTGTGAATGACTTTCCATAATTTTAATGACAAGTTACAGCATTACCCAAGCTGCTACCTGAACCAGTAAGCTTTTGCCACTGCTTCTACGAGATCAGGATTTGGCCTTTTGTGTAGAATTCTAGAATAACAGTGTTAAGTTATATGACTTTATTTATAAGCTCATCATAAACTAAGAACAAAGAGGTTTGGAAAGATAAGAAGCATACATCTTTCCAAAATTACAGTCCATTAGGTCCAAAGAAAAAAATAAGAGATTCCTCCAAAAGGCACATTGCCCAAATATTTGAAAGCTATAGAAAATGCCTGTTTACTTGTAATTTGCTGAAGAGCATACAGACAAAAAAAACCCTGACAAATTTATCTGAAACAAACTTCTGAAGCTCCTGGGGTTTGCCAATCTTGTTAACACATGCAAGAACCACACTGCATGCAGACAAGGAGGAATCACATTTCTATGCATTTTCCAGTCTTGATCATTTTTTTTCACTGGGTTAGGTGTAAGTTTTTTGAGGATCTTAAATACATTCAAAATAAGGACAGCAGAGTTTATCTTAGAAGTACACATTTGGAACTCTTTAATATACAAGTAACTTCAAAGTTACTCGATTTCCTGTGTGGATTTCCTCCTATCAATGTTACCTCTTCTGCCCCACACCCCCCATAGCCTTTTCCTGTGGTTTACAGGTTCAGAGAAAATGTTCTGCTAACTCTGGGTTATTGGATAGTCCAAGATGCTGCTATTTAAAAAACTTTGAATATGAGTTTGCATTGAGTTCTGAAAGCTTTAAAAATACTGACTGGCTTTCTGGTTTTGAAAGACAAGACCAAACAAAATGTTACTACAGATGAAGATGGTCCTCCTTGGTTTGTACAATATTTATCTCCACATTTTGTGACCATTGCCTCTAGACATACATGAACTTACAATATTCAGGGAATTTAGATGCAAAGTCACCACAAAAGCAGAGCAATAACTCATTTTGTATCAGTTTTCCCCCCAAAAATGACCCCCATAAATACTGCAGTAAGCTTTCTCACAGGATCAATCCCTTGTTTAAAATACAGCATTGAATAGGTAAGCTTGTGCTTACAGTTTCGTAATTTTGGCTTGAAAGAACTGTTTGTGGAAAGAAAAAATTCTCATTCAGGACTATTATCTTTCTGACTGTTATCCAGAGTAGCAACATGATTTTCAGTAGTTAGGGTGTCCTTTGTTCAATTGAACTTGGACTGAGACTGGAAAGTTGTTTTGACTTACTAATTAAACAAACCTGACGTGCTGATAACTTTCTTCAGAACTAAACTGTGTCAGGTTTGAGCAGGTGATATGTAGGTCTGAGCATATCCAGAGACATTTTTATCTAGTTATGTATTTCTATGCATCTTCTGCTTTAAAAGCCTTAAATACTCTTGCAAGAGGAAGTAGTATAACATAGTTCAAAATATAATATAATAAATAAATATAATAAATAAATGCAATCTAGTAAATAAATATCATAAACTCCAATTTTTTTTTGCCTTGGCATAAACCCCACTTTTAAAATAATTTACCTTTTCTAGATATGTGTAACTCCATATTTTACCATCTGCCCATGTTCTGGAGACGATGTTCCCACTTGCATCATACTCCATTTTCTCAGTCCAGGTTCCTCTTTGGATGTAGGTGACCAATCCAGAGTGTGAGTAAGTGATATTGACCTCATTGTACTTGCTGATGGGGGACCATAGAATGGGGCGTCCTGTGTGGTCGTACATGATTCGAAGAGTGAATTTCCGATGATCATCATAAATCTTCCCAGTTCGGGTCACGTGGTCGAAGTCAATGGAGAGCAGGTTTCTGTTGTGGGTCTAAACACAGAGGTACAGTATGGTAAGAACACAATGCATCCTAAGCACAGCCAACACAGACAGGTCAGCCCTAATCAAAGCGAGCAATGCTTTAACTTTGTGAGTTGGGCCTTACTGAAGACAAGAAAAGAGAAAAGATTCAGATGAGAAACAGAAGGACCAAAAAAAAATTAATCCTTGCATTCAGTGTTATTATATTTGGCATTACAGGATGTTTCCATGTGAAAAACCCTCATCTCTGCTCTCACCTTTTCCTGAATTTTTCTTCTTTCTTCTCAGCTGTGGATTAAATTCTTGATTCCAGCCAAAGATGTGTAGTTAAATCCATACACTGAGAAAGATCTAGTATCTTACATCCTCTCTTGAGCTCTGTTAACACTGACAGGTCAGCTGCTGCTCTGGGACAGCCCTCACAGCCCAGCTCTGCAAAGGGCAGAGCTGACCCTGCTCACCAGTGTCCTCATGCTTCCTCACAAAACCACCTCCCTCCCAGAGTCCAGCAGCAGCCATGCCTGGCACTGGCCATGCTCCTTGGTGCTGCTCTCACCACCTCTGGGAGCAGCAACTGCTGTGTCTGACAGGTGGAACACAGCCCAGTGCTCAATTTGAAATCAAGTTCAGAACTGAGTCAGACTCATGAAGACAAAATACATTTATCCAGTGCTATCATCATCTTTACAGGATGGCATCTTTAGATCATTCAGTCACTGGGAAGTCTCTATTAAACACCATTTAAATCTGATATATAATTTAAGGAACCATAAAATATTGTTCATTGACATGTCTTTTTCAGATCAATGCTCAATGTGCTTGTTGCATTAATCTACCACATTTTATCTGATCACTCTGTTCCCATGAATGACTTCCTTACAGCACAGACAAGTGCAGGTGTCAGCACAGACAAGTGCAGGTGTCAGCACAGAGTGGGGCTCAGTGCTTGCTCCTCTCTGAGACCTGGAGGCACAGCCATGGAGTAAAGGGTTAATAAACCCTGGTTAATAATTCAAGATGTGATTAGAATGAACATTTCTCTTTTGTTCCTCTTTCTGTTTTTAGATACAAAATAATGTGAGAGTCTAGAAGAAGCAGGTGTTCTTTCTTCAACTACCATTTCTGGAGTTTTATATACACACATGTCTAACTTTAATAGCGTTCATTTACAATAGCTGTAAAATACCTATATACCCCTGTAGCCTGCTGTAACTATTACAATTTATGCTCTAATGATAGTTAAGGAGCCCAAGTAAAATGTGATGCTCAGTTCAACTACATTTGCTTGTATACAGACTGATGGTTTAAGTTTAATATAATATTTTTTAGCAAACTTCTTAAAATTTCTGAAAAAATCCTCTTGGTGGTAAAATAACTGAAAAGCAAGCAGGAGGTATACCCTGTGTCTTATTCATTTATGTTCCATGTACATGTTTAATGTTCTTATTGCTATTACTATCATTGTAGAATGCAGTTAGGAGAAAGAAGAGCCTTGAAAACAAATTGCTTGCAATCTGAATTTCAGAGACTATACAAAAAATAAGAATGAAAACCAAAGAGAGGCAGAATTTGCAGTGAAGTGGAAAGCAGCAGTAATTGAAAACTCACAGAGTTAAAATAAGGTTAAAATACTTTCCTTATATTGCACATTTTATGTCTCATTTGTTTACTTTCTTCTATTAAAGTGAAGTTTAACATCCTTCTCAAAGCAAGACAGGATCATAAATGGGTAGGAGGACTCATCTCAATGTTGCTATTGACAAGCTGATTTCAAATCCCAGTGGCTTCATGAGATGACTCCTCCAAGATACATAAACCATAGCAAGGAGCCCCCTGAGAGTGGCTGGAACTTGTGTTCTGCTATGAGCCAGGGAAAACTGGTTTCTGAAAGCAATGTCAGGTTGGAATACCAGCTAATGAAAACAGAGAAAATTCAGCTGACTTCAGTAATGTTAGACGTACATAAAGATCTATTTAGTCTATATTTTTTAACATTTGTTGACTCTACTTCCATTAATTTTTAGCTAGAAATTTTGCAGTGTAAGTATCACATAAACGTGCACTTCTTTTGATTTAATTACTACCAGATATGTAAGTCAGATGAGATAATTGCATTCTTTCCTTGTCTGTGTTTTGGTTTGAGCCAATGCAAACTCATACACCCTGGCAGAGGACTTGGTCCCATCTTTAGAATTGCTGTAAGACTGGTAAATAAAGGGAGATCATTTGCTAAGTGCAATAATGAACATGGCTGTCAAAGCCTGAGTCTGCAGGACTTTTGAACTGAGGCCAGTGAGTTACTTCTGTTGTTGTTATTAAAAAAAAATTAGAAAAAAAGAAAAAAATTAAGACTGGCCAAGCATTCAATTTTCAATTTTGTAGACATTCAGTTATAAAACCTGGACTGCATCCAATGCCACATTCCTCAAGTTATGTAAAAGTCAGGAGGGAGCAGAGCTGCATTCTAATCAGTGTATTACTATGCATCATGCTCATCAGATTTAACAGCAGTCTTTGCTTCATTTTTAGAAGTAAATTAAAATAGCAGTTCAATTGATAAAAAAGAAGTCTTGCTAGATTAAGATTGATGTTAAAATGCCTGATTGTACATAGATTTATTATTAATATAAAATGCATACATGCCCACAGACTGTTTTATATATGTTCAGGAAGTGCTGGGGCAAGCAGTTCTTCACTTAAAGGAAACCTGTGGTTAATTTCTGTTTCCCACATTGATTTAGACCCCGAGATAAAGTTAGATGACTGTTCCAGCATTTTAGTTAACTTCTGTCCTATGTCCAGAGCAGGGAATTCACACCATGCAGAAATCCAATCTTTTAAAATCCAATATTTCCAGCATTATTCAGAACATGCTAACGGTGGCCTCTTTCCAAAACTGGAAATAACACTAATAGAGTCACATGCTTTCAAGATGGTTGCTAATTGCTATTAGAATTAAAAAAGTTAGGACCAGGCAGATAAGGAAAAGCTTTATTCTCTTTCTTCTCTTCAAGTAGGTCATCCTTTATCTCATCCCCAGCTACCTGCCTTCTAATTTATACCTTTTAGCAGTCAAAGCCATTTGTTTCACTGATGGTATCAGGACTGATTTCTAAGTAACATCTTTATACCTCATTTCTATGCTATTTTTTTCTCTCTTAGAAAACTCTTCCATTGTGCTGGTTTTTTTTTCTTTAACTGAGGGCTCCTGCAAGTCTGTTCATTTCCATTGAGAACTGCTCCAGTCCCCAGAGCTTTTCTTTACATGTATTTTCAAAGTTCAGCATAGTTCTTTCTGCCCTACATTGCAAGCTTTCTAACACACTTCCTATTGTGCCAGGCATGGCATATTAAGTGTCTAAATACTTTATTTTAAAAATATAACTCACTAAAAGTTTTCAGAAGGTCTGTCCAGAATCTCATCCAGCATAATGACTTTCAACAATACTACTTTTTTTTCCCAGCAGTACTCAAGGATCTGTCCACAGCAAGCCCTAAATCCATTTCATTATTTGGTATACTGTTTCAAACACACTACAGGATGGTATTCTGTTCCTGCTGTGCTGCATTTCCTATAATCACCAAGAACAGAGCTGTCTCTGGGTAGATTCCTTTGCTCTACTGTTCCAGCTCCTTCCATCTCCAGTGACTCTCCATTCCACCAGCATACCATGCAGGCATCTCAGTGCTAAAGATGAACTCCAGGATCCAGATATTTCTGCTATTCTCCAAAGTCCTTCTTCATGGTCTTACCAGGCTCAGCAGTCCCTCTGTCCCTTTCTCTTGTGCCTATTTACATGGTGGCTCCTTTGTGCAGAATACAATTGGACTTGATGATCTTAGAGGTCTTTTCAAATATAAATGATTCTATGATTCTAATATTTCTCCTCCTTTGCACTCTAAAATCCTCCTTTTAGAGGAATCTGTGCTATCCCACCAGGTTCCCTGACAGCTTTCAGGACAACAGTCCTAGAGCTCAGTACAGCCAAGGACAATTCCTAAGTCCTCTTGATCTTGGGTAGGTATAAAAAGACACAGTTTTCAGAAATAAGAATGCAATGTTCAAGAGCTGTGTTGCTAGTGCATACTTTAGAAGGACAAAGAGTAAAAGACATCAGCACACTAAAATTATTCTTATGCTTGTCTTTCCCCTTCCATCCTCTCTCTGGATGAAAGTGAAGGGGAAGGAGGAGGAATACATGAGTGGTTTTGTCCACCAACAGCCTATTCCAAAGGTAGGGCAACCAGTTGACCTCTGGATACCTTCAGTGTTGCAATATTTCAATGAACATCTTATGCCTGCAGCCAGAATGCATTTAATCCTGGCCAATTTGTGAATTTCCTTTTTTTTTTTTTTTTTTGTCAGGCAGTGTTAAAGATCACATAGAAACAAGTGAAAATGCAAAAGAAACTGCAGTCAATTTCAACAACAGAAAATACAAACTGCGTAATGGAGAAACTCTGCAAGATGAAGTAGTTGTATTAAACAGAATTGTGATGAACAACCAGTCCCTGGCAATGTAAGCAGAATAGATGACTGATTACATCCTTTCTGTTTACCATTTTTTATGTAAGATTCTTGTAGAAAAATGTGCCATACTGTTATTTAAGCGCAAAGTCACACAGAAAGCCTCCAACTGAATAGGCAACATGAGCCAAGGAAGCCACAGTTTGGATCCTGCCATCTTAACATGTTTGTCACAGTGCTAAGTTCAGCTACCTCCCCAGACAGGGCTATGAGGCCTCACACTAATTTAGAGAGGAAGGAGGCAGGAGGTGGGCAAGAAGAACTAAAAGAAGCTTTTGCCTGCTTGCAAGATCCTAACAAGTAACTGTGACTGTCAAATCTGAACAATGCCCTTTAAACAGGTGTTTTACATACAGTGCCCAGTCTGGCCAGATCTTCCAAGTCTTGCATTTTTGATTGAGCAGTTCAAAAGCAAACAGATGGTACACTTAAAAAAAAAATCTATAGTATCTCATAATCAAAATGAGATGGTTTTGATGTTGGTGGTTTTGACAATCCAGAGATTTTAATAACCATCTCTATATTTTCAGAGCTAACAGGTGTACCTTCAGACATAATTCCTATCCAGAAAGGTTAGTCAATAACACAATATTTTTAAGGCAATAATTCCCAGTTGTACTATTGGTACAGGCCTTTTAAGTGGTATTCATGTGAAAACCAGAACTGATTTAATAAAAAACCTGTTTAGCAAAGTAGCGATCTCTTTGAGCCATGGTGTTATGTAATTAAATGCTAAATGTTGACCATCTGTCATTGTACTCACAGGTAAAAATAAACCAACGATGCAATGTTAAAGCAAGTCTTTCTTGGAGCTGTGGTGTAACCCAGCCAGAGGGAGATGGGGGTTTCAGAGAATGTGGCAGAGGGCAGAATTAATACACAGCCTGTCTGGATACACAGGGAGGCTCCACATCACTCTGAGTCCAAGGAAAGACACGAAAAATGTGTCCTGCAAGAGGCTCTGCCCTGGGCAGCAGCTGGCACCCCTCAGCTCCCCCAGAAGAAAAAGGGTTGATAGATCTGAGAGATGCAAAATGTGGCTCCAACTTTGCTGCTGTGCCAGAGTAACTATGCACTGTCCTTTGCTCACAGCTTCTTCCAAAGCCATAATTAAGTTCTTAGTTGAAAAAGAATGGGAAGAAAAGAACTAATTATGTCTTGAGGTCAAATCTTACAATCAAAATCAAACAGAGATCAAACATCCCTGAGACTGTTGGAGGAGTTTGGTTTTGAAATTCATGGCTGGGGCCCACCACTGATACAACATTTTCATTCTTATGAAGTACAACATTTCAACATGATTTTACTTCGATGGCTTTCAAAGGGAACACTGCACTTACACAAGAGGAAGCCTTACCCTTAGCCTTCTCTCAAATGTAGAGATATTGCCTTTGGTCTGCTCCCTCCTTTGCCTCCATTCAATGAGATTTGAGTTATGCTCTCCAGGAAGGGAGATATTGCACTTCCCCAGCGTGGGGCTGACAACCCCTGCTAGAATGTGAGGTTCTGTGTTCAGAGTGATTTCCATGCCGCTGGCAAAGGTGACTCTCAGGGACCCATCCGGGCTGATCCGGTAGATGTTCTGCGTGTTATCTGTCAAAAAAAACAACAAAAATCAGGGAACAGAGAGAAGTGCAGATCTCCAGATTTATAAACCAAATTTTAGGCACAACAGGGCTCAGTTTGTAACCCAGGGAGGTTACAGACAGCTGAGCCCCAACCACAGTGTGAGTTTTGCAAGCTGTAACTTCCAGACCTTCCCAAGTCTGAAGAACTTTTTATTACATTTGGCCTGATGATTTCCATTGTGAAGCTTTCCTGCAGCAGGAATAAAGGATTTTTGCTTTCACCTTAAAAGTATGTAAAACCATAAGCTGAGTACTGACCACCAATATTGTGATGATCTTAGCACGTTGCAGAAAACAACAGGAAAATGTACAGCTTGAACAACTGCAAGAGTACCTGAGGTCAAACAAGAAAGCTGGTTTCCAAATATCTAGGATGACAGCCAGTCTGTCATGCTGTCCCTTCTCCCTGTGTCACTGTACAAAAAGCTCATCCTCTTCCCCATTAGCAGCAGGACCCAGGGCTGAGGCACAGGGATGATCAGCCACAAGGCTGAAGCTTGGTGTAACAGAACAACTGGGAAGTGACTGTGGCCAGAAGAATGAATGGATCAGCAGTGGTGGCACAGTGAGCAGCTCCAGAGGCTCAGGACTGCGCCACAGAGGGCTATTAAGGGAGCTGGGGTGACCCAGCACAGCCTCCCTCTTCTCCCCAAAACTACCAGAAGTGTGTGGAGGGTTCAGAGCAGGTCTCCACTGAGAGTGTAAATGAAGGCAACAGACACTGAAGCTCCTTTCCCCTGCCTGGGCAGTGCAATTCCTCCTCTGCAGGCAGAGCTGTGCCACATTGGCATCTGCTCAAGCTGGGATATGGAGGTTCCTGCAGTTCAGCTATAGGGGGAACTCCAACATGAGCCTGAGTTTAGTGCTAACATACAAAACAAAGTCTCACCCTTACTGAACTCACTCCAGCTAGGGAGTATCCAAAGCATCCTTTTTTTTTTTAAGCCAGTCTACATGGAAGTAACTGGTCCAGCTCTTGAGATGTGAATACAAGGAAAATAGCAGGGTATACCAGAAAGTAAAGATAATTGGATGTAAGGATGTCACATCTGACTGGCTGTTCACAGGGTGCTTTGTGCTAGTTTTTCAGAGATATGTAAACATGTAAATTATATGAATTTATGAGACACATACAATAATAACTATAGCTGTTAATTTGTGGCAGTGCCTGTTGTGTGCAAGCACTTTCCTGAGACAGACTTTGATAATTTAACAACTTTGAAGAGTTTCAGATTTAAGGACAGACAGATCAGGCAGCAGACGGTGCAGAGAGCAGATGGAGTCACTTGGACGAAGCTTAGCAGGTGACAGAACAATATAATTATTTCTATTTATGCAGTGCTGTCTCTACCGCACAATAGTAAAGAGGAATGCATGGGTATCTTTTGAGGTGAGTTCTTCCTAGTTTTTTCTTATAGATCAAAACTTGAGAGAAAGAAAAGTTCTGTGATGAGCTCAATTACAGAGCTTTTTTTATAGCAGACCTGGAAAGACATCAGAGAGCTATTTCCCAGCACCTGCTCTCTCAAAGCCTGAGCAATCCATTGACAACAAAAAAACCCAACAAGGACAAAAGACCCCAGATCGATTAAACTATGTAAACCCAGAACTCTGGTGATAAATCTGCAAAATCTGCAGGAGAACACTGGCACACTTCTATTAGGCAGAAAGCAGGGTTTTTTTGAGATATATGATATTACCAGGGAAATACTGTGGTGTCTACAGGGGTAGAGTCAAAATCTAATCCCTGAGGTAGCCACTAGCAGACATGGGCCACGTTCTCCCCTTTCCTACAAATGCTGTCACCAGGTCACAGAACTAGGAGAAAGAATACACAGTATTGGCCAAAGAAGGCATTTCAGTGCTAAAATGTCAGTGGAACCTGTCATTCTTCTGGGAAGTATTTCTTAGAATAACAAAGCTCAGTGTATTGCAGGTTAGTTCAAATCTTCCAAATACTGCAGCAGAAACTAGCATGTAAAGCCTGCAGACATCAGAGATTTCAATAATTAGGTTTTATCCATGGAATTCTTCTAGGAGAAGAAGAGTTCACTTGTGGCTTGTTTCTAACTGGTAGCCCAGCAGTATTGTAGCTGTTGGTGCTGAAACAAGGAGGAAACAAATGAACTAATTCTAATGTGGTTTTTTTTTCTGGCTGACAGTTAAGAATACAGTAATGTCTAGAGAAGAAATAACAGAAATGCTTTTATTACCTTGTTTTAAAGTATATATTGTAGAGGTAGCTGAGAAGTTTGTGGCTGTGATCACATTCTCCCTGTTTGAAGTATCAAGTTCCACTCGTGTCAGTTTTTCAACATCGCTGTGGAAGCTGCTGACTTCCCCTGTTGGGAAGGTTGCATTGGTCAGGTGGCCATCAGAGTCATACCTGCAAAAGGATGTTAAACAGCCATCAAAATACACCCCTGTTGTCATGCAGATACTCCTAAAAGCAGAAAAAATAGTGAAAGAAGTAGGAAGCATTGTCAACACTGTGCAGTAAGTAAAAAGGTAAGAATTGGTCCACTTAGTCACTCAAAATGCATTCAGTACCTAGTCCGAATTCCTGCTTGGAGTCTTTTTCAGTGGTGCTGGATCAGATACAACTGTGAATACTGTGAGATGCTACCTACCTACAAACCTGCCAGAGGTTTCTGTGCTGCTCATGGCTGGCTGGGGCTTCCCCCAGTGGGCTGCGATGCAGGAATGAGGCCACTGGAGGTCACTCGGTGGTCAGGCATCCAACTCACCCTAAAACAGCATTTTCATGCCCATAAAATTAAATAAAACCAGTTCTTACCTTCTGCAACACTTAAAAGCTGCCTTTTGTCACAGATGTGTGAAGCACATAATATGAGTAGTGAATGCAAAAAGGGGACCTAAAGCGTAACAACAGTGATAAAATTAGATTGAAATCTGCAGGAAATAAGTTGCCTACATGGGTTTTGCTCTTGTGTTTTGTTTCTCATGGGTCTACTTAAATCAGCAGGAGCTTCTCACCTAGAATCTAGAGCACTACATTTCAGTTCACCTAAACTTTATCAGTGCTAAAGAAATTCTTGCAGCTCAAGGTACTTGATTGTGAATCAGGCCATGTTACCAAAAAGTCAATAATTAATTCCAGAGCTCTGGAGCAGCATTTCTAACAGGTCATTTCGGTTCTGTCAACATATTTCTTCTTTCTGATGGTTCACACAGAAACCAGCACAGAGCACTGCTTGGTGCTTGATATTGTTTCATAATAATGCTTCATATCTTAAAAATCTTATTGATGCTGACATGTTTTTATTCACCTAAGACAACTCACTGATATTGCAGAGTATTTGCATGAGCAAAACCAACTCATCTTCATAAAACAGAAACTTATTGTGTAGGTGTGAAAGCATAATTAAGTTTTCATGTTTTATTAGTTGTCTCCTCTCACAGACCACACCAGTACATCAGCTGCCAGAACTGCACTGTTGCCAATGAAGCTCTTCCCATTCACATTAGCAGATGATCTGGTTTTGTTCTTTCCTTTCAGGTATTGGCATAATTTCTCTAGGATCTTTATTTGCCCCTAATTAGTCAGACAAAATCTATATGTCACAAGAAGTATTGGTGAAAAAATATCAGGATTTTTTGTCTTCCCCCCAATACAAAAAAAGAAAAATAGAGCTGCTATTATTTTCCAAACAAACACTAGAGAATGAACACTAGAGAATGAACTAGTGACCATCTTGTCATTTTTTAACAAGTAAGTTAAAATTAATCAAATGTTAAATTAAAAATAATCTCTCTCCTTTTCACCTCTCACTGCCCTTATATATATTGTGTGACTTATTTACATTCTCCCCTTATGCTGGTTCTGTGCAAGTTGACTGGGTGCCATAGGCAGGGACTAAAATTGACTCAGATCACTACTTTGTGATTAGAAAACTCCACGAACATCAGGCAGTTGTATTTCATTTACTGCTTGATCAAACAGGTGTGACAGCTTGGTAGGTTATTTGGATTTGCTACTGTACCACAGAAAATCCCCCAAAACTGCATTTTTAAGGTGCAAATACAGCTGGTTTACTGCAATGTACTTGTGTTCAAGACACGGGATCCATCTTCACTAAGGATCCAGTTTGGCTGCTGATAAGCGCAGCTGCTGAAATACAAAACTCCCTGTCTAGCTGAAAATGGGATAAACTGCTCCTGGCTGGCTGGCCAGAAAGGTGCTGACTTGTAATGAGATCCAGCACATGCCAGAGGCCTCTAACTCCTGTAGATGGTCCCACTGACTTCAGGAGGACATGCAGAAGAGTGTCTCAGTATTGATTCCACACCATGATCATCTAAAGGGTTTTTTTCCCTTCCAGATTGTTCCAAGAAACTCGGCCCTCTGAGGACAGGTTCTGTCACCTTCCACATGATGAATAGCAGCACACTGGGACTCAGCTCCTGCAGTGTCCTACCCATACTAATAGGGGTGGAATCATGACATATTTCTTAATGTTAATTTGGGGCTCAGTTATGCCACTGTTAATCATGTCAGTGACCATTTAATCATGCAAATAATTGCATTGATTTCAATACTCACATGAGGAAGTGCTCACTAGTATTTGAAATGCACACATGGGGATATTGCTTCACAATCCATTTGCATTTCTATGTGTAGCACAGTTAAGAGTTATATCATTTCAAAGGGAAAGCGGTCTAATTAATTTTTTCAGAGAGAGTTGTTTCTTGCAGGTGTTTTCTTGTCCTTGATTTAATAGAGGACCAGTGCTTTCCCTCCCCTTTAACAGCTTTAATGACACAATATTAAAAGAAATCTAGATGACTTAAAATTGTACATTAGCTTTAATTGTATGCAAGAGCTCTTTCAGCACTTCAATTCCATCAGATTAGAGTAGATGGATGACAAGTACTTTTGTAGGTGGTTTTCTACCTCTTAATAATTTCCCTCTGCGAGTGAATCTGACATAAAGGTAGATGTTCTGAACAGGTCATTATCTTTGCTCATATTCCCAAGTATGTGTGATATGTGTTGTTAAACTAACTCATCCCTATTTCATCTTGACAGTGCCATGGGTTGAACTTTGGATGTGAATGCAAATCTAGCTTAAGCACCGAAGATGATTTCAAACAATTTGAAAGTTGCTCTTAGTTCCAATGCTACATTCTCACAGTACTCACAAGCAATTCATGTAAACCCTTCAAAAAATTCTAATTTTCAAACTGAAATTGGCTGTCAGTACAGAATGTGACCTCGCTGGAAAGCAGTATCTGGGTAAAAGATAACCAAGGCCATCACAGCCCATGACCTATTCATGGTAGCAGGTGAGCAGCATCTCCTGAAAGCACAACTACTCAGCACAGAGGTGATTACAGCCCACTGTCTTTCTGACTGGAGCAGATCAGGTGACATTCTGCATTTCAGCCATTGAGGAATTTGTAATGTATTATGAAAATGACGTAATATATTGGATTGAATATAAATATTAATGACATGATTTCATTTAATTCACATTATTTAATTTTGTTGCTGTTTTTGTAATGCTAAAGTTGTAATTTTGTTAATTTTCCCTGACTGATGTAGGTTGGCAGGAGTGTGTGGTCATGCAAAGCCTGGACAACTTGAAGCATTGGTGAGGACAGTGTTACCCAGCCTGTAGTTAAAGCTGGGAAAGTATGTAAAACTCTTTAATTTAGCAAAATTTCTTTGTGTTAATCATATACATCATACAAGTCCTCCCAAGGCACAGGTACTTAATATATCTGAATAAATCTATACTACATACTGCAGGAGGCACTTGCAAGCAGGTAAAATCCTTTAAAAGATCTTTCAGCACTTGAGCCCTACTTTGAAAAGAGGAACAAGCAATAGTATAGCAAGAGCAATAGTGTGAAATGGTTTATGCTCAATGTCAGAGAGACATTGAGAGTAAGAATGCCAGGACTGAAAAGCACATGACTAAAAATAATCTCTCTCCCATGCTCTAACAATCAAGGCCCTGCTACAAGGCCTGCAGTTCAGCATTTTAATAGACAAGGAGTTGCTGTAAAGGCTCTTTGAAAGTGTCATTGGTCCGTGGTCTGGACTGACACCATCACCAAGTAGGGATATAAATGGCCAACTCTCAGCACTGAAATTATTAAAAAGAAGCACACATACATTTACAGTCAGTTCTGTTTATAAAAGGTGACTCTGATCAGTGTTTGAACAGCACCAGGGTATCAGAGAGCTTGTGTTGTTGCAAGAGAGTTGAAATTTCCACCAACAGATGTTTGATAATGATAACTGAAACAGGAAGATTCTGTATGCTTTTGTTTTCCCAGGAACTGTAAAAAAGGCCCTCTCTAATGGCTTATATTTATGCCCACCCTATTAATTTAGTCTTTGGCAGAATAATAGAGAACAGGATGAAGAAACATCCTGTTGAATAAAAACCCTCGCACACTAGGCAGCATTTTTGCTGCTTTTATCCTACTTTCATTTGAAGAAATTATAATTCTAAAAACCTGTAATGACAGGGATTCAACTACCTCTCCAGGTGACTCAGGCAGTAACTCACTTCTTATCAATGTGTTTTTTGTTCCAATCTCACCTAGATGCTTTTCATTTTAGTTTTTGACCATGAACTCCTATGCTCTACAGAAAATAGGTACCATTATCCTCCTTAAGGACTCTGAACTAGGGACATGATTTCCATCCAGCACTTACTGCATCCTCAAATAGGGATTATGACAATTAATTACAAATAATGATAAATCCTGATACAAGGCACCTCTTTGTAAATCAAAAATGAACTTTCTCTTGGGTTGTTCTTTCTCTGGAACCAGACTGGGATGTCCTGACTTCAACTTTAATTATCTTGTCTTGCTTTGTAGAAGTTCTGTCAATGGTCTTGTTTATGAAGCCTTCCCTACTCCCCTTATATACAGTCTTTTGCTATTACATATCCTTTTGCTATTATTAAATATCTTCCTTCCCTGCTGGCAGAGACAAGCTCACTCTTGTCTTTGGATATTCCTTCCACTGAGATTCTCAATTTCCTTTGCAACACCCTGTTCTCTGATGAGTATGCAAATTTTCCCCTTTTTGCCTTCTTCAGAAATTTTGCAAATTCCTGATTCATATCACAACTTGCCTGTACCACTTAAGTTACAAAAAAAAATCTCATATTTTCATTTAGAGAAACAGATTCATAACAAGAAAGTGCAAATGAAGTGTAATTTCGGGCAATTTCTGCTGCACTTAACAGGCACTGTGCACAGAGATTTTACATGTGACAGGTTTAGGCACCTAAGAAACAGCAGTGTTTAATTTTAAAAGCTTGTGCAACAGCACTGCTTGTCCTGTCTCACACAGTGTTAGTAGCAGGGTGTCTTTTTAAATGGCTAGAACTGTCTAAGAAAGTTTTGGTGCTCATATATAAGTTTCAGTCCCCATAAAACAGGACTCCTTGCACCAGGCATTTAATGTCATGGACTTACTCATACACAGTTGTCCATCCGTTCTCATCGCTCTTGGTTGCTAAAAGCCCTGTGTTTCCAGGATATGTCATCAGGGCCAGGTTGTAGCCTTGAGCATAGACCCTTTTCAGGACCCCATTGCTGCTGATGGTGAGCCAGTAGACCTGGCCCCCCGGCACCACCACCCAGAGGGGCAGCCCGCTGGTGTCCCTGCGGATGTGCACCGAGTTCCCGTTGCTGCTGGTGATGGTGGCCACGTCCCCGTCGCCGCTGTAGGAGAAGTTGTAGATGTAGTCCCTGGTGATGAGGTTGAGCGTGTGCAGGTGGGTGCCGTTGATGGTGAACTGGTAGAGCTCCTGGTCGGCAGGCGAGGCGATCTCGTACAGGCTGGAGTCGCTGAGGTGAGCCCTGTTGCGGCTCACGGCGCGGATGCGCACGTTGCCCAGGTCTGCCACGTACAGCGTGTCATCGGGAGACACTGCTAGGGAGGAAGGTGCTTTCAGCTTTGCATCTTTGGCATATCCACCATCACCTGGAGGAGAAATGGTAATTTTAGCAATCTCTAATGCCCTTGTTAAGCTGATCCTCTTAAGCCTGACATGCTGCTTCTCCGCAGTATCATTTACAGGTCAATAAAACAATATCCTCTTCCAACTAATTAAATCCCTATTATCTAAGGTTGGTGCAATTCTAAATTAGTCTCAGTGAAGACAAACAGGAATATAAATTATCTAATTCACAGCATTTTTGCTGAGTCCCAAACCCTGCTGTTCAGGAAAGCTTTAATGCAGAATTGTGAAAGAAAAGACTGTGATACCTGAAGTTTCATTCCCTACTTACTGTCTGTTGGCATGTTGTTAAAGTAGAATTGTGTTGTAAACAAAAAGGAAATAAAACCCAGTAATTCAGCTAAAATGACACTGAAAGAAAGATTAGTTTATACTTATTAAAAACTCAACACTGCAAGAAAACAAAATCAGAACAGTAGCCAAAAAGTGCCTTGAGAAAAAATCCCTTTCAATATCTCTTGACAATTTACTTGATTTGTGTCATTTAAGGTTTCAAAAGGATTTTTACATTATCATGGTCCGTATGTGTCTATCAAAATGAGTTTACATGAGCAGGATTTCCTGTAAATAGCAAGAAAGCATATTAAACCTGACTCTTAGGGAAAACCACATTACTGTGTGTATTGCTCTCCTTCTCCTGACTGAGACATGAAATTGCTGGAGTGTGTGGGCACACCCTATGCTTCCTTGGAAATGGAAAATCAGTGGATCTTTCTGCCAAGTTGACCCTGCCTTTCACCAAACCAGGCCAGCACAGTCATTATATTTGCCACAGTTTTTTTCATTTTTCAGCATTAGTTTTCCTCAATAGGAATCCTGTCCAGGATTCTGTTCCTCACTGGTCTCCTGCAGCCACCACTAAAGCTGGCAGCACTTGGCAATGCACAAGAGCCCTTGATTATCATCACAATGCTGGGTCAGTAACCCACCTTCTGTGGAAGACCATTTGCATTTTTTCCTCTCTGTTCTTGACATACTTAATGTTTTCTTGTCAGTAATTAACCTTTTATTTGAAATGAGAGGCCTAAGAATTATGCTGACATTATTATGGAGCTGAACATGGCGGCTCTTAGAGATGACAAGATGGAAACATACTGCACACCTCTGTATGGGAATGCTGCCCTTTGTCCCATTATGCTTTTATGAAATAAAAGAGCCACACTTTGTTTTGGTGCATGCAACGGAGAATGGCTGTGCTGCTGAGAATGTCCAGCAGTGCACTGCAGACCTGGAACTAACTCCACTTTAAAACACACAAAGAGAAAGGAATTCTGCACAGCATATGTTTGCACCATTTTGCTGGTGGTGCAGTATGACATGAATGATGAGAAGGCATAAGCTGGTATTTTGCCCTTGAAATGAAACCTCTTGCTGAGCAGGGCTGCCTGTTCCAGTAGCATTTAGGTACAATTTGGTACCACCTTCAACAGGGGCAAATGCAGCTTTGACAAATGACACAGCAAGGCAGCCCTGGAACTAACTCTGAACGGTGTGTAATCACTGTATCAAAAGAGGTAAAGCTAGCACCATCCTGAAGTTCCTCCAGTGGCAATGGAAGACTCACATCTCAGAAGTCAATGGATTAAGTTCCTGAAGATCTGCTGATAAGGTTTTGGGCTTTCCAAGGAAACCCAATCACTGCTTGTCTCTCCCTCCCCTTGTTATTTTGCTGATCTGCAGCTTTATCAGAGAACCCCAACAGATGACAGACAGGAAATAAAAATCATCTCCTTACCTGAAAAACAATCACAATTGGGATCAATCTTGCAGTCGCAATCTGACGGGGCTCCAGCAATGACAGAGATCTCCCCGTTGGTGGTGACCTGCTGGATGCGGTTGATTTTCCTCTCGTCGGTCTCGGCGATGTAGAGGACACCGCTGTGGGACACGGCGATGGCGCGGGCGGACTCCAGGGTGGAGTGGATGGCCACCTTGCTCACCAGGAAATGGTCGATGCCGGGCACCTGGCAGTGGATGGGGCGCCCCGCGATGATCCGCACGCGCCGGCTCTCAGAGATCTGCAGGACTATGTTGTTGTCCAGGACATACAGGGAGTTGTCCAGAGGGTTCACTGTCAGGTCTGTTGGCCACTCTAACCGCACCTGGAAAAAACAAAAAAGGGAAAGCAGGGAAAAAAATGGAAGGAGAATGATTAGGGCAGTACAGCAGTTTTATTTAACCGTGTCTGAGCACATCATCAAGATACCTGGCAGATTCTCTCAGCACACAGATTCTCTAGTACCTTTAATTAGGTTTGGAACAAATTTCAACAAGCATACTCTTTTCTGAGGTCCCACTCCAGGTCCCACTCCAGTGTGGAACAAAATTTGATTTGAAAAGTAATTTAGCACCCTCTGAGAGGTATTTGCACAAGTCCATTAAAGCGGGAACTTTATTACACCTATGCAGTCATGCAAATAAAAACACACACTTCATGTCATGCAACATCAGCCAGAAAATTTTTTAGGTCTGAATGTTATTGTTTCAAGGTTGCAGTCAATGCTGGCAGAGTGGAGAACAGTGAGAGGTTGTCAATGTTGTAACACTTTAATTGCCTGTTAGCACAAAAGGAAAATGACATACCAGAAGAGTAGGACACATTTCCACTGTTATTTACTAAGCAAGAAATGTTTATAAGACTTATATGCCAAAAGAAATACTAGCTTAATTCTTTGTAACAAAATAATATACCAATATATCTTACTTTGTATGATAATGCAGCCAAGCTTAATTATTTATAATGATTTTGCTTTGTGAGTTTATTATTTCAGTCATGGAATAAGTAAATTTGTCATACTTAAGGGTAGCGTTTTGCCTTTCTCCGTGTAGGTGAGAGTGCTGACCAAAGGAAGTTTCAAACCAAGCTGGAGGAAATAGCTGAAGAATGACCTCTCTCAAAAGGTATCACTCTGATACCTTTTGCACTGTGATCTGGAGGAATTAAACATGCTTCAAATTAAAAGTGGGGCTTCCTGTCAACCTGAAAGGCAACCAGTACACAGGCTGCTGATTACAGCAGGTGCTGGCCAGAGCTTCAAACTCCTTCTGCTGAGAAAGGCATTGCAGGATTGCTGAACTGGGAAACAACAAAAGAGCAGCCTGGTCCCTCTCCCCAGCTCATGCCAGTGGAGGATTTGGATTCCAGGATGTCTCTGGAAAGGTCAGAAAACAACTGAGCCCCTGAGATTGCAAGAGATCATATTTAAGTCTGTCTCAGGATGCTTTACTTGTTATCCTTCATGAAGAGATGACTGCTTTTATCTGAGTGGAATTTTTCTGGTCTAAATATTTCAATCATCAGAAGACAATAATTACCAGCCTAAAATGTAACTGTTCTACACGCTTTATATATCACAGAAGCTTTTACTATTTCACTTATTCTCACTTTGATGCTGGTTTTGCTCATTTTTCCACTGTGCTGATTAAAAGCATTATGAGTGCAGAGACTGCTGATGCTACCACAATGCTCAATGCCATATGCTGGAGTGTGTGGCCATCAGCAGCCACCTGCCTGCCTGGGGTCAGCTCAGCACCAGGCTGGAGGCCAAGTCTCTCCCTTCCTCAAGCAGCAGTATTTCCTGAATAATCTCATTTCCAGAAGTGCATTGCTGGTTTGGTAAGTGATGTTTTAATAATGTGAGGAGGGCACTGTGGCTGCTGTGTCTCATGCTGTGTGGGTACCACACCATTACAAAGGTTCACAGAGCAATCTCACTCCTGCTTGTGCCCAGGCCTTTTGACCAGGCAGCATCATAACTGGCATTAAGACTAATGCTCTTGGGCTCAAGATTTCTTCTGAACCAGGTGGTGGAGTCCTTCCAAATGATGCTAAATGTGGTGAAGCAGTTGGAAACAGATTCCTCCCATAGCAGTGTTAATTTCTGTGCACCTGTGACTGCCTGGGTTCCCCCCCACTGCTCTGAGGCTGGTTTGCACACCACTGTTAGCTCTTGCTTCAGCTGAGAGCTCACTGAGACACCAAATAAAACTCTTCACTTAACAGAAAAATCTCTACATGGCTTTCTCCAAGAAGCTTGGGAAAAACCATATTTGCAATGCACCTTTTAATGCAGAATAATTGCTTTTTCTACCAAAGTAGATGGATTAGTTTTAATGGCAAATAGACACCTTCAACTTTAGGGCCTCCACAGATGGCATTGCTGTAAAAATAATCTTTGATTATCTGCAACTAGATTATTCACAATTAAAAATCTGGGACAAAACCATCTATTTTACCATAATGACCTTGCCTAGCACCTGCCATGTTTTGATAACTGGTTTTCTTTTTTGGACCAGCTACACTGCCTTTGCCCAGCAAATAATGTGAATTCCTCCCACTGTGAAGGTATGTCTGGTGTCCTGCAGATAAACAGGGACTGGTTTGGGCCTAGAAAACTTTTTCTCTGGTTTATATGAGGTGGGTTTGGTTTACTGAAATAGAAGAAACTCTTATGCAGCTGCACATTTCACTTGAAGCAATGTGCCTAAAGCTTAACAGCTGTTAACTGCAAGCATATTTGCTTTCATACTGCTCACATCTGCAAAACTAGCTGCAGTGAGGTAAAAATAAATAAAATTGTAGTTGGAAACATCTAAATAATTTTTGTTACCACACCAGAACTGCTGCCCAGCTCTCTGCTCTGCAAAGCTAACTGAAGGTTATTCCTACAGCTTCCCTTCTGCAGTTTAAAGCAGTCATGGATGTATCCCTAGTTAAATTTCACCTGAAATATTGAAGATAGCATACACCTATCTGGAGATTGCAGCATAAAAACCAGCTGCTGCACACTGCAAGCTTATGCTGGTGAAACTGGAGGGGGAAAAAAGGTGAAATAGCCCAATTAAAATCAAACATACACAATAATACAAATGACTGAGCATTCCTAACCTGAACAAGAATTTCAGAGATTTAGAAGAAATCTGCACTGTTCTTGTCAGGATTAGCCTTCATGACATATTAAAGTGGTGTAAGATGGGACTGCTGCTGTCCCACTCCATCCCTTCTCCCAGTGCAGTCCCCAGCAGCAAGGCCAGTTTATATCTTCCTACAGAGAGCAGGTTCAGGACAGTTTGCTGGTAAAAAACTAATCACCTAAATCAGCTTAAGCTGAAGTGTAACTGCACCCTCAGGTTCACTGTTACCTTGAAAAGTCACTGGTTGTTTACTCCTCGTTAAAGCAAGCTGCCCTCTGGCAGCTTCTGTGACCAAACCATCAGTTGTGCTTCATTCAAGGGTAATACACATATTACAGAGAAGCACCTCGATTTTCATCTGATAGCACTGTGCCTGCTACAAAGTTCTTCCAGACAAAACCTCAGTTAGCGTTAGAACATTAAATCAATTAATCTACCTTTAAATTTGAAGCAGTACTTCACAAGTCTGTGTAAAAAAGTCATTTTCCATATATGTATATATCTTTTGTAACTCAAAACGGGCCAATTCCAAGCATTTTTTCTTATATTCGGTTGGACTTCTTTTTTGAGCATTGTCCAGAAATGGCATTGCTGATTATCCCATTATAAACAACCAGCCAGGGTTTGTTTATTCATCACAGACTGAAATTTTCAGGTGACAATTCTGGTTTGGTTCACAGGAGACTGAGTATATGCAATAGAAATCACTGACAAAACAAGTGAACTCTCGAGCAATGAGACTTTTTGCATCTAAGTATTAACATGTCAGCTTTCGTAGGAATTCAGCATTTAACTATTAACATAAAGACTCCAGCTAAATCTAATAATCCATCTCTGGTTTGCGAAGTGCAAAATTAACTGATCTGGCTTTCTAATGCATTTTTTTCATGTCAAGTGCTCTGGAAAACACAAAGTGCACTAATGTGGCTTTAGTTTAAATGAATTTTCACTGGGAGATCTCACCATGGGCTACAACACAGGCTGCAACGGAATCTCTGCTCCAGCACCTGCAGCATCTCCTCCTCCTTCCTCATTGACCTGGGTGTCAGCAGAGCTGCTCCTCTCACATATTCCCACTCCTCTCTCTTGAGGGTTTTTTCTCCTTAGACACATTATCCCAGAGGTGTTACCACTGCTGCTAATGCCTTGGTCAGCCTTGGATCCACTGGACGTGGGGGCTTCTCACAGAAGCCATCCCTGCTAAAGCAAACCTTGCCACACAAACCCACTCCACCCTCCCGCAGCAAAGCTTGACAACTAAATTAAACAGCACGAGTTTTTTGCCCAATGGCACTGCTAGGAGAGTCCACACATATACTCAACCATTTGTGCCTGTAGATGTACACACATCCATGGGTTAGTTTGTGAAGAACACTGCTTCACTTTTGGTTTTGAGCATATGGATAAAACTTTCTGCACATTTTGCATGACGTTTGATGGCTGAGCCATTTTTGGTACTGTTTTAAACAAATCATATCAAACAACTTATACTGTTCATATCAAAGTAAGACAAGTAAAGAGTGAAAAATTTATTCTCGTCTGCAAATGCCAGTTTCAAGAGCTTAACTGTTTGGTTGTGGGGGTAAATTTCACTGGGATAAGTTTCATTTATCATGGATTAAAAGAAGCTGCATAAATCCCTGGAAAGGCTTCACCATTGCTTTGATTTCTTGCCATGTATTGCTTGTTTATTTTGATTCAATTTCATGTAACAGCATGAAATTCATGCCAAAATTTTTCTGATAGTCCTGACTGATGGATTACTTCCTATCTGTGCTGCTCAGTTTCAAGCACTTCTGTTTATGCTACCTCTGCCTTTCTTCAGCTCTATGATAAGCACTTGCAGACCTGCTCATGCCTCTTCTGTATTTCTCCTTTGCTGCTAACTTCCTTTTAAAATTTCCTTTTATTTATCTTAAGAGTCATAGAATATCCTGAGAGGGATGGACCTGCATGTATTGAGTCCAACTCCTGACCTTGCAGAGCACAGCCCCAAAAATCACACCACATGCCTGAGGACATCATCCAAATGCTCCTTGAGCTCTGTCAGGCTTGGTCCTATGAACCCTTCCCTGTTCTAGAGCCTGAAGAACCTCTGGGTGAAGAACCTTTTCCTAATATCCCACCTACATCTCTCCTGACACAGCCTCATGCCATTCCCATGGGTCCCATTTATACTCCAGATGTTGTTTCCAAACCCTTTTACTCACCACAACGACCTTCTAAATAGCATTTTTCTCTCTTCCTGCCTAAACCCTTCTTTCTCCTTCTTCCTGGGAGAGAAGTGGCTCCAAGGAAGGGCTCACACAGGCAGGCATTAGGAGTGAGCTGGTAGTTTACAAGGCTGAAGGAGACTGGTTCTGCTTCCCTGAACTCTTCACAGGATGTCTCACTACATATATTTCTCACTATTTTTTTCCCCGTTAACAATCATGGATATTTTTCATCATTTTCTGTCAGTTTGCTCTCACTCTGGGCTCTTCCTTTTGTTGACACTGACACTGTCAGCTCCCCTCATCAGCTTTGCTCCTTTCTTAATGGCACACAGCAACACAATTCGGGTCCTGTGGTTTGACACTGGGGAACCCTTCCCTGTGGTGGGATTACAGCCTCATCCCACGCTGGAGGAGCCTTTGTGTCTCCTGATTCTGATGCTGCATAGCATAAAATCCAGAATTTCACAGTTCAGCTGTAGCAGTCCCTGCCCTAGACTTCACAAAATGTTGCTCTCTGCACTCACTGGTTCCCAGTGAAAAACCCAAATAAATGAGTTTTACAGCCTAATGGCTGCTGTTTTCTACCCTGGGCTGGGAAAGCAGCTGTGGCACATTTCCAGATGCAGCTCAGAGGTCTGAGGCCACTAGTTCTCCAGGATCTTGGCTCAGAGAATCTCCCTGCCAACCTGCTTTTGCTGTCAATTATTTCCGGCTGATGAGGGACCTGCTGCAGGAATATGAAGGAAAAGCACCACTTCAACAGTTTACACTGCCTGTCTTTGCTTGCCACAAGACTTGCTGTGCTCTCATTTCCCAGCTCTCTTCTTGTTTCATAATTTCTTGTTATTTTTTACTGCTTCGCAACTTCCGAGACCGTATCTGGGGTCTAGTAAATTGATAGGAAAAGTTGATTTCTATGGGGACAGTTTTCAAATCATCCTTATTTAACAATAGAGGGAATATTATCTAGTGTCACATAAGCACACTGACTATAAAAATCAATGGGACTTAGATTGCTAAGCCATTTAAGTCTGCTTAAACATGGTACCCATGGTTTACACAGGCTATGAAAGGAACACTTTGTTAAATGCCCAGAAGGAATTTATGAACTGACTGGTACCTCTGAGAGGAGGAATCTTAGACTCTTCAATTAAAATATCTCAAAATAGACCATGAATTTGAATCTAACCCAAACATGTCTCCAGTGCTGGAGTGGGAATAGCTGTCCTCCAGACATGCTGCTGCAGGTAATTTGCACAGCCAAAAGGAGGGAATAGGACCAGGTGGAAATCTAGCTAATAACAGGACTGGCTCCATTCTCCCTCACTCTGTAACTGATGATTCCAGGTCCTGGGGCTTGTCAGACAAGATGGCACAAAAGTGGGGTTGCATAAATCTTGAGTTTTGGCTTCATCTCTCTGTTTTGGGCTCAGAATACACAAAGCCAGAGAGCTGCCAATGCAGATAAGGGAAAGGAGTATCTGGAAAAGCTTTAATTGAGACAGTAATTAAGAGCTGTTTGAGAACAGTCAGGGGCTGGAGCTAGCATGTTATTGTGTCTTTTGTTTCCAATAACTGCTGAGGTTCATAAAAGCATCTGGCCTGAAAACTGAGAGGATGAAAGCATACATAAAATGAAATTTCCAAAACTGAAAAAGCCAAACCCCCTGCCTTTCAGCAACACCAGCCACTGTGAATATATCACCTAAATACTCAGACTCTTCCCTGAATTCTGAATGAAACTCATAATGAAAATTTAAATTAAATTCTTGAAATCAAAACTTCCTGCAGATTTGTGCCCAGGAAACTGCCTGCCTCTGCAGGATCTTGACCTCTGACAACAGCTCTGCTCCCCAGGGCAGAGCTCCTTTAAATCGAGGGATGGGCAGAAAGCAGGACTGGGGGCAGAGAAGGATGAGGAGCTGCTGCCAGGAGGTTTCCAGTTGAGATGTGGGAGCCAAAACTGCTCCTCAGCCAGCTCAGGGCTGTGAAACACATTCCCACAAGGATCAGATCGAATGCCAACTCCACAGCTTTCACAAGAAAATACAAATCCACTTCTGTGGTATAAGCCTTCCCTTAAGAGTTAAACTCACAAATACAACTTCTGCAAGGGAAAGAAAATAGGGTGGGAAAAATAGTTATCCTGAAATTCATGCTTATGGCAGAATTTGCCATCTTCTATGGCAAATTCCTGCAACTTTATGCAAGTCAATAGTAACAGCTTTTAAAAATCCATTACAAGAGTGGACTAAGCATTTACTAAAATTCAGCAGAGAGTTAAAGTAAAATAGCTACAGAAAAGTTTCATGATTATCTTTAAATGATACATTTTTTTTCTTCATGGATATAAAAAATGGTAGGCAGACAAACCAACAGAAGTAATTTGAGTTCTTACTTTTACAGAAATTAGCACCAAGATCAATTGTTATCACAAGATGATTTTCTGCAACTAATCTTTCACAAGTATTTACACAATAGGTCTTTCAACTGAGGAAAATGAATGCAAACAAACTAGCTGTGGTGCTGAATAGAAAGCAAACACACACTGTTGTAAGACTTCAAACAGCTAACAGAAAAAAAAATGGGCACCTTGCATTTTGCAGAACAAACAAGACAACAGCATTCTGTGCAGCAACCCTTCAGTGTGAGCATTTGTATTGATTAAATGCAAGAAAATGCACTGGAGAATGTTTGATTCTAGTCTGAGACTGTAAGCAGGCACTCTGCTTTAAATTTCTGTCAGTTCAGGGCTTTGGTTACTGCTGTGATGCATATTTGGATATGCATTGTCAGACTGTGCCAGAACAGCTTACAAGGATAACGTTTAGGACTAAAGTTTTTTAAGCAAAATTCAATAACTACCACTCGACTGAACAACATATCTCAAGCCTGTGATGGATTAACTTGGACATAGAAGGAGAGGCATTCTCTTTTCTTGCCTTCCAAAAAGGCTCTAGAAAAGAGATTGTAAAAGTGCACCTGAAAATAGTTTCACAATAGGTTCCTAATCAGATCAATAAATAGTTTTTGATTTTCAGTAGCTGAGTTCTAGATCTAGAAAGACAGCATGGCTTCAGGCCTAGAAAGGCTGAAAGGGCTCCACAGAAATGCCAGGCAGGCTCTACGAAAAAGCCCTAAAAGGCTTCCAAACTACTCCAGGAGAAAGATCCAGTGGCTCACTGGCCATGCTCCAGAAGCCACGGATTCCACTGCTCCATAAGCTGTAGATCTAGAAAGGCTGCTTACCTTAAAAAATCCTAAATGCCTTCAGAATGACCCTTGACATCTCTAGTGGGGTCCTAAATATATGGATCTCAGGCTTCCAGCAGCTTCTAGACTCAGAAAGCTAAAGGAATCCCTAGCAAGTACTAGGTCTAGAAATGTCCTTTTAAATCTCTTCCTTATTCCTTCAAACCAAATACAAAAAAAAAAAAAAGGAAATAGCATAAATCCTTCTCACTGACTGAAAGCATACAAAAATAATTTCACAATGAAATTAGTTCCTTAGGACTAGACTACTTATACAAGTTTCAACCATTGGAAGTCTTATGATTCCCTAAATTTTTGGCACACCTTTCGTGAGCCACCCAACGCACTTATAGCTCAGGGTAGCAAAAATCACATTGTTTTTATTGATATGACAAAGAATTTTAATTCTGAAGTGGCAAGAAAAAAGGAATAAAAATGTAGCACATATGGATGGAGGACTTAAAGGGTTTTTCATCATATCATGACTTTGCCTGGTTCTCACTGGAGACAACTACACACTGCTCAGTTTCCCATTTTGCTTTGAGCAGTTGATTGAATGGCTATTGAGTGATGTTCAGACATTTATGATTTCCTGCAATGTGACCTCCATTGCTAAACTTCATAAATTTATTCTCCAAGGCAGTGTATCGTTTTGCATGCCATACTCATCCCAAAGGAAGCTCTCAGCTGGAGATGAGGCCCTGTTTATAAAAGCTGAATGTCCTTCAGACACTTTTAACTAATTTGTTTGTAAATGTGCTATTGTCAGAGTAACATACTGTATAAAACATCTATCATTCTGTTTGCAGCTCTCTGTGACCTGAACTCCATCATGCACAGATTTAAGAACACCCTCTCTGTGGCACACTACAAATGGGTAGAACCCATTTCTGTCCTGACATTTACAATTTTTTTCCTCCACTGACACAGTGTCTTTTCATTATTTTTTCCCTTGGCACAGCCAATGGTAGAAAAGATGCTGCAGCAAACATGGTATCATGGAGAGATGAAATCAGGCATTCTTAGCTGTCACTGCCCAGGCTGCAGCTCCTGCCATGGTACTTACTCTGACCAAGCCACTGCTAGAATTTCTACCCCTGCAGTGTGTGACATCTCTGCAGGACAGATCACCTCTGGTGCCCTCAAACCTGCCCTCAAACTCCAGACTTGTGACAACCATTTGGTTATCACTCCCCTGGCCCCCTCCCTAAAAAATAGCTGTGCAACATTTCCAAATGGCCAAACTGGAATACAGTGTGTAATCTGAAAAGTTTGGAACAGAGGCAGTAAAGACAGCTCCACACAGAGCTCAGTCATTACTGTTATTCACTTCATAACACAAAAAACCTGTTACATCTGTGGGAGGTCCTTTGGCCCATAAATATGTGAAGGACTGTTTGGTGAGAGGAGGAAAGCAACATGCACACAGTTCCAGCCCTGACAATTTAAAAAAAAACAGCTAAAGTAGGAACTGCCTCCATCAAAATAGCTGTTTCTTAAATCACAGGCAAACCTTGCCAGTGGATGGGGATGAACCACTGGGTTAAAACAAAAGGAGGGGCATTGCTTGCTTGGCTTGGCTTCGCATGTTCCCTTCAACACCCACATTCTCTTCTCAGCAGACTGACTTGGGGCTTGGAGCCCAGGAGGGCAGGGACCAGCTTTCACTATGTGGTTAGTTATGGTAGCTCTGCAGTGTAGGGAGAAACCACACACACCTGCATGTATATAGACACAGTCAAATATGCATATATAGATAATAGATTAAGTGTCAGCATCTCCTTCATACTTACATTTTGTCCATTATGTCTCTGCAACAGATGAAAAAAGACAGATGTAGTAACCAATGTATCTCAACACATTGCAGACTCCCACCAGTCTGACAAAGTTGTACTGAACATTTTCTGCAGTGCAATTCAACACAGTAGAGATAATAATTTTCTGCCAAAAATAACCGATCCACTTTACTCCATCGTAATGAAACCATATTTAGATAAGAGAGATAATCAAAGGCTACTTGCACATATGGAATAAAAGGTGGAGCTTTGAGAGAAGGTGGTTGCTCATGAAAGCCTTACAGGAAAGCCCAAAATAAGACAGGCTTCTCATCTGGGAACCCATTCCCCAGGTGGTAAGACAGAGTCAGAAGTTTGTGGAGCTGGGCAGTGTGACATGGGTGGTGGGTGAGCTGGACAAAGTCTGGGAGTGGCAGGGCAGCTTGGATGAGCTGGTGGATGGTAATGTGCAGGGGCTTTGTGCATGTGCAGGCAGCATTTGGTGAGTGTGGAGGTTTCTTCTAGCTGGAAGGATGCATCTGAGAGCACCTGGACTCAGGGCTGAGCTTCCTTCTCACCAGCCATCCAATTCTTACAGAAGATTTTTCCTTCTTGCAGTTGCTTATTAGAAACAAAGTCTTGCAGAAAGAATTAAAACCTGTGTCTATGTAGCAGGAAGTAAAAGGGAAGTCATGAGCAGAGTCTCCTTCACTTCCCCATCAGGTGTCTAATTCTGCCTCAACAATCAAAGGAAAGGATGCAAGGGCTGGAGAGTTCATTAAAATGTACATAGTCTTTTACTCAGTCATAATGGATTATTTATGGCAGCTAATTGAAACAAATTGCTGTTTTGCATGCGCTCAATACAAACAGAATATTTGGGCTTTAAGGGAGAAATTGCAGTATGACTTCATCAGATGCTATCTTGTGTCTATGACTAATTTCAAATTCAGTGATGGAATAATTTGATTGGAATATAAATTAGTTCTGACAAACCCAGTCTGCTTTCTGTCTGATATTCAAAAAATGACATTGTACACCTACAAGTTTGATTTATGAGCTCTCAGACTTTTTTTCAGCTGAGGTTCTAATGTCTTTTCTCTCAGCTTCTGTTGAAGAGAGGCTACTTAGCTGATCCTGTACCCCTGGGAAAAGATATTTGCCCTTATACCTGAAGATCCTTTTTTTAAAAGGCTTTCAGCTTGGTTTTGCTTCGAAGTGTGAATGCTACTGACTGCTTGTTCCTGCATATGCTATTATGGCTGGAACAATTTTGTATAGACTTACAGTTTCTGAAGAGTAACACTTAATTAATTGGAGGGACACCTCATTTTTGAAAAGGTTTGAAAATGCCTCAGTGAAGACCTGTTCTAGTCTATTTCTCAGAAGCACATACTTTCTTGTGAGATACAGTTGCTCCTTACGGCACACTCACCTCTCACGACCCTTTCAATTAAGCTTGGCAAAGTCCTGGTTCCACTGAAGTCAGTGGCAGAACAGTTGCTGGCTTTGCTGGGGCCACAACTTCCACTCCAGCAAAGCCAGAGAAGAAAGAACATGAAATTAAGCAGTAGAGTAAAAAGAATCAGAGAACAAGACAACTCCATTTTGAAAAAAAATAACAGCTTTGTGGGTTCCTTCATCCAGCAAGACACACAAAAAAATAGAGTTCTTTTCTAAAAAGAAAAAAGCCTGAAAGGCTTCTGTAAGGGAAGTTCACAAATAAAATAAAAGGGTCTATAAATTGTAATTTCTGCTTTGTGTGCTTTTGTTCAGCAGTTTGGAATATTTATGCTGCATTAATTGCTCACAGCTAGAATAATGTATCAAAAGACACAGGTAGAGGACTAAAAGGAAAGGAAGAACGGGAGTAGTTCTACAATACTTTGCTGCAGTGAAAACTCAGTTGTCCCTTTCTGATGGCACAATTAGAATTGTGCATCTAATATTAAAAGATGCCTTTTCTTCTTTCTGCTTTTACAAGAATGCAGTTTATAATGGCAGGTACGTAGAGAAATATCTAAAGCAATGGTGTGTGTTCTGACCTACAATACTAATTAATTAATCAACCTCATGTAATATTGCAGTTGCCCTGCAATATTCTATTCTCAACCTGGCTTAGAAGTACTTCAGCCTAGAATCAATTTGGTTTTTGCTGGCAGCTCGCTTCCCCTGGTCTCACCCGGTCATCAGATCATATTTTTGTCTTTCACATTTTTCTTTCCTTCCTCCAAACGTACCCAGTCAAAGTTCTGTTCAGGCTGTGCTTGCTCCGATGAGCAGACCCTCATTGCTGCTTTCAAGCGAGGTCACCATGTCCTGGGAGCTTTTTGTTCTGCTCAAAAGGCTTCCACAATGCCACTGAAGCATATTGTGCCTGTGCAGATGCTGCTGGGGAGCGCCTGCAGCACTTGTGACTGCGGGAGCAATGTCAGCATTTGCATTTTTGAGATATATAATACATTTTCAAGCAATTCTGCTCATCTCACTCCTGCTTCCCAGCAGTCTGTCTCTCGCTTCACTATTTCAAGTAGGTCATCAACAGCATCACTTATTACCCTCTCCCCTCTTCTCCATCATTCAAAGCAGGTTGTCCAGGACACAACATTCCTGCCACGCATGGGTCCCCTTTAAACCCTGCTCTAGAATTCTGCCTTTTAATTTGACCTGTGCAAGCAAATTGCCTACGTAAGTAACACTGTCACATTTTTATAAGGGAGCAAAACATTTTGCAGTGTCACTGAAGTTTATGTGAAGCAACACAATATAGATGGTTCCCTCACATGGAGAACTGCTGAACAAAGGCTGATGAAGTGCAAATGTCAAGAAAAAGTCTTCAAAGCAGACCTTTCATTTTGGAACACAGCAGTGACAGTTATTAACACCATCAATCAGGTCGGAGCTATTGCTTTGGCACAGACTCGTGCCTAGTGGGACTGACATAAGCACAAGAACAAGACCACGGTTACAGGCAAAGAAAAAGCTTTTGGGATTCATTTTCTGTTGACTTGCAAATGTTTGGTCTCTATATTTGCAGTGACTGTGCTTGAGATTGGTTTAAACAGCTCCCAAATAATACCTGCAGCCACTCACACAGATATAAATGACTTGTGGTTTGGAGCAGTGGAAATTCAGCCCACATATTTCTCATGGGAGGAAAGATACAGGATGAAATTGCAAGATGGTAGAAATATCTGCTAATTCTCTCCTCAGCTTTCACTGTAGCATTGGAGGCAGAACAGCAAAGCTTATCACTCAAGATGAGCTGTAGTGTTTTTACTTTCACACAAAAACTCCCACAATGTCAATATAACTTCCAAGAACACTGGATCTGATGAAGTCTGGTTTCCTAAGGACTTCTGTCGCATGGCTGAGTGGCTTGGGAGTTTAATAAGATCCAACCACAAAATGAAGTTTTCCTGTGAATGGGGCATTTATTACATCCTGAGTAGAATCTCTGGAGCTTAATAAAAGAAAGCTTATGCTGCAATATTTCCTTTTGAAAGGGCACTTTAGGTTTCTGTCCTCCAGCTGGACTAATATTTTTTATGGAACATGTAGGAATTTAATTGCTGTGAAGGTGCGTGTTTCTCTACAAATTTGTTTAAAATTAGCCAAAGCTTTTAATTTACTGTGAGGAGGAGAATACTGACAGACAGACAGACACATATGCACACAATGTGCTCTCAGCTGCTATTAGTAAACTAGCTAAAAAATATCAGAGTACCCTAGGGATGTGCAAACATGAAGAGAGTGTGTACCTGTGAGATAAAAACAATCCAGAGAGGCCTCTGGTCTAGACAAGGATCCAGCCCAAAGCCATCAGGCAGTGAAACTGAATGATGATCCCATCTCTTTTCTTTCTCTCTCCATCCAAGCCCCTTCCCTTGGCACTCCTGTTGTGGCTCATGACCACATAGGTGTCTGCTGAGCTCCTGGCATCAATAGTGAGTGTTGAGCACATCCACACAGACATTCACATGCATAGCTCTGAAGAGCCATTTTCTTTAGGTTTGCTCTATTAACTAATTGAAGAACACTGAAATGATCTGTGCAGAGAAGAAAAGTCATCCAAGTTCTGAACAGGCTGAAACAGTACTGAGAATGCTGGTGTACCATACAAACAGTTCAACTGAGTGTCCCTTTCCTTCTAAATTCAGATTAAAATCCCCCCAGTGAAGTATGAGATCAAAGTAATTAGAGCTTGGTCATTTATATGCCACAACCTATAATCTTTTCAGCCCCATCTGTCCTTTCTTCCCCTGGTTATGAATGCAGAATATTATGCTTAAGAAGGAGGAGGTGGTAAATAACAAACACATAATGATTACCAAGAATAATACCATGAGAACTGATATTGGAAGAAATGATTAAATGCTTTCATAATCAACTCATTTATTAAAGTGAATGCCTTAAAGCTACAGCTTGTCATTTATGGTGGTGTTTGCAATAGACAGTTACGCTACATATTTACTCCAAGAGTACATTTTTGTACTTCAGTAAATTAAGAAATACTGATTTTGGGCAAGTTGTTGATTTTACTGTCAGAACAAATTTAGCTTTGAGAGATGATTTTATTAACCTATTTCATAAGTCTCTCCAAATACACAATTTGTGAGCAACCCACATTCTCTTGATTTAAATGTCATTTGTAACTTTGCCAAAAACTAATTTAAGTGGAGATGGGCCAAATGCATTTTTCATTTATGTTTATGCCATTCTGGAATAAACTCAGCAGTCTTGCAAGGATATACACTTGTTTCTAAGTGACAATATCATTCTATTATTTTCATTGATATAATTCCAGATTAACATGCTTGACTTCAAGGGGGTGTGATTATTTCATAGGCTTCTCTGGCTATCAGCAACAGTTTTAGAAGATGATTGAGCAAATTTGATACAGTTACTTTTCAGAACATGCATTCTTGGTATTTATTTCATACAGTATGATTTACTGTGTATGTGAAATACCTCAAAGGTGTGGATTTTGTGAAACATTTCAATAAAGAGGTTTACTTAAACCCCCTCAAAACAAATCCTCCAAACAAGAAATGCTTCCAAAGGCTTCATGTTGCAGTGTCTACATTGTGACTTCACTTACCAGTGAAAAATACACAGAAAATTATATAGTATTCCTACCCTTAGAAAATGAGACTGGCCACTTTTTAGGGACATCTTTATAAGCCGTAATTTATTACGTTTTTTAGAATATTTACTGTCATGCATTCACAATTTAATTGAAGACTATTTCAATTTAGGGGTAAGGCCATGTCTTAGTTTCTCACAATACTGACAAAATTGAAAATTTTTGCAAGATATGCAGCCATATTTTCTTGTAGCATGGAAATACCTGAAGTGTTCATGAAAAAAAAAATGTTTATTCCTGCTTCTGTGAAAAGGAGACTGTACCCCAGATGAATGAAGAATGATTTGCTCTATGACTTCTTTTTTCTTACCTATAACTTTGCAGAAGCCCATCCTCCATGGCATATGGCATTGTGACTATGTTGTAGGGTGCGGTAAATGAAACTGGTTACTGGCAAGTAGCCAACCTATGAAGAACTAAGATTTCAGGGCTATTTAAATCTACTTTACAAATTTAGCACATTTGATTTCAGCCCCAAACGTTTACTTTTAAAATTCAGTTTTAATTTAATAAAGAAATAATTTTATTTCTAAATTTGCCAGACCCCTTGCTGAGACTTATTTGCTAACGGGGAGTTGCATTTTTCAAAAGGAAATGAAAACGATTAAAACTCCCTATTTGAGATGTACTGAGACACTTTCTTACTGAGCAAAATCAGCAAAAATTTGAACACAAACACACAGCACATATTACATTAGGCAAATAAAGCAATTATTTGTAGAGCCTGAGAGCGCAGATCCAGAAGGAGAAGGCAGGGAGCAGACGCTGCACCTGGCACCCTTCCCTGACCTCAGAGATACCTGATCTGGTCAGGAGTGCCCCAGGCAGTTGTTAGATGTATCCAAGAAACGAGTGCATGTGCTGCAGGCAGCTGTGGGCTCCATGAAGCACAGCTCCTACCAGCTGGTGAGCAGCAGTGCAGTGGGAATGCTGCTGCCTGCCAGCTGCTGCTCAGCACCTGCAGGACAGGGGCAAGGGGCCAGAGCAAGAGCCAAGGTGCCCAGAAGCTGTTTAATCCTAAAATTACCAGGCTAATTTAAGTTTGGGTTTAGCACAACTAAGCCAGTTGACCCTGTTCTGCTTTATATGGAATAATTACACATTAACTGGACCTGAGAGAATACAAAGGCCTCTCTGTCTTAGAACAGGGAGGTTGAGGTATCTCTCCCCACGTTTGCAAACACATAGGGTTCACTGAAACACTACACACACAAAAGAGAAAGGAGTTTCAGCTCAACATGAGGAAGAAGTTCTTTCTGGTGAGTGTGGCAGAGCACTGGAACACCTCCCAGGGAGCTCATGGAGTCTTCCTCTCTGGAGACATCCAAACTCCCTGGATGCATTCCTGTGTCGCCTCCCCCAGCTAACCCTGCCTTGGCAGGGGTGTTGGATTGGGTGATCTCCAGAGGTCCCTTCCAACCGTAAGAATTCTGTGATTTGGTGACACATGAAATGGAACACAGACACTTCTCCCTGTTCTGATTCTAGTAAGAAGATCTCTCAGTGCTTCTGCAATAGCAGCATTAGATCCCTTCATTTGACCCTTCTTTCATAAGAACTAACCAAAACACTGACCCCACATTCTTCAGGTATGTGAATGCAAGACCACAGTCATTTGCTATTACTCAAAATCTACTCAGAAATAAGCAACAAGCTCTTACCATTGATATGCATTGAATTTTAACTGTGATTCTCCAGTTGTGAAGGACAGAGGAAAGGGCAGGGAGAAAATGAAATGAAAAATTAACCTGATCCTGGTTATTAGCTTATACAGTCCATAATAGCTTAGTATGTCACTTGAATGCCTCAAGATTTTTTCAAGTACAGCTTCTCCCCTGTTTTGAAGCTGATTAATTCAATTATTTCTTGGCAAAGGCCAAGTCCTTCCTTGTGCTGTCTGTAGGTATGGCTCACTGACTAGCCAAGAGTACCATTTATGTTTCTCCATGATTATCCATATTTCTTTTTTAGCATAAATGAGAGATGTGATAAGTTCTTTCTTTTATTCCTATTTCTTTCACTATTCTTTTTTTTCTCTTGACATAAGAACTGAAAAGCATTTTGAGAAAGCAAAATGCAATAGTTTCACCACAATATTGCTGCTGTGTAATTACTTATTCTAATGCTCCTCCATGACTTAGAACAGTGTTAGAATTAGACGTAAACAGAATATCTCTTTTTTTCCCATTTACTAGTTCAAGCAAATCAGTCTGAATGCTGGACTAAAGGAAAGCACTTTAAACTTCTGATTATCTTCTGAGAAGATCTATCTTGGAGTGGCAAGTAACTTTTTAAAGCAGTTTGTATTCTTTACCTAAGAATGTATATATATTCTCTATATATTCACAGGCCATCTCCTGGGAAAAAAATCAAGCGTGGTTTTCCATTTATACACCTTAAAATGATCATGTGAGTGGAAGAACTACTCCATATGGTGCCATTCAGAATTATCTGACTCATCCAGCATATTCGATATACAATCTTGGTACAAGACAGTAAGTGATCTGTCTCTACAATGTGTATCAAAGTGACAACACATAAAAACGAGGTGTCTACCTGAGTGATGTCCATCCCAGAGTCACAGCTCAATGGCTGGGTTGATGTGAGTCCATTTGAACCTATTATTGTTGTGATCACACCATTCTCATCAATTTTCCGTATCATTGTACCATCAACGAAGTAAATAAATCCATGCTTATCTACAGTGATACCTGGATGAAGAAGAAGGGTAAAGAGAGTGTTAGTGCTGGTATTATCTTGATTAAAAAGTATCAGCTTAAAATGTTTCCTCTCTTCTTAGACTACAAAAATCTGCTGATTTGAAAAAGTACGATTTTCCCCCCACCCATTACTATTTGAGGCTTATACAAACTGTATATGGAAAGTTCATACCCATCTATCAGATTAGTTTTGACTTAAAGAGGGAACATGTGAGGATGAAACAAAACAAAAGAGCAGAGGCTTTGCTTTTAATGCAATTTTACATACAGAGAACGAAACTTTTCAACAACTTAATGTCTATCACCAAGTGGGCAATATTAGCTTTTCTAAAAACTCATCCAACAAAGTTGATTTGTTTTAATTTCCATTTCACTTTCTTCATTCTTATGTACAGACAATTTTTAAACTGCTGTCCTCTCTGAATGATGAGAGTGTCTGAGCAAGGAAGAACCCACAGAAGGCCAAAGAGACACGTTCTGATAGGGGCTGTACATACAAGTGGTGCAGACCAGGCTCCGTTCAGCAGGCAGAAGGAGCAGCTGTGCTGCAGGATGGATCACAGTGCAGTGCTGCCCAAAATGATGGTCGTGCACTGGAACCAGGCTCATGACAGCTGTGGTCATCAGCTGGTGCAGGTTCTCCCACTCCTGGATCTGCAGCAGCTCCTGCAGCACTGCACTGCACTGCACAGGAGGGATGGAACTCAAAAGCCAGGGATGAACTCCAATGCCAGGGCTCTGCACAGGAAAAGTCATGGTCCTCTGTATTTCAGTGGGGAAACTGAGGAATGGAAGGTTTGCTGTCTCCCACCCAGTACCTTATGCCACAACTCCTGCCCAGCCCTGTTCTGTTCTGCCCCAGTCTAACAGCTCCCCTGCAGCTCTTCCTGCATTCAATTGGAACTGTAAGATCTTATTTCCCTCAAATATTGAAAATATAACTAGAAGAGCACTTCGATTCATGTTAGACTTGTGAAATCATTTCTACCAAAACCGCTCAATTTCTTGCTTTAAACTACTTCCTAATTTCCCATTTAAAGTTGCATAACTTTGCAATTACAGCAGCTGCTGTGCACAGCCAAGCTATTTTAATAATGAATTTATGTTCTGCTACACAGAAATGAAAGGCAGAGGACTTGAACAGATGGTCTGGACAGTGGCTTATATGGTTCTTGATTTTTGTCCCCTGCATTTAGCACAACTGAAGGCTGTATGTACTCTGAGTTTACAAAATACCTGTCTGCAGGCCAGTTTAGGATCCCATACAGTAATTCCACATGCCATTAAAAAGAAAAATAGCCTCCAACTGAATTTTCTCAGCTTCCAACCCCAACTCCTTGTACTTGAGGTTTTTTTGTTTGATATATGGGAGCAGTTACAGCTGGAAGAAAGGGAGATTAAGCAGTCTGGGGGGAAAAGGCAAGACCAGGAAACCCCGATGCAGGGCATGCATCTCAGGGCTGGGAAGAGGGGGTGATGGTGTCTCCAAGCCCCTAAACATATCTTTACCTGGCAGCTGGAAATGCCAGGGGATTGAGTTTGAGTTGCACACATAACTGAGTGTAATATGCTTTCTCTTGCAGTGTTAACACCCTGGGGCAGGCTCCCAAGACAAACTGCCCATGACTGGTTCTGCGGTGCCGCTTCACCACAGGGGATGTTCAGGCACTTTGCAAAGGTCTGACGGTATGACCACAACGTTCTGAGGGTATCACCACATAAAAAATCCAAAAGCCACAGCAGTTAAGTTAACTTTAGTGTGCAACACTCCCTACTGCATCCAGCTCTCAGGTTATCAGCACAGTGTTGGGAGTTGAAACTAATTCTTTAAATTACCGATGCAATGTGTCCATCTGGCTGTGAAATGCCCTTAGAGGAGGGTGTTCACCATCCTGTCACCTCCTCCACCCAGGACAAAAAGTGCCCATGGACTGCTAAGTGCCCAGGGTAAAGGGCTAGGCTATATCTCCTCATTATGTGAGATGGCTGAAGGTTCTGCAGGACAGATGTCACCTGGAGAACTAAAATCATCTGGTGTGGGCTGGATAGGTCAGCTGGGTAAAACTGGAAGGTTATAAAAAGGCTGAAAGAGGAGCAGACAGTCTCAGAGCCTGACTCCCTGCCAGCCTGCGAGCTCATAAATCGTGACTCCTTGGTACTGGCTCCCTCAGAGGATCTTCACTCTTTAATTAGAAAGTAACTGTACCTTTGGAAACTCCAGAATGACTGGCAAGCTCCTGGCTGTCATCTGCTCCTGAGAAGTCCAAACCCAAAAGGCTGAAGGTGAGCTGAGGTAAAGAGTGAGACTGAGAAGCAAAGAGGTTTGTTTTGGGGTCAGGGGTGACATGTGTGCTCCAGCTTTGGGAAGAGATGGGCCCTTGTAGCTCTATCACTGATCCTGCATCACGTAGTGACATTAGATGGGATCTGATTTGCTTTCCAGTGTGCTTCACAAGCTGAAATGAGAAACCTGCTGTGGGTGGGAAGGGCAGCAATGGGCTGTGTCTGAGCCTGCCTTTGCAGAGGGGAAGTGCTGCATGGTGAGCTTTGCTTCTCAGCTGGATCAGATCCACAGCACAGACAACACAAGGCCAGGATCTGTCACCAGGGCAAGTGCATCTTCTGTTTTGCGCAATTTGCCTGAGAACAGATGGCTCTGTTGGCTGCAAACCATCCATTATATAAAAATCAAAAATTATGCTGCAATGAAATAAAGCTACTGAGCTGTGTTGTTGAATGGATTTCAAACACTATATAAGAAAAGACTATATAAGAAAATCAAGGATCTTTTAATGTTTCTAGTGTTTCTAGCCCTCCAGCCGCTGCAGAAAAGCAACTTGCCTGCAAGGGAAGGACATATGCCAGTGCAATGGCATAAATAAAACCATCTCTTCAGTATTTGCACTAAATTCCTGGTACTGCCTAATAAGCCAGTTTCTTCAAGTACCACTGACTGTATATATGTTCAGCCATGACCTACTGCTTCCAGAGCTTATGACTCTCCAGTAAAACAACACAACTTTACCTACTTGAAAAAATTACTTATGCATTTAAGTGTTGTTGACAAATACCCTACATAAAGCATCCACTGGAAAACAATACAGATCGGTGGCTAAACTGTCCCAATTTACTCATTAGAGTTGGAATCATTAATGCTCCTTTCACATCTTACATGATGCTACATATAATCTGTACTCCAAGAGCTTACTTTAATCCTTTTCTGACGTACAGTGTAATGCAGAATCAAATCACACACAGCACAGCAATTGTGCTTTAATCACCAAGGAACTGGGGGAGGAAACATGCACATGCTGAGGATAATGAATTGCACTTGAGTGCAAGTGGGAGCACTGCTCAACCCTTGAGTGAGTAAGAAAGGTAAATTTTTTTTTTCCAGAGAAGGAGACGTACTTTGTATCAGGCTCTGGGTCTGCTTCTGTTTTCTTTTTTAAGGAACTGTAACACTAAATTCTATGCCCAAATGATAATGTCTTTGGGCACTAAAGGGACCTATGACCTATTGCACATATGACAGACTTACCCTGCTTACATACAGATTGCTCATTAAAAACCGATGGCTGGGTAAGGACAAAATAAATCGGTGCCAGGATTTAGTCTCATTGTTTGACTCAGAGCTGAGTATCAGTCTTGCTCAGTGACATGCTCATGCTGCAGGACTAGTTTGGTCATTATTTTAGTCCTGGGAATGTCCTACATAGGGCTGAATTTTGTACCTGAATGTGAAACAGTAGTTTTTATGAAGATCTATCTCCAGTAGATTTACATGCAGACATTTTGGAGCAATATTTATAACACTCAGAGGTCTTTTAATCAGTACCATTTGAATTCTGTTAACTAACATTAAAAATTAACTGCCAGTACTGCTGTCAAATGTGGTGACTAAGTATTATTACTAGAAAGACTAAGCAGAAAGTTTTCCTTTTTGTAACTGCTTTCTCCAACAAATAATAATTAGTACAGGAGCTGGGTACCCATGATAAACAACTACAACCTCTCCTGTTATTTGCTCTCCAGAGTTTTGGTTAAAGGGTTATTTCCCTTCACAGCTCTGCCTTAGAGCACATACATACACCATTATAAATGCAAATAGCACTCAGAAAGCAAACCAACTGCTTTTTGTGTAGCTATCATAGCTATAAATTCAAAATACATATGATAATTCAGTCTAGAAATTTTGGCATTTCAGGAGTTAACCTTATAGTGGTAAAATATGGATTAAAAGTAATATAGTAAATGCCCTACTAAGATATTTTCTTTTTTATCCCATATCATACCCCACACTTGCATTCTAAGAGAAGCTTTTTTTGTGAACAAATCCTTTTCAAACATGTCAATAAAGAGTAGCTAGAATTATATGTTGCCCATTTCTAGAAATTCTACTTTACACTTTTTGCTGAGCTGAAAAGTTACAAATGAGCATTCTATATTGAAAACTTCTAATTAAACTTCTGAAGAATTTTTAAAACAACATCTACAGCTACTGGTGAGGATGGATAAAAGAGAATGCCACCTTCTGCTGAAGAACAACTGTATTTAGAAGGAACTTGTGATTCTCATAAAACTTTTAATAGGAAGAAGTGAATCAAATTGGTTAATTACCATTTTATGGTGCTAAAAGGGCAAATTGCATGCCATCCATTTCTAAACTTCTAAATGTCTTCGGTGCTTTTAATTAAAGCTGCCATCCAGGAACTAAAGCAATTTTATGCAATTAGTTATTTATAGGTTACCATAATACACCACTCAAAATATGATTCAAGTGATTTGCAGTCTGTTGCCTTGTGATCTTTGTATTCTTTACTTCCTTACTGTCTCAGCACTAGCTGCAAAATATTGAGTAGTTCTTTGTCAGTTGGAACACGACTTCAGTACTTGCACTTGAGTGCTGTTCTCTTTAGAGGCAGATCAGTAGACTTGGAGCAAACAGCATTTTTAACTACTGACTGTGAATGAAAATGTTCAGCTTCCAGCCTGAGACATGATGACTGGGGTCATCCTGCTGACATGGGTGAATAGAAAAGTGAATGATTTATGAATTCAGATGAATGTTGGATGAAATTTAGGAAAAAACCTGCTATCCAAAAAGGTGACAATGTTCTGCAAGTTTCCCATAGTTTGGAAACCATAGGTGGCTAAGGCTACTGAAAAGAAAAATAAAAAATAAATTTAAATGAATAAAAAAATGGCATGAGATTCGTAGTTTTTTTGCTGATTTTATGATGCATATATAACAATGACTTGAGGCTGAAAATTACTTTGGCTTGTCTATTTCTAACTTTATATACCGTTAATGAAAAATCTCACTCCATTCTACTTTCCTTTTTGAATTCTATGGAAAGGTTAAAAAGGTCTTAGGAATTTACAGAATAGCAAAGATTGCTGGAAAAATAGCATTAATCATTACCTTTGGCAAGTGTGTCTGTTGTCACAAAAGGCTGTAATAGGAATTTGGTTGTGCATCCTACTGAAAGTAAAAGGAGTCTTCCAGCTGAACAGGAGCAGTCCTAAATGGGCTACTGCCATTTGACAAGAGCAAAGGTTTAGTATGAACAGCTCTTACAACTTTATTTCCTTTAGAATGTATTGCTGAGAAAGAGGAGCAACAAGACTGATTATTTCAGGATGCAAGCTACTAGGATGAACACATCTTCAAAACCACTATTTTTTAAAGCAGTATTTCCTTAGTAAAGTAATTGCAAGCAAAATAGATAAAACTACACTGCAGAACTGATTTTTAAATTATGCTTCATTTGTGCTTTTATCTCATGGCCATTGGTCTGAGTGAAAAAGTTCTTTCCTACAGCTGTGGATAAGGTATTTTTGTGCATTGGATTTAGAACTTACTCCAACCTTCTCCATTCCCCTGGTGCTTTCTTTGAGGTCACTGCACCTGCAGTGAGGTCACTGCAGTGCATCCAAGTACTCTGCACTCAGTGTGCAGTCAAATTCCTCGAGGCACTGACATGGTTTGCACTGACAGTGTGTGCACCTAGGTCTAGACACTGGGCTGAACCCAGGAATCAAAAAGCAGACACTGCAGGACCTTAAATGTCTACATCTTTAAATTCAGTCCTTGGCTTTCTAAAAGGTGTAAATCATCCTGATGTTTAGGGTGGCATCACTGGAGGCACCCACTGTTTTCACAGAAGTTACACAGCTTGCATTTCCAGCAGAGCTGTCCTGGGTGAGTGCTGCTCACAGACACAAGGCAATGAAATCAGATGTTAATGGACACTTTTCTCACCCTGCTGCCTGGGAGACCCTGGAGCTCAGCAAGAATGTGGTAACCTGATTGTCTCAAACTCTCACTGCCTCTGTCAATTATGCTTAGAAAGTCAAATCTATTTACAGGTCTAAAGCCCACTGATTTCAGAAGGGCAGGGTAGGTAAGTGTTTAATGGTGTTGATTCAAGCATTGGCTTTGCACAAGTCCCAAGTATTTCCACTCATTTTAGGGCCTCTCACTGCTCCAATACTTGATGACTAATCTAGTTAAAATCAGAACATGATCCTCAAGTACCTTATCATAAATACTAATCAGATTGTTTAAAAGATAGTGCTGGCAACTAGATATGCCATAAATTATTTCTATTAAAAAAACTCCAAGCCCACCAAACAGAATTCCCCACCCCAAAATTAAAATCTGTTACTTGGTAAAGTTCAAGTGATTGGAATTCAGTCAATGATTAATATCTTGTGTAGTTACTTCTTCATTTTCAATATCTTCTTGTGTAATAAATGTGTTCAGCTTGTCACAGATCGTATTTTATGTCCCCACCTTGTATCATTTCACATTCTGCTTAAGTACTTGGTCATCTATTACATGACTCATTAGTCTGAGATCTCTACAGAATTAAAGAAAGTTGCAGTAAAAATAATATATTGAAGTTCAAATTTCAACTACATCAGCCATGCATGTTTAAAAGCATCTTTCAAAGTCAGCTCAACATACAATAGTGCAAGATTAATTTTCACTAAGCCCCATCTCCAGTCCTTCACAGAGAATTGGGAACAGACTGAACAAAGTTACATGTGTTTGCTATCTGTAAAATGAAAGTTGTGGAAAGATGAAACCAGAATTGATTAGTTTTACTTCATGATATTTTCCTGTCCGGCATTTAATTCCTGGTCACTAGGTAAAGGCACTCTTGCCAAATAAAGATAATAAGAAAATAAACATTGATGAAAGAAATAATGAAATAACAATGTAGGACTCTCCTCAAACCTCCCTGTAAGTTCAAGGAACTAGAAAAATGGGTATGAGTTCAGAAAAGTTAAACGCTTTTCAAAGCAACTTTCATCCAGAAAAGTAAGTAAGAAAGAGAATTTGAATTTCCACCTATTAACGCAGCTTTGAGGATGTTACCAAACAGGATTAAGTTTCAGAAGTGTTACACAGTAGGTATTTCATACCAATTTTGCAAATGGAAAAAGAGATAACTAGATAACTCCTTATACTCTAGATAACCCCTTTTATGCTTATACAAGCAGAGTCCAACTTTTAAGATATAACTAACCAAGGTCAAACAACCACTAAATGGAGACCTTTTTCACATACTATCTATCAAGCAAAGGGGAAAATAAATTTTCCTTTATAATGGAAAAAAGGAATACTCAGGACAAAAAAAAAAAAAAAGAAGGCAAGCAAAGTAAAAAAAGATAGCAATAGTCCTGTATCAGCTTAAGAAATAAACACAAATTATTCATTGAATAATGCAAGTGATTATATTTAATAACTTGGCAATTACTCTGTCTGGGACCTATTGCTGCACTGTAAAAATCTCAGAGGTATAAAACCAGAAACAGTTCATTTATTTCTGTGGTCAAATGCTATACAAACTGTGTGTCTCTGTGTCCAAGGATTTTTAGATGTGGTTAAGAAGTTTAGGTCAAAACTTCCTGCTTCCTACAGAAAACAGTTTTCTTTATACTGTTTGAATGTAATTTCAATAGAAATAGACATCTTCTGACTTGACAAGTACTTCAAGAAGAAGCAAAATAAGTGATCCAAAAGAATCTCTAAAACTGTAAAGTATGGGAGACATCTATGGGTACCAGGCAAACACTTCCTTCTATTTTCCAGGGTTATTCACACTCTTACAGGTCAGGGGAAAACAAGGACCTGTAGCTACTTGGCTCTGTTACTGATCCCACTGCTGGAGACCACGAGTTGATGCAGAATTTTGTTAGGGCCTGCACAAAAAGGGCATGTGGCTGCCCAGACTTACTCAAGATTAAAATAAGAAACCTAACAAATTGGATCATTTCAAACTGATGCTATTTAGAGGAGATGCATAAATCTAAAGCACCTGGGAGTCACTGCCTGAATTTGCCAAAGAGTCATTGTCTGCTCACCATTTCTTTTTAATAATTGCTGGCTGCCCAAGAACTCCTGACTTGTGTTTTATTCCTCCTCATTTCTTTTTGACAAGAACATTTTATTAAGGAAGTAAGTATGAGTATCTTTAAAGTAAATAGTGTATCACAACATTTTCATCAACATATTTCCCCACTAAGAAAAAAAGATGGAACAACTGATTGTATTGTAATTGGGTATCATCAATTGTAATCAGAAATAAAACATTGATCACTTTCATAGAATCACACTTTCCTGATAAAGGATCTGAAAACCTTTTGTTTTCTACTATTTTTAGAAGTGATTCATTACATTAATTAGCTGCCTGAGATTAACATTTATTTGCACTTACCTCACACTTACCTTCTATCATTAAAGGCATACTAAAGTCACTCTATAATTACAATGTGTCTCTTGCTAAACCTTAAACCAGGATTATTTGCTTGTCTTAGAGGTATTTCTGCCTGGATGTACATTCTAATTTCCTACTGATGCACAGCCTTCCTTTATTAGCTCAGGAAAAAGAATCAAAGCCCTTCCTTGGAGCCAGCTGTGAGCAGGCGCGGGGGAAGCGCAGCTCAGCCCACGCAGGGCTCTGCCTTGGGAGCTGCTGAGTACCCTTTGTTCCAGGGATTTCAGTGGGAGCTGAGGGTGATCAGCTGCTTTAGAGCACCAAATCCAGAGACTTTATCACAGTTCTAGTGCACACTGCAAGGGGATTAATTGTGGCTTTGGTGGGGATTCAAGGCTTCACACACATTTTGCCTGTGACAATACTGGATGTACTCGGACAGGGAGGCTGCAGGAAAATGCTTATTTCACGTGCAGCAGGGAAGATGCTCATCTTTTGCACACTGTGTTAATAAGAAAGGACAAACTAGAGTTCCAAATAAACTCGATTTTGCTCGCTGATTTGAACAGCCCTGACTTACTGTGCATGGGTAAGCTCTGTTAACATTACAACACTCACCTGATGCATAACATCTAAAAAATGGACTTTGAAACCGTATAATTTGCTCAAGAGTTACATATAATTAAATGTTGCCACCTTGCAGTTGAAAGGTAATGAAAGAGGAGTGTTATACAGGGAAGAGTAATCAGAGGATTCTAGCTGGAGCCTGCTGCCCATGCTGATCTCCCACATAGAACTGGCTGTACAGCAGACATGAGTAAGCCTCATGAAGTGATTTGGCTTAATAGTTGGTTAAATCATTGCCACAGACACATTTTTGTACATCCAGTTGCATCTGAGTTCCTAAATAATGACAGGAAATAGAGGTGACCAACATTAAGTACCCTGGATACAGACTTTTCTTACCTCTTGGGCTGTTGAGAGAGGCCTCAGACGCCTTTCCACCATCCCCACAGTGACTCTGGTCAAAAGGAAGGCACTGATCACCTGTTCCTGCCACCACATCTGCATTTTTGGCCAGATCCTTTGTTTCAGTGAGAGACTTTGCTTTGTAGACTTTCCTGGTGTTGGTATCTGATAAGTAAAGGGATTCTGACACTGGATCAACAGCCAAGTAATATTTATGTGCAGGACTTGTACTGAAACAGAAGAGAAGAGCATCAAAGTCAACTTGTTTTTTTCTTTTAAGTCTCTGTGGCAGCATAACAATCGTACTCTACTTAACTGAAGACATCAGCTCAGAGATCTGAAGAGGACAGAGGTGTAAGTGAGAGCAGTTCAAACATCACCAGGGTCCTGCTACAGAGCATGACCAGTGAGTTTTGGGTCAGGGAGCTGGGGCAGAGACTGGTACTGGGGCAATTGGTCTGCCCATCAATACCAAACCACTCAGGATAAAGCTAAATGGAGTGACTTCAGCTTAGTTGTAATTATTACTATCAAAAGCAAGATCATTTTTCTGTATCGATACCTCCTAGTACTCTTGGCACTGAAACCAAATCTATGAGTTGCAGCAAAGTGAATCACAGGCTGTTCTGGATGGGCACGAATACCCACTCTTGGTTATTTTTATCTGTTTCTGAACCTTAGGAAATATGAAGGTGTGAAATATCGTGCCTTAATTCATGCCGACTCTATTGTCAGGAGCAAGGCAGAAGGCCAAGTACTGTCAGTGCAACCAGGGATGAATTAATGCACCATAATTCATGCACTGTCACTGCCTTATTGAGATTATAAAATGTTATTTAAAAAAATATTTACATATGTTAATTAAATGGTGGGGATCATAAATTCTAATCTGAAAACCGAGCTGCATCTTATTATCTAGTAAGACTTTAAGTTTCTTTTTCAGTGCAAAGTTAATTTCCAGTTAGAAGAAATTTTTTAAGTACACGGCACACCATGCTAGTGTCCTGAGCCTGCTGAGCCTGCAGTGGGGCCTAACTAAAAATGCAGAGAGACAGCCTTTAAATCACACAGTTGGTTACTGAAATGGCGGGAGAGAGGCACAGGCTGACAGTTTAGGCGCTCAGAAAATATTTTTAAGAACTACTGTGTTCCTCTAAAGGAGAGGAGGAGATTTCTGGAAAGTGGCTGGGTTCTATATGCACAGTTAGATTAAAGAAATTGCAAAAAATATCCTCCCTTTCTTATTTTTTTCAGGAGATATTAATATTGGTACAATTAACTAATACTTAAGATTGCTGTTACAAAGTTGTGAAGTGAGTTCCTCCTCTCACCTGGGCCGGTTCTGTTTGTGGTGGGTTTGACAATGCTCAGCAATATTCCCAGAGCTGGGGAACAGATGTGAAACCCAGTCCTAGGAACCAGAGGGAATGAGAGGGCAGTGGTATGATGAAAGATGAGTAAGAGGATGAGCTAAAAGCAATTAATGCCAAGGTATCACCACTATAAAATTTGTTTGTTGAAAATACCAAGAATCATTTTTGCTCTCTGGAATGAGGTCAGGAGTCACTGGCCAGCCAAATGATGACTTTTAAATAAAACATTTCTTTGAAAAAAGTTGCAAGGAGAATTCTAGATTTTAAATAAACATGTTGTTCAGTATGCAGAAACTGCAGAGAACCAGGGGTCACTCTATATTCTCCTTGTAGACACATTTTCTGTCATCCTTGTCATTAGATTTAATAGACCAGCTGTTAGAAAACTCTTCATGTTTATGCTTAAAGCCTTGCATACTAAAATGCTTAAAGAGTACTAGTAAAAAAGGGAACACAAATAAAAAAAGTTGCTATTTTTGCAGAAGATTGTATTCAGATATAAATCTGAGTTGATTTAAATTTGCCTTTTGAAAACTATATGAAGTAGACTAGGATTTAAAATTAATCTTTGCAGTACTGTTCTGTACTAAATTTTTCTTTGTACTTTTGTCGAAGTCTAGTTTCCATTTTTACCAGCTAAACAGCTCTGCTATAGCTTATTAAAATCATGATGACAAGAAAACCAAATGGAATAAGGTGTTTGTAAACACCAAAAATAAAATCAGTGGCATTTTCTGTTTACTGGTTGCCAAACTCTGCCTTTTCACACAGTACTGTCTTTTTTACATGGTAGAAAGAACTCTTTTGGAGGTTAAAGTTGTGTAGAGGGGTTGGATTTTGAAGCCTTTTCCTGCCTGGACTGTCAGGAGCCATCTTTTCCTGCTGCTTCTACATGTTTCTTTGAGCATTCTATAAATTTCCACCATGACTATGACCTTTACAGCCTCAAGAGCATGGCACACAGTGGGATTGTTGAGTACTCCCCTATGACCTCAAAGACTACATTCACTTCAAGTGATTTCTTCTTATTTTCTACAAAATTCACTTGGACAGAATAGTGACAGAGACATTATTATTGTAATTAATAGGGCTGGAGTACCTGATATTGTCATAATTAATTAAGGTTGAAGCTCATCTCAAGAAACTAGTACTAGTGAACAGATATTAAAAAGAAAAAAATCTACTTTATGAAGGAAACCTCTAAATGTAAAAGCTGCTTTATGCTTTGAATGCATTGTGGAGAAATTTAGTTTACAAACATACCGGTCAGTTTAAAGCAAGCGGAAACAACCCTTCAGTTAAAAAATGGAACTTTGCACTTACCAACTAGGAATTATTCTTCCTTTTTAAGTTTTAATTGTAAAATACATGAAATGTGACATAATCTGGTAAATAATTTATAGTATTCAATAGCAGTCCTGTGGCTAAAGTGAGCAATTCCATCCAATACTCTCATGCTGTAAACACAGCTCAGTCCACACTCAGCTCCCTACTATGCCGTGCAGTTACTGTTTTATACTGTACTAGTGTTGGTTTATTCATCTCATTTAAGTACTGGAATGCGAAAAAGTTTATTTCTAAGGAGACAGAGTGCCTTGCTGCCTCTTTCTAGCATGCAACATCACTTCTGCAGCTGGACTGTTGGAACCAACTCCCTCACCGTCTGTCGTAGAAGCCGAATGTGCAATGTTCATTCCTTTAAAGAAATCCCTAAATTGCAATGCTAAAATGCCAGCTGGAAAGGGGGAAAGCCACTTGCTTTGTCTTTAACTGGAGCAGCAAGGACTGAGCTTTGACACAGCATCTTCAGTTCTGGGCTCTGCTGTGCACTCTGTAACTGGCAGGTTGTAAAGCTCATGCTACCCTAGAATCTCTGAAGCACAGGACACTAAAGTACAGTGTGTTTCTGTAGCCTTTTAAACTACTTTTTTAGTAGCTAAAGCTCTTGTTTCCTTGGATGGCTATATCTGTGATCAGTCAAACACCATGGGAAATGGGTATGACACCTACGAAATGTACTCTCAAGTGTTCAGGTTTAAACCTGTCCATCTCTTCTTGGTGATCAGGAAACTGATTTTTAGAGTGAAACTTAACTCCTTTAATGAGAACAAATCAAACTTTCTGAACTATAAAGAAAGGTGAATTTAATTAACATTTGTATTTATTACCATTTCTATTTATTAAATTCAGAGCGTTTCTCTATATCCTGACTTTTAAAAGGACTTTTGTAAGACTGTCTTGAACGTGATTCACATACCAGTTATTACATTTTACTTACCTGTGTCTTGTGTCTCTATTCCTGGAAAGGCAGATCAGGTTTAAAAGGAAAGAGAAAGACAAGGAATGTTAGTCCCTGACAGAACTGTGCTCTTTGCCTGACTGCTCACAGACCTGTATGCCACTAACAAAATACTGCTTATCCTCTTACTTGGTATTTCTTTCTCTCAAAATGTTTCCTTTGCACTGCCCACACATTGCCAAGTTAATTCTGAACAATCAGCACACAGAATCATCACCAGCAATGTTAGCTAGGTGGATGTTAAATAAGAGAAATTTCATGTATTAATGTCCAAAATCTTTCCTGCCCTCCCCTGTGTCCCTCAAAGGGAAAGGGAAGCTGAGGTGATAATTACAGAGGAGTCATTAAGGGCAGCCTAGGCTCAGCCTCTGGCATGTCTGTGATGCCAGGTTTGCTCCTGCCTGCTTAAACTGAACCCCATCCTCTGCTCATGAGAGGATTAATCGCATTAATTGTAAACACGGTAAGTCTGTAGGCCCAGACTTGACATGATACTATGCACGTTTGCTGTGGAATTATGCAGCTTTCTTCAAAAATATGCATCATGGTATATTTAAACTATTGGAGAAAATGTATGGAAAACCTCACAGGAAGAAAAATCAGCTTTATTAACTCTGCAATTTGCAGAAATTCATTATGCAAGACCTGTTCTACAGGCCACTTAAAACATCCTATTTAAGTGATGACTAGAAGTAAATGTAAGTTTTCTGGTAAGCTGGTTTCATAGACACGGCCACAAAACAACTACATGTGGCTATTTCATCATGTCCCAAGGGATAAAAGCTCACCCTACTTTTCACAGGTATATCACAGCCAGGATTGTGCACACTGACCAGAGAAAGCCAATTATTTTTTTTACCTTAATTCTAATATACCAATGGAATTTCCAGAGGGGAAGATCCGTCTGACATAATTGAAATCCCCAATATAAACACTTCCATCAGGCCCAGAAGCAAGTGCAACTGGGGCAAAGAGTTTGCTGTTGAGGGCAAGCCCATTGCAGTTGGAGCAAGAGACACTCCTCTGGTGCCCATTGCCCATCACAGTGGAGATGACTGGAGGCTGCTGGGAAATGAACATGTTTTCCCCATTTCCTTTGTGCACAATTCCTAAAGGGAGGGGAGGGAAGAAAACAGAGACAAAATAAGCAAATGTATGGCATTTAAACTATTCTGCAGTTTTGGATTACAAAATCCTCTAGAAAACCAGATTACCAAATCAGCAAGAAACATCTGATATTTTAAAGTCACAGAGTTCCACTAATCTTTTCCAATTTTGTTCATCCCAAGCTTCACTGTCACCATTTTGTTCAGCAGTGGCTAGTGGCTATTTTAAAGCCAACATCAGGAGGAAAACTCATGGTTGGTTAATGCTCTAACAAATTGAGTACTAATTGCAGTGCTATCTGATTTCTTGGGGATTACTGCTTTAATATTCATTTTATTCATAAATTTTTATTAGGTAGCAGAGGAATTTCTTAGGCAGTTTGAATATTTAATTAAAGGAGATTAATAGCAGGACCACTCTGCATTTTTCACAAAAGAGCACCGAGTGGCAGTACAAAATCAATATCCAGATTCCACTGTGAGTCCTTCATGGTATATGAAAGTGGTGCCAAGTGCAGCAAAGCCAAGTTAAGAGTCAAGGAGCAATTGTGAGGCACCAGCCAATGTCCTCCCAGCAATACCCTCCCTTCTGCCATAAATGCTAGAACAGTTTATTCTAGTACTGCTCTGCAGCATACACTGTTTAAAGTCTCCCCAATTACTAGGTTGGTGATACCAGAACTAGTACAAAGATGTATTTTCTCAAGCTGACAGCTATAGTGTTTATTTTAAGTAACAATGTGGTAATATATTTAAGAAGTATCTTTGAAATGACATGTTATTGCAAGAATTTGGCTACTGCAAACAGAAGATAGGTATTCTTTTAGATCCTAGTCCAAAATTTCTTATTTCCCTTGAAAGGCCCAGTACTTCATCAGAACATTGGCTCTATTAAAGGAACAAACACAAGGGAATGTACTTTCTGGAGGACTCCTGCTGGGAAATGAGAATATTCTAGACACTGTAGGAAGTACATGTTTCAACATGTCTGAATTTTCCCAAGGTACAGCAAATATATTTATGTATTGTCTCTACCAACTTCTATTTAAACTATTTGTGACTTTCAGGTAAATCTGAAGATAAAATTCACCTTGGAAATTACTGAATGTTGCCACAGCTATTTTGAAGGGAATTATATATTAAAAAACCCCAAAAAACTATGAACAATAGAAGACAGAATGCACAGACTTGTTTGAATGATGGCTTAAAAAAAAGCATCCTGGAAATATTCCAGTAAAATAAGTGGCAATATTCTCTCTTATGCAGTGGATAAAAATACTATGAAATGAAGATGATGCCCTTTGTCTGAAATTACAATGTTAAGGTAATCTTTCAACATCCTCTTACAAATGCCAGTAAATAATTAGGACTCTGGAGAATATGTTTTGCTGTCAATAAATGTAAGTGTGTGCTTAATATCAGGCTTCCGAGCTGCTGCTTTAATTTCAGTTGATGCTCTGTTGCACTGGGGTTGAAACTACCTTAAAGCATAAAGTCCCTCTAAAACTACTCCTCCTTGCCCCAGATAAAAATGGAATCAGTCCACTTTCCCATCAGAAAAAAAAAAAATTCAAATAACATCCTGAAAAGTTGGTTAATAGCACATTCATCTGTATTCATGAGATACAGGTATCTTTAAAAGACCTCAGTGTAGGAACTAATGTTTATGGACATTAGTTTAGGGCATTTCTTGATTATGAGAAATGCCCTGATGATTTTCCAAACTGACAAAAACCCTGGTAGCAGAAAACATTAAACTCTAATCATGTCATAAATGAAAAGTGATCAAACCTCCAAACTGGTGAGGAAAAGAAAGTGGGAAAAGAGCAGAGGAGCTGCTCTTTGTAGCTGCAAACAGGATGTGATCCTTCGTTAACCTAACAGCCAGACTGATGCAAAACTGCATACATTTAAAAAAACTGAGTTTCCAGTGACAGCCACATTGGAACAGTATTCGTTATTTCACATCAATTCCGCTGGAATCAGGCAGAATTTTTTTTTCTTTCTTTTTGTAAATCCTTACATCTGGCAGTAGAACACAGTTTTCACTTGCTAAGGTTTCTACATGTCAATACATGTACCTCCACATTACTATGAATGGCAAGTCTGTAAAATTGCATCTATTTCTTGTAACTCAGTTTATTTTGTAACTTCTCAAAAATGAGCAACCTTCATGGGGAGGGAAAGAAGAGTATCTACCCTGGCTCTGAGCAGGAATGTTGTGCACAGTAGCAGACCTGTTGGGCAACCAGGCTTAACAGCTGAAGTTAGATATAAGCTCTTCAGGACTAGTAAATCAAGCAAAGGGCTTCTAGTTTTAGTTTGAAAAAAAATTGCAATTTGCAGTACAGAATGTTATATTCCAATGATGTTTCTGTAGTTAATCCAGTGGCAGTTTTTCAAAATCATAAAAGTTTCATCCTTCTAAAGATAGCAGTTCTTCATACATACAGAGGAGATGCTTTAATTAAAAAGTGAAAAATCTTAATATATTTGTACTAAAGCAGGCTACTCAATGCTTTTCATATCTGTCATGGTGGCATGGAGATAAGTCTAAAATACATAATTCTAGTTTGAATCATATTCTTGTCCCTATTTAAAGCCCATGTTATATATCTGAAATGGAAGGCAGTTCACTTGTTTCTAGGTAAGACCAGAAGCACACTTGTTTTTTTATCCTTTTAGTTACCACAGTTCATTATTTTGTTTTGTTGCTTTAATATGAACCTACAGGCTGCTCTGGTGGGTGTGCACCAGCTTTGTCATAGTAATTGTTTTTCTGCCCTTAGCTGCTTTTCTAGCTGCTGTACAAGAGCCAGGTGTGGGTGCCCAAAGCCTGTAACAGTCCTGAGGAACCCCTGGCACATCCCTGAGCCTGGGCTTTGCCACCCTGCTGGAGATGCTCTGACATGCAAACTGCAAACAGAAGAGCCCCTGGAATTCAAGTCAGATGTCCTTATGCCCTCTCCTTCCCTCCTGTGTCTGCAGGTGATGGGTAAAGGTGTTTGGCAGCTTTCCCTGCCTTCAGCCTTGATGGTGTCCAGCACAGGGGGAACATGTGAGGAAGAGGAGCAGGTGCAGGAAGCTGCACATTCCCCATCCCTATGCAGTGGGCACAGCCCAGCTGATCTGAGAGGAGGTGGCTTGGGGCTGACAGCTCAGGGCTCTCTGGCACCCTCAGCCACACAGCTGAGATGGGGACAGGAAGCAATTTGTCACCACACTCCTTGTGCTCAGGAGAGCAATGGCTTAGCCCAGCTTGGATTATAATTGTGTACTTTACAAAATCTCAGAACATGTTAGTGCCTACGGGGTGAATTGTGGTAGTAACCACTGCAGTTATCAGATAGTCATATAAATTAGAGTTACTGCCAGCAATTTAGTCTTGAAATTAAACTATGCAAGTGGTAAATTGGCACCAAGGAGCAGACTATGGGACTCACAGTTGGGGGCTCAGCTGACTGAGGTCAGATTTCTCTTTGTTAAATGTCAATAGCTGGCATTTAAAAGAGACAATCTATACAAACCAATAAGACAGGGAATGAAAGAACTGCTGTTTAAAATGTCAAACTATTTTAAATCAAAACAGAAATCCAGATAATTTACAAACTAAATCTGACCTTTTGTATTTGGAATATTTATACTGTAGCTGTGCATTCAGCAACAGAACTTGTAAAACTTGAGAGCCATACATCTGTGCATGCATCCTCATCAACAGAAATTTGCAGATGGAAATAGATTTTATTGGACTGACTCTCAGCTGGAGCAAATTGAGAGAACTTTTCTGAATCCAATACTCTGTTGACTTATAAGAGCTAAAATATGACCTCAAGTTTCTCTTCTAGACAATGAGATATCTGTTTATTGGCAAAACCATATATAGTTACCATAACTTATCTACAAGTATTGTTTTAATAATTTCGTTCCACTAGTTCCTGATCACAGGTGGTCATAGAGGAAGAGAAACCTCCCCAGGTGTAAAATAAAAGCACTGGGCAAAAAATATTCAAGCCTCCATGCCTAAAGAATATCTCTGCAGAATTAATGTTATGACAGCAAAAGCATTTACAGGTTTTTTTTCACTAATGCTTTGAAATGTGTTGGGTTGCTTGTACTGAGGAGTGACTTACTGTGCTTCTGTACAGAGTGGGAGCCACAAAAACTGCACAGAGGACTGGCAGAGTGGGTTTGGAAGTGCTGCTCTGTGATCAAGCAGTGTTTGTCTGCCCGGGGCTGTGTTGCTTCAAACTGGCAGCAGCCATAGGATGGATTAGGGGTGTAGACACTTCACTGGGAATATAACACACTACAGACTGACCTGAAATGTGGCACTTCTATACCAGCTGGGTGAGAACGAACCCAAATTAGTTTGCCCTTTTCCCATCTGAACGACCACAATGTGTTAACAATTACAAGAGTCAGCGATATTAATGTCTAAACCCTGGGAGCTAGAACATTCAAAATATCCTTTCAGATGGCATTTACAGTTCAGCTCTCAATACATGAGGGTGCACATTCAAAGAGGATTACACATTAGGAAGTGTAACACTTAAAACCTGAACAATTAATTCCTTTAAAATTTGCATTCTCCTTCTGCGTGGGCAGTTAATAAAGGAGGGACTTACCACTTTGTGGATTTAATACATGGTGTTTGTTTATAGACCAGCCACCCAGATTTGAAGCATCCATTTCAAAGCCTTGAAGGATTACTGTTCTCTTCTCCCACAGAATAAAATCAGGACATGTTTCATATTCATATCCCACCGACACTGCAAACAAATAATTAAAGATCTCTCAGTCTACCTTTTCCTCTGTGAACTGCTAGGCACCTTTTCATTCCAGGTTTTGATATTCATCTGTCAAGTAATGATGCCACTAATTTTCCTCTGTCTGATTGCTATTGTATGGTATTTTTTGAAAAAGGGTTTTAAGAGATTATTATATTATTACAGCTATAGTTACTACTGCTTCAAAGCAGAAAATAGTCTGTGGTATCAGTTATGGATTTCATAAGATTATAAATCTCCTCCAATGACTCGTGACTTGATTGTTTATTGCGTTTCTGCTAATTACCTGAATAACAGCTTCAACAGAAAAGAATCCATGCTAAAACAAATTGGTTTTAATTTGTTTGCAGACTATAAAAATTATAGTTAGGCAGAAATGGATTGACAAACTGAACATTTCTAGAATTACGCATTTATCTTAACAGGCTTGCATATTACCAAAATACCTGATGAAAAATCTTGAATTTCCCTAAGGATGGTGGGTCTTGGGAACTCAAATTGATTAAAATCCTTTTCCTTTAGTTTCCATAAAACAAAGCAAAATTTCAACTTTTTGATATCTCTAACATACCAAACTTTCAAAAAAATTATCTCTAACTTTACTAGATTTCAGTGAAATAATCTAGTTATTAATTCTTCCATTAATAAAGGAAGAATAATTTTTTGACACCAAATTCCGTAATTTGATCTAGGAAATACTGAAATAGCTCAATCTTTCCAAAATAGAAATGTTTAAAAAATATTTTAAAATAGAAAATTTTAAAAAAATTAAACATTTTAAATAGTTTCTTTTCACTTTTTCTATGTAACAGCTTTAGATACATTTTACTTAAACCATAAATAGTTTTAATACCACCTCAATTCCATTACTGTATACAATCAAAATATTTTGACCAGCTCTAACAGGGAACATTTCTGTTGGTAAGACAAATGTTTAATGGCAAACTGAAAGCTGTTCCTTACAGTAACAGATCTAGAGCTCCTTCACCATTTTAGCAGAAAGAACCTGTTTTTGCAGCTGAACTCTGATTTGTAAAAATCACATTTCCTTAACTACTGTAAATATTGTACGTTTCAAACATTACAGGTTTCAGTTTGAGGGTCCAGCAGCCACTTTGTCCAATTCCTTTGTTAAAGGAGCTCTTACAACCAACACCAGCAAAGCTTCTGGGTCTCACCCTGAGCTGAGAGCCCAAGAAAGGGCAGGGAAATTCCAGAGCAGCCACATCCTGTGCTGGCATGAGTCAGAAGGGTTCAGTAACCAAGCACAGTTTTCTAGGTGTTAATGCCGAGAGAAGATACAGGGCAGATTTTTCCTCTGAAGCAACCTCACATTTGCCACCTACCCATTAAAATCTTTCCTCCATTCATGTGCTTAACATGTTCAATCCTATGTGTGCCCTTCAACACGGCCCCTCAGCCTGGCCCAGGGACCTGTCAGGGACACACAGACAGTTACCAGGAGGGACAGCTTTGAGAGCTGGGCAAGGGAGGCATAGCCACCCACAGGGTCTGGAATCTGGGCCCATGGATCTGCTGGGGCATCTTTACCAGGGCTGGAGCTAACTCTGTAAACCTCAGTTTTCTCTGCCTACATCTGATGTTTCTGAGCTGCCAAATACTCTCCAGGGGTTGTATCACCCCCTTTCTTAGAAGCTCACTGCTCCCTGCTCTCTTACTGTGCATAGCTGTCATTTTGTCCCCTCTCATCAGTGAGAGACATATGGACTACACTCACTTTGTGTGTGTCTACAACCAGGTTTCTATGTCAATTTACCCATATTTATGAAAGACACCTATGCTCTGTGCTCCAAGAAGAAATATCGGTGTGATCTTAGAGCAGGGTCTCCTGATCCACCTAACTGGAAGTCCTGGTGTTACTCCCATGAAAACTTCCTATCAGTCATTTTGCATGCAACGTAATCAAGGCAAAGTATAACACTGGTAAAGTCAGTAGGATGATTACAGTGCCACATGAGAAGTATTTTGTTAGGCACAGGTTTTGAGAAATGTAATTTTGTAAGTGAAATTAAAATCTTGGTCAGCTTACCCTCATTGTGGGGTGTTACTTTCTGATGCAATTAATTCATAGCACTTTTTGAGGTGACTGAGATTTCATTGTATAAATGTGAACTTAAGCAACTATGGCTTTAAATTTTAAGAGTCAGCAAGTACTGTTCTTTGCAGTCTCAAAATGGATTTCAAAAGATCTACTGATCATCTGTATCAAAACCCAATTATTTTCATACAACTATTAAGAATAATCAGTGTCAGACCTACAGCTTAAGGGTTTAAGACATAAAAGACACAATTAACCAGGACAGTAACCTTGACTTCAACCTCCCCTGAAATATTTGTACTTCTCTGCATCCATCTTCTTTTAACAATGAATAAAATCCAACCACAGCACCAGGTAGGGCTGCTGGAGAGCTCATTTATACTCAGCCCCAAGAAAGTTCATCCTTTCAGACCCCTCAGTGCTGCTGTGTGGGATGCAGGGATTTGCATGAGTCTCTATGGAGTTCACAGGAGCATTTATTGAGGATTTGACTGAAATCCTTTTCCTGTGTTAGATTACAAGGGGACATAGACTTTACCCCCGGATTTTTGTGTGTCAACATTCACATGATGCTTATTTATTCAGAACAAAAAATGCTGCTTTGTCATCTCAGTTGTTACTCTGAGAAAATGGCCTCTTGTGGGGAGCTTGGGGACTGGACACATGCCAGCAAACACTTCTCCAACAAGTTCAAACAGAACCATTTGCATGTGGAAATATGCTCAGAAAGTCTTGTTTTCTGTAACTGGTTATGTGATCAGTGCTGTCAATAACCCCAAAGAAAAATATAGATGTTTATAGTATCTGGAAAACCAAAAGCAGATGGTTATAATCCTGAGTTCTAAGACTTCAACCTGCTCCAGTTTAATTTAATTAAAATGAAAACTGAACAGAATGCATTATTAAATATTGGTAGTATACTGGCAGAAGAAATTATTTTGACAAAAATTCATATAATGCATGCAGATAAAGGTCCCTGAGTAACTACAGTGTGTCAAATTAAATAAAGCTTTATTGGAATCTAACAAAGCATGCGAGTAATGCACTTAAAATATCAAGATTTTTGCTTCTATTTTGAAAGAAGCATAATTAACTTAACTTTAAGGAAAAGAAAAAAAAATTAAGCACCAATTAAATAATTTAATAGTTATTACCCAGCACTATTGTGCAAGCTTTATTCATATTTAAACACACGAAGCTCATCTACTCCAAATTTGGGACACTAACTACAGTATCATTTCAGGAGATGCTATGTATTTGAATTAAAATGTTTTAAAGTCTGGATATGTACTGAACTTCCCAGTCATAAGAGGACTCTTAGATGATGCAGTGGGAGCAGTGTAGTCAACTGTTCCCTCTCAAACACGAGACAGCGACAGCCTCTGGACACAGGGCACACGTAGCTGTGCTGAGCAAAGCCCCAGGTGGCACCTGTGACCGCCTGGTCCTGCCTGATCACCCATGGCAGTGCCAAAGGGCAAGCTGGAATATTTTTTTAATTTCTGGATTTGCACAACTATGTGCCAACAACTCACCTGATACCTTCCCTGGCTGCAAAAACAAAAGGAACTTGTATCGGCAATGGGACAAGGCTGGATCTGCCCCTTCACAGGGTCTCTTATATCTCATGAGGCTGAGAAGGGCACTGCTGCTCCTTGCCACACACCACACCTGGGATATTCAGAACCTTGGTGGCAGTGCCAGCACCTGACTGAACCCAGGAAAAAATTGGGGAGTCAGTTTCTGAGGTTGGAGTTTGGACTCCTTTAAGCCAATGCAGTGTGTGAGCTACAGCTGGAATGAGAAGACCTGAGCTTCTGCATGAGCATTCACAGCAGATCAGGAAACTAATGAAGCCAAAAATGTATCACTTATTCCTTGGTTGCTTCAGTTTTCAGCTGAATTTGTTCCTGATCTGGCTCATTTCATGACCAAATGAATGTGAGTGGTGGCCCATGGGCAAGGAGAGAACGTGGGACTGTCCCTGCAGGCAGCAGCTTGTGTTGTCTGGGGTCAAGGAGACAGCAGGACCACAGCTCAGAGAAAACCTTCATCTTGACCTTTTCCTTAGCATGTTGCATTATGTAATCACACTGCACAGCTTGGTCTCATAACCCATCATGGACATCCCTGTCTGTCTATGCCAGCATCATTCTCAGGGAAGAAATGCCAAGGAAAATGCTAAAATGCTCCTTTTCCCCACTGCCTCCCCTCAGAGGCGCATCCCAGACCACCTGTCTGGGAGCACACAGCAACACTGTCACACACCAGAGCCCTGGGAGCTGCAGAGCCTGGCTGGCACCTTTTGCCTCTGCACAGGCCACTCTGCATGGTCAACACAACAGGTCCTGAAGGAAGTTCCTGGCTGCCCCTCAGAACAGCATTTTCATATGTGGAATGAAGCATATTCCTTGGGAGGGTGCACGACTCTGCCACCCCTGCTACTCTTGCCTGACAGCCTGATCTGCCAGTGCTGCTGCTTATTATCACCCTAAAAAAAAGCAAACAGAGCTGCTACCAAAGTGAATGGGGTTGATTCACAATTATAAGCTTTGCTTGTAAAGTAAGTAATTCTAATACAAAGCATCTATCAGTCCATTAAACAACATAACATCAAATTAAATTAAAAAATAGAAAGCCCTTAAAAAAACAAATAACAAAATTAATGAAAAAAAAGCTGGCTAAATAAAATGTGTTTGCACAGACAGCACTTTTGTAGCAATTCTCAGAACAGCCTGTGCTGCTTGCTGAACAAAGCCTATGAAACATGATGATTTTTGGATAAACATCTTTAAACAACAAATCAATTAGTTTTAACTATTGGGGACATGAAATGTAGTAGGAAAAGATGCCCAAAAGTTAGAATTTTGCAAAACCTAAGTGGAAATGACATTTTAAATGTCACAGCCAAAAAATGACAGAAACAATGACACACCAAAGGTCATATTCAGAGTAACATTCAAAAACAGAGACAGCTGAATATAATGCCATTAGTACATAACCATTCTCTGAGGGAAAAAGGAATTTTCAAATTGATTAAATTAGAAAGATGACATTGGAAGAATAAGAAAATAAATGTTCTTGGGAAATCATACAAGTCATTTCAGTGACTTTAGCTAAAGAGGCATTTGAGTTAAAAGAATGTAGGAGCAGCAACAAAATTTATCTGCCATATTTTCATGGCTTGATGTATGTGAGTGCTTCTGCTTACATCAAGGTGATTGTACATACCCATTGCCTCAGCCAGACCAGAAACCTTCTGTCCATATATATCTGTCTTATTCCAGGCAAACGTGTACACCAAATTGGCTGCAGCAGGAAACCATTTCTGAAGCAGACGACCTTCAACAGCAACGATCAGATGGACTTTGGCCATTCCAGAAGGGATGGTTGAGTGTGTCAGAATAATGCGCAGCAGAGTTTTATACCCCGGTGTCCGACTGCTGAGATAACTGAGCTTCACAAAACTTGAAGGAATTGCGATTTCCTCTTGGACCACCTTGGAAAAAAACACACCATTGTATCTACAGCCATGAAAAATGCAAAATGTAACAGTAAGAGAAGCTAATTATTTCACGTTTCACAATTATGATGTGAACACTGCACCACTGAAACAACTGGGTTTATTTCAGCAATGCAGTGGCCAGGCACAAATGACAAAATGTCCAACATCAGACACTGCTTGGTCAACCTACTGGATGGCAGGCTGTCTGTCTGATAAAAAGCCTCTTCCTCTGATACTTTACTCTATTGGGGAGCAAATATTGCATCCATGCACATATTCATACAAGCTGTACAGCTTCACCTTGTCTTTATTACTTAGTTTCCTTAATAAGCGCTCTTAACTGGAAAACGGTAAAATTTTTTAAAATATACACACACCTTCTATCATCTACATTGTGGTGTTACAATACTATCCTGCTTTGGAGACAATACCTTTAACTTGGGGAAGTGTTAAGAAAGAAAAAAACCTTCCTGCTAAACCATCCGTGCAGTTAGGCCAAGCTCCAGCAAGAAGGGGCACGGTGTATAAAGGAGCAGCTTTAGGAACCTAGCAAGCTCACTGGGAACACACAGCAGTGAGGATGAAACAGCCTGAGCAACAGAGTCATCTTGCTCACAGGTAAGTCCCCAGGGAGTGCAAGTGCACTCAAATCCCAGGGCCCTGCTGTCAGTGCTGCTGTCTGAACCACCTGGATTAAAGCAACCTTGGATATGCCCACTGCGGGGTGGTACCAATTCCCACTGCAGTGGAGATGGGGCCCTCAGCTACTAGAAGGAGTGCAAAGGCTCTGAGCTTGTTAGGTGAAAAAAGAAATTTGGCCTTGACCTTTTGAATGATGTGGGCCTTGGAGCTACAAAAAGGGATTTAGCTCCTGAGAGAAAAGAGCTGTTCTGGGACAGACTGTAAGAAGAACAGGCAAGAGACAAGAACAGCTTCTTGGAGAGTGCTACCACAGTCACTCAAAAGCCACCTGAAAACTAGGCTGTGCTTAACAAGGTTAATGATGTTGGTGCATTTCTGTACTAATGAATAAACCTGTCACAATGTTAAATTCATCATGCTTGGAAAAAGACAAACTGTTTTGTTTATATTTTCCAGTTTTAAAATTTTCCTTATTTAACAATAGATTACTTCACTTTCAACCAATTTTATTTACACACTGCAACAGTATCCCTGTCACAGCATTGCTGCAGTACAGCTGGAGGCCTGCCAGCACTTGTCGTTTCAACATATGAAATGTAGTGTTGCTAGGGAAATCCTGCTCCCTTTATTGTTCCTGATTTGCAGTGTTCCCCTTCTTTCCTGCTGACATCCCAGCTGCCCCCTCTGTCACGCATCTGACACTCCTTTTCATTTTTTAATAAAAAAATAGGAAGAAATATTCATGCATTAATACATGCTAATGTATCTCTGTCTCCTATTATTCTCAATTAATTTTTCCTCAATTCCCAGAACCATACAATGAAACTCAACACTCTAAGAAACCTCCAATGACAACAACAACAACAGAAAAAAAAAAAAATTGGGGAGCGGTTTCTGAGTAGACTGCATCTTCTGCATCTTTGAGTACCCCACTGTTCAAAGAAGACCAAGGCATATCTCATGTGGAGCACTGGGACCCACGTTTTTTCTTACTAGTGTGCAGCAGTTATTCTTAATTTATGCTCATTAGTTTCACTTAGTACATTCTGTGAAGCAATGGTATGACCATCAACTGGATGAAGCATGATAACAGTTATGGAGGTGTTTAGACATAATTCAGTTCAAGCAGAGGCATCTCACATGTAGAATAAAGCAGCAACACTTTTTTATGAGGCTACAAGTACCCCCCAAAGTATCTTCCAGCCTTGCTTGGTGAAATTAAAAGAGAACATAGAAGAGGTCATATTATTTAAAATCTAACTGCTCAAACAACATACTAAAAATTAAGGGCATTAATATGACCTGAGCTGTGTTTTGTTGTGTGCTTGATTCTCACAATGTCTTTTAAGTCCCAGGTAAAACAATAGTTAATTACAAGGTTAATTCAAAATTACTTTAAACACTTAAGGGAGAGTCACGAAAAAATACATAGAAATTAAAAAAGAAGTCCTAAAGATCATGTTAAAATTGCTCTCTACCTTGGTAATAAGTAATTAAAGTAATAAAACCCAAGAATCTGACATAAAGCTGTGAATAGATGGAACACCCCTAGGAATGCTCAAAGCATCATGTTTCACACTGATGTTTGGGAAGTTGTACTGTTCATCTGTAACTAGGAATGGTTTTGTGCTTCACTACCAACAAATCGGGATTTCAATCATAATTCATGCTAGCATTCCCCACTTTCTTCTACTTGAAGGTAAGAAATAAAGCACTTTTAAATATTAAAAAGTAAAGAAAGAACAAAGACAACAGAATCTTGTTAAACAGTACCAAATAGATGTGTACTGGTGCGATTCTGCCAAGTGAATGACATTACACCAGTTACTTGCTCACTGTCTTTGAAGATTGTCTAAACCTGGTTCTGCAACAGAACAAACTGTTAATTTAGAAGTCTTTTCATTACCTGCAGTTCTGGAATAACAGTTCCTCTTTCAGGACAGGACCCTCCAAATGCTGTCAAGGGGGAAGGGAGTACAATTGGATTTGGACTGATAAAACTACTGATGTCACAGGATGGTGTGTCCGACTCTGTTCTCTGCATTACAACTTTGTCTACAATGATAAATCTATTCCAAGGCAACCAAAGTGTTCTTTTTTCAGATATGAAAGGAGATCTGTCAAAAACTAGAGTGACAGAGATTCCTCCAACAGCCACAAGGTCAAAACTGGAAAAGAAAAAACAAATAGTTTTGTTTCTTTTTGTTTTTTTTAATCACATTACCACACCTTTCAATGCATCACAAAAACATTATGTTCATTATTACAGCTCTTAATTTTGTATGTGAAACCATTCAAGTGTACATTCCTTGTATTCACAAAGAAGCTTTACCTCTGTGTGCTTTCCCCCTTTATGCATCAACACCAAGACACAAAATTTCACTGTTACTTGGCCTCTCTCCCCTCTATTTATCTGCTAGCATCAATACCAGTGAGCCATCTGTAAAAGAACTGTCAACTCAGTTGCTTTGGTTTATATGAAAAGACATTCTTATCTCAGAAAAAGGATGCCACTCATCATCTGTGCAAGAAGAGCACCCAGAATAAGAAGGCTTAAAGCCTGTTAGGCCTTAGCTCTATTAACATAACCCTTTCCCTTCTTCTAAAAGCAGCAGGAGGAAAAGGTTGAGTACACTGTGCATATGACCTCCCCGTACAGGATATGAATTTTTTTGGAAGGATGGTGATTAATTGCACTGAGAACTGAGTCAGCTCTTGAACACAAGGAGGGTGATCCTCTGGGAGCTAACTGTGAAGAACCTTTGGCACATCTGGGCTGCAGAACAGTAGGATATAGAAGGAATGATGTACAGTCTCAACTTCTAGAGCTTCTGACATCCACAGTCAGGCAACACAAGGTAATATGTAAATAGCTACTTCACTCTCTGTATTACTGAATGCATCTATTATGGAGGTTTTTGATGGTAACAAACTGTGATAAGAAGTCAGACTTAATTATGCATATCTCATCACATTTCCCAAATGACACCGATTATATTCACAGCAAAATACAGGTAGCATATTTTAATGCAACAACTTTATCCAGGCTAGTGTAAGGAGGAAATGATAATTACTAACTTTCAGTAGTGTGATTTGAAAGTCAATAAACCCAGGTGAAATAAATATGCACACTCCTTACTTCTATAAATTGGCAAAGCCAAACAAAAAAAAAATTGTGGAAACAGTGACAAATTGCACCACTTTTTCCCTGCTGGAAGACAGCTTCAGATTTCTTGTAATTCACAATCCAGCCAAGGAAGATGAAGTCTTAAACTGCCCTTAAGAGCTTAATTGAAGTTCAGGAGCAAGTCATGACCCTATTGCAAATGGATGGCCAGCCCTGGAGTGCAATATAGAATATATTGAAACCTCACCTGCTTTGAGAACTGAACTCAGACCTGTGAGGGTGGGCAAGAAGGGGAAGCCAGGGCTGGTTATGGAACAGCAATTTAGCCATCTGTCTTTGGAAAAAGTCTGCTCCCACTTTTCCTTGTATGCCTCAGGTGATCAGCTAAAGGATTTGACTTCACTGACACCTCAATAAACTACTTGGATGATTCACACTTAACAATTAAAAAAAATGCAGAAGACAAGATATTTCCTGGAAAACCTGGCTTCTGAAAATATTCCAATGTCAAGAAGGTACTGTTACAGCAGACCTGGCACATTTTGACTTCAGAGTTTGAATGTCACTGGAATTTTGTTGCAGTTCAGGTTTTTTTGCTTCTCTTTCTTCTTTGGTCCCTTCACTGCAGAGAGCTCGAATCAACTGTGCTCCCAGAGCAGGCGGCCAGATGTCATCCTCAAGCCACACAGTGAAGTCTATGAAAATTCTATACATGAATAGAAGTTGGCAGATGCCCTTAACCACACAAACCTAAACCAGCGGAGGATAATACATGAAAGCCTGACCTGCCATCCTGTCGACTGATGGTGTATCCATACTCATTGTGGTGCAGGAAGCTGACATTCACTCCAACCAAAGGTGTTCCGTCGATTGCTACAACCTGGCCTCGGATGACACACGCCCGTCTGCAACAAGAAGAGTAGAAGGCAACAAGTTACAAACATGAGGAGGGTAACAAAGACATTGATTACAAAAACTGGGTTATGCTTTGGTCCCAGACAGACAGAACCACTCTGGTATCAGTGATTGCTGATTTTTGGAAGAGAAGTCATACAAGCCCAAAAGATTGATTTGAAAAAGCATTCTCTCATGAAGACGACACACAGACTCTCATGAACTGCTGGTATAGGGAGAATATGTTCCTGTTTCCTCACATACTTTAGGGTACTATTTGCTCTGCCACTGAATGGCACTGCAAAGGTTTCACTGATAGTGTGATTTAGCTGGCTGCAGCTCTAGGGAGTGACGGTTTGTGAAAGGAGAGGATGAAACCCCATTCTCTGCTGCTAGGGATAGGGCATTGCTGTCTATTAGAGAAAAGCTGAACTAATGTGATAAGGCAGCAGTGAGATACATGGGCTTCACCGAACTTCAGAAAGTTATACAGGTAAATTCACAGGGTGCCTAATCAAGTGTAACATACATTTTTCTTCATCCCCCATCACATGTGATGCTATTCCGAATTCCCTCTGGGATGCGTTGGACTTGCACCCACTTTCCACTTTATCCTCACATTCCAGTGAAGAGGGTGGAACACGGCAGCACAGCAGAAGACATCAAAGTCAATGGACAGGAAAGTGAACTCATTACTAAGTGTGTCTAATCAGAGGCTAACAGGATCACAGAGTCATAGAAAATGAGAGCCGAAAGGAAATACAAGACTTTATCTTGTCCATTCCTTTGCCTCGGGTCAGATCAACTATGCCTACATCAGTCCAGACAGATGCTTGTCTAACTCTATAAGCTCACCAAGTTACCCATTCCAATGCCTCTGCATGAGTGCTCTATTCATGGTAAGTTCTTCCTACTGTCCAATTTGAACTTCCACTGTTGTCCTTTCAGACCACTGCTTTCACCTTAGCCACAGAAATGGTGAAGAAATTACTCTTTTTCTTAGCTTTAGCCTTTTATCTATCTGAATAAAGAAACATACAGGAATCAGGTCTCCTAAGGATGAGAAGAAAGACATAAAATATCCTTATGATGTAGATTAGGACCCAGTGGGATTTTCTAAGGGCTTACACAGCTACATTCCACTGAAATTCCTCCCAGTAATTTTGCCCTGGGCTGTCAGCTACACCACACTTCCACTGGCTGAACCAACCCAGATCTTGGAAACCCATGGTACTACTGCAGCTATTTCCTGGAACTGCAGTTTGAGATAATGAAGTGAACAGTGTAGTGCTAACATTAAGACATTTAGGGTCAAAACCAATGCAATACTTATGAAGTGAACTGGCATTAATTACTCAATATAAATGACAAGCATAAATTTAGGCATTGTTATGTTTCTTTCTCAACTTGAAAATTTGTGGCAAACCTCAACAGACACATCCACTGCACAGTGAATGTGTGATCTAAAGGAAAAAAACTTAACAGCTCCTCAGACAAAAATAATTTAGGAGTCTACATATGAATTTTAAAAATACACCTAGAGAGATTAATTGACCATGATCCAATGAAATCATATGCAGAAATTGGAGAACATAAATTTCTGAAAATTTTGACATGCTTTTTAAGATCCCATTCTCCCAAGCCACTAACAGGACACTGATTTATCACCATGATATCATCAAACCTGTCTGACTATGACTTGAGAAAACACAACTGGTAAAAATTAACCTCTTGGCCACTACAGCATTCACCACAGTTGCTAATAGGAATTCCATGCTCCCAGGCTATGAAAAGATGCTGATAAATCCTAGAGGAATGGGAGATGCTGCATTACTGCCACTATGCAAAACAAGAGTTCTGATTTATCACCTGTTTTGTTTCCTACATGAAGTAAATGGGTTGGGGCCCTATTTGTGGCCCAAAATCTGCTGCTCCACTGCAGACAATTGAGCTCCTGTTTGTCTCAACAGACTCACAAGACTCACTCAAAAGAACAGCCAGGTCCAATTACTCTGATTTCTTAGAGCAGAAAATACTTGTTTATATTATTTTCCTGTATTTCTAACATCAACAGACGTGCATTTTCTTTTCCAATACCTTTATCAATGCACTCCATATATTTACAACACACTTTGGTGTGAGAGTGAGACCCCAGGGAGTAATCACTTTTAACTGCATTATTCTTGCACTCCTGTTTGTTCATTTCACACAGACTTGTCTTCTGACACTACTCTGTCCTCATATTTTATCAAGCACACAGATTTGTATGATAAAAGCTCACCAAAATCTCCATCCATGGTCTTTCTTTTCTTTACTCATTCACTTTACGTTCCATAATTCATAAATAATATTAAGAGACTTATCTTTCAACATTCTCCATTTTATTAATCATATTTTACAAGCCACACATATTTACGGTATGTGATAAAGGCACATAAACCTCATTATTCTCCATTTATCTGTACTGAATTGTCTTTCTAATCTCTTAGATTTTAAATGTTCTAAGCCTGCCTCTGTGCTCCTACATTTGTCCTCATTATTTAATGTCTCTTTATGATCTATTCTGTGTTGAAGAGTCTTCTCTGGCCTCTTTTTGAATTACCAGAACCTACTAAATCTTTGACTAAGCATTTGATCAGAATTAGCTTTAATTCTGGCATTTACTGAAGTTATGAAAACATTTTTCAGTTCCTTCCTGACCAGCCTGAGTCTCCAAGGCTCAGGAGATAACCAGGAGCCCCAGGTTGCAGCTGGTTCCCCCTTGTTTCCCAGTGCCCTGGCAGCTGACCCCACGTCCCCAGGCAGGCTGCCAGGCAGGTTCTCTGCAGCTCTAATGCTCAGAGAACACCTCACTTATTTCCTCCCCTTACAGAGCTTTTAGAGCATGTTCCCTGCAGCTCTGCTGCTCAGAGAACACCTCAGTTCCTTCCCTTACAGAGCTTTTAGAGCATGCTCCCTGCAGTGATGTCCCTTCGTACTCAGCTGCCACTTCACGCTTCCTTGCTTCAACATCCATCCTCTCCCAGATGAGCTGGAGGCCTTGCTACCACTCACTGTTTCTCTTCATTTGAGCAGAGAAACCTCTAAAGATCATGATGTCTCCTCAATGCACTGTGCTTTCTGCCTCTAAGACTTATTCCACACTCTTGTGACTGCCCTGCTTTGCTTTCTCACGGGGGATAACTTGTACTATCTGTCCAACAGCCACCTATGTGTGATGATTGCATAAGCTCAGACCTAAGGCTTTCCAAGTTGTTTTAACTTGAAAGTCAGTGCAAAAATGTCTTTTCTAATTTGGTGAAGCTGGGCAAGAACATGCCCCTGATAAGCTGCCTTAGTGTTTTCAAATGCATTAAAAATGTTCCCAGTCCCCTGGCAAGCTGTGCTAAATCTGCAACTCCAGAGGGAGCAGTTGGCTTTTTGAGAGAAAGCTGAGATTCCCACGGGTTGCAGGTGGCCTAAAAGAAGTAGAATTCCTCTGTCAATGCTTCATGGGTCATTCCACGAGCAGCTGAGGAACTCACTACTCTGTGGATCTCAGGTTTCTGCTGTCAGGTACTTGACATCTCTAATTTAAAATATGAATCAAAGTTTAAATTTCAGATGTATTCTTTCAGTACTTGTAAAGTATTTTATTATTTTACCATCATTCTGCTTTGCTCTGCTGCTACTTACCTGCTATTTTTTTGCATGTTAAGTTTCCAATAATCACCTCAGGCTGAGACATTAGGCTCAGACATGGAACTCTATCAAGCAGCTTGTGAATTTGCAAGTGTCACATTACCAGAAGATGTCATTTACTGTATTACATTTCTGATTAAAATCTTCAATGAGAGAAATGAAGCTGAAGGCTAGTAAGGTACATTCGTTTCTTCCTGCTGACAATGTTGCTGTAAGCAGCATTTGAAGGGTAATTAATTCAGTACCATACACTGGACCCTTTTTGTGGGCAATTTACAGGGAGTCAAATAGCTTGCCAGCAGCATGCATTAAAACAAAACAAAACAAAAAAAAGCCTCAGCAAAGAAACAAGCTAAAAACCTTCCTGAGAACAGAAGTTGACAAAAACATTATAATCTGCTACACCCTGCTAGATGCAGTAGGTTAAAACCATGCCTGATGTAAGGAAGTACATTTTCATTTATCCAGAATGTCTCTAATCTGCCTTTCAGCATGCCACAGTTTAAAAGGGAGTTTGTAAAAACCCAATGCATATGACACAGATTTGACATAACAAAAAGTCAAATGTTTTGCAGACATGTTGCCCCTTAACATTATTTTTGGTGTAGTATTTAGCCATGGCTCATGCAACATCCTGACTGTACTGTATAAGCCAAATGATTAAATATTAGACCTAAGCTAAAGTCCAAGATGCAAATGCAGAGGGATAGATGTCTCAGCAGCTGTCAGAACAACTAGTTTTACTATTTCAGATTATTTGGAAAATTCCAGGATATGGCAGAGACCAAACACGTCCAAGTATGAAGGACAGAGATAATCTTCACCATTTTTGATAGCTTTCCAAGATCTAATCAACATTGTGTCTCCAGCCAGATTCATGCAAACATCACGCATACTAGAGTTCCACTGATCTGTGGTATAGTAAAACACTGCACAATGTATTTTGAAGACTGAAAACACTGGGTAGATGTCTCTTCCTTAATGCTCCTAATGGTCTCAGAGATTTCTTGTAAAGGGAAATGGAAAAAAAAAAAAAGGCAGACAGGGCTTGGCAAAATTGGAGCACCAGTGGGAATGGATGGCAGTACTCTGAAATAAATACGTGCCACTATTCCATCCGATCCTTCCAACATTTCATGCTGAACCACCAATGCTATAAAATCAGCGCCATTGCAGGCAGCCATGAGTTAATATCATCTGCCTAGACACAACCTTTTCAGCAACAGCCCAAAGGAGATTAAAACCCCTCAAGCATTCTTTCCAGATAGGCTGGATCACAGATTTCTGATGTTTTTTACTGTAGCAGCAGTTGTCTTTCCATATTTTTTTCAGCAATCTTAATTCCCAGGAGAAGAACCGACACAAGATGACAGTCAGATTGGCAATGTCAGAGGAAGATTTCTGAACAGAAGCACCACAGTTTAGCTATTGCCTCTTTCAGAGACCCTGCTTATCTCTCATCCTTGAGTAAAATTCTGGCAGTTTTTAATAATATTTGACTTCTGGATGAACAATATTTAAACAGCCTGGAAGACTCAAGGATCAAGCAAAGTGTGGACTGAGGAACCCTTTGGGGTGCCCAGAACATTGCAGATTGATGTTGACAAACCTCAGGAGACACAGCACAGCACGAGTCTCCAGGCACTGCCCTGACTCCAAAGATGCAGCCACCCCCATCTGAATCCCAATGATCTCAAAATATCTATGAATTTGTCTACAGTGGGAGGAAATGGTATCTGGGGCGTCAGTGATACACCAATGCCAGCAGAGTCCTACTCCTCAGTGGCAGGAAGTCAGAAGCCATGGTGAGGGTGAGCTGCTGCTCCCATAGGGAACTTCACTGCTCTTCAGTCTTCAAAGGCATGGCAGGTATCAGGGTAAAGAAATGAAATACTCAGAAACAGCTTTTAAATCCAAGTTAAATCCCATCAATGATAGCTTTAAAAGATCAATTCCTTATATCCATAAAAGCACGTTGATGGGATTATGTACAATCTGGCTGCTAACATTTGCAGTGTCACAGAACACTGTACAGGCAACTTGAGCACTCACCTCCTCTCTGGGAACTTCCCACTGTGAGGCATTTTGATGAGGAAAATTTTTCAGTGGTGACTTTTGGTTTAAACAGCATAAAGAGCCAGCCAAGGACCCTGCCCCAAATACAGTGGCCTCATTCATAAGTGCAACACTCCAAGAGACCCACCAGCGGCAGGTGGGTGCTTCTCATGGAGTTCATCTTCATGGCCTATTGTTCTACATATTTATAACATCCTGTTATATTATTGATAGTGATTAAATGTTTAGGTATTTCAGATCAATAATGACTGTTTACAAATTTACTTTATTAAAAATTAATGCTCAAGAAAAAAGTGCACTAAATTTGTGTGCAGGATTGTGTTGAGGTTGTAAACTAAGTGCTTTGTAGTGTGAAAATAAAAAATTCTTATGTGCTTATTACTGGAACATGGTTTATCTAATGCGGAGGTCTAGTTGACAGGGTAATGGTCAGGTGATGTGGATGATTTGTGGGTCTCTTTGTCAGCATGTAAGTTATAGCTTCCCAAGTGAACTGCAGCATAAAAACTTATGTGCCCCTCTACTTCAAATGTTCAAGAAAATATGTGTTACCAGGTTTTCTGAGCAAGTAAGTGCCCTTTTTCCACTGCACAGTTCCCTCCTGTTAAAGTGCAAAGCAAATCGCACAAACACTCAGGGAGCACTCCACTCTTTGCATGATGACCTGCAGCACAAACCAGTAAACTCCACGCTGCTTTATCAAGGTGTAGCAAAACCAAGGAAGTTTTTAAATTTATGTAAGTGACACATATTAAATTCATTGCACTGTAAATACCAATCAAATTGTACTGGGCAGAAAAGTAACTGAAGACAGCAGATGTGAGCCCAGCTTGTCCTCCTGCATCCTGCCATTATGTATGCACAGTGGGAAGGGCTGAACTTCCTCTGCTGATTTTACAAGTATGAAACAACTTACCTTCCACAACAGCCAGTCTTGTTAATAAGAGCAGTAGAGTGTGTTGGTGGGACACTTCCACCAACCAGACAGGTAGCACAAGATTCTCAGCTGCTGAGACTTTAAATTTTGCTATCCTCTTAAGTATTTTATGAGCACTGGCAAAAAATTTTCAGCTACCCAGGTATCCCCATTTTTTCCTGGTTAAATAATTAAATTGCTATTCTCAATATTCAGAAAAGTCTTTCATTTAAAAGAAGACTCACCTGCTCTCAAAGGAGACATCTCCTGGGATTACATGAGTGCTTTCCTTCCCAATAAGGAACCTGATTCGATCATAGAAGAGCCTTGGAGGATGCTGAGAGAAGGGTGGTTGGCTGTGCTGGATAAGATCAAGGGGATCAGGTGAACCCTGGCAGAGAGGACTTGAGTAACAATTGCTTTGCTGACAACAGTCAGGGTCTACACAGTCTGTCAAGCCATCTAAAATGGAAAGAATGGAAACGTCAGGAAATTGAGCAGTTCTGAGAATAAAGCAGCACATTTATTATCAGAGAGTACAGGAGGGATGTAATCAATGTGAAGGCATGCTGATTATGACACAGTCACATTCAATAAAGCATGCTTAGTCCAGGAGGGTTGTCTGTCATTAACACTGTATCACCTCACCAAATCCTCACTCAGTGAGAAAACAGAACCTATAACTAAGTGAAAAGGGAAGAGCAGGGAAGAGTGCTCCCTGCAGACCAGGCAGAAGCAAGTCACCACACTTCACCTGTCAGTGCAATGTGATCCACACTGTGCAGCTGCTCCCTCTAACAGCCCTTTATTGTCAGCACTGCCTGGTCACCCCAGGTGGGACATCCACTCACTAACCAGACCCCAGTAATGAGGTCTGAAATTTACCCAATTCTCCTAAGTGTCCCCACTGCAGTAAAAAAATTGTATTTTTTATAGTTATCTAACTTCTGCTTTAAGCCCTACAATAGTTTTACAAGTGGTTTAAGATATTTACTTTTCATTTATTGGTTGCAATACCAGAATGATCCAGAAAGGGCATAATTGTAACTACACTCCTGCAGCTGATACATGAATACACACTTAGATTCAGGCTCTATCCCAGTGACCAGAGAGTTGCAATCCTCTCCACAGATGTTTGCACCATGACAGCAATTTGCAAAGTGAAAAGAAAGCTAATTCTCCTCTGTCCATTTTCAAGTATGAAAAATAGAAGAAATAATAGATTTTTTTCAGAAATCTACATTTCTTCATGAACAAACTTGCAGCAACATTTGTGGGTGAAATTAATTAACTTAAATATCTAAAGCTTAAGATGAAAAATGCAGCACTGAAGTGCATCTAAATTAAGCACCTAAATAAAACTTAAAATTGGGCTATTGACATTTAATTGTTTCTACCAGCAGCTTAGATGTCCAAATTGGCTAAATTACATACTCAATCAGAAACAGATTTAATAGGAGATGGTAAAATGTACAACAATCTTCTGCAACATCCACTTTATGACTTAGCAGCTGTGTTGCTCGCATCTAAAGCAAGATAAAGGTGTGTTATCCTTCAACAAAGACACTTTGTATTTCTAACAAGGTTGGTCTGAATAAACGCAGAGTCATCACATCACTGCATGGATCTCCCTTGTGTTGAAATTGGAATGCTATAGGATCAACATACTGTTGATATTTTCAGATATTTTGTTGATACTGTCAGATATTTTCAATTCATGCTTTGACTTTCTATGTTCTGTTTGTACCAACACTTTGAAGTCTATCAAACTGCACCTCAAGGGTGCTCTTGGAGGGAGCAGGGGAGCTCCTGGAGTTTTGTTGCTGACTTTAATGGGTGCAAGACCAATCCCCAGCCAAGCCTACTGCTTTCTCAACAGAGCTCTGTGTGAATGCTCAGTAAATGGCAGCATAAAACATTCACTTTGAAAAGAAAGCAAAAGCCCTTCTACAGAACAAACACATATAATGAAATGGGCTTTCCTGGCATCTGAAAATCCTTGCCTGACCTAGAGCAAGATAATTGCTTGGCTAAGCAAAAAATATTAACAAATCTATCCTCTGCAACTGGGAAATCAGATAGAGCATGTTAGTTTTTGTAAAGATGAGCCAAGGGCAACTGTGGATAGCTAGCAACAATAATCTAGGACCCTCAGCTCCAGCAGAGCTGGCATGGCTACAGGTCAGTGTGTGCTTTCCACATTCCCCAAGTCCTGGAGACAACAGGCATTTGCCAGCAGCACAAGAATATCTTCACAGGGCAATGTTGAGTTTATTGACTTTGAATGTAGAAGTCATTTTGTATTCAGGAAAGCCTAGGAAGCAACTGAAATCTGCTGGGAAGTCAGGAAACGAAAACAGTAACGGGCCTCCAGTCTAAACAAAAGCACACGGGAAGGGATGGAGGAGTTCACAAGATAAACCAGAGTCTTTTTCAGTGTGTTCTGATGTAAAAAAAAGGGTGTTTGGGTTGAAACTTGAAGAGCATGCTTGGAACTGCAAGGAAAAAAAAAAGTTTCATCTATTTTTTGTCCAAGGAATGAAGCTCTCTATATTCTTATTAAGAACTGAAAAGCATCAAGTTACAGATGCTTTTCAGCAGATCATCCAAGACTACAAGTATTAAAGAATTCTAGTAGATCTGAAAATGTCATAAAGACATTGAAATCCCTGTGGTTTATAGTAGTGCCTCTGCCAGGGGAAGGGCTGTTGCAGTGACAAGTCTTGTTCAAGGAATCAACAGATTTTCTGGAAGATACCAATTTCTACAAGCTCACCACTGTCTACCTAAGAAACTTGACAAACTTTGGTCTAGCAGATTTTGTGCTAATCAAAAAAAAAAAAGAGCACTTATTTCAGAATAACAGTATCCATGGGGAAGCTATTTTGGAGTCATTTATTCCACACTAGCAATTCTGATTAATTTTTTTCCTTGTCAACAAGCTATTAGATGTGTGAACTGAGCTGACCTGATTCTCTAATATATGTACGAAATAAAAGTGAAAGGTCACAGAAATATTAGAGTATGAAGGTCTGCCTAGGAAAGAAATAGCTACAAAAAAACCCACTTAACTATTTTGCTTTTTCTAATACAGTCCTCATTTTCCTCTGCTTCAGTCAAGAGCTTACATACCTGGTGACCAACACAGTGCATTCAGGCTGGACACAAAAAGAAACCAAAGAAAGAGAAAGCAGTTTTCCATCTTCCAGTCAGACTCAATTTTCCTCTTTTCTTTGCAGCTTACTTGTTAGCAACAAGACTGCCTTATAAACTCTTCCAGGTTGTGCTAATGGAGTTATTCTGGTTTGAATTACTTGCATCTGGTTTCATTTGCCTCTTCAGCCTCCCAGGGCTACAACAGGGAGGGTTTCCCATTAGGAGGGTGTGAAGTCCCAGAAGCACATCTGAAGAAGTCATTTTGAGACTGGTGTGAGTCCTAACAGTACTACAAATGTATGAAGTGCTGGATTCAGCAGGAACAGCTTACAGGCAACAAAGGCTACAAAGTCATCAGAGAAAGAAACTGCTACCCAAAATATCAGTACTAATGTAAAGGAGCAGTGTTCTAGGTCACACACCATCATTCATGGGCTCTCTTTCTCTCTCATGGTGTTTTTTTAAAAAATATTTTAGTTGATCAGACGAGAATTTATTTCAATCTCCTCTCACAACCATGCAGAATGAAAGAGAAGACATGTTAGGCTCAGAGAAGATGCTTCATGGGCAGTAGAGCAGGAAGAGCAGAAGCAGCAGCTTCTCTGTGCACCTTTAAAATCATGTATTTGGCCCAGACTGCCATGTGTATTTTAGGATAATTAACTACAATTATCTGAATAATGAAATTCCAGCTTTTCTCCAAACAACCAAAATTTAGAACAGAAACTGACTTGCATAGAACTTAAAAATATTTCTAACATTATGTGAAGAAGTAAAATAATAAAACACCTGTTTCAAGGCAAACAGGGAACTCTTAAGCCAAAACAAAATCTTTGTTCCTCTTTAGGCTCATTCAAGACATTGATTTTAAATTAAACAATTTAAAAGGAAAAAAAAAGCAAGAAAATCCAAATCTAAGACCTCAAAAGAAAACTCCATAATTTAGCACAATATCCATCAAAATGAGCCAGGCAAACCAAGCTGGTACAGAATCACAAGCTACATATGGAGTGAGGTCGTGATAATGCAAATTGTATTAATAAGTGCCCATGAGGATAAAATTTTCAACAAGCCAATCCTATTTGAAATTAGATTTTTAATCCAGGAGAATAACCCAGGGAAAAAAAACGAAATAAATCTTGTTTATAAATTATGTTGTCAAATTCATGCACTTGAAAATGCTACAAATACATTAGTCAGTTCTTAACCAGTGGTCACAATTTCAGTTAAATTTCCGTATCAGGAACCAACTATTAAAAAGCTCACTGTGTTAGCAAATCAGCAGGGTTTCTTTTACATCTCAGGAGACAACAGCCAGGAGTATGAACAAACTACTACAAACAGCAAACACTGTAATTCATACAGCAGGAGATCCTTGTACACTGAAGTTTTTACTGTCAATTACCCCAAAGAGCATCACAGCATAGGTGCAGACTAAAATGTATTACAGATGTGTAAATGGTTTTGGTTTGTTACTACCATTTTAAAATTTATTTTATATGAAAGACAGGCACATTCACAGTACACTACAGACTTATATAATAAAGTGATTTACATTTTGATGAGTCTGAAATTATGGCTTCCCATCCTCCAGGTACCTTCTTTTGTATGCAAGGATAATGATGAACTGGGATTTTTGTTTTGAAAGTGAATTAGAAAATTAAAATATGTTTAATATTACTGCTAAAACAGAATTTACAAAGATCAACTTCAAGATAGAAAGCACTTCATAGTACTCTTCAATAATTTAAACAACCTCAAAGCAAAGGCAGAGCATGCCAAAACAAGTTCCTCTGTTTTCAGTCACAGCACTCCTATCTGCATTGCAATAGATCACAGATCTAGGACAAGATTTTCCCATTCCTTTGCTGGGGAATAGATTTTTTTCAGGAAGCCTTCTATAAGGAATGATATTAATATTTATTGGGTCAGGACTGTATGTCAATGGAATCACACAAAGTTTTCCATCAAACAAAATACCTCTTCTTGCTTATACATTTATATATATATATTCCTTCTTCTATATGATGGAAGGGATGTCACAATTGTTGTGAAATTACTTCCTCAGCTATGCTTCTGCTACAGTCATAGCAGGCTCATGTTGTGCTTGGTACAGCACATTTTCTGATGTACACATTGGGCAGCAATCTCTCTTCTACAGGTATGATCACCTTTAGCAGCCAGAAAAAACTGGCAATGGACCTGTGGCTATGGACCTACCTCTCCACTGGCTACTTTCCATCAATATATATCTCTCTACTTTCTATGTCTGGAAAAATGCTGCAGAGCGAGTGCATTTCATATGTTTTGCATTTGAGCTTTCCATGTGCTGCAGAATACTTGCGTTAAGTTATCTTTAAAATAAAATAACATAACAGTTGGAAACAAAAAAGGCATTTTGTCAGCTCTAAGTTAATTGCAAGAACATTGAGCACGTCATATATTCTGTGCCTGGTACAAACACCTGTCACCTACTTTTCAAATCCCAGCATCTCTATTCTTCTCAACCACCCTTGTAGTACTTGCAATTCATGAGCACAAATATGGCAATATCACAATAACTTGTTTCTGAAAATGGATCTGTGTCCACAATTGGTACAAATTTTCTAGATACAATTTCAGGAGCACCCAAGGACAGTAGAGAGGCACTGCATGGGGACACCGGTAAGGGGACAAAGAACAAAATGGTTCTCACCAACAGTGGTGACCTTCCCTACCTCACCAGTGAAGCATACAACAACCTGCACAGCAGCTTCTTTTCTATTAAACCACCGAGACACTTCATTAACAGGCTATGAAAATGAAAAATTCAATCAGACTCTACCTCCCGTGTTGCTGATGTTAGTTATTTTAATCAACCATCCTCTATCATTAAATTCTGGTGAGGAAAACACAGCTAGTTAGCAATAAAACTTACAATTGCTCTTCTTCTGCTTAAAAGTTTTTTAAATGAGCAGAGCTCTCACCCTTTCAATCTTTTTTCACACATGCAGAAGATGTACTGAAATTAACTACCTGGTTAATGTAAATGAACAGATTTGAAGTTTTATGGTAATTTCAAACCCAGAATAATACAAGAAGTGGTATAGGTGCTTATATGGTGCATGAACATGTATGCAGACATGCTCACAAACACATCCTAATGATGCACTTGCTCAGTGACACGAACATCTAATCTCTAGATTAGATATGTTGTGCTTAGTTTCGGGCACCACGACATAAAGCCATTAGAAAATGTCCAAAGCCATTAGGGAATGTCCAAAGCAGAGCTATGAAGATGGTGAAAGCCCTCTAGGAGAAGCCCTAAGAGGAACATCAGGGTCACCTGGCTTGCTCCTGGAGGAGACTGAGGAAGACCTCACTGTGGTCTTCAACACCTGCAGAGGGACAGACACTGATCTCTCCTCTCTGGTGACCAGTGACAGGACTTGGGGGAACACCATGCAGGTGTGTCAGGGGAGGTTTAGGTTGGATATTAGGAAAAGGTTCTTCACCCAGAGGGTGGTTGGGCACTGGAACAGGCTCTCCTGGAAAGCTGCCACAGCACAAAACCTGACTGAGTTCAGGAAGTGTTTGGATGACACTCTAGATACATGGTGTAATTTTTGGGGCTGTCCTGTGCAGGGTCAGGAGCCACACTTGGATGATTCTTGGGGGTCCTGTTCAACTCAGGATATTCTACAATTCTGTAAGTACCAATGAGTTTCATTTTCACTACTGCAGAGCGACCCAGAGGGGTGTGAGTGTATCAGTGCACTCGTGCTCCGTCTATACTGATCCCAGTGAGTGCAAGCTAGAGATGGAGCTGTGAGATCTGTGTTCAGAACATTTTCACAGAAAGTAAAAAATGGGATTTAAGTGTCTCCTTAAATATTGCCTGTGCTGACTTTATTCACCACAGGCTCAGTTCAGTCTAATTAGTGTTGCCAGGAATCCAAGCAAACGGAATCAAAGAGTAACTTCAGAAGAGACGAAGAAGCAGCAGCAGCAACTATCAAGAGTCTCTAATGCTTATTCATGTGCATTAATTCAAAGTGCCCAAATTTTATCCATAATGCATAGCGGGAAGCAGACAGTGAGGCTGTTAACTGGGAATGCTGGTGTTTATATAAGGAAACCCATCAGTGCACCTATGGAAAGGCTGTGAGTGCTTTACCCAGGGAGTACCAGCAGTGTTTGGCCTTCCACACTCGGGACAATACGAATATATCAGGGTTTTCAGAAACTCTAAGTATCCCTAGAGAGTCCTTGCTGCTCAGCAACAATGAAAACCATTCCCATCAGTATTATTTATATTGGGTAATAATAGCATATTACTTATATATGGACTCAATATCTCTGTGATGGATGGGTTATTAGAACGCCAATGGACGGGTCAGAAATACATCAATATTTTAGCAGCACTGGTTATCAACCCAAGGCTATGCTGAGTCATATATTTCCTTGTGCTTGCAAAAGCTTGGAGAATGCTACAATAACTGTCTGAAGTGACTGAAGGCATATTTGGAAAAGAATTCAAAGCTTGAAGTAAACAGCATTTTCCTTAAAAACAAACCAGCAAGATTGATTCATGAAAGACAAATGATAAAAGGAGATGCAGGCAAATTTAAAAGGGAGATCTGTATCAAAGAAACTAATGGGAGTGACAGGCTGCAACTTTCAGCTTGAGACAAAGACCTGTTTTTGCAGCAGCTGGGTAAATACATGTCCAAAAACCAGGCAAATTATAGCTTGGCTACAACTGAGCGGAGTGTGACCCATGAGTGCCCTGTGTGTCCCCACACCTCAGCGGTGTGTTCTGCCTCCTGCCCCAAGAAATAGGCACCTTGCCTGCAAAGAGCTCAGCAGAGCTTTCTAGAGATCTTCTGGAGCTACTGGAGCTTCCAATGAATCTAAATTAGTGGCAGAACAAGAGGAAATTACTTGCTCAGATGAGCTGAATGGCTCATCTTATAAACTGAAATCAAGTCAGTTGTGACCGTGAAAGAAGGAGGATAGGGAATGGGGAATTATGCTGAGGGAAGCCACAGTGAGGGAAAGGCCCCACTGCAAAGGACACCTGCTTGACTCCTTGGCATTTTTTAATGGACATCACACTGCTAACAGACTGCAGAAGCACTCCATGAGAGCAAGTGCAAACCATGCCATCGTGCATCTGTTATAATGCTAAGACCTTTCCACTGATATTTGTAGTGATATTTGAACAGGTAAACATGCCCTTAAGCCTGCAAGCAGGAAAAAGCTAACAGAGACTTATGAGCTGGAATGGGAAAGGCAGCTCTGCTACAGCCAGGGAACAAGTGCAGCAAATCCTAATGGGGCTCTAAAAGAAATTGTACTTTCCCTGCCCCTGAGAATAGTTCCACGTGTTTTATCTTACCACCAGCAGTAACTGCACTGAGGGGATCTTGGTGCTTCAGTGGCTGCAGGACCAGGATGATTGTGAATATGCTTATGGTTTTTCTTTATATGATTATATCAGTTCTTAAAATATTAATTCAAGACCTTCTCCCTCCCAAAGGGTAAACAACAACACTAACTCTTCCTCATGCCAATTAAATGACATTAGTGAATCCTTATGGTTGGGACTAACCTGTTTTGTTTTTTACTGTGTCTCTGAATGTGGTTTTGAATTATAAAAATCTCATGTTTTCTATCCCTGAAAGTACCATGTGACAAATTAACTGAAAAAATAACTTAAAACTACACTAAATTATCCCTCTGTCTAAGTCCTAAAATTAGAGTTTGTTTGAAATGATAATTCCTGAACTTTACTACAGCTTTGTTCTTTGGTGGTGACCTCCTCTTCATGAACATGAAGCACAACAGGACTGAGATATAAATGTTTGATTTAAACACAAATGGAATGATTAAGACCTTTGCTAGGTGAGAATTCCATGATTTGGCCTATAAAAGGGCACTTAATTATCTCTTGGGCTACGTGTTACTGACTATGTCATATCCTAAGGCCTTAGGAAGCTACCACCTGTCAGCTGTGTTTAACTCCCCTCAGCTGCAGGTGAAAATGCTAATAACTTCCATCCTGATGAACCTACTCCAGGTGTGTAGCTTGGGGGATGAAAACTTGCTATGCCATTGTAATATTCTCATAGTCTAAGGCTCAACCTCCCAGCAAACAGGACTTAAGAGGTAATGTCACACCTCCTTCCCAATTCCTGATTTTCCTGTTGTGTTGGTATACAAACCCTGAAACACACAACTTCTGATTTCATCTAACACTGGTATAATTCCAAAGACTTTAAGGGAATTTTACTAATTTATACTCATGCCAAATCAGGTCCTACAAACTTCATATATATATATACATAAAGAAGTGGTTATAATATGTAGATATAATTTTCTTTTCTTACAGGAAATTGTGAAGAAAACTTAATTACATTTAGCCCATCTGTAGTAGTCAGATTAATTAAATATTTCTCTCTGCACTTATCTCTAATTTTAATGTCAACAGAGCTGTCCTAGTCCATGTTATGTTCCCATTAAAAAGGGAAAAGAAAATTGCTTTTAAAACCTGCAGTGAAATGATGTGAAGTGTCTGCCTTAAACTGACAAATTCAAGGAGATTTAAAGTGCCAACTCTTCCAATAACTCAGTGTTATTGCAGAATATAAAGCACCCAAAATCACACTACAGGGCAGTTTATACAGAGCCAGTTCACAAGAGTGTATCAGAAAATGCTTTCCATACATTAAGGCTAACCAGGGCTTAGTGGGCAGATCTAAGAGCGCAGTGAGTCAGAGGCTCGGGCAGCGGGGGAGAGCAGCGACAGATGGGAGAGCACAGGGGGCAGGGACACCAGCTGTGGGACCTTGTGTGACAGGGACACACTCCAGTGCAGGAGAGCACAGACACTGGGCAGAGACAGGGTTCTTGGACCTCGTGGAAATAAAGTGGAAAAGGAAGGATATGAGAGGAATAAGGAGATTTTGAATAGGGTTCAGAAATGAGGGAGCCTTTGCCAAAGGACAGCAGGGTCTTAGAGCCCACAGGATACAAAATCAGAAGGTCTCAAAATATATCTGTAAATGAGGAATCATCACTGAGTCAGAATGTTTCTATTGAGGTCCCACAGTGACCTCAGTTTTTGGACCTTCATCAAGCTTAATTTATCAATGACCTAGAAGAAAATAGACAATCATCATAGCAAGGTTTGCCCCTACAGTCCAGTGTAAGATCTTATCCAGGACACTGATGTGGTCTTTAGGTGTGACACAATAATATAATATGTATTTTAATACATCTCAGTGTACAATCTAAGGAAAAAGAAATTAACCATGTTTTGGGCTGATCATATAATCATAGAACTGTATGGGTTGGAAGGGACCTTAAAGATCACCTTGTTCCAAACCCCTGCCATGGGGAGGGACATCTTGCACTGTTGCAGGTTTCCCAAAGCCTGATAAAACCTGGCCTTTAATCCACTCTCTGCTGCTCAGCTCTGAGGATGGGACAAGCACATGGTAAGGGATGGTAGCAGGTGAAGGAGAGAAAAGCAATAGTCCTTGACCATTCAGTAAATGAGAATTCCTAAGACAGACAGGAAAAATAATTAACTCTGAGAGAAACCAGTCAGGAATATTGCGGCTTCTCTCCCACTGGCAAGTTTGAAATAGAGCTGGATGTTTTTTCTTAAGAAAAAAAAAGCTCCAACTCTTGTATTAGAACAAACTATTGGAAAGGAAGCAGAGACCAATGTATGAAAGAACTATGTTTTCCCCAGCAAACCTAAAACTTATGCAACCTTAGAGTGAAATCAAGATCACAGAGGACTGAGGGTAGCACTTAGTACCAAATGCCCTTATTCAACTGATAGAAAGAAGCAAATGATTATTTCAGTACAGGGCTCTGTTTACAGTACTTTCCAAAATCTCTTCTGCACACTTTCTACACTAGTTCCCTCAACAGTCCTTCAAAAGTACGTCCAGATAATCGCAAGAACTGTGCTGTGTCTCAGTAGAAATATTAAGAGGGACTAATGTTAACAGCAACTGCAAATGTGCACTTTATGCTTGCATATATATTAAATTAATAATAATAGAAGACTAACTGGATGCATTTTGACAGGCACAGAGTTTTTTTTCATTTGGGTGTCTCTTGGCTGTTTTTTCTGAAAGACTGACAGAATTATGAGGAAGAGTGGAAAGGAGATACAGGAAATTACTTATTACACTTTTGTTTTGTTTTGCTTTTTATGAGAAAAAAAGCAAGTACTGGGATGGTAAGTATGGCCACAGATATTTTCTGCCTTCAGTAGCATCTGGCTCAAGGGTCTGTTTCCTCACAGTGTTACTTCGGATGAAGTCAGTGGAACAACTGTCTTGAGCAAACAGACAAACATTGACATTTTGTGATAAAAAGGAAAGCATACACCAAAACCATGGATTTAAATGGCAGTCAAGGATGTGACAGATAAACAGAGACACATGAATTATGTATCATACCTCCATCATTGTCCAGGTTATCTGCACACACCATTTCCATGACAACGTTACATCCTGAGCCACTCCAGCCCACTTGACAAACACAGTGCCACCCATTCTGATCAAGAGTGCACCTCCCATTTCCATAACAGAGACCTGGGCAACCATCTAAAAGAGAAAGTATGAAAAAAAAAGCTTTCATGAAGGGATATTTTCTCTTATTTTACAGTTGCAATTATGCATTAAGATTCCTACTTCTAGCACTATACTTGCTGCCTTCAAATGTTCATAGCTTGAGAGCCACTTACATTTCTGGCCAAATATGGAAAAATCCCCAACTGTGTCCTTCCATTTGCTTGCCCAAAAGTAGTTTCTCAGTGAGGAATAAGGATTTTTAGTGTTTAATATTTTGTGCACAGGAGTAAAGTGAGTAAAGTCATGGTATAAAGTTCTGAAGTCATGTCCATCTCTTTCTCTATTGAAAAATAAACTATAGTTCACTAACAACATCACACACATAGTCAAGATTTATATCAAAGATACACATGGAAAATATTGTCTAAATGACAAACTGGCATCTGTGGACATAATCCTACACATTGCAGGGAGTGGAAGTGACCTTTTTATTCTGTTCATAAATACTCATCTGACTGAGAAAAAGCCAATTTGATTTATGCTACAACACACTCTTCCCACAGAAGGCAATTGAGGGAGCACTGCCTTCCCGTTCTGCTTTCTTCCTTTAGAGCTGATTCCAACAGGACCAACACATGCCCCTTGGTGGTGCTGATTCTAGATCAAAACTGGACCAAGGACTGTAGCATCCTCTCAATTATAGACTTGCAAGCTCTGAATCAATAGTAATTTGGACATTCACATCTACATTTCTTGCCTGTAAGAGTGAGAGAGGAATGGTCTCTTGGATGTGTACACTCATGTCCATCTGCTTGCACGGTGCAGCGCCAGCTCAGACATTTCTCAGATCCTCACCATGTCACACATGGAGCCAAAGGACAATGGATAAAGCTTGGCAGTAAGACTGACAGATTGAGTGGCATCACTTCTTAACTGGCTCCTTTCTTTTTGCCAGCATGGACATACAGGGTCTGAAAGCCCCTATGCACCTGATACTGATCATCAACACATAGGTGTTATCAGAGAGAGGGCTTTTTTGAGGAGGAAAGAAGAATCAGTGCCTGACAGCCTCAGGATCCTCCAAATGGGGGGAGTCTGGTCTGTCAGGCTGTGATTCACAGCCCCACATGCAGCACATTTCCTGGTAACTTTACAGGAGACACATGATCTCCCTCCTTCTCACCCTTGGCACAGTTTATCAATCACATCTGCAAATAGAGGGATCAGAGAGTCTGATTCTCTTGCTCAGAAAAACTGGAGATGGGTGGCATCATTTTCTCACACTAAGTTATGGAAGATGCCTACTCCAAAACAACATGAACTTGGCAACCACCAAAGATATTATAAAAGCTTCTTTCAGGGAGCTGGGGGAAAGGGCAGGATCTGAGAGCTCTTTGGGTAATGTGGACGTTCTTCCACTTCCAATCACTGTCCTGCTGAGTTAATTAATTTCTTGTACATTATTATATTTTGCTACCATGTATGGTTACCCTCTAAGTCTATAAATGCAATAAAATGAATGCTTATGTGCTTTTATTATTATTTAATTCCAAAGAAGTAAAATAAGAAACAGAAAATAAGCACTGAGATCTTTCTGAACTCATGGTTAGTTTGGTATTTCAGTGAGCAACATTTTTGGAAGGGGCTGTGCACCACTGGTGTGGGCCAGGCACAGGGAGTGCTGTCACACTGGGAAGGCTCTCACACTGACATGAACGAGCAGGACCTGCAGCAATGCACGGGAATCAAATGAACAGCACCAGACACAAAGCCACATCAAACTTAACTCTTGTATCAAATGATTTGAAGAGAACTAGATCACATCTGGCACAGACAGCTTTAGAAAACAAGAGCATTGCTCTAGCAAAAGCAACTTACTTCAAGCATAAATGACAAAAGAATATGTTTTTTTACTTCTCATGGGAGACAGTATCAACACAAGCTTTTTAGCAAGTCCTCAGCTCTGGCATTACTTTGGATGGTAAACAAGAGCAAAAAATGCATTTGCCTAACACAGCACATCAGATGGCCCTGTAAAACATGCTTACATTGCTACAACTTAGCAAATTAGTTGAGCACATTACTTATTAAAAACTGCACTTTCTGCTGTAAATCTCTGTGTGTGCGTATATATCTATATATATTTCCATAAACAAATGTGTCATCTATTCTGGGAACCTAGCAGTACAGAAACTCAAACAAAATGAGTAACAGAACACACTCCATTCCCAATACTTTTGTATATTTTCACTATTTTTTTGGAATGCTGATATGAAAAAACTTACCTTGAACAGCATCTAAGTAGTGAGCTTAAAAAAGAAAAGAACAAAACTGAGATGGATCAAACTTCTGTACCAAATGAAAATACATTTGCTTATGGCTTGACACCTGGTGGTTAGATATCAAATGTCTCCCTCTTCCTGCAGGCAGATCTATTCCTGCTGCTGTGACCAGAGCATTGTGTTTGTGATCGTTCTCCATTTGATGACAAGCGTGCAGGGACCACACCTGGCACTGCCTACAATGTGAACAGCAGGTCTTTTTATATTTTTAAGTATTTTGGTCCTTCTCTGGATTTGCTCTAAACAATCTTCAGAAAATTAGGCTGTTCCTCCATCACAAACCTAATTCTTGATTTAGTGAATTCTAGAGGCAGGGAATGAATTATCTTAAAATGCTCCAGATAAAGAGAACACATTCTAGATTTTTTTCAAGAAACAAATGTGAGATCTTATGCTGCTCATCTCTGAAAATTGGATAATAATTTCACTTTGGGACATTTTAGGGAGAAACACTCTTAGACTTTGCAAAAAACTGTTGAATTTCATTAAAAATATAACTATTACATTTTAATAGTAGACTAATGACTTCTAAAAACATCTGAAAGCTTTACCTTATTAGGAATATTGTTAGCAGTCAGTGCTAGGAAAAATACCATTAGCAGTAAGTAAAATATGTAAATCCTCAGACAGAAAGGCAAGAGATTTAATGGAAGAATTATGTAAGGTGAATAACAGCTTTGCTTCCTCACACCTTCTACTTTTTAAACATTTTTTTTCCTTCCCGACTACAAAATTCACATATGAACACATCCCAAAGATATGATAGGACTTAGCTATCTTTCCTTTCTGTGTTTTTTTTAATTAATCTATTATTTCATCTACACAGAAAGCGGTGCCACATTGCTGTTCTGTGGGACAAACAGAATGCAGAGGCAGCTTTTTTACACCTGCCTGGATTCCGAGTCTCGTTTTCCAAACAGATTTCAATCAGAATGATGGTGATCTGTGTAGGACTGGATTAAGATTTTATGTATTTCATTTCTTGAGGTACAAAAGCCCCTTACCAATGGTGCAGTGGTCCCCTTCCCATCCTGGGCTGCACTCACACTTCCCATCCTTGCACTGCCCGTGCTCGGCACAGTGGGAGTGGCAGGTCCGCTCTTCGCAGGTGGGTCCCACCCAGCCCTCCTCACACTGGCAAATCCCTCTGGAGCACACACCGTGGCTGCCACAGTCCAGGGTACACAGCTCTGCACAGAAAAACAAAAGTACACCACGTGGAACAGCACTTCCATACTGCAAATAAAATTTGCATCAAGACTAATTCACTTGTGTATGAATATCACTCATCAGCTGGATCAAACATGGGGATTTTATCACTCAGTACTGACCTTAGGCAATCTGGCTGCCTCCTTCTTTAGTAGTTACTTGTCAGACCATTTATTTATTTGAGGTGGGGACTGCAAATGATGGCTTTGCAGAGGGTGGAGTAGTAAGTCTGAAGCAGACAAACAATGAACTGAAAAAGTCTGTATCTTTTGGCTAATTCTTCTGAGACTCAATTCTGAAATCTCTTACAAACTCAAATATTGTGAACTGAATTAAAGGATAAAGTAGCACATAAAACACATATAAGCAAACCAATCTTTTAGATATTCAAATGGTTGTAGTGATGACAAAATGGCCTTCATTTGTAGGACAGAGAGCCACCACAAAAGGAGTAAGAGACGAGGCAAGCACCTCACTCTGACAGCAGCATGCAACATGACATGACCTACAGGCCATTCAGATCCCCCCAGTTCTAAAATGGCTTTCGAGGATTCAGACTTTTTTTTCTTTCCTGACCTCCATGAGTCAACTGCTAAGAAACCAGGAAAGCTGTTTCAAGTAATACCTCCTTCATTGCCCTTGGAAGATTTCTCTATCTGGGCACTGCAGAAGAGCCCTGATTGTGACGTGCTATGAAAGTCCTGAATTGTTTCAATACATCACCATATGCTAATTGCAATTCTGCTTCTTTGTATCCTAAAGTTGTTCTGTGAAAAGAATGGTTTCATTACAGAAAGGTTCCATGTAGTTTGAATTTACTTAGAATAATTATTGTAAAGACACAGAATTTGCTTGTTATCCTGTAATTAACCTGCTACAGAATAGTCTCCTCCTTCTTCCTCTCAGAAAGCAGCTGATAACACTTAAAGTATAAGCCAAACACTCATGTCTGCTCTGATTTCAAATGTCAGTGCTACATATTTAGTTGTGGCAGGATTTTTTCCTTGACAGATTTTAAACAATGATCATTTAGATCTTGGAACTATTATATATAAACATCCTTAAAAGCATTTGTAGTGACAAATGCTGTCACTTACATACCAAGAAAAGTTTTTAAAGTTTAAATCGGAATCTTATCTTCCAATCATTTTAACACAATGGAAAAAGCAGCACAGAACTGGAACAGCACAGTGACATCAAAGACATGCTGGGCTCTCTTTTGAGTGAGAGCTTACCCTTATTTTTGGTAATAGCCAGGGTGACAGCACAGTGCACAATCAAAAGGATGGGTGAGTGACAAACTGCAAGAGGATTGTACAACCCAAATTCAGAAGCAGAAGGCATGGTAAAGAAAATCACACAAAATTCAGTAAAAGCAACTGCAAAGTATTGTCCTTAGGAATGAGGATATGATTCTATGATATTCCTGAAAAACAAATGTAAGACAAGAAAAGAGACTGCTCTATTATATTCAAATGAAAAACTGTGCTGAGTCTGGGGCATTATACCTTAGAAAGTCTTGATTGCTGCCTGCTGATCATATATTCATCTACTGCTTCATGCCTTGGACTGCTTGCCTGCAGGTACTGGAAAGGATTTCTTCCCCCTTGCTGCATAATTTGTCTTGGCTCTTTTGTTTGGTTACTTGTTTGTTCCTTGGAAACCTGGGAGATTGCTTGGAGGACTATGGGAGGACTTGCTTTCTTATTCCATTGGTACTGAAGATGTCCAAATACTTGCTCCTATGTTTAGGAAGTAAATTGATCCCACCAGATCACAAAAGCACCACTCCCAAGCAGACTGGCAGAGGATTACTGGTTTTATTTGAACTGATTGTTCCAGTTTGGGCATCAGCCTACTCCTAAAATTAAATCTAGCAAATACTTTAAGAATTTAGGCTGCTAGAGGGATGTGTTTGATCTCCCCTGATCTCCCTCTAGTTTACTATAACTATTGCTTTTGATATTTTACTTCAACTGGAAAAGATTGTTAAGAGGATATTGAGAAATATTGTGTAGTTTACAATATACTCAGGTAAGTGGAGCTGATGGTCATTTTGACCCTCTGGATTGACATTCTACTACACAGACTTTTGCAGCTTTGGGACTGGAATACAGAAGTGGCAATGGCCGAAGTGGAGAAACCAAGCAATGCATAGAGCTTCTGACCCTGTCAGCAGTGCTAGCAGCTTCTGCCTCTTCTCTGTCTGTAAACAGACCTAAGAACCAGCTGTGGAAAAGCTTGAACACATTCCCACACATGGCATGCATGGCTGCACCCCCCGTCTGTCTACCCCACAGAATCTGATCATGACAAACTCATCTTCCAAACAAACAAAAGAAATAACGCCATGGAGCTGAAGGCAATGTAGGCACATTCCTACCACAGGGACAGGGACAGATCTTGCACATGCTTCCCTTTCAAAACCAAAAAATTAAACAGACCTTAAACTGTTAGAAAGTTTTCCACTGTTTTCCCTACACATGGAATAAAATGTTTTAACACAACTTAAGGTCCTAATCTTTAATGAAGCGGAGATACTAGATTACTATCTTATAAAAAATATCCTAGGTCAGTACATACAGTCTTCACTCATAAGGCTACCTTTTTTTTGGTTCTGTTTTCCAACACAAGATCATACTCGAAATTAACTTACCTAGTTATTGCATTTCCTTCTAAAAATGAATTTTTCCCCCAAAATATTGAGTCTAAATATTCTTTAATGAAAACCAAACCCAATTTTGTAAGCACCAGATGTAATGAAATGAGGTTTCTTGGTTTGGACCAGGCACTTTCCTCAGCTACCCTAGCTGACCTGCAGTTCAGTCAATTCACACTTCGTCATCACTGAGGCAACCTTGAGACTTACATTCTTTTTGGTGATTTCATAAGCCTTCAGAAGTACTGTTTACCATGATAATGTATTCTTCTGCCAAGGAAATCCTAGATTCTCCACAGACTTCTCATGCAAAGCAAGGGAAATCAAGACTAATGTCATCCTATTAATGCTGTGGTAGAACATGCAGCTTTAATCCACAGCTAATTCAAACAACTAAGATCAAAAAAAGGATTATCAGTTCAGGTTGTCCTGCTTTTAAATGCAAAACTATTTCTTAACTCCTCCTGCAGATAAACAAGCCCAGAAACCTTTGTGTAGCAGGGAGCCACATTAGCATTTATGTTTGTATTGAGGGTTTCTGCCAGAGACTGGACAAAATGAGATACTCCAGTGAGTGCTCAGGGACCAACTGCAATGGGAAATTATACAGTAACTTTAACTAGGTAAATAGCTGCAAATAAAGCTGATGTGGCAAAAATTCATACAGAAGTGAGATGGACAGCAAGTCAGACGTGATGCAACTGTTCAGTTCACTGGAGCATCTTCCTCCTTCCAAAGCAGCTGGTCCTAGAGGACACAGAAGCACCACAAAATGCAGCAGAGACAGCACAGTGGGGAAGGGCTTTGAGCTGTGGGTCACTGCAAGCAGCTGAGACAGCCAAAAATGTCTTCTCTGACTGAAACAGCTATTCCACTCCTCCTCCTCCTCCTCCCCATCCATCTCGTGTCTCTGTGATCCCTGCCTAGCACTTAGCATGGGAAACTGGTGAGATGATTCAGATCATGGAACTGTCAGATCATTATTCAGTTTATTTTCCTGGGTTAATACCTGCCAGCTAGCTGAGCTAAATCAGCCCAAGGAGAGATCAAAGCAGCCATACAGGCAGGATGAGGGAGGAGATGCAAATCCCAGCCTAGACAGAGACTGTCCTGCTGAGGAGCCACAAGCTGTGCCATCATCTGACTGCAAAGGACAAGAGCAAAGAGATGACTTCCGTAAGGTAACAAGGGAGGCAGGTGACAAGGGGAACAGTTTGGATTAGTTGACTCAGGGATATTACATCACAAGCCTTTACTTGTGCTGGTCCATTAATTGCCATTCATTCCTACCATGTTCAACGCCACGCTCACAATACCTTAGCTCCTTGACCATGCTGGTGTTTAGGTTACACAAACCCATCTCTCCCCTGCCACTCCTCTGTGTCACAGTTTAGTGGGACATACACCTGCCTGCCTGAGCTCTGGGCAGACCTTGTGCCCAAGCTGGGTTGCAGGCTGGTCTGTGGCTGAGACCCCACTCCTCAGCACATGTGAATTTTCAGGGTTCCCAGGACACCGAGTCACCCAAATTCACAGTAATTCATGGCCCCGTGGCAGTTTTTGTACCTGTACACTTTGAAATCCAAACAACGTTCTCCAAATGCAGGCCTGGAAAGTTAATTTTGGTTTTGAAGAAAGCCCAGCCATGCAGAGTCACTGTGAGCATTGTGCTGGCAGAGTGCTGAGGGATGGCCTCAGCTGACCCCAGCAGCTTCCCTCAGACTTTCATCAAATACAGTTTGCATCAAACCTAATATTCCAAGTCCTTAGACTCACACCAATTAATGAAGAAGAAACTTAAAAAATGTTCAATTCAGCCTAGAATTTTTACTGACATGCCCTTAATTCTGAATGCTCATTAATTTCTTGGAAAAAGGCAAATGTGAGCTGTGAACCATTATTTGTACATATTCTTGAGGAGGAGACAAATAGTTGATCATTCCTGAGCTAATCTAAAAAGCATTAAAAATTCACTCCACACTCTTCATTTTAATTACCTAAGTCAACAATGAATTCTTTCAAATGTGTTTTATAATAAGTTCCTACTTATGTGTTATGAAAAGGGAAATTAAAGCTAAATATTTTATAATTTGTAATGATAGGGAAGATTTTAATGTTAATTCAACATGTGTCAGAAATAACTCCTAGAAAATCATGCTAAGAATACAAAACTATATGTAAACAAAAGTGGCCAAATACTATGAAATACTCATTATACTTTTGTTCAGTGGTAAGTCTTGTTCTACAGATAGTCTAAACTTTCAGTATTATATTAATAATTTTGCTATCCATTTTTTCATAAGAAGTTTTCCATAAAGATTAGAAATTAATCGACCCTGACTTTCACCCAATAAGCTTAACTGCTAGAGGCAGCAAAAAAAAATCACCTATCTAGCCCTAATAAAGAAGTTTTTTCAATTTAAATATACATTACATTTAATAAGTTTCCATGATAATTTCAACAATGTTCCTGAACTTTTTAAATTACCTTCCTGCTGTGTCCTGGAGACAACACTGTTCTAGCTTTTATTTTCAGCAACTGACTTTATTAATATAATTTTTTACACCACAGTAAAGTTCAAAAATGTAAAGTTTTAGGAGTTTCAAAAGCATTTCAGCTTTTTCTTTTCTTTAAAACCCAATGGAAATTTGTTCCCCTTAAAGAAGGTTACCTAGGAGTGCACAGTAGAGTTTTCATGCAGACATCTAGTTGTACATATCTGTACTAGAGAGATGTTATTTTTATGATACAGTTTATCTTATTTTCCCAATTGACATAAACTTCTTTGGCAATCTGGATGTTAACTGCATCTGATCTTGGCTTTCCCAGCAGTGTCACAGGACGTTAGTCAGGTGTGTAATTTTGAACATTCTTAGTCACAGCTATGCCAGTCAACCATCCCTGGAAGTGTTCAAGGCCAGGCTGGATGGGGCTTGGAGCATCCTGGCCTTGTGGAAGATGCCTTTGCCTACGGCAGGGGAGTTGGAATTGCATCATCTTTAAGATCCCTTCTAACCCAAACCATTCTGTGACCTATGATCAAGCAAGGGACAGCTTTTTTAGGGGCAACACAGCAGTACTACACGGGTTTAGCCAGTGTCCAGTGGGACCGGCTCTTCAAGCTTGAGATGGAAATCAAAGGGAGTTGCAAATGTCTTCAAAACATTAATGCTGAAGTCCTCCTCTGTCAGCTGCCAGGTTTTGTGAACATATTCCCTTTGGAAAACTGAAATAATTTTCCTGTGTGGAGAGGCAGCAATGGTGCATTGCCCATCTCTTCCCTATCCTCCACACCACTGAGGAACATGTGATGGGAACTTGCCACAGAACTTAATGTGAAATTTAGTACCATCAGAAATAAATCAATACAATAGATTATCCCCATATGACTGATCTATTTAACATAAATTTATAAAGAATAGAGCTGCAAAAGACTTCACAGGATCATTTATTATCGTTTCAAATTAAATCATACCTGGCATCACTGAAAAGCTCCCAGCAACAGAGAGCAGGACTGTACTATGACAGGCAATTCATACCACTATCAGACCATCTTCACAAAAAAATATTCTCTCAATCTGAGTTTCTCTTGCAGCAACATTCCTTATCCTTCTCTTCATGCATTGCATGCTAATATCTGACACTGAAATATATTAAAGGTCACCTCACAATAGCACAACAATGTGCTGCTGTTGTGTGAATAAATTCAAAGCAACTCTTTCTGCAAAACTATTGCATTGAATTTATTATCATATATCGCTCCAAAATAATTTTCATAGTCATTTCCAAAGATTCTGCCCTTGCCCAAAGTGGGACATGGTGGCCCATCTCAACAAAAGACTCAAAGAGGTAGATTCATCTCACCTGACCTGAAACATTTGTCTGAAATACTTTTCTATTATAGTCTGTTATCAGACTAGAATGCTTAAATTTATTCAGCTATTGATATTTATCCTTTCTGACACTGTCATGAAGCAAGACTATAGCATGCATATAAAACTATGTTAAGCCAAAGAAGAATTATTTGGAAAAATTCTTAAGGAGAAAACAAGTCCAACTCTAAATTGCATTTGCCCTCATTTCTGGCTCTGAATGATGTTAGAGAGGTTCATAACATATTCCAACTATTTATAGTTTTCCATGAATTACATAGATATGTACATGCCTTAGCCCCCTCAAACACCATTTTTTTCTTGTGTCTTCTTGATATCATCTAATATTTAAATTCATATTAAGTACCCTCTTTCCTGCATGATTACATGACTGATAACCTGTTCCTATTTTCTCTTCAATAGATTGCTGGGTTTTGTTATGAAATGAATTAGTGATTCCAGAAAATAAGCTTTTGTGTGGTCTCACTAGCATTTAAAAAAAAAAAAAACCAGCACAGCTGAAATCTGAGTAAAGGACTGGCCCAGGCACTCTATGTTTTGCTCAGTATTATCTCAGGAGTTGTTCTACCAGGAGGCAAAGAGGCATTTCAGGAGGTTGGGTCTTCCTCAGAGAGACAAGGGTTGCAGAAAAGAACTACTGAATAGCCAGTAATTCAGAAAATAAATGGGGGGGGGGGGATCTAAACTTCACACAGCCCCAACTTATTTGGGATAAGTCAAACACAATTATTGCACAACCATCAACTATATCTACCAAAGGTAAAACTTCCCCAAAACTTCTTCATTCCCCAAACATTACTTAATTTTTAACCTTCCTACTGTAAGTTCTATGTATAAAACCTTTCTGGTGTCTTGCCTTGCAGTTACCTAACTACCTTTCTTATCTTCTTACCACAGGCCACAACATATAAAATAAACCCACTGGAACTGAAATGCTGTATCCTCACTGTTTGTTACTCACAATGTTTCACTACCCATAAAGTGGTGCTTTTAATTGCTCTCTGGAAATAATCCTTCCATCATCTCATTGAACTTATTCTTGATGCATTAGGTACTCTACAAAAAACTCTTCTGGCCTCCAGTAGGAAGGTTGCCATTAGCACTACCGTGTATCACAAAATATGTGAATGCAATTGCATTTAAAAAGCCCTTTAAGGTAGTTTCTGATAATGCTACATCTATTTACAAGTATCTTTCTGAAACTGGAAGCCTCAATTTGCTTGAAAATTTATTTGTGATGAAAAGTAATCAGTGGACAGACAGAAAGGTCTAGAGGGCAAATACAACAGAGGCTGGGGAAATGACAGAGCAACTTTTTCCTCTTCTGAGATCTTTTATCACACTTTTTTCACCCAGCTTTATTTTTCATCTGATGAAGATTCTCTTCCTGATCCAAATCCAATTTATATATATATAAAACCTCACTCTATATCGATTTTGCTGGGGTTCAAAATGGTATTTTTACAGTACAAAAATTTAATCAATACAGCCTGAAGAAGTTGGACTGGTAATGGTAAACATACTAACAGATATTTCATTTCAGGCAGCCAGAGCACTGAAAATTGATACCACTGAAAAGGATTCCTCATTTGGCACTGGGAACATCTCTGTTTACCCAGCCACAGCACTGGTGTAAAGGAGAACACAACTATGCTGGGCTTGCCACACAAGAGACTTCAGCTGCAGAACTGTCTCATTTTTAGAGATGATACAGGTTGGCAGGTTGGACGAGGCCAGTGTGGGCAATGTTTAAAATAAATGAGCAGAAGTGTAACTTAATAGCAAGGAAGATTAGACTGACACAAGGGCAAGAAGAAGCACGAAGAAATATGACCAGGACATTTTTAAAATATTGTTGCCCAAGTAAATGTGGAGATTCCTTGTCAAATTTGGTCCTGTTTTATAATTTGTCTTCACTGTTTCATTTCAAGTTGTACTGGTAACACAGCAGTGAGATGTCAGTCATCACTGGAGACTTATACTCTGACTAACAAGCTCTGAAATCCTCTGCAACACCCCAAGAGCCACAAGAGGAAGTGCTGTGCAACGTCTACCTTGTTGGATATTTTGTTTGATCAGGAGACTGGTATGAAAGCAGTCCAGAACAATCTGTCATGAGCTGTGGTGAGCGAGATGAAAGCAATGCCTTTGTGCTCACTCACAGAGGGGAAATGCAATTCACAGTTCCCGGGACTGAAAAGCCAGTTGTGCAGGAAAAATGGGAAACCTGTTGAGCAAGTGACAGATCACAACAATCAGGGAAGGCATGAGGCCTGTGATAACCATGAGGAACATAGAGAACAACCATGCCTTTGTGGGGAAAAGGGAAATAGGCAGAAAGATAGCTCAGCAGGTTCATACACTATAGCTGTCTCACAGCTACAGCCTGAACTAATACAGCATCAAAAGAAAATAAAGGTTTTGAGACACCTATTTTCAGCAAAAGTCCAGCACATTGTCTGAGGGGATCAGGGTATGTCTATACAAGCAATAAATCTTCTGTGGTACACAGAACAATGATTGTTAACACTGATTCAGGCTCTGCTCAGAATATAAAGCTTTCCACAATTATTTAATTACTAAGTTTGATTAGTGATATCCAGTAAAGAAGTAATGATTTATTTAAGCATTATTTGCAACAAGTAGGCACCATCTTTAATTCACTGGCTGACAAGATGACCTTTGGATATGAGTCCACTCCCAAAAATGCTGGTCTGTGCCCTGAATGTTGGATGTACTTGCTGACTTCAGTAATGAAGATATATTTTACTTATTCTATTTTGAATGAGCTAAATATGCTGAAAAGGTGGGCATTGGCATTACTTCTCAATGTATTACAGGAACAGCCATTCAGATTCAGCTGTGTAAAAGCAACTGCAGCCCAAAAGTGACAGAGATGCCATTGTTGCCCAAATCAGACACAGAGCTGGCACTCAGAAGGAAAGGGGATAATGATCTGCAGAACACACATCTATGCACTAGGACTGAATGCTTTTAAAAGAATGTGATTTTTGTATTATTTTTCCACTGAAGAGCCAGTCTACATGGACTAGTCTAGATGGAAATCATGTTAAGCCTGGACAAGAGAAGCTTCAGGGTGATCTAACTGTGGCCTTCCAGTACCTGAAGGGAGCAAGGAGGAGGGAGAAGAACAGTGGAAAAAGGCATGTAGTGATAGGGCACAGGGAAATGGCTTTAAACTGAAAGAGAGTAGGTTTAGATTAGGTATTAGGAACAAATTCTTAACTCTGGGGGTGGTGAGTCACAGTCACAGGTTGTCCAGACAAGTGTGGGTGCCTCATCCCTGGCAGTGCTCAGTGCCAGGCTGGATGAGGCTCTGAGCAACCTGATCTAGTGGAAGATGTCCCAGTTCACAGCAGGGAAGTTGGAGGGTGCCTTAAACCCAAGTCATTCTATGATTCAATGAAAGAGTGAATCAACTAAAATAAGGCTCTGTGTGTTTCCAACAATCAATCTGTATTACAGGAAAAACTATTGTGAGAAATCAAAAGTCATCACCAGCTTCTAAGTAACATCTCAGGTTCACAGACAAAAGCAGATGAAGAAGCTGGCCTTGCTTCCTCCCATTTTAGCACAAAGAAACAATTCCTTGGACAAAACTCAGCAGTGAGGCATAACAAGCTCTTGCACAAAACCAAGGAGTGCAGCCTCAATTAGCACAAGTTCCACAGCACTCAGCATCTGCCTATGAACACTGTGTCCATCCACAGGCAGGGAGCAAATGTCCCTGTGCTCACAGCTGAGCCTGGGCAGGTGAGGGCAGACACAAAGCAGCTCCCAGTAAATAAACCACAACTTCCTCTGTGTCAGCAGCACAAACAGAAATAGCAGCATGCATCTGGCAGCTGCTCTCTGCCCAACTGCTGCCAAACCAAAGGTGCAGCTCATGACTTGCATTTTTTCTGTGGAGCCTGGTACCAGCTCCTCAGAGCTGGCAGAGGCACCATCAGGCTGGCCACCCTTCTTCAGGGCATTTTTGAATTCAGCATATGGGGGACCAGAGCAGGAGCTAACAATCACGTACCACGTGAACAATCAGCCGTCTGCACTCCATCAGAAAATGATTTTGGACCTCAAGGTGATAGACATTATTTTAAAAATCTCTTTATAAAATAGCCAAGACTTCCTGACTGAAGAATGACATACCTGAATGTACACTGTAGCTAAAATACACAAGGAGTTTTTGCCCCATTGCCATTAAAATATTGTTGGATAATTATTATAAATTTAATTTTATTTAAACATATTTAAGCAAACGTCCTTAAGGAGGGCAGTGACTGGGAAATCCTTACATGTCTACAGATATTACCCTTGCAACAATACACACAACCAAAACCCTCAGAAATGCATAATGTAGGGAAGTTCTCATGGGTTTGACTTCTAGCAATAACAATTGCCTATTTTCAGAGGAAGTTAAACTTCACCGACTCGGCTGCATAAATATGTTGAAATGATAGCTATTTTTGTACAACACTTACCATGACAACAAAAAATATTATAAATATCTGCCTTTTAGGGACTGATGCAGCACATTTTGCACAATAGGACAAAACCTCTAGTTCTATTGCTCTTTTGTACCCTTGCTCTTACAATTCCCATTTGTGCTTTTTCACCTGTGAGGAAACAGAAGGTCACACTAACACAAGAGCCCTCCTTTAAACGATGGTGGTATGGATAATTTGTGAGAGTTTCATCTTTGGATTCAGCTTAGCAAATTAAAAATGGAAGATTTCCTATGTCATTCCTGGGCTACTTTTCCCCCTCCACTGCAGCATCCACCAGCAGAACTCCCACAGTTCCTCTGCTTCAGAGTCCTCTTTTACAAAGGGTTATTGTGGAGTACAAGCTTTCCAAAGTCAGAATATCCATTTTGACATTTTCTTGAATACAGACTGTTCATGAAAGACCTTTCCATCCTGTACCCTGTCAGTTGTTTCAGCATGGTTCTTAACCCCTGTTCAGTACATTGAGTTCTGTGTAGGTGATAAGGCTGAGATGTAAAAGAGGGATGCAGGCATTTAACTATAAATATACACCCTTAAACCCTTGCTTACCCTACTTAATTCAAAGGTCCTTGAACCACTTCAGCACCTGAGTTGCTACTGAAATCCCACTTACTCACCAGGTTTTGCTACTAGATAATGACAGCAGCTTTATGTTAAGAGCTCTAGTTTTGCAATCTGCAGGACCTTGCACCAGCGTTGCCCAAGGATCCTAAGGAGCATCACTCCCCTGGGGCTGGCCTAGCACAAAGCACAGTGAGGGGACATTTCCCAGCAGGATGGACTCCCTGGAGAGGCACAATGCCATGCAGAGAGGAAAGGCTCTGTCAGCCTCCAGAGTGGAGGGTAAACAGAACCATTTTGCCATCACCAGAGCAATTTGGGTATCTCCATCCTGAGTAAGCCAAGAGACAGAAGCATCCAAAACTGGGTCTGGGGATGTGGAAAAAGTAATAGCTTGCTGTGAATTAGACTAGGATTTACAAAAGCTGACTTAACTAAATTGCATTTACACTGGAATAAGGAATATTTCCATTAATTGCTGAATGAGGTGCAGACAGCAATAGATTAGGAAACTTAATTTTCAGGAAGAAAAAGGAAAGGGCCATTATTTTTGGCATATCTGCAAAATAAGCCGCAATCAGTTGAAAAACACCCCATGTTTCCTCATTGTATATCTCATACCCTTGACTTATCCTATTTCTTAAATCAATAAATTACTACATCAGGTATTTTTGGTTCCCTGTAGACTGATTTAAACATAAAGGATAATTAATTTTTATTAGAGTGCTTCTTCACTGCCTTACATTTCTCATGTTTTAAATTCTGTAGCAACACATATTAAATGTTCCAATCTTTAACTAGTATGTTTTCAATAGAAACCTTGCTCACCACATACGTTTTTGCAAACTCTTGCAACTCTACAGGAGATACAAATCAAACTAGTCACACATTGTTTTTTTCTCTTCAATGAAATATACAGTAGTCGGGAAGAGTCTTTCTACAATGTCAGACAATGTACAGCAGGGGAACTTCAATCATCCTTTTAATTAGCAGAGCAGTAACAGGCAAAGCTCCTCACAAATTACAGAAAGAGGACAGTTAGATGAAATTAAGCAAGTCCATCATTTCTTAAGAACAAAACAGTGAAGGACATTTCCAGTATAATTATAAAGTTCTTGAGATTTGTCTGAAATAGGGAGCAGAGGGGCAGCACCAATGTGCAACTGAGCAGTCTACAGAAAATGCACGACATTACATCATGTACTGAGGAAATTTCAAGGCTATTTTCACTACTGCAAGCTCTTTGTAGTGAACATCCTTGTCCTTGGTAAATGAGAATGACTGACACCCACACATTGCAATTCCCTAAACCTGAAGGGTTTCTGATTACGATGAAATGGGTTCACCTAATTATTTTTTCAAGCTGCAGTTTTTGATGTTTAATTTTGAAACCTATTTGAGATGTCTTGAACTACATTAATATACTGTATTATGCCTTAATTTCTTTTTGAAGTACTTTACTGTAAAAAATGCAGACATCTAATGATTTTTAAATTACTCCACTCTGCACATATCAATTTACAACAATTACAGCATTTTGCATTTTTCAAAGCACTTCAGTTTTAAAGACGTTTTTTGCTTCACAAGATATCGAAGGAAGAGGCTGCTGATTCATTTTTACCCTTTGTAAATTACCACCAATCTTGCTAGGAGAGCTTAACCAAAAATAGATATGCTAAATATATACCATCTCCATATAATCATTTTAGGATGAATGTTTTTGTGACTAAGAACTGCCAGTATTCTTTTCCCAATCATAATTAGGTTGCTTCAGTGATATAAATGGATTCAGCAGAATTATGACAAATGTCCTGGAGTGAGGGGACAGAAGTTGGCCTACTTTGTCTGAATAGAGTCTAAAGAAGTGAATGCAGGACAGGATGTCAGAGGCATCAGCTCTGTCACAGATTTCTCAGTCTATAATATTTTAGGCACAGTGCTGCAATTAATTAGTGACTCAGGGCTGGATTCTCACCTAAAACACACTGGGACTGCACTGCTGGTATCGCTGCAGTTACAATAATTTATGCAAGGCTCTGCCCCCCTGAACAACTCTGTCATCCATTTTCTCTTGATTTCTCTCCCTTAATCTCAAGGCTCCATGTTAAAGGTGTCAATCTGAGAACAGAAGATGAGTTTTTTCGTTCAGTTGATGCCGCACCCTCAATTAGCCAGAGCTTGCCTTCTACCTGACAGGAGCAGTCAGCACTCACGAGTTTGATTTTCTCTTTCTCAAAAGCACTGCCTAGACACCTCAAGGGGAGATGACTCATTAACATCAAGGCATTTTGGGTGACAGCCTATAAATAAAGCAACAAAGATCCATAGACAGTAAGTAGAAAGATGACTATACTGAAGTCCTGGTGATATTAAAATAGTGCAATATCAGTCTTCCATCCTACTGACTGTGTCATTTATTGGTAGATCACACCCCTACTGCCCAGGTTAGCTGAGATGAATGCTGAAGGTCTCACTGATAATGGATTTTCACATACTATCATAACAGGCTTCAGCATGGTGTAAAGATGCTGAGACTCTGAAATACTCCAAGGATGACCTTTTTCAGTACAGGTGACTTTCACAAAACATATTATATAATCAGTCTGACTTGGAACAAAGTATGAAATTTCTGTTCTCCACATCTCATAGAGGCAGGGGAAGACTTGATGAGAAATGGAACTCAGTCTCTTGTACATTTCTCTTGGGCACATCTACTGTCAGATGGCTAAACTAGTAATGGCTAAATGTCTTCAAGCACTTTGGTGTGACTTGCCAAAGTATGACCAAACTAGGAAAAAACTTAAAATTAAATGGGCAAAGTGATAAACAAGATAGCAACGAATTAATTCCAAAACAGAATGTCTTCATTTGTGTTGTGAGCATTATAATGGATTTTTAATTTTCAGTGCTTTATATCAGAGAAGCATTTGTTTTTTCACAGGCTAATTATTAGAGAGATGAAACCACATTTTCTTTTTTTTTATCATGAGCTAAAGCCATTTCAATGCTTGAAGATCATCTGTTTGCTCTATGGTTGATGTTACTGTTGGGAACATCTTGGACAATGTAGAGCTGTAGCAGAGCTGGTGCTATTTCTTTTGGTCTTGGAAACACTTTGAGAATCAAAATGGTGAAAGACAGCTCTTTTCAGAGATGTCTTTGCATCTCTGCCTGAGATCAGCTTAGCTTGTCCCAGATGCCTGTGCTTCTCTTCAGGCAAAATGGACCTAACTCCCCTTAATGCTTGCAGCGTCCAAAGAATACTGCAGAAAGCAGGACAGATGTTCAAGGTACAGCAAGTAAAACAACTAAAAAAAATAAAGTTCCTGTAGAAGAAGAAGCTGGATCTCTGTGTATTTCAGAATGGACCACACCACAGGCAGCAAGCAACATCTGCTCTGGCCAGTAGGAATGGAAGAATCAACCATATTATTTGAATAATGATTGCAGGCTTGGGATCCTTGCAACTGGAATTTTAACAGCTGTGTACAGCACTTGAAAGAACTCTGCTGGAGTAACTCTGTGTGGCTTCTCTACAAATTTCTGACACTGATATAATTTTGAAGCAGTGAAAGCCACAGCTTGTTTTTGACCTTCAGCATTAAGGCCAGTTGACAAACAGGCACAACAGGCTAATCCATCTCCCTCATGGTAAATACATGCCAGTATATATAACCATATACATGTCAGTATATATAACCAATCTATATCCATATAGAATAGTTAGAACACTTTGATCTTGCCCATATAATAAACCAAAGATAGACAGAAGGCACTTTAAAAAATTTCTTCTCCTGATCACATATGGCTGTCGAAAAGACACAATGTTGTTTTGATTGGTGTAGCTAAAAATCTGCCAGAATCTTTCCGGGGTGAAGTACAGTTGATGCTGCCTAAAGAAGGCAGAAGAATCAAAGGTGTATTACCTGTGTGTTTGTAGTTAGCTGATAGGAAGAGCTTTTACAAAGATGCTCAAAAGCAGCAAGGCAAAGCTTAAATGAAAACCACGTCATGTCTGGGAGAGGCAAATTGAAATCTAAGCTAAGAAATGAAAACGACTTTTCATGGAAGTTCAATACTGTAGGGTGGAAAAAGGCCAAATATATCTGAAACAGATATCCAGCCAATGATATTGAAAGGATGGATCTTAACAGAGCTGAACAAAAAGCCAGCCTAAGCTGTGTCCTACAAGTAGTATAGGATTAGCAATACTAAGTGTTGCAACAACTTTCAAGCCATATTGAACTGCTTTTATTGAGAACCAATTTAAACACAATGAAAACATATCCTGACAGCTGCTTTGGAGTTCTGCAAGAGGATTTTCTGCCCCCCAAGGGATGGCAATTGTCTGGCAATAACTTTAAAATAGAAGGAGTATCTGGAGGTGGTGCAGTGATATTGGGTTGTGCCAACAGGTCAGAGCAGAGATCAGGCTGGACACTGGAAAGGACTTCAAATAATTTGCCAGTCTTTCACCTCACAGAAAGAAACATGATTGCAAGACTTGGCACCTATTCAAACTAGGAGTGGAAAGTGCACTTCTTAGCGGAGAGGGCCAGACACAATTGAAACCATTTATCTGGGAAATGGTAGACTACCCTTCATTTTCTGTCTCTGTGTGAAGTTTCACTTTCAAAAAACTAAACAGAAACTATGAGTGTCAAGCAAAAACTAAAGGATGATTGTTATTTTTTTGTAATGTTCTACAGAAAATCAAACAACATGAACAACATGGTCTTTTGCAGCCTCAAAAATCCATGAATGATGCCAGAGCTTAGGCTGGGCCTTCAAACATTGGCAATTCTTAAGGATATGCACGCGTCACAGTTACCCTTCATCTCTCTTCTTCTGCCCGTACTGATTCTTGTCCTTCCCCGGTCTGCCACTTTTGAAATGGAAGATGGGCAGCTAGGGCAATGTATCATAGAGTTGGCTCATCCCTCTTCAGGTTGGGCCACATGGTATCAGGACCAATATATTCAAAAACATTCTAGAACCTTTGCTATTTCTGCCTTTTTAAGTCTGCCAAGATATACTAACTTCTATTTTAAAAATCCCATAAAACGAAATATAACGTATCCTTGTGTTTTGAAAGTATTTGCAATTTGCTGGGGAACACAGAAATCCTCAAGGCAAGACCCTATATTCTTCAAGGTGCTACAGAAAGGCAAATTTTCACAGCACTGAGAATGATGTGGTACAGAGATGGCAAAGTACAAGGGTTTGAGGCAGGCTAAGAGACGGCTGGCTTCTCAGCTGCAAAGCTCTGTTGTTGTCTGACTCCAGACAAGCAGTCTGTGCTTCACCCATTTAATCCTCTCCATTGCACAGAACCTCCCAACTTTCTCCATTCACATGTGATAACTCCTTTATTGTGACCTTGTTACTCCTCTTATGTTTCCTTACTAAATTCATTGGTGTTTTCCCTACTCACTAAAATCAAGCTTTATTTTCAACATATACAGCAATCACTGATCCTAGGAAGAGCATCTCAGGCACAAATGAACATCTATACTTCAGTCTAACACTCAGCATATTGCCAAGAGCATCCTGAATCTAGTCTAACACCTAAGAAGAAACATATTTGAAAGGAGAAGTCTGAAGCATCTGGCTATGCTGCCTGTTGGCGGTTGGAAAAGCATCCTTTGATAACTCAGGATACACTAGGGATAAAGAGAGTATCCAAAAATGTTCAAAACAGCATAGGAGTTTATTTATTAGCCTTTTGATGCCTTACTTAATATCTCACTGCCCCATGCAGCTGATACAACAGACCCTCTGGGACTAACACTGCTTTTTGAGCCACAATAACATCGTATTAAAACAGAATCAGTTTGCAATATTTTTGAGTAAAAAATTAGTACATAGCTAACACCTCTCTTAATTATTTGCTTCATCAGTGGAAATATTACTATATAATAAAATACAGGATAAAAATGCAAGCAAATAGGCTTTTGCTGAAAACCAATAAAGAGTCAATTCTAATCAAAGCAGGTGCCATATCTGACAGTGTCAGACTAAAATTGCATGCATTAATTTTGGAGTGTAGAATGAATGCAAGGTCCTTGTAACAAACACTGAAAATTATTAGCAGGTCAATATTTTGTTGCTTAAAAATTCATCATGTAGAGGAGAATTTTACAAGTCCCTACTTAAAGACCATAAGCACACACTTTGAAGAGCTGTGCAAAATTTATACTGTTCCAAGTGCTCTTCTGAATGATGATTTCTAAGAAAAATTGGTGACTTGGACCACTGGCTGCATTCCACAGTATTCAGCAGATCTGTCACTTGCATCTATTCTCTACTGGGATGTGCTACTTATCATCTGAGATTCTGGCTCTGTGGGCTCTATAGGGGAAAAAACAGTAGTACATACACTGGTAATGACATGCTCCATTACAGAGCAAAATGTGCAGAGTGCATTTATTTCAGGAAAATGAAATGTAAATGTATAAAGCATGTAGGAAATCTATTTCAACTCTTAATCCAGCTTAGGGGGATCAAACCTTGATGGTCCTCTGAGGAGGAAGAGAGTTTTTATCCCAGCATGAGAGAATTACTGTCTTTTTTGTTTAAAAATTTTTTTCTTGACAGAGCTTTCTTACTCATCAGTCATTGTGTTTGGATTTTTTTTTTTTATAAAAACATCTTCCCAATCTCTCTTGGAACTGTGGATTCCCTGATTACATGAGCCTGACAGGTACTCAGCAGCTCAGGTGAGAGTCACATTTGCCAGCAGTGCATGCCAGCAGGTATCTGCCCTCTTGCAGGACTACTGTTCTCAGTGTCACACCACCAGACAGAAACATTTTTGTCATTGAGAAAATGCATTTCTTATCCTTGGCAACTGAAAGCCAGTTGCTGACAGCCCATGAAGTGCCACCCCACAGTACTCATGGTTCACCCCTATCTTGTTTTTTAAATTCCTATCAGCACAGCAACAGCAACTTTCTTTCATGCCTCCAGCAGAAAGCACAGGCAATGTTGATTATACCAAGTCTCCATCATACCTGTGGAGCAGTCTGGTCCTGTCCACTGTGGCTCACAGCTGCAGAGTCCTGTGTCCAGCAGGAAGGTGCCATGGCCTGAGCACTGCTCCTGGCACACGGGCAGCGCAGTCTCACAGTTGACCCCGCCCCAGCCCGTGGAGCAGTGACATTCCCCCTGCACGCACACGCCGTGCCCAGAGCACATGGGATCCAGGCAGTCCTCTGGAAAGCAGGGAACATACAACTCAGAGCACAAAACTCACACCTTTACAGTTATTTACTAGTGAAATACAACAGGGATTTAGATTAATTTGATGATTTTTCTGGTGCAAATACTCAACTGAAACAATGTTAGCAAACACAAGGGAAAAAGAGTCTGTTAACATCTGTGCAAGTGTAAGTCAAAAACAAGGGAAAAAGCAAGCACATAGACTGTTAGAGGCCATATGAATCTCTTGATGTGGATTTTGTCTTTTTTTAAAAACACAGATTCCCAGGACAGGTCTAAGGTCCAAGTTGGTGAGGTCTGTGCTTCAGTAGTAGGGCTGGGAAACAGCTGGAGCAATTAATAGTTAATTCTGTAATTGTGCTTTGTATTTCCATTTGGGTATTATTGCACTGTGTTTTATTTGCATCTGGGAAAAGAAAGATTTATTCTTCTACCTTCCTGTAAAAAGCTATCTCTATAGCTGAAAATCTGCTACAAAAAAAGGTTATCCACTAAGATTGAGTAGTGAATCTCTGACTCAATGCTTGCTGTAAAAAAAATTCCCATACACATAAAAAATATGTGCTGGGCAATTGCAGGTAATGAACAGCTTCATAAAAGTCATAATGTACTGATGAACAATTTGCAAACAAAGAACTAAATTTGTTCTCAATTTGGATTAAACTATTCCTAGTGAAAAATTCAGGAGCTCTGTAGAGGAATTTAAATCAGCTGGTTAGTGCTGTATGTGCAGCATATTCTTTCACAAAGCCCCAGCACTGCTTTAACAAGACAGGTTTTAAGCAGGAAGCAGCCAGCCTTCCCTGGAGGCTGCAGGAATTCTGTGGAGCTGAAGGATCTGTGGGGTCTGACTATGGGAAACAATTAGCTAGAAGCCTCTTGATGTTATCCTGTGCTTCAGACTGATGTTAGAGACACTGTGAAAATTCTGCAAGGTATTTCTCAAGTATCAGCACAAGTACTGTTTTAATAATTAAACTGTAAACTTAACAAACAGTATCCTGTGTTACAGGAATGAAAAGATGTTTTCTGCTCCAGGAAGGGAAGGCTAAATACTTCAGACATAGAAATTAATGGCCTCCAGTTTATAGGACCTTTCAATCTAAAAATAAACAAGTAAAGCTTTCTCTTTTGAACTGCTTTGCCACCAACTCAACATTTTATTTCAGGATTTATTCTGTACCTTTTTAAGCCTTCCAAGCTTGTGCACAGTGTAATTCTGAGAGAGGGAATCAGTGTTTCTGGACAATGCACATGTTGCTAAGCATAGGACAAAAATTCACAGCAATTTTCCCTCCTCCTGAGACAGCTCTTTATTTTGCTGATATTTTAAAATTAATAGAATGACTCCATTTTAGGAATGATAATCTGGCAGGACAAATTCAAGGGACCCCCAGAGCAATGAATACATGGAGTTACTGGTGCTCCCCGGATGGTACATCTGTTGCTGTGTCTGTTAACAGCACTGCTATAAGACTAAATCTTGTTTACATACAATGAAATAATCTTAATTCCTTACAGAATTCCCTAACTACTGCACAAGCTATGTTTTACAGTACAAACTGAACAGTCATATCAAGGACACACTGTTACAATAAAACCCCACCGTACTTGGTTCCACCATATTTCAGTATTTCTACATAATTACACCTTGTTTTATAATTTAAATAAGTTTCTTACCGTAAAAATCTAATGTTTTCCCAGTCTCAGTTTCAATAGCTGTCTGAGTCCATTTATGTCAGTTTTTCCCCCTAACCATTTTACAGGATCTCATTATGGCAAGAAACAAAGCAACTGAAAACAGCAGTCAGCCTCTCACCAGCCACAGGCTTGTGCAGCATCATGGCCTCACTGAGGAAATCTGTGTATTACTTGTTTTTTCCCATTTGGGTTTTCTTGGTTTCTGAAACTACCAACAATTGACTATGTCAGAAGCATTTTCTTGATCCTCCCTTTAAAAACCATTCCAGGTATGTCAAATCTATCAAATTCATCCTGGACATTTTTCTGACTAGAGAATTCAAGCAACATAAAAAGCCTCCTGTGTGTGCTACTCAAAAGAATTACTGAAAATCTCTACAGCAGGACACACAAAGTATGCTGTCAAGAGCTCCAGGCTAAGGGGACTAGTGAAAAATCATCAAATCAGGGAAAGCAAGAGGAAGAGTTCTGCTTTCTGAGGCTATGCACAAGGGAAGAAAGTCAAAGCTGATGAGCAATCTCAGACATGCTGAGGGAAACAACAACTGCTTCTGTTTATAGATGAGGGCAGAGACACATCAGTACCATAACCAGCAAAAACACAATACCTTCTTCTCACAGAATTTCCCACTTTTTGTTAGCCAAGCCTTAAAGGATGCCAGTTTAGTGCTGTGAGCAAAGGCTCCCAGTAAAAATGACATATGACAACAGAATTACACAATGTGTTCTGGTAAACTAATCTGTTTGCTGCCCTTTCAGCTTTATATTGTCAGAAAAATCTAAGATATAACAGAATGAGAAAGGGAAAAGCTGATTACAGTCATCTGATTGCTCTGGAGAACTACCACATCATGTTTTGTTTAAATGATCTTCTGACTGCCTTACCCTGAGCTTTTGGCCAAATAAAAATAAATAATTTTATATTTTCAAATAAAAATGTGAACTTTATGTGATCAGTTCGCAGGAGTGTTACCAAGACCTGAATACCTTTACCTCTGAGAAAATTCTATCTTAATATTACTTTCTGTGAGACAGTAAAGGTAGATTTGAGCAAAATAGTTCAGCTTCACAGAAAGCTAATCACATCCCTGTGACTTTTTAACTACCTTAAACCAGGTAGAAATTAAAGACAAAAAAATCAAACCCCCCTGACTATAGAGAAGGAAATTTCACAAACCTTCCTCACAAATCTCTCCTTTGTATCCAGGGACACAGATGCAGACACCCATGATGCAGGTACCATGGCCAAAGCAGGTTGGATCAATACACTGCTCTTCTGGAACATCACACTCTGGACCTTTCCAGCCATTTCGACACACACAGTGACCTTTCTCATATTCTCCATTTCCACTGCACAGCACTGGGCAGGAATCTGAGGAAGGCAGATTGACCTTTTAAATGTATTTACATACTTACATAGATTAACATTTATTGCATTTATCGTTCTGTAAAATTGCTTTTCCACTCCAGCTCCTCAATTCTTCATTTGGTTCAAGGGTTGTAACAGACTGAAATCTCTGAACTAGGCAGTAAGCAGTAACACAATGTCCTTGTCTCCTCAGTCTGCCTCTCTTGTATACCTTCATTTTGACCAGAAATGGGATATCTTAAAAGATAAAACCAACTCTCCCCTTGATTGGCCTCTGCAAAAAATTTGCAGGGGTGGCTGATTTTCAGTAAGATTAATATTTATTTCCTGTGAACTGAAGCAAGATCCTACCTTTTTCTTCTAAGAAGCCTTAATAGCATTGAAATTGTAGCCATTACTGATCTGTATGTAAACCAGCAATGTGGAAGCTTACTTTTACAATCCAGTATAAATTTCTGAGCCAATTGAGTCTTAAAAAAATAAACCCTAAATTTGAGGAGACATTGGGAAATCATGAGAACTTCTGGACATCACATGCAGCGGATAATGGATAATACTGACAGAAATATCTGAAACAGAAGTAAGCTCACTTAACATGCTTTTTTGCCTTAATGCTGGAAAACTGTCTCTAAGCTGCTTTAGGTTTCTTATCTGCACCCTATTCAAGTTAAGACTACAGAAGCACTTGATTTGCTTATGTTTTCTCCAAAGTGAAACGGTTAGTCACTTTTAAGTAGCACAAAACATTATGCTATGCTAACCACCTATTAAAAATGTATTTTACAATCACAGACAGGATGCAAAGGTGGATGGAGGAACCTATTAAATTTGAAAGTCAGGGAGGGAGAAGTGGTTGATCCATGTTAACTCAAGTACAGCATAAAGAAACTTTCCACATGTGTGCTTGTACTGTATCTGCCATCTGGCTGGAAAAAGGAATTTAATCTCCTTTAATCACTTTGAATCTTTGCAAGCCCAGCAGTCACACACCATAATCATGATCCCTGTCATGCACCATGGGTCAGTTAATATGAGATTACCTTTTGCACAATCAGGACCAAGGAATCCTGGGAAGCAGTGGCAGTGGCCTGAGATACATTCTCCATTCCCATTGCAATTAGTAGAGCAGTCATCCAGGATTTCTGTTTATTCAGGCAATTGGGCACAAAGAAAAACATAAATTGGTTGAATTTGAAATGAATGGCATCTTCACCTCACTCTGCAGGACACATCTCAACATACAAATAGGTGCAGAAGCAGTAAAAAGCCCATTTTCATTCATAGGGAGAATAAAACAAAACTCCTGTTCAAGCAGCTTACAAATATTTATTAGATTTCTTCTTGACAGTTTTGAGATAACAGGTGCATCATTTATATTACAACAAAAAGCTTTTAAAGTAAGTGTTCATGTAAAATTTACCACCATTAAAAGCACTGCAGGAACCTGAGTATTTGCTGAAAAATGTCCACCTTAAACACTTTCTTTTCTTGCTGAAGTAAGTTGTTTGAAACCTGTTTATAGAGTAAATTGCCTTCTATCATGTTCATTTGAACCATGTGAATTCAATCCCTTAGAGAAGGGCAGGATTTCCACTTCTATACAATCAGATAAACAAAAATATAATCTTTTGTACAGTGATGAAATTCAATGTCATAAAGAACTAAGAACTAGATTTGCAGGGAAAAACCCCCACCTTCAGTTCTGATCTTAAACTTGCCCATGTTTTATCTCACAGCTTTGGATATTAGGCCACTTAACCTCACACATCTGAGGAGAGGCTCCTATCTGTACATGGATTAGCTGGTTCCAATTTACACATGTATTTGCTACAGGAATGCAGTGGATTCACTGATTTCTATGGATTTTCCATAAAGAATATGAAGTAAATTCAAGCTAAGATGATCCTGTGTGGAGTAGGTCACTGTCAGACCAGCTCCAGGACTGAGGGGCTCTGCAGCCCATGCAGCTGCTGGATGGCAGAGAGGCTCTGGAGCCAGGGGAGCTGGGACTCTCCAATGGTCACATCCACTAAGAGATGTGGTGAAGTACCTCTGGCTATAGGAAAATGGGAAACTTGACACCTTTCCCACAAAATCATTGAGGAGAAAGAAGAAAAATCAGGTATACAATTAATAAAAATAATATAAGTGTGTATATATATATATATATATATATATAAAACTGATATATTTAATTTGTTATATTACTGTTCATTATCAACTCTTCTATTGCTGTATGTGTGCACTTGCCTGCCTTCTCTCAGTTTTCCTAGAATCACATAGCAAATGATCCCTACACTGACCTGAAGTGAAGAATGAATGGTTTGAGAAGTTACTTCCCCTCTGTGCAATGCCCACTTTGGGCTGCCCTTTCTTTAGTTAACAGAAGTACTTGAAGCATGTCACATTTTGCATGCAATTTACCCTCCTCAGGAAAGTCTGATCAGAATTTCAGTAAAAATCAATTTTGTACATAACTAACACGGAGCATCTTGAAATACAATCTGACAGAGGCTGATGAGGGGCACAGCTGGTTCTCAGGAGCATTTGGCAGAGATGCATCCGAGCTCTTGCTCTGTTCTAAGGGTTTCTGGTCCTGGCTGATTCCTTTGTTGGCAGAGATGTCAAATATGACTAGACCAGTCTGGGTAAGAATAAGAAGAATGCCTCAAGGATATAGATTTTTTAGTTTGGTGGAAAAGAAGAAACAATCAAGTTCTGATGCACATAAAGGACATAGATATATATCCTCTAGATATATAGATATAGATATCCTTGATATATATATATCAACAATATAGATTTTTTTTGTGGAAAAGAAGAAACAATCAAGTTATGATGCACAGAAAACCAGGAGAAGATGATACACAGGTTATGAAAACACAATAGCTGGCAGTATGCTCAAATGCACAAGCTGTAGAGCCTTGCAGCAGCATGAACAGACTTCTTCCCAAAAATATCTTCTTGCAGGCATTTTGAAGATGAAGCACAAGGATTCCTGCCTACACTGTGTCTCACAAGCTTCCCCCTTTCATAGTCTCTTCTGCTTATTGGCCACAGAAGAGATGGACAACATTTTAACCCAATGCAACATGAAATAAAGTCTAGCAACTAATTTCATTTTGGGGGTGGGGGTGTGGGGGAAGGAGAGGAGTAGACATTATGCTACTAAATGAAATATTATTTAAACCCTCCTGTATAAACCCTGCTGTCTTACAATAAAAATAAACAAGGGATCAGGAATTCGGACACTGGGCTGGGATGGAGTTTGGACAGGTTTTATGGTCTTTGTAGAGCATCTTCAAAGATGCTTCATAAATTACTTGACTCTTATTTTCTCAGATGGAATTGAATAATGGCCTATTTTCTTGTATAAGTTCAACTTTTTTGAACAGAGCAAATATGAAATTTTACACCAGAACCAGTCATTACAACCCTATCTCAAATTCTGATTTTTTTCTTCTATGCAAGTCCTTCAGAATCTGGATATTTGAATCATACTGTCCTGCTCTGCAAGGTGTTTACCACACAGTAAAAATAGTATCCACTTGCTCTCAAGAGCAGATGGCACGTCCATTACTAGTAAAGACATCTTGCTCAACATATGGTAGAACAGGTTAACTAAAGGGTATAGTGGTTAAAGTCTTGCAGCAAACTGAGACTGTCATAAATACAACACTTCACCTAAATTTAAATTCCAAAAAGGCCCTATGTGTGAGGACTGCTCACTCACAACACCTACATCTGCAAACACTTGCCCACCTATGCATGTTAAAAAGGCAGGAGGAATCTCATATGCAACCAGGACACTGACTCCTGTATTTGTCCTCTGTATTCCAAACAAAATGGTGCATTTGAGTAACTGCATAAAAAACCAGCATCCATCCATCAAACAACACTCACAAACAAATCCACAAAAGATTTTCTAAATTACAGCTGACTAAAACACTGGAAATAAAGACTTAAAGCCTGGGTAATTTTTGTAGGATTTATGGCCCACATAAGTAGAGAGGGCAGATATAATCTCTTTTACTTGGAAAAAGATAACACCAGAAATCATTCAAGCATTTAAGCTATCATATAAAAATCTTAACACATGAAAACTTCACACTTAATTTGATAACATCCATCTGTAATATACAAATATTGCTATTTGTCTAATATTGACTTAACACGATGTTACTCTACTGAGGTTAATTAAACTAAGCTGAAATAAAACATATTTAAGAGAATACTTAAGATGAGCTGGAATACATCAAATACATCTTTGCAATGTAATAATCATAATAATAATAATTTTATAGTGATTTTTCTTACCAATAGCTGTAGTTAGTACAAACACTTGCTCTACTTTCTTTCCATCATTGTAGAATGCCATATGCCAAGCTCCTTGATCCATGTACTCGATGAAACCTGTCTCTTGCAGTGAAGTCAAGATCAGGTTCCTGGGAGCTTGCTGAGGCTCCTCTGAGTTTTTTGGTTCCTGTTTAATTAACTGTTTTCCATCCATCAGTTTTACAAAATCAAACTGAAATAATAATGAGCAAAAATTAACCACCTAGCAAATATTCATGAATCTACTCTGCATGTCTCCTTCAAACATGAATTAACAGTTGAAATCTTAAGAGGAATTGCCTAAGTATTCACCAATGCAGACAGCAATTGCATAACCTCGTCAATTTGGCTTAAGTTTACATATAAAAAGCACTATCATAGTTCAGAAATGTGGCATCAAAACTGGCATAGCTGTTTGCTATGGCAGGGTAAAATCAGATTTGCTGCACTAGATACAGCAGATTCAGTCCAAAAATTACATCTCTTCAATGGGAATAATTCCAAAATTCCCCAGGTGTAGTGTCTGTGCTATGCAGCTATTCATCTCAAATGCCAAGAGCAGATTAAAAACCTGTAGTTCTTTATCAGATTTTTAAATGCTTAATCCCCTTGATATCACTATCAGATATCAAATCCTCAATATACTTTTTCTTTATATTTAATTTTACTAATGCAAATAAGTATATCTTTTATTACAGGAAAGTTCTTAATACCAGGTGGGTGCTGACAACTTCAATGCCTGTTAACCTCAAAGCACCAGAGATTGCTATGAAGCCCTGTTCAAGAAATACAAATATTTCTCTAGGTTTTTTAGGCCTTCTGATTTTCAGTTATAAGTTCATAGTCAGCTCAACAGCAGATCCAGCTTCAATTAAAGTCAGTGACAGCTGAAAGTGCTTATTTCTAATATCAAAACTCTAGTAAAAATTTTTTGAGGTTAGAGTAGATGATCTCCAGTGGTCCATTATAGACCTTCCATGATTCCATGTATGTTTATCACACTCTGTGCAGTGTGATCCTGCTATAAAGAAAGATGAAAAATTTACTATCCATAAAAATGACAGCTTCATATGTTAAATACATTAAGCCTAAACAAAAAAGTTGAATGTGACCAGCAATATTGCATGTGACTGTTTAGCTAGATTTTCTCTTGCAAAATCCCCAGGAGTATGCACTCAAAAATTATTTTGATCTTAGAAATCAGAGACAGGTTTTTTCTTTTCTATTAACTCTTTAGACTGACTGTACAATCTATTTGTTTTAAGGGAATCATAAAAAAACTCAAGCATTTTCAAGTGAACTGGAATTTCATCCCTTGCATAGAAGACACTGGATCTATGCAGCAGGACAGTGTGTACCTGTTCAGCCTCCCAGACAGTCACATCCCTGAGGTCACAGCTGCTGACCTGTCTGCTATGACACTGTGCTCTGAGAGAGCATGGTTTGAGGGACTGCCAGAGCTCAGCAAAAGAAATGGATAACCAGACAGGTTACAGCCAGTCCTTTCCTCCCTCTCTGCTTTGAAAGCCTGTTGTGAACACTCCTGTCCACTGCTGATTGAAAATATAAGTGTGATAGAATCAGCATCATTTCCAATTACCTGAGTGTGAGTAGGTGGGATGTTTCTTCTGCCATAAATTCCCAGCAGAGAATCCTTTGCCAGTGAAATGTTGAATTTCAGGTACACGGGGTGATGTATGGTAATTTGGAAGCGCCAGAATAAACCAGGTGGGATGGTCTGCATAACCTGTGCTCCAATCTCCACTTCTCCCGTGTCTATGGCCCGGCCCTTCTGAAACACTGATTTTCCAGAAACAAACAAATAGCCAGTTGAGTATTTACAGAAGAAAGTTACAAGGTATAAACATGCCTTAGATATATTGGACTATACAAAAGTCAACTTCTAACACTGATTACTGCATTTTTTATTCAACAAGTCAGAAAACAAACAAACATTAACAACATATTTCCAACAGCAAGTGTCACGGTGTATTTTTGTCATGATTTTTGCTGATTATGAACACTTTACTGATTATGAAAAGGTGGAACTGCTGCTGTGTAAACCATGGTCTTTGCCCATCAACTATGCAACCAAAACACATTTAACTGTGAAAACACAGAGCGAGGACAGTGGGAATTTCTTCCTCTGGCACAGATTTCTGACTGCTCCTGAAGGGGCATTGCAGAAGCTACACAAATGGTCCCCCAGTGAGGACAGAAAATCCATTAAACCTGGTAGTTCAGAGCCCCTGTCCAAGGCCTGGATTTCTATTAATCACCATTCCTAATGGTTTTATTATGGCAGTGTTAATCTAGTCCTGAAGGAGTAAAGAACATCTGTTCTGGCTTGGTCTTCATGAAAGCACCATGGGGGCATGAGGACAGGGAAAGGCACTCTGAAGATAAAACTACGATAATTTCATAATGCTGGACAATAAATTTGCAGACATCTACAATGTGTACCTTCACACATGTGTGAGAGTGCTGAAACACAAAGGGAAATTGAATGCATAAGGAAGACTTTGCCAAACTAAATTGGAGCTGGCTTTCTTTGCTGGCTCATATGCAATCTTTATGTTTTTTACTGCCTGTCTGTGATCAGCATTGTGACATGCTGCAAATCCTGACCCAATCCTGCTAACATTTGAGCTAATTCCACTGAAAGGTTTGTAAAGCTCTCTTGACATTTCCATACTCTGAACTAAAGTAAAAGCAGGATAGTGTGTGGCATTAGAGGACAAGTCAAGAGAAGATTGAATTCAGCAGCCATACCCATCTATGTTTCATTTCATTCCAAAATCACAATGAAAAATAACCAGAAGCAAAGTGACTGGAGCCTCATCTTTTACAATACATGGATATAAATATCTAAACCAACATAATGTACATGAAATTTTATAAATCACCCCTGGAAATGAAAACAGCAGTAGCAAAGCTAGGGCCAGCTTTTGCCTGAGTGTGTTAATAACAAAGACCCTCTGTGGGACCTCACATAGGCTTTAACTAGCGTAGGAAGTACTTAGCATTCTTAATGAATAGAGATTTAATTTACAAGGCAGGAGCAATTCTCAGGGCACCAGATCTTCCAGCTTTACAGCTGCTTTGTGTCATCAAACCCACAGCAAGAATGAGGGACTAACTTATAACACCTCACCATGTAAATACATCTATTTTTAGAGTAGGATCTTGTAATATAGTACTCTAAAAATACACCACTTAATTTCTGAGTTAAAATATTTCCAAATTGCTACTTGAACAATGTTCAAGGTGAGACTACTTCTGCCCAACTTGCTTCATAGAAAAAATTTTGAACGTTGAGTTTTGAAAAGAGAATTAAACTTTCTCTGTTGTACAATGAAAGTGGATCCCCTTCCACCCCAACCCATAATAGATCCTACTTGGCTTATGTAAATTTAAAAACCTTCTCCCCTATTTCCAATACTCTAGAGATATTGCATCTTAATGATTCTTTTCAAGCAATTACCCTGGGTTAAGTAAAACACTATGGTTTTTTTGATGATATTGACACATGGTAATTAATATGATTCAATTACAAGACAGTAGAGCACTAAGCAAAAAGTTAAGGATACAGTATAATTTTTGAAGCTAAAGGCATTACTGGTCAGTGTTCAAGGTCTTTAACATACAGTAACTACTTCTTGTATTTTGGAGTGAGAAGGTCTGTTTCCTTGTTGAAAGGAAAAAGTGTTATGTTGTCAGTCTGGCTGAATTCTTATTAATTGATATTATCAAATTATGCTGAATATCATATTAGTGTTGCGATGTACCTTGGGAGTTTTTCCACATTCGGCTGAATACCTTTGCTTTAGCAATAATTTAATATAAGCTTAAAAAAACCCAGAGGCACTTATATGTACATATATCTCATCCCCTGGGAAAGAAGCGCAGGCTGCTATTCACAATGCTAACAGTAAAACACACATACTATCTGCCCCTACTGATAGGATGCAGCCACAGAATCCCCACCTTTCAAATACTGATTTTTCACACAACCACAGAGCATGGAAAGGCCTTTGTAGGAGTCATGTCTGAAATGCATATTTTCATCTTCACTGCGCCACTCTGCTTTCTTTACAGAAAAATAATTTAGCTTTGTTTCTGTGTTTAGTTGAACTAAGCAGGTATTTGGCTGTACAAAAAAGGCACCTGAAAATATGCTCCTCACAGACTATGCTTGTGTACTTTCTTGTCCTTTCTTGAAAAAGTCCAAAATAAGCTTTGAAAGTTACAGCACTGCAAAACAATTCTGCCCTTGTAAAAACATTTTTTTTTGGTATGACAAAGTATCATTTAATTATCTATATTCAATTCCTGGTACAGCTCCAATCTTGCCAACTGGGGTATTAATTCTCCCCTATGCTTTCTAAGCACAGTTTCCTCAGAAGTCTAAAACAGAAGATAGATTCCTAATCACAGCGTTCTCTTGGCTTCAAGAAAGAAAAACTCTGAACAGCGTGGGGCCAATTACCTCCACAAGAATATACCCACATGCTTATTACTACTGATCCTGAAACAATCAATTTCCTTGTACTCCCCTGATAAATACCAGCATCAATAGGATACCTGACTTTTTAATCACATTACTACATATTAAAATGTTAACTTGTGTTAACTCATAGCTGTGGGTCAGTGTGTTATAAGGTGACTTCTTGAAGAAATCTGACTTCCTGGTTTAAAAACTTGATTTTCATGAAAAGACTAGTTTAATATATATGCTTTCAAAGTCTGAAAAAGCATTCTGTGCTGCTGCATTGAGTTGGGAAAATGTGAGGTCACCAGTATCTGACAGCAGTTATTTATTCCAGTGAAATTACATCACAGGCTTCAAGTTAACAGCCAAAGCATCAACTTCCTATGGTTCCTGCTGTAGGGGAAGCAGTTGCCTGTTTCCAAGTCCTCCTTTTCATCACTTCTAGATGGAGAATTTGTTAGGAGGATTGGGAATAAAATTACTGATATATATTAAAAGTGAAGGAGATAAAGAAAATGAGCAAAGACTAGCCAGAGTCAGACTATGCATGTACTAATTCCACATGATTTGCCTTGTCTTTTCCCAAGTGTATACTCCTTGCTATCTTAAACTCTGGATTACATGTTACCCCCAAAATGTGAAAGGGGACAAGTGAGACAGCAGTGCAGACCTGTTCCTGACTGAACTCTGAAACTGCTGGATAAGCCCTTGGTGAAATGGCTCTGCTGCTAGCACAGGACTCTGTTCTTTAGTGCTGTGGGGGAGTTGTGTAGCTACACTAAAAACTGAGATTCCCAGGGGCAAGGCAGGGAATTGCATTTTTACCTACTACACTGAGTCTTTATTGACTTGCATATTCTTTTCTCTATTCCAACTATCTAACTTCCAAGATTTCTGATGTTTTTCATGTTTTTCTACACATCCTTCTTTGGAAGCCAAATGCATTGGAAAAGCTTTTATTAAATCTGTAATACATTGACAAAGTGATTTAACACAGTTGAGGAGAACTGTTTGAGGTATTTTCCATGGTGCACAGGACAAAAATACAAAAGTGTATAAAACATTTTCTACAACTTACTACAAATCCATTCTAAGGGATGAAATAATGGAAAACAACATCATTGTCTCCTTACATGTATTTCTGTTGTTCATTTATCTAATATGATCTCTATCTAGTTGTGCCACACTGATTTGCAAGATTATTGATGTGTGGTGCAATCTTCCTCCTGGAGGGACTGGTACCACAGTGTTCCACTTTGCTGCCTATTTTCAGCCATGGATCTTACCCAGAACACACAAAATCAGATCCCTGCTCTGCTCTAAAATTTGAAAGCTCTGTAAGTCTCCTATCACTGCAGAGCTACCAGTACAATTTTACTTTTCTCCTAACAACTGGAAAGATTAGGTTTCATATTCCACTCCCATTCACTTTGATCTGATCTGATTTATCCACTTCTTCTGTGTACCATAAAAAGAAATGGGAAGGCCATTTTCTTTTTATGGTCAGAAAGCATTGTCATGATGGTTGATGGGAAGCACGGGCCAGAGCACGTGACTAGTACTGGAGCAGGTGATCAAACAAGAAAAACATCAAATGACAGGACTTAAGAGGAAGGAATTGCACATCTCAGACAGATCCTTCTCTCTGTTTCACACCCTGGCTGCACAGCCCACTCCTTTCCTATCCTAGCTCAGGCATTTCAAGAGCTCTGGTTCAGCCTCTTCCTTGGCAGAAGATGATTTGCATTCTTTAACAAAGCCATTTTCAGCGGCCATGAAGGACTGATGTGGCCAGGTTGTGCAGGTGACAATCTCTGCAGCGGGCACAGGGACACAGCGAGCTGCAGAGGGAGGTGGGAGGGCAGAGCAGGGCTGTGCTCCTGGCACCTGGGAGCTGCCACACTCAGCTGGCTCAGGCATTTTGTGAGAGCTGTGGGGGATTCCTGGGAGCTGATTCACTGTGACTGGGTCAGCTGGGATGTGACAGGATGCTGTGCTTTAGCTTTAGCTTACACCTTCAAGAACTGGATGCCTTGAAAAGCATTAAGATTTCTACTCTGCACTTCTGACCTGTCAATACAAAGAAGTTCCCTTTGCCTGAGACTGACTTTGGTCTGCAAGACAGGCACAGTGTCAAGCCCTCTGCACAAGAGGGAACAAAGCAAATATGGTCTCCCCTTCCTTGTCTTAAGACAGAAGCCAAACACTCTCATCTCTTCTCTCACTGTGCTACTGAACCTTCCTTTTCTAATGGGCTGAGTGCTAATTTCAGTGAGAGTTCTGCTAAAGAAACCTATCTGGTTATGGGCTTTTCATACCTGTTTTAAAATTATACTAAAGAAGACAGACCCTGAATTCAAAATAATGTCAAAATGTAGAAAATACAGGATTTAAAGAGTAGTAATGTTTAACTATTCATCATCTGCCTCCTCATTTACACTTACCTTTTTTTTCCGTTTTGTCTGAAGCTTTTCCTCCGATTGGTGAGTAAGTAGTATCCATGGATTCTGTTCCTTTATTTCCTTTGCTAACTCCATTTTCATAGAGCTGCCCTTCCACAGGCTGTAGTTGCCAGGTTAAACCAAACAAGTGTACTGCTGCAAAAAAATGAAGACCAATTAATTGGTGTCTAAACTACAGCACCTTCAGTGAGACAACGAAGGAATGCTATGACCCAGTTTCTGCAAAGTCAAGTATTACTTTATTCTGTTTGTAATAAATCAGAATTTCAAGGGGGCTAATGAGCAATTTACCATTTTACCTTAAAACTCAATGTTTAATTAGTTTCCACACTTTCTTCTGGAGCTCAGCCAGGTCAGGGTGATGCATTTCTGCAGCAATTAATGGAATTACTCGTACTTAAAAGGATAACAGTTGAATAAATTCAGTATTGTGTGATAGATTCTAATGCTATATCAGTGTTGTCCCTCAGCTTTGGACTGCTAAAGATCTCAGATTTTGTTGACAAAAACAATGACACCAACTAAAACACCTCACCTTTCCAATCCAGTTTGATGTGAAACTCTGCCCACTGCACTCTGAAATCCTTTCATTTAGGTTAAACATTAGCAAAAACTTACTCTTACTTACTGGTTACTTACTTAATCAGACTTACTCTAGAACTGCACTGCAGATAAAAAGCTGACTACATCTAAAATATATGCAATTACTTAACAACACAAATGGGCAGAAATACAGTTGTTATATGTACAAGGAAAATGACTAAATAATCCTTTTTAGAAGTTATAAACTATCTTTATTGCCATATGCAGAGGCTGCCTACTCTACTTTGTCTGCAGAGCCATTCATGTTTTCTGCTTTCCCTTCTTTGTTTCTGATCTGAGGCCTTGAAGGATGGTAGGAGAAAGACAGCAACAGAGGATCTTATTTTAGTACAACATGACAGTACTGCAGTTAGTCTAGACAATTGCTTAGGTCTTAGTGAGAAGGGCAAATTATTCCAAGGAAGAGGTTGCCTTAGCATTGAAGCAGCTCAGCAGGGAGGACTGATGACCCATTAAAATATGGATTGAGGATGATCCCCACTGAGGAGCTGAAATTGTCACATGAAGAGCAAAGCCTGAGCAGCAGCTCTTTAGCCACATGCAGCAAATTGCACTGAGTAGGATCTGCCCACAGTGGGAGCCTAAAAGGCAATATATATTTGCTCTTCCTGAACCATGTAGGAACCTCAGAGACTCCCAGGAGAAATAAGTATGATCTAGAATAGGTCTTGCATTAAGAAAGTACATGGTTTTATTCTGCACTTGTACATACTTCAAGGAAAATATCTCAATACAACCAGAAAACTTGGAGTCCATTTCCCGTGTGTTTGGTCACAAGTCCCCCTTACACACTGAAAAGTTAAATTATAAAAATTCAACAAAATCCCAAGCCTTGAATGGATTCCTGTCAAGGGCTTGGGAACACTACCACAAGAATGCAAAGCTGCCAAACTACAGTCATTAATTCCAGATCTGTGCACTCCAGGGTCACCCAACTACAGATACGTGATCCAAATCAAGCAAATGAGAGCATTACTACTGAATTAGTGAGGTGACGGTATTTGAGAGAAATTTACTGCATCTCAAACCACTGACTCCCCATCAGATCTGGACTCTGGAGACTGGGCAGCACATACCCACTCCCCAGAAGTATTAGAAGTGTACTTCTAAGCTTTCTGGTGTCAATGGTGAGGTCTCAAGCCTGGATTGCTTATTATTCTATGGTCTTGAAATCACCAAGGGACCATGATAATACTTTGAAAAGGGTCTTGCAGTCAGATCACACAGTCAAGGTCTGAGTTTTGAGATTCTTAATGTGAGACAGATCACTGCCACGTACAACAAAAAGCAGCCTTGACATCTCTAGAGTAAGTGCTCTTACTCCTGACTTGAGCTTCTGGATGTTATTATTATTTAAAGAGTCATTAACAGAAAAAAGGGAACACAGTTCAATGAGACTGATAGCTAATGAATGCACATTTCATTTATACTAATGCAAATAATTATATAAGCACTTGAAACAGATCACTGGAAGCAAAACACAACTGCCCACATCAATAATAAGCTTTTAGTGGTTATGGAATCCTGAATATGATATTGTTTCTTTCTTACACTACTCCCATTGTTGTTATTGTTCATTTCCTAGGACAGCATTTGCACATGCTGCAGAGGATAGGTGACAAAGCCAGGGCTGAACATGTGCTGCACCTTTTCCTTGGTGCATGCCTTGGTCACATCGCACTCTGCTCACATTATCATCCACTCAACCATTCCAGTCCTTTACTGGCTTTGTCTTCCCTCAGGTTAGGGAAGCGCTGTTGTTTTTACAGCTTGTGCCAAAGCTTGGCAAGCTGCAAAACAATCTGTATCTATGTTTGACAGCCAGCTTCCTCCCTGGAAACACCAAGTGCGTGGCACAGAGGATGGGCTCTGCCAGCTCGGATGTCTCATCCCCAGGAGCTGACATGGGACATCGGGCTGGGCTACACAATGAGCACCACTGAGGGCTGTACAGCAAAGCACATAGCTGTGAAAATAAGATCTACATAAACTGATCTGAATGACTTCTAACACTGCAGAAACCCAGTCACCTTGCAATCTTAAAACCATTCCAATTTTTATTACATTAATTATAGCTATTGAGAAGCTACCTTCAGATCCAGGTGACACTCTGGGACTAACCAGACCAGAAAAACCAGTGAAGGCATTAATTCCTACAGATACTTTTTTCAGAAGTTAACTACAGATATTTATTTAGCAGACACAGAGCCCTCCCTAACCTTTTCATTTCTGTGATACTTTTCTTTTACCCAGGGTATACAAAATTCCTATGGAGCTTTTTTCCTACAACATGTGTACAGTTATTTCACCAAATAAGATTACATAAAACTTTCAAATCTCCATCTCTCAAATCTCTTTAGAAATAAGTAGGCATGTACTGAATTTCATTAAAAAGCTCAAAAGAACTTCTCTTTTGAGTTATTTGCCCTTTGATTTTTTTTTCTAGTGGATTTCTGGCTTTTACAAAAAGGGGCACAGAAAATGCTGTGCAATTCAAGTGTGGGCCACAATGTCACTTCCCCCAGCATAAATCCATTTGGAAGGTTCTCAGCTGTATTTCCCATGTGTAATGCCCAGGTGTAAGCTCCTACTTCATAAAACAAATAGGAGATGATACCATCACTCTGTCTAACTTAGCACTGGGCTGGGTAAGAAGGAGGGAGATTCACATTCTGATCAATGTCTCTGCCCTTTCCTCCAAGCTCAACCTTCTGAACACCTTGACTGCAGCATCCTTGAGGGCTGACTAGCAGTATGAAACCCACCATTACGGCTAAGGATGCATTAGATGATGCAGCTGAACTTCACAGAGAACAGCCCTTGAAGTTTGATGACTACACTAACATTACAGAAGGAGCAAAAGCTACGCTGGCTCTCCCTGTCTGGCATTCCAAAAAATTCTGCAATCACATACCCTGTATTTTGCAGCACCTAAAACACTTCAGGTACTGGTAGGGTGTGTAAAATCACTGCTGAGCTGCTACAGTTCCAGGCAGTACCCAAGGGCCAGCAGGCAAATGGAGATGAAACAGCTTGTTAGCTGGCATGATTGCAAAATTCACACTCCTGTTAGGAGGAGCTGTGGTGAGTCAGCAAGAGCATCAGACCCTAACTTCCATCAGCTGGCCTAACCAAACCTCTCCTCTGACAGCTGAGTGCAATATTCTCCCTGCTGGGATGAACTGCACTCATCTGAAAAGATCTTTCTTGGCTTGCTGAAGGCCCAGTATAATCCCCTGTAAATAATTACATCATTACTTTGCTCTGTGCAATCTATGAGTTGCACGTTGCCATGACCAGAGTTGCACATTGCTTTCACTGAGGTGATCTGGAGGCAAAATTAATCTGAAGGCAAAATTTGATCCTCTTTACATAATGTGGGGAGATAGGGCTTACATTACTACCATACCTACATTTCATTAATATTTTATTAGATAGCCCTTTTAAATTCAAAGTCTCTGATAAAATTCTAACACAAAAGTGGACACAGATTTTTTTTTTTTAACATGCATTATGAACGTTATGGCAAAAGCTAAATTTGCAGGAGTCTGTAGTCAGTGGATTTGAAGAGACTGGAGGATGCCATAGGATCATGATGAACCTAAATGTTTTCCTCAGCCATGCTGCCCTGGCCAGGCCACACAGTGGAGCTGTGCAGGGTAATTTTAAATGACCTCTCTCTAGTACAGAAGATCCTAGTCATAGTACAGAGCTTTTCTTTGGTAAATTATTATGCTTCTTAGGTAAAAAAAAAAAAAAAAAAAAAAAAGGTATAAAACAGATCTGTTGCAGAAAAAGAAATATTAAAGGCCTATATCACCTAACCTTTCAATAAATTTTTTTCATGGAATCTCTCAGCAAAGAGATGAAAAGTGAGTGTAACTTTATGCTGCCTAAGGGATTTTCCCCACTCAGAGGCAGGTTTCTGTTGCTTCATATTACTGCTGTAACTGAAACCAGTAGGGCCATGTTCAGAACAAAAGCTTGGGTCTTTATCTCTGAAGTAACTGACCAGGTCACTTATTTTGTTCAACATTTAAACAAAACAAACTGACAGTTCCAGACTGACTACCTCAGTCCCCACAACTGTACCGCATACTCAGGTAAATATCCACAAAAATACAAGCAATTTTTTCAGAACTCGCTCTGTAAACTGGATTAACCTGCCATCTGCTAGGAAGCCAATGATCTAATTTAATTTATTCTTATCTACCTTCTGTGTAAGCACAGCTTGTCAACTCTGGTGCTACATGTTTGGCAGAATGTGAATAAAAGCCTTGGCTCCAGTGCAAGAGAGACACTCAGTAGTGAGGAGACATCAAAAAGGTCCTGTGCAATAAGTACTTACTACCTGCAAGATGAACTTCAAAGGACAAAAAAATCCTGCAAATGTGAAGCCCCTCCAAACTGCTGACCTTCAGTAAAGGCTTCTGTTTAGCTTTCTCTGCTTTTTTACAGAATCTCAGTAGATCATCCCCCTGAAGCCCAGACTTCAGAAGAGCTGTTATAGAATGTATATCAGCAGCTGACTACTCCTTCTGCACCTGCTCTACATGCCAGAAAATTATTTGTTTCTGTAACTGCTAGCAGGTTCTGTTTATAAAACTGGATTTCACTTTGGCATAAAGCCACAGATGCACCAGTGTCTCAGTTCCAGTAAAGGTGAATTAATGAGAAAAATACCTGGACACAAGAGCCAGAATCTAAGTTTTGATCATGTCCTTTAGAAGAGGTGATCTTCAGTAAGCTCATTTTACAAATAGAATACTATTTCATTCTACTGTAAACAGATTTCACAATTTGAGACTTTTAATATTTGATTCGGTCTTCAGAATATTTTTTAAAATCCATATTAAAGCGCTAAATTGTTTTGATCATGTAGGGCATTTAATGACATAAGGACTTCTTCCATGTGTTTGTTACAGCCATCTGAACTCTCAGCACTCCCCTCTCTCTCAAGAAGTCTTATCTTTATACCTAATATATTTTTATACCTGAAAATATAATTATATCCCCCTCTCCTGCAATCCTCCTAGATGAGGAGGTGAAATGATGGTTTCATTTTTCATTACCGAGTCATATTTTATCCTTAGGAACAAACAAAACCTGGTCTGGGGCAACAGTAAATGTTTCTGCTATGAATACTTAGAGATTTGTGACAGTATCAAGCTCCTCAGTAATCCAGGAGAGCAGACACCACAATTCCCAGCTGAGACACCCTGATGAATCTGTCTCAGTGAGAGCTCCCCCAGTAAGGAGTTCAATGGCATTTCAGGGTTATGCATCTGTATCTCAACGTTTGCATAACCCTGAAATGCCTAGCACTGTTTACTATACCATTATATTCTTCAGTGTATAGCAGTATATTTTCCCCTTGATCCCTCTCTGCATAATTCCTTTTTTGTTACTGTTATACATTGTCTAAAGAGATGCAACCAATGTTATAAATTCATGCACTGAGATACATATGTCCTTAAAATTTGGTCTGGCCTTTCCCAATGTTGAAACCATCACTCCTCTCCCTTGTACATGGAGTGAGAAATGACAGGTCACAGTGTCAGGCAGCACAGAGGCTTTAATTTCCTTACCCTTCATGTGAATATAATTTAAGACCCAACACCCACCTCCGGTGCCTACTCATAAATAGTGATAATATCATGAAGGATAGGGACGACTTCATATTCATACTTGAGAATTCATTTGTATATAAAATAGTCATTTCATAGTCTGCGATCCAAGAACATGAGATGCAATTTTCAGAGGCACTGAACATTTGCATCACCTGCTGAAATCAATAGGAGCAGTAGGAGCTCTGCACCTTTGATCAATAGGACCAGTGATTTGCAAGTCCAAAATCAGCTGCTGATAAAATGGTAAAGTATCATGGAAGAAAAATCCTATTCACTAATGGGCTAAAAATAACTACTAAATGAGCAGACACAGCACCCTTTCTATTGGGCTTAAAGGCAATGACATGGTGTTGCAAAAAACCAAAAGAAATACTGTATTTCTTATTCTATCTCTTGTATTTGCCTAATTTACTCTAGAATTTTTAGCAAGACTCTTGGGCAGACCAGGAACTGCTGGTGGAGCTGCTGCAGCCCCCCATGCATTGGTGAGAGGCACCAACATCACCTCCCTGAGGTGTGTCCCAACTGCTCACCTGCCTCACTGCCCACTTGTGGGCAAATTCAACAACCTTGCCCCAGATTTATGTGATTTACATTTCTCAATTCATAGGAAAACAGAAAAATGAAAAATAAAAATATGTAGGACTTTTTCCATAAAAAGTAATTCAACAAATTTACAATTACATCTCCAACAGTCTGAAGACCAAACATACATGGAGTAACTACTATAACTTTAGAACCTATTCACAGAGATTACTCCTGTTGAAGTGAAAATAAGTGTTTTCTTGATAAACTAAACATTTTCAATAAATCTGCTGTTACACAACCATCTACAGTGTTCTAGAATTTCCTTACTGTCCATATAATAGTCAAATTTATTTCAGAAAGGTCAAATAGTAAACACAGCAATTATAGGCCAAAAGAGGATTTATGGAGAAAGAATATTTTTTTAACTGAGTAGTAGTTCAAAGGAGAGAAAATACAGAAGATTTACATGTTCTCATGTAAAAGCTTTGCTATTGAGTCTCACTGATAAGAGGGAAAGGATAAAAAATAAAAGAACAAAATAATTTTGCTAGTTTACCTTTTGATTGAAAAGAAATCAGCTTAGTGCACTTCTGGCACAGGTCTCAGTTCATTACAAATGTAAGAGCCACTTGTAAATTTTGACGTGGAATAAGCTTCATGTCTCTAAGACTTTGGAGATGCTCTGACTTGAGGCTGAGATTTGGGCATCGTTTTAAAAGTAATGTATAGCTTAAGCATTAAATGGCAATGAAAAATACTTGAAAAAGAACATTTAAGTTCTTAGATAAGGAGAAGAAAAAGCTTGATGTTAAATTTTGATCAACACTCATTTGACCTGAAATTGTAGTTCATGGTAAGTTAATGCAGGCTATGCCAAAAAATACAATGATGAAAACAATTTTGCCTTTTAGAAGTCTCCATTATTTTTCCAATAACAACTGCTGTGCTGATCACAGGTTAAATTTGGTCCTAAAATTAAAATGAGTTTTGTTTTACAATGTAGGCTCATGTCTGTTGTGATTGCTCAGAGACAACTCTGACTTGAAGAAAACCTGGTGGAGTGAGGGATCTGAATCATGGTGAGCAAAGAGAAAAACACTTGGGGGAGTGAATTTTAACTTCAGAGTGTTACATACAGTCTGAATTCCTGTATTCAACGACTCATTTAAAACATGCACATTTAAATTTTTGATGTGAAAAGATATGTAAATATGCAAGCCTACAGAGCCAGTGAACTCTGGGAACAGTTTATATGCTATGATTCAAACCCAGCAAAAGGGAAAGAACTAAGGTATCTGAGTCATAAAAAGAGACCATAAACTTATCTAAATATTTAACCAAGCAGAAATGGGCAGAGGGAATATTCACTTGGAATAAGCTAACTAAGACTACCTGCAATTCAAAAATTCCTGGGAAAAACAAGAGGAAATAATGGCATCCTGAAAATGTTTCTGAATTAGAACTCCTGGTTCAAAAATTTATATTTTTTCCACAGAAAACATAAATAGAAATTGTAATAATTTATATAATGCAAAGACATTTCCATTTTACCTGCTTCTGCTCAACTAAAGAGAACATGCTACATCCTTGTGTTACCCATATATGACAAACAGACACATCTACAGGAGAGTCACACAGAGCTCTTTAATTCATGGTGACAAAGAGTGCTTCCAGCCTTCTCAGGCTGATGACATATAGCAGCATATCCCCAGAAAGTTACAGAAATTTCAGTGGCAGACTTGAAATCTAAACAGGGATGAAAGAAGCAGTGCTTCAATCCAGATAAAATCTAAATGGTGTGGGTGGGATAAAATGTGCAGCAAACAGATGAGGCTGCAAAAATGATACAGCCTGTCCTAACCGAGGGCATATGCTCACCAGCTGTTATGTAAATCTGCAATTAATGGAGCTTACAAGATCCTCAGGTGCTTTCAAATCATCATGCACCAGAAATGCTCAAATCTGCTTTCCCATATGCATTAGGTGAGGATGTTAGGAAAAAAATCCCTCCTGATGAGCATCTTGCTGACAATCATCAGAACTTTGTCACTATGGGACCGAAGAAAACCTCAGTGGGAAACAAGAAATTACTGAAATGTTAATAATTTTCACTATAGATACAGTTATTCAGAGAGTATAGAAAATCAGTGGCCATTTATCAGTTTGGAGGTATCTGTACTTGTATTTCTGTCAACTTGTACCAAGTATGAACTGCACTCTTTCAGGCAATCCTGGAATTATTCCCATTTGAGCTACAAGGTATCAGGAATACTCTGGGGCTCCTGCCACCTGTGAACTGCCATCTAAAACAACAGTCTAAGAGTGTGTGAGATAGCAAAAACAAGTTAGATTTCCCTTTGTTTACAGAAGCCACAGCCACATTCTTAAATTCTACATACAGAATGTTCTTCAATATTTTCAATTCAGATTGAAAACCCAGTGCAATAATTAAAGTTCAGGCTAAATGTTATGTAGGAAACCAGAAAGAATTGCTCTCCTATGTATCCTTGTAACCACACTGACTTCAAGCAACCTCCAATACACACCTGTCCTCCAAAAGAAAAAAACCAAACCAAACAAACCTCAAACTAACCTGAGGAAGCCCTTTCTAGCTACTCTGATAAACCTGTCCAATGTATTTTGCTAACAAAATGGCAAAGTTGGTACTACGTAACCCATTTTTTAAACATAAATTCAATAAAGGGATAACAAAATCTATCTTAGACAACACAGTATAAAATTATTTTAGAGCTAGTTGTCATTCTAGCACATGATATAACAATTAGGAGGAAAACCATGTACAATTTAAATGGTGATGAGACTGAAGAAATTAACTAAGGGTAGCAAGACAAAACACAATTAAACATTACCAGTCTTTCCAAATAATTCTTTAAGAGAACCAATGTTGTAAGGCATAATATGGAAATCAAACGTTTAAGAAAATATCGCAGCAATTAAAATCAGCAGGAGTCCTCTGCCAGTATAAACATGTAATCTTGAATAATATTTCTTTCTCTCTTAGGCAGCATCAAGGTTAACAGAGTAGAAAGCTAATGAGAATTCTATGTTCAACCTTTAGCCAACCTAGTGTTTTGTCTGCCAGGATTTAAAAAGCACCAATGGCAAATATTACCAGTAAAACATGATTTGTATTCGTGCAAAGCAAGCAAGAAGACAGAGCAGAGGAGGTGAAAGAATAATTTAGGAGAGAAAGGAGCAGCGCTTACCGATGACATAGGTGAGCAACAGTGCCAGGGTCACTGTGATAGCAGTGGCACTCAGAGCTGTGCACTTCCAGTTGCAACACCTGTAAGGTTTGTTAAAAGTGAAGGCAGGTCTGGAAAAGGTACTTCTAGGAAGAGGCCTAGGAGGTGGAGAGTAAACAGTATTGGATGTTAGGGGATAGTTCTGACTGGCTGCGCTGAAGATAGCTGAAGACCCAGATCCATGTTTAAACAGGAAATGCCTACAAAGAAAAGACAAAGAATGATGTTGTAAAACCACTTGGTGATGTAAAAAGCAAAAGGAACTATATAAGCACTGTATAGTACATACTTCATATAGCCACAGAAAATATCAGACAGGAAAATATTTGAATACCCTCTGCAAGTTTTTTAACCATACCACAAGATGTCCAGCAATGTTTTAGTGAAACAACACACCATAAATAAATTCTAAGCTAATTTCCCCATGTTTCAGAGTAATGCTGAGGGAAGGTTGTTTCTCAGTAGAGTACTGGGATCCTCCAAGACGATCAGCCCTTGTGCCTTCACACAGGTGTGACAGAGACATGGGCACTGCTGCCAGCAGTATCCCCTCCATCCACACCTAACTTGATTCACCTGGAGAACCCCCAAAATGCTAAAGCCAGTGCCACTGTGAACATCTATCTTTTACCATGGAATATAGGAAATTAAAAAAAAAAGTAACTAGTCACCTGATTTACAAGGATAATCCATTCTGAAGAACTGTAGTTACTACATAGGTGAGCAAAATTGCTTTACTGTTCTTAATTGAGCAATTTTGAGAGTAGTTTTTATTCAAATGCTTTTGCCTACTGTGGTGATTCTCAAACATACTAAGAAAGAATTCATTTGGAGACCTATTTCAGCATACTTCACAGGACTGATTGCCTTCAAGAAAAAACAGTGAAGACTTACATTAGCACAAAAAATAAGGTACAAAAAATGTGCCTTGCAAAACAGTCTCTGGTGCAGAAGTATAGAGTAGTTTTTTATAGGAGGAAGAATGCTTTTTCAGGACTGGCAAGGGCTCTCCAAGAGAATTTAAGAAAGGTTATTTAATATGAAACAATAACTTACTGTGGTATGTGCTTAGAAATTGTGGCAGAAAGGGCTAGTTTAGGGCTGACCATACCAACCACATATTCTTTTAGAAACACAAGCTTTCTTTGGTCTTTCTTGCCTTTGTTTTATCTAAAGGAGCAGTTCTTCAGTGCCCTCTTTTCTGACAGGTGCACCTCTAAAACTCATGCCATATCATGCACCCAAAGGAGTTTAGAGCATCTTGGTGTTCCTCTGTCTCAAGCTGAGAAATCAAGTGACATGGTCCAGAATCTTCCCAAAGACAAATGTGTCTTTATGCCTTCAGCAAGGCACAAGAAGAGTTTTTGAATGCATAAATGGATCAGCCAATCCATGCTGGGAGAATTTCTTTGACGAACACACAGCTGGATGTATGCAGGATCAAACACTCAAGAGTATGAAACACTGTTATACTGTGACATTTGACTTTAAGAATATTGTAAATACATGTTCCTGAAATGGTAATTGCTAAAATGGTGTAATGAGTATGGTATTATGTATTTCTATTACAAGATTTTAAAAGAAAGGTTACGGTTTTCAAAATGCCAGATTATAGAAAATAGAAAGGTATTACAGAGCAGTTTTATCTTTTAAAGAGCCCTTCAGTTACATAAAAAAGAAAGCAAATGAGAATAAAGGTTATGTTGCCTTGCAGTTTACAGGGCTTGTGTATCAGGAGTCTTATGACTACACCACAAGAATGAAATTTGAGTTTTAGTTACTTCTACTTTATGAATATTACCCAAATGACCTGCACTCAGACAAAACTGGACATCTGACCCTGACTGAGTACAGCACCCTGGCAGTGCATCAGACAACATATTCTAGCTTTCCTTCCCACTGACCTCCACAGCTGCAAATACACACATTAGAAAGATGGCATTTCTCTCCACATTGTAATGTTACCTCCATTTTAGCTCAAAAATTATAAACTCATATACAGTAAAATAATAAATTCAAATGAAGTAATATAACTGTTTACAGGACTACATAAACCTGCTTCCTTTCTAACAGGCCATGAGAGCACAGTTGGTTATTTTGGATTCAATGCTTTGCTGTCACACATGAAAGCTTCTGCAAGTATGAGAAGTTTTTTCGCAGTCAGCAGTTAATGAGATACACAGTCATTGAGACTTCCGGTAGGAAAAAAAGTCATGGCAAAATTCCTACTGATATTCAAGGAAATAGAAGCAGAATCACCACATAAAATAACACATGTTATTAGATACAAGCATATACATATGAGAAGTATGTATGCATATATACATACACACACATAGATATGCACAAATGCTACAAATATAAAAAGTCAATTGTTCTTTGCATGCTTTACTTGTTCAAGACATAATGATAAAAACCTACTTATTTGATAATTTCTCATTTAAATTTTTTGGAAATTTCAGCAAAAAGGTCTGATATTGGCAGTATTGATTGTCCTTTATGGTGCATAGCTCAAAGGTATCCAAGGTAAAGGGAAGGAAATGCTGAACAGAAAATTGTTATTATTACAGTTCTAACAATCTGCAATCAATAGCCAGGAATAATTTCATACTCTTGCACAGGAATTTATAACGAGGGCTTGACAACATAGTGCTAGTGTGCAGAGGCACTTTTCTATTAGCAGCAGAGTGCACAGAACCTGGATCCAGATCACTCTCTTCTCGACAGATGAGTCCATTCACACAGAGGAGAATTTACATTGCTCTAATTTGTAATAGAACTGGGTTTCTGAAGCAATGGTACACTGAAACTGAGCTACTAGTGAAATAATGCTGAGAAAATGTTTAAAAAACCCAATTGTTTACAACTTCAATTTTTGGAAGCGTATATTGAGTACCCAAAGACATTTCTATAGAATCTGAAAAACACTGGTGGCAGAAAGACAAATTTCCAAAGCCAGACTGTGACTAAGTTCTCATAAACTCAGATGACTCCTCATCTGTCTGAGCACACCACAGTTCCCAAAGGAGTCAGGACATGCTAAACTGTTGCTATCAATTCTATACAATCAGGCTCTCTTTCTAAAGAGCAAAATAGTAAAACCTGCAGTTCAAAAGTTTAGATTTGACTGCAGCCTGATGTGTGCTTTAATATTTGATCTAAGACAAAAGCTAAGGCCTGTGGTGGATTTTTTTTTTTGTAAACTGAGAACACAAGAAAAATCAAAGCATTTATAAGGATGATTGATAACACCGCTCCTTCCAAGTGGAGAAAAACTAAATGTTCACAAACACATCAAAAACATCCATAGAGAAGATAATAATATTCTCTTAAAAAAAGAAATATAGGACATAATCTGTAAGGCATTTGTTGGTGAAATGAAAGTCACTTAATATTATTACACTGATAACTCCAACACATAAATACTAAAGGCCCCGAAATAACTTCACATATAGAAGAGGCAGTTGGAATTCTTAGCTAGGAGAAGGTTGGAGAAGAGTTCATTTCTTTACACGCCTCTCCATCAGGATATTTCTTTATGTACTTTTGGCTCCTTATCTGGAACAGCAATTTAAGTCTTATAAAAGCTTGAAGCAACATCCCAGCTGAATTCATGTGGCAATAACATAATACCATTACCAGAAAGCAGATTAACCCCACACAAAATTCTGTAATTAAATTCTGGGAAAATATTTTTATATCCTGATACTGTAGAAATCTCCCTCAACTTTGTCAAGGGCTTGGTATCACTTCTGTAACTTTTTATGCATTAACTCTGTGCCAAGCATCTGTAGGCCCAGACCTTCATTTGTTCCTTTACCTTCATTTGTTCATTTATGCTTTCCTTCCATTTCCATTAAAAATCATGAGTTTGTAAGAAGAAAAAATGAAGAACAGCAGCAGACTTGAAAGGGAGCCAACAGCTAAGTTAGAAACAAAATCCTGCTATACCTTGGCCAAAGAATTAGTCTGAATTTCTCCTGGATGAACCAAGCAGGAATACATTTGCACCTGTATATGTTTCACATTCAAGAAGTAGTTACCTGAAGCATTACAAATTGCTGCAAATCTATGTGATAGAAAAACTAAGAAGACTTCAGTTCAATCATTAAAGTTGATCAATTTATTTTCAACTACATTTTATAGCCGCATATAATGTATGTAATTGTATATCTATACTGGTATTTAATTGAAGTAATTCCTTCAGATGTTAACAGAAGTGAAAAGGAAATTTTTAAGAAGCATAGCAGATGAAACAGAAAAAAGATTCTGTTTTTTTGGCATAGCCAGAAAATATATAGAGATAGTAGCCAAAAGGGATTTGGAACTGATACAGTTTCCCATTTACTTTGGCAAACACTGACAAGAAGACATTGGTACCAGCCCATTTTAAGTCACTTAGTATTTCCTGTGACAGTAGTAAAAAGCAGAAATTCCCTTTCTCCTGGTTTTCTATCCATTCTATTCTGTACTCAAAGTAGGAAGGGAAAGAAGAGGACACTTCTAAACTTACATAATAATCAGAATATATTTTTTTATAAATCTCCCATATGGCTCTCAACAAACTATACAGTATAAAACCAAGGCAACTATTTTATATATATATATACATATATATATATACATATATATATATATATAAACCAAGATAAACCAAGACACCCACTTGATCACAAAGATATACACACTATACCCTCATCTTGAAAAACAACCCAGGAAAACTGTATCTGAATATAACACATGACTTTTAATTATAGATAGACCTGATCTATAATTTTATAGCCTTTGTTTCACCTTTTTGTGTACAAGAACTATGGGAACAAAATGGTCATGGGTGAAGACTGAAATTGCCATGAAAACTACTTATCTATTTTATAACTGTATTTTTCCATTATTTCCATGGATTTTATAATTGTATTTCTCCATGATTTCCATCCAGAGATTTGTCTTTGGGAACAGAACTACTTTGTTAAAATTCCCTCTTTGAGCCGGACTTGCATTTTGAATCATTCCCATAGAATTGCTTCCCTTTATTCCCTCATGTTTTCATTACATGGCATCTGAAAACTGAGCAGTGTGACCCTGGATGTGAAAGGATGTAAAAGGAACCTGTGTCCCTCTCTTTTTGCCCCAGTACTGAACAAGTGATGTGATTCTGGCTCACTTGTCTGCTACTGCTGTAGGCAAGCTAGGCCTGCTAACCAGGTGACTAAACTTTCAAGTCTGGCAGAAATCTGGCATAATAATTATATAAATATAGGATGGTGCCAAAATCAATCAAGAACAGCTTCTATAATGGAACTGTTGTCCAAAATACAACTGCTTTCTGGTTTCATTTGCTATTTAATAAAAAAAAAAAAAAGAAAATTACCACACTGAGGAAACAAATTACTCTTGCATATACCAGTATGGGCTTTGTTACTGTGATACATGGTGACATCTCAACATTAATTCAGTAATCTTCAAAAGTGCTTTTCTGTGGCTTAAAATTTGCTGTAGTACTCCAACTCAAACAGCAGCTGAGTAAAACAACCAACGGACACAGAAATTTGTGATATAAGGAAGGAATAATCTCATGGCTAGCTCTATTTTTTTTTCCTCAAGAAATTTTAAGATTATTTTGTGGAAAATATGAAAAACAGTAGTTACAAGAATATTTATGTAAGTCATATAAAGCACATAATATTTGCAGAGTACTTCGAAACCATGAATCAAGAAGGATAAAAATTCCTTCCAATATTGCAATTTATTGCCTATATTCTATGGTTGGAAGTATGACTTAAAGAAAGGAATGAGCAACTGAAATGGTTGCCCCTCAGTTCTCTTTGCCATCAATTTCCTGCTATGAATATTCATGCATATTCTGACTTTTGTTCCCAGCATTTCAGTCTACTTCCAAGCACCTACACTCACATGCATATGGTCTAATCCAAGCTGCACAGTTACTGTGACAAAAAAGACAAAGTTTACCTGACAAGAGATGTATCACATTGAATGCATAAACACAATTTAGTCTGAAACCAGCTTACCTAGAAATAACTAGCCAGAAAATAGTAACATTACACATACAGATTTGATTTTTTGGAAATGAAGAGGTAAAATTCTTTTCATGTCTTTGACCACTTCTCACAACCTAGACCCTTTGTATTAACCTGTATTTATTGTTCTCTTTCAAAATTTACATTCAGTCTATTTCTGGTTTTGTAAAAGGAAACACTATTTCATGGAAAGCTAAAAGGCTGCTTGCTCATTGGTGGCCATAAAATCACAGCATAGCTTTACATTTAGCTATAACTTTATATACCATCACATTATTCAAAATAATGAGCAAGGAGTATCTGCAGTGTGATTGTTCAAGTTACTGTATTTAGCCTCCATAAAAAACCCTTACACAAATATATCCCACTATTCCAGGGAAGCCCACACCAGAGCTTCTCACAAACAGAAAATACAATGGAGTGCATGAACAATTTAAATTGCCCTACTGTCCTTAGTGACTGGATCTGATCTCAAACTACTCAGGGCAGGACCCTCAAGTGCCATTGCTGCTGACATGAAAGTTGTACTTCATTGTAGCTGACAAATGTTTATATTTTTATTTCCAGAAAAGACAGCTTCCTTCTCCCATTATTAAATTTAAGGTCATATTTACAACTTTTATTTTCAGTTCATGGTCATATTGACAGTCTTCAATTTATCTTTTGGAATTCAGAAGACAAATATTTTCAGATCTTTGCTGCTGTGCATGAAAACACATGGGACTCAGAATGAATTTAAAACCCTTGCTGTGTGTCTGTTTTTAACATGGTCAGCCTCTATATGTGTTGATTTATTGTTTAATTAGATAGAAAATGAGAAAATACAAGAGAAATATCATAATAGCAAATATTGACCACCATAATTTGACGAAAGGATCATAAAGGAAAGCCCTCTCCTGCATCTGTCCTTGGAATAGCCCCAAATCTGGTCATTTAACAGAGGAGCAGGCTCCAGTGGCAAACAAGTTCCCAGTGAACTGCATTGCTCAAGTAGAAAGTGTCTCCTGTTTGGTGGCTTATGATCATTAACACCTGTCTGCCTCGAGAGCTGTAAAAGCTGCTCTGTTTGTTGTGGCAACTTTGAACTGGGAAAAAACTCAAGGCACAAAAAAGTCTTTTCTGAGTCTCTGCACCGGAGGCAAGATTCATGAGATCCACAAGATGTTCAAATGCCAAGACCAAGAAAAAAGATCAAACCTTCCAAGAGCCCACACTGAACTGAGTGTGAATTTCTAGATGCAGTTTTATTTAATTATTTTTCCTTTTAAAATTACTCCAGCTTACACAGAAAGGGACTATATACAGGTGTCTGTGATTTGAAAGGCTATCAATGTACTTCCTGAAGAGAAAAAAGTAATTATGAGGTTGATTTAAAAAGATAAATCATAGTATAGAATTACACCAAACAGAAATATAACCAAGTTATTTCCAGGAAAAAAAATAGAGCTAATCATACCTGTACACCTATAACTATGTAAGACAGAAAAGAAAGATTCCATGTATGTGATGATTCAAATGCACTTCTTGAACTCCAAAACTCTCAAAGTTTTCAAGTGTTTAGAGACATAATCAAACTTTTTGGCTCTGAAATATTGCTGAATTTTAACTAAAAATAATAACTGCCTTGAACCCCAAATACTCCTCTTATTGTTCTACTACTTCAAAGTTTTATATAAATTAATGATAATTGAATCTCAGGTTTATGGTCTGGTACCTCACTGTCCCCTTAGAGCAGCTATTACCATGGTGATAAGATTGCTTAAATTAAGCTGTCTTTTTCCACAAGACTTGGCTCATTGCCAGTGCAGTGAAGGGAGATTTCAGCCCATTCAGCACAGCATTAACCTTACTGCCAACATTGCTAAATGGGCAAGAGAAACTAGGAAGAAATCTGATTTAAAAAAGGAAGGAACAAGCAAATATCTTAAATACTGACAGACAAAACAGGACTAAAAACTGCACTTTGAAACAAAATCAAAATTAGCTAAATTTTGAGATTTAGGCATAAAACTTAAAAATTCTAATGCTTTCGCAATCTATGTCAAAACTTAAAATAAGTGTGAGCAATGGTTTATCCATGACGGATCAGTAACAGACTATAAGGAGGATAAGAAAAATGTCAGGTAAAAATCCCTACTTAACATCTAGATTTTACTTCTTTGGGGATTTCACTGAGGCGGGAAAATAAATAGCAAACAGCAGGAAAAAAATAAACAAAGTAAGAAAGCAAGATACGGAAACAAATACTGAGTTAACTAGAAGGGCATGGAGAAAATGAAAAACATTCCTTTGAGTTATCAGGGTTTAATACTTACTCCATAAAATGTAGTAAGCTGTGTTCAGATGGGGCTGTCAGAGATAATGACAATGTATTACACTGTAAATCACAAGATTTGAAGCATTAGAGCAAAGTATCCATGAAGCCTGATAAAACAATTATTTTAGTGGAAAGGAAGGGAATAGGCAATAGGTTGCAAGTACTTTATTCTGGTGAAGAGGGAAAAAATCAATTTTTGTGAGAGCCCAGTAACATTATCCTAAAAAAAGAGAACCAATGTTTCCTGTGTTTTTATGTGGTGTGAGAGATCCTTGCAGTCATTTTCTGGCAATACATAAAAATTATTTCTTTGTGTGACAATGAAATTACTGCATGTTCATAAGTAATTTTAATAATGGCTATGTTTATTTTTCCCAAACTGTGTGCACACGCATAGATGGAGATTGCATTTGCATCTCTGGGCACATTACAGTGTTTAAGGTTGCAGCACAGCCACCAGTTTGAGCTGCTACACCTCCTACAGGTACAGCTCTTCTCCAATTCCCTCAGCAGCAGGTGTTCCATAACATGTCCTCTGGAGTTCTAAAGCTGTTCTTAATTCTTATTTTCATTTGGGTTGCTTATAATCAGAATAACTGCCAGAGTTAGGGAACTGGCCTTGGCAACAACACACAGACAGACTTTAATTTTAGCTTTTAGTGTGAACTTGAACAAGTAATTTCATCTTTCCAAGTCACTGTCATCATTAAACAGTTGCATTAGTAAGTTAGGTCTTGACAAAACTGCTTTGCAGATTTGTGCGTGTAACACCTCTAGATGAAGCACAAAACAAAATTTCTGATTTGCCCTTTTCCGTAAAAATGCAACTAGGTTTTACTGTACAACATATATGTATATGGACACATACTGTACCACAGTATATGTCTTTACTGCAGCCCTTTGCCATCTAACCTAGGGTTTCAAACCCTAATTATATAAGAGAACATGTTTAATCTGAGTATTGCAAACATTTTCAGAACTAGAGAATTTTCTTTTACATAAATATGACACATTATGAGCAGACTCATAAACCTGCTTCATTTCTGTCTGTCCAGAGTGAATAGGTTTTACAGTCACATGATGAGATTTAGGAAATCTTTTCCTGTCTGAAAATTCTCTAATATTCCATGGCAGTAGAGATAACATCAAACACATGTTCTGTTTATGGATTACCAGGGGATACAGTCAGAAGAAAAGCTGAACATGTGTATTCTGATTTTTGCCTACTTGTTACAGTAGGGTACATTACTGTCTAAGTTTTCTTTTTGATTGCAAATGTTCCAAATTTAACAACAACAAAAAAATCTCCTTAGCTATATCAGGTATGTAGATATTAGCTAATTTGGTATTATTAAAGATCTGGCACAAAACATATCATTGAAATGTTTCTCTTTATTTTGTAGGATTATTTTTAATGGGCAGCTAAACATTAATAGAGAAGGAAAGCAAGGGAATCCAGATCTTAGGCCAAAGCACCAGTTCAATTCTAGCAGAATCATTCCCTGGTAGAGGAAGGATAAACAAGCTGCAAGCCCTTCATTTTCTCTAAGGCTGTGCTGTGCACTGTAGACTTCTGGGAAGTGGTGATCACAAATGTCTCTTATTACAGCATTCCCCTGCTATAGCACTTGTCTGCACACAAACTGCAGATATATCCTGGCAAACACACTCACAGATTTTCCTTATGGATTACCCAGCCTTTCCAGCCAGCTTCGTGAGAGGCTTCTGGAGTGACCAGTGGGGGCGTGAAATCAGCTGAAACAACCACTGAAGGGTCAGAACATGGAAAATTCATAGGCTCTGTGAATGACTAACATGTAGCCCAAAGGATGGTTTCCAGTCTGAATTCCTACTTCACTGCACAGCCCTTTATATAATCACAGATATAGCTACATATCTCTGTATTTGTCCTTTAAGAGAAGCTTCAAATTTGCAAAAAATAGTAAGAAACCAGAAAATTTAAACCAAACTCGAAAGAAAAATAAATTGCAAAGTAATGTCCCCAATGACGTCTGATGGAAATGCCATGAACGGGGATGCGGAGCCTTAAAAAGATCTACTTGACTTTTAATTCAAGAGAACCAAAAGTTAATGGGACAGAACACCCAGAGATCACCTTTCTTGCAGAATGAAGTATAGAGAGATAGATAGATAAGCTTGTTACACCAGAAACAGAGAAATTTATCTTTAAAAAGACTGTAAGCCGAAGCTTCTAGCTCCAGACGGACCAGCTGAACTAAAGTGTTGTTTATGTTCACTTTTGCAAAAAAGTTTCCATCCTCCTTGATTCTTTTTGAGATTTGTCCTTAGACAAATAAGGAAAGTTTTATTTCAGAATGAATTGGCATGTTCTTCAACCCCAAATGAATAGCAGAACTAAAACTTGACACTTCTGATGAGCAGCAGTCAAGTGTTTAAATACATATATTAAGATTAATTTTTGTAATAAAATAAAACCAACCTCGTTATAAAAGAACAAAATCTAGGTTTCAGTGATTAATTGTGCTAACTGGGTCTCAGACATATGTAAAAATCAGACATACGTTAAAAATCCCCCAAACATTTCTGTGCATAATACTTTATATTTTCTGGATCCAATTAGGTGTATGTCAGAAATTTATCTGTTTCATCAGACACAACTTTCACAAACTCTTGCCTTTTATGTGCTTTAGAATGGCAAAACCCAAAGAAAATCATAGTTAAAACCTTCTGGTGCTCTCTTGACAATGAAGAGGAAGAAGACTGAAAATTAAGATCTTGTTTTAAAAATCAAGTCAGCAAACACAGCTATGGTTGAAAGCAATCAAATTAGCTAATACTTATCAAAAACAGGTGAAACAAAAAGCTTATTATAGCCAAAAAGTCAGAGGAGATTGTGCAGAGTTTGGGTACTGAAAAGTAAGTTGCCTGAATACAGAATGTGTTTGCCCTCAATTGTTTTTCAGAGTACATTATTTGTGTAAACTGTGAGTGATCCCTGAATTTGAACCCTCCCTTTCCAGCACCCAGAGGAAAATCTTGCCATGCCCAAAGTCTATCTCGGTATTGTTTCTCCATTGCCAAATGATTATAAAATGATATTTGGCTATATATGCAATGAAGTATTAAATACATATTGAGGAAAAGATAATTTTAGTATTGTTTTTGGTCTTTTCTGATCCACCGAAAAGTTACAGCCTGACTAAATTATCTCAAATGTCCCTTCAAACCCCAACCATTCCTGACTCAGTGTGACTCCAGAAGTGCCAAAGTTCACGGATTAAACCAAACTTCTATTTGCTGGTTACAAAATGGTCCTGGGAGAATGTGGGAGGGCAAGACAAACCTACAAGCACAAATCCTGACCGCACACAACTATAAAATGCCAGTGTAACCTACACATGTTAAAGCAACCGCTATCTTTGAAAACTTTGCCTAAATGTGCTTTTTTGAGTATTTTTGACCTAGATGAATCAAGCAAAAACCACCACACGTGGCTACTTGAGATGGTTTCAGAGTAAAACACATTGACGTGTCCTGAAGGACACCACCAGCTTGTGTCCATGTCAGGCCTCCTCCCCATCTTGTTTCTTTTCCCCCCTGCGCACAGCCGCGGTCCATACCTGGTTTCCAGCGGGATGTTGCTGTTCAAGACCCAGCTGTTATGAAGGTGCACTGAATCCTGTGTGCTGGTGGGGGGCGTGGGGGCAGCGGGGCTGGGCTGGCTGCGGGTGGTCATGGATCTCCTCTGCAGCGAGTCGGCCGAGGGAGGCGGCTTCCTGGTGCACGTGCACGCGTGAGGCGGCGGAGGCGGCGGCGGCAGCGGCCTGAAGGTGAACTGGTTGTGAGGGCTACCAGGCATGTCTGGAACAGCAAGGAAAAGACAACCAAACACACGGAGGGTTATTATTTTACAAAGATTAAGACTGTCTTTAGATGTGGTTTTGCCTTTTGCAGCTGCAGTGCGCCTGGAGCTCGGGGCTTTCTGCTTTAAAAACCCTAACCCTAGGCCTAACCCTAACCCTAGGTAGGTAAATCAGCCTAGGGTTAGGGATGGTTCATCTGAATTAAAAAAGGGAACGGGGAGACTGAAGTCTTAAACTGAAGGAGGGCAGATTTACATGAAGTATTAGGAAATAAATCTTTGTTGTAAGAGTGGTGAGGCACTGGAACAGGTTGCCCAGAGAAGTTTTGGCTGACACACACCTGTAAGAGTTCCAGGCCAAGCCGGACAGGGCTTGGTGCAACCTGGTCTAGTGGAAGGCATCCCTGCTCACAACACGGGGTTAAACTGGTGCCTTCCAACCCAAACCATTCTGTGATCCTGTGGTACATTATTATTGGGAATAAATAATTGTACTTTATCACTTTCTTTACCCTGTTTCCTGTAAATGTTGCTGCAATATTTGAAATAATTAAAATAAAACAGTCTATTGAAACACAAACAATCAGATACAGACACACCCTACAGCAGTGTAATTCAACAGCAGCCAAACAAACAACAAAAAACCCCAAAAAACAACCAAAAAAGAAAAAAAAAAAGAAGGTGGTGTAACATTCACTTAATTTGTCAGGATTTTTTTGGGATGAAGGTGAAGAACATATAAATTAACACTGAATGGCATCACAGATACCAACTGATTTCACAAGGTATAATTCTCATTTAAAACATCTATGAAAGAAATAGACAGCATAAAAATTAGTCTTGCACTTCAATTTGAGAGAGAAAATGACTGAATAAGTCCTACCCCCCTAACAAACATCTTCCCTAAAATAATGTTAACACATTTCTGGAGTCTGTTACTGCATTTGTTAAATGGAGCTGAGAAAAGGTCTCTGAAGCACTAATCATCCAGACATCCAGAGAAAAGGTTTTAAGGCAGATGAGCTGGCAGGAGCTCACAGCCACTGGAGCCGGCTGAGAAAGAGACTGAGCCTGTGGTGGGTACCCAAGGCCCTGTCCCTGTGCTGCCACTGCCCTATGGGGCCCTCAGGCTGGCCCCCCAGTACCCCAAAGGGATGTTGTACCTGCACAGGCTCCTGTCCTGTGCTAACAAATGCTGCCACATGGCTGAGCCATCCTGAGCCACCAAGCTTCAACCCTCCTGCAAAGGACCACAAAGACACAAACATAGTGCAATGGTACTTTCAAGGAACAACAAAACCTTGTTTTCTATACTTCTTCACAGTCTCCAAAGAATCTCACTACAGCCAGATACACAGCTATGGACAACAGCAAACACTTTATAAAGAAGTTAGGGGTAAAAATTGCTGCCAGATTAAGTAATCTGTGAACTTGTTAACCTGAAACTCCTCCAGCTACTTCACCTCAGTGTCTAACGAGGCTTTATCCTATTTCTGTACTCACCCTCACACTCCCTTTTACCTTAGCAGATGTCCAGTTAAATTTGCAGAAATCCGGCTGGAGCAAAGCTCTGATGAACCTGCAAAAACTCCCTGCAAGGAGCTGCTGTCATCCATTTAAAACATTCTTTATATTATGACATGATGTGTCTTCAAGGCAAAAGATGAAAGTGTATTCCCTCCTTTCCTGGAATGGCTTGTGGAAAAAAAAGCACCTTTTTCTCTGTGACAGTCCCAATTTACCCCAGCTGGAGAAACAAGGTTGTTTAGTGCTCCACATAAGCTTTTCAATGCTGTGGTAAGCAAAGCTGCCACAGATTTGGCCCAGGCTTAATCCTTTTAATTTCATTGATCTTTTATCAAGGCAGCATTCTTACAGTTGCACTCAGGTTTATGCTGTAATATTCGTTTGCATACACCAGAAAAGCAGTTCTAAGCATATTAGAAAATTGGAGACCTCAGTAAATTAAATCACCAGAGTCAACAGTCCAGGGCTCCAAAATAATCTGCTAAAGCACTTTCATATAATAATTAATCTAGGTAAATCCTGTATCCCGCTATTTTAGAATTGAAAGCTACCCAGATTTTGCACATATTTGATGTCCAGCATCCTTATGTATTTGATCAATTACACTTCCTTACTTAAGGTATCAACTGTAAATCCACTCTACAGAAAATCTGCAGGATTATTAAACAACCTATAATTTGCATGACAAGCCACTTCAGTGGTTGAACCACTGTCCTGTTAGAAAAATGCTAATTTTTGCCAGGACATACAGTTAGACTCTACAAGGTACATCAAGAGCTGTGCAGTAAATGTCAAGCAGCCAAGGTGACTGCTTCTCTAGGTATTTGGGGAAAAAACTGTATAATCTATATGGCAACACAACTTTTAGTTCCCTTCCCTTTTTATCTATCCTGTCCCTATCCCATCAATGGCACACAATTGTCTGACAGAGTTTAGTTTGTTCCATGCAATAGATTGGTTCTGCTTTTGAACCATAAAGTCTCCCTGGCTCAGAGGGTACCTTAAATCTCCCAGTGCAATTTATCACAATACATCAACACATCAGATTTCCTGGGGGGATTCCTTTTTAATTATCACACTTGTCACCCTTTCATCTAGCTGCTGGCATCACAGAAAATCTCACACTGGAGCCTGATTATTTTGGTGATTTAAAAAGTCTTCATCAGACCCTCATTTCAGTGAAGCACTGCAAACTCATTAGACTGAGAATCAGCCCTAGTTTCCAATTAGTTTTTACAGACTTTCTTATTTGGCAGAGTTGGTTTTATTTTGCTTGAAACTAAGTCTATAGCTCATTATTTTTAGAACACAAAAAATATTGCTTGGGATATAAAGCAGCATTAAATCTCAATATGCACACTTAGGATGCTTCAGGACTCTAAATATAAACAGCAGACTATGTAAAATAACTTACTGCAAAATCATTTAAATACCTAAAAGGGGATATTATGCAAGATAATTTGTCTAAAGCCAACAAACTTCCAAAGTGTAAGAGACTGATATAGGAACTGGCTTACCTAATGCTATCTGTAACAACTGCTGCTTTTATTTTAATGGCTGCTAATAATGTGCATATTTGTTAATTCTTGTACATCAAAACATTTATGTATGATAGGCAAAGACAGACTTGTTTTCATTGTCTTCACTGATGTGATAGAAATTTCCATCCATCTAAAAATGTAGCTATATAACATTATTTCAGCTCAAACTTCACATTTTGAACAATTTGCTTCAAATCAGATTTCCACCTGAGGAGTAACCAAGCCAGAAATTGTTCTCTTGATCTTCATCATTGGCTTTCTCATCTGCATTTAGCTCATTTTTTTTACAGACAAAAGAGACTGTTTAAAAAATTTATAAATTCTTTCCCCTGAGAAGTAATTTTTTAAAAATAGTCCTCTCCTTTCAGCAGAACACATCTAAAACTGCGAAGTTTCCTGAAAAGATCCAGACAACATTCTGGTGATTTCTCTTACTCCAACTTGCACATTCCCCATTCACTTCACAAACTCAAACTTCATTCTACCTGTTGATTTTTAAAATATGTATTTATTTTGAGGGGTTTTGCTTTCATTATTCAATTACAAGAATAACACAGGAAGTGTTAATTTGATTAGCTCTTCTGCTCTGAGGCACTTTGCAAACTTCATGCACTCACACCAAGAGAAACTGCAGAGGAGATGGCAGCTGGAAACAAGAAAATCTTGCCTTGAAATTCTGCTAGCTTGAAGGAGTTCTACTTTCTCTCTTTCCTTTGAAATTTGAAGGAGTTATTTTTATCCCCTGAATATTTCTTCTAACATAAACTCATTTTCCTTAAGAGTCAGGCTAAAATGCCTTTGCAATCATAAACATGTAGCTAAATTGCTTTACAGACTGGCAAAAATGAAACAAACAGCTTAATCAACTAGTTAGTGCATAATTTAAAGTTAGTTTTGAAAATTAGCCAAGCCTTGGCAGAACTATTTTCTTAACAGTTCTGAAATATACTTCACTATACTTTTTGGATCCATATAAAGGACAGGGTAATTGAACTGTTTTATCATTTACTGACAAGGCTACAATAGCCTGTATTGTTATTAGGTGAAGTATATCAGAGAGAGTATACTAAAATGTAATGAACCATAAAAGGTTTGCATCTAACCTGTAGTGCTCTTGAAATATTTTAATTTTTTTCAGTTCCTGAAATTATTATTTCTTCGTATGTTTGGATTTTTTTTTTAAACTTATAAGATGTGTCTCAGTAGAGTGTGAATTAGCTGGCAATCCATTATTTAATGAACGAAACAGCAACATCTGTTCAGGGAGTTTAATTCAGTTTATTTAAAAGTTCTGTGGGTATACTACTGCTCAATTACAAACCACCCCGTGATTATTTTTTAAGCATGCTTAGAAATATAGAATGGTTTGGGCTGGAAGGAACCTTAAAGATCATCTAGTTTCAAGCCCCCTGCTGTGGACAGGGACACCTTCCACTCTCCCAGGGTGCTCCAAGCCCTGTCCAGCCTGGCCTTGGACACTTCCAGGGATCCAGGGGCAGCCACAGCTGCTCTGGGCGCCCTGTGCCAGGGCCTCACCACCCTCACAGGGAAGAATTTCTTCCCAATATCTGATGTAAGTCTGCTCTCTGTCAGTTTAAATCCATTGCTCCTATCACTGCATGCCCTTGTAAAAAGTCCCTCTGATCTCTTATAGCCCCTTTATGGACTGGAAAGCTCTGTAAGCTCTCTGTGTTCTGCACAGGAGCAGTAAGGACTGCTTATGAAGGCAGCACTTCCTCTTCTTAATGTTTTTACTTTAAAAGCTAAACTTGTCCTTGTAAGACCCAAGTAACTATATTTTCTAAACACTCATACTGCACCTCATTCTAGGAAATTTTACAAAAAAATAATTACCCAGTTTTGAACACCAGAGGAAAAAGGAACAATGGGACATCAGCATATCTTTCTTTAAAGCACTCTTATTTTCACAGAAGTGCATGTTTTATACTTCTTTAATTCTGCTTAATAAAGTCTCTCGTAGTACAGCACTAAACTTGCCTAAAGTTCCTAATGGAGTCCATATTCATTTAGGTAGACTAACACGAGCCTGGGATTTTCCCATATTTTAATCTACACTCTTGAATCATTTCTAAGAAACAAATGCTGTCTACTAGAAAATCTTCACAAGTCAAATAGCAGAAGTGGACTTTATTACCTGCATATGATATCAACTATTAATGCCTTAAAACCCTTAGCAACAGTGAGCATAAGGAATTTTCATCATCAAGACTTCTGCAATTGCCATTAATTCTCCATTATCATTGCATATCAGGATTGTAACACTACTGAGCTCCATTTCTGGTAAAACTTCCATTACTGGCACGACAAAAGTGAAAAAATACTAGAGATCTCGGGGTTTTCAAAAATAAAATCTAAGTGTCTTGAAAGGGTCTCTGCAGACAACTATATCTTGACTCCGCTGCAGAAAGATGTGGGAGAATTTTATCAGGCAAAAGAATGAAGGTTAGAACTCATTAGAGAAGGAAAGGCAGTGATTTCTCCCTAGGGAACTACCACATGGCCACCTTTTCCAACTTTCTGGATTCGATGCATTTAATAATATTCTGTCTTTCAGGACTCAAAAAATTCTGGCATCTGTTGTCTTTGTACTGTATACTTGTCGGTTTTACTTTGCACAATTCTTGAAATAAGACTGATATACTTGTTTTTTACGGTGTGCGTGGGGGAATGTTTCTGCTTTTTCTGATGATAGAACTGTTAATATACTCGAGCCAAAAGAAGGGCTTCTGGGCCCAAAGCTAGCTCTTTTTTCTCTGCAGCTGGATCAGCTGGTGCATTGAAAGACATTACCTTTCCTGACAAACTTTGCCTCACTTTAGAGGCACTTATATATGTACAGCATTACAGCTACAACAGCACTACTCCTCCTTAATTAACTCCATCACTCAGTGTTTTAACTTGGGAGTCTGATTGCTGAAGTAGAATAATTTTGGTCATAAACATTCCACTCTAAAATGTCCCTCCTTGTGTTGTAGTTTGTAACCTGAAACGAGTTTCAGGTTATAATGCTGTGTACTGTGGGTAAGATGCAAGGTTTAAATGTTATCATACAGAAGCACCTGACAATATAAACATGCCAATGTGCGTTCATATAAAATTAACATTGCCAGAGGGGAATGAAGAGCAACAGTTCCTGAGGTGCTTTTACTCTACTGAACTGCCTGAATTACAGCTTTGTTCTATGGTACTTCATATAGCTGCTAAGTACTAATGTGCTCTATGTATAATATTTATATGAAAAACATTCCATTTATGTGAAATGCTCACATTTATGTCAATTAATTTGAAAAATTTGCAACGAAACTACTACTCACTCCCTTCCCTCTCCTTCATTGCAGGTGGTACATCTGCCAGATTTTAATACCCATCCAGCTGAGACAGGACTCTTAAATCACCACAGTCTGTGCGAACACAAGACAGGCCCCTTGGAGGCTGTGTCAGAGAGGTCAAGGACAAAATGTGAAGGGGGAAGAAAAGCAGCACTCCAGCTCTGATGGAGTCTGAGGGAACAGCCTAAAACAACCAGCTCAGGCTTCCAGTGGTTTGTTTAGCAGATCAAGCAGCTGCTGGTATAATTAACATCACACAGCATTCAAAGGACAGAGTGAAGATTGACAGCTCCCAGCCAGCTTCAAGGTGGTATTTTCAGGGGAATGTGTAATTCCTGCCATTACTTAAAAGTGGTGGGTTCAGTCAATATCACGAGTTGTAACTTCTATCAGTGGGAACTCACAGGGGATAGTACAATCACTATTCTAAAACTCTGAACAAAGTGGGAGAGATTATAGCTTACAGAGTAAGCCTATCATCTAGGTTTGCAAAAGACAGGCACTTACAAGTAGCCTGGCAGAAAATTTTTGGTGACCTTTGAGGTGAACAGATTTTGATTAAAGAGCAGTTTATGATTGGTAAAATAGGTTGCAAGCAGTCATGGCTGTAAAAATTAATGTTTCTGCAGTTATTGATGGTTTTAGTGGTGAAAAATATTCAAGTTTTGGCCCTTGTGTTATTAAATTCATTAGCTGTGAGGGCTTTCTGAAAGGGATCTATGGGTAATGGAATTAGCAACTATAAATCATATTGAAATACCCTGTGTATTCAGCCCAATAGGTCAGTGGAAATATCATGAATACAGACATATTAAACCACTTTGTCACCACCCTGCCTGCCTCTTACCTGCTTCATCTGTGTTCCTGTTATTTTGCAACATTTTCAGGGAAAAAAGACTGCTTGAGGACATGCCCTTGTTACAGACCCAAATAACATAAAGCCCTGCAGCATCTGAGCTTGCTGCCCTGTCAGGGCTGAGGGGAAAACTCTTCCCCTTTAGTTCTTGCCTCCTCTGGGAGGGGGACAGCAACACCAGTTCACCAAAGTACAGAATCCTCTTCAGCTAAAAGCCCAGCCATCAGAGACATGCCTTTGTTAATTCATATTTTTGCAAACATAGACTATTCTGTGGCTCTACAGAAATATGGTAAGCTCCAAGTCATGGTTAAATCTGCCAGTTACATCAGGACCCAAACTTCAACCCTGATGGGCTCTGAAATTACTGGGGGCAAGATCCCAAGGGTCTTGTAGCTATCTGCACTGAGACAGAGCTGGTGCTTTGTTGGCAGCACTGCAAACTTACTCTACGTTTACTTCAAGTAAACTTCAAGAACTTTCTCACTTCAAGGATGAACCATACTCCAGTTTCTCCCACCTGGCTATATAAATGCTTTTCTCAGGATACTTATCTGCACTGCAGGTTATCCTGTCAAAACCAGACACCCAGATTGTCTCCTGAACATGATTTTGCAGAGCATAATTGGAAATCCTGCATCTATTCTTACAATCAATATCAAGTACAGATGTAGAAGCTTGAGGCTCTTCTGGATCATTTGGGACTTGACTCTACCCACATCTATCTACTTCATTTTTAAGACAAACCTTTTTAGAAAGCTACTAATTAGGGAACATCAACAGAAATATAGACTAGTGCCTATGTTCATAATATTCTGAAGAATATGTTTATAGCTTAAAGAGAAAAATTAATGCCTCTTTTATTCAATAAAACTGCATTCCATATGCTTTATTATGGATTTCATCTTGAAATTAAATTGCTTGATATGAGCATATTTACATATATTTACAGTGACTGTTATAGGGAGTATTAAAAAAAAAAAATCACTTATCTGTGGTTATATAATAACCTGTGGAGGGTAAGAAAAAGCTGTTAAATGCCTCCATAATATGTAAACATATATAGAATGTGGCTCTATATGCACATCAGCCTCATTTTGTCAAAATTTGGGAGTGGACACCAGGGCAGTGCTGGGGCTGTCTAAATGGCTGTGCTCTACAGGAGCAGGGAAGTAAAAGACAGGTTGCTCAAAGTTGGCTCAGGACAAACAGCCCTTCCCCTAAAAAGTTCAACCAGAATTTACTGGGTGGCATCTGATTATAGATCTGAATCCCCTGTACTGGCTCTGCAGAGATGAATTCTGGTATATTCCCCGAGATTTGGTTTTAAAGAGATTCTTCTTTCTCTGTAGACTGTAAAGCATAGCAGAGTTGTTCCTACCATTTCCTGCTTGTCATTTTGGATATCAGAGAGAAATGTTTATACAGAACCAGGCTATCAACCAGGAAAATGAAGGGCTTTTGGTGAAACCAGTAATGCTTTTATCTATCTCCTCATTAATGCCTGCACCTACATTCAAATTTTTTATGGGAATTAGGAATATGATCACCCACCCTTTCCCAGTCAAGAAGAGATTTCCACTTCATTTTAGTGGAATTTAGTTTTAGCCAGAGTTAATAAGTTGACAAGCAGCAAGCACATGTGCTTAGTATTGGTCAAGAAATATTGACAGCATTTAAAAAAATAAAATCCAAGTACATGTGTCCCTTCCTATCATTTCATCAGAGCAGTCTGACCTATAAACCAATTTGCAAATAAAACAAATTATGGTAGGACAGATTTTTCTCAGCAACCTTATTAGCTCCCTGTTGACCAAGGTAGAAAGCTCACAGGAAATCAGAGACTGCTTCCTTCACTTACATTCTACTTTACAAACTTTACTTGAAAAATTTTTAGAGAAAAGTTCTTTAAGACAAATTACAGTTTTAAAACATATATTGTCCTTTTGCAGTTTTGCTTTAGAAGAGAAACAAATTTTTAAATGGACATAAATTTCAAATTATCTTTTAATCAATTTAAAGAGCAAAATATTGTTTTTGGAAAGGGAAACAATTTTTTTAAAAGGAAGAAGAATGGTAACCTTAGCTGTAGGACAGTTAGCCTCAATTTTTTCTCAGTAACCCTTAGAATTACAAGGGACCATTTAAGGAGAGTGCATGTAACTGTCAGATAGCATAATAGAAGGCTATTTGTTGCCCACCAAATGATTTTACATGGTGTCTAAATTACACTATATTTGTTAAAGGATATACCTCAGTGAAGAATTAGCTAATTGACTACTCCTGCCTTTTATCCCTGGAGGAAGTTTACAAGTTCTTGTCCCTCTCAATGCACAAATAAAACAAATACTTCTACAAAAATATCTATACCTGCATTGTTTGCTAACATTTTATTTAAGAATGCTGACACTTCTCCTATAGTCCTGAGCTGGCTGGGGGGAGAGACAATGGAACATGTGTAACTGATGGTAAACAGCACATCCATTACTTTTCAAAGAAAAGCCAAACTTCTGTAGGGAAAGACAAAATAACAACACAGAAACAGGTAATGTAATGCCTGAAAAATGAGTATGAGACAAGGCCACAGCCTTCAAAGCAGTCTCTCTAAAGTACATTTGGGCACTTAGAAGCAAGCATATGCATTTTCTGAAATACCAATGTGCTTCAATCTCTCCACTAAACTGGGGATTATGCCCTAATTCCACAGACCTATTCAACATTTTAAGTGCTCTGTCATGTTTATTGTTAGGAGCCCTGCACTCTCTTAACCATCTGCAGTTCTGAGCAGAGCATCTATCAAGCACCAACAAGGCCAGAACCTGCTGCAGAAGCAGATTCAGCTGGGTAACTCCAGCCTGGAAGGTTCAACAAGCTTCTCCTGCTAATCTGGCTCAACTTGCAAAGGAATCTAGTGCAACTCAAAATGAACAAAGATTACATTATTTTACAGCATCAATAGGCTATAAAAGTTCTTTGTGACCATATCCTCAGTTCACCTCACAAGACATTTCTTTGTGTTTCGCTCAAAGCTTATCTATATACAGTTATTTAAACTCATTGTAAATAAGACACACATTTTTGAATATTACTAGAAATTACATCTATAAAATACTGAATAAAACCTTCAAAACAAATGCATAAAGAAGTATCAAGGGAAAAATACTTTTTCATATGAATCTACCCAACAAAGTATTTTAATGAGCGCAGATCTATTAAGAGAATTCTCAGGATACCGTAATTATTATTCATTTTCTAGAATTGTTTCACCATGAAGCTTTATGCTACTATGGGGACTTTAATGTTTATGTTTTGTGACGGCTGCATTGACTATTAAAAAGCAATTTGGCTGACATTTTAAGTCTTTTGTTGGCAGTTTTAATTGGATTGTTCACCAAGCATCAACTCCCCCGTTAACTGCAAAAATTACAGGCCGACGTCAGTTTATAGTAATGACTGTTTAATGATTTTATGCTTTCAGGATGCCAGCTTCATACGGATGCACGCATGATTAGCTTCATATCAAGACCTGTAATTAAATAATTGATACCTCAACAAAAGAAAACATCAAATGGGAAGACATCCAAGATTTATCAAAACACTCATTCCAAATAAAAAATGATTAATATTTTGAGGTCAGACAGTGCAAGAGTTGGTGCTAAGGCAAAAACTTCTCTCACCCTTTTCTACAGAAGAAATTTACCTTTAACTGATTCAAAGTCTGAGAGTTTGATGCAGTAAATACTTGCACACCATTCTGAAACCTAACTCCAAATTATTCAGAACTCATTTTTAGCTATTTTTGTTTACTTTCCACACCAGGTGAAGCTGCTTTTATAATAATAAGATATAAAAATAATTATACCTTAACTGAAACTTACAGTACTTACAACCAAAGAAAAATAAGCCCACTAACTTCTCAGTAATCCAGGTTCTTGACAGAAAACAGATTATTAGTCTTTGTTCAGCTCTGAATCCTATGCCAAACTCCCACATATTTCAGAAGTTCAAACAGAGAAAAAATGGTTTTTAGAAGAAAACTCTTTGAAAGTGTGAAATATCCATGAAAATAAAGCCAGAACAAAGACTCACAAAGCAGGGCCAGCACTGCACAGGCAGCGAGTGCCTCCTCACAGTGCTCACAGAATTTCACACCTGATGGCCACCCAACACGGCCGGAAACTTCCTGTAGGCAGCTCAGCATTTGAATTTTGGAAAGAACTTGGTATTTCACACATTTTTATACTTCCAAAATCCAGGGGGAAAAATTACTGACCAAAGGCTTTCACTGTCTTAATCACAACAGTGCACATTTGCACTAGAAAATTTGGGATATGGTTCCTCTTTAAACTGAGGCCATATATTTATGGATTCCGATTAATTTTACGCCTCTAAGGTCAAACATCAGACTTTATTGTGTTACACAGTTGGTATTCAGGCAAATTTCAGCAATTTATAGGAACTTCAAAGAACTCAGGTTAATCTGTTTCAGGCTTGACTTTTATGGACTATAGTCACCTAGTAGAAAATATTAACCTACTGGAAAGTCAATAGGGTTTTAAGGCTGCTTCATTTTTATGTACAAAAAGCTGTATGTCTCACAGAATCATTCATTCTCCTTTTATTGCCAGGATGATGGCTTAAAATCAGTTGTGACCAAACACCTGAGCAGAGGGCTTTATTTGAAAGATTTAGGGGTAAATTTAGGGCCCATCTCTTTTTCCAGTTGCAACAGCATGATATGGGATTAACTCCATTGATTTCAATTACGTTATTCTGCCTTGGTTTGCTAGATGTAACCACAGAAGAAAACAGCCCAACTTTGAGAGGGCGTATCTACTTTTAATAGGTTTAGAAACAGAAAACTTGCCACTTCAAAATATCAGCTGTGCAACACTGTACAGTTCTATTCCAGGAACAGGGTTATTGTATTTGTAATTTAGAGAGGAATGAAGCACTGAACCAGGAAAATACAGGTTGGCACAAACATACTTCAATTCGTAAAATAAGAACATCCAGCAGAGGAATGTGAGCGGACCATACATCAGCAGCTGAAAACTCACACTGGCAAAGGCAAGGTACCTCAAATTGATTGCTGAGATCTAAATTAACTCCAAGTCCTCAGAAAATGGCCCTGGGTATGTCTGCAAACAGCTCAATGAAAATTTCTATGTACAGGTTTAGTAAAAGAATGCAGCAGCATGGAAAACAAAGTAAAAAGACAAGTAGTGTTAAATCCTCACATACACATCTTGTAAAATACTTTGTTCTATTCTTGACGTGGTTTTCAGGAAAAAAAATGGTGAAAATAGAAGGGATTTTACAAACAGATGAGTAGATTGCTGATGTTACACTAAACAGATTATGTCACCTAAAGAGAAGGAAAATGCAAATGATAAAGAAACATCATCATGAACTCAGGTATACAACTATTTATAATCACAATAAAACCACAGTATCACTAAATGAAACTCTTAGGATGGAAATTTAAAATGAATAATAAGGAATACTCTGGAGTGGGTTTTGTTTGTTTTAACAACAAATTTAACCTAAAAACTTATTGCTACTAACTGTCATTGAGAGGAGAAGGTTGCAAATATTTTGTGTAGAATTTTATATAGATAATTATTTATCCACATAGAATAAGTCGTATACACACCAATCTCAGTGTACATAAATTTAAACCCTACATATGAAAAACAGGTACATGTGTGTACATATGTAACATACATGTATATATTTTACACATACAGAAAGTCTCCACTGAATTTCCACCCAACTGAAAGAAGTTAGGTTGATATTTCCTCAGTTTATTTACAAAACTAAATTTTTGTAATCTTGATGGATTTCATTTTAGAACATTATTAAAATAGCATGGAGCAAAACTGCACTCACTGACTGCTTCCTGTTCCAGCCAGAGAACCTCATCCAAATTCCAGCCATTGTTGAATTTCTTCCTAGGTGATCAGGTCATCACTAGTTTAGTCAGAATACATTTAGGAAGGAACATGTAACTTACAAGGAGTGTGTAATTTACTCAGCCAACTGGTGAAACAAGTTTAAGGCAATCCCTTCTGATGGCTGGAAAGAAATGAATGGATCTGCCTTGAAGTCATGTACCACCAGGAATACAGAAGTTAAAAGCTAAAGAAAAAACAGTTCATTTACAGATCTCAAGAGTGAGCTGGGTACTGACACTTGAACAGCAATTTGAAACTTAGCATATGACTTACTGTACAGAACAGAATAGCCCCCTTCTAATCCTCATACTGATGTTTAAATTCTAATTTTGATGTCTCCTTGCAGTCTTTTGAAATACATGACTCTTAGCAATAACCTCATACAGATTTTGTGAGCAGTACAAATGGGACTCCTGCTTTTCAAGCTGAATGATGCAATAACCAAGTAACAAAGCAGCCTCTGCCAAACTCAGGCACTGAGGAACAGAATAACCAAGGAAACTAGGATAGAACAACTAGTTCTGTTCATTGCACTGTGCTTTATCCACCTGTCTTCCCTTACTATGGAATATCCAGACTGAATGCAAACAAAGCAATCATATCAGGGAAGTGGAGGAAGTGTCTGGGAAAAATACATGCAACAGTTACCTTTTACCAAAGAGGATGGACAAAATGGATGAAGATCTGTAGGTAATTTCAGCTGATAAAATTTCAAAATGTTCTTTTAAAAGTAATTATTAGAGATGAGTTGCAGCATTCAGCTGAAATGGAACTTTTCAGAATTTCACGTTAAGTAGAAATTAGGAAAGAAAAAAAATCATACACATCAAAAAGGAGAGGGCTGCTCAAACATAGCTTTCCTCCTCCTCCACGTGGTCTTTTAGAATCTTATATTGGAGAAAAAGCAACACACCATATATCTATCAAAATGAAGTATACCCTACTGCAGAAGAAAATCACATGGCTGAAAAATGTTCGAGTAAACGTGTCAGTGAATTGGTTCCAGCTGAAAACAGAAGAACTGAGTATAAAGACATAATCTAAGCCAGATGTATGGCAGTTCACAGCCCAAATTCAGATGAAAATTTTGCCTAACATAGGAGGGAACATCAGATGGCTGCAGAGACACTTCCAGGCTAATTTACAGCCTGCAGTGATCTTGAAAGATCTAATTCTGTCCTGTTGATTAGACAGTAAAAAAGAGGGAAGGGAAGGATCTGTCACCAGCTCAGCTCTGCAGTGCAGGTGCCAGCACCCAGACTCGCTCTGCGAGCTGCAAACACCGGCGCTGGTCCCAAAGAGCCCGTGCAGAGAGAACATCTGCTGAGCTAAAATTCATCTCGTGGGAGTATCTTTGCCATTTGATAGCACAATATGATTATATTGCTACATCAGCTGTATAAAAACACTGCTGCACACACGTGACAGCATAGCTAATGCAAAAATGTTTACTTCATGAGACCAAACTAAATGACAGAAACTGTAGTTGACATTTACGGTATTGATCGAGCTCCAACGTTAATACAAAGTAAATGGTTTGGGAAGTTTATTCATCTACTGATTAGTGATTCATCCCCTTCCAGATGATCCCTGAGGATGACAGCATTGTCTATGTCTGCGTTCATCGTCATTGTGAAGCATTTGCTTCAGTTCACATGCTGTATAGGCAGCACTAAAATTATCGTGGTTTAACTGTACAAAACCAAACATGTCATCCTGCTTTCAGAATGACTATTTCCCTACAGAAACCCCCTTGCAATCCCATAGCAACAGCAAAGACCTCCATGTCTCCTCATAAAAGCCTCCCCACAGGCACTAGTCAAAGACAAAGCTGCTCTATTAGGTTGTATTATTAAGAGAATCATTGAATGGCTGCTATTGAAGCAAATGACGTTGTCCACATTATCACTGAATATGCAAAATCACCTGGAAAATTTCCAGAATACATTTTTTGAGTTATAAGAACATTATGAATCTGAAATGCCACAGATTCCAGCAGGACTGCAAGAAGTTACTATGGGAAGTACACAGAGAGCACAAGCGGTCCTTATGTGTACCAAAAATAGGTGGCAAGCTCCTGTCATTAAAGGCAATGACGCTCCCCACCCAAAAGCAGGAACGGAAAAGCATAAACCAAGTGAGACACTTTTGTACTTTCCTTTCACATAAGCCAGGTGAATGCAAGGGAACTGCCAAGTGCACTCTCTTGATGGACATAGTAACACATCCCTTCTCTCACAGTCTGCTGATGATTCCACTGGTGCAGTGAAGCCCTTTATTTTCTGTCCCAACGTCTTACTGTCAAGCAAAACTGAGCAATGAATGGGGATCCAGTTCAGCTGAGAGCAGTATTTGATTTAATATTCCTATAACACTTTGAACATAAAAATGCACTATAGAAGTGCTAAGTCTTATTAAGCTTGGCAGTAGTGAATGTAGGGTGACAAGTTTCCTGAGACTTGACAGTATGGCTCAGCAGACTCCAATGCATACAGGCACAACCAGGCAGTGCAGAGAACACTTAGGGGTAGAAAGCAGAGGAAACACGACTCCTCATAAATCTAGGAAGCCAACCTTTATAGCTTTCATCTGAGCATGGGAGGCTCAGCTTTGATTATTTATACACAGCGAAGCAGCTTACAAGACATTAGAGAGAGTGAGGAAGGGAGAAGACTAATTGTGTACCAGGTATGAGGGTATCATTTGCAACCCTCTTCCTCACCATTATCTGACTTTCCAGGAGAGTATCTCGACAACTGCCTTTTCTGTGTCTCTTGCTCTGATGAGGAGCTTCCCCTAGAAACAGAGATCTCTTCTTTGGGGAAATGTCACTGGCACTGACACATTTCCTGAAATGTCTGTGTTTCAGCACACGTTCAAAGAAATGAGATTTTACATTTTAAAGCCTTACCATAGAGATACAGGCAACACTTAGTGCAAGGCAGGAGTCAGGGAGGCAGATTTCTCTGTCAGGGACTGCACTCTGAAGTCAGGGAGCTGTTCTGAGGAGGCACAAGGGCTCCTGCACAGCGCTGGGCTGGTGCCTGGGGCAGTGTGTCTGCCCTGACCAACAAGTCACCAGTGCTCTGGTCATTTATTCCTTTACCTGCCAAGCCAAGTAAACAAAACATAGCCTAAATATAGCCAATGGGGGCTTCTTGTTGATTGCAGTAGGAACTAAGGAAAAAACTCTGTGCATAACTTCAGTCCATTTGAATAATTTCCCTTTTTTTTTAATCTACAAGAGAAAGACTGTGGATTCTGAATATATGCACATACCCCTGATGCTATATAAAGAGTCTGATTCTACTCTATAGCCCAATAAAAGACAAGATACCTGGTAATCTGCCTCTTTGTGAAGCAGACAGGAGAGATAAGAAACAGCATGGAAAGCTGAAAGGACAGCACTTCATCCCTTTGTTTGAAAATCTTCAATAGACACCATTAAAAAAAATAAATAAAATGAGTTCTATTCAAATGCAGCAAGAAAGAAAAGGTACCTAGTCCAGGCTGGGCACAGCGACCTGCCCTAGTTTGTCACTTAAACAAAGGCATAAAAGCAAATGATAAATTTCCATTTGGTTACACAATATTTCATTAGGGAGCTAATTAAACAAGCTTTACTCGAACACAGCATATAAACAATTTTATACTGGAAGGGGAGCATTTCTCAGAAGATATTAGCTGATAGTGCTAATATAAATGATTTAATATATTTTTTTCTTTTCTCAACAGTTAGGAACAAAAAGCTTTTTTCCCCATTACCTCATCCCAAGTAGTTTTGCAAATCAAGCCCATGTTCGCATTCATGCTGTCACTGATAATGGATCTTGTGTCAAATAAGAAGAGAGTAAAGGACCTGATAATAAGTGCAATTATAAAACATCAAAAATGGTAGATCAAAGTGGATTTCCTTTATTCCACTGTGTACAGTCACTTCAGAGCTTTTCAATGTTCCTGTCAGGCGGTCCTGACAGGATGTATTAATTTTCTCCATTATCCTAGCAACAAGTATGGCACACTTCAGAAAGCAGCTGACAAATGCAGCTTCTCATTATTACTCTGTCTTACTTTTATCCATTTTGTTTATAAAAACACTTTTAAAATCCCCTTCTCCTGAGAATCTCAGGCATGATGATAGCCATCAAATGGTTGATAACCTTGTGATAAACAAAATTCAGGGACAAAGCCTCAAGCCTTCCAAGTACTGACACTTCAAAAAAGGACTGAAATTTAAAGCCTCCAAAAATTTCAGTTGCACAGAGCTGATGTTAGACGAGCTTGGAAACTTTACCTAAATATTACTTTCTAATTAATTTTGGAAGACTATCAATTCTCTGCATATTTACTAAATTCTGGATAAGAATTTATGGTGTAGATTGCCAATTTAACACACAAATTGCCTCTGGAAAAAAAATTGCTCAGGAGTTAAGCAAACTAGCTCAGCTTCATCCTTCCTGCCTCAGCCCCATGGGTACCATGACTCAACTCCTGGTGTGGCTGCTCAGGTTTATCACTCCAACAATAGTCAGAAGCCTCTGAAATGAGATGTGCATGAGAAGAAAACAGTTCTACAGCATTTTCCCGCAGGAAGAAATTAGGAGAGAGGTTTTGAGCTGGTGGTCTCTTCAATAAACTCTGCTAACGCTTCCCAACATTCAGGCTTGCTCAGGGTGTGTTTGCTTTTGAGCTGATCACAAAATGCTGCAGCTGGTATTGCCAATGTACAAAGGAACACAGACTCCAATACTAAGAAAGCAAAATACAGATCAAGCAAATTGCACAATATAAACAAGTGCACGCAAAATTAAGTCCTGAAGCGATACATTGTCATATAAAATTGCATATCCTTGCTGAAGTGAGTAAACCATGACAATTTTAACTAAGTGAGAAGATAATATTCACACAAAACCCTAAAAACTATAATATCTGACGTGCAGGATTTCATAGGTTAAAATCTACTCTAAGCATGCATGCTAATGTGAAGTGCCATGTTCAAAAGTATACAATGTTATTCTGAATTTAGAGTATACTTGACTAGTATTGACTTTCATGACTAGTTAGAAAAATAAATCTAAATTCATTAATTCAATTGACTATGACATGGCCCTACACAGTTGGAAATAAACTGAGGAATTGCACCATGCTGCCATCACAAAGAGTATCTGTCTTAAATATCAGTATAAAAGCGGATGCAGCAGTTTCATACCCTATCATAAGAATATTATGGCAATGATGCGTACAAGTGATTTACATCTTCATTATTTCGAGGCTGCAAGAATTGCTATTGCAAGTACTTTGCAGAGTCATTTGCTAACATTTAAGCAAGTTATGATTAATGCAATTTGAGTAGAATACATATTGGACAGATAGATTATAGCCCTGCTGACACTGTATGTACAATAATTAGTGCTGTGACAACAGCTAATTATTTATAATTTAAAAGCTTAAGGATTTTATCCATAAATATTGTGGTTGAAGTTAATAGATCGGTTCTTTCCATAGCCAAAACAAGGTGACAGAAATTATGTATTAAATAAATGAACGATTTCTTATCAATATTTAAAACTAATGGAATGCCAATCAATAACATCCCTAGGCATTTAAAGCACTGCTGCAAATTATTACTGCCAAAATTGGTAAATAAAGCACCCACATCTCATCCCACTTGCTGTGCTGTGCAACACAATGAAACTTACTAAAAGACAATTGAAAATATAGAAACTACCTCCTTAAAATTCAAGAGATCTAAGATATCAGTATGAAACACTGCTCCAGCTGTATGAAAGACCATCTGTCTGTGTAAGAACTGGAGTGAAAAAAGAGATTCTCAGATGGAATCCAAATGAATTACTTCATTGATTTCGATATTGCCGCTCTAGAAGAGAATACCCAAACTGTCCAGCCGTAAGTCAGCAGCAGGACCTGACTTACCTGCTAAAGACCAAAGCACTGTTCTGTACAGAATGAACACAAACACCTAAGAATTCAGGTATCACAATGCCAAGGAAACTGTGATGACTTCACTCATGAATGAATGATCACATGGCCTTTTTCAGAGTAGAAGTTCTGACTTTGAAATATTCCAGCAAGTTTGAAACTTTGGGGAAAGAGATTTGAAAGACCTTAAGGTGATGTGGTGGGATGGGGGAAGGAAAAAAGCGTGTTTTGCTGACACATTAAGATAATGCACAACTTGCAGCAATCCCGAATGGGCGATGAAGGACCTGTTCCAATATACATGGCACTTTTCAGTTACCCATGTCCCAGGTATAATTTGTGAGGGGAGAATAGCACTGAAGTGATTGCTGCAAGCATTAGTGCCCACTTTTCCTACCCCTGCAAACTCCATTAATCAATGAGCAACTTTTGATTTGTGCACAAACAATAGCTACTGGCAATAGCAGTGCACAGCAAGAGCAGGCAGCCCAGCACAGGGCTAAGAGGTGGGCCTGAGCTGCTGCCAAACTGCGTGGTCAGATCCAATATTCCAGTGATCAAACCAATGGGGCACCGAACACCATATAGGGATGCAAACAATAATTATGACTGAATTGTACAGAAGTAATGACTAAAGCTCAAAAAAAACAAGGTACAGCTCCAAATTATGACATTTTCTTAAGCCCTTTAATCCATTTCCCTGTGAGTGCCTTGAGGCCCAATGGAAATAATTTCATGCTTTCCCATGACTGAGGAACACTGTTTTCCTTGAAACAAAAGCTGAAATCCTCACATCATCCTGTCAGCACTGCCTCCCAACATGCTCTCAGGGAAGCAGGCAAAGCTGGGGAAAGCTCGGCTGGCAGAACCCTGGGTGTTCTCGTTGTTCTCTGGGATTGGAGCAGCCCACCGATTTTATTTCAGTTCTTCCCATTTTCCAGCAGTACAAAGCATTAATAATTGATGTTTCATTGATTTGATTATTTTCTTTAGAAAGCTGTCCAGTTCCTCCACAGCTCAGAGCTGCAGAATGCTCTCAGAGGCATTCGCATTTATCAGTATTTCTCTGACTCACTCAATATCAGTTTATTAGCCTTAATTTGTACCTTTGTGTTTAACATCAAGGAAGTTGCTTTTTGATTGACTCTGAAGAAACAACCCTTAAAAACAGAAACTAAAACAAAAGCTTTCCCAGCAGAACAATTTTTAAAACTTAATGATACTTGAACAAACTTCTTGGTCTCATTACTTGGGTAGCAACTGCTCAGTGCAGCAAAGAAGCCATTTCTAACAGAAGACTCATATCTCCCCAGCTCCTTTAAGTGCTTTTGGTATCAGATTAAATATTAATACAAAACAAACTGTACTGTTCAACTATTGTTTTGCATTACTATTCTGCGAAGGATCCCAAGATGAAGCAGATATAAGACTGATGTCAATATTAAATGTACTTAGCTTTTCTTTAAAGTCAATGTGTCAATTTACACAAACAGAAAGGTACTCCTCTTCCAGCACTTGGGATTTTCATGAACATCTGCATCTCAGAATCATCATGAGATGAAAGAACTGGTCAGAAATGCACTGAGGTCGAATTACATTAGGAACAGAAGAACCTAAGAAAGCAGCGAGAAAACTGTGCCACCCCATTAGTTCATTAAGAGATCTGACAAGACAGAGGAAGCAGTCTTAATTTTTAGGTACATTGAAAAAGAGAGAAAACAGTTAGTACAAAAGATTCACATTCTAGTTGTCACTACATTCCTGCCACAAACATGTATAAATGCAAATAGCACTACAAATACCTTATTCTGTTTTATTTAGAATTCACCATATTTTGTCTCATAGACAGAGAATGATGAAGAAGCAACGTTTTTTTTGCCAGATACTTAAAATATGCTCTCAACAGCATGCAATTGAAGAGGTAGCAAGATTTCGTGTCACAAGTGGAAAGTGAGACATGACACTCTCAGTCTCAATAATTGTTGGCGAAGGAAGAGTAGGGAAGAGCTCTCTGCCAACAGGAGGAGGTTATCAAAGAACTCAGATCTATGAGGGACTCCCAAATCACTGCAGAAGCTCAGGCTTCTGTGGAAATGTAGTCCAAGTAGAGTACCTGACAGAAATTTTAGGCCCACTAATTAGGGTATAATTAATATTAGCTTGCCTTGAGCTCAAATGGAACCACGCTGAAGTAGCATGTAACCAACACCAGTAACAGCTCCACACCAAATACAAGCATTTTATTAACACATGTGAGCAATACAAGCAGAAAGACAGAAACTATGACTGATGCTCAGGTGTCATAGGAAAACATGGGTACATTAGTAACATTCTGTTACCCAAGTAACAGAATTTACAAGGTAAAGGAGAGTATATGCACTAGGGATTGCAAACTGTCAGGACATCCCAGCAAGAGGTGTGCCATTCCTGAATAAATCTAGCAAAGTTTCATTCTGAAGTCTCAGACTGGCTGCCTGATCAGATTTACCATTCTTCTAAAAACCACCCCCATAGCTGCCACCTGATGCATTTATGTTCACACATATTCAACAGCAGCTAAGAGCACCCCAGCTTCTCTGGGATCTGTGCAGTTTGCAGTAGACCTTATGTCCTTTAGATGTATAATAAAATAGAGAATTAAGTGATTAAGTGCAATCTGACCCAAGTTCTCCTTTCTGCATTATCACCCAGAGTCTCTTCTCTTCACACATCTAACCTGTCCATGCAAATGTCAGCTTGAAGCCCTACTGTAAGCAAGACTGAAAATAAGAACAGATGCCTAGAAAATGAAGCAAAAGCAGGAAACCACAAAAAAAGTATGGGCGGCAAACTGTGTTCCTGCAGGTTTTATTGTTTCTTTTAAAATCATAATTAGTCCTAATTGCACTACTTAAATGTTAATGCACAACACCTGGCCTCAGCTGGATAGGAGGCGAACAATGTTTTCCTCTCACCTCATTGACAAGGAATTAAAATACAGTCTCTCAAAGCCAGGCTTGCCAAATATAAGGCACCAATAATTAGGACAATGTGAAAGCAATCTAATTTAGTCACAAAAATTAAACACGTGCAAAGCTACTGAACATTCATTTTGAACTATTAATGAATTAGACTGAAAATAAGTCCAAAACACACAGATACAGGAGAAAAAACAACACCAAAAGGCAAAGCTTGATCAAAAAACGTGTCTTTTGACTTAAAAGAGGAAAGTGACACTCCCTCACAAAAAAAGCCCCAAACCAGCCAACCCCCCCCCCCCACCCCCCCAAAAAAAAAAGAAAGATTCAGTTACCTTGTGAACAGGATAAAAAAAAATTTCTGGCTGTTCTAGCTGGATGGTGATCTGCTGTATTATCCTTATAATAAAAGTTCATACCTGACAAAGGTAAATGCCCACAGAAAACTTTATCAGTCAGAATAAACCAATGATAATGAAGCTCAAAATGCCAACATGGCGTCTAACCAAAGAGTGGCCTTCCTCCTTCCTACAGAGTGGCCCTGGACCAACTGAAAACCTCTTTTGTTTAATCACTGAGCCATTTCCAGTACAACTGCTCTTAAAAACGTCCCCAGCTAATTCACTTTTATCTCTTTTAAACACTTGGTATTTCAGCAAAATTACCATGGCTATACAAGTACTGCTCCTGAAAGCACTCAATTATTGCTGCTAACCAGCACATCTCCAGAATTCATTTCAGAACTCTCAGTCTTCAGCATCTTGCAACCTGAAAACAAAGGAAGTCAGATACTGATGTGTGCCTTATCCAAGTTCAGTGCACAACAACGTTCTCCATCTAACATTACACTACAGCACAGCCTGAAGGATTCAGCTGAGCTTTTGTAGATCATACAAAGCATAATCTTGAGATATGATCTAGTGGACTCTGACTCTTTAGGCTATCCATTCAGATTTCCTAAGAATTCTAACTGGATTTTTGTAGTATGTATGTTCAGGAAATATTTATTTGAGGCTTAATTTTTAGTTCTGCTTTGTTTCAGAAACTTAGTAATATCCTCTTGAATAGAAACAACATAATTAGCTGTATGCTGCTAATTTAATGGTGTTTGAGAAGATATTGCTCAACTACTGGGTTTATTTTAATGCTCTAATTAGAAAATTTTTAAACATTATTATAGATCAAATTACTATTGTTCTACATGATATTTCTCAGAAAAATTTTACAGAAAAGCTAAATCCATTGAATTCATTGTCTGCTAAGAACAAACCAAACCAAAGTTCTATTACAGACACACAGGGATCATTTATATGTCAGAAAATAAATTTGCATATAATGAAACAGCTCATGCAATTAAAACACGTTCAGAATAATAACATTTAATTTCTTTTTAATTATGTAAAAAATGGAATAAAATTCTGTATGACCTCAGTTTCACTGAAGTCAAAAATATTATACAAATTTAGCCTATTAACCAGAAAAAGGCCACTGAATTCCCTATGGTTTTCCCAAGGACACTTATGAGTTCAGTCCAATTGTGGAGCTGCACCTCTCTCCAATGAAGTGACAGAGCAATTATGCTCTCAGAAGAACAGTGGCTCAGCAAACACCAGGGATACAGCAAGACGAGCCACAACCTCGTCTGTGCACACCCCAGAGGTCCACTGGCCTTTGCATCCCTCTGACCTTCCTCCTGTGGTGTAAACTGATGTCAAAATCAGCTCGGTTTCCTCTCCCAAGTAACAAACCCATCCCAGCTCATGCCAATCAAACCTTTTCACTGAACCATGAAATAATCTTTACAGCAGTAATTTTCCCAATAATTTAAAGATAGGAAAGTAACTTCAACACCATTGCCATTTAACACAGTAAAACACTGAATGTTCATGTACATAGAGACATATTTCAGAAGAAAGAAAAAGAATCTCTTTGCATACTACTTTTCCCTCCAGTTACCTCTTATGCCATTTTTCCCACTACTGACTACTTGCTAGAAAAGACCAAAAAAATGAGCCTGGTATGTCCACACAGACACACAGTCAGTTCTAGAACATGTGGATAGGAAAGAAGTATAGAAACACTAGATGATGACAGTGGACAATAGAAATCACTGCTCATGTTGTAAGAAGCAGAAAAGAGTCATCCCTAAATCTATTTCTGAGCCCAAGTCTAGTATCAAACTGTGCGCAAGTGAGTGCCCATACTAAACACATGGAAACAACATGCTGTGCATGCAATAATTAAATTGTTGACACACCCCTGCTTTTAAACCTGCTTGGATTTTTACAAACAGTATTGAGAAACACCAGCAGAAGATATGAAATGCAATCTTTATGAAATTCAGAGCGCCATCCATCCACCACGGAAAAAAACAACTTTATGAGAGTTCAGGAAGAAAAATCTAAATCTGCAGCAGAATGTAAGAGGCATTCCTAAAGGTGTGTTTTTCCCACTATATTTTAGGTCTGGGGGGAAAAGATTTAATGTGAGATGAGAGGCTATACTTTATATAATATCTAATTGACACAAAAAAAAATAGTTATTTTTTTGGAAAATCAATAGAGAAAGACAAATCTGAAAATAAATAGTGATTTAAGCACTCAAGAGTGTGAAACAGAATGACAAAACATTCATTACAGTTAAGGCTGACATTCTGTGACAAATGACTTTGTAACTCACATCTGACAATCCCGATTTTATAGGAGAGAATTCATTTATAGGGACAATTAGGTCAAGATTTAGTACTTGAATTACATTTCTCACTTTTTGTCAATTTAAGTTATGACTCTCTTATTTATTTGTATTTTAAAAATCACAACTCATTTTGAAGAATTCTTTTGGTGAAAGCTAAAATTGTATTGTACTTATGGTTACTAAAATATTGATTTCTAACATAGATCAGCAAATACAAGTGCTGATGTAACTTCTTTCCCAACGGAAACCAGAGCTTGCAATGGTCTTTACATTGACTTAAATCAGACAATCAGAAAACTACAATTTTAATACTGAAGCAACTTTTGAACAGACTGGTTTGAACCTATCAGTTCTCCTTCACTGTGAAGAAAATACTTTATTAGAAATTCTCTTCATCTCCCTCCTCTCCACAAACAACAGAACTTGCTGGCAGCTCTTTTATACCCTGAAGCACCTCTACTTATTTTCCCAAGTGATATTTGACAGAGGAAGTCAGCTCCTTTTCTTTAAATCTGATGGCAATTTTCCTCATTCACGTTAATTAAAGTAGATTTACATTTGGAAAAGAAAACAATGGTCTTTGCCTACTTTATATGAGAATCTTCTAATATCATAAAGAAAATACAACTCAACTGAAAACATCAAATATGTGTCCTCAACTCTGCAAGAACTGATGGAACAAGGAAAAAGATCCTACACAGGAAGAGTTATTAGATAAATGCTTATCTTGTAACATTAGAAATAAAAAATTCCAAACACAGATTCTTGCTTTAGCTCTTTGGAAGATTATGATTCTAGAAGTCTAGATTTTGAAGAAAACTATATTCAGTTAATAATATCATAGTGATTTAACTCTGCTTGTTGTCATTCTGAAGCCCACCACTTCCTGTGAATGCAAATCTTTAATATATCAGGTTAGAATTTAGAAATAAGGGCTATCGACCAGCACACCTATTATACTGTCATCTAAGTCACACTGCATGGGTAAGATTTTTCATTCTGAAGAGCCCAAATTTCCCTCTTGTGATATGTTAGTCATTGATGTTTTTACAGTTGTAGCTTTAATTACCCTTTCTCTCACTTCAGAGATTCAGGAAATAAAGCTTGCATCAGTAAATATCATGAGAAATCCTTGTCTGACATTTCAACCTGACTTTTGAATTAAATATGCATTTTTTCAATTATGTTTATTAATAAGGTTGGAGGTAACTTTGCTGTTATTAATTTGAATTGCTTTGCCATAGCCCAATAGTTCTGAGGTACCTATGTATGGTATGAGACACACGTGGATGAGAGATGGTTTCAGGCTTCTACAGGAGGATGATTTGCATTTGAGAGCTGTCATATTCTGTGGAGGTAAGGGAAGAGCTGGCAGTGCTCCAAGCACATCTGGAGAACTTGTCTCAGCTCTCCTCACTCCCACACATGCTCCAGGGATCATAGAGGAAACGCTTCACACGCCCCCCTCTCCATCCTCTTCCCCAAACCCCAAAACAAAACAGGCATGAGGAAATTAAATAAAGCAGCTCTGGATAATTGAATCGATTATCACAGGAACACGGCAGCTAACAGGAATTTTGAGGGGATGGTGTGGCTGGGGAGATCCCACCAATCTCAGCAGCACTGCCCTAGGAAGTTGATTTCAGTCATAAGAATCAAGATTTTTGGTGACCATTACTATTCAAGGTAAAGTGGAGGCTGAAGCTGCTCCTCCCAGATGTACTAGTTTACATGGATTAAAAAAACAAAGTAGAAGAAAAACACCCTTTAATGAACACAGATGGAGAGGTAAGGAAAAGTCTTCAATATTCAGATTTTCTGCTGTACTCAAAGGGTACGAAGAACATCTCTTATGTGCCTTGACAAATTGTTAGATATATGTATAGTTAGTCAAACTATTAGGAAAAATATTAGTCTAAGAAGTTGTTAGGAATCAGTTCTGTCACATCTTTGGATTAGATGGTGCAGAAGAAAATGAGATTTCACAACCCAGTAACAGAACTACAAAGCCTAATGGGAATGATTTTCCTGTATTGTCTGTTGTTGTGGATTTAAAAGATCAGCATGCACAAACACACAGAAGAAAATAATGCAAATGTCAATTTGTAAAGCTCCAGCTCTGCTCACTGAGCCTAAGTACTGAGTGAGATCCAAGGGCATCAGCACCAGCAGGGGGGAGAGCTCCTGCTCAGGAGGCACCAGCTGTGGCATTTGGTGACTCTTGCAAGGAAAATAAAGTAGAAAAATAAAGATATGGAAACCAGCTGCAGGGTTGAATTCCCAAGAGTGCTCTTGATATGATCACTGAGGCCTCTCTCTCTCCACTGAGATCAGAAATATCTTTGCAAAGGAATATGATTATTTTACAAATATATTGGTGAAACAAGTGCACAGGGAACAACTCACTCAGCAGAATCTGCAATTCTTTTATCATCAGTTTAACTGAGAACAAAATCACAGGATATTTATATGTATTCTCAGAGAAAAGAGAGGATTTTTTTTTCCCAACTGACCTTTTAAAACAATTCTGCAGAATGGAGACCTTATGATACCTAAGCTTGAGGATCTCTCCTGGCAGTGAGAAGTCACAGAGGCAGTTCCCACCTTCCTGAGTGTCTACAAACAATCTCAGTGCTACTGGGGAAACTGGTACTAAGCAGTCAACCTCCACCAGCCACTTCCAAGCCTTCAGCCATAACAGGAATGTTGGGGAGGAGAAAGGAAGAGAGCATCAATCAAAGTAACCACTGAGCACAAAACATGAAGAAAAGTGAGTTGATCACTTCTTTTACAGTCAGGAAGACTAAACTTACATGAAAATAAACATGACAACTAAGTCTGAACTGATGGGCAAGGACTAAATTACATGAAGAGCTTGAGCATACTAGGCTAGATCTTGCCTCTATACTTCTCAAAACCCAAAAGGAATCAAAAAAATCAGCTGATCTGAGAAATAATAACATAGCAGTGTGAAGAATGTGTTGTAGGGCAAAAAGCAGTTATTAAGTAAGGAGCACATCAAGCCAGAAGGTGCTGCATGAGCTTCTGAACTCCCCTCTGACTCACACGGCATTACCATGAACAGACCACCACCAGTATGGGAAAAGTGAAGGAAAGACTCACATTGCAAAATTGAGCTTGCAGCCTATTATACTTGGAAAACCTATTGAGAGTCAGCCTTTCCTGTGATGCAAGAGTTTTTAATTTCATTAGCTGTACTAGAACACAAATAAATTGAGATATTAATCAAAACAATTAAATGGAAGACAAAACTTGTTGAAAACAAAGTCCAGTGGGCTTTCCAAATGTGATTTTACAAGCACATATTGTTACAACTGGGTTTTTTTTTTTAATTCCCTGCCAACTTGTCATTATCCATCAGCAGGTCTTCACTGATCACATGTCAATTAATAAACCTGCAGACAAGCTGGATACTGTAAATTAATTTAATGTGCGAGAGGAAAGTTGGAGAAACCAGTTTCTGCTTGACCTCCTCTGGTTACTTCACCTGGCTTGGCCCTCTGTACAACTGCACTGTGAACTAGCTCAGGGTTCTGCATTGAGAACTAACAGAGAAAAGGAACTATTTTTTTGTACAAGTACAGTTCTGATCTTGAGCAGAAGCAGGGTCACCAGGCCATCACAGAGATGGCAGGTTGGGGTGGTCAGGGTGATCTATGGTGTCAGTGCATTTTAAGAGTGATACAAGAACATTTCAGGGTAACATAACAAATAGTGTCCTCCCCACTCCTGCAGTGCTTCCTGCCCAAAGCCTGCAAACACACAGGAACTGACTTCTAATCATCTCCACAGTACTCAGAATGGAATTTCAAAAAATAAAAATTGAAGCAAAACCATAGAAGTCAGCTGGCACAAACCTATGCATTTAGTTCATCAACCACAGACTGAGTTTACAAAACAAAAAAAGGCAAGAAAAGAAAGTTAATTTAACTGAGCTATGGACTGAAATACAGGCTGACTGAAAGGGTTCCAATCCAGGAACAGCTGGAACCATAAAGGGTTCAAATTCAAGGGCAGTTGTAGATTGTTTTCCTGTTGTCTCTTCTATCCCATTCCCAGTGCAAACATTGGAGGAAGGAAATTAGGAGGACCTATCCTTTCCTCCTAGCAGGACAGTCACTAAAGTCAACCCAGCTTTGAATATGTGCTGGGAAGACAGGGACTCTTGTGGAAAAATGGTTTCAGAAAGCAAGTATTTTAAAACAAGACTTCTTTTTATTTAATCATCTCACTATGAATTTTTGTCATTCTGGGCAAACAGCCAGTAAAGGGAAGAAAAAAACATCTCCTGCAATCCATGAAACAAGAGAACACATGAAAATCATAATGTTATGATTCAGCCATCTTTTCCACCTTCCACAAATACAATACATTGTACTTTGAGTTTGAAATAGGCTCTATTTCTTATTACAGAAAGAATAAACTTTGCACACATCATCAAAAGTGCCCCAGGGTGTGTCCAGCTGATGCTGTCTGTGCTCTCCTCAGGGCTGGCCTGGCTGGACTCGCAACCAGGGCACCCTCGTGGCCCATTGTGGTTTCTGACAGGAAACCTGCAGGGCTGATTATGAGCACCAGGATCCCTTATTAACCACTTCTCTGCAGAATTGTGCTAAAGCAAAATGGAGCTAATGCACTTTCTAATGCAGCAAGACATTCTTGCATCCTGACCTGTTATCCATTTGGAAAGAGGCTCTGTGAGAAGCAAGTTAATATTGTATTTCTCTCCTTTTAGCAGCATTTTTAAATACTCTTGTGGATACTGAAACAGGCATCAGCTCAGGGAAACTGCTGCTCGAGCAGGCTGTTTGAAGGGACTGCATTCACTGCTGGATGGAATAAAACCATTTCCTACATGTTTTATCCATGGAAAAAGAATAAATCACTTCAATAGCTTATCTAGGATTCAAAGTGCACAGCATGTGAGTATGTTGTTTCCTACAACATTTTCAGGACCTCATTACACTTTTTTGAGGCTGGCTTCCACCAGGTTCACTAATTCCCTCTATTTTCCCCCTCTCCTTTCCGCCACAATTTGTTTCTGGGTAATCCCCATCTCCCTCTCAGCTTTAATCTATTAAAGCTCTATTTCATTGTACATCATCCTTCTGTCCCTGTTTCCCCTGTCACCTTCTCACAACACATCACCACAGTTCATGGTGCATGAGGCCCCTGCACGAAGCCAGTGAAAAGTGTATTTCTGATCTGGAGGAGGACCTGCACACAACTGAGCAGCTTGGAGTTACCCACAGCCAAACAAGGCAGAGTTGAGGCCACTCCTCCACTTCTGTGCCACTGCTTTCAAGCCATGTAATATGGAACTGAACAATTTCTGGATTATTTAAAAGAGTTCAGTAGGACATTGTTACAATTTCTGAAATAACAATTTAGTAACAGGAGAACATCTTATTTTCTAAAGCTTCTCCATGAAGACAGATGTTTTTCCTACACACAAAACCAGAGTAGTACTATTTAAAATTAGCATCCAAGTGAAGAAAGATTCTTCTACTCCTTAATTAATATAAGGCCAATATAAGGATGTTAATATCCCTGAGTTGAACAGTTTTGTTTCTAATAAATAAGGCTTTTCAATGATTATATTTTAATAATTTAAAAAGGTGGAATCTGGTTCATAAACAAAATCTATGATTCTTAGTGAAGACCATTAGATTTTCTCAAGTTCAATATTGTCTTCCCTCTTAACCTGGAAGCCAGACTGCCCTCCAAGCCAAGCAGTCAATCATTGTCCCATGCAAGTGTTAAAAAAGCAAGAATTTCCAACCTCAGTGGATCATAACAGATTATAAAACTGCCTCTATGACTGGACTAGAATACTGAGCTTCTTTTATTTTAATGCCATAGGAAAAATCCTCAAGTAGAGGAAGGCTGCAGAAATTCTGCTTCTATTTATGGATTTTTTCCCCCTCTGTTAGTTTTACCGGCACAAACTCCTAAAACTAGTACTGGTGGTGTAGACAGGCTTGCTGGTAGCCTCATCTGCCCTTCTCTGGCATTATTAATACACCATGTGTGGCCTCTAGGAGGTCCTCAAAGTGACTGGAAGACTCCTGAGGAGGAGACCCTCTAGAGGAACAGCACACTGAGCACTTGGAATGCATCTCTTATAAAGTATTTCAGCAGCCTGAAAAACAGAGGAAAAAAGTATAAATTGAAAGGATTTAAGGGCCACCATAAAGCTGTTAGCTCAGAGAGCTGTGAAGGATGGAAGGAAAGCACTACATCTGCTAAGTTTGAGTTTCATATTCTAGAAGAACACAAAGATGCAAAGAGCCCATACTTTGGTCTATGTTCAGACACTACAATCCTCTTGGGAAAAGTGTCAGAAAACAGTTTAAAACCACTGATGAACAAAATGTAGGCATGAAATAGGAGAATCTCTCATCTTAAAAGCGTAGCAGAGGAAGTGATTAGATTTAGGGTTGATAGAAGGCCCTAGATCAAAATACAAAGAGAAGGTATTTCCTTTCTCAAAGCATGGAGATGAAGAGAAGTAACAAACAAGAGGAGAAAAAATTCCTCCAGAGTCTCACTTTTCAGAGGAGGAAATGTAGCAGTGGGTCTCTCTTACCACTCAGACCACAGCTGTGTGCCAAGGCACTGCAGAACAGCTCAGGTGAACCCCAGCTAAGCCTTTAGAACAACAGTAAAATCTGCACAGGCAAAATTATTTGCTCCTTACAGTATCTGTTTGTAGCTTTTAGTAACCACAAAACACAGAGAATGTGGGATTTTCACTTTCTAAGAGCCTAACTCAACCAATAAAACTGAAGAGCAAGGAAGTTTTCTCCATTTGTCTGGTCACTAAGTGGCAGCACATGCTTAATTTCATAAATAATTCAAGGTAATAGGAAGTATTAACTTTAAAGTAATTATTAGCAAAAATAGTCCTTTCTATAAGAAGCCGAACCAGCAGCATAAACAAATACTTGTACTCTTGGGAATAATTACATTTATATTCATGAAATGAATATTTTTCAAGGACATCAGTGTAGATAAGCATGGGTTAGGGCAGAGCATTTCTTGCAACTTACTTATCATGCTGCATGGAAAAATGTATTTGGCTCAATCAGTTTCAGAAAGGAGCTAGGGTGAGATATGCTGCAACAGAACTACACATAAATCCAGACATATTAGCAACAGAAATTAAAAGTCAGACTTTTATTTCCATGATACCAGCCTTTTTAGTGCTCCTAAATAAAGTTGATCCTACCAGGAATGGATTTGTTTTTCCCCAAACAGCTAGGACAGGTTCCCTGGAATACTGCACTTCTCAAACCATCAAATATGCATCAAAACAAATGAGAGCAATCCAAACTAACAACTCATACTCCCTGGCTGGATTATGTGTGTCATTCACACCCATTAATAAAACAGAACTCTTCAGTAAACTCTGCATAATGTTTCATTCAGAAGCCAGGTGACACTGGGCAGGATTTGTCTCAACTCTCCAGCGGAGCAGGTGAATTATTTGGTATAAAATCATGCTGACTATTTGGTGAATGTGTTTAGGCTTTTGGAATATTGCAAGAATGAGACATAATGTAAAACACTGCAATATGACTGTTCACTGGCTGTTTCTTAAACTGAAATTATAGCATGATAATCATTACACAGCTGAAAATCAGGAAAAAACAATCACATTACCTGTAAATTAAAAAACCCTCAGGCCACACATCACATCTTTCACTGAGCTGAGATCTGTATGTGTGCTTACATATATTTTTAATGCTGTCAATCAATTGTTTTGTACTGTGTGCAGAAATTACATTAACCAGTATATGGATTTACAAAGCAAAACTACAACAGGCTCTGGGTGTTCTGGGGAACAAGGGTAGGGAGCAGATCACTAACCTCATGTTACAGAATTCAGAAATTGAACTAGTTTTGAAAGCATTATTTTCAGGGGAAAGTTGTAGGGAGCTGGTTTATCACTTAAACTATTTGTCTAATATTTTTAATTCCTTACTGCAATATGACATTTGGTTGTTTTTTTCTGAAATTTTAACCATTTGGAACGAATCTCTCATACCAGGTCCCTACCTCAGGGTGTTCAGGGAAGCAGGATGGCTATTCAGATTCACCCAGACATGTCTGAGGATGATGCTGGGGACAATGTGTTTTACATAAGTCACTGGAGACCACCCCTCTGAAATGCTCCAGGGCCCCCAGCTGTTGCTGGTACACAAGATTTGCAAACTGTGGTAGCATTAGCCTTTATGTCAGTCTTGCATCTAAACTGAATGCAGACAAGTCCTCAGAGGCCCCTGGGTAACCAGAAATGCTCACACCACATTGTAGAGAGGCTGAGGAGACTTCAGCCCAGGGCTACAGTGCTCAGGTCTCTGCTCCCTGCACTCAGGCAGCAAGGAGAGCACTAGGGAATGAGCCTGCCAGAGGTTTCCTCCTTCTGCACTCCCAAAGACCTCTGCTTAAAGGCACTTCAGTGTGATGGAGAGGACACACAGCTGATTGAAGCTACTACAGAAGAGAGAAGATATGATGAAACCATCTGGACAGAAACCAGATAAATAGAATCAAGAAGTGAGGGGGAATCATTAAAAACAGATTAAATAGAAAAGGAGAGAAAGGATGAATGCACAAAACCAATATGAGCAGGAACAGTGAAATCGTATCTCTTGGAGATGCTATGATGACTAGAATCTGAATGCAAGGTCCACAAGGAAGAAATTAGGTAAGGAAGAAATTAACTAAAAGAAAACTCTGGGGCAAATCTCGAGCTTGGAAAGAAAGTGCTTGGGACAGACCAGGGAAAGAGCTCAACTTCAGGGAAAGGAGAGGGGAGAAAAAAAACCCAAATTGCCAAAAAACCGCCACCTTCCTACTGCTATCAAACATTTGCCAGCTCAAGTAGAGTAAATGGTAATATTTGAACCTAGATGTTAGAAACTGATAAAAACCAACTGATGCCAGATGATAATTACACTTCTTATTTTGCTTTCTTTATAAATCTACAGAGTTGCAACTTAAGTCAGTGAGAACTATTCCTAGTCATATATTGTACTACTATTTAAGTATTCAAAAAAAATCAGGTGTTGAGCAGTTCAAACTAGACGCCCAAGTTTTGCAGGTATTTTTCACTTAATTTATATTAATGTGAATCCCTACGCATAAAAGAGAGGTAAATATCCCCCACTGTTTCCCAGGGTTATTGCAAAGAGAAATACATAAACATAGATGAAGTATTTGAATAACACAATGATGAGCACCATAGTGCTGAGCATCTCAGAATTGCCAATAGGAATTTAATACTACTGTAAGTACAAGGATTGAACAGTGGCAATATATAAGACTTAAGGTTATACACTGAACAATTAAAATGAACTAAAACATCAAATAGTTTGTCATTATGGCAGCAACAGTCTCTTCTGTGGACTCAAAATGACAGGGAGAGGTCACAGGCAGAAAATGCAATCACTGACTGTAACACAATGTATATATGCAGAGACCTTTAATTCTGACACTAGAAATATTGTTGATAACTAGATTTGATGATTTTAGACTAATGATCATCATCCTAAGAGAAAGAGAATAAATACAGAAAAGCAGCATTGTTTGACATGAAAAATCAAACAACACTGAAAATGTACCTGCAGGCACATAGAGATATTCAGAGGGCTGCAAAGACTTAAGTTTAACAGAGATGGTGTCACATTGTTAAATTGTTTTTGCTAGAAGCTTTTAATTTCCTAGTGAATTTTTATACTAACTGAGGAATATAGGAACATGAGTTTCCTTTGTTCCAGAACTCTTTCCCTGGCACATTTCTATTCTCAAGACAGAAGATCACTATTCCAACTTGCTTGGGAACATGTTTTGTTTAATTTCATAACACAGGGATATACAAAATATACACACCTTCTTATTTCATTCCCTTGCTCACCTCTCTGTGATCTTTGCCTATCATGAAGAATTAAGGTAGAGATTTCAGTATTTGTTGTGGCAATGTGATGAAGCAAATTCTGCTCCTGTATAAATGGGTTTATAAAGCAGGGCTGAAACCTTCTCATTCATAAAATGTATGGATTAGTCAGCATGTAAGTGACAGCAATAATTAAATTAATTTAGTCACGTGTATTTACACATAACAAGTGCCTTTGCCATGAGCTATTATTAGCTCTTATAAGTTACTTCATAATGAGGTAGCAGAACTCTGTCTGATAACGCCAGCAAAGTGCTTGAATTTTAGAACTTCTAGAGCACAAGATCATGTTCTGTTCCTATTTTGGCAAGTGGCTCAGTGAATGTCAAATCATGCTGCCCTTCCTCAGGTAAAACTCTCAGTTCAAACAAATGTTTTCCCCCAAGAAAACAAGTCAGAAGCCAACTTGCTGGCTACTTTTTTAAACTAAACAAATTGTGACTGAGCTTTGTCACCAGTGCTGAGCTGGACTGAGCTGCTCGGATGCCCTGTAATTGCCAGCTCACAGAACACACTGCTGTTGGAGCTTGCTGCAGTCACAGTCACTCGCCGTGATTTTAAAACAAAACCAGACTGACACATAACTTGAATTCTGGACCTTGTTAAAAAAAATTCTAGGCCAAGGGTCATTGTTTCCTATGCCTTAATGCTCATAGGGCAGTCATGAAGTGTAATGCTCCAGTGTGAGATAATAAAATGCCTTTAGTACATTTCTTTGCATCACTAGATGCAGCAGTCACAAAAGAAGAGTAGCACACAACTGCAATAGATAATGAAGGGAAGGCAGCCTTTTCCACAGACCTAATGCATTTGTAAATGTATTTAAAAACACTGATCTTTTGCAGTAAAGTTAATATACTGTTTTATATTCAAATACAAGTCAAATTTCTCTGGTTCTCGATGAACAGTGGCAGCCCCTGATTTACATTTGTTTCAAAGCAATTTAAATTTTTCCAGTGGTCTCAAAATAGCCACATTTAATCCCACAGATAAGAAAATCACTGTTAGTTTGTCACAGACATTTCTTTTATGAAAAATCCTCTCTTAGGATTTTCCTGCTGAAGCTGAGAAGTTCAGCAACCAGACATAAACAATAGGTTATCTGCTGCTGTGGAATGTGGCAGGTCTGCCTGGATTGGCCCAGTTTGGATGTTTGGGGTTGGTGACCAATCCAGAACTGAGATCTCTCGGACACAGTCTGAGAGAGCCGGTTTGTTATCCATTCTTTACTTTGTATTGTTAGGTAGCTAGCAGCTTCTGGAAACTCCTTTTTCTTATTAGTGTAGTTATAATAGATGTATATATCATAACTTAATAAATCAAGCCTTCTGATCATGGAGCCCATCTCGTCTCTTCCTTCACCCTGAAACCCTTGTGACCACCGTCACATTAGTTCTATTCCAAAGAAAGTCTGTAAGGTTTAGACAAGCAGAATTCTCCTCACAATAACTTTCAGTTAAGGATTGCCTCAAACCTGGTGCAGGGTTTTGCACTCAGTCTTGTCCAATTTCATGAGGTTTGTGCAGATTCACCTCTCCAGCCCACCAAGGTCCCTCTGCATGGCATCCCTTCCCTCCACCATCACCCACACCCCACAGCTCGGGGGCACTGGCAAACCTGCTGAGGGTGATCCCACTGCTCATGTGGGGTTAACAAAGACGTTAAACTGCACTGGTTCCATTTCTGACCTGAGCAATGTCCCTCACTCCTCACTGGCTCCCACTTGGGCATGGAGATGTTGACAGCAACTCTTTAGTCCAACTATCCATCCAAGTGGTCCTTCTATCAAATCCATGGCTCTCCAGTTTGGAGACAAGGATGTCACAAGGACAATGTGAGATGCTTTGCATAGTTCCAGGCAGATGATGACAGCTGTTCCTCCCTTATCCACCAACACTGTAACCTTGTCATAAAAGGCCACCAAATTTTTCAGGCATGATTTGTCCTTAGTGAAGTGATGCTGGCTATCACCAATCACCCCCTTTTTTTCCATGTGTCTTAGCACAGTTTCCAGGAGGATTTGCTCCAGCATCAAAGGGAAACTGACCAGTCAGGTCTTACTTCAATTTCCATGTCAAGCACTTGGCAAGATACACAGACAATGCTCAAGAGATACAGCATATTCCCAGTTCAAAGTGTTCCACAGGAAGTATTCAGCAAAGCCTGCTTCTAACAGAGGAGATGAAACAGAGCTACAGGTGAGATCCACTGCACTGACAGGCACTTTGCAGATCAACCACTCAAAATGCAAACTGGATTAATTAGCAGTGTCCACCCTTAAGCAAGAGCCCTAGGAACCAAAAGATTGCATCTTTCTGGACCCATCAAAAGACTACAAACCAACCACTGTCTCCAACTGAGGCAGGAAAGCCAATGCACTGGAATAGATGAAAAACTGTAAAACAAACAGACCTTTCTACATCTGGAATCTGAAGCACAAACTACACAGGAGATAAGCTGTGATTAACACCTTGTCAGGGGAGGGCAGCAGTGCAGGAGGATATTAAAGGGAAGGTTCTCATTTATCTCGGCAGTTTGTTTAGATGTAGATTTCTTTAATTTCTTTCCTTAAATCTTTAAAACCATTTGCCTGTTTGGGTTACCATAGATAGATATCTTGACCTGTATTCTACCAAAAATCCCCTTTATTTAATGACTAACTGATTATTGTACAAGTCCTTCTGACGTGTAGGCATTATTATTTTACAAATGGATCCCACCAGCCTGTTCCCAGATGTATCATCTTCAGATTCAATAAGCTTCCTGCACAAACAAGAAATTGAATGGCCTTTGTCCTTATGAGCTAATAGAAAATTAATTTTTTAGTGTTAATTTTTGGCCTTGGGCCAGTTGCCAAATGTTTAGGGCAGCTGCTACATCTATAGACAATACACACAAGTCAGAGATGGAAAGATCTATTGGGTTATTTCCTTTGACTACAAAATGATGAAGAACAGCAATCAATAATCACATGCTTGTCACATCCTCTGTAGTATATAATCAGATGTGTTGGCTGGTTTTTAACAACTACAGCCACAAAACCTCTACCACTTCATTTATTGCTTCATACTACTCTAAAACAAACAAGTCGGAAAAAATTAATAGTCAGTAGAAACATAATAGCTTTACAGAAGCAAAGACAGAGCCAATGCACCCATTCAGTCTGATCACCTTCACATGAGAACAAGTTTCAACCAGTGACCTCACATTAACCCTCATAGCACAAGGGCTCCGAGTACTAAGTACGGTTCCTTGGAAAATTATTCCCATGCCGAATAACTACACTGCTTAGTAACTGCCTCTGATTTCATATCTAAGTTCTCAGACTGCCAGCTGCAGCCCCTGAGCCAGCGCTGCTGGGTGTGTGGCTCTGCTCTGCTGCGCGCGCCCCTGGTGACAACAGCATCCCCCGGGAGGTGAGACCCACAGAGCCCCTCCCTCCCTGCACCCCTAACTTGCTTCAATCGTCTGAGTAACTCAGACTTTCTCTATAGATTCAGGCCTTTTACAAAAACCCTTTCCTTGAATAACAAGTCCCAAAGACAAAACTGCATTTTGCGCTGCTCTGAGATTCTTTGATGTTATACATGCCTGGTGTTGAAATGCTCAGAAGTGACTCATCTGAGAAGTGTTAATGACAGCTGCTATACTTCATAGTTCCTTGACAAGACACATGTACACATACAGCCCAAAGTAGCATTTGACTTGCTGGCTCCATTTATCTCATTTACTGGCCCTTAAGGCCCCTTTCAGCATTACTGCTTTTCAAAGTAGCTCCTATTAAATATTTTATATTTGGTTACTATCCCACACACTGAATTTCATTCAATTTGCTGTGTATCCTTCTGGATCTTTGAAATTTTCAGTCTTGACTTGTGTGTCAGGGATGATGCTTTAATGTCTGCAGTTTAAATATCAGATAAGAATCATATTTCTAACATTTCATGACAATTGCTCATAAGTATTTTTATGTCCCTAACACTGCATCATGTTATCATCCTCACATTTCAGATATTAAAAGCCCAGCAGCTAAATTTTAATACTGTAATAAACACCTATATTTTTTATAATTTAAAATTTGAAAATACTATATTTAAGTATATTTGGTAATTAATGCTTCAAAACATAGCCAACAGCAATAAAGGCAGCAAGTACCCCCTTTTAATAGTCTGTTTCATTCCCCTGTTTCAACTGCTACTACCCCTATGCTACAAAATACGGTGTGGGAAACAAAGGTATCAATAAATTAAAAATACAAAAACCAATTATCCTTGACATAATAAAATCTTCCTTCTGCAGAAACTAAACAGTTATGCAAAGTCTGATCTGATACCACCTGAAAAACAGATAAGAATAATAAAGAAGTTCTTCCCAGTTAATAACAAAATTCTTTACTGAAGAGCTTTATGCATATTACATGAGGCTTAGAATGAACCCATGGAAGATAAGAGATAAAGTAATCAATGTATATATAAGTATATATATACCATTTGGGCTCTTCAGGGGACTGGCTCATCTTTTACCTGTACCTGTATAATGTAAAGTAACATAAGTCTTCATTTTGATGAGAATCTGTTAGCTTTCTTCTAATGCAAATAATAAAAATCACTGTCTGGACGCATTGTTTGGGAGATTAGAAACCAGCCAGCTGATAAGGTTAACAAAGTTAACTAAGTCTTTGGTTATGTCCTGTCTCTATGACAGTGTGTTATTCTGATTTGGCTTATTTTTTACATTTTTCCTACTATTTCATTAACTGATAAAACTTCATTGCATATACTGAACATAGGTAAGCATTTCTAGTAATAGTAGACAACCTGCAAAGAAGAGGCAAACTGGTGTAATGAACACAGAGTATTTCGAAATGCTTTCAGTTCCACCCAGCAGAATGGAAGTAACTACGGCTTCCTCTATACTTTCACTACAGTTTATCATATTTCAGCCTCTGAAATAACAGCTCAATGAAACCATCATATTTTCTTTTAGGATGACTATAAATTTCAGTCACAGTTACCAGTTTATCACAGAAGTGAGGTGACCCAGCAGCATGCCAGAAGCATGTCTCTAACTAATCCCCTGGGTGCCCTCACGTTAACAGAACAAGCTACATTTGAGAGAAAAGTCAAGAAACTAATTCAAAGATGAGGAATTTAGAAATGCCACTGAATTTGGTAGGTATTTATAATCAACCAGGTCAGATGAGCAGAAGGTTATTTCCTATTCCGCTAGTCTTAAGGAAATAAAATGGCCAATAAGAAAAAAACCCAAACCAACACTGAAATATTTATCATCTGTTTTCAGATGACTGCCTCTAAAACACATGTAGAGGAAATATTTTTAGAAGTAATTAAATAAAACAAACAGTGAGCCTATAAGAAAGACCTACTTGTGGTAGAGAATTGTCCCTGTTTGTCTTCTTCCTGTTCTGGTGACTCACTGTAAGCACCCAAAGAAGGGCCCACATTTGCAATTACCATCACAAGCTGCTGGGCAGAAGCCAGTTGAAGAACTCTTCCAAATACAATTATTATTCATATGAAAAGGAGAAAATGCTTGACTGCCCTGTCAGCTGCTTTTTGGGATGTCTGCTTTTGTTGTATTTGCACATTGATCAATACATTAAACCAAGAGAAGAAATTCTCTCAGCTGAGGAATTTTGCAACATTTTTCAAATTAACTGGAATTTTGATGTATTAGTTGTGCAAATCAATCCAAATGCCAACAACAAATTTACAGAGATAAACAAACTCCATGCTTTTTACCATTTCTAACTTGTGCAGCAATGGATTTCAGGACAAGCACTCACACTTATGAGGCAAAAAGATACTGCCAGGCCTCAAAGTGTCTAAGCTGCTACAAGAAGCAGCTGTATTGAGGCAGAGCAGGTGTGCATTTACCACCTACCAGAATAAGCAATGCAGCCATCTCCAAACTTGCATCCTAGAAGAGGTTGACAAGCACTTTAAAAGATCTTTCACTCTATCTCAGGAATATTAGAAAGTCCTCTAGTTCTCTAGGAATAATGGCTTTGCAAAATTGTACATGTATTTTAAAATTCATTTGACACCTCAGGTTTCCACTTCTTGAGTTGACTAAGCTGGTTTTTCAGCTTTATCAGAGTATCCCCACTCAAGGACTTCACTAACACCATCACTGAAATACATTGGTGTTCTCAAAGGACATAAAGAATCTTTAAGACAGGCAAGCAACCAGAGAACATTACAGCAGGAAGGAGGGAAAGCAGCAGGATGGAAAGCTTCTGCCATGTATTTTCTGGCTGCTATGTTGTACACCTGAGCTAGACAACTACACTCCAAAGAGTACTCAATTGCTGTTTTCATTTCTCTTCCATGGGCATATAAAACTTCAAATTCCATCATCACATGCTGAAAGGGCAGCAACAAGAGGGAGAGCCGGGCAGGAGACTGGGAGTGGGTTTTTGTGATATGGAAAACTTCTGCCAAAGATGATCATCAAAACATAATCTGAGCTGCCAAAGCCAACAATCCAACATCTCCACTTTGTGGACTGCCCCTCCTGCTCCCCAGCTGGCCAAGGCTCTGTTTCCACACTCAGACTCCTAAATTTCCCTGTGGGAACCCAGAACCTGAGCTCTGCCAGCTGTCCAGAGCCCACATCCACCTACACGAGTCCATGCACAGGAACTATTTTTTTTCATGACTGCACAAACCTGGAGCTTTGGAAGAAAATAATCTGAAACCATTTGAAAATGGCAACTCACTGCCATTTCTCTTACCAGAAGCTTCTTTCCATAAGAGTGGCTATGATTCAGTATCTCAAGAGCTCTTACTGAGCCCAAAAGAGAAACCTAACTGAAACTGCAGGATTTGATTTAGGCTTTCTGCAAAACCTGAAGGGACATGCAGTTTTTTTTTTCTTTTTCCCAAACAGAAGGTAGTTAATAATTCAATCTAAACTGTTATAGAAGCAATGAATGAAAAAAAATTCTACACAGATTTATGCAAAAACTCAGTTGTTTTAGACTCTACTTATTATAGCTATTTAACATTAATAAGCACTGTTTGAATTGCAAAGCAATTGCAAATAAATGTGTTTATTTTATTGCATGTACAGCTGTAGTATTGTTTTTGCCATTATTAGCTACCAAGCAATGTATAAGATAGCTAGAAGAAAACTCAAACAACTCCACTAGAGTTGACTGGTGAAGTACAGAAAAAGCTTTCTATTTGATTTTGTATTAAAAAGAAATTGGATATCACAAGTCTAAAATGGTGATGCCAGAAAGATATTTTGAGAGAAATCACAGAAGACTGCCTTTAGAGAAAAGACGTCAACAAAAATGAGTGACTGAAATAATGTGGAGTACTTCAGACATGGACAAGAGGTACTAGGGATCAGAAATGAATTATTATGCTCTAAAATGAGCCAATAAAAATCGAACTGTAGTGCAGTAATCAGAAAATGTATTGGAAAAGAGATAGGTTATAAAAAGAAAAAGGAGCTTTCAAGTACTGTAGGCTATTAGCTACTACTGAGAAATCTGGATTCAGGAGATTGTATTTCTCAAAAAATATGCACACAACCAAACATAGCTGAATTTGCTGTTCAATAGGCAGTGAACTATAAAAATTAAAAAGATAGATTGGAGACAGAATTACAGGCTAAAATAAAAATAATCAATGCAACCATCAATAGGAGTTTTGAAATGAACCCTGTACTGGCTGAACACACAACCACGCAGGCTTCAGGAAGAATGACTCAATTATGTTTTTCCCCACAGGCAAAGATATAAAAGATAGTTGTAGACACACTGAGCACATCAGAGAAAAGCATTTGGGCAGTGCCCCTTGTTGCAGAGGAAGAACTGCAATTCTGAAGGGTGAATAATTAGGGACACCCTGGAAGAAATCCATTTGGGCTCTGATGCCTTTGGCAGAGCAGCCCTGGCCCCTGCAGCCCCTGTGCCCACCAGCACATGATGCCCATAAACCGACACAAAATGAGAGGGAAGGTCTTCCTTTATCAAAGCAATGGAGAAGCACTGGAACAACTCAGCTGGGAGAGAAGAGGGCTGAGGATTTTTGAAAAAGGCACAATGTGCAGTCTAATTCTAGTCATATACGCTTCCTTATAAATATATATCATCTTCCTTATAAAAGGAAATTATGTAATATTCTGGGAAACTTTTTTGGCCTCAACAAAAATTTACAAGTACATAAAAAATAAATTTCGAGATTTTCCCTTCACCAGGAGCTTTATTGCTTTACAGCAAAAGTTCCACCCCCATCTGTGATCAGCAGCATAACCTAAACCTCTCCATGGTAATCAAAAGGTGCAAGCATCCACAAGTTGTTTTGTCATAAAGAAAATAACTGAGAAGTCTCTAGTGCTGAGCTGTAAATCCTGCATCACTCATCAGGTCCCACTGACAGTGCACAGCCCATAAGCAGCTCTCTTACTCAACAATTCAAAGAGATTCAAGTAAGAGTCAATTCAAGCAAATTACATCAGATACTTTCTGATTGTGTAACTGGAGGTATGTTTATATCAAATTATGCAGAAAAACAAATTCCAAGCATGCATTATGACCCTGCCACATCTGCCACAGTAAAATAATTGCTGTAAAAGACCTTAGCTTGACTGGGCAATAACAAAGTTTGCTGTCTCAAAAGCACTGCTTGGGGGAAAATTAATAAAATAGAATGTTCTCAAACCCAAAGTGCCACTTGACACTGATGTTGAACAAAGCAATGAGAAGGGCAGACAGGTCTGAACAACACTTACTCTGGTATGTATAAAAGGGGTGTATCAATATAATAACAATAATATACATTTACTCAAAAATAATTGTAGGCAGAGAGGGAAAAAGTTTAAAAGCTACCTTGAAAGATGAAGTTAAACCCTTTCAATTAAACAGGAGGGAGAGTGCTAGGAACCATAATTAATACAACACACAGTCTAGAAATACCCTTAACTTTTGTCCCTTTGTTACCTGCCTTTGAGATCTTTTCACAAAGTTTCCAGCAATAGAGATGAACAACCCTAACCTGATGTCCTAAGCCATCCCCACTTGCAGGTATTTCCTCCCACATGGATATCTTTTAGGATATGTGGTTTCATGGAATAAAACCCCATCCCCAGCTCCCCCTGTGGATCACCCAAGGCAAAGGAAGGGGGTTACTTCACAACACGTGGTTTGTGGTGCCCCAAGGGCTGCCCCAGAGCAGCTCCTGGCCAGAGGCTGACATGTGCTGCTCAGCTCAAAGCCAGAGCTGGGAACACGGTAAAAAAATCCACATTGCAGATCATCTGGGGTAGAAATTTAAGACAAAGAAAAAACCACTGGCAACACAATTAGTCATCAGAATATGTGAATCTGACTAAAATATTACTCAAAAACATCTGTAAGGGAAAAGCAGCAGCCTACAGGAATTATTCAGTGCTCCTGAGCCCATATTCTAGAAGAGCTAATTGTACACATTTCCTCTTATGCTCATGTTACAAAGTATAGAGTGAGGGTATAGAGCTAGATAAGATTAAATGAACAAAATTAATATAGAAAATGCTGAGTTTAATTTCGTAAGCCATTTATATAAAAGCAAGTAGAAACAAGCAGCACTCAGATCTGCTTTATTCTGAAAAATGAACTCTAATTTCATATACAGCTTCTCATTCTTAACCTATTTTCTATTGCAGAAATTAGAAATTGGCTACTACATTTAGTATAGCTTTCAGTTTTAGAAGACTGCAGCCATGGGCCACTGTGTTTACTCTAGATGAGGCAGTCACTATGTTTCTTCTAGATGAAAGCTACTTGCAACTATTAATACTCCCCTTTTGTGAGACTTTTGTGAGATACGCTAATATTCGTAACCCTGAATAATACAGATTTATGCTGATCTTCATCTTACCCCCAAGCCCAAGAGGAAATGAAATACTAACAGATTTGAAAATGTTAGATAATACTTTCTCATGTAATTTAAACCACAATGAATTAAATGGGTAAAAATTAAAAAAAGGTTGGAAAGGAAGAATGAACAACCTTTCTCACCCATAAGACAACAATAAATTCTTAGATCTCACATCATCAAGAACAAATAATATTTAGATTAAACCTCGCTAGACCCTAAAATGGTAATTTGTCAGTATTTGTCACTTCTGTATCCATCCTGCACTCATTTGCTGGATCCCTTCTTATTTCACTTATGGTATTACAGTTCGGGCAAGTCAGAGGGAGCCCATGAAGATGCTCAGAGAGCTGGAGCTAAGGAGACAGGCTTGGGCTGGAGAAGAGAAGGTTCTGGGGGGATCTCAGAGCACCTCCCAGTACCTAAAAGGGCTGCAAGACAGATGGAGGGGGCATGGAATGACAGGAAAAGAGGGAATGGCTTTAAATTGACAGAAGGTGGGTTTAGAGGAGATATTGGGAAGAATTATTTCCCTGTGAGGATGGGGAGGCCCTGGCACAGGGTGCCCAGAGCAGCTGGCCTGCCCCTGGATCCCTGGAAGTGCTCAAGGCCAGGCTGGACAGGGCTGGGAGCATCCTGGGAGAGTGGGAGGTGTCCCTGCCCATGGCAGGGCTGGAACAAGATTATCTTCAAGGTTGCCTCCAACCCAAACCATTCTGTGATGTGGAAGCTCATTTGCTCATTTTTAACTCATTGTGGGGATGTAAAAGCTCCAGTTTTTTTTTTTTTTTTTTTTTTTTTTTTTAAAACCATGCTGGTTGCCAGTATAAGGAACCAAATGAGAGTAACTTGATCTCATTTATCTAGCAACCTTAACTGTAGTCTTCCATAATCACAGTTCACAAGTTTTTCCTTAGCCTTATTTTCCACTAATGATACTCAACTTTCAGCTTTAAGCAGAACATCCAAAACTTTGATGAAAAACAGGTTCCAAATGATGGAAATGTCTACATTTTAAGACATAAAAGGAAAACCGATTATATTTCAAAATAACTACGAAACTAAACAAAGTAATTCCAAAGGACATACATACAAAATATGACTATAGGTTGTTTCTGTAAATCAGATTTCTGATCTCCTAAAACATTTGAAAATTTAACCAAAAGAGATGAGAAATAAACAACACTGTAAACTTAATAAAACAACATAAATAAAACATCAGGACAGACATGCTGACTGTTTAGAATGGAACTGTTCCCAGCAACACACTTGTCCAGAGATGTCCTCCTGCAGAATTCACAGTAAATGCTCAATAAGAGAAAAAGTATTTTGTTCAGTGTTTGCCTGGTCTCATAAATGCTGTGAAATGAGCAGTCAGACAATCCTCACCCTCCTGCACTGCAGCACCCTGACAGAAAGCAGACACTTATCTGTCTACCCCATCTCAGTTTCCCCCCAGTGGCAGCCTAAATAAACTGAGTCCCAAGAATTGCACAATCACTGCAAAGTATTTTTGCACTGTGAAGTATTTCTGGAGATAATTTTCCTTTGCATTCATACCCAGAATACTGAGAAAATAAAAAGGATTTAAATGAAAGGAGTGATAATTTATATTGCTGCTGGCTCCTCAAGGCGCATCCACTATACTTGCTGTATTACAAGGGAGGAAAGCCAAGAGATTTTTTTCCTGAGCCAATTTACTGATTTCTAGAATAAAAATCAGACTTGACTCTTCTCCTCAAGTCTTCCTGCCTCCCCTCCTCCCCCACCATGAAAGAAAAAAAAATCATTCAGAGAAAACAATATTACACAACCTTGTACAAATGGACTGATAATTTTTACTATACTGTGGGAAAAGGTCATTTAGATTCTGGAATATAGAAAGTATTTCTGCTACATTCTAAACACTGTTTCATTATCTTTAATGTAAGATTCTAAATACTGATATTTGTCTTTAAATTAGTGTTCATTGTGCTTAAAAGAGAACCACAAAAAAGGGAATGTTTTAACACCGTGTAATGATTTTAAAAGACCACATGAAAATTGTAAAGATTAAAATAGCAGACATGCAGATGCAATGCCCTTGTTAGTCAGAAAAAGTAATAAAGATGGTAATTTTAAAAGGCAGAATTTCCCCCACAATACTGACAAAAAAGTCATTAGCTGAATTTCCATACATAAACAATTTCAGAAATGACTTAAATACTGGGGGCTCAAGCTCAAGACGTGCATGATATTGCAGCTGAGGCGATGCTGCAGTGCTTTCAGAAGCATCTCACACTTATCCAAGGCAATTTGGATAACTTACATGCTGCCTTTGAGACAGTAACATTTCCAGAGGAACCACTCTAAGGTCAACAAAAGCATCTTACACTCTGAACAACTGCAGCAGAGCAGCTCCCCTGTCAGTGGATATGCCAATGCTCCCCAAAAGACATTGCTGTGTTACTGCAGGGGCTCACATCCCTCCTTTCACTCTGAGGAGCTGCCTTTGAAACAACAGCAGAAGAAACCAACATAAACACCATGTAAACACTAAAAGATCAAAAAAACCTTCACAACAAAAGCAACAGAGGTCTTTTATTAAAGGAAGGTAAGCAGCCCTTTTCTGTCAAATATCTGAAAGTACCATAAATCAAATATCTGACAAGCTATAGCAAACTACAGAAGGAATTTCACTATGAGGGCTTTTGCATTTTATTGATGAGGTTGCCTTAATCTATTAGGTGCCTTAAAAGATCTGATAGGCAGGAGTGTACAAACAGAATGGAATCCATACCACAACAAAAAGGCAAAATAAAGCATACAAGGAGCAAAGAGAAAAATATTAAATGACACAGAGGGAATGGGATTAAGACCAATATTTACCTTTATATTTTCAAGGCTACTTACACATATTTAACCTAATGGGTCTACTTGCAAATTCGTAATTCAATTTCTTAATTGCACCACTGTAAATAGAAAGTGACAGGACAGGAGCTAATGGATATACTTCAGCCATCATCATTAGAAACACAATCCTGCATAGAGAGGCAGCCACATGCACACTTCTCAGAGCACGTATTGCTATTGTAATGTAGATGTTGGTAATAATTTCCTGGAGAAATGAGAAAGCCAGAGATCAGCTTAATGCCTGAGCTGTTTACAAAATAACAGTAAATAACAGCAACATTAATCACAATGCTGTCATTTCCTTACATTAAACACAAGACTTTTATGAAGAGCCAGATCCAAGCCTAATTTAAACAGGTGTGAATTCACAGTAGGTCTATTGTCACACACCATAAATTAAATCAGAGCCTTGTCCTTAGCTAAATCCTCTCCATGTCTGCATAGCTACAGCATTCACAAAGCTGTGCTTCTCATACAGCATCAGCCATTGTAGCATTTCCTTTACAATTTAAGTATCTTCATCCCTTTAACAGATACTGCAAGGATACTGAATATGAAGTGCAAAGAACTAAGGTGACTTGTCCAAAACTCACCCATCTGCCCAGCAATCAAAATGAAAAATCCCCAGAGATTTAGGGACAGTCAAAAGCTCTGTTAAATGGATCACTGCTCCCAGGCTATAAAACAAATACTTAGATGAATTACACAAGAATAATCTTACATGTTTCTAGCTCATTAAACTTAGCTTTGATCTGTAACCTACTAAATTCTCTACTACATCTACTTATTAAAACATGGCTAATACTATTACCCCATCTTTGCAGCCTGCTGTTTAAAATGTTTGTTATTATTAGAAGTATTGTTTCAAATAGAATCTGATACCATATACTCATATTAAGAAAAAATTTTCCCAACACTTTAGGGTGGGCAAAAAGGAAAAATTGCATTTTTCCATGGCTATTTTTTCCCCTCTTGCTTTGCTTTTAACGAAACGAGTATGTTATTAAAAAAGTCCCCATACCAGATCTCACTAGCACTCTAATGCTACATTGTATGACCAGCGGTATTGCAGCCTGTACTAAAACCCTAATTTCTTGCCTACAAATCTCAAAGAAGTCATTGTGAACTACAGCTAATACCCAGTTGTCATAACATAATTCAGCCAAAGAAACTGAGCAGAAATCTGGATCCAAGATGAGTCTGCATTGCACAGTACACTCCTCCAGCACTGGGAATCCAGTACTCTCCTACTGGTTGTCACTGTGGTGTAGAGAAAGAGTAACTAATTGCATAAAAACATCTAAGTAGATGTCAGGAATGAGCCAAACAAGTCAGACTTAAAAGTACATCAAAGCAATCTGACAAAAGAGGTTAAAAATTGTGTTGTTGTAGGAATGGCTGAAGTTCTACGCTAGCTCTCAGCTGAGACGTAGCAGCTAAAAGTAAAAAGAGTTGATGGCTGTGCAGATGTGCTAAATGCAGCTCAAAAATGGATTATGGCATGGCATAAATGCACTTGAGGTCAAATTCATTGTGTCACAGCTGCATAGACATCCTGTAAAGGCAAACATAAGAATTGAATGAACAACAATGAGGAAGGTTATATGGACACAAAATGGACTGTGGGCTGCTTTTTAATACACTACCTAGTGTGGGAGGCAGATCTGTGTCAAACCATGTAATTTTAGGGATATATCTGGAGATCATGCTTTCTGTAGATCAGGTTTGTATCATCCTCTTCTTGACCACATACTCCAGAAAAACAAACAAACAAAAAAATAAATTTGCCAGCTCGGTAACCCGGCAGATGAAAGCGCTGAGTTTGATGTTCTGACACACTGCAGTGACAGATACCACTGTACCAGAGAACTGAGGGCAAGTGCAGTCTTCAATGGAATAAAGGAACTATTTTTGATATGGTTATTCTGTGGTGCTGTTGTCTGAAATTTACAGCCATATACCATAGAGTAACACTGTGTTTAAATGGAGCTATTTACACTGTACCAGGGATAAGCAATGGTCCCCAAGAAATTGGTCATTCATTTTGTGAAGTCAATATATATTTTGCTTAGCCTCAGGCAAAGCTGAAGGCAGTCTGTGCCCTAATAGGCTATTATTATTTGCCATTAACTTGACAACAATGAATGGGAACGTTGGTGTTTCATACAATCTGTTTAATGCTGCCAAAACAACCAGAGTGTGTTTTAACAGTGATTATGACAGAGTTGGTGTGTCTACTAAGGAAAACAAGCCTTAAATAAATTCTCAAATTGGGCTACCCACAATGAACAGAGAAGTATATATCCTGTGCCAGGGAACTTCAAGCTAGAGCTAAGAATGAATAGGAGAATGTCAAGAAATAGCTAAAAAGAAGAAAATTTTATAAAGTATATTAGCTCCAGATCAATGTAAAGCAAAAAACTGCCTTGAAAACACATCTACTGGAGTCCACACAATTAATTGTCCCAGTATTACCACAAAAAGACCTGTCCTGCATTTGCAGCAAAAACTGTGTTCATAGAGGAAGAAAATAAACCCTCAAACCCAAAACCCTACTGACCCTTTCAAAATATGGACAACAATTGCAATGTTTTCTCAAATCATGCAACAACTATACCTTTCTCGTTAATTTTACTCCAGTTCCAAATAGCTGCATTCACATACCATTTGGTCAACCCCTTGAAATCCAGAATTCCTAAATACTTTAACAAAAGTTAGGAAGTATAATTGAAACTAATATTTCATGTACTTCCAGCAACAGATCTTATGCATTCTCCCATTTTCACACCAGAAGAGTTACTGGCAGGCACAAAAAAATACATTTCCATGGCAGAAACTGACAAGGATAAATGCAGCACTCGTGGCTCTCTGATAAAGCCCCTGGCACATAGGACTGCATAGAAACAGGAAGATGTGCCATCTCTGACATAATTTAAGTAGAGATTTATGAACTTCTGTATTCAAAGAGTGCTTTGTTGCTGAGTGCCAGCCCAGATGAAAAACACACTGCTCTCTGGATCAGAAATCTTGGCTATGAACTTACCTGTGAAATAATAGATAATATAAACAAATGTAGCTTGAACTGCAGTGTTCAAATTTATTCAGACCTTACCTTTCAAGACTGTATTTATTATGACTCAAGAGCACAGGAAGCACTGATACCTGTTTAGTTGGCCCTATCTGGAGACATCTAAAGAGTTCAAGTGAACCTGTGCTCTCAGCTTCTCTCTCTTCCAACTTGCTCTTGCCCTCACTTTCCTCTCCCAGCTATCCAGTTAAAACTGGTACTCAAGCACCTCAAACATGAATCCCTGATTTAAAAAGGCTTACAAGAAAGGAAATATTAAAGCCACATGCAAAAAGATTATCTACACCAGTTTAAATTGATTAAAATTCTTCTCAGAGACAAACCTTTAGCAAACAAAGCATTCTTTGGTGGGGAAGCACAATGTTATGTATCCCTACCTTAACAACACTTAACCCTTAACATAGTTCTTGCCACATCTGTGCAAGACGATGCAGGTGCACTACTGACAGTAATTTTCATCTACAGAAGATTACTTATTTAGTGGTACATGTACTACCAAGCAAAATATCATCAATACCCAGCTGCACCACTGCACTCCAGACTGAAATACAGAACTCACTTAAAAGATTTATTTGCTTTCAATACTTCTGCTTCCCAGTGCCTTACAAGAGAAATGTGTCTTTTTTTAGTCTAACTGGCACAAGTATGCACATTCATTCCACGAATCATTCCCTTTCAATCATTTTCACAGTTATGGGCCAACCAACGCCAGGCAGACCAGATTCAACTCCTTCAGCCACCACCTAAAGCCCAGTGTCTCTAGGAAAACAAACACAATTCCTCCTCAAGCCCAAACAAAACCTCTCTTTGCAGCGAACACTTCACAGAGGATGGATCCCACAGAAGCAGGAAGCTGGAAGACAGGCAGCCACTGCACACTGGAAATGGGGTGGCATCTAAAAATTACCTGATTCCACCAACACAATAAAATGTGGTAGCCCAGAACGCTTAATCCCCAAAGGAACATTTAAACAGAAACAAGCTGTACACTAAAATCTCTTTTTTAACCTCAACCAGATAATGTAATGTTTTTGAGCCTATATTGGATGTTATCATTGGTACTGGCAGACATCCAGGTGAAATTATATAATTATGAGCTTCATGTTTGATAAATTCAAACATGTAAGTATAGAAATGCCATTTATACTGAATCAGTTGTATTAACCTTATGACTACAGAGGCATTAAAATATGTTGCTGTCAACATTCAAGTGTCAATATTTAATGACATCTAGACCTGCCATAATATGCAGCTATTAAACACAGAAATTAAAATATCAGCTAAGCTTGTTGATCTTAAGCATGATAAATTTGTTTACTTACTATACTTTGTAAGGAAGCAGAGTAAATTTTAATCAATTTTTATGAAGAGATAAAAAAATACTAATTCCTCACATTACTAAATTAAACACACATTTTTCCCTTCTGTGACACACTTAATTGTAAGAAAAGCAAATGAGTAAAAAATCCTGAATGAGAATGAATATTTAGAAAACACAGACACACAAAAAACAATCCAATGTGACTCACAAGCCCACTCTCTATATGCAGAGAGATACAGAACTGAGACATGACAAACATCTGTTCAGTCTGTCCTACTGGTGAAGACATGTCTTCAGGGGTAGCATAAGATTAGAGGTAAATAGAGAATTTAGGACTGCAGGTTGTCTTTCTCAAGTCACCTGGCTGAAGAGCCTTAAAGCTATGCCCAGGAGCAACTGTATGCAAAATGGGATATAAATGTACATATATAGATATATTTTAGAACCTAATTCATAGGCCACCAAATTCAAATGATAAATATCTTATGATATAAAAATGAAGAATGTGGGAAAGCTATTAGTCTTTAGAGAAATTATGTTTTAACAAAATCACTGTTTCATTTTTTTCACTTATTTTCTGTCTAAACTATAAATGCAATACACACAGCAAACAACCCCTTCATCTTACATACAGTATAGGGATCTAGGAAGGAAGGGGGAAAAGAGAAAGAAAATAAAAGAGATAAAAGGAATGTAAGAGAAGTGGGAAAAGAAAGCTTTGAATAAATTACTTCTACTATTGATTACATGAGATGCATTTCTCTATTACCATTCTCCCCATCAGACTTCCTCTCATGGTCAGTGTCAGTGAGGGACAGTGCTGAGTTTGCCCGGCTGGACAAGCAGGAGCTGTGCTCTGATTTGATGCCCCTCATCCACATCCTCAGGGCGTGGTCCGGGGATGCTCCTCCTTCTGTCTCAGTGTCCACATCGGAGCCCACCTCCAGAGGGTAACTGTGCTCAGCCACACCATGAAGGTCAGTCTGATAGCCAGAGCACAGGATATGGGGAGTCTCACAGAATTCCATGTCTGGAAAAAACAAAAGTTCAGAAAAAAAATGTAGCAGTGAAAAGCAATATAACTTTGGTTTTCTTTTGGAGGATTTGTTTTGAGAATTAACATTGTTCACACTATTAGAAGACTGTTTTTGGTCAGTGACTCACTCTGCTATCTAATCTACTCTAAAGGTAATACAACTAGAAGAATATATAGTAAAATATATAGTGCTGCACTGTAATTGTGCCTTTTTGTCTGATAGAAATATGCATTATAGCTCAAACATGTGCACACCCACACACTGATAGCAGCACATCAATTTACAACTGAAGTGAGCGTCTGCAAACACAGACACTTTCTCACGTTTTGCCAGGAAGGCAACAGCTCCAAATTAATCTCAGTATGTTTTTATCCTAGGGGAAGTGTAGCAAATTTCCCAATAGAGAACTTAAAAAAATAACATTTAAAGTATTTGGTTTATGGTGGAAGACAAAGAAAGGGTACTTACCATTGGCTTGCTCTTTGAGAGTGCTGTCCTTGCATATTCACACCAGTGGGTTTGTGTTCTCCAGTGCTGGTGGCCTACAGGAAAGCCTAGAAGAGCAGTGACTACTAGGACTGTACAAGGGCCATCTCATGACACCAAGCCATCTGAGATTTGAGAGCTGTACAGTGCTACAAGTTATTCTTACTGAACACAGCAGCTGCTGGGCAGCAGAAATCCAAGGACAAACAGAAGGTGGACAGGACCCATAATGTGAATATGCAGAGGAAACATTCTCGAAGAACTACAGGTAAGTAACACACATCAGCAAATTGCAACTCCCCTTGGAGGTAGCCTCTGCATATTCTCACTTGTGAGAATCCAATTACAAATGCAACTCACAGGGACTATGACAGGGAGTTCTAATTAAATAAGGATTACAGAACTGCACTTCCTAATTGAACATCAGACCTGGGATGCCATCTTGAGAGACTAAATACAATATCAAATATGCATACAGTATTTCAGTTTCTAGAAAAGAAACATTAGAGACAAGAGTCATTGTTTAAGACTAAGGACAAATACTCTTTTCTACTGTCATCCTAACCAAAGCTTTAATTTGCCAAACTAATCCACTTACCAGCTAGTGAGAGGAATGATTCTGATTTTAATCACTCTCTCTGAAATAACAAAAAGCCCTAGTATTTTCTTCAAGGTATCAACCAAAACCTACAAACCAAATACTAAGATATAAATTTAACCACCTGAAGAAATTTTAATTCATCTGTCTCCATATATCTTTCCTTTGCCATCCAGAAATTCCTGAAGGTTTTGGCTTTGAGCTCGGAATGGCAACCTCATTTGTGGAGGGCAAGGGAAGAAGGCAGGCAGCAAACAGAAAAGCATGGCCATGGCCTCACTTTCCTACAGGAGTCATGGAAGGTCACCCTGTCTTGCCTGGTGCTGCTGCATCCCAGCAGCACCAGCCACCACTGCTCCTGCTCCCTTGGGAGCAGCAAGACAGGTGTGGGGATGATCCCAAGTGCTCCAGCACTACTCTGGTCTTTTCCTCTTGTTCACAGGAGAAGGATGTGGTCTCAGCCCCGTCCTTGAGAAGCTGGGATGTGCCTTCACAAGCCCTGTCCCTGCATGTCTCTCAATTGCACTGAGACTGCCCCAAAGTTTGATGGAGGTGGCCAAGAGAGAACAGCCAAAACAGTTGGAAGCAGTTGCATAGGGAATATCTGGCATTCGAACTTTGTCTACCTTACAACAGGTGTGATTTCAAGAAACATCATCTGATCCTTCTTCCCCTTTAAAAGAGATCTTTGCTTATTTTCACCATCTGAGGAATATTGCCATAATTAAAAATCTTCCTATACCTTCAAGAATCACCTCAGCTGATGCCAGGTCCTCAGGGGACAAGCATGCAGGAATTTTTTTTTTACATGGCTGTCCCTCCAGGCAGATGTCTGCCATTAGCAGCCTGGAGCCCATCTTCTCCCTGTTTGCATTTGCATATGCCACGGGGAAAACTCATCCCAGTAAATCCCACAAAATGCTAATTAGATTACACATTTTTAAGAAGGACAGAATTTACCCTTCAGTCTATATGTTAATTCCTTTTTTTTTCTTTTTATACTCTAACTCATGTTCAACTCAAGTTTAACACAATCTATTGCCTTAATAGTCTATTTCTTAAGTATACAAGCCTTTGCAGGATTTTAACTCCCACAGGAAGAATTTTCTGAAAAGCTTTTACAATGGCAGAAGTAGCTGCTTTGAGTCTGCATATCTAACCTTTTTACCTTAGATACTACACATTTCCACAAGGAGATAAAGTTCAAGTAGATTTATGATAGATTTGGTATTACCACAAAGACATAGTCACAAGAGAAATGAGAGAACATTAATACAAAATCCAAGGTTTTGCACGAACAGAGGAAAAAAAAAGTGGCAGTTATGAAAATGATGAAAGGATTTTCAACTGTGGACCCTCACAGAGCCTGCTGTAACACAACCATTAAAAAACAAGTACTTTATCTCACATTGATACTAATTAGCTTTTTCAAAAAAGTAAAGCATGAAGAAATATGAAATATCTGATGAGCAATAAAAGGAAAGAAGACTTGTTAAAAAAATCAGCATTGCAATCAACAGACGCCTTTCTTTCTATACTAAATACAATTTTCTATTAAAAAAAAATCTTCAGAGATAAGCAGTTAAAGAGAAGTTGGAGAGCGGTGCCTCTGCTATTTAAGGCTGATATGAAAAGTGGGCAGCTGACCAGGCAGTTCTAACAGAGCTCCAGCTTTGCTCACAAACAAAGTTACTGAAAATGCCAGGCAATTCACGAAGGCTTTATTTACTGTGGCATCAATTTAGCCACCAGTACAGCTCAAAAACTAAGCTAGGATTTTCATGCAGATACAAAACACTTATCCCAGTGCATCTTCCATTGTATGGTCAGGAGTAACTGTGTGCCAGCTACTCTTTCTGCAACTCTTTTAGTTTTTCTGGCAAAGGTTAAAAAAATAAAATTACCCCAGTGAAAGACCACTGAGGCCCTTCTCTCCAACCTAGTAATTCTGCAAACTTGGACTTGCAGGACTTGTGGAATCTCCTCACTGTTGCCATTTGCCAAGAATTCTGCTAATTTCTACCAACTAACCCTGAGTATAAATAAATATTTATTTCAATAAATAAATATTTAAAATACAGAAAAAATGATCCAAACAAAGAAGCTAGAAGAAACATAAAACTAGAGTATAAATAGTGATGGGCATGAAGAACTTTCCTTTCTAGTCCTCCCATTCCCTTATGGAAAAATATTATTTTGCATTAATAACAGAATAATAAGTATTAATTTAAATTACTTAATTGACCTATGTGTTCAACTAGAGAAAGAGCTTACAGAAAAATATAATTTATTTATAAACTGGAATAGTTTGACATCTTGCAATTAGGTGCCTTTTATGTACCCCATGATATAATTAAGCAATTGCAATTTATTGATTGTAAAAGTCTTTGAACATCACTGATTCACAAATTAATTTTATTCTTGATTCTTGATATGAGGTGGTTCTTACTCAGAATGCTCCCTGCTCAAACACACACAAAATCAATTCTCTGGATGAAAAAAATACAAATTATTCTTTCTGCAAATATAAAATTATAAAAGAGACTAAGCAGCTGAAAGGCAAGGAGAAAATATCAGCCTTGGAATTTGAAATCCATGATACTGGTTTTGGCCTAGCGTCCTCTTTCAGACTGGGTTTTTGAAAACACTGGAAATATCAGAGTCTGGGGAAAAGGAACTCCAGAAAGGCAAATAATACACATTAACCTGAACAGTGTCATGTTTGTGCTTGTGTCTGAGGGAGTACATTGGGAATGCAAGGGAAAAATATCCCAAACGTGCACTTTTGTTTATGGCTCAGGATTTTAGTGTTACACCACAACCTGGTGTGTATTTTTCCACACTGAACTTAGCCCAGTGCTTTAATCTGCAGGTGCATTATGTGTGCTGCAAAACAAGCAGAAAGGCAGACCAGCTACTCGTGGTGTAAGAGACTCAGAGACACTGGAAGGAAGGGAGGCAGGGAGGGAGGGAAGGAGTGAGGAAAAATGTAAATCAGATGGGGAAAGTGAAGTTTGCCTTCATTTTTGGAAGCAATACATATGCATTCTCCTAAATGAGAAATTTTGAGGGCTATTGAACACTCTGCTAAATTTCATGTGTTCAACGGCCCTTAAAATTTCTCATTTTTCACCTGAGGACTGTGGTTTACTGGCTGGTTGCTGGACTTGAGAATTAAATGTGCAGAGATCTTAAGCTGCTTCATAAAGGCATTCATGAAACACAACCTGCTACATATATTTTTGAATGCTTTTGTGTATATGCTTCTCATTTAGTCAAAGATCTTACTTCTTTCCATGTTGAGAGCATACCACATCTTTCCTAGGACAATATAATTCAGTGAAATTAAGCTCCAGTAACCATCTGTACAAAAACCACTGAGGAAGAAGCCAAAAATAAATTAATTTTCAAAAATGCATTACACTGACTATTAATTTGTTTTACAAATGTCATGTTTATCGGCAATTGCATTATTGCCACAGCCTGGAACTGTTTCTCAGCTGCATATACTTTAATAAATAAAAATTGATATACATATTACACATAAATAACAACCATATAAAATATACCATTTGAATTTTTTTTACTTTGATAGCAAATGCATTGTATTGTACATTTTTTTTGCTGTATTTCAACTTGTCCTTGCATTCCATTATTTATGTAGCTTACTTTCTTACATTAACCTCAAGTTACCAGCAGAGATGATAGAAAGTTCAAAAATATCAGCCATAACAACTAAAGGAGGAATAAAAGAGGAATCAGAGCCTGTTACAACACTAAGGAGGGAAATTTGCAGGTTAGGCAGCTAAGGGATTAGGAAAGGAGGCTGCACTTTCAGAAAGCTCTTTGGCTTGTGAAATTTATAAGTAAGAAAAAGTCTTTATTCTCCAGGTCCTTCCCTAGAGGTACCAGAGGATGAGGTACCAACCTGTGCCTCATGGCAAATATCTTTCTAGTCTCTTCTTCACACTAATTCTTCAAGCTTAAATAAGAGCACAGAAATGGACTGAATCCCTTAAAATACTCTCATGGAGTTCTCAGATATTAACTTTTATTTTTACTACTACTGAAATCAACATAAATACGGAATTTTTACGCAGAAATAATTCTGATCCTATGGGGACACAGATGAACCTTCTCTGTCCCCAGAAGCAGAATATTCTTTTGGAGATCACTTGAAATTCTTGATGTTAGAGATTTTGTTTTTCAAGAGTTTCTCAACTAACAAGATGCCAGAGGAGGCATCTTTGGAGCTACAGTGTGGATGCAGCAGCTCTCATTTTAATTTAGGAAGAAACACTTTCAGTACAATATTGGTTAGAAATTTAATCCTTGAAGTTCAAATAGATCTGAATTATTGCTGGCTACAGCCTTTCCTACTCCAAGTACAGCTCTATGAGGTACCTACTTCCATTCACAGGATTCTGTTAAACAGAAATTTCTACTGCAGGTACTCATAAATATCTCTCCTTTAATGAATTTCAGAATTATAAAACCATAGCAAATGCCAGGAATTAGCATTTAATCTAAATTTCATATAAAGGAAACCAACTTATTCTCAAATAATGACCACACTAACTCTACCCTACTAAAGACAAGAGGATAAAAAAAAAATTACCACAGATGAGAAAGAACCTCAATATCATTTGTGCAGATAAATTGAATTCTTCTAGTATTACAGCTGAAATAGAGTTTGGAAAAGCTTGTCTTACAACACATTCACATATAATTTCATTCTCCATATGCAATAATCTATTAAGAAGTTAAGAATTTTCAAGAAAAAAATATTTTCTGCTTCCAAAAACTCTGTCATAAGAGAAAAGCATTCCAATTTTCTTTCAAGTATTGTAAAGGTTCCTTGGCTCAATAATAATTTTTCTATTACAAGTTTTGGCATTTACATTTGTGTTTGAGGGAAGCAATAGATAATGAATCCTTTCTTCTTGTGATTAAATTTTCAAAATTAAACCTAGCCATAACTAAAACTTTAATAAAGGACAATAGAACTATGGATCAAACTAACTAAAAGCATATTAACTAGCTTTCCCTTTGAAAGAGTTTCATATGAACCAATAGTTTTCCCCCAGATGAAGCAGGGGGTGTGAAGCAGTGGGGCACGGTTCTGCTACCTCTCATCCTGTGCATTCACAGCTCTCAACAGGCAAAGCTGTGCTGGGATTCTGTCTCGTTTTCAACTCTGTATGCATTTCAAAGAAAGGCTGACAAAATTATTAGAGTGCAAACAGAGTACCAACATTCTTCAAAGTGAAATTACCCTCAGATTGTGGCTCTAGCCCTACAAAGTTGAATTCAACTCTGCCATGCTTTTCTGGTAGTAATTTCTGACAGCAGTTAAATTTAAACAAAATCTCTTTAATTCAAACCTCAGTCTTAGATGTCCATGGTCCATGACATCTAAGCATGACAGCTATTCACTTCCAAAAAAAAATGAGACAAAGATATGGAAATAATTCCTACCAACAGTTTTGATCCTGGTTTATAGAATACATTTTAAATACACTGTTTATTTCTCAATTATTGAAATTTATTTGTTTTTAAAACTGCAGTCAAACCAGTACCTTTAGATAATGAGCACCAAAATCTTTTTAAGATAAATGATGTGCAAAGCAGGTATCTTTATAAATTTCACTGACTTGGTTTTAGAAGGCTACACATGCAAAAATCCAGAAGTCTAAACTCGGATTTAATTTTCAGGGCTGTAAATCCAGAAGTTAATTCTATGCAGCCAGTGGGCTAGGGTAGCACTTAGGCTTGAGGTCATTGTGACTGTCTCAGAGTAACCATCAGGCAAGTGCAGAACTTTGTGATGGTGGAAAGACTTTCAGAGAGCTGCTATCAACACCCATTTACCAGAATTCTCCTTTACTGCTGGGACATTCAGCAGACCTGAAGCAGTCAGATCACAGACAGTGCTCAAAAAGAATCATCAGAGTAACTCAGCTCCTCACCTTTTCACCAGAAACTACAAAGCTCTAATATCATTCTAAAGTAGCTTAAGAGAGTATCAAGGGTACTACTAGCCATCTTCCTTTGAAGTGACATGAATGGAAGGCAGGCAGCAAAGGGAGCCAGGCTGGAGCAGAGGAAGTTGGTTTTGATGCCCTGAGCCAGTTTCAGTGAGTGATGAGTGAATGAGTAATTTCAGCACAAGAGAGTAAAAGGCTTCAGCCACACTGCACTGACCAAGCCCCATTTCTTCACATTCCAACTACCTGTTAAAAATGCTGGAAATTAGGAAAAAGGATTTGCAAGGCAGAAGGTATCACTGAGAGGTCTAAGCACGAAGAGGCAAAATCCCTTAAAGGAAGGGGTGCCAGCCCCCAGCAGCACCTTGTGTAGTGAGAACAGGAGCCAGAGAACAGCACTTGTGCACCAGGGCACAAGGAGCAGTAACTGCTGCTGTGCTGCCGTCCCAGAAACAAGGAGCAAGAAGGAAACAGGGAACACAGGAGCAACACCCTGCCCTGGGCACACGGAGATGGTCCAGCAGGAGGCTCTTGTCCTTCGTGTCCAATTCAAGCTTGACAAATCCCATTCTGCAGGTTCCCAGAGTTGCCTGGTGTGCTGGCACAGCAAGCAGACACAAACATTCTGCCAGCCAACCTCTTCAGATATTGGGGATCAACCCCACGAATGCTGCCCATCCTGAAGGTACATCTGATACCCCCCCAAGCATCCAGCTGAAAGGACTGTCTAATGAAGCCCAAATGTGGAATCTACATCCATTGAATTCTTGGTGGGATGTCCAAAACCCACAGAACACTAAACCTAATTTTATAATTTTTTTCTCTTTAAATAACTGAAATTGGAACCAGGTTTGGCAGTCAACAGCACATCCCCAACTCAAAGAAGGGCCAAATTAGATCAGCATGCCCAGGGCTCTTTATCAGGAGGATCAGAATCCTACAGAGCTGGCCAGACTACCAGACTATGAAGCATTTTAAAACTATCTCTTAGGTGAGGCTTTCAAGAGACACAGAGTTATGCCTCAAAAATAAAACTGGAAATCTAGCTTTGTTCTAGGACTTTGAATATCCAATCTATGAATCTATTTTTCACTGTTAAAATATTTCATTTTCCCCACAAATTTATTAACAGCTTTTTAGTATGTAATCACCTTTTCCACTAGAAAAAAACTCAAGTCAGACTGCAAGATGCCCCCTAATAAAACCTGGGGCAACTGAACAGTTTGATTCTGACCTTTGTTCAATTAGGGGTGCAGGCATGTGCACTTCTTTTTCCTCTTTTTTTTTCCAGATTATGCAAAAATTTACATATGAGGGGCAGGAACTTAATAAATTAACATATACTATGAAAGCAGTATATTCTTTAATTTAAATTGAACTGCTAAGTAACATTCAGACAAAGAAATTCACCCTTCAGATTAATGTTGGAAGAAGAAAGAAAGCAGAAGCATGTGCACAAGTTCCTCAGCACTTCCACTCACATCCAATTAGGTCCTGCTGTCAATCTGCCATCAGTGAGAGCACATGGAAGACAACTTGGCACGTCCGTTCCATTTGATCAGCCGACTGGGGACACGGCCTGCCAGTCAAACTGCCCCTCTTCCCCCCAAATCTCTTGAGGGGTTTGTCATCAAATGTTCCATCTGATCAAGAGATGGGAGATTTAACTGCCTTCACATAATTCTGACCACTTTTGCTCCCTCCTTTCCTCAAGTGTTCAGTTTACCAGAGAAATTTCAATAACAGTTCAGACTTAAAGGTCAGCTCTGCTGCATTTTAATATTTGAACAATTGAAGGAAAATCATTGGGTTTGCATGTTGTATTTTTACATGTACAATCACAACAACTTTTTTCAACTGTTTAACTAAGTTTCTTACAAGACCGTTATTAGATTTTCTGATATTTCCAGACATTTGTTCTTCTACAGTGTATTTCTAAAGGCAATTATATAAGTTATAAAGACTACTACATTCTGTATCTGCAACTGCACAACATAAAAATTTTGGGGTTTATATAATCAAAATGCATCAAAGAAACTCAGCTGAAGGTGGTGGCGCCATTCCAGCTGCGTATCCCCAGAAAATAATTTTGGGGTAATCTTGCATCACTATCACACATCATTATTAATTAAGTTAAAGAAGTACTTCTTAAAACATATACTATCCAAAAATGCACATCATGATTACCAAGGAAAGATGAAAACTGAGACACTTTTGTCAGCATGATAGCTCCCAAGCATACAATGTGGGATCTACAAGATTTTCCATCTTGAGATTTGATATAGAGCTCCCAAAGAGGGAAGTGCCACCATCACTCCAGTGCTGCACCAAAGGGAATTAAGCATCAGGAAATTCCAAAGATGACCAACTCAAAGACCTCTTCCAGACCATATTGCCATGAAGTTTGAACAAGCGTGAGATGCTATGATCTGGCATCAAAACTTACATAAACTTTGGGACCACAATCACAACACGGTGAAATGACTCCGGTATCATTAGGAGCAGTTGGCTACAATTTTTACAGCTCTAGACCTCTTTAGTTTCCCTGCCCTTTCTTAATGAGAGGTGTAATTGTTTAAAATACAAAATCATTCCTAAATGGCACTCATTTCAGTAGCTATTCTAGTCCCTCACTTTGAAACCTCCAGCCTGAGATTTAACCACATCATGTTTTAATCTTTCACAAAGACACAGCCACACAAATTGACACCTGGGAAATGGCAAGGCACTGACTGATATTGAAATGTGATTTTTGCTGTTGATAATTAGTGCGCAGGCACCTTCTCTTTTTAATGCAAATCACAGGTACTGTTGACTATCCACAACTAAAACTAAATCTTCCCCATCATCAAATAAATGGATACATATACATTGATAATGCGTAGAATGATGGTTGGGAGGCTGACCACCTAACATGAGAGAGCTCAAAGTTGTTACCAACTTTGACAGATAAATCCTGGAAAAGAAAATCAGAAAATGAAATATAATTTGTATCTTAACAGATTGAAAGCTACAGGAAAAATTTCTCACACTGCCCATAAAAAATTGCTTCTGAAGTTTTCCAGCATCTGCCTTTCAGACATTTTATTTGTGGAACAGAAGCTGCACACTGGTGACTCTCTTCATAGCCAGCATACCTTGGGTTCCACAGCCGTGAGCCTGTGAGCTCTCCTTAACTCTTGGCTCTGCAAAGGTGCTCGATCAACAATGCTCAGGAAGAGTCAAAGTTAAGAGCCTGCACTGCAGCTGAGACTAACCCAAAGAAAATAAATCAAACCCAAATGGCACTAACACATTAACCTACAGTGCCTCAGTAAACTCTGCCATGCCCTGAAGGAAAGCTTGCCATAGGCTGATAAGCAGAGCTCACACTCTGTATTGCCAGAAATACTTTGTGCCTCGTTATTAAAATATTCACACAGTTGGAGGTGAACTAATTGAGGCAGTGGAGACAGTAACACAGAAGGCACTTAAAATGTAATTAAGCCATGATCAGAAAAGGGACACATAAGGGAGAAAGCACTGAAAACAGAGACTCCAGAGAAAACACCAGATTCAAACAAAAATGAGAGCAATTGTGTATTAAACCATGTTTAACAACATTTATATGTACTGCTAAAAGAATCTGTGCAGAATTCAAACACTAAGGGCAGGGACAATCAGGAAAAACCACAATATATAAATTTGGTTTAGGGTTAATACACACCAAGGAGACAGGTGTTTTGAGAGGAAGATGGCCCCACCCTCACCTGAGCAATTCTCAATCATGCTGGAGATCTAAGAAAAGGAATGCTGTAGGAACATTCAGTGTCTCAATTCTTTTGGTTTTATTCTGTAAAAACACAGTTAACTCTACTGATGGCTGTTCTAGAAGGACTGCAGCAGCAACTGTTTCCTCCACTGAAAAACCCAGCTCACACATGCACTCACTATATTACGGAGGGGGAAAAAAGCCCCCAAAAGACTTAAAACATGCAAAAAAAAACTTCACAATTTTAACACATATTCTCTTTGTAATAAACACTGTATTTTACAGATACTTGTTGACAGTCTACAGAATAGTCTATTTTTCTTTCAGTTTAACTATTTTACAGGGAAAAAACATATCAGAAAAAATCCCAGGCTAATATCCAGTTATGTAAGGATTTTTTTCAGATCAAGAGAAAAGGAACCTTTGTAAAAAGGTTTCTTCTAAAAGCTAATTCTATGTGTTAGCCACACCTAAAAACCCCTTTCCATGTTTTTTTCCTATTAAATTTGTTTCATGCAAATATGCTGAGTGCCGAGTCTTCACAAAAACCAGTTCCCCATAGAATGCACAAGTCACATGTGGATTTTGCCTTTTTTCACATTTTCTCCATTTAGTATTGTCTCATTTCCCTACCAGCTGCTTCACCATTTCCTGAGCTGCACCATCTCGTGCTGTGTCCAATATTAGACACAGCAGTGACAGAACAAATGGGAAATAAACAGCACAGTTGATCAGGACAACTGGCAAAGGATGCAAGCAGCACATCCAGAAGTGGTTGTAAGTGAAAAAAGCCCCAAAACATTTGGTTGTAGGAGCTTAAACTACTGATCTTTAAAAGCACAGCAAGATCCTCGCTGACTTGACTCTAATCAGACAGAGAGAGCTCTGAGAAACCAGTCTGAGTCCTACTCCAAAGAGCACATGAACTGAGCACTGAATTGGGAGCAGGTATTTTTCAGTACTGGCACTCCCAGGAGGGAGAAGAAGGGAAGGATGGGCTTGAACTCAGGGGGTCTGAACATGAGGGCAACTGAAACCTAAGCAGGATGAACAGTGACCTGCCATGTAGCTAAAAAAAAAAAGTGAATATAGGACAAAGAACTATTTTTGCCAAGCTAATAAAAAGTATTTATTTGAATTATCTTGTCAACAACATACACATTCAGAAGAGTATTTGCACACCTCAGCTGTCCCTTTCCCACATCTCCCTGCTTTTCTTCAATTCAAAATGAGGAATCAGTGGACAGATGCTGGGACAGACACCTGAACACTGAGTGAGAAGCAGCTGTCAGGTGCTCCCCTACTGAATAACTGAAAAGGCACTGGCCAGAAAATGTTACAAGCCAGTATTTTCCTGTTTAATACAGTTGTCTTCTTGCTTAGACTAGCTTGCTGAAATGATAATGGACAAATTTGTTGAACATGTTTGGAGGCTAATTTAAAAAAATAATGATGCAAACATTGTAAAATTGTTTGCATGGTTGCATGTTGTCAAAGGCATCAAATTTGTAAACACCTCATTTGCAAACAATCTGTTGCTGAACTCTAACCAGTTCAGACACTTACTGATCTCTCACCACTATAATTGTAGCTATTTAGCAGTTTTATTCATTTTAATAATAATGATAGCAATAATACTTAGAGCATGGAAAGAAAACAGTATTTTTGTGTATTTTTATCCTTTTGTAGAACTTATTAGCCATTAAAATATATTTTACACCTATAAGTCTTCCAAAAAGATCATAAAATTAAACTGAAATATTGGTACTTGTTAGCAACATTATTCCACTCAATTGACAATTGAGATAAAGTCATTACTACATCCAATTTAAGGACTGAGATTTCTTTTAGTAACAACAGTCTTGGAGAAAAACTTAAAAATCCCGAAATATAATTGATCACGTTAGGTATCTAAACTGGAGCACCAAGGTACAGCAAACAAGCACCTCGTTTGTGGTCACTGTGCTCTTAGCTCAGGTGAGGGATGTGGGGGAGCACGTGCAAAGGTAAGTGGTAGGTGCCTCTATTTTCTTAAAGCACTGCATAAAGGAAGAGTTTTCTAACCCTTATGATGGTCATTTGACCCAAATCTGATAGCACAGATGATGGAGCATTATTAAAGCATGAGGAATCATGAGCTCTGTGCTGCCAAAACAGCGACAGCGATGATGGGTTGCGTGAGAAGTTTGGGCTGTGTGAGTGGAGCTGCTCGGGGATGACAATAATTACCTGTGAAATGAATATTCATCACTTGGGTGAATTCAAGGCTGAATAACATTTCACTGGAGAGTTGGGATAATGTTAGGCAGAAGCTGGCCAAAGCTGACACAGCTCACTTTGTACCGAGGCCTAGTGCAGCTGGATGACACACAGATGGGTGCCAGGAATTCATGAACTGGAGACACAGCCTGCAGCAGGCAGAGCCACCCCCTGTTATAGCTTGTAAATACAACCTGAAAATTAGCTAAATAGCTTTTTTATTCCTGAATATATGCCCACCTCTATGCCAAGAAATACATTACTCCTGTTATTTCTGCAAGCAGAAAACAGCATTGAGCTACCCAAAGCCAGCCCTTCCTTTTCTCCACAACTCCAAAATCCCTGTCAGAGAACACCTTCCTTTTTTAGAGTAATAAAATTTTTCAGAGGCAACCATTTCTAAAGGTACAGTCAGTCTCTGCCAACTTCTTTGTGAGCAGCACAAGCCTCCAGCCAGCTGAACACCTGGCAACTGCCCCAAAAGCACAACAGCCACTACACAGAGGGACTGAAGTAGAACACTTACTTTTTAATGTTTTCCTTCTTTATTTAATAGATGTTATCAGACTGGGGGAAAACAAACCAATCAACCAACCAACCCAAACACCCAAAAAACCCCAAAGAAAATGTGTGCCAGAAGTCCTCAAATGCTACCAATGAAGAAGGAAAAGAGTGGGGAGGATCTAAGAGATACCTTAAAAACAATGAAATATTCAATATTCTGATCCAGCAGCTAGGGCATAAAGATGCACAAATGATTCTGTAAGTAAGGCTTTTCCTTTTAATTGTCTGAAAGCAGATTAGTTTCCTAAGCATAAATAAAAGTAAACTATTAGCATCCATCCCTGAACACCAACACTCTACAGATCAATAGCCAACAATTCAACAATTAACTGCAAACTTTTAAGTAATTGCTGCTACAGTATCAGCTTAAACTCACACCTATAGGCATAATTCTCACTGTTACCCGGAAGAATCATATCCCCAGAACCAACAGCTCAATTACTCCCTTGAGAATCTATATGCAAACCAAACCAACCAAATAAATACTACAAATATTTCCTTTCCAAAGCCACTAATGACACACTTCTGACAAAACACTACTCAAGGTTATGTATTGACACACACACAATACATAATTTGTAATGCACTCCTTTGTTGCTAAAGAAGAAATATTATTTTGTGATTTACAGTAGTATGACTAGTAAAGGCAAAGGATTATTTTCATATAGAATTAGTATTAAAAACAGACACATGGTTTTTCATACTTTCATCCATAAACAGACATACAAAATCAATTTTTCTCCTGTATCTTCAAAGCAAAATTCTACAGAAAAGAAAGTCTTAATCCAAAGACCACAGCAAAATATAAAACTGTGCATCAGATAGTTTCTCCTAGGACTAAAACCACAAACTTATAAAAATTAATGGATTCATTTATTAATGAATTAAATAATTAGGCAATTAATTTTTAAAATCAATAAAAACACAAAGTATCTGCAAAAATTCCTCAAGCTGAGTTTAAATGTTGGGGAAGCAATGCAAACTGTCATCAAGCCTATCAGAACACCACCCTGGCATAAGGCATTTGTGAGTAAGGACATTTAAGTTACTGTGTTCAGCTTTGGCTTTACCTGCAGAAACAGCACAAAGCTGAAAGCTCTGCCTGTGCTAACTGGCCAGGTGCAGGGCACACTGTCCTTCATCACAGACACGAGCACAGGGTGTTCTGACATTAAACTAGGCTGTGCTCAATGACATCATGCAAACAGATACTCCTGTCAATTTATTACTTTATTTTACTTTTTTCACTAGAAATCACTAAGTATTACTGAATGTAGAACTGGCTCAGAAAATCTGGATACATAGGAGGAGAAATGAAATATATTTAAAGCAACCAAAATATTCTTTATGTGGTTGCAGGTACAATGGGAGGAGGAATGCTGTTTATGCAGGTGGGAACTGTGTTTTCATTGCTATTCTTACACTAAGTAACTGACATGATGATCATCCAAGATATGCTCACGTAAATGAAGATTTAGCCAGGAAGAACAGGCAGCTATTTCACCTATTTCCCTTTTTTCCTTTCTCAATTCAACTGCAAAGATTTTTTCATACCATGCCCTTCTCTTCATGAATTCTGTATTTCCTTTCAGAGAGTGTAAAAGACAAATGAATTTCATAATCCATTCCCAAGTACAAAATGAGAAAAGGAACATCAGCAAGAGGAAATTACATTTTGCAAGCAACAAAGGTGAATATCTCCGGGGGCAACTATTAGTCAACATTTCTGATACTTATCTATTTAAACTATTAGTAATTGACTCCAATTACAAAGAACAACCCCAAATTTGTTTAAAGTTCACAAGCATGTGCACACACATTTCTGATTTCTGCCTTTCCTTTAACGTTCTGCATCTCCATGTATACAAAAAAAAAATCTCCCAACATATTTTATGGCAATTTTTCTGGACTAAACAGTGTAAGGTACAAGATTGCTCCTTAAAGTAATTCAAGTAGTAATGTAGTAATGCAGGTCATCAATTCCAGGACATTAATACTGAATAAAGCATAGTTTTTTTTACAAAACTTATTTACATCTGATTAGTCACAGTGCTAGTATTATAATTTGAATGTGCTGGCTTCCTAATAATCTCTTGGTGACTTTCACAGCAACTGTTTGTATTTTGGTGTATGACTTTCCTATATTTTTCCTGGGGTTACAGCTGGAAATTACTATATCAATGTTACTGAGTAGTCACATGTTTTGTTATGTAACTGGTGCTTGGGGGGTAGGGGGCACTGAAAGAATTGTTCTGCTGGTGTTAAATATTTCATGATTGCTTCCACGTTGTTTCAGCCATCTGAGCTAAAGATACTTCATCCACTTGCAAACTCTTCCTACAGAGTGATAGCAGGATTTTAAACAGTGTGCAATAAAACTGAAACTTTGAAAAGGGATCCTTAGATTTTGAATCACATTCAGAGTTTATTTCACATAAAAGACCTAAGTTCAGAAGAATTTGAGCCTCTTTCTCAAAAGAAAAACTAATTCAAGCTCTGTACTGGTTAGGGTACACCCACTCTACTGTTTATCTAGATATGCAGCAATGTCATCGACTCACTGAGCTACTTCTTGACAGTTCTTTACTTTGAGACATACAAAACCTTCTGACAGATACATAAATGAGAAACCCTGGGAAGAACTGTTATTTTGTTTCAGCATCTGCTCTACAAATGAAGATAAGCAAACCAGATTTCTAGTTCCAGAAAATGACAGCTCTTCTTTGTTTCGAAGAGAGTGACATGAAAGACACAGCAAGAGAATGAACATTAAACCAGACTGTGGGGCAGGGGCAGAGCTGTGTGCTGGTTCCCCTGCTCTGACACCCTCACTGTGCCTTGATGCTTGCTCCTGTCTTGGTTTAACTCTTGACATCTTCTTGGACACTCTCAAATGTTATAGGAAGAGGCTCTAATAATATAACAAGAACTTTTAACAGATACAATTCCAGGTTTTAACAAACAGAATTCCAAACCATTAACTCAAAAGTTTAAGCCTCTCCTGTAGATATTCCATCAGTATTTGGCACATATCTCATAGAACCATAGAATGGTTTGGGCTGGAAAGCACTTTAAAGATCAGAGCTCCAACCCCCTGCCACAGGCTGGGATGGCACTCACCACATCAGGTGGCTCAGGGCCCCAACCAACCTGGCCTCAAACACTTCCATGGATGAGCCCTCCACAAATACCTTGGTTCCTGTTACACTGGCTACATTACTCTGCCCTTCTGATTTTTACTCATATGATTTCTGGCATTTGACACCATGGAAAACTGGTGATTCAGCGAAGAGAATGGAAATTCAGATAGTTTGTATCTGTGCACTGACAAATGGATTGTTAAACTTGTGCAACGTTTGGAGAATGTTTTTTTTATTCTTCAGATGAGATTTGTTAGTAGGAGATTGGAAATGCACTGTGATCCTCCACTAGCTTATTTCCTCTCTCTGTAGGTTTTTTTTCCCCTCACTTTTCCCCCTCTCTTGGAAAGTCACTTTTTAAATCAGAAGAATTACTTAAGAGAATGAAGCTATTTTTGATCATATGAGGCGTTTTTTTTTCACTGAGATGATGGCAGCTGAGACAGGATCGGAAGCAATGCTACAGGAATGGTGACAGCAGGTTACAAGCTTTTGTAACACCTTTGTGATCTAGGAAGGGAGCACCCACTTCAGCCTCGCGGGGAAAGAAGTGTATGCACATTCTGTTCACTCATGTATTTTGATTTGATGAAGGGAAGGAAAAGTATTCCCCCTGTGAGATTTCAAATGAAGGTACAAACACAGAGTTTTATCACCCCAGTTATTCCAGGGAGAGAAATTTCCAATTACTTGGCAAATCAAGAAAGAATATCTGGAGGGGGTCTAAACCTAAGTGCTGCTTTTCCTTTCCTTAGAGTTTGAAGATCCTCCCCACAGAGCAGAAGGCTGCAGTCCAGGAAGCCACAGGGAACTGCTCATGGCACTGTTTTTCTCTGGGAGACAGTAACACCATCGTGATTAGAACACAGCCAGCCAAACAAAGCACAGCACACCAGGAATCCCTATTTGTGCAAGGGAATACACGAGCAGACAATGCACTGAAGCTTTAGGAGCGTGGAGTCTTTTACTTTGCCTCGTATGTAATTTTTTTTGGACAACATGAAGCTCATAAACACTCAGAGCAGATGGTGTAACATACAGCAACAGGAGATGGAGCTCATTAGCTGTCGCTTCCTTCCGCTAGTCCGCAGCCCAGAAATCTGAAGGACCTTTAAATCACCCTCTACTGAGCTGAGTCCCTCTCAGGAAACAGCACAGGGGATGAACTGTGTGCCCTCACACAGAAATCACTTCATTATGCTTCAAGTCTGCTCTAAAGTGCACAGGTACATAACATGCTTCAGTTCTCAGAAGATTTTCTAAAATTAGCTAAAAAAACCCCAAACCCCAACATTAAAAGTCTAAGCATCTGGTATTTGTAAAAAAAAAGAGAAAGAAGATTCTAATAATACAAAATATCTCAACAGTTTTTACACTAACCCTGTCTAGTAATAGCATTTTACCAGAAGTCTTCTATATTTTGGAAAATTTTCTTCACTAAATCAGAATTTCAAGGAAAGTGCTTGCAAAAAAAATCGGTTTCATTTGTAACCAGCCTGTTCATAACTTCCTCTTGTAGTACCCAGGAATGCTTCATTCCACTGTCCTACAAACAACTTCCACAGCAGCTCAAGGCACAGCTCTGAAAAAATGATGCAGCTTGAAGATTAAAAAAATTCCTTCCTTCATTAACCAACGAATATCACAAAGAAAACACAGGGAACAAGAGAACTACACTTAGCTGAAGACTTCCAAACTACCACACTTCTAAGAGACTGTGTAGCAGTAGTTCTCTTAAGAGCATTTTTTGGACATTCTTTTTCCTGTGCTCAAAACTAATGATCTCCCTTTCAGCTACAAACATAGAAATATGCATTTCACCATGCGCTGTTTACATGTCAGTGAACAGCCAATGAAATATATTTTATTTTGATAGTTTTTATCACATGAGTACTAAATGGCTCCCAAATATGTAACTGGCAGGTGGAGTGATAGTGAACTGTAACACCCTGTTCCACTGGCCACCAGGTTACCACTGGAGCATCTTAATATCAAGAGACTTGGGGTGCCCCCCAATAAAATTTTCCCCTTCACGTACTGCTCTTTGTGGAAGTTCATGAGCATAGACTCCTAAATTCACCCAGATAAGTGCTCCAAATCTCTATCAAAACAATGAAAAATCACTCTGCTGGCATTGGTTTCCTCTGGGAGAGCTCCCAAGACCACAGACTTGTGGTTTGCCAGTTTGTTATTCTAGAGTTATACATAACAGATTAAGTGGAGAATTTAACACAGGCTTTTTAAACTTTTAGACACCATTTAAAAATAAGATAATTGTAACTAAACGCACATACTACATATAGCTCAAATTCAACTCTCCATGGCCCTGGTACAGACACAAAGCAGATCTGCTGTCCTGAATGGATTTACATAATTCTGGGATCAGAATAGAATATGGTTATTACATAAAAAGCTTTTGCTGCTTCACAGTTGACAAAACACCACCATGACATTTTCCTGACAGGACAATTTCCTAGCAGTGCTTGTCAGCATGCCTTTTATTTATGTCTGGGACTACCAGTAAAACTGGGTTTGACTGGTCATATGATGTTAAGAGCTACATGTGTTTAAATCTTCCTTCCTAGTAAGCTAAATTGCTGAACTTTAATGCATAGCAAAACAGATCTCCTATTCCTGCACCTCAGAAGTTCTTCCCTTCTAGGGAACAAAAGTGCTTTTCAGCACTGAAACATTTCTGTTGCCTCTGTATCCTCACTGTTGCTGGGATGTGTCAGAGGGCAGAAAGGGGAATTGGATGGCAACAGCAGAAAGCTAAAAAAGAGAGGATGAGACAGAAGTGGCCTTAGGCTGCAGAGCTTTCTCACACTGTGACCCAGGACTCTCTGTGAAGCCAGTGGAGTTCATTTGGTGAAGGCTTTGAACACTTAGCTGGATCTGTTTACCTATTACTCCTGAAGATAATTTTATATGTGCTTTTCAGAAAACATTAATCATGTCACCAATCTGGAGCTTTTGTCCACAAAAATGGTTTCCTTACTTTTTAATGGGCTAAAAGCAGAATAGGCCATTTCTTTGTGAGGCACTCTGTCATTTCCTACAATACTAGCAATGCTGATTTTCTCACATGGATTTACCAGAAATTATTTGCTGTTGGATTCTCCTGTGAGGAATAACTCCATTTTGCTTTGCCCATAATGCAGTTCAATACACTTATCTTGCCAGGAAATGAACATTTGTCTAACCAGAAATTTACTGCCATATGCTCATATTGTTAACAATCAATAAAGTTTATCATGCCAATGACTCGATCCCAGATGATTATCCTATCAGGAATTCATTCCTCTAAACTAGTGTTTTCTTACAAATCTATAATTAACCTAAAAGCCAGAAAGCTTTTCTGTACTGCCAGTATTTGTAGAGTACAGCTTCTTTCATATTTGCTTTGCTGGAAACAGAGAAAGCTGTGGGAGAAAACAGTTCTAATTATGTAAACATGTCACAAATAAGCTCAAGATGCAATCTATGTATGGTGCATCTATAAGAACTTTCTTTCCTCACAGCCAGGTCCATCAATGATTTTCCTAGAAGAGCAACATTTCTGACAACTTCTGCCAATTCTACTCCATCTCCTTCAAGGACAAAACAGTATGTTTACCAATTCTTCCAAGAATTAATTTACTCGGTTTGCCAGTATCTCCAAACTATATGATACTGAGTCTGCCAGGAATTTACTTTGTAAGATGATCTTGCCAGGATGAGATATTGCAGGTTTACATATCTTCAGACAAGCAGGACTCTGAACCTTCCAGTTACTAAGAGAGTGCATTTTCAGATGTACACATTATGTGTTTAGCACTGACTCTTCAGGAGTCAGCGATGCTTTGTCAGGAGATTTTGGTATCTGCTCACATTGAGTTGTTAGGCCAGTAAAATTTAGTTGGGCTTTAAACAGTTTGTGGTGTTATTTGGTAAATCTCAAATTGTCAGATAACTGCAAGTTACCTGTATCTTATCCAAGTAACACCAGACACAGAATTCAGCTGGCACTGGACTCTATATGAAGAGCATCAGTATTAAACCTGAACAACAGCATGTAAAAAACTGCTTGATCAATAGATCAATTCTGTACTTATTTGGGGTTTCTTTTATTTTATATTTTCCTACAAGACCTGCAAAACCAACCAATTAATATCTCTGAAGTGTAACATTTGAGACAATTTGAGGAATTGTAAGGAGTTAAAAATACTGACACGGTTAAGTATTCTATATTTGGATGCTATTTTCAATGTTTGCTATTTATATCATGACATGATGTGGCCTTTCAAACTGACACAAAAAATGTTTTGGAAAACACTAACAGCTCTGTTCAATTCTAGAGGATGAACTCTTGAAATGATTCCTTTAAGTTCATGTCATATAAAGTTCTGGTTTAATACAGATTGTCCATATATGCAAACATAATACCTATGATTTTACATAATCTCAGATTTCGATTGAAACTTTTAATAGAAATAATTCCTCAATATTGACATCATTAATAATGAAATAGACAAAATGTTTATAACAAAAATCTTCACAGAAATGGCTGAGATATAGCAGTATTTTGTGCAACAAATCACATTTTACTCTGAAGCTATTAACTAAATTCAGATGACTGCCCAGTCTAAATTACATAACCTATCTTGCTTAAGTAGCCAGTACCAATTCTTTGAATTTTCATAAACATCTGAAGTGCTGATTCTTCTCACAAAACTAACTAGATCAGTACTCACACCCCTACATTTGTTCCTGTTAAAAGTTTCCCTGTTCCAATTATTTTATTCTGACATAATTTCTTCCCACATTCCATCATTAGAGCTCCTTGGAATGCCATCTCACACCATCATTATCACCCCAAGCAGGGCTGTTACTGTGTGTGTGTTTCTCATCTATTCTCACACCTTTCCAGGATGAAGTTCATGGGTATTATCCTCACTGTGCACTCTGTTAATTCATCACACTCAGGGAACTATTTCAGCTGCAGCTAGAGAAGAATATTATGCCACTAAAGAAGAGCATTTTGGCACTAATTGGGGATACAACCTTTGATGCCCCAGCAGCCTTTAAGGGTAGAATTATTTTATTCAAGTCTCCAGCACTCATTGCAGAACAGTCCCCTTTGAAAAGGGAGTGCTGTGGGGGTTTTGGTTTTTTAATATATTTTTTCTACATTCTGAAGATGTGCCAAACATCTAGAAAAAACTTGTTAAAGAGTCCGATGAGGCATTTTAGAAAATAATGGATTTAAAAAAAAAATCATTCACAGTTTTATGGATTCATCCAGATTCACAGTTCAAACCTGAACCTTTTTTCTGGTGTTGACTGAGTAGCTACCAAGAACTACCAGGAACTTCCAGGTCCCACACTGTGAAACCGGGGATCCTTTTGGAAATACTTTGATTTCACGAAAACTGCAATCCTACTTGCCTGAAGTCTGAAATTTCACACTCAGTTTTACAAACTTTTGCTCTTTGAGTTTTGAGCACCACCAGTTTTATATTTCAAATCTGCACTGCTTGTTGCCAGGCCAAATATTCAGGTTCAATTTGTGGCAGAGAAAAAGCATGATTTAAATGACTAGAAAGATGTCAGGATGAATTCCTGAGAAGCCAAATGGAAATATTCAGCAGTGCAATTACAACATCAGTTATTCCAAACTGAATTCATGACATGAGAAAAGACAAAACTCAGATTTCTAGTACAGGTTCAACTCCATCTTTACAAATCAGTGCACATGAATAAGATTTTAAAAATTTTTGAGGTGAATAACACAGTGTTAAATAATTATATACTGACCTACACAATTCTGGAAGAGGTAAGGAAATATTTAAGAGCTGCCCTGCATATTGGCAAATACTCTTAGAAGCTTAAGTAATTTTTCTAGAAACATGGACATCAAACCTCATCCTGCAGTCTGAAGGAGTAAAAGACTGTCTTTAGTCCAAAAAGAAAAATACCAATGTTTGAAAAATAGAAGATCTGAAAAGTCACATAGTATTTCATAAAAATTAATTTGAATGGAAAAATCTTGGGGCATATAACCTCAATAAAATAATCATACAACACGAGTGCAAAATACTTCCTGGTCTGCACATGCACATAACTGATTCCTTACAGGTCACTCCTGAATAACTGAGCTAAGTTCATGCCTGACAACTTCTTACAGAAATGCACACTAATTTGGCTATTTCTCCAAAATTATTAATGTGATTGCTTTCAGAGGCAATGTTCTGGAAGAATAAATTCAGCATGACACAGAGGCTGGTTTCTGATGCCTACAGCAGGGACTGCCAGCCTTTCAGACGTGACCAAGCCAGTGATGCTGCGGCTGACAGGAATACCAACTGCAGCACAGCGCTGCACACCCAGCTCCATGCTGAGGTTTGCTCCCACAGCCACAGGTACAAGCAACAAGGGAGCTGCTCTAAGGAGATCCACAAGAATGTTTACACCATCCAGAGGTACAACAATACAGCCATATCTCAATTAAACTCTCATAGCATGTTCAAAATAAGGTCACAACCAACAAACAAATCTGTTTTCTAAACAATCCTCTGTTGAAATCCATGTTTATGACTTTTTCTTCCCCAAAATAGCAGTTTTGTAACTCTTTGGAGGGAATATATGCACACAGATGGAGGCAGCCAAGTATTATTACTCCCATGAATTACAGGTACTTTCAGACAACACCAGTATTATGGGTGTAACTTGAAGTAGAATATCTGCGGTAAAAACCAAAAATGCTGCAATAGCTTTGTAGCACAGCTGTTCCAAATTTCACATTAATTTACACATCACAGAGAAGACAAATTTTCCATCTTCAAAAAGCCTGTTTTTCATTCCCTTGTAGAAAAATATAATTACTTTTATCTACAGAAAATTGAAGAAGGCTTTTCTGAGTAAGCAGCAAGGGCTTTGGGGGCAGGGTGCGTGTGTGATGTGGCTTGTTTGAGGATTTTGGGTTTGTTTGTTTTTAAATAAACATCTTAAGTTTTAGCTGAGAAGTACTGGCCATCCTTTAATGTAATTTAACCACTTCCTTGAAGAGCAGGGAGCAACTGGCCCTGGAACCCTGCTGCTGTTACCTTTAAGGGGACAGAACTCTCATTGCTTCTGACACACTGATCGCTACAAATACTCTCCCCGTCCCACCATCCTGCCTGGACTGGGGACAGAGCTGAAAGCAGCAGCCTTCTGTGCTCATTGTGTACAAAAAGCAGCACGTGGGTTTACAGAGTCTGTCAGGAAATGCTGCAGTAAATTCTGCTAATTTCTTTAGTCTTAGTCTTTAGCTTCTGTCTCTAATCAAAGAGAAGCTTTTCCTAACTTCCGTTCAGCTGTCATCATTATTCAAATATTTGTCCTAATCACGCAAAAGGCTAAACCAGAAACTTTTGGGTTTTTTTTCTTACAATACACTAATTAACTTCAGTTTTTAAATTACTCGATTATTTATATGATTAGAAATGTTAAGAGAATTGTTGTATCTGAATTAATTCACAGGCTTTGTAAGCACATGCAGAGATAGCCTGCAGCCTCAACATTGATTTTATAGCAAAATGCACCCAACATATGCAAAGGCAGTAAATAATTAATCACTCAACATTACTAAGACGAGTAGCTCCTACTAAAGAAAATATTTGTCTGTAGCTAGCATGTGATGGTTTCTAGAATACCAGTCAGTCCATCCTACTAAAAATGCACTTTATCTTAAAAAAAAAATCCTAAATTTCTGATATTACTGGATGATTAAAACTAGGTAAAAAGTGGGTTGATACTATGAGACTCCTAATATTTTTTCATAGTGCATAATCAGAAAGTAATAATCATAATTAGTAGATAAAATAAATTATTTACCTTGCGTGGACTGGTCAATGGCTTTTCTTTTTCTGCTATGACTGTTATAGTTAAGTCTTAGCTCTTGGCTATATTCATTCAGAGTTTCTCTTGAGTCATAAGATTGCCTTTGCTTTCCACCATCTTCACTTTCATCTGAGGAACTTGTGTAGGTTAGATCCACCTCATGTTTAACTTTTGACAGTGGCTGGTAGGGTTTGCAGTCCATCTGCTCCATCTCTGATTAAATAGGCTCAAAGTCATGAAAACAAGCAACTGGAATGCTTTAAGGAAACAGTCCTAGAAAAAAACAACAATAATTCATTTCAGACATACTATATGCTTTTAGGTCAAAATAGTCCATTTTAAATTTATATAAATGAATTAAATTTCATTAATATCACTATAATCCAGGAAAGAAACTGAACATTTCATATTTCACTGTTTGGACTTCTTAAAATAGAATTAAAATAACAGCTACTTGAAGGAAGAAACCAAAACCAAATCTTAAGCACTGTCCTATAAGACCAAGCAATAACTGTATCCTATATATAAAATATATTACAACAACTTATATTTGATTTCAAAGATGGAACAGTTACTACTTCTCTAAAGGGATGCATATTCATATTAAGTGAAAATAACATTTTGTCTTTTAAAATATGAAATCTAGAAAGCAGAAAGTTCACTCTTTTTAAGTATTCTCCCATGACTTACATTACATCTAATCAAGAATAAGAGACTTCAGACATTAGAAAACCACCAATTTTTTTAAAAATAAAAGTATACCACATTGTTACTCCAGAAGAGCATGCAGTGCTTCAGAAAACACCCTTTTTAGATTTTGAGAACATTTCAACAGGAAGAAGCTTCTATCCTGTACTACAACCCCTTTTCTTCCCGTCCATCTCCCATCTGAATTTCTGCCCAAACAGGGGCTACAAATCCTCAACGGAAGCTTCCAAACTGCATCTTGAGTTTTGTGCATAATGACGTTTTTTGGTATAATGATGTTCAAATCCAATATCCTTAAAATCACGTTCACTGCAGCTGCAAGTGCAACTGAGGCACTTGTCCCGTATCCTTGCCTTCATTAAGCTGTTTCCATCACTAAATTTAAGACAAACTCTGGGATGAAATAACAGGGATTGTGGCACAGCTTTTACAGCAGCGTGGCTCACAAACCAAAACTCTGTTCAGTTTGGTTGTTTTCTTTTTAGATTAGCAGATAATAACCTAGAAAAACAAATGTAAGAAAAAAAAGGTGCCTGTAAGCATTTTTTCTAGAAGATAAGAAGACTCCCATGGAAATTCAAAGAGATTTTGCTTAATTAGAAAGCAATTTCTCATAGCTTCTTCATGATTTTAAGGTCAGCAGTAGATGGAAATAAGTTTAATACTCAGTTTGATACCGGCCCATTTCCCATCTGCCAGAAGGACTTTAACCCCACTTACTGCCAGCTGAGAGCATAAAAACAGAAAAAGTGAAAACACACAAAAAGGTAAACACAAAAACCCCACAGAAGGCACTTCTGAGGGAGCTAAAGAGATGGCCAACTTCTGAAACTGTCTGAATGTTTGAGACACACCTGGTGGTACTGCACAGTGCTCCAGAACTCCATCTCCTGCTTCAGTGTCCTTCCAATACTTTTGAAAGGATCAGTTTCCTGAGCAGGAATGGAAAACACTACACATGATGTGAAGAGGGAATAAGGCTTCTAACACTGTAACAGAAAAACAAAATCCAGACCCTCAGAACCCTTGGAGGGAAGAAGTGACAGACCATTACAGCAGAAGTAACATCGTGGAGTGCATGCCTTGCTTTCTTTGCTTTTTCCAGGTTTCAGGAGGTTATCTGGGGAAAGAGGTTGAAGGCATGTTTTTGCTTGAAATGCTAAATCTCAGGGAGTCATGTCCAGCCCTTTAACCTGACATGGAACAGCCCTTCAGAAACTAATGGTGCCTGGATAAAGAGGTCTAGTATCAAAAAAACCCCAAACAAAAACCAACTCATATCTCCTACTCAAAGTGGGCTTGAAAGCACCTCAGTCAATAAAAAACTCTTCAAGAGAGAGACAGAATCAAAGCTATGAACCAAGGAGCTGCCAGACAAGCAAGGCCAGCTGAGAGCACATGATGGGGCTGCAGCCCTGAACAGGGAGGGACTTGTGCGGTGGGTTGACTGCACTGTACCCAGCTGGTGATAAGCTGTTTCTGTACAAGGTTCCTACTAAGTAATACTTGCTTCTCCAAAGCTATTTGCTTAAATAATTTACTGTTATTTCCCAAGATTGCCTATTATTGGCAAAGTTCAGTGCTTGTTCTGTGAGTCGCTTTAATAGCGACAGAAGAATGCAAAGGGGCCCTGACTTGCAAGCATAGAGTTGGCTTAAAAGATGAACTGAGGACTCTGTAGAAATGGTTACTGACAGGAAAAAGCCTTCCAATATATCCTGTCTGACAGGATAAATGGAGACAAAGCTACAGAAGCCAGAGGAAAACAAGGAGAAATTAAGGGCCTCTATTAAGAAGATGCGGTAGAGAAGAAATAAATTTTGCCAGAAGGCAACAAGTGCAAGCAGCCTTGGACACAGGCACTGCATCCTGCTTTCAAAAGTGCAAAGCCACCAATCTGACAAATTTGGCTCATTACTCAAACAAACAAAAAAACCCCACAAAACCAAACCACAGAAGTTCCCCCTAAAAGATGCTGTGCATCTATTTTGTGGGAGGTTTCAAGTGATTTTTAACAAGTAATAAAAATTATTACGATGCACAGAGGCCTTTAAAACTTAAGTTGTAGTAAACAACTACTTAAGGATGATTTATTTGTATGCTTTTAAAACAAGGTTTAATAACCAAAGTCTTGAGTTTGTGAGGACTGTTTGTAGCAGGAATATATTTAATGATGTTAACCAAGGCAGCAGACAGACAAAATAATTTAATGTAAGCAATTAATATTAATTACATATTCCAGGTATTCTCTTTCACTGTGGTACTTTCACTGTGCTGCCTTTTTATGTAAAGAATGTGCATTTTCTCAATTGTAAACTAATGAAATACGTCCTTAAAAGCCGTAATTTTCTTAGGCCTTGTTATATAAGGACAAAGATGATTAAAAAATATGACCAACTTCTGAATATCCCAACACCCCACTGCCTCTGCTCAGGGATGCTACTGCTGCCATTGCTGCAGGTGCCCACATTTGCAGCAGCAGGGGGCAAGGCCCTGGCACACGTGCTGGCCACAGCTCAGCTTTTCCCGCTGTAGTTCTGACCACCAAGCCACATCAGCACCAGGCTGGAATCCTCATCACCTTCAGAACACTCTGCACAGCCCAGAAAGACCCAGGATGAAGTTTTATACCCTTTGTGGTGGAAGGGTATGGACACAGATGTAATGCAGACACATCCCAACTCATCCACTCATTCACCACCTGAAGGAAGGAAACTTTCAGCTCACCCACCCAACTCTTCCCTCCCCAGCCCCACTGTACCACAGCCATTGGAAACTCAGCAGCACTAAAGGCTCACACAAGGACTAAAGATACAGCACCAGAGCATGGAACAGCACAGGAAACTTTGGCTTCCTTTCAGGGAAGCTGAAAGGGACCAAACTTGTGCTTCCTTTATTTTTGCTTAGGGCATTAGCGTCTCATAAACCCACAAACACCTGGGCCTGGCATCAGAGCAGGTGATAAATAATTTTCAAGAAGAAATAATTTTCAAAAATACTAATTTTCCATCAAAAAATGTTTTTATGCATCAGAAACAACAAATCAAATATTCAAGTTTTTCTACAGTAAGAGATTCAGTTAAATTTAACAAATGATGGTATGGTACATTAACCTGAATTTAAACACTGGCAATCAAATACTTGAACGTTATTTCATATTTTGTTTGGAAAAACACAATACAGTAAGCAACCCAAAATGCTGAAATAGGGCAGGAGTATGAAGAATATTGCCTGGATGTTAACATAGGCTTCTTCAAATAACTGGCCCTCAAGTAACTAAGCAGAACACCCAGCCAATCAATATCAAGTTGACCTTGTCAGCAAAATGATAAAGTCTCATAAAAGCTTACAGTTCCTGTAAGTGACCTTTCTATAAGTGTCTAATGCTCTCCTCCTCACAAGTAGCACTTTTTGGCCCTTTCCATCATTGTTCAGTTATTGAAAGGTTTCACAAAATATGCAATAAAAATACAACAGAAAAATACTGTGTTCATTATATACATAGACATATAAATATGCAAAATATATATTTAGGCACTGAATAGCAGGTAATTCTGAATCTTATTTTAAAATAGATATCATAGGCATCTTATAGCCAATTTTGTAGAAGAATGAACAACTAATAACTTAAATTCACAATGAAATACCTTTGCAGAAAGTTCTATTGGATAGGAAAATACCACTCTTGAAGTAAAGGAACTAACACAGACACATGTAGGATTTTATGTATGATTTGTGGACCTTCTAAGTGCACACTGAACATGTTACTAGAAACTATTTTCACTTATATCATGATCCTCTCCCCTCAGCCCCCTACTTCCCTTGTTCTGCTCAGATCAGCCTTCCAGCTCCAGAGTTCACTAAGGTCAGGGTAAGTGGTTATGAGAAAGGCTAGGCTGGGGCTGTTTGCAGTGCCCATCAGAGGGTATTTGAGAACAAAACTCACCCTGTGAATTTACACTGCACACAGGATCTGCACTCCAGTACAGCGGCGCCCCAGAGATCACGTTACTGTAATTGTGCTTTCTATAAATTCTTAATAGGCTGCTCTGATAGGGTGCCCATTTAATGAACAAATTTCTGTAGTGATTACCCACCATCAGCCCCATCAAATCATCAGTGGCATACCCAGTTGGTTTCCAGTAAGTCCAGAATTATTTAGAGAGGTCAGGTTATGGCTGCTAATGAGTATCATGTAGCTGAACAGGGTCCTCCAGAAGTGCGCAAGATCAAAAACATGAAAAAGTGTAACCTTTGTTGGCCTCAGCTAATCATTATGTTTAATACTCAGATATTCCAGACTATTTGGAATTAAAATGCAATTGCAATTATAATGCTAAAATACAACCAGGGAACTGTGCTCTCTCTCTCCTATATTTCTTTCCTTTCAACACATACCCTTATCTAGAAGCTACCGTTTTCTTATTGCCTTTTCAGCCCAGTAGTTTCTGAAAATGAACTGCTAAGCAGCAATATCAGCTCTGGACTGCTGAAGGCAAAAAGAATAGCACCTTTATTCTGCAGGTCTTTCTGAAATACAAAACTGTAAAATATGAAAGGCAAAACAGAGCAAACACTCTTGATTTAAACCTTTGAGAAATGCGATACCAAGAAGAAAAGTAAAAATATTCTGACCTTGTACATACCTTCAAAAAATTTACCCCTCAAGTATTTTTCTAGAGATTATAAACAAAGAAAGTCCCATTAAATTCAATCTTACAGAACACAGCAAGGAAGATACCAGCTAAAGGAGCTGAGCAGCATTAGAGGAGGAAAAAATTCTGTTTCAATGTGATACACCGAATTAGATACTATGAAGAAATAGAGAAAATCTGCCTAAGTCTGGAGGATGGAAGCAGACAATACTTTTCAATGGAAGGAAAAATCTCATACTAAAATCAAGAAAGAATGCAATCCCTAGAAGATCAACTGAAGAAACAGAATGAAAAAAAAAAAGACCAAACCAAAACCTACCAAAATTGATATGAACATTTTCTGTGGTTCATGAAGTATTAACACATCCAAAGATGTTTGAAAATGACACAAGGATATATGGATCAGTAGGTACAACATGTCCAGTGTTCATCAGGGAATGAGTGAGATTGCAAAATGTTGAGACATTGTGTTATTCCTGCAGGTGGACTACACAGCACCTCTTAAGAACTGATGCACAGATAATAGATGACAATCTTAGAATATGTTTTTTCACATATCAGTCTAAATCAGATACGTAGATGCAAACCAGAGTTTTCGGGGCCATGCTATGGGTTTAACACCATCTCTTAAAGAGTGTGCTCTTTTAAGTCGGATTACACTGGCTCATACATTTACATGTCATTGTGATAGATGCAAGCAGAATAATTTTCACATTTAATGATCTTCACTTAAAATTAGTCAAAGTCTAATTTAATTCTAGTAATTCAAAGTGTTGTCCATTACATCTCAAGTTTCAGAGAGCAAATACTGCAGAATAAAATTGTGAAGAAAGTCAGGTTGTTGCAGTATTTTGTGGCATATGGCAAGACTGAAAGTGATCTTAAAAACATACGTTATGTCAGCTACTCAACTGTGCTACAGAATTCTTGGCCAACACGTGCCCTTCACTTTACTTGGAGAACTGCCACTGACTGTAAGAATCACACAAGTCCCTAATGTTTTCTTCTAGAAACTGATTCTCTGATTTTACTGAGATTTAAGCTCAAGTTCTACTTCTGTTGTACAAAGGACATTCGGGGTGATATATCCTGGACAGGTTCAGAGTACCTCTGGAGCACAAAGTCTTTCTCAAGAGCTGTACTTTAGGAAATACAATTCCTAATTATATTGCAGAATAACGCATAGTATGAAAACTTTTTCATTTAAGAAAATGGAAACACTGTGAACAGTCTCCTACCATCTCAATACTTCAACTAAGAATGCTAAAGAACATGAAGAGGTCTGGGCTTAAGTAAAAGTAGCCAAGTGCTGAATACCTAAAGATTTGGTCACACCTAATGCATGGTCAAATCCTTTACTGCCTTTTCAACTTAATTCCTAACTGTAGGGTAGGGACAACACAGGGAAAGAGAGGAAGGAAATCTGGCCTATATGAGAGTGTAGTTTGAGACTACAGGAATAGATATTTCTGTACAGATCTCCCAGAACTGTTTTTTCCCCCCTCCAAGGAGAGGAAGTGTGGTCAAAGCTGTAAATTTCTTAGTAAAAAGACATTATAAGAAGGTAGTAGAACTGAAGAAAAGGAATGTTCCCCCTCACATTCAAGAATGCCTGGGACAACTAAGCTACTCTGGGCTGTACAGGTAATTTCCAATATACCCCAGGCATTTCCTTATACTAAACATACGCACGTGAAGTGTTGAAATTCTTGCCAGTGGAAGCTCAGCTTGTTCTCCACTGCTGTAATTACTGCTCTGTTGACAAGAGCATATTTTTGCATTGTGAGGACCTAAAATTAGAATACTCCACTTAGTAGCTGAGTTCTATGAAAACACAGTTGAATGTTGGTTTCTTCTGAACTAAAGAGGCAAATACTATCAAAATATTTATATCTATACCTGTATGTGTGTGTGTGTGTGTGTGTGTATATATATCTCTACACTGCTCTAATTTATCTAATAATAATACAATAGTGAGTTGTACATGCACTTGTGCATATGCAGGTAGGAAAAATGGAGTATTTCTTTCATCTAGGAGTAACTTTGGAAGGTACATTGTTTTAAAATACACTGGTGCTTGGCAAGTAACATTTGTATGTGACAAGAAAATTGAGCGTGCTTTGGTTATTTTTTGATAATGCAAATTGGCATAGCCATCAAATTGAGATAATTATTGTCTCTTTTCCAACTGTGTGGCTAATTAAGAAGGCCCAGTAAGGCTTAATTAGCAAAAAGCAATTGTTAAAATCAGGTTTAGCTGCTCAGAGATTACAAAAATTGAAAATTACATGTTCTGTATAGATACTATTAATTTTTTGAGATATAAATTTAAATTTTGTATCACAATAAGCTTAGCACATGAGAATAATTTACAACACATGGATACCATGGAATATCTAAACCATAATTCAAGTATTAGATTTTCACTGATACCAGGATGCCTTGGCAATGGTGTTTAAAAACATTCAGCTGACAATATTTTTGTCATGTTCACTTCCCCTGTTTTTAATTAGAATAATGTAAGTCTTCTTTAAGCAAACTAGACATTCACCAGAGTATTTATGGACTACCAAAGCACATGAACAAGTCTCATTATTGTCACATTTGATGAGACAAAAGATTTCATCAGTTGACATCAAAATAAACCAATTTTCCTGGTGGATTTTTTCCCCCCTGGGGATTAGGAATTGTGGTAGATCTCACAGGGCCTTAACAAATTTCATTTCCCTTTTTAAAAATTAAAAAAAAAAAAAAAAACCTACTAAAAAATCTCTGAAACAAAATGCTGACACCAGCTCCCCCCTCCAGGTGAAATTTCCTAACAGAACATACAATCTTAAATATTACTAGCATCTCTTTAGCACTGTCCACTTCTCAGATTTTATGTGGCTTATTCATATTTAGATTCATGACCTTTTTGGGGCAATTTACTTTTTGCTCCATTCTAGGATTTCTAGAAGCAGCACTGATTCAGCAAGTTGCTTTATTTCCAGTAGAGGCTCACAACCTTGGCGCACTTACAGAAGGCATAAGAGCTATAGCTTAATGTCTTGCAAGATTCTCAATTAAGTTACCACAGCAGCGGGAAGAATTTATATGAAACCACTATTATTTACTGCACACAGAAAGGAAACTTTTCAGTCTTTTCCAAAATAGTTTTCCTAACTTCTATTCTTCTGACTCTGGGAAGAAACACCATCAAGTATTATGCAGTTCTGACATCACCCACTAAGTTAAAACTTGAAAAGCTTTTCAAGCATTTCAAGTACCTTTTGCAGGAAGATCTGACTACTGCCTGACCACAGGACCAACATCTGCTTCACCTTCATCTGAAGCATCACTCAGGTTGCTATCTGTGTGAGTGACACCATCATGCCTGAGAAGTGATCTTTCTGTTCCTTTTCTTCTTGCTTTGATGTCTGTCAAAGTATTCAGTGTCTTCAAGTGCCATTGTTCTGACAAGCAGACCCTCCCAGTAGACTTGTACTATATCCTGTGACTCCCAGAACTGCTATTATTTGAGCTGGTGTCAGATTGATTTTCTTTCTGTTCATGATAGTGCTATGATCTTGCAGAGTTGAAATTACTGCTGATTTATGCCTTGATGCAACCCCTTGAGAACTGGCTTGTATCAGCATGTCACCTATGAAAAGGTACATTTGAATCCTTGGAGATCTTTTTAGTGGAACCTTTGTTCTCATTTCAATAGAGAATCCTTTGTAATGAATGTTTGCTAGAAATTTCTCCTGCAAGTACCAAGAGTCTTCTGTAGTGCAAACTGGAAGTACATTATGCATCCATCCACTGTCACCAGTCTGTGAAGCCTTCTTGGCAGAGATTATTTTAAGCCGTCCATCCAAAACTTCACAGTTTTTGCAAGCTGATGATACCATTTCCTTTAGTACTCTGCGAAGAAAACGCAGGTAGGGCTGGCACTAAAGAATGGGGATATTTCCCAGCTGTACTGCCAAAGGCTCAGCTACATCTGGGAATGCAACAGACGACAAAAACAAATATGCCTCTAGCGTGTTTGTGGAAGACTACTGCCTTTTATAGCCAGGCCTTCTTTTATTTAGACTTTAGAACAGCAAAGATAATTATTCTTTAAGCATTGTTCACATTTTTTACATATTGTGCCTATTAGCATCACAGTTTTTGCACTCTTGTCACAAGTAGCCTCTTGATTACATCTTTGCGAGCTATTTTTCAAAAATTAGGGAAATAGTGTCTTCTGTAGAAATACACAAACAGGGTGGCACTGATCTTACATTTAAACAATTCTAACATGGTAAACTGCAGTTGAAATAATCTTCCTGCTCTTACCATCAATCTCTGAAAAACAAATTTTCATTTTTTTACTGTTGGTAGAGCTGTTTGCCCATCCCTCCTGTCAGCCTAAGTCCTTCTGGAACAGACACTGTCCCTTCTCCCACTTTAGGCTGTGCTATCCCCAAAATCCTTCTCAAAAGGGACTGAAGCAGTAATTTTCTTTTTGGAAACTGGTATTCTGCAATGACCAATTCCAGTTCAAAAGTAAATGGGACTTTGCTGCAACTTCTTCTTCCCATTAAGCAAGAACAGAGGTGTGTAAAATTCAAGCATGCTTCTGTTTGAGTGTTCCAGGAAGAGGAACCTTCAGAAAAAATCAATAGCCTCTGAACCCCAGTGACTGCCAAGGGAGAATGGTGTGACTACAACCACAACATGGGTACATACAATTTGAAAAATTAAACCATGCCACACTTCTGTTTTTCAATTAAGTCCTCAAAATTCTCAGCTCTTCTACATCAAATACATTACTACCACTATGACCACCCTACTTGTCAAGAACAGTGTCCTTTGCACTTGTACAATGCCTCCTTTTAGCTCAGCTTCCTTTCTTCAGCTGAGAAGTCACAGCAAGGAGAGAGAGAAGGATGAGACTAAAATGTGACTCTTGTCTGTTGCTTTTATATATGTGTACACACACAGGAACACATATCTTCTATACTAGCTGCATTAAAAAAATAGAATCATTATCCTTGTGGATAACAATTTTGCCCCTGCTAATTCTATTTACATTGGGAGCACTGTAGTGTACATTTAACGTGAAGCTGTGTTTCTCTCATGTGCAAGGAAAATGTCACTTTCCCAAAGCACCAAAAGACTCCTTTTACTGTCACAGAACGCAATTATATGTTAGAGCTCTGCTGTCTCTTTCCAGCCAACAAGGCAAGAAAATGACCTTTCTTTAACCTATGGATGAATTGCATTATGTTTGGTTCAGTGGATATCCTTTTTTATATTCTCCCACATCAAACAGATCCACATACTGAGGTTATGAAATGGGCACCTGACTTTCACATCTGCCAGTGATTTAATTTTTTCCAAAAATTTTGAGTGTTAACTCTCATCTCCCATTTCATATCCTAGTTTGCAACATTTGTAAATACCTGAAAACATTCAAAGCTGCAAGGGCACTCTGCCAGCAGAATCTGGTTATTGGCTGCTGCATTTTGCCCAATGACACAATCATGTAAAAGGTCAGGAAGAAATCTGCCACCCACACTCACTGTGTGCCACTCTGTGACCCTGTGCAGAATGACAATGCCCTGGAACAGTCCCCATCTTTCTTCCCCATTCTGTGAAGCAACCAACATTCTAGCCTGTCTTCATTTTTGGGCAGGTTGGAAATGAAAGAAGAGCCATTCCCAGAACAGGTATCTCGACTGTGCTGTGGTTTATATGCACAAGATGCTGGGGGGGGAGCAGAAAAATGCAGCTGTGACATTAATAAAGGAAGCCAGTGCTGTTCTGCACAAGAGAACAAGTCAGCAGGGGAGGATTTGTGAACATAATGCTGAATGATAAATATCATTCTGGAGAAAATTGTGCCATAGAGCATCACAGAGTATTTAGAATATTTTTAAAATTAAGAAAGTTCAGAGACAAAAGAAGACCATAAAAATCAGTACTTACACACTTAACTCATATCACAAGTAGCTACCTAGAAAACATCTGTCATCACTGCTGATCTGGAGGCAATTCTAAATACACATTTCAGTGCTTTTAGGTGTAGAGGAGCTCCAAGGTTCAGCAATTTGTTATATGACAAGATTTATGTCAACTGTTATTAAAGATGACTCACATTAATATAAGTGCTCTTATTCTCCTTATATAAGAAGAGAAGTTGTGTAGCCTAAGGAAACCTTCCTAAATGCTGCCATTTTACCAGCACTCTGTTGTAAATGGAGGCGTGCACCAGAGACAGGCTGGAAACATACATTAACCTTGTGAAGATCATCGTTCTCTTAAAAGCTTATGTCTGATTTTCTGCTATTACATGACACTGAAAATGGGAAGTACCCAACGTGCAAAACAAAATGAAACAGTCATTTCTTGTTCTGTAGTTACAGAAATCTCTGTATACAGTCAAAGACCAGTTTAAGATCTTTTTGGAATTCACTGTGAAGTAAGGATAGGATCTCCATAAAAAAAGACATGAGAAATGTCTGCACTAATTCCTGTGAAGCAGACCAAATAAAATACAGCTTCACGTGTACCTACAGCAGCCTGTGAAATTAAGGAACGGAAGTGCACCGTTCAAGATGAAACAAATAAAAAAACCCAGCTAACCAACCAAGCACATCAAAAACCACAACAAAACCAAATGAAAAACAACCCCCAACCCCACCCAAATTACTGCAGCTGCACAGTGTGATCCTCTTCATACAAGGACAAGTCTGCAGATACTCCCAGAGCATAAGTTCTGACACAATCACTTATTAAGCACTCGGCTCTTGAGTGGCAGTATTTGCCTCTGGTTTTTACAAACACATGTAAAACTCCTGGCTTCAAAAATACTCCAATAAGAATAATTTTAAACTATGCAAATTCTTTTACTTCCTAGAAAAATGAGACATTCCTTACACACATAGAATCTACTCATATTTTTATATCGTATCCTTATAAATATAAAGACTAGCAGGAAAATTTGATACCAAAATCATCAACAAAAGGCCTATTCCTCATTTCAGCTCCAACAACTCCCAAACATTATTAATAGACTTTCAGCTGTTTTCATCGGGATTGAAGACCTAATCACAGTTAATAAAAATCCAACTCCTGTTCCTACTCCTACGCACAATTCTTACAACAGCCAACCTTGAATCACATGTGGTGACGCTGCTGCCAGACAACCAAGGATAGAAATGAAGTGGCTCTGGTTCATGCACTGTTCTATGGGGGCTTTTCTGAGAATAGCAGAATCTGCTCACAGGGTGACATCCCGGCTGGAGCACTGGATAGGGGAAACAATCATCAGTGGCTTCTGCTGATCTATATTAGCTGATTCATTCCCATTTTAGGGAATGGGTCATTGAAAGAAAACAGTGAACTTGTTACTGGAAATTGCTGAATAGTTGGAGGAAGGAAAAAAGTAGATTAAGAGAAAGGAGAATTAGTTTAAATTTTATTTCTGCAGATAATACAATATAAAAAAAGAAAGCTAAAACCAACAAAAAAAAAAAATTAAGCTATTGGCATACCAAGTTTTATGTAACTGATATTGTTGCCTACTAATTCAATTACACCACTCAATTCCTTTAAATAAATTTAAGGATGAGCACACATAGAGAATGGGACCAAAAATTCCAAGGATCACCAGAACCATTTGCAGGTATTACTACATGCAATACCATGATGGCCAGTGGGTTATCTTTGACAGAAGAACACAGAAGTATTTATATTTTGATTTCCACCAGTTTTAATTAGGACTTTTTAAAAAGTTGCTTTGCCTTTAACTCCTAACACATTTATTATTCTTCAACACATTTATTTCAATGGATCTCCAAGGTGAATTGCACAGCCCAGGCATTTTTTTCTTACTCAAACCCTACACTGAAAAGCCAGCTCTGAACACATCCATGTGTGTGACTAGTTGTGAAACCTTCTTGTTTAACACCTAAAACTGCAGAGATCGAATCACAGTTTCACTTCAGCCCTTGTGAAACTTTTTTTGTCAAGTGAAGTTCCAAGAGTCTTGTAAAATCTTGTAAATTACCAAGGTCTTTTGTTCTTTAAAATGACAATCCTAAGTCTCCAACATTGCAGCACCAGTACCTCAGCAAAACCAAGAAATGAACAAATAAACTAGTTTCTACTTTAGTGGGGAACAAGAGAAATTTTTATACATTACAGAGAAAACACAAACTGCAGCTGCACTAACCAGACCCTGTAGGAATGTGAATGCTCTCATAGAGTTTTCTAATTTACTTTGGAAAAATTAGCTCATTAAGATTGAAAAACTGAAAAGTTACAGAATTAAGGTCATCCTCAATATTATCCTCTTAAACATTTTAATGTGAATTCTGAGCAAATAGAGTGAAACTGCTGGAGCTGCAATCCTCACCACTTCATTGACTTTTAAAATTAGAAATACTTTTCTGATTTTTTTTATTTTCTGGGGTGGGAACACACATTCTTCTAAATCTAAATTACTTCTAAAAATTAACATGCATTCCTCTAAAACTCAATGGGAGCTGCAGTGACACACAGTACCATAAGTGAGTTTAAACACAAACTTCATGGATTCAGCAATGTAATCTGATTTCTGCTCTGCAGTTCAAGTAAGAGAACCATTACACTGGGAGAAACACTGAAAAAAAAGTCTTATTAGCAGCTTGAGAAAGTCCATTTTACAACCACAGATGTTTTGAGGCTAAACTACTTCTATAACTTGGCTTTAAGTCAACTTAAGCTGTATTACAGTTCAGAAGTACTTCAGATAACAAACTATTAGGTGAGTTAGGAAATAAAAATCCTCCTTGATCCATCCAGTAGAATGAAAGTAAGAGACAAGTGAATACTTCAGTGAAAGGGCATGGCACACAAGATGTTAAACAGTGATTTAATTATTTACTTTTTCTCGGTAACATTCAAATATTGGCGCACATTGATCGCAAATTAATCAGCTGACCAAAACACCAGGAAATTTATCTCCCTGATGAGTTTAAACATAAAAGAAAACATGAGAAATTGAATTCTTATATCATAAATATCTTGGCTGAATTTGGAATGTAATCAACATTATCATATTTACTGAAAGCTAAAGACTTAAATTAATGAGTGCCATGTGTTTATCCACCAAATTTCAACTTGCTAATCTAGTCTGATCATGATTTTCCAAGTCAAATGGTTATGAGAAATGCTCAATGAATGTTTAATAATGATCAAATGACTTTTTACAGCAAAACAAACAACCCAAACTTAACTCAGAATACATTTTCAGTAGCACATGAAAATAGGAAACAGATCTGCCAGAGATACTGATGTTCATAATAAAAAGTAACCCATTAGGATAAATGTGTGCATTTCCTACAATGACAAGGATAAGAAAGCAACACATTTAGTGATCTGTGTGGCTGAACTGAAAAATACTAGTCTGGATTTTAGCTAATGGATGCTAGTATTCATATTAAAAAAAGTTAAAAGGCAATAACAAATGTATTTCTGAAAAGTTAACTGAAACATGAAAGATTCATGTAAAAAGAGAAGCATTCTGCCCAAGAGAAATATCCTGCTCAGAAAACATGGATTGATTGAAAAAAAGCCTGAGTAATGATAGCAAAATATGAAGAAATTTCACTGCCCATTTTCACTGACAGGGTCAGCAAAGTGGGGATATTGGTACTGCACAGCCTGTATCATGTAGTCCTTTTTCTCAGGTCTGTATTTTTCCTAAAAACATAAACTGAGGAAATAAAGAACAGTACTCCTGGCTGTCAGGTTTTCCAGTTCAGTATCCAGACCTTTATATTCCCAACCCATTAAAGATATTTCTGATTAAGCCACATTACGCAGTGAACTCCACAGTTGGTTTAGATTTTGTAATTCAGAGTTCTTTTAGCAGGATTAGGTTGATCTCAGCAGAGATGCAGAGATTCCTGAGAAGTTAAGGTCTCCTGGATTTAAAATAAATAAATGAAGGAGTCCAAGTTAATAATCAGAAAAGCCTAATCAGATTAAGGTTGTGAACTCTGGACTACCACAGTGCTTTCCAGCAGCTTGGTGTGCTTAATCCACAGATGGATAACTCAATACAAAGCATTTCTATGAAATATTTCCTTGCAAGACACTAAACCTATCATTTTGGCAAATGCATTTAAAAATAACATTAGTGCCGATCAAAAAATTCTTCCCATATACCTACTCTTTGAATTACCTTTTACAAAACATTTTCAAGAAAATATTCAATATATTTCAAGAAAATATGCCTTCTTCTTTATCTGTCCTGAGAGTAATGGGACTAAATAGCACAGAGCCATTTCAAACCACCATTTCATTAGAAGTGGCTTGGTTCACATCAAGTATGATGTAACTGCCTTATTAGCAAAGGTCATCCTCATAGTCCAATATTATTTGGTACATTTTACTTGTCAGTTAAGCTTGGATGAACACATACAGTTAACAGATTGAACAAGTTGTGCAGATGTTTCCTATCAACTCCTGACAAATGAGAGATAGCTAAGGACATAGTCTTCACAACTACAAGGAGAAATTAAAAGTCTGACATGGAATTCAACTTAGTTTGCAGCTAAGAAAGTGCACCGTCCTTTCACAAATAATAAGCCATTAATACATGGCATTTGCTGTAAAGTTTCAGAGCAACCTCAATAGTCCAAACTTTTGTTTCCATTTATTTTACAATAAAAACAATTCAGAGATCTGTAGTTTTATGCAAAATATGAATCTAAGATCATGATCCCTGTTTGGCTTTCTACACCTCTGAATAATCTTCTCTGATTTTCCTGCTGCTTTACTCCATGTGCAGCTTAACACGCAGTGCCTTCTTGTTTACTCCAGGCCGAAGTGAGTATTTGGAACATGGGATAATGCTCCAAATTTCAGCCCTCACAGTCTGCAACAGAGGGTAATTTCTATTCCTGCTTCATCTGAATCATAGCATTGTTAAGGTTGGATAAAGCTCTCAGATCATCCAGTCCATCCATTAACCCAACACTGACATGTTCACCACTAAACCATGTCCCCAAATGCCACATCTACACATTTTTTGAACACTTCTAAGGACTGTGATTCCATAATTTCCCTGGGCAGCCTATTTCAATGACTGACCATCATTTCAGTCAAGAATTTTTCCTAATATCCAATTTAAACCCTCACTGGTGCCACTTCAGGCCTCTTGTCCCATTACTTACTGCTTGGGTGAAGAAACTAGACTCCACCTAGTTCTATGCTCCTGTCAGCAGCTGTTGAGAGCAATGAAGTTCCCTCTGAGCCTGCATTTCTCCAGGCTGAGTCCCTGCAGTTTCCTCAGCTGCTCCTCATCAGACTTGTGCTCCAGACCCTTCCCCAGTTCCAGTGTCCTGCTCTGGACACTGAAGGAAAAAACTGACAGGAACTCTTCTGCAGCAGCCCTGAGATGTCCCTCAGCCCTCTGCAGAGCAGCACTCTCAGCCAAGACATCCCAGGCTGGATTAATTTGCAGCAAAGCAATATGCAGGAAATTAAACTGTGTTTGTCATGGAAGATAAAACATGGTCATCCATTTTACTGCACACCTCCATAATATGAGAGTTTATCCATGAGCTAATACTGATAAATACTGAAAAGAACCCTAATTTAGAACAAATGTTCATTGCTTGAAAGAATGACACACAGCTGAACACATGTATATGTGACTTTATGGCTATGCTAACAATATTTCATTAGTCAGTGTTTTTCCCCAACTATAAAGCAGCACTCACATTTATCCATTAACTTTTCATAGAAATACTCTGAACATATATTGGAGAACTTCTAACTCATTTTCACTTGTCTTCTAAGAGAAGAACAAACCCATTTTTCTTTAGAACAAAACAGTTGTCTAAACAAAAAACTGTAAACTAGACAGCTTTTTATTCTCCAATAATATTCATATTTCACCCCAAGTAACCAATTTAATGCCAATGAGCATATGCTTAATTTCTAAATAAAAATGTATCACCTCTCCAGTACAACCAATAGGGAGCTCCTTGATATCGAGCATATTTTTGAAAAACAGTTTATGCAGTTGTAAATATATAAATATTGCCTTAATTTTCCACTGTTCATTCTATCCCCATGAAAATTAGAGATAAACTTGAAATGTGCAGACCAGACACACTGACTCCTTCGCTCATCAAAGAACTGCCACTGACAATGGGATCACACATCTAAGTCATACAAAAGCATCAGCAGCTTTAGATTCCTTTGATAACATTTATCCTTTGTTGGTTTCTGAACAGCACCCATTACTTTATAACACTGTGGTATTATCAAAGCCTGTAAGACCTGTTCTATCACAAATAATACACATTGTTCATGCCAGTCTCATCAGAAGGAAGAGACCTTCACTGTGTTTGGGAAAATATATTATAAACATCTACATGAAGTTTAAATTTCTATCAATAGGTGGCAACACTGTTATGTGTAACATATGAAGCACATGTTTATGTACGTGCATGTGCCCAGACAATTTCTGTACCCCTCTAGCACATTTTGCCCATATTGCTTCATTTTGTTTTAAATGTCAACTGACACCATTTTCCAACAACGTAAAACCAATTTACTTTGTGCGCTTTTTATAGAACATATGTATGGATTAACAGGATATTTTAAATTATTTTAGTAATTCTCTCTGACAGACTGCAAACTGTGCTAGCTTAGGATTAGGAGACTGATGTGTACGTTTGGTGAATGATCAATATATACCATGGTTGCTCCTTAGGGACCAATAGATTTTTTAGGAAGACTGAGGAATTGTTCTTGCTCCTTGTGAGGCCCACATGGCTGCCAGGGCACTTAGGGAATTTTAGGGGTATTGAACCTTTTGCTTGCTTGTCATCGCAAACAAATTTTATATTGCAAAGTGCATCAGAAAAATTCCAATTTTTTGAACATGAAGCTTTAGACACGGTGATCTATTTAGTGTGTCTTATGTTGAGTCTCACATCCTGAACATGTTGGACACATGCAGGAGGAAAAAGGATTCTGGTTGGCGATTTAAAATTGCTACTTCACAGAAGCTCCTGTCAGGATATGAGATTCACTTGAGGTCAGAGGAGCTGCCACAGGTAATGAGAAACAGAATCTGCCCCTCCTGCCCCATCCTGAGCTAGAGCCATGAGCAGCTGTCCCCTGACAGATCACATTGTGCTCACCAGTCAGTGAAACCAGAACTCTGTTAAAGCTGAGGAATCCTCACACCAGCTCAAAGCACAATGGAATAATTAATTCACTTTCCAAATATGTTTTTGTAAGCTTCTATCACACCGAACAAGAATAGCTCTGGAAGGCCTAGTGCTACTAAACCTACATTTCTATATACACTGTTAGTCTACAGAGAAAAGCTAAACCTTCAAAGAGGCAGGATTATACAATGAGATAGCAGCACAAAACACACAGATAGACTTTTGTTATTTTCTGAAGTACATTCATCTCCATTTTCAGCAGGAGTTTTTTTTTTTAACTAAAGAAAAATCCAAATGTGTATTCCCAACTGATAAGAAATGAATTTGGGTGTCAATGCAACAGGAAAGCTGTAGGAATTTTGATAAAAGCTCTTTCTGGTGGGGGAAAAAAGGCATCAAAAAGGTTATGCTGGACAATATTTCAGGTACCATGGTTACAGCTGCCCAGAGAAGGCTTCCTGTGTTACTGCTCTTTGCTGTTAAACTGAAAATTCATGGAACATCCAATGTCACATGCTGGGTAGGGCTCAGATATCATAAAAGCCATTTACAGATTACTTGGATAACATTCAAAGTGATATCATAATTTAAACTATTCCAAGCGTTTTGAGGAGAGTTGAAGTCAATCAGGACTAACATTTAAAAACTGCACAAACTCTTATAAATCTATGCACATAACTACCGTTGTGTCTCAATACACACACGTAGACACAGCACAGTTATTCTTATGGGAAGCACCATCTTTGCAGTGCCACCAAACTTCCATGGGAATTGCAGTGTTATTCCAAGAGAATATGAATAAACAAACTGAATATGTTTTTATTGATAGCACAATGTAAGCATCTCCGGGTTAAACAAACTGAACTCAAAATATGCATATGTACATGTGGCAGCAATAGTTGAATTTAAAACAGCAGTAATTACTTATCTTGTCAGTTATATTTCCAGCTGGTGGGAAATATTTGGTTTAAAAAAAACCAACAAACAAGCACTTTCAGATTTAAATTTTTTCCTCCCTCTCTCTCCACTTTCTACTTATTCACTTGTATTTTAAACATGGCTATACATGATGCACATCCTGAGACGGCAGCATTTCAATAACAGTAAATCAGGCTGCTGTGCTTACTGAAGTTATTTTCATGTTTGCAGATGATGAAAAATGATGTCTCTAGGACTGCAATCCACACTACTTTGTGAAGGCAAACACACAGCCTTGGTACTGCAGTAAGCTTTGGGAAAATACATTTGTCATAGGGAAACCATGGGATTTCTTGCAGTCAAAAAGGCTGCAAAATTCCTCCTATTCCTTGTGGAATCAATTCAGATTTATACAGTTTTAGGCTGGCCATTTGTTTATTTACTGCCTCCTGGGCAAAACACTGTGCCAAGAATCAGTATGCAGGATGAGACTCATGTACATTTTCCTCACACAGACACGTTTGTGTTCTGCTCATCTATCTCACCCTCACAGCATAGGCAGATCAACATATCTATTTACACCTTCCCAGAGAGCCGTTAGTGGTGATTTATGAAAAACATGCAGTAACTACTTATTAAGGTAACCCTAACAGGTTTATCATTCATAAAAGCCTACTAAATTCACCATATGTTTGGAAATATTTACCCCATCCTCTCTGTTTAAAGTTCTTCCCTGCAGAGTAATAATTATCATAACCCAGTGATAAAAGTAGAAAAAAGATTGCCAGTATCTATGCAGAAAAGCTCAAAATGTAATTCATCAGCATCATAGATCAAATAAAAATATTCCCATAGACAAAATCTTCACAGAGAAAGAACCACATGCGTGTGCTGACTGTAATCTGCTCATTAGTTTACAGAAGAATCTGAAGTTTAAGCGTGCTAGAAACCTACACAATGTCTCAAATGCTAGCTGTTGCTTTCTAGCTTTTAGTTATCTGAAAATGTACAAAATATTCTGTCATTAGATGGCTCTTTATAGGCAATCTACCTGAAGATGCTCCTGAGCGTTCTTCTAGAAACAAAAATGGCAGTAATCTACACTCAAAAAAAAAAAGGGCAGCAAAGCTTAGTGGATTGGGCTTTTTTGCCTTTTTTTTTTTCCAGAGTGTTCTAGGAACTGATCAGATCTGCTGTGTCTCCATTTCTGCAGGTTGCCCACACATTTTAGGGGGGAGAAGATGGGCAAAACAACCCTGCAAGTCTGCTGTTGATTTTATAGAAGTTGCCAGGTAGTTGAGAAATACAGAAATCCCTAACAGAATTTGGCATACCAAATATCCTTGGAGGGAAAAATCCTAATTTGCATTGCCATTTTTAGGCTGACTTAATGAAGAGAAAAATTGAAAAATTTCTTTAAAAATATCATATTAGGAAGTATAGAAGAAACATTCCCCAATGGGAAGCCTGGGCAAAACAATTCTAGTTAATACACCTTGGCTCCACTGAAAAATGTAAAAATCTGTTTTCCCCAAAAGCTTTGCCATACACCTCAGAAATGCTTCATCCTTCACTGATGCACACCATCTCCGACTGGAAAGGCAGTTTTACTTAACAGTGGTAAAAACACCTCCCTCCTTTTAGAAGTAAAGAGGAAGGGCAACACATCCAGTAAGTTAAGTTGGCTTATACTAAATATATATATATATATATATATATATATATATATATATAATTTTACAGAAACCACAAGGTGTGTTTTCTGAATGCTTCTAACAAAGAGTGTGACATAGACAATGATCATGTAAAATACACAGAAGTCCTAAAAATATGCATATAACACTCACATGTATATGTGCAAGGGCAGGCATAGAGAACAGGTCTGGAAATAGAACATTAATTATCATACCTTGAACAGAAATAGCAGTGTGAAGTATAATCATCCTAAAATAACACATCCTGTGGGGTGGGGGGAGGAACAGAATTACTCTACAAAAATGAGTATATCTTGCAACAGCACACAGTATTTCCACTGCTAACTCCAGTATGAATTCCTTACAAAAATGCCATCAACAATCCTGCTATAGTAACTCTCTGGAGTTAAAGGATGTGGCAGCTCAGATTTTGCAGAGCCAAATCTTTTCAGGGGAAGGGGGAGCGGGGGTGTTGAAAAAAAAGAAAGAAACAGTATTTCTGTGCAGTTTCTAATATGCTGAAGTGATTCCATGCTGACATAACTGACTTGCCCTCTTAGTCCTTTTCAATTTGATTAGGAGAGCAAGGTCTACTTTTACATGGTGTTTAGAAATAATCACAGCTAGAGTTCATTTGATGCACCTTGCATGCCAGATTGTCAAAGGCACTAAAAGTTTAATTGACAATAAAGATAATATCATTGCCTTCCATTTATATGGGCCTTTCACACAGAAGGATCCCAGAGGCACAGCTGACTTCCAGGTACCACCGGACTGGAAATGCGATTGTTGTTTGCTGCCATAGAGCAAAAGAGCTACAACAGAGCACACAAAATGAAATCACCACCCATAAGTTCAGAATTCTCCTCTTATTCACTCTCTCCACCCAGACAGCCTTGTTCCTAGTTAACAACCAGCTTAAACAAGCAAAAGTAAGATTTAACATTCATCCCCTTTTTACTCTCCATTCATTCTCATTGGTGACTGGAAGAGAATCCAGGTGTGAAAGATGCTCCAGCCCTGCCTCACTGTAATTTGATCACCCAGCTGCTCTGAAGCACACATACTGAGATGAAGAGATTTCCAGGCACCAGAGTGACAACCCGGCCTGGGTTTCACAGGACCTGGGTGAATTAAAGGCTGCCCCTGAGATCTCACCATCGTGGTGTCTGGAGAGGACGGCAGAGCCACAGCACCTCAATTCCCTCCCAACTCAACGTGTCCTTGTGCAATGGAGAGCTGCAGCTGAACTCCACTGATTAGAAAAAATTTGAAAAAGCTTCTCAAAAGCACAGAACCTCTCCACATACAAAAAAACGTGCAAAATCACCCGAGCACGATCAATCCATCTTCAAGCTGATGGAAGAGTAATGACTGCCTTGTCTCTCATGACTGAAATGATCACTGCCTCAAATAGACAGGAGCAGGGGCAAACCTCTCCCTTGTTTTTCAGGACAAACTGAAAATGGAGACAGTATCAAGGTATTCTGTGTTTCTAACTAGTGCCTGACAGCAGGCTGCCATTCAGAAAGCCACAGCACAGCCACAGCCTGATGACCAGCCACTCTCCTAGACCCTAGTAAGGTCAAGATTCTGCTCAAGGCATGAAGAAAGAAATAGCCTCAACAACAGTGATGCACAACTCTCTGCAGTGATGAATAGTAAGCAGACATCTGTGCCCATCCTCCTAGACTTCCCTACAGCATTTAGCATTGTGGATCAGAGAGATGGCAAGGATCCAAAGAACTGTACTGAAGTCATTTAAGTCCTTTTTGAAGGCACACACAAAGTAGGGATGCAAAAGGCAATCTCAGCAGTGCAAACCTCTCCTCAGAGGACTGACAAAGACACAGCCTCTCCATTTGTATTCACAACAATACAAACTCAAGCAACAACACACAAATGGCATTGAAGCCAAAGTGGTGCTTATCTCATGTAAGCATAAAGACATCTCAACCCCCAATTTTGTAATATTTAACTGAAATCAAAACTAGAGACTGAATCTGAACCCAGGCTCAGGCAAAGATGAAACACTGAAGAAAATGCAAACGCCAGCCCTACAACAGAGGGCAAATTTCAGCCACAGGCATTGATGCTTGGCCACAACCATTCACAGTTTCTGCATTCCTCACGACTCCTTATTACCAGTGGGGACTGGGTTCAAAGGGATGTTTCTAGTTCTCTCAGTCTCATCACTTAGCAACATAGTGTATTTTCTATAAATCACTAAAGCCAGTCTAATTTCAGACAGGGTAGGAAACCTTTCAGGAAGAGCACCAGAAAAATCAGCACCTATTAAATTAGGCATCAAACAACTTAATTTTAACTCTGTTTCCTGATATGAAGAAGCACTTACTTTTCTAAGCTCATGATCTTGGCCTTTGTCATTAAGAACACAAAGAGGGCAAGGGGCATACACTCCTTTGTGCCTCACGTTTGGAGAACAGTGTAACAAAATACATAAGAATATTCTTATATATTTTTTAAAATGTTCATTAACATTGACAGATTTCACCCCACATTTCTAGCTGCTAAATCAGCTTATTTGACCAAAGGATACAAAAAGGAAAAAGTAATCTTTCAAATATCAAATAGTGTATTTCAGATGAAGAAAAAAATGCAAAATTTGTTGGTCTTACTTTAAGCTCCTTCAGCTCCTTAATCTATGAAGGCTACCACAGAAACAAAAGTAAACTACCTTTTTAAAAAACTAAAATATCATACAAACCAGACCCATTTCATTCACAGAATTAGCTTCCACACAGATAAAAATTTCCTACAGACATGATAATACTCTCACCTTCCTTTTCTATGATGATAAAATCTGTTTCAATTGAGTTACTGTGGATACTAAACATAAACCCAGATACTGACTCCATTTTTAGTGGACACACACTCAACTTTAGACCTGCATCTTTCTTGCTGACATGAAAATACATCTTGATCTTGCATTTTCTACTTGGGTATTTCTCAAAGTATTTGTTACCTCCATGTATTTCAGAAAAAAATCCACAACTCAAAACTTCATTATTAAGATAAAAGCAACATATGAATGTATTTGCTGGTGTATGCTCACAAGGGCAGATGTTTTTGGCAACAGAAATATTTTTATGGACATGGTGTACAGTACATTTGTAGGAGAGGGAAGCTGTCAGTATATTCAGATTAATATCACTGGAGACAAATGCCAAGCAATTCATTCATTGCATCATACACACAACTGGGATCTAAAATAAATTCATTAACTCAACAGGAAAACCTCACTAGTACCCTGGACAATTTAATGAATATGTCACTGCTCTCATATCATATCTCACTGGAAAACAAAATAAAAATATTAAGCTGCATTAAAAAATTGAAATACAAAGGGAATCATTAAATATGCTGAGTGATGTGGCATGCAATTAAAGCTAAGCCTTCTCCTGTAATACTACAGTAAAGCTGTTTATAGTGGAAGTAATAGTCTCAGAAATGGGCAATTAAAATTATTATTAAAATAAATACCCTTCAGGTTTTGAATGCCATGTGGATGTCTCATCTGGTACAATCAAGCAGGGATTCTTATTTATTGATCTACTGAACTATTAATCATTACAAGCTGATTCACTTCTCTATTGAGCCATAAACTTGACACAAGACTCCCAAAAAGCAAATAAGAAGTTAAATGTAAGTTTAGACTATACATCTAACAGATGATGGCAAAATTCCATCCAGATATGAATTTCAGAGCTCGTATCTGTCTCTTTTGCAAACCAAGATACAGAATGTGAATCCCATACTTACTCTCATTTAGAGCATCTCTAAAGAACAAAGTAAATTAAATATCTCTTGGGATCTTCAGCAAAAAATGTTGAAAGGCTCAGCTTCAGCTTAGAAGTCTGTTATCACATGTGCTGTGTTATATATAAACACCGAATGCTTTGGCAAATTCATTTTCCTGCAATGAATTATGTATGAACTGCTTTAACCCCCTGTCCCCCTTGCTAGGGGCAGCCAGCACGGCGCTCCCAGACTGATCAGTCACTGAGCTCATCCCTGGGTTTCAGTCACACTCGCAGCTGAATTTGTCACATCACTGCACACCAGCACCTCCATGGGTTGCTTTTTGTTTTCAATGAGCAAAATGCCTGATAGTAAAATTTTCAGCAACAATGACTAATATTACCTCCTTTGGTATTAATCCTTTTCATAAAGCTTCTCTGATCTATTACAAATGTAAACCCTCATTAAGATTCATATATATATATATTTTTTTTCTTTCTGTGTGTATTACCACAAGGGAAACTCTAAGTCATTTCTCTCTCACTGATCCTTTTAGAGCCTGTGGCCACTGCTGATCTGTATTAATTGGTACTGAAAATTCAAAATCTGCATCTTCAAAACAGGCCAGAATAGCTCTCTTCATCATTATGTCAACTGCAGTAACATTTTACCATAGAAACCCTGAGCACGATGAAGCTGAAGCCTTCTGTGAGTTCAGAGTACAAAATTATTTCTGGTGAATTACAGTTACAAAACAATTTAGGGCTCTTTCCTTAAGACAGTAATTTCAATAAGCACTTCACTATTTTCAGTTTCTTCTAAGTATATCTGAATCCACCACACTTTGTCAATCTAGAATATAACAATACAAAGAAAAGTTTTTAAGTCATTAGGCTTACAATTTCCTCTTCTCTGAAACAGCCTTCCAGTAAAGATCATTGAAATTTCCCCAAACCTACACATTCAAAACCAGATGTACAACAGGCGTACTCAAGTACTGAGTTCACTGGGATTAAACAAAACAAGAATAAACATACAAGAATGACAGAAATAAAAGAATCTCTAAAATCTCTCACACATTTAACATGTAGCATTCCAGCAAGCACAAAAAGCTAGCTTTCAGGGTTCAAATAAGAATACACTTAAGTGCATGTTGCAGATTTTAATAGAAACTGGATTCCCTAAGAAGCTTATCAAATATAAGAGCCCAAAGCAGGAAATGCTTGATTACATTGTTTTACATTTGCTACTAGTTTTTAAGCCATGAGATACATTTTAGCAAATAGAATCTACAGTAAGATCTGGTTAAAAATAAATATTTACCCCTAAAGCTGCATAATTAGAAACTTTGACCAATAATTCAAAAGAATTTTGTGTTCAAGTTAAAAAAGGAAGATGAAAAATTAGGATACACAGCTATGAAAAGTTCAAAAGTAAGGTCAATGGCAAGGTTTAGAAGCTGTTCTTAGCTGAACATCAAACCTTGCTTAGCCCCTCAAGTCCATATTTTCCAAAGAGAAACAAAATCCTAAAATCTTCCCCTTCTTACTGCAGCAGTAAATAAAGACATATGCCAGCTCCAGGTGCACAGTGCAAGCATCTGCAGCGATTTGAAGACGATGGTGCACATCAATAATGTATTTAAGACACAAGCCAGAGAGAAATCAATGGCTTAGATGCAATTCTGAGAGCAGATTGCAACAACCGTGCTCATCTTTGAGTTACAGAGGGGTCTCACATAAAGCATATAAATGTGGTATCTCAGTGTTGAGGGCTCATGGTAAAATGCAAAAAACACCCCAAAAACCTTCTAGGTTGCAAGAGGTACAAAGATTCTGAGAAGGTAGCTTGGTAGGTGGCATCAATATCTTCATCTCAACATTTTATGGACACAGTATTGCAAAAGAAGAAAATCTAAAAAAAAATTACTGTTGTTTTGTTGTCATTGTCAAGTTTGCAGGGGAAAAAAAAATTCTGTCTGAACCCATTTATCATTATTTTAAAATAAAGTGAAGGAGCTCTCTAAAACTCTTCAGTCATATGTCATCTGTGTCCTCTAGAGAATTAAGGTGGCAAAAAGCAAAGAAAACAAAAGAACAAACAAATGAACAACCTTTTTCAGGGATCTGAAAGACTCTGGAAATAACATTATATATCAGCAAAAGAAAACTTCAAGGATGTAAAAAAAACCAACAAAACCAACACTCTAAGAACCCTTTATTCACTGAAAACAAAGTCCTCTTTAAAGCACCATGTATTTCACATAGCTTCATCTGGAAATGCATATGGCATTTTCAGGTTTTTCCTCTACCTCTTCATTCCCAGGATTCAAACCTGGTTAGTGTGGGATAGTTCCATTTCAGCTACTCTGATCTCTCAGAAGCAGGGCCAGTCCGATCCCCGGCCACCCAGCACGGCTCACTTAAGAGCATCAACTCTCACCCAGCAGCCTCCACTCTTAACTGCAAAGTACAAATTAGCCATGAAGTACTAATTAACCACGATGACTGAGTGTGCTCTAGCCCTTCATTTACTCTCTTGCTTTATTCTCCCGGTGTGGCATAAGCCACTCACATTTGGATATAAAATAACATTGCAACATGTGAGCCACTGCACCAGTCCATACACGCAACACCGAGGGCCCGTCACCCTTTGGGCTGTTTCCATCGAGTGCCTCCACACTGAGGGTGCTGCTTTCCTAAGCTCATTCAGAGATCATATCCTGAAAAGAGTTTTGATCTGCTCCACCTTCATTGAATTTCTACATTTCTTTAGGTGCCATGTTCTCTTGGTTTGTACCAGCAATCTGAAATTTCTATGACTGTACAAAGCTAGTACGCACTTTAGACTTCTCTGCAAAATGTCCCCACTCCCCTTCCAAAACCTAAGCCTAATTAGAAAACTGATTTAAAAATCAATGTAGTATTGAGCTACTAAGTAGCCTTTAACCACAATTTTTCAGAGAGAAAAGAGAAAAAGACTGTGGAAGTCAGTTGCTGAAAAGTCACGTGGTATTTGGTTCTCTCACAAATGCTCCTCTCCTCCTTTCTCCAAAAATGTATTCTTAAAAGAACACAGACCTTTTTTTTACACGTAACATATAATTTGATGCCTCTCTATGGCAAACCCAGTAATGGATTCAGGCTAACACATGCATATCTGTTGTGGAAACCTTGAGACTTTTCCATTAGAAGAACCCCAGAGGTGTTCCAGCCCCTAGAGCTGGGGTATCACATCCCCTGGCACACTTACCAGCCTCCAGTCTGTTTTTACTGACAATTTCCCTTCTGCCCAGGTTAGCTGTCTGGGCTGCTAAATGAGATCACTAGCTCAGCTGCTTTCTTACAGCTTTAGTACTGTTTGCATAGCAATGAGATTGCAAAGATAAAAATACAGATCTGATTTCCAATCTCCTTTTGGTAAGGCCATAATACTGTATGTATTACAGAGTAACAACCCTCCTAATGCTGTGTTAAACTGAAAACCAAACAAAAACCCTTCCACTCAAAATCCACAGCTTGATCTTTTCCAAAAATAATATCAGAATTCTGGTCCGTACAAGGCTACACAAGGAAGTTTTACATGATCAGGCAAAAGAAAGGCAATCAGGTCATCTGTTCTCAGCACCAGGACAATCCCTCTGTGTGGGCTTGGAAAAGCTCTTCCATATTTCCATCAACTGAACATCAAACAAAAGATTTTTTTGTATTTCTGCAGTGAGGCTGCATCACTTCATCTACCATTTACAGCTTCTGGATGCTGGAATTGTAAGATACCTAGAGTGTCCATTAAAGAAACCCAAAAGGTGGGGTTTGGAAAGGGCAGATGCAATCCAACACAGAGCTCAGCCAGTCACTTGCTCCTGTGACAGCTCACATAAGATATTCTGGGGATATTTAAACTGCACTAAGAACTCTGTAAATATGCTAAGCTACCTCCAAATTTTAAGAGTAAATGTTGTCCCTATATAAATTGTAAATACTGTTAATTTACTTGTTTACTGACATCTTGAGTTTAATATAGCAATCACCTTGACCCCCTGTTGTCAATTACAATGGTAATAATTATATAACTAATATTTCTCTTGCTCCCTTTTCAGAAAATAATTTTGGCTAAAATTTTACAATAGGGAGCAATTCTTCAAGTGACTTTTAACAGAAAATAGCCACAAATAATTCCCCTTGCCTTTCTGGTAATTCACTTACATTACACGAGTGAAGAGTTTGCATGAACTTCCCAGTTTTCTCTTTAGCTGGCTGTACAAAATCCTACAAACAGAAAACGCCAACTCTGTTGTCTCTGTCAGAAATAGAGGCAGTTCAGTTAGCATCATTCTCCTTTTGGAATTTGACTTCTACTACAGCTCCCAAACTGGGTCTCCTCCCTGCACTTTAAAGGCTGATACCCACACACAAGTGCATTGTGACAATGGAGGGAAGAGTGTTAGCTGGGCAGACAAGAAAAACTTAATAGAATAAAACACAGAGATAATACATGTCCCATACAATGAAGTAATTTTTCTTAATGTTTTAAATAAATGCTGCTTTTCATTCCTCCCAAACCACATTTATAGTATAATTATATGATTGCTGGGGGTTTTATACAGCTGAATTATAGGGTGTCTCTTCCACATTTAGTTTGTGAAAGAGTCTCTCTGCTTCCCTTCATATCTCTCTAACCACCGACAAGGATACTCTCAAGGCATTCTATAATTCAATTACAGCTATCCTCTGAGAAACATATAATTTTATAGAAAGATTTAGGCCATCATGTATCCCTTTCTTCCCTGTTATGAGAGCATTTGTCTAAAGTCTGGTATTAAATTTAAGAAGGTCTGAAACAATCTTAACCCAATAGTTTTCAAGAGTGCCATTTGACAGTTGTCAGGCTGGCACAACCCCTGAGCTCCCGTTTAAACTCAAGTGCTCCATGGGCTAAGGATGTGCTGCACACAAAACACCACACAGGGAGTGTCTGATGGCTTGTGTGTGTAAATATACACATGATGCAGGTCCCCACCTCGGCTTCTGTGCAGCTAAACTGGACAGAAACAGACACAAACATTCACTGCAGTTCAACTGTAACGCCACGTTCTTAGCTGCTGTACTGGATGTTGTACACTAATGAGAAAGCAAAACACAAATGTCTGAGCTAATTAATAAACAGCACTATAGTATCAAAAATACTTCCTCATCATATAGGTCTTTCCAGGCACCAGAAATATTGGTTTGTAGCAAATTATATATGTTTGTAACAAATCTGGTTTGTACAAACCAGAAATATTGGTTTGTAACAATCAGAAAGGCTTATATATGTTTCTTTTCCTAAAGGAGTGGTATCATGCTGATTGCAGTGAAAAACTGAAGAAATACTGAATGGATAATTCCCTCTCAGTTCAATTTCTCACACTCTTCACAGCACAGGAAAACCTAACTAGTGCAAGTAACTACCTCAAACAAGCTACAGATGGCCTGAATTTGTATTCTAACAGAACAGCCGTAGCTTTGCAAATAGCAGCTCTACCATCCTTGCACAACTCAACTGAAGATGTAGATGGAAAATGGGTTTAGATTTGCACTCTTGAACAGATTTAATTTCCATTATTTATACTCAGTTAGTTCTATCACTCTGATGAAATTCAGTTTCTTGCAGCTTCTGTTTTAAATCCACTGTAGGGGCTTAAAAAATTAATTTAAATAAAGTTTATTTTACTGTTCAAAAATTGTAATCTAGTCAGATTTTTTCTAAAAATCAATATTTATTATACCACACATATTTCCTATTATCCTGTGTGGAACAAAATATTGTAAGAGTAATACAAAATTTTAAACTTGATTTTAAGCTTGGTTAAAGATCATCACATGGAACACTGAGTAAATTGTAAAGAAAAATAACGCAAGTATCTCATAAATGGAGACAACTGTGAGAGGAAGAAAAAATAGTAAGAAATCTGCTCACAGTTCTGAAATGCTTTGACACCAGTGAGTTTAATCTCCTGACCAGAGACAGAGGAGTTTGCTTACCCTGGTATAAGTAGGGCTTTCCAGTGTCAGACTGCTCATGCTAGGGATCTGAATTGCTTTTACAAGGCTACCAGCAACAGCTTTTCCAAATGCCTGAGCTCAAAGAGAAACAAGCTTTTTTTCATCAGGAACTTTACTATCTTGAGGCATTTAGTCACGTCTAAAAAACCAGAGATGTGGAAGCAGCAACGGTTGTTGTAGCTAACTTGTGGAACACAAAAATGAACCTAGCACCAAATTCCAAACCCAGGGAAATAACACTGAGTCTTCCTGACAACATTCTCTCGGTCAAGTATTTTCTGATCTAGAAGTCTGAAGTTATTTTAACCATGAGGCTAGAAAGCAAGAATTTTCACTGTTAATACATACTATTTTATTTATGCATAACAAAAAATCCCTTTGTGTATTTAAGTCATCACTAGTGATTTTTCACATGTCACCTGAAATGGATTCTGAAAGAATCCCTGGAGCACATGACTCCAGCTGCACCATGTAAGGAAAAGAGACCTTGTATGTTTTCAACTTTACTTGAATTTATTGTAGTGTTTTTGAAATTTGCAGCCTCAAAGCTATCTCTGACTCATCTCTTTCTTCAGCAAAATCAAAACAAGCCATCAGAATAATTCAACTGCACCATGGCAGTTATTTTCTATTTCCTAGGTTTTCAAGCTTGACTGGATGATAGCCAGTGCCCAGTGCTGATTTTTGTAAGGATAACCAAAAGCTACCTAGGGATGGGAAGAAAGTTGCCGGTTGACATATCATATTTCATCTATCATAATTTGTCAGCTAATCCCAAGAAGGGTTTCTAAAAAGAGAATCTCAACGGCACTTCAAGAATTTTGTTTTTCAGATAATGCTCACAGTTGACAAAAACTTTAAAACTCATTCAGATTCCTGGTGAAATTAAGCAGATATACTGAGTTATTTCACAATTATTTTCACATGCAGGGGTTTTTTGGAACAAGCAGTTCTCAAATGGTGATACAAATGACACTGCAGTAACACTAAATTGACACTGAAAAATAGAGCTGAATTTAATTGCCTTCATTTTGCAAAGCAGACTGAAGCACCATAATTTTTACCATACAATCTGTTGTTACAGAACAATCTAAACATTAAGCGTATTTTAAAAAAATACGTTATTTGTGTAAATTGAACAATTACAGCATCCAAGGTAACTAAAAAATGGTGACCTAAATCAAACTAATTCCAACAGAAATGCACCTGAAATCCACGAGTCTAACAAAGATAACTGAAACCTAAGCCAAACAAGAAAAGAAGTATCTCCAAATTCTAGTTTAAAGGGACCAAAAGATACCTCATGAGCTTCATAAATAAAAGAAGTGTAAACCATTGCAGAGGCTGTCTGCAATGCCCAGCTACTGATGCACTAATGATTGTCAAAAAGGGATCAAGAAGCTTTTGGTGAGGAAAAAGTCAATATTATACCTAATATTCTATGTATATACCTACAGACAAAGACTGTTGGCAATATTTTATATTCTACTTAAAACGGACGGCTGCTGTTCATAAGGAAATTTTGGTGATATGCAGTTTTGGTATCACTTTCCACCAATTTTATAACAGTATGAAAGGGTCCATCATACAGTAATCTCGGCTGTAGTTTCAACTACATAGAAATAATGTTTACTTCTGTAATGAAGGCTGTCCTACTCAGTTTGACTGGAAATACATTTTCATTTGACTCCTTTCATTTAAGAAAAGCTGTGCAATACCCAGCCCTCTAGCTTGGGGCTTGAACAGCTTGTTCAGCTCTGCTCAGTCATTAACTGCCCATGTGACCTTGCACAAAACCACTTTTCAATGTGTGAGGCTGAGATAATAGCACTCTTCTACATCATAAGAGTATTTGGTGGATAAGGATGTTAAGGAGTGTAAATTGCAGGGAAGGCACAATTGTAACTTTGCAGAGAAAGAAAGATTAGTCTCCACTTATCCCACAACCCATTATCAAAGTCAGGTGTGGCAGAAACAGGCAGAAGATGGGTGAGAATTACTGATTTTCTTGGATATTCAGGTGCCTTACAGCCACAGTAACTAGTTTAATTTTGTTAAGATATTGTGCTGATTCCTTTGTAGAAATCAAATTGTTGGTGCCTTGAAGCCTGACAAAACCAAGCAGTAAAAAGGGAGGCAGACTATTCCAGTTGGGTCTTGGCTTCTCCCTCTCTCAATTTATCAACCTCAGCATGTGCCTTTATTGGTATCAGTGTTTCTGGGACTCATTTGTTTACTCCAGACTCAACATCCCTGTACACATAACTGGAACTGCCTACAGAAAAACCAACACAAAACAACCCCCAGAATCAAAAGGCAGTAGCACTAACACAGGGATGATGATTTATCTTTGTAACTGGTCAGAGCTTGGCAGCCAGGAAACATGTCAGGCCTACTGAATAATTCCCATGTGATATAGGAAAATTCAAAAAAAACCCCAAACCGAAGAAACTAGAGCTTCTGGTCTACCACCCAATAACAGAAAATAAGAAGTAGTATCGTAGATTTTTCTGGGAAAGGGAATTCATGGAGATGGGGTTTATTTTCAGTTTGTGATGACAACAGGCACCAGAGGATTCTGTCATTAATCTGCCTCCAGCTGTGGTGCTGGAGAGCACTTGACACATACAACTGAACTTAGCATTTAATTTCCTTTCACCTACATGGCAGGGTCAGGGGAGTGCTGGGCATTTCTCCTGCATTTCCGTCCTCCAGCTCTGTGCCTCGGTGCAGCTAATTGGGAATTCTAGTGGGTGACCACTTAATCAGCACCTTACAGAGCCACCAGACTCATCTCTCTGAATATGAATGCAGTGAGTTTCATGACAGAACTCTTCCTTAAAGATAAAAATGTATTTGAGAATGATGTAGAAGATGTCAAAATCATGCCTCAGATTTGCTACTGGCCCCCGTGACATGGAGAAAAGTTAGCCTGGATATTGCTGGCAAGCTGCCTGAACTCCGCTGTTGGGTGTAAGGACTCAATCTTTTGCCATTACCAGAGAGAACCATACACTAAGACAGGGAACCAAGTGGGATGGAGGGAAGAGATTAGTACAATGAGAAAAAAAAAGTAATGGGATAAATAATAACACTGCAGGGCTTTAAAGACAAAAAGATTGCTGGAAAGAAAATACCATATCAGATTTATTTTAATAAGAAAGTGAGATTCTGCCAGGAAGCCCTGAAGAAGAAAACTACTAAATCTTCTTGACACTGATCCTTGGAACACAGTGGAATAACACATTTTAATACAGTGTTGAATTTTAACAAACAGCAAGGGCCTTATTAAAATGTTAAGTAAAGAAACAAAAAATTATCAAGATTTTAGAGTCTGTGAATTCCTCCTAACTGCAACAATAAAAGGGAAGTAAAATACATTTACCCTACTACATTTTTATTGTCATATCAGAAAGTGTCCTGATAGTTAATGAATAATCAACAAAAAAGCATAAACATGCTTAGATTACTGTTGTGACAATTTATATCTAGGGGGAAGCTAAACAAAACAGGAATCCTCTCCTCACTATGTATAATATGTCTTCAAAAGATTAAGATGATAGCTTTGTTTTTACACAAATTCAAATCTTTTTCAAGGGAAAATCTCTTACATCTTAAAGATCATCTATGAATATCATAATTTGGAATCTTTGCAGCAGGACAAAAAAATTAGAAGTAGTATATGATATTCCTTCTAAAATTCCTCTTATTAAGTTTTCCTACAGCTGCCAGGTGCAGTCAAAACCTAAGGAAAAGTTACAACTTTTTATCTATAGTTGGCATGTTGTTAACACAGAATTCTGAAAGGCAAGGATGTTACTGGCTGCTGTGCCAAGTCCTGTTCACAGACCTTCAGCTTTCCAGTGACTCAAAAGAAGAAAATATTATACACTTACAATGAGCTATCTGCAAATAGATACAGAACATTGTCCCATAAAATAATTATTAGCTTACCTTGATTAGGTTGAAAGATGCAGAATAGGCTATTAATAAACTGAATCAAAACCACTTAGCAAATGAAAATTACCCAGTCACAATATCTGAATTGAGTTTTACTCAAAGGTAACTAGAAATCTCAGTAGTATTGTGCATGGTTTGCCACAGCTACATAGATTTTTATTATGGTGCCAGTATAAAAATGAGAAAAGATTTGCAATTTACCTTCTGACAAGTAGGTGGTCTTTGAACAAGACTACAAAGTAATCTTCAAATAAAACGAACAACAAGGAAGCATGCCTGAAAACAGCAGATCAATCGCTTTCATTAAGCAAATACCAGTATTCTTTCAAAGATTCATTTGTTTTAGACAATTAGCTGATGATAAAAGAGTTTTCCAGATCTTTTAAGGAGTACATAAAAGACTAAAACACTCAAAGTTCAGTAAACATCCCTGTTGTCCCCCCCAGCAGCCCTCATCTGGTTGAAAGTTGTGGCAAGCCCTGCTGTGTCTGGTCTGTGGCAATGCTGGCACATTCTACTCTAATAAAAGGAAAACTTTCTACACCTGACAAGCCTCCTGAATTCTTTTCCATAATCCCAGAGGTTGATCATGTCAACCCGTGATAGTTAAGTGAATCTACGTGGAGATATTCGAGAAAATTGTGACTTCTTTTCACACAACAGTTAGAGAAAATAAACACAAAACTGTCCAGCTTAGAATCTAGAGGCAAAAAGTGAGATGAAAATGTAGGCCTTAGTCAGACAAGCACTTAGATCAAGCTGTAAAGACACAGCTTTTACCATTCAATCAAGTATTTATGAAAGTCCAATAAAAAGCTGCATTTACAGAAAAGCATAACTCCAGCTTTAATGTAAAGGCATAGAATTTTGGTTGCAAACACAATCTTGGCTTTTCAATTACTTTGGAAATGCTCTGTTGTTTAATAAGCAAACTACCATGTATTACCCCTTAATAGTAGCAACAGAATTGACTGGCTGAAGCCTGGCTGGGGAACTGATTTTTCATTAATTTATTTCACTTATTAACATACAAACACTGTTGGTCTTGTAAACTTTCCTTCAACCTTTTTTGACTCTTCAGACACATCAAACTGAGATGCAGGCCCTCATCAGAACATTTCTTGAAGTTAAAACCATAGCCTTCACCAACAGGATTGTCTTTGAGCCCATTTCTATCCTTGGTCTGCATTTACTTACCCTCTTAAGTTTGTGAACAAATGTTGATATTCTCAGACTGCACAGCAGTCAGAAGATGACTAATTCCTAATCTTGTGTTCTTAGGCAACTGCTTCAGTAAGGGGAAGGGAGCCAGGCTGAGATATATCCTTATCAGCAAATGCTGCTTCCCATCATCATTTTCACACCCATCTTAATACACATAAATTCCTAAGACAAGGAAAATACTTAAGATCCTTCTCCCCAAACAACAGCTATGTTACATTTTTCAACGCAGTATTTTTGATTAAAGTACACAGTTACAAAAGCACAACTAATTCAGTGCACTCAGGACGTGTTACATTTTTTGACTGCTAAGGCCACATGGACAAAGACAACAAGGCCTTTCAGCTCTAACACAGCAGCTCAAATTTAACTCAAGTGCCTGGTATGAGCTAAAGGATAAAAAAAGCAATGACACTGGAGTTTAGATTATCTTTCTTTCATTCACAGCACCGCTGTTTAATCAGTATACAGCAAAGTCAAGACACTGAACGGTTTTATCCAAATTCTTAACTTTCAATGAACAAATGGACTCTAATTTGAAGCACAGGCATCAATGGAACATAGAAGGGTGTTAATCTGACTCTAATGAAAGAATCTCTAAGGTTAACTCCCTGGGCAGAGGGCTGTACACAGTACTAAGTGCCAGGTGAATGGAGCAAAGAGGACGCAGCTCCTCTGTGAGCACACCTGCAGTCACAGGCCAGCCCTGGGACAGAGGGGCCAAAGCCACAGGAATTCAGGGACAGCACTGCTACAGAGCAGCAGCTGTCAGCCTCCTTGCATCTGCACTGTGATTAGGACAGAGGATTAAGATATTTGGATTTAGATATTTCAGATATTTATGGATTTTGATATTTGCAAAAAATACTCCAACACAAATGACTAGTGGTGATATATTTAGTATTTATTATTTTTAAAGAGAATCACTGCATTTAACTGAAATTAACTGCATTTAAATTTTATGGAATAAGAAAGAATCCTACAGCTAAACAATCATGTAGCCACAGGGATGTTGGTTTATAAATTAATGGAAACACCTACCTCAGATATTAAGCCAGCTTGTCACTAATAAAAAATATATCCTACAGAAGAGTTGTCAAAAATTTACAGAACAATTCCCAGAACAATTTTTAGCATATAAATCAAGCAATAGTTGAAAAAATAAAGGAAATAGTTAGAATCCAATCAAAACAATACCACACTAAAAGAGTTTTAAGGGGCCTTGTGGAGGTCCAACACCATGCACAAAGCAGGTGTAACTTTAACACTAGGCAAGGTTCCCTGCAGCCCTACTCAGTCAAATTTTGACATTCCTAGGACCCCACAACTTGCCCAGGCAATGCATTCCCAGGTCCATACCAACCTTCATCACTAAGAATTCACTGTCCTGTTTTCCTAACCAGCATCTCCCTGTATTCCCTCCTTCCCCTGCGTACCCCTGAGGGCAGCCTGGCTCCTGCGGCTCATCATCCATGGACTTGCAGGAGGCTCAAGAGCAGGTGAAGGATGAACTCAGCCCTTCCATCTGTCCTTCCCTACAAGGTCACTCTCCCCCAGCCCCCATTCAGCCCACTGAAGCACTTCAGAGCGAGGAAGACCTTGTGTGGGAGAGTTTCAACGCCATTTGCTATTGACTTCACACTGCTCCCACTACTATGCTAATATCAAATGCTTATGCAAATTTGAGCCTACCACCCTGCTAGCTGAAAATACTATTAATAATTGAACTGACCAAAAATACTCTTTTTTCCCCTATTCCCCATAATGGAGGTACCATCTGTTGTCTATTAACCCTTAGTTTTTAAGCAAAAATGCTCAAGTTCTTCCTATTCTGCAATTCCTGGCAGGCTGACTATTTATAGCCCATCTGAATGATTTTCTTTCAATTTTTATTGGGAGTGAAAGAAGTATTTTTACTGTAAAGTATTTTCATTTGTCCTTAATGCACTATGTTTGGTATGTACTGAGACATTACTCTTTTTCTGAGAAAAAGGGTCAAAATCACGTGCATATCACAGCATCCTTGCACCAAACAGATTTTTGCCTAGTAGCAGTTACACACAAGGTGTATATTGGTAGGTTTATATAAAAGTACAAGTAATTTCACATGCATTTCATGGATGAGATAACCCTCCCAGATGATACCTTCAGACTATTAATCTTTTGTAGCAAAACACCAAATTAATTAACAGTGTATATGAAACAAAGTAAAACACAAACTTATTCTTTAAAAGGACTGACTAATCTTTAGTCAAATCCTGATAAAATATCTCACCGTGTCTCCTCCAGAAGCAGAAGAAACCATACATAACGATTATTATTTTCAGTAGCAGAAGCACTGCCCTGGTATTAGACACTTCTTTCCCAAACTGGCAGTGACCATCACTAGGAAGGGTCCTGGTGGACCCAAAGAGATCCTACAGGCCTATCCAGGCTGAATTATTTTCAGACTTCACCAGTGAAGCTTAGAGCATACACTTAAAGAACCTTTTCTTTAGTCATTGCTAAAATGTTTAGTTATTACAATATTTTAGCTACGTTTCAACACACTTAAAAAAAATCTAGTGATCAAAGTTTAACTATTTTTAATGAAACTAATTACGAATTTATTGATTGATTACTAATTTAAAGGTTAAGAAAATAGTTACTATTTGGAAACAGCAAAATGGCATTCAGTAACTGGGAAAACCAGTAGAAAGTGTAAAGAACTTATTTTAGCATGCCAAATAATCTGTGTCTAGTACAAGTGTACACTGCATCCCAAAAGCTCCTGTACATGCACTCTACAATAAAGAAAATAATTTTTGCTTTTTTTTCTGCAGTAAGATAAATATATACCCAGTAGTACAATCAATCCAACAACATCTTCAACTCCTATTTGAATTTGGACTTGGAAAATACTATCTTTATTTTGCATTTCCATTAATATTTTTGGGGAGGCAGAGGGGTGTTCAGCAGATTTCAACAAAATTGGTCCAAAAAATGGAAATCCACAGCTACAAATGCAGCAGTCCTTAAAGGCAGTATGCTTAATAACTGACATTGGTTAGAGTCTCTAAATGTCCCTGCTGGGGTTTAGACACGTGACAAAACGCTTCCCTGTGAAATCACACTGGCTGGTGGAGCAGTCAGAACAAGATGATGTTCAAGCTGATGTTTCTTTGAATTACAGCAGAGGAGGAGTTCCCATTCACATCTTGTACCACTTCTAACTGAAATATATTCAAAGAACTTCTTTGCTCCATTTCTCACCATCAATTTGGCAAGTTGAATAGTAAACCCCACAGCACCATATGGTAGAAGACAGCTGAGAGATAAACGTGTTGTGTAATGTCAATCCTAATGAGTGATAGAAATAAAACTCAAAGAGCAAAATATCTGGCTTAAGCAGCAAAAACTCACAGTTAAGGATAAAAGCCTATTGTACAGCCAGTGCCAACTATTTCCAAACTGTAATATTGTAACTTACAGATGTGTGGTACCACTTTTGCTCCTCACAGCAGACTAAGAAATATGCATTCTCCCAAACTCTCAATGAAGAGCTCAGCAATGCCATGAGCTATGCCTAAGAGCTCAATGCTGCTGGAAGAGAAAGGGAATGTAAAAAGCGTGTATCTTTCTCCATTTGAGTACAGAGATGAATGGAAGAGAAGTAGAACCTATTTTCACACTAATTCAGCGCAGCTTATTGCATATGTAAAAATTCAGCTTGAAAAAGCAGATAGAAGGAAACACTTAGCATTTGAGGAAATGCAGGTTTTAAGATGTCTCAAGCATTTTAGCTGTATTTTTTTTCAACATCAAATACACTACTGACAATCCCAGACAGTTTCAGTTCTAGACACACAGCAAGCAAATCTGTTCTCACTCCTACTCCCCTACTCCCTCCACCCCTTTAAAAATAATCCTATAGTTCAATCTTTCCCACTAATATAAGAGACTCAGATATGGTAATGCCTTCAAAGTTCTGATTTTTCAAACTTTTTTCCTAACCTCTTTCTTCTTTTAGAATACACCTTAAAACTGGAGAAAATAAAGTCCCCACCAGGAGTGGCTGTTATTGAAACCCATCTGTATAGGCCTAGAGTTGTAAAAACATCACAACCTGACACAATATTGGGTAGAAAAAAAGGTACAGAATATTCTATAGAAAAAAATTCTCTTGCAGTATCCAAGACAAGTATACCTACAGGAACAAGTATTGAGGAAACCAAGCCTCCTGAACAGTCCCCAGACTGGCTGCATTGCAGGGTGCATTTCCTGCATTCCCCAAAGAAATCAATCCTGGCTTCTATGTGCTCCTGCAATTAGTTGTTAATAATGATGAGACTGTCTTAAGTCCATTTTCTTGCACCCCAAATCCTGAGTTCAATTCACAATAGGAAAGACCCTGAGACGCTGGAGCAAGTGTAGGGAAAGGCAGCGGAGCTGGGGAAGGGTCTGGAACACAATTCTGATGAGAAGCAGCCAAGAGTGTTTAGCCTGGAGAAGAGAAGGCTCAGGAGCAACTTTACTGCTCTCTACTGCTCCCTAAAAGGATACTCTAGCCAGGTGGGGGTTGGCCTCTTCTCACAAGCAACTAACTAGACAATGAGGGAAATGGCCTCAAGCGGTGCCAAGGGAGTTTCAGGTTGGGTGTCAGGAAAAATTTCCTCAGTGGAAGTGTGGTAAGGCACTAGAGCAGGCTCCCCAGTGAGGTGGCTGAGTCACCATCCTTGGAAGTGTTTGAAAAACAACTACACTTCATCATCTTGAAGTATCTTTTCAAACCTTAATGATTCTATCTACGATTGCCTCCTGCTGCCCTCTGCCCTGCTAACAGGCCCTACACTGCCCCAAACAGACTACTTTTACAGAAAACTAAAACACAGGTCTCTGGTTTTTCTTCCTGAACTACAGACAGGTGTTTTACAGGTTTTCACAATTAACAGTACTTTTAATCTGGCACTGTTTCTTTTCAGAACAAAATCATAAAGTTCATGTTCAACAAATTCAGCTGCCCCACACTTTTGTCCTCTTGGCATATATGCTACCTATTCGGTTAGCCTTATATTATTATTTCATTATTAAATATGCAAAATGAAGACTAAGAATTCTGTTTCCCTTCCAGTATTTGGTTCCACCTCTTGAATTTCAGGAAGACTCCATAGTGTGACTTCTCCCTGTTTAAAACATTGCGGTTATACTGCAAATGTGCAGATCTATTTTGATTTGCATCACCCAGCAAAGAAAGCAGCCAACAGCACTGAGCTCACAAATGTACAGGAGATTACAGATCTAAACTCTTTGGTATTCAGACCACTTCAGTTTTAGTCTGTCAAATACCAACTAGTTTCCTACATGGCTTCCTCTACAAAATTATTACTACTCTTTTATTAGTTCTTAATTGAAATTGAAACATGGCAAACTTCAATTTCCATTTAATGTAGTAAGAGACATTCACTGAAAAGGTTTACTAAAAAAGATAACTCAAAGTAAAAGGCTCACTTGCTCAGATACCCACCGCAGGCCTATAGCTTGATAATGTCAGGAACACAACCTTGGACAGAGAATGAACATCATGTTCGGACACTCAGAAGCTGGATGCCAATTTTTATAAATGCTATCTCAATTATCCACGTTTTCAAATAGAGTAAATTTGTGTGTAATATCAGAACAATTGGAGCTTAGTTTAAAACTATTAATTCATAGTGCTCAGGAGATCAATGTTTTACTTCCATTTTGCTGCCATGTAAAATTAGAAATAACTTCAGAGGCTCCTGTGCCAGTCACACGAGTTTAAGGATCTGACTTGTCCCTAAGCTCCAAAAAACGTTATCAAACAAATTCTGAGTGAAGGAGCAAAAAGGATAAGGTAAAGAAGTATAGGGAACAGCTTTTCCACGTGTTCACTTGAAGCACTTTAAGCTTAAAGTGCTTCAAACAGCATTAACTTTTCCTTAGATCCATCACTTACTTCAAAAGACTCCTATCCTAGCAGACACCACCCACATGCAAAATAGAAGTGATTTGAGTGAAACAGTTTACAAATCAAGAATGAGGAAGGAGAGAACAGATGAATACGGCAAACAGATGGGAAAAGAAAAAGGGAAAAACTAACTATACAGTCCCAGGTAAAAGGCAGTGTCAGAGCAGTCTGGAGTGACTGGTGTTAAACATTACAGAGATACCACAAATGCACAGTTATACACAAGCACCTGAGGATAATGAACTTGGCAGGCATTATGGATTACCTTTTTGTTGAGTAAATAGGACAAAGGTGATCCAAACACTACACAAGACTGAGATAAAGCTTGGCACAGGCTGATCTGTGTGTGAATTTTGTCTTCCTCTAAGCTACAAACAAGGAAATAGGCCACAGAAATTTCAGAAAAGGAGTTGGCCAGTTTATATTTGATAAGGCAGAGAAAGTGAGTTGGGAGAGATGTTGAAGTGACAAGCCAGACATCTAGTTTTTTACAGAACAATTTCCAGTGGTTATGTAAGGAATGTGTTTAGGGAAGACTAGAGGCAAATGGACACCACAGTCAAGAAGGACAGAACAAGATTAAGAGATTTAACTCTTCTGTCAGAGGAGTGATGTTATCTGAAAATGTAATTACAAAAAGCCCACTCACTTTGCCAGTTTAGGTCAATCAGAAGTCATAGAAATGGGCCTGCTGCAGTGGTGAGTGTGAGCTATCAAACCCTGCCAGAGTCTTTCAGGCAGAAAGCAACAGCAGATAGAAACAAACCAAACCAAAGAAACAATGACCAAGCTCTTACTGTCCAGACTGTAGAAGTGGGCAAGACAGCAGTGCTAGAAATATAGGGGCAACAGTCCAATTTCATCTGTAAAGAGGAGGAAGGATAAGTAAGAAAGGATTAGAGACAAGCAAATGATCCAGGAGACCTTTGATTCAGGAAAGTCCAAGGAGGAAAGGATTTTAGGAACAGAACATGGTATGAAATTTTAAAAGCTTTCAAGGGCTTTCAGAGGATAAATGGATTTTGTTCTGACCTTTTCTTTGGTATTATTTTCTAAGCAAAGCAGAAGTCATACAGCAACCCATCCCAGGTTCTGTCATTGGACCCTAACAAGCTACGAGAATGCTTGGTAATCAAGACTCACCTTTAGCAACCCCATACGTCACAAAAAGTCACTGAGGTTTTCACAGCAAAATTTCCACCAGTAATTCCCTACTTTTAAGAAACTGTTATTAGACTTCAGAAAAAGAAGCTCAAGAATATTTTTAATTAGTATTTATGCTAAAGCACAAACATCCTTCTCATTTGAGCACCAACATGAAAAATCAGCAACTGACAGGATATAGAGGCTCCCAAACACAACAGAACGTGGGCTTCACTGGCCCTCTGCAAAAGGAGGAATTCAACAGAAATTTCACACATCAATGATAGTTACATATTTTAACCTTTATAGGTTATTTTTACACAAGGAGAAACGAAGAACAACATTACTAATTAAAATCTGAGGAGTGGTATGTCTGTTTTAAGACTTCCCTAAGATGGTGGAAAGCAAGTCATAAACTTATAACTTCATTTCTTGAGCTGAATTTTCTCAATAACTATATGCAAGCAGATAAAGTTTTTCACTTTTTCAGAAAATAAAGTATAATTATTTCCTGAAATAGGATTATTTTTCATCTAAATATTCTCTTCTAGAATAGGAACACAAAATACAGAATGCCTAATGCAATACTCACTTAAAGATCTAATTGTCCAACCAGTATGTCAGAAGTGACTTGACTTTTAAGGGCAAGAAGATGCTGAACCTGATCCAGGTTTGTTAATTAATAGCCTCCCTAGATAAATCTTTTTTTACTGTTGTACTTGATTAGTAAATCTCTCTGCTTCAAGGCAACAGATGGCTTCAATTCCCCCCCAAACCAAAAAGTCCATAACTCTCCATACTACAACAATCTAAATTTAGTTAGATGCTTAAATATTAGTCTTATTTTTAATTGAGTAATGAAACAGCCATGGATAGATGAAAAATTCACTCTTCAAATTTTGTGGACAGTTACGAGTTCAGAAAATTATTGCTACATTCCTATTGTTTAGTGAATCCTTGATCAGCACTAGGAACATTAAAAAAAACCAAAACAACAACAAAGCAGCAAATCCTTGACAGCAAATTTGAAACCACTAGAGAAGAATGATGAATCACACCCTTCTGTCAAGACTACCAGTTAAACATTCTGTGTCATAAGAAAATCAAAACACAGTGCACACTCTAAAGATTTCAGTTCTGTCTCTCCAATAGCTCCTTCCACTTCTAAGCTCCCCCCCAAGAGCAGGGGACAGCCTTTCCAGCTGACCTACGATTACTGCAGCGTTTAAATAAAGCCCATAGCAACCCTTCTCTTTCAGTGACCATATACACGAAGACTCCAAACACAAACACCACTTATTTCCTCCTACTTCTATGGCATCATGACCTAAGGGCCACTAAAGTCAGCAGAAACCTTTTAATTGATTTGAAAATATGTCCTCTGACCCTGGCATTGCAAAGATCTGCACAGACAGATCGCTTCAGTGATTCCACCACTCTTCATAGAAACAGGACTACTAAAATACAGCTGCTGATTCTTTGTAGCAGTTTTGGATTTTACACCATTCCAGTTATTGAAAATGCTGTGGAGTTTCTTTATCAAACTGCACTAACACCCATAAAAGGATAAATTGAAATTTCTCATAGCATGTCAGTGTATGTATCAGAATCTTGGAGCAAAACAAATGGGTCTGTTGTCAGACACAAAATGAACATTCTGAATAGGTCCTGCCTAGCTATTTATTCATGTTTTTACAGTAACATTTTCAATCCATACTATTAAAATAACTATTTTAAATTTCACCCCAACTAAGTTCATTTTCCTCCTCTGGAGTTCATTGTATCCTGTGTTTAATACCTCATGCATTGAAATGTTTTCAAAACACTGAGGTTGAAAACTTTGAGATAATTTCATTTTTTAGTACACCATTGCTTGCCACTGCATTCTGCTTTCTACAAAATCAAGTCAAAGAGAAAAGAATTCATCAACATCTCTAATACATTAACTTTTGGTGGGGTTTTTTTAACTTAAAAATTTTAATCCATTCATAAGAGCCTGGTCTAGTTAGAATTTAAAAGAAAGAAAGTCAAACCACAGGGAAATGGAATTCAATTAGTATGTATGTGTCCACTGGTGCTGGGGGAGAAGCTGGTCTACGTGTGGAAACCACAACACGGAATTCTCCATTGGTTTATGTAAGAAAAACAGCTTTCATCTGCTGAAATAGTCAATATAAGAATACAAAACTTCTAATCTGAATTTTAATTAGAAATAGGTCAAGTAAATGCTCTTCCTATCCCCCACTACGACCCCCAACTTCCCTAGCACAAATCTCATTGCTCTGAAAAGCACAGTGTAAAGCAAATCTAAAAATAAAACCAATAATATACTTTTGGCACTGCTATCAGGAAGAGTGACGGTTTCCTGTCATTTTTGCAAAACACACTCATAAAAAGAATAAAATTTGAGAAACCTTGATTAAAGCAGTCACTTAGAATTATCTGCTTGACTATTAAATAAAATAATAATTTGCATAGAATACTACCTGACTCTCCTTATGTAGTTATTCCGTTCCCAGGAGCTCTTAGAAGGCACAAGTGTGGAGATGTCCTAGATACAAAGGCTCCCCCATCAGACACACACACAGTAGTCTCACAGGCACCCAATTTCACTGCATTGCTACAAGTGGGACAGCAATGAGACATTTGATTTTCAAGACAAGCCCAAGTATGGCAAGAAGCAATCCCAGTTGAATAACATACTCTTGCTTGCCTCAAACTGAGCTGAAAGCAAGTCTAATATTAAAGGTACCCTGGCACACTGAAGAAGAGTTGGGAAGTCGTGTTTCTTGTAAGAAAAAAACCATCGCAGTAGCAGGAAGGAAAAGTGCCCAGTCCTGCAGCTGTTTACATGAGCACCCTGAAATCTGTAAAATCACAGGAGGCAAAACTACAGGCTCCATCTCACAGCTATCAAAGACTAATCTCTGTATATCAAAGACAAATTCTCTGTAGTATTCATACTACGTATGTAAAGTTACTTACAATAGGTGCATTTAGGTTTTGACCTCACTTGGAGAAGTATCAGAACTCTTTGGTCAACAAGGTTTACTACTTAGAATTGTATTTCAATTCAGAAGTCAGTAGCTTAAACCAATGAAAGAACCTAATTATTATATAACAACTTCTCTGTATATTAGACATCTGAATTGTTATCAGCTCTATGTAGGTTATTGCCACAGCATATGTCACAGTTGAGGCAGCCACAATACACAGAGTGTCACCACACAATTTCAGAAGGCTTTAAGCATTCACCCAGAGTAACACCTTACCACATCAGAAGGCTTCAGGCACCTGCCCAGACAGAGCAACATCAGCTCACTTCAGAGGGCTGCAAGCATCTGCCCTGCTTGTTCTTTAGCCCAACCTTTTATACCCCTGATGTTGATGCACTGCACCTGTGTGCCCTCTGTTCCCTTTGGCGGTTGGTCAGTGCCCCTGGGCACTCCATGGCTCGTTGTGTCAGCGCTGCTCACCTGCTTCTCACAGCTGTAACCAACTGGGGATGGGGCTCAGCCCCACTCCCAACTACCACAAACTGTGTGCCTACAGGTTGTTATAAAATAGACACTCAAAAGCACCAACAGGATTTACCTACGTAAATTACTAAGTACCTACATATAATAAAGTTTGTAATTGGAATGGTTTACCTACATATAATAAAGTTTGTAATTGGAATGGTTCAGCCTGGAAAAGAGGCTTTAGGGTGACATTAATGTGGTCTTCCAGTCCTTAAAGGAAGCCTACAAGAAAGGTGGAAAGAGACTTCGGACAAGGGTATTTAGTGATAAGACAAGGGGGAATGGCTTTAACTGAGAGCTGGTTTAGATTAGATTTTAGGAAGAAATTCTTTACTGAGAGGGCGTGAGGTGCTGAAACAGGGCACCCAAAGAAGTGGTGGATGTCCCTGGAAGTGTTCAAGGCTAGGCTGGATGGGGCCTGAGCAACCTGGTCAGGTGAAAGGTGTCCCTGTCCATGGCAGGGGTGGGTTGAAACTAGCTGATCTTTAAGATCCCTTCCAACCCAGGCCACTTTGTGATTCTATGAATTCAGAGGAAAACTAGATCTATTTAGTGGCATTATTTCGCACTTCACTTTCTTTTGCTTGCATATTCAAAACATACTAAAACTTAGCTTTTGATTTTATGCCTGTATGGTTAGTTTTCCCAGATAATTACTGCATACAAAACTAGTTTATGTGGAATAACAACAGAATATCATAGTTATCTTGCCATTTATTTGGAAGCACATTATTACAGGAAGACTCCTCCTTTGTTGAATTTAATTGCCTATGAAGATCCTGCCATTTGAGTCTGTCTTCTGGAACATGCATTTCATCATTATTTTTTAGCCTTGTTACATCAATCACCACAACTGCTACAGAAGATTTCTGGGCTGTGAAGTGATAATTTGTTCCAGCGATATTAATGAGGCAAGCATTGGTCTTGAGGGAGGTGACAGCCCAGTGCTTTACAGACAGCAGCAGATTAACGTGTTGTACTGTACATTGTTAGAAACGTATCACTGGAGCATTCCAAATATTATTATCTACACTTAAGGTATTTTTGCCACCCACACTACAAATTACCCATTAACGTAACGTAACGTAACATCCCTCACCACAGTGCACTGTCACTTCAGGAAGAAACACCAGTGCTGGTTTGGAGATTCTGGGAATGACACCATGGAACCAGGGAGGAAAAAAAGCCAAAAAAAAAAGGGAAGATTAGTTGATGCTGTAACAGCATTCCCAGTATACTGCTGCAGGAAGCAGTACATCTGGAAACAACAGATGGTCTGTGTTTAAATGGGAGGGAATAGAGGATTTTAATACCCATACATCTCTAATTCAGTTCTACAAGTTTGATTTCTACGTTTTCTCAGATTATGGAGTGTTACAGGATCTGTATGACAGGCTTTACCCATATTACTGTTACTACCAACATAGCCAGCTAAAGCCCTAATGTTGTACTATCTTTATCTGTGAACTCTGACTTAGCCATATGTGCACTTTCAGAAAAGCAGACTTGGTCCTTAAAAAAAAGCTTACACCGGAAATTTATATGAACTAAAACACTATTTGTTACAAGACAGATGTTCTATCACCCTGAATAATTCACAATCACCTATTCAGCCTTTTGCACTTGTTTTATGACATACTTTGTACAGGTACACATGGTTTTACAGAGTATTTTTAACATAAAGGAAAAAAAAGGAAAAAAATGACAGAATACAGGAATTTTTTCCATATATCCTTTCCACATAAATGTCTCAAGCTCTTAACTGATTTATACATAAGAGCTACTTACACACATTCTAAAGAATAATCCAAACCATGCATGATTTACATTTACACATTCTAACTCAAAGGAGTGGAGGAAAGAGGATATGGCCATCTGCATGGAAAGCCTTCCGTGGATAACAGCTAGTGCTCCCAGCTCCTAATGCCAGATTGAACCATTTGTGACTGGTGCATAGGCAATGGTTGGCTAAGAGCTGGAAGATAAGCTTCTAAAAAAAAGGACCACATACATTTTTGTTAAGCAGAAAGCACAGTTATCTTCCTGGTGATTAATCTCCAGCAGAAATACAAGAGAGTAAAGATGAATGAAGTGAAAACATTCTAAGAACTTTTAATTTTATATTACTTTCAACAGCATGTGTTCCAAGTATTGGAATTTTAAGCCTGAGACATCCTAAGACCAATTTAACAGGTAAGTTATACTGATCCATACCCTTAGAAATGTAAAAGGTTCCTTATAGGTGGCCAAAATTGGGAATTTGTTCAAGAATAATTAGCCCTTGTGCCTTTGTAATATAGAGGTCAGCATCTGTTTGAAGTAGGATTTGACATCAGTGGAAGCATATGGATAGGAATCCAAACTCTTTTTCTCATTAAAAATACACCATTTAATTTGGCTCAGTTCAGGACGATTAGCAATATGTGCTCGAAGAGAAGCTTACAATTAGCACAGGGAAAGTTGGCTTGGGCAGAAGACCAGAGGCAGAAGAGAATCCAGAAGCTTGTAAAGATGGCCTGCATAAACTATGCCAGTCTCTTGTTAATGCTATTGGCTCTTCATTTTCATAAGCACTCAGATACAGTAAAAACAGTCAACAAGAAACACAATAACAGATATATATATATATATATATATATATATATATATATATATATATATATATATAAATCAAACAGTATCTCCTTAAAATACTCAGAGATCTGTCTTCCAAGCTTTCTAGAAATAACAGACTTCTAAAACTAAGACACAACCTGAGGTCATTTACTCCTAAGCATTATTAAAATCAATTAGACAAAATAGACATCTAATGAAGAAAGACATAATGCTCGAATTCATGATTTATGCAATCAAATACATTGCTAAGTTTAAGGCTTACACAGTTATTGGACTGTAAGGTTCAAAGAATGTTGCAATGCAAGAAGTATTTTGGAGAAGAGGTTTCAAAGCAAGTCCTAGAACTTTCCAATCTCTGTCCTAGAAATCAAAAAAGAAACAAACAAACAAACCCAGAAATAAATCCAAACTGAAAAAGTACACCTGTCATGTTAACATTCTCCTCTCTAGAACTTCTATATAAGCACAGAAATTGCTGCACAGAATGATAATCCATCATTTTGTATTGATAAACAGAAGGTGCTGGATCCAACATTTTAAAAATAATTAGCTGTATAATATAGATGTTTTCAAAGTTACTCTGAAACCTACTTCTGAAACCTCAAATGGTACTAAATGTCGCAAACTCATAAAAGCAGATCTAGTACATTTGTCTAGGTATCTTTTCTCTTCCCCCCATGGAATTACAGAAAAAATATAAAAGGGACAAAATATATTGTGCTTTTCCACAGTAAAATTGACAAATAAAAATAAAAATTGTGGGAAACTCCTTGCTGTAACTTTACATTTTACTTCCTGTAATTTGACTGAAGTTATCAGGAAAACTGAAAAATCACTGGCTTAAAGTGAACTGACTTTGGGACTGGATTTAGTGCAAACTGCTCAAAAGAAAGCGAGAAACTGATTTCATCTCACCTCCCTGCACGTTCCCATTTTATGTGCTTAATATTTTATAATCTTGCTATAAATACACAACACCAAGCCAACAAACAGAGTACACCCATGCCTCCTCCTACCACTCACGTATTTTTTGTCCATCCACTACTTATCAACTGGATCATCTGATGAGTCAACCAAACATCTTCAGAAGTGCTGTGACGCTGCCATGACATAGTGACAGCTCATTTGCTCACAGCTCTCCCTGCTTTTACAGAAAGTGATTCAGAAATTACTTTTCACACACCACACCTGTATTTCTAGCAATGATGCTGGCATAACAGCAAAAAATTCGCTCTCTGTGGTCCCAGGAGTAATAGTTCACTTGTACTTCATTTTTAGTTTGTTTTAGTAGGACTTCTATCAAAAACCTTACCTTGTTGCTCTTCATAAAAACTCCTTGCTTCAGGGGCACAGTGTTATGACATAAAAATGCAAACATTCTCACTGCCTTCCTCTTCTTCTTACTAAGAATAAGTAGAAACAGGGTGGACTTCAGTGCACCTTCATATTTACTATTAATGCATTCACATAGAAGTCACACAAAAAATTTACCTTAATTATAAATTATGCTTTTTGTTAAAAGGTTCATTAGTTGTCCTTTAATACAGACACGTCTTTGTCTATTGGGATAACAAATGGTATTTTGGGAAAAAAAAGAGCTTTGCACTAAAGCTTGTTTCTGGGTAATTTAAAACCCCACGACAGCCTCTGACTGTCAGACTGAAAAGCAGAATAAGCTAACCAGATATCTCTTCTTTCTTAATAGGACTGACTGCTCTAATCAAATATGTGGAAGAAGAAAGAAGAAGCAGCGCTTATTTTCCTCTCTTGGATTTCTCATCTGGGAGAGAATACACTTACCAAACAGTTTCAAAAATATCAAAGTAAAGCCTAAATCTTCAGCTGCATAATACAGTGATTTTCAAAGGGTATTCTTTATTGATGTGCTGAATGTAACAGTATTAACGTGTACTTAGAGCAGCACTGTGATGTACCTTTATTGTGAAGGAACAATACAGCAACAGGCATGGCCATCCAACTTGGAATTTTAATTTACATAATGCTAAGAACTTTTCAACTTTGAAGCAGGTGCTGATTAAAAGCAAAACAAAGCCCAAACCATTTACCAAACCTACAAAAATCCTAATACAAAACACATACCTCCCCAGTCAGGCCTATTCTGCAAGATACCTTCATGACACAACTGCTTCCAAAATATTATGTATCGAAATTCTGATAAATTACATTTATAAGGATTCAAGTTACTTAATATGATATTAGAAAGGAACACACAATTTTTAAAAGGGCTGCTGCTGTTACAGAGACCCAAACAATCACAGTAATGATCTACTGCATTAGGAGATAGCCCCCATGTATTCACTGAGTGGTGTCTTGGAATAGGCCCCCTGTAAAACATGGAAAGCACATTTAAAGACTCCAATATTCATAACTACAACTCTCCCATTGTTTTCCAAAATGGCATATTTGTAAGACTGTCTAAAATAGAAGTACACTAGGTAGAACATGTTGCACTCATTTTTCTATCCTATAAAGCCCAAATAGATGACTGAATTAATCAATACACGGTCACTGAAACCTGTTTCAACTGCTCGAACTGTACAAAACAACAATAAAAAAATATTTGAAACTAATCAATATGGTCACGTAAAAAAGCAAAAAATGGAAAAATCATTGGAGATAATTGTGGAGAAACACATAGAGACATTCCCAAAAGAAAAAAAAAATCACACATAGCCAAACTCAAGTTTTCCAGTAATTGCTTTTTCCAGCCCAGAAAATAATTCTAATCACAAATTAATAAGTTTGGTAGTAATATTTGAATAGACTAATTAAATCTATACAAAGTGCTTTTCTGTTAACTATTTCTCATTAGAGTTAAATATGCCAAGTCTCAGCACAGGCATGGTGTTGTGTGCAGTGGAATCCTATTCCTTTCATATAGACGAATCCCAAAATGATCGTAAGTAAATGTCTTTAAGAAACTGTTTTGGACAAGGCTAACAATTTTCAAAACCACCCTCAACATTGTGCACAATTATGACCATTGTTCACACTCAAAGACCAAATGCTCAAGTCTAACATATCACAACCTTAATTCTTTCTAAAGCAGCTACTTATTGAGAACTGTTCACTGCAGGTAAGGAGAGACTCAACTGATTGTTTCCTCTTTGCAGTATTTAAGATTTGTTTAAAAGAAAACTGATATATTTTCACAATATGCAACCTCCTAATGCATATTCATGTTTTGACTCCCCTAAGCACTCTATAATATTAGGTTATAATTCATTACACAAGCTCATACCCACCCAAGACTTTTTAATTATATACAATATTAATACACCCCATCTTCTTTGTCTTTACTAACAATACTGATAAACTGAAACAATGACTGATATCTTTTTATGTCTGAAAGCAGAAAGAAATTAGAATTTTCCAGCCATTTTATTGTAAGAGAGAAAAATAGTGCAGAAGCCATACTAAGTATGCATGCTTTCACAAGCCAGACAATGCAAGCTCAGTTTAAATTACACATGAATTCTGTAATTGAAGAAAGATTTAATCCTGGCCACATAAATGTTCTGCTTAAAGGGAAGAGATGAGTGATGGAAAGGAAGTTGCAGCACCTGTCTCTATTAAAAAAAAAGACTGTTCCTTGTATAAAAGTCTTGGAATATATTTAAAACTTCATGTGGGAGCCAGAGCACTGCCTTGCAATCAGAAACACCACTTCTATGGAAATGCAAAATACTAAACTTGCACATCCTTTAATCATCTGGTCTCAAAATAGAAGACTTGAATTTGCTGGTTGATGACTTAATTTAATCTATAGATACAAATAAAGAGAAAGAGATTGCATTAGTCCAAGACAAAACAAATGCTGTGGGTTAACTCCCCCAGGCAGCTCAGCCCCTGCACAGCTGATCCCAGTCTCCTCCTGTGGGATGAGGAAGAGAATTGGAAGGGTAAAGGCGTGAAAATGCGTGGGCTGAGACGAAGACAGTTTAATATGTAAAACAAATGCTGTGTGCACAAGCAAGGCAAAACAAGGAATTAATTCCCCATGTGCCAAGGGCGGGCAGGTGTTCAGCATCCCCAGGACAGCAGTGCTCCAGTGGGGTGAGGGGCAGGAAAGGGGTTTAGCACCCTGCAAGCACGACTCAGCAGTAACATCTGTGAGTTATCAACACTGTTTGCATCACAAAACATAACCCCAGACCAGCTACTCTCAAGAAAAGTAGCCAAAACCCAGTAAAACAAATCACATTTCTAATATGAAGGGTTGACGGTAAAGTCAGTTTCATATCAAGAATTCAGAAAGAACTCCATTTTAACTCTGATAGTTTGGAAACTTTTGACTTAACTGAATAGTCAAAAAAACTGGTTTTGCATCTCAAAATTTCCAGCAAACAAAATGGTGTAGGTCAAAAGAAAGGAAACATCTAGAAGCACTGGAACCACTGCAATACCTACTCCTCTGCAGGCAGGGAGCAGCAGCAGCACTGCCTGCAGAGCTCCAGCATCCTGCCTGGATTAGGATGGTCCTGTCTCTGCACAAAGATTTCTCCCTGTGTTTCAACCAATATCTAAAGTTCTGGTTTAACATCTCTTTTTGTAACTAGAAGCAGTGACTCAAAGTATGGGAAGTTTGGAAACTGGAAATCAAAAGTATGATTTTAAAACTACTTCCAAATCTTAACACAAGCCTCAGCTCTTCTTAATAGTCACAACAGTTTAAATAACTGATGCACAACAACAAGAAGAAATAAAAAAACATACTGATATTTTTTAACAGAAAAACTTCTTAAATCAAAGAAAACAGGAAAATAACTTTGCTTTGAACGATTCCCTTTTTTCTCTGTTTTTAATATAGCAGAATATTACACACATCCTCTTATAATCACTACATAAACATTAAGATGAATATTCTTTTCCTAAAGACAAATAATTCACCCACAGAAGTTTTTTAGAGCATAGCTTTAAGAAATTTACTTTAGGAAAAGACTGTTTCAATTATCTTATACTGGAATAAATCAGCTGAGACTCCATTTTCTTCATGCAGGAAAAGCCGAATCTTTATTGCACAGCTCATATTTTATAGGATTATCAGAAGGCCTCATGTCAGATCTCATTGGTGGACAATGCATTCACACTTAGTTCATGGGTTGGTACATGGTATTTTGCACATCTATCAAATTTCTGTAATTTTTTAGTTAGTTTACATATTTTTACTACTGATTCTCATGAGACAGATCTTATTGCTTATGCAGGTGCTAGTTGTTTCTTACCCAAGAATAGCTTGTTGTATTAACAAACCTTTCATACCTAAGATTGTTTTCGCATGGGAACTTGCAAATTACTTAGCTGCACTTAGAAGAAATGACAGGCTAGTTATTAGTTTAACAGAGCAGGCCTGATTTTATGAGATCTTTCTTTTATAATTCTTCTACCTGTCTACAACAATCTTATGCTGCAGTAAGTATACATGAAAGCTTTACACACCATATTCCTTCAAACCCAAGACAAGATTTGGATCATATTCTCACACTGCAGAGTAGGAGATTTGGTAGAACATGACATCTACAAGACTGCAAAAGAACTACTGCTGTACACTGCCTTCAGCAGCAGCCAGTTTTACCAAAACCTGAACTGATGGTATCTGGAAACAAAAATTTACATCAAAACCCAGCCAGCACATGAAGGAGTCAAAATCAACTCCCATCCTCATTTGCAGCCATTTCCTCTACCACAAACAAAACCAGTGAGGCTTCTGTGGGAATGCAAGATGAACACATACAACACCTGTTGTATTTTTATATACAAGCAATAATGACTTGCTCTTCTGCATTCCAGACCACCAGGGATCTGCCTGGCTATAGGGTAAAGCTACATCAAGACAATAAAGCATTAGCTATAAGATGATTGCAACATTTTTCAAATCACAACTATGAGTCAATCAGAATACTAACCTGGAGGAAATAAACACATTTTTAGTAGAAAAAAACTCCAGATTTATTTTTATTATATTAGCCAAAACATTAAAATACATAAATATTTTCGCTTCCAGATCCAACACACATACTCTTAAAAGAATGGGAAATTATTATTCTGTTAGTCCTGGCTTTATCTTAGCTAGCATATGTGTAACAAGTATAAATAGTTTTACAGACATATTCCTTCTCAAACCTCTATGTGATCACTATTTCTGAAAAACTACTTTAATTAACTTCATTCTCTGATGAAATCTACAAGGTACTACTCTTTATTAATAAACATCTTAATCATGGACTAGTACCAGGATAAGAAACAAGAAGAACATTGCCACCTAGCTGTTTCAGCAGTGCCCATAAAGAATGGCATTTTCAGCTTGTCTCTCAAATACTCCAGGGAAAAATCAGTCCATATAAAAAAAAGTAGAAAGGGCTACCTAAAATCATGGGGCAAGGCTAAGTTTCTGTCACTTTTATCTTACAAGCTCTGAAAGAAGGTGGTCACAAAATACATGAATTGAAAGCCTATTCAACACAACCACAAATCAGTGTCTGACACCATCTCTTTTTCACCAGTTCTCAGCAGAAAGACAAATAGACCAACATATATGTGTGTACACTGACAAATGGCAATTAAACAACACTGTGAAATTCCTGCAAAATCTAGAATATCCTTAGATAAGGTATCAGTGTATACACAAAAAAAATAACTATCTGTGATGGAGAGATGTTTCTTTAAAATACCTTTCCTTGCCTTTTGTTTTAAATATATTTAATAAAGGCTCCATTTGAAAAGCAGTGCTTGTATAATTTATAAAATGCAACTGGCTACACAAATCATGTCAGGACTTCCCAGAAAAATCAGAAAAAAAGCAAAGCAGCTGAAGCCTGACATTGCAGATGCCCAGACTGGTATTCTCTAGGCAAATGTAACAAATGCCACAGCAGAAGGGCATCCTGCCCTGCCCCACAATGCAGCAAGAGCAAAGGAACAGCATCACAGAACTGGCACATCATCTCCTTGGCAGCTGTGTGCTCCAGCTCTGCAGCCTGGAGCTCATGCATTCCAAAAGCATTTGGTAGTTTCTCTGAAGCTCTTCAACCTGATACACTAAATTTAGGAAGCTAAAGTAGTACTTTAGTAGTACTGAGTAAACAGAAAAGAGGATCAAGCTTTGTATAGCTGCAATGCTTTAGATGGTGATTGGATCTCACCTTCTAGGAACTTTATGATCTTCTTTCTAAATTATTGCCATTTTTTGAAGAATGAAACTATGCTATGCCTTGTTAGGAAGTAATGTGTAACATGACAAAATGTCCAATTTCATACATCTTTCCAATAAAAATGGAACCTTTACCAGTTAGCTGCTGGTTACTCCTCATCACTGCAGCTCTCTGGTCACATCAGTCTGTGAATCTCATCCTGCTGACTGATCCTGTGCAGCTCAGCCTTGACAAACTACCTCTGGACTTCAGGGAGCATCTCTTCAGGCTGAGCCTCCCTCCTCACAGTGCAGGGAAGTCAAGAACAGGGTCCCAGGTGCCTCCAGGCCCCAAAGGGAACCATCCACTTAGTGACACTGGAGGAGAACTTTCAACTGGGAGCACTTCACTCCCCAGCACCACCATGGCTCAGCCAAGCAGGGCTGTAATATTCTCCTCTTCAATACCAACATTTTCATTGTAATCTAGGGGTAAGTAACAATTTGAGAAAGAACGGGGGGTATTCTTTTAGTACTTTACACTTCATCTCAATTACAATAAAAGAGAATCTGACTGGGACTATGCAAGTTTATTATAGGCACAGGTAAGTACCAATTCTTCCTACAGCAGAGTGCTGAAGACCTGTAGGTTCTTCCAACTCCTTCCTTAACCTGGAAATGCAGTGCAATTCTGAGGCAGTACAAGGATGTGTATTCTAAGCTACATTCAAACATACACAGAGACTTGGCAAATCCTGACTATTTTATACAGGTGGAAGGAACAACAAGGACGAGAAAGGAAGAACAAGTGGAAGAAACAAACTCAAGATAAAGATCCACAATTTCCACAATGCAGATAAAAACTGTCAATTTACCTAGAAGTAGTATGAATTATACTCATCTGCTATAGATATGACAAATAACTAGTTACATATATTAATTGATAATTATATAAAGACTCTCAGAGATAAAACCCCAGAAATTAATTTAAGACAAAATAGCATAAGCAGACAAAGGAAAAAGCTTTACACTGCCAAAGAATAGCACTAGTTCAAGAAAAAGAGCACACACCAGTGTCACTGGTGTCACATCATGGTTTTTTGAAGATTAAACATGTACAAAGAACTTGAAAACCAAAACCACTAAAAATTAAAGACACTCAGTAAAACTATGTTAATCACTTATGCAAGCTCCTTAAAAAGAAAATTTATTCTTCTTAACATTTCTTGATTAAGAAGATTTTACACCTTCACCAATGGAAATTATACAAATTGCTATTAGTACTTAGAAGAATTAACTGCAAATATTATTTTTATGATGACACAATCTCTACAGAGCTTAGCTTGCACAATAGACAGAAAATGAACACATCATCTCATCCCCATACAAATTTTAGTCAGTCTTTTCCCATGAGCATTCAAATTTTGCATTCAGAGGTTTATTATTCATATTGGCCACCAGATACTTCTCCTGTGCTTATCAGATATTAAATCAGAGTATAATTTATGCAAACAACTGGAAACCAGCATGACTTCCTTACTCCATCATCCCCAGTCCTTCCTTATCTCTGTCCCATAATCATAATGATTACAGAGTGAAATTTGCTTAAAAGTATTCAAAGGTTTCAAGCCAAAATTATTCTATCAGATGTCCAGAAGCAGATACAAGATAAAGCTGTCCAGGGCTCTGGAGGAAATGGAGTGTTTCACACCTACCCCTTCTCTTTGGCCAGCCTGTGAGCACACACATTCCAACCAGCCACAGAAACTGCTGTCACATCTGGCAAGTCAGGGCCAAGACAGATAAAGAACAAAAGAGCAAGGATACCCTGGAGACTGCAGGAAGAAACTCGGACTGCTCCAGGGCATTTTCATGATGAATAAAAGATCATAGAGAGAAGATCTGGCATCTCAGATGTAACAGCGGATAAGACACAATCTGCAGGAAATCACCTTTATTTCCTTTGTATTTCGAGAACAAAAAATAAAAATGGTTAACCTATATTTAGCCCTTCTGTGTCTAGACCTGAACCTACAAAAAGCCAAGCAAGTGTTTCTCTTAGCACAGTACACAGCATTTACCCTCAGAAGAAGAAAGCACCAACCCATTTTTGAAAGGATACTGGAAAAAAAAAACATAGCCAAGTTTCCATGTACAATATGCCTTTGAACAAACATATATATACACACATACATATGTCTATGTACATACATAATAAACAGATTATAATCAACTAAATGCAAAGCACTAATGATTTAAACTTCTTTTCAATGATTCCCTTCAACATGAAGGAAACAGATGGTTGAACAAAATCTGACAAACTACCACACAATTGCTACTGAATTACCAATTATGTTTACTATACCTTTAAGGCCATCCAGGAAGGATGCTACCCTGACTCTTAATTTCTCTAGGCCCCATGCCCTCGTTTCTTACTTTTATAACCGTGTCAAGGTGGGTCTAAAGGAAAGGAAAAACTTTCACAGCCTTTAATAAAAGCAACAGAATGTATTTTTGTGCTTCAGTCAATTGCCATCAGTACCTACATGGCATTGATTTTTCCTGATTTGAACACTAAAAATAATATTCTATGTTCATAACATCATATTCATGTATCACAAAAAAGATAAAAAACCCCAAATAATGGCACTGTTCAAGCTTTTGCAGAAGAATGTTCAAGAGAAATAACTGATACTTTCTTGTGAATTATTTTTTTTTCTGGAAACACTGAATTTATAATAAATCCTTTACTCCAGCAGATATGATAATTATGCAGTAACAAGTTACTTTACCTGGTTAATAGTTCTATTTAGATTCCTCACAATCATCTGGTTTATAGTTACTTGAATTGGTGTATTTTAGATTTGCTGTGATGCTCTTACTATGGCTGTTCTTCCAGGTTTGTTGACTCACATTTTCAAATATTCTGAAAAGTTTGTCTAGTTTTCACAGTCCAGCTGTAGGCAACAGGTAGAAGAAAACTTCAACATTGTGTAAGAAAACAGGATTGCCTTAAATATAAGAATGGTTCTTACAGATGCATTACAGCTATTTCATACTAAAACTAGCAAGACTTCACAGAAATTATTAAGGTGTTGCATCAAAAGCAACTATTGCTTCTTCACAGGACTTTGGACACCTGCAGATCTAAGAGGTACCAGAGCTTCAGGCCAGAAACCAAGGCTCACCTCAAGCCACACTATGATCCACTACACCACAGGATGGAGAAGGAAACTGCATTTTCACTTCAGTATCTCTGTTTTCCACACACACCATGGGCACTCCTACCTTCAAACACGGCTGCAGGCAAGAAGTCACACAACTGCCAAAGAAACCATTTATCAGCTGAGCAACAGACTGACCTGGCAGTATCCCCAGCTATGACTGAAATGCAATAGTGCTCCTACAGATGAGCCAGGCAAACGAGGAAAACAGCCCAGAACTTACACAGGAGTCAGAAGAGAGATTAATTATTTTGCCATCTGAAGGCATGTGGGTTTCAAACATGCTCTCCATTGTCCACTCTGTGTGTCTGATAATCAGTAGTGAAGAAAAGGCACTTTCTTCATTCCTGATCCTTGGGTATTACACTCAAACCAGAACACTTGTGAATTGGTTGGGTAATATATGATTGAATTACAAAAAAGGAAGGCTAGAAATTAGGATTTTTTTATGATAACATGAACACCGGTGATTTTGTTCTTCAATGAAAGGGTGGAGAAAATTATTTCTTCAAGGTTTGCAACTTCTGTAGTTCATTTTCCTTTCATTTCAACTCTCAAGACTTACTACTGGTCTTTGAATATGAAATGGCATCACAAACTTAAATGAAAAGCCCTAATGGACAAAGCAGCTTCTCAGGCTCAATGGAAGACAGGATTTAGACTCCCTGTTTGGGAAGTTATCTACAAAATAAAGCAATTACCAGGTCTTCACACCAATTATTGAGAGGTGATACAGGTTTCATGAGACTCTTTTCTACCTACTGCTTTTCAAGACTGAGTTAGAAACTAAAACAAAAGCTGAAACCTAATGCAGAGGAAGCAGACACAGAGGTTTTAAGCACACAGTCCTGAAATACTGAACATTTTATGGCAAGTAATACCCTTTTTTTGTTGTTTCTATTAATGACATATTCCTACCCCAAGAGGAAAAAGAGAAATTCATGGGAGACAAATGCTCATCAATTACTCTTACACCGTCACTCTAAGGACAGCTGCAAATATTGACAAAGGACAAGGTATTTATATGGTACCTGTTTTGTCAGGAAGGAGTTGGGGGATGAGGGGTGGGAAGTGACCTTTCAGAACAATTCATTGGATAGACAAACACTTGAAAGGCTCCAAGACACTACATGTATACAAGTGTGCATGCACAAAGTCTGTCTGCTCTTAGAAAAATCAAACTATTAAATTTAGAATTTGCAAATAATTACAGGAAACCCAAAAGTGTTTTGATCTATGGCAGGATTTGATTTACATCTATACAGCTTCAAAGAGCTGTCTCAGCTTCCTCTGAACTAATGTCCAACTGCCTGTTTTGGGCATCTCTTGATTTTTTCCCCCTTTAACTCTGCCTTTAGAATTTTTAAACACATAAAACATGTTTAAGCATAGCTGTCACAATATTTTCCTCTCAAAAAGCAAACAGTTCTAAATCTCTCTCTAAAACCACCAGAGTATTAGGGTCTTATGCAGCACCATATTTACAACTTCTCAGTCAGTTCTTTTTTTAAAGATAAAGTTGATACAGTATAACTCAGCTCCACCATTCAAGACTGAATTTCCATGTTAGGATGTTTCACTTAACCAGTAGTCTTAGGAAATCAGTATCTTAGGAAAATGCATTTTGGAGAATTTGTTTCTCCTCAGACCAAAGAACCCAAATATTTTTCCTGACTCTAAGACTAGAATGTAAACTATAATTGTCATTGTGCTCTACTACTGGTAGATAGCATCAGACTAAGCAGTAAGTCAAAAATCTTAACATCTAATATGTACACAAAGAAAACAGGAATTATTGTATGAATTCTAACACCTGTGCCCACAAAACACCACATGAAACTCCTCAATGTTTGCAGCATAGGTAAAAAAAAAAACCCAATAAAACCAAATGTTGGGAGGAAAAGTGAAGCTTATTACAAAGTTATGAGAACTGATGAAACAAAAACTGAAACAAAGATCAAATGTGAAAAAAAGCACAAGAAATGTTTTCGTAGAAAGAAGGGCATAATTGTTCAGACAAAACTGAAAAGAATATGAGCTGGGAGATGCTTATAAGCAAACAAGCAGAAGGCTAACGACAACGTGGGCCATTGCGACTTCCATAATGTAAAATTAAAAGCTGATAAAGACTGAGAATACCTTTTACAGTTCTGTAGGAGGGCTTTTACTAATTGGAAGGCAGCTACTGTCTGCCCCCAGTCTGCCAGAAAACAGAACCAAATATTTACTACTTTACTGACATTTTAACAAATTTAGAAGATGACAAACGTGTTGTATTTGTGTTCATACATTTCAATTCTAACATGCAAATAGAAACAAATGTTTAAGATGTACATAAATTTATTTTTTTCAGCCTAAAAGGAATCTGTTATGTTACATTTTTCCCCCACTGGAATCAGGAAATAGGAATGAAAGCTCATATGAAGAAGACTGTTTTGCAAAAACTTCAGCCTTTAGAGTTGTAAAGAGAGACTCAAAATGGACTATGGACTAGATGTCCTGCACTTGAAAAATTAATATAGGAGATCTGGGTGGAAAAGTAAAAAACTCTTCACTTCCACATCATCCAAATATCCGCTATTGAATTGTTATCACTTAAACAACAAATACAGTTGGGGAAAAGAAAGTTACAGGAAACAGATAAAACCTGGGGGAGAATGACAATTCTTGATTATTTGCTGTGGAGAAGAGTATGCACACTCCCTGAAGATACATTGTCCATGGTAGCTGCCTTCCATCCTGCCAGGCTACCCAGAACTGCAGTGCTGCTCTCTGCACCCTAGACTTGAACTTGGCTTTTTCTCCTAAATATGAAGTTGCCCACTGCTCACAAGCTCAAGTTGAAGAGCTGATTTCCAAAACAACAATTATATTGGTCTCTCTGGAGTGTGGAGGAAGATCTAACAAAGGTGTAATTAAAAAAAAACCTGTCATGTAGAGTGAATGAAGAAATTGTTGATATGTTGGTCTTAACTATCTTTTGTGCTAGTTTGTCTACACCCCATTTTAGAAGGATACCAGGCATATACCTTGGCTAACACATGAGAATTCAAAACTAAAGTCTCTGGATTTCATTGAATGTTTACTGATTTACAGCTAGTGGTTCTTAGTCATACTATAACTCAATAAAATCCAAAACATACTATTAGAAACTAGGCACCCAGTGAAATGTGGCTTTAGCTACTCTTACACACTATTTCTAGTGACCACCAAATTGTACTGCACAATGCAAAAGACTGCCCAAATTAAAAAGCCAAGCATAAGGCAAGTTAAACTTCAGTTTTACCATGGAGCTTAGAGCACAAGTGATGCAAAAATATCAGCCTGATTCAAAAAGAGAGTACAAATTCATCATTGTTGGGTGCTACATTTATTTTAAAGTGGAATATTATGACAACTGAAAATAAAGTCTCTATCCATTTCCAAATGATGCTGAAAAATCACTTCAGCTGCTGTGCTGCTTTAAAAGCAACATATCAATCATTTCCCAGTAATACTGCACTAGATTCAGAACCAATGCCTGCTATATGACTCACGTTAAGTACATCCAAGAACACAGTTTCACTTTATGATCACTAATTTTCACTATTTAATAGCAGCATATTCAGTCTCTGGACATGCTGTTTGAATACTGATAAAGATACTCTTTACATATGAGAAAGAACAAGAAAGAAGTTCTGCAGACTTCATTGGTCTTCCACTGTGAAACCTTTCTATTAACAGGAATGTTAGCCCATGATGAAAAAGATAAGAGTTAAGCTTTATGAATCTTCTAGATTTCTTTGAAATAAACAAGGCACCCTCTGAAAGTGAAGTGCACGAATGATTTCATGAACAATAAAAATATGTTGGAAAACAACAGCAGATTCTGTTGAGGATGGCACACATAGGCAACCAGCATCTTCTGTTGGATACCTCCTCTGCTGAAGAAGTACAGTAACATAAGCTGAAGTTTGGCCTCAGAAATTATTTACTTCATAGCATGCAAAGTGTTAGGTGCTGAAGAAAAATTAGGAGAGTTGTGTCAGTGACCCTCAAAACACAAACCAGTTATTCTCCTGAATATTTCTAAAGATTAGAAATATTAATTAAATGCCTTTAAAATTAAATGCCTTAAAAAAAGAATTAAACAGATGTGAGAAGTGTGAGCAGTAATATGATCCACAATGCATAAGAAACAAATGTGATACTAAGACCTGCTGTTTGTCAGTTCATCTCCCAGGAAAGGCAGCACTCTATGGCTGAAGGCTAGAAATACTTACTTTGCCCTTTATCCAAACCTGAAAAATTTATCAACATTTTAAAATGTAGGAATAATAGCTCAAAAGTCCATTGCCTCAAGAACTACACAGATAAGACTTACCTTTAAATTTCATTCAGAAAAAGACCTTGAAACTCCAGTCATTCACCTTACCATTGCAAATTATGGCTTCAATTCCATTAGGCATGTTGAAGAAAAGGTGAAATTGTTGTGCAAAAACCAAACTCAAAGTCTGGATAGTTTTAAAGATTCAGAACAACTTGTTGCTAAGTTCCTTACATCATTCTACATCATACCTTTTACTATGGAAACGATTTTTATCTGATATCCTTTGAAATTGTTTCATAGATATGACTGCAAAGGAGGAATTAACTGATTTTAATTAATTTCTTTTTTCAGTGAAATAAAATTCTAGCAAGTCCACAGTATTGAGAATTCAAATGGACAACTGCCATCTTGAATGCCATTCATTACAAAGCACTAATTTCTAGGAGAATTATAATCTTTAGCTAATGCTGTCCATCCTTAGATTAATAATTTTAATGAATGCTCATTTATTTAGAGGCACATTCTCCAAATATACATATTTTTACTCTACAACCATGCCTTTGTTCAGATCAGAGGTACACTAACAGCAGGACCTGAACACTAAACTGAACCTTTCTGTGTCTGGCCACCATCTCTACCACCAATGAAGAGTATCCAGGTCAAAATAACATTCCTTGTTTATGGGTTTGTTAGAGAACTGCAGTCCAGACGCATGACACTGAACTAGAACATCAATTTTTTTGATTTGGTATAGAAAACCCTATGTCTGACCCCCACATTATCCCTTTACTCATGTAAAATTCTTAAATTCCTTGTCCATAGCAAAGAACTTTATTTAAGCTGCTCAGGGAATGTCAAGAGAAAGATTTAGAAGAGGTATCTTTAGTCTTTTAGTCATAACTAAGAAAACACACAAGTGGATGCATACTTGGCATTGCAGATCTCTGATTCTAAAAATAATTCCCCACCCACCCACAATCTTTTTGGAGAAGTTTACAAGTTGACCCAAGAGTTTAAAATTGCAACAGAGCATTTATGGGTTTTTTTATATTCTCTTTATAAAGAAAGCCTCCATGTAATAGAAAAACCATGGAGAGAGTATAGATTTAGGTCAGCTTTGCTGCTTTGAAACCTAGAAGGGTAAGATCCCAAGCAGGACACAGCTGCCTGTATATGAACGTGCAACAGGCACTTGGTACTTGACAGTCCTGCTTCAGAAAGTGTTCTGCTAAAAAATCTGACACCTGACTACTCAGAGCTATCTTACTCTGCCACTGCTGCCTAGCCACTTTAGAGGTCCTCAGAGACCTTCCTGAACATACTAATGGGTGTGGAAGGAGGGAAGAACTGGAGAGGATAAAAAGGCATCCAAGAGGGGAGAACATTCCTGCACTGGAGAGAGAGGGCAATGCACCTTCAGAGATGAGTGGAACAGCTCTCTCAGACTTCTAAGACCAAGCAGCAGAAGCAGATAAAACAGAGCTGCTTTATTTCCCCATTAATTGGATACCAGAAGGGGAAAAGTGAATTTGGATATAATCTGGGAATCCTCAGAAACTGTACATAATAAATTACACTGCAGGGAGTGTCATCTACATATTCCCCAAAACAGATGAGTTATTTCAGCAAGCAGGAAACAACAAATCTTTATTTCTACTAATTCTGTTATCACTGCCCCTTAGGCTTATACAGCTCATCTACTGTCCAATTTTAGCTGTGTGCTTCCCCAGAAAGATAATCTTTCTGAAACAGTGTCCTTTCCTGCCCTTCTTTTTCTTTAAATATGCAAATCTCATCCCGTGTAAGAAAAAGCACTGAAACATTTAAAAGGGCTAAAATAGTAATTCCTGCAAATGATAGATTTTTTTAATGAGCACTACTTAGCAGAGAGCTCAATTTGAATTGCCATGGTAGAGAAAGTTTGTTTTCCCATTAGTAATGAACTATGCCTTTGTACTCAAATGGAACAAGATGCTCAGCTCCCAGGATAACTATCAGGAGAAGAGCTCATTTTATTCTGCAGACAAAGTAGAAACCATACTTAAGGTTTTGTCCCTAGGAGCTGAAACCATAACAGAAGACCAGTTTTGTTAACAGTTTACGGAAATAACCTTTTAAAAGTTTCCATAACATAACATTATGACCTAAAGCAATTTTGGTACAAGTTTCCTGTGGTCATAATCACCTTCATGGTACATATAGTTGTTTTCTCATCTATTAACAGCCTTGTAATTCCACAGCCCTTTTATGTTGGAACACTAAATCAGCTTTGGAGGGAAATTTTTGCACCAATGCAAACAACTTCTGTTAATAGGCACAATGCTATTTAAGCCTTCTAGTGCCTACAGACAACAGGCATCAAGAACACATTTCTGACCCCCAGGCAAAGCATCAGGGGAAAATCAAAACAACTATGAGGTTTATTTCTTAATTACAATGAGCTGTCTGCAAATTCAGGGTATAACAGCCTTGAACTGATCTTACTCATCCTCAGTGTAGGAAATTAATACTGAAGTTGTTTCTGCATATCAGTTAATAGTAAATAAACATTTACTGGAGGGATTTTTGAAAAATGCCTCATTTCTACTTCTAATTTATTCCAAACTTTGTCTTTTGTAAAGTTTCCATTAATACATTATCCAAACAATAATTCAGAAGGTTGGCTCCAGATTCATCATCCTCCTTCACTTCTCTCATACTCTTCACAAGAAATTTGTGGAAGGGGTCACAGCTCATTGAAAATAAGCAAAACCTGTGCACACATTAAAACATTACATCTCCCCTTACAAATCACAGCAGTCTCAGCAGTCAGTGTGAAGATGGGTCAGAGAACCATAGAATTTTCCAAACTGGAAGAGACCTACAGGGATCATTGAAGTCCAACTCCTGGCCCTGCAGGGGACACCCCAGAGATCACAGCCTGGGTCTCAGAACACTGTCCCAACTACTCCCTTCAATGCTACTTCTAGAAAAGCTCTGAAGTTAAGTTTTTTACTAACCCTGTTGCCATGAATCTTCCCATGAGATTTGACATAAACAGAAAATATACCAGAAGTTAATTATACAGGACTCCACTGTAGTCTAACACAAGCTCAGAGGTAGGGGAAGCACATGTACATGTCACTACAAATATTTATACAAGAAGCACAGTGTTTGATTACATCAGTCAAGGCAAATTTAGAATAGTTCAGATTTGCCAAAAGCATTCTGCTAACAATTGGCATCACTGGCATGAGTCTTCCTGTGGCAGCCTACCTGGAACATAACAGAAAATGGGGAACACCCTTGGCCTTTTTCACTGCTCCAGACACACAGCTTCATTCTCCTGCTCCACCTCACCTCATCTCCTCGCTCTGCACCATTCTCAAACTACCTTTAGCATATTCAGTTTTGCTTTGGCCTAGAAGAGCAGCTGGTTTCTTTCCCTTGCCATTTATTTCTCACCTATCCTTTCTACCCAAATCTTTCCTAAATGATGCCCAACTTACACTCATGAATGCCCAACGTTTCTCTGGTATCATACTATCACACTGAAAGAAGCAGGTGGAGCTCTGTGGAGAGACACTGAACAGCAGCACTCTACTAAGAGCCTTTTCCCTTTGATTTCATTCCATGGTTTTTACTCCCCTCTCTTACTTCCCTTCATATTTTAAAATTAGCTTATAAATTCTGAGGAGAAAGGGTGACAGAAGATTTGTATTGTAACATTGAATAGAAAAGTGATTGTTGATTGAGGTTTTTCCTTTTAAAGATGTTGGCAGTTTGGGTTACTTTTTAGATAAAGGCAGATCTCCTCCAGAAAAGTGTAACTACTTTCATACATAGAAAAGTGCTGATATAGAAGACAATTTTTTAAAAAACCCCAAAGTCTAGAAAACATTCAGTTTCATTTGGAAATAAAGACAACTACTAAGGGTATCCTGGTACTATAGTCATGCCCTTTTCATACAAAATATTGGCCTCTCAACAGCTTTATTTTATTTAGGAGTACATCTTTAAGATTCTTTCAGTGAAATATTTTAAAAGGATACGGTACTTATGTTTGCAAAATGTTTTGATGCATTTACTTGGCATTTGTGAGTTAATCTGCAGCCCTACAATTATCCCTTAGGTGTGGCAATCCCCACTGTTAAAAAGGCAGAGCAAAACAAAATAGCTGAACACACTATTTATACAGTCTATTTCAAACAGATGTCAGAGACATTATTTTTAGATCAGACCATTGATCAGCAAGATGATGAGCAAAGAAAAAGATCTGCTAACCTAAAATGTGTGACTCTCCATGTTCAATCAATAAGGTAAAACATGACTAAAATATGAAGAGCCATGATTTGATTTACTGCTGCTTCTCATGTTCTGGTGTGAAATCCACCATAAGCCATAGAACTGTTTATATTTCACTCAATATCACTTTGTCATTATATAAATATATATTACTTATGCAGAAATGGTTCCAGATTTTCAAGCTCTAATGAAGGCGCTGGACTTCTGCGGCTGACTGACACAGCTGAGCTCTTGGTGCTTATCCTCAGACATTGGCTCACCCTGTAAACACCCTGCATGCTGACCACAGCTGCTATGATGGAATAAGAGCTTGCAAACCCTTGCTCAGAGCTTCTGTTTGTTAAGAACTGGTACACATTAGAAAGATTTCATGCCTTTTAGTTATCTACAAACAAAAGCACATGTGGAGAAGGAGCGGAAATACACATTTCTCTTGCGTCATTCTTCTATTTGACTTTGATTAATTTCTTTTAAAAATGAGAACTGGTCTCCATCTGATAACGAGGTAGACAGTACACTTAGCACCCAGCATGCTGATGCTTACTGAAATGTCAAAGGGTACTCATTAAGCATGGGGCAGGAATGACTAACACTTCAAGGGCCCCATTTGTGTTGGCTTGATGATTTATGGCACAGCAGTAGTAAGCAATGATAAAACACAATATAATTGTATGTCTCTCAAAATTTCTGAACATAGAAAACCTAAGACAGGTTTTTAAATCACAAGTAACACAGACACCTATGATCCAGCAGTCATATTCTGAGACTTATGAAATAAAAATAACTTTTCACTTAATTTTTGATTATTTTTATTAATTTGTGCATATGGTTTACATTCAGTGTAACAGCATGTATATGTGTATATATATATACACACATACAAGATGACTTCCAGCATCTCTCAATTTCCATACATCTGCCATTTCTAGATACAGTTACAAGTCTGAAAGCACAAAAGGTTACGTGGCAAATGCCTAAGAGAACTCCAAAGCTGCTCCATTCAATACCCAATCACACAAACTCAAGAAATCCAACAGGTAGGTTCCATATTCAGCAGAGGAGAATACACAAGTCTTCAACATCTCAGTTCTCCAAAATAAATCCCATCCTCACTCCCAGCTGATGGATCGGTTACATTAAATTTTGACTCTTCATCAGTTCAAGAGAAAAGGGAAACATGCTGAGTTCAATACAGAAGCTTCAACATCAAGCCACAGAAGAGACAAAGCTTTAGTGCTGGCAGGAAGTGAACTGCTTCTGAAAGCTTGAAAAGCAAAGAGCTTCCTTTTCTTTCAGACTAACTGGGACTTTAACAGAGAAGCTTTGAAAACACCAGTGACTTACTGACAGATAATCAGAATCCAGCTAGACTGGCAACAAGAGCACTCAACTCACATGCCTGATCTGTGGAAAGGGCAGGTAGAGTCAAACATCCTTGACTCAAGAAAATAAGGGAAAAAAAGTACCAAAACTTACTCTATGTAAGTAAATAAAGATTACTCAGCAACATGAATATGAGAAATGCCTCATCTCCTTGCACACCAGAACGCTCTTCACAAAGTCATCTGTCTTTTTTTCCCCTTAGGGACTTTCTATGGAGATTAATTTTTATGCCTCATTTCATTATTATTCAAGAAACTGCTTTAGATTTTGTGTTCAAATATAACAGCAACAGTTAAGTTAGAAACTGCAGTTTTAGGATGCATTTTCCCCACATTTTAGGATTCATTTCAACTTTTAAAACACCTTGAAATTACTCTCAATGTAGAAGCTACAAGTAAAGGAGTTTTCATCCTCTGGATGGTATTTTTTTCCTGACATTCAATTAACCCTGTATCACTGATATTAATATTTCAATTTCCACTAAAGTTGTATTTCTGGTGCTTTTTCGTTGCTCAAACAAGTTTTTAAACGTATTAAAGGCACATTAAGGTAAAACCAATGACATTTAATATAGTGAATTAAATGAACAGGTAACACCTACAAGCTATTCAAAAAAAGTAGAGAACCATCTAAATTACTTCTCCTGTCAAGTATAAATACCAGTGGCATTACCGTGTTGCATAATGCTAACTACAGCTATAATTTATACACAAAGGTTTCAATGTTATAGTGTTGTCATCTTATTGCAGGGTTCCATACTGTTGTCTCCTATCACAAAAGTTTCATACCTGCTTGGTGTTTTTCATGGGCAGCTCCTCAGAGCCCTGACTCTTTTTCACAAAGCAGCCAACTGACTCCAGTTCCCTTCTCACCCAGCCACCCCACTCTTTTATAGCATCTTCTCATTGCTTACAGCTGTGGCCTGTTAAAGTCAGGCCTGTTCCTAATCTTTGATAATTGGCCCAGCTGAAACTCCTTAGGGGTGAGATTACTTTCTACACTATCTTTATTTTTCTTATATTCTATCCCCCCACATTATAGTGTATCAAATTTCTACATGTATGAAGGTTTTCAAGCAAATAAACAGAAAACACTTAAACATCAACAAATAAGAAGAGTTTTTCTGAAGTTAGATGGCAATGGTAGACTTTAGCTTCATCCATGTGAACTGATTTTTAAGCCTACCAGTAAAGACTTTTTTTTTAAAGGAATTAATATTTATGTGGTTTCAGCCATAGGCAAAGAGGGATGAGGACTGAAATCTGCTCATTTAAGCATAGTCTCATTATGAAATGCAACAGAAGAGTCTCAAGAACAGGCTTATCAAAGTGCCAAGATAAGAACATAACTATTATCTCCTTTTTACTTAAGCAGCATCAAAATCTTTCCATCCAACAGAAGTACCATTTAACATAATTTCCCTCTTATTTTACTCATAGAGATCAACTGACACATAGCACATTTCTGTCTCTTTCTTCGTTAATTGTTTGATTCACAGAAAGCAGAACAATAGCAAGATCCATGCTGGATAGTAATTTTGGAGGACGCAGCTACCACTGGCAGTTCTATCATAGTCTAAAACCTACAACTACAGCTGTACTACAGAGTAATTCTGTGCATCTGTGATAGCTCAGCCAAATATTACTGTACTGTGTGCTTGGTCAAGAAACCAAAAAAGTAAGTTAGTAAAATGGCAAGCTGAGGGAAGGACAAGTCTACCTCTAACTGATTTCAATAAACTTTGAATATGCCACTCATCAGTACTTCAGCAAAATGCTCAATCTTTTAAAAGAAGTATCTACCTGGTAAAATAATGCTGATGCTCTTGGTGAGCACCAGTGAGAAACTGGGGAAGATGCAAAAGCCCTCAGTGATGCAGAACGATGGAAAGGCTGAGATGCTGGTAGCTGGTTGGTCTATCTGCCACCACACATGAGAGATTTGCTTGCTACCTAGACTAAGGTTAGATACAGAGCTTTTTGTTCTCTAGTGGGATTTTCTCTTTCTCATACCAGTTACAAACCAGCATCATACAGAAATGCAGCACTGGTGATGAACAGAAGGTTGGATAGCCAGCTGTAACTTTTCTGTTTCAATAGAGTGTAAGACTAAATCAAACTCTACAGGAGAGCAACAGCAACACTTTAACATGTGTCCACCTAGGATTCCACACAACATTGCATCATAAAAATCAGAAAATTTTTCTAAACATGGTATTTTTTTCTGAACCAAAACCTTCACAAGTCTTAGCTTCAATGTGGCTTCCCCAAGCACAGCAAGCATTTTAATTTGTGAGATAAGGATGATTTTTATTTACTCATTGGAAAGGACTGTAGTCAAACACTGATATCAACAACAAAGACTTAAACAGGATAAGGGGTAATGGGTTCCAGCTGAAGGTGAGTCAATTTAGATAAAGGAAGAAATTTTTTTAGTATAGGTGATGAGACACTGGCACAGGTTGCCCAGAGAGGTGGTAGAGGCCCCATCCTTGGGAGCATTCAAGGTCGGGTTGGAAAGGGCTCTGAGCAACCTGATCTACTTGAAGATAATCCTGCTGATTGCAGGGGAGTTGGACTGGATGACCTTTAAAGGTCCATTCCAACTCAAACTATTCCATGACTCTGTGAAATTCTCCTTACTATTTTAATACCATGATATTTATTGGTAACTTCTGCAGAGGTTTTAGAAACCTAAGTTGTCATCAACTTGTGTATGTAATGCACAAAAATCTTGGGAAATCTAAAGTTTGTGCAGTGGGATTATAACTGAACTTTAAAGGTGAGCAAAAGAAAGGTGACCAAAAAAGCCCCAACACTCTATTTCCTTTTCTTAACTCATATAAAGGCTGCATAAGTATTACAGTACTTCATGCACCTACCACTTTAAAACACTAAAGAAGCGAAACACATTAGTGACTACAATACTTAAAATGGCTTCCACCAACAATTACTAAACTACAGTTTGACTTGATCTTATTTTCACAACTTTGAAGGCAGAAAATTTTGGACCTCAAATCAGTAGACTCAGGATTGGGCCTCTAGAGAAAGAGCAAAATTGTATTAATGTTTGGTCTGACAAAAGTTATCATTAAGTCAGTTGTGCTGAACTGTCAAATATAATCAACGGGCACATCTAAATGAACAAGAAACAGACAAGAAAACAGAAACTCATGAATTTCAGACATAATTCCATCACCAGCTTATATCTGGACTCTAAAACATTTCAAAATCTAGTCCCATACAGCCATTGTGAGACACTGGCAGTCATTGTGACAGAAGGAAAAACCAGGTTATATGGTTCTCTCAGTCTGTAAAATGGGAACAAATAATATTCCTGACCAAACAGAGAGGACTGTTCTCTCATATTCAAAGCCCTGAGATTGTGATAAATTAAGCAGCATTATTCTTCTTACATTTTTCAGATTAAGATCATTTAAAAATTAAATGCATACCGTTTAGACCTCATGAATCACATTGAAATAATGTCCTGTCTGCTCCAATTAACATCAACACCAATTCTCTAAACTCCCTATCTCAATGGAAAGAAGGAAGTATACATCTACCTGTTCCTAAGCCATTACTGCAGAGCATAACATTGCACACCTCCATATGAGACTACAGGCACACGTGTGAGCACCCAGGTAGTTTCTTCAGTTTTCAAAACTACCATTTGAACTATGTTGCCACATCAAATGAGTAACAGATTTCCTTTGCCAGTTTTCCTCAGATGACACTGCTTTTATAGAACTCTGAATACATTTCAATGGCTTTTTTACACATAAGCCATCAATACAATATGTTCATTTACTTCCACATCTGACTACTTGAAGTGTTGAGAGTAGTAATATGCATTCCCACATTCTTAAAAGCTGCTTTTAATAAGAATTTTCTCATTTGCTATTTATACACATCATTTAAATACCTAAAATTTGGCAATTGAAAGGAACTGTTCTCTTTAAAATAAAGGATTTTTATTTCAGTATTTGAAATATAAATTTCTTGGGATCTTATCTGATTTTGATTGAGGTTTTTTTAAAGATCAGATATTCAGAGAAAAATTATATTGGATATGTGTTATTCAGAAAACTTCTAACCCTTCTTTGAAACAAAACTGTGATTAATAAAACAAACAAACAAAAAAGGCACACCAAAAACAACAATAAAAAACACACAAGACTGAGAGAGGTTCCTAAAATTCCCCAGCAGTTTAGAGATTTGAGTTCTTAAAACAAACCAGCAAGCCAAAATCCCCAAGACACACAGTTATATTAAAACTACAGTATCAACTTCTGATGAATTTATGTTATCATTATGATATCTATAGGGATAGCAGGCTATTAAGAAGATTGCATTTTGTCCGTGAAAAAGTGTTTTGAGATTAATCCACAGTATTAAGGGTCATGTATAAAACAAGCTTTGAAAAGAAACTATGGACAAGGAAGAAGGAAAGCTTTGGGCTATGTCTCACCTTCTGATGTATAGCTCTTCCCCTACTACAGTTTATTTTGTTATCTGTGATTCACAAAGTGCTCACTACAACACCAGCAATTCCATACTTCAAATATCAAACTGCTTTACATTAAGCTTCACAATTAACAGGTAAAATCCAGGCACTAGGAGTGGTGGGGGTTTGTTACTGCAAAAACATTTGGAGACACAGAAGATGTCTGAGATGCTTGCCCCACCACACGGACAGTTGGTATTTATTTCCATAGTCAGTGTATCTGACTCGTTAATTATCAGGGAAGCATCAGCACAATCAAGATGGGTATCTACAATCTTTGAATATCGGGAAAACAATCAATAAAAGACTATCACTAAGACAGTTAGTTACCACACAGCCTAAAGAGGTAGCATATATTTAATCCAAATAAAGGGGAAGGCGGGGAGCTCTTGGCATTGATTTCAGTATTAGAACACGTAAAGCCCAGATCTGCTAAGGTAAACGCGCTGCCACTCAGCACGGTAAGAGCATACAGTTAATACTACAGAGGCAGGTTCCTCACTATGTACCACAATCATATCCACAGCTGGTCTGAGCATACACCAAGCTTAAACCCTCAGTCACGAGCTAGAGCCGTAAGGTGTTTTAGAGAAAAAACAGCTGGAAGCAGCAGAGCAGTGTAACGCCTGTATGTACACACGCCTTGACTAAAGGAGATTACCAGATCCCACAACCGGCGGCAGGAGAATACACCAAGCACACATTTAGCAGATTACGCCTGAGGAGCGGTGAGACATCAGGCTGCTCCATCCTTCAGCTGGGAGCAGCGCGGTCCCGCTGCCCCGGCGGAGCCACCTCACCCTGCGCGCACCGAGATGCGGCTTTTCCTGTGAGCGGCCCCGCAGCGCCAGCGCGGAGCCGGAGCCCGGCCCCCGGCAGCGCCCCGCCTTTCGCCGCACCCCGCGGAGAGCCGCGCACCGCGCCGCCGCCCCGCTCCGCCGCGGGCACGGGGAGCCGCGGCCGCCCGGGGCGATGGCAGCACGGCCAGCGGCCAGAGCGCCGCTCCGCGCCGACACACCGCGCCCGGCAGCCGCGGGCGAAGGAGCCCCGCTGGAGGCGTGCGGGGCGCCGGGGCTCAGCCCCGAGCGCGGCATCGCTGCCGGGCGCCCGCTCCCGCAGCCGCGATGCTGGGTGTCCGCACACACCGCCCCGGAGCCCGGCACCCGGCCGCCGGCACCCGCCGCCCGCACAGCGCACACGGAGCCGCACGTACACACCCAGTGCCATCCAAAAAAACCCTCCGGGAGCGCCCGGCGGCTCCCGCTCCGGCGGGGCAAGGCACCCCCGGCGGCGCCCGGCGCTCCCCTCGCCGCCCCGGCTCGGACGCCGCTGCCCCCGCGAAACGCGAAGTTCGGGCGCCCGCGGCGCCGCTCCCGCCTCCCCGGCAAACTTACCGAGCGCGGCCACCGGCTGAACTTTCAGCAGCGCCCCAGCTCAGCCCCGCCGACGGCTTCGCCCATCGCCTCTAGGTGCGGTGCCTGCGCCCCGCTCCCCGGCGGCTGCGGCGCGGGCCAATATAAATCCACATCGCCGCTGCCGGCGGCTCCCCCGCAGCCCGCCCTGGCCCCTCCGCCCCGCCGGGGGACGCGCCGGCTGCTGCTGCCGCGGCTCGCCCCGCAGCTGCCCGCGGCAGGCGCTGGGAGCCGAGGTGTGAAGGGACGCGGGACCGGCGCGGCGCAGCCCCGCCGCTGCTGCCGCCGCCGCTGCTCTCCGGCGGGTGTAGTGTCAGCGGCGCCGCTCGCTCTCAGGGTGGGATTTTTCTTTTTTTCTCTCTTTTTTTTTTTCCCTTTTCGGCTCCTCCGCTGTTAATGAGCATGCCCGGGAGAGCTGCGCAGGCGCCTTGCCCGCCGCCGCGCCTCGAGCCGCCTCGCGCCGACCTCGGCGGGCGAGGGCTGAGGGGGCGCGAGCCGCGGCGGGGCTGCCCCGCGGCGGGCGGGAGAGAGCGAGCGAGGGAATGAGGGGGCGCGGGCCGGGGGAGGGACCGGCGGTGGCGGCTGAGGCGGCCCCGCCCGTGGCCGTGCAGGATTTGGGCAGAGTTCGGCAAGCCTGCGGGCAGGTGAGGCGCTCGCCTGAGGGAGGGATGCTGCCCCGGCTCGCCGCTCGTCCCGGGGAAAGGGAGGAAAGAAAGCCGCACCGGTGGGCCTCTGCCTTGGGATGTAGCGCAGAACACCTTCTAAATAATTTACCTTGCTCGGGGAATCAGACCGATAGTGGAATCAAGGCTTGGGAGAGGGACTCTGATTTATACAAGGTGCTTCAGCAGCTTTCCTTTCGCGATCTGAGTTTATTAAAGTGGGGATCTCCGGTGGCCACCTCAATTAACAGTCCCGGGTCTTAGCGGAGGGGAACTTCAGCTGGTGATGATCTCTATAATTTCATCATTTCTACACGGTTTATACTCAAGAAGGCATACAAGGTGCAAAGGTTATTACCACCTGCTCTTTTCATAACAGCTAATTCTGCAGCAGCACTTATTCGTAAAAATTTTATTGTGCCGAAGAAATGCAAGGAACTGGAAAAGGTGTGCCTCTGAGGCTGGACCTGCCTCATCAGTCTGTCTCCATCCTGGTCTATGTTCACATGGATACTGCATACACATATCTATCAATTCCTAAAAATCACTGAGGTTATTTATGTCATTTAGCTTGTGCATTCAGTCCCAGGAAAACACTGGGAAAAAGCATGCAATTCACTATTGTTGTTACTTCTTGGTAAGTTTTGTAAGTAGTTTGTCAGTTTCTGCACAGACCACCCAAAGTGGAGTCCCTTTGTTTACTCTGTACTGTGCCCCAGAACGTACTTCATTCAGACAGTTAGTTTATCGTGTTTACATAAGTATTTGGGGAAAATAAGATCTTCAAGGTACCTATATAATATCATGGAATGCATAAATAAAAAATAATAAATTAGGTAAAATAATCTGTTATTCTATACATTACTTTCATAGGAAGCCTAGAAAAGCCAGAAGTTACCAAATCTATTTCTCATGAATCTTGAAGTTATTCAACAATCTTCATCATTAACTATTTCTAAGAGTCAATTATTTTATGCCAAAACAGTCCTCTCAAATTTCTTTGATTTAGTCCTGGTAGATGTAGTAATTCTTCAGCAGTATAGATCAGTCTGAGTTCTTCTGAGCCTAAAGTAATATGTAAATTTCCTTCCCAGTGGACATGGTTGTTGTGGTTTCTTCTCTCTCTGGACAGACTTTAATATTTGTCATCCATTAACTCAAAAATTAGATACCATGGATTGAACATGGATATAACTCAAAACCAAAGAAAGAAAAAGGTCTTGAATGAAGTCACCATGTTAGTCACAGAAACATAAACCAAGATAGCTGACCCATCTGGATTCCAGGTTTTAAGATAGTACCCCAGTCAAGTAAATATTGGTCTGCTGTGGGCAAACAAGGAACACAAATTAATAATAATTCTTCTTCTTGGAATCCTATGGAATTGCCTGTTGTAGTCATTAACATATAGTAGTCAGAAAAAGATGGTAGCCTCATCAAGGGAAAGCATAAAAAGATAACCATTGGAGGTGGATGTTCAATTCTACCTCCGTCTCTTCAGCCACTGCTGAGGAAAATGAAACAAAGTGGATCAAATCAGCAGTGGAAAATTGTTGCCAGGTATCAAGTGGAGTGTCTGATGTATATGTATATATATATGTGGTAATTTCAGATACCCATGGATGTTCCCTAATGAGTTAGAGAAACTCAGAAAGATCTGCTTGGAGAACCACACAGATACGATGTATTATTCCATGGGAAAGATGTGGAGCAAAGTGTGAAATTTCACGTGTGTTACATGCAAGCTCCAACAGAAATAGGAGCAGATCCCAGTGGGCATCCCGTGGGACAATAAGAGTTATGGGGAAATGCTCCAGTAGAAGGAACAGATACAGATGGAGAACTTTCCAAGAATCAGGATAAATATTTTTATACTTGGCAACAAGAGTCCTTAAGCAGATCAAACCTAAATGCATTTAGAAAAAAGAATTCTGACCCTCAGATTTCACAACCAAGCCTGCTAAACTAGTTTAAAAGAAAGCAACAAGTAAATATAGCTAGAAATGCTGGTGCCAAATGGAGTTTTCTTACACAGGTAGGTTTATATAGCATTACAGCTCTCTACATGGAGATTTTCTCTGTAAGTAGCAGGGGATGGAATCTCGAGTGCAGAGGTGCAGCACTCATCGTTGCAGCACTGATGCTAAGGACTGGCTTGACACCTTTTGGCTCACTCAAGTTCCGATGAGCCTCCTGAGTGAGCCATTGTCTCTACCTGCTGAGTTATGCTGAAGGACTGTGGGAATAAAGATCATTGACTGCATTGCAACAATCTGAGTGGAGACCTGAGACACAGCTGCTGGTCTCACAGCTGAAGAGGAACTTTTCAACCGACCTGGGGTAGGTTATCACCATTCACCAAAGTTCTGTCACTCTATGCTTCTGAGAATGATGCTGAAAGTTCCTCTTTGTGCCTCTGTTGTTTCAATCAGATGAAGTCCTCAAAAACTTCTCTGAAATTCTAGGGAATTTTCCTAGTTTATACTAAACTGCTTTCCTGATGGCTGTGAGACATAAGAAGTGGTTGTTTGATTTGCCATTTGTGGAAATTACTCCTTACAGTTAACAGGCTTCAAAACACTGAGGCAAGAGGTCAGCCACATCCCAATGCTAATACACAAAATACAAGGTTCAACTTCATAGAATCATGCAACAGTTTTTATTGGAAGGGACCTTTAAAGACCATTTCATTCCAACTCTCTGCCATGTGCAGGGTCACCTGTCACTAGACCAGGTTGTTCAGAGCTCCATCCAGTCTGACCTTGAACACTCCAGGGATGGGGCATTCACAGCCCCCCCAGGCAAGCTGTGCCAGTGCCTCTCCACCCTCACAGCAAAGAAGGTCCTCTTAATACCATCTGCAAACCTGTCCTTAGGCAGCTTGAAGCCCTGTCCTGTCACTCCATGTCCTTGTAAAAGTTTCTCTTACATCTCTCTTATTGCCCTGTCAGGTACTGGAAAGACTTTGTTTCTTTCTGTCTTTTCAACAGAAACAAACTATTTCAGAAAGGTGATGGAATATTTACAGTGAGTCCCTTAATACTGCTAGTAAACTACTCAAATATAAAGGGCATTGAGATCCCAGCTGTCTGACAGAAAGTGACAGAAGGGACTGAGTAGCACTAATAACAGTGCCCTGCCCCTTTTGGAACAGGGAGAAAAATTACAAGGACATTAGAGACATTGTCAACCTCTAAAAGGACACTGTTGAGGAAGATCCTGTGGTGTACATCAACATGGAATCCCAACCATACCACACAAGGTTGCATTTTTTTTAAAACCCAGCTTTATACTTGATAAAATTAATGAGACTGATGCATCATGCACAGTGGGTTTGGAAAATTTCCATTTTTAAAAATGATACCTTACATCAGTCTGATAGAAGTACATGAGGTGTGGATGTAAAACATGATCAAAACAGAAGTCAAATTGTCCCCACTGCAAATTCTCTGTAATGATGCACAAACTGAAGGGTAAAAGAGAATCAGGATTATTTTTTTAACACTTATGAGCATACCATGTCATTATATGTTTTTCTAGTTATGTGTGTACTGAAAATTGATACATTGCACTAAAATGACACAGGCACACAGTCTTGCACTTAGTCTGGGAACATTCAAAGTTTTAAAAGACGAGAATGGTGCTCAAGAGCTCACTTTCACCTATCAGAAGTTTTTAATTTCTGGACCAAAAGAAGGGGCCAGAAAGTAGGGGCAGTTGCTATTCTGTTTCATTCTCAGATGGAAGAGCTGACTTTTGTGAAGCTAGGCTAAGTATACTGAGGTGTAGAAAACTCTCTATGAAATTGCTCTCCCATATTATTACCAGTTCCTCAATGAGTTTTGTCCCAGAATTTCTGCAAGATACTGTACTTCATATAGTAGAGCTAAAAGAGAATTAACTGCAATTTCTGATGGGGTATTTCTTTCCAGAAACTGTACTCCCAGAACCAAATGGATAGAGAGAAGTGGAATTTTTTTTGAAAAAGAACTGAAAACTGATGCATTTTCATAGTCAAGTTGGTGGAAAAATGTACCAGAAATAGATTTGTTTACAGAACAGCTTCTACTGTGCAAAAGACTGAAGGAAGCAGCACTGCCTTGTTGGATGTTTACAGGCTATGAAAGAGGAATCCAAACATGATACTGACTCTCTCTCAAGGCTCTCTATCACTACATGACACCAGTCTCCTTTGTTCCCTTTTTAAAATTTCAAAGAAAAGAATAGGTTTTACCTATTCTGAATGTGAGTGTCATGTCTCACATTCAGAAAGAACTCCTGTAAATAACTGCAAACCTTCTCACAAAATTCACCTCTAAGCTATCTTGTTGCAAGGTGCCTACTGAAAAAATCTGGCAATAGTTGGGCTGCTCATGTGCTGCGGCTGCTATCTAATGCATTGACCAAAAATGCAAGCAAGTTTCCTGATAAATTCTCATGCACTTGGATATACCGATTATTCTAAAGTTACAGTAGCAAAGATTATGCATCTTTCTCACAAATATGGCTCCTTCGTTAGCGAGCTATGGGGAGCAGAGGGAAGCGCTGCGGCTTGGGGAGGCGTGTTCCGGGCTGATTTTCCCATCCCATGAACACAAGGTGGTGCTGATGCTCCTGGCACCGGGGCTGATTCGCCACTTCCCAGGAAGCCTGGCTTGGGTGGTGGCCGCCGATGTGTACCTGCAGTACCAGCTACTTCATTTGCCTTAAGTTAATTATAAGAAATATTATCTATTAAGATTAAAAAAATGTTTAAAATTAAGCTCTTGGGTTGTTTGTTTTGTTTTTTTTTAATAAACTGGGAAAAGAAAATCAATTTCCAACTGACATCGAGAACTTTTTTCTTCATTATTTTGGTTTGAACTCCAGAACCCTCCAAACAGACCAGTTGGATCTCCCAGCTTCCCTCCAAGACCCAAATAAAAATGAATTCTAGGTCATGAATAAAAAGGCAAAAAAGATGTAAGAGCATCCATATATTTTCAGATCTTAAGAAAAAATTGAGAAAACCCATAAATGCACATGAAAGCAACATGCAAAATGTATAAATAAGTATACTGCCAGGTAATTGAAAGGAGCTGGAGTTATGAAAAGATTAGTTTAAATGCTTTGCTGCCTTTAGAGGGAACTTCTTTGGTACTGCAGAAAGCTGGACCTAAACGAGAAGATTTGAGAAACCTTTTACTAAGAAAGATGATTATTAAAAAACATTGTTGAAAAATATTCAATTGAAATGTGTATTCTAGAATATGAATGCATGCTAAAAGAGGTTTGAGTCTATCCACTTGCCCATTAGGGTGGAACTAAGGTAAAGCACTTCTGAAGAGAGATTAAGCTTCCATAAAACAGGGATCGTTTCTTTCCCAAATGAAATAATAAACTTCTCATTGCATTGAAAGCTGACACTGGAGAAGATAAGGAACATAAAAAACAAAGGCATGTTTAATAGAGTATTTTGGATACATTGTTTCATCAGTCTCATGGTCACCTTCCAGTTTATTATATAAATAGGAAATCCTAATCAGGATCTATTTTCAGATATATTTTATAAAGACATAAAGTCCCTTCTTCTATATTTCTCTTTTAGGTTCATCTGATAAATACATATTATCATGTTAGGGAGAATTCACAGTTCAGTGCAATGTTTTTTTGAGGCAAGTGAACATACTTTAGGAAGGATAATCTACCCAGCCTTTTCCTGTTCCCTTATATTACATAATAATCCCCTGTGCTCCTGCTGCTTTTCTTCTTTCTTGTATTTCTGCTGATCTCTGTTGCTTATGTATTTACTTTTCCCTTAGGAGAGTATACAAAAACAAGACCTAAATATCTTAATCTCTTCAGCTTAATTAGACATGAAAGTAACTCTGGCCTCATTAAGAAATATCTTGAAGCAACAGGTAGAATGGAATAAGATGAGTTTGAAATCTGATCCTGAGATCAGCTTGTCACACAGTCCTAGTTATTAAAGAAGCCTGGGAAATAGCTACTGTAGAATAAAACTAAATGCTTAGTATAAGTCTCAGTGGAAGAGATGACTAATTAGAGATAATTATACACAGATTTCTTGCATTAAAAGTGCTTTAAAACATAAACATTCAAATTTTACTTAGACTCCCAAGTGCTTCCTAGGAGGCAAGCTTGCAAAAAATGTCTTTTAAATTATGTCAAATGCTCTTAAACCAAATGGTTTTTAAGAGGCATCTCACTGACAATTGTGATGCCTTGAATTTTCTTGTTCACCTTCAGTTTTGTAAGAAACTGCAATAAAATTTATGGCCTAGGCTAGTATCCTAATTGTCCCTTAACAAAGGTGATTGAGAGTCATGCTACTGTTCTCTAGCAACTTCAAATATTGTACCCAAAATTCACTTGATAGGAAGACATTGAATTGTCTTCAGAACTGAGGCTGAAACTGTCAGAAAATCGATAAGTAACATAAAAAGGATACTGTGCTAAAAAATACATTATCTATGAGATAAAACCAACCAAACAAAATCAGAACAGAAATTCAACTCAAACGAAACAAACCAAATGACCCAAAGCTTAGGATACAACCCATTAGCAAATTTCTGGAATACTTCTTAAAAATGATGAAGGTTGGTGTAAAAGATCGTCAGATATCTTCATCCCTTAGCATCATTTACGCTGGAGCAAATAGAGAATTTTAAATTTTTACAAGAGAATTCAATTTTTTTTTCATCTTTGTTAGCAAAATCTCTCAAATGACTCCCACAAAAACTGCAGGTTAAAACTGATGGATGTGGGGTTTTTTTGAGGTAGTAAATTAAGGCATATTTCACACAAACTCGTCTGAGGTTTGCTTCATTATCATGCAGGTGTTCAGGAAAATCTATATATACTTCTTTATTCAAGATTCATTGAGAAGGTTTTTAATCTTTTAAGATATTGTCAATTCATGTGGTTCCTTTTGGAAAAACAGGAACACAGCAATCAACCATTCATTCCAGCAATCAACTATTCATCCATCCATACTGATACCTGTCAGAGTCCTTATCTTCTATTGATGTCAGAAGAACATATAATGCCTTTATTAACAGCCTGAAGAGTGGGCAAGAGTGTACACTTGGAAAATTTGTGAATAATAGCAAGTGGAGAGGGGTGGTCCCTGCACAGCCCAGGGCTCACAGGACCCTCAGGAAGTTCACTCAGGGTCGGACAAAGTTCTGCATGTGAGTGCAGAGGAGTTACGAGCCTGTACAGTGCAGAGGTGAGGCAGGACAGCAGGAGCACCTGGGAATCCTGAGGAACAAACTGAACAAGAATAAGCAAAATATCCCTGAAAGACAGCAGGCCAGGCTGAATCCAGCAGGTGGGGAAGCCATGCTGTGCCTCTCTGCAGGATGTCTGAGTCCACACCTGACAGATGGTTTAGAGCTCCCCTAGTACAAGACAGACAGCAACTTTCTGGAGTGAGTTCAGCAGGATGGGACAGGAAAAAAGGCAACAGGCACACATGAGAAATTACAGCTAGATATTATGAGAAATGTTTTCACCATGGAAATACTAGAACGTGTTGCCTGGAGGGGTCTTATCTTTGGGAATATTCAAACTTGAAAGGTCTAGGCTCCCCGTGGAAATAAGATCAAAAATTTCTTGAGATCCCTTCCAGCTGATTTTTTAGTTCTGTGATCGATCACTTTTTTCATTACACCAAAAGAAAACAGGATAAAAATACTTTCATATAAAGCATTCACAATCACTCTATTTATACCAAATTATTCCTTTTAGTTATTTCAACCCATTGTTCCAACGAGATAATACCCCTGAATAGCCATAAAAAACACAATCATTTTTTCAGCACTTCAAGTGAGGTTTATATCATCATTGTCCTTCCAGCCCTTACTGTCTTCTAGTTATGGTCATTGCTGTTAGCACATATTGAAAGAGATTATTGATTCTGAGTGAGTAAAGAGTTAGATTATGCGGCTGGTCATAACAAATAGTGAGTGTTTAATCACTGTGAAAAGTTTTAAAAGGAGCCATTCTTTAAGTATAAAAATCTCAGGTTTTATAACTAGAATTGGTGCTTCACTACTAACCATGTCAATAGTTTGAAGTAAGAGCACATGTACAAGCTAAATATTCTCACTATTTACCTTTTTTTCACTTGCTTACCAACAGAACATACTGTCAGTGGTGATGGGGATACAGAGTCAAGGAAAGCAGAGTGTGGACACCCATGATCATACAAAATACACTGCAATGAAAATAAGCACTGCAGGTGGCTATAAAAATGTCAGGAAAATGCAATGAATTTGCAAGATTTGTCTTGCCAGTAAAAAGTGAAATAAGTAGAATACTGTGGCCACATTTGTTTTATAACTGGATTTTTTTTAAGCAGAAAAGAATCTTTTTAGAAGCAGTCTTCAAGTCAAAATGGAATTGGACAGGAATTATTTATCAGAGAGACAGTAATAATCTGTAACTGGAGGGTGTCTGAGTCTTACAGTGCTATAGCAAGCACACAGACAATTACAGAAATATTCTGATAATTATTAATGGAATTTGAGGGTGCCAGTTGCAGAAGGCTGGATCCCACATTCTATAGCACATTTTGAACCAAAAGTTATGGGATGAAAATGTTAGTATTCAAGGCTGCTTGCTCTTCTCTGCTAATTTACATTTATATTCTTAATGTCTAGATTGAGCCTAGGGAAATTTAAAACTCTATTTCATTAATACTAACTTTTACAGAAATCCCAATATGCAGAGAAGTTCCTAGATTGCAGGGCTAGTTAGATGAGAGTGCAGAAGCTAAATGTAATTGCTGGGTGGTTATGATAGTTAAATATGTACTGTCAGTTTTGACTTTTGAAATCCCTATAGACATCAACCTACTGTTGTAAAAAATATGAAGTAACAGAACAATTAATTAAAATATCTTTGAAAACAAGCATTTTGAGTTTACACACTTTCTACAGATATGTTTGAAACTGTTCCAGCACAACATTTTGTTTAGTTTTTCAGAAGTTCCTGTGAAGAGTTAGATAATTTGATCTCTCCTTTTTTCACCTTCTGAATGGATGGCAAATTACAAATACATGTGCAGCCATTTTAAGAGTCCAGACTGGGTCGTGTTCTGGCAGGCTTTTGTGAAGTGCAGCAGTTTTACAATGCTAATGCAGCATTAATGGGCACCCATTTATTGGCTTTCATCAGCTCTGAGCAGAAGGTTCTGATGCAACTTCTTTAAAAATAAACCATTTAGAGATCTGGGTGCAGAAATCTTGGTCACCTGCAGAAATCTTTGCATAGATGTATATATTTGTGTATATATGTGGTTATACACAAATATATAGGTATATATGTACACACACTTCTGCTTGGGCAGCTATGGGCTCAGGAGGAATAAGACTTGATAGTTTTGTTACACGGTAATTTAATGCCTTAGGTGTGCCTGCAATTTCTGCTAGGTACATTACTCCACACCTGAAGTTCTGAGCTGCCTCAACCCTTTGGAAGCTCTGTAACTCATATTCATTTAAAAAAAAAGGCAAAAAAAAGCAAAAAAAAAAGCATATTTTCTTTAAGTGACCACAGAATTCTGTTCATATTTATCTTGCACAGGTAAAACTGCACCAGTATGAGACAGTAGAGAATCAGATGGAGAATAAATAAATTAAAACTGATTATGAAATATGCACGGGGCATTTATGAAATACCACATTTTCTGCAAGGTAATCTCTTATGGAATTTGCAGTACAGTATATCACCAAAGAGAGAAACTGGAGAAAAGGTTAATAGCTGGACTAATTATAAATCCAGATATATATAATTCAGCCTCCTAAACAGCATCACACCCTTGCACTTCAAACAAGAAGTTATAAGGGAAATACTCTTTTGGAACCTATTGGACTTTTCTGTAATATTTATTGGTAAACTAGCATTCAATTCATTATTTAAAAGTTTCTGACACCCATCTCATTTGTTTGATATCTAATTTTTATCAGTACTACTTTGTAGACAAGCAAGTACTTCAGAAAAGCAGAATGCACTGTAAATCTGCAATAGCCTTTGGGAAAATGTATTGAGTATGTAAACCTGACTAAATAACACATGGGGATATAGGACAGTAAGTTAAACTTACAGTTTTGCTATACTTGAAGTAAATTTTAATGTTTCTGTTATTCATCCTAAGTGCAAAATCTTTAATTTGAACTTTCACAGTGCAGCAATGGATCGGAAATGCAATCATTCTCATGGGAATGAGAACAAAAGCACCAGAGAGTTCCCTCATGCTTCTTTCACCTAAGGCTTCTTTATGTTGTTTGTGTATTGGATGGGAAGAGAAGAATCAGTTTCAAACAATCTAATGTAATATTTGGTATAAAAACCAATGACTGGATGAAAAGTCTGTTTATAAAAGAGTGAATTATGTGCAGTTCAGTTGTTTGCAAACTGCTCAGCCCACATATATGTTTAGATTTATATATATATATACACACACACACATAATAGGGAGCCTTAACTCAGTATGGAAATATTATTACATATCCTGTGGTCTACTGATGGGATGTACATGTAATATAGCAGCTCCCAGAGCTTTGAATTTTAGAATTTGGAAAAATAGGGCCTTAAGTCTATATACTATTTAAAAGAAACTAATATCTGGCTGTGGAAATGCATAGGAAAGGTTTCTGGTGTGAAAATAAATGAGATATGTCAATCTTGGTAGAAAAATGTAGAAATACTATGAGTCATGAGTAGAAATAATAATGAAATATAGCAGAGTTGAAAGATAAATGGAAAAGTGCAGTAATACTTCTTAAAGCTGTGTTTTGCCATGCAACATAGCTAAATAGTATCTATCTCACCAAATTTTTACAGCTGAAGATAATATTTTGCAGATTTAAATGCATTATTTCAAAGATCTCACATTACTATAAATGCCACAATTCTCAGTTGTTTGATAATTTTACATATTTGTCACAAAAAGGTAACTTTTTTTTTTTTCCTGAGAGCTCATCAGAGGTAATTATTCTTTTGCTGGATAACCTATCAAATGCAGAAAGAGCTTCTGTTCCATAAAACTCTCAGTGGTCATGGAGAGCAAAGAATTACAGACATTTATTTTTTCTCAAAACTAATAAAAGTGACAACTAGCCAAGCCTCTCAGTAACTGCAACTAAATGTGATGGCTCTCAGATTTTGGATTCACTCCTGCCATTCTTTCTGAATCCTATTCCCTCGTCCTTGCTGGCGATAAAAAGCAGGAGGACCAGAACTGATGGAATGCAAACTGCAAGGGTCAAAGGAGTTACTGCAGCCAATGGTGCTGGAATCAATCTTGGCTGAGGGGAAATAGGAAAAAGCCTGACCTACCTTGCAGCTCCTGCTTCCTCACTGGCTGGTGATGTGGGAGTAATGCAAAAAATAAGTAAAGACTCTTATGTCACTGTTTCAGAGTCACTGACTTAGGAATCAAGCACTAAGTTAGATCTACTCAAATTATTAGGTCCTGCTCCCAGTTTGGCAGCTGGACCACATTTTTATATCAGACCTTATATTTTCTTCTGTTAGAACAGCACTGACACAAAGAACATTAGTCTCTATTAATGAAAAGTATGCCATGGGAATGTGAAAAATCCCTACTGTTATTGTGTGGAAGAACAGAAGAGAAAAATGTAATAACTTTACAAGTGTAGAAAATAACTTTTGATATTTAGCTGCATGAAGACACATACATAATGTTTACTGCACAGATTCTTTTGAACCAATGTACTATTCTTTTTAAAAGAAATTGTTAGTAATCTATATTCGAGAAATTTAAATTTTTACTTTCAAATGTGACCCAAAAAACCCCTTCAAAAGCCCACCAAACAAAACCAAACTTTGATCCAGTTGATAATCTCACACAGGCCTCCTATCAACACAAGCATTAAATCTTTATCTCATTACCTCCTTCCTTGTTAGAGGCTAAATGATACTTCTTTCCATTGTAAGAGGAATGAAGAGTATGCATTTTCTGAGCTGCTGAAGCTTGTTATTGAAATTAAGCTTTATGACACTGCTGTTTTCCAGACTTGGACCGAGTCTATTGGATTTGTTTGGCTGCATCCAGAAATAAGAAGGGCAAATGTCAATGCATTTTGAAAAGTAAAAGCAAGGAACAGGTTGTTAAATGGGCTGAGTTAAGCAATCTCCTAGAAAGGACAGCTACTAATAAAAGTAGTATGGCTTGTCCTAATGTGCTCCTGTTTCTGTGACAGCACAGTCCACACTCAACAATGTCATTTCCTTTTACATTTGATACCTTTGCATCTTTGTGGTTTTCAGTAAGATTGATTCCTTTAAAAAGGCTGGATGGCAAGGAACATCTCAACCCCTTCACTCATCCTTACATAAAAGAATGTATATTTCAGTGTTTATGAAGTGGTGAGAAAGTACTGCTTCTATTTTCCAAAGAATTCTTGTCAATTTTCCTTTCCACGTGTTATAAACCATATTGACGTGAATGCCTTCTGAAGTTACTCAGTCAAAAAAGTAATTCATTTCAGTAGAATGATTTCTGAGGCACATCACTGCCCTGTAGACTTTCATCATATTCCTTTCTTCACATGAAAAATTAGTACATTTCTAAACTGCAATTTTAAATATTGAATAAGGCTACTGATATCAATAAGTTTGATTATTCAAGACATGAGCTTACAAAGTGTTGAACACTATTATTATCAAGTACAAAGCAAGAGTGTGCAGCCTTTTTAAATGTAGCTGCAGCACTTTGGAGGATTGAACCCTAAAGAAAGAGAATTAACAGTTTACAAGAAATTAATGTAGAGGGATGGAAGCCAAGTTCTGGCCCTTTAGATTATTTAGATATCTTAATTTAGAAAGATACACTTAATTTATATTAAAAATTCATTCAAGCAATGACCAATATTTTTTATCATTTTAGCCATGTATCACATCTATTTCATAGTGTTCATATTCCCTTGGATCAAGGTGTTGGCAGCTCTGGATATTTAACACTTCATTAACACACAGTATTAGCGTGTAATAACAGGTTATACTGACAACAATATGCACTTTGCAATTTGACAACATTCATTTAGAATTAGTAACAGAGGCTGAGCTAGGAAGCAATTATGTTATAAATGGGATGGCAGAGAAAACCAGATTTTTTTGTACTTTACTAATAACAATGTACAGATGTTAGGGTCCTGAGGAGCTTCTATGTTACCTTCATATTTTCACACACTGCTATGGAAGTAGAAGACAGAGGAAATTAGACATATGACAACCCTAGTTGCCTCTGCAGTTTGTCTGTATTTTACTGTGCTTAATTCTAGGGGAAAGAAAAAAGTTTAGCCCTGTATCCTGTCAGTTTTCCAGTCAAGTTTCTTTCTTAGAAGTCAAATGAAATTCTGATGAGGAATGGGCACATATTTATCTTTCTGCTGTATATATATCAGCTTGGAACATTAATGTTTTAACTAAAAAATGTCATTTTTTAGCAGTTTGATAAATAGCAAATGCACTTGTTTGAATTAGGATTTATGTTCTGTAAATTGATTTCAACATGCTTAATATGTGCTTTGATTCTTACAGCTCTTTATCTGCTCCTTTATTTCAGTAGAGTTTTCTTCTTTAAGGAGTACACACTGTGGATGTTTTGCCCAGGGTGTTCTGATTCATCTGATTCTACTGTGCTTTCCTATTCAGTTGTCATGATTTCAAAATTTATTTTCTTTTCATCAAGAGCTTTCTCTTTCCATGAGGTATAATTTTATTTACTTTTCCCTTTTCTTTTGCCCTTTCTTTCTGGTTCTTTTTGATACCTCAGTTAAAGGAAGCAGCACTTTATTTAATGCTGTTAACCATGGCTGAATATATTACTACAGTGTAAATTATTCTGCTTTCATGAAACACTAGAGGAATTGTAATCATACAAATTCTGTTAAGTCAATGGAATAACTTGATTGAATGACAGAAAACAATATCGTCTCATTTCACTAATCTAGAACCTACAAATTTGATAGCAACACATCCACAAGCACTGAGCCTTGTTTGCTGGTGAACAGATAAAGGCCAGTAGAGAGCAGGTAAATCTCAGAAAACCTCATCTTACATTGTTTGCTTGGGCTGGTTTATACTTCAGGGGAGTTTCTTCAATTTGTGTATCTGAGAAAGTAAGACAATGAAAAATGGTTCCTTAAGTAACACTGGGGCATATTATATCTTGCCACTGTCATTCCAGATTACCCTATTTTACTGTAATTTTTTTTATACGTTGCCTGTTTATCAGAGTCAAAATTAAGATCAACATAAAATCTCATAATCTAGTAAAAGATGTCAAATAAGAAAATGACATAATTTATTGGTTTTTATAATACCAATGTTTTGAAATTATATCACAAATTTTATCTTCCCTTAAGGGACACTGTATAGAAGGAAATACTTTGTAATTAAAAATTTTAAGATAGCATCTGGATGCGACTGTTACTAAGGTTTTACTTCGGCAGGAGATTGCAGAACTGCAAATGAAGGTCTATGTTTTGAGAAGAGATTATACAAACATATTTAAATCATGGATTTTCCTCCTCTGAGTTTCTGTATTTTGCCTAGAATTCTGGCCTTTGTCTTGCTATTCAGCTATGAATTAACTGTAAAAGAATTAATCAGAAATTGCAACTGAGCCATTCCCTAAAATAAAATTCAGTTCAGTTTCTTCAGTTTTTGTTGGTCTGACTGGGAGAAACACAGCAGGAAAATTATTTTTGTCACTGAAAAATGTACAGGAAGCAGTATCACTGAGTAAGCAAACATCAAATTTGTAATGACCTGGATACACTCTTAGGTTGATAAACGGTGCATAATAAATTGTACAGCTCACCAAAACAGTGGTGGCTTTTTTAGTGAAATTCTTGCATGTATCAAAGTTTCCCTTTAGCTTTTGAACAAAGGTTTTCCTTGTAGTCTGCAGTCCCCTTGAAAAATAATGCTGATGTGCAGTATCCTCAGAACAGATGTGTTTAACCTGTGTCTCACTCGTGCTGTGAGTAGTTCTACTGCCACCAAAGAGCTTCAGTAGCTCTGTCAAGTTCTGCTCTAGCCTGAGTCATATTTACTCCATATTTTCTAAGGGTTTCTCTGATAAGACAGACAAAAGAAAAAGCAAAATAAGCAAGGAGAGGTTTGTAATGGCAGCTATCTGTTGGAAGGTACGGGCTCTTTTAGTCTTTAATGTTCTACAGCCATTAATCTGATTATTCCAGGATTTCCCACTATTCTCTGAGAGCCATCGAAAGAAGATGTCTTTACAATACAAGTTATTAAAATCCATTTCCATGAGACTCCCAATAGTGTGTGTGTTTGGGTATTTAATCTACATCAGAATAGGAAATCAGTATGAAAAAAAGGAATCTCCTCCTTCCTAAGGGTGAACATTGTTTCTCATCTTTGATCGTGAGAACATGTTTCAGTTTATGGTGGGGAGACAGGCTCATTTTCTTCTAGTACTGATAGCAGCTATCCATCTCTGCTCTGGGAGCCACACGTGTGCACCTTCAGACAGAATGTTCTGTCAATTGGTTAAGGCAGCTGTGATGGAAATTTTTATCCAGAGGACATTTCAAATACAGAACACAGCCCCATGCTGACATCAGACATAAGTGCAGCTGAAGCCATGCAGCTGGCAGAAACTGTGTGCCTCCCCACTACCTCTAGCCACCAGCTCCAGTAACAACATCCTGCCCATAAAGGCTGCTTCTTAGGGGGGAAATGGACTGCCTTTACACTCCTTTCTACCATGTGATAGTCAAATAACTGAACTATTAAATAAAATAGTTTAGATTGTACCATGTAAAGAAAATTAGTAAGTCTTGGTGCTGGTCTTCAGCTATAGTCAAATAAACATAATTTTCACTGCACGTGCCCCATCTGGCCACAGCCAATTGTCTCACAGCAATGCTTGGTGATGAACATATCCACATCACTAATACCATGGTAATTACTATTAAGAGAAGGCTTCATTAGCAGCTCTGAGAAGGAGGCAAGGATATAGAAAGGGATAGCAAAAAACTTTACCCAGTTTTTAAAATAATGACACTTGAAGGTCATGGCATGGTAGCACTGAGAAAACTCCAATGCCATGTCTGCTCTCCAAGCAAGCAGATCTTTTGGTGCTGAGAATATAGACTTCTCCCATGGCACTACAATTTTAGATTACTATATCATCTGAGATATGCTTCAATCTATAAATATAAATAAGTCCTTTAGCTTGATATAGCAGCAATGAATATTGAGAAGTGAATATCTTTCCATTACTATACTCAGTTTATTCCTCTTTGTTATCTAAGAATTCTGATCTGTATGCCTTTGCTCTTACTGAGTGGATGTAATCCAGTATTCACAGCATATTGATAAGTCTAATTTTAAAATCTATTTGTTACATCTACTTCTCTCCCCCCTGCCCCCAGATTTGTCATCCTTCTGGAAAATATAACACTGCAACCCCGAGTTAAATAATAAACATATTGAATAGATGTTTTGCAGCAATATATTTGCACAACATTATCTGTGGCTGGCCTCTGAGTCACCCCAAATGAAGGTCCCATTTTTGCTGTGTAATGAGCACAGTAGAAGAGTGTCTTGGGACTGAAGACAACCTCAAGCAAACCCTACAGGTATGAGATGTGCAACTAACTTGCCATTTGATGCCTTGCTTTACATTTATTGTTTGAGATAAGTGGATCTCCATGGGTAGAGATGAAAATCCCACGGGTGACATGATCAGGACACGTACAGTGGAATCTCCTGCAATCTCCTCCCCTCCACCTCCTCTCTCGTGTGCTTTCTCACCTCTCCCCTATCCCAGCACCCCAGGTGTAGCACAAAACCTTTCACAAGTCACTGCTGTGGAAGCAGGATGATGTTCTCACACACAGGGAAGCCCCACCGGCAGCACACAGCAGGCCATGCCCTCAGCCCGTGCTGCAGCCTCCCCCCAGCTGCTCTCAGTCTGTCCTTCCACCCATCAGATGACATTTCAGGGGCTGCATTTCAGTGCACCACTCAATGGCTAATATGCTTGCATTCACTTCAACCATTGTGCAAAGTGCAGGATTTGGTCACAACTGTTCATCAGGCTGCAACATTACAATACTAAAAATGTCAGCTATACAGAAAAGCTTATACAGAGAAAATGAGTGACCTGACAAGTTTTCAAAGTACTTGAAAAACTATGATTCCACTAACACTTAATCTGTATTTAATTTTTTTCCAGAAGCATTTAGATTTTGCTGGTATCAGAAGCTGATATCAAGGTCATAAAGTGAAGTGCATCCAATACCAGGAAAATTGCTGCAAAAGGGACTGATCTAAAGAGTATACCATAAAGGAAAAAAAAAGTGTTTCTTTTTTTATACATTGTTCAAATACAGAATGCTTTTTAAAAGAAACTTATTTCAAGTCCAGCTCACTAAAAAATCTTAGATAGGATATCAAGACTTAACTCTTATTTATTTCTTTTTTATCCAGCTATACATCAACACCATTTTATTTTATCCTTAGCTGACTGAAATCTTTGTGTGTTTCTCTAAACTCCATCTGTATACTAATAGTGTCATGTCTGTTTTCAGGTTTTCAAGCTTGCTGCTAATGGAGACTTTTTCTGGACATTCTGTACAGCATTTTCCATTTTAGTGGTAATGCTATTGACCTAAGAGTTTCCATCATGCACTAAAAAGTATTACAGGTATAGATCTCTATTTCTTTGTAAAGATCCATAATACTCTGTGCCAAAAAATTCTCAAAGTCATGAAAAAAATTACACAATCATGTTCCTATACCAAAACAGAAAGTACTTCTAGAAGTGCAAAAGTAACATAAGTCATTAGAAATCTTATTAAAATATTACTGAGGTATTAGTGCCTGACTTTAAATAGACTATGAGTAGCTATTTTAAGAAGTAACTCAGGGATATTTTTAAGATACTCAGTCTTCTAAGTTGAAGCTTTAAGTACTCATATCACATAAAGTTAATATTCTTGTACTATAAAATATCTTAATAATAGTTAGAAACAGGAAATGGGAAAGGAGAGTACACTCTTTCAATTTAATTCAAGTATTCCAAAAGAGAATTTCACATTAAATTTGGCAAGAGTTGTCTGGCATTAAACTAGATGCAAAATTCTGAATGCAAATTTTGTGCCACTTGAGAATGAATACAGGATATACATATGCTTTATTTGAACTCAGTTGTAGTAGTAAAACTTATCAGAATTTGGATTACATTAATATCAATTAAGTTTCAATGGACTGAGAACCAAAATGTGGATTTCTTTTTGGAGTTCTGCCATAGAGATATTTAGGGTCAAAAACCACAGCTGGAATAAGGAGTTGTGCCTATTCTTAGCTCTAAGGATCCCACTAAGGTTTATGGGAAACACAACAGTGAATCACATTGGAATCAGCAGACGCCAGAGGTTCATTATTTCATTGGAATAAGCCTACTAATCTTTCCACAGATCATATCTCAAAAATATGAAAAAATCGAGTAGAAACACAGATTTACCAACTTTTTACTTTGGAGGATCCTGCATAGAAATCTATTTCAGCTCTGAGTGTCTCAGGCTTAACTTTGAATGACCTGGTTTTGGCCAAATGTGTCACAACTTCAATGTTATTTAAATGTGGGGTGTTTTGTATGTGAATATTAGCAAAGCCCTTGCTGCTTTAGATAAGCAGATGACATTCCATTCCTCTTCGTTTCCCTCATTAAAGCAAAGAAGTTGAATATTAATGAGTGTGGAGAATTATGTTGTCATGCATGTTAGTCTAGAAAATATAAATTCATCTCATAAAAAAGTCAAAGGATCAAAGAAGGTTTTTACTGTTAATTGGAAACAAAGTGTCAACGGTGGCCTGATTTAAAGGGCACTCAAGGAGGATAAGGGAGAGATGGGGCTTTTTGTTTTCCAAAAAGGAAACATAATTAAGGTAAAACAAAAGTTATTCATATTTTTTTACTAAAATCCTTTTCGTTGCCTGTGTTATTCAATGTGGCATTCCTGATATTCAAAGTAATATTAAAAACAAAAAATATATTCTTGCAAACATAATTCAACATTAATAAAAATATTATTATAGCCAAGAGCACTTTGCTTTTAAATCTACACATTTATTGCAACTAGTATGTTATCATTGTTCTCTTGGTAAGTAAGCTTAGAAATAGCACATTTAGCTTGTGGCTAATTAATAGAAAATAACAGAGGATAACCTCTATACTTTGCATTCTTGTGCTCTGCCCTAATTGCAGCAGCAAAAATTGACCCTGCTCTTCCTTAGCAAGCCTGGAAATGCTGGATTTCTTTCACACACACATGCACACAGCAGAGCAATAGAGTGAGGGAACAATTCTGTGTCAATGTTTTTGTTAAATATGCAAACTGTAAACTCTAAGGGACAGATCTCTCACTTTTCTGATGAGACAACCCCTATACCTTTACAAAACATAAGGTCATTACTCAGTTTCCTCAAACATTTCTTAGTTACAGAATTCTTCAGATACAGCTTTCAAAAGGCTCTTATTCTTTACTGCAGCAACAGTAGATGTTAATTCTTATTTTCATATGAACAGAAAAACAGAAATTTGATGAAAAAAGGTGAAAACCTATTGTTTACATTCATCCTAAAATGCAGCGCTAAAATCAAGTGGATATTGACAAACCTATCTGAAACCTTCCTGGTCTTTTTATATGATCTCAAATGTAAAGCTTAAAATCTAATAAAGTCACATAGTTTGGTCAATCAATCAAAATGCTCTAATATATATTTATTTGCATGGCAAAATCCAAACAAAACTATTCAGTATGCTCCTCCACATGCCTCAGCTGAAATACTCTGAGAATAACTTAATATCATTTCTCAATTCTTGATTTTACTAGAATACTTGTTAATAACATCAGGATTTAATTAACCTGAAATAGAATAGAATAAAGATAGAAAAATAGCATAAAAGTATGATACTGGAAATCATTACTACTTAGAACAGAGTCATGTGAACTTTTTTTCAGTAGTAATGGAATTTAGAAGATTACAAGTGCAGTGGGTGTCATTAAAATTTCAACATTTGCCACCTTTTGTCATTGTAATTCTGCATATATTCAGGGGCAGTGAGTTTGGAGGTCTTAAAGCATCTGCTGCTTCTATATAAGTTGCAAATTTTATTTCATTATAAAATAATTTGAATGTTCTGCTGATAGGATTATTCTGCTGCCTGAGCTTGCTGCTGTCACTTTTCTTTGAACAGAGACCCTCTGGGGCAAAGTTACCCCAACAGGCTATTCCATTACTATTGTTCAAAACCAGGACATTTGTTTTTAATTTTAAAGTTTCGACTCCATTCCATTAAGCTTGCAAAATGGCAAGTCTGTGAAAAAAAAATCCCTTCTTAAAGATATGAATGCATAGGGAATATTTTAGGATATATATGAGTAATCACTCCTTCATCTCTAGGTAAGCTGTATACAGGAGTTAATTGCTCAGCTCTCAGATACAGGACTTTTTTGTGCATGCTTGGGTGGGGAATAGCCCTGTGCCTGTAAAGCAATTCAGCAAGAGTCATTAATTCCAGCATGACATGAAGCAAAATCTAATGTGGTTTCAGATTGATGGGAAATTAATCATTTTTTCTTGTCACCACTTGAGACACAGAATCTTAGAATCATTTAGGTTGGAAAAGGCCCTTAAGATCACCAAGCCCATAGGAAAACATGAAAGCCAAGCCCAAACTGGAGAGCTTAAGGAATCCCTGCTGAGGAGCAGAAGCTTTTAGGCTTCACTCCTGGATCAAGAACTGTGGGGTCACAGTCAGGGGGGAGGCAGGGTGGGGCAGGGCTGAGCCAGGGCAAAGCCAGGGAGACAGAGCTGCTCAAAAACCCTCCCAGCTGAGCAGCCTGCCCTGTCCTGAGAGAAAGAGACAGGAGCTCCAGCTTTCTGCATGGACTGCCATGTATTCTGCACTTACATCTCATGTGTTAGGGCTGGATGGTAACCAAGGCTTCAGCACTGATGCCTAATCATAGTAGGACAAGCAAATGCTCTGACTTCTCCAGGAGGGCCCTGATACCTCTTTCCAAGAGCACCAGCCTAGCAACTGTCCTCTGATGAAAGGATTTTCAAAGTTTAGACTTCAAATTATGCTTTTCTTTTCAGCTCCAAAGAAAAGATTAACAAAAAAAAATTCATTTTTAACTGAACAAGAATGTTACATTATCTTCTTCAGTCACTGCTTTCATATATTTGCTTAGATTTAAATACACAATTAATAAGATCAGTGTAGTTAGAATTGTAAAAATCTTTTTAGATCACCTCATCCATCTTTGCCAGCACAGAATAATTTTCATCTCTGTGTTGTCTGTTTTCTCTTGAAACCTTGATAATCTGTAAGTCACGTAGGGGTAATAAACTGAGTGCTTAGCAGAAATGTTACTTGCAGATGATAATCACAAGCCAAGGAATGGTGACACTGCAGTTCACCAGTATGGATTTGTTTTGTCTCTTGGTGTTGAGTGAAGTCAAGTACCACACAAGTTCACCTTCATTCATGGGGTTTAAATGTTTTGACAATACCCTGCATAGAATAGTGTTAACTATTTGAATTTTGCCTAGGAAAACTAATTCATGATGGCGGCACTGAGAGCAGGATAATTTTTTCAGGAAATTGGTTTCAAGATGTAACCCAGAGCTTCCCAACACAGGTAATTTGCTGTAGAAACACAATACAGGAGATATGTCCAAAAGCACACACAGGAGGGCTATTTGTGGAGGTATTTATTAAGAACAGTGGGAGTTTCTCCAAGTCAGTGTGCTACCTGTCTGTCATGTGCTCAAATCACTTAAAGTGAATATAGGAATATATAAAATATATATAAGAACTCCTTTTTTTAATGTAGGAATACCCAAATCTGCTGCTGAACCACAAAAAATCAATGTTTGTGATACAGTTGAAGAAAACAGCCCTGGATATGCTGAGAGCTGCCCCTTAGACAGAAGTGAGCCAGAACAAATAGCTATGACTTGCAAAAAATCAAAACTGCTTCCAAACAACTCTTAACTTAGCACAGCCTTCCTTCAAGGGACTGAGGAAACCCTAAATCGTTTTTATCCATTTAGTTTTAAATATTATTTGTGTGTGTATAGTACATGCACATGAAAGAACATTTATATTTAAATGACTTATTATGAAGGAAACATTCAGTTTGGAACCAAATGTTAATAGACTGGTTTTAAGTCTGAAAAAATGCCTTGGAGCTTTCCACACTTTCTTAATGCAACAAAGTCTTAAGAAGTTAATGAGAACAATTAAAACATCAATATTGTCAATAATTGTACTTCAGAGCATTTTCACAGAGACCTCAGACTACTGAGGTTGTCTGCAGTCTGAAAGAGTGACAAATTCTAGAGTGAGGAACAGCAGAAAATGCTATCTAGAAAAACCTGCTGGGACAACATAACCTTTGTTGAATATCTATTTAAAATTCACACAATTCAACCACTGAAACCTCTACCTTAAAGAAATTAAAGGAAGGGGCACTTTTTCTCACATCCAAAATCCCCTTGCCAGAGCCAGCTGTCTCCAGGCTCTAGCCAGCTGTCAAAGGCTCTAGCTACAGATTTTCAGCTTTTATCTATCTTTTTGGAAACAAACAACTCCCCAGTTCTCTGTGGAGTACTCTAATTAATGAAAGCTCATGCATTTATTCTGCATAGTATATAAACCTACTCACAAAACAAAGCAGAACAAGATTCATCACATCACTCTCAGTCTGAATTTTCCATCACTGGGAAGCAGGAAAGGTAAGATCACAGTTGACAGATTCAGGGCATGGGATTGTCAGTCGAGGAGGGGAATGGGGGCCCAAAGAACTTGTGCAGTTTCTGTCCTTGGAGGTTTTCAAGACCCCTTCAATAAAAATCCCTGAGCTGCCTGGCAGAACCTTGACCTTTCTCAGCAGGAAGGTGGACAGTGTGTGTGAGCTTCTGAGCTCTTTAAATGTGATTCTGCCTACCATCCCTTCACTTTGTCTCCATGTTCAAACTGGTTTTAAAACAGGAACTACCCATGGAGCAAAGAATAATTAAGATGAGTGATAAGTAGAATGCTATCAAGGTTTAATACAACTCAGATGTTGCCTGAACACCCTCTCGAGCAGCTTTGATCACCCTCCTATTTCTAGGAGTCTCTTCACTTTATGATTATAAAGTCCGTCAAGATGAAACACACTCCATGAATGCCATGTATATTCATTTTTCCTGTATTTTAACCCAGTTGATGGATCAACAGAGTTTACTTTCATGACAGATACCTGCTAATTTTGTTCTGCCTCATGGAAACATGCAGCTAATCTGAATGCACTGCAGTGATTTCTCTTCTTGTTTTATCATGTCAGACATCTCTCTCCTATTAATTCAGGACATCAAAATCTATGCCAGTATGCAAGGGATTCAGAAATACTCCACTACTTATTTTATGTGTAAATCCACAATTTGAGGGTAAACCAAACAACCAGAGCACAAACACTCTGTGATTCATAATTGGCATGCAGAAATAATCAGGTTTGTAACCAAGATTATGACCAGAGATTTTAAAGATTTTTTAAAAAAATGTAAGGATATGAAATTTCCTCCAATGAATCTTACACAAGTACTAATGCAATCTCATTTATTTTAAGTTTATGCTATCATTTTCCTTTTAGTTTATGAAGAAGAAAGCATTTGAGAATATTCATTTTCTTCTCTACCAGCCTTTATTTGATTTATTAGTATATTAGATTTATCAGCATCAGTTAGTCTAACTTAGGGAACAATCTGAGGCATTACATAATGAATACAACAATGAGATTGCTGTTTAAAGAGTGAAAAATTTCCCTTCTGAAAATATGCCTCATTCCCATTGACAAATTTTATCCAAACTTGCATATCCCATCAAAAAGGCTAAATTTATAAAGGCAGTGAAATAGTTTTCCCTCTACTTCCTTCAGTACTAATATATACAAGATGAAAGGAAAGTATGGGGTCCATAACAGCACAAGATTTCATTTAATAGAAACAACAATAAAATCTATGCAGTGCATGTTGGAATTTGGAGAACATATTTCGTTTAACAAAGCTTTAGTAGTGAAAACTTTCAGGTGTTCTGAAACTCGCTGACTGCATCTGTTGAGAATCCCAGCTCTTACAGTGCCCAAACCCTCTGCCCTGGAGGCAGGACAAACATCTCACAGAAACTTTCTCTCCTCTTTAACCTATTCATGTAAAATTACACTTTGCAGCCTGTCTATGCAAACTGGGGAAAGGGGACCAGTAACAGAGGAAGGAGAAGGTTGCCTTCATGTAAACTAATTATTTTCTCTCAAGATCCTCGCAGTAACAGAAATGATTGCTGAATTTCATGAAATTCAGGAACTCCTCCAACAGTTCGTCCCTGGCCTCACAGCAATGCTTGAGCAGCACAGGGGGAGGCTGAGCCAGCTCCCCTGTAAGCTCATCTCCTGATGCCACAGCCCCAAACCTCATACACAACTCCAACCAAGCACCAGACTGAGACACAGTTACACTGTGAAATCTCATGAGATGTTCACACCGGGATGGAAAGGCTGCAGAGTTACTCAGATATGGTCTCTACATTTCTTGTTTCTGAATGAGGCTTTCCAACACCCAATCCAAAACTGAAAACTGTTTTACAGAGGGTGAAGTTCCAGTTAAAATAGGTAAATAGGAAATTTCTGTTTAAAATGGCCTCAGCTGTGACACGTGAGATGTAATGCAAGAAGCAATTACAGCTTTTTACTAATTAAATTAGATAACAATTTTCCAGTTTATGTGGTACAGTCAGAATATGACTTATTACCTCTGAGTAGCTAGCTAGGCTTGAACTAGACAATACATTTGAAAAAATAATAAAAGCTTTAGCAAGAATATGTTTGATAATTTTGACCTTCATGAAAAAATACATATACATTAATAGGCACATATTATCTTGTGTACAAGAAATGTACATACAATATACATACAAAAAATCTATACATACAAAATGTATATACAATACATTCCATGTATTGTATATAATATATGGATGACATATTTTACTTCCATCTCACAAGAATTAGAGAGACTTAGCTCCTTTAAATCATGTTGCCCTTGTATAGAGAATGAGCCAATTGAAATTGGGATACTGATGCGACCTGTTCCTGTGGCAGGTCACATCAAAATACATTTATTGGAAAGAGTTCCTCCAGACCTTCCATTTTGAGCACTCATATGACATTGACACAAGTGCAGAAAATATAGCAGAGGACAGCAAAGCCAGGTACAAGATGATCAGCCTGGAAACATGCACTCTAAAATTTTTTAAACCCAGGGGTTGTACCCAAATTTTTCTTCAGAAGTGTACTAGGAGAGTTCTTCTTTAGACTGGAGGATGTCAGTGATGGGTAAAGGATGTGAGCAGTGGAATGAACATGGCCTTGAACACAGGCTCAAACTTGGTCCTCCACCACTATGAAAATGTACCTGGGGAAGGAGTTCCTGTGAAAATATTTTGCACTCCATGCATGTACAGACTTATTAGCGATGTTCTTGGGACTCCAAAGACTGTGTCCCTTAGATTTGACAATGTGTATAAGAAAAATAAGGCTTAACTAGGAACGTATCTGTTTCTGACAAGAGAATGATGGATAGAGCCCCTTTATTCCCACTGACAGAAATATCTTTGTTGATGAGCCTTGTGTTTTGCAGAAGAGAAGGAATGGTGAGTACCTAGCTTTATATATGTGAGGGGAAATATTGCATTTTAGACTGGAATGTATAATTTCATAGATTATGAGTTTTGTCTAATGACTGACTGCAAAACTGATATTTCAGGGTTTAGCACTTCAATGATTTATGGTCTTGTCAGCAAAGTTTTAATATGTTCTTTGTGTGCAGATGTTTCTGCAGTTGTGACATGCTGTAAAAAACCACAATGGTCAATTGCCCTCCAGTGCTTTTCATGACAAGTCTGTGGCAGAAAAGTCAAGGAATTGTGTAGTGTAGCTGCTATGACTGGAAGGGATAGTTTACTCATTAATTTGTGATTTCTTGTTGTTACCAATGCTTGCAGCCCCCTGTGCTTCCAAAGGTGTCAAGAAAAGAAAGATTAATTGAAATAAAAAAGACAGAAAATTCAACTGAAAGCATTGCAACAATAACACCTTTTGTATGTACAGACCTGACTTCCTGATATCTAATTTTGGGCTAAATTTGCTCCAGTAGATAAATAGAAACAAACTTAGAAACAAATCCTCCTCATGTTTCTCTCTCAAAATTATTTTCTCCTAACTGGAAAAACTGACTCCTCAAAAAATGCCAAGCAGGATTGGTTGGAGTAAGTGGATTTTGCTGTGAAGTGTGGCACTTACAGTAAGGTGTTGCTCTCCAACTGGTTTGGGGTCCATCAGGGTGTGGAAGAACGAGCATCTACAGCAGTGCTGCTTAATACAGGAATTTCTGTATAATCTTTTGACACACATTTCCCTAAGACCTGAATAAATTTAAACTTCAAAGCACCCTCTATTCTCAAATGCAGAACTCACTAGATCCCAAGACTCCTGACAGCTAAAGATCTGGTCCTTAGTTTTTGTTTGTTTTAATGTTTATTTTTATCCTTCTGTTCCATTCATATAATTTTCAAAGCTGTGTTCACTACCTATAATTTTGATTTACTGGGAATTCTTTTGTCTCATCCTAGGCATGTGAAAGAACAGGGAACAGTGATACTACATTGTTGTGTGGCAGATCAGGGGTGATACAGTCAGCTTGGTAGCTTCTTGGAAATTTACATCATTTATTCTGCCTTCCTTCCTTCCTTCAAACTGCTTCTCAGTCAGGCACCGGTTTCATGTTTTGTTTGACAGACTTATTTTCAGTCTAACTGAGGTCATTGAATTGCAAAGGAAGCTAATGAGTAGGAGCACTACAGCACTCCCACACAGACAGGCTCTTCCAGCTGGGTGCCGCACAGAGCCCTCACACAACTCTACCAGATTTCTTGAGCAGCAGTGATGTATCAGAACAATACATTGCTTAAAAAAAAAAGCTCCTCTTTCATAAATGTGTAAGTAAGAATACAAGTAAACAAAACTAAATTGTAAAAGTTGAGATTTATTCTTAGAGAATGTTTGGCAAATGAAGTCAATGTACATCTAAAATTGGTGTGTCTGCTACAGGGTATTGTTAGGTAGCTCCTAAGAAGCAACAAAATAAACCAAGAATTGAGCAGTTTTCCCCCACTGCTGAATTGACTGATTTATCCAATGGAGTAATATTAAAAGGACATTGACACACATAGGAGAGAAAGAAAAAAGAAAAAAAGACAGAAAAAGAGCTGAGTTTCATCATGATCCTATGACATACCTCCTCTTCCACAGCATGGAACCATCAGCAAGTCTGACTTGCATTGCTGTAGATACCCTGTCCCTTACAGCCCCCACATTTCCCTGTGGATCCTGCATGCCCTTCCACAAAGCTCACACAGGCTGAAGGCCACGTGAGAAATCAGCTGTTTATTTCAAGATTGTGAAATTCAATGACTCTGGGGTATTTAAGCCTGGATATCTCTGGTCCTTCCAGTTTTATCATTAGCTGCCTACATTACCAGTGGCTTTCACTACTACTACAGCTACTACTACTAATCAGTCTGGCTTAAGAAATAGTTTTAGGCACTCGTTATTTAAGAACTTTGTTAGAGAGAAGTAAAACCACAAAGTAACTAACTTCTCTGATGTTTACTCTCCTAAACAGTCAACATCTGACTTCATAATTTATCCTTTATAATAAGAAAATCGACAAATTTAGCTTAAATTTAGCTGTGAAAAATAGACAAGCCTTAAAAAATTACTATGAGTAGGCAAACACATGGCAACAGATTTTAGCTCAACTAGAATATGAACAAACTCCCATATGGTTGCATGAGCAATCATGACCAAAACAAGACTATATATCTTGTAAAAGGAATAACAAACAACTATGTTTTGACAAAAAAACCCTTCACTGCTTTATTTGCATGGAAAAAATAACTGTTTTTCTGAAAGTTTAACTACAGGAATTTCTGGATTACTAAACACAAAATGTCCTTTACCAAGCTGATTCCAGAAGTAACAGATGCTCATAAACAGCATATATTCTTCTTTCTGTAGAAAAATGTCATTAAAACTGCATAACAAAAAATATATTTATGTATTTCAGTCTGTGCAGATACAAAAAATATTCCGAAGTCAGAATTCAGAGAAAATAAACTGGGCAGTAGGTGAAAAAGGGCATAAATCAACACACATCCCACCATTCTCACAGAAAAAGCGTATGCAATACTCCCATGGAAGTGCAGACAGTGAATGATGTGTGCAGCCTCTACTTACAGGATAACTTTCTGGGTCCTCTGCAGTAGCACTGCAGGGCTGGGAAGTTCAGAGCTCCAGAGCAATAAACTCAGAGTAGAATATCTGCTTCCCTGCCAAAGGTTTCATTTTCTGTACAGCCCTAGAGACAATATCTTCATATCTGGTACACAAAAAGGGGATAAGATGGCTCACTGGCCATTAGAGGAAAGTTCTTTCACCTAGGAGCTTTTTCCAGATTTCAGTACAACTGCATTCAGGCTCTAACATTAAGCTTGTTGCACTGCAAATTACAGGAAAAAGATCGTTTTTTTCCCTTTTGAAATGAATGTTAACTATTCTTATTTAGACGTTACAGCAAATAAACACCACTATAATACTAAATAAACAAAACAAGAGTGCTTTTATATTCTATGATTCTGTGTGATATCCTGACCTCATTAAAGGAATTATCTGCAATTTTGATATTTTCCCGACAAACTTCTCCATTTTTTGCCAGGTGGCATGTCTGACATCAAAATCTCTTTCCAAACAGTCTGCCGTTGCTAATGCAGTAGAAATTCAAATAATTTGTTCTACAGAAACAGGTTGAATCAACATGCAAAGTGCAACCCCTATATTTGTTCAATATTAATTGCACTCCTGTCTAGTTCAGTACTGGACATCTGTCTCAAAGCCATCAAGAGGATGTCAGTTGTAAGGAATAACATAATGCTGACTAAAGATGTGTTTAAACCAGCAGCCTGAGCCACTGTGTCAATCTCTTACCTCTCACAAACATCACAAGTAATCCATCTCCCTTTATAGCACAAGGTGAGTTCACAGAAGGATCAAAAATGCTAAATTGATTAAAAGTTATCTCACAATATGTTCATACATTTATTGAGATGTTAACAAGAGCTACCTCCACACTTTTAATATACTGTGATATTCTTATAGTGCAGGAGACACTGTAGAGAATTTCTAAAGTAAATAGAAAATAATTTTCTTAAATTGCACTGGAATTTGCTGAATATTTGTGAATTCAGTATAAGGAACTTCATCCCCTCACTGAATAATGGTAACAACAAGCTAATATTTGGAGGTTTACATTTCCAAATTTCAAAGGACTTTGCAGGAGATAAATATCAGCGTCCCCAGCCAAGGCACAAAGAAGTCCCTTGAGACCTGGTGCAATGGTTTGTCCATTACCTTCCATGGATACCATTGAGAATAACTGGATAGGAGACAACAGAACTCTCCTTCGAAGGACACAGTGTGGATAGTGTGCACTGGAAACAAAGCTTTGATAAAGCCAGAGATCTCTTGGTGCACGTGCTGTTCCCCTGCAGAGCTCTGTGAGAGCTGCTGAGGCTCAGCAGTGCCTGCACAGGCAATGAGCATCCCAGTCCTCCCAAGCTGTCAGTGCTCTCCCAGTGGAGCATCTTTGCTGATACTGCCACAGCATGGTTATGCCAGGGGAAGAACCAAAATACTCTCAGATTTTCCCCAAACTCACTCTTCATCCTACAAACTCCATTTAAACTGCTGGCAATGATTTTTAAGGTCAAGAAGTTACCCACACTGAGAATTTGTGCAAACCATGAAGGGCATGTCAAAAAGTGGCTTCAGAATCTCCACAGAAACCCCTCCTTTAATCTGTGTGGCCAGTACCTTTTAGAGTTGAAAACAGGAAGCTTACATGCAATAGCTTTTTAATTTGTAACTAATTGCTCACTATCAAGTTATGCTTTCCTCTCCTACCCTTTTTAAATACTATTAAGGTCATTTACAAAACCAATTTTAATTATATAGAGAATACCATGGAAGACTTGCAAGATATATATATTTTTTCTCGTTACACCTGCCACAAACTGCTGTATATTAAATGTGATTTAGACAAATTGGGCTGTTTGCCAGTAATGAGCTGAAAAGAACATCTGGACACATGTAACACATGCAAATTCACCTCTAGCAAATCAGTCTGGCGCTGGTGAATCTTGGTTTGTTTCTAACTATTTTTTGATTTGTGGCCAATCACTCTTGACCTCTAAAAGGACTAAAACCTTTCTAGACTTGTAACTTTTGAGACATACACTTCTTGTTTACTCTGTAATATCAGATTTTATGCAGGCTTTCACTATAGAAAAAATGCATAGATAGTTTCAGTAGTTTCATGTAGATCTATAGGCAGAGGTATTCATGATTCACAATATAAACATCTACAAGATGTTTGTAAATCAGTAGAGATATATAATTTTAGAAACTTTTTTAGTAGAAGAAAATTTTCTGGAGTTCTCTGTTCCCTTTGGAAATCATAATGGGTTTGACAAAGTGGCCAAATTTATCCTCCCAGTGGCTGTCCTGAGGTCAGTGGTGTCAGACTGAAGTTTGCATTGAAGTCTGAAGTTGCTTCAGGCTAATTCCATTGGGATTTCACATTAGAGAAATAACAGACTTCGATCAAGCTTCCAACTTCTTATTATTGCCTTTAAGAGAAACCATTTGTGGGATCCCCCACACAGAGCACTATGCTTAACAGGATTGGGCAACAGTTCTCCAGATCATTTCATTTTCTTTAAGAAAGAAAAGTTTCTAGTTGCCAAGGACTTGACACACCTGACTTCTGCTCTGAGTGATGCCCTCCTGGAATGCCATTCATTTCAATAACTCTTAAAGCAGATACTAAAACTAATTTAAATATCCACATGGATATGCATTTTGCTGTGTTTACACAATCCTCCAGGCTAAAGAATGAATGTGAAGTTTCATTTCTTTAAATGGGAAATGAATCTATAAGTCTGGGGAATTCTACAGCCTGATAGGACAAGACCACCTAAAACAATGTGAAATATCTTAAATGTGTCCATGGTTCTCCATTATAGGTTTAATTCTGCAAGAATCACACATGAATTTATACTGTTCCCAACGTACCTCATGTTACCTTGAAATTCCAACAACTCACCAGACAGTGGTATCTACCAGTGTTCACTATTTTAACTTCTTTTAAGACCCTTTCTAATTAGTGAGAATTGAGGCATGTGCCTTCCACATGCCAATACAGCTAACACAGACCATGGGGAGGTGATCATTTCCTAGTAGGATTTACAACATGACTCCAAATTTTCCATGTCAACACTGGAAAAATTGCTTCTCTGTTAAACCAGAACAAAAATAGGTTTGCCCTCCTGGTTATTGTTCTGTAAAGCAGCAGGGCAAAGCAGCAAATTTGTAACATGCTAAAAATTGAGAGCAATTGTTATACCAGTAGTATTTCCCTCATGATAGTAATAGTAATAGTGGAAAATTGACACTGTAAGTCACAGAAACAATTACTGTCTGATGCTGGTAAAGTTTAGATCTGTTCTTATGTTCCTTATCTTAGGGCTAAGCAGTCACATAAAACTGGAAATTTTTTTTTAGAGCATGACAATTGAGGAAACCAAAATAGTTTGGGTAGTTTATATCAATGTCTTTGAAAAAGCAAATTTTCTGCCTTACATAGTATAAGTAACTAGACAGATGAAATGAGAGGTTAGCAAAAGAAACAAGGTTTGGAAAGCTTCTCACAGCATGCAATAGCCCGCAAAAGTGTATTCTTGATATCAGTAATGTGTATCAGTTGGAGGTAATTTTTTCCCCTGTTCATTTTCTCTCTACTTCCCAAGAGAATATTTCAGAGATTACTGTATAATTATAATCAACAGTTATTTTATGAGGCTGACAAGACCTCCCTGAACTAAATGACTTTTCCCTTTTAGTCACAAGACTTTCTATAGCACTAGTAATTTCTTTAAGTGGTCAATCATACAAATTCAAAAAATGAATAGCAATCTTTATTAATACTGGGTTCAGCTGCTTTATCCAGTGATGAATATATCTTACACTATACATTTTTTATGTGCAGTCACTTCTATTTTTGTTAATTTTTCTGTCTGAAGTGAAAAGTTTGATAGTAAGAGATTTTGACTAGGACTGTAGCTGTATCTTAAAAAATATGTATTTATAAAGCATTGGTGTCTTTTGTTGCTTCTGTGATCATTTTATCTTCCTTTTCATTATTTTCATTATAATTTGAGGGCTGACATGCAATTCACGGCTATGGAATGGCCAAGTGGAAGGAATATTTCCGAAGTCATTTATACTTAGAACAAATCAGAGTAGTTAAAAGAAGCACTAACAAGGGAGGACTCCACTCACAGCCTGAATTTCCTTTTACAATAGTTCACATTTTTCTGCTTTGAACCTCTGACAGAATATAATAAGGAAAGACTAAAATAGAGAAATGATACGTTGAGTGTTGCAAAGAAAGATGTCATTTATAATGGTAATCACAAGTGTATGTTACATCCTATTGAACATATCTGGTTTTTTACATGATTTACAAGTTCCACAGATAGTGATTAAGCTTTATAAACCTCACAAGAAGTTAGTAATTCCCAACAGGAAACACATCAAAACTATGATATTTTTATTTCCACTCGGGAAGAATCTCTGCTCTAAATACGAGACAAAATATACCAAACAGTCATAGGAAAAATGAGACCAAGAAAAGTAGGTGATGGGTTTAGAATAGCAGGAGCAAAGCACTGACAAGTTTTTTTTGAACAGCACAGAAGAGACAGTGTGGGGCTGAGGCAGAAAAACAACGTGGCTGGGCAGAGGTTTGCAGACAGGGCCAGCACGAAGGCAAGCACAGGGCTGGGCAGGCAAAAGTTGACATCCTTGTAGCTGATTAACAGAGGGGATAGGAAGGAAAATAAAGTTTTAAATCTGATGAGGAAGATGCAAAAAAAAAAAAGGACACAGGATGCTGAGGAGTGATAGAGTCAGAACCAGGGGTTGGGATGATGAAGGAGCTCTGCAACAGAGTCATGGGTAAGCTGCAATTCCATCATGGTTAAACAAGAATGGTGCAGCTGAAAGAGGGAAAATCAGATGCCATTCCTGAACATGGTATTTGCAACAACAGCTGTTCTACTGTTAAGTAGCAGGTCAATGGAGAAACAAAAAGTTCTCTGGGCCATTCTAGAGCAGAATTACATGTGGGCAAGTGAAGAAAAAGCTGTACCCCAGCTCTCAGAGCAACCCAGGACTAAAATTCAGCTCTTCCTCATGCTGCCCCGTCTTTGTGGGAGCCCTGAGGCAAGGCTAATTCCCAGCTGCACAGCTCTTGCTTGTTGCCATCTTATTGCAAAGGTCCCATACCTTTTTGGTGATTTCTCACGGGCAATTCCTCACAGCACTGACTCCTTCTTCTCCACAGCACAGCCAACAAACTCCAACTCCCTCCTCACCCAGCTCACCCACTCTTTTGTAGCACTCTTCTTCTTACTGGACACAGCTGTGCGCTATTAAGGGCAGGCCTGCTCCTAATCTTTGGTGATTAGTACAGCTGCAACTCCTCAGGTGTGAGATTACCTTCTGCACTATTCTCTTACATTCTGTCCCTCCACACTTGCTGCCTTTTTTTCTTTGCTTTAAATAAATCCTTACAGGCAAGCTGTACAGTTGCAGTGCCCTCATGAGGGGACAGCTTCTTCAATTTAATATACTTAAGAATCCCGAAATCCAACACCCAAACCTTAATGAACATAGATGTTAAAACAAAAAAAATTAGAAGGTTTGGAAAAGACAGGAGAAGTCAGTAGGAGAAGTCAATGAGCTAGGTAAGAGCAGGGTGTTACTTACAGCCCTTTCTCTACACAAGCACAGCAGAGCCGCTGAGATTTGCTCATAAGGTGAGCATTCCTTCCAAGCTTCTACCATTATCTCTAATTAAGAAACATTTCTTTTTAAATTAAAAGATTCCCATGGTCACATTATTCACCTTCTTCAGTTTGTTCTGTACGCAAAAAAGCTGTTGGACTGGAAACATAATTTACTTAAATAAAAAAGACAACACCCCACAAGGTGTGTGTTAAAGTGAGATAACACATGCCCCACTGGCCTTAAAATGATCCATAAAAGGACTATCTTACAATACCACACTCTTGGAAATGTCTTATTGTGATAATGAAATGGCTCCAAAGTTCATTTGGTTATAGAAAAGCTGTGTTCATCCACATACTATGAATATTTTTACACAATTTCAAGCAAATCCAACCAAACACAACCTTCCTGTTATTCTGAGGTATAGCAGAGAAATACATACTGAATTATTTAATACATTAATTCTGTAATGTAATAATGTGTGATAGTTACCAGATGCATTATTTATCTATGTGTTTATCAGCATCACAAGATTGTAGAAGGAAGTTCATCACTCTGTAAGTCTCCAGTAAATTCTGGACAGGAGACTGCCATTCCTTCTGTATCAATGATACTGTTAATACTGTGGAAGGGAGAAAGTAAATCAGAATTTATTTAAAGGTCCATTCCTTCCCCCAGATTTTATATTTCTGCCATTATTACTGAACTTTTTTTACTGGAAAATTACCAACATTAGAGACACTAAATATTCTTATCACGTGTATTGCTCTGTAATTAATACTTACAGACAACCAAAATATATTTGCTGCCTGGACAGTCGTAACTAAGACACTTGGAAAGCAATGAATTGCTGCAAGACAGGAAGAAGGGATGACATTTATGATCCTGCAGATTTTCAGCCACAATCAGAGCACATATCAAGGGCACTTGTCCTCACAGCAAGGCTGGAGCCTGTCCTTAAGGGCTTGACTCCTCCCATTTCTGCCAGCAGAAGGGCACTATTTAAACACAAAGCAGAATCAAAAGGCCTACCATATAATTCACCTTTTCCATTCTTTAGCTGGTGGCTAAAATAGAGACCAACTCTCCAGTCCCATTCTGTCACTGTTGCCACAGATTACTTCCTAAGTCTTTCTTTCAGCTCCACAATGAACTAGGAAAAAAAAAAATTAGTTTTGTAAAATGTTCTGCTCTCAATGAAATGGTAGAAATGAAAGTGATTAAATTGATCTACCTATGGAGTAAAAATTTTTTTTACTAAAAAGGCCATCTACAGCTTCATCCTTCAAAAAGCAGAAAGACTGATAAGAAAACCAGAAAACTAGGTCAGAAGAAAAAAAGTATTTCCAAGCCTATTTCAGTGTAATATTTGAAGTTGAAGTAAGAAATAGTGAATAATGGCTAGGAATTTTCTTTCTGAAATTATGTTTTGTCTCCTCGCTGTCTTTGTATATGACATAGATACTCATCAGGGATAATGTTAGCTCTTTATTTTAACTGTGAGTATTAAGATAATGGAAGAAATTGGCTAGTCAGTTATGAAATATTATAGCAATAAAAGTCTTTGGTGGAAGATGAATCTTCTTCAAAATAGTACGAGGGTGTCAATAAATGAAGAGTAATGTGAAGATCACTTATATTTATTGAGACTGCAGCATTTATCAAAGTCATCAACATTTAATTTGAGTTAATATACCTGCTAGCTTTTTATTTCTTCTCTACTAGTTTTTTCATAGAATAAAGGGCTAAAATTACTGGCTTTAAACTTTTTTTGGCTTTTATATTAACTATTTTTGCCTTTTATCTTCCATCTTTAAATAAATGTGCATTTGGATTACACCTGTAGCATTCCTTTGGTGGGACAGCTGGGCTGCTCTATAAATGCATTAGTACTTCCCACAGTGGACCTGCATGTTAACAAACCCCCTTCGGTGTCTTAGAGGCATTGTAAGTAAAACTCTAGGAATTTTGGTATCTGAAGTCAGTAAAAACACTTTTTCTGCATATGTTTATAAATCATTGCTTTATGAAATAATTATATGATAACCATATTAGAGAAATTATTCCATTCATGATTGGAACAGAATGGATCCAGGCATGAATCTGAAGGCTGTTTGAGCTTGGAAATAAATCTAAATATCTTGGCTATGCCAAGCACTGATATGTCAGGACCTGTGACAGAAAGGAGAGCAGCAGGACCTGAAACCATCTCACACATGAGGCCCCCTTTTCTTTCAGGGAAAGAAAGAGCTATTAGAAAAATAGGAACTAACACACTTGCAGTTGTTGGCATTTCTCTTTTAACACCATGCTGAGCTGCCACTGTAGGTTCCAGCTGTATTCAGTGGGCAGCAGACACCTGCTCACCCTCTTTTCCTTGAGGCTCTCAGGAGCCAGGCATCCAAGGGCAGCTGCAGCAGCCCTGGGCCCTCTCTCTGCATTCCCTGTGGCTGATGTTATGTGGTGTGACAAGGACACATCCAGCTCTGCCAGGGGCAGGGGATGGAGGCAATAAGGCCCACCCAGGAAATTTGGGAAGAACACTCTGTGGTCATTCTGGCTGTGACAGCTATCCTCTTTCCTAGTGCTCCTCTGGCAACTGCTGACCTGGGAAAAATTATTTGTGAAAAGGACTTACAGAAAGATGAGTCAATGGCTGCGTTTTACGGGAATCCACAGCCCTACTGGGACGTTTATGTTATTGATTTTTCCCATTGATATGGGAAGAATGTAAAAGAGCAATCCTGCATTAATGTATGAATGCAGATTTCATGAGACTCCCTAACCAGCTGCTCATGAAATAGTAATGCCATTCTTGAGTAAGGGAACTGGTGAATCTAGTGGTTGTTTTAACTGCTGTCTAATGCCTCAACAAAGGGTATCTGCATGATACAACGCAAGACAATTTTTTACTGCAGTTCATATTTCAAGCCTGAATTTGTAGTACTTGAAGCATAATTCCTAAAAAATCCTCAGATGCACTGTAAGTTGTAAATTCCTACTACACTGTAAACAGGATGTGTTGTTTACAGCTTTAGATCCTCTAAATATTTGTGGATTTGCTTCCTCAGCTATAGCAGGAACTTACTGGTGATAACTCCCTGCCTTGTTCAATAACTTCCAGTAATTATCATGAAGAAAATGCAATAAATATATGTAATGGACTGCCCCTTTGCTATAATATACAATGAGAAGCAATCAATGCTCCTTACAATGAGGAGAAGAAATACAACTGTGTTTTATTTTATAGCTTTAGAAATGCAGCTTTGGAAACCACCAGAGGGAGTAGAGGGAAACTCCAGTGGTCAAATTCCAGCCCTGTGAAAGACAGCCCAGGGCTGGCATTTTACAAAGCAGCAACACAACAGTGCACTGAGTACTTTTTAGGAGACTATTTTATTTGCTCACCCATCCAGCAAATGCAGCATCCCCAGGAACTGATGCTCTTATTTCACATGCTTAGAAAGAGAGAAGAAACATGAATCTTGTAAATAACCCTCAAACTTCGTCTGTGGCTAAAAAAATTGTGAAAAAGGCAATGCAGGAAGAGGATAGCAAAATATCTACTTCTGCTGTTAATAACAATTTTGGAAAACAAGATAGCTGTATTTAATAATTGGGTTTAATATGTAGTTTTACTGCAACCTAAATCAAAGGGCATTTCTGAGACCATCCTTGTTATGCTTTAAGTATAATTACACGCTGTATATACTGGAAAGCAAATGAAAGCCTTTTCCTGGTGGTTTGTTATACATTTCTTTTTTGCCTCTGGCTTCGTGAAGGCCAGACCTCTGAAGAGTTTCAGGTATAATGCACAGTGAATATAAAACAGTCCATTAATTGGGATAATAGGTCCTGGCATGTAATTGCATTGCTAAGGTACTATGGATAGCTGCTGAGTGAAATGGTATTTATTCAAGGTTGTTAGTCATCCGTGGATAACTTTATTTGTCCACTGGTGCTTAAATAAATGCATCATCCATCAGTAGGAATACTTATGAAAAAATTTATTGCAAAAATCATTATCACGTCTCAAATTATAAAAGGAAACAATATACAAAAATTGTTGAGCAGTGGTACAATAAAGCCATGCCATGACACGTTTTTCTTGTTTTTCTGCCAGGGGACAGTAAAATATGGTAGAAAAATCAAGGCTAAATAGCAAGTTTACACACTGACAATATGTACCCTTGCCACTGAATATAATAGCTGTCTTTAAAAAAATCTAATAATTCATTCTTAAAGTGCTATAGAAGTTATCTAATCTAAATAGGAGAAATACCTTCAATAGTGAATGCAGCACCAACTGCAAAAAATTTAAAAATAACTGTGTTTAAGCTACACATTGAGATATGTCAGGAGCTTTTGTTCTCGACATTGTTTTGCTGATACTCTGCAATGATCAGTAATCCCTGAGAAAACAGTGAAGAACAGATTACAGACACAATAGTAAGACACAAGAATTTCTTGGTTTTGGACAGTCTTAAATAAAGCTTAAAGAAGACAGAAAAGACTACAAAGAATTCCCATTGTTAGTGGCAACAGCTCAGCTGAAAACACCTTTGTATCTCATGTGGATAAAGAAATTCTTAGAGATCTGGTTTTCAGATAGAGTGCAGCCACATCCTGTTTTATCTTCAGCTACATATGCAAACACTCATTATTATGACAATCCTACCCTCAAGATCTTATCTCATCATACATTCCTGCTGAATAGAACTGAAATAATACATAACATACAAGGGATACAGGTATGCAAACAACATTTGAAAGAAAATACATACATTAATCGGCATAATGGTGCCTGCAGCTGCAGCAAATGTAATTTGTTTTTGTAGTTTCTTAGTAATTTTCAGCACAGTTTGAATGGGGTGCTTTGCATATTGGGCTTACAAACTTTTTCAAAGGGTCACACCCAGGCTTTTGGATAGATATAAAGACAAAACAACCTCTTTTGAGTTCAAAAGTTCTTTGCCATTCCCAGGTCAGCTTTGGCCAGATTTTCCACACCTCCCACCATGGTGGCCAGTGGCCACCTCCCCACCCGCACAGGAGGCTGGACCAGCATCTCAGCAAAGCCATGCTGTTTTTCAAGTGTCAAAATTTGTCAAAGCCACCCATCTCATGGGATACAAAGGCTGGCAAATGAGATAGATGGATGAGAAAGACACCCACTTTAAAACAGCTTACACTTTATCAACACAAGAAACCGTGGTCACAGAGCAGTAACTCCTCCCTTCCTAATGCACCTCAAATTTCACAGGAGACAGGGAAAATTCCACCCAGCTCACAGAAGGGGTTATTAGCTACATCTAAATATAAAGCTGATAAGTGAAGCCTGATCCTGCAAACACATATGCATGCTATTAACTTCAGATGTACGGGGTGTTGCAGCAATCTTAGCAAGGTAACTCATGCATTAAATTAACCACATCTATATTATGGGGATTAGGAACAGCAGCAATGTCTTTTCCTTGGGATTCACTTCTGAGGACTTCTAGAAGGTGCCAAAGACTTGGTGTCAAGTTTTGAAATGTCAAATAACGTAATATGATTGAAGAGTAAGTAGGAAAAAACGCTCCAGTCCTGCCTTGAAGACTATTGTCAAAGCAGGATTTACAGTTTTTCCTCCAAGTTCAATGCTATTAACAGGGGCTCTCACCCTCTCTGCATATCACTTTATTTCCACTTCTCTAGACCATATATTCCCAGATTTATCAACTTCACTGAATGTGCTCCTTCTATTCCTTGACAATTCTATGTTTACAAGTTAATGACCAAAATAGGGAAATTCAGCCTAATGGTTATTCTTTATGAACTGGTTTATAAAACAAGATCAATTTTGTATTAGAAGTCCATTTGGATGCATTAGCCTATATTGCTGCTACACAATGAAGTAAGCAGTTAATGCTGCACCTGTCAATAGCATGCATTGAACATTTTTTCCTGACTATTACCTAATTCAATATCAACTACACTTAGCTTGTGTAATACACCGACCCAGGAGCATCACTTAACACTTAAATCTATTGCATTTAATTTTTCACCCCCTGGTCTGTCCATTTAATTTATCAGAAATTATTCTGTAAAGCAATTGCAACCATCTGCCATTTACAGCATCTTTTTACTTTAGTACCACCTGAAATATTTATTACCTTACATGTTTAAATTGAATCAATAATTAAATTATTGAAGAGAAATGATTGCAACAAAGAAAGAGAAGAATTCTAGTCTTCAACAATCCAACAATATGCACTTCCCATTCCCTGCTACTCCAGGTATTAGCAGTATTAAAAATCTTGAGCATCCAATCCCTGCTCAGATAGCCTGTACAACAATCTGTTGCATAAAATTTTGGTAAAGAGCATTTTTTGACATAGAGAAATACTAAATCTGCCATTTTCTCTTCTGCCACTCACTTATAAGATGGTAATCTTGTTTGTTTAACGTGAATCACCTTTCAGAAATCCTCGCTTATTCACGTCCTTTAAGTTATAGTTTTCTATGTGTGTCCTTCTGGCAACCATGAATTAGAATTCTCTACCAACTGACTGAAAATATTTTGCTTAACAGGACTCTAATTTTCAACCTTTCATGTATGCTGTCATTTTAAAAACAGTGACTAAATTCACAGCTTTCAGTCTCCTGAAGACTTTTGTATTAAATATGCATTAAAATAATAATGGCATCAACAATTTTTTTTCACTGTCACATATTAAAATATGCATAGTACCTTCTTGTACTTCAAGTAATTTTCACTTGCCCTAACACTTGCTTACTAGCACTTCTTCAAATATTTGATGTAATATTTTCTATATTAGCAAGGTTTTAAAAAATCTTAAAATACCCTCAGAGCCTCCCTGCAACTTTCCCCCTATGACATAAGAAAGCAGGGTAAAGACAACAATTGTTAAGACAAGTATCATTACTAAAATTTGGGTCACTCTCTGTAACATGACGTGTTCCTTGCACATGCTGCACCACGCTATTAGAACCCTGGCTGTGCCTCCTGCCTGGAAATAAAGGGAAGAACTGAGAACACCTGTAGCAGGTGTTTTTCAGTATCAGAGTACTCTTCCAGCATCTAAAAATGCTGCTGAAGGACTCTGACATATCCAGTTTGCATTCATTCATGCCAGGTTTTAAGCACTTTTTCAAATGCTGGCAGTAACCTCCTCTCCCTTCCCTGTGTTTAACCCTTGGTTTTATTTACAAAGATGAATCATGTGCTTCTGTCTTCATTTTACCAGGCTAAATAAGTAGGTCCTATTATATAACACACTTTAATTTCTTTTCATATGATAGATTCACTGTTCGCTTAATCATCATAATTGCACCTCGTTCCATCTGTTCTCATTTAAGTTCATTTTTCTTGAACAAGGATGACCAGATTGTACCTACCTCCAAAAATAAGATTAATGCCTTCAGTGATTCTCATTCTTCATTATTTCTTCAGAAGATCTTAATGCATATTACTTTTTTTTAAAGTGTGTTGCACAGATTACAGAATAACCTGAGTAATTCACCATAAATAACTGAAAATTTCCCAATATTTAATATGAAGCCTACTCCTAAAAATTTTTACTTGGATTTTGAATTTAATACAAGATGTCTTTGATATAATCACATATCAGTGTTATACTTGGCACTAGGTAACACCCCAATTTCAAATCTTATGTGTTACACATTTTACAACATTCAGCAAAACTTATTTCAGATTGTTTCATCATCCCCATCAAACATCCTCAGCTGGAAGGGACCCACAAGCCTCATTGAGTGTCCTTTTAAAAGCTTGAAGTTTGAAATCTACCATGAAAGACAAGGGAAAAATGGCCTTCATAGCTGAATTCGGGATCATTCTCTCTCTCTGTCCCCTCCATTCTCATTAATTTTCTCCACTTCTGCCCCAGTGTCCTGAAGCAGAACTCTCAGAAAACTAAAATCAAAGCAATAAGTCTCTGTTACTGCTCCTGCACTCAGAGAGATTTCAAGACAGACACCAAGTCAAAGGTACTTAAATATGCTTTTTTCTCTCCCTTATTATGACTTTTTCAAACTAATTAGTCACACTACCCATACGATCAATGCGAGAAGCTCTCATTAGAAAATTGTTGATATTTAAAACATACATAGGAGAAAGAAAAATACATATTAAAATATTTATTTCCATTGTTAAATGAGTGATTTATTTACTATAAATTTTCAGGAAAAAAGTTATTGAAAAGCCAAACCCAGATGTAAGGCCTTCAAATAGTGAAATTAGAAAAGAAAATCATAATTATGAGAGCAAACTCTATTTTAGAAAGGGGGCAAAAGCACCACTAAATACATTATGATTTTTAAGGAATCTTCAGAAGTGAATCCACATAATAAAAAATAATTAAATTCCCTATAGGATATAACATCCATATCTTAAAATCTCAGCACTTTTAATTATTTGCCATTAACATTTATAGTAAAATACTGGAAGATCACAAACTGCTATCAGGCCCTATTGTGTGGAAGTGTAGCTCATTATGATCCTCTCCCTCTGAAGAATTTCCTATTTAGCCTAAGATAGAGCAAGAAAAAATGAAAATGGGTGTTAAAAATGTGGTTGTTAAAAACCACAAGAACACTGGCCTATCATACCACTAAGGTACTCAACTTGGCCATTTCTGCAATGGAATAGTATAAAGCCATTAATATTATTTCTTCTCCCTATTTTTGCTGCAATAAAGAACATACTGATCACACATTACTAAACCTGTAATATTGTTTCACGTTAGAAGGAAATTTATTACAAAATAATAGAGAGTGTCTAATCAAAAAATATCCCTCAGGAAACACTTATAGCATCTGATCAGCAAATCCTGGCTCCAGCTTTGGGGCTGCAGGGTCTCCTGACTCTTCTGTAATTTACATAAACACAAAACACACAAAACTCTGCCAAGAAAAATGCTTGAGCAATGGACATCAGTAATCACAAAAGTAGAAAGAGCTAAAGAAAAAGCCAGTGATACTTTCAATCAGGAGGAGAATTCTTATTCATTTGTATATAATTTTCACACTTACTGTTCTACAACAGAGATCAGAAAAATAAAAAGTGATTTTACTTTATCAAAGGGTGAAGCCTGACAAGGAAAAAACTCAGATGAAACCTTTTTCTCCAGCATTTCATTAATAAATATAGTCCTTGAATTTGAATATGTGACATTGCCCCCATCTCCTGATTTTCACATGTGCTAATTTTGACAGTTTTCCATATCCACACAGGTAAACAAGTAGCTCAGAATCTCTAGGTTCCCCACGAGACATTAAAATTCAGCTAAAGAATGCCATAAAAACTAATCCTACACCTTACAGTAACCTCTGAAAGATGTTATTGCCTTTCCTACCTCTACCCTGGTCCAACTTCCATAATACAGCTCTTTAAGTATAATGTAAATAATTCAGCTTAGAATTTCCTAGTATAAAGTGGAAGCCTAGCTACTGATAAATGAAACTGCCAAACACACTAAAAGTACCTATTTCTGAATGTAGAAACCATACCTTTGTGAGGCTTCTCAAACTAAAATTCATTTTGGTCACAGGGAATCAGGACCAGATTCTTCTCCTTCTACATGGAGCCAGCAATAGAGATCTGGTATGCAGAACATGGAGCTGCTTCTCCTACAATGAATACAGATAAATGTAAAGGAACCTCAGCTGACTTTGCTCAGGCACTTCTCCTCACTTAATGATGATGTGCAGTAATTCAGCACAGCTGAACTCTCCAGGAAGTCTTGAAGCTCTGCCACAGAACACTTCCCCAAACACAAAATAATATTGGTGAGTTTGGGATTGACTTCTATCATGCTGTAATATTTTTTTCCTATGAGTTTCTTGGATGCATAAGCTATAATGGACTAAGATTGTTTGGATAGATGTGGAATACTAAGAGGCAGGATCTCTCATTTCAAACAAAATTTCCTCTATTTGACAAGACAGCAAAATAATTTCACTGAAAAAAATCCTAGTGAATGGAACTATTTTAGTTTAATAAATCCATCACACATCAATAGAATTAGCGTACACACATCATCTTGTATAAAAATCACTATCAAGTGATGTAATGTGTGACACATTACAGACTCCTAAACACATTTTTTGAGTTGAACATCGGTGTGGTTGAGTGGCAGTTTACAGTTTTAGATGTATCTGTACATGCGTGAACTACGAGCACAGAACTCTGCACGCAGCAGAGCAGAGTAACATATCTGCAGTGGATAGAAACTGCCTGTGGGCATTAATGTTAGCTCAGACTTCTTCTTGGCTGATAAGTAGAATCTGAGAAGGCAACACTGAGGTGCCTCTGACCCAGACTACACCCACTGGCAGCCAACAGCTCCAAGAGGAGTGTTTTGGTAGAAGGTAAAATGTACACCCCACTCAATCCAACCCAAGACTGGCCAAGTGCCCACTCAGTCACTCTGTCACTCCCTTTCCACTGGGACAGGAGAGAGACTAAGAGAACGACCAGCAGGGTGAGATAAGGCAGTTTTATTACAGCAAAAAGAAAGAAACAAGCAGAGATCTGCATGCAAGAGCTGAAGAGGAAGAAGCTCAGTCTGTACTTCCCATCAGCAGTGATGTCCGGACACTTCCCAGGCAGCAGGAATCAGCATGGGTAATGGTTCCTCTGCAAGGCCAACACTGGAAACTCACTGAAATGAAACTCACTGACACCCCCCTTCCTCCTCTCTCCCTTAGCTCAGATATGCTAAGCCCTATGTGTGTGGAATAGCCCTATGGCTAATTTGGGACAGCTGCCCTGGTTGTGTCCCCTCCTGGGACCTTGCCCACTGCTATCCCCTTTGGTGGGGGAAGGAAAGTCACAGGGCAGTGCTGCTCAGCAGCAGCAAAAACACTGCTGTGGCACCAGCTCCCATCCAGCTGCCACTGCCAGCACTGTGAGAGCTGTGAACTCTGCCTCAGCCAGTCCCAACTCACCTGACCCAAGCAGAAATCTCTCAATATCACAGTACCAGAATCCCAGGTTGAAAGGGACCTCAAGGAGCATCTGTTCCATCTTTTCTTGGCAAAAACATGGCCTAGGCAAGGTGGCCCAGCTCCCCATTCAGCTAAATCACAAAAGTGTCCAATAGCAGGGAAAGGCAAGAAAAGAGATGTAATGAAAAGTAATGTATCAGATAACAGAGAGAACTGGTCCCTCAGATTTATTATTGGACTTTGGCAGGGGCTGGGGTTTGGTGTGTTATTAACACTGATTTCTAGGCTTTGATTCTGCCTGCAAAGATGCCTATTTTCTCAGGATACATAATTATAATAGCATTAAAACATAATAAAGAGTGCACTCTATCCTGCTTTAAACATCAGGAGAAAGCCTAGTTTATACAGAGCAGGAACCTGTAAAGAAATTAGTGTTAAGCTTATTTTTAGCAGCAATATTAGCAGTCTTTGGGAAGTTTTCCCTCTGATTTTAACAGTTCATAAGCATTAAACTTCATATGCATTCTAGAAATCAAAACCAAAGTTTATTCAATTAAACTCTACACATAAGGAAATTTCCATCAGCTGTTGCCAGCACGAATGTAGATTGGCAGCAGAGTAAATGCAGTATTTCAGATGCTGGCAGTCAGTTCTTTGTACACGCGAGGGCAAGCAGCACACTGAAAAATATTTCAGGTTTAACTATTAGATTTGAGTGAAAGCCAAGTAGCTGAGGGAATCTGTTACATGTGATTGGGCCCACTGCAGTTCAGAGAAGTCAGTGACACGTGCACTGCTCAGCCTCTCCAGCAGCAGCTGTGATGCGGACAGATAACAGCAAGGTTTGTTTTCTATAGGGCACAGAAATAACATCTTGCCCTGCCCTTTCATACAAGGTGAGAGAAGCTCACAATAGGTTATTGGTTTAAGGGAAAAAAAAAAAAGAAGAAAGAAAAGAAAGATTTGTTTCTATGAACTTTTGGATCACTTAAAGAATTACATGAGAGCATGGCAAGTTAGAGGCTTAAAATCAGATTCTGGAATGTGAACTATGAACTCCCACTAACTCAAAGTACATGGTATACTTTTATAAGATGTCACAATTAGGTCTGTGAACTTACATGTGAGGTCCTTCCACTGAGTTATGCCTCCCTGGCCCCGGGCTCTGACATTTCACAATGTGAAATGATGCTTGACAATGGCGCTGTCTTGGCTTGACAGGTGTAATAGCAGAGCTGAGCAAACCATAAACCCACACTGTGCAAACCTTTCCTGTGCTGTTGCAGCTGGGGCAGTGTTATCTACTCCACTAAAGCACAGAATGTTTGTACCAACCTCAGTGATTATTCACCAGCATCTTTGCTCTTTCCTTCCATGTCAGCAGATGCTTCTGGAAAAGTCAGAGTAGCAACCTCAGCTCAGTTGTATAATCACTGTATTGCTCCTTGCCATAATATATTCTGTGTTCTTTTCATAGTAGGTCTAGAATTTACACTTAAACAAATTGATTGTAAAAATTATGTCAATTTTATTGCATACTGTCTTTCACATGATTATCAAAGTGTTCATTCATCTGTTTTTTATCCAAAGACTTGTCTGATAACTTTTTTGTGAGAATATAAATACATCTAAGGTATTTAATCTCATATTAGTGCACCAAGTGACAAGGAATTAACACTATTGCATGGACAGGAAGCCAAACTAACACTATAGGGTCCAGGTTCCCACAGAAAACCATCAGAGTGGTAGTGACCTGAACTCAGTCCTGCCAAGTCCCAGCCTAATGCACTGACCACAGTTTCACCTTCTGGACAGCAGAATAATGAAAAGGCATTAGAAAAAAACCCAACAGAAAATATTTTGCAAAATTATTCCAGGAAAAGCCCATTGTACTCTGAAGGAGGAGGTGGTTCACTACTTTTCTTATAAACTTTGACATTTTCTTCAGTTATGGGCACTATTATAATTTAAAGAATGCATCACTTTTGCTCACTCTGACTTTGCCACAGGAAAAATCACTAGAAAGTGCTAAGATAGCTTCAAGATCACATTATTTAATTTTCCTGGCTAAAAGGACTTTAGCATCTCTTGTCCACAGCCCACTGAGTTAACCTATGAAGGAGCTGGAGAACCATCTCCCCTCCTTGCCACACTGCGCAACGTGTTCCCTTGGTGCACTGCTCTCCTGGCACCACAGACTGCTGGTCTTCTCTGAGATGGGAATCACCAAACCAACATCACCCAACACACGTAGGATCTGCCTTTCTCTGATGGGAATCACCAAACCAACATCACCCAACACACACGTAGGATCTGCCTTTCTCTGATGGGAATCACCAAACCAACATCACCCAACACCCCAAAAAAGAGCTGCCTTTTCTGGGAAAAAAACACAACAGAGGATCTGCCTTTCTCTAGATGGAATCACCAAACCAACATCACCCAACACATGTAGGAGCTGCCGTTCTCTGACTTTCTGAGCAGCTGTCAGGAAAGCAGGACCAGTTGGCATCATGCGGCCCTTGGAGCAGCTCAGGAACAAGGAACAGCCAATGGCCACAGGAGCTGTGTAGGGCAGCAAAGCTGCCTGTGACAACACAAAGAAAAGCTTCTGAGCCACATGTTTCCTTTTCACCTTTAGCAAATCTCATCAAAGCATGTTCAGAAGCTTTTCAAGGACTTACCATTTCACCAAGTATGGATGGATTTTCACAGAAGCACCAAAACATGTATTTCTGACAAAAAGAATTCCTTCCTCTTGCCTAATTTGAAGCCTCTGCTTTGTAAAATGCAAATCAAAGTGGAGTCAGCCCTTCCATTTCAAAATCTATTTGAATTTGGCTTGACAGTTTTCTACTCTTCCATGGAATAAAAATGAGTCATTTGAGAACTCCTGACCTGCGTGTTTGTTTTGGTTATTGCTCTTCTTAAGATAACTGGGTTTTGTTCTTTTCATGCAGCCAGTCTGTCAAAATTAAGACATCATTTTGCCAGTTTTATTAATGCAAATATTTCTTGGAGAAAATGCAGACACAGCAAAAAAAAACCTTTCCACAGCATTTGTGACAGGCTGCTTTCACAATACATTTTTGAGAAAATTTAGCCTGAAACCTTTAAGAAAAAACCTTTCATATATGGAAAGGCATATTTATGAAAGCACAGAGACACTAAGATTATATCAAGTGTACAGCCATTAAGGATAAAGAAAATATGCCTATAAATACATTGAGAAATTAATTAAGAAGGCAAGAGAAAGGGACAGGATGCAATGTCTGCTTGCCTTTGAAATCAAATATTTGCCATAAGTGTGATTGAAATGGAAAAGAGATGTAGAGAAAAAGTATTCAAGAAAAATTAACAAGTATATAAATAGATACTAGGTAACTGAATAGATATGGATACTGGAACATCTCCTGGGATGGGAAAAAAATTTAACCCAAAAGACACAATTTTCTTTATTTGGGATAGAAAATCGTAAAATAATTCTCAGTTGTTTTGTTTTGTATCAGTATTAACTCATGCAATTTAAAAACACAGCTGAAAGGGAACAGTTATTTGAACAGAACAATGCTGTTTGTTTCCACTTCATATTACAGCATGCTTGCCTTGCCTGTAGGGAAAATATTGAAGGGTCCAACTTTCTTCAAGGTTTGGGAATATGATCAAGCAATAAACAAGTATTCTTCTAGCTCTCTAGAAGCTTTCAAACTTTACTAGAAGCTTTTTCAAACCATTGGAAAACATTAATATTTAATGTATAAAATGGGTAAATGTTAGGGACGGAAGGAGAGGTTATGTTGTTTGCTAAAGACCTCACAGTATCTGAAAGTAAGCCTAAGCTGAAAATTTTTATTCTCTTGAGCCTTAGGTTTGGTGGGTGATTTTTTGTGTATGTTTTTTTGTCATTCTTTTAAAATTATTATTTATATATTTTAAATTAATTTCATGTTTTCATTTTTGGGGTGAGTCCTCCACTCTTGTCTTGGCCTTTAATGCAAATGTACCATAGAGGTATTTGCAAAGACATTTTCTACTAGACATCAATCTGAGACTGTTGGATATCACTCCCCCTGCCCTGTATCAACCTTTAATATAAATCTCATGTATCATCCCCTTCAGCATGAACCTCAACCTCCTCCTTCTTCTCCTGTGTTTTCTTCCCCTCTCCTCTCTTCCATTTAAAGCTCAGGACTAATAATTGAAAATACTTGTATTCCTTTCCCCATTCTTTCCATACCAACATATTTATACCCATTTGCACTCCATTTTATTCCATCATCATCATCACTGCATTCTTTTATCCTGCTATAGTTAAGTACTTTTGAGGCTAATCTAGGTCCTATTACAGTTAATGGATGCCTTGCCATTAACTTTGATGGAGGGAAAATTAGCCTCTAACCTCCACTCTGTTTAGTTCTTTCAAGAAGAAATTAAATTCTTAACTCTCTATTCCTTATTTATTACATACAAATGGTGTATTCCCTCCATTTTCTTTCCAAATACTTTCCTTGTTTCTTTCTCCATATTATAAATTTTTTTCTAATTCATTTTTATAATTTTCCAAAGGTGTATCAAAAACACCTAAACACGTTCATTCCACAGCTGTTCATTTCTCTGTGGGCATATATGGACACACAGAAACTTCTCTGCAAGACAGCTCTATTTACTTCTAGGGAATTGCACAGGTACAGCCAAGGGCAACATTTTAGGCTTTAAGAGACCTGGAAAACACAGTAGAGTAGTTTACAGTAAACACAGCATACTAAGATAGAACATTGCAGTAGAGCTTCCCTATCCCTCATTGTCTGTATCCCTAGCAATTAATATCAGGGCTGTCAGATAGAATTGACCTGGATAAATCATTTCCCCCAATCAATAATCACAGTAGCACGTTTGTGCTGCTTCTCTCTGTCATTGTATCTTACAAACTTCTTTTACCAGGTCCTTTAGGGAAAGCCTTTGGAATGTGCCAAAGGCATCAGGGCTCATCTTGCTGATGTGCAGCACTGACTACAGTGGGCTGAATTCTCAGCAGTAAAGTCACAGCAGTGCCTGTTTGGAGGATCTGGCACTGAAGATGTTTTCAACACAGTAGCAGGGTAAAATGAAGCTAAAAACATTAAAACAAAAGAGGATATTACAATAGAGTCTGACAAGAATTTCAATATATCTTTCAGTCGTAACGGAGCAATGCTGACCACTGAGTAAAACTGGATGCAGTCAAGGTATATTAAGAATATACAAAAATGCACAAAAGATGGAATGTTTTAGTGATGCTTTCTTAGTGCACTACTGGCATTTCAGAGAATTTACACAATAGTTATTCACTATACTGAACATGTCATATGTGATGTAATGTCTGTATGGAGATTGGCATTAAATAGTTAAACCAGAGTGAGCTGCTGGGTGAGCCCGGCTTTACCTCCTTGATCAGCAAGCACTTTTGCAAATACACAGCTGAAGGAGCCAAGACACAAAAACTTGAGCATCATAAACAGCTCCAACTAATCCACCAGGAAAGGTAGCTATCCTCTGTAATAGTGCCTAAAGTGATCTGCAGATGGCCCTCTGCAGCTGGAAGTCTTTGCTTTCAGTCTTCAACTACATATCACTTCCTTGGAAAATTAGTAGCTGTAGAATCATCCATCTCTTTCTGTTGAACAGGTCTATTTATAATTACAAATTCATGGCCTTTTCTGGATGAAATATTCATGTAAACTCAACTGCCAAACTGCACTTATGGCATAGTAAACTGCAAAACATTATCATATTAAAAGCAATTCAGCAACGTGCTTCATGCCAACATAATAAAAATGTCATTTTAAATATTGTTTAGGAGCACTAGATTATTTTTCAATGTAGAATCCCAAAATGCATTCAGGACACAGTATATCTTGAGAAAATGAAATCAAAGTATGAGGCAAAGCGTTGAACACAAGCAATTTCCAGGAACTGGCAAATTGTTTTATTTAGTGAAGAGTGTTCTTCCCAATGCTTTTCTAAGACCTGCTATATATGCTCTACTCTTTTGGATATTAGGCAAACTTATAACTAGTCACTAAAGATATTAAATAAATAAAGACAACTGAAGAATATTTAGAATATTGAAATGCTTGTGGTAATATTTGAAAATGTATATGAATGCATGTATACTGACTTCAAAGATTTGTGAAGAGCACAGAAATCTTAGATCTGATGATTAAACAAACTGAGAAATCATTAAGCATTTTCAATTGAAGTAGTAATATGTAAAAATAAAGGAATCTGTATGTAACTGAAAAGATAATATTATACCCTTGTAAAAAGTCCCTTTGTAGCCCTTTTAGGTATTGGAAGGTGCTCTAAGGTCTCACTGGAGCCTTCTCCTCTCCAGGCTGAACATATCTTGGCTTTTTGTCATAGGAAAGGTGACTCAGATGACGAAGCTCAGAAGGAACATAACATTTATCTTCCTATTCTCAGCTGGACTACTAATTGTTAATGACAATAACCTGAAATCAGCATTTCTGAAAATAAGGATTAAATTGGCAAATTGGATAATGAAAAAAATAGGCTCCAACTCATAGGTATCCTGTTGTTATAAAAGGGTTATCCTGTTGTTATAAAAATAGGAGAATGTTGAACTGATCAAATGATTTTTCCTCCACTAAAATATTTTTTAAATAAACCATCCAGATCAAAGAAAATATTTCTGACTCTGTTTAACAAAAGGAAAACCAATTCAAATAAATGTAAATCACAATTTACAATAGGAAAATAAAAATTGCCACTCTGGGACTTACTTTACTTAGTAGCTACTGGATATGGTCCCAGTTTCTGCTTTATAAAATATTTAAATATTGTGTACAACATAGAACAGTGGGAACAGTGGAGAATGAAAGCAACTTGATGCGAATCACTGTGTATTCTCAAGGAATAGTCTGTATTCAGACACTCCTATGAGGTTGCTGCTGAGAACTTGGATATTCTTTGGCAAAAAAAGAAATGAAATCAGCCCTTCACCTCCAGGCTAAGCAAATCCTGAGCTCTGCTGCAAAACATGCTGCTTCTGCCAATACTCCCTGTTCACACCACACAGCCCACCTAAATAACCCTTTCAGCCACATACACTGTGCTATTTACTTTTCCTTTCTTTGTCATCCTAATTTGATGTTTAATGTGTCCCTCCAAAACCAAATTATGCAATTTTTTATCACTGAAGCATGAGTGACATCCTTGGAGCTTGCAGAGATTCATGCAGATACTAACACAGCTGAAGATAATTTTGTCTATCTTCATGAATTGTTTTCTTCGACAGAAAGAAAAATCTATTGGATAGTTGAAGAAAGAGGAAAAGAAGAAAAATATCCTCTTTTCTCAATTACACCATTTTTTTTCCTGCTAGGAATGTGAAGTGGTATCTAGGGGGAAATAAACCCGAGAAAGTAGAGGAAACAACAAAATTATTGGCTATGTCCAAGAAGCTTATTACAGGAAGGTATTCTGCTCATAGACTCCAGCAGTTCTGTACCTATTTTAAAAAATATTTTTCTTTCAAAGCTGGCAAGAGCTCTACTTCCTGCTTTTTTGGTAGTAGGGCAAATCTTTGTCCCCAGGGAAGTCTTTTCTGCCCAGGGTGGTGTGAATGCCCTGCAATGTGTGCTGCAATGAGTGAGATTTGCAATAGTCTAATATTATTTTCTATAACTCCAAAAGGTTTTATCTGTAGGAATTTTGTTTTAGAATGTTTAAGTTATTCATCTCTAGCAGATAATTTCTGTATGGGTAGAACTGAAGACAGGTGACAGAAAATCTTCATTTTTAATAGCACACCTCCCTAATTTATGAAAAACTAGTAACTCCATCTTCTCCTTTTTTTCTTAAGAAAAAGATACTAATTGCTGGTGTAAGACTTTGCTACTGAAATTTTACTTATAAAAATAGTATTTTCTACACTAATGTTCTGTAAAGAAACCATTTTATAGTTTAATTACCTTAAATTATTTACTGGCCTCGTAGCATTCAGTAACACACACTAACTTTCTCTGCAGCAATCACTGAAATTGCTGTAGAGAGGTTCCTTGACAGCAGAAAGGGCTCATCCCAGCTCTGAAACACCTCCAAGGGTTTCACGTATTGCGGAGTGCTGCAGAATTTCTTTGAGACAAATGTGATGCCAGATGTAGACACTTCTGTGGGTACTGACTGAATGCCTTCCCAGGTACTCCAACATTACTGTGCTTAATCAATAGAGAGAGTTTATATTGGCCATAAAACCACAGAGCATGATCTTCTAACTAGAGCCACATGATGTGTTTACTACCAAACCTGAAAACTATATTTATTCTCTGCACTCCACATTATGGAGAGGAGGAATGACTCACAATTACTATCAGACATCTGAACCATTTCATTTTAACTGTGGAATATACTCACTAGGTAGCAGTGTCAGTGTATAAAGGAAGGAGGGGGTACAATCAGGCTGGGTTACTGCATACTGCAAAGTATGTACATGTGTGTGTGTGTGTGCTTGTCAGTGTTACTATTCAAAATTTGTTTAAAATTATGAATCCACAGAGATTCAAAATATTTTTCATTCTAAACACATAACAGCATTTTATGTATAGAAACTCAGACCAGATAACAGTGATTAAACTTTGAGTCAGAAGACAAGCAAAGTAACAAAAGTTTGAGATCTCATTGAAATTTATCAATTTTTTTTTCATGTTGTCCAACATATTCACTGCATAGCTTTGAACACAGGAAGAGAGCACTGAACCCAGAGGCAGATTGCTGCCCACCCTCGTGCTGATGGATGTGGTGTGCGCTGCTGCCATGGTCACAGCACCCCCTCTGCATCCCCTCCCCTGGCTGCCTGGCACAGGAGCTGACTCTGCTGACAGCCCCTGATTACAATAATAATGCTCAGCATCAGGGGCTGTTGGCTCCAAGCTGCTCTGATTCAGAGTTTTATATGAAAATGACATGATTCTCAAAGTAAGCAAAAAACCTGGATCCTCATTAACTTGTTAAGGAGACAAAAATGTATCAGCTTTTCTTAGGCCATAATGTGTAAAGCTTTTCACACTTTGAGCTCTGGAAAGGGAACTTTGAAGATGATGCACTTTCACTTGGAAGGGTTCAGAAGAACTCAAGAGGAAATAATGGATTTTACTTTGTGTTTCATATGATTTTGAAGAGTACTCAAGGACCAAAGCCTAAAGAAGTCAACATAGAAACTGTTGTTCACTCCATCAGGCTTTCAACCAAGCCTCAATAATATTTTTTAAAAAATGTCACATCACATTCCATTATATAAATCCAATAAAACTCCATTATTAAAAGTACAGACTCTCAAATAAAGTGGCAAAATTATTTCCTTTTTCCTAATCAGTACTGGTCATTTTGGAAAGGGTGCTAATATTTTCTTGGAGTTTATTAACATTAGTATGAATCCAAGGACCTGAATATGCTTTAGAACCCTCACTACAGGTTCTTGGTGATTGTGTTAATAAGAAATGTTTCCAGCACAACTTGGAAACAAACTTATGTGCTTGCTGCAGACATGACCAAAATAAAATGCCTACAACTGTTGAAACTTCTGGCAGATAAATATGTAATTTCTATACTGTTTTCTGAACAAATCCTTGCTATTGTGAAAAAACCACCACATCTCCTGTCACTAAATTCGGCCTCAAAAGGTAGAAATGCACACAAATCCCCACAGGATGCTGTGCTGCAGTGCCAATGAAGGTAAAGCCAGTGGCTAGTTCCTTCAGGGACTTCACAATAAATGCTATTTCTCTTCTTGTTTTCTTAGGTCTTCAGTTGAGAGTTTATTTTTTTTTTGCCTTTACAAAAATAAATACTGCAGCTCCAGATTCCTATTCACCAGAGTAGTTTGGCAAATAAGCCTTTGAAACTCATCAGGCTCCTGACTTCCCCCCAGAGAGCTCCCATTTACCTGGGGCCTGGCTGCATGATGCAGACTAAGTCTAATATAATGGTAGGAATAAATCTAAATAGCACCTTCCAAACCACCAGACCTTTGGGAAATTCACACTTCTCCTTGTGTGAAAAAGCCAACAGACTCATTTGATAAAATGCTGCTTTACTGATAATGCCAGTGAGTTGTTGAGTTCTCTTTCCAGGCATGACTCACAAGAGAAAGTCACTTTTCTATGTACAGATTGAATATCACACTCTCTTCTGTTGTTACTGCATGACTGTAATAGAGTCATAACAGCAAAAAACTTGTATCTTTCTGCTCCAAGTTCATGTGTTTCTAATTTTAGAGTTTTGCTTTGGGATTTTTTCTTTCTGTTTTTTCCTTTTTCTATACATGAGAAGAAAATCTGATGCCAGTGATGATGAAGTCGCTATACTGCCTGGTTAGGCCTTATAGGACTTGCATGTCCACATCATCATCCAGTAAAACTGCTCTCTTAAAAACTATGCTGCTGTACAAGATGATAGAAAGAGCTGAAATAGTAAGGACCAGAGATATTTAAGACCATATGAAATAATTATGGGTCTCACAAGGACACAACCTGCACAAATCACTAAAATGTTAGAAATGGGCACTCAAAATCATGAAACATCATGATTCAGATAGGCTACTTTCACATACCCAGTTCAAATCATAGTCTTCATGTCATAAAACCCAACATTATTTCTGAAAAAAACCTACCATTAATCAGTGCACGAGATGCAAATAAATCACTTGCTGACACTTATTCAATATTATCAGTTTTACCCCCACTGTTTACTGTATGGTAGTGTGCCTTGTTTATTGTACACTATTTAAACTCTGACTGGACAAAATGATTAATTTCTTCAGAGCCTTTCTGTGACACTCATCAGACATTAGTTCCTGCACTACACATTCATAACAACTATCTGAGATAAGTGCATATTGATATTCCTTTCCAGAGATAGCAGATGCAATGCCTGAAATCCACAATCTGATTTAGTGCTATATTGTACTTTATATATCCAAGGCAGAAGAATTTTCTCCATTTGCACTGTGAAGTCTCAGCATAGGTGTGCATTGCATTCCAAGCCACATGTCCAGGGTGTTCACAGCTCAGGCAAACCTTTATCAAGTGTGGGTTTAGTAACCAGCATAGAATTACTGTGTGCCAGGAGCATGCAGAAAAACAATTCTCCAGGTCACTAAGCACGAGGACATCTTTTTTTATTCCTGCAACACCCTGCCTCATTCACTCAATCCTATCCAGAAATAAATGAGGTGGGATCGAAACATTTTTTTTCTCTATAGAAGTCACAAGACCACCAACTGCTGGAGCACTGGGGAGTTTTGAATGACCGCCCCAAGATTCCCTTGTCCTGCTCTGTCCTGAGCATCCCCTGTAGGCAGATACCTGTCACAGAGTACTGGGACAGATCAGCCTTCTCTGCTTTAACCCAGAATGTATTTTCTTTTTTTCTCCTCCAAAAGAAATCCTCCTAAATTCTTCTGTTACATACCACCTTCTTCAATGCCATATACTTCCTTTCAAGTGTTCTATGAGTGCAACGGCTGTAAACTTCCTTGTGGAAGTTCTGAAAAAGGATCCAGAACTTTCTCAAATGGTTTCAGATATTTACTGACAACTGAAGAACAGGAGAATTCAGTTATTTCCTCTGCTCTGCTTGGGGGCTGTGGAGGATACAGGAGGGAGAGTTTCCCTGCTCATGTGCTCTGACTCTCTCCTGGCAAAACCTACACAATCAAAAGTTTCAGATGCAGGAAAAGTCTTGTTTAGCTCCAGGGCTGGATCATACTCACTGTGAATAAAACTTCTACAAACTTTGCTGCACAAATGAAACCTGAGAAAACCAAACTGAGCAGACAGTTTAAAAGTGGATTTAATTTTCAGAGTTTCATATTAAATATTCAAAAATAATACTCTGGATATAACAGCTACTCTTCCTCTTACCTACTTCTGGGAATATCTGTGGATTGTATTATGAAGTGTATGATCATCTTTTAGTTGAGCAAACCAATGTATTTTCTTCTTGTTTCATTCATCATGTTACAAAAAATGCACTGAAGTGGATATTTAAACTCATATTTATCAATATCTAAATGGCTTCATGGAGACTTGAACTAAAAACAATACCTAAGTCCAATTTGAATATTTAGTTTAAGGAAAACATTGAAATACCAAAAAAAAATCTAAAAGGTCACAAAACCTGACTTAACAAAGTGCTGAATATTTCACTATTCTGATGTCCTCCACACAATATTGATGAGGATGACACCATAACATCACAGGAGGATAGACATACATACAAAAGCATGTGAACTTGACTTCCAAAACAGCTGGTAAAATAAGAGAGGAAAGAGGAAAGAAAAAATTTCAGATTAGTTTGTTATTAAAAAAACCAATGTAACCTATCTCTTCTCATCCCCTAAATAAACATTTACATATATATAATTTAGTTAATAGAAGTGGTTTTTTATTATTTCGTGTGTTTGTTTGGGTTTTTTTCCTTTTAAACAGAGCTTAAAGTTGAGCAAATATTATTCAGGGGCAATTTTGGTTTAATTGATCTTGGGCTAAAGGAATGAACTGGCAGATTTCTTGACACTGCTGCCAGGTTTAATCTCCTGAGATGAGTAGCCAGGGACAGCTGTAACCTGATGCATCTTATCAATCATAAAATAAAATTCTGTGCAGACTGCAGAGAGAGCACTGCTTCTCTGCACAGTCACTCTGGCACTGGTAAGGTATTTAATTGCAATGTGATCCTCACTATTAAAGATACATGAACTTTTCAAATGAAAGTGCAGGGAAGTCTGGGAATCTCTTACTCCTCAAACCTATTGCTTATAATATTGCTGCTATTCCCACTGCAGGCATCATTATCATGATACAAAGCACTAAGTGTTTGAAGAACTGAGCTTTCAATCAGTCTTCATATGCCCAAATAAAGTGTAGATGAAAAGCATAAGAAAATACATTCTAAGTCTTGAAACAAGCAGTAAACAATGGATTTTGTACAAAGACTTCTGTGCTGGAGAGGAAACTCATTCATTCTTTTTTATAATTCCACGCATTCCCTCCCACATTTCACATTTCTTGTTGACACAAAGCATAGTATTGTTTTATCTCCTTGTCTCCCCATTCTGTTATGATATAAAGCCTTCCCTACCTGAGTAATATCAGCTCAATCTATCACTCCAGCCTAATGTTCTCATCAGAGCCAGGCAGCCTCGCTCTATTTCCCCTCTCCAAAGTGCCACTGATGCACATCCCTTAACCCCCCTGCAGGGCTGGGCTGTGCCCTGGGGAGGATCCAGCCCTGAGTCTGACACACAGGGGGATGCAGGATCTGCCACTGATCCACACCTGGGCTGTGCCCTGGGGAGGATCCAGCCCTGAGTCTGACACACAGGGGGATGCAGGATCTGCCACTGATCCACACCTGGGCTGTGCCCTGGGGAGGATCCAGCCCTGAGTCTGACACACAGGGGGATGCAGGATCTGCAGCTGCCACTCAGGGGCCACTGACCTCACACTGACCTCCCCTGCTCACTTCCCTCCCACATTCCTTTACTGGCTTCCTGTAATTCCCTCTACCTGTAATCGATTCTTACTCTGCTTCCATAACCCAATTCATTAAGGGAAGCCCAGCTTTAAGTACATATATATCCAGAACCAACAAAAGCTATGTGTGAAGTCTGAAACCATTCCAGTATATATTTCAATTTATTTCAATTTATAGCTATGGTTTACCCCATAAATTCACAATGATAGCAAATGCTTGCTCATCTATTTCCACTTCTGGGAAACTGAGACGAATTTGCATGCACACATAGATTACAGAGCAGAAAAATGTGTGTCTAATTAACATCAACAAATGGCTAATTATGAACAATAAACACTGGATGAAGACAACCAGTCTGCAAAAGAGGTGTGGAGGATGCCAATTTGATCATATAAATCCTTGATCAGATATTTCAGGGCAGCTAACACCAACAGGAGCAAAGTAACTATTGGCTGCAAGGTTTTCTCAGGTCTGTAGATATTTCTTTCTGACAGGAGCATCTCATCCCAGCCCCACATCTCACAATGGAAGCAGAAATAGGGGAAAAAAAGGGTTGGTCATTTAGGAGGAAAGGTTCTGTTTGAATCAAAATATCTATATGACACCCCCCCACAAAAAACTGGAAAAAACTGAACACACCTGAAGTTTAAAACCTAATATTGTTACAGGTCTTCCTATGTTGTGCTGAGGTCTCTCCAAATATTGTCTTATGCCCAAGCTAAAACCTTCTGAAAATACTTGGAGTTTTTTGTTTGTTTGTAGTTGGTTTTGCTATTTTTGTTGGGCTTTTTTTCATTTCAGTGTTTCTCTGTATTTCCAGAATACTCCAGAGGTATTCTCCAGATTACCTTTTATGATATCTGAAAACTGTTTATTTTCCTTTAAGGCAGTTGTGAAACAGTACACTTTAAACCTTATCCAAATGGTTTGGAAGACTGAGCAGATGACAAAGCAAGTTTCATTCTCAATTTCTCTTTGTCCATCAACGGATTACTAAGGAAGTAAGCAGCATGGAGCCAAATTTCGGGATGTGTTACTAAATAAGTTCAATTTTTTACCTCTTTTTATTTATTACTTGTTGGAAATGTCCTGCCTAACAGTTAAGAGTTAAGAATCCCAGACCTAGTAGATGGAGAGATTGGTTTACTCAGTAGCAACACAATCCTTGAGCCAAAATGCTCTCAAAAACTCTCTAGTTTTTGTCTCTTTTTGAATACCTAAGTATGTGGGTAAATACACAAAAGGTGCACAGAAAGTTCATCTATTAATATCAGACTTCTCATGCATTAATTATAGGTATATCTTCAATCCCTTCTTGTTAAATAAGAAACATGACAAGAAGCACCAGAGAAATTCAGAGTGTCCCAGATGTGCTAGACTGTCTGGTGGCAGTGTATTGCAGAAGCCTCTGTATATACCTCACAGAAATTAAAAATAATACTTGCAGTACTCTAAGGCAACCACCAACCAATTTCAGAGATCTATAGAAATCTTGCCCTTATGCTATTGATAGATCCTGTCCTTGTTGCTAATTCTTAAACTGTTTTAAAAATGTTGCAGGAAAGAATTGGCACATGGTTTCGAAGGTGGATGGATCAAAGATTCCCAAGCAAACATGGAACAGGAGCCAAAATTCAGAGGTCAAAATCATAAACTATTTGTTGAAGAATGCCTATTCATTCAGTCCTATTGAATATATCCTTAAGGGCCAATTTAAACAAAGTACAGCAAAGACTATTTCAGCCCAGAATGCAAAAATGTTGCTGTTTTCCCATGTTCATGTTGTTGCTTAACCTAAAGTTAGACTTACACTGCTGCCACTGGAGCATTACTGCTTTTTACATGCAGTATTTAGTGAAAAAGTAGAAAATCACCTTTGGCAGCAGCCACTAGCAATCTATGTTAAGTATCATTAAATTGCATAGCCCTCTGACTAGGTTTTAAATGGAGACAGACTCAAATGAACTTGCTGCTGGTCCTAGAAAGTATTTATATATTTATATATATCTATCACAGCAATTCTTGAGCAAGCACAGAGAACTCGAGGAGCAGCCACACAATACATTGAGCAGAGCTATTCCCTTCCTGAGTGGCAAATGGATATGCAGCCTGTGTCTCTCCAAGGAATTCTCATCTGCAATTTAATACTCTAAGTACCCTGGGAACCTGTATGTTATTAGACAGTAGTTACTACAATGTTTAAATTAATTCATGTAACAGTACAAGTTCCTGGGAGTGTAATTACATGCACGTGGGTGGTGTTTGGATGAATGACTCCCACACCTGTCCACACCACTGCTGCAAACATCAAAAAGATTATTAAAAGGCAAACATCTTACCTGCTCCCAACAACACACCACAACAGCATTTTCCCTTCCCTCTCCTCCACTCCAGCCGATGCTCTCAAAGACACATCCTGGCAGTTACCAGCCACAAATAAGCTCTGAAGGCTCTGCTGGGGTCTTAACAACAAGCCCTAATCCTGCCTGGCATCCTGTGATAAATAAGTTGTTAGAAGCTGCTAGAAGTTGGATCAATGCAAAGAAACATCACCCCAACGAAATATGCACAGAAATTTTGCAAAGCAGGAAGATGCTGAGAGAGAAATGGCATTGTTAGAGTGTTAACAGCATCCAAGCAGCTGTGCCTGGTCCTTGGCAATCCCAGTGCAATGTCAATAGAGTTACTCCAAACGTTTCAAAGTCTCTTAGCACTGCAAAAATAACTATGAATACTACCATCTAAAAATACTGCAGTAATTCATCCTCACTCCCCCTCCCAACACCCACTCTGGGCTGGTGCATTTACACTCTGTTTGCATTTTACCATTTAGGGCACCAGCTGAACATTTGCAATGAGATGTTAACAACTCTGTGCTCACAGGGTGCTTATCTGTCTTGGCATCATCAATTGTACAGCTCAATTACTTAAAAGAATGGAAATTTGCAGCTCCTATTTGGACTGTACAGCACACTGTAAGTAGGAATCCTACAGATTTGTCTTCCCCTGTCCAATCCCTGAATCACATCACAAAGCATAAATGACACAGTTATCCTGGATTTGCTGAGTTTGTTCTGGGTGGTGGTGGACCAAAAGAAGTAAAGATGAAGGTAAATATTCACTTAGAACGACTGTGAACTGAAACTAAGGGCTCTGAGTCCTTTTGAAACAAGAAACAGTCATGGTCAAGTGATTGCATTAATGAACTGAAGATTGAATGGTATGAAAATCACTAAGATTTTTTTTTCACTTCTGGCTTCCAAGTTTGGCAAGGAAATAAAAAACCTGAAGAAAAAAAGTAAAATGTGAGATCAAAAGTTTTTTCATCAAAATATTCATAGTTTTTTAAGATCTCATGCAATTTTTTATTAATATGGATTTCAAAATCCATTCACTTTCAGGTCTTTGCTTGATAACTGGAACATTTTAAAGAACTCTGATTTACACTAAAAATATTCTGCACAGCTCTAACCAGAATACTCATGAGTTCTCTTCTGTGACAGCTACTCCCTCTACAGCTTTTGGCAAGTGACTAAGGATGAAACTTTGTCTAGTAAAGTCAGAGGGTATTTGAGTGCTGCTTTAAATGAGGCCAACATTTCATAATCTGATCATTCCCATCTACAGTAAGGCAATCAGGCATGCCTGAAGAGTAAGAACTTGTAACATCATTTATAATTGACATAGAAAATCATATTCTAAAATGTAACATTTTCAGTCCTAAACTGTATTTGCTCTAGTAAATAGATACTTCATGATCATCAGAGATCACCAGTATTGTTTTTCTTAATTACATTTGCAAGTAATTAATGCCATTGCTGCCTTCATGGATTTGAAGTATTCCCTAAATGTTCCTGTACTGAGCAAAAGGGGAATACAGTGATAACGTAATCTAATTGCAAAGTCAAATTGTAAAGATTTTTAATAGCAACCACTCTATAGCACTTCTAATTTTCTATGTGCTTCATGAGCATTAAATAATTATTTCTCACATTACCCATGTGAGTGGGTTGCAGCACTCCTGTCTGCAGGCTTGGTACTGAAATGCTGAGCATTTGATGCTTGAGAGGTTTCAGACACAGCCAGTGCTGCAGAGGAGTGCTGGGGCTGTTGATGGCATCTTCCTAGCAGCATCCATGGAAATTTGGTACATGGTCTGCAATCAGATTTCTGTATGCAGAGAAACTCTGAATGAAGAGCTTTTCAAATCAGCAGATGAAACCTTAGCAAATCATGGGATGCCATCTGCTTTACTCCACATTTTAGCAGCTCATATTCTAAATACCTGCTTTCAAATGCATGTTTTAGAATATTATCTCTAGGAGCCAGATTATGGCCAAAGTTGAGGCCAGAAGAAAGAAATGTAAGGATTTAGGTGAAACGAGTTGTCATTATCTGAAGAAGGACAAGCCTTGTATGGTACCTGTAGGAATATAGAATGTTATTTTGCAGACCAAGTGAGAAAGATAAATCCTTAATCTTTCACAAGGCAATAACATTTTTATTAGCAAAAGGAACTCTGTGAGACTACTCACTTTCACTTGGAGCAAAAAACTTCTTCAGCCATATACTGCCATGAGGACTGCAGAATTATTTGCTCTGATGAGGGCAGATTCACAGGCTATCACTGCTGCCCTGAATCTGAACAAAAATATGGCCCCAGCAGCTCTGCTTGTGTGTGAGAAGGTGAGGAACTCACATAAAGCATTATCCCCAGAAATTGTTTTCCACACAACTCAAATTTTCCTGAGAAGATATTTTTACAAACTATTTTATAAATTGCTTAAAGCTTACATTGGTAAAATCCAAATCAAGAGTGGGGAGATGGTTAATGGAATAGGGGAAAGTTTTTGATTCAAATCAATAGTCCTTCTTTGAACTCTTACAATATTTAAGTCAAATCTATTTTATAGCCTCAAACTTTTGCTTTTTTAAAATGTTACAGGCAGTCTAACATTTACTTCAGAGTACTTTGTTTCTGTTCATGAAAGGAAATTTTGTTTATATCACCTGGACAGAAGCCTAGTGAGCCTAGGCAGGTGGAACTTTAAATTTTCATCTGTCTTTTAGATAACCACTCGAGTCATCTTTCAATGGAATCTGCCCTATTAGGTTCAGACAGAAATAAATTAATCATGTTTTGAGGGTAAGTCAAAAAACCTCAAAACAAAGTAAGATTTACTATGTGTTCTAGTCCTATCAAAGAGAGAGGCTTGGAAAAGGAGCTTGAGAAACTTGTTATTAAGAGGTTAATGTGTCTGTCAGACTCTTAAATCATAATGCCAGTAGACTCAATGAAATGACAAACTGAACTATAAAGAAACACACAAGCAATCATTCTTTAAGCTAAGTATTGAAGGACCAGTTTTTGTTTGTTTCTTCAGTGTTTTTGTAGACTTGAATGATTCCAATGCCAACTCTGAACCACCTATGAGAGTTTAACAAAAGACAGAATTTCATTCTCAACTTTTTAATGCTTTTCAGAGACAACTGCCAGAGCTCTGACACTCACCAGCCATTTTAACTCTCCACCATATTTTTATTTCCAACTAATCACCATTAAGTATGTAGAAGATTCTTTTTTAATGAAATTATATCAGACCAGGAGGAATGACAGAGGAAGGAGCATAAGAAATTTCCAGAATAAATAATTCTTGGTTTAAACAAATACAAAAATAATTTCTCATTTATGTGAGATGCATGGGGTCTACCTGTATGAAACCTTATGCAATGGGAATCTTTTAAGCATGTATTATTTTTTTAGGTCTGCTTCCTCTTCAATTTTTCTGGTATTATTGTAGAATGGGCAGAATATTCAAAAATATCAACACTGCAAAATTAGGTAAAGTAATTATTGTTGTTGAACTTATTGTTGAAAACTGTTTGACAAAGAGTAATAACAAATTATTCATACACTTTAATATTTTTGAAATCTTTTGAGCTTATTCAGGCCACCTGTATAACACCATCTCTTCCCTCATTTTTGCCCAGTAAGAAAAAAAAATGTCTTGAAAAACAAATGCCTTCTAATCTCCCATTCAGCTTCTATCAGAATTACACTGACCACTGCCCTCCACTTGTCCTTCCACTTTGGGACCTCCCATGTCCTTGAATTCTGTCCTCCTCCTGTGCTGTTTTTTCCTGCTCCCAGTTCTGTTCCTTTTTCCTGTGTTTTTCTCCTTACTGTTGTTGAGTCCCCTCTGATTCCACAAGGTTTTGCTAATTAACAGGCACAGAATTCCTATGAGGCTGAATGACAATGCCTGATAGACAGGTAAAATTAAAGAGAGAAAGCCTAATTAGTTTGATTGGGCCCCTGCAGGATTCAAAAGCGGAGGTGCTATTAGGGCACAGGTATCCCTTAGCAGTGTTCCTCTCTCCAAAAGTGGAGCAGGCAGGTGAGGCTGTGCCAGCTGTGGCTCTGGGACTGGCAGTGTTGGTGGCAGTTTGACAAAAACACCCCCTCCAAAGCTACCAGAGCCCTGTGCTTTTCTCAGGCCTCCACAAAGCTGTTGTCTGAGCAATTTATGATTTCTACAAAAAAGAAAAATCAATATGAAAACATTTTTATATTCATTCTTATATTTCATGATCACATTCCATATTTATGACTTTTCAGTAGAAGGACTGGTACAGCACTTGTAAACATGGATTTTCAATGCCAAGCCCAAAGTACTAAAAATCACAGTAGGGATGCTGGGTTAAGGGAGACACAGAAATTCATGTGTGAAGGGCAGTTTCTTGGAATAAATTTATCTTCCATGGAAATATCCTGGATTTGATGTAGAAGAGCAATGCAGAAGCCAAGCATGGCTCATTTCCCCAAGGGAAGGGCAGACCCAGAGCATACCCAGGGCTGCCCTCCCAAGGAGTTCACCCACAGAAACTCTGCTGCTGCTTTGCCTCTGCCCCCTGACTGCAGGGATGGCAAACAGCAGCACTGACCTCAGCAAGCCCAGAAGATTCTGGGATGGAGAGAAACACTCCTTATAGCATGCTAAAGGTTAAATTTAATGACTGCAGAGCATATATAGAAAAAACCCCAACTCAAACCATTACTAATTTTTACTTGCAGGATAAGTTTTTACTTGCAGGTCAAGTTATGATTCTTAATAGTTATATCCCTCATATTTAGGGGGCACAGAGAAAAAAGACACACTAAATCTATCATAATCTCAAGAGTATGAGAAACAAGATGGCCATTGCTTGCACCTTCATTTCAAATGCCCCATTAAATGGCTGATTTGGGAACAAAACTCATAATTTCATAAGGGTAATTGGATACACTTTCTTCTGTTGCAAGCAAATTACCCCCTGGCACAAGAATTTTAAAATCTTTGGCAGCAGACCTCCTGAAACCCATCTGTGTTGGAAATTACTTTTTTGCTTTTGGGTATACTATATTTACATATTTTGTTTTATTTCTCAATATTTAATCTAGAGAGAAAAGAGACTCTTAGGACTCACATTGAAGCTTTTCAACAGATTTTAGAAAAATGTAGGTGTCCAGAAGAAACTGGCCATACTAATATAGCAATATGTCAAACTGGAACCAAAGTGACTTCTGTTAGACAGTCAAACATTTATTTTAAGAACACCTATTTTTAAATATTTCTATTTTATAGCAAGAGTAAGAATTTGCTACAAATGCAAATTGATGACTACCATATCAAATCTTTGTAACCCCACTAAAATTTCCTTTGGTGAAATCTGTCATGCTGGGTTCTCCAGCAGTATGGAATCCCTGTTGTTTTCACACACTCTTTATTTAGTAGAAATAATTTATGAAATATTTTGACAACCAAAGCTCTGGACAGTTGAGCATAGAATTATCCCTATCAATGTAAAACTTTGGTGCTCCTACCCCCTCCTCAGCAATAGCAAGAGATGAAGAGACGGTAAATCCTAAGGTACACCCCTATTAAACTTAGGTGGTGTGAATCAACTTTCTTGGTTTCCTCCTGCTAATATTCCTCTTGCAAATGTGGGGTTACAATGAAATAGGAAGAGTAAGTAATATATTCACCCACTGAAAATGTGATTTTTAAGACTGTATTTAACCATGTCGATTTTTGGGGAAAAAGAGAGCGCAAATTATTTGAACATAAAAGGGTAGTTTTCTAAATAAAGAGCATAAATGCCCAAAGGACTTTCTACCATGAATTGTCTTAAGTCTTCCATACTTCTCAACCAGAAACATGTCAGTATAAAGAAAAAGTTCCTCATATTGAGTGGTATGGACACAAAAGAGAAATACTCAATATAAAAGCTTGCCCTCTCTTATAGGAAATAATCACTTCTAAGAGCCCAACCACTTTGAGAACTTAAAAAAGTATTCAAGGTTGTCAAGGCTGCAATCTATGAAAAACACAAGCTGTTAAAAAACCCCTGGAACTCAAATGTGCAAAGATGATTTACAGAGATACACCACTCTAAAACTGTAAGTGGAAAAAGCAAATGCAACATTTCAACGGACACGTGTTGCAAAAATAAAGAACTTCAGGGTAACTTGTTTCCAGATGAGGTTTGTAATAAATTATTTTCTGGTGCAGCCTCTGTCAGTCTACTGCCAAAGAAAAGGTACCCAGGTAGCTGAGCTACCATTCTGCTTGCAAATTTCTCTACTCTGCATTATTTAGGAGGTTATTCCTACATACCCTGCAAGAAGTGTCCATGGTCAGGGACAAAATTAAATGTCCTTAAAGGACAGATGGCAGAAATTACTCATTATTACAGACACAAAAGGACAAAAGAATACAAACTGTTATAAATGAAAAAATGCCTGAAAAAGAACTTCCAGCTGTGAAATACATGAGCACTGTGAAGTTGGCTATTCCTGCATGCACTGACTGGCCACAATTCTGCTGCCTAAATGCTGCTTATCAGCCAAAAATTGCATGAGCCTCCCCAGGCAGACACAGACAAATGTACCTGTTGGACTCACATGGACAGGAGAGAACATTCAGAGTTTTGAGGTACATTTTCCACACTGTGACATTACTGGAGTATGATAAAATTCCACGCTGAAGCTTTGACCAAAAAATGTGAAAGGCACTGATCCAATTGACCCTGAGGAAGGCAGAGGGCAATGTCTGCAGATGATAAAACAGTCCAGACAGGCTAGACAGCAGGGACACCAGGGCTTGTACCAATACCTCCCTGTGACAGCCAGGCTCAGTAGATGATAGAAATGGCTCTCTTTCTTATCTTTAAACCTGTCTTGCTGTCCTCATTATTTCCCAGTGGGCAATTAAAGCACTTGCTTTCAGCTCAGGCATTTTCCTCCACAGTGGACAGGGTGGGAGGCAAAGGGGGTGCCGCACTTGGAGGTGTCAGAGCCAAGAGGAATGTTGGGTGCCACCTGCAAGGACAGACAGATCTGGGCTTGGAACATGTGCCAGCCACCAACCTGTGCCCTCAGCAGAGTGCAACAGGGCAGAGCTCCAGGCTGTGAACATCATCAGATGGTAGAATGAATTTTTCACACCAATTTATCTAGCTATTTTCATTTGTACTGGGTATATTTTAATTTCCCTAATTTTCCAGATTCTGGATGGGGTTCCAATGTTTCAGTCTTTCATATGTCAAGTCTCTGTCAGTCCTACTCCAAACTTTAACCCCTGTTATGCCAACAGTGAGCATCAACTAAATGCACATGAGAGAGTGGTACTAAACATAATTTCCAGTCTGCTCCCACAGAACACTGTGCAGGCAGGGGAGTAAGTTGCCATTAGAAAGCACACATGGGGAACATATGGGTGTATCTGTAACACTTTGTCAGAGTCACACTGCAAGGAGCTGTTTTAGCCATTCAAGCTGGAAAAACCTCCAGAACCATGGAATAGGAAATTGGAAGCAAACTCCAGAGCTATTTGGCCTGGACACCTCAGCAGCACCTAAGGACACAACATAAGCAAACCCAGAGGGGAGAGAGAATGCTTTCCCCTTTTCAAAGCACTCGTAGACCAGAAAAGGAAAAATAATTTCTGTCTGCATCTGGAAAAAAAGCTGGAACCTGATTCAGAGCAGGAAATGGTGCTAATCTCTAAAATGCAATTAAATTATCTGCTAGAAAATAGGACATCAACTTCACTGAGAGCACACGTGCTCAGATTTGGACAGAGAAGAACAGTTCCTCATTCAGGATGGCCAGGCAATGCATTCAAAAGTTTTTCTGGCCAAAGGGATCATTATGATCATCTGCTGGTTTTGCAGAAAACAGGCCATAGGATTTTGTTCAGGATTTTCCATATTAGCCCCTGGGACATGAAAGCTAAACATAAAAGAAATAATACTGATTTAAAAATATCTTTCTAGCTATAAAACTGAAAAAAAAATACATTCAGAACAAATTAACAGACTTAAAAAAGGATTGATTACATAACCAAAAGCCCTAATTTACACAGAGTTGACAAATACAAGTAGGAAATTATATTGAGGAAAATCAAACCATATTTCAAGACATATAATGTAGCATTACTTCACTGTATTAGTATTTTTTAACAAAGTAAGTGGGTTGGACTTTCTGCTTCTCATGGTAAGGAAAGAAGGAAGGTATATAAAAATGAATGCATCTCCACTTGGAGCCAAAAGAATGAAATATCCTTTGTAATGTGTTGCCATGCTGCTGTTATGTTATGAATATTGGAAGAGCACAGGCAAATTCCCATTTTCCAAGAGGAATTTCAGAAGATGTAGAACTTCAGACACTTCTGTTTTATGAACGTGATGTCCAAAATCTAAAGGGTGTTTTATATAAATCTTAAACAAATATATGTACAAGACAAAAAACCAGATGGGTGATGAGAAAGGAAAGCAAATTTCCCTCTAAAAGAATAGCTGCATGTTATGCATATTTTAAATAATCTAGCAATTCATTTGCATTTTCATAGCATTTATACTCACAGCATAAGCCCCAAAAATAAAATGGAAGGAAATTACTCTACCTGCAGCTTTTTACAACATTTCCTCATGAAAAAGATTAGGCTTTTACTAATTCTACAGCAATTTAACAGTCCCATCATCCTGCTTCTTTCAAACAGAAGAAACCCATTTGTTTGGTTTTGCTGTATTGAGTATTTCTAAAGAGAGGCAGTGTACAGTCTGTCAGTAATAAAATTATTAGCTAATATTCTTGAATTTTAAATTTATGAAAAAGAAACATTGAGGTTTTGGCTAATCTTCAGTGAAAAAGAGATAGGACAGCTTTTGTGAAATAAACCACCTAATCAGATTAGCTTTAGAGCCCTGATTACTGTACTTCACATTCAAATAAATGCCAAAGAATAATTTATTTGATGTAGTAGTTAAGCTAAAAATGCAGAATCGACAGAATATTGAAGTTCTTTGATCTTTTGTAGGTGTTCAATGTACTCTCAATGCTGCTTGATGATCGACAACAATTCATAATGTTTTAAAAATAAACCTCTATGCACTGGGGGCTTTTTTGGCTTTAAGATTCTGCTTTTATTGTATAACTGGTACTTTGAAGATATTTTTTTCTTCTTATTAAACAACATATTTTATTCTTATCTTTGAATGCAGAATTAGGAGCTAAAATAGGTTTGTGAAAGGGGGACAAAGTTGACTCAGATCCTTTTTCAAGAAGATATAAAAAATATAGTCAGCAAGGTAAGTTTCTCATTTACTTTGCTTTTCAGAGCTGATAAAAAGTGACAAGAGTCAATTTGGGTTCATTCTTGTAGTATCTAAGTACATTTTTCTGAATGTCATGTTCAGACAGGCCTGCCTTCAAATTTGTCTCTCATTTCCTATTCATTCTGTCAGTGTAGAAAAAATTGTGTGAAACAGAAAGGGACATTACAAATTGAGAATAAGCCTCCCTTCCATTTCCCACCACCACCCCTGCTTCCTCTTGACATCATACAAAAAAGGCAAAATTTTCTGAAAAATACAGGTAGTCCAGAATAAAGATCAACAGGAGGAATTACTCTCAGAAAATTTTAACAAAAAACCAAGTTTAACAAAGTAACTTATTTTTTCCAGCTGGAAGGATTTTTAACTTTCAGCCAAGCTTCTCCTATCACTTTCTGCTGGTACTGGATCAAACTGCTCAAGTTTGTTTCTTTAAATTGCAAAACCATGATTCATTCCATTGGCAACTTCTGGTCTGCAGTTGACACAAGGGTTGGTTATTTTGGGTCTCCCTCACAGCATTTCAGAGACTGGAAGCAGGAAGCTCCAGTCAGCACAAAATTGGGCTTGGCTCACCAGAGTCTGCATCAGGACAATTCCTGTAGGGCAACAAGGGGGCAAAGCATTCAGCCAAGCTAAAATTCCACTTGCATGCAGCTGTTAAGGTTGGCAAGATAATGGAGAGAGATTGTATGTCACAACCTGTTCTTTATTTATTCATGCTTTGAATTTTCCCCTTATGAAGCAATTCTGTTGGTGCTGCACTGCTGAAATATGGTCATCAATTGAAATAGAAGAGAATGGACTGGGCTATGAACTTTCAACAAGACTAAAGTGAAACAGATTTTAGTGAAAAGCCTTGAACGTCCTTCAGGGAAAGGGAGGGGAATTAATATTTTCAGAAGCCATGATTTTTTGCCTTTATTTATATATTTAATAATATTGTTCCACCCCCAAAAAATCCAACAACTATTATAAAATTTGAGCTTTTAGTTATTTCTAGAGAGAAAACCATAAAAACCAACCAACCAGCTGCACTATGTGATTCCAAATGCAATTTACACACACGTAATTATAATTCTCATAACTTGGTGCATCACTATTATTTCTTCAAGTTTCTGGGATGCTAGAACTTAAAAATTTAACATAGTTTCATTACAGGTTTGGGTTTTTTAGTCAATACTGACAGTGGCTTTAACTAGTCAATTTCTGCCTGGTAAAGTAAATACTTGGGCAGCAAGAATTCAGGATTGTAGCACATCAGATTGCTAACTGGGGGCAGGGAGGGAAGTGATTCCAAGACTTTTACTGCTTTTAAGCTTGCATGACTTTATTCTGTTTTTCCACATCCAAGGGAAGAGGTAAAAGACAGCTAGGATGGGATTTGCTCACAAAAAGACACCTTGACCAGCCAATAATTCTGCAACCAGCTGTACTGACTAACCTCCCATCTCTCTGCACAGCACACACCTTTCAACTGAGCAGATTCTCTCAGCTCTTCTTCTTTCTCTTGGTCCTACTGCATTACCCCCCAGGCATTTCTGCCTCCTCCCTGCTCTCCTCCAACAGGTCACCACCTTCCCTCTCCACATCCCTGCCAGCTGAATGGAAATCTCCTTGTGGTATCTTCATTCAACCCCTTGTATCTGCTCTTCTCTCAGGATGAGAGCTCACACAGGTGTGAGCACGTCCCTGGATAACAGGGATGGGAGGGCTGGCACAGTAAACCCAGTCAACATTTTCCTTTGCTCACCTCTTTAGGATGTGCAGATCTCAGGAGTGTTTCCCTTAAAAATCACAATCCAAATAATCAGATCCTGGTTCCTGCATGTTCTGAAACTCCTTTCATCATGACTTTATGTTCAAACACGATTTTCATAGACTCCCTCAACCACTCTATGAAGGAATGTATTATTTAAAGTTCCTAATGCAGTGTCATGCCATTTTAAGTCAGCATGACTGTTTTCTGCTCATATAATTTGTCATATTTTCTTGGGTTTTGGCCTTCTTGGTATTTGTGCCAGAGCACCAAAATAACTTTTGGCTTCAAGTTCAAGCTAGGACAAGACCTGAGACTTTGGTAAACGGCAGAGGGGGCTCTGGTGGATAAAAAGACAGTTGCCTGCTTCTGCTCAAATGTTAGCAAGAAAAACAATCTCTCTCCAAGATTAAGTGCTGTCACATGACCTTGTAGGTTGATCTTATGAGGGATTTGTGAAAAACTGTGGTCTTGAGCGTGCCACAGTGACTAAATTGCTCACAAATCACGTAGGATTTACATAACTGAGCGTCTCGGCTCTCACACAGTCAGCACTAGACCTACTTACTAACACATGAAAAATGCATTCTCAGACTTGGCACATGGCTTCTGCAGCTGCCAAATACACCCCCTGTGAGACAGGAGCAGGCTGCTGAGGAGGAGATCATTTCCAGCACTGCTAGCGACAGGAAGAAGGATGAGAATACTGTTTATCTTGTTAGAGATTTTCTGATCATATTAGTGATTTCATTATGCTGTTCCTAGAGACCAAACCTTTAAAAATGGCACAGAGCTCAAAAATGCCCTGTGAAAATTGCTGCTATAAATCAGACTCACACCATATTAACAGCACAGGAATTATACAATGTCATGGAAATTCAAACACTCCTTGCAGCTGGTGTCTGATGCCCTTTTGCACTGATATTCACACAGGTGAACCTGTCTCCATCCCATAATTTATCCCAGTGCCTGCCTTCTGGCATACCCAGATTTCACCACAGGCTTTTGTGCTTTCAGGCAAGGCTTGAAAAACATGGAGTTACTGAAGGAAGAACTTCAGAGCAGTAAGTGTAGCTCAGTCATGATCAGAAATAGCCCAAATTCTTTTAAATGCACAAAAGGCTTCCAGCTGGATAATTAAAAAAGTAAATATCAAAACTTCTGGTGGAATAGGAAAATCTACCCTGCATGTTATTTTACTCTTTAGACCCAAAAAATAACTGGGAGAAAACTCTCCCAGAAGAGAGAGTTGGCTGAGGACTGTAAGTGTACTGTAACTGTACCTCAAAAAACTTTAGAAGCATCTGAGCCAACAACTCCTCTGTCATACTTTATTTCCCTCACAGTAACTCCAATAAGGATGAATCCCAGGCTCATTTTCCATTATCTTATTTTGCTTCATCAATGTCACAGTTTCTGCTGCTTCTCTGACATCTCTCTCTATGATAAGCACTGGTGTAATTTTTCATGTTGTGGCCTCATTTTATTTTTCTGTTGTTCTTTAAAATTATGAATATTAGGGATCCTACCAGGATATTGGTGCTTTGGCCTTATTCTCAGTCATTGCCTCACAAGCCTGGCATTCTGTCTCTGCTGTGCTGTGCCTTAACCTTCCTGACAGCAGCACATCTCTCATGGCAATGTTACATCACAACCACCAAATCCCTGATTCTGGTATGATGCACATCACTCTTCTCTGTACTTGCAACACAAAAGGTGCCCTTAGAGCTTCCCTTGTCTCAGCAATTAATGTCCCATGATACTGCCAAATTATCCAGGAACTCAACTTTGCATCTGAAGCAGAAATAGAAGAAGGAGATTGTCTGATGTGCTCCTGGTTCAAAAAAAGTCTAAGATAAATGAAACACCCTAGCAATAGAGGTGAAAGGAAAACAAAGAAGTGATGTCACAGATGTTATGATGTCATGAATGATTACAGTATTTTGGAAATACTATTTAACCTAATATATACACAAAATATGTGATGGCTAAAATAACTGAATGGTGATGATGATGATGATTGATGGGCACGCTTACCTGTTGCATGGTTTATCTTTGCCCCTAAAGGATTCTACAACTCTGCAAATATCTATGTGAAAATACACAGAGGACTATGTAATCCAACTATTTAATAGATAAAAGCCAGCTTACTGAAGCTAAACTTTGTGAAAACAATAGAAAAACCTCCTGACAGGTGTTTTTGATAGGCTGAGCTATTGAAGACACTCAATAAACATCTCAAAAATAACAGCCATATGATCACCAGCTTGTGAGAATTATATGCATCCCAGGACAGCTGTATCACTGGTGATGTAATCCATTAAAATAAATATATTCAATTGTACAGAACAGGTAAACAACTATTTCTTAAGCATTTAATGTAGAACAAGATATTGGCAATTTATGTTGCATAATTTACAGAACAGATTTTTTACTGTAGTACATTTCAGTCCTCAAATCCTCAACATGGAAGTTGTTACCTTCCAGCCTATAAAAATTCAACAGAATTTTTTAGAAAAACATCCATCCTTGGCACTCTTCAAAAAAGGTGCTTTTTTTTTTTTTCAGGCAGAATTAAAAATTCCATTTTTTCAGTTACTAGTGGAGATATCACTACGACGACTTCTTTTTCATACTGGTGATTTTAGTTGTCAGATGGATACACTGCCCTTATGTTTATAATTTAACTGTGTATATACCTCATTTTGTAGTGAGGATACATGAGAGCCAAATTGCTATTTCTGAACATGCAAATACACTTTTTAGTGGTGTTATACCAATTTCAAAGATACATATGATCATGAGAGTAACAACAATTACTTGACATACAAGATGAAGTTAAAATAGGGACACCATATGTCAATGTGATATTCAATACATCAGGCAGTACTGACACTGCCTAAATATCAGAATACAATAATATCCGAGAGTGCAAAATGAGAAACAGGAATGGCAACTGCTGAGCTAGAGAATGGGTTTGAAAGTCTGGGTTTGTAAATGTATTTGGCCATCAGGCCCCCTTTCACAGAAAGCACATTGGATCTCTCAGCATCCCACATTCCCTACTTCCACACAGTGCAAACCTGATTGCCACTTTTGGCTATGTAGATTCCAGAAACCTCTGGGAAATCTTCATTACTACCTTTCAATGACACCTTAGCAATTGGAAGCAGTGGAGAGAGAGCTGAATGCTTCAGCTTGAAAAGTAAAGCAGATTTATGTCCTGCTTTGTGTTTGCACCTTGGCAAAAATGAAAATAGACCTATGTAGCCAATCCTTAAAAACTCCTTAATTTTCATTACAGAGACCTTGATAAAGATAACTCCTTACTAATGCAGTGATGTTGCAGGATCCTATAGTGTCTTCTTTTTCTCCTTTAGACACTTTAAAAAGGAATTTCTTGATTTCAATGCGACTATTTTTTGTTTTTTCTTTTATTTCATGCAAAGGAAACAAATATAATAATCTTGGGAAAAAAAGGCTGGTATCAAATTGTGCATTCTTTATATAATTTTAGGAGGAAAATAGTTAACATTTTATCCTCATGGCTTGCAAATGAAAGAAAATAATAATGCCTAGCAAAAGACATTAGAAGAACACATTTACCATGAATCATACTGCCCTTGAAGGTGCAGCTTAAAAAAGCAGAGAAATAGATTTGACACCACTTGGACTTGCAGCTCGGACATGCTGCATTAAACTGTTCAAAATTAATTTAATCTGAGCATGGAGAATAATAGCCTCTCAGTTCAAGGCTTCTGATAGCAGTAATTTGCACTCGAAAGTACTTCCAAAGGGAAAGAATAAATGAAGGGCGACTCTCCAAAACTGAGTGAGCAAATGGATTCACTAAACGAAAGCCTCTTGATCACACTGAGAAAGAGCATCCAGGAGAACGACACATTCTACATCATTTTGTGGGTTAGGAATTTTTTTCTTCAACTGCTTGCTGCTGCAAGGAGAGCTACTGTTCTTCCTGGACTGATGATGGGGTAAGGAGCAATAGCAATAAGCTCTAAGCTAACATAGAGCTCTTGCATTTTAGCTCAAAAGCTGTGAGATCCACTTGCTAAGCAGGGAAGTTAGACTTGTGTAGTGAAAAATCCTCTGGTCACACTTGTAAAGGCAATTGTAGAGTAATTGCATACAGGGCATTGGCAACTCCCCTTGCTTTATCAGCACAGGACTAAGATCTAACTGTAATAAAGTGCTAACACTTCAGCCATTAAAAAGTACCTTATCAACTCAAACCACTTTTATATTTCATGAAAGTCATATACTCTTCACTTACACATTCATAATTTTCAATTCCATTTGCCATACCTGCAGCAAAAATCTTTTGACAGCAGTTTCCTTTCTTGCTGAGCTCCTAGGAGGCTGTGTGATCTCACTGAGAGGGCTCTGAGACACAGGGCAGCACACACTGATCCTCTGCTTTGGCTTAGAAGATGTAGTTGGTGTTTTACAGCAGCATCCACTCAACAGAAACCACTCAGGTTGCAACACACTGGATGGGGACACCTCACTGCCTTCACAAATCCCATGTGGACAGAGATGCCCAGCACGGAGAATGCAAGGCTGTGCTCCACTGTCAGAGTCTGGCCTTTGTGGTGACTTCTGCAGCCCAAAATGAGTGTCTTGAAGTATTCTTCAAGAATCAGGCAAAGCCTGACCTGTTTGACCTGTTTCAAGTCTAGGGAAGACTGTGGGGAGAATCACAGGGGTCAAGAGTTGATCATCAGCTGTGTGAAGGTTAATGCTGTATCCAGAATGGGGTGATAGGAGAGCAAAGGGACTGGTGTTGCTGAAAAATCTGGATTTGGTAAAATTAAATAATTTAGAATGTCTGGAAGACTTGTTTTAGTTTTAAATGGGAAGGTGGGAGGGACAGGGAAGAACTGGAAAATAATCTTCACTTTTTCATTTCATATTCTGATTCTTTCTGAATCATGTTCTTACCTTTTCATAGTAATAATAATAAACAAGAGTACATATGATCTCTATTTGTAAAGCAGAGAAGCCAAATATCCCAACCTAGTTAATTAGGGAGTTCTAGTAAGGAAGTGGTGACAGACCTGTGAGCACCTGGGCAGGACTAGAAGGGGCAGCAGTGAGGAGGTGACTCAAAACCCCAGAGCACATACTGAGGTCTGGGGCTGTCTCTTTTAAGGTTTTGGGCAGGCTCTTGGGTTTTACTTTTTTAGCTACATTTCAAAAGGAGAAAGTCAAAAATATGTTTGGGGATGTGTGTATATTTCCTAATGTGTGTGCACATGCCCTCCCACAGACACTTCTTCCTTTTAGAAAATCCAGCATTGTTAGGAGCTGAATCCTGTGGATGTGCAGCACAAGGCAAACTGACTGCTTAAGTAAACAGTTATCATTAATATACTTGCTAGGCAGAGAAGTATGGAGAATGCTTTACACTACAATCGCTGACAGGATGAAAGAACAATACATTCAATGAAAAATAAAATTGTAAACCAAAATCAGTTCTTGACTTTACAACTTTTTGATTTAAATATTTTGTCTTGTTTTTCTCTCTCTTTTTTGCTTTTTAGGAATTACAAAATCTCTACTTTTTTGAATGAACTTATTGGCTGTGAGAAAGTCTAAGGTAGAGATACAAAGAAAAAGTTTCATCAGACAGCAGAAGAGTAAATAATGTATTACTATTCAAATTTCAGTTCTAATCCTACAGTTGCATAACTTTTGCAAATTTACAACAAAGAAAGCCAAACGGTGTTTTTGAATTCCCTGGTGCTACTTAATTTCTTCTGAATAATTTACCTGCCACTAACTGTTTGTTCTATAATATTTCAAAGAAAACTGGTTGTGCCAAAATTCTAAAAAAAAATTAGAAAAATGCTTTTAGAATGAATTAAAAATTTTAAATAAGTTGAAAGCCTTCAGGATATTGTAACACATATGCTCCTGATATAAAAAGCATTGCCAAATACTGGCACTTAAAAGACCAGAGCTACTGTAGACATGATGCTTCTGGTACCTGTCACCAGATCAAAACTGGAGGATAAACTGTGAATTTACATTGTCTCTATGCAAATTACTCTTTGAAGAAAATGTAGGTTGCAAGTGTTTGAGACTCATCCTTTTATATCCAACAGCTTTCTTGAAACACCTGATTTTCTAATGTTCTTGACTAAGAAAAGGGAAGGATATCTCAGCTTGCTCTTTCCAGCATACAGCCATTTAGTTGCTAAGTTAATTTATCTAATTTCATTTGGAGTACACTGGTGTTTAACCCTTGACTTGGCAGATGAATTAGCATAGCAATATTGAGAGACTTATGGGAAAACGACCCTGCAAGTTAGCAAGTAATTGATGTTAGAAAACATAATAAAGTATATTATCCCACATTTTAGTTCCTTAAGCATATTAGCAACAGAGAATTACATTGAGAAAAGAATGGCTGGTCAACACTTCAGCTCATTTATGTCTTTCAAAACTCCAGTACCACAAACACCGTTTTTCAAAAGAGTGCTGATTTTGGCTTCAGAGCAGCTGGTGTGAGGCTGTGGTTTGGATTTTTCATAAAAACTGTGTTGATAATTCAGAGGTGCTCTGTTATTGCTGAGCAGTGCTTACACAGAGCCAAGACCTTTTCTGCTCCTCACCCCAGCAGTGAGGAGGCTGGGGATGAACGAGGAGCTGGGAGGGGACACAGCCAGGACAGCTGATCCCAACTGACCCAAAGAATATCCCAGACCATATGGCCTCGTGCTCAGCAATAAAGCTGGAGGGGAAGGAGGAAGGGGGGCATTTGGAGTGATGGTGCTTTTCTGCCCAAGTCACTGTTATGTGGGATGGAGCCCTGCTGTCCTGGGGATGCAGAACACCTGCCTGCCCTGGGGAATTGGGGAATGAATTCCTTGGTTTGCTTTGCTTGCATGATTTTTGCTTTACTTGTTAATCTGTCTTTATCTCAACAAATGAGTTTCCTCACTTTTACCCTCCCATTCTCTCACTCATTCCACCACTGGGAAATGAGTGAGGGCTGAGTGGCCAGCTGGGGTTAAACCATGACAGCCAGGGAGGAGCACTTAATGACCTTTGCTTCAAATCACTTTTCAAGAGTAAAATTGGATGCCTATCATAAGAATTACTTCATAATGGAACTCAATTTAGGCCAGGAATATACCTTTCAAGAAAAGAACAATGCAATAACAGCAACCTTCAATCTCTAATCAAATTTAGAAACATATCAGGAACAACAAGTAAAATGGCAATTGATACCAACCCTATTTTTATTTTGAAATGAGGAATGATTTTTTTAGAGTTTGGAGTATCTCTAGATTTAAGAAAAAGTTAAAACTCTTGGTTTTATAATATTTCATAATTTACATAGATTTCAAATGTTCTCAGAGATAAAAATAAACAAGACAATTACTAGATGTGACACTTTAATTTTGTTAGGCCATAAAGTTTCATGACCCAAGTACATTTGAAAAGCAAAAGCTCTATCACCTTTGTCAAGAATTAAATGGTATAAAAGTGTTTTTCCTAAACATTATATCTTTGCTTTAAAAGATAAGTACAAGCAATTAACCTGTTCAATGACTTCTGCCTGCACATCCAGCTAAGGAGCCTCCTCATGGCCTGATATCACTGGATCACCTTTTTTAAAATAACTTGGACCCACAGTTCAGACAAAGTTTATGCAATCAGGAGATTAACAATGTTTGTTACTGTAAGATATTAAGGTCTTTCCCTGGGAAAGTGAGATTACATCTAAAAGTTTTGTATATTTGTTTTGGAGTCCTCAGCTTTGTTCTAAACCATGGTGCAAGGGCTGTGTAGCTTGTCTGAGCCACAGCAGAAGGAGGTGAGCTGTGGCCCTTTGTCCCTCTCTGTCCCTCCCGTGGCAGAAGCACAGCCAAGGGCATTGGGGAATGAATTCCTGGCCCTGGGCTCCTGAAAGGCTTCTTGCTGCATGGCAGGGAGGGGCCAAATATTTTCATAAACCAAAATTTGAAGCCTCAGTTTTGTAAATCCTTAAAATAATTTTCCTAAAATGAAGAAATATTGATTGAATTTCACTATCAGATAGGGAACTATCAGCCACACAGAAAATTTAAAAAAAACAGGTTTTTATCCCTAAAAATGTTTATGCTTTTTTAGTTTGCTTCTTTGTATAGGGTAAAGTATTCTGATGGCTGAAAATGTTTATAGATATTTGTGTTCTAAGGATAACATGGAGAAAAGGAAGATGCCCACAATAATGATAATTCAGAATAGGAAACCATCTTTGTGAAGTACCTCTGGTATGGCATGTAAAGCTTTCTATGTTCACAAGCTCACTAACAAGAGAATTCATAGAAATTTAAAAAGTTTATGATCCGTTAAAAGGAAGCATCTGTACAAAATGAAAGCTGAGTGCAGAATCTTGCATAGGAAACTCGCAGTTATATCCATCGCTCTGGTGGGAGAAGACATCAGATCACAAAGCAACCACTCAACCAAGACCAGGCAGAACTACTTTACTTTCTGGGGATTCCACCCAATCTACAGAGCACTGAGTCTTTCCACATCGAGCAGGGACAACCAGTTTCACTCCAAGCCAAGAGATGAGTGTGTGTAAGAGAAAACAGAGAAGCTGAGGTGAGAATGAAAAATTACTTTTGGTATAGCATTATACAGAAATGTAGACAACCCTAAACCACTGCAGCCCTGTCAGGCTTGTAGTCAGGTACAATTATATCTAACTGTGCCACAATTTCATAGCTGACAGAGGATAGATTATCTGGTGTTTTCCCAGCACCTGGAAGTATTTATTCTTTTTGAAATGTTAGTTATCACAAATTACAAACATAGAAATAACTGAAAATAATGCGAAGTACTGCTCATAAGCAACAAGCTATTATTCTTCAACTCAGCAAAATTAATGGTTGAATTCATTGATCCAACTAATGATTCTGTGGTTATTGATTTATGGAAAATAAATTGAAAACTTCTCAGCACTAACCGAATACCACTGCAGACCCTGTAATTAAAGAAAAAACACATGAGGGTTGCAGTGGCTGCGTGACACCTCCAGCTCATTTCTAACCATGTGTGGATGCATTCTGTGGTAAAAATACCATCAGTGCAGGGGTTGTGAGTCACCCTGGGGTTCCTCTTCAAAACTCCTGGGGATGCTCAGAGAACATGGTGAAGGAACAACATAGGGGGATTTGTTACAGAGATTAAATGTTTTAAGGGGATAGAGAAACTGGGAGGTCATTTTTGCATCTCAGAATTACCAGTAACAAGACAAGGAGCAGTGTAAGTTAAGGAGACCTAGTGATGCCTGCATCACTTACAGGTGGGGTAAGGTTTGTTTAAATCTGCAGAATAGATACAATGCAAACATAGTACCTGCAAAAGTGTTTGGCCCTTCCAAGTAAAACAAATGAATTTTGCCTTCTGAAATGACAGAGCAGATACAGCCTGCTTTGCTAGACCAACAGTTACAGCATCAGTTCTGTGGACTACTTGAGAAAGTAAACTAACAGGTAGGGAAAAAATAACTCTCTCATAATATCATAGCAAGAGAATAATGCCCCTTTTGCAGAATGTCTCAGTTTAAAGGATAAATTAACAGAACTAAAAACATGAACTATGAAAAATATTCAACAAGCAGATGGTGTGAGAATAATTTGAGAAGCTGATATCCAGTTAAAAACACTGCCTAATGACTGACAGCATTAGGGATTGGTGGCATTTGTTATTTAAGTGGCTACACTGTGTGTGGTGCTGAAGACCAGCTGCAATGTGGAATTACAGAAGAGAAGCAAAATGAAAAGAAGCAGAAGCAATTATTGCAAAGATGAATTAGAGCAGAAAAGTGGAAACATGGAATTGAAATGAAAGTATGGCAATCAAGCAAAAGTAGTAGGGAAAGTGAAATGAAAATATTTTGTTTCCAAACAATTAATTAGAAAACTAATTTAGGATCTTTATCAACCATATCTGAAGTCTACGGGATATGGATCACAAACTCATATTGCTATTATTATTGTGTTAGTCACCATCCTTTTATTAACTCAATTACTTTATATCACACTTTGTTCACACACTTACCTATAATTAAGCACCTCTCTTATGCTCCATCTTTTTAACAGTCCAAATCACCTTGAAAATGCTGCAGGGTGGAATACTGACATGCCTCTCAGCACAGATTATCAGAAACAAGTTAAGAACATCAAATTAACTGTGACTGATTTTAAGAAGGCTCCTTCAAGAGCATATCTGCACTTGACATCATTCCGAGCCTGGTTAAGTTCTGACAGTGTATTTTTACCTTGCAGCATATCTGGCAAACCTTGTTAATCTTTCTAGGGGCATGTATGTCACCAGATTGGTGATAACACATGAACTGCATTTTAAGAAGCCAAATGTCATCCCTCTAGAGGCCTCTTAGCACTTTTGAAAATGCTGATGGACAATCTAGTCCTTTCACCATGCCCTGTCTTGCCCTCTCAAAATGATTAGCTCCTAGAAAGCTCAGAGAACTCAATCTCACAAAATAACTATTCAGAAGCTCTCCCAACTGTCCAAATATTCATGGATCCTTTGTAAGAATATTCAACAGGCCTTCTGCAGAAAGGCTTTTGCTTTCCCTTTCTGCCAAAGAAATACACTATAAAATACTGCCACAGTAATGACCAGTAATTATTGTATAAAACATCAGGTTTCACTGGAGATATCCTCCACCTTTTTGGGTTTATTTCCATCTTGATTCAGCAAAAATTTACATAGTAAATATCTCTCATGGACATTCAGATTTATTATTGTTATAACATTTTTCCTTGCAACTATAATGAAGATTGATTTCATCTCTACAGCATTAGCCTCTTGCCAACTGAATATTGTCTTGCTCTCATAAATCAGAAACAAAATTCTTTATGATTATGCTGTTTACCATTCAACTTTCTAAAATACTGAGTTTCATAAAACACAATTTATTGATTTATAGTTAAATGATTTACACTAAAGAATCAAAGATGATGGGGGAAAGACTGCAAATATTTCCTCACTTCTTAGCAAGTTAAGAGCATCTTTGTCAACATCTCTAAGGGATCAAATATTTTATCTTCTCAGGTGCAGGTGAATTAAATGTCACTTTTCTCATTGGGGTCATGTAGTATCAATTTCACCAACACTTGAGCATGCATGCAGCAGTGTGGAGCTAAGGACTGCAACCCTCCCACCCTCTCAGAAACCATCCTGTGCAGGGGGAGCAGCTCAACACCATGGTGAGTTACACACTGCTACACACTCCCACCCTCTCAGAAACCATCCTGTGCAGGGGGAGCAGCTCAACACCATGGTGAGTGTGGCTGTTACACACTCCCACCCTCTCACAAACCATGCTGTGCAAGAAGAGCTGCTCCACACCATGTTGAGTGTGGCTGTCACACACCACAGCTGCCCATGCGAACTGCAGGGCCCTGCTCTGCCCTTTCTTTTTCTTTCCTGTCCATCTAAGAGACACACATGGGTCTGCAAAGGTATTTAAGGAGAGAGTCAATTTTTTGTTTCAAATGTGTTTCTCCCTGCAGGGATCATTAAATGCTTGAATTCATTGCTGGAATGGAAGGATATCAAGTTTCCTTGGACTTAGATCATCATTAAAACACTTTTCAACTGGTTTAATTACTCTTTCCCAGCTGAACTTTAACCACATGAAAAAGCCCCATCTACTTCAGTCTATTCTACTTTTTCAGGGTATGGAGAGTAAAGGGCAGCCAGTGTATTCTTACTGACAGAACAGGCTGAACACTGCACATCCAAAGATAAAACACTGGACATGGTAATGCAGCTGTTTGGCTTTAATCCAAACGTTCCCAAACTGTCTTTAGAACTTCACTGAAATTCACTGGTAAGAGTTAAGTAATTCTACAAAGCTGGCATATGATTTATGGCATATGCATGATATGGCGTATGCAAAATACAGGAATCTGCATATGGCAGTATTTTGAGATTGCTAACTGAAAAAAAGATTGGAAAGCACAGGGAAGGAAAAAGAATGCAAGCAGCATGGTTATTACTGCAGCATATTAATTAGACTATGATGACTTTTCAAACCATTAAATGAAAAGTTGATTATGTTGTCATACTGTGTCCTTAATGAAAGACCTAATTGTAAAATTGCCTGGTATTTATTTTGATTTTTATATAATTGACATTTTAAAAACACAAGGTATAATTATGTATTGGGCAGAGGTTTATACCTTTGCAAAAATATAAAGTGAGTTTTGTACTGCTGTCATGTGATTCATGGCAAATCCATTAAGTTAAAATAGTTAAATAAAATACACAAATAAATAAAAAATAAGGTAAAATACATTAAAAAAAACTATTGGACAGAGGAATGTATGTCTCACAGAATATGGAAAAAAGCCTTTTTCCAGTCTGGAATTTTCTATAGACACCCCTCTTTAGCTCAGCTGCCTTTTGCTGCATACATTGTTTCTATGCTGTTCTTCAAAGACACAATATATTGCATTAAACACCAGCATAATGTACATTGGCCTCTATTAATACAACTGTCAGACAAAAAGGGATCATTTTTCTCAAAGAGCAGAGAGGACAAATTCCATGTGGGGAAGAGCTTCTGTGCCTTCTAGAATTGACAGGTCCAAAAATTGGCCAAAGTCCTTAAAAATTGACTAAAAATAAAAATTATTCTGGGTCCAAGATTAAATCTTGTAAGTTTTCCTGATATCATAGTGACCTTAAATTTCAAGTTAGAAGACCCTCTTGTATCCCCATATGATTTTGAAAGATAGAAATGAAAATATTTCTCAGCTTGATTCCTTGTATTTCTGAAGCATTTCTAAATCTAGCCTTTCACAGATCAACAGAAATACCTGTAAAAATATTCCAGATTCAAATATATCCTGCCTATAACATATGGTCTCTACCTGAGAAAGATCAAAAGCTACACAGTGAAAGTGAATCATGAAAGCTTAACTTTAAAGAATAATTTTTCATTTGCTAGCTTATTTTAAATTCTTGGTATGATTCCAATACTTTCAGGATACTTGTCAACAGCATGGATACACATATGCAAGTTAGATTAGATACCAGGAGCTGTGAAGATGCAGCAAGAGCAGCCCTGAACATAACAGGAACCTCAAGTACCTCCTGAAGCAGCCTGGGGCTGATGTTCATCCTGTCACATTTTCATTGTGACCAAAACAAAATAGATTGCAACTTCGTTCTGTGAACTTAGTCATGCAGCAAGCAGAACTTTGAGTAGGGGTGGGAGCTTAACCAGGGTGTTTCAGAATTTTTAGAGTATTTTTTCCTGTTCTGTGTATCTTTTTTATTCCATTATCAATTTATAAGTGTGGCAGTTGGCTAAATCTGACTCATGTACGGAGCAAGTTCCATGTGATAATGTGGAATTCCAGCCTTTGCTGGCACAGGAGCAGTTTCTGAGTGAGGTGAGGTGAGTGCAACTCACAGCTGGATTCTGTGGCCAGGGGACCCCCAGCATCAGCCCTGTGTGGGCACTCACAGCTGGATTCTGTGACCCCCAGCATCAGCCCTGTGTGGGTATTCACAGCTGGATTCTGTGGCCAGGGGACCCCGAGCATCAGCCCTGTGTGGGCACTCACAGCTGGATTCTGTGACCCCCAGCATCAGCCCTGTGTGGCACAAGGTGTTGTGTTTGCCCCACGACGAGGCAGTGACTGCTCTGCTCTGCACATCTGCCCATCTCTGCCCTGGTTGCACACAGCTGAACTCTGAGACACTGCAGAATTTTGCTGTTGCAATGCCTGTGTTTGGCAGGAAGGCTGTGAAGCACTGTTATCCTGGTAGGTACACAATGGATACCTATACTGGTATAACTCAAAGTATTCATCACAAGAAATATATTTTTAATTCTTCTGTTGCCACTGTGACCTGGCATGTACACACTAACCCAGCTCTAAACAGCAGGACACAGAACAGCACTGTGTGTGGGGATGCCAGCATACTGGGTCCCTGGATTTTGCTGCCCCATGACATAATTGCAAGGGGAAACAATACCTGTGATTAATGATGCATGTGGATGCAGAATCACACTCAGATGTAAACTTAGCTTCTATTCACTACGCTCAGCATATTTTATCAGTATAGATTCTGATATTTATGATGAAATGCTGTTTTTCAGTATGCACACTTATACATTTGTTTACAGCCCAAAGTCTGGAACAAAACACTTAGATATTTATAACTGTATATTGAAATTATGCCAGTGGCGAGGGTTGATCTTGGCTGGATGCCAGTGCCCACCAAAGCTCCTCCATTGCTCTCCTCCTCAGCTGGAAATTTTAAACATCTTACTTGTCTTCTCAAAGGAGACATTTCTCTGATCTTTAGGATGATTCTAAATTACTTGGTGTGATTGGAAATAAGTGTTATTCCACATCTTCAGTGATTTTTGCAAGCTATCTCAAACTTAATATAAATTGTAATTTCCTTTCAAATCTTTTTTGTACTTTGCAGTATAAAGAACAACATTAGTAGTTATATCAAAACTTTGGACCTAGAATAGTTTCAAAATTCAAAATAACTTAATGCAATTACCAGCTATTGTCTCATCTAAAAAGTCAGATGGGTCCACACTGAAGTCAATGACATTTGGCATTTGAGAAAAGCATGGAGCAAAGTGTTATGCCATAAGGTGAAGGTTTGTCCTTTGGAATGTTATTGTAGTGCTGTTCAAATTCTGCCAGTCAGCCACATTCATTTGTCTTTAGTTAAATTCTGACTTTCCCTCATTCAAACCAGAATTAATGTTTAATTGCCCTGTCTTTTTTTTTCCCCAATTTTTGAACCTGTTTATATTTTGTACATGTACTTTTTGAACTCTAAACAGTTTATTTACATAATATATATTTTTTGTTATTATGATGCATTTATGCCTCTGTTAAATCTGTGGAACTGTACAGTGCCTGATCTGAAAAATGATATGCAAGCACAAGACCTTGCACTGTTCCAGTCAGTAAACAGAATTCATATAGAAAAAACATCAGATTACTGCTCATGTAATCATGCTCAGAAATCCACAAATTCAAAACAATAGCCCACCGATTTTGTCCTGTCTCTGTTGTTTAAAAGCTATTGGTTAAATTCATGCAACACAAAAGAAATCACAGATTTTAATATATTGACCTGTGTATATACATTTTAAAAAGTAATTGAATAAATAAATTTAAAAATAGAATATATTATGTTTTGTGGGCTTTTTTCTAAATGCATATAGTAATTTGAAGGGCCATATTACTTCATTCGGAGGGTACTCCAACACCTCAGACTGGCACTGTGCCTATGACTGTGTTCATTAATAATTTATTCCTGATCTAACACTATTGATGAGGAAGGACTTTTTGAACATACCCTGATGCTCTATGGGCTGGTAAAAACATGCCTGCCCAAGGACAGCAGTTTCAGGGACAAAATCCTGCTTATCTTTCCCTCATTTTCTCTGTCAAGGGAATCAAGCTAAAAGTTCCACCAGCACTCAGTGTGTCAGCCCTGGGGCTGACCTGCTATTTCTTGTGTGCCTATTTCCTCACAGTTTGGAAATCTGAAAGAATAGGAAAATTGTCAAATACACAGTTTCAGAGGCACACAGAAGAGCAGGAATAAAATCAGTACGTGCTTCAGCTTTACTATAAGAAGCTCGAAATGCATTTGCAGTAATTAATCTCCAGAAAAAGCTGTCAAATAAATTAATAACAAAATAGTGGAGCAGAAGGCCACTGGTTGTGGAATTAATAAAATTATTTACTTTATTCTCTTCTGATAAAAGCTAAGCATTTTTCAAGTCTTTATAAAAGAGGAACATTGCACATTAATTTGAACTGCTTGGAGACCAGTTTTGAAAAGTTTTGGGTTTTTTGTTTTTTTAACTATATTCCCTGACACAATGAAACAACCAGCTGTCAATCTATGCTATTTAGCATTTTATCTATGCTTTATATCCCAAAGATCTATATAAAGCTCTTTGGGGGAAAAAAGCATGTTCAGATACCATCTTTAAATTCTATCTACAGGCATGCAAAAGTATTTTTAGACACGAAGCATATTTTTATTCCTGGAAGCATTAGCACCTTCTTGACCATTCTCATTAATTGGGCCCAAACTCTGCAACACAATTTCAGGTATGCACTTTGACTTTTGAGCAGGTACCTGCTGGCTCCAGCTAAATCGACATAATTATCCCTCAAATTAGTCAATCATTTTGCATTCAGCCAGCCATACTCTATGAAGTCCTGACTATTTAATAAAAAATTAAATGTGCATGTGAATATGAAGTATATTAAAAATCATGTGTAAATGTCAATCTGGCAAGAACAGCTCCCGAGAAACATAAATCATGAAGAATGATAGAAGACAAAGCAATAGATTACACCTGCAGCAAATGTCACCTGACTTTTTTCCAGTCGACATTCAACCCGTAGGACTTAACTGAAGCAGCTGAGGAACTGCTGTTTACTTTGTTGATCAGATAATATGTATAATTCTAATACCTTCTATATCTTAATGAAGCACTGTTAGTCATAAACTTCACAATAAATACATATTTTATGATGAACACATTAAAAATTTAGATACAATTTATAAGTACTGCAGATTTTAAGGAGAAAGCTCTGTTTGGCTGTTGAAGTACACTGAGTGAAATAGGATGTTTAATGCTAGACCAAAGATTAGATAAGAACTCAATGTGAAAAACCCCTGTTTTCATGTAAGGAAATATAGAAGGTCCCTACTGACTCATTGTTTTTCTGGACAAGATGAATGTCCTCAATGGAAAAGAGGAAAAATGTGTAAGGGGTGTTGAAAATTTCAGGACATCCCCCTGAAAGTGAAGAGAAATTGTTCACATTTAGGGGGCATCATAAAGATACAGCTCATGGTGAAGAATATCCAGAAATGGGTTGACTGAAGAGTGTCTTTTCTGTAATTTTGGTCTCCTGTGGCTCTGACTCACGAGCTCAGGTTGTGTTTCAGTGGATTGTTGATCCAGGAGACTTCAAACAATTTCTGGCATTTGTATTTCAAGAGGGCTGTCTTACTGCCTGCTTGTGTGGATGGACATTTTCCTTTGCAATCATGTTGTCTGTAATTTTTGATGTAGAAATAAGCAGAAATATAGGCTCTGTAGGAAGCCTGTGAAGCAATGAAAGGACTTTAAAAAAACAGTGAAATAAAAGTTGTACATACGGCCTCACCTTATTTATTGCTGAACTTCTGCCCACATAATTCTTGTAAGGAGCTGTTTTATTGCAATTCTCTCTCAGAATCCCTAATTTCGACTTTCACATTTAACCAATAGTCTAAAATATATCCACTTGGCAAATATTGTGATATGCAGTTCAAGAGACACTTGACTTTTAATCAGATTGGGGATATGTTATTTTCTCTTTAAGTGCCTACCCAATCTGCTGCTGAATTTGGTATTCCTTTTATTCATGGTATTTATAAATATTTGTTGAACCCAGATAAACTTATCCCTTCCCTCATCCTCATAAAACACTCCAAGAAAATCCTAGGTTTTAATGATTTCTTGAGCAGAGTAACAAATAGCCTGTGACTAGGCTTCTGTATACAGAAGTTCTTTTTCAAACTGTGCTGACATGAAGTGAATATAAACTAGAAATAACCAATTTTAGGACCTCCACTGAGGTTTGTTCTTTGACAGTTGACAGGAAGACTGAAAAATTAGTATTTTGGTAAAACCTTTATTTGTTTAAGATGCCTCTTAGCCAAAGAGACTGTCTGTACAAAAGGATTAACCTATTGACAATGACTTTCTAAATCCAAACTCATTGAATAACAAGTACTGAATGTGTTTACCTTCCTAATGCACTCACAATTCACAATGAAGCAGGCTTTCTTGAAAAGGTCAGAATGTATGAAGACCTGAATTTCAATAGGAAAACATTTAAAAAATAGAGCTAAATAGAAATGAATTTATTTTATAAAAGAATTGGTAGGATTAGGTACATTTTGGCAACTGAAATGAATAAAAATGTAAAAAAAGGATTTAAAAAGACTGCCTTTGTAGATCTTCTAGGTTTACCTGCTGCACATTCAATTGCCTGTGTCTTAAACACAACATCCAATCATTTCTCCATTAATCTACTATACATGAATTTGCTAATCCTAAATCACTCCCATGTTCACCCCAGCTGTGTGTCCCCTCTGGGCAGAGAAGTTTAAACACGTGAAATGAACAATTATAACTTATTTCAGTTTTCTCCTGAGGAACAGTTTCACCGTGTGAGGCCACTACACTTGAAGGGTCATTTTCTGAGCTGGTTCTGAGCTGAGTTCTCTGCAAAACTGTTTTATATATTTTGCAAGGTAAATTGGAACAAGTTGATTATTCACCAGAAGGCATACTGAAGAGATAATTATTAAGATAGATCACTTGTCATACACTGAAACTTTTTTTTCAGATAAGACAGCAAATGAAGCAGTTTAGATTAGGCAAACACCAGTATTTTGCAGAAAAGACAATGTGAGTACTATATATATATGAAAGGGAGCATTTTTATAGAAAATCTAAAAAAATGTGATAGAATCAAACCAGAACCTTGTGTCTGGAAGAATAAAATCTTCACCACATTACAAAAATGCAAGCATCCATTAAGTATTTTGGCTACATTTACTATGGCCTCTAAATTACACACTGAGGTCAAAAATTATGTTGAAAGTGTTGTCCAGGGACCCCACGTTCAGGTGCACAGACTGGGAAATCATGCTTTAAAGCAATTCCTGAGCACTTAAGTTAATTTGAGGCTTGTTGAAACCTTTCCTCAAATCTGTATTCCTTTAAGCAGCATTTTCTTTTCTCAAAATTGCCAACCTTTCACTACATACAGAATACATGTGTCAGGATATTCAGGTCTTGACCTGCACTATCACAGCTGGATTATAAATTCTGAACAACTCAAAATTCACTCAACCCATTCACTATTTTAAGGTGCTAACAATTATGACAACTAGGGATACTTTAAGCATCCAACACTGGGAGGGACAGGAGTCCCTAAATGGAAGGGGTTTGGGAGTGACTCAGTCCTGGAAGTATTTAATGACTTGTATTGTTGAAAGAGGCCCCTAGCTGTAGACTATTTTGTTAATTTGGATGCCCTGATCTCAGAATACTGCCAGCATTTCCCACTGCATGTGAATATGGGTGGCAAGTTTGCTCTCTCTCCTTGGCCAGGAGATTGTTTTTGATGAATGAAGACATGACCTTGGTCACACAAACTTTCTTGTGTGTCAAAGTATAGCAAAAAAATGTTAGAAATTTTTGCTATGGGAACCCCCAAATGGTACAGTCTTGTTTAAGACAGACTATAGGAAACACAAAATGTTTTTGTTGCAGATTGGGGGTTATTTTTTAGCTTGTTTTTGTTTTATTTGTTTGCTTTGAAGGTTTTTTTTTTTTTGTTTTTTTTTGGGAGAGGGAAATTGTTTATTTGTTTTTATTTTAAAAGATTTTAGGATCTAATTCTTCCCTTGAGACCTTAAATTAAAGGAATTTAAAAAGAAACTTGTAAGCTTCATCCTGCTGGCAATTATTTTGGGATGTTATTTGCAGAGTAGGACTTTCTACAGTACAAATAAATCTCACTTATGTTTTGGACAGAGCTTTCTCCAAGGTACCCTAAACAGAACATGCCCATGACAACCAGAGGTCACAACATCAGTGAAGCCTCATCAGCACCTATTACAAGTGGAAGGTAAATTCAGAGATGCTTTGTCCCACATTCTTATGCATGAGTGACCAAAGATGCTTCCACTGTACGTGCCTACATCGCTGGTGTTAGGATGATAGAGTAAACATGACAGAAACACTAATTATTATGTTACTAAAGGTCCTTCAACTTGACAAAGATAAGTGTTTGAAAAGAACACGGACACAAAAACATCATTATTGTCTTACTAAATACGGACCAGAGTCCCCAAAGAGATAAGAACGCTAATGATAGAAAAGCAAGAATAAAAAATGGTGAAGATTATTCCACTTACAGGAATACAGTAATGAAATATGATATTGCAGATGACCTCATTAAAATTGAAGCAGTGTTCTATTAAAATAATAATTCAGTATTTTTAGAGAGGAGCTTGAAATGAAGCTTGTGTGTCTCTGCATGTAACTACACGTACGGAGAAGGACACTCACCTGCTCTAAGTACATGGCTAATCACAGGCTTGTCCTTCAAGATATGAAACTCAAATAAGTTGGGAAGAAGAGCTCAAGTAATAATGTTATGTAGAACTCATAGTTGTTTTTTTTTTGTTTTGTAGGATACAAACATGGATCTTTATATACAAAGTGGGTACTGTGCAGAACAAGCTCTGAAATGAAAACTGATTAAATAATCAGACTGAAGCAGCCTGATCTTCAGAAATGTGATTTGGAAGACAAAAGCTGGAGATTTAGGAAATGACTACTGCAGTGCTAATATACGTGAGCAGCAGTAGATCACTGAGAATATTTCAACCAAAGCATGACTTTCCATTAATACCAGCTGAGACAAAGAGAGAAATTTAATATGCAGTAATGTCAATAGAAGGAACAGATGTAAAAACCATTCTTAGCCACAAAGCACAGATGACAATGTAATCAACCCATGCAATATGTGCCTGAGAGCGCTGCATCAATTTCCTCTGTTATTTGAATGGAGACTCACATCCAGTTAGAAATTCTTAAGACCTTTCCAAAGTTCTCTATATTAGAAAGGATGACTATTGGGGGAAACAGTTATGACTATTCTTCAAAATTTTCCACAACTGTCAGGTACAATATTGATAATTTAGAGTCAGTTTTTAGCATTAGCTAGAATTACCAGACAAAATGGAAATATCTGTTGTTCTTTTAACTGCATAGCAATTGACTTCTGCCTAATAGTGTATTGCAGGAAAAAAAAATCCATAGAATTTATTTAGGGACAGCTCTGTATTTGCCTGTAGTCTTACTGACATCAACAAAGGCCTGTTTACATTTGAAAGCCTAATTCACTAGAAACTGTGCCTAAAATTTATAACTAAGTTAAAAGTGAAATCTGTCTAGGTTAGTATGCTCTTCTTATATGAGAAATTACTTAAAAACTAGTCAATAAGCAACAGATTTAAAAAAAAAAGTCTAGTAATGCAGCTTTGGGGGAAAAAAAATCTCACTTTTTTTAAACTGGTATCTAAAACATGCTTAACTGAGTCTTTCCATTGCAAAACTTCACCATAATGCTGAAACTCCATGACATTTAAAATCAGTAAACAAACTATGAAAACTAAGCATCTGGATTATAATTGAAATGTTAGACATAAGCTAATTTCACATAGGGTAAAATATTTTGAAATTATAGAGTGTGTTCCAGTACATGTTTAATTGCCCTCTGGTTATTACAGTGATTGTATATTCAAAGTAGCTTAGTATTAATTTAGATTCTAGAATTGTTTCTATATTTTGTTGCTACATCAAAATAATAATTCAAAAAAGTTTTCCTTTAGAACCATTGTAATCAATTAGGAAAATCTCTTCTCTACCTGTCAGAGGACACATGTTTTTCAGCAGTTATGGGAACAGAGAGTAGGATCAGAATAGCATAACAAAATAAAGAAAGCATTCTGTTAGGGTATGTATTTTCTTCTTTCCTTTGTGTATTTAAAACACTCTAAGTATGACTATTGCCATATGACTTTGTGTTACTACTTCCACTTTAACAAATCTTACTCTGTCAGGCTTTTGTTTATTTATGATGAACCAAAAGAGAAATGTGGGGTGAACATGCAGTGTCTGACCATTGGGAGCTGTAAGTGCACATGCAACAGAGCTGCTGTGAACAGCAGGTCAGTTGTGAAACAGCTGGAAGTGTTCTTTATCCTTGGCTCTCCTGATTTGGTTCAATATAATTTCCCTTGGATTTTGCTATTCTGTTGGGGTAAGATCAGTTAAAGCAGTGTTGAAGTGGAGTATCAGAGCTGAATTTCATACTAGATGTCAGCAGTCACATGGCAATCAGCCATTCTTCAGGTGAGGAGAATTGTCTTCTGTCACATGTAACCCTCTGTGCTCCTACCTTCAGGAAATCTTAAGTGTGATGAGACAAAGAGCAAACAAAACCATTAGAGAATACTTCAGCTGCAAAGATTTCAGTAACTTCTAAAGTCACATGTGTTTAACCTCTATGCTAAAAACACTCCAACCCCCCTCACAATAAATTGTGCTTCTTTGTTTTATACAGGGAGGGCTTAAGGAAATTGATGTTCTTTGTGTGTGTGCTTTACAGAAATGCAGCAAATCAAAATAAGAGAGAAGTGTGATTAGGAATACCAGGTTTTAAATTAGGGCATTGGCACAAACAGGCATGTCAGAAACTCAGTATAAGGAAAATAATGAGCTGAAAACCCTGGTATCAACAAACATTATATAGAAATAAGACAGTAAATCACTGCTGGAGAAATGCCCTATGTTAAAGAAGGCTTAACAAATAAGTTACCTGCATCAAGGATGCAAGTTCCAGACTTAAATAGAAAGATTAGTATTGGACCTCTAATAGTGACAACTTGACCAGGTGCAAAAGACTGTGAAATGCTGAGGCAGATTAAACTGCAAGGGCAGAAATCAGAGCAGGACTGGGAGACTTCAATTATTTTTAGACAGATTAGGTAAATGCCACAGTGTTCTCACATCAAATTTGTTTTTAGAAAGGGCATAATTTTAGCAGAGAAAAGTATCAGGATTTTCTACCCCAAAAAGTGCACATGCTCTTTGCTGTCCTTGCCTCTCAGTGTCCCTTTTCCTCACACCTTTGGCTCTTGGAAACTGAACTTTTTCAGACTCCTGCCACTGAATCCTGCTGCAGAGGAAGGGTGCACTGCACAGACAAAAAATACAATTACAAATGAAAAACTGCTGTAATTGTACTGTGACATAGGAAAAGGAGATGGCATCCAAGGAAAGTTTGTCTTGAAGACATGGAAATAACAGCAGTTCTTTGGGTTGGATTTGGAAACACCGAAATTTGGTTTCATGCTGAAATGGAAGCCCTGCGCTGGCAATGTGGACATTATTGTCACTTCCAGTTCTGAATTTACATATGGACAGGAGCATACAACTTGGCCAGTGAGAGAATAAATCTAAACTAGTTGATCTTAGTTCCTGAGGATGCTAGGGGAGTACTAGTGTTATAGATGAGGTGCACCTTTATGCACTCCTCTGAAAATAACCCATGCTGTTTTACATTCATGAATCTGCTTTAAGTACAAAGAATTTGTTACAAATAAGATATAAATCATAAGCTGGCTTGGTTTATGTTATCTAATTCTTTACACACATATTAATCACATTGTAAAACTGAGGTGTCATTTTCCTTTCTCCAACCCTAACTAAATCTTATCATTGTGTAAGTAAACATCTGCTCCTTAAAACACAGCTAAAAAACAACCCACATTTACTACAGGATAACAGGATTTAAAGGTATTGCAACATTATTTTGCTTTTGCTTTCTTTGCTTCAGCAATATCAAGGTCTGAAAATACTGAAATTCACTATGACTTACATGACAAGTAATATGTTTCTTCAGATTGTAGGAACCACGGAAAGAACCAATGCACAACAAATCACAGCTGTTTATATGTAGCATGTTTAAGGTAGCTACTCCCTTTAAAAGAATAACCTCCAGTGTAATCTGATTACATAGACTTAAAATATCAGGGACACAAGAAAAAGCACAGCTGAGCAAAAGCACTTGACTGCAATCCAGCTACCCAAATCAGGAACACACTGAAGTGCACATCTGCAGGTGAATGTGCTTTGTGCTCACACCTGTTTATCTTACTGCAGTTGTTTTCCAGTGGAATGAAATGCTTCCATTTTACGGTTTTATTTTCTGCTAGGACTTTGCTAAGATGTGGAGCTGGCATTCATCACCTCAGTAATGTCAAGAAAAGAAAGAGGAAAACAGAGAATAAATGGAAAATGTCCAAGTATTTCAGACAGGGTTTCTGAAAGATTAATGAAACTCCACTTGAAAAAAATACTATACAAGTGGCCAAAATTAAGTAGGAATACAGTAGCTATAAATTTGAAATATCTGACTGACCAATAAATATTTCTTACATTATATGACCATGGTAAAATGACAGTGGGGTTTGCATCCAGTATAGGGCACAGCAATTTGTACAAGGTTCCATTATGGGAAATGATACTCCAAAGCCAAACTTCTAAACAAGAGTCATAGATAAGCTGGAGGGGTTGCATGAGACCTGATAAGAGAAGCAGTCTTTTAGAGATTATGATGACAGACAGAAATATAAAATTTCCAAGAGAGAAGAAAACACAAATTCAGACAGATTTTAAAGTCCTTAATCATGAGCAAAGTACAAACTCTTTTAAAGTGATACTTCTGTTTGAATGAAGGTGATTGTAAATCACTGTAAAAATCTAAAGATATATCTAACAGCTACATTTCAAAATGCTACAGAAATGGTTTCAAGGCTTCTAAACTCAAGATCAAGGAAGATATTATTACAGTTTGAAGGTTCCATGCAACAAGAGAAAACAATGCTGCTTATTCTGTTACAACACATTTTCTGATACATTTGGGATAGGAGGGCACATAAAATAAAAACAGAAACTGCTCATAATTCTCCACATTGTCATGCATATGCAGCAAAGCTCTTTGGTCTGTTCTTTCTTTCCCTTTTCCCTGGACAGAATGCAGACCACACAGCTTTCCAAACACAGCAGTATTGCATGATAGACAGAAAAAAAAATAATTGTTATCTCCTGCTTTGAAGAGATGGGACTTTAACCTAATATTCAAGGGGCTGATTCAACTAAATATGAGATTTTCTTTATTGCATCCAGAAAATGTACATGCTTATTTTGAGGTCAGGTCAAAATTGTTTGAATTCCCTCTAGAGGCAGTGGATTTTTTTAATCCTATGTCCAGGAATAAAAAAATGAAGATAGATCTTGAAATAATTTTTTTCCCTCTGCATTTCAGATGGTAGGAGTAAGCTGCACTAAGGTTGAGTATAGACATCTCTTATAAAGAGCTGGTCAATACTAGAGAATAGCTTTGAGAGAGTGTTTATTCTGATAAGAAACAAAATAACTGAAAAATTCCTGTCTTATGTCTAAATCAAGAAGGCCGATAAGTAATCAGCTTTTAAAATAATATGTAAAGTTGTTCATCTCTCTGAAACAGTTTTCTATGATTTGCCTCGGGCTTCAGTGCATTTAGAACATTTCTTCAAGTAGAAGTAGCAGTATCTTTTAAGATTTCTTTCATTTAAACTTCTAAACACCTAATGAAAAAGGTAGGGTACTTGTTTATCCAATAGCTGGATTTATGAAGTCTGAAAATAGCTCTATTTTTCTTTGTTACCTCTTATGTTTTTGACAGTAAGAAACATAAAGCACTTCATACAGTTTTTCTCACTCCACTTAAGGATATAATTTCTACTTATGGCCTCAAGTCTTGCTGTGATAATTTTGCACTTCTTTGTATACCAAAATATTTGAAATTAAGTGTCCTCACTAAGAATACAGCATTTTTTAGCAGAAATTAAAGGTCTCTTTTGATGTTCTTTCATAGCCATTGTCCTTTAATTGAGCCTTTACTTCTAAGCTATATAACAAAAACCCAGACCACAACATATTAAATTAACACTATTTACAAGTTGTCTCTTACAGGGACAAAATGGAAAGGTATTTCTTTTTCTGTGAACATGGAAGCATTGCTGTATTTCATTCCAGGTTCAAGTGACATAAATGCTAAGTTTCACAATTATTGAAGGCATTTTTTGGTGAGTAGTAGAAGTACAATGTAGTTGTCATGCTCTAGGAGCTTGCTCTTTTCTTACATCTCATTTACCCTCAAGAGGATTTCAGAGAGCAGTGTAACTGTTGCATGAAAACAGTTTTGGTCTTAGTGGTGTTTTAAAACAAAATCTACGAAACAAACACCTTATCACCCCATCTGAGAAGATCCCTCAAAAGAAAATTCACATTAGAAGCCAAAAATGGAGATTATATCACACTTCTCATTGGCAGCCTACAGCTGGCACCACTGAAGGATTTGCAAGTGCAATCCCAAAGACAAAGCTGAAGAATCCTCATTCCACACAGTGTAATTATTAATACTAGCCAGTGATGCCAGTGATAGCCACCACACTAAAAGTCAGCCATTAAAAGATGTTATGCTTTGATACAAATCACAACAAAAATTAATTTAAAGAGGATGCTGATCAGTGTTTCTTTATGACTGCATGATGCTCAGAAAATCATGGCTACTACAGCAAATGAAAGAGCAAACAAACTGCTGTAAGCCACCATTCAACTGTCACCAGGAACACAAAGTCCTGCAGCAGGTCCAGTGACCTTGGCAGGCTGTGGTGAAATAAATACACAACTGGCAATCTTGCCTGGGACATCCTGAACACATGGAACCTACAGATTAAATAGTCTTAGTTCTACTGTAGAAAACTCTATTTTTTGACAGGCTCTTTTGCATGATTTTTGGTGAAATGTGTCTAAATTGGGATGACTTTTTTGCTTTCCAGCCTGTTCTTACACACAGCAGAGCACAGCACACCTCCTGTGCTTGCTTTACCCATTGTGTAAGCCATCCAAGCGTAACCTGAAGGGATTTGCAGCTACTGCACATCCTTTATCTCCATCCACAAACCATTAAGACAACTGTCCAGTCTGAGGGAAAACAGACCACATGATATGAGGGCAGAATATGGCTCAAATGATTAGAGAAGAACAAAAAATTCTTGAAGCTTACACAACATAACAACAATGCTCCCTTCTCTCTATTTCCTGTCTTCCATGCCAAAACATCAAAATTCCAAACTGAACAAAGACGGTTTTATTTTAAAACTCATGAAAAAATTCTGCTAGCAGCCAGGCACTTAAAACCTGAACATTCAAGGGAATACCTGTTTTCTGCCTAATCCTGACCCACATATCCACATGAGTTTGAAATAGTGATTAAAGGACAGAACCTTATTAATTTTATGAAAATAGCAGATTCTTAAGGGAACTGTATAGATCTCCCAAATCTATTACTGGAGCCAATGTTTCAAAGGTCAGAAACCAGCTTGATGGCAGGCACAAAGCCACTCCAGCTCAACAATACTGTTGCTCATCCTTGTTTAAAATGCTGGAACCCTGAATGATTTCCCATGCAGAAATTAAAGGAACAGATTTTGGTAGAAAACAGAGCAGGCAGATGAGTCACAGAGGAACAGATAGGCACAGGAGCTGTGGTAGGATAAAAGAAAGACTCCATTAAAAAATATTTTTGAGGTAGTTTAAATCATGAGAAATCTATACCAGGTATTAGACTTCTAAGTTAGAAGTGATCAAAATCATGGGAAGTGCTGTAAATAGAAACACAACAAATCAGGTCCTAATTTTCAAAGAACAGGATTATACATGCTTCAGTAAAAGGACTTTCAGCATGGGGATATTCTTTTGATGGGTTTAAATTTATTTCATATTTTGCAATGGATAGTACTGCACTAGGTAACATAGATATTAAATTGTTTTCTTCATGTCATTCACTACATTTACCTTGTTTTTTCTGTATTTACTGCATTTCAGCAGCGTATAGAAAGGCAGAGAAGTGGAAAATACAACCTGAGATTTTTCAATGCTTTCCACATTGCTTCCAAATGCAATTTAAGCAGAGGATTTCAGTCCCTATGGCGTTAAACATCTGTACTCCTTGGACTTTGGTGACCACACGTTCCCTTGTGTTTACACAATTCCTTTCACGTATCAAACCTTGTGCTTAAAGCTGAGATTGCCTGAAGCAGTGTATTTTTGGGAAGGAGTTTTTAACTTTGGTATTTACTTTTTTTTCTCCAAAGGTTTGCCAGAAAGTGTCTCTACTTTTTTTCCCAAACTGCAGATCTGGAGGTAAGCATGAAAATAAGCAATACAGAGCAGGATCTTGCTTGGGCTGCTACAAAGGTTTGATGCTGTTTGGACCCAACCTACATCTATTATGTAGGTGATTATTGTGTGCTAAATTTTGTAAATAAGACACATTTCAAAGCAATGGACTACTCAAACTTATGTTTTAGGTGAAAAAATTGAAGTGTAAAATGCATTTTTTAAATTTCACATTTGACATGGAGGATTAACAAATGATAGATGCTAAATTTCTATTCACTCATGTTCAATACCACAGCAAGGATTCCAGATGCTGAGCTGTGTAAGCATCAAGAAACTGAGGTCCTGGCCTCCAGGCAGGAAACCTCTGGACACTTCCCAGTTCACCATAAGACAGTGTTTTTAAAGGATTATCCTTATGAAGACAAGGCCCCTACTGATAAGTCCCTTTCACCAATTAAATCAATAGAATCACTTAAGAATACACAAAAGAGATTTCTGTAAGAGGTAAATGGAATTTATATTTCACACCACAAGTGGTAAATCTCAGAAACAATAAAGTGGAACTAGTAGGAATAGGTCATTCATTCACAGCCAAAATGTACCAGGCCCAGGAAACTGCAGGAGAATACATTATTTTCCATAGTTTAACAGAAATGCAACCAGATGAAACAGGCACTTATAGCCTTTACTTTTTTGGCATGGGCTCTTTGTGAACACAACAGTTACTGTACTGTGCAATACAGTTTGCATCCCTATCATCATTAGATTTTAGGTTCCAAAAGCTTTCATTTCAGTTGTTGAAATAAATATTACCTTAAAGGCCAGGACATCAACATAACTCCTTAATTTATAAGACCAAGAATGAAAGGATTATTTGATTTTGCAACATGATTTACAGAGATTTACAATCTCTAAATGAGATTCTCCTTACACCAGCAAGAGTACCAAAAACTGAATTAATGGAACTCTAATTTAAAAGAAAGTTGAGATTTCAAACTTGCCAAATAATTAGCATGGTCAGAAAAATGAATTATATATTCATTCTGAGTACATTCCCTTTCTTATTATGAAGTAGCTAGAAAGATTAAACATAGTAACTTTGAGAAAATATAAAGCTGTTCTGACAGTCATCTCAACATAAAAAGGCAGAAAAAGCATTCTTTTTTTTACAAAAATATCATTACACAGTTTTTTTTAATATACGTTCTAATTTCTTTAGCATGGCAATATGATGTCCTATATGCTTTGGCAGACTATCCTATTATTTATTATTAAATTTGCAAAGGGTATTATTAAAAAAAGGAGTTTAAATTCACAGCTTCTGGTAAACAGAAAATAAACTCAAGATGAAAATGCAGTGAGCCTTTGAATTATGCACAGAGGCTTTCAGCGCCTTGCTTGGTAATTGTAAAATCTGTGGAAGTGACCATAAATAAATAAACTCCACAGCTCTCCTAATCCCTTTTCTACAGAGCACAAATAACTACCTCCTTCCTATCTGTTGAAATAATTTAGGAATCAGAACAATCAGTGGGAGCAGTATTGGTAAAACCATGTTTTTTAAAGGCTTCCTCATTTCAGGTATCCATTTATACCTGTTGCAGGCCTAATTTGTCTGCAGTGTACTGATAAACACTGGCATTCATAAAAATTCGGTCAAAGGAAAGAAAAAATTAACAATATTATTTCACAGTTTTCAGCATCATCATATTTTTATTATAGGATGGTAAAAACTTCTAATTAAGATCTTGATTAGCCCAGGCCTGCAATTCAGATTGGTTATATTACAATTTTGCAATGCTTTCAACCAAAAGTTTTGCACAGGACTAAAACAATCATGCCCAACTTGCTCTCTAAAATCTGAAAATTAATTTCACAAGTTACTCTTGTACAAGTGCTTCAAGTTTCTAGCCTCGTGAGATTTCACTAAGACACTGAAAGCTTGTGCCATTCACAGACTTCCACGTGTTTTAGACATGGTGGCATGGCAGGCAAAGAGTAGCTCATTATCTGCTTGCACGGTTCATCCTGTCCAATCTTCCTTTGTTACAACATTTACCCTAGGATTGACATTTATCTGGGAAAGGTTTTTGGTTTTTAATGCAAGAATTGTATGAAAAGGGGCAGTGGCTGAGTTTTCCTGCTAATTCATGCTTTGCTCTATTTTTGCTGCTAAATGAGAGACACAGTGATCAGACAGTGAGTGGGCACAACCAAGTGCTGCTCTAAGGGAAGCAATTCTCAATGCCTGCTGCACTGAAGGATTTTCAGGCTGCTTTGTCCATAGTGCAGTAACAGAAGACTTCATTTTGAAACCATGCAGTAGGTACAATTCCTGCATGAAAAAGATAACATGAAGTCTACAGAACAATTGGAAAGTGGTGACACAATGATGTAAAATAATGGTTATTATATAGTCTATAGACTTTAAGTAATTTTGGTTTGAAATGAAAATAATAATACTGAGTACTGGAAACCTGAGTAGATATTGTCTCTCCTGTTCATGTTAAGAACAGGAAAGCCAAATTTTTATTCAGCTTAAAGTCGATTTTCACAGCGGCTGCTCACTTTTAACATGCACAATTAGCAAGTATTATCTGGATCTTTCCTCTTGTTCTTTAAGGAGATTAGATGAACAAAATCCATTTTGTCTGGTCTCTTGTAAAGCTACCACATTTATTCAGAGCAAACAAGAAGTGAGATTTGCAAACACTTCCAGCTCTGTGAAGGTACATTTTAAAGTTCCACGTGCCTTGTGGACATTCAAGAATGCAATTTGTGCTCTGCGGAATCTGGAAACTTCAGCTTTAAGAAAGGAAGAAATATTTCCTGATATATTTGAGAGCTGGAAGTTACTTTTGGCAAAAATCCTAGAACTATTCTTACTGTTGCTTTGTTAGAAAAAGATAGTTAAGACAGGAGCAGGAGAGAATGAAGCTCTAACTCATCAAGGCAAACACTGAGCAAGTTAGAAGGCAAAGCTCAGGTCAAAAGCCTAAGAGGAATGGAAGCCATGGCTGAAATGAAGAATGTCCATCAGAAAACTCAGCACTGCTTTTAGGTCCCATGATGGAAGGAGAGAACTCTTACATGGGGTCATATGGGGGACACTTTAAGAAAAGACTGCATTAAGTCTGGATGTGAAAAAATCCGTTTCCCTTTAATGCATCAGCTACAGTAATGGTAGAAATGTTTGCAACCTAAAGTACTTTTAGTCCCTTTCAGAATCTACAAAGGGTAATACAGTGGAAAACCAAGGGTGTCTCAGAGTAATCCTGTGTGCCACGCTTTCAGGGAGAGCTTTTAAAAGGGGTATATGTGACTTTTTTAAAATGCATGTGCAAAATTGGAAGCAAACCTTAGATCAAAGGAATAGAACATATATTGCACCTTTCTTTGGAAACCTGGAAAGGTTTGCAGCCTGGTTTTTCCACAGGATGTTTATGAGACCAGCAAAGCTGGAGGGTGTTATTGCTAGACTGACAATTCCAGTTCTGGGATCAGAGCTGGCTTTGCTCTGAAATGGCATTTAAACTGTATCTCCAGTGGTTTCTAGCCCATGCAAACACAAACTGAGAATCTCTAAATCCCACAAAGTGTTAGACAATTTATTTGCATTCTCCATATCCCAGAATACACTCAAATGTAGTGCCCATTTCTTGTCATCTTAATAACTTGCTGGATGACAGAGAAAATATTTTATTATTTTTCTGTCTTTTTTTGGAAAGACATAATTAAAATCCAGTATTCCAATATCTGAAAAGTAATTAAACTGATATGCATAGAATTCTTCAAATTTATCCTAAACTCTAAGCAACATAATGATTATATGACGATTTACCACTAACATCAATCAGGAATATTTCTAAGTGATTTAGAAAATGCTTACTCAATATATAATGTGGATGTGAGGAAGAAAAGCCCCATGTCTTGATTTATGTTCATTTTCTAGACCAGGGCAAAGTGTGGAGGCCATTAATCTTGCATTTAAGGTAATTTTAGCAATGATTAACAAGAATAAAACTCTATATTTTTATGCCAATAACCTCAGTACAATTAAACCAGTGAAATGACAAATATATGACAAAAGAAAAAGAGATTTGGACTAAAATATTGTCTAAAAGTCAGGGTTTTTTTTTAACTGAGATATCTAGATTTAATTTATGGTACTGAAAGATACGGCACAACAGATCAAACTAGTCCAGCATGTGTTTCTACTTTCACTTTCAAATATATATGAGTGAATGGCAAAATGACTAAAGGTAGAAGTTTTCACCACAAAACTGGATTAAAATTCTGCATTAAAAAAATTACTTCTAGTTGCTATGTTTTGCTATACTTTTAAAATTTTGCAGCACAAATAAGCTTTTGTTTATGCTCATGAGAAGCATAAATAGATTTACAGATACCCTTTCTCCTAATTTTGTGAAAACTGAATAGAAAAAGATTTGTACGCTGCTCTTACACACATTCCAACCAGTGTTGCCATCCCTTCTAAGCAGCAGATTTAAAAACCCTTTCAAGAAAATATTGTCTAAAAATACATTGCAAAGCTCTTACTAAAACATGTGACTTATACTCTATTAGTGGCAGCATTAGGACAAGCATGTTATTTGCTGACCTGGATAGAATATTTCTGCACAGCTAAACATCTGCTGTGGTCACCTCTCCTTACTTGTTAAATTTCTACCCATCATCCAGCCAGTGTGAATTGCTCTCAATGCATGCATAAACAATATTTGTTGGGAGGAAACCCCTCAATTTGAACACAAAATTCACATTCTAATCTAAGACTTTGTCATGAATTTATAAGAATAGAAGCCTAATATATGCAAGATCACTTTCTCACAATAGACATTAAAGCTATCAACCTTAGTTGACAGTTCTCAAAAAAGGTTATAGCTTGAGTAATTGGCAAAGAAATTCACAGAAGGGATTAGAATGCAGCTGGAAAAGGGAACTCACTTTTAGAAAATTCTAAATTGATTACAGAGCATTCACAAACAAGTCACTTGATAAATTATTTACTGCTTAACTGCAAAACATTGAATAAGACTGTATCTATATGTATTGAATAATAAGCTACATGACACTTCTGCCATTATTTAATTGATAAAATGAGCACTCAGGAAATGATCAGTCTTTTTATGTCAAAGTGCTCAGAGTAAGTGATGGTGATGATGACAAAGATGACAGATATTTTTCTCCCTTTTTAGTATTTGTTTGACAGTATCAGCATGCCCTAGATTTATGAAGTGCGACATCATTAAAATCTCAATATTTCTTCATAAATACTTCAATTTAGAATAGACTCAAAAATTGTTCATGTCTTTCCACTGAGGGACCCAGATATAAATGACACTGAAATTAATATATGAACTTCACCAAAGGTTTCCTAGCAGGAAGAGGCATTCTAACATAAATGGAGCAATGCCTCAAGCATTAAGCTCAAATGCTGCTTAAAAAAAAATCTCCCTTACTCAACTGCTCATGGGCCCTGGTACCGTGCACCCATGTTGCTGACCCCTTGAGTCTGGGCTCAGATCATCTGTGCTTAGCAAGAATGGAGCTCACAGTCAGCAGACCAAATTTTAGAGCAGTTCCTCATTAGATTAACCCTGTCTAGAGCACATGACCATCTTCTAATTAACATTATTTTGCAGCTTGCAGGGGCTTTCTGAGAAAACACTCAAAGATGTAAAAGACTTGGTGTGGATATTTCACCTGCAGCTCTGGTACATTTTTTAGCGTGCTAAAAAATAATACTAACTTAAAAAAATAAAAACAGCAACAAAAAACTCACCAAAAAACCCCAAAACAAAACAAAACCCCCACAAAAACAAAGAAACAAACAGAAATATCATAGCTTCCCTGAGGCAGAACAAATAAGACTCTGTCCCCTAGGTGGGCACTCAAGACATGGAAACCGGTCTGTAGCATCCATGCTCCAAGAAATGAATCCTCAATTTTTAAATTGGCCAGTCTAGGCTTAAGGACTTCACCACAAAGCTTGACATTTTTCCTCTCTTACTGACCTAAAAGTCTCCCTCTTGCTCTGAGCTGAGAAATGAGAGAGGGCCCAGGGTTCCAGCTTGCTGTGACATCCACAGAGCTCTCCTCTGCCCCAAGCTCTGGGCCACGACTTACATGGCCTGACCTGGCCATAAGCTGGGCCAAATAATACCTGTTCCTAAGTCAATTATTTGAAAAGAGAACTGGTAATGTGAGAGTTCCTGTGATACTGTTAACTTTGTGGAGAATTGAAGTGTTTGTAGCATCTGTAAAACTGATGGATTGTTTCTCATAGAGCCAGCAGCTCCATAGCAAATGCGGCTTTTATGGGCAGGAAAGTAGCAAGGTCAAGCAGCTGTGAAGGGTATGCTGGAAACACAGCTGACTTCCAGGGGAATAATCCATGCCCTGGAACTTACTAGTTGTTTCTTTGAAATCAGACCAGATGTGAAAATATAAAAATATAATCCATTCTTTTTGAACAACTTTATGTACCTAAGATGAACAGAAAAGCTCAGAAAAATATTGCGAGGTTTTGGGTTTGCTTTTAAAGAGGATTCAGCAGAGATAAATTCTTTTCCAATAGGACACTACAACCTAAAATACATGCTCAGGTTTTCCCAAATGTACAAAGAATACCCAGAGTGTCTGTGTTACCACTGCTAAATCTCAGAAATTACAAAATCCAAAGAAGGAACTGTGTTTATTTGTTTATCTACTCAAGCATGAAATAATTACAATGCAAGAAAAAGCAACAGTCATTTGAATTTTACTTTTTATTCTCATCCCTCTATGTTCTCAGTGCATATTTCTGTCATTGAATTGGCAAGGAAAAAGGCAAGTAAACCTCCTCAGAGGATGTATTTCTCCATAGTATAGAAAGTATCTAAAGTTATAGAAAGTCTGCTGAAAAATTCACTGGCAAAAAATGCCTGACAAAATATAACTTCTGATTTTGAAACTACATCAAATAACATTCTATCAGATGTTGTAAAGAGCTAAGATATTGTGAAAATCACACAAGTTTATGATACAATCTAGTATAAGACAATCTTTGGTTCTGATTGCAGCTTGCCATCATGGAGGAAACATTAACTGTAAAACACAGGTCCCTTGTCAAGCTAGGAAAGGTGGCTTGACTTTGGCTATTGCCCAGCCAAAGAGCCATAACTGAAGTGCCAGAAAATTGTGTTAAGTAAATATAAAACTAGATAATTATTACAGATCTCTGTTTAATTCCTGGTTTTGTTTGTCTTCCTGTGTGACCTTCAATGAGGCATTTAATCTCTTTCTGTATAAAACTGTAAATAGTTATCTGAGAAGGACTATGGGATACCAGAAGGCATATAAACAGCTAGCAGCAAAAAGTGACATAAATTATGCAGCTGTTTTATGAAAAGCTTGTCCAATTGAGTAAATAGAGCTCTCCAGTCTGAATTATAGTGTATGAGCAATATTTTCTTTATAATGAATTCATTTTATTCACTAAATGCATTACGTTACTCAAACACCAGGAAAATGGTGTCAACCATACCTTCCATCACTTATGATGGAATTACACTCCCTCTCATTAAAATCAGAGCTTTAATACCATTCCTGACATCTTTTTACTATGCCTCTTCAAGGTAGAGTGTTACCAGACCTCATATCTGACCAAAAAATGTGCTAAAATGGAGTTCTAAGTCTGCTTAAACCCAAATTTCACATTGATCCCTTGAATAACCCTGCTCCTGTTAGTCCATACTGGTGGGGCAGTACCTCTCAGTACCACTCAAGGTGTGAGCTTCTCCCACAGCTTGTGCTCTGTGAGCACTCAGGACTATTTGGTGTGGAAAGCAGAAATTAAAAAGCTGATTATAAACACACCACGTAGCAGAAGAGTGGTGCAATGACAGTAAAGTATTTCCCCCTCATTAAAATGGATATAATTATTTTCAAAATCATTTATGTCTAATAGGTTGTCTTGCTATTTAAAGAATCTTATCTCTGCCATGATGTCATGAAAATAAATTCATAGAACTTCTTTCCTATCTCATTTAGCAACAAGATGCAAATGTAACTAATGTTTCCCTGAAAATTGAGAAAAATATAAGTACAGTGCCTAATCATCATCAGTAATGTTGTGTTGGTAATCACTCACTATTAGTCTGAAATTACTGCAGCAAAATAAACAACCACCTTTTTCAGTTTGCAATGCACTTTAAGAGAACTTACAAACTGAGAAACATTTTAGCTAAGAGGTGATGAAAACCAGATTGAGATTTTACCTTCTTCCCACACATACTCCCAGGCCAGATCCTTGCACAGGCTCAGTACAAGAAATTTATGAAAGCACCTTCATGAGTTAAGTTCCTAAATCAAAAAGTTATGATTAACCCCCCTATATAGCCATGGTTTTATATGCATATGTATGATAGATTGCTTCTGAATACAAACAGTTGTAGAAAGTTAAGTAAGAGCAGTAGTATTAACAAGAAAAGTTCTATTTTGCTGCAGAATAAGATATCAAATCCTTCAATGAGCATCTTAGAAACAACAAAAGTCTCATAGATCAGAGACAAAAATTCCCACTGCTTACATTTCTGTTACAGATAACCTAAATGAAACAATTCTTTATCTGTTAAGAAATTCCCTGTTCCAAGTCAAAGTAATACTGCATAGCAATAATCATTAGCATATAAGAATGAAGAAAAGGAGAAGGCAGATATATAAAATATAATTTATCTCACTGCAAATCTGATATCAAACATTGGCAGAACATCCCAATTATCCCTTCACTTTCTCTGAAGCTCTTTTAAATAGAATAAATATTTATACTGATTGCTTTTGATGATTGGCAATACCCCTGTATCCCACAAAAATCCCCAAACACCAAAACAACAAATGGAAAGCATGGGAGCTTTGTTGAAGAAGTTATAATACGAAAGTAAATTATTTACAGAGCCCTGTGCACCCTGACCTTGAATATTTCCAGACACGGGGCATCCACCACCTCTCTGGGCAACCTGTGCCAGTGTTAATCATTCTTTTATTGTATTTCTTGATGATATGGCACAAATTTACCAGCCAGTTTCACTCTAAATCTAGTGCAGCCCAGGAAGGCTGGGTATCCACACCCCTGTACTCCCAGACTCGGCTGCTCAGGAGGGCAGGAAAAGCTCAAGGGCCATTTCTGGGGAACTGGCTGAGAGCTGCTGTGAGGTTTTTGCCATACTGGGCAGTGCAGTTCTTCCTAAAAGAAGTAAAATTATAATTCTGGACCAGAGTCCTGAAAGGCTTTTTCAACCAACACAATTCATTTTCATCCAGGCAGTTTCACTGGATGAACATCAATATGTTCAACTGCCATATATTAACATCAGTCATCAACATTTTAAATTAATTAAGACGTTTGGCTCCTTGTTTCTATGAGATACGAGTCTGTGTATAATTACACTTTTTCTACAAAGCACAAAACATCATGCAAAAATAAGTCACAGCACTCAAAGCAACATCAAAGAGTTTTGAGGTAAGCCACAAGACCTTTTTTATATGAGATCCTGAAATGAGGTGAGAATTCAGAACTTCCACTATCAGAGTCATTGCTGGAAAACTGGGATCATTAAGTCACTCAGTTAAAAAGAACTTTCTGATGGATAGAAAACTTGACGCATTTAAGATTTATTTTTCAATAAAAAATAAAAGCTGTGTTGCATAATATTTTTCCAAATAAACAGAATAATTTAGTACTGCCACTATACAACTTTTTTTTCTATTGAGATATTATTGAAAATGCATTGCTTGCAATGAAACCCTAACTACTGAAAAACAATTGCTTGAAAGACACAGACAGATCAATGTTTGAAAGTCTTGTTACAGTTATATTTCCCACACCACTTGAACAGGAAGCTGTTCAAAACTTCACAGCTGCACTTCTTACCTGCCAGCAAGTGTTCATACTCTTGTTTTGCTACAACTTTCATGTCTCTGGTTTCACTCAAGTTCATCCTTCTTTGCACTTGAATCTTGTTAACTGCTGTGCTCCAGGTTCAAGTTTCAGTCAAAGCATGAATGATCCTAAGGTTTGGTAAGGATTTTAAAATCCACTGTGCCATAGAAGACATAATTCAAAAAGAATGCACTAGAAACTGGTTGATTTTATTAAATCATTTTCACTAGACTTGCAAGTTTCCTGACTTTTCAGTTCTACCCTATCCAATAAACTTCATTGTCTGATTCTTACTACTCTGATTAATTCATCAAAGACAATGAGACTTGTAAACGTGCAAAGGCAATGAACTCTGGTACCCTCATATTTTTTTGCAACCCATATTTGCTTAGGTTACTGAATATATGTGAAGCAATAAATTCCAAAAAATTGTTTATCAGGAGGTATAGAGATCAACTTGGATGTTAAGCAAGCATAAACTATCTTGAAATAGAAAACTGCCACTATACTCCTAATAAAGGATGGTTTGCATTTTTTGCTCTGATAACTCAGAGACTTTAGCAATGAATGAAAACTCAGTTCCTACTGTAAAATTACTCCCTTGTTACCCTGTATCTAACGTGAAAAAGCTTTTTTTATTAATTTGACAAACAATAGGGATGAGGGCTTTTTAGTATCAACTTTGCTATCTTGGCATAACTCAAAAACAATATAATTTTTTACCAAATCTAACTGAAAATTATTATCCAGCCAAATATTGTTTATTTGTTGTTTTTCCCATGCTCATCAGGAATGCATAGTTGATGTCTTCACAATGGCATAGACTAGGAACCTAGCTTGGTTCAGGAATGGTCTAGAACTTGGTTGTGCTGGTTAATGGCTGGGCTTGATGATTTTGGAGGTTTTTTCAAACTAAATGATTCCATGACTCTAAGTCTCCAGCTGAGTGGAGTTCTTTGCTGAAAGTTAAACCTTGTCACACTCCTGACAAATGTCAAAGAACATCAAGTGCAATGTCAAAGAACTTCATTGTTCTCTGTTTTTAACTCTCAGGTCTAGGTTTATCCAGATAAATAGATTCTCCAAAGACTGAAATTTTTTGAAGTCAAGAAAACAGCTTAGTAGAATCAGCACTAAGATTTCTATTTACTTCAGAGTACTTCAGATCAGACCTTTGGTTAACCTACAACACATCAATACAGAGATGTCAAATTTTATAAAGTCTAGGACTTAAGTGGCCCTTGTGAAAGGCACTCTGGTATTGGGCAATCAGATATAACAGGAATATCTGTACCAATGGCAGGGAATTTCAGTTTGAACCAGATAGTTTCTACTCTGTGATATCATTTGACCTGAATTCCATTTATCTATTAAATGTCTGCTAGTCTGCAAACTACAGGTTCAGAGTTTTCGTTTTATGGAACTGCTGTTTTGTAGTTAGGCAAAAAAGTAAATAATTAAGAGACTGTACTTATGGATAGAACGAGCCTTCAAGAGTTTAATTGACGGGAATAGCAAGACTCTTCTAAGGTGTACTGGGTGGGAACAACAACTCACACTGCCAAACTCATGCTACATCCATCAAAATAAAGGAGTTAAACAATTTTGGTCTTTGTTATCATAAGCTCCAATGTGTTGTATCAACATTTAATGAGATGCAGCAAAAAGAAAAAAGACTGTATAGTATATATATATTTATATTGTGCACATAGCTGTGTTTTATATCTATTATTTTGGAAATAAAGAAATTTGACAGGAATTGTTCTGAAGTGGTTGGTGTGAAAGCAGCCATAGGATAAAGAGATGAGTACTTGCGTCATGTATTGCCATTTTTATTTCCACAAATGCTATCATATGGATTGTGTTAGAGTGGGAAATTCTAACAAACTAAATAGGCAGACACACTCATCTATGGAATGGCCAAGAAACCTTTCTGCATTTAACAATATTTGGATTATATGACATTTTGGATGCCAGATAACATACAAATCACAAACCACATCTTGTTTGGAAACAAAGTAGAGATAGGTAGGAAGTTCATAAACAGAGCACTTTCCCTGTGACTTTCTGCCATTTCTGTAGTACTTTTAAGAAGTACAAGAACACCAAGAAATCTTGAAACAACCAGCGTTTAAGGATTTGTCTTTGCTTGCAAGGGTTTTTGAGTACAGCTTCTCAACCAGCTTTAAACACATATCACAGTTTAAAAAATCAAGAGTACAAATTCTGGTGGAAGCTTTTTCTCAAGTAATCAATTTAAGAATCTTGAGATAGTCTGAAGAGCTTTCACTACTGACAGAGAACTGTGTAGTGACTGGCAAATCCTACACAGAAAAAATACACTAAAAATACAAAGTAGACTCAGCAACTCCCTGTACAAGGTCAGGAAGTCTCCCTGCCCTCACTGATAGGTCTCTGCTGGCAGCTGAAGAAACCCCAAATAATTAAGTACTCACAGTACCAGATTTACTTAATTATGGATGCACATTCATAGACTACCCATACTTCGGCTAAAAAGTGAAGATTTAATCCTCTGGGTGGAGGAGAGGCAGAAAAATCTAATCCAAGTGCTTTTATTTATCAGTTTAATAGAACTGTAACTTTTGAAATAAAAAACATTTGTCATAAAAGTAGCTGCCGTGTTATCTTTGTGACAGACCATTTCAGACATACAATGGTAATATCTGTGTCCTCATTCCCTGAATTAGGATCATCAATTCCTTAGCTACTGCCTAGAGTTCTTTTGAAAGTAGAAGGTTTTATTTTCCCATTACAATTTTACACCATTTTTAGAGGCAGAAAGTACATGTTTTAAATCTGGGATGTTTGTCTCAGATTCCATTTCAGAACTTTGTTTTAAGATGCTGAGCAAGTGTCCCATGATAAAGATCACACTTTAGGCAAAATTGGACAGGGGACTCTGAGAGAGGTCAGTGTTGTGAGGAATGACTGAACATATCTTCTAATATTAAAGGAAAATGAAATTAAACAGAAGAAGTGATGATCCTTTAGAAGTTTCAGACTTCTATGGAAAAAAACAAATCTAGCATCCAGTACAGGGTATTACAAGAGGGTGCAAGTGCTCAGTCAGTTTCAAAAGGGTAAACACCACAATGATAAAGAATTAACTTATCATATTCAGATTTTAACTCAGGAACGTGTATGGCAGAAGATAAGATCAATCCAAGTTTCCAACCAAACTGTTAATTTTCCTGACATATTTGGCCACATCCTAGTGGTTTTACCCCCTCAGCCTTATTTTCTAACTATTTTCACTTTAAGGTTTTTTCAGGGCATCTCTGCAGGATGTGGCTGTACCAACCAGAGCTGTCCCACAGACATGCTTGAGCTCTTGTGTTCTGAGGATTGTTTTTGTTGTGGTTGTGTTTTTGTTTGGTTTCAGTAGAGTATTTCTGACCCATCAGATTCTAAACAGTTGTTATCTTTCATGCAGTTAAGAAGGCTCTGTCATGTGTCACCTCAGCCCTAAGATCATGACAAAGATAAGAAAAAAAAAAAAAAGACCATGGAAAAGTCATATTACTTCCAGGATCAGGTACTGAGTTTTCCCCATCTAATCCATAGCTGCAGTAGAGATGATATCAGAATATGTGAAGCTGAGGAAAAAAAATCAAGATTTCCAAGAAGTCACTGACTGTTGAAATATTTGCAAATATATAAGTGGGTAAACCTCCTCATTTCTAGAATGAAAAATGCTTTGCTTTCTTGAAATAAATAAATAGAAAATGAAAGAACTTGAGGTTGCAGCAAAGTCGTGTGTTCTCTGTAGTTAGAGCAATAAAAAGGAAATGTATGTAATTTTAGTTTGCATAATCATTATAGCTGACCATTCAAGCATAAAAGTGGATTTTCTGCTGGAGCAACAGTTTTAGTTTCTGTTTTACATCATAAAACTAATTAAAAGTAGACACAGGTTGAACTGTTAAGAAAAAAAGTTTGGGTGTATTTGAATCCTGGCTTAGCCATTAAGGCAGTATATCACCAAATACTATTCACTTTTCTTGAGTGTAAGTTATGCCTCAGTAAAAGCTCCAAAATTTAGCTGAAATAATTTCACTGGATAAATATCCCCCCAAATTATCCCAAAATATGCTTTGTCCTCTCCCCCCACTATAACTTCCTAAAAATTTCCTTTTTTCTCTTACAGTTGATGAAAGGCAACATTCCAATGTTGATTTTCTGGGCTGATTCAATTACTGCAAAAGCCATAGAAAGTGTCTGAGACAATTTTATGAAATGTGTACATACCTCCTCTTAAAAGCTTGCTCTGAAATTCAGCTGTGTCACAGCCCCATTTCAGCACACATAAAACTAATGGAAAAATTGCCTGATATAGAAACACAAGCTTGAACTCTGGGTAGCCAAAATGTTTTAAGATCTAATCCACCAAGCGTTCTACTTATTTAATCAGGCATGTGGGTGTAACTTGAAGCATTTTCAGGAGGAAAAAATAAATGGAAGAGACGGTAGGTGCAGCAGATAAGCCATATCAAAACTCAAGAGAGATTTTAACAGGAAGATAATGGATGGCTGTTAAGAACAGTTACCAAAGCTTGGCAGAATATAGACCTGGAGGCCAGAAGATGGGCTAATGGAGCATAATTTTGCATTTCACATTTCTAGAACTTCATATCCGAAAAGCAAAGCACACAATACACACAAACCCACACACATTTAGAATCCTCCATGCTTCAGTGGCCAGCTGAATGTCCCCAGCACACACAGACGCACAAGCATGGGTGTAATCTGCATATTTAGTACCTGTGTGCAGGTGTTACCTCCTGGCACCTGCCCTGCTCCACTGCTGGGACAAGGCTGGGCAGACCTGAGCTCTGAGCCTCCACCAGCCACAACCGCTTGGAAAGATCTTTTGAAGAGAGTTGGAACAATATTTTCCTGAAAACGTGTGCCATTTATTTCAGATTGTAAAAATGACTGGGGTCGTGCAAACACTGAATCTTCACCTATGGGAAGCAAATGATTTTAATAAACCCTCTCCCTCCTAAATGTTACAGTTGTCCCTTGGCAAACTCCTGTCCAATTTCTAATTAAAATTTCTCAAAAGCTGACATTCGGTTCTACTTAAAAATATTTGGGGTTTTTTTGTTTGTTTGGTTTGTTTTTTTTTAATTCCAGACTTGAAAACCATAGCCAATTATTTAGTCATAGTACTCTATGCAAATGTTCCAGAAGCTGGATGTTAATTTGACATTTGTAATACATTATTTCTGGTGCTCAAGCCACACAGTCAGTTTGTAATAATCAGACAAATACTGTGTTATCTACTATAGGCTTAAAAGTTCAAGTACATTTCTCCTAAATGGTTGCACTGAAGTAAAATAATTTAAATTCTGAAGAAATACCTATCATAGTCTAAATCTAAATCTTAATAATAACTAATTTAATGACTAAAACTGCTTAAAAGGCAGGATTTAATTTTTAATAAACCTGCCTATAGATACTTTTGGTTGCATATTCAAAACTTACTGGCACTTTAATAGCTTTATTTGTCATTGTTACAGGTTGTTGCTATACACTTGCTACAAAGAGAAATGCTTTTTTTCATAGATCATCAAAAAAAGTTACTTAGATTAAGACAACATAGCAACTACAATAGTAGAATCAAACAATAATTTTTTCCACTAAGTGTATTGTTTGTTATGCCCAGGATCATCTAGAAACTTAGAGATGCACATTTTAATGAACAATTATCATATGCCAAGGAGGTTAAGAGAAGGATAAAGCACTGATTATAACTGAGAAATAGAAACAAGTATAGAAATAAAAAGCCGGAATTTTGCAGCTTGGAAGAAGAAAAGAAAGATTCAGGAACTATGGCAAACTGCACATGACTGAGGAGAATCAAATTGATTGCCCTAATTACTTTTATGCAAAATTATCTTTTCAGTACAGAGTAAGCCCATTAATTTTTACTAATGAAATTAAGCTTTCTCAATTATCTGTATTTATACAACTGTTATGCTTGGTGCAGATCAATAATGGTCACACAGCAGTGAACATTATTAAAGTCCTTGAATATCTGGCCAGAGCTTTCCTGTAAATCTCCAGGATAGTCCAAGCAGAAAGACAGTAAATGGAAATATAAACTGAAAGGGAAGAAAAGGAAATATTACTTTTTTGTAACATAACACTAGCTCAGGATTGCTGTGTGACATGATCTGCAGAGCTTTCAGAAGGCTAAATGGACAGATAACACTTTTAGCTATGCAGTCTCAAATAACTGAGCAGCTCAGGCTTTAAACCTGCAGAAGGAACACCCCTGGCCCAGGATGGGATCCTGCAGCAGGATTATTCCTCCACCTTGATTAGCACAGTGACATGCTTGAGCAGGAGGTGACAGATAGGATACATCCATGGCCTGATTCACTACAGCTAAATTTTCTGCTCTTTCTTAAAGCCAGAGCATCCAGAACATGAAAATTTTGGTGGGAATTGAAATTTAGAGTTTACTCTGAAATTTGGCAGTTCAACTATATAGACCAAAATATAGTAGGAAAAATATATCTATGGTTTTATTTGTTCAATATCCATATTTTTCATACTCATATCAGTCATTCCATTAGGTACATGCACAAGAAAGGTCTGTCCTATATCTCATTAAATAAATGAGATTTATTTGTATCCAGTAATATTTTGCATGGCAGATGAAATTGGAGGCCAGTTTAGAACCTCCAGGCATATAGTCTGCCAGTTCAATACAAAAATAACTTTGTTAACTCAAGTTAGAAAATATCTAACATACTATTATATTCCTTCTAGCAGAAATTGAATTTATAATTGTTGGAGAGTGAAAGCTGAGGCCTTGTGTGGACCAGTAAAGACCAGTGCTCACAGACATTACTGGAATTGATCATATTCCATCACCAAAGTAGTGCTGCATGCCAGCTTGTACGAGAAGCATCTCTGCTGCATCTAATTATTAAATTCAAGGGACTTTTAAACAAATGCATTACTAGCTAGAAATTGTATTTTTAATTCCCGTAGCAGAGTCTCAATGAAAATGAAAATGCATATTTTAATTTAAGCTCTGATCCAGTTTAGAAAGTGATTGCTTGATAAATTCTTCTGGTAGTCTAAGCCTATCACACTTGGTACAGAAATAGTATTAACAGAATCTTTGTAAACATTTCTCTTTAGCTTTTTCAGCTTTTAATGTATAAATTAAGCTAAAATCTTGCAGACAACACATAGTTAATCCCCACTGCCCATAGCAGATATAGTCCATGAAACAACTGTCTGAAACAATTTCAAGAGTCTCACTAAAGGTCTACTTACTCTGTTAAATATTTCCATGTGTCACTACCTATGGACACCTCATGTCATGCTGCTGGTAATTCTTCTCACTGATCTTCCCTTCAGCTTCCCTCCCCACTTCCACTTGGGCTGCAGCACCTAAGGCTCAAGGCTGATTTAATGTAAGGACTCAAATGAATGTATTCTGCTGTCACTGTATGGACAGTTTTTGGACAGTTTGAGTGTTCTCTCAGGATCTTTAAGATTGCTTATGCTTGGACAAGAAACTTGAATCCTGATTTGGGCATCTGTAGGGTATGATTAGCACTATATTAGAACACTAATGTTAGCACACTTTCTGTTTGAACAAACTCCCTGCCTCATTCCAGCTGGCACATCAGCCAAAGGAACTCTCTTGTCATGTAGTTTTCAAGGTCATATTGCAGACTCTTGGTTTTACTGCCAAGCTTTCTTACTACTTATTTCTATATTTAGCTTTTCCTTAGCTTAAAGTCTTTTGTATAAGCTTCTTGATATAACTTTTAGCATTCAGGTGCCAAAATTTCCTGATCAATGTTGCTCAACTTTGGCTTCAGTCTAAATATCCCACTGCTCTCCTGGCTGTCAGTAAAGGAGTTTGCTTTACTTTTCGGCCTGAACAATTAACAGCCATTGTATTCAGCAGCTTTCATGACTCATCTTAACTCATACTAATATTTATATACATATATATGTATATTTCTGTATATATATATATGTGTGTGTGTGTGTATGCATTTATACATTTACATGCACACAGATGTATGGATATACATACACACATATGTGTATTCTCTTTTACAGGAAAGGTATTAGATTTCCTATTAGTGGCCAAATCTTCACTGTGCTCAGGTTTTTGAATACATATTAACTACTGAAATAGTTTCTGAGAAAATACTGAGTCTGCCTGGTTCCTCTGTGGTTTCCCAGCTTCAGCAGTGTCAGCCAGCCAGTGCAAAGAGACAGAATGTCTCCAGACAGCCTGTAAATGCCATCTCCAGAATAAGAACTTTGCCAAGTTAAAAAGAGATGACAGAATCCCATTAGGTTACTAATGACCATTTCTTTCCCCTGCTGAGGTGCAGGAGCTCCATCCAAACCTCCTTGCCCAGCACAGCTTGGACTGAAGTGCTTCAAGCACAGCTGCCTTCACCTCCCGGGTACTGAAGAAATTAGTGCAGTTGTAACAATCATGTATAGTTGGCATCTTTTATGTGTCAAGTGGTAGTGAAAGATGGGAGACTGAAAGTTAGAAAAATTTCAAAATCAAGCAATTTCCTATTGATTCTTACCTGACAAAAGTTGAAAATCAATTTTCACAAATTTTAGATTTTTTTTCTGAATACTACTAAGCAGGTATTTTACTCCCTATTGAAAGCGGGATCTGCTACTTGCCCCCTTTTTTGCAGTTTGGGGCTGTTCAGATGCCTGTGTTTGTTTGGACTGGACTTTCATGTGAGGGCCAAGCAGAGCCTTGTATTTAGGCATGGCAGCTCCAGCTTCACAGGATATTTCTAATGAAATACTGCACAGTGGAGCCACAATTTCAAAACAGTTAGTGACATGAAATATGAATGTGTCTCTTTATGATGACATTTAATGACTGCCAAAGTTGTGATGTGACAATTGCTAAGTCTGGCTCCCTTCCTGTCCCTGTTCAGTAAAGAAGAAATATCTGTGTAAAAAAGGCTCATAAATGTGTGGATGACCAACAGATACTGAGTGATAAGAGAGAAATAAGCATTATTTCACAGTAAAATATGCATTATGCTGGATATAGTGTTCTCCGAGAAGCTGTTAGTGCTCTAATTGAATGCTGAAAATGAAAAATAGACCCTCTATTTCAGATGAGAAAAAGAACTTTCCTCTTTCAGCTCATTGCAAAAATCTCTCTCTACAAAGTAAAGCAGGTCCCTCATGAGACAGATGCCCATTAGTATTGCAGGCAAGGCTAACTTATTTCAAAATGCATAAAAGACACAGCAGTTGATAAAATACTCTGTCTTCAAGGAACAAAGTTAAAAGCTTTAGTGCTTTAGCAAAGCATACAGATTTTAAGAAAACAAATGAGTTACAAAGCACCTCTTCGGAAGTTGGAAGTTCAAACCCTCTCATTTCACTGTTCTTTATTCTTAAAAATAAACCAGAAAAACTTATATACAACTTGGGAGTGGCAGGAAGAATTGTGCTTTTTGGTTAAGTCATGGGAAGTTCCATATCTCTCCAGTGAGAACTAGATCAGCCCACACATAAATTATGTGATAACTAAAGTCAAAAAACCACAGTCACTCTGGAGCTACCACCTTAGCACCTACTTCTTTATGGCATAAAGTGAGTGGTCCATTAAGCTTTGTTTTCCCCCTCCTTCCTCTCTTCCACATATATGTGGACTGTCTTGCATTCCTCCTGAAGGTCTGGTCTGAGCTGTGTTTAAGTCAACAAGAACATTTCCACAGCCCTGAGATCACCTTGGATGAGCCTGCAAAACTCCAGCTGCACATCCTGTCAAACAGAGCAAATCCCAAAATCATCTCTGCAAATCTGGGGGGCTCAGGAGATCCAATGCAGAAAAAGAGGCTTTGGGATTCCAGCATCACAATTCCTTTTAGTGAAAATATTTTGGAAATTAAATTAAAGCTGGCAAGCTCTGTGAAAAGTGAGTAGCTAAAACTGGCCAACCTACTAAGTTTAAAGTGAAATAAGCACACTTTTGCTCTTACTGCTCCTCCAGAGATCAAGCAGTCTTCTCTTGAACTACTTATTGTTCAATATGATAATTTACAATATGAGCTTTACCAGCATTCAAAAAAAAAATCTTTTCAGTGGCTTTTTAATGAATTAAAAGTTTCCCAGAAACACTAAAAACAGAGAAACTAAGTTGCACTGAAATCCATATCTGCAAACCTACTGGACAAGAGAAAAATACCCATCTATACAACCCTCACTCACAATGAAATTTAACTTTATATTTAAGATCCCTCTGCTTCCTCATTTGGAAATATTTTCATACGACTCTGTCAGTGCAATCTCTGCTGTTTTACAGAACCATTATCTACCACCAGCAATGAGATAAACCTCTGCTTCTGACTGCAGTCCAACAATATTTTACATATAAAAGAGAAATACAGCTGAAAAAACAGGGCTACATTGAAATGTATGTAGCAGGCACAACATCCCAGCTGGAAACTGGATTTGATGTTGAGTACCAGAGATGGACTATTTCCTGTGGGTATCACAGTAAAATAGAGCAGCAGTTGAAACAACACTTTCAGTAACACATTATGGGAACTTCATTTATCTATTCAATGAAGAGGAAATCTACTTAAGCCCCAGTGCCAAGATATGCTGTTTCTTTTGCCTGAAATGCATTTTTCACATTGCCATACTCCTAATGGAAAATGTGTTGTAAGCAACAAACAATGTATTTGATCTCACAGCACACTTAATTCAGGCAGTGAAGATTTTAACTGAAGTTTCTGCTTGAGGATGGGACAGGCATTGCTTAGTGGGTTGTGAGCAACTGAACTGAACATCAATTTTCTTTCTTGGGTTCTATTTATCTTTCTTTCCCTTTAAAAAAATATTACTTAAATTTTTATAATTATATTTTACTTCAATTATTAAACTTTGCATATCTTAATGCAGGTTTGTCTTTTTTCTGATTCCCTTCCCTGCCCCACAGCAGGGGGGTTGTGTCAGCCAGAAGCTGAGCAGTGTTTAGTTGCTGGCTGGAGCTAAATGATGACAAGGCACATAAAGGAATATAAAATATAGCTGCATTCCATGTAGCACATCAGCAGCAGCAGTGGTGGTCAGTGGTAGCAAAGGGCTACTTTGTGCATCTCTTCATTTGCACCCTCACATTTCAGCAGAGGTCAAGAACGCCATTTTCTGAATTCAGTTGGGAAGAAAACTGTTTCCAATTTGCTGTGACCATAACTGTGTGAAGCAAGCCCTCAGCATTTCTGTGCAAAACTTCTGCAGCAGGTGGCTGCTGAGTGATTGGGTGCTGGGAAAGATCCAAAGCACAGCTGCCCACTGTCAGAACACACCAGAAGGAAGAGCTCAACAGGTGTCTTTACCTTACTGGGACCTAAAAGTTCTTGCTAAATATTATTATGTATAGCAGTATTTCTCAAGTTAACAAGAAACAAGATAGTATTTAAAATTCTATCATGAAAGCTCTTGAGTTTTGATGTCAATATTGTTCCACCTATAAACAACAGAGTTGAAATAGATTCTGATTACCTACAACTGCAGGCAGGTCCTCTCAAGTGACATAAAATACAGGATGAAAAATGTTGTCTAATTTTGTCCTATACAAATCATTAGCAAATTGCATTAATATAACATATTGAGCAGAATGAGCCTCAATTGCCTAATTTGTAATCACTGAATCAGGTCAGGTCAGATGCATGTTGTGCGACGCTATAGACCATCAGCAGCCATACTGCTTTCTTTTCATGTAAACACAAAGGCAGATGAATAATATTTGCATTTTCTGAATTCAGCAGACTATTTCCTACACATTCAAAATTGGAGTACAAAAACTTATGAAAGAGATGACTTGTATGATGGGAAAGAACAAATGACAAATTGAGAGCTGATGGATATTTACAGAGGGCAAAACATTCTGAAATGTCCTGTGAGGAAAAGGTGTACTGTAGTACTATATTTATTTCTCGTATTTACCACCTACTTAACAGACCCTTAAAAGATACACAGTTATAAAAGGCCACTCTTCTGCTATGACAGCACTCTAGTTTACTCTCACTGATGATTTTCCTAGAACAAGAAAACTTTCCTGGTACTATTATAGTAAAAAAAAAGATGGAAAATAGCACCATATTTTGGGGTTTAGGTTCGTTGTTGTTATCAAGCAATATTCACAAATCTTTGTGGCCTTCAAAGTTCATTATACTTCACATTTCCCTTCTAATCAACAGGTTCAGGTGATCCAAGTATCAGACATACATTTTCTGGTGATCCAAGTATCAGACATAAATTTTCTAAGTGTGAACATTTCAGACATGCTGCCCAATTCACAATCAAGTGCTTTATTTTCAGTGCTGCATGGCTGTGGTTTTTGATTGCATGGAGTGCTATGAAATCAGTTTTTGTGATTTGTGAAGGGCACAAACAATCAAACACAACTTTTACGTCACTACCCTGCATGAAAGCATATGTTCACTCTAACATTCCAGAGCTGTGGGAAAGGCCAACAAAAAGAAAAACAATGTTTGATTGTTTACTCATCCCATTTATCCCACACTGATGTGGAGTAGATAAAGGAGCTATAAAGGAGCTCCAGCAGCACAGCACACTTAACTCTTGCTGCTGAAATTCTAAAGCACAATAGGCAGATTTTGGGACAGTCAGAAAAATGTGTTGCTCCTTTTCCAGTACAGCCTATATCCCAAACCAATGCAAAACACAGAGTGGAAAATATTTAGGAATATCTATTAAGTTTATATGCAATTCTTTGGGGGGTGTGTATTCTATTGCAATTAAAAGCCTGGCTTCACTTAGGCAGAAAACCACTTCTATGTGAATCTTTCAACAAGTAACTCCAATAGGTTCTCTATAGTTTTGGTCTATTGAAGTGGGAGGGGAGGTGTTATCACCTGTGCTAGTAACTGCCTGGAATTCTGCAGACTTCCCAGTTAATTGTATACTTAACTGTACTTAAATAACATATAAATTGCATTTGGATTTAGCCAACAGAAAAAAAAAAGCATGGTTACAGGTATGGCATATATTTTCACCTCTGTCATACAGATGATCTTCTACTCCATTATGGTTATGGATCTTTTACTCAATGTTATGGTTACCATGGACAGTGGATATGATTTTTGACAAGTGCATCTTGACACAGGATACACAAATTTTTATCAGGCTAAGAATATATACAGCCGTTTTGTAATTCAATACAGTACTTTATCTTTTGGCCAAAACTATTTATTAGCTTTGGCAAGGGACTTCTTTAAATTATGTCCTCAGTCTATTATTCATTATTTGATACACAAGAGAGGATAAGTATTTTTTCATAAACAAAGGCATACTAGCTTCTTTGTATCAAATATAGGTGTCTGCAAAATAAGACTTTTTTAAATTAAAAAGCTTGCCATCTATAATTTATTAAAAATCCTTCAATCAATTGATGAACATAATTTTCAAGAATTAAAGCTTGAAAAGATGACCAAGGAGCTAACTCAGATGGATGAAGCTTAAAAACGTAGATTAAAAATTGCCACAAAATATGCCGACCATATCATGTTCCTACAGTGATAGAGGTTCACCCGACCAACAGTCTGTGTGTCTTGAGAATTTGGTTTGGATGTCTGAAGATAACATAACCACGTTGCTAAGGTAACGAGTGTTGGGTTGTTTGGGTTTTTTCTTGGAAGAATAAACAGGCATGTAAAACCAGCATAAAATAGACAAGTAATATCTTGATGCCTGAGGGCTTTCCTGCTTTATATATGGCACTTTGCAGAGATGCTTGATATTCATCTTTCACAGCTGATAACTCATTTCCTCATTTAGAGACTCCATTAGAAACCATTTGTGTAAAATGGAGAAATAACTAAAGATTCAGAAGAAAGAGCAAGCTGGCCTGTGCAGGCAGTGCTGCAGCTCTGCTTGGCTGCTGCATCCTCAAGTGAATCACTGAGCACTTTTGTCCAAGGCATGGCAGAGAGAAGGTCAGTGCAAAGCCACTCATACATCAGGGAAATCTAAATCATTGTATAAATAAAAAAAGGTAGTACTGTAAATATCACCAAAAGAACCCTCAAAACCCAACCAAACCAAACCCAAAAGATCTGATTCCATTTAAAAAGTGAATTATGCTGCACTCTTTTCTCCTTTTGTATTTATTTTCTCTTAACTGTATTTTATTTGCATGAATCTCCTGGAAAATTGTATTACAAATTGCGTTATAATGGGAAATCTCAGAGCATAGAAAAAAGTTAATTACTATCAGCACCCAAATCACTGTCCTAATATTTTGTCAATTAAATGAACTAGAGAAGATATTCAACTATGAACACCTTGCTTCATGTGCTCAAGACAGCTCGGGTCTGGGATCAGATGACATTACACTGCAGCAGTGCTGGTGTCTCACTGTGAGGTTTTATTCAAAGAAGGCAGAGGCTGAAGTGTTAGAGGTTTCCATTTTACCTAAAAGCAGGTGCCCTTTTCCACTACAAACCTTTTTCCTTTGATTCATTCCCCCTATCAAGTGCTTTCCTCCTTCCCAGAGAAAGAAGCATTAAATAAGGATTCATGGAAACTTGAATAACCTACATATTTGAATCAGACATTTACAGGAACAAAATTAGCCTTGGCTCTCAGGTTTTTATTCCCTATAAATCCACTAGTTGCACATCTGGTAAATAACCATCTTTCCATCTACTTTGAGGCAATTCAGAGCTGTATTTTTAGGAAGTGAGGTCAAAGACAGAAACACAATTCCAACCTGTCCACATTCATCATCACTGCAAAAAGAGGAGCTGCTTCTAGTTTAATACTGTTCAGTGCTTTTCCCAAGCTAATGAGCATCACTAGGTCATATTTCAGCACATGATTTGCTGTTGAGCAGTCTCTTTTGGCCACGAGAGTCATCAGTGACATGGTAACAGGAGGTGACAGCGTGAAATGGGGGTGAAGGAGTGAGACAGGATGGAAGTGGCAGCATCTCATTGGGCTGGAGTAGAGGCAGAACAGAAGTTGTGTGAAGGGCTGACATGGACATGAAGAACAGATCACTGCATTGATGAGAAGAACTGGGGAATTAGATTGGGAGCTGCAAAGAGGAATGGAGATTAAGAGGAAAGGACAGGTGGAAAAGGATGGGCAGAACATGGATGGAAGATTGGGAGTTTTGTGCCAGGAGAGGGAATGAGGAGTTGATAGCAAAGGGGTGTGAGAGTCCTACAGGCATGAAAGAGAGAGCTGCTCCCTGAGATGCAGGAGGGGCTGGGATAAGAGACCTTGGCACTTACTGTGGTAGCTCTAAAGCCATTCTAACTGTGACCTGCTTTGGCACTGGACATCATGTACAAACCTCCAGGCCTCTCCCATCATCCTCTCATTCAAATCAAATGATTTCTTTTTTGCTGACATTCTTTTCTACTGCAATGCATTGGGGCAAAACAGAATGACAGGGAATCACTGCGAAGGAAATTGAGGTTGCAGCCTGATCTAAGCCACTTGTACAATTGCATGATACTAGTTTATGTGCTTTCCATACTCCAAGCTATGAAAAATCATCTGCAATCAAACCCAACCATTTGAAACATTAAAATAATGAAGTACAAATATACTTCTGAATACATAAGATATTTAAAAAGAATCATTTGAGAATGATGTCTTCGTACATTGTTAGTCTACAACTTTTGTCTACTAGAGGAGCATGGTAGCTTACTCCTTCACATGAAAAACAGGACCTAAATTAAACATAGTTAACCCCCAAAATGTTTGTAGATTAGTTGGAGCTCTAAAAATTTCAGGTTTTGAATTCTAAATAGAATACATTTATTTTCAGTGAACTTCACCTCTTTTTCAACATCAGCTACTTGAGATCTGTCAGATATACATGAATAATACATGACATTTTAAAATACAGCATTTGAAGCTGTTGCAGACATTTTGAAAAGATGCTGTAAAAACAGGTAGAAAAGAGGAAAACAAAAATATCTAATAACATGAGCAACTGACCACCATATGCCACTCACATAAAGAACTACAGGTATTCCATCATAATTCTGACAACCACTGTTATTATTTTTCATATTCAGTGATCATGTATTCAATAGTTGTACTCAAGAAAACAAACGTGGAACAAAACAAATCTGTAACAGCTTATTATATAGGGAAGGTGTCTTATACATCACTGAGTTTGCCCAACAAGCTCTCAAAAGCAGTGCCCAGTGCTCAAAGTACAATGCTGCACAATGCTCTTGTTCTCAGATATTAAGAAGTTATTTCATAGAGGACCTTTGAATGCATTTTTCCTTGAAAATAATGTGTTTTTCAGTTGATGTCTCCCAAATAATCCTTCCAATAAAGAGTTCGTTTAGTTCATTGACATTTTTTATGCCATCTGTATATTTTATTGTATTTGAAAGGGAAAAATATTTTCAGAAGAATAAGCCTAATTAATTATGTTGATAATGACAGACATTTTGTTAAACATTCAAACAACTTGAGCTTTCCTGTAAGCTTGATGAGAGGATTTTGTTGTTTTAGAACCTATAATTAAAACCAAACCTTCATGGCCAAGTGGCAGCACCAGTGGAAGACCTTGTACAGATATACACCAACTTATTCATAAGCTGAAAATTAACTTCAGGCTTTTTAAGCTAACAGAATTGCTAATTAGAAAGACCAAAACACAATTCTGCCTGTTTCTTCTTTTTTTTTTTTTTTTGGCTACTACTTGGAATATTTACATTGCAACTGTCCTTGGTACTGACTTCCCTCTGAAACCTTAATAATCATTAGCAATTATTTATTATATCAAAATATTATACTCTCACGAAACAAAGTTCCTTTCTTAAAACCATTTCAATGCTCTTCAACAGCTACAGAAAATAAAAAGCACTCCAAATAGAACAGTGTACATTCTTTAAGAAACTTTGGAAGAAGAAAAAGAAAACCCTTTTTTAGGCTGAGTAGGGTAGTATGCTGCATACCATGCCTAAAATGCTGCACAGCAGAGAAATACTTGTCCATGCATTATTTCTACTCTCCATTTCAATAGTGTCCTAAACTGAGTTGAAAATGCTAACTCTGAACATATCACATAGCTGTTTCTGAGTAATTACTACATTTTTTCCCTCAGGGGTAAACTGTAAAATGTAAATTATGTGGGTACTTGCATGTTAAAAACCATACCCAAGTTTCTACAAGATGTTATTCATGAATCTTTGCATCATGCTCCTCAAAGTACTCAAAGGACCCATCTGTAAACCAGGATGGGCTAAAACTTGATTTGCTTAAAATTAATTTTTAAAAATCTTGTTACTCCAAGATACATGTCTATGCTGGAGAATTTTCAGTGGGATTTCAAACCAGGTCTCCTGAGTGGGTGAACAGCTGCTGGTCAGCCAGGCTCCAGTCTGTCTTAGCCTTTGCATTTGGGCTTTGGCTAAAGATACTGCTGAAAAAAGATGAGTCTTTTACAAAATGAAGCAGGCTACCTTGGAACAGTCCCAATTTTCCAGAACTGCTTGGCTTCAGTTATATGCATCTGATCACAGAAATTTAAAAGCAGTGAAATGACATTTCTTTCAGTGTTGAGGTTTATAGGGGGGGGGGAGGAATAAAAGTTTTAAATGTCCCATCTATCAAAATAGCAGGAAGATTCTACATTTTGAATAACCTTGATGCAGATGGAAAGCAACAAAACAGCTCTATCTGAAGTTTGAGAAGAAGCCTCACATTACCATTACAGAGCTGACAAGAAGTGACAAACGTTTGCTTCATCCTATAAGCTTGTTTAAAAACCAGAAGGGGACAAAATGCAATGTGTCTATCACAGACATGCTGTTCAGGATTCAAGTGGTAACTCATAATCTCAACCATGAAATCTTAGAATGAAAAAACCTGGGTGTCCATTTCTATTAAATTAGGACAAGATGCAAACTCATTGTGATAGCCCTGTCATGCAGTCTTATCCCCAGCTCCCAAAACTTGCACAAAGAATGTTGCAATCAGCTTCTGGATGACACAAAATCTCTCAGGCCCTGTCAGGCATAATCCTTTGGTAAAATAGGCTTCTTCACCTGTGATACTATCACCTGTCATCAGAAGTGATGTGACGCCATATCGAGGACAACACATAACTTGATTCAGATACAGAATTTTAAAGAAAAAAAAATCTATTTTGTATAAGTAATGTGATTTAGAGATTTCTGGTAAGTGCTGTAATTATTTGAAGTAGTTATGACAAAATGACAATTTGTCAATATGGTAAAGATGTCTTCAAGGTGAGTAGTCCAAATAATTGTGATTAAACCACTTCCTAGTTACTGTTTAGATGGTGATACAGTAAGAATGACAACACAATGCAGTTAGTGACATTTAGAACTCTTAGAAATATTTCAAATGTCTTTGTAGTCATGTATATGGAGAAATAGTATCTGTTTTGATTTTGACATTATAAAGGTGTTTAGTACTATTTTTTCCCTGTGATCCTGTCACTGAGAGTCTCAAGTCTTGCACAAGATGTCCCCTGAGTCTACTATTAGTCTAAGTCCTGTGTATTTTCTAGAAGAGACATACAGTTCCTGCCACTGTTTTATACCCATATGGGTCCTTTCATAGTGTCTTAAGATGACTGAAAAAATAGTATTGCCTAATGTGTTTTACATAATTTTTTCTACACAATTTCAGACAGATCACTACATTTAACCATTTATTCCATACCTGCATAAATTTCTAAGTAGAGAGAAGACCCCTCTATGATCATTCAGTTCATCCTCCCGCACAAAAGAGAACCCTTAATTCAGGCCACCAGATTAAAAAATGTATTACAAGCATAGCCTATCTTAAAGAGATCCAAAAATCCCCAACAAAATCTATTTTCTAGTTAATGACTTCAAGAGTCAGCAACTCCATCATATTGCCACATAAGGATCATAGAATGCCAGAATGGTTTGGGTTGGAAGTGATCTTAAAATTCACCCAGTTCCAAATTCAAATTCAACTTTAGTTTGAAAATATTATGTCTGTTAATGACATATTTAATATACACATGTGATAAAGGATCTGTTTGACCTAATCACTTCCCACTTAAAGGCAAGCTTTAGAGCTCTCTCTTAGTTAACTTTTCACACAGGGATAAATTACATTTTGCTTCACTATGTTGACACTCCAGTTATTTTCAAAATTATATTTTTCAAGAGTACATTGTCACCTCTCCCCTCCCTCATTTAAATATGGCAAAGCCTTTTATTCCTTGAGGCATGACGTCTCATTTTAATAAAGAAAAGAGCTGAATGTTCTATGTGACCAACTTGCCAAATGATCTAAATTCTCTACTGAATTAAGACTTTCTTTAGGACATACTATGCTTTTCATTCAACGTCTTAGAAGACTTTGTCCTCTGACCAAGCCATTAACACCATGCTTTTTATTAAAGTATTTTTCCAGTTCCTCCAGACTCTACTATAAAACAAAAATGACATTTCCACAAGGCTATAATTTGTTCTCTATCTTGAACACTGTATTTAGTCCATAGTCTCACTAAAGCTTTTTAATAGATATTAATCAAGTTGTAATACATACAACTCTATCTGTCTGCTCATGGGGAGTGCAACAGATTGTGGCTGGAACCCTTCTGTTGGTTCTGTATGCAACTAGTGTATCAGTTAAAAGCAAAGCTTTAAAAATGTATATACGGACTCTCATATTCATGTTCTACATGAAGAGTTTCTACCAGACACACTATCCAAGCCCAGCACTGTTTAACAGACCTTTAACATATTCAGTTCTTCCTGAACTGAATCCTTATTGGATCCTCACAGCGCTGACAGAGTCATGAGCCTGTATAAGAAGTATGACCACCAGAATGCCCCCTTGAACTTGGGAGGACAGGACACCGTAGATCATTATAACAGCCTTTAGAGAGTCAATGTCTTCTGGTATTTTAACAATGCTGGTTAGTATTATAGTAAAAATAATGTGCTTGAACTTTGGAAAATGCCATTAAACTTGTGTGGCACCTTCAGAATTTTGCCCTCCCTACCTAAAACCTATTATATGAGAAGACTGATTTATCTATTGATTGGATTTTATACAGCTATGACAATTCTTTGCAGAGAAGGATGAAAAATATTCATCTGCAGTGCTTTCATGATCTAGCTAAAAAACCCAACAAAACAAACAAAAAAGCACTGTAATATCTCTTTACTTTCAAAATACTCAGAGGCTTATAGACATGACATTTTTAATATATATATTGAAACCTTTCTTTGGTAGATGGAAGGCTCATCTGTTAGTTACTTTCTATTACACTGACATTTAGAGAAAAATCTGATCACCATATTCTATTTGACAAATACTTCAAAACATATATTCTTGAATATTTTCTCAATGAATTACATTTTCTCTTTAATCTTTTTTTTAATCATTCATCATTCAATTCACTGAGCTTCTCTATATTTTTAACATTCATCTTCAATTGCAGACATTGGAAATGAACACAGTACAGGGATCAGTATTGACACAGAGAGCTCAGCCAAGAATAAAAACTTATTAGAAGCACAATCAGGAGCCTGTTCTTAAAGTCCACCATCATTAGAAACTTAAAGACATGAAGGAATAAAAAAATCTCATATTCCATATACAAAGAGGTTATAGCCAATGTTAGCAACACCCATCACTAGTGAGCCATTTACAGTATTTCCTTCCATAAAAACCTCTGGTCAGTGACAGTAACTCCTGCTGAGACCCTATCACTGGAAAGGCTAAAATACTAAACTGGGTGAGTGGACATTATATAGTCTTTCTGCTACTTGCTGTTAATTCATCACCATAATTTCAAGAACATTGGTTAAGATTACAGCTTATTAATGCCTTATTAGCCGAGTTTAAATCACAGAGGAAGTAGTTCAGATGGGCATCTGAAAGTGTATTATCAGGAATGTGTCCAAGAGTGGGCCAATGAATGAGGAAAACAACGTGAAACACAGTAATTTGCAAATTTCTTTGAGTGCGGCTTTTTTTCTTTTTAATTGGAGGGATGAGGAAGATGAGATTGTAAATATTCAAGTATCCAGTAAATTTCTAACTTTCCTACAAGCACTTTTGTTATTTATAATTATTTTAGTATTTAAAAAATATTTTAAATATATTTTTAATATTTTTTTCTATCTAGTATAGGCACTCCACTCATTTCTTCCTCCAGTACACTTTTTAAAGCAAAACGTAAATCTGTTGAAGTTCCAGATAAACTTTGCATCATGGGGGTACTAGTGGATCAGCTGAAATTGTTTTGTTTGAAATGAAATAAATTGCCAGGCCATGGCTTCTGGTTCACTATCCCGGTCAATTAAGTAATGTGCATTTGTTCTGTCCCCTTTTCTATACACAGAACCAATCTAGCATGAAGAGCTTTGAAGATAGTCACTTACAGTACCTGAAAAGGAATGAACTTAAACTCCACTTATTTATTTATTAAACAGATATGTGCTGGTGTACGAACAAAAGAAATTGAGGAATCAGTGAATAAAACTAGCTGGCAAGTAGATTTAGGAGATCAAATGCTCAGTTTTTGTCCACAGAAAGTGCATACACAAAAATAGGAGGAACGGAAATATCTCACTGGTCTAAACTGAATTGTCACCATTTTATTGTCATCTTTCAATCTTTCTTAAACTCTTTGGGAATCTGCAAATAACAGCAAACTATATTCTGTTCATGACATTTTAGAGTAGGATTGATGTCTACACTTCTCCTGTTCTAAATGCAGTGCTGGGATGCCACAACCCTTTGTGGGGCCATGATTTTCAAAAGTAGCATGGAAACTGTGCTGCAATCATTCAAAATTACACTGAGCTCTATAGTCCTCTATTACAGTAATTTTTCAATACTTGCCATCCCTACTTTTACAGCACAGTTACACTCAGAAGATCATAACAGGCCTTGGATAATAGAAGTAATACTGGTTATTGTAATCCCTCTGACACAAGCTTGCCTAGCAGTAGCCAGAGTAGCCTCCCATTAACTTCCCATTATGCTTAGTGTCATTTTGCTGTTGCTGTGCTATTACTCTCAACACGTCTCCCTGCACAAACAGCCTCTCTATCGTACAGAGAGGGATCAGCTAAGCATCAGTGAACATCCTTGTAAATAGACAGGGGACAAAATCCAGCACTAGTGAACAAGAAAACAGGCAAGCCATGAACCAAGGAATCTCCTGTGTAAAAGTGAATCCAACTGCTCCCCTGGATTTCTATCAGAGGGATGAACTATGTGGTAAAATTAAAATATTTCCTCACATGCAAACACTGATTGAGATTTCTTTTTATATATTCACCTTCTGGTAACTGATTAAGTAAATTTTGTGTGTTTTCAACTATGACAGGGTATAATCTCTAATATTGACTTGGTTGAATGGCCTCATCAGTAGAGTGAATTAGTTCATCACTCCATGTGTCACTTCTACCTGCTATGACATAATAAGGCCTTTTTTATGGTGATGATTTAATGAGGGATGCTCAGAAGTGCAGCATATATTTCTGATACTCAAATTCACTTGTAACCCAAAATATTTTTTTAAAATAAGTGCTGATTGATTGGTGAGTATGTTTTCTAAATAATGTTTATATTCTGTGTGTAACAACACAATGACAAATAGAAATGAAGGCTAAATCTAATTTTGAGAAAAATGCTTATTTTAACAATCTGTAAGGCACTCTGAACAGCCTGTGTGATTATGCTGGTTTTAAAAATAAATTTTAAAAAAAGGATACTGAATAGGAATTCAAGAATTTAGCTTCTTAGGTATTTTCATTATTACAAGCTAGCAGTTTTCATTAAAATCCATACGGACTGGAAAGGAATAGATACAGATTTTTTCTTCTTTTATTCACACTGGATATTCCTTTCATATAACTTATTGATATGAAATGGTTGCATTTTTGCAGGTAATGTTAAGAAACAGTAGACTATAAATGTAAATTTATTTTGTAGCCTGAGAGGTCCATTCAAACACATTTGTCTCGGACTCATTCAGCTTCATTTTTATACAATTTCCCTCCATGGTCACTGCAAGCTACTGGCACATTATTCAAGGAGATGCCAACCTGATGCAAACATTCATGGGTTCAGTGGCTTAGGGAACAATCATAATTTACACCAGCTGACAAGAAGTCAACAACAGAAATGGGCCCATATTCATATAAAACCAAACTGTGTGTAAATAATTTCTTACAATTAAGGAGAATAGAAATTGAAAAGGTACACTTGCTGAAGGGCTATGTATTTATTCAGTCCACCTCACACTGAGGAAAGGCTGAGTTGTCTCTTTTAAGTGGTCATTTAACACTCAGATTTATGATGGACATAGTATTGCGGATACAACATTGTTCTCATGACACAGGAGTTCTTTTGGTCAAACCTATGTGCTTTTCATATAGCAAGACTGAATATCCTAGCCACTGCCAGAAATATATAAAAATGAATAATGCATTTTCCTTGGAAGAGAATTCAGGTAGCATGAGTTGAGAAATGCTATATATAAGAAAAGTGTTATACTAAATGCATAAATGCAAAGGTACTTCAATCAAATTCTTCCCCTAAGCCTGACTTAGCCAGGGAAACAGGTATGAGAAAAACAAATACAGATCCTATGTATGTTTGAGGATTAATTTTCTTTTTTGTTGCTGTATAGATAAACAACAAATTTAAATTGGAAGGTCCTTTTGATAACATGTACACAAGTATTATGCTAAATAACCATTCCCTAAATCTTAAGGAAAAAAGTTAGCTTGATACACTTCCGCAGACTTTTGTCCAACTGTATTCTTCAGGAATGCAAGTTTATATATTTGTATGCAAATCACATAGGTGACTTGTCATTGACTTTATATACTACTACTACATATTTGGACCTACAAGTTGCCCAGAGAGGCTGTAAAATCTCTCTTCTTGGAGACATTTCAAAATCCATGTGGACATGGCCCTGGGTAATCTGCCCTGGAGGTGCTGCCTGAGCAGGGGTTGGACCTCTGGAGGTCCCTGCCAGTCTCATCCAAGCACTGATTAGGTATGTGGAAAGATGGCTTCATCTACAAAAATTATAGATATTATTAAGGTATCTACTTACACAGCCACATGATTTGGAGAAATGTGGAGCCTTAACTGTAAAGCCAGTTGTTTGGTGATCTTTAATAAAAACTGAAGATGTACCAAACCCCTGAAATACACTGACAACATTGAATGCTATTTGGTTATGGTAAGGATGGGTTAAAGGTTTCCTCAAAGAAAGATCTCCCAGGTAGGTTGACGGAGATCTTGCTTATATTACCCACCTGCATCACAGCAATTCATTTCACATTTCCATGTTCTATTTGTCAAACACTGAAATATATTCTTTCCTCCCCGAGTTTATTTAAGTCATTACATGATAGTATATAGTCATTTTGGTATGCAGATATGAAAACTAGGAACTTAAGTTGAAAATAGTGTTTAAACCCTGGTTTATATCTAAATTTCATTGTTTAGTGTGATAATTTAGTTCAGTCCATTCACCTTGCATTTGCCTCCCATTCCTCTCCCACTGTAATTACCTTCACTGTTTATTGCACACAAGCCATTTCTATTTCTAATCCACACTATTTCCACATGAGATATAGGAAACACAGCACCTGTTATTGATCTATATTTCAGGAAATTATTTAATATTATGCCTCAAGGAAAAATATTAGCAAAGTGTTGTAAGGTAGATCAGGAAATTATTACAACAAGAATGGAAAAAAACAAAAGAAAAATCCTGAGCTTAGAAAAGGTTAAAACATTTCATTCCTCAAGGTTCAGTTTGGACCCATCTTGTAAAACATCCTCACTGTTAAAGAGAATTCTTTTTAACAAAAATAAATAATGTTCTTGCCAACTTTGATGATGGAAGAAATTCAAGCTGTTTCATGAATGTAGAAAAGCTCAGGATACCATACAAAAGAACTGCATATCCTTGAGGACTCATGTAACACAAACAGAATGAAGTTCAGTTATGCAGGAAAGGTAAAGCTAGAAAATAGGAAACTATTTGCAAAACCACGTTCCTCAAGTTGAAAGATCACAAAACAGAAAATATGAAAGAATCAAATGTTTGGCACTGTGGGATTCAGAGTGAGATGACCAAGTGCAATGCTGGGACACATCAGTCAGTGAGGTGACTTAAAGAACAGACACACAGAAGTATTAGTGCTACTCAAGCTGTACTCCTCTGAGCAATTCATCACATGTATTCAAAGAATAGTACTGCAAACTGGAACTAGGTTCAGAGATGAGTTTTCTGAATGATCAAGAAAATGGATTCTTAGCAGAGCTAAGATGACCAGTCTCTCATTTTTACCCCAGTAAAACCAAGGTCAAGTGTGAAAGGCAGATTCACTTTGAAGGCAATCTGATATCTCAGCTAGAAACTCAAAGCACAACTGGGTTTCAGATAAGAAGAGTTCAGGAGACACCTTTTTACAGTTTGATCCTTGTAACAGAAATTTTCTGTCTCTGTTTATGGGAGTGAAAAGTAATTGCCTTTGAGATACATGCTTGCAGATATGGAGTATATAACTGTAGAGAGCTTTGTTAGCAGTTTACATCAGCTAGGAAATGAAACAATTTCTATAGCATATCTGTAAAGCAGGAACTTAGAAGATTGTACTTTTCTTTACACTTCTTTCTATGTTGTTTTTATAGCACATCAAAGATCTCTCATTAGAATTACATTGACAAAGAAGCCCATCACCACATCAGCTTATTACACCCAATTACAGAACTTGAGCTGCTTTGTTAAGGTATTCATTAACCTTTTCAGAACTTACAATAAGAAATCTAATCAAACAGAGGTGGTAGGGTGCACTCTGAAATGAGAAAAGTTGTCATGTACAGTAAATTTTAATGCACTGACTTTTCTTAAATTAGCTAGTTTTATTAAATTGAATTAGGTGAATTTATTTTAATTAGCACCAGCTGTACAAAACAGGAATCATTCTGCACTGTAAAAATAGTATATGTTGTCTGGAATGAGTGTTACAGACTACTTTGACTCATATTCAAATTAAAAGGGTAGCACTTATTAAATTTATTCTTTTTAATTTTGTGCCAGGTGAATTTGCATTCTTAAAGGAACAGCATAAGCAATTATAAGTAGACCTAATTAAGTTCTTTAGTATTTATCATTCTAGAAGTACATAACATGCTTAAAAATAAGTAGAGTGAAATAGCAGACACTTTATAGAGCAATTTTACCAAAAATAGTCAGTAGCTACCTTACAGTGGTGTCTCAGGAAATAGCCCTGTGAGAGTTCATTGGATATGAGCTGAAGCCAACTGCTGGGGGAGTCTGGGGCACTGTCTGAAGCCAATAAACCTAGAAAAATCTTCCTGTGAAGGTCAGTCTGCTTAAGAAAGTTGGAGAAAGGGCTCTTGGAAAGGGATAGTTGAATACAAGAGCTATTCGATCAGTCTCCTGAAAGATGCAACATCTGGGATCTAGTCCCTTTTCCAATGGAAATTTAAATATTCTGTAGGAAATAAAACAGTTTCAATAACAAAAACTAAGAGAGACCTCAGTACATTTCAGACACTGATATTTTTGGAATATATTTGGGATAAGAGAAATTATTTTGAACCTTTGTTCTGACAGGTCAACACGGTTCCTTTTGATCTTTTTCTCCCTGTCATTTTTCCATATATTGTGTTGCACACGTGAAATTTTCCTTCCTGAACACACCACTTCAACTGAAGCAATTTTCAATGATTTACTTTTTAGATATTTCAATTGCAGATATCTCTTTTAGCTCCTCCTTCTAAACCTCTAACATATCTCCAGCACATCATCCCTGGCTGTGGGAGGAGTTAGATGGAGGTAGTTTCAAAACAATGTACTGTGGACTTAATCAGAAATGAAAGATGCATTATTTCACCCACAACATGTTGTTTTCACAGAGATTTTCTGTTCTCTCCAACTTTGTAGAGAGAGTTCCTTTTGTAGTTATAGCACTTTTTAGGAGGGGCTATTGATTCCAAAAATACAGAGTTTAGTTGATGTTCATACACATCTCAATGTTGCTGAACCTTGCAAGGTGATACTTAGGAACCTTATGGAGCTGTGCTCTGTTGCACAATATCAAACTACTTAGAAAAAAATTGCAGCTGTGCATAAAACACTTAACCAGGTTAAACTTTTAAGCACTGTTAACACTCATCATTTAATCTGGTGCACTGAAAAATGGTTGTCAAATTTTTGAAGCTCTCTGGTATACTGTCATCAAGACTTACCATAAAGATGCAATTTTTAGATTCCAATACCAATCGATAAAAATTACAATTATTGCTGTATTTGCCCTATATATAAGATATAAGAAAGTACATTAAGGGTTTTATGAAATATTTAACATTTACTTGCCATAAGTTTGGCAAGTTGGTTTCTACCTCTTATATCAAATCCTTATAACCTGTCTCAATGATAACAGCCAGTTAATCACCACCAATTATTCAAGGGATTATTTCACATGCATAATTACAGTTTTTGGTTCACCAATTCCCTGTAAAATATTGACCCATAAAAACTCCTGTTAACCTGACCTTGCTGTAAAATACATTATTAAATGACCAAAGCTATTAGTGAAGGGAACTAAAGGTCAATGTTTGAAGGACAGAGACAACTACCTCCACATTTAAATGCCTCTGGTACTACATGAAAGTGTGTGTGAAGCCAAGGTCAATTAACTGATTGCATCCTGATTCTCAGTTGGTGCTGTTGAACACATAAAGTTCAGCAAAATAAAAAGTGAAGTCCTGTGTCTTGGGTGGAAGAATCCCACAGGAGGAGTAGAGATGTGGGACCAGGCAAAGAGAGAGAGTGACTCTGCAGAAAAAACCTGAGGGTGCTGGTGGACAGCTTGAAGCAGAGCCAGCAGTGTGCCCTTGAAACAGAAAATGGCCATCTGCATCCTGGGAGGAATTAGCAGGAATGCAGCCAGCAGCCTGAGAGAAGTGATCCTTCTCCTCTGTTCTGATCCTTCTCCTCTGTTCAGCACTTGTGAGGCCACACTCCAAGGGCTGTGTCTCATTAGGTGTCTCTGAGTACAAGCTGCGCAGAGGTGCATTGAAGTCCTGCAAAAGGCTGGAAAGGTGGGGGGTGGATGGAGCACGGGGAACTGAGGAGAGGATAAGAGCTGTCTTTGTTCAGCCTTGAGAAAAGAGACCCAGGGGAGACCTCACTGCCATCTGCAACCATGCAGTGGGAGGATGTGGAGATGGAGCCAGAGGCTTCCTGTAGAGGATACAGGCAGGACACCAAGCAACAAACATGGTGCTGGAGTGTTGGGAATTTTGACTCAACATAAGAATAAATCTTTTTACAATGAAGGTAGCCAGATATGAACAAGGGTCCCAAGGACTTTTTGAACATCCTTCCTTGGAGTAATCCAAAACACCTGTACAAGGTTCAGAGCAAACACAGAGCCAAGTATATCCTGCCCTGAGTACCAGCTAGAACCAGAGATAACAAGGGGGCTCTCACCACTAAGTGATTATAAGCATTTATGAGTCTTCTGGGAACTCACAAATTTCTGCACTATTTTATTAATCTACTGTAAACGTGTCTTTTAAAGTCTTCTGGTAATTCACTAGCATGCAATTCTTGCATTAATAAAATTTTTGCCCACCATAAATTCCTGGTGTGCTACTAAGCTGGTAACAAGTATGTATTAATGGTTTTCAAAACTTGGCTCCTAAAATGTAGCAACATTTGGTAATAATAGCCTCCAAAACTTAGAGCAGATGCTCACTTCATTTATTTTCAATAATTCAGTTATTATTCCTCTGCTATGATGAGCATTTAAAGAGAGCTATCCTGGCTCAGTGCACTGCTAAGGCATAACCTGGGAAAGCCTTCCATGCCATGTCTACCAGCAAACCTTCCCAAAGAATTTCCTTACATGCAGCTCTGGTTTTGGTGTTAATTTACTGTTTTTTGGACTTTGATACAGACTTAAGAATTGTTAGAGATAAGAAAAAGAAATTTAAAGAAAGAAAAATGGGAAGATAACAAAAAAGAAAATAACGTCTGAAATGCAAGCCTGATGCATAACCCCAAAATGAGTCAAACCATCATAAAAGACAGGATAATCCCAGGAAGCAGTGAGGAAAGCATTGTTTACATTGGTGTGGCTTGTAGTCATTTTGATTTTGCATGTAGTTCTGCTACTTCAAATATAGAGCCTCTGGGCACAGAAGAAGCATTCCTCAAAGCGCCCTTTTCTTCCCTTGTTCTCCCAGCGAACTCTTTGGTCTGCAGCAACAAACTCTTTTGGCTACACCTGCCACTGAACAAATGTTCTGCAGTGTTGAGCACCATCAAAGAGAAAATGAAAGACAAAGGTGCAATCCTTGCCTTTCAGTGTCTTCGAGCTGCAGCTTTGCTTAGGGAAGCTGTCAAATTTCCTCCTTCTCCCAGGGCACTCTGCCTGTGCTGACCTGTCACCCCTCACATCCAAAAGCTGTGCTCCCACTCCCTGGTGTTTTACACTCCCCTCACCATCTCACTATGAAATAAGGAAAGACAGAAAATTCTCATGGAGCTCATGTGTAGAAGGGAAACAGTACTATGCTGTCTTGATTCTTATCTTTTGATGTGAAGTATTACAATTTTTTACTCTATTAGATGAAAATTTGAAATAAGAACTATTTCTACACAGACCAAGTAATTTCTTAAATGTTTCATCTTTAAAAAAAAAAAAAGTGAAATAATGTGAAACCAGCCAGGTGATAGCTGAAGGGATAAGAAATGGTTAGAAAACAAAAAGGATTTGATTTTGTTGTGTGATTTTTTTTTTTGCTTGTTTTTTTAAAATTAAAGTAGAAAAGCACTCTACATTTGGAGAGACTTAAGGATGATTTTTACAACTGAAATGTGACAAGAAGATTATAGGTTTACTATTATTCATGATGTTTAGTGGACAAAAGCTGGCGCATGGACAATTCGAAAGAACGTGCTTGAATATATTTTTGAAATTAATAACTGCAACAGTGTGTTGACAGAATTTGAAGAATGTTAAGAAAATTAGTCCTGCATTCCCAATGAAATTCAGAATTTAAAACATATAGTCAAAGACCATGTAGTGAGTTAGTTCTATATATCAAATCAATAATAATCTGTTCAACTCAAATGTACAAGTGTCCTAAGTGTCACAAATGATCTCTCACCAGAAATGTCGTGTCCTGAGCAGAAAATGTGTTCCAGGAGAACAAGTAGCTTATTAAAAAAAAAAAAAAGGTTCCTCTCCCCTCCCACTAAATAAAAAGCTAAATTCTTCACAGTAAATTATTTGGTTCCGCTTTCATAGTCATACATCTCTGAATACATATAATAAAATTTAGTTCAGCCAGTAATTTCTGTAAGAGGCAGGCTCAGGTCAAAGCCAGCACTGCACAGGGAGGGTTTTTGCATTTGGGGCAAGTGACAAAAGTTAAGCAAGAGCTGAAGAGGTACAGAGGGAGCACAGGAGGATCATAAACGAGTGCAGTACAAGCTTTTACTTTTTTACTGTATTAACTCACAGCATCTTAAGCTTCAGCAGAAAGCTGGAATTGCGTGCTGTCATGGATGACAGCATCAAATGTGCTCTTTTCGGAGGCTAAGGAAGCCAAGAAGAGCTGAGGAGAGAGCTGCCTCAGTGCTTAGAAATGAAGCAGAAAGGCCAAGGGGGCAGAAGAATGGTACCATTGGCTTGGCACGTTCAGGACAGGATGGTTTATCAGCAGCAGCAGCCACTGTCTGGTTGGGGCGAGGCTGGGACTCCTGACAGGTGCCAGGGCACTGCAGGTGCCTGCAGGAATCACTTCACTTTCTGGCAATAATCAGCAGGCAACGTGCTTGAGGAGGGGGTGTCAAACCCCCACTTCCTGACTTCTGGTAAAGACTCCAAACATCGTTCAGGCCCTGCTGGGTCTGAAGGATTCATCCTACAAGATGAATTATTGAGGTTTGGGGGCCTGGGGTGGAAGAAAAAATCCCCAAAGGAACCCTAGAGTAAATCACTCCTCCCTTAATTTCACTAGTGAATTACTACTTTAGAAAGAGCGGAATATAAGCTTATCATAATTTCCTCCTTTTGTCTTAACCATCATCCTTTTTACCTAAAAATAAGCTTTTAAGCAGACATACACGAAGGAAAAAAGCCCCACTAACTAGTTTGATCTACCTGCTTTTCTGAAAATTGGAAAACTAAAAACTGAAAAATAATCAAATAAACTGTAATGATTTACACAACTCTGTTTGGCCTGTGGTTAGCAGTCACTCTGTGTGCACCTTTCAAGACTGTTATCTAGCAGAATTTCACAGGACTGTAAATATTTTGGTAGATGTAGAGGAGAAAAATCATTGTTCAGCTCTTATCCTATTCTACTATTTAGAAAAGACAGAAAATCCATTATCTAAGGAAATCACTTGTCCACAGGAATGGACATGGCAGTTTATGCAGCAATACAAATATGAGAACCTTTTTTAACTCAAAATCCCTGAATAAAGAAGCGTGTGTGAGTGCTGTCACTTTACATACTGCTCTTTGGAAATTAAATAGAATGAATTATTTCATCACCATTTGAACTTGTTTTTATGGTCATGTTCTAGGGAAGGGGAGAATTTAGTTATCTGTTAATGAGCTGAATATACTTTGAAAAGAGGAATACTATAATAATGCTGGATCATCTGAATGCTGAAATATAGGTAGACAGCAGATGGGGTAGAGTGTTCATAAGTAAATTAAGCTTTATTACTTTTCCATTGTATTTGCTTAAAGCATATTTGTGAATTCATAAAAATAATTCCTCTGGCTAAATGAACTTTTTAATTGCCTGATGTTCAGTGATACAGAGAAATGTAATATCTGTGACAAGACTGATATCCAATTGTTCATTTAATTCAGCATCTGCATCGTTGCTAGGGAATGTATTCACTTCTCATCTGTTTTTCAACACGTGAAACTATTCCTAATATTAATATTAAGGGTACCATGTATTTCAGATGAGAACAGGTTTATTTACAGCTCAAGTCTTTTTAGATAAATCATTCAGAAGTCTGTGGTATCTAACCTTGCCACTATGTTAAGTTACAAAAGCCTGGTCTGAATTTTGGAGTGCTGGAGAGAAATTACTCTTTCTTATTAAATAGTTATTCTAATGTAAGCATCTCATAGGAAATGGTCAGATTGCACAGTGAAAGCATTCAAGGATGGCTTAACCACTGCTGCAAGACAGAATTTGGAGTGATTTTTGTTTCATTCTGCAAAATGGCTGTTTGCTTTGTACTGATAACCTGTCTCAGCAGCTTCAGAGCAGAGACTTGACACATACTCACTTCTTACTACACTGAGAATAAGCTGCAGTTGTGCAGTGCCTAATTATTTTTTTAAAATCTGATCATGTATCTAGAGAAAGATAAGTGATTTGATCTTCTCAAAACACTGAGTTCCTTTGAAAATGCATAGCAACACTAGAATTTCTAGTCTGGCAAGAAAATTGACATTCAGGGAAATTTCCTTTAAAGGCAAAGGTCTAAATGTGATAATTTATAAAATAAGTTTATTTTTTCCTTGCTGAGCTTCTTCTAAAAGAATCCATGCAGAATCTATGCAAGTTGCTAGCAAAATTCTTTTGTATATGAGTAATACAACCCAAAAACTGCAGAATAATTTAAAACTGAAGAATCCTCTGTGGAAATAAGCAGTTATCTCAAGAGAATTATTTTATGCTAAGGTAATAAATCTATTCAGTAAGCAAACAGATGAAAAACAATAAATGAGCCATAAGCACAGGAAGCAATAAAAATTTAGCAGAACTGCCATCCAAGGCAGCAAAACAACTAATCACAGTGCATAAGAGAAAAACTGACTATTAGGAGAGCTTCAGCTGCTAATGGGTTTGAAGAATGTTTAGGTTTGCTAGAGAGAGAGTCATTTTGCTGGCAGTACACAACAAAGATGGAGCTCCAAAGACTGTAAGAAGCTTTCATATGCTGTTTGAGAGCTGATGAAATAGAGTTTTATTTTCACAGACTGTTCTGTGTGTAATAAATGTATCAAGAATTGTATATGTAACTTCCACATATAGTTGGCATGAGTGGCAGGATAATAACAGACACTGCAACAAGTTAGGGAAAGCACATTTGGAGAAGGAAATAAATGATCAGCAACATGTTCTAGCAGTATCAACAGAAAGGAACAAGTCAGTAGTAGCAGTGCCATCCATGGTAAAGTAGCAGCAAGTAGTAAATTTGTGCCTTTGATAATAAAACAGCTGCATTTTCACTTTTGCTCCATAAAGAATATTTTTATATTTTACAATACAGGCAGTATGCAAATACCTGCTGAAATAATTCAGAATGATAGCATAGGGCTAAAGACAAGCATTAATCTTGACTGAATTACTTGTTGATCATTAATGTAAATCAAGCTCTAATTCTTATTCTTTAAAATAGACTTTTAAAGTGCCATAATATATAAAGGTGATTGAGTCTAATGCATTGAGATGATCTAGATTCCTCACCTGCTTTCTGAAAGAGATATGAGATACCTACTAGATGCTTGCAATCTGAATGATGCACTGAAAACCAAGTTAATAATGGCTGTAATAGGAATATTTCTTAAAGCAAATTCCATTAGTGTGAGAATGAGAGATTTTTCTTCTTCTGTATAGAAAACTGCTATATGGTCTGAGTTATACCTAGGCAAGTAAGAAGCACTGCGTATATCTGACAATAGACCAAAGTCCCTCAAAGTAAAACAGTAACATGACCACTCCATGACATGAGTATCTTTCCTGCTAAAAACTAAACAGCAAGATTTCCTATTTTCTACCAAAAAGCCACAATGTATTTCCTCATTTTACTACATGAAATGGGGCAAGATAGGCACCAGATGACTGAATCTGCTCCTGGTATTCACATTCAAGAAAACAAATGAATAATTTGATCACATTAGGAAAATACCAAATCATGAACATTTATGAAGGAAAGGACTAAGAGCTCACCTAGGCATTTAAGTCTCCATCTAAGAAAAAACAATAAAATTGAAGGGAGCAAGTATAAGTCTAAGAGCAAAACATACCCTAGAAAGAAGCTCAGGATGGAAATTTTTGACCTGGAAATAAGGCACATATTTTAAGGTTGATTAATCTTTGAAGTGAAACACCAAATGATACTATCACCACCCTCCCAAAATCACTACATTATTTTTATTATTGGTATCTTCAAATCAGAATCAGATGGAGATTGAAGTACATAATACCAGTGTTAATAAAATGCAAGGGTACATGTGTAAAATAGAAGAGTCAGTGATACACAGGAGGCTAAATCAGATGATTTCATTATGCTATTGTGCCTCAAACTGTGAAAGCTTATTCTTAAAGGAAAAAAAAGAAAAATCTTTTTCTGGTCTCACGCAATATTAACATGTTGCACTATTTCACTTAACAGAATTCAGCTGAGTGATGCTTTCCCTATGACACATACACAGCTTTATAGTCAATGTCTAACCATAAGGACAAAGGACAAATACCACATTAAAGGCAGAAATGTTCTGATCCCAGATCTCTCACCGAGCCAGAATCAGAAAGTAAATACACAGGATTGATACATTTGTGCCTGGAATAAGTATTGTGCCAGCTAACAATCACGTAAGCGCTTAATATTGACTGTTTGTATTCTGCTGTATGTTACATAAGAACATTTCATGGCTAAGTTAAGTAACTGCCAAATCTTTAACTGCTTCAAAGATGTATTTAATTTCAAATTTGCTTTGTGTCTCAAGGCAGCTCTTTTGCTTTATTTGTTTTGGTCTGTGGGTTGGGATTTTTCAGTAGCTGCAGTTCAAGTTTTTTTTTTCTCACAAAATCAGTCACAGACTGGTTTGGGTTGGAAGGGACCTCAAAGATCATCTTGTTTCTACACACTGCCACAGGCAGGGACACCCTCCACCAGACCAGGGTTCTCTGAGCCTCATGCAGCCTGGCCTTGGACACTTCCAGGGATGGGGCATCCACAACTTCTCTGGGCAACCTGTTCCAGTGCCTCACCATCCTCACAGAGAAGAATTTCTTCCTAAAATCTAGCCTAAACCCACTCTCTTTCAATTTAAAGCCATTACTCCATTGCTGCCATTGATGAAGTATCCTCTCTATTTCATTAAAAATTAAATAAAGACCCAAGGGGTTGAAGGAAAATGGATTTTTCATTTTTCTACCATTTGCTCTTGAGAATGATTTATGAAGTACAAGTGCATTCATAAAATAGATACCATAGCCTGGGGAAAATAAACTAGATATTATTCAATTGTTAGTGATTCATAATATAAATGGCCACCACCAATTTCACATTGTTTGTTATAATCATTTTTAACACATAACTCTCACTTAAACCATGAGCATTTGACCAGTTTGGGTCAGCTGTCCTGGCCATGCTCCCTCCCAACATTTTGTGCACTTGTTCAAGGACAGAGCATGAGACACTGAAAAGTCCATGACCTAGGGAAGCACTACTTAGCAGCAACCACAACATCAGTATCAGTGTATTACCAGCATTATTTCTATATTGAATCCAAAACACAGCACTGTACCAGCTACTAAAAAGAAAACTAACTGCATCTGTGACATAACCAAAGCAATTTAAGGATACATTGAATGGGACTTTTGTTGTTGCTGATGTCAAATGTGCAGTCAAATTAACAGTAGTGAGTTTTAATGGACATCAGTCTAACAAAACCAGGTGAAAATACAAAATTTTCTGAAAATTACTGATTTTAGAAAAATGCTTGGAAACTTAATGAAAGCCTATATTTTTGTATAGGTCTTTGCTTGTTCTGTATTGCCATTTCAGATATAGCTACTGACAGCTACTACACATGTATTTAAAGTTCAATAAACAGCCACTGGCAGGAGTATTGCAAGGAGCTGTATGTAAACATCACCTCTGCAACACTTCTTTTTCATTCCCTCCTGGCTGCAGAACTACAGCTGCTGCAGCAAAGCTTTCAAAGAGTTCACATCTACTGCAGCTGTGTCAGAAACACAATTACCCTACACAAGAACATCTCCAATGTTTAATTAATGATGAGACAAAGAGTGCCTTAGACATTCTGCTTGTAGGAGACAAAGTGATCCAAGCCCCACCATGTAAATATCAGCGAGCTCCACGAGCACGTGCAAGGAGCGTAGAAGGGGAAAATTATGAGATCCAACAGAGCTGCCAAGCCTTGCTGAGGCTGGAGTTACTCCAGCTTCACAAGGCTGACGTCTCACTGAGGTGACTCCTCTTAGTACCTGCTGCTCAGTCTCGGTGTTTGGTAAACTCTGGAAGCTCTGGCACAGGTGAGGAGCAGGCACTTACTGAAGGTGAGGGGGTGAGGGTCCCTGCTTTGTCACACCAGGGAGGCTGATCAAATGCAGCACAACTGGCTGTCTAGAGAAGTCATGCTCCAGGCAGGAGCAGAAATACCAGCAAGAGCCTCTTTCCTCCTATTAACAAGACAAGTCCACTGAGAGCCAATCAACCCTGCCACCGCAGAGCCAGTGTGAGCCTTGTTCTGCCCTAATAGACTGGAAGAAAGTAAATAATGACTTTTTAGTATTCTGAAAGATCTCCCTAAATCACAGAAGGCTCTAATAGCATAGTTACACATTTAAAAGTAATATTCACGTTTCAGTAACATGAAATGCTGGTAATGATTCATAGAGTAGGTTTCAAAGCCTTCTCATTCCCCACCACATCAACAAATAGCAAGAAGCTGTTACAGAAAATGCTTTTTGCTCTACAAACATGATAGCTTTTGTTTAGTGCCTCACCAGTTGGCCTTTAAACAATTACTGAAATAGCATTTTTAATCTGAGCACTAAATTCAGCTAAGTATTTTAAGAAAGGCAATGAATTTAGGAAGGATGCAAATCACATATCAGTGTGCTTATATTTCTTCCTCGTTAGAAGCCTACAACAACCCCAGGCAAAAGCCAAGTGGCTGCTTGCACGTGGATGGAGCAGGGATGCATCTCTGCAATATCTGTCTTATCTAGACCTCTGGAGAGCATCAAAATTGAACTTTGGTTCAGCACAGCTCAGTCTGCTGAACTTCTGGGATGTGCCAGTTATACACATTTTACAAGACAGGGAAAACACATTTAAGTAACAGGAATGTGTTTTAAAGTGTTGTGTGCATCATAATATTAAACAATCTCACTTTTCTGATAAACACAAATTTGGTAGCATTCCAAGAACTGAAACTGGGCACAAGAGTAAATCTCCAGTGGCACTGGAAGTTGCTTTGAACATGGCATACAACAAAGGGACAAAGCAATACTTGGAAATTGGCTGAAAACAATTATGACCAAATGTTGTGGATTTGTAAAGCAACAGAGGATCCCAGGCAGTGTCTGCACATGCACACTAAGGTACAGCCAGGCCAGTTTCAATAGTAGGTTCATAGTATTTACAATGGGCATTATTTGTAATACTTTAGAACAAATGCATCACATGAACATTACTGTCCATTAACATTATAATTGTATGTAGTTTAATAATGATACTATGTGTATGTGCTATTTAATCAGGAATTTTTTCTCCAACTGTGACCACATTGTTTTCACATGGTATCAGAAATCATTGATTTTGACATTGAATACTGCTGATTTTCTAAAATAAGGAAAATTCACCATCCTATATGAAGCAACAAAGTTTATCAAGACTGGTATCTTTGGATTAACAGCACAACAATGCATTCTTTTGGGAAAGACTGGGCTATTCTACACACAGCTGGTCCTTTTCTTTCATATGCTTGACTTGCCCCTGCAGATGAACTTTCCCAATAATCCTTCACCGAGAAAATGTGTTCTTTTGGGGGCAGCATCTTTGACAAGTATTGCTCAAATGGCACATGGGTGACCTACTGATATAATACTGTATTTAAAATTTTCCAGCTGACTACTAAAACAGGGTCCTACACAATAAAACTTCTGCTCTGCAATTCCAGAAAGGTTTCATCATGGATGGAGAAACAAACTCCTTAGGAAAGAACTACTTGCTTCAATGAACAACCACTGCAGTGCAAAATCTAAGAGGTTCTGCACCTTAAATCATCTAATTGATTTTAAACCTAGAGTTGTTGGTTACCAATTCATCTATTCTTACTTTTATCTAAAACACATTATTGACAGAGACTTTATTTAAAATATGAGAATAACTGAGTGGAAAAAAGTAACAATGAGAAGGCAATGATCCAGAAGAGACAGCTTTCCTCAGATTTCATAATTAAAGCATCATGTTCCAACAGGCAGATAAAGAACACAGTAATTTGTAGCCACATCCCATATGTGCTTCCTGCTTCCTCTTCTCCTCCCACCAGATTCATACACTGCATTACTTTGGTATTAGACCAGAACTCCTTAAAAACTGTCTTTCAGCCTGGATTCTATTGGCAATTAAACCACTACATTGTTCAGATACATACAGGCCAAAGTACACATAAATGAAAACAAGACAAAACACAAGAAAAACAATAAATACCATTAGTTGTATAACTGAAAATATAACTGCACAATGGCCGTTAATATGATCCACACCTCTTCTATAAGAGATAGCCCCTAATATATCACTGCCTATTTCACATATGCAACAAGTCAAAAAAGCTGCAGGGGACATGGTGTGATTACTCAATAACTTCATTAACTCTAGAGAGTACACAGAGATAAATTATACAGTGCAGAATATCATGTATCTCAAACAAGCTTCTATTTTTCTCAGAATGTTAATAAAAGCTTTAAGACATATTAAAAAAATGAAAAATACAATTATCTTGGGATAAGTAGCAATTTTATGCCTGGGCCTTGTGTGTCACCCAGCTGAATACACATCATAGGTAACAAACAGGGCCAAGAGCAGAGGGCTGCATTTGCTGACATCAAATCTCTACAGGAAGAAAAATTTATTCTTTATTAATAAAGGGTTCATGGAAAAACAATGAGTCAGGAATTCCTGCAGAGTTTTCAGCCATTCAGCAGACAGTGTGGCATCATCTTGTCCCACACTCGTTCACTGTTAATGCGGGGGGAGAGCAGCACTGGGCAGCAGTGTAATGCCTAAAGAGGCTACTGGAACAGAGGCTAGACAGTATTAAAGGAATAAAGTAGGTATTTATTAAAAGGCCTTTAAAGGATACACCTTGGTTAGTGCAAGAGCCTGGCCATGGCTCCACTCAAGATGGACCTGAGCTGGGCCCAAGATGGACAACCAGTCACATGTTTTCACACTTTTATAAGTTTTGGTCCATTTACATATTGGGGTCAATTCTCTAAATACAGCTCCAGGTTATGAAGTCCCATCCTCCCAGTTTCCTCTCCTCAATTTACTGTTGCTTATATTTTTTGTGCCCAGAGCTGCACCAGTGTCCTTGGTTCTCGGGCTGGAAAATGATCGTTTTGTCTGACTAAACTGTGAAGAGAACTTGCTAACACTTCATATGAAGTTCAGAGTCACACACTAAGGCAGTACAGAATCTAAAAAATATGAAAGCTAAAACTTAAGGCATCAGTGCAGTGTGTCCTGCCTGTGGGAGCCCCAGGTGTTCTCTTCACAGCTCAGCCCATTGTGCAGCAATGAGGGGGGAGAAGGGCAGTGCCAGCAGGGCACAGAGAGCCTGCTGTCCTTGGCAAAAGGGCTGATACCTTGGGACCGGTGGCTCCTCTGGAAATTAGCTCACCGAAAGCTAAGGAAAGATATAATTACTCAGTGATGTATTACATCTCCTTTGTCTTTCTATTTGTTCCCACATTTTGCACAGAAAACAATACCATGTCCATAAAGGTTTTATGTACACACACCCTCCCTCCTCCATTTCATTTGCAACAGTGAGAATTTTTGTGCTATATTCTGCAGATACATGGACTATTGTACAAAATTGATAATTTAGCCTTTTCAGTATTCTCTTCAGGATAGGCAAGTCCGGGGCCTCTGCAGATACATTATGAAATGATTGATTCTGCAAGAGTATTCCTTGGTACTTTTCAACATTTTAGTGATACAAAAATAAATTGAGTTTAGAAATTTCCATCATTCTTCTCTCTTTTCTCTCTAAGGAGAACATGTTACACTTTTTCTCTCAAAGGAAAAAAAAAGCAATCACACTTCAACCATTAATGTTCTCACTGAAATTGCAAAGCATCATACTAAATGTACCAGCATCCCTCTGACAGACATATAAGAGCACCTATTCACCAGTGTAATGGAAAAAGTTAGTGATTGCATATACTGAAGTGATTGAGCCAACAACCACTCTAATGAAAGGAAAAAAACCTTGATTAATAACAAGTGCCACTAAAAGAACAGATTGTTTTTTAAGGAATGAATCACACAGAAAGTAGTAATACATTGTGTCCTTGTCCATTGGCTGGGAATTGGTAAGGGAAAGAGCACAAAGACAAATGTCTAAAGATCAGCAACAGTTTTGCTAGAAGGATTTAAGAATGAATTTCTCCTTCTTCCCCGTGTGCAGGTGTATGGGAGAAGGTATTTCATGATTATATGTTTCTGGAAATCTCTTTCATGTTAACTATGCTGCTCTTCTAATGGTTTGCACTTTGTGTTAAAGTGAGGAGGATGCAGGTGGTTCTACCACAAAGCAGTGCTTTTGTATTTTAAGTCAGCATATTATTTCTCTAAATCAAAATAATAACTGTGCCTTTGCATACTCCTAAACCCTGAAATGTGCACACACCCCTACTTGAATAATGTTAATTCAGTAACACACAAGACAGGAAAACCTTTTCATCATTAGATAAGGTGAAACTCCAAGGGATACAACACATGTTTTAGGGTAATGACCAACATTACATGCAAGCAATGCTCAAAAGCAAAGAAAACAAATCAGAGTCTAAATGAATCAATTATTAGGATTCCATAAACCTTTTCTACATTTATTGAGATATTTTGTTTTTCTAAAAGTGGAAATGCACAGATTTAAACAACAATCATAAAACACTGTCATACCTCAGCTTTACAGGTTGTCTCATCATACCATTGAAAAATTTGTACCAGGTAAAGCCTAAGAACTGCCCAAACAAGAAAATTCCATGCACCTGGCTCTATAGAGCCATAAATAGAGTTCTATATAGCCAAAAATAGAAGTCTGTTAGGCATATTCTTCTAAATCAGCTGCTTTTTATTTATAGGAAATACTGACAAAGAGAACTCAAGAAAGATTTTCAGTCAAAAAAAAAAGGAAATAATTTAAAAAGAAAACCCTGAACATTTTTTCCTCTGTTTTCTAAATAAGAAAAACATTATTTGAGGCAATGTCTGAATCAGAGGTGATAGTTTTGGAGAAAATAGCGTTTAATGAAGTACATAGATCAGCTTTGTAAAAAACATTTTAGAAGTCACCATATCTCACTCCAAAATAACTTTGCTATTTTACCATAAAATTGTTGATCATTACTGATGGATACTCCCTAGCCAGATTTAACAACTACCCACGTGAGAGTGACAGCACACAAACATAAGACACCAGTTTTCTGTGAAAGCAGGGGATAAATACACCTCCTCTCTCACACAACTTCAGAAAGAGCCAGGAACTGCAGCCACCACCAACATTAGCTCCACCATTCCCAGCAATTCCAATCTGACAATGCTAAACACCAAACACAAGCCTCATCTACACATTCTTGTGCCAGTTCTCCTGCACTTACCCAGCATAAACCAAAGCAAATGCTGCTGAAATTTAGTTCTTGGTCAATATGGGAATTTGTGCTTGAACACAATTTTGTGCAACCAGTGCACTGCATCCTCCACTTAAAACTCAACAGGAGTTCCCCACTCCTTTCTCCTAAAACTTACAAAGCAGATGGGCTGTACACACAAACACTCATGTAGTAGAAACTCTGATAGCCACCAGGAGGTCTGGCTTCACCAGCAGCAGAGTGTAATAGAAAATCACCTGTGCTGTTACAGATTGCAGTTCTGGATATGAACATAACCCATTCCATTGCTTCCAATTTTTATCAATTTTTCACTTGTTACAGTGCTTACATGAAACCATCATAGCTGGAACAACATATTTGGTGCATATTTGTTTATAATTTTCTCAGTGAAGCAAACAGATCTACCTCCTGAAGAGCTACAATCCTAATCTCTTTAGCAATATCACTAACTAGATATTGGCTTTTTTTTCCCCTGAAAACATCGAGATTTGCTACTCTGCAGCAAATTGTTTCAGACACAGTGTCAGAGAATTGCAGCTTGAGAAACCTGCTTGGTGAAAACAAGAAAAAAAATCTGAACACACATAAAAATAAATAGGCCCTTCCTACTGATTGCCACTTCTATAAAAACCTCATTATCAAACTGGTATCTACACACTTCTTGTGGGGACAACACTAATTTATATAGTAAGAGTAGATGAAACAGCTGAAATTAGTCATGGAATAATGAAGAATTTGGGAAACTCTACACACTGTACCTTTCAAATGAGACAGGCTTTGCCTTTGCAGCAAGCTTGTATATTCTGGCTCTGAATCAGCAGAACACTTAAGTAAATGTCTCAATAGGATAATTATGCCAATAAGTATAAAAGTCATTCCATTGATTTTAGTGGTGTGACTCAAATCTAAGTGCCTACGTATTCCAGTATTTCTCCTGCATTGTGACCTTTAGCAATCATCTAAACAGAAACACTGCCTTCTGTGTTTATAGCTATTCCTGACCTCAAACAGAAGCTTTGTATTCCACAGATATCTCCATATTTTATTTTGAAAACAAGGTAATAGGCTTCCTTTCACTGTTTCAAACTGAGCTTCTTGCTGCTGCCATAAAACAGATCAGCAGGTTCAACAGAATAGACATAGGAATTGGACATAATCCATACTGATGACACTATATTATTAATAAATTACCTACTATGAACTTTCCATTAATTATTAAAGCAAATAAATTCTATTTTAAAGTGTTATAGATACTAGATAATTTATAAATATAGGATCATTGAATTGTAATTCAATTTTTCCCCCGATCTCTGTCTGTCCTTCTATTTCCAAATGACTTTGAAAATGTCCATCCAGGACTATTTGGTATGACTGTCCATACATGAACTTGAATGTCACCTGCAGAGCCAAGCCTGCTCTGTACCTGACAGCCTGCAGGAACAATGAAAGGACAGTGGCTGATCCAGAATCTGCTCTTTGGCATGAAGAGTTTCTTTGCAGCACCCTCTCAAAGAGCACATACTCACTTCTTCCAGCACTTGGAGCAACTCCTTTCTCTTGCTCCTGGATGGTGAATTGTAATTGTATTTTAAAGAGACTGAGAAGAAAAAAAAAGCAGCAAAGTGTGAAGGAGTACGTCCAGTGCTCAAACTTGCCTGTTACTTGACAGGCAAGTAACCTGTCTTCTAGAAATTCACTTTACTCTCTCACAGCTGATGGCCCCCAGCAGTTCTGCCATCAGATTTCTGGGAGAAAACCTCCAAGTGCTCTGAGTAAGGAATGACTGCAGACATGCCCTGCCTTAGGCAAATTTGGGGCTGGCAGAGCACTGAGCAAAGGCATGGCTAAGTGCCCAGCATGCTGATGTCAGAGTGCTGCTGCCCGAACTCTATGAGATGCTCTGAGACAGGTTTGAAATTTCCACTCCTACTTGTACAGCACACAGGTAGAGATCCACTGGACAAGTTGTGCTGAAACTGCTAATTTTACACATCCCACTGATGAAAAGCAAGAGCTGGGTGACTGTAGTGTGTCTGCACCTACCCAATTAAAAGAAAAGAGTCTTCATGACGCTGGGGATGTGAGAGAACAATTTTTTCCAAGGGGATTTCTGAAGGAGACAGGGGAAGTAATGCCCTGAAAAATCTTCTCCAAGATGCTGTCCCTAAACTTCTTGACACTATAAGGAACAAGCCATGCTGCTAAAACAGTTTGGATATATTCGGTATTACTATCTCATTATGTTTTTTATGATGAAAATTACATGTAAAATCTTCTTAAATGAAGGAATAGAAAATACAGAGACAAGTTGATTGCATTGAAATTATCTATGTTTCCAGCAAATACAATCCTGCTGGCTGTGGTTCAGATAGAAATCAAAATAAATCTACAGTAATTAAATTAAGAGCTTACACAAGAGCTTACACAGGCTGTCTTGGTTTGGTTTTGTACAGTTTCTCCCCATAGTTGACACCTTTTTATAATTTTGGAGTTTTTTTTTCAGCTGGAATTAACATGTACATCAAAGAATAGTGCCACCAAGACAGTGTTATCACTGTTCCTATTTTCTCACCTAGAGAAGTCCTGGCCTGCTGCACCTATTCTTTTTTAATCCAAGTATTGAGCTACTTGGGTTAAACAAAATAATAAATTACTTTGACATGACTACAGTTGTAGTTTTAAGATTTGGAAGAATGCCTACCAGGGATTAGATGAGATCAGTCTGCTTACACAGAGTTTTATCTGAGTCTCTGGAGACAGAACTTTAGTATACTAAGCTACCTGAAAGCTATCTAACACTTAAAACCCAAGAAAATCTCAAAATAATTTTTTTCTGGGAATATAGAGGAGTTGCAGTAGAGGTTGCTGCAAGCAAAGAGGTTGCTGCTTATAATATTATTTCTGGTACTATTATTATTATTATTATTATTATTATTATTATTATTATTATTATTATTATTATTATTATTATTATTTAGTTGTTAGAAAAATTATTACTTCAATTATTACTATTATTACTGCACCATTATGTGTAGTCTTAAGTGAAGTGGAGCTTGGACAGTAGTATTTTAGAAGTCATGCACTACTGAGGAGCAGCATGAATGCTGTGCTTGGTCTCACAGCCGCAACTTGAGAGTGCAGGGAGCTCAGACACGGGCACAAACACTCCTGGAAGTTTGAGAAAAAGATCTGGAAACTACCATCTCACTGCAAGCCTTGGTAGAATTTCACTGGGATAAAAGTCACTTCTGAGCTCCTGTGCCTGGCATGATTTGAGTTCCTCTGGTGCCTTGATGTTTGTAGCCTCCCTGTTCACTGGCAGCCTGAGGAGGGAGGCTCAGTGCTGATCCTCTAAAGCAGGCACAAAGTGCTCAGCTCCAGCAGCATCCCCATGCCCTGGGAGCTGCTCTTTGGTGCCACAGATCTCCCTTCTGCTGGAAAGCATTACCAGCCAGGAGATGGGAAGAACAGGATGTGATTACATTTGTGGATGTATAGGTGAAATTTGTCAGGCAGAAGATATATATTTAATCACTTACTGCCTTTCTGATGCTAGCAAAATGCATCACAGAAGGTACAATCCTTCTAATGCTAGCAAAAGCACATACTGCTATTATTTATAGTATATAGTGATCAGCTTTATTTACTCCAAAAAATGTTTTCTATATAAAATTATGTCCTACAGGCAGAAAACCAAAAATATAATAATACTGTAAGTATCTCTGGTCTTTGGTCAGCATTTATCTTTTGAATTATTCATTTTATCTTTCCTGTTACCGATTCACTGGTTTACAGATGTTGGAAGAACCACAAAACATCTCTACCACATGTGCTTTTGGAAGCCTAAATGCAGTCAGATGATTAAGCCAACTTAATACATCAATGATTTGTAAAATAATACTTTAAAGGTCTGTAAAATAATTTGAACTGTATAAAAATACATTTATCTTAAAGGACAGAACTCTAGAATATTGCAAGAAGCTGTCTCCATGGTGCACTACTGAAAAATTGCATTGCTGGAATTCTACAGCAACTCCATTTTTTTTTTTTATGTACATAATTAAAGGAATAATGAAATTTCACTGCTAGATAATTCAAGATTTCTGCAAGAAGTGCTTCTATCCTTAAAAACTATTCTTTGGTGTTATAAGTAGAAACAAGGAGAGCTCATGAGATCACAATTCAAATGGTTGTGTACGTTTACATGTGCTTTATAGTACTGGACAGTGTGAAAAAATCATCTTGACATCACAGATTTCCATTAATATCAAAATGAGGCTTTGTTACACAAAAGACTAAGGAATAGAGTGTACTATTGTCTGCTTTGGTGTCTCTGGAAGTTACACTGACTCTGGAGTCCTGTCTTGGAATTACTATGCAGTAAATTGCTAATGGATTGTGGAGGGAAAGTTGGAATGAGGCTCCATCCCAGTGAGACAAGTTGATGAGACACGAGCATAACAATTTGGCAAGCACATTCTGACACTGGATTATTCAGCAGTTACTGCCCTACATTAAGCCGTCGTAGTTAGGTGTAGCAAATTAGAATCAAAAGGTTTGTGTTATCATACAGAATACACTGCAAAACTTAAACAAGATATTTATGGAAAAAAGGGGGGGGGAAGAAGAAAGAAAAAAATAATAAAATGTCTGTCAAAGTAAGAGAAGACTTTGCTATTTGACATTTGAATTTCTCACTGTTCCTCTTGCTAATTTGCAATTGGGTCTAAACTTTCAATGGTGTAAAATTGATTGAACATTGAAAATAGTCATTCTAAGAGAGTTTCTATACACCAACAAGGTGAATGCTGCTATTAGAAAATGTTGTTAGTGGTTTTGTTTCCTTCTCATTCTTCAGATTCTTTCATAATTTAGCTCAAGCTATTTAAAAGCTCAAGATAGACCAGAGCTCTGATGGAATAATCAAAGATTAGCTTCAAAAATTAGAGACCAGAGATTGGAAACTGTGACCCATGAGCATTTTTTGAAACCAAACTCCATGGATGTCCAAGAGGGTCCACAAAAAGGGGAGGTAAGCAGGAGAATGGCTTGTTTCCACTGTCCTAGCATAGCTGTTACCTACTTTTAGCTTAGGTTAAATTTTCTAGAACTGAATGCTCACAGAGATTCAGGAGGTTACTGTAATGTGTTATTAATGTTTGTAAATTGCTCTCACAACCTTTAATAAAAGTGAAAAGGACAGTGTTGTTGCCAAGTATTTTTCATTGATTGCCTGGAGATTCCCAGCAGTCATTCTCCTTTTTCACTACGGCAATATTAATAGAGATTCTCTGATATGAAAACCAGCAGAAATGAATGTGTAAGATCCTCAGAGCAAACCATCCATCCACTGTATGGATGTAATCTCAAGCATTTCAAATGGTGCTGTATTTAGAATAGAAACTGCAAAGCATGCTTTATCTTTTATGGCATATAAATCCACATATGTCTTGAAAGTATGAATACCCCAAAGATCCATTACACAAATTGTCCAGGAAACCACATTTCATCTTGAAGGCCTGTAACCCTACCAAGACTTTGCAGTGGTGAGAAGCCACATGTTGAAAGATATTTCATGTTCTTAAGAACTTCCCTGATTGTACAAGCTAAGAGGAATTTATGAAATCACAGCATAAGACATGGTTTATGAGAGTGATGTCTAATCACATACCTAGTACACTTAAGAACACAGATAAATCAGATTCTTTCATCCATAGCATAAGGTTTGTTACTGTTCAATAAGCACAATAAGCTGCTCCACAAGCAAAACAGATACTTTTCTGTGTTTACAGTTGAAACTGCAAATATAGTAAACCATAAACATGATCTCAGCCAACCACAAGCATGATAATGGGGTTTTAAACACAGGAATTATAACCTGAAAGTAAATGTTCCTCTGGCTGCAGGACTGGTTTTTTTCACATCAAATATCAGCATCTTCCAGGCAGACAGCATAAATGTGCCACAAGGAAGAGGGAGATATTCAGAGCACACAAGGAGGGAGCCAGTCTGATTCCCTGAGCAGAGCCCTGCAAATTCCCTGCATTCAGACATTTTCACTGTGGACTCTCCTATGTTGGAAAGGTGCAGAATCTGACTAAAATGCCTCTCCCAAACTTGGCACATTAATTAGATCTCTTTCTGTTGTAGAATTTTCCAAAGAAGCTCACAAAGTGGCCTTCCTTTAGGGCATTTTCAATATCCTTCTGTTAACTGCAAAGCCATGTCTTTTCACTAGAATGTTAGGAACAATTATGTCTCAAAATTCCACATTCATGTTACTATCAGTCATTGGGCTAAAAACTCTCATGTCAGTGAATGAGTTAAAAATTCCTGGGAGACACAGACACTCAGACATCCCAGATATAACACTGTAATAATTTAAGTCTTGATTTTGTTTCAACAAACCAACTGTGTTCAGTATCAGTAGGGGTCCCAATTAAACTGCATACATAGTTAGCACATAACTCATTTCAGGCACCATTTCAGTGTAAGATTTTTTTTAATGTCATCTGCACTAATCATAAGATAATTATGTTTATAAGAAGCTAATAATTACAAAGATTATCTGTTTTAAGTTGTTAATATGCCTCACCAACACATGAAGAAGCAGGAAGGTTCGGAAGGTAAAAAAGTCAATTTTTCTTAAACCAGAAAATATAAGAGAATCTTTTTAAAAATAAATTTGAGATGTTTATCTATTGAAAGAAGAGCTTTGAAATGCAGTTATGAGGAATTGAAAGAAAATTGAAGAGCAACAGACAAATCAAGTGTGCTTTATATTCAAATCCTATGAAGAGTAGTTAAATTAAAGCTTAATTAATTTTTTTTGAAGATGGATCCTGTTGGTAACTGATTCTACACAAGCATTCCATCTTGCTTCCATAAGCAATGGTAGGGAGTTAATATATAATAATTAATACAGAGAATTACTATAATTTTGTTAAATTATAGAAATGTTTGTTGTTTCATCATCTTTTTCAGTCTCAGAGACCAATATCATGAGAAATTTTAGCAGACATGAGGCAGTAGATGGGCAACCTAGAAGACAACTGTGCTGTAAGACACTGTCACAGCAAGACAGGATTCAGAAACCTGGAAGTTATTTGGCAAACCTAAAGGATTAACATAGCAAAGTCAAAAATCTACACATGTAAAAGTAATTTCTGATAGAAATTCTAGGAAATACTTCAGGAATGCTTCTATCAGTGAGCCATTTCCAACATCAGCTCTGGATGTGGAGGGACAACTCCCCTCAGCAACAAATCTGCTTTACAAACACACCTACTGAACCCAGTTCTACTTACTGCTGACAAATACCACTGGCAATTTTCTGCCTGGCCTATGGCTTTCCATGGTCTGATGATTAAACATTTTTTCCCAGCTACTTAATAACACCCTTTACACAGCTTGAAAAGCAAAACTATAAATAGCATCCTTGAGAGAGACCCTAGAGGAGATGTGTGGTTAACACTCCCAAACCAAATACATGATATTTTATGTTGAAAAGGTGAGAGGCCAACAAACTTTCTAACCTGCTGGTTTTCATATAAAGACCCTGAGGTGAAAGCATATTAAGGAGCCACTGAGCCTGCTCTGCACCAGCTAATATTAGTTTGAACTTGACCCTGGGAAGGGATGTGAGAATGCAGAAAAAATGAGTGGGCAAAAAAAGAAAAAAAGAACTGAGATCCCAATATTGTCTCTTGTGCATGTCAGCAGTGGCTGCAGGGGTGGCCACTGCAGGCTATACTCCTGCAACTCAGGAAAGGTTTATATTTTTCAAACCATATCTGCCTTACATCCTTAGCCTGTCAAGGCTAAATCACTTTACTACTCTTCTCTGTCACCTCTAGTTATGCCTGCCTTGCTCTATCTTATTGGAATCCTAAGTGACATAGCAAAAGTCAATTCCAGGTACTTTGGACAGATCTATTATCAACAACAAAGGGTAGTGCAGCTCTAAGTGCTGAAACAGTTTAAGCCCTTTAATACAATACCCAGTGTTGCATTCTGCACATTTGAAAAACATAAATCAAGACTGACCCAAAAGTGAATTTTAAATAACTTCAGAAATTTTAATTATATTCAACAGTTCAGTATTAAGATGTCAAACAATCTTACAGAGGACTCAGTAGTACAGAGAAGTACACTTAGCAACTACTCCTATCAGTCATTTGTGTCCTGTGGCTACATCAACAGTAAATCTCTTGAACACAAACAACAAAATCCTCAATGTATGCAAGGACATGCTGGTACTTACAGATTATTTACAATTAACATGCCTAACATGATCACATTTAGTGCTCAACAAATAATTTTTTAATGCCATTGATCCTGGATTTTTTTTAAAGCTACTTTCCATTCCTTTGACAGATGTGCTATGCTGCATTTCATTACTTTTTCTCCTTACCTTGTTCTTTTGTTTTAGATAAGTGATGAGGCCTTCTAAAAAGATTAAGTACTGGCAGGCAAAGCAATGGCCCAAACACGGATTTAATTGGAACCTCAAATCCTGTGGAAAGCAAAAAAAAGAAATTAAACCATTAATAATTTAATTTTACTAGCAGACAGAGTGAGTTCATGTATCCTGCTTTAGGTAGCTTCCACTGCACTTCTTTGTATTTGATTTCAATAGGTATGCAGCCTGCTAGTCAAACCATGTTGGAAAAATAATCATTTACAGGAGATTTCAGGGGGGTGTGCACAGCTGCTGATGGGGTTAGTTCTCATCTGGAGAAATAGTCCATTGATGATTGGTAATGTCAGAATTTACTTGATTTAAGCTTTAAGTTCAAAATGCACTTTTTTCTGAGAAACCTAAGGATCTTCCCATGCTGTAGCATTCAAAATGTGTGTCCTTGTGCTGCTCTTTGCCCCATGAACACGTGACAGAGCACAACCATTATACAGCAATGTGACTCAAATGCAGCCAAGTCATAATGCTAAACAATTCACACTTCAAGACAACAGCTACTGAAAGAAATTTCATTTCTTTCAAGATTGGAAAGGGCTCTAAACATAAAAACCTCCATAAAAGTAAACCATAAAAGCAATTTTTTAGAGAGTCAGAGGTTATAAGTTGTGGTATTGGGCAAGGAACAACCAAATAACCAGCAAAATAAAGCAATCCAGAGTATGAGTAGCTTGCTTATTTCTGCAAATGAGATATCTCTGCATTAGTAATTTTTATTCAGACATAAAGTACAAAAATCTCAGGTGCATCACAGAACATCTCTAATATTTTGGTCACAGAATTATGCTTTATATTTCAAAAGACCACAAGACCAGACTCTTACACAGTACATGGCATTAATACAAATTATTTCAATGGACCAGGAATAACTTCCCATGTAACCAATCTGACCAACAGAGCTATAATTTCCCAAGCTCTCAAAGCTACATTGGGGAAGAGGCTTGTTTCATTTTCCTACTTTGCTGTTATTGCACAACAAGTATATATAAGTTTAATTTGGGAATACAATCAGATTTATGTACCATGACCTCAGTCACACTAGGCCACTAGAATTCAGTAAACATTCTGTAGTGGGCAAGAAGTTATCATTAAGTGTGTTCAATTACATACATAGTTATTATTTAATGTGGCAAATATATCTAAAGCCTGTACAGAAAGTGGCATTTCAAACTGCTGCAAGACCATAATGCAAAAGCTCCTTGCATGATGATAGCTTGTATGGATATTGGATTTATTTTTTATTGTTTGTTGATTGAGTACTCCAAGATGCTATGTGGGTTTTAAAGACTAAAGATGTCTATGACTATGACAGCAATATTTTTCATCAAAGTTAATTTTCTGGAGAACAAATTTACTGAAATGTCTCTCCAAGCATCACATCAGAAGCATTTTTTAGAATGAAGAGGTAATATGTGGTCAAGATGATGATAATATAAACGTTCCATGCTCAGATTATCTTGTACATCATTTCCTTTCCAGAACTGATTAGCTAAAGGCACAACAAGGAGTACGTGACTGTCTGCTTGCAAAGCTGCTGCGAGGGAAAGCAGCGGCAGATTCTTTGCATGGCATAGAGACTGTGTCAACAAAAGCTGCAATGACAGGATGAGATCTCTGTGCATGGTCCCCATCTGCCCCATGATGCTCTCCCAGAAGCCCAGATCGCAGCACAGACGTGCAGGGAGGCTGAGCCAGAGCACAGCAGCTGCTGGGGCAGGGCTGGTTCCCCCCCACCCAGGCAGACCTGGCTCCGGCACTCAGCTCAGGGCCTGCACCCTGCACCCACCATTTCCAGCGGCCCCTGGCTCAGCAAGGCCTTTCCTACTGCCCAGCTGTGCCCACCTGGCCTCAGCCTCAGATGGTGCCACTTCATTAAGTGTGACCGTGTTCACAGGGGTCTGAGGATGAGGGAAGAGATGAGGATCTGATTCCACGTTTCAGAAGGCTTGATTTATTATTTTATGATATATGTTATATTAAAACTGTACTAAAAGAATAAAATAAAGGATTTCATCAGAAGGCTAGCTAAGAATAGAAAAAGAAAGAAAGAATGCTAACAAAGGCTTGTGTCTCAGACAGGGTCTGAGCCAGCTGATTGTGATTGGCCATTAATTAGAAACAACTTAATGAGACCAATCACAGATGCACCTGTTGCATTCCTCAGCAGCAGATAATCAATGTTTACATTTTGCTCCTGAGGCCTCTCAGCTTCTCAGGAGAAAAAAATCCTAAGGAAAGGATTTTTCATAAAAGATGTCTGTGACAATTAAGTGCAAAGACACCTAAAGAAAGGCTGGCATGAGCACTGGGAATTTTAACTTAGAGCTGGAGCCCAAAGCAGAAGCAGGCTACCCTGTCAGCTACAAAGCTGAAGTCTTAACATTCAGCTAAGGACATACCTATGGATTTCTAATGTACCACAGAGAGAAAGCAGCAGTGCTCAGCACTGGTAATTCAGCCTCAGATATTTTTAGAGGTTTATGACTGTCTTTTCTCCTGAAATTCAGAAATGAGCTTGAGGGGAAAACAGGCTATTTCTACCTGAAAACAATTCTTGGTCTAAATATCACTCTTTCACTTACTTCTCCATCAATAAATAATTTTAAATACAACTACTGTGCTTCCTGGTGTTCATTTCAAAAATGTCTTGCAAACTGCAAGCTCTCTAAGCAGCACTGCTCCCTTTAGCACAAAGAAACATTTGAGTCAGTCATTTAATACATAGCCATTCAAAGATATTACTGAAGTTTCACAGGAGGCAATTTTAGAGCCTGGAGCTCTAAATGACACTCAGACACTGAGTCCCCACCTAATATTTACTTACCTATGAAGCTATAAAATAACAAATACAAAAATAACAGCAATCACAATAGACATTACACTTTTGTAGCAAAACCTGCCAGAAACAGGACAATATCCTATCCTGAGCAGTAAAAGCAGGACAAACCAGCTGTTAGGTCCTCTCTGAAAATATGTGAACCTTTGGGACATTCAGATCCTGTGCTGTGTATGAGACAAAGGAATGTGCCAGTTGGGATCCATGAGAACAATAATTGAAAAAAAAAAATCAACAAAATTGTTCAATAGCTTTACTATAAATATACTTATTGATGCTTCAGGCATAGAAAGTTCAATAAAGTGGTGAACAAACCTCACAATATCTTCAAATTCATTCACATTCACAGAAATGTCACAAAGATAATTTTGAGGGCAACTGCCTCCACCTAATTAACAAACTGAGTATTTATTTAGAGAGTGACTGCACTGATTGATTTACTGCAAACACATTCTGTACTGCTTTAGCTGTTGTATTACAACCACCAAAAATTTAAACCTTTGAAATTGTGCCACACCTCACCAAATCGCAATTTACTGATACTAGATTTTTTATAAGTTTACCCTACCATGATGAATATATGCTTGGAGTGGAACAAGAGAAGAGATGACAGCATCTCCTCCACAGCCCGTGTTCGTGAAAGAATATACTTGAAAGAAAGAGCATGCAAGAGCTTGACATGTCCTTGGGGTATGATTAAAAGCTCATGAAATAAAATAACTCAAAGACGACAGCTCTGACTTTAACCACCACTGGGGACAAGAGATCTTTTACTTAAGACATGCTAGTCATTCACAAGTATAACTGAAATCATACAGAAGATGCATTTTAAAACCCAGTGATTTAGATACAAACCCCAAACCGGAAAGATCCTATGGGTGACATAAAAATACCACAAAGTTTAACTAGAGATTCATATTTTGTAATGATATTAGGCCAAAGGTTAAAAATGTACCCATTTTAAATTGATAGCATTGAATGATAAAGAAAACTACTATACATATATAAATTTATGTATAGATAAATCCATATAAAATCCCACATAGAATATGACTCTTTATTAAAGAAGAAATCTTCTCCTCCAGGCTGTTTCCTATCCAATGCCACATCTGGGCCATACCAACTTGGCTCTGTAGCAATGGTCTGAGCTTGTTCAAAGCTATTGAGATTCATAACCTGGACTCTTTTACATTTTATGTAGCACTGCCTTTTAGGTGGCTGTATTTCATTAACCATATTCTTTCCTAAGCTTCAGAGTCTGTTCCACTTCTGTGAATTCCCTTTATTTCCTTTTTGACAGTTCTACAGTTAACTGTCTACAGAGATATAAAGCCAGCTGCTGCTCAAATTATAATATATATATGTGTGTGTGTGTGTATATACACACACAATTTACACGACCTCTCATCTCCCCCAAAGTTATCTTCAACAATTTCCTTTTAAAAAGTAATGAGATTGACCCAGCACAAAACCTTAGCATTTGAAACACGAAATATCTTGAACAGAAAACTGATGAAGTCTGGTTCAGAGCCTAATTTTTAATTCCCAAGTAGTCCAGGACTAAACTTTCCAAGTGTGAATGCTGATCTTATTTCTCTCCTGGTGTTTAGGACAGAGCACACACACTGCAGCCTCACTGCAAACAGATCCAGGGCTGCTCACAGGGGCTCCCCACCCAACCCTTGAAGGCTGATACTAAACTGCTTTGAGGATTGGCATGTTGTGGGAACTCGCTGCTTTTCTGAGCTCTCTCTCTTCATAAAATGTGTTTCAAAATAGGTTCAAAGTTACCAGGGAAAAAACCCAGATAGATGTGAGGCAAAAACCACCATTCCTTAGCAAAAAACACTAAAAATAAATTGCATCTCACGCATTTTCTTACTATAATTAACAAACTAAAAGACCAATCAAATCAGAAAACTTCATTTAAACTGTGTGTTAGAATCTGTTTAGTGGTGTGATGTCCTAATCCACTTGAAGTTAACTAAGTTCAGATGTTTACTTCAGCAGTTAAATATTCAGAGCATAGAATTGCACATCTTTTAGACACAGTCCCAGTGGGATTCTAAATCATTCCAACACTTCTGAAAAAATTCCACCTTTTAGAGACACATCCCTGCTCTCAATTGCTGAGAGCCAGGAGGAGACACACTTTCATTTGGAGGAGAGGTGTGATGTTCAGATTATTTCAGTGCTCCCTGTTCTTGTAAATGCAGCTCAGTTATCAATACTGAGATGCTATGAATAGATCATCCTTGCTTCTCTTCAATATTAATTATATGATAGGACTTAAATTTGAATCAAAAGTCCAAGATGCTTTACCCTAATATTTAAAAAGCAATCTCTTCACATAACAAGTTCTAAAACTGATACTATTTATTCTCAGAATAATATTTACTGTTTTTAAGGCAACTTCTGGCTTTCATTTAGCAGCTGCTAGATTTTTTTTTGTTACTGTTGAATTGTTTATAAAAATACAAAAGAAAACAGAATATTTGTTGCATGCTTCTTTTTGTAGGTTTGGATCTTTTGAAATTAGTTATAACAGCACTTTTATATTAATAATAAGCCCATTATTAACCAACTAAACTGATTAATAGATAGTGGTTTTGTCTTTATCCATTATGGATATCAGATGAGGCTGTACAGAGTAGTTCAAGTTACGTTTTCTAGTGTGGAGAGTGTCATGATTTTGACAAGTTTAAATCTGTGTGGCTTCCTGACAGAAGAGAAGGCTTCAAACATGGGCTGTCTCCAGCTGAAAAGAAGTGTTTGGAGACAAGAAATTTAACTCTAATAAAGCAGTTAAAGCTCTGAAAGCATTTTTCCAACCCAAAAATTCTTGATTTCTTACACTTTCTTTTCTCTTACCTTCTCTCTGGAAACACCTGCCTTAATTTGTTCTGAAATCTTCTACACCATGTTTTAGCCCATAATGTGTATCCAGACTCAGTTTAAGGCACATTTTCATTGTGCTTAAGGATCTTTCCTTTTGTAATGCCACACCTAAGATTTTTTGTTAATCTTTCAGGCCAGACCAAAACCTGGCCTTTGGAACAGATTCCAAATTCAGAGTGCTGAACAAACACAGGTTGTGATTTTTGAACATCAATCCCTTTTCTACCAATATATTAAAGGCTACCTGAAAGAAAAAAGAGTAGCACTTTCTATTTGTGCTGTTTTCCCTCAAAGAGCTTACATCCTTCTACCTTAGATATATTTTCAATCTTTGTACTATCAAAAACAATTTATTTCAATAACCACCATTTAATTCAAATTTTTCTTTGGCTGCTTCTGAAAAATAAATTTCCAACAAATAAAGAGATTTCTTAGTATTCCCACTCTCTCTGTTATTTGCTGCTATGACAATCTAAACACATATTTATGCCAGTCCCTACCCAAAAGGTCTCAGCAATACCATGTAATTACTTAGTTAAGCTTCTAATTCATTTGTTGTTAGTTTTGTTCCTTTGAAATTCTCTCATTAAGTTATTGCAGGGAGCTGTGTTTGCACAGTAAAAGACAAAAATACAAGCTCTTTATTGCATTCTTTTAATACCCCTTTTATCTTTAAACCAGCTAATTAGCATATTAATTACCTAGATATAGTAGACACAATCTTACAATTAACTGTGGGTACAACAATCTACTGATTTAGTGTAACATCATTTGTACTTACATCATAATAACATCTTCACTTGCTCTGATATACTCTGTCAAGTATTTCCAAATTAAAACAACTGCTATTGGTAGACGTGTATAAATGATAAGTATTCAGGTGAATGTTTGTGTACTTTGTCAAAAGCTTCCAGTCCTAACAAATAAACACACAAAGCTTATTCATTACATAAGAGGTGAAATTACATTTGCCAAATATATTAAAAGCTTATTCCTTCTCTATTTTTACAATCAAAATTTCTATTTGTTTGATTTAGACCTAACCCCTGCTCTTGCCACCTTCCAGAATTTCAGTGGATGTGATCTTCCTTTATATACCAGTAGCAGCTCTGAATGAGAAAAACACCCTGTAAAATGAGTGCACAAGCCCCCATTCCCTGCTTGGATTCAAAGTGCTGCTGAGGGACACTTTGGGTATAAACTTGCCATCACTGCCCATGTCTGGCTTCTCTCCTTCTCATGTTCCATTGGCCATGGGTGTAATTACACCAAGAAATTTGTCCTTCTAAACCCCTTACTCATTCCCACTCCAAACTGTGCCTTCCAGAATAGGCTGAGCTGGGAACAGACACTCCAGGTGAGGCTATTTCAGAACAAACTAGGTCAGTAATCAATTCACAATGGAACACATTCTGGTTCACAGTGAAATAAAAATTATTTTGCACTTGCAGCTTAAGTAGACTACAGTTTGGTCCAGAATGGTCAAAATATGTCATTCAATAAATTTCCAATGGCAATTTCAGCATAAGTGCCTACACCACCAAGTATGATTGATCTACTGGAGCCATAATGTTACATTTTCTGTAGCTGAGCATTTTGAAATACAAAGAATTAATTTTAATGCAACATTCCAGTAATGGCATCATAAAACTATGGTAGCTGAGAGGTATGTTTGCACATGAATTGAAAGGGACACAAATATTTATAGCACAAGCCTGAGAGTGTGAATACAAAATGAGTACCTGAATAGTCGTGCACTGACTGCAACAGTTTACTGTAAGTCTGAGAGTTCCATGGGTGGCTACACTGGCAAGTTCTTCTCCACTGCAGTTGTTCTGACAGCTCCAATGCACAAAAAGCCCTGTCCCTGTACAGTGTGGTAAGTGCCAGCCCACTCTGCAGTACTCCTTTCCTCTCCCTATCCTATAACTCTCAAGTCCTCTGAGCTTGGGCAAAAATCCAAGGCCATTTAAAAAATAAAAAGATTAATTACAGGCTGACCACTTATCATATTTCTATCATTGCAACAGCCTATTGATGTTAACAAGCATTTATGAAGTCATATTTGAGACAACAGTATTTCAAGCTTGCTGTGGAATTGTGGGAATGTACAGAATGTACATTATATTTTTTATTTCAGAAATCCAGCAGACCTGGACATTTTATATTCGGTTTCATATAGACATTGATGTATCAGATGATTTAGAGTGTATATGCTTTGCATTTGTTTGAAATATCTCTGACAAGTAGATATTTTTGAATTAGCGATCCAAAGATTTTTTTTGATGATATAATTATGAGCTGGAGGCTGAATTTTTAGAAGTGAATATGGTTGTAGATTTGCAATTCAAAGAAGTTACTTAAATTAACAAAAATGCCCTAAAAGAACAGCTGTCTACCTGACTGATCCAGGAAAATGAACACTGAAAATAAACAGCTGCCCCATCGAAGACTATGTGATAAAACTAATCACCCTTTGCATAATGTATTTATTTTCCCCTGTGCTTATTACAGACCTGGTGAACCGTCAAAGCTATAAATATTTAAATGTTACAGACATCCCAGACATGTGAGTTCAAATGAAAGTAGGATTTCATTAGCCTGACTAGAGCAAACCTGGATCTCTTAAAGAAACCAGTTCTGATTGTTATATAATACTCCAAAATGTGCCTTATTTTTTTCCCCTGAACACTTGGTTTTGTTATACCAATAATTTCTTTTCAAAAGGACCTTTTTTCTGCTATCTCAATGCTCTCCATACAAGACTCAGTCTGGACAAAGGATACATTTCCACTAATGTCATCACAGCAACACATTAGAGACAGCAAAAAAACCCAGTACCTGTTTAAAGTTACTAGGATAAATATCCCTGGGTGTTATATTTTATCATAGATGCTCCAAAATCAAGTCATTAAAATTAACCAAGTAATGACATTATTCAGTAGTTGAGATGTTTCAGCCACGTATTTGTCACTTTCAAAAAGCTAGATGAAAGCAGAGATAGAAGCAGGCATGCATCAAAATAATTTCAGAGTTCAAAGCAAGGGATTTAGATGGAGGAATTTTCACAGCACTGAGGACTCAGCAGCCATGACCCACAGTAAGGCGGAGTAATGGAATCCTGGTGGTGAAAAACTGCTGTGTGACAAATGAAACAAAATGTTTCCAACCAAATTGACTTCCTTCTTTTCATGTCCATGCACTGATGGAAGGTGGGATATTCTTTCCTTTGACCCTTTTTTGCACTCCAGCCATTCTCAGAGGCTTCTACCATTCACATACTCAGAATACGCTGTTTTCTCCCCCATTCCTGAGCCACAGATCCTGCTGTGGGATAGTCCAAATCTGATGCCAACAAATTCAGTTACAGTAAAGGACATAGGAGGTAACATTCAAAGCAAAGCTAAGCCATCTATCCATCATTTGTCATGCCTTGTGGGTATTAAGTATGGCCTGACTGATTTATGGGGAAATCCCATAGTGCTCTGAAAGCCTCCTTAGGGAAGCATAGTTTGGGATGCTGCCACTGGTCCTGAAGCAGCCAGAAAGCTGTGATGGCTGTGGATGTGCCCTCAGTAAACCCTTTTAAGTTTTAACCATCACAACAGCCCCAACAGTTTGCAGGGCTTTTTTTCTAAAATCTCTCCAGCTTGCAGCCTCCCAGGTCCTGTCAGCCCTCCTGCCATGCTGCACAAGCTGCCAAATGACCACAGTGTTTTGTTCTCAAGGATGGAACAAGTCCCTCTGTCTCGAGGGGCTCAGTGTCAGAATCAGGGCTGATACTCAGACATATGCTCCCAAGTGCAGTGCTCAGCCCCTACAGAGTCAGCCAGCCCGTGGGTGATTTGTCAGACTGAGCATTTTACCTATACCCAGGAACAGATCTTTATCAGCACTGCCCACAAACAGCTGCAGGAGCCACTGGGCAGAAAGGCTGTGATAAGCAAATCTAGAATATTCACTGTACTTCAATTGCTAAACCAGAGAGCTCAATTTATGCTCATTTTTTAAGATGAAGACCAGCCTATTATCAAATCTGCTCACTGCCTCTTTCAAATCCAACCATTAAAAAGCAATTTTTGTTATCACCTGCCCAGGTGCACAGATTGAGGAACATGCAAGGAACCTCCTTTCTCCTTTCTGATGCTGCCATGAGGGCTGTGCTTTCAGACCAAACCCTACAAAAAGCCAGGGGAGTGGGTAGAGATGTTTCAATCAGTCAGCAGAAGTGGCAGCCTGGAAAGAAGAGCACAAAATGTGCCTTACAACAGCCTTGCCCTTGAGGGCTCTAACAGACTTTTGTCTTTTTTTGCGGCATGTCTTTTCTTCCCTTTACCCCTCCAAAAACCATGCCAAGTAGATCCACTCTCAGCAAGGTCAATAGAAGATTTCCACTGATTTTAATGAGACCTGGAGCATGTGGGCTCTCACTGAGGACAGTATTTCTTTCTTTTCTATTTCAATTCAAAAACTTCCTTGCATGGGCTGCCTGAAAGGATGCGAAGAAGATTAACAATAATGTTCCAAACCAGTTTAACAAAAAAAATATTTATTCTAAAATGTCTCAGCACACACTTAGATGTTATGAATATTCAGTACAGCCCGCCTCAGCAGACATTCTTTGCAAGACTATTTTTACTAAAAGACATTTTGATGTGACATATAGAAAAGATAAGACTTTTTATACAAAAGAGGATTCACAGGAAATACTTTCTAATGAAATTTTTATGCTATGTAAGCTAGCCTGCCTGCACTCCGTTGGATTATCCTCCATGGTCTGCTACAATACATCCCATGGTACAGCATACTAAAAGAAGGACCAATCTGGTCAGTTCTTGAGTCTTTGTATATGAATATGCTATTACAAACAGAGGATGACCCAGGAATATCTCAGGAGTAAAACACTTGAATAACACACCCTCACTGTGCTATCAAATCTGTTACACATTCCTTAAAATTAATAATAAAAATAGATTTTAAAAGACCAATTATAAACAAGCACAAGAGAAAAGCATTTTAAATAGCTCATGCTTAATTGTGTTTATCTCAGTGTGAAGCCATGTCAAAGAGCCTGCAGCAAATGTATTTTGTTAAAAGTACCACTTGCACAGCAGGCGTTAAACATTAGAAAACAAGCTTGTCATTAGTGGGCTACAGCAGAAAAGGCTACTAACACTCAGCTGAATTATTAATATTGGATCTTAAAGATGTCAGATGGAGAATTAAACTCCTTTTACACAGCACATGATTTTAATGCTACTTTTTCTTCATGTTAGTTCATCAGTAATGTCCCAGCTTATATAATCTTGGGGAGGACCAGAGGGCCCCCACATGCTAACCTTGGTTTGCATTCTTCAGTGTGAGAAAGCTCCACTGCTCTCCTTTTACTTCTGGGGCTCATATATTTTATTTATGTGCTTATCCAAATGGAGTCACCTTTGGTTTTTTTAATTTTCTCAGGTTATTTATAAGGTTAATGAAGTATATAAAAGATAAGATTTTTTTTTTATTTACATCCACTGTGCTGTTTGCGATTCAGTATTTCTGCAAGTGCAGCTCCAGGCTGCTTCTAAGCCAGTTTAACACTGAGCTGAAACTGAAGGGGACAATTCTCCTCTTTCTTGCCAATCCATGTCTTCTGGAGAGATGAGTTAGTTGGCTTCTGAGATGAAGCATTATCTTTTTCAGGGTTATTTTTCCATTGGATCAGTCATGCCACGAATATGGAAAAAAGTGAACTATGAGGAGCACCGAGGTGCAAGATAGAAAACATTACTTTAGATGTGATATGCCACCTTCCTTTAACATGAAATCACCAAGTCTGGTTTAAGGAGAAGGGCTGAAATGTGGAAAATACCACTGACTACTAAGAAGTGAGTGAAGGGGATATCTCAAGAGAAGAATTGAGCTACATATTGTATAGTCTATTCAAAAGTTTTCTTACTTTTGCGATCAATTCCTAACTCTTCACTATGAACAAGCAAGACACAGTCAACTTTTTCCTCTTGGTCTTTGAAATCTGACAGAGAATAAGAAAGAGGAGAAACATGAGCTATCCCTTAGCAACACAGCTATGATGAGAAATTGTGTTTCCTTAAAACATGAACCAGCTCTCACCTCAGCAGGTTACACTCTCAAGCACCAGCTGCATGGGTCAGTGCACACATTCATCTACCATGCTGAGAAGAGAACTTCTAACAGTTTGAAGTTGATTTTGTTTATTTCATTTCTTTCCTTACAGAACTTTACTCTCATTCTACAGATTACTTTTAGTCACAAAGGCATTCTGAGAAGACAATGTAAGCCCAAGCACACAATCCTACCCAATTCCTACAGTTGAAAAGAAGATACCAAAGGTTATGTGTTCTTATATCACCAAGGTTCACAAAGCAAAAGCTTTACAAAATAAGTATTTTATTCATAAATATTATATCTGTAATGCATTTGGTATTAGCTCCTAGTAATTTTTTGTAGTTTCTTTCTAACTTCAGGCAGGACGACATGAAAATAAATAAAATGAGGAAACTCATACTTATGCCAGCAGAGTAGTAAAATATTTTGGTATCAAACCCAACTCATTTGCTTCCAGATTATTTGGAAAACAATAGGAGAAGGAGAGAGCAGCTAAAATGGGTATGCCTCCACTGCTGCCAGAGATCAAATGTGCTGTTCAGCGTGCCTTGGGTGAAGCTGCTGTGACAGACCAGAGTGGTTTTCTACTAGTGGTCCTGCAGACTAAACCTGACACCAGTGAGATACTCTGGGAGTCCAGCCATCCTTTCTCCTCAAGATAAAGGTCATCTACCTAGTACAGGTGTCTTGCTGAGCAAAGGAATGCACTCATGCCTGAACTTTAGTGTCTTACAGACTGAAATATTGCTCAGGCTGTTGTTTAAACATCAGCAGAAAGATGCACAAGGTTAGTCATTCAAGATCTGATGAAATACAGCACACTTCTAAATGTAAGCCAAAATTATATTCTAAACTGGCATTTTTTTCTAAATAAACCTAGGTTAAAAATTACTTCCTATTCCAGGCAGCTCTTGACCTTGGCCCATGATGGAAACTCAAACTAGGACAACATATGTGCACAACCACAAGCCAGGTAACAGCCCCCTTGCAGCCCTTTCTCTGCTAAATGGAGCCGAATGTCTTTCATTTTACTTATACAATCCTAATGTCCAGGTTCCTGCCTATTTGAGGAAACACAGTCTCCATAAAATATAGTATTAAGAAAAGTATTCAAGCCTGAAAGTCCTTTCCATTTAAGAGACTAATGTCAAGATATTATCCATCACACAAATCCAGGTAACATTATGTTTCTTCTCTCTACTTTGATGAAAAAAATATAAGTTTCTGGTCATATAAGACAATGCTGATTTCCTCAGAAAAGTGGGAATTATGACATTCAGTTAAAAGGATGGACAGGAGTTAGAGGAGTCAATTGAAGGAATAGAATTGAGCTGCAGGGAGTTTTGTTACTTGATATTTTAGTCCAAATTTGAACTTAAATAACGGAATAGCTTCCTAACTAAGGTGACTCCGAGGAATTTCTCTGGGAAAGTTCACCTGAAAACTTTGACAGAGCCAAAATTTACACTTGGTTGTCGACTTTCTGTGGCAGGGACATGGGGATGGGTCTGGGGAAGACCCATTAGGCAGATTTCTCCATGGTCAAGGAACCATGTGTCCAGGCTCTCCTGCAAATCTACACAGTCAAACCAAAATATTTTGAATTTTAAAAACAGCATCCCAGTCATTTTACCCCATTTAATTAAAAATAAATATTAAAATATGTATTTCATATCCATTCATCTCTCTGCCATTCCCCTACTCTGTTTTATATACAACTATTAGTATTTTTGACTGCAATAAATTCTAAGTACTTCAGTTTTTCAGCCTTCTTGAGCAGTTTCTTCAACCGATGACTTTTATAGGGAGGATCCCAAGTGTTGGTGTAAATGCTATACGGTTGACAGATTAAGCCAAGAATAAATAAAAGCAGTACATTACTGCAGCAAGGATGCAGCCAGTGTAGTGTGAAATGAGGTGGTCCCTCTGTTCTGAGCTGCTTTAGGAGACTGCACACAGTCATTGCTCTGAGAGCAGTCAAGACCCACTTAGCAACAGTATTTAGAAATGCATAAATAAATTCCCAGAAGACCAAGACTTCACTGAGGAGACAGGTTAATTGCCCATTTATTGAGTATTTGGGGTCTGTGCTTTCCCCTTTAGAATGATGTACTAAAGTACTTGGGTTAAAATGGAACGATACTTTCATCAATGTTACCTCAAACAAATACACGCGGTGTGTTTGAAGACATTTAAGATATTTCTGCCCCACTTTTGAGTTCTTTGATACTTTGACAAGTGTGACCACAGACTATTCAACATGAACAGCAACCTCACCTGTGTTTACCTCTGCTGAGATAACTGAGGTAGCCCAGAGTACAATGGCACCAGAGGGCCACTGGGAGTTCTTTGGAAGCTGACAATGACCTCATCCCATGGACAACACATGAGCAAGAGATCAGATTTCATGACACAGATTCAGCAGTCAGACAATTTATTCTCACTTCATGGAGTCCAATTTTCTTTCTTATTGTGCTAAATCAATGGCTCATATTACAGAGCTCTATGCCATTTGCAGTGTCAGCTGGACTCCCCGTGCTTGTCTGGGAATCGGTTGCAATGGGATAAAGTTTAAGTCTCTCCTTCAATTAACAGTTAAGCACAAAGAAGAAAATCGCTACAGGTATTAGCTCTTTAAATGCAGACATTTTCCTGCATTAATCAGCTTCTTTTTCCTTTTATTCGTGACTAATATGGAGGTAGGGAATTTGTATGTCACATCTGTCAAACAGTGAGGTTCTGACCTACTTTGCTGCTATAATAAGTACAATATCCCATCTATGAGTGCTTCAATAAAAGCATTGGTTTAACCAGAGTTTTTTGGAGGCAATAGTGACTATCTTAAGTGAAAGGAAATATTTTTTCATACAGAAATTAATGAACATTTAAAAAAAATCAAGAAAATATTCTAAATAGTTGTTATGAAAGGTAGAATAAATCAGGATCTACAATAACTTTTCAAAATACTTATTTGCCTAAAAGAGGTAGAAGACCCCAAAAACCAGACAGATGCACTGGCAATTTCCTTGACAGATTGATAACCTTATGGTTTCCAAAACTTGTGTGTTCAATAACATTTCATTAGTATACTCCAGTGTATTTACTACTATTCATTATTAATACAGATATGTGCCTAGGAGATGTACAGTTTGTAATTATTTTTACTTTCAAAGCGTAACAGCTTCACACTGGACTTGTTGCAGCTACAATATTTCATCTCAGAATGTACTTTCAAACATTCTGGGACTGTGACAGAAATTTGTATTTGAACAGAAAAGCTGTCAAGAATGTGCTGTGGTGCCATCCATCACAGTTTTAATCCCAGCCATAGTTAGATGTTAGTGAAGCTATCTGTCCAGCACACTAAACAAAGGTTGAAATTATGCCTTCTGTTCTTCCACATCAAAGCTACCAAGTTAGACTGAGCCCAATAGGCCTGTATTACACTCTATTAATTTCCTATTAGTTCTCAGCTATGCAAAATCCAGCCACAATGTCATTGTGGTTTAGACATGCAACCTTGATTTCAGCATCAAAAAATGGAGCCTGTCATTTCTTATAATTTTACAGAAGATTCTCTAAATGTAAATCCTTTTTCATCCTGTCATCCTTTTATGTCCTTAATGAGTTTGCTCACTAACAGTGCAGATTCTTAATTTCACATCCAGAAATATTAACAGTTACTATAACTTTAAGCTCCTGAAGTAGCTGCTCAATTAAAGCCTGATTTATACATTTACACTTAGTTTTACACAAAGCAATGACATTTAGAGTCTTGATTTTCTTTCTTTTTCCTTTTCTCCCATTTGCATTTTACATCCCCCAGGAAAAAAAAAGTTGCAGCTAAAAACTGAGCTAAAGATTCTAAAACAAAACCTTTAATCGGGAGCACATTATGTAGTATAATATGATTCCTTAGCAGTTAAAATCTAACATTTGTAAAAACAAATGGCACACACTTGACAGGCAAATTACACATGGATTACCATTTGTTAAAATTTCATCACAGAAAATAGTTTAACTGTTGTGGATGTGAGCCAAGATCAGCCTGACAAGTACTTTACATGAAAGATTAGCATATTCTCTTCCAGAGGTTTATGCTTAATTTAGATGCATTGACTTTTTGCCACCATTGCTGACCTTTATGTCTAATCAAAGTCCCTTTGAATCCAAATCCCCAACCTTTTATCTCTCCTGACAGCTTTTAATTTGAAGGCTTGTAATAAAGTCTATTAAAATTCAAAATGTATCAGTGTTTAAAGTGTGGTTCACTTGCTGGATTTTCCGATATGGAGCTTCAAATGGGCTGATTACAGAGACTCCAAACTTTCCATTTAAGATTTACACCAGGTTAAAAAACCCCTTTGGAGGAGGATATCAATCTATATTTTTAGTTATAGGGCACAAAGGTGATGTATGTGGCAAAACCATAAGTGAGTATCTAAAAGGAGCATTTTTCATAAATATTGGGTAAGTCAGGACTGTTTCTGTGAGAGTCCTGTATCTCTGGTTCATTTTATGATGCCAATTCACCCAGGGCAGAGTTTCCATATAGGACAGCATGAATTCAGTGCAGCATGAATTCTGTGCAGCTTGCAGCCTGCCAGGCTACATGATGCCCAAGCCAGGCAAGCAGCAGCTCCATAGCTAAATCTCTCTGGAAGGAAAACAAGGTCAATTTTCCTGGGTCACCTGTAACTGTCAGAAGAATAAGCAAATCACCTTTTTCATCTTAATTAAGGCAATTACTTTAAAAATAGTAGGGTAATAGGGAGTAAAATGCCCCAGAATTGGCAAAGTACAGGATTAAAGGGCCTTTATCCTTTTTTTAACAAACAAACAAGCCCCTCCACTTGTTCAAGTATACTATTCCTTCAGCTGGAATTTTTCTATTCTCTCATAGTAGCCTGCACAAATCCAAACATTATATATCTGATTTTCACACAAGCCTCTTGTTCCATCGAGCAGGAACTTCCCTACAGAGAAGAAGTTGTAGATGCGAGAAGATTAAAATGTAGCCTGAAATAAGTTGGTGTTATAAATTCTTTTAAAGAAGAAACACGTGTCTGAATCCTACAATGAAATGTGAATACAGGTGAGGTTTATATTTGCAGGGCTATCAATTACAGAACCATGTAAAAAATTTCTGCACACTGCTGAACCCACAAAGAGCACAGGTCAGACCACAGGGGCTCAGAGATCCCTCCATACACATCTCATGGCAAGATGTAAATTGATTGCTTTGTAGTTAAAAAAAAATAAATAAACAGAGCTCTTGGAGTGAATGAAGTTAAAATGCAGCTGCTTGTAGCCATATGGGGGTTGGCCTCTTCTCCCAAATAGCAAGTGGTAGAAGAACAGCAACAGGCTGCCCCAGGCATTGGTGGAATCACACCACTGTGGGTGTGGCACCTGGGGACATTTGTAAAAAAATAATTTATTAAAGCACTGTAGTTCTAAATAAAATATTTCTTAACCACAGAGCACAATTGGATTTAAACCATGGCTTTTGTTCCCCTCAATGATACAGTAATTTAATCTTCTACAGCTGTTTTTAGTCTGTTACAAAACGGGAAAACTTCTCACATCTAATTAACTTACTCTCTAATTTCAGCTCAGCAAATGATGCATCACCGTCATCTGAGCTAGGTTATATGCCAGATGACACAAGGAAATGGTGAAATATAGAGTCTAGGACACCAGTTACAAGGATGAATTGAAGAATCCAGAAAGATTATTTCCAAAATTAGCCCAGATATTGTTCAGAAGAGGAAGGTCTGCACTCAGTGCTTAGTACTGAAATCACCAGGACACTGCAGGTGCAAGCATAGCCAGGCTGCAGCAATAGACACTTGTCTTTTATTTTCTCCTGTTGTTCATTTCACACATTCCTCTTTATAACTTCCTCATTTCCAGAGGCTGGTAATTAAAATAAGCTGAGCGTCTTCCACAACTTCATCTGCTTCCAAAATACTATCAGAAATTTTCTGGACAGACAGATGTTCCTCATGTCCCAGTGCCATTTTCTGGCACCCCAGTGAAGCATGTTCCAAATATCCTGAATGTCACCACACACTCAGAACCTGATGAGCTCTTCCTTCCTGAAATAGCATTGTATCACCCAAAGAATCGAAGTATAAGTAAGTTTATATAAGTCATATACTCATTTTCTGGAAGCACCTTTGTTTTGGCCTCACTAAGAACCTTTTTATACCCACAGTGAGTGAGTGTGTCATTAACCAAGAACAAATGCACATTACTCTACACCCTTGACCACCAACATGAAACTGACAATTTCTCTGATCTTCAACCAAGATTTAGATTTATATTTTTCCTGCATAAATAAGCAAACAAGTAAAGGGGAAATTTAAATTTCAAAGAGTTGTCCTTTAACAAAATTGTCAACAAATATGATTAACCTATGCAAAGAACTAGAAAAGAAACAATGCATAGACTTAGAATCTGCAGTGACAGGAAATCTTTTCGATCCAACAATTGTTTATATTATAGGTTTACATCCTTCAGCAACAGAATGTCTCCCATATCTAACAATATTTTATATATCTGCAGACATGTAGAATTCCTCAGATGTTTAAAAAAGAGAAAAATAAAAGCTCAAACAACCAACCCACAAACAAACACAAAACCAAAAACACCCCAACAGAAAACCCCCAAAACAATTCTCCAGCTCTGAAGTAAGTCTTTCTAAGAGTTTAAAAGGTTCAACACAACACCAACCAATATAAGCTAAATATCTATGGCTGTCTAACACTCATTGTGTTTTACAAATTACTAATCTGCCAATTTGACCTGAATTTCCCGTGTTATTTGCCAGCATTTATGTAAAACTCTCACTGCATTCTGTAGACAGAAAGGAGAAAAAAATTGAGACAAGAAGATGAGGCAAGTTGGACATCATTATAATTTTAGGAATTCATAATTCCTCTGCCACATTTCTCTGCTGTTTTATCACTGGTTTTTTTTTGGTCAATGTTTGTGCATTAGCATCACTAAGAAAGCCCTTCTGCTGATTCTCGCTGTGATTTTCAAACAGGCTGCATAAGGATCTGTTTACAGAGATACATGTGCAGAACATTTCTGCCTGATTTGTCAAATGTTTTGTCATTGGCAAATTCTTACTGTGTAGAGGAAAAGGAGCACCTCCAACCTGGGCTGCATGGCACAGGAGGGGAAGTTAAGTGGTAAAATAGTTATTTCTTTCTGGTTTTTTTCCCCCTTTCCATGTATTTTGTATGTATATGTTTGTCATTTGATTGAGGAGACAGTTTATTTACCAAAGTTAGAAGGCACATAATTCCACATTAAATCTACATACACACAATCAAGTTCTAAGGTTCATCTCTATGAGGAGAATGAAAAGTAACCAGTATTGTCTGCTGATTTCCTACACTGTGTGCAAAAAAGAAAAAAAAAAGAATTTTGATCAACTGTGCTTAATGACTTCAAGAATAAACTTTAGACCTTTGAGGGCAGAGAGGTGAAGTGTCAGAAAACAATGAATTTAAAGAGCAACCTTCAAAATACAATGTCTTCAGAACTCAGCTCTAATTGTTATCACAGACAGACTGCATTTGTTTCCAGAGACCCATGTTCTTTACAGGGTCATGCATGGCTTCTAATTAAGAAATAACATAATTTCCACAACAACTCCAGGTAAATATATGACTCCCATTTTATGGATGAAGCACATTAAGCATCAAGTAAACAAAATGTCTGTTATTTTCAGATGCAGAATTTGAGGATGTGGGACCACATTGTTTCCATAATGATATTTTCTGTTACAGCACTTAATGCTTTCAAAAGACAGGTCTCAGCCCTCAGTACTTCTCCAAGTCAGACCTTGGTTACTAAGTTAGAAAGCAACAAAATGAAACACAGATGGTGACTATCTGGGAAAATATTTTTTCCCTTGTATGCCATGAGAGCTTTGTGGCAGAAGCTGGGTCATCACCAGTTCTGCTGCAGAACATTCAGCTCCCTTTCATGAGGTTTTCTTTTCCTTACAATCAGCTGCCTCATTCCCTTAACACTGTTCATATTCTGTCACCAAAAATTTGGGAGTCCCAGAGAGGAGATACACCTGCCTCTGGTTCCCATCAGAGTACCCACACTCTACCTCCAAAACAAAGAGGAGGAGAGATCTCATGCTAGATTATTGAATTTTTTTGATATGGAAAATAGTTCAGGTCTCTAAAGGATGCCAGAAATAATAAGTTCATAAATGTACATCAATGAAATCCTGTGATTCTGACAGTACCACCACAAATGCCAACATGCTTCAGAATAAAAAAAATGATCTGCAACATGCCACTACTTGAGGCAAAAATGACATGAATAGAATTACCCATACTTTGAGATACTATAATTTCAGCTAATCAAGTCAAAATGTCAATGAAAACAAAGGAAATTTAACATTTTTATGCAAGTTTTCCAGAATCTCAGGGGATGATTTCAAAAGCTCAAGTGCAGTATCCAATGGTATATTTAGTATGATTAAGAACAGAACAATTTTTAGTCAAGTCAGACTGGTAATTTTCTATTAAAGATCTGATTTATGTAAAAGTATTATCATAATATTAACTTTCTGTTTGTAACTTATGCCTACATCAATTAAATTACAAAGCCATAAAATATGTTTAATAGTTCAGCAGCAGTAAAACACTTAATGAACCAAATGACACTTTCTGATACCAGTACTCCTGATTTGCATTATGTGGGAAAACCAAACCAACCCAACCCAACCCACCACAACTTGTACACCATTCTCAGTTGAAATGTTGTTTCTATGCCAGAAGAAGCTGTAGAATTATTTATATAGTTTACTAGGAGAAGTCTACTGTTCAGAAGGAGGACAGAGGGACAACTGCTGCCTTGACTGGTGAGTACAGGCTACAGGAAAAATCAGCTGGGACAAATATTACAATATTATCCTTTGGGTCTCATCTTCTAAAACTGAGATGTGAGGCTGAGGTTAATAATTCTAAACCAGAGGACAGAAATATAAACTACCTCATTCCCAAAATTCATGCCTCACTAACAGTGGCAGGTCTACCTAAGGAGAACACTCATAACTGGGAAGATTCCCAGTTATGGAGCACTGTACCTGAAATAATGTTTCCTAGTTGTGAGCACTCTGATAACATGAAAGTACTACCAGAATAAGAAGTGAAATTCTTCTATTCTTGGCTTAGTTTTCCATAAAAAAGAGCATAAAAGGTACCCAAACCCAGTCTCTATCTGTCACTTTAACAGGAAAATAATTTAGAAAAGCCCTTGGAACATACATGGAAGAGGCAAAATGTACTATATCTGAGACATTATTGAAATAACAAAGACAAAACCTGATGAGATTTTTCTATATATTGTAGGAAATGTCTGACAGTTTTGGAGATTATTTTAAATCGAAGAGCTTTTTCAGCCTTTCATTACTGGTTTGAGGCTTTGCCAACTCAAGAGCCTGCACCATCTCATTTTTGTAATAGAACCCAGAAGTGCCACTGGGAGTAATGACTGCTAAAGGATTTAATTGTCTAATTTATCTATAGAGGTCTTTCAGGGGACCAAAAAATAATAATAGCATCCCATACTGAAACATCTTATTTGATTATCTCTAGTCCATAAGTTTGTGAGGGGGAATGTTGCCATAAGTAACATAAGGACCTGGAGTAATGACCTAAAATTCTGAAAATCTTGAAGCTTATAATCAAATAATCAAATCACAGAATAATCAGTGGAAACTGAAATCAAAATATTGCTTTGGCTTCCTTCAGCAAACTGTTTCTATTGGTCTTTATAGTAAGAGCAGCTTTTAATTTTGCCCCATTAAAAATTCCCAACACCTGATTACCTGAGAGATTTCCTTACATGCCTGATTATGGCATTCCATGCCACAGGGGAGGGATGGATTAGTTCAGCATGAGCTGATTCCAGAGCCATAATGGCTGAGGAGCACACTCCAGAGACACTCACAGGAATTCTCTGGTTCAGGTTGGTCTAAGCTAAGAGATATTGGCTTCTATTTCATTACAGCAGACAGCTATGCCAGAGGATATCTTTATGGAGAATTTGTGTTGATGGTGTTCCCGAGCTGATCGTGAAGAAAAGGTCAAATTATTCTCCTTCAGCCTATGCACTAAGTTTGTCACCATCCATTTTTGGCTCACAAACAAATATGAGGCTATTCTGTAGTGCAACCTCCAGGAGCTCTCTCTACCTTTGACATGACTCTGAAAATGAGAAAGGAAGTTTTCTCAGAGGATGCAGGTCATAAGTATGTCCCCTACCATCTGGTCCTCGAAACCCAGTAAAGGAGGCTGAATATATTGCATTCCAGCACTCTCCATTGACAGACAGTCCCTCAAGGCTGTAACTAACTGGTGATGTTTCCAGCAACCTCCAAACTTCTCTAAACACCATTAGAGTGATACAAGTCTTTTATTGGCTGGCTCAGTAGGAAACTATAAACTCAGTAAGAAACTGCATGAACTTCCTTTATTTACTTCCCTTTCTACTACAGCTAATCTGCCTTTATTTGCAGTCAGAAAGCATTCATACCTGAAAGTTGACTATTTTTTCATGTAATCCTCTTAATCAGCAACAGAGCATTTATATATTTAATTTTAGACTACATTTGATGGTGGTTAATACTTTAATTAGCTATTTACACATGGCAAAAATTACAGAAGCAATTAGGAATATTCAGATTAATTAAAAGTATTAGGCAGTATTAAATGTGAGAGAACAGATTTTAATTAAATCTTTCAAGTATTTTTTGTAGTCTCCTCTGAGATTTCTCCTTGAGAAATAAACTATAGGAACACAATCATATCTGAATCAGATAGTGCAAAGCTATGATCACCATAATGTTTTCAAAGCATCCAAAAGGAGTTAGTTAATGAACTTATTCTATGCTATTTATTGAAAAGACTATCCATGCAAACTTTTTTTTCTCCATCTATTTGCTTTACCAGTACTGATACAGTGACTGGCAATGAGCTGAACTGATTGAAATGCTGTTTTAGTCTCACTGTAGCTTATTTATACTCCACAAAAACATTTGAGAGAATTGCCTTTCAGCCAGTCTGAAAAATTCTATTCAAGAAGGAAGGAACTTTGCATCTACTTAAAACTCAACAAAATCCAGGGGACTGTGGATACCCTGTGGAGTCCAGCACCACAGCTCAGGCCCTCTTTAGGCAAACCAAGAATGGTTCTGTGTAGCCATGATATTTTCTGAAAAATCCTTTTGTTAGGATTTTTTCTCCTGAGAAGCTGAGAGGCCTCAGGAGCAAAATGTAAACATTGATTATCTGCTGCTGTGGGATGCAACAGGTGGATCTGTGATTGGTCTCATCGAGTTGTTTCTAATTAATGGCCAATCACAGTCAGCTGGCTCAGACTCTCTGTCCAAGCCACAAGCCTTTGTTATTCATTCTTGCTTTTTCTATTCTTAGCTAGCCTTCTGATGAAATCCTTTCTTCTATTCTTTTAGTATAGTTTTAATATAATATATATCATAAAATAATAAATCAAGCCTTCTGAAACGTGGAGTGAAATCCTCGTCTCTTCCCTCATCCTGGGACCCCTGTGAACACGGTCACACCAGGCGGTGATGGAGGGGCAGGCGAGGGGGGAATGAGGGGGGTCATGCTGGGTTACCCTCCCCCAGAGGGACCAAAAGCTGCCAGAAAATTCACACGGAGGGATGGGTGTAGAACACCAAAACCTGTCAAGTTTTTCGTTTTTATAGGTATTGGCAAAGAATTGGAATTTATCTGTAAAACCATTTGGAAAGAATCTGTCCATTCTGTTGTATACAGGAATGTAGGAAACTGACTAGAGACGCGTAGTCATTTTGAAACCAATGTTACAACAATGAACCAATCAAGTGCCCTTACGGTAGGAACATCATACTTAGAGCAGCAGTAGTGGGGTGGGAGGGAAGAAGTATAGCAGACAAATTTAACACCATTTAGGAGGGTTTATACACAATGTTTGCATTGCAAGCAGCATTTAGAAGTGACAATTTAGTGATTTATCATATCCCAGCACACTCCTTCCCTGTCAAAGTGATAGGCAGAACCAGCAGAGCAGCTCTGAACACGCTGTTCACTACAAGGCACCACCAACAAACCCAGAACAGCTCCACCCTTGGCCAACCCTGTCCCCTTGGGCCTTCTGAGAAGCTGGGATTTAGGAGAAGACCTTGCAGGGGAACAGTGTTTCAAATGTCAAAGGATTTAAAAAGATACAAGGCTATGAAAGCTGATGGGACCTGAAAGAATTGAAGGAGAAGGTGTCTTAGCAGAGCATCTTTGGCCAGTGCAGCCAGATAACCCTCAGATATCATTACTGGAGGATCTGGGAGTGAAGCCCAGCAGGAGATGCTGCAACATGAACTCCTGCCCCACACAAGAGGATCCCAGAGACCAAAAACTCCATGCAGAGCAGACAGGATCTGACCACAACACCTGCCTTGGGCCAAACCTGCTCTTCATTTTTCATGAGCCACACAGAAACGTGGTGTATCTATGATCACTTCTCTCACCAGACCTGGTTGCAATCAGCACTGGATCCCAAAACTGCAGGAGAAGCCTTGTGTAGACAATTCCTCCTTCAAGGCTCAGCTCCAGTACCAGGCTCAAGACCTGGCATGCGCATGCATTTGGCAGGAAGTACCTAATCAAGTGAAAGAATATTTCCGGTTTTTTTTCAGCTGATTAGGAATTTGCTTGGAATAAGCTTCCTCCCCAAGAGGGATTTCACTTCTACACATGCACAAAGAGGAGAAACCATTAATGCAGTGTTGAGACAGCTCCGTGCTGAGAGCAGTGGTTTTAAGGTTAAGGCCCTTGTATATCTGGGAGGCTGAAACCTCTGTGTTCAGCCCTCTGTGATCATCACTTGGGCTTCCTGTGCTTCTCAAGCTCTCAAAGTAAAATTGACCCACCAAACTCATCTTTGTCTCAACCCTAATCCCTGCATCATCCTTCAGGTGTATTTCCTCACAAAGAAATTGGTGTAGAAAGTGCTTTAGGAAATGCTTTGCAGCCCCTTCTTCCCCAAAGGCCCAATCTGCTTTAACTAGGATTGCTCTTCAAGCATAAGGTTTGGATGCAGCCAGTGAGACTCACATTTCAGAAGGACCATCAATGGTCTGATAAAGACACAGCACTTTCAAGCAGGCTGCTGGGACTGAGGAGGATATTTGAAACCTGTTGACATGCAGTTCTAGCAGAAGTGCAAAATGAAATGTAATGTAGTAGAACTGGAAAATGAAATGCTGTTAGACAAGGCTGCTGCCCAAATTGGCTCTGCCTGGATCCAGCTTCCCTGCAGCACAGCCTTCTCCCTTCCTCCTCACTGCCCTCTGCTCAGCACCAACCCAAACCTGGGCTATTTCAATTCCTGTTAGACACAGAGCAGCTGCTGGGCAGCAAATGCAGCCTTCCCAAAGTGGCTGCCCATGACCTGGCCTGCAGGGCAGAGCTCAGGGAGGAGGTGACAGCTTCCTCAGAGGCTTTTCATGTCCTCTCTCTGGAATGCAGACACTGGCATGCATGGCACGGCTCTGTTTTGGCAGCCAGTCCCTTGGCAGGGCTGTGTGAGCACAGGGTGAGCTCTCTCCTCCTTGCTGTGGCACCTGGGCTGGCAGGGATGACATGGTGACCTGGCCAGCCGATGCTGCCTGTGCCATCACTTGGCACTGACGTGTTTGATGAAAATCCTCTCGCTGGGATTTTTCTCCTTAGAAGCCTCAGAACAGAAATTGAACCAATAACGATCTGCTGGGTGTGGAGTGTGGGCTGGAGACGGTTTAGCAACAGGGGCACCTTGGAGTGGTCTCCTGTGCATTGTTTCTACTTGATGACCAATCGTGGTCCAGCTGTGTCAGGGCTGTGAGCAGTCCCAGGTTTTTATTATTCATTCCTTTCAAGCTTTCTGCAGTCTCCTTGCTCTTTTAGTATAGATCTAAAATCTCATTTTTTAAAAATACAATAGAGATCATAAAATAATCAGCCTTCTGAAAGGCGGAGTCAAGAATCCATCTCGTCCTGGGGACCCTCAAACACCACCACGATCACTGGCTTGAGCTGGACTTGGCACCACCAAATAAAATAAAAAGGTTTAAAAATAAAAAACCTTAAAATTCAAAGAATAAAATTAATAAATAAATGAAAAACAAAATAAAAACCGTAAAGTGCCCCAAAAGTTCTGCAAAAGGATGCCGTAAAGCGCGACTGTCATAAAAGGTGCTGTAAAGCGCGACTGTTGTAAAAGGTGCCGTGAAGCGCGACTGTCATAAAACCAGCCGTAAAGCGCGACTGTCGTAAAAGGTGCCGTGAAGCGCGACTGTCATAAAACCGGCCGTAAAGCGCGACTGTCGTAAAAGGTGCCGTAAAGCGCGACTGTCGTAACATCGGCCGTAAAGCGATACTGTCATAACATCGGCCGTAAAGCGATACTGTCGTAAAACTGCTGTAAAACGCAACTGTCCTAAAACGGCAGTAAAGCGTGACTGTCGTAAAACCGGCCGTTAAGCGCGACTGTTGGAAAAAAAGTAAAAAAAAGAGATTTTTTTCTCCTGAGAAGCTGAGAGGCATCAGGAACAAAATGTAAACAATGATTGTCTGCTTTGTGGAGTGCAAGAGGTGGATCTGCGATTGGTCTCATGTGGTTGTTTGTAATTAATGGGCAATCACAGTCCAGTTGGCTCAGAATCTATCCGAGACACTAGCCTTTGTTATCATTCCTTCCTTTTCTATTCTTGGCTAGCCTTCTGATGAAATCCTTTCTTCTATTCTTTTAGTTTTAGTATATATCGTAAAATAATAAATCAAGCCTTCTGAAACATGGAGTCAGATCCTCATCTGTTCCCTCATCCTAAGACCCCTGTGAACACAACATCACAGTTCTGTGTGTGGGGATTCCCAGCTTGTGCTGTGGCTGTGACACTCCTGAGACCCACCCTGACCCTGTGAGCTCTGTGACAGCCCTGAGACCCACCCTGACCCTGTGACACTCCTGAGACCCGCCCTGACCCTTGCTGCCCTGGGAAGGGCACAGCTTTCCCTGCACAGAACCATCCCTTGGGGGCTGCAAGAAGCACATGGAAACACTGAGGTGAAATATATCAGCTTTGTGATTGATATTCCTACATACAGAGTGTGCCTCAAAGCATAAAACATGCTTAGTAAATGGACTTTAATATTCGAAATACCGAGAGAAAAAACAAAGGGAAAAAAACCCAAAACAACCCAGAACAAGAAAGCAAGACTTGCAGATACCAGAAAACCTGACATCATGGTTGGTGAATGACATCCTCACCAACACAATTCCCCTGCAACTCCCTTGATTAAATTGCCAGACACAAGACAATACTATAAAACAAGTACCACAAGGTCGTTTAGGTCAGGCAGTTTAGAATGTTGGCGCATCCAGAGATGTAAATGGCACAACTGTTTACATTCAGGCTACTGGCAAGATGTGTGTTACTAAAGCCAAACTGGAATACGGTGGGTTTAGGTTGGATATTAGGAAGAAATTCTTCCCTGTGAGGGTGGTGGGGCACTGAATAGGTTTCCCAGAGAAGCTGTGGATGCCCCATCCCTGGCAGTGTTCAAGGCTCTTCCACCCCAAACCATTTTGTGATTCCATAAGGAATCTTTTTCAAAATATCATGAAGAAATCGAAAAGGCTTTTTAATTCAGTGTTCTTGCTGTATATATGCAAGCCAGAGTAAGATATTTAAGTTCTTTTACTCACAAATGAATCACCCACGTAGTGTCGGTGCTGTTTGTTCCATTCCCATATGTTCCAAGATACTATTTTGTCCTACTTTTGCATGTATACAAAATTAGAATTGCAAGTTGCATCAATTTTCATCTTTAAATTGGTTTTATTTACAACCTCTAAACTTCCTTGATTATTTCTAGTAACATTTGCATCCATGTTTGCTTAAATTATTCATGACATTTCAGTTATATCATTGGGTGCTTCAAAGTAAAACTCAAAGTAACTTTTCTTTCCTGAGAACAAAGATATACTTTCCTTGCTCTCAAGCAGAAATTCATAAGAAGATGAAAGAAATGCCAAGAATTGTTAATAAACAAATTTGTGGTGTAAATTATAAACAGAAAAATGAAAATATTCCCAGTGGAAATAGAAAACACTGTCTAAAAATGCCTCCAAACACCAATTATGTATATCCAATTAGGATATTATTTGATTTATCTAGGTCAGGACTCAAGAAATTTTTTTGTTGCCTAAGTAGCATCTGAATTACACAACCTCCCTGTGTGGGACAAGTGTCTGGGGACAGTTGCACTGACATCAGGCAGAGCCAGGGGAGGACAGAGCCCCCTGTGTCACTGCTGGTGCCACAGGAGCCTGTCCCCAGCAGAGGGAGGGATGGCCTGGAGGGATGGTCCTGTCCCTCTCTGCTCCAGCCTTGGGGATCCACAAAGCAGGAGATGGGGCAGGGACTGGAGCTTCCCTCTGTCCTTGATGTTCTCCTCCCATACAGACATACACTTTTCCTCCAATACATGTAAAACAAATGAAGCTTTATAAAAGCACATAACAGTAGCACCTCCATGCATTTTTGCTTTGATTCTTCTCCCTTAAACCATCACCCTTTAGAAAGCATAAAGCTTGTTTAAGAACCCTGTAGATTTCATTCACCCCTATCTTATTTTCATGTCCTAACATTGAGACAAACACTGTATTTTTATTTCCCAGTGGAAGAGCAGGACATTATGAAACTTCCAACTTACAGCCTTCAATTTGCACTCTAAATCGAATGCTTCTCTTCTTACACTAAATACATATAATGACCTTTTTAAATATAAGAAATTATATGTATGAATGAAATGCAACTTTACTGTAAACAAATCACCTATTGAATTCAACGTAATGGAAATGTGCTAACGTTATTTCATAGGACTGAGGTGAATTATTCCTAAACAAAAAAAAACAAAAACAAAACAACCCAGCACAACCAAACCAGTACAAGAAAACCAGAGACTTATATTTGATAGTAAATTGGCTTCCTCAGAAGGCTTCCTTAAGTGCATGATTAGACATATTTCTGTTTTCGCAGCACATTTGAAGTTTCCTATGGCTTTGAATTACAACCAAAGGGAAGTGTCTAAAAGGCTGTCAACATTTACCCCATCATCACAAGAGCAGTTGATACTGATATTGCAGTGAATAACAGGACAGACACTGAAACTGATGGGCTCTAATCTCACCAGGAGAAAAATAGCAAAATGTGGTAAAAAATTTGGCCTGAGCAGCCCTCCTTGGTGAATGATTTCACTGAAGGGGTGGGAAAAAGGTAGGAAAAATAAAGTTTGGACTTTGAACCATAGAGAGTGGGAGGAGCTTAAAAGCAGTATATTAATATTTATTCCTTAAGATGCTGTTCAAGGATCCTGTTCCAATCTTAAAGACCAGTAAATTAAAATTTACTTGAATAAGTAAGCTCTTATAGATATGTTAGAGACTTATTCACAAGGTGACACACGTCTTCAGAGATGAAAACTGCCAACCCAGTTAAATTTTATTAAGGCAGTCACATCTTTAGATATGATCACACTGCAAGCATTGCCTATTAAAATAAGATCATTGAACCTTCCTTGGGGAAAACCCCCTTCATATAAATAAAAGAAAAAAATTATTAAGATATTTATACACAGAAGGAAGGCATTTCTACTTCATAGTTCAAATAGCATTATTCTTTGTGGTCTTCAAGAAACCAAAATGTTAAAAATCAGGAAGGTTTGCTAAAGCAAACAATGCGAAGGACAGCACTACCTTGTCTAAAGATGATTTTCTTATTGGCTGCAAAAAATTCAGAACTAAAGTTAAATTTTCACCTCCAAAAACTAAAATGCACCCACAGTTGTATTTGAGATAACACATTTATTTTCCAGTTTTAGCTTTTTATTTGCAAAAAGCACTGTATAGCAACCACTGGAGCAGTGCCCAAGAAAGAAATATTTGATTTCAAATCCTTTGTTCTGGAGCTCCAGCTTGTTTGAACAGGACAAAAGGCTTGCAAGAGAAAATTCTGCAAACAGTTGTTAAATTTCAAAGATAAAACCAAACAATATCTTACAGCAAATTCTCATGACAAAGGGCTGCATTAAGTGGAATATCATTCTGGGATCACGCAGGGCTGCGAGCTCTGGGTCTTGGCACATGAGCAGACTAAAGGCCGCACAGTCACTCAGGCTGGAGAAGCTTTAGTGCCACAGAGTGAACAACTGGTTCTTTTCTAACATCTCAGTACCTATTTTCTTCCTGCTGCTCTGAAAGAACTTTATCATAAAGCTATAAGAAATGATTTCTTTTGTTGTCAAGATAACTATGGTCCAAATCAGCAAAATAAAAGCCTTGTGTTTTCAGACATATCATTTTGATGCTGGTTGCACTGTATGAATATATATATATATATATATATATATATATATATGAAAGGATACATCCTTTCATATATTCAGAAAATAACTCACCAGGCATTTGATGGAACCTGTATTAATAACATTAGCATTTCAGCTATTTTATGGATGCTTCCTAGAGAAAAAGTAAAGTGCAGAGCAGCAGCAAATGACCCTTGCTATGCACGTGCACACATTTATATATTGCTAGCTGTCAAGACAAGAAAGCTGATCTCACATCAAAAGGATTCCCTGAGAGTTCTGGGGAGGGGAAAAATCCTGCAAACAAAGCTCTTACTCCTTCACTTACAAACAAATAAATAAATAAAACACAGCAGTGAGTCAGTTAATGGCCATTTATCTGAAACCATGAAGAAGAAATAAAAAAAAAAAGATCCAAGAAATAATAATAATAAAAAAACATCCTTTTGTTTCCCTCTTCCCCTCATGATTCACAGTCTTGGCTCTGCTTCTAATGACAAATGACTCAGTGGTAAATAGCAGTTCTTGTTATCAGGACAGGTCCATATCAGCTCTATTTAATAAAGCAAGAGTTGCAGTTACTGTCTCTCTGATTTGTACATTTCTTGCTCCTCAGAGAGCTCTTTGGGTAATGCTTTCTTTACCTGGAATCACTCCAGAACAGTCGCCTGCCATTTGTTCAGTGCTGGGTTTCCAGCTGCCCCAAGGTGCTTAGGTGGGAGGACTAAGAAGTACCACCAAGCTCCAATAACTCCACTAATTAATTAGGGACTTTGGGGCACAGACAGGATGCTTTACTTTTAACATTTTTATTGAAACATCTGCCCTCTCAGTTGTCTTAGAGGAAATCCTGGGCTAACTGCACTCTTTCAGCTGCCAGAACTGACATTTCAGCATCTCTTCCAGTCCACGAGGTGGATTTCTCATTAGGGACTGTTAAGGGTCTGTTCATGTACTAAGGCTTAGAGGAAATTTTTAATGCCCTTTCTGTGATAAAACACTTGACAGTGCCAGGGCACGCTGAAGTTATAATTCAAATAAGGATGTTCATTGGAATTTCCAGAATCTTTAAAAGCAGCTTTTGAAATGCTTATGAATATGGTGAAAAATTGAAGGAAATCAGCTCCCTAGGTTGAGGTAGCCTATGCTATGCCCCTTTTTTCTTCAGGTAAATAAATGGCTTCATTGATTTAGTGTCTTGAAGGCATTGTCTTTGACCACATGAGAAAACACAGAGGGGAAAGATATACTTTTTCCAGGAAAAAAAAGTAAAAAAGGTTAATACTAAAGTTTCTGAAATAGGCAAAAGACTGTTCCAGAAGACCAAAAGTCCAGAAGACTAAAAGTCCTCTGGAAACCTTTAAATGCTGTTCTTATGCTCTCAACCTGCCTCACACACAGTAAAGAAAGTGAAGTATATTGCACTAGAGCTAACAGGTTGTGTGTTTTAAATCCTCTGTGGAGACTAAAATGAGAAACAAAAGTGAAACCTGCACAGTTGTTGTTGCTGTGGTAGTGGAAATGCAGCCACAAAACATTCTCTGCATCCCCTCAGCCATGCCCCAAATCCTGATGGACACCACCTTTGCTATGGCCCTGCTCCTCAGCGTCTTGATTCCCCCTCTTGTCAAAAGCTTTTAACTCCAAGACTCTTTTTAAATAAAGAACTCTTTCTAAATGAAGGACTTGATCTGGACAAAGGTCTTTTCCAGACTCTGTAGTAAGATACACTTTAAATGCCAGCAGGGCTTTCCTGCACCCAGAAATTTTACCCCAGTGACTCCCTTGCTCCCACCTCTGTCAGAAAGCTTTCCCAAACAGATATTACAAGGCACTGACGGTTTTGCTCTCTTAATATTCATAATATAACTCTTGGGTACAAATAACTTGGCAAAATCCATGCCAAAGTCTGCACTACAGAGCACTGCCTGTCTGAAGGGAACACTCACTCCCCAAAGATGACATTTTCAGAAGGATTGTTGCTTCTTAACGAAGAAATATCGGTGGCATGTAAATGATTATGTTAAAAGAGTTTGGGCCATTCTGAGAGTGTTACTGTACTTCTGTATCTTTGGAAAAAATTGGTAACTTCAGCTAGACCCACTCTCACATGACCAACACTCTTGGTTCAAAGGTACCTTCCAAAATCCACCCCACCTTCCTGTCACAAATTCAGTATGTGGAAACTCTGCTTACCAAAAAAACCATGCTATTTTATTAAAAAGGCCCCTGTCCAACAAGTAATGAAAGACAAATAGCATTAATAACTTGGTCCATGTTTTGCTACAGTCCTTTTCTTACCACAATATTATCCAGCAAATGAAAATCTGGTAGAAAAAAAATTCTTTAGAAATACTCCTTCTTACACATATAGCTTAGACAGCATCCCTATTAACAACTTGTCTGTTTGATCCCATGATTTTTCTATGCTCACCATTTGATAAAATTTGACAATGGACAATTCAGCTGCAAAAGTGCAGGCTGTAACATCACACTGCTTTCCTTGGGGCTACTCATTTTATAATGAGTTTAGTGGAAAGCACCTATGCAATAAGTTGTAGCTGACAGCAGCCCAAGGGAATCTCTAAGTGCTAAAAATTAGCTGCTGAGGGATGTTGAATCTCATTTTTTTCAGGATAGAAAAAGGGCTTTTTTTGAAAATACACATATTTTCAAGTAGACATAAATCAAACCGCAAAAAAAAGAGTATTGCTTTGGGCTTTATCTTGTTTTTATTCTTACACTCTTAAGAGGTAGCATGTACTTAAAAAAGAGTAAGATTAGTCATCCTGCTAGAGATCCAATTATATTAATTTGTGACACTGTACCACTTGGAATTCAAAAAAGGCAGCTTTGAGTCAACTTGCCTTTGTGAGTACAGAGCTGAAGACCTCTACTCCCCTTTCAGGGGGCAGAACCTCAGAGCACATAATTCCTCCCAACAAGACTCACAGAGTGCAACTATACCTTTATTTAATTTTTCCCCAGCAGTAAAAGCTATGTTGCTCTGTACTGTCAATACAGACCTTTGTCAATCTGAACAATTACTGCTATCATTATATAGCATGTTACACAAATTTATCCCAGCAGAAATCTGTGGTTTAATGTTGCAGAGCAAAAAAGCCAGGGAGAAGCTCAGCCCTTTGAGAAACCAGGGACAGCGACCACAAAGCAAAATAATTCTGAAACAATCAATTGGTAATACATACATATATAGAATCTCTGAGTTACAAACCCACTAATTCTTAAATTAAAACACAGCTTTTGCCACTGGAATCACTACAAGGATGGGCACTGTGTCTATCTTTGCCAGCACCTTTTCAGGGTGATTTGACAACTGTTTAAAATGGCCCCGAGGGAAATGTACAGAGCTTATAACACCTGTCCTAGAAATTTGACCAGCACGTTTTCAGGATATTAAATAAATCACTTTACAGACTAACCCAACATTCTATAATGCAAACTGCCTAAGGAAGGTTATTCTTTACCTATAGAACTTTTAGATGAACTAATGTGTGTAATCCCATCCTGGACTCCATGGAGCAAATGCATTCAGCTGAAGAAATACAAATCAGCTGCACAAGATTAGCACTCCCTTATGTGTTATCCGTATGCATAACACCTGCCAACCACATCTCCCTAATAAATAACAGAGTTATATTGCAATTTACCCAAACCCCCCCCACAAATACATATAAATTTGAGAGAATCAGATGGCCAGCTACTCAGGTATTAGCTGAAAGGTAGGAAAGAGTAAAAATGCATCTAAAATAATCATTCTAAGGTCTCTACAACCTGGTTGAAAATTATTCTGTTTTGACATGCTATAATTATACCTGACACAACTAGAGTTAACTGTGATCCTAATTTGCATATCTACCTATATTCATAAATATATATACCTGCTTATTATATTTTCCTCCAGGCTACACTTTTATCTACACACTTATGAAATATAAACCTACAATTATTTAGGAAAAAAGCCCTTTTTCTACAGTGTAGTAGAATGTTTAAACAGCAAGGAAAAATAGTTCCATTTTGCACAAAGAAAATGATTTTCTAAAATTTTGAGAATACAACACTTCAACCTGAATTTTAATACTTTTAAATGAATGACTTGGAATTAATTTATGCTGTTTTGTACCAACAAACCCCACTAAGATACATAAGATATTTAATCGTTTAGTCCATTAATTTTTCTTTCTGGGTTTTTTTTTTCATCTGAAGATGAGTTTTCAGAGGCACAGGAAATCTTAAAAGAATTCTGACAATAGCTTAGTTTTGCAGACCCAGAGCATTCAAGATAAGCTCCAAATATGAAATACTGGCTGCTTATCTGAATTGGAATCCACATCCAAACCATTTCAAGTGAGACATTATGTCTAGTGGCCCTTAGGTTGCTGTGGCTACCAGCAACACAGACTTCATTTGGAGATGGGATAAAGTTCATAATTCAATTACAAGGATGATTGCCTAATCCACTGAATATAATGGACATAAAGGGTAAAATAAACAAAAATCCCAGCTTAGTTTAATGAGATTCTTTGACACAAAAAGAAGCAATTTTATTCAGTTCTTCCAGAAATACCTGCTGAAAATATAGATATTTATCACTGAAATCAAAATTTAATTGTAGCACAAATTCAATTTAAACAGAGTGCACTGAGTTACTATATTGTATTAACTGAAAGCATGATTCATCCATGCTTAATAGTTAACAATAGTATGGGAAGAAGAATCACATTTGAATAATGACCACTATTTGAAGTCCTGAGCATGCTAGGTGGAATTCTGCCATCAAATAGAGCAATATAACAATTACAAAAAGGCTTCCTACATTGTTACAAATTATGGCAATAATTGTTGGTCTATTTACCAGGAACTATTGATTGCTAGAACTGATGTTGCAATTAATATCTACCAAGATGCACTGAAATTAATTAAATTAGTGTAAATTAAATCTTCAGAAAGATAATAGCTATTAATTTAACATTAGAACATCAAAGGGTAAAAAGTGGGAAATAAACAATAGTAAAACAAATTTGATTTAGTAATGTAGGAAAAAATTCTAATGACTATGTGAAAACTGCTGTGATCTCATGGCAGATATAACTAAAACAGTTTAATTTCCATTAAGCATTTTTTGGATTAAATTCAATTTGTTTGGTAATTGTTTTATGAGATCATCAAACTTCAGTCTGAGGAAGGCCAGTAAACACACCCACAGCAAAAAAAGACAACTTTTGAGATTCTGGGTGTGTGAGTCTTATAACACAGCACAAGCCCTGGCTGATGCCAATATCATTACAATGCTCCAAAGCTCAGTACGCACTGTCTTCACAGGAAAACTCTGCAAAGACAAGGAAAAGCCCAAACCTTCCTATCAAAGGTCTCCCATCTCATTAGAGTTTTGATAAGTGCATTTATTTCAAGTGCTGTAGTTCAGTGAATTTGTGTTTTAAATTACTTGTGGGGAGTAAGAGATTGCTCCCAACAATCTGAGTATTTTTGCTGTGTGCGGCAGGTGTCCCCCTCCTGAAGCTCCTCTGGGTGCTCCTCTTCCCTCTTTCCCAGACCTACTTTTCATGGCCCTGTACAAGTTTTAGGTGCCTCAGAGATGTAACACCTTTTCCCAGGCTGCATCTGCAGCAGGCTGAAGGACTCCAGCTTGCTCTGTTCCTTTAATGCTTCTCACAGATGTATCAGAAAACTGCTTTTGTAAAACCGAGGCTCTTCAGAGTAAACGTGTGGTCCTTGACCTGGCAGGTACAGATCTCTCTGGCAAAGGGAAAACCCAGCCCCTACTGTGCTGCTTTGCAGGAAAAATTCTTCTCCTTGGGCATTAGCTCTCAGTCCTAGCTACATCATTAAATGACATGAGAGGAGGTACCAGATAGACAAAATAACTTTTGCTTATTAGAAGCATCACCATAAATCTGTATTATTTACACTCAGAACAAAGATGTCCAAAGAATTACATGACCATCTATATTCCAGTTTCTTACACAGCCCCCAATACCACCATTTACTTTGCTCTCTGTTTATACTTAAACTGAAATGGGTGTAAACAAAGGCAACTGCTTTGTTGCAGTCTTGGAAATAAGCCAAAATTCAGAAGGTTTTAGAAAAGTAGTTCCTTCAGGAGATATTTAGGAAATTCCTGAAAGTATGTACACTTTTAAAAAAGAAACCACTTCTATTATCTCTGTACTAAGACAGAAATTAACCTTGGAATGGGAAAAGAAAAATAACCAACAAAACCACAACTAGTTTGACTTTCTGCTTTGATGAAATGTCTTCCAACAATTAAGAATTTTTTCTACTCAAGCTAAAATTTTGGAGTTATATATTCCAGCTAAACCAAATCCCAGAATTACATAAGTACAGAACAATTTACGTTGAAGAAGGCCTCTAAGAGGAGTTGATCCAGTAGCCCAGTATTGTCAAGTGCCAAGAATTCCTGCAATCATGACTTCCTTTGATGTGAGTAGGCAACATTATTGTTTTTTGGCTACACAGGGATGCTAAGTATGCTTTCAGCCTGTTGCAAAAACATTACATAATTCTGCTTGTACCATTACCATAGTAAAGGAAGATTTTCTTTACTGCAGTTATTTCTACATTATTATTATGTGAATACCAACTCTTAAACAAATGTTCACTTTGCTCCAGTCACAAAAAATGCCATTTGAGAACAACAGGTAAAACAAACTTGCCAAATAAAAATCAAGAAATAGTTAGTAGATGAGCAGTAGAAAAAAATTGCAATCTCTCTGTTGCTGTTTGCAACTGAAAGAGACTGAACAGGAGACTTCTTTCTGTGACACAGAATAGGTAGATTTATTTGCTAGTAAGTACAAAGCCCCACAAAAGGCTAAATCTTCAAAGAGCGTTTTCCTGGTGTCTGCTGCTAAGTAAACACAATGTATAAATACCTCCAAGCTTAAATGGCAGGAAGAAAACCCACTGTTATAATTACAAGCTAAAGATATTAAAACAACTACCCACTTCATAAATAAATACAGAGGGAAAACCTCACACTTGTACTTGGTGGTGGTGCAGCTGCTCCCAGGCGTGAGATAATAACTGGGAAGAAACAGAGACTTGCACTCTCAGCAAACCCAGAAAAGTTTATGCACCAAAAATCAGTTCCATAGTCACACATCTTGCTAGCAAGCCATGACCAAACAGGTCAATGTGTTTTGGCTCCCACCCATGTCCCTCAGGACCCAGTGGCAAGGCATCAGAGGCAACACGACCTCCCTTTTGTAATGGGCCACTAACTTTGGCACACAGCTAAAATATTGCAAGCTTTCCTAGGCTAATGGGTCAAGGGAAGATATAATTTTTATATGAGGCCATTTCTGCATTGCACCAAGTTCCCTTTAAAAGAAGCTATAAAGACGTTGATTTCTCAGTTTGGGAATGCTCCTGGAGTACAGGGACTTTGGAAGGTAAAGTGCCAATATAGCCAAGCTCTGTGCTGCAAGGCTTGAAAGAACTGGGCAAGGAAAGTGTACTCAAGTGGACATTTGTCACAGTGTATGTGGCAGTTGGGACAGCCATCACACAGAGAGTATCACCATACAATTTGAGAAAGCTTCAACCTCCTCAGAAGGCTTCAGGCACCTGCCCAGACAGAACAACATCAGCTCACTTCAGAGGGCTGCAAGCATCTGCCCTGCTTGTTCTTTAGCCCAACCTTTTATACCCCTGATGTTGATGCACTGCACCTGTGTGCCCTCTGTTCCCTTTGGCGGTTGGTCAGTGCCCCTGGGCACTCCATGGCTCGTTGTGTCAGCGCTGCTCACCTGCTTCTCACAGCTGTAACCAAGTGGGGATGGGGCTCAGCCCCACTCCCAACTACCACAAACTCTGTGCCTACAGATATTGGCATGACACAAGTTCTTGGGACCCTTGTTTGCAGTAAAAATTCAGGTGCTATCATTCCATTTAGATCTTTTGTGCAGTTCATTTATGAGATATCTGCATACAAATATTTAATTCCTATTTGGCTTCCAAGTGTCCCAATGCCCTCTGTTGGTATGAGAATGAGAGATGGTCTGTAAACATTTCCACCTACTATTTGTAGGTTATAATGACTTTTAATAAATAAAATCTTCATCCTTAAAGCAGTTTAGTTCACAGGCACTGCTTGGCACGTGAGTTCTGATGTGTCCACCTCAAGTAAGTCCAAATCTGACAGCATGAATTTATTGTTACACACAATTTCTCATAAGACAGACAAATCAATTGGAATTCACTTTCATAGCAAAACTGAAGGAGAAAAATTACATGAGCTCAAGTCCTGTTACTGTAGCACTGAAACTGAAATTTAATTCCTTTTCCAATAACTTGCCAAAAGAGACTTCAACCTCATGGTGTAAAATCCTTATTGAGATGATGCCAAAGCCTGAACTGACATGATTTTCCCATTAACCTTCCTGTTATGCTGAAAAGCTACTCTGTTATTAAAACACTTATTTTAATCCAAGGAAGGACACACTTTGTTGAATTAACATGATTTTTTGTATCTATTATGCTTACATCATACTACTTTTTTAATTTATAAAAAAGCCCTCTCCACTACCCTTCATAATTCTTAGTTATTAACACTAAATATACTTATTTGTTCATCTCATTCAAAAACCAATAATAAATTAGCTTTTGTGCATTTTCTTCATTGCTCCAAGCCCTTTGTGAAATAGGCATTCAAAACAAATAAAACAATTACTCTTTTCTCTGTCTGCCTCTATTTCCAGCCACAAAAAAACTCCAATACTTTGGTCTGTTAACAAACCAAAGTATTTAAAAACAAAAAAGGCAGGCTTCCTTTGCCTTCCAACTCCAAGAGACACAGAGGTTTCATTTCACCTTCCTCAGTCACAAAAATGCTTCAATACAACTTTTACACCAACCTTTCCTAGCATGGCTTTTTCCATGAGTCCCAACTGCTCCTTTCCATCACCTTCTCCAGACTTGACAGTAATTAGAAACTCTGCTTTATTTAATATTACTGAACAAAGTGAGGGCATGTGCTACAATTTTACAGCAGGGAAATTTAAATAAATATTTCACATTATTTAATGTTACTGTAGTCACTTCAGTTGAGCTAATGAATTCAAACTCCTGTGAACCCCTCCTGACAGTCCCACACCTTGAGTATTTATTTACTTGTTACCATCTATCCTCTGCTCCTTGCAAGTGCAGAATCAAAACACCAAAAGGATTCATTATCTCAACATAAACAAGACTGGTTTCATGTTGCTTCCAAAATAAACAAACAATTGAACATACTGAAAAACTCTTTCAGAGATGTTTTAAGAGACTAGCAACACTTGGTTTCTCTACTTCAAACAATGTTAAAAAATATGACTTGAATTTAGGTAAACCCCTGGTTTAAAGTATTTATTATAAGAAAAGATGTATTTGTTTAGCACTGTTTGAGACAGAGATGTTTGCAGCTGAGATTGAGAAAATCAGAAGAAAAAGGTATCTCAAAATGGAAATCATAAAAACACACCCATCTACAAACACATGCTCCTTATGTCCTTACAAAAGAGGAAGACTAAAAAGTTTTATAGAACATGCTAAAAGTGAATGCTGAAAAATGCAAATAAGTTTTTAGAATTTGAAGCTGAGTTTACCTGGACAGCTACAATGAAGCATTATTACTTTATGAAGAGATAACAAATGAAGAAGAACTATGGAGCTCCATTTCACACCTGTTTAATTTCATATAAAATATTGGTACATTTTATATTAAAATAGTCTTCCTGTGTTTAAAATTCTATTACAATATTTGAAGGATACCTGAATATTATCCATGCTGCTTTGTTATCAGTTAGAACTGCTTTAAGATGATTCCAGTCACCACTAAAGGCTCCTTACTTTTATTATGATTTTTTTTTGAAAAAAGCATCCCTATAACCATAAAATCTGTTAAGGACTTAGTATATATATGTGCTCTGAGAAACAGTTTGCTTTTATGAGTGTTTATTTCCATTAGTCCAAACAAGTTAATGTCTCTCAGAAAGGCAGCTGGAATCAGCTCTAACTTGGAGCTGAAGCAAAAATGACAGAAATTGCTGTTCTCACAAACAAACAGTTTCTATTGACTTTAAAAAGGGCTGTCTCTTCACTCTTTAAATTGATTAGCACTTGTTTGTAAGAGAAATTAACATAACATCCATCTCATCTTAATCTTAAATGTAAAAAGTCATGAAGGATTTTTTAAAATTTTCTATATGTATTTAATTTATGAAATAATGGCCTCCAAAATGAAACAGTAGGTAACATTATTTATAGCAATAACAAGTGTAAACAAACCTTAAGGAATTCACTTAAATTCTAGATAGATTCTGACCATTAACAAGCATTTAATTGGAGGTCAAAGAACTGGATGAATTTTATACTATTGATCTCAAATTTTTGAATTCATGTGTTACTGGAGACTTGTGAAATAATATAGCTTATAGACAAATGCCTAATTAAACATCCTAGATCACTAGGATAAAGACTTCAATAGAGCTTCCTGTATCAGGAGACCATCCACACTACCATACAATCCTTTGAGTTTTTTTCAGAGGCAAAGAATCATGTAGCAGATTGCTGAAGTAAATAAGATTTGCTTGATTATGTGCTTTGAAGAAAAAGTATGTGGGTTAGTTAAGCTTTGCCTCAGATTTTTGTCCCACTGGTCCTCGAATCAAAGCTTTGATTTTGTATAGCTCTGTGGAAGTTAAATCAATTTTCAATTACAAAAAAAAAAAAAAATCACTTCTGTTCAGAGGATCAGCCCAGGATCCAAGAAACTTTCACATCCTTGTTTTAAATGATACAATTCAGGTAGAATCCTCTACCCATTAACCACTGTGATCCAAAATCAATTTCTCATGCACTGTATGTCCAGGACAGATGAATAATCTGGTCACAATATGAAAATACAATTTGAGACACTTGCATGTATTACCCATTTTAAGGCAGATTTCCATACTAAATTTGATTCTTCCTGTTAAAAAGAGCTTAATTAGAATTAAAAGCCAAACACAGGCAGAGCATGCATTGGAATTTCATCTCAAAATCACATTAATGTGTGATAATTTTAGTCATATTAAGTAAGACAGTAGTTTGTATTTATGCTCTTTCCCTCAAGAAAACACTACCCCAAGTCAGGCTGCTGCCACAATTGCCTCCCACACTATCAACAGCAAAGCAGGTTTCAAACACAAGTGCCCATCAAGATTTTATCCAACAGTACCACTCTGCAACTCCTTTTGCTCGGCACTGTGACTTACAGAAGTTCCAGTGCAAATTAGGAACGCAGCATTTCTGAGCACAGGCAGTCTGTGCCTATTTCACTACAAAAACCTAACAAATGGAGGCAACCCACTTATTAAACTACTGCCACTGTCTTTTTTATTTATTTCACTGAGACATCACTCTAGAGATGTCATGTTTATTCCTGTCAGACACATTTCAAATGAACAGCTTATCTCAAAAGTTTTGCTTCTTTTGTGAGGATATTTTCCCTGATCCAGACAATAAGAAAGTGTGTTTAAGGACAGCATTGCATTAAAGGCTTCCTCCAGAAGTTAGAAAAGAGAGGGCCCTATTTCCAAACCTTCATTGATGCCCACTTTAAAAACATGCAGTGCAAACAAAACAACAAGGAAGAGGATCATTTTATGTTTAGCAGGACTCAAAATGCAATAAAATATTAATTGTGTTTTTGTTTTAAAAATTCAAAGGGACACAATGGATGGATATCCTTTGGGCTGTAACAATGTCACAGGAGTCTGCAGTCTGAGGAAAAAAACAGAATTTCCAGTATAATTTTGGACAGCTTCCATGCCAGCACACAGTGATTAAGTAATAATCTCTCTTTCCAGTCCTCTCTGAGGAAAGTGCTTCATTGTTCTTGAAACATCTCTCTTTGGTCTTAGCAAAGTTGGCACATGCAACCCCCCAAGTACATAACAAATTTATTATTTAGGTCAAAAATTCTTGATTGAAAATCCAAATCCCAATATTTGTCTCTCAGGAAATTCAGTGGAAAGGACTTGTCTCTCCATTATGAAATTCTACCATTTTGTTGAAAATACCAAGACTAAGGCAAACAGAACCAACAACTGAATTAAGCATCTACCTCAGGTTTTGCAACAACCTCAAAAGATGGGTGTTCACATCCCAAGTTGTACAATATATTACATCATTTATTATTATATACAGATGTTCCCTCCTCCAAACAAAACAACCCCCAGCAGCTTTTATTAGTTACATGATTTTTCCTTCTATAGCTTTCCCTTGTTCACCACACCTGATGAAGGCTCAGAGACCTTTTACCAGCTCAGACAAGCTTCTGATTTGGTACAGACAGAAAAAGCAAAATATTCATGATTTTTTCTGTCTTTTTTTATGCACATATCAAATAGCTGCAGAGCAAACAACTTGGCCAAGTAAAAGCCTCACAGGCCCCTTTGCTTTCTGAAGAGTTTTTTTCCATATTTACTTTTAACTGACACTGGAAATTTCACAAGGTCTTTCTAGAGCTTTCCTACATAATCATCTCTTTTAATACAGTTAAACAAAACTGCTGAAAATCTTTCCTTCCTCAAAGCAATTTCTTTTACAAGTAAAGAATCATGCATGAGCCACATAAATGAGTTAAAAATAGGACATGCTTGATCCAGATAAAAAATGCCATGGTCACATAAATGGACACTTATGAACTCGTGGGGACCCAGCACTGGCTGTGCTCAGCCACCAGAAATCCTTTGTGCTGCCAATCAAACCCACATCCAGGACCCAGATGGAAGCCCAGATAATATTCCTGTAAACAGATTTGATGAGTAGGGATCTTAGAATCTCTGTTTTTAGAGTTATGTTAAATGGATTTTGAGCATTTCCATACTTTCTTCATGGGTTAGACTGGAAAAGAACAGTATAGCCTGTGTATTATATGGCTTTTTACTCTCAAAAATATCCTTTTTACTCCCTACTTAGGTTTCAGGGAATGTGCCCAATTAGATGTGATACATTCTGAGTAAAAGCAAGGTTTTAGATCTCTCAAAACCACCTCAGGATCTCCTTGCAGAGACTTGCATGACAGTAACTTCAATATAAAACCCTCTTAAAGCACTTTGAAATAATGGGGTTTTTTTAGGACCAAATATATTCAGATATAATTGAAAATTGTAATTGTCTTGGTTCCCCAGTTAAATATTGTTTTATATTCCAGCATAGGTGTTTATATGGCAAACATAATGTTAAAAATAGAAAATTTGGTCTAAAGATCTGTCAGAAGATGAGTTCCCTTTGCAGGACCATCATGCAAATACACAAAACATGTTCTATGCAAAAGCAGTTTTAGTGGATTCTGGAACATTATTGATGCCAGTACAAATAATTTATACATTAAATATTTGCAGAAAATGAGCTCCTAACTGCAATTAAATGCTGGGGTTTTTTATAACACTTTCACCACAAATCAGCATAGGTGCCTGAGACTTATCTCTGCAGGGACTAAAATCCTTTGATAATTTGGTTTTAATTTTCTAAAATTAAAGGAAAAATGGCATTTAATGCTCCTTTTGGTGTTCAAATACAGTAAAACAAGTTCCTGATGAAGAGAAAGCCTTAATGAAGAGTTAGACTTCAGGCAGGTGCCTAAAAAGATGCTGCAGTCAGTAGCTGAAATCTCCTGGGGGTTTTGCATGTGCATAAATGGGTCACATAATCATCCTGATATTTGAATAGTCCCTCCTCTGAAAAAAAATCTCATTTCTCATCTGTTTACTGTCATCAGAAAGCACAGCAGAAAGTGTCATAATAAGCTAAGACTATTGTTACTTATCTATTGCAATTCACAAAACAAGAAATTAGGTAATTATGTTAATGAGACAATATTCAGAGACCCGAATTTAAAAGAATTATTATGCAAATCACATCATGAATAGGGAAAGGAAGCAAAAGAAAAGTTTTCATACCACAGTCAAACAATTATCCCAGAATTCACACAACCTACTGTACTTTAATTAGAATGAATGGAATTAAATAATGTATTTTCATACTTTCCTAAACACTAAATACAGCATGCTCAATTCCTCCCAGCCTGGGTAAGTCACCATGTAGGCCTGCATTCACAGAGCTCATGTAGGCCAGCAAGAAATTTATTTCAAGTTAAAAAAAAGAGAAAAGAATGGAGTGGCTAAACTATACTGTTTTATGTAAAATCTACCATTTTCTTCAGTTAAAGCTTATACAGTATTGATACTTCCCCAGATGCTCCCTTCTGGTACCACAGTATTCCCTCCCACCAAATTCTGCAAATAATAGAATGTCAGAGCCAACAGCAGGGGCAGGTATGTTTCAGTGATCCTGTGATGGGGGCAGTTGTTAACCCCACCAAGAGAAGACTGGATGCCCACAGCTGAGCCCAGGGCTGAGACAGAAGAATGCCAGGTTGTGTTGCAGCTACTTTGCTGTTTCTTTTCAGGAAGGTGAAGAATGTTTATGTTTGGTTTCTTCTTTTTGCTTTTTTCTGTTTAATTTTTTTTTGTTCCTCTCTTACTTCCCCCCACACACCAGAAAGCTGTATAACCAATATACAGTTAAACGCTGTATAATAGTGTTCTTCTCAAGAAATGAGAGAGATGAATTGGGAAAAGCTCAGATTGGGGTAATATTCAAACACAAATTTTTAAATTATTTAAATCTGTGGGATTCTAACACACTGACTTTTGCACAGCTTAAAACGTCAATGGCATGATATAGTCTTCAGTAAATTACACCAGTCAGCTAACTTACTCCAAAAGATGCTGGAGCTCTAAAAGAAGAATACTGCAGCTAATTGAGAGATATCCTGTAACTTTGTAGGGGACCTGTGGAAAAATACATTTACTTGAAGGGGTTATTCCACAATGAGACCAATGAAGCCATGAGCAAAACCATCCTGTGATCCCCTTTGAAAAGGTAAGGTCAACACATTCATTTCTCAGTTCGTTAAACCACAATCTCAGTAGCATTTTTTAAAAGCTGCTTTAAAGTGTTGATGAGCTCAGGCTAATTTAAAAGACAACGGGAGAAGAGCCAAAGAAAAGTTTGAAACCAAGGAATGGCCTGACCTTGAATAACTTGTGCCTGTCAGAAATGGGCTGGACCAGCAAAGGAGCAAAAACTCAGGGAAACACATAACGTCCCCAGTTGTATGTGAGATGGACAATACAGAAACAACTCCTATTGATTATCTCATTACTTTAGCACTTGTCCTCCTCATCCAGCAAAAAGAAAGGTTACCCCTGGGACAGCTCAGTCTTTCATGAAAGGGAAATCAAATAGGATTTACCATTTCTTTAATGTAAGACTGACTCTCGTAATGAGGAGGAGGGGACTATGATCCTGGGAAAGCTTTTCTCATTAAACTGTCAATTCTGTGTTTCTAAAAAATTGATTAATTGAGGTACACGTTGATGATCCTGTGAATTTTAACAGCTTTAAGTCAATTATACCAGCATCCAGGCACAGAGTTTCAGTATTGATGCTGGGGTGTTATCTTTCACATCTCACTGAAATAAAGTCTGGAAAGCCAAAGCACAAGGAACAGTTCAAAATGTGAGAATGAAAAGGGCAGAGCTCTCCACGTTGCTGTCATGAACCACATTATGGTTTAAAGCATTTTGTGATAAAATAATAGAAGCTGAAACCATGAATAAGCATTGCTTTTCAAAGCCTAAAATTACTGTGGCAGAGAAGGCATCTCCTCCTGCTTTACCTGTGAATCAGGCTACATAACAGGAAGATAAAATGGAAGTTGGCAGCAGAGAAACTCTTGAGCTATTTTTATATTTTCAAGCAGGAAATTATGCAGACCATGACTAGGATTAAGGAGTCACTCATATCCCCTTAAATCCATGTTTGGGAGGAGCACAGCCCTAGGAAAATCTAATTGCAGGATATAGGGAAACAAAATTAACAAATCAGGAAAGAAACAAACAAACAAACAAAAATCAAAACTAAAGAAACAAACCAAAGAAAAAAAAAAGGACCAAAAACCCCTTGAGCACCCTAAATCAGTTTAAAATATCAGAATTAGTTCAAAAAGTTAGACTGAAATATTTTATGAGTGAGCCCTTGACTTGTAGCCAGGCATTGTTACATTCTGTGAAAAAGAAAAAAAATTATTTTGTTTATCTTCCTCTACTTGCAGCTTCTACCCTTTGAAATTGGGGAGCTGCAATAAGAAAAACCAGTGCTATGTTTGTGCATATGCTGTTTCCAGGGCTGCTGGTAGAGTGAGGGAATTGCTTTATTCCTCATTAGTTTGGGAACCACACTGCAGTTATGATGACTGAGAAAGACATTTATTTTAATGGAGCATAGCCTTTTATGCAACAATTGTATCAAATAATAATGTTAGAAAAGTTTTTGTTGGTTGCTTTTAGTAATTTCTGACCAGGTTAATGCTTAGGAAATAATTCTTAGGGAGTGAGCATATAAATTTCCATCTCATTTCAATACTCTACATAAACATGAAAAGGTAATGCTGTGTCCAACTATTTAGGGAAGGAGAGCAATATGCTGGGTAACATGCTGAGTTCTTAAAGAGAGACTGAAAATTCTCTGCATTCATTCGCTAAATTTCAGTGAACACTTTCCTCTTTTTCTAAATCTGATAAATGCAGAGTATATTGATTTATGTTCCAGACTGGCCACTGCCCCAACATTATTTCTTACATCAATACTTTTGACAGTAGAGCTGATATTTCAGAGAGAAGAATATAATTTATGTAGAGACAAGCCAAGATTTTCTTGCTCTATATGATTGGCCATATATTGTACTTTTTGAATACTGGCTCTATTTTACTTGTAGTTCAGAGGCATTCAATACTTTCAACCTATAATTAACAGCTCAAAATAAAAGGGGACTAACATTCTACACTGCATTCCTTCCAGAAGTATTAGTCTCATGTTATAATTTTGTAAGGATTGAAGAAAATGACATCTGTGAATGTGACATGAATGAAATTACTTAATCTCCTTCAGATTCACAAGCCCTACTTTTGGAGAAAAAGAAGGGTTTGGTTTTTGTTTTTTTAAATTAAGTGATTTGATTCAAAAACCAGATTTGCTTTCCACTTTATCTCTATTTAGTATACATTCCAATATAACTCTGGTTCAACAGCAACCATCAGTCCAGGAGCTGATTCCTACCCATGAACTGGTGCAAAGGTCCCATCCAAGACCAACTTCCCAAGGTCAGGAGAGACATTAATGACAACCACAATAATGAAGAGGAGTACTCCATGTTAGCTCAGTGCAGCTCTGCCTCCCTGCTAAACTAAGCCCAGGAAGCCCCAGCAGTTTTTGACAAGTTTTTTTAAGCCTGTGTTCAATCTTAAGTGATGCCTCTGCAAAGTCATGCTCATCAACTGACACTGCACCAGTTTCCAACTCCTGGCTCAGTTAAGACCCAAGTTTTATTTTTATCTACTGTCAGAATTCTGCAGAGGTTCTGTATTATCATTAGTGTTTCTTAAACAAACAGGTTTTTGAGAGATACTGCAATGGATGAATAAAAAATATTTTTAGTATTAATTACATTTCACCATATATTAAAATTATTTTAAACCCCAATCTTTTTATTATAATTTAATTAAAGAACAAGAAATGATCTATCATATGAACAAATACCAAGCAGCATCTTCCTTGGTAGTGTGGTTGGAGTATTTTGAAGAAGTTTATGGACTTAAAATAGTCTGTCTTGAAGTTATTTTTGATGCAGTGTAGCACCTCAGGTCTGTAAGATATAGACCTAAACTGGGTGAAGATGATATAAATAAGTATTTTCTTGGAAAGGTTTTCTATGTATGTCAGAACTTAGACATTTTCATGAATGTATGACATTGTATTAAAACTATCTTAAGCATTTAATGCCAAATCTTATTTGTGAGTAGTTACTGCGCTGTTTCATTATCTACAACCTTCCATGTCTCAGTGGAAAGAATGTTTCTAATTTATAACACAAAAGATAAACTAGCAAATACTATATATTAATCATGGCTAACCCTAAGTCAACCTTATGACAGTTGAATTGATATTCTGAAGTTATTGCTTATTATTATGCTCACATTTCTTCCTTTCTCCCCCCAGTGAAATACTAAATTTTCATTGTTTTCTTTTAGATTTAGAGTCATAGAATCATTTATGTTGGAAAAGACATGGAAGATCAAGTCTAGCACTGACCTAGCACTGCCAAGTCCATCCTTAAGCCATGTCCCCGGGTGACCCTTTGTGCAACTTTTAAGTCCCTGCAGGGACAGTGATTCTGCCCCTGCCCTGGGCTACCTGTGACAGAGTGTGACAAACTTTTGGATGTAGACATTTTTCCTAATATCCAATCTAAACTTCCTCTGGCACAACTTGAAGTCATTTCCCCTTGTCTTATTGCTTGTGGTTTGGGAGAAGAGCCTGACCCCTGCCTGTCTACAACCTCCTCTCAGGCATTGTTACATTCTGTGAAAAAAATCAATTTATCTTCATCTATTTGCAGCTTCTACCCTTTGAGACCGGGAAGCTGCAATAACAAAAAGCCAGAGCCCTGTTTGTGCATATGGTACTTCCAGGGCTGTAGGCAGGGAGTGATGAAGTCCCCTTGGAGCCTCCTTTTCTCCAGACTAAACACCCCCAGCTGCCTCATCTTCTCCTCCTCAGCCTTGTGCTCCAGACCCTTCCCAGCTCTGCTGCCTTCTCAGGACATGCTCCAGCCCCACAATGTCCTTCTTGACATGGGGACACAGAGCTGGACACAGATTTGGGGAGTGGCTCAGGGATGGTCACTGCCCCAGTCCTGCTGCCACGCCATGGCTGGAACAGCGCAGGTGCCACTGCCCCCTTGGCCACGTGGGCACACCTGGCTCATGTTCACTGCCAACAGCAGCCCCAGGTTTCTTCCAGCCCCTCTGCCCAGCCTGGGGCCCTGCAGGGGCTGGTGTGACCCAAGGACAGGATCCAGCACTTGCTCTTGTCAAACCTCACCCACCTCAGGCTGCTGGTCCAGCCTGGCCAGGTCCCTGCAGAGCCTTCCTGACCCCAGCAGATCAGCACTGCCACATACCTTGGTGCTGGCTGCTATCAGTTTTTGCTATTGCTATTTACTAGTCCAGATAAATTCAAATCTCTTAAAACTGTAAAAAACCCCACTCACCAAATCAATTAACACATTCGATTTTTAATAGGTTTGGCCAGTGAGACAAATTCTATAAAGACCTGCATTTTTAAGGCTCCTTTATTGGATTGTTTCACTGTTGAGCTTGGGGACTTTAAAACATCAGATTAGAGCTTGTGAATTCCAGACTTCTCTTGATAAAATTGGATTCCTCACAGTTTGACCTGTGGCAATTGTTTTGCTTTGCTTTCTTCCCCAGCGGCAGCAGTTTTCAGAAAAAATGAAATACACAACAGCCAGTGGATGACTGAATGCACCAAATATTGTCACAACAACACTCACATGGTAGGAAATGGATAAAATGACAGTTAAAAAGGACAAAAAATGATCTAATAGTATTCATTTTCTTCTCCCTTGCCCAATGGATTGCCTGTTGGTTCAACACCTGATGTGAAGCACATTTTGCTGATAAATCAAAGTGGCTTATATTAATCTCCAAAATGAGAGTAGTTCAAATCTTTTTATACACAATAAGGGTGATTTTTTTTTCCTACACTGAAGTCTTGGGGACATGTGAAATACATTTCTGAATGCAGGCTGCACAGCAGAGAGCAATTCAGCAAGGGTTAGATTCAGTTCAGCTGTGCAGCCCAGCAAATCTATTGGGGACATAAAACCTGGATGCCATGGCATCTCCATTCCCTCTCTGCCCAGGAAATGTGGCTTCTTGCTGCATGCTGAGGCTGCTCCTTTCAGTGGTGGCACTGGCAAGTTGTGCATTTCATCCTAGGAGAAAATACTGTCCTCCCAGCATTCAGTACCACTAAGAAATTACATTTTAGCCTTTCATTGTAGGCTTAGGCTAGAAGAGAAAGGTGATTTTACCTCCCTACATTTCCCCACTGTTTCACATTTATAATTGCTCACCACAGGTTGCTTTCAATTTTTAAAAATTATGCCCCCAAAAAGGTACATCTTTTTCTCACAGAAATCTTTCTTCTCTCTCAATATAAATTTAGGGGTTTTTTTCCTAAGTAGCTTTATGAAATCACAGCTGAATTGCCAACATCTGATACCCAAGAGCCACATAATTTTATCATGTGGATAATCAAATCTTAAAACAATTTGCCTATAGGTGTGCTGAATTCCCCATCATGTGAAGTCTCCAAATCAACATTCAATTTCCCCTAAAAATATAAGCTCTAAATCAACCAGGAACCACATTAAACCTCATGCAATAGTTACTGAAGCAGACTGTAGGTGTGTGTTACACAACCAAACAGAAAAAAAAGGCAATTATAAGTCTATTTAACTTTAAAATATTTTAATAAACTCATATAGTTATTGGGTAGGAAACTAAAAGTAAATGTAAAACAGTAAAACTTCTGTAAGTGATAGCAGAATAGGGAGGCAGTTTGGATAAAGCTAGTCTCAGTTAAGACCAACAACTTAGAATTCCCCAAAGTTTCTTAAAAATACTCTATTTTATACTGGCAGAAGTAAAAGTCTCAAATAGAAAAGATCCTCTCTGGTCTTGAGAGACTGGGGCTGGCATGAGGTTTTTTGGCAAAGGCAAAGCCCCACCTCACAAAGCTGTCCCTGTGGATCAGCCAGTTTCAGTAACATCCCATGGAAAGTCACCCAAAACAGGCAATAGCACTGATAAAATTCTGCACTTTTCTTCCTGTGTCTTCAAGTAACATCTTCCCCTCAAAGTGTCCTTACAAAACAAGGAAAATTAATGACTGAGAAAATGAGCTTTGTTCTTCCATTCTCATACTCAATATGTGCATTTATTTGTTCTTTAATCCACTAACAAACCAGATTTTCAGCATTCCAGCATTGTTTTTTTTTTTTCCTCAAGTGATGTTTGTCTGATAAAAAGGAAAGTGATTAAGAGAGAGAAAAAGCTGAACTGCTGAGTGCAGTGTTCTGGAGCATTGTGATAAAAACACATTGGTAAAAAATGTCAGGATAAATAAAACTCAGAAAAAAATAATGGACACAAGCAGAGTTGGGAGCCTGAGTACATTTCTCTGATCTCTACTCTTTCCTTTTAATATATCCTTTTTACATAGCTTTTAGGAGTCACTGGAGCCATGGCAAGACTGATTCTGCTGCAGAAGCAGCAACAGCCAGACTTGCAGCAGTGCCAGCAGATTAAATAAATTACTGACTTCTCTAGAAAACCACAGAGCTGTCTTACTATAGCTGAAATGAAAACCAAACAACATGGAACCCACTGCAGGGGCAAAACTGAGACTGTGAAACTTAAAATCAGAATGGATGTGAAATTTGCAAAGTTTTCATGTTACAACCATCACTCTGGCAATACAGTTTGAGTGAGTGAGCAATACACAGGAACACTTCCATTTCTGACCAGTACCGTGTCTGAGGGGAAGGTGGGGTTATTTGAGGTTCCATGACTCTGAATATATTTTTACAAGAGTCAAACATAATGAAAAGCTATAAGAATATCATTGTTTAAAATCAGAAGAAAGTACATGACACTTAAGAGTGTATCTGGCATCACAGACTGTTCCACATTTTACTTTTAATAAATCAAGGCCATTCCTGATTACACTGGGCACACACAGATTGCATTTAATACCAAGTTGTGCTTGAGGCCATTCACCACTCTTAAAACTCTGACTTAGGAGGCCAGAAGGAGACACTGGAGGGATTCATGAGACATCCCTTCAAAATTTCTCATAGAAGACAAACTTTGTTCAATAAAAGCATCAAAATAGCTCACAATAGAGTGAAAAAGTTCTTTAATTAGGATGTGGCACCCTGAAGCTCTCCTGTATATTTTATACAGAAAGCACTGAGAAAAGTTGTTTTATTATTTTGATTAATAAAAATTGCATATAACTCTCCAGCCAAATTCTCAAAGCAGGAAATTTGTTCTGTATTATCAGCACTGCTTTCTGAAGACATCCTAGTACTAAGAACAGACAGTAAGATAATGCCACTTTGGAGACTGCCACCTCTTTATCAAGTAGAAGGGCATAATCCCAACTAAAGTTAAACTTCTACTGCAAGTGAATGCCAAGGTTAAGAACATTTTATCAAAACTATTTTTCTTAGACCAGGCAATCTAAGTGATTCTCCATTTGCACTGCTCTTGCCTGAACTCAGGCAACACTGGCCTCTTTTCCTACTTGGTGGAAAATTTGGCAGATCTGTTTCTGCCTTTCAGACAACATGGATGTAAATGACTTTTTTTTTTTGTAGATCAGTTAGATAGAGAACAGAGGTTATATCTGCTAAAATTAATATTTTTTTCCTCTATTGAAATAAACTAACCTTCATTTTCTATTTTTCACAGCTAGTGTATTTTGCAAGTAGTGTTCAATCCAACAAATCACTTGAACATATGCTTACAGGTAAATCGACTTTTACAGGACTACATTTGCTATTAGACCTGTATTGAATACTGATACTGTCACCAGATTACTTCAGTGGCCCATCTGCACCAGCCAGGCATGCCACAATCATAGTTATATTTATTTCAACATGTATTAGTAATGCAGCACCTCATACATGGGCTCAATAAAGACTGTTATAAAATATCAAACCAGAAGATTTGTTTTACAGGAAAAATTTCTGCAGACAGCCATATTAAGACCAACCAAATATACATTCATTCTTAAGAATCAAAGGCATACACATATCCTAGGCTATAGAAAAATTCAAGTGACTGAGGACACCTAGGTGTCAAGTTTCCCATGCAGAAAGCTCCATTCTCTAAGGCTTCTGAAGACCTTAAAGACAAAGCAATTTCTATCAACAGAGATTACAAAAAATAAGCGACTTGAAAACCCTAAAGAAATGTTTTAAATTTCCCATTGTTAATTCCAAAATAATATTTACTCCTCACAATAAGGAATAGCTGTCAGCAGTGCAAGATCAGGTAAAGAGACCTGACCAGGAAATTAACACTGAATCTTATTTTTACATTGACAAAATTGAATCTGGTAAAGCTGGGGTTAAAGAAGGAATGCAAACAAAAATGAATTATGTTGCACATAAAAGGTAGTTTCAAAGGGGAAATAAAATATGAGGTATAATTTAATTGGAGTCACTAGACTATTCTTCACATTATGCATAGTGTGCATACAATCACTCGTGCAAGTAGGTAAAATACAATAAAAATGAATACATTTTCCCAACAAATTTAATGCATTTATCTCTTTTACTATGAATCATATACAGAAGTTGCACAGGTCTCCCAAGGACCTTGTTTCCAATTACATCCACCCCAGATAAAGGAGTACATTGAACACTGGTTTGTTCATCTATTCCTTTACAGTGCTCATTCATTATGAAAAAAGGCACAGAAATTGGATTGAGCCAAATCCCATTTCCATTCTTTTCTGCAGCAAAACCCCCACTTACTGGTTGTTTCTGTAGTATTTAATTTACAATAAAGTCAGACACAAATTTGGGGGGAAGGGAACTTGTGCCTCCACTGCAGCCAGAGATCTTCCACATCTTTATTAACAAAGATAATCACGCAAGAAAAGACAGTAATTTCTTCTTTTTTGAATATAATTAATGGTTTAGGATAGGAAAAAGTAATCAAAGCACATATATAAGAAACAGATAAGCTCAAAATATCAGCACTGAATTTCCACTAGCTTTCCTTCTACCCAGCCTCAGCCAAGCCAGTTTTCCAAGACCTCTAACTCCACATGACTACAGGGAGCTACTGGTAGTAGACAATAAACGTTAGTAAGGGGTCATCAGGAAAAGAATAATATGTGAATATATGCCTAAGTAATTTCCCCAAGTGAGCTGGTCACTAGTTATACCTAGCTCTAGCCATTACATAGAGAACATAGAGAATATCAGACACTGGGAGAAAAAAAAGCCTAATTTAGCAATTGTCAGCCCATACCTCCAGTTCTGCATTACCAAAAAATGATATATGCCAGTGACACAGGGACTGACTACTGTGCAAATTATTTTTTACAGTTTTATTTAGAAGATGAAAGCATCTGCTTTGGAACACTGCAGCAGAGGACTTGGCAATACATGATGCATGAATCATGCAGTATTTTAAGGGAAATATCTATGTGCCCCTATAGCATAATTTTGTTAGAGAAATTTGTTTTAGAATGTAGTGCTGGAGGGGTCAAAGAAAAACATTACTGGACAATGCTGCCAGCAGACTACGAGTGTGAAGTGTAAATTACATCAGCCCAATTATAAAACAAACCACTGGATATGTTCTGTCACTGATGTCACACAGATATAATAGAGATTCTTCTGGCACTATGAGAAATATGTTCTGCAGCTTCTCTGCTGTGCACAGAGCACATCAGGGTAGCATCTAATAGGGTCCTGCAGAAAACCCCTTAAAATTATTTTCAGATGGAAACCCTTTTTTATTTTATGCATAAAATAAAGATCCTTTTTCAGCTTCCCATTTACAGGACTGATTCAAACCCCCTGTTTCCCGAGCCACAGCATCCACTGCAGTTCAAGGAGAAGTGAATCAAAGGTAACATGGGGCTTCTGATTCAGGAATTGTTGTTTTTCAGTGGCAACTAACCACATCTGCCTGAATCAGAGTACTAATGAGGTAAACAGCACTGAGACAAACGGAAAAAAGTGTAGGGGAATGATTTCATAATACTATCTAGATGCACTGTAAAGTAAATCAAAGGATATAATTCATTAATATTTTATTGATTTTTACTTATAAATAGTAAAGAAAACTAGCAAATTCAGTGGACAGAGTGGGTGTAATAAAGCTAGCTATTAAACCACATATTGCCTCAGAAAAAAAAAGATGAAAACTGAATCTTTAAGTAGTAAAAGACCTACTTTAAAAGTCAGCTCTTTTTGAAGATGTCTAAAATACCAAGAGCTGGTTGTATAGCACTGTTCACTTAAGAGGGAAAGAGAGAGAAAGAAAGGAGAGAGAGAAAAAAAAAAAGGCACAGAAATTGGATTGGAGAGAAAGAAAGAAAGAGAGAAAGAGAGAGAGAGAGAGAGAAAGAGAGAATATTTGCTGAGCTCCCTACCCGCAGCAGGACCCCTCCAGCCCACACTGCCTGGTACCCGAGAAGGGCATGGTGACACACATGGGCCCAAGTGTATCTTGCACAAAACTTTCAGATTCATTTTTAGCTCCTTTTATTTTTCAGAGAGAAGCTTAACTTATATTTAATCCATCGAAAAACTTCTAAAAATCTCTATAAGCACAAACATTTAATATGAGAGTCATCAGGCTTATCTTCTAGCCACTCTGCAGCCACAGCCCAGTTCCACAACCTTTGATTTTCAAAGCTGGTGACAAATCTTGATAGGTCCAACTGTCCTTGAAGTTAGAGTGAGCCAAGCATCTAAGCAAGTGGCCTCATTTTTCAAACCCTCAAATTGCCTTTTTCACCTTTCAGAATCCCCCTGCTATTACCACAGAGCAGATCCTGACAGACTCTTTGCTGATGCACAGGAGGCAGCATTTTAGCAAAGCTTTCATGTTCTATGTATGGGTTTGTCAGAATTGCAGTGCCAGGAGAGAAAGAATATCTCACAGCAGGAGAGGGGGAGGCATTTTGAACCTCCACAAAGGGCTGTATCAAAGCTTGTCCTTTTCCTAGGCACCAAATTGATGCCATGAAAGAAAAAGGGAAGAAGAGACCCTCCTTCTCTGAGAGAATGGAGAACTAATAGAGATCTCTGGAAACAATTCACAATTTGGTTGCATGCAAACCTTCACAGAGATAATGCTGATCACTGATTTAACAAGAGGCTGCTGCAGAAATGTTAATAAGCCATGGTGGGAGATGGAAAAGGTGCAGGAATGCTGCCCCAAGAAATAACTCACTATTTTGCTGCTCAGTTGATGTGCTGGGAAGAAAGTCTGAGATTTACTGTCGCATTTTCATTGCTGCTGGAATGTCTCATCCCTGCCTCTCATCCCAGTTATAATTGAACACCACTTGCCAAAAACCAGAGTATGCCAGAACCTCAAACACCACCAAGCCTCCAGTGTCTCAGCATGTTGTCAAACAAGCTTTAAAAGTACACCTGGCCACTTCTGGATGCTGAAAACCTAGGAAAGGCACTTAATTAAAAGGTGCTTCCCAGTCAGAAAATAAAATTTATGGAAGCTTTTACTTATCATTTATCTTGCGTTACTCTTCAATGAAGAAATAAAAAAATCCAACCACAAAGAAAGACTGACCACAAACCTTACAGTGATTTTGAGATGGAAGTTGATTTCAGAGTCAGGTCTGCTTCAAAGCAATTTCTGTGTAAAATCCCATGGCTTTAGGCACTGAAGAATTTTTCTGGACCACTTGTCTGACACTGATTTCTTCCACAACCACTCCTACACTGTTGCCCTCTTACTTCCAGCTTTAAGTGACGCAGTTGAGTGCCTTGGCCGTACACTGGAGCAATAGGAGTTGTTTCCATAGCTCTCTCTGACATTCTGGGAGAGCTGCCACCATAATACAGAGTATTAAACCCCTAAACAAGAAACATTTGTACAGGAGCACCTGAGTTTAATGTTATAGCAGAGCTACTGACATGCATGAATAACTGTGAGGGCAGAAAGTGCTCACAGACAGACTCAACACATCCATTTGGTCAGGTAGTATGAAAGCTAAAGGTCACATAACAAATATATAAACATCTGATGGAGGTGAAATACAGTTTTATATGGTGTTACTGTTAATTAGCAAAACAACTTTCAATCCAGTTGGAATTTCTTGGAATTGTTTTAATAAAGTAGAATATTTCTATTTAAGCATTTATTTTTCAAGTGCATAGATTCATGGGTAAAATTAAATTGTTTTTATTTTGATTTATACTTTTGGTATGAATTCCATATAATTAGTCAGAAGTTCTCTTTTTACAGTTAACTTTAAACTTTTTTCTATGTAGAAGAATACATCTAGAATCAGAGAATTCCCATGGACAAACACTGCCAGACAACCAGCTGCCCTGCAAGTTACTGATATACATGATCATGCTTTTCCCAGGAAATCAGTTACAGTTCTGAGGGAAGGAGGAATTTTTGCCTGCATTCGGTACATATTGTTATTTAGCACTGATACTTAAAGGATCCTTTTATGACTCTAGGCATATATAAGATTATTTACAAGTTAAGAATAGATCACAAGATAATCTTTCATGCCTAATACAGAAAATGCATAAAACCAAACTAATCCAATATAAATCTGTCAGGGTTTAACCCCAGTACCATGCAGCTGCTCCTCATGTGACTGAGAGGGGAGTCAGGGAGGAAAAGAAAGCAAACTCTAAACCATATGGGTTGAGATTAGAACAGTTTAATAATTGAAACAAAATACATGTAATAATAACAATCATTAGAATGCTACTAATAATTATTGCAATAAAAAAACAATGGAAAAAAGAGAGAAAACCCAAGAAACCCAAGTGAAGCACAACACAATTGCTCAGCACCTGCTGACTGGTGCCCAGCCCGGCCCTGAGCAGCCATCAGCGGCCTCTGGCCAATTCCCCCAGTCACAAACTGGGCAGGGCTGTCTGTAGGGTGGGAATCTCTGGTCACGTCAGGCCAGCTGTCCTGGCCATGCTCCCTCCTGGCAGAGCATCAGACACTGGCAGGAGCAGGGTGATAGAAAGCTCAGGCACATGTCCACTCCCACAGCAATCCTCCAGGATGGACTAGGAGCACATTCTGTCGCAGACATCTCTTTGTGAAAAATCCTTTCTTTAGGAGCTGTGGCCTCAGAAACAGACTAAACAATTGCTATCTGCTGCTGTAAAATACAACAAGTCCATCTGGATTGGCCCATCTCAGATGTTTATAATTAATGGCCAATCCAGGACGGAGCGCTCTCAAACAGAGTCCGAGAGAGCAACTTTTGTTTTCATTCTTTCTTTCCTATTCTTAGCTTAACAACTTCTAGAAATCTCTCCTTCTTTTTCTTTTTAGTATAGTTATAATGTAGTATATATATAATAAAATAATAAATCAAACTTTCTAATCATAAAGTCAGATCTACGTCTCTCCCTTCATCCTGAAAACCCCAGTGACCGCCGTCACACACATTCCTTTCTTACTTGTCATCTCTTGTAGCCATATAATGCCACTTTTGCTCTAGTGGGCTCTGGAAGTAGATACTGAACAAAGCAGTAACAAATGCATAATTTTGCCTGAAAATATCTATTTCGAGTCCCAAGCTACCAGAAATTTTCTTATATTTATTGTGTAAAAGACCCCAAACAGTAAGAAATGCATAGGCAGCAACAATAATTTTGAAATCAGTGAGACAATTCTTTTGCAGAAGCAGACAAATCCTAATTTTAGCTAGTCCATTTAATTTTTGCTACATGCTCCCAGCTGCAGGATAATTTTGTACTGGATAAACCTTTAGTGACTCAGCTTTTGTGAAAAATACAAATGTAACAAAGCAACACCAAAGGCTTCTGACCAAAAGGTTTTTCCAACACTTTTGTTGGTTTTTGCATCTATAAAAGCCTCCAAAATCCACTCAGTAATACTTTTGATTGACAGGTAGTGGGTTATTGTATTGGCTTCCACTCAAGTATGGCCTTGGATTTCAGTTTAAAACTGTGAGAACATAAGCCACCTGTTCTCAGGTCTCGCCTGATGTTCAAGGGTCAAAACAGAGGATAAAAGCCACAATGAGATCTATTTACTGCATCTTTGCCAACTGGAAGAAAGCCAGGGAGGACAATGAGAAAAATCCACTATTTTTTTTTAACATTTACTGGGTTTTTATCCCATACAGGACACAGCGGTAGAGCAAACTCTTTCCCTGAAAAATACAGTTAATTCAGAAAACTAGTTCATATGATCAACATATCAAGCTTCATCTATCATGCAACTGAAGGTATAATAGATTTAGAAATACTTTTTTTCTGCAAAGAGTAAATTATGAGTCAACAGGGAGGAAAAACCCCAAGGCCTGACTGTCTCTGGCTACTGAGCTCTTGGAGTCCAGTCTCAGTTACAAACTTGCCATTCGTGCTTCTATCCAAAGTCTTTCATTTTGTTTTCTTATTAGAAATAATAGCTAAAGAAAGAAGAAGGAGAACAGGGTATATCTGAGTTGACAACAGATAAATTTCCAAGAAATGTTAGTAGAGAAAGAATGCGACAAAACAAAATTTGGATTTCACAATCTTGACAGCATGACTTTGAGTTTTCTGCTACAAAGGCATTCAAGATCACACACACCCTGTTAGAACAAACTCAAGCTCTGCTTATTCAGACATTCATGTGGAACACAACATTCTGAGCTACTGTTTGACTTTCAGCTCTGTCCCTACCAGTAAAGATTCAGCTCCAATTACAGTTTAATAAATGTTTTTGTGTATAAGCCATTTTGACATATGGATTATGAAATATCCTCTTATTATGCCAAAATCAATATCTGTAATATAATAATAATAGTAGTAGTATCCCTACAAACCCTTCATTTAAAGAAGCCAATGCCTTAAAATTAGAATTGCAAAAAGCCTTTTTTAAAGTAATGGACTGGCCTAACCCACTATAATTTTAGAAATGTAATCTTCTATAATCTCTTCGCAAAATGAATACACAAACTAAATAAATAGCATTATTAGTCCAGTATACATGTCTAAGTTATATACAAATAATTTTCTACTAATCCCCAGAAGTACACATATAGTTCAGGGAAATCAAAAAGACTTCTCAAGTAAAAGAAAGTGAAATAAATCTATAGATCAGGCCTCTAGGAAGTGCAGTGTGTTAGACTGATAACTGCTAATTTCTGAAGATACTTCGGAATACTCCAGGAAGAATACTTCTGGAAAATTAATGTCTTCATAAAAATGTGTAGAAGCAATAAACCCCTGAGATGAGCAATAGAGCATCTGTTAAGTAGTTTATTTTTTATGTTAGTAGAAGTCTGACAAAGGGGTCATGCAGAGTTAGTATGTATGTCACAAGCTACAATACATTTATTTCTCTGTGAAGTATAAAATATTTACTGTACTGTAATATGTTGCTGATATTAAATAATTCTATCAAAGCCAAGACACACATAAGGTTTTGATGATTTCCTGAGAAAATACCAGCATAAATCTTAGGCTTCTGTATAATTATCTCAAACAGCCAATAGACCTCATATGGTTTCTTCAAGCTTCTTTGTTTTTCAGGGCAAAAAGTGAAATGATGCTTCTTCAGGGAGAAATTGCTCAAACATACAGACATTTACACTCAGACTTTTAGGTCCATGAAACCTCATTAACTGTACTGCTACCCTGAACAAGAACCAAATATTTTCTCAATTACATCAACCAAAACTGACTTGAAGGAAATAATGGCAGTGTAAATAGAGGGAAATAGCCTCTTTATTTAAGTGAGCATGTACATCTGCTTTTCTAACTTTACCAGTCAGAGCTTCAATCAACTCTTTCACATCAGGATGTGGCAGGACCTATGGAAGAACCACTCCTGGACAGAGTTATCTAATGATATTACAGGAAGAGAGTATTCAGGCTTGAATCCCTAGGAATTTGTAAATTGATGCACTTTCATTGACTTTTCAACAAGTTTACACTACCTTGAATATTGTTCTTTCCTAAGCATAACCAAAATATTATTTTGTGCAGATCTCCATGCTTCTGTTCTTCTTCAAACACCAACAATGGGTAGTGTACCTCTCCTACCCCGTCAGTGCAGCAACTGTTTGCTGCTACTTACTGTCCATGAGCAAGAAAGTAACGCAGTCAGGACTTGAGAAATTCAAAATTTGTTCAGCTGCAGTGTTCTACAAATAGTCACTTTTTTCTTTAGTGTCATTTTAAGACTGAAAATAATATTTTACTTCACAAAATCATCAGCTTAACATTCTTTGTGAAAGTATAACAGTGGGGAATGTTGAAATTTCTTAGAGTTATAGTCACTGTATGATAAAAAGCCCACTACTCCATTTAAATCTTTGTAAATTTTGGTGCTCCCGTGAAGGCTTCAGAAGCAAATGGATATTTTTCTTGATGTGTACTTGTGGTCAGTTGTGCTGATCTAATGGCTACTATCTAATAAATAGCATTTAGCATTCTTTCAGATTTATTATTGCAATACTATTCTAAATTATGCTGCTTTAACATCTAGGTTAGACTGTTTTTCAACCAACATTTTCAATTAAAGATTAGATAAACCCAGTCCAATTTAAAATAAATAAATGGAATATTTAAAGAAGTCGTACAGCCATACCTACCTTATCTACCAAGAGCATTTTTAAGTTTTAACTAGCAATGTTTCCAAGTCTCACACTTTATTGGAGATTTTCTCTCATCTTTGCCACTGAAATGAGATGTTCTCTCCTAAAACATTGATCAGCCCCTTATGGTCTGTCATGGTGAGTCTTAGATAGTTTAGCTCAGAAGTTCTTTTCAGAGCTGTAAAAACTATTATCTTCCAAGCACAAAATGGAAAACAATCCTAAAGTAATCATCAATAGCATCATCAAATTCCAGAGTAAAACTTACTCTTTACAAGGAGTTATCCTTCCAAACTGGTCTCTCCTTCTGACTTCTCTTTTTTGATCTCAGGAAGTATTTGGACAAGCAGTCTTTGCTGTCTGGGGTACAACCAATCCCTCTAGTCTTCCTCAAATGAAATTAAAACAACTTTGCTAAGAAAGATGGGACAAAATATTCCATTCTTCAAACATTCACTTAGTCCAGCTATGCACAAGGAGGAGTCCACCAGTCTCATTTTAATTGGGTCTACTTCTCTCAAATAAGGACATTCAGTAAGCTGGCTAACCTTTTAAGGATTTATTCAGTATTTTGTACTTGAAGAATGGAAGAAGGAAAAAAATTTGATTGTAGTTCCACTGCGCACAATCCGTTTACATCACAGAAATACTTTACTAGCAATGTAACCTACTCAAGAATAATGTCAGGTTTCCCTTCTTTCACATGCTCCAAAACTAAATGAACCACTTTTTTTTTTTTAATTTCCCTGTTCTATCTAAATGGCTTTGAATCTGAAATGTCTCAGATGCATTTTGAATGACAGGGTTAAACATATATTGCTTCAGCACACAGTTTAGATACTTGGATAATGGGACCATAGAAAATAGAGCGCTCACCTTTGTCAGATATATAGGATAAGCACCATCCCTAAACACCCCCATAATCCTAGCCCTGAACACCACACTAACCACTGAGGTGCTGACCACACTAACCTCTAACCACTGCCCTGATCCTACCCCATACCACACTGCCCTAACCACCACCCTTAAAACTGCCCACAACCACTACCCAAAATCTTCCACTACACACTTCACTGACCACTACCCCTACAAAGCAACCTAATTTTCACTAATAATCACTATCCTAACCCTGAAACCATCACCAGGGAGGGTGGTCCAGATCAAAAAGATGCAGGAGCAGCAATGCTGGGACCTGGCCATGATCACCTTGGCTTGTCTTTCCCAGCCCCAGTGTTCCTGGGCTCTGTGACTCTCTCATCCCTGCCCCTAACCCCCACAGATGTGTAACGAGGTGGTTCTGCACATATTGCAGAATTCAGCCTACACTTCAGTCTTTCTGAAAATGGGCCCACAGAAAATGGAGTATTCATCTTTGTCAGATATCGAAGATTTTTACCAAGTTGATCAGGCTGTAAGTGGTTGGCAGGAAGACAAGTAATGCAATAAATAAGCACAGGTTTAGGAACTATTCACAAGGACTAGATCAATCCTTTCAGCTGCCTGACTGATCAGATCACATCCTCAGGCAGCCTGAGACAACTTCCCCAAATAATTGTTTCAGCATGAACTAGCCTGTTCAACAATAATAGGAGACAACACAGGAATTTCATTATAGGATGCTTACAGTATTCAGTTATAATTCAGATTACAAATGAAAACAGAGTTCCCAAAGAGCCTTGCACTACTGCAGTCAATACAATCTATAAACACAAAGTTTCTGATAGCCAACAAAAGTTTCAATTAATTAAAGTCTAGCTATAAGATAGAATAATCAGGAGACGAAAGAGACCAGACTTCAAAGAATAAAGTAGGTAGAATTTTGTGACCTATCCTTTTGTTCAAAGCAGATCTCTCTTTCCCCAAACATTTAAGGAGATTTTGCTCTCTAGCAAGACAGGCACATTATGTACATCTGCCTAGACTGAGGAACTTCTACAGAAATAAAATCTTATAAATAAGAACTCCATCCTCAATGCTAACTACTTTGCCTAATGAAAGGGCACAAACCCTCTGATTCTGGTTCAATTAAAGTCTCCAGTGCAATCACTGTTAAATACTGTAAGCATGCTGCCTTCTGAGCATCTCATTACAGCCCCTGACAAAGGGATGAAGCCCAAAGCCCAGCAGTATAAAATTCCCTAATAACACTCCGGTTACATGACCACACAGATAATCTCCATAACTTGCAGAATTCCCTTCTTCATCCCTTCCCAACACTCCCACAGGCTCTGCTAGGAGTGAATTCACACGGGCAGGTACAAAGACTGAGTAGGTCTGCAGCACCAGAGGCACCCTGGAATCACCTTTGTTCACACAGCAGGTTTTGTGCAGCTTGTGCAAGCCTGTATTCCATCTCAAGGAAGAAGAAGGAGCACAAAGCTCTGCAGGCCAACTCAAGGAGAAAGTGCCCAATTTGTTCAGGACTCACACAGCAGTTCTGCCACACATCTCCACTTGCCTACACTGGCTAAGTTTGCAGAGTCAGCTGCCCTGCAAACTCTGCCTTTAGGAAAATAAATTAGAAATGCCTTGTGAGGATCCATAAATGTGTCCCAACACCTAAGCCAGACACAAGGATCCAAAGCAATGAGTTTTCTTTTGGACAGCTTCAAAGAGACCCAGTGGAAATTACTCATATCAGGAACCAGAGCAAAAACAGGTGAAACAAACACAGCACAGCATAGGTAGAGATGAAAACATCAACTGTTTTTATCTAGTGAACTGTCAGATTGCAGTGAGTTACTTGCTCATGTGAGATGTTATCATGTCTTCTTTTAAGGGTTCAGAGCTTAATAATAAAAATAGCTGTGAGCTAAGAAGTCAAACACAAAATTTACTATATGTTTATTGTACTTTCCCCTTATGATTTTCCTCCACAGTTCTGAGGGATAAAAAAAGGTTTTATTTCTAAATATAGCCCAGCACACGCCTTCCAAAAATGTACTCAGCCTTGAGAAGACAATAATTCACAACTAGCCTAAATTTTATTGAAGGGCACAATTTTATGAAGAGAAATGTTGGTGTCTCTAGTTTTATACCTACAGAAAACTCAAGTCTGAATTAGCTCACTAGGGGTCTCAAAATTTCTAGCTAATCATATTTAAAGACACAGCACAGAACTTTACTGAACAGTTTAATAACATGGATTGCCAAGATCAAATGTGATTGTAGGGAGTAAAATAAAAAACATTTAGGTTCTAATTATCAGTGGTATACATGAAGGCGCCTATCAAAAATTTCTAACAGCTTTTAGAAAATAAATCATTTTCACAGGTCAAAACCAAAGTCCTGTTGCACAGGAAGCCCTCTGTGTCCTGGGGCTGTGCTGATTTGAGGATTCACAGCCACTTGTTGCTCTCCACACAAATCAAAGGACAGGGATGCTCACACACAGGAAATAAGGCAATGCACTCTCTGCTCCAGTGGGCAGAGACCCAGCAAAGTGGAAGGATGGCAAAACACCTGTCACAGACACAGCAGTTGGGGGCACTTTGAGGTTTGAACATGGCAGAATTCTCCCCAGGTTCTGAGTTTCTGTCATTAATGTTTCAGTTTCTTTCTTGTGTGGTAACTGTAGAGAGGAAAAGAAAAAAAACAAAACAAAAAAAACCAAAACAAAACAAAAAAAAAAAGCAAAAACCAGCAAGACTTGATCCCAGCCAGCCATACAAACAAAGATTTGAAACTGGTCACAGATAAGGAAAATCTAACCCAAAGAGCCCATCCATGAAGATGAAAAGGGTCATTTCCTGGGTACACCAGATTTTTTCCTATGCAATGATGAACAGCATTGCTTGTTCTGTGCTTGTAACCCTGTGCTTCGAATGCCAAGCAGGTGATGGTCAGCAATGGCTTGGTTATCTGACTGATTTTATGATGAGCTTTGTGGAGAAAAAGAAATTACTCTCACTATATTCTTGACTTTTCCAGTCTGTTCATAATCTGTGCACCCATTTCCAAAGCCCTTGGTTCACTTGCTTCATTCTTCCCAAATCTAACACACGCACAAAGCTCTCTGTGCCATATGAAGCCATGCAAATGGGGATGCTGCCAACAGAACGCAGACAGACCCACAGAACTGTGCTTCATCAGCATCCCTGCCATTTGTTCAATCCCAGCTGATAAAACAGTATAATTGATTTAAACCATTATAACAGATAGTGCACTTCATTTGATATTAGCAAACAAGAGTCTGGTACACTGGAAATTAAAATAGGCTCGCTGCCTAGAACAGAGAGACTGAAACATAATATTTTAAAAATATAATACTCTCCAGATAAGGAGCATTTAAAATTTAATTTATAGCAATTCTATTTTTCCTAATGTGTCCATATTTAATTTTTATTTAATTTTTAATAATAAGCTTATTAACCTAGGAATTATTTACTTTTATCTACCTTCTTATTGGCAGAAGAAGTGACTGTGACTGGGACAAGGAACCACAATAATGCCATAAAGAAAGATGTGAACCTATTTTCAAAGTCTCTTCACACCTGTTTCCTAACATTTTAATTTATTTTCATTTTTTGCACATCATGCTTTTATCTTCACCTTCACAGCATCATGTATTTATTACAGTTAAACAATCAGTGTCTTTATTTTCTAATCTACTGGGCTGTAATGTTTTAGTCTGTATATAAAGTGAAGGGACTATCAAGTTAAAATCTGATTATTAGAGTATATTAGATATTCTGCATAATTATGGGCCCAGTGGAAAGCTAAGAAGATAATGCATTACAAACCTCATTTACTAGGGGTTATTTTTTTTATTACATAAATGAAGCTTTCCTTATCTTAAATTGTATCTCTCTAGAATTCTTGCTGAGCTTAAGAACAGTTGTCCTTTTTTTTTAATGAATGTTGTTGCACTTTGCCATGTGTCAGCAAAAGGGTTCTGAAATGTAAGAACTATAGAAAAAAAATAGCAGCAAGACCTTCACCACTAAGGACCTAATGCTTTATTACTTGTCAAGAAACATAAAAGCAAAATAAATAAATTAAAATGATGCACCACTTTAGTGAGAATGGCAGCCTGTCATATAAATTTAATCCCAAAGATTTAAATTGTGTTCCACAGTAGCATTAGAAAAAGATAGAATCCAATTAAAACCATGCTGGATTTCAAGGACATTGCAATATTCACTCTGCTTCTGTCATGTAAAATAAATTTAGTCCTGATTCAATGCTGAGTACAAGGAATTAGATTTTGTAATGATCTATTTCCTCAGGTATTTTGCAGTACTACCTTAAAATATTGGAAAACAGTCAACAAATTTGCTGAGCCAAGAGATATATTTATAAAGAGGTATATTTATAAAGTAGATCCCACCATTAGGCAAATAATTTTCAGACCCAGATTTAAGTCCCCAGATCCACATGCAAAAGTGAGCATTAAACAGTTTTCAGTAGGTGGGACACAGAATATAAAGAAAGTAAAACTGCAGGCTATAAACAAATTATTGCACACTTTGTTAAGAGAAGGGACAGCTGCACAGCAGAAGGAGCTCACTTTGCCTGTTTGTCCTGGCTGCTCCTCTGCACCAGAGCAAACAAGATCAGGAAGAGAAGATGTCACCTTGCCCTGGCCCAGCTGGGCAGGCACAGCAGTGCCAGGCAGAGCTCTGGGCAGAAATGGGGCAGAGCCTGTTGGCTGCAGCCCAGGCACAGCCCGGGAGGGAGGGCCCAAAGCAGCATCTCTGCAGGGCAGGGAGGAGGGCAGAGCTGCCATGGGGACTTACAAAAGGAGGAAAAGCCAAGGAGAGCCCCAGAGATGCTGCATGGAGGAAAGGCCATTACACCATTCCACCTACACCATTTCGCCTACAGCCATTCCACCATTCCATCTACACCATTCCACCACTCCACCTACATCTACAAGACAATGGAGGGGGTGCACATCTTGACCTTGAAACAGGCATTGATCTTCATGACTTGACATGAGAATTATGTCGGGTTGGTTTTGTTTATAGACAGGTTATTTTTTACCAAAGTCACTCTTATGACAAACACAATTAAAATACATGCACAAATTCAGTTATGGAAAAATTAACCTAATTATTTGTAGAAACTTCATTATAAGAAAGGTATTAAAATTATTTTCTTTCCAAGTATTTTTAAAATTAAATTAATACAGCATGAACTACAACTACTGTTCTTCAGTGAATATGTATTTTACCAAACAATTAAGGATATGCATATAATATCAGGGCAATATTACGCCATAACCCAGTCTTCAACAGCCACAGGGCTTTGCTCCTTTGTTTAAAAAGAATTTAATACAGTTGTGCCGTGGGAAAAAAAAAAAGAATCTGCAGCTTGTGTGTGCCTCTATGCATCTCTTAGAAGCAATGAAATAAATACACTTTGTTTCCTATACATAGACCCTATTACAAGTCTGTTTTCACAAATTGCAATATCTCTACAGCTCTGCAGTATTCTAATTAGGTCACAAGAGGAGAAAAAAAATCTACAGACATTTCTAATCTCAAATAATGCATGCAACATGATTTCAGTAGAAAATCTTGTTTCAGATGCGATTGCTTTTTTATCTTTAAAGTAATTTATTCTTTAAGTGTTGGACAACACACATAGTATACACTCCACACACATGTTCACTTAAGGAATTGGTTTATGAAGAATAACTATTGGTGCCAAAAGTGTTTTAGCACAATGGACAGTGGAATGTCTCAAACTATAAATTAGGATAAAGAATGCATCAAAGTAATATATTTTAATAACACTTTCATTACCAGAGATTAATATTTTTCTAGGTTGTGATAAACTTATTTGTTGCTGAAAAATTAAATTCTAATAGTTGCTTTTCAGTACAAATGTTATCTGATCAGGTCGGAGGCAAGTCCTTACATAGCACATCACTGAATTCAAATGCAGCAGCATTTTTTAGACTTATTAGCACTACTATGGTTACAAAAATCTCTTATAAAAGAGCAATTTATCCAGCAACTTAAAAAGAAGAAATATATGTTCTGTATCTTCAGTTCAGCATGAAGAAAATTCTAGTTTTTATCATGCAATCTACTACTGTCAAAGTGAAAAACCTCTTTTCTTCAAGTCAGTCTTTTCCTTTTATCCTCAGTGACCTTTTTAGTAGTCTCAGGTCACAAACTATACAGCCTGGTGACCTAAGATTAGCCATCAGTGAAAAATAGGCTACATCTCTACTCTGCCCCCAAAGAGCAGGGATTTGACAAGGTAGTGCTTAATAGAATCTCCAGGGTAAATGACACAGTTTTCTATTCTATGTGGGGAGGAGGGAAAGTCCACCTTGCAGGGCTCAGACTTGGGTCACCGGGTCAGATCCAAACTGCTAAGAGGAAGCACATGGCCAAGTGGAGCATAGTTAAGCAACAGAAATTCAGGTCAATTGTATCTACCAAAAATCTATACAGACTTTGGCATTTTATATAAAGCTACATAAAGGTATCTGAAATATGCACTTATGCTGAATTGAAAGGTTGTAATGGGTATAACACTGATCTCCTCACACAATCAGGATGTACAAGAGACATCAGAAGGCCATCCAGATTTATATACCAACATTTCCTATGTACTTGTCCAAGTGAATTGCAAAAGACGAAAAAAACCATGCAGTCAATGAATTGGGTGCAACCCAAGGCCAACAAGAGAATAAGAACAAGATGCATCTTCTGCATCTGTAGAGCTGTTCTGTCAAGACTTTGCATTTTTTCTGCTTTTGAGGAAACAAAGAGTACTCAGGCATCTCATGGTGTAACACCTATCCCACATTGTTAATTGTGTGCCTTATGTGTCAATGAAAATTTGGTTCTAGAGTTATTATAATACTACATTTCCTTTTAAGAAGTACTACAATTTGCTCTCCTGCTGAATATTCCCCCATTTTTACTGGACAATCTATGTAGAAGAAGGCATTTAATAAAGTAGGTACCGAGAACTAATCCTTGCATTTTCTCTTCTAGGAGAAGTCAGGAAAGAGGTCAAAAAGTAGCATCCTATTCATCTATTATATCTATTAGTTTAATTTCCTGAACATAAATGAAATACGCTTCTCAATTTCCACAGTGATCAAGACAAGAGTCACGTTCATATGACTTTTATCTGTAACACTTTGTTTTCTCATCTGTGACAATAACAGCCTGATAAACTCTTAAATTGCTCTGCACCACTGAAGCCTTGTGACAGAAGACACGTTTTCAGAAAAGCACATATTTGAACAACATTAATAGATTTGAAGACAACTTATTTTTCAAAGCACCAAAGACAGCTCACCAATTATCTTGTTGAAAACCAAAGTCTGATGACAATTAAACGGAACACCAGATGTACAAAATGACATTCTATCCTGAAAGTCATTCAGCAGCACAGTCAAACTTAGGTACTTTCCATAAGGAAACCATACACGAACTGTGAATAATGTACAGAACTTTGACATTTACCAGTACAAAATTTCTGAGTGACTTGTGCCCTGTGGAGGGTCAAGTTTTAAAATGCAGAGCTACCGAACGTGAGGGCAGAATCTATTAACACCAAAAACATCAAGAGGCTTTCCAAACAAACATTTCAGCAACTGTTCAAAGCTACACATTCCACATCACAGTGAAGTGGAATGGAAGGGAGAATGGGACGGCCTGTAAGAAGTGATCACTCAGCTGGTTCTTTATTGTTCACAATATAACCTCGTGCTGTTGCTCCATTTAAATAGCCGCGCATTTTGTCTCTGCAGGCCTCAGAAAGAGTTATATGGCACCAGCAGTCAATAAACAAAAACTGCATTGAATACTGACTAAATTGCAAGCCAGAAAGCATTATCCTTTTTCCCTGCCTCCCCAAGCCTTAGGGGGAAGCTGCAGTGAGAAACAAGGTGCCTCCAGCTGCAGGGTGAGTGGTGCAGCTCTCACACTCCTGCTGAAACGTGGCTACATGCTTGTATCACACACTGGGAGGGAACAAGTCACTCAAACCACACTGGAGTACTATTGAGAGAGAGACTCTCCCTGTTTTGTTGCTGCTGGAAAGAAAAATTATTTCTATTCTAGCAGAAGGAGCACAATACTGCATTTCAGACTTCAGGTCTGCCAGTACTACTGAGTCACCAGGTCAGGTCACAATGAAGGCAGTAAGACCAGCTTACTAAACCCAAGAATTCTGAAGGTCAAGACTTTAGAACAAGAATTCTTTTGAAATACTTTGAAACATATTGCAGCTTCAATTTTTTTTACCATAACCAGGATGATTAGCTTGTCACAGCAGTGTTATTTGCTAGGTTTAACATCTAAAAAGATACAGATATGTTTACAGTAATTCAAGATATAAGGCTTTAAGGTAAAAGGGACAGCCTGGGTCTTGGGATGAAATGGCTGGCTGTGTTGGCAATAACAGCTATATTTCAAATTCTACTGCTCTTGAATCAATTTTTCTTGCAATACACCACTTTCTAACAGGTATCACTTTTGTTTCCTCTAATTTTCCTTCAATCACTTATCTTTGAAGTGATTTCAAATGCTCCTGGCATTGCTACTCACAGGTGCAATGAATTTGTAAAATATTGCAATTCTCTTACAAATTGTCACATTGGGGCTTATGGCCTGTTCCCATAAATGTGTTTGCTGTTGACTGGTTTTTTGCAGTGGGGTTGAGGCAGGGAGCATTAAAACCTGTTTTCTTCCAACGAGGCTGTGAACATAAAGCACCATCTTTTCATCTTAGTCTCTTCCAAATAATCAAGAACCACATCTTTGGTCCTAGTTTTCACCTCTGGAATTATTTCATAAAAATTAGACACATAAATATTTTAATATAAATAGAAAACAAGTCCCACTGAACAATACAAGAGGACTCAGAAAGCTTCCAGAACATTAAGTTTATTTGTCCATTGCAATGGCTCATTTGGTAATGAACTGGGAAACTGATAATTCATGCTAAAGGCAGAATTTTAATAAAGCTATTACAGGTTTATAATTTGCTACTTTTCAGCTGTAAGTAAATAAAATACTTTTGCCCCATGAAATATCCTTATCTGTGGAAGCACAGAGAACTAATCCTCTCTTTGATCTCTGACAGATGCCTCTACCAGAAGAAAATCTGAAGTGGGATGCACATGAAAGAAAATCCATCTGGGGAAAAATGCTATAATTACCCAAACAAGTGTGCCAGGTACAGCAACCCATTGTAGAGACATGAAAAAATTAAATTAACAATAAGAAATGGATGTAAGGAAGGCAGTGTTAGGAACCATAATATAGATGACCCCCTCAAGAAATTATAGAAAACAACAGGGTTCTTTTCTAACTGAAAAGAGACTCCCAGTAAGTTCAGAAGATGTACCTCCAGAAATGAGTGTATCAAAATGTGATCTTCCTCTTCAGATCAGCAGCTAAAGGTTACCTTCATTATTTTTAACAGCTAGTCCAAATATCTTTAATCTTCTATGAAACACATTCCAATGTCAGAGGAAGATGTTTATAGGATTCACTAAATATATGAAGAATATGTATAATACAGGTGTGAAGTCATATCCAAGAAAAAAGGAAAACATGGACAGAAACTCTTTCACATATCTTATATTTCCTTGTTGAAAGAGCAGTCTTGATTGCACCAAGATCTTGGAATAAGCAACAATTAAATATGAATTTGAGTAGTTATTAACATTCAATACATTATGCTGGAGGTACTCTTGCTTAAATACATACACCAGAAAAGGGCATTAAATATAAAAGAACAGTAGCCCACATGACTTCTTGTTCTAATTACAACATGCATATTTTCTGCCATTAAGAGAAGTCAGATCTGGTATGAATTAAGGTGATTATCACCAATCTGAGACAGCTGAAAAGCTAAAAAAGCTCTGCTAAACAATAAAAGTCCCAAGAACAGTGACCAACCAAGAATTGCTGCAATTATGAATTAGAAAGAAACTTTGGCTTCAGGTCATTGTAGAACACACTGTTTTCAGCTGCAAATCTCTGCTGGTTCCTAGGAATGGGGTATGTGACAGAAAGCAGAGGAACAGGCATAAGCATCTACAAGAAAGTCAGCACTGAGAAAATGCTGCAACAGTTAAGTGGATTTTTATTCTTGGAATATCTTTTGATACCAAAGCTACATCTTGCCATGTGAGGATGAAGATTTAAGAAAATGTTCTCATAATTGTACATTTAGTCTTACTTTCTTATTAGAAAGAATTCCCTGAATATTAAATTCACTTAAAAATCCCCAAACCCTAGCACAATATCCACATCCCTCCTCACCAAAAAAACCCCAAACCCAACACAAGACAATAAAAGAAAAAACAAACCAACAACAAAAAACAACAAAATCCCGCAAAAACCCAAACATACGGAAAGAGAACCTTATTCTCCAAGAACCTTGTTCTGGATTAGGAAAATATTTTGTTAATAATTAAAAAACAGGCAATGTATCACTCATTTTTTTATACATTATTTATAAAAAAGCAACACTGCAGTGATGCCTCAATTTCATGAGTGCAAGAAAAGATTAACACAGAGTTGGGAGGGCTTTTTTTTTTATTCATAGTCCTCTTTTACACAGCACCCAACCAAAAAGCCTCTCTAGAATTATCTTGGAACTAATTTTTTTCAAAGCTCTTTCTGATTTTCTCTGGCTTACAGTGATGTGTCTGTGATAAGCTCTCATGTTCACAGTCTCTCCCCCTTGCACATCCAGTCAATCACCTTTTTGAGCTTCCTCATATTAAAAAACATGTCCCCATTTAGGATGGGGAAGTAGATCTGAGCTTGGGAGTGAAGCCAACAGAAGTTCATAAAGAAGCAGACCCGTCGTTTGCGTTTTTAGAAAAATGCAGTGCTTACATTAAATTTATTGGCATTCCATCAAAATTCCACCACCACAAATGAAATAAAACATTGTTGAATTTTAAGTCCGCAGAAGTTTCATGCTGAGCTCAGAGAACAGTACATTAGCATAGTTATGAAGCAGGTACCAATTCAACCCTTATTGTTATGTTTAATTTAACACCCTGTAACTTCCTGCAAATATTACCCAGCCTTAAATGCATAACCCAATCTAATCCATGGCAAAATTTCATCTATTTCTTAACTACTTTTGAAACATATGTGCATTACATTGTGGATCTGATCCCTTCTAGCTTTGCTCAGGCCAGATACTGCTACTCCCTTTTTTTCAGTTGAAAATATTTGGGAAAAAAATCAGTAGATGATTAAATGAATGACCATGCTGAGACACACCAAAGTCCATTTAGTCTGCAGTTCCAAGTCCCACAACATCCAGAAACTTGTGTCTGAGAAAAGTTAGGAGAAAGGCAATCCCTTAATGACTCTTTTCAGGTACAGCTCCCCAGGCTCCAGTGCAGCTCAGGAACCTCCTAAGCCAGAGCTGGTGCTTTGTGTTCCAGGGAAACCACAAGTGCCAGAATCTAGCTCAAAGCTAAGTCCTGCAGCTAATAATCTAAAGTTCAGAAAACTTCAACCTGATAAAGAAAATCAATGTACATTAGAGAAGAGAATAAAAATAGAAGTTGTATTTAAAAACAAAAAGAAAAGGAAAAACGTCTTTCATGGAAGTGTTTTAATAAAAATCTTTGGAGAGTTAACTCTCCAAAGGCACTTTTATTTTTCTTAAAGTGTAAATCCACAGCTCAGTCCTGCTCCCCTGTGTGTGTGTATATACGCTCTGTCAACTCAGAAGGGAGGGAGGGAGGCTCCCTTAACCCCACAGCCATATGTGTCAGTCATGTACATACAGAAATATTTATCCCTATCCCTGTTAAAAAATCACAGAGATGTTTAGTTCTCCGCATTTGCTGTACAGTGGTACCTTTGCAAAGTGAGATTTTTTTGACTTAACTGTCCATCAGAAAAATCCTCCTTTAGCTGTTAGATATTATGCTTTCTATGCTGCATTGCAGAACTACCATATTATCTAAGCTGGTTCCATGCATGGCTCCTTATCAATGCTTAAAGCCACAGAAGTGCTGTCAGGACCTCATATTTTACTTCTCTTTAGCTGATACTGTACTTCAGGATTTGTACACTTCAAGCTCCTAGATTGCCATCTTCTCAACCATTAATGCTCCAGTCTACCTTTCAGTGTTGCAAATTCTCCTTTACTGCTGCTTTTTCTCAAGAGTTTGTAATAATGTCCCATCTTGAATTACATCACTGAAACACTGGGTATTTCTCTAAAACACAACAGATTATTTTAAACAACACTTGGGTGAAATTAGGGGGCTGTAAAAATGTTGTCTGGTGAGGGTTTAGCCAGGGATTGCATCCAGAGATTATTTTGATTTAACAACTACTGGAAATCTTTCTTTGAGAACTCTTTCAAAGCTCAGTTTAGTGACAAAAATAACTCAATTTTTAGTTATCATTAGAACTTTAACAGCTGATACCCTACTATCATTATTGTCAACTGAATTTATTGGTTTGTTTTGATCAGCACGTGGCTCTGATTAAAAGAGTGATATCAGGAATCACTCCAGAGCAAACCAACATCAGTGAAACCTTAGGATGCTTCTGAGAGGATTCTGAAATGCATCATGCCTACACTGAAAAAGCTTAAGTGGAGTTGCCCTTGCTGGTGGCATCATGGTCACTTAAGGACATGACACAGTTACTTAAGGACATCACATCAGACAGTACAAATGCACACAGCACTCATCTAGAAACGCTTGGAAAACAGCAACAGTTGGTGCTAAAGGTAGGAAATCTTTGAGAAAGCTGAAGCTACAAAAATAAAAAAAACCCAGACAGCATCAGAACCAGACAAAATCAAAATCTGGCTGGCACAGTATGAAAGGATAGACAGGCTAAAAAATGCTTAAAGCTGGTGAGTCTTTGGGTCCAGTTTTGGTTATAAGAGAAGCCCTTAAGGAAGATAAGGTGGTAGAATGAAAAGCTAGAATACATCCAGCAAGTGGGTCTATAAACTGATTTCAGAGTAGTCAGGCATGAGCTCAAGTTGTCAGATACTCTGGCATTGAGAACTGCATGTTTGAACCTCAGCATTTACAGAGTTTATATGCATACTGAAAACTTGTTACCTACCAGTAAAACAAAAAATATAGGTGTTTTATAAATTTCATCTTTAATAAATTTCTGTCTTTTCTCTCTTCCTTTTTTTTTTTTCTTTTTCTTTCTTCTTTCTTCCAAGGGAAAACCAGAGGAGCTCAAATATTTTACCTAAGGCTTTTTTCCCTTCCAAAATACTAGAATGAAAGACATTAGCAGCCAAGAGAACCTGACAATACTGGAACTTTCTGAAACAAGGTTTTGCATATCTCTCTTGGCAGCTGGCAACAGAATGTGACAAATGAGAATTCTCACTCCAAGCTGCTGGCTGCCAGTCATGAGTTATCTTATTCCTTGCAGTGAGAGCAGACCACAGAAAAAAACAGGGAAGCAAATAGGCCAGAGATACAGGGAAAAGACAACAGAAGGAAAAAAAAGAGGGGGGAAAAAACCCACAACAAGAAAGCAATCAGATGATGAACACATTCATACTCTTGATGCTTTATTTAGCATCAAGAATTCTTGTGTCACATTATCATAGGCTCTAATGAAGGTTATATAAAATTAAAAACATGGTCCTTGCTACAGGCATGTTTTAATTTGTTCTTCAGTTCACTTGAAGTGTATCAACTTTTAATTGTTCTTCTAGAGGAACTCGTGGCTTGCTGAAACTGCCTATTATAGTACAAGACCTACAGCTAAGCCCATGTGGCACCCATCAGACAGTCTGCCTGTCACATTTCCAACTTCAGAGCACATCCTGGCCAAATAAACACTTTTTCTGCAACCACCTAAGCTCCCATCAAAGGGGAAATTAAAGGGAGGAACAACATTTCTCTTACACATTTCCTCCTGTTCAACATGCCACGTGTGCTTTTACTCCAATGTTTTTTGCATTGTAACTTACCTACTGAAATGTTCATTTTTTATATGTATGCATCTCATAATCTTTGAGTGATGCGCTTGGGTTTAGCTTCAGATGCGACCTCCATTTCTCTCAGTATTTTGGTCACTGCCTGGAAAAAGATCCCTCTTTTTCACAGCCTTTTATCTATTCACAGATTTTGCTCCTGGAATCCAAGCATTCACAAATCCTGTGCACTCACAAACCCTGCTGCTCCCACCTCATAAAATGGCAACTGGTAGCCAGGGGAGAGCCCAGGTGACATGACAACATTTCCAGAAGACTGTTTCATCAATGGAAGACATTCCAACAGCAACTAAAACCAGAGGGAGTTTGTTTTCTAAGCAGTCTGGAGAGATTGGAGAGCATTTTCTGCATCTTCTCCAGCACCACAGTGCTGCTCATCCTTTCACAGGGGCTGCATTTCCTCCTGCAGCCATGGCACCCTGTCTCTAAGCCTCTCAAATTACCTATGTCTAGGTTTTTTTAATGCCAGAAATATGCAGGTGTTTTTACAGTAAGTTGCCCTGAAGTTTGAAGAAGTAACAGATAAAGAACCAGCTAGCACCACCACCTATTGGTGAAAACAGGGAATTTTAAGTTTTTGATTTGTATTATATTATGTAAATATGTAGTTATTAATACTTCAGATTTAAAGGGCAGATACAATTTATTGTAAACACTGTGTGAGGATGTTTAAGAGTAAATAAAATCCTGAAAATGACAGGTAGCTTGTAAAAAAGTCCTTCAAAAATTAAGGGAAATAAGTACCAAAGCTTTCTATAATCTTTTTCTGCATCAGTAAGGAAAATTGAGAGTGGGATACCATGTACATATGGTTTAAGCTTTTTCTCCCCATTGTTTTGATTTATTAAAATTTAGAAAGACCTAATAAGGGTTACTTACTGCCAGAGATAACCACAATTACAATCTCTGAAAGGGATTTGTGACTTTTCAGGCATGTCATGACAATATACAGGAACTTCTCAGAATAGCATTAGATTTTAGAGAGCAGAATAAAAGTAGATTCAGTATCTTCTTAATATCTTGATGTTGTGAGGATTCTACTAAGATTTACTCCAATATAATTTAAGGAAAAAAATTAATCTTGTGGATGATTACTTTTTCCTTCTTAGATTATGGAACTAGGATATTCTTACTTACTGAGTCTTATTGGGTATTAGCCACTGAAATAAATATTTTTATCAGGATTAAATGAGCATGAGATTTTTTTCAGTGACACCATTATCTCCTGCTTATCTCTTCCTCCTTACCTATCACTGTCTTAAAGAGCAGAAACTCTGCAGATTAAGAGACACCCCAGGACTGCACAGATAACTTCAGACTGCATATCACAGGATAACATGCTTTTTAGTTAAACACCAAATTTTGCTAAATGCTATTTATTGAAAACAGGAACTCCTCCGGTATTTCCTAACAGCATGAGATAAAAATAAAGAACCTTAACATTTTCAAATAGTAACGTGAAAAGCTGATTTTCCTTTGGACTGACATCTGAGATAATATTTGAAGACATTCTTTAAGATGGAATAAGCATTCTTGGAGATGGATCTTACCAGTACATGCAATAATAAGACCTGAGATAGCACACTTACCTAGATATGCACTAGTTCAGGAGTGTAATAAATGAAGAGATGCTTATAAATAATGTTTTGGAAGGTTAGTTAATTTTCTAGATCATTAATAAATAACATGTTCTTTTGAAGCACCTGAAGAAAGAAATTTTGACTGATAACACTCATCTAGGATCCAACTGCTTAGAATAAAAAATGCTGTTGCTGATTAAAGCCTTGCTGATGTCTAGTGAAGACTCTTTGTATGTTTCCCTACATAGGAAATGCCTGAAAAAAATCTTGGATAAAGACACAGAACAAATAGTGGAACTGCTTATGCTCATTGGCAGTAAAACAAAGGAAGCTTTAAGGTGCATTCCTCAGATAACCTTTTTCACAGGAGATCAGTTTCCTTTTAGAAGAAAGCTATTTCAAAGAGACAAAACACCAGATTATATAAAGTTTCCAGAAGTAATCAAAATAAATCAATGTACAAAAAGCAGGTGAGAGCTTTAAACGAGGAGAGCATTGCTTGGCCATTGAAAGAGCAAGGGACTTAAGACCCTTCTGCCTTGCCCAGAAGATGAAAGGCCATGTGACCATTCCCATGGTGTTCTTTCCCATCATGTGCCTGCACACAAACTGCATGACCCTGACAAAGGTGAAGATCCCAGGGCTGTGTGAGCATATGGCAGAATCCATTAACTGTGCTATTGGCACAGCTTAAAACAGCCATTACACCAGTGTTCAAATTTTCTTGGACATCATCCATTTAATAACATTCTGAAGACACCAGCACAGTCAGATGGTCGTGCTGCATGCAGAAACTGATTTCTGATGGCATCTCAGCGACCTGATTTGGGTGCTCACATCCCCTGGAAGAGGGGCTCTCCCAAGGGGCAGCACAAACACCTCATTTTAGTGCCCCTCTCCCTCACCTCCCATTGCCATTAAGCCATCATTGCTCATGGCCCCAAGTGATCATGGTGAGTTTAAATCACACCATCTTACAGGCAAATAAGGATTGATTCCCCACCTCCTTGTCATTTTACACATATATATACAGCAAAATGCATTTGCTGTTTCTTTGTTCAGTCTCGTGTCCTGTTAATCCCAATAGGGAGATGCAGTAAATTTAATTCTCTGATGTGGAATCACCCCTGTCAAGACCAACTGCACCCTCAAATCAGCCTGCTCCTGTCTGCATACAGATCATATTTGCAGAAACACAAACCTCAGCATGCAGTGCCCCCCTTCACAGACTGCACAAACACAACCACACAGCTACAGCTCACGTGCAGGTTTATATATCCTAATCAATCAGGCTGATTTTAATTAATCCTAATTGTCCTATTAAGGTTCCTGGCTAACAACAACACTGCAAAAAGGATTCCCTAAGCAGCATAATTGACTTAATCAGCTCCTTAATAATTCTTCTTCAGGCCTTTAAAATGAACTAACCCCTGGTTCATTTTAATAAGCATATTGAGGAGGAGTATAAAGCCAAGTGCTTGACTCCAGGAGTCAGATCTCATCTCTGCAATGAAGAGCATGGCAGGCAACAGACATGTTCAGGCCCACAGGCAGAGAAGGACTGCATCAGAAATCTGTGACCAGCTATCCTCCAGGCAAAGGGAAAAGCTTAAGGAGACCCGGCTGCCTTTTCCTACAGGGAAACCTGGGATTTTAATATTGGACTACAATTACAGTTATTGATGAGTCTTCAAATGCTAATTGAAAGTACTGTAAGTATCAATACAGCCATGAATTGAAAACCCTATAAATTAAAAATACCCAAGTTAAACTAAGGTGTGAAAAAATAGTAAGCTACTTTTACAGTATTTTTAATTCTGAACTTCTGCATTATATACATTTAAACTGTGTACATTAGTTATGTGTTGGAGGCCTACAAGTGCAAGCCAAAGTAATGAAAGGTCAATTGCAAAAGCAATCCTTTGTTCTGGCCTTCTGATTTATTAAACCTTTTAAACTATGGGAACACAGTAGCATGATATGAAGTAATAAAACAATAATTTGAAGCATTGATTTTGTTAAAGTTCCTCATGTTAAAGTGTCAGAGCATCTTTATGAAGCCAAGTTTGGCTCATTTCAGCTCACACAGTGATACCTTTCCTGCAGGCTGCTCAAAGTGCTCTCTGTAAAGATTTAATTTATGTGAAGACCAAATACAACCTGGGAAAGCAGAATTTGGAATTAAAAAGGAAAAAAAGCTGAAACACTGTACTTTCAGCAGACAACCTTCTGCTGATGTTTAGCTTCTCCTCTTTCTCAGTGAGAGCAAGAGGCTGGAGGTATCTGCAGATACAATTCCAAATTGAGACCAGTGGGTGGCTTAGCCAAAATACCCCACCCAAGCTGCAGGACCAGGAATACTCTTGCTTGGGGACTGAGCATGTTCTTCTCAGCAGAGGTCATAGCAGTAAATAGATGGCAATACTCCGGTTCCTAAGAGTGCCTACTTACATAAGAGGCTTATTCTCATCCTTGGGAATCCACGATTTCAGAAGGTTATGCAATTCTGGCCTCTCTGTGACACTTTATTCCCCAAAATGAAAGCCAGAGAATGTGTAATGGATTATGAAGGGATTCCAGTCAGTTAAATTCAATAGAGAGCAGCTTCCTTTAAAATGGTTACAAGCCTCAAGACTGAAAGTACTGTCCATTCAAAAATTAGTTTTCTAACAGTTCTTTTATAAATCAACTGAAGTATTTTTTTCAGTGACTTTATGGAGACTTACTATGAGCATTATTTTAAATTAAGTTCTACTAGATGGCAAGAAACCTCTTCTTCATCTTCATTGTCACGGTAAAGGAATATGCAAGAGTAAAAAATGCTTTGAGTCAGAGCATTTGTCTTCCTAGCCCAGGAGTCTGTCTTGGATACAAGGAGCAGAAAAGGACAAACAGGGAAAATCCCTGGATTGCAGTCCATAGAATGAGTTTGGGTTTTGAACTTGTTGGTGCTGCCCACCTGCACAGGCTCCTGGAACACCAAATTCCTGGTACCAGAATCACCAGCCCTTCCTATCCCTGAGGAAACCTTGTGTCCCCCCATCTGCTTTATGCACTTCTCCTACTGCATCCGGAGTATCTGGAGTTCTCTTACAGCAATCAACCACTGTTCTGCATTCAGCTTATCAAACCCTTCTGGAGGTTTTGAGACCTCTATTCCATAGTGCTCTCAGCCTTTTTTCCTCCAAAGTGGAGAGTTTCAGGTTCTTTTGGCTCTCTCTGCAGAGGGCCTGGCCTGCTCTGCACTGCTGTGCTGGAACCATGTCCAGGAATTCTGGAAGCACCTGAGGTGTCCATGCAACAAGGCTGTGTTTTCTCTGTGTTTTCTGTTCTGAACAGCTGCATCAGCACTCCTGCAATACTCCATCTTCACTGATTTACTTTGACATTGCATTCAAGCTTATGAAAATACTTGAAAGGTCTTTGTGTTCCTAGCGGAAGTGCCTATGGCATCTTGACCAAGAATATTGAATAAAGACTACTCACATACTTTAGACTTTTCTCTTTCTCTGTAACTTGAGAGACTTTCTCTCAAATTATGTGCAAAAAAGCAACCTAAATAACTACAAAATAACAAAACAGCAATCCAAATTGTGCAAATGATGCCTGTAACTGTCTCCTTAGACCTCACAACCACATTCTTGACACTTTCATCAAGTAAAGTAAGATATCTTAATGTTTGTCTATGTACTACTGTTCTGAACTAGCAATAGCTATTTAAAACTAACCTCCTACAGAAAATAATTGCTTTGCTATGTTCTAAATCATCACAAAGGACCCAGTGACATTCAAATATTATTTGTCCTTCTACTGTATGTTTGAAGAAAACATCTCAGTTAAGCATTTTGAAAGTATTTAATCTTAATCTTTCAAACTCACTTTTATAATTATTTCAAACTGCTGTGACAGTATGATTAATTCCTCTATGAAAGGCAGGAAAAAAATAACACAGTGTTTAGGCTTTGCATACACATACAAATTATTGAACTGCTGATTAACATAAAGATTTTGGATATGGTAATAGCCAATTTGCATATACCCCTTCTAATATTTTTAAGAAGTTGAGATATTTCACATTTAATTTGCAACAAGATCATCAAAATAGAATTACAGAATCTGAAGGTGACTGCTTTTTAAATCCTCTATTCTTCAGTTGTGCAGGACTTATTTAATGGAAATAATACATTTCCAGGCTCCAGATGAATTTCAGTGTGCTCACTGTACATTAATAGCCCAAAGAAATTCAACATTAGGTTGCTGTTGAAATGAAACTCCTGTAAGTGTGCTACCATTCTTCCATTCAATAAAGGTCAAGCTGTTAGTTGACTGTCATTAGGCATAGTCTCTTGACTGCTTAAAGGTTATATAAATATTAAAGTTTATGAAGTCAGCCAGGAAACTTTCTTTTCAAATATCTGGCCACATTATTTCCACCTTTTACCACAAACAATTACACATCATGTAGAATAGGATGACCTGCTTTTCTTTTGAGACAAACAACTGGTTTTCCATAAATAATGGCTTTGTCTGAAATCACAACGAGCAAATAAAAGAAGACAAATCTAAGTTAAAAGTGAGGTTTCTTATTCTTATGAAAAAAACCCCAAAGCACCCTATGACTTTATTTCATTTATCTAGACTCTGAAAGAGTGGCTTTCATTATTAGGTTACAATAGATCAAGATTTATGTCCACACTAACATTGCTCTCATTTCCATTTATATTAAACTGGTATTTGTTTTTTAAAAGAGGCACATGAATGAGCAGAAATTTGCCCAATCTCTGTTTGTTCAGCTTGCAACTTGCACAATAGCAAATTCAATCTTGTTAAGAAGCTTATTCTTCCATTTTAGAAGTTACCTGAATTGTAAGCAAGCTGGAATCTGCATAGGCTATGGGTTTATGTCAAAGGAAAATGACAAATTGGGGAAAGGCAGTTTGGGCTTGCACTAATAAATTTCATATAACTGGCTCATTTCAAATATCCTTTGCAAATTTTATTTCAGAGGTGGAGAAATGCCTCCACCTGACAATGGCAAATGGAAGGTCCTCTCACAACCCTGTAGGAATATCAATGGAATTGCATTTCAGCTGCCAAGGCAATGAACACCTGTCCTTGGCCCCTGCTCAGGGAGGCAGGAACAAGCCCACAGTCCTGGTGGGAAACCCTGGCCACAAGCAGCTCTTGAAAAGCTGATCACTGATCTTAATTGTTCACCTGAACTATTTCCAAGCCTGGCTCCTCCTGGCTTTCCATTGTCCTCAGCAAAACAACTAAACTGTGTCCAACTTCACAGCTTGCACCATGAAAGAAATGAAGCAGATTTCTCTCATAAGGATATAGGGGGTCTTGTTTGTGCAAGGTTCCTAAGCATGAACTGGCAGTAACATTTACCTGAACAGTTATGGGGGAAAAATATCTGCTGAAACAAGTTTAGTATCTTGTAAACCACACTGATCTTCTTGAACTAAGATCCCAGTGGGAAAATCAAAAGCTTCTGGTCTTTTGTGCTATTTTCCTCAGTACAAAGGAAAAAAAAATCTTCAGCAATGCTCACTTATTTGAGAGCAAAAAACATAGGAGCAGGTAACTTCATGGTGTGGCAAACCTAGTTTTTTTGTGCCATTTCCTGTACTCAATATTTATTTAATATTGTAATTATGCTATTTAGCATTTACACCCCGCACATTCATTAATTATTTTAGCAAAACTTGGACTACACCAAAACCTTGTTGTTCAGCTGTGGAAAACTGGCATTATATTTAAGACTCTTCAGGACCTCTAGCAAAACAATAACCAACCAAACAAAAAGAATGCCAGTCAGCTGTAAGATTGCACACAAAGACTGCAACAAAAAGCAATTCAATTGCAATCCTTAACCATCACTTTCAATATACTGCAAAACACTGGGTTAATTATCAAAGTTGTTATGCACCCCACATCTTTCAGAGCTACAAAAATAATTGAATTTTCATGTGGAAATATCAGCTGCAAATAATATCATCACTAGATATTGAAAAATAAAATAAATTATTTAAATGCACAAGACCAACTTGCTCAGACAGACAACAAAAGAGTTGAGTGAAAAACACATTATAGCATTTTGATGTTTCATTTTTATACCATATTTAATGAGAAAAAATACATTGCAAGATATCAGCTGTGAAAAAATGTTACAAATTAATGTCTATTTAATGGGTCTGGAGAAGAAGCCAGAAGTGGTAACAACATTATGAACAGCAGCAAGTCTCTGTGAAACCTGTACTAAATATGCAAGCTCACTGCAAGGGAGGAACTGTTATACAGCACAGATAACTTGCACCCTGAAGTCATCCTGATGACTAAAGCCAATCCAAATAAAATTAGATGGATAATCCCTTTCAGGTAAAAGGCAGTGATCTTTGGAAAAGCCAAATATTTAGATTAGTAATTTACTGCATCAGACTGTAACAGGTTGAAGGAGGAGAAGAATGGATTCTACAAACTTCTATTAAGTTTCCATTATTTTGGGAGCAATACAAAGACAAATCCGCTTCCAAGCTCCAAGCTCAGGCATTATTTGCCTCTATAAATCTGCTGAATTAACCTGGTGTTACATTTCCTATCACTGGTCTTTGCTGGTTTAGGAGGGTTTTTGTTGTTGGTTTTTTTTTTCCCTGTTAATGGTGCTTGCAATGACTGATGTGAGATTATTTGAAATAATGAGATACAGTGCAAGAAAAATTAAACTACACAAAATATAACTAGGGCCAGCCCTGGATCTTTAACCTGCATCTTCAAAAAGTGCACAGGCACCTCACTTCTGTGTTGGACAAATCAGAACCAAGCATGTTTAGAGCTTACATAATTTCTGAGTCTGGAAGATGTCATGGACTCCTGCTGACATTTTAAAATGTCATCATTTATTTATTAAACAACTTGAAAACAGTTTAATGGTTTAATAAATAGTGCAGACTGACAAGCTTAAGACCTATTATATCCTCCAAAATGAATCCCCTGTGTACTAGAACAAAACCTAAGGGGCAGGTAAAACTCCCAAACTTTTTAAAATTGCCAAGAACTACAGCACAACCTTAAAGAATAAAATCTTTACACAAGCATTGAGATCAATATAGGCTGTGGACATTTCCCTCTCTCAGAGGAGATGGAATAGCTCAGTATAAATATCTTCTGAAGGCCAAAAGCTCATAGGGAGATTTTTTTTCTTCAGAAGACTATTGGGTAGATTGTGTATCTAGCATGAGTTTGGTACTCCTGCTGAGCTCCCATGTGGACAATCTAGTGCCCAAAAGAAAAGTCTTTATAGGTGATAGCTAATCAGCTTCAGATTTTTCCACATAACAAATTAATGTGGGTAGTTAACACCCCATAAATTCAACATTGTTTTTTTATTCACTGTTATGGATAAACCCTAATTAAATGCTGCCACTGTAGTTATTTTAGACTATAAAGAGGCTGGCCTACTGAAATGGGTGAAAAAATTCGTGCTGATTAACATCTGTTATCTCTAAGATATTCAATTTCCTTAGTTTGTAGTAAAAGGAGTTTTATTCTCAAAGTTGTCAGAGCTACAGGTCCTAGTAAAAGCATGAAGGTTAATCTCACTGCTTTATTGCTTGTTTTCAGGAAAGTAGAATTTCTTCCTTAACTGGAACATTTACTAGCACAAGTAGCCAAAGAGAGCCCAGCACAAATGTACCCAACCCTGCTGTCCCTGCTGGGGGACTGCCACAATTAAAAGCTGGCAGCTACTTGTTTCTTACTGAAATGCACTCTTAAAGCTTAACTACACACTGGCAGTTCCCAGCCTTAAGTGAAAATTTTCTCCTAAGAGCTAAGTTAAGAACTTTTTCCTACCCTATTTCTGAAACCATAATTCTAATGGAAGAATATACTGCTCATTATAGCAATATTCCTGATTAAGAGAGAACTGCTGCTGCCAGTGATTTCCTCTGTGATTTATTTTCTGATATGGAATATTAAAAGCTTTTAAAACTTATTTGGTGTACTGCAGGTGACATGTGATTGAATATTACTGTAGAACCAAACCTCCCAGAGGGTTTAATCAATACATTTTTATGTTTTCCTATCATATCTGCCTTGTTTTATTTCCTGCAAGCATGCTTTGACCATGAAGGGTAGATGGTTTATATTCAAGCAAATATAAAGAACTGGTGAACCCAATTACTCTTTTGCCCTACTGATATGGAAGAAAAAAAGGACCTAAAAATTCTTATTCTTGTAGCATACACAGAAAAGAAGTCAGGAATGTAAATGTAAAATCTTCTTTATATAGAACTAGCACTGCATATTTCTATACTAGTAGCAAGTAGAAAACAGGTGTAGTCCTCAGTTAGGAGGTTCACATATTGTAGCTTTTAATTTTTTTTCCACCAGATGGCAGGTGAAAGTTTTTGATTCCATATAGAAATATGTTATAGCAAATTATACTATTTCTACAGTTTTAAGTGTTATCTTGAATACCACTAAAAGCTCTGTGTCACTCAGGGGAAAGTCAATGTAAGGTTTTGGCACCTGGATTAGTGCTAACTTAAATCTCAAAATTTAAATCATATCAACTTAAAGCTTAAATATGCTGAACCATTCAGATTATAATGCCTTGGGGAAAAAAAAAAAGATTGAGGAGAAAAACACACATATATGTGATGTATTTCTGTACTCAACATTTTAACGACAGGCAAGAAGAACACACAGTAATTTTCTTCCTCCATTATATTTGCTCACTTGTGGACTCTCAATTTTGTTCCCCTTCTGACTGTCCCACATCTCTAATATGGCTCTTAACCTTAGAAGCAAAGCTGTCATGGGAAAGTGACCCGAAAATACCCATTGCTCCTATTTTAAATGAAATTAGAAATTCAGTAAATCAGACCAGAAAACTAATTATTGCAACATCTCAGCTCCAGGGGCTAAGCCCTGAAAAAATCAGTTTTCTCTGTCCACATGAAATATCTGTCACAGAAGACAAAAAGGGTTCAATTTTATTCTCTTCAGAACAGAAACCTTCTGGCTGGGGCAGGATCAAAGAGCTCAAGCCAGGTTTGGGACTCCCAGTGCCGTTATCCCGAGGGCAGGCTGGGGCCAGGAGAGCCAAACCCCTCTTGGGCAAAGCTGCAGGAGCAAGCTGGAGTTTCTCCATCCCCAGATGGGCACTGGGCCCCCACAGCCAGCCCAGAGCCACCAGGAAGCAACCTTCCTGAGGCACTCCTAGGGTGGGTGCTGGCTCATCCCCACCAGCTCTGCCTGTGCCCAGCCTGAAGCAATTCACTCCTGGTGACTGAAGTCAGCCGCAGGTGTCCTGGTCTAGCAATCACTGCAATTGGCCTGACAATGTTCAAGCAGCTTAAAAAACCATGATATTATAGATTGAGCCTCTCCCATTGAAAGAATAAACGTTCATGACAAAAATGTCAATGTTATGCTGCAATAAAGAATATTTCTTCCTGCAGTGGGGCATCTAAATTATGCTATCTTGGCCATTTTTACTGAATTTTATCTCAATGCTCTACAGCTTTTCAATATTTGGCCTTTATCTCCTCTAGTCTGCTACTTAAATATTTCAGCAAACAGAACCTACAAAACACCCCAGGACACAGAATGGAGAATTACCAGGCTGCTGAACCCTCACCCAAGCTGAGCAAGCGGTATTTGATTCTAGACACAAAAACATATCTGGAAATTTAATGGGGATATTTATTAAAATTAAACATATTTTCAAAATAGATTTAAGCTGTATCTAATATTGCTTAATTAGAGTAATCCACAGAGAATATTTTTATCTCAGTGAGAAGATATGGAATTACATTCAGAAGTCCCTGAGCAAGAGGATTTAAAAATACCTTTTGGGTTTTATGCTGTTTTATAATGTAAGCTACATGTTTGATCATTTCATACATGTGTGTCCCACCTACAGCTCTCCTCCTGCAGCTCTTGAGCTTCATCAAAAGAGTGACATTGCCATAAAGACAGTGTTTGTCTGGCTAAGGTGACCTAAACTAGGAACTTGTAAGACCACATTTATGTTTGAAACCACATTTTATCATGGTATAGTATTTACACGAGTTATATAAGGCATGTTTACAAATACACTTCAGGGTAAATGCACAACAGGATACTTAATAATTTCAAGGCAGATAATATTTAAATTTTTTGAATTATAAAGAAATATCGCTGACTTATTTGTTTCTCTTTTAAACAAAATCAGCAGAACCTGAGGTATGCTATTTTAAAGCTTGTCCTTTCAGCTGGAGGTTGGACAGAATTAATCTAAGGTGCTATACAACAGGCATCTTCTATTAAAAAAGGCAATCATAACTGTTTTTATCATTATTACTGGAAAAAAAATTGATAGGTCAGAATCTGTGGGGAAAAAACCCCAAGCCCTCACTAAAAGCATTAAAAACAAACAAAAAACCTAAATACAACCAACCAAAAATATCACCCCAAATTATCTTTGCTTAAGGGTGTGCATATCTACCTACACAGGTGGTGGCACAGTGGTGAGTGCAGGTGTAATAGAGTGCTCCACCTCTGATGTCAGCAGACAAATGAGGGACACCAAATTAAGCATGGAACAAATTACTAAAGATTAATTGAACAATTTCATTTCACCCATTGGTGATCAGGTCAAAAATAAAACTTCTGTTCCCATGGGTTTTACAGTCCAACTGTTCAAAATGTCTCACTGTCCTTCCTCAATAACACTGATGCAGGGAAACACACAAGACTTTTCCACACAGTCCTGACTATCAGCGCCTGCTGGCTCGGACTCAGGGCATTTGCTGGCCATAAGGATGAAGCCTAGTGATGAGTTTCTCCTCTTACACTACAGGATCTTCTTTAGAGTTAAGATCTCTCAAAGTACTCTCAGGGTGCTCCAGGAGCTGAGGAACTCAATCTCAGCCTGGGGAGACAAATCTCTTTGCCTTTTGTTCCAAGAGCAGAGCACATCTATTCATACCGACTTTCATATCAAACATATAAACACAATGTTATCTAGAAACAAATAAACTCTATCATAGTCATTGTATCTCTGAGAAACAAAGACAAAACAAAGTCACTTTGCTTAATACACTCCTATCAGGCATAATGTTGAGCAGAGTAAAGAAAGAATGTGTACACCATAATATAAACCATCAACAGTGCAATAGAACTCCTCATGCATATGCAATTTATTTTTTATTTGTGAGGCGAAAATGTTTTTGAAACAATACCAAATATGCTAAAGCAAGTTTGTCTTTGATAATGCCTGCACTCCCCTTCTGCCCCATGTCTGTCCCACACAGTTACATAAACATTTCACAGACCTTTTTGGCAAAGCCTAAGGAGACCCATCCCATTACCCACTTTGCCAGACACTGCAAACATCTGCCTGTCTCATATTTGGTCAAGCAGGTGAAAAGATGGATGAAAGACTGGCAATGGGATGCAAAACTTATGTATCCCTAGCACTCAGTTTGATTCAGCACTGAACAAATTATTTAAGTGAATGAGCAGCTCAGACTAAGCAAAAATGTCCTGCTTATCTCCTGAAGGAAGAAAGTGTGCAAGCAGCTAGAATGGGGAGGGGAAGGGTAGGCAACAGACCATTGCAGCTTTTCACTGCACCTTGCAAAAAACTTCCATAAATTTAGCACTCTGTTGATGCCTATCACAGTGATCTTTCCCCGAGGCCTTGTTTTCCTCTCAAATTTTATCTAAATCGATATGACTCTGCATTCAAAATAAAGGATAAGAACAACATCACTGCAAAGCAAACAGGTGTCTGCCCTAAAATGCCACTTTTGCATAGCTCAGTGGACAGATGGGTAATTCTGTACCTTTTGAGTGCAGGGACTAAACTGCTGCTTTGATAGTCCTCATTCCCAAATTAGAATGATTGAGGAATCCATATCACTGAAAAACAATGTTGTGGTCACAGTGTTGGCCTCAATCCCTCCTGTCTACATATAGGAATAAAATGTAAAACATCATACAATATCAAACTTGAGTAAATGGAGGAATGATCCTACTTGCTACACTTTTTATGAAGGAAAAAAGAAAAACAATACAGTCCACCAATTCTTTTAGAGTCTCATTTCACACTCACAAAGTAACCCTAACCTAGACTGACATACAGTAACATCAAAACAAACAAACAAAAAGCTCTAGTATGTACAGTAGCAGTCTAAATTCTCTGGCTAAATAATGAACCACCTTGCAATAAGAACTGTTTGAATTTTGTTTATTTGTTATTTCATTGGCACCTTCAAATACAAACCTCATCCCTTCTACAAAATGTTTCCCATCTGAGCTAGCAACACGCTTCAAAAGCTGCCAAATTAGATAGTCCAATCTCAAAATGAAGAAAATATATCAATAACTGCACTTACTGTAATCACACTTACTTCTGACTCTGATGAAATAAAGCTGAAGGAGGAACTGGCAGAAAGGCACGACTGGTCTGTTGCCAGGCCACATTCCCTGTAAAGTCACAAGTGAGAGAGAGAGTGCTCCAGAAGGTGGGCTGCTGCAATGAGATACAGGCAGCACGAAGAAATAGGAGCTGAGGGGCAAGGAAGGCAGAATGCTGCAATTTTAAGATCCAGACAGATTGATTTTGAACCAAAAGAGAACAAGCATTGACATCTGGAAGTTTTGATTGGAACAGGGCAGGTGCCTTGAACTGCTGTTTGCCTGCCTTATATCCGCAGCCCCACGTCTGTCATTGCTGCAGCTGTGCAGTGCACAGGGGGAACATAATGAGCTAATCTGGAACTCAGAGGGGATGAAGGTCCTTCTGCCACTCTTGGCCCCAGAATTTAGAGGCAGCTCTGGCTCAGCTGAACAGGAAAGCATGGATGCAGCCCCTAAGGGAGCCCACACGTGGCCGTGTGTGTCTGGTACCTGAATCCTGCTCAGTAGCTGTTACCTGGGGCTATGCAATGCAGCTGGCTTTTTAACAAGTGTGCCATCAATTCAGAAATTCTGGTTCAGCTCCTTTGTTTAAGAGAAAGCTACATTCTGAACAAAGGAATCACTCACATAGGAAGCTCTGGTAGAATTCGAGTGAGGGTGATAATGGAAAAAGAATTAAAACCTGTTGTGTTACAAAGATGCTTCATTAAGTGCAGAAAGCAGGCCTGTTGGAATCAAAGAGAATATGTTTTATTCAAGGAAAGGTTCTTAGGGAGTTTTCAAAGGAGCTGAAAGAAAATAGCTTTCTATTTCAATTTTAAATAATGCAGTTCAGGAGATAGTAATTTTTTATCAAAAATAATAAAAATTTCCTTTGATAAGAGAAGCATTTAGAAATTGGTTCTGTAAACATGTCTCACTACAGATTGAAGCCAAATATGATGAAAATGTTTGCTGGATCCAGCAACAGCCAGAATACTTTTTATATTGATCAGATGTGTAATTCAATGCATTTAATAATTTCTCCAGAAAAAACTTTCAGCACACAAGGTACCTGCACAGTTTCCATTTATTGTTAGCCAGCTTCACGCTCTTCTATCCTAAAGAACTAATTACAGTAAGTATAACACCTGTATTTGCCCCAGATAAAGGCAAGATTTTTGAATGCAATGAACAAGTGACAAGAAATGTAAGAAAATTTACTACAAGTTGCGTAGTCAAACACAGACTGAAGTCCAGGCTCTTGGACATAATATCACTTCTCTGTCGAACCCAACCCCAAGGGATTCTGTGGAAGTGAGCACCAAGCAGCACACTGCAACCTCAAAATGACACAGTGGGTTCACCATCATGGTGAAGAGATTCTGAGAACTTCACTCTGAAATTTCACTTTCAGTAATATGTACCAGCTCTGGTATGGAAAACTAACACATGCTGAGTGATGAAACATCTGACTTGTTCAAACTAGATATTTCACTTCTCTGAGAGGTAACTGATGGGACAAAGATGTTGGAAAGTACAGGTCATGAAAGGCAGGTGACTCCATCCTATAGAAATTATTAAGTTGGTTTGTTTGCTGGTTTGAAATGGAAATTTGCTAGTAAAGCAGAGAGAATGCAAGAGTAAACTTCAGTTTGGAAACCTGAAAAAAACTGAAAGCAAGGAATCGAGTAGAAAAGTAAACACTGCTGAATAAGTTAAAGACACAAAAGCTACTTTTTCATGTTTATTTTTCAAAAACTGTCTGAAGTGAAATGCTCTATTGTCTGATTTCCATACCTGTCACTCACACTTATTGACACCTTCCCCCCATACAAATTGAAAATATATTCTCATAAACTGAAGAAAACATGAAATGGGAAAGACAAATATTTCCTCAGCGAGATTGATGGCTACAATGTACTCACACAGAATCACAGAATGAACTAGCTTGGAAAAGACCTTTAAGATCATCTAGTCAAACCTATGACCTAACCTAGCACCTCATCATCCACTAAACCAAGGCACTGAGTGCCACATCCAGTCTTTTTTTAAGCACATCCAGGAACTGTGATTCCACCACTTCCCTGGGCAGATGATCCCCCCAGTGTAAAACAGAACAGTTATGCTGGTAAAAATCCATAAAAACAAACCCACCATATCTAGCAGATCACTAAAGTTAACTAAGGCCTACCAACAGTAGTGTAAATTTTGAGAAACAGAACAGACACATTCGACTGTCTTGAACAGTACAAGGACAGTTCAGAAAAGGAAGAAAGCCAAAGTCAAAATGCATTATATTTGGTCTTTTGCAGGTTTTTGGTACAAGCTATTGATCCCAAATCAGCAATTGGATATCTTCTTTACAAGCCATAACAAAACTCTAATAATCATAAATCAGAGGGAGGCACTACTTTTAGAGAATGTCATGTTAAGAGGCTGTATTTTAAAAATTATAATTTGTATTCTTCTCTACACAATCAGAACCAATATTCATTTAGTTCCACCAGGCTGGAACTTAACCTCATATGGACTGAAACATAATATCTAACCTTAATTTTTATTTGGGAATAGAAGAAAGTACTAAGGAAAATTCATGAGTAATCAGAAAGCCAAAAGGATGACATAAAAAAGAAGAAATGTGAAAAACCCTGTCATTTATCTCATAATAGTTGAATGCATTGTTAATCAGTGACTTTTGTTACAGTGACAAAGGAAAATGAGAGCATCCTCCCAAACTAAGACATCTATTCAGCCTGCAGACAACTCAGTTCTTAAAAGCTGTCTGAATCTGTGAATTTGATTTCAGTGCTCTTTAGAAAAGCACACTGTACAAGCCATTATACCTCACAATCCTGGCAAATTTAGTGCATCTGTGTCTATGTTATGAAAAATTATTGCTGTAGTGATATCAGAGAAGATCATTAAATACATGCACGTCTTTAAGGCATTGGTATGGCTAGCATTAACTAAAATTTTTTTCGGGTTACTTGAAATTCCCTCTTTCCTCCCACGGCATGTTTGTTTTTATTGATTAAAAGATCTCATTTGTGCAACCATTTCTTGATGTTTTTTCCTGTTGTTTTAAACAACTACTCTGGAATTCCTCTCATATTCCATTTCTGCTCCTCCTGTATACAGGTAAGAAGAATTCATAAAAAATTGGAGAAATATGAAGATTGCCCATGGTAAATATAAAAGTAGCTGGAATTTAATCTTATATCAACTCCTAACTTGCTTTACATTTTTGTGCATTAAAGACCACTGGATGAGGCACCCAGAAAAAGCTGGCTACAAGATGAGCTCCTTGTGACCTGTTTTTCATTTGTTCATCCACTATCTGTATGTTATGTGATGATGTCACTGTGATTGTTTTAGAAAGGATAAAATGAAAATGCATTTTCTATATGAAAATGCATTTTCTTACTGCTTTCCCATTTTCTCAGAACCCTCATTATCACACCTCCTTCAAGCTCCCATTGTGTTATTTAATATGAATGAAGCCATACTTGGTCCATCACTCAGCTGTTGTACAGTAACTAGACCCCAAATGCACAGAAATCATTTCCAGGCTGCCAAATGGATAAAGTATCAACAAAAGATGCAATGAACATTTGGATTCTGATGATTTAACTCTTTTCTGTCTAAAAATCAGAAGAATATATTGGCAGAGGAGGAGAAAGAAAGATCCCAAGAACTTTAGTTTAATGTAGGCCTAATGGGAACTCAAACTTGCGCATGAAATAGAAGAGTTAGTACAGCATATCTGCCAGGCTCACTAACACGTGGGCTTGCCTGTTCAAAATTTCACTCTCTCTATTTTTCTTTTCCTTCTTCATCAGCATATTAATGCTCTTCATCATCATTCTTTGGAAGTGCAACACATCCCACATTTCCCATCCTTCTGAGCATATGGTCTGGAACTATTCAGTAGCTGCAGTGCGATGATTCCGGGCTGCTGAGCACAACTGATAGGCACATTAAACTGCTGGGACACTCTTATCTGGGCCAGACAGGATTCTTTCCAGTGCAGTCCTGAGGGGCCCTCAGTAATGAAAAATAGTCATTCTAAGTCTTTTCTACCTGTCTGTTGCCAGGCTTTTTAAAATGCAGTTTCAATAGTTTTTCATTCCCCATAACCCTTATTAAAGCAAATCAAGTGTAAGCCAGAAGGACCTGGAGAGTTTCACTAGAGACCCTGCAGTTATCAATTTAAGAATGGGTTTTTCAAAGCTTATTTTCCCTTGCTTTTAACACTGTAAAGCAATCTAATATAGAAAGGATGCTAATACCAATAGGTATAAAATTAACTAAGCAAATACAGCATTATGATGTTTGATTATTAATTTAAAAAAAATCTGTTATTCTAAAAGAGACTTTCCCCTTCATTATGAAATTAATAAAGAGTAAAGAAAAACAGAATTTCTTCTGCAATAAACAAAGTCAGTCAAAATCTAATTGAAGATATTAAGTTTACCAGATTTAAAGAGATTCCTTCATCTTTTTCATCTCAGCTGTGATTATAGTGATAAGCACACATGTTCTTGCCTGGAACAACAGTGAATGAAGTATTTGTTTCCAATTCCCATTTCTTCAGCTAAAGGGAAAAACATCAGCTTCCAGACCCATGACTCTACAAAATAAAAGAAGGATTTTCTGAGAACAGTGATTGCCTGAAGAATCACTGTAGGAATAGGATACTGATATCATGATCTAAAGACAGAGCTTTTGTGGCTGACATAGTGGCAATTCAAATGGTTTACATGTGCTGCCTTTTAACTCAATAAGATAATGCTTCACTTCCTTTCATCTGTAAAAATAGAAAAAACTGATTCTTTTCACCTCAGTGTAAGTTTTATTATGCTCAGATCCTTAAATACTGACTCTGTTGTTCCTTTCCAGGAGATTATGGTAAATTCTGAATTGATATGAGGCTGTACAGGAATTTGCAGCAGGCATACCTTCTGCAGTAGTGCACAAAATTAGATAAATGAAGCATCGCTGAAAAGTCTAGGAAATATTCTCAATTGCTTTATGTTTCTGATGCACACAACTTTCTTATGTTTACAACTTTAGTAACATTTCTTGCACTGGATGATTCACATCACTACACCCTAAATTCTAGTTTCTGTAACGTTATAAATTTACCACTCTCTGTCAAGGTCTTTCAGTTTAGAAAATATGGATACAGTAAGGATTTTATTCCATAGGAGTCAGCCATTCATATAACAGACAGCATTGGAAATTAGAGTTCTTACTTTTGAGGTTGTAAAAAGATCCCAGAGAGAATTCCATACCTAAGTTCTCTTCACAAGTATTGCTAAAATTTGCAATTAATCCCCATTTTCAGGGATTAAATTTTATCATTTTTTATTTAAAAACTTCTCAGAGGAGAAATAATCACTAATTTTAAGACAGCTAGAAAGAAATCACACACAAAATTGCTTATTTTCACATGAAGAGCAATATTGAAGTTATAAGCTTGTCTTTATGCTTCACATAAAAACTGCAATAACATTTTCATTATTTGTGGACTCACAAATATTTTCCTTAGTTTCCAATGTTTATGTGTTAAAAGCTGTATTTTCCTCCAGCATCACTGTAGGTGAGGATCTGGCAATGCTGCTTGCACTCAGCTTGGTAAAACTGAATTCTGCATTAAAGCAGTTGGATGCACTAACATTTGTACAACTCTCCTGCTGGATATTTGTAAAACCATTTATTTTCATGTTTAATATGAAGGAGAAAATAACTTATTTGGATAACTTGATGAGTGGTTTCTTGCAGAGTAATCTGCTGTGACAGACAGAGCCACGGATCTCAGAAGGACAGCTGCCTGACATGGAATATCTTCATGCACAGTTGTACCTAAAGAAATTTTTACCCATTTTACTTTTCTTCATGGCTTTTTATTTCCATACAAGCTTCTCTTCAAATAAGAAAGAGGCAAGAATGATTTACAAGCAGTGCAGTGACCACAATAAGAATATGAAGTGGACTGAAAGGAAACGTTCAGATACTGGGCACAATCTGTACTTTTTGGAGGCTCTTGGGCAAGAAACAGCAGTTGGGTAATTCTATCAAGTATGTTCTACTACTGTTAGATGTGTAGGACTTCTGTAACTTGGCAGGCAAATCTTATTCAGCTGTGCATAAACTAAAATAACAGTTTATTACATTTATAACAAACATCTCTGTTCAGCCAGCTCTTGTCTCCTGCCTACTCTGCTTTTGGAGAAAATTGCAGTACAGGTCAGAGGGTACTTTAGAATTTCAGAATTTTAGTGTGTTTCTTCCACACAAGGGCAGACATCACCAATATAATGTATTTTATTTGAACATACTGTAAATTAGAAGTGGCTATGGTAATCCTAAGTATTCAAGACTTAGAATATCTGTGATATGTATTTTTCAAGTAGTCTAAGCTGAATGCCTTCTCTCCTGACAGACTCTTGAGGGTTGCTGAATTTGATTTAAAACTAAATAAAATATCTATTTTACTAAAAACATTTTGCTGACAGAGTTGGAAAATTAGCATTATTGATTTTAATACATTTAATAAAACCCTTCTACCAAAAATCAGCAGCTGAACACAAAACATTGTATCTTTTCTTCTTATGTTTTGAGAAATACCCTTTCATGAAGTTGTACATTATTGTTGTAGTTTAATGAATATCTTTAATGAACAAAATGTTTAATTATTAGATATATTGGAATTTGGGGGATGCTTAAAGAAAATGAGAGCATGGTGAAAGAAAAAGTCCTCATCTATTTAGGCTTCTTCCACTCAAACCTCAGACCTGCTCCTTTTCCCACCTTCACGAGGTATCATGTTCCCTGAATGACTTTAGAAGTATTTTTCCTCCAGTCAAACAGTCTGTCATTAGCACAAAGTAATCCTTACTGTAATGGTCTTTAATTGCCTCTAATTATTTTATATCTGAATTACCGTACACTGCAGGACACTCAAAGCCATAACAATAAAATATCTTATTACAGTGGCTTATTGAAGTACTACTGGGCTCAGGCTTCTGGGAATCATTCTGAAGTCCAGCAGTGACTGTAAATCATTCTGATTTCTCTGTGTAAGTCAATGGGGATATTGCATAAGAAACTCCACTTGTAAACTCTAACATGAAGTCCTACTAGAACCAAAGGCATTAAATTCCTTCATTCATTGCACTTGGGTTAGGCTAAAGCTCCAAAAGCAAGGAAAACATCAACTATGGCACAAAATCAATGCTTTCTTTTCTCCTAAATATCCAGTATTGGTGACCCATAAACTCCCTGAAGGGACTTGCCCAGGAAAGTAAGTATTGTTTGATAGTTATTAAAGCCACCTATACACAGGCCATGTCCTGAATTCATCACCTTAAATCCATGCTTTGAATCTGGAGAAGTTTTAAGGCAAGGTTATTTCTTGAAAGGCAAAGATAAAAGACAGCCTATCCTCAGCAAGATCTGAGATATCAAAATGGTCATTAGAAAAGTTATTTAATGTATTTGCTAAAGGCAAGTAAGTATTTAAAAAAAAAGTCAATTGTATTAACAGCAGAGGGGGGTTTTAGAAGTATTGAATGGGAGCATCAGTAAAGCCTTTAAACAAATTTCTAATACTATCTCCTAACAGGAGACACAGAACTGCCATCACAGAACCAGAAAATGGTTGGGAGGGACCTTAAAGATCATCTCATTTCAATCCCCAGCCATGGGCAGAGACACCTTCCACTAGAGCACAGTGCTCAAATCCCCACCCAAACTGGCCCTGAGCACCTCCAGGGATGGGGCAGCCACAGCTTCCCTGGCCTCCCTGTGTTACTCTTATCAGCCTGCTGTTCTAGCTCACACACAGCTCCTCCTGGAGCCAAAATATCAACACCTAAAACATGCAGGCAGCGGGCTTCAGCTGTACATGGGTCTGGCTGGCCTGTGCCTGTGCGGGCTCTGCACTCAGGAACAAGGATTGTCCTCAGAGGACACAAAGCAATGAACATGAGATCTTTCATTATGCAGCACACTGAGCTTGGTGTTGCTGAGGTGCAGGAGTGCTGAGCACCACGTGTCAATGTGTGTGTACAGAAAGCTGAGCCCAGGATTGGAGCAGCTCACTCTGGCAGCAGCACAGCAACAGCAGAGATGGGGGAAACAGCTCTGATTCGTGTCACACACCAGCTGCCAAACCACATCAGCTGCCAGAGCGCTCTGCTTTGCGAACCCGTCCTTAGTGCCTTGTGTCTCTATAGACTCAAGCAGCCTGTTCTGCTGGGGGAACAGGACAAGGAAACAGGCAGCAGCACCACCAGAGCACAGAGCTAAAACAGCCCCAGCTCTGCCCTCACCACTGGAATTCGCTGCCCTCATCACCGTCCCTCTGCCCCTGGAATTTCTCCCTTTTTTCACTAACAAGCTTACCAGTTGAAAGACATGTTGCACTTCCAAATGACATATCACAACTACCTTCAATGTGAAGAAAGTCAAAACCATCTCCCTTAAAATAACAGACTGAGTTAAAGCACAGTGAAAGCTAAAGACAGGAGCTTCACTGGAAAACAGGACAGATATGGGAATCTCAAGAAAGGGTACTAGACATAATATCATATAACTGTCCAGTGGTTTCAGATATTCAGAGTAGTATTAGTATTTATAGTACCACTAGTACTGCTAGTACCATTAGTAATAGTATTTGTAGTACCACTAGAGAAAATAAATCAATAAAACAGTCTGATTTCAAAGCATTTTTACACATCTTGAAAGAATTCACTAAACTTGTGTCTTACTCATCCTTGCAATCATTCTTTTTCTGTCATCAGATACCTCAGGCAAATGTCAAAAAACTGCAATCTTCTCCATCACAAGCTAGTTTTACCATCAAATCTTTTCTATTCAGATGTAATACTGGCATTATGTCAATATTGTCCCAGAGGATGTGCCCTCAGCAAGACCAATATTTTCTTTTTATTATATTGTATTTTGTCTTTCATTAATAGTGTGTATTAAAAATCACTTATAGAGAAGAAAGCAAACACAGACTTTGCTCTTTGAAAACAAAATGTTTGTTAAGTTTGTTGGCACATGTCTATCAAACCAGCACAGCTGAGACCAATAAATAAGAATTTGATTAGCATTCAAATTATAACTTCTCCATTCCTCTTCATAATGACAGCCTGACTGAGATTGTGTTTGTCCATTTTCAGAGATTAATAACTGTGGCATTTAGTAAAGAAGTGAGAAAACCACGTTTGGTTTTCAATTTGCTTTAATGACTTGCTTGGCCATGGTTAGTTGAAGAAGAGTCTATCCAGATGCCTTTATTTCCCCTTCTGCTAGATTATGATCTCCCTCAAAACAATACTTGAAAATAGTTCATCTGAGCAAAATTCAGAAAGGGCTACAGAGCAGCTGAATGACAAAAAGAAATTGTGCCAGCAGGACTAAGCTAAATTCGGCAGAATGATTTATGCTAAAAAAACCTGGAGAAAATTTGTCCTCAGTCTTCCTTATAAATAATTTGATTTTCAAACACAGTCTAGCACTAAGCTCTTCTGTTTCTCTGTCCTGAGGCACAAGGCACTGTGGCGTTAGACACGTTTTCAAGAGCTTGTTGCATTCTGCCTTCAGAACCCAGAGAAAAGAGAAGGGAACTCTTTCTGCTGCAGCTCAGGGGTGCACACCTGTACCAGGTGTGTGTGAGTCACACGTGGTGACTGCTGGGGGAGCAGCAGTTCTGAAATGCAGCTCAGAAAGTGCCTTTCTGTAAGTGCTCTGCATATCAACCACCCTGTGCCACCCCCACTTTGCTAGGGCAGGGCAGGAAGGTGCCAGCCCATCCATCTGAAACCTTCCCTCTCTGTTCTTCATCCCAATGAAGCAATATTTTCACATGTATCATTCACTCACTTTCCACAGGACATAGAATCATCCAACAGTTATTCCCATGTTCTTATTCCACCTGGTGAAGTAAGAGTATTTGTAACTAGAGAACACTGTCAAGGGGCAAGACAAAGAGATGAATTTACCAAAGCATTTGCAACAATTCTTAGGCTATGTATGCTAAGCAGAATAAAAATCATCCCTGCGCAGTTTTGTTGGTCTTTCTATGAAGTGTTTTAGACAATTTGTTAGTTATCACCAAAATCACAAATCAATGGATATTTCAAAACTGTTCTTCAACGTCCTTCTCCCTTCTGTGCTTTATTCATTTACATGTACAATATGGATTTTCACTCTCCTCTGTTACATATTCAATATTACATGCCAACATAATTCAAGCTCAATTTCTCAAATGTGGTTAACCCATTTAAAGATATTTAACATGTTTGTCAAATGGCTTACTTGAGGTGCTGCATGCAAAAATGTGCTATTTAAAAGAGAACTAAAATTGTGCAAAAAAAGTCAGAGAAGAGAGGCCATAGATCTCAGCTCTCTCAAAGGATTTCCTCTGTTCATTACACAGAGTAGTAAGTCAGTGCATCATGCAAAATAAAGTTTATATAAACATTACACTATCCAAAGACCACACTTACAGGCATCAGGTAGTGGCCATCTAATTAATGGTAATAGCCCCCTCGTGCAGCTACAGAAAATCCTATCCTAGTGAAAATTCCAAGATTAAATTAAATATTTGTGAGTCACTGAGCATTTGACAATTTCTTTTTGCTAAAGGAAGCAAACATCATTGCACTGAGTAACAAAATGTTCTCAAAGTATGATAATTATTTAAAATGAAGAACTGAACTCCCATGTGGCACCAGATTAACAGGGGAGTAGAAAGAGCAAACAGGTTTCCTAGTCAATGGAGTATTTGTTTTACCTTCACATAATGTGTATTAATAACAAAGTAGCTAAGATTGTTCAAAAAGCACCGATTTTAAACAATTTTAACCTTTGTAATGTAAATGAAGATATTCTGTCTTTGAAAGTACAAAGCCAAGAATTTCTTATTCTAAAAATATACTTTTTTTTTTTCCCCCAAAATAGCAGAGGTTTATGCTTGGACAGAATGTGTTTGTTTTTACACAAATTCCTGGCTTAGCAGGAGCTCGTAATGTTACAACACATCTGTAATATAAAGTGTTAATGGGCCAAAATTCAGCACAAGTTCTGAGGCCCATTCATTGTGAGGCTTTCAATGTGTGGGGAATATTACACCTACAAGCATGCATCCTCTATATATACAGTGCAATCTCATGGAAAGATTTCTGGACTGATTTTTTATTACATTTACATAGTAAAATTGAATTTTATAATCAGTAAGTTCTGGAGTTTTTGAGGGAACAGGTAATTTCAAAAGTAATTTCTTCCAGATTTCATCTTACTATTGAAAACCATATGTCCATGTATGCACCCAGAAACAAAACTGCTTTACAGATCTGTTACATTGGAATAGAATATTTGTTATTTGGATATTTACTGTGTTCAATTGATCATTTCTTCTTTTATATATTTTTGACATATTCACACTTCATTAACATTCTCTCTCTTTCCACAGTTGTGACAGGACCAGCTGAAAATTAATACTCTTAAAAGTTTGCTGAATTCTCTTTCCTTCTGTGAGCTACAACTAATTTTGCATGCATTCTGTTAATGCTTCATAATTATCTTATCTCACCAACTGCTGTGCCACAGCAACAATGGCTTACTGCTACTGGTATGGATGAGGCATTTTCCCTCTATTGAAAGCAGAAGATGTGGAATCCTCACTGCTCCCAGCAGGCTCCTGGGGGTGGCTAGAGACCCCTTGAACAGCAGCTCTCATATGACAAAGACTTTTCTACAAACTCAGAAGTGTGTAAACAATGAATACATGATGAGGATGTCACAGTGGTAGATAAAAGTCATAGTGAAGACATTAAAATAGCAGCTGTCAACTATTCTCTTTGGTGAGCCTTGCTCTTACAGTCTCTCAGTGTGAGGGAAGAGCAGAACTTAACAGCACAGCCCAAAGCAGAATAAACCCCTCATTCTCAGATAGATCACCAAGATAAGTCAGAGTCAGCATTTAAACACAGCACAGCCCTTGTGCCCTGCTCAGGAATCAGCATTTGGGCACAGCACAGCCCCTGTGCCCTGCTCAGGAATCAGCATTTGGACGCACAGCGCCCTGTGCCCTGCTCAGGAATCAGCACACAGCAGCCCCTCTGCCCTGCTCAGGAATCAGCATTTAAACACAGCACAGCCCCTGTGCCCTGCTCAGGAATCAGCATTTAAACACAGCACAGCCCCTGTGCCCTGCTCAGGAATCAGCATTTAAACACAGCACAGCCCCTGTGCCCTGCTCAGGAGTCAGCATTTAAGCACAGCACAGCCCCTGTGCCCCTCGAGGTCAGCATTTAAGCACAGCCGCCCGCCCTGCTCAGGAATCAGCATTTAAACACAGCACAGCCCCGCCCGTGCCCTGCTCAGGAGTCAGCATTTAGGCACAGCACAGCCCCTGTGCCCTGCTCAGGAATCAGCATTTGGGCACAGCACAGCCCCTGTGCCCTGCTCAGGAATCAGCATTTAAACACAGCACAGCCCCTGTGCCCTGCTCAGGAGTCAGCATTTGGGCACAGCACAGCCCCTGTGCCCTGCTCAGGAGTCAGCATTTGGGCACAGCACAGCCCCTGTGCCCTGCTCAGGAATCAGCATTTAAACACAGCACAGCCCTTGTGCCCTGCTCAGGAGTCAGCATTTGGGCACAGCACAGCCCTTGTGCCCTGCTCAGGAATCAGCATTTGGGCACAGCACAGCCCCTGTGCCCTGCTCAGGAATCAGCATTTAACACCACCCCGCCCCCCGAATCAGCATTTGGGCACAGCACAGCCCCTGTGCCCTGCTCAGGAATCAGCATTTAAACACAGCACAGCCCTTGTGCCCTGCTCAGGAATCAGCATTTGGGCACAGCACAGCCCCTGTGCCCTGCTCAGGAATCAGCATTTAAACACAGCACAGCCCTTGTGCCCTGCTCAGGAATCAGCATTTGGGCACAGCACAGCCCCTGTGCCCTGCTCAGGAATCAGCATTTAAACACAGCACAGCCCCTGTGCCCTGCTCAGGAATCAGCATTTGGGCACAGCACAGCCCCTGTGCCCTGCTCAGGAATCAGCATTTAAACACAGCACAGCCCCTGTGCCCTGCTCAGGAATCAGCATTTGGGCACAGCACAGCCCCTGTGCCCTGCTCAGGAATCAGCATTTGGGCACAGCACAGCCCCTGTGCCCTGCTCAGGAATCAGCATTTGGGCACAGCACAGCCCCTGTGCCCTGCTCAGGAATCAGCATTTGGGCACAGCACAGCCCCTGTGCCCTGCTCAGGAATCAGCATTTGGGCACAGCACAGCCCCTGTGCCCCTCCTGGGCCATTGCCCTGTGGTGGGTGTTGGGTGAGGTAAAACCCATTCTGTTCTGCAGTGCCCAGCTTTGGGGATTCCCACAGCACCTGCTTAGACAGAGCTGAAGTTTTACAAGTGCAGCTGAGCTGTTAAACACAGCTGAACAGTTCTATTAGTGCAGATTTTAGCAAAGGCTGTTGCTGAATTTTAAATACGACTTTTCCTTGAAAAATGTGGAAAAGAAAAAAAGTGCTGTCCCTGGTATACAAGATGTGATGCATTTACTGCAGGTGCTCTGCTTGTAATCCCACCTGGCTCATTCTGATGGAAAACCATTATGGCTTAAGATTGGTTTTTTTAGCATTTTTGTCCACGCTTAAAAGAAGTGGCGCAGTAGGATTTAATGAAAGACACTGAAGTGGTGTGCCCTGGACAGACTCCGAAAGCATCAGTACCTCTTAATAAATACATAAAATAAATAAATGTATTTGTAATATTAGAAACTATAAGGATGAGTACTTTTAGTGTACATATTTGCACTAATTCTTACGTTTGTACAATTCAAGATGTATTCACAACTGTTCTATAACCCTGAGCTTAATATCACTTGAATCATGAAAAAAAATTCTCAGCTGATAAAAGTACTGATTGTTGTATTGATTCCTGAGAGCTCTGCTCATTGAATCCAGTCCAGGGGTACAGTGGCACAGATTTCACTGCAAACTCATCTGCGTGGGCCTAAATGTGCAGCAGAGCAAAAATCACAGGTACCTATCCTCCTCTATCTTTACATATTTCCTCCTGCCTTGGAGAACTTTTAGAAATAGAAGCTGCAGTTTCACATGTCATATTTTGAAAGGGAACATCAGAGTGAGTCAAGAAAAGGGATTTTTCTGATCCAGATCCTGACACTTCAGCATTACAGAATGTAAAGACATCCCAGTGTCAGTGTGGAGCTGTCTGCACTCACCAGACACACTGGATTGACTTCTCCCCTCTCTGCAGATTCAGTTCACCAAGGGGATTCAAAATCAGGGTGAGAGAAAAGCAGAAAAGAGAGAGGAGGAACTGAAGCACCACTTCACAGCATCTCTGCCAGCAAAATAGCCCAATAACTCCAGTATTATTAAAACATGAATGCAGAGCACCCAGCAATGATGCAGAGTTCAATGGCATCTGATCCAAGATCCAGCACTGCCCTGGCAGAATATCCATGCAGCTCTCACACTGCACCACAAACTGAATGGCAGGGATATTGCATTAACAAAGAAAAAATCACTTGCTGAATACTACTAAAGGGATAACTTCCTATCTGCTTTCTTCAAGATTCACCCTTCCTCTGAGCACTTTTTACAAACTCTTGTTAAAATTTTCCTTTGCTTTTGAGAAAGATGAATTGTATCTGAAGCCACTGATAAATATACATATAAATTGTAGTACATATTCAGAAACATGAGTACACCTTGACATGAACTTATTAGCAATACAGAACTCTCATCACACCACTTACAATTCCATTTTCACCTGCCTCAGAGGATATTGGCATTAATGTTACCTACTGCTTATAAGCACTCCCAGGCTGTAGGTAATCCTTAATATTTTCATTATTTCAACCCAGTATTTCATTATTTCAATCTAATCCTACTTCATATGAGGAGTTTATGAAATCACATGGATTTGGATAGAAGCTGAGGATAGCTGAACTAGGACTATTTTATACCCATAATTTTTTAACCAATAGTAATTTTTTTAAATCACAATTTTATGCACTTGCGGGTGTGGTTGACCAAACACAAGAAAATAAAATCTGGACATCCATGAACTCAAAAAAGGCTGTATCTTAAACCCAAAACTTCCATAACGTTTTCCATCTGCATATTGTGAAGTCCTTTTACAAGAGCCTAATCATCAAGTTTTCACAACTGGGAGAAGCAGTGATAAAGGTAGGTTCATTTGCTGTTAAGTACATAAAATAGTTGAGACTAAACACTTAGACTTGGTTTTGCTCTGCAAGATCAGAACAACCTTCCCTGTTCTAGTAGTCCTCCATGTACTATCTTTTGGCACAAAAGATTTCAGATAAGACATCCTGGAGAGGCAGCCTTAGCACCATTCTAGCACCATTAAAGTCTGTATTGCCTTCCTTTATCTTAGGTGAGACATCATTCAGCATTCCTTTGTTCACTTCCCCTGTGTTTATTAATTTCTTGCCTGGTTCTGTCCTGGTTACACTTAAATCCTTATGATTCTCAGTCGTGGAATTGTGTACTTACACCACAGTTTATTTGGTGTTACATTACATATATTATCCAATTACCTCTATCTTTGTTTCCACTGCAGTGAGATAATGAATTTCAACACCTAGAAAGCAATTTTCATTTAGAATGGAGCTCGCTGCAGTTGATGATCCAGTTCAAAACAGTGTTTTTAGGGGGGTGGGAGAGCCATAACAGAATGCATCATTATCTTGTTAATGAGAAAAAACCTAAGCAGGTGTGGAAAACTCACTGGCCTTAAAAAGGGATATGTAATGAGTGGACACCAGGTGTAAAATCCTAGAGCACAGCACCAACCGCACCTTTCCAAAAGATGGAAAACAAACACAAGAAAGGTATCATTAGAAACCAGTATTTTAAAGTTGAATGATTGATAAGGATAGGTGGATGAATACTGAAGCCTAATTTGACCTGCTTAGAAAGTGATACCTGATAATAGCTAAAGGATACCAGTCATCTCACATAGGCTAGAGAAGCAATTACAAGTCTGTACTTTTCTATGACTCAATTTAATACTGAGAACTGAACTTAAAAACCTTTCTGAGAGGAAAAAAAAAAGGGAATCTTATAATACATCACAAGTTCAGACACTGCTATCCTTGAAACAGTCATTAAGGACCAGTTAAGTGAAATAACCAGTTTTGAAATGCCTTCCTCTTTAACTCAGCTTGCAAAAGACACAGCAGGTGACAAGGAGACTGTTAACGAGAGTCTCTACTCGCGAGTGTTTTGCATTTCAGTACAAAACAAAAGGGCAGAAAAGCCACGAAGCCTTAGCTGTGACACATCTGCCCACATCTGTCCTGACAAGCCCTGCCTGGCCCCCCAGTCCCAGCCGGCCAGGGCAGCCCTGCAGTGTCAGGCAGGCTTCCCTCAGCAGCAGCCTCGTTAGTGAGGCTGACACAGAACTCTGGGTTCACTTCGTGTGCCAGGGATCAGGGGCTGAGCATGGGCCTCATTTTTTAAAGAGACTCTGAACTCCATCAAGAGAATTACATGCATTTCTTCTTTACCCTGTCAGGTCACCTCTTCACTCGATTGTGGAAAAGATAATCCAGCAACACCAGGCTGCTGCATTTCAATAAGAACATGGGTTTACTTATTTTCTCTGCCTTGCTATAAGAGACAGACAAGGTCCCTCATGCAGCATTTCTTCAAATGGCACTTCATCATCTGCCCTATGAGCACCTCACATCCAGTACTTTCATTTTCCTCCCCACTCCATTTCCAGATGTGACTGTTGGGAATTTACATTTGGAAACAGCAGTGAGCGTACACAGCACTTGTGTGTGTGAGCACACTGACCTTTCTGGAGTAAGGCAAGGCCACGGGAAGGATGCTGGGTCTGCACTGAGGGGATGTGCATCAAGGAGGAGGACTTTCTATTTCTGCACAAAAGAAATGCAGGAATTTTTTATTGCACATGAGGCTTCACCTGTCATTCCGTGACAAATAAAGGTTGAAGTTTAATTTTAAAGGGTAAGAAAGACACAAATCCTTCCTGGTGATCATAAGACATTATGGCAATTTGTATGCAGAGTGTCTTTGCCTCAGTGCATTTTTAGAGAGTTGGAGCCCTCAGTTTCCATCTGTCAGGAATGAGGTGTGTGGATAGGTGCTAGTTTCAGGGGAATTCAGGATTCAGAAGAATTCATCTTAAGAACAGGTGGCATTGTTAGGCTGTGGAGATGTTTGCTAATTTACGAGACCCATAACCTACTTAGAACTCATTAGATTCCAGCAGTGATGAACAGGGTCCTCTGGGCTCATATTTGGGCTTAACCTTCCAAAAACAGAATAAAGCAAAAAAACTAAGCTCAGAGCTTGCACTGAAGTTAGAGCTATCTAATACCATCAGCAGTATTTTATAAGGAAAGGGAAGCAACAGAGTTAATGTACAGTCATAAAAAATGATTTCAGTTTGAATGTTTGCCATGTTTGAGTGACATTTTCACTCTGGCTTTAGCACACAAAATACAATTTATTTTTTTGTCATGAAACTAACAACATTGCTCCAAGTAAAAGGGATTTAACAAAAAGGATTAGTAAGTAGTTTCTGTTCTCAAGTTCTTTCCCTGTATTTAGCAAAATATGTGCATAGCACCAAAAATGTTGTTTGCCTGTTGTCAATAAAACGCAGTAACAAGGTAAACATTAAAAAGGATTAATGATCCAAAAGCATCGCACTTTCACAAGCTAATCATTTGTGACAAGTGTAATATATTGACCACTACAATGCCCCAAGGTTTCATATTCAATCTGAAGTTTAATATATTTATTAATGGCAGTGCAGGTGAGCAAAAAAGCAGCAACATTTGCGAACAACAAATTAAATTCAGGGAAAGCTGTGAAGAAAGCTGGGGGAATTCTGCCATACTGGGTGAATAGACAACAGGTAGAAGTGCAAGGGGAAGGAAAGAATTTAAACTACTTGCACTCCTGCTAGGTTTGGACGTGGCTGCTGTAGCACAGGAGGCTCAGCGAGAGCCCCTGCTCAGGCTGATTTCACATTAAGATGTGCAAGGTGTGAGAGGAAGATGATGTGCAATCCATTCTAATTCAGCCTCCTCTGGAATGCTACAGGCTGCACTAAAGGAGGACAATAAAAGCAACACAAGCATAGAGAAACTATCACAGAGAGAGAGACTGCAAGACTTCAACAGTTTGTCTTGGAAAAGAGACAAATAACAAAGGACACAAAAAGGGCATATTCCAAACTAGAATGACAGGGAAGATAGATCTGACATTATCATTCCACACACATCATAAAGCAAAAGTAAAAGGAAAGCTAATGAAAGATGGTGGAATTGAAAACACTGAATAAATGCCTTCACTGAGACAGTTACACTGTGAAACTCCCTGCCACCAGGTACTGCAGACGTGAATATAGGAGTCTATCCTATGACATTTGGGATTGGACATTTATATGTGTACAGGAAGGATATACTGAACTGAATCATAGGAAAGAACACCACAAAAAATTCTCACTCATCCTCTAAATTGATATCTAAGTAAGGCAGCTTAAAATCCGACCTCAGGAAGAAGAGAATGAAAATTTTATTTTACATGTATCTACTGGCAGTTCCCCAATGTTTGCCATAAGCTACTATCAAAAGTAAAATTCTGAGTAAGATGGACCACATTCAGTACAGCAATTCATGTCATGATTAGCTTTCTCAAACAAATTATGATTTTATACATTTTTAAACAGCATATTGTTCAGTCACTGCTCCAGCAGACACTTTCTGTATCAGAAATTACTCCAGAGAGGAGCCAGAATGTCTGACTTCTCACACACATGGACCTGCCAGACTCAGAAAGCAAAACAGGGAGGCTTCACTGCTTATGCTTTTGCAAATCTGTTTAGGCCAGCACAGCTATGTTTATCCTGGTGTCTATCTGGGCTGTCTAGAAACTGTCTTAACATATACTCTGATCCTTCTGCAAATAGGTACATAGCATAACATGCACAGACAGAGGTCTGAAACTAGAAAATTGAAAGATGCCATACTGTGAAGAGTTGCCCTATAACTGTAAATTACACATGCCAAAACCCACATCAGGTATATCAAGCGAGCTTAAAGTTGTTCATTAAAGCAAACAAAAGAACATGTTCTGATTCTGATTGTTTCCCTTGGCTAACAAATTTAAATCAATAAGACTGAAGGGAGTTTGCTGTTGCTGTTTTGATCCATTACAAAAATAATACAGAAATCCCCATTCCCCTTAAGCAATCTCAAAAACAAGAAGACACATATTTCCTGTATCTTTTATGTTTCCACAGTTCACTTACTATGATGCAACACCCCTTTCTTTTCTTCTTTTTTTTTTTTTTGTACTGTAGTATAATACAGAGGAAGATGTGACTGCAGAAAAACAGTAAATGTAACAACCCCACTGCTTGGTGCCTGAAATTACTTTCCAAGAGAAAAGGCTTTCACTGGAAACACAAAATTTGAAACTCCTTCTTCTTCAATGATTTTGAGAACACCTCTTTCTCAAAGGGACTGTGGCCAAGATGTACACAACAATAATGTTATTATCTTCACCTACATATAGATCCTGGATATTCTTGTGTTACCAACAACTTTCCATTCCGGCAAAAGGCAACAGAGTAAGGAAAAAGAAAGAAAAAAAGCAATGCCAACACCCCCCAAACCCCTCAATCTTCTTTGCCAGGTTCAAAGATGACCCAGTCTAACACTGATTCCTATAATGCTGTTAAGGGATCAGTGAGATTACGATCTTCCCTTTCATAGCTGCCACAAACCTATCATAAATAGGTTGTGCCACCTTTTCCATTTGCACACAGACCAGCAGAATTTCCTGCACTTTCAGGGAATAACTAAGCCCAACTTGTTACTTCCAAGGGACTGTGAATCTGCCTACCCAAATTAAATGAACCTTCCTGCTTTCCTGGTACAGTATGATTTAGCACTCACCTGCCCATTGCAAGAGGGTTTCATTAGGAGAAAAAAACAGCTCTCCCAGAAAACCAGTATTTTTGAAATGGTCCCCAAATCCATGCTGAAGTAATGTTTTTATGTTGGAAAAGCTGAATTCATAATTTTCAATTAATTCACTTTCATGAAAATAGAAGTGTGATGAAAATCAACAGAGACGAATTATCACACAGCATGACCAAAACTGAACTTGTACCTTGGTCAATACAGCTTAGATTTATTAGTGCAGCAACTAAACTTTAAACAGCAGCAGGTTTGGGATGGATAGTCATCATTATCTATTCAACCAGACACAAAATAATTTGTTACAGCCACTTGGTTTTATCATTACTTGATATTGAAAACTGACAAGCATCATAATTCACTGGCATTTTGAAATCTCTTAATACTTTGATCCTTCAGAAGATTTGTTTTCAGTAAGTAATCTAGGTCTGGCCTGCTAGGCTTATAGTAATTAGTTTCCTAAGTGTATATACTACCTCAATGTGGCTTATGGCAGGAATGAAAATGATGAAAAGGCCTGTCATGGTTCAAACTAATAGTTTCTCCAACCTCTTTGTGAATTCCCCAAGCATATCCTCCTCAGCTGCTACACTTCAAGGCTTTTATCTCAGGTAAATCACATGAAGCTTTCAGACCAGAAAATGTCCTCCTGATTAACCATTCTTATCATGAGGGCAGCTCTCTAACCTTATTTATTTTTTTCTACCATATACTGCCTCCTCTGCATGCTATATTTCTCTCTCCTCCTTTACTGGTGCAGAACTCCCGATTCCCTCTGTCCCGGGGCTCTCTGCTGCCAGAATCCTCTGTCCCCCAGGCACTCCCTGCCCTTCCCAGCCCCCATTCCTGCCTCCTCTCCCTCTGCTGCCCTGTGGTCTGGCTCCATCCAGATTCAATTTCTTCAGTGCACCTGCACCCCTCACTGCTCATTCCTGCCCTGGTGCTGCCTCTCATTCTCTGCTGGCACAACTCTCCTGTGAGACCAAGAACGGACTAAACGTGGGAACTGTTCCACAAAAAAAAAAAGGAAACTCCTTTACAAGCTGGATCAGTTCTTTGATGTAACACACCAGTTAATGAACATGAAAACTGAGAATAGAATTTGGTGCTGCTTCAGGTGGATGAAATTGCTCTTGCCAAATGAGATACCACAGCCCTGGTGTTTTTCATCTCAGTATCTAAACCAAGGGAGCCCTGAAGACGCCTGACAAATGTGCCTTGGTCCCAATTCCTGGAGGACCTAATTTTTAAACAAAGTCCTATTTCTACTGTGTCCACCTAATTGGGCTTTCAAATTACCAAACTTGCATTTAAAACCACAGAAAACAAAGGGAAGTATTTTTTGAGTGCTGATATAGCCACCTTGCTCCTTTCCCCCTCTAGAGCTGCTAGAATTATTCTAGAGTTTCCCAACATTCCATAAACACCTTCTGACCACTCAGAAAAGTGAATAATAAGAGTATTCAAAATTTCACTTAAGATTCATCACATACAGATTAAAATCTAAAGAAATCATAGACTAGCTAATCACATCAGAATTTACACTTCCCTTCCATTTTGAATTCAAGCAGCTGTGACCATGCAAATTTCACTTACCAGAAAGATCCCCAAAATGTTGTGATGTGTTCTGTACTGGTTGCTACTTCCCTCTAACGTGCAGCCCTTGTAAAGCCCCAGTGACACTGAAGTTCAGAATCTGTCACAGCATATGTTGCAGTTGACGCGGCCACAATACACCACATGATTTCAAAGCTTCAAGAGTACCACCACAGAATTCCAGAAGGCTGCAAGCCTCTGTCCTTCTTGATCTTCAGCCCAACCTTTTACACCCCTGATGTTGATGCATGGCACCTGTGTGCCCTCTGTTCCCTTTGGTGGTTGGTCAGTGCCCCTGGGCACTCCATGGCTCGTTGTGTCAGCGCTGCTCACCTGCTTCTCACAGCTGTAACCAATTGGGGATGAGGCTCAGCCCCACTCCCAATTACCACAAACTGTGTGCCTACTGTAATCCTTAAAATTTACTCCAAAACAATATCAGCTGCAAAGCTGTTGAGTCTTTAAAGAACAGCACCTTTTAACATCATCTCATTTCTTTGCAGTCTGCAATCAAAATGCAGCCTAACATCTTTTCCATCTTCTGAGTACAGCCAGCAATCCTAAATATGATAGAGCAGATGTGAAGCTCAGGCAAAAACTTAAAAACAGAAGTTACCTTTATGACACTGCAGAAAACCCCGACTAATGTATCAGCTAGTACTTGTATGAGGAGGTGGCCAGCAATAACTAACTCATTATTCCTTGGATTCACCCATCAGACATTTGTAATAAAGTACTTTGTCAAAGGAAATTTTAAAAACCTGTCAGAATTTGTTACAGTCTCACTCAAAAGAGGTGATTGTTTTGAGTAAATTTGCCACCAGCTCACAGTTAATGGAAAAGTCTGTAGTAAACTAACAAAATCATTTTCAGCATTATTTGAATCAATCTAACACATTTATCATGCTGACAATTTGACTTTTGCCTAAATTGTAGATAACTGACAATAAGCATTAGAGGAAAGGTCTATTCCTGTCATTTCAAAGCACAATTGGGTTTCTGCCCTTCCTCTGACTGTTATTACAGGGTACACTACTTAAATTGAGCATTTGAGTCCCCCATTCACATGCAGAAAATGAACATTAAACTTTTCTTTTAGACAACCTCTCAAAATTGTCTTTGAATTTCTTTTTCCTCCCATTTCAAAATCAAACATTAATGCACTATATGAACCTGCCACTAGCCATAAGAGAGTGGAGAGACAGGGAATGGGCAGCCAAAACAAATAGTCCTTGCTTCTCTAACCAAAGGTGACACTACCTTCAGGAATGTTATCAGCTGCCCATACTGGACAACTGTCAAGCACCTAAACAGATACAGAATAATTTTTTCCTTTTCTCAGTCTGCTTTCACTGGCAACTCACACATTCCCTGAAGAGAAGTCCCATGACTTCTCTTTAGCTCCTCTTCCACTAACTTGTCAGTCAACCAGCTGCATCTGCCACAGCAGGTCCTGAGCAGGAGAGGAGCTGTGCAGCTGTACAGTTTTGTAGCCTGGAGAGAAGCAAACAATTTTAAGTAAACAAGTTTGATAACAACTGTCAACATTGCACTAACTATACAGGTACTAAACTGTTAATAGCAAGCAGATAGAAATGAACTGTACATGGATACACGTGGATTCTTCTACTATTGATGCATAACTTGAGTTTCCAGGGACACTGAGAAATCTGGGAAACCCAAAGTATGAGTGTATGTATTAACAAGAATATATTAAAGCAAGCTAGAATCATTCTGAGAGAACAATAGTGAGATTCTGCATTCCAATAAATGTAAATCTGTCTCTGAAGAAAAATATGCCCTGATGGTATTTCTGAAAACCCTTGATTCACAAGATGATCAGGTTACTAAGCAATAATACATTGATAGATAGGCTGCCTTCACTGAGAAAACCACTTAAACTCTTACAATAATAATTTAATTTAGTTATGTGGGGAATCATTAAAGATGATCAAAACTAATGGCATGAGCAGCATCATCTCTGTGTTGACTCTAAGAACACATCCAACTCCAATGAGCTGCACAGGCACTTCTTTATCTGAAGAGAGTTTGCAGAATTGTGCTTCTGGAAATCACAATTGTATTTCTTCTGTGCTGCTACTTGTAAGCCTTGCTCAGTTGTTATCACCATCCAGGCTGGAATTCAGATGCACAAACAGCATTGGCAGAGTATGAGCACCCTCACACCTCCCAGGTGCAGGCTCATAGTGCATGGCCTCTGGGAGTTTCTGGGTTTGAATACTCTTCTAATTAACTCAGGGTCCTCTTTCTTCTACTTGCCTGTTGCAGTACACACTGGCTTGTACTGGACAATTAATTCTGATATAAATAAGAAACCCAGCTCACTTCTGTGGATGCCATGAGACAGAGAGAGAGAAACAGCAAGCGTTTCTCACAGCAGCTTGTGAGAATTTTTAGGGAATTGTAAAGATGTATAACTTGTTAAGTGTAAACAATCTGCAGGTGGTGTTTTTCTACTTCATCTTTCTGTTCTTCTCAAAGATGGTGTATGAGGAAAGTGTTTTTGATAGTTAGCCAATCAAATAGAATCTATCGTATCACTCGATAAAAACCAAGCAGTTCTCTTGAATAAAGCCTTCTTCTGCTCTTTCTACAATACTGCCTCCCTCCTGTTCCTGTGTCATTCTCAGCACAAAAGTGACACAGTTCCACAGGCAAGTCTCTGTCTGAGCAACGATAGGATGGATTTCCAGACAGGGATTCTACCCAGTTCTATTCCATCTGAGCTGCAGACATCTCACTGGCCTGGGAGCTGGGCAGTGTTAAAGCCAGACCAATGAGCTGCTTGGACCTGGGAGTCCTGAGCTCCCTATGTAAGAAGGCTCTGAAGAATAAACCACCCTGCTGCCACATGCAGCTCTGAGGCGTGTGTGGTCCCTGTCTGAGACCAGCCACTCCACAAAACTCATGGCTCCCCATGTGATACTCAAATCACTTTTTCTGCTCTCTCAGCCACGGGACTGGGAGCAGAATGGAGTATTATGGAGTACTTCCACATAATGTAAGACACACCCCACAAAATCAAATAAAAATTCTCCACAGCTTATCAAAATATTCATAAGTTGGGGGAGCACAAAGGCTGTTCTTTCCACCCTTTCTAGTTCTCTGTCTCCACTAGTCTTGTATGTGGGAATGAACACTCTATTTCTAGATTCATCACTAGGCAACCTTCAGTACAACAGAGACAGGTATAATCACTTGATCTTTTCAAACCACTTTTCCCTACTCTCATTTTGGGTGCAGCTAAGCCAGCTCTGCTACCTTATCACATCAAGTCAACTCCCACTCCTTTCCATTTTTTCCATTTTGGCCATTTACCCTCACTTCTGAACTCAGGCTCACTGCCACCTAACTTTACTGGAGTGATCCAAGTTAAAAATAAACCCTTAAAAGCAACAGCAGAAATTAAAAGAATAAAAGAGGGGGGAATGCACAGTTACATGGCAAGTGTTCAGGGAAAAAGGTGAGAAATTTTTCAGGCCACAATGCCTGGTATAACACGACCCCAGTCACCCATGGGATCCTTGGGTATTATAATAATTAACAAATAATTAAAAACTAAAAGCAACTTCACTGTTTAAATCATCAGGGCTTCTTTCCTATTAGGTTCCTTTTTACTTTAGTTGTTTCACCTCCAAGAAACTTGGATTACTGAATCCCTAACTTAATTTTTAGCAGTGTAGCAGAAATATTTAATGCTTGTTGCACATTAAATATTGAAAATACTTATTAATAGAACATAAAACATAATAGAATATAAGCCTTAACACAACAGACCTGTTTGAATGGGTGTATTAAATTCAGCCTCAATTTTGAAATTAAGAAAAATATCTTTTTTGTTTCTCATTAAAAGTCCTAGGTCTTTTGGGGTTATTTCTGAAAATATGTAGTTAAAAAAATAATAACTCTGTAATGAGAGGAACTCTTCAAAAATCATTATACTTTGCTTCACATGCCTATATTTAAAATCCATTATCACAATTGTATTCTCATGTATTTTTTTGCATCAGTTTCTAATAAAGAGCCATGCTCAGACTTGGAATGGTAATGAACTTACAGATGTCCATCTGTCTCCTTTTTTATCCATTCAAAGTGTTTCCAGCCTGTGGCTGTGCCTGAGGCAAAGTTATATCATCTTGACACAAAGAAATACCAAGTCTTGCCTTGGAGATTCCCTTGCTTGAAAGCAGCAGTACTGTAAAAGCTCCATGGTGTTACAATTAAAAACTTATCAATTAGTTATACAGTCAACTAAAAGAAATTGTTCAGATTTATTTTCATCCATACAGCAAACCTTTCCTTCTTCCTTTGCATTTGTACTTTTAAATTACTGATTAAAATGCTGTGTTCCTTGCAGAAAAATCATACCAAGTGTGTCTTAAATGCCCCCATGGACTACTAATCTATGCAGTAATCTATGTGAACCTTGTTATGTATATATTTAACTTATATTTGAAATGGTATCAATTGAGATGCAGATTTTCTGACCACAGCTTTGGGCAGCTGCATACAATCTCTCTCTCCCTAGAAATGCTAATATCATTTTTGATATCACACAAGAAATTGAATTTTAATTAAAAACCACTTTTTTCATTATTTGATCCTTTTTGGGTTCGTATACAAATGTGGAATATAATTAGACACATTGTAATTAAAGAAATAATTAGCACTGCAGGCTGCTAGCACAAACATTTAGGGCAATTTCAAGCTTTTACCACCATGTCACACCAGCAAATTCCCTCCCTCATGCAAAGTTTGCTCAACAAAATCACCATCTCCTTAGTCATTTAAAATGAATAAGATATATTAAAAAGAAATGAAAATTTTATCTTGTTGGGAAGGGAAATAAAATGATTCCTGCATAAATTAAACCGAAGAATCAGTTCTACTTGGACAAATAAGAGCAAACAAGTTGCTTTTTATGGACAGCCTTATTTTATTTTAATTAAACAAGAGACTCAACCTTCTACAAATAATTGTGGCGTTAATCTCACTACATTAATTTGAGCAGAAACTGAAGAAAAACTGGTCAATGTTAATCAGGTGCCTTGGAAAAAGACAGCACTTTTTGACAGACTTGCATAATGGATGAAGCAAAAAATGAGATAATTGGGAGGTGTTTGTCCTAGAGGGTGCAAAGTTTGTAATTACAAGTAAAAAGGTTCATTATATTCTTACATTAAGTTCTTCTCATGCATGATCAGGGTGTGTTCAGAGAAATATTCAGTAAGGAGGGGGGGGACTGGTATAATTGTATCAGATATTTAAAACTATGCCTACTTTATTATGCTAATGAAGGCTTTAGTCAACAGACTCTCACCTTAGGCAATCTTCAGCAAACTAAATTGATACAACAAAGAAGAATGTTTAAAATTTGCCGCTTGCTTTGCTTATAATATATAAAAATCCTGCATAAATTGAAGCGATATTTACTGAAATCTAACTAAGGAAATTCCAAATCCCAATATTTACTTTTTTTTTCCTTTACAATGAGCCCTACCATTACTGCCAAAATACACAACAATAAAAACTGAGCTGTAGAAAACAGCATCATAGAGACAGCATTTTCACAGGAAAGTAAATTTCTTGGATTACCTGTTGGTAATAGTTGGGATAGTCTGTTATCAGAATCAAGAAAGTAGAAAATTTGGAGATGGTCTAAAGATACAGGCTTAAAAGAAAAATTTTCCCCAGGAGAGTAAGAGAGCCCTTCTCCTTTCATAAGGAGGTTTTGATCACACTCCTCACCAGCAGATTCTGGGTAACACTGAGGTATTTGCCCTATTTTCACCTTCTCTATTCATAGGACAAGATAAGTATTAAGAAAACCCTAGTATGTTGTTTCATGTATAATTATAACAAGGATTTGGAACCATTTTCCTAATAAAAAACCATAATGCACTAATCCTTTCAATTGTAATATTCTGTTTTCCAATCTTATGTTATAATAGTAACATAAGAAAAAAATGATACATAAATCATAACACCAAATGTCTCAGGGGAACTTTGCTTTTCTGACAATGAGTTTCAGCAATATAAAACTGGAATTAAATTTTTTTAAACAAAACTGGAATATAAAACTGGAATGAAGTAGTGAAAAGCAACATGTCAAAATGCAGTACTTGTTCCAACCACTTGTTGGATTCAGTAATTCAAATAATTTGTCTGAAGCTGCAGAGCAACTTGCTAAATTTTGGAAGTAATCTTAAGAAAATTCTAAAAAGCAAAACAAAGGAAGCTTAAGAAACAGATCTCTAGGTCTAGATCTGTATTAATTTTCAAGGATTCAGCAAAAGTTTTGGTTATCATTAGAATCTTTTAACTGATGTAAATTCAGCCCTTGCTCAGCTAATAGCAAGTAGTTCCTATCACAAGACAAAACTGTAACACCTGAGAGATTCAGAAGCCTTTTCATGGGAAGAATTCAACAAATTTTGCAAAAAGCTTGAAGAAGTTCACATCTATGGCATATTACAAGGAACATAATCAACAAAATAGTCACATTTTACTAATTACTCAGCTGTGAGGAGCAACAGAGTTTTCTAATTTGCACCTAACTTCTAACAACACAGCAAAGCAGGCCCCATCTTTCATCTTAGTGCTACATTTACCAAACTTTTGTATTGCTTTGTCACTTTTTTTCTTGGTTGCCTGCCCATCTACAAAGGTTCACATCTGTAGCCATCAACACCTAAATTGCACATCAGAGTTTCTGATGGAAAAAGCACGTCACGCCAATAAGAGACTGTCTTGAAAGCAAGCCAGTTTGTCAGTAAATTATAAGCCTTATTACAATAAAATTCTAGCAATTTGGACCCACTTCTCCTTCACTGAAAGCACAATGGCTGCAGCAATATTCCTCTCCTGGAGGAACCCTTATCTACTGGGGGGCAAAGATGGAGTTTCTGCTGAGGTGTGCCACTAATGATAACATTAACTTTACATATTAAAGAATGTCTGAACATTTCTGAAAATACTCATTTCCACCTTCAACTATGCTGTTCTGATAAAGTTACTGTACTAATGAATTCTATGAATTTTAACTTTTCTCTATCAGAGAACTGCACATTAATTTAAAGTCAGAGAAATGTTTTATCTTGGATTTATTTTCATTGGCTTGCAACTTTCCATTTCATCCAGTAGAATAATTTGTAAATTGAACTTGCTCTTGACCTGCTCTACACTTTGAGCAAATTTAGAAGGAATATTAAAGAAGAACTACTCTGCTGTTCTTGAGCTTGCCAGGCTTAGCTTTTATTTCTAAAGAAATTTATTGTGTTTCTATAGACTGTTGGAAACTTAATTATAGAAAGCAGAGAGGAAAGTCTGCTCTGCAATACATGACATAAAGCATTGTAGTGAGAGCATTAATTAATGAAGGCAAATATCACATTAGGGTTTCCAATCACTTCACACTTCTTACAAAAGCAATCATTTGGTGCTCTCAGCCAACATCCCAAACTCATCCTGCCAGAAAAGAAGCTCCTGCAGCTGTGCAGTAAAATGCTCTGCCCAGTGTGAAAAGGACAGAACCAGAGCCCCAGCATGGTCTGATACCAGTGTCCTGCCCCAGCACCCCTGCACACATGTGCTGCTGGAAGACAGCACAGAAAATATGATCTTAGCTCTGTCAGCCTTTCTCCTGGCCCTTTTTATCTCATGAGCTGTTAGGGAAATGTCTATTGCCAAAAGTCTGGGTAATTTGCTTTGATCTGGGTATTGCTCTTGGACTCTCAATTTTGGTACATATGAAACTCTCAAAAGAAACTATAAGTCTTAAACCAGCAATAAATTGAAACAAGCCATGAAAACATGTATCCCTGGAATCTCTAAAATCACCCTTTTTCTAGTTGAACTGCATTTTTTTTTGTACAGAAACTGCATGCGTGGGAATGACAGTCATCACAAATAGGTGGAAGGTGTAATTCTAAGGTGACAGTAGGATATAATTTCTTTTTGAAAGCATATCTATCATAGAAAAATTTACAGACAAAATGATACTATGAATATAACTTGAAAAGAAATTACTAGGTTGTGAAAGTCATATAGCTATTCTTCCTTTATTCAGTCCAGCTTGCTTGATTTTCTTCTGTAATGATAATATATACTTTGAAACAAAATAAACAATCCCAAAACAATTTCAGAAGTCTCCTTAAATATCACATAATACATTACAATATTATTTTAATATTCTTCACTTTACAAAAGTGTTTTAGACCAGACCACAATTTTTGATTCTAACCAAGAGAATAGCCATAAAAGACAATTTTTAAACTCAGATATCAAAGTAAATATATAATAATTATTTATTTTGAAGGGAAAAGGTCAGATCCATGTAGTGATATCATAGTGATATCAAATGTGGCTTCTTTCTAAACAATATTGGACAGTTTTAATTGGCATTTCATATACATTCCATGAAATTTAATTATGTGATATTTAATTAAGTGTGATAAACCCTTCCTGCATTTTTAAATTATTTAATAGTAGTTGTTGTTTACTAAATATACGAGATTAGGGAGACAGCAAAAAAAACTTGTTGACCAAAGAGTAATAAATACAACTAGAGCAAAATAGTCTGCCTGCAATAGGTTAATGGACCCTTGACCGATGTAAATCAGAGCAAAATAAAATCCCTGCTAAGAGATTTTTTCCTGTCTGGTGCTTCTCTCCAGACCCCTGGAGCTGACTCTACACCTGGTGCTGTGGCTGCTTCTCCTGCCAAGGCACACTGCACCACACAGCTGCTTGCCAAATCAGTTTGGTTTGATGAATAACAGTGCACTTACTGAGAAAAGTCTCCCTGAAAATGTAAAACTAAGAGAAAAACAGTCTTAATTCCTGGGAAATTTTAAACCTCATGAAAACCATGGGTTCTGCTAGGACATTTAGCCTCTTGTGAGCCTTTCAGTAAATCAGGTCCTCCTGCATATATTTCATTTCCTACAATTTATCTCTTGCATTTATTACCCTGTATAAGTACAGCAGAGAGACCAGCCCTCACTTCTCCTATTATTGTTACCCACAGATGCAGAAGTGCAGCAGGTAGAAAGATTATTTTCAATATTTTTTCTTGATCTAAATTTTTTTGAACTACAAGATTCCAGAAGGCCCTATATCCTAACAGCATCTAGCAGCTCATTTTTCCTTTTTTTTTTACTCCAATCTCAGAATTCACCTTAGCTCTAAATAATTTTAGAAGGCTTATACTAATTATAATACATGGTAAATACTGCTCACAATTTCCCCAATACAATAGTAATACAAAGAAAGAGATTGTTAGCAATGAGATTTGAAGTATTATTATCGGGATTTTTTTTTCTACTAGATATTTAAAACTGCAGCTTTTAAAGATATTTTTTGATAGAATATTTTCCTTTTCTCTGTTTTTCTAAATATTTGGACAATGAACTGGCAGTTGCCAAGAGGCAGAAAGTGATGGAATCGGCTTCATGAAGCACAACCTGACTGAGGCAGTTGTGTAGCTCTTGTTACCCTGATGCAGCCACACTGAGGAGGGACAGGAGCACACCTGAGGCTCTGTTTTGCTCACACAGTGGCTGGACTGGGGTCAACACACACACCCAAACAAAAACTCTCCCTGACCAGTTCTTTAATATACCACATCAACACAAAACTAGGTTGAACTCACATTACTGCAAGGGCAAACCATTACCTGTGACATCTCTGGCTTATCAGAATTATAAAGATCAGACAATACTGACAATGAAAGATATTCCCTTTTTTTGGAGGATCTGATTCTATAATACTGCAAATAATGTGCTCATTAAAATAAAGACTTGAGCTGGAAAGTAAGCTGAGGCAAAAATATTTAAAAGCTTATTAAAAATAAAATCTTATTAAACATTAAGGTCATTGCACAGTGTTTATATTACTATATATGGATTCAAATAACTTTTCCACTCTTGTTTCTGCAGGTGTGTTTACACCATTATTCCTGCAACTCAAGGAGATTTTTCTGTTGGATCAGTGGCAAAGTTTCAGCTTGACAACCTACCTTCTTAACCACCTTTTCACAACAGCCCCCACAGCTTGTCCTGGTAGACATTAGAAGTAGAAAATAGGCAGAAAACTGCTCCTGTCTTATTCAAGGAACTCTCCTGGCACCAATGCTGTGTATGGCCCAGGTAGCCACAAACAGAAAGACTGCCCAAAGAGGATCCTACTCCATTTGGTCTTTCATTTTGGTCTCTGCCCCTGAGATATTATCCCAAATAAGTGTCTAAAATGAGAGGGTTGATTTGTGACATTCTATGGCACAGAAAGTACGGGCTGGCTGGGCTGTGGTGGGTTGTGGGAGAGCAAGAAGCAGTTTGGGATAACCGTCAGCAAGAGCTTTGAGCAAAGGAACCAAATCCTGGGTAGATTATCCTTGTTCAAACTGGTCACAGAACCCGTTTCCTGGTCTGAACTGCTCTGTGGGTTTTGCCCAAGTTTTCCCACCTCAATGTCTTTGGAAGGTTTAAGAAAAAAAACCAACTCATACTTGGAGTAGAAAGGTAGAAGACAAAAAGTCCTGAAGAATAATGAAAGTGTTCAATGGTGTTACAGAAGGAAACCAGGCCACTCTTCCAGAGATCCAGCAAAGACTTCAGACTTTGGCAACTGCACTTTTCTGCCAAGTCTGCCTCAAGCACTGGCAGATCTCACTTGTGTGATCTGCAATCATAGCCTGACATGCAAAGTCTAAATATTAATAGAATTTACATTATTAAAATTTTAGAACTCCCTCCTAAAATAACTGAGTCCTTATTTTGGCACAAAAGCCACCACATTTTATTACTTCATCATCTGTGTTACATGGGCAATTGCTCCCAGGATGGCATGCCATATTTTGATTCCACTACCATATTGCATTAAATATGAACAATATTTATGAACAGCCCTTCATGGATTGATACTCAAAAGAAATTAGTTTGTACCAAAAATTTTCTGCAAGCCTTCCAGAATATTTTTTCCTGTCTTCTGAAGACAGGAAGTTTTCTAAGTTAAAACCTAGACCACAGCCCAGACAAGCTCTGCATTACAATGAATAATAAATACATTACATTGGCACTTGTAAACTTTCTTGTAAATTAGCCAAAACACATATCTGCATTTTAGCTAGGCTAAACAAATATAATTAGTTTTTGCTGAATAAAGTTGTTGTTTGTTTAAATGTTGTAAGCTTTATACTAAATATAAGACAGAAGTTAATTTGATGGCACAAGTAAATATTTCAAAGCCGGTTCATCCAAGTTACCTAATATAGCTTTTCTTATTCTTTCCTCATGAAACTTACATTTATATAATTAGAATTCTTTACAATTTCTCCTGGTGTTTCTTACACGTTGGTTAATAGATCTTTCATGAAGAAAAAAGACAAGAACAGGAAAAAAAAGAGCAGCACTTCAGTTAATTTATGAAAGGTTTTCTGATTTCTTGGTGTGTACCCATTAGATCTATATGCAGATGTGATAGAGTGAAGAGAAAAAGCAAATCATATACCTGAGATTTTTGGCATTTGATTAAATTGTTTCCAAACACCCATGCCATCCCTGGGAGATGGTCTGACCACTGATTCAGGTCTAGTCCATGCTGAAATCCTTGGCATTTTTAAGTCCCCCAATCTATTGAAGCTTTAGTGCTTGGCGGATGTAGGAGCAGGGTTTGATGCAGCGCAGTGCAAGCCCCACAGACTGGAGTGTGCTGTGCCTGCTCACATCAGGCACCCTCAGCCTCCCAGCGTGGCTGAATCCATCTGCTCTCTGCAGCAGAGCTCGAGGGGTCTCTGCATTTCTGAGCTGCCTCCTCCACTGCAGGCACACGGCACCATCACACAGGAGAGGGGATGGAAGAGGGAAAATGTGTCTGAAAGGTCAAAAGCAATTCGCTTTCACAACTTCTGAGCGCTTGTGATGTGTTACACAGAGATTCCAGCCATGAATCATAACCAATCCACTTTCAACAGCAGGAAAATGAAATTTGAGCCATGCTGAATCTTGCACTACTTATTAACATCTGGGGCTTTTTGACAGCCAATTCCTTTTAGCATTTACTAACTGTGCAGGGGGAAAAAATCCTTAACTGGGGATAGTAAACATTCATGTTACCAAGGATCTGAGAACCACCTGATTTAAATGCCAATTAATATGTACCCTGGCTAGATAATCAGACTAGCACAAGAGTGAAAAGCAGAAGATAAAACATTCCATTAGGTTCTTTCCAAATATCCAGTTCTAGATTTGTTTGTATTCAGATCTCTCACTGCTGAGGTCTAACAATGCAAACTTTATCCCAAACACTTGAAAAAGAAATAAAAAATGAAATTAAAAAGGTAAGAGTGAAATAAAAACTGATTCATCTTCATCAGCTCTTCAGCTGGGACATTCTGGCTTTTTCACCCTGAGATCTATTCCAGTGGACAATAGGCTGATTCTGAATAAGCATGTCAGAGCTTTCTCTTCCTCAGAGCATTTCCAAGGGATGAAGACTGTCATATTTAAGCCTTCTCCTGACAATTTTGCTCATAGTTTTGGTGCAACAGCAATCCCATCTCAAGAGTGCAGAAAGAAGACCTCTTTGCTGATCCCAAACCAAGGTATGGTTTTCTGCCCATTGGAATCCATCTTACACTTCATTTATATGCTTTAATTGGTTTCAGTACTAAGAGCAAATTCATATTTATGTTTCTATTATGCTGTAATTTATTTATTAATTATGAATGATGTACTAAAGTGCAGAACACTGACTGGGAAGAGACATTTATGAAATGTACAGGGAAATTATTGTTTCTTCAGAAGAACACAATGTCCTTATTCAAAGGCCTTGAAGTCAGAGTCTGAGCATTAATTTCTTTAAATAAGATCTGATGAATCTCTATCCCTCCAAATTAGAAAACACTTAGAAAATGGGCTGGAGCTGACTGTAGCAAGGTGAAAAACAATTAAATCTGTCACTGCGTTATTAACTAATTAATATGAATTTGTGCAGTGCTGCTAATACAGGAATCCAATGGTCTCTCTATTTCAAACAGACCTGCTCCAGCTACACATAGAAACAGCATTGCAGTAAAAGAAGGTTCTCATGCTTTTCAGTTGGCAGTCAGGCATGTAATTAATCAATTTCTAAATGCTGATGTAAATGCTGGGCTTTGCATGTGCATATTTACCATCTTCAAACACTATTTCAAAATTTGGACCACTCAAGTAAATCATCTATAATCTGCTTCTTGTCCTTTGCTGTATGTCTCTTTTAGAGCAGTTTAAATTTTACATGCTGGTTTGTACTGAAGGCTTTGTTTCTTTACATAAATAAATAAAATGCACAAAAATAACAACAATCTATTTCCATATAATAGCAAACAATTTCAAGGCAAAACAGCAGCCTTCAGCTGACATTGGACCTAAAATGGCACTTCAGAACTGAGGAAAAATTTCTCTGTTGTGCAGCAAAAAGCACATTAAATAAATGCATTTTTTTCCAAAGTTAAATAAATAAAACAATTTTATATCAAATGACAAGCTAAATACAGAGGCAGCAAGACAGGTCTTTAGTCCTTCACAAATGAGGAAATAGTTGTTTACCAGTAATGATTAAAAGGCATTTTTACTAAACATAGGAGATAGCAAGAATCAGGAGTGCTTCTTCTGGGTGGACTTCGATCATTCTTTTAATTCTGGGCGTCAGCATATTTTCTTGCATCTTGAATTATAGGCAGCATATTACATTTCATCTTGCAAGATGTTTATTTGATCGTGTAAGAAAAGAATATTACTGAAATTTTTTAATGTATAAAAATCACTTTGTAGATCACATAAGCATTCTCTAAAGGAACAGGAAACAGCCATCTTGGTTCCTCCCTCGTTTAACTAAACATCTGAACACTTTCTGTTGCTTTTTTTCTGTTGTGTTAAACTTTCTTGCAAGTTGAAAAGCTGATTACAATTGGCAGTCCCAAAAAGGGGTTACAGAAAAAAAGACACGGATGCTTTCAGGCTCCTGGAGAGCTCCACACATGTTTCTGTGTATTGCAGCCACTAAATGGAAGGAAATGGAAGAGTTCCCATTACTGGATGAGATATTTTACTATTTTCTTAAGTGTTCTGACCAGAAAAACAACAGCAGCCAGTTACATTAAGTCTCAAGTCTTAAAAAAAAAAAGCTATTTATTTGCTGAATTTTGAGAGTATTCAGCACCAGAAACATGGTTACAACTCATTAGAAGTTAAAATATGCCTTGGCAAGACTACTTTATACTTAATGCAGTGAACAATGAACAGCTGAACCTCAGACAATATTTCTTCTCTAATTTTCATTTTAATAAAGCTCCCTTCGTGTTCTTTGGAACTAAAAGCCTATCCAGGGATTTTATGCTATTCAGACAGGAAATATAATATTCTGCAACATGACCTGTAGTCATTTAAGGTACTAGAAGAGGTCCTGTATATTTAAATGGTTGAAAATCAAATTCTTCTTACTGCAGGCCCCAGCACACCTAGGAGTGAGGCAGGAAACCACTCCAATCCTGTCCCTTGGTGTTCTTCTCTGGATCACTTCCTTATCTCTCCCTCTCCAAAGTTTCTCCCTGTCCTGAGTGGCAGCAATGGGATCTTTTACTTCTGCCTTCACAATGGATTCACCAAGGACAGGCCATTATGTATAAAATGCTCTCCCTAAATCTTTTCATGCCACCTCTCACCAGCAGCTTCCCCCTGGTGCCAAATGAGCCAGACAGATCCCGGTAAGAGGAAGAAGAAAGCAGCTAACAAATATAATTACCAGTTTAAAGGGATGCCTGGAGCTATTTGGCTGCTGAAGTAGTTGCTATTGATTTAACTAGAAACTTCTTGGCCTTGGCTCAGTCAGCCCAGTATAACAGAGCTCAGTCCTTCTCTTCTTTGACCTTCTTGCCTGATTACAGGAGAGGTTCAAGGGAACACAGGATATCTGCTGACCGGCAGCCCACTTCCACCCAATCGCAGTTCCAAAGCAACTCTAATATGGACAGTTTAACTTTTTTTAAACATTTATTATTTACTAATTAGAAAACGCCAATCACACAGAATCACACTCTTTCCATTCTCACTGTTCCCTAGCAACACTCAGAAATTGAAGCAGGAGCACTGTCTCAAAGCAGCACACTCACAGCAGAGCCACATCTGTTAGCAGACCTTTCATTTTTCAGACTTAATCTTTCAGGAAGCACAATTATGCTAGAGTTTGTGTTTTTTTAGAAGCATTTTGAGACCTACATAATATACAAATAATACGGAAAAATTTAATTGGGCCTTTCTCTATTACACTCTTTGCAAGAAAAATTCATTATTTTGACAATAATGGAAATTTTAACTGCTTCATTATTATTAAGCTAGAGTAAATATGCACATGTAAGGTTTCCAGCTGGAATTTCACCTCAAACCTCAAAATAACTCAGCAACATCTTTGAAGTTCATTTCAGTTGAGAGGCCATGGCTAATCACTATAAACCAAATACTCAGATGCTTTTCAGGAAAGTTCTCAATCCAACACTCTCAAAGCCAGATATTTCCTTTTCTAATTGTGTGTATTTATTCCCCTTCGTGAGGGTTTAGAAATTTTATCTCCCCAAAGTGACCCATGTGCCACACCACCCTCACAGCTGGATTCAGGGTGCCTTGGGATGGAGAACTGGGTCCAGCTTCCTGACAGGCTTCTCACAAGAGGCAGATTTAGATAACATCAGAGTATCTAACATGAGTGAGCCAATAACAGGAGCAGTAAAATCCTGAAATAACTAAGAATTATTTCAAAGCTCCAAGAGGAAAACACCAAGTGACCTAAGGAATCCTTTCTGGTGCTAGAAAGAAGCTACAGGAGGACTCTGATCTACAAAACCAATCTGCACGAGCACCAGTGGTGTATGGAGAACAGATTTAGATTAGTATAGTTGTGTGTATTGGATTCTGTGGCAGGTCTGTGGGAAACATGATTTATAATCCTGTTACAGAAAGGTAAGGCTCTTGGAGATGCCTACAATACAACTGGAGATGTGAAGAAAATACTGGTGGTATAAAGCTGCTTTTCAGGTCTTGATCGTCTACCTGTAGATTTCTCAGAATTTTACAAGAAAAGCTTCTGATTTTTATATAATGCGGTAGCACTACCAAGATTCTACCACTGAGACAGTAGTTAAGTATGGAAAGTTATTTCCTATCTCATTGGCAGTGGAGAAGGTGTTTTGCTAGTGCCTCCTGGATTTACTTCCACCTGAAGGAATTAGTTTTCATCTAACATCATTATGTTTTGGGTTCATGTATATAATTCACTAAAACATCACAAATTTAACATTTTATATCAACAGTAAAACCTAAATGTTAATCTCAAACAGTCTTGATAATACCTGGATGAAAACAAGCAGAATTTCTTGGGAGCACTCTCAGAGAAATCAGCAATTAGAGGATGGTGAACTGAAGTTTTGACAATTTATCTTGATTTCCTTACAGTTTTCAGTAACTCAATCACAGGATTCCTTAAGATGAATATTTTTTTCTTTAATAAGCTATTCCTGCATAGTTACACCAATCTTAACAAACAGCAGAAAGAGATTTTGAAAGGGCATCTGGATACTGGCAGATGAACTTCCTGTTGTGCTGCGTACATTGTGAAGTGGGAAGTTATTCCAAAAAACAACAGTGCCTTAAACAGAGACATTTAGCAAATCAGGTCACAAGTTCACCTTGTAAGGAGACTTGGCCACAGATAAACCCTTCCTGCATTTTCAGAGCAAAGGAGTTGGGAATACTTGTGAACCTCAAAAATAATGTCTGTACTACCTGCAGGTGTAAAACCTAAACCAGATACAGACAATGTGTCAATAGCATCTAATGATCTGGGTCTGTGGACAGTTTTATAAAGGGGTGGTAATGCCTTTGTTTCAGGTCTACAAACCTTCTTGCAATCTCATTTTTATTCATGTTATTGGAAGCATCCACATCTATGCACAATTGCCTTTCATGCAAAAATGTTACCTTTTAAAAGAGTGTCCATGGAAAATAGTGCATTTAAGATCCTTGCTGGATCCAATTATACTTTAAAATCCCTTTCTTCTTTCTTACAATTACAGATATTTAGAACATGCATCCAAGGAAACATCATCTTAATACAGGGAGAATGAGTTGAGAATTTTCTCCCTCTTATGCTTGTTACAATCATTATCACAAAAAGAGATTCATGTTGTGCTGTTTATTATTTATGGTTCTCATTATATTCTTTGTCACAAGACCACAGAATCAGAATTTTAATGCCTCATATATTCTGTGGAAGATAATAGTAAAGTGTACTGCTCTGACCTTTTCAGTGTCCTGCAGTTTGATTCATTAGCCATTCCTATTCTCTCCTATTAACAGCATCAGTAACCTGGGAAGAGGTAGCTCAGGCAACCAACCAAAAAGCAGAATATTGAAAAGGTTAAAATCTAGATTTATAAATCTATTCAGAGTTTACAATCCTTTCCAAACTATGCTTAGTATAAAAATTATTTCTCGGTCTTCTGGAGAAGGCTGTCACTGCAAACAAGAGTGTAAATAAACTACTTACAGCCACTTTTGAGATTGAAAGCCTTTGCTTTTTATAAAGAGCCAAAGGTGAATGAGCTCAATATATAGTCTATTTGTCACATACCATGTCTGTCAATCTATACCCAGGTTATAGGTGCAGTTTGAGGAAATACTGCAACCACTGCATTGTCATGCAGTAATGATATTATAAGTGCCAGAGAGAAGTGCTGCTTGCAAGATATTGTAAGGAAAATACACTGAAAAACAAACTTGTATTTTATTTCACAAAGAGAATTTCAAGTAGGAGAGCTGAAGCAGCTTATACACAATTATTTCATGATCAGCAAGTATTCTCAAATGATTTCTTAGGCAGTCTTTACTGTGCAATACAACTAGACTCTTGAGTACAATATAAATGCATTCCTATTATATCAAATATAATGATGCTAATAGCAAATGAAAACAATCTCAGAGTATAGAGGAGAGGTAAGAAATGCATTGTATCACCATTCCATTTTACTACTTCATGGTCACAATTTAAAAGCAAAATTCGTTCAAATTTGGTTAAAAGTTAAACAACTGATAAAATGGCAGTAAAGGCATATCCTTTATGTGCCTTTGCTTAGCTTAAAATAAAATCCATTATATGCTATTGTGCATATGGAAGATTCTACAGCCCAACAATTCCCTAAACTAATAAAGATTTTATAAAAATTTTGGTTATGCTAAATCTCCCAGAACAGATGTATTTCTCAACACGATATAGCATTCTGAATAGAAACTATAAATAAACCAATGAAGTAAACAAATTCTGTAAACTCAGAATTTCTTTGTCTAGCTCCTATGAAAATCTGATTTTACTGTGTATCCACAGATAAATTAAAAGAAACACAGGACAGTATCATTAACAAATTAGCTTTGTTAGAGCAATAGCCCCATGGAGGCTTTACTTTCCATTTCAAACACTTGGCCATAACTTTGCTTTGGAATCATGCACTTTTTCCTTTTTGGTTATCTGAGAGCTCATTGTTTCCCCTTTTCACATCCTCAGCAATTGTGTAGTTAACAATTTGCAGAGGTGAAGCTAGGAGGGGAATATACATGTTTTTATCCAATGCAGTCTTCATCAAGCAGCCAATAAATGTGTTTTATTGCACTTCCCCTAGTAGGCATTATTGCCTCCTCCATGTAAAAATGGCCATATATTTTGAGTCCTTATAGTCACTCAATAGCTAATCAGGAACTCATACCATTATAAATGTGCTAAAGACAATGCATAATGTCACAGCCAGAGTGTTGATTATTCCTTAAAAAGAAACTTCTACTAGTAATAGGTCACTTGTGCAGCATCATGGCTAACTCTAGGCATAAATTATTTTTTAAAGCCAAATATATTTGAATAATAGGAATTCTTAAAAGATCAACAATAGAACATAATACATTTACACAAATCAAAGGATAAAAATGTTTTTCAGGTACTAATTTAATTCCCTGCTTTTTCTTGGACCAGTGCATAGACTGTGTAATGCTGCCTCCACACTCAGCACAAGCTCAACTTTGTTAGTTTCTGTACTAAATTTGGTTTTTTTGTTAATTAGAAACAACATTTCCACATAATGCATGAGACACCTTATTCCTATGCAGAGTGCTGTGAAGATTTTAGTAGTTTCCTGTTGGCACAAGCTTCTTATTTCATCTGAGCTGCCTGCACTCTGCTCGCACTGCATTTGGCTTTGCCAGGTGCAGGAGAATTTGCCATTTATCCCAAGGCACTGGAGCCCTTTCTTGTTTGTCTCTGCACACCTGGCACTGTCCTCCCCAAGAACTGAGCAGCATTTCCCACTGTCCAGCACTTCCACCCTGCGGTCCCTCCTGGATGGCTCAGTACCAAGGCAGGAGCTCAGCCGCCCAAAGAGCAATCCCACCTGACAAACCAACTGCAGCACACTGAGCTATTCGAGCTCAAAACAATGAACTGTAACAGCACCACATGTGGTGAGAGATGCTGCACCCTTCCTGCCCGCCCACAAGGTTTGAACTACAGGAGGTTACAAGGACCTTTCCTCCACACTCCATGATATCCAGGCTCCATAGGGATGTTTCCACTCTCCAGAAGGCAACCCAGTCTTCAGGAAAATGAGATATGCGAGGAAATTTTCCTGGAACTTGTTTAATTATAAAGTCAGGAGCAGAAATACATGTGTCCAGAATCTCACATAATTATGAATACTGTTGTATTCTCTATTACTTTCCCTCCTCAGTATTTTAGAGCTCTTTCTCCCATGTTTAGTCAAGAAGTTACATTAAAACAAAATCACACAGAAGGGCCATTGGGATATCCCCAACTGCAAATGTTATTCAGATTTCCTTCTCACCACAGCCATCATTTAAGTGGAATATGAAAACCTCTGCAGATTATAACATTCAGCTTATGTTGTATCTTTGAGAAAAGATAACATTAGCTTTTGAATTATTATAGATGAGAGGTTTGACTATTAACTCAACTGTTATATTCAATATATATATGTTCAGAATAAGGATCGAGTGCAGTAGCATTTTTAAATTTCATATTTTACCCTAGAAAGGCAGGGTAGATTTACAGTAGAAAACCAGCAAAAGGTAAAATAATTTTTCCCCCAAGGCTTCAATTATCATCATGATATTTCTTCAGACTCTTTCAAATTACACCTGTCCCTAACACAGTAGAAACAGATGTTAGAGATGCAAAGTAAAACATTTCAGAAATATTCACAGCCAGTGTGATATAGAGGGGTATATTTCAAGTATACTTTCTGGAGGAAAAAAATGATTATGGTCCTGAAATTTTAAAGCCCTGATAAAACAATTTACATGTAATTGCAGTGTCACACAATACTACATACTGAATTTGCAGCAAAAGGGCAATTAAGAATGAAGCTCTTTCCTCTTCAGCGAGGTAGTTGGAATCAAAAACGGGATAAAAATAAACTTTCTGTGAACTAAACAAGTTTCTTGGCAGTTGTCCTTCATTTGCCACACTTTGAAAGACCCTGTGTGGCACACAACTCCTTCAACACAAATCCATCAAGCACTGCAGCTCTATTCCCATTTCAAGTGAGGCAACTTATTTAACAATTTCTTAGGCAATGTCTCTTGGGTTTAGCTGTAGGCAGGAAATGAAGCATAATTAGCACTTTTATGTGGCATTAACAAACAATCTTGTTACTTCATTACTTTTTAATATTTGCACCAGTCTTCTGAAAGCAGATTAGGACCAACTGCAATTTCCATATGTGAGATTCTGTGACTGTACAGCTCAAAGGACCTTCGCTTTAATCAAAACACTATGATGTCTTCCACTAATTTTTTCCTAAAAATCTTTTTGAAAACTTAGCTTTATGTGAATAAAGTGCTAATCTAAAATGTTTATTCATTTGAGAATGATTCTACAATTCACAAACATGGCCAGGGTCATAATGAAAGGGCATGTATACCAGCACAGAGCTAAATAAATTTTTTATTGGAAAAAAATACAATAATATTAACTAAGTTGCTGAAAAGGGAAAAACAAACAAACAAATCCACATACTAACACAGATATTCTGATTTAAAGATAGATCCAAACAGGGAAGTCAAATAATTCCTTGAGGCTTCTCAGCCTTCTACCTATAGGGATACTTCAATTTTTGAGTTTTATTTATTGCTACAGCAATTGATGCTGTTGGACAGTTTAGATCCTGGTATATGGCAGCTTCTATCTTAGTATGTGGATTCTGAGGAACACTCTCCCAAAACACTTGGCATAATTGGCCTTGGGGTGCTAAGTAAAAGCCAGGGATAATTAGGTTTACTTCACTTGCTGTAAACGAAAGCAGAGTAAATCAAGTGGTTGAACACTCTGCTGCACCATTTCCTACAATATGCAAAAGAGAAGGAATTTTGGAAAGTTCTTCAAAAGTTTAGCTCCACTCTGGTGTTAAATAAAAGCTTTCCTTTTTAATAGTTTGTGCTGCAAAACAAGTTCAGCACTTGCCTTTAAATTGAAATTGGCAAGAGTGTATTGGAATCTTCGCAATGCATGTTTTCCTTAGGCTGCACATTAGAAACATTTCTTTGCCAAGGGACTGGTCAGACACTGGAACAGGATTCCTCAGGATGCCCCAAGCCTGTCAGACATGAAGAGGTGTTTGGACCATGCTTTAACTTTCTGTCAGCCCTGACTTGGTCAGGCAGTTGGGCTCAGTGGTCACTGAGTGACAACTTCAGTGAAATAGCCTGTTCTATTGTCTGCATTTGCTTTGATCATAAATTCAAATTACACAAGGTATTCCTTGGAACATATTATCACTGTAGTCACAGAGAACCCTAAATAAGCCAATTTTTTAATTTTCAGGACTGCTCTTCAGGCTCGGGTTTTACACTGAATCAAGGATTTTATGTTCATGACATTTTATTTATTAATGTTTCTATCTCATTATAAGCAACTTACTTTTCGGGCCAGAACCTACATCTTCGATTAGTTCCCTGTTCTTTTGAGTCACTTTGCCCCCTGCTGTACAGAGAGTTAAGCACTGCAGCAGCCGTGCCAGGCAGGTGTTAGAGCAGCCATTCCATGTGAAGCTCCTCTTTTCAGAGGCTGCTTGCTCTGGCTCCAGGACAATCAGGATTTGTGCTGCCACTGCATTCCAGACCCGGTCACAGCCTGGGACTGCTCTGAGCTAATTGCTGCTGAAGTGAACACAAACACAGAGCAGCAGAAGAGGGAAAGGAAGCAGCGGGTCACAGCACCTCTGCCATCAGTGAATAAGGAAATTAGCCAGTTATGTTTGTTTATAAGTCTCCAGGCAAAAATGGTGAGGCAGAAAGTGAAGATGCATGAAAAATTATCTTAACTGCTAGAGGATTTTTTTAAAGATGTCAGTAGAACAGGGAATAAAAGTATTTGTTTTTTATGCTTAGCAGATGAGAAAAACAGCCTAAACTAATAATAGTTAAAAATAAATTTGCCATTTCTGAGTGATAAATTTTAGGTAGAGTCTGGTAAAATGTGGAAATATTTATTCTTTGTCATATGAGCTAGAAATATCCAATGCCACCAATGCATGGCATGACCAGTTCATAAGAGAAGTTTTAGAAAGAGTTGGGTTGTTTTTATTTGAAAAGTGTGCTTCTGTTGATCCAGATATTTCTTTGTCCAGAGAAAATTGGATTCAGTTTACTTTCATCTTGTCCAAAGCAGAACTGTCTAAATCCTTTCCTATATTCTTAGCAAGTTTTGCTGGTGACCAGAGACAAATTTTATTCCTTTATCAATGAGGTTTGTCTCTGAAAACAGTGTCTGAAAAGCTAAAAGAGCAGCATGGTTCAGAAATATATGCACACATACATTCTTACACACTTTAGGAAGAAAACCATAACAAAATAAAATTAATAGAAAAAGAACCCCTAGATCCAGCAACTTAGAGGCTTCTAATCTTAGCTAAAACAAGGAGCAATAAAAATCTATAACATCGCTCTGAACAGATAGAAATTGGAAAGAATTGCTTATCAACCAGAGAAAATGACGGCACAATAATCAAAATGTGATGCAAAGTCACAGATTTAAATGTTAAATAATTCAGATATTAAATAATTCAATCGCTACTCAACAGATTCGCTGGGTGTTAGACACCCAGAGCTGGATCTCAGCAATCACAAGTTCAGGCAGTTGCTGCACTGTAGGGAGCACCCAGCACATTCTGCTCAGAGTGGGCTCTTTGCGAAGGGTGGCACAACACAACAATACATTCTAGGGAGTTACATTTACAGTATCGGCTTGAAACAGTTAACACTGGCCAAACCAGCTCAAAAGTTCCTTCTGCTATGGATTTGAGCCGGATTCTTAATGGCATTTGAGCATTTTTATTGTGGTAACATTATGTACTAGCATATTAAACATTTACTGCAGGCTTTTTCTGGATGTGAGGTGAAATACCTCTCAACATCTCTGAAATACTATAAAAATAAACACGTAGAGACTGGATATACCATAAAATCTCTAAATCCAGCCTACATGACAAATGAATAGAAGTTGTATTGCAGAAATATTTTCATTTCTGGCTTTCCTTTGAAGCACACCACCTCCTTTGAATTTCACTTTTAATTCTACATTTTACATATCAAAGCTGGCAAAAGGACACCATTGCTTCACGATGTCTGTAATGAATACAAGTGGAAATTTAATTGATTACTTAGGCTACAGTCTCCAGATTTACAAAATATTTTGGGCAGCATATATTGAACCCTTGACAATTGGCAACTGGTACCATGATGGGAGGCACTGCTGCAATTCCAGTGCCAGCTCGTGGTTAAGTTGCTGCTCAGGCACTCAGAAGTAAAGCTGAGCTCTTGGTCACAACTGCAGACAGTGAACTTTTGAAAATGTGGCATTGCATTAACTTTTAAAGCAGTGGCTTGGCTTCAGTGCCCACTGTACATTATAGGAACAAATAGTAATATAATCATTAATATAGCACAGTCTCCAAGCCAAATGAATGCATAAAATAGTCTAAAGCCACATACTGTCTACCCTTTCTTAAAGTAGTTGAAATGTGCATATTTTTGAGCATGGCATGAGCTATTTAAAACCTATTTCATGCATCATCTTGCCCTTTCCTAATATCAGCAGATGAGCTGATTTTATAATCAGAGGCACTGTCAGCTTGTCACATTCTGCAGTTCAAAATGTCAGAGGCACTGTAAACAGGCTCAGGGTAAGCCAGGCACTTTAGAACAGAGGGGCTGCACGCTGAGCTTGGATGTAGAGAATAGATGAACCCCCTTTATATTACACAGAATAATACATGAGCCAATACTTGTTACAAGGGCAAGTTTCCTTTGAGGGATTATGATGAACAGGATAACTGTGGGCAAAAAGTACCCATCAATAGAGCCCTAGCAGTCTCGTTCCTTTCCTCTCTCAATTATACCTTTAGAAATGTACCTGCTGTATCAGGATAAACACACTAAAAGCTGCTTCTTTCAATTCATTTTCTATGAGTTTTGGGAGTGTTCTCCCTTTCTCTCTTCCTAATCCCCTAAAGTGTTTGACACATGAATGGTGGACTTGGCTGTGAGTAAATATTTGAAGGAGATTAGCTTTTATACAATTCTGAGTGTGAAAAACAACTATGGAGCCTTACATGGTTTTGGAGGAATCAGGAAAAAGATAAGACCACATAGTATGTCATTTGTTGAAACATAGCAATTTCCATATTTTTTGTTTCTATTCAGTTGAAAAGGTTAGCTTACCCTTTGCATTATATACCTGCCTAAGAGCTACCTGGTATGTGGAGGAAGTATAAAAACCAGCATTTGATTGACAGGTCCATGCGAATAGAATCATTTGTTTCAAAAGATCTCTGAGATCATCAAGTCCAACCATTAACATAACACTGCCAGATCCCCACTAAACCATGTCCTTAAGCAGCACATCTACACGTCCTTTAAATCCCTCCAGGGATGGTGATTTAGCAGAGAAAAACCTTTTTCTAAAGCAAAGAAGATTGAATTAACCAAAGCTTGTTAGAATGAGGATAATTTTTTTTGAGAAAGTGACTACATTATTATCATAACTTTACTAAGCCCAGAACATGTTAATCATATTTCCTCTGGGACCAAACAGTGAAATAATAAAAGCCCCACAACTTTTCTTTAAGTATCAGAGAATACATCTAAATTAATCGTTGAGCCTTTCTACTGATGCATTGATGAATAATTATGCCCTAGAGAATAAAAGCAGGATTCCCAAAGACTGGAAAGCAGAGAAGCTGAACTACCACTCCTCAAAGGTGCTTGAGCAGCTTTTAATCTACAGCAGTAACTGAAGAAAGCAGGATGGAGTCCATGTATGTGACTCCTCTGAAATGTGTCATTCCTCAGCTGAAATGGTGGGGAGGCTACAAAGACACACAGACACACATAAACAGATCAGAAAGACACTCCTCATCTGTGTCACAGAAAGGCTAATTTATACTTCATGCTTGGACAATATGCTTTAAGGCCTATAATGCTCAAGTCTGCTCAAAATACTTGCTGTGAGCAATCTCAGGCATCAATCCGTACTGAGACCACTTTTCACAGGGTGAAGTAAATTTTAAGATGGAAGATGTTATTGATCACACCTCTGGCAATGTGGTTTTTTTGCTGTGTCTTTCTCAATCCCTGTAACCTTGCTCTAAAGTATTACCATCAATATCTAACATCTTTATTCTAATGGTCAAAATCCATTTCTGTTAATACCAGCAGGTGCCACTGACTAAGGCTGAGTTAACTGGGAGCTGCTCCTCACTCTTGGCCCTGAAGTATTTCCATCAAATGTTTTCTCCTCACAGAGAATTCACAAGAAAGATAATTGTCACTGGTTTTGTCAGTTCCTGATTTAAAAGCAAAGACTTGTCAAGGTTTGGCTCATTAATTCAAGTGAAAGTGGGGAGAAGGATTTTTAAGAGGAGCACAATCTGATTAGATATTTCTTTCCATTACACATACATATTATTATTATTATTTGTAATACTACCATACCATTGGTACTTTTACCAATTTTTAAAAGGACTTTTATTCATTTAACTTGTATTTTGCCTCCTTTTGTCAACTGGTGTCATTGTGATGCTTGCTCATTTCCATTCTGAAAAGACTAAGCTGCAACTCACATGATTTCTTAAAGGCAGTTTGTTTAAATGTGCTTCCAAAAGTATGATCTCAAATCAATAGAAACATTTTTTTTAACCTAGGCTTCCTAGGTGTGAACCCCTAAATTAATCTCTAAATCACTGTTATCTACAAATATCTCTCAATTTACAATGCATTTACTGTGTAGCTACAAATATACTAATATTTAACTCTGTGAAGAAAATGAAACAGTAGTATAGAAAATAGGATTTCTAAGTATAATGATCAGATTTTATGCAACCATAAGGTACTTGATAATTATCTGTAAGTGCAATAATGTCTGCATCTGAGAAAAGTAGTGGCCCTTAAATCATGGTTTCTGCACAGATGCAAACCTGGTAAACAAAACACTACTTTTCTTTAGGGACAATACTCAAAATTTTACTGATACTAACACTGGATTTTTTTCTTCTGTATGAGACAGTTGCAATATCCAGTTGGGTTGCCATGATTAATTAATCCGTCACCTGGCTAATGAGGAATGGTAGCTGTATGTCACAGAATTTCAAGGATAACTTTGACTTCTCAAGGATCTCAAGCTGAAATTTTTCTGCTGACAAGTGGTCTAATTGAATTTTAATGAGCTGAAAATGGAGTCTTTTCAGACTTCTTAATTTTCATAAGTAGCTTTCTTTGTGGCAATCGTATTATACTTACATAAAGTTCAAATTGCTCTACATCACATATGACCCCCAAAACGAATCTTCCCAAATCTATCACCTTACTTTTGAAAACACGTTATCTCTATTGTCCCCTTAAGGCTTGTTCTTGTTGGTTTTGGTGGGTTTTTTTACTAGATCTACAGTGGGAAGCACTTCCAAGGATCCATGGCTCTGCTTCTGAACCAATTTTAATTCCAAATGAAGTGAACATTGAGACTGCCTTCTAAATCCTTCTTTTCTCCCAGCCAGCACTCAGAAGAAAGAAACCTGGATGCCTGGGAGTTACAGCACAATTCCCAGGTGGACTAAACAAATGACAGGATTCCTCTGTGCCCTATGATCCAGGTCATCCCTGGGTGTCAGGTGAAGTCTCTGCAATGACAGGTAGTTACACCAGTACATCCCAAACTAAACTCAGCTACATTAATTGATTCTTTCCATGATGACAATACCTGTAGCTAACAGCAGTTGTTAACACTCCAGTTTCTTCTTCAAAAAAGAGACTTTTCTTTTTGTGCATGTCCTCAGTCAGTAATAGCAAGGCTTGTTTTCCCAGACATCCTCTCTGAAGCGCATGCAGTGTATTTGGCTCTCAGGCACAGCCTGCACTCCAGTCAAACACAAGCTGTGGTGCTCCATCACATCAAATACTCCCCAGGGCTACAGGCTGTACGTGGAGAGAAGAAAAAATGTTTCTCCTGCGTTTCTGTGTTCATTGGACATGTCTGCAATTGTAGCTAATACAGTATTGCCACTCAGTATGAGCTGAGTAGGAGCAACCTTCTTGATGGAGTAATGCATTATTCACAAGGAGAGAAACAGTGAGCTGCCTCTGTGCTGCCAAGTTAGTTCATTCCCTTTCCCAGAACATTCCTTCAGTTTAACATCTCCCTTACTTCAAGTTTTACTGCCTTGGCCTTCTAGCTGAAAACCAAACCAAAACAAAACCTAAGCCCCCCACAATCTCAGGAAACAAGCTAAAAGAGGTAGTGTGTGGCAAGAACAGTCTCAGGCAAGCACATCCTTCTTGGGACAGCAGCATCAGTTGGAGAGGAGCAGTGATCACTGCTGGGAGTGGATCTGAGTCAGCATCAGCTCAAAGCAAGGAGAGCTGGGTACACACCTGCTTTCAAAAATGCCATGTTGAAACCATCTGATTGCATGTGCAAACAGCACTGAAAATGCTGTTCTGGGGATGAAGGAGAGGGCTGAGTTCAAAGCAAAGCTGTTAATTAGCTATGAGATACTGAAAACCTGAGTCAGCACTAACTCAGAGTAGCATCTCACTGATTTGGGGAATATTCAGAGCTCCTAATTTTAGAAACGTGCAGACACTAAGAAACATTTTACTCTTTTTAATGTTTGAACTTCAAATCCCCTAAGATCTGGCTTCTTAATTAGCCAAACAAGGACAGTCATTTTACTAGCACTGACAAATCAAGCAGTGTCAAATTGGTTCTTTCAGTTAAATGTACATCACTGCCCTCAAAGTCAACTAAAACTACTTTTTTATAACCTCATGCTTGACTCCTGAGAGTGTCCTAGAAACCTTTTCCAGATAATTTCTTGAGTTTTTAAACCACTTTAAAGGCAGAGTTTTCTTTATATCAGCAGCTAAACAGACACAAAAATATTCAGAGCTGAGAGAAACACAGATTCTGCTCACGCACAGAAAACAGAAAAGAATATCCAGTGTTGTTACCTCCTTATCATCAATTATGAACAGGTTTAAAACTTTAGCTAAGTTTCATTCATCTGCATAGTCCTCTGGAGCGACCACATTTCTTTGTTTTTAAGATGGGACTGCTCAGTCTCTCGGGTGCTTTTCTGGAGTACAGTCAGGTTTGCCTGGTTGGTTGGGTTTGTTTGATGAGCAGCAGCTCTCACACTTGTAATCATTGCAAAGCAGAAGGAAATAATTCTTTTACTAAAAGATCATGCAACTTTAAAGAGAAACTTAACCCCATAAGTAATTTTTAAGGAGTAACAGCAGATTGTGACAAGACCACAGATGACAAAAAGTGTCTCTCAGGTTATATATAACCTGATTAAATAAGAACTGTTTGTCTTTACCCACTCCCCAAAGCCCTTTAGGAGCTAAGACAACAGATGTTTGTCACTACAGCCAGTCACATGCTCCAATTTCACTCTGGTGAACATATTTTGGAAACAAGCTAATGAGGTGATCTACAAGAAATGAGTTTGGTCCCCTTTGGCTAATATTTCATTACTGATGTCATTTACCTTCTATCATTAGGCAGAAACTACCTGTAATTACTTTATCCTCTAGAAAGAAATACAAAAATTATAAACAATATTCTCTACAAATGTGTCTAAAAAGTAAGATTTGCAAAAGTGTCTCTAGTTCTTCATAACAACAAAATTGAGAAATCAGATATTCAAAAACTCAATGTTCCCATAAAAATTTGAATTACTTTTCTTTTTATATTTTGTTACATTGTAATATGATTTTTTCCCGACTTGGTTCTCTCCTCTACACAATGCTTTCTGGAGCACTGCTTTTACCAAGTTTACCTATCAATCTCTGTAAAAGTTACGCTGATATTTTCAAGTTTTTTTGACCAGAAGAGTTTGTGACAGATTTAGACTGTTCATTAGAAATTGGAAATGTTCCAAGGATTGAGGCTCCTTTTCCAATTATTTCTAGTCATTACATTAAAAAAGTAAATTATTTTATTTTATTGACTGTTGTCATCAGGATTCAAAATAAATTTTAATTGTACCACTGAAAGCAGCCGCTATTTTGCATTTACTGGCTCAAACTAGACACATTCTCTTCTCCGTAAGCCACAAGATTGAAAAATTACCTGAACTTTCTAAGCACTTTTGTCAAAGTGGAGCCTTTAAAGCTTTAGGAAGTATTAGAGACAATCTTTAACACCTATTAGTCATGGTGGAGATCCTGTTAAAAAATAAAACCAGGACAGCCTTTACCTAAGATAATTGTTATTAAATTAGCTAACAGAATTCTAACAACATTACAGACTGTATGAAAAGACATTTCTAAAAACTTCACACAATTTCAGCTTTAATTAGGCAGCTCATTTATGTACTCATCATGGCTAAAAAGACAAAGAAAAACAAGAACTTAAGAAGGAAGACTGAGTGAATCTGTATTCTGGTGTGCTTTCTTTGCTAACGACTTACTGTGCATTTCTTTAATGGGATATTTTCACATTTACATCTAGTCAGTTAAAAAGAGAATTAAAAGTAGCATCAAACACTACATCCACCCTTTGGACATTCTGCCAAATTTTGTGATTTTACAAACTCTTTTTTTTTTCTCCAAATGTTTCTTCCTCCTTTGCTGCTGTGTGAAATAATCAGACATAAAACAGATGAACTGAAAAAGTCTTTCATTTATGATCTAGCTGTCATTTGTAAAAATGGTAGGGTAGACTTATTGGAAGGAAGTATAATGTTTATGTAAAAGCATTAACTTTTAGTTGGAGATCAAATCATTTTCCATTTATCTGCAATGGGGTTAGAGAAGACTCTTGAAAACAGAATAAAAAATTAATCTTACTGGGACAGTAACTGTGACACTACTGAGTGTGATGAACTGAGCTGCAGTTCTCACAGAATCACAGAATAGTCTGAGTTGGAAGGGTTCCACAGGGATCAATGAGTCCAACTCTTAAGCAAATAGCCACACCAGGATAGAACCTTTTTCCTGAAAGAGAGTAAGCAAAACCAGACCAACACTCAGTTTGTACAGTTTGTGTCTGGTGAGGTCAGACACAACGAGTTTGCAAAGTCCAGGGGCCAAGATGAGAGAGAGGTGATGGCACCACCAGCTCACCCAGAGCCTGTGTGAGCTCTGTGGTGACCCAAGCCCTGGGGAGCAGCAGCCTTTAGGAGAGCACAGAATGGCTGAACCAGCAGGCAAACCATAAAATCAGCACTGCAAAGTTCAGGTCCTATCAGCATTTCCCCTTACTCATGTTTTTCTCAAGATTTTTTTATTTTTTAACTGGGGTATTTGGTTTAATGCCATATAAAATAATTACTTTTAAAAATGGTAGATTAGCATGGCCTAAATGTTCCTCTGTTTGGAACCCGCTGCTCTACTGGTAACTGAAGATGCACAAAACACCACAGAATCAGTCTGTGTGCCTAGAAACAAAATTCCTAAAAATCACCCTCAGTCACTCCCACATGAAGACATCCAAAGATGTGACTCAGAAACATGACAGTTATGACTCAGCAAACTCCAGTTTGTGACACAGCACTTTGGGACAGTCACAGCTCTGGAAATAATAATATTTTAAGTTATACTCAGACCCTTAAGATCTGTCCTGGACTAAGCAGTCATGAAAGGAAATAAATTATCAGTAACAATCAATGGCTATTGCAGGTATTCTACAGACCTCTAAAATATTTACATTCTCCCTTACTTCCTCTGCACTGCACAGCTCAGAGAGTTTGTTGTTGTGAGCTATGCAGCAGTAGGGAACGTGGACAAATGGCTTCCACATAATGAAATCAGTTACTTAAACTAAAGCAAATGACAATGTTATATGAAATAAATGGGATAGATTGACTGATTGATTTACTGAAGAAATGATGAGATATTAACTGCTTATACTAAGAAGACATTTTAACACAGCTCATAAGATTGCCAATTAAAAATACATTTGCAAAGCAAAAGAAAGGGAATAAGAAGTGAGTACCTCTGGATAAATGAAATTTATCAAGCAAAATTGAAATCGATTAACAATTAGTAATACTCTAGGACTTAATAAACTTGTGCTTAGGATGATGAAAATAACCAACATAGTTTCCATAAATTTAAATTCCAACCTTGGGCAGACACCCTAAAGTGAATAAGGCTTCACAAGTCTACTTTTATAATATCTAAAATTACATCTATATCATTTGATAGAATGCACAACAGCTAAGAAAGTAACATGAGAATTTATTATAAATGGCTCAAGTCAGGTTAGATTTAAATACTTCTAATAGGCAAGAATGAAAATAATCTCAATTTAACTTCATTAATTTATGTAGTCCTAAAATAGAGCCTCTCTAGAGCCTTCTAAGCTATCAACTTTTACACCTAAATAAAAGAGCTAGAGTTCTTTTTAATAATAAAGTTTTAGTTCATCCTCTGTCATTATTTACAAGCTTCTATCTTAAAGTTTTCAAGTTTGACAGTCATCCAGTTTGATATCAAATGAAATAAGACCCTTGGATTTATAAATATCAGCAATAATTGTACAATTATTTTTCAGTGTGTTTTTCATTTTTTCTGGTTCATTACAAACCTTTTCACATAATAATATTCTTACCCCTCATCTTTATTCCCTTCTACATGCATATGAAGATCATATCTTTGATAATTCATTTCCTTCGGGTGTTACTACCATTAAATGCATAATAAAGTCAATAATAAATGAACTCTAAACTGCAGGCCCTTTGCATCTTTGCAGTTTTTCTAACACAGTATGGATTCCAGTAAATATTTCTTTTATGTTTTTCACATTTTTGAATGAAGTCTGAAGGGAACTCGGTCTTAGTGACACAACTGAGTGTACACCTATAGTAAAGATTTATGTTGCCATATAAAATTGCCTTCCTGATTTACAGAACATCTCTGTATCCTCTTCACAGCAGCTCCGAGACTTTACTCTTTTCATACAGTCGAAGAGTGGATTGAGTAGGGTGAAACTACGAAACCAGAAATTTAAGCTTTAAATACTTCATCATATGAGCTTTTGTAAAACAAGGGGCAGAGCAGGCAGATGTGGAAAGCTTACAATAAGTTATTACTGAATTATCGAATCATTTGGGTTGGAAAACCCTCTAAGATCATCAAGTCCAGCTGTTAACCCAGCACTACCATGCCCACCAGCTAACCTTGTCCCCAAGTGCCACTTCTACACTTCATTTGCGTGCAAGGGCAGTGATGCCACAATTTCCTTGGGCAGCTGTACCAACCCTCACAACCCTTTCAGTGAGGAAATTTTTTAAAATATCCAGTCTAAATTTATGCAAGTATTTGTATTCAAAATTATGGGAATTGAACATTTGTTCTTAAAATGTTGGCTAATATCAGATGCCTGACAAATCTCTCACCAGGGGTACACACAGTGTTGTTATTTGCAGTTACTCACATGAGTTTATCTGAAATAGAATAGTACTGTTGTTAACCAGCTCTACTAATATTTAGTAACCTGTCACTTTCAGTTTGTAGTTGAGGAAGTAAATAGGAAAGAGGGATGTCTAAGCTCTAGAAAGCTGGGAATCAAGCTACACAAGTCTATTTTCAAATGGTTCCAAAGCTTTTAATAATACCTTCACAGAGGAAATGGCTTTTTTACAGCCCAGGTCTAACACTGGCACCAGTGCGCACAGTCTCTGCTCAGCTCCAGCCCCAGTACAGCTCTGGGCTGATAAATGTGTGGGTCCTCCTGGCTGCTATGAGATTAAAGCAATACTCCTACTATAGCAATATTCCTACTATAGCAAGATGTTTACAGCCTCTGACAAATTTCCTTTTAGTTGCTGAACTTTCAGAATAATTGCATATATAAACCAAACGCTTTGCTTATTTATATTCTCATATTTAATGACATAGTGTTGCAGTAACTTCTGAAATTATAATGAATGATCTTTTTAAATTACTATTCCTGCCTATTTTCATTATATATGTACTTGATAGAATCAGGCAAAGTAATATAATTTCCTATATATTCAGAAATAATGTTTTTTTCAAAAATGCAATCTGAAGAAAAAAACTCATCTATAAACTGTTCCAAAAGCCTTCTTAATTACATTTTTAACTGCAAATGATGTAAAGTCAAGCCATCACAAGATAAATTATATTTATTTTTTCCTATGTCAAAATGTTTGGGATTGCAACTGTATTACTCAAAGCATTTTACAAATTTTATGTGTATTTCTGAGCATTTTCAGTTCCTCCATAGGGTTTAGAATTTTGTTTTTCTCTTACTACCCTTTCTAGCTCTCTATAATTCAGCCTTGATGCAAACTAAGCAACCTGAAGTGGAAGAGTAGGTCCTGTCAAGAGCTGCCCAAATCCATAGCTGCTTTTTTTAGGCAACCAGCTTGGATGCCATAAGGGCTGCCCATAACATTTTGACACAAAGACTATAAAAAAAATTAATTGATCAGCTACTAATTGATATTTGCAGTTACTCCATAACTGTCTGAAACAAATTTAAGATATATTGAGGCAAGTATCACTTTATTCTTTTTTAATCATTAATTTTTGGGGTTTAGTGAAGGTTATAGGAAAAGTTTTAATAACAGGAAAAAGTATGCCTTTTAATTATTGACCCAGACTATCATAAACTAAATGCCAAATAATACATAAATGCTAATTTGAACCTACTTTCACTTCCATGCAGAATGCAGGGTAATGAATAACAGACTATCCTCCAAAGAGCAATATACTCTATCACAAATCTGAGCTGCATTTGCTCCCTTATTTTTAGTCCAAAATATGATTCAAATAAGATATTATTAAATTATAACACCTTAGTCCTTTCCAAGCTAAAGGCACTTAATATGCTGAATTTTAGATAGGTTTTTTATATTCTGCCTTTTCCTGCCTTCTTTACTGTATGTTGAGGTATTAAAACTGTCTGCTCCAATTTCCCCTCTGCTTAGGCAGACATGACAGAGAGATGAAAAAGACCACCTTTCATCTTGAAAAGCTAAACAGACCATAAAAAAGAAACAGTGGAGCTAATAGTGCCTTACTAGTTTACAACATACAGCTACTGAACATACACCAAAATGAGAGTGTGTGACATAGCACAAGTCCTGTCAGGTTTCTTCCAGAAAAACTACAACTTCTATTCCTCATATTTTGAGCTTCTATTAAACACCATAATAGAAAAGAAATCCTATTAAATTAGTCTCATTAATAAAATTAAAAAAAAAATCCTGAAAGTTTATTCAGTACAGCGAGAGCACCAATTTTTAAATTTCAGTCTACTTAAAGTCATTAATCTGGAGTGAGGGGGGGTGGTGGTTTCAAAATACCTTTAATTACTAAAATTTAGACTGAATCAATCTCCATTCTCATAGATTTCCATGCTTAAAATTCAATCCTGGCAATACTTTCATGTGTAGCTCTTGTTGTCTTGGAAAATGAGGGAGAATCAGGTTTGGATCTCTATACCTAAAGTACTAGATGGCATATCTCTATTTGCAGGTGGAATTTGAGGTTGCAATATGTAATCCTAGAGACTGTTGCACCATAGATAACATAATTTGTGGGGGAAAAGGAAAATAAAACAGTTTTTGCATAGATTTTTTGGGTTGGAAAAGACCTTGAAGATCGACACACACACACAAAGAGGAGACTACTTTCCAGACAGTTTGGGACAAATGACTTTTGCCACCACAGAGCAGGAGTGACACTACTGCATGTCTTCAGGCCTTCTGCATAACTGGGAAATGGCTGATAGGACGCCATGAAAGCCAAGCTCTGAGCTATCAGTTTGCACATAGCCAAAAGGCTGATTTTGTTCACCCTCATACAACTTCACGAGAAATTCTGAGGCATTAGTAACACCAAAGGTAAATGAAATTATTTCAGATCAGAAAAAAAAAGCACTTGAAAAGGCTCATTGCACTAAATGAATTGGCATTCCAGCCTGTATCAGCTGGAACAGGTTCCACAAGGAAACAGCCCAAAGCACAGACACCAGAGGGCTGCTCCATGGATTGGCGTCATGGAATCACAACTTGTGTCCCTGAATGCAGCATTAGCCCAACCCCACACTCTGGGACACACTGAGCTGCACCACCAAACAGCTGCACCGGAGAGAAGGGGTGCACTGAGCTCTTCTTCAAGCTTAAAAAGTAGTTTGATAACTTTTCCTCAGAGCTTTTGCCATTAATGGTTACTGAGCCTATTTCCCCTCGAGTGCCCAGCAGAGCCTTGGCAAGGCTCAATGGCAGCTGGTGCCTTGGGGCTGGGGAAATCTCCTGCCGTTTCTGGAGAGCTGCTGACAGCAGCACAGCTGATTTTATGTGAGATATTTGCATTCCTTTTATGCTAACAGCTCACTTTTAATGTTGTGGAAATCAAACATTGCAAGACAGAATAATCAAGCCACATCTCCCTAAGTAAGACACTCAGTTAATTACCCTTTTCCACAGAGGTGAAAACAGTGGTGGCCTCAGATACCTCTGTAAAGCAAGAGAACATAAGCAATAATTTGAAACAAGTGACTATTTCAAATATACTTATTTTAGGTGTCAACTGGTGGGAAATTTACTATATAATTGTTGAGGTGGTTTTTCGGACTGAGAAGATCATTACTTAGTGAAACAGTTCTCCTACATTGATAATAAAGGGGGGAAAAGTTTCACTTAGGAAACTTGGAACACTTTCCTACAAGCTCATTTTGACCCCATGTTGGTGGTTATGGCAACATGTTCCAGAATTTTCTCTCATATAATGTGGAACAATCAAGACAAGTTATTTTTCTGCACTGCAAAAGCAAATAGAAGAAGTCAGCTCCTGGTCTGCATTCCACAAGCTGCTTATCTGGACGACATGATAGGGAGAATTTTCCTTTTAATTAGCAAGTGAGAAGTGCTAATATGAATATGCTGACATAGGATAAAAATCTACCCATCCCATGTTGTACAATGACATATATATATATATATATATATTTTCAGCCTACTCTGAGAGTCAACTTAAAAGGCAAGAGACTCTAATAAAGACTGATGTGGTCTCTATGTCATACAAAGGACAATGTATAGCAGAAAGAGGAGCAAAAATAAGTAGAGTAATCAAGGTGATTACATATACAACTGTTTTGCATTCAGCCTCTTTTCCTGCCTTATAATGCACTCACCCACCCATGCTGTCTTCCTGTGCTAAACCCCACTTCAGAAAAACTTACAAAAACAGTAAGAAGAATAAACAAAGAATTTAACTAGCAGACGTGCTAAAAACTTGCCATGCAATGAGAAACTGATTAAATTAATATATTGATAAAATAGAACTTCATTAATCGTTCAGAGATTGGCCTTTTGAACTAGAAGAGAAATTAGATTTCAATATATTTCACTAATTAAGGCACAGTAAAAAACCACTGTTTATACCACTGGACATCCAGTTGATGATTTGTTGCATGTTACTTGTGATGACTTGAAGGAGCTATTCTGCATGGAAAACTTTGCATACAGGCCATGTAAAGAATTCTTCATCAATAAACCCATCTTACCTGCTTACAACCCCTCTAACCTCTGCATGAAGACTGAGCACTTTGCTCTGACTATTCTTGCAGGGAGCTGTAATAACAGATCTTCCCAACTACTTGGATCAATACCACGAACTTTGGTCTGAATTTCCAGTGGGAACACACCTTCCTCTCAGCCCTGGAAAGGGAGGGAGCATGATGCCAAGAGCGCCACTGCTATTTTGCAGTGTATTTTCACTGTCTCTCTCTCTAGTCTCGTGTCACCCCACGCAGCAGACGCGGTCTCCAGATGGATCCTGCAGCTGTGCAGGTTTGGCTCAGGGGTGTGTCAGCTCCTATTTGCTCACAAGTCAGCCAGCAGGCTCCTGTCACAGGAGCAGGGGAAGGATCAATACAGATGGATGCTAAAAAGAGCAAGTCAGTCTGGGTGGGCCATGGTGCCCATGCACAGCCCTGTGTGACTATGGGAGTCCCAGTCTGGGCACTGGCTCTTGCTCAGGTTCACCCTCTTACCTGGGGTGCTGGACGGGCAGGATAATAACCAAAAAAAGAATAATCAATAATAACCCAAATGAAGACTTTACTGTTTCAGTATTTCATCATTTCTATTGCACTAAATACCAGTAAATTAATATATTTGCATTTTTCTAGATATTTTATTTTCATATTCCAGCTCCAAATATTTTAAAATTGTGTGGATTTTACTTTATTAATTCTTTCCTTTTCTGATATTTAAAAATTACATCAGATTTCAATGTAAATTATTTTGTTATAATTGAGCACTTCTTTCAGTACATACCGTAATCCACATAATTATTTTGTGTGACCTTACAGAGGCAGGAGGCAGTGATTCTCAGTGCCCTCCTCAGCCCATTCCAGTACCTCACTCACATTGCAGTGCTCTAAAACTATAAAGTTTAAGATAGTCTCAGGTTACCCTTCAGTACCTATGGTAGCTACTAATGTTCTTTTGAAATTGTGCTGCTCCACAGGGTTTGTTTTCCTCATATACATAGAGATGACAGCTCTTATCATCTCTCTTGCAATTCTCATTTATTGTGAATCTCACTCCTGGGGTGACCAACAGAAAATATCACATTTGATGGTGATTTCATGACTGCAAGATTTTGGGGAAAATTTGAAAATGGAAATCTGCATTTATCCAAAACATCAATGGATATTCAAGTATTCAGAATACTTTTTAAATAACAATTCTCATTCAAAGGCCATCTCATAGCTTTTAAGATTCAATTCACTGTTTTTGAATTCTTACAGCACAAATATCTTCATCACCATTTAAATAAATATGAATGGCCTGTCAGAAAAATATGGTCTGGCTCTAGTTGTTTGGCCTAGGACTATTTTTGTAGCTAAAATTACAAAGCAATATTTATTTTACAAAATGAATGTATAGATATGAGTGCCCATACTTTACTAGATGTACATATGACAAGCTGATGGTTATTGCTGGTGTGCCACATCCCCCACAACCCATTCACTTCTCATCTACCCTTTCTCAGTATATTTGTTGATACACATGTTGCATCTAGACTTCTCATTTGCTCTTCAAAACATAATTGCAAAGCTGAGGAAAAGAAATAAAAAATAATAGCAAAGCTCCAAATGCAGCTATTCAATGCCTAGCAACCTGTGAGAGACTGAAGGAAAAAAATCACAAATTATCTGCAAGAGGCAGTTGGAACAAGGCTTGGGGTAAACAGACACACAAACAACATGTCAGCCATGATAAAGAGTGTAAATTTGAACAGATGTCACTTCCAGAGCAGCAGCAGGCAGATTAAACTGAATTGGCTTTGGATGAATTCCAAGGAAGAGTGAGAAAATATGACGCTTTCGCCTTGAGCACTTACAGAAATGCATTCTCCAGAACCTCTTTTCTTTAGTAATCATAATTGAACCAGGCTAAAAATAGCAAGAATCTTCAAGAAAGGCAGTTTAAAATAAACTAATTCATTGCCCATACATATTGCTCTCTAAATGTTTCATTCTAAGGTAAAAAGAACAAAAATCCCTGTCTGCTATGAAAAACAGTGCTAAATGACGAGCCTACAGGTTATGGTAGTTTACAGTAGCAAAAATGTCACCAACATGCCACTTGTGCTTAATGAATCTAGGCCAATACTCTGAAACAAAACATAATCTTGCAATCTTCAAGGTAAATCACACTTATTATAAATTTTTTGCTGTATTCCTCATTTCTTGAATAATTCTGGTTGCCCCTGCTTTGTGCATGTGTTTTAAATCACTGCTCATTCTAACTTGCATATTTCAGTTTATCATGCATAATGTACCCCAGCAGGAACAGTGGGAATACAGAGCTCTGAACACCTGAGGCAAGGAATAACAGAAATATCTATCTGGATTTCCCCTAAAAACATTCTAAACAAACTTCATCCTCTAATTCTGGTCATTTACATCATTATTACACTTTCCAAAGTCCTAAAGATGGACCAATTGCATCTCTGTCTGTAGCACATGAGATTGTCTGTTGGGTTTTGTTTTGCTTTTGATGCATTTTTTTTTCCCTGGGACTGCAATGTCTCGGCTTTGAATGCTAAAAAATGAAATGAAACTTTATTCCAGTGGTCACAATGTTAATAAGGAAATTCCCAGAAAAGTTCTCACTTATTCCATTTAGAAGTGTACAATTATCTCATGAATTTTAAATCATAACACTAGTAGAAATAAATGCCAATAAATGTCACCTCTCTGTGTTTCCACACGCTAAAATTGAGAAAATTATATCTAATCCCCATAAATAATTAATTTATCATAATCAGCACCATTATTAACTTTCGCTGTTAGACAAAAAAAGGAAAACAACACTTTGAGAAGTGGCAAAATAAAGGAATAAATTGCAGAGGTAGATTATGAAACCACGTGAATTTTCAATTATTATCACTGAAATGTACTCCACCATGTGACCTTTAGATCCTTGAAAATACCTGCTTTCAGTATGGCCCACAGAACAGCACGAGTATTTTCATGAAAGCAAAATGAATGACAAGTCATTACCTCTCAAATTAATTAATATCAGCTCTCCTAGTTAATACTAAGCTCCATGTGGAAGAGATAAAAATCACACACTTTGTTTAATATTCACAACAGATGCCATCTCCTCACATTTGAATAGAGTTTCATACTTGTAAGTCAGTATTTCAAGCTGAAACACTGCAGGTTTTTTAAGTCAATAATACAAGCCTACGAAATTAAAATGCACTACTTGTGTGAAACACAACAAAATCATTGTTTGTTTATCTTTAAGGTGATAATAAAAAAGATTAATGATACTGCTGTATAATGAAACAATCTGCCACAAGGCAAGCTGCAGAATATAGAGTGAGGCTCTAGCGAAAATACCGTGGAAAGCTTCAGTTTTCTTCCAAACACGTTAAGAAGTCCCTTTTATTACCAGGTGACATTTTTACATTTAAAAGAGAGTTGATTTTCATGTGGTTCTTAAAGGTCAAACAGTTAATCTACCTCTGTAAGGAGAGCGTATTCCTCTGAAGAGATTTCTGGGGGACATCAAATCAATAAGAGTCAGACTCAAAAAGAATAACATCTTTGCCTGTTCTCAAGGCAAAAGCTTATACCAATCCTAAAGAAATTGGATCCAGCTCATGAAAAAATCAGTCATCATGCAGCAAGCAATAAAAAGTAACAACCTTTAGAGTAGAACAGAGATGTAAAAGATTTTTATATCAATAATTCTGAAGAAAAAACCCTATTCAGAATGGAATCTGGAAAAGTATTGGTTTCATCATATGTGCTCCCTTTGCTTTTGCATTTCTAAGTGGTAAAAACACTAAGAGAGTGAAAAGTGGAACCCGCCACAGTCTTGTACACTGGAATGTTCAACAGTGTGTTCTTCATCCCTCTCTGATGTGACACACACACCCTGTTGCTTCTGCTGGAGACAGGAGAGACAAAAAGGGAGCCCAATGAGAAAAGCACAGGTCAAGCTGTACACTGCAGCTTTGCTCAGTTTACCCAGCCCATTTTTCATCTTCCTGAGGAAAGTGCCATTTGCCTGCGCACAATGGTTTGAGAAGGGTTCATTGGGGGTGCCTCAAATGAGAGTAAAATACTCAATTCTGGAAATTGTAATTTCAAAAATATTTTTGGGTTTAAAAGTCAGAAAGGCTACTTCTGAATGTGCGGTTTTAAAATGAGATTCAAAAGAACTGGTGCTCTGTTTCTGGCTCAGGACCTTGTATAAGAATTTTTGGTGTCAGTTTCCCATTTAGACCATGACAAGAATAATACCTTTTTTTAGTCTTTTCAACAGATCAGGAACTGTTCAAGACATGACTGTGCCAAGATAGAAATTGCATATATAAATATATACACACAAGTAGCTTTAATATCCTGATCTCACTTAAAGCTACCAGGCAACTCTACAGCACAAATGGAAAACTGCAAAAAATAAACTCAGGTTTCGACCTTCACTATATGTGCAAAAGACTCCTGTGCTTGAAAGGAAAGGAGGGTTGAGAATTACATAGGAATATTGAACCTTCCATGAGGACTGCTCTTTAATGTCTTTCTGCAGGTACAAAACAGCACTGGCTATGATGACTTTGCTTCTAAAGAAAATAAAAAAATATACAGAGAAAGGAGACTGAAAAAAATTCAAAAGTTAGAGAATGGTAAGAGAGGAAGTGAGAACAAAAATTCAGTGAAATCCATAACTACAAGATTACATTATACAAGCAGCATTTCGTATGATTATTTAATTTGTTGGAAAGTAATTATTCAATTGATAAAACAAAACAATAGAGCTGCTTGACCTGTATCATGTCTTGAGGAATTCACCTTGACACCGACATTGTCATTTCTATCTGAGTTTTATATTGAAGCTATGGTACATACATTTTTAATTTTCATTCCAACTTCAGCTAATCTAGGATAAATCTCAATCATTACTTTGCCTAGCTTGCTTTCAAATCCAGGAATAAAAAATCCATAGCCTATAGGCTTTGATGCTTTTTGTTTGTATGATAACTGCTTTTAATTACCATTTTGTTTGCCAAGTCTCTTCAATGAAATTTAAAATGCAATTATTTTCCACTCAAACACACAGTAATTTGAATGAATTATATTTTGATGTAATTAAGGTAAAACTAATCATTATATATAAAACATCTTATAACATTTCCTGACAATACATTATTATTACAATTTATCTTTGAATTCTCATTTCATTCATCATTCATTTTGAAACTGTTTACAAGGTGCAGACAGATTGGAAGAAAATTGTGTTTTCCTCGTATGTCCTCCCCATACACACCACTCCATTAAATAACTACCCTACACTTCAGTCCTGCTGCAGGCTCAGCCCAAAGCAGGAACCAGGTTTATAGAGGTCTGAAACCTGAGCTAACAAAGGACTGTGAAAAAGGTGTGGGGGAAAGAGACCCCAGATTCCAGGGGTTTGGAGAGATGGAAGCTTTGGGTATGATTTTGTTCACAATGGAAAAGTGAATGCATGGTTTCTAGAAGAATTCAGCACAGTAAAACAATTCTATCCTGTAAACAATATAGCCCTTTAGTTCTAAAATCTTCTGGGAAATTATTTTTCTCTATTATCAAATTAGTTGCATTATAACGTGGCTTCCTGAAAACTGCCTTCTGCACTCCAAAGGACTAAAAGTTCATACCACACAACATGTTCTCCTATGCCTAAGTCAAGGAGGTATTGCAACTCTGTCCTTTGATAATTTTAAGACCTGCCCTTTACAAAACTTACAGAGCTAAAAAATGTGACTGAAAGCACTCATGGACTTAGAATAAATCAAGCTGACACAACCTTTTCCCTTTTTTCATCTTTTAAAAAGTCCAGTCCCAGGGTGAGACTAAGGGTGCAGTTCCACAGGGATGTCAGTCAATGTAAATTTTGGGCTCGCTCAGTCCTCCTGCCCTCTCAACTCCTCATCCTCTTTCAGTTTTGAGTTTCTGGCTCAGTCGACTTCCTGAACTGGTTCACCACTGGATTGCTAAGATGAGCTGAAGCTGTTTTTCCCTCCTGCCTACCTGAACTGCAGCTCCTTCTCCCTCCAGTCACTGACAATCTTGAGACCAGCAGATAAGCCAGTCAGAGGAACAGAATCAGGAGAAATTGCCATTAAAACCATCACAGAATCCAGATCAGTTTTTAGCCTATCCATCTTGTACAGAATTGGGCGTGGATAATGAAACAAGATCATGAAAAGCAAGACACTTAAATAGAAAAAAATCCCATCCTTTTTAAACATTAAAAAATACAAAATAATTAATTGTAACAGCATCCTCATTATATAAGTGTATCTCTTTGCAGGCTCACAAAAAATGTCGAAACAAATTTCTCTGTTAACAGATTCTTCAGTGACTATTCAGACTTAAATATTATGCCTTGTGAGCAATGCAATATAGCCAATATCAAGTTATTCTTTCTTGTCAGGAAGTTAATACATAGTAATAATCACTGTTCACTGAAATTTTAGTGATGGAAAATAGACAGTACAAGGACTAATGTGACTCTGATTACAGCATTTTTCCTGATGAAAGCAATAGAGAAACTCTACAACATAGAAGTCTACATCCTCTGTAAGAGGAACCTGGGGTAGAATAATACAGGGGTAATGATGACATTTCCTTTTGAATGTACAAAGAATAGGGACAGAAATTATTGGAAGACAGGACACAGAAGCAGGATGAGTTATACCATGGCTTCTGTGGTGGAGATGAGTTATACCATGGCTTCTGTGGTGGATGAGAAATGGCAAATTAGCTAGACCAGCTGATGTGGAAAATGATGAACAAATGACAGAACAGTAGAGTTGGGAGGGACCTCTGGAGATCACCCAGCCCAACTGCCCTGCCCAGGCAGGGTCACCTGGGGCAGGAGACACAGGAACACATCCGGGTGGGTCTGAAATGCCTCTGGGGAAGGAGACACCACAACCTCTCGGGGCAGCTGTTCCACCCCAAAAGACCCTTCTGCTCATTGTACAGAGCCATAATTGTTGTCATTCTCATACAACAAGCAGGGTGTAGTTAAAAGTATGTCTTTGCAACAAAATGAGGATATGGAATGAAAATTCTGTTACTATGCCCCAAAAGAAGTTCTGCAACAGATGAGATTCAAGCCTTTACTGAGTAATACATTATGCTTAAAAAGACAGAGAAATCTTAAAGGTTTCACTCATGGAACTTTAAAAACTTTGACAATGTATTTTTTTTCCCAAATGTGCATGTGCATTAAATACATTCCAGCTTTCACTTGTTCCAACACTTCACAGCAGTATTTTTAGTGTGCTCACTTAAGATGTTTCTTTAAGTTTAAAGGTCATCAGAGTTCAAGAAGTATGTTCTATACTTGAAATGTTCACCAGAGTTTTAGAGTTATTAATAGATCTCATTATATTTTTCATGTATGAGTATATCTCCTAAAGTTTGTGTTCAATTCTAAATAACCAGAATTTCAAAAGGTCAAATAAATAATGAGGTGTCTCATTGCAACAGGAAATATATTCACTATTTTGCCACAAGGTTTTTCTATTTAGTTACTTCTGGAAAAGAATTACTTTGCTCTATTGCCTTGTTGCACAAAATTCTCATACTCCTTATCATTACAGAATAAAATATAAACCCATGTTAGACAGAAGCATAATAAAATCTGTAATGATGTTTATTCATGATAACCTCTCAGAAATTAAAATTTGTTTCATTATTTAAGATTAGTACTTCACCACCACCTACAGCATCATACAATTTATTGTTGTTTGTTGGTGACAACAGTAGAGACTGCAGTCCAAGTTCTCTAAGATTCTAGAGGACAATGAACCTGTTTTCTTGCTCAGAAATGGATTCTCTCCTCCTTTGAAAGGCACAGGTCTCTTCCCAGCATCCTCACCTCCCCTGACACACACCTGGTGCTCCACTCCACTGGTGACAGGGAGAAAACCATCTGAATTACACAAATCACTCACATTTCTGATCCAGACAAGCAGCACAGCAGTGTGGTGTCCCATACCCATTGATTCTTTCTTCAGGATATTATATATTCTCCTGTTATCTAACAGCTTTCTTATATTCATTATACACTTCATAACTGGCGAGCAACTTTACTAACTGGGAAATGCCTTCAGTTAGAATTTTCAAATCTAACTTTAACAGTGTTTAGATACTCTGTACTTGGAAGTCACATAAGCCATATATACATTAACTTTTACTATCTGTAAAATTTAGAGCAGTTTTGCATTCTAGTGCTTTCTGTGTAGCTGTCTGAACTGCCATGTGGCTTTCTACTTGCTAAAGCTCTCTGTCAAATTTAAAGCTTTGTGTTCTTTTTTTCAATTATTCTGTTCATGAATATATTTTGTATTTTGTTTCTTTCCCATAATTGTGTAGAAGAGCCTTGAGGCAAATTAGAATATAAAAATCAATAACAGAGTTTTATTAAGAGATTGAATGATTGAATTTAGGTAGACATGCAAACTGAACATTAATGTACCAGTTTCTTCTGATATGCAATTTCAACATAAGATTTATTCAGAAATATGCTGAGACAAAAACATCTCTATTGAGGAACAGTTTTTCTACTTTGAAACTGTTTTAATTTTTTTACTCAGCTACAATATGCCACAGGTTACACTTTCAACCAAATCAAGAATGTTTTCTATGCTCACAAGATTGGCTATTTGCAAGTCTTGTCACTTAGCAACTTCTGAGAAGCAACAACACTTATGTGAATGACCCATATGCTGCCACTCACTAAATTATTTAGGAGATAATGGAGAAGGATGAGCACAAGAGTGATCCGGTAAAAAAAATCTCAAACCCTCAATTTTTCTCTATAGCTTACTCTAGTGAATTAGGAAGCAGAAAAACATAATCTAGTTATTTGAATGCCTGCACAGAAATAAGAAATAATAAAAAAAAAACTTTTGGCATTGTTGTAATTACAAGAAATATCAGTATATTTTAACATTTAGCCTAATTAGACTGATAAAGAAGAACACCATAACTGAAGAAATATCAGTATATTATAAGAAATATCAGTATATTTTAACATTTGTTGTAATTACAAGAAATCACAAGAAATATCTGTATATTTTAACATTTAGTCCAATTAGACTGATAAAGAACACCACCATAACTAAAGGTTCTGCTCTTGTGAAGTCTCCACAGTCCAGACCAGAAGCACAAAGAAAGTCTCAGGACCATAATAAAATAAAACGCCCATACTTGTATTGGTGCATGTTAAGCTGCAGTGTGAGGCACTGGACAATTCTCAGCTCAAATGAGCATTATATTTTCTCTCCAAGATAGCAGGAAGAAACCCCAAAAGAGCTACCAGAGCATTGATGTGATCAGACCAGCTGGACAGATGTGGGGACATCTGGGAGAGGAACAGGCTCAGAGAAGGCTCTTTCAGCCAGGGGCCACAGAGCCCTGCCCATCCTGGCTTCCAGCATCTCCTGAATTCTTCTTCATTCCTTCAGCCTCTCCAGACTCTGATATGGTAAAACCTTGCCTGTGAATCATTCTGCTTTGTTGAGGCCACCCTCCTACATCTAGACAGTACTATAATAATTTCACAACAGCAAAGAGCTGAGCCTTCAATCAGGCTATCACTCACTGACATAACACATTTAATCACAGAAAAGTTAAAAGAAAATATGCAAAGAGCTTTCGCCTTTTCTCCACTTTCAAGTTTCAAAAAAACATGAACAGACTGTCTCACACTACACCAGACCTGTCTAACTAGATCAGGATCTCTGGGAGAAAGAGTCTGATGCAAAATAGGAAAGACATAAATTGAAATAGATAAATAATGCCCCAGAGAATGTTGATTTTATTCTACAACAAATTGATCAAATATTTCCAAGAAATTAAATCGAAAGAAATGGGTGGTTTCAGCTAACATTCCTTTGACCTTTAAGAGTCTAAAATCAACAAATACTTCATTAAAAAGTAGAATCAATACCTGAATGCTTATGAGTTTTTAGGCAATTATCTTTTAAACTTTTAAACTAATATAACACCAACCAATGGTGAGTGTATATATTTTCTCAAAAAACATTCAAACCACACTCTCTAGGACAATCTTTTCATATCATCCCTATATCAGATAAGATGGTAGCCACAAAAATATCAGAAGATAGTGCTGAAATAAGAATCATTAAAAAAATTGAAAAAAATTCACAGGAAGATCTCAGTGACTTTTTTTTCCTGCTGTTGTTCCAACTGAGTTATTTTACCTACTCGATGTCATCATATCAAGAAAACAGATCGGATATTAGAAAAAATTTCTTCACTGAAGGGATTGTCAAGCACTGGCACAGGCTGCCCAGGGCAGAGGTGAAGCCATCATCCCTGGAGCGATTTAAAAGATGTGTAGATGTGGCACTTGGGGACATGGTTTAGTGGTAGGCTTAGAAATACTGGGTTAACTGTTGAACTTGAAAATCTTAGAGGTCTTTTCCAGCCTTAATGACTCTATGCCTCTAAGTGCATCCATTCAAGTGCAATCACTGTCACCACTCCAAATCCTTTGTTTCAACTGGGGAAAACCATTACACTCAATGGTAGCATAGACTGTAAATCATTAATAGATTGTGGGGTAGAGCTATCTGAAGAGATCATGTTTGATGCATACTAAAGTTAACAGTTTAACTGGATTATAATAAATTCTGTGATATACCAATACACAGCTCCATTGGGCAGCCATGAGGAAATCCTTATGTTTGTGAGTTCTTGAATGTATTAGCTGAATATAAGAATTATCTGTTGCTTTATTCTATATGCTTTCCAGGTTTTTCATAAATAATGTCTTAGTTCCATCTTCAGCATTCCATCTTTGAGGTTTTGTAATGATGTGCTGTATTCAATTCACTTTCTCCAAATTTTTACTTCCAGCCTAGAAAATTTAGAACCAGAGCTCCAACACATCAGTCACACAATCAGCTAAATTAGGCTACTCCTGTTGGTTTAACTGGCAACTTTCAAGCACACAAAACAAAGCAGCAAGGTTTTAATGGTTTAAACCCTCCAAAGTGGATCATAATACAAAATGTATTGCTCATCAGCTGGCAGAGAAGGCAAGGAATGCCATATGCTTTCAGTTTCATTTGTGTTGTTTATCTCTAATACTAAACCCTAATGCAATACACTTTCTATTACTCTGCCATGTCAATCTTTTTTATGTGCAAGGGGATCAGGAAAACAAGGCTATATTGGTTCCAATAGTAACAAGCCAATACAGACTCTACTGATTCAAGGGTAGCTCAGAGCTATGGAGTAGTAAATTAATACTCCATGCATGAATTAGAAATACAGGCGAAAACAACACAGTCAAAACGCTTGTTTTGATGGCTAGCTGATGGCTTGGAGTTAATGCTTAGACAAACCTGGAAACAAAACAGCAATAGGTCAGAAATACGGGTGAGCAATTTGAGTTTTAAAGCATTGGGGCTAAAGTTCTGCACATGTAACTATGGGCTAACCAGCATGTGAGCTAGGGGATTCCTGCAAGACAGCACTGCATTCATAGCTTTAGGAGACCACTTTTTCCACTTACAATGGGGGACAAAAGACAGTGCCTTGGTGACAGTAACTCACCACATTGCAAGGCACAAAGTCAGTATTTATGAAAAGCCAAACTCCATCTGATCCATATCCCTACCAGGTTGCTGGTGTTTTCTTTTATCATGCTCAACACACACACAGACAAACATACCCAGGTAGAGACAGGCAGCAATGAGCACCTCTGAAAGCAAGTTTCAAAAGGCAAATATTTCATTCCAACCACATCATGGATTCTTAACCCCACTCATCTTTGTAATCAACAAAGACGAAGACACGAACACAAAGGCAATTTTCTGAGGATCTCTTTGCCCCTAAATAATTCTTTCAGTTGCCAATTTTTTTCCTCTCTGTGAGATGGTGGAGTTTACTTCTCGATGACAAAATGTTTCCCTGTGTATGTACACTATAGTCACCTCACAGGAGGTGTCACTTGGCTGCTTTGCTCCCCTCACCCCTGGTACAGAATTTGAAGCACTAGTCTGGATTCTGCTGCAATCTTTTTAGTTCTCTACCTTTCCCTGGACCTGAACTACCCATTGTAAACAAGAAAGATGCTGCAATATGACATGCTAAGGGCTCAGAGGCGGCAGATTGCCAGCTGGCCCATGTCCTGAAAACTCTCCAGGAGAATGACAGAAGGCAGCAAGCAGAACTGCTAAAAACAGTCATGGGGGGAAGACAGAAAATGCAGCTTAAGAGAGATGCTGCAGAAACTGAAGCAGGAAACATTATGAACTAGATAAATTTGATGATCACTGGGGAAAATGGTCACTTAAAATTTCATTCAAACTCCAGACCTAAGATATTCCTCTTGAATCAGAAGAGTAATTGCTTTAACCAGAAACTTTGGTTTAGATGGTAAAGAAATGAAGGAACTGTGGACCACAACAAGTTCTGTGGATTATGAAAGTTTTTTGGATGATGGAAAACTGGCAGATATGCAGCTGAATTAGGAAAAAAATGAGAAAAAGTAAAGCAGATTTGCCGTAGAGGAGCACATTAATTATCTTCTAGAGAGAATTAAGTCCCTGAAGTCTTAAAACTCTTTGAACACTGTCTCACTGGGATAAGGTCAGAAAAGCAACTGCTTTGTTCTCAGTTAAAACACAGAATAAAAGAACACAAACAAACCAAAAACCTCACAAAACAAACAAAATTAACCAGAAAGCCCCTGGAAGCCATGTATTTTCTAAACTGTCTGTTGTATATTAGAAGAAAACAATTAGAAATAAAAACTCAACCCTTCTTCATGTATTGATCAACTCAACAATTATATATGTCCAGTATTGCTTAAGAGTTTCTAAATAAAGCAACCACTATAATCTAAATTTCCTTCTTGGTTGGGAGACACACCTGCAGACAAAGATGACTTTCAAAGCATTTGCTGGAGGTGTCCCAGAGAGTTAAATATTCCTAGTAAAAAGCCTTTGCTTTGATGATTTTAAATAAGATTTTGGTCTTACTCTCAGAGCTCATGACACAGCATTTTCTGCAGGTTTTACAATCTTCTCTACTACTTAGCATTAAGACCTAAGAAAGATTTCACTACATATAAATGTGCTAAGACACAGATTAAAGTTTAATTAATGAGATTCATGTTTTTCAGTGACATCCTTGCAAGGACAGCTTATATAATTATTTATAGAATTTTAAAATTAAATTTCAAATACTACATCAGTAATATAATTCTTTCTAAAAAGTTATTTTACTCTTAATCTTAAGATGACATTATCCAATCCTACCCAGCTGAGAATTCTTGAAAGGTTCTGACTTGCATTAAAAATTATCATTAAAAATTATCTGTATTTGAATTAAGTTCACTTTTTGTTGAAACATTTAACTCTCGGTGTAAAAGCTTTGCAGTTGTAGAATTTATCAAGGATCCTTGGCAAATATTTAAAAATTAATTGCCTTCTTTTAAAGATGTACTTATGGTCTGAATTTATATAAGTTCAGCTTCTGCCCAAGCAGCCACATCACAAAGAGCTGAGGTCTGCAGGGACCCCTGGAGATCACCAAAGCCTGTGCACTAAAGCAGGTTGCCCGGGACTGTATCCCATCAGGTTTTGAATATTGCAAAGGATGGTGATTCTACAAACTTTCTTGGCAATTGTTTCATTGTCCAACATCGATTACATAAAAAATAAAAAAAAAGGGAAAAAAAAAAGTCGCTTTCCTTTGTTGAAATGGAATTTCCCAAATTTCAATTTGTGGCAGTTGACTCTTGTCCTGTCACTGATCACCATTGTGTAGATCCCATCTCCATAGGTTACTGTCTCCCTCTAGGGATGTAAACTCATTGATAAGATCCCTCTGAGCCCTTTCCACATCTACTGAAACCAATTCCAGCTCTTCTAGCATGTCAAATGCCCCACTCCTCAGTCATCCTTCCCGGCCTTTGGCTGAACCTGTCCATGTCTCTACTGAACAAGGAAGCCCAGAACTGGACAAGGTGTTCCAGCTTCAGTCTCACCAGTGTATTCCCATAGTACATGTATATGTATTTATAAAGCAGAACAAACTGCACACTGATTTATCCAGGGTATTCATAGAGGTTCACCCAAAGCTCTCCTGCATTTATTTAACACAGTTACAAAGCAACTTCTTTTTCTACTCTCTCAATGGCTCAGCTGAGCTGAATAATGTTGTTGTCTGTTGCTTTTAGATGGCACATTTAGATCTCCATTCCTTCTCTAAGACCCCTCTCTTTATATCATGGAGAAATGAGTTTCTATTATGCATGAATTCTGCTTTGCTCACTTCAAGAGCTGTATTCTCTGACATGAGATTTTTAGCCCTGGATGGGCACAGATGTTGTCTCTACTGTTCTGGCAGAGAACACAAGCACTAACAGGTGCTCCATTTGTTTGGCCTTTAAAACAACAGCCAAAAGGGATCAGCATCTCTAGGATTTTGAAATTCCCAAATCTTCTAGCTCTTTGGTAATCTGCAGCTCTAGTACGCCCAGAATCTCAACCCTACTACTCTTCTGAAACAGAAAAGGAGCTGGATAAGAATCCTCACATGCTTCCAGGGCCCGTGTGTGCTGTGCACACCCAGCCCATCAGTGCAGTCTGCTCAGGGACCTTCCAGAGCAGCCACACCTAACCCTGTGCTCAGGATGGGGGCTGCTAATTACTGCCCACATCTCTGCATTTCCCTCTGCCCTGAACTGAGCTGCACTCTGAAATTCAGTGAGTTTCAGGGGTAGAAACCAATACAGTTTCAGAATTCCCTTCTCCAGGGAAGTGAAAGAAAAGAGCCTGACATTAAAGATCTATAACTCAAGTTTTGATTATATTCTGCCATGCATCTGTGTGTAGTGACCTGGATATCACTGTGAGCAAATTCTCAACAGGAAGCTGAAGCAAGCTTGGGAATTTTCTTTATGTTATCAAAATACAAGAAGCAAAGGTAAAAAATGATATCTGATTATTCCTTGGTGCAGTTTGCAGTTTCCATGAACCCAGAGAAGCTGTTGTAGACTACTGCTACTGTCCTGAAAGTCCATTATTAATGCTAGTTTTATTTTTCTGATTTACAGAATGCAGAATTATGTGCACACAAATTAAATGTCAGAGTAAATCCTACCTGGTATTGCCATAATTTTGGAATAATTTCTCAGGATAGTTTAGACTGTCCCAACCATCATTATTCTTGGCCATGTTTAGATAGAGAATGGATAGAAACAACTCTTAGAAATATTAGCATTATTTTTTCCCCAGAAGAACCTTCAGTTTTTGTTGGGTTTTGTTTATTTGGTTGGTTTGGTTTTTAATACTACTCATTAGTTCCCTAAGATTCTATTGCTTATTAATCCAGTGGTTTTAAACATGAAATGACTATTTTAGCAAAAACATTTTGTCATCTTCCAAAGGGAGATCTAAGAAAGCAGAGAGAAAACACTTTATTAACTAAGAGATGAAATTTTTTGTTTATACAACCTAATCCTTCTTTCCTAAAAGCTCTTCCATCCATGGAGCAAACAAACTGAATCCCTAATAAATGAATATAAACACACTAAATCCCTTAATAAAAGTTCTATTTTTCAGTCTCAGTGGAATTGGGAGTTTCTAGCATCCCTTGATGCTTCTGACAGTGCTCACTCCCAGTAGGATCTCTGGGCATTTTTCATGCCAGACACCAAGAGAAGGTCCTCTGACTGTACTTCTGTCCATGTTACAGCTCATTAAACAGAGAAATGCATCTCCCCAAGTTTGAAGCCTCAGAAATGGAGACCTGAGCTTTCAGAGCAGCCCTGGGTCGTGTGCCCTGGCACTGCAGCTCAGCACCAAGGCAGCTCTCCAGCTGCTGCAGAGCACTGAGAGGATTCCTCTTTCCATCAAAGTCCCTAAGTCACTGCTGAGCAGTTTTCTGGGGATTGAAACTGAAACTCTTTACCCAGGCTTTGCAATTTACAGATCTGAAACATGGATTTCAGCTGTTGTTTCATGATGTTGCCACCTCCCATCTCCCTCTGTCTTTTCAGAGACTTCAATTGGCTTTATTAGGAGAAAAAACTTGTATTGAAGAGAAAAAAAAAGATATCACTACACCACCATATAAATACATGATGAGCCTGCATCTTGTGTACTGCCTGCAGCTCTGGTCCCCCCAGCTCAGCAAAATTATAAACAAGAGGGGAAAACATAGTAAATAATTCTGATGAATGATGCAGAACTGCTTCCCAACAAGAAGCCAATCAAAGAGACTGGAATTCCTCAGCTTAGCCCACAGATACACAAGTTGTACCTGCTGGATATGCACTCACAATAACATATTCCCTTTCTAAAGCACCACAATTTGTAGCATAGCACAGTTTATCTTTTAGAAAATTTTACCTTACAAATTCTACAAGAGGTTTCTTTGGAGAACTTGAGCGCCACAGAAAGTTCTGGAAGTATTTTTAACCAAAAGTAAAACTTTGATCCTTAGTATTTTAAATTCTGACAGTAATAAGGATACACTATTTAATGAACACTTTGTCATGTAAACTTTTAGTTCATCATAGAATCAATCCATTTAATTTCAGATTACTACAGGTTGTATAAAATCTCTTTGTTTTTCAACATCTTTCTATTCTTATCAGCTCATCTTTCTAACAAAGTCACTTAGAATTTCTGTGTAAGTCTTAAATTAAGAAAATCAACCTTTCCACCATTTCAGTATACCAAAGAATGTTATAGTGAGAGCTAAGAACTAACTGAATATTAATGAATTTTTAATAATCTAGTATGTATTGTTTAACAAGCAAAAAATTACCTTTAGATGAATAAAATCCTTAGACTTTTTTATTTTACATTTCTGTGAATGTGTATATCAATTTTCTCACAAAAGTAGATCTGAAAATTAAAAGGTATTTACTGAGAAAGAACTGAGTAGCCTGGAGGTAAAAAACATAGAGGGAATTAGTAAAAGTAGCATGTGAACAGATCTAGTATAAAAGATCTATCATTTACTCACTTCTTGCTTTTGTTCCAAGCTCATTAGAAAAAATCCAGCAAAACACAAATGTCTGCAATAATTTTAATGGACACTGACTAAGTTTAATAGAAATTGCTTTAATTGCTTTGAGATAGGACTATGTTACAACATTACTTGTGTCCCTATTTTGGGGGAATAAAGTGGCTTCACAGAATAACTAAGTAAAACAATCTATCTAAATAATTACTATTTTCAGAGGGAAGAGATTGCTTTCGTGCCCAAATACACTGAAATCAGTGCAGAAAGCTGGCCATTTACTAAATACTGTATTACCAGCTTACAAATACATCTGCTGTCTCAGCTAGAGCAGGTGGTAATAAACAAACCCATCTGCCATCATACATTGCAGGTAAAATTCACTTACTTTTGAGTCTGGGCATTATTACAATCAATAGTTATTTTTCAAAGACCTTTTTCCCCCACTTAACACAATATTTAATTTATGAAATGCAACCTTTCATGAGGCCCAAAGAGAGCTCAGGTGAACAAAAAGGCTCTTTGAGGCTGGAAGATGCTGAGTGGACCCCACAAATCCCTCAGCCCTCCCAGTGCACAGCCAGGTACCAGCTCCATTTAATTCTTGAAGCGGCATAGATCACTGCCATAAAGATGGAACCTTGCAGAATTACGACTTGTAATGTCAAATGTCATTAGGAATTTTGTCTAACTTTTCAAACAAATGCACAGATTCCTTTTCCCTGACTCAGTCCCTTTGAGCTACACAGCTACACAGCCTCATTGAAGCTCTGAAGACTCTCTACAGAAAGCTGCTAAAATTGTATGGAATTATAAATTCCTGTTCAGCGCATAGGGAGACTCTTTTGTGCATTCACTATTAGTGAGATTAGTTTTCATACTACACAAGTCCTTCACATAGTTATCATAAAAACATAATTAGGAAAACGCATGCAACTACTTCAGAAAACTTCCTGATGTTCAGAGTGCCTGATACATATGTAACTTCATATGAAACCTTTACAAATGTAAATATTTAATCTAAGTTTATTAAACATCTTCCAGCATTCAACTAACTTTCTCTTCCTTCATCTCAGAAGTAATTTTTTCCTTGAAATCTGATTCTGGACACTAAACAATCTTAAACATGGAACTAACTTGTACAGAAGTCTGTGTTCTCCTGTTTCTTTGATCATCTATCAGATTCAAGCATTCTGCCCAATCCTTTAGACATGACTCAGAATGTCCAACACAAATATTAAAGAAACTGCGAGATCTGACTGCAGTAGCTCAACAAGGACTATTACTCCGGGTTATTTGCAAAGGAACTCTGCCCAGCACAGGACATCAGTCTTCACTCATACAAAGAACAGACCAGGCATATTAATGATGTCACCTAGACACCAAGCTTTGAAGGATTGCTAGTTTGAAAATTCAAAGTCCTACTAAATTATTTATGCTGCGTCTTTTTATATATATATATAAATCATAATTAATTTCTAGGCAAAGTTAGCCTTTTCCAAAATATTTTATGCTACTAGAAAATAGTTATTAAGATGAGAATTCTATGGTCCTGCTTGTTGTCATTATTATGCCATGTCCTTTTTTTGTCATTTGCAAGCCAGAACTCAAGGAGCTGGTGTTTTCAAGTCATATTTAGATGGTTTGTCATGTCTCATCCTAACCACAAGTCCCAGTCCTGGCACTGGTGGCAATTCCCTGCAGTTGGCACATTTGCATCTTCCCACAAATCTCTATCAGATACTCTTTCTTCATATTGTGCTCTCCCACAACCTCTCCAGGCCCTGGTACTTTTACTTTCAAAAGTATTTTTCAAATTATCTTCCTTCTTAGCAACAGTCCCTACCTAAAATTTATACTCCTAGAGATCTAGAGAACCTTTCACTCTTCAAATCACTCTTCAAATCTAGATATTACCTATATACATTCTGTTTAATTTAAGTATTCCCTTTATGTAAGTATTCTGTTTAATTTCCTCCTGGTAATTCTGGGAGAAAGATTTCAGTTATTTAAACTCAATAACCTGCTGGCTGTTAGCCAGACCTAATCAAGACCTTCCCATTGTTTTAGCATCTGTTTATTCTCAGCTATTTTTTCCTAGTTTCCTCTCCAGTGATTCTTTGTACCATTTTCTGTCCCTTCCACGAAATCCAACTCACCAAAGCAGCATGCTGAAAGAAGTACTGATATCAACCAAATAAACACAACATAAAAAGGTAAAAACTTCCTGCATGATCTGTGGGGTTTCAGGAACACTTCCACTTAGTGGCAATTTGGCTGATGCACAAAGCAAACTGAATGCATCTCTAAGCATATGAGGACAAGAAAATAACACAAACAGAATGTGAGGAATCATTACTGTATTCTCAAATACTAATAGCATTCATCAGGTTCATTTCAGCCCCCTAGAGAAGCACTGCTTGGGCAGTAGGTAAAGATGAAGTTGATGAAGGAAATGAATAGAGTCTTTTGGAAATAGGGACAGTCTTTCAGGGCTCTGCATTTTGAGCACAGGTAGATGAAAGTGACATGCCTGACCTTAAATGTAACACTTCGCTTTATAGATTGAGTTATTTGTGCTGGACTTGTCAATCAAATCAGGCATGAATATATTTCAGCAGCTGTGAAATTTGATTAAAACTTATTGCAGCCTTTCTTTTTCCTAAAGTCTGAATACATTTAGATGGCCTGCTGCTTGTGAGATTTTGATTTTGCTTGTTAATTGTTCATTATTTTTACTGTTAGGGAAACTATTCTTGCTCTGCTTTCAGCTGAAGAGCAGTGAAAATCAGCCCTTTTATATTAACACTTCCATACCCTGAGGCAATATTTAAGGTGCTTTTTACAGCAAGAATCCTGCACACACTGCTAAGTGTTATGCTTAATACTAAAAAAAATATAAAATCTTAAAATACTTGCACTGTAAAAAACTAATTACAGGAAACTAATGCTTTTGAAATTTAACAATCCAATTCTAACTAGACTTCTTCCTCCAACAGCTTAAAAACCTGGGATGTCTAGGAAAAAAATGGGAGACAGATTAAAGCATTTGGTAGACCTTTAACACTTATGGACAAAATAATTCAGTCTATCAGGATAGTTACTCATTATTATTAGTTTAATATAGAAAATTATGCACAGCTATGAAAATACGTATTGAGGAACTGCTCTTTAAATATTAGGTAAATTGGATAAATATCAGAGAGGCATAAGTTTTATTCACTTCCCACAGCTTAGAAAAATTATGTTATCACTAAGATAAGTCTCTTTGCAGTAACAAGAAAGCTGTACGGTTTTCATCCCGATTTTGAATTTTTGAAATTGTTCTAAAAGGAACAATTTCAAAGGTACAAATGGTAGTGAAGATGTTTTATGATTAATTTAGTTTTATGACTCTGATCTCAGATAGACAGGTCTGTCTAATTGTGTCCATATTTCTGATGCAGAATTTTTATCATTAAATGACATCAATTGCTCTCATTATCTGCAGCTCCAAGCTAGGAGGACTGGGTTTAAAATTCTTTTGCTACTTATAGCTCTTTAAAGTAATTTCAATATCTGTAATATTCTTTTTATCATAGCCTTCAGGGTGTAAAGAACAAAGATATCTAATCCTTCTTTCATCAAAGATTTTTAATAGCAGCGTGTAATTATTTTAGTGCATCCATAGAGAGAAATATTACAGTTGGCTAAAGGAAATACAATATATGGTGTGTCCAGTAAGTGATGTGCATGTATCATCCCTGCATGTTTAACCAAATTAATCTGAAGCTGCATGGCCTGTTTTGTCCCCCCTCCTGTAGCTGTAGTTCAAATTGAACAAAATTGTTGAAATAATTATTTTCATTTCAATGTTCTCACCTAAGTTAGAGATAATTTGATGCTTTTTGTCAGTATAACATGCAATGTCCCTCTCATTTTACAAAAATATTTTGTGTCTGCAATACTCTACTTTGGTCTCAGAAACCCAAGGAAGCCTTTCTGGTTTTATAATTTTTAAGATGGGAGAGAATTTTTAGAAATATTATGCATAATGCTATGTGACTACCCAGAACTAGTGTTGAAGATAAACTTTCCTCCCCAGGAAGCAATCTTCTCAGTGCTTATAAAGAGTGGGAATATTCCCAGAACTCTACTTGAGAGTTAACTGTATCCTTCTGCCTTTTCAGAAGAAAATAAGTGTTTTAAAGAACAGTCAGGTATTTGGCCAATGTAATACAAAGAGAAGATTCGGATGATTATTCAATTTTTATCACAGAAAATTCCACCTCTATGGATGATTTTTGCATAAATACTGTTATAAGTAGTCCTGGCCTCTGATTTCAGCATGTTGTGTCTCACTGAATATGATGGGTTATACCGTTTTTCTTCCAAGGTTATTTGAAAACCTTTTTCTCCTCGACAAGATCTTGTTTTCAATTGCTCAGAGCAGCAACAAATCTCAATAATTCAGACCAGTTCTTTCCAAGGAGCAGGATACTCTGGAAGATCTTTGGACAACAAGGCTTAAACAATGGGAAAGCCTCCACAGTTGTCACAATTCCCTCTGACATCATACATGCAGTCACTCTGAAGCATAAACTGGCAAAAAAACCCAAACAAACAAACCCCAAAACAAAACAAAACAAACAACCCCCAAAACCAGAAAATCCCAAACAAGTAAACAACCCCCAAAGAAAACCAAACAAAAAAGAAAACAACAAACCAACCCAAAAATCCTCAAACACCAAAAAACCAAACCAAACAAAAAAAAAAATCTCAAAAGAAACAAAACTCCATCTTGACAATTTTAAAAGTTGGGGCTTCAGCATTATTAGAGTTACACCCACAGGCAGATAACTTCAGTTTCAAAGCCTTAGCAGGGGAAATTACAAGTATTCCCAGTAATGACCAGGTTAAAATGGAGAGCTTTAAGAGGCTCACTGTTCATACACACTCCTGTGGAATTGTGGATAGGTAGGGCTCTCCAAACATCCACTATGCTTTATTAAAGTAACTTGGAGCATTAACAAAGTCAGACATCCCTTTTAGGAACACAGCATTGTTATTTTGTAAAACCAAATATTAGTATTACTTTAAATAGAAATATCACCCATTCAGTCAAGATTGTAGAAGAATAATAGCTAAGCCATTAAAAAGATCATAAGTGTCTCAGTTTGGCAGCTGACAGGGCATTTTAATGCCTTCAATGAGTTCTCCCTTCCTTTTAATTGTTTGATGAATGCACATCATAAATTCTACTGCTAAAAGCTGTATTTTCTATTTCCCTTAGATTACCAGAGGCTGAGTAGCAATATATAAAACACTTTAATATTTTTATCCATTACTCATGACTTGATAGAGGAGGATGAGTATGTTTTTCTACTTAAAATAGAAAGATGGCCCAGACTGTCAGCAGGAACTTGATCGGTTTGCAAAAGAAACTTGCCCAAGAGACACACTGTAAAAGCTCTGTGAGATTAAAGACCTGTGTGCCATTGGAGTACACAGGCAAATATAAATATAAACATACCATCAGTGCAAGATTCACATTCTTCATAGAGGACAGTCTAATTCAGAATGGTCTAAATGCTCTTCTCCAAGTGCAGAGTATTACCCCCAGAGAGATTTCTCACGGCAGTTTTAGATTGACATCCTGAAATATTTTTTTGTTACTCTTTGAGCTGAAGCAACGTAAACCTTTCCTATTCTGGATGTGATAAAAGGTACACAGAAGTTATTTTGAATGAGGAAATCTTTGTTCCAAAGGTTGGGAAACAAAATGAAACTGCAATGAAGTTCACTATTTCACATCCCCATAGCCACTCTCATTTATTGCAGCACTCTAAGACAGCATAATAACAACTCAAGCAAGGTTTGTTATGGACAAACCTCCACTCTTCCCAGTGACCTCTACAGAACCTGCTAAAGTCAAGGCTGTGGTGACCTATGCATCAGGAAATCTCCTTCTGATTGACTCATTCTGATGAAGCATGGGCACAAATGCAGAGGGAATGTGTGGGGTGGGGAGTTTCCCATGGGGATGCACTGCCAGGGGTCAGGCACTGCTGATCCAGGGCACCTGTGCTGGCACTCTGCGTGCCAAGAGGCTGGAAGAACGTGCTTTATGTGGACTAGAAATATACAATATCAATAAACATTACAAGTCCTTTTTTCTTCCTAAACCAGCATGTCTCGGCATACAAACACCAGTCCAGGCTTCTTGTGTTTCAGTTAACTCAGAAGCGATCTGTACAAATCAATAAACCCTGCATAAGCAAGTAAGAAAAACTCTAAGGAAGTCTAAGCTTGTCAAGGGGAAAGTGCTGAAGGAAAAGTACAAATTACAAACAATTTCTCTTGATTTGCCTTTGAAATTCATCTTTAGAATGCTGAACTGAATCAGAGCAGAGAAGTGGTGGTGGTACTAAATGCCCAGTACAACAAGCAACCACGAAGAAATTTCTTTGCCTATTCTCAGTGAAACTTCTAATCAATTAGTCGGACTGTACATGCTTGCAGCCAATTTATATGTATTTCCAAATCAAAGAAACTTTTGGAAAATACACCAGAAACACAATTAGAATACAGTAGAAATGGGAATAAAATGAGCAAATCACAATTAATTACCTTCTTACTGCCGGAATGCATATCAATATCTAGAAGCAATTGTTTTAGTTTAATTAATAATAGTTTAAGTTCTATGAATTTACAATATTATGCTCATAACAAACTCTTCTGATATTTCATAGCAAAAGAAAACCCAGTTATTTTAAACAATTTTGGGGAAGATTCAATCTAATCATGGCTAGCAACTGTTTGGGCTGATTTTAGATGAATGAAGACAAAGAGATGGGTGGACTACTTTTCATGGCTCATAAAAAGAGAATTCCTCTCTTAATTTCTCTTAGCTGTACAAAGGGATGGTGAAGTGGAATCATCTCAATATGTGAGGTGTGTGTATCCCACCCAGCAGTACCAGAGATTCAGACTGGTTATGCACATGAAATACACCAACTGTGATCCCTGCTCTGCTACTGTGGTTCTACATTAGACATCATGCTGTAATGGCACTGCATTAATAAAACTACCACCAACAGTCAGGCAATGCAAGGATAGTCCAGAATTTCCATTGTGGAGGATAACAAGCTCAGAAGGAGCATTGATACCCATTTAGGCACCCAGAAGCAGAAGGAGCTGTGTTGCCATCTCATGAGATGTTAGAACGCAGACACCCAAAATCCTGTTAATATCACCTGTTAACCTAATTACAAAGAATGTGCATCTGTAATAAATTATTTTCTAAATCAAATAGCTTCCAGCACATCTCCTATGACTGCTGATTTGAAAGGCTGACATCTCAGCTTTTTCAACCAAAACAACAAATGACAAAGTGCCTTCTCACCTGCCAGAGATTTAAAAGTCTTAATAGATCAAACCTTGATCCTTTTGTTAGGATACAAACCTTGAACTTGTACATACATGACACCAAACATAACAACTACAAACATTTCTTAAGACTAGTACTCAGACTTGAAGGTATTTGGACTCAATTTGAGTTTTCTTACCAATTTCTCTATTTTCTTTGTGAAACTGGCTCTCAGATGAGTTTAGCAGTTGTTACTAATGATGCACATGTGTGTGAGAAGATAAATGGGCATGGTTAATTATGCAGTATCTGGTGAGATTAACGTTGTATCTGTATTATGCACATGTATCATTGAGAAAGACAATTTTATACACCAGACCAGGCAATTGATTAAGATGAATCATCAGGTCACTGAAGATCATTTTACCAGCCAGTACAATGGGCTCTGTCAGGCAATTTCAGCAATTTGGGTTAACATGAACCTCTTTTCTCAAGCTGTTTTGAGGGGGTAATTCAAGAGCAGAAAGGCTCAGTATTTACTGTCAGATAGATGATGTTAGAGGGGGAAATTATCATTATAATTTATCTCCAGTGTACAGGTTACCTTTCATTTTACAACATTTCTCTTTAGGGTGAAGCAATTACATATCTCCACATTAGAGCAGGTAAGGCTATCACCTCTTGGCTAAGTACAGTCTTACACTTAAATTAGTCTAGGTATAAAGAAGATTCATCAACACCATGAAAAAGACTTGGCAAACTTGCACTATCAGATTTACTACTTCTGAGCTGCTGCAGGGACTTTCACTCTAAATGAATGATTTGATTTTACTGTCTCCAACACTGTCAACAAGACCTACAATTCTCTCCTTTTAAAACAAAGGCTCAAAGGCATGCAGTGCTATTCACACTGGAAGCTACAAATCCAGGACAGGTGAAATTTTGCCATTGCTTTAATACTTCTGTGTTGTTGGCTATTCAGTGCTGACCTCTGTGTTTGCCAGCAGGGATGAAGAAACAGGCATTTTAAATGTATGTTTAAGCACCATTACAAATTGACAGTAGCAGTCACATCTGATGTATTTTTAAAAATGGACCCAATTGGGTCCTGCACATCTGCCACAAATGTAGCAGGCAAACTTAATGGCATCTTTATTGCCCACAAGACAAAATGCTTGGATTAAGTTTTTATTTCTAGATTGAAATTAATCTGCACTCACTGGAGACTGAGTTTACATTAAGAAAAAGATTGAAGAAGTCTGTCTTGCATCTGGAATGGAAGCTTTGTAATGACACTCAGCTCTTGTGGGAATTTTTCCCACAATTAAGCACTATTCCCTGGAAGCTCTGTTTGCTGAATAAACGGGTTTAACTGTTTCCAAAGACCATTCCACACGTTTCTTCCTAGAAATCACTATCACCTAAGTGTGATTGGAGAATGCTGAATGCCTAAAACGAGCCTAGAAATTTAAATTTGATTATATATCGTGGGCACAGCAAGAATTCAGCAGAGAGAGAGATGTTAAGGGACTTGATGATGTATTGCCTCACCTAGATAAAATGGTGACATTCTAAATTCTAAATGTTTGTAACATGTTTCTATTTGAAGGACCTCTACAAATTTAAGGGAATGGGAAAAAATGAGATGTTTAAAAGACCAGTATATTAAAAATTAGGCTGCTGTAAAAACATTTTTGGAAGTGTTAATGCTTTTCATGTAGCAAGTCATGTGCCATACTATAAAATTTGGGGATTTTACAATATCTCTTAAAGAGTAATATAAGCAGATGGTTGATGTTTTAGTGGCAATCTCTTCTATGTGCATTTCCAATAAAATAAAAAATGAAACCTTTCCTGGCCTGTGATGTTATGATGATACAGATAACTGAACTATGATGTGACATAACGATTGAATAATGCTTCCTATGAATTGTACTTTTTAAATGTAGAGGAACAACTCCATCTAATCCATAGGAAGGTTCCATTCACATTTCATGTAACTAAAGCATAATAGTGAATCATTAATTAGAACAGTCTCTCTTATGCATTTTTGTATGGGTACAAGAGAAAATGAAGAAAAAATATCTGGACAAAGCACAATGAAATTCTATTTTTCTGTGAAATGCATGGCCAGTGTTGAATTAGACTTTGATCAAGCCATGTATTTTTTGAGAAACTCTGAAGAGTTTTTCAGCACCTGAAGGTGTTCAGGCCATCACACTGTCAAGGTCTCAACATGTTCTGGCTAACTAAACTCTCCCAAAAGATGGTGACACTGACACTTCCCCAGGTCTCTGCTCTGTCCTGACTGCAGTGCTCTCTCTGCTGCTGCTCTGTTCCTCCTCAACAATGGACAGCACACCCAAATTTCAAACCCCAGGCACCAGCAGATGCACCAGGCTGCCAATCACTCTCGAGCCAGTTCAACACACACATTTAAGCCTAACACCAATACCCTTTATGACCATATTTACAGTCTGACACAGCAGCATCAGTGAGGGCTCCTGCATGGCAGGGATATTAGTTCACAGCCAGAGATAACCCACTTTGGTAGACAAGTTGTCCTTTTGTCATTTAAAAGTGATAATTAAATGCTGGTTTTCTTACTGGCCATGCAGGATGCTGTTATTCCTGTGACCCTTTGGATACTGAATTTTTAGTGAACAATACAGCAAGGCAGCTCTCAGGGCTTCACACAGCATGAATTGAGAGGGTTGTGGTTTGGCTTTGCTGCTCCAACTGGCTTCTTTTTATCTCACCTTCTACAGTCAGATTTGGGGGCTATTTTCCCATTATCTCACAAAGGTGTTATAAGGTTTAATAAAATAGAAATTGTAAAATATTTTAAATAAATATTTTAAGCCTGTTGAATGAAAAACACTGCAAACCATAAACACCACAAAAGATGAGTATTAGCAGCTGAGACTCCCATTCTTGGCACTTGCTATGTTGAAGAAAGACCAGCAGTACTCCTGGCATTGCAACACTGCTCTCTTGCTGCAAGGATCATAATTTCTCTGCCAGTTTAGCACTTCATGGGTATTTTGAATTCCTCTTCCTTTTTATGTACAATGTGAAATTAATAATACTCTAAAATACTGATAGTCTAAAAGAGGTAAGTATGTCAAAAAGTTTAGCACCGACTTACAGTCATCTGCTCTGAGCTAAAATGATTCAGAATTACGTAAATTTAGTGACTGTGGATAGATGACAGATAGCCCTCTAATCCTGCAGTGGGAAAACCAAAACAAGACAATATTATTGACATTAATGAGATCAGAAGCAAATTCAACTGTTGGTCACGATTTGAACATTTGAAGACCAGACTTGTGACAGCTCAGAGAAACCAATGATTTCCTTCATTTCCCTCTGACATTTCCCATTGAATTACAGACTTTGCTGTGTTCTTTCATGTTGCAAGGAATTGTGGTCACCCAGATGGATAATGTTTCCTTTCCCCTGCAGAAGGGACATAAGATTTACACATCCTATAAAGGAAGATATCAGAACATTGAAATGCTTTTAAAATTACATTCTTCACTTCTCTCTAAATATATTTCTTTGACTGTGTGTATCCTACAACATAAAGAACATTTCTAGAATCCAAAGCGGCATACATTAGAATGCTTTTCAACAGGAAAATAAAGGATAAAAGCAGAGCACTACTTCTCAAGTATTTTGAACTTTCAGACATCGCCAAAGATGGGAACCTTTTTTTTTTCCCAGTCATTTTTCAAAGTATCAGACTATGCCTTTATATTTTCCTGTATGGCTGATAAAATGCTAAGGGCTGCACCTCATCTATCTCCCTGCATACAGTTACAGAACAGCTGTCAGAGGCTCTGAGCACCTCTGAAAAGGTGATGAAGCTCCACTTCTGGAAACGACCGTTTGTTGCAAAAGACACTTCAATGTTTTCTATCTTTTCCTCTGCATGAAAGTCATTGTTGAGATACCAGCTATAAATAGAGTTTTCTTTGTACACTAGGTGCTTTTCTCTCATCCTTTCTTCCTCCCTCTGACTCTGCCCACTGAATAAGCACTTTGCTGAAGAAATTCAGCTTCTTGGTGAAATCAAACCTTCTCTTTTTAAAAATAATGAGGGTTGGTTGCAATTTTTTAATGTTTTCATCTACTGTGATAAGTCAGCAATCTTTTTCAAATATTTTCCTGTGTGATAGCTAATAGTCTTGATTTTGGAGGTTTCAAGTGTGAGTTTGAGGATTAGGATTGCTTAATTTTAGTTTTATTCTTCTAAAAGTTAATGTTAAAATTACATTTTTTATTAAAAAACCCCAAAACATTAGGCATCCTAGTAGTGACAAATATCACCTAAATAGGCCAAGCTCTGTTTGAATGGATTTTCAGTCCAAGAATCATAAAATCTCCCGAGATACCCTTCTACCTTAGTGGTTTTTCATTCCTTCACAAAAGGAAAAAAAAATTCATCATTTAGCAGACAAGATATTGTCAAAACATGGAGAAAAAAGGTATGTCATGCCAAAATAGTGCAGGAAAACAAAAGGTAAAATCTTCCACTCTTCCACTCACTCTGAAAACAGCAGAAATCAAACTCAGTCAGACATTGCTGCTGCTACAGGAACCTTCCAGCAAAGAGGATTGAAGACTGCAAATCACCACTCACACACAGAGTTATGTCCTCTGAAATTTTAAAAGCTTAAGCTAAATATTGAAAGAACATCAGTTTAGAATATTCATGGGTCTGATAATGATATTTAAAGAGCTTCCCTTGCAGCAAGACATAAAAGCACAGGATAGCTCCTGATACATTGCTGGCTGTAAAACAACTTTCATTACAACCCTTACTGTGTTTCCCACATAATGTGACTTGGAAAACTGATAGGCAACCTTAATCGAGTACACATCTACATCATTGAATATTTAATGCTAAAAACTAGGAGAGGCAAAGGTAGCAAAACTCATATAACATTAAACGCTGCTACACAAGACATTTTTCCTGTTTCTGCTGTCACAGATACTAAATGTGTGCCACTACATCATGAGTTTAAGATCAGAGTAAACACTCCCCCTTCACCCCATTCAACTGTCCCCTATGACCACTCAGTTTGAAAGTGTTACATTCTGTTCTATTATCTGAAGAACAAAAATACTTTATCTGGGCTTACTGCTTTTATTCAACACCCAGAACAATCTATGTCTATTCCTTTAAGCTCCTTTGGATGTGAAAAAATATGGTTACATAAATCTTTGTAATCCTGAGGGGAGGATAGCATATAAAGAGTTTACTGGCATTAGGATTAAGTCTAGTGTATTACAGTGCAATCTTTAATCTCCTAAAATCTACCTCACCATTCCAAGCTGTTTTGTGTGAGTAGATGAAGCTTTGGAAATAGGACACAGCTGGCAAGAGTGATAGACAGAAAGACTTAAAAAAAAAGTAAAGAAAAGAAAGAAAAGAGGCAATTGGTAAAACCATTAATGGCCTGATTTAACACAGTGACCTGCATAACATTATTTTTATTAATTGAGAAGTGACAGAAGTTGGATGGAGTTCTTGTAAAACAAATTAGGAGGAAAAAAAAAATCATCAAAGTTTGAAAGCAGGGAAGATTCAAACATGGACCAGAACACATCTGAAACCATTCTACAAGATAGAAAAATCCTGTTTGGTTTTGAGACTCCTTGATCCAAACAAATATAATAAATGTTTCTCAGGTAACAAAAAAGGACACAACTGCATGCTGAAATGGGCTTTTTGCTCCCTTTTGATGAAAGTGTATGGAATGAAAGCACTGCTGAAGCCATATATCACTCAAGAGAAAAATGTAGGAAAAGGTTATTATTAGGCACATTTGTAAAGAATGCTTCAGCTCTCTTTGGACAGGTGATTTCCCGTTCCAAGCCTCCTGCTGAGGTACCCATGGTCTCTGCTGAGTTTAGCGGTTCAAAAGGCCAAAAGCAGCACAGCTCAGCAACACACAGGCTGGACTGGGTGAGGTGCTGGAGCTCTGACCCCAGCTCTGCAGCCTCAGCTGAGGGATCTCACTGCAGAAGTCTCAGTTTCCTTTGGCTCGGGTAAGTTCAGGAGAGTGTATATATACTGACAACAAAATGTAACCATTTGTTTAAAGGCTACTGTGACCACTGGTATCTAAAATGTGTTAAATTACAATTAAATTAGGCCTTAGATAGTAAATACAGATTGCATGCTGGTGCTGTGTTTGGAAGGACAAGTTTCCTTGCTCCTCCTCTGTGGCTGCAATCCCAAGGCACAGGAGCATCACGCATTGAAACAAAAAACAATGAAGCAAATTCTTCCACCTCTGTCCTGAAATGATACTTAAACTTTTGAACCTGATATCACTGTTTGGAAAAGTTACAAGTGTCAGTGCAATAAATCACTGGACACCAGCACAAACCTTTGTATCTGCCTGGGACACTGCTAGCACAATCTGGATTTTTTTTCTTCCCACCCACTCTCTTTTAAAAGGAGATGCCAACTTTTCTACAGCTCAGATTATTCAACCTGCCTTGTCTAATCTTTAAATACACTAAAGGTCTGGCTGAAGATGAGCCATAATACACAGAAATATGTTTATCGGATAAATTTATGCAAATAATTCTGCATATAACTGATATTTATCAGCATTTCAACTGTTAGGTAAGTTAAGTTTTATGTATTTCCAGCGCTGAGGAGAAATATGAACAGGAAGTAATCATGGTACTGCAGAACCTACAAGACAGTACAATAACAGCATTTCTTTCTTATTTGTAGTTTGTATTTCCAAAGCACCACAAAACCATGAACAAATTAATCTAGGGCTTACACTGAATTTTACTGATAAGGACATTAAAACCCTTTAGCAAATGTTTAATTGAAATAACTGCTGCACATTAATTCCAAGAAACTTGTTTTAGTATCTTAGAGATTTAGCAAACACCTAATGAGTGAACTCCATATGCCCCAGTGCACAGAATTCTGCGTGCTCTTCTTGAGTCTCAACTAGCAAGAAAATGCTTTGAAATGACATCTTAAAAGCAAAAAAAGGGCACATTAACAGAAAGAATCTAATGATACACTGTACCATGGAGTATGAGCAAAAACTACAGTCTTTAAGGGTCTCTTTTAGCTGACAGTATAGGTTTTCATGGAGAAAAAAAGTCACTCTGTTGTTTCAATAATTCTGAATTTGACTCCGAAATCCAAAGGTTTGCCCTTTTTAAAGCAAAAGTGTAACTGTCATCCATTTTTCCCTTCAAAACCAGTAAATTAATTGTGATAACTCAGTAAAACCATGCACTGTGATAAACCCAAGGGATTTCTTAGGAAATTAGTTTTCAAGGAAAAGCATCACTGCTTTTCTGCTGTCTCCTGATAGAAATCTGAATCCTTTGAGTTCCCCACTGAACACCAGTCACGAATGCAATTTTTATTTTGAATTTATTCTTCTTGCACACGCATTTTTGCCTACAGTGCCTGGCATTTAACCCATTTGTCTCTCTCCCCAGTAAAAGTTAGATGTAAAGAATAATGTGGATGTGGAGTTCTTCATATCCACACCTCAAACCACTTTCTGGGTTTCATTTGCAAACTTCTCAGGGCACACTTCATTCCACTTTTCAGATGACTAATAATGACAGTAACCTGTGTCAGGCCAAGCACTGATCCCTGGGGACCCCCCCTGTGCCAGGCTGCCAATTTGAGGAGCCACTTCCCACCACACTCTGGGTACTGATTGTCAGTGAGTCCCCACTGTGACACATCAGCTTCTCAGGGAGGAGACTCTGGGAAACTCTATTAAAAGCTTTGGAAAAACCCAGTCAGTTGATATTTATTGCTCAGCTCGCATCAACAAACAGGTTACTCAGTCCTAGAAGGTGACCAGGTTTGTCAAGCGTGATTTGCCCTCAGTGATTCCACGCTGGCTTTTCCAATCCTGTGCTTCACCTGACCTGTGACAGCCCCGGGGCATCCATTCTCTAATCTCCCCAGGGACTGAAGTAAAACTGATGGGCCAATAATCTCCTGAATACTCCAGTAAGACTTTCTTGTAGATGGGTGTGGCAATAGCCTTCTTCCATCCTCTGGACATCCCCTGACCTCCAGAACTGTCACCACATTTCTCTTCACAGAGAAAAGCAAGGCACACTTCCTCCCAAGAATATTTCTGAGTTTCACATTCTCTGAACCTCAGAGAAAGGAAAAACAATTCTTATCTCATTTTTACTGCTCCTGTTCACAAGTGGAACTCATTGTGGAAGATTGTTTACCTGAAGAGAACCGGTGATGGGATTCTGGTGTGAGTGTTTTCATTCACTGACCAATTGAATCCAGGTGTGTGTGTTGGGACTGTGGAAAGAAGGTGGAAATGAAGTGTATTATATTCTCAGAGGAAGGTGGCCTGCAGTTGCAAGCTTGAAACTCTTTGGAGATCCACCAGTTCAGCCTACCTGTGCAATAATTTGCAAAGTCTCTGCCACATTCTCTGAATTATGTTCCTGCCAGTGTCTCTTCAGGAAAACATCTGTGCTTTCACATGAAAGAAAAAACTGACAATGTATTTTTCCTATATGTAGATAACATGCTGAATTTCAATTTAACATCAATTCCTCCTTGAATAAGTGTACAGAAACAATAAGAAGTATGCCAAGAAAAGAAACAAAAACTGAAACTGCTTAGACAGTAAGTAAAATAAAAATTATACCTAACACAACAGCAGAACTTTCCAGGCAGATATGAAGTGGATTCATTCCTCTCAATGGATATTCAAATGCAAATGTTTGCCTTAGTTATAAAGACATGAACATTAAAGTTACACTGCCTTGTATTATGTTGTTTCTATCCTAAATGTTGTCAGAGAAAGTATTTGTCATCAACTCAAATGGAACTCAAATTTATTTAAAATATTCAGTATATATAAAATTGACTGATTTCACTAAACAATTTTAAAATACATGAGTAATTTTATCTTCAACAGTTTTATGAAAGAAGGGAAAGGTAAAAAACTCATATATTCACATTCACAAAACACTACACCTCAGGAGAGTTAAAATTGAATAAATTGTGAACAAATGTTGATTTGGGGGGTGGGGTTAAAGCAACTTCACATTAGTGAAATATCCTATGGTGCCTTTCATTATTGATTCTCTGTCAACATCATGTTAGTTCTTTTCTAAATTAGTTCTGTGGCTTGACCTTGAAAAGATTGTGATGCAGAGTCCACAGGTTCATTCTAATTGCTGTTTTTCCTGGTGGACTTAACCATGCCAACCTGTCACTCATCAAGACCATTTGTCTGTGAACAGACTTAATTAAACACCTCAAATCCAATTTCTCTGATCCTTTCCACTATTAAAAAACCCCACATGTGCTCCATTAGCTATTAAGAGTTTTCTAAAGGAAAAACTCTAACATCCTCATTGCCATTACTTTCTACTGTTGAAGAAAGGCAGAATTCAAAACCCAAGATTATTAATTAGGATGGGAAAATAAAATATTTCTAGAGACAACAAAGAATTGGCTAACTCCTAAACATACAGTAGAACATTAAAGAATGATTAAAGCACCTACACAACTTTTCCCTTTTTTTTTCTCATCTCCTCCATATCAGATTATTAACTTGCTGTATGGGCATGATTTGAATATAAATTTTAATTTATCTTCTTTCAGGTTTAAACAGGTAACTGCATTACTTTCTGTGAAAGAGGTAAGCATTTTCAGCTTCATTTTCATGATTTAAATGTCCAGCACACTGGTAGAAACAGTCTAAGTGAAAATACCTCAAATATAAATGTGAAGTTTCATTAAAATTATTGACAAGGTGCTTTTGCTTTCTATTCTTAACAAGCTTTCTTGCAATTTTAACTTTAGTTATTAAACTGTTTCCAAATTACATTTAACCATGTCTTGTCTTATAATTGCATTCCAAAGTATTTTATGTTTTAAAAATGAACTAATCTCAGTTTTGTAAAAGATTATTCTGCATTTGATAGATATTCACTGCACCATCAAGTACAGTCTTCAATGCAGATTGCTGGGAGCTATAATTTAAAACCATTTCTTAATAATTAATTTATGAATCATTAATATCACTTACATTGGGAAATATTTAGAAAATGCTATTCCTATAACAGCTTTCATGAAAGAAAAGTTAGTGGTTATGGCTGGTTTTATTGTTGCAAAGTCTTTAATGCCTGGTGAGGTAATTCTCTCTTCTTGCTCTCAGTTACATATTTTCCAGAATTTTATGGCTGCACCAAGACCCAGTCTCTGCAGCAATGCTTGAAGAGTTCCTTCATGACAGATACTTAACAGGCTAAGTACTATTTTACCACTCTAATTAAGGCTGCAGTAAGATGCACTAAATAAATGCTCAGCCCAACCTCTAAATTTGAGCTATACTTTGAAGACATCTCTGAATTCAAACCATTCCCAAGCACAGCAACAGTTTTTTTATTTTATAGCTTGATCAGTTTGGAGTTTGGGAATACGAAGTTTATGTCATAAAGACATTTAAAGAAGAAAGGCACTGAGGTTTCAGAATTACTGTGAGCTTCTAAAGCAGTGTTCAAATATTGCCTCAATGGGTTCTGTCATTCGAATTTAGATCCTTGATGCTAAAAAAGCCTAGAGGCTTATTTTCATGTTTGGTGCAACAAATTATGTGAGCTGCCTTAAAATACAGCAGTAATCAATCTAGGAAAGACACATATACCCAAAACAGTGCATGTGTCTAATCTGTGTACTGCCAGGCTTGATTATTCTCTTCTGCTGAGTTTGTATCACCTCCAAGAAATATAAAGTAACATGACAGTGTCAAATAAAGCAAACGAATGTGACATGATTGATCTCTGGTGCCAGGACAGCCAGACTCATCCCTGTGTCACTCCTAGGGCCAGACAAGAGACATTTCCTTTAACACTCAATAACATATTGTGTCTCTACAGCTGCTATAATGTCTGCCCCATACAAATGCATACATTACCTTTTTATAATACTGGTAAATCTTCCTGCATACAAAGGTTTTATTAACCCTACACCTCACTGGGATTGGAAGAAGAAGAAAAAAAATATTTGTTCTTCTGCATACAGTCTTTTCATGAATGAAAACCACTGCCTGAAATAAGAGCAGCAGCACCCAAATCTGCCAATATTCAAAGTACTGTTGGAGGTGATGGCTCTGCTGCACACAAGCACTGCAGTTTATCTGATACTGAGAAAGACTGAACATTCTTATATCAGATATGCTCTCTTGGCAGAGAGACACATCCCTGAATTTGAAGGCTAAAAATATCTATGCTAAAAGTGTCAGTCCTTTCCCTCTTGTGGTGACTATCACTCTTACTATTAATTTCTCCCATTCTTTAAATTCTATTTTACATCACACCAACGTACATGTGTGCAGCATCACTGATATAAATGGAATTAATCAGTGTTCAGCCTGATATGCTTGGCAGCAGTTCTTTATTTTTCTAACTGTTCTAGTTTATTAGGCTTCCACACATCAGTTCTCATTTGCAGGGAAATATAATAATGAGAGTAGAATCTTAAAAATGGTATCTATTTGGCAAGGCTCTTACAAACCAGATATGTGCTATGACAATGCTCCTGTCCTGCATGATAATTAAAGAAAAGAAAGTACCCTGAGTCAGAGCACTTGTCCTGGGGCTGCTGTGGTGTCCCTGACATGTCCAGTGGGTGAAGCTGTCACAGGAGCACAGAACCCTGCCTGCTCCCCCTGTATTGACCCAAAATCCACAACTGTGGGACTGGGGTTATTACTGGCTACAAATTGTCTCCAATTTCAGCACTTTCAGGTTTCAAAAACCCCATATAATGCCAGCCAAACAGCCAGACACTGTAGTGCTCTCTTATTTGTCCTCATTATTACTCTTGTCCTGCCAGTGTTAGCTCTTTACAGGCATCCAGACACAGAGACATCCTGTCCTGCAGAGAGAGGGCACTTCCAGAGCACAGTCCGAGCAAGGCTTGATCAGACATATCCCATGTGCAGGGAGGATCATTCCCCCAAGGATGTGGGGAAAAGGCTCAGAAACTGGCACGTGCTGAGCCCCAGAGGTGCCTGGCAGCTGGGGTAGGGAGAGCCAGACAAAACCCTGCTTTCAGCAGAAGATTTACTGATGTGATGGTTTTTGTTCTCACATGTTGCTGCCACAGCAATTGCCTCCTTTACCTTATAATTCCACACCTTTTAAGCTCATCCTGACACAGAAGATTCATGGCTCCTCTTGCAGACTTAGCATTACAAATGAAAAAAAAAGCAGTATAATGTTCGAACATATAAAATATCAAAACAGCAAAGACAAGAGAGAAAAATCAATTTATAGATACATTACAATCAATTCAGTTAGTGGGAGGTCTCAAGCTTGCCAAACGAATAATAAGTCCCAGTTCAAGATCTTTTGTTCTATAATTGCATTTGGAAACTTTTTCTGACTACTCAAAGAGACATAAGCACAACTTAAGCACCCTAGTTCATGATTTTCACTGGAGCAATAAGTCCTACATTTAAGATCTTTTGTCCTCCAGAATAAGGACTGAGGGGTCAAGTTTTCTAAATTGTCTCATTTTTTTATGCTACCCCTTAAGAAGAATTAGAGTTGGCTTTTTCTGTAATTCTAAGAATTATTAGAAATAAACTTTGGACATGTATCTGTGTATAAAATTTTTACTTTCTCTTTAGTTTGAATGTTTTGTCTATTAATAATCCATTATGAAAGACACAAATGTAATTGAAGCAGAAATCTCTTTAGAGTACATTATTCTTTGTTTACTAAGTTTTTAGGATGCTTTAGATAATGAAAATTTTACGTGGAGAATGCAATAATTCATATAGTGTTTTTAGAAGCACTTTTGTTTCTTTACACAATTAAAAAATAAAATTTATTTTAGGGTTTACTTTTGCTAAAGTTGTAATGCTTATGACAGAGATTTCTAGATTAGATAATAGCATAGAGTTGCTTTTATTACTCTTCCATTCCCTTTAAAAAACAGAAAGTGTTTTTGAAAGTTTGAGGAATTGTAGCATAAAACTTATCATAATCAAAGCTGAAAAGTAGCATTACATGTGATTTAATAAACCAGTGTTAAAAGAAGGTAGAAGGAAGCCTGAGCAAAATAGTAAATGTCATGTAGGCTCAAAAAATTCCCATTTCAGTCTGCAATGATGCTCATCTGTGTTATTGCCTGTTAAAAGAGTTACACAAACAAAGCACAGCCAGACCTGCTGTATTTCCTTCTGAGCCTTACCAAATTACCAACACAGATTATTCTCTGTACACATGCAAGGCAGATCGCACTTCTTTTTTTTTCCAAAATACCAGCCTTTTGGTCCTTTATCCTTAATATAAATATGAGAAGAAGGATCTTACATTTGGTATGTGCCTTATCCATAAGCCCCCACGTTTTTCCAGGGCATAATGACTCAGAGTTTCTGAAGATGGGACTTGTGACATGCATTTCCAACACGAGAATGTGAACCGTAGCAACTTCTTCAGAAGTTATCAGAAAATGTAGCAGAAAATTCTGTTGCTCTACAAACTACAACTTTGTCTTAAGAACACTTTAAAAATATTTCAAATAACATTTTCTTTGTACATTGCAATGGCAAGTGGTTAAACTGCAATTTATAAAATGTCACATCACTCATAATCCCCTGATCTCCAAAGCATTAGCATTTGATCTCATTGCAAATAGTACAGATCAATTTTCCCTTTGGCATGTGGCTACAAGCAGTTGGAGGTTAAGTGCCAAGACCAAAATGTACATTTTTCTCTGCTTCCAAACAGTGCAAACTGACATCATTTGACTGAATTCTGAGGTGTACAAGAGCCAAATGTGGCTGAATTCACAAAATACTCTCATCTGCCTCATTATCCCCAGCAAGTCCTATAAATTGTCTGTTGCTGGAAGGTGCTTAGAGAAACAATATCAAGCCCAGGTAGCGTGTCTCCTGAATAAAAATAACTTTCTTGTAGAGAACGTAAATATTTTTTTTCAAGAGAAACTAAGCAAACTTGAACTTAAATAGGCTGCTGCTCTGCCCACTTTATCCATCAGTGACCTTACTTTAAAATAGAATCAACAGGACTTCTTTGTCTTATTTTTTAAACAGTCTTACCCCACAATCCACTGGACTTTCCCAAGGAAAAAAAATCACTGAAAATAAATAAACTCAGTGAGTACAGGGGAGAGATGGTTAACACAGCCAGCTCTGATCTCCATGAAGTATTCAGTTAGATCCAGTCACCAAAGGGTCTTAAATTAGGCTGACATAAGATAAGAGGGAAGGTCCTCACAGGGATAACTAACTAAAAGATCAGGGGAAAAGAGCTGCAATAAATAGTCCATTTTCTCAGAGAAGGGAAGGTACAAGTGGAATCCCACAGGGATCTTTGCTAAGGCCTCAGCTGCTCAACACATTCAGGAATGATCAGGAAAAGAGAATGGAAAGGAGATTGAGTTTGCTACTGGAGACAAGTTTTTCAGGGGAAGAAAACCAATAGTGGACTGAAAAAAATGCAAAGTTGCAGAAAGACTTTGTGGCACTGAGTGATTGAGGATAAAATGGCAGATGACATTGGAACCAAACTAATGTAAAGAAATGAACTCGGCAAAAAAAAGAAAAAAAAAAGAAAAACCAAACCAAACCAAAAACCAAAATCCCACAAAAAAACACCCCCAAACAGTTTGAAATTTATGTACTTAGGAATTGATTCTAAGACAGCTATTGCCAGAGGCAACAGAGATCTTAGGTTAAAATCACAGCCTTATGTATATACCAGTTCAGCGGCTTCAGAATTGTAATCACAGGAAAACCTCAAAGTGTAATGCTTCTGTGTAAAGTTTGCATTGTGTCCACATCACAATTGTTATCTGCTCCTTTCATCTGAGAAAAAGCATTGGAGTAGAATTTGAAATAGAACTTGACAAAAATTCTTAAACGTAACCAAGTAACTTCCACAGAAAGAAGATATTTACAGACTAGCACTCCCAAACTAGAAAAACACCAAACAAGAGCCAACTAAAAATCATGACAAATGTGCAAAAGGTGAAGGAAGAATTAGAAACCCTGAAATACAAATTCACAGGTGGAGGTTCAAGCCAAAATCAGGCAGGCACCACTTCACTCAATTCAAAGACGGACTGTGGAACTCCCTGACATAAGGTATAGAATGAATGCTAAAAACAGGCATAAATTCACAAACTCTGGAAAATATTAATAAAACAAAAATCTTACAGGCTCTTAAGACCAAAAAGCCTACGCTGGACTCAAATAGTCCTTTTTCCTCAGATGCCATGACAGCATCCCTCAGAATTACCATGAAGTGTCACCTCCTCACCTGCATTCCTCTTCCCCTGTGTCTGAGCTGGGATCCCAAAGCAGAGGGGCCTTAGTGTGACCTGTTGTGGGGATTTCCATGGGCTGCCAGCACCATGTCCCATAAAGCATTACAGGGCCAGAATCCCAAGGAAAACCATTTCCAAATCCTCTCTCAGTAGAACTAATTCAGAGTGTGCAATGCTAACCAAGCAGTCTGTCTATCTTCAGCAATTCTCCTTAGCTTTGGGTTTTAAAGGATTTTTCTAGAAACAAACATTTTCTTTTTGGAGAACAGATTTCCATTCTGGTGACAAAAAGTATTTCAAATGAGGAGGAAATAATAATAATATGCATATTAATAACTTCATAGTTATCTGTGTGTTCAAAAGTCCTTTGTAAGGGAAGATTAATCATCTGTTCTGCAGAGCAGAAAAAAATGGCAGAGCAAGCTGTACATGAACCCAGCCTCAAATGCTGGTTTAGTGTTCTGTAAATTGGGCAATGCAGTCTCCTTGGATATATAAGAAAACCTCAGTGAGAGTCAGAACAGAGATTTCACTCCATACATTTTCATAAAAGGTGTTTTTTCCTCCATTCAAAACAATTCATCCTCCAGTCTTACAGCTAGTTTGAGCTGCAAGAAAAGTGTCATAAAAGCATGTTGTAAAAAAATAGAGGAAAAAATAGGAATGCTGCATCTCAGTTCACCTATGCTACTAACTATGACGAATTCAAGAATTTTTAATTATAATCCTAGCAAACTGGAATTTCCTGTTTACAGAAATACTGTGGGTTTTTTTTTTTTTTCTTCATAAGCTGTACTCAAAACATTTCTCTATCTTGCAATTCTATGAAGAGAAAACAAAAGCTACAGTCTTACAGAATAAAAATGTATTTCAACTTGAAGATTGACCTACACATTCTGTATAAGGCTTTTAAAATCCTATCAAATGCATTTTAGTTTTTGGAGCCCTGTTTTGAACTGCTATCTGTGACCTAGAACTAAAATCTGTAAAACAGCTAACAGAGTGGGGGGTTTTAGGTTGTTGGGGTTTTTTGTTTGGTTGGGTTTTGTGTTTTTCTTTTAATTCAAAACAAAGTCACATAATTGCACTTAATGGTTTTAGGTTTGCTTATCCTAATATTGAGAATTTGGTCATCTACCCAACTATATCTTAAATAGCCTGTTCTCTTTACTGAAAAAGATTATGCTGATAAACAGAAATGCAGGACAACTTTGATCATCCATCTGTGTGCTGATCAGCTAAGACAACTTCACAGCAGTTGGTACTGAGGATCCAAAAATAACAACTGAAATTGAACATTTTGGGCAATGGGTGAATGTAACTCAGTAAATACTGAGTTATCTATTTCTCCTCATCTCCCATTGCATGATAAGAAAACTAATATTAAAAAAAAAATCCACGCCCTCTGAAAAAATTAGCTGCGGCATTTAAGGGCCATGGTTTGCTATAAAGGGCCAGTACCATTCTTCAACTTTTGTTTAATGTTATCTTTTACAAGGGGCCAAAACCATTCAACCCAGTCCAGAACAGGAAATATCTCCCCTCCCAGACTATGAATTTTAATTCACTCTGTCCATCATATCATTGAACATTTAGATTCTTGACTTTTGGCTTCAGGCAATAGCTATTCAATTGTTTTTAGTATCATTTCTAACTTCCCTACTCTGATTTTACAACAGCATATTCAACAACTGGTACACTAGAAGTCCTGAACAAAAACATCCCAAATTTTGCATCAAAGTCATGCTAGGGATAACATAAAAGTAATGGAATATATAATGACAAATGTGCTGAAATTCAAATATTTAACAGCTAAAAGCCTCTGGCTACCCAACACACACCCCAATGCACCAAGCCTGTAGGAACAGGAGGGGAATAGGCAATGTAATTGTGATGTTTAAAGACCAGTACCTTCAAAGCAATAGCAAAAAAATAACTGGGAGCTAAGCACTAACACCTGAGATGCCAAAAAGCTTCCTTGACTTTGTAAGCTGCACAAAGTGCCAGGTAATCCCAAGAAGGAGCTCATTACCATGCAGGCTGTGCTTGGATCAGTCAAACCTCCCTGAGCCTCGCTCACTGATCATCCCTGAGCTGGGATGATTCACTTTAAAGATCAAAGTGAGCAGCTGCTTGAAGGAGCTCCAACTAAGTCCATTAACATTCCTCCTCCTGACAAAGTCTTCTTGTACAAGGCTCAAAGTGCAGCCAAAACCACACACTCAGAGGATCCACAGGTTGGAAATGCATGGCAGTGAGAGGACTGCTCTGGGGTTACAAACACAGGTAAGGAAGGAAATGGACACTGCTCTCATATCAACTCATTTAACATTAGGTGAGGACTGCAAACAGTTTGAAAACAGATGGTTATGTCAGAATTTTGCAGTGTAAGAAGAATTTATTAGATTGCCAACAGGAGCTTAAATTTTACATTCAAATCCTCATTATAATTTATTCAGGAATATGCGCTACCTTTCTGGTGCTGTGTTGCCTTCATTGGCATTAATTTGTGTTTTCCCCTGATATCTGCAACAAAAAACTGAGTGCAGGTAAAAGATTAGAGCAGACAGAATCAGCATTCCTTTACTGGCATTAACCCTGCCCTCATTTATTTATGGATGAAGCTCTGTGGTTTAACAAACACAGGCACTGGCAGGGTAATGAGAGGATGCACACTCTGATATTTACTGTACAAAATTCAAATTGGGAGCTGAAGGTGAATTGATTTTGTTGTGGGTTTTTCTATAGTGCTCATCACTGTGGTATTTAAATTATTCTCCAAAATATAATTTATTAAATTCCATAATGTTCCTTAAGGACAATTAAAGCTGAAAATCTCAATGCAGTGAATATGATACAGCCAAAATAATACATGAGATAAAAGTTTCTGAATTTTTGTTGGTTTGGGGGTTTTTTCATGTTGTTTGTTGTTTTTTTTTTAACCTCTGGATTCTAGATTGGAGGCAGACAATTATTTTTAGGGAAATGGGAGCTTTAGATTCACTCCATGATCTTCTGTCTCTTGATTACACAGTTACTGACAGAAGGAGTGTATCTTTTAAAATTTCCCAGTAAAGCTGACAATAAAGAATTATTTTGACTGTGAACTATTTTATTTTTCAAAGTGGGAACATGGCACTTATTCTAAAAGAATATGATATTCATGAGAGTACTTTGACTTACAAAAGTAAAAATCTGTGGGATTTAAATAACGTAACCAGCTGATTTGAGAACATTTGAATTAACATTGGTGATAATTTTTTTCACACTAAAATTATTCATACTCAGCAGGAAATTAAGTTGTCATAGTATGTTAGTGTTAAAGAAAGTGTATCTCTTATCTACCCCTACATATGTTGCATGAAATCACTGAATAGTGGTTTCTCCTGGTGTTATCTAGAACATATTCCCCTCTATAAATGGAGTAAAGTCCTGTTGCTTATTTAGTACAAATTACTGACTTCATCAAGTTTATATTAAACTCCTACCTCTCTCAATATGTGAACAATGAAGGAGTTCTAGAAGAGCTGCTCAGTGATTGCATTTTTACAGAACAGTAAAAGAAGAAACTCTGAGCAATATTAGCACATTGTTTTGCTCAGCTTCTGAGAGACAATTCTAAAAAACTGGTAAAGTCCAGAATTCACAAATTGCCAGGAAAAATAATGCCATTTCTGTCCTGTGTAAGTCTGCACTACCTAATTGAAAAAATCTATTCTGTTTACTTGAAATTAATGAACTTGCTCTTTACAAAGTTGTCATTAGATGTAGCTATAAAAACATTTCCTAAAGCGTAATTTTGCAAAGGAAACAAATGCAGTGCAAGGCAAAATGCACTGAAAAGGCAAAATTCACAAACCACTGAAGACAATGGTGTGGTGATACCTTGAGAGGCTACCTAGAACAGAGGCCAGACAGTGATAAAGGAAAAAAGGAGGGATTTATTAAAAGTCCTTCACAGGATACACCTTGGGCAGTGCAAGAGCTTAGCTGAGGCTACACCTAAGATGGACTCTGAGTCACAACTTTTCACACTTTTATAAGTTTTGCTCCATTTTCATATTGGGGTTAATTGTCCAATTACAGCTTCAGGTTATGAAGTCCCATCCCCCCAGTTTGCTCTCCTCAATTCACTGTTTACACTTTTTGGGCCTGAAGCTGCAGTGGTGTCCTTGGTTCTCAGGCTGGAAAAGGATTGATTTATGTGACTAAACTGTGAGGAGAACTTGCTAACACTTATATGAAGTTCAGAGTCACACACTAAGGCAGTACAGAATCTAAAAAATATGAAAGCTAAAATTTAAGGCATCAGTGGGAGTTCTTATGCTTCATAATTCGGGTGTTTTTGGCAAATTACATTTTCCTCCTGAAGAAAAAAGTCAAATTAAATTGGGATTTGGAAGAGGTGTACAATGGAATTTTGATTTTAAGGACTGTTTTCCAGTCCTTGATGTAAGAATTTAACATGGTCCTAATCTTGTTATTTTCTACCTAATAACTAAAGCACTCACTAAAAATGTGAAAAGGCATGAAGAACTTTTGCTTAAGGCATCTGTTAGTCAATCCATTTTGCTTTACTAGGTAAAATAAGATTTATTTGTATCTTATAAAGTGCTTTTGAGTGAACAAAGTCATTGTAATGATTATATTTGACCTTCACTGCTTAAACAGGAAAAATAATCACAATTCAGAGAGTTAATTAAAAATACACAATGATACAGAAAATTGAAAACTGCTTGAAAATAAAAAGAAACTTTTGTTTGGTAAGTAAAGCTCCAGGTGCAGCTGTTTCTTAGGGGGAAAAGGAACCAGACTTTTTTTTGAAATATCTCTGCTGTTATAATGATAGTAATTATTTTTATTCTGCAGTTTCCTGAACTTGCCAGTCTCTTGAATACCATGGTATAAACCTACTGGTAAAACTGCATCTGTTGATAAACCAGATGTTCCATAGATTGGCCTGAAGGGTAAGGGGGTATTTTGCCAATCTGACAGGTTTTTCCTGATATTAAAATCAGTGTATATCACACATAAAGACACATAATTTGTGTATGTCCCTCTTCAAACATTACTAATGTAGACCCCAAAGCAACCCTACAATAGCTGCTTCTATTTCTTTGAACAGATTTAAAATACATTAGCAGAATTATCTATTTATCTATTTGGGGCGGCTTCAGATTGTTTTATAATGTTGTTACTTCAGCATTCACTGCTTATAATAAAGAGACAAAAGAGCTGCAGCCAAAGGGCTTGGCCAGAACTGGGATCTCAGTAACTTTATTCAGTGAATAAAGCAGAGACTCTGCCTGTCCTGCAGACTGACACCTGCACAGTGTGGGCATTCCATCAGACCAGAGGGCTCCAACAGTCTGCTCTTCACAGGGAAAAAAGGGTTGAATTAAATTCTACATAGGTACACAGCCATGGGTAGGGATGTGTTTTACCTTTAGACAAATAAGCTGCTCCAAAAAGCCATTTCCCAGCTTATTGTCACAGAGGTCTTCTATTGATCACAGCAAAACGACACAGTGATTGATCCTGCTTGATTTTACTATTTCCAATATGCTCATAAACTGAAAGTCTAGATACAATTTATGAGGAAGAAAACGGGACAGCTTGAGCCTAGGTTACTAAATATACGAAATTTTATAAAACAGAGTCCAGCCCCTTCACATCAACTGGTTTTACTGCAAAGGACAAGTAGACTATTTAAATAGCATTGCACATAAAAATGTTTTTTGATAAACCTATCAATATATATCCTTCTCCATTGAATCATACTGATTTTATGCAACATCCCAACCTTAGGAGCACAGCACCTGTCATATTCATCACCCCTGTGTTCAATGCTGCCTTCTGTTATTTCAAGTCTTGCCTTCTTTTCTACCAGGCTGCCCCAGATCCTATATTTATGCTTGCCCTTGATCTTCATGGTGACAACTGGAAAGCCTTTATTGCTCTTTAGAATTCAGCTTTCCTGTTGACATGTTCTATGCAAACACACAATCTTTTCTCTAAATAAAATCAGTCTTTGCCTGATGGAGCTTAGCACATTAGCATGTAACTCAACAAAAAGTGGACATTTGGTAAGGAAAGAGAACAGAAAAGGCCACAGTTAGACTAATTCCTTTGATGTAGAAAAAACCTACTTGTTGACCTATGAAACCAAACCAGTTTTCTCACACATATTTTGAGTAAGTAGCCTTTGCTCACAATGACTTGTATGCATACACATAATCTGCATATTAAATCTTATTCACAAGTAATTTTGAAAAATGTGAGTTCTGTGCAAATCAGTCTACAAGGAACAAACTATTAATTAAATTCTTAGCTCTAATAATTCACTGAATTTTTTATGCCTACATTTTTCCCAGACTTTACTCTGATATCACACCTGAGACCAGGCAATTCATAGCAAAATCTTGCTGCAGTTGCTTTTTTAAAACTCACCTAATTATTAATTTGAAAATTCTTCCCTTTGTGAAGACCCAGTGAAGCCACTCTGCATCTCCTGCAAGCTCAGCTGAAGACTGTGGCAGGGTTATGCTGCTGTAAAGAAAATGACAGATGAAGACAATTTTATTCAAATCTGAAAAATAAATTGGACTTGCACCAGAGCTGCAAAATATAGCAGATGTGTTAAAAACAATAATTTTAAAATAAATGCAAGTTACTGTTTTAATACCATGACTTCAGCATTAAATAGTATTGCTTAATAAAAGAAATAATGATATTTGTGACCCTGCAGATTCTGCAATAGCCTCCACTCCTGGAGAACCCTCCACATTAAAAATACTTGCTTTTACTAACACTGAAATATAGCAAATATTTAGGAATAACAGAGAAACAATGTGTAAAAGCAAAACACTATAAAGAAAAATTCTATAGCAGAATTTTTTTTCATAAAGAAAATATTAAGAAGAAAAATAGTCAGTTCTCTGTTCTACCAGGCTAAATCTATTAGAACTCCATGTGATTTGCACCAGTACACCTGCAACATCAAAGTTCCCTTCTCTGCTTCATGATAACAAGGACTGTGTCCATTAATTACTAGATTTGGAATTGGGCTGAAGAGTCATCAGTTTACACAAATTTTGAAGGTCAAGATTTTGTCCGAGAAGGGATTCTCTTGCATTAATGTGTTTATATAACACAGATTAACTAGGCTGCAAGATATTGAAAAATGAATAAAGGCAGTTATTAACACATATTGCTTGTCTGGGAGCTGTGAATAAGGCTATTTTGCAATTCTCTTCTACAAAGGAAAAAAAAAGCTTTGTTTCCATTTGCACTATTGCCTTTTTTTTATTATTTTTCATATGCATTAGGATATTTTTCATGCTGTGAGAAATAAATATATTCAGAACAGCTGCAAAACATTGCAAAGAATTATTGTCTTAAAGCTGGCACTGATTTCAAGCAGACAGAATGTTTATTATTTCATCTAACAACCAGCATACTTAGGATGAGGGAAAAATCAACCAGATAAGCATTCCGAATGCAATGCTTTACTTCATTTGCCCATTTTGGTGCAAAAATAGAATATGGGTTCATCTACATCAGAAAGCATCCATAGTAATATGTAGGGAAAATAAATTCAATAAACAGAATATGAGAAGTATCTATTTCGTTCATCATAACTTAGATGAGCTTATTTGGTAGGCAAAAAAAAAAAATCAAGGCTTTCACTAAGATGTCAAGTTGTAGCATGTGTTCTTCTAGTAACAACTAGAAAACTTCAGGTGTATGAATTGGCTTTTCCCCTCCTTCATTTCAATCAGTCCCACAAAGACAAAAGTATTGCTTACTTGTTTTACCAAGTGATACCTCTCTTCTTGCTATTGAATAAAAAAAAACTTTATTCACAGAAATAATATTTGTGTGGCTTCTCCTGCATACACTTTCATAAAACCATATTAAAAAATATTTAGGTCTCAGATCAAGACTGTTCCCTACTGAGTCTGTAGGGCAAACCTTTGGACAATACTAGAGATTATTAAAAGAAAATAAAAACTTAATTACTATTGCACCACATTTGCTTTTAGAGACCTGAGCCTGACTTTTGCTTGAGTAGTTCTTGTGGTCTTGCTTCCATTGCAGGTGCTAACAGGTCCATAAAATATGGACTTTGTTTATGTCCGTGGCCTCACAGAGCTGCAGCAGACACCCACAGCCCTTCCCTGTCCCCTGATGGTGTCACTCCATCACAGAAGGTCCCTGGGGGCCTTGTCCTTGGTGCTGCTGTTTTCAGTCACCTCCCTGTGCCCAGCAGAGCCTCAGGGGCATCTGCTCCCTGATCTCCCCAGGATGGAGTGCAGGGGAGGCTGCCTGGCCAGGACTTCCCAGGGTCTTCCTTTCTAACCTGTTTAATGTGATAACTTTTTAAGTAACAAGCTTCTCTTAAGAACTTTTATAATATATTGCCTAAACTATTTCCAAAAAAACCCCCCAAAACTCCAACAGAAATTAAAAAATTATATTAACAAATTTGAAACATTTTTGGTCAAATCCTGTAAGTCTGAAGTGATACATCAGATTATTTGCAATTTTTTTTTCTGTTTCAAACCACCAAACAATTCTATTTAACCACCATATCCCCATCCATTTTTCTACTCAGACCTATTACCATTGCAATTTTCTAGAGGTCAGCTTAGACACATATAGAATATATATCATTTTAACCTGAGCAACAAACTATAAGACATGAAACTGCTGGTGGAGCTAGTAATTTGTCTCTACAATTGACCTCTCAGTGCTTCATCTATTTCATATTTCTATTTAATCACAAAGCCAGGGTTATTCTCAGCTACTCTTTATACATTTGACAGTTTTGTTAAAATTCTTACCATTGTTCTCTTCAAATCAGGTTTGAAAATATTATTGAATTTTTCACCAAATTTAAGAATCATAATATTCCATGGTGTTCAGAAGTGGTATATTCTTTCCTATGCTATAATCAGTTATATGGACTATTTATAGTTTTGAAAACAAAATAGATGGAATTAAATTAATCACTGCTGAGTTGGCCCTTACTTCTCCGTTAAAAAAAATAATGGAATGGCAGTTTTAACATGAACATTTAAGGAAGTCATTCAACATGAAATTTGAAATCCTTTTGCTTGCACCTATTTTGAAACATTCTCAAAGGTCAGGTGGGAGAAAACTCAATTCAATGACCTTAACTCCACCACAAAGATGACCAACACTGTCTTTATATCCACCATCAGAAATGCTGTGCTTAAAGAACTGTGCTCAAAAATAGAAGGTTGACACTTTAATTAGAGAATCTATCTCAAAATATTTATCAGTCTGCCAAGTATGGATCCTCTCTGATTAGAGTGGTGGCAATTATATATTTTTTCTTAAATTTAATTATATACCTCAATTTCATCACCTGCTCTCAAGTCAGGAAGTAAATTATGTTCTATGAAAGGAGAAAATCAAACTTGCTGACTGTGCAAAGGTGAAAGTAATTCTTAGAGAAGTCATCAAGGACAAAAGCCGTTTGCTTCCAAGTTTTCCTTAGCTTTCTACCAGCACGACCATTTCCCCTCCATAATTTATACCCTGGTATCAGAGTGTACCAAAGTTTGTCCCCTACTTCTCAGGAACATGCCCAGTGTGTGAATATCCTATTTTAAAATACATGCATTTATTGATAATATATTTTAAAATAGGAGTATTTATGAACAAATAACTTGTATTATACTAAGGCTGCCTCATACCCAGCAGAGTCCTATGTACAAATTGGAAATATTCTGATACCATGGTTGCAACACCCTGGGAGTAGTTCGGGGATCTGAAGTTTTAAGTAATATTCAAACATGACAATTAAAAGTAATATTCAAACATGACAATTAAAAGTAATATTCAAACATGACTCTCCCTCAGACCTCCTGCCCTGGACTGCCATTAGCAAACCCAGTTCCTGGTTCCAGTCTGTCTGTATTTATATATAAAACCAACCTTCTCTATGCATTTAAAGGCCAATCAATTTTTAGTTTTTAAGCTAAATAATGCCTTATTTAAAACAAACAAACAGACTATAATTTATCAGAAATCAGTTTTGTTTGGTACTACAAGGTTTCTTTCTAGAAATGCTAAAAACCACCAACATTTTCATTGAAACAAAACAACCTGAGATCCCAACAGTTGATAACTACTTGCAAATTATGAAAATACTTTATTTTCTATAGGAAATACTTATTTTCACAATAAGTTTTTTCTTTCCAGGTTAAAGGTTTTTTTCCAAAACATAAAACAGAAGGATAATCAGGCTAGCACATCTGAGGATGATTTTCCATAGACACAGATGTTGGTTCAAAGCAGTGAGAAAAAAAAAAGACCCCTATGTCCACAAGTAACTCAAAGGAGGATTTCTCAGCAACTTCTGATTGAGAAAATGTCAAGTGTGTTCTTAATGCTCTGTCCATAGGATAGAAAACTATCCAGACTGAAGTGTAAACAATTCACCTTTCAACTTTTTAGCTTTAAGCTAGTAAATCTCCATTTGTATCTTTGATAGTTCCCTAGGAAAGGGGTCTTATTTTTATATCAACTTTCATGATTTTGCTATATAATAAAGCAGCTTGAATAATATTTTTGAGGCGGGAAATTGGAATTTGAAGTGTTATTGTTTTGGAAACCTTGAGATTTCTTGGAGTAGAACAATAATATTTCTGCCATCTGTTTTGCTTTCTCTGCTTGTACCAGGGACCACGTTGCTGTGGCAACTGAGTTCCAGGATGGCTCTGGAGCTGTTTGCTGCCCTGTGCAGTGGGAGCAGCATCCTCCTTGGAGGAGAAAGCTGTCATGACAACACTGAATTCCCCAAACACAGCAGCTCTGAGGTTAACCTGTTTAATCATATACGTGGTTTGATAAAGAACACAAAATAACAAGAACTAAAGATAAGAAGAAATATGGAAAACAGGCTCCAGTTTAGGCTGATTGTTCAACCTGTGCTATGTCAGGAAAGAAGTTCACTTTTCTTTCTGTTTGCAGGTTTGTCTTGAACAGCTCTCAGGGTCCTTCCTTCATCACATTACCTCCATTTTATATATACTACCCAACGACTTATATTAATATGAAGCTTCAGGGCAAAATCTTCACTTTTCAGAAGTTAATAAGTGTTTTATCATCAGCTTCCTAAGACCATTATTTATTTGCTGGAAAAGGAAAGACCAGTCTACAAAACATGCAGGTGTCACCTCTGTAACTAATGTACTCTCCAAAGTAAACAAAATCCTGAAAACAACTTACCAATAATATAACATTCCTTTAGCTCAAAAAAGGGCTTGTGTTCATTAGAACTGCATTGGGACATCACTTATCAATTTGGCAGATCTCGTTATTTAGATTTTTGCCTTTAAAATCTAATCAGTATCTTCATTCCAAATCATTTTTATGCTCCTTCCTCATTACAAAAACTGCTATTTTCAACTTAATCAGTTTCACTACACAGTTATATTTCATTAGACACTAAAGAGCTGTGAGATTGGGGAAGTCTATTAAAGAAAACATTAAACATAGAGCTTGATGTCTGAGAAATAAAGTGCTCTACAGGACTCCTAATGGAAGAGATTGGTGGGAACATCATCCTAACAGGAATTTAGGAACTAGACCTTGCAATATATAATTAGGCTTTAAAAGCATTGTGTTTTGAAAGAATTCTCAAATACATTCAAATGGAATTATGGCCAGTCTATAACTACAGTCACATCTATCTTTCCTGTGTACAAACCTTCTAAATCAAGAGTAGCATTCAAACCTCAGATATATTTTGACACCAAAGGCTGATGATATGTCAGCTTTACTGGGATGGGCAAGGTGGGGATGAGGAAGGAGCAAACAGAAACCCAGAAAAGTTTTCCAGCTTTTTAGCCATATCAGAGAGCACTGAACAAAATCCCACTGTTTTCATGGTTGTTTGAAGGTTATGAGTTTGCTGAGGCAAGTTGAAATTCTCCTGAAGGTCTCATGAAACAAATTTTGTGGGACCTTATAGAAGAGATATGTAACTGCCCTACACAGCAAATACCCGCTACTATCTTTTGGTGCTCCTCTGCCTGTAGGATACACACCTAAAGATGAACACAATAATTTTGTTTAACAGCAGAAAGAAATTGGTTTATTTTTTGTTCAGAGTCACACTTCAGTTCAATTCACCTATTTTAAGAGAAATAAAAGCAAACAACAGAGAAGAATCAATGTGAAAAAACCAAATCCCATAATGATACTGTAGAGGAGACACTATTCAAACTGAAGTCTGTCTGAGCAAAGAGGCATAATGGGGGTCCATCAAGCTGAATCAAGATTTTAGATAATAATGATATGCCAAATGTTCAAGCATTACCTTCTTAAAAAGACTGATTTCCAGAAGCACCAAGGGCCAGGTGAAAAAAGCCCAGGTTCCACAGGTTTATTTCTGCCCACGTTGCCGTTTTGAATACAGCAGGAGTTCAGGGCATTTGGCCAGCCCAGACCCAGTTTAAAGAATAAATCAGAAATAGACCTACAAATTTATACCAGCAAGACTGCTAATGTTTTGTTTTTGGCAGCAATCTTTTATTTTCAAGGAAATAATACATTTCCCTCCATGTTACTTTATGGAAAACAGGAAAACACAAGCATTAAAATATTGCTTCCCAAGGATAAAACAAACTAGGCCATATCACTGCTTGAACAGAGGTGAAAATGTGCACAGTATCATATTTAGATATGCAAGGGATACTGCTGATGTGTCTGCAGCTCAGAGAAAAATTACAGCACAAACTTTGCATGAGTCAGTGTCATGGCTGCTGTCAGCAACAAAAATCATCTGCATCTTACGCATCTACCACATGCAAAACACTCCTGCAATGATCTCATTAAGGAGGCTCTGCCATATATCAAAATAATGTTATACCTACAGCAGCCTATAGATACTAAAATATGCCCTCCCTGCTTATTTTGCACACAGTGAAAAATGAGACACTTGTGGGTAAGCTTGCTCATTAATTCTGACAGATAATTGAGAGTACATGCTTGATACCACAACTTAAGTATTTGAAAGCCACAGAAATATAAATGTTTGTGGAAAAGAAAGAAAGGGAGAGGAATGGAGACAGCAATTATTTGAACTACACAGAATTTTAAATGGGCAATAATTAACTCGGTGGTGAGTAGCTGAGATGAGCCACAAGAAATTTCACAAGCTTTCTTGAGCAGCATCTAAAAATAGGGCTGAAAGAGAAGAAACACTTTTTCAGCAATTCTGAGTTTCTTTCATTCTTTGTTGAAACACCAACTTCTATTTACTTTAAAAAGCTGAGGAAGTTCTGTACGCTCACACGAAAGAATTGAGGACTGTCTTTTACTTATTCATGACCTTGAGTAGACCAGCATTCATTAAGATGGGATAAAACTGCAGGGAGAAATTCCTAGAAGTTTTCTCTCAAAAAGACACAATCAATCCCAGAGGTGCCTTGTATGGCTGAGATCGTTCATATCTCAGCACCTTTGTGCAGCATGGATATTCCTCTCCATTCCTAGTTAAGGTTCCATGCACAGCACAGGGCGCAGCTTCATCTCCTGCCCAGGAACACCCTTGGAATAGCAACGTGTTAGAATGGCCCTCTGAGCACCAGCCAGCTGCAAGGGTAGCTTTGGCAGAACTGCCTCTTCATTCCTTAATCAGGAGGGGAAAGCAGCCCCCATCCCTCCATTCCTGGGCAAATGTGCCCAGAGAAAAGGAAAAACTGCTGTGATCAGACACAATCAAAGCATTTCTTAGAATAACTTTGTGTCTAGAACTGATCCTGCTCCTCAGGAACCAAGTGGATTCCTTTCCTCCAATTTTCCTTTGCTGTATAACATCTATACATAATCCACTCTATTCCATATTTTCTAAGCAGCACCCATCACATTGTTCATTCAGAGGTCAGGCCAACACATATGGCACGCAATTCAGAACAGAAAACACGAAAACATTTGTCATTAGTCATTAAAAACCCTAAGTATAAACATAAATAGTTACCTAGAAAGGATATTTCATTTCCTAGGAAAGGAGGTGGCAGTGGATGCTCACTAGCAATGACTTGCAGCCAGTACAATAATTTGAAAATTTATATACACAGTCAGTGCTCCAGCCAAAAAATAACATAGGCAATTACTGCTCCTGTTAATGTGCCTGTGTGCTTAATTTTGGGAGCAGCATGCCCAGTGATTTCCCCTTAAGGTGGCTTGAGCAACTGGTCTGTATTTTAATGGAGAGAACCATATGTAATGAAAGCAGAACTTCCAGGAGGCAAGCCACAATTTCAACTTGTTCTTGTTGCCAGAGTAATAATTACAGTGAAATGGAAAGAAAACCAACCCAAGTACACACCTACTATAAACAGATGGCTAATAAAAATTTGGGGAGCTCTTACAGTACAGAAATTGAGTACTCTGAAAAGACACCTACATAACAAATGCTTGGACATGTTGTCTCCTTTTATAGGCTACTTAAAGATGTGCCCTCTGGCTCAGGAGCTGAACTGCTTTTTCTTTTATTAACAATTATATGCAAAAGTGTCAGAATATGTTTATACTAAATATTAAGCTTTATTATAGAATGTTTCAAATATTCTTGTTGAATACAGGCAGTAGGTATTAACTGTTAATGTGACATACTCTAACATGGTCATGAATTTTTATGTTATTTATCACAAATTTCTGGTCTACCATCTTTAAATAAAGAATAATCTTGATGAAATTAGGAGTTTACAATATATATTGTAAGCTTGGTCCACTGAGATTTACTCCTGCCTGCAAACGTCTGCTCTGTTTTGTACTTCCATTTGAAGACAAGAACAAATATTTCCATTTGCTCAAAAATGCTGACAGGTGAATCAATGTTTCAACATTCAAATAGGTGAGCCCATGTTGCATTATTCAGTGTAGCAACATGACTTCTCAACAATAAAATATGGTCTAATACAAATTTGAAGTGATAGAAGCAAATATCTATTTTTCTTGCACAAGAAAAGCTGCTTTAATTTGAAATTGTCCCTCCTCCATCTGTAAGAAGAATGTGAAATATTACAAATGAATTACTTTTGCCTGCCTATCTTCTTCATCCCAGCTGATAGCCGAGCAAACACAAGAAATAAGGAGAAATCTCTGTTCCCAGGCAGCACAAGCAACAGCAGATTTAAAGAGACATCATCACCTTCAAGCATTGCCAAGTAGAAGCAAAAAGAATAAAAGCTATTTCAGGTACCACAAACTGCCTGAAGTCTTCCCTACCAATTTAGGGAGGCAAACCCAAGCCATTTTCTGTTTCTTAGAATGTTTGGGTTTTTTTTACCCTGTTTGTGTTTGAAAAGTTGTGCCCTAAAGGGAAATGCAGTCTCAGAGTTCCACATTGTCTGTACACAGAAACACTTGTCAGGGGGGGAAGTAAACAAAGAAAAGCTGGCTCCTCTCACCTGCCTCATTTGCAGCAATTCTAGGTAGCACTTTTAGTGACAGGAAGCTGGATATTCTCAGGAAGTGTTTATCAAACAAATAGTTGGCCCAGAATACAACAAAGAGAAATCAAAAGTATACTCGTACAAAAAACCCACCAAAACAATAATGTGATTTACACCACAAAATACCCTTATATTCTCTTCTCAGAGTCTGTTATTCTGTCACAGATTTCTGACACCAAATGTCTACCACAGAGTTTCCTACACAAAAAGAAAATACATTTTTGAGATTGCAAACACAGACCCTGAGCATTTTCTTAGACCATGTGCTACTTTTTCAGAAAGAGTCAAATCCTTTTCCAATAAAAAAGTGAGCAAACTCAGTATATAATTAAAATTCAACACTGTAATTTAAAAAAACCCAACCAACCAACAACAAGCAACAAAACAAACAAACACCCCCGGAAAACCAAGAATATCTTAGGGTTTTATTAATAATCCAATTATTTATTAATTAAATAATTGAGCAAGGTATTTGTACACAGTCTCAAACACGAATTTATGGAGTAACCAGCTTGAAATGTCATCTTTTTGGCATTGGGGAGGATAAGGTTCACAACTTTAAGTCTGTTCATTCATCTTCATGTGCAAGCAATCTGATTATTCAGCAAAATCTACACACATGCTTAAAGCCAAATATACCTGAAAATATCCTTGCAGATGGAACTGCCCATAATCATGGTTGCAGGGGATATGATTGAAGAACTTTACAGCCTCTTAAAGCAATATTTGTATTAGAAATTGGGTACAGATTTATCCAAGAATGGAGAAAGGAAAGCTAAGCCTTTTATTGTATTATATATTACCTCCCCACTAGCAGCATGTTCCTGGGTGGTGGCTTTATTTGCCTCTGACCCCTGACAGATGGGATACAACAGATTCAGCCCTTCCCTGCCACACTTCATAAAACCTCCAAAATGACAAATGGATCAGAAGGGGCTGGGGAGAAGAGGGAGGGCTGAGACACTACAGGTAAAACAATGGTCACATAAGCCCACAGTTATGTAAACTGATTTCTTTAGTAAAAAAACAACCAACCAACCCTTCACCCTCCAACTGATTACAATAATAAGGTCATTCCAAATAACTCTTCTGTTAAATACTTACCTGCACAAATCACAAAGACATTTCACCTCTGATCACATTTCAGATTAGCCCCACTATGACCATTCTTTTAAACTTTCTGATCAACTACATCTTTACAAATTTAATATATGACCAGGCTTCTATTGCTCTATTTGCTCCCCTCACTGTATTTATTAAGGAGCTGCTCTTATTATTTTTTTAGCAGTCTTGTTTCTCCTTTTCCTAGGTCAGTTATCTCAGTAATTTAGACACTCAAAGTGCTGTCTATGTCCATCACGTTGTCACACAGCACCAAACTGGGAGCATTTAAAACACCCCTAACAGCTCTCACTTCCATCCAGGTGATTCTAACTATGTTACTGAGACAAATTTCTCTGGTACCACCATCCAAAAGCATGGATGAAAGGTTCAGAAGCAGTTTTTCTAGGCAGGAGTTGGCAGAGCCTGCACTGGCAAAGAAAAATAGCATTTGTCTGAGGTTTTTCACTTAGCTTTTGCTCATCTTTTCCCCCCCACAGTTTCCTTCACTAATGGCAGTGGAATGGATGGCAAAGAAAGAAGGAAAACATATGATAAGATGACACATCAGTTGCTAATTTTAATTTGTTTGGTTTTGCTGTGTCTTTAGAACACAAAAACCCCCCATTGTTTTTCCTATTGAAGTGTGATTCTCCACAGAAAACTGACTAAACAGTGACACCATAGGGTGCTCTGCCTATTCACACTAATTAATTTTTACCTAAAAATGTGCAGCATGTTAAACATCTCAACTGCTACCCCCTCCAGAAAGGATAAACAGCAGCACATATTGGGCACTCCAGCAATGAAACCTTTACAGGGACTCAATATTTTTGTAGAGATATCAAGAGGTCCTGTAAGGGGCAACCCCAGCCTCACATTCTTCCATTTTCCATAGACTTTGTATAAAAACTGTTCTATTGCTTTCTCAATCAATACTTCCCAAAACAGCAAAATAGCTCTGAATGCAAATTAATCTGAGGAAACTGAAACAGATCTAAGTTCAGAGATAGCAAAGTTGTAAAGCGATCATTAAAATGCTGGTGACAGACAGAGGCAGACAGAGACACATTTGTTTTCCTCCATAAAACCTTTGCCTTTTTTTCTTTCTTTTTTCCTACTTTAAGCCACAAATTATTTGCATTCATTTTCACTTTTAGGGGGAAAAATACCCAATCAAGTTAAAGTGTTTTTTTAAGAACAGACATTAAAAATACTTCTCGAGATGGAGACAGAAGTACAGATTAAGTTCTATATTTTTAAAACAGTTTTGATAGCTAAATTTATGGCCAACCCATTAATTTAAATGTCTGTAATAATTACAGCTTGATCATGTCTCCAGTAGAATTTACAAGTCCAGAATGACATTAATGTTTATTACTTTTATTTTAGTAATGAATGGATCCCAAATAAAGGCTTATAGTCACTTTTTTTTTTTTTAAGGTATGAACAAGTGTTTCTCTCACTGTTACTGATCAATATTTTTTCCATTTCAATGGAATTTTCAGTTCTCACTTACTTAGCTGATAGTAATAGGTGGTTTTTCACAGGCTCAACATCCTTCAGAGACACTTCACATGGTCTGTCTTATCCAATTGTCACTTTAACCAGCTGCACAATTTTTTCAAACAACTTCGAGTTGAGCAAGTCCCTGAAGTGACCTCTGCAAGTCTGAGCCTGCCCTGCTGAAGAGAATGGGAAGCCTGGGACTGACTTCAGGGGACTCAGAATTCACATGTTGTTCTAGAGGCCAGGAAAGCTAAAGCTGAGATTTGGATCAATAAACTCAAACAAACCTGTGAAAGCATCGGGTCCAGTTGAGCACCTGTCTAATGATCAGAGCAGTTGTCTCTGCTCTAATTACACATCAAGGAGTATAAATACAACTTTGTTTGCATCTGGGCACTTCAGCTGCAGCAACTAAACTGTGAGAATAGTAAAATAAATTCCAAATGCCATCAATGAATACAGCAAGATGGAAACAAATTATGCATTGATGCTACACAGTGTCTTCCAAAGTTAAAATGTCCTTTGTGGTTAGTTGTTTGGACATTCTCAACTTTGAAAGCCAAATGTGAGATAAGTCAGATCAGCCCACTGAAACCAGAAACACTGCTGAGGACACACGCTGGGTATCCCAAAATGGAAAGCACTCAAAATACCTTTTTGAGATGGACATCATTGTGCTTTAAGTGAGGAACAGAAAGAGAATTTATTGTTGCAGAAAGTTGCATTAACTCCTTGATAAATGAGGTTCATTCAAGTGGGCCCAAAAACCCCTTCATGTTCCCTAAGGAAATGAATTTAGCACACTTGTCTTGCTCTGTCCAGAAGGACCTACTTGTTTAGGGTGTCTGTCTGCAGACACAGTGCCATGGGTTATTATTTCTTTTGTAAAACAACCCTTAACTTTGTTTTTCTGAAACCTGTGCCTCTATATTTCTCAGGGTGACACTGTACATTGTGAGAGACATCATGTCTGATCACATCAGTCAGACTGCATTAAGCTGTGTCAGTAATGACTGCCAGAGTGACTGATCTAACTGGATGTGACACACCATCACTCTGTTTCCTCGTCTGTGAAATATGAGATGGATTTTGGGGGCAAAAGGAAAAAGAAAAATCACAAAAATTTCATACCAATAGGAAATGAATTTAAAGAAAACTGTTCCTATGCTTCCTTTCAAAACCAAAATTGATTGAATGTCTTTTATTATTTTAGAGACTAAAATAGTGGGGCTTAAGATATCTCTACAGTCAGCTGTGCAGATGCAGATCTTTTTAGAGAAAAATCATGAAAACTGCAGGATAAAACCTAAAGAGTTTTGCATGTAAGGAAGTACTGCTTATTTGAAACCCTCATGAACACCCCCCGTTGCCACCTCTAGAAGAATGCTCTTATTAATTTCATCTAAGAGAACACAGCAGGTAAAATAAAGCAGTTTAACACTTCAAAATTGAAAGACTAAAAATTTGGTGGACCTTAAAGGCTTCTGGTTACTGCTTTATGATGAAGTATTTTAACACTATTAGCATGCCAGTCACTAACAAATTTCCAAGAACTCTTTTTGTGGCCATCTGATTCTTTTGGCCCTGGCTCAGGCCCATCACAGGCAGGGATCAGGATCTGCAGAGCCGGGCCAGGAAAGCCTCTGCTACCAGACCTTTTAAAAGCCTCAGTCCTTCAATACTCATGTAAGCTCACAAACAGAATTTAAGCCATCTTCAGCAATGCCAATATTACAGAAGCCAGCACATTATTTGCCATGGATACATCCTCCCTAACCCTCAAAAACTAAGCAGTCATGAGAATCCAAAACAAATCAAAGCCTGGAGAGCAGCTAGAACAGTAAGACTTTCATATGGTGCACAACAGAAAAAAAATTCAGCCTTTCAAAGCAGATCACTTTCAAAAATCCCATGTGAAACTAAGGCACAAAAATCATGAGTAGTAACAAGCACTTCAGGGACATTTACCCTTTTAACTTCCTGCTATATTTGTTTTCCTCTGGCCACTTAGGGAATTCTCACAGCCAAATTCTCAGGATGGCTGTAGGAGCTGCCACACTGCTCTTTGCAACACAGAACACTCAACACGAATTGGCAGAGACACAACTTGAGCAACGAGATGAATCAGTGGCTCTTCATCTTCTATCTTTGCCTCTCTGCTGAAATTACATGAGGGGTGTTCAAGTCCTTTGTACCAACATCAGGAAATGGAGTTACCAAACATTTCGTGTGGGCTGACACCTACCTGATCATAAGAACTAAATAGTGTCACACTGCTGTCAAAAAATAAATCACACACAATCAACACCATCAGGCATCTGCCAGCATGTAATAACATGTAATACTTATTGCTTATTATTACATATTGATTTTATTTTTTTTTAAGCACTGCCAGGTAAATTAACCTCTATTAATTATAAAGCCCATTAGAAGCAGCAGGAATGAAATCCCATGCAATTCTAGGGCAATACAGTCTTGTTTTTCTTTTTTTCTTCCCTTTTCTTCCAGTTGCCTCAACAGTTCTGAACATCATGACCTAACAGAGCAATATAGCAGCAGCCATGAGGTGGGGTGCAGAAAATCTGCCTTGCAGGGGCTGTAGGAAGACAAAGTCACAGGTGCAGCAAACTCAGTCCCACAGAGAAATGCAGGACACGTGCACAGCACACACACACAGTGGCTGGCAGTGCCCAGCCCAGCAGCACTCTCTGCTCAGCCCTGCATCCTCAGCTGCAGGCTGGATTTGCCTGTAAACCCATAAGCTCATGTGGCCTGTGATTTGCAGAGGGGGAGAGGATTGTCTGAGTTAAAGAGATCTTTGCTCTGTTTACAGCAAAACAGCCAACAAGGCTTTTGCCCTGTATACAAACGACTGTGTGCAGGTCCTTAAGCAGCTTTGTGGTTCAGTGGGAACTTGACCATATATAAGCAGAGGATAAAAATAATGTTTTGAGTTCATTTGCTGCAGAAAAAAATAGACTGAAACATGTTTTTATATGTGCACAAAAATAAACTTCTAAAGAAAAAAGATTCATTTATATTAAAGCATCCTATTTTTAAAAAAGTTTCAATATTTACACACAGAGACATACCTCTCCCAGACTGCACACAAGGCATTTAACTGCCTTGATCACACTGAGATTTTACCACAAAGACTTGAATATGACAAGCAGGGGAAAAATAATTGGCCAGGTAATCTTTAGAGTCACACAGGTACATTTGAAGGTCCATCTCTGTTCTTAAATTCCTTTTCTAAATGCATCCAAGTGTTCTGATAAAAATCAGCCTTGATGTGAAATAGGAAGAGAATGCATTTTTGCTTCATTTCAGCCTTATCTCCGAAGGTCATCTCTCCCCCCAACACATTTTGCTTACAACAGACAAGAGACTATATTTTCCATGATGTTGCCTCACTAAATTGTATGAGTCAAAATAATTTGTGTGCCTATTTTCCACAAAAAGTTTTCTGAAGCCTAGAGCTCTGTACAAGAGAGTCTGTATAAATTAATCATCTTCAGAGAGAAATCATGCGAACATTGAAACTGGGAGCTGGGTATGCAAACTTCAGCATTAAGGAGCTGAACAGAATGCAGAGCATAAGCCCACTAGTGGAAATATGACTTCCCACAAATGTCTTTATATCTCATGCAGAAAAGTTGCCTTTACCTCTTCTCCAACTTACAGTCTGTTGAACAGAAATGCAGTTACAAGATATTGCTCACTGGACTTGTGCCAGGGAAGAAATTAGTGATATTTCTAAATTTATCTCATCAAACACTAATAGCAATTTTTAATTCTAGTTCTGCATTTTAAAGTCACAACAAATCGTGGAGAGATAGAGTTTTTAGGTCTGTTTGAATATCTAGTTCCACTGACACTCAAACACCATTTCTAGGCCATAGGAATCCTTGCTGCTTTCAAGAGGTTTTTCCTGTCCAGAACAGTCACAAAGCTGCACAATATGTTTCCATGTACCAGTGCACACATTAGACAGCAATAAGGTCACAAAGCCAAGAATTTATCAACTTCTTATTCAGTGTCATTCAGGAATGAGCCTATGTGAGCCATGTTATACTTCAAAATACCTCTCCAGAAAGTTAAAAGAAAAAATAAACCCACAAAGAATTTAAGGGAGAAAAAAAATCATCTTCTTCAGATAAATGCAATAGAAACTTGTCCTCTTCCATGATCCAGAGTAAACTTAGAGTTGACTTTAGTATCCTTTGCTAACCCTAATCCTAACCCAAAGGCATCTCAGCTTGTTTTATGCAGAGGCTGCTGTACCAGAGAGCAGATGTACATCCCAACAAACAAAAACTACAGCCATGCTTGGAGCATCCACTAACAGTCTCCTTTCTGGTCTGTATCAGCTGAGCCAGCCATGCTTGGTTCCAGGTACTCCAGGTTTCCAAAGTCTGAATTAGATTTCAAACACTGCCAGAAGCAGTCAAGGAAGAAATGCTGATGAGATGTTTCTGAGTATCCCTAACTTGCTACAGACCCAGGGTGTTGAGCACATGCAGAGCACAAAAGAAGCTATCAACACTGTCCAGAGCACATGAGGATCTAAAAAGAGTTTTAAACATATTGAACAACAGACCAGGACTTACTCTCTAGAATTGCACGTGCTAAAAATCCAATTCTTTGCACCTATGAGTGTACTATGAATGAAATTGTGAAAAGTTAATAATGCCTTGTTGTCCAACTGTGAGCAATGAACACTGGCACAGCTGAGATGTCTGCCTGGAAGCTCTCTCCTAACCCACATGACAGCAATAGAAAAAATACATTCAGGAGCTTGGCATCTGAGTCTTGCAGCTGTCAGAGCACAGAGTGGCCACAGGTGCTACTCCCAGCCATGAAATCCACCAGGGAGGGAGAAGGCAAATGAGAGTAGAAATGCTACCAGCAAAACAGGGAGTAAAGGGCAGGCATAAAATCCCCTTCAACTGCCAACACACTGGTACAGATCCCTTCTGACTTACATGGTGACATAGAAACAGCAGTCAAATTGGTAATCTTAATGCATGGAGTATTTGCCTCTGATATAGGCAAGTCAGCATTTGCCAGAGTCTCAAAAATAAGAGGGATGGAGGTGTAAAAATTATAAATAAATAAATTAAATTAATAAAGAAATAATATTAAATGACTGAGGGGAGAAAACACAGCAGTTCACTTCTTTCTGCAATGATTGCTCAGTGATGTGGAGATGTACACATTTCTACTCATTTTTCCTCTTGCCCTGTTCAGGCCTTCTCCTTTCATCCCTGTGGTCAGCTGTCATTTCTCATTGTATGAGCCACCCATGCAAGATGCTACCTCTGAGTGTCACCTTCACAACTGTGCTCATGTCCTCCACAGTGCTACATAAATAGTTCCATGAAAACCAGCACTGACAGAGGTGACTCTATGAAATGGCCAAGGAACTCAAGCCAACTCTCTGTAGTTACAATATTAGGGTAAGTGATCATTTGCAGCACTCATAACAAAAGAAATGTCACTCCCAGTGAACCCAAGTCAAGTCATCCCCTCCCTTTTCCTTTCCTCCCTCCAAAATACACCTATGCTTCAGCTAGAAAGTTTCAGCAGCAGAATATTGGAAAAGCCATTACAAAGATGCAGTTCTGCAACATACAAAAGTAAATCAAGCAGACTTGCTATTGCAGCTAAAGGAAGATGAAGGTCTCAGCTAGTCTCCTGTAAGCTGCTTACTCACCCCAGGAATGGAATCCATCATTATCTCATCTCTGTATTTTAATTCCCTTCTTTTAAAAATAGAACTTAACACGAGAGCAATAAAAGGCAATATTCCTCATGAAAATACCCTAATAGAAAGCATTACTTCCAGCTCATTGAATTTCAATTTTTAAAAGTCCTTTGATTTTCCTACAAAAATAGTAAATATGGATTACTATAAGGAATATCAATTCCAAATGTTTTGACAGCCATTTCCCTAACTTTCTATTTGTTCTCTTCATTTCTAGATACTTCTGTAATAATCAAGTGTATACACAATACTAACAGACTTGATTCCTTAATCCACCCAAATTCTGAAGAATTAGCTAAATCCCTTCCTGTTATTTCCTATCCAACTCTAAAAAAACCCCACACATTTGCCCCAGACAAGACAGCTGGATGTAAATTCTTTCATGTACTCTTTCAAAAATGCAAGAAATCAGTTGCTGTGTTAGCACAATGATTAGATCAGAGTCCATTATATATATGAATCAGGGCATGGCGTCTGACTAGTTTTTAACTATTGCATGGTGGCAGATCCATGTGAGCCTTTGCAATTGTAAAAGTAAAACATGGATTAAACTCATGCAGTATTTTCTACAGCTACATAAAATAGACTAATTCCCTTAACAGCCTTTACATTACAACTGGTTTCCATGTCCATTTATTCCAAAGCTTTTCCACTTAGCAATCACATTTTGCAACATAGTCTGTGGCCATGAGTACCTGGCTGATTTACTCACACTGAAAAGCTGATGCTGATGTTTTGCACGCAGTTAATGCCTAACAGCTCATTTGATGAGATTCCCCAGGGTGCTTCACTTGATGGGATGGTTGGAGTGCACAGGGTCCACATTGCCAGAGCTGCTGAGAGCACAGAGGTCAAATACCAGCCCATGGCTGTGAATTTCACTAGGTATTAAAAAACTCTGTGGCAATTAGTGATTAAAAATGTTTTCAAGGCAGTACTGGTAGTTATGATTCCCTAGCTCTAGCTCCGTGCATCAGAAGATACAGATGTCTGTAGCATGTAAGAGTTTTACAAACACTATTTTAATACAATGGAATTTATGCCTTCAATTCATTTAAGCATTTTGTTATCTAACCTGTCACCAATTTGCAGCTAACAGTGTCTAAATACATTAATAATAAATCACTTTTATCAATTTGTATCATACAACTCATTTTCGGTTTAGGGACAAACTAATTTCATGGTACAACACTACACTTTCATTTGTATTCTGGTGTAAGTAAAATCCTAAACTAAACTATGTAAATCTAGGTAACAGTGCACATAGTCTGGAGACAAAAAAAGGTTATCACAAGACAAAAGCACATGTTAGCTTCCATCTAGTGTCTGGGAGATGATTCAGGTGCTCCCTCTCCTCAAGGCCCTGTAGGGTTGCAGGGAGCCTTCAGCATGGCACAGTGCAGTGAGCTGGCAAAAGTTATTCCATGTTATTGTCAGAAACTGAGACCATTGAAATTCTAAAAATAAAAAGGTGTGACCAAAAATTACACCTGTACTTTTCCCTTATGATCCCTCATGAACCCCGCACTCCTTTCCCTCCCAGGTACTCTGCCTCCGTCCCTCCCTGTGCCATCCTCTCTGCCTTTACTCCCAAGTGTGTCAGTCCTATCTTACTTCTCCATCCTCACCCAATTTCTTATTTCTTGCCAGCAATCATCTCTACAGAAGCTTTTCCTTCACCAGATGAGATTTCCAAAATGGAGTCCTATAAAGTCTGTTTCTCTAGAACCTCCTTGGGGAAAACTTGGCTACATCTTAAGTTAAAGACTGAAAACTGGAAAATGCATGTAATCTGCAAAGGCTATCATTATAATACTATGCCCACTCTGTTCCTTGTTACATAGTTCCACCAAAGCAAACCCAGAAAATAGGTATTAAGCAAAATCTTTCTATAAACTAGAGCTTGAAGATAAGAGAAACACCATGGTCTGAATTAACCAGGACAGTGGTTTTGCTCAGCTCACAGATTCCCACATAAACTGCCCCTTTTCCATTTAGGGGTCACACAAATACAAAGGACAGAGGGTGCTGGACTCTGCAGGACCAGAGCCAAACTCCATTATTGTGATTAGAGTTTTGTGACACCAAAACCACCTGTATGAAGATCTGAAACCCACAGGACCTAGAAAATTAATAGATACACTTAATCTTAATATAGACATTTGTCCACCTTCTGAGGGTGTATTTGTTTCTTTTTACACTGAATTTCAAGGAAAGACTTAATATTTGATCATTTACATGTGGAAGATTTTCTTAGCATCTCCTGTGTGCAAATTTGTTTACTATGAAGAGAGCTCATTTATTTTGGGGCAGAATTGTCGATTTCTTCTAAAAACAAATAGAATTTCTGACTTAATAAAGAGATTATGTCTCTATCAGATTTATGAGGCTATAGAAAATATTAAACCCATGAGAACTTAACTTCCAGTGGTTCATAAATGTTATTTCCAACTGCTAAGTTAATGTCTTATGGTATCATTATGGAACTTTTTCAATCCCATTGGAGAATTTCATCTATTCCCACTTCTGGAATAAATAGCCTGAAACGATGTACTCCCAAACTGTTCCGGCTGAAAATCTTATGACACCCTATTGAGAATCATAGTTAGATTTTTATTTCTTGCAAATACAAATATTTGCCTCTCAAAACATCCAAGGAAGCTATATTACTGAACAGTTACTTCTTATTCATCTCCCAGCTATCTTATTAAACCTTTCAGAAGTTATTTCCAAGTGATGGGTAACAGAAAATGAAGTATTGCCAGCCATCTCACTGAGCTTAGAAATTAGGAAAAGCACAGGGATGATTGGCTGCTCTTCATTAAAATGTGACTGTCAGTTTTTCAGTATTTTTCTCATGTCATAGGGAGTGACTTTAGGCAGGGGTGGTGCCCTCCTAGGGCAGAGCCACTTCAGGTTTACACTGGCTTCAGTCATGGAGAGTGTACAAAAGGACACATTTAGAGTGAACAAAAGGACATCCAGAAAACCCTTATCGAGAGATGAACAACAAATCAGAACCATTTGCACAGGTGTTAGCTTGGTGTTAGCTTATGTAGCTCTTCTGTATTTTAAACTGAGAATTTTAATTCAGACAGGGTTTCTTTGTGTCATTCTATTGCTTCCATCAAGACTATGCTGTCCTTACCCTTTAGCTATTTTTAGGGTGTAAATAAATTGAAGTTAAACACTAGGTCCTTGTTTGAGGAGGTTTTTTTTTCTGTTTTGGCATTCAGCCACTCCTGTTAAATGCACATACTGTGTTTCCTCTGACAGAAAACTTCCCCTGCTGGGAAACACAAAGAAATGCACAGAGCACCACTTGTTCACCCAAATCTAACAAAAGGCTCATCTGGTGCATTAACCTATAATTAAATGTATATTGTATACATGGCAAATTAATTTTAACAGTATTATATCAGTGGGGTTTTGAAGCTGACCCCTGATGAAATAAAATTTTCCTCCAGTACCAGACACCACTTTCTGAGAAAAGTGTCTGCAGTTCCATAGCATCTCTGCAAGAAAACTACATGCTCAGCTCCAGCTGGGAGAAAGATTACAAACTACCAAGAAAATGGAAACTAACTTTTTCTTTTAATTGCTGAAGTAAACATCTGTTGAAGATGAAGTCCTTTGAAATAAAAGCATTGTGTCATGCTTATATCTAGAATCTTCTTGTAATAATTGAATAGCAAATTAATATCTGTAAAAATAAAAATATGGCCTTGTCATTCTGTTGTCCTGGAACACTTCTGTGCATCTTATCCAAGAAAAAAATTTCTGTAAGAAAGAAGCATTAGCTTCTCACAGAAAACCTTTCTGACTATTTCAGCTTTCTACATGGCCATTCAGAGGCAAATGCTTTTACTTTCTTATGGTAACCTTCTCATACTCTGCTTTACATGTGTTTTATAAAACATCTGAGCACAACTCTGGTTCAAATTAGACAGAAAACTAATGCATTGGATCTTTCCTTTAATCTTCTTTTTTAAAATTGCACTATGTTAGAACTCTAAATGTAGTCTGTTGTTAAGAAAAAGGTTTTTTTCCAAATGACATTTAATTTAGATAAAGATGCAGACTAGATTAAACAGATAGCAGACAAATAAAATATGATAGTAGAAAATTGGTTTCTATCTACTTTATCAGGATCTGAATCAATGTTTTGCACAAAATGCTAAGTAAAATAAACTGCCAGAGAGAAGCATTTGTTCTCTCTGATGGAGAAGTGAAAGCCAGCAATGTGATACAACAATGTTCATATAGAAATCAACAAAACTGCACCACTGGTCCATGCACTGCTGACAGGAAGCTTCATCTCTTTCCATAGCATGAAACAAATCCTAAAATGCAGTTAAGAAAGACACTGGATGGAAAAAGACATACCTTGATAAAACTCACTAGTCCATAGTTTGCAAAGAACTTCTCTGGCGGATTTTAGCAATCGCTATGTTTATTAAAAAAATAATTAAAAATACACCAAATATGAGCAAATCCCACTGAGATACATACTGGAGATAGGAACTGCTCCAACAATTTACTGTTTTACTGTGAATTAGAAACCACAACATATTCCCCCTAAGTTCAATGTCCAGTCCTGCTATGACTGAAGTAACGAGGATTTAGGTCATAGTTTTTCAATGAAAATAACTTTTATTCACTCACAAAATCAACCTGAGTAATAGTAGTAAGAAGCATTAGATTTTTCTTGCAACAGGTGGTAAGAAAATATACAAAATCAGACACATTCTGCCTTTGTGGCTGTTTTACTTTCCCCAAAAATACACTATTCAAGAGTTAGGTGGCAGGTTATTCAGGGTTTTTCATTTATGTTCCCTGTCATTATATATCATCTGCAAGCTTCATTCCTTCTAAAATTGGTCCAGTCGTTATTTCTTAGTTACACTATGGCAGGCCTCCATTGCAGATGACTTTCAGAAATACAGTAATTCCCTTTCTGAAGCTAACAACATTGCATGCCACTCAAACTTCAGGATGACATAAATCACAAGTCTTTTCTTTTTCCTTCAAATTATTTAATATTTACAAGCTTCTTAATAATTTCTTCCAGCACAGAAAAATTACTGCTTAGAAACAAGTTTTCCATATTAGTTTTTAGCACCCCTGTCCATATGCCTGATTATATTTCGAAGATACATAATTGTATTTCTTAATTAATTTTGCATTTTAGCTAATTGATTGTATTTTGCATGTCAGCAATGCAGTTTATGAACTGTTTACATTTCAAAACTTTATCTGCTCTATGCTTTAAAAGAAGGCAAAAAACTTCTTTTCTGTTATAGTCCTGAGGGGATCTTGACATTTGCTTTGTCATCCATCTGTACACTGAGTAAACACCTGGATCATCTTTAAGCCTTTTACATAATTTCAGCACTGTGCAAAGATGCTGTATTTTAAGTGTCCACACATTTCACCACTTTCAGGTTTGATTTATATTGCTACTTTAAAAGGTTTTGAGCTTGTAAAACTTGGTGCCAAACCCTGAAATATGCTGGTAAAAACAAATGGCCAAGCCAACAATCAAGTTCAAATGGTCTCTGATTTGATGGAGAATTGGCAGAGATTGAGATAGATTAAGGGAAAAATAAAATTATATGTACCACACTGAAAAATAGAGATTATAACTCTCAGGGTGGTGGGAACAGAACAGATGAATGTGAGAAGCTTAAGGGAAAAAAAAAACCCAACCAAACAACAAAATAAAACTGCAATTCACATAACTTGGTTTGCTAAAGGTCCAGTCCATGAGAAACACTCTGACTCCAGGCCAACACTTGATGCATTACTTTTACCAAAAACTCAGTGAGCAACTTTTTTAGAATAAACAAGTCAGCCTTCATTCACTTCTGATCATAAGACTGAAAAAATATAAAAATATCTGGAAAACACATGTCACTGAGCACAAACTCCAAAGCTTCCAGCAAAGTGCAGTGAACAGTAACCTGTCCAGCTGTAGAGCTGACTACTGCCACAGTGCTTTTCACACAAAACACACTCATCAGTACAAAACATTAGGGCTGGATATTATGCTTATCTGTAATGCAGAAATACTTCACTAACACACAGCACTGGACTATGCGTACAGAGCAAAAATACAAATACACACCTGGAGAGAAAGAAAATAAAACGCTGCAGCATTTGTTGATCCCACCTGGCAGCATGGGGTCAGAGACTCAAATATTTTATTTTATGAACTGATTACAGCACTTGTGCTTTTAATTTTTTGGCATTAAAATTTCATAAGAACTTTAATGTTGACTTACTGCACTTTTACAGCAACCACACAGATCCAATCGACCACAATGGCTTTAAAAGCTTTTTAACAAACTATGTGGACAATAAACCAGCCTTGACAAAGGAACCTGTAGAGACTCCCCAAGGTAGTATTGTAGGCTTTAATAGGGTCTGTTGATAATTCTTTACAGAACTCTGCAATTCCATCAGACTACTGTTTCTCTTTGCTAGACCTTGCTAAACTTCAGGGTTATCAAAAAGCTGTGTGAGCAGGGTAAGGTGGGACCCTTTTTGGGCAGCTTTGAAAATTCTTACACTTGCATTGGCGCCTATCACCTCAGTTTCAGCCAAAGTTCCAGTTTTATCCTCTTTCAGGATCTACAATAAACAAGCCAGAAAACCACACAATGCTCTAGTCACACTCCTCAATAATTATTCATAATTAATTTTTTCAATTTTTGCTTCAATCCATAAACAACAATTCCTTGAGAACGCAATCCATGGGTTGATTTTTGAAAGTATTCATCTCTTCTTACTTCACAGCTAATAACTTAAAGTGCAAAAAGCTTTTAGTTTAACTACTCAAAATCCGTTACAAGATAATTAATTCTAATTGGAAATTCAGTTCACGTGCTATTATTTTCTCCTCTAAATTAATGTAATTCTTCAATTCAATGTGCAAACATCTAAATTTCCATAGGCAATTTCAACTTCTTTTTAATATTTCTTAAAATTTGCTTCAATTTATCTGCTTTCAGCTTTTATACTTGCTTCCACACGTGGTCTTATGCAGAGCAAAAAGTCTCTTTTTTTACTGTTTTGTAATTTAAACAATCTACAGAGATTAAAACTGGTAGCAAAAATAGCAATCAGCTCATTTTGGCATTTTTCAATTTTACAAAGAAATTTCCTAAAAAGATGTCAGAAACCAATATACTTCAGGTTTTTTATTCAGATGGAGCAGTCTAGGCAATCCTCCAGGAAACTAAAAGGGAGGACTGAAAAAGGCAACTGTACTTTAAAGTACCTTTAATACTTAATCACAAGGAGGCTGACACATTAACTAACAGCTCTAAAATGCTCTGTGCTCACGCATGAGCTAACAAAAAATGGTCAGTCCCACCACCTCATTTCCAGCATTTAGGATTAATCACAATTCATTATCAGACCCTTGAATGCCACTTCAGTCACCCAGTGTCAACCCCATCAGCCTGAAGGTCACAGCTGCTTCCATGAGCCCTGCCCATGGTGAAGCACTGTTGGAGAGCTGGTTTCACCCTGATAATGCACGTGCCAAGAGAGAATGCAAAGTGCTGTCTCAGCAAAAAGCCTTTCCTTGGTGAGATAAATAATGGAGCAGAAACTAAAAGCACCCCTCTTCATATTCCCACCACTCTAAAGAAAATTACAATTCACACGGAACTTCTGCATGTAGATATTTTTTTTAATATTTCCATATTATATGAATATATAAGGCAGTGTACTTTATCTTTCAGGAAGAAAAAAACCACAGTATCCCAGGTTTCTCCAAAGGTGACAAAGAGAACACTTTCCCCCCAAACCAGATCCCTTTACTTCATCCACACACTTCTTTCTTTTTAAAAAGATATTTTTAATTAACTGCCCACAGCATAAGAAATGTAATAGCAATATTACAAGCAGAAAAATTGTTTGCAAATGGGATTGGGAAAGGCAACTCAAAGATAAGTGGAAAGGTGAAGAGTTGAAATATCTGCTGGAGTCTTGTTTGTTTAGATTAGCAGATGATTACCACTTGCCCACATCAATTGCAATCAACTGTATTTATATTTATCCTTGGCATTTCCTTCTGAGATATCAATCAAAACATTTCTCTCTAGTTTTTGTGTTAACACACACTTCTAATCTCCACTCTGCATTTAAGACTCACTTTAAGTGTTTTAAGCCACTTACACTTAAAAACACATTATTAAAAACAAGAAAGAGTGAAACATTTTAGTAAATATGAGTGAAAGTAGATTCTTTCTTTTAGAACTTAACTAATTTGAAGCTTTATGAAGATTGAAATTGCTCTAAACATTGGAAAACCTACTTTTCCAGTAAAATGCCTAATATTAAAATTCTGTTGATCTGTATGTTGCTGTATACTACAAAAAAATGTAATTTCCCTAAAATAATTTTTAACTCAAAGCTTGAGCTTTACATCCATCAGCCCTTCATGCCAAGGTCAAAATATTCACCTTCATGACCATACTTTATTAGTGATAAAACGCACATGGTGCACTTCTGCACCAGATGTAGTGCAAAAATCCCTATGGCAAGGTGTCCAAAATTCCTCATCAGAAATTTGCTCCTTCTAGCTCTAAGCCCAGGTGTTTACAGGAAATATGGGGCTTTAGTGGCTGTTGAGTATAAGCAATAGAAAGGAATGCACACAGTGTGGATTCTTTTGCACATTCACTTCACGTTCCTGGGTACACAGACATTGCCACCTACTTTGACCAGTTCTTCCAAGGGAGTTGGAACATGCCAAGAATTTACCTTCTGCTGTTGCCAGAATTACCCTAGAGCTCCTAATTTGTATGATATTCAGCTCCCAATAATGTACTGGATTACTATTTTAAATACAAGTATACAGAACTTTCAGACTGACAGAACCTTATGAATTACTTTTGAAAACTTAAAAGCCAGGCAAGGACTTTGCATTTAAATTGATTTTTGAAGGGTTTCCTGAAAAGGCCTATTTTCTTGACCATGCTTAGTGATATCCAGCAGGATCCCATAAAGCATGGGTAGCCTAGAATAGAATGACAGTCATTTACATACAAATGAGCTCATTACTATTGCATTTTTTACCAGCTGTTGATTCAAAATTTGAAAGATGTTTTATGAATCTACATAAAATATTAAGTGATGGCCATTCTATTATCAGTGTCCCTTATTAATTCTTTGTACTAGTTTTCATCTGCATTTTAGTAACTGTCACTCCATATATTGATTTTAATCAAAGCCATCACATCCCCAAATTTTAATCTATGTTAAGAACTATTTTCAACTGCAATGCACACTGAATTGCCTGGCCAAGAGTGTAAGTTTAAGCTAGGACACGACATGCTAACAAAATGTACACTCATTTTTAATGGAGCCAATACGCTACAATTCCTTTCAAGGAAATAAGTATTCTATCCATTGCTTAAAGCAACATCAAATTTATGGGCCACCTCTGCAGAAACTTCCTTGAATAAACATTCACTTCAAAAGGATTAACATACATCTTTTCAGGAGCCAGCTCTTAATTATTCTGGTTGCCTTGCTCTGAAGCAGCAGAACTCTTATCTTCCATCTCCTGTACAACAGGTAACGTGGCACAGCCCCTTCCAGAACCCTCATCTGGCTAACCCCAGGGAAGCCTCAATTTACACACACACAAATCTTCATTTAGTCATTAAGGACTGCTTATTTACCAAATTACTTTGACTAGGTTCATGTTACATTTCATGCACACCTTCACACAATAACAAAGAAAGCCAAGGAACACATCCTGGCTTCAGAGAAATTCTGCTAAGCAGTGTCTGCCAGGAGGCAATTGCACACCTTCAGTGGTGCAGATGAGTAACACTAGTTTGTATTACTCATTTAACATGAAAAACTTTGAAACTATCTTGAAAGAAAAGGATTTTATCTTAATGCAGAAGCACAAATTCCGGATCTCATGAAATAAGCAAGCATAGTGTTGAAAACTATCCCAAAAGAAATAAGGTCCTCCAAAGCAGGGGTGTTCTCACTAGGAGTGTGATGTCTCAAACAGCAGAGATGAAGCCATGAACATAATATGAGGATAAAAATGCCCATCCCTGCTCCCAAATTACTGCCCTTAATCAGAAGCACCCAATGATGACCAGAAACTCTTCATGTCAAAGAAATTCTTACATCCCAGAGGTACCAGATTTTGTTGCTTTACCATCTCAGAAAACCCAGCTCCTCCTCTTGCCATACCTGGATCTATTCCTCATCTTGCTCGCTGCCCCTTCCACTCTTGACCAAAGTCAGAGTTCACCCATTCCTCACTGTGAGGCACAATTTGTTCAAGTAGCAATTAGGCACCAATAGAATCAGAAGATGAACAAAGCAGGACAAAGAAAACAAAGAAAGCTTGGAGCTTGCCAAATTATGTCTAAAAAACCAGTCCAGTTTACAAGATTAACCACAACATTCCAGAGGAATTTCAAACGGTGGTTTAGACTGACACCATTCTTGCATGCCAGCTTTTGATTCTCAGACCTGCTGCAGTTCATCATCCTACTCCACTGTCCTTTGGACTATAAACTTCCCCATCACAGAGCATTAATTAATAATATCTAAAGTGGTGGATTTTAATTTAACCATTGCAGCACATTGCTGTTAACACTATAGCCCCTGCAACTGTAGATTGTGTAGTATTGTTCATAATTTTCCTTCCTGCAGAGTTTTTGGAGGAATCAAGCATTCATGAACAAAGCTTTGCTAATTAGCTCAGAGCCTGCCTGTCTGAAGGGCAGGCTCAGAAAAATGAGAAGTAATCAGCGAGAGACTTCAAAACACAAGAAATTGGCAAGAAGAGCACAGCAAACCAAAACATAATTGTATTCTAAATATTGCATCACCCCTGAAATTAAAAATAAATAAATATAGGAGCATTATTTAACAGATATTATAAGCATAATTGGAAGGTATATAGAGCTGATTAACACATTCAGCAAAACACTTTCATATTTTGAATACATTGTTCATCTCGTGTCCTGGTGGGTGTGTATCTAGCTTTAATTTCACACTTTTCATGAGCAACCAAGCTAGAAAACCATTGAGGCTATCAGCAAAAACTCTCATGAAATTCCATCTTATGCACTTCAAGCACAGCTTATTCAAACCGTTTGTCATTGAGAAGATCTTGACACATGCACCAAAATGTAACCTCACCCTGAGGGAGGCTGGTGCAGTGTTATGTGGAACATTGCAGAGGAGATGCAAACAAGATTTACTCCTGCAATGCCACCACACAAACGCAATAAAATCTGTCATCCCCACATCACACTGCAGCACTGATCCATCTCCACACCAAAATAAATCCAAACTGGTAGATAAGGAAGGCATATACAAAATCCCTCTGTTGAATATGATTATAATGATGTATAAAAGAAACTGCCCTGTTTCAGGCATTAATCAAGGAAATGATTATAAACTTGTAGTACTGCAGAAGCAAAGCATGGAACAGTGACCCAGGCTATCCCATGATCCTAACACAGCTGCAATCAGTCAGCTGTGCCCTGAATTGTTTCTGGTAAATTGTTTATATTTACAGAAAACACAAGGGTTATCCAGACACCTTCTAGATCTAATGGTTTTTTATGTGTTCTGCCATATGTTTTTTTGAGCTAAGTTTCTCAGTAAAATTCAAAAGCCAAACAGAAGTATCTCCATCAGAAGAGATTTGCTTATTTTATGCTTAAACTATTCCCTTAAGAGATAAACGTTGTCAGAGGTTCAGCAGTGAAAATTAAAATATTTCCACTACATTTAAGTTTCCAAAACCTTTTTTTTGAGCCAGGGTTGTTGTTCTTGATGAGTAAGACAGCTAAGATTTGCACTAGACTTTGAGAGAAGGCATTCTTTCACTGTATTTTATACTTCATTAATGTCTATTCTCATTTGATGCAAAGAGGCTGTGACAAACCAGAAATCCAAAATACTAAGACAAATCATTGCTTTAAATTTTAAGGCTCCAAGAAGAAAGAAAACAGATGACAATTAAAGTCTCAGATTTGGATTCTTCAGAGAAGTCACATGCAGATATTATTTTTATAATACCTATTCAAAGCTTAACTGAGTCTTTAAACTTGCCAAACTTTGACTATGACTAATTAATTGTCTGTGCAACTGCTGATAATTCTCTAGAAGTTATCAAGGTCTATTGCACAAACTTCTTCAGGGACTTAAAATTAGCATGATAGAACATATAATCTTTGAAGTGGTTTGGGAGTAGACAGAACAGGAAGCATTTAATACAATGCATACACCTACTTAACACAGAAAATGCTCAATAATATAGAAAATACTATGAGAATGGAGGGATGATCCCACCTCCCTCTCCTGATCCAAAATTATATAGAAGCAAGAAAATTCAGGGCAAAATGTGTACCATAAAGTCTATGAACCATATTTTTTTTTTATTCCCGACTGGCTTCTGTCATTTTTTTAGTCAGAGCCCTTGTGTCAGTTCTCCTGAAGGGCACAAGTATTGGCTTGCCCTTCCTATATTGCTGGCACAAAGCAACAGTCCCCAGGCTCCAGGAACTATTTTCAAAAATATCACAAAATAATATTTATGTACATAAATACAAATACAGGTTTGTGTCAGGTATAAGCAACTTAGGAAATGGGTCATTAAGTTGGATGGAAGTGACAGAAACCAAAGAGAGAAATAAAGTAGATTCTGCAATCCCATATTATTTGCTTCACGTAATAGTAAAATACTACAGCTAATTTCTGTAACAGTGAAAACCATAAAACCCAGAATATTGAAACCTTTACAGAGTTCAATGGATTACTCATGTGAATAACCAGCTAAAATAACAGTAATTTTTAAGATAAGAAGACCAGTGAGAGAGTACATTCATCGGTAAAGACTATTTTTTTCCTCTTCTAGCAGTAATTTTTAAGAAGCAGTCAGAGTCTATTCCAGTTTTTAAAATTTGGATTCCAAGAGAAATACAGCTTTTCTATTCAAAAATAAGTATAATAAAAATACTGAAAATTATGTGTTCAATTGAAAGCCATAAAATGGTTTCAAAATATTTTTCTAGATTGCAAGGAAGCGTCCAAGTAAGGATCAAGGAACAGCTATATTAAATAAATATGCACAGACTAATCTTTGTAATACTTGCCTTCATAAAATACTTCACTAGTCAAAACACATATTTTCTACACACAAAACAACTGTAGGTGAATGAAAATGTTTCATAAGCCCCAGACTTCAATAGGAAAACTTGATTTTTACTCATAGATCTGAGCAGGAATGCAAAGAACCAGGAAGAGGTAAAACTGCCCACAGCATTGGTGTCAGCTGCCAGGCTCTAAGGAATTGCCCCTTTCCACAGACTCATCCTGATTAAGACATCCTGACACACCCAAAACAGAGTCACATCTTTCAGCAGAAAATGCTTAGAAGTGTAAGAAAAGCCATGTCTACTTTTGTATAAAAAGAAAGCTGGGCTTCCCTGAAAGCACAGCACAATGACCTCAAGGAAAGGAAACTAAAGAAAGTATTTGCCAGATTTAGGGAGAATCTAACCAAAATTTGCATGATTTGAACCAGAGTGGGCGAGAGGGAATTGTGGGTTGATTTGCTGCTGTGTATAGAATTGGCAGGACACCAGGAGCTGTCTTTAGCTCAGCTGAACTTCTGGACACTAGCAGTAAATATTAAATAACAGCTTGACTTAAAATACAGCAATCACTTTACAATGAGATGATCCCTGTAATCAAAATTAAATAATTAAAATTCTAAGAGCATAAATCCACATTTTTCATGGTGCAGATAGGTATTTTGCTGATTAATTTATACTGTTCTTTATATAGCCAGATTATTTGACAGACCATCTTAGAGTCAACCATGTCAGAGGCAACAAACTCATTCAACAGACCAATATTCAATTTCATTACAGAAACTCAAGTGTTTCTAAAAGCTTTTTATTCCAATTGTTAAAGCAGAAGCCTTTATTGTTGTCCCATAGGGCTCAAAATAACCTTGAATGTTTGTGTCAAGATATTAGGATATAAACAACTTCTACCTTTAATGAAAAATGATATTGCTCATATTAGTATCAGCAGGACACTTTTAATCTTGTGCTTGGGTTTTTTTTCCAAATGAGAAAGAAGATTAATTTTTATTTATCATTGAAAGAACTTGTACAATTGCAAAGGGTACATGTGGGAAATAATGATGGAAACTTTGCTGATGGCAACATTTTTACTAATTGCTTCAATCCACAGGAAGTAGAAAAATATCCAGAAGTACTTGGCTTTAATCCCCATCTTCTAACAACTTTTTGATAATTAGCTCTTAAGCATCTCCTGATACATTAAGTTATTTCCTCTAGCTTCATGAATTTAAGAAATAAACTATAGATGTTTGATATTGTTCAGGGCTTGAAATTTTGCATTCAGATTTTTAAAAACAGTTTTAATTTCTTCTTTGAGCTTGACAAATTTGTCAAAATGATAAAACTCTCTCAAGTCCAGAGATAAGAGATTTAAAGGTAGTATTTGCAGTACTTTATTTTTCAGCCATAACCACTCTCAGCCTTTTTGTTCCCAACATTTTAACTACACAGTTCACATTTGATTAATGAAAGCACAAATAGCTAATGAAGAACAGGTCACATTTGATAAGGACTGGAAACACACTGGAGTTTTATCCTGAGGAGTGACAAAGCAGAAAACATTTCCCTTCTCATGCCTCAATGCAAATCTTGATTCCTCCTAAGTGGACCCAGGAGAATCATGACATAGAAGGCAGCTGTACAATCAAGCAAGTTTCTTTCTTTCTCAGGATTTTTCCTCTCACTTGTATCCCTTATAGATCTATAGCACACAAGTCCTCGCATGTAATCAACTTACATCAGGAGAAAAAAAACCACTGTTCACAGAACACAAACTGATTTTTTTTTTGTGCATGTGTAAAATGAGATTGCTACTTTCAGGTTGCCCTCAGTTTTCGATATCTTCAAATTGTTCAAGTTTCTTGCCATCTTCATCACTTCATTCATTAAATGAAAAAGATTCCCTTCTCTTTGTGTGAGCAAATTACACCCCCGAGAAAGTAAAACAACACTTAGAGTTGCTAATAGATTCATGCATAAGAGCCCAAACAATTCCTTTAAGGAACTTGATTTTTAATTTTCAGGAACCAAAATAAGCATTCAGTGTTGTAAGATAAAGTGCCATAGAGAAACCTTCACCCCTACTTGTATCTCTGAAGCTGAAGTTATAATCACAGAAGTCATCTGTGATTTGATAAATTTTGATTCACTTGGGATATGAAACTATGCAAAGCAGAATTTACTTCCTCTATATTGATCATGTATAATATAAATACTTGACCAGAGTGGAAAGACTCCATTAAGTTTTTTTTTTTTTTTTAGGAGCTGCAAGAAAAAATAAAGTGTTCAAATAATGAAAAACAAAATGCACTCAATACTTCCCAGGAGATGATGACTTAGAAGAGCCAAAAGATTTAGGGAGCAAGATCAGGAGTTGAATAGTCCTGTACCCTGACAGGACCCAAGGGATTTGCAGAATATACCCATAGCTAAATGGAACAGTTAATTAAAACATCTTTGCACTTAAACTCATTTGTTTCCTTCAGCTAAGACCCAGCCATTGAGATGAAGATGCTGCTCTTGAAATGTCTTGCTGGTCCAAATAACCTGAAATTCAGAGCATTGCTCAAATTTTCTTGTTATTTGATATACTGTATGATTGGGTTTTCATGTCAGAGGTGTGTAAGCCTGTAATTCCAGAGAAAGTAAAACTACTTTTTCAAAACAAAATATATTTTAGGACAGGGATCTGTTGGGGGCACAATATGTCAAACTTAAAGTCCAACATAGTTATTACTAAGCATGTAAGAGGTTTAGACAAAAAACCTTTGCCTGATCAGGTCTGAGCAATAAAATTCCATTTATAGATAACCTAGAAGATGCCATTTATAGATGCAACAAGTTATTGAATAAGGAACTAAATGCTGTAAATATGAGCAACACCCCTTCCAAGAAACAGGGAACTGCTCTGCAGCAGTACAAGTGAATTTCTCCCTGCTATCACCAGAGAGCAACAATCTGGAGAGAATTCTCCTGTCTGTATGAGGAAACAGCTCTCAGACTCAAACCCATGAGCAGATATGCTTTTAGGAAAGTTTTCCTGAAAGAAACATCCCTTTTGTTCAAATACATACTATCCTAATTCAAGCAAAAAGCACAAGACTTGTTAGGCACTAATGATTTCTAAAATGTTAATAGCTCAATTAAGTGAGAAGGGAGGACTGGATGGAAGCAGAGGGACCCATATTTTCCAGCTGCACGACTGAGACACCCAGTGCAATGTACATCAGCCTCCACTCCTGCTCAAAGGTTATGGAACCACTGGGTATCAAACTGCTCACTTACTGGGACACAAAGTCCCAGTAAGAAATAAACTATAGATATCTATAGCTTATAGGAAAACCATGGGGATTTCTCTCACCAGCTCTGTTAGCAGCTCTGAACACTCCAAACCATAACAATACATTCAATGATATAAGAAAAAAAAGATGCTCACATCATCTTTCAAAGGACATCTTAACAATAAATCAAGAAGTTCTGTGGAAAAAATACATTTTCCTTTTAAAAAACCTCCATCATCAATGTGAAGTTATAGCTGCCAGGGAAGATCTTCATCCCTTCCAAACATTCAGTTTATTTAAGTTCAAGCACAGTTTAGTGCATGTCTTAATCCTGACTTGGGTTTTTGCTACCAAGAGCTAACACACAGATGGTGTCACACAGCTGCTTTTGAAAGGCGCTGTTTAAAACAGTGTATCATCATCCTACTCCACAAATACCATCCAGCATTTGACAAATTTTGCAAGCATATTATGTTTTTCAAAAACTTTTCACTTTTAAGCATATGATACTATCTCACTCTTCACTTTTGGTTGCACAAAATCAAATTTCAGAGCAACACTCTCAGCACTGTAACTGCTGAGAGTGGAACTGTCCTTGCTGCTGACACCATTCACTGAGCCCCTGGGACCATCCATACCACCCCCTTTTGAGCAGATGGAAGCATGAAAATACTACTTGATCAAACAAAGAAAAATACAACCTAATTCTCTTAAAATGTTTGCCATTGAATTTCAAATAACTCAAAACTGCTGATGGTTTGTCATATTAAAACAGTATTACCATCTAAATGAAACTGACTTTTATATACACAACAGTACTGCCAATTTTTTTTTTATTTAAAGCATCATCTCTCTTGAATAATATATATATATATATTGTGCTCAGGCTAACATGAATTAAAATCTAAGCCAAAACCACAATAAGATTTTCAGACAAAGAATAAAAAATACATCTACATAAGAATGATTCCTCTCCTTATGTTTCTCTGAAAGTTAAGCAAGTTTACTTCCTAAGCCAAGATACATTGCTGCATTTTACACTTTACCTTATTATTTATTGGGTCCTAGAATGAAATTCCAATTCCTTATTGCATTATTTACTAAACAAAGTGGCAAACTATAGAAATGCAGCCATAAAATTAAGGTGGCTTAACAAAAAACGCCGAATTTTAATCAAGTTATGGGAAGATGGTTTTGAAGATACTAAAGCAAGACAGTTTACTCAACAAAGACAGGAAAGGTTTTTCTTTCCTGCATGACAGAAATTAGGAAAGCATTCTAGTATTTTCTTCATCTGAAGTAAAAAAGAAGAAGGAAAAATGAAAGAAAAAGCCAATAGTACTTTTCCTCAACAGAATTAATATGGATAAATGCACATTATAAGGTAGTTCTGGGAAGAAAATTAAAATTAACATTCTAGCAGATCCCCTAGCCATCAGCATTTTTGCAAGTCTTTATTCTCCAAGAGAGACATTCACAAAATCCACAAGTGATGATTATTATGAAAAAACCCTGAAACCCAAAACAGATAACCCCCATATGGTCTACAAGTACTAACACATGCATAACATTTATACAGCTTTCCATTCATGCAAAGGTGAGCAGATTTGTCAGCTTCACACTCCTTTCTCTAACTTGTTCCATATCTGTAATACTAACACTGGATTTTGCAGGGATTTCCTACTACCTGGAAAAGCTCCCCTGCTATGGAGCTCTGAGTCAGGGTGCATTTCCTGAGCTCATGCACCCTACACTGGCTCTGCCTCAATTTCAGTGCCCTTTTTCTTCACCAGACATAATCATTGTGCTTTTGCATCAGATCCCAAGGTTCCAGCCTGAGAATGGGGTCACTCTCTGGGAAACTCCTGAAGAAGTCAGTAGGTGTTCCCTGGAAAGCTCTTTCTGTAATCTACCTAATTAACAAACTAATTTATTCTCTTTAATTAAGACATCAGGAATTTGCTTTCCCTCCAACATATGTTGGTGTGTTTGGTTCCCTTAGCAAGCTGGGGAACAGCCCAAGCACACAGAGCAGGATCCTTCACTGCAAGGAAGAGTCAAATCCCAGCAGAGCAGCCTGTGGCAAGCAAAGGCTCCTTGTACAGAGCCAGGTGGGCAAGCAGGATGGAAGGGTCTGGGATAACCTGCTGCTGCTTCTGGCAAAACATACATCTCATATTCAGGCACATACACAAAATCAAAACAAAAATCAAGTTTTGACAGGTATTATCTAAGTTTTGATTAAAAAATTAACTATTTCAATCAGTGTCTGGGTGTCTCCATTCTAAAATAATGCCAACAAAAATTGTGCAAAACCAGCACTGTTCTAGAGAGCTTATATATATGTGTATAGATGTGTGTGTATACACACACGCTTCTTATATCAGTGATGTTTTAGACTCTCTCTAGCCCTCTCTGTTATTCAAACAGCTATTCCAGTTTTTTTCTGAATTATTCCTGTTTTTTTCTGAATCTAATTTACCTCCTTTCTAGATAGTGGCAGCATGAGATTACTTTGGTTCTTAGTATTGCCCTTTCTGAAGAGACACAAAAAAAATTTATATCTGATGTTTCAGAAAGATCATGTTCTCCTGACTACAGCAAAATAACCCAATCAAACATGAAGACCAAAGGCTTTTTCTTGCTACTGCAATGACATTATGCAATTTTTCTTCTCTTATGGAAGGAGCATAAAGGAAACAGAATTACAGCACACTCCATGGTCTAAGATAAAATAGGTACTGCCTTTTCTAAAAGGACATTCACCACTTGCAATAGGGTGCACATAGAGTGAAGGTAACTCTTAGACATGGAGCTTTTTCCCTCTGAACTAGGAATGTTCAGCTATGCTAACCTTCAGAATTCATGAAACCTGTGAGGTGAAGGACAGAGAGGTAGCACCACCATGAGCCAATATAACACACTGAAATGACAGAGTGACAGTGGTGACTGAGATGACAAATTACAACGTCCATATTATTAAGTGCTAGATGACATTCAGGGACTGTCCAGTCCTGACTACAGCAAAAGACAATACAGTGCCTTGGAACAGCAGCAGATGAGAGATTACTTTTTAAAATCTTCCTCAACTTGGGCAGTCAGCAGGGAAGGGACAATGCTACATACATCTGTAAAGAGCTCTTGTGGAGTTCAGCAAAACAGAAATTACTCAGAAAATGTATGTGCAGAATTTTTCATTGACCTAGTTAGCTGTGTTTTCTTCTTCCAAATCTATAAATTCAAAGTTTTCTCATCACATACAAAAAGGGTGAAAAAGAAAATATTTCCCACCCTAAAATAGAGGCAGGAGACATTTCTAGGCCTTCCAAATCATTCTTTCAATGGACTTTTTTGCTCATTTCATCCATATACTTTATGGACCAATTTGCTGAGCTGGTCCCATTCTGGCTGCAGAGTTTGACAACAGGAACATTCAAATTCCCTTCTGCTCCTTGCTGCCTCCCCTGTCCTTGGTCCTCCCTCCAGGGAGCTACAGCATGTATTTCAGCCTCACGCCAAAACCCACCAAAGTAAAATGTTACCCCTTTTACAAAGCAGGTGCCTTTCCCACCCTGCCAGCTGGGGACAGACCCAGAGAATCCTTTCAGACACATCCTTGGACAACCTGTACCCCTGTCCCTGTCCAGCTGCTGATCCCATTTCGTCAGACTGACAACTCCCAGAGCAGCTGGTTCAGTTGGCTGCTTGCTAAGAGCTGAAGAAAGTAATGAGGTCCTTCAATGTCACCTTCCAGGCTGTTATTTGGAGTGGTTATATCCCACAGTTTATTTATTTCCATCAGACAGTGTTTTTCATGGATTTTCCATTTTGGTTCTGCTAAGAAAGCTTTTCCCAAGCCAGAGTGAAACACTCAGACTCTACCATGTTCAGTGGGGCTGTACACTGAGGTCCAATAAAATAAATGAAGCACTTCCAACAGAATAAAAATATCCTCACAGCTGAATGCATTTTTAAGCCTTAAGAAATACACACTAAAATAGAGACATGAAAAGATAGAAGCTTTCTCTCTCCAGGCTGTAGGCCAGTGCAGCCAAAACCAGAAGTCAGTTTCAGATGAGTGAATAATCAATGTTAGACTACACAGCTACAAACACTTTCCTGCCCCAGGCTGCAGCTCAGCTGCTCTTCAGCCAAGCCCTGACTGCCTCCCCAAGCTGGACCACGGGCACTCTCCACCTCTACAGAAAGGGAAATCAAAAGAAAATTCTCTTCCTTTACAGAGGATAACAAAATAAAGATACTTATCCTGAATTTTCTAACCTGTTAGAGCACAGTTCAGCTTTAAGACACTGTACGTTCCCTTCACTATTATTCCAGCAAACCTCGCTCCTGCCCTCGCATAAAACAATGTTAAGTCTGTGTCGCTCATATACTGGCAATGAAGGGAGATATCCATCATCTTCCTAATCTTTCAATGTCTTTGGGGCATGAAAGCCGTGAGAATTTGGTTCTAGGCAGTCAGTATTACTGGAGGGGTGGGGGGCATGGGGGTCTATGCTCAGCTGAAACAAGCAATCCTCCAACCCTGTTTTATAAATATGCACTCACTGATTTTATGAAATATACAGAAAATCCCCTGGAAGTTTGGTGTAGAGAAGCTCTGCAGTCCAAGTACTAACACAAAGGTAATAATTTCATAAAGAAAGCTGCCCATAGTAGTTAAATAACAGGTGAATATGAAGATATTATGTATATATTCGTGTATTATTTATATAATACTATTAGCAAGTATGGTGCAATGATATAAAGTATCCAGTGTTAATCTAAAATATAAATAATTTTTATGGCATGTTTTCATATTTTGCTATTACAGAATACAAGCCCAATACTCATTTCAACATACAAAGCAGAAATAGCTACTAACCATATGCTCTGAATCTCCTTTTTTCAAACACCTCTTCATCATGTCAGGTGTTCATATTTCCCACCAAGAGAAACAAAGATAGTTTAGAATTGGAGTGCTTTAGCAATTAGTAACCATCACTAAAAATATTATACAGAAATTATTGAAGCCTTTTACATGCCAAATGACTCCAGGATTTTAATACTGTGGAAAATATTCCAAGTTCTAGATGTAATCAGATTGTACCACTATGTTGAAGCAGACAGGACAATAGTTATTGTAACAGTTTAGTGTCCATGAACAGAAATTATGAATCAAGCAGACCACAGCCAGTTATTGTAACTAAATCAATGAAATGGGAACCAAACCAGCAGCTTACTCTAGGCACAGTTTATTATATGGAGAGCTTCTAACCAAAAGCCAAAAACTTTCAAGTTAGAGCTGACAAAGGAAATACCAAACACACACCCACTACACATACATGGACAGCTTAACCATCTTGTTAGAACTTCTTTACTTATTTTTGATCAAAAACTATAAGACCATATTTCATTTAAAAAATTGATATTGAAACATGACCACCAATTAATGGGAACCTTAAAATTCCTAATACACAACACGATAATTCATAAATGCACAAAGCAGACACAACTTGAACCCTTAACAAAGCCAGCCCATTGAATGCTCAGTCACCTGAAAATTACTTTTGTGTAATCAAATATTTCATCCACTCTGCCTTAGGAGTAGATCATGATCATCCCCCCCACTTTGTCTTTCTCAGGACTGCAATGCAGAGGTGTTTGTGATCCAGAAAACTTTAGAGACCTGCCCATTTGTCAGCCCCTGACCACATTTACATCGCTCAACAATTCTTTGTTTTTCTTCTGCCTGCCAGAGAAGAATGATAATGACCAGCATGGGTGTGTTAATTTGTGTTACAGTTGCATATGAAACCACAGAATACAGACAGAAGCCTGTGATCTTCATAAATTTCAGCAGGGCTACTCCAACTGATCAGGCACCATGATATTAGAACATGACCAGGAAGCCTCCAGAACACAGCAGAAAAAAGCCCTAATGCATGGGGGAAACAAATTACAGAAATATAATCAAAACATATCATGTCTAAGTGCTTAGAATGGTCAGGAAGGCTGCTGAGACAGAACAGCCAGGGGAACATTCTTTCCTGTATTTTGGCAAAAGCAATGCAGATATGAATTTTATACCTAACTGATGAGTCCAGTACAGTACTAAATCCAGCCTGTTAGCACGAGAAAATAGCTTTTCATGGTGATGGGATGAATGTACGATAAGCTGCATGGGATGGCTGCAAATTCAGCACTGCTTGAAAACTGCAAAGTAGTTTGAGATGTACAGCACATCTGTCTGGAGCCAGCCACAACCCTCCTGTGAGATACTCAGTGATGGTTAAGGATGAATTCAAACCACACAAGGAATATTGACTTCCTACAGGAAAGGATGGAATATGTCTTTTCATACTCCACTGAACTGTGCAGGAAAAGTATGCAGAGATTGTGTTGGCATTTCATAGTAAAAGTTTTGCTTTCAAACATTACTAGTTTTCACTAAAACCACAGTGCATAATATCCATTACCACTGAAAATCCTACAGAAAATTAAAAAAAAAAAAGTGTTTCCATGCTTATCTTCCTTCATAGTTACTGTCTTGGTTTAGGACAAATTTTGGGAGGAAATTTTTGAAGTGGTCTCCTTTAGAAAGCAAATTTAAGCTGCCCTTTTCATAACCTGTTCAGGAGAAAAATCTTTTTTGAGAAAAGTGGAAAAAATTGTTTATTTAATAACAAAGTGCTCACAAACATGAAAAAAATGAATGATCTGTCAGGAGCCCTCAGTATTGGGGATTCAGGCAGAGGAAGGGACAGTGAGGGCAGGGCAAATGACACAGAAGCTCACTGCTATGAGTGACAGACCCTTAAGCATGTCCAAATCTTATTCAGACTAAAACAGAATCCAGGAATCTAAAATTCTAAGAGTTTAAAACTCATTTTATGTTTAAGTAGAATAACCAGTTCCTTTCAATGAAATCAATTTAGATGAGAGATTGTGGAGGGGTGGGAAGAGGTAACTGACCTTCACCTGGCCCTTTGCACACACCTTTTCTCAGCATGAGTCTGCAGGGTTGCAATGCCCGTGCTGAACCCCATGATGAAAAGCAAGGCAGCCCTGAGTGTGCATTGCAAAAAGATGTTCCTAAAGGCTCTTTTATTCTCTTCTATTTTCCTTCCCCACCCCACAATGGCTATCAATTTATTGAATGACATTTGATACCAAGGGGGAACTGCTATGTATCCTTCTCTGTATTAAAATCCATACCTAATAAATAAAAAGTATGACATATAAAGATCTTTTTCCTAACATTAGCATGCTTTATATTCTTTTTACTTGAGTGACTCCATTTAACTCTCACCCTTTTTTCTTTGAGCTGACAATCTATTTTATGATAAGCAGTCAGCTATATTTGTAAGCTTTATTCTACCAGGTGAATCTGAACTCTTCTCAAACACACACCATTACAGCACAGACAGATTTACTAAAGAAAACAGAAGTTGTACCACAATACTCCTCACTTCTAACTTCAACTTTGTGACCCAAAACCTGTGCTGTAAGTACTTTTTTCTAGATAGTAAGTTTATCCTAATTTGTACTAACATAAATACAAGACTAATTATTGAATAAATAAATAAATATTGAATAAATATTCAATATCTTAAATCAACAGGTAGACCATAAAACGGTTAAAACAGAGGTTAGAATAATTCTAATTAATCACAATACATCATATTTTATGGACACAACATTATTTTACAGTAAATTAACTTTACCATTTTGTGGAAATGAAGTAGAAGGGGTCCCATTCTCTGTCGCAGCCTTACTTTTGAGCTCTGTTTGGATCTGCTGGCTCAGCTGCTCTTAAGAGACCATCCCCAGCAATGCCCTGAGGTTGTACACGCCTGTAAAGTGGGGGGCTGATGGGTCAGGACTTTAAGTGAAATCAGCTGTGGGGTTGGCTGTGATCACATTCACCTGAACACCTGGCACGGGGCTAATGATGAGCAGCAGAACAAAATTATTTGACCACAGAGGAATCAGTTTTCTGATTTTTTTATGAGAGTTTTACAAACTACATCCTCCTTTCAGGAAAGATACTATGAATGTTCCTTGCTGGTCAACTGTTTTGTTCCTTCTATTGTTTGTTTTTCTCTAGCATCAGTCTGGAAAAAAAATTAAAGTGTTGATGGAACCAGTGAGTTCATTATACCCAGTGCTGGACAACAATACTGAACAGAGCTGTTGAGTGATATTTTAACAGCAGTGTTACTTTGAAAATAAGTTCTGTCTTTGTACTGTTCTACCTTTTCCAGATAATATTGCTGCTGTCCAAAACGTCAGAAACTGCAATAATTAAAATTATGGTTCAACTAAATATGATGAAGATAAGAAGAAAAAATAAACCAAACTGGCAAGATGAACAAGTTGCAATTAAGAAAACTTCAAAAACCTATAATGATATATGGCAAACTCCTTTATGTCTTAGTAATTATCTGATAGCTAGACTGGTTCAATAAATCAGAAAGGGAAAGAAATAGGAAGACAAAATAATGCTACATTGTGACAACTAAGACATGCAAAAGAAGGAAGACACAACAAAAATCTAAATAAAATAAAGGTCTATGAAAAGCAAATGGTTCACCGTCACTGATCTCATAAACATGAGAACTGTTTTTGAGGTTTTGTTTATCCTGAAAGCATGAAATCCTGCACCTTCTTTTAGTAAATTGTAGATTTAGTTGTACAGTCACAAATCCCTGCACCTGCAGTGGACAGGGAGAGAACAAGAGCAAACAAGACAGGCAGAAAGATGAACAGTTGTGTGCATTTTTCAAAAGAAAGAAAGAGATCAAAAAATATGAAACCTTATAGTGGGCAAGATGCTTGCCAAAGGATAATCTGCAGACCTTAGGTGAGCAAGACAGTGAGCCCAGCATCCTGAGCTCCAGTTCAGTACCTCTCAGTCACACCACATCAGAAATGAATAATTTAGTGTCTTCAGCTATTAAAGGTGAGACATTAAAGAATGGGACCTTTACTTCTATTTTTTTAAAACACCACTTCTAAAGTGTGCACATTCAAGCTCAAACAACAACAAATGAAGCTTTGAAATAGGAACACCATCATTTTTAGAACAGCACACTGCTCTTGTACAGGAGACCTTATCACTCAGTGTTTGCTTCAAAAAACACAGCCAGGTTCAGTTTGTAGCTCTTGTACCTCATGCTGCTTGAAGCCCAGCCATCATTCAAGCTCTCTGTGTCTCAGTTACCTCATCTATAAATTGCACAGTGAATTCAAAGTATGTTGTTAGAAGAAAACGCTCCATTGAAAATAAACATTTTTAACTTTGAAATCCAAATATATCCCTTTATCCATTTACAAAAATAAGTAAAAGAAGTGACCTTGTTTTATATGGAAAGTCTCTGGGTATTACTTTCAATAGAAGAGGTTAGGCAGTGCAATAATCACAGGACAGCTGTATCTGCTGACAGCAATGCCTGCATCAGGGGCTGAATAAAAGATCTTTTCTCTTTTCAAGATGCTTTAGTTTTCAAAAACTTCTTTCCTCAGCTGATTGGAAAATCATTCCCACTCCCTTGCACAAATCATTACAAGTTAAATGCATTTAGTAATAGCTTGTTGGACACAGCTGAAAGGAAAATCACATATGAGGCTGAGCACAGAACCCTTTTATGAGTAGATGCAGCTTTCACTTGATGAGCTACATGCAAAGTAGTCATACTTTGGGAACCCTTGCTATACTGTTTTGGGATTAATGCTACTTCTCCAACATTTTCAATATTACATCTGTTTGACATCATTTACAGTCAGTCTCTCTCAGCTGAGTATGATTCACAGCTGAATATGCCAGCAGTTACTAGCCAATTACATGTAGTTCATGCTTACTTGTGTATTCTTGTAGTTGTTATTTATTCTTGCTGCATTTCCAGGGTGACCTGCAGACCACACTAATACACAGCTCCTAAATCACAGACTAATTTTTCAGAAATGCTGAGCTTTAAAACAGCATCAAAAATCTATTGCTTAATATTAGACTGTCAGCTTCTTATGTGGCCATGCAGTTGCTACAGATACACTTTCAACAGCTTAAACAGAGCAACTCATAAAGGCTCTGATTTAAAACATCTGTTAAACGTATGCTGCTAAACAGGTATGGGATTCTCCACAGCCTTCAGCCAAGGTGTAAGCTCGTGATTAAATACTTTGCTAAAGAATACATACTATCTTATATGATCAGTATTATTTTTGTTACAAACTCCTGTAGGTAAGAACTCCACAAGTTACTCCACAAAGTTTTGTGTTAAGACAACAGAAACAACATTTTCTTTAATATAGTCTGTTTTTCCAGTTATCACAAAGTATTCATTTATCAATACAAAGCACAATAAATATCTTATCATTATGGTTTATTTTACAGTAGCCCTATTTCTCAATTTATTTCTATAGGTAGTAAAATATATTTCTCTGGCAATAAAAAAGGTGTCACAGCAGCGTGTTAGTTGATGAAATCTTAATTTAATAATATATATGCAAGCACAAAAGGAATAAACCTGAACTGGAGTACAAAATCTAACTGAAGACATTTATAAAAAACTGTGTGTTTACACGATTCCTGAAACATTAATTAAAATGAATTAAAATTAATAATATTGAGTGTGGTTACTCTTGTTTTGAAATGCTTCTTCACAGGGGTTCTTCTATGAAATGTTTTGTCTAACTCTAAAATTTCTCTCTAGCATTATGTTTGAGTGATAGGATTTCCTGCCAGAGCAGCACCTGCTAGAAAACTGTGAAATCAGGTATCAACATACAAAGTTTAGAACACCAAACACAGTGGTTAATTAAACAATTACCAGTTATCAGATTTTTAAGTCCCGAAGCTGAAGGATGTCAAATTATCACACAGAATAGTTAAGTTAGGATACAAACTTTAGCAGTAAAAATCATTTGTTTGCCTGTTTTATTACCTTGGTTACCAAAAAAGGCCGCTTGATTAAACTGTTGATGACAACAGCTTAATTTGATGAGTTAGCAGTACTGAATAAAGAGTGACAGGTCACTAAAAAGTGAATTTAGTTTTCACATGTTTGGAATTACACAATAAAACTTGACTCAACCACTGCAACATTATGAATAGTTCAGTCAGCAATATCAATACAGCTGGACAAGTAATACACATCTATTTGTGAGAGGTGTGGAATGGATACATCAAGAGCACTGTTATTTAAAAAAGGACAAAAAACAGAGATGAAAATTCAGTTCGCCTTACCATAACCTTCCATTTGAAGCTGCAAAGATCTGAGACTGCCAGTTTACCACATAAAATAGAAACTTTATTCCTTCTGCTGCCCATTTCCAGCTTTCTGTGAATGCTACCAGTTTTCTGGTTAAAGTAACTAGAATGATATAATCTGCTACAAGGGTGAGTATTAATTCACTGATGATTTTTACGTAGGCAGTAATTTATTGCATTGACATTTTCTTTGCCTGATTGACGAAGGATATGACTATTACAGGTCCTAAAAGGAAGCTTGGTTTTAACAAGTGACAGTTTATACCTTTAATTTCATATACATACAGAAATCCAGGTTTCGGTGTCTTTTCTGTCAGCTCAGAAAAGGTGATGAGCATTTTATTTATATAACATAATCTCTGCCTCTCAGTCCCTCCTCACTCCAGTCTGCTGGATGTTGCAGGCATTTAACAGTATACTGAGTTTTCCTGTCCCTGGAGACCCAAATTGTAACCCAAGAGCCAGACACATTCTAAATGAAATCAGGAACAATTGAACAAAGCCCAAGCCACTTGCCCTTTTTCTTAGCTGCATAAGACTTGTATGACTTAGTGATAAGATGTCATTTTTGGCCCTAACAATACAAAATCCTTCACCCCTAGGCAAGCCTGGAAAACCATACTTAGCCTGAATTTACCATAAACCTTCACTGTTAATAATATTCTCCCTCACTGAAAACCAGTAAGCCTGTCTGAGCCCTGAGATTACCTGAGATTTATTCTAAATCTAATCCTAGCCTACTCTGAAACTACTGATAAACTCTTCTTCCCTGCTGGCATTTCACCCCAGCAAGACTTCTAGAATCTCAAATAAAAATTTTGCATTTTTATAACCAAAGTATATTCAGCACAGACAATATCTTACAGGCCAACACCTGCTCAACAGCTAAATCAGCTGAGGGCACACTGTGAAAGAATGAACACAAATCTGAAGCTGACAGCATCAGTTACTCCTTCTCCCTTCAAAACTTCCTGGCCAGGCTCTGCAACCCTGGACAATCACACTGGATGCACCTGAGGCTTACACTGGACTTGCACTTACCCCATGTGGGTCTTTGCTCTCAATCCCAACTCCAGTTTCGTACCAAGGCAATGGATTCAGCCACAGCCATTATCCCAGGCTTGTGAATCTTGGAGGACAAAACTTTGCTCTGCAATTCAAAGCCCTAACCCCAGAGATCCCTTTTGGTCACCAGAACTTGTCAAGAAACACTACAGAGCACTGAGCAGTTTTGATCTCAGCCCCAAGGTCTGTCACCACTACCTTCACCTTTTCTATTCCAACACCTAAAGTCACTACCAATATAAAACAAGGCTTTCTTCCATGGCCTGGTGTCACCACGGTCTATTCATCTCCAGTGCAGCCAGCTGTAAGCTACACTACAAGAACTAATCCTAAAATGAGTCTGAAGGATCCTGAGGTTTATTTGACCTTGGGGATATTTACCCAACCATTAACCATAAGTTCTCCAATATTATCACCACTGGATTTTATCTTCTTTCTGTCCTAAAATGTTGACCATAGCAGGGATTACCTGATCTTTCCTTTCAAAGGATTCCACAAGGTATTCTTGGACTACACATTTATCTAGGACTCAGGAAAGAAACACAAGATCTTGATATATTCCTTGATCTTGCAAGGCTGCAGGACTAACATGGAGTGTGGCAGCAGTAAAAAATATGGGATTGTTATTTCTCAGAAGACTGAGCAACACTCAGGGCTACAGTGTGAAATAGGTTGGAATTCACTAAGGAGGACAAACATTTATTGCTGTATCTCAAAAGGCAGTCAGAACAAAAATGGATGCTGGTGGGGTGGGCCAGACAGTTTGCACTTACCTTCAAGCAAACATATATCCACTGGACTGTGGCTACAGCTAGAATTAGAGGTGATTTGGGAAAAAGAGATTGAGGATTCAATTTACTGCAGACCACTACATCTGTAAGCCTTCTGAGATCCAGGAATAATCTTAGCTGCTCAAGCAGTGCTTTCTCAAATACCTGTCCCTATTTCATCATTAACTCTGAATTTACTCTAAAAATGAATTTTCTCTTTCTCTCCCACCCTCATTGTAAGCCTTTTATCCCCACCTAAACCACCTTCTTCACACTAAATCCTACAACATCCAGAAACAAATGTACCCTTTGTCACTCTATAGTCTCCAACACTAATCTTTAACACATCCCTAACTTTAACCTTAACATCAGAGCAAAGAGATTTTGCAATTCTAGAGCTAAGCACAATCCAGTTATTCTACTATATTTCACTTCTGGACTGTGTTAGAGAAAAAAGATTGAGTTTTTCAACCTGTTCCTCATTTTGCTATTTTTATAGAGTTTAATATTTTTTTGTGATGCTTTCACATGTGTTCATATATCTTGATAGGTCTGGCTAAAAAAAATCCATCATTTCTATAACAGATATTAGTGCATATAAAATTGGAATGGTTTATGTTTCAGCAAAATGATAGTGTGTGCTTTTAAATGGCACATGGAAAGTAATTAATAAGATAGAGCATTAATTTGCTAACCTGAAGTGATGGGGCAACGAGAATATTGGAACACCAAATGTTGTAAGACATTTGTGAAGTCACTCAGTGCTAAAGGTAGAGTTTTTAAGGTGCTTCTAAGATTAAATACTTAAAATTATGCATATAACTTTATTCTGCTCTTATTACCCACAAAAAGTAAATGTAGTGCTAATTAACAGAATGAGATATCCTGAGTATATATTACCAGATAATTGAGCATGTATTTGGGAGATGTTAAGGGATGAAAATACATATATCAATATAACTGGTTTGAATGGTATTTTCTGAAAAGGACATCACCTTTGGTCTTAATCATCAAAAACCAAAGGATGGGTGAGCATCTGAAACTGTTGTTGAATATTTGTTCAATTAAACTCTCAGAGCATGAAGTTACATCTAGGTTGTTTTTACTGTGAAAATACGAAACACAAAAACAAAATTAATTTTTTCACATGCCTCGTCAAGGTTTCAACCTGATCACGAAATATTTCAAATATTGAACTAATTTTTTTTTTTGGTATCAAAGTCAACAGATAAAAAATCCTGGTAGGAATAAGGCAGGGAGAGTGTCAGACTGTGAACTTCTGACCACAACCTCAGTGTTCCTCATCCTCTGCTCACAGTAATTGTCCATTGTGTGCTCCCTCACATTCATACAGGATCATCCTCCATGTGCAAGGGGTACTCAATGCATACAGGAACAGATTCCAGCATGACAGCACAAATATGCAATTACAATTAAATGCTACTCATAGACATAGACACAGTTATCACACATCCATGCAATAGTACAGAGCTCGCATTCAGATTCAGAGAAATATCTTCACAGTTAATAATTACTATGAAGGTAGAATAGAATTACTGGAATAGAATGCACTTCTTAAAGTAATGACATGAAAAAAATTATATATGGAGTCAAAGTATTACAAAATCACCCACTGAAAATCTAGCACATGCCATAAAATGCACATAAAGAAAAAGGTTTTCTTTACCCTGCTAAACCCTTTCTGACTTCTCTTACCATTCCTAGAGCACTGGTTTATTATTTTCACATGGTATATATTACTTCTCATTAACCAATGGTAGATTTTTTGAAACCTCACAAGCCTAATTAAAAAGTGATTAACAGTTCTTTTTCACTTCATCTTTGGTAAACCTCACATTCATTACTCCCTCAAACTTGGAATAATCAGCAGATTTTCTGCTTCATTTTTGTATTCTGCCACCTGAGCCATTTATATATGTTAGAAATGGGGATAACAAATAACTCCTAGGAGAACACAATTCTCTCTGCACTTAAACACCCTGAATGAGCTCATTCACAAGCACTCTGCTCCTTCTATTTCAAAACTCAATTCTTTATCTGTCTTCATCCTCTGCACTCTGGCTTTAAAAAGTATATGTTATGTATGGAAGCCTGCCATGTGGAACAGAGCTTTATATAAATCCTAATGGAGTGTGGATCATACTGGCTACTGGAATCTAAGGTCAAATTCTGCTTCCTTTCGTTGCTGTGAACAGGGCAACAAGGAGGAGTGAAGCAAACCTGGGTTTCTGTGCAGCTCTGAAAAACAATGGAACAGATTCTGTTGCACAATGGATGTCAATGAGAATTGCAGCGAGGGCACCTAAACCAGAGCCTTGTGTGGGGAAAGCTACAAACGAGATGCATGACACAGTGCAACTCAACAGCATATTGGAATGAAAACAAACATTGCAGGATGATGTACTTAGTGCTGCAAAATATCTCAGTGCAGGAGAAAAGGAAGCAAGTGTTTAGACTTTTCAACGAGAAATGTGCTTCAGAATGAGGCACCAATGAGGCTCGAACAAGAGGTTTTTCATTGTAGCATAAAACTTTTTGTGTTTTGGAACAGATTTCTCTGACTTCTTAAAGGGATGTTCTAGAATGAGTTGCAGGAAGGACAGTGAGATAGTGATGTCTGGGTAGATATATGCTTCAAATATCACAAGGGATGAACTCAGCAGCATAAATCCTCATACAAGGCAATAGTGAGAGATTAAATAAACATTTCTTTGCTGCAATATATGTCAATGCACACTGTGGGACATTTCTCAGATCCATCTTTATTCAAGCTCTCAAGTTGGTCATTGAGTGATTTGCCCCTACATTGCTCCAAAAAAAAGTGCCAAGAGCCATCTGATTTATACATTATAATCACAGAATGCATGACTTAAATGCTGACCATTATTAACATACTTTGAATGAGATGTTTAAAACGGGTGTAATAACAATATTTAGAGACAAGTTTCTGAACCAGCAAATGTTCAGTTCCAGCAAACACAGAACTGTGATGTTTGCAAGCACATTGTAGATTATGAAATTTAGCTAAAGGAACAGCTAAATGCCATATGATGCTATTTCTCAGTGCCATTCATACTTTTTGTCTGTGGAAACTTGGTTTCTTTTAGTATTTTTAGAACTCTTCAACTAGCTGCTAACTACTAATGCTACCGCTTGCTTTTTCAATTTCAGCACCTTAGAAGAGAACAGCGGTATTTACCTTCTTTTGTTCTTTTCCATGTGAGTTGATTACAGAGTAAGCTTCTAACATGTCACACCAGTATACTCAGTATTCCAATAATGTCAGAACATTGCTACCATTTAAAATCGTGTTCTTATACTGCCTTCTGCCCTAAAATCTCATGTGGGACAGTTGCTCCTCTAATGTAAAAGTTGCTTTATAAGGGAAGATACTATGAAGTCAGTCCCAACACCACAACGGACAAAAACACCCTCAGGGCACAAGTGTCTGACAAGCAGGATCAGGTGGCATGAAAGGACATTTCTTTTGTAGTGGCAACAATTTCTGCGTGGGCATGGAGGCTTAGATCTCCTGAGGAATGTGAGTACCATGCTGTAGTGATTCTCAGACACACTAGATGCACAGAGATGTACAAATTTCTCATAACAAAAAGATATGCCAAAGACAAAGTATTCAAATAATCAGGCAGTTTCAGTTCACTGCAGATTTTACTGAGCAAAGGGCTTAAAATCAGATACACCATTATCAGTACAACTCCCACTAGGATCTGCAAGGAAAAAAGGATTCTACTGACTGAATTCTATCACAGTCAGGCTCTGTGTGTACCCATGGTTACTGACCTCTCTCTTGATGTACATGGGGAAAAATATAACCTAGAAATATTAATTGACTCCTTCTCTGAAATGCAAACAGGTATTTACATGAAAATCATTGTAAAAATCAACTGGGCTTGAATGGAAGTAGAAATAAATAAGGCTTAGGCTTAGATTTTATAAACAGAAATAAAACTCATGTAGTATCAGTGAGACATTTGAGACAATAACAAAAGAACCTGAGAGTACTCCTTCATATTTAAACAAATTAAATGAATGTTTTTGTTGTTGCTAACAAAGCACATATGCACACAAATTTCCTGGGAATATCTGGGCAATGGTGGATGGGTAAGAGCCTTGGAACACCTTTCCTCATTTTCCTGTACTCCCATAAAGGGTTGACCACAGTCTTAATCCTTGGGCTCTGAAAAATCATAGTCACATTCAAAGATTCTGGACAAGACCCTGACTCAACCTTTGTTCTTATCAAACAATATAAACAAATAATTGGCACTAAAACTTGCAGAATAACCAGAGTGCAAACCCCAAAACTACCAGTTCTCTAAATACACCTTACACATTGGAATTGAGTCCTTCTTTCAAAAGTATAACCAGCAAGCCTAATTTCACTTTGTGCTTTTACAAGGCATGAAGTAAGCACACATCCATGTACCACAGGTTTTTTTGTATCTCAGGTAATTTTGCTCATTTGGAACTCTTCATCCCTCTTTTTATTTTTAAACAGTTCTCAAAGTTGAAACTTTTGAAAGTAACACATATTGTAAAAGCAAACAAAAAAACACCAAACCAGAAGAAGCTGTAATTAATGTATATGCTGACGGTCGCAGCACTGAAGTCTGCATTTTTTTGTTTGAACTCTGGTCAAGTGCATGCAATCAATATGAATTATTACAAAAGAGGTAGTTAGGAGATAATTTTGAAAATATGTCTGAAATGCAAAAATTTGAAATTGAGATGAATGTGTGAGGGCTGTATTGATTTTGATTTTACACTGAAATATCACTGTGTTTCAAAGTGGATCTCAAATCTTTTATAGCAAAGTCTAACATTACAAATGGTTTCCAGTGCTATGTTTCCAGCTCTAAGCAGACATAGTCTTAACCCTTGAGCAGTCTGTAGATTGATGACTTCTGAAAGTGTGAATGAGGTCCTGAGTTAGTAATACCAGCCTGGGTCATGGCCATGTTTTTTTGGAAGCCTTCTAGACCAGTTCATTAAGGAGCACAGCCTCAATATTGTTAATACATACTGACATTACATACTGCAAAGACTTTCTGTACACTGAAAAATTTACCCCGAGTCCTCAATCTTTCACAGGAATCAAAGACATTCAATTGCAAGCATCTAAACATTCCAAAATTTACCTAAAGAGCAAAGACCTGTAACAAGTCAAAAGTCATAGATACATTAAAAAAAAGCAAATACACAAAAAATGCAATTATCAGCAAAAGAAAAATGTGACTCTAGGCTTAATTGTAAGATAAAATTTATCTGATCTTGTTCCCAATCATCCATGTCAGGTTGCTGAGAAATCAAGCATACTTTGTTTTTAAATACATTAACAGCAAACAATTTAAGGAAAAAGTTTCTCAAACTTCTCTCAGATAAACCTACTTCAGTAGGAATAATGTCAAACACAACATTTTGTCTCTGGTATTTTCAGAAAAAAATTCTGCTGTTTTCCCTTGTGACTATGTGCTAGTAAATATGGGAACACTCAAAAGGCAGAGCATGCAGCAAGGCAAGCAATTTGCACTTCCAGATGAAATCACCAGAGTCCAAACTCTCTGGGGGGAGGGCATTTTAATTAATTTGACAATACATAGTATTATATATATTTATGGTGATCTAAGCACAGTAACACATTCTAATTAGTGTAGTGGAATAGGATGAGTAACACTTAGGCTGACTGGTATTTGCAAGGAGTGAAATGTTTATTTCCTATTTACTGTGGTGGTCATTTTGATAAAAATGAGTGCCCTGGCTCCTGCAAGCCAATATTCTTAGAGGAGGAGAGTCCCAGCTATCTTCCCTCTCACACCCTCATGTTGTACTAGAAGAGGAACAACATTGTAAAGAATAGCTGTGAGTTCCCATTTCACCCTCAACAATTGTCTGTGTCTCCCAAGAATTTTCCTAACCTATCAGGGGTTATCAGATCACCAATTTCAGCCTATTTTCAGTACCTTTAAATTGCATGACTGAGAATCAAGAACTGAGGCTGAAATCAGCAGTATAATTTTTACCCATTTGATGATTGAGTTGGCTCAGAGAATAAATTTGATATGTTAGAAACATTTAAAATACCCTGAAGCTATAGAGGTAGAATGAACAAAAATTTTCAAAAGGGTAAATATATCACTAACATACTATTTGAAATTTAATGCACAAATATTAAATTCCTCCTTTTCTCAGTAAACAATCAGATTAGAGTGCAATTATCATTAAAGAGAATTAAATAATGATAACTAGAAATTATTAGAGGTAATTACAAAAGACATTAAATGTAAAGAGAAGCTCATCTTCAAAAGAATAATATTTTTCCTATGCATTTAAACTATGCCTTTGTTTCTATTAACGAGGTGCATAATGATGACTGGCCATTTGAAAAGCTAAAAGTCTTTAATTGAACAATTATTAGTGTCATGCTGCCTTAGGGCACTATTTGTCAAGAGATTTATATTATGGTAATTATATCCGCTCAGGCTTGAAGGATAGGTAACATCTTCTAATGGAAATAAATTGCACTTTAAGTTTAATTTTTTTAAAAAATTCTAAGTTTGAGTTCTCTGTTTTATTATTTAGACCCTCCACACTAGAGTTTTTGAGAATATCTTTTTCCTACACTATAAAACGCTATCAATTTCCCTAGGATACAATATGGAAGAAATACCCAGTGTCAACTCATTATTTAATTACCTCACCACAGGATAAAAAAAATAAAAAAGAGGATTTCTTTAATTCAGGTCTTTGGCCTATTATGTTTTATTTAACTTTAGAAATGTATAGAATTGCATCTATAATCCCAACTGAAAGACAGAAGTTAATGAATACACAAAAATTCTTCAAACCTTTGAATCTATTTAATTACAAACTCATTCATTCTTTAATACCTAAATGAATCAACAAAACATCATGGTAAAACAAGGCATCCAAGTCCTTGACCATTCTTTCCTAAATGCTTTTCAAGTCCTCAAGAAGTGTAGAGATAATCTCTACCCCCTCCTCCAAATGTTGCTTTATCTCTCACAAGAAAATAAAAAAGGAAAAAAAATAAAGAAAAGAAAAAAAAGCCTTGCAATTGCTTCTGATAACAAAGACTGTGGGTGGGCTCTCACAGCATGATTCATTTTGTGAGGTCCAAATTCTAAATTAGATTAAAAAGAGCTTCAAAAATATGAACATAATGATTTCTAAATGCAGAGTGTTTTTCTTCTTCTGTTTTCTGTTGATTTTTCATCTGGCATTAATTAAGCTCAAAAAACCTGATTGGACTTAGTAGATCATGATTTGTGGGAAAAACACTTAAGTAAAGGAGCTTCAAACCCTGGCAGGATGCTGAGGATGCGTGAAGAATCCTGCAGAGCACCAAAGGTATGCAGGTGTATTTTTTTCCTCTATCCACCTGATGTGAAGAGTGATCAGTCCTGGAGCCACGGTTAAGGCCACACATTGTGTGCTTCAACTGCTGCCCATCCCCGGAGAGCTGATCTGCACACTGGCAACCTTGCAATAGATTTTCAGATCAGAAAGGTCCATATGTCTCCTTAAAACCCTTCCAACATAGGTATAATCAACTTAGAACTTACAGAGGAGGCCAAAACCCACAAATACAGCCTGTCACAATGAGCGCAGAGTGATCCCTAGTTTAACAAACATTCTGTATTTTTCCATAGAGAAAACAACCCCCACAATGTAATAGGCCCAGCAGCAGATGGGGCAGGAGGAGCAGTGCCCTGACAAGGACTGACACTGATTATTGCAAGCATGAGCCAGAATTAGGAAATTAAATTCATGGTTACATCAAGACTACTATGACCGCACACTGCATGACATGATAGGAAAATCAATAGCCACATATTAACAAGCATGACCACAGGCCCACTTCACACATAAAAAACCCCAAACCTTTTCCAGGAAGGATCTGAAATCTGCCACTCATTAACTTTGGCCACCAAAAAGAATTGCCTTTGGAAGACTTACTGCAGCGTGCTTCACTGACACATTGCTACTATCCGAGTCTGAAATGCCCTTCACTGTTATTATTTGTGTTAAATAAAACACAGTGGTAAACACTTCATTCTTTTCACAAATTCTATTTCTGTCAGCTCAACCATTATTGCTTTTCTTCTTGTCAGTTTTAGCAAATAGCCTACTAAAAAGCTATCTGCAAGTTAATTAAAACACACATTATTAATGTCATGTTTATATGGAAAATCTTTGCCAAAATAAGTAGCCTCTAGCTTTTGAAGTAACCACAATTAAGTCTGTCAATATGTACTCGTTGCTGAATACCTGAAGAAAACAAGACTAAGTGAAGCAATTTGACCTGTTTCAACCATCTCTTCATAAACTGCCTTTTCACAGAATAGTGGACCTAGAAAATTACCCATGGATTAATTATAAGAAACTGTCACTTGTGCAATATAATGTATAACTGAAGGTGCTAGCTAATTTTCTTTAAAGAGAATAAGTAAAATCCTATCTCATACATGGAAAATTTACCACTAATTTCAATAAAACCCATAATTTCTTGGTAGTACATAAGAAGTAACCTTAATTTAACTACAGAATAGGAAGTGGCTGCTCAAAATATATGTAGCTAGATGAAACCATCCCAAATTCCAAGGCTAATATTTTGAAATATTTGTTGGTGTTGCAGGTTTCCCTGCTGCCGTCCCTCATTTCATGATTGCTCTCTCTAATTTGATCAGTAGGTAGCTCAGCCTTTTTTCCTAGATGCCAAACATCACCACAGTTCTTATATTACCTTCTGCCTCTGAATCCCTGTAAGGAGCTGTGAAAACTTGCATTGAATAATTTTCATGTCAGTAAGATTTTTATCTCGAGGATTACTCTAGATATTACACAGATTTTTAATTTTTTTTTTGTTTTGAAGAGTCAATTTTCTGCTCCTTTTCTTGTTGTCTCCTTCCTGGTACCCCTGACAGCACACTATGCCTAACACACAAAAGTAATTTCTTTCTTATGGAGCAGAAACTTAGGGAAGGTGAGATGGAAGATCAGGGGGATTGATTTCCACTTGGAATGTGGCAGGCAGAGAATTCAGCAGCTGAGAGGCCACGTCACAGCACTGTGGGAGATACAGACAAGTGTGTGTGCTCAGGCAGCTGGTGTGGAACAAAATCAAGAACAGATTCAAGTAGTGGGCTTCTCAAGATTTTGTTTTAGATGTTAGAGCCCCGAAAAAACAGGGATCTTGTTCTTTCATTTTGAACATAGCTCTGGAATGTTTGCAGTAGGACATTACTACTGTGTCTAGTATTCATTATACACACAGAAATACATGAAATCATCAGCCTATTGGTATAAACATGATACACATGAAGAGGCCAACCCAACCAGCACCATTCCTTGGGAACTGTGCATCTCACACCATTTGTAAGCTCAGGTTTTTTTCTCCTCTCCTACAGCAAGACTAGATGAGAAGATGTATCAAGGTTTGACTCAGTGTTAAAATGATTGAGGTTAGGGATGAAGAAGTCACCAGAATGCACTTCCCACCCCCCTATAAAGCAGGGGCAGGTAAGAGGGGCAGGGGCAGACAAGCATCACACGGTGGGACAGCCAGAGACAGGGAGAGGAGATGTGATGGTGAATAAACTGCTCCTCAAAAGGTCCCAGCAGAGAGCAGGGATGAGGTTTACAGCCACACCTGAAGCAGAGACTGCTGTGAAAGAGCAGGAGGGAAATCCAAAAACTCTGACATGGTGTCATGAGCACAGTGAGTTTTGCAGCAAACCTGCTAAATGCAGGATTCTGACAGGTCGAAGAAAACCAGCAGGTTTTATGCATTCTTTGGTTTTGTGAATGCCAATATCTAGATTTATGCGTTTGAACTTTGTAAAACACTAGATGTAATTAAAAGTGTCGTTATTGAGCAATTTAGATGAATAAAGTGTTAAACCACTGGCAGAAAGACATTTAAATACCATATTTTAGAAGCAGATCAAGTGTTTAAGTTTTATAAAAGGTGATTGAAACCTGGTATTTACATTTACTGTCTTGAATTCCCACAGTGATCTGAGAGAGAAAACAAAGTATCCACTATTCTCTAGGATGGAAGTCCCAAGAGTTAATTGACTCTGGTAAGACACATAGGTTATTGTAACTGTACTGGGAAAAAATCTAATTTGCTTTCTAAAGTTTTACATGATTTAATATTTTTATCCCTCTGTTACTCCACATCTATTAACACAGGATAGAAAAGAGATCTATCACTCACAGTGACCAATTACATCTTTAGTCACCACTGTTCCTTTATTAGGGCATTAAAAAAAAATCACATTTATGGCAATTATCAATTCGTGAGCAAAACACCTGTAGAAATTTTTGTATAGTCAAATAAAAAACTAATAGCTATGTAACATGGCTGAAGGTAATGCAAGATCAGGAGACAACTGTAAACCCCTTCATAGCCCAGCCACATTAGTGGGAGATTTCCAATGAAGATAATCCAAACTGTGTGCATTTGAGGCATCAAAAATAAGATCCAGAATTCTATATGTGGTGAAATGACATGTGATTCCATTGGCACTCTTGTTTCACATACTCAGACTCAAGCCCTGCCCTCGCTGTGATTGCCATCAATCCCCTCTATGATGCACCTGTGGCAATGGTGGGTCCCCAGGTCCCATCATAGAGTCACAGCCAGGTGCAAAATGATAATGACAGGCCAGGTGCCTTCTGTAACAGGAAACATGCAGGAGTTTTGAGGAACTGTGAATGCAATAAAATATGATAAAACTTTAAAAAGTCACAATCCCTTCACAGTAGCAAACAACATGAGTTTGGAAGGAGCAAAATACGCACAAAACACCTGCTTTCTAAAACAAATCCAAAGCAGCTTAAAATATGTGTTTTGACTCCATGATTTCTTCAGTAACAAACCCTTGCATCACACTGGATGGAATTCTAGACTCAGTGAGTGCAGTGAAAACTTCTACTGATTTCAACAGTCACAACTTTGTCTCAGAGCCACTCACTTCACCATGGTTCTTGTCTGCATTCCATGAGCTATAAAAGAGCATAGGACTGTTCAGAGGCACGAGGGGTACAAGATGAACCTTCCAGAGTGCAAAAATGTGCAATAGGACATTATTTAGAGAACAAAATGTACAGTAATTCAATTATGTTTTAAATATGTTAATTTAATAAATGTTCAAGCACCATTTAATAATATTATATGATATAATGCTTAATACTGGCAAATATGGGATTGGATTATGGGATTAGAAAAAGCAAATACCTCAGATGATTCTCAAAGGATAGAATCAATGCTATATTAGTTCACAGCTGTTTTACTGTTCAATGCTCTTTGATAACATCAACAGGACAGCAGACCATTTTACAACATAAAAATTAGGTGCTCTGTGCAAAAGAAGAGATGATCACAACAACACCTTGTAAAAGTTGCTGGTTTATATGCTGAAATAATATTTAATCTCTATACTCAGCCATGGGAACAAGAATCCCTTGAGCAATGTGGATACAAATGTATTCACAAGGTAAGGGGGTGTATGACCTCATCAATGTCTATAACAAAAGAACTGAAGAAAGACTAAGGTAAATAAGAACAGAAAATGAATCCTGTTCTAACTGCAAAATATTTAAGCTTATCAGTGTAACTCCTAAGATGCTACCAGAGAACAATTTCGTGCAGCAAGTAGACAACAAATGTCATGTTTCCCAACTTCTCCTGGCTGAGCTAATAGGCTAACAGCAACAAAGAAACATTTAGTTAATTATGACAAGTTCTATAAATTTAAGCACTGCAAAATGTAAGAGTTCAATCCACAATATACATCTTGCTAGATCCCATTTTCCACTAACAAAATGTTGGATCAACCTTTCACTGCAAATCACTAATGGATTTTTATAGATGAAAAAGCACAAATAAAGGCTTCCCTCCCTAGCCTCTGTCAAGAATTCTATATAACTGTAAGAGTCATTAAAGACACAACCTCCAAATTATTGAAATTGCTTAGGTAAATAAAGTCATCATAAATCAGAAGAAAATTAAATATTCAAACACACATAAAAATTATTATCCAAGAGCAATTCCAACAAGCTGCATCTGATTACTGTAGTATGCACTTAGGAAAGTCCAAGTAAAATCAGAACTGCTGAGAACAAAAAACTCCTTTGTCTCCAACCTGAAAAGGTGTTGCACTCCCCAAACACAGGTTCAGTAGCAAAATATAAGTTACAATGTTAAAGTTTCATTTTCACTGCCAAGAAAAAGTAGATAAGCTTTCAGGAGAAATCAAGTATTTCACTGTTTTATTAAATGTTGTCTTCAAAGATATCTTCACAGGAAAGCAAATCCCAAATTGTTTTCATGCCTTCAAAAGCCTATATTAAACGTTTTTCACTCTGCCAGATGAGCAATGAAGATCATATATATGTTACAGGATATCTGTATGGTCAGACATTCACATTTGCTGATGTACTATTGTCTATGGGAATAAAATACATATTTTTTCCCTTCCTGAAAGTGTTTATATCTCCTCCCAATAATGAATTAGTGCAACAAAGGTTTCTTACAGAATACAATAAAATCTTAGTATTTCCTAGAGGGAAGAAAGGAAGATATAGGTATTGCAGTATTTCAGACAAAGGAGTGGTTTGACTGAAGTGACATTTGAGACACAAAGACTGCCTTCTCTCTTTGAGCTATGGGTCTACAACTATTTTTGTGCTAAAGTTCTAATCCATCAATAGCTAAAGTCCATCCTAACAAAGAACTATGAAACTACACTAAGAAACTTTTCAGAAGTGGTAGTCTTACAAACCAGTGAAAAAATGAAGCAGAAACATTTTGTAATGCTAAGTACCTAGAACCCAGAAGCAATCACACAGATCACTCTTCTCACAAATAGATGCCCACAAAGTATTATCTACCTCAGTGTCACTGTGACAATGAAAGAAAAATGCCTTGGATAAAACCCCTCACTGAAGTAATAAGCTTGTCAAAAAGAAAGGAAAAGCAGGTCAGGCTTCATGTGCCTGTGTGATTTCTCAGGGCAGCTCAGTGTGCCAGATGCTGTATAGAGCCCAAGGAGACAATATCCCTGCTAGCTGAATCGTCCTTATCCTCATCACTCAGAAAGTACAAGCTGTGTTTTATTTGGTATAACAATGTTTCTTAAGTGACAAGTCACAGAATGGCTGTGGGTTCAATGGGAATTGCAGCAAATCTTTTGATTTAATACTTGGACCACGCTTCAACCTAAATTCACCAGTAATTTTTTACACTCAAGGTTCAAAAAGAATTCAATAAGCTTTCAAGTGTCCTTGAACAAACTCCATTTCTTCTTCATCTCAAACTTATCAGTGTGGTTTGGGTCCTTTGCAAGATACTTTTGTATAATGTGTGTTAATTTTATCCAGCCCATGCAAATTTAATGTATTCGCATGTTTCTGGAAGCATTTCACATCTCTTTTGCAAAGTAAACAACTCAACAGGGCTAGAGTAGAATAGGATTAAATATATTGTGTGCTGATATAAACTTAATTGTAATCTTTTAAAAATTGGTATTTACTAAATCAGGAACTTGAAATACAGTCCTTCTTTCCAAGTGGAAAAGACTGAGAAATGCTTGTTCTGCATTATCTGAGATATATTTATAAGCCTCCAAAATCATCTAAAATAGGGATAACCTGAAAGTCTCAAGGCTCAAGACAGGATACTCACATTCATAGTGACTGACAAGAGAAACTAGGGCTATGAAGGGAGGCTTCAGGCTAGAGGAGATTTGCTGCAAGAAAAGAAAACTGAACTCAGAATAAATTGATACAATGGATATCGTTAACAACTGAGATACTTTTCTAACTTCTTCATAAATAGGTAGTTATTTAGAAAAGGACAGAGTTGTCATTGGAATTCCAAACATTCTAGATAATTTACTATATAAATGACACTGCTAATTCAGAATAGGCAGGGATACATCTGGACTGCTTTTCTATTTAACTCTCTGATGTGACTAACCTTTAGATTAAATTTGGTGGAATAGATTTCCCATTTATATTAAATGACATCAAAGAGTTTACCTCTGAACTCCAGACTTAGATTTCCTAGGGCTTGAGATTATTTCTGTGTTCCAGTTATTTACTGAGCCTAATATGAAGATATCAAAACCAACATCATGACTAGCCTACCAATATCATAATTAAACATAACAGTACTCTGGTCCAGAGACAAAACCTCTCATTCATCTTTCATCATTAGTTCAAATAATTCCCTGCCTGTTTGGTCTGCAAGTTATTCTTTTCCACTCCTGAAGAAGGTTCTTTTCCTTGTAACCAGAGGTAAACAAGTAGATGTGTGAGCAGCAGAACTAATGAAGCCTGGTTTACAAATCTCTATGGGAAGCTTCTGATACTTAAAAAAGGAAGGCTGATTAGCTTTGGGGTTAATAAGTTTGGATATTAATAGGGTCTTTCTCCTCCACTCAGAAACCTGTATTCAGAGCTTAACACTTTGATTCTTCTAGGTTTCTGACAGGTATAAAATATTGGCCAGTCAAAGAACCAAATACATACAGTGTGATTGAAAAGCCTCATTTTGGGGGAAACAGTGATAAAAATAAAAAAAAAACTTATTTCCTTTCATGGCAAAAAAAAAAAAAAAATTTCATCAAACTGGATAAATAAATAATACTGAAGATAAAACACATATTAAATATTTTCCAGCAAACATTCACAACCCTTGTCATATATTTTCTTTTAATAAATTAACATACACATGGCTAGTGTTCATGAAGACAGTAAGATTCCGCTTCAGAAGTCCTAACACTGAAACCACTATTTCCTTAGACTTTCAGTCCCTCAGAAGCCAGCAGTGTATGGAAAGAAAGGATGCCAACAAAATGCTCATGGGAGCATGCAGAGAAACAATTGCAGATGAAATAATTGCCTACAACATGCAGGGGAAGGATTCACATGTCACTAACAGGTGGACAATGATGGTGGGATGAACAGCTGTGTCTATTTGCACCACTGGTCAAATCTGAGCACTCTGGCACTACTGCTGCATTGCTGCTTGCTGCAGGACTTGAGAAACTTCCAGCCTCTGTGGCAGTTTAAAAACTATTTAGATGATAAAAGCAATCTGAAATTGCTGTAGAAATTTCATGTTCAGAAAAGGCATCTTCACATTCCTATTAGAAACAAGAGTTTGATTTGATTCACATGATTGCAAGTCAGTGCCCACTGCCAGTTTTGGGATGGGGCTTCCTCTGCTCTATCCATTTCTGCAGTCTGGCCTTGTACAGTGCTCAGTTACACAAATCAGCAGCTCTGAATCCCATATCAAAACTGTTTGTGCAAAGAAATGGGAAATAATTTCTCTGGATTTTGAAAGCTACTTGTGGATGCACAGAGCTGTCAGACATCTCATCATAATGAATATGATTATGATCCTGCCTCTCTGTTTCCATCACTTCATGGCAGAAAGAAACTGAGTATCACAAATAAGGAGAAGACCTCAATATATTGAGCCTGTCATTTACAGGTATATAGATTTATGCAGTAATACCATATAAATAAAACCCTTATTCCACCCTTGAAATACTTTGATTCATCATATTACATTTCAGAGAGAAGTGAAGCAACTGTTTAATCCAATAGTTGTTCTCATTGCACCAAAGTGCAGAATATTAATGTATATATTAATGCTTATGATTGAGTGCCCCTTTACTAATAAATATAAAGGAGAAGCACAAAGTTATGTAAGGAATACTAAAAAAATTTAATCTCAAAATTCCGTATTCTGTTTTTGATGGGTGGTGGGGTAGAGTAAGGGTGGAAGGTCATTGTAGATACATGGTTTAAAAATAGAGTCAAACCAAGATTTTTAGAATGAGCTCATACTTTTTCTTCAGCAGGTGAAGAAAAAGTATATAAAAGTTCTGGCAAGTCCTTTTTCAGATCTGGAACAAAAGGAGAAAATTTTAAGAACTGTAATTAGACATTAAAGGCAATTGCTTAGAATTTAATTAGATATGAATTACACTGCTCAGGAAAGTTTGCTTGGGGAGTCAAAGACACTCAGTAAGGAGCTGAGGTGAGAGGGGGCTGCCCTCTCTCATGGGGAAGAGCCCCGTGTAATCTGTAACCTGTGGCACTCTGTACCACTAATGGGAGGCTGAGGGTGGACAAGGGCTCGGACAAGGCTATAAAGGACAAGAAAAACAGTATCTGCAGTGAGTCCATAGCTTTTGGTATTTACTACGGTATGAATTTGAGTTTCCAGGCTTATCTTTCAAAAGTATTTTGTAGGTCATTCTTTAATTAAGTCAGAGAAGTTGCTTCCAACTTGAATTTTACTTTGAAGTTTCCTGCTTCTGTTTCAGACTTCAAGAACTACTTATGTGCCTGAGAGCTTATCTGTTTTTTATTTCCCAACTATACTTAGTCTAATTAAAGATGTTACCCCTACCTGTAAATCTTCTCCTAATTAGCAACTTCATGGATTTGCTGATGGCAAGTGCAAGAGTGGATCACTCCACTGCTATCAAACCAACAGGGAATTAAACTAAGCATGCTGAAATGTTATTTCCTCATTAAGAAAATGCAGAAACACCTTTTCCTCTCTAACAAGACCATTACTGCAAAATGCTGCCCTCCAAGACTGGAGTGTTCTTGTTGAGGTCTAAGAGAACACCTATCTCATGCTGTAGTGGTTGCTGAACAACAAAATTGTGGTTAAGAAAATTAAGTTTCTCTTGTATGCAGGTGTCACACAGGAAATGATGAGATAGAAGCACTAACACCTGTAAAGAGTCAAATCAAAACAGAATTAATTAAAAAATAATATATTGTAAGTGAAATGGAATAGAACATAAAAGAGTCATGTTGGAAGAGGCAGAGGGAGAGTAAACACTGGGTGGACTGGCACACTGATGAAGAGGGAAGGTCTCCATGGTCAGTGCATATTGCCTACAGAAGTTAAATAGGAATGAATCAAAGAAAATGTTTTCAGTCTTCTGGGTTTAAAAAATTCCCACTGAAGGATCTATGTGCTCTCTCATGCAAAGGCAAAGCCAGAGGACTCAAAAGGCAAATTAAGCAGATGGGACATTGTGAGTGATCCAAGAACTGACTTAACTGTACAGCAAAGCATGGTATGTACAATCAGCTTTAAAGATTTACACACAATGTCAAGAGATGGAGAGGTCCCTGAGCTCATCTGAGAAATTTTGTCATAAAAGGGCACTTTCTTCACCTACCTCCAAGGGGAAAGGAAGAGCAAATAAATCCGATATGCTATAGAAGAGCAATTTTAAAATTTAATTTTAAAGTTCTTAAAGAAGCTTTCAACATTTCAGTGATATAATGTACAATGGTGCTCTGTAAAAAGATCAGGAAAAAATGTAATATGATTGCGGCACTTATCATGTATTTATCACATAAAACAAATTCAACATCTTTGGAGGCTAAACAAACAAAAAGTATACCTACCTTCTCTATTCAGGCTTTCTATTAAAAATCACATCAAAACAAAAATAATGAAACTAAAGACAAGATATAAAATACTAAGATAATTGGATGAAGACAGTGCAAATGCCAAAACTGTGATTTATTTTAGTCTGTTCTCTGAAGCTTCTCTGCCAATTTTCTTTCTTCCTTTGAGGATAATTGTTTAATATTTTATATTACAGAACAATTACAGTTTCAAAAGGAGGTAAATATAGTTCAGTAAAAGGATTCCTTAGACAGAATTCCCAAAACTGAAACATAAATACGGGATTATGGAAACCACCTTAAGATGGAAGAGAGCAGGAACTTGATTTCCCAGTCTGTTTTCTGCAGACACTGACAGGTACAAGAAAAAGGATTCAGACTCCACCTGCGGATGAGCACTGATAACAACATGGGGCAAGTTCCAGCTGCTGATCGGCCCTATAGTGAGATAGGAGGAACCAGATGCAGAGTCCCCAACTAACCACCAAGAAAAGCCAAAGCCAGGTTAGTTAGTAATCTGTGTCCTTTTGGGAGAATGAGCTGGACCTACACAGACTGAAGAATAGGAAAGTAGATCCCACTGTTTTCTATGTACAGTGACTCATGTCCTTCACTTCTGGTACCAGCATTCCTTTGTGATCCCCTTCCCTGCTCACAGTCTAGACTTGAAATGATTTTCCCACCTTCCTGACTTGCACACCCACATTTCTACAAGTCCCTTGGATATGACCTGCACCTTAGACAGCTTTTTCTTAATTGGTATGTCAATTCTTTCTGGAGGAATCAGAGTTAAACTCAACACGTGACTTTACTTGCCTGTTTTACATAGTTACCTTTCACCAGAATTACTAGAACATATCAAATAACAATTGACAGATGAAAATATAATTTATCACAGGTCCTCTCAGGCACATCTGTCCTGATATTTATTTCCGTTGGCGTGCCTGCTTACCTTCCTAGCACAGAAACTTCTGTTCCTTGCTCACAAGGGTCTCTGGTGCATATTTCTAACAGATGTCTTCCTGTGACTGTCATCTTCATAAAGCCCCAGTGAGATGATAATCATCCCCACAGCTTCCAGTTTATTCTAAGAATCTTCCCTTACTTAAAACTTTTTCTTTGCCTCACAAAAATCAATCCCTTTTTAACAACAGAGTCCCTCTGTCAGACATATTCTCCCGATTTAAAATTTCATCCCTCTAACAAGTTTATAAGCAAAACAGCCAACTTTTATTTTTAAAAGACCAATGTCTTTGATCCACACTTATCTTCTACAAGACCCTTTCACTAGCTATTGAAACAGATTAGCAACAAAAAGATAAGGAGTAAGGAAATAAACTCATCATCTCCAGTACAATGAATGTTGTAATCTTTGGATGTTTGTTTATTGAGCCCAGGTTTAGAATCCAAAAATTAAAATTATATTCTCCTGGGTTATATCCCTGAGACAAGACATGGAAACCCTGAATGCTGAGAATAGTATCCTTGAGCCACACTGAGGGACATGTGCTTGAGGGACATGTGCTCATCTCCAGAACAGGCTCCTGCATGAAAGCAAAGGGACAGCTCTTTTCCTATCATAGCCTCATAACTGAAACATGCACAAAAGTTGGAGACTTCCAATCAAATCCTTCCTCATAGCCCAAAAATCCTTATCTCTTACCTTCCAATGAGTATCCTAAAAATTAGACATGTGAGATTTTCTGGGACTGCAGGAAACCACATGCTGTTCACTTGCAACATTTCAAAAGACTGATTTGTGTACAGTAAAGGAAATTAACCCCTACTACTTTGTTTTTGTTATTTTCTTTGGGTTTATTCATCTCTTCGAGAATCACAAAAAAAGTTTCCAAAGAATCTGAAATTCTCACATCTCTTTCTTAACTCTTCACCATAGGGGTTTTTTCACTATTATCACACTCTTTTTTGCTAGTCCTATCTGACCATCTCCCACTCCAAACTGAGCACACTACAGTAACTTTTACCAAGAAGGAAGTGAAAAATGTGAAAAGAAGTGCAGTGTTAACACTGCTGGGGAATCGAGACTTGGTTAGTAGGGATTATCGGTCCTGCTCTGACAGGTGATGGCCACATCCTGACACTAATGGGTTAATTTAGCAAACACACTGTATGATTGGATGAGGTCATTACTTCTCAGAAGGAAAACCATGGGTGATGGTGACATTTCTTTTATTTAGCCTGCAGGGATTATGCTATTCTTAAAAGTGATGAAGATTTCAGAGATGTGCTGGTTTGGGCTGTGAAAGTTTTCTTCCTAGTAGTCAGTATGGGACTGTTTGTGATTCATGCTGAAAACATGAATTTTGGGATATTTTTGTCACTTCTTGGCAGGGCTTACCCAGGGCCAAGGCCTTTCTGCTCCTCACTCCACCCCAGATGCCAGGAGGACACATGGAGCAGGGAGGGGACACAGGCAGGACAGCTGGCCCCAAATGATGTTAGGGATGGATGTCCCAGATCATAGGGCCTCATGCTCAGCTTATAAAGCTGAGGGAGGAGGAGGTGAGGTATTTGGAGTGATGGTGTTTATCTTCCTGTCACCATTATGTGGGATGGAGCCCTGTCTGCCCTGGGGAAATGAGGAATGAATTCCTTGTTTTGATTTCCTTCTGCACATGGCTTTTGCTTTACTTATTAAACTGTTTTTATCTTGACCCATGAATTTTCTCACTTTACCCTTTGATTCTCTCCTTCATCCCCCCCAAAACAGGATTGAGTCAGTTGATGTGGGGGGCTGAGTTGCTGGCTGGGGTTAAAATATGATTGGAAATTTCTTTCTTAAGCTCCTCCATTATTTACCAAAGGACTTTAGTTAAAAATAAAGAGAAGAGATGTTAGATTTTCATTTAGGGAATTCAGTTTGTCCCATCAAAGGAACCCCTTGTTTCAGGATGCCTTTGTTACTGCCTTTACCTCCTCCAGTTCCTGACATTACTGCATGTTCTCTACCAAGGGACATCAGTATCTGAAGTGAAACCTGGCACACAGACAAAAATCAATATCATTTTGAAAAAACAAATTCAGAGGTAGCCATCAAAGGGCTCTGTATTTGGAGGTAAAAGAAAATATCTCCTTCCTTCCCTCCCTCTCAAATGTCATGGTTTAGGAATGATATTCTCCAATTTAGTAGTCCCCTAAAACTATGCCACTGCTTGCTCCCTTTCCCCACTGACTGGAAGCACAAAAGATGAAAATCACAGACTGGGGATAAGAAAAATTTACTGGAAACAGCAATCAGATAAAACAAACAGTAAAAACAAAAATACTAATAACACATGGCCTAGCTAAAATTCTACATCTTAAATTCTCTTTTTTCTATTGGAGTCCCTTAGTTCATGTTTATTTTATTTCTGAGAAACAATATTTCATAAAAGGTTTCTATAAAATTCTAACTTCATTTTTACTATTCATTCAGTTTGAAGTAAGTTACATCACACAACTTATAATTTTTCTTGTCAAGGACAAGCACTATTTTTGTTTGCTTTAATATAGCAGTAGAAATTCCTAGCCTTGATTCATTGCAAATGCCTGTGCTATACCAGCCATGAACTCTGACAAGAATCTCCCCCTCTGCAGATGCACCTACACAATTCTGATGCAAACATAAGCCCTTAACCGGGCTTTGTGCCTTTAAAAGCAGAATCATCTCACAGCACACAATTCTCTGCTGTTCTGAGACACCTAAACTGACACAATTACAAGCTTTCACAGAGCAGTATATAAGCTGTGTTCCTGAACTGAATAGTTTCAAACTCAGTCTCCATAGTAATTTGTTCTCCAAAATCATGACTTCACTCACTTATTAATCTTCCTCTGCTTTTGAACCAACAGCTAATTATTTTTCTTTCACAGTGTTATGAACGAGGTTTAGCAGTTTATGTTGTTGTTCCAACTCTTTCATTTATAGAAACTATCTGTAAATAATAAACCCCCATTTTTAAAGGCTGCTAGAAAGGCTATATACCAACATAACACAAAAGTTTTATCTTAAGATTAATTTTAAAAAAACTCCAAACAGAAAATACACTGAGATTGCTAAATCCCTCTCATCAATCCAAAATGGCATTGCAGAGGAACGTCACATTCATTTCTATTTCTGTTTTAACTTACTGTTCATCACCGTGAATAAATTAGCACTCTTACCACATCCACCCTTGGCCTCTTATTTTTGAGATGCAAAAGATTTCTAGAAGCAAAGACGTCACTTGTACTCCACTTTGACAGATTTCACTCATGCTGCACTAACTCACGTCGTTACACTCAACTCTGACACTGTTTTCTGAATCATAAAAATTCAACATCAGAACCAACATATTTCTGTTCAATATTTGCCTTGGGGCTGAATATCATACACAAACAGGGAATGTAATACTTGTGACTGTAACCACTGCTAACTGAATCATGTGATGTGAAAACAAATGCTTCTTATTTCACAACAAGGTAGAGAAGTTGTCATTTGACAGGCAATTATAACCATAGTTTTGGTAATTAAAAAAACAGACTAAAATATTAATAATATTTTTGTAAAACTGTTTGGAAGATACATTAAAAAGTCATTAAAGATTACAAAATATATTCATAAAAGCTAATATAAGCAGAAATTTATCATAAAATTCACTCCCTATTGCATGTTACTGAACAGCCTTGAAACCCTTTCCACTGAAACCTAAATCTTACATACAGAATACCACCACCTACTTCTCAATCCCCTAATTATAACTGAACAAAATGAACTTGTGAGATGCCAGTATCACTTCCAGTTCTAATTTGGGAAAACCACATAACTTGTTCTGAGTGGGGAAAAAAAAGTATTACTCTGGTTGAAATGGTGCAATCACAGCATGTAAAGGAAATGTGTTAAACCCAGACTCCAACTGGCTCAGGAGCAAGGCTTGTGTACACCACAGAGACTGCAGCTAGCACTGGTGGCATTTCAGCAATCTCAAAACCAGAACTGAAAAGCAGCATTGTTTTAATGCAATGCACATTTCTAAAGGAATGTAATTACTTTCATTAATTCCAACAGAATCTTGCTCCTGTCTGGAAAGTTCACTTAGCAGCCCAAGCACACAGATATATTCAGTCTACCAGCAACAATGCTCAGCAGTCTCAGGCTACAAAAGCAGCACGACCTGTCAAGCTCAGAGAGATTTAGGGCTATTTACAGTGGATCAACATTTTTCAGTTTTCTCAATATGAAGTCTCAAAATCTCTTATTTGCTGGGCTTAAAATAAAAATTTGTTTCATTAGAGACTTTTAAATTATTTCATTACTTCTTCCAAAGGAAGTTTTGTTCCAGCCACCTCCAGGAGCCCTTTAGCATTCACAATGCATATGTTGCATTGAAATGATAGGCAAGTCTAACCCTGTCAAACAGATATCTTTAGAAGAACCATAAAAGACCTCGAAGTAGACCTTAATCACAACTGCATACTCTTAGAAAATAGTCCTTTTTAAAGACTCACATCTTGCAACCACTTGAACAGAGGCAATTTTGCTCATGGTAATAAAACCACAGGATGAAGAGCAATACACATGAACACAATGCTATTGTGTGTTCAAGAGTTTGCTGAATCTTCACCTTTTTAGTACTTGAACGTCTCTGATTATGACCTGGCTTCCCAATCTGAAATGAAGCTGCCCTCCGACTGTACCTACTGGGTTTTTTCATGGACACTTAGCAGATCTGAAGGCTTCCATTTCAGAATAAACCAAGCTGTTTGAGTACCTCTATATAAACATGTCATGCCCATACGTAGAGTGCCATTCACTGCATCCAGAGTGATGCAAGGTACTTCTCAACTTCTCTGCGGTGTTTCCAGGGACATACATATGTTGTACAAATTCAGCCATAGAAAGATAGCAGGAATTAAGTGTGTATTCTGAAGGTTGTGTTTGGGGCAAATTAAAGATCATTTTATGTTCTGCTGAGTTTCTTGCAGGGAAGGAACAGACAGTGACAATTCAACCAGCAGATTGGAAACTCTTGTCTTTGCTCATTTTCAAGTAGCAGAAAAAGAGTGGACCAATGTACCATGTCTCTGATGCTTTTCTCTTACCAAAGTATTTTCTCATAAGAAGAATAAAATCTCTGAATTGATCGCATTTTCAGTAGGGTCATGGTCCATATGGCTCATGAGCCAATATGTCTCAACATCTAATACTACAATAGCTCATGCAGACAACAAGAACACATAGCTAGAAAAAAACATCCAGCACAATTTCAGATTGGCATGAACCCATCACAAAACAACACAAGACCTTCTTACATCTATTTTGATAATTTGGTCCAGCTCTCTTTTAATCTATTATTTTCACTAAAGTCTTTGGGTTAACACAAAAATTCTGCTCCTTAAGTTACCAAACTCTCAAGCAAGTTAGCAGGAGAAAAGGCTAAATATGACTTAGCCCAGCACTCAGAATGACTTCAGCAGCTTTCAGATTATGCCTCATGCAGAAGGTTATCTAAAACCTAACTCAGGGCTGTGAAAGATGCTCTGTGTCTCCTTGCTCAAAGGCAACAGGAATCACCAAAAACTGAACATATTTAAGAGTCTGCATCCACTTTTCCCCCCTATTAGTATTCATTATCAGGCTGTTACAAAATGGAACCTAAGTACATAAATAAAACTCTGGTAATGGTTTAGGAATTTAATCCTTCCACCTTTCATCTTTAGAGCTATCCTTCCTCACATAAGGATCTCTCAGCATGGGAGTTACAGCAGCTCAGGTCCAGGAGGAGGTTTTCCCCTTTAAAATGCAACACTTCACACTGAGAAATGACTCGGTGGTTTTGGCTCCGCTGTACCTTCCAATCCCATTGGTGTTAATGGGTAAAATTCTAAGGTTATGATTTAGTTGTGCTTCAGCTCCTGCTGAGATGAATAGACAAAAACTTTGTACTGCTTTCAGTCAAACAGGATTGGGAGTTCAGTTTCACCTCAGGCCTGGCTCATGCAAGTTTTACACTGAAGGCAGTGGGACATGGCTTGAACAAAGATTAAGGACTTCAAGATCCAGCCTAGCGTGAGCTGAATCCTTCGGCACGTAACAGGATCAGGCACACACACATTACTTTAAGTTGAAAATTATGGCAGAAAATGAAACCTATTTCTATTTGACTCATTTTTCTGAGATATGAGGAAGAGACTTACTATTTCAGAATAATATTAGAAAGTACATTATAATCCAGTAAAATATAAAGACGTATGGCAGAACTCTGTTCATCCACATATTCATCAAAATAAAACTTATTTGCAACTCGTATGGCTATCACCTGCAGCAGGCAAATAACTTTCAAGCTCCAGCTATGGCATTATGAGCTCAAAGGCAGTAATATATTTCATCTATTTAATGCAGTGGAGAAAGGCTTGTATACCTCTTCATTTGTAAATTGAAATGCATTGTGAGGCTACATGAATAATGAATATTAAGAAAAGACACCTGCTGCCAACAGGTCTAAGAAACCCAAACTGTAACACAAACAGGTTTAAAATTCATTTCAGAGCTTTTCCATTTTTCCCAACATGACAGCTTTGAGAGAAAAGACTCTACCGAGCAAAATGGGTGCTGCTTCTTTTAGAGTTTATTATTTCATTTCCTCTGACATTTGGAAAATTTTCACTCCATTCTGCTCTTTCTCCTGCCTGTGTTATTTGTTACACTCTTCCTTTCTTGCCTTTTATGTCAGGAAATAGATGAAATTATTTGCCTCATCACTACAAAAGAAAGGCTCATAATGTTTTTCTTTCAATTTTAGTTCTCTATTACTTAACTGCAGTTCTGCCTGGTTCTTTGTATAATGGTTTTCATCTTGGGAATTAATAAATTAAACAGAACAAAAATTTAATTAGACTTGGCAGGTTTGCAATAGCAGTGATTTAGGTGCTTTCTCACATCAAATTGAGATGGAATGTTTCTGTATCCTGAGGGAGACCAAATAAGATGAATACCTTAAAAGAGATTAAAATTTGTTAGGAAGACAGAAAGAATAGGGAACCACTCTGGAAAAAGATCTGAGGTGCAGCAGTTTTATTTTTTTCAAAATCTCTTTGAGAAAGAAGGAGTTATCTGATCAATCCAAAGACCCCTTTCTTAAACTTGGCACACTAAAAGTACCAAAAAATCACATACTTTCTGATATCACTTCTACTAAAATTTTTGTTTTTAATTCCAAGTATGAAAAAAAACCCATCAATTTTATTGGTGTTATACTAAAAGGAAAATTGCTGCAGAATTAAAAGTATGGACTTCAACTGATTCTGCGTGTTCTTAGTTGGCATGTTACACTTTTTTAAACAAAACTGGGTCAGGGCAATTCCCAGTTTAGAGTGCTGACACAGGTGATTTTGCACTACAATATCAGGCCCATGACTGACATGTGAGGCATCCAATTTGTTTTGCAATCTTTATTAGGGAAGCAGTTACCACCCAGAAGTGCCATGAACCAAGAGTTAACAAGATGCCAGGTGAACTGGGGCAGTCACCCCAGCAAGATTTAGCAGAGGACTCCTGTCATGGCTCTGATACATGAGCAGAAAGCACATCTTTATCTTAGTTTACATATTCATGTCGCAGCACTGACAGACTAAAGGAACACACACATGCAGGCACGAGACTAAGGGAAAGGAAGAGCACAAAGTGTGCTTTGTAGGAACTGGTTCTTTTGGCAAACCAATTGTTACCTTATCAGGAGGAGGCTTATAAGAAAGTGAGGATGCTTTTTAGCAGGACGTGCTGCAATAGGACAAGGAAAAATGGTTTTCACTTGAGAGGGTAGATTTAGATTAGGCAAGAGGAAGAAAGGATGGTGAAACACTGAAACAGGTTGCCCAGAGAGGTGGTGGATGCCCCTTCCCTGGGAACAATCCAGGCCAGGTTGGAGGCAGCTCTGAGCAATCCCACATAGCTGAAGATGTCCCTGCTCCTTGCAGGGGGATTGGTCTAGATGACCTTCAAAAGGGACCTTAAAAGGTCCCTTCCAACCCAAACTATTCTATGATTCTATGAACCATAAGTTGTTCTGTTAATCGAGTAAATTGGAGCCAACCCAATATAAACCCAAAAATATTTTTAAAATATTGCTTTTTTAAAAATAGCAATATTTTTATTGCTAATTTGCTATTATTGATCCAACAGAAAAGCATGTCTTCATGCTTTTTTCTGAAAATGAAGTCTAGTTAAGTTGGTAGTACCAGGCAAGAACTGCAGTCAAACTGAAATGTTACTGCTCTGCTCCATCGAATATATCACTAACACCTCAAGAACAAAATCCCAATTGGTTTCAGAACTATTAAAGTAATTCTATTTAATACTCTGAAGGATTTTGCACCTAATGGCAGTATCAGGGAGATAACATAAATTATATACAGTATTCAGTGAAAAGGTCTGGGCAAAAGAAAGAAATAAACCACAGGCAAATCAAATATAAAAAATTACATCTTGTTTCTATTTAGTTTAGAACTCCTAATTACAATTAAAGAACTACTCTATCACCTTCTCATTGTGAATTATTTCAGGTTTGAAAACCTTTTCTTATTATTCACACAAGCAGGGCTATGACCATTCCACAGAAAGCAGTTCCTCCTGAATTGACCTGTATTGTTTTGTTTGTAACTGGAGGAAATACATTTGTTGTGATGGTCACACAAAACCAGCCCACTATTAGCCATGGGGGCACAATGATCAAGCAGGATTTATTACTACAATTTACTGTAAGTGGGGATATAATCATAGCCCTTCTTTCTCCAGCAGAGCTGAGAAAACCATTAGGTGACCAGCTATTACTTTTTCTCTGTTCACTTTGGTTCCTAAACAAACACAAAGAACTGCGCTGCTTTTCAGACAGGACTTTTGTGTTCAAGTATATTCAATTCCAAGTGAATGCAGCTACAAGCCACATTGAACCACGCCATTTATTTGGATTTGGGTCTGGCCTGCCAGATAACGATCCTGATTTTTCATGGTAAATGTGACCAGTCAATGAGAAGAGTTAAATAAAGATATCTCTGCTAACAAGCAAAATTGGAATAATACATTACAAAGCAGACTCAGCTTTTCAGACCTTTCATTACAAAACCTAAGTGGTCATTTGATTAAAGCTGAACAGAAATAGCTATACATCCTTGCTTAAAATGCTCACCAAGCTTAATACATTTAATGATGTTAGCTATGTTTGGCTTATAAAGGCAGATCTAAGAGAAATATTTTAGCACCAAAGCTTCAGATTTCCTGTCCTTTAGGATGAACCCATATCCCTGTTAGGTGCCCAGACATTCTGTACAGCACACAAGAGAGCACAGACCCTTCAAAATGGAGACAAAGGTCCAGGCAAGAGAGCTTCCTCTTACCATAAGTCACTTTACTGAAGACAGGAATAAATATTAAATTTGAATTAGGACACTTTTGTCTGCTTGGTTATGGCTGCACAGTTGGAAAACGGTATCCACACTGTCTCTTTGGAAGGGCTGCACAGGCCAGCACTTTTCTTTTAAAAGATTGCTATTACCCTATTAAGAATAGGCAGGTAATAGTATTTATATGTTTCATATAATTAGACCATTTACCCAGCAATAACTCTCCATGGGGGGATTTTAAGCAAACAGGATAGGTACCATGTTGAGCAGCAATTAAGTGGTGCTTTTAAGGTTTATAATTGTGGCCTAGAGTTTTCACATAAATTTCATTTTATATCTAGCCCTAAGGATATCAACTGTGGGAGAAAAAAACATCAAAAAACCTTTTTAAAACTCCCCTTTTTTTCCCCCAGCCCATCCACAGACAATAACTGAAATCCCTTTGCAATAACTGTCAAAACACTGAACCTAATTTTATTTCTTTGTTAATCAAAATGGTCATTTGAGAAGCAGTGATCATCCTGAACACTCTCTAAAGACTAAAGAGGAATTATCCTAAATGTAATGAGTGCTGGATAAGGCTACAGAGCATCTTCATTTCAATTTATGAAATTGGTTATTTCATTTGTTCACCATTTGGACATGTCCTAAAAAAATAATTCATCATAGATATCCAGAGTTAATTGATGCACTCATTAAAACTGTAGACCCACAGGTAAAACTGCATGCCCATAAACTTCAATGAGAATGCCATAGTTAAACCTCTTACTCATTAAAAACATTACAAGTTATTTATTGCAGTCCTCTAAGACTGGAAATCAGTTCCTACATGAACTTTGCACTTTCCATAACATCATTTAGCTCACATACTTAGACACTAATGACCTCATGATTTTGCCAACTAATAACTGCTAAAGAGTTTTCCAGGAATAAAAAACAAAACAAAACAAAACAAAAAACTAAACCAAACCTAATCTTTTCCACATGACTTAACATTCTATTCTTTGCAATCTCATGGTTCTTATTTCCAAAAAAGTGATCTGCACATTTTTACCAATTTTCCTTTAAAGTCAGCTGGGGTGATCAGGCTACAGTTGAGGGACCTGCAAATCAACATGTGATGCAAAGTTCCATCTTTCTCATCCTGAAAATAGAGAATTAATTTATGTAAAGGTATAATACCTTAGTTCTCATCACATTCTGTATGCTTCTTCTGAAACAATTTCCTTCTTAATAAAGTGTGAGGGAAATCATGGCCACATGAAAAAAGAAAAAAAACTATTTTCTCTCTGACAAATCTGGTGCCTCAAATTCACCTAGATTTTCCTACATGTTAATACATTTTTTATCAGAGAATTTCTATCACCAGCAAGTCGCAGCCTCTCTCAGACCCCCTCTCAAAGAGAAAGGCATTATTGTCTGCACATTAACAAGCAGATGCAAATGTGCAAACATTGATGCGAAACATTTCTAACATTCCTTTCATCCTTTGACAGTCAGGTACCCCAAGGCCATTGCTATAATCTAACCATCCCCAGGGTTTTGTCCAAATTTACAGTTCTCCCTCCAAGAACTGAGAGTCTCTCAAGCAGCCTCTTCTTTTCACACACTCAAATTATGTTCCATCCACTCCTACAACAAGGAATGTGAAATGATCCTTTGAAATCAAGCCTTGGAGTTATGAATACAGTGTCTTCTTTTACCTTAGTATCAACAGCAGGAAAATCATGCTGATGTCTCATCCTTCAGCTTCTAATACAAAATATAGCATCACTGCTGACCAGTCCTTGCTGATTGCAATGAATACATTCACCCACTTGGAAAGCAATGTGCCACATCATGTGTTTCTAGATGGTGAAATAAGCTACAGTCTCCAACTTCAGAAAGATTTTGAGATTGAATGAGGAGATGATAATTTGTTTTTCAAACCAGCAACACTGTATGGCCAACATACATTCAGGGATGACTAGCTAGCCAGACAAAGTACTTGGAGTTATTCTATAGAGAATAAATCAGCAAATACTCTTGTGGTGATGATTTTGAAAGATTAACATATTTGCCATATAAATTGCACAAAAAGCTAAGTATGTTTTAAAACTTCCCAATGTTCATGCCTGCATTGCATATTGCAGTTGTACCTGCATTTCTTTCTGGTTAGAAGTGCATGTTCTCTCTCCCAAGGGTAAAGTCTAACTCAAAAGTGGGAATTTCCTGTTGACAAGTGGGAGTGCATTGCTTTTGACAAGGAAAAAAGGTGGAATATGATTTATGAAGATCTAATACTATTTGAAACTACTCACATCTATCTCACTTAAAGAAAAGCCCAAAGGAAATTTAGTAAAGAACTATTTAATCTGACATTTGCTGTCTTGAGTATGAAAAAGCATTCCTTGTAAACATTACACTTCATAGCTCTATGAGAAGCTGTAATCAAAATTAATATGAAGAAAAACCTTTTCTGATTAAAAAAACCCAACCACACCACAATGAACAGGTTGATAATGGCATTTCATCAAAAGAATTACCTCTAAAAAGACACAAATAAAGTAGTTATTATTTAGCTCTAAATCTGAAAGCATAAAACTAAGGCAACTCACACTCATAGTGCCAGGACTTGCCTCTATTATTAACTGTGCTGCCACTTCTGAAAGATCTCAAAGAACTGTGTTTTCTTCTAAGCCCATGCAATCTAAGTCTGTTGTGTCTATGTCAGCTTTCAATACAGACAGACCTAAACCACACACACAGCAAATCCAAAATTGTTCTCAAGTCTTCTTTTAGTATTTTAAGTCAATATATTTTAGCCAAAGGGGCCCAGCATAACGCAGGAGTTTGGAGATCTAAATTCTGAGTCCTAACAAGTCCTTATCATTATGAGTGCTGAAAGCTTTTCAGAGGCAAGGGCAATGCAGTCATATCTGTTGCAAGGGATAAGATCTTCTCTTTGAACCTGTGCCACTTAATTCGATTGATTGTTAACTTTTTTCAAATTCTAGTTTAGATGAGCATTATTCTCAGATGACATTCTCAGAAATGCAAGGTTAGACATATCTGATAAATTAATTCCCTTTGGATGTTACAAATACCCCTCTTTGCAGGCCTCAGCTCTATTAATTACCAGTGCTTTGCTTTACGATCTGACATTTAAGCTAGAACTGCAATAGCTTCATTGTGAGATCCATGAGCTGGTGGAGAGCTCACTGAATGTGCAGGGTTCATACAGAAGGAAAAACACAGCAGACATTCCAAAGACAATCCTATGTGAGAAAAAGAGGACTGGGACAGAAAAGGAAATTGAGTATCAGAACTGCTGTATTCATAAACCATAAAATTAATATAGACTATAATTTGAGCCTGTGCTGTACAACATTTTTGAAAAATTTGCTAGTGGTAGGAATTGTGGCGTATGTTGCATTTTCTATTGTAGTAACTGAGTGTTTCAATGTTACCCAAAATTGTGTCTGTACAATGTTATTGTGTCGAATTATGTCAGGATGTAGCCTATCATTCCTGCAAAAGTGAAAAACAGAAGGTAAACACGGAAAAGACACTTTTTAATTAAACAAAGGGAAAACATTAATTCCTTAGAAGAGAGCAGTTTCTGTTTGGCTGAGGAGTGAGAATGTAGCAATAGAAAGTCCAGAGAGATCTACTTGCTGGTCAGAATGATAGTGCTGCCTACAGATCTCACAGGGAAAAGTTCAGTTTTGTTTTTTAAACTGGGCTTTGGCCAGAGCTGGGACTGCCAAACTGGGGTGCAGAACACGCTGTGCTGGCTGTGGGAATGGGAACAGGGAAAGGGCTCATTTAAACTGTTTTAATAGACAAGTTACACAAACATTTTAAATAAATTATTCAAATATTTCCTTCCCCTTTAAGAGTTTTTTAAAACTATTTTGTTATTTACTTTCCCAACAGAGATGGGTTTTATACAAACTTTCATTTCTTTAACATCAGCTATTGCTGGCCTGTAGTATGAGATAAATCCTGCCTTCAGCCCTAGGGCACGTTCAGGCACTCTGACTTAAAATTCCTTTCTACTTATTTAGCCTGAAACCACGTTTCCCCAGCAGTTGTTTTGTTTCCGCCCCTCACTCCCCGGCTCCCGAGCAGCTCCCGGGGCTCCTCCCGCAGGCCCGTCCGCGCCCGCTCCCCTCAGGCCCGGCCCGGCCCCTCCGCCTGCCCGGGCCCACGGTTCTGCCCCGGCTCGAGCCCAGCGGGCCAATGCCATCGTCCTTCCCGAGCCCGGGGCTGTTTGTCCCCTGGGGTGTTTGACCCCTGGGCTGTTCGTCCCCTCGTCTGTTTGTCCCCTCGGCTGTTTGTCCCCTCGGCTCTTTGTCCCCTCGGCTCTTCGTCTCCCTCCTCCTAGGCTGAAGAGCTCAGAGCTGCTTTCCCTCAGGAAGATGGCACAGAATCAACTCCCGCGTAGCGGTGTTCCTGAAAAAAGGGGGATTCCAGCTGGTAGTTTCAAAATCCGTAATGGAAGATACTTTAGAAAGGGAAAAAATAAATAGAAAAAGATGACGAGGCAAATGGCAGGGAGAGTGGTGGGTGGCTTGGGCCTGGGCAGGAACTGCCATCTCAGTGAGCTCCAGCCTAGGATGGCTACACATTCATTTCTCAGCTATTTTGTTTTAGAATTATTTGTGCCCTAGTAAGACCTGTTCAGGAGATTTGGGGGAAAAATACAGATAAAAAAAACCCAGATGTTTAAAGAATTATTTGGGGAAATGAACGTTTTGAAGTGAGTGGGGTTCTGCAGGCCTGGCAGCCCCTGGAACATCTCCTGCTTCCAGCAGGTGCACGTAACTCTGCTCTCCTGCGAGGAAATATCGTGCCTGCTCCAGTGAGAAAGTACTGGAGGAGTCGGTATTGACTCTGCATTAAATTAAAATGTAATCTTTTCTTAAAGCAGAGAGAACACAGAATTTTTAAATAAATTGGGGAGAGGATAATTTCTGCTCTGAGTTAAGACACCTCTAACTTGGCTTTTCTTTCTACTGGTTGTGGAAATGTGTATGTGCCTACCTTATTACTGCTACAGAACAAGCTGCCTTTAGCTCATCTAGACAGAGTTTTTCTAGCTGATATGGGGAAATGCAAATTACATACATACAGATACATCAGTGACAAGTAGTACTTTTAACAATAGCCCTTCAGACTCCTTTTTGACACCAGATCTCTTTCAGTCCTCTCCTAGCTGTGTCCTGAACCTGCAGAGAACATGGCACTTTCTTCTTCCATTCAGAGCTATGAAGCTGAGGATGCTCAGTGTCTTTGGGGATCTACTTGATGCTTCACAGAACTGTGTCTAAATCCACTCATGGCTGGTAATGGAGAATTATTCTCTAATAATTCACTAGTATGCAATATAGAAGGCTTCTATTGCTGAGCTGTGGTTAGAGGGATGTTACTAACCCTCTCAATGTGAGTCACTCTCCAAGCCTCTAAGGGCAGCACAGGAAGTCAGAACAACAAACATAAAAATAATTTGACAACTAATATTTAATATTTTACCTTTTTCTCCCTGCTTTACACTGCTTTCCTTTTAAAGCAGCTGGGATGAAAATTACTTTCATTGGTCTTTAGGGAAACAGCTTTTTGTTATATTACCATTATATTTTGTTATATTTCCATGAACCCTGGAAACCATAGAAGCAGATAAATCCCTTTTGTCAAGAAGACATACTCAAGGTTCCAGGGTCAAAACTGATCTTTGCCTCATGGGTTAATGGCATTAATAATTGCCATTTTGATAAGTCTAAATATAAAAAGCCTGCTTAAACAAAAGAGTCAACCCTTCAAAAATGACTATCCATGATAAATTTTCAAGAGCAATAAAAATTGTCACTCTGCCAACTTGATAAATTGTAGCCCCAACTGGCAGAGCCATTTGCCTTGCAGTAAGCACAAAATGACAGATCTTTGCTGAATACAAACTATATGCTTGCACCTTTCACAGCTGGTTTAGCTTGTAAACGCAGCAAAAAAAAAAGAGCCTTTAATAAAAACTGAAGGTTATGCACAAAAAAAATGGTTTCACATCTAACTGCTTCTCTCAGTTTTTAAAAACATTTCTTTCATATTGGTAAGTAATCTTGAAAGAAACCCCCCAGCAGTCTGTGGGATCATACTCTAAAAATATATGTACAACCACACTGTAGTGGTCTTTTCACCACTACTGAAATGATTCAACAGTGCAAGTACAATCATTTCAGGGAGAGAAAAATCACATTTAGTAACACCTCAGTATTTACCAGAACACATGCACACCCCTCATATGGGAAGATACGAATCCTTGTACTGAACTGTTTATCATGATACAAATAAATACAGCACCTACTCTAATTCCATTGTTTAGCTGCCGATCTGTCTCCCTTATGACTCATCTAATCTTCCAAGTTGCAGAGCATCTTTTGCATGCTCTTAGAAAAAAAAAGAAATTGCTTTATCAGAGATATATTCAAATCTTCAATAGATGGAATCCCTTCTTGAAAAAAATAAAAACCCACACTTGCCTGAAGCCACTTTTGCATAATACATACATTATGCAGACACAGCAAAGTTGATATCTGTGGTTTTATGTTGCTATAAGTGGATGCTTTGTGCCTTCAAAAGAAGACTTCCACATACTTGACATAAGCAGTCACTCCTAGTCCTGGCAAAACTTGATATTAAAAATGTACGAATGTAAAGATGTGATACACATGAGCTATTTTAGGATGAGCTTAAGGATTCTCCGTTCTCCTGAGCCACAGCAGACTCACAACATCTGACTAGCGCACAGCTTGATGAGCAACAATTGTACAAAGCTCTTCCAACTTCCTGATAATAACATGCAGATATCACAATGGACAAGAGAGGCTTAAAGTCTTCTTACTTGGTTTGTCCTGTCCAGTTCAAAGGGATTTTTTTCTCTTTAAAAAGCTACCTCCAACCAGCTTATTTTATGTTCTACTAAAACACAGCTTCAAAGATCAGAGGGCCTCTGCTGTATTTTGACATGTTCACTTCAAAGAAAGCTCTTGAAGCTCCACCTTGAGGCTCTGGCTGACTCGGTACCTCCATTGTATTGCTGTGGGCAAATATGCAGACAGATCTTGAAAGCAAAGGGTGCAACTGAGTTCACATATTAAACTGCAAATTTACCAACCACTGGTATCCTTTAATTCCATAATTTCTCACTCCCTCAATCTGCATATTTGCTTAAGTTCATGCACAGTTCATACTGTTTGGATCTGCCTTGTTTACCCCTCTCCATACTCTTCCTCACTCCATTAAAAAAACCTACAAATGAACAAGTAACAAAAAATGAACAAAACAACCCCCCAAAACCAGCAGAAAAATCTCATCAAGAGGAGAGATGAAGCATGGGGGAAAAAAGCCTCAGTAAAAACAGTTAATATCTTTGAAAATGGTAAGAAGCTACAAGTCAGTCACGTAGGTTTGCAATTTACATTTCCTAGGAAATCTCTGGGATAGGCTCACTATTTACTGTGCTTGTTAATGTAAACCTACAGACATGCAGTTTGTCTCACTACAATGTTTTGTATGGGGCAAATTTTGCCAAAACTATCTTATAGTTTTACTTTGCTTATGTAATAAAATGTCTTTTTGCCTTGTCTTGCAGATAGAGAACTTAAGTCGTTTGTGTGATACAGCCCAGAAAATCTGCTGTCCGATCACACTATCAAGAGCTGCTTGGCTCTTGGATCTTCTTGCTATCCTGTATTTGACAAGTAGATAGTGCTTAATGAAACTTGGCACTTAAGGAATTTAGTGTATGTGTATACATTGTATGCAAAAATACACATTATGAAAGGAAAGACAGAAAAGGAAACAAGCAATACTGGGTTGCCACTTCCATTCTGGGGAGTGCAGTGGACCTGAGTTTGTGCCAGGTAGAACCCACAGCTGAGCTCCTGCTGGAAGGACCAGCAGCTGAACTCACCTCTGGAATGACAGTGCCCCTCCTGCACACCTCTTTTAGCTCTCTCTGCTTTAACTATGCAAGCAGCATGCAGATCCAAAGGGCTTTATTGGGTAGCTTTATTTAGGCAGCCACCCAATTAAATCACACTCACAGATTAGTATATTCCTCAGTATTGCAGCCTGTTACACTGCTGACAAAATTCAACACATCATAAGGAAAAGTACTGTAGTTCATGAGGACGTGACTAATTATCACTTATCAGAGAATGTATAATAATCAATGCTTTTGATCTACTCAAATAGAAAAACACTTAAATATTAAACTTAAGAAAACAGATTGTGGGGGAAAATTAATTCTATCTGAAAAAGAATATATCTTTTGATGTGCATACAAAATATGGCATATAGAAAATAAGACTCAGATGATACTGTAGTTAGTGGTCAAGGTAAAAATATGATACAGCTGATAGAAGATGATGGGCCTTTGGTATGTGGAGGAAGCATACATAGGATGGGAACAGTGTCAGGAGATGTGTGACAATGTCCTCTAAATAGTAGCTTAACCTGAGATCTTTAGTACAGTAAATGGTCACTGCTTTCCAGAGGGACAGTTAATGGTTACAGTGAATCAGTTACTTGGGTAACATTCATAAAATGCTGTGGATAATTTTATTTGTTTGCCTAGGAAAAAATGGGCACAAGTAGGTAAAAAAAAAAATTACTTTCTAAGAAAAGATAAGACATTTCTAAACCCCACATTCAAGAGTTTGACGTAGTCCTCCAAAGGAGAGGTGTGCAAGGGAAAGACACCCAATTTTAGAAGGAAAGATATATGATGCTGTTGTCCAAAATAATAGCAGACTATGACTTGACCCAGAAAATCCTTTCACTTCTTACATTTATAGTGCTGCCAATAAAAGCAGGAAGAACATGCAGTCAACAGAGAAAGAGAAAAATGGGGAAGGTGTCTAGATTCTTAACTGAACTGAAAGCATATTGTATGAGGGGAGAAAAAAGTGGAAAAAAAAAAGAAAAAGAAAAAAAGAATTAAAGAAAAAACCTTCATCTTTACTGTGCTACCAGGCTACAGATAAGGAGCTTTCTTTTTCCATTCTGTGAAATGAATTTTATTTCATCTGGCCTAAGGCTTTTCTCTCCCCACCCCCTAAATATTATAACAGGAATTTTTAATCTGAAGAAGTCAGATAACTGCAGGGTTATCCCAAAGAAAATGTCGTCATAAGTTGAGGTCATTTTCCTGAGGAGAGAAAAGCAAAGTGAACACGAGCAATGTGTTTGGTTATGCTTATTTTTTTAACTGGAATATTTGTTGGCTGGGGAGCAGCCCTGCCTGGAGTGCTGGATGCTCTTCAGCTGCAATAACAGACTGATCAATGAACATGTCCAGATGACACGCTCCAGACTGTGTGTGCAAGTAACTCCATGGGCAGTGTGACTTCCTAAGCAGGATACAAGAGTTGGGAAGATGCTTCTAAAGGTTTAATATAAGAAAGTGGTTGGTTGGTTTTCCCCAAAGCAGATAATAGGAACCCAACCAATAGAACACTTCTGAAATCTCCTCCTAAAAATCAAATGGTAATTCTATTTCAGCTGCAAAGAACCCAAAGCTAATGAAGGCAGGTTTTTCGTCCAGTCATGCCCTGATTAAATACTTTCCATGAAGTACACAAATACTTCACTGTAGTAGATTGACCAAATTGTTATATTTACCAAAAATTCTTCTTTTCACATTGCCAGAGCCTATCTTACTTGTATTATTTGATCCAACAGATGAGTTTCTTTAAATCATAGCGTTTTCAACTAAACAATGAAACTTGGAAATGAGAATAGGACTGTTCTACAGAGAAAATAAAAATCTGTGTAGTGTCTTAGCAGAAGTCAGGAAAAATGTTATTTCTATGGTATCAGGATTAAATGTATATGAAAGCATCTAGGAACAATAAATTTCAGAAAAACAAACACACAGCAAAACCACTATTTGAACTATTACAACATCCTTCTGTAGTGGTTGGCATTTCCCTTATGTGTCTTACAGAAACAAGCTTAGCCAAGGCTTTTCTTTTTTCTAATTCAAGATAGAATCCTCTAGACAGCAGTGTGTATATACTGAAAGAAAACAGTTAAAATAAATTATGAAATCAAAGAGTCCATTATCATTGTTTAACCAGTATTAATGGCCTCTCTTCTTTTCTCATGTACCATTTCTCTGATTTCACCATTATATGTAAACAGAAGCAGAGGGAATTTGATGTTTTCTTCCAGGCCACAGGTACTGAAATTTCTAATAATAAAGGGATGAAAAATACGTATATGTGAGAGCTCTTTAATCATACACCTCTAGCAATACCCACATCTTCTGATCAGCTCAGCATTTGCTATCATTAATTTCTATATTTCTGTTGTCTCAAACGAGATTCAAGTCAAACATACAAGTACAGTATCAAGTCAAACATCTTCTTTGGTTCTATATAAACACCTATGCTGTCAATTTAGGCAGTAAGATTAGTAAAACAAAAGTCTTCTATAACCTCAAAATTGTAGGCTTGCTTATGTTGCCAGTGTTGAGTTATTTTGTTTAATGCCAGTGCTAGTCTGGCATTCCTGCTGTTACCAGGGCTGTCTACCTTTAATCTTTGTAAAATATTGTAGCAACATTTCTTTCATGTTTCTGGCCTTCAATATTTCCTACCTTACTAAAAGCTGATACTTTCTAAGCCAAATATTTCATACCAAGGAGAAAACCAATTTAGGCTCTTGGTAGAGCACTCACTCTGGTCCTGATGTTCGTTTCTATTTGGATTGCCTTTAAAGAAGAATAAACTGCAGAACATGATGTTCTTATGGTGAAAAACTTTGTGAAACAGCAACAAAATTTCCAAGGACCATGTTAAAAACTATTTTTTTCAAAGATCTGCAGGAGATTTAATCATTAAGTTTTATTTTGTGCTAGTTTTGACATATTTGTGAAATATTTTTTATGAACACAAACTTCTGTAACTGAAAATACTGTATCTTTTAGAAGTGCCTCTGTGTCAATAACTTAGACCTCACAGAGAACTGAAAATTGCAGTGCTGAAGAAGGCAGGGGGCTTTGTATTTGAAATCTGAAACCACTGTTGGCTGTGTTATCTAATATTTAATCAAAGGTAGTAGGAACTCAAACTATGCAAGTCATTATTTTCACTGGACAACAGAGAAGCACAGAAACAATACATTACTGTGGATAATAGTCTTTCATTAATAACCATAGCTCACTGCAGATGATCAGGATATATCACTTAGAGTTCATAGCTGAGCATAGGGAATTAAAGGAGCTAACAGTCAAAAACTTCAATAGAAAGTTTAAGGTGGAAATTCAACGCCTCATTTGTAGCTTAAGCACTGGCAGATCTTCCAGTGACTCAAATGAATAAAGGGTATTCTACATTGGATGCACAATTTCAGTATGGAATTTACTCTTAGACCTATTATCTTTTTTGACTAATTATAATTTGAAAAAGCAACCAATCAACCCTTCACCCCTGCCCCTCCAAAAAACCCACCAGCTCATATTTTCATGTTAAAGGTTCTACATGCCACCTACAGTGATGAAAAGCACAGTAATACCCATGATTTTAAAAACAAAAAGGAAAGGAAGAGAAAGGGAAAAAAATAAAGACTAGAAATGAATCAAAGTCTTGGAAAATAATAAAAAATTCTCCCCATCAGTCAGAGAGGATCTCTTGTGCAGCATCTGACTTGGCTTTAAAATGCTGTCATTTAAAAATGTGAACCATAGTATTTATGAAATTGTAAAAACATTTCCTTCCTGACATCTTTTTTTTTCCTATTAAGAGGATTAGAACACCTTTTTATTGCAAGAATGCTTGCAAATGTTGAATTGCTGGCAAAGAATTATCTCTTCTGCTATTTAAAAATGGCCCTGAAGATTTAGTTTGGGGTATAAAAACACTTAAAGAAGCAAATGAACTCTACAAAAACAGATGACAAAAAAGAAGAGCCTTGGCAGCTGCTAGGCTAAACACTTCTGCTGTAGTTACAAAAGTAGCAGGATAATCGACTTCCATGATCAATTAATATTTTGCTTTATCCTGCTGCTCCTATTCCTCCTGCCACATCCTGGGGCTGTATCAACAGGAGGACACAGACTCATAATTTAGCAGTTTTTAACATAGGAAAAAAAATATAGGATGTGTTTGACCACATAAATAGCCTTGAATATTTGTCTGTTTCATTTCATTTTGAAGCTGAGCATATGGTGAAAATGATGTGTGACAGCCAGCTTTTGGTGCAGCATGTTTTCTGCAGCAATGTATGGAAGCTCACTGGCAGGGGAACAAGCTGTACAACGAGCTTCCTTCCCCACAGTGCCATCCATGGATCTGAATGAGCTGACAGCACCAGGAGAGGGGCTTGTGCAGGTACTGGGCTGCAGCCACCACAGCTCGAGAGGCAGAGCCTTAGCTGAGGCCAGATCCTCATCTGATTCAGATTAGTTTGGCCCAGTAAATGGTACAGCTTGATCATGAAGAATCAAAATAGCTTCAATAGAAAAATGCAAGGATGCAATTTTATTTACATTCTGGAGAAACTCATTAAAACTTGATGAGTGGTGCTTTTTAAACAGCCTCGTTTGACCTTTCTCTGCTTTCTCCTATGCAGCTCAGAGGGCTAAAACTGATGAGCTCTACTCAGTCCCATGCTTATGGTGCAGGCTTTGATCTTGTGCGCTTAGTGCCTATTCTTCAGAATACAGGTATCAACTGCTACATATAAAACACTGTAGTTTCTCTTCAACTCACTAGTCTATATATTTTTAAAGCACATAAATAAGGAAATGGGGCAGTGGACTGACTGCCACTGTCATCATGAATGAGGTTTGTATTTACACCAGAACACAGACACACTGACTAAACGAGCAATAATTGCTGGTGCTGAGGGGAGAAAACTGGCACAAGGACTGCAGCTTCATAGTTCAGGGTAAGGAGGCTCTCAGATCAGGGAAATGAGAATTTATTAGTACAAAAAATATGCAAAAATGTAAATTCAGACCTATTTCAGGTAGGAAACTATTTCTGTCAATTTGCTCCTGGCTTCCTAGTTTGGAAAATAAAGTGTTCCTCCTAGAAAGCAGTACTTTTTGGGCAGAATAGGCATCTTTGAAGTTCAGTATTAGATCAGTCCTTTTCAGTAATAAGACAATGAAGTAGCATTGCTGGCATGCTACTGTGTCTCTCAGAAATAAGTGTAGACTCTACTGCTGGGTACAGCTCATGTAGGATCTCATTTATTTACAAATAAAGAAAACACAGGAGGAATACAAAGGAGTAAAAGAAGAAGAAGAAAAAAAAAACCTGTAGGCAAAAAAGAAATCTTGTTACACTGGATCCTGTGATCTCGGGTAGCCCGATAAGCTGTTTGTGGCTGGCTGGGGGTGCTTTCAGGTCTCCCCTCTGAAGGCCACTTGCACACTGTCACCAATTAGTATTGCATTGTGGAGCTCAACAAGCTGCTAAGTGTCTTTTGAGCTACCATTCTGTAACCTTTCCAAACCTGACCTTTTCATTATCATTTCTCACCACTCTGTATGTGTATGAGAGAAAAACAGCCTTTTTAATGTCATGCTTATTTCCACTGGCTTTTAAACTTCTTGTCAAAACATTCTGATTTATTGTACATTAAGTGAGAAAGAAAGATCTGATCTTTCAAATACATTCAACACAAAGCAAAACATTTCTTTCTCTTTTTCAGGAGGAGTATAACTGCATCATGGTCATCAGCACACAGTGAATAAACATTGTTGCTAATAGTGGCATACGAGGGCCTCATAGTTCAGGTCTAGAAGCAAATGTTGGTTCCTCTCTGAGCGAATTGCAACGAGGCCCCTTCTCAAGCAGAGCTGGCTGCAAATGCCCCGTGCCTTCGTGGGGAACTGTTTGTCACAACAGTTGTTCATATTCTAAGGCATCACTTCTGATGGGCCTTATAAAGCTTTTACCGAGTGAATTTGGTTTCTTAAAATTCATCAAAAATACTCTTGTAAAAATTCCTCCAGAGCTGTGGGACAAGTGTTGGGAAAACGATATACTGACCAAAACTTTTATATCCAGTTCTGTTTCTCAGTTCTAAAGAAGAAGTGCCTATGACAAAGTTCCTAAGACTGAATCAAAAATAGCAACTGCTTCTGCTTCTGTATAAAGATGTGTTGAATGGATCTGCATGAACTGAGCCTAGTTATTGGTTTCTGGCAAGTTTAGACTGCCAGATGATTTGAATTTGTCCATTCCTATTGCTGCAATATTTCTATTGACTGTAATAATGAAAGACAGCTATTTGCAGAAATATGAGCATTTTAGTGTTAATCCATAACTATCAAAAATACTGCATTAGTACCTCTAGAATCTTAATAATTTCTCAAAGACAGGGCGTTGCACCCCCAGACATGCACACACAAAATTGTAATATCCATTTTCTCTTTTACACTATGTGGAAAAAGCTTCTATGATGCATTCAACTTTAAGATTTTGATAGAGGGTCTATACTACCAAATCATGCACAAAGCAGCACATAAACACAGTAAGTGCTAGTTTTCACACATACAACAGTTGTAGGCAAGTGATCTTTTAACCCATACTTTAGATATGATTTAGGTGACTTTTTGTTTTGTGTGTTGAATATTTATGTATCTAGTGTCATATCTGTTCTACATACAAAACTCTTTGGTGCAGTAAAAGTGCCAAAATAAAGTGCCCCCTCACAAAACCAAGAACAGAAGTCTTACATTCCAACTCAGTATATTCTCTGATTCTAACAATTACCCAGTAGTGCTGTAAATTGAAGAAAAGATAAAAATTACAGTTCCACCCAAAGCATCTTGATCTCACCACACAAAAATCACTACCCAGACCAAGACCTGGGTACATATATCAGTTTGACACTTTACATTTCAGTGACAAACATAACTCCAACAAGTAAACTCTGTATGAGTGAAGGACTTGGGAGAATGAGCAGATGAGGGATATTATATGGGAAGATTCTGTGGTTACTTAGCTAGTCCTCACGAAATTAATTTCTTTGTGGGTATAACACTTTTAAATATGAAATGTTTCTCATGACACAAGATCCTTTTGCTACAAATAATTTTTAATACCTCTTGCCTTCTTAAAAGAGGTTCAGAAGACAATTAAAAATGGAGTTTCCAGCTTTCCTATCTTGGTGAACTCACCATCCTTTCATTACAGTGAGTTTCTAGAGGTCACTTAATAAAAGGGAGTGAACATCTCTCACCTCTTTCCATCTTTTAGGTTCATATTCTGCATATTTGCTCATGGGCTAGAGCCCACCCTAATAAGGCTAAATATACTCTGATGACAAACTTGTCAAGTCTTCTGAAAAGGTTTCCCATCATGAAGCTGATCTGTTGCTGATCTGATTTTCCCTTTTCACTCTTCTGATCCCTCTGTCCTCCCTGCCCTCTTCTCTCAGGAGACCTTATTGCTTCCTCACAGACATCTATAGAGCACTTTCTTTACCTAGCTGCTTGCCTTTTTTTTTCACATCCTCTGCTGAAATTGTCTTATTTTTTAGCTTTTTGTTTCCTTCCCTTGCCTTTGCCACATGGTGAAGACCATGTGCCTATAATAGGTCACACTGCTGTTCTAAAGATCTGCCTTTAGGTCCTAGCCATAGGTCAAGAAATTTCTAGTTACCTATGAAGTCTGGGGATTTTTTCCCACTCTCCTCCCTCAAATTCTCAAGACTTTTCTGTAGTGCCTGCTCTCAGCTATGTCTAGTCCTTGAATCTTGTTTTACAGATTCCACAAGTTTCAATGGCAATACTTTACAGGTAAACAAATACTGTCAAGCACCTACTTGAGAGTACTATTGGTTCTTCACCTTCTCCACACGGTTTTGTTTTTATTATTTTCTCTACTATTAAGAGTACCTCCAGTCCTGCATCAAAATTGTCTTTTCAGAGAAAAAGATAAGTTGGCTCCCGTCAGCCCTCTCTTGCCTCCTCACTGCGACCCAAGAATAATCACACATTCAAGAACAAGTTGACTCGGCTACTAAGTATGAACAATAGTCTAAAAGAATTTGTCTCTCCAGAGCAAAATTAAATGTCAGTGGATGAGCCTAAATAAAATCTAAGTAGGTTGAAAAGCTGTGATTCATTCTGTGTTTTCAAATGTTTTAGTTCAGAGAAGAATTCAGCGATTCTTTATAATTTTTTAATAATGATTAATCTTGTATATCCACCAGGTAATGTTTACAGGCACTTGCAAAACACAACTTCTTTATTTTATACAACAGGACAAACAAAGACTGATATTACCAACTCCTATTAGCTCTGCCCTGAGACCAGTCAGAGGTAGAGATGGGTTTGTTTCCGAGCCATCACCTTCTCTCTAACCTCATGGCCTCCTTCAATGGAAAGGACTATTCAAAGCTTAAAGACAAGGAGGCATTAATGCAGCAACACAGCAACCCTATTTACAGTAGTAATTTTTTTCTAAAAAAGAGTATTACTGCTCTCCTAGTTGTGAGGTATATATGCTGGGTTAAAAAAATTTGGGGGGGGTCTACTGTGAAAATTACAAATAGCTCTAGGGCATATTGCATATTTCAAGAGATTTTATTGTATGGATGTACTGTAGAAAAATGGATTTTGAGTTCATGAGAGGTAAACTGTGGACAATGTAATCAAGATCAACCCAAATACAGTCTGGACTAAGACCATGAGCTATTCACCAAGATCCAAGTGATAAATGTACTTTCTCTGAAGGTGAAAATTACTGTTCTTGCAGTTTTTCCCTGTTACAAGGCAGTATGAGAAATTCCAGGTTTGATACTTGTAAGTTAGCCACACTCAGCATCTAAGAAAACCTTCTCATTTCAGCGTCCTGGGAATTAATGAATGAAATATTATGAGATATTACAAGAAATTTGGGGCAAATACAACTATTCAGATACAGGCACAATTTAAAGTATTACTTAACTAGAGGTGGACAACCAGATTTTGGTGACAGAGGGACTCTCTCAAGAGGTGAACCTCTGTTTGTTCTACTGATATAATTGAAATCACTTATTGTCAATACCAAGAATATAGTTTTGTGTAATCCCAAATGCAATGAGGTTTTTTTTTTACTCTAAAGAGGTTTTTCTTTAGGAAGTTCTCAGTTTTGTCCTGGCTTCAGCTAAGAGCTTACAGCCCCCCGGGTAAAAAAAAAGGAAAAAAAGAATCTAAGCTAGTTTTTCTTGCAGTGAGTCATAAAATAAAACTAAGATGGAGGAATTATTAGTTTCCACCCTGCTCCCTGCTCTACTTGCTGCCTATGTAGAATTGTTCCCTATGGCACAGTATGTAGTGTTTCATCCAGACTTATTTTAAGTGTTCAGCTCAATTTCAGCTATGAAACGGCAGCTAACGAATAATCTCCTTTGGTTTATTTTTATCACATTCTCAAGTATGCATTAAAATTAGCATAATTGATGGTGTAATTAAAGATGTCAGCACAGCCCTGAATACAAAGTTTGCTAGTTTACTTGTACTCTTAGGATATTTTCCTGAAAGCTTTCTGCCAACATCACACTGGATTATTTTAAAGACGTTTTTAATTCCTGAATTATTGCCCAGGAGATCAAAAGATGTTTTAAAAGCTTTTAGAATTACAATCATATGAATAGTTTCATCCTATGAAAACCAGGTAAGGACACAATTCCACCTGCCCCCATTCCATCTCTCCATTTCTGATATAAAACTGATTCACTGAGGAGGGTAGAGCCTCCCTGTGCTTCTTTTGTAAAAATTGATCTGTACTAACAGAATGGGAGCACAAGCACCTCAACAGGCACAGCAATTTCCAATTGCCTACACAGGTGTCAAAGTTTAAGGACCTACCGTTAAGAAAACATTTCTCTTGAAGCTGTGAAGGAGCTCACAGGCTCACTACAGCTCTGCACAGAGTGGCAGCCTTACACTTCCTTTTCACATACACCCTGGGTCATAAAGATTCTAGGGACCAGCACTGAAATTCAACTTGAGCTGCTAAAATGACCAGGGGAATAAAGGAAGGAAGAATAGTCCTACATGTCATATCACTGAGGGTTTTTTCCTTTCATTTATGTCCTGATGAGCCCAGAGTGACGATTACCCTGCTTCAAAGATGACAATAGTAGCAATAACCTTCCTCGCAGCTTGCTGTTTATTATGTTAGCAATATAATTAAGGATAGTGCTCATTTCACAGTCAACTTTTGGATCATGCAGAACTTTTGGTTGAACCTAATCTCATGCATGGGATGTTCTCATGCATTCAGTAAGAAATGTTCCTATGCTGTCCCATTGTACCAGCCAAAACAGATACTTGCTGCCCTCAGAGGTGGCACATTCATGGAGCAGATTGCTAACTCATATATGAACATTATGAAGAGATAGCAGGCTTTTAAACCTCTGGCAATTAGTGCCTTTTTTTTCCTGCTAAGGCACTATTTCCTATTGTACCCTTCCCACTGTATCAGAAACTCCCCACAGCTGTTAGTCCTAGCCCCAGCGATCTGCCAGAATTCAAAAGGCTCGAGGAAAAAGTGGATTCTGAAAACAAAATGGTTTAGAGGAATACTGCCACAAATGTATTTTCTTGCAGATATCCTGCTGAGTATTATGCAGTTCCACAATGAATGGCCTGTTCCCAACTTAGGAAGGAGCCAGCCAAACTTTTCATAGTTGTTCCTAAGTTCAGTTAGAGAAGTTTTCCCTTTTCCTCAAATTAAGTAGAAAGCAAATAGTAAAAATGTCAGAATAAAGTATCAAAAAATATCTCTTTTCCCTAAATAGCCATCTAAAACAAAGGTGGAGCTTGGAATAGCTGAGAGCATGAAGCTTGTGTCCCCAGCTTGAGGAGCCACTGGCTATAAGTGAGCCCAGAACTGTCCCTCATTTTGTGCACAGCAGAGCTGGAGGATCTCATGTGCTTGAAGATAACTGGGACTTTAATCAAGGGTGATACACAGAATGATGCAGTGGCAAAGAAGAGATCTTGATATCCATACAGATATGTATGACGGTTATAATAACCCTTAATGAGAACTAATGGAATGCTTCCATCTCTTTAAACTCTTTATTCAATGAAAGATCCCCTATAAGTCCAAAACTCTTGATTTGTATGAAGCAGAAAAAGAAGTTTTGAATCTCTGCAGGTCTTTCTCAGGCCTGAGTTTATGGCTGTACGTTCAAGTCTTGAAGATTGACTGATGTTTGAACATAATTTGTACAAATAGTCAAAATGCAGTATGTTACCTTGTCTTGGTTTTTGATATATAAACCAAGCAAAAAAAATCTAATTTTGCCTGTTATTTGGCACAATTTCATTATAATTTTCCATTTAATTCTTTCAAATGCTCCTTTTCTGCATTTCAGCTACCTTATAGATCTCCTCTCCCTCATCTTCCTTTTCATGAATCCATTGCAAAAGATACTTTACCTGTCTTATACTTCAAAATACCTTTGTTTCAAAAAAAAAGATGAAAGAGGATAAAAACCATCGGAAGTAAGTCTTGATAAAAAGGCAGACTTTGAAGCTCTGATACAAATACAGCACAATGCTTTCTAACAGATTTTTAATTTAAACTCTCACATTAAAACAGAATAATTACTAGGCCCAGTGGCAATGCAGGATAATACATAGCTAATATGTGCCTTCCTTCCCTGCTTCTGTTACTTTAATGACATTTCAGCCATATAATGGTTCTGGCAGCTGCCCCCTCTAAAGAGCTTTTTGAAAACAGAACCAGCCCATACAGAACTGGATTGATCAAGCAGTGCAAGTTGTTTTAAGAAGGACACTTTGGAAAAACATGTTTGGGCTGCATTTGAATAAAGCTTAATAGGTACTTCTTAAATGTCTAAGTGGACATTACCCTGAAGTTCTTAAAGGTCAGGAAACAGTGCAAAAATACTCCCACCAGCACACCTTTATATAAGAGCAAAGCCCTTTTGGCAGCCATGTCATCACCTAACAAAGGTATAGCGTCTAAATGTAGTGTGTTGTCAGTAGTTAGTAGGAAAACATGACATCTGTCTTGGTAATAAGATTTAAGAACATAGGCCACGAGGTCCTGAGTTTTTAATTGAACTCAAAAGTAATTACAAATTTGGTTTTGTAATTTTGTAACCAAATTACTTTGGTTACATCGGATTGCTTTAGAATTAAAGCAGTAATTATTTCACAGGTAAGGTTTTATTTTCAAATTAATTACAAACATTCAGGTAGCAAAGTCATTTGGCCAAAAAAAAACCCTGAAAAAAACCTAAAAACATCACATGAGGGGAATGGGAACACAGACCACAAGGAGACTATGACATGCTAAACTGGAACTTCCACTATGGACCATTACCTCAGTAAACCAATTGACTGCATGTTTAAATTGACTCTGAATCAGGGAGACTTGGAATCTAACTGATTAGAAATTCATAAATGATAACACACAGTTAACCTATAAGGGTGGCTTTACCTGTTTGGCAGAGTTCTAAAGAGCTGCATCTAATTTCAACAGCCATGGGTACCTATCACATTAGTTCAGTTTAATTCATTGTATTTCTGACTCACAAGATAAATAGGTCTTTCTTTTTAAAATATCAATCCTACTTACTTCTTACTACTTTTTAAAAACATGAATGTATTTTGAAATAGACATTCTCAAAAATCTTTATCACTAATATAATCAAATTAGATTTAGCCTTTCAAGTGTGGCAATACCAGCAAGTTTGAGTAGACAAGTGTATAGGCATATAAATAAGTTTATTCCATGTTAAATGAAAATGGAAAGTGTGAAATGAACTGGATTAAGAGTCAAACTGAAGTATAACTACTTCATCTACAATTTCTCTGCAGTTATATGTATAGTCAAGACTCTTAATTCATGCGTGCAATTATAGTTGGCAAATACCTAGTGTAAGCCAATATTCTGTGCAACTATCTTTCCATCTGCAATTCTGGAAGGAAACTAGGAAAAATGCCTGAGAATAATATCTACAAGTTGGAGGTTATGGCACTGAATAACAAGAATGACAAAGTGAAAGCACAGAAAATCTGATTGAGTGACAACCACTGACAAAACTTTGGAAGAAGAAAGGGATGCGTAAGCAAGCAGACAAGAAAAAGCAGAAGTATTCCTAATCACTTCCACTATGTATAAACTGATTAATGCTTAAAAATAACCAGCACGCTGTCATCTCACACTTCCAAATACAACTCCTCAAAGCAGTTTCTAATGTGTGCTTCTGACAGCCATGAATCAAAGAGATCTGCTATTTGGCATGAAAATCTAGAAACCAAATTGTACACTGCCAGCATAAATGTACCAAAAGTAGCGAGAGTTTGAAGGCAATATGTCAAGTTGTCCACACAGTCCTCTAGACTGAATATTTTGTCAAGATGTGTGTCACACAGATAACAGGAAAATAGTTTAAAAGAATATAGTCCTTCTAGTGAAATACTTCAGTATAATTACAAATCAGTTATCCATTCCTCTGGATTACCTAGTGCTATAGCACACCTTAAATGGACAGATACTTCAACTTATTTTTTAACCTCCATAGTAGGTCAATGCCCTACCCATCAATTTTACTCTTCCTTCCAGATAAATGAGGCAATGACCCTATTAACTGTTTCCTTGAGCAGCTCAGTGATGGCACAGTGCTCACTTTGCAGAGCATGCTACAAATACAGTAATGATATGGCCTGACAAGCTGCTTGACTGCATATTATTTAATGCTCACAGGGCCACTAAGTGTGCAGTGAAATTTGTGCTCATAAGATAAACTAGGCAGCATTGGCAATTGTTTCATTCAGTGGCTGGAATTCTCAAGAGAAGATTACCTAAATCATCTCAGAGTTGATGGGCCAGCAGGGTGGGCAGAGGAGAAAAGGACAAAAGCAGGGAGGGCACCTGGAAAAATGCAGGGACAGAGCAGCCTTGAGTCAGACGCTTTCAGTAAATTCTGAAATCCAACTTATTTGAGAGAGGCATTCTGGAGTGCTTCTAAAGTTCTGAGGCACTACCAGGAAAAGTTGAAAAAAAATTCATATGCTAAGCTTATGAGTATCACATACTCAGCTCATCACGTACAACACGACAGGAGTCAAAATTGGCAATATTCCTTATTCATTACTATGCTTCAGTCAAAAGTCAATTTAAAAGAGCTGAGGTGCATTCATCCCATTCACCCATTGCAAAAAAAATTTGAGATTATTGCTTGACACTTGTCATTTTTCCACCACATCACTATAATCAGAATGGTACATTCATTGTGCATACATACATACCCTGGGCACTGTCAGTTCAACAGCTTGAGGCTGTTGGTACAGAGGGCTGAAAGGAAGTACACTGGTCTTCAACAGCATCTACCAGAGCTTCACAATGTTGTCAGGGATAAAACACATTAAATACCTGGCTGAAAAATACAGTCTTTATTTGCACCATTTGGTAGCTTCACCTTTTGCCATTCTGAGGGAAGATTTTTTTCCCCCTTTTTAAACAACAACTATGATGATACTGAAATAACAACAACAACAAAAAATAATTTGGGTGGTATACCTGGGATGTTTGCCTTAAACTAAGCAACAGATGTGGAAAACCCCAGGACTGATTCCATGAGTTGATAACTGCTGCTTAGAGAAGTCAGAAAGAGCAGAAAATATGGATAACAGAAAAGTGAAGAACTGTTGCTCCCTAGTGCCTAAAGAAAGTAATCCCTTGACTACAGAGCTGAGCGTTACTGTAAAGCAAAAACAATTAGGTGATCCATGTATCTCGAGCATTTAACTGTAAGCAACATGATATGTTCATGGTATTCTTAACATTTTGCTCCAAGATAAGTATTTCAGAAACACTGACCTATACAAAATAGAAATAGCTTCCCAATTCAATCATGCTTCAACCATCTTGCAAATAATTCACAGATAATAGAAAGTAGTAAAGGCAGCTGTCAGAAGCTGGATTGCAGTATCTGTGTTGTGTGTGTGTATTACAGTGTTTACAAAGAATGGATTAAATTTAGGTGATACTGCATATGAATTTAGTGTTTATATTATGAATTAATATGAAATTTTAATGCATGGACTGCTTTATATGTATTTTCATTCATGTATCAAGGAATACAAGTGCAGAAAATAGTACATTTATCCATTCTTAAGGCATTAAGAGCATAATCGCCTTGTGATTGTAAGCTGTTTTGTTCTATTTTATTTATTATTTGACACAGTACTTTGGTTTTGTAGATTGGGCTACAGCATTTGCTGGCAGAAGATGAACCTGACATAATTTTAACTATTCTAGGCTTTTACTGCTGTTGTAGCCAGTGCTCTGTTTATTGTCCAAACTACAAAAATTACAATACATCTTCAATTAAAATTACTCTTTATTTCTCCAAGCCCATTGAATGTTACTCTAAAATTATCCTATTTTAAGTGTAGTGCCTCTGTAGGGTATTTCCAAAGTCCTTTTAAACCATTAGTGAATCATTTAACATTTCATCAAGCTATTTGGTATATTTTTACACATTTCAAACAAGACCTTCTGTGCTTGACCACAGTAGACAGGACAGTGACAGTGCTGTGCGAAGCTCATAGCAAGGCCCAGCCAAAATGGACTGCTGCATCTATTTAACACTCCAAGGGTTCCACACAGCTCTCTCACTTTTTTTTTTTGTGCACAGACCTCACCCTTCAGCTGATAAGCCTGGCCAGCCTCTCAGTGCCACAGGAGTCAGGACATGTCCAGCCTCTCTGGCCACAGGAGTCAGGACGTGTCCAGCCTCACAGTGCCACAGGAGTCAGGACGTGTCCAGCCTCCGCACAGGGCAGGAGTGTCCAGCAGTACGGAGTCAGGACATGTCCAGCCTCTCTGGCCACAGGAGTCAGGACATGTCCAGCCTCTCTGGCCACAGGAGTCAGGACGTGTCCAGCCTCTCAGTGCCACAGGAGTCAGGACATGTCCAGCCTCTCTGGCCACAGGAGTCAGGACGTGTCCAGCCTCTCAGTGCCACAGGAGTCAGGACATGTCCAGCCTGTCTGGCCACAGGAGTCAGGACATGTCCAGCCTCTCAGTGCCACAGGAGTCAGGACATGTCCAGCCTGTCTGGCCACAGGAGTCAGGACGTGTCCAGCCTCTCAGTGCCACAGGAGTCAGGACATGTCCAGCCTCTCTGGCCACAGGAGTCAGGACATGTCCAGCCTCTCTGGCCACAGGAGTCAGGACGTGTCCAGCCTCTCTGGCCTCCTCCTGAGCAGAGGAGCAGCCAAAGGGCCCTCCAGACACAGATTTGAGATTGACCACGCGGAGCAGGGAGCTGAACTGGGAGAAGGTCAAGGTGCCCAGCCTCCCAAAGAGGGGAGGAGAGGGACAAGCTGTCAGCCCTGCTGAGCACAGCAGCCCTTCCCAGCCACCCTCTGGAGCCTGCTGGGCTCTGGGAGCAGACTGGCTCTGCAGCTGCACCCCACAGCTACACCCTGCAAGCTTTGGCTCCCCAGAGAACTGGAAATGATCTGCCCCACACCAGTGTGACTGCACCGTGCAGGGTTTCTCACTCAAACCCTTGTTGCTGTGCTGGGTTTGACCTTGGCAGCATTTGAGAGGCTCCTGCTCCTGACAGCCAGTGCTGGCCTGTTGTATCCCACAATAATGAGCTCCACCTTAGCGGAGCCTGGATCGATTTCCCTGCCAGTTGTCAGTCCTTACTTATTCATTTCACAGCACTACAGTAAGATCAACAGAGCTATAACCGTGCCACCCGGATCATTGAAATATGCACTGTGATATAATAAAGTGACACACTTTGCATTTAAGCAATGGCCTAGCAAAAAGAAAAAAAAAAATCCTGATAGTGCAGAAACTGTTTCTCCTCATAAGATTGATGGCGATATCACCCAGGAAAAGAATAATTAGTTTTGCTCTGGTTTTATGTAGAAAGCATAATAGGCTTAAAATATTACCCATGCTTTTTGTTCAAATGAGTTCAAAAATTAAAAAGTACAATAATTTACATATGCAAAAAAAAAAGAAAATATCAGCAAGATCCTTAGAAACTTTAATTTCTTCTTTATTTTCTCTATAGAGCAAACATTCATCACATCTATGCACTATGGGTGGGTGTCACTCATTGCAATAATAGACCAATTATGAAAATGAAGTAGCATAACAATCATGAATGCAATAAAAAAAATTTTAAAAACCTCAAACAAAATCAACCATGAAAGGGTGGTTTGCCGACTTCAGTAGTCATGTCCTCTCTAATACCATTAAACACTACTCAGTTTATATATAGAAATATCCCAAACTATTTATTTTTAGGAAGGCAAAAAATGAAGATTATTTTCATGTATTTAATTTCAAGATAGTGAAATTGTCCTTATTTCAACCAAACCATTAACAGCATTTCCTAAGCAGTGCAATATTTCTGCCCATAAGAAGTCTTGCCAAAACATGAAGAAAACCTGGTGCCACAAACGGACAAGACAAAAGCTTTTTCACCAAATTAGGCTATTTTAATCCTGAAGTACAGCTGAAGAGTGTTTTATGTCATATCATTGCAACCTTCAAGTGAACTAAAACAAAACTGAAACTAGAAAAAAAAATAAAGGCAGAAGTGAAAACAAAGCACAGTCAAAACTAGAGAATTAGAAGCTAGGGTATTTATGTTGCCCAAGCTCAGGGGTTTATCCTCAGGGATTCATCTTCCAGTACCTCACATGGACAACAGTGAAAACCGTGCAGGAGAACAAATAGAGAACGTGGCTTTGAAGTGTGACCAGCACAGAGGATGTACAAAGAGTTCAGCAGAGACAGGGATGATGGAGATGTTATCACACCCAAAATGTCATTTAGTGGTAGATTCTGAAAGGCAGAGGTGACAGCTGCCTGGGAAAGACAAGGGGGCTGGAATTAATGAAACGCAGATGAGATCAACAGTGGTGCCTTTTGACACACTGGTCTTTTGTAGGTAGAGCATGTGAAGACCTCTCTCAAATGCAGACCTCTCCCGTGCAAATGTGGAGAGATTAACATCTTTAGAACTGCCAAAAGCAGAGTGGAAGAAAATGAAGAGTCATGAAGTTATCACACGGATTCATTAACCAACTGATTGGCGCTTTCCTGTTGCTGCTGTCATGAAAAGGGACAGGAAGACAGATTCACATTTATCTTGAACACCTCATAGCAGCAGTTCTCAGGGAAAGTACATAATCTTGTCTCTGAAAGGTCTCTAACACTAATGTATTTTCAAGATAGCACATGCTAACTGTTGAAAGAGCAACTTTTATGAAGTACAAACTTACTAAGAAAACTTTGCATTTCACATGGTGTTTGTGTTATTGCCATTCTGACCATAATTACAAATGCTAGAAGTCCAACCACTAAAGACCTAGATATTAACAAACAGGACCTAAAAACCACAGCAAATACTAAACAAAAAAAAAATGCCCTTTGGTTTTCAACTTAAAAAAAAACAACCACACAGTAAATGGTGGCAAAGTAATATAAGTCTAGAATATTAAGGCATACTTTATATCATTTGTTTACTGACAAAATTGCAATCATTAACAAAAAACTAATTGTGCCAACATTTAACAACAGAAATAAGATTGCAAATCACTAAGATAAACAGCAAAGAGTAATGAAGAATTTCTGAAGCTAAACCGAGTATTTTAAAAGAAAAGAACGTTGGTACAAAGGCCCAGCCTTGACCAGCAAATTATTTACACAGTGTTCTGGGTAAGCTTTCATATACCACAAGCCTTTGCAGAGTATGCTTCAGAAAGGAAGTATTGCTACTTTCTATGTTTTTACTTTCATAAAGCTTAAGTTCTCTATACAGAATAGCCTTAAAATCTTTCCAATAGCACAAACCATGAGATTTTACAGCTAGCACAAAAATAGGCTTGTTAAAATGCCAGCAGAGATACTACAGTTACACTGCTATCTACTGGTAGATTTCTTCTGAGTTGTAGGGATCTACACAGGCACGTTAAGAAAAGTGGTTATTGATAAGAACCTGTCGTTTTTTCCTGCATAGACATTGACATTTAAAAAACTACCAAAATCTGAGTACTATCAGCAATTATACTTTTTGTATGGCAAGATTATTCAGAGCCTCCAATTAACTGCAGGGTTGTATCTTACTGCATGGAAATCCACAAAGAAATGGCTCTTTTCAAATAGCTTAAAATCTAAACAGACAGTTGACACAAGAAGCCGGAAGACAAGATGGGAAGAGTCTACTGTAGACAATTAAATATACACAGAAACATATGTGAAAATACTAAACACATATGGAGAATGCTTACCAGAGTTAAGAAATGAAAAAAAAAAGGGCTCAATGAGAAACAAAGAGAAATAAAGCTGAGAATTGCTGCTCTCCTCCCTGCCACTAGCAACGTGCAATTCTGATTCATTTTCTCTCCAAGGTGAGTCAGTGTGGCAGGAGCAGATGCCACAAATGCTACTGTAGTAAGAGCACTAACTGTGATAGAGGAGAGGAGCAAACAGTGGGGTTCAGGGTGCAATAGCAGTTTCTGCAGCAGGAATTGCCCTCTTTCCCTCTTCAGGGCAGCACCAGACCTTGGTGAGAGCATGAAAGAAACTGCCAGAGATAACATTAAACTCTGGGGCTACAGCTCACTATTGTCACAACCCTGCAAGCACTCAACTGCAGTACAGCAATAAGAATCCCATGGTGAGATTTTTGGCTTTGTCTGGTGCAGGGCCAGGAGTTGGACTCAATGGTCCTTGTGGATTCCTTCCAACTCAGAATATTTTATGATTCTATAATAAGAGCAGCCCTCCAAGTTATGAATAAGTGGCCTGATGCACAGTGCTGCTGAACAGAGATAACAAAGTGTTTGACACTTTCAGTAATAAGCTATGTGCTCTAAGAGGGTCAAGGAAAGTTCTCTTTGAAAAGCCCAAGTAACACCTGGCTGCTGTCAGGATGTTTGTTCTCACCTTTTCTGCATTCGTCTCCATTCTGCATTGTGTTCTCATCAGCAAGTTCATGTACCTTAACAAAAAATGCAAGAAGCTGGCTCTACTGAATGTATTTTTAATGTGTCTGAAAAGATTCAAAGTAATTATAAGGTATATTGGCACTTGGCTGCAGTTGAAGTAATCACTCGCTTTATCTCTTTGCCTGCAGTTCTGTAGCATGAGTGTTCAGCACCAGCAGCTCCTGGAGTCTGGTGTGAACCCAACACAGATGTTTTCCACTACTTAATCTGTGACTGTGACCAATGTCTCCCAACAGGAGCCTATTCTAGCTCCAGAAGACTGAAGGCAATGCAAAGTGAGACTGGCACAGCTTTATATTATGCAGTGCTCTCAACAAAACTTCCAAACCGTGTCTTTGGACTTAATTTTTTTCCATGTTCACAATAACTGTGGCTTATAAAACTGTCACATTTTAACACAACTATTGTATTCTTCACACCTGCAGCTAAAGTAATTACTTCAAAAAGCACAGGTTAAGACCCGTGTCTCTCTGAAGTAAGACAGCTTATCTTAAATCAATTCAAGCAATACTCCTTGAGATAAATTTATGTGAAAGTTTGTCAGCTGTGTGATTCAAGAACTGAAACTCTTTATGAAGCATAGGCAGAGATTTTTGAGTGCTCTGAGGTGACGGATATAAAGAGTCATTTCTATTACTTCAGTCTTCATGTAATCATGCATTTTTCTGATAGCAAATGTGCTAGAAGTACATATCTCCTAATCAATCCATCACAGTGCTTCATTTTTCTACATCATGCAGTCATTCTCTACATTATGCTATAAAAAAAAGTTGAGTTTTCAAGCTTCAAGGAATATTTGAATTTGCAGTTTAAAATGAGTATCTTACTCTAATATTTCTCCCAAAACTCACGGTATCTCTTACTTGCTACCTCTTTTTAGGTATTAAAACTGCCAACAAAATCAAGTCTATCCTGGCAATACCTGTGTTCTGAGAACACACTTAGGGGTGTAGGAGTTGGTTTTAGTTCTGTATCAGCCTTTGGTTCTGTGGCAGAGATATATTACTTCACGTTCAGAGGACAATGAATTACTTTTCACTGAAGCAGGAATTGTCTAATCATCACAGGAACTGACCAGCTTAGAAAGTATGCAGAATATTTCTCTGACTTCCATTTTGAAAAGAAAATATGCAGTCAACATAAGAACAAATTTTAAAGGAGAAAAATGGAACATTATTTTGGAATAAGACTATTTCTTGTTAAAAGTTACTTCATGATCACCTTCAAACACAGTCTAAAAGAAAACATCTTTGCTTCTCGTCATTGCCTGCCTAAGTGCTCCCCATTAACTAAGTACAACCAGTACTTAGTTAATGCAACTAAAATCAAAAGATAAACAAGTGTTAATATTGAAGGTGAAGAAGATATAATTCAACAAAAACTCAGGTTAGAGGGAAGAAAAAAAAGATTCTGTACATGGGCATGGTGGTTCTAGGAATTCCCTCCCAGCAATTCTACTTTGTGACAATAAAGCTGCAATTTGAGCCCACATTTACCATTTGACATCATTTGAGGAAGTTCAGTTATTATCTGCTCTCAGAGCTGCTCCAGTACCCTCAGGCATTGTAGAATTTCTCAACTGATTTCACTGCAGAATTTCTACTGCTATAGCCTGTAAGTGTGCGCACAGGGAGATCAGATACAGTAAGTATTCTACAAGAAAAAGAACTGGGTTCTCCCAAGGTGACTGAGCTTGCAGGGATGTCGATCCCAACGTGAAAACTTGGGAAGGAATGGGATCATTTTATAGCATGACACAAAAGCTCAGTGGAGTCAGGAGTTTGTCCTTCAGGGCTCACTGTCCTGGCAGCACTCCTGGGCACCTTTTCTCACTCCAGTGACACAACACTCCTGTAAGAAAGCCTATCAGCTGTGAAAGGATTCTTCTGTCCTGGGAGACTCTCCTGGAAAGATGGCTACTCCCAACCTAGATTACCCTTGGATGTGAAACCATCATGGAAAAACTGGAAATGGCTACAAAATTATCACACCTCTGGGGTGACAAAACAGCCAGCGCAGACCAGGCTTTGGGCTGCAGGATCTTCAGGCTGGGTTTAAAGACAGCCTTAAACATGAGTGGACAATTTTGAGCCTCCTTCAATGCAGCAATAGCCCTGGACACTTCTCAGGAGCAGGCTGACAGACACTTTCAGCTGTACAAAATTTATCTCTACTACAAACTTTGCAGTACAAATTGAAATTGATGTGACTTGACTTGTGGCAATTCTTCTCAGCCTAAATAAACAGCTAAAGGGGGTAATTTGCCATGCTTATGTAGGTCTTGCTTTTATTAATATTTCTGCTCCTTTTCCCTGTTTTTCATTGTCAACCTTTCTGTCTTCATGGTTTTTCTCTTCATCCTAGTCTGTTGTGTTTGTCACACACTTTTTTCACTCTTTCCCTTTTCTCCAAAACAGCTCTCCATGGCCATACTGAATGGACTGCAAAGAAAGCAGTTCCTCCTGTTTCATGCCCACTGATTTCCCACACCAGAGAAGAGATGTTGTTTTTCAAAGTCACAGTTCAGTTCAGCAAGGAAGAAGTGGCTAATGCCAAGAACAGCAAAAAATTACTGTCAGCTCATTATGAAGAAAAAAAAAAACCAAAACAAAAAAAAACACAAAACACCCAACACCTGCAAAGCTAGAATTTCTGATCAGCAGGATGGCAGAGATGGTAATTTTATGGCAGTTCATTAATACCATTAAGGCAAATTTTCAAGAAAAAACTGTTTGCATGACAGGACTTCAAGCCTTTCTTTGCTCTATTTGTGATCAGCATGGGGTCCAGTCAGATCTAACCATTGGGATTTAGAAAAATGAGATTAAAAGTGGATCGGAATGCAATATTTCAGCAGAGCAAATATCCAAGAAGGTATTTGCAGGATGTTTCCTTACAGAGAAAACAGAAACAGAATATGTCAGTGAGCATAAGCTGCATTATCAATGCCATTATAACACTGTGGCTCTTCCTAGTCTGGCAACACCATTCTGGCAGTTTATGACTTAGGCTGACTTCTTCCATCTCCAATACAATCCAAATAAACAGAGGTTGAACCACACATGAACCCAGCAGTACCTAAATTATGGAACTGATTTCAATATTGGCTTTTCCTTATAAATGCTTAGAAGCACTGGAAATGATTGCTTTCTTGTTCCCTTCAGTCACCAGCAGGCAGGCTAGATTTTCCCCTTTAAGACAAAAGGATCTTAATTCAAAAGCTGGTACTTTGTGGGGGGTTTTGATCACCATTAAAATTGGGTCCAAAATATCACACCTCTGAAAGCTGGACACGCTTATTTCCAACCTAAACATAGTTATATAATTTTTCTTAATTTACTGCTCAACTTCTGATAAATTTATCTGGTTGGACTAAGCACAACAAAGTCTCTCGGACTCCTCTTATAAGACTTCCCATTCTCCTGAACATCCTAGTTTAATTTCAACTGCTGCATTTCTTTGCACCAGTTCCAGCTTGAAGTCACCTTAACTAAAATCAGGAAAAGAAAATTATTGCAAATATCCCACATTATTGTTTCTGTGGGACCTAGTTCAGGTGTTTGTTATTTCCTTTGCTAACACCAATATCTCATTCAGCACAGTGTAAGATTGTATTTGCCCTATTCATTGATGTTTTGCACTGATGACTTGCAGTCATTCTATGACTTTCTCCTCTTCTGTCATTTCCAATTAACAAGCTCCTAGCTTATAACAGAATTGTATTGTTTTTGTGCATGATCTTGCACTTTGTCCTATTGAATTTCATTCAGATAGTATTACTGCAGTCCTCAAGGTCATTTTACTCTTCCAGTATGGAATTCTGAACTCCCTGTGACAGGGCCCACAAATATTTTGGGCTTCAGAAAAATTTGTTTTGCTAATTTCTTTTTTCAAGGGAATTATTAAATTTTTAAAACAAGATATACCAGGAGCATTTCTTGAGGGATTGACTTGTAGCCCCACTACCTGACATAACCTCAGTGTGTCCCTGGCAGATTAGAGTAATGGACATTGTCACTGCAATGACTTTGAAGTACTTGAAACAGAATTCCAGAATATTTTTATCTTTCTCTCTGAAAAATAGTCAGAGCATTCAGAGACATCCAGGCACTCTACTTATCCACAGTATCAGGGTTTTTATGCATCTTTCACATTCCTGACTATCCCCATACAGCACATGGTCTAAACCAAATTCATTGTATTTAAAACTTCACAGCACTGCAGTTGTGACATCACTACACGGAACAGTACCTGTACCTGGAGATGTCACAGGTGACTGAACATATTTACTGGATGTAAAGCACCTACTTCATTTATCATGAAAAAGTTACCACAAGGAAAACCATATGTCTCTAAAGGCAAGTCTAACCGTTATCAACTCGCGGCACTGGAAACATCCTCAAGTTCAGAGAAAAGCACATGGATATGCTAGGTCCAGGATACTGGAAAATTGAAATATAAACTTGAGTGGTGAACAAACCAGTGCTAGCCCCAAGAAAATGAAGTTCTTGGCATATCTCTGATGATCAATCTACCTGTGCTACAAAGAAATCTATTTTTTAGAGTTTTTTCCTCCTGCTTTTGGGTTTTCCATCTCAAAGGCTTGAATGATGACCTATCTTGAAAATAACTGTTTTCATAGTATTTTACGAGACAGTTTAGAAATACTTAGGAAATAATGCAGTTGCTACACATCAGGACTTCAGAAACATTAGCCACACCACCAGCAATAGTCAAAGAAAGAATGAAGAGTGGAGAAGGATCCTTTTACTCCTTAACTGAAGCACAGACACTGCATGTCAGTTTTGCCCTTGGGTTTATTTATACAGCAAAACAATTCTTGAAATTCATTAGTCCATTTCTATCCTGCAGGAAAATATTATGAAGCAGTCATTCTGCTGTTACACTAAATACTGCATTTGGGAATAGGTATTCCAATGTGCTGCATAGCAAAAATCCAGCACCTCGTGAGAATCCTTTCTTCCTGTCCCTTCTGCCTCTCAGCATCCTTCTTCCTCTAGAAGCACACAACATTTTACTTGGGTGTCACCTTCAGTCTGCCTTCTGAGGACACATTTACACTGTTCTTCCCCTGTAACCTGCAGAGATCACCCTTGCCAAGGTACAGGAGGCAGCCCATGCAGACCTTTGCTCCAAGTCTTAACACCTCTTTTCTTAAATGTTACAGAGCATTTAACAATGGCTGTTTCTCAGCACATGGTATTCACTGGATTCTATCCTCATATACTGTGCCACTGCTCAAAATGTAAATGCAGCTCCAAAACATTCCAAAATAATTAGGCAAACTTCATGAACTTCAAGAGTGTAATTAATTGATAGTGAAGTGGGAAAATTGGAGGTTTTCCAAGAGCCTCCTGGAGCACTCACCTGAGTCTAATAAGCAAAACCCTTCCAGTGTCACATCAAACTCTAAACACATCCATTCCAAAGACTGTAATGAGAACACAGTTTCTGAAAATCAAAATAGTCTTAAAATTAAGCACAGAGTTTTTTTATAATTTTTAATTTCTTCCTCTGGCTTTGTTACATTTTTCATTACATAATTGGAAGAATTGCCTTCAAGCAATTTTATGAGACCTACAAAAGCTCATTTTTACCTCTCTGCAGAATACTATATATTTAGATTTTTAATAATTAAGCATTACAGCTCCCTGTCATATTGTCTCACAGAATTTCAGAGAGGAAAGTCACACAGAGAAAAAGATTATTCAAATTTACTACAGAAAGAGAAACAAACTCTCAGAGTGCATATCCTACTGTAATTCTCGTCAAAATTGCCAGCAGTTATGGCAGTAAAAATTTTTAGCGTCTTGGGCTACTCAAGTGAATTCCTGTCAACTCATTTCCTTGGTTTTAAACGTGAGCAAGTGAAGAAAAAATTGAAGGAGAAGAAGAATGAAACACAGGCATAAATGACAGGGACTGTTCTTTATCTCCTCAAATATAAACAAGTGTCCTGAGGAAGACAGGTTTTGTCACTAGCCCCATGACTAGCCAAGTTCCAGAATTCTGTGTGGACTAGCATTGCTTGGGAGCAAATTGCCAAGTGCAGCAGAATTGTGAATAAGCATCTAAAGACAGGAGAGAACACAGGCTTATTTGCAAAACAACATGGGAAGGTCTCCTGTGGTGTTATCCTTGGTTCACCTATCCAAATCCCTTTTGCATTAATCAGGAAATTTCAGCATTATACCAAATGGATATCAAGAAAGACCATGTTATGTAAGGACACAGCATGTAAAGAAGTCATTCTTCCATTGCTGTGGTTTATTCCTTACCTCCCACCTCACACTGGTTTCTGTACAGTACCTGTACAGAGACCAGTGGCAGACTGAAGACCCTTCTTTAAGTCTACAAATTTTCTTTAAAAAATGGCAGACCCTTCTTTAAATCTACAAATTCAAAACATGAAGTGTACTGGGGCCATGAAGTGCCATTTGAAGGGAAGAGTACCAATAAGTACTTTTTAAATAACACCCTAAAAAGCTCAGTGTCTTCTTATTAATCAAGACAAATGCTCAGCTGCCAGGAAGCCCTGGATGTTGGCACTGCAGCCCACACCAGGAAGGGAATGCAGCTCTGGAATGCTCTGTCTGGGGACAGGGTGTGAACATGGACCTCAGAGTTAGGGATCTCTCATGTTTAGGCTGCCTTGTAAGGAGGTTCTTAGGAAACTCAAGTGAAAATGGGGACAATTTTCCTGTTAATAGAGAAAGACTCAAGCGCAGCTGTTCTTCTGTCTGGCTGCAGAGGCTCCCAGTGGTGAATGCCAGGCTGGAGCCCCAACACAGCTGATAATTCAGCTTTGAGCAGCTGACCTTTGGTTTCTGTTGCAGTAAAATCACAGTGAGCTGTTTGGGTGTCATGTCAGTGCAACATGTAATTCATCTGTCATTCTGCCTGAATTGTGCTCTTTTACAAAAAATGTTGATCTTAGATGATATTAATATACCAAAGAACAATTAATTTCAAATATTTGAGTACTTAAAGGCTACAATTAATTTGAAAGGGGGTTCTAATTTCCTTACCTCTGTATGCTGTATACTGTCTATTCTCTCTGATTTCTAGGTCTACAGATAAAGTATTAATAAGGCAAAATTAGTTTTATTCTATGCAAACCATTTTTCTGTTTTAGTGCCCTACACAAGTATTCTTTCATCCTGGCAATAGAACACAGAAGACTGTCATTCATTTCTGCTGACTTAAATATCCATTATATTGTGTGGTGATTTGCTGTTAAATCTGACAGGTATTTTGTTGGCAAATGTAAATAAAGGTACAGCCAGTCTGGAACACTGGGGTATGCCTCACGTTCAACAAAGCACTCATGTCAGCAGCTTGATGGATATATTTTATACCAGGAAAACCTATTTCAATTAAATACCTGTCATTTTAAGAAAGGACTTCACAAAATAAACAAGTTGTCTGTAAGAACAACTGTTTTACCTTTACTCCTCTTGAATGATGTCTGTCTTCTCCAAGAGATTTGTAGCAGTCTGATTGACACCGAAGTGAAAAGAAAAAAGCACAGAAGGAAACTACACCCAACAGCATGGCCACTTCACAAAAGTAATTTCTTTCTCAGAATTTGTGTTGCTTTCTTCTGCTTCTTTACAGGTACCTTCGAATTGCTGCACATTGTGCTAGGTAGGGTGCTGAACATAGAGATCCTCCTTCTCTCCACCTCCCATAATTTCCTCAATAAGTTGCTTTATCCAAAGAGGCACTTCAGAGATGCATTCATTGTACCAAACTAATGCACCATAATATAATACAAATTGCACTCCCATCTTTCTGCCTCCCTTGTAGCTCTACAAAATAACCTTAATCCTGACAAATTTTACCAGCTGTCAACCCTGGCACTGCCTGGTTGCTTAAAATAAATATAAAAACAAGAGCTTTTGAACTGTAAAAAGAGTAATCAATTTTTTATAGAACCATAGAATGGCTTGGGTCAGAAGGGACTTTGAAGATCACCTGGTTCCAACCCCATGGGTAGAGGCATCTTCCACTAGACCAGGAGCCCCATCCAACCTGGCCTTTAACACTTCCATGGATGGGGCATTCGCAGCTACTCTGGGCAACCTGTTCCTGTGCCTCATCACACACACGGGAAGAATTTCTTCCTGACATCTCATCTAAATCTGCTCTATCAATTTAAAGCCATTGCCCCTTCTCCTAGCACTCCATGCCTGTATAAAAAGTTCCTCTCCAGCTCTCTTGTATCCCCTTTAGGCACTGTAAGGCTGCAATGAGATATCCCTGGACCCTTCTGTTCTTCAGGCTGAAGTCCAACTTTCCCACCCTGTGTTCAGAGGAGAGCTGCTCCAGCCCCCTGAGCATTTTTGTACGCCCCTGTGGACCCAGTCCAGCAGGTCCCTGTCCTTCTCAGGCTGTGCCCTGGGGTGGATGCAGTGCTCCAGGCAGGCTCTCAGCAGAGCAGACAGGGGCAATCCCCTCCCCAACGTCCTTTGGATGCAGCCCAGGGCAGGTTTGGCTTTCTGGGCTGTGAGCACACATTGCTGGGTCCCACTGGGCTGTGAGCACACATTGCTGGGTCCCACTGGGCTGCTCCTCTCAATCCATTCTCCACCCAGGCTGTGCTTGTCTCAACCCCTGTGCAGAAGCCCACCCCTGGCCTGGCTGCTGAGTTTGCACAGAGCCCCCTGCCCAGCCTGCCCAGGTCCCTCTGGGTCCATCCCTTCCCCCAGCACCAACCACACCCCGCTGCTCAGTGTCACTGCCAAACCTGCTGAGGCTGAATTGTACAAATCCCTGTGTAATATTTCCTTTTGGATTGTAAAAATAGTGTCATTTTCTGTCCTAGGTAAGATTCAGACTAAGAATCATGTAAACCAGTGTCCGGGTTGGTTTTTTAATTCTAAATTACTCAGATTACATATTTAACTTTAACTTTTAAGAGGTTTCTTTTTTTTCCTGCCAGTATTGTATGTGGGGCTCATTAAATGCTGACCTAAATCCATCTCTCTACATTTCATTGTAGCATGGCAGATTTTGTGATGGTTCTAATCAGGCTTAGTAGAGCTGCCCACCTCAATTCCATTAAGGAAAAGTCAACACATGCACACTTGCACCCTAAGCTAGTGGTGATTCCTGGAACAAGCAAGCAAAGCCCACAGAGATAAAACAGCTGTCCTACTTTATAAAAGATATCATTTTATATCTAGCCTGCTTCTTTCCTTTTATTTTTCTGACCCCCGAAAAGTTAAACAATGAAATAGAATACAAAATTAAATAAAGCCAGAACTTTAAACAAACTCATTAAAATAGCAGTTTTTCAGCTTCCAGTTTATTTTCTGTGTCTCTCACCATTCAATTTTGCTTTCCATGTTAAACTCTAAATGAGGCTGAGGATATCAAGAAGGCAAAAACATGACAAGCTATTTTTTCCAATTCTGCTTATTCTACAAATGATCTTTATCAGAACTTCCTTGTGCTAAACACTGCTGCTAGGACTGATTGAATCAGATCAGGGCTGTTATCGTTTCATTTAGAAAAAAAAGTTTTAAGAAATCAGATATATATTTTGTTCAAAATTATTATTTAAACATAAGTACTGCATAGAGTGTCTTTTAAAAAGCAGCAATAAAGTCTCAGCCAAAAAATAACAAAATTTTCACATTCTGCCAGAAGTGTAGCCTTATAGATATGATAAATACAGCTCCAACATCACAGCCTTTCCACACAGCATCAAAAGGCACTAACAGAGAATAAATTATTTAATGATTCCTTAGCTGTTAAAAAAGTCTAGGGCAGATAAAGTTATATAACACAAAACCCGTAGTCAGAGCAAATACAAACATCAGAATTTGTTGTTACAGTAGTTACCAGTCAGTTTGTCAGAACATTAATGGTCCAACAACCCACAAACCAACAGTTAATTGCTAGTAATGATTGGCTTCTTGGGGATTATTCCTTAAATAAATCTTAAAAGTTGTGTGCTGTTAAGTAACTTACAATTTTCCTAAAGTTGGCAGTGAAGTCCAATGGTTAGTTAGTGTAGTCAGCCTTGCCATTAATCCTGATCCCCTGAGTCCAGCCATTAATTCTAATCCCTTACACATGTCGAAAGCAAAGTACAAAAGTCCCTGATTGTCTTCAACTATTCATTTGGAAAAATGTTACCCAATATCTTGACAGTGGAAAAAGAAAAATTTAGCCTCGCAGCCTTGTTCATGCTCACAGTAGAAGGAAGACAAGCCTGAGTGCTGACATGCCTGCTCAATCTAATTGCCACCTGTGAGGTTGTTTGGAAATCCTCATGTATAAATTTGCAGTCATCACACATTGCTGGGACTGTGTGTTTAGTGTTTTGCTTCCAAAAATACCAGGAAGTTATTAAAATTAACTAAACCTAGATGAAAAGATAATGGCCACTCTGGGAACCCACAGTAATACAGAATTATATCAACACATAGAATGTCATACATTGCATTTGATAGTCCCTTTACTGACATCAGACTCAGCTCAGGCCAATTATTTGATACAATAAAATGTCAAAAAGCACCAAGAAACATCAATTAGCTGTAGAGAAGGACTTTTCCTTTCATACATCAAGTGATAAGACCCATGCAACAAACCTGAAACTTTGTCACGTGATTTCCAAAGGCACTAGGAGTCCAAGCTTTCCATCTTAAAAGAGCAGTTCTTGGAACTGACAGAGAGATTTGGTCAAAGCCACCAATGGAAAGGAATACCCACACATTGCAATATGACAGTGCAATGTCAGCTAAGTTTGATACCTCTGGATAGTCAGATTTGATACCTCTGGAAGTCAGACTTGTCTGGTTTTATATTTTAAAAAAGCTACACAGAACCAATTGAACCATTTCTGCTGAGAAATCGTAAGATTTCTGGGAGAGTAAATCCAATCTACTTTTAGATACACAGACATTATAGATTTGCTATCAGTGACTCCTGAGCTTCTGAAGGGTTTTGTTAAAGGTAACAGGTTCCCCCATAGACAGGGCCATCCCATATCCCCACTAAGCTCTCTGCAGTAAGGGGGATCTCTTCCAGGGTAGGGATGAAGCATAAAGATTTCTGCTATCTGTTTTATAGTTTAAAACATGATTTATAGTCATGAAGAAAACAGCATTAGTTCAGCAGGTTTTTAGTAGGGTGAAAAACAGGTAATAAACCAAAAGAAATAATTAAGGCCAAGTTCATAAACTACAAGGTGAACTAGAGCCGCAAAAAAGCAAATCTACATAAAGCACTACTAGTGTGAGTGAGGATAATCCAGAAAAACTCCTATCTGCAATATGTTCCCAAACAAGCAGCTGCCTACACCTGTATTTATGAGTAAACTGAGGCATAAAAATGTAGTGACCTGCAAGCAATACCAAGCTAAGAAACCTTTAGATTACAATGCACAGTCCCTGTGATTCCCTTTCTTTCAGAGAAACCTGCAAGGTGTGACACTGCATTAATAAATAAAAAGCCATTTAAATCCAAAATTTAGGGCCTGAGTCAATTAATAATTTTTTTAAGATTGTTTGAGTATTCTGCATATCCCTAGGGTGAGCATTTGGACTGAAGGTTAAATAAAAAACCCAAACAAATATAGACAAACAAAAAAAACCCCCATAAATCCCAAACCCACCAACTGTAATTCACCTTAAATTCACCTGAAAACCTGAATTTTATGAGTCTCTACTGAAATACATTGATGTGTTCAACTTATTACCTCCATTTTCTCTTCACGATAATGATTCACTTCAGTTTTACATCAACCTGTTAAAACAACCTGAAGGGCGTGAGTATAATTTTCATCATCTCAAATTTCATATGTGAAGAGAAATTAAAGGAGTCAAGACATCACTTTCCCATTCTAGTTTCTTTCCCATCTAGGTTGCTAATTGAACTGGTACTTTCCAAGTGCAAATTTTCTGAAGCACTGAATTTCTCAGAATGGATGAAACAGGGTAAAACTGTTCTCAGCTACTGCCAGATCCTCGAACCAGTGCTGGTCACTGACTAGATCTCACCTCTATTTCACAGCTGTAATTTTCAAAGCTATTTCTTTTGTACCTTCTTAGCTTTTATAGCTATCAGATACAATTCTCATTTTCTAAGAATTGTTTTTTTCATTATGCTCATCAGAAAAAAAAGGCTATGGATTTAGACATCCTCAATAGTTTTTCCTACAGATAAGAGTCACAAGATACCTTTAAACAAAATATATGGAGCTATTTCTGCATAGAGCAATTACATACAAGAAAAGGTTGTGTGGCTATTGAGAAAGCTGTGCTATTATCAGTATTTATTTTTTATTACAGCAGTGGTACCTAAGCTCTGACTATTTTGAACACTATTTTCAGGTATTTTTGCAAGCAACAGAATCCTTAGGCATGGTATACTTGCTGATGCCACTGCTTATACGTTAAAAATACGTAGAGATATTTACCCTCAAGAATTCCTTGTCTGGGCAATTCTGGCCTCATGTGTGGAAGAAAATGTTAAAGATTGCAAAAGTTTGCCTCAGACTCCCTTAGCTGCTCAGAAGACAACAACTTACACTGATCCCACAATAAAACTCTGGGTCTCACAAACACCACGGTAACCCTCACAGGACTGACTCTTAACCTCAGAACTCATGGAACTGCTGCTCCTGTTTTTAATAAATTTATTAAGTCCCATCCCTGTCACAATACACACAGTAGAGGTGGAAGAGATGTCACCTAACCATTCATTCCTGCGAGTGAACACAAATAAAAGCACAAGGAGGAAAACACTGCACAACAGGGTCACAAAGGGCAATGCCAGCTTTCACCTCCTCCTCGCTCTGCCCTCTGTCCTGTAGTACCAAGGCAGAAGAAATGAGCATTTGTGACCTCGGGCTCCATCCCACCCCAGCCCTCAGACACCTCAGGAGGTGCCTGTGTTCCCACAGGCTTGCAGCAGGCAGCCCTGTACAGTGAATATCGTAACCACTCACTACAATATTACATCAATTATTTGTTAGCAGCAATGCTAACCTGCCACAAGACAGCTGCCTCGGGAAAGTTTAGAAAAGTCTTAATAAAATATGCATAAGTAACTATGAAAATATAGTGGATAACTGTCAAAATAACTTTGAATACAGCAAAGCATATCTGCTGACTTTCCAACACAAAAAGAATTTATGGTAATAAGTTTTGGAAAGTAATACAGCCGTGTTGCTAAAAATGCAGAGCAGCTGCTTCAGTTATTATAAAATAGCTAATTTTTACTCATTTGTGACATGGTTTTGTAGATGGGTAACAGCTGCAGTTTCACCCAGCTGCATCCTGATGCTAAATGCACACTTTAAGCCATCAGATGAAAGTATAGATTGCTTTACTTTACAGCACTAAGTACCAGTGTCTTTCTAAGAAATACCCTGAAGGTCATTGGCAATTAAAGCTCCCCAAGGTCTCTTTCACTCGGGGAATGGTGACTGGCAGACATAAGGTCTCCACAAGTCAGACACTGTACAGCAACATAGCAAGTAGTAACTGAGCTGCATGGATTTAAAAGGATGTTGAAAGGGCTTCCTACCTGGTACAAGTTGCTACTCCCCCTCACAGCCTGGAACCCTAGATGCTGGCTCTTCTCCTTAATTGCTGAGGTAACACGAATTTCTCTAGTAAGAAGTGGGGAGGGAAAAAAAAAAAAAGAAAAAAGAAAGAAAGGTTCTATTGGCTGCTGCCTCCTTCTTAGAAAGGTTACTTCAAATGCCTCTCTCACTCCCTATTTATTTTCTCTCCCTCCCAGAAGAGCAGTTTAGAGGGAGAGTAACGGAGTGTTTATCCTGGCTCTGAGGATGCACGCGTGTGCGATAACTGCCTGCTCCCTGCAGTACAGCCGGCATGATGTGATGTGCATACTAAAGCAGTTTGCATTAGGCAAGGCTTAGCAGAGCCAGCTTCCAGTCTCCACCTTCTATATCACACAACCAGCCTGCTGCCCTGGAAAGAGTGGGGCTGTAATGACAGGACTATGGGGCTCTGCTTAGAGTATAAATGCATTTTCTTTGAAGATAGTCTTTAAGGAAAAGGTGATACTTATGTATCACCTCACCTATGAAAGCACAGCAGCAGCAGCTATAAGTGAAAATGCAATACAGTCGTACAAATGTGCAAAAATTCCCTGTTGTTTGCTGTCATATGACAGATGATGCTAAAAGCAAAAACTAATGAGACATCTCCAGTTAGGAAACATTTATCTGCTGCCATCTATCAAACAAGCAAAGGCGTAAATAAATAAATAACGCCCCGAAGAACAGAGAGGCTTAAATGTCTACAGGCTCAAAGATAAATGCGTGATATTTATACACTTTAGTCATGACTGAACAACAGATACATTATGAACAAGAATTAGCTCTAAAGTACTACATTTATCATAAATCTGAATAAATATTAGAGAAAGGCTCAAGCTGTAAAGCCCTGATTTGGATTTTGAACACTCCACAGCTCAGGAGTGCCTCAATCTGGGGATTTGGCTCTAGCCTCTCTGTCCATATTAGCTGCTCATGCACACACTTACAGAAGTACACAAAATAAATAAGACTATACATGAATATATGAAAAATCCCTTTGCTTGCCCAGGTGTATGAGTACAGTAGTAAGGGCTACTCTGTTGGCTGCTTATACTTTTTCATTTTTTTTAAATCAGGGATTTAGTTCTTAGGTTCAAAGCATATTTACAAAGTCCACATACAGTTGGACTATTGTGCAACTTTTTATAAACTATCTGGGCATCCTTTCTGGATGATCCCCTTAGGAGCATCAGGAGTCACCAAGGTCATTTTTCTTCCTTTGTGCTACACCAGGCCTGACCAGCCTAGAGGTAGGGAACTTCCCCTGAATTCTCTGTATATTCAGAGTAATTTTATAGCCACTTATTTATTCTTTGCTCTATATTCAACTGTTCTACAATTAATTTTTCTCCCTCCATGCTGTTTACCTCTCTGGCATGTTTATCAAAGGATCTGAGCTTTGGATAGGTGATTCAAGGGAGCTACCTCAGTCTTTCCTCATGTGGGCACTTCTGACCTGCCTGGCAGCAGTAACAGGTGTGGGGCTTGGTTTGGCTGGTTTTGTTCTTATAGTGAGCATGAGTGACTAAGACTGCGCTGATGTTCCAGTAGACAGCTGAAAAACATTTTGTGTAATTACAATGTTAGTATATTTTCCTCTCTATTAGAAAAATATTGCAGTGCTTTGAAAGATTGTGTTTGCCTTTTTATGGCTCCCTCACTCAGGGAACCATAATCATCTTATATCAACTTGTACACTTAAAGCCTTCCCACTGGGCGAGTTCTCACCTTGCAGAAGTTAATGTTAGGTTTTCCCACACCCATGGATCTGATTTCCATACTAGATATTTACTTTTATTCATAAAGTTCTCGTGGGTATCTATTTTGTATATGATATTCTAATACTCCTTTATACTGACAATGCCTCTTATGTTTCCATGCAGCCGACTTTATCACACAGCATTTATACAAGGATTTTAAATATATGTTTTATTGTTCCCAAGACTGATTCTTGATTAATTGTACTAGTAAATTTCTTCCAGTCTATTACTTCCATATGTAAATCTTCAAGCCTGCAAAAAGTGCTGGGATATGGATGCAAAAACCCTTATACAAAATATCTCCATTCAATAGCCCAGTGCCATATAGTGGGATAAATCTATAGCTGGGCATCCACATAATGAACTCCCCTGTCATTTCCATGTCTTGACTGAAAGTTCTTAACAAAGTTCTGGAAACATTTTGTTAAAGCAAAAAAAAAAAAAAATTACAGCCGCACACTTGAATTAGTGCCACTACTTGAGGAAAGACTACAGGCCTGGTTTTCAGTACTGTATTAAAAATCTGGGGATTTGGTTAAAGTCTTCTTCAGAACACAGGCAGGGATGCTGATGTGTGCAGACACAGGTGCACAATAATACATCTGTATTATTCACAGCAGCAAGAACTGAAGCTTTACAATCTTACAAGATGACAAAAGACTCTTGGGTTATTTCTTCTCTTTTGCTCTGTGTAGCTTTGATATCTTTTAAAAGATTGTGGGTTTTGCTCACTCTTAGTTATGAAGCTTGAAATCTCTATTCCAAGTATAGTCTAAATTGACTCAAATATTGTCACTGTGGACATAAATAAGTCAGGAACTGCTGAAATTAATTGCAAGCCTTGACCATTTTTCATGCATTTTTGTTTAAGACCCAGCATATCACTTGGAAGATATCCATTAAGATACCTATATCAAACATACATGTATGTACAGACATCTGTGTATAGATTGTAAATTACCCTAGATTTTCAATAGAGCACTCCACTACCCACAGTCAGCTAAAGAAGACTGGAAAAGAAGGTGTTTTATATATATACACACACACAATTTCTGCCAGGGGTTCCTCAAAAGGCTAGCAACAGGAAAAAATTAAACTGCCTGTAGCCAATTTTAATACAACCTGTTATTCTTCCCACCCTATGACAGACATGAGTTCTGAGTGAAATAGAAGTAACATTTGGCTGGCTAAAAAATCTTTACAGACAACTCTGCCAACAGACATTACACATTAACATTGACAATGTCTGATGTTCACTGTGCAAACATTCTCCTTGTGTTTCAAGTCGGAGCCAAAAGATATTTTATGGCTTACATAAAGTTTAGTGGCAACAGCAGAGGCATATTTTTATGGACAGTAGAGTAAAAGTCCTCCTGTTCCTGAAAAGGCTATTGGGGAACAGCTGGCAGTCAGTGCCTGTTGAGAGGTGCAGATATTGGAATGGAGTATAAAATACACCTGTCACTCATGCTTGCAAAGGGGGGACACAAGCACCAAACATTTTCTAGGCATTAATCACATCTTCCAAGAAAACTTTAGAATCTGAGTAACAAAAGAATCAATTTTCACTGAAATAGAATAGAGGTGGGCTTGGCTGGTTATTTTTTGGGGGTGGTTAGGAAGGAAATGGGAAGGAGCTGTTCTAAAAATCCTGATTCCTTTGAAACACAAAGGTCAGCTGCTCACCCAGACTATCTAAAGATCAAAGCTACACAGCTGTATAGGTCAAGAGAAACACAAAGGTTTTTCAAAAGGCACTTTCTGCCTTTCTAGACAAAAGGAAGAAAAAGCGCATATTCAAAGTGAAAATAAAGTCTTCAAAAAAAAAAATCCAAATTCATAAAAGTTTGAAACAAAAGGTTCATTTTAAAACAAAAGGAGTACATATAATTCATAGCAACGATAGTGTTACTGTCTTAGATATCTAGGCTTTAATCATTGCTTATCAAGATGTGGTATATTATGTGTATTTGAAATATTTTAGTGCTTCTTTCCTTCCTTCTTACAGTTGGCAGGTACGAAAGGCAAAAAAAAGACTGTGTGCCTCTTGGTGTTTAACTGTTGGAAGCCTTATTTCAGAATGGTAACATCCCCATTCCATGCTAACAAACTTTATTGCCAGTAATTTCCATGCAGGATAACAAGAAAAGTCTGACATGTCATTATGGACCAAGAATTGGAAGTGAAGAGGGGCACAAAGCTGCTCTCATTCCTCACTTGCTCAGGAGCATGAGATGTTTTTAACAAGGACACAGCATCTTGGCCCACTAAGGAAAGTTTGGGACTATTTCTATTGCAAGCCAATAACTTCTCTCGACATACAGACATCTCTCTCCATCTCCAAAGAAAGAAAAACAGAAATCCTTCATAGATACGCTAGAGAAATCTGCTTTGCAATTGACATATGACCAGCCTAAAGATGAAACTGATTGGTATTCAAGAAGAAAAAAAAAAGGAAAAAAAATCCTGCTTTTTGGCTCACACACTGAGTTTGCTTTAGCAATAGGCAAATTATTATGCATCTTCATTAAACAGTGTCTATATTTGAAAGGAATGTTCCTGTTCATTACCTGACAGAGCTTAAGTGTAAAAAGGCCGAGGGCCAAAAAAAGTGCTCCATATGATTAGATCTGATTTTCTGTTCTACATGAAGTACATCATTAAAATGAAATTACTACTCAGTGTAACCAATATAATTCAGTCCAACTGTTAGAATTAGTGTTTTCTCAAACTCCATTCTGGGAGAATGATCCAGTCTCCTCCTCAAATACATATTTGCTCAGGGACAGAGAAGAGCAGGGTACCAAACTCCCATCACTTTTGGATACAAGCCAGTAGGAGATGGATAAAAAATTTTGCTCAGAGTACTAGCTTCTTTGATAAAGAAAAAAGTTATTTAAATACTTTTGGCTGAAATTTTAATATTAAAATTAAAAGTTGTAATCCTGTGGGTGAGGATAATAAAAGAAGTTCTGCAAAATATTTAGGAGAATAATAAGAAAGCTCTAAAACATCAGAACATGATAGCACTCTTTTTCTTTCCAGGAAAGCTAATCTATATTTAATAACAGAGCACCAGGAGAGGGGCACTCATAACAGGATGAGAAATATTACAGTGTTTCTCTTGTTAAGCATGAAATATAGCCATTAAATCGTTAAAACCTCTGTAGTGCTTAAATATGACAGAAGAAAATTGGTCCCAATGAGATGATATGATCCTATTACAGTCTTTTAGAATCATGAATGTGGACAGCAAGATTGGGAACTACACTACTTTTCAGTGAAATTTCAGGGCATAACCACCACTGTAGTGAATCAATTTTGACTTCCCAGAGAGATTTACACAGAGATGCAGAATACAGCACATTAATCTCTTCATGTGTCCCCAGAGGGGAAACATTCTGCTTAATTAACAAATCTTTTAAAAAAATATTATTTTAAGATACATATTCGTTCTCCAAAACCAAAGTTAACAATTTGGATAATAGCAATATTTTTACTGAGGTAAAAAGAAAAAGATTTCTAAATATGTACAATAACATACAAGGCAACATGCAGGTTTTGCAGAGGCCTTGCAGTTTGTGTCTGCCTCTGCAGAGCTCTGGGCCTGATGGCACAGATGTGGCCTGAACCCCTGAAATGCTGCTTTAGGGACTGGCTCTTTGAGCCCCAAACAGCTGGGCAAAATCTGAAGCTGTTCAGTGCTGCTCTGGGATGGATGAGACACCACCAGTCCCTCAATTCCCAAGGCAGGTGTGGTGAAGAAGAATTGTGTTTTCAAATATTTCAGAATCACAAGAGTTTTCTGGGTTGTTTCTATTAATTATTTATTTTAATACCAGTTTGCATCCTGCCAATTGAAGTATCTCCCCCATGTAAAAAAAATAGCCACCAAAAACCCACAAAACCTGTGAGTCCTGCAAGTGTTTTAAGTGCCCTCCCTATAAATCAGGGAGGTGTTAGAATGTCTGTAACCCAGGAGGCACACAGACAGCCTGCCAGCTTCCCTCTGTGCATCTGTTCAGCCCAAGCACAGCCAAAAGATATTAGCAGACTTCTTTGAAGGCAGGAGCAGCACCAGCCAAGTACCAGAAGCATTGCAAAATGGTCACAAAGCAAACTTCTGTCAGGTGATTAATAGGCAGTGTTTCTAAAATTTCAGTTGTAATTACCTGCAGACTGTTTACACATACCAGAAATGCTATTCAGTCTTATCACCACTTCTGCATTTTTATCCAAACTATACCTTGACAGAAGCAGAATCTTACAATTCTACTCTCTTTTTTGAATTTCTTGCCATCAGCCATTGAAAATAAAACAACTGTCAACAAATACCATTTCCACTGTAATTTTATAGACCCTGACAGCCTTCAGCAGCTTACTGTCTGCTAATTCCTTTAATAACCTTATTTCTCTGTGTCATGTGTTCTAGTTTATGACTTCCTTTTTAAATCAAGTTGTATCACCCCAGAGGAAAAAAAAACATCTACTCCTAGCAGTGTGGTGGAAACAGCACAGCTGGAGAAAGCTGGTATCTAATCATGAGGCATTATTGCTTTTCCAGCAATGGTACCACCAGTGACTCTGTGGTGCTTTCCTGAAGCATCAGGCTCCCTCTTTTTTATGTTAAGTAACTTGATTTTTATTTCATTTTCACTACGTGCATCAAAAATATTTATGAAATGGATTGCATTCTAAATCTAAGACTCTTGGGCTAGCTCTGAATTCTTGATTTTTTATTTTTAAATCTTTGTTGGAAAGGCAGTAGGCATATTTAACATACACCACTCCCTGTCACTGCGGTATCAGTTTGTCAAGGGTGTTTTTTTCTTCTGGGGAAATGGGCTGAAAATTCCAGGTTAGAAGACAGTGACTTAGTCAGGAAAACCTAAATTTTCATCTTAAAGGTAAGTGCAATTCTGGTACTCTATGCTAAAATTGCATCCTGAAAAACCATAGTGGGATTGGGTCAAGACTGAAGCACAGACCCTGGTGCAGAGCAAACCCAGGCACCCAACAGGAGCCAATAGAACAGCTTGTGATAGTAATGTTCAAATTCATGTGGAACTGTGCTAAAAAGTCTGGGTAGAGCCAGGGAATGGGATTGTGACACAGCCCAGAAAGCTTCTGAGGTCCCAGCATGCAGACATTAATCAATGCTGCCACCAAAATCTTCCATTTCAATATCTTAGGAAGAAAACCAAAAATCATGAAAGAATGTAAGACTTGTAAAAGGATGGACAGGAGGCCCATGTGATGTTTTACTCATGTGGACTTGGGCTGTGTAAGTCATGGTGAGCTATTTCCAATCACTTTTCTGCACATTACACTACATATGGTGGTAGGAGGACCCATATTTTAATTCAGCATTGGAGACAACATTAGCTTATTTTTATTCAGAGTACTTATTTCAGCTTCCTCCCCATGTACTAGGGTGCTCTTGTGAGAAAGCCCTGGCTCAATGACCTTTGCAAAGATAAGAATTTATAACTTAGATTTTGTAGAACTCAGTTAAAAAATACCAATATACCTTCTACATGCAGTAATGTCAAAGTAGGTCATAAAACATTAATAGAAGAAAGTGAGATTAAATTATGCTTAAGACTTACTTCAATATCTGTTCTATCCCAAGTATTTTATTCTTATACTACTGGTCAATTTAAAATTTACCTCCATGTCTCTTGTCTTTTCACCTTTCTTGCTAATTTGAACATAGAAATGCAGACATAAGATCCAAGTAATACAAAACTTTTCAGAGAAACTTTGCAAACTATATTTTTAAAATTAAATTTTGTTAAGTAAATATTTGCTTCTTACTCTAAAGGAGGGGTTCTTATAGCTTCCCCTCAAAAAACAGATCCAAAAAGATATTTAGGGATTTAGCCAGTTGTTTCTTCTGTAGAAATATAGTAACTGATACTCAGAAGATATATGTCTCCATATATATAGGAATTAGTGGAACAGAAAAGTTTGTTTAAGCATATAGGATTTAACATTGTGGGGGTTTTGAACTGTTTTCCTTTGTGATTCACCTACACAAAACCCTCAGTATCACAGTAGACATAATATTGTGAGAAAACTCTTTTTAACTTTATTGGAAAAAAATATTTTAATCAATATAATCCAAATCAGCTCCTCTGCTCCTTGTTTTCATTTCAGAACAAAATGAAAACAAATTCTCATGGGTAAAGCATTATTATCTGTAGAGGAGAATCAAACGAGATGATTCAACAGGAGGGAGACTGACACTAGCAGACACCAAGTACTCTGTCAGAAACTCAACATAACTAAAATAGTTCAGCTTTTTTTTTTAAGATGAGCACAAGTTAGTTTGTTTTAAACAGAATTAAAATTATTCATGGCTCAATAGATGGAGAATAAGTCACTGAAATCACATGAGCTATTAAATTGGGAAAAAAACAGGAAAATGGCCAATCTCTTTGACTAGCAAGGTGACTCAGCTCCTTTTGTCCACCACAGACATCAGTATTATTTTTAGCTAAGTTGAGAATAAGACCTCAGTGGGGTCTGGAATCTGTCACGTGTGCCATCCATTAACGCTATTGAGGTCAGCACTGCCAATGTGGGCACTGCACAGGTTGGATTGGCAACTTGCAGTAGCTCACAGGTAAGAGAAACTCCATGCCTTAAATACAATGGCAGAAGTCAGTCAAATGTGGTTCCAGCTGAACCCTGCTTTTCCATTCTGTTACACAATGGCCACCCTCTTAGGGAGAAGGGCAGAGACACAAAACTCTGCTCTTTTGGGCAGAAAAATAAATAGTTTATCACACCCTTCTGTATCACAACTGAAAAAGTGCACATCACAGCATGGGGAACCAGGCATCCTTTTAAATGTTCTTTCTGCCCCCTGTGCAGATGCAAGGGCAGCTGTTCAAAGCACAGCATCTCATGCACACACCAAAAGCTCAGACCTGTGAGGAAAGGTCTTCAGCAGCAATGGGCTCATCTGAGCAATAAACAGCAACATGCCATCTCCTGGTACAAGACTTCTTCTCACTCTTAATTCTGAGTCTGAGCTCCACCTGACCCACTGTACCCCATCCACCCAGTTCCTGGCCTTTGCTTAGCCAATGACACCTTAATGAGCCTGTTCATCACTCTGAGGTCAAGGTGGCAGAAGAGCACTGCAGTAACTACCCAGACTCTTTCCAGAGGACATATGCAACCCTGTTCCTGAGAGTCAGAGATTTGTTTCAGGTGGGACACATCTTTAAGATCATAGAGTCCAACCACTAAGCCACATATGCGCCTCTTTTAACTTCCCTCAGATTTAAAACACTTTGCTGAAAAGCATGTTCCAGTGTTTGGCAACTCTTTCTGTGAAGAAATTTCTTTATTGCAGACACTACTTTTGTGATCTGTTCCAGAATACTTGGTTAATTTTGAATGCCTATATATAGTTTAACAGAGTAATCACCATCCCCAGAAAATTTCAGATAGCAAATGCACATTTTTAAAAAGTCTGTTTTACTTAGTCTGTTTTTGTGGGTTTTATGCATAGTTTCTAAAACCCTTTAGCAAATGAAGCCATTTGCAGTAAGCACTGAAACATTAAACATGGATAGTTAGATCAAAAAAACCAAAAACCAAAACAAACCAAAATAAAACCCATAGCAGCACAGAAGTAAGTTAAAGGAAATCTGTTGTCAGTCACTACATAAAGCTGTATGACCTGGTTAACCTCACCCCAGATTAAGAGAGGTGATATTGTCTATAAAAATTTAAAAATCAGATAAAAATTTAAAAAAACCTAAAGAGCTCAGGCAGCCCAAGAGTAGACACGGGACCACAACCCTGCAGCTCTGTGCTCTGTCACAGATGACAGTGCTGTTCTTTCTGACACCTTTTCATCCTCGCCTCTGCCTCTGGCTACCACAGGATATTTTGTGATTTTCTCACATACAAGCAGTAGTTCTACCTCAGAATCCTGAGCACGCTGTAGAAATGCCCTGAAGGCAGCCCTGGGGAGGCAGGAGGGAGCACAAGGAGCTGCAGCAGAGAAGGCACAGCCTGTGTCTCCCTCTGCATGGGATTGGGCTGCTCCTGCCTGCCAGCGAGGAGAAATCCTAAATGGCTTGGAAGTAACGACTCTAAACATTTAATTTACACTTGCTGTTTCTGTTGCTAATTTTGCCTTTCAGTGAAATGGTGTTTATCCCTTCTTTATTGTTAGCATGCAAATGCTGTCCTCATTTCCTCCACAGCCATGCCATCATTATACTGTAAGATATTGTACATTAATGCTAAATGAAGGTTTATGAACTATTGCAAAACAAACTCATCTGCATCCTCAACCTAGAATACACCACAGGCCTCAGTCACAAGCAGATTACACCATCACTGATATATTTCTATCATGACATGGTGGGGGCTTTTCTCATCTGACTCTGGAATATGTGAAATTCGTGCATAGGGAGGGAATTTACAGAAGGCACACATTGATTTGGAAATCTGCCTGATTTTTATGCAAGTTGCATAGAAAAATGCTGCATATCTCTAAGCTGAGAGGCAGTCCCAAAGTAAACCTTTTGTCTGCAGCATGAAATTGCCTCCATAATATACTAAGCAACAGCATCTCATGCAAACAAGTATCTACCATTAAAGGAAATTACTGTGGAAGCCAGGTGTGCTTAGCAGACAGACCTGGAACTTTATCTCTTTTCTTGCTAGATATGTGGCACTTACTGAGATACCAACAAATCTCCCCTTTTTTCTTTTTGTATCAACACACACAGAGCAGACACAAAACCTCTGTGTTATTACACAGCAAACACATTACAAAGCGTATTCCATTTGGATTTACTTTGATGAACTCTGTGTACCTCAGACCTGAATAGCTAAAACATTCCCATCAGACTTTCAAAATTACATCAAGACAAAAAAATGTGGAGAAAAGAAAAAAGCTGTTTCAATAATTGAATTTCATTAGATTTGTTCATTTAAGTGCTTATTTCCTTCCACATTTGACAACAACTGCACAGAAAACATCTCCGAGTTTATCTAAGAGACGCTGGGAATGCTTTATGAGAGCTGCATCCTTCCTTCTTCAATGCACCCTGCATGAACTTATTTATTTGTACTTGAATAATGTGTGGAGCTACAGACACGGGATCAGAATTTGGCTGTCCCTGGTGTCGAATAAACCAGTAACAGCAACAACAACAACAACAAGGCTTCTTTCCTCGAGAGAGGTCACGCAACAGACAGCACATGGAGACAGAAAAAGCAACGGGAGCACAAAAACCTCTGAGAGCACTCTTCTCAGCAGGGAGGCAATCCTGATACTAAATCACCCACTCCCTCCTTGTCAAGTTTTTGCAGCCTCTTGCACAGAAGATCTCCAAGGGGGCTGTGAAGTGGGATGCTTGCAGATGTTTACAAAGAGCTCATCTTACCTGAGCAAAGCAACAGGGGAAAGAATGTGACAGGTTTGTTTAGAAACACACACAGGCAAAACCACAGAATAAACCTTTCTCTTGTATTACTGAGTTGGAGTTCATTCTTAATCAAGAGCAATAACTGTTCCTGGGATTCTCACATGTCAGAATGAAACGTAAAAAATCTTTAATTACTGACAATTCCCAGAATTGCTGGGTTTTTTATAATAAATGCCATGTTTCTCTAGAGGGGCAAAGAGACATGAAGGAAAAAGGAAAAGGATTTACCAAGTGGCTTTGTGATGAGCAGCTCTACTAATTCAGGGTTGTGCAAGTTGTACATTCCTGCTCATTCCCCCTGACCCAGATTTAGATGGCAAAATGCATAAGCAAAACTAAAGATTATCCATCAGCTATTACAAACCAAGTACCATAAGAGCTGGATTTGGAGGGGTGTGCCAGAAAAGGAGGAGACTATGCCTAGTGAGAACAATCAATATATTACTAAAACTTGTGCTCTGAGATCCATTCCTTTATACCACCTAAGTGGCCCAGAGGGGCCCTAAACAGACACAAGTTGTCCATCAAGAACAACCTACAGAAGGAAACTGCTGTGGCATTTGTGTGGGGCCCTGGTCCTACAAACACCACGAGACAAACTCCTAGAATTTCTGAGTTGGAAGAGACCCACAAGGACCACCAAAGTCTACTCCTGGCCCTGCACAAGAGAGCCCCAAGAATCACACCATGTGCCTGAGAGCATTGTCCAAAGGTTTCTTGCACTCTGTCAGGCTTGGTGCTGTGATCACTGCCCTGAGGAGAAGTCCCAGTGCCCAGCCACCCTCTGGGTGAGGAACCTTTCCCTAACATCTAACCTAAACCTCTCCTGACACACACACACATGGATGAGAATTCTCTCCAGCTTTATCTCCCATCCATGAGCCACATTTGAGCGCCTCTGAACTTCTCCAGGGGGCACAGTGAGATGGCTGCAATGCCCTCAAGTCTTTGTACCCACAGGAAAGTCAGGTAGTGCCAGCCCAACAAGGGCAAGGCCCAGCCACAGCTGGGCCAGCATCACTGGAACCTGAAACTAATTTTCAGTTGTTTCAAACTGTCTGGAACCACATCTACACAGTCACAGAATGGGTGAGGTTGGAAGGTCCCAGAGTGGGTCACCTGCTCCAACCTCCCTGCTCAAGCAGGGCCATCCCAGAGCATGGGGCACAGGATTGTGTTCAGACATCTCTTTGTGCCTTCCTGCCACAATTCTGCAAGAACACAGCAACAATTTATGGTCCACTCTGAAAAACCCATCAGGGTCCACTGAGATTACTTGGGCTTCCAACTTCATTGTTACGTGCTTGAGAGGTAGGTAAATGGAGCGAGCACTTTTTCCCTTCAGTTTTGGACTTGTGCCATAACAAATCAGTCTTTTTTTAATAGAAGCTCACAGGGAAGAACTAAAAAAAAAAAAATCAGATAACAGAGGCCTCAGTAAAGTAAGAAAACAGGAGTAGCACTACATTGTAGCTGGAGAACTCTATAATAAGCACAGATTCTGTAATAATAAAGAACTAGTCAATGATTCATACTTTAATTCCTTTAAAAGTCATTTAGAACTGCTTTATAAAAAAATCCCAACTTTAACCTCATGTGAAGATAATGCTGTTCACCTATAGCCAGGATTTATCCTGTCAGCTTTTCCTATACTATGTGTGTTCTGTGTGTATTACTTCCACCAACTGCAAATACCTCTTTGCACTTAAGATATGGCTCCTGGCAGTTGTCCAGCCTATTTCTATGTCTATGCTCTATCAAAGCTCAATTACCCTGAAAACTTCAATAAATGTTATCAGAATCTGTGTCACAGTTTCTTAGAGGACACACAGAAAGAGTGTTTTTAAGAAACAGTATCACAGTGAGAAAAAAGTACCTACAGAATACTAAAAATACTAAAATAAAACAGAGTACTAAAAATACTAAAATAAAACAGAGTACTAAAAATACTGCATATTTTTGAGGGAGGGGGTAAGCAAAAAAATATCCAGGTTATAAAAATATATTAAAAGTGGAATTTTAAGTGTATCTTATAATGAGTGTCGTTGTTTTTCCACATCTATTCTCTGGACTAATTTCTGGAGTACTTACCTTCTTTTGGGCTGCTCACCAGCCACATTACACATACTTTATGGTTCTACAAATCATTTTCTGTCCTATGAATGTTTAAGCAGAAAAAGTCTGAACGTGATACTAGTGCAGTTTATTAAAAAATATAAAACAAGGTGAAAGAAGTATAAGTACAAAATACACCAATGGAATATTATGGCCCCAATGAAAAGTGCTGCACACAGGTGGTTTTGCAGAGGGACACTGAACCCTTGGTGTGCTAGCAATGAAGGCACAGAAATTCACGGGTTTTTGCAAACACATCTGTCCAAAGCTCAGTAGTTTTGCAGACATCAGAACAAGGCTTCTAACACTCCCACTGGGACTGCAGGGAGACCATGAAGGGTAGCTCTGAAGCACAGGACAGAGGAGACACCACAAACAAGCAGCCAGGGAGAGCTCTGCAGTAAACGTGAGGAAATGGAGCTGCCAGGGCTGCTGGAAATCCCTAGGGCACTGTTCCATGCACCAGTTACACGCTTTGGTTGTAAAATTTAGAGACGAACAGGGGGGCTTTTCTCTAGTTCTATTACAGACCAACTCCAAGGGAAGAGCAGCTGTGAGGGAGCAGAACAGAGACTCTGCAGGAAGAGCTGGGACTCCACAGGAAGCACTTAGTGCTGCTGAGGCTTCATAAATGATAACAAATGTTCTCCAATTTTAGATACTGATAGAAACAGCCTCTTAATGACCACACCAATATGAACAGCATCCCATGTGAACATGCATTCTAACATTTTGTATTTTCAATTTTTAGATACTTGGTTATCACTGAGCTAATTATGGAAAAGCTTGTAAAGTTTTACTCCAGCTCTACAGAGCCTGAATGTCTGCACCATCCAAAATCGAGCAAAAATCTGTTTCCAAACAAAAAATTGGGGGAAAAAGTGCTATCATTGTATTAGTTACTGACACACCATAAAATCCAACTTATTTTATAATTATACACTTATATTATACACTATATAAGATCCTGGATCAAGCCACCTACTCTTTTAAACTCATTTTAAACTGTGAGCAAATTGACATCCCAGCTGAGGCACTGATCCACAAACCAAGAGGATTGCTCACTGGTGTAAAAATTCTCAGGAAATTGCCATATCCAGAACAAGATAACAGGCCCAGGGCTAAATGCTAATTTCAGCTATTCACTTCCATGACCATGGCATTGCAAGGCAGGCTTCTCATCCTGGATGGGCAATCTGCCCCTCAGGGAATATTAGCTGATGAAATCTGTACACACATATACCTGTCCCTTCATTTCATTCATATTTTGCACTTGTACATTTTTATGATTCAAAGACACTGTAAGTAGCTCCTATTCTGGATAAAACCCTTCCAGAAATTTATAAGCAATGGCTTAATATATGGGGTTTAAATTTTGTGGGTTGAAACATCTTTTCCTCTTTGAGAACAAATGTGCCTCTAAATCCTGCAGGAGCTAATGAAGATTCCCAGCTGAAGATTCCCACAAATCCCAAAGGCCGTGACATCTGCCAGATCACAGATAAAGAACAGGACATTTTGCAATAATGTGGTTTTAGTACTGGGTGACTGAAATTCATTGTGCACCTTTGCTGAACAGAGTCAGGTTTTTCGTTTGTTTGGGGGGTTGTTTGTTTTTTCATATTTTTGATGGGTTGTAATCATAAATAAGCTAACTCCTGGTCTTTATAATGCAGATTTTAAGATGATCTTAATATCTAGTGCAAGGATCTCAAAATCCTAAAATTCTCTGAAATGAGGCATCACAGCCCTGGGGGCACTGATACATCTCAATGACCACGTCCAGCACCCCCTGAGCCCCCACCCAGTCCTGCTCAGGAGCTGTCCTGGCTCAGCCAGGGTCCCCACCTGTCTGAGGCTGCTGCTGCACCTCGTTGGCAGCCCCTGGATCTGCCACCCATCCATGGGGAATCCATTTGGTGTCCCTGGCCAGAATGAGCCTGAAGAAGGTTTGGGATGGGCTGAAGGAGATGGAGGGACCAGTTTCACCCCCCTCACACTTGCTTGAGCGTGGGGCAGCTGACCCAGCACACCCAGTCAGTTCAGAGCAGCTCTCCAGGCTAAACATTTAAACAGAGCTTGAGCTGAGCGATAAGGTTGAGTTTTTGTACAGCCTGGTGCTCCCTGCTGCCCAGCAAGTGTCAGGGACAGGATGCAGGAGAAGCAGTTCTGGGGGAAAAGGTAAATGTTTTTGGGAAAGAACAAAAACACGGCAGGAGAAGTAAAAGTAACCATAGAAAATATGAAACTTCAATATCATTAGCTGGAGATAAACAAAACTGACCCATAAAGCCCACAACTGGTTTTCTACTCGATGGCTTTAGATCAAATTGTTTTTTGGAAGAGCATATTTTGGGAGCTACTTTGAAAATTTTGCACTATACTAGAGAAGCCACAGCCAGCAACCATTAGGAATGTTGCAAAAATCACTGCATTTTCCAGGTTCATATAGCAATGTGATCAACCAAGTGGCAAAGTCAGCTGCAGCCCTGGTCAGAGAGCTAGCAGCAGAAACTTGGCACTCCTGACCTCCCAGGCCCAAAGAAGGAGCAGAGGGGAGAAGGCAGGGGTGCTGTGCTGAGGAAAGGCAGGTCCCAGCTGGCTGTGTGAGCATCTCCCTTCAGTTGCCCTTCAGTCTCACCCATGACAAACCCAGGAGCAGAACAGAGCACTAGAAAAATCCTGCACCCAGTGTGACAGGGGTGCACATGGCCCCTGCTGTGCCACGAGGGGTGACAGCACCAGGGTGTCAGCCCACATCCTGTCCCATGTGGGGGATGGCTCTGCATCAGCCCTGACCCTCAAGGGCATCACCTTGCCAGCCCAGACACACACAGGATGGCAAACCTGCACACCCTGAGCCCCAGAGGGACCTATTATCCTGCTTTTTTCACCTTTACACTACCCAATATTCTTAGCTTTAAAGAAAAGGTCAGACAACTCACTGGCTCTAATTCAGCTGTATTTATACTGAGCTTTATTTTAAGGATTCTGTTGAGAGACCTTGAGTAGTGTCTCCTATCAATGTGTCCAAGAAAGCAGAGAAGCACAGTTGTTCACATTTTTCCAAATACTTACACCTTGTTTTAACCTACATCTCCTCTCTGAGACCCAAACTCTCCCCTGCACTCCTGCTAGAGCAAGTCCTTTCTGTAACTTTTCCCTATTCTTAGGCAAAAACCCCTACTTCCAACAGAGCAGCTGGCTGACACCAAAAATACATGAAAATGATTGTGTATTTGGTTTTGAGAGCATGGAAACAGACATAGAAATACCAAAATATTCCTCTTTACCATGTTTCTCTGAATTAAGTAAAATAGCCCAGAGGTGGGTGCAATTTCTGGCAGCTGCTGTCACCCTCTGGGGGGCAGCAAGGCAAGGCCAGCACACAGGGACGGGCTGGGGCCCTTTTTGGGCTGCTGAGACACAGCACACACAGCTCTGCCCCCTCCCACACCCTGCCACTGCTGCCTGCAAGGAGCTGCTGCAGAAAAAGAGATAAGAATTAAAGTGCTTCCATTGCAGTGAACACAGGCACCAATTTAGAATTAGATGTGTTTGAAGATAGGAAAAATAAAGCCCGAGAGCTTCAGATTTCTGGGTGCCTCACACTAAAACCATCAATCAATTTTAAAACCTAATAAAATTCATAAAGGAGTCTAATTATCTATAGAGTCTATTCAATTATAAAACACAAAGAAAACACCGAGAAAATAAAACTGGTGCCTGGTATTTACCAATTCATGTAATGTTGCTGGTTGTAGACACTAAATTAATATTTTCCTCTTGAAGGTAGCTGGGATATGTATTCAGGATACCAAAAAAACAATTATCATTTAAAGAGAGCAGTGAGAGCCCTGGTAGCTCTCACTACTGTCTTTAAAGTTTTTATTCATTATCTACAAATTTAAAGTATGTGGACATACATACACACATTTATATACACATTAAATGCCTGCATAAGCACAAATGTTTATACATGTACATGCTTACATATCTGTTTATGTATTTATATGCTTACACAAACATCTATGTGTATATAGAAAAAAAAGTAGTTTTGGGGTTTTTTTGTGGTTGATCAAATCTATACAAGAAATTAATTTGTGATTAGGAGAAGCCTTATGCTGTCAAAATTCTCATATTAAGGTCATTATTATTGTTTATTTGATGCAGTCCCAGAGGAGGTTTCATCAGAGTTTTTAATAAATTGTTAATTAAAGTTTACAGCTTTGGGAGGCTCTTTTCTAACTGAAAAAAAATAGTATTGGCCAGCTCTATTCTCAGAGGCTTTTTGCCTATGATTGCCAGATCCTGCCTCTTCCTTAAAAAAAACTATCATAAAACACATTTTTAATGAGTGGTGAGCTACCACAGCTTCCATTAGCCACAACTGGATCTGTGATTTCTCACCATTGAAAAAAAAAAAATAGTATGTGCTTGATTAGTTGTTGATGAAGATTTGGATTGTTCCAGTTCATTAAATTTACATGAAGGAGGGTTTTAAAAGAAAGTTGATGCAAAGGCAAATGTAACCCCCAGCATTTTCAATTATCTTCTTTGACTGGTCTTCATTATTTGCACCTTTTCTATTCTTTAACCACACTGCAGCATCACATTAACTTAAATATCAAATAATTATGCCTGGGAGTACTAAAATTATATTAAAAATACCAAACTACCTGAAGCATACATTACACCTTAGGTCATGCAGAAGTAAGTTTTCATAGTTAGAACACAAAGATGAGATTTCATACTCTTCTGAAACGTGGGGTTGTTGTTTTGTTTTTTTTTAAATCTCTACCTGGAAACTCAAATACTGGAATTACCTACCTAGAAACTCACATTTTAGCTCAGGGTGAGCTAATTTTGATGTCACTCATAGAAATCAGCCAAATTTCCAAAGGTATTTTGCTAAAATACAAATCCTGTACAGAGGGAGAAATTAGCTGAACAGAAAAACCCCAGACAAACCAGTAATCATCAGCAAAAGACCACACAGATAACAGCACAGCAATCTGGAGAGAGAAGGAAAGAGATTTATCACCTGCCCTGGCTGCCACTGTTGTAACCTGAAACTGAGGAGCTGCAATCAGCACCTCACAGAACCTGGAGAATTTTAGTTGTGAGATCAGCTGGCACAGGCAATGTATTTTAATAGTAGCCAAGTAGCCAATGCCAGGGGAAAAAAAAACCCAAAAAACAACAAAACAACAACAAAAACCAACCAACCAACCAACACACACAGAAGAAAACTCCTGGAAAAAGGTTTTCTCAAAAAATAAGCTCAGTGAGGAAAAGATGAAGAAAGGATTTCCAGCAAGGTTTTAACTACCACTGACTGCACTCCTGAAGCAAAGAGGCAAAAACGTGTAAACAAGGGAATAGTTCAGACTTCTGGAAAGGTCATTAAATTAAACTGGTTTTCTCCCAAATGCAGTGCTATTTGAATTACCTTCTCAATTACCTGAGCCTTCCTGGCATGTTTTGAAAATTTGTGTTTAGGAAGCCAAGGACAGTCTGATCCTCACAATACACCAGCACTTAGGTACCTGTGCATTCTAAGTGGCAAATTAGAGTCAGTTGTTTAATCCCCTTCTCTTTGTGATTTGTTTTAGGCAAATATAAATTCTTTTCCACTTTGCTTGGGTATTGAGAGATTTAAATTCAAAAACAGGTTTCTCACAAAATTGTAAGATTGCTCATTTGATCTCTAGTTATAAATATCTCATCTAATTCAATCACCCTAGAAAATAAAGGTATGGAATTACAGAGCTACTGAAAAGAAACATCTGCTGTGATTTGCAAATGTGGAAAACTTTTTTTCCCATGTTTTCTTTTTGACAGTACACTTTGCTCCATTTACCTAAAAGTCAAAGCCACTTAATTGTTTCAAATGATGCAAAATTAAAATAAACTTAAAAATCAGTAACTTTTATATTATAAGGGCCCCATCTAAAATTATAGCATAGAGAAGTGTCTGCAAATATGAAACTCCATGTCTTTGCATATCTGTTGCAAGATGAAACCCAGGTGTCTTTCGTATTACTGAACTCAATTTCCATGCTTTTGAAAAGATTTACTTCTAAACTCTGCTCTTTCTGGTGGTTTTTGTGAATACCAAATTTAATTAAAATGAAAAATGAAATCAATTAAGAGGCAATATTTGACATGTTTGACAACATAAAGGTTACTAACTACAATACAGTGATTTATCTTAGATCATAATGCTTGTCACCAAAACCCATTCACATCACTATCTGGAAGCCAATTCCTCAGGTTGCTGAGAAGGACAATAACCTGGAAATTAAATCACTATCAGATATTCTAAGCAAATTATTTCATAATAGAATACATTAATCAAAAATCTATAATTAACTCTAAGTGCAATAGAACCAATTACTGAAATTCCTAGAGATACAATTATTTTTAAAAGGCAGTAAAAAGTGAAGAGAAGAGCAAATTGAATTTTGCCAGAGGTTATTCTCCATGAAAAAATGAAAATCAGTATTTTTCAAGTGTGCTGTGTCCTGTGTTTTATAAATGAAGGTGGCATATTGCCTTTGCTGAGTCTGTGTCAAACTGCTCGAGGTGTGCCAGGTGGGACACACACCTTTGCACCCTGCTCGAAGGCTGTGATCATCTGTCATTCCCATGAGTGCCACAGCCTTGGTGTTCTTGCCCTTTGTTTTAAAATGCAAAAACAAGACAAGCCATTAGTTGCCTGCTGTGCCAATAAAAGCAAATTTCTGGTGAAAAGTCTATGACATTATTGAGAAAAAAAATCCCAAGTGCCATTCTTTAAATCCCCAGCTAGGCACCAAGGGATATGGGACAGTTTTCCCATTGCATGGAGAGGTTGCTGCATTTCTGTTTGTTTTTTTGGGGGATCTGCTTTTTGATTGATTGATTTATTCCATACCATAGTCTGCAATCACTGAGAGGTACTATTCATGAAACTGTCATTCATTATCATTCTTGTAATCACTTCATTAGAAGTGGGTTCTTAAAAAGAATCAGTATTGAAATTGGTGATTTAGGGAAGTATGGATAGATATTGAATAGTTAGAATAGTTTAATGAAATGTCTCTCAGTCAATTCTTCCTGTACGTACACAATGATCACATAGAAACCAGAAACTAAAGGAATCAATATAAACTTGAAGCCTTAGGTCATTCCTGGAGCTGGCATTATAAAATGAATCCTTTTTATTCTTTCCACTTCCAACATGTTTTAATAGTAATGAATACTAATGCAATATCACTCCTTGATGGGTTTTTTTTTCTAATGATACAGAGCACTTTTAAAGATTTTTTCCCCTCCACCAAGTGTAATGGTATTTTAATTATGTAGTTCTAAATGCTCAAGAACTTTAATGAGGAATTTGATAGACTAATTGAATGAGATGCAGCCAAATATAAAAATTTAAATGGATGCTCCACACACTTTACGATTCCTGGCAAAGGTGCCTGAAAAACGTGTTGACCCATTTACACATCACCATGGGTATTTCACTGCACTGCTTCACTTTCTACATCAACGATCCATCTGATGGCAAAGCAAAAGAGGGTATTAAACTGCAGTGGCAATACCACCGCCTCCATCTGAATGTTAATAGCACAGAAACAACAATTCTGCATGTTGGAATGAGAGGTTCCAGCACAGAACAAGGCAGGTACAAAGAAAACAGAAATGTAGTTAACGTACTTCAACAGCTGAGACCAAATCTTGAGGTGAAAACTGCAAATTTAGAACATACAAATAGCTCTCCCTCTCTCCTCGAGGGCTCTTACTGTGTACCTATGCGAGCCTTTAAGGACTTTTTTTTAAGTTACCCTTCTCATTTCCAGCAGCTTCATAATGTGTGAGAGAACAGGAATGGGGCTGGGGCCAAGCCTCACCCCTAATGGGGTGCAGCTGTACAGGACGGGTGAGCAGCCCTGAAGAAGAAGCCTGGAATGCTGATGTGTATTGACCAACCACAAAAGAGTAAAAGGGCATGCAGGGGTTATGCATGTGGGAAAAAAAAAGGTATAAAAGGTTGTGCTGGGGAATAATAAAGGGCTGGTGCTTGCCACCATTTTTGGTGTCAGTTGTGTATTCACTGTCAATAATGTAACGATAACTTTGCAGAAACTACTGTGATTATAAGAGAATAAAACTCCTGTGACAGAAAAATCTGGGTGAGAATCCCCCAAATACCCTGAATTGCAATTTTACACCATAAACCCCTCAGCTTTTAAAGGCCAGCACAGCAACAGATATATGAAGGCTAGAAGTTCTGTTTTCCTGGTTTTAACCGTTTAACTTGGACTGAAGGCAGCAATAGGACAAGGTGTTTAAAGTGTCCTTCACATCAGTGGCTTAGCACAATTGCTGTCACAGGAATGTCACGGCAGTCTCACTGGGAATTCAACACTGTCAGTTTAAGATGGAACTTTGTCTCTTGCTTCTTACTGAGTGTTGCTCTGACCACAGCAGAATGAATTTTAAATGACAGTAAAGCCATCCTCACCATTTAATACTCCTTATTATGCATTAGTACAACAATGCACATTATTGAAGAGCATTACTTATTAAAGATGAATATTTAACTATCTATCTATTTGCTAAATTTCCCTTTAATTCCAAGTCTTCAGAAGCTACATGACACAAGCTGAAGATCTGTTTATTTATATACATATGCATTTATTCTTATGCAAACATTGGTTCACCTTCTATTGGTTCACCTTGCAAGGACTGGTATTTCATATTGCTTTAAGTTTATTTCCATTTCAGATTTCTTCCAATACAGCTCCATTAGCTTAAAAAAGTGCACGTTAAAGTCTGAAATCATTTTGCCTTTTTGAAAGTAACTGGGCAAAAGAGGCCACAGGGCATCATGTAAGCCAGACTGAATTGATAAGATGCCAAAATTTCTGGTTTTGATAGAGAACCAGAAGGTTGAGGAGCTTGTCTGCAGGTGCAGTAGCACTCAGGGGGCCCAGCTCTGTGTCCAGCTTTGCTCCATCCAGGGTGTGTCTGTCAGGGTTTCTCACTGCTCCCTCTCTGTTGACAGAATGCAGTGGGCTGCAGACTTCTGCACCATCACCAGATTTGTCCAATATTAACCACAATATTCAGCAGCTCTGGGGAGGAATGGCAGGAGAGGGCAGGATGGGGAAAGAGTCCAGCATTGTAATAAAAAAAAAAAATTTCCATATGTGGCACCAAGGTGTTCCATAAACTGCTGCCCAGCACCTCCCAGCTTCCAGACACAGCTCAGCCAGGACAGGTGACTTGGGGGCCTGGTGAGACCTCAGTGCCTTCCAGGACAAGCAGCTGACTGAGCGCTGATGAACAGCTTGGTTGTCATTAAATCACTAATAAGACTGATCCTAACTAATAAACACCTGTGCTGTGTCAGACAGAAAAGTGCATCTCCCAGAGCAACCAGAGGCAGCTGAAGATTCAGGAGACCCTATAATGGATGATTATGATATAACTCACTTGCTGGGGAGGGTTTCTTTCTAATTTGCAGGCTCTGAGAAGATTTGCAATAGTCAGAACTATGCTTGCACAGTGCCCATCACGCCTGTGACATTCAATAGCCATATAAATATGTGGTCAATGAATTCCATTAAGAGCTTACTATTTTGTGGCAATGAGTTCTATAGATTAATTCTGTATTTGGGAGAAAACAGATTCAACATATTTGTAGCCTAGCAATGTGGATCAAGTTGCTTTTGCTGGCACTAAATTTAAGCTGCCTTGCTAATTTATTTGCATCTTCTTTTGTGTTTACATTTGTTTTAAACTGTCCAGAAAACCACTAGTAGTACCTAAATAATTGCACTGCAGATGATAACTGGTCCTACACAGCCATACTGTCCTATACTGCTAAGTTAAGTGAGTAGTAAGTGTGATGTCAACAGCTGAAGCAAAAAGATGTTGAGAAATTATACTTTCAGGCCTTCAATATTCTTACTAGATGGCCTGAAGCAGCATTTCATATTTTTAAGGCCATTTTAAGTGTTCTGCAACTGGTAGATAGACCAATATGTGTTTTGCAATGTTAAGAAAAATAAATATCTAATGATTCACGCAGAAACGTGATGATTGAGTGAAATACTGCAGCATGACAGTTTATTTTTATTATAAAACTCCTGAGGATTCCTGGCTTAGAAAATCAGCAGCATAATTTCAGAAAGAAATACATTGTGTGCTTTTTCTTCATACACTTTGCCCATCTCTCAACACAAAACAAAGTGCCAGAAATCCAACATCTCCTGCCCTCCTAGCCTTGGTGCACATGTAAACCTGGGAACCATTGACCGAGGTGTCCCTTGAATCTCTTCTCCACGGGTGCAACCTTTCTTCCATGAACAGCCATTTGTCTTGATAAGAAGTTATGACACATCTACAGCGTGACTAACATCTCCAAAATACAGTGCACACTGCTGTGACTAATCACAATAACAAGGAAGCTTATGCAAAGTCAATATTACACCCTAAATAACAATGTCTACTCAATTTGCACAGGCACATTAGCTCTAAGAACTGGGGAGATTCCAACCTGTGGCACTTGGTCAACCCATGAGAATTGGGAGCCCAAAATGTTGCTCAGGGCAATATACACACCTTACTTCTGTTTAAAGATTTATGGCTCGTGCCATTCCCTTCATTATGCCTCTCCTGAATTCAGATTCTTGCCAATGAATCTCAGTGTAAAGATCTGCAGCAATCTGTGCTTTTCCTTGGAGAGGTTTACATGAAGACTCACACCTAAATTGCAGTTACAATTCTAAGCCTTCCTGAAGACTGTAAATGGTCGAGGTCAGAATGAAGTTTTGTGGTTTATAAAGTTTTGTGTTCACAGAGAGATGTGTCACAATCGGTTTTGTTAGTGATATTAAGGAATATTTTTTTGAATAATTAATTCAAAGGGGAGGGGGGAAAACCTCTAGGCACTGAAAAATTGTGTCAGGGAAGAAACACATTATTTAAAAAGTTTGTACAGGATAACCATTGAATTCATTCATTATTAAGAGTTGCCAATTGCATTCCATCTTCTTTTAGTTTTTTTCCTTCAATAAAAGTAATTCCTGTACAACACTAATAAGAGCTCCAGTGCTCAGTGCTATATTTTAAGGATCCACAGGGCTGAAGACACACCTTGTTCCCACTCCATCTTATTAAAGCAGTCCTGCAGATTTACACTTCACTTGCACTATTAAGGGAACAGATGTGAAGAATAGGGAGAGGAAATATGCCCAGCCATCCTACTCTTCCTGGAATTCCCTTTAAACTAAGCAGTAATTGGGGAGAACACAAAAGGCACATGTGTGTCTCAGCCTGATGAAACTGCAGGAATTGAAATGCAAGGCTGCTAGTTCAGTTCAGTGCCTGCTGTATTCAGAAAAATCAGCCTGTGCAATATGCAGTTACATCTACCCTGCTGAGACTCTGAAATAAGTACAGAGAATATATCAAAGAAAAAAAGGATCAGATCATTCCGTCAGGTGCTATGTGGAAAGTCCCAGTGATGTTCAGGTGTCTATTTTTAATGGACAGATGTACATTGCTGAGAAATTCCCTAGCTTGGGTGAGGTTGTTACTCTAATCCCTTCCTTCTGGCATGTTAAGAAACCTCTAGAACCAGTGCTGATACATTTTACTTAAGTGCAAGATGCCTGTACATCTGCCACGTAGAATGGAACAGTAATTCTTATTGCTGATACTACAAGCAAGATAAAATTCTTACTTCTCCCACATAGAAGTGCTTTGCATTTTTCCAGTTCTAATTTCTTAATGCATTTCTTCCTGTAAAATGTACTTTTTTTTCTGTACCTTCGTTCTGTGTGGATGGGTATGCATAAATACCTGTCAACATGTATGTGCTCACTAATTAGGCATCTCTGATGATGCCAAATGTTACCAAATAGTTCTATTTCTAGGAAGTCAAACATTGGCAGTTATGCTTTGCGCTTTGAAAATACTCCAGCGTTTATTCTATGATAATCACAATCCTCACCATGCCTTATTACACAAAGAGTCATCTCAGACTGTGAAACTGGAGGAACATGACCTATAAAGTTTATCTAGTGCAGCAGTTTTCTTCCTTGGTGATTTTGCAGTCAACATTGCATTAATCTATGTCTATTTTTGAGCAAGACATAAACAGCTCATTATTATGGTGAAGAAGAAACAAATGTTAATGAAGCACACAAATCAGTGTGTGTTTCTGAAAATAGGATTTTGGGACAGAAGAGATCAATAGCCACAGTGCTGGGCTCTTCACTCATGACCCAAGACTTGGAAATGCAAAAGGGCCTTCATATTAGAAAGTAGAAATTTATCACAGTATTTTTATTACTCAGGAAGTAAAGAGGAACAAATTTATCAGATAGTATATAAATAATGGTAAACCTATAATAAAGGTATTCTTACATGTTTTAACAAAGTGCAGTGTTTTGGCAGCATTCTGCAGAGCACTAGAACACAGTCAACCTGATGAAGGTGCAGGATGAGAAAGTGTTTTTACATCCCACTTCAGTGTATTTTCAGTTTGATTAGACTGTTTGCTTGATGTTTGCCTCTTATTATTCACTCCAAAATGTCAACAGCCACTTGTGAAATTAAGATTTAACAAAAGGCAGCAAAAAAAAAGTTACCTCAAGTGTGTCGGAATATAAACACTTGTATTGACTGTCAGTGAGGAAACAAAGGGTCTTTCTGGCTTCATCACAATTCAAGATTGTCATCTGATTCCAGCTGATGAATTGTTATAGTATTTTCCATAGATCCAAATTGACCTTTTTCCATAGTATTTGTACATCGATTGGCTAAGTGCTGAGCAGATTTTACCACAAAGATAACAGCAGAAATTGCTAGACAAACTGATCTAAAAAGTACTTTTTTAACCTCCATAAACAGTACAGAGTTTCTGAGCATTAGAATTATCTGATGACCACCTCTCAGATTACATCCACTCAATGCATGTTGTGCCACTTGTCCTACACTCTGTATTGCCAGCACCGTCCACACAACATTAGCACTTCCTCATACCCATACCTGCTGATTTGTAATGCAAAAAGCCCAATTATGCATTTCACATCCATACAGAGAGGATCTAAAATAATCCATAATCCTCTGCCACACCAGGATCACAGCACGGTCATTCTACATCGACATCCCTCCAGAAGGGTGAAGGCTGGGAAATAACCCTCCCTCTGCATGGGAACAAGCACAGCCCGCTGCAGAGGGCTGGAAAGCTGCCCCCACGTTGCTGCTGTGCCCTTGCACAGGCTGCAGAAGCCACCCTGGCCACCCTGCAGGGCTGCAAGCAGCTGCTCCGTGCTCATTAAAAGCATCTCCTGCCACGCAAGGTGAGCGCCCTGAGAAACTCCTCACAAAGGACTGCCCCAGCCTTAACTAGCACAACCATGGCATGCAGTGCACAAGCAGTCTGGCTGCTGGGTGATGATGTATAATGTGCCTTTCAGTATGGCCAGCAGGTGTTAAACAAATACTCTGAAACTTTCAAGGGTGTTTGTTATAGAGACCATTTCTTACTTCACACAAAATATCTCAGAGAATGCCTTCAAGTGAAAGCAAACCAAAAGCTCACTGGTACCAGCACACGTCACTGTCTGCCTGTATTGATGTCCTGTATTTCCAATAAGCATGCCTTCTGCAGAATATCCAGGTAAACATGCTACTTGTCTGAGTCACAGCCTACACCACTTCTGCTTAAAAATGACAGATAAAGCTGTGACATTATCACCCCAAGCTTCCATAAATTATCTCTGCTGCATCTCAGTACTTCATTTTCCTCCTAAAATAAAAATAAATACTCAAGGAATCCCCCAACTACTCTAGTTCTTTCCAATATCCCTATACCTATTTGGATTAAAAACAAACAAACAAACAAAAAAAAACCACAACAACAAAAAACCAACCAACAAGCCAAAACCCCAACCTTGAGAGAGTTCAAAATTCAGCTCCTCAGTGATACAGCCAACATCAGCTTTGTAATGGCTTGTTCTGTATTCCAGCTGCTCCACAGAAATCTGATGTTTCACTGCACATTATCTTTGCCCATGCTACAGTATGAGTCACTCCTTTCCTGAAAGTCTGAATAAATCTTTGCAGCAATGCACTGTCAGAGTGGTGAGGAGTGCTCTGACATTCTACTTATTTCAAAAAACAATTAGGGCCCTCAAGGTGAGAATAACATTCTGCTCTTCAAATTTATGCAATTTATCCAAGTTCAGAAATGAGAATTTTACACTTTCCAGTCCCTGCACTGCTCTATCCTGGGCACTAGTGAATATCTAATGCAGTTAAACAATTAGATTCCACAAACAGAGAGATGTACATACCTAATAGATGGCCCAGCACAGTCTAAACAAAACACTGCTAGTTAAACTCTGGTGCAAATTAAAATATTTAGGCATAAGATGCATTTTTAAAACCCTTGAGACCATTATGCTTTATCTTCTATTTCTGTAGAAGTCCCTCACCTCTGAGATAGAGGAGTGAGACAGACAACCTGGATTTCAAATATTCCCTATACTTGGAACTTGTTGAAAAACAGGCCCTTAAAAAAATCACATCTTGATTGTAACTGAGACCCAGCAAGTCTTCTTAATAAAATAGAATTAAAAATGGAGCTACCTTAAGCCTGGTTTCTAGGTGATGACTCTGTAATGAAAGAACAATAGGAGCAATCAAATTTTACAAGGCTTATCATGTAATTTCTCAGGTCTTTGCAGAATGCCATCTCTAAGGTTAAACATACCTGGTTTAACTGTTTCCATCCTCCAAACACATCTATATCCACCCACCAAATTCAACCAAACCTGATAGATCAGTAAAAACCACAAATTTTAATTCCTTAAGAAACAAAACCACCAAAAACCTCAAAAAACTAACAACTCCGCCATAAAAAAGTCAAACCAAAAAAAAACCAAAACAAAACCACTCAATCACAACTCACCCCCATTTTTCCATGAAACAGGAGAAAACAGAAATGGGGGTGATGGAAATTATTAGGGGGTCAGTACATGACTGGATACACAACGGGAAGGACAAAGTTGTAGAAGTCACAGAGGAACACAAAATTCTTCCAAAGATGAGAGAAAGGGTTGTAAGGCACACATTTGTAGGAAAAAGGATGTAATGCTACTGATGAACAAGTTTGTATGTACAAATGTGCCCACTTTGTGTTGTACAAATTTTAATCTCAGATTACTTTTATATTTTAAAGCATTTATCAAGACCTTAAATTTGTGCCATGTAGAGTCTATAGGGCCCCCCTTAATGATGATTTTTTTTCAGTGAAAAGTTTGCCAGACAAAAATTCATGAAGCTGTTGATAGTTTTGAAATCAATTCAGTTCAGCCATCTTCCCATGCTGAAAGCTTTCCAATAGTTAAGATTGGAACTCTTCTTTTTTTGTGGGATTAAAGCAGAAAGTACAGTTGATGATCTTCAACCAGCATAAATCATTACCTATATAGCACTGGTGAAAAGTTTTAAACTGCCAAGAATAGCTCAGAGATCCTTTCTCAATTTCCATGCAGCTCCATTTTGCCAAAGTAAGGAATTTAGAGGCAAAGGCAATGAGCCTTTCACGCTGATCTTCCATCAGATGTGAAATTACTGCTCCTGTTCCAGTTAGGGAAGCATCATAAGGTAGCTTTATAGACAAAGGTGTGTAAGGACTTTCTCACACAATATGAGCTCCATCACTCACGAGAAGTCCCAGAATGCCACGTGAATCAATGTGTTTCTATTCATTCTGTAACAGTTCATGCTGCAGATCGAACACAGTTACTGCCGTGGGCAAAACCCTACAGAAATAACAGACTGCAAAGCAGGGGCTCACAGGGGGAGCATTTGGAGGTTAAGGTTCCTCAAGACAAATCACAAGGCTTAGGTGCAACTCTGCCAGCCATATATAGTAGAATCTCCAAAAAAAAAAATCTGATTTTTCATATTACCTTCAAATTCCTGACAATTTCTCAGCAGTGCTATTTAAGGTGCTCTGCTGGTAACTTCCAGTACCACTGAGTGCTAACAATGTCATAAAGCATCAGTTTTATTGTTCAGTGCTAAAAAACAAGCACTGATGGCATTGATAGGATTAGCTGGTGATATTGCAACTGTCTTTGAAGAGGTATTTCTTGCAATCAACTTCAATCTCCGTTTTATAGACATATTTCTCTAGGTAGATTTGGGAGCTTACCACAAACTAATGGAACAAGTTTACCCACTCTTTCAGTTAAAAGTTACTGAATTGCAAGTATGAGTTAATATTGAACTCAGTTTGGATGCAAAAAGCCTTAACTGGTTTCCAGCTGGTGGAAACGCCTTGCAGTGTTCCATTCAGGTTGTCATGAGATTTCTGAGGGGCTTATATTCCACCTTTTTCTTCTTTTTTCTAATTCCTGCAGAAGTCTAGGAACCTGTATGTTTAGTTGCTCCCAGAACCACAGTTTTAAGATATTAATGTCCTCCTAAAACATGCAGGAAACTTCACAACATGCTACAGAAGAATACAGAATTTATTTTACACATTACACCTTCATTGCAGCAGCACTTAGAAAATGCAGATTCTCTTTCAATCCATTTAAAACGTCATGAACTCGATGCTTCATTCCTGGTGTGTGAGCATACTGCCAAAAAGACATTTCACATTCCATTCCCTCCACTTCTAACAAAATCCAATAACATTTTGGTTATTGTATCCTAACTTAACCTGCTGTAAAGATACTAGTGCTTTTACAATACCCTACAAGAGAACACAACAGACGCTGTCCTGTGCAGCACCACAGCTCCAAATGCTGTTTATGTTGCCTTTCTAAGGGATGGTAATAGGCTTGGAACCTGCATATCCCATTTTCTCTTAGCTATTTCACATCAGCACTCATTTGCATAGAGACAAGACACGCTGCTTTGCTTGTCTGGTTTGAGCTCTCAGCTTGGGACACTGCTTAGTGGTCACACAGGTTGTCCACAGCATTTGAGTGTCTCCCACAGCCCCGCCACTCTCAATGTCCTGCTCTGGATCAATTACTCCAGTCAATAACCATTTTTAGACTGTTTCATTTCTGCATATAATACACCATCCAGTCTCTTTAACACATCATTTAAACCCTTTCTGAACTGACAAATTCAAGAATTGTCTCATTTTCTCTTTTGATCCTCTTTATAGAAGCAGATACTCTCAGCAGATACCAGAAAGGTAATTTTGCAGACTTTCCACAATCTCAGCAAATGTTTTGTCTGCTGATTTAATACCAGCTGTTAAGCTATCCAGCATGTTATAGGCTTTAGCCCTCATTACACTCTGTAAAAGTGTCACCTTTTTCTCATTACTCATATCATTCGTTATAATACACTGTTCCTATTGCCTGACACAGACCAGTTCTCTAGAGCATCATGAAGCATCCCTGCTTTCCCTCTCCCTGTGAGCTCCTCTCTATCCCTGCAGCATTTCCCATTCTCAAGGTGCAAACTCCAGGTTCTCTGTAACCCTTGCTCCTGCTGCATGCTGGAACCAGGCCACTACAAGCATCCACAGAGCCTTATCTCTGTGTTCCATGGAAATTGGAAATTACACAATCTAATTCCCAAACTTGTTTGTAGTAATTTCTGGCAAAAAAAAAAACAACAAAACAAAACACGAAAAAACCCCCACCAAGCAAAAATGAGAATTATTAGACACACACAGACGTTCTGTAATTGCCTAGCGTCTTCCACCAAGAAATTTAAACTGTTAGAAATTTATAAGTTATTTAAAGGAGTATTAAAAAGAATTGTTTAACTGGGTTTGAAAGAATCACTGATCCCTTATGAATCAAATTCAGTTTTATTCAGTGTCTGTACTCTGGAAAATTTAGGCCTATATTGAACAGTACTGTATTTGAGACACCAAGCACCAGAAAAGTTATATTTGAAAAAAGATGACTTGAAAAGTGTATACTAAAATCTCAAATTGTTGCAAACTGTCAGCAATGAGTAGTGCCTACCACAAAGGATCAGACTTTTCTCAGCTGCACTGGGAATATGACAAGAGAACTTATTACTCAGTCCTTTGTTGATAAAAAAATTACCATGAAATTTATAATTACAAAAGTCTTCCTTCTATCCATGCAAGTCCCTCATCATGATTTTTAGATTGTCTAACAATATTAACAGAAATTTTGCTGTAGTCTCTACTGTCAATTCCTCTTGCTTAGAAAAGATACTTTTACTCCAGCCCATTAAATAACCAAAGCATGTTAAGTTTTATCAAGCCATAATAGGAGATTCAAATTTAATTTTTCCATAAATTGACAGATATTTTAATAAAACAAACAAACCCACCCACAAGACCACTGCCTAATGGTCAGCTTGTTTTGGAAATCAAGACACAGGAATACTTAAAAATCTAAAATGCTGGTGCCATCTTTTGGAAGCATCTCTTTTGAGGGAAACAGATAAACTGTAGTTCCAAGAAACTTCTTATGTGAGGTTTAAAGGCTTTTTGATTACAAAAGGGAGTCATTCATGGTAAATAAAATGGGAGGGGGGGTTAAAACAGTGCTATATCTGGGTTTAAATTGTGGTATTAACTGGGTAAACAAACAGTCCTGTAAATAAGACTGTATATTTGAGTCTACTTAAAATGATAGCACTGAAAACAAAACTGAGATTAAGAGCTATATGTACCTTCATACTAGAGGATTTTTAGGCTATAAAAATATATCTGAGAAAATATTGGGGTGAAAGGCTAAATGTATAAAGTTGTCAGAAGGATTATTAATTCCTTTCTGAGACTAAGAGATAAAGCCTCGAAGACATAGAGAGCATTAGCAAGGGAATTGTGAGTATGATGCAACAAACTCATGGAAGAAATCACAAGTTAAAAGGAAGAGAGAAATTTTGAGATTAGACAGGAGCTTGTCTCAGATAGCAGAAAATAAGTGTATTATTGAAGGTCTGGTAGAGGAGCATTAGAGGACAGGGGAGCGTAGTAACAATGTCAGTTAGAAATATGGAGAAAGTATTTCTTCACTTTAAGGTTCATAGTAACAGCCCTCCCCACCTCAGCCTTTATCCAGAATAAAAAGAATGAACTGAAAAACCATTTCACATGCTGCACAGCAGAATTCAAAGCTACATAGAGCTGGGAGGGCAATACCAGCATTTGGGGCCAGCTGCCGCACACACTACCTTGTCTGACTTGGGGGGAGTCAAACCAGAAAAACTGGCCTTTCTACCCCAATAAATCCCTGCTTGCAGATTGGTACCAGAAAGACAGTGCTGGGAATACCCTTAGACCATTTGAAAAGTTGGAAATTGTGAAATTGTTTGGTTTTTGCCCAGCAAATAATAGGTGCAATCAGAAAGATAACAAAGCAAAAAGATTCTCTAAAGAGTACTCCCAAGTTGTAAAACTTGCAGGCATAAATCTACTGTCATTGGCTAATATGCCCAAGGAAAAATATTGGATTTCCAGAGAATTTTTAAAAGGAGGAATACTCTACTGAACACCTCTCCAAAGACAGCCTCCTTCAAAGCTGAAGCACCAGAAGCTATCCACTACAGTTCCATACTTGTTCCTGCATTTATTTAGGAGGAAATCTCTATTGCTAACAATAGTGATGAGAAAAAAAAAGAGAAACAAAGAAAGATGAGACTTGGTCATTACAGACATAAATCTTCACAGAACCAAATTAATTATTTGGAACATGCTATGAATGTCTAAGCAGAGAGAAGAAGAGAGGGAATCAGTTCAAAGGAATATCAGAGGAAAGGCAAACAAAGTGCAAGGTATCCTTCAGGAAGAACTGGGCTGAGGCCAGTGTGAGCATTATGACATCCCTGTTATTCTTCAAGATTAACTAAGTGTCCATGACACAACTGACCTTGCTTCTCAGCGGATCAGCTAAACCACTTACCAGCTAATTCAACATCTTCCTAGAAATAAAATTGCTTAGGTATGAACAACAGCAGCGAAATTAATGAATGTTTTATCCTGCTACTGTCTTGAATCAAGATGTCCAAACCTTCTCTTAAATCCATATACCTGCAAATATTTGCATAAATTGAAATTTTCTTCTCATAAGTCTTTCTGCAACCTTAATTCCATTTAATTTTGGGTAAACATTTGCATGTTCACCAGGAAACATTGTGATTAAGTCACAATTATGCAGCTAAAAACCAGAAAAGACCATAAAACCATGGGATACAGTTCCAGCCAGGCAGCTAGACACCAACAAAGCAGGAAGTGTATGACAGAGTGTTTACAATTTACAGAGAGCTACAAATACTCACAGAAATTAAAAATCCGTTTGTGGGTGATTGGAAAACAGAAAGCACAGAATACTACTGTTGACTCACAAACATTTCATTTATCTTTCAGCTTCATTTCAGCACTGAGAAAACAACATTACACTCTTTGCAGTGCTCAGGAATCCCTTATGTCCTGCAGATTGCAGTTAAATCCACACTTTTATGTTAGAAGTAGTGAAGATCTTAATTTTCTCTATCTTCACCATTTCCTAACACTTTTGATTCACTAGGCTGCAATGCTATCAGAAAACACTTTAGCTAAACAAGCGCATCTTAGTATTATTCTATTTTCTGTCATTTGCTGGTTTTGCTTTTGGGCCACTGTGGTTATCTGTAATGGCAAACAATAACTGTGACATTTTAAGGCACTGAGGTGAACCTGAAAATGGAAAATTACAGGAGATTACTTGAAGTTTAGCCTCCAAATCCTAGAACTTTTTATTTAGGAAAAATCATCTTTGATAGTGAAATATTGGAAGTAGAAACTTCCATAAAGCAAAAACGCACTTATGGGATTCTCAATATAAAAACTAGTGGTTTGATTCCCAGAGGTTAAAATAAGATGGAATCTCTGTTCCTGATATTTCAGTCCATTTTTTCTCCTTTCTTCTTCCTAATGCAAAAAAATAGTTGAGCCAGTAGTCACTGAATGAGACAAGAGCAAATATACCCAAAAAGGGAACAATAGAGAGAAATTATGACATTTATAAAGTGATTGACTAGGGCAGAAGGGAAGTAAGGAAGGGATATAGAGTGAGATCCATTTCACTTAAGCCTCAACACAAAGGACCCATAAAGGAAGGAAGGAGTTACAAAGACATGGTTTATTGACTGCTCACCACTGAGACAGAGTTTTCCTGTATAAATTCTTTCTCAGAAGGTTAATTAAAAAAGGGTTAGGGCCATGATCCGAAAACCCTTTATTCACTACCATAATCCTTATTCACACAAGGGATTCCATTGATTTCAGTGGACACGGGATTGCTCATGGGGCTTAAGGTTTGCAGAACTAGACCCTGTGGTTCTGAAGCCTTTAAATTGGCAATACTTTTGGATAACAATACACCCAGTCCAGGCAGCGCAGCACAGCTCAGCCTGAGCACAGGGGCAATGTGGAGCTGTGCTGTGGCTAACTTTTATTACAGAGGACAGAACAAATGGATGGCAGGCATGTTAAAAACCTGCATGTATACATAGATAGTAGAGAAAAATCATTTGATAGTTTAGACTTGGTTTAGTACTCAGAGCATGCATGCCAAAGTAACACTCCTTTGTCCAGAACACTGTTTGTGTGTCTGTGCCCAGCTCAGGGCTAAAATCACAGCATGGGGCTACAGTGGGCATTGCTGCCCACTGCAGAGGATGGAGACTGAAAGCATCAGCTCCCCTTAACCTCAGCAGGAATTCCCATACCACCAGGATCAGCAGCAAGAGCCCTCTACAAACACACCTACTCTTAATCTCACAACTAATATCCTGCCCAGTCTTTCCCCCAACTTGCTTCTTTGCCTTGCCTTGTTCTGCCTCTCTGCCCCTTTAGAGATGCCAGCTGGAAGATGTACAAAAACCATTTAAGTCATCCTTATGCATCATGTGCGTGCTCCATAAAGTTATTCCACACATGATTACTGAGAAGGATAGGAATATTAAAAAATACTTTGTGTATGTGTGAAATGTGGGATGACACTTCTTAGCAGAATTAAAGGATTAACCTAAGCAGGAATGCTGTATCTTAAATACTGGCACTTCTAGCAACATGAGAAAAAAAGAATTTTGGAGGAATAAAAGTGATTCATTAAATGAAAACTATTTTTAAGAAGGCCACAACCTTGTATAAAGTAAGTCCTTTACAAATATCAGCCTAACCTATACCACAACCAGAAAACACTGTGATGCTTTTCCTTTAAGAAATTCCATGAAGTTATATGGACAGGAAATCACTGGCAGTATTATCAAAATACAAGGGCACAGATAACTATATATAGAAGACTACCAAACATAAGGTACTGCTTTAGTAGGCACAAGAAACAGAGACCCAATTCCCAGATAACACAGGAATATCAGGAGCACAAACTACTTCCAATAGAAGCATCATTAAAAAAGAAAAAGCCAAAAAATAATGTAACATTGTTTTTCTTCAAACCTCCTCATATTTAAGTACAACAACAACAAAAAGAGAAAGAAAAGAATCAATCTGTGCTTCAGGAAAGGTGCTGCAGGCCACAGCACAGAAAATCTTATCATACCTTCTGCAGTTTGCTCTGAGGAACACTTCAAACACAGAAGGGTGATCAATAAATCCTCATGAAAGTTAAGCCAAGAGCACTCAAAGCCTTCCCCCCTCTGTAGCTGGCATCACACCCATCCTTTGGTAGCAGGACACTCCAACACAGCCAACAATTTACTGCAACACCCACACAGGCACCTCCCCACTTGTGATGAGCAGCTCTTAACCATGAACATAAGGAGAAGCACAGGTGTTGATCCTTTCCTAATGGCCTGAGCGTCAGGGGATCTGTGGTGAGTGACCTCCTGAATCTGAGGTTCCAGCTGTTTGCTATTCCCTGGAATTCGCTCCCCCACAGTTTTGTCTATTCACTGCTCTGACTCAGGGATGGGGTTATATGTGACATGCCTGGATTTCCTGCCTGTGCAATAGGAAATGCTGGAGATATCTCTGCTACCACTTCATGGCAGCTGTTGAGAAATGGTGACTTTTCTACTTGGTACTGCTGAAACATCTCACACCTCTTGCAATTCCTGAAGTGCAGCCTCAGCATCAACTCACTGAAATGGTTCCCATTAACCACTTGCCCCAGCTCCTGCCCTCAGTGCATTCCCCACCAGCTCTCTATGCTGCCTCACAGCACTCCCACCCAGAGAACCTCCATTTCAGGAGATGCACTTTGGGGACTGCTAAAGCCCCGATGCCTCTTACAGCTCCAGTAAAGAGCAGCAATAAATGTAAGGAAGGGAGAGAGGGGCACTGAGCATTCAGGCAGCTCCGGTTCTCTGCAGCTGCCTGTGGAGACAAAGTGTGAGGAGGGAAGTTCAGCTCAGCTCCTCATCATGCTCAAGAAACAGCCTAAAAACAAACACTAACCTGCTTAGACTGGTACAGCAAGGAGAACAGCGTGAAAGCAATGAAATAGAGAGAAAAACCAACTATCCAAGTATTTTGAATCTGAACACTGATGGACTGAATTCCAGTTTCAGTTAACTTTCAGAAATGTTTCTCTTTCTGATGTAGGTATTTAATTGATTAACAACAGCCTGTAGTGCTTGATGCCAAGGTTCCTTCCTCAGCAGCAGAGGGATTGATGTGCTCACCTGTCCCTGGCCAGCTCCTGGCCACCGGCCTGGCTCAGTGCTGCCAAAAGTGTGTCTTCACAGAAATATCCCAGTACTTCTTTGTCTGCTTCCCAAATATGTTCTGGAAAATGTTCTTTCTAGAGGGAGCGTTTACAGCAGATCTAATAAAAGTGACTGAGACAAGAAAGGTCAATGTTGCCAGTAACTTTGTGGGCTTTCAAAGCAGCAAAAGAGAAGCACATATTGAGAACTTCTAGCAAAAAGCTGACTACAAACTTAGAGCAGGAGCTGGGTTTAAAGCCACTGTCTATCCCCAAAGGCCTCTGAAATGGCTGCACTGGGATGGGAGTTCTTTTTAGCTTCTCAGATGCTTAAATGAGATGAATTAGAAACATGCTGTATTTCCTGGAACGTCTTGATGGTTTGCCAACTTCTTAGCTCCCCTTTCGAGGAAACTCCACTGAAAGCAAAGTGAATTAATGCTGCTGAAAATCTCTGCATTTCTAGAAAGCAGATGGTTTTCCAGAGAGGGGAGCTGTCCCCTGGGCAGCAGGGATGCCCTGCAGTGCCATGGCTCCAGGGCTGCTCCCCAGATCCCAGGCTTTCTCCAGCCCACACCTGAGTCCCATGAGGGACCTTGCTGGTCCTGACTTTGTTTTGTAAACTCAACTTCTCAGCTGCACCTTGGGCCTCCATGACAGACTAGCGAAGGTGGCCATTCCCAGAACCATGGAGCAGGTAGGGATGGTTGGGGAACAGGAAATATTTAGACCATCACAGAGTGGTTTGCACTGGAAGGGACCTTGAAGATCACCTAGCTCCAACTCCCTGCCATGCACAGGGATGCCACCCACCAGATCAGGTTGCTCCAAGCACAACTGAACCTAGCCTTGAACACTTCCAGAGATAGAGTATTCACAGTTTCCCTGAGCAACCTGTTCCAGTGCCTCACCACTCTCACAGGGAAGAATTTCTTCCCCTTATGTTATCTAAACCTAGCCTCTTTCAGTTCAAATCCCTTCCTCCCTGTTCTATCACTTCATGCCCTTATCAAAAATCCCTCTCCAGCTCTCTTGTAGCACCTTTAGGTACTAGAAGGTGCCATAAGGTTTCCCTGAAGCCTTCTCTTCTCCAGGCTGAACAACCTCAACTCTCTGCCTGCATTCACAGGAGCAGTGCTCCAGCCCCTCTGTGATACCCTACTGAGCACAAGCTCTGGAAAGATCTCTGAATTCTACCTGAATTGTCAAGGGCAAAGAAGAGTGTCCATGCTGGCTCTGTGCAGGGGGCCCTCTGAGGAGAGCTGAAGCACAGCTCAGCTCTCCTCAGTGAGGCTGGTGGTACTCACAGGTCCCAGGGAGGTGACTTCACTCAGCAGATCCTGATAAACCTTGTCATGTCTTTTCACTGACAATTTAAAGCTCTTACATTGTTCACTTCTTATCTGAAAAAAGTGACATTTAATTCCAATGAGAGCTACACATCTTTATACCTATAGACTTTGTCTTTAAATTTTCTTCATGCCAAAATGGCCCCTCTTTTTCTGATAACAATATTGTATCTTTGAGGTGTGTTTCTTATCATGTTCTATTGTGATGAATCACACAGTGCCATGCCAGTCACCATAGGGAAGCAGATATAAAAAAAATGATCCTCCAAAAAGGAACAAAACATTTATAAAACAAAGCATTGAATGCTCCTTGTCTAGGCTTGCTAATATTGAGGTGCTGTTTTCCATCCAATACAGACAGCATTGCAACACAAATCACCTCCACAGAGTAACTTGCAAGTTTCAAACAGATTTTTTCAAGTTGAGCTTTTGAGACCTACACTTCAAACCATAAGGGAAAATATATTGTATTACATTATCAATATGTGTAGCAGGCTGGAAAAGCTTCTCCTTAGGCATCTGAAAACCATTACAGTAAATTTGTGCTTCATAATAAAAAAATGTTTATTTCTAGAATAAATCAAAACCAGAAGCATTTTTCTCTTTAGAGCTGGTGAGATGAGTGAGAGTTTCAGGTGTCTGAATCCAATGGCTTGAGAGCTCAACTATAAATCACAGAGATAAGACAAAAAGCACCCTCCTGTCCTCCAATACCTAATGTGTAATCAGCTGCTTGGGAAAGTTAAATGGCATCTTAAAAGACAAAGAATAAAGCACCGTTTGTATTCTTAATCTTAATATAAAAAGGCAGATACCCAACCTGCCTGTTGCTTTCAAAGGAATATCTATCTTTTCTTGGGCATATGTGAGCAGGCAGGACTTGATTGCAGGTCCTGTGTGACAGAGCTTGTGCATCTGGTCCTGCATTATTTCTGCAATGTGCAGCTGCAGGAAACACGTGCAGATACAGCAAAGGAAATGTGGTCTTTGCTCCCCAAAGGAAACAAGACATCTGCCCTTGTACTGGGCAAAGCTGCACTGTCAATCTTGACACCTTGTGTTTAAATAATGGATAAAAGTGGTTGCTTTGTCACATGGAGATGCTAAAACTCCATCTGGACATACTGTTCCATGCATTGCTAAAGGCAAGTTGAACCCTGAACGTATCAAGTCTCAGCATTTTTAGAGTCTCCCGGTGCTGCTGCAGCATTTCCCTTGTTCTCTCCCTCACAGTTCTGCTCTCGCTTGTCATGTCCCCTCTCTTTTGATCCTGTCTCTGCCTTTATCTTTCCTCTTTGTGCTCCTCCTCCTCCTCTTTCCACTGCTATCTCAAATTACTTCTCCTGCTAGATCTTCCTTCTGTCATCAGAGGGGTTCTTTCTTTCTCTAGAAATGCTTGATGCTGCTAAGTGCAGACCAGGCTCCCCATTGTCTCATGACAAGAGGGGCTGAAGGATGCTGTGTTAGATTGCAGAGGAAGGCTGCCACAAGTGGAACTCTGCTCCAGAAGCAGCAGAACAAGCAACAGAAAGTCTGAGGAGTGGATAACACATAGGTATGCCATGTTGGGAACTCGTCTTCTCCTGGAGAGACCCTAAAACTGTTCTGCCTTGCCTTACTTGGGGTTTTGTGCTGCTACAGCTGGGGTAAACATCTAAAAAACAAAGCAAAGCATTTTACCCATCACTCCAATCATTAGAAAAAGAGAAAACTGCACAATTTTGATGCTAATGTTGTTCTGTGAGCTACCACACATTATCCAACAAATCTCCTCAGTGCAGTAAAGAAACCATACAGCATGAGTTAAAAGAAAAAAAACTTAGCACATAAATTTTACTCCACTTCAGTTATTTCTATTTAGCAAAAATCCTGTGATAATATAATACTTCAGGATTACAGCACCTTGCTTCATCACCACCACAAAGGGTTTGTCGGCCTCAAGTGCTTTACTCCAAGGTAATTGATGGCTAAAGGACTCAAGCTATGTAATGGAGTTACAGACAGCATTGCAAGTAGATGCTTTGCTTTGTTCCAACTAATGATGTTTTGTGCAGCCTGTCTTAATTAGAATGGATGGAGAGCTTTCTGCAGCAGCACTACTCACTTGAATGAGCTATAACAACGTACAAGACAGGCAGAGATGAGGATTAGTACATTTGCCTTTGTGTAAAAAGAGAAAGAGAACAGAGACTTGACCTCATCTGAAATTTACAGAATTTTCATTAAGCTTTCTATCCAAGTTACCCATCTCGACTTGGCCAACCTAAAGACTCCATAATTTGGGGTTTTTTTCCCCAATGAGGACAGAGCACTAGCCTATTTTCCTCAGCTAAGTAACATACTAAATTTCCAGCTTCTTGGCGGTGACAATATTTTACCTTCACTAATCGGCCAGTGCTAGCAAAATTGTTGGGAGTGAAGAGGAGGAAAGGAGGATTAAGACAAGGTCATCTTTCTTCCCATCATGGATAAAAAAGCCAAAGACTTTTCCTTTTTCTCATTATCACTTCCAGAAATCTCAGGTCCTGTGTCTGCAAATCCAAAAAATGTGCAGCAAATCAAGGGAGTGTCATATAACTCTGGGACTGATTCTCACATAGACAAAACTCCCTTTCCATCATTTTTGAAGATATTCTGCACTGCAAAACCGCTTTATGCTAACATTTTTATAAATCAGTGTCAGGTCTGTGGTGCTTAATTGATTAACATGCTGGGGGGTCTGAAAGGAAAATGGTTATACTATAAAAAAGCACAGCTCCTTCAAGGTGTTAAAATCTAATGAGATTTTCCACTTGTTTGTGCACAACTGGCTCAGGGCATCTTTTATAAAGTCCTCCCCCAGCTGAGGAGCTGGAGAAGAAAAACACTTAAAGCTGCTTAGTTATTGTTTCTTGCTTTGAAGGACAAGCCCCGTTATTAGATTTTTCTGATGCTCTGTATGGCTGTAGGATGTGGGTTTTTCTCATTTAGAGGTTCTAAAGTAGCTGGCAGGATTCTGACCAGGTAGTTGTAAACAGCTACACTATCACTGACAATTCCTTGCTCAGTACATGCATACCTTGTTCCAGCAGTCACATCAGGTCCCTGTGTTCCTCCAATTTTATTAAAGAAATTAATCTTCTTAAAAGCAACCCCTCCATCCCACCCCAGTAAACCCTTCCTCTCATCCCCTCTCAAACAAGGTCTTGTTTACCAAGTAAAACAGGAGCTTCAGCCCTGGGTTTTCATGCCACCACAGGTAACAGGAGAAAAACCAGAAAGGAAATGTGATTAAAATGGAGACAAAATAAGTAGGGATGGGGAGAGATGAACTGGCAGACTATAGAAGAATAAATTGTGGGAATAATGACCAGAAGGTTAAAATCTGTTCCCTCCAGTATTCTTCATTTAAAAATTTCCCTCTCCTGATTAAAAATTTGTAAATAGTAATTATTATCCCAAAGATATTCATAAACAGATGTTTTAAAAAATGCAAATTAGGCCACAATTCAGAAAATATGCAGCTTGTGTGCCACAGGGAATTTAATCTTTGAAAGCAGAAAAATGCATCAGACCCCATTTCCAGCAGAACACTGTAACTCAGGACTGGAAGCAGTGCTTTTTTTCCCTCTACTTGTTAAATATGGTAATGGAGTGAAAAACCTATTATTTACTGAAGACTGTGCTTTTATATTACGTTTGTATTCATAAAAAAACTACAGAATATACCTAATTCCAAGCTGCTTTATTCGTTTAGCATAAAACTGAAGCATATTTATATGAACAAAAGCAAAACCAGTTTCCATTAAGATATGTAAGTATCTACAAATAATTCAAAAGGCACATATTTTTCTCATCTTTCCCTGGAAAGTGAACATTCATTCAAATCAGATACATTTCTGATAAGTAAGAGCAGCTTTCCTGATTGCCATTTGTTTGTGAAATACAACATGGATTATTGTTCCTGTGAGGGTAATTGGCTGTGGAGTCTCTTCTATTTCATATCATGATACCACTAGAAATGATGAAATACTATAGATTCTACAATGAGTATGGTCACTTAATTTTAAAACAAAGCAATTACTGTTCTATTACCAGGTATTCTGAATCAATATATTGTCTTGCAACTTGCACTCACATCCAGAATAAATCTATAATATTACAAGTAGTCGGAAGTGAATAGCAACTGAGCAGAGCAGATATTCAACAGAGTCCTTGGATATAGTTTGTGCAGGTTATACACTCAGATTGGCCAGCAGTGAAAATAGAGGGTGGTTATTGGTCTTCCAGGTGTCTCAAAATATCTAACTTGCCCAGGGTTATACAGAATTGATGGAGCTTCTGGAAGCAGTAAATTATAATTCTCACCTTATTTTCAACAGCTAGAGTTGGTCCCTTTGACATCAAAGGAACTAATAAAGCACAAAGAGTGCATTGGATTTGACCCAAGAGACACACATGCACTTTTATATACGAGGTAAAATTTTATTGGTGATGGTAAGCTCATGGCTTTCTTACTGGTCTGGATTTTCCTGCCTGTCTCTTTTTTCCAACAGTTCTTAGAATAAACCCTATATGGTTCTCATTTCTTCCTGATGGGAAAACAATCTGCTTCTCAAAGGGGAAAAATAAAAAATTCACAGTGGTTTACTAATAAATAAAATAGTTAACATAAATAATGAGTAAGCAAAAAGAAAAGTGATCACTGCTACAAGTGTCAAAACCAGAAAAGTAGATGAGAGCTGCTTTTTTTGCACTGAGAGAAATTTTCACAATGCTATATTTGCTCCTTTAATTGAAGCTCTATACATTAGCATTTCTACAGCTGATTTTATAATGCTTAATATTAATAAAGGATTACACAACTCAAGGCCCCAAATTATAATAATTACAAAATTAAACCTCCTCAAGCTCTCTGAACAGCAGGTAACTGCCATCTCCTCTGTGCAAGCTGAAGGAGGGGATGCTAGGATGTGTAGGGATGCGTCTCTTTATTCAAAATGACAGAGAGCAGGCTTAGATTAGGTATTACAAAAAAAATTCTTCCCTATGAGAGTGCTGAGCCACTAGCACAGTTCTCCCAGAGAAGCTGTGGCTGCCCCTGGATGCCTGGAGATGTCCAGGGCCAGGTTGGATGGGGCTTGGAGCTGCCTGGGATAGAGGAAGGTGTCCCTACCCACAGCATGGGGTGGAAATGGACGAGATTTAAAGCCCCTTCAAACCCAAATCTTTCTACAACATGATTCTAGGACAAAAAGAAACTCCCCTAAGTTGCATGCAGGGGAGGTTTAGATTGTCTATCAGGAAAAGTTTCTTCATCAAAAGGGTTGTCAAGCCTCATCCCCCCTTTTGGCTCTCCTACCCTCGCTGGCTCTTGCTGGCCCTGGTGTCTGTCCTGCCCCCCGTGTGTCCCTGACCAGTGCCCTGCCTGCTCTGTCCCTGACTGGGCCACCTGCGCCCAAACCAGGCCGCGGCCATGATCCTCACCGCCGCCCTGGAAAATTTTTTGCAACACTGACAAGTGATACTAAATAAGAGGTTGTGTCAAACAGTATTAAGCAGGTTTGGAAAGGTCACTCCTTGACTTTTTGACATTGTCTCGAATTGCCCAGGCTGCCAGCCCTGCCGCCCGCTCCCCCTCAGCCATGTCCGGCCTGCAGCAGGCCCAGCCCTGCTGCACTCCCCCCCTCAGCCATGTATGGCCTGCAGTGGGCCCAGCCCTGCAGGTCACTCCCCCTCCGCCATGTCCGGCCTGCAGTGGGCCCAGCCCTGCAGGTCACTCCCCCTCCGCCATGTCCGGCCTGCAGCGGGCCCAGCCCCACCTCAGGACATGCACAGCACTGCTGAGCTCCAGTGGGAACTTTCCCTCTGTCTCCTCTCTCTCTCCCCTTTTTCTTCCTCTTGCAATGCCTGTTCTAGGCCTCTTTACAGGGTAACTCCTTTTTATTTTGGTTTTTTTCGTTACCAATAAACAGTTCTTGGATATAACGTTTGTTTCATTTGACTCCATTTAGTGCATGACCATCTATCTTTAAAATAACCCCTCCCAGTTCCCTACAGTGGAACATGACATGGGGTTACCGTGTGGAGAGGGTTTGCCACTAGCACGAGGAAGGTTGGCTTTCCTCCTTTAAACCAAGCTCCTGGGAACATACAGCAGCCTTTTCTATGTACACTTATACCTTACATTTAAATCCATCATTGCATGTCATTTACTGATGCTGTGTAAAACCACATAACCAGCACCTTGAAGATGAAAAAGGACAAAGACACGGCTGATTCCTCCAGCACCCAGCTCCTTGAAAAGAAACTTCTCATACTGTGTTAGTTTAATCCTGAAGTTTGGCACTGCAGCTGCTGAAGACTGACTTTCCAAACACTGTTTCGATAGTGCTGTTCTAGACAGCATCTTAAAACAGGATTATTGTGAGCACCCAAGTTGTCAGTAAGTACTAAATCAGTCTGGTGGTGTTTTAAATGTGACATTGTGCTCAGGTCCACCTCTCTTTCCAGAATACCTGATCAAGGGGAATAAAGCAATTCTATCTCATCTGAATTCTATGAGGACATTGGAAAACTCTGGGCCACTAAGAAAAAAACTACATTTTCATGATGGTAGCCTCATGTTGATGTAGTCACAGATTAACTCACCTCCTGAATATAGTAGGAAGTAAAAAATTGAGCTAAAAAACTGCCATTCTAGGAAGTTTCAAATGCTAGTGCATGAATATCAGCAGTGTTTGTGTCCACAGGGATTTTATAGAGCGGTTTTGAAACAATCTGTGCATCAGAAAATACCACATTTTTCAATGAGCACAGGAAGTCTGCAGAGCTTTTTGTGCAAAAAGCAAGGTTAAAACTCATTAAAGCTCACATCAGGCATTTGATGGGCTTTACAAGCTGCCTTACTGTCTTAAAGTGAAAAATAACTGTTAGGAATGGGTTTATATTTTTAAATGTCCTGGATTCTCCTTCTCAAGCAAGGAGGCAAAATTGCCCCATGCCAGACACTTATTCCCCTGATAATTCCTCTCCTATTGTTTTAAAATTATGAGTTCTGACAAGGGTTGTAAAGATTGCCATTAAACTGTGCTCAAGGGCTGCAACGGAGCACAGGGAAGAAAGTAAAAATAGTCAGGATCTGGGCCACACTTGCTTCTCCAGAGCAGCAGAAGGAATCAGTGGCAGGAACATTCAGGCCTTTTCCAGCTCAAGACCAGGTTTACACTGTGACCAGAGGGACCTGCATTTTTGAGTGGTCCTGGCCACTGGGACCAAATTTCACAAGGAAAGATCCCTGGTCATGGCTTTCTTTGGAAGCAAGAAATCAGGGCCTCCTCAAGACTGCTCCTTTGATTATAGAGAAATCATAGGTTTGCTCCCAAATAAAGTGATTTGCAAACAGCAAAATATTCTCTTGCAAAGAGTAAAATATTCTGAGATTAAGTCTGTGATCTATAATTCCCAATGCACACAGGCCCAGATTAAATTTTCCTTTTTAATTTCAAGAGTTGTCAGCAAAAATACAACACAAAAAGATGTGTTTGATACAGGAAAGAAGAAAACAAATAAAAATTATTCGTAAAAAAAGCCAAAACATTAATAAAGCATTTCCAGTATCTCTTTGTAATTTCTAGTACTTTTATCTGATTTAGCACATCACTGAAAATCCTGAAATCCTTAAATTTTAATTTGAAAGTTTGACTGAATTTTTTTCCTGTATTCAGCAGTGTTAGTACACAAACTGTGTTTGTGTACTTTGTTAAATCCATGTAAAACTTTAAATTTGTTTCAAGGGAACTCTGGATGTGATCTAAATAATTGAGCAGGAGAATCTTGTTAAATATTTAGAAAACGTATATTGGCATTTTTATACTTTACAGTTCTGCCCTATTAAAATTTATGGTAAGGAAGATTTCTATTAAGCTTCTGAGACACTAAGTACTAAATAATCCCTGAAGAGAAGAGAGGAGGGAATGGAAGTATTTCCTTGTTATTGACTGTTCCCAGAGTTTTCAAGCAAACAACACTACAATCCAATCTGCATTTAAAACAGTTGAAACTATGGCTGGGTGCAATGAAAATCATTTCATCTAAAACTTAGTCATCTACCAAGACCTCTGCAAATACAAAGAATCTGCATGTATACAGTGGCAACAGTTATTCCAAGTGTTTCCATCTTGGACTCATCCACTCTGGCTTCAGGCAGTTCTTTACCTGAGGTCCTGTGCTGCCTGGGTATGAGTGCAGGCAAAAATAAAGGATAGCTGAAAACCCTTAGTCCCATGTCACAGAAATAGTGGTAAAGAAAGAGGAAATATCTGAAGGTACTCATGATGTGGAAGAGACCTCACATTTACTCAACAGAGAAGAGCCATAGATGATTTAAATGGCTTCTGCATCACATCATTAATATTTTGAGACTCAGAATGGAGAAGCCAAGCAGGACTTCATCAGCAAGTCAAGCTGAGGTCTTCTGAGTTTGACTCCAAAACTATGGGGGAATAATCAGCAGACTCTTTGATTCACAGTGTTTGCACCAAGAAATCTCTCATGGCAATGGCATGACCCTCTGCCCAGCCACTGCTGCATGCAAACCACATGCACATAAATCTGTACATGCATACACACACTGAGCAAAGTGAGGTATTGTCCTACAGAACTCCATGTCCTTTTTAATAGCTTGAAACATGCAACTGAGAATAGAAATTTAGTTGCTTTTACAAATTATTTATAATAAAAGAACGTGAAATTAGGAAAAGAGGAGAATGTTGTATCACATTACAGGAAAGCAAATGTTGCACAAACCATGAAAAAAGGCACTCTGGCCTGTGCAGATTAACTGTGTCAGCACAGCACATACTCATCCTGAGTTTTCTGGATTGATTTTAGAGACAGAATCTGTCAGACATCTAATACAAAGCTACCCAAGGTGAGAGCAAGGTGAATAATGACTACCTCTATAACTGCCATCAAAAGCAGTCCGAGCCTTGAAATTCTGAAATTATTTTTTAAATGGCTTCCTTGACAATTTTCTCTTTGACCAGTGATAGCACTGACGCATTTTCTTAGTCACTTCTCTGATTTGTTTGCCAAAAAATGCTGCAGCAGAGCTGCTGCTTCAGGATGACAAGAATCTCAAGATGCCTGGAAAACACTGACAAGTGATACTAAATAAGAGGTTGTGTCAAACAGTATTAAACAGGTTTGGGAGGGTCACTCCTTGGCTTTACATTTTTGACATTGTCTCAAATTGCTCAGTTCTTTCCTCCTTTGCACTCTGCTGTCATTAGAACGCCACGAAAGTGTCTATCTTTGCAACTACAGCTATTTTATTTCATTATTTTGTATTCTGCAGCTCTTCCACACAAGCTGCTGGAACCACAATTCCTATATAGTATCCAGCTAAATTCCACACGTCACAAGGTTATTTATAATTTTATATAACAGTCAATTCAATGACAAAGTGAGAAGGGATGACTCAGATTCGCTGACTTTTACTGACCAGAATGTATATTCCACAGCTGTATTTGGTGAATCTTGACTTCTAGTTCCCCCTTGAACTTGCCTGATGTTTGCTAAATTAAATACAAAATTAAGAAACAAAATCTAGTCCCAAATTTTTAATAGTTTATAACATATTGATTGTCAACATTATCCATAAATCACACAGCAGCCTTTATGTTCTCAAATTACATCTTGTGCAAGCACTTTGAACACAACAGTGATACTAATTTCACATTGACACCCCTGTGTTCCCTAGTATTCTGTCTGATGCACTCAGAATGCTCTTCCTAGAAACATGCAAGAGAAGAAAAAAACCAAATATCAGGTATAAAAGGACATGTGCAAAAAAGGAGGGGAAAAAAGTCTTACTACACCACCAGAAAACTTGGGTTTTTTTCATTATTTCAAGGTAACAGTTATCTGAAAAGTTACCACTAATGCAATCATTAGATATCTTTAACTTAAGCAATAAAACTTCCACCAAAGTGATTAGAAATGTTTTTATAGCACCTTTGGAAGAAAAATCTTTAAAATCAGGGAAAATGCAATTAAATCTGAATACAACTGTATTAATTACTTCTACATAAAACATGGAGGCTTTATACACCCTCTTGCCTCCCCAGCTGAAAGTTGTAAGTCAATAATGGCCATAAGAAACAGCATTTATTGTATGCAAGTTTCCTCCAAAGCTCTGAGCACAGAGATTTTCTCTCCCGTACTGTTTAAATATAGATGAGTGGTTTTTCAAAAATAGTGGAATTATTCAGTTCTTTGTTATTGATAAAATACTCACAAAGGTCGCAGATGCAGCACTTTATAGATGATAAATATTCCCAACAGGAAAATCCACTGAAAAAAAGCTACTCTGACCTTTTATCCATTGCAAAATTACTTCCCAGGCAGTAACAGCCCCATTTTGTTTGGTTGGGTTTTTTGTTTGTTCTCCCGTGAACTTCAAAGATGTATTTTATTAGTCATTCCAGGGAAAAAAAAATAAAACAACTCAGCAACATTGCTAGTAAAATTCAGGAAGATACTGCAGATAATTCCTGCTGCAGAAAAGAAAGCAAAGCACTGTGCATGGAGAGAACCAGTGAAATCAGGATGTCCTTCACAAAATTATTGCTTCATTATTTGTAACCCTGATGTTCTTACATCCTTTGCTGTGTAGTCAAGCCATACCTATCCAAACAATTTCTCTATATTTACATTAATAGATTTATCATATGCCTGTACCCTAACACGTGCAACTACATATTGTTTCCACAGAATCAGAAGAAATATAATATTAAACCAAAATCTTATTATTTATAAGACAAACTCAGAACTTGTAAGACTTTTAAAGCCTATTTTCACTTCCTTGAATGTGACAGTGGGGGAAGGCATTGCACACAAGTGCTGACAGTGCTGGTTTGTTGTCACCATCAGGAGTGCTACATGCACAGTATATTTTACAATAAAAACCTGGAGGTACTCTGGAGCACCTTAAAATGTTAATGATGCCATCTTTTGCACTAGACAAGTAAGCTTAAATCCAAGTCCCCATGCTCTAAGACAAGGAAAATATTGTTAGCATTAGTCAAGAAACCCACAAAACTAGGTAAAATAGCTTTCCCTCAGAAAGAAAGGCTGCAGAACTATGATCCAGCTTTTGAGGACACTCCAAGTATGAAAGTCCCAAATATATCATTACAAAATAGCACATCAAAGCCCAGGAGGGGTTATTGCTCTACAAGAACAGAAGCCAGAGCAGATGATTTCACTCTGACCTGCAGCAGTCACAAGCACGGCTCACACTCCTGGGTGCAGGGAGTTGGTTTGGAAGGAACAGCTCTCAATCAGCTCCATGGACAGGACAATCTTCTGTCAACTGCTTGCTAATTACTATCAGGAGTCCAGGGGAAGGCTTAGATTTGCCATGAAAGGGCAATCCTGACACCTTGGCTGAACATTAGGCAAAGCCCTAAGTCTTCCTCACACACCAAGAGAGCAAAGTGTGGGTGCAATCCAGTTTCCAGCACTTTCTGGCAGGGAATGACAGCTCAGCTCCAGTTTCTCCCTTTGCTTCCTGCACAACACAAGATGGGGGTGGATGGTGTTTTTCATACGAGTTTGGGCCCTAAGAGAGACTGTGGCACCACAACTTATAAACATCAAGTTGAACGCAAGGCAGCAATTTCCCCAGAGGCATTAGAGCCTGAGCCAGGCTTTGGATGCAGTGATTTTTGCTTACTACATTACAATGGAAACATCTTTTAATACATATCCTTTGGGTCCTATATTCCTGTAACAGCTTTGTCACTTCAACTCAGTCTAGCACGGTCTTACCAAGCAATGACATACAAATTAGGAAGATCTAATAGCCATGATTTTTGATTGACTGGCAAGGGTGATACGGCTGATCTATTCATTATTAGTTATGGCTCACATAGGTCTTCACCAGAAATACTGGTTCCATACAGTCTGTTGTGACATAAATACATTTTTAAATGAACCCAGGATCTCATATCATCTCTTCTACTCACATATGCCTATCAAATTGCCTGCATGTCTTTGCTGACTGGAAGTGGCCTATGCACTTGAGCAAAGGCTACACACGTGAGAGACTACAGATCTAGACTTCCTTTTTCATGTTTTATTTACACAGACTTGTGACTATTTTATGTTAAATATATTGTTGATGCATTTCTTTATATCTGTTCCATTTATAATTTATTTGTATAAAGGATGTTATAGCATCCTCTTATTACAAGAAAAGCTTCTGGAGTTCTGGGATTACTGTCAATGAAATCTAGGGATTATTTAGGTTATCCATGAGTGAATTCCCTCCTTATCAGTGAGCAGATTCACTTAGAAGACATTTGTGCATTCTTCAAGCTTCATTTATAATTCTCCACTTGAAGAGCAGCAATGCAAGGCATCCACAGGAAAAAAATCACAGAAACAAAGCAACCAACCAATCAAAAAAAAAAAAAAACCAAAACAAAACACCACAAACCCCAAAAACTAAGGAAGAGACTGAAAAAAATTGAACCTTTGAGAAATCTAAGCCTCCAGACCCAGTGGACTGAGGATAAGCAAACCAGCTGGCTATGGTAGAAATGTTCATTTAATCTGTAATCTGATCTCGCCCCAAGCAGCTCTAAGATGATTTTTTAGCAAGATTGTGGGCTAATGTATATTGGCATAACCCTATAAAAAACAGAGTCCATCTGAGTCCCTGAATATCAGTATATTGATACAATGCATTTGTTAATGAGAACAGGGCTTGTGTATGCACAGCTCGAGAAGAGCAGCAATTGAGGGTTCCCCAGTCCCAAAACACCTTGCCAGTGTGCAAAGCAGAGCTGTGTGGTGCCTGGCTAGCAGCACTAACCCTGGCAGAGCAAGTCTGCCATCCCCCTGTGCTGTGCCCCCTGCCAAGGCTGGGAGTACAGGAGCTCTGGGCAGGTTTCTGCCAGCCCCTTGCACATCACTGCAAACTTGATGTGCTCAGCTCTCTTGCTGCACTAACACTTCTGGCCTCTTGAGGTTATCCAAGGCTAGGAATCACCCTCTTATTTGCAAAATCTTCTACAGAGAAAATGGTCAAAAAACAAGCAACGAGTTTGGATCCTAGAAATCCAAACCTATTGTGGAACAGTTTACTTGGCACACACACCCTGCCTTACTTATGGTCTGAGAGGAAGCTACTGAAACACCAATTTTGTACCTCTTCATGGCATGTGTATCCCTTTTGATGGAAGAGAACACATTTTCATAGAAGCTCAAAACCTTGGCAAAATTCAGCCCAGAGCTACCCTTCCTGTTGTTGGGCACAGAAGGTGGGGAGGGTCATGGCAGCAGCAGGGACAGAGCATCAGGGTCTGCAGGCACACCACTACCTCAGAGGAAGCAGGGGCAGGGAAATCTGAGAAGAGATCTCTTCCAGGACAGTAGAGAACAATGCTGATATTGCTCTTTTATAAGGTCTTGTCAGATCTGTTGAGCAATTAGTCAGTATTTAGTGTTTCCCTCACCTTCAGAGTCCCTTGTAGCAGCCGGTGTCCAGACTGCTCCTTCAGGCAGAGGCAGAAAGGCAGAGTAAGGCTGTGTGGAACAGCCAAATTCACATCAATCCATATTGGTTGATAGTTTCAATAATGGATTATAGCCCCAAATAAAGCATGGCAAGTTGTCAAGAAAACTTGAAGTTTGCACAGCTGCAGTTTTACCTGAATCACTTCTCTGCATATCAGATTTTTGGATCAAGCCTCATAATGTTTGACAACACTGTCTCCATGGCCCTCTGAGCCCTTGTAGGCACCCAACACTGAAATAATGAAAAGCAAAGCTACCACTTTCTACAAAGAATCAAGATTAGCAAACTTGCAGAAAGATTTTTGTGAGCTGAGGGCACATGAACTAAAAAGATAAAAAGGGATGAGAACGTGCTTGTGCTATTCTGCAAATTATCAGGAGGCTCATTGTTAGCATTACCTGCAGAAGACAATCTCATACCAACAGCAACTGGACTGAATGCAAATACTCTTTGTCCTCCCACCAGCAGCAAGGAGCCAAACATTTGGAGCCCTTATCCAGGGAAGCAGTCATTGTAGGTACAATCATAAGTTATAATTGGAAGCTACAGTACAGTAGTCTTGAATGAGGGATCAGTGCTTTTGCAAACAGGCAAGGAGAGGAGATACATCTGTCTCTGTACATTTTATTGAAGTATGATTCAAAGCACAATGTTGGTGGTTTAACATAAATGCAACACGTTTTTATAATCCTTATCAAACATTCACTCACTAGATCAGCATAAAGCACAGCTTATTAAAATGGATAAGAGGGGATTATGTGATTCCCATTGTGAAGAAATAAAAAGTATTTAAAATACAGAGATTCTTTAATCTCAGAAGGCACCATGCACATTGCTGATGGAACAACGTGTGTGCATCCAACTTTTAATCACACAGGTCCTGACAAAGAGAATAGTGAAATGATTCTTTCCAGCACACAGGATAAGCTGTTAACAATGTAATCCTGATTGCATGTCAAACTTTGATGATTTTGGTTTGGTTTCCGTATAAGTATTTAATTACACTTTGGAAGTTTTAACAACAAGGATGAGATCTCAAGAGTCTAAACCCTCATTCTAAAGTTTTGTATATCTATTTTGGGCATAAATAGTGTTTTCTAACAAAATTTTATGTGATTTCTGAGACTTAGCGAGCAAATCAAACAAAATTTGAGCACTCACAAGTAAATACCATATTTTTCCACAAAACCATATCTCAGATAAAGACATCTCTGATAAAAGAAATAGAATATTCATCAAGACCTAAACGAAGCTTCAAAAAAAAATCAGATCACAGCTCATAGTATTTCTTTCATTTAGTGAGGAATGAAGGAAAGATATTAAAGAATGATAAAATGAAAATACAAAGAGAGTATTAGAACTTAAAAAAAATTAAAAGGTTAGATTTCTTCAGCTGTACTATTTTTAAAGATATTTAGAAAACAGCTAAAAGAAAATGGAAGGGACATATCTCTTCTTGGTCTAACTTAGAAGCCACTTTGCACAGAAGTTTTTTTTTTCCAAATCATACCTAGGGGAAATGGATTTTGCTAAGTACAAGCAGGATCAGAAGGAAGTTGAGGACATCACAGTAAAGAAAACATAAGAATATGACAGTGCTCCTGCATAGAGGGAGTTTTACTACTTCCACATATTTGTGCTTTCACATTGGTTCTGAAAATAAGCTGATGCCTTCAGCAGTTATACTTGCACTTAAATATCCTTTGATCACTCATACTTTATCTTGTGACTGGGAGCAAATTAGAAGAGAGTACTTTCAATTTACATTTTTCAGACAGGAATTAAAAAATAAATACTGTAATAATGAATCCTAATAAAATTATACCTTCCTTAAAATGAAGTCATACCAACATGCTATCATCAGATGGATTCAATTTTGTATTCAACCTAGAAAAATAGAAGAGCTCAGCACAAGAAATTAGTCCTTTTCAAGAGCCAGTGGTGCTGATAGAAGTATATCTACTGTTGGCAGAACCCTCTCAGTAGTGCTCTGCTCAAGCCCAAGGGCAGAACAAACAAGAGCAAGTCATTAGTGAAACCAACTGCTCCACCTGCCACCACAAGTTTATGCAAACAGATAAGGAAACTGTGTTAACAGCTAAAAGTGCCATCAGAAATAGCAACACCTTGAGTGAAGTGACTGGCAGGGCCGAGTCTTTTGACCAAAAGGATGTACACTGGTCCTAATGGACTTCTGACCCTTCAGCATTGTAGGAACGAGGTAACGTGCACAAATATAAATTCAAATGTTACTCATGGTCTTTTTAAACACATTGCAGCTTGAATTTTAATTGCTGTTTCTTTAGCATTAAAGGTAATGAAGTACATTTTAGCTCTTCCATCAAGAAGGAAAATACACTGCCATGGCTCGAATCACCAAAGGCTGGAGAGCCAAGTGGAACAACTACTTTTTATGGTCTCTACAGAAACTCACCACCCATGTCTTTGGAAGTGATTGCTTTTGTTTTGTACACTGCTCAGCACAAGTCAGTAGTTTCATTTTTGCCCTGTTTGTTGCATGAAGAGAGCCAATATGAGTAATGCTGAGCTACCAAAGCCTGGCATCACTTAAATCAATTCTGTCTTTTTGTTAATCTTTGAAGAGTTAATTCTTCAGGTGAAACAGCAAATAGTATTTTTTACTTACATTGATAAAATAAATTATCATAGGGCTATTTTATTCTTAAATATTGATTTTAGAAAGGGAATGCATGAGTTCCTTGATAAACAGACTAGAACATCAATCATGTAATTTACTCTGACATTGACTGAGATACGATGTCAAAAATGGGAGTTTCTGAAGGTGGCAACTTGTTGATTACGGCCAACAATACACCACAGACTGTGCACACAGCAGTGGACTCCCTACCTCAAATCACTGCTGTTTTCATTGTGAGCCAAACATCATGGCCAGTGACCAAAGCAGTGCATGAGGTCATGAGCCAGATTATGTTAATAAACCAACATTATTATTTAATGCTAACAAAAGCCATGGTGAGAGTTATAAGTCCTTGCTACTTTAAGTGGAAAACACAAATCATGGTAAATCTTAAAAAAGTTTAAGTGTTTCAAAACATGTTTTAATAATAATTTTGAGCAAAAAGGAAGATCTGAAATAGAAAGCAACACAAACCTAAGTTGGCAACGACTCATTCATTTGAAGAAAACACACTTCATCGGCCAGGTCCTTTGTAACCTTGCCATAATTTTGGGTTTGTATGTTTTATTCATTTCAAGAGGTGGTATTAGCCACATAATTATTGTTGTAATTCATTCCTTGTGTTGCTATGGATTAAACAGTAACTTATCTGTAGTAATTATGCAATAGGCTGTAACTACTGAAATATGAATACTGCCAGTTTGTCCCACTGTGTTTCAGATCTGCTACATAATTGTTAATGTTCACAACAGTGCAGTAATTGAATTACAGAACATTAGCCACATGATTATTATGATCGTAAACTGCTATCAAAGGGAAGACTGTAATAAGACTCCAAACTCTGAAGTTATGAAGTTCAAACCAGCTGTGTCTGCCCCAGTCTTACACTGATTTGTTTAATCACTGATAGCCATTACTTCCTTCACCTAGGAAATTTCAGCACACACAACCAGCCTTATCTTCTGAAAGAGTTTAATGGTCCCAAGCTTTAAGTTTGATTTTGATGCAACCCACACAAATCTTCCATGTTGCTAAATCGGCCAAGTTTCCAATCCTGAAAAATCTTAATATATTTATTTGAATGAGCCTACCTTTGAGAAGCATTGAGCAGATCTCTATCTGCTCCAGGTTACCAAACTAGGGTCCTGGTGGGATTCACTTGACCTAATGTCAGCTTTAGATTGGATACCCAGGCTAAAGCAGACATACAGTTTCATCATACACATACAGGAAAAAAAACCCAAAACATTTCAGGGAAGAATTCTTCACAAAGCAATGTGTTTAAGAACCTGCAAGTAGATGTTCTTAAGAAATATTTCTGTTGAGCAGCTTTGGTTAAAACCCCATTTTTCTGGTTAGTTAGGGTATGCAAAAGTGTCAGCATCATTTTGGTCCCATAGTATTGGTGAACAAAGGTCATTATCTTCTGTAGTTTCTTACATGTACTGCAATTGAAATAAAAAATCACCAATCCAAAAAGACTGCCCATTTTGACTCTGAAAGCATCATAGTCCAACCTAAATGCCCATTTTAAGTCACTGTTTAATTAGGAAGACTCTATCCCTGAGTCCTACATCTTGGATGGGATTTTATCCTCATTAGTCATTTGTTTCATTTTTTTGTACAAGATGAACTAAATGCCTTGCATCAGAAGAACATGACTGAGAATATAATTAAAATAATTACTTTTAAAAAATTATTTCTCAAGATGGCTTAAACTATCAGAAAGACAGGTAATGTAGACCTGCATGAGCAAAGAGAAACCAATATGCAAACAGCAAGTGTGAACTCTTCATCCACTGAGGCTTTCTACATCTAGCACCTCTGGGTTGTTCTCCCACCACTGCACAACTTTCATGAGTTCTTTTAATGCATGAAGCTGCAGATTATTTGTGGTGAATAAAGCCCTAACGGATTACTCATTGTTAATTAAATAACCTGATTCTGTCCACTGAATCTAATGCATTATAGTATTTAATGTTTGTTTGGTAAACTGCTTTGCTAAATGCTCCTTTGACTTTTATTGGTAATAAACATTAAGCATTTATGGCCTGTGAAAGCAGTTTCACATCTAGCTTATGCTGTTACTATTTACAGTTTGTTAATGAAATACCATTAACTTGTTCCAAACTGCAACTTGTTTTTGTTCTACTCCTTAACTTTTATTATATAGCATATAGAATAAGTCAATGGAAATCACATGAGCTATAAGAAACAATCATACTTGTTAGAAAAAAAACCTTGACACTGTCAAATCCAAATATGTTCTTAACTATATAAAGCCACAACTAGTAATTTTTTCCTTTTTATTCCTGCTTTTGCTATATGTACACATACATTTATTTGCATGTGCCATTCCCAGTCTCTGTTCCCTGCAAAGCGAGGACATCAGTTCCATGAGTTCCCAGGAAAAGTGCATTTGAGACACATCTGTAGAAAGCCTGGCTCAGTCCAAAATTAAACCTTTACTGTGCACGACAGCAGCTTCACACAACTGCAGCTATCTGATCTTAGTAGGTAAAATGTGCCTGCTTAAAAATAATAACTTTTCTTCTTCCCTCCACAAAAATAGACACATGCTTCTCTTTCTCTGTACTAACACAACACAGCTCCTGAGAGCCCTTGAAATTTAAGAGCAGCAGCCTGTGTGTGCAAGTGATTTGTGTTGCTGCACTGAACAAGCAATGCATTTTATCTGCCAGGGTATAAAATACGGGGTTCTGCCAATTTAACAGTCTCCTGTCTGTCATGTGCAGTGGCAAACAACTTAAGTGAGCCCAACTCTCTGTGAGGAGGAAGCATGTGCTGTATTTATGAGAAGACACACAAACATTGTGCTTTTCAGGATAGTTCCTTTGCTTTTGCATTTGTTTTCAAATTATTTTCTTTGACTGTTTCATGTGCCCCACAAACATATTATTGAATATATTGTGTAATCATCCTCTATGTTTATCTGCTTGGTCTGTGTCCACAGAAGGGAACATAGTGCCCAACACTTATGTTCTCTTTGCAATGCAGACTTGAAAAGTTAAAAAAATAGTTTGGTCTTTCTGATATATTTAATCCCTATAAAGAAACCATTACTGTGACAGTGCAGTTTTCTCTAATGGAAGTAGTTGAGTGATTCATTATTGTCCTTAGAAAATGTCTAGTTTTGTTAAAAAAATTCATGATATAAATGAGATGGCAAGAATTCCAGCTGTTGTGTGCTTAAGAACAACAACACACCTATCAAGCAATGAACACTATACAGTTTCAAAAGAGGTGACATTTCAGGTAGGCTGAGGGGACTCCTTGCTCTTACAATTAATTGAAAGGAGGCTGTACCCAGGTAGGAGACAGCTGCTTCTCCTACTAGCCAGCAACAGGACAAGAGAAAGTGGCCTCACATTACATCAGGAAGGTTTAGAATGGCTATTAAGAAATGTTTCTTCACCAAAAGAAGTGTCAAGCCCTGGAAGATGCTGCCCAAGGCAGTCACCACACCTCTGGAGGGGTTTAGAGATGTCTAGATGTGACACTTGGAGACATGGTTTAGTGGTGGACTTGGCAGTGCTGGATTAACACTTAATTATCATAAAGGGCTTTTCCAGCCTAAACAGTTCTGTGATTCCATGAGGACAATACTCAGACAAGGAGGTGCCTGTGGGGCAGCAGGCAGGGCTCAGAAGGGTTCCAGCCTCCGACCAGCACAGCTGCTGATGCCAGCAGAGCCCCAGTGCAAGGGTCAGTGCTCAGCCAGGCCACCACGTGCACAAGGAAACAGAAACCACCAAGGAGGCACAGACCAGGGCTTCAGAGGGAGAGTTGTCCTTAGCCTTCTGTTTGGGTGGCTTCGCTGGCATTTTAAGGTCTCCAAATTTGCATCATTGCCTCAAAGGTGAGCAGTACAACCTTCTCCTTGGATGATTTACTGAGCTGTGTTTTTTTTTTGCTTGAAGTTCTTTTTATTTAATATTGATTATTGTAGAGTGCTGTGAGGTTACAGCATGAAAGTGTTATTAACTTACTGGTAGGGTACATTTTATCTTTGAAAAAAATTAAATGTTTGTGTGTGAAGGTTTTAATCTTCATGAATAGCTCCATGATGAATAAGTGTTAAGTGCAACATTGAGAAATTCTGATTTTTAGACTCAAGTCATACAATCATAGAGGAAAAAAAAAGAAACAAGCTCACATTCTTCTATCCACCTACCTCCCCAAAATCCAGGCAGAAGTAAGCTAAGAGGTGTCTAAAAGAAGCTAATCTATTCTTAACCTTGCTTCCTAAGTGACAGAAAAATTAAATTGAAGCAATCATGAATCATAGGAGGATCAGAGCTGAGTAACTAATTGGCCTATTTTCTGTACTGTCAGAATCCTCTCAAGCAATTTTCCTCAATTATAACTGCAAATCAGCATGTTATTTCCTCCTCACAAGCTACCCATTGCTGAGGGACTAACTAGGTGTCCCAGGATATTTCCTGATTTATTGCTGGAGACCAATTCCCACTGTTAAATAATTACAGAAAGTTCAGAGTCCCGTGTTGAAGGGCAAAAAGAAGAAAAGCCCTTTCACCTATAAAAAGAGAATAAGCCTTGTTTTTAATAGCAGGATTTCCCTATAATTGGGCATCTTCTTTGATCAAAGCTAGGGACAGCCTCAACAGTAGATTCTAAACACTTGTTCTTCAGATATTGATTTCCCTTTAGCATGAAGACTATAATACTAAAAATATGCAAAATGTAGGGTCCCTTGGAAAAAAGGACAACAGTTATTCACTGCTATTGTTCAGGAAGATCAAAGATGATTAAACTTGCATTCAATGACACCAACCAAGGGAAGTTCTCTGGCTAGCTGCTCATCACACATAATGCACATTCCACCTGCTGTTTGTATTCTTCAAGATGCATTATTACGTATACTATTTAGTTAACATCAATTTGCCCTTGTAATAGCAAATATGTAATGAAAACACAAAACCTCATCTATTATAAAGCATAAATAACACCTCAAAGAGATACTTTGAGAAAAGGGAAGGTGATAGAACAATTGACCCTTCTAAAACATTCTATCCAAATTTCCTCACTGCAACCAGACTATAAAATATGCAGTTTAACAAAACTGATCTGGAATAAAACGTAGAAAAAGAGGTTAAAATAATCAAATTCCTTATTAATTTCAGAGCAGGGGTACTTCACTGGATGACAAAGCATTTGGGTCTCCCTGGTGACAGGTCCAGCAGATTCACCCTGACCTGGCAGGACTGTGAGGAAAACCTACACATAACAGCCTTAGGGCTTTTGTTTGCTTGCTTGTTTTTTAAAATCTCTCCCACTACAGCAGCTTGCCTGCCCAGGGGCTGAGCTGGATTTGCTTTCAGAGCAATTCCTTCTGGCTCATTAGTAATGACAGGCTCATTTTCCCCAGTGACACCAGTGCTAGTGCCACAGAGGCCTTTACTCATCTTTCACATACACTTGACATGAGAGAAGAATTGTTATAAGTAGTATTCAGGCATCTTTCTTTATTGCTTCAGCTGAGAAAGAGATTTTGGATTCAGCATAAGTAGTACAGCTTCAAACCCCATCCTATATCACATAAAGTAATGGCTTAGAATTGGAAACACTTTCATCTCAGGGAGTCAAGAGCTTAAAAAAAAGACACAAAAAACCAAATTGTGTGTATGCGTGTGTGAATTATCTTAGCATTCTTTTCTACATCATGAAGAGTTTAACTTTTCCAAACAGTGCTCTTAGGGGCAACATTTTAAATTTTTCTTGGTAGGGCTTTTTTTGGATTTTTGGTTGGTTTGTTGATTTCTGGGGCTTCTTTTAAGTTGGCAGCTATCTATAAACTAAAAGGAAATAGATTATTGGAACATCACAGAGATATTAGATTATATTTAAGGTTTCTTAGTTCTCAATAGCTGCAGTGGTCCTGTCACACTTAGAACAACTCAGCAGCCAAAGCTCCATCACTGCTGTCTGGGAATAGCTGAACAACCATCAGCATCTCCAAGAAGGTCTCATGCACTTTGCTGAAAGCTGTGCTGCACTAGAACCTTTTCTGAAGATTGGGCTATACACCTCATATCCTTTTTTAATTTGGTCTAGTGAAATTCTGGGAGTTTCTATAGTATTAGAATAGTACTTCTTCATAGTGTAGAGTAACAAAAAGACTACCCTCTTCAGATCAGCTTGAATTGTGCCCCAAAATTTTAAATTAATTTCTAAACCCCATAGAAATATCCACCAAGTTTCTCAGTGGTGCATTGCAGCTCTCTAATACAGCACCTACATGTCTGGAGGAGGAGTTTCAATGAAGGTGTTTAAATGGCCATGCTTAAATAAGTAACTTCAGATAGCCTTGATTCAGTAATTTCTTGAAAGTAAAAGCTGTGCTATGGTCATAATCTGTGTTCAAGAAACACTTTTTACCCTCTCCAGTTAAGAAACAGAAGAATGTTCATCTGAGTTCAACCGGGAAAAACACTTGAAGACAAAGACAGAAATTATCTAAGGAATACTTCAAAGATGTATCATCTGCCAATTTTTCTATGTCCTTCAATTTTATTGTGTTTTGGCAATGAGCCATTGCAGTTCCAAAGCAGCAGCTTTTATTCAGCTGTGGACCACAGGGCACAGCATCCCCTTTTCTCTTGGCCTGTAGGGAATTTCAGATATGCATAAAAAAAAGAAAGCAAGCATAACACTATTGACTTCAGTGATGTTTTGATGTTTTGCTGGTAGAATAGAGTATCATTTAGCTTAAAGCAAGTGAATGTGAAATCTAATCAAGAGAACCCCAAGGAGAGCTCAGGATTTACAACTCTCTAACAAAGATGAGCTGACAGAAGGTTAAATGATGTCATTTCTAAAGTACTAAAGCACTGTCTGATGGGGGAACTGCAGCACTGGAAAGAAGATGCCTTGAACTCATGCACAGAAGTCAGAGGTGGGATGGAGATTTCAAACTGTCCAAGATTGCTCCCAGGAGAGTAAGAGCACACAGAGCACCAGAACCATGGCAGAACATCATATCTAGGCTCACATACTTTGCCAAGAACCAAGGCTGCCCAGTGGATGCACTACTTGTTGGACTCTGATAACCCCCATCAGAACTTCCCAGTCTGATTGATCCATATTGTGCCTTCAAACAGTCAAAGCAGAAAGTACCTACAAAGGGACCAGTATTTAGGGAGGACACAATTGTCACTCCATTTAGAAAAGTTCAACAGAGAAAGTGGCATTAAACTTTAGACTGACAGAGAGCAGGCTAAAATTAGATAGCAGGAAGAATTCTTTCCTGTGATGGTGGTGGGGCTCTGACAGAGGTCGCCCAGAGAAGCTGTGGATGCCCCATCCCTGGAAGGGTTTAAGGCCAGAATGGATGGGCCCTTGAGCCATCAGCCCTAGTGGAAGGTGTCCCTGCTCATGGCAGGGGGTTGCAGCTGAGGGTCTCTAAGATGCCTTCCACCCTAAACCCTTCTGTGCTTCTACAGTTCGCTGGAGGAGACAGATGAACTGTAAATGCAGAGTGTAGGATGATGCAAATCAGGACACGTGCTGCTGGGATGTCAATCTGTACTGCAGAAGTCAGAAATCAGAGCTAGCTTTGAATGGTATTTCAGCTCTCTCAAACTGTGCTACTGAATCATGCATATTCATTTTGTTTATTTTTCTGATCATTTTTTAAACATGCTTATCAATCAATTGCCACAACTATTTGCCATAAGCTCCAGTATTGCTCCTTGATGCCAACCAAAGCAAAGCTGATTCCAGCTTGCTGCTCCAGGACAAGAATCTGGAGACAGTCCTTGCAGCCCCTCCACTCCTGCCACACACACAGTGCACAATGCAGATGACAAGCACATGAAGCTAGATGATAATGGGGCTCCAACCTCTGTTCCTCACATCGTCCCCCAATGGCTGCTTCTAAACAAAGGCTCAGCCAATAGATTTATTTTTTTTCCCTGCAATGTAGCCAGTTTAGGCTCTGGCCTAACATGTTGAAGCCTCCTTGTTTAATTCACACCCATGAAAGCAGCTGTAGAATTTGAAATTGTCAAAGAAGATTAATTTGAATAGTTAAAGAAGCTCTGGAGTAGAATTCACATGAGGCAGCAATGCCTGTAATTGTTCCTTCTCAGCACTGTGCGTCATATAATCCTATCTCTCACCATACCATCAGTGCTATGCTGAGCAAAGCAAACTAACAAACTGCAGCTCAAGCCTTTTATACTGCAAACCATTGCAGTCACACTAAACTCCATCACAAATGGTCATACTGATTCATTAAAAGCTGTTACTGCACTGGAGGTTAAAAACACTTGTGTGGCTCACCTTCTCTGGGGGTAAAAGCCTCCATCTCACCAGAACAGAAATCATGAAAAAGCCTTCTAAAAAGAAAACAAAACCAGCCTGTCCTCAAAGAGCTTCAATCTGATTTTTGGCAATGTTGTGCCACAGTCACAAGCACAGTCTCCTAATGTTCCCTCCTCCATAAAGCACAGACCATGCATGTGCTGGCACCAGGTCAACACCACGCTGGAAGAACATCACATGACAGAGGAGCTCCCACATGGCACCAATAGCTATCCCCAAGTTCAGAGAACAGGCTGGGGGACTGCAAAAGTTGAAAGACAAAGGCCCTTTTTTCCTGCTCCTCAGAAAAAAGCTACGAGGTTAACTACAGGATAGTTCAAGAAGTGTTTGGACAATGCTCTCAGGTACCTGGAGTGATTTTTGGGCTTGTCCAGAGCAATGCCCAGAGTTGGACTCAGTGATCCTTGTAGATTCCTTCCAGATCAGGTTATTCTGTGATTTTTTTTTTACCAGGTTAGTATTATTTTAATAACAACCTACACTGATTTTTTTTTTTGTATAATACTGTTCTCTTCAGTTTCCACTACATTATGTGCACATGAATGCAATGACACACACACCAGAAAACACTTCCCTGAGATCACCACCAGCTAAAATACAATACAGCCTTTCAGGGCATATGTTAGTATTAAAAAAACACTTACTTTTCTCTTTCATTTTCTTGTATTAGTGGCATCTATTGGATCTTACCTCAACTAGAATTCCATTTTATCTCCACTAAAGTGCAATACAACAGAACAAGTGCTAGATGACATTTCCCTTCTCTTTTGCATGCAGTTACCACCAGCTTAAGTGCACAAAGAAAGCCAAAACATTGCTGCACTATTTTGAGAGAAGTTAGAATTTACACCAATGAACAAATCCAAGAAATTAATCAGTGTTTTCCCTGCTTGAAAAAAACAAAAGCTTCATGGCCCTGTGTGTACCAGTAGCCTTTGACCACCTTACCTGAGGCTTACATGACAGCAGCCCTCCCCCAAAACAGCCCTTGCCTTTGGCTCCTGCTTTGCTGCCTCAGTGGGACAGCCCCACTTGTGCTGCTCCATTTCAAAGGACTCCAAGCATTCCTCCCTAAAAATATCCCTTTATATGTGGTGGCATGTCAAGTGTATACTGCCTGTGTGCATAACAACAGCTGTAGACAACAGTGATTCAATAAAATAAAAAAATCTATAAATGGCATCACCTTGCATTAAACTTTTGACTCGAGGTGAATGTGGAGTAGACTTGACATTCACAGTTATTCAGGTCAGACATTTAACTCTGCATGGTCCAGGTCCATTTCTCCCCAAGGAAAGGCTGCTCTCTCCTAATGAATGCATATGCTCACTTTACATTCTCCCAAAGCCAAAGGAGGTTCAGATTGAGCTTGGCTGATATCCAAGCTCAAGCTGCACAGAAACACGAGGTGACTGTGAACACACTAATCAAAAATGTAGAGTAAAGAAAGGAGCAGAGTATTATCTCTTAAGAGGGGAGTTTAATTCTGGTTTCTACCCTGATTTTATACCAATGTTGTCTCATAGGTATTAGAGATGCTATTTCTAATCACCCCTAATATGACAGAAAAGATAATTGGATTAAATATAGCCAAAGCCTTTGACTTCTCTTGTGCACCCAAATGATAGCACCAGAATGCTAACAAAAACCACGTACTTCCTCAAATAATCCTTTTGAGCTCAGAAATAAATATGGGCAAGTAAATTTCAAAAAAACGCAAACTTTTCCCTGTAAGGGTCAGTAAAGTAGGATTAGGTTTTTTTTCTATTGATGAAAGTTTAAAGATTATGTTCAGAAGTTTTCAGATGATTTTTGAAAAAGAAACAAGATGCCTAAGTGACCTGTGGTCAGATTATTTTTTAAAAAGAAGAAACAAAATGTCAGTTTTAGCACCAGTACTTCTGTACGTAAATCAGTTCAATCTGAGCATAGTTTGGATTAAACATAGGGGGTTTCTTTGCCAGACCATTGCCTTATTCAACACATTTACTATCCACATAACTGGAAAACCCAAAGTTATAAAGTGAACAGAACTTCAATACTGCAAGACCTGAATAGCAGATGTACTCATTGAACTACTTTGAAACATTAACTTTGCATCTGTCCGAGTTCAAGGTGGTCTGTGCACCACATGTGTTCTGGAGATTTCTGCTGGTCTGAAGCCCTGCTCCTCCTGAATCTGTTGTAATGATACAACAGATGCAGATGTGTTTAAAACAGAAGAATATTTGATATTAGAGGCTTGTCAGAAGCAAAAGCCAGACCCTCCAGGTGCCACCCAGTCAAAGGTCTGACAGAGACCTAAAGCTCTGTTTGAATCCCACCACCTGCTAATCTTCCTGCATGGCTGCCTGGAGCCTCACCTCATCTTCCATACTCTGTTGTGTTTGATTTTATTAGCTGTTCTCATTGATTCCACTTAATGATTTATATATTACCTATAGTCTAAGTGAATTGGCATTCTTCTACTGAAGGTAAGACAAATTACAAAGGGAACCCACAGTGGGTCACATAAAACAACCACAGTGATCTCCAAGGAGATATTAATTGCCAAGTTGTGGAAACAGAGTAACCAAAGAGAAATAATACAACAGAACTGAAGGCAATTAGGGTGCTTCATGTTATAGATTGAAACCCAAGGACCTCAGATTGATAAGAGTGGACTTGAAAACCAGTGAAGCTGTTATTAAAATGACAGACTGGCAATTTGTGTGCAAATGGTTGTTGTTAACAGTAAGGGTCTACAGTTCTCAGGCTCTGCAATTCCAGATGGGAACAAGGAGCAGAAGCAACAGCATGGATGTGAGGGCCTCAACCTACAGAAACCTCTGACAGTTCTTCATGCTACTCTGAAAGACCTGAGCCTATAATTCCCTCTGAAGCAAGATGCAATTAGCGGAATTATTTATTTTTCCAGATGAACACCTAGTGCTCCAGGAGATATGGTAAAACACCCTTTCCACATTAGAATGGATGCTGTGCTGCAGCATATAATCCAAAATAAAGGAAAACAAAAAAAAAAATTATCTTGGTTAAGTGATAGCTCCGCATGAGTAATCCAAAAGCAGGAAAAATGAAGTATTAATAGCAGATAATTTGTAACACAATATAAGCATTATTATACATGGCATTAGAGGTATTAGCATTTCACTAACAAGTGGAGAAATAATTCTTTGTGAACCACCATTTCACTATTCCTGGCTAAACAGGCCTTCTTTAGATCCCATCTGAACAGTGCCTATACTTGAACTTGTTTCCAGAAGTCATCTCTATTTCTCAAAGCAGGAAAAAATATAATTATTATTAATTCAAAGGGGGAAAATTTTAAAATAAATAGTATTTTTTTATGTGTTGAATCAGGTAAGCTGGGGAAATCACAACATTTGTGTTGGAGTAAAGTTTAAGAATGAGACAAGGTTCCAATGCAGAACCTTCTCATTATGGCAAGAATTAATGAGTCAGAGGCAACATAGTCTGGAAAAGATGGGGAAAAGATGATCACTCTTGCCCCAGGAGAGGTGCAGCCCACGCCTGCTCTGCTCTCTCCAGCAGAGAGAGAACAGCATCGTTCACATGGAGAGGGTTTGGGAGCCACAGCCCTGCTTGGGCAGCAGGGTGCCGTGGTCCTGAGCTGAACATGCCCCAGTGAGAGCCCTGCGGCACAACCCCTCAGCCACAGGGCCAGGAGAGCCCCAGCTGTGCCAGCTGTGCCACCCCAGGGCCGCCTCCAAAACCCAGCGGTGCCTGATGGCAGCAACACTGAGCAAAGCACGGCTGATTTAAGGGGATGCGTGAAACACAACGGGCTTCCATTACAACCCGTCATCCTTTTTATGCCTTTCCTGCATGAGAACCTATTGAAAACACCCCACCACTATAATCACAAACAAAGCCACAAATATGAAAACAAATAAAAGGTGAAGAACCGCACGCCGTTATTGCAGGGCACCATGCACATTCAAGCCATAAAGAATGAGAGGGGAGGGAAGGAGCCTGCTGCAGTTCTCCTGTGTGTCCCCATTAGTACCAGCAGCAGCACTCGGGGGGATAATTAAACTCTTTCTGCTCCTTCTCCCCGCAGAGCAGCCCCGGCCCGCTGGAGCCCCGGGACTGCTGCGGTGTTTGACAGGCAGCGCTCAAACCTCTCCTGCAGTCACTGGCACCCCCTGCCTCCTTCCATTACACCTCTCTAACATCAAAGCCGCCCTCATTTCAGCATTTACTCAGGAACCATTGAGGTTTCAGTGAAACCGGGAAGATTAATTAAGTGATAGCAAGTTTGAACATGGGAGATGAATGATTAAAAGTTCTCAAGGTAAGAGTAGGTACTCTCTTTTCAGCAAATGGTACCTACTTATATTGATGAATTTCTTGCTCAGTGGTCTATAATGTCACTTTTAGATGAGAAGCTGGAGTGCTGTAAAGAGAAATTCTCTAAAAACTACTCTGCTGACATTGTAACACCACTTAAGTACAAAGTCAGATAATGCAGTATCACTCAAATACTGCCAGACTGATAATATTTTTAAGCTATTGAAATGAAAGAAAGACTTCTGATTTATTTGTATTGCTGTAAAAATTATCAGAGCAGTTTAAAAAAAAATTGAAGCGTAGCAGTTCAAATTATTATGTTCAAGCGATATTTTTTACTTCTTTTTTTCATTTACAAGCTGATCTGCACTTCTAAAAATTGCATGACTGTTAGAAATCTGCCTCTGTCTGGTAAATTCTAACATGTAGATAGAAAGGGAGGGGAGTTCAGACACTAGCAGCACAAGCTTTTCCATCTACAGCCCAGTTCTGCATCAGATGAACTGAGAGGCAGCAGCATAGCTGTGTCTCCACAAGGTGATTTGCTCTGTGCTGAGCTCAGGGACCTGGTCCTGGGGAGCACATGGTGGTGGCAAAGGCTGCCTGGCCCAGAGAGCACACAGGACAAATTGACAGCATTTTGTACTGGAGTAGTGGCCAGGCAAGCTGAACAGAGAGAACAGGCTCAGTCCCCCATTAATAATGATTGCTGGTGCTATCCATTACTTTTGAATTTCCTAATTTATTAAAACTGGTGTAAAATTTAAGTATTTCCAGTTAACCTAATCTTTAATCCAGTGAAGGCTAACAAGGCCACACTGGAGCCACGTATACATATTCACCAGAGTCATTGAAAGAGGGACAAAAGTAAACAACTGCTCTAAATTTCAGGCATTCCTGCTTTTCCTTTTTAAATCTCTTGCTCCACTATTTTTCATAGGTCAATCACAGGTCAAGCATCCCTAACTAAACACAAACAACCCCCTGCTGTGCAATATAATGAGCCTCAGCTAGGAATCAGTCATCGATGGAGCAATCAATAGCACATGGCTGAAGAAAGCACAGAGGTTGTAATATCATCTGTATGCCTGACACTTACCAGAGATAACATTAATCCCTAGAAGAAATCTGTGATACCTCTCAGTATTACTTTTTACCCAGAAGTATCCAAAGAATTAATTATAAAGTTGATTTGGAATAGTGCTTTAAACTGGAAATTACTCTAGAGTTTAAATTAAGCAGTAGATTGAAATGACTAATGGTTATTAACCAGTGATTAAATAAAAGAGCTGCAGCTACTGACTATAAAAAGGTTTGTGCTGCTTATCACAGTGTCCTGAGACAGGTGACTGATGCTGAGATGCTGAGTGTGTGCTAATTCCTGCAACATCTTTAGCAGTGGGGGCAGTGACATTCAGAGCCTCTCAAAATAACATCTCAGGCTATTTAAATCAGTAATTTTCAGCTGTTTCCAGAGAAAGGACTCTACGAGACAGCTCAAGAACTCACTCAGACATCAGCCACTTTGCTGCTCACACAGCTCCAAGCAACCTCTTGTTTATTCCCACCATGCTGCAGAAGAGGAAAAAGGGGAGAGAAAGTGAGCACAGAAAAGCTGCAGCAGCAGGAATGAAGTTCAGTCCAGTGAGGCACCTTGGACCAAATTGCCTTTCATGTAAAACACTCCTGATTTACTTCCTGTCTGTTTGGAGATGTCATGGAGTAAAAATCTGCCTGCACGAGAAAGGACAACTCCAGCAATGTCTTTATAGCACAAACTTTCCTGTGCACTGCAACCTCTGGCACAAAACAAGAAAAACTGCTTGAAATTCATGCCTCCCAGAATCCTGTCTATTGAATGCTTCTTGCCTTGCAGGAAGCTGGTGAATCAAAGGCAGCAGAAAAATCACCCTGTCGGGGGCAGAGAATAGGAGCTGAGAGGCAAGCACCAGAAATAGCCCAAAAATTGATATTATTTCTGTAAAAAGAAAAATGTGAGGGTTTTGCTGGGGGGGAGAAAGAAAGGGGATGGGGAAAGAAATCCCAGACAAGAACACGTGGTTATTCTGAAAAATCACTAAGGAATTTCAACTCTAAATACATGCTCTATCAGCTAAGCTGAATTCTGTGCCTAAATATGTTGGATATCATGGTCAAAATAAAGTACTTATTTGCTAAAATACTATAAATCACAATGTATTTAACAAAAAAAAAATCAATTAACTTGATTTTTTAAATTATTTTTAGCACATAGCATCCATTCATCCAAAGAGCCTCACCATCCCATGATGCCCTCAGCAAAAGCATTCTCCAATGATTCCAGCTGCAGGTGGAATTTGCTTATTTGCTTTACAGGGGGATGCTCAGGTCCCACAGACCTGCCTCCCACCCTTGAATCCTGTACAGCTGCAACCTCTTATCAGAATGCAGAGTGGGGGAAAGAGCAGTTTCTGGCTGTTTTTTCCTACTCAAATTCTACGCAGAAACCTTATCAACAAGCTGGCTCTGTCACTCAGGTACAATCTGTGATGGTGATCTCTATTGTATTAAAAGGAAGGCTAATAGCATTACAAGTGGCCAAGTCAAGAACTGGAGTGCTAGAAAATATCAGAGGTTGGCACTTTTAGCTTAGCCCATCCCTCTTGGGACACATAACAATATACCATGATTTAAGTGTGCTTAGTTTATCATTTACTGTTCCAGAAAGGCTATTTTCCCTAGTCAGACCATGAAACAATGTGGGATCAGCAAAATAACTCACCAAAATAACTAGTGTCATGTGGGCTGGGGTGGTTTTGTTGTTTGTTTATGGTCCTTTTCAAAAAACCACGCCAAACAAACAAGCATTATGTGGACTGAGGGATTTTTTCAGAAACCAAATCCAGAGAGGTTTCCGAGACAGCACAAAGGGACACTTCTGATAGAGGTGACATTTAGCTGCTAGATTCCAGTCTCTGTTCCAAAGTACATGTGAAATCATTTCACAGAGATGTACTTATTTAACACAGACCTAATTGTAGGATCTCCTGGATTCAGTCCTAGTGATGGTCAAAATATTTTAATGGAATACTCCTAGAATGGGGACATGCTAGTACAGCAAGTATCCAGCCAAGAGAATGTCAAGCAGAATGAATTATATCCATCAAAGCTATCAGGAACTGGAAACAGGACTTTTAAGTGAAAGGTGTCAGACCCTCAGCTGTGGGCACAGTACCTGGGTACTGCCTGTTTCCCTCTCTCCTCTGGCATCTGTAGCCCCTTCCTTTACACTCTGGAGAGGCTGAGGGGTGAATGCTGATGGTCTCCTGGCTGTGCCATCCTGTGTCACTGCTCAGAGGCCAGGCTGTGCCCTCTGCAGGGCTGGGGCTCTCCTGTGCCCTGCCCTGCTCACACCTACAGCAGGCACAGCCACAGGGAGCTGGTTTGATACACCACATGCCACTCCATCAAAGCACTGATATTAAAAAGCATAATTAGCAATTTATGTCACATAGTGGCAATGATATTTTTAGTGCCTTGAACATAAGTAGCTGGAATACCAGTAGGAACTGCTGCTTGGAGAGGTGTGTTTCATGGGAGCAAAAATTACATTTAAATAAACAAATACCAGAAATGGAGATGGATACTGCCACCAGATGAGCCAATACTCGTATCTGATAATGGCATTGCTGGGAGAAACATATAGTTAAGACACAACATAAAACAGGAGAGCTGCACTTGCAATTATAGGGTGACAAGGCTGTAAGACCACAACATTTACACTACATATAAATCAGCTGCTCAGATGGCCCTTACTTGTAAAAGTGTCAGTCAGCCAAACTACTCTCCTCAAACTACCAGAGATTTTCAGAATCATTTCCCTGCGCATTTGGACACTCCTTTGCCGCCAAAAGAGCTTCTCACTCAAACAGAAAGCCAAAGGCACTTGGAAAGTTTGCTGGCTTCCAAAGGGAAAACCTACAGGAGCAAAGCACATGTTTGTGTTTTGCTGTGATCAACTGTTTCATTCTTCCTGAACAGGAAACTTCTGGAAAAACAATTACACAAAACTGCAGGTCAAAATATTTTTTACATTTACAAATAGGACTATTTTTGTAAAAATGTATATGTTTGGGCCTAGCAGGAGTCTCCAAGCCATTTTCATATTTGGTTTAAGCATTATAGTACAAATATCCTTAAAGCAGACCCCTTTAGCAGACAGTATTTACCAAGTTTGATTGTGCTATGTGGAGTTTACTCCTGAGTTTCAGATTAACCCATTTCCATGACTAGTTTTATCACAGTGTTCTGATAATGTAACTTATATTTTTAATACTCATTCAGTTCTCCAGAGTACTCGATGTTAATAATGCATCCTATCCTGAGGACTGTTGGTGGAAACAAAAGACACCACGAGAGACCCCTGACGAGTGACAGCATCTCCTGTGGCTCTGAGAGCTGAATTAATTTGTCCACGTTGACAAAGGGAGTTCATTAGACAAGCTCTGCTGAATCATGATGGGGAAATCTAAGAGGTTGCTGCCCTTGTCTGTTCCACTGACTCCACCCTAGAATTGATGGCAACATGAGTTAATACACCCTGCAGGAGCCATTCCCTCCTGCCAAGCTGCAGGATTGGGTAAGGGGCAGAGGATGTGGCCTCTCTGCTCACCCTCAGGTTAACAGGCAGAGCTCACCTGCCACCATGGCTTGCACTGCCAGTTGTCCTTTTCCTGGCTCCTAACACCCTGTGCAGCTCACCCCATCTCTTGAACACAGTCTTATTTTTGCAATATTAACAGACAGCTCAGAACAGAATGCTTTCTGTTATTCTAGATAGTCATTTGTTGCATTAGTATATATATGAAGAATCTAGGCTACAATGCACAAAGCAACTAAAGCAATTAGGAACAAATCTTTGCACACCTTTAAATGCCCTTTCTGAGTCTTTTCAGGGTAGTAAGAAGGGTAAAATGACAGACTGAAGATAAGGTCCCAGTCTTGCATAAGATACATGTCATTCGTAAGGAAAAAAGTTCAACAAACCTTGTACCAAAACAAAGCAGAATCTTAATAATATTTCCCATATTTAGTTTTATTTACTCACAACATAAGCAAATGCAATATTAAACAAAGATTTAGGAACAGAAAACACAAACCTGTCACAGTCTGGTAACAAGACTGTTTACTTAGGGTGAAAAGCAGCTTCCCATTATGATATCCTCATTAATACTATTTATTTATAATCACAAGGATAATTTAACCAACTTTTATATTAGTCTGAAATCAACGGGCACTTCCCCATCCAATGAGAGATATTTCAAGAGTGAAAGATACAGTAGATACAAACTGAAAATAAAGTCCAATTAGCTTAAAGGAACAGAGAGACAAACCCTGGCCTCTGCAATGTTCTCAGCATTAGATGAGATAAAAGAGCCATTGTAGCAGCTGCAACTGTCCCCTCTCCAGCTTTTAAATTCTCATTTTATAGGGGGAGAAAAACCCATCACAACCTCCAGATTAGCTCTGACCTGCTAATCTGTTCTCCAGATTAGCTCTGACCAGGTTCAAAGCGACTCACACCACACAACTGACCAGTCCAGCTCCCTGCCCTTCTTGACTGTGCCCCCAGCACCCAGAGCAGAGGCCTGGCACCTCTACAGCTGGGGCAACTCCTGGCATTGATCATTCAACAACACAACGAGAGAATCCATCTCCTCTGCAGAGGCCACTCTGTTTTAGAGCACAGCAATGGGCTGCCTGTGTCTCTGGGCTCAGCACCATCAGCCACTGCCTGGCTGAGAGGAGATCTGCAGTGCTGATCTGAAACTCTGAGCAGGAGAACACAGGGCAGCAGCCTTCCATTCTACTCCGAATATCAGTTTTTTCTCACTCATTCTTCATACCTGCGCTTGATGCTCCCAAAGAGCTCACTTGTGAGATCCTCTGCACGTGGCCAAGCTGTTGTCCCCGCAAGGCTGTCCTTAGCAAAGTCCCCACCTCACACAGCACATCCCCCTTGGGTCAGCCAGCCCAGCTGCACTGAACAAAGCACCTTTATAAGCTGCCCCCACCCCTCAGGTGGGGCGTTTGCACTGATGCCTTGCACACGATCCTCATCTCATTAACTGCCTGCACCTGCACAGGTTCCCACCCTCTTTGGGGCTGACCACCACAATTCCAGCTTGATAAAATCACATGTTGAGGAAACATGAGCCTAATTATTCCTACTGTTTCTTGTTTTATTTATGCATAAAGGAAAAAAAAAAGTCTAAACTTTTGCTTTATCCAGAAAATCAAAAGCCCAAAACACAACACAACTTTTATAGAGGGAGAGAATGAGAAAGAAGGTCTTTAAGCCAGTGGCAATAAGGGAACTCCAAAAAAGCATCCTAGTCTTCAAGATTTTGAGATTTTGAAAGCTCATTAAAGGTCTAGCAGTATGGAAAGCCCACCAAAATAAAGAGAAATCTTTCCATTTAGTAGAGCAGTCTTGAATGAGGCCTCTGGAAATTACACTCACACACACACAGCTCATCGTGTGCCCTGTGTCCCACCAAGTACCCCGAGTAATCTCTATTAATGCTCCTTTCATAACAAACTGACAGCAAAGGTGCTGACAGTATTTGCTGAATATTTTTTTGCTAAAATCAATCTCTAACAGTGACCACAATAAGCGAGTTAGGTTTTTTTTTTTAAATTCATACTTAAAATAGCCATGAATCTTCTTAATGTGTCATTTGACATTTGTTATTACTTGGCTGTGGACTGGCATTGAATATTTTATGAAATATTTATGGCAGAAGGGGATATGGGATTCATAAGAGCAAGACACATACAATATGTGGAACATTAGTGACAATTACCACAAGGGTAAAATTAGTATAATCAACCATCACTTTCTTATGAAAAAACACAGACTTAATTGGTGGCAGGTGGATATTTCTTCCATTTTAATACTGCAATTTTTTAGGACTGATTTGCATAGTTTTTGCAGGATTAAATAAAATTCTGTTTAAATGTGCACTTTGGCTAATTAACTCATGGTAAACAGAAATGCCCTGTTCTCTTTTTAAAAATATTTAGCAGATTCCCTTTTTGTTCCTAATAATTTGTCGAAAGGAGAGAATAGTAATTATGTGCATCACATCCAGCTAATGTGCAAACAGATTGTGAGCAGGTGAAAGTGAAATTTATGAAAAAAGACGTTTCTGTTGTTATGTTCGTTGGAAAGTGGATTGAATCCAACATCTTTAATTAAAAATTATTGTAAGAGTTCCATGATTAAAAAATACTCACCAGTGATAATGACAGATCCCATTTTAGGAAAAGAAGCACTGAATCCCTGCAGTGTCTCTAAGAGAAGGTGTATTTGGACTTTCCAAAGGTTATTCAATGTGTAAAATCCCACTGAGCATTAAATCCCCTGAGCTGTGGGGCACATTGCCCAGGGCCAGCAGCTGTGAGCCAGACTCAGGCAGCTTCCACTGGAAGAAATGTTTAAGCAGTCACTTGGTGAGAAGATTTCTCAGACTGGATGGAAATTCACCTGTTTTTATTTGTGCAGGGCTTGAGACAACAGGCACACTTGGAGGAGATTTTGCTTCTAGATTTATATCCGCTGCTGGAGCAGAGGCAGGGAAAATAAGTCAAAACCTGCTGCTGTGTGTGCTGCTGCACCGTCCACTGGAGTCATATATTTAAAGTAAAGCTGGAGTTTGCTTTGTGTATCAAATCTGGAGTTACTCCTCATGCAGCAAGGCTTTCAAGGGACAGCTGGGGCTGGAGGGCCACTGAACACCTTCCCTTGAGAGAAGTTTGGATTGGACTCCCTCAAATTACTCACATTTTCAGCTTGTGCCCCTTTTAACTGGGCTTACCAAAGCAACACAGTCAGAAGAAAATTAGTGTATAATTGCCTTACCCTAATTCATGTATCACCTAATTAATAAATGAAAATCTAAGGCATGCTGTTAGTTTGACCTGGGATTAGCACTCCCATGGAGGTTTACACTGCTACTTTCCTTGCTATACACTTTTCCCTGCAGGAAGATAAGCATCTTTAGGGTCACATTTATTTATGTGTGTGTATTTATTTATAGGTATCAAATATTTATACATTTTTTCAACAATAAGAGTCAAAGTAATTTAATACCAATTTTCCCTTGCCCACTAAAACAGTGTTTCTCACGCAAATACTTGTACCACTGGGATTGTGTTCTCTTGAAATCTCTAGGGGTTAGGTGCTTTAACACCTCCTGGGATTATGGCATAAAAACAGCAATGTTTTCTGCATAATAACACCCCATCTTAATGCATTTTGTTGCTTTTATCTAGGAGCAGGCCTAAAGAGCTCTGTCTCAGGAAAAAAGAAATGAAAAAATAGATATTTAAGCAGATAATGGAATTCATTTGGAGGCCTAAAGTTCTTCTCCAAGTATATACACACAATTTCCATTAGCATTTAAAGGAACCTGAAATGAGGAGAGATCTCTGAGCCTGTTTCATTGGCTGTTGTGAATATCCTGGCTGCAAAAATGTTAATGTTTTTATGTATTACCTCCATCTGCTTCAATCCTGTGAAACTTGGGTGTGCTATTTATAAATATGAATATGTTGAGTTAGTATATGTTTTGCCTGTTCTGTAGGCACTATTCATTTTCTTGCAGAAAGCACATCTGTCACTGCTTTCATTAGCAAAGGGTCCTTTTTACGTTCTTTTTGAATTATAATATTGATTTTTTTTTCTCCAGTACTGCTGTTTTGCATAGTGCATTGTTAAACCACTCAACAAATTTAAACCCTTGAAAATGGAGTCGGTAGTGGAAGTGCTGGCACTCCCTGAGCTACATTGTCATGAGCCCTGATGCTGTGCTAAATGGATTGAGGCACACTGACACCCCCCTCAGGTCTGGAGTCCCAAACACCTTGAAATACTATTTCAGCAACACAGTTATGCGGTGATACACTGCTCGGATTCAAAATAAATTCTATGAAATTCAAAGAAGCTGTGGGAATGAATAACCACAACTGAGGTGCTGGAAATGTCTCACAAATCAATCATCCCAGGTGTGAACAGAATTTCCAGGTTGGTTTCCTACATATTTTATTTTCATGGGTTTCTTTGAAGTTGAAATCTCTTTTTATTCCTAACATCCTTGCCCTTGAGTCTTTCTTCTTTTCTAAATATGCACTCATTCCCCATAATCCCTTTATTCCATTCTATTTTCCAGCCATGCCTCCCCTGATACGCCTTTCAAAGGCCTCTTGTGCTCAGCCCCATCTGGATGTTACACCTGGAATTTTGTCTCCATTTACCTCCCACAGGAAGAGGAGAGGCTGGAGTTCCCTGGATCTGCTTCCCCAGCCCTTGGGGCAGAAATGCTCTGGGGGAAGTTCCAGTGGGCTCTGAGCTGCTCTGTCCTGCAGTGCCCCAACATCTGGATCTCCCATGGAAGTGTTCTCCCCAGCACGTACAGCACATTCACTGATTGCTGCAATGCCACACAGAAACTCAACATAAAACATCTTTGTGTGCCTATTCCTTTGGAAAAACCCCACGTTTCTGCAGTCCCTGTGACAGTGTAATAGTCCAGTATTTCTACTATAATTATATTCCCCTTAATAGTCACTATACCAGGATGCCTTTTTTATGGAAGATATACAGACAACATTATACACACTTTCTGAGGCCTTTTCTGGAGTACAAAAAATTACAATCCAATGAGGGCTTGGAGGCATTCTGGCTTCACTAATATTCATATGTTAGAACAAACAAATGTGGAATTTTGGATTATAGCCAACTGAAATATCACATCAGCCTGTGGTTTCTTTTTGAATGATTAAATATTGTACCAAAATAACTTTACTGCTACTATTCAGGGGGAAAAGATGATGAGAAAAAGCAGAGAAAAATATATGTATCAGTGGGCTATGCAGCAGATTGCAATGGAGGCACCCTGCTTTTCAGTGCACTCCTTTCCCTGCTGGAAGGAACTCCTAAAATCTTGGTGGGAGGACAGGCAGAGTGCCTGTTCCTGTGGTCAGGGCAGGGAACATGGTCCCAGAGCTGTGGTTCTGATGGGGGCTGGCTGAGACCTCTCCCTCACCGTGCTGGACCCACGCCCAAGCCTCCCCCGGTTTTGCTGTTTGAGCAGCCCCACACTTGCACTTGGATCAAGGCAGGCTGGGGTGTCCTGAGCCCAAAATATCAGCTGGAACAGTGTGTGGCTTTTCCCAAAGGCTGGCTAGAAAAGCCCCATCTCCACTTCTTGCCTATAAAATCCTGTTCTGGAAGCGAGGGGGTTAAAAGCAGAACCATTTGCAGCTCTATTTCACTTTTGAAATGCTAGATTTCTGAGATACTCATTAAAAGATGAATTCAGACAGTGTCCTTGAGACAGTTAATGAGATATGCTAATTTAAAATAAATAGGTCTGGTATGAATTCTTGATAAGAAAACATCTGCTTGGATCTGTTGCTCACTTTCAAGGGAGGTAACTCGGTCTGAAGACAGCAAGATAGGATAAGGAATTTGTAGCCATCTTGAAGGCAACAGTTTAAAAGAACTGATTGCTTTTCAGGTCAGCCCTTGAAGACATTTATTTCTTCCATCTGACTTCTTTGTACACAGGGACTAAGAGAGGCAGGCCCAGGCAGGAAGGCACTAAATGCTTTAAGGGGAATTTAGGGGAGCCTCCTTGGCCATCAAAACTACCAGGGTGAAAAGCAGCTCTAAGGCATTCCCTGTTCCCCAAACATGGGAACATTGTCCTGTCTGGCAAAGAGAACAGATTTTGCTGAAAGTCACCAAAGGAGCTGACACTAAAGATCCCCCTCAATAACTGCAGAGCATGTCACCCTGATTGCCACCTGTGTGACACAGTGTGGGTGGCAGCCGGAGGAACTCCTCTGGGTGAGTCTGCAGCAAGGGCATTTTACTTCCCCTGACCTTGGCAGTGAAGCACAATGGCTTTACAATGCAGGTGGACACATGGGTTTGTGTCCTGGGTGTGCTGCAGGTTTTATTATTGGGTTGGGGGTTTTTGACTCAGGCACAGAAATGTGCAATCTCATTTTATATAGAGATCCTTGCACCATCCCTGCCTTAGAAGCAGCAGCTTGGGTAACACCTTGTAGCAGTCACAGAGCAGCAAAAGGTGGCAGGAGAAATCCTACCACTCCCAGTATCTGTTCAGCTCTCCTCTGACAAGTAAGAATTGCCATCCCCAAGATGGTCATTTTGTCCAACAGCACAGAAGTGAAGTGCTATGGAACAGGGAGTGCAGCTCTCTGGCTAGCAGTTATAGCAAAGCTCATGTACTTAGGTGGGGTTTGAGCTTCACACTCATAATGGTGTAGTGTACATGCTACACAATTTTCTAGAATTTTAGAGGTTCAATATTCAAAGATTATTTATATTGACCTTTCAAAAATTTCTGATCCAGACATTTTAGTTTTAATTTAAGTGTATGCACCACACCTGTTACAGGCTTTTACTGAACACTATCAAAATCTACAGGGTATTCAATCCCTTGTACTCAATAATATGAAATTAGGATTTTAATTCGCTTCCACCACACCATTCTTTTCCAGTTGCACCTGTGCAGCCAGGCTGTCCCTGAGGAAATGAGGAGATTCTGCCTGAGAAGTACTATTTGCACTCACCAGCCTGACTTGACTGAGCTTGTTCTCTGTGGAAATCCGAGATCAAAATATGGCTGAATGATCCTATTGCATTGTGACATTTCCTCACCTCTGTCTGCACCAGCTTTAGGGCTGTGGTAAAAATCAATGAGCAGGTCTGAGCTCAGCCTTTAGATTTTCCTTCTCTAAAATGCTGATGCCTCCAAAATGGATCTGAGAGGGTGTTTGAAAAATATGACAGTACCTGCCCATCTGCAAGTCCTGAGTGCCAGATTTCTTGGGTGATCAGAACATGCTTAAACAGATTCCTATTCCTTGATCTCATGTTTAATAATAGATTCTTAATTTCTGTTTCTGTCTGGTAAAATCTAAGTACTCAAGAAGGTAAACCTGATAATGTGATGTAAAATATCTGTTCTTTGCCCCCCATTATTGTAACAATCACATTACATTATTTTTTTTTCTCTAAAACATTTTGTAGAGGTAATTTTTTGGCAAAAATATTATTATTATATAATCATAATAACATAATTCACTACAATTATTATCAGACACATCATCTTTTCTTATCATACATTTTCTCTCCTGATCCTGAGTTGCTTTGTTCAGTGCTGTGTACATGTGCAGTCAGCATCATGCTGAGTCACTTAATAAGTGAATCAGAGATATTTTTATAGCCCAGAATTTTATGTTTGGGCTGGAAGCTTACAGCTCTCAGTAACCAGAGCTTCAAATCCACTCTACTCATGTCTTTAACATGGAGTTTGATCCCTGAGTTTATTTGTGACAATAAACAGAGAATTTTATGACAAATAGTATGCACTGATGGTGCTTGGTTAGTTGTAATTATGAAAGATGATTGCCTCCTCAGTTAGTGCTGCTGCTGCAGAGGGTTACTGGACTTCATGAATAAATGATCTATACCAATACAGCAAGTTCTGTTACCGTGAATATTTTGTTCAAATGGTGTGAATGCCAGTACTCAATATGTGAAATGCAAGGAGAAATGGTCCAAAATATCCTATACAACTAGTGTTTACCAAAACTATAATGCAGATTCCAAACTCTTACATATGCATAATGTAAAATGGGAATATCTGAGTATGTTACATTTATCTAGAAGAAAGTTTGAAATCAGGACCAGATTTCATCTTAACTGGTATTAACCAAGCTTTCATTAAGCCATCTCCTTTTAATTTAAAAAACACAGAGTCATATCTCTAGCTGATATAAATCAGGACCACTTCCCCACTTCCAAAGCTGCATTATATAATTAATTTACAGAGGTTCAGAGACTTCATTCTCAAGTCATCTAAGTTTGAACTTTACTGCGTAAAGGACAACAGAAGTCAATTTGTATTATGATTGCTGAGTAATTAATGAGAGAAGGAAAATCTAGACTGCATTATCCCTCACGCTGGATAAATTGCTTTCTATGCCTTTAATATGGTGGGCTAATGGCCAGTCATTAACATGTTTATATATTTAGCAAATAGTCTATTATATAATCTCAAGATTAATTTTGAGGAATACCCTTGTCATAATTCCCTTTGCTACAGCTTAATTCAAAGGCTCCACTTGCACTTTCAGCTGGGCTGCACGAGTGCTAATGAAGCACACACAAAGTCCTTGCTTTTCTGCCACTTGTACCTCGCTTAATCTCCTTTATGAACGTGCCACTCACTCCTGTAAAACATCTTAGTGGAGTGGCTGTGCCCTGCTGGGAGCCAGCTGGGAGCTCTTCATGTGCCATGGAGGGGACAAAGGTGAGCACTGCTGTTGCAATAGGACATGAAATAAAATGATACGCACACTGGAACTTCTAAGGTAAAAAAGAAGGGCAGTTTGTAGTCAATTTCGATATATATAGGATTCAAAAAGTGACTCTGGATTGGAGGATGAAATTGCCACCTCTCCAATGACACTGGTCAAACCAACAGTCCATCAATTTTCTCCTCTTCCAGGAAAGAATGTAAAAACAATCATTATTTACATAAAAGTGCATGAGAAACTCCATTACAAAAATGTAAACATTTAGAAGGCTTAGAAGAACTTAGAAGAACAGGGCGACACGCTGGCAGCCCACACCAGGCTGGCACCACCCTGCTCTGGGGACTCAGACTTTGGTTGTGGTGGCTATGGTTGTGTGGTTGTTGTGGTAAATGTTAATAGCTTTGGTTGTGACTGGTAAATATTAATAGCACTGCTTGTGTTGCCTGGTGGTGCAGTGGAGATGAGAGCTCTGCTGCTGGTGCTGCTGCACAGACACAAGGAGAGACAGAGCTGCCCTGGCAGGGTGGGACAGCAGAGGGGAATGTGGGGGACAGGAACAGTGCCTGCCATGAGGGACTGGGCTGCACACAGCCTGGGGGCCAGGGAGGAACACCACCCTGCTGTCCCGGTTCTGTTCCATCCTCCTCTCAGCATCCCTTAACACTCAGCCCCTTTCGGCACAGCCAGCGTTTCACAGCCGGTCCCAGGCACACCAAGCTGGGCTCAGGAGCCAAGCCAACATCCCCACATCATTTCTGGGTGACAGCTCCCTGATCACTAAGCCTTGCAGATACCTGCAGTACAGGGACATTTGGCAAATCCTGCTAGTGCCTGTAATGTCATAATAAACTGACATATTTATGTACATTTTATGTCTTTTTGTGATGCGTCTTGGGGATATGATTTTTCATTGTTGTCATAATCTGTCAGTCAGAGAACTGGTACCTTTCCACAGACAGAAATAATGCAGTGACACTGCCTGACTGCAATATATTAAAATTTAAATCACCCTCTGGTCTGCTGTAGGAATCATATTAACTGGTCCTAAACACACAAAAAAAGCAGAACAATAAAATTCAGAGAATGATAAATTACTGATGTTCTTTCATATTTCATAAAGAAAGGTTTTATAATAGCCTGAAGTTTACTTACTAAATGTTTATAGATGCTAAGATAATTTTTTTGAAAATCAGAATAATATTCTAAGTTGAGAAGACATTTCTCTGACATTTGACAGCTTCACAGCCTGGGTAAAAAAGAATTTGCAGTAACTATGAATTGCCATTCAATTTGGGGACATGAACAGCTTAATTGAGAAAGTGTGTTAGAAGCCAACAAGCCAGAATCACAAGTAGTAACTTGAGCTCCCAGTGGCAAACCCACCATGATCTGAGGATCAAACTGTAGCACCTTTGTTTCAGTTATTAAGCATACAGTGGCAGCAAAGATTATTTTTGTTCCCATATTGAGCTCCTGCAATAGAAAGCTGCATGAGCTTTCAGACTGAGATATATGTGTGAATTAATTTGTATAATAGTCCAAGAGACATTTTGCAGATTTCTGTTCCTTTTCTAGATACTTATCTGTCTGAAAAAAGTGCATTTTTCAGTACATGTTATTCTAGTCCAATTGCCTGGGTCCTTTCCATTGGGATAATTTCAATACCTGTGTATATAACATGAAACCAGTCCCCCATTGTTAACATATCTGTTTAAGCAGAGAAAATGGGGAATTTGTGGTGGTTTTATTTCAGTTTATCTTCATGCAGCTATGTTTGGGATCAATCTGGGCTTTGGCTATAGAGAATCAAATAAAATGCATTTTAATGCTGACATGAAAGAGCAGTTGTTACTTCCCAACTCTACCTTTTACATGTGTCTGCCTTTCCCTCTCCCCACCATGGCCAATATTGTGTCTCTGGCCTATTAAACAAGAAATCAAACCTGAGTTTGGCTGATGTTTTTCTTTAAATGGGTTTAAAAACAATCAATGCTGGATTTAGTTTTGGGAAATATCAAACAACCTCTTGTGAGATTTCCAAGGTTGGGGGACAACCCACACTAAAAATTTCTTACTACATTGAAGGAAAGACTGTTAGAACAGGTAACATCCATTACACACAAGTCTCTTGTTTCCTTCTCTGGGTTCTACTAGAGTGTTTTTGATAGAAAAAAGCAAGGTTCATAATGAGGTCCAAAGGCCAACTGCTTTTTCAATGGGCAGGGTGGCACAACATGTCAGATTTTTTTCTCTCCAGCTCAGCCAACATTTCTCCTCAGTAATATTGATGTTCCTTCACAAGCTCAGTGGATTTTCAAAGTATTTGCTGCAAAGGCATCTCAGACATTTGCTTTCTATACTGAGCTGCTTTATTAAAACCAAAATCAGCAAATCACTTTATTAAGTGCAATATCATTAAGGGACTCCCTGCAGTTTGGTGGGAGTGTCTGGATGCATATCCACCTCTCACACATGGTGTGCATCTCAGGGTTAAGGGAAAATTGCAAAAAGCTGGCAGGACACCGTCTGTGTTGGCATCGCTACTACAGTTTTTGAGTTTTGAGTTACAGTTTTGAGCTAACAAAGTACAATACTGCAGCATGAAAAAAAGTAAAGGATCATGGCTTGAACCCTGCCAGATGGAATATGGAGACAGCTCAGGAGAACTTGCCAAAAAAAATGTGTGTGTGCATGCATGTGTGTGCACAACCCTTTATAAAATTAAGCAATCTCTTGAAATTTCTCCATTTCAAGAAGCTTCAAATCAAACGCTCTTTCACTTGCCAACACCAAGAGAAAGTTATCACCATTTATATTCATATACACATAAGTTTCATCCAGATGGTTTTACACACTGTTTCCTGTAATCTAATGCATTTTTCTGCTTGTGAATTACAGAGAGATGATTCTGGTTATGACAATTATATTCACACTTGTAACTGCCTCATAAGCTCAAAGGTAAGTGCTTTAAAGCCAACACATTAGCTTCAAACTTTCCACTTTTATTAATTATCTGTTCTTTGTAGTTGGTCACCTAGACACAGGACATTGTTTCTATTTTAAATGTGTGAATAAAACTTTCTAGAATAGCAGAGTATGGAACAAAAAGCATGTCATTCTTACACAAATACATATTAATATCTGAAAGACTAGGAAACTGATAACAGGAATGTTAATGGATAGGGAATCATTCCTTCCGTAACTGACACAAAGCTCAGCCTCAGTTGGCACTCATCTGCATAACTCCAGTGGCTCATAGGAAGATACAGCAGTTTACACAGGCTGAGAGGATCTGAACTTTTGCTTCTTGTGTCTCTGCTGTATTCTCCTATTGTCATGGCCTTTTTACCTTGCATAAATATGTGTTAATTAGCTTTAATTAGGATAATTTCATCATAGCTATTCTACTCACACTTTCAGTGGTATTAAAGAGATTCAGCCCCTTTAGATTTTTGCTAATGATGCTGGTTCACTTGGAGAGCAAAGTAATATTGCCAGGTCTGATATCAAAATATTTTTTTTTTTTTGAAAGAATTAAGAATTTGGTCACGTTCTAAAGCTGAATGAAGGTCAAAATCTCAAATTTTTTTCAAAAAACCTGAAATATTTCTAGGTATATCCCTATTAAAATAGTGAAACAATACATAAACGTGCATTAGGACAGGCAATAGAAGAAAATGACAATGCAGTTGCAAGACATTTTCCAGCAGATTACGTTTTTAGTAACACCAGTAACAATGTTCTCTAATCTCATTTGTCATGTGCAAATCAACTGTTTTTAATAGAGATTAACACTGTACAGGAATGGAATAGAATAGTTCAGTTGGAAGGGTCCTACAAACACCATCTACCCCTTCTTCCAGATTATAGGAGAAATCCTTGGCTGCCCTGATATTTGCTTTAAATAGGCTGGGTGGGCAGAGCAGTGCTAAACCATCTTTTGACTCTGCTCACTGTGGCTGTTGGAAATCAATTTGGGTTTTATTATGGAGAGCCATCTCTGGTTTGATCAAACTTGTGTTTGCTCCAGAAAATAATTTCATAGCTTTGGGCTTTTGCTGCAGTTGGTGCCCCATCAGCTGAAGTAAATAGGAGAGTGTTTAGAGCTTGCTGTGTTGCCTCAAGATTACCTGTAAGCAATAAATCCTTGGATGCTGGGTTAGAGCAGTTTGGGAGCTGTAGAAATGAGGCTTAGCAAGAACCACTCACCCTTAGTCAGTAATTAATGACACACAAATGTCCTGGTGACTTCTGATGACACGATTAAGCAGCGCAGTGATCCTGTGTCACCAAGGGCTCCTGCACTGCCCTGCAGCCTGCCCAGGGCTCACTCAGGTTACGTCCCCTCTCACACTCTCAGATAGGGATTCACCAGCCCCACAGAGGTTTCTGCAGAGCACCACTTGAGCAAAACCAGCCCTGAATTCATCACTGCAGCTACACAATGTGCCTTGGCACAACTGTATTATAGCATTGCATTCTTGTGCTGTAGTTAAGGCCTGTCAGCAATTTCATTATTGAGTCCTATTTTTAGCCATTCATAACTTGTAAAAAAATAAAAGCATTTACAGTGCAGGCCTAATCTGAACAGTGTTTTTTCTCAGTGGGAAATGTAATGATATACATTCTGTGTGTGTATGACAGTACAAGTAGTTCTTTCATCTACATAAAAAATCTGTTGACTTGTGTTTCCTTATTTTTTTCTGTGATTTACTGTTATTCTCAAATGGATTCTAATAAATTTGGAATTTATTGCAAAACTTTCCTAGCAACACAGTAGCACTAATGTGGAAGAATGTTAAACATGGGCTCCATAAAGCTGAAATTCACAGGGTGCAGCAGGCAGCGATACAGGTGATACAGAGCTGATGATTATTGATGAAGACATTCCCCTTGACTTCATGGGTGTAGTATATGCCATGACAACTTTAAACATCATGAAGAAAAGTTATCTTGTGCCAAAAAATAAGTAGGATTTTATTCCTCTTCATAAAAACCACAATGTAAACTCAGAATAATCCTTGAACGAGCTATGAAGATTTCAGTATCTAAATTGATAAAGAGCCACATTTCCTATTTGCTTTCTATACAAAATTATTTTACCGTCTATTTTGTGTTATATGACAAGTTCTGTCTTGAACTGCATCTCTGGAAATCCAAAGTAGCTTAAAGGATCCTGGTGGACTTCTGCCAACTCACCCTTCGTGTAACAGAGCTCATGGATTGGCCTCTCCACCTTGAAGGTGAAAAAGCATTTTTCATGTGATGGCTGAGATTAGAAAACTAGAGGCAATTCACAACTTGTACAACGAGACACAATTAATCTATATATTGTTTTTGGAACAAAGGCTTGCTTTTAAAGGTGGCAATTACAAGTAATTGCATTTCTAATAGTGATATGTAGCTCAATTATCAAGGCCTTCTCGTAGAAGTAAGAACCAGAAGTACATGGTCTAGCTTACTTTTTATTTATTTGCTAACATTTTTGTTGATTTATTTATTCTGAGCCTTCTACACCTGCCTAAGCTGACTCCATAATGACCTGTTCTAATGCAACACTGATGGGAATATCTATTAATGGCTACTTAATTGCACAATGTCACAAAGAACATTATAAATATAAGAAACTGGGATAATTAGATTAAATGTTAAACACTGAATTTATGCTTGACAATATTCAAATATGCAAAACCTGCTCAAAACCAGAAGTTCTTCACACAGCAAATTCAGCACATTTTTAGGCAAGCATTTTCTGTGTGCCAGCTTCCACGCCTGGGTCCCCTCCTCACAGGAGTTCCATCAGCTGGCACAGCTTTAGCTGCAGTCTCCTCCCAGACCTCTCTGTAAGAGCCAGTGGCAAGAGAAGACTTTTCAGCAATAAACAGACACAGGCCAGCAGCAGAAAATATGCAGCAGCATCAGTTTGTGCTAAAGCATCAATTTTGATTAGTTACTGGCCAGTAGCTCCAAGATATTTTTCAATTTTAGCAAAGCTTCTTGTATTTACACTATTTCTGCTATTACCCTACAAGCAAGGGTTTGCATTCCTCAAATTTTTGTAGCCATTTTTACCAGGGAAAGCTTTGCACATCTTCAGTACCTGGCTTTGTTAGAGCTGCTCCTCTCCACTCAAAGGTATATCCTGATGGACCCTGTCAGGTGAGAGAGAGATAAAACCTGCTCAGCATCTGCAAGGTTGATGTTTGAAACAAGTTTATAGTTAAGATTTCCCCCTTGCGCTCACCAACTCCCATTAAACACTTGATGCTTTATGACACTGAGAGACCTCCATCATTTTGCATAGGCACAGTGAGGCTGTGGGGAAAATTTTGAGCACCTGCTCCCAAAACAAACAAGTTGGTGTGCTGTGATGACCCAGGTGATGAGCTGTGACTCCTTACCCAGCCTGAGCCTGCAGGGTCCAGAGGGGCAGCAGCATCACCAGGTGTGCCAGGGCTCAGCAGCCCCAGCCCAGCTGGTGCTCACGGCACCTTTCCTTCTGGGGCAAAACCACTAAAACAGAAAATTTTGAGAGTATGCTTCAGGAAACTGCTAAATCCGATTGCCTGGGTGGGGAAAATGTCATTTTGTGGACATTTTATGGAGACAACTTCCATATTACTGTCACAGAAAGAGCCTGTGTGAATGCCACAGCACAGTCACAGGAAAATAACTCTGGCAAGTGGGGCTATCCTGTCATTTTGTGGAGGATGAAGATCTATATGAGTATATTTTTTTCTAGGGAAAGGATGAGCAGGCACACACTGTGTTGGCAGCTCTGTACATTTTCAGCACTTTTTTTACCTACATAACTAATGCAGACTCTAATTTGGTGTTCTCAGATTTTCATCAAAGCAGCAAGAGCCTTACACTACAGAGCAGCGTGGAGCAGCCAGGCAAAATTCATCCTAACAGCAAAAGTGCAACTTCTTTGTCTGTGCCAGAGAAACTCCATTTCCCACACCATATAAATTACTATTTGGCTTTGATTGTGCTAGAGATGGAATCAGTTTTAATACAACACAGCTAAAAATCTATCCTCACTCTGAAAAAGACTTTTCTATGTATATATTTAAATATGTTACATCACATATATGTATATATAAAAGGATTTTATAGATACCCTATCAGACATATATATGCTTGTAGCCACATCACCCTATTTACTGGCATGAATTAATTTCTTTTTAAATTAATTCTTTACTTTCTGCCAGCTCATTAACCCTGCAGCAATCAGTTCTGTAATTTAATTACCTGTTGGGAAGAACAGCCCCTCCTGAAAAGCTAACATTTTCATGGGGAAATTTATGTCTCCAAGAAGAGATTTTCTAAAATCTCTGCTTTATAGAAAAAGTTGATGATTCACAATTCATTTCCTCAACCTGCTGATAACTTTGTAGGCTCCTGTTAGATCCTTACCGCAGTCATCAGTTTTCCAACACAGCAAGCTCCAGTCCACTTAGTACTTGCTACAAACAGATGCCATTTCATTTTTGTGGTCATTCTTATGGCCTTCCTGCTATCTTTTCTAGGTCCCCTGCAGCCTTATGAAAATAGAATAAGAGGAATTCTGTACAGTATACATATTTACTACTGATAGATACAGCAGTGTAATGATACATGCTGGTTTGTTCTCTTTGTCTCCAAAACAGCAAATTGTTCTACATTAAGAAACAATGACTGTGATATCATAGAGTTCCCCTGATTCTGAGGTTTTTTCCCCTTGCTAACTATAAGTTTGTTTGTGAAATTCACCATCTAAGGAAGAGACCCTGATGGCAATGTCAGAAAATAATTTATGTCACTGCTGTGCAGTGGAAGAAAACTCTTGTTGTTTCCATAGCTCTGAACCATGTAACCTCCTACTGGACCATTGTGGAAAATAATCCTCACCAAAAAAAATCTTCAGGGATCATAAGAAAATCTCTGGTTTTGCAAAAAAATGCCTGCAGGGTTGCTTCTTGTGCTGCTCATGGCAGGATAATGTGCATCAGCTTTCAGCACTGCCTGTAGGGCGCTTTTCATGGCCACATAATCTATGCATAAATCTAATGATCCATAAATTTGTCCATGGCCTGGACAAGAAGTGACTCTAAGCAAGGGAACAGACCTATTAACAAGCAGAGATGCTGCACAAGTAGCAGGAGCAGGGGGTCACTGCCAGCACCACCTGGGCTCAGCACTGAACTGGCCTGGCTGGAGCTGCCTGCTGCTGGGAGCAACAGACACACACATACACACAGGCATAAATATATAGATAGAGACATATAATAATAATTTAAGAGCAAAACCTTCTAAAGGATCAGGATTAGCACCTCACAGGTGATGAAGAACTCATTATCAGGATCACAGCCCTCAGAGCACTCCATTGCCTGTCTGGCACACAGCCACCACAAGGGTGAGGGAAGGCTGCATCCCTGGAGAGCCCAGGGAAGGGTCCTGGGGGTGTCTGTGGATGCTTGTACCTACCTGTACCTGCACCTACCTTGTGTGCAGTCAGAGCACAATCCCCAGGTTCCTTAGAAGTAATAAATAAATGCAAAAACACATATATACAGAGCAATTTATTCATACACTATCCATTCATTCATGTATAAAACAGTGTAGTATGTTAATTTGGGTCCGCAGCGTCAAGGCAACACTCCCCACTTCCATTTCTGAAGCAAAAATATCACTTGGTACATTTAACATGCACTTTTAATGACAGGGCTGTACAGATTTCAGAAATGTTTCTAAACCTCCAGAAAATATGCATCACACTTGTTTGTCATGCTTGAGCCTAATGTGATTTGAATGAGAGGAGAAAATAAGCCTGACAACTAATATATTTATTGTAATAGACAGTAAATATTAAATACAAGTATTTATATGGGACATAAAACCTGTGTGTATAACAGGGAGGGGGAATGGTGTGTGAGAGTCAGGGATCTGTTGTTAACCCCATGGCAAATGTAGCTGAATTCTGCTGCTCCAGGGAGCAGTGGTAGCAGCACACAAACCAAAGCTCTTTACTAGAGTTTCATACCTCATTAATAATATCACAAGTCTTGAAAAGGAATCTTTTTCCCAGTATGAGAGGAAATTATTTCCCTTGCTGTGCTCTATCACGGTGCCTCCCCGATGCATCATTTTGCATTTGCTTCCCCTTCCCTCCCACACTTCAGAGTAACCAAGCAAAGGTGGGTTTGGCAGATTTTCACACTGCCTCACAAGAGGCAGATAATCATGATTAAATTCCTCACTCTCCCAGCTCTAGTTTTTGGGGTTTTTTTTACATAGTTTTTCTAATCATAATTGGATCATCTGAGAATTGGAGCTCTGTTCCCCCTTTCGTTTCTAGTAACCAGAATCACTCTCTCTTTTTTTCTCCCCAGAGATAATCCCCTGGAGATGGGAAAGGTTTTCTGTTGTGGTTTTCACTTCCATGTAAGCTTTGAACAATGACTGCTGAGCTAGCTTTGACAGGTGTTAAAATATCTTGGAGCTGGCTGAACATTCGTATTGATTAACTAATACATGGACAGAGGTTTTTAGAACTGATTGCTTTACACTCTTTCAGAAGGAAGTGGAGAAAATATGCTACATTATCACTTTCTTTCTCATCCATTTTCATGTACTATATTCCATGTTCATCCAGTTTAACTGCTAAGCTGTCAAAAACCAGAAAATAGTGAAGAATGTAGTTATGTGCTTATTCAGAAGATTGAATCTCGCTGTTTATTGCAGCTGTTTATTCATAATATAATTAGGCAGAAAGACACAGCTTATGTAAAAGTTAATAAATTCCTGAGACAGTCCTAAATGATTGATGAATATTTTTCTACCAGTCTATCTGGTAGAAATGCCTTTTCAAAGTAGAGAATCCTCAAACTTGCAATCAGTGTCCCTTTGCCTTATCACTACAGCTAACTAGTAATAATAAATACCAGTCAAAAAGATTTACCTTTTAATCCAAATACCTGATTTATACTCATGTTTTATACCTCCCTTCTGACATGGTCCTCAGTGAAAATGTTCAGTGTAGAAAAGATGCAAGATGAGACTCCTTTAGGAGACAAAGCTGAAATAAATTTATCACAAACACTTTAACAATGAGTTGCATTCACAGCTGACAATAAGATAGTGGAGCCTGATCCTCCTGCTGTAGAAGCTTAAAAAGACAAATCTTAATAACAGAGAAGTAAATGTTTGTTTTGATCACAAAAAGTGAATATTAAATATTTATTGTAGAGATATCCCACAACTAGCCTCTCAGTTACAGTTCAGACAGATACATAAAAATTTGTGATATTTAGATCCATTTTGCTCATAACAGTAATACATTTCTCTAAAAGCTAAAATTCTGGAATTTCCAGGCTGTTCACATGCATAACACTACCAAAGCCACCTCCTTCAGAAAATGCTGCATACACATCTCTAAGAAAATACAAATCATCTGCTCTTATATGTCAGCACTTGCCACTAATTTAACAACCAACTCCCACTTGAATTGCTAATAAAAATGTAAAGGTATTGTATGGTATAAAATAAGAGTGTTATCACCAGGCAAAACAGATGTTGATTTGTTTCCTTCACTTCTGGCATTCTGCATGCCTGTGTGTGCCCAGCAGAGAGCCCAGGCCAACAAAAAACTGATTTTACCTGCCCTTCATGCCCAGCATGGCCCTCACTGGATGGAGGCACATCCTCCTTGACTCTGGGAGAATTCAGCTTCACCCTGCTGCATCAAAGTTCCCTTCTGGGGAGCAGAGGTTTCCTCCTATGCAAAGTGGAACAGAGACACGGAATTTCAACTGACTTCAGGCCTGAGCATTCCTGGCTCCTTTTTCTGCCAGGATGTTTCGTGAAACAATTCTTTTCTTAGAGCCAAGAATACTAAATCCAAACTTTTCTCTAGTTTCCTTTAATGCTACTAATGAGCTCCTATTATGCTTTAAGTACCTCTTCTAACTCAAATTAAAAGTTTACACTGTCGAGTCATGTGTGTAATGAACTGAACAGTTCTTAAATTTAAAGAGCATTAGGTAATTTTTAACTCAGCAACAATAAAAAGAAAGAATAGGCTCCTTTAAGCCCAAGAGTGTGGCTTCAGAACCCTTTTTACTTAATTTTTATTATTTGGTTTATCGTTTTTTTCCTATTTTTTGATTATCCTTTCAGAGTTGATTGAAGCAAAACACAATTGGGCCCTTACAGAAACCTGTTTTCCCTGTTAATGAGTGCATGAGTACATGAGAGTTACCATAAAGTCATTGTAAACAAAGCATTAACTTTTTTCTTCCTTCTTTTTTTTTTAATGGATTTTATGGATTAAATAATTAAATTATGAGCTATCCACTCTTTATGACTGCACACAAATCATGAACTCGGAAGACATAAGAGATGCATAAGTAAGAACTCCTGCCTGGACCTCTCCTGCACTTATATATGAGAGTGACAAGGAAAATTATGGCCCTATTTATGTTAATTTAAATCTTGAGAAATATCAAGTAATTCAGTTCTGTCTCTAGATTTACATTGCCACAGCAGATTCATTTTCCTTTTTTACCAGTAAAGGAGCTAACACTGAACCTAACATGAAATTACTACCTAAGCTTCAGAGTTCTATTAAATGGAGACTTATACCAAAGCTGTAAAAAAAAAAGTTAATAATAATAAGATAAAAATAATAATATATAAATAAAAAATAAAATATAAATATATAAAAATAAAAATAATAATAATATAAAAATTAAATTAGTATTTGCACCATACTAATATTTATTTTATTCACATGTATTTTTAAAAAGAGCCTTCTCTTTGGAATACATAGATTTTTCCTAGTTGTAATAGATAATAAAGTCATGTCAAGGGAAAAAGGTGAGAAAATGCCAACAGTTCTTTGTTTTTATTTATTATACATTCAGTATGCTTAGTTTTCCAGATAAGCATCAAATGGATGCACTACTTATCAGAACACCTTCACTTATGTTATTTTAAGTTATTATGCTCTTAGCACAATTTGTGGTAATTTTGTTAAGACTAAGCTACACTGCATTACCCCACATGTCTTTTGTCAAGTTTGAGGAGCCATTTGCACAATTTCATGTAGAATTTTCTAAATTAGAAAACAAAGATATTTTCCATTTTCAGGGAAACAATACATGTGAAGGGGGAAAAAGTCACTAAGAAAGCTAAACCCACTCAGGGTGTAGCAGGGAAGTGGTGGAATCACAATTCCTGGAAGTGTTCTGAAAGCATCTGGATGTGGCACTTGGGGATTTGGTTTAGTGTGAGCACAGTGGTGCTGGGTTAATGCTTGGACTCAATTTCCTCCCAGGTCTTTTCCAGCCTTGGCAGTTCTGTGGTCCCTGTTTAGCCCCATCTGCAGATAACGAAGCATGCAGCACGTCCTGACCCTGCACAGGGCACCCAGGACAGCAGGATCCTTCAGGCTGGAGCATCCCCAGCAGCAGGAAGGGGGGAGGGGGATGGTGAATTATTTCAGACACCCAAATCTTCCAGAACCTTCTCCTTTCCTGACTCACCTTACAAGAAGTGTTTTGGACTTACCAGGGTGACACTGCTTGCACTGGCAGCCAAACCAGGGTCCAGCCAAGCCTTCCACACTGGGCTGCACCCCCTGCACACCTCAGCACTGCCTCAGCCATGGCTGGAAAGAGCAAACCAGAGCCCACAAGAACATTTCCACTCAAGTCCTGTAACGGGAGTAAGAGATGTTAAAGCAGACCAGTATTTCACACCTTGCTGAGCTGATAACTTACCACAGAAATATCTTTATCTTACTAAGGAACAATTAGATTGGTGAAGTTCATTTCTTACTTTTAAAAAATGTTCTCTGCTCAAACTGCCCGTCTGAGATGGCCTACATTTGCACAATGCACTATTAGCAAAATGACTGTGATCATTTTAATTTAACAAATGGAAATGCACAAACACCTGCCTTTGTGCTAATGAGCTTGGCCTTTGGAACTGGTGGTGAATGGCTGCAGGTTATTAGACATCCCCAGCAAAACTGTGGCTGCAGCTTCCATTTGCAGCCCTGTAATTCACTGAAGTTATCTCATTTTCCCAATTGGGTCCAATTACAACAGGCATGATAAATAACTTCCCATTGTTGGTCCATTTAATTCTCTGGAAAAGTAGCTGGGAAATGGGTCTGGGGTACTTCTATGAATAGGAAAGAGTGTGTTGTGCATCTTGGGGGTGGGGATGTACAGGAGGGAGAAACAGTTCTATAAAGTCTCTGTATATTAAAATAGAAATTTTTTTTAAATAAGAAAGCCTGGAAATGTTTATCTCTGCTTTTTTTCTCGTGCATCTCTGCTTGCCCCAGACAAGTTCCCCTCCAGTAATATCATGATAAACCTTCGCCTTTTAGATGACAACTCCTTGCTTTACAACACTTCAAATCAAGATTACCTGACCTGAAGGAGAAGAAAAACCTTGATTTTTTTTTCCTTTTTTACAACATAATCTTTATGTCAGTTTCCCTATATCACATTTTGTATTTTTTTAAGAAAAATATTCTATTCCATTCTTTCATACTTTGTCCTAAGGAAATCAGCCTATTTATCTCAAACTAAACTGACATTTCAGACAAATCACTCACACTGGAGAGGAGCTGTCCTAGGCTCCTGGCTGTTACTCACCAACAGGTGCTGCCAGCTTGTAACTCAGCACTGTCAGAAAGCCACTTTTCACTAGCCTGTCCTGGTATTTCACCATTAAAAAATAAAATTAAAAAAAAAAAAGAAAAAAAAAGAAGACAGGTTATTTCCTATAGTCAGGGCTTCCTGCTCCCTGAACTGTTTTGTTGATGTTCATTTTGTATTTCTATACATTCCCCTTGAGCATTGAACTAGAAAATAAAACTGGAGCTATTATTCCTCTCTGTAAAAATAAAAATCTCACATGCTGAGCACTCATCCGGCCTTCATAACACTCCTTTGGTTTTTCCACATTGTGTGACTGGATGCAAGAAAATAGCTCAATTATCTATTGGACATGGGCGCTAATGAGGCTCAGGTCACTCTGAGCTAATTAGAGGCAGCCCAGTTTTTTAATGATTGCAGTCTTAATATAGCTGAGAACCAGGATGGCAGCAAAATTAGTTGGTGCCACTCTTTCTGTGCTTCCCATTCTACCCATTCTGGCATGTAAATTCTTCCTTATTGTTACTCGTGGCTGACTGCCCCACTGATGAATGTGATTTCTCCAGTCAGGTGTTTATGAAAATGTCCTGCACTCCACACAAGATGCAGCCCCTGACAGGATCCTCCTTCAGAGCAAAGCTGTTCTGTCCCAGGGAGCCACAAACAGAAAGGCTGGCAGGAAACTGAGTCAGCTGTGACACTCCAAACTGCCCTAGTCACACAGAGCTCCTAGGATAATTGTTGCTCTGTCCCGTCTGATTTTTCTTGTAGCTCTTGGAGCAGTGCAATTAGTGGTGATATGAACATTAATTGACCTAACCAGTGAATCAGAAAGGCAAGCCCTGGAGAAGGACTGCGAGCCTGACAGCCCTGGAGGAAAAAGCCTGACATTTCTAGTTAGTGTTTCCACAAGCAGGTAAACAAATGAGCAGAAATTGGACTGTGTCACCACGTGTAGATGTCCCATTAACAAGCCCAGGGGAAATATTTTCTAGGAGCATCAGCAAGTGTGTTTTATGTGGTAAGCAAGCTGCCATTCTGGGGAATTGATGCTTTTCATGCATAGTCAGGAAGATCCCTTGTTTATGCACTGCCAGGCCATGTCCCATTCCCAGCTGTGCTTTAATACCTTCAGAAGCACAACTGACAACTACTCTGCTCCAGAGAAAAAAGCTGTTTCAGAGCTCAGCCCAACACATTGACATCCACCTGTTCAGCTTTAACCCACTGTATGTGGAAAGAAAACTCCTTATTTTCACATAAACCCACTAAAATATCATGGGATTGCATCCCCCTATCACAGAATCACAGAATGGGTTGGGTTGGAAGGGACTTTGAAGATTATCTGGGTCCAAAGCCCTTGCCATGGGAAGGGACACCTTCCACTCTGGTTTCCCAGCTGGCAGCATCAACCATTTCCAGCATTAATGTTCCCCAAAGTGCACTTAATTATCATGTTGCAGTATTTTAGGGAGTTCAGTCCTTTTAGGTCTCATCTGTGGCTTTGTTCAGAGCTCTGCACACAGTTTCAGCTCCTGTGCAGAGCAGCAGCTCCTGTGACAGTCCTTGCTTATCTTATCTCCAGCCCTCAGCCTGAGAGCCTCCTGTCGCCGAGTCCTGAACAAATGACAGATGTGAAAATGTGCTGCCAGGGAGGACAACCCTGCTCTCCCACATCTTACCTTCCCTGCATGAGCTTGCTCAGCTTTACCTGTCACTGCTTACAAAATCTTTTAAGCATTTGAGACCTCTTCCATTGCCACAGTGCCAATGCAGGGAATTTTTCTGGTCTAACAGCTATCTCTGTCTTGCAATTAGGCAATTTGGAGGACTGGACATTCCCACCAGCACCACCCAGATGGATTAGGAGGGGTTTGGAAGTGTGAGGTTCAAACCAACCCATCTGTGCCATCTTCTGCCTCCGTGGCAGGTGGCAGAGGACTGGGACAATCTGCTCTGGGCCCTGCACAGCCCAGGGCTCCTTCTTGGTCTGTGGGGCTCCTGCAAGGCTCTGCTGGCTGCCAGTCCCTCTCCACCGTGCCAGAGGGGCTGGCATGTCCTTCCCAGTGCCACCTGCCTGGTGCAGAGCCCTTCTCATGCTGCTGACAGGCCCAGAGGGGTGCCTGGAGGCAGCCAGGGCTTTTCTCCCCTCCCCAGGGACAGGAGGCAAAGGGCTCAGGGAGACCATCAGAGCAGATGCTCTTCCCTCCCCACCTTTGCACTGCCCTGCCCTTTCCATGCCTGAAATACATCTCCTGCCTGGAACAGCCTTTTCCATTGGACATTCACACCATCAGCTTCAGGCACCTACTTTAGCTGGCTAATTTAGGAGCTTGGGTCTGTCTCATTGGGTACTAACAACAAGTTGTAATTAAATGACATTTTCTATGCTATATTAAACTCTTTCAGTCAAAAAATATCTCATTGAAAAATCAGGAAATAAGTCCCCAGGGCTATCATTATCCATCTGCTTTCCTAGCAACTTTAGGCAACTGCAAATTTTAAAATAAATTTATAAAGGATGCCTCCCTCTCTCATGTGATATGGACCTAACTATCTTTCATGTTGCCTTCTTGGAGAACAAAAGTTCCAGAGACATTATTTTGCAGCAGAGTGTCCCCAGGCAGCCATGAAGGCAGCAATCTCCTGCATTCCCAGGTGGCCTTTGGCTATTTACAGCCTAACACTGAGCTGCTCCTCAGCAGCTCCCAGACCCATAAAGGAGGGAAGATGGTTACATCCACTTTGAACAGGCAGATGAGAGAATAGCTGACAGCTGATGTTCAGCTGAAATAAACAGAAACAAATCAGATCAGAGAGTCTGAGAGACCAAAGTGAGAAGATTCAGCTTTGGGAGACCAGTAGGAAGGTGAGAGGTTTTCTAGCATCCAGATTGATTTTCACATGACCCACAACATCCTTCTTTTAATTGCAAGCAGTGCAGAACTTGAGTTGGAATGATTATTGTACTCACACAGGAATGCATGGAGCACCCCAATACTGCTTAGGAAGAAGCTGAGATGCTGGGGAGGGAGCAAGTTAACAGAGTTTAGGCAGTTTAGGGGCAGATTAAACCATCCAAATAGTCACAGTGTCTCTCTGCATTGCACACACATGCAGCCCCATAGCAGCCAGCCTGGAGCTGGGAAGGAGGAATATTCCCTCCCAGGAGCAGCCCAAAATTCATCAATAACAAAGGAACCACCACCCTGGGAGCAGAGCAGGAGGTTTGCAGGAGCAAACTCAAAGGACTGAAGGAACCAGAAGTGGGTCACTGACATTTGAGCACAAAACTGCTAAGCCTGAAAATGCTTCCATTTGTTCAGTGCAAAGCACAGCGGAGTCCAGATGTTTAAATTCAATTCTTTAGACAATAAAGATGACAGCAGCTACAACCCCACAAAGATTCTTTCATTTTTCAACACGATACATAGATTATGTTTCAGAAAAACTTCTAAAAAAAAAAGGAACTGTGCCTGATTCCTATTATGCTTTGTGGTTACACATGCTCGCTCACCTCCCAGCAGCAGCTGCCTCTCAGAGCTGCATTGTAGCAGGCTTTCCATGGCACAGCTCAGGGCAGTGGGTGATCATTAATCTTTGTGTTTCACTTACTTAGTCCTGAATCCAAATTTAAGCCAATGGAGACTGTTTGTTTCACACAGGTATATCAAAATTAACATTTGAACAGCACCCACTTGATATTATTAAACTACAAGTTTTGCCATTTAGCTTCAAACACAGCTGTGAATATAAGTTATAAATAGACACTTAAATGTTCCTTTCAACTGGTGTTAATCAAAAATCACAAAGGGTAAAGTTTTCCCTCTGGGTTCAGGATGGAAAAGCCTTCCAGTTATTTGAAAGATAATTCCATTGCCATGTTTCTTCCCCAGCTCTGCTGAATGCCTCTCCAAGGGGTGTGCAGTGACCTGCAGAAACTGCTAAACTTTCCCTGCACAACTTTCTGGCCTTAATTGCATCCTATAAAGAGTTGGAGCTGCTGCCACCTATGGACAAGCATCAAACACAAACATGGATTTGCTACTGGAAAATGGAAGTGCCAACTGACACAAAGTGGTTCATATTCCCCTGTATGTGTATTGTTCATCCCACCATTATTAATGCCAGGCTTTGTGCTAATGAGCCACCTTAAATGTTTATGGCACAAGCCAGAATGCACAGAAAGCATCCAGCACCTCTTGTACTGCTCCCTCTGTTGTCAGAGCTAATGGAGAATAAACCCCAAATTTCAGTCATATATTGGTTACTATGCTCAGCATGTTTAACCCATAAAGAAAATGAGTTACTATATTTTACCTCTGTCAAATAACCAAGTATGGATTAACCTTTGATTTAGATTTTAACATGCCTGAATCTTGTCTATGGACTTAGGAGGACAGCGCAATATTTTTTGATTGACTCACAGTAGCTGTGCATAGATTATTTAAAAGTACATTACAACCTCTCAGGAAAAAAAAGCAAGTAGCATTGTAAAATAATGCAACAATCCTGTCCTTTTTTCCTTGCATATTATACCTGTGTAATCTAAACAAGTGCAGAATGGAGCCATTTACAAGATGAAATAAACACAATTCTCAATATTATTGCAAGACAGCAGTAGAATAAATTTCACTGTAATTTCCACTGCTGTTGTTTCTGTAATGCAAAAAAGTGATGAATGAGTATCTATTCCATATAAATCATTGCAGGATCATCTGGAATCACTAAATCTAACATTTTTAGGAGGAATTTTAAAAACTTTTCTTTTCACTACATGTTAGGGACTTGGAAGGTCAAAATTCTCAATGATTTTTTAATCTTGTTTCCTGACAGATGCTGAGTATCTAATACTGCTTCCAGGTTCTTGGATTTGGGGGCCAGTTTAACACCTGTAAAAATAAAATCTGAGGTAGCTCAAATAGGGCATCCAAAATCCCAAACTTCACAAACCACAGGCCATGTTTACGAAGAAGATCCTCCTCCTCTTCCTCTGCCATGGAACACAAACTGGCAGAGAGTGTGACATGTTTGCTGAGACAGGGATATACCTCACACAGCTCAGTTAGTTTCTCAGATCTGCAGAAAAAGAGTAGATCTTAAAAAAAAATAATAATTGTGAGAGATGAAAAGATACCTTTAAACACGCTGTAGACAAGATTTCTTTGTCGCAAATTTAAAAGTTCGGGAAATCACAGTCTCCCAAGCTCTTTGAAGAGCTCTGACAAGGAAAGGAAACCAGGAATTGTTTCATCTTCCAGTCCTTCTGAAATGGAGATGTGCTGGGCTATGAATAACTCCACTTTCCCTCTATTGCTGGAAACATTCCCAGGCTGTGACTTTTTCTGGAAGACGAGGCGGGACCATCCTGACAATGTCCTAAAGAGCTCCTTTGGTCTGTACTTGGAACAATAAGGACATGGTTGGCCAGTCTGTGTGAGGAAACTAAAGGAGTTGGAAAAGAGGGACAAACATGTTCCTCAGAGAGTGCAGGGCAAGGAGCAAAATGCTTATAAACCACGGGGCAAAAAGGTGAAAGGAGTCTCCAGTCTCAGAAATGCTGGACATGCTCTGTTCCCTCTCCAGACAAAATCTATTTTCCCTGTAGAAAACAGAGCTTTCTGCCTCTCTCCTCTGCTCCTCCCTGGGGCCTCTCAGTCCCACTGAAACCCTGGCACCCAGGGGCTGTGGCAGCTGGCCACACCTGGCTGTCCCAGTGCCGCCTCCCGCACCGTGGCTCATCCCAAACCGCGGCTTTGCACTTCTGCTTTTCCATGCAAACTTCTTTCTTTTGGGAAGTTCCAGAAGCATATTAAAAATTAAACTAAGTTTCAGTAAATGCATAAAATTGTTCATCAGAGAACCCCAAATTGTTCCAGCAGCTAGAACTTTTTAATAAACATGCATCTAGTTTCTTTTGGGTTGAATCATGCCTTTTCCTATGTTATGACAGAGATAATTCCTTTATCAATACACTGAGCACACATACAAGTCTGAGTCATTAACAGAACCACATGTTTAGTTTGTACAAACTCAATTGGTATTAAAAGCTATATCCCAGCACCTCCAATTTAATGCAACACCAGGACATCACTTTCAGATTTATTTTTTTTTTATTTGAGGAATGTAATTACCCACCTCATGTATCTCGTATTTTATTAGGCATCACTCATGTTCACAAGTTCCTACTTACTTCAGTTGACAACAGTTGAAATCCATTTTTTTGGGACTCCACAATATTAATAAAATATAACACATTTGTTACCACAACACACCTGGCATCTTCTAGCATATTTCTGAGCCTTCTTGCTGCAAGCCAATAAAAATTGTATTGAAAAATCTCTTTAATGCCTGTTACTTCATGTGCAGGTTTTCTGCTCTAACATACCTAGCAAGTTTGGGTAGGCTTTGAAGAGCTGAAGTTTTGAACATCCATCGGCTCAAAACTGTTGATCTGTTTGATACAATCACTGATGTGTTCACTACAGGAACCAGAAGAAGAATACGTAACTGAGCTTCCTATTTATGAAGGCAGGATAGCAGAGAATTTTCCATATGTGGGGTTCAATTCTTCCTTCAGTCTGGCCTCCTGTTGATTTAAAAACAGCTTCAGTTCTTTAGAAAGCAGAAAATGAGGGTCTAATTGTGGAATATAGTATTTAACTGCAAAGCCACTAGCACTGGGCAAGCACAGTTAAATCTAGAAAATATTTAAATGAACAAGTTTTTTCTTTGAAAACAATTTCAGAATAATTTTATACTATTTATTTCATAATAATAGAGAACTGTACTGATAACAGTGGGATTACAAGCAGGTTTTTTTAGTTGTTTGATTATGTGCAGAATTGTAGCTAAAAGCAGCAAGTGGTTTTAACATGGTATGTTGGTTAGGATTAATTAGAATGAATTTTCTATTTCAGAGAATGGTACCTTGCCTGCTCCAGGCCTATTGTCTGGAAACAGAAACAACTCCACAAAAAAAAATCATTTCTTGCCCAGGAGAAAAGAGGCATGTCCCTAGGGAGAAAATGGAGAGAGCAATGCATTGATGGAACTCCCTCCTGAAGTAACAGTGAAGCACAGGGAGGAGCAAAGATCATGACACAGAAGAGATAACAAAGAGGGAATAATTTCCTGAGGATAAGAGACCTGTTTAGATTAGAACAAGTCAAAGAACAATATTTGCAGCTGGAAAGCCTATCAACTTGAAAACAAAAACCCACAAACTGCAGGCTTACATCTATATAGAATTCTCAAATAAAGCAGTTGTAGCTAAAGTGCATTAAATAAAAATACACAACAAACTCTTCCTCAACTTCTGCTGTTACTGGGACACATGCTGTTTTTAAAAGCACTAAAAATCCCTACGTTTCACTGCACTAATGATACATTTGCAGGAAAAGCAGGATTAAATAGCTGCCATGCAGCAGGTACTGTGGGTCCTTCTGCCACGGGGTGAAAGGATATTGGCAAAATGAGAGTGGTTAGGGGAGATTCAGGCTGATGCACAACAATGTGAATTCCATTTTATTAATCCCAGAGCTCAGTCCTGGGAGCTGCTGTCACAAAGGGAGAAAAATGCAGTAAGAAAACTGAAAGGGACTAGGGACCTGTGATTGCATGAGGAAATAAAACAGGTTCCCCTTGTTTGATTTATCAGCACAGCTACTGAGTAGCCATTACAAGCAACTTTAGCACAAACTGCTTAATACTGGATGTTTTTCTTAAATGTCCAGTGGCTGAAAGCAGGTACCTGTGGGAGAATCCCAGGGTTCAGCACAGGAAAGAACAAAATGCACTTCTGTGCCTTGGGATGGCATAAAACTGTGGAAAATGCAGTTCCTCTAGCCCTGGGAATGTTACAGTTGTTTAGAAATGTCACCTGATTCCTGCAAACTTGGCTCTGCATGATGCTCCCAACACCAGGAGTACAATCTGGTATTTTCTTCTTCATGGGCAAGATGAGACTTGTTCAATCTGTGCCTAAAATTTCACACATGGATAATGCAACAATCAAATCATGGCCTCTGGAATGTCCTTGTAAATGAGGGGGGTTTTGTTGTTTTCTTGGTTGGTTTTTTTTCCCAAATTTATTTTCATGTTAATTCATATCAGTGAGGAGCACCCTGAATCAGAGCCACCATCTCTGTGTTCCCAGTTTGGCAAGATAGAGCAAATGTTTCAGTGACTTAGCCCTTAAATTTCTACCATTTTCTTAGAGTGTAATTGCATCTAATTGTACATTTTGAGCAAATACACATAATCACATCATTATGACAGGCAATTACCTTATTGTGTTGTATAATCAAGTAAATCACACAAGAAATTGTGCAGAACTTTAATAAAATTTTCCAAAAAGAAGTTAATCTTTTCTGCAACTGACAGAAGAAGCCATTTTCACTTCTAATGATCATAATCAATTTAGCATTTCCTACCCTAATTAGTGAGCACTCTGCAGGCATGTGCAGAATATGCACATTCAAGCAAAGTTCTGGCTGATGACATTAGTGACTTTCAGGGATGTTTGCTATGCACAAACATCCTTATGTAGAATTTAATGACCTGTTGCTACAGAAAATGCAAAATATCAAGAGAATTCATGTATATATTAAATGTGTTCTGTTGAAAACCTTAAAAATTCACTATAATAGTTGGTTTTATCAGTATGGTTATAATTAAAGTACATTATTACCTGTTACTGCTCATACATCTGTTTCATCACACAGCTTAGGAGCTGTCCTTTGATGGAAGGAGATTTCCTCTTGGAAGGGAATTTATTTATTACCATAGCTGACTTTTGTTATTGTCACTAGAAAAGTTAGTGTATTACCCAATTATATATGTACATTTTATACACACCCAAGAACTGGGTTAGGAACTTAACATTGGCAAATAGAAATACACACAAGTCACTTTAACATCACACAGTCAAGCAACACAGGACTAAAGAAAAAACAGTGACTGCTGAGCTTCAAAACAGATTCTTGACACACATAAAAGGCTTTTTCCAAGTTTGTTGGTTGCAGTTTTCCTCCCTGGCATAAAACACAGCCATGCCCAGTATGCCAGGTATGGGGCTGTCTGTAGGCACCTTTGTGAGAGGTTTGCCCACCTCCCTTAGAAGCTGCTCAGTGCCATCAAGGCGCTGTAAAACTGTACTGGTTTCCAAACAGGGTTTTCTACACAAATACAGAAAAGATCACACAAATACACCTTTTAGTCACAACTTGCCAGCTCACCCTGTTGATATTGACAGTGATTTTAGGAGCAGCTGATTTATATCCAGGAGTTGGGAGCTTTACACTCTTTATACTCTTTGTGTTTCCCAAAGGCAACAAAACCCCAAACTGCCCAGAAATAGATTGAATCCACATGCTTAGGAACTACTTCCTCCAAACAGCATGTTCCATTTAGCAAATATTTTGAGAAGTAAGGTCAACATAGGCTGAGCATTGAAGAGGTGCTTTACAAGATGCAGTAAACAGAGGAGAGATAGACACAGAACATTCGACAAATGTGACAGAGAACATTTGACAAATAAAAAGCACTTTTCAAGGCATAAAACCAGATTTTCTTTCTTCCTACGTTACAAAAATAAACTGCAACTAAAGAATAGCACCAATTAAAAAAAAATAATTTGGCACTGCGTATCTAACTTAAGAGGAAAATGGGTGTTTTCCACACACACTCTGCAGCTATCTGAACAAAAATTGACACCCTCATTAGAAAGCATGAAATCTAAGTTGTTGGCAAAACTGTCTGGAAGCAGAATGAAGAAAGAAAGAGAAGAATCTGGGGTGACAGTAAGAACGTTACAATCAACCAAAACAGAGGCTGAAACTTGAATTTGCTTTTGCAGTTTCCAGTTATCAAAACTTGACACCTCTGTCACACCAGTATTCCAGGAAGAAAAAAAATTAGCACTTCAAACACCTCCACCCACACCATCAAACACAACTTCTATACACAACAACTCCTGTCAAATGTCTTTTTCTTTTCTTCTTAATGGTATTAGCTCAAACTAGATTGGACTTGAGGGAAGAAAACCCAACACAGAGGTCATCTGAAAAACAGAGATATGGCCATGTATCAATGTGGTGCTATAGAAATAGATCTTTCCATCATTTTCTAATGGACTCAGACCATTTGAAAAAATTTAAATACAGTCACAGAAAGAATTTGGCAAAAATAGTAGATATAATTATCCCTCTTAGGAAAAAAAAAAAGAGAGAGAGACTAGAGGGAGGAAAACATACAAATTCTGCAGAGACATTGACATTGTAGCTGGGCTTCAGGAGAGAAACACTTAAAGCTTTCCAAAAAGATATTTTCTAGACACTGGTCTAACTGGTCTTTTGTTTAATAGAAACACTTTCAAAGACCGGAATTAATCCAGATTTGTTGGTTTAATAAAGAACTGAATCCAGCTCACTGATTTAATGCACTAGATTTATTGCTATGTTCTGGCCATGTGAAGAGCTGTAAATTGGATTTAGTGAACATGAGCAAGTCAATAAATGCCAGAAAGCAGACAAGACACCAGTAAATCCACACCAAAATCACTGCAAAACATCTTAACCAAAAGGTACTGACCTGATTTTCCACTCATGCAATTCTTTTCAATATTTATACCTGGATAGATGTAAAGAGCATAAATTAACAAGTTCCACTTAAAAACAGATTTCGGGCAGGTAGGTAGGTCTACACCAGCTGAGAAGTCTGTCCCACTCATTCCTCTCCTCAGAAGAAAATCACAGAATCATTCAGGTTGAAAAGACCTCTGAGCTCATCGAGTCCAACCCTTAACCCAGCACTGCCAAATTCAGCTCCATCTGCACTTCTTGCTGGTAGCTCCACCACTGCCCTGCTCTCCTTGCACATTTATTTCAATTCATCCTTGCCAAGAGATCTGTTAATAAATATTCTCTGTGGATAACGTTGCCTGATTTTCTTACCTTCCACCACAAAGAACCAGACACAACTGAGATCTCTCCTGTAGCAATAATTTAACAGAAGTGTATTTTTGGCTGCCCATCATACAGAATTTGACCGGGAAGTATACAATTTGTTGAAAAAATACACAAAGTACTCTAAAAATTCACAGCTAAGACTGTATTAACTACCATGTACGTGACTTTGGATGCCTTGCAGATACATTTAAGGCAAAAAGCTGTTCATGCTCATTGTGTGGTACCTGCTTTGTTAATGCACATTTCCCCTCACGACCAGGCACCAGGAACACTCAGTTGTTTCTTGTTTCAACACTCTTGAGCACTCAGTTCTTTCCTGCTCCCCAAGCACACAGGTACAAGCTCCACCAACATTCTCCATCTGCTGAGTACTTTCCTTTTTGGAGGTGCACAGTTTCACTGCAACAAACCATAAAGCCACTTCTAGGGGCAGCCTTATGCTCTTGAAATCCATAAACATACCAGACAGTGGTGGCAACTTGGTGAAATTCAAAAAACTGCTTTTCCTCAGTGGTCTTAGTCATGTCCTCAGTTTTGAGGCAAATTTCAAACAATCTCGCAATTTCTTGTAGTGTGAGTTCCTAAATCTACAAGGAGTCTGGCCCTCTCAGCTTTCTCATGCATGTACACAAATTAAATTTACACTTACAAAACTAACCTATTGATTGTGTCCCTCAACTACACATTTCATAAGATAAAAATCTCTGTTCTTATCAGTGAGAGCAACGCAGACATTGTTTGGTTTTTTTTTCTGAGGATTTCTAAACACAATTAATCTGGCTTTAGATAGTTACATAAACCTCTGGATTTAGGCAGTGTGAGCATTACCAGATTCAGACGAAAATAATCTGTACTTTTTTGCCCTGAGGTCATATAATCCTCCTGAGTGCTCAGGATCCTGCTCTGAACACTCATTTCTCTCTCTCTTCACCTGAGGCCACTTGCTTTAGCCTTGGCCTGTCTCACAGTTGAAAGAACTGTGTAAAGTTAAAAGGACTAGTACAGAAAGTATGTTTGGACTTTTTTATTATCTCTGATTTTTGTATACTTCTCTCCAAGTTTTCTTAATCATCCAAACTGTTCCACTACAAGCAGGTGTGAGTTAACACCGGCTTTTATGCTGCCTATAAAGGACCTTTCCTGTTTCATGGAATAAATGGGAATTATTAGCTCCATATAAGTAGAATTTCCAAGTCATCAAAAGAAACACATAAAGAAAAGAACATTTCCTACTGAATAAAACAAAAGTACATTTTGTAAATACTAAAAATAGGCTCAGAAAGGGTTATGTATTGGTTCTTCTGCTTCACTCACATGTGCAATGACATGTATTTACTAGCAATGGTACATTTTCCCCTTAAGTCTCACCAAAGATGCTATTAAACATGAAAAACAAGATGAAAGCTCTAGGCCCCAAACCCTGATGCTAAAGCAAATATCCAAAAACACCCCCAGTTTCCATTGAAAATGCCACATCCCTCTCAGTAAGAAGAATATGCCTTTGATAACTGTGCTAGAAACACAGGAGATCACAGTGAAAATCAGGGATTGGGCTGAGGCTAAAAATAAGAACTCTTAAAAGGTGAATTAAGCATTTAATGCAGCTCATACTTGAAAGAAAAAAAAAAACAAAACAAACCCAGAAGTATCTTAACCATTCACGTTGTCTCCCATTGTGTGTGAGATGTGTCCAGCACAGGGTAAGGCGGCAGCTGCAGAAGGGACCAATGCAGCCAGGATGGGGAATTAGAGCAGCCATCACTCACATCCTACATCATCACAGTTAAGTGAAAATTTCTCACTATCTGTATTCTTATAAAGCTTACTAGACATTCAGGACATAGGAGAAAATTATACCACGCACTAATTACCAGATAGTTTACAAATCCCAGACTCCCACTCTCTCCAGTGACCATCTTGGCAAATACAGATACCAGCACAGAGTTCATTTTCTATGTTTCTATCCATTATCTAACTTTGCCTTTCATGGGTTCATTAAAATAGTGTTTTGTAATTGCATCAAATTAGTAGAAAACCTGACATGGAGCAGTTTGACAATGATATAGCTGTCATGATAGTTCTACTTTTTGCTTGTACCTACTCAGGCATCATTAGAATCAAATATCTACCTCTCAGCATTTCTCCTGGGCTCATCCAACTCTGAAAGCTCTCAGGCCATTAAAGCATATCAATTAGTAATGATTTTCTTCCAGCCCCAGCAGCCACTAAAGCATACATTAAAGGTGATACCTGCAGTCCAAAATTTAATGTGGGCATTTGAGAATATCTACTTTGATAAAGAGATTATCAGAGAAACTCATTTACTTAAAGTTTTAGATCACAGTTATTGAAAATATTTTATTTGCTGAACAAATACCCGATGAATATTCCTGTATCTGTTAAATAATATTAATTGCACACAGGTTTGGGAAACACAAGGATCATTAAAGGATAAATGAGGTTGTGCAATGGCCCAGAAGAGCTAATGTTATCACTTTCCAGGCAGCTTTTACAACCTTCTGAGTAGGACAATTTTTAACTGAGTCATCGTGGCCTAAGGAAAGTTACTTTCACTATTTTAGTATATCTATCAATTGAGTAGATGTCACAGAGGCAGCTCATTACAAGCACTGGAATTAGAGGGCTGTCACATTGCTCCTAGCTAGGTTAGGTCCCTTCAGCCAGGGCTGTTTGGAAAAGCAATCCTTCCCCTGCTCTCAGGCATTTCCAAGCCTGAGAGGTCTCTTAGCTCTTGCTTCCAATGCAGCTCCAGTCAGTTACCCAAAGATCAGACTGCAAAGCAAATGTAATTCATGAGTGCAAAACTTCTGGACAATACACTTTGACCATTCTTATTTTAAACTCAGAAATACAGTGCTCCTCATGGAAAATATCACAAACTAGTGGAACACTAGGAGCACATCAAAATCACATTTCATCCTTGTAGCCAGCACCATGAGACTTACTGTGGAGATAGAGATGCAATTGAATTTGTTACTCCTTTGGATGGCAGAGGTTCTCACTCCTCCTTAAGTGATGTGACCTGGAATGATTTTTGGAATACAAGCATAAGATTAATTTCCAAGTTTTTATCCTACTGTTATGCCTGTAAAATTGTTTCTACTTGAATATACTTGACATTAGTCATAAATCTCTGGTCAAACAAAGGTGAAGAAGGATGAAAATGCCATATACAACATTCATTCTTAAATTCAGCTGCCAAGAATCTTCTTTCAGTATAGTTGACCTGATCACCACTTGAAACATTAATGTATTGGTTTAATTATCTGTATAATCACCCAACAAATCTGACACCAGGTTTCTCAGCAGGAGTTTGCAGATTCCTCCTCAACTAGTTAATGAGTCTTAAAGTTTGATCTGGACACAGAACACATACCTGGTAGGACTCTTTCAGATTAGATCTAATTTCTTTTTCATGTTCTTTTTCATTTGAATCTAAATAGTAGCTCTGCTGGGACCACACATCCTTTTTCACCTTTACATAGGTTTCTATACTAATGGAGCGAATTTTTCTTTCCGTGTGGAAATCCCCCCAAACAGAGAAGATTAACATGAAAGCAGCATTTCAGTAGCACTTCCCACCGCCTCTTTCCTGCTGCTCAGCCACCATGGCCACTCCTTCTCCCTGGGCAGGTCTGGCCAGCAGTGCCTGGCACACACCATTCTCATCTCTTCTCCTGCCTATTTAAACTCAGTAAGTATGTGCATACAGTACCTCCATAAGACGTAAAATTAAAGCATATGTGGAAAACAGATTTACAGGTTGAATTTTACAACAAGGAGTTTTGAAATTGTAACAAATCAGTCATCTAAAACTTGAACGATATCTTTTATACTTCACTGGATTACTTACACTTTGATGTTAAAGCCTCCTTCCAAAATATTTCCAAAAGGGAAAAAATATTTCCAAAAGAGAAAAAGAAATATACTTCAGTCAAAGTGCCAAATAATCAATCTAGCCTTATCTGCACACATATGCATGCAAGAAATATCTACCACCCAGGCAACAGTCTGCACATCCCCATTCCTTTTCACAGCTATCAGACAAGCTTGACCTTTGGTTCAGACCTAAAATCTCCCAACCCATTCGTTCTATCTTAAGAGGAGCACTTCCTTCAGGGAAGGAGATGATAATGTATCTGCAAAGGCTGACTCTTTGTGCAGTTGGAGGGGGGAAGTGCCAGCATAACAAATTGCTCCTGTTCAAACCCATCAATTCAAAACAAGCATCTGGAAAACTTGACAAGAATACTCAAATGACCCTTGTGTTCTGACAGCTGGAAAAGAGAAAGCACTCTCCACAAGGGGAAGATGTGGGCTCAAACTTTTTGCCTGGATAGAGGAACACATAAAACTGTTTGAAATATTTTTCCTCCAAGCTCATTAAATAAAACTTTCAGTGCAAAGTATGACTCATGTAGGCAACTATGTCAGCACTCACAAATCTGTGTTCAACAGCACCAGAAGCTGGTCATGGTGATGGGCACGTTACAAATTCCCTTCCCTCGTGAACCCCCAGCGCTGCAACACATCATTTCCTCCCTGCAACAGGAGCCTCCATCTCCCTCCAGCCCTGGCACATCAGGGCTGCACCTTGGTGGGGAGAGCTTCTGCCTGCTCCACTTGGAGGGCCACTGGGGATGGTTCTGTGAGGAGCAGACTGCAGCCCTGCTCTCGCCAGTCCTGCCAAGAGAAACACTCTGGTCAGGGTGTGCCATTGTTGTGTTGTGCCATAAATTCAATTTGATTGTATCTCAGGATTTCTGATTTGGTCAAGATCCTCACTGAGGGGGAAAAAACCCCCAAAATCTACCATGCATCATCAATGAATTCTCTTCATTCAGAGTTTCCCGACTTTGGGCTCTGCAGATGAAGCATCTACCTAGTGCTCAAAATTCCTTAAAACTCTTCAAAATGCCACAAAACACTTCTGGAACTTTACAGTCCCAAATATGGGTAACAATACTTAAATAATACTCTGGTCTAAATTTATTCTTTTAGATTCAACATAACAATTTCCCCAAGCTTCCTGATTTAAACAGAAAATGGCAAAAAGAAAGGAATACCCTTCAGAAGGCACAGGTATATTTGGACATTTAAGCTCTCCAACAGATAGCAGCCCAAATTATGCCCAAAATGGATACAGACAAAAATTCTGTATTTACCTAAAAATGTCTTGGGAAATGTTTACTAATGTATAGTTTTGTATGTTGGAAAAATAAAGTCATAAGCCTCAGTACTTTTTAATTGCTTGTACAGGAGAAATGGCATAAATTCTTTAAATCATTTGAGTTTTATTAAGCAAAAAAAGACCTGGTTGAGGATTTAAGTTGGTTTTGATTAAAAGTGTCTCTGTTTGGAGGGACTCAGTAACATATTCAGTATTCAAACCAATAAAGAATTGACACTTTCTATATAGCAGCAAACTCTGGACCTTATTTTTTTTGTATCATAAGGACAATTAAACAAGTTACATTAGAAAATGGGTCACAACAGGATTTGCAGTAAACACTATACACAATATCAGCCATTTGTGCAGCACACAGCTGACACACACACAGAGATTTCTGGTTTATGCCTTACTTCTACGATTCTAAATTGATTTACAGCCCCATGTGAGACTCATGAAAGAGCCCTGGGCAGCTCTATCCTGCTCACATACTATTTGCAACACTGTGAATTTCTCAATTTGCCCATTTAAAAACATTTTCCCTTTTCCTTCCTTTCAATAACAGATTTCTGGAGGGAGTAGGGTGAGAGAGATGAGAACAGAGATAGTTAATGCTTAGATAACTTGAGACACAAATAAGAACATCACCTTCTCCTACTCCAGATCCTGGATAAGCTCTGTCCTTTCGCTGGGGGAGTCACTGATTCCCACTCACCTGCCCTGGAAAGCACAATGAGAGATCTACGACCTGACCACATGTGACAATGCAGACACTGCTGGGAAATTAATCACTGTGTCTAACATCAGTTAGAAGAAAGACTTAATTTTATTAAGGCAGAAGATTTATAAAAATAGGGATTTTTTTTATATACACACATAGGAAAGGCCTTCAAAATGAGGCATAGTTGGTCCATAAAGGAGTTTGCTCATTAATTTCCCTCCCCAGCATATCATTGCTGGATCACTATCCATCTTCCAGCTCAGAAATCAGGTATGGAGAAATGGAACAGGGGCTCCCAAGGTGGTCCAGGAAAAGAGAGACAGAACAAGAACCAGAATTTGCTATTCTGATAGTCACTGCAATTATCTTTCTAATAAGCCAGATTGGTCCTCTTCACTACTGTTTTTATTTTACTTCTCTAATGGGAAAATGGCTATGGAGAAGATTTTCTGTCAGGCAGCAGACATCCAGCGAGCAAATACCAAAGTTAACAACCACTTGTTCTGTTTGAGTGCAGGGCACTTTGCTGGGCTTACAGAGCAAAAGTTCAGAGCTGACCTAGACCTGTGTGGAGCTGCTTTTTCTGCTGTCATTCATTAATTGAAGACTTCATGAAGAAATGGCTGTGACTCTCTGTTCCTCCCTTGGCTCAAGTGATAAGTGAGAGTGGCCAGCAGAGCCCAGCTGCTCAAAAGGCACAAAAGGCATCACTGAGGAACTGGGGCTGGCAGCACCTGCCTGGGGCACAGCCCACCTCTGTCACCCCTGCAACCCCTGATACCCCCCCAGCCACTGCTGCCCTGCTCCCCACGTGTGGCCACTCCAATTCTCTCTCAGATTATATTCACAGTCCCTACACTTTGCTGTTCTTTCATTAAAACCTCTCTGGTTTGCTACAAAACAGCCCTTCAGGATGGTATGAAGAAGTAACAAATCACATGCAACTGACAATTTTTCTCTTACAGTCAGTCATGTGTTGAGAAATGTGTTGATGGTTAAGATGAAGAGCCTTTTTTTCCATGAGTCATAAATTTTGAATTAAAAACTGCAATATTTCAGGACTGTGGGTTTTGGGAACAAAATTGCAGTTAATCATAAAATCACAGAATAATTTATGTTGGAAGTAAAACCTGTGGAGGTTGTCTCATGTAACCTCTGTCTCTAAGCAAGCCAACTTTTACCTGGACCTTGCTGAACCTTTCTCAGAGCCTTGTCACACAGCTTTGCCAAGCAGCTGATCTGGTTTGTGTATTTTTCACTTTCAAATTACTTTTTCTATAGAACATGTACAATAACAAAGTGAAAAGATGACACAGAAGTGCTACTTAGAAGGCTCAAGACTAACACAATATCCAATTTAAGAATATTATCAACATTAAAAGTTTGTGGGTTTTTTTAAATCAAACCAAATAGAACAGGCAAATCTTCCACAACCTTCAGTAGTCAATATATCAGAAAAGATTCTGAGTTAAAGAGAAAATAAGCAGCAACATGAGAACAAAATCTCATCCTTTTTGCCATGAAGCTGAAATTATGTTGGGAACCATCTGTAATAGGGCATTCAAGATATAAATTTTTCTTACCAGAGAAAACAGAGCTATGTTAGTATTGACTTACCAACAGACATCAGACTGGACACTGCTGGCCTTCAGCTCATTACAAAGGTCTTCCTTGATAAAGCAAATATTTATCTCTTTCATATAAAAACAGTTTATTTTTGTGACCATTCTGAGGAGGAAACAAACCACCCTGTAAGTGACAGCAATGGCAAAGCTCCACCAGCACGTTCCCACGTGCAGGCTGCTCCATCATGGCAAGGGCAGCTCCAGGGGCAGCTGTGCTTGGCCCTGGAATTCCCCTGGCTGGGTGCTGTGGCTCAGGGCCTCAGCATGGACATCGTCCCCAGGAGCCCTCCCCAGGCACAGCCCTTCCCTGCTGCTGCCCTGGCAGCCACCCCGACCCAAAACTGCTCCCAGGGCTCTCACTAATGCTCATCACACACATAAAAGTGGTTTCTTTTTAGCACATTTGTACCATACAACAATCTCCATCTCCAATTTTTGCTGTTGCAGTCACCACAAAAGCTGTTCTTGCTTTTATCTGCCAATGAGACCAAGATGGAGCTGTGTGCATTGCAGGCCTGTCCCTACATTTACCAGAGAACCCATGAAGGGTATTTATAAAGCATCACATCATGGGGCAGACACTGCTGCCCTGGCCCAGTGCTGCACATGTGGGAGCTCTGGTGTGCATGGAGTGAGCCAAGGACTGCCAGTGAGCGCCAAGGGTGAGGCCCAGGAGGCAGCATCAGAGCCTCGGGGGATAATGCACATCCCTCCTTCCTCCAAATGACACCACACTGGATACCAGGAAAAAATTATTCACCCAAGAGGTTATCATGCATTGGGACAGGCTGCCCAGGGAAGTGGTGGAATCACCATCCCTGGAAATATTTAAAAATATGTGTAGAGGTGGCCCATGGGGACATGATTTATTTTCCTTGGCAATGCTGGGTTAGTGGTTGGACTTGATCTGAAAAGTCTTTCCAACCTAAACAATTCTATGCCTCTATGACTTTAGAGGTGTTAGGATTTCTGGAAAAACCCAATTTTCATAGGAATCCAAGTGAAAATTGAACATCTCTGAAACCACCCCTTCACCTCTCTGTGCCTCAGCTTCTCATTTGCAAACCTGTGGTACCACTATTTCCCTTCCCTGCCTGGTAAATGCAGATTTAAAGTTCTTCAGGCAAGAATTATCTCTAATGATGTGCATGTAAAATGCCTAAAGCTGGGTGTCCCAGTACAGACTGTGACCTCCAAGAATTCATGCTCTACAAGAAAATATGGGGTGGGGGGAGAGGGGAGAGAAAAGTATTTTTGAATATAAGAAAGAAGTCAAATACAGCTAATTACCCAGAGCTTCCCATCAGGCTCACAGACTCCCACCGTGGACACACTCAGTGGTTGTTCTTTATTTCTGAGCTTTACTTTAATCCCTCCTCATTTCTCTTCTTTCATTTTCAGTCAGTTCAGGATCCTCATGTTTTTTGCCAACTTATTTTTAATGGGATTGTTAGCATCCAGGAAGCCTTGTCAAATAATCATTATACAACTGCTTTCAGGGACCCCTGTGGTTGCTTCCACTTGCCTTGCATTCCCCCCCACCCCCTCTCTCCTTACATTAGCAGGGGAGATCTTTTTCTTACTGGGAAAGCATCAAATTAAAAATCTGGCTGTCTGACCCTCTCCTGCACGTTCATCCAAAAGCATAGCTGCTCTGGCTGCCTGATGGTCCTTTTACATCATTACATTGTCTCTGGCAATTCACATTTACACATTAGCCAAAAAAAAAGGCATTTGTAAAATCTTTTTCTTGAGTAACAAATTGAAGTCTGCCAGCTACAGGAAAACCATAAACCTGCTGCTCTTCCTCACCCAAATGGAAGAAAGGTTGCTTTTAAATGAGACTTTTAGCCATTTCTATCTAAGAACATCTCACTGATTGCTCACCACCCACAGATCAGCCCTTTCAATGACTATTGCTATTCAGAAATGCTGAACAATGTGTATTGCTGAATCTCAGTGCTTTGCCCATCTCTGCTAAAGATGCTGCATTATCTCCCTATTTTGATATTTTCTGCTGCAAACTTACATTGTGGCAGATTTACTTTTCACCTAGTTTCCCTGTGTTTCTTTCCAGTTTCATATAGAAAGGAAAATCACCCTTGCCACCTACAAAATCTTTATGGCCAGAAATTTTAGGGTCCCAAAACCTTTAAAATCGAGGCGTAATAGGAGAGAATTGGACCAAAATTTCAGAAGAGCTTATCTCCCACAGCTGCCCCTGGAAGCTGGTAGGTTCTGTCGGAGTGTGGCCATTGGGACATTCAGAAATCTTGTGGAGTATTTTCCTCTCAGTGAGACCCATGGTTACTGTCAGCAGCAGCTCTGCAGGAGAGGGGGACCATGGCAGATCAGTCCCATGCAGAGCCCTTTGCCATCAGCCCTTCCTGACATGGGGCAATTCCCCTTTTCTCCCTGGTGCAGCACAAACAAGATCTCTGTGCTGCCCTGGCTCACCAGGCAGGGCTGCTCCCGGCAGCACCCATCGCTCATCCAGCTGCTTTAACCTCTGCAAACTGGGGGAGATTTGTTGCCCTGGTTTTGAAAGGATTTTAAGGATTCATGTCAAAACCATGATACCTCAAACAGTTTCAAGAGGAAGCTCAAGAACTTGAGAGTGCCAAAATTTATCTTTCCAGGACCTGCCCTTCCTGCTAGCCCATTGCCATTGGAGAATGCAGTCAGGGTTTCCAGAGCCATGATTTTGAATACAGTCTACCTTTCCAAGTTTATTCTTGGTATAGAACAAGCTTGTTAGACTCCTGACATTTCATGAATCAACTGAAACAGATGATGGTGTAGAACTGCTTTTTACTTTTTTAGTCCTATGTTTTTGGCAGGGAGAGAACCCAGAATAAGTGTGTTCCTTTATCCATTTGGTCTGATGCTTTCACAGGGACTCAGGGACAATCTGCCTGAGACAGTAAATCAGTTGGCAGACATCCATTTTTGGCACTGTACTACTTGCATTTTTCTGACAGAGTCAAATATTGATGAGATCAACAAAACTAACTGGCTGAAGACAGTTGTCATTCTCAAGGAGAATAAATCCAGCATGGAAAGGGTGACAGACTCCTGGGGAAGAAGTTTTGTTGCTGTTCTCCTAATGGCCCCACCCAGGCAGAATTAAATTCAGTCTGAAACTTCTCTGCCATTAAAGGAGCTGAACCATCTTGGAAGGGCTCAAGCTGGGGATGCAGCAAAGTCACAAAAACACCTTTGTGAGCCTGTGTCTCCTTAGCAGGTCACATTGCTGCATGGGTGAATGGAATAATTTATATTCACTCCAGGTCCCACTTAATTAGAGACTGACCTTGGTTTTATTTTTTAGCATTCAAAACCCTGAGAAATCCTGATCCATCCTAGCTTGTTACATTAAGGAGAGTCAGTCTCCAGTCTCCAGCCCTGGACAATGCTCTCTGCATTACACCTACCCTGAATTTCATGCCTTAGCAGCCCAGCACAGGTGCAAATAATTTTTTGTGCTCAAAGCAGAATGTATATAGACATTGATACCTGTCAAGGAATATCTGCAGGTAATGACAGCACAGCAAATTGCACAGAGCCATATTCTTGAAAAAATTCACCTCTTTTTGGGTTGGCAAGTCATTCTTTAATCAATCTTGATTAAATGTATTTATTTCTTGTAAATAAATATTTCCCAATTAGTTCCCATTAATTATTGTTAACATATTAGTTGCAACCAATTGATAGTTATGAATATTTGCAATTCATTATGAATACAGCAAGACAGGTGACCAGGGGTCCATGTTACTGTTTCTGCATTTGCTCTGGACAACTGTTTTAAAGAGGAGATTAATGAATCCTGATACGAATGACATCAAGAATCCAAGTAACAATTTTCAAGTGAAAAAACACTTCTGTCTAAATTCTTGGCTCAGAGATGGTAGAAGTCCAAGAATTAACAAGTCATAATTAGTACAACCTCACAAATCACAACAAACAAAATCTTTGTTGTCCATACAAGTATTGTAAAGCCTTTAACTATTGTTTAAAAAGCTACAGTGCCAGACATCATCCAGAATTCTTTTAAATGTAGCAGCTATTGTTTCAAACACTAAAAATATTTATGTAGAGAGCAGAATTTGGTAATAGTTCTGAGCACTTAGAAATACACTAATGAGCCTTTGCAGAAATAGCTCTTCTTGACTGGTTATTACAACAGCTTCACAAGAGGATTGCCATCCTGCATAATTTAACAACAATGCTCTTAAACCTTGTGAAGTAAGCAAGTGAAAATGTTTAAAGTTTTTTATACATATTCTCTATCTTAACACTGTTAGGAATTAAACCATTACAAAAAAACTATTAGGAGTATCTGGGTTTGCAATTTCACTTGCACAGGCTATGGTACAGATCTCAAAACTATGGCAAGTTCTTTTTTGAACTGATCCCTCTTTGTGTAACCACTCCACCCCATTGGTCCCTTAAAAATGAACTATGTGAAAGCATGAGTTTGATGAGAAATTCCATATTAAATATCAAGACTGCAAATCAAACACTAAAAAGCTGAAAATGCCACTGATCTCCCTATTGATTTCTCACTAAAACCCTCTCGTCCAATCTGTCTGCAACAGTCACTCAGTTTTGCCAAACAAAAACCCGAAACTGGGAATAGGATGCATCTGGTAACATCACAGTGGCAATTCTGATCCAATTTATCATTACCTGGCACCATCAGCTCTTCTGTATCAAAAAAATCAAATGCTAGCCAGTGTGTGCAACAGGAGGAAATCTGCACTGTAAAGGGAGTGTCAGCCTCGGTGCTCCCTTGGCCAGACACAGAATTTTCCCCCTGAGCCTTTCAACCAAAACACAACCATGAAATTCAATGCTCCAGCAAAACCCAGTTTCTCTGAATTGCCAAATGAATGTGAAAGCAGCATGTTAAGAACATCTACAGTGGATAAAAACAACCATTTAAGTTCAGTTACATCATCTTCATTACCCAGATTTTGGCCTAAAGGCAAGATTTAATCCCAGATGACTCTGCAGTGGATGGGCTGCTCTGCTAAATGGGAAATTGGGAAAATGCTATTATGTGGTTTACCATACAGAGAACATCAACTCATCACAGAACACAGAAATCTGAGAATTTAATGCAATTTATGAATAAAGCTTTTGAGGGAACTGTGAATGAATAAAGAGCAGCATTAGGAATTAGGTACAAATCCAAGTGTTTCCAAATTAAACGTGCTACGGTCCAACAAACCAAGCAAGGACCACAGGAGTTCACTTGCTGACATGTAACTGGGATTTGCCCTAATGCTGTGACAAGTGTCACATAACTCAAGAGAAAATTAGAAATTTTGAGCAGTTATCAGAGTGGGAAACCTGACAAATAGGGCCCTATGCCACATGCTGAGAGAAACCAAAACTGAACATCTGTTCATTAAGTGATCTCTGTCCATATTGTGCACTGAATGGAGCTGGGGCTCAGTGTCAAAATAAAATTGCTTATTTAACCAAAATCTCATCATCAGAGACACAACATTGTACAAGCCCCCCTGACTCTCTTTGTTCAAAAATTCATGGCCTTGTCTTTGGAAACCAGTACAATTCTTTTGTTGTTGTTCTGTGTGTAATAATTATACACAAAGCCTTGTGATGTGGTAGGAGGCCTGAGCTGGAAAAGCAGCAAAAAATGAATCTTCACAAAGCTTGAAGTCACAGACTTCACCAGAGGAAAGCTTAACTTTACATCTTTCTGGGAAACCATTCCCATGTCACTGGTTTAATCTAAAATGTAAGATTAGGTAATGAAAGGGTAAAAAAGAGCTTTAATGTTTAGATTTTAGGTCTGGTTGCTACAAGCACTGTAAATTGGCTCTTCAATAGAAAAAAATAAAGACAGACAATGGATGAATCCCTGAAGAAGATGGTTAAATTCAAAGAAGCCCATGTAAGTGTACTTTGGCCTGTCAGAGGGAGCCATGTGAGGAGGATGGGCTGCAGAAATGTGGGACTCACCACACATTGGCAATCACAGAGGCTGTCTAATCAGCACTTAAAACTTGTACCTCAAAGGCAACAAAAAGTGTTGGCTGTGTTTGATTGGAGTGAATGTGCCTTGATTTCACAGTGTCCTAAAACTTCACTCAAGGTTCTTCTGGAAAGGATAAAGTAAAGTAGCATGTGGTAATTGCCTTGACGTTTTTCAGGAAAAATCAATAATGAATATGAGTGAAGGGTCAGAAAAGAAACAGATCCACTACTGGGCTAACCTAGAGGGTTTAAATCAAACTAACTAGATTTGATAAACAGTGAAGTCTCTCTCACCCATGTATTGTAGGTGAACTTAGCTATATTTCTCCTGAGAGCCAAGTGCTAATTACATCCTGGCAGCACCCCCAGGCAGGACACAGCTGACTCTGTGTGGTTCCTCTGGGCACTCAGCTTTGCAGGCTCCTGGGATCCAGACCCATGGCACTCCTGCCCTCCCAAGCCCTGTGTCCCTTCCTCTGCAGTGATGGGCAGTCATCATCAATTATGTGACACCCCAACCACCAGGCAGGCTGAGAACTGCCTGTGGGAGCAAAGGCATGGTGAGCCAGGAGAGGTGAAGGTGGTGGGGAAAGAATGAAGGGATAATTCTGCTGCCAAATGCATGGGCAGGCTGAGATGCCTTTGATGAGCTGTCACTTTTCTTGCAGATGCTGCTCATCCTGGTCGTCAGGTCACGGATGCACTTCTGAAAGCATTTACCTCTACACTGGACGTGCAAAATAGTGAGATGTGGGCCTTGTATTTTAAATTACCCTGAGAAAGGGTAAAATCCTCACGTGGCAAAATTCATTCCAGAGCTTGACCCTATGCTGTACTAAATTTCATACAACAACTACTTATCTACAGCTTGATACTTTAGGATTACAGTGAGGGAAAAAAACACAAATATGGTTACTCGAGGTGGTCCACACATCCTTGACATGAGCACCAGAGGAAAAATTGCTAGAGATTTTCTTTTCCTTCATTTTCTACTGAGCAAATTTGTCTATGCTTCTGTGCACAGGGATAACTGCTATACACTAAAGAAAAAGTTGTTTGTGGGGACCGCTAATTAATGGTGAAAAACACTGGCTAGCAATAAAAGAAGTCCATTTTCCCAGGGTTCAGATACTGGCAGTGAGCTTTCCCTGGGAGAGTACAAAGCTAATGAAAAGTCTGTTCATTTTGCAGCTCAGATACAGACAACATTTGTTCCTCTAGTTTTCCAAAATGAACATATAGTCATCAGATGTAATTGTTTACCAAATTTGATACTTTTATATAGTGTCATTCTGGAGCCTGAATAAGCACAAATAAGGCAGAAATGTAGCACAGAGAGGAGGAAAGAAATTGCTCATAGAATCCAAACAAGCCTTCATTGTACTTCGTGTTCTTTCTAAAACACTGCAGAGTCTGGCTCTGCTTTTTGTACCTTATTAGCACCATCTAAGGGAAGAAAATGGAAATCACCTAAGGCTGGACAGAATTTGTAAACAATGGAGAAATCTTGTCACTGTGGTGAAAATCTGTCAGAATGTTTCAACTCAAGATAGAAAAAAATCGTATTTTAATTCTCAAATGACTTACAAAAGAAAAATATAGATCAAACTTCTCAGAGAAAAAAATCAGAACATTAGAATGCAATTCGTGGCTTTCAAATTGAGGCTAATATTCATATGCAGAAATAAGAAACAGTGAGGGTTTTTCCCTTCACTAATAGTTTCACATTAATGGAAGAGGTGTAGGATGTGATGTACCACAGAATAATGAAATAATTCATTTGCGTAGGAAAAGAGTGCAATACTTTTTTTCAAAAATAGACTGATATGCAGTTAGTGGGGAGGTAGGAAGTTGGAGCTGTTAACAGCTGTCCAAAAAAATAAACTAAAGCCTTGGATTCACAGTCATGGCAATTTGGTGTGACAAAGAGTCACCCATAAATCAACTTGGGAAGCCAATACAGCAACTGGCGACAGGAGTAGAAATTACCATTTGCCACCAGTGGGGCAATCACTGCCCATCTTTAGATCTCATACCTGTGGTAGGAGCTTGTTACTTAACTGGCTGAGAGTCCTGCAGCCTCTGGCTGGGTCAGGCTGGAGGGTGCTGGGAGGCACCAGGGCATTGAGGAGCCCTGCCTGGGCCACAGGGAAAACCTTCCTCCTCCTCCTCCTCCTCGGCTGGTCCTGCTGAGCCCACTGCATTCACAAGGAGTGGAGAGAGAAAATAGACTTGGGAAAGGCTTTTGGTCTTTGGGAAATAAAGCAAAGACTGACTTCTGAAAGCTGGTGTCTTATTCCAGCTTTGTGTTTGCTACAGCAGGAACCTTGTCCTACCTTCTTCAGCCCTGTTCAGCTGGTTACCTTTTGTTTTCATCATAAATATTCACTACACATTAGACTCAATTTGTGCCTTATATTGTCTTTTCCTCTTGTCATTGGACTTCTGTTTGTGAGTTCTAAAATGCTTATTTCTTCAGTTTTAAATTAAAAACTATTTTATATTAGGCAATTAGAAATTATTATAAATATTCTTCCCTCATAAAATAGCTTTCCCATTGAATATAGAAACAATTTATCAGCATATGAGTCATGCTGGCATCTGCTCCATTTGCCAAATAAAGGGACAGCCAAACACAGAGTGAAATAACTAGAACATAAAGAAAGAAACTATAAATAATATGTTCTTCAATGCAAAAATATAATTACATATGGCACCAAAGAGAGAAAAATTCAGGTTAGAGAAAAAAGACACAAATCTTACAAAGAGGACAAACAATTACTGGAGTCCTTTGCCACATTTTCTGCCGGGACCTCCATCATCTTCATTTTTAAAGCAGGATATGACATCTTTCCAGAAGCTCTACTCTGCTTCAATTAAGAAATAATTAATCCAAGTCTCCTCTACTGTGTCATAAAGGAGGTTAGACTAAAAGATCACAATGATAAAAAAAGTCAAATCACTGCACTGTGAATAATTTGTCAGATATCTTCCTTCTTGTTCAACCATTAACATTTGCACATGTTAACTACTTGTCCTGTATAACATAGTAAATAGTGATTATTGAGCAAAAGCCTTACAACAGGATGATCTATTACTTACACAGTAATTTCCTCTTTTCTCAAAGACAACTTTCAGAAATTAATCTCCATTTCTAGTCCTTCAAAATTTTAAATGCAAAATTTGCTTCATGTACTCACTGCAAAATATTTTCAACTTAGATAATGTAACAAACATTCTTTTCCTAGGGATTGTGCACAGAATACATATAAAAACCACAGATGTGAATACACACTGAGTTTGTTTAAAAGTCTGAACTTTTGTCACAGATTTTACAGAAGCAGACTCAGTTCAATTTATTGGTAAATTCAGTACCCCTATAATGTAAAGGAAAGGGATGCAGGAGCTTTCACAGCTAGTCCAAGAAAGACCTGAGGAGATGTCTATCTAAACAACTTATTCAATCTTGTGCTGCAACTCAACCCATTAATTTACTTGTTTTCATTTTAGCTGTCCCTATAAACAGATGCAGATTGCAGACAGCAAGCAAGTAGAACGAAATAAAACAAAAGTTAAATGGAATAGAAAAAGGCAAAAGAAAACCAACACAAGAAAAAAGCAGCTGGTTCTACATGACAATTCAAGTCACCCTTAGAAACAATTTTCATCTGTCACAGGAAGAATAGATTTTCTCCCTTTTGTATCCATGCAGGATCTGAGTTCATTACTAAAGCATGTCCCTGCTCAGTATGCTGTGTGCTACACAGCACACATATGTTGTTCTTTTACCTACAACAGGTGTGTATTTTACTTCCTTGGGGAAACAACTTTTGTTTGAACACCTACCTGCAAATTACTGAGAACATTGCTAGTGCCTTAAAAACAACAAATTGTTGTAATAACAGTAAATTGTATTTGTGACTACACCGAAGACTGATCAACCCAAAGTTCATGCCACAGCAAAGATTTCATCTCCACTGAAAAAAGTAGTGAGATGCTCCTCTACAATGGACTGCAATGTGCTTTTATAAACTATTTTATATCTTTCAAAATTATGTTCGTCATTCAAGAACTGCATTGACTTCAAATCCTCAGGATGCTCCAAGAGCACATTAGCTTTATTACTTTAGATTAGCTTTTCAGACAGTACTCACAGTGCATTTCAGTTAACAACTTAGCAACCCACATATTGAAACACATCATTTCATGAATCCCCAGACTTACAGAATTGTGTTCTCCTGTACACTGACAAGGCTTCAGTGAAGTTATTGCATCTTTAACAATTTGTGCCAAAATATAAGGATTATTGTGAATTTATGACCCCATCAAAGTCAATGAAAATTTCCACTGGTTTCAACAGAGGCAAGTTTTGCCACTAAATTTTAGAACTTCTCACTTCTTCTCTGCAATATCTTATTTTTGCATAACCAGAGGATGAGCTTCATCCAGCTAATTTCACACATCCAACTGATGTTCAATAAGCTCTATATATGCATTTAAGGGAATGAAAGAGGTTGCCTTAGGACAATGCAGGAACAGCAGCATCCCAGCCATACTCAGGAAATCTTTTTCCCTCTCTCTGTAAATAGAGTGAGCTGAGGAGGCTTGAGAGAGTGGAAGAAGGGGAACATTAGAAAGAGTGTGTAAAGATAAAAATTGATCTGATCATCTGATGGGATGATGACTCAAAATAAGTGGTCCAGCTTCTGCTAGCAAAGCTGAAGACAGAAATGCACAAAAATTGAAAGTTCAGAGATGTAGATTAGGCATGCAGGAGTTCCTGTAAGCATCCTGCCAGCCCCTTGCACAGCAGTGCTGGTACAGGTTCCTGGGGCTGGGCTGAAGGAGGGACATCCTTGCATTTCCCAGGAGAAAGAGCAACATTCAGCAACATTTATTTACCCAAAAGCACAATATCACCTCATTCCATTACTTAACTGCACTTAATACTAGAAAAGTTTTCTGAGGTGCAATCTAAATATCTCTGACTGCAGGCATACATAAAAACTCAGTCTGTCTTTCCACTGTCCAGTGAGCACAAAGGAGTATTTTTCTCTTTGTAGAATCTTTCTATATATTCAAAGATGTTGAAAACCCTCAGTTTCCTTTTCCCTAAAGTAGACTGCACTAGTTCTTCCAGTATTTACCATCTTGTAAGCAGGAAAACAACCTCAGCAAAGAAAACCTCTTGTCATTCTCCCTGGTTGAGGTGTGTTACTCCTGTTAGAAAACTGACAATGATGCCTGGGGAGGCTGACCTGGAACAGAGACCAGACAGAGCTAAGAGAATAAAGTAGGTGTTTATAAAAGTAGTATAGAAGATGGAATAAAGAAATTCTCCGTGTTAAACACAGTTCTTGGACTGTCCAGAGTTACCTTTGGCATGGTAAGGTAATGTTAACTTGTGTTTAGTTTATGATGGAAAACCTGCAGGCTTAACTAACAATGAGTAGCTAATTATTCCTTATTTAAATACTGCACTTTGGGATTTTATTCCTCCAAAGTGTACATTTGCATGAATATTTGCATAAGTGTAAGACCTGGCCTTATTGAGTACCAGAGTTCCCAAAATTATCAAGAATTCTGATTTTTTTCTGCAAAGCCACTGCAGTCCCTTCTGGATCTCACAACCTACAAAAGCTATAAAACAAACTCAGTTCCAGCAGCCAATGATGAAAATATAGAAGTAAACAAGACTAACAATCAGAGCTGACTTAATTTACGCCTCTGACATGACTTGGTTATTGACATCCATGAATTATTTCAGTGCAGTTTTCAACCAAATGAGGACACACACTTGAACAATTTTGTCTGGAAAACACTCCCCTTCTGTTTCAGGAACAGTGTGCTGAGCTGTGCTGCTTACCTCCCATATCCATCTGACAACTGAGGGCATTAATTTACCACAACAAACAGCCTTGTACTTATTAAAGTTTGCCTCTCTCCTGCTCTCTCTTTATGCAAATTCAGCCTGGCTGAGTATCAGATCATCCTGTCCTGAGGTCATCTTTAGATTATTTCTTTCAAAAAGATTTCACACTTATAGCACAAAATACAGTGATTCTGACCCTCTACCCGGCAACAGCATTTTCACATGATCCTTTAATAGGACCTGCAAAAGCAGCCCAGCCTGGCTTGGTTTCAGGGGATCTACTGCCTCTCAGATTGAGATACGAGTAATTGCCCATCCACTTCTATCAAAAGCTCCACCACAGCCACTTGTAATCTCCATCACAGAAACCCCAAGACATTTGACAGGAGCAGCTGGGTTTTGCCTGGCTGTAGAAAGCAGAGCCACGTGCAAAGCACAGCCCCCAGGGTGCTCCCACTGAGCTGGAGATCACAAAGCAAAGTGCTCAGGACAAAGATGAGGGCTTACATTGCTGCAGATTTTTTGGAGTATTTCCTGGCAACAGCCACTGGTGCTCTCCGGAAATATCACACAGTCTTGGAGGGAAAATCACCTCTGTGTCGTGAGGTTTTACAGCAAAATCTGTGGAAAGGGAAGGAGAAATCACTCACCTCACCCCATTCTTCCCTCCACATGGCAAAAACTTAGATGAGGAAGGAGCCTAAAAAGAGCAGCACAGAGCAGGGAGTGGGTTTTTCACTCTCTAAAGTCCTTTTCTCTCTGTACTGTCAGTTCCAGCAGCAGAACCATTGTGCACCATCTCAGCTATTCCCAATTCATTGATTTAGGCTGCAGTCATTGTCTCAGGTATTCTCCATCTTTTCTCATATTCATTGACAGAGAAGGACAAGGAGCTTCCAAACAGCACATTCTGCCCTATTCTCCAGCACAGTTCGGTGTCATATTTGCCCTTTGAGGCCACTCCTTTTGAATTCTCCTGTGATGGTCTGTAACCTCAAAATGCTCTGAACAGACTCTGATGAAGATGAAAACTGCAATCTCAAACCAAATTATTTCCTTTAAAAATATCATTTCTTTAATATTCAGTCTCTCCTGATGAACTTTTGCCATGGAAGAATCTTTGTGCTTAGCAGTGGTACCCCCACTACAGTGTTGGCAGTCTTGGTGGCAGCAGAAGTTTACTGCTAATTTTTTTTCCTCTGCATGTTCTGGAAAGATGCATTTCTGTTTCATAACTCTTCTTTCCTGTTTGTGGGTCACATCCTGATTGTCCAGAGACTTCAAATCATGTTCTTGCCTTGCATCTTTAATTCTCAGTAGATAGAAGTCATTGTTGCTGCATAGATTTTAGTAGTTTTATTTTCTACAGTTTTCTCCATCCAAGACAAGAATACAGAGAGTGTTTTACTGATCCAGAATGGAATCCTGGGTTGCTAAAATCTGTAGTCAAAAACCAGCCAAAAGTACATCTTAAAATAAGCTGAAAAAACTTCATTAAAGAACCAAGATGAGTTCTTCCAAAGCCCTTTCCCTCAGAACACAGGTCTGACCCAGGGCAGTCTGTCCTCTCACTGAACCCTCCCTGTGCATCACACCCACTCCTCCAGAGCTGCTTCTCTCTCTCCCACACGTGGCTCTGATCTGGCTGGTGAGGAAGGAGGCAGCCCCTACCCAGCCCAGCCTGTTCCAGCAGGTGGCTTCTTTACTACAGCCATCTGTGCTCTGTGCTGCAGCCAGCCAGCCCTGTCCTCCACTCCTGTACTTACATGGCTCTTGTTTTGAGCTGAGATCCTCAGAAATCAGCTGTACCTGGGCACATGGAGCACAGCACAGCTTCCAGGGGCTCCTGGTGGTCACTCGTGCACCAGCCTGGCAAGAGACTGCTCTGAAACCTGCACACAAGATCCCTGCAGCCTCCCCACCTGCTGAATGGGAGCTCATTGCAGTTAAGCATGCAGAGAGCCTGAGGCCACCCTTGTATGCAGCAGAGGGAAAACAGGAGCTGGAAGCTGCACACATAAAATAGAGGGAGCTTTATAACAGCGTTGGATTACATACCACAACAAGCAGGGGAGAAAAAGGCACTGAGACAGAAGAGGAGACTAGCAGAGCATATGAAAGGAAGAGAAAAACCATTCTTCATAGGCAGCTTGCCTGAACTAATCAGTATTTTCCTCTTAATTTGTATTAATTTTGCAAAAATCTATTTTTTCCCGCCGATACAAATTACTAAAGAATAAGCAGCTTGGGTTCTACTGCATGGGCTGATAAATAGCTGCTTTTTTCTTCAGCAGTCTGCACTCTGAGAATGATTGAAGTGTCCCAGCCTTGAGACTGCCCCACAGTGATCAGTGCCTCATGTGCAGAGGTGTCACAGGGCTGCTCAGAGCAGGACAGCAAGGGCATCTGCCCAGAGCCCTGGCTGCACCTGAGCTCTGCCTTGCAGTGCTGAGATAGTCAGGAGTGCTGATACAGCATTTCCCAAACTGGAGGGGACCCAGGAGGCTCCTAAGGGCCAGAAGGAGAGCTAGAGAAAGGCTTGAGGAAGTTTTCCCTTTAGAAACCCTCTGTGAGGTCCAGCAGGGACAGAGGCAGCTGCTGAGTATATCTGCAAGGTGGACACTGATCAAATTTTGCCAAAATTTCCATGTTCCTTTTCTGCAAGGAAGAAAAGTTCACACTTTACAAGTAGATGCTCCTGAAGCTCTTTTTTAGAGGTAATTTTAGTCCTGCTGAAGTCCGGCTGGTCTGATTCATCTTCTCACAGATGTATTGATGTGTTGCTGTCCCAATCAGGTAGAGCCCAAATAAGTCACTTTGTGCCTTTGGTCCAGGTTTGTAATGAGGTGTGAGGTGAGGCTTGCCCAGCTGGCTCAGTGCTGGCAAACCCTAGAGTAAAACACACTCCTGCCCCTTCCCAGAGAGCCCCATCCTTGAAATTCCCTCCAGGCCCTGGGAATTTCAAACACTGTCAGCCAGGCTGCATGGCAGGATCTCCAGTGGCTGAGCATATGCAGGTCATGACCTGTCTGATTCTCATGATCTGTCAGATGAAAGTGGCTGAAGTCTTGAGGAATTTCAGATTTTGCTCCTGTATCTTCTCATTTGTTTTCTCCAGGTCTTTGTGGCTCCCAGAATATCTAATTGACAGGCAAATATTCAACAGCAAAATCTTTTTATAAAGCTTTTCTACCTAATTCTTCCATAACCTTACAGTAAAGACCAAGGTAATAAAATAAACTTCTTTTTTCTCCCTCCCACTGAGTTGCTAGGTTTCTTCCCTCATTAACACCATATACTATACCCTTGATTTGCAGCCTCACTAAACTTGGAGAATTGTTTTCTGTAATACAATTGTAAAGTTTGTTTTAAAGATGAAACACAGGCATTTAACCTGTCAAAAACAAAGTTCAAGCTGGCAGCTTTCTCTATTTCTGCCATTAAAGATAACAGACCGGGTCCTGTGGGGTTTTTTTCACTCAAGGAAATCTCTCAAGTTTGCATGGGAATTTTGAGTAAGCAAGGATTCCTGGTGAAATATGCCTTCAAAGCCCTGCTATCCTGTCCAAGGGCACAATAAATTGCACTCACACTGGGAGTCTAACAAAGATAAAGGGAAAGGAATCCTCCCCTCAGTCTGGCACCCCAGCGCTGTTAATGAGTTGTAAGGATTGCAGAAGCAGCCAAAGCACCTACATACCCTCTAAAGGAGGTTGTTCCAGTGGGAGCAAAGCTGAAACAGAATTAAACACTGTCAAAACCCCCATTTTTTATGTACACAGCTGAATATTAACCTAGTGTCAGGTCAGCTAGTTACAACCTCACTCTCTCCAGAGAGGAGATCTCAATGACAACTCTGCTGATGACCATGAAGGATTAGAGGGCACATCCAGCATAGCTAGACTTGATTCCAGTCAGCTCTTGCAAAATTCGATTTTTAGACTTTTTCACCTCTGAACACACTTTGGTGTCACCAATCAAGTCAGAACTTCTAATGCAGATGTCATTTTTCAGGGTGCAAGCTATGCCAGCTACACTGTTATTTATCTTCATTTTAAAAGTGAACATGACCCATGTTTATCCAGCTAAGGGATTTCCTTAGCCTATTTCCTCTCCTGAACATCTTTCCTATTCCCATACACCCTGCAGGCATCACCTTTTGCTGGCATGCTCCAGGGTAAACCACCATTCATTTAAAAGTAGTGAACAATCCACACAAACAAACAACCCAAAACTGGTGAAATTAAAACTAGACCTTAAATTTCTAGAGCTGATAATCTCAGTTGTGAACTGATTCAGCACTGAAATTTTGCTGTCCACTTTAGTTCCCCAAGTGACTTTTTGTCATCAGATGATGAAGTCAACAAATACCCTGTTTGTTATGGAGTCAATTGCTGCAATCACTACATATCCCCCTTCTGTTCTGTCTCTATATGTTATCTTACAGGGTGACATTTTACTATTAACAACAGGCCATGGAATGAAAAAGAAACTAAGAGAAGGAAGCATCAATATAAATAATCTGTAGGGCAAATGGAGACAGAGAAAGAAAGAAGCTATGAAAACGTGCTAAAAGTCTGTTTTATAAAGAGAGCATACAAATATTATACTGTAATACACCTGAAGATAACCAAATTTAAAATCTTCCCCCCCTGTTGTGTTACTGAGGAGACAAACACCCTTGAGCTTCAGAGTTCATGTAAGCTTAGTCACAGACACCAACCCAAGTATTAATTTAAAAAATAATAAAAAATGAAAGAGGAAGCACAGGAGAAGCATCAGAAAGAGAGGCAATACTCGGCACTTATACTAAGTGGAAGTCAAAGTTATAGTCATGGCCAATCTGCCTTCAGGTTCTGTGGGAACACAATAAAAGGGCTGTCCAGCTAGAGAATTTAAGTCTATCAAATGTGAGAAACAGGTCAGGTAGCAATGATGAAGCATTGGTTTTGTTCCACATTAAATTTGACAATGGATAGTATTCAGAATGAGGGAATAGCTCAATTTAACCAGGAGCAAAGGGAATCACTCCAGAAAAGTCAAGACAAATGTCAATCTATAATAGGTCATGAACCAGATACCAACAGAGAAATACTCCAATTTCTACATGGTCTGGATGCATTTCTGCACACAAATAAGGACATCAGGACAAATAAGGACACACAAATGTGGACATCAGCGATGTCCACATTGCTGATGCCAAGACCTATGCTAAAGCTCTTATTACTGTTTCCATCAACTAATGATCTATATTTTACAATAGTCTATTGAAAATGTTATGGATTAAAGCATCTCCTGCTGCTTTGACAATGCTTGGCAGACTTTAACTCCTTGTTCCTGCTGTCTCCTGAATCTTACCCAGCCGATTTCCCACCCACCAAGTGTTTCTGCATCTTTCTGTTCACTCCCAATCTCTTGTCTCTAATCTGTTGTTTCCTTATCTCCCTGCTGCCTTCTCTCCTCACCTTCCCCTCTGTCTCCACAATATCAATCATCTCCCATCCCCACTCGTTTTTCAGCCTCCTTTCCACAACACCCTCTTACAACAGATACAGCAAGTGTAATTTTGTTTTCAGAAAAGAATTGGAATAATAGGCAAAGCCCTCTAATCCTTGGTGGATCTAGCTAAACTAGAAAAGCATCCCAAAATTTCCAACTTCTCTTCTTAAAAGTCTTGAAAACAAAACTTTACCACTAGAGAGGGAAATGGGCAAGAAATCTAGTGTCCTTCACTGTGTTTGCTGGTTTTCCAACACCTTTGGATTGCACAGACTGGATACATTTCAAGAAAAGGACACAATCTTATTAATGCAAGTAGTGTATGGTCAGTGCAAAACATGTAAAAGTGAATTAGTATTTAAAATATAGTAGCAGTTATACACATTTAGAGAATTGGTTCTTGCAATCATGAATGAAATACAGCAGCCATGTGCTTTACTCCAGCAAGGGCACTCAAGCAAAAGCTATTGTATGATACCACCAGAAGAGGCCTCTAATGATTATTAAAACACTGAGGAAACCCAGAGCTTAAAGCAGAGGTGATCCATCAGAGTCCTGCTGCCTCTGAAACTACAGCAACATCTACTGACCCCCTTCCCATTTCCAGTTTCCAAATCCACACAAAACTCAATCCAAAAAATATCCCTGGACCAAGGGAGTATAACAAGCACATTTCCACCTGTGTGGATGCAGTGGCAAAATACCAGGATAAAAAAAAAAATATCAGTCTTACAAACTTTCCCTTTGCATTACCTGCATGGAAGGCTAGTCTTGGTATCTGGATGAGAACTTTACACACACAGCAGCACAGAAAATCTAAAAGTCTGTGCCACCAACCCTTATAACATTAGGGACATAATTAGGATTGAGATGCACATGTAGGCACCTTCAGGACAAAAGGAATTACTTTTCCATTAAGAACATGTACTCCAAGATAAGAGTAAGCAATTCAAATTAAAGTATCTGCCATACCATCATGAGAGCAGCCTTGACTTTGCAAACACCTCCTTTCCATTTTGGTTGACTGGGCAAGAGGAGCCTAAGCTGTCCCAGGTCCCTTGGCAGTAACATCTCATACATTCTGAGACAGTGCAGGTGATCAGGGAATGAAGCAAAAGCAATGTCCTGCCATCTTCATTACACTGAAGCCCAAATGAATCCAGACAATCGGATCTCATTTGCTTTGGTCCTGAGAACACTCACTCCCACATACAACAAATTGTACAACTTCCCAAACACATCTCAAAATTTATCCTCATTCTAATCTGGATAATCAGTAAAATATCACCTTGGTGCACCACAAAGGTAGCCAAGGAAGAAATCAAAGTTGTCTTTTTTTTTTTTTTTCCAATTAAAGTCTACATAAGAAAAAGAAAACAGCGTTGAAGAATAATCTTTGAGTTTCCCCCTCCTTCCAAATATTGTTTTCCACTTTTAAATCACTGTGTGCCATCTGGATGAGCACCTTATCACTAGCCAACAGGGGGAATTCAGTGTTTGTATTTATATTTGCATTTATATGGCATTCTCCCACACTGTATCTCAAAGCACTGACAGAGCAATGAATCACAGCCCTGGTGAGCGGTGACGCATCGCGGCACAAACGGCACAGCTGGAAATGCTCTGGCTGCTAATTAATCTTGGCTGCTAGGAACTCAGAGAGAGGAGAGCCTGGCCTGACAGGCTTGGCTCTGCCTTACAGTTTGGAGGAGAGCTCAGAGAGACAGCACTTTAAAAAAAAAAATTGCTTTGGGAATGCCTGACATAGTGTTTCATTGAGGGGATGGGACCAGCACAGCACTCTCAAAGACAGCATGTGTTGTAGCTGCTTGACTAAAATACTAAAATAATTTCTTCTCTTACTTGAAAACATAAACAGACTACATCTGAGGTATTTGGGAACCTAGAAGAACAATTCATTTATTATGAGGGAATTCAGAAAAAATCACTGAGAATATTCAGGAGAAAAAAGCCCAAAAAACCCCAACACCAGAACTACTCAGCTTTCAAAGGACATCCAAAAAAAAAACCTAAATTTCAGTCTGCTCAAAGTCTGGCTCAGGCTATTTGCAAAACCTGGATACAGTTTGGAAAAACCATCCCTTTTTAATTTGCAATTGAAAGCTACAGACAGTGCAGATTTGAGACTGCTGTTAGGAGCAGTAAGACCTGTCCTGCTATAGGGATCAACCCAGTGATTCTGTAGCTAATAATGCAGCCACTTCAGATACACATCTGCACTTCAGATGCACATCTGCCTGCACCCACAGAAACTGAGACACTTCCAGGGTCACTTAAAGCCACCCTGTGCTGCCAGCAGGAAGAGATTGCTGTATTGATGAGAAAGTCAGGATTCCTGCAGGACAGCCCCTTTGATGTGATGGAAAGGAATGGGAATGTCTCCAAACAGCCTCTCTCTGTACCTCATGCAAAAGATTACCACATCAGAGCCCCAAATAATTCGTGTTTCTCATTTCTCATCAGCCCTCTCATTCGGTCCCCCTCACAACAGCAAACTCAGTAGTACTGCTGATGCTGCAGACTGCTCTGATTAATTGCTCTCATTACAAGCTCATTTTTTAAATTTCCCTTCATTTTAATGCAGAACTTTTCTCTGGAACCTGACTTGTAATAAGCAAAAAGCAGTAATAAGTATGAAACCAGGTCCCAGTGGCTGGCAAGGAGTGACGGCTTCACCAAAGGGAGAAAAATGAGAAGGCAGCCCCTGAGAAGAGTGGAGCTAATGATGAGCAATCACAAGGCAGGTGACCTGCAGACACACAGAACGGAGGCTGGCACTCAGGAGAGGAGCAGCAAGAAGCAGCATTGCAGAAAGGCCATGGGAAGTGCCCTACAACACCTGGATAAAAGCTGCAGCCCCTGCCCTGCCCTGTGTGCTGCTGGAGAGGCCAGAGCAATGAGAGGGGCTTCACTCCAAAAGACAGGAGAGGCAAGTTTCTTTATTAAAATGGCACATTTCCAGCAGGGATTTTCTTTGAGATAAGTGAAAAGTACATAAAATTCCAAGCAGTTCTCAGAGGTGAATCAGAGGACTTGCTGTGGACTTAATATAAGCATGGACAAATTGCAAATATCACTCTCTCTTCACTTTAACACTAACAAACATTCCCTTTGAAACAGAATGAATGTGAACGTAAACTCGAGAAATGAGGGGGGCAGAAATATTTTTTTTCTAAATGGATGAAATGTTGAAGTTACTGGATACAGCACTCCCAGGTTGTTATTCAAATGCACTGCCAGTAAAAGGGTGCATGATGATTGTTGTTTATGGACTAGTTGCTATAAGTTCAATACTCAAAAAAAGAAGTATTCTTCTACATCAGGCTTGAATGCTGAGACTTCTATCAGAACAATTCAGCTGTTCTGTGGTGGAAATAATAATTTAACTTACCTTGCCCTAGCTGACTCTGGAGTCACCCTGATTCTGTGTGTTCAAAGTTTCAGTGTCACAAAGCAAAGGTTCTTAACAACCACTCTTTACCATGGAAAAGAGAGAATAAAGTCTGTCTATTTTATTGAATAATATACTGTTTGTTACTGAATACTACTTGATGTTTGAATAATACTAACAGGATGAGAACTGTAAATGCAAGATACTGCTGTAAATCTCCAAATACAAGGAGGCTGATCAGGAAGAAGTTTCCATTTTCTCCAAACAACATTTCCATTTCATCACTGGCAGACACAATTCAAGGCAGCCATCATGGGCTATAGGCATAATACACCTCCACCAGCTATGAAAGTGGAATTGGAAAAAAAAAGATGCAAGACCTGTGGTTTTTTTATATCTGTTCTCCTTATATCTGGTGTTCTTCCTGTTGTAACAACAACAACAAAAAAAGATAGTTTGCAACACAAGCCACATGTAAAGTTATGCTAATTTAAAACACAGAAGCACCTAATACGAGGTAATTTTGCAGTTATTAAGTACCTACTGAACTCTAACTTCAAAACCAAATTTTTTGCAATGCATAAAGGATAGAGTATTCCTGTATTTACTGAAATGGATAATTAGCTGAATGCTCAGTAAATAGCAAGCTTGCCCTTGACTTTCCTTGCCACTATTTGCCTGCTTAGCAGCCATTTGTGGATGCTTGACTAATAACCAGTTCAGCTCTGTGTGCACTCCTTGACAGCTCAGGTTGCCTCACGTTTCTCAGTCGCTCTGCACTGATGTATGCTGCTGAAAAACAAATAGATGTACCAATTCTAGTTCTTTGGGATCATTTCCCAGCCTTTTGTTTTTACCAATTAAAATTACTTCTTTAAGATTTACAGCCCAGAAATCCCATGTTCCCTGACATCTCAAGCTGTGGTTTGGTTCAGAGAGAAAGGCAATTCCTCCAGAAAGCCCAGTCTGACACAATCAAACACATCTTGTCAAAGTCCAGCTAATCACAACCCTGCACTTAATCACTTCAGCTTTTTCAGATAACTCCAGACAGCATTACTTTTGAGGATACTTGAAAAGCTCAATAGAACCCAGTATTCAAATAACCCAGATCACAGCTTGCTCATCAGCTTGATGCTGCTTTCTACAAATACGTCACTATTCATTACGAATGGTGTCATAATTTGATGTACAAAGTTTCTGAGAACTTGCTTACAGTCTGCAACTTGCCTAGAGAGAGATCAATGTCCTGGGGACATTAGAAATGCCTCTGGGTTTCTGAAGTTAATTTCTGCACATGTAATTTTAAAATAGCATTCCTCAACTCTTTAACCATTATACATCTGTGCATAAGATCAATAAATGCATCTCTACTTTTGAGAAGGTTCTCAATTTGTGAAACTTCTTGATGAACCAGCTAAAATTATGGACCTAATTATCTCTTTTGTTTGGACAGGATCTAAGAGTTAAGTATTGTCCATTGTTGTAGCTGTTTTCAGAACAAGAGACAGACTGAACACTGAGCTAAACACAGCTTAGACTACTATCACACTTTCTTCTACAAATATCACTCCATCTAAGCTTCCATTGTGCCACTTTGTTCAAAGTCACCTTGGCCCTGATGTTATATTATAGCTGCAGTGTAAATTAATGCTCCTTTTCCCTGCTTTTCAGAGTTATGAATGAGTGGGAGACATTTCCCATTAAAAATTTAAACCAGGCAGAATGTCACGACTGTGAGATGAAAGCAAGGTTGCTCAGACAGTACTGGAGCAGATGAGAGAGATCTCTTGGCAGGAAGGCCATGCCCCATGGAGAGGGGTAAGCAGTGCCATCCACAGCGCTCTCTTATTTACCAGGCACGGGGACATTTCTGAAGGGGAGCAAATGGGGACCCGGCAGCCCCAGCAGGAGTTCCCCTGAGCACTGGGGTGCTCTGCAGCTCCAGGGGCTGTGTTGCCACAGACACATTTTATGAAAAATCGTTTCCTTAGGATTTTTTCCTCCTGAGAAGCTGAGAGGCCTCAGAAACAAACTGTAAACATTGATTATCTGCTGCTGTGAAATGCAACAGGTGCATCTGTGATTGGTCTCATTGAGTTGTTTCTAATTAATGGCCAATCACAGTCAGCTGGCTCGGACTCTCTGTCCAAGACACAAGCCTTTGTTATTCATTCTTGTTTTTTCTATCCTTAGCTAGCCTTCTGATGAAATCCTTTCTTCTATTCTTTTAGTATGGTATTAATATAATATATATCATAAAATAATAAATCAAGCCTTCTGAAACATGGAGTCAGATCCTCGTCTCTTCCCTCATCCTAAGACCCCAGTGAACACGGTCACACTGTGCCAATGCCATCCCGACCAGCTCAGCACACCCAGGGTGTGCTCAGGGCCAGCAGCTGCTTCCAGCCCCAGCTGCCCCTCTTTTCCCTTTGTATTTGGGAATAGTGAAATCCCCACAGGACACATGAAATGAGAGTGGGCTTTGCTGGCTTTAGTGATTAGTAGCACTTTCACTCCTGCCTTCCAGGAGTCCTGCTAACCAGACAGCAAAATACATGATAGGAAAGCCCCCAGATGCTCTCATTAAAACCTTCCTATGATTTTAACATTATTTAATAGAGAAAATATTTTTTTTAATCCAGGTATTTTCAGTTTATTCTAACCTTCAAAGCTTGCTTACCTTCAAAGAGAATTTCCACTTCTCCTGAGGATTATTTTTTAAATCAAGCATTATTTAATAATATTACATCAGTTCATTTGCAAAGAAAATAATTAAAGTCACACTAGGTGTAAGAAGAGGAGGATGACTGATCTGACCTTTTAATTAAATGATTAACACTAGTCAGCAACAACACAGTGAAATGACAAAGGAATACTGACCTTTTTATGTCTTCACTAAGAACGGAAACAGGGCACCATCAGCATTTAAATCTTTTCAAATTGTAAGGTACAGAACCACTCCCCTCAGAAATAATTCATAATTACAGCCTTCCTAGTTCAGTATATATATATATATGAAACACATATTCTGCTCAGTGCATGGAAAAACAGCTATTCTCAAAAGTGACCAAGAGGAAAAAGGTCAGCCTGTCATATTTTACTAGTATTTGTCTTAAAGTCTACAAAATGTGTTCCTCTGAAATGGATGGACTCTGCTTCAGTGACTTTGTCACAGCCATTATAAAAGTTACCAAAGTGTTCAGATATAAACTGGACTTCAGTGAAGCCACGAATACTTAACACTGAAAGTGAAAGACAGTGCAGGGCTTTCCTGCCTAGCTGTAACTCCACTCCTACAAAAACAAAGTTAGAAATAAAAAAAGGGGAGGGGGCATGTCTGCACATAAAATGAGAGCTGGTTAAAACAATGAAAGTAATTTTTCTTTTTTAAAGACTTCTCTAACTGTCTATATTTTGAATTATAGATTTCAAATTGAATTAATACCAGCTTGAACGATAGGTTAAGGTCTTCATGTTATCTGAACAAAAAGAATTTACAAGTTGTGAGTATTTACAGCCTGAAGGAAGCAGAGATAAAAGAAAATTGAAACAGAGGTGGGTTTTTTCCCTGGCTTTGTGGGTTATTCCTTAAATAAACTATATAGGCTTCAGGCACACAATGACACTCTGTGTCTGTGGTAGCTGTATAGCAAATAGCTCTGAAATGTATATTACCAAATATACAGTCTGCTTCTGCAATTTGCTTGTAAACCAAGTAGGAGGCAAGAGTATATCACAGGGTGAGCTGCATTTTTATTCAGATCCTCTGATCCAGTCGTATTCTTCCCACGCAGCACATCTAACCTACTAACCAGAATTTTGTTTTCTGCTACTATGACTAAATAAGGCTGAGACTATAAGTCCTGGCAGTATTTCTGGACACACACTGCTCTTACAGAAGCCTAAACTGCACTTGTATTGTCTTTGCTAACACCTGGCCCTCCAGCTAAGATCAAGGGCAGTTCAGTACCTGAGACAAGAGGCTTTGCTCTGCATTAACAGAGAAGGGAACTCAATGATGTTGAAACTTTTCCATCACCTCTCATTAATACCAAGTCATTAAAATGCATGGCCTTGCTATGCATCACCTGGAGCCCCTTCAGCCCATTATCTTGTCCCAGCTTTTAGCTGTACATTGTTCAGACTCCTGTGATTATTTTGATCACCTGTTTTCCATTCTTTATCACATGGCAGTGATACATATCTGCCTTCCCAAGGTTGAATACAAGTAACACAACTACAGCAAGTATGCACATCTGTATTTTTATAACACTTCAGAGGCTACATTTCATGGTTTGCTTCCTTATCTGCTCTTCTGTCAACACAGAATTAACTTCTGCTTCATCAGAATAATTTTAAATACAGGAAAAAAGATTTCATTTTTATTTAATTCAAACCATATCCTTTGAAGGTAGCAGCACATACTTTGTTGTGTGTCTTCACAAAATCCATCTGAACACAAGAGAGAAATGAGCTGTACAGATGTTCCATGTAAAGAGAAATCAGCAAAAGTTGTACTCAAAGAACTCTGCCACATCTGACTTTCACTCTTATTTCCACTGCCACCTTACATTGATAAAGCATTTTCAACTAGCACAACAACCAATTCATTTATATTTTGTATTTTTATAGTTATTTCCTGCTAGGACAAAACAAGGTCAAAAATATAAAGGGTGTAGCAAAAAATTTCAAAAAACGCTGAGGGATTCTCTGAAGTCAGACACTGCAGCATCAGACACATAATGCCTCTCTGTTTAAGCGAGCTCACATGCAGACATTTTGTTTCTCAACTGTTTAACTGTCAGGACAGTTAAAAAGAAAACAGGCTACAGTCCTTTGCTATCTTAAGATTATTTCCAATATGCTGCTTTGTGAATTTGACCAGGATGATTATCAAACTTCTTGCCAGTGCTGATAAATTATTGCCTTTTGTGGATTTTTTTGACCTCTGCAACAATTATGCATGAAGGAAAAAAACCCACAAAACCAAAACCAAGAACTTATCTCTTTATTTCTAACTTATCAGGGTTTTTATCTAACCCTGAAGTGAAAGAAATTCTATGCACTTTCCCACATTTGTTTCTCATCCTTGCAAATCCCAGTGGCTCCAGAGTCTCAAATGTGAGATAATCTGTAGATCAATGAAGGCGGATGTAAAACTCTTGCTAAGCCGTGTTTTCCCAGCTGGGGGTAAATTCACTTGCCTGTATGTAAAATTTCCTAATTAGAAATGTCAAGTCTCTGTTAAAAGCTTCCAGAAATTGATGCTGAGCTCTACAGAAAGTTAACTATTCCATAGCTGTGTTTTATCTGACTCATCAGGAGAAGCTTTTCCATATTGTTCATAGTTAGGGCTATGGTAGCAGAAGAATGTCAGGATTTTACCAGGTGGGGGTTTCTGCCTATCAGCTACAACAGCCCTGGGACTGTGCCCCAGGAGGAGCAGAGCACTGGCCCTGGGCACTGCTCAGGCTCTGGGCATCCAGGGAGGGCAGTTGCTTCATTCCCAGAGACTCTCCACAGCCCAAATCCAGTCTGAACTCAGTAATTAGGAGAACCTTTGATTACCAGCCCACTGATAATCAAATGGGAGCAGGGTATTGAAAGGGAGATACCTGGCCAGGTCATGATGAGAAGAGTGCGGTCATGGGAGTTGGTATGTAAATGGAATGTTAATGGAATTATTCTGTATTAGGTCATGTTTCTGGTTCTTGTTCTCAGGTGGTTCAGGACCTGTCTCATACAAGGTCATGTTCTGAGTTTGTGATTGGAGCCCAGCCCTCAGAACACCCCCTATATATTGTTACATTCACCATACCCCTTCATCTTTAGAACTTGTCCCTCAGATTGTGTGGTTTCTGTGTTTGTTATTTTGCTATTAAAGTTCTGTACTTTTCAGGCAACTCCATCATTTCCATTCCTTTGTTTTCCCATTCTCCCCCACCTGGTCTGGACTCAGAGTCGCAGTGAGCCAGATTGCAACAACGAGTGGATCTTGGATATTTGGCCTAAATGTAACAAAATAGTCTGAAACAGGGACAAATTCAGCTCTTTCCAATAAGGATTCCGGGCAAAAGAAAGCTCAGAACCCAACCACAGATGGCCCCTGCCCCATAATGCTGCCAGCCTCACTTCTCACACCCAAGAAACCCAGTAAGAAGCCTGATTTCTACCTGTTTATCCAAAGAGATAACTCATGATATTCAAGACATCTACCCTAACAAATATTGCCAGAAGCCATCTGCACCTTTTTTTGTACATCTGAGCTTGCTCAAATTATGTCAGCAATTGTCCTCCCTACTTAGGCTGATAGCTATGAAATAACCTGTGTTTCACTCCTACTTGCAGAGTTCCAGTTATTGCCATGATTAGGTGCTGAATAAGTACAGGGCTTCAGTGCCATTCTCTCCTTATAAGCAATCAAGCAGCTCTACTGCATTCTTCATACAATGACTGGAAAGCTTAAACTTGTGATCATACTTTCTCTCCCCATAAGAAATAAAAATTATGGAGGAGAGGGAAAAAAATTAAATCAGCATGGGTTTTTTCACACTTTAAATGAAATAACTAGCTAAAATACAATATCTCTACCATATTGTGAAATAGCTTTCAAATAATGAGAAGACATGAAAGTGGATGCCACAAATAAGTGAAGTGTTTCCCAGGAAAACAGCGATTTCATTGCAGGAAGAAAAAATAAACACATCTTGGAAAGGCAAATACATTTGGACTGTAAACAGGGGTCTGAAGGATTGTTTGAAGGCTCACCATTTGATTCCAGTGCTCACACATAAAAAACATCCTTTTTTTCCTGTTTTGTTCAACTTGTACAAAAATGGCTGCTTAGGGGGTTTCAAAGACAAGTAACAGAATAATTGAAGAAGAAACTAAATCATCTGTGTTATGAGTTATATCATCTGTGAAGTTTCCATTTAAGAAAGAGACACTAAAACCTGGGTGACCTGCCCTTAAAAGAACAAAAGTTAGGTGGCCCTCAGTGGCAATAATTAAGATTAAGGGAGACCCTTCTTCTCTCATCATTCTAAAAGAAGAGTGTGGTTACAGCAGAAAGATTACAAAGTGTAAGAATTCCTTCCCAGAGTGAGCATGTGGCACTCACAGAGCAGGGGACAGGCACTCCTGGGAAAGGCAGCAGGGGCATCAATGTTCCCCACAGCAGCACTGGTGCAGGAGGAGCAGGTATTTGTATTTTTATAGTTGTAGCTCTAGAGATACAGTTATTTCACTGGCGGCTCTGGGTGGCAGGGGGTCACCGCCGGAGCTGGAAGAGGGAATCTCCAAAGAATGCTCTATAACAACCTCTGAAGCACCAGTGTCAGTTGTCTGCCAAAGCTGCATATTGATGGTGTTATTGTTTGTGCCATTTCTGGTGATTAGATTATTGCATATCTGAGGGTTTTTTTCCTTTAAATAGGAGCTTCCCTCAGTCCCCAACCCCAAATAAATGAGAATAGAAAATGCTCCGCGCTGAGAAGCAAAGAGCTGATGAGTTCAGGAAATGATCCATTAGTTTGGTAGGAATAAAATACTGCAGAACAAGACAGAACAACATTCTCATCCTTTTCTTTGCAGGGGCTGGAGTGCCAGCACCACTTGTGTGCTGCCCAACTCATGGCCCCGGCACAGCCCCCTGCCTGGAGCAGCAGTGGGCAGGGAGCTCAGCAGATGTTCAGCCTTCTTGGGCACTTGGAGTTCAAAGCACTCCTCATCTGCAGCAGAATGAAATCAGCAGGATGCGCAGCAGAGCTGCAAACAATACCCTGTGCTGGCCAGGGCTGAAAGAGCTACCAGGGCTCCCCTGCTGCAGAGGGGATGGTGGATTTGAGCACTGCCAACAAAAACTAATAAAAAAGTGAATCTTTGCTCTCCATCTCAAACAAAAGTTCTCTCACATTCTTTCAGATCCCTGTTAAACTAAAGCACGACCTATTGAGGTGGGTCATTGTGACAAACAAGAGAAAATGCTGCATTGCCAAAAAGTAGTTCTGAAACTCCAGACAGATTTGCAATTTGGGAAACTTATTCTCATTTCTCACAAGCTGCACTTTTCATAGATTTTAATTATATATCTATCATTCTCATAATCACTAGTGCAATTACATGGAGTTATGAGATGCTGAAAGTGTTTCTTTGTTATTTGAAGTTAAAAGCAGAAAAAGATAAAAGTTTTTTAAAAAGTCAAGTTCTTGTACTGACAGCAACCACTTGCTCCTTTAGACCATGGGAAGCTCTGACCAACTCAGCTGTGCCCAAGTTGCATCTGTACAAATCAAGATTTGGGCTGGCATTTTGCTATTGCAGAATTGATCCTACACAGGGAACTCTTCCCCAAAACAGACACCCCCAAATTTACACAACTGCAGGTACACACTGCAGTTTACACAACTGCAGTTACTTTCCATCACTAAAATACTGATGGTTATGTGAACAAAATATGGAAAAAAAAATAGAAGATAACTCTGACCACAATCATATTTGTTAAACACTGCTAAATTGAGAAGAGAAGGCACACATGTGATTTTGTGCTTTCTGCTAAAATGACTCATTTAGATTGGATTTAATAATAAACAGAAAACAAACTTTTTGGTAGGGATATGCCTACTCATCTCATCTTGCACATGACAGACTGGATGAAAAATAAGCCTCAGTTTGCAGTGGACAGCCACATTTGCTGTACATTTCCAGCATTTTTGTACACACATCCTTTGCTTGTCCTAAATCCATCCTCTGGAAGCAAACCACACCAGCAACTTTACACAGAAGTATAATAGGAGTATTTTAGTTAAGGGCTTTAAATAATGGGCATTAATGAATACAGCCTGCCCTCCTGCTATCACACAGAGAGAGAATACTTTGCAAAGGGGCACCACAGGCCCTTTAAACTGCACAGGGAATTTTACACTATAATGCAAAAAAAAATAGCTAGTCAATCTGGCAGTATGAAAATGGCACAGTTCTTTTGATTTTAACATAATTGTTGTGCTATTTAATAGAGTAACAGCCCTAAGTTAAATAATGGAGGTCATTTGAAGGATCCTCATATTTTGCTTTTCTTCTGGGAAAAAAATTAAAAATTTTGAAGCCTTGTAACTGACTATTCATAGAAACTGAAAATCACCCTTATAGCCACAAGGGAGTCAAAACATCCAGGGTCATTACTTCATTAACTTTGATTTGTTTCCAGCTAATGGAACTTAAAAGTTTTTGACTACTTACCATGATATCCTATACCAGCCATTGACTCTCAAAATCAGTCTGACACCAGGCAGAGCTATGCCATTTCCCTTCTTCCCTTCCTACCCACAGAACTCGGAGACTGTTTTTCCTCTTTCAACAGAACTGCAGAGATTCAGCCTGGTGACCTAAAAACCTAAGTAAGCCTAATAAGAAAATTAAAGTTTTCCAGAACAATGTCACTCTAAAATATTAATTCCTCCAACAGAAAGCTTATTCCAACACAAGACATTGAGTTTGATTCAGCACTGAGGAAACACAGAGCAATATCTCTCTCCAGCCTGAAATCCCACCTGCTTCAGGGAATTACCATCACCACACATTATTTGTTGCATTGAGAAGCCTTAGTTAATAAATGGCTCTGAGCTGCTGCTGTGGCAGCTCTCAGAGCAGGGACCACTCACAGACAGACCTACAGACATTCTGACTGGCAGGTAAAATTATCTTCCTATTCTGAAAATGCCAAAAAAAAACCTCAATATAATTATCCTAATAAACAGAGACTAACAAATAGGAAAATACTCTAGATTATCAGGTGTGAGGCACTAGTGTGAAGGTTACTATAGCTTCAACCCAGTATGAATATTACTTCTGGAAATAACACACTTAACTGCATTCTAGTCCATGCTGGGAAAAATGAGCAGCTCTCATGGTCCAGAGACATTTCTTTGTGTCCTTAAACCATCTGAGCTTTGATCTCAATCCTAAATATTGTCTAGGTCAACTGTACAAGTCAAATATTGTTCCTGAGAAGAGAAAATCACAAATGCTTTTCTTAATGCAGTCTCTGGGTTTTTATTTTTATTCCTTTTCCTAAGGGAGCATGATTAAGAAGATATTAATCCAATAAATTTTCAAAATAAAAATGGAGCTAATTATTTAACATGGATTTCATAATATTTCTTTTGATACAATGTATTAGAAAAGAAATATTGCCCACATTTATGCTTTAACCAGAGTTCAGTCACTCATGATTCCCCTAAACAAATTCATATTCTGGCTGTTGCTTTCTATATTCTTACCTTTGTCTGGCACTGTACTGTGGAGCAAATAGATTGAGAGATGCAGTAATACACATAACCTTTAGCTTAGCTTTTATCACAAGGAAAATAGTTACTGTTGCTATGGTTGTTTGGTCAATCTGTCACCCCATATCAGCATTGTTAGTATTCACACCTGATAAGAAGATATCTTCAAAAAAGAAGAGGAGGGGGGAAGTAAAGCAAAATGCTCTGTGGAAGGCAACCCAATTCCCATCTAATCTCTTTAAAAAAATCTGCTGTGCTAACGCTATCCTGTGTGCCTATCACTGAAATCATATGAGACTTCAAATAAGAGTAAAGATAAGTAGAAAATAATGAAAAATAGAAATCTGTGCAGTTTTTCTGATTACAGTGATGTTTAGATTTTTATTTGTAAACCACCCATAAGGTATTTTCAAGGTCAGGAAATTTTTTTACAAGTTTAAAAAAACAGGGATGATTTTCAAGTACATCTAAGCTGCATTAAATCTCTGAACTATTGCTCTACAACCTGAAACCAATCCCATATGAGACTATTATTTCTCAGCATCTTGTTAGTCCTACCTTGCACATGACCTTGTGAACTACTAATCTTCCTAAATAACTACACTCAGCCCTAAAGGCACACCAACAACTTTTACAATTAGTCTTGAAAATTTAATTTAACATTTTGTTTCAGACACAGCTGTACAAGGCAGGTGTTTCAAAGTATTCCTGCAACGTAGACTTTTAAAAAGTTCAGCAGTCTAAAGAGTGAAATATGTGAGCCTGAACAAAATTAAACAGCCACTAAAAGAACCCTGAGCTCAGAAACAAGCATGAGGTATTTTTTATTCCCAGATTTCCTAGTAGTGGAGGGCAGAGGGGATTATGTAAGGCTCCCATTAAGCACAAACACATTTCAGACCACTAATACATACTGACAAGATGCTTTCTGCTGCTCTTTCCTCCCTTATCCATTTTTCACACAACTCCTCAGAGCCAAACATTGGTTATTCCTCTCTGCTCTGAGGAAGGTGAAGGTGCAGCACAGCCCTGGGACCTGTCCCTGCCACAAAACCCTCCTGGTGCTCACCAGCTCCCCATGATCTCACCAAATCTGGTCTTTGCTCTTATGGTCCAAGATCTTGAAAAAACATCAGCAGACCTGGTCCTGTTTTCTGGGAAGCTGCAGAACCTGCCAGGTGTCCTTCCCATGGAGCTGCTTGCAGGGATTCACTGGGGGCATCCACCCTGCAGCTGCTGCCATCACTGCTTGCTGAAGCACACACACGTGCTCTGGGGGGAAATAAGAAGATTTATTGCTTATTGTGAAAGCCCAGAAGAGAAACTGGCACACTCTTGTCACCATCATATTCTCTGGAAAAAGCTCTTCACCAGGATTTCTTCTCCTGGGAAGCTGAGAAGCCCCAGAGAAAAAGGAAAACAACATTATCTCATTTGCTTCTCCTGTGTTTTGCTGCTTTGGAATGTGGTTGGAGATTGTTTATCCAACATGTGAATTGTTTTTAATTAATGGCCAATCACAGTCAGGCTGTGTCGGACTCTGAGGAGAGAGTCACAGGTTTTTAATTAGTATCTTGTTAAGCCTTCTGTAAGTATCCTCTATTCTTTAGTATCATTTTAGTATAGCATTCTTTAATATATTATAGATCCTAAAATAATAAATTAGCCTTCTAAGAACATGGAGTCAGATTCAGCATTTCCTTCCTGCCACGGGGGACCCTAAAAATACCACACACTCTTCCCTTTGGCACCAGTCTTGCTTGACACCCCACAAACCCTGCTCATTGAGAGCCAGGGATGGAATGACATTGCTCTGGGCACACCCCACAAACCCTGCTCACAGAGACCAGGGGAGCAGTGACATTGTTTTGGGAACACCCCACAAACCCTGCTCACAGGGACCAGCGCTGCAGTGACACTGCTCTGGGCACACCCCACAAACCCTGCTCTGTGACAGGGTTTTGGGAACCCTGCTCTGCTCAGCAGTTTCTCAGTGTCCATCCTGGCCCAGGTCTCCAGAGCCCCTCTCTGCACCCTCAGGTCAGGTACTGATGCACTCTGTTCATCCAGCTACACCCACAGCAAGGCACAGGAGGGTGCTAAAGGAGTCTATTATCCAAAATATTCATTTGTTCTGCTGTCTTCAGGAAATAGGATGCCTGTTCCTGCCCTTGCAGGTGTAATGGAACCAGTATTTTATCTGTTGGCTTCAATGTGAAAGGCTGAGAAAGGTTGTTTTATTCCATCCTAAGGATAAGGCACAAAAACTGTGCATACAAACCACTGATTTGTGCCTATTGTTGCAGATAAATAAGCACACATGTAAATAAAAGTAGGCTTCTTTAAAACTGGTGACAAAGTGTGTTCTTTCTGGCGTTTAAAGACAGATCTCTTTTGTTTTACATAAATTAAACTAGTAGTGCCTTTAAACACTTCCCTAAAAGTTTAGCCTGAAATGGTGGCATAGGCTCAGGTGTTTCCCCCATCAGCAGTGACAGCCCACTGCTGTGCCCCTACAGACCCTTGCCATGCAGCCATCCAGCTCACAGGTGGGTTAATAAATATCCCAGCAGCAGGGAAACTCAAAAATAAGGTTGCAATTAAAAACATGGATGTTGAAACCTACAGGGTGCCATCTTGTCCTGGTGATGCACACATGCTGCTCAAGTCTTCAAACACTTTGGTAGCCTGTTGTGGTTCCATCCTAAGGCCCAGATTTTATCTTGGACAAGGCTCTTGGTTACTACAGGACATAAGTTGTCACTTGCATGTTTTGGAAAGCTGAAAGAAAGAGTATACTGGCAGTTAAAAATGTTTACAGTATTTGCAGAAGTGAGGGCTAGGCCATAATGGGTTCTCTGGAAGTAATCACAAGACAGTATATTTAAGCATCAAGAGAATAATCACTTATATCAGCAGGGTAGGCAAGACTGCCATTTGCTGACATCAATGCATTTATTGAGTTAGTGTTCCTGAACTCAGGATACTAATTTATTTTTTACAGCAATTAGACCCCGCTGGGAGAGAAGAAGAGAGAGGTGTGAGACTGACCACCTCTTTGATGAGCTGTGCTTAAGACAGTTTGCAAAAATATTCTTCTCTATGTCACACAGTCGGTGCTGCTTAACAGTGCAGGAAAATCAAATCCAGAAGAAGAAATGCATGTGAGACATGACAGGAAGAAAGTCAAAGCAAACACCTATTTATGATGCAATTGCAGATGTCACACGGGCACATCCACCAAGCAGAAAGTTACATTTAGGATTTTTTTTCTCTCTCTATTCTTTTCTCTCTCTTTAATAAAAACTTGAGGCTTTTGAAAGCTCTAATCAAACCCCAAAACAATTTCCAGCTACAAAACAACTGTGTATTTTGAAATACAACAGAATCAAACCCAAGTATATGTTTCTCAGTTTAAACTACCCCTCTACCTGATCTTCCTGTTAGCCCTGCCAAACTGAGGTCTGCAAGTCTCCCTCCAAGCTTTTGCAACCTCCTAGAAAAGTAAATAGGTTTATATGTCTGGAGTGAGCTGGGTGGGGAGGAGGGGAGGTGTCTGAGCACACTGGTGCCCTTTATGTGCTCTGAAATCAAAGCAATTATAGCCAATTTTCTAAACTAAGAGCCAGTGAGGAATACTGTGCAGCAATAGTAGAGACACAAATTAGGAAAAGACAACACTGTAAGAAATCAAAATACAAGAACAATTATCCTTGTGGGACGTTACATATTCAAATGAGGATGAGAAATGGAAAAAGCTAAGTCAGCATTAGCATGTCAAGCTATTAAAGTTGCTTTATGTGTGGAATGAAGAACAGAGCCTGGCATGAGGTTAGAGGGAAAAGAGGCTGAAACACAAGGGTAATTGTAGGGTCAGGAAAGATGGGGGTGAGCTCTGAACTATCTGGACCTTGCTGTACCATCTGTGGGTACTGCTACTGAAGAATGAAATGCTTTAATAAAAAGTAATTGGAACAGGACAAATAGTCACCCTTGAACTTACTCATGATCTTCTTCCAGCTCTGCCTGAACATGCCAATTTTTAGAGGGGTTGTTTACTGTCAATAAACAGGGGAAAGGCTACATGACTATAAGCTCCAGGTTTTGTCAAGCCACAAGACGAGTGCCATGGCTGTTTCAGGACTCTGCAAATGACTCTGCTGTCCCCAGCTTGCTTTGCTCTGGTTTTCAGTGCAGGACAGGGACAGTGGGTGCACTGACCTGCAGGACAAGGGGCTCTGTGGCACCTTGTGGCACCGTGCACAGCAGCCAGGTGAGGCACTCTCTGGGCAGTGACACCACAGAGATCCTTGAGAGACTTTTGGCAAGATTTTCCTTTACCATACAACAGCTTATTCAATTCAACAACAGATGCTTTCCATGTTATCCCCTACAGCAAAGAAGTTATTAAACAGCCAGCCAAAGCTTCAGTCCTAAGGCTGCCAGCTGGTGGTTGAAGCATTGAGTTTTGTATTTCCCTCCCACACCAGCACTTATCATTACTACCCATAGACTTCCAGCATACCAGTTTTTACCAGGCAATGGCAGGCTTGTTCCACACAGGGTTAAAACACCATCATTTTCATGCAGGTTGAAAAATTCAGCCAAGCCCCTGAGCTGCCTGTGATTAACCCAGGCAGAGCCCTGCAGGGCACAGGAGGGAAGGGCTGAAGGCTCCAGCAAAACACAACGGATTGCAAGGAATTCAGCTTGGGAAAGCTTCCCCCGGGTCATGAAAAACATCACACAGCAAAGCCCTGCTCAGCTTGGCCTGGCCCAAAAGGAGAGGAATCCACCTGCCAATTACAGCGGCTTCAGGATTTAGCAAACAGACCATAAAAGGTGTCACAGACATATGCATTTCCAAATTTTGAAGATGTGCATCTTTTGCCTCTTGTTTTACTCTTGAGGCAGGAGACAGATTAATAGCAATGTAAGCAGCCCATGGTTTTCAGTATTTGGTTCATAATGTTTAAAAAGGCAATTTTTTGCTAGGTGATTGCTACAGGCACCAGGTACAAAGGGTGAAAATTGAAATACTTAAGGCCATAGCAGAATTAAAGAGCTGTTAACTGAGAGGGAATTAATCCATGGGTCAATTTATAAAAAGACAGTGACATTGGAAACACATGAAATATTTAAAGGAATAGCTATGTTTTTGTAAAGAATGTTTTCTTCCATTGAACCACTCTTACTTTACTGTGGCTTCAAGAACCCCAAGACAGGGGGTAAGACAACCCTAGATGAAACCCTCAGTGGAATCTCTAACTCTTCTACTGAGCAGCAAAATCAAACCAGGTCATAAAGAAGAACCATTACTTCACTCCTCAGTTTTTAAAGCACAAGACCCAAAAATCTGAAGTGACAGAATTTTGGATGACATGCAAACCCTTTTATCCAGAGCAACATTTCTGTATAAACTTCTCATCTGGCAGGACTAGTAGGTCCTCTATGATTTTATTAAATCAGGATAGTAAGGGCCAAGAGAGACTTCGAATAAATTTTTGAGACTGCTTCTGGTCAACATGCAAAGCTGATTTCAAGGAGTTCTTCCATCCAACCTGCACAGTAGGAAGCTGATGTATGAGGCAGATATGTGTACAGATGGGGGGAAAAATGTAGCAAGATTCCTCTCACTCAGCCTTCCCCTGTGACCTTTCTCATACTTGCAAAAAAAACCCAAAAAAGAATTTAAAAAGATAAATCTGCCAGCCAGGCTTAAAACCTTGTGAGTACAACTCGTGCACAGGAGATAGCAAGATATCAAACCTTCCCTAGACCTGGGCCTCTGCTTCCCTCCCGGTTTCTCAGCCTCGGTGATGTGCAGCTGCATCTGTCAGGAGGCATCACATTATGTCAGAGATTTAATGCAATAAGAGATACAACTGGTTCTGGCACGTAAGGAAACGACAAATCAGTCCAGAGAATTTGAAGAGACAGCTTTCTGGAGGAACACAGGTGCACAAGCTGGGATTTAACAAAAGTTATTTGAAATGCAGGAAGTAAACAATAAAAAAGGCCATTTTACCCTAAGTAAATTTTAGAAAATAGGTTTTCTATCCAAATGTTTTGCTACAGCTGCAAGTCTCAGATTCAAAAACTGACAAATAGGATTTCTTTCAAACTCCAACATGAAGTGAATGGTAGAGAGTGAAAGAGACAGAATTTCATATCCATTAGGATCCCAGTACTCCATTTTAATCAGGAGTCACTTGCAGACTGAAATTGCCTGGTCTGTACATCTCATTGAGCCTTTTGTGAAAAATTCAACTACTTCATGTGTTTGGAGCTGCATCCTCAAACAGGAACAAGCAGTTAGCAAAGACCTCAGTGAGACTGCAAACCTTCCATCACAGAGATTGTGCCCCCACTTTACAATCACCATATTAAAGGGTCAGTCTCTTGTATTCTGTCTTCACTGTTCTCTCCTGTGGGTACAAAAGGTTCTGGGGGCAGCAGTACAGGAGTTAAATGACTCCATATACCCTGTTACGAAGGTTAAGAGAGGCTTTCACCACAAGATCACAAACCTGTTTTACTTTCTGCCTAATCCCATCTATTTCATTGCCTCTTTCAATAAAATAATGGTTAAAAACAAGCAGATTACAGAATCACAGAATGGTTGGGGTTGGAAGGGAGCTCAGGAGTTCTCCTGATCCAAGCCCCTGCTGCAGCAGGTTCACCCAGAGCTGGCTGCACAGAACCACCTTGTCCAGGAGGGTTGGGACATCTCCAGGGAAGCACACTCCACAGCCTCTCTGGGCAGCCTGTCCAGTGCTCAGTCACCCTCACAAATGAAGTTTTTCCTCCTATTCAGGGGGTGGAACTTTGTATTTCAGTTTGTGCCCAGTGTCCCTTGTCCTGTGCACCACTGAAGAGTCTGGTCCCATCCTCCTGACAGCCACCCTAAACACATTTGTTATCTTGTCTCCAGCCTGAACAGGCCCAGCTCCCTCAGCCTGTCCTCACACAAGAGATGCTCCAGTCCCTCATCATCTTCACAGCCTCCACCTGGCCCTGTCCAGCAGATCCTTGATCTTCTCTCATCCCACAGGACGCAGACTGAGAGCTCCTCCCAGCCTTCCTCACTGAACCTCCATCCCATCTAACCCCACCTTTTATTCCTCACCAGTCTGGTCAGAGCTTCCCAGACTGAATCTCAGGCTGTAGGATCCTTCCAAAGGAGGGGAACAGTGAAGGAGCAGCCCCAGAGCTGCAGGTAAGGAGAGGAGGGAGCAGATTCTCTTTCATGCTGGGGGTGGCTCCCTTCCACCTGCACACCTCCCACTGACACCAGCGAGAGCCAAGCACCAGGAGGAGGCAAATACAGAACAGTCAATGCTAAAGAAAGTTCAAAATACTGAGGTTTTACATTAAAAAAGGCAAAAAACAAAATAATAATAAAAAAGAGAGAAACAAATAAGACCGGGCATTAAAGACTTCACCCAAACACCCCAGATGATTTTAGTGTGTGATTTTTGTATCTCAGTGCAGCCTGGCTTGCTGATGTTTTGCCAGTACTAGAGATAATCTTTTGAAATCAAATTATATGTGTGCAACATGAATTATGCTTTTGGCTTACACTGCAGTAAAAATGCACATTTTGCATATTTTTAAAGGAGAAGAAGAGAGAAAGAAAAAAATAGAGAATTATGTGTCAAAACCAACTTATCAGAGATGCAGATAATTCCAGACACAAGCAACATCTTAACTCACAGGAAGGATATCAGAGATCAGATACAAAAATAACATGGGGTTTTTTTTTCACTGAGAAGTTACCACTGGCATGAAAGTATTGTAATATTTTCCACAGGAATGTAATGCTGTTTGGGAATAGCCAACCACCACAGCACACCTACAGCTCCACCATCTTCTCCCAGGGACACACGGCTGAAATGTGCTCCCTGTGTTTCTCCTACATCTAAAATAGCCCAGGGAACACAAGGGTTTTGAAGGGGCAAGTTGTCAAGGATGACTGAAATATTATTTATTAAGATTGGGAAAGAGGGATCATCCAAATTTGAAATGAAACACCAGGTTTGTTTCTTTGCTTCCCTCTGGAAAGCATCTGAGACAGTCTCTGAGAAAGCAGTATTAGAGCCCTAGTCACTGTTTCTGAAGTTTTCTGGACATAAAAAATTACTAGCAGGTATAACAAGGAATCCACTGGCCTAACAAGGATTTATTTTTCCACTCACTGGCACACCAATTTAATTAAGACACCAAACCAATTAATAAGCCCTACTAATAAGACCCACTATCTATTAGCATATGCAGTGAAAGCAATTTCTGCCTGTGACTATTTATGAGAGTAGTTATTCACTTGGTAACCATTTACATAGTAACAGCACTAAAAAATGCTACTGAGGACAAAGAGGATGGGAAATTAAATGCTGTGTCTTTTACATTGCATAACTTTAAAAATATATTTCCAGTGAGAATAAAAAGAAAGGGGGAAATTCCTGCAAATAGGAGCAAAAAATAAATCTGTCCCCATGCTTGCCAGTGCCCCTGGAGTCAGCCATTCTCAGCACCTTGGTGGCCCCAGCAGCCCATAAGAGATCAACAGGACATCAGGCTTGCAGCAGTAACTGGCACTGCTAAAACCAAGGTCACACTTCAGCCAGCTCAGTGCTCTCCCTGTACTCAACACATCCACCCAAATTAAAAAGAGTTAATTAGCAGGTGCCCCTTTAAGCAGGAGAGCCAGGAGCACCAATGGCAGCTTCACCCACCTGGGACATTCCCTGTGGCCATGAGCCAAGGGAAGATCATCACCAGGCTTATTGCAAATCCACCATGAGATAGCATTTTGCAAACCTCCCTGGAGGAAAGGATCATTATTCAGGAAATCTTCTCTCCCAGCGGTAGACACCATTTCATTTATCAATTTCTGTTAATTGCTGTCTCCAACCACCTCAGTTCCACTAAGGCAAGCAAAAGGAACTTTTCTGGGAAGAGACCCACCAGCATGAGGAAACAGATTCAATTAGGCCATTTATTTTCTGCTCTTATTTACAGTAATTTCAGGTTTCATATTCTCACTGAATCTCATCTCAGGGCAGTATCAATCACTATATCAAGAGGCAACTGCTGCAAGATGCTCCCAAATTTGCTGCAGTTTGTTTCAATGAGAGAGAAATGAGTGTGAATAGAGATGCAAAGAGGAAGTATCAGAAACAAAACCTTGTGACTGAGATAAGATTTCCCCAGCATTGTAACTGTAGCATACCTGATGCATGCATTGTTTGTGCTAGGCTAGAAAAAGTAATGGAAAGCCTTCCAAATAATGAAAAAACAATCTTTCCAGAAGTTTCTGGGCTCCTCAATGAATTTCATCCAAATGTCATGCAAAATGAAAACACTTCCACATATTTGCAGCAGGAATTCCTGAATAAGCCAATGGTAAAGCAAGGGGGGTGTGACTGACTCTGCCCGTGGTGCATTATCAAAGAAACAACTCAGTTGTGAAATTTGGATTCAGCTGCTTTTCCAGATCCATACCTGGCACTGCTTCAATCCAGACAATTAGAAACTCAGTTCAGATGGCTGCAAACACAGTTCTCCCTGTCAGTTCTGGCCATCTCTCTGCTGCTTTGCTGAAGAATGCAGGTGAAATTTCAGCAAATTTTATCTGCAATAAAATATCAAAGCTGAACACGAAGTTTGGTGAGTTTATTATTACTGCTGGCTTTCCCAAGGAAGAGAAAAATGAAAGACAAGCCAGAAAAACATTTAGAGGCTAACCATGTATTTGGTCAAGTGTCTATTAATGACAAGTATAAATAAAAGTTAGCATCTCAAAGTAGTATGAGAATCACACACCAGCAAATAGCATAAGAACAACACAAAATTAAAATTCTTGGAATTTTCTATGGGTTAGGTTTTAATTTCTCTTTTCTTTTTAGCCCAGATCATTTCAGCAGTCTTGCAAAATCTTGCAATGAAAAAACAGGTGAGCTTGCAATCTGCAGCAATGGGCTGGAGTGAAAGGAAAAACTCAAACTGTGCATGTGATAGAGTAAAACATTTCTAACAAAAAGAAAAATGAAATAATCCAATTCTGAAAAACATTTATTATCATTCTTCTTTCTGCTCATAAAGAAATTAATTGTTACAGAAATGCACACAACCAGGCAGAAAGTTCCTGGATGATATTAACTTCTTTCTGGTCAAAGAAGGAAAAAGACAAATTGTTGACAATTGCCAGGTAACTTACTGAATCACCTGTAGTGTCAATCCCAATTTTTTGCTAAGGATGAAATATTCAGGCAATGTAATTTTCAAAGTGGAAGGAAAAAGAAGCCAAACAAACTAACAGCCAGCTGCAAAAAAAAACCAAACAAAAAAACCCTTAGACAATATCCTTGAAGAGACTCACTAATGGGTCTCAAACTAATTTGTGTCATTATTCACTATTTTAATCATCAAGGACAGCTTGTTCTCTGAATTCCATCTTAAAAAAAGGCAAGTTTTAATTAGTATGGTTTCCCAGCAATCCCTTGTACCTGTTGCTGTGACTTCAACTAAAAAAAAAGTCAGAATAAAACCAAATATATAGCTCAAAGAAAAATAAGTTTTGTGAAAAACCTAATTTTCCTCAGTTCTGTTGTTATAATTTCTGTTATTTTTTTCATTAGATGCTCCACCACCACTGATCCCCCTCAGGCAAAGCTCCCATGACTGATTCTGAGCTTGCAGCACCTGCTGCAATCAGCAAAGTGCCCTCCCTGAAAGGGCTCCAGCAGAATGCAAGGAGCAGCAGCAGCCAGGAGGAGGCTGAGAGAATTCCTTACCCCTGTCTGCAGCTCAGGCTTGTGCTCCTTGAGCCTCATGTGCTCCTTGTCAGTCCCCTTCCCCACCTGCCCAGGTCCTCCTGCAGGTGACTCTCGCTTCTCAGCTCCCCCACTCACTTTGGCATCATCAGCAAATTCAGAATAAACTCTATCCCATATTCCAGATTATTTATGATGACAACAAATAGTATCAGGCCCAATGTCAATCCCCACTGGATTACACTTCCTGTAAAATCTTCAGTCTGCAAGGAATACATGCAACAGGAATTCACCCAGAGCCACAGAGCCCAAAACTGATGAGAAGTAAAAATCTCAGGTCAGCACCTTAAGGGGCTGTTGAAAACAGGAATGCTTCATCCATTTATTCCAACAGAAGATTTGTGGCAGAAATAATTCTGTATTTACAAAAAAAAAAAAAAGGTATTTCTGTTGAGTTTCTAATCTGCATTCCCATCACCCCATGGCATACAAATGTGTCATTTTAAAATATAACATCATAAAACTCAATGACTGCACTATTTCTCCTCATGTCAACATACTAATTTTCCAGCATAATACTATTTGCTTGAAGAAAACTATTCCAAATATATACCAGTGCAAGAAAGAGGGGAAAATACCCAAAATTATTTAGTTAGAAATGAAAAATTTGGGATGTGGAGCTTCTAAATAAGGGATTTACACCTAAAGCACAGAAAAACGTACATGTGGATGCATTTCATTAAGAACATTATTAGAAATCTGATGTGATCTGGGTTCCTATCAGTTTATCTCAGCACATCCTGCAGGCAGAGGAAAAGCTGGGAATGTTAGACAAAGTATTATGAAATTAGTGCAGTTGGGTTTTTCCTACCCTAACATTCAGAAGATTTTTTCTTCCTGAAAGGGATCAATTCTTTAATAAGACTGAATTATGCACATCTCATTTACTGGAAGAAAGCAAGAGAAGAGTGGTTTACAGGAAGGGAAACGTGTAAGAAACAATAAATGGGAGCTTGAATAGCTGTTGTAACTAAGGAGTCTTCATTTGGTTTTGACAGTTTTTCACTTGTCTCTTGGAAAGCATGCTACACAGAAGGGACTGCTGATGAATTTTTGACAGTGCAGCTGGTTTCTGGTTTGGTTTTTTTAAGGCATCCTGTAATTCAGTCTCCAAATTTTATATCATAATGGCATGATAGCTCAAATATTCCTCATGTGAGGACTCATGTGAGAAATTAGGCTTCCTTCATGTAAAATCTGAAACATTCTCTGGCTGTCAATACATAACTGCTCAGCAAAGGTGTTTTTGTCAGCAGAGCTGCTGAGAATAAAACGGTGGGATGTCTCACCAAAATGTATAAACTCTGAAATTCTCATTATGAAGGGTGAAGTCAGTCTGTTATGGGCCCACTTAAAGCATTTTTGTGGGATTTTTTAAACAAGCCTCAGCATCCATTTACAAGGCTGTTAAGACCCTGTTGGAGCTGACCAAACTGTGGCGCAAATTTTTCACCTAGTGCAAAAAACCTCCATCTTTTGGAAAATTAAAAAAAAAAAAACCAAACTAAGATCATTCAGTTCTCTTCCACAGGTGATGCCTTGTGAGGCTACCTGGAACAGAGGCTAGACAGCGTTAAAGGAATAAAGCAGGGATTTATTAAAAAGACCCTCAAAGGATACACCTTGGGCAGTACAAGAGCTCAGCTGAGGCTACACCCAAGATGGACAATGGGTCATGAGTTTTCACACTTTTATAAGTTTTGGTCCATTTCCATATCGGGGTTAATTGTCCAATTACAGCTTCAGGTTATGAAGTCCCATCCCCCCAGTTTGCTCTCCTCAATTTGCTGTTTGTACTTTTTAGGCCTGAAGCTGCAGTGCTGTCCTTGGTTCTCAGGCTGGAAAAGGATTGTTGTGCCTGACTAAACTGTGAGGAGAACTTGCTAACACTCCATATGAAGTTCAGAGTTATGTCCTAATACACTACAGAATCTGAAAACACGAAAGCTGAAACTTAAGGCATCACAGGCACTGAGATGTAAATGAGTTATTGACACTGGCCAGGGAGCAGCCAAATCCTCTTAGCTGGGACCAGCAGCCACAGCTCCTACTGCCCATGATGTGCAACAAAGGAAGCTCTGGCCTCAGGTTCAAGTTCCCAGTGATGTCTTTCCTGAGAGGGCCTGTTTGTTTTACCCAAGGCAGAATGGGGAATTATCAATTATGAATGTGCTGATAAGCTCTGGAAGGGATGAAACCAACTGAGATACAGGCAATCATTTGGAGACAACAATGAACTCAAAAAAAGCCTGCAGCACTTTGTTTCATATCATACATTGACAGAATTTTGATTTTAATAATTCTCACAGAATTATGGCTCACAGAGATGCTCAGTTATGACATGAACAGATGAGAGCACCTCCACAGCATCTCCAGGTGCAAGCTGTTACCCCAGCCCACCCTGGGGGGATGTCAGTGATGGATCTTTCCTGGAGCAATGCTTTTAGAGCTCTCCTTTTGCTTTGCACTCACAACAAGGTAGAAACCTGCACACAAACAGCTGCTCTGAGTTCTCACAAATTCACACCCTGCCTCCCCCTGCTCTAATGTAATTGTTTGCCCACGTACCTGAAAGTAACACAGACATATGTCAGGTCCTACTAACAGGATCCTGGCAGGTATCTCTTTAATTTGGAATTATGGTAGTGAATTCTTCATCAGCATTTTGATAATCATATTTGCAAAGTGGTAACACTTGCAAGGCTTAAAGACAACTACAGGCACAGCTTCCTCAGGGGCTGGCTGTGTGTTGGGCAGCTGCTGCACTGTGTGCCTCCCCTGAGCCTTTTTCTATACCTGCACTTTGACATACACCTTACAGAGGTTAAAGAATTTTAAAGTGTAAAGTTAAAGTGGTTTTCACCATACAGACATGGCATTAGTGCTGAGCAGAGGACAGGACCTGGCACAGACAATATTTTGAAACATCTGAGATTTGTTTTGTTTTTATCTCTTTCCCAAACCTGAGAAAGCTTTTGTTGTTGGTATGTTTCTGAAAGGTTTTTTCCCTGCAAGAACAAGGCTCTCTAAAGTGTCTGGTAAAATGCTTCAATGCAGAATGCATGAAGGGCATACATTAACATACATTGATTACTGTATTTTTAAATGTAAATGTTGTCTGCTCAGCATCTGATGGAATTATACCAGCACAGTCAGTAAGTGTCATTGACATTCAGCTCCCTGTTCTGAAGCTTGACAATACCTCTGATTCTGCACTTTTTATTTGGATAATATTCATCATGGTAACAGAAAACTACTCCAAAACACAAAAGCTTCTGTTTCTCAGACCTGGGGATTTCAGATGTGATTTCCCAAGGTGTTACTCTTTGACAGAGGGGTCTGGGGCTCCCTGGCAGTGCTGGCACAGCTCTGATAGCCTGGGACTTACTTTGTGTGTGTCTCCAGCTCCATTTCCTCCTGAAAGTGGCAATTCAGATTCAGATTCAGCTCAGCAGCACTCCCAGCATCAGTGAGCCCTCCTCTCCTCTGAGGGTAGTAGTTCACAATATGCCTAAAAAAATAACCTTTAGTGAAGTCTTGGTCTTGGATATACCACAGGCAGGGAATCCCACTCTTTGCAAACATATATCCAGTGCCCAAAGCCTCACCAGTTTTCTCTCCAGACAGGACAGGGATGGTTTCATGGTACCTGGCTGCTGGAGCCCTCCTGTGCTCACCCTGTGCTGTGACAAGCACACAGAGCTGGCAGCCACACACCTTGTCCTCACCCCTGAGCCCTGTCACAGACCCTGGAACAGGGATCCAGAGCAGAAAGACTTTATGCTTTAGCTCTGACTTAATTAGTGCAATAGTACCTAACTCTACAAATACCAAAAATCCAGAAGGGAACAGGAACAAGTCCTGCCTGACTTTAAATTCCCCAATTTTAGGAACAGGTGGCTACTGGCAGAAATTTGAACCACATTAACAGAGCCACCTTGCCTCCCCCTGTTCATTTCTAGCCTGTTCTCTTGATGACACCAACACATCAAGACATTATTCCCCACAGCTCCAGAGTGTCCCAAGACCCCTCAGTCAGGGCCAGGCAGACAGCAGCTGCACTGCCCACTCAGCAACACCCACATATTCAGGCACTGCTGCCAAATCTGCCCATTTTCCCTCAGTCTGATCAGAGAATGCCCTTTCCATGCCCCCAGGTAATGCACAAACACCACTCTTTGACAGTCAATAACCCACTGCACTTTTGACATTCTTTTGAATCCATATAGTTAATTAAGGTATGAATGTCTATCCAAAAATCTATACTGATTAAGCCTGGATTACAGAGTCCTTTCCTTGCTCATTCTGAGTAACCATGCAAATTATGAATTTCCAGACAAAGAAAGCAGCCCCAGTTCCCATGTATTTATTTGACTTGAGATCTGCCATCAAAGAAAAGAGTGTCATTACTTGAGCATCAGGCCTTAAGTGATAGATTCCAAGTGCATCATTTTTAGAGCCATTAGAGGTTATCAGGCCTATATGGTTGCTAAGATACCATGAATCTTGAAGGAAAATATAAGATAATGGTAGGCAGTCACTGTGCTGTTTATCAGAGTATGTTCTCTGCATCTTACTTAATAGCATCGTGATTAGGATCATTTTCAAGAGTTCCTGCCTATTTTCTAGCTAGGTGCAAGAATGCAAGTGCACCAAGTCAGCAAATATTGTTTATAATTCATGTTTTGCCATGAGTAAATGAATTCGTGGACATCAAAATCTGTAATTGCCACAGCAGAATTTATTAACAAGAATGTGTGTCTGTGCGCAGGTTTCTTTCCTGGCTATTAAATAGTATCTTCAGACTTGGAATGAAATCATCCTTCATTGATTTCAAGTATATTTTGTGATAAGAGAGACTGTGCTTTCAAAGAGTTTTTAAATTAAATTTGTAGCTGAGGTAATTGCTGTTGCAAAATTATGCAACTATAGTAAAGCGTCATGCAGGAGTTTTCTTGATATTATAATTGAACTGCCTCTTTTCTAAATCATGAAAGTGTGAGATGCCACATTAGGGCAAAGCAATAGGTTATTAGTGAATCATTTTATGTTCTATCTCTGGAGGTATCTGGTGAGAAATAAAGGGAAGAATCTGCAGTGCTATGAGAGTGCTCACACCATAACCCCCAAAGTTCTCTCTGGGCTCACTCTTGCGCTGCTCCAAAATGGTGAAGTCCAAGATAGGACAACTACACATTCTCCCTGCCTTGGTACCCCAACAAAGAATGTCATTCCTACACCAATGGACAGAGACAGCCAAATAAGCTGTCATTAATTTAAATTAATGCAGTTCTCATTAGAGAGCTGCATGGGTGGGGGTGGTTGCTATTCCTGCTGTTAGGTAGTGAGGGACTGGAACAAGAGAGTTGCCCAGAGAGCTGTGGATGCCAATGCCTGGAACCGTTCAAGGCCAGGCTGGCTGGCCCTGAGCAGCCTGACCCAGTGGGTGGCACCCTGCCCATGGAGGAGGAGTCCCATGGATGGTCCCTAAGGTGCCTTTCAACCCAGCCCACTCCAGGATTCTGTGATTCTCATCTGTCATGCACTGAACCCACAAACCTGTGGACAGATGCCTGCACGGCATTTGGAGGAAAGGGCACAGAATGAGTAAAACAAAAGCTCAACAGCTGGGCTTCCTATTTCCAAGATTTCAAATAAAGCACGTTCCCATGCCACACTACAGAGGCACTAAAATGCTGGTGTGGTTTGCCAGCTACCTTCCCCAAAACAAAACCCAGTTCAGGTGAGAAAAGCTGCTGGAACACAGAGCAGAAGACACCAACCAGCCCAGGGGATCAGAGTGACATTATGCTCCAAGAACTAACCTGCATCTTCTACAAGATTTCAACTGGGTCTCACACAAAACAAGGCTGGTGACACCTTCCTGGAACCATCCCATCCACATTGGTGACATTTTGTCCTATGAGCCTGCAGTTCTGACTCAAAGCAAGGTTTCCCTGTCCTTGACAAGAACCACAAACTGCTTTTTAATTCTTTCAAGAGCACTGGAGAATTAGACATTCATTTAAAACTCAGAGTTTGTTCAGAGAGCCTAAGACCCACTCACAAAAACAAAAAGAGGCAGTAATATTTCTAATTTTCCTGCCACCCACAAAGATGAATACACATTGACCTCTGAGTACTGTAACTTTTTTAAAGTAAATGAGCCTTGAAGATTATCTGTCAGCTAAAATGCACCCAAGGGCTTGCTTTGCAATGTTTCTTTTTTTAAAGAACGTTTGTTTTAACATTACTGTTGCAACCAGCCAAAGAAAAATGTAGAGGCATCATAAAAAATACGAGTAGATACCCAGTTGTTAGAGTTGGTTTAGGAACAATCATAGGAGTGATGGACTGTGCGACCCAGGAGAGGTTCCTTCCAACCCTAATGATTCTCAGAATTGATTTTCCTTTGCAACTCACTTTCAGTTAGTCCTTTAGAAAAAAAATAAAAGGGGTTAGATCAATGCTGGCTTCAATGACACAGCCATTCCAGCTCCTGCAGCATTTTCTTGCCATGGCAATCTCTTTATCTTCTAGTTTGTATGAAGACCATTCTCTACCCCTCTGTTCCTGGCTGTACATAAAAATAAGGGGATGGGCTCATAGATTGCTGGCTACAGGGTTGAATGTGACATTAATACAAATCAGTTAGCAGACAAAACTCTGACTACACTTCTCAGAAGGTGGGTATACATTTGTTCTGCTCACAGTTTTGGAGAACTAAGCTTTTCATTCATTATCACAATTGCTAAATAGAGCTTCTTCTAGCTAGAAACCAGAACAGAAACACAAATGTAAGAAATGTGTATTTCCAGAAGGATCCAGTCTGTAAGTTTAATATTACAGAACACCAACACAATTTCACATGAACTGGTATTTCCACCAGACACTTAGGGACAAATTTCCAGCACTTCCTCACTTTCAATTAGCAGTCTAAAGGGAGGACAGCATTTTATCCCTGATTCTTTTCCTTCTGAGTCCACTGACAAGGACTCAAAGGACCAACTCTTGTTAGTCTGGGCCTAAACAAGAAGGAAAACTCTCTGTAGATTGGGGAGAAAAAAATAATCAGGTCAACTCTGGGGCTATCTCAGTGTCCTGAGTCCCATTTTGCAATGACACAAGGAGACCAGCTCTAGCTCATCAGCACTGGCTGACCACGATGAACAGAGAATATTTTATGGGCATTCCAAGATCTCTCTTTTGATGGAGCTGCCTATAAATTATCACAGAGCGAGAGGCCCAGATATTTCTCAAAGAGCCGAGCTGGTTGGAGGCTTAAAGAAATTTGCTTAAAACAATAATTAAAAAATCAGAGCACCCATAGTTTTAGTGACATTCTCCAAAGCACCTCTCTTAATCAAGCACAATCAAGGTTCCCTTTTGTCTCTTTCCTTGAAAAGGATTTGCACCATGGAAAAGGGTAAGTGGCTCAATAAAACTCCAATACTGAAACACATGATTTCCAAGGTTTGTGACTTTCTGCTCTTCTATGTATTTCTCATTAGCTAGGAGGGCTCAGGGACACAGGATGCCTGGGTTCAGTGGTAATGGGAGAGACAGAGGGACAGGAGTTACCCCAAGCATTCTGATGTCCTTCCACGGTGTCACTGACCTGGCCACAGTCTGCTCTGGAGGGCAGGCAGTTTGCTGCTGAGGCTGCATGCAAGGCACAAAAGCAGCACCTCAAAGGTGCACACAAAAAAGACCTAATGTTGAAGCAGAGCCCATCACAGAATGCCAGCCCAGATGCACCCACGATGATATATCCATCCCTGGGAGTGCTGTCCCACTGCTACATTTACCTCAGATGCTTGGTAGCTCAGTGCGGGCAAGACTTAAATTTTGAAAATCTGAGCAGCTGGAGGCAGAGTTCTCCTGGCAAGCCCTGTGGAAATCTCCCTCAGGCAAGGTTTATAGCAGTCAGTAGCCTCTAGTATTTGTCATGTATCTTATTTTTGCATTTCTCATTTTAAAAGATCTCCATGCCCATGGGAAGGCAGAAGCATGCCGTGCAGACAAAAGCTGCTGTGTCTGTGCAGGAACAAAGCTGGCTGAGGTTTTTAACTGGTTTATAGAACTTTGACTTTTCATTTGCCACAATGCGTCCCTAGCTCAGGACAGAACTCCCCAGGTGTGACCTGACTCTGGCAGGTGAGGGCAGTGCTGACCCCCCCTCCTGTGCTGCTCAAACAGCCCTTGGGCAGGGGCAGCCAGGACACCTCCCCTGCATCACTCTCTGCTGTGCTGTCCCTTTTGGGGGCTGATGCCAAGAATGACACAGGAAAGGCTCCCAGACCTGCCAGGTCCAACCCCTGTGTCTGTGGGGTGGCTCAGGAATCCCCAGGGTCAGCACAGGCTGTCTCTGACACAACCTCCTTCCCCCGTGCCAGTGCAATCCAGCCAGTTGACAGTGCAGAACTAAGCCTTGCACTATCTTGCTTTGGCATGTGTTCTTTCCATTCTGCCTTCCAGGCTGGTCATCACCAAATATTTTAGCAGCGCAAAGATACTTCCCCCTTGTAGGAGATTTGCATGATCCATGGAACCATAGAGAGGGGTTGGGATGGACCTTACAGATCTCCAGTCCCAACCCCCTGCCATGGGCAGGGACACCTCTCCCTCCCCAGGCTCCTCAAGTCCTTTTCCAACCTGACTTTGAGCTCTGCCAGGGTTGGGACATCCACAACACCCATGGCTTTAAGGACTGTCCAAAATTCCAGAAAAGTCCCTGCCTTGTGCAATTTTTTACACTGCCCTGCCTTTCTTATCCCACAGATGATCTGTACCTTTTTGTCTTTGTTTTTTTCTTTGCTTCTACTTTTCTCTATTAAAGCCCAGGAAGTTTCCTGCTCTCCCCCTCTTCCCACACTTCTTCCACCCTCCCATAGAAGCTGCCACTTCTTGGATTTCCATAAACTCATCATGTGCAAATGTATGCAACACAATTCAGAGAGGTCACCTACTCTGCTCTTGATTTACTTTATCCAAGTCATCCTGCTCCTTTTTGCATCTGGTGTTTTCCAGACAGGCAATTTCTAGATGACACATGCATGGAAGCAGCACACATTCAAAAAGTGTTGCTGCTTCACAAAACACAGAATTTGGCATGGTCTCATATTGCCCTGAAAAGCAGCTTTTATTGTGGGCATAAGATCAAAGCAAAAAAAAAAAATGCAAATTCAATCTGGTCAAATCTTAGACTTTCAATTGGCCTGAAATATTGACATTGTAGAATTTGTTTAGCTCATACTCAGGGTAAATTGGCATCTTTTCTTCTACAAAGAACCTTTAATAGAAATTCTCTTGCTTCAGAAACACTATATTTCCAAAACTCATCCTGAAACCAGGGGCAGCTGACTGAAATTTGTGCTGTTTTTCAGTCTCAGAGTTGTTACAACCACTTTTCATGCGTACCAGACACAGAAACAAGGAGTCCCAACTTTTTCAGTTCGGTGGTTCTAGCTTTCTGAACCTCAGTTTTTCAGAAGTGATGAAATTATCTTGGCTCCAAGATGGTTTGGGACTCCTGGATGCCCTGAAATGTGCTCGCTTGGAATAATGGACATTCCAAGCCACTGAACCATAAAATCCCAGCCAAGAGCAGCTCAGAGCCCCAGGAACTCACAGCTGATCACAGGGAGCCTGACCCCCCTTTGGGCTTTCACTGTTTCACTTCTGAATCCTCCCACCCGTACCCCACAGGTTCCCATCCTCCTCACCCCTGCCCAAGTAAATCTGCCTTCCTTCAAATACTCTGTTCAAAGGAAATTTCAACAGCAGGACACTATGTGGAGATTATAGCATTTCGAAAAGATATAATTTCATAGGTATGCATGTAATAGTCTTTTTCACTATGATGACATCAGGTCCCATCTCCAGGAGGTAAAGTTAGGAAAGGGCCATAGAAATCAACATAGCTGACTGTACACAGTGCCCTAAAAAATTAATCTATTCAAAACTTCAATGAAAGTGAAGGGAAAGTTCCTTGGAACTTTTTGAAATGATGAGGTACTCAATGCACACACTGGTCTCATCTCATTTACAAAATGTACTGTCAATAGAAGTTTTCATATTCTGTTCCATTTGGGTTTTTTGATTTTTTTAACTGTAGTCTTTGAATACTAAAAAACCCCACTAAGTAGGTCTTTTCTTATCTGATAGAAGATTAGAAAGAGCACAACCCAGCCAACTACAGTCCACATTTGGAATACCACATACATTGTCAGCTTAATAATATTCTTCACTCAGATAAAATTTCATTAGCAAAAACTTACAGCAAAAGTCAATGATGCTAAATTCTTTGTACTCATTTCTCTGCATCAAAACACACAAAAAATCTGATCTGCTTTAGTTACTTTCTCTACACACCTGAAAGTTCCAATAAAACTGCACAAACCTGAGTTTCAAATAAGCATCTTAACACAGGCTGGGGCAGAGCAGAGATAGAAGGACTAAGAACATTGGAAAAATATTTCAATTTCATGATTTTCATATCATCAGAGACCAAGAAGCTGGTAATTAAGAATTGGCAACCTGCTGAGAAGACATCTTCTCTAGATTCCCATTAAACTGAAAACAGAAGTACAAACTTATCTTTGACCTAATAAATCAATCAATCATCTAACTGCACAATACTGTTTTTATAATTTATAATTTTATCATTTATAGCAACTGCAATCTAGTAAAATGGCTTAAATAATAAGATATTGTTCTTCTTAAAAGGAAATCCCATCACAGACACACAAACAAACAGCAAATTAAAAAGCCCTAATAGCAGTCCCTCTATTGGCTTTTATTCACTATCATTACACATCGATTACCATCATGCATGTTTAATTATGAGGACAAAGATCTGACCAAAGCCTTTTAGCATCTCTAATTGTGTAGGCTTTTAACAATGCACTGTGCAGTGCTTGTCATATGGCCTGAAAAATTATCAAACAAGTGAGAGCTGCCTTCAGCAAACACCATCTTTCCCATTGACAGGAACACTCAGCACCTGTTGCAGGTCTCTCACAAGGAGCCTCCCCAGCTCAGTTACACGCTCCTCCAAAATATCTGCTTGCTATAAGAGTGAGAAATGTGGCTTTTGTTCCCACTATTTCTTTGTGCTTGTAATTTTCACTGGTTGAAATTCAGATAAATATTGCTAATATTGGACTCTATCTGCAAGGTCTTTTTTTGGTTGGTTTGTTTAAAAAGAATCTTAATTGGTTCAATTATGAATTATGGTTTCAACACAAACTCATTTAAGTGAATCAGCTTACCCTGCCTCGCATAGATTAAGTTTTCTGCCAGCAAGGGAGTAAAATCAGGCCTTTTCTCATCAAATTCAATTTAAACTTCTACACAGGTGTATATCACACAGCAGTCTTACCTAGAAACTCAGCAAGATTTACAGTCCTTGCTAAGGAACAATAAAAACTGCCTTCACTTTGATTTTTTTCCTTTTACCTTCATATGTTTCAGGAGAGGTCTGGAAGTAGATTAAGTGAAGGAACAAAACAAATGATCCACATCCTTGTCACCGGTCACATAACTGGTCCATTAGCACTGCAAAACTTGTGAGGTCTTGTGCTCTCTACTATTGCATTTGTCTACTTAAAAGTAATGTAAAAACTTTACACCTGGCACTTGATGAAGGTCCATATTTCTGAGACTGCACTAAGTATGGCAAAGAATCAATTTGATTTCACAGAAAATGGAGGGAAACAAATAAATTAAATAGAAAACTAGAAGCCATCTGTGTCCCTGCAGACGCTTTTACATGTGGAACCACATCAAAAGGGAGTTATTAGTGCCCTACACATCACAGGACTGTTTGGCACAAGAGTCCCACCTCATCTTTGTCGCCCTGGGAGCAGTAGAAGAAATGAAATGTCAACATGCAGAAAGCTGAGAGCTGCAGTATGGAAATGGGGAAAGAAGAGCAAAAGGAGGCTGTGGTCCCCTGCTCCCATGGCAGAAGACATGATGGGAAATCTCAAAATGTCCCAAAAAAAAAAAGAAGGGAGAAAGAGGATGCAAGGCCCATGTGTGCTTCTTGCACTCAGTTCAACCAGCAGAATAAAAAGTCAGGTAAGCTACTAGTTTCATATTTTTTTAGAATTAAACAATTCAGAGCAGGGATCCTTCTTTATTCTTTGTTCAGCACAATGAGGGCAAATGCCTCAATGCCTCTGGGTGATGTAAAGAACAGAGGCAGTACCTAAAGAACTGCAGGTAAGGCAAACAAAGTGGCTGAATGCATTGGGAGAAAAATCCTGTTGTCAATATATTTTTTTTCCTTCTCAGTGTTTAATGTTTACTGTCCAGAGTGTTTAAGGCTTGAGTTTTGCATTGACTTTTTTAGGACTGATGACAGGCTCGAAGCTAAACACACGTTTAGATGCTTTGGCACAGCAGAGACAATAAGCCCAGCACAGCAGAGGATTAAATCTACACTATAGCCACTGCAGCCTTCACATTGCTTTATTGCTAATTTTTGCACATATGTCTGTGATCAGTTACAGGGCTCTGACATATGGTGAGTGCACCTGCTAAGTTAGCCAGGGCTATTGCCTCAAACAACAGGGACACTTATGGCAGGATCTGCACGGGTATAAATAAGGGATTATAATGTCCCTCATGCTGTAGGGCCTTGCATTCCCCAAACAGCACCATGGCAATGCAATAACCTCAGATAAACAGTCTAAAAGGTTTTGTGAACATGCTGTAAAATAGATTCATCACTCTCCCACAGTTAAGCAAACTTATTAATAATTATGCAGGATTCAAATTGATAAAGTGTGTTTTCAGGGTTTGACACTCATTTGCATGATTTGGGGTGGAATATAAAAAGACCACTTATCTACCCACAGTCACATTTTCATTTGTAAAATTACATAAATTGCTCAAGAAATTGGCAACCACATTTGTGTGAGGGAGCCATAAAGTTCAACCAATCTTTGCACCAGAGCTGAGCAATGGCACCCACAGGTTCCTCCAGCACCAGCCTCCCTGACCTGCTCCTCTGCATCTCCCAGGGATGCTCCCCACTGCCCAATTAATGCCCTGTTAAACTGCTCACCTGCAGAGCCTTCTATCCCCAAACCTCTGAGCACAGCTCGAATCCCTGTGCTCACAATCCCTGTGTGCACATCCCTTCCTGCAGGGCTGCTCCTGGTGCGTTTTTCAATTCAGCCCGAGCACCAAAGAGCCTCTCCTGCTGCTTTTCCAGCACCTACAGAGGTTGTTCCTCACCAGGTCCTTTACCTGGACACCTCACAGAGGCTGATCCTCACCAGATCCTTTACTTGGACACCAGACTGTCCAGCGCACAGCTGCAGCCAGGCTTTCAGAGCAGCTCTTTGCACACATCAGAGGGAGCTGCTCCCTGTGTTTGTCCTGCTCTCTTTCACCACGTTTGTTTTGGCATCAGCCTCTTCTGCCAGATTGGAAATAGCTCGACAGCAGCTCTGCAACTGCCCAGAGGATGGCTCATTGTGTAAAAGGGCTTTTTAGGACAGAGAACATCAAGGTCAAATCTCAGAGCTTTCATGGTATTTAGTGCCACATTTCTAGATCTGGTCCCCAAAAGTAGGTGCTAGACTGTATCTGCAACATGGATTTTTGTAGGAATTCACCTTCTTCTACTTCACTTATCAGCACAAAAAATTGCAAATAATATATTTTGCTCAAAAATATCAGGAAAACATCATTAAAGATTTCAATACAATTAAATACAAACCTCAAAATCTCGTTTTCAGTTTGAACTTGAATACCATTATCATTTTTCTGTGTATCCGTGTAGTTTTATATTCTAGGATGCAATACCATGTCCTCAGGCACAAGAGTAAGAATTGAATTTTTTCATTTTCTCCAGTTCTGATTATTTTTGTAAGGGTATTGAATGTGTGGCTAACACCACTGTAGCAGAGGTAATTAGCAAAGTACCATTTTTTTCCTCAGTGTTATTTCCATAGCCCTCTATACACTCTGGCAGTTTTTTTTACAATATTTTTTTCCTATTCCTCAATTAAATTATTCTCCATGCTTACACCTGAGTACACAATACATAGTTCGAGTGACATATTTCAAATTCAGGCTTTTGAAGCTCTCCTGCCCTAGTCCTGCTAGCAATTTCTGCCTATGGAAGACTCTCCAGAGCACATTACCACCAAAATCTGCCAGAGACGCTATGCAATATTAGTCAAGGCATCTTTAATAATGCAGGAAAGGTCAGCAGCTCACAGAATATCAAGCTGCATATCGAAGAATTATGAATCTTTTTCTCTGTGCAGATTTTGTAGGTATTCTTTGGGGTTTTTTCCTGATTCATTTTAGGCCAACAGCAGAGGATATGTTTCATTTTCAGCATTCACCAGAAATAAAAAGAAAAGGATGAAAACTTTCTTACCAAATAAGAGCGTCAGGATATAAATCATTTCTTATATGTCAGTAAATAAAAACCATGTAGGGATCAGATATGTAACACACTCTACATGAAAAGTAGCTGATTCTTAATAATTCAATAAGTAATTGCATTGTAATTCCATGTGGGAAAGTATGTGCACAGGCCATGCCCTCTGCAGGCCATCAAACACAAGGAGCTAAATTCCATATTTTGTTCTTTCAGTGCCACCAGAGTTAATGTTGCTTTGCAACTAACAGGCTTTTCCTGGAACAGCTCAGGATGTGATCACATCGTAGGGCCCTGACCTCTTGACTACATAATGCTTTTGTGATCAATAGCACAGAAATTAATGTGTTTATCATATCAGAGCATTTTAAAAATTTCATACATACAGTCACTAATTACCTCCAATGTCCATGAGACAGCATTTTGAAGTGCTGGTCCAGTGCTTTCAAAATTCTGCACAGGAATAAGTTGAATTAGGCAGTCTGAAAAATCAAACCCACCTAATTTCTTCTGTTCTCCCCAGGTCATTAATCTTCATGGGACAAATTACCACCAGCAGCTCAACAGAGTGGCACTGATGGACTGGGGAGACAACAAAGCTGCTCTGGCATAACTGAGAGGAGCATTTGCCTCGTATCCTCTGCAACTTCTGCCTTGAATTTCCCCATATTTCACTTTTTTTTTAAATGCAAATTATTAGAATTTATTATTTTTAATTCATGTATTTTTAGGATCATTCAAGCTTACACTGAGCCATCCTCTGCGGAACAACATGACCACTTTGACAACAACATGACCACTTTGACTGCAATTTGACAAAGCAATTTTGCAAGGTTTTTTTTTTTTGCAAGTAGTTCGCAAGAATAGCAGAACTATTCTGATGAAAGAGCAGCAGAACAAGTAATATTTAGAAATTTAGAAATTACACAGGATTGTGGTATAGCGTTAGAGGCAAAATATTAATATTAAACTAAAAAGCTGTTAGCTGAATTCGGGGGGGGTTGTCATGATGAAAATGTGAGCTCTCAGCACAAATGTAACAGCAATGCAGGAAGATGAGTTCCAACTTAAAAAAAAAAAGATTTTAAAATCTAATTATAAACACAATACTAAAAAGTCTATTTCATTTTCCCAGACAGAAATTGCGCTCTTTTCAGTGCAGTGTGATGCATGCACAAATTACCTCCAGGTCACATTTGCTTTTGTCTGAAAGCTTAACAGGAAAAATATTCCAGTCTTTTTCTTTAACCTATAGCAGTACAGCCAAAGGCACTGATGAGGTCACAACAGTACATAATAAGTGATCAGTAAAGAAAATGGTGCCATATGTTGCTTTTCCCTTGCTGTACTCAGTTCTCTGGAAAATGATCAACAGTAGTTGCAGCTAAATCCTACCCTATTTTTCTGTTACCAAATGGGGTTAAAAAGTCATGTAAATAAATATACATGAACTAAACAGAAACAGCTGGAAAGTTCCCAGAAGGGACCTCTAACAACCTCCAAGTTGGACGGACCATGGTAGATCAAGGGATCGTTATTAAGATTAAGGGCTTACACCAAACCTGCTGTGAAAGTCAATCTGCTGAATTCTAAATGTTGATGGCACAAAATAGAATGTACTAAATGGTGGTATTTATTAATTCTTAAAAAGCAAGATGATGGCAGAGTTGTTACATTTTCTGCATTTCAAATGTGTGTCGTGCAATTTGCTGAGATTATAAAAAATAATCTGTAGGTAGCTCCTGTGAAAGTCAAACATTTCAGACAAATTCCTCCTTGTATTGGTTTTCTGGAGAAAAAAGATATCAGCATCATTAGTGCTTTTGGGCTTTCTTTTAAAAGTTTTAGACCAACTTCATTTTAGAGAAATGTGAACTCTTGAAGGAAGGAGCTTTTTTACCTTGGTAGACCTGTGCAATTCCAAATGTATTTGAAGGGATTATGCTCCTGTGCCTAACAAATAACTGAGATGACAGCTGCCTGAGACTGCAAGCATTCCTCAGTGTCTCAGCATCCTCGTGGGATACCTGAATTGTGTTTCTAAACTAAGAGGAGTGTTGTGCAAGCCCCCTGCACAGGAGAGGCTCGGAGATGCTCACTCTGTGTTTGTGTCACCCTGCACTCTGAGTCTCCACGCAGATGCCACCCTCACACTCAGCACCTCTCAGCTGAGATCTGTTACCAGCCACAAGGTCCAAATGTTTCAAATCTCAACATTCTCTCTTGAATGACTGAGCAAAAGAAAGCTCCCTTCTTTTTAGAGTCAGTTTGGTATCCCCAAAGAAGGCAGTGTGACAGTAATTAGTTACACTTGAGAGATTTACACGGGAAATGCTCCCTCCACAGACAAGCCGTGTGGAATTTATGTATGTTTGGAAAAATATTTAGACTTCTGTCATGGCTTTGCCATCTGTATTCCTTGGCAATCATAATCCTTGGGCAAAGAGCTGTGTTGACAATGTAAATTAGGTCAGAGTGACATTGGTCCTCTGGGCATGCTGGAAAATCTTCAAAACTGCTGAAGAATAAGTGCATCCTGCAACCTGGGAGGAATGCCTCCTTACTTGGGGCTGTATTTTCAAATGATAACTTGTCCTGATCCTTTTGGTCTGCACAGAGCCACATTCCACAGGTAGCAACCTAGTACCTAACACTTGGGCTGGCTTAGTCAGACCTTTGCCCACTGGAAAAGTGCAGGATTTCACTTTAAGCATTAAAAAATATTTCACATGGCAAAACTCAGCTGTTGAAACACTACAAACAGTTTTCTCTCCAGAAAGATGATTACAAAGAGTGACAAGACCCATTGTGTGACAAGACACTTGCTTTGTGCTTCAGCCAATTCCCACATTGAAACCCACTGACAATATTTTGGGAGCCAATCAAAGTTTTATTTCTAAAAGCTTGACCCAAAGAGTTTACATTCTCTTCTGGCATAGGGTGGCATGTTTCAATTGGCTTTAATGCTGCCATATCAACAGGTCTCTCTGAATATCCTAATACCTGTGTGCCAAAAACCTGGGAGCTGTAGGAAAATCTGGCTTGAAAGAAGTACTGGCTGGGGGAGGGATCTATTTATAAATCAGGTCATGGGGGGTTCAAGCTTTTAGTAAAAGACAGCATGGGGAAAGTAGAACTTCAATCAGTTATGAAGATGTTTTTCTTTAGTTATTCAGTTTTTAAAAGTGCATCTGCTTCTGCTCCATCGTACCTTAATCTCTCAACATTTATAAGCATGGCACATTTCGTAGGAGCTTGGAAGAAGCTTCCCTGCACAGATCCCTCCATTCTGCCTATTTGGGATACAATCTTGGAAAATAAACTGATATAAAGGGACAGCAAAGGACCTTTGTGAGTTGATTTGTGAAAATTGTTTCAGTGAGTAAACAAATGTACTTCCTTACTCTTGACAGGCAGCCTCATTAAGTTTTCATAAAACACCTGCATTATTAAAATCCCTGTTCTCTCCTGAGGACTGGAGGTATAGGAATCTCAGGTGATGCTATGGTACCCATTCAATGAAATTTTCTATATAGATGCTATTTTTAAAAAGAACACTCAGCAATGGAGCAGGTGACCTCTTTTTTCAGGATGAAGCCCACTCTTACAAACAGGAGAGATAAAAACAACCACTTACCTATAAGTGGAAGAGAGCCTTAGTTATGCTAGGAGCCCACCCTGCCTTTGTGGCATATCTTGCTTACAAAGGTATTTTCAGAAAACAAGAATAAAGTGCTTCAAGGAGCATCTTTACAAGTGTCGACTTCTTTTATAACCATCAAAGTGTAGCAGGTGGAAATAAAAAGATAAGAAATGAAATGTGCAAAAATATTCATAACCAGGTGTTTGGACTGCTCTTTTCACCCTGACTCCTACCTATAGAACATCAATCTGCTATTATCCTCCTGCCAGATAAATAGGCAAGGTAGTTAAAAGTGACCTGCAAGAAACTTTTAACTTCTGAGCCCATCATCACAGCAGACACAAGATTTTTCCCTGATGAGTGCAAATTACTGTAGGACTGGTGGGTCTCTGTGGCACACAAAGAGCAACACACTCTACCCTGCATAAAAGAGTGATTTTCACTTTGCAAGATAATGAGCCTTCTGTATTTTGAAAGTCACTAAAGAAGTACCTCTGCAGGAGGCCTGCTGTGTTAGTCTTCATTAAAGGATCCAGATCGATAGATTAAGCAAAACAAAATGGTAGCAATTCTGCCTTAGCCTGAAGCTCTTTCTTTGCACTCCTGAGCTTTATGGGAAGCACTGGAACCAAAAGAAAAGTTGCCATTGCATCAAGCAATGAGACTTAGGGAAAAAAAAAACCAAAAAACTTAATTTCAGAAGTCAACACTGAAGTAGAAATTAGGCAGAGAGATAAGTCTAGAGATGGGTTTGCTGCTAAGTAAAATAGAAGAAAATTTGGAAACCTTTGGGAGCCATTTAAGAGATGTGACATTGCAGATGCAGCAGGCATCCAGGTGAGCCTCTCCTTGGCAGGCTCTGCTCCCTTAGCAGCTCCCTAGCAGATCAGGGCAAGCACCTTCCTCCCTAATCTGTAGAAAAATGCCCCATTTTATTCAACCATCTCCAACAGACACAAACTTATCACACTTCTGGCTCACCTTTGCTTAGCTCAAAGGAAATGCCTGGTGAAACTTGGAACTGGGGGTAACTCACCAGCCCTGCACTCTTAAAATTGGCTGGTTGTGGGTAAGAGACTATGCTAAATATTAAGGAAACTTTGGGAATCCCAATTCAGATAAGCTTTTGTTTCCCTTTCTCTTCTGGAAGCAGCTTTAGTAGCAACTTAAAGTAATCTAATAAAACTTCATCTCTATTTCAGGATGTGAGAAAGAGCCCCACTACCAGAGAGAGCACTGGGAAAGGAGACCTGAGGGAAGAGGAAAATACTTCTATCAATGAAGAACTGGAACTGTCTGAAGGAACTGTAGAGCACAGAAGCTTGGCACAGTAAAATCAGAGAATGTTTTTGCTTTCAAAATGGGAAGTTATTACAGTCTGCAATCAGAAAGGAGATGAAAGCTGCACCAATGAACTGAAGCACCAAACTCACACTTGAGAAACTGTAGAACTAAGTGCCTATTAAAAAGCCAGAAATCAGACAGAGAAACATGCAAGGGACAAGGTTAACTATCATCAAAGAGAAGAATTGAAAGAAGGTCGATAACAGCTTGGACAGGAAAGGAAGATGAATAGAAAATTGTTCTGGACCACCTCAAACCCCTGCTCGGCAGAAGGGTATTGATGGGATTTGAAGTGACCAAGAAAAATGTGAAAGATGTGTCCTCCTTTCTCTCACAAAGTGAACTGAAGAAAAAAAAACCCAAGACAGTAAAGCCAAAGTCAGAGAAACCTCCTCGCAACTTCCTTGGATTTGCTTAGGACAAAGGACAGACTTTCAATCAGACACTAAGATCACCTTTTTAAACCACCATTTCAGAAAGGTGCTCTGCATATTTACATAATACAAGTCACTGTATAATCACAGGGCTTTCTGTGTGTTTCACCCTTCTATGTATTTTAATCATATAGAATCACTTTCTACTATTGACAGAGACATAACTCATTTGAAACTCTTTGACAAATCCCCAGCTGGTTATCCTGCTTGCCCAGACAAGAGCCAGAACAGCAGGTATCTCAAACACTGCAATAATTTCATCAAAAAAACCAAAGCGAAACCTGTACTATAAAAACTGTTTATGAAAAACAAATGGGAGGAAACTGCTCTGGTGAGATAGGAAATAAATCTGGACAATCTCAGAGAAGAATTTCTTCTGGCACAGGATACCCAGAAATTTTGCTAAGTCCATTTGGCCCCTTATGCTTTGAGTTCCTTACCCATCTAAGAGAAATAACAAGGTTCTCAAGGCTTTTTGTTTAGGTGCAAACAGTTTGGAGCTGTGATTTTCTGGTGACCATGGCCTTTACTGCCATGACTCTTTGCTTCTCAGCATCACTTTAATGCAAAAAAAAAATTTAACTCTTGGTGCTCTCAGTGGGAGTAAAAGACTTTCCCACCAGTGATGGGAATTTGTTGAGGTAGGGATTGCCCACAGTTGTATTACAGTCATCCCAGATGTTGAAAATGAACAAGGAGAAATATTTGGGAGGGGAATTAAAACTTTTTCTGGCCTCCAGAAGCCTGAGTGGGATTGGGCGTGTGGGTCAGGGTCCAGAGCCACTGGTGGTAGAAGCTACAACCAGAGCCACAGCCAGGCAGAGGGAACAGGGAAAGAGCACTCACAGCCAAGGAGCAGTGAGGCAACCACACTGAGCTCAGCAGCTCTTTCAGATCTGCCAGGGTAGGACAAACAGAGGGGACAGATCTACAAACCCTTCCATAGCCTTTCTTTCAGATCTCATAACTCTTTGCTTCTACAGCACAACACTGATTTGCTTGCTGAGAAATGTCTTCAGCAAAATTCCGCAGTGACCAGCATAGCAATGTCCAAACTGTGACAGCCACCAAAAGGCTCAGTCCTGCTCTAAAAACCCTTGGGAGAGCCACATGAATAATGAAGCACACAAAAACCCAGACAGACAAATTTCTTGCAGATCTGTGTGCTAAACAAGACAGGGCTGGTGGGCACAATGGGCTGCTCACTCAGCCCCGTCCCATCTGTTGTCTGCAGACAACACAGAGTTGTTACATTCTGTAATTTTTCCATATAACATCTCAAATTCTATGTATTGAAAGAAGAGGTTTAGTCAAGATCAAGGACAGTGGTATTCAGCTGTCATGGTGATAAAAGCTTGAGAGATTGTCTAGATGAGCTCTTGATTTGTGCAAGTATAAGTAAAGCAGAAGCCAGCATGTGAGAAAATGGCCCCAGCTGAGCAAACTGAGCTCCTTCCAGGGATACAAGTATTAAATGGTGTTTTGTTAAAGATTTTGGGGAGGACTGAAATATAGGACCTGTGACAAAGTCCCATTTTCTCTAGGTTTCCTTTCCAACAGGGATGATAAGTTCCATATAAGCTACAGCACATGAAAGGGACTTACTTTCTTTAAAACTTATTCTCCATTGCAGGAGTAATTGTGATGAATTGTCAATCAGGATAAATACAACCCACTGATGAATTTAAGGATGTGAAATTAGAGGCTGGTAGCAAGACAACAACTGTTGGAAAGCACTGTGAGCAAATGATGGATGAGACCAGGAAAACAAATGGATGGATTGTCAAACACACAAACCAACAGCACACAGGAAATTGATGGCAACTGTTCCAGCCAAAGCACACACCTAACACGCTGCCTTAAAGCATCATTAACTTTAGTATAAAAGCTATGTGCTACACAGACTTTATTAGGCAGAATCACAGGTGTTTAAGAACCTGATGAAGTATTTTCTCAACACAAGTGTTCTTGTTGCACACACAGGTGCTGGGGGGGTTCATGTGTACACCAGAGTGACCCAATGTGTTTGACATGCAGGAAGCAGCTGGGGAACTCTGGTAAATGGCCTGCCTTGCCAAAAACAAAAATTGTGTCTAATCAGGCAACAATAAATTATATTTACACAAGTGGAAAGGCCAATGAAGTGCCCATATTGGAAACAGTGCCTCCTGGAGGAGTAGTAAGGAGACAGGAGTAAGGAGAGAGGCAGGAGAAGCAGCAGTGTGACTCATGTTTGTAGCAGAACATTGTCAGTGACCCAGTTTGCCACTGGCATTTGTCACACACAGCCCTCTCTGGGTGCACCTGGCCGGCCCCTGTCTGCAGCACCAGGTGGGCAGGTAAATCACCATCCCACAGTGGCTCCCACTCAGCTGCACTGGTGCACAGGCACCCCAGCGTGCAAGAGAGAAGAAACCCGCTTCACTGCACAGCCAGGAATTTCTCCTTTAGCTCAGCATTCATTCTACTCGAGTTCAGTTTAAAATAAACAGTTGATTAATCCAGAGAAAGCAAAACCAGTCAGTGAAGAAGACAAAACTTTCCACAGCAAAGATGTGAGCTGTACAGCAAAGCTGGAGGAGAAATGGAGTCCTGCTTGCTCTGTCAGTAATTTCTTTGGCTATTTTTGATAATATCTTAGAAGCTTTTAAAGGACATTCAACAAAAAGGTCAGTTGAAGTGTTTGCAAAGATTACAGGGGATCAGGATGCGTTCACCATGCACAGTCTGCTACATGCTCAATTCACTGCCATGGAGGAAGAAAACAGCAGAATTAATCCTCACAGAGGAAATTAGGATGATATTGTGCTGGGTCACGTTCCTGGATTATAAGATTTCCACCAGTCAATCCTGAGTTATTGCTCTGCAAATACTCAACATAGTTTGACAGATACTCTGGAAAAAAAATACAATAAGAAATTACTTTCCCCTGTGTTTCAGAATAAATATTCCATAAAAAAGAAAAGCATTTAGCATGACACCACTGAATACCCACACCTTTATTAATGGAGGCTGTATTTCAAAGTAGGTCTCTATCATTCTGTTGCTATTAGCCCACCTAACAAGCGTATTTTTTGTGCAGTTAGCATGAATTATTCTAGCCAGGAGGGAACACTGGCTTGGTTAGATAAAGGGCTGCTCACACATCTATCTGTATCTTCAAGGTAGAGAAAGATATGAATTAAGGTGTCCACAGACACAAAAAAACTTCTCCTTGGATACGTTCCCCTAGACCCCCTGTTATGCCATAGAACAGTCTGCCTCAGTCAGGTGCTTTTCTACAATTTTCACCCTGAAATACACATTTTCCTTAACCACTTCTCACAAATTCTTGAGAACACATGCAGAAGTGACATAGGTGTAATAGTTACACAGCTCAAACAGAATGTCAAAACACACAGAGATTAAAGATAGAATTTGATTCTCAGCTTTCAAGGTGACTTTGGCTCCTAATACAGGATTTTCTAAGTCACCCACACAGATCAGGGCATCTGCACTTCATGCTGTTCGTGGGAATCTAACCCCACCAGGCACTTTCAAATTCCCTCACATGGCTCTAAAAGCCTGACTTCTGAAGGTCAACAGAAAAGAAACATTTCCAAAAGGACTTGTTTGGAGTGTGGGAAACAGGCAAATCCTCTGAGTCCTTTCACCACATCAGATACTGGAGATTAGTGGAAATCTCTCCTCTGGCAGAAGCACAGGGAGCCTGGCACATTGATGGGATGCTTCAAACCAAAATACAGGCATCAAACCCATGGGGATCACTCAGGTGGAAGGGGGGCAGTGGAGCAGGGAGATATTGTCCTCTTCATGGAGACAAACCAGTTACTCCTGTGCAACTTTTTCATATCCTTTCTAGCCTGGTCATTTGTAGTGAGTAATTCAGCCCTTCCATGCATTTCTTAATTACAATTAAGACCATTTTGTCATGTCCAAAAGCTCAGGATACTCACGTCATGCAGGGAGGAGGATGACCCCAAGGAGCCTGAGAGAGGCTGAGAAGAGCTAACAGTGTCAGGGCCAGCTGTAACACTTCTCATCCCAATTATTCTGAAATCCTTGGACATAGCTTGTTAATAAATACAAATTATGGACTCTTTTGCTCACGTACCAGGTGAGGTGGCTCTTCAAGCAACACAGAATTGGGAAAGACCATTTAGCCTGCTAAAAAAAAAAATAGGAACAAGCAAATAAAGGCAGGAAAACAAAATCCTCACAAGGTGAGTGTGGATACACCACTCTCAGTCAAGTCTGTGAACTACCCCAGCCTGAAGGAAAGAAGTAGTGTGAAGCATAAAACACTCCAGAGTCTCAAATAAATTCTGCACAGTCACTCACAAACCTATTATAATGTGGCCAGGAATGGTGTCTCTTTGTGCAAGGCACTGCAAACAGAAGCAAAAAATGGTATTTGTCCCAGGGAGGTTAGGCTCTATTTGGAGAAGGCAGATGGCAAATGCAGAAACAGAGGCACAAAGGCAGCCATGGCTCAGGGAGCAACTCTGCAGCTCACAAGTCAAACCTCTCAAATATTTGCCTGATGACCAGTGCTTCAGAATTCATTGCTTCCTCAAGCCCTTGTCCTGCCTGCAAAGTGACATGCAAATGCCTCTAGGACAGCACAGGGTATATTTTCCCTTGTGTAAATCTGTAGAATTTAATGTGTTCCAAAAATTCATCTAATTCAACCAAACATTCCTTCTCTAAGTAGAACACACAGATGTAGAATGCTTGTGTGCCTAAATTCTTTCACTTAAACCCAACATCAAACTCAAGCAAAAAGCCCAGAGAAAACATATCCTACTTCAAAACATTTTAATTAGTCACACTCATTTAACTCTACATTTTCCTGCGGTACAAAGCAGCACTTATCTTTACGGTTCAGACTGCAAACTTCTCAAGATGCTCACAAAAGAAATCTGACTGCCTTGGGTGGGGCTGTGGGCATCAGAGGAGCTCAGCAGCAGAAATGGCCCAGTTCCCTTTGGGAAGGACTCTGTGCTGTCACCCAGGTTTCTCCTGGTCACTTGCACAGTCACACTGCAGGTGCCACGACCAGGCACAAAACCATCAGTTCCAAAGCAAATATTCACTGCAGAAAATTGTCCAGCTGGGTTCACAGCTCCAGCCCAGCAGAGACAAGCACTGCTCTCAGTGGGGGCCCTCTCTGCTCAAGTGTCCAGCTTTTGTTTGAGGTTTGTGAAAGAGTTAAATGTTGATTTCAGAATCCCAGTGGCCTTCCCACCAAAGAATGATATTTCAGCATCCCATTATGGCAAATTTTCCTAATGCCTGCCTATGGGGATATCTGTGTAATGGCACCATCTGACTCTTATCATAATTTGATTCAAACTCATATTGCTTTTACATTTTATTTCTCTTTGCCATTCTGGCTTGTAACAGCCAACAGCAGGCTGAAATTTTACCTAAATGAGAGCATTTTTGCTCAGTGAAAGAACATTACTCTGTGCCATTTGCTTAATAGTTCACATTACTGTGTAGGGAGTGTTGCACTCTTAGGCCAACTTTCTGGCACCCAGTTTGTTAAAAGTTTCAAGGGCAACACAGCAATAGCTTCTGCGTGGAGAAAACTTTACTGAATGGTCAAAATTACAGTTTCTCAGATAGACTGGAAGTCAAGAAAAATGTCAGCTGTATTTATGCATGGACAGAAACAAATTAATAAATACAAGCTATACTCTTGCCACAAAGTGTCCATGTTTTCTCAATGAAAAAACCCTTTATTTAACACTGTGTTCATTCTGCAAGTAATACAGAAATTTAAGAGATGGACTTTGCCATTCTTGTGTTGTTTTCTGCGACAGCTTTCAACGATACTCGTTACCCAAAACTAAAAAAAAGGGGGGAAAAAGGAACAGAAGAAAACTAGAAGCTGAACCTAAAGTGGATCAATGTTGTGGTGACCAGTGAGAGAAACCATCAACTTACTGGAGTGAGATCCAAACCAAAGGGAGCTGACTGCAGAGGGGAGCCTGGCCCTCCCTGCTCCCTCTCTGATGGAGAAAATTTAGTCACAATGTTTATAAAACCTTGTGGGACACCAGAAGACACCTTAAACAGCAGGAAAGCTATTGTGACAGTCCAAATGTGTTAAATTGTCATTTTAACCTAGAAGGCAATGAACATCCTGCCTGCCTTACCTCAGGCTCCTAACTCCATCCTCACAGCCCAAGAGTTATACACAACTGTAAAAAAAAGAAAAAAAAAGTATTCTCATGGTAGGGAAAGTGGATCAAGCTGGAAAAAAATTTCAGATTCAGATGAAAAGACACAATATAAAAGCAACACCCATAAAAAGGAGCTGCACCACCAAGAACAGAAAGCTATTTCAGACAGATTAGATTTTATGTCCCATGTTCCACATACTACATCTCCTTCCAGAAATAAGACAATAAATCTGCAATAACTATGGAGCAATTTGCCCCAGACCAAGAAAACCAAGCTTAAGCCAACCACTAATATGCCTCAATAGTGATCCTGAAACAATGTTAGCACTATTATTTACCTCTAGGTATGACTATTGCTCACACACAATGTCCAGGCCCTTTGATTCCTGCTAAATGCCAGTCAAGGGTCCAGGGAAACTGTGAGTAACAGAATGTATCTTAAGTAACTATTTTTTCAGCACACAAATACATTTCAAAACCACTTAATCATGCCCAAAAAAAAATTTACCGAATTTAGTTTGTCCTTGATCTGTAAATGTGACAGGTTCCAGTCATTGTCCCTTCCCTGTGAGGGTGGTGAGGCCCTGGCACAGGTGCCCAGAGCAGCTGTGGCTGCCCCATGCCTGAAGTGTCCCAGGCCAGCTTGAATGGGGCTTGGAGCAGCCTGGGAGAGTGGAAGGTGTCCCTGCCCATGGCAGGGGCTTGTAACAAGGTGATCTTTGAGGTCCCTTCCCACCCCAACCACTCTGTGATTCTATTCCAGTTTTATTTCACTGTCATTTCCTGCATTTTTTTCAGCCCATTATTTGCTACTTCCCATTTGAGAACAAGGCAATTTGCATTTCAGACTGCTAGAATAAGGCACTAAGCAGAAGCATCCACCCTTATTCAACCCAGAATTCAACTCACAAATGTTACCCACCATTAAGTTTATATTTACAATCTTGGCATCAAGAGTTTGCTCTGAACTGGGTGTGAATAAGGGAATGCTGTGCAGAGCATTCCTTTCCTTCATGCAGCAGGGAAACCTCAGGGCTCCGTGCCCAGGGCACAGCAGGAGCAGCTGGCAGGAGCTGCACCGTGCCCAGCTCCTGTGAGGGCACCTGAACATGAGTGCCCAGCTCTTCAGACTGGGCACTGACAGGACCTGTGCCCAGAGGCCTCCTTTCCATCCTGGAGAACGTTCTGCATTTCAGCAGTCAAACACACTGATCAGGAAGCTGCTACACAGAAGTTGTATGTGCCAATGCTGCAAATCATTTTAGCTAAAAAAGCCAAACTAGAGTCTGAATTTCAAAGCATGAAAAAGTGCTAGCATGAGAAAGGACTAAAAACAAAGTGAACTTGAAAATATACAACTAGATTAATTAAATGGAAAAAAAAAGAAATTATTTTTTCGGGAGTTCCATCTTCCTTTCTCCCAACAGCTGGTCTTATTTTTCCTCCATGAGGCTCAAATAGACATATTTAATAGAATTTTATAAATATCATGAGAAAGATGTTCATTATTGCCAGGCTGTGATTAAGGTTGGTATTGATCTAGAAGGCCAGAACTTATTTTTAGATTAATACAAAATACGTTAGTGGCTCCTGTTGAAATTATTTCAGAAATTGTTTTTTATTAATACATGTCCATCTGTACTTCTAAGCAGGTGATACAAGTTTGATCTGCAGCTTTAAAATTCTGAGACCCTTAGTTGCTAGGAAACCAACAAATCTAATTCCTGTGTCTCTTATAACACCAAAATATAACTCTATACTGATTCTCTCAGAAAAACTCATGCTATGTATTTTTCAACTTCACCTTTTGTCAGTGATGTGAAGCTTTATTTTCTTTCATTTGGGCCTAAGAGAAGGCACATCACTTATAAAGAGATTGGTAAATAAGTTAACAGAAAAAGAGATTAAATATTCTTTTATCAGGATTTTTCATGTATCTCATTTCTGGAATAAGGGATGTCTGAGCAGCAAGTCATAAGGGCTTGAAATTGACTTCTAATACGGATTCACAAATTTATCTTTAATATTTCATTACCATAAGTGTTGATCATTTCTGGCTCAGAAGATGGTTTTGTAGACAATCAGTCTAGTGTCTTTATGAGAAACATTATTCATAAACATATGTAAAAAGCCTGTGCTTTCATTACAGCACAAGCAGTTAACATCTATCTATGTACACCCATCTGACCTTGCAATTACTGCCATATCTGTGTGATGCATTGCAACAGAATTATTAATTCTACATCCTTACACTTTTATTCTTTGGCTTGGCAGGTCTACTAGGAAGAATAACACATATTCCATTAATAACAATTATCAGTGACATGATAGGAGCCTGAATAATATGTTATTCAAAAAGTGCTATTTTGTTTGTGGACAGAGGTAAATATAAATACCTTGAATTCTGGGGAAGTATTTTCTCAATTTCATCAAAGAAATGTTACTATACGTAAGAAACAGAGACAATGTGCCTTTTTTACAGGAGGAAGAAAAACTCAACAACATCTAAAATAAAATCTATATCCTCTCCACAAGTTATCTCATATTTTCTCTACATATGTGAATAAAAAGCAAATGCAGTGATGAAAAAAGAGGACAGTCCATTTGTTCCCTTCTTCAAGAGATGTCAGAATTCCAGAGGTCACCATTTTGCATTTGCTTTTCTTGGGACAAGGCAGGAGCCAGCTGAACATCCTTGCCAGCCTTGGTGACAGCAGCCAAGGGCCAACACCCTGCATGTCCCCACCTCTGCCTGCCCCGTTCCCAGTGCCCCACAGGGAGGAAACATCCCTTCCTACAAATAAAGAGAAATCTCAACGTGCACAAGGTGCTGCTCTTGCCCAGTTTTGGGGCCTGGCAGCTATATATGGTTTCTGTTCTGCTCCTGCAGCCAGAGGTGATGTGGCAGAGCTGGAGGGAAGGCTCCCAGACCCTGATGATGTGCCATGAACAGCTTCTGCAATTACTCTAAACAGACTTGTTTTCCTCTTTGCCTTTAACAAAATAAATAGGAAATGACATCCAATAAACCACATTAAAATGTTTAGATTGCAAATCACACACTTCAGCTTAAGAAATGGCAGATTTATGCTGCCACACAGTCTTTATTCTGCCCTTCCAGGATTATGACATGTTTTTTCAAATTCCATGATCCGACCTCCTCTTCCAAACACTTTGGGCTTTGAGTAAGATGAGAGCTCAGTGCTAGAAGATAAGTGTGGGAAGAAATCCAGCATGCATAGAATTAAGTCTGCACAAAGAATTACAAATTTAGATTTTCTCAGTTCTCCAATTCTTGACCTTGCAATAGAGAGCCAGATTTTTTAGTGTATAACTGCATTGAATACATCTGCGTACGCACTAATGCTATTATATACATATCTCAAATATACAGACTAATCCATTTTCTCTGTTGAAAATGTTTCTATTAGGGAATAATTCTGAAAATCCTTTGCCCATATAAGTAATAGTAACAGAAGGATCCTCTGCGAAGACACAAGTCTGCCCTGCGCACTTTGAACAGAAAATCTCTGTCCCTAACGAAGCATCAGTTACTCCCCAGAACAACATGTTTGCTTCACACCCTGCAGTTTGCCCCCCATGGTTCTCATGTACACCCCTAAAGAAGACTCTGGAGAGAGGAGCAGAGCTTCTCATAATTTGGGGATGGAAAAGATTGATTGTTTACATTAAGGAAAAATTACTAAGGTAGGACCTGATGAAAGGAATGTAAAAAAATATTGAACTGGGGGCTTGCAATCTACCAATCTACCTAAGAAGGTGGGGGGAAGGTTTTCTTCTCCCTTAAAAATAAATTCTAATTCTTGGAGACACGCTCAGCATCACAAGCAGCACATTCTCCAGTACATGCCTTGCTACCCTGTCAGGTGCACAGGGAACTGTATCAGTACTGGGATTTTCTATTCCAGCAGTAATATATGAAAGAATAATAAGATAAACAGCTTCCTCCCCAGAACACAACAGACTATTACAGCATGTAATCACCTTCTTTTCCCTTATTCCACAAGCTCTAGTTCTCCATCACCCTCATCTGGGTGTGCAATATAAAGAAAGCCACATCTGAACCAGAAACAGGATGAAGGAAAATGTCCAGAGGACAGAAGGCTCAGCCTGGCTCCCTGCACTGAGAATAACCCACCCAAAGTGCCAGGGCTCAGCAGAGTGACCCAAACCCCAGCCACTGCTCTCTGCTGCATCCCTGCCAGGCACCATCAAGCCGCAGTTTGTGAGGGTTTGATTACCTAAGCTTATCAATTGAGTTCACTTTTAAAAACCATTTAATGCACAATTGAAACAAGAAGGTTGCAATAAATACATAAAAGAAGTACTGCTCAATCAGAAGTGAAAAGGAGGGATAAGATTATACAATCATTTATTTGGAAAATTACTGCTTTGACTGAAATACAGTGAATGAATAAAACAGAATTAAATTTGAAGCACCTACCATTCAGCCACCTCCAATCATCTGATGTTGCTATTTATCAATGAATTTGATAAAAATTATATTGAAGAATAGAAATGTGTATCTTTCCAAACCAAAGTAGATGGAATGATCCAAATCAAAAATGCAACAAAGCGCCTGTGGAGGGTGGGAAGAAGCACAGCAAGATGTGCAGATCACACCAATGCAACAGATAGATTTTTTTGGTCCAAGCTAAAATAACTATACCCTCATCGCAAATCAATTTTGCAGGTTTATTCTAGCTAAACGCCTTCCCCAAAGCAAAAGAAAATTAATAATCTTAAAGAATATGTATCAATATCAGTGGTTTTGCACCATGTCCTTATTAAGGAAGAAGCCTTTGCAGCTTCTCCCTTGCTTGATAACTCTCACACATCTTAATACATTTTGTTCATTTGAAATAATGAGTACTTTCAGCATTACCACTTTTGAGAGCGGAAGAGAAAAACAAGCAGAAGATTAAAGTAAGAAGATCTTAAATCTAGAGCTCCAAGTCTAAAAGATAGCTTAATCTCCTTCTAAAAGAATAGATCCTTTGGCATGTCTGTGGGGACACACAGGACAGGAGAATTAATTTGGAAGCTCTCTTGTATATGTGATAAATGAACAAAAATGCCTTATACCTACCTTATACAGGAGTACTAGAGTTTATCCACTTTGAAATAATCCTTTCACTCCTGCAATATTTAACTTTTACTGATAGTTGTTTTATTCACAATACAGTGTTTAGTGAAATTAAGCAATATAGAGGAAATTCAGCTGAAGCTCAAAGGTTTATTATAACAGAAACCATATATAGTTCACCACACAGAGAATAATTGCTACAAGGTCAAGATTAAAGACACATTACCCTTTTCATATTGTATAAAATAGAGCATTTTTATATATGTTTTGCATTTTATATCTGTAGCCATAAAGAAACAGGTAGCTCAAAGCAATGGCTCTAAAGAACATGTTTCATATCCCTAGTGCTGTCAATAGCAACAAACAACTAATCTTCACTCAATAAATGTATCTTTTATAAGAGTGCTTCCTTTTACAATTCTAGCATAGAAACTGCAAGAAAGGAACACACGAGATTAGATGAGCGCAACTTGACCTAATATTGAAAAACAGATTACTGCTCTCCTATATTACAGAGGTTATAAAACTATTTATTTCTGCGTGGAACAGCTCACAAATACCAATTTCTTGCAGTAGAAACTGGGAAGAAGACAATAAGGCATCATTCCCTTTAGTCTGAAATAATGCAGGAATGTTAGGTTCTTTTTTCTCTCTCTCAAAATGCAAAGGTGACTTACAATCTCCTGTGCCTCAGCAATAAATTGAGAAAAAAAATAAAAGAGGTGGCTTGCTACCTGTACACACATATACTGTTCTATCATAATTAATAATGATAGTTTTATTATGGCCCATGTAGCAGCTAATCAATAGGCTTTGATACCTGCACAGTCAACAACAGCTCCTGTGTGCTTGCATAATGCTCTCTATAAAACTTGCTGCTCCAGATAATGCATTTACTACCAATGGCCCAAAGTCAGCAGAGAAATCTGTATTTACAGTCCATACATCACTCTTCACATTTGTTCAGATTCAGGCTGAATGCTCCAGAGCACAGGGGAGAATGGCAGAAGACAAGCATGAAAAACAAAAGGCAGAGTGAGTGAGAGGTAGGATAGAGGTAGGATTACTGGATATTTGGAGATGAGAATCACAATTCTACTACTTCTGAATGATTTTTTTAGTTAGCTTCAAAGAGCTATTCCATATTGCCTCAGAAGAAACAAACCAGAAAATAATCCTACTTCTCTCATAAGGAGAAGGTCACACATAAGACTTGGAGATGCCACCCAAAGGCATCAGGAGAGAGAAGCAAGTTTCCCAAGAGCCTTGGACACACCTCTGTTTTAGCTACTGCAGGTCCATAAGAGCTATTTTTTCTTATTTTAGTTTTCAGGACATATTTCATTCATTCTCCAATCCTCATTCATCTCATTAACAAGTCACTGGGTGAGTGGGTTTCTTCAGAACACATTATGGCTGAAGTTCCTCTAATTACACACAAATGCTTGACTTGAATTTTTGTCTTCTTCAAATCTGGGATATGTCAAATATATTGAGAAGTGACCATGACCTTTCATTTGGAAGAGTCAATTTGGTTTTGAAATCACAAAGACTGAATTCTATAGACCTTACAGGGCATTCTAAAACCCAAGTTTTCCATCTAAGTGTCTACACTGAAGCCAACAGCTTCAGTATCTTGAGTCTTCCTGTTCCTCTGCTTTCAGCTCCTTTCTCCAGAAAACAGTGTTACTGAACTAATTATTATCAGAAAGGTAATTAGCTACAAGACAAAATGCAATGTACAATGCAATATATGTGTTTAAATGCAGAGTCCCATTGTTTTGCACCTGCTGTCTTGAGACTTCCATTTTTCTAGTATGATGGAGGCCACAAAAATGACAGTGGCAGTGATTTATGCTCAAGGCTGGAAAACAGATGCATAAGAAATTAAGTTCTGGTTGGTTATGAGGAACATCTTAGGAGCAATGACTTTCACAGACCTTTTCAAACTGTTCAAGGACTATGAAAGGAAATTTTCTATCCTTCCTGCTTGCTGGACTCTTCAACCCCTGTAAAACACATGATCATTTTCTTTCATTTCTACAGGAGAATACAGATTTTTCCCCTCTTATTTTCTCTTGCTTTTTCACTCATTCACAAGTATCTTCCACTTTGACTTTTTTCCCCTATAGTTCCTTAAATATTACAGTAGATACAAATTTTCTACTTCAGATGGTGTTTTCAATTTCTTACCTTTCATCTTTCTTGCCAATTCCATCTTACCTTTTAACTCTTTTATTCTATATACCATTTTATATACTTCTATATTCTTTCTTGGATGTTTTTCACTGTACCTACAATTTAAACACTACTCCGTATTTTTGTGATATTTGTACCTAAAGAAACACCCACAATCTTTTTTCCACTCTCTCATTTCTTTCATTGCTTGTTTTACCTGGTTATCTTACTCCAGACATCTCCATTTTCCATTCTCATCCCTTGTAATTTATGGGCTTGCCTCATCCACTACTTTGCAATTAGCCTTTGACTATTTTTTACACAGCCCCTGAAAGCACTTAGCTCTAGTCTTGTTTACTCTTCCAGCCTGTTAATTCATAACCCCTTTTGCATTATCCAAAACATTTATTCAAGTGAGCACTTCTTGCAGTTCCAGCACACTTGGCATCTCTGGGTAGATATTTCCACAATATTTGTGATGTTGAAGGAAATTTATTACATCAGACAACTACAAGCAACTCATGAAGTCCACAAAAACTTGAGATGTGGCCACTGGAAGTAAAACAGTGCAGCACAAATATTAGTTAGACTAGGTCACCAATTCCACCAGCCAGGGCAAAACCAAACTCTCCTTTATCCACCTGCCAAGACACTGTGCTGACCATTTGTCCATAGTCACTTTTGCTTTAATGTTTTCTCCCCTACACTACAGACATCAAGTTTTCTAGACTAGAAATACCCAATGTCTGTTTCTTAGCAAGACATTTCTGGTCTTCATTAGAATAGATTTGGGAATTAAATAAATTGATATATATTTTGCCTTCGTTTCACTACTCCTTCAAGCACAAACTGGCCTTCATTTGAGTAATGAATGATGCAGCATGCCTTTTACACACCAGGGAAATTTCCTGAGCTCTAAAGACATTTTCTCCCCTGCAGAGAATCTGAACAAGATTAACAATCTTTCTGACTGACAAGAAGGATTTGACAAGAGCTCTCACCTTCTCCTCCACTGCCAGCAGTGGGCAGGGCTATGCCAGTGCTGGGGGTCATTTCACATGGGGTGCACCAGGATGGGCACAGAAATGTGGAATATTTGCATTTCTGATTGTGGCCTCCAATGACTGTGCTACTGGGAATAGCTGGAAAAATGTTTCTAGGCTTGGTTTGAATTCACAGAACACCAGGAGTCACATTTCCCCAAGTTCATGTCAGAGGAATACACAAACCCCAGTATTGTCAGGGCTTTCTTGAAGAAGCTCCTTGCTGAATTACAGTGGATGATCACACACACCTCACACTATTGACTATAAATCACCCATGCTAAGGCAGGAGGAAATGCATAATCAATGGCAGGAAAAGCAAATACTACACTTTAAGTTGCCTTGGTATTGACTCCAGCTTTACTGGAACCCAGACTGTGTCAGTCTGGGAGTTACTTTTACCTCGTTAGTGTGACTATTGCCATACAGGGTTGGTGCTATTTTCTTTAAAACAACCACCTTAACAGCAGGTGCTGGGCAAACCCCACTGCACTGCTAGAAAACAAAGATAATGGGGCAAGCAGCCATGCCTGATCCTTTCCAGAGCAAGCAGAAAGTCAAGAGCTCAAGGGTCTGTCCTGTGGCATGTGACGAGGTGCCTGCAGGGCTGCTCTCATTTTGGGTAACACACACAATGCCCAAGTCCCCAGTGGGGGATTCTGGGGGGTGTTCAGATCCACACAAGCTGGCAGATGATGTGTAGGTACCAGATCTACCCCTGGATCCTGAGCATGTCAAACACATCCTCTCCATCATCCTTGCTAAGGGATGTGTCACATGTACACGAGGCCTCAGGCTGCAGGCATGACAGGGATGATGCACCAGAGTTGTTACAGATGCATGGATAGCCTAACAGCCAACAAGATTACATTTCCTTAAGATTCTCAGGGGAGGGAAAAGGCAACACTTGCTAAAGTGAGAGAAAAAGCTTTTTTTCCTGCAGCACAGGAACATGGAAATCAGGTACATTTGCACTGCAATACCTCACTACCTTAAGTCCTGGATCGGCGTCAAGAAGAAATATTAAATTTTATTATCTTTTTAATTTTACACTTACTATTTAATCCATTTAATGGGATTTCACCCTGTGATTCCTACGTCTCTGAAGGAGGTCAGAGTAGATGATCACAGTAATGTCTTCTGGCCTGCAAATCTAGGAAATCACTGGGCCATTATAACCTCTCAAAAATATGCAATTAAGAAGTACTTTTAACACCAGCAGCTGCCTGAGATTCAAAAAGCCTCTCTGGCTTATCTGGCTTAGGAAACTAGAGGAGTGGGGGAAAAAAAATCAAACTTAAAACTTCCACAGCTTCCCAAGACTTCTAACAACGGAGGCAAAAAAGCTTCATATTTGAGATGACAAAATGGTACCCACCAGTGTCTCCTATATACCTACCATCATCAATCTTAAAAAAAACCAAACCCCACACACTGAATTCTGTTTGAGATAAGGGCTTGTCTAAAAACTGTTTTTGAAGAAAAATTCTTATGAATGTTAGAAGTAGAAATTGGGGATGGATTCATTTGTAGTGGTGGGAGGTATAAAATGGGATTTATCAGGGCCTGCTGCAGTTGCCACATGCCGGAGAGGCTCAGATGTGCCTTTTCACATTTTGGTAAAACACAGGCTGGAGCAGGGGTAGCAGTGAACTCTCCAGCCCTGGACTCAGAAGAGAGGAGGGCCACGTGCCCTGAGGAAAGAAAACGATGAACAAGAACAGGAATGAGTTAATTCTTGTTAAAGAAGTTAAAGAAAAGGCACAGCTGGTCTATTTTGGCCCATTACCTGGCTGAAGCAGGATTTTACCAGTTGCAGCAAAGAGAAATGCAGGCAGATGCTGAATTAGAGCAGAGGCTGGGTGACATTTCTAGTTCAGACCCATAAGAAAGCTCTGCAGACACTTGGATCTGAAAGTTATCACTGCCTTATCCAAAACACAAAACTGGACTGATCCTAGAGCTACTCGCTGACTGCCACTCTTCTCCTGCAGAAAACATCCTGTTTCACCACCACAAGTATTTTCTGATGAAGCGAGGAAACAGCTTTCTAAAAGACCAGTAAGTCCAAAGAGCAAGGTGGGTACAAAACTTCAATCACCTAAATTGGCAAAGAACCTTGTGGGATTTAATGTCATTGAGGAACACTCAGCTACTCAAGTCCAAGCCGACAGAACAGTTTTCCATCCCAGAAGCCCCACAGAGCAATTCAGCTCCTCCCAGCACTTGGTGACCACGTCAGAACAAGTTGTTTGTAAAAACTGGATACCACTGTCATTATGGTGCTGCACTTTTCTCCAGTACACAAATATTGCTCTGTGCTACAAGGGAAACACTGCTGCTGCCTTGAAGGGTTTATTTTCCACTGGTTTCTAGAGGTTACAGAGCACTCCAGTATCATCCCCACACTGACAGTAACAGCTCCTCTTGCTGACCCTGCAGAGCACCAGGGTTAGATAATAATGACTTGGCTTACTTTGCAGGTGAGATTTTACTATACACAACCTTTAACATGTTGTACAAGGTCAAAGAAGAGACTGCCCAGAGCAGGGAAGCCTGCAAGTAGCTCACAGCCCTTAAAAGTAGGGAAAGAGGCTGTGTCCCAGGGAGCAGGGCAGGGTCAGCATGGCTCTAAGAGGAATTACTGGCAGTTTTGTTACTGAATTCAGGGAGAGGGGGAAGGCAAAAGCATAACAAACACAGGAAAGGAGCTGCAGAAATGCAGGACAAATAAAAAGGACTAGTAGAAAACTCTGGAGGTGCAAAGTATGTAGGAGAAAGGCTGTAAATGCAGGTTTTCAGGAGAAATGAAAGGGTCAGAAGGAAATGGAAGAAATGTCAGGAAAAAACAGAATTAATTTCTCAGCAATTACTTCCCATCCCTAATAGAAAAAAAAACATGGAGAAAAACCACATGTACACAAGCAAATACCAACTGAGAAAGGAGTTATGTTTTAACAAAAATGTACTGGTCAGTTTCCAGTTCTGTAAAAAGAAGCTGGAAGTGAACACACACAGCTCCTCTTCTTTGGGTTCCTACATTTCAGAGGTGAGCAGGCAAAAGGCCACCTCACTTACCAGCACCAATATTTACCACCAATGTGTTCCTGAAGTTGTGGCACCAGCACCCCCCATTACAGTTTGTTTTTACAAACAACAGTTTCACAAATCTCTTTGCTCTCTAGAGGAGCTGAATGAAGCTCAGAAAGCACCACACATTAAATGGCTTTATCTAAATCCACCACAAACTCACAGAATGGTTTGTGTTGGAAGGAGCCTGAAAAACCATCTTGTTACAAACCCTTGCCATGGGCAGGGACACCTTCCACCAGGTCAGGCTGCTCAGAGCCCCTTCCAGGCTGGTCTGTGAGAGATGCTCAGTTTTGGTGTGTGCTTTAAAGCACACACTCTTTAAAGGCAAGGAAAAAGACCTCTGCAGAGGCAGCACCACCAAAATTAAAGAACCTGCGCTATTTACTATATATTCAGATCAGTAATACATTAAAAGCCATCAATAAGAAATCACATGCAGCTCACATTGTTTTCAATGTGTTTTTTCTCTCTTCTCTTTTTATACTGTCTTGGTTTCTATAAATGGTGGACCAACTACAGAGTGAAAATTATTTTTTGGGAGACATGGGTATGACAACCATTATATGCTGTGGATTCCAAGCATGTAAGGGATGGTGTTATGTAGGAAATTGCTGCAATGTTAAATTTCATTGCAATCCATTTGCTGTGAATTGATGTAGCCAAATAAAATAGAAGAGTCTATTACAAGTCCTTTCATAAGAGCTACTAATTAGAACTACCATTCCCTCAATTACACATAGTGGAGTTTAGGTTTAGCCTTAGACACTTGCAGCTGAGGTAATTCACCAGCTGGGGGGCAGAAATTTTCCTTCCCACCTCCCATCTCAGAGCCAGTTTTTACTCCATTTGAATAATGTCTGTAAAAGATAAATGAAACCCATCCCTTAAAAACCAAAGTAGACTCCTCTACAAAACAGGGATTATTACTTGCTTCCCATAGAATGCTGTTCTTGCACTTGATGTGAACTGAAAAGGAAGAAACACCTTCTTTTTGGAACTCTATTTTTCCAGACCTCTCCTCCATTTATGGAGAGGTCACTTAATGCTCTTTGTGGCACTATGTAACAGAGATGAATTACCAGTGACCAACAGCACTGGTCTTCTTATACTCCCAGTATCCCAGAGAGCAACAGACCCAGGTTTTGAGAGACAACTAAAATGGTCAACAAGTGATGGCTCAGGATCACTGGTAACTCCAGCCTCAGGATTGCCAGTGAGGAATCTAAACTGAACTACAGCAACAATGCCAGGCACTTAATCAAATTACTGCTTTGGAAAATTATTTGCTTTACACATTTGCTTCCCTCAATCATGTTGGGATATTACTTGCAAAAATGTAGCTATTATGTATTTCAGGTTTTAAAAATACCTTTAGTCTTCATTTTAACAGGCTGGATCCAATTCTAACTTGCTGTTTGTAAATCTCCTCCTTTAATACACCACTAAAAATGATTGCATAATCAGGCCACTTAGTTATGATATGACCATTTGTTTATATGGCATGTTTTAATGAATCATTAATATATTCTGTGGCCACTTTAAGTAATCTGCCCTTTACTTTGGTATTTCACAATACACCCCAGGCTTAATGGCCCATTAAAAGATGCCCTGTTGAATCTTGTGGCTTAATTGATGCACTTTTGCTGTTTTGATATTATTTTCAGGAAATTTGTTTTTGTTTTCAGCAAGGAAGGACAGCACTAAATTGGAAATGAGCTCAAAAGGCCATCTATTAAATGGAAACGTGGGTGTTTTCTTTATCATTTTTTCTAATCCTCCCGGTGTTCAAGATTATGGCACATTTAGATTTAAATTACCAGATTGGTTGATCACAGCAGGAAACAGAGTAAGCACATTACTTCTGTTTTGACAGAACAATATAAGATTTTTATACATTTCATTAAACAGAACTACTTAAAGAAAAAAAATTCTTACTGTGTAGCACCATCTTTTACTCATGAACATCCTATTGAAAATCCAATTAGTATTTTCAGAAGGAAAAGAAGTCCTGCAGTCAAACTCCATTGTCACAGCAGACATCATATGTATGAAGTTCCAACATTTAATTCTTTTCCACGATCAACCTTTGCAGTGCCAAAAATTTATCATAAATTATACTTTAAATTAGGATTTTTTTAATCTGTTTTCTAATTCATGCAGAAAAAATGGAAGTACATAAATAAGCTTAATAAGAACTCTGAAGGCATTAGCCTATCTGCAAAGAGGAGCTGGTCAGGAAAAATGCTGATGAGTGGACTTTTCCTTCATAGCAATGTTTCATTTTTAGTGATTCAAATAATACATTGTGAGACTGTATTTGTCTTTTTCATAGGGAGCAGATAACTGGGAGCATAGCAATTTCTGTTAATTTCAGCATTTCAACTGATCAGCATGCAAATGTTAATGCCAAATAGATAGGTCTTGACACTAGAAGCTAAAGATAAAAACAATTATTTCTCTGCAAAATTGTGTAAGGAACTCTTTTTATTATTATTATTAATCTGAATGTTATGCACAACAAGACCAAATGCACTGACTGGTTAAATGAGAGATACCTCAGTCCATGAGAGATAAAACATCAAAGAAAGTGGCAAGAAATTTGGAGGTGGTCAGTTTTACACCAATTGTATCCAGAAGTTCCAGTAACTCCAGTGGGGATGGCTCCTTCCCCAAATCCTGCTGCTGTTGTTTTGCCATACATTGAGGTAATGCTGTTTGTTACCCCTCACATTTAAGAAACAGCAGAGAATGTGCTTCAAGAAATGTTTAGTGCAGCACAGAACTTTCTCCCTAGAGAAAAGTGTCTCATAAGGAGGGACAGCAAGCAGACAGTTTGGGTGCCATGGGATATTAATTCTGCCTAATGCAGGGTAAAGACCCTTAAAATTACATAATAAAATACTACACAAATTGCTAAGGCAGGGGCAAAGATAACATGGACAATAGCAGAGACTTGAAACGCAGTGACATAAGGGCACAAACACTGATTTCTATTTGTTTTCATCCCCATTTTTTTTTCTCATTCATTCCCACTGAGAAACCATTAAAAATGAAACTACAATCTAGTGATTCAGACATTTAGTCTGAGCTGGTCTTAGGCTCAGACTTAATTCCCTGTGTTGATACAGACTGCCTCTTGCCTGAGCAAGTCATACATTCACACTGTCCCTTGCTCCCGTGCCCCAAAATTGGTTATTCCCATTTCTCCCGGAGAGGTGCCAGAAGCTCCAGCCCTACAGGGATATGGAGCAGAGCTGAGGCACCCAGCAGGATTCACCATGGCAGGCAGTCTTTGCTCATTAGCTGCTTTCACCTTCTAATGCCTTCAAAGGTGATACCTTTTCTGCCAGAAATCTAGCACAGTCTAAGCATAAACTAGAAAACTATTAATGAACCTCAGCCAAATTATGTGCAGCTAACTGTGTGAGATGGGACAAAGGACTGCCAGTGACACAACACAAAACTAATAAAGGTAATTTGTCACTAAATAACACCATATAGCTAAGATAATATGCTATGAAATCTGCATTCACAGAGGGAAAAAAACAACTCAAAAAACAACCTACAAGAGTAATTCTTTTGGCAATGAATGCCACCAAAACACACAAGTGTCACAGAATCCTGTCTAATACACACATAGTCCAAGGTAACAAGTAATGCAGCACAGCAGAGGGGATTGCCAAAGCAAACAGCTGGATTTGATGGACAAGATGCTGCTGTGTGCTTTGGGGATGAGGGGAGGCAGCTTGGACTGTCTGCTCTGATCCAGGGTACAGGCAGCACATCTCCCAGCCCACTTGTACCACAGAATAATGCAGCTGCTTTGCCCCCCAAGGCTGTTCTGTGAAGCAAATAAAAGAAACTGGGGATTGTTGGGAGACTCATTTCAGAAGTCGGCTCCCAATCTGAGCTACAACTTTAACGCAAATACATTTTTGTAACACGTGCGCTGTGGCACGAGCCAGCCTGGGAACCTCAGTACCCAGTGGCCCCTTAGAATTATCCCAACATGCTGTAAGACAACACAAACAGCTTCCAAGCAGTGCAATAATATGTTCCAGTTGGAATGCCAGGAGCAGGACTGCAGGTGAGCTCTAACATGAAAAGTTAAAAGCCCCACATTGCAGTGGCCCAGCAGGACCATAACAGAGAAATGAATTAACAGCACCACATCCTCCTGCAGCAGCACCACTCTTATCTTTCCAGCATCCCAGAGAACAAGGAATAAAGGGTTTGTGAGGCTACTAAAATGATAATCAAATGATAGTTCACGATCAATGGTGACTCCAGCCTTAGTAGCAGTCCTAGCTAAAAGGAAAGCAAAGGATAAAGTAGGGCCAGAGTGCAGCAGGCATCAATGACCAGAATTTGGTTTCCTAACACCTGGGGTTCTGAAAGTTCAAAAAGCCCAGGCTCAGTGGCATTTAGGCCATCCATCAAGGCAGAGATTGTCTTACTGAGGTCAGCTGTGATAAAAATATGAACTTCTGTGATGTCAAAGTTCAGTAACATCCCTTCAGCCTCACCCTCATCTCCCCTGCGTTTCCACCACAGCCACAGCTGGGTTGCTGCAGTTCATGCCCTGCTCAGACCCTGCCTGCTGCAATCCATCCTGGCACCTGCTCTGGAATCCAGCTCACCCTCCCTGCTCAATGCACAGCTGGGATCAGCTCCTGCAGCAGCTGGATCCATCCCATACAGCCCAGGAAAGCGCTTCCAGTGGGAGCAATAGGAATTTTTCAGCCCAGAAGCCAGCACCACAGAGGAAAGCAAGCATTTTACCTAGTGGGTGTATAGCATGCACTTTGCAGAATTCACACTGTACTAAAAACAAACAAACAAAAAAGACCCCCATTTTGTTTACAGCTCCTGCTAATGAAGTGCACACAGAATACTAAACTGAAGGCACTAGACCAAAAATATGCTGGTTTCCTCTGCCCTCCTGTTTCTCATTAATATGCTGTAAAAGAAAGGATAACAGTCTGAGCCTATGACACAAACTAAAATTATATATACAAAGCCAAAGAGGAAATAACATACACACTGGGCTCAGAAATTATATTCAAGAGCCAGATGAAAACTTGATACTGTGAGAAAAATATACTGCCACGTGAACCACCTCCTCTCCCCAAGGATAAAACAGGACTTCAAATTGCTTCTACAGCCAGCATCTATATTCACTAAGGCAGCAACAGACCAGCTAACTACCTTTTGCAACTGAAAGAGCACAAAGGAATCCACGGCTGCTCCACACTCATAATTCTCTAAATCATGTGAGCCACACGAAACCACCACAAGCCTGGTGACCTGCCACAAATGATCTGGACTGTGGCATATTTTCCAGCTCAATTTTTCCACCAGTGAAACCCAAATGCCTTCTCCTCTTTCTCCTATGAGAGAGAAACTGTCAACTTTCTGCCCAGGTCTGATTTAAAAACATAAATTCAATTTATATTTTTCTCCTAGCAACACACAAAAGTATCTCTCTGCTCCAACACATCCTGTCTGAATTAAAATCTTTTCAGAGATATCTACTCATTAGTTTTAGCTTAACATAGCAAGACTGCTCAAATCTTTTTTCTCTTTCCTCAGTCACTGCCAACAGTACAGTGCCACTTGTTGCAATCCATAATCTGGGATAACCTACATCTCCCATCCTTTTCTGTCCCCAAATCCACATAATGTGTAAATCCTGCAGGTGCTCTCTACATGACAAATTCAGATATGGCTTTTCTTATCAGATCACACTGGAAAAGCTCTCTCTGGGCTCCAAACACCTTTTCTCCTTATTAAAACAACACTGAGTATTTTTCCTGGGGTTTGACAAATGCAATTCTGTCCCTGCTCACATCCATTTGCAATATTTTTGAAAAGATGATTTTACTACTCTGTCACTTTGACCACATCAGCTGTCCTCTCTGTCATCTCTGGCATCATTTTGTCCTCCTTTTATGTTCCATCAAACAAAAAGCATCTTCATTTTCTGAGCTTTCCCTTGCCTGTCCCAGCCTTGTCATCTCTCATTCTGCATTGAGAAACAGGCTGTCACTCATCTCAGGCAGTGACTTCCCCCTTCAGCATCCACTCCCTGCAAAAATACAAAAGCAGCTTCATCCTCTCTGCCTCTGTGTCCTTCATTGCAGCAAACAACATACTCTGAACATCTCCAAAGTTACTTACAGTCCCTCAAATCTCTGCACAAAGATTTCCTTTCTGACACAGCCAGGGAGTGGCCAACCTTGGAGAGCTGAATTCCAGGAACTAGAATGCCACCTATTGCCACCACTGCTTTGGAGCCTTTAGCAACCACTTTTGTCTCATCTGTCTGCTCAGCCTCAGTGCAGGGCACACTTCTCTCCTGCATAGCCCAAGGCTGGGCTTCTGGGCACTGTGCAAATGCAAACAGCAATAAACAAAATGCTGCCTTGTCCCTGCACTTGGCTGTGCTGCTGCTGCTGCTGGAACAGCTTCACGTGGAGCTGTGCCCAGCTCTGCTGCTGCTCAGAGCCTGGCATGGACACCTGAGAGTGCCCCCAGTGCTGTCCAGGCTCCCAGTGAGTGCTGGGAGCTCAAAGGATTGTCAGATCAGCAAGTACTGACAGCTTTATAAAAGCTTTTATATTTGAGAAATATCAAACACAGCAGGTCTTGGTCTTCTTTTAAGAAACACGTATGCCACAAGGCTTCATTTTGTGTCATGAGAGTTTTGCTTCTATGTGGCATTCACATTTTCTGAACAGAGAGACATAATTCTCTCTCTCAGGCTTTTCCTGGAGAAGCACAGAGATCAAAGCAATTCTTATCTCATTTACTGCTCCTGTGTTTTAGAACATGTGGAATGTTTTGGAAGATTATTTACCTGAAAGAATTTACTTGATTAGATTCTGGTGTGAGTGTTTCATTTTCTTGACCCATCTCTGCAAACTGTGTCCTGAACATTGGTCAGGAGACAGGAGGTTTTGTTCAGTTGAGTGCTTGTGCAGTTTCGGTTTAGATGTAGTGTAATATAGTATAAAATAACACAGTATAATAAATTAATTAGACTTCTGATATCATGGAGTCCTCCTCATCATTCCTCCTGCCAATCAGGTGAAATTTCTGATACTTCTAAAGATCAGAAATCTGCCAAAAGGCACTTCTCTGCATGAGCAATAATTTCCAGGGCAACAGACTTTCTTCTAAAGTTGAAGGTCTTTATGTCTTGCAGAATCAATTCTGCAGAGGTCTCCATTTCCCATCCTTGGCAAGTGATAGATGCTCAGGTAACTTATTATATGTGGGCAATACAAATAAGATGGAATTGGATTTAAAAACTAGATAAAGCTACAGTAATGCTCATCTGGGTTATCAATTCAGACTGAAAATAAAACATCAAGAACCAAAAAGCAGGTCTTGCATCTTGAAATGAAGACTAATACAGATGCCTGAGGACTGGTAAAAACACCATTAAGATATAGACTTCCAGTGTACTGGCACCCCAAGAGAAGAGGCTAAAAGAAAAGAGGAGTTTGGATAACCTAGAAAAAGAGAGAGAATGAAAGGCAAATGCCATTAGAAAAGTGCAAGAAAGTTACAGATATTAAAAAGGAGAATCCTTGGAATACTTCAATTTTTCTTTCCTAAGAGAACACAGAATGAACCAAAATCTTGGTTCATAAATCTATGTTAAAATCGCTCGACCTAATACACTGAGCTTTGATCTACTCACATCAACTTCCATCTTCAACTAATCATTGTGCTCTGGACTGGGTGGCAGCAGGACAGGTATATCTTTCCAAAACCTATTGGACAGTAACTAATTTTAAAGATTGGTTTGCAGTTTGTAATGACACGGTTCTTGTATATGCTCTGTATAAATCAGTACAGTCTCACATGCTACACTGAACAAATCAATAAATCACTTACCAGTAACACTTGCAGACCTTTTATTATCAAGTGCCCTTTGAAACACTTCCTGCCCCTTTCACATAATATTTCCTATCTTCAGCTGTTACTAGAAAGGTATTTTATCATTTATCTGTCTGTCTTATTGGAGACATTTTATGCTTAACTGCTTAGTTGCTCAAAGATTCAGCAGACTCACATGAATGTTTTTTCCTTCTCCTCAATACCCTTGAAAATTCCAGTAAAATCTAAACAAACAATGAGATATGGAAGTGAACTAGATGAAGTCTAAGACCAGCAACAAGATATTATGGGATTTGTCCATTAAATTAAAAAAAAATCTTATGATTTCCAATGGAATTCCCTTATAACTGCTTATGACCAAAGAGCATGCGGAGAATTATCCATCTTACTCATCGGGTGAATCATTTTGAAAAACAAAGGATTTATTTATGGTGAATTGGTGAAAAAGTGGGTTTTGCCAAATAAATGATCAATTACAAACTTTGTTTTAATTAGTAAATCACCTACAGGTGAATTTATATACATTTGAATGCAAAATGATTCAGAGATAGTCATGTAATTTTTTGTCTTCATAAACAAAAACAAAGCCTTTCAAGAAAGAGGGTAAACATATTTAGATATCTGAATAGGATAGAAATTAGTTTTGTTACTTAAACAGCCCAGCCATTCTATAAAGCTTTCTTTTCCAAAAACACCTTTATACTGCAACAACCGGGTCCTGATGTCTGCTGGGGAATGAGCAGAGGGAATTGGGGAAATGAGTTTTCTTTGGGTATTCTCCTTTATCACTTTTTCCACACACTCAGTTCCACACTGTGCTTCTGCTCAGCCCACACCTGGGTTCACAAAGGCCCAGAGCAGCTCAGCACAGCTGGGACACAGAACCAGAGCTGCCCAGGGCACTCACCTGGGCCTGCCTGGCACAGCTAATGCCAGATATTTTACCTGAAAACACGAGAAACAGAAATATCAAAACACAATAAGCAATATAATAAAAGCATATTCTTCAGATCTGCAGGTAATTCTAACATTCCAACACCCGTCCCAAAGGACAGTGGGTTTGAAGAGCAGCATTAGTGCATCTGTCCAGTCTGCTCTTTCCATGCAGCCAACACAGAGCATCACATGGAGCTGTGCACTCCAAATTTCACACGTCATTAGCAGAGGGAAAGGATTTCCATCACACTCAGCAGCAAGGACTGCATGATGGATTTTGCTACAAACTTTAAACTTCTAGCAGAAGCTAGAGCAAAAAATCTGAGCTGAACCTTCTCCCAAGAGAAAGCATGCTGTGTACATGTTGCAGGTGTGAGAGACTGACTTTGCACAGACCTTCTTTGATCCTTGCACTAGTTAGGAATTTGTCACAATGACATTTTAAATATCCATATATTTGACCTAATGTTTCCGAAAAAGCAATAGCCATCATCTCCAAACAGAAAATATTAAGAACCTTAAAATCTATATTGCTTTAATGTAATTTTGCTAATACAGTGAGACGTTTCAGCCTTTCTAGATGGCACAACTTAAAACACTGGGAAAAATGCTCAAGGCTTTGTTAGGAATCATCTCTTTCCCAACACTTTTGTAAGCTGACACACCCAACTTCTCTTCTGCAAGGTAGTCAATAACCTTTTGTAATAAGAAAGCTTTACAGAACCTACAGAAATGCCCTTATGTAAAAGTGTACATATTTCTCATGTGGCACTGGAAGAACGACAGTGTGCTGGGGTGTGAAAAAAGCATTCATGACAAAGAAGATGTAAGAAATAATATTAACTAGGCCTTGTCTTTTCATCTGAAGAGAGCTGTGCCTGTGTAATGGGTATAAAATGCATAAAGTTTTATAACATGTTGCCTGCTCAGAATCTCTAACACTTATTTCCATTATTATTTGCTGTAAATTGCCTATGTCTTTTACACTAAACATAAGTGCTTCCAGCCAGACAGCTAAAAGGTTTGATTTCGCTTGTAGTTGAGAGTATCAAAGAGAAAAAGTCTAAAACTTTGAGCTTAAAGCAGAAAAGAAAGATGTAACTTTGACAAGATGATCACTAGTGAATGAACCTTGATCTATTTTCTGTCCCATTAATGCTAATTTTGGGGATTATTCCTCTACATTATTTTTGGAAACTTTGTCGCCCTCACTCACCAAAGAGCTGGAACAGTCAGCAGCAGTTTTTAATTTGATTCAGTTTGTCAATACAACAACTGTAGCCCTCTAGAATCAATACCCACATAGAGCACAAAGAATTTCACTGGTTTTTGTTTTATTGGCAGGCAGGGGACAGGGACCTGGTCCTACTTCCTGCAGCTCTTGATACTGGGTGAGAAAAAGTCTAGAAACCAGCCTAGTCCTGCTTTGCTGAGGAGCCCTTTTCAAAAAAAGCAAAGACAGAAAATGGAGCAACTGGAGACATCAGCTTTTGCCTGGCTCATCTTGTCCATGTCACATCCTCAGGCTACACAACTGGACCTACCAGCTCTGTGGGACAAGCTCTGTGAACAAGGAAAGTGACCCCATGTACATTGATAAAAAATAAAAGGTTTGTGTGAAAGCTGAGCATCCACTGTGCACTGCTGAGCTGAGCTGGGGATGCTGGAGCACACTGTGCCCTCCCTCACCACCCCATTCCATCACCTGAAAGCTGGAGGAATGCTGCCAAAGAAAGATAAATAATTGATGTTTACATAATGAACATATAGCAGCAAGCATGTCAACAGGGAACAACTGAAGCAAGAGTTCAACAGCAAATATGCTTTTGTAATCTCCTCTTATCTTTTGTTCTCCCTCATGGACATGACCCAGCTTGTAACAGCTCCATGGACTGGAGGTGAGTTGGGAGATCTGCCACAGAGCTGCCTGGGAAGATGAACAAGTCTGATGAAGATTTAGGTAGTTTTGTGCACTGTAAGATTTATTCAATTTCCGCAATTTCATCATGGGAAATTGAATAAATCTTATCAAAATGCACTAAAGCTGGGTTTATGGGACAGTTATCCCAGCAAATTGGCATGCTAGCCTTACCAGACTCCCTCTGCCATGACCCACCATTGCTGACCCTCAACTCAGCAAATTGAAGATCTCAAGTACTGGAACTAACACAGACTCGTGCAGAGAATGCTGTGCTCCTAAAGCAGCTTGCACATCTCTACAGACTATTAAAATGTCTGGCTTTTGGAGACCAAGGGAAACAATAATTTTCCCTGTAACTCTTGATGTTTGGTCAGTGCCACAACAGAACAGAGCACTGGATTCCCCCACATATGAGCCAAGCCACCTGTTCTGAAAACACTGCTTCTCTTTAAAAGTACAGTTCAGGGGTAATCCCAAACTTTTTTCCTTCCCCTACTGAGTAGGCTAGAAGTTAATGAAATGCTTTCCTTCAGTTGCATGACCCAAGAGCTCCTGCTCCAAGTAGAAGGTTAGAATCTCTGTCCTGCAGAGATTAGTAACCAATTAGTAACGAAATACTGTATAAAATATGTGAAAGAAAAAACCCACTTATCTTTCCAGATTACCCAGAAGTCACATGGGGTTTGTGGGTTTTTTCATTACTTGTCTGTTGGCTGCTTAAATGCTTATCATGTGACCCCAAGGCTGACAGCATCCCCCTGTTAAAGTCCCTGTGGAAATTGAAGTCATCCCATGGCACATCCTGCCTTTTCCTTTCCCTACTGAATAAAGGTGTTCCATGGCTGTTCCTGCCTTCCCTGTTTGACTGACAATTAAAAGAAGTGTCTGTAATTGACTTGTCTTGGATTACACTCTGCAAAGACAAACAAAGCCTTGGTAACAGGTGAAAAGAAGTACTTTATTCAGCTGTCTACAAGCCTCAAGAATAACAGCCCTTCACACCTCGTGCAGGAGAGCAGTGGAACTTTGCTGAGTGTCTGCAGCAATTCATGCTCACTGTCTGGAAAACTTCTAAGATACCTATAAAGGATAAAATGTGAATTACATAAACTCAAAGCCCAAGAGATGAGAGCAATTTACTGCCAAATAATCTATTCTTGCTCAGAAGAGCTGTTAGTTGGAGCAGTGAGGGGAGCCTTTGGTTGGTCCATCCCACAGCAGCTCAGCCCCAGCTGAGCGCTGAGGACGAAGCACAACCAGTGGTGCCATGGGCTGCCAGGGCTCCATGTGCTCACTGCAGGGACAGACTGCAGTGCCAACTCCCACAGCTCCTGGCCCTAATCCCAGCGACCCCAAACCACATGCTGACACCCCTAACTCCCTGCTGAGTGGCACAGGGGCCCATGGGACCCTGCTGTTAGTCTGGGGGGCACTCCTGCATCCTGACCTTTACATTCACAGGTAAATACATTCTTCTAATTAATAAGAACCTGCCATTTGTATGCCTTTGCCCACTGTAGGCACTGTCTAGAAGGTGTCCTGTCATAAAAATGTATTAATTTGGCACTGGCAATTCTATTTCTAGCAGTGTCTGAATTGTTCTCCATGCAACATCCCCAACAGGAAGCATTGAACCAGAGTAAGCAAACACTAATATCCCCACAAACTCCCCTACCCTATCACTGTGTGTGCACATGCTCTTTGACACCAGATTTGAATGTCAGGTGTGTGCTGACAGCAGAGGCAGTCCTGAAACAGCATTAAAAATATGCAAGGTCTTGCAGTGAGGCAGAAAGAGCATGTGCTCGCATGTACAACTGCCACCTTTGTCAATTTTATTCCTAGGTGAGTAATGCAAACAATGCAATCATAAAATATTCTTTTGGTAACTCTTTTAGCATTCACAGTGTGCTGATGTGCTCTAAAAACAATTTAGACCAAGCAAAAACTAGGGCTGCTTTTCTGACTCTGATATTGAATTCTCTTTCCCTCTGCTATCCCCTCCATGAATACACAGTGAGTCAATCTGGTATGTCTTGTTGGTTGAATAAGCTCTTTGATTTTTGAATTATTTTGAGATTAACTGAATTTGAAATGTGTGCTGCATGCAATGTCTTGCTGACACAAAAAGATGAGCTTTGTTATTGACAGAGAACTGTTGCAAAGCCACATTTTTCATTACTTGTCTCTGTTGCTGAACTTGTGTTCCTGTCAGACTGCTGCCTGCCAAGACAGCAGGGGCCACCAGGTTGAAAAGTTCAATTTGCAGTATTCTCTCCAGACCTCCCTGAACTTCAGAGAGTAACAAAGCAGCCTTTTCCAGCATGATTAAAAAAAAAAAAAAAAATATCTTTTGTAAATAGTAAAATATAGTGGACATTAAATGAGGCTGCATGAAAGCTGTATAATGCCAAGAGTGCATCACACTCAACCTGAGAAACAAGTTTTGGTCACTATGATCTGTTATAGCATCACAAATTTTACTGCAGTTTCTACAAGTAGCCCTTGTTGTTGCTCTGAGGTGCTGTCCATCAGGAGCCCTGAGGAGCTGGCTGCCACCTGAGAACTTCCAAGCTTGGAAAATGAGCTAAGCACAGGACAGCAACACTTCATTTCAATGTTGATTTCCATGCAAATTGCTCCTAGGGTAATAATTGGCTCTGAAAAAACGACCTGCCAAGACGAAGAAGTTGCCAAGCTGAATGCAGGAGAGGACAGAGGGCAGAGTCTCATCAGACACTCCCCCAGCAGCCAGGGGCAGCGTCCAAGAGGCTTTGCCCTTGGGAAGGAGACAGGAGAGCACTGGAGCAGCTGCATTTCTGCCACCCCCTAAAGAAACATTGGGAACAACATTTCTAACAACATTGCTCTTTCCTGTCTCAAAATCACCCCAGTTTTCCCCCACTGATCTTCAAGCAGCTGCTGCCCACAGTCTGCTGCCCAGAGTCAGTGCTGGTGAGCCTCAGCCCCTGAGAGCCACCAAAGCCAGCCAGAGGAAGGGACTTCAGTCTGTGTCCCACAGAATTCAGGCACAGAATCCCCAAAAGTGACCTGACATGCACCAGCAACTGCATTTCCTCCTCAGCCTGAGCTGCAGGAGCTCCAAATCTGCTGGAAGGGAGGGCATGGCTCAGAGACTGGGCTGCAACACCACGGTGTGAGGTAAAGGCGCTGAAAGCTTGGGAGTGTTACATTGCTTGAGAAGTGTAAATTAGGGGACATTTGCTGTTAGCCCACAGATGTAGGAATCAGAGGGAAAACAGCCTTTTATTCTCCTCTGTTTATTACTGCCTTCCTTTCATTTTGTCCGGCCAAAAGTATTTTGTGCATAGAAAATGCATTTGTACTTTTCCTACTGCTTTTGCAGCACTTTACACCATCTCTCTTTCTTAGCCTTTGTTCTCTTTCTGACCTCAGAAACTCCTCTCATGTTCCTTCTCTCCTGCCCACTCTCTCAATTTCTCATTTCCCTCTCCCTTCTTCATCCCCCACTTCTTCCTTTTAGCTCAAATTCCTGGTACTCGGGTTGAAAGTATCTCAAGCCATCAAGATTAATTTTTCTTTCCTATTTAGACCTGATCAGCAGGTATATCAGGTGCTTTTGAGAGGCAGGAAAAGAGCTCTTGTCCCATAGAGACCTGTCCATTTCCAGAAAATCTATGGTGGTACAGTAAAAGCAGCATTACTAATATCACATTTCACTACCTTCTCTGACGGCTGGTTTAATTGAAATAAATTATGAATCCCACATGTGGCACACTAACAGAAAGCAATAAAACACAATATTTATGAATAAAGATAGCAATTATCTTATTAAATCAGACAGTAATGCTATTCTATCAGAGGACTCTTCATCTCACATTATAATCAATATGATTATGAGTGTAAAGAAAGGGCTCTTGCCATTACTATAACTAGGTCCCATAGATCTGAAAAAGTAATGAAGGATTTTCTGCAGAAAGTAAAATTTGGCAGAGTTATAACAGACTTTGAAACAATCTATTTGGCTTTTGAGGTAGAAAGTCTTGGATATCAAGCCAGATTTTGACATCATTGACAAAAGTATCAAGCTGCTGTAATTATTTCAACATCAGTGTTGTTATCCAAGATTGATACCAGCGTGACTGGGAGCAAGATCTCAATCTTTTTAAAGCTTTTGTTTTTAAAGGCTGAAAGAACTTATAAGACAGACATTTCCATAGTTCTGCTTCTGGAGATGATAATTTTCTAGAGGTGTAGCACAAAAGCTTGACTAAAAGAGAGTGATCCAAAATTTATGTCTATTTCTGGGACAGCTATTTTACTTATTAAAGATAAAAATTATCCCCAGGAAACATACACTTTGTGCCTCAGTTTTATTTCTATATTCAGGGACAGGTCTCACCAAGATTTTAAAACCAAGTGATTCTGACAATTCAACTTTGCGCCTATTTCCTGTAGATTTAACCTGTTTTTTCAACAGATGCACCCATTTAAAGGTGCTTTATACAGCTTACTTAAAGCCACAACAGTGTTATTAATGTAAAAAGTAAATATCTTTATTGAGTAATCTATATTAATTACTTCCACCAAGACACACAAACCTGTATGTAACACTACTGCTCTTATTCAAAAGAAGAAAAAACTAACTCTAGGACAAAATAATTGTGTTTGAAGCTATTTTCTCCTTATTTTTTTATGGAGGAGGAAGGAAAATTCAGTCACTGATCAAAGTAAGCATTTCTCCACATGGTCCCAGTACAGCCATTCACCTAATCAGTAAGGAAACATTTCAATTCCAAAATACTCCATGACCATAAATGAGCAAGTGGGTAATAGAGACAACAGAGTCCTGTGGCATGGAACCAGGGAATGACACTGTCCACACTCCCTTGGGCTGATGCTTTCAACATTTCTCAGCAGGAGATTTGGAACAGCAGTTTCCCAAAACAAACAGCACAGTTCAGGGCTTGCTGCTGATGTGAAGACTAACAAGGACTAGGAGGGAGGGAAAGGAGAAGGGGAGCTTTTTAAAGGGAAAGTTATTGAACCCCAGGAGGGATTTAATCATCCAACAGTTTCATTTGTGCTGGAGGAATATGCAGAAGTGTCATGGCTACCATGGAGCAGGAGAAAAAGTTTCACTTAATCATAAAGTGAAACACAAGCATGGCAAGGCAGCCATTTAAAAACATTTCCTGGGCCATTTAGACTGGGAAACAAGCACCTGCCTCTGCATGGGCAGCAGGAGCAGAAGAAGAGCTCAAGGAAAGGTGCCAAGGTAGAGGCACTGCAGCCTCAGCCAGGAGCCAAGGACCCTGACCCTGGGAAACTTCCACTCCACCTGCTGTGCAAACACTCACTCCACCCTCCTTGCTCTGCCTGCCTTTTTTCAGTTTACAAACAGCCTTATAAGCACAACTCTACATTTAACATTTTTGCCTTGTTTTCATTCTGCTCTTTGAAATCAAGGGCATTTTGGATAACGAGATTCATGAACGTTCCCTACTATAAATTCAGCACAAGTGTTTTGACCCCAGATAGCACCTATGATGCAGCTGGACACAGACTTCATAACAGCAGAACTCTGAAAAATTTTCCCAGCAACTTTGCAAATCCTGGAAAAGTCCCCTGACCTCGTGCTCCATTACTTTCAAGTAACAAGCTCAGCCAAAGTTCTCTGACATCTCTTGGAGTTTGCAATTCTTTCAAATAACCTTTTACTAAATTCTGTGTGAACCTACCCAGATTTACAGCTTTAGGATTAAATCACTCAAGCCTCAATAGGCTCAGTGTAAAAATGAGGTGAAACCACAATGGTTTTCGGTTCTACTTGCAATTTCAGGCTTGCTTTGAACTCAAGGCACAAAGCAAAATGCACTTTAAGCCCAAGCAAGCAGTCTTTTGAAATCCTGCTCTCTTGGAGACATGGTAGACAAGCCACCTCTGCATATTACTGGGAGCTTTCTTCTGTGATAAAGGGTCAAAAGGAGGGAAAACACATTCCTGCCCTTCTGACTAATAATTTCCATGTCCCAGTTTCAAATATGTGTCCATATCCTTTTCTTAGTTTTCTCAGCCAAGCTCAAAGTTTTATGTTTCAGAAAATTTCACTTTCTACAGCCTGATGTCAAAAATAACTTATTGTGAAGTCTTGAAAGAAGCACTCATTTCCTCCACTCTTGATATCTGTTTCCTCTCCCTTTTTTAACAGCCTACAATATATCATAAATCCAAGGAACAGACTGGTCATGTTATTCATATTCCCATTAAATACTCCAGCCTTCAAAAATTCAATACACCTCTCAGCAGATGCCTACAAGCAGGGCTTAACCTACAGGTTCCAACACTTGTTTCCTTTTGCAGACACAGACAAAATAGAAATCTTTCTGCTGATTCTTTTCCACTTCCACTAATACTCCAAATTTAGCATGTATTGATCTAATCTGTCATTGATGACTTACTGACCTTGATATTTTAGCCTAACCAAATCCTTTTCTCCCTCCCCCTCTCTCTCAAAAAATATAAAGGAGAACACAGATCAAAATTAAGGGAAATAGCAGGATATTTTCCTCTGTCTTTCTAGCCTGCAATAAGCTTTGCCATTATTTCCAGATTATCAAATCCTAAGGCATTCTCCATATCAGCTCACATTCCAGAATGCACAGACCAAACGCTAAAACAACAGCTATTAATATATGTAACTCATGATTGCAAAGGATACCACAGAGCCATCCAACTGCTCAGCAAGCCAGGTAAGACACCTTTGTTTTTTTACACACACAAAAACCAGCAGGTGCCAATCGTCAGGGATCTCTTTAGAGACTGTGCTGATGTACATGAAAGAATTGGGCATTTGATGATTCATTTCATAACAAGCATGACAACTTTCTTGTACCAAATCTGGGTTCTTCAAACTACCTAAATCCCTTTCTTAAAATACTGGCACATTTCTGTGACTTCTACATAAGGATGTTCTGTTTGTCAGCCTGTGTGGCTGTAGCCATTTTACTCTTGCTTTAACTACAAATTAGAAATGCAACCTGGGAACTGAAAATGAAGTAGTACTCCCACCCTATTTCACAAAGATCACTATCAACAAGTATTTAGTCAATAATAAAGAATTCATACTTAACTCATGGTTCCATTTGCAAACAAAGCAGAATAGAATTCACCTCCCTCTCCCAAGGCTATATTGAGTTTTCTGTGTTAAGATTATCCAAGTGCAAAGTAATTTAATATCAAATTCTATAGATATGACTTGAAAATAAATATATAAAACCTGATCAAATTCCCTCCAATCAGTTACATGATTCCCACTGACATCAATAGCTCAAGATGAGGATCATAGAGCAAATTTATTTTTAAAAAGTCACACTTTAGACATGAAGAACTAAACAGCTTAAAACAAACTTCGTGCAAAATTAAACTCTACCCAATCACTTTTTTTAGATTCCATAGATTGCTTTGAAGCAAATTAACGAAGATGATTGAATAATTCAGCATCACACTAGGTCAAGATTCTGGTCACAAATAGAAGTGCACAGAACATGATCATGTGTCTGCCAGGAGTATTTCCCTGTTCCAACATAGCCATCCTTTCTCCAGGCATTCTAATTGTTGCATTTTGACAAAGATATGTTTTTCAAATTAACTTTCACTGGCCCTTGCCTCCTCCAACAGCTTCGTAATTCTCATCATCACCTTCTGAATAAAGCAAATAAAAAAAGCGGGGGAAAATGGAAAAAGCAAACTCATTCCATCCAACATCTGTCCCAAGGTATGTACTGGCTGGAGGGGATAAATTATGTGTGACCCTGTTTGCAGTTTCTCACCAGCAATCTTTTCAGCAGGGGGGCTTTCTTGCAGCCATGCAGGCTGTGTATTCTGGGGGCTCTCTGCAAACACAATTGCACCTTCCAAAATCCCTTTGCTCTTCAAAACAAGTTTTTGTGGCCTCCCCAGGTCAGAGATAAGGCTTGTCAGTCTGAAGGTGTGCTACTGGTCTCAAGCTTGCTCAGCCATCAGTCAATTTCCATCCAAGCAACCGTAATTATTTCCTGAAGCAGGTACATGATCACTAACATTTCTGGTGTGGAAGGCTCTGATCTGTGAAGCATCAAGTTAAAGCCTAAGAGGGAAAAGCGTCTGCAGTTCTGCTGGTGAAGAAGTAAAAATGCTCCCACTAAATAGAGTCTCCACTTCTGATTTTTAGTTTCAGATGAGAAAAGACGTGTTTGCAGCCAAAGGATCCCTTGATATTGATTTCCAGGACACTTTATAGACCGTACAATAGACACTGACACTGGTCACAAGACCTTATCAGAACCCAAAAGTATTTTTCTTACTGAGATGGTCACTTAACCCAGTACTAAAGCTTCATCTGGTGTAAAAAAAAAAAAAATCTTGTTCTGCTTCTCCTGCATTGGAGCTCTGCAGTGCCAGGGGAGACAAGAGCCTGGTACAGCACCTGGTGAGCCTGACAGAGTACCTGGTGAGCCTGCAATTCACCTGATGCAGAGGTCAATGTGAGGGAAAGGCAGATTTAATGTACTTTTGACATCTGAACGTTTTGAATTTGAGCAAGCTTCAGGAGGTTTTGGCTCTCAGGGAAACCTGTCCTAGACAACATATGAAGCTTAGAGATGTTTTACCCCAGTCAGAGAAGCATAAAGTATAGAAAGTTCACCAAGTGCTAATGATGATAAGTAGTCCAACATGTTCTTTTGTAAATTCAAGATTCTAAATGCAAGAAAAGCAAAGTGCTATGCAAAAGGGGTGGAAAGATCAGGCAAAGGGTGCAAAGAAGGTGCTTCCATTACAGTCCCACCACAGGTGTACAACAGCAGCTGCTAATAGGAACTGTCAGGGTGTTGAAACTGTAAGTGAACAGCATCAAAGCTGAGGAGGAAGCAGAAGAACAGAGAATAAGAGAAAGCACAGGTAAATAGTGGTACAAAAGTGCCATCTACACTTATAACCAAGGACAGCACTTGAAGTTAACAAATGCATTAACATTCTCAGGAGATAAGCTGGCACACTCATAGAATTAGAGCATTTTAACATGTCTTGAGTAGCCTGTTAAAGGAGGACAGGTACTGCTCCATAAATTAAATCAGATACATTATGTGATCACATTTATTTTTATCTGAGCCTACACCTCTTGAATATTTTATCGTTTTAAAAAAAAGAATATAGACATGCCCTGCAAACCCATCAATTTGTCAAGTTTAGGTTTTGAAATGCATATAAAATTTACACCTACTGAGGATATTTTTATACCCACATAAAAAGTTATTCTGGCAGTGTTTTGCCAATATGTCATCTATAAAGTTTTGTTTAGAGTACATATATATATACAAATATATTCTATATATTTATATACATTTTTATATATAAAATATATTCTATATATTTTTATATATAAAATATATTCTATATATTTTTATATATGTAATATATTATATATATATATATGAGGGAGGGGTTTAATATAGGGGCTAATGTTGCCTCTCTGTTGAAGAGGTTTGCATCTTAGTCACATGAGACATGCTTTAAGCATCACTCTGCTCATGTTTGAGGTATAACATCTTCCATCTGAAGACAAAGGGTGACCACAAGATCACTAAACTGGATTTCAGTCCTTACAACAAAGTCCACTGCAGCTGAGCTCTGCACTTTCCTCTCTGGGCAGGCAAATCTCAGGGTCTGTGAGGCTCACAGGGGACATGGCCACCTGCCCACCTGTCTGCTCTGTCTCCCAACACAGGCACAGAGGGACTGGAGAAGGCTTTCAATGGCACATCACTTGTTCCTACAAAGCAGATGACAGCTGACGTCTCCAGCAGCCTCAGCAGTACAGCTGTGCCTCCTTGTTGAGGCAGGTTTAAAGCTGGGAACTCCAGACTCGGTGCCTTCACAGCAGAAATCATCGCTAGAGAAAGATGCACTGCGCCCTCCTGGCTGCTCAGCACTGCAGATGCACCTTTCCCCATCCCACCACCTGCCTGCCAGCCTCTCAGGAGGATTCTGCACTGCTGTGAGAAAGCAGAAAACTGCCAGGCATATTGACTGAATGCTGTGTCTGCACCCAGAAGAACTGTCACAAAGCCACTGATGCCTTTTCATGTGTCCCTGTACATGCAGCCTCAGAGCTCTCACTGGGCACAAAGCAAAGCATCATCCCTACAAAACAAAAATCCAAAACATACCGACATGTAATAGCCAGTAGATAAAAGATAAAGGAGGCAGATGCTCCTGATGGTAACTTGAGGGGAGGGAAGGGTGTGGAAAGGCCTAATATGATAAACTAAAGATTGCCTACTTGCATGTAAGGGACAGAAAAATACCTTTAATGATTACTCTGATTTTTATAGACACAGAAAACAATAACACAGGTGTCCCCCTTCTTCTTAAGGTAAGTACCTCTCACATGCTGCTTGGTTCTTTTCATTCCCTCACAGGTTCCATCTGATTAGTGGGAGACACCTTATAGAAAACAATTTCAAAAGCTGTACATGCCACACTCAGTTTTCCAAATGCTGCTTTTAATGGGTTCAGCACACTCTATGGTGTCCAAGGTTTTGTATTAAATAACCACAGAAAGTCACTGTGATGATGAACTGTTAATGATGAACTAACACAGATCTGATTGTATGATCCAGGAGAAAAAAGCTTTATGCTTCCTCTGGGCCCTGGCTCCATGCTCTGCTTGCCTTTGCTGTTGTGTGCTTTGTTCTCCTGTCTGCTTACTACCACCAAGGCAGCAATTTCACAGAATCTACATCTAGGTAACTTGGCAACCCTACCAGCCAGTGAGAACTAACTTCATGTTACAATTTGCCTCAAGCTGGAGAGATGCATACGAATTTAGGGCTAGATTTAGAGCTGTGTCCATGTGTCTCCATGGACTTTACACATGGAGAGACACCTAACTTCCACAGAGGCCACCTAATTCCCATGGCATTGCAGGAACTTATTGCCATCCTTTAGCACTTAAGCCCCTGTTTTATCTCCTCCTCTTGTAGTAAAGATGACATTTGACACGTAAGAAAGGAAAACCTGTCTTCGTCCACAGGATAAGCTAATACATGAGCTAATATATGGAAGAAGTCACAGAGTGAGAACATAAAATCCTTTTCAATTCTCTGAAACTGGTCATGATGTCATATTAATCTTCGGCAGAAGTAAAAGCAGGATTGTTCAGTTTTGGTGTTTAGATTTTGACGGGTGTGGTGAGTAGTGCATGGCACCATCTGAGCCTTCTGTGCTACACCAGGTTCATGAACAGAAACAAGGAGAGCTCAGAGCCCCCCTCCGTTCTCATCCCTCCTGTCAAGAGCCCAGGCACTGATGAGGCAACAGAGCCCACGGCAGGCACTGAGCTGGTGGGCTGCATGCTGCATTTCTGCATTACAGAGAGCTAGGAATGGGAGGCTGGAAATAATGCCTTTCCTTACCGGGGGAGAGCATGTCCTCCTCAGACACTGGGAGCTCAGCAGAGTTTGAGCCAAGCCTGAGCCCAGAGCTGCAAACAATCTACCAGAATCCTTTCAAGCTCTGACTCAGGGAGCAGACTGAAAGTTCTCTCATTAATCTATTCACAATTGCAAATGGCACAACCAACTTAACAGCACGCGCTTTCATTAATGTAAATCACACAGATAACGTTCCTGTCCTCCCCACATCTGTAGATTTTCTGCACTAAACAGTGCCTTTCACTTCCATATCTCGTCCATAAATATTTTCAGATCTGACTTTTAGAACAATTTCACCTGGGCAGTTTTTATGCTCCTTCATATCTGTGGTCTGTCAAAGGGTATATATGTATTAGGCAATTAAATGTTCAATTGCAATCAGATTTGGGTGCATAAAGTGACTAAATAGTTTGAAGCCTGATTTTAACTGGTCTCTAAGGATGTACTATGAATCCAAACCTTAATTCTTGAAAAGGGGACTTCTAGCCTAAAGTTACACATATTTAATAGCCAGCTTCAAGAGGACTTAGTTCTGCCCCCATTCCGTCCCCTCCCCTGTGCACTCTCTGATCCCAGAGGCTGTGTTTGTGAAGCTGAATGAACAGGAGACAATTCACTGGTTTTTCCCCTTCCCCTCCAAGACTCATTATTTTTCCACAACTTAGTTCAGCGTATCAGACTGACTCCTGGAAGAGCAAGGAAATACACAGGGAAGAGCAAGACAATCATTACAGTAATTAAGGTTCATTGCCAAAGTGAATGACAAAGAATCAAGGGCAAAACTACTTTAAATTAGAACAAAATCCAGCCCAGCATAGGGCTTTCAAGCACAGATCCACTGTACTAACAGCAGCCTGAGAGGCAGGAACACCTGCAGCTCATTTCTACCAGCACTGCTTTGACTGCATGTTTCCATGGCCTCTTCCCAGCATGAAGCTCACCTGCTTTCCTGGTATAACTTTTGACGCTGTTACAGAGGCTCCAGTGTATAAATAATAATTAACTTCTGAAAGCAGAGGCTTACAAATGGCATTGTTTGATTTGCAATACATTTCACTCAATTTTTATTCTGCACAGAGAATTCTTAAGGAGAATGCTGACAAACAAGCAGCATAAGGTCTATGTATTATTAAAATTTAAAACACATGCTGCACACACAGAATGTCAAAAGAATATGTTAATCAAGTACAAGTAAGCCAGCTTGATCAGCTTTTCTCTGTGATGGTTCAAAGCTGGGGAAGTTGCCAATAGAAGAGTTACTCTGGCTCCTTGTAACCACAGAGGATTTATCTAAACACATTAAAGAATGCACGCACATCTACTCTTCAAACTCATGCACTTCTTACTCTGGTGTATTCATGCTGCTAATTCAGAAAACAATGTAAACATTTTCCATTTTGTTTCACTGTAGGGCATTTCCAGAACCGGGACATTCAAACTGTAACCCCAAGCTATGAGAGAGCAAGGAGGAAACAAACTGATCATGAGCTATGGCTCCACGCAGAGTTTACCAAAATCATCCAGAGCAGTCTTCAAAATACCCTTCATTAATGACAGTTCATGTCCCTCTCCTCTGTTGCTTTGGCAGGAAACAATAGGAATTAAAACACATACTGGTTTCTAAGGGCTGGATTCTTACTTGAAATAATTTGAAAGAGTTTCTATCACATACAGCAACTGAAAGCGTAGAATTTTGTTTCCAGTTTGAATTCAGTTTCTCTCATTCAAGCCAGAAGCAGGTCCTGGGTTTGTATTTCCTTTGCCACATTTCTGATATTTGGGTCATCGCTTACCTGCAATTAAAGGTGTTTGATCACTGAAGAACAGTTTTGTTTTATAAAGTGAAAACACAAGAAAGCTTTTCCTATGTTTCAAATGCTTTACTCTTATAAAACCCAAGAGCTGACTATAAATAATAATAATAGCTACCTCTAGTTTCAGTTTACAATCATTCATTTGCTGGGTCTAGGGTTGGTTTTTTCATTTGTTCACTTTTTCCACTAAACAAAGAAATCTCGGATTAATAGAGGCTTAGACCCAACTGGGAATTGGTGGATGCCATTACTGGGAGCAGCAGAGATGTATGTCACAGGTGTGATTCCCACTGATAGCAGCTCACAGCACAAAGGCACAGACGTGGTGGCACATGCAGTGCTCAGACACCTGTCAGAGCCAATTCCCTGCACTGCACATTCATTCTGGGACTAAATGAAAATGGATGGAATAGCATTTTTATACAAATACCATGGGGAAATCTTGTTCTGCTGAAGCTAGGCGTGTTCTGTGCCATCTAACAGCAGAATACATTGAAATTTATAAATTCACTGCAAAGCTAATTACATTCAGGTTGCAGGGGGGAATTGTGGGGGGGTTTTGTTTGGGTTTGTTTGTGGGTTTTCCCTTCCAAAGGGTTAATAATGAGCAGTAATGTACAAGGCAGGTCACTGCCCTGTCACATTCATTTACATTATATTTACAATGTGCCTCTTGGAGTGGCATTTGCTCCTTTTAATCAAGTTCTCCTGTTCTAAGTGCTCATTTCTATGGACTTCATGGAATCTTTCCTAAAAGTCTTTTTTTTCCCCATTGGAATGATTTGCTGTGCAGAAACTGGTTTTGCTGACAGTTACTCTTTTCACAGGAGTTCCCTTAAGTGGACTCCAGTGAGTTAGTGCTTATCCCCCTGACCTGTGGCATGGCTTGGGAAAAGATGCACAAAGAGGCACAGAGAATACTAAAAAGGTGTGCTCGGCCAGTTTTACTGCATAAATCCCTTTCAGACCTCAAATATCTCACTCTGTTAACATAAACTGTGCACAAAGGGAGGCATAAAAACTTCTTCAGCAATTCAGACCTTAAATGTTACTAGTACAGGGAATTTCAACTGGCAAAATACCAACCAGGAAAACTAATGCAAAGAGAGATTTTTATAAGGAGACTGCATTACTATTGCATTTCTTTAAACAGTGCTGCTTTCACTAGGACTGTAATTGCTTTCTCTATTTGAATAACTGCCAGAAAATTCTCCGTACCAATAAACTCCATTGTCAATGTGAGATTGATATTACTCTTGATAACAGCTTTAAAAAACAAACACAATTTATTCATCAAAAAATTTCAATCAATACATCCAAAATTTATATTCAGAAGACAACTTCACTTCGCTTTTAAACAAATAATTTCATCATAACCTACTTCTTAGTAAAACTACAATAAGTTTTCACATTATATTACAGGAGCAATGGCTATTCAGTTCTAAATAATGGCTCCTTTGCTAGACAAGTCAATGGAAATTGATTTGTTTCAGCCTCCTGTGCTCACACACACAAAGCCTGTGTACAACAACCCTATTGACTTCAGCAAACAGTATTCAACCTTGCATCCTCAAGGACTCGTGGCAAAATTTTTAAATCATTCCCCTCCTGTATTGTACCCTTTATGGAACAAGACTGCATTTAAATGTCAGTCTCCAGCAATAATGCTATAAAGAGAAAATTGGTCACAGAATTGAAAATCTACTTTATATTGAAACATACAGCTCAGGATTGGATATAAGAATGAAGAAAATTAAGCTGCATTGAACTTCAAAATGAAAAGCATTGACTATCCAAACAGTAAGAGGAAACAGACTCCAGCACCCTGTCTACACCAGAGAGTTCTGGCACACGAGCCACCCTATGGGCAAGCCAGGCTGCCTGCCATAAAGCTCCCATCTGCACACAAAGTGCTCTGCATGGCACACAGGCCTTTTCCAGTCCTGTGTGTACTGGATATTTTCTCTCTTCTATAAACAAGAACATTTAAAAACAATTAAAATAAAGATTAGGGATATTAGCATGGTAGAAGCACAAAGTGCAGTATCAGAGACAAGAGACCATATGGCCCATCAAAATCTATGCTTACAAGCCTTGGAAATACAAATCAAGCATATTCCCATCCTTTTAATCCATTTTTTCCTATTTAAATCTGATTATCAACTTTACCCCTACATATCCAAAAGTAAATGCCACATCTTACACATCAAGCACATCCATAAACAAAAACAATTGTGGAAAGTCCATATCTGAATATCTTCAAGGCTGATGCCTGACCTCAGGTTCTGAGCTAGTCATCATCTCACATAAAGTATTGGCTCCTACTTGTTCCACTTGCCTTTGACCTTTTATATGGCATTTACAGAGCACCTTTGGCACCTGAGAGATACCACAACAGCAGCTTTGTTCATGCACATCATGGCAATGTTTTGACACAATGCCAAGAATCCTGTAACTGTTCCCCAGCAATTACTCTGAAGTATTAAGAAGAGTTATTTATGTGATAAAAACCTCTGAAGTGGGCACTTGAATATGTTTTATGTTGGCTAACCTTCACCAAAAGGGATGACCAGGTGATTTTTGTGTTCTTGCTCCTATTTATACAGGTGTGAATAGCACATTATTTACCAGTTCACTGGGCTAAGTGACCAAACCAAAACCTGAAGCTTGGCAGAAATCAGTCCTGTTCTATTCCTTATGCTTATTTGCTGGATTTTATTTTATAAACAGGAAAGGATTTGCCATACATGGGTAGTACAAAGCAAACCATGGCATTGGTGAGGTCTTGGTAAGACTGTATCACATATGAGTAACAGTAGAAAACAAAAATGAATAGCCAATGAAAAAACTTTGCATTTAAACCCTTTGAACCTCTTATTTTCAAATAAAACAATCTCATTAGCACAGTTTATCTACATTCCTTATAATGAAAGAGATATTTGAACTTCGATACATAAATTTGAATGTTGGTTTTGGGATTGGGGTTTTTGCTGTCCACTATATCTCTTGAGGTGTTTCCCCTCAAAGAAACAATTCTTATGCCATCATATCAGGTATACTAACATCTTCTCTCTCTCTTTAACTGTATTTACTGTTGTGTTTTAAAACTCCTCTCTTTACTCAGGTTACAGAAGCATCTATTTGCTTCTCAAAAATAGCCTTACAGCCATTTAAAATTACTCTTTCCCTTTTCTGATCTAACCTTCCCTCTCCTGTCAATCACTTCTTGATTGCTTTATTAAAACAAGAAATGTCCTCTTTTGAGTGATCGCCCTAAGCAATATGCTCATCAACTGAAAACACAATATGAAAATAAAGATCTGACCATAAACCACCAATACCACAAAAGCCTTTCACAGATCAGAAGTGCTATTTCCAGCTCTGAGTGAGAGGATTTAAAGACACCTGCCTACAGTTTAGGGGGTTATGTTTAACAAGGAAAGAGGAAGACTTAACAAAAGTTGATTATAAAAGGAAAAATAATGAAGAATTTGACTTGTTTACCTGATTAAGAACATAAAAATCCACCATCAGTGTATCATTGGGACACACATCAGAACAGAAACAGCATCATATACACTAAAGACATGAACCGAGAAGCAAAAGTATTCTTGTTAAAAGTAATTAGAAGATTCTGCATCACCAGAGAAACATAGAAACAGTAAGGATACAAACAATCTTTTCTAATTATTTAATTTTAAAGCTGAGGTTTGATTATCTTAAAGAAGCAAATATATCATACACCCTTGTAATAGCAGGGGATTTACATGGACATGGTGATCAAGGAGATCTTTACCCAGTGTTTACATGAGGGAAAGGTGTGCAGTGTAAACCTGGGGCTCGTGTAGCCAAACAAGATTATCCTGTTTGGTGTGGAGTATTTGCAAGAAATAACAGTTCAAGAAAGATAAAAGCCATATATTTGTAAGGATGAAAGCCTTCTGCTCAGAAGGAAATAAGTGCTGACTACTTTCAGAAGAAAACAAGAGAGAGTTTTTATTCCCAGTGTGCTGGATGAGATTCTGAGCACTCCGCTCTGACACAGCTGGTGGCTGCCAGTTGAGGGGCAGGAATAGGACATATTCCATTCCACAAATAAGGCTACCTTTGAGAGGGATCCCCAACAAAATGTGCCACTTCTGAAAACACAATCTCCCAAAGGTTCTGACTAAGCTGTGACAGGTTTCATGCTAGTCCTTCAGCACTGCTGTTTCATCAGTGCAGCTTAGAAAAACTTCAGACAAGCAAAAAAGGAGAAACATGGCTCAAAGTCCTTGCTTCAGTACACTTCTTGTATGAAAGCCCTGGATAAAGTGAATCCTATCTGTATTCAAAAGAAAAATCAAGAAAAAACCACAAATACTCAGCTGCACTACTTCAAAAAGTATCCAGAAAAATGACCAAAGGCTAAGAGCAAATAATCTTGGTCGCACTGAACTCAAATAGTGAAGCTCCCATTAACTTCCAGGGGACAAGACTCAACCCAGCAATGATTGCAAGAGGCAATGAAGGAGAAACAGCAAAAGATGGGCCTGGCAGAAGCACAAAGATGAAATTAGGTCCTAAGGCCCTAACATGGTATCCAAGTCCTACACAGAACTTCAGGGAGTCTGTAGATAACTATAACTCTGCATCGTAACTTTCTTTATCTACCGTTCTGGTTTTTGGGGCTTTTTTGCCATTAGAAGTTCAGAGGAATAAAACCCTGTCTACAATAGCTGTGAAAGCAGCAACATTCAATCCTGAATCTTCTATCTTCAACCCACCTCCTTGTGCACAAACAAAACTCTTTCACAGAATCATTTGCCACTGCCTGCATCTTTAAGAAAGTTCAGTAGCTGAAAGTTGCAGCAGAGACTTCCCCTAGTGTCTCAACATTTAGTATTTCATGAAATCATCAACTTGAATTTATAAATTAAATATTCAGTCCTTGAGCTGGCAAGAGAAAGATTGAGACAACTGTAACTAAAAGAACCTCAATGTAGAAAATAAGTGTGAATAAACTCACTATAAAGAAATATGTAGGAAGGAATATATAAGTAAGGGAAATGTATGTTCAATTATGCAGAGCAGAATCAAAGCTTGGCTTGGGTAGCACTGGAGTGGAGCACGGGGGGGTACAGCAGAAACTCACATGTATGAAACCAGGCAGAGCAGGTGAATATAAATTAGTTAATTAACAGCATGAATATTAACAAGATCAATGGTGAAATCTAAAACTGGAACTGACAATAATCAGTGGGGAAAATAATAATATTCAAGTGCACCTAAGCTTAATCTTCTTTCCTTCTTTTCTGTGTGAAAGATAACAAATCTTTACATTAATTTTAATCACAATGTCACAAACTGAGCAGTGTGTGAGCCGTAAGAAGAGGCAGGCAGGTTCTTTATAGCTGCTGCTCTGGGCCATCATGCTTGGTTATTACTTAAAGCCCAAGGTGAGAATTCAGGGCACAGCACAGTTTATCAGTCCAGGGTAAACAACAAGAGACACACCTTGATCCTAGGACAGGATGAACAATCAGTGGAAATGTTACTTCTCTCATTCTCTGAGGTGTTTTGGCAGCATGATATGAAAAGGTGCCTTGCCATTAGAGGATGCTAATATTCAAACACTCATGAGGAACACAACATTTATACTGCACGGTCAAGACCAAAACCAATTCACACTTTGTACAGTTCTCAACACTAAATGCAGCCCAGTGCTCTAAAAGCATGAGCCCTGCATGCCCAATGACTCCACAGAACATTCCACCAGCCTTCATCATTTCCCACCTCACATTTCTGGTGTTGATGAATGAAATACAAACTGCCCAGCACTAGTAACAAAGGCGTTAACAACCCAGCAACTGAGAAAAAGAAACAAAAACCTTTTCTTTTCCTCCACTTTGTCAGTGTTTTTCAATTTAACATTTACCATGAATTAATTACTGGAAGTCTCCATTAAGACTCTTAACATTTAGAGTGAAAGGTCAGCATAAACTCAGGGTCACTGTTTACAGTGCTCTCTGAGCCAGCAGTCTTATTGCTTGGAAGCAACCATGACTGTTAAAAGGTACAAGGCAAGTATAACAAGGAAATGAAATACAGAACTCTAAAAATATCCCCCTGATCTATGCATGTAGTGTAGTGTCTGACAAATTCAATTAAATATGTCATACATCATTCCTACAATGTTACTGATAGAGACATAGCAGTATTGAATTTTAATTATTCAGCTGGTATTGATCCCACAATAATCTGGTGAAAATCATTCCAGGTTGTCAGTACCCCTAGGAGACAACAGCTATTATCTAATTATAAATCACACTGTGTCATTTGACAAAAGGTTAGGGCTTTCTTTTTAAACATTTTTGCAGTCAGATTCTCATGTATAAATCAGAGTGACATGATTGTCTGCAAATGCTAATTATTTTCTTCCCATTGAGCATCCATTCTATTACCATGATGGACTGGTAAAAGTGAGCTCTTAGTGCATGTAACAAATTCCCAGGCACGCAGCAATGATAAAGGAATTGGGATTTCAGAGTTTTATTCCACACTGACCTTGAGCAAGCAATTGCAACGCTCGCAGGGTTTGCATTTCCCCCAAGGAGAAGAGTGGGACAATATTTGCAGTGTCCACTCTTGTTAAGCGCTTTCTGATCCTCAGAGGGAAGCTGCTGAGCCGCAGCAAACTTTGCTTTTCAGCTTTCGTGGAGACAAGAGGCTGGCTAGCAATGGCACAGTGTTCTCCTGCAGACCTGCAGAAGTGTTTTTCCCTGTGTTTCCCTCTGCACTGCACTGCCATCATCAGGGGGCTGGGGGGCTGAGCCTATCCATCCGTGTTGTTTTCCCCTTCAAATGCTGACCTTTTATCAAAGGCCCAGAGGAGGCAGCACACATTCCCAAATCATGGCGTTATCCCTGGCAAGCAGCTTCTTCCTCTGATGGCAGCTGGCTTTTGGCTCAGCAGCCTCCACTGACCATCAGCGGCAGCACAACAGGCAGAGCCCTCTCTGCTGGGAGCCAAGGGCAGCTCCCCGGGGAGGGCAGGCAGGGAATCTTTACTGGCAATCCAACAGCCTCTGACAGATGCTATCCCCACAGGGAACATCCATGCACAGGGAAAGAAGGTGATAAAAGTGCCTGATCATTGCTCCCTAAAATACAATGACTTAAACAACTGCGCTGATGGTCTGCAATAAACACACCGTTCAGTGCCCTTCTGGGACTCCCTCCTTTCCCCACACATGCCTTGAACTTTATGATACAGAAATAAGGATAAAATAAATGATCAGCGACAAATGGCCTGAACCGAGGACATCAAATCTGAAAGGGGAGGTTAAATATTCAGAAAACTGTAAATGTCCTCCTTTATATTCCAATTTTATCTGATTTGCAAATGTCACTATTGAGTCAAGGACAGTTTAGAGACTAAAAAAATCTTTCAGCTGAAACAAGGGACATTTTGGAAAATCAGGTTCAAATGAGAAACATACACATGAAAGCCATCACCTGGCACTCACTGCAGTCTGCAGGCCCTGGGTGGGCTTTGGGACTCTCTTTAATCTGTAGGACATTTTCACACTTGCACTGGAGACCTACAATATTGTGATATTTTCTGCAGTCCATGGATTTCAGAGACTCTGCAGGGAGAGTCACTACAGTCCTTCATTCCCTAGCACACTCCTGAACTGAAGGATCTCTCAGAAAAGGACAGACATTATTAGCAACAGCTAGATTAGCACCTCGCCTGTGCACTTCTGCAGGAGGGGTGAACTGCCAGGGTCTCCCGTGCATGTTATTACCAGAGACTTTTAACAATACAATAGATTTTAGGTACTTGGTGGCCTAAGTTCTCATTTTAAAGGAGAACTGCCATGGAATAACCCCAAGACTCCTTTTCATTTCATTTCACAGAAAGCAAAAACATTAGGTAGCATTAAAAGCTCCTCTAGCTAACCTTTGCAAGCTCTCTCTTAGTACATCTAGGTGAAGTCAGGACTCTGTTCACTCCCAATTACTTATTCACTCTTCATTTTCATTCTTTTAATTGCCCCAAAACTCTCTCACATAAAGAAATTCAACAAGACACTGCCAAAAAGAGAAGATTCCAGCATGATTCACTTAAGCTGCCACCCAATTCTTAGTCACTTTCCATTCCTGAGTAAAGTTCACCTCAACCATCTAAAATAAAAAGCTGTATGTCCTAAGCTACCATGCTTCTTCTAAAATAATTTATTTTTTTACTCTTTTCCATCTTTGTATGTGCTTTCTATGCTCAGGCCTTGCTTTATGAGACATCAATCTGTGACCAGTCCTTTTTCATAGTTAACCTCACATACTCATAACTACCTGTGGTTTTTTTCTTACTCTGGAGCATATCTTCTCATTTTGCTTCATCTCTAGAGTATTCTGTGTTGTGCCCAAAACTGAACAAATAAAAGCCCTGGGAAGCACAGAGTCCCAGCAGGGCGTACAGACTTGTCTGGTTACTCTGTGAGCATGAATGACAAAGCCAGGGGGAACCTCCCAAAGAGACCTAAAGGAAAACAATGCCAGGCTCACCCTACACCATTTCTTGCTGTTCTGGCTGCAGAAACATTTGTCTTGCACACCACAGCTGAGTTCTACAAGTCCAAGCTTGTAGAACTCAAGGACTCAACATCACAGGTCACAGGTGAGGAGGAAGAAAATTATTTCCCTCCCAGCATGGCAACCCAGAGACTCAAGGAAAAGACACACATTGTCACAACTTGCCACCCCCAAAACTGTGGTGATGCCTAGCAACAAGGGAAAAATTCTGGGAACAAAACACAGAAGAAAACCTACCTGTTAATTCTGAGGTAAACACAAAGTTGCAAAAAACCTGTATTTTAAACAATCCAAGAGGTTTTGAGAAATTGAGGAACCTGTGAGGTTTGAAAAGCTACGTGCTACAAGGCTTGAATTATCCCAAACTAATGACTACATGTCACAGGCAGTACAAAACCCACTGACTGGGTAATGGCAGCTCACAGGTGTACAGAAAACCTGCATCTGGTCAAAGGTGAAAATAAAGGCAAAATTAGAGCAGGGCTCTGAGGTTTTTGGCTTGGAGAACTTTCACATGAATGCCATCCATCAAGTCCCCTACTATGCATGAACACAATATCAGACCCAGGAAAAATGTACTATTTTATCACCGTTGAGCCACTTGACTTTGTTTCACATGTTTGATTGTGTGATTTCCCACCACCCCAAAATTCCAGTTGCTATTCAGTCATACATCTGTCAAACTTTTTAATTATAACACCACATTCAACATACCACAAAGTGAAGTAACAATGTTTTAGAGATTAACAGCACAAATATACATTTCCACATGGCACATCATAAAGTTTGGTGAATAAAAAATGACAACCCATCAGGTTTTGAATCCTGTTGTATAATAGGTGCTTGTGCATTTACTCTAGAAATATTGCTGCTACATCTCAGCACACTTTTATACTCACTTGTCTTCCTAAAATGTGTGATATGATCACTTCATATAGAGGGCTCAGGAGAAGCTGAGTGAAACAGTTAAGTGTGACAAACCAGAAAAGACCCATCCTGGCCTTAAGCTGCAGTACTCAAACTGTTCATAAAACCTTTACTTCCTTTTTTTTTCCATATATGTATGTACTTTTCTCCTGAAGATTTCATCATTAATGAAAAAGAGCTTACCTAGAAAAAATTAATTTGTTTCAACAAAACAACCTTAACATTATGGAGATAAAATGGAAATAACCAGAAAGATATTTTCCACTGAAATAAAACACTGATACAAAAGATGTAGCAGAGTTTGCAAACTATAGCAGCACATTTCTAAACCAAACACAAATCTGAATTCTGCTCAAATCTCATATTTGCTGGTAGAATGTGCAAGCTTTTTCATCTGATACCTGTACTATCAATTGATCTGCTTTAGAGTGGTGCATATTGAACAAGTAACAAGATCCAAAAAAAACCACAGAGCCCCTCTAGCAAACCAAGTGGCTTTTGATGTCCTTGTTGACAGTGTTTCATAAGAATTATGAGAAGTGCTGAAGACTCACAGTGAGAGACAAAAGATGTGGTTGGAAGGTAATAGCTGCCCCTCCTCCTTCCTGCTGGACATACAGGAAACATTAACTAGGCAGTTAATTAACTGGCCAGTTCACATTAACTGTGAAATCATCACATTTCAATCACTAATTAAAAAGTACTTGTTTCCTGAGAAACATCCCAGTGAATTTATTCCTCTGTACTGAGTGCTGGCCAGCTCTCCTGCACTGCCACAGCCACAGAGTCTAAGCTGCAGGAAGAAGATCCAACAGAATCAGGAAACACAAACAAGGTACGAAAGGGACCATCAGGGCATAACACCAAACCCTTGATGTATCTTCCTGGATACTCCACTGCTTTGAACATAAGTAAAACATTACTGGATGAGCAATTTGTCCCAACTCACTGTAGGGCCATGGGGAGGTGGAGAACATTTGCTATCTGTGCCACTGATGAGCCAACCTCATCATCCATGATGCATCACCTCTCAGTTTGCTTCAGAAGGAACAAGGATATTCCCATTCCCAAGGTGTGCCTAGTGTTACTAGCAGAAGATGCCTCAAGAGCTTACAGGTGCACAAACAGACTCCAGGCAGAATGCATTGCTGGCTTCAGTGTCTCAGAAAAAGAGCCCACCAAATCAAACACAGCTGATTTCAGAAAGGCAAACACTTAAGAATGCCCTGTGATTACAGAGCAGGTTTAAAGGCACCACCAGTTTTACTCAGGCTGGGCCTTAAGCAAGGGCTTTATGAATTTTCACAGAGCAAACCTGATCCTATCAGTGCAGTAAACAAACTCTGATGGCAAAATTCACCAAGCATAAAATTGCTTTCAGCTCTGTTTTCTGGAGCAGAGTGGACTAACCTGTGTTGGAATCCAGATTCCTCCCAACCCTCTGACAGGTGGCTTCAGGCTCACACAATGACCCCAGCTCCTCTCTCTGAACTATGCTGTAATTTCCATTCTACATCTAGAGCTGAATTTGGTAGTTCCAAAATAAAGTCCATGAAAAGGGACACTCAAAAATTCTCCACAGGTGAAATGCAAGGGTTGCTGCCTGAATTCCAGCAAACCACCATTCTTCAGCTTCTTGTACTGATTCAGCTAAAGGAAAGCCTCACTCTCCAGTTTTATTCAAAGGTTGATGGATGAAACTTCTGTAAGAGTTCATAATTCCTTTATATTTTAGCCCACACCACCTGCCATAAGACTCACTGATAAATAACAGATCAGGCAGAAAATAGAAATAACAAAGGAGCCAGACAAGATTGTTGCTCTAGATTCCTACAAGGAACTGGTTGTGAACTTTGACTGACACCTATTTCCTAACCCAAATTATTGTATGATTGGCAGGGCTGCTTTTCTCTCTGCTGATATCTATAGCTGTTGCTGGGAGGTTCTCCAGGACTGTCCTGTGTACACTGGACCTGCTGCACCCGAGAATCCCTTCCCAATGTCTCAACTGGATTTTCAGAACTTTGAGACTTTTTTACTGTTAAAACCTTGTGAGACCATGTTGTTCAGTAGGTGAACATGATCTTGTTTACAGTCTTGTTCTCCAAGAGTCTTCCACCACAGGACAGGATAAAAAACACACAAAAAGCAACAACCTCAATCAGCCCAGGATGGACAAGGACAGCAGAGCCTTGATTGTGCTCAGTGATGCTTTATGACACAGGATAGGAAAAGGAAAATGCTCCACATTTCAAGCATAATGATCAGCTGCATAAATTGGCTGTTTGCTATAAAACAACTCATTTCTGTCTCTGTAAGTATTTATCTCTAAATAATATCAATGCCACTCATGGGGTTATTTTTCCTCTTGGCTTATGATGCTGTCACACTCACTCGACCCATTAACCTCCCCCAGCTGAGCAGTGCAGGAACTTCTGCAGTGACCCCAAATTCTCCAACTCCTCTGCCTTCTCCTCCCAGACCCCACCAAGCTGGAACATGGGAAAATGGCTCTGCCACTCACCTCAGAGGTGCAGCCAGAGACCCAGTTCCTCTGAAACCCTCCACCATTACTTTGCTCAACCTGTTTCACTCCAGATGTGAAGAAGAATGCTTTGCATTCACTTTCTTCTTCCTTTCCTGTATTGAAGGAAATGAAGCCACATCCATTCCAATTATTAGGACTATCCAAAACCTTTCCAATAACGAGGCATATGGACAGCTAAACATGCACAAACTAATCAGCTTTTGCTGCTGCCTGATAAAGTGTCACACTTATCATGCTCCCTGATCAGCTGAGCTTATTAGTTCACTGCATATGACAGTCATAAATTTGCATCTATTATACACTGTCTGGAGATTTAAAAGCTTCCTGTTATGCAGAGATTATCCATCAATGGAGGCAATTCTTGAGGGAGAGAAAAGAATATGTTAGTTCAGTGCTAGGTTTGCTAGGAAGGCCTTGTTGGATTTATCATCTTAATCTGTTACATTGACTGAAACCATTGCAGCTGTCTTTATCCAGCTGTCTCAGAAGTGATTGGCAATGTATTAGCACTAATTTTACTAAACGTTCTTCTGCATCCTTAAGAGCACAAGTCAAATGGATCTTTTTTCTTTGCTTCAGCCATTTTTCAGTATGTGCTAGTAAAATCAAAAAGGTGCCTGAGCAGGTGTGCAGTACCTTTGGGTGGTTCAGTGCCTGGAAATCAAAAGAAAAAAAAAAAACTGCTGCATCCTGCCCATTAGGGAGGGAGGGAGCAGAGTGGCAGGACAGGGCAGGCTCTGGCCCCTCTGCAGATCATGGGAAGCCAAGACACTTTACCTTGTTTATTGACCATCTGAGGAGAGCAATTAGGCCTTAGTTCCTTATTTACAGCTTAGAGAAATGGAAAAAGGGTGAAAAATTGTTTTAAAGACTTGGCTAGAGCTTGGTCTCCATCTCCCCAAAACAAGAGCCTACATCATCTCTGCTCCTCCACTGCAGCCAGTGGCTCCCACTGCCCACGCTTTTGGTGAAGCATCTGTCCTCTCCTCAAGCATGAACTTCTCCATGCACAGATAGGCAGCCAGTCTCCAAAAATCAATTACAGATAGTATTTATCTAGTTTGATATATATATTCCAAGCAGAGGAAGCAACAACTGGAAATTGGAGCCAAATAGTTTATCTTGCAGGTATCAGGGCTAACCCACGTGGGGTTCTACACTCTTATTTGATTTTCTTGACTGTGCCAGTCTCCTCCTCATTATTACCTTCAGCCAGGAGAGGGAGGGGAGTGGGGAAGAAAAAGGCTGATGCTCATTCCTGCCATGAATCAGCAAACAGCAGACAGTACATGAGCATTCAGGCTGGCATCTTCCCCAAAGAGAATAACTGTGGCAAGCTTCCTTGGCCTCCTGCCACTCCTTAGTCCTGCATGAGAGTCACTGCGTGGCATTTCCATTTGCCATCCTGCCCTCCAAACAGGCACGGGTAGCTAGTGTAATTGTGCTCCCTAACAGGCTGAACAAAGGGAATTAGCTGCCCTGTGCTTTCTGCTCAGGTCAGCTAATCCCGCAGGCGGTCAGGCAGGCTGCAGAGAGAATGTCACACAGAGCTCACACCGGGCAGAGGGCGAGTCCAGCACAGCACTTGGACAAACTGCCTCCAAATCCAGAGTGGGGAGGAGGAGAGCTGGATTAACAGGGCAGGTGGGTGTGTGAGCAACCTTCCATACCCTACAGCAATGAAAAGCACAGCTGAGGAATTAAACTCATTCTCTTGATCTGCTCAGAAAAAAATTGGACTACAGACCAAAAACTTTAAAAAATGAGATGGCAACTGGCAGTGCAATTCTCAGTTGTATGTGCAAAGACTATAAAATCCCTGTTACATTTCACCATTTCCTTTCCATATTTCCAAGATGCCTAATCCAAACAATGTTTGAGTAAAATAACATAGATTGCAAAGGTCAACGTGCTTAAGGTGATGTCTTCCATAAATATGTTAGACAATCTAGTGATGTTAATTCAGGCCCCTGTAACATTGGTGGTGGTGCTGAATAAACCCCTGCTTGGGCTAACCACTGTCCCTCCCTTGCTTGTTCCAGTTGCACTGGATCAACACTGAACCAAATCAAAAGCTGCAGCAGTCAGAGAGTGCTTCTCTATGGCAGCCAGCAAGACACAGGATTTCTGGCAAAAGCATGGATTCCCCATAATGGATTTTTGATAAACAGTAACAAAAAGTAAAACAGCAGAAGCATCTATTTAAGTCTCAGTGACTTAAGTCTCCAAGACTGTGACAAATGAAAGAAATGGAGACAGCAGCAACAACTTTGCTTTGCTAAGCAGTGCTTTAATGCTTGGCAAGACACTCCTTTGCCAGCTATGTCTGTCATTCACAGATGCAGAGCCACGAGACTGCTGGAGAACGGGAAATGTTACCTGCACTGCACAGGTACAGCTGAGTGCTCCAGCAAATAGCACAACGAAAGGTCACTGCTGCTCATAATCCTGTTCCCACAGCTGGGCTGTGCCGCTCAAGCACTGCCATCCTTGAGCACAAGGGATTTGAGTCCTTGAAGAATTGCTATAATTTTTCTGGTAAATCTCTTCTAAAACCTACAAACCAAGCAGGATGAACCAGACCTGCCATATACTACCATTTTTTATGCAAACTATGAGAGATACTGGGTGAAGAAATTAATTCTCTCCAATTTAACAACTGGGAAGCTGAACGAAAAACAAATGAAGACTGCTTTGTGGCTGCCACCCAAGTCCAAACAGCAGCCAGTGGCCTGGAGTCTCACCCCTCTGCTCCACCAGTTTATTCTTCACATTGCATTGCCCCCTGAGACCAAGCAACTAAATATTTACAAGCACAGAAGTATTGAGAAGAGGAGAACATTAAAGCAAGGGAAAAAAAGAAAGAAACGAAATCTTTTGCAAATTAGAAACAAACCACCCCTGCTGTTAAATGGCACAGTACCCTTGGTTACAGACTATTCTCTCAGGTCTTTTTCACCCAAACTATTTATTTCCAGGGGCTATACAGGTTTAGAGGTTTAATTCAGTCTGTGGAGGTAACAAAAGATAAGCCATTCACTGAGACCATTTCCCTTCTCTGTTCATGAGACCTGAGCCAAGCTCTGCCCTGGAGAAGAGGCACACCAATCTCTATTGACAGCAAGAATACAGAGAGATGCAAGTCCCAATTTAATTGTGACTATTTAAATCACTGCAAAATAAACTGTTTTCCCAAGGGCTTCATGAAAGAAAATGGAAGTCAAAACTATTTTTTATTCAAGTAAACAAACTGGAAGAGTAGACAATCTTGTTAATGAAACACAGTGAAAATAGCTGAAAGAATAATGCCAAGAGTTGCAAACAAGACACGCTGTAGAATGTGGAGCAGCAGCTGATTAGCAGTCCCATCTTTATTTTCTAATGGTAATTAGCAGTTTCTTAAAGGAGATGCACATGGCATTTCTTCAAACTAAGCACAGGCTCTGTTTGCTAAAGACGTGGGGCTTCCTTCTTATCTCAAACGTGTTGCAGCACCAGGATGTGCCCTTTCTTAAGGCTGTGATCTCAAATAACTGCTCTACTGCATTTCAACACCACTAGGCTCATTCTCTGAAGTCGTTTAGAATGTCACAGAAAGGAGTATTTTTTAGCATTTCAGCCGTTATCTTTTAGTAAAAAGGAATGCATAATACAAAGAGTATATTTGCCAAGGAAGCTGGCTGATTTATTTGAATATTTGCACAGCTTTTGCAGCAAATCTCCTTCACTGTTTCTTCTGCATTTTCAGATCAGAGGAAAAAAACCTGAGTATTCCAGTGGCATACAAATGGGGCAAACTGTATTAGTCCCAAAGGAGTGGGGAGGAAGAAAAAGTCTACAAACACATGCAGGAAGAACAGAAATGAATATTTTGACTGAGCAAGGGAACAATTTCATGCAATAATGGACCTTACTGCAACAGAGTTAGAACAAAGCAACACAATGTAAGTGGTCATGCAGCTAAATTAAACATCAGCACAACAGTAATGACTTAATACACCTCCCTGGTGAAGAGTGAGCAGAGCACTCAGATTTACAGCATGGTGTGCACTTGAGTCCATGTCTGCACAAGTCATCTTACTGCTCACATTACCAATTATCTCAAGCAATAGAGTATTTCTACCCCAATAGGAGCATTTGCATTTATGTTGGAAGTGTCCCTGTGCACCCCAATGCATCCAACAAACAAAAGCAGCACATGTACCTGTGGCTCACTATTCCTCCCAGGGCACATTTCTTTATTCAACAGAGACATTAAACCTCCTCACTGAGGTCCTCCAGTATGATGGAACTATTACTGTCCAAATTCAAACACTTCAAATGGTATGGAGCTTGTCTGGGCAAAAGTCAAATACGTAGAAAGAACTTCAGCTTGGAAAAATCCCACAGAGAATTCCATCTGGAGTTAAGCTGGATCTAAGCAAACCAAGGAATGAAACATGTCCAAGAGCCTCAAATTTCTTCCTCCCCCTACCCCCCTACCTCACCAGGAATGCATACCCCTTCACCTCACCCAAATATTTGTGAGAAGGAAGAGCATGAAGGCTGAAAAGCCACCCTGATCCCCAAAGTTTCCTGCAGATAAGCACAGAAGTCCAAATCATTTTCATAGGTAGACATCAGAACAGAAGTGAAAATACCAAAGTCATGGCAGAATAGAGGTGAAAGATGGGAGACAGAAGAACTGAATGCCTTGGAGCTATCTTTTCCACATTCTGCTTGCAATCTGTATTACCAACTTTTCTGTTGAGACTTACCAGAATTTTGCATATTGTCAGGTATTTGAAGAAGCAAAACATGTCAAAGCACATAATATCACATTCTATCTAGCAGAATGCTTTTTTCTACTGGCAGAAATATTCATTTTCCTACTTCTTAAATTGTATCTGCAGCAGCTGATTAAATGTCTAACTAAACTTTTACTTAAGGCAGATGAAAAATGCTCTAAAAATCATCCATCAAAGAGATGCAGTGAAGCACAGCAAGAGCAGTGAGGGGTATCCACATGTGCACAGTCGCACCTGATGGGAAGGGGCACTGCAGGTTTTTAGCAGTGACATTTGGGCATTGGGCAGGGATCTGGTTCTGCAGCAGTGGGACCCAGGTCCGTGTGCCCCCAGGTACACACCAAGTCCTGCTGGGACACCATTTTTTCACTCTCCTCCGGACAATTCCTCAGTTTTACCTCGTAACACAGTGCAGCTGAAGGCCTGCAGGAATTGAAAGAATAAAATCTTCCTTTGTGCCATATTGTGGAAGAGACTGTGACAGGTAAGAAACCACCACCCTTTCTAAAGGCGGGGCTTAAAAACATCAAGTCCCTCTTGAAACACTTTCTCCACAGACACTCCTGCCTTCAGGGCTCTAGCAAAACTTATGGAGCCAGAATTCACAAGAAGCAAAGCACCACAGTGTAGAAGTAGAAAACAAATGGATCTGCTGTTTAACTCACCCCTTAGTGACCCAGGAAGCTCATTACAATTCTGAAGGCTTTCCTTTTGGCTCTAAGCAGGTGCCTTACAAACACAGCCACAAGTGAACTTGTAGATAAAATCAAATACTGCAACCACACACCTGAGGTCTTGGCACCAGACTTAAAAATCCTGCACTTTTTCCACATTGCTTGTGCAACACTCAGAAAGAAGGACCAGGCCAGCATAGGTTTTGCCACAGGAAGTTTCCATTCACTATGGACTTGCCACGTTCCAAGAACTCATAAGAAGTCACAAATAGAAGGACACCTAACTTGGTGACACATTTCACAGAAGCAAACTGGATACACCATCTCAGCTCTGTGCTCAAACTCTTCAAAATTAAAATAGAAACATGAGTCAATCAACCATAAAACTTCAACCATCCTCAGGGTTAGGTGGCATCCAAGGAGACTTTCAGGATTATAAACTTGGATGGGCCACCCAACCCCTCACTAAGCACCTATTCCCAACTTGGGGTCTGGTCTCAATTCTTTGTCTGTGAAAGAGGGAGAACAGAATTTGCTGTGAGGACGGGGGTAGAACATTGAAAGAACATCAGTCATAAGTACCTGTGAAATCCTGAACAACTGTTCAACAAATGCAACATTAGTGCAGGAAAAGGTTGTGTTGGCTTAGATATAGAGTATCCCACTGGTTAAAATTATTTCTGTTTTACAGTGTTAAAATCTCTCTGTGCAGCAGCATATGAATTTTAAGACTAATTATTTTTAATGATTGTTTGCTTCCAGATGTAATACAACTATTATTACCCTAATTACCCATTATTACTGTAACAGTAGTCAAAAATCCAGCCTTCAAAAGCCACAAACCACTTAGCAAACAAACATTCTTTTCTCACTGGGCAGTGCTTTCATTATTTTGCCCTTCATGAAATTACTTACTGCCACTGCCTCATTCTTCACGGATATCTTCTGCAGAAAGGAAAAAAAACCAAACAAACAGCTAATCAGGATTACAATTTCTTCCTCTGAGTTTCTGCCCTAAGGACCACTGTGTAACTACCCAAACCTGCCTGCCCTACCTGGCCTTGCAGGCTGTGCTCCTGCACAAATTATTCTGCCTATGCCATACCCAAGTCACCAGAAGGAAAGCAAAGCAGGCTCCGAGGCACTGATGGAAGAGAAACCTCCTGCCTATGGAGCAAGAGCTGCTGCTGGGAAAGGTCTCAGTGGGCTGTGCACAGCAGAGCCAGAGGTGCTCTCCATCCACAGCAGGACGCCAGGCAGCATGAGATGCTCTGCCAGGACTGGGGGACTTAAATCCTGCTTTTATCATAGGATTAGATACTACAACCACTGTGGGCCAGCTGTTTTTTATAAAGAAAAGAGAGGCAGCACAGCACTCCTCTAGGAATACAGTTAGCATGACAAACTCATTTATTCCCAGCAGTTGTTTACCACTCTGTGCCTTTCCTACAGCAAGTGAGAAAAAAGACAGGATTTTAATGTGAAAATGGCTTAAATGTTGCAGTGGAAAAGGGGGCTGGGGGCTGGATTCACTGCCCAGATATACTGCAAGAATTTTTGTTCCTCTCCTGCCCCTCTGCAGTAAGCAGAGATACCAGTGTGCAGTGGGATAATCTGCTAATGCCAGGGCTAGTTTAAACCTCATCTGGGTGAGACTTCAGAGTGGGAAGAGCTGCTGACCATCATTGTCCAAAGTCATCAATTTCATTGCTTTTCACCAAGGAAGGTTCCAGTCATCCTCCTTCCTGTCCAACCAACCTGCTGCAGCCACCAGAGCTGTGAGCACACAACTGATGCCAGGGTTATGGCAGGATAAAAGCACCAGTGTCCCCCGGCCATGTCCTGCCTTTTAACTCTCTGCAAGGCTCTCCCACCTGCCACCAACACTCACCTATCCTGAGGAGAGGAAATCCAGCCACGAGGACAAAAAAACCCAAAAAACTACTCAAAGCTAGGTGGCTCAGCCAGGTCAATCCTTGGCTCCAAGGCTGTCACTGCAATCCTGGAAGGGGGAGAGGGTGAAACAGTCCCTGTCCCCAGGCACAAGGGCAGATAAATCACACACCTGAAATGGAAGTAGCAGAAACCCACTGGTAAAAAAAATTGTATTTCTATTTAGGGGCAGGAGTTGATGAATTTACTTTCATTCATTTAGACCTAGCAAAACAGGTTGTCCTTATTTTCAACACTGTGTGTCCATGTCCTCCTGTCTCCCCCGCTGTGGCTGGAGAACCAGGTGCATGCTCAGTCTGGTGAGCCTGGACCAGCACAGCAGCCCTGAGGCAGTGGGTGCTTGAGTCCCATTTCTAGAGAGCCCCCAAGCCCCTTCTTAGGCGTAACTTAATTGTTCCAATTCGTTTGTGCAAAGAATTCATGTAAACCTGCAGTTTAATTTCTAAATCAAGTGTCTTTCTAGTGCCAGCCCGGCACAAGGGCACCACGAGGCGAGGTGGGGCTGGAATGTGCTCTGCTCTCTGGCCCTGCCTCTGCCCCAGCACATCAGAGCACATGCCAGAACCAGAGCACGTGCCAGAACCAGAGCACGTGCCAGAACCAGAGCACGTGCCAGCATTCCCTGGCACTGCAGCTCCACAGCTGATGGGAACCCTCACCACAGACTGCACTACTGAGTATAACTTGGGGTGAATGAGGGTTGGTTACAGAGTGAGAGGAAAACCCTTCAGTCTGGATTTACAACAGAAGCTGCCGAGGAAGCTGAGCAGCCCCATGAGAGCAGCTGAGCTGGGCAATGCTCTGGAGGGAGCCACAGGCAGGGACAGGGCTCCCCTGGGGACACAGCCTGAGAAATGGCCTGACACCTGTTCCTCTCATGGCTGCAGAGTCCCTTGAGGGCATTTTCACCTCAAGAAATCATCCTCTCCTCTGACACACCCTTTGAGCAGTATTTACACCCTCAGGGAGGAGAAAAGTGCAGAGAAGTAATAAATTATAGCTGTACATATTAGATATGTATATGGATAGATTTGTCACACATATTTGAGCTGTGGTGAGAACTATTCCCCCTAAAAATAACTCTGCAAGGCACAGGAGTTTCAGCAGTCACCTTGCTTTGGATATAGAGAAGGTGGATTTATAGAGTTGTTTTATTTTCACCATGTTTTCTCCATGTTTCATAAAGCAGAACATGGTGTAATTTATTGCTTGTCTGGCATCTTTCACACCAAAAAGATTACAAAAATGTTTCACTGCCAATTACAGCTATCCAGCCTCACTCAAAGGCAGCAAAGCTAACACTGAACTCACAAACTCACAAGTTCATGGACAGATGAAAGATCTCAAAGCTCAGTTACTTTTCATGGACAGAATCCTAAACATCTTCCTCCTGACCATATCCTTCTCAGGGAGAAAGCCTAAAAAGCTCAACAAAGATGGCTTGAAAGGAAATCTGAGGCAGTCTGGCTCTGCAAATACATGTAACAGAGCATTCCCAGGCATATCATGCAGGCAGGGGGAAAAAAAAAGAAGAGGAAAAAAGAATATGGCAACGATGGACCAGAACAATGAGCACAGTTAGAGTCATAGGATAAGAAATACTGGCTAGGGCAACACAGCAGGGAAATTTTTAAATGAGCAGGATCATTTTTATTTGGCTTCGAAAAGAGAGGATATGACTGTCCTCAGCCTGGTGTGGAGATATTTTTATTGCTTGACTTTTCCATGAACCTTTAAAGCTAGTATTTGGACAGTAAGAATATATTTCAGAGCTGTATCAATGTGTCTATAGTGTGGCTGGCAGGGACTTGCAGCTCCTCTATTCCAAGCCTCAGGCAATGATGTCCTGTGCCGTGTGCCTGTGTGGAGCACTGAGCATCCATCAGAGTGAGGCAGCCCACAATGCTCATGTGTGACTTCACAATCCATGAGGTACAGATGGCACTGAGACCTCTTTCCCCCAAATAATGGGTTATTCTTCTTTTAGAAGATGGCTGAAGCCAGACAATATATAATGTTTTGAAGTCTCAGCTTTAATTAGAGAGCTAAAGAAGCGGATTTTCTTTTGTTAAAAGGACAGGCTGTATTGAATGTGGGACAATGAACCTGCTTCCAGGACAACCACCAGAGATGTTCCTGCAAGGAACTGTGGAGAAGGATGATAAAGAGCTCACTCTCACAAACATTGCCATCTTTGCACTTTTGTGACTCAGCTCCTACTGATTTTAGCAGTAAGCAGAAAACTTTAAATGCAAATTGTATTTCTCATCCAGTTTTATCAAAAACAACATCCAATGTTACATCCATAGCCAGTCAATATTTAAACATTTAAAATACTGAAGAAGAGATGTTCATGTGGAAACTTATGGGGCTATCATCACAGAAGTAAAATATTATAACACATGAAAGATAGCAGGTCTTTGGGACAGGGCTGGTTTAATTCTCACAAGTGCTGCTACCAAGAGTTAGAGCAGATACTTCCTTATTTAATAGAGTTCCCTGCAAAAATATGCCAGTCAAACACTGTGCCTTGCATTGAGAGGTGCCCTTGTCCAGCACTGCCAGAGAACAGAGCAAACAGCACCATTCAGTCTGCCTTGGCTCACAGCAAACAGCGAGCAAACCCTAAAACAAGGGCAAACAATCCCAGCAAGCAGCGTGATGAGGTTTGCTCTGAAACACCTGCACCTAAACAAAGACAAAGAGCCTGCAAGATTCTATTCCCCTCTCTGGGAAAAAGACAACACAAGACCTGGCAAAGTCCACCCCTGGTGTCCTGAGACGCAAGGATGAAGTGACCCACGCTGCACGGAAATGTAAACAAGCAAAAAGAGATGACAGAAATCTTCTGTTTAATACTGCAGCCTAAGTCTTCTTGACTACAGATTTCAGAGTAGATTTTCAAAGGCTGGTGTCTAAAAGAACAAATAACCATCTTGTCAATGCAACCTCAAAGACTGAATCTGAAAAATAATGCAGAGAGGGTTTGGCTAAGGCTAGCTTGGAAATGCAACCTCTGGGGGATCTGCTTTTTCATGAAATTTTAAAGATGCACATAAAATAGCAGTTTAGGTTGTGTAGAATTATGTGGATTCAAGCAAGAGTAAAAAAACGCTTTCTTTGTACCCATTTGTTACTTAAAAGAGTGAGCCCTGGCAATCTAGATATTTAAAAATAACATTAACCCAAACCTGGGCAAAAATCCTTATCTTCTCCTCATTCAAGGTGTTTGCTGGTTCTTTATCAGCCTGTCTTAACTGAAGGTGCCCTGAAATTCAGAAGAATGTTATTTTCCTTGAGTAAAATACAAAATTGTACTTAAGGATGGGAGCTTTTAGAGTTGGGCACTTAGCTTCAGGGCCAACAGTCTTGGGTGCACTGGTTCAGGCTGGAATTTGCTGCTGGAAAATACAAACTGGAGTTTGTAACAGCTGCTGGGGCAATCTCTGGGCAGGGCTGGGGGTCCCAGGGTGCCACTGGGAGCTGACTGCAAGCCAATGTTACTCTTCCCAAATGAATAAGTTCCTGCTGTGCCAGAATTCCCCACCCCTGTCCTCTCAGCAGTTTCTGTTCCCTGCAGGAACCCCTGGGCTTTGGTAGTCCTTGGACCCAGAGTGATGGCATCTCCAGCAGAGCTAAACTGGGCCTAGACTGAATCCCAGTGACAAAACCAGCACAAATCACTCTGCCTTGTGGACAAACAGCATCACTGGCTCAGTCCAAGCATCCTCAGTATTACTTAATTCTCACAATTTCACTATTATTCACATTATTCCACCTAATCTTGTAATTATTTCCCTTGAAAAACAAAACAAAAAAAAAACCACCCAAAAAACAACAATGAAGCTCCTTCCTCAAACAAAACCAGAATGTTTCAGTTATTCCCCTTTACCAGTTTGTGCATCACATGCAGCCTTGCTTTGATTTCCCTGCCTCAAAAACCATCCAATTTACTGCAATGCTGCACAAAATAAATCATTAACTTTGTAGAGCAACAAAAGGACATTTAATGAGTCAAAGACAATATTGCATTACCAAAACAAAGATTAAAGGAACTAAATTTTTCATTTAAAGTAAGATTTGAAAGCTTTACAGAGCCCAAGAAAGCAAAAAAGCCATACATGAAGGAAATTCAATAATTCTAACCATAGAAATACAAATGTTATTGGTAGAAAACATAACAGGGCTTTTTGAAAGAACACCACTGAATGAAAGCAAGAGCAGCAAAAACTGGATGAAAGGAAGAAAGGATGAGACAGATGAAAGAAAAGATGAGAGCTGGGTGAGAAAACAGGAAGGTCATTCCTTTATCTACACTTGCTAACTTCAGTGCTCAGAAACAAAGGCAGCGACTGCTCTTCGCAAAATTGTCTCCAAGGACTCTGGAGCCCATTTGGTGATATTTTTAAAAATAGTTTGAAGAAAAAGAAAACTACATTCTTTAATGTCACTCAGCAGTAGTTCTGCAGCTGGGGATTTCTGTTCATACAGTGGTTTAAAGTTTTTTCTGCTCTAGTTATTTCATTACAACCACAGGATTTATTACATGGTAATTCCCAGAGCTCTTATAAATCTATTTGGGAATAGGAGGGGAGTTGTCTTATGATTCCAGTCTGGCAACAAATTTTCCATATAAAATTTAATCTATTGTATCTCACTTTTGTATAATCAGATCATTAAAATGCATTGCTAACATGTAAATCTGAGCTAACCTCATTACCATAATTATGCTCCATAATTATTGAATAAACAAGCATTTTAGAGTTTCTGAAGTCTGCTGAGAATGCTTTTCCAGTTTGGGAGTGGCTTTAATTATGTGCTTCCTAATCATTATTATAAACCTTGGTGGCAGTCCTGCTATGTGATTTTTTTAAATGCTGCTCCTGATCTGACTGGCAAGGACCAAAGGTTTGTGTGTTGTGAGCACATCAGGCAGATCCCTCAGTCACATCCTGCCTGCCAGCCTCCACATCAATTAGTATTATTGTTTAATTTATAGGCAGGGCTTTGCTCACAAGCCTTCATGCATTTTCAGGAATCACAGGCAATGAGTCAAATTCTGCTTTTCCCTCTGGAAGGAGAATTAGTGAGTGAACATCTCTGTGTGTGACATAAGTTTATTTGATGCAAAGTGTTCTGAAAAAACATGCTCGCCATAGGTTTTACACCTGCACGGCACAGATGCCCAATGAAACAGCTTTCAAATGTGCTGCCTACTGGGTATTTATTCTATTTTTATTTCCCTTTTTTTCTTTTTTTTTTTTTAGTGGTTTGGAGGTGGTTTTTTACGATAGGTAAATGTTATACAATAAATGAGGCATAGGGTAAACATCAGATCCCCAGCCAATACAAGCAGCTCCACTGAAGCTAATAAACTTTTGCCAATGTATGGAAGATTCAGTCCATTACCTTGGGAAACCATCACAACCCTGCTGACTTCTACAAGCCAGTTTCATCTTTAATGAGCAGCACATTGTTCTAGGACTGCCATTGTCAGAACATGCTGCCACATCTTGATCTAAACATAAAATGGATAATTACTGTTTTTGCAGGCCCCCAGGAAAAGAGATCCACAATCTGTAACAGATCTGACCTTAGAACAAATGACTCATTACTTATCAATAAGGTCTTGGAAACATTTGAGTGTCCTTGACCCAGAGTGATTTAAGCAAAAATACCCATGATATTGACCTTTTCTCCTTCTATAAGAGATTTTGTGTAGGACACTTAATTAAAGTTTTTCTATCTTTAAGAAGGTCAATAAGAGCAACTCATACAAATTTTCAGAGTGAAAATTAAAAAAAAATGTGTTTGATGTATGCATCAGAAAAAGCAAGTATAAAAAGCGTGGCAGGCATACTAACAAACCTGCTAGAATAGAACAAACAACAGATCAACACCACCACTACAGTTCTCCACAGCTCAAGAGAAAATACAAATCACATACCCTGGCAAAGGTCTTTCCACCCAAAAAAAAACCCTCTAAAAAACAAACAAACAAAAAAAAAAATCTCAACCAAACAGCCCAAGACTCAGATTACTTTAGTGCTTTTTATAGAGTCCCAGGGCTCAACTGATTTTCTAATAGCAAACAGGAGAAAAAGAGACTGAAAATGCCCCATCCCTCAGAGGGTGGCTCTCGTTCTCCAGTTCTTTGTAATAACATCTCCCAGCAGCCTGTCCTCTACATATTCACTCCCATGTCTGCTTCCCCAGAAAGTGAATAGAAAGGAAGCTCAAATTAGATTCAGGCAGTGATGAATATTACCATTTTGGTGAGCTGAAGCTTGTCAAGCTCTCTTATCCTTTAGGTGAACATCACATTACCAGACCACAGGACAAAGATTTGATGTGAAATTACACTTCACTGTGCATTTATAGGACAGACAGACTGTTTTATCTTAGATGGGGGAGGAAAGATCAGACCTTTACAGAAAAGAAAAAAGGATTATTCACACTCACTGACAATAGCATCACCTTGTAGGCAAAGACCAGCACTTTTTTCTTCTGTGTATGGATTTTGTGCTCTTCTGCACAACCTTTTTTTAAGAGCATTGGAAAGAAAAGTAACAGGAGTAAATACAAGTGAAATAAATCATTTGCTCATAAGGAATTCAAGATATAGAACAAGAGAAAACCTAAGTGATACAAGAAATATATTCACAGAAACATGTTAACCTGGAAATTAACCACAAGGAGCTGGTTAGGAAATAAGCCTCAAGCTAAATTTAAATGCCATTTAAATCCTGTTAAACCCTGAGTCCATCCTTTCCTTACACAAGAATTTCCAGTGCAAGGAAGCTGGTAGGAGAAAAGATAAGATCAGTGCTTTGTTCAGTAGAAAATCTCAGCACAATGCAGGGCTTAGAGCCCTCACCAGGAATGACACTGACTAATAACAATAATGCTTTTCATTTCTGTAGTGCTTTTCAGTAGACAATCTGGAACTACTTTCAACTGTCCATTTATTAAACTTCACTATTGAAATTATGTGCGTGTGCACATTTTGTAGATTAAAAGAAAAGGCACATAAAGATCTGGGGCTAGATTCCTGTGTGAGAGTGGGTGTGTGAAAGGCAAAAGTGCATGGGAGCTTCATGTTCTTCTGGCAAGAACACTCTTCCTCCTATCCCCTTTTTCTGCAGCCAGAATCTTACATCTCCACCTGCATTGTACCACGGCTTAAACAGTCTGGACTGGCACATTTATTTCTTTGGTGAGGGGCAGAATTGGTTTCACCATCCCTCAGGTAAGCCAAACTCATCTCCTGTCACCTCACATAGCCTGGGAAGCCCAGGAGAGTGCAGGAAAATTCCACAGTGATACAGATTTCTAAAAGAAACAGAAAACCCCATGACTGAAGAAACACTTGCTACCATTGTTCAGAGACAGGAGGTGATTCATGGGGCAGGGAAGAGTAGAGGGAGTGAGCAGAATTTGCCTCCTCTGGAAGCAGAGCCCAGATCCCTGCAAAGCTGCCTCTTTGTCATGGGAGCCTTGCTGGAACTGGAGCACTGAACTTAAAAGAATAAAAGGTTAAAATAATAAAAAAAAACCAAACCCTCTTTTATTTAGATGTTCATTTTAGCTGGAATCATTGCCGACCCAGCTCCAATCCCTTCACATGATGAGAGAAGCAGCAAAGAGCAGCTCAGAGACAGCAGCCAGTGGCAGGGGAGGAAGGGACCCTCCTACATCTTCATCACAGAACATACAGGGATCTCAGAAAGAGCACAAGCAAGAAAACATCATTGCCTCAATGCACCAACTCAGCTGCTAGATCAGTGTGTTTTAGGGCACAATTTCACTTGAAATGTAAATTAGGGAGGTGGCAGGAATGGCTCCAGCAAGAACTCGGGTGGCCTGGCTGCTCTCCCCATGCCTGGGTGCAGATGGAGCCAGAGGAGTGGGCCCAGCTGAAGAACTTTCTCACATTGGGACATCAACTCGTTTGCTCCTCCTCTGCTCAGGGAGCTTATAGGCTCTTGCTTATCTCTGGAATGCTCTCCCTGTGTCCCCATGGAGCCCGAGTGTGTGACAGCTTTTGTCACAGATAAGACGTAGGCATGCAGGGAAACACCATCATCCCATACACTCCATTTTCTTGAGTGCAAACCAGGGCTGATTCATTAGTAAAACAGACGTTCCTTGAATTGCAAATCTTGGTAGCTCTAGGTGCAGGCACACCCAGTCCCTGACACAAGAGGGGCCATTCTTTCACCTGTCTCTAGTGCCAGAAGATGAAGAGAAGTGTCTTTGAGCAAGGGCACCGCACAGGGTGTGAAGCCACCACAGCACCTCCCATCTCCTGTCTGTCCTGCAGCCTTCACTCACAACCAGCAGGACAGGGGACACAGCCAAGAAGCTCCCCAACACCAACTCTCAGGATTTCTAACAACCCTCCTCTGACTTCAAGCAGCAGATTGCACAAACTCAATCCATGCCATGAATCACTGGGATGAGAATCCTGAGCTGGCCTCACCTTTTCTTCTGCCTTCATCTCAGGATGAAATGCGCTCTTTATATTGGATGTTTACAGCCTGACCCTGGGGTGACACACACACAGGGACCTTCCCACTGGCCTGGAGATTATTGCAAGATGATGGTCAGAGCACCAAATGTAGTTTCAAATTCTCTGCTTCACTGGCATTTTTTTTCAGCTGAGAGATATCTTTTTTGGGGGAGGCAAAAAAAAATATTAAGGAACTGAAATAACCCTTCTGTCCCAGCTGAAGCCTTCTGTTTCCTTTCTGAAATAACCTTCTGTCCCCACCTTCTTCCTTTGTGTATCTCTCAAGTGCAAAAGAGCTGTTATTCCACATTGCACATTTATGACACTTGACTTCAAAAAAAGAACTACAAACCTCTCTTCCTGAAGCAGCGCTAAAACAGTTAATTACACTAAGCTAGTTAATAGCCTTTCATCATCAAGGACTGGTTCTTCTGCACACACACAGGGACAGAATCCATTTATTTTTTATGTATATTCTTTTATTTATCTCACTCCTACCAGCTGTATGATAATTTATTCTCTGACACTCTTCTTAACTCATGAGTTCATTTAAAGTGCGATAACAGAGAAAATACATTAACAGTTTCAGAGAATAAAACTTTTCTGAAAATGGAATCCAGCACTTTACTTTTACAAATACAGAATTTACACATTTGCACTCGGCTTAATTAATTAAATCTATACAGGAATTACTCAAGCCATTCAGGGGGGCACAATATATATGCTGATACCTAATTATCATCAATTTAGGCAGGACAAAGCCAGAAAACTGTCTCAATATGAGAGATGTGTTGGGACTGGCCAAGGAATGAGCAGAGAATCCCATGGTGACAGGAGCTGCTTTGAGGTGTCTGGGATGAGGGTTGTCAAGCCAAGGCTCCACTGTAGTGAAGGAATGGAGCCCTCTTCCCTCCATTTATCCCTGCACACACATCCCACATTCAGGTCATTGATCAGCTGAAGCTTGAACCAGCTTGGGAAGGGTTGGCTGAGCAAAACTGGCAGCCAGAGGAGGGCTGGGGCCAGCTTGGCAAGAACCTGAGCAGCTCACATCACCACAGCAGCTCACACCACCACAGCGTTAGAAAACCTCCGACTGCTTTAAACCATAAGTTTCTAGGAAAAAAGTTTCTCAGGAAAAAAAAAAAACAACTGGGAGCCTTTTTGCCATGCCTTTCCACTATGTGAGAGGCAAAAACCTCTTCTGTTTTTTTTCCTGGGGAAGTGAGTTGGCAAAGGAAGCATCTCCTTTATCCTGCCAGGGATGCTGATGGTGCCCTGCCCTGAGCAGCAGCCCCAGCCCCGCAGCTGCTCCTGCCTCAGGACATTAAAACCCCAAGATAATAGATGGAAGGGATGGTGCTTGCTTTTTTGTTTTTAAGGAACAAATTTTTCTACTCCCCATTCACCTTTTTTCCTCAGCCTCCTCTGTGTAATTAAGAGCAGTTAGAAGAGAATTAGCCAGGAAAAAGCCATCGGATTCTCAGGTAGAGCAGCCACCGGGCAGAATCGCTTCCAGGTCTCGGCATGAACCCTCAGCTGCTCTTTGGAAATGGCTTTTCAGAAGGGGCAGCTCCGAGAAGAGCAGTCAGGACTGGAGGGACAAGTGATGGAAACGCTGCCAAACTGAGAACACATCAGCTCTGCCCCAGAGACACCTGCGGGGCAGCTGGTGGGATATGGAAATCAGCAAAGGAAAACAGGAACCTGGAAAAGTTAGGGAAAGACACACACACACCCCCATAATCCATTGTAACAATCATTATTATTGATTTTGCTGCCTTTAAGGAAGGCATCTATTACAGGAACCAATAGTTAATGAAATCAGAAAGAAGCACATGTGCTTTCCCATAAACACGCCAAGACAATTGCCCATCACCACTCATCGTTACAACTTCCTGCATTCAACCACAACCTGGAAATAACATTCCAATATCGATGCTGCTCTTAAGCAAACACGTAGGGAGGAAAAAAAAAAAAAAGAATTGTCCTTATTCCATTCCTGCTCAAAGCAGATCAGTTTTCACCAGGAGCACTGAATAGAAATGTTCTCTTTCCACCAAGAAGCATTGCTTGCACAGCTACTTATATGCTCTAGTCAATAGCCCAGTGAAAAAATAGGAATCCCACAATGTATAAAAGATTATTTCAGTCTTCACGTTCACCTGTCATGGCCCTGCTTATAAACTGTTAACTTGATGAGGCACTTAAATGCTTCTCAGTTTTAAAATCATAGATCCACTAGTCAGTATCTTGTAGGTAGAAGCTTCTCCATGCATTTTAAAAGAGAGATGCAAATCATAGAATTGAGTATACAGGGCTTTTTTTTTCTGGAAAAGAAATTTAAGTAAGTTATTTTCCTCATATTCCAAAAGTGCCTTTAAAGAGCATCTTAAAAACTTGAATTTTTGTTTTCTTGTTTTCAGATTAATATGAAACATGGACATTATTATGAAACATTGCTTCTTTCCAGGTAATATCAGTGGAGCTCATTACTGGACTCCTAAACCTGGAAGTCACCTACCACAACTTCAACTCAGAAAGAAGGTGAAGTGTTCAACCTGAACTCTTTCACAAAGGCTTTTAACGACAATTCTCTCAAAGTTTCTGCACACTTTGTCCAAAACAAGGTTTTTGACTTCAGCTGTTACACAGTTAAACAACATAGCTTCCCAGAGAAACACCAGTGAGCTTTTTCAGATTAGCTCTGTGTACCAGGTAGAAGATCAAAATGCAAAACCATTTTATTTGATTTACTCTGCAATCAGGCTCCTGGGGCTTTTCAGGTTAAAGAGGCAATTTCTGAAGTTCTGCTTGTATGTAATATAAAATTGCTGCACTTTAGTGTAGTTCTTATTCTCCAAAATACAATGTCACAAACACAGAGCTGGTACTATCATGAAAATCAGGCAGCAGTGCAGACCTATCAAGCACTACATTATACTCCATTTCAAGTAGTATTATGGCAAACCTCAAAGGAATTTTATAAAACATAATAGGCTTTTTAAAAACAAAATTTTAAAGAATATGTTTCTATCAACTAGTACTATACTGTTTAAAAGTTACAATGAGATCCCACAATCTATTCCATCTGCCAGTTCTCAGAATCACTTCCATAGAACCATTTTTAGATCCAGAGTCAGCCAAAAACTTACTCAAGCACCAGGTTTAAACATATGACATGTATCACCCCAGTCCCACAGAGCACTTCAGCCTGTGATATGTTAGGCACATTTGAGTCTCACTCAGGCTGATGCTCAGGCTAAGTAAGAACTTTGAGGTTTTAGCAATGGGTCCTACTTTCCTTTCAGAGCACTTTATTTGTGCTGACACAGCAATGCAGTCCTACTGCTCTCTTTAATAAAGAAAATGAAAGCCCCCAGAGGAGATCAATGGGAGACACAGTGGCACAGAGGCTGCTGTAGGTCCCAGTCCAGGCCCTGGCTAGGACATCCAGAGAGGGAAGCTTTGTGCCAGGCTGGGCAAGAAATTGCTGTTCCTGCTGCTGCTGCCCGAGCCATTTCCCCACCAAGGCTCTCACACTGCAGCTGCATCTCTCTGCATAGAGATTAGACCAGCCACAGCAATAGAAAGGAATCAGAGTTTAGGAGCAAATAATACAGCTTCTAACATTTGGAAGCTTTAATGTTTTGGATTTTACTTCACCCCTACACAAAAACAATCTTTGTCTTGAATAGCCTAATAGCACAAAACCTTTTGTTTGAGCTGCCCCAAAATCAGCAAGCAATCCAGGGTTCAGTTTCACCTGGTTTATAGCCCAGTGGTTGATCACAACTAAGACTACAAATCTGGGCTGCTCTGCACATGCCATTTTACAATTGAGGAAGCAGGAAGGTGGGAAGTGGAGCTATACACATCCATATTCCTTCTCTGCTCTGAAACAGAGCAAGCTCAAAACCAGACCATCAGGAGACCCTATGCAAAATGCCTGTAATGGGTGCACTTGCACAAGTTTTAAGTCATGACAGGCATGATGCCATCTGTGCCAGTGTGCATGCAGTGCTTTGTAACACTGCTGCTGGCTTTCTGCTCTCAGCAGCTCCCCTCATTTGTGTGCTTCTGTGAAGAACTCCAGCATGTCCTCCTGGGCAGCAGGACACAGGGTGAGGAAAGCCTTTAGCAAATCAATCCTAAAGTGATTTATTTCCAAATGGCAGATACCAAGCAGGCAGTGTATATTTATCATTTGGACAAGGCCTTAATAAAGATAGATTTGAAGTAGAAGTCTTCCTAAGAAACAGCTTCAGCTGGAGACACACACCAGAGCTCCCCTCACTGTTTAACTAGACTCATATGCTTCAGCTGGGGTTTAATATTCATGATGTTTGCTTTCACCTATGAATATTACAACTAGTTCTCTAAAACTACAGGTTGTCCAGGCCAAACAGCATTAAACCCTTATGAGATATCTATTGATTATCAGTGTTGGAAAAAATATTGCAAATCAGTATACTCTCCCTGAGACAGTAATTGACATATATTTATTACCTCAATAAAGGTATTTTAAAATATCTTGTTAAAATAACATGAGCCATACTGAATCTTGTGGAAGACCCAGATAAATTAGCAGTCTAGGACAGTCAGAGCATTGCTTTAAAAGAATTTCTTCACCTCTTTAGAAACTGAGCAGTGTAAAATTGGGGTGGGGAAGGAGAAGGAAGCAGAAAATACACTAAGCCTCCTTTTATCTATACCTAGATAGCCATCCATCATATAAATCATCTATTATTTACTGTATTTACAATATTTTCTGTACTGCATGGTAGTTTCCCAGTTTCTTTGACACTAACCTAAAGCCAACCCCATCTTCTCACACTGATGATATTTCTTTCAAGTCAGTGGGAGGACACAGGTTGCAGAAATGAGGTTGAGCTACTCAGAGGGATTTGGACACACATTGCATCAAAATGAATGAAAAGTAAACCTTCTGCATGCCTTGAAAACCTTATTTGCTCCTCTGAACTTAATTCAGCTATACAAGTTCTCTCTGTTCAGGGGCTCAGTAATATTTTACCTATTCCTTTATGCAGAGCTGCCAGAGCATAGTGTGCTCTGTGGCTATGTCTATTTGCCTTATGAAATACAACCATAACAAACCCGAGGCTAATGTCGATTTCAGCTATAAATAACTCCATACTACCAACGGACTGCTCAGTGCTCCTGCCCCACAGATGTAATGTGAACCAGGCACTTTGCTCAAGCACTCTGCCATCAGCCAGGAATAACCTTTCTGAAGTCAAGGGAACTATGTAGAATAAACCCACTTCAAATGCAAAGAATAGCACTTCAAAAAAGACCAGGAGGGAACGTCTGATCTGTGATTTCTCAGACACCAAACCCACTATTCCACTGAAGTCAAAAATCTGCCTTAATGTTTCTTCTCTCAACAAGGCAAGGTTAGAAGAGCCTCTCCAGGGACACAACCTGCCAAGCAAGGATGCCAGTCCATTGGAAAGGAGCACAGAAATAAGCCATGTCCCTCTCCCTTCACACAATTCCTACAAACACCAACTCAATCACCCAAATGGTGAGCAGAGGCACACTGCACCAGGCAGCCACCATCCCCCATGGCTGTGGATAGTAGGAGCATCTGTATCAACTGGAAGCCATGTTAAATTCAGATAAGCCTTCTTAAAAACAAACACATAAAAACATTTTTCCAAACAGTTTCTAATGAAAAATGAACTTTTTGCTGGCATTTTCTACTCTTACATGCTCTCTCCAACCCTTTTTCAACTGAGAAATCCTCACAAGGGCTATCCACAAATGTTCTTTGTCCCAAGAGCCTCAAACACTTTTTAACACCCTGTGTTTCAAATCAGTTATGCAAATGAACCCTTCTTCGAGGTGACTGCCTGGGGACCATCTCCAGAAATCCATGTTTTCCTAAACCTTTTAGTGCATCTCAAAGTATGACAAGTGTTAATGGCTCTGATCAATATTGTGTTATAACGCATCTCTTCCCTTAACAGAGAGGTCAGAAGAGACCAAGGAAACCTCAGAGAAAAGTGTAAGGCTAAAACACACATCTTAACCTTCTCTTGGGAAAGGGGAGGCACAGGAAAAGACAAAGGATGAAGTTCCCTGCAAGGTAAGAAAGGAAATCAAACAGTTTCCATATTAAATATTATCACAAAGCCCACTCAGATGCACAAAAACACATCGAAATGAATTTGTAGATAACTTAGCCAGAGCTCCTACCTGTGTGCTGCTCAGTAGTTTCCCCTGAGGTGTCACAGCAGAAAAGGCTCCCAAAGTGCAGAAGGACCTGCCTTAAGTTAGGGTGGAATTTGACTAAGGGCTTCCACCTGATTCTCGTGTGAGGAATGCAGCTGAAAGACTTTAATGGGCCAGGTAATTTGCAATTTTGGATGATCAGATGCCACCTGACAGCTTATCAGCTTTCCTTGATGCATCTGTGTTAGACAAGTATGGGAACACAGGTTTGTTAACTTAAGCCAAATGTCTCAAGGAAGAACATTATTAAAAAGGAACTTTTACAAAATACATTTTATTTTTCTCCTATTTTATATATATAAAAAAAAGAAATATCTATTATTAGGGCAGCACTGAAACTCTGTAGCATTTATCTCAATTTGGTAATTTTAGAAATTACTTTGCCCTCACTAGGAAACAAGTGTGGAATAGCAGGGGTGAGAGATCAAAAACAGCAATGCTTTATACAGAGACTTTTTTAAGTCAGCTTTTGCTAGGCATTACAAAACAGTTCTCCATTACTAAGTCTGTATCTTAAAAATGGTAATCACCACCTGGCATACTCCATCCACACTTAGAAAACCACCAAAATGAGGCTGCACTTTACATTTAGGCAGCACATGAGTAAGGGAGGGAACACATCCGTGTGCTAATGTAGGCAGACACATGGAAAGAGAGACACATGAAGTAGTTTCGAGGGCATTATATAATAATTGTTGGCAAGTGTTGGCTTTTTAACAGCAATGGCTTTAGAAATTGGGCAGCAACCCATCAGCCTGCAGGTGCTGAGTGGAGAATAAATTGCTTATCTCTCCCTGCTGCTCAGTCTCAGGAGAGATGCTGCATTGTGTCATTCAGCTTGCTGATCTCTTCAGGCAGCTTTCTCCAGTGGCAGAATTTTAGTGCCAAAAGTGTTGGTTTACTAATAAGGAACCATGGCTCCTCTGAATTGATGTTTCTGTATGCTGAGCACATAGGGACACCCTTGGGTAGTCACAAGGAGAACCATTTTCTAATTAATTCATCCACACATCTCCTCTTTGGCCTACAGCTGTATACATCAGTACTGACATCAAATTGTCTGTTAACTTTATCAGAAGTATTTCCTTTCCCCAAATTTCCCAGGGGCTGTATCAATACCTCTGTCCCTAAATAAAAGTGGCAGGTGGATGTAAAGGGAGTATCAACTGACTCCCCTATTTGGCATATCTCCAGTGCAGCCAACAGTTCAAAGTGGTTATTAAAAGGTCAGAGATCATTCCAATTGACAAGGCACCAACTCCAAGTGACACTCATCCAAAAGTGCTAATGGAAATGGAGACAGAAATTGGAAAATCTGTAGGAGACATTTTGACAAGCTCAGCTGAGTAAAGATCCCTGAAGGCAGACAAAGAACTAACATAAACCAGTGTTTTAAAATACCTAAAAAAACCAGGGAAATTTACAGGTATTGACAGACCAGTATTCAACAGCATTTTGAAAATTATTTTCATGGTTCAGAGTATAAAAAGGCAAATGTCTTCAATTTGATACTGCAAAGAGGTGGTATGTTTTCAAGAAAATGCAAGTTTCCCTTCCTTTACCACCTCTATACTCTATGTCTTTGCATGCCTTTGCTTTCTTAGTGGAAAAAAAAAACCAAACAAACAAAACACAACACTGTTAAAAGGATCACATTTAATAAAAAGGGGCTGAAAGGGAATTCTGACAGTATCAGATGTCAAGAGTTGATGCCATTCCTTATATATTATTGCATTCAGAAAATACTACAAGTTCGCAGCCAGAGAAAATTCCCTGACTTAAAATCAATACCCAGCTAAAGTCCTTTATCCTGCCAGTAATTGCTGTTTGCATGCAAAGCTGCTGCATTCCCCTTCACTGGGAAAAAAACTAATAAGAGTTTCCTTAGATCGGCAGAAAAACAAAGAACTGGGATGTCTGCTCTTAGCACTTCTGTGCTGGGCTGCATTGGGAGGAGGTGGTAATGGACGCATCTCTGAAAGTCAGGTGGAACAGCTCTCAGTTTCTTCAGTGAGTGCAAATCTCAGATTGCATAAATTGTGTCAGCGCCTGCCAGGCAATTCCTGATGTGCTGCCCAGTGTCAGAGCCCCTGCAAGGGGATGCCCGGCTGCCTTGAGGGAGGGGACACAGAATGGAGGGACATGGACTCTGGGAGCTGTCAGAATGGACAGTATCACAAATATCTATTTAAAGCCAGATTCTTCTGACAAAATCTCAGCAGGCTGAAACAAAGATGTGAAAATTTCACTGCTTCTCTGACCTGTCCAGACTGTGTGAATTTGGAAAAGTGGATTGGGAATTTATTGTACTAACCACTTACCACTGAAGTGATGTGTGTTTGAGGGTAGCAGTCTTTTCTGAAATCTGAAAAAATATCCAAATTTCCAATTCTTGCCTCTTGGATGTCTCAACCTTTTCCTGTTACCATGCCTGTCCCATGCACTGAGCCCTGTGGCACAGCTGTGGGGTGCACATGTGGGGGCACACCCGTGGGGTACACCCGTGGGGGTGCACATGTGCACCACACCCCCTGCAATGCACTAAATCCCATGTGCTGAAAACACCATTTCAAAGCAGCATCCTGGTGATAAGGTGAAAACATCTGCTGCAAAGCTGCAGCACAGTTCTGTGGCCTCTCTTCTCCTTCTGGCTCCCCCAGCAGAGAGCTGGCTGGTGGGGCACAAACCTGCTGAACTGGGAAAGTGGAACCCCAGCAGAGGGGAGCAGCCACACACCTCACCAGTGGTGCAGCAAGACGTGAGCAAGATCTGTTTGCAGCCCCACACTGAGTCCTTTGCATCCATCTTTCCCATTAGTCACTTTGAAATGGAGAAACGGGAAAAAAAATTGCCTGAAGAAGATCAAGGGACATTTGTTCTATGTTTGTACTAATAAAGTGACCAGATATTCATTTGCCAGCATTTTTGGGGTAGAATCAGACTTTATCATTTGTGATGAGACAGAAGGTGAGCCATGTCATCCTGAAAGGATCCTGGCATGGAAAGGCCATGCTCATCAAGGTCAACATGTGCTGAAGATCAACTGACTTTTCATCCACCTCATAGCTACCTTCATTTTTTGCAGGAACACCTGACATTGATCCTTCCTCCAACCCTACCATGCTCTTCCTTTGAAATTGACTGATTTTAGTTTAAAGGAGAGTACAAATAAAAAGCACTGAATTCCACAGGTCACATGAATTCCAAAACTTGATAGGATGTGTGCTCTCTGTGTTGAAATTGCAATCTATCCTCTATAACATTTTCACCTGACCAGGTAGTAGCTGGTATTTGATCACCTCTGTTTGAAAGATTCTACCTTTTGTTCTCTGGGGTTGCAGGGCCATTTTAAGATGTATTTTCTATCCAGCCTTTCCATAACTTCTGCAGAAGCAGGTAATTCCCACCAGCACCTTTAATGCCAGCGCTGTCTAAACCCCTCCTGAAATGCAGAGGAAGGCAATTTAGAAGCAAGTGAAAGTACCTGGATGAATGAAGAAAGAGCATGTCCCAATGTCAAAACCTGAATTAATTTGTGTGCCTGCATGCATGTTGTTTTATTACAGCCTGACTATTAAAATGGGCCAGTTGATTGCCATGGTGGAATGAGAATTTGAGAACCTCATGAGCTCTCAGTGAATCCAAATCACAATCCTTTAGAAGAAAGGGGAACCTGGTCTGTACCTTGGTCTGGTGGGGTTTTTCTACCACCCCAGAGCTCTGTCCTACCCTTGATTGACTAGCTGTGGATCTCTCCATCAGAATCGTTTACCCATGAGTGGCAGCCTCATTTCTGCCTCAGTACCAATTTTACCTGTTCCTCACAACTTGCCAGCTTGTACCATCTCCTCTCAGCCCTCCCTCCTGTGCAGTACCTTCAGCAATGCCTGTCCCAGGAGAACCTGGCAAGAGCCGTGGCCACCACCTGTCCCAGAGCATCCTTGGCAGCTGAGAGAGCACAGGGCGGGAGGGCAGGCAGGCAGAGAGGGGACATGGAGCCAGGGAACTCTGCACTGCTGGGCTGCCTGTGCGCTTGATCCTGCTTCACAAATCCACATCCCTATGTGGATGTTTTCTTCTTTTTTTTTAATTACTCTTGAATTCCCCATGGCTTGAGGGGCAAAGCATTAATGGCAGTTGTTTAATTATATAACACTCCAAGGAAGCAGAAGTCCTGCCATGCTCTGACCTGCATTTACCTGGGCTGACCCCACTCCAGGGAGGCAGCAGAGCTCAGCAGCGTCCAGTGGACACCACTGAGGCTGTTTCAAGCTGATGTGCCCAGCTGAGCTCAGAACACAGCAATCATGAGGGCCACGGACTCTGCTTGGAACACATTTCCTTCCATGAGCCAATCAGATCAACATTCACAACTACACTTTTGACAAGGGCTGCTTCAAAACTGTGTTATGGAATACAGGGACCTGTAAGGCCTTTGAAAAGAAGAAAAACACCCGTGGCCTCCTCAGAGATAATCTTTATCAAAGTAATGTAAGGGCAGGCACACACATCAACAAATCTATCTGATAACTACTTCTGTGTCGTGCGCTGTATTTGGAAAACTCTGAGGACTGAGAGCAGCAACAGCATTGAATAACAACAATCAACAGGAGCTCCACAGCCACTGCTCTCAGTGAGTGTCAGGAAGCAGGAGAGCAGCAGGAGAGCAGCACCCCACAACAAAACCTCGGGTAAGGCTGTCCAAAGGGAGCTGTGCTCCATCCCGTTCCTGCAGCACGGGGTTGAACTTTCCTTTACTGCAGTGGCACAATACCACTCTGAAGTGGTGCTTCACTTAATTAAGTCAAAACTGAAACTACCATGCATATTAATGAGCACCCTAATGAGCATTAATTTTTGATGTTCCTCATTAACAAGGATTATAAACTATGACAAATTTCTGTTTGACTGAATGCCAAAATTCGGATGAGCTGAGGTTTAGAATTGTAAATCTGCATGCTTCCCCAGGGCATTAGAGCACCAGGCAGATATGCTGAGAGCTTGCATGTCAAAGAAGAAATATAAATGTCACAATGGGCTATCATCCACTGCCCTGCTACACGTGTCAGCAGAAAAGCACTCGCATCTTTCAAGGAGAGGCAATTCAGATTCAAAGAATAATAAAGGAAGTACCCAATTCTCAAATGGTAAAAATGAATTATTCTTCTCTCATTGAAAGCAATGAAAATGCTTTAATATTGAGAGCTGTGTATGAGCAGAGGTGAACTCACTCCTCTGAGCTGTGCTTGTGCAAACACTTAGATTTCTGTGCAGGTCTAGTGAACATGCAGGTTTGTACCTGTTGTCATGACATGGGCATGAATAAACTAAGTAGCTTTAAAAGATTAACATACCTCACAAAAAGTCTGGCTCATGGAACACAGTTACAAGAAATTCTAGAGGACAACAAACCCATATGGATATTCCAGACAGATGTTCTAGAGCCTGTGCAAGCCAGACTTGCATAGGCTCGAAATTGCATAGGCTTGGTGATTTTGTGGGTCCCTTCCAACTAAGGACAAGCTGTGATTCCATGACTCTGTTCCTGTACTAATTTTTACACAGGTTTCAGCTGGCTGACTCAAGCAATGAGCCATGGGGCTCCATCACTGAAACACACTCTTGATTTGTCTAAGACACTGTTGCATTTTGTTCCTTTAAAGATAATTAAAGTGGTTGTTTTCGTTTTAAATTCCTACCTTGCTTTTGTTCTAATTTTATCACAACCAAGCCCCACTTTGAGGATGATAACCATATCACTGCTACATTCCACCTTACCCATCTACCATCCTACAGGTGTGTGATCCAGACTGGTACTCATGTCACAATTCTTGTAACTAAAACTGAGGCTTCATAAAAAGTGACTTTTCAAAGTTATTTCTTTTTCAGAATATTACAATGGAGGAACTTCGAGAGGTTTTCCTCCTTTTTTTTCACAGTATTTTCTTTTAAGCATCACTAAAATCTGTAATGACATTTTGCTTTGTTATAATCTGTTGTTCAGAAAGGAAATGCACCTTTTTAGTAAATTTTGAAAATACTACTTTTTTCCAAAAGAATAAATTCACTACTGTTGATATCTGCCATCCACCCCCACCTTCCCAAAAACCTACCTAAACAAACAAAAACAACACATAACTTTCAAAAAACTTTTCTCCATGGGCAAGCAACTGAGGGGGTGTCTGGCAGCCACACAAGGTCACTCAATTCACCATAACAGACGTGGCAAAACTCTGTGATCACTGATCTTCTGTGCTGCACCTCCTGCTGACACCCCACAAAAGCCTTTGCCTGTCTGGTTACTTAATTAAATTGATTTTACCCTTGATGTGCTCGAATAGATTCACTCCCCTTACTGTTCTCGCTGCTGTTAATAAATTAGAAAATGGATTTTAAAAAACCCCACCACTCTCCTCTCTATACATGAGCCAGTCCTGAATTGCCATCTGATTTTCTCTGTGATTGCTGACACTTGAGACAGCAGAAATATTTCTGACACTCACACTGAACCAACCTGGATGTTTTATACCTGCTGAGAATCTTACAGTCCTGTCTCCCCAGCTGGGAAGGTGGAAATAATGCTGGCCCTTTCCAGTGATCCATGACAAATTTTCATTTCTATTTTCAGTTCACTTTCTATTCGTGTGCCTTTGATTTCAGTTTTGATGTTGTTTCCAATAATCAAAATAACAAATCCAGCTTTTTACTCACATCTTTCAAAACTATCATCAAATTATGACAGTTTCAGCATCCCAACAGGACAATTCAGAAAGACCTTCCATCAATATTTACAGAGTAGGATCTCAGTCAAAAGAAAAATGAATTATCTTATAACTGTTGCTGAGGTCAGGAAGGTAATTGTAATTGAAATATATCAGCATCCTTATTCTTCTGTTATAACTGATATAACTGATACCAGGATTTTCTAACTGTACCCCATGTTATAAGTATTATGGAGGGGTTAATCATTTTTTTCTTTGGAACGGTGGTAAAACTGGGTCTAACTAGATTAAATGGCAAATCAACACTGAGCTAAAAGTACCCAGTTGTCCCAGGTGAATAATGATGCTTTTGCAGTCACTTACTCCACCCTGGAATCTGTCATAAAAAAAAGCTCACACAACCTTAGCATGTGGGACAGCAAGGAATGGGGGCCACTCCTCTCAGTCATCTCCCTCATGCACTTCTGAAAAGGATGGAAAAGGACATTAGTAATAACAAAAATCATATTTTGGATAACATTTTTTCAACTGACCTGGAAATATACTTTTTATGGAACAACTGATAATGGCATTTTCCCAATTTTAGTGTTTTAGACAGTCATTTGACAGAAGAATGGAGAAGTCTTGGAAAAGTCACCAACTGCTGCTCATTTTCAGATAGATGAAATCAGAATTGGTGTATCCTGCAACAGATGGCTATTTTATCTGATCAAGGTGTGATTACCTAATTATAAAAGGTATGAGAGTGTGTGTGTGTGTGTGTGTGTGTGTGTTTATCGAAGGGGGAAGGAAGGTTCTCCACTAGGAAAAATCTCTTCAAGATCCAGGAGATTTGCCTAACCACCATGCAATTATCAAAATTTCACTTGTGCTTATTGCTTGGAAGTGCCACTAGACCTAATCTCAAAAAAAAAGAAAACAAAAAAGGCAACAGAAAAGTAATGTTTTTATCTTGATTAACAGACTTTTACTGCCCAGGACAGCTCGGATGACCTTCACCTCATGACCGTCAACTCATATAGGAATCCAGCTCTGAACATGCTGAAATTCATCAGTTCATAGATGTCAGGAATCCAAGGCAGCTTGGGAAAAAAACAACCCCAAGACAAACAAAACAGCAAACTGCAAACCCCATGCCTGCACTTTGCACGGGCTCACAGCACAAACACAGAGACTGAAAGCAGCCTGGCTGCCAGAGCAGGGGTCTGCTTGCCACTGCTGCCCTCCATGAAAGCAAATAGTGGAGGCAGCAGGACAGACAACATCTCCCGTCACTCCATATTTCAAATTCAATCTCTGTTCACAGGGTGGAACAGCAGGGGCACACCTCTGCCCAGAGCTGCCAGGGGAATGGGATGAGCTGCCCTGCTGGGTGCCCACCAGGCCTCTTCTGGGGGACAGGTCTGCAGTGTGACACTGGCAAAGGTAACCTGAGCTGCAGACAAACACGGGAAATGACAGGAATGCCCTCTGGGACAGGAGGGCAGCCTGCTCCCCCCAGGGCAGCTCTGCAGGGGCTGGCAGCAGCAGCAGGACATCTGCAGCAGCATCCCCAGCCCGAGGCAGAGGATGCCCTGCTGTCCTTTCCCTCAGCGCAGCCCTTTCCCCTCTTCCTCCCTTGCAGGTTCCAGCACAGCCCAGTGATAATGAGCCATTTAATGTCACATATAAACTCTGTTGGCACTGGGTGGATCAAACTGGCTTTTCTTAGCCAGCAATGACAGGTTCAGTGGTGCATTCCTGACTCCCAGCACATTCCCACTGAAATCTGCCACCAGGCTGCCAGGGCAAGGAGAATGGGATCAGCACCAAAAGCTATTGCCTTTCTCACCTCACCCCATTCAAATACATGTTTACAGGCAGTAGCAGAGGTTGCTCTCCTTGTAGTCATTGAGAGGACACAAATAAACCATAATGAATTTTGCCACAGCCCAAGTCAATAGATAAATGATTGGTATTTAGGATAGCTCTCAGAGTGATTCCTAAAAAGGAGAAACCCACATTTTATACCTCCTGTTCATGAACAAAAGCTATAGTGAAATTTAGCTTGGCATTGGCTGGGCTTTGTGAGCTAAAGGGATAAACTCCATTAGTTTTCTGCTGATAAAATGTTATTTCAACTCATTCTATTGTCTACTTTTCCCTTGCCAAGATCTCCAATTATTTTTTTTCCCTTACTACTCCTATCTGCACTAGAGGCTACATAAAACCAAAGCTAGGCAGTGGAATATTTCCTTTACTGCCTGTTGATAAACTGGCAGTCTGCAGAGATTGCTCCATACAGCCTGTTCCATTCAATAGCCCCACAAGTTGCTGCTGATGTGCTACCATGACTTTGCACAACAGAGAAATGCAAGAAATGCCCCCAAACTTGCATCTATTCCAGTTTCCAAACAGGGAGATTACCCCAGTGTAAAGAAACACCACCAGACTTTTGTGTAAATGTGTATTATTGGGACTGGGAGCTTTTTTCTAAGATAAAGAATAACATTTTAACAATTACAATATTCTGTTTACACATTTGTGACTAAACCATTGGACTACTACATGAGATCACTGTGAATCAACCCAAAACTCATTTATCTGGTTTCCCTCACCAAGCTGAATGAGAAGCTGAAAACTGAAGCAACCAATTATGTTTTGAAAATACTTGCCTCAAATAGTTGCCTTTCTAAAGTAGTTCCTCAGTTCATGATGTAGAACAGAATTAAAAGATCAGCACCCCTCCATCTTGGCAGATACAGTGCAGATAAAACCACCTCTCCTGCAAAAGCCTCAAAAAAAGAAGAATATAAATTCAGGACTCTGCTAGAAGAGAATGCAATTTGCACCTCTGACAACTTGATGTTACATAAAAAATATTAGTTAGGATGAGATACTAATGTAAGGAAAAGAGGCTAGAACAGCTAAAATGAGGAAAAGAAAAAATTTTGCAATAATAGCTCTGAGTGCTTTTCCTTACTTAATATATTTAAGTCTACCAGTAAGCGTGCTAATGAAAAATCATTAGCTGATGATATCAGGTTACAAGACCTGATCAATACTCAGAGGAGAACTGAGTATCACACAGGAACTACAAGATGAAAGCTGAACACCAAGCATTTAAGAGCTACAATGGTTTTGCTGTAAAGTGGAACCTGTGGAGAGAGTTGGGAAAGGGTTGGGGGTGTGGCTACAGATGTGGCAAATGCAGTGCTAGGCAGGGACACACAGGAACTAGTGCAACTCTCCAAACACTGAAGGAAATTCAAGGCTGAGAACAGTGATGGTTATTGTCATTACATTTGTCTTTAAAGAAAATCTCTGGAAGATAAATGGTATTTCTGCCCCCAAATGAATGGGTAGTATTGTCCAAAAACCGACTGAAAACAAAAACTAGGTGGGAAAAGATTATCAAGAAAAGCATTCAGCAACAGTCTTTGAACAAGGGAAACAGGAAAAGAAGAAAAGCAAGCAGAAAAGGAAATGGCTTGAGTTTAATATATTTGTGAATGGCAACGTTGTGTATGATGTGAATGGAGTCACAATTCCCTGCATTGGCAGGCTGCTGGACAGCGCTCTGGGAAGCACAGCCCAGCCCAGAGCTCATGTGCTCCACTTGGCAGGAGTCACCTTGAGCTGGATGATTCTGCAGGATTAAGGCCTAAGGGAATTCATCATATTTAATATTAAAGACTTTACTTTGACACAATTTCAATTGACTACAACAAATCAAAGCAAACTCTGCAATAAATGTCTTCATAATGCCTTGTGCTGTAGCTGTACTTTGAAAGTCCAAAATCAATAAAAGCAAAATGGTGACATATGTTTGTATTATTTGGAAAGCTAAATGCATGCAAGGGATCTGTCACTGCAGGATTAATAGAGTACAAGATGTTCTGTTTGTTGGGCATCTGATTGTCTGTCTCATAATATGAATTTTGAAATAGCTAGGGATTTCTGCTAGTGCATTTGCAGGTTTATGCTGAATTTCATATTAACAATAAATCATCCTGTATGTATAGTTCTCTTTTTCAATTTACTGCAACATAACTTCATCAATCCACACAGGGAATAGGGCCATATGCATAATGAGTAGAAATCGGATAATAAAATATTAAGTAAGACAACGAAACAAAAACATTTGAAATATTAATACCAAGGCTCCAAAATACCCCTCATTGCTATTCAGCCTACATTTGGTGTGCACATACCTCCTACATTTGGGTGCAGTGACAGCAGCAGAGTGCCAGGTAGCCCATCCTAATGACTGCAAAATCATCTACTGGAAATTAGGAAATCCATTTACCAATGATGTAAATGAAAGTAAGATGCATTCTGTTGTGAGGTGAAAGACATTATTTTTACTCTAGTTGGCAAAATTACCTTGGACCAAGCAATTATTCACCACCTTAGATCCTTTCCTACAGGCTCATAGACATGAATGTATTTGTCAAGCCTGGTCCTTGGCCATCTCTGTGTCTGTGCTGGTGAGGCAGAGAGGAATTCCTGACCCAGTGAGGTCCCTGTGGTGCCGGACAGAGCATGGCCCATCTAAGGCTGTTCTTCAGCATTCCCCTGGCTTCCAGCACTGCTTTCCAGCAGATGTTGCACCCAGGCTTAGACTGGAGCCCGTGCTGACACAGGAGCTCTGCACATCCCCATGCACTCACCCCAAATCAGGGCACACACCCTCACCTTTTTGGTATCTCCTGCAAAGCCAGATACTGAAACTCCTGGAATTAATCCAGACTTGCTTTCAATTTTTAAATACATCTATATTCAAAACCTATAGGCAAGACTTTTTCAAGATCAAATGCTTTTGGTATTCCACAAAATGCAGCTCTCCCATCCCATGTGTCATGCAAATAGGCTCACGAATCGAGTAATTCTCCTCAGCTAACCAGGATCATATTTACTTAACTGATGTGAACAGACAAAGAAAAATATACCAATTGCTCAATGTGTGCAAAATTTATGGTTTGTAGCTAACATAATATGTTTAACAATTTTATCCAAGTTTCAATCTAGGACAAAACAAATATGTTCACATAATCCCAAGCAATATTGTAGCAGTTGCCTGCAGTAAGTGATTTAAAGTTTTAATTAATCATTAAATACACTGTACACATACAGGTTTATCTTTTTAAATAAAAATATGCAAAACTTCCAGAGTCATTAACAATTTAATAAGCTGTTTAAACAAGAGAAGTCTTTGAAATGCTTGATCTGTGCCTGTGCCTTCCAAGCAATCATGCAATTATTTATCATTTTCACAAATTGCTTGTCAGCTGGACCGAAAATACATGTTCTGCAATTATCTCCATTCTGAAAAGGGTCTATATAATCTTCATATCAATGGGTACAAGAAGCATATGGAAACAGGTTAAATATATTTTTCATTGAAAAAGTGTTAACTGGCCTTACCTATGTCATTAAGGGTTGCAGAGAATCCAAAGAAGATATGTTCTATTGCCAGATCACAGAGCTGCAACATCTACATTTTATTTTCAAGAACATAAACACACAACAGCAATAATGACCAAGTGGAGTATACTGGATTTGATAAAGTGGGACACTGCTCATGCAACTTCACGTTGCCAAAAGGTCATCATATACTTCACCTGCAGCTGGAGGGTATTTACCTGGCCATCCACCAGTTTTACCTCCAACTTAGGCTCAGTTTTTGCCAGAGGAGGGTGAGTTAATAATGAGGATGACCTTCATCATTTCAGAGCCATTTCAGCTGTCCCTACTTGAGCTAGAGTTGGGTTAGCATGGCACAAATTTTCCATATAAGTGAAACAGCAGATGTGCAGCTCAGGGCTCCACTTTTCTTGCCTGGGCATTAAACAAGGAACAGAGGCAGGGAAGATTCTCTCCAGCCCTTGCATAAATTCAGTCATGATTCGTCCCATCATATGAAGTTCAGAGTGATGCAGCTGATGGCAGTCCATTAAATGAACTATCTCATACACACAAGGGAGAATTCCCCACGACCTGCAGCACAAACTCCTGAGTGTCAGCTCTCTGCTCACCACCTTCCCAGAGTGCCCTGCAGCCATGAGATTGTCTGTGGCCTACAGTAAAACCTCCCACCAAGAGTAACAGCAGATTGAGTGAATATTGTGACTAAAGGCACCAATTGTCATAATTTCACTCTTGGCTCTACTTGGCATCAGGACAGAGTCACTGTAAAACAGAACCACTGAGAGGTCCAGCTGCAGCCTGGAGACTGAGCCTGGAGAGAAGAACTGCACTGGAAATTGGAACAACACCAGGACCAGCCCCATCTGTCTTCAGAATCTGAATAAAACCATTCAAGAAATTTGCCCTGTAGCACTCCATTGCTTCAACAGGTAACCTTTTCATATCCTCCTATTATTGCCACATAATTTAGTCAATAGAGAAGTCTTACTGCATTTGAACATCTAATACCAGTCTCTAAGTGCTTCTTATGAAGACAGCAGACAAGTAGCCATTACTTTACTGGTTTACACCGAGACATGCATTCTGGTTTTATTGTATTTTTAATTATTTAATTAATATTGTTAAGGAGAAACAGCACTAGTCTAAAATTTTGCCCCATTGATTTCAATATCCAGTTCTTGCTATGGTACATGAAACATCCTGTGGAAATTTCTGGATAGAGTATAGTGATTAATCTCATCCAAATTCATGGACTTCAGTACACTGCACTCACAACTTAATAATTCAGTCCAAGTTCTGTTTTCTGCAATAGCTTATAGAACCTTGTTTTGTAAGCATAAAGTTTAACCATTTTTAACTGCAGGGGCAATAATGGTGCTTGTCAAGTCTTGCTGGTTTCTAAATACCCACACTGGCACCTCACCATGCTGAATCATTACACCTCATTCCCAAATCATTATACCACACTCCCAGAGTCACATTGCTTTGTTTTATGTTACTGAAGTATAAGAATGCAACACAATTCACCTGTCACAGAAAAGAAACTGGAAAACAACTTTGGTTTTGAAAATGCAGGTTAGGGAAGAATCTGCACGTCTCCAAGCCTGTACCTTTCAAAGTGTGCAGTTTGGGATGGCTTTCTAAAATGGCTTTGACATTTTGTGAACACCCACAAACAAGCATTGTGAATTACTTTGTTCATTTCACATCCAAGACTCAATGGCTTTTCAAGCATTAAAAGCGTACACTGCTGCATATAAACTTGAAATAACAGAGCTCTGAACTTCTCATTGCCTGCTATTGAAATTGCAGAATTACCACAGAATTGAAAGGCTTTAGAGATCAAAAATGTTCAGTCTTAACTAGAACAGCCATTCAAAACAGAGTGACACCTGTTGACAATGTCAGTGAAACAAGGGAAAGAGCAGTAATTCTTGAAATACAGATACAGCAGATAATATGTTTTGTTGTGTGGTGGTAACAGAACAATGGCAAGGAAACAGCTGGGGAGGGAAACTCTGGCTAGATGGCAACAACAGGACTTTCACCAGTGGAAGAAGCAACCTGCATCAACAGACACGTAAGGAACAGACATGGCTCAACTACTGGGGCCACAGAAGTGTTTCAATCCTGTGCTCTCTAAGTTTTTGGCCTGGAAAAAGTGGCACACTGAATTCATTCAAGGTTAATACTTCTAATTATATGATCCTGTCATGTAATTTAACATGTAGAATCATATAAACACATTCTCTCTAACTTACATCCTACAGGTCTCAACAGCATACTCTAGACTCAGCAGTAAATTACTGCAATGTCAGTGGGTGACTGCAGGGATCAGGTGAACAATCTACAGCAAAAAAAGTGGAATAAACTGCCTGTCATTAGAGGCTCCAGCATTTATTCACTAGGATCAACTTGATGCAAAGTAAAGATTGCCTTCATGAAGCTGAAGTCTTACTTGGGTTTCAGGAAATTACATCTTCTGTGTTTCAAATATTTTGGGAAGATCTCTGAAGACCATGTGGTGCTTAATAGAGATGTTTGTTCTTAGTTACCTCATATATTTTTGTTCTAATTTTATTGTAATTGATTCAGTGTTGTGGGCATTATGAACCTTTTTTTTTCCTATACAGTGTGCCAATCTCTCATTAATATCAATGAGATATGTGTATGCCTCAAAAGCCACTCAGCACTTGGCAGGATTAAGATAAAGGAGCATTGAAATAGATTTTCAAACAAGACCTGTAGCATTTAGCACTGCAGTGGTATGTTCTGTGTTATTTGCATGCCTTGCTGGATCTTAACCACAAACTTCATTGAATATGATTCCCTACAGAGGAGAATGAGTATGCACCTTACTTGTACACATCAGAATTTTGAGGCCAGCTGAGGATTTATGTTTTCTGAAGAAGCAAGGGAGATAACTCCAGCTGGGTTGGAAAGGTAAAGCTAAACCAAGAGAGACAGAAGCAAAGTACTGCATCACTAAGGCAGTGACAACCAGTGAACAGATTGAAATGGGTTAGAAAAATAAATGGAAGTCTGAAAGCACAGTGTGGAGCTATGGATCCAGGCTCTTATAAAAGAGTTATGTCATACAAAGGAAATAAAACATCATTTGACTTACATTCCTCACCATGCCATCCATTACAGTGGTGTTGCCAGACAAGAGCTAGAACAGATTTAGCCCCGTGCAAGTTGTCTTCCAAATGCTGGTACATAAATTATGATATTCTGTCCCCATTTGAACACTCAAGTGGCACTGAAGTAGATATTTGTGCCTCACAGTCTCACTCTTCCACCAATATGCAGAAATGGGAAACCTCAGGCACCCACATTTACAAATTAAGCAAACATTATTCTGTAACAAATGACTACACACTTGGAAATTATTTTAAAGCAATCTGAAAAACAGCCTACAGGGGTTCTACAGATTTATTGCAAAACAAAAGCAACATTAAACCACAAAACATAGAGAAAAAAAATAACATCATTTCCCATATGTTCAATGTGTGCAATGGATATACAGCCCTTTAGGTAGCAATTGTAATAAAGAAAAGTCATCTGGGTCAAATGGCATATTTCTATTTATTATTAGCATTATTTAAACTATACTTAAGGTGTACAGAGTGCTCTAAAAACAAATAAAAAACTGACATAACCCTTCTCGGAAAATCATACAACATGCAGCAGGCAAATCAAAGCATAATAACTTTTAAGTTTTTGCAGTGAGGAAAAATGTCACAACAAAAACAGGTTTCAAAGTTTTTGGCTGTGAAGTGAAAGGCTAATTTAAGGGTTTTTTTTCTTTTTATTACAGAAAAAGCAGCAGTCTGCATTCAGATGGGTTCCTCCACTAACACAGCTGAAGCTACAAACAGGACTATCTCTAATACTACCAGGCAAACATAAAACAACAAGGAGCCCCGTAAAACAAGAGAAAGCTCAGATCTCATTTGTTGGGTGCCAGCAGTGCACTTTATATATTTCAGAGGAGCTCACACCTAATGAAGCAGAGTTTCAAGGCAAGGCTCAGATGATCCCCTGTCGCTAAACTAACACAGAGTATTTTATTAACCACCTCTGCATTTGCTACAAATCCTGTCTGGGCTGTTCCCAAAGTGCTGGCTGGCCCACGGCTGCAGAAGAGACCCACGTCCCCTGTCCTTGGCCCTGGGCTGGTGACAGAGCAGCCGCTCTCCTGCTCCCAGAGAGTTTGTAAGCAAATTCTGAGGCTGCTCCTCATCCCAAGCTCAGAGGGACTGACCCCAAGGGGGTCCCTGGGACCCCCCTAAGGAGCCCTCACCCTGAAGGGGTGGCAGCAGGACACAGAGCCTCTTCAGCACAGAGGGACCAGGTGACAGCAGCAGGCTGGGGGGCTGGAGGCCTCCACAAGCATCTTATGTTCAAACCAGATAAGAATATGCAAGGACACTTAACTGCTCCAGTATCAGGTCAGACTTTGCTGAGCCTGACACAATAAAGCCAGACTTCTTGTCTGTGCAACAAGTAGATTCTCTTGCATGCAGATGAGCCATAAACTCTTCCAAAATACATAAAAACTAATTTCTGATGCCTCAGGGCATAGCAAGATATAAAGGAAATCCAGAATGGATGGAAGTGCTACAGTTTTACTATAAGAAGCAGGGCACATAGACTGCTAGAGAGGGACTTGGGAGGAACTACAGACACAGCACACCTTTTCAGATCTGTGTAATATATATATATATATATATATATATATATGTAGCACAAAGGGGCACACACATGTATACATACATAAAAACAAAAACACACACTAAAGCATTCCTCTCCTATTTTTCCTTCCTCCTTCATGCTAAAACACAATAGTCAAATAAATACTTTTCATTTACAGAAGTGCCATACATAAAAAATAATTAAAACATTAGATTTTTCCAAATAGATGTGATATAATAATTGAAACTTGGCCTTTAGTGAAAGGAAAAAAAATCCCTCAGACTAACCTTACTGATATGGAGAAGACCAGCTTCCAGGCCTGCTAACTGATTTTTATGGTACCATCATACTTTTGTCCACCTCATTGTTATCCTCTCCCCAGCAGCCTCTATTAAGTAGTCCACCCCACTGGAAACATCACCTCCAGCCATACTCACGGGTGCTGATTTTATTTCTCTCAGTAATTTCTTTAATGTTGTGTGTGAGTACAATACCCAGTATTTCAGCTCAGATTTACACAACAACTCTGCTATTTCCTACATGCAAGTGCATTTCTCCAAATTGGATTTCTGAATATAATGCAAGAACATTTTGCTTACAAAAAAAAACTTTGTTTATTAGCAACATAAAATTGTCAGTTGTTTATGCCCCACTTGTAAATACTGGGGCACATTAACATAAACTTGCCAAACGGAGGGTGGGGGGAGAGTGGGCTATTTTCCTTGCAATCCTTCAGCAGGAGACAAAAAAAAAATTAATAAAAAGAAGCATGGTGGGAAGAGTTACTCTTCATTCTTGTAATTCATCCCTGGCTGTGAAGAGGAGACATGGCCTGGAGGACATGAGCGTGACCAGATCTCCTTATTTACTGCCCTGAGCCTCGGCCGTGTTTGCCAGCTTGTCTTTACAGGAGAATGTGTTGGCTCATCTTGTGAAAATATATTGTTAGGCTATATATTTTAAATGCTGTCTACCCTCCTTGTAAGATTCAAGACCTAATCAATCCTTTATGTTATAACCAGGTGTAAGTCATAAAGGGGTTGTTATTACAAAATTTTATGGAGTGAGGCGCCTAGGTACTCATGCGGCAGAGAGGTTATAACATCCACTGCACCCTCATGTTTTCAGATACTGCTGTCAAGATTTCTACCTACTGGTCAATTTTAAATATTTTCCATTATTCTGAACTCACTGGTTTCAAATGTGAGAGTTGCCCCTGCTGCTGGTTCATTAGAGCAGAATTCTTGGGGCACAGAGGGAGCTGTGCAAGACTCCCCAGGGCATTTCATCTCAGAGGCCAAAGCTCACTGGAGTTTGCACCTCTGGGTTTAAAACCCAAATAGAGTCCCTCCTAACTGGATTTTATATGCACATTGTGGATGTACCTATGGTGTTCAAGCTGTCCTCTCACAAATTTCCTGCAACAGTCTTTGCTCCCCTCTCCACATTCCAGCAAGCCCTAAAGTACCTCCAGTCCCCCCACCAAGCCCCACCTTTGGTGGTGTCTCACTCTGCTATTTTTGTCCCAGGTGATTCTGACTCCTCTGTGATTTGACAGAGTAGCTGTAACTCAAAGGATCCAGTTCCCACCCACACAAATTGAAAAAAAAATTTAGGGCAAGACAAGATACCAGGTATCCACAGTGCTATTACTATTATCTTGATAAAATAGCAGGGACACACATTCTGCCTGTCACAATTAAGGTGATAAATGCCTGTTTCTTTGAGGCTTGTTTGGAAGTCAATTATGCAGATTATTTCTAGAATACAGACAGATGGTGTTTTCCTCCATATGAGACAATCAAGTTGAACTTTGATATGTGCATAAAAATACTGTAATTTGTCAAGCTCCAATGGGGCCATTTTATCACAGATAACCAAAAGACTATATGGATTTTTGTATTTGCCTCTTTTCAATTAACACAGCCTATGTTTCTTTTTATTCCACTTTTTTTTTAATGAAAGCTTTGCTATGTTTCATCTTGAAGCCAAATATTGATCTTTCAGTTTAGTCTTCAGGTTTTGATTAACGCAGAAGGTTGCCAAGTGAACGGCTTCTTGTTTGTTTTCTGTTAATTCTTTTTTTATTATTCACTTGCTGCAGTAAATCTTGCTTTTATTGTCCAACCACTGAAAAGAAAAAATGGATTGATTTGAGCCCCTAAATAATTTACAAAGCAGAGCTTTTTGAAAAGACTGATGCAATGTTGACCTTCATTTTTCCCCCTTCTCTTGTTGACAATAGACCATTTTTGATTGACTTGAAAGGAAAAAAAGGAAGAAGAGTGATTTTGACATGTTAATCATGGTTTAATTTGACTAAAGCTTTAGAAAATGAGTGTTTAGTAAGATATTTTTAACAAAAGAAAAATAAGCTGTTGTAAGTGTGAGAATTATTATAAATATTTTCCTTGTTATTATCATTCTCTATCAGGCTAAATTTCATGCTCCTGTTTAAAAACTGAGTTGTATTCCTTTTTTTATTAACAAACGTTCTGACAGTCTGAATACCTCTTCATCAGCTCCATAATAGGTCTGCTAAGCAACAAAAACAAGTAGAAAAGCTCTGACAAACGCAGGAAAGAATGGTCTGAAACAGACTGGGAGACAAAGATCCTATTTCTTGTAGAGTTTTTTATATCATTGTGGGCAAATCACTTGGGCTCCCAGGGAAACACAGCCAAGGCAAAGCTCCAGCTCCATTCCAATCCAAACCAGGGGTGCCTCTGCTTCCCAAGGAAAACAAGACCCCATCCAGGCTGTACAGATTAACTGATGTGCAAGTCCAGAACATGTGAAGCCCACCATAGATGCTGTCCCTGCCTCTCTGAGGCTGAGTGCTGGAGGAGGTAAGGTAAACAACTTCTGCCTACTCAGGGAATGTTTTGAGGTCTCTTGATGGAAACACAAGGTATTATTCTGAGAACTTTTTAGGTACTTGGCAACACTACCTAGAGCATAAATAGCTGGTAAAAAATCACCTAGTTTAGATGCAGACAGGCATCAAGCCAGCAGGTATTTATGTGGAACATTGTACCTACTTCAGCTGTCAGAGGCATGAGGTGGATTATGAAGGTTCACAAGGAGCCATGGATATCAGAGTCACTAAAACCCACAGCATTTCTGCAAGACACATAAACAGGCACTTCAAACACCTGCTCTCCTCAATCTACTTGCCAAAGTACCTGAATATTTTAAAAGTTTCTGTTCAGTCTGAAAGAGCAATTTGAACAACTTCAGCTTTGCCAAGTCAGAAAGTTGCTCTCAAGATATTAATGTTACCAGCTCTGAGCCCATCCACCTTCCAAACAGCAAAATGCTGCATAGTAACCTCCCAGCCATGCTGGGCTGGGCACTCAGCAGTGAACCTGTCAATATTCCAAGCATCTTTTCTGTTCTGGTGATTGTTCAATGTCTCTGGATATGCACTACCTTCATTAAAGATCATGCAGTTCATTAAAGACCCTCCAGATTTTCACTGGCCTCAGATTTTCACTAAGAAACCTGGATCCATATAAATAAAATATTATGCGAAAGTAATAAATATTTAGGTTTTCTCTTGCAAATGTCCTACCTCATTTTCACTCCAATAGAACATAGTACAGTAACTACTCAGGGGTCTGGAAATGCATTGTCACAGCTGCCAGATATGCAGGTGTATGAGCTCCATGCGCTAAAGAGCATTATGGTCTTCTCTTAGAATACAAATTAAATTAGGCCATTATCTCAGTAAAGTTCTGATCATCAATATGACTATTCTGATAGCAAATATCACCATAGAAGTAAGTAAAAGCTGAAGACATGCCTAACTGCTCTGGACTGGAGCCTAAATTAGATTTCCAAATAGAATAACATATGCCTTGAATGTTAAGCTCCCCCTGAAGTCAACACTATCCTTATGGACTACTTTGTTTCAGACTTTGCATTTTCTTAATGAAATCATAATTTTAACAAAACACAATCTCTCTTCTAGTCATTAACAACTTATAATCAAAAAAAAAGCCCTAAAAATGAGTAAGCCTTGTGTCTTTCAATCATGAACTCCTACTACCTGCATTCTATCCAGATGTTACTGAGACTAATAATTTTCCCCCATACGAATAATATGTGTGCATGGTAAGCACAAATGTATTCTAGGACTGCTTGCCTCCATGATGTTTGATGCTCACAAAGACTTGTACAAGTGGTGAGATCTCTGCAAAGGTCAAGAAGGCTAAATAACAGATTATACTAAATTTGGACAGTTTATATGCAGAAAGAAGCCTGAAAACATGAACTGTATGTCTATAAAAAAAATACACCTCATTTTATTGAAACTATTCATAGCAAATAGTTGCAAACAGGACATCCCAGTGGACTTAGCTTCTCCAGAGAATATAAAAAGATCATCTTTACAATTGACTGTGTCTACATTCTTTTGCATGCCTCTTTAGCTGGATTAGAATCTCATTTATGCTATTGGGTGTTGGATCAAACATCACAAATGCTTTCAGTTCCTTTCCTTCTCTGTTTTGTCTGAAAGTCAGAGTTCACCACTGTCCTGGGATAAAAATGGACCTTCATCTAACCAGTTCTTCATCCAGGCTGTTAGTGCCCTGCAGGCCAGTGAGCTAACTGGGAGCATTCAAACCCAGACACAGCTGCTTTCTCTGCATTAACTTGGCAAGAAACAATATTTTAAAAAAACCAAAATGTGGAGGGTGAGAAGGACCAGAAACTCCAACAGGGCAAGGGCAGTGCAGTAGCAAAAAGGCACAGCCCCTGCTTGAGGCTCCTGTTCTACTGTCATCCTACTGTCCTACTCCATCCTCCTCCCCTCTGATCAGACACTGAGCCCCAGTCCCTCCATGCACAAACATTCAACTCACAGCTGGAAAAGTCCATTGTAGTCCTTCAGTGTTTCAAGGAGAGAAAGCACAGAACGTGAAAAGATGAAATACATGCCGACAGAGGAATCTACAAAGTGACAAATGTAAGTTTTTAATTGGCTTTTTAAAAGCACACTCATTTTTTAAAAGCACACTGTAGATGGAAGAAGATGCTAGTGACGTGCATTTTCAATAAACCAAATTCATTATCATCAAGTGAAATAATAAAAAAATTGATTAATTTTGCACATCCTTAAAACAAGTTGTTCTATTTTCGACTGTGTGTAAGTTTACAAGGACAAATCGGACCTTTGAAACTAACAATTTCATTTTTAAGGGTGTCCTTGAAAGACTGCAGCCATATATAAGTTACAGGATACAAAAAAAAAAAAAGCCCTGTAAATAACAAAAACTCAGGTTGAATGTCAGAAATTGAAAACATACACGCAACTGCTGCAAAATAAATTACTATGGTCAAAGCTGCTCCTTAGACTCAAGAGCTCATATGGCAGTGTTTTAAAGGTCAACACTGAAGGCAGTCACATTAGAAATGAAGTTGAAGAATATGAAATCCAGTGCTCAAATGATTTCTTTGCCCAGGGTTCTTATTAGAAAGGTAATCTCTTTTCTATCACTGTTTAACAACATATCATTACTATGTGAAGTGTTTTAAAATACCTGGAGTACTAAAGATTATATTTAAAACCAATTCATTCTATTACATCCCAAACAATACATAAAAATGGGAAAGAAATTATAAAGATGTTAATTTTACTGGCAATTTTGTAGCACTGCTTGAGAGAGAGGGCAAACAGCCCTAACTCCTAAAAATTACATTGCAACTACAGGCCATTTTATCCCATGAAAATTACCAAGTGATGATAATTTCTCTGCTGATTTTAAATAAATCTTCTTGGACTCTCTCACACACTCTCCTTCCCACTCCTTTTACTATTAAAAACTACCTGTGAAGTTCCCACCCAGGTGAATTTTTCCAAATGCCTGTAGCTCCAATGTTAGAACCATGCCTTGCATAATGGAAAGTTTACATGAAAAGTCAAGGTTTTGATGAATGTCACACTTGAAAGCCAATTAAGTGGGCTGAAAGGAAGACACAATTTCCCATTGTCTAATTGCCTCACAGCACCTTCAAGGTAATAAATTTGTCACATTGAATTATTAATGAGGAACGAATATTTGACTTGAAGCCTTGAATAGAAAGTAGTTCATTATCAGCTGGCATTGTTCCTTCCAAATAAAAAAGGGGCACTATGGGAGTTAAAGAAAGTTGTCAGAGCAATCTTTCCCTCTCATCACTGTCTCCCACCCTGAATGCACCTTTTACATCCTGTAAACGTTCCAATGAGGGGGAAAAATTATGGTGCATTTAATTCTTAATTCTCTTTGGCCTTTGCAGCCTGACAAATAAACTTCCATCTGGATTCCCCAAAACACAAGCATAACTGCATCACTTCAGACACAGACGTTGGAGAATTTTTAGAATTGGCCACATAAAAGTACAAGGAGCACAATAAAGCAGAGGTCAGTTTTAGGTTTATGTGGCTCTTAAAGGCTTTCTGTCTTATCTCCTCTGCAAAGCATTGCTCACACACCTGCTGAGGCTGGGGAAACAGGTAGAGCAGTATATTTATCCTTAATCCACAGTTTCTAAAGCAAATATGATGCTTGGAAAGCATTCATTTCAGCACAGACCTTTCTAGTGGAGGAGGAGTCTCTGCTACACATCCTATGCACAATGAGAGAAGTCACAGAAAAAATGGAATCCATTGGTTTGCATGTTAGATCAAATTATGGGATTGAGCTCATTTTGGGCATATCTTGGCTTTCTCAAGAAATATCTTTCCTGCCTGGCCATGCAGTGTCTGGGATCTTGCCCTCCCAGAGCTCAGGGTGGCTGGAAGAATCCAGCACCCAGCCTTGCTGCTGTTCACTGCAGCATCCTTCACTGCATTGGTGGTGCTCCAGAACTTTATTAGGGCACAGGAGAGCAGTGGAGAGACCAAATGCCTGTTCCAGAGTAGAACAGCTTTGGGCATTAACACTTGAGAAACCAAAAGCCTGTTCCAGAGTAACAGGAGCAGCTTTGGGCATTAACACTTGAGAAACCAAAAGCCTGTTCCAGAGCTCACAGTCGAGCAGCTTTGGGCATTAACACTGTGTGGGGGAGGCCTGGCTGCAGTCATGTGTAAAGACCAAATCTTGTTCTCCTTGGGCAAAAGCTAAAGTGCTGCTAAGACTCTTTTGAGATGCAACATTTGCCAGAGAGGTTTGCTGATCTAAAGAGGTGTTTGAAAGGCCAATTCCAAATACTGGTTTGAGCCCCTAGCAAGAAATCTCTCAGACACGGCGTTTCTGGCACTCTGTCAGGACTCTGTAGAGATGAGGATGCCTTGGGGCTCCAACAGCTTTAATTTTGCAATGAATTTGACTTGGTGTCTTTCATGTATACACCAGTAAGGTCTGCAGTAGAAACCTCAGAAGTTAATGAATAAGACAGGGAGATTTAGAGATTTGGGCACATAATTACTATAGCAACATGTGCTCTTTCTTCCACTACCCCATGAGATCTATTAGGCATGCTACAGTAAACCAAATAAATCACAGGTCACAAAACACAGCAATAAATCCTACCCATATTAAATTGCAAAGTAATTAAAACTGGTATGATATTTACATTACAAATTTACTAATAATATCAGAAAAAATTCTGATTACAAGTGCATCCAAAACAATCTCTGTAGCATTTCTTCAACTACGCCTAACAGAAAGCCCTGCTTTTTCCAGCAGGATCATACATACAAAGGTTTTTAGACTCTGGCTAAGGTTTCATAAAAGTTTCTTTCTTGGTTAGATACCTAATACCACTGAAATAATCTTATTCTAAAAGTAAATTCTACAAGAGCACACCAAAATGGGTAACTTCAGCTAATTAAATTTTTGTAGAACACTGAATAGTACTATTTGAACTGCTTAATGACAGCTTGAGTTTCCATGTCCCAGTCCCACCTCTACCCTGGGTCAATTCAATGAACAACAAAAACAACAACCCAAGTGCAGCCCTTAGTGCCCCAGTACAAGTATTGTTGAAGGGCCTGAGTGGAGCCTGACCTCTCATTTCCACTGTGCCTCGCAAACAGAGAATCTCAACCTCCAAAAGCCCTCAGGCCAGAATCTTTCAATAGTGCTGAAACAAGAAGCAAAACAAATGAATTCCCTCATATTAAATCTGACAGCAGTGAAACATTCATTATTATCCCTGACTTACAGGGCAAGTCAAGCCCTTACTCATCCTGGTCCTAATACAGTGCTACAGATAGCAAACAGTTTCCATCCTTTTTCAGAATAAAGCATCTGCTGCAGATCATACTCTGAAATTAAACTGTGTGGTGGATTTTATTTTTTTTTTTTTTCACTTTGGTCACCTGGCAGCAGTGACACGTCCTCCTCAGGATGTGGCAATTAGACATCTTGTGCTAGACACTGACACTGCTCAGTCCTGGGCTTGCTCTCCATGCAGTGACTCCCAGTGCATCACAAAGCCTCTCTAAACAGCAGCCAGCACCTCCTGGCAGCCTATGAAAAATGTCCTATTTTGAAACAATTTTGCCTCTGCGTGATGTATGTTCTGTTTTTCCTTTCCCTCGCTCTTCATTACTAAGAACATTTGCATGAAAAATAGCATCTCTCTTTTTCAAAAAGTTCACTTGTTCCTGCTGCTGCTATTATTCTCCCTGCACTTGAACTCCTAATCCACTCTTTGTGTAGCTACAGTGGAATGCTGTGAAAATGACTGTGGTATCAGCAAAAAGAATAAAATGTAGCTGCTGATGAGTTCTCAGGAGGAAGGCTGGGGGCTTATGTTGCCCTCAGTACTCAGCACAGAAACCAAATGGGTAGATGCCAATGTCTAAAATTTTGCCACCTTCAGTAGCAGCTCTCTGCCTGTCATCCCTCACAGCTGTAAGTGGGGCTGGAATTTCTGCAGGCATGCAGCACATCCATCCCCACAGTGTCACACACAGCCTGGAGCCAGACAACCTCTGCCTCTTCCTTTCTGCCTCACTCCCAGGGCAGCACAGACCACCAAAGTCTCTGGAGATGCCCCTCTGAACTCATACACAAGCAGGAACCACCACAGGTGTGTGAGACAGCCCTTGAAACACCTTTTCCTTTGCATCTCTGCTCAAACCCACTCAGCAGACTGCAGCAGAAGTGTTTTCCAGCCCACCACTTTCTCTCTGCAGAGGTTATTGACACTCAGCTCTCACCTCTTTGCTCTCTGTGTCTCACCTGCTGCCAAAGACCTTCCTCCCATGCAGCCCTTGCACTCTGCAGGGACCCCCTGGAAAACCATCCCAGAGCCCCCCTTGCTCTTCCCAGTGCCTTTTCTTAATTCCTCAGTGGCCACAAAGATCCTCAGCACAAGGAAGTCGCTTCTGGCTGAGCTCAGCCTGTGCTGCCAGCCCTGCATCCATCAGCTGGTTCATCTCCAGCCTGTGCCCTCTCCTGGGCAGACCCCATCCCTCTGCTCACTGGGATTCTGGTGCATGGATTGCTCTGGCTTGCTCTGGCACAAAAAGCAGTGCACGTACATAATAAGCAAGGATGTAATATGGAAAGCACAGGCACAGGCTCATTTCACCCATTTCCCACTGTTTTTGCTGGCCTTTAATCCCTAAACATCAAGCCAAACAATGAAATTATGTTTATGGTGAAATAAGATCTATTGGACTCTGTCCAGTCATTTTTCCTGCTGTAAAACTAATACACAAAAATGTTTCTAGTTTAGAGCTGGAACATTCAACTTCCCAGGGAGAATATTTCTGCAAGAATGCGGCCAAGGAAATTTATCCCAGCAGAGAGGGAGCAAGAACCACCTACATGTGGGGGAAAATGAGCCCAGAGCACTGTAAGTGGGGCACAGAGCCTGTGCTGGCCCTCCCCAGGGCTGAATTTCTCCTGCATGCCCATTCCCACACACAGACACAGAGCAGGTTCCTGTCCAAGGGCCTGACCAGAGCATCACTGCAGCATCAAAATCGCTGCACTCTGTTTCCTTTTCCAGGATGAAATGACTCAGGTTACATTTTGGCTCCAGAAGAAAGTGAGGGGGGAAGGAAGGCAGCAAGAGCTACCACGTGCTGTAAATCCTCCAAAGACACCCTCAGCAGTCCCACTGTGCCTTTTCATTTCTTAGGAGGAGTCAGCTGCTGACTGCTATGTTTTCTGTCCCTCCCACCTTCTTATCAGGATTATTATAATTGTTTGATTATTCCTTTCTATACAGTGGACAAAAAACATCAATCACTTTAACCGAATGCTTTAGGAAGTTGAGTTTCACTTTCCAAAGGTGGCTATCTGCATGAAGTACTTATTATTCATAATGCCTTTAAACAGAATCTGTTTTTCCTAAGTGCTGAACTCTAGTTGAGAGCTCTGACATCTTCTGGTGATCACCAATTTTATTTTTTAAACATGTGGTGGGCTGTATTCACCCAAGCACCTCTGCAAAATAGAAGAGATCCATACACGATGAACTCCATTCACAGAGCAAGTCTCCTCAAATCCAGTAACAGATGAACACAGAGGTGCAGGGTAGAAAAGAGCAGCAGCTGAAAGCCACCAGAAAAGGTGAAGTACTGCAAATGGGGAGGGAAGAAATGGCAGAAAGCCACAGGCCCACACATCTGGGTGGAAAGGAATTCCCAAAACCCTCCTTGCTGTGACAAAACCAGCTTGAATGTGGGGGGTGAAACTCCAACTCTGATCATGCCTTTCCACGAGTTTTCCTCTCCCTGGTTAATAATGCAATACACACAAAGGCAGAAAAAATACTTTTAGGAAAATCAATGTTTTTAAGATAAAACATCAATGTAATTCAAACAGCCCGAGTCAACTGCCTATAGTAAATTAAGTTTAAAATTTTAACAAACTGTCATGTAAAACTGGTGGTGTCTGACAAATTCAATTACAACAGTAATACATCACTCACAAAAGTATTATTGATAGTGACAGGAAGATATTGAATTTAAATTATTCATTTTTATCGATTAAACAATATCTCTTCACCAAGAATGGGGTAAAACATCTGACAAACATTCAAGATTCATATTTTACCTCCTAAAATAAATAGCTGTCAATCCCCCCATGCTGGGCTTCTGCATATTCCCCTGCAGTGGATCCAGTCAGCATTAAAACTTTGTGCATGGAGAACCACTCACCCACATTTCTTGTAGCTAACACTGAGCTGCAAAGCACTTTCCCCTCCCAGAAGTCACTGGAAAAGCTCTTTCTGTGGAAATGTGCACTCTGGCGTGTCCCTGTGGGCCTTACCCAGCTGCAGTTCAGACAGGCATCCCGGGCAGGTGGGGCACCTTGGCTCAATAGCAGCCACAATTGCCATCCCTGCTGCCAATTCCCAGTGCCCAGGACAGTCAGGGGATTCCAGCTGGGGGCTGCACCTTGGTACAGCCAGCCTGAACTCCATTCCTTGCCAGCAGCAGCATCCCAAAGAGAATGGGAGGAGTAATTGCTTTCTGAGCTCCAAGACTGAGACACACTGAGAATACTGACCCTAAGCAGCTCTAACATGTGCACTCCAAGAAAAATAATCAGGGAACAGCAAGTCAGGCTGCCTTCAACGTGCAATCCTTCCCCTCAAACTATTACCTATGAAAAGTCCAGGGGATTGTAATTTCATTTAAATTCCTAGTTCCTTGCCCAAATTCTGTCCTTTGAGGTTTTCACTCTGCTGGCACTGATCATCACACATTTAACAGGAAAACAAATCTACACCAGCAAAGTAGGTGGAAGCAAAAGAAAAAAATTAAAACAACAAGCCCTAAACCAAGCAACAATCTCTTATGGGAAGGAGGCCTCTTGCATCCAGACATGTGCATTTAATTGTTTTTAGAGACTTTTGGCCATGGGAGTTTTGACACCTCTGTAAAAGCCCAAGCTGTCTCCTACTGTAAGTAAGAGAATGTCAGGCTGAGAGTTTGGATATTTTTGTGCTGTTAATATTTTTACTTATCTGCACAGTCTTAAAGGCTGGAGGAAGTAAAGGAGCATGAGTGTAGATCTGGGTGATCTTCATGCACAATCAGGGTGGCAGGGCTGGTGGATACAGTCTCCAGCTGCCTGTAGGAACTCCCTCTCACATCAAAGCATGGGGAATAAACACAATTTTCCACATGAATGTACAGGGTAACCCACTCAGGGACTGTGCACATCATTAACGTGTACATGAATAAATGTCAAGTAAACCTTTCATCACCATAATGCATTTTTGGTGGATTTTTAGGAGAATTTGAAGTTCTATTGCCTTTATCTATATCCAAATGTACTAATACAATGATACAGTGCTACAGTTTGGTCTGAATAATCTTACTTGTCTATATCTGACTAGTTTTATCTTCAGAACATTAAATTTGAATCCTCATAGCTTGAGCACTATTATCAACATAACTAACATTGCTACTAACATAAGATTACCATAAGAATATCACAAGATTATCCAGCTATGAAAAAAAATTATCTTGTCATTCCAGACTGGCAAAATTTGTGTGCCAGTGCCAAGGAAGAGTTTGGACTCTCCCACACGTTGGATCTGAAGCCACAATCAGCACTGGCTGTTTGAAACCCCACACAGTGACTGCACATGGTGGAGGAGCCCAAGGCATGGGCAGCTCATCAGCTGCCCCCAGGACACACAGCCCAACACAGCATGGTCAGAATAAGCCTGGGAGATTGGTTTTACCATTAGCCAGTGGCTCTTCCTATGTTTAATGTTAATGTTTGATTTTTAATTCCACAGAAGGCTTTCACTCCTGCTGTGGGTATTCAAGAGGGAGTGGCAATGCAGTGCCACAGCTCTGTGCCAGTGAAACATTCCAGTGGGGCAGTAATACAGGAGTAGCACCATTTATTCTTTCCACTGGTCTACAGAACAAGAGAGAAGTAAATAAGATTATACTAAAGAAAATTTCTACACAGTTAAAAAGCAAATTTATTTAGATAACAGACTGATTTTTATTAGGTTTTGGGGCTTCTCAGAAAAAAAGTTCCTCTCCTGCCTCCAACTGACATTTTTATTTCTTTTACATGAAGTCTTTTTTGTCTTTTGGTACAAGAAAGTTCAGCCTAATACCTGGATTATTTCTGCCTACTTGAAACAAAAAGGAATTTGTTTTATGTATTTGACCTTTGATAAACTACTATACAGTAAATCCTTTTCATTTTCCTCTCCCTGCTGAGGTGTATTTGGCCCAGTGTAAATACAGCATCTTTCAGCAGCTCTGAGAAACTTCAACAAGGGACCATGGAGAATTAGCTTGTTCCTAGCATTACTCTGCCCTTGTTTAAAAGCTCTGCGTGATTCATCAGAAAAATACATCAAATAAAGATCCTCAATGTTTAAATGGTTCACAGCCACTCTACCAAAAAGCATGAATCCTACATGTTTCAATATCTCTTAACACCTTAACATCTAATTTAAATGCCTTCTTCTTAAATGTCCTAGTTTTAGCACATTTCAGCTGCTCAGCAGAAATATCCTGACCCAATAAAATAAATGGAACTTCTCAATCCTAATTCCCTACTCATATTTCCCAACTGATCCCCCTCATACCAAATACACAATGGAAACCTATGGGAGAGGCTTTGGATCAATCCCCAAAGGTCTACAACACTGGAATAAAAACTGGACAAGATTCCTTGGTACCAATTTAAACCCAGAGGCCAGACTATTCATTTTTTCTCCTCTGCAGAAGATCTTGGTACAGAGAAGTTTCTTCAAATCAGGAGGGACACGGCAAGCAATAAAGCTAGAACACACATGAAATTAGTCATGTCTAACCCCTCGTCCTTATCACAGAACCAACTAGAACATAATCATCCCTGACTCAACTTTGCCAGAACTTTATCCTAAGAAATCCTTCAGCATGTAGACTTCTCACCCAGGTAGCCTGTTCCAAGGATGTGCCAACAACTTCAGCCCAGGTTGCCCAGTTCAAGCACTTGGAAGTCTTGTGCCAGACCCTAAGACTGCTTTCCTTGAATTCTTATATTTTCCAACTTAGCTTTTGAACTGTGAAAGTTTGTATTGCCCAGCCTCTCTGAAATATGATTGATTTTTTTCAGAAATTGATAGCTTCTCATAATCAATGGAGTCTAGATGCTGAAACTTGGGAAGCAAAAGTACAGGCTTCTTCCAAGTGCTGACAGCATTCATTTAATTTCTTGCAACCAGGGTGGAAAGAGTAACAGTCCATTGTCCTTTAAGCTCCCAGGGCTCCCAGAAATGCTGCCCTGTGCCCAGCACTCGTCTGGGCTTTGCTGCAGGCCAAGGGAAGGTGCCTCAGGGTCCCTGAGCCCCCTCCCCTGCCCCCATGGCCTCACCCTTGGTATCCTCGTTCCCCTGGCTCCAAGGGACCAAGTGCAGCTGCTCTGCTCTCCCTTCCCTGCCCTGCCACTTGCTGTGAGCACATTGACCCAGAGTACTTGTCTGGTCCTGTGCTCCATCTGCTGCTCAAACATTAAATGTGGGAGAAGGCAGAGCCCCCAGACTACAGCAGAAATGCTGTTCAGGGTATGAACAGCTACCGCAGTGCAGTTGTATTGTCAATTTGAGATTAAAGTAAGATGCTTTGCAGAGGATTGCAGGTACTGGAGATTTAACTTCACATTTAGACAAAGAAAAGAAAAAAATTTAAATTTCCTTTTACCACCTCCTAATTTTCCAGAAATTCTTTAATTCTGTGCTAGACTACAGGCTATAGATTTACATTCATGGGGATATTTTTCCTCTAGTTTGGACATATTTTTTTTCTTTGTTGATTCAAGAAATGAAATGGAAGCAAAACAGGACAGAAGAGATTTGCCTTTTCCTTTCCAGAACACAATCACAGCACCCACTGATTACTGGGCTTTTGGTTCAAGGTTGTTCATGTGAGCCAGCTTTATTTTTCCTAAGAAAACCTTAGGGACATTGCTTTGGCATTTAGAGAAAGAAGGAGCCCTGTGCATTTACCACTTTTTGTTTAATGGGATCCCAGAACAGAACACAGATGAGTTTTAGCACTTTTGGGCACGTGAATTTTAGGGGGTTTGGACACATATGCTTTTTATGCATGAAAGGCAGTAAAAATTCAGTCACAGCTTCATTCATCACTGGCCTGATCCAACCTACACTGAAATCTGCAGGCACATCTCCACAAAACTGAACCCATGCACCAAACATTCTCCTCTGACCAGGCTAAACAAAACAGAGGTCTTGTATGGAGCTAGATATAAATGGATACCAGAAAATAAATCACTGCAATAAATAATATTAAGAGAAGAAAATGGGGATTCAAGTCAAGCTCTAGATTTATAAACTATAGGGGTAAGAGACCTGGCAGCTGCAAAGAAACCAATGGGTGTGATTGACTGCTTTGTTCTGTTTGCAGGTAAACTTTGCAATTGCAGCTCCAGTTAATAATCATGCAGGAATCCTTAGCTGTGAGCACAAAGAGAACAACAGAACAGCAAAACCCCAAAGTTACAATGGCAGATGGAAGTTGATGCAGCAGGGCTTTGCCTTCCTCCTTCCTTTGGCAGTACTGTCAAAGTGGCATAACAACTCAGAAAATAAAGAATACACAAAATTATGACAGAATGAGAAAGAAGGGGGAAACCGTGGGTTTACCACCAGTCTCTCTCCCTACTAATTGCTGATTTTAATAGCTTTGAGCTCCTTAGCTGGCAACACACAGCAAGGGGAGGGGTGAAAATGTTTTATTCAGTGCTCAGTAAATGCTCTGCAGTTTCATACTGACAGGGCACTCAGGACAAAAGCTCCTCACTGTGCCATCAAACAGCTGAACTTCTACTCCTGCCTTGTCTGAAAAAAACAAGCTAGATGCCCCTTCTCCCAGTCAAATGACACATTGGTTGCTGTCACTGCTGTCAGGCCTGTGCCTGAGTTATAATGACAGCATTACTGCTGGTACAGCTGCAGGGAAACCAAACAGCACCAGAGAGGCAGGCTGCCAGGAAGGGGCAGTCCCCACCTCATCTGCATAGTGAGAGGAAGAATGTTCTGTGCAAGAGATATTTCCCAAAGAGCAGTGATCCCTGCAAAGTGCCCTGAGAATCACCCCTGCCTTTCTGACCTGCCTCCTTTTCATTCCACAGATACCATAAATCAACCTTCACAGCTGATAACAGTGGTTTTCCTCATCAGGCTAAGGCTCTTTCTGTCACACTCAGCCCCAGCAGATCATCCTGCTGGTGCTGTGCTTGGACATGGCTTTTGTGTGAGGTTTCTGACTCCCCATGCTCAATCCAGCCCTGATCCTATGGCTGAAATGTGTGAGAGCTGCAATGTGGAAATCAGCACATGGCACAGAGCAGAGCCCTTTCACCCCAAACAGGCAGGGCTGTGTCCAGTAGGATTATTGTGCATCTATCCTGGTGAGCAGTTTCAGATAAAGAGAGACCATTTTCAATTTTCACCTGCTTCCCAACACTCAACATTTCTCCCAGCATTTCCAGTTCTGCCAGGCTGTCTGTGCTGCCTTTAACAGGCTTCAATTCCTCTCCCCACTGCCAGGCAATGCACTCCCATTGTTTGTTGCTGACAAACTTGCCCCTGGGGTTTGCCTTTCCCCAGCAAACAGCTGCCCAGGCTCTGTCCCACCACCCAGAGCCAGATGTGGAGCAGGCAGGGACCAGCCTCACATCTCAGCATCTCCCTGAGCTGCTGCAGCAACAGCTCCCTGTCAGAGCACCTGTCCCACCAAAGCTCATTAGGGGGAAACGAGCAAGGAGTGCTGGGGAAGGATCTTGTCATCATTAATAATGTCAGATCCTTTTCTGCCTTGTCTTTTCATGTTAAAATTCTCAGAAGAACATGGAGGAGCTACACTTGACAGGTCCTAGAGTACCTTTGACACCCTGATCAAACTTGGCACCTACTACTTCATGTCTGGAGTAAATGATCTTTGGAGCTCATGTACACGTCATGTATTAGCATATGTAGCTTTTTTTATATCTGTTTGATATGTATTATTCTGTTTAGCTGCATATGGATTCACAGCTACCTATTCCTTGGCCCATTCTGATACCCAAAGGGATTCTCAGGCAGATTCCCACAAGGCTGGCCTCAGGGATCATATTTTCTGACCTGCACAGGGTCACAGCAGTTACTCTGAACAGCTCATCAGTCTACCAGAGCAATAGGTGACTCCTGCTAGCCAGCCACACAGACTATTTTCTCTTTCCCCTTCTGACAGATAAATTATTGAACATATAACGTGGAAATTTTCCTTTAAATTCATTAACAGTTCCTCCACACACTACAGCAAGCTGTTATATTTGGATACCTTTCTCTCATAAGCCTCAGGCTGACTTCTCTCTCTTAAAAATGGTTTCCCAGTGGACACCAACATGGTTATGGTGGTGTACAATCCCCCCCCCCAAACACAGCTCCCTGTGTTTTATCCCCAGTGCAGCATGAGAAGCACCAGGCTCCTGAAAGACCCCAGAAGGTTCCTACCTTTGAGATTTTTACCCCAGCCACATGAGCACCCCTGCAGGTTGAAATCACACCTGTCTGGCCCCTCAGTCTCACTGAACGCTGCACTGTGGAGACTGCAGCATGCACTGCCCCAGCTGCAAACACCTGGCTGGGAACCTGCCTGCAGCAGGCTTCTGATGGGGCACATGAAGGGAGTTCTTCACCAAAAACACTGACAGCAAACCCTGCCCACGGGTGTGAGCAATTCCAGCCGGTGCCACAGGCAGCCCCAGGTGTAACAACCTTCCTTCCCTCTCCAGGGTGCTGCACTCTGCACACTAGAAACAGACTTTCTATCTGTTGTGCAGAACATAAAAGAGAACTTCGGTTGTCGATCTCCCATTATTCCTGCTGCAGATGTAAGGAAAGGTGGCCTGGTTCATTTAATGACCAGTGTCAAAGGCACCAGCCCTGCAGCAGCCCAGGCAAGTGGGGCACTGGAGAAGGTGCCTGCTCCCACTGGTCTGCTCCCCTGGCACTGGAAGAGCTGTGAGCGCTGATTTCCTGGTGCATTCAGTGACCTGACCTAGACAAAGTTTCACTAAGTTACTCCAGGATCTGCATTTCCTCAGCTTTGTCACTGGAGCTATCAGAACCTGCAGCACAGAGTTTTCCCTTGATGCAATTATCTACCCACAGGGAACTCATCTGAAGTTTTCTCCCAGAGCCAAACCAGCACCTAGCAGAGTAGCTGGATTTAATCCAAAACCCAAGAACATCCTGTGGCATTAGCTGAGGGCTGGCAGCCCTTGCTGCCTCCACACCCTCCTCCTCCTCCAGCTGTCTCACCCTTGCTTGCTCTTTTAACTACCAAGAATCCCTAATTTCTGCTACTAGCTGTCCAAAGTCTCACATGTAGAGGAATCGTCTCCCCATCTTGCTTGTATTACAAAACAAATTAGAGATATTGAAGGGAAGTGTGTTAATCCTGTAATTATCATGGTTATAATGAGGCAGTTTAATGATCTTGCTAATTGTCTGTTCAGCAAGACTGGATTGGAAAACATTCCTTACCCCATCCACCCTTTTAATTCTGCTTAGATCAGATGTTTCCTGTAAGTGTAGCTAGTGTGTGTCACTACCCCATCACCAAATTAATCTTTAAAACTTGCTGCAGGTCTAACCAAAGGCCAAGTATTACAGTGTAAGCAATGTCTATGTGGCCACAGTCAGTAGCTATTCAGCTATATATTAATTCAGACAAGATTGCCAGAGGAAGCAAAAACAGAAATAAAAAGAAAAGTTATCACAGAAAAACCTCTGTGACAACCAAAATTCTGCTTATGGATTGCCTGCTAAAGGTCTTAAAATTATCAGCTGAAATAAGCTGCCTGAAAGTTGTTTCTGCCTAATCAACTGCTTTGCTGTTTGTTGTGCTGCAAGAACCCCCCTCAGCCTGTGGCTAAACACAGGTGCTGTCCCAGAAACCACCTGCAATGCCCCAGGAAACTTCATTCTCCAACTCCTGCACACCTCTGAGCAACTCAGAACCCCCTGCCTGGGTCGTCAGAGATCATTAAAAATGATCTCTACAAAAGAAAGCAATCAAGAACAGGTACACAGGTAAATGTTCACTGCTGCAAAAAAACCACATGCTTCAAGCACATCAGCTTCTCTGCAGGAGTTGTCATGCATATGCTAATCCTGGAGTAAACTGCAAGTAATTCCAAGCAATGAAGCAGTAATTTAGCCCATGTTTACTGTAAGCAGCTGATGCAGCCGTGCTTTCCCTGCCGTGGCTTGTGCAAAACCCCACATCTCATCCTTCCAGCTCTCATGGCTGTAAAAAAGGTGAACTAAGTGTTCTTGCAATAGGCAAAGTTTATCAAGCACCTCAGCGCAGGATTCCTGTGTTTCCCCAGCAGATGATTGCAGGAGAACTGAAAAAGAATGAAGATTCTGTCCATTTAGCCAAAAACACACCTCTGAGCTACAGAGGTAACTGGGGAACTTCTCCCAGGCAGTAACCATCTCTCTGAGATCCCCACCTCACCTGCTGCTACAAAACAGAGGTTACTTGTCATCAAGCCTGGTAATAACAGTGCTGTGAGCAGCCACCCCAAACCCAGAGGTCAGATTTAAACTGATATTAAACCAGCAAAACTGCACCAGTCAGAAAATACAGTGATTTACAAGCAGCTGGGGACCTGACCTCTGCACCACAGGCAAGCAGCCCAGCACACACAGGCTGAGCTGCCCAGCCCAGCAGAGAGAAATCAGGAGTTATCCCTTACTGCAGCCAGATCTTAATGCTCAGCACCTACCAGATTTTGTTTCTAGTACATTTGACACGCTAGAGAAATAATGAATAGTAATTTGAATTAATCATTGCAAGTTCCATTGTAATTAACAGCAGTGGTTAGCATGCCATGTTTATGAATACAGAAGTGATGCACTGGATCGGCCCAAAGATTTAACTGAGCCACTGTCCCGTTTCTAGCAGCTGTCAGCAGCAAATGCCTGGAAATACATTTCCAAGGGCAAGGCAGGCATCGAGCAAAGCTTTCCCTGAACATCCTTCCAACCTCCAAGGCTCACAGCTGAGAAACGTCCTGAGCCAAAGCCTGCCAAGGCTGTGCATCTGAGGAGCTGGCACCCAGCAGCAGCCACCAACTCCTTGTGCTCTGCAGAACATCCCTGTCTGCGCCTCAAAGGCCAAGCCCAGAGGTACAGGCAGTTTCTGCATGTAGCACTGTTTCTCTGTTTCTTTACTTATTGGAGACACAATTCTCTCACTGCATGAGCTCAAGCTCTCACAGGACTAGAGCCCTCCTTTAGCCAAGTGCTGAGTGTTACTTTGCTGAGGAAAGGGCTCACAAGTGAGACAACAGCAGGTAATGCATCTACTATAGTCTAATGATTCCCATAGCTTTAAAATTTACTGTCACTGCAGCACCTGGCCGTGATAACCAGAGGGTGCAATCAGGAGAAGGTCTGTAGATAAGCATTAGATTTCATTAAAACCAATCAGCAGAGATTAAAAATGAAGACACGACAAGTTTATCAAGACACAAGTCCTCAGTCCTATCAGGTCTCCTATTAAACTGCATCCTCTGTCCCCAGGGATGTGCCTGGACAGAGCAGTGCTGGGTGCAGGAGCAGCAGGGAGAGGTTAGCCCAGTGCCACTGCGCTGCTCCCACCCTGCAGCAGACACACACAGGATGGGCCTCACATGCCAAGCAAGACCTGGGAATTAAAGTTCATTTATCAGCAATGGGAAAAATATTCCCTTGGCAGGAAAAGGAGAGGTCAGGTTACAGTGGAATCTATTAAATGACTCTGTTTCTCAGCACTCTTCAGAAAATAGAGTGGGAACAGCAGAGTGATGACATTAGGTGGAATCACCAGCAAGATGAGAATCGAGCACCAGGGAGACAGGAAAAACCCAAAGGGATATGGCTGAACTCATTTCCCTCAGACCTACACAGACACTTATTCTGTGCTTCACATTCCTGATGGCACAGCCATCCACAGGGGGATGAACTGCAGGGTACTCAGCTCAAAGAAAAGTTATTCAATAACTTCAGACAGGTTTTGGTGTGAGCTCCAAAATCCCCTCCAACTCGGCTGTGTGCAAGTCAGCTGTTGCACCTGAAGAAAGTAGCCTTGTGTGAAATCTTAAATAAAATACACAATGGTTTTCAGACACATGTTACAGCAAGCAAACCACTGGAGATGATGGAGAGTCTTGCTTTGCTTTTGTTTTGAAACAATTTTGCAATAACACCACTTCAAAACAAGCTGCCATATATGAAGTGGCAGAGTCAATATTACATTTTAAATAAAACACTCATTTGTTTGTTACTGTGCCTTCAAAACTATAAGCTTCATGATTGCAAACACCTTGCTCAGAAAACCTCAGATGAAGAGGCGTGGTGCTGGCAGCCAGGATTGTTATCAGCTTTGTGTGATCCTCGGCAATACAGCCACACTACAAATTAATTGGCATACCAGAGATATTTGGGGCCAAATAAAGCAAAACTGCTCATTATTCCTGAGCTGTAACATGGCTCAAAACCATCCCTCTATCCATGTACCATTCCTCTATTTATTGGTCCATCTCCAATATGAACAACTCGTGAAAAGTTTGGGGTAAAAATTCTGCAAAGGTGAATTTAAGTCAGAACCAATATTTATTCCAAGATTGTTCCTCAGTCCATTTCATCTACTCCCCAGCTCTCCACAATAAATCACTTGGGCTCCCCATATACTGCAGCACATCAGATCTCAACAGCATAGATCAGAATACACAGCTGTGTTTATGAGAAAGAGAAACTAATAAATGAAAAATTATGAGTGGAAATTGAATCTGCTAGACAAATGCTCAGCAATAGATTAACATATGCTGCATTTGCAAAAAAAATAATACTTTAACTCCAGCTTATATTAAATATTGAGATCACTGAGTTTTCCTCGATGTTCTGCATGTTTTGATATATTGTAAGCAGCATATTTTGTTAGTTGCATATATCCATATCTAATAACTTTCAAACTCCTGGACTCCTGTCATTTGGACTTGTATTTGAAGAGACACTTGAGACCTATAAAAGAAGGGGAGAGAACCCAAAACCTAATACCAAAAGCAATGTGCTTTCACTGCTTTTGTCAGTGGAAATTTTCTTTTGAGCTGTATAATTGAAAAGCAATGCAGTAGCACAAAATATTACATGAGATGAGGAACATTTCAGTGACAGCCTTGCAGCCCACAAATCAAAACATAATGCATTGTTCATCACAGATAATTTCAGGCTTTCCAACCCATTTTCATCTTTTTGTTAGCTTTTAAACAAACTCTGTCCCAATTTTAGAGACAGGAATAAGAAAAAACATTTGCATTCTCTTCTGAAGAATATTCATTATTCAGGGTAACCAAGAGAATAAACTCAGAATATACTGCCCTGCTTATGGTAGCTACCCTTTGCATGGTAAGATACAAGCCAATGAACCATCACAACACATTTTCTTTATTTAACTTCTAGGAAGCTGTAACTAAGCTGTAAGCTTCTCTGTTTCTATTCCTTGGCTTTGAATTCATTCTCTGCCTTATTTTAATATTTTCTAAATTTAAAAAAAAGCCTCACCAAAGTCAAACCTTTTTCATGCAGATGAGGATGCCAGGAAATAATTCAGTAGCAGATTTATCCCTGAGAACAGAAACACATTTAAAAAGTCATGTCTCCATTTTTAATAATTTTTACAGTCTAAGAGAGAGCATCTTCTAGTGAGGTATTTTTCTTCCTGCCTGGAGCCACAGTCTGTGTAACATCTGAGGTGCTGCAAAATCCACAAGAAGGTCGAAAATGTAATTCTGACACCATTTTTAATTCAGCCAAAGTCATTCAAGGGAGAAAAAACCAAAACAACTTAGTGGTGTCTAGGTAAGGAGAATTTTAGACCACCCATGTGTTACCAGGACATCAGTGTTGATGACAATTCTCATTTTCCTTACACATCTATCCATAGCCAGAGTAGTTGCACATATGAGTGATACCATCACCCCTGAAGTCAGCAGAACTCCTCATGCTCACCCACTACTGCTGAATTAATCTCACTGCCTACCACTCACTGGTCCCAGCTTCTCTCCTCAGGTGACCCACTTTGCCCTCAATTTCCATATTTAACAAAATCCCAGCTCCCCTCCAGTGAGACCCCCCTGTGCTGCATCAGTCACACCCTGCAAGGACAAGGGTCAACTAACACAGAAAGGAAAACCTGTGCAAAGCCAGCTCAGTTTGCTGACGCCACTCAGGTGTTGCTCATAGCAGGCACCTCCTCTAACAAGATTTGCAGTGCATTTTTTACAAGAACATTTGGTTAAATTAGTATCTGCAAACTACAGTGCCACACATGCATAATGCAGTGTGGCAGCTCTGAAGATTTAGTGAGGCTGCACAGAGCAGCATCCACAGTGATAAATGAAAAGTACAGGTTTTCAAAATACAAACTTTATGTCTCAAGACACCTGTTACTTGCTCAGAGGATGAATGGAAAACTACCAGAAATCAGAATAGGTGTTCTCATTAGGCTGTTCATCATTTCTTACTCCATTCTGCACTGTCAGCCACCCAGGTCTCTCTGGCTGGGCCAAAACCATTGCTGTCCCTAATTCAGTCAGTGGGAGAAAGCCAAGCAGACAGCAAAACCTGGAACCAGTCTTAACTTGATCAGGGTGTAGGGATGTTTGAAGGACAGCCCAGAAGATGAAAAAGGACATTAAAGAGTCTCAGTCACTGATGTGGCACTAAGGACAGTGCAAGGTTTAAAGGAGTAAATTGTAATCCAGTCTTGGCCTTTAAAAAAATTGCAAAGTAGGAGGATTGAACTCAACACCCTTGTGCTTCAAAGGCAAGAAACTCTGCTGCTGAAATGGAGATAGGACAGTCCTGCAGCTCTCAGTAATACCTGATGTAGCAAGTTTTTCAAAAAGACAGAAAAGCAAAGAAAAGAGCAATGCAGGAACACAAGAGGGTTTGAAGACACAGATTAACAGATTTCAATATTAATCAAGTTAAGGTAGAGGCTGTTATTAGAGGCTTGCCTTCAAGTTGCTTCTGTTCATGTATTTAATAATTTAGATATTTTTACACATTTTCTGAATAGGAAAAAAAAGAGAGTAATTGATTTTAGATTTCTGAACTATGCTCTGTCCTACTTCACTATTTCCACAGAGCTCCAGAGCGGAGCTGTCTGTTCAAAATGCCAAGCAGGCATTTTGGCAATGAAGAGCAATAAAAATGCACAAGCAGGAATTGTGCCTTGGTAACTCATAGCCATGATGTGCTTCTAACTTGGATCCTGCTGCCCAGGAGCCCCAGGGAACAGCCCTGCCATGGGTGGCACCACAACACAGGCCCTGTCCACAGCCCTTTCCCTAAATCTCCCTCTCTGCTCACACAGGTGAACATTGTTCCCTCCCACCAACTCTCTCACCCAGCTGACAATTCCCAAAAGAGGAGCATTTGAATAATCAACCAGCCATTTGCACAGCGGAAACAGCAATAAGTCCGTACCAGGGTCATAAACAACCATTCCAAGTTCTTTTTTGTGATATTGTTTGCAAACATTTCTACTGGCTCTAGCAGAATGAGGCTGGAAGCCATGAGTGAGCAGAGCAATTCCCACTGCAGTTGGATAAACCCTCCCTTCCCAATTTGCTACAGCTGTAACAAGATACACATGGAGAAATAGTATTGGCCAAGGTGGAATAATATTTAGAGCAGAATGTCAGGTTCAGCCACAAATAGATTTGCTTGTGGAAGCAGCTGCTACACCCATTAGAATCCTTTAATAAACTGTTATGAAGATTGACACCTTGGAAGTAATTAAGTATTCAGTATTTTTAGGTAATTACTGCAGCAATAACATAAGACGTGCTCATTTTCAGAATGAGGAATTATCTGTAGCTCCCATTGCTGTGCTCCTTTTAATAATCCATAATAGTTTGACACCAATGATTATTACTCCAGCTTTCCAAGTTTCCAAACAAACTAATAGGAGCAAAAGAAACTGTTTACAGTCCAGGGGAAATCCCATGAGCTGGTTAGATGGGGTTTCTAGGGGAAAGCACACAGAAGGCATGATGCCAAGGCACTGACACACAGCTAAAAATCCACATGTAAAGCTGCTGCCATCTTACTGCAAAAGTTCCATACTGTTGTCTCCTATTGCAAAAGTTTCATACCTGCTTGGTGTTTCTCGTGGGCAGCACCTCAGAGCACTGACTCTTTCTTCTCCACAAAGCAGCCAACTGACTCCAGTTCCCTTCTCACCCAGCCACCCCACTCTTCTATAGCATCTTCTTGTCATTGGTTACAGCTGTGGCCTGTTAAAGTCAGGCCTGTTCCTAATCTTTGATAATTGGCCCAGCTGCAACTCCTTAGGGGTAAGATTACTTTCTGCACTATCTTTATTTTCTTATATTCTATCCCCCTGCATAAAGCAGATGCCTCTAAGTCAAGATCCTGTGTAGAAGGACAGAAAAACCATACGGCAATAAAGGCAGCCATGAGAAAATGCTGTCTCATTACCAGCCATGCTGCCAGGTTTGGTAGCACACTCACTCTGGCTGTGATGGGGAAGGGATGTTCTCATACAGTCACAGCTCCTGGGCCACCACCCAAACCAAGCTCCCCACCTTCTCTCTTCCACTCAAACCTGACCTCAGACTTGTTCCCCAAGCCCTCTGAAGGGCACAGGCTCATCCTGGATGTCCAATCACTGCATTTGCCAAGTGAGACACCAGGACCTCTCCTGGTTCCACACTCACACAGCGCATCTCCACAACAGAGCCAGACTCCGGCTCATGCTGCTCCCAGGCACCATTTCACCTGCTAATTGCAAAAAACACAAACCCAAACCTTCCCATAGGCACACTGGTTACTTTTGCCTTGAGCTGCCCAGTTAAAGCAGCCAGGTTTCCTGCGAGTGGTATCGACAGGATCTCAAGATGCAGATGGGATTTCTGAGTGCAGCAAAGCTTCACTGCGCTGCCCTGCAGAGGAAGGGTGCCTACCTGAAGCTCATTTTAAGAGCAGAGTGTCCAGGCCGGGTTTCAGTGCTGTCCCCCTCCTGCACAGTGTCACCACCCCAGAATTCAGCAGTGTCCCTGATCCCCCCGGGGCCAGTGGGCTGGAACAACATCCTTCAGGCTCTGCCAGGTTGAGATGAGGCTGCACTCAATGAAACTGCTCCAACATCCTAAAAAAATTTTGAGAATCAAAAAATTTAATAAAAATAAATACATATCAATTAGACAAGAAGGCCAAAGTCTAGAAAACATTACTGAGTTAAAAAAAAACACTGAAGCAATAAAGGTTAAAACAAAATTGGTCTTGTCGATAAAAAATGCTTCAGTAGCTTTAGAACTACCTAAGAGGGGCTTTGGCCTTATCACTTTCAGTAAATCTGGAGGTTTGTTTTGTATTTTAACTGAAATGTCAAGTTATAAATGCACTTTGAACTGAAAATACATTTTTAAAAAGCCTTTTCAAAATGGAATATTCACTACAACTAACCATTTTCCTATAAACAGGTTTGGCTTTGACAGGAAAAATGTCAGCATAAAACACACCCACAGCTCCATTCTGAGCTGTGTGGCCCCTAATGAGAGGATACTCCTAGTCTGGAGTATCTGAAACATCTGAAAATATCTCTCAGTGCCCCACCATTCCCAGACAGCTTTTCCCACAGCCTGGGCAGAGCTGATGTTGCCTCATCAGGATTTTTAGCTGCTGCCTCACGCTGCCCTCCTAGCAGAGGTGCTCATCAGGGAAGCTGAGGCTCCCTCTCTTCAAATACAGGGATATTGTTCTTGGATGGAGAGATGCAGTTATTAACCCCCACTTTGTCTTCATTTGCTCCCATCACAGCAAAGACAGAAATATCTGGCCCATGCACAGCCTCTGCCCAACCCCATTAACGTGTGGTTAAAAGAGCCGCCAAAGGAGAGATTAACAGCTCCTCATTTATTTTAAAGCGTTTCCTGGTTTGTTTTTGAAATGCACCATCTGTGCTTGCGCCAGGATGTGTTAATGAAACCTGGCTCTTGGCTCTTTTAGGGCACAAAAGTGATTTTAAGTGCCCCGGTGGGCTGGAGCCTGAACCAGGAGCTACAGCAGTGACTGTGAGTAGCTGTGGTAATGGCACATCCACCTTTCCACCTGGAAAACTCATCCCCACAGCTGCCAGGAGCTGTCTGAAGAAGGTTGTGAAAAAGCCACCAGCAACATCCAGCCTCCCTCACAATTCAGACAAAATGAGGCCAAGGAGAGTTTAGCAGCAGCATATTTCCAGTAATGATGGGATTCAAACAGCTGGAATGGAGGCACACTCTCACAGATGGTTCTTACATTTGCTTTTGTTGTGGTTGAGCCAGTAGGCTTTGGGATAACTGTGTCTTCAGGATCCCAAGGCTCTAATAAAGTTGCATTTGCCATCAGCTCTGTTTTTATTTGCATTGCTACAGGAGGCACCTTGGCATCTGCAAGACAAGACAGAAAGGCTCACAAAGTGGATCAAAGTGTGCATTAGGGCACAAGTTGAATCTTCAGATAAATAGACAAAACCCGCAACTAAAGTGTGCTTTGAAGAGGAACTTTAAATTTTATTAAATCTGTTTGGTGCTCTCTGTGTACTCAAGACAGACACCCAAGACTTTTATCCTGCTTAAGCAAGAGGTAAAGGTAGTTAAATTCCACCGCAATTCTCTCAGACCAAAGCACATTTCTGCAGCAGATAACTCAGATTATGCTAACAAAGCAACGGATTCACTTTTTTTGCCCCTCAGATGGCAATGCTGTTAAAAACACATAGCCAAGTGACACTGTCCTGGCTAGAAAAAGCCCATCAGTTTTGTGCAAAGATTACTCTTATTAAATAACAATATCTCCTTCTGCTCAGAATTTCCATCATCTGAGGGAGACAGAGAAGGAAGGAGAGGAGGAGGAGGGGGAAATGAGAGTGGGACAGAGGGGCTAACCCCTGCCTTTAAAGAATTTGTTCCATTTGGTAAAAGTGACCCAGCTGTGTTTCTAGAGATTAAAATCTGAGCCTAATATCAACAGTCTGCCTTTTCCTGGTAGAAACATCACAGATTTGAACATCTTCATCTGGTGAAGTGGTACCAGTTATCATGGGAGAAAAATCAGAATGTTTCATGTCCAGACCAAAAATTAGGTAAACTCTGGAAAAGCAACAGTAAACCCTGAACACAAAGTTTTATTCCACATTAAATATGAAACAAACCTACTAAAAACAGAGAAGTTAAAAAAAAGTTTGAATTATGCCTGAAGAGACCTTGGCCATATGTGGCACCATATTCAGAAATTCCTTTCTAGGCTGCTGTGCCACTGTTCCATTTGTTAAATTATTTTTATGTTAGTGAGAATGATTAGGTTTCTTGTGCAGTTATTGGGGCCCGAAAGGCACCTTTATTTACCTCATTTATCATATACAGCAGCATTCAGCTGAAGTCTAGAGGTAAACAATCTTAAATAGCAATATTCTTGCTAGAATGCAGTCATCTTGACCACAGGAGCTCTGGAAAAATGCAGATTTAAACTGTTCACATTACTGTTTTATCTGCATTTCAGTCTGAATCACTAACTTATCATCAAGCTCAGCAATAAAGAAACATGGAGAGAAGATATTAAATATTTATGCCTACAGTACCTTACAAGTTTTCATTGAAATATTAATTGTAAAACAAAAGCACAACTGTTCCAGCTACCAGTAGAGCAGTAGACACAATACTTAAAGCCAACTAACAGTGCCATAGCCAATTAAGTTTGGTGTGCTAAAAGAATTGTTAGCTCAATTTAAATTTGTCAAGGGAAATACTTTGAAAATATATATTCAAAACATTTGTCAGTCACTGCAATCAGCACCTGCTAGAACTGTTACAGGATAAACATAAACTGGGGAAATATTTCCCTGCCCTGACTCCCCAGGCTATGCAGAGTTTCTGTCACAGGATTTCCTGCAGCTTTGCACACTCACACCAGGACTGGCACCTTGGCCAGGGACTCCAGAGCTGCCCTGGCCAGGATGGGCACAGCAGAGCAGGAGCCACTCCACACCAGCCCAGACAGCCTTTTGTCATGCCAAAGGCATGGTGGTCTGTTCAACCAGAGAATGTCTTTTACAGATATTCATTTTGTTTTTTACAAGAAATAAAAGCTTACTGCAATCTGAGAGAAATAAAATCCGGTCTTTGCTGAAAGAGCTTAAAGCTTAATAAAAGGCAGCCTGTGTGGGTGAGGAGGGGAGAAAGCCAGCTAAAATGGGCTGAAGAGAAAAATCAAAGACTAGTTGGGATAAATGAAGAGAAGCCTCTCCTTCACAGAGATTAAATTATTAATTATCCTGGAGAAAGCTCTGTGTTTACCTCAAACATGTTCAGTGCCTTAACAAGGGCCACCATCGGTGCTGCCTTAAAGCAGCACAGCACACATGGAGCTGCTCAGCTTATTGCATTACAGAGGATTTTAAACACTGCTGCTCCTCAAAGGCAGTGAGATGGGGTCAAGAACATAATACCCATTGCAGAGAAATCTAATTCCAAAGCTGGGAAAGTCTCTTCCCACCCCAAAATGGCTTTAGGTATTGAAATGAATCCTGTATTACAGCTAAGCTTTGGTCAAAGCAGAAATTCTGACAGATTTATTACTACCTTATCAAGTGACTTCATGGCTTCAAAAAATACATATATTCTCCTAAAATCCATTTATCTAGGCAGAATTTAATAGTTGCAAGAAGTATGCTCATTTAATTGAAATTTGCTCCTAGCATGTTACTCCAGGGCTCTCTCCATCCGCAGCACCCCACCAAGGCGAGCATCCTTTTATTCCTGCTGTCTATCTTCCACATTCAGAGCCCACTTAAAATCATGCTAAGGCACTTTCCTTTATGCCTTGGCATTCTCAGAAAATTGCTTTTTAACTTGGGTCAGCTTCAATTTTAACTTTATTTTTTAGGAAACGTTTTTTAATCTGCAGCAGCTCAGCATTTATATACCTCATTTTGCAGCGCTGCTCTGGAAGAAATGAAGGAAGTGGCCAGGGCCTCATCACCCCAAAGCAGTGCACTGTGTTCATCAAATGTGCTGGGAGGCTCTGGGGGAGACAGGAAAAATGGGCTGCAATTGTGGCTCAGGCCCTCCCTGGCCTCCAGCACAAGGTGAAATTCCTGCTGGGCCGTGCTGGATGTCAGAACTTGCTCTGTGCTCATGGCCCCATTGGACCATCTCAAAGCATTGCACTTCTGCAAACTTGCTGGTTAATGAAAAATTCTAAAAGCCCTTCCAAGAGCTAAGGACAGCCCTGGAGAAGGGTAAGCAGAAATTATCACTCAGCTAAAAGCTTTCAGTTGCATTAGTAGACATCTGGGATGAGTTGTTCAATTCAGGGCACCTCAAAACGAGCTGGCAGGATGCCATGGGGGCCCCAGGGGAGCTGCAGCCCCTGGGATCTGCAGGATCCCCCTCCAGGCACAGTGCTCTGGGAGCACTCACTGACAGCGCAGAGAGAGAAACACCTGGCAGAAAGGAAACCAGAAAGAAAGGGCATCTAAATTAGAAACTAGGAAGATGTTCTGGACTGTGGGGGGTGAGACCAAGGCTGTCCAGAGAAGCTGTGGTCACCCCACCCCTGGCAGTGTCCGAGGCCAGGCTGGATGGGGCTCTGAGCAGCCTGGAATGGTGGAAGGGGTCCCTGCCCATGGCAGGGGTGGGACTTGGGGATCTTCAAGGCCCTTTCCAACCCAAACCATTCTATGATTCTGTGACATTAAGAAAGCAGTGTCCCATATAATGGAGACTGTAAACATTAAACAAATCTTTGACTAAATGCCTATTAGTAAAGAAACTCCTAACCAATTAATGGATGTAGGCTACACACTGAGCTTCTGAAAGTTAATGAAGATGCATTTCAAATATATATTCTACTGGATTTGGTTCCCATAATAAATTCTTAGTGTAGAGCCGTTTATGCTTCATATTTCCTTTAGTCCACTTGCAATCACAATGCCAAGTGCACTTATCTGAAGGACATTATTTTAATGAAGTCATTTGTGCCCTTAAAAATTAATATGTCAGAGCAGTTAAAGTCTAGTGACTGTAACCAAACCAAATAATGTATAATGGAGAGATGCAGTGAGAAAAAAATACAGCCTGAAATCAAGGTTAAAGTAGTTAACCTTAGGAAAAAGAGGGAAAAGAAAAGCCAACAGCAATTATATGTCCCCTTGACACACCATAAAGAATACCATTACATTGTCATCACCCTACAGCACAGAGTTGTGAATTGAGATTATTAACCATCACTGTACTGTGCACTGAAGGCACCATGAAATTTATCTCCATTCAAGGAGATAAAAATATTCTTGTGGTCTGGAGACACTTGACTTAAGAGAAGCCCCTTTAGCAGCACAGTACCAGAGCTTCTCAGACAGCCATGACTAGAACAGTCCTTTTTGTTGTAAAGAGTTTTGTGCAAGCCAAATACATTGCAAAAATATGATGCAACATTCACTCTTCCAGTTCTTTAAGCCAAGTCATACAGAAACTGCTATTTAATTCCATCAGTTCAGGAAAACTCTTCCCTTATTTTTGCATAAAGCCACAACAGACTCTTTTGGCAGCAGCTCCTTAAATTAGACCAGCTCCAACTCAGGGCTTCTTGTCTTTAAATAATTCAGCTTTTCCCACATTCAGGTGAAAGTGGACCGTGTATCATCTGAAATGCCAACCATATACAAGAATACAAAGTGCACCTGTTGATATGCTACTACTTCATCACTTTTCCTACCAGGAGATTTTCTCCAGTGAATCTGTGATTCCCATCAGCAGTGACAGAGCTGGACCCTGTGAAATGACAGGAAATGTTCACAGAAGAACTGAGGCTCCTTCCTCCAGCATTCCAGCAGATGTGCCTCCCACAGACTCACTGCCCTTTGGGTGGTGGAAGGGGATTCCTAGCTAAGCATGCAGGAAGCTTAAACACATGAAGAGTTAACCCAAATTTCCAAATTTCCTGATACCCAACATCCCCCCACCTCACTTTGAACAAATGGACAAGATGTTTCTCTCCTGCAAAGACCATGACCACTGAACCCAGCAACCTAACACCACAGCAGCTCACTTAAACTGCTGCTCACATAGGGGTTTTTCTTCATTATCAGCTGCAAACATTTCCAGACAAGAAAAGCACAATCACATTTGCAGAACCCATCACAGATATTTATGTGTTCTTCTTCTTGGCCCATGGAATTTACTGGTTTGATAAACTCCCTTCCCTTTTTAACACAACTTAGCAGTCTCCAAGGTGCACCTCCAAACTAGATTAATGTACCTCCAGAACATCCATAAGGTAAAGAAATGTAATTTAATTTGTGATTGCATAAACCAGTCACGGAAGCCTCCCAAGAAGCCTGAGTTTTCATTTCTTTCATAGTAGACATTTAATTATATGATAATTACTTACAGCTTGCAGCTCAGCTTCTACTTTTATGAAATATAAATTGCTCTTCACTCAAAAGTGCAGGATGAGCATTTAAAAGGCTTCATTAAGTAGGTTTTAAGATTTTTTTTGACGACTTTCTTTAAGCTGTGGAAGGGAAAGCAGATGTACCTGTAAACTGAAGCTTGCTTCACAGAAGAACAAAGTAGAATTGCTAATGTAATACCAGGATGGATGAGCCTTTACAAGAAAAAATATTAACTTTTAACAAACACATTTTTTTTAAATAACAAACAAAATATTTCTGTCAAGCTGCATGATAAAAGGGACCAGAAGGGAATAAGCAGCATTGCCAGATCTCAGACATGAACAACAAGGCTCTTTATTCTAAATTTCCAGAGCTTGGAAACCTGAGGTTGTGTCAGACTCTCACCATTATTAAAGCAGCCCAACCAAAAACCCACCAACTCATTTGTGGCTTCCTAAAAGCTGGAAAAGAGAATTACGAAAGCAGAAAGTGGAAGACAAGAAAAATACCTTCACATGAATTTATCTATTGTAATTCTGTGACTGTTTTGACCTTGATTTTAGACCATTAGGAGAGTTCAGAGCTGGTACTTCTGCCCTCTCGTATCTTCACAGTGCTACAAGATCACACCTAGGAACAAAGGTATGAGGACACAAAATAACCAAAGGCTGAGGTCCTGGCTGCTGCAAAACGTTGTGCAGGTGTTACTGGCGGCCACACAAATCTCTCACAGTGGTGGCAGGAAGATTCTGTGGCTGCAGACCCTGCAGGAAACCTGACCCAGGGCTGTGGCTCCATCCCAGGCAGGACAGGGGAGCTGAGGAAGGTGCTGAGGTGGGAGCTCCACCTTTAGAGACTCCAACAGGGAAGTTTTTCTGATTTCAGATTAGCATCTGGGTATGCTCATACTACTGATCATATCTGGATTAATGAAACATGAGTATACAAAATGAGACAATGAACCTGACACACACAACCTGCCTGTAAATTCTGCTTGGCAGCTTTTTCTCTGCCACCCTCCAAGTCAGTACCCCAGAAGAAAAATTTCTCTCTGGAGCAGAGGAACACAACACTTGAGATTTGCCTGGAGCAGTGCACTGTTAAGGAAGCTAAGCAGATCTGAAAAACACGGATTGAAAGGCTCAATTAAACTTCATTAAGTCTTTGTATGGACACTCACCCAGAATTAAAAAGTACCCCTGATTCAAGTGAGGCTTATTCATTCCCAAGGGAAAACAAAGCTTATTATGATTCTTTGTCACTTAAATTCTGAAGTAACAAGCCTACTGAGAATTTGATCATTTGGTTTAAAAGATACTTTGGAATAATTTTCCTAAGGGCTCCCATCCAGAGCAGCATTTGCAGACTGCGGTGACTTTTCAGACCCTTCACAGACACTGCAGCACTGAGCACTCACACCACCCCAGAGCCACCTCTCTGCAGCTCATGAACTCAGTTTATGGCTTTTCCTTCTTCTGGACATGACACACCCCAAAGAGACACTTTTAATGTGGCCAAGGCCCCCCAGGCCCTGTCCTTACACAGAGGCTATGAACAGTGCCCCTGACACACAGCTGGCTGGAGTCAGCCATGGTCCAGGGGAAAATAAAGAGCCAACACCCCACAGCAAGCTGTGCCTTGGCTGAAACAGGCAGAAAAGTTCATCTTTATTTTATATAGTTTACAAAAGGGCAGAAAATGCCACGCCATTTCATTCTGAATAGCTTCTTCCATTATCTACTGCAGCACGTAGCACTTAGCAGCTAAATAACAGCAAAGGAAGGAAATTAAGAAGTATAGAGGAGCAAAAGGAGTTGTATTTCCAGCTGAGACATGGAGAGAATTGAGAGAGGGTGAAAGGCTGCTTTGTGTAGGACTGAACATAACTTCTGCACCCTTACACCAACACAGTCTGCTGGGGTCAGGCTCTCAAACACCCTCATATCTATCAGTAACGTCTCAACCTGTAGAAATCAGTTTAATGCTGAAACAAAAGCTACCTGGCAGCACATAAAAACTTTAAAAGCATTTTTGAGCACAGTGCTGAAGGAAGGTGTGCCTGGGGGCTGCCCAGCATAGGAGGGTCTCTCCCAAAGGGAAAAGGCCGCTTAGAACTCCTGTGAGACCTTTTGGCCACACATTTTGCCTTGAAAGGGCACAATATTTTTTTACAGCTGCTTTTCTGAAACTTATCTCATGTCCAGAGGGGGAGAGGAGGGTCAGGGGACAGGGAGACATCACAGCCTTCTCTGTCCTGGCCTCTCTGCACTACACCTATTCCCATACTACACCAGGAGAATCATGCAGTGAAATGGTTTGAAGGCAGTGGGGAGGTAAGGAGAACCATAAAAATAAAAGGTTTCTCTTTAAACTTCCATTAAATCCGGCTGAAATTTTGTATCTGCAACAACTGCACAATTAAGACTGCAAGAGATAAAGTTGTAATTTAAACCTATAATTAAAACAAAACTTTAAAAGAGCAATCTTTTATTCTTTCCAATCTGTTCTTTTAACATTTTATCAGTTTAAGGCACTTTTAAAGCACACAGCAAGATATAACACCACACTCTTCCCAGAAAGTGAAGTAGCAGGGCCTCAGAAAACATCTGCCATCAGGCAGGTGCACTTTGTGCTCCAGTGAAGAATGCCCCATTTTTCATAGTTGGATACTGCTGGGGAACCTCATTAGAAACCAAATTACTACCTGCATCAGGTTTACACTAATGTATTGACATCTACAGCGCTTGTTAAATGAACTGTAAATCCAATACACTAAAGTCATTTTCAACTGAATCAAATCAGGTTTCAGTCAAAAGAATTACAATTGTCATATGCTTAAAGCTTGGCACTTTCCTGGTGTCTCCAGCTAGATCATTTCAGACACAGAGAGAAAATTGTGAACCTATGAAAGAGCACAAGCTAAATTGGACTCACTGCAAGCATACTAAACACAGGGCGAGGAGTTTGAGGATGATAATTGACTCTAATTGACTACTTGGTAAAGCCACCCAGGCATCCACAGGCACTCCTCACTAATCTGTTTTCAACAGATGCTATTTTCCTCTCCTTAGTTAATTTATACTTTCTTATTATAAAGCACATTGTTTGCATTTCAGAGAGTCTTTTCATTTTAAATCTCCACCTCCTGGTACCCCTGTGAAGCAATGGCTTTGTGGGACTGTGGGTCCTGCTGCAGTACATAGGGATTGTGCACAACCCTCCCCAAAGTTCTCTCTCAACAGGAACAAAAATGCCTTCCAGGGCCTGGGAAGCAAATTCACACTCATGTGTTGTCTCTTCCCCTCGCAGCCACCACTGGTCTCTTAATTCTGATCTAAAAATCCTTGACCCACATGTGAGGGAGGACAGCGTTAGCCCCAAATTTCCTTCTCTCTCGGGGTTGATGATTTCTCAGTCAATCCAGGTCTGTCAGGCAGTGCCTGACCATGTGCACAGTACAAAAGGGGATGGCAGCCAAGAGGACAAAGCCAGCTTCCCCCTGCTCCTCCAGCCTACCTTTTCAGCTTGCTTTAACCAAGATATTTCAAAGGTCTAATTCAAATTCAGTACAGCTACGAATTTGAACTAGCAGATTTGTCCAGCTAGACTTTCCTCCAGACTCACACAGACACTTTCCCTAAGTGGCCTTAGTTCTGCTTAATTCATTTCCCAGAAACAGAAAACAGCAAAACGTAAATTAAAAAGGAAATATATATGAGCCAGCTCCTCTATCAGCATAAATCAAACCTTGTACCAGCAAATCACTCTGACACTTAAGAGTCTGAGGAACCAGCTCCTAATCAAGAGTTTATATAGATTAAATTAATTTACTAGGCCAGGCTTTAAACAATCTCTTTTGGCCTCTCGCTACCTAAATCCCAGGCAGACACTCTGTGCAAATCCTCCTCCCCTTTCCTGGGAGCAGTGCTGCCTCCATGATCTGCTCCAGCAATAAAGAGATGCCCCTGGGAAGAAGTGGCCACACAACAGAACAAAAAGCCACATTAAATTTGTGCAGCCTGGAAGAAATCCTGCTGACCAGTCAGAAATAATTGTGACCTTCTAATACAAGAAGAAACCTCAGTGGAAGGGGTGGACACCACTTGCTTCCATTCATGCCCAGAGCTGAGGCTGGCCAGTTGGATGGGGCTCTCACTCCTCCGGCCACTTTCCACCCCCATTTACCATTTCCCACAGTGCCTGTGGTGTTTTCAGCCTGTTCCTGGAGGGCTCAGCAGAAAGTCATCCTGCCAGTGCATCCAAGGACACACTTTGTGACGCACAGTTACTCACCTGATGTATTCATAGGCTGATGTGAAAGTGAGGATCACCCACACAGGGTGCATCTCACTCCCATTTTGTTGCTGAAATGCTGGATCTGCCCCTAGCACAGGGCTCCTGAGCCTCCCAAAGCTGGCAGGGAGTCAGCCTGGCCCCTGAACCCAGCACACAGGCAGGCCTGGACCAGGACAAGCTGGCACAGCTCAGCACAAGGCATTGGGCCATTTGCTCAGTGTGTTTGCTATCAAGTGAAAGGTCAGCAACTCACAGCAGAAAAACAGAGAAAATGCTGGTAAACTGAGGTGAAAACACAGCCTCAAGCAGAGTGAAGATGGTTAGAGTGAAGATCACACTTACCTTGCAACAGATTTGTTTTCAGTTGCTTCTTCCTTCCAATTCTCAAATTCTTTTTTGTCCCACTCATTTCTGCAGTATATTGTTAGTTTCTTACTCTCCTGTGAACAAGCATCTTGCACACAAGTTTATACAGGTGCAGCTCCTTTCCATTGCTTCCCTGGGCTGCTCAGTGTGGCCATCAGGAGGTGGATGAGGATGCCATGGTGCTGGCATCAATTCACCTCAGCCATTCCTGCAGTGAGCTGGGAAGGCTGCACCCTCCTCACCACATCAGTCCATTGTCAACTCTCCTACACTTTAACCACGGTCATTTTATCCCCCTCCAGCCTGCAAAATAAAAGAGTAGGTGTTAATTTAGCAGCTGTAAGGTTGCTTTGCATCCTCCAGAGCCAGCTGCCATGGGGAACCTTCCCAGGATGCTCACCAGACAACCAAAAAACATTGGTGGGGTAACCAGCACTGGCTGAGGCAGGAAATATGAACTGGAGATCTCCAAAACTAAACGCATGAGAAAGAATAAAGCCTGTGATTTCACTGTAGCCGAGTCTGGAACACACCCTCTGTGAACATCATGTTCTCCAAGGGATTAGGGGACCCCATGACTGCGCTGGGCTTTCCTTTATGGAAGACAAAACCTGCAGGGCAAGCAGGGAACAGAGTCAGAGAAAAGCCTGGTCCATTGGGTAAAGGGAAAGAGGTTCAAAATACTACCAATGAAAGGGCAATGCCAAGAAACTGAGGTTAGTTCAGAGCCAGTTACAAAAGCTCAGAACACAGAGTGGCTACATGAGCCTTTAAAAAGAACTAGCAGATCCAGAAATAAAAATCAATCTTAAAGTGAGTTGTAAAGGAGATACATGAAATCCCCAACATTGTAACAGTTCAGAAAGGTCCTTTCGCTGTAGAGCTCTCCAAATACAACACAACAAACAAGCTTGCTAATGCTGAGAGAGTCAGGATAATTTTCTTGTAGCACAGAGTCTGTGCCCAACTATAGTGCAAACCAGACAGAGCAAGTGCATCAAGCCACATAATCAGCACAGAAGGATCAAAGCACCTTCCTCAAACATCTTTGATGAAGGCTTCTGACTCTTGAATTACCTCCTATGCTTCAATTATTATTTTTGATGACAGTATTTTGTTTTCATCCAAAATAATTATGCCCAAATCAATGGCAATAGTAGATTTGGCATCAATTATCCCTGTAGATGCTCTCAACTTAAATCATCCTTTGCACACAGATGATTCCCTTGGCTACCTCCTGCCAGAGCATCGACACCTGAGTATTTATTTCACTCATTATTTTTATGCCCATCACCGGGATTTGACAGAAACCACAGGAATATAAACAGCTTCCCCCTCCTGTGTCTGGATATCAGAATTTGGGGTCCCTCAGCAGTGAGCCACTGTCCAACAGTCTGCTCAGAAACTGCCCTGAAACTGAGCTGTGCTCACACAATCTCCCTCAGTCACACACCCTGCACCAGACAAGGTGTCCCAGCAGGTCAGTTATGGAGCTTTATCAGTACAAGACCAGGTTAACTGATGGACCAGACCAGAGTCTCTTCACTTGAATTACTGGAGAGTCAAGAGTTCAAGAAAGCTGAAAACTGTTGTTTGTTTTGTTGGGGGTTTTTTTGTATAACATAAAGACTTACACAGTTTTGCAGCTGCCTCTCTAGTTGTCCACTTCTCCAAGTCTTCCCTGGCCTGGAAGGGATTACGCAATTCTGAAAGAGAAGCAAAGCCCACAGTGATTGGGGAGACAGATGGATCCACCTGCTGGCATAAAATCACATTTTCTGTCTATCCCACTTTCAAATCAGAAAACAAACAAAAAAATTGCCCATTGGAAGTGAAAGGCTTCTACATTATTATTTACATTATTATGTTGTCCACCTTTTTTCCTCATTAAAAAAAAACACCTAGGTAAAAAGTAATCACTTGACTTTCACAGAAAAAAACATAACAACATAGATGCAAACATTTTTTCTGACATTCTGACTCAGAATGTAAAAATCATCTCAAATAGCCCCTCTACATCTGAAAATTGTGTTTACTCCTGAGACAAGTAGGATTAACCTCAGTGACAGATTTACTTGCTTTTTTAATATAGAAAAAGTGCTCTGGGGGGTGAACACAAACACTGCAGGCTCCAGAGGACTGCAGGAGAGCATTTCACCTCCAGGTCACTGCTTCAGGTTCCATCTGGAGGTGGGGACAGAAGAATTTTTAATGTCTGATGGTCAATGGTCTATGTGAAATGAGTTTTGTTGTTGTGCCCTCACTTCAAGTTAACACCACTGACAGTCTCAGTGCTGAGGCAGGTGCAGTGAGCAGCAAACCCTCCTGCACCCTGAGCTTCTGTTGCCATCTTATTCCAGGGGTTCCATACTGTTATGTCTCATCACAGAAGTCTCATACCTGCTTGGTGTTTCTCATGGGCAGCTCCTCAGAGCACTGCCTCTTTCTTCTCCACAAAGCAGTCAACTGACTCCAGTTCCCTTCTCACCCAGCCACCCCACTCTTTTATAGCACTCTTCTTCTCATTGCTTACAGCTGTGGCCTGTTAAAGTCAGGCCTGTTCCTAATCTTTGATAATTGGCCCAGCTGCAACTCCTTAGGGGTAAGATTACTTTCTACACTATCTTTATTTTCTTATATTCTAGCCCCCTACAAGTTTCCTTTCCATGGAGGAAAGTCTGCTCTTGAGCTGGCTGTAATACAGTTCTTCAGGAACAAAACAAAGGATTTCTTGACATTGGGGCTTATTAACTCATTGCTTGTCACCAGATTTAAAATTGTTCCAAGTGAATGCTGAAGGCAGCATTTATAACCCTAAAGAAGCAGTTAAAACTCAGATCTGATTCAGACATGAATAGGCTGCTCTCCTCTAGAAGTCTCTCCTTTTCTTCCTATTTGCAGATATGTGGCTTTCTCTGAAAGGAATGTATACAGTCCCAAAGCCTCGGAGACTGCACTTTTGGAGCATTTCCAGAAACACCACATGAAACACATTGCACCTGGAAAGGTCTGCTGTGGGCAGATGGAAATGAGCAATAAGCCATTTTTCCTTTAGGCAATCCCACAGCACCAATAACACTGCCCAGAGGCCTCATTCCCTGCCTGATCTGCGTTTTGAGGTACTTTTTCTCCTGTGACATAACACACTTAATGTCTCTTAAAAGCAAAAGGCTACTTGAGATTTCCCAGGCTGAAACACCATTTTAGAGGCCAGAACTGGAGACACTTTGTGGCAGGGAGAGCACTGGTGCTCCTGGGACTGCTGCTCTGCAGAGCCCCTGCAGCAGTGACAGCACTGCAGGCACTGGGGACGGCTGCTGAGAGGGAAGGGGACACAGGGAGAGGGGATCAGGGACCCTGCCAGCCTCAGAGCCTCCTAAAACCACACTGCAGACACCCTGTGATGCTGTGAGCCTGTAATCCAAGGATGTTCTGGTCACCTTCTCCCACAAAGAGCATCCTTCCAGAATAGCTCCAGCCACGCCTCTCCCCCAGACTGTGCACATGAGATTGGAGAGGGGAAGAAAAAGGCAGCCTTGCACGTTTCCTGCAATGAGTAGAGGAAGCAAGAAATCAACTCATGTGTTTTCCAGATCTTGCTGTGATGCTCTATAAAAGAAAAACAGGTTCTTGCACCAGCTACCCACCCAGAACAATTTATAGCACCTGATTTGGGGGCATTAACCTGTGCACACAAAATGTGTCAGTTCTTATTATTCACTGTAAACATGTCATCAGCATGGAAATATGCTCCACAGGGCTACTGAGGCTGGTCCTGAAATTGTAAACAGCCCATTAAATAGGAGCAGTAAATACTCCAAAGTGCTGTAGATCTTGGTCAGTTAAAAAAAGCACTAGACAGACTTTAAACCACAAAAAAATACTTGGCTCCATCTAAATCCCCTTCTTGTAATCCAACCCAATGCTGCACTGCAGGAAATTGAGGGGAACAAAGCAAGCAGGTGAAACCCACACAAGGACAGGAAATCCAGGAGCACTTTCACAGCTGCTGGCGCTGGAGCAAACACCAACAGCAGCAGCACAAACTCTCCTCTGAAGGAGAGGGGGACAGCACGGGCAGGGGATGCCTGTGAGCTCACAGCCTTGTTCAGATCAAAGGTGCACCTGAGCATCTCAGCCAACAGGAGCCAGGACAGGCTGCACTGGTGGCAGTGGTGACTTTGCACTCAAACACAGACGGTGGAGGAGGCAGAAACAAGATGTGGTATCTAGCAGACAGGAATATTTTTGCTAAGACAAAACCATCTGATGGAGCTGGTCCTGTGTAACCTGGGCCCTGACACAGGATCTTACCTCCCTGGGTCTTGCCACTGCAGAGGAAATACCTGAGCTGATTTTTGCAGGGCTGGAACTCAGCTGATGCTCACAGCAATTTACACCGCTCTCAAGGATAGAAACCACACTCTTCTTTCTTTACCAAAGACCACAAAACTTCATTTACTCCCCTGATTGTGTTAACCAATATGAAACAAAGTAATTTTTAATAAAGTGTGCCATGGCAGAGAAAAATTGATACAATCACAGAGCTGCTATAATAGGATTTAATTCTGCTTCACCTGTGCTAGTTTTAATAAAAAAGGATTGAGCAAATCTAAAATAAATTACACTGAAAGGTCAGGCTTATTGCTTGTACAGTTATGTTAACTCTTCCACAGACATTTTTACAGACTGTATTTATGAGACCTTTTGATTTTCAGAAGAGGTATAAAATACGTCTGCAATTTTCTCATTATTTGCAGCAATGTTTCTTCTACAAGTGTCATTTCTTGGTACTTCAATATAGATTTATTTAATGGACATCTATAAAAAATTATGAGTTATTTATCAGGTGGTTTTGTTGAATTAGTGAAACTGTAATTCCCAACGGAAACTTAAAACCCAACTAGAAAAAAATTTGTTAAGGGAATGATGATTTCCATTTGTGTGCCAGTGACACTCGTGATTTCTTATTCATTAATCATTCCACTAGCATGTCATTTATTCAATAGAAAGCAAATAAATTACTTATTTTTATATATAGCTAAGGCCCTGATGCAGTGAACTACTCAGAACAGCCATGAATTGGAAAGAACTGTAGGCACTGAGTCTTATTACAAGGCTCTCATTTATATTACAGCAGCACCTTGAGACCCCCCCAGCATCACAGCCCACATCACTTAGTGCTGCATCACCCAGAGATAAATCTCCATCCTACCCCTAAAGGAAATACATTAACAGACCTTAGCAGAGGAAACAACAGAGTCTGCAGAGAAAGGAGCTTGCTGCAGTCCCAGAGGAGGCAGAAGAGCATGGCAGTGCCCCAGCCCAGAGCCCCAGGCTCTGCTCTCCGGCATGGCCTGACACAAATCCTGCAGGCACAGCCAGGGACCCCAGCAAGCTGCAGTGACACCATTGCATTCTTAGCCAGGCCCATCCTTACACGAGTCCATCCTGTGCGAGCACAGAGGTTCTCTGCTGCTTCTCAGTGGTTTTACCCAGCTCGGGTGAACAGGAGACCTCACACTTGGAAAAAGAACTGTCAGTCCTACATCAGTGTTGATATAACATCTAGACACCAGAAGCTGAATTCTCTACAGCCACACCAGAGAAATCCTGCTGAACTGGACCAAAGAAATTATTGGAAAGGACAGGAAATCCAAGCCAGTCTGGGTATCTGTCTGTATGCACAGCTCCAGGGAAGCTGGGCACCAGCCCACCAGCAGTAGAGCACAGACAAAGTGGGATGGACTCTGTCACCACACTTAAAAGCAAAATCCTGGGTTCACTGTGAAGTTCTGCTCAACATTCACACCACTAAAGAGTCTCTCCAGTGTCAGGAAACTGCACACAACACCTCTGACAGCAGCAGGATAATAAAGACTTGACACAGCAGCCAAGGACTTTCCCAGGGGTCTTGGGTTTTAAGAGTCACTTCAATTCCAAAACACTGATTTTTATGTCATTCTAATGAGATGAATGGCTACTAGGTGACTAGGGAACTGGAAGAGAGTGTTGTCTTCTTTTTTCTATTTGGAAAATACAGCAAACCTTAGGGACACCTCCTCAAATCTGCCTCAACAGTGTAAACATCTACCAAGCTCTAGCACATCAGCTCATACACACTTTTCCTTCTGATACCACTGACTCTGACAAGCTATCTGTATCCATTTCCATCTATATAAGATAGAGATACAAACTACAGGCCCTGCTACAACCGGCAGTTACTGCTGCTGTGATTGATATAAATCGTCTCATGTCCCACAGGAATGTGGTCTCCTTCTGACAAAACCATCTATTTTGTCTTTTATTTTAATCGCTTTCCTGCCAGCTGGGGTCTGTATCCATCTGATCAAGTGGACTATGTCCTCAATCAACCCTTCTTGATTTTTTCCTTTCTATTTTTAAAAGCAACGGCCCAAGATCATGAAAGCAGTAAAAATTTTCTCAACTTTTAGCTAATTCCTGATGAGAAAAACATTTCTATAGCAACCCTTAGACAAAGCCCTCAAAGCCCTTTAAATTAAAAATAATTTATTAATGCAGAGAAATTGGCATTGCTGCTGATCTCAGGTTGTAGGCACCTTTGTTTAACCAAGAGCAAGTCAGAAAACTGAGATGCATAACCCAGGACCAGAGTCTGAGCAAGGCTGTGTTGAGCACTCTGCCGAATTTGTTAGAGGGCAATCAATGGTTTCATTCAGATCTAGAAGATTGTACTGATTTGTATCAATAGGAGTTATTAGCTCCATATTTTCAGTTTCCTCCAGTGAGGAAGACTTTTCCTTCTGCCCACCTCAGTTCTACACTGAACACTGCAAGGAGCCTTCTGTGCAGAGGCATCCATTTCTGCCTGTGTACAACATTCATGGATGGCACTGGGATCTGGCATCAGACAGCCAAACAATCCTTGCACCCCAGGCTTCTAAACAAACTTTTAAACCAGTGGCTGACAGCCAGCATTTTAAGAAAATCCTGCAGCACCCAAGAAATAAATAGACTTCCCTTACTCTTGTGTTTCTGATTCTGCCTCAGGTTCACTACAAAGTAACTTGCAGCTCAATAAATTTTGACATGTTTTCATGTTATAAAAACAAAGACAAAAACTTATTTATTCACTTTTTACCTCATACATCCCAAATCAATAATTGCATCTATTGATCGATGACAAATTCAAAACTTTAATTTACATTGAGCACCATAACCTAATAAGATGGCAACAACTGAATTTGTTGAAATCGATTTTCGTTTCCAACAGAAAATCTTCAGGCCCTGATGCATAATAAGATGCAGTACATGGAGCAGTTAATTACCAGTGAGCATCACAAAAAGCTAAAATTAAATTTCTTTTTGAATATTGAAAGAAAATGCTGAGTCTCCAAGGCTGACACTTAAGAAAAAGAAATTTCTTGTACCTCTTCCACATGTTCACATTAATCAACCCTTTGTAACATAAATAAGTAAAATTATTTCAGAGATATGTATGTATAGGAGTAATAAATTAATGCTGACACACTTTGAAAGGGTGGGGGGTTTTAGTTTGGTTTTTTTTAATTACAGTGACATAATTTTAAGTCTCTGAAGAAAAGTCCTGCTTTTTGTGGTGCAGACATGCCTGCCTTCAAGCAGCCATTGAATGTGCTCTAATACAAAGCCAACACAGACCTTGCAGGCTGGCTCTGAGTGTCACACCGAGTGCCACATTGGCTACAGCTCAGTTTAAACTTGGCAGAGGCCTTTTAAGTTGAACACGATGCAACTTCTGGATGGGAAAACCTCCACAAATCACCTCTTACATGGCAACTAAGCAGCCAGCCAGGCAGTTTGTGTGTATGTTTGGAAAGGAATGGCAGCTCTGAAGAGACAGCTGCACTGCAGCCCTGGAACACAGAAAGGAAGGAATTGCACAGAGCTCCTCGGTACTGCCACACCCCTGGCCTTGCTCACAGCGCATGGAGCTTCTCCAGCTCCACATTGCCTCCTTTCAGATCCAACACCACCACCTGGGGTCTGAACGGGTAACAACAGGGGAGCTCTGCAGGAGCAAAGGCAGAGAGGAGCAAAGCAGTGCCCTCACCGGCTGAGGCACAGAGCTCCAGTGCCTCCAGACCTCCACTCACTCAGCAGCAAGTTACAGTGGCTGTACCTTCCATTTCCATTCACTAGCAATAAAAATAGATATAGATTTAGCCATCAATCTCCAGTTACACACAGATTTTCCCAGCCCAGCTCTCACCCCTGCCCAGTACATGTGATTTTTTTCCAGGATTCAGCCTTTTTGCTCCCCATTTCAAATGTTGGATGGGGAGCCTGCTGTGAGAGGGATGCACAGGGATGGGGCACTGTGCCAAAGCACCCCATCTGTTAGTTTGGACAGCTTTCCAAGGAGCCATGAAAACACTCATTATGTTAACTGACCCAGCAGGACTTGAACTAAGGGCTAGAAGCAAAGGCTTAGTCCCAGCTAAGAGCACATCACATACCTGTGCATCTTCCTACTCCTGACTCCACCCCCCCTTCCATCCCAACACCTTTAAGTCAGGACTTAAAGCAGGTTATAACAACAACTGGCAACCTCTTGTCTTGCTATCTCCACACAGCAAAGCTATCTGGAAGAACTATAGCTCCTGGAGTGAACCCAAAAATTGTTTTGGCTGCTACTGAGGACCAGGTAAGGTGGAACCTCACATCTTCCCCCAGCTCCTCCATCCTGGTCCAGGTGCCTCACCTGAAAAAGAGTGAGGTCTATCAAAAGTTCACTGTGGAGCAGACACAATTGCTACCAGCCAACACCAGAGAAACTGGTCCTCCAGTCTGTCCTTTTTTTGAGGTTATCCTGAGGGAAAAAACTGAGCAGTCATTTAGGGCACGCACCTCTCCAAGCACAGTATCTAGCAAGGCTACAATTTGCTTGTGATCAACAAGAGCAACAAAATTCATGGCTCCTACCATTGTGTCAGCTGGACCTAAGCTCCAAAGTATTTCATTTTAGGAACACACCAGAGGTATGAAACAAAAGGGAACCAGCAATACACTTTAATATAGGACTAACATACATTGTGTAACACTGTACTAAGAGACAACACAGGCAAGGCTGTCACAAAAACACAGGCACTGCTAGTATAGATTACAAGAAAATATAATTTGAAAGCAGATGTGGAACAGCCACACACATCCTTACATTCAGCCACCATGGCCTGAAGGTTATGGGAGGCACAAGAGCAACAATCAAACTATCTTGAAAGTATCCAAGTAACAGACCCCTGTGTGCCAGAATGACCAGAAGACATCAGGTTCATATTAATTTTTATTTTCATGTATGTACAACATAAGAAACAAATCCCAGATTGAAAAAGTTCAGAAATCATCTTGAACAACACAACACTGACATACCTTTGAGGCAGCAAATATTACTCCTATTAAGGCTCTCATGAGAGGATGGATACCATGCAAATGCAATTAAAGAGTACATTACATTTCAAAATATGCAAACTAAGTTCAACTTTAAGTCTTTCAGAAAAAGAACATATCAAACATTAGAACTATGAGCCACAAACATATTTACATACATGCTTGGAGTTAAGTGTGAACCAGATAAAATTAAGTAAAATGTAACAACCGTTAACCTCTCTTTAGTCAGATCAGAACTACAGTTGGTGATCAATCCCTTCCAGCATCACAAGTGCCAATGTGTGCACCAGCCTCAGCATTTTGCACTCACCTAAACTGGTACTGACTGCAAAACTCCACCTTTTTTCAACCTGTGCTTTGGCATTTATTTCTCATCACTGAAAGTATTTAATCCCCCTACTGAGCAGGAGGCATGTACAGAGTGCCTGTAACACAGCAGCACACAGCAGCAACTGCAGGCACTGCACAACAAAGTTACTTCCATTGATGCCAAACTAACTTTTGCTTTTATATATCCTTCATATAGCTACAAAACTACAAATATATATGAAGAATATATAAAAGCAAAAATCAGTTTGGCAACACCATCAGGCACTTAGATTCTGATTAATTTCTGTATACTCCTTGCTCATAATCTCAAAGAGTGATAGCTGCTTTTATTTAAAACCCTAACCAGCATTAGCACTAAATCAAACAGCAATGCTAATCTACAAGAAAAACATTTCTTACTTAATATTTTAGTATAGTAACACCACTTGTGCAAACCAGCATCTAAAGATGGTCTAATATTACCAGCAAGAAGACAGTTCATTTCTTCTCTGTGCCACTGCAACAAATTGAAATTAAATACAATGAAGGTGGCTAGCAGCATTCGCTTTTTGGTGTCATCACTAACATAAATCAAAAATAAAAGGACTAATAAGTTGGAAATTATGAATATGTGAAAAGGAAGCCACCACAATTGCTGTGACCTCTCCCAGGATGTTATGTGCACTGCCTGGTAAGTCAAAGGTGCTAGGTGACTTTCTTCAAGCCTGATGTTTACACAAACAAATTTTACTTGTCCACTGAAGAGGAACTAAATTAGCTTTCAAAATGTTTTATCTTGCAGCATTTTTGGCAACTCTAAAATTGCCTAAAGGCGCAAACTTTCCAGAAGTTTTCTGTCACATTACATTCAGCACTTACTAATTTCTTACAAACAGTATTCCTTGCCTAAGAAAATAGCAGTTAAAAGTAGAAAGATTCTTTCATTTCTGTCACCTAATTTTGAGTCACAGCAGCATATAATTTAAGATACTGCTAGGCACACACTGTGTGGGTATTGGCAACTGGAAGAATGAAAAAGGGAAGAGAAAGATCCATTTTCCTTTAATCCCAACCAGCAGCTGTTAGCAATTTTCTTTAGTTATCACTGTAGGACATGATGGATGGGAAGGCTCAATCTGCTAGGAACTGGTATATAGTGTCCAAATGCTCTCAAGGACTGTTGTTCAACAGCACATTCAGTTTAACTGGGGACTACAGACTGCAAGAGGTAACAGATAGCTCCTGGGAGAATCTATCATTCTTCAGAGAAGCTGTCTGATCAAGGGGTAATAGCTGAAAGAACCATTGCATGATCTTTTGCTATATGGTTTGTGCATCAAGTCATTGAGAAGAAAGAACATTAACTCAAGTGGTAACTCAAACTAAAAAATCTGCATAAAACAACATGTTGAGATATTACCATTTTAAGACTTTCCATACACTTTGCAACACAGAGAAACTGGATACACAAAAACATGCAAGTCAAACAAAGCTAATCTACAATAAACAAAACCAGAATACACTTATTTCAAGACTTAAAACATTAAAATATTCATCCAATGCTAAATAGGAGCAATAGAATAAGCTCTAGACCTAGCCATGTAATTCCATAAACATTTCAATTGGCTCTTTCAGCCTTTATTCCCCATACCTTTTAACTTGTTTTTATGCTTTCAGGCCACAAACTTAGTGAATGGCACACGAGCCAAAATTCAAATGCAAATAAGGCATCTTCCTCTCTCTATTAATAGCAATCTCCCAGAATTTGTGGTTGCACAGCCTTTTTCCATAATGACATGGGATGTCCTCCTCCCAAGGATAAAGCAGGATGTTAACTGCTCCAATTGCACATTCTGAGGAGACATACTTCCTCCTGAGCACACCTAACCCACCTGAGCTGCACACTCATTTAAGAGCATGCTCTGACTCCTATGACCAATCTCCTGCCCCATCATTATCAGATGTACCTCTCAACTCATCAGATGAAGTTCAACAAATACCAAGTCTTACAAATATAAGCCCAGTGAAATAATTAATGTGGTCCCTAGACAAAAACTACATTCCAGAATACAGAATCTGATATTTTGAATTATCTTTTGAAATGCTCAATCATCACACCCATTTTGCCCCAAACCTTTAACAGACACTACAAAAAAAGCTGGAAATACCTCACAAAACTGAAGAGATACTAATCCCAGAAAACTTCAAAGACATACCAATATATTTTAAATGACATAGAAGAATATGGGCAAAGCTTGAGAACTTTATTTTATAAAGTCCTATGTTTTACAAACACAGAAGGTAGCCAATGCAAAGCACAAAATGCAAAGAGTAAAGAGGTTTCTTTATCTAAAAACACCTCAAACCACTGAAGGAAGCAAACTGCACTAGAAGAAGTTTACAAGTAGTCTTCAAGGGAAATACCATGTAAAGCACACTGCATTAATCTAGACCTGACATTATGAGGGCATGTCTCACTGTAGCAAGGTCTGTACTAAACACCAGATCAGAGACAGAACATTAAAGTAAAACATCAGATGTCACAGCCACTGTTCTACTGATCTGGGAAAGGCAGACTCCAAAGTGAGCAGGAACTGTGAACCTGCTTAATAAAGGCCATTCTTGCAAAGTCAAAAAATCATACATCCAACACTTTCATTCCTTCATTAAAATAGAAATACTAAAAAGGAGCACTCCATAACATATCCCCATTGCTTCTGACTGACATGTTGAATAAAAGGTAAAAGAAGAACTTTAGCAGAGATAATTAGAGCAACGAAGATCTTTCAGCACAGGGAAGCAGAGCTGAGGAGCCTACCAACCAGAGAGTGAACTATTTTGTTTGCTACTTAAACAACCAGAAGCTGTGAGCTGACTACTTCCTTTTATGAGGCATAGAAAAGTTTTCATCTAGAGGCCATTGTGAGAAACACCTCACCCTGTCTTTAAGCATGTAGCCCAGCAGAAATCACTAATAAAGAAAAACAAAAAGTGTGTATTTGCTGGGTTTCCTTCTGAACATTTCAGAGAAAATGTCCTTTTAATGCAGAGAGCAAACAAGGATGCCAGTCTAATTAGATTTTGTTCTGTCATGCTCCTGATCCTGTCTAAGTACTCCTCTGAAAAAAATCTGATTGATGATGAAGGCACAATTATACAAACCTTAACATTCTCTCTAAATGCAGCTATGCAAAAAAGGGAGAGAGGATAGGGAAAACAAAGGTGAAGTATATTTCTCTTCAAATAATAAAGTCAGTTTATTTTCCAACAGCCATATAAATTTAAAATATGAAACAACAATAATACAGCTATAGAATCTAGGTTTTCTTTCAAAGCAGCAGCATATAAAACATATAAAAGCTACCTCAGCACAAGCTTCGAAAAACCAAGGACTGAGTGAATTTTGCCAAAGACATGAAACTCACAAAATACAGTACACAAAAATACTGGAATGCGTAAGATATAAAGCTACACATTTTAGGTAAAGAAAGGCGTTGTAAAGGATACAAAATCTGCAAAATTAAAGCATGGGACTTGGGGAAGAGTACCATGAATACAAAGAAGTTGGCAATTAATACACATAGATGGAGTGAAGAAAGTGGCAGTTTCATATTTAGCATTCAGCCTTCAGGTTCATGACTTGACTTTCTTAGCATCTTTTTTTCCAGAGTTCTCAGCAGCCAAATCTGCTTTTCTCTTCTGTGACTAAGGAGAACAAATAAACATAAATTTTACAAGATAGTGGCATTACAAACAAAAAACTTAAATAAGTAACTGATTATTCAGGAGGGAATGTACGACCCCAATGCATTCTAGATTTCAGTTCACTTTTGTAGGATATAATGGAAAGGCAAACATTAATCCCAGACATAGACACTTAATTCTCCTACCCTTTTTATATCCTTGAAATCATTATTTGGTCTCAGTGGTGCAGGCACCACACATACCCTCAACTGGATAAAAAGATCAGGACCTTGACTTATGCACAATTCTGTTCTAAAGATGACAACCCTTCAAAATAAAAGAAGCACTTTCATTTCTTCTTCCAGCAACTACTATGTAGGAGAGAGAAAAATCTCTAAGAAATTGAAGCAACATGTGATGTACATAAGTAGGCAGAAAGTAGGCAGTGCAACTTTCTAAAAAAAGTCTTCCTCTGCTACTTAAACAAAAGACTTCTCAAAAAAAAAAAAAAAGCCCTCAAATCCTATGCATTGGGAATACCTACCTAAGCAAATCTAGGAGAGCTGTGAATAGACAAATATTTCAGTTTAATCTCTCACCTCATGGTCTCTACTAACACAATCAGTGCCTACAATTATCTTTTACATTTTTAAAAAAATATATAATTGAATTCTACCCCACTGGAAGTAAAGTAAGTGCTGCTAAACATACCGCTGTAACTTTTGCTCCTCTTTTCTTCTTTTCAGCTCTTTCTTTTTCCTCAATTTCCATATTTTCTTTTTCTATTAATGATATGAGAGTATTGCAGCGTCTCTGAAACTCCTAAGGAAAGAGAACACATCAAACTTTTAAGCAAATTATACAACTTCTCTTGCTTACATAACTATGTTCAAAATCCTTTAACTTCAAAGCACTTACATTTTCCTAAAGTATTCAATAATACTGGTCATTAGCTTGGTTACTATTATCTGTCTTTCCCTCAGTGTAACCTTTAGAAACAGGAAAGGATTTACTGTCCTCCTGACAAGGAGTTTTCAGGATTCTGTCTTCCAAACTGACATTCCAAAGACTGATGTGATCTTTCATCTTGGTTAATGAAGCAAATTACAGCCTACCAGCGCAGTATGCCAGATTTTAGGAAACAGGTCTTTAAATATATCTTTAAAGCAGAGAGAAAAGGAAGCAAAGCTATCTTAAGCAACACTTTTTTGTGCCACACAGACTAGGGAGGTTTTTTTGTGAAGAGACACAGTAGAGCTGCAAATTGGCCAAAAATCTATTCAGTCTTAAATAGTAAACTCACTGTTGTGTTTTTATTCAAACAGGATCCTAAATGCTCTAAATGCTTTTAGCATCAAGACTTGCAAGCCATCAGGACTAAATGCCATCAGGTTGTTTACACATTAAGAAGTATTTCCAATACAACTCAAAATATCTGCATTGCAGTTACTAATGGCTGGCTTGCTTAATAGAACTCACTTGACTTGGACAGTTTCTTGTACCCCATTTAAAAGAAAAAGATATCTTACAAAACCCCTAACAGTACCTATTTTTATTATAATTATTCAGTATATTCTATGTATTATTGAGAACATGATTGCATGGGCTTTTCTTTCCAACTCAAAGCAGGAATCTCTCTTCTGAGGGAAAAAAAGCCCAAAAAATATGTCTTATCTCTGCTAAACTCAGTGAAGACATTCTGGAAACACAGGCTGTCCTAGAATTACCTAGTAGCACATATCTTAACCTACAATGGGTCCATTTGCAATGAAGTGAACAGGTGACCTTTTTGTCTAGAAATTAGTCTCTATTTTCTCAGTGTCTGTAAGCTGGATATTCCTTCAGCCATCATGAATAAGACAGCCTTGATGCTTTCCTGATCTGAACCTCCCCAAACAGGCAAGCATGTGACTCATCTTTGAGGCATTCAAACCCTCAAGCTTAACCAGTCTAAGTTCTACAGTTCCCACAGATTCCTCTACAAAGGATGCTCCATGGCCTTGGGCAAAAGCCATGTAGTTCAGAATGGACACAGAGAATCCTACCACCACCTGAATTCTTTTTATCAGACACACACACACATAAAAATCCTCAGGACATTTTTCTTTACAAGTCCCCTCCAGAAATCTTCCAGTGTCATGGCTGTAACTTCACCATCAGAGTACTGTAATAAGTCACTTTTATCACATCCCTGTAGCAATAACCCCAACCCTCCAGTAAAGGTTAAACCATGAATTAGGGTGCTATGCTTGTGCCCTGGTATGTGACAGCCCTTCTGGAGCTAAAACACTCTCACTTCAATCGTTAAACTCCCTCAAATTCCACCCAAACAACAATGTTTAGATAAAAAAGGAACAACTGTGTGGCTTGATACTTTTCTCTTTTGGAGGGAAAGAGAGAAGAGACACTTTGTTCACCCCCTCACAGCTCTAAAGACCTGGATTGCAATAAATAAGATGGGAGCACTGAACCGTTGCCTTCTGCATGGCTGGAGGCAGAGATGCTGACTTGGGAGCAAAGGCTCCCTCAGCTCTGTCCACAGGTCTGGGCATTCCTGTATTTACTAAGAAGTCATTTCTCTTATGCTGGGGAGTGTTTGCAGAAAGCTAAAAGAGAATATCCATAATTTATGACTTCAGAGAACAGATACATGCTTCACTACTGCCATGATATTTTGCATTCTTCCTGCATGTACAGAATTTTTTTTAAAAAACAAACAAATCTGTGCTCAATACTGAAAGCAAAAAAAAATTACAATCTTAGGCACTCATGGTATATTTAAGAACTTACATTTTGGGTAAACCATTTGATTTTGAAATAACTTAATGAAGCAGGATTTGTTTTTCGAAGAGAAATCTTCAGGAGAACAAACAGAAATAGTAAGATGGAAGACAAATTAGCTATTTATGTGGAATTCAAGAGACACCTAGTGGTTAGAACACAAAGCTTTCTCAAAGAGCCCGTTAAACTCTTTTCTGAATTATGCTGCCCTTTTTATCTTATTGCATATGAGTTTAAATGACCACATGTGGATTTCAGCATTTCAGGAAGCATTTCTCCACTTTCACTTATTTACTCCTCAACAAATATTTGTATTTATACTTCATTCATTGTTATTATCATGTGATTTTCCAGCACATTTCTTCACCAAAAAAAAATCACCACACTAGTGCAAAATGGACCCATGGAAATTAAGACCTCCACACATCTCAGGACATTAGAATATATCAGCTACATTACTTAACCATACAGAGCATGATAATTCAGAACATTTCAGAAAATTAAATGTACATTGAAAGTGAAAGATTGTTTTAAGTTTGTATTTCCATAATATTTTTTCAACCATGTAGTAGCAGAAAAACTAAAATTATTAAGGGGTAGAATTTTAAAAGAAAACCTAACCCAAAAGATTCACTATATTCCCAGTGTCTCAGTTTCAGCATTAAGACACCACAGAACATATTTCTACACTCGAGCAAATTATTTCTATCCCCTTTGAAAAAAAAGTATATTGAACACATAAGGATCTGCAAGACTTAAACTGAATATTTAACTCTACCCCTGACAACTATATATCAACTAATATTAAACGCTGAGCTACATTTTTAATTTCTAGTACCCATTTCTGTGATTTATTTAAATGGATTCCTGCATAGACAACTTAAAGAAACTTCTTAATGTGCTAAATACTGCAGGCTTCTCTCTTTATAGACATAATTTTAAAACCCAGTATTTCTTCAAACAGACATTTTAGTAAGAAACACTTGAAATTCTTTTCAATGAAGGGCTAACTGCTGCACTATCCAGAAACACTTCAACTGCTGAAATATCAAGTAAAAAGTGTATTGCATAATTATAAGTAGTACTGGGAAAAGCAAATATCCCCACCTGTTCAAATACATATTTTAAATATTTTATTTTATGTTTTATTTATTCTTAGTACAGTACCCAGAACTCTGAAAGAACATTCTTTCGGACAAACAAATCCTGAGGTCAGGAAATGAAGACAAACAACAAGTAGAAGGAATTGAGCAAAAATTTTGGGGTAGATCCAACAGCTTTTTATCATTGAAAGAATCCCTTATTCTGATGGTGGTACCTACATACCTTGATATTTGCAACCACCAAAGCTTCTGTTAGTGTTATCAATTCCTGCTTAATAACTCAATTAAAAATTAAGGGCTCTGCTCTAAAATTCTGAGTACTAGTCTACTTGCTATTAACCTTGTATTATATTCTCTAAATACAAACAAAATTTTCAGTAAAGTATGCCTAAAGAAATTTAGGCATTTCCATGGGATAATCCACATTCACAAACTACAAAGTGCATTTTAAACCTATTGCTTCAGTGATGAATTTCTGTGTGAATCACTAACTTTCCTCATGCTGTTAGAAATTAAATACTGCATTAGAAGAGCTGCTCCCTTCTCCAAGTATATTATTCACATGTCTTTAGTCTTTAATGTTATGCAACAACTCTAAAAGAGTCGTATTTTAAGAGACACTGTTTGGTAAAGCACTCAGTTTGCAATAAAAGTAACAAGGATATTTGTAAGTCTAGTCTACCTCTGCCTTAATGCCTTTGGGTAACATGGGACTTGAGCCTGGCAGGTTTTCTAATCTGTGTTTGAGTTGTATTGCATTTTTTTGTACTAAGACAAAAGGTTACTATAAAAAAAAACAGAAATTAAGATAAAACCCAAAGTTATTCTTTCAGCACTTGTTTCCTAAACAAATCTTATGTAGTGGTGCTAAAAAAAAAGAACAAGATGCCTCATGTCATGGCTAGTCCCTGTAAGTGGTACCTACCATGGCAGTTCTGGATTTGATGAACCAGTCGAACCTGAACTGAGGAGCGTTGCGCACGCACTGCCGCAGCTCCTCGTACACATTCTCCTTGTCAAAGCCCATCTTGTGCAACATGCAGATCAAAAACCTGTCTTCTTCTTCTGTGTAATTCTTCCCTTTGTTTGTTCCATACTGAATACGCAGCTGATGAAAAGGTGCTTTGTACCTTGCAATCTAAATGCAAAACAAAAATAAGGACTAATAAACGTACCATGTTACATCAAGGAATCATTACATGATAAATGTACATGTAGAGATGGTATACTACCTATGCTGCATAAAAAGACAGAACTCTCATCCCCAGTTATTCCTTTTCTGAAGGAATTTTTGGAAGTCAGCTACAGAAAACAAAAAACCTGGAATAATTACTTTGGCATCAAGGGCTTTCTTGATGCTGATCCTCCGTTGAATTCTGGCCTCTCCTCGTTCAATTTGAGCCATAATCCTCTCAATGTCCTGTAGTTCATTACAACGCTCCCAGAAAACAGCTAAAAACACAAAACAAAATTGTTCAATTTAATCTTTTCCTCTGCTCTTATGACTTCACTGTTAAGATACTCTGGCAAAAAAAAGAAAGAATTTAGCTTGTGGTTCCATTAATCTTAAACAATGAGCTAATGCTCTCCAGCTTACTGTGCTAGCCAAAAAGTAAGCTTGCACTGATTCTTTACTCAGTATCTTTAAAAGTTAACTGTTAGTAAAGGCTTAGTAAAAATTCTAACAAAATTTGCATGCAACATAATTCACTGTAAAATAAATTCAACACTGAAGGGAACTCTTGTAGAGCTCTTCCTTTTTAACTACAGGAAACAACACTGCAAAGTTCATTTTATGAAGGTGTTTAGTAAAATTACATCCAAGGCTGAAAGAGGAAGAAATCTCAAAAGCACTGTGTAAATACAAAAGACAAAGACACAGCGTACTAGCAGGTAAAATAGCAGAGATACAGCATAAAGAATCACATTGGCAATATAAGGCAAATGTACAATTTCACAAGTCCATGTTGTCAGTGAGAATTAACTATGTCAAATTCTAAATCATGGCTAAGGAGGGCTAAAGGCAGCTGTAGGTGTTAGTTATATGCTACAAAATCAACCTTTTAAATAGAATTTAGTCTTCCGAAAAAAAAAAAACAAAGTTGCATACTTTAACCAAAAAAAATCTTAAATGCATCCAAATTCTCCATCTTGTAATTTTAAAAGAACATGTAACAACAATCATGGTAATGCTCCAGTATTAGGAAATAAATACATTTACAAATATCACAAACCTGAGTACTCAATGACCTCCTCAGGTGACTTTCCTTCCACCTCACGGGCAATATTGTCTATATCATCACGACCATATTTCTCATTAGCTTTAATAAACTGGTTAAAATCTCTTTTATTCCAGTTTGTAAAACCCTGTAAGCAACAAGAGATCAAGAAGGCATTATCAGGTCAAAGGGAAGCATTTTCCAAAATTTTGATTTATTTATGTACCATTTGCTCCTCTGCAACATCACATAATTAGAGTGACTAATGATCTTTCAGGATTTCCATAAACTTGTGTTATCCAGGGCTTATTACTGAACCTATAACTAAACAGTTATTTTTGGGCATGACTCCACGTGCATTAGTAACAGCTTTTATCCTTTCTTTTTAAAGTTTTTGTGATACTTCTCCAAAGAAACAAGCTCAGTGACAGCTGCATTCCTGCAGATACAAGCACCACACTTCAGAGCAGTACAAGGTGCAGCAATGCCTGTGTCATCACAAGTTCTCAGAGCAGTGCAAGTATCTAAAGCAAGAGCTCCTACTTCAGATATTTACAAACCTGGAACCAGACAAACAGCTGGATGAAAGCATAAGTATGTCAAGAAAAGATCTCTAGTCCAAAAAGATGCAATCAAATGGAAACTCTAAAGCACTGTCAAAGAGAGAATTTGTTATGTACCAAAGAAATCAATCCAAAACTGAACAAGCGAGATGCAATGCACAAAAATATTATACAAGAAAGAGACATTACAATTTAAAGACAGGGAAGCAGAAAATGACAAGAACAAACAAGACAATCACATGCCTGGGCAATAATCTGTAGTGCACTGAGCTTCTTTCATCACAGAAATGTATTTTCAAGGAACTTTGTCAGTTCAGCTAAATAAGTTCAGTCCACAATTAGCATGTTCAGAGTGAGTCTAACATACACAATACAACTATTTCTTTTTAATCATTAACAGCAGTACTGATATGCATATCAACACCAGCTGAAATATTTCCTCTGCTATATACAGGTGAAATTAATAGTGAAATTGTGACCTTGGAATTTTCTTCCAAGGTACACCATATGCCCAGTTCTTCTAGAGAAAATTTTCTGAATCAAGAAGTCCTGTTACTTTGAACATGCCTTTCACCTTAACAACCAGCGTAACTCAGCAGGATAATCAGCCAAAAGGTCAAGAAACAAATCGGTGACAGAAATTCAGTCCCAGTATAAAAGAGAACATGCCTAACAACTCAACTGGGACAAAAATTAATGGATGTGACATGCCTTAGACACCTGCATAAACACCATGTATGTCGACACAGGCTTGTCCTGATTCAAACCCTTTTTTATTTAAAATCAACACAGAAGCTTTATTCATGCACAAGGAACCCACTGACTGGATTTCTGCAGGTATTGCTGGGTAGTACATCTACTATACAAACTGCTGCCTCACAAATGTTCAAGGACTTCCAAGAAAACAGTAGATTACTAAAATGTAAACTTGTTCAAGGACAGGAAAGGTCCCTCAAAGCAAAACCAACCAAAATGATTACGTGTTCTATGCTTTCTTCTTTCAATAACATCAGCATAGCTTTTCTGTGTATTTACCATTACTTATTCCATACTAGCAAAAACATATGATGAAATACTTCAGCTGATTTTATTTTACCTGTGTTAGAAGCTTTTCTTTCTCTTCACTTTCCTCAGTATTCAGAGGCATAGACTCATCTATCTTCTTTTGTTCCTCCTTTTGTACCTGAGCTGCATTCGGAAGGTCAGGATTCCTGGGGACCTGAAATCAGGGGTATCAAAAAGCAGTAGTGCAGCAATGTTATTTCAAAGACTGCATTTTAAAAGCAATAATTTGTACAAAATGTGTTCTACCTAGATTCAGATCTTATTGCTTAAACCCCTCCTCTCAAAAATAGGACTGGCTTTAAGTTCTAAGTTCGTTATGCCCTGAACCCACCACTCCTGCACACAATGACCTCAGGATACTGTGAGAGGCTGAGCTGTCACAGCTCACTGATTCCAGTGGTACTTTTCACCAGCAAAGGATCTGCTTTCCTACATTCACTGGTTTACAATGTTGTATAACTACAGGGAAACACTAAGTTCTGCCAGGTTTACTGTAAAGCCATGCACACTGCCCAAAGTAAGGACCAGACGCAACACGATGTAAACAAGAACAAGCAACATTTCATCTGTCCCTTCCACACTGACCAATTTAGTATTTGTGACCTTGGAACTGTACTCCAATTCCACTGCACACAACAGCAAACAAGTCAGAAACAGTATCCAGTAAAGGTTTAGTAGACCTTACTTATTACTGCAGCAAAAGGCAGTGGAAGATAAGAACTGTTAAGCTGGTTTTAATATATAAGAAATCTTCTTGACTTTACTGGTTTAAATTAAGACTGACACATAAAGCTTGGTCTCTGCCCATTGCCTACCTTCTGATACTGTTTATGGCTGTTTCCAGTATTTATAGTAAACGCTCTTCAGATTGGAAGTTATACTTCCATTTCAAAGCTAAACAAATTTAATTATATTTATCACTTTCCCCACCAGTAAACAGTCATACTAACCTTTTAAGATAACAACTATCCATGTTCAACCTTTCCAGGCTGACAGGTTTCCATAACTGGTCTGAAACACATCTTTTTACATGCATATTGTCAACACTAGCAATTCTCTCATCCTTCTTTGTTGGAGCATTAATTGAATAAATTCTTTTCCTAAACTAACTGCATACTCATCTTAATTCTATCCTGACATCCCCATGAAATTCTTTTGGCTGCAAACAAGATTCTAAAAAAACCTTCTGCTTTTTCTTAAAAATACATTTTACCAATATTAATTCTACTCTCACCAATTTTCTATCTGTTGTTTTGTATGACAATTTTATGTTCTCCAATACATTTTTAGGTGATTTTTTTTCCTTGCTGCAACCTGTCATGAAAGCTGAGGCTTTCTAAAGCAAATTAGAGAGACATGTCTGGCTGGAAGTAGAGAATCCATTTGGTTTACTCAATCAATACTGGTCCAAGTGAGGATAACATAATCTGTTCACTGCTTGTCTAGTCATGTCAGCAGGGAAAAGGGGGAAATTCAGCTAAGGTACAACAGGAAGAAAAAATAAAGGGAAAATTGAGAAATCTGTTTTCTGGTTTCCTTTTTGTAGTAGTAATACATTCTCCACACCTTTAAACCTTTTATATCCCACTCAAATCAAAGGAAAACTGATGTCATTTTAATTACCTTCATATCAACACAAAGACATAGAAAAGTTTTTACAAAAAAAATCAAACTCTGGAAGGTGACTTTATATTAGCCAAATTGTCCTTACCTTAGACCACATGTCACACCTTTGTTTTGAGTATATGAAGCATCAGAACTGTCTTTCCTTTTTCTACTCTATGTTATCATTAGGAATCCACCAAAAAACACAAAGCTACACAGATACAGAATTTTTAGTGAAGGAAAGAACGACAGATTATTTTTTCTGCTCCTCAGTGGAACAGAAACAGAAGAATAGAGGCTTTAAGCCATTTCTTTCACAATAACTTGACAAGTCAAGGCTACAACAAATTTACAAAATGCAATACAAATACATTTCACTGATTTGAAAAGAAAAAAATGCATTACCTTATATCCTATAGTTTTACGGTAATATAGAATTTCTTTTTCCAGAAGTTCAAATAACCGTGGTGGAAAAAACTGAAAATCCTGAATATTTGGTTGTTTTGGAGGTCGTGGAGCCTTCAAAAATACACAGATAAATCAACATTATAGAAGCTTAACTTTTCTGCAAGTAAACTACCATAATTCAGCAGCAGTGGCAACCTATGACTTTGTAAATACACAAGAGCAGAGCCAGGGATGCAGCATGGGAGAGGAGGAGCAAAAGAACAACATAAAACCCTTCCAACACTTGCCACCTCCTTACCTTTGGGACTTTTGGTTCACTGACACGTAGGGCCTCTCTGAAATAAGCATCCACTGCATAATTGGCTTTGCGTTCTCTTTTTGGAGGCTCAATCCATTCCATCATGCTCAGCTAAACACAGAACAGAACAAAAAGCTACTCAAGTAACTGTTTGCTTCCCTAAAGTCACAAGAATAATGACTAATATGGCACTACAAACAGCAATGTATTTCTGCACAGCAAATCTAATGATTGCGCTCAGTAATTTGGATACTACAACAGAGCTCAAAAATCAGCTAGAAATTATAGCTGATTCTAACAAATATTTAAATGCTTAAAAGATAATACACAAGTAAGGCAGTGCAGTGGCAAGAAGAGATTCTTTTACAGTAGTTTAATTCAGACACCTGAGTGGGGTTATGATTCCATCTACCAAAACACAATGGAAGAGCTGAGGACTCAGCCTCTGAATTCTCTAATTTATTGTGATATGAATAAATTGCTCCTTCTCTAAATATCACAATGAATAACCTCTATAAAGGCTACAACACAGACAAAAAACCCATTAGCAATCAATTGATCTTAACTAAATCCTTAATGTTATTTCATACTATGCAGTATTTAACTCACTTCTTGTAATGAAATTATCAACCCAAAGAATTTTATGTGTAATCCACACACTGCACTATATTCTCATCAAGCAATTTATTTTTCTAAAAGTTTTTTCAAAATCAATAAAAACCTGAGTTAGAAGGGCATTTTGTAGTTAACAAGTAAGAATTCACACATCTGATTACAGGTAAGACCTTAAGGATATCTTCACTATACATATTGTACAAAACAAAGATGCAAAGGGAACACTGTGGGACTGAGCAATACCTCTTTGCATGGAGATCCTTCCATTACTAGGTAAAATCAATGTACAAACTAAAACCTTGTTGGGGGATAGTTTCTCTCCTTTTGTTCCTTTTTACTGCTGTGGTTTGTTTGCCTTGTTATACATACCAGTAAAGAAAGTTATTCCTATCCTGATATTTTTGCCTGACAGCTCTTAATTTCAAATCATAGTAATTCAGAGGGAAGGGGGTTACATTTTCCATTCCAAGGGAGGCTCCTGCCTTCCTTAGTAGACACTTCTCTTTCAAACTAAGACAAATCTTCACTGCAAAAGCAGACTCTAGTCCACGATCCACATTAAAAAAATTATTATCAGGCCTGTTTTTTCACCTTTGTTATGGGACAGTAAAATAATACTGACTGCATCAGCAGCATGCAACACAGTGGCTTTGGTGCAAAAGGGATAACATCTGAGCAATGGTATCGGATTTTGCCATGAAAAAAACAGTGGGGCTGAAAGTAGTTTAACAAAAATTGGGAATATTAATGCTTGGACAGAGCCAAGTGAATTTTTCAATATTTCCTTACTTCTCTAGAATCTAGAAACCTTTATACTCCTAACATTTGTATGGCTTTTATGTTTGCACCTTTAAACTGAAGTCTTAAATAACACAAAAAATTACCTTCTGTTTTTCTCTGTAATCTTCACCTTCAAAGTTGTATAAGCTCATCTCTGTGTCCATAGTGAAATTTCGTAGAGAGCTCTCTCCCATTTTCTGCAATCGTTCATTCATTTCAGCGGTCTAAAATGAGAGGAAGACATTTTTAGGCTCACTCAAGCTATTTAATCTTTTTGGAAAAAAAACAGCTTTCATCATTACTACAACATTCTCAACATCTTTTTCTGATTTTAACTTTTACTTACACTTTCTTCTAAAGAGAGATACCCATTGTCCTTTTCAATTTAGAGCAATTTGACTTCAAGACTCTCCATTAAACTAAATTTATTATGCTGGGATGTAGTCCTACAACTGTAGAATTTAACTTTAAAATTCAAATTAAATTTATGCCGATCTCCTCGGAGCTGAAATGGCAGTTCATTTTTTCATAGAGCTATCTATCACCTAATGAGGTTCCATAAAGACTTTGTGTCTGTCAGAATTATTGGCATTAAATTTACATTTTTCTAAAAGACCACAAAATAAGCAGTGCTTAAGACAGGATGCACACAGCATGAATCTTGAAAATAATTACAATCACAAATTCTACTTCTTCAAAACTTTCATAATATTTAAAATCTGCACAAACAGTAAAGTAATAATAGATTTACGTAATCAGATCTCATTCCATTTTGTGCATAGGTATTTTGAATTCCATATGAAAAGGTTCTCTAACCTTCTTTTCACCTCTTTCTAAAATAGTGGTTATATCTTCTTCCGTCAGCTCACTATCTTTGGAAGCAAACACGTGTGTGGCTCCATGCCGGATCATCTGCAGCATTTCGTCTTTTGCCAGTTTGTTGGACTGCTGGTCTATGAGCCTTCCTACAATCACAAGGAATATGTTGGAAGTTATAATGTGGGAGTTCTAGTAGGACCATGCAAGCAATGGATTTTTTTACTTCACTGACAGAACAAGAAAGGAAAAACAGAACAACCATACAGAAAAAATACATTTCACTCGAGAAGAGAATAAATAGAAGTCAGGAACTTTGGGGGAAAATTAAAAAAACAACTTTGATTCAAGTCATAACAAAAAACATTTCACATTCAGATAATCTGAATTTTACATATAAGCTCTTATTCTTACAAAGTTAGCTGAACTTTTAATGTCACAATCTTATCTCAAGATGAAAAATTAAGAAGTATTCTATAATAACCACTAAGAAGTGCTTGACATTTTCAACATTTGCATCACTTATTTCAACCCAATTTTCTAATTATTCTTCCCAAAATTTAACTGCTATCCCAAAATTTCACTTATCCTATCTCTTCTCATGCTATCAATATTTTGGCCACCATCCTTTCAGTAGCCCACGCTTTAGTAAATAGGAACAACCCTAACAACTTAGCTTGAGTACCTTAGTTTTGACAAACTATTCCTTTAAGTGCTTCCAAACAAAAATACACAAAGGTGTTTTATTTTTCAGTTAACTCTTACATGGTAAGAAGCATATGTATATCTTTACTTCAACTGCCATGGAACATACCTGATTTTCTTTTTTTTTCCATTTAACATATCACAAAACTAAGTAACATCTATTCAGCTGTAGTTTACTCTCCTCATTTAGACTCACTATAAGTCTTTGTCTACATTAATCAGAAAACAGAATTTAACAATAATTCAGCTGAACAAGTGAATACCTTGCACATTAGGTTGATTTAGTACACTGCTATTATACACAAGGCCTGCTTTTTCTAACACTGTACATTTGTACAGTTATTTAACCAAACTTTAAGGGACTGAACAATTCTGTTGCAGACAAACATATATAGCAGTTGATACCTTGTTGTATAACTATAGAGTCCAGTCTCAGTTTTATTTCAGCTCTTTCTACAATCCTCTCTTCAACAGTATTATCAGTGATAAGTCGGAACACCCGTACTGGTTTCTTTTGACCAATACGATGCGCACGATCCTAACAAACATAAATCAGTGAGTGTTCAGCAACAAGAACTCACAAGCAATAGACAGTCAGCTTGCAGAAATAGCAGCCTCAAGTAGCATTGTACTTCTTGGTCCCTTGCCTATTCAAAAGCACAGATCACTGTAAAACCAGTATTCTAATATTTATTTATACCTGGCTATTACATCTTTGAGTCATTCCACAGCAATAAATGCATCTCCCTCATTGTAAATGAAGATAACCAAATGTCTGTCCAGACTGCAGCTGGGAAGTGGACACACAACAGTGCATACATGCATACATTGTATTGCTTTCAAATGAATTCTCACACTTGACACAAGTATTGCCATTCTGCATCCCTGGCTTGAGCACATGAATTCTGCGTGCAGAGTTCCTGCAGCCACAGCTCCAACACTGTGCTTGTCCCAAGCCAGCAAACCAGGTTTATGACTGACACACTACACTCATTTGTAACAAAACTTGTGTTTATCCTCTCTAGAAAACATGTCCTTTTAAATCAAAAAATTAAAGAGCTGTCCTTCAAGCTGTGGGTACTAGGATTTTCTCTTTAAACATGAGTTGTTAAATCTTTTACTCTCCTGCATAATATTCATTTCTTCCTGAAAACCCCACTGAAGTTCACAAATCACACTTACAGTCTCCAGGAAGTTGGTCAACTATTGGCAGTCAACATGCATATCTAAAGGCTGAGCTATTGATATTAAATATTTGATGTGTTGAAGTGCATTAAAAGAAAATTAAAAATTACAAACCACTGAATAAATACCCACCCTACTAATCATGCAAGAAGGATCACATGAGTTTTATTCCACATGAAACAAATTACAGACTCTATTTTTTTTACATTTAGCACTGAGAAAGAGAAGATTGGAGTAGGTTTAACCCAAAGGTAACCTCCTCCACTCTCAGCATCACCACCAAATGCCTTATGCAGAAACAAACAGTAAAACCATAAACTTCCAAAATGAGAAATATAAGGCTGCATGCTTTTAGTTATCTGTCATTATTTTGAAAACAGTCCTCTATTATTCATTGACTGTTCTCTTCTGAAAAGACAGAATTATGAATAATGCTATACTTCTATTAACAATATTGATACAGTATTTTGATAGACGTAATCTCTCATTATGAAAATAATTAAGACAAATTTTTACAAGCAAAAATCTACAATTTCCTCCACAAATTCTGTTCATGCCCTTTTATTCAATTCCTTTGTTTCTTGGTATTGTCTTGTGTAAAAAAAAGTAAAGAAAAATAACAAAAGTGCAAGTTCTGAGAAGTTATACAAAATAGAATATAGACAACTTAAACAAACAAATGTATATTAGGGAGTTAACTCACCATGGCTTGCAGATCTACTTGAGGGTTCCAATCTGAATCGTAGAGAATAACCACATCAGCAGTTGCCAAATTAATTCCAAGACCTCCAGCTCTGGTACTCAGCATGAAAATGAATTTACTGCTGTTAGGAGCATTAAATGTATCAATTGCTTCCTGAAAGAAAAAAAAAAGTGTCACTGAAGTATCAGATCTTTCAAACAAGTTTCCAGTATGTTGGCGGCTTTCCAATTAAATTTCTTTTAGATTTACACCATTTTCATATAAAAAAAGAATTTTATCAAAGTAAGAAATGTATGTCTGGACAGGTGAGAAAATCCATACTGACTCCATAATATACTGTATTTTTCATTTAGCTGAGGATCAAGTGAAACATACTGTGGACTCAGGTTAGGAGAAACATTCCCTTAGCAGCCTTTTAAAAACTCTAGCATTTCTGCTTTACTTTAAACAATGATGTGGCTACATACATATATGTAAATAGTAACTTATTAACCTAACCAAAGGCTTTTCTTGTTCGCATACAACTTTCCCACCTCTCTTTCCTCATGTGGTGTCTGCCCATCAAGTCTGCAGTACTCATAACCACGCCACATGCAATAGTCTTCCAAAATATCCAGCAAACGAGTCATCTGACTGAACAGCAGAACCCTGGAACCTGACAGAACACAGAAGGTTTTGACATTCATTTTATGTTTTCACATTGATCTTATCACAGAGCTACTAGAGAGCATGACTGAGAATTTATGTGAAATATTCCCTACTATGCCTAAATTAAATAAGTCTTTCTTCTCAAGTTACTTTTCTGGTAGTGATTTAACCACTCAAGAATATTACTTGATAAATTATAGAAGAGAAATATACAATCAAAGAAGCAGAACACTTAAATCCATTGTAAGCAAATCTGGTGCAGACTAATGCACATAGATGAAATAATCTTATCATCAGAAATTTTCTTACAGACACGAGAAGGGAGGCTCTACTCTTCCTTTCCTTCTGCTTCTCCATATTTTTTGTCTTACTTGTCATTCCCATAAGATTTCTTTCCCTTCATGTGTTAAAATTTACAGAAAATTAATTTTCAAGAAAAACCTCAGAGAAAGTGATGAACACTTTCACTGCAGGAGAGGCTAAACCTGAGCTATTTTTGAAAGATACTTTAACTGAGAAGGAGCATTCAGATCACTGCTGTCCACAAACAGTACTCACCCTGCTCTCTGAGTTTTGCCAGCAGCTTATCCAGAACTAACATTTTCCCACTGTTGGTGATGAGATGAGTGTCAGTGGTGTAAGGAGGGCCGGGCTCAGCACCATCAAACAGGTAAGGATGGTTACAGCACTTCCGCAGCTGCATCAGAATATTCAGCAGGCGCATCTTATCCATCTTGCCAGCTGAGTTCAGGATATCAATGTCTTTCATCAGGATCCTGGTGTACCTGAGGTTTTAAGGGCAGTTTTGAACAACTTTCTGGTTTTTAATTCAATGAATGAATTAAGCCCTGTAATACCACCATTCTTATTTACGTGGGAGTTGGCTTTGTTTATGTAACAATGAGCTATATTACTATGAAACATCTGACTGATAATAAGGATTTCCAAATTCATATCTCAGTACAAAAGGGAATCTCTCTGTGAGTGACAATGATCTGCTCTGGATTATTTTACACTTCCATTTTAGTAGTACAAAGTGGATTAAAAATATCACTTATTTGACAGAAACTGCTACACTGACCTGGCTCCTCGCCTCATGTCTTTTCTGGGTATGTAGCTCGTCAAGGTTTTCTAATTTCAGGTTAAGATTTCTCGGTGCATACATACTTGGATCAAAGGACAAAGCTTAGGAGGCATTTGTTCTTTCACATAAACTTAAGGAAGGAAAAAATTTTCTCCTTTCTTCCTCCCAACTCTTTTTATTACCCTTTCTGAGCTCTCTGAAACTTGTGCATTTTTTACAAAAGCCCTAAGACAGCTATAAATAACTTTCTCTGACTCTCTCAACATGCAAATGTAAGGGAAAAAAGTATCAGTGTGAAGAGCTATAGTGTTTATCAGAAAAGAATCTTACTTTGATGTAAATAACTCACCATTCTCTCTGCATTTTGCTGAGCCCAAGATAAATTTTTACTTCCTTCTTTGGAGGCAAACTCTTTTCTACCTCACCTTTTATGCGACGTAAGAGAAATGGCTTCAAAACCTACACAAATTAAGATGTTTTACACAGATAAATGTATAAAGTTGACTGCCACAAATACAAAACTAACAGATTCAATTATCTGATATTTATTCAGAACTAATGAGTATCTCTTGCTGTCATGGTGACTTCATGAGAAAAATTTTGCAAAACGAAGTTGTCCAGCAATGACTAAACTCACACATAAATATGTGTATCCCTATATAAAGATTGCCATAATCATCCCAGTTGTTATCTTAAGAAGGGGCAAAACTCTTAAGTTTTAAAATTTAATCCTTTTTAACATAAACCCTGCTTTATTTCCACTAGCAGGGACAAAACACACCAACATTTCAAGTATAAGCAATGCATGTTTTAGGCTCTCTGACCTCTTTTCTACTGCAAAAAATGTCTTGTCTCACGCACAGTAAAACAAAGGTAAAGGCATGCCTTTATTTAGATTAGCATGACATGTATCAGTGTACTATTCACAATAATAAATGGTTTCAAAAAGATCTCAAAATTCTTAATTTTCACACTTTTTGTTCAGATTTTGTCTGCTTCAAACAGTACCACACAAAAAGCAGTACCTATGACAGGAAGCTTAATTAAGGAAAATTCTGATAGGCATTCCTGTAACTAAAGACCTTCATGTTCATTTTTTCAACTTTGAGATGAAAGGGAAACTAATCTGGTTTTCTTCTTTACAGTGTGTATGCTAATGATGACATGTGATTACAGCTTTAATTACTTACAGCATGAAGTCTTTCTACAAGTTTCTGATCACCGAGACAATTTTTAGTGTCAAACCATGAGTCAAAATCCTGTGATGAGAAACAGCACAATTGGTAAGAACAGTTTATTATCTGTACTTTTAACAGACACATATTGACTCTCTCTCATTCCAGCAGAGAGTGGCATAAATCTTGAGACAAACTACTTCCGTAAAAGAAAAACCAGTCTGCAATTCTGTGCCATCTCCCTGGTACGTTGTAACATTTGAGTCAAGTGCACCACTCTGCAGACAAAATACAACTATATTCTGCTTAATATACAACAATTTCCATGCTCATCACTGCAGTGTCCAAGTGCCTCCCTTCAGCGCTTATGTGATGATGGGGCAAAAAGTTAAAAAAACCCCAACTTAAATCCTTAAGAAAATTAGATGGACAGCAGAGCAAAAATAACATGAGCAAGTAATACAAGCACAAAGAAACATTAACAGTAAAAAAAGAAGAAAGATTATTCAAGTTCTAAATTTTAAAAAAAGGCTTATGTCTATTTGGATGCTTCATATTCTTGCTACTTCATTGCTCTCTCAAATTCTGCATAATTCTTGATCTATTTAAGATATTGCATTTGCTGTTAATGGTCTGAGGCCCCATCCACACCAGCAGAATGCACTGTTTTAACTAGGCAGAGTAGCAAAAGCAATCTACAGTAAGCCACAGAGCTTTCCCTGAACCTGGGTCATGCACAACGTCCATCTCCTACTAGGCTGGTCATTCTTCTCGTCTACTGACAGCACTCTGGGAATCAAAATAACACTGTGCTTCCAAACATCAACTTACATCTGCAGAATTGAAGACATCAGGTAAAAGGAAATTGAGTAATGCCCACAGCTCGTGGAGGTTATTCTGTAAAGGAGTTCCTGTAAGCAGCAATCGATTTGTTGTCTTGAACTCACGCACAATCTCTGACAGCTGGAAACACAACATAGTTATCAACACCATCTACACTAAAGCACAGTCAATCAGTTTTTGAAACCTAAAACAATGTCAGTTAAACTTAGAGACAGTGAGCTACCTATGAAATTCACATTTACCACCCAATATCTCATTGCTTTTATTTTAAAAAAACACCACAGCTAACACTTGAAATCTGCTCAGATCAGATGCATCTTTTTGTATTGAACTAACTTCCAAGTATGAAACAATTTCAAATTTACCTTAGACTTCTCATTCTTTATTCTGTGGGCTTCATCAATTACCAGGTACCTCCAGTTAAATTTCTTGAAGACTGATTTCTCTTTAATTACCATTTCATATGATGTAACACAAACATCCCATTCACCAGGCATCATAACATCACGGATAAATGCAGCCTAGAGCAGAAGAACTGGATTAGTAAGCATTTATAAATATGAACAATTTTCATGGCATGCAGGGAAAGTTGTCTCCACCACCATCACTAAACTAGCAGACAAAGTTCATCTGAAACATCTTCTCGGTAACTGAAAGTTACTGTAACAAAAGCCTTTAATCCTTTGTACTTCAAGCACAGAGAAAGTTGGAGTTAAGCAAAACACAAATTAGTTTCTACTCAGAATTAGCTATTTGCTCTTCTGCATCATTTCTCTGTAATTCAAATAGAGTACATACAACCAAAAGGGAAAAAACCTTCTGAATTAACTTGTCCAAAGATACAATCCACAAAAGCGTATCAAAACCAACTTACATAGTCCACTCTCAACTACCTTCTCTCTTCCCCAAACAGCTCCCTCCTGTGTCCCATCTCTGTTTTGCACATATCTAAGCATATAAATCCTTTCACATGAAAGAACACCATCCCATAGGAAAGCCACACAGACAGTCTCCCCTAGTGCAACTGAGGCCATTTCCTCTTGTCCTATGACCTACAAAAACAAGGTCCCTCAGCTACTCCTCCTAAGCTCTGCTCCCTCCTCTGAACACACTCCAGCACCTCAGTATAGGGGGACAGTCACTGCCCTGGTCCTGCTGGCCACAGCAAGGCTGGTACAAGCCAGGATGCCACTGGCCTTCCTGGCCACACTGCCAGCTCCTATTCCCTTCCTAGAACCTTTCTAGCCTCAAGCAGTAACAGGCAGCCATGTAATCCATATGAGCAGCTACAGAATTCACAGAAACATCCAGCTCGTTCATCCCTTTCAGTCAGAAAAACATTCCATATCTACTTTAAGGCCTTCACAATGAAAGATGAAAAGCTCTACAGCAGAACCCTAGTTACAAGGCCAGGCAGGCTTATAAAATACAAGAGTGGGAAAAGTCACCTGAAAAAAAGGTGAAGGGACAGATAACAAAGTGAGTGCAATAAAGAAAAATGAGTACACACCGTCACATTACAAATGGAAGAGAGATAAAAAATAGGTGCAAAAGTCAAAGAGAAAGACAACAGAAAAACAGACAACTCAAAGGGCTGTACTCAAATCCCAGTCTCTTATTTCATCTACTGATTTTCAGTTTTTCCTCCTAGTCACAAGCATAACATTTTGCACTTTCAACATTAATGCAGTTAAAGATTACTAAAATATACTGTAATTAAAGAAATAGCTTAGGGAGAATTCCACATACCCAACTGATATTTTTTGCCAAATAATGCATAAATTTCTGAAATGTGAAGCACTTACTCTGGCATCTTTATCTCCAATAAGGCAAACAGCACGTAAGGATGGAACCCAGCGCTTGAATTCATTCATCCAGTTATGCAAAGTTGATTTTGGAACCAGGACCATGTGTGGCCCAGGAATGTTCCTGTAATGCTTCAGATAGCCTAATAAAGCTATTGTCTGCAGAGTCTTACCAAGCCCCTGCAGTGACAAAGAGGGGGGAAAGAAACTTGCTGAAGTGAAATAACATAGAGAAATACTTTCAAACCATTTTCTTACTATGTAATTCTGCCATTTGTTTAAAGCAAACCACACAAAAAATGTTTGCAATAGAATTTCTTTCATTACAATTTCAGATTTGAAAAACCAGACTGCTGTAGAATGAAGCATACTACTGGATGTACATGAAACCCTATAAGCACTTCAATGTTGTATTTTACTCAACAGTTACCACAAAAAATCCAAAAGATTACTGCTTACCATTTCATCTGCCAGAATGCCATTAACTCCATTTTCATACAATGAGATCATCCAGTTCAAACCTCTAACCTGATAATCTCTTAGTGTTCCTCCTTTCACATCTGTAAATGTAAGATTCCTCTAAGTAGAAAAATACTAATTCAAAGTAGAAAATTTCAATTGCCATCTGCTCAGATCTTCATTTCATGAAATCAATCAGAGAACTGAGCTATTAACCCCATGCTTACATGAAGGGGACTCCTCAAACCGAATGCACACGTTGGAGCTTTTCCGACTCTCGGACAAGAGCTCCTCATCCTCCTCCTGCTCCGTGCGCCTGTGGCGGTACCTAAAGAAAGAGCCCAACACTGATGTGTGAACAAACCACTTCAAAACTGCTACAAACTCCAAATCACAACAGAAGCAATCACTGACCCACAGTGTGAATGTTCTGGAATCCTGACCCAACTCTCATCCTGTTAAAATGTTATTCCTCAGGAGTCATTCCAGTTTTAATCAGAAAGGCTGACAGGAATCCATCTCTTTCAGAGCCATGGCTATAATCTGACAATATCATGAGTTCTCTGAGGCACTTTTCAATGAGCAACACAGACATACAAGACACATCAATGGTGGCCTTAGACTCAATTACTTGATAATTACAAAGTTCAGAAAAATCACATATTCACATTTTTTAAAAATTAAAATTTCTAAAATAGAATGTAATTTTGCAAACATTAAACAAAACAGTTTCTTGTTATTTCAAGACCTTTCAGTGGCACTACAGGCAGGCTCTGCTGCAATACTAACACAGACAGACCAGTGGGGAGAGCCAGTTGGTGCTGAGGATCCAACATCCCCACTACATGAACACTGCCTTGTCACAACCTGGTCTAGTCCCACCCTGGTCCCACTGGCTGGTGCACTACCAGCTGGGGCACATCAGGTTGATTCCTGGAGTGTCCCTTCAGCACATGCAAAAGAAATTAAATTTGTGTGCTCCAAACTCACCCCACAATACAGACCAAAGCATTTTACATGGCAAGAATCAAATAACTTGCTTTAAAAGTGCATTTCTGATCCAAGGTCACATTTATGTTAATGGAGCAGATGATGCTTTCAAACCAATCAGCTTTTAAAGAAATTGATACCCCACTAATAGGAAATTGTCTGGATTTACTGAAAGTACAATTTCTATGTACTATCTCTAAACAGATTATGTTAAAAGTCTAAGTTGTTTGAACATGTAAGAAGCCAGAAATAAAAATAAAACATACTCCCCAGCTGAAATCAAACTCTGTTTTTCATCTTTCTTCATCCGTGGCCGTCCCAGCTTGACTTTCAGTGGAGACGTTGGTGATTTTTGTGCTGCAGGTTGAATAAAATGTGCAAAAAGTTCTGTCTGCTTCAGGAGGAATTCAAACCTTTTTGCTCGATCTGCTTTCTAGTTTCCAAAGTGGAGAAGAGAATAAAAAAAATGAAAAAAAGAAAAATAAATAACTTTTCTTCATAAAAGCATATTTTCGTTACGAAAAAGAATTCAGACACTCATGAGAACAACTTATATGATGAAAGACTGACAAGGCCATCTGTTAGACAGCTCAGAGGGTTACAAGCATTGTGAAACAGAGCTGGAGCTGCTTCATGGCACACCAGCAGTGGTGAAGGGATGCTTTAATCTTTGTCTACAAAAGATAAAGACAAAACTACTAAAGTTATGACTTGCAGTAAAGGATGAAATCCTAACCTTGCTCGTCAGTAAGAGAACTTTCATCAGCTTCGAGGCTATCAGAATTTGATCAATGTAAAGACAACAATGTAGTAGCTCTGCTCTTAGAATTATTCCTGAAGTAATGGTTGAACTGCTTTCACTCAAGTTTGTGAATTTTGCTGTCAGATTTCAAATTTTGAGCATTTCAGTTTTGCCATCTCAATGGGGCACACGCACTTCACTATGTCACACAGCAAAACGTGCCCTTCCTTATAATTAGAAGATAAGATGCTACATTATTTTAAAGAAAAATATGATAAAATGCAAATTCTATCTGAGAGAATGAAATTGTTATCAGTGTCTCTATGAGAAATCTAAGCATCATGTAGCACTGTACCATGTAAGACAATGTCCCTGTGATCTCATTCACATATCATGATATAAAGCACAAAGAAGTGAAACCGTAGCTCTGCATCGTGACCTTTCCAAGGAATACCTGACCCCAGAACGCCTTTCTGCAGGTCGCTTACAAGAAACAAGAATCAACAACAGCGGGATTGCCGCCCTAAGGGCAGCAGAACGCTCCTGGCGTGCAATGCACGACGGCGCCACACGAGGGCACCGCGTTTCTTTAACAGCACCACTGACGGCACCGGAACAGCTTTACCGAGATCTCCTGGGGAAAAAACTACTGCTTTTCCCCTTTGCATCATTATCAGACCGTTTCTGCAAATAACCTGACAACGGAACACAATGTAAATAAAAAGTAAAACCTTTATGAAAAATAAATTATAAAGGGGGAAGTAGAGGCATTGATGTTTATGATCATCGGTATAAAAACAAATCCATTCAGAGGATTCATAGTTAACAAATAACACATGATCGTTTTGGCAAAATAATCACTGTTGGTAACGACCTATATTGAATGAAACAATATCATTTTCTGCCTGCAATATCATAGGCTTAGTATAAACAGTATGTCTTGATAAAACAGTAAAGGTCTAGCTCACAACTGCAAAATTGATACAAGGTAGATTTTTGGTATCTAATCCCTTTGCCTCTTAGGACAACTGAACTAACACTGTAATTTAGGGAAGTTGTAAAGTCATGCTGTGAAACAGGTTTACCCTTTACTCAATTCATTCTCAAGGAACAGATTCACTGTGGCTCTTCAGCTATAAATTAGGTGTTCATACATGTGGGTATCAATTTTTCTATGTCTAACAGTTATATTCATCCCTGACTTCTGAGATATCCAGTCCTTTCAGACTCTACTGTAATTATTTTGCATCCATTTAACATTAAAGCCTTTAAAAACAATGCAAGACAGAGGTACCAGCTTAAACCAAGAACTTAGTACAAATGTCATCCAAGGAGTCTCATAATGTCTTGCAGGTTTTGCCTCTTTGTAGCACAGAAGTTACATCTTACATCTCTCCAGCACTACAAGCCCCAACACTGGTGTCAAGGACAAATCCTCTTTTGCATTGTTATGGCACACATATTACAGGACATTGAAATATTTAAAGCCTTGTTTTTATATGAGAGAAACTGACAGCTTCAGTATTTCAATTAAGTAAGAAGTAGCTTAAGAATGCCTCTGACATGACCCAAGGAGTCATCAAATAAAACTGACAGAGACCAATTCAAAACAAAATGAGGAGAGTTGTAAATACAAAATGTCATTGAACAGTAACTCCTTACCACAGATGGGTGTGGCTAACTAAAAAAGAAACCACAAAACCAAAAATCCACTGACAACTACTGAGTATAAAAACCACAGGGTACAACTCCAAAAACCATGCAGACAATACTTGGAAGAATGGGACAGTATTTAACAGCACCACTACCTGACCTGTCAGTCACTGTGAGAGACACAACATGGACATCTAAATGAATCTTGATTTGGTTTTTTTTCTGACATATCCAGGCTGCAATAACTCCTTGCAACTGTGCTGATCCTGCTCCAACAACCAAGTGCCATAAAAAGCTGCAGAACATTTTCTCATGAAAGCACTTACCATCTTCTCTTCATATTCTGGGTCAACTTCTTTTTCAGGTCTAGCTGCCTTTGGAGGAAGTTTGAGTTGGAATGGGGGATCATTTTTCTGGAATTCAAAAGTTAAACATTTTATAAATACCAGTTTATTTACTTTTTTAGCAAAATGCATCAAATTGAACAAACCTATAAACTGCAAGACAAGCATGCTACTGTTTAAAAATAATTATTTCAAAATTAAATGAGTGCATTAATCATATCATTTCACCTAAAGCAAAACTTCATGTCCACAATAAAAACTGAAGAGCCTCATATTCATCTCTACACACAGGATCCAAATTGAAAGAAATTACTGAAAGAGCACTAAGTTTAATCTTTCACAGAGATCTCGCTGTAAATGCATTATTAAGTTTAATATCTTGAATATATATTATAAAAAAATTAAGAGTTTTGGTTTCTAAATGTCAGATTCCTAATTGTAAGCTGCTGACACTTGCACTTTGGTTGGGTTTTGTCTGTTTCCACTTCTAGATGAATAGTCACAAGTTCCATTGGAAACACAGCTTAACTACAAACCTAGGAAGATACACAACCAACCAATTCAATCCATGCAGCAACAACTCCCTGGTACACTCTCAGACAGCAGAAGAACGACCTTATTTACTATATATGAAAGAAATCTAAGGAATTTTAACTAAAATGTAACTTTTGTAGTTTATGAGATTCATACCTGTCTTCAATTGAGAAGCTCAAAGCACGTTTTTCACAGCTATATTGGTAAAATGATGAAATGGTAGACTTTTCCCCCTAACTAAGGAAAACTTTCCTAATTGGTCTATGAAATATGCCAATAAAACATAAACCTATTTTGAGATGCTTTAAATTCTAAAAATGATTTTGAAAAGTTCTGAATAAACTGGAAGGAGCTACAAGAGTGCACGTCTGCATACAATATAACAGTGCAGAGCATAAATCTGCTTTAAGTATCAGACTACTATTAAATACATTAAAATAGTAATTACTCTAAACTACTCAGGGTCCAGTAGCAAAACCAGGCCAAAATGGTACCAAATATTTAAAAATCTGTCAAGCAACACTGCATTTACATTTTAGAACTGTTACTGATAATTACACATACCAGCTTCTTCTTTAAGCACAACCATGCAAATGGGAGGAATATTTTCTGAAGTCAGAGATTATTGTTTCAAGGTTGGCCCAAAGCCATAATTCTCTGCAGAGGTGAACAGTACTTAGTGTATAATGAAGCTGCTTGACAGCTTAATGGCTTTATAAATGCTCCAGCTCACCTGTGCAAGGCCAAATGTTGCAAACAGGTAATTTAGAAATATTAGAAATATTCTATTCATTTAAATGTTCTTCAATCAGGCAGGTAATCAGCTCATCTCAGAAAGCAAAGTTACTCCAACATGCCAAAGAGAGGTGATACAGATGTGGATATTCACACCTCCATTACATTACTAAACAACACACACTCCAAAAAGAGAGACTGACACTGCTAATATCAGGTCCAGTCCTTCAACTGAAGTGTCAAATTATTCCCTAAATGAAAACAAATTGACATTTCAGGCACCTCCCTCACTTGCCCCAGAAATAAATTAGATAGATGTGTTACTGGAAAAAAAGTTGTCTGTCTACCTCATGTAAGTATGAAGTTTCTTCAAGCAGAACAAAATATTATGAGAATCCCTTAAAACTGAAAGCTTTCCAAGTAAATTGCAATGCAATATTATCTAAGCCCCAAGGCAGACAGCTGCAATGCCAGTTCTGTTCTTACTCAGATCATCCCAGAGGGATAAAACTTATGGTGGCATACAAATCAAATTTATTCTGAAAGAATTATTTCTGAATAAGACACTCTGAGTTAAAACAGTAAATGAGCTGACCTATTACTGCAGCCACAGCACAATAAAATCACAGTGTACACCTTACCCTTAAAGAGAAAACACACCCTCCCTGCCCTCCCAGCTTCTTATTGCAGTGTTTCTGTTGCATATTGATGGACAGACATCACACCCAGACTTGCTTCTGCATAATGCTCTGAACTACAAAAATCTACATTTTGACAATTAATAGATTTTGGTATAAGTAACAATACTTCCCCCTAACAACTGGACCATGTAGCTTTATACAGCACAGAAACATAAAATATTTCACAAAGTCTGAGAGTTTTTCCCTATAAACTTTACACAACAGATCTTCATCATGTAGAGGGCTGACCTGTCAGGAACCAGGACAGCAGAAGCCTCAGTGCAATTCACCACCACAAAAGTAGTTTCATTTTCAGCTCAGGAAACTCGTCAGTAACAATTTGTCTCTACTGTAGAACCTATTTCCACTATAAATTAAACAGTCCCCTGAACACTGCTGTCATTTAAACACCTTACAACATCCACACAGCATTCTCAAAAAGTCCTGAGTATTGCAAAGATAAAAAGTACTCCCCTTAAAAACTCTAATATTAAACTACCCTAAACAGAGTTCCCAAATTCAGGCTGAGAGATTTCTATCCAGAAAGTTTAATGGTCCCAAAGTGAGGAGGCCCCACGAACACCTAAATAAACAAGTGGGACCAAGAACTGCTGCTGCTTTAGCTGACTTTACCCTTGCAACTTGTGCTACTGAAAACTCTGAACAGATGCACTAACAATAATTAGGACTCCTTCTGCGTTTAACTCACATATAGAAGATGGAAATACATTTCCAAATAGCCACTAAGACAGTTTTGGTAGTACAACAAAGATTATTTATGAAGTAAAACACTGACAGGGGAGCAGAACACAACAGGTTGCATGCCTGCCGCTGTTATGCAGATGCTGTGTCTGTACAGTTGACATGCATATAATTTTGAAGAGTAAGTTGAATACAATAGAGAAACAGCCCTTAAACATTTTCTCTTGAGCAACCAAGTAAAGTGTCCCATAACTGTTTGTATGCATAACAAAATAAAGCTTCAAACATTCTTTACAGCAAAACGGACTGTCAGTAACTGGGATAAAACACTCTTATCAGCAGTTCCACAATTTTCTCCAATATCATAAATATATGATGTACAGTCCTCATTCCACTAAGTTTTTTCTAAGATTCATTCTTCGAGTTAAACCTTGTTCTGTTTCCAAGGATACCTGAATACGTCACTTTCTACATGCCTTGTGTCTTTCTTCCAAAAACCTAACGAGAGGCGCCTGGCAGCCATCCGTGCTCTCTCGAGGGCTGTATTCTGCACCCGGGCACCATTCGAGCTGGGCAGGGGGAGGCCCTGAGCCCTGTCAGCCGCTAACTCGCCTGGCCGCCCTCCCGCTACTCCCTCCCCGAGCCCTCGGAGCTCCAGGACAGCTCTCCCCGGGGCGCGGGAAAGGCAACAACAGGGCGGGGGCTCCGGCAGCCGGACCCTGCAGGCCGCGGGGCTGGAGGGGCTCTGCACGGGCTGCAGAGCTAGGCTGTGGGCATGGCAGGGCGGCGGGAACGGCGGCCGCGGCCGGGGCGATGCCGCAGGACGGGCTCGGGGCGTGCCCGGCGCGCAGGGCGCCCGCGGGCCGCGGCGGAGGGGCGGCCTCAGGGCCGGGGCGGCGCGGGCCGAGCAGGGGCTGCAGGAGGGGGCGACCGGGGCAGGCTCCACCACCCGCAGGGCCCCCGGAGCGGGCGGTACCTCCTCGAGGCCGGGCTCCTGCGCGGCGGCCGTGGCGGAGGACGTGGAGGCGCGGGGCTCCGCGCCCGGGCCCGGCTCCATGTTGAGCTCGGCGGGCGCCGGGGGGCGGGGGGCAGCCCCACCGCCCCTCGCGCCGCGCGGCCCCGCCCCTCCGACCGGCCCGCGCTGCGCGGCTCTCGCGATAACTGCGCGGTTCTCGCGGTAGCCGCGCGGTCCGGGCCGGGGCGGTCCGGGCCGGGTCGGGCCGGGCCGGGCCGGGCAGTGTCGAGGGACGGCGCGGCTCCCTCAGAGGTGCGCAGCCCCTCAGCCTAGACTGAGGTTAAATAGACCTTAAAGATGATCTTGTTCCACCCCCCTGCCATGGGCAGGGACACTACACTATCCCAGGTTGCTCCAAGCTCCATCCAGTTTGGCCTTGGACACTTCCCTGAGTGAGAAACGCCAATCGCTTGTTTTTAAAATTTTAAAAGTTTAATAGTAATAAAATGGTTATAAAAATAGTAATACAATTAGAGTAATAATAATTTGGACAAATTGAATTAGGACAATATGAGACAATAAAGACAAAGAGTTACGGATGTCGGGGTACCTTTTTCTGGGCAGCAGGAGCCCGAAAAAGGACCCCCGTTAACAAAGGATTAACCCTTAAAAACAACAGCCTGTTGCATATTCATACACTTCATACATGATGCTTAAATGCCATTAATATACAGGATTCTGTCTGGTCATCATCAACTTCTTCCTCTGAATCCTTCTTCCCACCTTCCAGGCGGGAAGAATTTCGTTTCTTCTGATAAGAGAGCAATAAATTCTTTTTCTCTGAAAGATTCAGGTGTCCTGTGGCTACCATCTCGCTGCAAGTCCTTTCTTTAGAAAAAGTATCCTACATAGCACAGTTTCTATTTTAACATTTTTTGTAAACTAAAACTATATTTAACACACTACTTAAGAGAATTAATACAGCATTACTTTCTAACACAACACATATAATATTCATTTTAATATTTGCGAAAAGCCAATCATAAAACACATGCATTTTTCACACCGGGATCCAGGGGCAGCCACCGATTCTCTGAGAAACCTGTGCCAGTGCCTCATCACCCTCACATTAAAGAATTTCTTACTAATAATTAATCCAAATGTCTTCTTGTTTAAACCCATGCCCCCTTGTCCTATCTGCCCAAAGTTGCTCTCCCCCTGTCATGAGCCCCTTGCAGAACTGAAAGGCTTCAATGAGATGTCCCCAGAGTCTCCTGTTGAGGAGCAGCGCCATCTCAGCCTGTCCCCACAGTGAGCAGAGATGCTCCAGCCTCCCTCCCTTCTCCTCTGGAATTGCTCCAACAATTGTCCTGCCATGCTGGGGACCCCAGAGCTGGGTGGGGATGTCACCAGAGCCAGGATCCCGTCCCTCAGAGAGAAAATCATCTGTTAATGTCTGCAGGTCTAAGAGATACCAGTGGAGCTCACAAAGCAAAAATAGCTTACAGGATTTTTTTTTCCTGAGCGATTTTAAACTCACCACAGTTTGCATATTTCTTTTGAAAATTGCAATGATGAAGCCACTCAGTTTAGTTACTGGCAATGCACATATTGCACTGTCCAGGTAAAACATTCAGATTTTCAGCTGCTGAGCTGTAATTTTGCTCATACTGCTAAAGAATCCTAAAACAGTCCTTGAGCTGGTAGACTTAAAAAACATAGCTCCAAATCACCATGTTCCCTGGTGATTACTTACAAAGGCAGTAGCATGAGCATTTTGTCCAGTGGCAGCAATGAAACCTTAGCCCAGTGGGCAGAATGAGCAAAAAATGCTACTTCAGTCCAGTTAAAAGCTCAGTAACTATCATCAAAATCTTTTTGCATAACTCAACAACTAAGCTGAGCAAATGGGTTATTGCAGATCTCATACACTGCATTTAGAAAAACTTCTGAGACCTCTATTCCATCTATACATTGGTTCCAATGAAGTGCCAGTAACAGATGTCTGAAATGTTTCCATGACTGCCTGATTACTCTGAAATTCAGTATCTACTTTGTGGCCCATCATAGACGATCTAAGCTCCAAACTCCCCTTTTTCATGTTGTGAAACAGTTGCAAAGCAGTAACGGTGCTATTCCAAATTATTTAGCACTCTCTGTGTATGCTACATCATCCACAAAAAAGCAAGGCCCACAGCATCTGCAGTAGCCCTTGCACATGATTTATTTTTAAAAGCTTTGGGAAGCACATTTTTCATAGAGCAATCGAGAAGAGTGATGTGACTGGTTTTGAAAGAGTACTCCAAACAGCTTTTCCAAGCAGCACTCTGCAGAAAATGAAGTTTACCGTTAGCTATGAGAAAGTCTCTAAGGTGGGAAAATTCCAGTCCATGACGTGGTTGTTCTTAACCTTCAGAGCAAATAGCGCACTAACCACTTTTAATATCTGCCTTTCCTTCTCCACTTTCAAATGCTTGAAGCTTCTGTTTATGCAGAACAATCTCAAGTGTTTGTCACAGCTTGTTTTTTCCTTGGAATTCACAGGAACATTGCATGCTGTACAAAACAATCGAGCTGCTGCTTTTATGAAAGATCTCTTTTGGCTATTTTTTGCTTGTGTGCTTCACATTTACATTTGACACTTTGCAAAGATGTTCTTAGCTGCTTCTCAGACTATGCTATGTACTCTTGTGGATCTACAGCAGTGGCTGAAAAAAATCACTTAGTCACACAACAGTGTTATCATGTGATAATCTAATTAATTGCTTTTTAAAAGTAGGAGTGGTTTTTTGTACTTACTTTGTATACGAGATTTTGTAGTCATATTTGAAAAATTCTACCAAATATATCTCTTTTTTTCATGTGTTGGGAGGGAAGGGGCCAGTTGTCCTGTTAACATTGTAGATTTAGCTGTTAGCTCCTTGTTTTCCCAGGTTTATTACTCTGTATTTTACAGAGTGTTAGATATAATCACCAGAGCTGAATGTGTGGTCTCCGACACCCCAGTTTAGCAGGCCTCCTCTGCCCATCTCAGAAAGATGCACTTAACATACCATATGATGAGAATTATGTGTCCTTGTCAGATTTAAAAAGACAAATTGCAGGCTCACTGTTATGCACTTGTACATTTTAAACATTGATGAAATATCTAAAGATAGGATAAGATACAGATCCAGTGGCATTTTATATACTATCCAGGTAATTCCATAAGATTTTAAAATTTTGGACAATGATTACTCAACCTTTTCAAAATTGTAGCAGTTTTCATTTCTCTAGCACAGATATAACTGGGTTTGGGTGACTTCTTAAATAAATCTTAATATTCTGTGGAATTACTTTCTAGGCCAAGTTGCTGTACAACCCCCTGGGTGAGCTGACAAACACTGGACCTGTAACCCAGCAGGCTGCTGAATTCACAAGAACAAATAAACTCAACACACCAAGAATCTGCCAAATCCATGCAAGGCCAGTGCTAGCAACAGGTTTGTAACTCAGAGCACAGCTGAAGAGCAGTGGCTGTGGATGCTAACTAGAAAGGGAGTGAGAGGATTATGGAGGCACCTGCTAAAAAAAGAGGAGCCTTCAAAGACCTTCTGAGCCCCTTGGTAAGCAGGTGGGGCTGTCACACCAACCAAGGAACTCGGTGTGGGTGAAGTGGAACCATGTGAACGCACCGTGGGGATGATGATCTGCTGTTAGCAGTAAAACCTTGATTCCGTAGAAAGCAACAGCTTAAATAATACAATGTGTCTTAGATATCAGTTGTGATGTGTGTCTTTGCTGGCTTGACAGTCCCATTTCCAGGTGGCAGTGCCGCTGTCACGTGCCACCAGGTGGCAACACCGACCTGTGCTCAGCTGCGGCAGTCCTGACAAAGGCATCCGGCAGCCTGGGGACTGTTTGGTGTGAGTGCTGCTCACTCTTCGAACTATTCTGATCAAGAATGGGGAAAAAATAACAAAACTTACTTTGTAAACCATCGTTTACTTGCTGTTGTTTAATTACCTCTATAACTCCATCACATACATATAGCACTTTCCCATAGAATGGCAAAAGGGTTCAAAAGGGTTAAGAAGGGGCTTGGGAAGGTTGTCTCCTGTTACTCTGGGGTCTATTCACTCCCACATGCACATTCAGGAGGTTCTCCATTGAATGCCACAGTCCAAAATCCACTTCTAGGACACTGGTCGTTTCTGGCTTAATCCTACCAGCAATTAACTTTAACCACAACTGTGCAATGCATGTTAACTATAAGCAATAAACAGCTTTATAATTCAGCTTTGTATATAAACAGCAGGACCTGGAAGGGACACAGCTATCTCTGGGGTATTTGCAAGTTGATTTGAATATTTGCCACCTTTATCTCCATGCCTACATCAGCCTCCAAGTGTGATCAACCACAGTAACCACACGTTACCCTGACTGCCGCAGTGCTACTGACTTGCTTAAAATGCTTATATCAAGTATTTTAATATTGCTGCTAGTAACAGGTTGTTTCTCTACAATTAGCCTTGGCTATGACCAGTAGCACAGTTCTATGCATTCTTGCACTCACCTGCTTCATTCAGTTCCTTATTTTACAGGTTCCCTTCCAAGTTTACCAACTTCAGGGTTCCAGATTATTTTCTTGTTCATAGGATTAGAAAGAAGCCTAGGACTCCTCCTCTGGAGCTTACAATGAAGAAGGTTCTTCTCAAATGTGCTCTTGGTTTATATGCCACTCATTTGTAAGCCAGGTTTTGATGAAGATGCCATTTCCAGGGTGTCCATGGCTGCAGGGCTTTGCAGCAGCCAAGAGATGAGAGCAGTGCAGTTCATGGCTACAAACAAATGTTCCCTGATTCTGCATCAGTAACAGGCAACAATGTGCCCTCATAGACCTGACGTTGAGTATTGTTGTAGAAAAGGGTTTGAATGTTTTTGTTGTAGTTGCTTGGAGGTTTGTGAGAGGTTTTGGGGGTTTTTCCTTTTTTTTTTTTCTTCTCTTGTTTGTTTGTTTGGTTTTTTTTTTTTGTGGTGCAGCTTCATATCAACACATCAATTTTCTGTATCAAGTTTTCATTTCACCCAACAGAGTCTCAGGCATTGCCAATAGGGTTTGCAAATGCAAGACCACATTCAGCATTGGGAACTATAACAAAACAGTTAATGTGTCCTTTGCATCTGGTTCAAAGTGTTGATAGCTGTACAAATACTCTTTGTTTTTACAACTTTATCCCAATGTTGCATTTTTAATCCAGGCTTTAGTAGCCAGAGCTTTATTGTGGTACTGGAAACTCTTCTAATATCCCTGTATTTCCCAACTAGGCAGTTTTTTACTTAATTTTTTTTTTTTGGCTGTGTGTTCATTGTTGCACTGGGAGAGCCAGGAGCTCTCACAGTTTGTGTTCCTGACCCCTTGCACTGTTACTGGTGTTTCTGCAGGTGAGCAGTGGGTTAGTTCAAGATTCTAAAAAACAAAATTGATCCTAACAAAGAGAGTTACTATTTTTTCCTCAGATCAGCCCAGCAAAACAACTCCACTGCCCACGCACACAGGGGCCAGTGCCAATACAGCAGCAAAACAGATCTACAGCGAGATGAAGGGTGGGATTGCAGCCACACTAATTTGTATCAGTTTAAGCTACCATAACTAGGTTTTAATAAACAGCTTTACAAATGTGTATTCTGTCCTGAATGCCAGATTTTGCCCACCTACAAACAATTATGTCATCCAGATATAACAATGATTGGTGATTCTTCTGGAGGTCATAAAATATTTCCTGCTGTAATAAGCTACTACTTTGCCAAAATCTGAGCCCTGTCTCAAGAAGACAGTCCCTGACCAGAAGAGCACTTTAAAAGAGATTTTAGTTCAAAGCAAAAGCTGTCAAAAGTTTCCTCCAACTGCAATGAAGCTGAAGCATAATTTGCTACTTCTTTCAATGGCATCTTTTTCTCCCTAACCTATGCAGTCATTTTGCAATATTGAAAACCTATAAAAACGATCTGCTCTTAACAAAGACAGAGCATTATAAAATTTGGAATATTCGTGAGAATCCAGTGAGCAGGCTGGTGCACCACAGCCTTTAACTCTCTTAAATGTTGGTTGAGATTCTTTCTTCACAAAGAATTCTCTTACTTCTTTGCCCAAAACAAATTATCTCTCTCTTAACCAAAAGCCTGTGGGTTTGATTTCACACAGATTATTTGTAAACTTAACAGTTCTTGTTTAAAGGTTTTAGCATGCACCAGGATTTCCTTTGAATACAGGAAATGCACAAAAGGATGCTGCAAAATACTGTCTGCCTAAGCCTTGCAAACATGGCAGATCCATCCCATAAGCCAAAAGCCATCACTTCAGTTACCACAGACTTTACCCTGCTGTGAAAATTCTTGTAATCTTGTCCTTTATATCTATTTTTACTTGTAAACATCTACACACTGTGAAAAACTAGACTGAAGCTATTCTATTTTCCAGAGTGCTGTCCACTTCTGCTGAGGGGTCTGTTAGACAAACGTATTTATCATAGTCCACATAGGATATGTGTCTGCTTTTCCCCTTGCTGTCTTTTTTTTTTTTCTGCTGCTATTTTGCTTCCCTGACTGCCTGGGCCTTCTTTCTTCCTCATCCTGTACTGATTCTTCCTTTTTTGTAACAGTCTCAAACACACAGCTGCCATCAAAACAATCCCTCCTTTCCTTGCATTTGCATTCTTCACACTGAACAACTTTTACACATAGAGTTCAGAAATCTGGTCTGGTTGCTGTATTTTGGTGTACTGCTTTATGCTCTATTTGCTGTATTTTGCTCTATTCAATCATAATTAAACATAGTTAATTGCCTAGAGAGGGAAGGTCTCTCACCCACAGTTCTGCCATCAGCATGAAAATTTCTCCCAAGTGTAACAGGTAGGGTTCCTATTTATTCTCAGGCATTTTGGGGCAATCTAGAGAACAGAGGCAGGCAGTGTTCTCTGTTAATTCTCCTGAGTTCATTTTCTCATCACTCCAGAGTATTCTCTGGTCTCAGCAGGACTATTTGGGGGAAGCTGAGACCCATCCTCCAGCTCGTGGTGAGTCTTCCACAGTTATGAATCTGAAAATAGCTAGACAGATATTTTTTCATCTAAACATAAAACTACAGACTTCTTTTACCATCTGTTTCTTCAGGCCTACCTGGGACCCTTCTTTAAGCTTCCCATCCTAACTTCAGGCTGCTCCAGATAGTCTGCAGTAAACTGGTCTCAGCAAATCCTCACTTTCAGGGTATTAAAATTCAAATAATGATTTGCTATTTCCGATCTGGAAGAGGCATCTCATAATCTTGATGTCAATTAGATTATTTTGGATTCTTTTAATAAAGTAAAAAAAGTAAACTCCTTCAAATTGCCATATAAAGTAAACCTCATGTGTGAGCTGAGTACTGATCATTGTTGTGTATGTAAAATGAAGCAGATTTTTCTTAACTCATGAAAGTAACTAGGAAAATTATAATAGAAATTTTGGATCTTTAAAAAAGCCTTTGTGTCTCCTCCCTCAACTGCAAGGATTATTTGCTGACCTTGGGAGGCCAGTAATATCATTACCCCATGAGGAAATCCTCACAAAATGTTTGCTACTGATTCACATGTGGAAAGGAACAGCCATGACTTACTTCATCACCTGTGTAGACATCATAAAATTGTTTACTAATCTGCAAACAGAAGCTGAAAATTAGCAAATCCACAATTTTTAGTGCGTGCTTTTGTGGATGACAGAGAAGAGAGAAATCTCTCATCTGGCAAAAGAGCCAGGACAGAGGTCTGAACCAAAGTGAACCTGTTTGTTGCCACTCCCACTTCAGAAAAAGACAGTTTAACATTTGTAAATAAATTCACTATTCAGCAGAACTCGAGTCTTCCACCAGCTACTTTGCTAAACAGGAGACTTTGCTATGGGATGCTGGATCTGCTGCTGTTTCACAGAGAAGGTTAGTGCCAGAGGGCGTTGGTCTGTTTTCTGAAAGGGACTGACAGAGTTCTCCCTATGTGTCATGAGAGCTTTTGGTAAAATTAGATTCTGCCCTGTCCACAACAATAAAGGCCGTCCCCACACACAGCTTACACAGTTCAGAGCTTCCTGGAGCAAAACCACAGCAACGTTCGTCCGCTGTCTTTTTTCTTTTCACAATGGCTCCTGCTCCCAAATCAGGTGTCTGCCCATGGGGTGCCACTGCCACCAAGGTCCTGAGGGTGACAGAGCACAAACCAAGCAGAATGTATTCATCAATCAAACAGCACAGTGCAGAGGGGGCAGCACCACCCTGGGCCTGTGGTCAGGCCCCAGTTTTGGTAGTTAATTGTTTAAACAACAGCAATAAATCGTGACTCTGAGGGTCTGAGTGCATTTCTCCTTTAGACCTGATTTGTATGGTGAGGACAGGCTGTTGAAAGGAAGAGCAGGGGCTGAATTATCCCGTGACTTTGCTAAATTTGTCCTTGTGAATGGAGAGAGAGAGAGTGAAATGCTTGTCTGCAGGGGGGAGTGGAGTGGTAACTGTCAGGAACAGCTGGAACATATATACTGTGTCATGTCTTTTTGTGGCACTGGGCTTCTCTGCTTGCTGAGAGAATGCTGCAGAGGCATGTTAGCATTCTGCTGAGTAAGTGTGGTGCGAGTTCCATATGTAAACAGGGATCAGTTGCTAGCTGAGAGGAAAAGGCTGTTCTCCCAGGGCTGTGGCTGTCTCTTGCATGCACCTCAACCTTCTCAATGCCTGTATAGTGTTGTAAATTAAATGCAAGGCTAGATTCTCAGAAAACTATCTGCTTGTGGAAATGGCAGTCGAGATAACTCTGGCATCTCCTTCTCCTTTTATACCTACAAATTTGTGAATTAAATAAATCCTTCTGATTTTTTCCATCCTCTCCATCCTGATTATCCATTTGTGCACAAGGAAATAAGAGCTATCACTACTCTCAAAATTGGTAACAGCACCAGTTGCTGTGCAACATAGAAATGGAGAAGCTTAAATAGCAGACTTAACTTCTATCAGTGGTCTGTCAAGTCATGAAGGTGTTTCCCATCAATGCAAGTAGCCATTTTATTCTCTTCTGCTTTATTAGTGTTGTATTCCTCTGAAACATCAGTAGCCTAAGTTATGAAATGAAAGGAGTCCACCAGTACTGCCATGGCAAGCAGAGAATTCTCTCAGGGATCTGGCCGATGTGAAGTGCACTCACATCCAGGGTCAAACTGATCTTTGCTAGTGGCAATACAAGGTTAGTCTGGGGAGGGCGGTGTTGGTTTGTGTGGCAGGGCTCTGACAGCAGAAGGGCTGCAGGGGTGGCACCTGTGAGAATCTGGCAGGTGCTTCCTCCATGTCCAACAGAGGCAAGACCAGCTGGCTCCAGGACAGACATGCCACTGGCCAAGGCTGTTCTCCATGACAGTGGTAGCGCTGTCCAAGCTGATCCATGACAGTGGTAGCACCTCTGGATAATGTCCTAAGGAAGGGGAAAACAACCTGTTCAGCAGTAGAAGAGAGAATTGAGAACTTTCCATTCGATTTCCAACAGCAGTTCACCCTCTACATATGTCTTCAACTGTAAGATTTTTAAAACAAAAACCCCGTCATTCACCATCATGATGATGGATTTAAGAAAATAATTTAATTATTTAAATGTGGCTGAAAAATTTGTGCATGGACCAGGACAAAAGTGAAATCCCACTTCTTCCATCAGGATGAGAAACCATTAATTTTTAAGCCTGTTATTGTCAAACACATGCATGAGTGATACATTATCAGCACAATGAAGGTTGTCAGTGTAAGAAAATAACTTTATTTGCTCTTTTAATGTTTGGAGCTCAAATACCAAGAAGGCAACAGCAGCTTTCATAACAAACACGTTAACCCCCACATGCTCTGCTTAATTATGGCTTCCTGTATTTCTCCTCAGGCTACTGGCATCATAAGTAAGCTGGCACAGATTTTATTTATTCTGAATGTGCTGAGTGCAAGTGGCCAGGCAGGTGCTTCAATGGCAGCTGAGCCATTCCAGCAGTTCAGAGGACAGGAGCCTGTGACAGAGGAGTGACACATCGAGCAGGGAACAGAATCACTGCACCCCTCCCTGTCACCATGGCTACCACTCAGCAGGCGGGTTTTGGGCACAAGTGCCAATTTAAGCAACTGCTGATTTCTTCTTATTGCCCCTGCATCACCCCCTCCCTTGATAAGGTACGTGCTATTGCAGGCCACAGCATTTATCAGATCAGGAAACTAGTCCTGATACAGCTGGAAAATAATCTCTCTCTTTTTTTTGACTCATTCTTTTCCAAACAGTCGGGTTTGTGATTCAGTTCCTCATGCAGACACAGAAATACACCATGTCTGTGCAGTGCAGCTGATGGCAGAAGTGCAGGGACAAGGACTGCTGGTGATCTAAGCAGCATTGTCACTGACCACAGCAAAGACAGAGCCAGGCTCTCCTTAAGGCCGTTGTCTGCTATTCAATGTTTAAATTCATTTGGTAGCCCAGGCTCCTTTGTCCCCTGTCCTGTCCTCTCCCCGTTCCCTCTGCTGCCTTTCTGCAAGTGGTTATGCAGCTGCTCAAGGGAAGCCATCTGTCTGAAGCATGATCCAGTAAAAAATGGATATTGCTAGGACAGTGCAGGCATAACACATGAAGTGTATCCCAAATCATTTTATTTTGACATTTGGACGTTTTAAGCCTTTAGTTCTAGGCTACTGTATCTGTCAGGGTGACACAGGCAAGTCACATATGGAAGGAAAGTGTGACTTTCTTTCCCTAAATAAGTTCCATGGCTGGATATATCTCTCCAAGAAGAAGTGTTGCAAAGCCTTGTTCACAAACCTGCTATTAAACGTGTGAAGTTGTTAAAACATCACTGTGGATAATGGATAAATGGAGCTGAGTGAAGGTGGTAGTAGAATAGAAGGTTGGGAATCAAATAATACTGCAAGACTGCATGAAAGCCATTCTCAAACAAAAACATATCTTAAAAAGTCAGAGCACATTTGAAATATGTTTGTAGTTTATTCACGACAGTTTTCATTTAACGTAGGATTCTTTTGATACCAGTGATAATGTAAAGCACTACCACAGGAATCTATGAGTTTGTACAGATTTATTTATATTTTATGTGAATTTACATAGGGCCTATATTTATACAGTTATGTCATTCATAGTACATATTATATTAAATATAATAAATACATATCGCAATCACCTTTTTGCTTAAAAACTTGAAAAACACGTTTCTAGTTTGTGAGATTCAAGAAGTGACACTGCAAGCTGTTGTCAGCCTGCCCTGCCAAAGAGCCTTAGCAGAGACCTGAAAAATTCTGAGAAAAGATTAAACTCTGCCATGGGCGTGCTGTTGCTGATCATACCTTGCAGAGCCAGGCTGCTCTGTGAGTGCTGTGCCTGGCCAGGGGCACGAGAGACTCCTCTAAGTGACTCGAGAAGTCAGTGAAGAACCACTGCGTCCTCTTTAAATAGTTTAAAAAGTCTTCTGAAAAATGAACACAGATTGCCCTGTCCTTGAAAAGGCAAGAGTTTCCCACCCTGGAAAGAGGCACAAACTACAAAGATATCAGCAATATTATGCACTCTGTGGGCGTATTTTTTAGTTATGACAGTGGAGTGGCAGTCTTCTTGAAGTCACTTTCTGAAACAGTATGTTTCTAAAAAATCTGTGATGATGAGAGCAGAAAAATCAAGTTTATTCCTATTAAATTCGTACAGGGGGCTAAATACTACTGGTAAAAAGCACTAAATCCACAGACTAAGGAAGCTTGTTAGATGTCGGAAGCTTTCAGTGAGGACTGGCCCCACCGGCCCTGGTTTTGCCTCCCGCTGCGGCCACAGCCCTTCTCGTGCCGGGTCCCCACGGGGACCTCCCCAGTCACCGCTGCCTCCGGCTCTGCCACGGCTCAGCCGCGGGGCTCGCCCACCGCGCTCCGCCGGGCAGGGACAGGGAGCCAGGGACAGGGAGCATCCGCGGGGCTCCGGGCAGGGACAGGGACCATCCGCGGGGCTCCGGGCAGGGACAGGGGCATCCGCGGGGCTCCGGGCAGGGACAGGGGCATCCCGGGGCTCCGGGCAGGGACAGGGGGCATCCGCGGGGCTCCGGGCAGGGACAGGGAGCATCCGCTCGGCTCCGGGCAGGGACAGGGAGCATCCGCGGGGCTCCGGGCAGGGACCGCCGGTACCCGCGGGGCTCCGGGCCGGGGTGGCCGGGGCGATGCGGGCCGGGCGCGGGAGCCTCCCGCTGCCGCTGCCGGGGGTGTCGCAGGCGGCGGCGGCGAGCCCCGGGCGCCCATCACGTGCTCGGTGTGTTGCATTGTGCTGGCGGCGGAGGGAGGGCTGGCCGTGTCAGTGATCAATGTCATGACTTCTTCCGCGGGCTGGAGCCGCAGCAGAGCGCAGCTGAAGGAAGCTGATTGCTGCGGTGCGAACTGGCTGGGAACAATACACACACACACACACACACACACACACACACAGAGCCGCACGGACGGACACACGCTCGCACACAGCGGCGCGCACTCGGGCGGACACGGCACGCACACGGGCACCGCCGGACACACGCGTCCGTACACACTCACACACACACATCCCAGCGAACGCACACACACATCCCAGCGAACACACACACACATCCCAGCGAACGCGCACACACATCCCAGCAAACACACACTCACATCTCAGCGAATACACAGACACACTCACATCCCAGCAAACACATACACTCATATCCCAGCACACACACACGGACTCGCATCTCAGCGCACACACACACACACGCGCACGGACGGACGGACGGACGGACACACACCCGCCCATAACAAGCACACACGCACTGGCAGCCCGCACCCTGGCTCCCGCTCCGCCGCTCCGCGCCCGGGGGGAAGATGAGCTCGGGGGACGTGGTTTGCACTGGCTGGCTCATCAAATCACCCCCCGAGAAGAAACTCAAGAGATACGTAAGTGCAGAGGCTTTGCTGATATTTTTTTTTCTCGCTAAAGGGATTTCGGCATGTGCTCGCTGTCTGACTCTTCCTTTGAAATCTCTCGCCCGTTTCGGCTTTGCCTTGGACCAAAACAAAAAGAATTCCAAGTCCATGCGCTTATGGAGTATTTTAGTTTCCACCGACATTCTTGTGCCCTCTGGAATTAACCTTTCCCAGCTCGTAAGATTACAGTACTTCAGCTGTTATGCAACATATTTTAGGTTAAAAACCACATTTCGGTTTCAGTTAACGTTGCCGTAACTAACAGAATTGTTGTAATAGAATTGCAGATGTCACTTTTCCAGGGACGGACAAGAACATCCTAAAAGGAAAGGGTGGAAAAAACCCCCAAACCCAAACAGCCAAAATTCTAGTAATTTAAATTCTGAGGCTTGGTTTTGTTAAGATGCTCTGTAATTTCTATGACACTTGCTAAAGGCAACATATGCAATAGTTTTATTTACCAATGCCAGGTGCAGTTGTTAGCAGAAAGCTTCAGAAAGCTTTTTGGTCGGTGATAAAGAGGTGCTGGAAGATGCTGTGCTGTAAAGTTCCTGATAGCTGAAAGGTGAAGGGGGCTGGGGAGAAGAAGCGAGCCCTGCATGGAGATCTGCAACTGCACTATGGGCCCCTTGTTTCATTCTCTATCTGCTTGCCTGTTTGTCTGGAAAAAAGAAAAAAAAAGGATGTGTGTTGCAAACATAGGAAGCTGTCTCATTGCAGGGGTGCAAGGAAAACACTCCGTGTAGGAATAAATGACCCTTAAAATTTTGCTTGGGACAGCATTAACAATCTAAGCCCCTCATGGGCCATTCTGCATGCTCATTTGTGATGGTTCTTCATCAGGCATGTTGTTATGTTCTGCTGTGACACTTTTGGAGTCGGTAATACCCGTTTGAGTCATGCCCTTCTAACCTGACTTCCCCCGGAGCTCTGCTCCGTACTCGAAGGATGCCCCTGGCCGTGGCTCTGGCGCCCCAGCCGTAGGCACAGCTCACATCACTTGTCGTATTCACTTCTGTTTATCAGCATTTTCTCTGGAGTGCTGATCTTAGCTTTTCCCGGTAATGTGAGGCATAACTGTCTTGTGGCAGAATATGGTGGATATCATTTGGTAGTGTGTTTTTTCTTTGGCTAAAAACTAGCACAAAGGATAATTACTGATGTTGGAATTATTTTTAACTTATTCTTAGCCATAGTTTCTTCCTGTAGACCACAGTATTGCACTGAAGTGGCTGAATATTTGCTTTGTTCAGTTAGCATTTTCCAATTCTAAAATAACCACTATGATGTGTCTCATGGGAGCTGCAAATAAATTATGGGCATCTCATTTTTGCTATATTTTGTAACGAGTGTACTAATAGCACTGTATGGCAGGCACAGTGTAAGAGCCACTGATTCACCCAGCTGGTATCATTAGTAACTCTGTCAGTGAAGCTATTTTTGATGACTCAATATTCATAAAAGGGCAAAGTAGAGAAAACAGAATGTGATAAAGCTGGGATTTGAAAGCCCCCATTATACAGTGAAGATAATAGTCACAACAGGGGCTCTGATCAGCTCAAAAGGCTACTTGCAGTCTGCTCTGCTCAGATTCTGCACTACAAAACCAGGGGAAATGTGGTCTATATTATTCTCCAAACACCATTAGATTAGCCAGATCTCTGCAGATTAAGCTTTGTCTTCTGGTTAGGAGGATAAGGTAGTCCTTTGTCCATAATAAAGCAGAAAGAAATCTGGTGCAAGTACAGCAAAGCTTAATGTCCTTTCTCACATGACTGGTTACACAGTGGATGCTGCAAACCAAATGGAAATTATCTCTCACCTGCTATAAACTACTTCTCCCCTATTTTTGTAGAGTTTCACCAGCATGGCAGCTCATGCATCTTGCACTGGGGCAGCAGATAGCTCGGGCTGAGCCACGGTGACTGCTTAAAAGCAACGGAGCTTTAAAACAATGCCTGTTTAAACTGACTTCAGTAGGTGTCAAGTGTCAGCCGCTTACAGAGAATGGTGTTGGCTCTGGTTCTGGACTGACAACATACATAAATCCCCGAGTTCGACACCACCCTTTGTGCTCAGCTGGAAAAGCCACGATCTGAGCGAGGCTTCCAGGGAGCTTCAGGTGCCAGCCTGGCCTGCTGCTCATGGCACCTCTCGCACGCTGCCCTGCCTCATTTGCTCTCACGGCGTTGTCTCCCAGTTTACATTTTCCTGAGTACAGCATCCGGCCTTTGTAAGGTCTGACCTGAGGGTCCAGTGTTTTACACACAGATAAATTCTTAATCCTTCATCTATTACATCTATCATTAAGAAAATCCATTTAATTTCAGTGGACTATGTGGTTAAAAGATCAGAAAAAGCAATGAATTCAGGTTGTGAGACTGGGAACTGCAATAGTCCTGCTGAAGCCACTGGGAATATCTGCAGTGTTTAGAAAATTAAACAAATTATTCTTGCCAAGACTGGAGCCTAAAGACCAAAGTATACCTTCATTTATATTTGTTGTTGTCTGATGAAAGCAGTTAGGTTTTCTACGCATAAACGAGTCAAAATTTGCCTCTGGGTAAGCAGAACATTGTTTTCAAAACTTTGAAAGTGAAAAGCAGGTGTTAAGAGTCTATATTTTTCCTGCAATGTCTTACAAAGCCGATGCTCTTAGTAACACTATTCTTAGAAGTGTCTTATCATTCCCTGACAAAGGCTGCTCTCCTGCATGTGCAGGAAACGAACATGAGATTAATTACCCTAGTGTAACTTTCTGTAAAAACAGAGGGCTTAATGCTAAACACAAAGAATTCGTTAGAAAGCACAGGGAGCTTTGCTACATCAGGCAAATACTCTAATAGTGATTTAATGGCATGGGCAATGCTTTTCTCTCAATCTGATACTTGAACCATGAAACCACCACGTCAGCCTGTCTATAGAGGCTGTTGTGCAAGGAGTCTCCCAGGAGAGTATTTGGTGTGTGTTGCAGTCCTTTGTCCTCTGAGTGTGACCCGAAGGCTGTGCTGCTTTCATTTCCCCACTTGGTTCCAGCTTTTCTCACCCACCAGGTCTGCGTGGGCCTGAGGGGTGCCAGGGAACAGCCAGAGCTGGGGGAAGCTGGGTATGGGGCAGGAGACAGAGGAAGAAGCTGCTAACAAAAACTAAGAAGTGGTGGTGATGGAGGTAAAGTCCATCCTGCTCTAGACCAAAAATGTTAAGTATCAATCATAGATTGACGTTCAGCCCCACAGGAGGAAAAGCCACTGAAGATTTTTGCTGTTGATGTTAGTGGATCAGTGAATACCAGACTCTGCAGGAAATTCGATGTAATGGGGGAATCTGCTTCAAATTTGATGGGTTTCACAGCTCCTTACATTGGTGCTGAGTACATCCATCCCAATTCTGTATTGTCAGCATTGAATAGCTGGCTCCTTGACAGTTTTCATGTGGAAATTTATCTGATCACTGACTGTTATTATTTGTTGTTTATTTATTGGAGGAGGTGGAAGGAAGGAATGGTTTCATGGCCTTGGAAACAAAGGACTTGTCACAGTCAGTGCAAAAAGTCACAATGAAAGGAAAAACAACATAGAAGAAGGCCCAGAGAATGTCTAATGAAATAAGAGACCAGTGCTATTGAGAAGACACATTGCTCAGGTGCTGACAAGAAGGCGGAGATGGGAATTTTTAACACACAGCTAATTGCAACCTCTCCTCAAATCGCTGTCCCATTGTTTGTCACACTGACAGTGTGGAACACAGCAGTAGCTCCTCTGAATGCCCTGCCAGTATTTACTTGCTGTTAGTGTGGTTTGCAGTAGTAAAGGGCCATATCCAGATGTTTGCTTGTTGTGAGTCACTGCAGCTCCATTTGAGTTAACGCTGTGCAGCTGTACCCCAGCTGAAGAGCTATTTTTAATCTTCAGTACTATACAAATTGATGAGGAAAGACCACTTGCTCAAAAAAGGGCAAGTTTCCCACTTTACTTGAGTGACTGATTTCTTCAAACATTGTTGAAAATCAAAATTCCTTGTCAGCATCTCTAGAACAAGAGTCCCAAATGGAGCTCATATTGGAAAATGTAGCCTTGCACTTCCTACCACGCTTCTTCTTGCAGTGTCTGGGCTGAGAAGACAAATAGAGGTGCAAATTAATGTACCCTATGGCAAAAGCTGGTGGGGCAGAGTTCTTTGCTGCTGTGTCTGTGTGTGGGGCAGTAATGCTGCCAGAAGGACAGAGCAGAGCCCAGCCCAGCACCTCTGACCGTTGGGGGATCTGCCAGGGCCCAACCGCAGCACAGCAAGGCTGGGGCTTTAGAAGATAAGAGAATCTAGGCAACTTCTCCATTTTTAGCTGAAGTTCTGGTATTTATCAGGAGAACAAACAGGAAGTTACTAAGAAGAAAATGTAAAGTAGAATTATGGAGGAGTTTGCTCATGTAATAGGAACAGGAGTTGCAGAGCACAGCGAAGGGTGGCTGGGATGGAGAGCATCTGCTCTCTGATCCAGCACTGGGCTGCTGTCACCAGAGGACACTGCCACCCTCCCCTGAAAGAAATCCCCAAGTGCTTTGTGAGGTCAAGTACTTCTGCTGCTTTGGGGTTTGGGGGAAGTTTCTGAAAAATATTCTCAAGAAGAAACCTGAATTTAATTTTTATCCTTAAGTCTTTTAATTCCCGGATGCTCCTTACAAAGCCTCACCTCTTGAGTCCTGTCCCTTTTGAGCAGAGAATTCTGACCTCCTTTCATACTTTCCTGAATAAATATCCTGAGCTCCCTGAGTTGCTTTAACCAATTTGCGCGGGTTTTGTGTCTGCGGTTCAGAGGCTGGGTGGAAGTAGGAGTCACGTGGGTGCAGAAAGTTGTCAGAGACTTTCAGCTCATTCCAGTTGTAAGTTTTGTGCCTATATCTTTTCCTGTTATTACTTCATTTTAAAATCCAGTGTATATTCTATCTGGTTTGTATATTAAAAAATAACTGAATTTTGAGAACATGAAGGCTTTCAAACAGAAGCTCCTGTGTGACAGTCTACACGTTCCCTTCTCTGTGAAATCCTGTACAAATTGATCTCACTGGTAAAACAACAGTAGAATATTTATGTTAGGGAGGAGTTTCCATCGCTGGAATTAAATATTTTTAATTAGCTTTGTGTAAATCAGACCTTGTTTTGGTAGGTTAAATGTGGTGTTTATTTTACACCATTTTCTTCCCTTTTAACGATGTTTTGATAGTTTAAGTGCAATGCTGAATGAGATAGGTTGACTTCTAAGAAAGAAATAATTTCTAAAAAACATTGCTGTTCTTGGCAACCTGTGTATCAGAATAATTTCCCTTGAACTGTTTATTTGGGTGGAGCCATAATAGTCCTGAAGCCCCAGTTTAATCTTTGACTACATGTTTTCAGTGCACAGGAATGTCCAGCTATTGGTTTCTATTCAAAACAAAAACCCACAAGTTATCAGGTCTTTGCATTCAAAAATAGTGCCTTAAAAAAACATGCTAGTTTGAAATAGAGAAGGAAATGTTAACTTGAATGGTAATTAAATGAGTGATGCAGTCAAACACGGCTCAGAGGAAAATGCATGACAAGTCATACTTTGGTGAAGTCTTTGTTGTAGCATGTCACCTATGGAAATATAGATAAACACATTACTTCTACCAATGATGCATTAAAATGCTATGAATATTTGTTATGAAAATTTGATAGGTTTTTAGGGAAAGGGACAAGTTTATTCCTGTAAAGTTACTTGTTGGAAAACCAGTCATTTTATTTGCTTTTTTATCCTTTTCATTTGATTTGGAAATGAATTAGCAATGTGATAAGACAAGGAAATAATGCTGGTCTTGAAATAAAATTTGCATGTCAAAACATTACATGCAGCCAGATAAAATACATTTTCTTCTCTCTCATTTAATTGTTAAATAAAATGCAATACTTTAACTTCTAATTTTTTAATTTTTTTTCTGCTTTACAATATCCTTGACTTGCTTCAGTTTGTGTTGCATCAGGAAAATAAACAAACAAACACATAGCCATGCAAAACTCAATTCTAGAATCTGCTGCAGCTTGGTATTTGTTCAAAACAGACCAAAACTGATGCCTAGTCTTTGTGCCAGAAAAACACTCCCTTTCTGAGGCTAATTCATTCATAGCTTTGTAATTGTTAGAATGAGACAACTGTTCTTAGAGATTTTGTTATTCCCTTCCCTCCTGATGCCAAAAACCCCACCTGACCCCTGCAGTCAAAACTGCATTGTAGCTTTCCACAAAAGCCCTGAGCAGCACATTTCAGCTATCCAGGATCCCTTTTCATAGAGCATTTTACAGAAAGGCAGTAAAGTGTTGTTATTAGTATGAATTTGAAATTACTTAAATGAGAGTGTTAATTTAAACTGAACTTAAATTGTCATGTGAAAGTTTTGGGCTCATTTTTGACAATGCTTTTTTAAAAAGACAATGCTTTCTGTGAGGCTTGTTAGTGATAAATATTCATCCTGTGACTCCCAAGTCTCGAGACCGTGGGTTATGTATTCATATTTCTGTTGGACAGAATCATGGCCATGAGGGGACTCTTTCTAACTTTGCAACTGCTGTAATGTCAGCAGAGCACATAGTTTGTGAGCAGTCTGTTTTTACATACCAGACTTGCAAACTGTTTGTAGAAGTTCAAGGATTTTACAGTTGTGGAGCCATTTTTTTCAAGCTGACACGAACTGGTCGTGCCAAGGAGAAGCCAATAGTTCAGAACAAGCATGAGCTGTGTTTTGCTTGCAGACTTTACAAACTTTACAAGCAGTAAAGTCATGAGCTTTACCAAAGATCTTCCTGGGTTTGGGAGCTCTGGGAAAGCAGCTTTGGGTGCCTTCCCAAAGGCACCCAAAAGTAAAGTAAAGTAGCCAAGTAGCAAAGCAAAGGTGCACTTCCAGGGGCTGTTGCTGTCCCACAGAAAAGCCCGAGGTGACTGAGCTGATCAGATCATTGAGGGAGGAGAGGAAACATCCCAAGAGATGCCAGCTGAGTTTACAGTAGCAGTGAGGAAACAGTTTCAGAAGAAGTGATAATGCTCCCTCGCCAAGTGTTCACTGCTGTTCCAGCTACATCATCTGGATTGTTTACTAATATTTATAGTGGAAGCTTTGCAAGCTTAAGAAGTTTTATTTTTAATAAGTTCAACATTTTGAACCCATCCTAAGAAAATAATTGCATTCTCACTGAAGCTTTAGGTTTAAAAATAAGAAGCACTCAAGTAGCTCAGGGAATTGGGTTTTTTGAGATTTTCAAGTGCTTTGCTCCCACTGTAAAAAGGTTTGTAGCTGAAAATGGGACTGGTACTCCCATTATTCCTGTTACTGTTACACTTTATACTTTTTCAAATATTCCTTTTTGACAGATAACTGAGTGTCACACCAGCCTTGAGCTATGGATTATAAAATAATGGTGAATTGTTTTTGAAAAGTGATGGAAAACCACCAGTTAAACCCCATCATTATTCCAGAATCCTCCCAAAACTCCTGCTTTCATCTGCTCTGAGCCCAATAAATAGTCAAGCTGAAACATCATTAAGACAAACAAACAGAAAGTTAGGGGACAATCAGATTGACATAGGAAGAACAGGCTTTGTGGTGGTGACACTGCTTTGGTTCCCCTGTGCATCCCTTTCCTTTGGGTTTGTAGACTGGAAGCTTAATAACTCTGGTATTTAAAGTTTAAAAAAAATGCATTTATTGAAGTGTTACTAGACTGCAATGCTTTAACAGCTTTAATATGTTCATATGTTCTTTTTTTTTTGCTTTGCTTTTTTTCAAATTCACAACTGAAAGTACTGTTGCTATGTTACTGTAATGGTGTGTAGGCTGCTAAATAAATAGAGGGAGTTTAGTCCAGGCCAGAAATAGAAAGCCAGGTCAAAGGTGACATTTGGGACATGTTGAAAAAAAAAAAAGAGAATATATAATTATTTATTTCCTTCCTATTATTCTCTTCAGTCTCATTAACCCTAGACTACTTAGAAGGAAATTACAACAGAATTTCTGAGCATGTCAGAGTATAAAAAATGACACCTTGGGAGTTGTAAGTCTTTTGGCTTTGTTCTTTGCAAGATCAGATTTGCACAGTGTAACGGTGGCACCTCACACTGCTGTGAATTGAGCAGGTACTTGGAGGTATCAGAGGACCAGGGACTGCTGAAAATTCACTCTGCAAAGGTGCACACAGAAGGGAAAACCTGTCAGAGGGAGCAAGCTTTGAGGGAAAAAAAACCCCAGGAAATGTGAGTCCATTGTCCTTTCTGGGGTAGTCTGGCAGGTTCCCAAAGCCCAGATACACAAAATGTGCTCGGGCTCTTTGTGAGCAGCCCCAGGTGCCTGCCTGAACCTCTCTGTGAGCCTGGCTAGTGAACCTGCACAAGAGCAGGGGCATTCCATCCTGCTGTGCTGCCCCTGGGTGTCCCTGGGCGCCAGGAGCTCTGTTCCAGCCCCAGGGACTGATTCAGTGAATGGGGCACTGCATTCCATCCTGTTCTGTTTCTCTGGGTGCCCCTGGTGTCCCTGAGCTCTGCTCCAGCCCCAGGGAATTCAGTGAATGGGCTCTGCAGCCCCTGCAGTGAAGAGCAGAGCCCAGCCCTCCCTCCACCCATGTGGGCTGAGGCAGAAGCACCCTTGGCCCAGGAATTAGCCCAGCAGCCTCCTTAATTGCAGAGGGAGGCCTCTGAGTTTATTTGCAAGATGTTGAGGCAGCTGCTGGAAGCTCAGGGCTGTGTTCCTTGAGCACCAAACCCTTGGCCCCGCTGCTCTGGGAGCATCAGGGGCTCTGAGCCCATGGCAGAGCAGCTGGAAGCTGCCAGAGCTTCCCCTGGCAGGAGGTGGGACATGGAACAGCACTGAGCCATCAGTTAATTTAGCAGATTTGTAATTAATCTGGAAGATCTTCCCTTTAAATATATATGTTTACTTATAAACAAGTTATCCACGTGACACAGTATGAGGCCTCTGATTTCTTTGTGTGTTAGGGAAGAAGCCCACAGCAACAACCTTAACCAGTTCAGTGCATGCAGTCCTGTTAGAGATTTTGTGGTGTTATTTTTGTAATTCCACAAATCTATTACTTTTCTCCAAACAAACAAGTTCCCCCTATGGAAGAGACCTTTGGATTTTAAGCATTCCAGAAAATCCCACATTTAGCATAAAATTCATGGAAGAGGATTAAATTAGAGGTACAACAACAGCCAAAGATGCAACAAGTCTTGATCCTAAATTGCACAAGGTTTAAAATTTTCTTTGTTAATGCTCCTTGAATGAAGGGATGGAACGGGAATGACTAGGAGCCTTTCCTGATATGATGGATGTGAATAGCTGGTTTAATAAGAGACTTTCCTATTTTCAGCCCCACACCAGCCCCTAGTGCCTTAGACCTTGGGGTGTGTCTGACTTTCCCTGTCAGAAAACAACAAGAGCTGAGGATCCATCAGGGTTGTTTATTTACTTTCATCACAAGTTTGCTGCTGCAATTGGTTGTTTTCTACCACAACGAGTATTCAGCCTCGCTCTGAGAGGGTGTTAGAAGCTTTCTTGTCCCCTGTGTGGTTCAAACCCTCATTTGGACTCTGTCAAATCCTTTACCCTTGCCAGAGACTGCATTTATCTCAAAACCTAAAGTGCAATTACTATGATTTATATCTCTTTGGAGTGAATAAGATTTTACCAGGCATTTTCTCCACAGAAGTCTGCAGCTGGGAGAAGAGCAACCTACAGCCTGTCCTTTCCAGGGCTGTGTTGCATATGCTCAGTAAACTCCCAGTTTTAACCAGCAGCAGCAGCATTGCTAAGTGGAGTGAAGGATGAATTATGCCCTCTGCAATTCTGTTATGTTGTCCTCCTAAGGGACCTATCTGCCTTTCATGATATTTCCAGGTCCTTGAAATAATTTTCTAAAACTTGTAAGAGAAGTTGTTTTGCGGGTTGGTAGATTAAAGCAGTTACCCATTGGAGCAGTCCACATGGGCTGCAGGGGTGCTCTTTTTTGGGGCAAACAGCTTGAGTGTTAAACTGGATGAAATTGTGCCAAGGCAGGAGCTGGCAGACATGGGCAGCTTTCAGGTAAGCTGTGGTTAGCTGGATGAAGGTTAAGCATATTTGCATTGCTGCTCTCAGTCAGTACAAATCTCCTCCCTGTGTCACTTACCTTGTCGTGGGCTCAGAGATGCTTCAGTGGAAGTTGCCATTAGACAACAGCAGCACAAGTTTGGGAAGTGAAGAGTCAAGGGAAGGAAGCTTGAGTGAAGCTGTAGCTGTGCAGTGCTTCCCAGAGCACAGTGATGGAGAGGGGCAGTCCTGGAGATGCTCCCCAGTGACAGGTCTGAGGAATGATGAGGCTGTAGTTCAGCAGCCTCAGCTCTGTGAGCACATCAGCAGTGCTGGCTCTCATATGCTCAGAACTCACTGTGCACCCACAGACAGGTTTCTGTTTGACTTTTCTGGGGTTCACTGGATCTGGAAGTGGAGCTGGGATCTCTGTATGAGCATATTGTTACAGGTTTTAGTTCAGAGATTGGGGTTTTTTAAAGAAAGCAGGTATTTTATGTGTCATCTATGCATATGAATAAAAGATAAGGAGCAGAGGAAAGCACTCAGATGTAAGACCTTATACCATTAATGGACATAAATCCTAAGGTCAGTTTGTTGTAGGGCAGCTGGTCACTTCTGACTTCCAGCTCAGGCTGCTGCAGTCAGTACCTGTTTGGAGTGGAAACATGGTTGTGCAGAATCACTCCAGGTTTAGTTCATGGTGCACAATCTTCGTGGCTCCTTGCTGGGATAACAAGAAAAGGCACATGAGCCTGCACAGAACAGCAGCAAGGAAATGTGGTGCTGTAGCACAACTGAGTCTCTACCATCTAGCACAGAACTTTTCCCTTCCAGAGTCAAGTGCACCCATAAAGAACAGAAAGGCCAAGTAAATACTGGCTTTAGTAAGCTGCTGGAATCAGGCAGGTGCAGAGTCAGACTGGAGGGTTGGATGTGAAGCTTTCATTTGCCTTTATGAGTTTGCATGCATCTGCTAGAAACACCTCTTTGTCCTCTCTGAAAAGGTTTCATGTGCAAAGTACTTAGACTCATCAGAAAAAAACCCTTGAAATAGAAATGGTACCTCATGTTCTTTAGCAAAACAGGAGCTTAGAGAGAAAACAGAAGCTAGAAAATGAAGTGTCAGATTCTAACCCATTATGACTATATTTATGGGGAACATTTAAATTATTGGAACTGTTTTCCTACATATTCCTTACTAGTAACAACAGTACCTTGTGACTGGTGATGTCTCATCACCTTTAAACACTGAACTGGAATGTCAGGTTGAGCTCAAGGTTTTTCTCTTTAGCTTTTCTGTGAATTGGCTGAATGCAGCTCAAGCACAGAGCCATGGTCCTCAGCAGCAAGGAGTGGGAAGAGAAAAGCAGGTAGGAGGATTTTGCATCCCAGTGGAAACCCCCAGATCTGCCATTATTATCAGAGCTCCTGGTAGCTGCAGTGGCACTGGGAGAGATGGTGTGTGGTATGGGAACTGCAGCATTTACCAGCTTGTGATTGGAAACAGGAGACAGTGAATGGATATGAATATGTTCAAATGCACAGTTTCAGTTCATTTTGTGTAACATCTCGCTCACACAATTTTCCACAAAAAGATATTTCAGCCAGATAGAGTTATGGTGAGAAATAAAAGCAGAGTTGCAGAGAAATTGGTAACTTCTTAAAAAGAGTGAACTCACTGAAAAATCTCGCTTTCTATTTGAGAGATTAAATCTATGCATGGTGCAGCCATTTTTGCTTCGCCTGGCATAAGATTTGCATGACTCATGGGCAGCAGTAGACCATGGCACCATCCCCAGCTGGGGACCCAGAAATACAGAATGCAAAAGCAGATGCTGACTGCTGGCTGGGGGATTCCTGCCCCATCTGTGAACTGATGACCCTGTTGGATGGGGCAGCACACAGAGTGCAGGCAGGTGCCTGTAATGCTTCTCCCCAGGTGAGGGGATTGATCTGAGGGTGAGAGACAATGCAAAGGCTGCAAACACCTCCTGTCCTTGCAGCCAGTCCAGCTGATGAGCATGGATGATGTAATGGATCAGGAGAAGAAGGTTTGCAGTGAGGACGGTGTAAGATTTGAAAGGCTGCACATAGGAAGGAGGAGTTGCAGTCCTAATTTGAGTGCAGGCAGCTCAGCAGATGGCCCAGCAGACGAGTTGCTATGCACCGCAGCATGTGTGAGAACACAGAATCACAGAGTGCCTTGGGTTGGAAGGGACCTTAAAGATCATTCCAGCCCCCTGCCAGGATGCCACCCACTAGATCAGCTTGCTCAGGGCCCCATCCAACCTGGCCTTGAACACTTCCAGAGAAGAGGCAGCCACAGCTCTCTGAGCTCTCTGTTCCAGTGCCTCACCACCCTCTGAGTAAAGAACTTCTCCCTAACATCTGATCTGATCTGATCTGATCTGATCTGATCTGATCTGATCTGATGAGAGTGGTGGTGAGGCAGCAGCAGGCACAGAGCCCTGCCCTGTGTCTGCACAGGTACCATCAGATGCCACATTCCTTACCCCAGCTGTGCCCTGCACCCCTGGCTTGCACACTGTATTTCATTTTGCTGTTCTGCCATTTCCTCCACCAGGCTTTGTCTTCCCTCTCCAAAGGGAGCAGAGCCCACCTCCAGCAGTGGAGGTCCTTGCAGTCACAGTGACACCAAAGTGGCATTGCTCTCTGGCTGAGCTGGCACATCTAGGGAAGGAAAACCTCGTGCTTTGGGCCACAGAACAGCCTTGCTGGCATGTTTTGGGGTTATTTCCCACAATTCCTGTTCTTCCAGCAGTGAAGTCTAGTGGCCAGAGATATTTAGATATTTCATGTGCATCCTATGTGGCTTGCACCTTCCCTAACAACTTCAGCTCTTTGGGAGTTTTAGGAAAAGACTTCAGAAAATCTTGAAAAATCTCTAAATCTCTTCGTTTAAGAACTGGACAGTTTGCACATTTGCAACTGACTTTCTCCAGAGGATCTGTTTTGCTGCTTGCTGTTTGGGTCCTTAGGGTTCCATTTGCAAATCACCCAAGCACATATGGCTGGATCCAGGAAAAAGCATCATTACCCTTAATAGCTTAGAATGGCCATTGTCACCTCACAGTCACATTGTGATACCACTCAGCACATCAGTGTTAGAGGCTTCTTTTTTTCCAGGCTGTTAATTCAGAGCAATATATTCCTGTGGGAAATTCCAATAATTCAGGTTTAGTGATACAGCAAAAATCTGCTTCAGTGACCAGTTTATGTGTAACATCGATGAAATGATTGCCACTGACTTGTTCCAAGAAGCTCCATTTCCAATGAAATCTGCAGGAAACCCACATAGATGTATGGTGATGTATGAATTCAATCACTATAATTAGGCTGATAAACATCTCGGATATTCTTGGGGTGAGCAGCATCTTTTTCCTTTAACTGTTTCTGGAGCAATATAAACTGAACTGGGAACAATGTTCTTTTTATCAATACCAGAGTGTTCCCATGGCTTACTCATGCCAGCAGATACATGGCAGCTCAGCTATGCCAGTAAAAATGCAGACAGCCCTTTGATTCCAGCAGCAGCAACACAAGCAGGGGTAATGCCTGCTTTCCCACACACTGCCTTGTCAGATTCCTTTTGCTATCTCCAAGGCTTAAGAGCATAGTTCAGGTTTTGTGTCTCCTTTGCTCTTGCTGTATTTACTCCAATTGCAAACAAAATTAATCCCTCCTATTTTTACTATGGTCCCCTGGAGCCTGCACTAAAACTTCTCAATATACCAAGCTCATCCAAGGGTACTGTTGGCCCATCATTGGGACAGTAATTCTGTGAGTCCCCGTGAAAATTCTTTGGACCAGATTGTGGACTAGGTTGCATGGTTGAGGATATTTCACTACTGGACCTGTACAGAGTGTTTAGCAAGGAGAATGTTCTGATTTTCCATAATTAGATTCTGTATATACAGAAGCCAACCAACAACAAAAAATCCAGGTCTCTATTCACTGCTTGTACATTCAAACTCCCTGAAGTATCTCTCAGGATAAGGACTCTGAGATAAAGTGGAAAGTTTTAAACTAGTAAAGGGAAAAATTAAACATCATGATCATCTGTCTTATTGTAAAGAAGCAGAAGGATGTTTAAAACTTTGCTATGCTGGCTCATTTTTTTCAACAAAAATTGTTTTGGGGGGCATTGTACATGCTTAAAATAAAACAGTTAAATAAGAAAAGGTAAAATCCACTATGAGTTTTGCATAAATTTTTTGTTCATAACATGCTTGTGCAATAGAGTAGTCAGAATGCAATAATCAAACTGTGTTTCTTCCACGCTTGATAATCAGTGGCTGTCTATGTGTTCCTCATATTCTCTGAGATCCAGTCCAGAGCTGCCTCTCTTGTCCAGGGGCTGTGTTCAAACAGGAGTGGTGGAAGCAGGCCTGGCATGTTTCTGCTGAAGACCTTGGAGCAGCCTCCAGAGCAGCAAAGGGAAATGCCCAAGTGCTGGAAAAAATCTCAGCCTTTTGTGGAAGGATCTTGTAGGAAGCACAAACTGCTGGTGGCAAGGGCTCTGCCAGTGCAGATGCCCTTTCTGCCTGCAGCATCTTACCTGAAAAACTCTGTCTCAAACCTCCAATTATCACTGTGCTGGTGCAGAGCGTTGCCTCTTCTGTTGCCAGTAAAAGTCTGAGGCTCTGGAACAGGCTACAGGGCACTCTGTTAGTCAGCAAATGCCAGAGCCCCAGGGAGGGACTCCACGTCAGGGGACAGGGAAACGGGGACACATCCAATGCCTGTTGGCAATCCAGCTGTTAAAAATAAACACTGACTTGGCAAACTTCTAACCAAACACCTGTTATGTCAGAAGGGAACTCTGACATAACAATAACACTCAGCTTCTAAGGTCAGGGTATAACTGTGGTAAGTGCTGGGGAGATCTCAGCTGAGTGGAAGAGCTCAGGTAGTTACCTAAATCCGGGAGGCCATGGCAACTTTGGTCCCTGTTCTTTTGAAACCCATGTCTCACAAGGTTATACATTTGACTTGCTATTATTACTGTGTTTGATCAGCTTTTTGGTGAAAATATCATTAATTACTAATTTAGTTCAGTGGAATGAGTGCAACAGTGTGTGTGTGGTGTATTAGTCCTGAGCCTGTAATTGCTCTTTCCTGTACATAATGCTGTTGGGAAAAATTCTCAGTTTCACAGTGTCAAGCCCTTAATTAATCGAGGACCAAGCCAGAAGCAGAGAACTCTGGAGAAGATTGTCAGGCATGGGAAGTCTCTGGTAGTAAATCTCTGTGGAAACTGTGCCCAGCTGCGGTTGGAGGACTTCCCTTCCAGCAAATGCAAAGCTTGTGCTTCTTGCCTGTGCAGAGGCAAGGCAGAGCCACCAATCCATGCTCAAGCACAATCCATGCTCAGCTGTGCTCAGCTGGCACAGAACTCTGGAGCTGTCAGGATGGAGGCAGCAGCTTTGTGGTGTGCAAAAAAAAAAACAAAAAAAAAACCCAAAAGAGTCTGGCACTCACTGCAGCCCAGGACTTGAGTGTCTCTTCAGAGGCCCTTGGCTCTCCTGCCTTTGACTCTGCAGCCACCTCCACTTCTCCCACATTCCTCCTTTGGTTAATCCTCAGCATCCCTGCAGATGCTTCCCTGGCCCCCTTGGGTGGCTGCGCCCACATAAAAGTGAAGTAGCCACAGGCTGAGAAAATGGCAAACCAACAAAAAGATCTCTCCTTGCTGCTTCTGTCCCCTGAATGGCAGCCTCTTTAATCAGGGGCTGTTTAGAGGGTCTTGGAACATGTTTGCATTCCTGTGAGAAGAGCTGTGGTCCTGGAGCTCTGGAGGGGCTGAGCTGTCTCTCTCAGAGGGTTTGTCTGACACACAGAGCACGTGACATCAGTCACATAATGCTGTGAGAAAAGCGTTTCTACCTCAGAGCTGAAGCAATGTGTGAAATTAATCACAGGTGTGTGTCATGGGTTCCGATTTAAATGTGGATTAGAAAGCATGCAAGCAGCAGTCTGTGGCTAGAGACATTGGTTCTTTGCAGCAAAAGAATGAAAGTGAAAATATCCCGAAAAACACTAAAGAGTGCTATGGCCTGCAAAAATACCAATTTTTCAAACTGGACACAAGAAGTGGTGCAAGAACAGGCATGAGATGATTTCAGTGCTTCATTCATCTTCAGCTGTAGTTGCACATTATGGGCCTGATTTTGCACAGGATTTTGTACCCAAGGAAAGCTTTCATTTTACTTTTAATTGTCAAATAGGAACAAACACAAAATCAGACATGGAGAAGGAGCCTTGGATTAAACAAACACAAAGTCTTAGTCCAGCTGAATTCAAGGCAATTGGATTATTCTGCCTAATTTTTGTAAAAATTGAAATAAACCATTGTGGAGAGGAGACTGAGGTTACAGGATCAATATTAGTATTCAGAGAGATAGACAGGAATGTCCTATGACATATTTAAAATATTTATTTTGGATTTATTGAAAGATTACTACTCAAATACCCCAAATTCCTAGATAGGCTTAAAATTCAATTTTCTTTTTTTTCCAATAAATCATTGTTTAAATTATGTATATTATAATCTCATTACAATAGCAATTCAATAATATTAGTAAGCACCATAATTCTCCACTTATTTTAAGTAATAAGGAACTCACAAAAAAAATATGGACATCTGTGATGGGTTTAAAAGTTAATTCAAACAGTCAGTAAGACTAGAAGCTCTTTAGGTGCCAAATTATTGTTGCAGAAGTATTCTTTTTATCTATGGGTCATCATTTCCAAGAAACAAATGAAAAATGTAAACACTTCCAAGCATTTGTCCCTTTAGGCACAGGGTGTATTAAAAAACAACAACAAAAAATACTTCAGGGACTGAAAAGAAATGCTGGCCAGGGCATTTTGAAACCAGTAACAACTAACCTGGTGAACACGCAAGAAGAAAAACTTGCAAAATGATTATATTTCCTGATTCATGGAAGTTCTCCATTCAGCTGAGTTTTAAAATTAAGTTCCCTTTAAGGTTAAGGAAACAAATTGAAAACCCTCTTATGTACCAGAATTCAAACAGGAGATGATTGTGGTAATTACTGGCAAGCAAATAGTAAATAGTCTCAGAGGTGAGAAACCACAGAGCTGGAAATCGTGCCTCTGCTAAGCTGGGTCAGATTCTGTGCTTAATTACACCACATGAATAAATCATTGGAAGACATTCAAACTTTTTTTCAGAAGAGAAAAGAATAGTGCAAATTCTTACTTGTGCAAAGCAGGGTGAAGGGTGCAAAAAGAGCATAGCATCATGAGTCTGCTGCATTATTGGTTTAGAGGGGCCCTTTTGAGTAATACAGGCACAAACATCCCATTGCTCCCAGGCTACACTGTATAAGTCATTTAAGCATCTAAATCCACTTTGTTTCCTAGGTGGGTTCTTTGATGGTGGATTGATTCACAGTAAAAAGGTAGGAGGAGTATCAAAGATAGTCTGAGTATCCATGCTGAGAGGGTGAAAGAAAATCAGCATCACACAGTCTTTCGTTGATAGGAACATTAAATAATGGCACTGGCACTGTTTCATCTGAAACAAGAAGCACATTGGAATTCCATAAAATTCCAGAGTTGATTTTTCTTGAAAATCTCCTGGAACCCAGCTGAGCAAATACTGTAAGTTTGGAGCTGCCTGGCAAAGGCAGTGCTTTGTGTTTCTCCTCAAGTCTTCATCTGTCCAACTTCTCTTCCGATTGCACACCAAAATAGCTATGGCAGCACCACAGGGAGGGCCAAAGTCAGAGCAAAATTCTTTGGGTTGTACTTAGCACAGACCATGCCCATCAGAAACCACCAACTTCAGACAGTGTTGAGTGTGAAATCAGAAAGTGGCCACTGTCTGAAATTTTTCTGTCTGTTGCAATCCTTGAAATTTCCCCAAGAAAATACGGTTTGCTAGGCAAGGAGTAGTGTCATCAAAATCTTCCTTGCCTTCTTTGGAAGCTTTTTCAGTATTCCCCTACATCTTACAGTCAACCCATCAGCTCTCTGGGGTTAGATTCCTTTTCAACAAATTTCCCTGGTTTGAGACATCACATTGTATTGCTTATCTTTACCATGCACAGGACACATACCATGCACAGGCTTTGTGTGTGTCTGATTATTCTTGTAACCTGCCAAAGTCAGAAAATAAATTTTTCTCCTTGTTTCTTAAGGCCAGGATGCCATTCTTAATATTCCTGTGTGATACTGTTTTCTCTCTCTATGGTCTCCCCTCTACATCAGAGTCTTTATGAATGGGAGATGCATTTCCCTTGGCATGTCCCTGGACAACAGCTCCCTCGGATTCTGCAATGGCTTTTAACACAAACATCAAGACAGCATCACTATATGATTCTTTCTGGGCATTTTAAAGTAATTAAAAAATGTATTTTCTGCTGAGAAAAGGCATTTCTGCCTGCAGAAGGACTAGGTCAATCATAAAACCACCAGTTCTGGGCCAGTGCCCTCGGAATAGGCACATCTCTGCTGCAGCCACTCTTCACTCTGTGGCTGAAAAACCTCTGTAATGTTGGGGTTTGGAATGGACTCACTGCTGGCTGGTTTAGCATCTCTGTTAGTGTAACACAGATCTTTGTCCTCACTAGGTGGTATTCTACCTCCCAGCAGGCTTAATTTAAATCTAGCAATTAGCCTTAGCTGTCAGGCACCACATCAGCAGCAGGCAGCCTGGTGCAGCACGCACCATGCATGGTTCTTGTTGCACTGGACCCTCACAAGGAACATTTACAGTCTGGAAAACGTGGTAAGAAAGAGTCATAAGTGAAGGAGAAGAGTAGGAGTAATTCCGCATTCAGTTCTAAATTTGTGTCAAGTGTGGGATGAGGTTTAAAATAAGAAAAGATAATAGTTGGGGTTCTGTTGTTTCTTTCCACCTCTTAGTAAAGTCATTTTTGATCCTACTCTTTGCTTCTTTAAGAACGTAAAATCAAGTGATGGATCTTAGCTGAAGTGTTTCATGAGTTAAAATTAAACTTGAAAGTTAGCAGGAGGTGTTACTTGCTCTTGCATTTATTTCTAAGGTTTTTTTTCTCATGTCTGACCAGAAAAAGGTAACATGCAAATGTTTCTTAGTGGTTTAAACAAATAAGGATGAAGTCTAAAAAAAGGAAAGCAGTTACTGCTTTCTGTGTACAACCACTGCTTTCAGAAGTCTCTTTTATATCTGCTGCCTGTGAGTATGACTCCATTTTTACTCAACAATATTGTGCATTGTTGGGGTAGGAGGGATCAGGGGAAGGGATTTTACTAGCTTGGTTTTCTCCTTGAAGGGAACTCCTGCAGTATTCCTGCCCTGGAAACCCGCAAGGACATGGGGAATGGCACAAGGGTAAACCTTGTCTTCCCCTGCAGAATTCAGAAGATTTGTTATTCAAAATGTCAGTTAATCCACAGTAGAAAGCTGTAAGGGCTGCACAGTGCCCATCCCTGAATGCTGCTGACTGCACCCATGGTTTTACAGTGCCCTTTCTGTGTGCTCTTCCCTGCACTGTTGCTGTGAACAGCACCCAGGCAACAAGGGCAACACCTTAAAAAAAAACAAAACCTCTTTTCTCATTCAGAACCACCCTTTTGGGGTATCATGTGCGAGAATTATCTCAGCCTATGCAGAATTTCTCTCCTCTGTGCAACTCTGGCTTCATGTTTGTAGACAGTATTTTGCACTTGTGTATTTTAATGAAATCCAGAAGAAGAAACAAAAATTCATTATATTTTCCCCTTTCCTCTTTAGTGTATTAGGGTTTGGGTTGGTCTTTTTTTTCAAACCTTGAGATTTTGGATTTAATTTAATTTAGATCTTGTTCAGTTAAGATAAGGCACACAGCTTTAGAGAACTGGGAGCTGTCTGCAAGTTAGCTTGGCTGTTCCTGTTACACATTTTATTGCATCTTGTTCTGCTGGAAGGTGTGATGCTTCCAGACTGGTGGTTTCTTTCTCATGGTTTACTAGTGAATCATAAGGGTCTTGCTCCATTGTATTCTGCTCTTTTTATTTACTGATAATACGCACCTCATGGCCCTCTAGTTTAGCAACATTGATTTTATAGAAAATAAATAGAAGAACAGCTGAAGGATCATTGTCTATCTTTAAAATATGTATTATCTGATATATTTGCTTGTTATTTGTGATTGATCTGGTTTCTTACATTGCACTTTAGCTATTGGATTATGTATTTGATAAGTGTTTGGCTACTGAGCCATCTGTATTTACAATATCCTAAATAAGCAAACTAGAAAGTAAATTTTGACTTGTTTTAGAGAGGGAGAGGAGTTGAAGGAACCTATTGTGGTGAAGCAGGCAACACAATGCAGCCTTGTATCAGCATATGTATTTTGCTTAAAAATAAAATGTGACATTTTTTCGATGCAGGTTAATTAATTTAGTTGCATAATGGCTTCTTCTAGAAGGCCCTACCCCTTCCAACATGAAGCGGCAAATTACTGACACAGCTGAGAGTGAGCTGACCACCGTTGCAGGAGTAGGAAGAACTGAAAGTGTAAAGGAGGTCTAGAGCTTGAACACTTTCTCCTGACTTCAGAGCTCTGATCTTCAGAGCTCTCTGAAACATACAAATCATGAATACCCAGGAAAAGAAAGATCATTCATTCAGTCCATCAGCCTCCAGTGGATTTACAAAGTGTGTCTGATGAAGTTCTGTGCAGCACCCACCTCTCTGCATCTCCCATGGAGAGGGTGAGCAGCCACAGCCTCTCTGCTGAGCTTGTCTGGCTGAGCACCCCTGGGGTGGCTGGCAAATGAACTGCCCTGCTGTCCAGCTTCAATTCCTTTTCATAACTATAGGTAAAAAATAAGTGTGTGATTCAGAGTTTGGCTTCAGCTGACCCATGGGTCGAACTGCTGTTGTTTGTTTTTGTAATTACTATAGTTACCCTGGAAGCACTCTGGGCATTCAGGTATTTTAACTGCCAAAAGCCAGAAATAATTACTAGCTGGAAGAAAAGTGTTAATAGTCTGATGGCTGTGTGTGAGTCACAGCCACGGTGGCCTTTAGACAAAAGAGAGATTGCTCTGAGTGCCGCAGTAGAGAAAGCCCTTCCTCTCTGCAGCCTTACACACTCACTGCAGGTCAAATTTAAACTTCCTTACTCAGAGCACAAACAGCCCTTCCATTTAAACAGTTTGAGCTCCCATAGGCCAAAGATCCCTTATCACAGAATCACAGAATCATTTAGGTTGGATAAAACCCTTCAAAATCATGGAGTCCAACCAGTTAACCCAGCACTGCCAAGCCCACCACTAAACCATATCTCCAAGTACCACGTCAGCATGTCTTTAAATACCTCCTGGGATGGTGACTCCACCACTTCCAAATAATTAAGGAATCATTGCAAGGCTTGAAGAAGCAAACCTTGCCTCACTCTCTCTGCTGAACCAGGGGCAGACTTCTTCCCATGCAGAAAGAGGTTAACTGTGCTGCTGGTTTTATATGGCACCTTTGCAAATCAAAATTATTAGATGTCAACCATTCAATATCCCAGATGATTTCCATGTCCCTCTCATGCACATGTTCATGCATGGTGCTTGCTGGCCTCTTGGTGCATGGCTTTTGCTTTAGAAGAGGAAGTGTCCCTTCAGTTTCATACCATACCAGTGTGTATGTGTTAAATACATACTGTGCAACAGCATTCTTCTGAAAGAAAATCTTCACTGTCTCTGAAGCAAGAAGATGGTTAAATAGGAGCACTTCACTTAGTTGGAGTCAAGATTCTCCTTTAATCTTGCCAGGTGCTGCTCAAACTTTGGGCAGTGAAAATGGCAGGGAAAACTTGGACAATGGCAAAAAAGTAAGCAGGCTCCATTCCTTAAATTTCAGTTTAAATGAGGTCAAAACTATTCCTGAGTTTGCTGTGAAGCATATGCTTAAGAGCTTTCTGGAACTGGGACCTAAGCTTGAAGGGCAAATTATTTGGTCATGAATGATTGGACATTTTTTGGTACCCTCAGGAAACAGCCTTTGACAGAAGAGTTTCTGTCAGGCTGAATTTCAGAAGGTTTTTTTGGATGTGAGATAGAGACTCCTCCAACTGTGCTAAGCTCTCTGGAGTCCCAGGATCTGTGTGGAGTGTTTGTTTGCTCTGTGCTCACACAGCCTTTATCTCACATCACTTTTTATGGGATTCACTTAGCAAAACCAGGAGTGTGAAGTTCACAGTTCTGCTTCCAGCTCCTGCCACCATCCCTGCTCTGCAGGCAGGGCAGATCAGGCGGAGTTTGGGCGTCAGAAGTGACAACACAGCAGCAGAGCTTCCTGCTCCTGGAACTGGGTCAGACTATGACAGCGAGGGGTTGCTGAAGAATGAACCTCTACCAACCTTCAAGAATGGGACAGGAAGTTCTTGTCTCTGTAGCCAACTTGCCTTTTGCAGAGAATTTCAGAAACTTTATGAGAATGCACACAGGCTTTCAGGATGATGTAACATCTTTGCTGATGTGAAATTTTGATGTTGCTGTGAGAAAGCCTCTTGATGTAGAAGAGACATGGTGTGGGATGCCTCCCTGGGTTTGTGTTGTAGGGCACAGTTTGTATCAGGCTTGCTGTCACTGGCCCAAGAGCAGTGGATTGGAAAACACTGGGATGCTTTGTGATGGGTTATGAAACTGTAAGGGTAAAGATCTGCTGGCTGAAGGAGTAACAGGTATTCTCTTCTGGGTTTTCTTTTCCTGGTGCAGTAGAGAAAAGCCTAAGCTTACAGGGAGCTGAGCTGCAGTGTTTTACATCTTTTTGTGGTGGTGTTTATTTGGGTTTTTTTTTTTTTTTTGGTCATGGTAAGCTCTCACACCTACACACTCCATTAGTTGTGCCTGGAAGACTCCCTGAGTGCTGACCTACTTCACACGTGCTCACCAAAGCTACTGCATGTGTACATGACCTGGTCTTTTTAAGTGGTATCAGCCATATCTGTATTTGCTCTCAGATCAAACTCTAGCTGTGTTTGAGTTGTGGCTGTAGCCACCAGCTCAGAGTCTGTGAACACTGAGAGCCCAGGGAAATGCCATGTGCATGAGAAGCTCCGAAGACTCTGTTAATGCATTATTCTCAGAGTCCTTGTGAAAACATCTGGTAGCTGCCTGCTGTACCATAAGTAAAATACCTGAGTCCAGTTGTTGGAAATAAGGTGTGGTGAGAAAGATGAATGACTTAGCCCTCGGATACCTTTCAATCTGTGGGTTAACAGATGCCCTGTGTTGTGACAGTCCATGACTGTGGGTAGAAAAAGAGCATTGCATGCAACACCATTGATCACAGGCTGCAAGTTCTGTTCAGTCTGAGATCACTAGTAGTTTTATTTTTAATTTCAACAGCTCCCCCTCATGATACTTCCCCAGTCTAGTCCAGTCATCCTGAGGATATTTCCCTATAAAGAGCATTAATTCACATAGTGTTAACACAGATTTTTATGATACTAAATGAGAAGGTATAAATCTTTGAAATGAATTGGGATTTCTTAGTCTCATTTTTTGCCACAGGTACTTTTCTTTTTATTTCCTTGAAATACAGTTTCATTAGCTGATGTGCAATGATTTACCACTAAGTGAAGTTTCTAGGATAAATGTAGTGCTTATTTCTGCTAACAGGCACACTTTATCTCCATCCATAAATATCAAGGCATTGCTGTAGCTTAATATACAATTACTCATGTTCGTTATGTTACAATTTTTTTGTTAAAGAGGTATCACTGTGAAAAGCTTGCTTTCCCCCAGCAAGGATTATTTTATGTGATCTAAACAAGTTGCATTTGAATAGAATTGGAAAAATATACGAAAGCATTTAAACACTATTTTAAAGGATTTTAAATTAATTAATTCTATTAAATTACCTAGATGAGTTTTCTTGGTTAATTTTTCACTGTTGGGGTTGCAGATTTTTTTTTATATAAAAACTTATTCAAAATTCCAGTTTGTTTGACACTTCCTAATTAGAAAGCAGTAAGTAAAATATGTGTTGGAGCCAGAACTTGATGCAAACAGATAAACAGTGCAGTCCAGCACTGCTTCCTTCTGCTGCCTGCTGTGCACCGAGGCTCACAGGCTCAAGGGTTACCCTCTTGCTGTATTATACAATTACATTATAAATCACATTTGCTGATACGTATCACTAACACCCTGAATTCCCCTGAGGCTGAAAACCTGTGAATGGGGTCTTTGCACAGAAGTGTTAAGTATGTTGAACTTTTGTGTTAGGACTTGTTTGCAACAGAAACGTGACTTGGCTTTGGGACAGCTCTGCTTTTGCTGCGCAGGAAGATCCAAATTTTTGTTTCTTACTCATTATGAAACTCACTGGTGCTCGGGAGCAGCACAGCTGCAGCCCTGGGAGAGCTGTTTTCCCTGTCCTGTCCAAGCAGTGCCAAGGAGGGAGGGCTGACACCTCCAGCAAGGTGACCCAGCCCGGGAGGGGAAGGGGCTGATAGCTGGGCTGGGCTGGACATAGCTTGAGGATTCCTTGGTATGTGCCAGGGGATCTCCAGCTGGCACTGCTGGTGCCCAGAAGAGTACAGAATTACCATTTTGAGTCAAGGACCCTGCCCACCAGGTGCTCTATGTTCAGTTGTTCAAAGGAATATCAGTATCCTGCTCCCGACTTCAAGAAAGGAGAGTCAGAGGCCGCCAGGCTGTGAGTGAGTCACACAGGAATACACTAGCACACATCTTGTACATAGTGATTTTGAGTACTGATGAGTAAAATACAGATACAACTAAAGGCTTGCTTAGAAAAGGCTTTGTTTGAAGTACATTTCCTTAATTCTTTGGGAAATCCCAACAGATCTGTTGAATGTTGTGCTGAAAATGTCTAATCTGTCAATGTCACCTGTAAAGGCTGCTAGAAGCCAATTTAAGATGGAACAAAAGAGTTGTACAAGGGCATCAAAAGATGCTGGGGAAAAAAAGATGCACCTCAGCCTCAGTGCCTGCCCAGTATCACTGGCTGTGCTGGCAGCAGGGGCAGAGGAATGGTGGAGGAGGAGGGGGAGGCTTGCACAACCATTGCCTGCTCTCATTATCCCAAAGGATCCATTTTCAGACCATTACCTACTTTCCCACACACGCAGACACGCACACATCACTGATCCAGGGAGGATTTATAAGTTACCATCTGAGGAATCACTATCAAAACACAGACACCATTTGCTTCAGGGTTGTTTGTGGTTCTCCAGTAATGGCTAATGCCAGAAACAGCCCAGCCCAGTTGTCCTACTGGGGACAATGTATAGTGCTCTCAGCTTATTTTTCTCTAAGGCACAGCTGTGTCTTTGGGCTCCTTTAAATCTGTCTCCAGCTCAGTCAGGAGCAGAGGCTTTCTCCGTTCCTGAGCCAGCCCGACAGACACAGCTATCTAGCGAGCCAGACTAGCCCTCTCCAGCACAATCACAGGAAGTTATTCCAAGCCTCAGACAAATCCCATTTCTATCTCTGGAAGAGTAAAAGGTCAAAAAACACGAGGCTGTAGCGGTGCCAGCAGCAGCAGCCCCAGCCCACGGCGGGGCTGAGCAGAGGGGACGCGAGCCCAGCGGCTGCTCCCACCCGAGCTCTGCCCTCCTGCCAGGACCAGGGGCTCCTGCCCATGTCCCTCCAGGAGCCCCTCCAAGGCTCCAAAAAGGCTTCACGGGCTGTAAGCAACCCCAGGAGAGGGAAGAAAATGCATAAGGACCGGGTTACCAGAGCAGACTTTCCCTGGGAGTCAGTGGAGCCCTCTGGTCCCGCCTACCATATTACTGTTGGCATCCAGCCACATCCCCATCCTCTCCCAGCAGTAGGCAGCTTAATTAGCACAACTCCTGATTAGCTCTTGCCCGCTGCTTGCAGTGGACTAGCAAAACAGGAGGTTTCTAGGGCTCTCTGCAGTTCTTTAGTAGCAGCCAGAGGTGCCAGCTCTGAGCTGCCCTGGCCAGCCATGCCCATCACACCACACTTTGGCCACTGTGCTGTTGCACTGGCAGCTCCTGCAATGGCAGCAGGGATGTGAGGCATTGTCTGTCATCATTCCTCACTGTTCTCATAGGATTTCAGTAACGGCCTCTTCCCTCCTGTTGCTTTGCTGGCTTTTTTGCTTGGCTTTAGCTGAGGAGACACCTCATAACAATGCATACAATGGCCAGCTCACGGCCGATGATTCAGAGTGTGATGGGGTTACTCCACCCCCAGCAAAAACTAGGTCTCATTTTGAGAAGCCCTTGCTGGAGGAGCTGTGCCTTCCTCATGCTGGGACCAGGGATTTACTGTCAGTTTTCTGCAGGCTGTTGTGTGTGAGCTGCCGGGGATGAAGCTGCTCCTCTGCGACATCCTCCCCTCCATTCTCTGTATGGTCCCCACAGTTCTTTTTTAATTTGTCTTTCTTCCTTCAGCTTTCCTGCTCCTCCCATTCCTGTCTTCCCAATATTCCTGCCCATTTGGGACTGGGACTCCCCTACTCTCCCTTTTTAGCTCTTACTTTAAGTCTGCCTCTGAAAACACTGATTATTCTGTAGTCTTGCTGTGCTCCTAGAACATAAACACCCTTGAAGTGACCTCTCTAAAGAAAGCCTGCATCCCTTCTCCCATCACTACCTACAAGCACCAACAGGCCTGTTGATACCAACATGCTGTCACTCCTAAAATAACATCAGGCAGGAGTCTAAATGGCAGAGCCAGGGAGCAGAACATTGCCTGCTAAAACAGAAGTGGATTTGAGACCTGTTATAAAAAGAATAATCTGCATGGCTCCCAAGCACCACATTTCAGCTGAAGGCAGCTACAGGGAAATTCTGCTTTGCTTTTCTCTAACAGGCTGAGCACTGTAGCTCCAGTGCAGAGCCAAGGATGTTGCACATGGTTTCTTTGTTGTGATGTCTGTCTCCACACCCTCCCTAAGATAAATGCTCTGAGCAGGGCTTTCCTGGCCAGTGTGAAGGCAATGACTGTCCAGGATTTGCACTCTTTGACACAAGATGAAAGCACACTGCTGGGCACAAACCTTCAGGTATTTAACCATTCTGTGCCGGGGGCATCGTTGGTGAGAGGGAGAGAGCTCAGCAGTGACTGGGAGGGGAGCGCAGTGTCTCAACACAGGAGGAGAGCCCTGTGGATCAACTGTGCTTGCACATTCAGCTGATCAGGAAATGGTCATATCTGTGGAGAGCTTTGAATTTTTATGTGTCTGCATTTTGGTTGGAGCAGATCTTAGTGTGTAATGCTGTCTTGGCATTTCTGCTGCTGCTTTCTCTGTCTTCATTAATCTTTCCTATAGGATTAGAAGCAAATAAAACCCACTTCAAAACTGAAAATTATTTCAAAATTCAGGAGAAGAACTCCAAGGCAGCTGGAATTTCACTTCAACTCCTGTTTTGCAATTCAAGTTGACAGCATTCAAGCAGTTCAAGTATTAGCATCAGCCATACTTGCATTTGCTTCCTTCAGAAGCATATGCAAGCACTGCAGACTAGGCAGATGACTGTACACTTTTGGCTTTGAAGACCTATAGAATTTGGGCTGGCTGAGGTATGGTTTTAAAGCCAATTGGCCAACTCTTCCCATCAGAGGAAAGCAGAACACACCTTGGTCATGGCTAAGGGGACGTGGGCCTTTCATCCCAGCACAGCAGCCTGGCCTCAGCAGCTGGTTGGGATGGCATCATCCTGGGCAGCCCTCACTGCAGCCTCCTGGGGCTGGAGTCACTTGGGGTTCAGATGCCCTGGATGTGCTTCAGGGGCTCCCCAGACATCAGGGCACAGGGGGAACAAGTGTACAGGTGTTTCCCTCAGGGCAGAAGGTGGGTGGGTGACTGTGCACAAAGAGGTGGTGGCACTGTCCTGCCATGACTGGCTGGGAGGGCACAGCTCACACTAAGTGAGGCAGGGGAACAGGCAGGAAAGGGGATGGCCAAGGAGCTTGTGCAGTTCTTCATATTCCCCATTTGCCTGCAGCCTTGGCATAGGAGAGGGTGGCTGGGTGAGGCATGACAGACCCTTACAGCCCTTACCCTTCATGGGATGCAGCAGCCTGGGTGTGAAGGATCCCTCATTCTTTAGCTGCAGACACCAGGAGGGCACAAGAAAGCACATCCCATCTGTCTGTGTTTTTCCCCAGTGCCTGTTCAAACAGCACCAGCAGCAGAGGCAGTGGCACAGCATCACACAGGAGCAGTCCAGTCTCCATGCCTTCTCCTCCTTCCTGGTCCCTTCTCTGGCTGCTTCCAGGGAGCCCTGGGGAGAGAAGGCAGCCAGCAGCATGCACAGAGCAAATGATGCAGTCACAGTCTGCATCCACATCCTTACTGCTCCCTGGTGACCTCATTTTCTGGGTGTAGCTCAGAGTGTATAAACCACAAAAAAAAAGAGATAGGGAAGGGAGGAGAAGAGATAGAGAAGAAGTTGCAGAAAAGCAGAAATAAATGCTGTAGTTTTGAAAATGCCTGTGGAAAAACCCAGCTGGCTCATTGTCCTCACTTTTGTAACAGTAACATTGATCCTATTTCACCATCCCACAAGCACATACTCTTCTGATAGCTTTACTGTTTAAAAAAGACATAGATCCAGATAGGCTGCACAATATCACTGCCTTCAACCACGTTTACCAGTTTACATTACTAAGAATCTGGATTTTGGTGTTTCATAGATTAGTGTGCTGACAGGTTGAAAAATGATAGAAAGGGAGCTATTACCCTTCTCCCACATTGCTCATATTTAAGACATTGCTGAGCACATTAATTGCACGTTGTTCCCAATACATCAAGCTGAACTTTCATTTCTGAAATCTGTCTTTACTCCCAAACTGTTCCACTATTTGTGGAGTTTGGCAGTGAGTTTTACTCCTGCTGTACTCACAAAAAAAAATCTGCATTACAAATCCCTGTCAACTGACTCAAGATAACCCCAAAGAGAAGGCACCTGCTCAGGAAAGCTGGCCTGTCCTCTTGCAAGCTGCATCTTCATCAGCTTGCAGCAACGAACCCTTCTGGGTGTGAAATCCATGGGGTTCTGCAGAAATTAGCACTTTTATTTTTCACTCTTTCTCTCCCTTCTGTTGGGGAGGGTGTTGCTCTCACTGGCATCAGCAGCCCTCCCAGGATTCCCCATGTGGGACCTGGCCTTTCCCAGCACAGGAGGACCTGAGGAGCAGCCCCACTCTGCCCTTGCCTTGCCCATGGCCAGCGTGGGGAAGCTCAGGTGCTCACACAGGGCAGAGCAGGCAGGGGGGAGGCACAGGTGGGTGCACAGCCAGGCAGGGCAGTCCTTGCATTACCCCTCATCCTTTCTGTGCCACAAAGAATCTAAGCCTTCTGCACCACAGAGACATCAGGGCACTACCCAGTGCTGGCTTGGGCACATTCCTGAGTGGCACCAGTCTGCTGCCCACGGGCCAGCAGGAAGGAGCTGGTTTGGGGCATCCTGAAGTTTCTGCCTGCATGTGCACTGTGTGGTCTGAAATCCTCAGTGTCCAGGCAAAACTGGGTTCAGCAAGTCTGGGGCATTTCCTGTGAAATAAATCATGGTCCACAGTTGTTTTAATTGTGCTGTGATCAGAGTGCAAGCCTGTAAATAGGCTGGGATACCAGAATTCAGAGTGTTAAAGTGTGCAGCATGCCAGAAGTAATTGTTTTCCTTCTGCAGCCTGTTGTATTCAGATGTTGAGGAAATGATTTAATATTTCTGAACATGTTGTGATTTCATCATTTGGTTCAGCAAGGGAAGTTTGAGAAGTCATGGAAATGAAGATAAACTTTACATATGCTCTTAGGACCCTATTTGCCATGCTGAGTTTTTTTAATAGCAGTGCTGTGCAGAATATGCCAGCCCTGGCCACATTCATGTCTCCACATCCAGGCAAAAGTTGCAGCAGTAACAGGGGACTGAAGAAGGTGAAAGTGAAATTAGCCTACATGTGATTTGCAATGGGAAAAACTAGTCTCAGGAGGTGAGAAGAGAAAGGGCTGATGATGAGGATGCTTCCTCATGAGGGTAAAAAGAGATGCAGACACTGATGCCCTGTTTGGTGACCAGTAAGAGAACCAAAGAACAACATGAAGCTGTGTCAGGGTAGCTTTAGGTTGGATATCAGGAAAACCTTCTTCACCCAGAGGGTGGCTGGGCACTGGACCAGGCTCCCTAGGGAAGTGGTCAAAGCACCAAGGCTGCCAGAGCTCAGGAAATGTTTGGACAATGCTCTCAGGCACATGGTGGCTCTTGGGGATGGTGCTGTGCAGGACCAGGAGCTGGACTCGCTGATCCTGTGGGTGTTCTGTGGTTCTGGGAGCAGCACAGCTCAGGAGCCAGGTGCAATCCAGAGGCCAGGTTTGTGCCCTGCTGCTCATTCCCACCTCCACTGGAGCATTCTGCTCCACGGGCTGCTGTGAAGAAGGCAGAGCCCTGAGGCAAACAGCACAGGCCTGCAGAATTTCACAGGCAGCAGCAGTGCCTGCCCAGAGCTGAGCAGTTATCTCCTCAGCATGGGAAGTTTACACAAGCAGTGTTTGCATGCTCGAGCTGACTTTAACCAGCTGACCATGTGAAACACACCTAAAACATAAAGGAAAGCAAAGCTCACAAGGTGCTATTTCTTCAAACCCTTGGTCCTGAAACCCTCTTTCCTTGGATGACACACAGGGCCCAACATCAACAGAAAAAGTACTGACAACTCAGAGAGAATTCTTAAACAAAAAAGAGAAAACCTGGCAAAAGGAGCATTGTTTATATGTTTCCTAACATTTATGTATTTTAAAATAAAAAATGACAGCCAGTGAATGCTGTATATTATGAGCCATGTGAGTGATGACCACTTTTACACAAACTAAGGAGAACAAAAAAATAAGTCTAAAAGTATTTAAAAACTAGCTCTGCCTCCTGTCAAATATAAAGCAGAGACTATTTTAAGACAGCTTTTAAAGAAGTAAACCCAGGTCTGGAGATGTAACACTGCCTAGAGAATAATTAAAGTTTAAGCATCACAATTTAGTTGATGAGAAGACAGGTGAAAACTGCAGAAGTACAATCAAAATAGAATTATAAATTCCATAATGTAGCTGGCTTTCTAATAATGTACTTTGAAATTAACAAATGGGTGCAAAAAGCAGCTATTGAGCACTTTCAGCCACCTTTAGTGTTTTGAGGTTCAACTCAACTCACTTTAAAGGAAGCATGGGCCACCTAAACATACTCCCTTTCAAAAACATCACTACTTGCATATATGCAATGTAGAGACTTCATCCAGCACATTCCACCGTCTGTTTTGGTTTGTGCCTTGCCCACACACTTGGTGTGCTCTTAAATACAATTATAATATTTACTAAATAGGTCTGACAAATAAGTCTTAGTTTATAATCTGGTTTGTTTTCTGTAAATATTCACCGAGGGAATCTGGCCAGTGATGACTGGCTTTGGCTGAGCATCTGAATCACACAGCACAGCTTCCAGTTGGAGGCTGCAGAGACCTGATTGCTCAAACCACATTTCTGGAACAAATACAGACCCTTCCAAACTTCACTTTATTTCACCATAATTCGTTTGTTTTCTGGTTGCATTCCAGCAGCTCTCCCAGTGCACCAGACACCCTCTGCTCCTGCAGGAGCCCTGGCAGCTCATCGTGGTGCCTGGCTTGCCACTCTGCCCGCGTGGCTGGGTGTTTGTGCTGCACAAAGCCTGCCCTGACCAGGTATGGCCAGGGTAAAACCTATGGGGGCAGCCTGCCTTTCCCCCTAACAGGGGCTTTTACCATGCCTGAAGTCACCAGCAGACATTTGCTCTTTGGCTGGAGAAAAATCAGTTGTGGGCAGCCTGTGTGCAACCCGCAAAACCCAGGCTAGACCCACGAAGGGAGAGTTCATCTTCTGATGTGGTTGGTAGGAATGCTCCTCGTAAGTCCAGAGGCAGATTTCCTTTATTCAGATAATTTTTTCATATCATGTTTCCATTTTTGGGAATCTCTGAATTTCTCAAAGCTTCCTGTCAAAGGGAGGACCTGGCTCCCTCAGAGCAAACGGGAGCTTTGCCATTTGCATCAGTGCAGTTTAAATGTCACTGCAAAGGCCCAGTGGTTCCCACGGGACTGATTTCAGGCCAATCTGTAGATCCCAGAGATCTCTGAGTCAGTGTACCTTGGAGTCTGCAATCAAATCAGTGCCCCCCTCCTCATGCCTAAAACCAGAGCTCATCTGGATGCTATATAGCTGCTGTTGTGAGATTGGACCTATTCCTATTTTTCTTTCTATCTCTGTCCATATGTGCAGAAAGGTTGATTCTTATTTTCAGCAGAAGTGACCTGTTCTCCACAGCAAGTCCTCCCACACATGTGTGCCTCCTCCCTGTTTTGCTGCCTGCCTCCCTCACACTTCCTTTCTCCAAGCAATTTTAGGAGTGAAATGAAGTGCAAAGGTCAAAGTCTTTGCAGCCGTGAAGTCAATAAGGATGTAAAAAAGAGCAGCCCAGATTTGTCCTGAAGGGGATGTGGAGGATACAGCTCTTTACTCCATGTGCACCCAGATCAGCTGAGCGGGACACTGAACGTGGGGGCGTTTCCTGAACCTCATTGTTATGATCAGGCAAAAGTGTTACAGCCTAAACATTTGCAGCTTTTATTCTGCTCCTGCTGGCTACTCTGCTTTTCTTCATTAGGTCTGACAGCATGTTGCTGAACACTTAAAAAAAAAAAAAAAAGTGGTGTTGTAGTCCCCTACTAAAAGAGTCACTTTGCCCAATTTCCTGTTTATGCTGGAGCTGCAGCATCATGTGAGCACAGACAGTTGTAGATAGGCTGGCGACTGTTGCTGACCTCACACCACATGTTCAGTTAACAAGGTGAAACAGCAAAATTTGCTCTGTTTGTGTAAAGAATACTGAGAAAACTGCCAGTTCCAAGTAAAACAGAGGGAGAGGGACTCCCGATAGCCTGAGGCAGGGCGCAGTCTCCAGGCAGTTTTTTCTGCTCTTTAACTGCTTTGCACATCTGTATTCACACTGTGCTGCGAGTGACAAGAAAGGGGATTAGCCCCTACTCCTTTCCTTAGCAAAGCAGGTTTGGAGTCCTTCCATAAAAGCTATTAGTTTAGCAAATTTGCTCAAAATTTGTCCAAACTTCAGTCCCTTTGGTATTTACATTTTCCTATACTCGTTTCCAAAAATGACTGAAGACTCCTGTGTCTTAGTTATTATTCAGTTATTCAGCAGATGCTGATATCCGGCATTTGTATTTCAGAGCTGTTGTTTCTTAAACAACCTGGGAGCAACCTATTTTTCATTAAGATCTCAAAGATCCGTGCAGAGTCTTCCAAAAATCCTTTAAGACTGTACAAGACTTTTGGATTAAAGCCATTCTAAGAAATCAGAATTTACTTCTATTCAAGATTTCATCTTATTCCTGAAGTTAGTGTTAAAGAATTTATTGTGAACAAGTTGGGGGATCTTAAGAGTTTCCAGACCATTTTACACAAATATTTTTTATGTAAAAGTAGGAATTCCTATCAGGCAACTTAAAGCTTCAGCAGCATTTTTTCCACTTAGAAAAAACAAAGTTAATCGTTAAATCCAGGAAGACCTGTCAGTGTATTTTTTCCTTTCTCTTTGTTTTCAACTTGTGTCTGTAAAAGACCCAATCCTGCATCCTGAGAAATCCAAACTTTGGTTTTTAACTGACCAGAGGAATGGTGCCAAGCCAGACCAGCAGTTCTGTGTCCACCAACCTCTGCCACCTTATGCAGCTAATGAAGGGTTTCAGATGCAAAAGAGTCACTGCAGATTGGCTGAGGCTGAACACACAGATGGGAGTGCATCCCTGTGGGTGTGTGAAGAAGCAGTCTGAGTACCAGGAACACAGCACAACTTCAGAGGCAGGTGTATCCTGTGACAGGTGAACAAATCACAACATATGGAGGCTGTAACCATGATGTACCAGTTGTCAAGTGCTCTAGGATTCAAAGGTGAAAAAAAGCACTCCAGAAACTTAAACTGCATTCAGGATGATAACAATGTCATTTTAAATGCTACGTACAAACATGCTGTGAGGGAATATGGAACTAAAACTCTTGGCTAGTGGGTGAGGCTGTAAACATCCTCATGTAAAGAGTCCTGCCTGTAAGTCTTCACTGTCAGGGAGCTTAAATGCTTGCAAAAATGTGGCAGCAGTCAGAAGATGTCATTTGTGGGGCAGCTTAAAGGAATTAGTGTGTCACAGTGCCAGTTCTTGGGAAGGAAAATTATCCTGGAGGAGCAGAGGGCTCTGGGTGGGAGGAGGTCCTTGAAAGGCAATAATCACTGCAGTGCTGTCTTCTGCTGCTGGGAACTCTGCTCTGAGCTGTGACCTATTTTACATCCCCACTAAAAGTGAAAAAGGAAGACAAAATGAAACAGAAGGTATGAGGCTGCTCATGAGGGTGCTCATGATGTGAGTCAAATCCAGCCCTGGTGCCCAGTACTTTGGTAGCCCCTGCCTGGCATCACAGCATGCAGGGATACAGGTGGGACAGGCTCCACCTGCCTGCCCAGGCAAGGTCAGCTGGCCAAAAGCAGCTTCCCTCCACCCAGGGCTTTTGTTCACCTGTTGCAGCATCCTCTTGATGAGAGCTGGTGGTCCACTAGAAGTGCTGGCAGCCCAGATGGAAGGTGGCCATCCTGGGGCCAAGGCTGTCCCCAGACCTGGGCAGATATCACACCAGAGCTGGCTTTCTTTTCCTTAGCCTGGTTTTACATGAGTTCTGCAGATCACTTTGGGCACAGCTTTACAGTGATGCTGAGTCACAAAAATTCCAGTTGTTTCCTGAAAGTGAGAGATTGTTTTTACCATCTTGTTAGTCCCAGTGAGCCACAGCCAAGTGCAGCTGGGGAGTTACTTCATTTTTTATTAATACCAACTGTGTCTCTTCCTGGTGCCCCACAGGTGCTGTCAGGTTTGTTGGCTGGCCCTGGTCTCTTGGTGCTCCTGACAAAGCCCCACAAGCCTGTCCCTGGGAGGTGCAGCCCTCGGGGCACAGCTGGGCTCCTGCTCTGGGGTGGCAGGCAGCACTCATTTCATATTGATTGATCCTTCTGCTTTCTGCACATGAGCTCAAAGAGGCCTGCACGTATTTGCAGGGCAGCTGTTCACAAGGAAAGCTCCAAGCCTTCAACACCACTGCTGTCAAAATAGGAGGAAGAGCAGAGGTGTGATGCCCTGGGCTGGCAGTGGGGAGGGCACTCATTGGCTCCATGCCTGTTGCAGGATGTCACTGTTGAAGAAATACACTGGAAATGGATTGCCATCCTGCCACCACTCCTCGGGTGTTTTGCTGCTGTGTGTTTCACAGGCAAGGCTTTATCAGCCTAGAGCCATCTCTGTAGCCTGGGACAGTGGTGGGCATGAGCTCTGTCAAGTGATGGGGTGGCAGTGAGGTCCTGCCTGCCCTACAGACTCAGGACAGGACCCTGTGAGGCCATTTGACATATATCAGTCCTCTGGGTGAGGTGGAGCTGTGTGGTTTTCCGCTGTAGCAGTGTTTGTTGTAGCTGGGATCAGTCAGTGAGCTCTTCCCCACAGCAAGATCTTGTGGGATAAGATACACCATCAGCACCCTCCCCTGTGAACCCATGTGGGCAGCATGACCACAACACCCACATTTATTCTCTGTGGGAGAGCCCCTTGACACCCGCCCACCGGGAGCCATGGGGAAAGCAAGGAGGGCCCAGCACTGTTGTTCCCCTGCAGCCCACAGAGTCCTGTGAGCAATTCCTACCTGCGTGAGGAGCAGAGGGATGCTGTGCCACCTTGCCAGTGTACTCAGGGGAAACCTGTCATCAAAATGACTGTGAGGAGCACAGTTCTTTATTGCCCTTATTAAAGGACAGGGCACACAAGTGAAATTATATTTCTTCATCCAAATGTCTGGCTCCTTTCTCCCTCCCCAAAATGAAGTGGTTTCATTATTGATTTTACCTTTAGAAATTTTCTTATCTTCTGCAAATATTTTAAGAACATAAAATTCCCAAGTTTTTGGGTCCCCATGACTTTGACCATCCATGCCCAAATAATACACCCATTAGAGTAACAAAGAATCTTCATGTTTATTAAATAGCAGTGACTCACTCAGATGCAGATGTTTGATTATGTAAAGCACCATAAATATTATGGATTAGGATGTAGAGCAGGCAATGGGAATGTGTCTAGGTTAGCAGGCAACATATGACTGCGGGATTTTGTTCTACTTTTTTTAAAATGTGTGTCATCTTTTCTTCACAAACCACAGATTCCTTCATGTAAAGAAACAGAAACAAAGGACACATCTCTGCTTCTACAGGATGTCCTCTCAGGTGCTTTATTACAAAGCTCTCATTGCACTTAAAGTGCAGGAAATTTTCTGACTGGTGTTTTTAGTCAATTAACATAGCTGTATCACCTTGAAAGGAAGAAGGTATTTCCCCCTGTACTACGTACCCATCACATCTCCTCTGAGGGCTCACGGTGACTTTCTTGAAACAGGGTTCATTTAGAGTCATTCTGAAACCACACAGTCAGAAGGTGGCAGATGGAAATCCATTGTGAGGCTGCAGCCTGTCCTGAGCTCGCTGTGTGACAGCCCTTTGCACAGGGTGAGCCAGAGCATTTGTGCCAGTCTGTGTGGAAAGTTGTTTTATATGGAAACACTGGTTAGCTCTGAGCTTTGTCCCACCAGAGCTGAGCCCTAGCCTTGGGAAAGCAGAGGTGCAGTGGGCATGAACAGGCAGGGAGAGGAAGAGCCAATGCCTTTCCTGCACAATCGAGAATGCCCCTCAACTTCCAGGCACCCAAGCAAAGGGAAAAAATTACTTCAAAAAATATTTTATTCTCTAGATTAAATAGAATTAATGCCTGTGGAGGCAGAGGAAGGGCCTAAGGGAGGAGTATCCCTCTCTGAAATTGAGTATTTATTGATTTTTCTTTGCCAGTCATAAACCATGAGTTTCAGTCTCTCACTACTGAAGACATTTGTGAGAGCTGAGTGGAAAATACAGGAGACAAAATCCAAGAGAAGCATTAAACCAGTAAGTGATGGGCAGTGAGCTCATCTGCTCCCAGAGTGCTCCACAGGGACGCACTGGAAGGGACAAGCAGGCAGCCTCATCAGGAAGAAATTAATTATGCAGAGCTGATAGGTGCTGCAGACCAACAGCCACAACTGAAACAGCAAAACCATAACTCCAGTTGGAGGACAGGATGGGTGCTTTGAGAGTGGTGGTCCTTTTAATCTGATTTCTGTGAGTGAGTAAATCAAGTGTTACAGCCGAGCACTGCAGGCTGCCGAGGTGGGAGCCCTTCTGCAAGGGTCTCACATTCTGAGGAGCATGTGCTGCATGGAGCTGGCTCTTTGCTCTGGAAAGAGTGGCACAAAGAGCTCCCAACACGTCCTCTTTGAACACGAGGATGTTTGCTGGGAGCTGGTCCTGAGTCCTTGCCAGTGCACAGATTCCTCTTGCAGGGACCATGCTCTGCAGCCCATTCCGCAGGCAGGGAACCTCTGTTAACATATATGGTGTTAGTGGGCTTACAATCAGCTACTTACAAACCTGACTACATATGAATTTTAACTTCCTCTTTTGGGCTTTTTATAGGAAATGCTATAAAGTTCCTCTTAACTTATTTTTTCCACAGGAATATGTTTAAAAACTGGTCTTTAAAAAAGACAAGCTGTGAAAACTTGTCTCAAGTGCTGGCACTCCCGTGGGACTATCATCCTGCAGCTCTGCTAGTTCTCTTGCCCCAAGGGTGGTGCCTTAAGCTGTGGGCCCACAGTGGGTGGCAGGAGAAGCACTGTGCACTGAAGCTCCCAGCCCTCACCCAGCTGTGGGGAGAAGCCATGCCAAACCCTTCTCTGCTGGGATTTGCTGCTTCCCCCTCTCCAAGGGATTTTGCAGGATGAGAGCAATTCCCCATACTCAAGCCTTTTGCAGTCATCCCTATCAGTGAGCTCTCAAACTCTTCTTTGAGTGTCAGAGGCCCTGCAGCAGGCATGGGGATCAGCACATGTCCTGTGCCATGTCCTTGCAGCCTGTCCTGCCTGCAAGGCCGCCAGGCAGGCAAGGAACCAGCACACAGCCACCTTTCTTTCTGCTTCACCCTGCCATCCCTTTTGCTGCATTCTGTAAAATGAAGATTATCCTCATGGGGGAGTTGTAAGCATTAATATAGCTGGTCAAGAATTTCACGTTTGTTGGTTTGTTGGTTGTTCTATGTTTTGTTTTTAAAACCAGAAAAAATCAAAACTCACAGGGCAAATTAGATTTCGGGCCAATTTACCTCACTGAGCTTGTATGTCCTCTAATAAATTATTTAGAGCTCAAATACTGGATATGTTGTACAAACAAATGAGAACATGGTCCTCAGGCAGAAGGCAAGCGATGAAGGTCCTTGGCTAAATCTTTTCAGCTTTCATTCTGCCCTGTTCACTAGCCAGCTGCTTTTCAGCTCAGAACAGGTTAGCTCATGGCTTTTGTCTGACAGTGCTGAGCTAGAGCAAATGCTCACATGTAAGAGCAGCCCTCTAAACCTCACACCACTCATTCAGCAGAACCAGACATCAGATTGTGGAAGGAGCAATCTCTTTCTTGGAAACCCTACTGAAATGGAAACAGAGCTGTTCCTCTTTCTTTTAGATGTGACTCTGGAATTCCCAAAGTCAAAAATTCAGGAGCAAGATGAAAACACTGATAGCTTGTGTTACACAAAGGAATGTGCTGGCAGCCAACCAATGCTGCTGCAAATTCTTTCTTTCTTTTGGCATTGAACTGTTTCACTTACGAAGGGCAGATGAAAATTGTTCTAGATTGATGTTGGCTCTTGTCTGATGGTAGTTGTGTTTGTCTGATACAGCCTTCTCTCTAGTGCCCACAGGGCTTTTGAGGACATGTAAACTTCTAATCATCCTACCACTCCTTCATCAAGAAAATAATAATTTCAGGAGGCCCCAAAATAAATGTAATAGTTTGGATGGAATGGCCTGGATGCATAGAACCTTTTTTCATAGTGTGACTGAGGAGTTTAAACTGAGTGCCAGGAATCAGCACCTATTGAAGTATATACTTCATCTCAGCCATGGGAGTGCAGTCTTTCACCTTAAATTGATCCACATTCTCTTGTAAATTTGGCAGCATGTGCAGTCTAGACTAAATATTGGCAGATATTATTGGCTCTGACCAGCTGAAATAAATCCCTCCTCACCACAGCCCAGGCACCCTGGCCCTGCTGCCTCCTTGGGTGTCCCCACTGGCCTCAAGCCACTGCAGGGGCTCCCAGGGTCTCTCTTAGCCTGGTACCAACACCCTCAGCAGACACGGGGCCAGGCCTGTAACAGGGAAAGGAGGAGGCAGCCTTGTGACTGGAAAATGGTAAAAAAGAACCTACCAAGGATGTACAGCTGTGTAAAACCCACCCTGCTCTGCCCTGGGGCTGGGGACTGGAGACAGGGACTGTGAGGGGCCAAGTAGCCTCTGCACCAGGGTGTGTGAGCTGCTGAGGCTCTGAGAGATAAAACTGCTGCTGCTGACTCGTCTGGCCAGGGCTTGTCACTGCTGGGCTCCCAGTGAGCCCAGTGTGCTGCATCCCTTACCCCGGGGAAAGGAGGTGTACAGCAGATTGCAGGCAAATGCCAGGAAAATGAGGAGAGGATATTTGACTCAGAGATAAGAGCCTCCTGCTGCAAGGTGTGCCAGAACCAAAACCCCTGCTTTGCCTATGCCACAGAACAGGGCAAGTCCTGTGTATTGGCAATGGCAAAGCTGCTCCTGTCCAAAAACCCTGTGCACTGTCACTCAGCATTGTAGGATAAGCAAAAGGGTTTTGGAGCCAACATTTTGTGAGTAAAGGCACATACTGGGGAAAGTTTCAGAATGGAAATTAGTCTGGGGAGGCAGTGATGGGACCGGGTAGGTCAAGTGTGAGAGGATGTGTGAAAGACGGTCCTTCAACCCCACCCACGCAGGTAACTGTATCATGTCAGCAGCTGATGCCACTTTTTCCTTAGAAAGTGGAGGACAGAAAAAGGAGCCCAGAGAGCTAGGATGTGTGCAGATGCAGTTTGATGGTACAATGAAGCTGATGTTAAGAGCAAGCACCCAGGGAAGAGGTGTTCTCTTCTCCTCCTACCCTTCTGCACCCTCCCTGGTGCTGGGTGCCTGTATCCAGCCAAGGCTTTGTGCTGGGGCAGTGGGCTGGCAACACTCCCCATTTCCCTGTGTTGGGTGAGGCGGTGTCTGCTGCTTTTGCTCCCTCAGATGACTCTTTGGAGTCAGGCATAGAATATCCCTGGCACATGGCAGCAGGTGAGCTCAGCAGGTGGTTCCAGCAGACTCCCCATTGTCCCACACCACTGCCACTGTGCCATGGCACCTGATTTCAAGAGGGCTTGAGTGCTTAAAAGTGTGCAAATGTTGATTCACCTGCGCTGCTGGCTCCAGGCTGCCATCCCTCCGTGCCCCTCCCCGCCCTGTGCTCCAGGCTCAGCAGCGGTTGGCAGCACGGGCAGGATTTGCTTTGGTCCCTGTAGTGGGATATAAGATAAGAAAATAAAGATAGTGTGGAAAGTAATTGTACCCCTAAGGAGTTGCAGCTGGGCCAATTATCAAAGATTAGGAACAGGCCTGACTTTAACAGGCCACAGCTGTAAGCAATGAGAAGAAGAGTGCTATAAAAGAGTGGGGTGGCTGGGTGAGAAGGGAACTGGAGTCAGTTGGCTGCTTTGTGGAGAAGAAAGAGGCAGTGCTCTGAGGAGCTGCCCACGAGAAACACCAAGCAGGTATGAAACATTTGCAATAAGGAGACAACAGTATGGAACCCCTGCAATAAGATGACAACAGGTCCCTGCAGCTCCGTGAGGCTGAGAGTACATCAGTGTTTGGGACGCTCCATGGTGGCACCCAAAGGGCAGTTCCTCTGTCTCACTGCACCCCTCCTTTTCTGCATGTGTCTGTAGTCCCTGTGTAACCCCCACAAGAACAATCTGCTTGTTTTTCAGCCGGCCAGGGCTGCCTGGGCCCCACCGCTGCCCTGGGGAAGGCGCTGAGGCCGCCCTGAGGGTGAGGAGTGGGGCCCGCCCTGCCCGAGGGCTGCAGATCTGGGCAGCCATCTGCCATTGTTTCCCCTCAGCCCTGCTCTCACGGCTGCTCAGCCGTGATAGCTGCTGTTCTCTCCCAAAGGCCCAGCCCTGCCCTCCTCTCCCATCACCAACTCTCTGACAGGGCACCTCTCCATGTCCGGCCCTGCAGGGCCAGCCCCATGACAGAGCTGCTCAGGCTGTGTCCCCAGGTTAGCAGGCAGCTCCTCGGGGACAGAGCCAAGTCAGCCAAGCCATGGCCCCTCACACACACCCCAGCCAGCCTTGCCTCCTCATGGAGGCACCAGGGCTTTTCCCCCAAAGCACAGCAGCGGTGTTCTCTGTTCTCTCACCAGCTGCCTGGGTTGTGCTAAACACAGCCTACACACTCCTTTAGAACCATGAAAACCAAAGTGCTTGGAAGTGAAATCAGGTACTGGGCTGTCCTGCCTTGGGGTGTTGTAGCAGCCAGCAGCAGGGAGCCCTGAGCTCCCACCTTTCCCCAGCTGCCAGCTGGGTGCCAGGCAGCAGCTGCTCCTGTACCCCCTCCCTCCTCAGCTTGCTCAGATGCAGGGGATTTCTACCCCATTTCCATCAGCAGGAGCTGGGTGTATTTAAGCTGCAAGGCTGGCAGCTTTGGGAGAGGAAAAAAAAAAAAAAAAAAGGAGGTGGTTTTGTGGTAAAGCTGGTGGGGGTTTTTGCTTTACTGCCCTAGCAGTCTGCTTCTCTGGGAAGCAGTTCTTGTTTGTCTCACATCTTCTGAAACTTTTCTCTTTGGTTCTTTAGAGGTGAGGGTGTGTGGGGAGATGTGACCTTTCTGTCCTGAGCCCTCTGTGGGGAGTGCATTGAGTCTGTGCAGGACTTGGACTGCAGGTGACAGAGATCTGGGCTCCTTTTGGTACCATATGTGAGGTACCTGGTGGCCCATGTTCCAGTGTGGTATCTGGCTAGTCTAGAAAGTTCCTTCTCCATTAAACATTTTTCTTTTCTTTCTGTTTCATGTTTCTCCTTTTCCCTGTTTTCCACAAAATTATGTTTGTCTAAGATGTGTCGGTAACCTGTCATCTCTAGCTACTTCCAGCAGAGAACAAATCACTTTCAAACTTTGATAGGTCAGTGGGGGCAAGAATTAATTTTCTTTGTGCAATACATTTTGCACCTCATCTCTTCTTCCTGTTTATTCCTGATGTGATGCCCAGTCTGTAAGCTCCTCCCATACACAGGCCTTGCAAGAGCTTTTCCCATGATATTTTTTCTCTGTATTTGAAGAATTATTTGCTTGCAAAAGAGATTGAGGTACTGCCAGGCTGAACAGACTTACTAAGGTAAAATTTTGGGTGAATAATGACAGCTGTGAAAAGCTGGCTGCAGTGCACAAAAAACAAAAAAATTTGGTGTACAAAAAGAAATGCTTTTTCCTGACATAACAATTGTTAATATTCTTTTGTTGCTCATTTTTACTATCACCATGCCTGTGGGAACTCAGCATCAGCAAAAACTGTAGTGCCTAGATTATCTTAAACTGTGCAAGTAAGGACTCTTACATCTTACTGAAAGCAGCCTGAACTCAGGTATTCTGTCTTAAAATTGAATGGCTGCCTGTCTTTAAACTGACAGATCTACTCTTTGCAAAATGAGTGTGATTTTTAACTCAAACCCAAGCTACCACCCAGATTTACATCATTGTGACAAAGTCCTTTCACAGAGTTCTCAGGTAAGTTTCAGGTAGGGAGGTTGTGGTAGTGGTTGTTCAGATGCTCCTTTCAATGAACTTTTAACTCCAGTGAGGGCAGGTAGAGCACCAGTGTCTGTGCAGTTGTTGGAGGTCCCTGGGCAGTGTAGGAGCCCCTGCACCTTCCCCAGGCTTCCATCAGAGCTGAGGCAGCTGCAGCCTTAGCTTTGGCTGCTCGCTGGCCTGGCTGGTTTGGGCATGACATATCCAACAGTTTTTATGGAGTTTGGCAAGGGCAAATGTCCTGATGTCTTGTTTTGGCTTTCCCCTGTGGGACAGAGATCACGATTGATTTCTTCTGGCCCAGAGTAGGTGTTGGTGACAGCTGTAATCAACACAGAGGTGCTTATACTGTTGATGAACAAAAGCAGCTGCTGGATTAAAAAAAGGGGGAAAGGATATTAATTTGTGCCTTGAAACAGGCGTGTAGCTTTATAGAGTGATGGTGCAGGACTTCATTTAAGCCTGTATGGAACCCTTACATTGAGTCACAAGGATGAGAAAACATCAGTGCTTGCCAGGTTGCTTCAGCTTGACAGTGTCTGTGTAAATAATTGTCCTTTTGTAAGATGAATTTTTCTGGTTTTAGCACTACAGCTCACTCAGGGGTTTGTTCTGGGCTTTCAGAAGTAATTGGCAGCTCATAAACAGCTTTGTAATAGCACTAAAAACCATAGGAGGGAAGCTGCACAGGGCATCTGGAGCTCTGGGCTTTGCTGGGCAAAAGGCACTTGTTTCCAGGAATGTGCAGTTCTTGGTATTTTCATTTTACAAAAAAAATTGTGTTCTCTCTTGTATGGATGAGGTAGTGATGTATTGGATCACTTTGATTGCATCTTGTTGGCGGGGTGAGGGGAAGGGAAAATGTTCATCTTGACCTCCCAGGGACAACCCTCTGCCTGTTCTGCAATCTCCAATGCAAGCTGATAGCAAGTGCATCAAATAAAAATCACAATTTGGCCAGCTTATCAAAGCAACTATAAAACCTGAATGAAAATAAGCATAGAGCACAAGTCCCGTGAGAAGCAGCTAAAGGAGCTCAGGTTGTTCAGCCTGGAGGAGAGAAGCCTGAGAGAGGACCTTATTGCTCTATAACTACCTGAAAGAAGGTGGTGGCCAGGTGGGGTCAGGCTCTTCTCCCAGGTAATGAGCAGCAGGACAAGACAAAACAGCCTCAGTTTGTTTCAGGGGAGGTTTAGTTTGGACATGAGGAAAAATTTCTTCACTGAAAAGGTGGTTAGGCATTGGAACAGGTGGAGTCACCATCCCTGGAATTCTGGAAAACACATGCAGGTGTGATGTTCAGGAGCATGGTTTAGTGATGGGCTTGGCAGCGCTGGGTTGATGCCTGGGTTCCATGAGCTGAGGGGCCTTTTGAAGCGCTGCAGGTGCTGTGTGAGGTGGCTGCTGCAGTGGAGTTTGGCACTGAAGCTGTTTTGCCCCTGCAGGCCTGGCGGAAGCGCTGGTTCGTGCTGCGCAGGGGCCGCATGAGCGGGAACCCCGACGTGCTGGAGTACTACAGGAACAGCCACTCCAGGAAGCCCATCCGCACCATCGACCTCAACGAGTGCCAGGTGCTCAAGCACTCGGGGCCCAACTTCATCAGGAAGGAATTCCAGAACAACTTTGTCTTCATCGTGAGGACCACCTACCGCACCTTCTACCTGGTAGCCAAGACTGAGGAGGAGATGCAGATCTGGGTGCGCAACATCAGCCAGATCTGTAACTTTGGACATCTGGAAGATGGCACAGGTAGGGTCACGCTCGTCTTGGAGGCTGGGAGAATGCCCAGGGGTGACAGGCATGGACCTTGCTGTCAGGCTGGGCTGGGCAGGTGGAAGAGGACTGGTTCCTCTAGCTCCACGCAGACTGAGCTGCTGCTAAACTCTGATCTGATTCTCAGGGACTGCACTGCTGCTGGGTGGAAATACTCACGGGCTGCCTGGGCTCACTTTGATGAGGCAATTCTTCCTTAGTAAGAAAAGGTGCTGTTTATGTGAAAAGCTGACTGAATGTTATCTTCTGGGACCATTTATTTCATTACATGTCTTGTATTTATTTAGTTAGGCTTAATGTAAAACACCTGTTCCCAGAAAGCATCCTGCACAACTCCCATTTTCTCAGGCTTTGCTGGGTGTGGAATGTGCACAGACTTGGGTGTATATGCCTCTACATAAATCAGTGACAGAAATACTAAGCTGCCTTAGTCTGTTAATAAGAGAAAACCAAGAAAAGGCAGAGGGATAGGAGTGTTAGAAGTGTGTGTATAGACTTAGGAGATGGTCCTGCCAGTAGAGCATCAAGGCAGCTCTTTTGCCAGGCCCTACACCTGTATATACTCAGGAAAGTGAATTTCTTGAAAAGCTGCCAAGAATTAACCACTCCAAGATGGATGTAGCCAGTAATTAAAGTGGGGACCTGTACCATCATTAACTTACCTTTTAAATGAGACAATCAGGCTCAGATAACAGCAATCTGTCTTTCCCTTGACAATTCCAAGGGGCAGATAGAGCAGCAATTTGAGAGTTGCAGAGGAAGTGAGTCAGAACGAAGCCTTCAATGTGATAAAAGGCAATGCAGGTGTACAAGAGGGAGCCATGGAGGGACACAAGCCCTGGGGCAGTAATGTGTTTGGGGGTATCATGTGTGGCTAGGCAGTTCATCCTTCCATGCTCTTTGTGCTGCTGCACTCAGAGTGCTGCTGGTGTCTGCAAGTGCTGCATGGCCACACCATTACCCAGCAACTTGATAAGATACAAAAGGCTATGGGAAAGGTTTTATTTTAATTTATGATGGTTCCTGGCATTGCTTAGCTGCCTTTTGAGTAGTGTCTTCTGAGGGAAATGGGAGTGGCAAGAACACTGCAGTGGTCCTGTTACAAATGTGATGTCTGTTCTTTTCCCATTCACTTCAGAAACCACCATGAAAACTTGCTGACAGATTATGTGCCAGCACAAGCTGCCCATGAATACAAATTTCAAAGTAGCTCTGGTAGGGATTGGAGTCTGCTGCCCTTTGGAGGCTGGATGGAATTATGGATATTCAGTAACCACCTTCCTACTGTTCTGCCTTTGTGGATGCTGAGTTGCTGCTCTTGGATTGTTATTTCTGGTGCAGGTTTATTTGAGATACAGTTTTACCAATTACTCTGAAATTAAGGTAAACCCTTCTGTGGAAAAGAGAAAAATCATTTTTGTCTCTCAAATGTGTAGGCAGCCTTCTCTTGGGCACTTTGTGAGGATGTTCATGGGGGATGTGATCTGTGGCAGAGGAGCTGATACAGTGGCTGTCCCAGATAGATGCATTTACACTGGGAAATGCCTGCTCTGTTTTGCTGGTGCAGTGCACTATTGCCTGTAAGACTTGCACGTGGACAACACTCAGAGTATTACACATTGGTGTTTCTCTCTGAGCAAAGATTGCCAGTGTGGGCATTGATGGATGAGAAATGACAGCTCTTGCAGCAGCAGCTGGGAAAGCTGACACTCCAGCTTTCCAAGGCAGATATTACCCCCCAAAGAAGTTCAGCACTGCTGAGCATTTGCCTTGATTCAGTACAAAGTCTGGCACTTGAACTTGCAGCCCTGATCAAGGATGGTGTGAGCTAAGCCTCCAGACATGCACTTACTGCATCTCTAATGCCAAATAGCTCCTAAGAGCTTCTATTTATCCTGCCAGTGAGCTCAGGTCTGGGGTGTATCCAGGTCGGGCTGCCAAGCACATCCAGATCCTCTGATTTAAATCTGCACAGCTCCAAAAATTGCACATCACATTTCAAACTGTTGCTAATTGCTTCAGCTTTTCAGGATCTCCTAAATTCTCCAAAAGCTTGTAGGTTTAAACAAATTACCCTTTAAAATTAACATTAGAAAAGCCCTATTAAATGCCACATGCTTTTTTAACTTACATGCTACTGCTTTAAAAAATACTAGTCCCTGCTATGAGTCATACCACTCTTAATCTGTGCATGGCTGAAAATTTGCTATGACTGAGGCCAAAACACAATCTGCTGCTTTCTCTGCTTAATGCCCAAAGTGTAGCCACAGTTTTATGCAGTGACTCAGCTTTAAGGGCTGTCCTGTTGTTCCCAGTTAGTCCCTTCCAGCAGCAAAGGATAGACAGCCAGGTTCCCACTCCAGAGGTGTTGGCAGTCAGATGCAGAGTGAAGTTACAAAAGCCATGGCTCCTGTGAGCACAGCTCTGTAGTCAACAAGAGAGGGGACAGCTGGGAGGCAGAGATGACATGGCAGCTCCAGGCAGATGTCAGGAAGCACCTGGGAGGGCGGCTGTCAGGAAGGACTTGCCAGCAGCACTCACACACTGCTGCCACCAGAAAGTGCTGCTGGCTGTGCTGGAAATGACAGGGAGCTGGCACCTTTGGGGAGTCAGCTGGAGGAGAGAGGAAGAGGCCTTGCTCCTGGTTTTCCTGCCCTATCTCAGCAAAATCCTGCTTCCATCTTTGGTGAAACTCCCAGCAGAGCCATCATTCCCCAGCCCCAGGGATCCATGGCCATGCAGGGGACTGGGAGGATGCTTGGCCCGAGTGTCTGGGGCAGGGCAGGGGTGAAATGAAGTGGCTGTGGGACACCAGGGGCACAGTTTATCCCATGTACAAGCTGAAGCTGTGACTAATTGACCCAATCCAATGTGCCAACTTTTCATTGGAGAAACTAGTGGGAAGGTTGTTTAAGCAGTTTCATTAAGAAGCCTTACTTTTATTATTTCTACCTCCTTGGAATGTCAGTGCAGCCTTGGGGGTGATTGATGTGAGAAGAACACCCTGTTCCACCGTGTCCCTGCATGGCTGTTGCACCATAGCAATTCTTGGAGAGGGGGCTGGGGTCTGTAGAAGAAGGAAAACCCCTCTGTTTCTCCAAGCAAGGCCCTTCATTGATTGGAGAGGTCACTGTGGAAGATGCTGTGCAGCCTCTGTGGGGGCTTTTTCCATAATTGCAGGGCAGAAATGTTTGGTGTTAGTAGCCACCAAAGCAGTTATTTTGGCAGCTGGAGCCTCTTTCTGTCTCTCTGGCAAAGGGGGTGGCAGGCACCAAACCTATTCTCTGCCTTCTCACTGTTGAAAGTAGCCATGCATAATTTATTCTGCCCAGCTGCTGTCGTGGTAGTTTTAATGCACACGATTCAGTTACCAGCAGAGCTGGCAGGGACAGGAACAGTCTGTGAGGAGCTGGCTGCAGGTCCCTGAGCCCCTGAAGGTCAGGAAAGGGCAGGTCTGTGCTGTCCCCACCCCTCCCTCCTGCTCACAACCGTTGCCATGTGGTCTGCAGCTCACAGCCTTTCCTGATGGGATAATCCATGGCTAAACCCTGTGAGTACCAGATGGAGTTCAGGCCTGTTCGTTCTGTGTTAATAACTCAGAATGTCATTAATTTCTTTCTTATGCGTTGTGGCAGTTTTAGTTGTTGGTTTGTTGGAGCTTTTTAAATGTAGTCAGATGGTGAAGTGAACATGCTTTTCTGAGATCCCATGGGAGTTAGCCCAGTGTGTGTTTGATCATTGTCAGCTTGCAAGACAGCTCTGAGTCCTAGATTGAAAAGCAGAGTTAGTGTCTGAGCCAGCATGATGAACAAAAGTTATTTTTCAGATGGGCAGGCTGCAGCCCTCAACTCTGCTTTGCAAATGTGAAACCCTGTAAAAGCCATTCCTTCCAGATGATCACTGATGAAACCCTGCTGCTGTAAGCACCTGCTCAAAATTAAAGCAAATCCTTTGCTTACACTTGAATTTAAGCATGTTCTTACATGCTTTGCTGACCTGAGGCCCACCACTGCCCAGATCTCTGAAGCTAACTGGAGGAAGCAGCAGGGAGTCAATAGTGGTAGATGGGAAGGAAAGAGGCAACTCCCTCCCAGGTTGAAAGGGATGAAATGTAGGATAGTGCAGGGAGGGAAGATCAGCTGTTTTATTCTTCTGCTATCAGAAAGATGAGGGGTGAAGCCTGCTGTGACTGGGGTGGGATCCTGGATCACCATCCCCAGTTGGAAGGCACCTGCAAGGATCACCAAGCCAAACTCCTGGCCCTGTACAGGATGGCCCCAAGAATTGCACCATGTGCCTGAGAGGGTTTAGTTTGTGTTTAGTCGTGTGCTGTCACCCAAGCCTTGGCAGTCCTCTCCATCCCCCTGGTCTGCTTGCATGTATACCCAGCACCTCCCAGGCTGAGAAGTGACTACAGCAGCCTGGTACAGTGCCAAGGCTTGTGCCTCTGTTGAGGTTGGGACCTGTTGGAAGGTCTCAGGACCGCTTCACACAGTGCAGGATCTGGGGCACAGGACACATGCAGCTGGTCAGGGGCTGGTTCCCAGCATTTCCATCAAGTTCTGGCTATCAGCATTACAGAAATCTGCCATCTTGCTGCGTATTGAAGGCACGTTAATTCTCAGTGTGGTTTTATCAGCAGTTCCTGGTTTCTTGTGTTTGTTTCTGCTGTGGGGTTTTTCATTTCGGAGAAGGGTTTGGCAGCTTTGCCTCAGGCAGTGTCTGAGCCAAAGAGATGGGCATCCACTGCCAAGCCCTGCAGGTGCCAGGGACCCAGTGAGCACTGCCCCATCCCCACACAGCTCTGGTGGAGGAACTGCCATGCAGCAACCTGAAACTTCATTAGAGAAATCATATTCCCTAACTGAGGGCTTGTGCTCTTGGTGCCACTGTTTGAGCTTGCTGCCAGGAGCAGCTGCTTTTGGGGAGCTGCTCTGTAAAGACACCCTTCCCACTCCACAGCTGCCCCTTGTGGGAGGTCTGGATTGCACTTGATTTTTTGAGTTGGAATGCCCCAAAAGCTTTGTTTATTTTGACTCTGTGTGGCTCAGCCATTGCAGGGACAGAGGCTGGGACAGGAACAGAACCAGACTTCTCTGCTGCCAGGCAGTGCTCAGGCCAGATGAGTGTCTCAGCCACAGGCTGCCACTGAGGGGTGTTCTTGGTGGTGTGAGCAGGCAGCCAGCTCTGGGCCAGCCCCACTGCCTGCAGCCCTCCTGTCCCACTGCCATCCCACTGTGTGCTGGGGACACTGGAGTGTTATGCCCAGAGAAGGTGGCACTGAGCTCAGGCTCCCGTGCTTTGTGACCTCCAGAAAAGTAGTGTCACTTTTCTCAGCAGAGCCAAGAAGCCTCCAGCTGGGCAGTTACAGCCACAGCACTGCTCTTGTGGTCTGGTGGCCAGCTGAGAGAGGCACAAAAAGCTTGCAGACAAGTTCAGAGCTTGTCTGGCTACTGCATGAGCTGGAAAGTTCAGCTTTGTCTGCTGAGATCTAGCAAGTGGCAAGAAACCAATCCCTTTCCTTATCACCATTAATTTGAACTGTTAGAGATTAATAATTATTTGCATTAAATACTAAAAAAATACTTGATAAAACAGGCTGCTGTGCCTCAGCTCTTTCTTCAGCAGAGTCTGTTCTTCATTGCTGGCTGCAGGAGGGAGAGGGGACCCTCAGAGCAAGCAGCCTGCAGGACTTTGACAGCCTGGGCAGGGGGAGCAAAATCAGGCTCCCCTCTACCGAGAACCAGTGTTTGCCTTGACTCACTGCTGCTCAGGCATAAAACATCCCTGGTGCAAAGCAGGGTGGTGACAGCCAGGGCAGTCAGAGGGCCAGGGCAGTCCGAGCTGTCCCTCAGCCAGGCCATCCGTGTCCATTGCAGGTTCTGTGGAGAGCCTGTCTCACACGACCTCGTCCCCACAGCCCTCGCCGGCCGCCTCCACGCACGCGTCCCGCATTGCCGACCCCTCCTTCTCAGTGGAGCACGCTGCTGCTGCTGCCGACGCTGCCGCCGAGGAGACCCCCAGCGAGTCGGGCTCAGTCTTCCTCCCTGACTACCTCTTCCTGTCCAACTGCGAGTCGGGCAAGCTCAGCCACAACAGGTGAGTCTGGGCTCTGCCACGTGTGTTGGGCTGGAGCCCCCCTCTGTCTGTCCAGGCATGAAACACAGCCCCAGGGAGCCCTGCCACTCAGGGCTGCCTTCCAAACACAACAGGGGACCACCAGCCTAATCCAATTTACAGGGTGCTTTTCATAGCACAGATTAGTGGTTGAGCATCATATGTTGGTCCTGTCCCTTTCCAAGGTGGGTGGCTGAGGATCTGACACACAACCTCCCTGCAGACACCTGCTGTTGCCCAGGGTGCTCCACAAAGTGCCCCAGCCTCTAGTGCAGCTCAGAGGGAAGGGACAGATATTGTCCCAAACTGTGTGGTTGGATGTTGTGTTTGCTGTGTTCTTGCAGCCAGGAGAAAAGGAAAGCTCAGATCCTGACCTCTGTCTCCTTGCAGGTGTGACAGCTGGTCAAATTCAGACAGATCTCTGGAGCAAACATCATCAGACGATGTTTTTGTTGACTCCTTGCAATCCCAACCCTCCCTGTACCTTGTACAGCCAACCAGTGCTGGCACCATGCAGCAGGTCGGAGCCCCAGTGGCAAATCCCAGCGTGGTGTCCAGGAACACAGACATTAGTGGGCCATGCAGTGACTTTTCCTCCTCTTCCCCGCTGCTGGGGACGCCGCTGAGCCCTGAGTTTCAGGTTGACAAGAGCCAGAAGGTGCTGCCCTTCGGGGTGACGCAGCTGGACGTGCTGTCCAACACGCCGCCGCCGCGGCCGCCCAAGCCCACGCACTTCTCTGACAGGAGGGGAGAGGAGCTGGGGGCCCTGCAGAACGGCCACGCGGGCATCTGCCGGGCTCAGGTCGCTCTGGTGCCCAGAAGGATCTCCTTGTCCAGTTTGGACAACGTGAGGAACTGGAAAGGTGAGTGCACTTCCAAGAGCCAGCAAAGCAGCACCAGTGTGATGGAGCTGCCCACATACAGAGTGGTTTTGACTTCCTGTTGTGCCTCTCTGTCCTCCCCTCTGTGAAATCTTACACCACCCAATGTAACACCAAGTGCTCCTTCAAATGAATTAGCAAGCAGGATTCAGTCCCTTAGGTTTGCTCCTGCTGTGTAGAAGCCTCTCAGTATGTGTACAGATGGGCAGCAGTTTGGCTCTGATCCCTTCAGGGTGCCTTGTGCCATGCTAATTTTCCCCCTTCCTTCTCAGAAGAGAAAGCAGTAGAAAAACCAAAATGAGAAGTCAGCCACTGAATTGGGCAATGCCAAACTCTGTTAATACAGGTCAAAATGTGGGCTTGGATGTGGGAAATGCCTATGGAGCTGTGCTGCTTTGCTACACCCAGTCTGTTCGTGAGAGCTGCGTGTCTTTTCACAGCTTAGAGTAAAGACCAGGAAGTCAGGGAGACGCTGGGGATGGGATGTAATCCTGGCTGAACCAGGGACTCTGCATGTCCTTGAACAAATCCCACTCTGTCCTTGCACTTCGGTCAGGGCAGTCTGAAAACTTGCTGCTACAGAGCAAGGCAAGGCTGCAAAGCAAACTCTGAGCTGAGCTGGCTTTTCCACTTGCTCCTGAAACACCTTCATCACAAACAGGAACAACAGTCAAAACCCAGAACATCATGGTGCCAAAAACCAGCATATGCAGCATGAGAAAACTTTATTACATAGAACCACAGAATAGAGGCAGGCAGCTGGAATACCTGGCTGGAAATCATCAAGTATATTGTAGTGATGTGAAAACCTTATTTTTTGATGAGGAAAAAAGTGTAGGTTTTTAAGGGCAAGCATCCTTTAGACTGCTGCAGTTTGAATGACCAGACAATGTGTGGGGCTGTTAGATCTTGCTCTTAAAGCTGAGAAGTTAAAGCAAGGAGATATCTGCTCAGTCTGTCAGTGTACAGACAATTCTTGGAAGGTTTCTGGAGGAACACCCATCAGTGGAATTGCTGTTTTTAATTATCAGCTACATTTGGTTGCTCCCTGAGAGGTGCTACTCTTGCTTCTGCATGTGTGCTGCTCCAACACAGCTGGTTCGTGATCTTCCAACCCAATTTACACCAGAATGTCTCTAAGAGGATTAAGTGACCAAATGTCATGTTGTGCTGCTGTGCTGCAGGGTTGTCTCTGCCTGATGGGGGCAGCAATGAATTAATAAGTGCTGCCACTTTTTCTTACCCTGAGTGTAGCTGAAACCATTTGAAGGGTTAAACTCTGAATTAAAATGTGTTTAACAAGAGCGATCAGAAAAATCAAGAGGGAGAAAGCAGCAGTTCCTCACCAGCTTCCCCAGTGAGTGCACTCAAGTTATTAACTTAATTTTTTGCCCTGCTAACCTGCAGAAGGTGCACAGATATAATTAGCCCAGGGCAAAAGCAGCCTGAGCTAGTGGAAATGCCATGAAGGAGGATGAGCTGTGAGGCACCTGTATCCTGGTACCTCAGGATACCACAGCCTCAATGTCTTTTTGCCAAAATAAATAAATGTAGCTGTCCCAGGACAGTGACTGTGTCTATCTGAAGATGTATCTGCGCTAACAGAATTGCTTTGTTCTTGTTTAGCCTTTTTGGCTGGTACCACAAAAGTGCCCCCAGTTGTAGTACTGACATCTCTACCATAAGAGCAGGGAATGGATTAACATGGTTGCAGGGATTTGAGGCATTCCTACAGAAAAGCCATTTTCTGCACAGAAAATCCCTTTTCAGAAAAGGATGGTGGTTATAAGCATCTCCCACATCTGATCTTCTATGTGCTGAATGCTGGATTTTAGGGGTTTTTGGCTTTTGCTTGGAAAATAAAATTGACCTATACCAAGACCAAGGCACACCTACTCAAGGAAACTGGTGATTGTCTCCATGATCTGGCTGTTTATTCCCCATCACCTTGAGCTCCTTGCACCACATCAGCACTTCTGGATGAAAAAACAAAGAATTTTTCTCCTACCGTTAAGTTCCCCTACACACCACTTTCTGTACAATAACAACTGCTTCCCTGGCACCTTGAAATACTCTGAAATAAATATCCAAGAAATAATATTATCTCTAATAGCCCCTTTTCATATAATTTCCCCAGTTTGACAGATGCGAAAACAGAGAACAAATAGAGCAGGAGCTGCGTTTAAATTCTTGCTTGCTTGCTCCCACACCAGCCTTTTTCCCCAACTGCTTGTGTTACAGGAGGCATAGGTTGCAGCTGGATTATACACGAACAGGTTCCTTGGTTTCATATTTAAAATAGATGTAATCACTCTTGAAATGCTGCTGAGTTGGATCTGGTTTTAATTGTCATTGTATTTACTCATTTAGGAGTTATGGAATCTTTATAATCTCCAATTATTTTAGAGCCGTATGTTTTACTCCAGAATTATGTCTGTAAGGTTGCACTGCCTTATCCCATTTTTAATCACTTTTTTTTTCCTCACAGCAGACATGGAAGGCAGTTCCCTAAGAAGTCGAGATAAGAGGCTTAGCTTGAATTTGGTAAGTACTCTGTTTGCACAAATTTAAAACACTGGAAGAAACTTCCCAGTGAATCATTTCGCATCCTAATACTCAATCATTCCTCTCCTCTGTTCAGCAGAAGAATTTAAAAAATGGGAAAAGTGCCTAGCTTTGGGCAACTTCAGTGCTGGCTGCTTTGTGGCTTCAGTCAGCCTTTGAGAGAAGAGGGAAGGAGAGGCCTCAATACTGAGCACTCCATTTTTAAAGCAGATGAAGCTGGGTTTGTTATGACAATGGTTCCCAGTAGCCTCAAGAATTAAACTGTTGACCAAGAACACTAGGGCAAATGGCTTATTCCTTGAAAAAGGAGTCTAAAGAAGCCTATCACTCTGTGGTCCGGAGGGATATCTCTTCTTTAGGACATTGGAAAATGTCTGCTCTCACAGTGCCTGTGATTGAAGGCTCTGACAGTCCACATCTTCCTGCCTCAGCCTGTGACAGACACAATTCTAAGCAGCACCATCTCACATCACATAGCAAGTCTTCAGCCTGGGGCTGGATGTTGTCTTGTGTGGGAGATCCTTTGCTGGTGATGAGCAGCTTATATTTTTCTCCTTTTTGAATGCTTGCAAGAATTGTAATCACTCCCTCTCACCACTTAGCTAGCACTAACCTGCACAAAGTGATTTCCTAATGCTAATTTTCAGTGATCAGAAGTGAGTTGTACGTCTGTGTGTGCTCTCTCAGGTTCCAGATTTACCAAAGTCTTGTTCATCAGGTGTTCTCCTTTCAGACTTTGTTTTGTATTCAGGGTCAGGATCTTGCCTCTCACAGCAGTAATTCTGACCTCATTTTATAGGTCAGAACTGCTGCTGTGAGAGGCAAGTGCAGCCTCGCTGAAGTTGGATGATTTAACCAATAAAATCCCCCGTCAGTTGGGTCCTAGTTTCCAGCAGTGACTCGTGAAGCTCAGCATGGACTGCTCCAGAGCTGGAGGGTTCATGTGAACTCACATGTTTGTCACTTTTCCTATGAGAGCAGTGCTGGGCTCAGCTCAGGTGTGTTCTCCAGAGCTGGAGGGTTCACCTGAACTCACATGTTTGTCACTTTTCCTATGAGAGCAGTGCTGGGCTCGGCTCAGGTGTGTTCCCAGCAGCTCCTGGCTGGGAGGTGGGGGGCTGGCTGTGTATTAATGGAGCCCTTTCTGCGTGTCCCTGCCCTGCAGCCGTGCCGCTTCTCCCCGCTGTGCTCGGCAGACAGCTCTGAGGACAGCTACGTGCCCATGCGCCCCAGCACGTCGCCCTCCGCGCCCGCCTCCGACTGCTCCCCTGACGGCTACATCCCCATGAGCCCCGGCTCTGCCACCTTCACCTTCCCCGTCGTCAGCACTGAAAAACTCACCAGCCCCTTGCCTGAGCTCCCCTCCGACGTGGAGCCCCCTCCAGTGAACCGGGACCTCAAGCCTCGGAGGAAGTGTAAGCCCTGATCTAAAGTGCAAAGCCTGGGGGTCCTGCTGGTGGGGACATGGGTGACCTCCTTTGACAATGTCCTTGGCATGTCTTAAAGCAATTCTCCCTCTAGAGGATGGGTTGAAATGCTGCACGGGTGACTTAAAGCACTGTAGCCTAGGATGTGCTTGCAGGGTGATGTGTGAGTGAGGAAGAGCTTCCACGGCTGCTTGTGCAGTCCCAGCCCAGGGGGCTGTGTAAGAACAGTGCCTGGCTCTCACTGTGACTGCAAACAGCCAAAGGGACCTAGCGTGCGAGAGACAGCAGGCTAAATCCTGCCACTCTGAGGTACATGTACTCCTATCTCACTAACTCTCCAACCTGCCAGGAATGGGACATCCAAACACTCAAGTACTCAAACTTGATGTGTTGGCTATGGTTAAACCTCTCTTGGGTAGGCACAGCTGTCTTAGTTTAATCAGAATTTTCTGCAGATGCTTTTGCTGATGGTAATTTTTCACTCCTGATTTTCATGGCATGTCCAAAATCTGGGTTTCACTTTTAGAGAATATACTGGGGACAAAATTCAGCTTTGAAGTGGAGAAATTTCCTAAACCTAGCCTACAATAAAGTTCTTAGGGTTGCAGAGCCACAGGGTTACTCAGAAATTTGTTCAGGCAGTGCTGCTATAAAGTGGGGGCAGACATTTAGACCATTGCCATGAGGAAAAGGAAACTCATATCCTTTCTTAAAGGGTCTTGAGAATGGTGGGCACATGTACATTGAGTGGTGACAGGGATGGTCCTAATGCCCATGTGTAGGACCTTTTTGTTTAGAACACAATCCAAAACCTGTTATAACCTGCAGGCTGAACCAACCTCTCCCAGGCAGCATATACAGAGCATATTTGGGGCAAGTGTATGTATCTTGTGTGGCATTTGGTCTCTTTATGCCCACTATATTTATTCTGTTATTTTAGGGTGATTGGAGGACTTTGCTTTCCAGCACTGACCAAAGAGGTCATTTGTTACTGATTTCCTTCTTGGTTATATTCTGTGAAATACTCTGTTAGTTTCTTTCTGTTAATACAAAACTGCATTTTTCTGAACAGTCTGTACTTTTCATTGAAAACATAGTTCCTTTTGTTCTTTCTTACAGCACGACCACCTCCTCTGGACTTGAGGAACCTCTCCACCATCCGGGAGCACGCTGCTGTGACCAGGATGTGGACTGTGCCTTAGTAAGTCAACAAGAAACCTGCCATTCCAATCTTCTGAGCATTAGCATGGAATAGAGTTAAAAATAACTTATCCCATCCCACAGGAAAGATTCCTGGCAAAGTCCACAAGCAGAAGTTCCTCAAGGTTGCTTTCAGTGTCCCCCAGGCTTTTGCTGTCTCTGAAAAGCAGGGCTCCCTTTAACAATGGGCAGCTCCAGAGAATTCAGTGTCGTGATTTGAAGGCTCCTTTTAACCTGGAGCTGGTCTGCACTCTGGTGTGGCTGCTACAGTGGCTAAAAGCTTGGCATGCCTAAACTATGATAGAGCCATTTTTGCTTAATAAAATTAATATAGAAAAGTAGAACCAGGTCAGATAAAGAGCTCCCTGAATTGTAGACTGGGTGTAGAATTCTGCACTGCCACGCAGCAGTCCAGACTTGAACTTTTGGCATGACCTTTTGTCACTAGAAATTAGTTGTTGGTAAAACAAATGCTTTTGATCCCAAAGCCCAGGTAGTGCGAACAGTTGATACTCTTGGGCTCCAAGGGAACTTGTGAGCAGGGGAGGACTTCAGCCTGCTGGCTGAGGGGTCTTGGCACAAAAAAAAAAGCGGCTGTACTGAAGTGTGCATGCAAAAGCCAGAAATTCCCCCAACCTCCTCTGCACACCCTGGGCACTCCAGAGAATGTGGGAGTTTGCTGGCATTAGTGCCAGACAGGGCATTTCCACTCCCCCATTTCAGGTTGTCACGTGAAGGGCAAAAGAGACACAAGATGAGCAGTTTCTCAGTTGCAGAGCCCTCTCTCACATCCAGCCCAAGGCTGGTTAAGCCCCTTGGCACTGCCTGTTAGGGAAAGCCAATACCCTGTCTCCCCAGCACCCCTGCCAGAGCACCAAGGTTAATCAGTGTGAAGGATAATGAGCTTAGAGTGAGTTTGCATGTTTTACACTAACAAAAATTAAAAAGAAGTTATGACAGAAACTAATACAGCAAAAGGAATTATGCTGTTCATGCACAGAGAGGCCATATAATTTCCTATTAACCAAGCCCATTGTGCTTGCCTGTGGTAATTTATTCACCATGCACCTCTAAGAGTTGTGTTCATGGGAGAGATTTCCTTGTGCAAGAGCTGAGTCACAGCCATCCCTACAGCACAGGTGGCAGGTGTTGATACTGTGTGCAAAGCCAGACCCAGTTCCTTTGCATGTACCTCCAGCAGCTGATGAATTCACATCAGTCTCCAAAATGTGGGTACCTGCACAGCCAAGTAACTGCCCCCATCATTACCCAAATGAATGATAGCTCTGTGCCCCTTGGTAGAGAATTGCTTCAATGTTTTATGGTTTCTGTTGTACCAGATAGCAAACTTTCATAAATCCCAGAGAAAAAAATCAACAAAATCAGTCAGCAATATAGCACACTATTTCTAGAACTAAGGAGTGGCTTTGGACATCCTCTCCACAAAGGCTGCAGCCTTAGTGTGAGTTTATTCACCATATGGACTGTGTCAGGCTTTGGCTTCATTTCAGTGCATCTGTAAGATGCTTCCTTAACCTCTCCTGTGTTTTTCTTCATAGCAATCGAATGAGCTTTATCTCACCAGAAAGAGACAGTATTAATTCAGCAAGAATATTTGCCAATTCAGTTTCCGGAGAAGAGGAAGAAAGTTACATTCATATGGTAATGTCATTTTCACACAGCCATCCTTTGCTTTATTCTGCTCTGTCACATTGATGGAGAATGCAGAAGTTTGTTTTCTAAGAAAAAAACGTTGAGGAGGTTTGTCCTTTGCCTTCTGGTTTGTTTCTTTTTTTTTTCAAATGATGAAATGGTTTTAAACCAAAGACACTGGGACCAATTTACAGAGAGATAAGGGAAGCCCTTTTCCTGCTCTGCAGAACTCAGCTGTTCGCCCACGAATGTTGCTGAACAGTTCCAAGAGATCACAGGGATCAGCCATATTTACATGAGAACTCATTAAGACAAAAGAAAATTAAATCTTTTCACCTTTTGAAAGTGTGCCTTGCAAAATCTCCTAGGAAATAACAGAAAGCCGTTAGTGCACTTCCTAAAGAAACACACCAAATATTGTGCAGAAACAGAACTCCCATTAAAGTCTCATTGCTTCTGCTTTGGCTGGTGGCACTAACCCCACTTCCCATCCCATGAAAGAAGAACATCTGGCTTTGTGGCTTCCTTTTTTTCATTTACTCTTTAGCCATATCTTGCAAAAGATCAGAATCTTGTTTTACTTTGAATTTTAGGTGGAAATGGATCTCAAATGCATTCATCTGAGCCAATGTCTACAGATCTGCTCCACAGTCAAAGCCCAATACCAATAGCTATAAAAATATATTGCAAAACTGACCACAGTCTCCAGGAACCATAGTTTCAAATTTTAACCCACGTCTCTACCAGACTGAAATCTGCTCAAGAGGGCAGTTCCAGTTGTAACCATTCCCTATTTGGTTTTTATGGTCTAGGAAAACCTGACATATGTTTGTCGTTATTTGTGATTTTATGAGAATAATTTTCAGTTTCTGGATTTTAACTGAATTTTCACCATTTCTTCAAATTCATTGAATGATGATATTTAAGTGGGCACCCCTGCAAATCTGAGCGTTCTGAGGGCTTGGATTGAGAAGCTGGGCACAACTCCTTCTTGATAAAATTGAGTGTAAATCAGCTCATTTTGATTTTTTGCCAGAATTATCAGAAGAAAAATGTTCTCACAATTTCTTTATCCCACAATTATCAGTGTTATGCTGTGGTTAGTAACCAAATGCACCCTTGGCTTAGACAATTATGTGGGCATGACTGTTCTCATTCACATTCTGCCAGGTGAATCTCACAGTTGTGATCCTGTTTCCTTCTAGGATCATGTTTTTAGAGCACTAAATGTTTTACTTCTTTCCTGACAGGAACACAGACAGGCCACCTCTCCATACAGTGGTGCTTTTCCATGGACAAGGAAATCTAACCTTGATTACTTAGCACTGGATTTTAACTCTGCTTCCCCATCCCCTGTGCAGAAGGTAGGAGTCATCTGAAAAACCCCACAGCCTCCTCCTTTTTGTCTGCTGGGAGGAAATCCAGACCCAGGGTTGCATTCTGCTAGGTGCCCTGAGTGCCATGATGAAGCCAGGCCTGTTTCCAGCTGGCTGTATTTGTGTCAGGCCCAAGATTAATATGATAAAAGCATGGTGAGGGTGCTGAGTGTGGCTCATAGGGATGCTCTAACATGAGCTCAGTCCAGGGTATGAGACTGCTCTGGGAAGTGCAGCCATGAGGGCTTGTGGGCCAGCAGGTTGATGCCTGCAGGATGTCTGCATGCTCCTTCATTTTCATCAAGTCTCCACAAAGCCTTTCCTGCTAGTTTTCCCAGAAATCTCTTTGCAGTAATAAGTTTGCAGCCCATGATAAATTCATGGGGTAAAACTGTACCATCTCTTATAGTCTGGCAAAATGTGCATCTTTATTCTTGCATCACCAAAACAATTTCAATTTCTTTTGCAATGCTGAGAAAATGTATTCCTTGTTCCAAAGAACTTCTAACCTTCCCAGGTGGTGGGTGGGTATGACTGCAAAGCAATGAATTGTTGTCAGCTTGGATCATTTTATGTCCTGTGTATCATTTTCCCAATCAGCCAATACTCCCAGATGCAAAAGACTCAAGACTCTTAAGCTTTCTTATTTAAACTCTCCCTGTATCTAAAATCAGTTATGTTATCCCTGCAGCAGTATCACTCAGATGAGGAGAGAACGATTATCTGCATGGAAATAGCCAGTACAGCATGTTTCCCTTGCTTGCTGTGCTGGGCTGAGTGACAGGGTGACAGATGGATAATTGTAGCAAAAGCAGGCTGTAAAGCAATGCTTTTGTCAGCTGATGTCACTGTGAGCTTCTAGGTGAAGGGAAGCAATCAAGGAACGAGGGAAAGGGAAAACAGAAAATCAAGCTAAGTTTTACTAGCACCCCTTTTCAACCTGAAAATTAAAACATTGGTTTTTTCCTCTCTGTCCCATAGAAACCTTTTCTGTCTGAGGAACAGAGAGTGGACTATGTCCAGGTAGATGAACAGAAGACTCAAGCTTTACAGAACACTAAGCAGGAATGGACAGATGAACGACAATCAAAAGTATAAAGGAAGAAGATTTGGGATCTGGAGGGTTTTTTTTTTTTGCACTGGAACCACAATGTTAATGAAGCAGCTATCACAGGAGAGCTCAAAGGCACAGAGAGTTGTAACATGCTTACAGTCTGTAGAGGCATTTTTACTGGAAACCTTTGATTTCAGCTGGAAGAAGGATGTTGAGTGAGTGAGTGGTTCACTGATGACTCAAGTAATGCATTAGCCTTTTACTGCCCCTACCAGTGTGCTCCATGGTACCATTTTCTGGCATGATTCTGCAACGAGTCATACACTTAACGTTAACAAATCCACTACAAGTTGTATTAATCTAGTTCGTCCTGCCTTCTCCTTCTGTTGCATAATTCCTAGTTGCTAAAGCTACTTTTTGGTATTCCTACAAATGCTGCAGGTGCTCGGAGTGCTTTCATGGCAACAGGCATCTGACAGGTTTTGGTGACTAATCAACTAAGGGCTAAAATACTGAAACAATAATAAGAACTTTTTGAATATATAGTGCTTAAGCAAAGAGAATTTTGAAAAATATTTTTCCCCTAGGTTTAAAATGTCTGGCTGTGAGCTGAAGCTGTCAGAACTCAAAACAGAACTATGTGCCCATGTGACTGGAATGTGTGGTCTTTGACCCTCTGGATGGTGGTCATTGTACTCAGCTTCTTCCCTCCACTGTGGCTCATACCTGTCACTTTTCTGTCTGATTCCTACTGATGTTTCCTCCCCTGTCTTGGAAAGTGTCTTCAGCACAGCACAGCTGCTCTTCTTGTAGGAGGCTGCAGCCACAAAGCTCTTGGCTGGCCAAAAAATAGAAAGGGAAGCTGTGAGCCTGTTTCTGCAAGCCTTGAGAGAACTGGCAAAGGATCAAGACTGCTTTCATCTGAACAGCAGAAGGAATGCCATTGGAATGCTGGTAGCAGTCGTCAATCTGATTGTTTCACTAGACCCACCCCAAAATAAAAAAGAGCATTAGGAAGTGCAGCGTGCTCTGGGAGGCCAGGAGCCTGCCAAAACAGGACAACAATGTGCTCACACAGCATGAGGACCTCTGGGCTCAGGAAGCTTATCTACCTTGGGACTTGTTACAGGCACTATCTCAGGATGACATGTGCGTATAGTTTATAAGATATTTAACTTTAAACACTTGGCTGTGGTCTTTATTTTACAGTGGCACACAGCCACTTGACTCATGGAAGTGGGCAGTGGTGCTGAGTGACCCACACTGGATTTGGTCTCACAGGCTTTGCTCCTGTAGGTGAGTCCCAGTAGCCATAAGAGGTCTGATCCTGTCATCAGGGACAGACAGACAGGACCCTTACAAAAGATTTCTTCTCTGACAGTGCCAATTCCCTGGCCTCCCTTCATGTGCCTCTTGTTACCACGTTGCATTGCTGTAACCTGACATCCTAAAAATTCTAATCTGCAAACAGAGGTCATAGAAATGCCATTGCAGAAACCACTGGCATGTCAAGGCTCCTCCTCAGCTTGTTCCTTACCCCCTGTGTGCTCCAATCATTCGGGCACTCTGGGAGGCCATCGCTCATCCCGTGGCAGAGGCAGCAAGCTAACAGAAACACAGCTTTCCTCCTACCTCATGAGAGCTGAAGGGCTTGCAGGTCTCACTGCTTGTTTAGCCCAGCCCCTGGGGATCTGTGGTGACCAGGATCTCACTGGGTTACCCTGCAAGAACAAGGTTCACCAGCGCCTTCACTGACTGGGGCAAACGGGGCACCCAGGCCTGCAGTGTGAAGTGTCCTGGACTAGAGCTGCTTGGAAATTGGGCTTAGTCCTGCAGGTAGCTGACCTGCTGTTCCCTCCTGCCCTGCTCCTCCCCCTCTCACCAAAGCTCTCAAATGAAAGTTGGTGTTCATAAAAATTTTGAAAATAATTCCAACTTTTCCACATACATCTTGTCTGTCTGGTGTGAAATTTAGTTTGTTAAAACCCAGCTCTTTTGTCCTCTGACTTAGCAGAGCTGGGAGCACCCATGCCCTGGGAGTGATATTGTGACAGGGGAAAGGCAGTGGAGATCTGCACCTGCACAGAGGTGTCAGAGAGAGGGAAGCAGGGAAGGGTCACAGGTACTGAGACCTTTGCCTTTCTGCTCAAAAGAATTGCCTTTCTTTCAAAGTGTGCAAATAACATGTCACTGAAAGCTCTTGGTATGTGCTGATGCACTGAAAGGGTTAAAGGACCAGGTAAAAGGCATTTTAAATTACAGACAGACAATCTCCACAAAGGGTGAGTGAAGTTATGTTCTGCTACTGCAGATCCCAGGTTGTGGAGTGATGGCAGAGCAGCCTCTGATGCGGATCAGAATCACAGATCAGCTCGTGTTTGACTGGAGTGTTTCCTTTCATGCTGTCAGAAAATCTTCTGAAGTGGAAAAACACCAAGTTATTGGAGACAACTGACTCACTTGTTATTCTAGTTTATTGTAAAAATATTTAAACTTCAACAAACCTGGCTAACAGATCATTCAAAAGTTCAGAGAAGAAAGAGCTGTATCTGGATTTCTACTCCCCTAAAAGGACATAAGCATATAGTTTGGCAGGGACTGTCCTTAGAGGAGAATGGCCCCTTTCAACTTCCCGTGTCCCCTGCGTGCCCTCACAACAGTCTTATCTTGATCAAATGCTGATCACTGGTTTCTAACTTTTGCTTTTAACTTAGAGCTAAGTTTGAGGGTCTATTCTGATTTTTCTTGTAATGTCCTTTTTTACCAGCTGCTGCAGGGCCCATGAGATACATTCTTGTGCAGGTACAACACATGAAACAGGAGCAATTAAAAAATACTGGGGAAAAAAATTTAAAAGCAGAACAGTCTTTCTCAAAGGCTTTTTTTTTTCCTTTTTTTTTGGTCAAATTCTAATACTTCAAAGAGGGTAAAGAGGAGCAGGATGGTGGGAGGATGGCAAAGCCAAATCTGCTGTGGCCACCTCATCACTAAGGATTTGGGTGTGAGGGGAGCTGCAGTGGACAGGACTGACAAACCTGTGGGCCAGTACCCATAGAGCAAACTGCTGGCAGTGGGGGAGTGTTACAGAGCAAAAAGGAGTTACTCTTCAGTTAAGTCTGTTCTTAAATCCTAATCCCTTGGCTAAGAAGGAGAGAAAACCTGAAAACTGAGTCAGCTTTTGACAGTGTCGTGTCTGAAAATATAGCCCAGACCAGAGCCCTTGGTTAGTACTGGCTCTGGGGCCAGCCAGGCACACTCCTGATGGTGTTCTCTTTTGGACATGGGTCTGTTACTTGCATGTACTTTTTCCAAAAGTGTGGTGAGAGCTGATGCAGAGAGATGCTCTGCACCTGAATGAGCACAGAGTGGCCAGTGGTCCTTAGCAAACTCTGCTGAGGGAATTGGTACTGCCCAGCCCAGGTATTGTAGTGCCTTCTCCACACTGCTGGGGCCTCTCATTAAAAATAGGGGGAGCACTAAATGAGCAGAACTGTTCTGGTTTAATTGGAAATGTCACCTTGTGGAGCTGCTGGAGGAAGCTTGGTTGCAGGATGACGTGGAAAACAACCAAGCTCAATGGTTTGAGTCCTGTGGTTATTGTTGGGTTCCCCCCACTGATGTGTTTAATATGGCCTTACTCTCTCCTTCAATGACTGCATATCTGACCAAGGCATAGCAGGTCCACAACTCATTTGCTTTTTGGACTAAACTGCATTTCATATTTCTAATTCCTTTATGACAGGAGGCAGCATTAATTTCCTTACTGGCAGAAATAAACAACCTGAGAAATGCCAGCAGCCATGTAACTGGAGCAAGGTGTTTTCAGCCAGCTCACTTTGCCAGTGGTAGCACCTGCTTTCTTCATTGTCACTAACTACATCCTAGATGTAGATTTTGGAGTTGCATTCACTTGCAGTAATTCAGAAGTTCAGTAATTCAAAGACCATCAGATGCTGTGATGAGAACGAAGTACAGGGCAATGCCTTCCCTTTGTCCCCCTGTTCTGCAAAACTTGCTCAGGTTTAAAAAAAATGAAAGCCACCAAAATAGCAGACATTTGCCATGTCAAAGCCAGGATATTTTTTGTTTTCAAATAACAATAAACTTTTTCTTGTGCAAATGAAGCATTATACATTTTTTTGTATTTGTAAATCTGTGGGGAAGCATTAAACAGTCATCTCTGTTACGAAGGGACAAGTCATTGCTAGAGGGAAGGGGCTCACCTTCCTCATGTTTCATTGTAATGTTTGGTGTATATATTTGCACATTGAACTGTATCTTTTTTCTAATAAATTAATATAAAAGGTAGCTGTGGTCTTTAATTATTTTGGTAAGTGAAGGTGCTGATGGGATAAGCTCCCACATCTTTAATTTCATGCTTTTTCCATTTTTAAATTCTCCTATTAGGCAGTGACTTGTTCATATAAAATATTTGGATGCAAGTTCAAACAAATTTGCAAACAAATGTCATATGTCTGTGTATCAGGGAGATTATTTGCAGAGTAACAAAGAACTGTGAAGAGTTGACTTGGACTGATGTCAGTGTCCTCCTGGGACAGGGAGAGCTGCAGTCCCCTGGTCCCAGCCACAGCCAAGGGGCAGGAAGGGGCCACAGCTCGTGACCAACCAAGCACAAATTTATTCAGCACATGCTCCAGGCTTGGATACAAAGGCTGGTTGTTATTTAACCTGGTCTTTTAATTGCTCTGTGCTGGGCAGTGTAGTTGCTGGTAATACAATTTCCACATGCAGCAAGCTGGGAATGTGGGATCCTTTCAATGTGCACATCTTGGGGTTTGGAAGCTGAAACAAGGCAATCCATGGGTGCAGAGCTGAGCAAGCCTTGCTGCTAACAAGCCAGGTAGTTTGGAAATAGTTTATTTATTGCTTCAGGCAAGTGCCACTTTTGGATCTGCATGCTTTGTAATCTGGCTGGAGACACAGCATGGGGATGGAGGGAGGTGAGTGCTTGGAGAGCCCTGATGGAAACTTGGCTGCTCAGCTCAAGACACACAGACACGTGTGGCTCAGATAAGCCCTCGCCTGCAGCCCTGATAGAAGGGAAGTCCGTGACATTTTGTGTTTGGTCTTCAAGGGAGGGCAGGTCAGACAAATAAAAGGTCAGATAAAGTCTGACTGACGTTTCACAGCTCTTCCGTGAGCTCTGCCCAGCAGAAATGGCAAAAGCTCTTTCACCAGGGAGCATTTCCCAGAAAAGAGACCTCCCTCAATGCCCCTCCTCCCAGAGCCTTGGAGGGAAACAACTGTCAAAAAACAACTGCATCAGCCCTGCCACCATGGGGTGAGCCAGGAAGCTCTCAGACCACACCTCCACGCAAAGTACTTTACTGATTGGATAATAATAACAACAATAATGTGAAAAAACTGACAGCAAAATGTCTGGATATGTAAGCACTTGGCTCTATAGAGGCTGGCCTCTCTAGTTGCATCTGCAATTTCAAACCACATCCAATATTTCCCTGAAGCAAAAAGCCACAGAGCAGCCAGCCAGGTGACAAAAGCAGGTTATCTTCATGGGGTGTGAAAAACAAACCTCTCCAAAAAGGCAGTAATTCCCCATCATAGAACCATAGGATATACCTTGAGTTGGAAGAGACCCACAACAAACACTGAAGTCCAGCTCCAGGTCCTGCACAGCACAGCCCCAAGGATCACATCATGTGCCTCAGAGCATTGTCCAAACTCCTCTTGAGCTCTGGCAGGCTGAGTGCTGTGACCATTTCCTTACAGAGGCTGTTCCAGTGCTCACCCTCTGGGTGAGGAGCCTTTTTCTCATATCCAAGCTCTCAGCCCAGCACTTTTTTGTCTCCTCAACTCTTCTGGTTACAGTGCAATTGCTTTGGTATTTTTTAGCCAGAGCTGCTCAGGAGAGGATCTGCCTTAGAAACAGGCATTCCTTCATAGTCCTTGGGCTCTGTATCAGCTCAACACAACTGTAGTGATAGCTCATTTCTCTCCAGGAGATCTCCAAGAATTTTGGCAACAGAGCCATACTTTACTTCCAATTTTCCATGTGGCTTTTGCAGGACAGTGACTTCCCCCAGGCCAGAGGCAGTAGCAGAAACAACACTGAATTTCTGGGGTCTTAGTCCTGCATTTTTGCTAGCAACTTATGCAGGCTTCACACTGTGTTTTGACAGGTCTTAAGATCTGCATTTCCCCATCAAACAGCATCTAAAGCTCCTCTTCCAGTTGTTTAGGACAGAGAGTGCAGAGGGACTCAGCTATTGGGTTATACATATTTATGGGAGCACACTGGGAGCCAGGGGTACCACATCCAGCACAAACAAAGGATGCACTGGCACAGGCTCAGCCCATTCCCACCTGGGGAGCTGATCCCAGGCCCTGTTGTAATGCAGGAGGGAGCAGGGAGCAACCCAACCTTTCATTCACTGTCTTGTTTTGTTCTACTTTGATTTTCCTTTCACATCCAATTTTAGCATAAGCTCATCGTTAAACAGCCCCAGCATCCTGCTCTGACAGCTTTGGGATCTTGGCATATCCATCACTGTGTAAGAGCCTGAAAAGCCCTTGCTCTCGGGTGGGCTCACACTGAGGCCTTAAAGCTTGGAGCAATCTGAGGGGGTGTTTTCATGGCATGTGTTTGTGGTGGTTGTTGCAGTTCAGTTTTGCTCCTTCGTTCAGAAATTCCATTCCTTGTCAGGAGTTCAGCTTCTTGGAAGTGCCTCTGACTGCTGCTATCTTCACATGGCTGGCTTTGCCACTGCTGCTGCCATTTCTTAGCATCCTTCCACCATGAGCAGCATGGGGGAGACCTGCTGTGTATTTTCCCTCACAAGGGGAAAACCACAGACCCCTCCCATGAAGAATCCTTTCTGCCACCTGCTCCAGGAGACTGTCACTCTGCCAGCATCTTGGTTTTCTCTGGGAAGCCACAGAGTGTTTTCTAGAGTTACACAACAGAGAAAAGGACAAGACATCAAATAGAGGCAGCACTGGCAGGTGTCTGCAAGCACTTGAGGAGGTGCCAGAAGGCAAATAGAGCTTTTTCCTTTAAATTTCCAGATCAAAATTCAGGACAAGCTTTAAGTACAACCTTTTATATAGCCTGAAAGAGAGAATTCCTCTACAGAAAGACATGGAGGATTGAGCAACACAGGAATTCATTAAATCCCCAAGGTCTCCATAACTCTTCCTTGTTTCTGTTTAGCATTAATGTGGCTTTCAGGAAGCAGCCAAGCTTATCAGGCAAAGGGAGACAAAGTTTACAGGAGGAGTCCCAGTGGGGCTTGTGTGCCCCTACTGCAGTGGCATCCAGCTGATTTCCCAGCCACCAGCCCCAGTTTGGAGCTGTTCCCCTTCCCACCTGAGCTGCCTGAGGACATCCCCAGCCAAGGGCTGTGACAGGCTGTGCCCAGGTGCAGACAGCCCCAGGAGGGCTGCAGGGACAGACTGACCCTCTCCTGCCTCCTGCTGCTGCTGTTCCCCTGACAGGCAGCCTCACACCCACAGGGCTGTGCCCAGGCCCCTTGGGGCCCCAAAAATCCAGAGGCTGAGAGATTTGCCCTCGGCCACAGGAGCAGGTGACTCAGTCATATCTTAGGGTATGTTCATTTAGACTATGAACAATTTATTTTAAAGCACTGAGCAAGCCCAGTGTACTGACCCTGGCAAAGGAAGTTCCCCCAGAATGGTAAGGGCTTCCCAGAAGAAAACTGATCTGGCTTTTGGTGTAAATTTCATGCATGAAGATGAGGCAGGCAACAGGACAGCAAGGCAGGCTGTTTACAGTTCAAAACAATAGATGTCTTCTTAAAAGTGTTTTTAAATAAAAAAATAGAAGATTCATCATTTCTTTGGTTTAACTTCCTCCACAGTTAGTCAGAAATCATCAGGAAACGGCACCGAAGGAAATCCGTCCCGTTCTGCCTGCTCAGCACAAGGAATGTGCTCACCCCAGGACAGGGGAGGGGGGGCTCTGCCCTTCAGAGCTGAGCAACTCACCAGAGACAGATCAGGAGGGAACTTGCATGACATGGAAAGACAAAATGACAGGGAGAAAAAATAAAGATGCATTTCCACAATCAGCACACCCAGAATCTGACTTTTGCACCAAATTAAAATTTGGAATAGCCAGAAATGTCAGTAATTCTTTTTTCCATGTTTATATTTGGGGGAAAAAAAACCCAAGACGAATGGCCCTTAGCTATGGACATTATCTGTCTTCCCAGAGTCCAAAACCATCTCAGCCACCACTGGTGGCTATTGCTTAAGCAGAGAGTGGGGGAGCTCATCACCATGGCTGGTTATTAGAAAAAAGCAATCACAGCACAAAGTATATTCCATGACTACTGAAAGTCTTTGCCAGCGCCAAGTGCTTTCGTTCACCAAAGTATTTTCCTTTTTTCCTTCCCTCTGCTGTTGGGGTGATGGCCACCAGGCCATGCATGATGTGAACAGCAGGTAAGGATTCTCTCTAGACCTTTTGGAGGACAGATATTTGCATGCTTTCTGAGCCAAAATAAAAGGTGATGGTTTGGGATGTGGAAGTTTTGTTCCCCTGAGCTCCTACCCACTGGAGCCTTGGGCAAAGCTGAGGGGAAATGCCCCTTCTCATAAAGGGCATTTTTCATCAACTGCTTGGTAACTGTTCCCAGCCCCACAGTGTCCACTGCCAAGGTCCATGATGTCCAGTCTTGCTTCTACCAAGGCTGAGCAACCCAACGTGGATTTATCAAAGCCAGAATTTCTGGTGTGGGTTGTTGTTTGTGCCACCAAGTTAGACACACAGGACAGAGCTCAAGGACACCCTTCAGGCAGGGCTCACCTCCTCCTCCTCCCCATGTCTCAGGCTGTCAGACACCTTCCTTATGTGCTTCTTCTTCACTTCACAGCCCATCTGAAAGACTCCCAGCCCTGAGGGGCTGCCAGTAGAACAGTACATGCTGGAACTGAAAAGCAAGCAGACCTCTATCTCTATAAAAGATTTTTATCTCTGTAATGTGTAGCTATATATAGCTTGAGGACACATCTATGTATATAGTCTCAAGAAGCAGAAGGCATCTGTCTCTTACACTGGGACACAGAGGCATGTGGGGGCTGGCCTGGAGCTGCACTGTTCCTCAGGGAAGAGCAGAGTTTCCATTTCTGTGCCTGCCTGGCTGCCCAGGGCCTGCTCTGCCATGCCTGTGCACACCAGAACTTTGGAGGCCATGCCCACCCCAGCAGCTCCCTGTGCTGCCTGGGAAAGGGACAGGAAAACGCCAGTTTTCCCTGTCACCATCCCTGTGCAGAGCTGCCCAGGGGCAGTGTGACCACCACCAGCAGCTTGTGCTGTGACAGGGATAGTGCAAAACTCCAGCCATGGTGACTTCAGTTTTCAACTGCATTTATTGTCATGGGAAATGTGCTCTCTCTGCTCTCAGTGCCGTGTGGGTCTGAGCCCATGCTGTGGCTCCTGGGGTCAGGCTTTAAGGAACAGTTAAGACAAATAAGGTGCAGCCTCCTGTAACATCTCTGCTCCTGATGAGGTCAGTGAGGGATGGCTACAGCCAGGTTCACTCCTAGCAGTTCCCATGCTGTCTGTGAGATCCATTGCAATATTGGTCATGGGGTTTGGTTTGCTAGCAGTGGCCACTACTGCAGAACTGGGATGGCACTGGTGACACCAACTCTGCAGCTCCACCAGCAGTGCCAGTTCTGCTGTCACAGGGTTCTGGCACACAGCAAGGCAGAGGGGTGAGCACTGCATGAGCTGGAAATGCCTTGGTACAAACATCTCCCCTCCAGTGCCTCGGGCTCCTTGTCCCAGGGAGATAACCAGCAGTATCAGGCTGTGCCCAGGCAGAGCAGGGTGCACCGGCCACGGGTGGGAATCTGCCAACACCCAGAGCCTTTAAGGTGGAAGGGCCCCAAGCTGCACCATGGCTGTCCACCCCATGACAGTTTTGCATGCAGGAATCTGTTCAGTCCCTGTTTTTGTAATTTTTGCCATGTTTTACCTTCTGAAGCAGGCAGAAAACTCTCCATGTTAATGTAGTTGCCTTTACCCTCTGGCATAGGCACTTGTGCGGTTGCTGGATGGTTTCCCAGACACCCCATGGTGGGTGGTGTTCCTAGGCCAGACTCAGAGATATCCAAGTCCCAGGAACACCCACCACAGTTAATCCTGGTCTGATTGGGGCCCATTGTCCCCCACTCCAAACCCATGACCTCCAGGGCTGGGTGGCACCCTGGTGAAGGATGGCCCAGCTGATGGTGTTTGCAATGAACACCCTCTCTGGCTGCCTCTGCAGCCCTCACAGCCCCAGGCCCTTCTCAGCTGCTGCCCTAAGAAGAAAGTGATGCCATTTCCTTCACAAGCTCAATTCCCAGGCAGCCCTGCTGTGGCCACACTGCCACTATCAGTTCTCAAGTGAGGTTTTGCTGCTCCCCCCTTGCAGGGACACAGAAACTACCATCACCTTCTCTGTGCACTTTCTGCTGGATGCAGAAAAAGACTCTTTCCATGACACTGCAGAGCCCAGTGCCTGTGACTGCATTGCCCTGTAACACCAATCACACCACTGTGTGAGGAATGGAAGGCTCATCCATCACTAAGATGCTGTGTGTGCTTGCAAACTAAACCCCACACTTGGATTCATCAGAGAAAATCTGTCAGAACGGGGGATTCATGGGGGGTTGCCAGTACTCCCTTTCTGGTTTTGCTGATTAATTTTATACACAGAAGGAGAATTCTTGCAAAAAACAAGACTGGGGTTGTGCTGTGATGTTTAAGGGTGTAGGTATGATGAAACCCAGGGGAAGAGCGGATATTGTTGAATAGGCATGATGGTGTAGTTGGAAACTAAGCAAATGGCTTTTCAGCAAACAAATATCTGTCACTGCCTGCACACTCTCAGCCTGCACAACCTTAACTTCAAAAACAATAGGAGCCAAAGCAACTGATTGTAATGCAAAGGCCACTTCATAGCTGTGAAAGTAATAACAACAGGCAGCTAATAAACATTTTCATTTTAGCTGATCACAAAGAAAGGTGAAATAAACCCATGCTTACTGAGAGCAAAGCACATGCACAGGCTTGTGCTGTTAACATGTGTGTTCCACACTTTGGAAATGTGCAGGAAATTTGGCCACAGGGCTTTCAGCAGCAGCCAGAGCATCCTTGTGCCAGCTGCCCATGGAGCACAGGGCACTGGCCTGTGCTCAGCATTCTTGTGCCCTGAAACATGTCCAGCCCTCGATATTTTTTCCCTCCCAGGCAATGTGGTCGATAACAAAACTTCACCTCTCTAGCGATGAAACCAGTGAAACCAGCTATTTTATAGCTGATACTTGGTACACCCATGCTCACCTCTGGGATGATGATGGCTGGTGTAAAAAGAAGGGAAGAGCACAGAAAGGAACGTGGCACTGTCTGCTTGGCTGACTTTCTAAAAATACCATGCTCAGCTCTCTCATCTGCACACTCAGCACAGCAGCTTCTCCCAACCCTGCCAGGCTGATGGGATCTGATTCTCAACATTTTCCTGTAAGATCACACACCATCCATCCTCTCTCCAGTAATTCTTGAGCCCACTGCCCACCTTATTTTCAAATAAGTAAATGTCTTGCTTGCAAATTTTGTGAGAGCAGGTAATCAGGCTGAAAAAAAACCCAAAAGAGGCAAGAGAATGAATTAAACTCTGTGAAAAAAACTCAGGAGTTGGTGTCTATTAGAGACCAGAAAATCCACTCTTCACTTAAGGTTTCTCTCTCATGTGGATTCACTGGTGCTTAGTAAAGCATGAACTTCCATTTGAGTTCTTCCTGTGGTTAGAACACTCGCAGTGTGTGGCTTCTCTGATGTCTTTTAAGCAACAGAGTTGTGCTGCAGCCTTGGAGAACTCAGTCTGCCAGTCCCCCAGCATAAACCCATAGAAAATTATCCCTTCATTTATTTATTAGTTCTGTGGCACATGGGGCTGCTTGGTGGATGCAGCATTTCCCACAGAGCAGGCAAAAGGACAAGTGGCAAAGGCAGGTTGTGTTCAGTGGGAGCCACTCCATCTGACAGTACCTGCTGCAACACCAGCTCAGGCTCCTTCCTCTACTGTGACCAGCATGTCATTGTCTCCAGAGCCTCTCAGTGAACACCCAGTTTTGGTTAAATTCTTAGTGCTTGTGCTAAATTCTAAATTCAAATATCTTTATTTGGTTTATTTGAGTTTGTATAGAAAAAATTAGTCCCACATTAAAAAAAAAATCCATCTCTTGGACAATTTTGAAACCACTGTGTTTCAATGTCATTGACTTGCTGTTCATTCTATCAGCAAGGTATTGCAAACAAGGATTTCAATTTCAAAATACTTGTAATTCTACTGTTTGCATCTAATTCTGTATCTCCCTTTCAGGATCAGCTTTTCAGAGGTTTGTGAGCACTCAGTAACACAGTGAGATGCCTTGATGACATCTCACAAGTGCCTAAGCTCATTTGGCCAAGCCTTTTTCTGGTTCGTTCAGGGGTTTTTTTTGTTTTGTTTTGGTTTGGTTTGGGTTTTTTTTTGCAAGTCTAGATAAAAGGTATGTGCTGCCCTTATCTTCCATTTCACTGACACACTTAAGGAACTGAAATGGAAGATTTTCCTTTATAAGCATCTGCAGCTTTGTCCCTCTTTATTCCTGCTTAGCCAAATGTCTCATTTTTATTGTTATTTTTTGTCCCCATTTATTTCTTTGGTAGGAAACTAATGCCTGATGGACTGTAATTTCCAGGAGTGCTTTAAACTGACTTTAACACAAGATTGATTTCCATTGGCAGTGTTATAATTTTTTGGAGGCTGTGCTGCTAGCTCCTTCCTCTGTTGCCATGGCACAGCCTCCCCACACACACACCCAGATTCTTCTTCCCCAAGCCAGGTATGTTCCTTTTCCTTGGCAGGGATGGAAACATTGGGAATCTACTTTGATAATTTGATTATGCTGATGATTTTAGCTTTCTTGCTTCTGCAGGTTTTATTGGGTCTATAGTTAAAATGATGAGTGTAAGGGCAGGGAATGGCTCTCGTGCTCCTGACCAAGGGTTCTCCAAGGCGCAATCTCTGAGGTTTCCAAATAGCTCCAGCACCTGCATCACACCTTGTCTTATCACCCCAAGTCCCCTCTCACAGACGGGCCCCTGGAATGAACCCCAAGGTGATGGAAACAATGAATGAGTGCACTGGTCATCTGTCAACCCAGACCCTCTGAAGTGTTTGGAGCAGGGCAGCCATGCCATTTCCTCAGGTTTATTACAATTACACCTCCTTAAGTGTCTGCTAACGCCAGCAGTGACTGTGTGCATCAGAATTGCTCAGTGGACACACACACAGACACACACAGACACACACACACACACACACACATATGGTTCTGGAAAATAAACAGGGTTTGTCCTGGGACAGTCCCAAAGCCAAAACTGAGCCCTCCCCCCTTAAACCAAGACTAATCTTCCAAGCCTAAGCCTCTATCCTGAATTTGTATGATACCATACTCAGATCCTGCTTTTCAAAACCCTTCTCATAAACCTACTCAGAAAGTAACAGACCAAACCAGGAATAATTATATTACACCAATTACATCATATTGTAGTATTTACTTTATTTTCCCTTTTAAAAAAACATTGAATTGTAATGTTAAACAGAGAAGTCAGGCAAAGGAGACTTCCATGAACCTTGGTCAATTGCTCAGTAGACAGAACCAGAACAGCTTCTTCACCAAACATAAACTCTTTCACAGGGAAGTACTTCAGAAATAAATCAGAAATCTTCTCAAATCTGTTGTTATTGACAGCCATACACCTGCAAAGAACACAAGGAGCCTAAGGGTAGGAACAGCAACCAGCTGCTGCAACGGGAGCCACAGCAGTTCTGCCTTTCTGCCTCCCAGCATTTTTTGCAACTGTGGCATAACTCCAGATTAGTTTTTCCTTCCCTTTCTTTCTTTTCCTCTTTCGTTTCTCTCTTCTCTATACAAAGCCAGCAATTTAAAAGTTCAAACTTCACCAGCAGTCAAGTTTGAGAGGCAGAAGTTGGAGATGGCTGGGAAGAGAAGAGACAGCTCCCAAGTCCTGCCCCAGTCACTGCTCCTCGGCAGGGGCTGAATGGGAGGGACAGAGGAAGTGACACCTTCTTCCCTCATGTCACCGGAGAGCTGACAACCAGTCTGTGGCTTTAGCACTCCTACACTGTTCAGCATAAATATCACGTCTGCAGGGTGCTTGGAAAAGGGGCTTAAAGTACCAGGTATTGTGTACAATTTTTGCATCTCGTGGGCTCCAAAACCAGCCCTGAGACAAACCTGGTCACTGCTCAGGGTCTCTTGAGGTGTGGTCCTGGAGAAAGGGGCTTGTGATCTGATTTTCTTACATTCTGTAGTTTTGCAAGGTTTGAATGAATCCAGCTATAGAGGGCCCCAGTTCTGGAGCACAATTTCTTATCAACATTTTACAACTCAGAGAGAGAGAAACAAAGATCTTTAAAAGAGACTGGCAGAATATGGTACCCTTAAATCCAATTGGACAAGAGCATGTGGAGTTTTTTCCTGTCATGTCTCTGTTTAGGTAAGAATTAATTAACTAAAATTGAAACTCCTTCTGGTATTAGCCTTTTTTGATGATGCTGATGCCTTGTTTCTCTCCCAGAAACCTCCTCATCCAATTTTAACCACACCTGACAGCAGCAAAGATCCCCAAAGCACTCTGCTTTGGCAAAGCTCATGGAAAACTGGGAGTCAAGAAGAACACTTGGTGCCCCTGTATGGAGAAAGGCTGGGACAAGGACTGACTCATTGTTCATGACTGGAGTGCTGGATCAGGAAATCAGCCTCAAGCCCCATCTCAGCCCCCTGGAATCCCATCTCTGCTGCTGCCACGGTTTGTTTCCTTCCCTTGCAGGCAGTGTGGAATCGAAGTGTTTCTCAGACACTTCAGTGCCTGAACTGTGAAAGAAGCAGCCTTGTTTACAGCTCACTCCATGCAGATGTCTTACTGGCCACCAGGAAAAATGCTAATGACAACATTTTAACTCTCCTGGGTTTAAACTGGGATTGAACAAGCCTGAATACATTTAGTTTTATAATTTCAGATCACAATCACAGTATTAAAAAAAATAATTGAGTTGTGATTTTTATCTCAACTCCATCAGCAAAACAACAGCCTCCAGTAAGGTAGGTTGTGCTCTATTTTGGATTCAGTGCTACTGAGCAGATGGTATTTATTGACAAACCTGCTGCTAAACTGTTTGCATTCCCGGGGCTGTAGGTAGAGTCAGCCCACAGCACACTCACTACTCATTGGTAAAATACTCATTTCCCTGGAAAACCATCTGAGTCATTCAGCCATGGCAGAAGCCCAGAACCATCCATTCCCTGCACTGCCACTCTCCCCAAGCACTATTTATATGCATCCAAGCCTGGACCACATTTCCTGTCTGATGCCTTCATTACCTGCCCTATAGTAAACAGAAGGCAGCAAAATGAATGAGATGTAAATTGTACATAAAATTTCCACTTTTCATCTTTACTAAAATGAGCTAAAGCATAGGTGCGGGAGAGTGGCCATGAGCAAGGCTTTTTGCATTAGCCTGGGCAGATATCAGGGCCTGAAGGGCAAATTCTTCCTCCAAGTAACAAGGGGCAGGACAAGAGGAAATAGCCTCAAGTTGTGCCAGAGGAGGTTCAGGTTGGTATTAGGAAAAATTTCTTTACCAAAAGAGTTGCCAAACATTGGAACAGGTTGCCCAGGGCAGTGGTGGAGGCACCATTCCTAGAGATATTTAAAAGCTGTGTAGATGTGGTACTTGGAGACATGGTTTAGTGGTGGCTGTGGCAATACTGGGTTAATGGCTGGACTTAATGATCTTAAAGGTCATTTCCAACCTAAATGATTCTGTGATTCTGCCTGCAGCCAACCAGAGGGTGCACAGGATGGCCTGAACCCAGGGCAAGTCAATGCACTGACTGAAGAGGGACATTTGAACTCAGATTTGGGCCTGACCAGCACATGGAGCAAAGATAGAACCATGGCTAAGGGAAAACACTCAACTCAGGCACTTTTATGTGGAATTTAGGCTTTCTGAAACAGAACAAAATAAGTGAGTCCCTGCTGGGGAAGGAGGTAGTACAGAATGGCTGCTGTGCTTCAGCTCACACCCTCCTTTATTGCAAAAGAACTTCCCTGTTTAGACAGGCCCAAAGAGATGTAGACATTTGTAATGTGTATTTAATCGTTCCATCTCTTCTTTTCTTACTGTTTTGATGTTCCCTCAGGCTTTGAAGATTCAAGATCACTTTTTTTCCTCAGAAACTACAAGCCTTAAAACAAAAATAAGGCAGCTGGAAATTGCCTGCTGCCAGTGAGACTGAAGAGGTTGTAACTTTTCCCAGCACAGGAAATGTTCAATACTTTAATATCAGTGACCATGTATTAATGCATTTATGCCCTTAGGTCCATAGAAATCCTTCATTCAAGACATTACACACCCCAGTTCATTCACTAATATTTTTTCAGTGTTATTGTGTTTTCCAATGGTATTAAAAGAGACATCTCTGCTGCTGACCCTGCTCACCTTTGTTGTTCTCTTTACATTTATTGGGTCTGCCTGGAATGGAGTTGATCTTCCCCACAGCAGCTCTCATAGGGTTGTGCTGTGTACTGTATTCAATTTTAATTTTTTCCCCATCCCTCCAGCTGAGTATACAGATGGGCTCATGATCAAGGAGGGGACATGACCATGGAGACCATCACACTGGTCATTCATGGATGTGAAACTTGCTGCAATCAAGTTAAATCCCCCTGGCAGAGAGGGTTATGGCTGGGTTTTGATATGGCAGGTCCTGGCAATGCTCTGGACTGTTCTGGACACAGCCATGAAGATGCCAAGGTGAGCACTACATACTCACCACAGTGGGAGCATCCACCAGGAGTGAACTGGGCTGAAAAAGAGGGAGTTTCACAAGGCATTGAGTGACTGCAATGATGACACAAACCAAGCTGGTGTTGGTGCCCAAGAACTTCACATGCTGCTTCTCCTGCCCTGAGCGCCCATCCTGAAAGACGGGCTCAAACTATAGCCTGTTCTTATGAACATTTGGAGGACTAGAGGAAACTCCCAGAATGGGAGTGCCTGTTAAAGGACAGGGGATAGTAGTTAATGAGAATGTATAAACCTTTGTGCTGGGTACAAAAATGGTTTAAGTATGCAGCATAAGTTGGTAAGAAGATATTTCAGTAGTCCTTGTTCCCTGTCATGATGAATGAGGAATATGCTGAACCACCTAAGAAATGCCTTCTATTTCATACAAATATTATGAAAATACAAAAGTTTTATATACTAGTGAAATACACAGTACTGTGAGTGCATGTTTCTTGCTTTAGTGCTTTTATATGTGTACTGCAATAGCAAACGGTTGGTGTTGTGGCAGTCTACCCACATATTTATGGCGTATTTCACTTTAGGGATAATTTAAGCAATACAGTTTTAATCAGCACCCTAAAATATGAGTTGACTGTCAGAAGCTGCTAGATTTTTGTTTATAACACTCGTATTCAACTGCCTACTTTTTACTCTCCTTACTTTTTGTATTATTACTTCAAAGTAAAAATAACTATTGCTGTGTTCTATCTTCTGTTTGTATGAGTGTTCACACTTATATTAGTGTACTATAACTGCAGAAGTTAAAAAAATACTCCTCTGTGGAATGGCCTGGGAAATGTTTGCTCTGACTGAGTAGTAGTGATGCTGCATTCTTTTGTCACAGCTCTGGGTCTGGCTGGGATGGATTTCCCTCACAGGGTTGTGCTGGGTATCAGTAGCTGGAAAGGTTTTGAGAACCCACCAGTGGTTTGGCTACATGTGAGTAGTGCTCCATGGCATCCAGGCTGCGGCTTCTTCTCTTCTCCCAAGGCACAAGTGACAGGACAAGAGCAATTAACCTCCAGTTGTGCCAGGGGAGGTTTAGATTGGATAGTATGAAAATTTCTTCACCAAAAGTGTTGTCAAGCCCAGGAACAGGCTCCACAGGACAGTGGCGGAGTCACCAGCCCCGGAGGGATTTAAAAGCCTGATTTAAAAAATGTGGCACTGCTTGGTGAGAGGTTTTAGTGGTGGGCTTGCCAGTGCTGGGTTGAGGGCTTGACTTGATGAGCCCAGGGGTCTTTTCCATTCTAAATGCATCTACAGCCCCTTGAAACAGGCTCAGCATGGGAGGTTGGGCTCTTTTTCTTTTTTTTTTTTTTTTTTTCCCGCAGATGTTGCTTCTGAAAGTAAAGTCCGCAAGAGAAAAGAAAACTCATCACCACAAAAACTAGTGTAACCTCGTCTAGCAGGTGTCCCTGCCCATGACAGGTAGGTGGAACTAGACCATCCCAGAGGTCCCTTCCACCCCGAAGCGTTGTGGTCTGTGACGAAAATCTCATCTCGACCATTCCCCTCGGCCCCCGCCTCTCTCCGGCGCTTGTCCCGCCGCCCCGGCCGTGAGGGCCCGGCCGGTCCCGTCCGTCATTCACAGCCACCCACGAACAAAGAGCCGGCGGGCAATTCCCCGAAAGGAGGCTCAGCCGGCTGGGAGTGGCCTCGTCTCCCACGCAGATAGTGACAGAAACAGAGATCACAGTCTCCAGCTGTACCGGGGGAGGTTTAGGTTGGGCATTGGGAGGAATTTCTTCACAGAAAAGGTGATTAGACACTGGAACGGGCTGCCCAGGGAGGTGCTGGAGTCACCGACCCTGAGGTGTGTGAGAAAAGACTCAGTGCCCTGGTGTGGTTGACACGGTGGTGTTGGGTCACAGCCTGGGATAAATGTTCGCACAGGTCTTTTCCATCCAAGCTCATTCTGTGATTTTCCGGTGGTGGGGGCGGCGAGCCACGGAGCGCCTCGGCGCCGCGGGAGTGGGTGGGTCCCACTGCCCGCGGACACCTGAGGCCCGGCGTGGGGGACGGCCTCGGCTCCTGCTCCGCTCCCGCTCCCAGCCCCGTTCCGCTCCCGCTGCTCTCCCAGCCCCGACCCAGCCGGGCCCGCTCGGCAGCGGCGGGGCGGGAGCGGGGCGGGCGCGCGGTCACCTGACGCCACGGCCGCCGCCATTTTGTCTGTGAGCGTAATGTGAAAGGGAAAGCCGGGGCGCACCCGCGGGCGGAGGCGGCAGCGCCGAGCGGTGCCGGGAGCCGAGCGATCACCGCCGCCGCTCCGCGGAGCAGCGGGAAGAGCCCCGGCGGCGGCGGCCGACAGGAGCCGCTGAGGCGGAGCCCGGCGAGCGCTCCTGCCGGAGGGAGCCGCCGGCGCCCTTCCTCCGGGAGGCTGCGCTCGCCCCCGGCCGCGGGGGAGCCGCCGGCCCGGCCTTGCGGGGGGACGCGGCGGAGCCGCTGCCAGGGCCGCTGCGATGATGTCGGGACAGTCGATCACGGACCGCATCACGGCGGCGCAACACAGCGTGACCGGCTCGGCCGTCGCCAAGGCTGTGTGCAAGGCGACGACCCACGAGGTGATGGGCCCCAAGAAGAAGCACCTGGACTGTGAGTAGGAGCCGGCCGGGTGGGCCCGGGGTTGGAGCTCCGAGCCCGGGGCAGCCCGTCGGGCACGGCCGGGGGAGAGGGCAGAGCTGGCCGCTTGCATTGGAGGGGGTGTTGGGTAAATCTGGGTGGACCTGACTGCTGTGATCTCCAGAACTTATTTTCCACGTGGAGGGAGCGAGGTTTGTAACACCTGGTCGCGCCCGGGGAGCAAAAATATTCCAAGCTCATGAGCTGTTCCCGCTGAGAGCTGCTTAGCTCTTGTGCTCTGGATACAGTGGTGCTTATTAATCCGACACCTGAGGAAAAGGTGTATTTACTGTTGCAAGGCAGAATTTAATTTTTTTTAAGCGCTGTTTAGTCCTTCTGTGCATCCCGTGGACTACATCCGTTTAAACATTTCGAACATTTCCCGAAATACCATAGTTTTCTATTTTACAAATCGTGAAATGAGGTAAAAGATTAAAGGCGAGGTAAAGGGAAGGGCGTAGGTTGATCAGTGCGTTTCTTCTGGATGAGAGTATGTTGCCGTTAATACGTTTGAACTAAGTATGTTAAAACGTCTTTGTCTACACCAAAAGATGCAGAGAGTTACCCCTGAAATCTACAGAAGTGTCAGTGGTGTTGCTTCGCGTTAGTAACAGAGTAGCAATTGGAGTTCCTGTCTGATTGCTCAAAAGTGCACAAACCTTGTACATTCTGTAGCATACCCGCTCTGCAGCTTGTGAAAGCGAAATAAATGTGTGTGTTTCCATTAAAGAGAGGAAAAAAAGGCTTGAAGCCTTTTGCTGGTTTCTTCAAAGACAGGCGGGTAGTTTTGCAGGATTCATGCAAGTTGATGGTACTAAAGGTGCTGCTGGTTCAGGCTCTCGGCAGAAGCGTTCCGGGTTATATTGTTTGAGGATAGTTGGGATGTGTGACCCTGTGACACTGGTCTGCTCATACTGGCTTGTGTGAGAGCTTTTGGTGTGGATCAAAGAGTTAAAACCAGCCAAATATATATTTCATTTGTTACTGATCTGAATGGGTGGCATCCAGCTACAGTAGTGAACATTGCAGCTATTGTGTTGAAATGAAAAGCCTTAAAACTGGGTAACTGACAATTTGTTTTCTAAAGATACCTTTTTAAAGTTACCTTATTTCTTCTGGTCTTGTGTTCTGCCTGTGGTACAAGTTCAGTGAGGTAACCTTTGAGTCCAGAAATGGCAACATAACAGGAAGCCAGAAAGTGGTGACAGCTTGCTCAATAGTTTGAAAGGTTCTGAATCCTAAAAAAGGTAGTGTGTTGTTTGAAAATACTATTGAAATAATGTCATCAGCTGTAAGTCACCCTTACAAAATAAGAAAATGGAAACATGGAACAATTCTTAACTTCAGAATACCATAAACTGATATTGCCTTTTGACTAACAAGTTCCTTTTGATCCCAGGCTGTTTGGAGCTGTCAGTCAGTCTCCTGACAGTCCCCTTCTGTGCCACGTGAGTTCTGTATTCTGGTGTAATTCTTTTGCTCAGATTTTGGCCTAAGACAGAAATTTTATTATCACTTGGTATCTGAAATAGAGGAATACTTTGGTGGGGTAGGGGAAAAAAAGATCTGAAATATGGTACCTTAAATATGTCTGAAATGGCTTAAAAATTCCCAATGAACATGCTCCTGTCTTCATTGAGCCTACCCAGGCACTGCTTTTCAAACATCTGCAACCGTTTGAGTGGCGTTTTTATTTTTTCACTTGACACAAGACTTAGTTGTATTGAATGTGAGCAGCAATCTCTGGAAAAAAATCATACAGTATGTTTTTCCAAGATACGGTGCAAGTACTTCCCAATTGAAGTAGATTATGAAGGAAAACATAGCTTGGATTTAATGTAAAACTCTGGTAGTTGTACTCTGGTCACTATGTGTGTGTGTCATTCAAAATGCTACACCATCTGCTATTATTTGTAATTGCTGCTCAGGAAAAAGCTTTACCAGGAACAATTTTTTGAGAGTTACTGCAGTTGTATCAGGGATTGTGGAGGAGTATCAGTTTGTGCCCTCTGTTCAGATTAATTCTTAAAATCCCCTTACTGCCAAGTTTCCTCAGCAAGAAAAACTGTGGTATTACAATATAGGTTTTTACAGAAAGGTGTTACATATGCAGTGTCTGTGAGTATTTAAGTGTCTTGTGGTTTATCTGACTACTAACTGCTGAGTAGTATAGTCATATTTTACTTCAAGAGTGAAAAAACACCCACAAAAAATCCACCCCAAAAACCTAAGCAATGTCAATGGGCATACTTGGGGATTTACCTTTTAAAGTAGGTCATGGTGTCCTAAATAAGTAAACAGATCTATTTCTGTACTATTTTGTAATATTTTCAGATAATATAAAATGCTCTATAGAGACTGATAGTGGAGCACCTGAAGGTCTTGTCTCTTCTTTCCTGGTGACAGATCTGTCACTCCCTCAGAGTCTGGGTTACAGCAGAGTGGGGCTCTCACACCTTGGGAGGCAAACATCCTCTTGTCTAACCACTGTAGAATCAAAAGAAAAAAGAATAAATTAAAGCTGTAGCCAAGATGGTAACTGGCTGAGTAGACTTGTGTGTAGACCAAAACTTGGAAAAAACAAACCCCTAAATTAATTGCAGCTTAAACTTTTAAATTAACACAGTAATGAAAAAACAGCTTCTGTTTAACTTGTATACAACCCACTAAAGAAGCACAGGGGAGGGGAAGGTAGTTAATGTTCTTAATCAAAACTGAAAACTCCCATATGTATACAAGCTTTGGAAACATTCTAAGAAGTGGTAATTCTGGCGCTGTAATTCTGGTACTGCCCATTCTTTCTCTTGGCAGCTTGAGCTTTTGACTGTCAAGTGAATGCTGATGCAGTGTGGTTCTTGCAGAGATGTGCAAGTTGTGATACAGAACAAAGGCATTTTTTGAATCCTTTACACAGACCAGTGGCTGTCATTCATTTGAAGTTCTTTAGCAATTTGTGAAGTTTTTCAGCACAATAATTGAGAAAATTTAACTTGAACAAAAAAATAGTTAATATTGTGGGAATCTCTAAATGGAGGTTGTATATAGCTTTTCTTAAAACATTATGGGTTATCTGTCCTGTGTCCTTGTTTAGTGGGGGAGTGGGACAGAATAGCTGAATTGCTGTGCTTGTGTAAAGTAACTCAAAATTCTGATTTAGCTGTTATATAATAACTGAAATTTAAAGATTGCTCTCAGACATGCACTATGAGCAAAGAAGGGCAAAACAATGTTTGTAACAGTTGAATGCTGTCTTTTAAGTCTTCCAGCAAAAATTGTTGCATTCCTTGGCTACACTGAGAAAGTTGGCTGAAGTGGCTCTGATGTTTTACATTTTTGTAACGTGCCATCTATGATGCAACTTTCTAGAAGAAAATGTATTTTTTTAAGACTGCTGGGACTGAGGAAAATGGTCTTAGCTCTTGTATCTGTCTTAAAGTAGTTTCAGTCCTGTGACAAAATGGAAGAAATACATGAATATTAAACTATTATGATTGCTTTTATCTTATGTATTTACAGCTCTCTTGAGAGAGATTCCTGACTCAAGAAAATTATGGCTTTTCCTATTACTTAAAAGTTGAAAAGTATGTCAGTTTTTTTTCTGAGAATTTTCCAAAAACCTGATATATATTTTTTATTTTGTTTTTAATATCTGGATTTATGCTGCTCTCTGAAGAGCTGTATAGCTTCATAGATGATGTGCCAGTATTTCAGATGAGTTGTGGAAAAGAAATACTAAGTACTCTTCTAGGCACTAAGATTCTCACAGCTCTTCCAGGCTGCTTGAAAAACCCCTATGGTACTCTTCTGGTTTAAAGCTGTTAGATTTATTATTTTATTTTATTTTATTTTGTTTTCATTTTTCTTTTTTTTCTTTTTTTTTCCCTGTGTGATGTTAACATGTCTCTAAATTCCATTCTAGAAATAGCGCTGCAGTTTCACTTGCAGTTGAAATGATTCCTCTGGGTAATTGGCAAAATGCTTTGAGTTGTGAAGTGTTTATATAAGTACTGCGATAAGAAAATGAGCATCACTCACCCTGTGCATTTCATCCCAGTTTTTGCTGCCAACATCCATGTTACTGTTGCCCAGCTGTCAGTCTCTCAGGTGCATGTGTTCCTTTCTCCTTCCAGCTGTATGGGGGTAATAGCCTCTTCCTTCTGTGCCACCAGCTGTAATAGATCCCTACAGTTGTCTCTATATAGATACTCCCCTTGCAGGCTTAGAAGAATCATGTTAGAGAAATGGCACTTGCATTTCTTTTTATGTATCTCAGTTGTAGGATTAACATGTAATGCCAGCTTTATTTTTATTGCTAGTTGTAAAATAATATTTTTTTAAATTACCACAAGTAGCCTTATTGAAGCCTTGAAGTAGCCTTATTTTTAAACTTGGTCTTTTGCAACATGCTCTTAAGAAAGTTCAGTTTTGGCCTATAAAATGCACTGACATTTTTTGCTTAGTTTGTATTTCAGAGACATTTTGTTTGTCTAAGCATGTGTTCTCTCTGATATTGGTAACTGTGACTTACATGCTTCAGTGTTGAAGGAGGTTTGGAATCAAAGGCCAGGCTGTGCTGAGTCCCCCCTGTAAAAATTGTCTTCAGGGCAGCCAGTGGGTGTTGTCCTCAGCCTGTCTCAAGTGCATGGGGTGGCAGCTCACTCAGCCACAGCTTGAATTGGACTCCTAGTGGCCCTGCCTATGTGAGGTATTTAATTTTGGTTGCCTTTTGAAATGGATAGACGTGTAACTTACACAGAACCGTCCATGCTTGAGAATTAAACAATAACAAAAGAGCTTCTCAAATACAGCAGAGCTCTGTCAGCTTCACTCTGTTACTGACACTTGACAGAAGAGATCTGCATGGCTTCTTGTGGAAGTAAACCTTTATTCTGGCATAAAGCAAAACTTGTTTTATGGATGTGGGGCTTAAGGAGAGCTCTCCAGTTAGAGCACTGCATGCAGGTGTAACAGTAGGATTCCTGTCACATTGTGCCCCAGCAGCACTGCGAGAACACTCAATAGCAGGCACAAACATTAGAATGTGCAAAGGATCTCCCAGTGTTAGCATCATCGTGGGGTCTGCTGGAACATCTGCTGGGAGACCTTAGCTTGAGGGAACCTGACAGGACAGAAATCTCTGGGGAGCACTGGCAAAATATGAATGAAAATACCTCGGCTAGCTTGACTGGAGAGCAGCAAGATTTTGGGTTTTAACCTGGATCTTCCTTCTAGTTTCATCTGTTATTTAATAAGCACATTTAGTATTGAAAAATCTTCAGTGAAAAAAATGACTTGCTTACTGGTTATGTGAAGCAAAAGGACTTTGTGCTGAAGTAATATTTTTGATAAGCTGTGTGGTCTTTGACCTCAGCAGATCAATGAAATTTCTTTAACTGTTACCTAGTTTTATAGGTATTGCTCTTGAAAGAGTTTGTGAGATTTTTGTTGGTTGGGGTTTTGTTGTTTGGTTGGTTTTTATAAACTGAGAGTAGAACTTTTAATAGTCTTGTAACATTTCTGTGTGGGGTACAGACACATCAGCTGCTGGTCTTAGATGCTGCTCAGTATTTTCCATGTATTTCTATAATACCTGATTATAAACTGATTGGATTCAGGAAGACTTAGTTGCCTTAGTATATTTTGAGATAACTACTTGGAAATGTCGCAACAAGATCCTCATTCAATTGATGAGGCTGTTGCTTCATTATATGAGGCAATAATTGCCTATAGACTGTTTGGACTTCTAGTTTGAAGTACTTACTATTTTGACAGAGCATGTGATGGTGATACAACCATGAGTAGGGAGCAGAAGCTAACAAATTACTTGGGTTTTGAGAAAGTTCACATTTATAAAAATTGAACTATTTGAATACTACTCAGCAATAAGGTTTTGATGCATAGCTTGCTTAAAGCTCCTTTCTGGTGCTCTTCTTTTTGTGCAGCTATTTCAGCATTTTTGTGTGTTGCTAATAAGAGTGAAAGTTTTCATCCCAGCTTCCATGTGTTGTACGTACTTGGAAATCTCTGACATCTGAATGAAATTAGTAACTTATTATAACTTGATATAACTTGCATTTTATAGCTTTTTACCTTGATGAGATACTAAAATTCTTTACTCTATTAAAATTACTCTGGTTATTAAACTATTTTAAACAGCAATTTTTAATCAAAGGACTTTGTCTTAATAAACCAATCTTTAGTTAAAGTCTATCTGTAATATACTCTGTGCACTAGAAAGATACATTTTAAGTGCAGTATTTCTGTGAAATATTTTTTCCTAAATTATCAATGTGTGAGCTCTAAGTTGACATTTAAAATGCTTCTGATGACAGTCTGTGCACTCTGTGCTGCTGCCCAGGCACTTGCCCTCCTTCAGCTCCTCATCCAGACAAGCTGCACAAACAGCACTGGGCTCTGCTGCCAATGGGCTGCTCACAGGCTCAGCTTAAATGAGAGGCCACAAAGGAAGCTTTTCTAACCAAATGTTTGTTTTACTGGCCTTGCCCAGTCCTTAGGGTGTACTTTGATCACACCTGAGCCAAATTTAGCACAGAGAGAGAATAAATGTCTGATGTGCATGTCTTGAGGGGTTTAGAGTAGTCCTGGGTTCAGTTCTCTGCTCTTTTCTCAGCAAGTGCCTTCTTTTGCCTTCTCAGGCAAGTGCTCTTCCCATGTGTGTGCTGGAGCCTGTCCTGGTTTTGTGCTAAGTCTCAGGCCAGGTCTTGAACCTCTCTGTCTCTGACCTCCCAAGTTAATGTTCTACTATAGAGTTTATTGTCAGTCTAGGACACAAAGAGCTTTATTGTATGAAAGCCCAAGACCTACCATGATCCATCACAAAATACTCAGTAGGCTTGTGATCAGGTGTTTTTAAGCTAAGTGGGAGGGTGCATAGATGCAAATTCTTGCTCTTAATTCTTCCAGAAAAGAGGCATATTTTAGAGATTGATAGCATTTCATTGCCATCGTGTGTGAGTACTCAGGCCTAGGTGGGAGTGGCAGGGTTGTGCTGCCTGTTGATCTCATGAGGTTGGGATGTCTCAGCTTTTTGTTACTTCTCAGATTTTCACTTTTTTGGTTAGATGGAGTGGCCTTGAGCATTGAGCATCCAGAAGGTCACACATCCAGCCAGCTCACACTGGCTTTCAGAGACTAATTTGGGCTCCATTTTAATGGAACAGGTTATTTATTGATGAGCTATTGGGACTCCATCAAATTACTGAAATGCCTTTGAAGTTCATACTTGGAGTGTTTCAGTAAAATGTAGTGAATCTGAGCATGGAGAGTAAAGAAGCTCAATTATTTCTTAAGCAACTGAAGTTAATGCTTCCAGTATGAATTCTCAATGTGAAAACCACAAAATAACATGTTGATCGTCTGAGCGTGTAATTCATTGTAATGCTTTGATTTTTTTTCCTTTAATTTAGATCTAATACAGTGCACAAATGAAATGAATGTGAATATTCCACAGTTGGCAGATACACTCTTTGAGAGAACTGCAAACAGTAGCTGGGTTGTAGTGTTCAAAGCTCTAATTACAACACACCACCTCATGATGTATGGAAATGAGGTAAGACATAATTTATTCTCTTAAAGCCTACTGGACAGTTTTTAAAAAATTGTCTCAATCTGTAAAGCATTAGATATGTACTTCAGTTTTTCAAAGATTTTGTTTTTTCTCTACTGATAGCTCTAAAGTATTTGTCCAGAAGAAAAAAAATATTCCTTCATTATTTCAATACCAAAATATATCAGTGTTTGCAGTTTACCTGCAGGTATCTGGGTTGGTCTGTGAGGGAATAATGAGTGACCTTTCTAGAAAAAAAGGCTTGAAAGACTTCTGATGAGCTTTACTTCATTAGGGTAGTGCTTATCAGTAAGAGCACAGCAGAAGAGTCTTGTTAGCACTCTGTAAATGTGCAGCCAACCTAATAACAGATAAGAAAGAATACTTGATAAAGGGGACAGGAATATGGTGACTGGAATATTTGATCTTGCAAAGCATCGTCTAATGGGCTGATTCTTCATCTGTTGTTGCTGTTAGAATTCCTCTGAAGCACCCTTCTACTGCATTTAATTCACTTAAATTATTTCATCACAATTTATTAAAAGCTTCCTAGTCAATAACATGGAGTTAGAAATGTGGCCTCTCTTGCACAAGTTAAAAACTAAACTGTGGTCAGGTGACAGTCCTGAACCTGCGTGTGGTCATTGACCTAAGAAATGATTGTTCACCACTGGTAACACTGAAGTGACAATTCTTGGAAGTGCTTTCCAGCCATTAACCTGCTGTGAAAGCTTGGTGTTCCTCCTCTCTGTCACGCTCTGTGAACTCGATAGAAATGACCTTTAAAACGTAGTGTGCTCTTCACACTGCAGCAGCTGAGCTACAGCAAACTTCAGAAGCCCGGGTTATGCAAGTAGTATTTTTGTTTTGTTTTTTCCAGCTTGTCTGTTCGAAAGTACAAAGTTAACTAGGCAGCTTTTTCTAGGATTATTTGTATTTTATTTATGAGCAGTGATGTCTCTTTGTTTAGTTTAAATTTATATTTCTGCCAAATCGAGTTTTGGACATCAGAGGCTTTGCTAATGAGTATTTTCAGGTTCTCCTCTAATTTTTTCCCTTTTGACTAATTTCTATTGTATATAGAGGTTACTAGAAACAGCTACAAGGTAAGTGTAGTTTGCTTGTAATATGCTTCTATGTTTTGACTCTCACAACAATTACATTCTCTATTTTTTCTTCACCAACAGCGCTTTATCCAGTATCTTGCATCCCGGAACACTTTGTTCAACCTAAATAACTACCTGGACAAAAGTGCCATGCAGGGTAAGGATCTTTCACTGAAGGAGATCACTCTACTCCTTTTTCTCTGTGACAATGCATGCATTGGTGCACACTAGGAGATAAATGACATTTAAATGGAAGGCTGGTTTGATTTTTATTCTGTGAAACACCAAAGAATGTCCAGCCAAGAATGTAGACACAGGTAAAGTGACATTGAGTTACCTAGGTGAGTACTAGAAATCTGTCTGTATGCAGCATTGCACACACAGCTGTAAATTTTACAAAGTGAGCTCTTAATGCCCATTAGAATAAACCTGATGAATTATCAGTACAATAATAATTTCTGTTGTTGTATTTTAAAGACTCAGCAGTAAATATTTACTGTTAAGGTGCATGGAATGGTTACTAGGATGTGCTGTGTAAATAGGGAGAACTTCTTCAAATCTCTGATAAGTCCTTCAATTACTTGCTCATGGTAGAAAACGTTTTTAGGTTTTTATGTGGGTTTTGAGGGATGGCAGATAAGTTACCAAACTCTTCAGCATTTTACTAGGAACACATTTTTATTCTAATTTCAAGTACATTTTAACAATAACTGCTTGGTGCTAGCCTGAGCTTTCATGCTCAGTTCTTGTCTATTTTAATGTGTTTAGGTGTTTATTCTCATAATTGCACCAAATGCTTTCCTAATCTTAGCTACTTGGGAAGAAACTAATGTCACATCTCAAGATCCTGGAAAGTGCCTAGGAAGGACCTTTTATACAAGCTGACATAAAATAAGCTAGTAGGAGAACAGTTATTGAAAAGTACTGAAAAACTTCAGTTTTCCCTTCATAATGTCTAATTTACAAATGCTCAATTTTTAGGCTATGATATGTCTACCTTCATTAGGCGATACAGCAGATACTTGAATGAAAAAGCACTTTCATATAGACTTGTAGCGGTTGACTTCACCAAAATGAAAAGAGGGTAAGACTACTCTGCTACTTGTGTTTGACCCTTCCTGTTGCAGGGGGTGGGACAAGGAGGGCCACAGTTGTTCCTGAACTTGTCATAGAATGGTGCTCTTTTGGCCCTTGGAAGCAATGTTGCATTGTTGAAACAATACAATGTGTGCTGATATTTTTGTATCTTGTAAATGTGTGCCCTTTACTCTGTAGGATAGATGGAGTGATGAGAACTATGAATCCTGAAAAACTTCTGAAAACCCTTCCAATCATACAGAACCAGCTTGATGCACTCCTTGATTTTGATGTAAGTACTTTAAGCTCAGTGTTAAGTAACATCCTCTCACTTTGAAGTGAGAGTTTCATTATTTTGTTAAATACTAATTTACTTTCTCATTGCTTTCTACACAGGCAAATCCAAATGAACTAACAAATGGTGTTATAAATGCTGCCTTTATGCTCCTCTTTAAAGATTCCATTAGACTTTTTGCAGCATACAATGAGGGGATTATTAATCTTTTAGGTATGTGAGAATTTTTTTAGCTTTTGAATTTTTTGAAAGACGTTGAAAAAACTAAAGAACGTAGACAATTTATTACTTCAGTTTCTCAATAAATTTTCTCTGTTTTGTTGCTGTTAAATGAAGCCTGTCTTAGTTTTAGTGACCAGGAGCATAGGCTTACACATCCACTTCTACCTGGAAGAATGCATATTGAAACAGAAAGTGAAATGAGAGGGTGGTTGGTGAGACTGAAACAAAAATACCGTGAAAGTCCAATGGATAACCTTTGCAATTGGACTGTAAAGGTTTGGTGAGATATATGATGTTTTGAGTATTTAATATACTCACAGTATGGCTCAATTCTGTTTTCCTGTTCTTTCTTTAAAACTTGACTGGTCACCTTTGACTGGTACCTGAATCTGCCTGAGCTGATAAGATGAAATTGAGGTGTTTTTTTTAAGGGTGATAAGAACCTAGTAAAGCCTTTTCATTACCATTTAAGCAAATTTATGAATGAAGCCATCAGTCTGTTCTGTTAATCCACTAATTTTTTACTCAGTGCTATATTTGTAAGTATATAGAGGAAAACCATAAAAAGTAAAAGATGTGGCTGATGCTCCTTTTGGTAGGTCAGTTCAGTATACATTTGATACTTCAGTATCAAAGCGTATTGATACAGGGTCTAAAAAGGTAAATAAATACCAGGAATAATTTCAAATTATAAAATAATTTGTCTCATTACCAGCTTTTAGGAAAAAAGCTGAATTTTAGAAAATATTCACCATAATACCTAATTTAATGATTTGCACTGATTCACATCCACGTTTAATAAATTTTTGCATTATAGTCTAACACACTGAAACAGAAAAATCAGTGGTTTTATATTGACTGACTTATTATAAAAGGTTTATTCAAGCTTATTATATAAGCTTGAATATCTGAATAGCTTTGAGTTACTACTGTCCTGTTACTGAACTTTGTGTCAAATTAACTTCTATAATACTGCGTCAGTTTTTTGCCTGGGAGGGTGTTATCTTACAAGAGTTTTATTTGCATCCTCAGAAAGATATTTTGATATGAAGAAGAACCAGTGCAAAGAAGGCTTGGATATTTACAAAAAATTTCTTGCCAGAATGACCAAATTGTCAGAGTTCCTCAAAGTAGCAGAGGTAAATAAATCTATGTATATGGAAAGGATATAATTTAACTGTCTGTATTGGTACACAATCAATATTCACAGAAACACCTTGAAACAGATTGTTTGCTTAACTTCACTATACAAGGAAGTTTTCTAGAGATTTTAAAGATATTTTAAAGATTATATATGCTTGTTAACATGGTGTGGGATTCTTGGGCATCCTTTTTATTAGCCAGACCACATAGTAAACTTTCTGAAGTATCACTATAAATTTTATGAATGCTCCAGAATGTATAAACTGATTATTACAGTCTATTTAAAGATATTTATAGGGCTCTCCTTTACTGTAAGTACTTAAAAATTGATAACTAGTTTCAGTAAGCAATGTGGCTGTTTCTAATGCTTCTAGCAGGCTTTTCTGCATGAAAGTTAGGCTGGATGAAAAGCTGAGTTTGCCTTGAGATGCTGTTTAATGTATTTTTGATTTCTAAGGTGTGTTCCTAGTGAAACTTGTAGCAGTTCAGAAAATTATGAATATCCCTTTTTATTATGCTAGATTCTATGTAACACTGCTGGTTTTTGTGTTCATTGGCACTGCATGTAGTAATGTATTTTTTTTCTTCTTTTTTTGTAAACCCAGCAAGTTGGAATTGATCAGGGTGACATTCCAGATCTTACTCAGGTCAGTATATGTTGCATATTGATTAACCCAATTATTTTGTTCTTTGTGTTTTTAAAGGTTGGTATGTAGCATATTAATTTTTCTTCTTGAGGCTGTATTCTCTTTCATGTATTTATATGTGGGAAATATGTATAGTGGCTTCTCACATGGATTAAATGTATTCAATAATTACACTTTGCAGTTCTTAATGAGATATTTTGATTGTTTAAAACAATAAAACCTACAGAAAATAATATTTTTCAAGAACTTCTGGTTTTTATCACAGAGCATTCCTTGGCAGGTAGGCAGAAGTATCTTGCCATACCTAGAGGAAAACCTATTTCACTCTAACCTAATGTCTTCCAACACACTTAAAGATGACAGGGAGCTGGTTCAGTTGAAATTTTTTTCTGTCCCCTTAAGTCTGAAGAATAAATTTGATGTTTCAATATCAGCTCTTAATGCTGGCTTTTATTTTACTCAGTAGTATGAGGGACATGTGCCATGCAGGTTGTGTGCTGGAAAACTCAGTCTGAAAGGTGGAATGCAGGGAAACACCTTCCAGTGGGGATAATCTGAGGGGCAGAAGGGAGGTGAGAAAATGCTTTGACCTGCTGAACAGGAAACCCTGATAGTGCACAGAGGTCAATAAGATTATTCTTTGTGAGTCCCTTCAGTTTATAGGGATGTTTTATTTCTCACCTAGGGCCAACCCAACAGAGCAGAGTGTTTGTCATTATTTCTCTGTAGCACAGTGTAACCTGCAGGGTGCAATAAACAGCCTGAGGAGACTTGGGCACAAACTGTAGTGCCTTAGAGCTCGAGCACTGGAGCTGCTGGAGTGCAGTCAGTGACAAACTAACAATCTAATGTGTAATGTTTGAACAGTCACATCTAATCCTACACTAGCTTCTTGAAATTCAATTTCATGGGCTAATCATGAAAAATATATCTAGTGTGAAGATTTGCCTAACCTTAATCAGTGTCTTTTTAGTATGGAAATCAAACCTAAGCCACAAACTTCCATTGTCAGTGGTGTTCATTACTGCCTACAGTATGATTTCCATCTGAAATCATGCGTGCTTCAAAGCACAAATCTCTAATGCTTGCTCCTAGCATTTACTATTAATCACTTCAAGAACTTGCCTATGTGGTATAAAGGAACTATGACTGAAACCATCAGGGTAAGGGCAGGTAATGATTGAAAACAGTAGTTTGAAGTTTTCTGTTGCTGTTTGATCTTAGCGTCATACTTTGTCTTTTGATTAGTACTGCAGTATTCAGCTGGGCTGTATTATGCTAATCACATTATACTGAAGTTATTTATACCTCACTGGGTTAGTGTGCACTTGGCCACTTAATTGGGTCATTAAAAGGCTCTTGAAAGCAAGTGGGGTTTTTTTATTTACTGGGAATAGGGGTATTTAACTTCATTTGCTGCTTTTTTTATCTGAAACTTTCAGTGAGAAAATACTTAATATCTACTGTGCCCACAACATTTTATTTCTAATAGCTCAGCTGTTTTGTTGTAAGAGCACTTACATGAGAAGAGCAATTCTGAGCTGGTGGTAGACCTCAGCATCCTGTGCATTTTGGCAATTTCAGTGCCACTGTTAAACATTCCACTTAGACAGAAAATTTCATGGCATTTAATATGAGTTGAATAATTGTCCATCCATTTAGTGCCACTTCAAAAAGGATTTGCTGTAATTTCTTAATACTGCCACTTTTGCCTGTTTCTGTGAAGAAAACAATTTCCTTTGTAGGTGGGTGTTGCTTTCTGTTAATAGCTGTTCTTATATTTCATGAACATAACAGGGTTGTTTCCCTCTGTGCGGATGTTAGTCTGTCTTGTTAGTCTGTTGTGGGGGGTGGGGGGTGGAGATGAATCTTGAAATACAGCCTTTCTCAAGTCAGTGCCTGGATTAGCCCAGGTATAATTTCTGATATAAAACCACCCTGTTCACTCCAAGTCTGATGTTTTGGTAGGCTATCTGCTGTAGTGAGAAAGTTCAGAGGGGGTTACTGGATTGTTTGGTTTAGTTGTTGTGGTTGAGGGGGTTGTTCAGAGGGTTTTTAAAAAAGTACAGAATATGCATTTCCATACAAATAAGTTTGAGTGGATTTGGGAGGAAAATAATGCAAGGAGAAGCTTTCTGGAATTAGGGCATGGTCTCCTGTTACTAAGATTATCTAAGCAGCTGTGCCATGCAATGCCTTTTGTAAGCTATTGTGCCTCCTGAAAGGTAAAAGTATGCGGAGGTTTGGTTTGATTGGGTTTTTTTTGTTTTGGTTTTTTACTTGTTGTTTTGGTTTTTTTGTTTGGGTTTTTTTGTCCCTGGTACCTTTCCAAAAGGTTATTTCAAAATGTCCCCCTTGGGATTTAGCTGTCTGGGTCGAACGCTGAATTTATTCATGACCTGGGATGAGGTAACTACACCGTCTTAGCTTACCTTGCTCTACTTAAGAAACATATAAGCTCAGGTCTTCAGTTTAAGACAAGCAGTTTTATAGGATTATTTTGATTGCTTTTTTTTCCATCTCTGAATTAATCTAGCTTGAATTTGCCTTCAATGAAAATGAGAAGGTAGAATTGTGCTCAGTATTTCAAAGAGGAGCTTGCCTGCCAAAGCCTTGTGTGAATAATATTTTCCTCTTTCCAGGAAATGCCTTGTTCTAGCTTTTGGTACAGAAGGGCTAGCAAGGGCAAGTTTATTTTTCCTCCAAACAATGCCTGTTATATCTGTTCTACCTCCTGAAAGTTGGCAAGTGGTAAGAGAGACTTAATGTCTCTGAAACCCTGCCAAGTGAGGAGGACTGAGCTGGCAAATAGATTTACATTTTAGAGGTACATGCCTTTCATCTAAATCTGCAGTAGGATTTATTTCGCTTAGAGTAATTGAGTTGGTTTATTGTACAGTTACATGTTGAATAGCTACTCAATCTGCAGTAGTGTCCTTGGGATCAGATTGGATTTGATTCCCTGTTTTATCAAACCTAACATCCTGCTGTTGTCAGGTGTTTCTACTGCAAGCCTTTGACTATAAATATTTGAGTGGAGAGTGACTGCGTTTTTGTTGTTACTTGGGAAAATATGTAAAAAATGCCAGGTCTTTGTCTGGGGACTTGTGTGAGTTTAAGGGAGTAGTGCTTCATCAGCTTTGGTTATTCAGTTAATTCTAACATAGCAAATACTGTTGCCAAAACCAAGAATCTGACTTGCATGCACAGAAGCAGAGCCACTGTGGGGAATCCTTCCCTCCTGCCTCTGTGATCCCACTCCTTTTAAGGAACCCCCACTGAGTAGATGGAGTTGGGTGTGTAGGATGGCAGCAAAACCCAAAGGCACCATTACTGATGTGTGAGATTTTGTTTGGTTTTCTCACCAACTAAAAACAATCTCTGTACTAAACAATGATGTGTTGATAGAAGCAGTGTTTTATAAATACTTTTAATTTTAGGCACCCAGCAGCTTGCTTGAGGCACTGGAACAGCATTTGGCTTCTGTGGAGGGAAAGAAAACAAAGGAAGTCTCTGCTGCCAGCAGGTGAGCGCCCAATGAATTACAACAGTGCCTGTACTTTGGATTTGCCCTTGTCATTCTAACAATGTTCAGGATTCAGTCATGTGCTATTCTTGATTTTTATTCACTTCTGAATGTATCTTCCTAGAAATATAAATGAAATATCTAGTGAGTAATAGTCTGATAGCTTAGCCACGTTTGAAATGTAGGTATGTCTGCTTGTGTCTCAGACAGACTTCTGATTATGCTGTAATAAATCACTGAGCTGAGACCTTGTATAATATTAATCTTAGCTTCTACTTTTTAAAAGTCCTTTGACTTGTAACATTTATAAGGTGTTTGGATTTTGATACTCTTCCTACCCAAGACAGGATGGTATTTATCTGAATTGTTATTATTTTTATATTCATGGCCTACCTCTCAGACCATGAATTTATCTTGACCTTCTCATAAAAGTTCTTCAGCCCCTCCTCAGAACAGCCAAATTATCTTAGATGTGTTGTTCTGAAAGAAATTGTGTTATTCTTTCTGTCAAGTATTCTTTCTGTCAGTATGTATGAAAATATTTCTGACTGAATAATGAGAGATCTCTTTTGGCATAGGCATTCTCCCACAGAAACTTGGTAAATATTGATAAATGTGTCAGGCTGAGCTATGTTCCCAATTTGCTGTCTTTCCCCTCAGATTATTTTTTTCAAGAATCTAAGGATTCACTGCCACAATATTCTGTTCCTATGTATAATGCTGTGCTTTCTTTGTTGTTACATAGTGTACAAACAAGCTTTCTGTGCCTCTGACATTAGAATAACATTCCAGTCTAGTCTAGATAACTTTAAAAGGAAAGACAACTGTTATGTTCCACATTTTCCTGTTCCTACCTGCTGAAACTCGAGGGAGTCTCTCTGCGCACTTGTGCCTCTTTGTCACCAAACTGGTTTTGGGGTGTCTGCCCTTATGTACCAGAGAGTAAGGAGAGAAGTGACTGGGAAGGAGGATGACACACAACTAGATAAGGCACTTGATGATGAAACTGTGAGTGATGTGTACCTGACCGTGGGTTTTTTAATAATATTTTTTAAAATTCTTGCTCCTTTTTAGAGCCAGTGCCCTATCCAGTGCTGTTTCCACACTTGCCAATACAGGAATGTCCTTCAGCCGAATGGATGAGAAAGAAAAGCAGCAGGCATTGGAAGAGGAGCAAGTTAGACTGCAGGCACTTAAGGTAGGATGTTTTTATCAAGTTTTGTATTCAAAATTTTTTATAAATTGATAACATAGTAATGGTCATAAAGCTTGCAGGGTCACTCAGTGTTTTATGTGAGGAGTGTGAGCTGTGTAAAACACACACCTGCGTTTTGACCAGTGCTGTAGAAATGCAGTGAACATACCTAGAAGTAGTGAGCGATGTAAACCTGAAATTAATTTAAACAAAGCTGTTACATTGCTACATTATGATTGGGTTGCACCTTGTCATACTGATTTCTGAACATCTGAGTTGGACTATGAAGAGACTCATAAAGTAGGGAAATGAGCCTTCCTGAACAAAGGTCCATTGAGCTGTTTCTCTGAGTGACTGTGGAGGGAGCCTGGAATGTGTAGCTTGATTAGAAGTGATTTACTTCTAGGCAGATATGGATTAAAAAAGAATTATTTGAAACATCAAGTCTCGCCTTGATTTTTACATGCTTTGTTAAAGCAAATACTCTTATCTCTAATTTCAGTTATTTTTCTGTTTTTAGGACTTTATAGAATTAAAATTTTCTTCTTTGAAAAGGTCTCCAGGACTGAAATGTTAATAATTTAATGAGACTAAAATGCCAACTGTCTCTCTTACCTTTCAGGAGCAGCGATTAAGAGAAATCTCTGTAGTATCAAATTCTACTTCCACATCAGCATCCCCAAGCACTTTATCAGGAAAAAGTGTGAATACCACTGTAGCTGTTGACCTCTTTGCTGCACCAGCACCCACAACAAATAGGTGAGAGAGATTTTGCTTTCCAAAAGAAGCAGAAATTACTGCACTGACCTGTAACTCCACAATCAGCTGCAAAACTGTGATCCTGGTTACCTTTTGGGTACCTTTTGCTGATGTTTTCTTGGTGTACCCACAGTAATTTTGTCAGTAAGTGCTTAATTACCAGTTTTTTTGTATCACTGTTGTTGATGGGCTGCTAGCAAATAAGAGAAAATGAGATTGGTATTAGTGTTCATAAAAGCAAGAGTGCAATGCCTGTTACATATCTTTATATTTCTCTGTCTCTCATTTCTTATCCAGCATGCCCAACCTTTCTAGTGATCTTTTTGATCTTCAGCCTGCATTTGTTCCAACTGTGCAAAGTACTCCAGCTATATCAACATCAGCAAGCAATGCTTGGGGAGGTGAGCTCATACCTTAATTTGACTGTCTAAATGATAAGGGAATTCTTAGAATACAAGGTTCGTACTTAAATGAATCTGCATCTTAAACCTTAACTATTTTGCATCCAAACGTTCGTAACAAAATATGAAGTAAATAATCTGAAAATTCTGACCAACTTCCTTGAACACATAGCATTAGTGTTGATGGAACAAAGGAGCAGAACTCTTCTATAAAGGGGACAGGGAGAAGAACTATAACTCAAGAGCTAAGTTAAAAAACACTGGGAAATAAAACCTAAGCAAGTGTAACTGAGAAGATCCTGGACTAGTACTTCTATTTAATTAAGCAATATTTAATATACTTCTCATTTAAAAGGTGTTGGTAATTTCAGAGTTCTTGTTAAAAAGCTGTGGACTCCAGTTTCTTCACCCATCCTTCCAAAGAATGGTCAGGTTAGATGTCAGAGAAATGGCTTAAATGCCAAAAGCAGGCAGTGATAACTCCATGGTAAATGTTAATATTTTAATAGGTGGAGTTGATGCTCTTATGTGCTATTTAAAAGATAGATAATTGAAGCCAAAAATGTAGCATCTAACTTCTTTGATATATGTTCTGTCATTCTCCCCCTCCCACCTTATGTCAATAGCAGAATTATTTTCCCTAAACAAAGAGCTGTTAAGATTTTAATCTGAAACTATAAATTTGTATCTAAAATTTGTATTTAGATAATATCTATCTAAAATTTGTATCTAACTTTGATCATTAGGTAGAATATTTACAATTTGACTTTGTCTAGAGATTCTCATATTCAATCATTTCAGTCTGTTTTTCTTTTCCATTATTTGTACTCTGTATTCTTTCCTTCACTCCTGCATCTGAAAGGTCCTTTCTCGTCTTCAAATGGTTGTGTTGGTTCTCCACCTCATCTGGACATCTTTGACATGAAGCCAGTTGAAGAAGCTGTAAAATCTGCCACCCCTTTCATCAATTCTTCTTTTTCCTCCAAACAAACAGTGGAACTGTTTAGTGGTAAAAAACCAAACCTCATGTAATTTATTTGCAACTGGAGGTGATAATGCTAATAATGTGGGCCATGTAGTCTTTTTGTGATATGGGCCAATTTTCACTTTTTATTAACAAGTGAAAATGGTACATTAATGCCAGGTGTAGTAAATTATATGTTTCCTTAAACATTTATTTCTGTAGTTAAAATAAACTATTGTTTTGTTCTGCTTGCCCAGTCTAGACATCCTAAGACCTGCAGCTGATTTCTTTCAAACTGCAACCTCCTTTCTCTTTTGTATTGGGGAATGCAGCAGTTACTTGGCTTTTCAAATCTGTAAAATAAAAAAAATAACTCTTTTTATATTAGTAAAATATCCTCATTTTTAACTGCAGACTTAATTGTTGGGTTCCCTCTTCCTTTTTCTCTTTAAAACTGATCTTATTTTCCTCTCTCTTTTTGTAAAGATGACTTTAGTGGTCATAAACCAACATATGCTTCTGTGTATCATCCTATGACTGTTGATGGTAATTCGATTTTTTTTTTCTTTTTGTTTTTTAAAACTTTCTGGTTTCACTAGAATGAATGATATAACTTCATGGGTGTATTTCATTACTCAACTTTTTTTTCAGGTTTTCCTCTTCATTCAGCTTCTCCGAGTACTGCCTCTTCAACAATTAATGTGGACTTTGATGCTGTTTTTGGAGGAAAATCTACAGCACCAGAGTACAGGACTGCAAGTGGTAAAAACTGCCTTATGACTAATTTATACCCTACAGGCAAAAATTGCTTAACAATTTAGCATAATTGCCATTGCAGTTGGAAATTTAATAACTTAATATATTTGCAAGGCGATTATGGGCTGATAAGAGGCAATCAGTTCAGTTGTTATTTACTTTAAAATTAGCTTGGACTGATTTCATTCTCTGTGTAATAACTGTTTCCTCTCTCTCTGGGGGAACAAACTTTGAATGTGGCCCACTGGATTCTCCTGATGGGTAAGCTCATGTTCATTTTTCTTCTGTGCTTTCTCTTGATGCATGGTGATGATTTCCCTCTGATTCCATCCAGAGGCACAGTTCTTGCAGAAGTGCAGAACTGGTTGTGTGTGTTTCTTGAAGAATACATGAGTTAGAGTCTTTCTCTTATGTGTAGCAAAGTATTGTTAAAGTACAGTTAAAGATTCTTTTAGATTAGTAGGTACAATACAGTATTCCATGAAAAATAAGAAGTTAAACTATGCTTCTATCAAAGTCTTAAGTACTTCCATCATGTTGAACCTTCACATATAAATATTCAAATTAGTACTCTATAAAGAAAATACCTCCCTGGCCTATAGATGTCATTTATTAAATATAATGTAACCATTTTGTTAACAGTTGCTTTTATTTTCTTTGTTTAGGTTTTAACTTTCTAGATGATGTATTGCAACCCACAGTACCACCACAAAGTCAAAGAGCCACTGTAGCCAGCCAGCAAAGTGGAAAAATTTTAGCAAATGACCTTGATTCTTCACTTGCAAATCTAGTAGGAAGTAAGTGTGAAGCTTTTAAAATTTACTTTCCTATTTTTTACTAAAAGCAAAATAAGCTTTTTTCCCCTCCAAAATTAAAATGCTTATGGCTTTTGTCTGCTTCTTTTCCCCCACAGATCTTGGCTTTGGAGGAACTCCATCCAAAAAGTAAGTGCATATATGTACTTAGAATATTCTCATGTGACTGTTTGAAAGTCTCTGGCACTAACATGGCAAGGATCTCATCTCTTGAAACAATCCAGAATAACTGAGAAGTGCATTGGAACAGTGTGTTTGTGGTCAGTCAGCACAACGTGGCCAATGTTAACTTTTAAAGTAACTCACTTTAATTAGTTTTGCAATTGCTGTATTTTTATTGAAGTATTTTTACTTTTAGTGTTTAATGAAAAAGTTACCTCAAACTCCAGTTAGTCATTATATGCACAGTGCAGTACTGATATAGTTACCTTTAAACACAAACAGAAGCCCCAGACTTCCCACTTACTGGAGAAGAGATACATAAGTAATTACTGAAATTCATTTTTTCTTCATAGATTTCAGCTGTGTGCATGCTTTAAGGGATGTTTGGGTTTCCTGTGATATTGTTTTACTCTAGCTGTTGTCTTTTCGTGAAAACTAACACCATGGCTTCATTTTAGATCAGATATGCAGTGGTCTCAGCCTACAGAGAAAAAACTTACTGGTGGAACAAACTGGCAAGCAAAAACAAGCACATCAACCACGTGGACCCCAACTCCCTTACCCACTATTCCACACATGGTAATTTCTGTACTGTGAAATCACACTTCATTCTAGCAAATGCTGCTTCTCTGCTTGCATTCATTTCAAATTAAATTTAACTAAATTTAATTTTCAAAGGCATTTGATACAAGACCTGGGGTAGCAGGGAATGCTTACAGGATCATAGGATCTTACTGAATGAGGTAGAGGTTTTAGCATGCTTTGTTTCCCCTCACTGAAAAACTTGTCCCTTAAGGGCTTACATCTCAAGTGAAGGCTGGATTACCTGTCTCAGCTGATAAATTCTTTCAGGATTGAAACAAATGTTCCCAGTCCAGAAAATTCCTGATGTGCATATTTGAGATGCTCCCACTCCCCCTCACATGCACATGTGCACACAGAAATTCACACTTAAGAATCCAAAGAATGTGTTTTAAGGGCAAAACTGCAGTTCCTTCCAGTCTTTGCTCCTTTTTCAGTTTTATCGTGAAACACTGCTGCAACCCCTGCAAGGCACCTCAATAGTGAGGTCAAGCAGCACTCTGGACTTCTGATAATGCTCAACAGCAACTTCATATTTTTAACACAGTACAAAATGTTAAGTGTGTCTTTTATAGTTATTTAAATGAAGAATTTTCATTTCTAGGAGGGGTATTTTTAGGCAACTGACTTTTCTATGATTTTAAAAGATTTTTCAACTGTGTTATATTCATAGAAATTTGAATCACTTCTAAAATATAGCTCTTAGAAGGGAAGTAGATGTTCATCTCAGTTACATAGACAACTAGGATAATTACCACATTTCCTGTGAATTTTGGACTGCTGTCTGACTTAATTTTGCAATAACCATAGTTTTGCCTCTAATGCCTATTTTCCTTGTCTTATAACTATGCTTATTCAGAATTAGAGAAGTTGGATACAGTATTTAATCCAGTATTGGACTCAAAAATGAGAGTAAAAAATTTAATGACAGGGCACAGTTGTATTGCACTCTCATGTGAGATTTTTTGAGACTATACAATCTCTTTATCCCCTCTAGGTGCTCTAGAATGTGTTGCTAAAGTGCTGATGCATTTCTTTTTCTGGAACATAGAGGGTACTTTAGTACCCATTGATCACTGTGGATTTAGAGTTATGTTTTTATTTCATGTGTTCATCAGGTCTAAGCATTTGACTCTTTTATGCCAGGTGTCTGGTCATGCACTTTCAGGAACTCCCAACAGTTACTGATGTGAAGATCTAGCTCAGCTCTGAGCCTCTTTAAAATGTGTGCCTGAGAACTGCAGAGCTCTCAGTGTCCTGTCTGGCCTCTGGCACTCAGAGCTCACCCTCCAATTCATGAACCACTGCATCCTGTCCCATAGCCAAGGGTTTAACCAGCACCTGGGATTCAGTGGAATTAGCACAGCTTAACAAAGCGTGGCCTTAGGAAGCACATGAATTGCTGGGCCTGTGAATGTAACCTGATGTAAGGCTAAAAATGCTCTTCATTTTTCTTTTGTCATATTGTGTTATGTGCTGACATCAGATGTTAGTATGTGGGCAACACCAACCTGACTAAACATCTGTTGCTATTCAGTTCCTAAACCAGATGGTCACTGGCTTTCTTGGCTTTTTTTCCTATGCCCTTCTCCAATAATGGGAGGAAGAAGGAGCATTGCATGCCATGCCCTCTGAAAGCTTCTCACAAACGTGCCTGTGCAAGCAAAATGCTCAAATCTGGCTAGGTGTAGTAAAATTTCTAATTTTGCTGTAAATTGTACTAGTGGTAACTTTCTAAGCTTATTAACTTATGTTACTGTCCTTGCAGTTTTTTCCTCACACTTTAATGGTTTTAATAAATGAGCATAGTTAAAAACTGTTATGGTACTGGCCTTGAATCCATCCCTTAGTTAGAATTTCCAGCTTGCATACCTATTAAATAATTTTCTATCTTATCCTTTTGCTATGCCAGAATGGAGTACACTATCCTGCATATGTAAGTCAATTTCTTGTAAATACATTGGTTATTTTTAGTACTGAAAAATATGTAGTTTTCAAAGTTCTGTATATCTATTACTAAGTATGCATTCGTTTTTCTGAAATGTAAAATTTTCTTGTTTAAAGGTACCTGCTCCTATCACATACCCATTGACCACACCTCAAGTGCCTGTATATGGAATGGTAAGAAGCTTGATTTGTTTTGTATTCCTGAAAACTGAGTTGTCTCTACCAGTGGGTTTCATGTCATGAATTATGATGTTCAGACTATCTTGAAAATTAAATGTATTTGCAGTAGTGTGTGAAATCTGGTATGTTTCTCACACTGCATTGCAAGAGATGATTCTGAGGTTGATATAGTGGTGGTTGTTAAAAGCTTTGACTTTATTCTGTGTGTGTGTCTATATTTTTCTTTTCTACTATAATTCAAATGCAAAAAGATGTATCTTGTGGAAGTAGTTTGCATTTTATATATTTGGTTTTGTGGGGTTTTTTGTTTTTCTCACAGGTACCTCCTCAGGTTGGAGCTGCTCCTTTGATGGCACCCCAGACAATGATGTACACACAACCTGGTCTAAGGCCAACAAATCCTTTTGCACCCGTTTCTGAAACTCAGGTGAACAGTGATATTGAAATTGTTGTTGATATTGAAACTTGAAATATTGTTGATATTGAAACTTCAGCCTTTGCAAACACAACCAAATGCTTCATGAAAGGCTGCAGGTCTATTTCTGCATGTGAAATTGAGGGGTTCCTCAAGGGCAGCAATTTTTTTTGGTGAGGAGGCAAATTCAGATGATGGAATTACAGGAAGCAAGGAAAGAGTCAAAATCAGATTTTTACTTCTCACTGTTTCAATATTAAGTAAACAGGAGTGGTGAAGGTATGTAGGTTTTAGTCTCCCTATGACATTAGCTGGATACTTGGTTTAGTCATGCTGACCAGAGCAGTGCTGGAAGCTTCTTCAAGGATCAGGTGATGTGGGAGGGAAAAAGGCATGGACAAGAGATCATTCAAGCTGGACAAATAGGTCTTAATATTCTTGGGGTTTTTTAAGGGCCAAAGCCTGCAGACTTAACTTAAAAGGTAACAAAGCAGCCAAATAGATTCTTTATTTAAAACACTGGGAAAGTATTTGTTATGTAAGAGGCATTAATACATAATCTTTGTTTCACAGATACAGTTCATGTAGAACCACCAAAGCAACAAGATGTGACAACAACCAAATACTGGTAAAAAAGAAAAGACTGAATTTCAATCTTTCCATGATGTATTCCTGAACAGGGCAACTGCTTATTCCCTGTATAATACAATATTATTTTGAACTGTGATGCTTTAGAGATTCTTGTTTATAACAGTCACTGCAGTGTGAAGTCATGTTTGTTTCCTGATTTTTTTTTTTAACTGCTCAGCAGAAAACTGTATTTTTATTGAGGTTGACTCAGAAGGTGCAAGCTGGATTACCACGTTCAAAATCAAGGAGAAGGTTACATGATTGCTCTACAACCTTAATCATCAGTGGATTACCTTAGGAATTGACTGAGAATGTCAAAGTTATTTATTTTATTCATAAATTCTTTGGCTGCTGTAACCAAGACACAACACAAAACCAAGTTGAGCAATAAAATTTTTATGTGCTCTAATAAATACTCTGAAAGAGCAATGCTTGCATTATCATAAGGCCAACATTGTGTGAAATCAGACAGCTTTTTCACATTAGAATAACATATAGAAATTTGCAAACTTTTTAATGTGAGTTTGAAATGCTGTGAATCAACAAGACACATAGTAAAAATAATAAATTGCTCCATTGGTATGTCAGTATTACAGGGCTAAGTAAAAGGAGCCAGCAGCTGCAAGGCTGCAAGTCTGTGATGGACATGGGGAAATGAGTGTGTTCCAGAAGAGCTCATGCAGCTCCAGCAGCTGCACCTCCACAGGTACCTTCTCTGCAGGTGGCACCTCCCAGGGGCTCAGGGGAGAGCAGCCTTGGGAGCCAGGGTCTGTCAGTGCCCCAACACTGCAGCACTCTGAGAGCCTTGTTGATAACTGCAGTGGAGGCAAGAGAGCCAACTCTTCTTTCTAAAGTCCATTAGGTCAAAAGACTCAAACCTTGCAATCATGCTGACACTCATGAACTGGCAACTATTTTGAGATTATCCAGCTGTGGAGAATAGCTTGTGCTTCTTTTTTGAAATAAGAACCTAGTTGTAAACCATATAAAAATAATTATTTTTAAATGTGTAAATACATGTAAACTTTTAGATAGCTGTTTCTTTGATGCTGCAGTAATCTTTTTCTTCTGTAGTAATTTCAATGTAAAAATGCTATGTTAAGAAATTTGGACTCTTTTTGAGAGGAAAATCTTTAAAATCAACTAATTTATGAAATATTGCTGTTCACAATGGGTCAGATGTGTTCAGACTTCTGGAACATATTTTGTACTTAAGAATCTTCCTCCAGAACTGAAATTGGCTATGAAAATGCCTTATCTTGTATTTTTCACTGTCTGATAAAAAGTGATAGCATTAAAAAAACCCATTAGTTATAATTAAGTAGATAGAAGTGGGAAACTTTCCTCCAGAAGTTTTGTGGCAAAATGCAATGAAAAGCTCTCCTGTAAAATTACTTCTAATAATGATTAATATTAAAGCTGAGTTTTCTATTGTTACAATAGACCTCCAGCATAGTATGTCTTCTATCTTTTGGGAGAGTCTGTAATTGCAGAAATATCTCTCACTCTCACCATAAATGCAGATAGGCCTGAGAATCTTGTCAAACTCCCCTATAGAGAACTTCTAAATAAAGCACATTCCTCAGAGTGAGAACAACCCTTCTATTTTTCAAAATGCTTAATTCTGTCCAAAGAGTGCAAAAGTAGTATTTCTTAACCCTATGGTAAATATTTTGCCCAATGAATCAATACAAAAGAAACAAAACTCCTCTCCTCAACCCTTGAAATCTGTAACTGCTGATTTCCTGGAATATGAAACCTTGCAGAAATTTAAAACTCAGTGTTCCTTGATGTGTATTGATTTTGAAAGAATTTGGACTCAGTATATGGTAGTCTAATGTTCAAGTTTGAATTACAAAGGGCTTCAAGCTTTAATCCACCTTTATTGGGTTGAACAATTGTACAATTTTAAGCCAATGAGTTCTTCAGTGCCTATAGTTGCCTTCCACATGCTGAGGGAATAGATGCCATTTAGAACAGATCGTTGTGTTGAGGGGACTGTTTATTTAGGAAATAGTGAATTCCATAGATTCATTCAGCAGTCAAAAGTCTTGTGTTCAAATTAAATCAGTCCACGTAGTTATAAATGTCTGGGCATTAATGGCAGAAGTGAGAGTGCTACAAGCAGGCAGTTCCTAGCACTGTAAGCTGTTAGGTCTCTTTCTTATACTGAGTTGTATAAGTAATAACACATTATTTTAATAAAATATGCAAATAAATGCCTGGCAAGCAGTATATATTTGTTATAACTTTATTTCAGAGCATTCTGAATATCTGGAATATACCTGGCTCAGAAATGGATTTAGTACTGGATAACAGCTTGCACTACTTCTGATTTGCTCTGGATCTTTTAAGGGTTCTTTTGGTCTGCTTTCTTGTAGCAAAGCTGTCTGATACCAACTTACTAGTATTAAAACAGGAGAAACAGCCACAAAGTATGTTTTAAGAACTTTGTAACCTACCTTCTTTTGTTGCTTTGAAACAGCTTACAGCTTGATCCTTGTGAAGCAAAGATCACTTTGTACCTTCTCTCTGCACACAAGTGCACAGGACTGGGTTTTGCCCAACTCTTCCTTGTGCATGTATTGGAACACATAAAATGGCAGAGTATGTGTTTAAATAACATACATGAGAAGTGAAAATCAAGGACTTAGGATGCTGTCAAGGCTTTTATGGCTATTCTCCACAAAAAAAAAAAAAACCAAAACACTTTGAACACCAAGGTTGTTCTTGAGGGTGACTGTACCAGCCTGCAGAAACTGCGAACAGTAGTTGTAAGGAGTGAAGAGAGATGTATATAAATGTGATTTTCCTTCCAACTCATTGGATCAGAATCATATTCTGAATACTTCAGGAAGCTGGTGACTAAGCTGTCTCTCCATGTTTGTCTGAACAAGGAGGAAGACTGATTTGTGCTGTACACTTTGCATTATTGTACTTTAGTGGGTCACTTGAGCCTCACTGTTGGGACCTGGTGCTGCTACAGGCAGGCTGTCACGGAACGTGCCATTGGATGGCTTCTGAGGGACTTTGGAAAGGTGGATTGTGTGAGGCCTCTTGGACTTGAACATGTACCTCTCTAAATAACTGGGGTTTTCTAATGTTCTCCAGATATAGTTTGACTTTGCCTCCAAGAAGTTACTGATTTTTTTTAATAAATTTTTGGACATGTGTACTAGAAAAATCTGTTCTGTGCACATAGTGGTGGAATATTTGTAGGTAAAATAACAAATGGACTTTTGTTTAAGAAGAAAACAAAGCCAACAGCAAAAACCACACACATAAAAGTAACAACAGAGCTTCTGACTACAAGATTGAATACAGGGTGTATCTATCCCCAGCTGGATATTTTGATGTGTGGCAGGGATGGGGGTTACAATTAGAATAGTATGCACTGTGGATCGGTGCTTAATTTGTACATAAAAAGGAAAACTTTGTTTGGGGTAGTTTGTATTGTAAGGATAACATCTAAAGGCACTGTATCAGTCATTTATTTCCATTGAAAAGATTATATTTTTGAGCAATGGAAACTGTACATGTTATCATTTATACATTACTGATAGCTAGGACTATAGAAAACCTGTTGCTATGACTCTGGAGATGTATCTGACTTGTCATTGATCCGTACATCGCTGCATCACTATGCAGATTCTCATGGTCATTTATTTAAAGAGATTGTACTAACTGGTACAGTTACAACAGGAATTGTAACGTCAAATCTTTCATTATATCTCAGTTGTGTATTCTTGTGATTAAGCTTAATCCTTTACCAAATGTTTGGCTGGAATCTCATCTTGGAGCAATGACAAAATAGGTGCTGGAACAGATTTCCCTTACCCCGACCCACACTTTATTTATTTAATAGGTCTTGTTTTGTATGTTATGTTTTCTCCCATAACAGGTTTGTGCCTTTTATTGGATATTTATTTAAAAGGAGCTATGATAATTTAGGTTGCTTTTTTTCAGATGTATTCTTGTACAGATGTTCCTTTCTGTGAGTTCCTTCATTTTATAAGAATACAGAATGTGTGGAAATATACTAGCCACAAACTGGAAAAAAAATCTAAGGATTTATGTTCTATGATTTTTTAAAAAAAATAAGCCTAAGCACAAGACTGGCTGTGTTGATATTTTAATTGTGGAACTTCACAATTTGTTAATATGCAAATTGTTCATTTTTTAAAAAACTGCTCATATCCACGTATTTGATGAAACAGGTTTTGGAAAAAAAATAAACTTTGGCATATGCAAGGCATGTGTATATGTGATCATTTTTTGTGTTCTCAGGGTTAAGGGTGTCTATAATGCCTGTAAGCCATGGCTGAATTAGGGTGTTTAACTGGCTTGTTCCACCTCTGTGTTTACATTGGAGAAGAGAAGGCTCCATGGGCACTGTGAGCCTTGGCTGGGTTTGCCTGGAGCTGGGCTCATTCCCAGCCATTACCATTCCAGCAGTGGGGAGGGCCTGCACAGGGTAAGGACATGGGGGTGCTGCAGGTGATCCTTCTTTCTACAGCAGAAAACTCCATTTTTAATAGTAATATTTTTGTTTCTTTTAGTTTCAGAGGTCTGTTTTCAGTTGTGAGCTTGAAATACTTAGTTCATTCGTGTTGGTCTCCATCTCAGAGCTGAGGCCCGGGCAGCAGCGATGAGCTGCGGGCTCGGCCGGGGAGCGGGGAGCAGCCTGTGCGTGTGAATGCAGGGCAGGCACTACCGGTGATCCTTTAGGAATGCTTATTGTAAGTTGTTAAAGGCATTGCTCCCGTTGGCTCTATTTGGCTTGTCACGCTGCGTTTAGAAACAATGGCGCTTCCTCCGCAGGCAGAAGCACAGGGTGAGACAGGAGGCATCCTCTCGGGATAGGGCAGGCAAGGCGCTCACAGTTCCGGCCACCGCAGGCAGCCCCCGCTGCCGGAGCCTTCCCCTCTCTGCCGATCCTTCCCTTTCACACCGGAGCCGGCCCCTTCCTGCCCCGCCTCCTCACCCTCCTGGGCCAATGGGCGGTGCCCGCGCCCCGCTCGGCGCTGACGCGATGACGCCTGTGGCGCACGCCGCGCATGCACCGTCCGTTCCCAAATGGCGGCGGCCGGAGGCAGCGAGGCGGCGGCGGCGGGCGGGAAGCGCGGCCCGCTCGGCATCCCTGAGGCGGCGTTCGTGGTGAGCGGGGCCGGCGAGCGCGGCTGGGCAGCCCTGGGGCGGGGTTCCTGGGGGAGGCTCCGGGCAGTGGGGCTGGGCATCCCCGAGGCGGCGTTCATGCGGTGCGGGGCCGAGGGGTGGGGGCTGTGCTCCGCCAGCCGGGCCCGGCCCCGTGAGGCGGCACCTCGGCCGGCGGGCGGTACCCGGGGTGAAGGTGGCGGAGACCCTGCACGGCCTCAGTTCGGGCCTTTTCCCGGGTGATTGCCCTGTTCCATCCCGAGCTGTCCGCTTTCAGCAGTACCGCGTTATTGCACTGCCGGGCTCGGCGCTGAGCCCCGTGTGGGGAGAGCCCTCCGGCACGCACCGGGCGGGGCACGCCTGGCCGCTCCTGCTGCATGGGTAACGTGCCCTGCTCCAAACACCTTTCCGTGCATCTTCCTCTCTTAATCAAGTTCTACACTGCTGAGAAGATTCACTTTTCAGCAGTGCCTGTGTGTTCTTGAAAACCAGCAAATGTGTATTTTCTGAAAAACAGGCCGAACTTGTTTATTCAGCTTTGAAAACTGATGTATGGAGGGTTTGATGATTCTGTTGAGGGGTTGAAAAGCAGGAATCAGTGACTGATGCAGTGGCATAATCTCACAATCATCCGTTGTCCACTTTTAGCTCACTCTTGGTACAAATTCTTGATTGCTGTTTTATTTCCTTTGATCAATAACTATTGATCACAGTGGCTGTACCTAGCTGCCTTGGGGATCTCGGGAAGGGCTGGATGTCTGCCCCATCTGATACAACTGCATTTATAGAGATAAATTTGTTTGACTTGCATTTTGGTATTTCTAGATGTAGTGCTTCTACTGCTGATGCGTCTTGTATAGGCATAGGACCTGACTAGACAGGTGCAGTGCATTTACTTCCCGTGATCCAGTTCCTCCTTTTCCTTTAAGGTTTTTTAACAATAATTAGGATCTGACAAATCCTTACTGGGCTGTAAAACCATTGCTTCATCCAGCTAGCTTCTTTCCATGCCTCATGAGAGACCAGCAGAGGTGAAAGTGAAAGGAAGGGCCATGTCTTCAGCTGCCCTGTGAGACCTCACTGATCCTGACAGAGGAGAACCTGTGGTCTCTGCTGACTCTGCAGTCAAGGTGGCCACCCTGGCAGGAAGCAGGACATAAACAGCCTCAGCAAACACTCTAAGGACATCTGTCACATCCCTCATCCCATGCTGGTGGCTGCCTTTGTAGCTGCTGTGTTTGGTTCCATGTGATTTCCTTTCAGTACCTGTGTCTGAAGTATCTTGTGTGCTGTATCACATGGCTCCAAGAGTACTGGGGCTGTGCCTTAGTCCTGTGCTTCTCTTCAGTTCTTCAAAACCATGTGGTTCTTCATAATCTCTGGATCTGAACATATTGGAAGCTCCCTAATTCTCAGATTTGAGAGGTGCTCTGATCAAATACAGGTGTGTCTGCGGAAGAGCTCCTCGATGGTGATCATAGAAGTACTTGGATGTAGATGTTAAAACAGACTTTCTTTTATTCAAAATAAGCCTGCAGTGAGAAGTTGTAATGGTATTCTGCTCTGCAGAGTGAAAACACTGTCTTGAGGGTAGGTTTTACTAGAGCTTTTTTTATTTCAGAAAATAGGTTTCTATTTCAAAAACATCTAAAGACTTGCTGATCTCTTGCTTGGCATTTCCCCTCACCACATGCTGCATGGGCAGTCTTGCAGTGGATCTTGTCTTCAGAGATGTTTCCTGTCAGTGTCTTGGTTCAGTAGAGGCTCCTCACACGTTTTATGGCTCGTGTCTTCTCTGAGGCAGTTGTTCTGTACACTCTTGTCCCTCTCCAGGTTCCAAGTGATGTTGAGCACTCAGAGTAAGTAGTGTTAAGAAGAGGGTTTTACTGGATAACAAACTCTCAAAACAGAGGTTTCAGCTGTGGTGGTTTTGAGCTGTTGCCCAAACATTTCCAAATAAAATGCTTTCTTTGTTCTGCCTTCCTCAGCAGGTGTGAGGCTGCAGGTCTGCAGTAGGTGTCTCTTGTCATGTTCTCTGCACATGCCCCCAGGTGATGGAGCTCTGCAGAGTGAGTGCCTGCAGCTCTTTATTTGGGTCATCACTCAGAAGAGAACCCCAGGGACACGTGGGAATGTGCTATCCTGCTGCACTTCAGGGCTTCTGCAGAGCATTCCTGGGCCTTGGCTTGAGGTTCGCAAAATGCTGCTTTGCCAGTGAATTCTCTTCCTAAAAAGATATAGAGGAGTTTTGGCAGATCCTTGCAGAAGCTGTAAGTGTTGTAAGAATTCTGCAGGGGAGGTGCTGTGGAATACACCACAAAGTGGGGATCCTAATGGCTTTGGCAGCCAGCTGTGCCTCAGAGCTGCTCTGGTCAAGCTTAAAGAAGTGACTGTGCCTCAGCCTTTCAGATGGGGAGGTGGGACAAGAGCCTGACCAGGCTTGGAAGCCCCAGCTGGAAAGCCCTGGAGGTAAATCTGAGCTCACCTTGAGCTGGGACATTATGCAGTGGAAGGAGATCACCAGTATGTAGGGGGCCTGGATTTACTTCTGGATTCACTTCTCAGAATCTTTGTTTCAGTCCTGTCCCTGTGCACAGACAGATGGGAGCTGGGTGCCCGGCAGGGTGTGGGGGAGCTGCTGCCTCCTGCTTTTGCTCCCTGCCCTAGGTGGTTTAAACAAGCACAGCTGCTTCCACAAGAGGGAGTTCCATTTCACACTATCCCCAGGCCTCACTTTGACAACACTTTCCCAAACCTAATCCTTGTTTTCTTTGTTGAAGGCTTCTCTTGGGAGCTTTATCCAGAGGCAGGAATGCTTCCCTGACTGTGAGGTGGCTCGAGGCATTTTTCAGGCAGTTTGAGGTGTGGTCTCTTGAGTTTGGATCTACCACCTGGACAGTGCTGCCTGCTGCAGGTTGTGGAGTTCATGTTCTGCTACAGATTTCCTTTATGATGAGGAAGGCAGGGACTCCTTACCAGATTCAGTAATTTCCTAGTAAGTTTCTTTAGCCAAGAGAGTTAAGGCATGATAATGAGGGGGAGCAGCTCCATCTCTGATATAATTTTAGTCACATATTACAGTTTTCTTCTGGTGTGAAACTTCTGGAATGGAGACACCAAGTTCAAAAGGAGGAGCTGAAGAGGCCTTTGGTAGGGCTTCCATCAGATTTTACTGAGCTGTGTAGACAAGGGCAGAATTACCGCAGTGGAGGGGTGGAGTTGTCTGGAATTGTGTGAGTACATGGTGCTGAGGCAAAAAATGCATGGTTCATCCCTGGCCTAATGTATCTTTCAGCAGCTGGGAACGTTGGCCCCAGCAGATGAGCTGCTTCCTGGGGTTCTGAAGGAGGCACATGCCAAGCTTGACATCCTGGCTGGCTCAGGCCTTTCTTCTCTGGCAGCTTTTCCTGCCAGTCCCTGGTTCTCACTGTCAGTTGATGGTAGGACTGGCTGGAGTTGTTCTCTGGAGGTTTCTGTGGATTCCAGCTAGCTATGGAAGGAGCTCTTGAAACCAGGCTGTTCACTTCCATAGTGCCTGTCTGAGCAGATACCTCCATTTTCCCCCCTTTGCATCTTTCTCTGCCACAACATGCTTGGGCAGGCTCTTTTCCTTCATCAGTTTTATCCAAAATAGTTCATAATCTGGTTAGCCACAGAGAAGTCTTATCCCTGCTTTACAGGTAGGAAACCCAGGTTCAGCCATGCCCCATGGACACCTGTAAGGTGGCACTTGACATCAGCCAGGACTGAAAGCACCACTAACCATGTACCCACAAATATGGTTATGAAGTAGTCCTTACACCTGTCCCTTACTTCCCTACCAAAAAAAAAAAAAAAAGCAGGGAGGGGGAAATGAAGAGATTACTAAGAAAAGAAACAAAATGCTTTTGTACTCCAGTCCAGAAAAAAAGTTTGTTTCCATTTCAAACCCCCTCTAGATGTAGCTGCAGTAAGATGATAGCATGTCTGTGTCTAGGATTTCCATAAAACTCTTCTAACACTGAGGGTTTCTTTCTCCCCTTAAAGGAAGATGTAGATTCTTTTATGAAACAGCCTGGAAATGAGACAGCAGATGTAGTTCTTAAGAAGTTGGATGAGCAGTATCAGAAGTATAAATTTCTGGAACTTAATCTTGCTCAAAAGAAAAGGAGGTAAGTTGTAATTTTTGCAGATTTGGGAAATGTTTAGCACAGTTCTATTTTTTAAAATAATAAATCTAGTGTCCTGGAAGGCCGTGGGGATGCCACTGCCTCTGCCAGGGCTGTCAGGGAGAGCAGTGCCCTCAGCTCTGGGAAGCTTTTGCTTGAACAGTGCAGAGTCCTGTGGCTCTCACTGTCAGAATAGTCCATGAACCTCAGAAAAAACACACTGGTTTTGTTTTATCTGCAGTGGTTTCACCCTGTATTTCTGCTGAGGTTTCCCTGTCCTCTGGGAGATGACAAATATTTGGAATGTACTGTTTTAGTGAAAGGGGGTGTGTTACTGTTACTGTGTGTTGTGAGTGGATTGCTGTGCTTCAAAGCCAGCCAGCCTCGCTGTTGTGAGGGGCAGGTGAAGCTGGAGCTGAGCTGCCTTTACATGCCATGTCTTTCAAACCTGCTTTTGTAAGCTGGAAGAAACTGTTAACAAGTTTTAAAATGGAGGGTGGACTGTATAATAAAAGTGATCACTTGTTTAGGAAACTTTGTGTCTCTGTAAAATAATAAATTGTGACTGTTGTTAATTCACAGGCTAAAAAGTCAGATTCCTGAAATTAAACAGACATTAGAAATTTTAAAACACATGCAGAAGAAAAAGGTAAATTATTTTGAATATCTAATGAGTATGAGAAAAGCTAACTACCTTTCCACCCTAACAGAACACATTGCAAGAAATGTTTTGGAGAGCACACTTAATATGCCTTTATAAATAACAGAATTATTTTTAAAGGTATGTAGTACTTTTTGAAAGTTAGTTCAAAACCAGTTAATGTTTGTAATGCAAACTTCATTTTTAATAGTGTATAGATTGCAGCTAAGCTTTGACTTCATCTCCATTCTTTATAGAGATTTCTGTATTGTTTTTAAATATATCTTTTAAAAATGCATTATTCTTGGAGCTCTAACTTTAGTGTTGAAGTAAAGTTCTGTAGAATTCCACACAAGTTAATACTGCATCAATGGCAGAAAGCAGAAAAGTGTGCTCTTTATTCTAAGTTTTATGTCTTCAACATTTCCAGTGAAAATAACAATTGTAATTTTTATCATTTGTCTTAAGGATTCCACACATCCAATGGAAACCAGATTTTTATTGGCAGATAATCTCTACTGCAAAGCTTCAGTTCCTCCTACAGATAAAGTTTGTTTGTGGTTGGGGGTAAGTAAAATGGAACTTTCTCTGAAACTGTTTCAATAACATAAAAGGCTTGTGAAGGAGTTTTGGTTGCTGTCTGCCCTGGTTGTAGTGGGCATGATTCTGTTGATGGGTGCATGGTGGTGCTGCACCATGGCAGCAGAGCACATCTAACCAGGCAACTTCAGTATGTTAGTGAAGATTTCTTGTTCCATTCTGTTTGGTTCCTGAACAATAAGACTTCAGAGAATTGTCTTTTTGCTGGATTGGTCTTTCCAAAAACCTTGTTTGTGTTTCCCTTACCATTTCTGTCGCTTTTGGGTTCAAATTAATGACATTGCCTGGCATGGGAATGTGCCCAGCAAAATAACTTAGTTTGGCAAGTAGCTTCCCATCTTCTCTATGTTATTTGTATTCAGCATCTTGCTTTCCCTTTTCATGCACCCTTGTAGGGAAGGATGGGATTTCTGTTGCTCACAGGTATCTGCCAGCATTTAGAGCAGACTTTTCACTAAAGCCTGCTGGGATCAGCATTCGCAACCCAGATTCCTAAGTACTTAACCACTAAGGTTGGAGCATTTTGTATTTAGAGGCTTCATTATATGTGGAGATTAACCTGCTGATGCTTATTTTGAGACTTTTAAGTCATGGATGTTCCTAAATCCCAGAGCTGGCTGCCAAACAAAGCCTCTTGGTTAGGACAGAAGCACTGTTGACACATGAACCATCCAGACTAATTGGACAGTTGCTTCCAACCTTTCCCACTTCTATCATGAAAAGAAAAAAAATTTCTGATAGCTCTTACTATTAGGAGACTGTCTTCAGAATTCATAAACACCTACTTTTGTGGAATATCCCAGGTTTATTTCCTAACAGAACATCAGAGAAGGTTCATCTTATTGACAGTTCACACTGAAAAGCTGTAATGAAATGCCACACAGGATTAATTTTATTTAGGTGTTCTTGGCCTTCTGCCTTTCTCCTGCTTGTTGCCTGCAGTCTGTGTTGGGCTGTGTGTCACTGTTCCTGGGGATCTCTGTCCTCCACTTCCTTTAGAGAACAAATTATCCAGCTCTGGCAGCTCAGTGTAGCCTTCTGTGGGATCCTGTCAGTCACAGACTGTGGCTCCATTCAGGGCACAGTTCTTGAAGAGGACAAAGCTTCATTGGTGCATTTTCACCTAATACTGCTCTTTTATCTCATCCTGTGGTAGCGTCTTACTGAAACAACCATGTGTGGATTAAAAAGCATCACCACAGCATCAGAGAGGACTTCTATACCTGTTGTATCTCTAATACCTGTAGTAGCTCTTGTTACTGACAGTGCCAGCTGTTTGTTAGAGTTCCACACAGAGCCTGAGGTTTATCTTGAATCCAACAGAAACTGTTTCTAGAGTTGTGTGGCACCTGGAAAGTGCTGCTAAGAAATGTAAGGTCTCACTTTTTAAATACAGTGAGGATGAGATGCTTATACCTGAAAGGCTGAATGTGATCCACAGGGGAAGAAATCCTTTCTTGCTTAGCTATAGGAAGAGAGCTTAACTTTAAGTCACTAGGGAGATTTATTACTCAGTTACTGAAGGGGTGGAGGCCTCAAGTGGATTTGGGCATTGCCTGTCCTGAATCTTGCTTGGCTTGTGAGGACAGTCTGTTGTTTACAGGATTAGTTTTGAACAACAGCCTAAAATACACTTGGTGGGGCTTAGTACTTCCAATGCAAGATTAAAAGCTTTTATCAATCTTTCTTTTTCAGGCCAATGTGATGCTTGAATATGATATTGATGAAGCTCAGGCTCTGTTAGAGAAGAATTTGTCAACAGCCACAAAAAACCTCGATCTTCTAGAGGAAGACCTGGATTTTCTCAGAGATCAGTTCACCACTACAGAAGTCAGTATCCTTTTCATTCATGGCAGGGAGGAGATGTCTCTGAAAGCCAACATCCAGGTAACAACCAACTTTCTGATGTGTTTTTATCTTAGACTGGCTGCCTCAAAATTCTGTAGCACCTGTGAACTTAACTGTCCTAGCAGTGTAATGGAATATTGTGTTGGCAGGGCTAAGTTGGAGGTTGGTGTGTGAGAGGTAACAAAACCTGTGTATATGTCCTCATGAAATCTAGTGCAGTGCTTGCAACCCAGGCTGGCTGCAGAGTGAGCTGGAAGGTTGGGTTGATGCCCAGTGACCACCTTAAAGCCACAGGGTCACCACAGTGACCCTTCCTCTAGAACACGTGAACATTGTGCTTTGTTGCCCATCACAGCCTTTGCAGCTGCCTCCAAGCAGCACAAGCTCTGCTGCAGCAAGCAAGGGACTGGCTTGGGCTGTGCTCATTGTTTTTAAAATTTCTTTATACTGTCATGAACCACCTCCTGGGCATGTGGGGTTGTTTTTTGTACTTTCTAGTCTAAAACTATTTGAATGAGTGTAGCCATTAACTGAAGCATTAGATTTAGTTTAATGAAGGCACAAATGCTTGTTCTTTCAGGTTGATACTTGAGCTGTCTTAGTGCAGCAGGAGTTTAGGATGCCTGAAAGAGGCAAATACAGCTGATATGGGCAGCTTGAAACCAGTGAAGAGTTAGGCAAAACTAAAACTGTGTTTCTCTGCAATATCTTTTTGGAGGTTTTTTAAGTAATGATCTAAATACTGCAGTTACCAACAGTTACCAGTGTTCCTGAGAGCTGAAGCTCTGCACCAAGTCAGCCCTTTCATGAAATGCTTTCTGTACTGACTGTTGTAACTAAGTGGCCAACTCTGTAAACTGCTCTTTCTCTTTTTATAAAAATCTTTTTTTTTCTCTTTTCTGATAGCATGAGCTGTTTCCTTAATTCCACACCCTCAGATATGGCTAGAGTTTATAATTGGGACGTAAAGAGAAGAAACAAGCAAGACCCATCCAAAAACAAAGCATAGTTTTTCCAATTTTAAATGTGGTTTCAATTCCCAAGTATTTTTTATTTAAACACCCCCAAACCTCATTCAGGACTGAGTTACTTTCAGCATTTCAGTAAATGGTAAAATATATAAAAACTAATGGTGAGCACCATTTTATTTATTTGTAAACTCAAAATTTGGTTTCATGCATGCTTCATGAAATGAATTATTTGAAAAGGCACCACACAGTCCAGCAAAGGATGTAGTATTTTGATCAGACCAGTCCATCATAAATAAATTTCTACCTGAAAGCCTGTCTGAAAAGCTGAGGGGCATGTATGAAATGGAGCCTGACATATTCACAGGCTAAGGCAATGCAGGGTTTTTCTTTTTCATCTCTGTACAGCTAATGGAGTTAACTTTGACTTGGACTGGGGAGATGTGCAGCTGTAATGTTCTAGGAAACAACAGAAATAGAGTGGAATCGGGGTTTGTGTCAGTCAGTTCATGGCAGCACCAGCCTGCAGGCATTCCTGGGTATCCACTTTGGATAAACTTGTGGTAACTCTGGGTTAGCTGAGTGCCTGCCACTGAGCTCTGAGCACTCCACAGGCAGCAGTTTGTGATTTGTCCTCAGAGCAGTGGGAAAGGAGTGAGCAGCACAGGGCATGTCAGGCCTGCAGGCCTCACCCCTTGTTTTCCATACCTGTGCCCACGTTGGGTATTTCAGGGAAGGTGCTGAACAGGGACGCAAGAGCCCCCAGCTTGTGAGAGCCTCCCATTTCCAGCCCCTTGGCCCAGATGTCCAGTTCAGATGTCTGAACTCAGCCTCCCAGGTGGGAAACCTGGGTTAGGTCAGGATGGCTGACTGGAGCATGACCTCTGCTGGTACAGTTGGAGTATTTTTTGGTCCTTACGAAGCCTTGCGAGATTGTTGCCTCTTCCCTTTGCAGTTTCTTTCTAAAATGAAATGCTCGGTGGTGATGTCAGTGGCTAATAATCACATTCTGTGACTGAGAGTACAGGTTTCACTGCAAAATAAATGCAAATGTTAACTGTTCAATCTTCATGTAAGAAACAATATACCTGTAAATTTTTTGTACTTTTATTTCATGATATTAAAATAGTAAAACTAAACAGTTGTGGCAAACAGCTGTTTTGTGCATTTTCTTTGTGTGGAAGTCATGAATGTGATGTGTGACCTTCTATAATGTTTCCCTCCCTTAACTGGGCATGGGGGGGTGAAAAATTCTGTGGAAGCAGCAGACATGAAAAGTGTGGCTGCTGGGTGCTGGTGTGAATGAAAGGGGGAGTGTGAGTCAGCACATCTGAATTGGTGACTGAAAGCAAGTGATTCACCAGCACTGTGCCTGTCAGAAAGTGAGCTGCAGGGAAGGGCAGAGAGCAGGTAAACCCTGGTCAGCAGAAAGTGCCTGGGCTCATCTCTTCCTTCCCCCGGGCGCTGCTGCTGTTTCAGTGTCTGTGGCTGCAGCAGAGGAACGTGGAGCCCTGCTGTGCTCTCCAACAGGTGTCTGCCACAGCAGCAGGATGTGGCACTGCTCAGGCTGCAGGCTGCTGCTCTCCATTTTCCTTTTCTAGCATCAGCAATGATGGAAAGGCAGCTGCACACACAGCCTGATTTCGCTCACAGTTTTTTCTTCAGTTTGGATTAATGAGATCCCAACAGACTGTGCTCCTCCCCCCCATCCCTGGCTGGTCCTAAGGCAGCAATTGCCTTTGTTGTGCACAACAAAATGACCAGTTAAGCATTTTTGCACAGCAAAAGCAGAACCGAGCAAAATCAGCTGTATGCCACCGCCAGGAAGCTGCTGCCTCGTGTCAGAGGGGACAGGTGACAGCTTGGAGCTGAATGGCTCCTGTGTTCAAAGGGCTCTTCTTCCTGGGGAATGGGAGGAGGCTGTGGCCATCAGGTGGGGTTTGGTGTTTGTTTGATCTGAGGTAAATAAAAAACCCCAGAACTCCCAGATGAGCTCCATGACTAATCCTTGCCTGGGTCTGCTCTGCTCTTTGCTGGTGCCACCAGACCTGCAGAGGCCTCCTGGAGGGGCCAAGGCTCTGGTGGCTGCAACTGCTGGGAGCAGGGGGTGTTCTCTCAGAGGAGCTGGTCTGGCTTTTCTCAGCAAGGCAGAGGACAGGTCCTGCAGAGTGAGGCAGGCCCTGTCCAGTGGCTGTGAGGCAGAGCCTGGAATGGTGGATCCAGCCCTGGCTGGAATACAGAGCAGGGACAGGGAGCAGGGAACACACTAAGAGAGAATCGGCAGGGGGAAAGAGGAAAAAATCAAACCACCAAAGTTTCTTTACAAGTTTTGAATTTCACATTATCACGTAGTAACCATTTTGCTAAATACAAGCATATTTTCAGTCACATACACACAGCTAAATACAGCATTATTTTCACATTTCATTACAGTGCATAACAAAGCGAGGACAGTGTAAAGTATGCTTTTATTCTGGAGGTTCTGAGCAAGTTCAGTTTAACATGCAGATTGTTTTTAACATGTGGTAGAGACCACAGAAAGTTAGCTTTTCCTTTTTTTTTTCTCTTTTTGTCCTAGAGTATAAGAGCTCCTGACCTTAAGCCTGTGAGAGGTATCACCTTCTGATTTCTCAAAGTCCCTCTAAGTCAAAGCATTAAAACCAGTTGTTAGAAAAGAATTCTTAGCATATCCAATAAGTTCTTCATCTTAGAAAAAACATTCCAAATTTTGTACAGATGAATCTACATTTCCTATATTTTAATAAGCAGTCTAGAAAATGCAAGGAATTAGAAAAAGATGTAGATAATGATTTTTCTATCATTTAATATAACAATTTATTAACTCTAAATAGTTAAGACCATGTACATTTTCTTCTGTACTGTTCCTCTTTAGAATTACAACACTTCTGTATTTAAATTGAAGATTTACTCTGAAGGCCAGAATGCACTTACTGGCTTAGGCTTTCTGGAATTTCTCCCTGGGAGCAGTAACGGGGAATATCCAAAACCCATTAAATAAAATATTGTCTGTCTCATGAAAAGTGATCTTTCCCCTCTGGCCAGGCTCTCACACAGGGAATTACAGAATTTGACTATTGCTAAAATGTCTGATCCAACTCCTCACTGCCCCTCATGTCACACTCTGGCTCAGTGCCCCTGGGGGCTCAGCCAGACACCCCCAGACACACCCAGTGTCCAGCTGGCCCCTGAAAAGCTGAAGCAGCTGCTAGGTGAACTTTCCATCCAGGGAACAAAGAAACTGACTGAGCTGGTCTGAGCAAACCCCTCACTCTGCCCTGGCATCTGCCCAGTTCCTGCGGTGCTCCCTGCACCCACCTTTGCTCACCCAGAAACAGGCTTTGTAAAGGGCACACTTTTTCATTTTAATCTTCAGGTCACTCACCCACAAGTGCCTGGCACTCACTGCCCTTCAGCAGGTGTTGGATGCACTCACAGCCTATTCCAGCACTGACAAGCTCACCAAGAAGCACCAGGCACTGCCACCCCCTCCTGGCATTTGCTCCCTGTGCCCTCCCAGCAGGTGCAGCTCTGCTGCTCCCCTGCAGAGCCCAGGAACTGAAATTGTTCCTAGAACACCAAAAGCAAAAGTGCTCAGGGTTTGGGTTGCTGGTCTGGGCTTGCTGTGGGTTTGGGTTTTTTACAGCTTCAATATGGAAACCACAGGTTTTTTTCTTAATAAGACCTGCCCATGTGCTGCTGCAAACTGTGAGAATGGTTTCAGAAGAAGTAACAGTCTGAACTCAACAACAATCAACACCTGTATTTCTGTAGATTAAAAAGCTGGAACAAATATTTTCTTTTTCTCTACTCAGAGGCCAAAAATAAACACTAGATGCTTCCTGTGGCTTTTACCTAATCCCCCATCCTGCCCATTGCAGGTGTATAAAGCTTTCAAACACAAGTAAAAAAGTCACTATAGTTTTGTTTGCTCACTGAAGTTCCCTAATTTGCTACAGGAGCACAGTCACCCCATTGCACTTCAAAAGCTTGGGTTAAAATTTGGCAGAAGCAAAGCTTTTAAGTGGTGAATGGCATTCCCAGAAAACATCTACCTACATACAGCTTTTGTGACATGGCTGCCATCCCATGATGGCCAGCCTGAGATGGATCCTCTTTTGTCAAACTAAAACATGGAGGAAAACAAATTTTACTCTTGAGTGTGTCTTAAGGCTTTCCTTCCCACCTGCTCAGACACTCCTGCTGTGTGTTCCACCTTCCCAGTGCCAGTTCTCTTCCACAGAGGCCAAGACAGAAAATGACACTTTAACAGCAGAAAGTACCGATGGAAGCTGTTGCTTTCAATGCTATTTAATTTCTTTAAGAGCTAATCTCACCTTTTAGGATGTCTGATGCACCTGAGTTAAGCTTTTCAAGTTTTTTATTTTGTTGGGTTTCTTCTTTCCCTCCTTCCTTTCCATTCCTCCTTGTGACCTGGCTGGTAAGGTCAGCACAGTGCTGTTACTGAGTCAGAAATGGTGTGGCCCACCTGGCTGCAACACCCCAGTCTTAACACATAACACCTGAGGACATGGTTCTCTCTTTATGCTCTTGATCACTTAATCCTGCTGGAAAGCCTGAACTTGGGGTACTTTCAAGGTACTCACCCAGGCACTAAATGAGTAAAAATTGCATTGAATAATCTCTACTGCAGCAAGAGTTGCCACTTAGAGTCTTGGTTCAGCACAGCAAGAAAAACACTGTTAAGGGATGAATAATTGAAACTTTAATTACCAATCAAGTGAGTACTGTTTACCTCTTTAAACCCCACAAAATATTCTTTGCTATTGACTAGGTTCAAGAACATAAGAAAGAAAACTCAGAAGTGTGCATACCCTGTCAGTAAACTTCTCCTGTGGAACTGACCTTATGAGGAAATGGTATCTGTGCTGCCTTTAGACCTTCCTGGAAAGAAATAGCTGACACAAACCAAAATGTCCTCCTGCTTTCTCTCTGTCTGCCTGTTTGTCATACGACTGCGTATCCATCCTGTGGCTCCAAAGGCCATCAGGGAGCTATAGGTTTACTTAAAAGAGAACATGTAGAGTACCCTGGCATGTACCAGCCTATTCAGCTCTGTATACCCTCTCCTGTGTTGTGCAGCCCCTCATTTTTGCTTCCTGTCTCCTTACAACATCCACATGCACCCTCACTCACTCTCCTTCAGGTTTGTAGCCCCCAGTTCTGAAAGGTTATTTGGAACAGAACATTTCTTTCCAGGGTCTGTCCTGGTGTCCAAAACAACGTGGGAGGCTGTTCTCAACGGGAGCGTGGCTCTCCCCTCTGTCACACTGAGTTCACTTAGTAAAGAACGTTTGGTTAGTAGAGTTCATCACCACGGCCTCCCTAGAGGAGCTCAGCACAAGCACCTTCTATCTGATTTCACCACTTCTTCTGAGGAGTGCACTACGTTCGGGACAAAGCCGCTCTTTACCCCTTCCCATCCCTCCTGGATGGAAATGTCCCCCCTTTTCACCAGCTCGTAGATGTCCCGGGTCAGGTCGGTGAAGGCCTTCTCCACGTTGATGGCGTCGCGGGCCGAGGTCTCGATGTACCTCATGCCGTAGGCAGCAGCCAGTTTCTCTGCCTCGTGCCGGGTCACCTGCCGCTGCGTGTCCAGGTCACACTTGTGCCCCACCAGCACAAACACGATCTGGTAGGGCTGCACGTGCACCTTGGTCTCCTCCAGCCACTCGTGCACGTTCTGGAAAGATCTGCGGTTTGTGATGTCAAAGAGGAGCAGTCCTCCCACCGAGTTCCTGTAGTAGGCTCTGGTGATGGACCTGCAAGCCAAGGAGCCACAGCAGTGTTAGCTCAGCTCTCTGAACACATGTCCTTTAAGAAAGCAGCATTACCTCCACCCTGTTTGCCCTGCAGAGTACAGGGCAAGAGAAGGCCATTCAGGCAACGCCTTAGAACTTCCAGCTTGTGCTCTGTAGAGCTTGTCATTTAAAAAGAAAACTTATTTTGGCTTAAAGATTTCACACTTGGGTAATTGCCCCACTGATTATGGCTCTCTTCAAAATCCCCCCCACCGTTTTATTCTGTCATGGATTTCTGTATTTCCCTGGCTGTTGAATCCCACCCCCACCATGTCAGTTCTCTGGACACCTCATCTAACCCAAGGGTTTAGAAGCACGGTGACAAAGGATTCAGTTGAAACCAAACACCCCTCTCTGACAGCCACATAAAAACAGGAGGTCAGAGATCTGAAAAGGCTGACCATGGGGTTGTAGCTCCCCTCCATATACCCAGAGCCCTGGGATAGAAACATCCACCCATCCCTACAGCTTCCTCCTCTGTGCAACTGGATGAAAGTGACATTGCACTGACAGGCCACTGCTACTGTTAGTGGCACTGACTGAGAAACAGCAAAACAATACAAGAGCTTCCAAGGAGAACCTGCACTAACACTGGTCATGTTCCTGCCAAATACTGACATTAAATAGTCACCAAAAGGACCCTGGAACTGCAGGCTGGAAAATGAAGTACATCTCCCACAGCTCTTCCGAGCCAGGCCAGCCCAAGGCAGCCAGAAGCAGCACAGGAAATCAGCAAACTCAGGGCAAAGGAGCAAAGCTGAGGCCATGGGGCTAAAGCAGAGCTACAGTTCAGTGACTGCCACACAAGGGGAAACCAAGAAGCTGATGAACAGTGGTGTTTCTGCAAGTCATGGATTTGCTCTAAATCCAGAAGCAATGATCGATTTCAGTCCCTGGAGGAATTCACACTCAGGCCTGAACTTTCCTTGCTGGAGTAATACAAGCACTGCTGCATTTTTACCCTAGGACAGTCTTTTTCTGGCTATGCAAGACTGTTGTTAGGTGCCATTTGGTCCTGTAGTGTGTGTATCTGTCAAAATTGCCCCAAGAAAGGATGAACTAGAGTTTTCAAGAATTATTTTATCAATAAACATAGTGATGGGTGAAAATTCACAGACAAAACCGAAGAAAGGCAGTAGCAGGGGAAAAACATAGCCAGCAATGTTTGGATAATTTCTCCTCTCCAACTGTTTGGCTTAGGGACAATAGTCACTCTGCTCATTTGGCACTGAGGGAATTAGATCTGCCTTTTGCTATCTGGCCAGCTGCAAACAGATACTGGCACTTTGAATTCACCCCCACACTGTCACAGACATTTCTGCTTCTCCCTTGTGTTCTGTGCCACCCGCCCTGGCTCCTCCTGCCAGCAACAACAATGCCTCAGGTACTTCTGAAAGACATGATGGGATCTAAGCTGAATGCTGCTTCAAGGTAAAATCAGGTGAAGGTCTCAGTGCCTTTTCTTAAAGCCTTTTCCACAACTGTTTTCCTCACCAACCTGCAGGAGGCAAAGCCTATTGCCTTCATGCTGCACATCCCTTCCCAATTCCCTTCTGAGGTCTCTACCTTCCCTCCTCCTGCCACACACACACTGACCAGGGCAGAACAGGGACTTGCAGCCACTTTGGCCAAGTTTTAACACACAGGCAATGTCTCTGTCTGGGAATGTCCCCTGCCCTGTACCCATGGTGGGACAGGGCCTGCTTGTTTGAGTATTCCCCTCTCAGCCAAGGCAGAGGTGCTGCCTGGGAGGAAACAGCTCCTCTGTAGGTGGTGGGACACAGCTCCGGGGAGAGAGGGCTGCACAGGCTTTTGCTTTTGCTAGCATTACACAACATCACGTTTCTGACAAGGAACAGCAGTGTCTGAGCAACGAGAGATGGGCAAAACCTGCTGGATCTGGCAAGAATTGGACCCTGCTCTTCTACAGCTCCAAAGCAGCCTCAACACTGCCCCAGGCAGCATGTGCTGGGGCCTGGTCTGGCAAAAGAGAGTGGCACATGTTTAACTGCAATTTAAGCCTTGACTGCACAGAAATTGCTACTAATTTATGGAGAGTGAAAGAGCTCACAACAGGGGGCCAGGAAGAGCAAAATTGTAACACAGCTGCTGCTCAGAGAATGCCAAGGTGTTTTCAAAATAACTACAGTGGTTTTGTCCTCGTGGGGCAGCTGTTAAACTATGTAAATCAGACGGGAAATGCTCAAATCTGAAAACGGGGAGCTCATTCTTACAGATTTCCCTCTCAAAAACTCCCTGTGCTTGACAAACGACAAAAAAGGTTTCAGGTTTCTGGAGAGTACCTGCTCCATTGTGCTTCTTGCCTATGACAAGTGCAAGGGGCTTTGGCTTATTCCAGTAACAGCAAATTGTCTCTGGCCAAGAAACATTCCTTGTAGGAGGAGCCCAAGAATTGTCTTCATGGGGCACCATTTGTCACACAGGTCTAACAGTGATTTGAAAGGGATAAACACAAACCAGATTTTACCTTATATTTTTTTTCCACATAACAGAGTGCACCATAAAGGCCCCTGGCTTTGCTCCAGCTTTTCACATTGGGAATTCAAGTCTGCACTTTGGCAAGGGCATTTCAAAGTGGCACAGTGGGGTTTTTTTACTGTCACTGACCATTCCTGCCCCTTGCACCCTTCCTGCCTTTGCCCAGGGCAGCAGTGCAGCTGCCCTTGCTCTGAAGGTCACCAGCTCATCATGCTGACACCCTGAGCGCAGGGCTGGGTCAGCCCAGCACCGAGGGCCAGCAGCCTCCAGGGCCCTGGACATCCTGATGTGCAAAGGAAAGGAAATTGAAGCCATCCGAGAGCTCTTCCTCTTCACAGCAACGGCAGAACAGGGCACAGCACTCAGGTGTGTTTGCTGGAGACCTCAGCCAGACAGCCAAAGCTGGGAGCTGATGCAACTGCAAGCTAAAGCACCTCCTCTCTCAGCAGAATAAAGCAGCAGCTCCTTGCCTGCAAGGCATCAAGGCAGCAGAGGAAAATCCTGTCAGTGGATAAGGACCAACTACTGCACATCCTGGGCCAGATGCCAGTGCCACAGATGCGAGGGAAGGTGGTGAGAGGGGTGGGCTAGGGGAGTTTTCAGCTACTGAATGAAACCAAAACATTCCTCAGGCGAGTCATTACAGCACAGACGTAGAAGCTCTGTGATGCTGCACAGAGCTGTGGAACACAGGAAGTGATCCCAAGGGAGCAGGATGGAGGAGCGGATCAGGGTTAAAGACACATGAAAAATACAAGCAGACAGGAGGCCAGGAGCTGCGAGTACACTCACACATCTTCAAAACGAGCACTGTGAAAATGAGCCCCTCTTTGGCTGGGGCCAAGCCTGCTCCAACCAGGGCTGCTGTTTTTCCCACACAGTCCTGCGGGAAACTCGGCATGGTCCCACAAGCTGCCTTTATTCTTCATCGAGACTTGGTTACTGTTGCTTAAGCTCCCAAATTGTCTGTGCCCACGCAGCGCTGGCACTCTCCAGAGAGCACCTGTCATCCCTGCCCCAGCCAAAGGTTTGTCCCGACCTTTCTCTGTCCTGCAGAGGAGAGCTGGCCTCTGCTGTCGCAGCAGAGCACTCAAACGCATATTGCACTGCGTTCCGTAGTGTTCGCCTGGGAAACATCCCGGCCCCTGCCTCCGCACCGGGGGAAGCAGGCGCTCTCCCTGCCAGCAGCATCCGCCGATGCAAGGACAGCTCCAGGCTGGCAAAGCGCGGGCCCAGCGCTGCCTCGGGCCTCGCATCCCTCCCCAGTGGCAGCGGGGCCGCCCCTCGGCATCCACACCTGCCCATCCCGCACACCTGCCCATCCCGCACACCTGCCCATCCCGCACACCTGCCTGCGGACATCTGGGGCGGACACGGGTCCCAGGGATGGGGGGAAGGATGCGGGGTGGGGATGGGGGCACAAAAGGTGCCAATTTGACTCTTCTTTGTCTGGTTTCCACACGTCTCACCCGGCCCGCAGCCCCCGGCCCCGCGGGTCTCACCGGAACCGCTCCTGCCCGGCCGTGTCCCAGATCTGCAGCTTGATCCTCTTGCCAGGCTCGATCTCCACCAGCCTGGAGAAGAAATCCACGCCCACGGTGGGGTCGGAGATCTGGGCGAAGCGGCCCTCGGTGAAGCGGCGGATGAGGCAGGACTTGCCCACGGTGGAGTCGCCGATGACGATCAGACGGAACTGGTACAGCCAGATCGCCTCCATGCTGCCGCCGCCGGCCCTCAGCGCCCGCCCGCCGCCGCCGCGCCGCCCATGCCCGGCCCGGGCCCGGGGCCGGCCGCGGCCGCGCCGCTCAGGCGGGGCCCATGGCGGGACCTGCGCGGCTGCCGCGGGCCCGTCACCACCGCCGCATCCCGCCGAGCCCCGCCGCCTCCGCGCTGCGCCCTACGCGGGCCCGGGAGGGGCCCGGAGCCGCCGAACCTGCGCTGGAACCCGGCCCGAGTCCCTGCCCGCTGCCGCGGAACCGCCGAGCTCCGCGCTCCCCGCCCGAGCCGGGATGCGGGATGGGGATGCGGGGTGCGGGATGCGGGATTCGGGGTGCGGGATGCAGATGCGGGATGGAGGATGCGGGATGGGGTGCGGGATGGGGTGCGGGCTGCAGGCGCGGCCGGCGCGGTGCCGGTGATGCAATGGCGGCCGCGCGGTACCGCACTGCCGGGAGGAGCCGCCAGCCCCGGAACGCGGCGGTGCGGGAGCCGGGCGGGGCGGGGCGGGGCGGGACCGTGCGGGGCGGCCGGGCAGCCCTGGCCGATGGGGCCGGGGCGATCCCCGGCACCGGGAGAGGCTGTGCTGAGCCCATGGCCGGGGAGAGCTCATCTTCCTCAGCGCTCCGCCAAGGGAAGGGAGAGTCGAGCAAGGTGCGCATCACCTTTCTGTGTCTTAAACCGAGGCTCGTTTCTGGAGAGATTTAGGCTCCTCGCTACTGCACTGGGGGCTCCGTTCCCATTGAAATCCTGGCACTTCTGGAGAGCCTCTGCACCGCCCCAGAGTCACCTGCACCGCACCAGCCTGTCTGGAAAGGGACAGTGGTAACCGGAGGCGTCCTACTCACAAAACCCAACAAGTACACATGCTCACACATACCTGTGTGTCTGTGTATATATATATATATATAGTGTGTGTGTATATGCAATGTGTGTACAGTCTCGAAAATTAGTAATTACGGACATTAAATACCCAGCAACTTAAATACCACAAGTCTTAAATCCATTTTCCCTCCCTTTCCTGGAGTGGGTTCTGGGCTCAGCAGGGTGATGTGTGGTGTCCCAGAGCCCGAGTGGCCATGAACATCTCACACTGCAAGCACAGGCACCTCAAGGCCCACTGACATTTCCAGAGCTGCCCGTGCCAGTTCTGCCAGCCTGTCCCACGCAGGGAGTGTCACAGCACACAGCCACTCTCCCCTGCCTCCATGGGATATGGCTGAGTTTGAGCACCTACTTTTAAATCTCTTGCCAGAGCAGAGTTTTGACTCCAGAAGGGAAAATTGGCATGTATATTATTAAAAACAGTGAGTAAAATGTCTGTATTCAGTCGGACACAGCAAGGAGGAATATTGACACTTTTTAAAAATTTATTCATAGGTTGGTGGGTTTTTTAAAAATAAAGATGGTTTTATTTAAAAGTTCCTCCTTCGTGACCAGTATTGAAATAAATGCATTGAGAATGGCTGTTATATTCATTAGGTCCTCAGAAAAAGGACATTTATGTAGGCATGAGACTGTTAACCACCATGTAAATTGGACTAGGACATTAGAGAGACCATTTCAAGTCTTGAAGAATAAATGGCAAGGAACTTTTTCAATATTCTTTGAAATATAATCTATTTATTAAAAATAACAACCCCAAAAGATCCTACTTTAACCTACCTCAGAACAGGAGAGAAAATTGATGAAGCAATCTACACAGCAACAGCAACAGCACAACAGAAAAATATTAAACCTATAAATCCAAGTTAGTGGTACATTAACCAGTGACTCATTGCCAGCGAGGCTTTGTGGGGATCTGGTGCACTTTACAGAATGATTTCTGAGTACTCCATGCCCATTAGTTGAAGCCCACAACCAATTGTGGTTTCTCTCCCCTGTTTTTCTCTCCTCCCCATGTGCTCACACACAGAGTTGCTCGGTTCCCTTTCTTCCCCAGGTCTGGCTGTGCTCAGGCAGGCACAGGGCACTCAGTAGCACCCCTGAGTCACCCACCAGCAGCATCTCCGGGGGCAGCCCCAGGCCCACGGACATTTCCTGGTGTGACCTTTGACAAGGAGCAGCCAGGGCACTGGGACTAGCTAAGGAGAGCCCCAAGGTGCCCAGCAGATCCTATTGTAGCTGGAGGAATTCCTGAAGCATCAGGCACCTGTCTTCCCCAGCAAATCAACTCACAGGACCCCGTGATGCAGATATTTTGTTCATCCTCTGTGAACACATGCATAGAGATGAACACCCACTGTGTGACTAGGCAGCCATGGCATTAATTAGCAGCAATGAGAAGGTAGGAGCAAACGAGATCCTGGGAGAGCCTTTGTTCTGTTGCAGAAAATGGAAAATCTGGTGTCTGAGAGACAGTAACCCACATCTGGTGCAAAATGAGGTTTGTTGCCTGTCGGGCAGGTGCTGGTGATTCAGCATGACAGTGTTCATGCACTGGTGGCGACACTGGGAGCAGCCCCCGTGGGCTGATGGCAGCTCAGGACTGGGGACAGCCCTTCAGTGCTCCTTCCCGTGGCCCTGGGGACAATTCCAGAGATGCCCTTTCCCCTCAGAGCTGGCAGTGCTGGGGAGAGCTGCCTGAGAACCACCTGAGCACAGGTGAGGGCAGGGCTGATCCCAGGGCTCTCCCACCTGCTGGCAGCACCTTGGGACCCCACAAGCAGGGTCCAGTCCAGCAGCCAGCACCACGCTGGGGAGCCAAGGGCAGCTCTCGTGTAGGCACTGCTGGCCTACACCCTGTGCTGGGTACATGGGTGACAGCCCTGCCCAAGGGCTCTGTGCACACTAGGTGACAAACATCCACACATCAGCCACTGCAGCAAGGATTTCTTATTTAGTACATTTATTTTAAGACATAAAAGCTGAGACAAAATGAGGCAAAGGCTGGAGATTGACTCTGTTGCTAGCCTGTGCTCTCTGTAGTCTCCATCCCGGAGGGATCATATTCACTCCCTTTCAGTGTTAGATGATGAAGCCCTGAGCAGATATTTGGGCTTTTTGGAAGCCCTGTTCCTCAGGCTGGTGGGTGGTGACTGCTGTGCAGGAACTCCACCTTAGGCCTGGCCCCTGCCCCAGCAGCCCCTGTGGCTGGGGCAGGATGGTCTGGAGCAGACAACTCCTCTTAGGCAGGAGCTCTTTGTGAGAAACACAACACAGAAGGTGCTGAGCTGTGGTCAGGGATGTCTCAGAGCCAGACACCCTCCTGGATCCAGCCCTGCAATTCACAAAGGTACTTCACAGAATGGTTTGGGTTGGGAGGGAGCCTCAGCTCCAAACCCCTGCCATGTGCAGGGCCACCTTCCACTAGACCAGGCTGCTCAAAGGCCCATCCAGCCTGGCCTTGGTTGGATTCCCTCTAAATTGATAGCATTCCCTCTAAGCAGTTTGGTGTTCAGCTGTAGCTTAGCTTTCCTCTCAAAGCAGTGCCCTTTGCAGGGCAGCTGGAGGCTGAAGCCATCTCCAGGCCCAAGGCTGCACTTCAAGGAGCAGAGTGCATCAGCACTGCACACACCATGCAATTTTAATGCCCTTTCAGTTTCCAAGGATACAAAAAACAATCAGCCACAATCCCTCTCTGCAGGTCTGGAGCTCTGTGAGGCAGCCTGTGTCTGTGTCCCAGCCTGGGCCAGAGCAGTGGTCACATCACACTGGTGAGCTGCAGCTCCACATCCACGGGCTGCCAGCCCTGGCCCTGCCAGGTGTGACATCCCAGCCACGTGCACAATGGAGCTGCTCACTGCTGCAGAAACAAACTGCACCCGAGCAGAGCCTGAGTCCCTCCAAAACAGACTGGAAACAGTCATAGGCCACACACCAGGGTGATGGGAGTGCTGAGAGCAGGGCTGGGAACCACACAGAGCAAACAATTTATTAGCTAGTTCTAAAAACCACCTCTGTTAAATTAGGCCTGTCCAGATGTGACATGGAGACAGATTGCACTGATGACAGGGATGTGATTGCACCCATGACCTATGGCTGAGTGTATTGCTGTAAAACTCAGGACAGAGGGAAGGTATTAAGTGTTTATTGGTGTTTGTTATTTATACCATGCCCACAGTTAGTCAGGGTGGTGCAGACAAGCGTGAAGGCAAGGGCACCACACAGTGCTCTGGAGCTGACAGCCCAGCTGACAGAGGCACTGGGAGCATAATTTAGGGCTTTGTGATGAGGTGACAGCCTTAGAGCCTCCAGCAGCAGTAGCAGGAGGGGAGAGCAGGTGGGGCTGAGTGCCAGGAGGAACAATGGTGTAGCTCTGTCCCACCTTGGCTTTTGTGCCTTTTGGAGAGGTGGAGTTCTCTGGCAGACTGGGAGCCTCTGTCCCCAGAACTTGTCTGTCCTCCCTCCCCAAACAGCCCCCTGTCAGCAAAATGCCTCTGGTGCACAGGGGAGTGAGCACTGCCCACCAGGCAGCTCCAGGCAGGCTGGCTGGGGCTCCAGGGGGGCATCCTGCAGAGCTGCCCCTGGCCCCCAGTGTCACAAAACAAAAGCAGTAAAGCACACACAGGCTTGATAAAGAGAGTCCTGGCTGAGTGGTGCTGGCTGTTCCATTAATGGCCCCCATCAATAGAGGAACCCATTACCTAAATGGCTCTCTTGCACTGGGTGCCCAGGCTCCTTCTGTACCCAGCTGAGAGAGGCAGGAACATCTTGAGAGCTATTTAGCCCACTCAGCTTGATGGGAAGAACCATCCTCCACCAGCACTTCTCTCTCCCTTGGCCACAGAGGAGCAAAGGGCCCAGCACAGAGCAGCTTCAGACAGCTTCAATTGCCCCATCCCTGAGCAGGGGGCTCTGCCTCCTCACAAGGAGCTCAACATAGCACAGAGACAGGGCTGCAAATCCAGCCAGGATCCATGGCAGTGGGAGAAAGTGAGAGAGGCAAATGCAGAGAAACTTCAGAAATAACCAGAGAACCCAGGGCAGTGCTAGCATTTGATTTGCAGCCAGAATGGATAGGGAAGACTGAGGTCTCATACCTCTCATACAGTGTGACCCACTTGTCCCCACTTGAGGCTGTCCCCACATCCCTGCCAGTGGCAGAGCCACCCTCTGGTGCCCCTCAGCACCATGACACAGCCTCTAGCCCCATCAGCAGGCACATACAAGCAACTCAGCTGGGCTTTTTGAAGGGACATAAAACATTTGCAAAATGTTTCCCCGTGACAATGAATTAAACAGCAGCTCCTTACCACGGGAGGGCTCGCTCCAGATGCAGCTCCTGGTGTCTTATTTCAGATTACAATCACATTAGAATGGCCACGGGCTGCCTGATCGAGAAGGGGCCTCCCATCAAGAGATCATTATATCTGCCTGAGCCTGCCTGAATCCTAGCACAGATCCTCCTCTGGGAATATTATGTCCTTGTAGCTGTTCTTCCCGGGCAGGGAACAGGATCTGCTTAGAGCAAATAGAAGCCATTACAATTGGGACAAATTAGTAATGGTGACTGGGAGAGAGAGAGGAGGGAAGGGAAAGAGGTTATTGTGATTTTTCTTGCTATAAAGTGGGTGTCTGAGCTACTTGTATTGCCAGAAAACAGCTCCCTGGCTTCCCCTCCAGTCCAGAGTTCAGACTGCCTGCTTACAGCTCAAGAGCTACTTTGGATGGTTAACAACTACTGTAATGGTATTATGGGTTGTTAGATGCATGAAATCTGATTTCTGTTCCTGCTGGTGGTGTCTGTAGTTCAGCAGCTGCTCAGGCTGGTGTGCAGAGAAAAGGAAAACACACGAGCAGTCTCTGCTCAGCACCTTCCATCACAACCTGCCACACCTGTTAAGGGGTAGTTGTGGCGTCTTTAAGGTGCTGCAGGGGGTAGGACTTGTGGCTCTGTGGTGTTGTATAGTTTCCTTTTTGTAATATACAGGATGCCAAGTAATTCACTAAACCCTGACAGCAGTCCTGGGAAAAAAAAAAAAGGGAAACTGACCCACAGAAATGCCTGCATGGACAGGATTCCTTCCTTTCCTCCTAAAGCAGGGCTGGTTTAGCTCCTTTGGGTCCACACCAGAGGCTGAATTGCCACAGCCCAGAGACAAGTTCAGCCATAATATGATTTTACAACATTTTAAAAAGCAAGTATCTGTCTGCTTAAGCGAGCACATATTTCAGGTCACTTGCAGGGCAGTGCCTGAACATCAGCCCCTTTCCAGCAGGAATATTTACTGGAGCCCTCAGGCATGAACCTGCTGAGACCAGCCAACCTGGCAAGCTCAGCCCCTGCTCCTGTTTGTGTTTTTCCACTCTGCCTGCTCTCAGCTTCACCCTTCATTCAGACTTTACTATGTGACATGAGGCATTTAGGCTGAGTGAATGGGAAATTAATGCAAAACAAAAAAGGGCTTGAGCTGGGGCTGCCAGACTCCTGCAGGGCTCCTGAAGGAGACACATCCAGCTCTCCATCACTCCCATCCCTCTCCCAGAGGAAAGAGATCTCATATAAACCATTTATAGTAATTTCTCCATGGGTCTTCTGGAGACTGATGCTCAGTTTTTGCACCTTCAACCAACCAACCTGTTCAGAGGTTGGTTGGTGGGTGAAGGTGGCAAACACCCCAAAAGTGGGAATGGCCACTCTGGAGTTGCCCACTGTTGCTCAAACCTCATTTCTCCAAAGGAGCCACCTCCTGCTCAGGACAGGCCAGGAGCTGCTCCTGCTGTCCCCAAACTCTCTGAGTCCTCCTGCAGCCCCACAAACCTGACCCTGGCAGAGCTGCTCCTTCTGGCAGAGCCACCAGCTCCAGGAACCTCCCAAGAATGCACCCCTGGAAGCAGTGGCTGCTCCAGCTGACCTCATGGGAAGGGATTCCTGTTTCAAGGGCTCTCCAGTGTGGAGATCTCTCAGTGGGTCTCGTGCTGTTGGGAGCTCCAGGAACATGGACCAAACTCTGGGCACCGATTTTGCAAGGGCCTTCACAGCGAGCTTCCCAGTTTCTGCTGACAACCTCTGACAGTGCTCAGGGGGACATCTGCTCCCAGGCACCCCCTCTAACACCTGAGGGGTGCAAAATAAGCAGGGGAAAAGGGATTGAGCCATGAAAAATCTTCAAGTACAAACCAGACAATCAAAACAAATAATCCAACCTGGTGCTGAATACACTCATTCTTAGTTATCAGGATCAGAAATTTATTTATTCAGTTTTTGATACACCAGTCTATTTGATACACTTTTTGACTTAAGAAGCCTGCAAAAATGCAGCATTTTTTAATTTCAACAAATCACATTATTACAAGTGTTTATTTAGCCAGCATTTTTTTATCTCCAAATCTCTACAGTACTTCAATTTTTCCCTGTCTTGGTGAAGGATAAAGCTAGGCAAATATTTAGTAATGCATAATTAATTCAGCCACTTCTTTTCATCTCTGCTGAAACACTTATTCAAGATTCAACAATTCTTTCTTTCTCTTCTTTAGTTAGCTTCTAAACTATTTTCAATAGTTTCTGATACTTGTAATTATTCATGCTACATATTGAATGGCCATAGGCCACATATTTTATTTGCCTGATGAAGCAGAAATACATTCTAGAATTTTGCTTTTTCTCCATTTTCTTTTAATCCTGGAAGATTTCCAATAAAAAGTTACATAAATCAGAGATAACCTAGAAGAGAGCACGCTGGCTCACAAATGCAGAAGCCTCATGGAAAGCAGCTGCCAGCTCTCCTGTAGGTGCTGAGGTTTGTGTTTGATATTAAAAGGATGGCACTGCACTCCTGGGGCCACTTCTGTGTCCAGCCCAGGGGTCACTTCAGCTGCCACTGCTGGCACTGCACCTTCCTGTGCAGGGAAAGGAGGGACACAAACCACAGTCACTGGCACCACAGGCTCTCACCTGTGGCTTTGCTTGACCCATGCTACAACTAACCAGTAAATACAGCCAGAAAACTTTCCATCTGTTTTTTATTTCCACCAGTTACAACCCCACTCTTGTGCCACCAGCACACACTTACAGGCCAGAGTCTCTGTGAGGTTCAGCATCCACAGACAACAAATGCCAGCATCATAAACCACAAGCAAACAGGCCATTAACCTTATACCCACAAGATCCTCTGCTCCTCCACAGGACTCTGGCAATAAATGTGCCTTAAGTCATTTTGTGATAAAGTGCTTTCGGTGCAGTAAGTGAAACAGAGAGCATAGCAAATTTTACTGCCCCAGAATCAGCTGTGTGACAAAAGTGTGTGTGGTTTGGCAGTGTAATCTTTTACTCTGATAAACTATTAAATGCCAAAGAAAGCTTCTTAAGTTAATCAGGGCTTAATTTAAATAAACAAGCCAGCAAAAGATTAACCAAAAAAAAAATCCTCAATGGAATCTGAATACAAAAATAGTCTCACAAAGTCCCGTGCCAAGTTCATAAAAGTAACTCTGCTGGGATGAACTGGCCCACTGACCCCCTTTTTCTGCCCTCCTGGCACCAGCAATGAAAAACCTGTTAATTTCCTGACACAATAACACAACCATTTCCAGCTCCATTGATGCAACCAGCACTTCTGGAAACATTGCCATGCAGTAATGCTGATGAGAAGGAGGAGGTGGAGAGGAATCAGCTGAACCCACCAGGAAGAGACCTGGACCTGAGACAGAGCCCCTGGTGCTACCAACCACTTTTCCAGCCCCAGCAGAAAGTCTGTCCCAGGAATATCCGTGTCCCTGGGGACAGGGGAGCACCAGGAGGAAAGCAGCAGTCCTGTGGGTAACTTCACTGCAGCAAGACACCCCTGATGTGTGCACATCAGTTCCAGCTCACACTGGTGTGTGCACATCCATTCCAGCTCACACTGATGTGTGCACATCCATTCCAACTCACACTCATGTGTGCACATCCATTCCAGCTCAAACCCCACCCCTGCCACCAGGGCTCCTCACAGCAGGTCAGGTACACTGATGTATAAATATTCACATGTTCAGCACCTAAGGTAAGGATCATATTTTTTTAAAAACTCTCAACTTAGGCCCAGTATTGTTATTTTATCGCACAAAGGTAATAAATGACCAAATCTTGGTAAACAAAACATGTCAGGCTGGACCCCCTACAAAGTATTTCTGGACTGATGTTACAGATGAATCAGCTCCTTCATTAGACAGTCACTGCTTAATTCTGTTGCTCTGTGAACTCTCTCCTAGTGCTTTTATTACTGTGTCTGGTGCATTTCCAATTATTGTCTTTTTCCAACTGAAAAACCACTTTAATTCTTTCTTTTTTCCCATGAAAGCTGATTATATCCCAAATGTTTCCATTTAAAGAAAAAGTCTCATTACTCTAAGTGTACATTTTTACATTCATTTATTTACAATCATCTTTGCTAAGCTGAAAATTCACAGTAGGCTTGACTTAAATAAAATCAATCCATTAAAGAAGAATATCAAAATAATCAGAGAGCCAAAATTTAAAGTAGGATAGTTATAAAAATTATTTCTTCATGACATTTCCCTTGCCCTTTGGCAAAAATGCCTCATTTTGACATAATAAAATTTAACACCTCTTTTGCTTTTTTGTTATTTGGAGCAGTGAAAATAGGTACAAGACAACCAACTGATGACTAAAGAAAAACATTCTACTTAATCACAGTATGTACATCCAAAACAGAAATTACAAAGCTGCAATTCAAAATGTATTCACAACACCACTCCACCACTGTCCATGTGCCAGATGCAAAGACTTTTTTGCAAGCTACTGGCAAAAGGGAAATTCCAGCCACTGACAGCTCACAGCAGGCATCAGGGGAAGGGAAGAGGAGAAGGGCAGCAGGGGATGCAGATGCAGGAGACCCCCAGGAAACTGCAGCTCTGCACTCCCTGCACGTTGTCTCAGCCCTCCTTACCTCTGCCCCAGCTCCCAGCATCTCCTGGGTCAGTGTGGCTGTGACCTTCCTCCCTGACCCTGATGCCAGGCCAGTGTGAACTGCCTCCCACCTCATCAGGTCATATTGAAATGTTTTGCACACAAGGCATTGCAAAGGCCCCTTAGCAAGGTAACCATGTTTTACTTCTAGGCAAACATTTTAGTTTATATTGCACTCAAACTCTCACAAAGAGATTTTCCTGAGGTCTCTGAGGGAGCCTGTGGGAAAGCCAGGGAAACAGTCCCTGCTTGCACAATCCCACCATCTCTAAGAGCATCCCTGCACTCTTTCAGATTAAAGCAGAAAGAAATTAATATATCAAATTCCTCATTGTCATCCTCCTCAGGTTTCTTCATTTTCTGCTGCAAATAGTCCTCTCTTTCTTTAGATGCACCTTGGAACTCAATTTTTCTCACGTTAAAGAGGTGTTATCACCAGTGACAAATGCAAAGCTCCCATTCTCAAACTGTGCTGGTGATTTGGAGCAATTGGACACCAAGTACAAAGTGTACCCCTTGCAGGGAGTATGAATAATACCAGGCTGCTGCTTCAGTACAACTGCATCTCTACATGGAAGGAAAATGGCACAAGAAATGGTAAAAGAAAAGTATCCATATCTCCTTTTCCTTCTGCCAGTGTTCCCAGAGCTTAATGGAATTCAAATATACTGAATATATAAATGATTAAAGAAAAAGGCAAATTAAATTTCTTCTTGGTTAAAATCCTGTTTGGCATCTTCCATGTCCTCTGTGAGTGGATTAGTACTGATCATTAACAGCTCCAAGGTGATGCCCATTAATTGCCTTATTACCCTGACACTTGCAGCCCTGTGGATGGCCTCTTTCTCGCCGGTGCAGGAAGTTTCCTAATTCTTCTAATGAACACATTGGGCATTTCCATGGCACCAGCAATGGGTTATTTCAGCTTTTTCCTCCCTGCCAGTGAGCGCAGGGGCAGCAATCCCTCGATCCATTCATTGGCAGCCAACATCATCTCCTGCCAAAAGGCCACCTCCTCCTGAGTGGAGTCCATCCAGTCCACAGAGATGCCATAGCTCAAACCTGAAAAGAATGAGAAACTTTGAGAGCTACACAGAGTTCCCACTCCATGCACAAACACTCAATGGGATGTAACTGCTGCAGGCAATGTCTTAACATAAAAGCTACTGACTGCTCCCCAGCAAGCTGCACCCTGAGCACCTCCTGTTTTCTTGCAAATGCCCATTCTACACCAGAGTTCAGAATGAAGTCACTGCAAAAGCCACAAAATGCAAGAACTCTAAACATAACCTGCCAAGGAAAGCAATATTGGGCTCAAGCCCTTCCTGCATCTTTTTGAATGGTAAGAAAGGTCTTAAAGGCTTGGTTTTCCTCTAAAAAGATTTTCTTGTGGACAAGGTGGAGTATTCATCAAAATACTCTTCTTTATTTTCTATAGGAATCAAACATACCATAGCAGAAAAGTGTATACATCCATTCCAATTCAACCAAAATTTTAGGTGCCAAATATTTGTCAGTGAGAGAGAAGTCTAAATTTAGATCACAGCTGATCTTGGGTTAGGTATTTTTATGTCTTATTCTCGTTGCCCCTTCCCTCTGGAAAGTCCACAACCCACTGGTGACATGTGAGGTGGGAAACAGAGAACATACAGGCAAATCCAACAGCCACAGTGTGTGCACCTGCCAGCTGCTATGAGCCTTGTCCCCCAGGGAACACTTATCCTCGATTGCAACACTGTGAGATGTCTCAGAGAGCACCTCAGGGATGGACAGGCACCAGGTGCTGTCCTGTATGGCATTCCAGTCCCTCCCTGAGCACTCTTCCCTGGCAGGAGCACCAATATAATGCTGGTTTGTCAGGCAGCCTGTTCTCCTGGGTTCTCTTGAGTTTTGCCAGACCTCAGATCTGATGTTGGCAGAAAATGTGGGAACAGAGGGTTGTTACCATGGCACCAGGGCCTCCTCCATCCATGACATAGTGCAGGTACCAGTGACTGAGACACCCCATCCCTGGTTTCTCTCCAACAGCAAAATACTCTGTAACTTCCCACTTTATCTTGTAGCTCAGCACTACAGTAACAGTTTTGAGTTAATATAAAGGAAAATACTGACCTGTCCCAAGGCCCAGCCTGATTCCTCCAAGGAAATGGTTGGTAAGTTTCTCATGATCCCACACAGTGAGTTCAACACAGGCATCCTTCAGATCCTCTGTGTGAAAGCCATCATACACAATGGTGTGATTGAAAACAGGGTTTGTGTCTCTCTTTATGACTCTGGTCTTTTGGTAGCTCTTCTTACTGGTGTCTGGAAGCACATAGCTTTGGGAGGAGAAAGCACACAGCATGAAGCACTGAACATTGACCAAGAGCTTTATCACAGCAAGGATTTTCCTACTTTTCCTACGGGTGAAAAACAAGGGCAATTCTCCCCTACACTTCTCCCAGTGCAACACAAAGGCTTTCCAGTATGGAGGCACAGCTTGGTGAGCCTGAGAGCAGAGTAGGAAGCACAGCCTTTGTGGGAAGCACAGGAGCAGGAGCAGCCCCGTGCTCAGGCACTCACCACTTCACAAAGGAATCCACTCCAGATGGACGCAACTGCAGCAGGTCCTTGACGTCTTTGACCCAAATGTGAACTTCACCAGAGGGAGGATTCCTGGGCCCTGCAGTTTATGAGAAGAGAAAAGCTGTCATGGCAGCCAGAGCCACAGCTCAGAATGACAGGGCTCCTCTCCAGGGACCTGTGGGACCCACACAGCTCCTGTGTGCTCACTGCCCCTCCCTGGGCATCTCAGCACTGCAGCCAGCTCCTGACACAACCTGACAGTGCTGTGTCAGACAGGAAAAAAGATGGAACTGCTGAGCCAAAGCAACCTTGTGCCTGCCCCAAAGTAACATGGGTTCTGTGCTGCTCCTACCACATCACAGCACCCTACAGTGCCCACATGCTCATAAATTGGAGGTCGTTGAGCCCTTCCTCTCTCCCCAATACTTTCCCAGTAAATCCAGATGTGGAAATCAGATGTAGGCTGCAGGCAGTGCTGTCAAACACTGCCTTTGTGCTGCTCTCTAAGATCTTGCTCTGATGAGATTGCTCTTTAAGCAGCCCCCAAGCAGATGAGGCACTGCAAGCTGGGTGTTTGCCCTTAATGCATGAACCACACTCACCTAGGCTTCCAGGGGGGACATACTTAATGGACAAACTCATCACTCCTCGATGATCCACACCATTAACAGCAGAAAGGCTCTGAAATTGAAAGGGTTATGACTGACTTAATGGAGGATTGTGGAAACCCAGCAAGGCAAACAGCTTTTGACTTCAGTGGAGGAGCACAAATGGACAAACTGATGGCTGGAACAGCCTCCTCTTAGGGCAGTTCATTTCTCTGTGGGTTTGCTCTCAAACTCAGCCTCTCAGAAGCAAAAGCCTGAGGATTCAGAGTACAAGGTAGCCCTTCCAGACATGTCCAGCTGGATATAATTAAGCATCTTTGTTCTGAAAGATAAATGTCCTCTAATTGCTTAAAAGGGACTCATATCAGACCTGTGAATCCAGAAGCATGCAGGAAGATGTACAGGCTTTACAAACAGTGGCAAACTGAATATTTACCCCTCAAAGCACATCAGCTGCTTCACCTAGACTCTGCTTTTTTTTTTTTTTTAAGTCTTCATGTGAGAGGAGAGAATGGCAAAGTCATGTCAAAGTTGCTGTAATTAGTGTCAGCTTGCATTTATGACAGTGTCCCTGCAGATCAGCCACCAAAACAGACCTGAGAAGGGCATTGTTCTGAGCACTGAGCTGCACTAAGGTGCCCAGGGGTTCTTCCCTCCTGAAGTTCACATTGTCCTGCTCCACCCAAAGACCTCAAGGAGTCAGGAAGGACTACTGCCACCCTCCAGGCTTCAGGGCTGGGCTGGAAAGCAGGACTGCAGCGAGACACTCACCCGGGGCTTCAGTGGGTACCAGTTGAGTTTCCTGTTGCTCCAGTCCCAGCTGGCCAAGTCTATTTCAATCTCTCCCAAAAAACTGTTACGTCCCAGTGGATCATTGTGCCAAACAGAGAGATTTAATTTTTGGATCAGCAACACCATTTTCTCTATTTTATACTAGAGGAAGAAAGAGAAGTCATGTTGCTCAAATTTTTCTTCTGTTTCTTTCACAAACAGAAATAAACAACGCAAAAGCTTGAATAAACTCTGAGACACTCAAACCCACCCCACACATATGCACTACCAATGGACTGGCTTCAGTATGAACATCTCTCTTTTGTCCTGTAGCAACACTACTACCCTGACAAAGCTTTTCTGCTGAGCACAGGGAAACCTGGCATTCCATTCATCATAGGGCAAAACCAATATTCTTTCAAGAATTATTAACACAGGCCTAGCCGTTGTTAAATAATCCTCTATGCTTTGATCAGTATGATCACATAATGCAGACCTTTCTTACCAGTCCTGTGCCTTGTGACTGCATGCCAGGGAAGGGGGGAGGACAAACAGCCCTTGCTCTGACTGGAGGACCCCATTGCATCCAAAGATCTGTGTGGTTTTGGCAGAGAAATCTTGGGTGCCACATGAATGGGTGCAGAGGAGCCTTTAACACCCCAGGCCTCTCCAGCCCCAGGGAAGAGCAGTGCAGTGCTGGCAGCAGGCAGCAAAGAATCTGGCCAAGAAGGCAGGATCTTCCCAGACCTGCCTGACAGAGGTGCCTTTTACAACAGAGGTTTTCAGAGTGTGTGTTTGTTCTTACCCGTAACACCTCATTGTACACGGGGTTCACTGTCCTCTTCTTCACTGACGTTTTCCTCTTACCCATCCTGGCTTTGTCCGGGAGCAGGTAAGTCTTAACATACCTAGAAAACAAACTCCAGTTGGACAGTGCCCCACATTGCCAGCTCTCCAGTAAGCTGGCAGGAAGGAAGGAACCATTACATCTAAAGAAAATAAAAGTCTGCCAGAAGACAGAATTCAGGCACTGAAAGATCACTCACGGGTCAGATCTGCCTTTCCTCTCATCCACCACAGCCAAGCCCCTGCACTGGGACACATGCACCTGGAACTCCCGGTTCTTCTCATCATAGTCCAGAGCAAATTCCACGGTTCCTTGGGCATCCACACTCCCAAAATCACCACTGTAGACACTGAGCACACTGCCACTCACCTGCCAGGGGGAAGAGCAAAGTCAGTGCCACTGAAACAGGCACAGTCTGACTCTGTTCTGGGCAAAGATGAGAGTCTGAGAAATGCATTCCCAGAGAAAAAACTCTGGTATTCCTGTTCTTGTGCAGTGTGGTGCTCTTGACACAGAGAGGGTTCACAGCTGTGGCTGCTCCCAAGCAAGCCAGGGCTGGGAAATGTCACAGACATATTTTATAAAAAATCCTTTTGCTAGGATTTTTTCTCCTGAGAAGCTGAGAGGCCTCAGAAACAAAATGTAAACAATAATTATCTGCTGCTGTGGAATGCAACAGGTGCATCTGTGATTGGTCTCTTGTGGTTGTTTTTAATTAATGGCCAATCACAGTCCGGCTGTCTCAGACTTTCTGGTCAGTCACAAGACTTTATTATCACTCCATTCCTTTCCTTTCCTTGCTAGCCTTCTGATGAAATCCTTTAATCTATTCTTTTAGTATAGTTTTAATATAATATAGAATTTTCTTTTAATATAATATATATAATAAAATAATAAATCAGCCTTCTGAAACATGGGGTCAAGATTCTCATCTCTTCCCTCATCCTGGGACCCCTGCAAACACAGGGAAATCCCTATAAGGGTCTCACAAGGATGTGCTATCCCAGACCAGGGCTTGGAAGCACAGAATACTCAAGAAACACAGAAGTTTTTTCACTCCAAAATCCCAAAACTTTGGGAAATGGACTCAGATATTCTGAGGGGACCACACGTCTCTTCCCTATGCTTACAGAGCAAATAACTGACACCCTCATCCAATCTCATCTCTAAGAAAGAAAGGTATTGAGAGAACTTGAACTATACTATAAGAACTTGTTCTTTCAATTGTTAATCCATTTACAAAACAGGCTAATAAGAACCCCATCAGACTAGAAATGTAGGAAGAACTATTCCTATCTTGTTGCTTACCCACAATGTGCATGGAGCAGCACAAAACAGATACAACCCTGTTCTGAAGAGCCACTGCCCCACCAGAGACAATCTGTGCTTGGCCCAAAGGCACAGGAAATTCAGGTTTCTCCAGATCCAAATCTGGAGCTAGGCACCCAGGAGTTATTGCTTTCCCAGAAAAAGACTACAATTAGCCCAGACAACTTGGGCTTCTTTTCTCAGGTCTTTGTCTTTCACTGATGGAAAGTCACGAAGCACAAGCAAAGCTCAGCCACAGAAAGCTGAGATAATTTTCCCTTGCACCAGTCAGTCATGATTCCTGACAGGATATCATAAAAGCTAATGCTGTTTACAAAGCAAATCATTAACCCTCTTGGCACCTCTCTGTGGTACTGTCATGAACATTTATCAAAAAACCTTCCCAGTAATTAACCCAATTCTTCCCTGTCTTTCCTTACTTTGGTTCTGAATTTTATTATAACCTGCAAAAACCTGCTAAACATCTCCAGTCAGTCCTTGGAGCTGCATTTACCATCCCATCAGGATACTCACCGCAGCAGAGAATCCTGAATGAGATTTTCAAGAACACTTGCATGACCTGGACTCATTTTCAGCTCCCAGATGCTCCAAATTAGGAGAAGAACTCATGTGCCCCAAAGTTTTAACATATTTATCTACATTCATGACCTCTCCCTACCAGCTTTGCTTCACATATATTCTATAAATCTCAAATATACACCTTGGAGAAATCTATAAGAGTAACACAGCAAATTCAAGCACTTTTAAGCAGCTCCCTCCCCTGTCTCTAAAGAGTCTTTTAAAAACACTCAACTAAACACATTCAGCTTTTTTCAGCTTTCCTTAGAAGCTGAAGCTCCAAAACATGCTTTTGCTGTCCAACTCTGAGTACCCTCTTATCTGCTGATAAAGGATGAGCTTGCAGAGGGTACCCATCTGCAGTCCTGAACCACAATCATGCCCCTTAACATCTCATTTTCCCACCTAGAAACCCCTTCCCCACCTTCTGCACCAGCAGGACCCAGAGCACCCACGTCTGGCAGGGGGGGCTGTCGCTTAAGGGAATTTCACCAGCAATGACTCCGTGGGGCTCTATTTTGAGGTGGCACCTGGATTTAACCTGAAACAGTAATTCATCACCCCCTTTCCTTTACCAATGTACCCAGCAGAAACCAGCAGGCTGCTCTGGAGGCCCCACCACCAGCAGCAGCCCAACTGCAGCATCCCTGCATCCAGCTGAGGAGCCTGGGCAGAGCCCCCACGCTCGGGACCTACCGAGGAGACAGAAGCCATGTCAGAGGAGTGGCTGCCAGTGCTGGGGGACTTCTTGTGCCTGCCCAGCTGGAAGCTGAGCTCCGAGGCCGTGTCTGACTCCGTCTGCTCAGAAAACAAGAAGCATCTTTAAGCTGTGTCGAAGGAGCGCTTTGCAACACTGGAGAGAAAAAGGAATTGCTCAGCAGAGTGCCATGAGCAGAGATCAGGTTAGCAGAGCTGCAGGAGAGTGCAGGGAGCCTCCCCAGGGCATCCCCTCCAAGCAGCATTGAACGTCATCACTCACTGCCTCCAAACAGAGCTGCAGGCCCCGCCTGGGCTCTGGGAAAGGGCACACAGCAGCGTGGCTGTGTGCCACGCTGGGCACACAGGGCAGCTTCCTCCAGCATGGAACAGCTGCTCTGGCTGCTGGGGGCTTTTCTCTTAAGGCACTTCTCATGTGGGGGCTCCAGTTGTGGGTTTCTCTGGGTCTGGATTGAAGGCACTTGAGATGGCAGTTCATGCTTGGACTCAGGTGTTTATTATCTCTTATCAGTAGAACAGTCTCACTACTGTGAGTTTGGCAGTTTTTCATTAGCAAGGCACAAACTGGCCAACAATCTCTTGTTACAATGTCTTTTAAGACCAAACTCTCCAATTAAGAACTGACACCTAGATTATTTTCCCTTTTAACCCAATAACTGATCCCAAAGAGCTGCAATGTGGACTTTTCTGCCCAATTACAAAACAGCACCCAAACCCACGAAGAAGAAGGAAGAAGAAGCATGAAGAAAAAACCCAGGATAACACCCTGTGCCCTCCATCTTGCTTCCATCCACAACACACTAAAAATCCCCAAACCTAAACTTTTCACCAAGTGATACACCTACACTGCTCTCTATAATCTATTTCACACTTTTGTGGATTCCAGTCTATCTTGAAGTCTAGGAAGCTTTCTCCATGAATGAGGGTCAAAGTCAGTGCTCCTCTGGGGGATCAGGGGACCCCAGAGCCGACAGAGAAATATTTCCTGTGCCCTGGGTTTCCACATTCTCATTTATTCATGACATAACCAAGGCATGCTCTAAAGCAAGTACTGTTGGTCTCCAGGAGAAACATTCTCACGACACCAACTGTCATCCAGGGGATGCTGTGAACACTATTTCAGCCATTTCTGGCATCAACCCACCTCAGACAACAGGAGGGGAGAGGATCTGCTCAGTTCTTTGACTCTTTCAGGTTCAAGAAATTGATGTGGTATCAAATGAGGTTTATTGTATGCTGCAGGTACAAAAAAAAGGCATCAAGACAGCTCATCAGAATCAGGAAATTAATTATAAGTCACACTTTCACTAAAGGGCACAAGGAAGGAGGAAAAGCTTCTGGACCAATACCTACTTGCTCTGTCTGTGTCACCTGTCACTGAAGCTGATCCTCCCTAAGCCAAAAACTGCTAATTAACATCCTCGAGTATTTCCAGTGATTTTCATTCACTGTGTGGGAGTGTGGAACTCCCTCTAGTGGCTCATCTAATTCCTCATCGGCACAAGGACGTGGATGTTGCCTGCTTTGTGTAGACTGAATTTACACTAAATCCACCCAAATCTGCCTCCTTGTCAAAGAAACCAATCATGTTCACATTTTTATCTCATAGCACACTGTCCTGCAGAAAAGAGCACTAAAATATTTATACCCACTATTTCACCATTGCATACACCTCTCAAATACTCTGCCAGACACAGAGGTGAACAATAGCCAGATTATCTAAAAGAAAAAAGTTAGAAAGTTTCCTATCAATAGAAAGATGGTTACTGTACTGCTTAAATGTCTAACTAAATTTTTTTTTGTATCTTTATCTTCTTCCAGTAACTCTCTTGAAGATGACTTTCTCCATCCCAGAAGAATTTGTTTTGGAAAGATATATGTACACAAACATGCATGTTCATATACACACTTGTTTGGCATTTTAGGCATGATGATACATTGCTCAAAATGCCCAAGAGATTCTTGATTTACCATTCATTTGATATTTACTATTTTTATTTTCAACCTTGAATAAATAATAGTATCCACAGACTATTTGCTATACTGCAAATATGAAGCTGTAACTCTGTTACAGGAGGGTTTCCAAGGATGAGCTCTGGGGCTCAATGGGTGTTCTGTTTATGCTGGATATTGTGTTTTCTTCCAAATTTGCCCTAAACCAGGACACTAGATAAGAGGAAGCTGCAATCTTGGTTGTCTTGGTGGAGACCACATTCCTGGACAGCAATGGGGCCTGGAGCTTTGAGCCAATGTTCCCTGCAACACATCAGGCACCCCATGATGGGCAGTGCTTGGCACAAGGTGCCAGGCAGGGTGGGCACAGCCACAGGGCTGTGCAGTGGGACCTGCCAGCAAGCTGCCTCCCTCCCATGACCAGCCTTGGACTTAAGCTGGCTCAATCAAAGCCTCTCAGTGGCTTTACCTTTACCTTTCCTTGGGCATTGCCTTCCCATGTTCTCATTTCAGTCCTGGCAGCCTTGGCCTCACCATTTCCCTTTGAGGCCAGCTCTTAGCTGTCTTTTTGGGCTTGCCAATCCCTCTGGGATTGTCATTGGCTTTCTTGGGCACAGAGGCTGCTGCTGCCTTCCCTCAGGTGCTTTCCATGGCTGCTTCTTCAGGCAGGCTGCTGCTTCCTTGGTGGCCTTCTCCTCATCTCCTCTGGGTTTCTCAGGGAGAGACTGTCACCATAAAACATGTCCCAGCTGGGGACATCATTCCAGCCACGGGCTCTGCTCTGGGTGAGGAAGAGGCCTCATGAGCAGGAGTGACAGGTGACACCAGCTTTGGCACCTCAGATCAATCCCCAGGCTGCCAGCAGATCCCACAGCCTCGTGCAGGAACAGGAGAGATGAGCACAAGCTTCTTGCCAACCCTTTGAAGCCCTTGTGGTTTTGCTGAAGTAACAAACCATCAATCTAGCTGTAATTTCCTGGCTCTGAATTTAATTTTAGACAGTATAAACTCTCTAATTTGATGATGAAACAATATGTCATTTTCCTAGCCTGATACATGCACAGAAGCATGGTGATGAAAAACTGGCATAATATATCACCTTCAGCAAATGTAAACCAAAAAGAAGAAAGAAAGATGTTACTCACTCTCTGTGGTTGTGTAAATGTTCACCATGCTCTTTGCAAGATTAATGCTATTTGCTCGGGCCAGTGCCTGAGCAGCAGGAGAATGATCCCCATCTTCCTCTGGAATACACAAAAAGCCAAATCAACATGGTAAATAAATAAATAAACAAACACAAATGGGCAATGCATCAACAGACCTATGTGTGTGTGTGTGTGCCTCCCCTGTTCCCTCTGCCTAGACCACACTGCAGTCACACTGCTCAGGGCTGCTTCCCAACCATGCAGGGGCACTGATGTCTCCCCTGGGAAAACCTCTTCACACTGTGTCAGGAAATGCAAATACTGGATTAACCCAGTCCCCAAGACAGACCAAGTCTTGTGAAGAGCTTTCAGAGAAACAGAGCCATCTGCTAATATCATCCTGAAATGAATGAGTTAATAAAGGAAAAAGCCCTGAAAAATACTGGAATGATCTGGTGTATAAATGGTTGGACTTAATGATCTTAGATGTCTTTCACAACCCAAAATATTCCATAAAGAAAATATTTACAATGACCTGAAGTGCAACTCAGGATTTTAACAGGAATGTAACATGAGGTAGGAAATAAGCCAAGAAATGACACAATTAAAAAATAAAAATCAGATGAGTCTGTGGAAAATCCTCTCAAACTGGTCTTACCCAGGCACATGAGGACAGAACATTTGGAAAAAGAAGGGAAGATGCTCTCTCTTCATAGGTCTTTGCTTGGAAGAGAGCAGAGCTGTGGGTAATCAGAGGCCAAATGCAAAGTGAGTTGCAAATAATAATGTTTTCTCATAGTAATAGTCACTACAAGAGCCCATCAAACCCAGAGAGAGGCTGCTAAAATGGTGATGCTATTGACACCATCATGGTTGAGAACACGGTATCAGAACCCAGGCAGAACAGACTCCTTGTTCAGTCCACTTTGCTTAAAGTTTAATATCAAAGTTCACTTGTGCATTCCAAAAAAATGTAATTTAGGCAGTGACAGCCAGTGGCTATATCAAGGTACTCTAAGACCCAGTGTATTTATTAAACACTTTGCTTCACATTTTATTTCTTCTGTTTGTGTTAGACCTATCTCTACTACCACAAAGAATTCTTCCAATCCCACATTTGAAGAAAATACAATCTTGCCAGTGAGCGACATAAAGTGAGTTCCTGTGATGTGTTGTAGGCAGTGGAGAGCTGTCCCAAGGTGAGCTGCTGGCAGGTAAGGCCCAGGGGCTGGGAGTGGGGAGGAAAGCAAGGGAACATGGCACTGTCCCCTTCTGCACTCACACTAGGCTACATAAGATTTGTTTCCAGAGCTGCTTGTGGAACACATTCCACACAAGCTAACCTCTGCACAAATTGCAACATAGGATAAATGGGCAGATGAAGAAAATGTGCAAAATGCAGAAGGGTTAGGGAAGAAAACCGGCTTAGGGATGGCTCTGTATTTGGATTTCACAGGGTGCAGTCGCAGCCCTCAGTACCTGAGTAAACAGCTGAGTCTGTTCCCTGAACAGTTTCTCTCTTTCAGATGGTTCACCAGGTGTTGGCTGGTCTGAAGACTTGCACATCTTTTCCTCAGGTAGCTCTCCATTTATTTCCATGCTGTCTTGAGTGCCCAAATCAGATCTTTCCTCTTTCTCATCCCCACTTTCCCCATCTGTGGGCACAGGCTCTATCAGTATCTGCACCCTGCTGGCCGGGGACCTCCCTGTGGGCTTGCGCTCTCCTGCCATGACCAGCTCCTCCTCCACGGGTGTCCCTGGCCCCAGTGTGCTGCCAGACACATCTTTGGTGGGCGACTCAAGCTGGATGGAAGGTGCTCTCACTGGCAGCCTGGATTTCTTGGAGCTGTGCTGCACCACCTTCTCTTCCTCGGGCATCAGCAGCTTCCCACTGCTTTCACCCACCAAGTTGTTTCTTGTAACCAGGCCCCCTTTGCTCTTGGCACAGGTGGGGCTGGGAGTGACAGAAACTGAGCCCTTCCTTGCAGGAGTGGCACAGCTTGGCTCTTCCTCACTGGAAGACAGCGTTATTGTCCTTTTGTGGGGGGTCCTTGTTTGGGTGAAGGCACCAGGCTTCCCTTCAGCACCCTGGCCTGGCCCGGGCTGCAGGGAGAGTGAGCGGCCCAGCCTGCGCTGCCGAGGGTCTGCCTCACCCAGCCCTGTCCCCTGGCTGCCCCCTGCCCCTAAAGAGTCTGCTCCCTTCTCCCAAAAGTTCTTCAGGCTCCTGAAGTGCTCTCGGTCCAGGCCGATCTCCTCCTCCCTGTTACTCATGGCTGAGATGGTGTAGTTCACCCCCTGCCTGCCGGCCCGGCCGCTCTCCCCGTCTGTGGGCCGTGCTCTGGGGCCTGCCAGTGCCTCCTCCTTGGCAGGGCTGTTCTCTGCTGGCCCCGTGTGATTCACAGCCTGCTCATCACACCTGGGGAAGGTTCTGCTTGCTTTCTTCTTGACTGGTATTTTGCTGGGAGGATAAGTTTCCTCGGGAGGAGTTTTTGGCCCCTCTGTGGCTCCATCGGCAGCTTCTCCTCCAGCTGCAGTGCTGGGCTGAGGTTCAGCATCCTCTGAAAGCCTGGTGGGCACTGGAGAATCTCCATGACCTACAACAACAACAAATGCTCAGAGCCTGTCCTCCTGCATCACATCCAATCTCCCCAGAAGGCCTGGGCTGCAATTTCTCAATGAGAAGACAGGGAATTTTCAGAAAACATCAATATATTCCTAGTTTTTTCCATATTCAGACTCTAGAAAGCTCCCTTCCATCTGAGGAAAGCCCTGAAAACCCCAGTCCTTCTCCCTGCAACAGGGCACGGAGAAAATCCACTGAGCTCTAAACTGTTGCTGCAAGTTGTGGATTTGTTTGCAGGTTCCCTTTCAATTTGACAGCTTCCCTGCCGGCTATTTGCTATGTTCCAGAACTACACTGTACACTCAGTGCTGGAAAGAGAGGGGTAAGTCCTCTTCTGGATTAAAGAGCTGAGAGCCAAGCACTCAGTTCAATATGTACTGAGAGCCTGGAGAAGTTTCATCAGATTGCTTTCTGCCTCGGTCCCTGCTGCCCTGCCTGCAATTCACAAAGAGTTGGCAGCCCATTCTTATATGCCAAGGTACTCTTTGCTATTTATTTGTACACACACTGAAAAGCATCTTGTCTCTTGGTGTTTGATGTTGAGTAACAAAAGCACCAATAGCTCACTGAACAAAAAACTTACCTTCACCAGACAAATGAAAGCTGTTTGTTGCAGTCACAACTGGACTTGTTCCTGTGTCACTCTCTGAGGAGGAGACATCATGTATGCTGGAACTCTGAACAGAAAACAAATCTTATCAGTGTATAAATACTGGCAAGACTGGAAAAAATGTGTTTTATATGAGCAGAGACACCAGGGCAGGCAGCTTGTGGAGCCCCTGTCAGCAGGTATAGATTGTGTGAAGCTCCAAGGAGTAACAAAACAAAGTGCAGAGGCTGTGCCTGTACTACCTTGTATGATGCAGATAAATGGACAGGAAGTCTTGGCTTCGGTTTTGGCAAAATTTTCTGCTCTGTGGTCTCAAGAGTAGGTATACTGGATCTGTGGGAGAGGAGAAATGCCTGAACAAGGAGGTCTGTGGTAATGATGTGCCTGTTTGGGTGCTCAGGCAGTCTTCAACACCACCTCAGTTCTGCTCAGATGCAGAACTTGCTCAACAAAAACAATGTGTGTCAACTGCTAGGTTTATTCAGACTTTCCCCTTCTGGGAAGTGCCAGAAGAGCCCAAGGGCCATGCAGAAGGGAGAGACATTTCTATGCTATGGCCCAGGAAAGAACAGGCCACACCTTGCTTAAGACTGAATGAGAAAAACAAAGCTAGCTTTTCAGGATTTAACCAACCCCCTGCAAAAAACCCACTGGGTGTTGTGCCAGCAAAGCAGGAGTACCTAGGGCCTGTTGCCTCTGGGTCCTTCATTAAACAACACCCACTAATCAGCTGCAAGAGGTTTCCAAGTGTTGTCAAGGCCCATATTTAATATTTAACTGGAGCAACTGCCACCTGTGGAGAATGATTCCTCATTCTGCTGACAAAAAAAAAGGCAAATAAGATGGGAACAGCAATACATGAATATGTGAATATTTTAAATTCTTCTCCATAGTCCATGGATATTGAGTGAGCTCACTGACTTGCTCACTGGAGTGCTTTTAATAGATGTTTCTGCTCAGTCAGCACAACGTGAAATCCTACCAAGCCTTGATGGAGAGTGCTGAGCACCGGACACAAAGGCTGGCACCAGCAGGAAATTAGCAGTTTCCTCAAACTGTTCATTTTGTTAGTGTTGCTCCATAGCAAAAATTAAACAAATAAAACCATAATTACTTTGAAAAACTAACCAGCACATCCTGGCATTAGAGACAGCTTCCATTTTACTGATCCCTTATCAAATCATGCAGGAAAAGATCTTTGTGGGTTAAGCACATTAGCACTTGCTTATTAGGGGTGGATTGATATTCTGACAACTCCTAGAAGAAGGACTTAAAAATACCCTATAGAACTTATTACTTATAGAGTCTTGGAAACTCACTTAGAGACCAGGCTTTAATGGGTAGCATTCAATTCTCATTAGAAGTAAGAGCAGCAGCCTGAGCACTGCACAGGCAGCAGAGCTACCTTTCCTCTCCTGCATCAGCAATGTCCTCAGGAAAGGCAGGAACTGGGGCAGCTTTGCTTTCCAGATTCGTCTGGATGTGCTTGTTGTCCTCATCTGTAATACAACAGAGACACCTGAGAAATGACATTTCATTAAACTTGCCATGTTTGGTGTGTTTTGTTTGGGGTAAGAAAATGCTTTGTCCAGTGAAAAAGAGTCCCATCAGCACAATGCCTGGGGGTTAAGAGGAGAGGGTTTTCAGGGCTTTTCAGGGCTTTTCAGGGATTCTGCCTGCTCTCCCCAGGGATGGGGAGGTCCCAGAGCAGCAAAGGCACTTCCAGACCCCACAGGTCCAAGAGGACAAAGCTGCCCAATGCCCAACTCGTGCCAGGAGTTGTCACATCACTGGAAACCTCCACAGGATGCTGCCACTGACTGTCAATAAAGTTAATCTGTTCCAGGATTTAAATTCAGCCATTTCCTGTTTTGACTCAAGTCATCCGATCTTGGCAAACAAAGGAGGAGGCCAATGCAGTTAATGAGGAGATCCCTGTTATTTTTACTGGCACAAGGCCCAGCTAGATCTTGTGAGCTCCCAAAGACCCCAAATTAAAAACAATAGAGGATGGTAACTTTTACAGCAGACTGCAGGGTATAATGCTGCATTAGATATTTTGTTAGCAAATGGGTTTTCTTGCTACTGCAAAACCAAAAGGATTAAACACTCAAACAGAGAATAAAAAGTAAGCTTAGTCTGGTCAACAAGATCTGCACATATTTATTCATGCACCTAGGTCTATTTTAGATTTTTAAAGAGAAATTCTACCTATTACAAGAACTGCCAAACCATTTTAGGATATATTTCATTAAACAACTCAATAGAAAAAGAAGTTCAGAGGATTCAGAAGTAATATTAAACAGTATAGCCTTGCTTGTTATCTGGTTGGATAACCACATGAGGCCCAAGAGCAGGTCAGTCCTATGGTGAGAAGCTCAAGACTCAACACTGCCTGGTGGTGCCATCCAGCACAGTCAGCCTGCAAGTCACAGCAATATCCAAAGATTCACTACCCCCTGCCTATGCACTCCTATGGAGAAAATGCTGCATTCCCAATCCTCCTGCCCTCCCAGCACCTGGCCCTGAGGTCAGGAGCAGAGCAGGCACTGCTCAGAGCTGTGGCATTAGGGCTGCATGTCTGGCACACAGGGGGGCAGCTGTGGTTTCCAGAGCAGTGGGAATTCAGGGAGCGGCTCCTGCTGAAAAACAAGAGCCTGGGTGTGTAGGAATGAGCCAGTTTTAGAGAGCATGTTTCTGAGAGAGGGACTGTCCTGCCCATGCCAACACTGATGTGCACAAAGCATCACTGACCGTTGTTTTAGGAGAGAGAACCCCAGGCATGGCTGGTGGCACGTGCTGGCCATGGCACATGCGGGCACAGCAGGGCACACTGAGCAGATTTATTGATACAGTGAGCCACATCCTCCTCTTCTGCCTCAGGCCTGGGGAGGGAGGTGCCAGCAGGTAGCTGTGCTGGAAGTAAAGGACCCAAACACAGAGCTCCCACGCTTTCCCTGTGCCTGTCATGGTTGAAAAGACCTTGACAACCAAAGACTGCATTCATTTCTCATCCCACTTGCAAAGGCTCTGTGTTGTACTTGCTCTTCACTGACACTTCCCCCTCAGACAGAGCTCCTCATTCCTGGCTGGCAGAGGCAACAGGAAGCCTTCACTCCCACCGATCCAAATTCCTGCCCTAAAAATGGCTCAGCCCCTGCCACAGCTCCACCTAGCTCCTGTCACCACAAACAGTTTAGTACATTACAGTCCATCAAGACAAGCAATATATCTTTGCTAACTTTGGGATGAGACAATATAAGAAGCAAATTCCAACAGAAATCAGGAGTGGCCTGACCAGTTTAACTTGCCCATACATGCATTTTTATACATGTGTATAAAATTGGCAGGCACTCCTGCTGTAACACTTTTACTCATTTCCTACCACTCTAAAACAAAGACTCTTAGTGCCCAGGACATGGATAACTAACTGTGCATCAGGGCTCATTTGCCACAGCAGGTGGATAAAATGGTCTCCCTCCTAGGTGATTTTTAGCCCTCAAGAATTGCACATAAGCACAAGGAGAAGTTATCATCAAATTCATCCATCTGTGCTGCTCTGAGGCTGTCATGTAAATACAGGGTATCCTTCTGTTTTATAGATCTGTATTACTGCCCATGACTAGTGTTTTCTACTACAATCAATACCAACTGTGAAAACCCCCAGGGATCCCCACAACCCTCCCTTCTGAAGGCTAAAATCCTCCTCCAGAAAAGATCACTGGGAATTTTCCTTTGCAAGCACAAATTTCCACCCCTCCTAAGCCCACTTACCTTGCAAAGGGAATGCCAGCAATTATCTCAGTGGGGCTTTTCCATGCAGGAATTTTTTCATTTCACTCCCTAACATAGAGTTAAGTCTAAAGACTTAAATCAGGAGTTATGAACACAGATTTGACTAAATGAACATGCACTCCTTTATCACCTTGATAGACAGCACAGGTGAATGACTGATCTTTCCAGGGGAAGGAAAAAAGGTGTCAATATGGCAAGCAAAGGCCCTTATCTCATCTAAGGTGAATCTATTAGCTGCAGAACCTTGATGCACAACCAGTGATGTAAAATGCAGGAAAAAGTAAGAGGAAGGAATAAAGTCACATTATACCTGAGCTTTACCAAAATAAGTCTGAGAATACAAATAGAGGAAAAAGGGAAGGAAAAAAAAAGCTGAAAAGGGAATAAAAGCTAAATCTAGACATAACTATCACAGTAATTTAATAACATTTGCTTCTTCCTTCTTAAATCAGCATTAGTCAAGCAATGCATGTGCAATGATTCTTGCACAATAGTGCTGCATTAGTAAGAGATTATTTCATATAGGACCTGAGACATCATCTGATATTTTTAGGCACATCGTCCCTGAAAGTTAAATCTAAAACCAACACTACTTCAAATTAAGCTTTCCTGAAGTGGGCAGAGAGCTAAGGGTGCAAGGCAAAGGGCAGACAATCCCATCCACTGCAGGCTGCTGGCTGGGCTGTAGGTGACAGAGCATTTGTCTGACCTGGGTGCTGGCAGAGAGGCTGCTGAAGCTCTGCCCCTTCATGCCAAGAGGCTGCAAGCACAAATGCACATCCTCAAAAAGGAGAACATGCTCTGCAGAAAAGCCAGGCACCTCTGCCAAGATGGAAAAGGTTTTGTATGTTTTAGCATTCTGGAGGTATGATAAAATATTACATTTAATGACATCATGAATTCATAATACCAAGGATAAAAGCAACTTCATATGAAATATGATGGGCCAGTTCTGCATGAGAGGCTCCAATGAATCTGTGCTAAGTTATGAGAGCTGTCAGGGGTAGGTAAAGAGCAAAAAGAAAATGAGGCTCTCAGTGAAGTCCCTAGTCAGCATTTAGCTTTCAGAATGTGTCTAATAACGTGGAGCAAGGAGTACCCTAAATCCTGCTACAGACACATCCTGGCCAAGGAGTTTCACCAAACAGAGGAGTGATCTATACTGCTGCTCGCCTGGCAGGAAGGGGAAGCTGGGCCCAGGAATGGTGGCTGAACTGAGCTGCTGGAGATTTTATCTGAGTGCTGGAGAGATGCCCCTCTGCCAGGGGCTTTACTGCAAAGAACAGAGCCCAGCCATGGGGCCCTTGTTAGAGACAGCATCAGGCTTTGCTTAGAGCTGCCTGCCAGGGCCAAGGCTTCCCCAGGGCAGCAGCAGCAGCAGTAACTCCCCAGCCATGGGGGGATGTGTGACTGCCCACCCTGACAAACCACCAGGAGCTTGTGTGACCCTGGGCTGCTGGCCTGTCCTTGTGCTGAGGACAATGTGAATCATCCCCAGCTCTGCTCTGCACACATGTTCAGCACAAAGTTCCAGCTCCAGGCCAGTTACATTTGGACTCTAAGCACAGTCCTGCTTGTTTCACACACGGCTGATCTCTTGCCCTGAGCTGACAAATCTGCTTTTACACAGCACCATGGAAGTTTATCTGTGTCAAACAACTCACAACACATCTGCTTCCAATCAGCACGTGTGGCACACAGGGCACAGACTGGGCCACAAAGCCCTTTCTACTTTGAAAACCACATTTTGCCTTGGAAATACTTCCATGTAAGAAGTGATGCACGGACCCTCTCAAGTGGGCAAACACATGGCAGGAGCAGAGAGGCATCCTCTCCCTTTGCAGAAATGTGACTGACCTCCCCACTCCAGAGGCCTGTGAGAGCAGCTCTTGGCAGAGCACCTCAGGCACTGGGGCAGGGGGAAGTGTTTGACCCACACATGTCAGCTGGATGCCAGAAACTGCCCACATCATCCCCGTCTCTTTTTACTTCTGTGGTAAGAAATGACACAAATGACCTCTAGCAAACAGAAATTTTGGGGAAAAGAAGCAAAAAAAAAAAAAAAAAGAAGAAAGAAGCTGAAGTGGGGAAAAGGCATTCACTGCACGTGGCTTTTGCCTTGGTTCTTGGCCACATTGTATTTTGATAACAAGGGATGTTTTTCTGGTACTGAAAACATAGATGAGAATCCCCTTATCACAACACAGGGACTGTTTCTCAATAGACTGCCAGTACAGGGAGACTCCCACCCTGGACCAATTCTTTTCCACTCCATCAGTTTGTTTTGGGAAGATGTGCACTAACATACTCACTTTCTAACTTGCCCTTCTTCCTTCTAATGGATGCCCGAAGGAGATCCGGCCCTGCCAAGTCTTCCTGGAACCGTTTTGCCTTCACTTCTGAAAACCATTCACCTGTCACAAACTTCTTCTTCTTTTCATCTGTGATGGAGCCTTGTATCCTCCTGAAAGGCAGGGCAAGCATTACACACCAAACAGATCTTCCAGGTTTCCACTTCCCCTGAGTCACCTTTGCAATATGTCCATGGGTTCACCTGCCTGACACCATGAAGGATCCAGAGATTATTCTCTGCAATCACTAGAGCCAAAGCAGCATTAGAACAGCAGGAGGTAAACACCTGATTTACTCTTTATCTGAAATGGTAACAGCACCTTGTAAACACAGGCTTTCACCTCTTCCAAATTTCACAAATCCAAACCATTCACCTGGCAAGGAGATTTGTCCACTTGCTTGGCTGCCCTGAGGGTTAAGGAAGGGGTGGGGCTGTTTGTCTGTCTTGCACTTCTCCATTTTATTTGTTTATTAATCTATTTATGGCAAAACCTTTTGGGTCAAATTTGCTGCAAAGCACAGAAACAAATAATGATATTTAGGGAAGCCACCTGTCCCTGCAGCATTCTCCTGCTCTCCCTGCCATGCCAATTTTGGCACTTGCACAGTTAGCTCTCCCTCCTAAGCATGGCTTCTCCTACTGTTCCTCTCTTGGGCACACCCAGGGCTGGTTTTTGGCACCTAAACCTGTCAGTGCTCTGCACTCTAATCCTCCTCACCACGGCTTGCTGAATGAGCTGCCTTTCAGCTGGCACAGCTCAGCACAGGTCAGGGTTCCTGTGAAACCTGGGAGGCCAGAGGAAGCTCCTCCTCAGCCCAGCCCTGAGCAGGAAAAGGGGGCAAACCCCCAGGTAACCCTGGAGCCTGGAAGGGTCACGTTTGGCTGCCTAAAGGCCAGGAGGGAGCAGGGATAACTGGGCTCAAGCCTCTGCAGGCCATGCTGGGGACTCAACAGAAGCTCCCATCTAGTCCAGGGCTGCACTGCCTCCATGAGGGTCTCAAGGTGCTGGGCCAGAGGAAATAGTTATTTTAATCTTGCTGACAGCAGATCAAGGAAATGCCATTGACTTCATTTTGCCCAGCAGGCAGGTTGTGTTGAAACTAAACATGTCCTACTGCAGGTAGCCAAACTGACAGCAAGGGGCTCTGAACAGGACCTAATTCACTTCATTCCCAAATCAAAGCCTCTTGTGCAACAGCTTTCAACGAGAAGTGAAACAAAACCAAAATAATCCAAACATTCTTTCTATCAAACCTCCATTTCAGAGGGAAAATGTACTTCATTTCAGAAACAAACAAACAAAACCCAAAGTAAATAAAAACAAGCCTTTTTGAAATTGTTACGACTCAGAAGAGAGGTAAGAGCATGCAGACACATACACCCCAAGTCCAGGCTTTGGCTTCCAGCTGTTTCCCCAGCTCCCGCCTCCAAGCAGAGGCCAGGGCACACAGGCTCCCAGGAGCAGCAAAGCTTCCTGCTCCCCCTTCAAGCCTTGAGCAGCCTTTCCATGGGGGCTTACTCTTTTTCTGGCTCAACAGCAAATGGAAGATCCTTAGCTGGGGTAAACTGGCACAGTGCCACCCACACCCACTGAGTTACTAATTTCTTGCCATGGAGAATTCAGTGCCAGCTCCCTGAGCCTGCTGCACGCTGTCAGCCCAGATGGTCTAATGGCTGGCATTTAAAAAGCAACAGCAGCAACAAGCAGTCCTGATCAACCAGACCTGAGCTCCAGGATGGGCAGTGGCAGAGGAGCTGAACTGAGCCAGAACCCCTGGCTCTGGAACAGCTTCCTGCAAACCTCTGGCAGATCACGGAGCCTTTAATCACCCCTCTCTGTGTGACAGATGGTGCACACACACCCACCTCAAAAAGCAACAGGGCAACAATAAAACAGAGAAGGGGATGTAAAATCCCATTTTGTAAAATCTCATTTCAAAACACACTATGGCCCTTCTGTGCTACCAGGTGAGTAAAACAAGGTAGCAGCTGCTCCTCTGCTCAGACCTCTGCCACCAAGAAATCAACATCTTCCCCCACTGAAAAGGAAAGGGGTGACTGCCCTTGGCATCTCTGAGGGCTGATGATTAACTCAAAAGGAGAATCCCCTCCTGCAAGGAGAGGACAGCAGCAACAGAGGATGGCTGAGAAAGACAAGGTACAATGAAAAGATCTATCAGGATCTGAGCAAAAGGGACAGCACTGCTGCAACCTGCACACACACACATGCTCCTCTCTCAAAGAAGTGAAGAAGTCTCCCCCAAGGGAAGCTCACACCCTGCTGTCACACACTGTCTCACCTGATGCGATCCCCATCCTTCTTCTTCAGCTCTGCATCTCTCTGCAGAACCTTCATCAGCTTTTCATACTCCTCCTCGGTCAGGAAGCTCAAGTCCAACATCTTCCCTACTGTCTTCTCAAGTTCCTCAGATGGCTCAAGGGGACTCAGAGCAGGCACTAATCCAGCCCAGGGCCATGGGCAGCCCCTCACAGCGCCCTGGTGCCGAGCAAGATGCGGTGCAGAGAAAGGATTCACCACAGCATGGCTTGGGTGGAACTCACCCTAGCACCTGGACTTGCACTTCCAGGCTCTGGGCTGGCACAGCTCTCTGCACTGCATGCCTTCCCCTGCCAGGAGAATTCTCTCAGCAAAACCAGGCTCCTTTGCTTTTCCTCAGGCACAGTTCAGCAATTCCGGTGCCAGCGTCAGTCACAGAGGGGAGCGGGGGAAGGAGCAGCTCCTGCCTCAACAGGCACCAAAGCTCCTCTCACCCACAGCAGCCCCAGCACCTCTGGCATGCTCCCTCCTCAGCAGGGAAGTCTGCTCTGTGGAGTTCAAGCATCCCTGCAAAGAAACAGCACCGAGATGCCTTTCAGATAAGCGTGACATATGGCAAGCGAATGTGTACATTGGGGGTTTTTATTTGTTCTCCAGCACAAGTTCCAAAACAAGCTGCCCTACTTTCCTCCCTGTCCTAGAGCTCCTCACGTGGTATTAACCCAACCAAGACGATGTTTTATTTTAGCCCTTTCCTACTAACAGATAAATAGTCAACCCAGCATGCTACAAACAAAATATGTATATAAATTATCAAATTGCTTGCTCGCTTTTTACCTCCATTCTTCTTATCCTCACTTCGTTATGCCCTAAATGAGACCAAGGATAAGCAGCCAACCTTTGTAAAGCAATCAGGAGATGACAGAATAGCAACCTGCAAGTATTTCTGCTGCATGTTATGCTATGAAATACCAGGGGCTGCTCATTTCCTAATATGTGTGCCCTTTGCTTTATGCTGCACTGATATTTGCTATTCAAACACGACTGGTGCAGATCACTTTGTGTTTCAAAAGACAGTGAAAACGGCCAGAGGCTGCAGGGCGTGGAGGAGAGGTAAAACAAGCACTGCCTTGCCACTTTATTCCTTTTCCTCTCTCCTGGCCAACTTGAGGGCAGTAAGGCCCACCTTTGAGGGAGGAAAAGTTCTGCTCCTGTCCATGTAGGCAGTTGCTACCTCACTCAATTTTTCTGCTGTTTGCAAACCTTTCAAGTGTTCGTGGGTTTCATGATACTTTGCTATTTTTTCCCAAGCCACAGCCTTGGGAGTCAGATCATTAAAAATCAATAAATCCCAGCTTTCATGGTAAACGTGATCTGAAGGTCATCAGGCCCATTCCCTAACCTCAAAGCTTGTATCACCCTTAGTTTCTAATCTGGGCCTTTGAAGATACCAAACTCAGCCCTTTCAGGCCACCTATTTCAGTGCTTTGCTGTCAGCAAGAAACTTCTCCCCATTGCTACCTGGTTGACACCTGATGGGAGTCAGCCCACCCTAGCTGACACAGGAATTATCCCTTTGCAGCCATCCTCACTGGGCTCAACACCTCAGCCTCCAAGCTAACCAGCCACAGCTCCTTCAGACCCCTCAAAGCTGGTGCTTTCATCATTTTTGTCACTTTGGTCTGTACATGGTGCACCTCTTTCATCAAGGGACCCATCCAAAGCTGAGAACTGGTGCTTCAGCTGAACTTTCCTCATCATTTGACATCATTTCATGGACTTACCTTATTTTACAGATGATAAACTCACAAATGTTTGTGTTTTTTGTAATGGTGTAACAATGTGTTAAAAGAAAGAACAGGCATCTGACCATAATGTTTACAAATAAAGATCACAGAACACTGCAGGGAAAAGCTAATAAAAGGAATGGCATTGCCATAAAAACTGTTATTGTTTTTGTAAAAAATTGCTGGAGGAAAGGAAACAACATTTCCTATTTCTTTAAGGCAAAAATGGCTGTGCTTGTCACACAACAATATAGCCTTTATCATGTGAGAAAATATCCATACCACTCTCAATAGTTAAAACAGAAACAATAATAAAAAAGCCCTGTTGAATCTGTACTGTTTAAACCTACATTTCATCCAGCTTGTCATGGCTCTTCCGTGCTTAGTTACATGTACTCCTCTCTGGCTCTCAGGCACAATCCTGCTTCTACAAAGACATTCACAGAATTTTCTGGGACAGATTTTATTTTTGAAAAGGTATCTGGGGACATATCACAGTATTTGCTTCTCAAGAACTTTTATTTATTTTTAACAAACCCCATGACATGTGGGCTGAAACTACTTCAGAAAATATTTTCAGAGAAGACTCATCTTTATTCATCAGTATGGCAGTCAATTAAAAATAAAGGCTACATCTTGAGAAAAAGGCTACTTCTTTGTAAAGAGCCTTTTTTCCCCCCATGAAAATGTTTTCTCTCACTGAAATAGCTACATTAGAAGGAAAAGGTTAACAGAAACCAAGAGCCAACTCCTTTTGTTTAATAGTTAAAAATCAAACCACTTGATGCACCTGCTGTGAGAAAGGGAGCTGCTCCAGGAGACTGCTCCACCAGAGCTGGAGGCTTTGCTGGAAGTGTCAGGAGCTGCAAAGCTGCTGCCCCAGCCCTGCAGGAATTAACAAGCCTGGGGAATGATCTCCATCTGCAGCCTGGCCACAGGGCTGTCCGTGCCCCACTGAGCCTGGCAGCCTCTGATGGGTGCCCCATGTGTGTCTTGGGCAGTGCAGAGGCTGCACAGGAGAGCCCTCCATGAACCAGTGAGGTGCAGAGCACCAAGGGACAGGGTGCTGATGCTCACCTGGGTCTATAAGTGCCAGAGATGATGGATAAGAATGAGCTGGCAGGTACAGAACGTTATCAGGCAGGCACAGTGCTCAGTGCCAGCCATCACCCATTGCTTCATCCCTGGGGCAGCTCACACTCCTGCTGCAGCACCACACAGCTGGGGTTTGCTCTGTTAGATTGCACATTAACCTCTCCCCTAACAAAGCCTTGTTACTGGACAGCTTGGACACCACAGGGGTGATGCAGTACAAACACCTAAGTCAGCAGGAAAGCCAGGACCCCATGGGTCCCACACAGATAAAAACAATTCTGTGCGTCCTGCCCAGCCCTGGCCTTGCCATCTCTGCAAACAGCTGGGAAGGAAAACACAAAAGCATTGCAGCTCTGTAGAGCAATGACAGGAGAGATTGCACAGTGCTGGGGCAGATTTTACCCCAGACTGAGACTTCTTCAGTGCAAGCACTTTATTTAGCTCTCTGATGTAAGCTGGTTGGGGACAAACTGTGACAAGCACAAAGAAAGTTGCAGGATTACTCTCTGGGAAGAGGAGCAAAATGGAGAATCATAAAAAAGTGAATTGTTTGTGTCCAGATAGGCAACTTCTGCTCAAGGCCTATGGCCCACCATGCAGAACAAACCTGGGCTGCCCTCAGGTCCTGCACCACCACGACACCCCAACACAGGGGTCCTGACATCTCACAGCAAAGCAGGTGGGGAAAACTGTCCTGGCTACAGGAAACACCACAGATGTGAACAGAGAGGCACTCTGGGTGTGCAAAGGACCTTCACTCCTCTGCTTTTCTGGGGAAGAGAACATCACAAAGATCAACTCCCATGCCCAGCCCTGTTGACAAATGCTGGGTGTGGAGGGGGTGTGGAGAGGACCCATCATGTGCCGTAACTGCCTGCATCTCCTGCTGTGATTGCTTTGGATTTCTTGTGGCCACCTCCCCAGCAAGCAGCCAGTGCTGCAGTCTCCAGAAAAGATCTGTGCTGGTGCATGGTACTGCCATCAAACACAGAGCCCAGGCTGGCTGGAGACGTGAGGCTGCCCTGGCATGTGTGCATTTCATCTCTGAACAGACTCTCAGTGCCAGTGCAGGGCAGGCAAGGCCACACACAGCTGGACTGATCAGCACCAGCTGATCTTCAACACAGGCTAACAGCTTACAGCAGAGCCATCCCGTGCTCCAGCGTCTGTAAGGTACCTTGAACCAGGAGCTCTGTCCCTGCACTTCACAGCTTTTCCATTTACTTTTGGAACTCACATTAATTTCAAGCATTTGCAATGTCCTCAAAGCCCCACAGTCCCACAGCCTCACTACATTTTAAACACAAAAGTACTTGCCCTTGATTTGTTTTGACCTGCCACTTGCTTGTTTCATTTTATATCCTCAAGCATTTTATCAGAAAACCCAGTAAGGATCACTCTGCAGTCGCCTGCTCCATCCTGTGTCACAGCCTTACAGACACAGGAAGTTTCTTGTTTGCTCATTCCAGGTGTTACTCAGGGAGCTTTGCTCACTCCTCACATCCTTCTCAGCCCAGATCTAGTTTACTACAGAACTGCTTGGCAGTGTTCAGGTTCAAAAAGGCTTTATCCAACAGCTGCAGCCCTGGGGATGTCCCCTGTGGGACTGGTTTGGCAGTGCCAGCTGTAAGCCATGCCCAGCTGGGAGGGACAGGCAATGCCAGCCTTCACACAGGGCACAGCAAATGGCTCTGCCAAGCCCTCAGATGGAGGAGAGCTCTGATCACCTGCAGAAAAGCTAAGAAGGTTACTAATAAAAGTAGTGGAGAAGGCTGCTGTTCCAGAAGCTGTTTGGGTTTTTTAAAGTAACTGTCTTTCAAATAGTTTGATCAGATAAAAATTAAAAGCTTGCTTGGCCTGGCAGGTGTGAAACATCCCCTTTCCAAAAGGCAGATGCTGAAGGGGCCGACACCTTTGTGCTGCATTTTCATTTTATTTCTGGGAGGTTTAATTGAGCTCAGAATTATGGTAATGCTCTGCACAACTAAAGCATGAACTGCTCAGATACCCAGCACAGCTCAGTGCCCTTGCTGACATCTCCTACAGACACAAATTATTTGTAGGCCATCTGCAGGGCACTCCAATCTTGGTTCTGATTTCTCAGCATGCACCTTTCCTTCAAAATGCTGCACATCTTCCTCAGCACTGGGATGTGCACAGATTAATAATACACAACATGGGTGAAGCAGATTTTATTGGCTAGACACTGAGTGGCATGTAAAGGGAGAGGAGGAATTTAGGAACTGTAACCTGACAGATTGGTAGTCAAGACCCCATTCCATCACCTAGGTGAGCATAGGGCCATCTAGACCCACCTCACCCTTTAGACCTGGAGCTGCACATAGGTCCATGTAATAAAGATATGAAAACCTCCTAACACAAAGCATAACAAAACCTGGAACAGATAATACTGATCTCACAAGACTATTCATAGCCCAGTGAAAATAGCAGCTAGCTGAAAAGGCTGCTGTCCATACCTGTTTATCACACATCACGTCACAATGTAAGGAAATAACCTTCTTTTGCTTTACAATGTGTGGACACTTCCCAGAACCCTCATTAGTCAAGACAGCCCCTGTAGGGCAGGTCAAATCCAAGAGCAGCATTGTACTAAGAATGATGGATGTGCTCCTGGCACCCACAGTCACCCTGCAGCTCCCAGCATGTGCTGTAGTTAACAGCACCAGAAAGATTTAGTGCCAAAACTGCCAAACCCAGAGAGCCCATGATCAGCCAAGTGCCTCTCTCTGTCTCATGCTGGAAAGTCCAGCCCCACTCTTCTTCCCATCTGATTGCTTCTGCAACCAGTGAAATATGCAGGGGCATTACCATAGTTCTTTTACTTTTATTTTACTATTATTTTATTTTTATTATCAGGCAAAACACTGACAGACATTATAATGCTCATTGTCATAATAGTATAATTTTTTATGGATGTCCTTTGCCAGCAGAGAAAAAAATAAAAATCAAACTGTAGGATGGTCTTTCTCTTTGTGAGGGATGGGCTGAAAACCAGCATTAAACCCTCCTGTCTGTGGGGCTGGGCTGTCTGTCCCTGCCTGGTGCTGCAGTGCAGAGGGAGCTGTGATCCCTGTTGGTGCCCTGTATTTGTGCCCAGGGCTGGCACTGGCCACTGTCACCAAGGCAAGGGGCAGTCCCAGCCCAGGGATGGGGCAGCTGCAGGGGCCAGGTGTGAGCCCCACTTTAGCCTGTGGCGGCTCAACTGATCCAAGTGCTCCCTTTCACACACAGACAAGCCCTCAAGGTGCAAAAACACAGATGGGAGAGGTGTTGCACAAGCTTACAGCCACTGCTCTTAAAGAATGGAATTGCTGGGCAGTAGCACAGTGCTCCTAAGGCAGCCAAGGGCTGTCCCAGGCAGAGGCACATGGCTGCACAGCAGACACCCCTACCCCTGTCTATTCTGCCTGTGGCCACACTCACACCACCAGCCCTCCTTCTCTTTCTCTGTGCTCACATCTCCCCTCTCACTGTAATGAAATGAATATAGAAAATACCTGCCTTTTGTTTAGTTCTTGTGAAACTCCACAGCATCATGAGAGCTCTTCCAAGGTGCATTATTTTCTCCTAATTTGCAATAAACCACTTCCAGCTCTGAACTGTCTACTCCTCTGCTGAATAAGAACAGCTGTGAACTACCAGAACAGAGAATCTCTTTAATTGCTTTCTGAAAAGCTATCCCACTAAAAATGTGTCACTGCACTGACTGCAATAATATTTTGTCTGACTTGTTGCAGAGAAATGAGAGAGAGGCCTACAGCTCCTAGCCAAAAACCTCCTAAGCAGCTAAGTCATATACAAATGGCCTTCAGGTGGAGAGACAGCTGAGAAGATAAGGAATAACTTCAAACAAAGCAGGCAACTGTGGTCTCCCAGAGCAGTCCACATCTCAACACATCTGTTACCATCACACGGAAAATGTCAAGGCCAAATTCTGGCAATGCCAGGCACAAATGCCAGAATTGCTCAAGCTCAACTACTCACAGACTTTCCAGATATTTTTCTCTGTTCAGTGAGGGCTGTACATGACAGAGTGCCATTCCCACCTCAGACAGAAAGATGAGAACTCATGCTGCTGGTAACCCCCACTGAGGGCATCTTTGGCAGCCCCTGAGCTAGAAGAGAGCAGCTCTGCTCCTAGAGATGGTTCTCCCCTCCAGTGCGCACCCCAGAACAAAAAAACACTGCTCAGTTCATTCTGAGCACAGCCCTGGGTGGTTTCTCTCAGATCAAGTCATTGCTTCACATCGCACATTCCAATAATGTCCAGCATGATGGAGAATCTCTGCTGTTTTATTAAAATCTCCTCCCTCCCCCTTCCCCTTAGGCAGCTTCAGTGAAGGATGTCCATTGATCAGGAATGGCCCTGAGATGGCACAGAGGAATTGCAGGAATTTATCAGAACAAGCAGGTCTCTAGCCCAGCCCCTCAAGAGCAGCCAGTAGAAGATATTTTAGAACAATACAATGCTAAGCCAGAAAAATGAGCAAACTCCCCTGTTCAGTGCATGTGAGGAATGCTTAACTGAGGAAATGGGTGAATTCTGCCTATTTGCACTCAGCCTCAGAAACACCTTGGCTTCCAAAGAACCTCCCAGACCCAGGACATACAGAAGGGTCAGTTAAGGATGCATAAGGATTTTTCCTCCCCTCTGTATTTCTACACAATGCAATATAACCATTACATGAATAATTATCTCCACTGAACTCTACTCATCTCCTTCTAACAAGGAAATGCATGGGTGGAATTTGCATTACACACAATTTACTTCCTTTTAGCCATTTTTAATTAAATGAACCATCCTTTGGTTACCACCTAGGGTAAACAAGTCTGAGCTTCTCAGTCTTAATCATTGTTTCCTAGAACCAGCATTGCCAAAATAAAAACACCCATCAGAGGAGAAGTCTGACTCAGACTCCTTAAGGTCAACAAGTCCTTTAATTGGTAATAAACTGATAATACAATGCTATAGTCTAAATATTTGAGAGTTCTGTTTATTTCATAGGTGGGAACTATTTGCAGAGCTTGCAGGATGTAGTTCATTGTAATTCTGCAGATTGCCAGAACACAAATAAACAAGCACAGCCACCTGGGACACCAAGAAATCCCCCAATATCCCAGTGAACAGGGATGGCTGGATCTCCAGAGAGGATGCCAGTACCTCAGAGACTTTGCTCTGTCCCGTGCTGGACCCACTGTGCCTCCATTCACCCCCAGCACAGACATTCCTCTCTTGAGAGCTTTGCTGGAGGCAAGAGGGAAGCCTCCCACAGCTCCACTAAATGGCTTTGGAGTGGGGGCAAGGGCTTGTGCTGAGCTTTGCTCTAAATCTGCACTTGGGTCCTCAAGAAAACGAGTTCTACAAGGATTTACATTCCTATTTATTAGTTTGTAAAAGCCCTTCTCCCCCACAGCTTAGCTTAGGGCATCTCATGGATGTTGTGCTGTGCTTCTGCCACACTGACATTTCCATCGGAGAACATCCTGGTGTCCAGGCCTCCCTCTCAGCCAAGGGAGAACACACTTGTTACATCACCTTTAAAAACTCAGCTGTCCTGCTAGCAGGGTTTCTAGATGCCACCTGGTATGATGGGTACGCCTAAAAGCATCTTCTCAGCTGTTACACTTGAAAAGGTAAGGACAATTAAATGTATGGTATCTAAAGCTGAGCAGTAGCAGCTTAAAGCTAGAACATTGCAAGTATTTAAATTAATCACCTCCCTGTCCTCCTTTGTCATCCACTCATCCTCAGAATTCAGCTATTTTCAATACGAAAAATGGGAGGTGGAATATAAGTTTTGGCTGAGTTCAAACAAAGAAACTGCAGAAATGGAAGATGAAGAAAAAAGCAACCACCCATGAGAACTTCTGTCTATTATTTTTGACCCAGAAAAATATTTGCTGACCTCAACTGTGCTTTCTTCCAAACATAATTTCTCCATGTTTGCCTGCAGTGGTGACATGTCTTAAATTGCTTTCCTGACCCTGCCTGTTATGCCCCAATAACTGTGAGCTTGCAACACCTACACTGGTCAGGAGCCCTCCAGATCAGAAGACATTTCATTTAAAAAAACACAATGCTAAACCACCTCATTTTGTAACAGGGTGAAGTTAAAAATATGCAGGGCCCAATTCCTTTGTACTCCTGCGCCTGCTGAGCTCAAGGCATGAGGCGTGGTGATACATCCCAAGGGAAAACAGAGCTGTTTGTTTAGGAAACTTTGCATACTGAGGGATCCTTCCTTCTGGTCACTGATTATTTTTAAGCCTCAGCCACGCCTGGATGATTCTGAAATGCCTTCATTCCAGTTTTGAGTTAACTGTAAAACAGCAGGGTGCATTGCATCCTTTGAGATGTCTGGCAGGTATAATTCCCTCCAACACCCAGGAAAAGGAGTTTTAGAAACACTCTTAGGAAGCAATCACTCAACCTGTAGCTTCTAGTTATTGATGCCAAAACAAAGAGGGTCTGCAGCCAGAGGCTGGAGTCATCCCCCCCATGATGGAGAGAGAGAAAAATGATGCCCAACGGTCCATGTCTGATCTGGGATCCATGACTTTTTCTCTTCTAATTCCCAAACCTGTGCTGAGACCTAGACTGGTCTGTGCTGGGCCCAGTTCTAGTGCAGAAATGCACCACCCTAAAATTTTAACTAAAGCTGTTTTACTTTGTCACCCTGGCATACAGTGAAAGGAAACTCAGGGGAAGTAAGCCCATGTCTGATCTGCCACATCCCCTGCTTGCACACACCTTGTCCCATGGGAAAACAAATTCATACACAGGAATATTTTTTTTTAACTGGCCATTGTCCTTCCAGAAATCATGTGACTTTCCAATGCAAACACAGGCTCAGTCATTAATTCACCCACTGCAGCCATGTCTGTGCCCTAGGAGCAGGATGACCTGAGTTGCACAGAAGGCCCTGGCAGCACTCATTGCTTACAAGAAGGAAAAAGGCACCTGCTTCCACTGTCTGTCCCCTGCAGTGCTTACAGGGAGGTGAAAGGTTTAGGTCTGCCCAGTGAAGGGTGACATCCAACACCCACAGCCATGAGGAGGCTGACACTACCAGAGATGGGTAGTCTCAATTCACAAGGAGATTAAAAGTGAATCAGATTCACTAATTTCAACACAAAACCACAGTTCTCATAGTAGGTTCTCTGTACTGGACAAAGCTGCAGTAGGTTAATTAGCTACGAGCACAGCTATAAACAGATGTGCTTAAACTAGCACAAATCTGCATGTGGACATAGCCTGTCATTTAGTTCAGCTTAACATAAAAGTTTAGACAAACTCAAGTGAGAAGTCCAAACACAGATTGCACTGATTTAATTAAATCACTAAAAATAAAATCAGTATCAGCTGATCATCTGGTACCACTTCCTTGCACAGACAAGGTGTTTCTTCCATCTGTGCAGCTCCACGAATACTTAGCAAATCTTGAAGGAAGGTGCAGAAAACAGACTTTTTGGATAAAAATAACAAGGTCATCTGAACTGTTGAACAATGTAGTTTTATTTCTAGGTGCTTAAGCTGAATAAGATTAGGAGCTTTTATATGAGCAGTGATGACTCTAATTCTGCCCAGACACAACTGTATGATGTTGCTGTTATGTACAATGCACATTATGCTGCAGAAGGTAAGGGGCCTGCCCAGGGACACTCCACACTGGTGACTCTGCTTTGTGGAGTCAGCCCTGGGAGTGCAGGTCTGCCAGAAGGGAACAGCTTGGTCTGAAGCTCCTGAAGCCAAGGAGGCTCAGCCAAGCAGCCACCCAGAGCAGTTCCCAGCAGCATCTTCCTTGGGTGAATTTCTAATCCCATCTGTTTTGGCTCTCCAAGATGAACTGTACCAGTAGGTTTAACTTGCAAAAAAAAGTTACTTGGTTTTGAATCAAGTGTCACTAACAAGCCCTTCTTTTTCTCAGGCTCTGACGCCTGTGTACACCCCAGGACAGCCTTGTACTCCTTTCAACTTTGTGGCAAACATTTATCATTGCTTTGTTTTTCTCCCCCCCGACACACACACTCCCCAGCTACATCTCTGAGTGCAGATAACTATATTGATTTAAATGCAATCAAAGTGAGCCTTGTGTACAATGAACACTTTGTCCCACGTTGTGCCATACTGCAGCAAGGGCTGCCCCTTTCCCAGGGATGGAGGCCCATTAAAGGGATACAATTTATGACCTCAGGAGGAAAAAAAAAAAACAAGTTTGCACTTCAATTACAGAATTGTGCAGGAGAGCAGAAACTTGGGTCACCACGTGGAGTTTCTCAGATATTCTGCCAAAGGTGGAACAGGGAGGGAGGTAAGGAAAATGGGTTCAGCCCTCAGAACCAGCTAACTCCTGCCTGCTGACACTCACACAAGTTTCACAGGGACGGGTCAGCAGATCTGCACTGTCTGACCATGCCCTGTGGTCTGCCCCAGGGGCAGAGATGCAGGGGGCTAGAATGGTTTACAGCATCACTGGGGAGAATAAGCTCTACTGCAAACTATTTTATGTCAAAATGACTCAGTGCCAAAACAATCCAAGAAAGGCATAAGGACCAAACAGGTCATAGGCCATGGGTTGCCATGGCTTATACAACAGCACTGATCACACTGGAGAGATGGCTGCAAAGGGAGCAGATATTAATAAACGCTGGTTTTATTGCCATGTCAAGCATTTACAACAATGAAGCATGAACAGGGAAGTAAATAAAACCAGGATGGAGACGGGAGACTAGGAAAATACAGACAAAACAGCAGAAGTCACAGGGAAGTGACACATCACATTCCACGTTTTTACAAGTTACTTAGAATACAAAGTGGGGAAGTAATAACAAAAAGTACACTATAAATCATCAAAAGTACCTCTTATTTTCTAGGACTTTACTTTTTCGAAAGTTTTTTATGTCAGATTTTCTCTACAGGGAAAGTTGTGGATGTCCCATCCCTGGAAGTTTCCAAGGCCAGGCTGCATAGGGCTTGAGCAACCTGGTCTAGAGTAAGGTGTACCTGCCTTGGAACGAGATGATCTTCCAACCCAAACTATTCTGATTCTATGATCTCTCCTCTGAAAACCAGTGGCTGCCTCACAAACTTCATTTTAATAGATGGGACAAAACCCACTTTGTGCCTAATTGCAAAAGGCTTTGATAATGCAATTCATCAATGCAAGATCAGATACACTTTGATTTAACAGCCCGAAGTCCCGGCCAGGCGCAGGGGAACGATGCCCCGTGCCAGGGCAGGGCCCCGGCAGCCCGGCGGGCGGAACCAGCCCCGGAGCCGTGCCGTGCCGGGCTGGGGAAGGCCCGGCCAGCTCCGTGCTGTGCTGCCGCTGTGCCGGGCGCCGTCCGGACCCCGAGCGCTGCCGCGGAGCACACGGGCACCGGTAACCCGTGTCCCCACCGGCACTGCCGCCCCGCCACGGGCACCGAGGCTGTCCCCGTGTCCTGCCCGCTGTCCTGCCCGGCAGCTGCTCCCACACTCCCACCGCTGCCGGGCCACGGGTGCCCAGCGCACGGCGCCCCGAGGCCAGACCCTGATGGAGGGGAAGTCCCGGGCCCTCCGGGCACCCGCGCTCGGCTGGCCCGGGGCAGGGAGAGCGGCACCTCCGCCCGCTCCCAGCGCCGCCCGGCCGGCGGGCGAGCCTCGGCAGGCACCGGTGTGTCCCGGCGGCGGCTGTGCCCGGCACACGGACACGGCACACGGACACGGACCTGGGCACGGGCACAGACCCGGCACACGGACACGGAGCGCTCGCACCGAGCCCGGCCCGGGCTGCGCTCCCGCCCCCCCCCGCACACCGGGGCTGTGCCCGGCACGGTGAAGCCCCGCAGCCCTTACCTGCCCTCGGCGGCGCGGGGCGGGAGCGGGGCTATGCCGGGGCAGGGCTGTCCATCCCAAATCGGGACTATCCACCCCGGGGCCGGGCTATCCATCCCGGGGCCGGGCTATCCATCCCGGGGCCGGGCTATCCATCCCGGGGCCGGGCTATCCATCCCGGGGCGGGATCAGGGCTATCCCGGGCGGGGCTCTCCATCCCGGGGGCGGGATCGGAGCTGTCCATCCCGGGGCCGTGCCCATCCCGGGGCCGGGCTATCCATCCCGGGGCGGGATCGGGGCTATCCTGGGGCTGGGCTATCCATCCCGAATCGGGGGTATCCATCCTGGGGCCGTGCCCATCCCGAGGCCGGGCTATCCATCCCGGGGACGGGCTATCCATCCCGGGGCCGGGCTATCCATCCCGGGGCCGGGCTATCCATCCCGGGGACGGGCTCTCCATTCCGGGGCGGGATCGCAGCTATCCCGGGGCGGGGCCGTGCCCATCCCGGGGCGGCAGCAGACGGAAAACCCGGGCCGGAGCACAGGCGGCGGAGGTCAGGCAGGTCAGCGGGACCTGCGAGGCGCTGGAGGCAGCCTGGGCTGGGGATCATTTGAGTCTTGCCAAATACTGTTATTGAGTATTAATACAAAGTAATTAGTGCCACCCTTGTCTCAGGCAGGGCAAGGCCTGCCTTGGAAAGGCAAGGTGTTAGGAGAGGTGTAAGGTAAGAGCAGATATAAGTTATAGGGTGTTCGAAGGGGAGGTGTAGGCAGCACGGCACCCCCGGGGCTCGGAGCAGGCAGAGCAGCGGCCCCATGTCCCTTCAGCATGGCAAAGCTGTCTCTTTGTGAAACAAAACCTGTTCCTCTCCCTCGGTCTGTGCCTGGGGACAGCAGGGACTGAAGAGGGATGCTGCGGACCGAGCGCTATGCCAGTGTTCAACTCCGGCAGGTAACCAAGAGTGAACCCGCCCAGCACCTGTTCTAACCCAAACCAGCCAAAGTTTAAGCTTCAAACTAGGATTTGAAGGTATGTTTCCAGCGACTCCAGTTTATTGGGATTTATGCTGTTTACCTCGGCAACTCGATCTAGACCTGTGACGCTGCCCCCTCGGTGCCTCCGCGGCTCCCTCGCACCGGGCACTGCTCCCCAGAAGCAAAAGTAATGGATACATTAATAAATCTTAGATGGGGAGGAAAAATCAGGAGGCTCCAGTCGGCTGTGGAGGGACTTGGCAGCTGGCTTGCAAGCAAAGCTGAGTTAAAAGAAGAAATAATAATTGATGATTTTCGAGTGTATCCATGGCAAGGAAGAAGATAAAGCCGTCAGCATGGGAACAGATTAGAAAAGATACATGAAAATTTTTGTAAGCTAGACTATGTGCATAAATAAATGTGTGGACGTGCCTTATTAAATTCCGGTTAACCTATTACCAATTATATTACTGCTAATTGCTTTACACCAATAAATACAATAAGTTATTGTGATGTAGTTAATGACTTAAGATCATGTTTTGTTAAGAGTATACAAGCTAGAGAACACACAAAATAAAAGCTTTTTCTTCTTAGACCCTGATCACATGTGTGTATGTCACGTCCGACGGTGACAGCAGACCTGGGGAATGTGCCCGCCTCGCTCATTCCCCAGGGGCAGTTTACAGAGTGCCAGAGCCCTGCTGGGAGGAAAGCAGCGCATCCCTGAAAGGATGCAGCACGCAGCTGTCCCTGCTGTCCCTGCTGTCCCACCTGCCCCAGACACGGCAGCTCCCCCGGTTTTCATCTTCTTCAGCAGAGAAAGCTGAAGCAAAACCGGTCACGCTTTGACATCACTAAGAGTTTGAATTTCTGGCTGCTGAAATTCAGTCTGTGCTTCTGCATCCAGTGGAGGCAGGAACAAGAGCTTAGTGTAGGATTTATTTCTGGCCACTCCTGCTCAATGCTAGACAAAAACGTGACTTGGGAGGGAGTCAATACAGTCACATGGGGACTTTACAACAGCCTGTAAAATCAGTGAAGAAATACATTTTATTACCACAGCCTGTGCCTCCCATGCTTTTCTCACGCTGCAGTCTTTTAATATCTTCAGGAGAACAACTGGCAGAAATCATGTAAAACACTTAAATAGTAGGCAGAGATGGGAAAAAATTGGATTTACTTGCTGATTTCTATTTAGGCTTTCATAGTTCATATCCTAAAATGAACTGCTGATTCAAGTCTAAGACTTGGGCTGTTAAGCTCAGAGTATCAGGAGGTCTGAGAGATGCTGATTGCTGCCTGCCCCTATGTCATTCATTATTATGACCTTTCTCTTCCAGAACAACTGCTCTGTGTACCAAAGCCCTGCTTCCTGGAAAGTGGCTGGACATCGCCTGCTGATGGGAAGTAGAGAATAAATGTTTTGTTTTCCTTTATTTCCATGGGCATCCTTTGCTTTTGCTTTATTAAACTGCCTGTATCTTGACCCATGGGTTTTTTCCATCTTATTTTCCTGCACCCCATCTTGTCCTGCTGAGGAAGGCAGTGATAGAGCAGCTTGCTGAGCACCTGACATCCAGCCAAGGTAAGCCCACCACCAAAAGGTTTGTCCATTCATATTCCCATCACAGTGATAAGCCCCTCAAAACCCACACAGTTTTTCAGAGTACAATGTGGGACTCCCCTTTAGATGAGGTGCACCTCTAGTTCAGATAACAATCCTTATGTTATCTCACCTAAGCTGGGGCCTCTGCAAGTACAGCCATAGCACAACCCATTGTTCTAAGGATTTTCTTTCTATGCTGTCCTTTTTCTTAACTCAAATCCCATTAAGCCTGGAGTGTTTTCAGTATTTTTAGCTGTGACTTTCAAAAGGCTGCCAGAAGATAGCTGAAAAGTACATTTCAGTGTGATTAATGCTCTCAGTGTTTCTTCACAATTCAGCCTCCTCTAGAGGAACTAAATGTGGAAGCATGACAAAATCACCAACAACTATTTCAGTGGGAGTTTTCATTGAAATTGTTGCAACCCCAAAATTTCCTCCCCAGCTACCTGACTGCAGTGCTAAAATTACTAAAAGCACCAAGGGAAGAACATGGTGCTTTGGAGATGCCATTTTTACTTCCCACTGTTGTATCACAAAAATATTTTACTGAGAACAAACTGCTTCTCAGTTTTGTTTACTGGGTGTTAAAATTTTGGTTTACAGCTTGCCAGAATAAAGAAACAGATAAAATCCCCATTCTACTAGGACAAATGCTCCACCAGCAAGCCATAAACATAAATACAGACTCCAAAGAAGGAGAAAAACCTTGATAAATGTGTGTATGAGCAGGGTCCTACTTCTATCTGCAGGAGCTGGGCATCTAGGACTGGATAGGAGCAGAATAGCAACATATCTCTTCAGACACATCCTTTGCAATCCTGCTGTGTGTCTTACTTGGTTAGAGATGGTGAGTCATGTTACAGCCAAAACTCAGCAAGGAAAATTTAGTGCAGATCAAATGACACTACATGGAGGTCATCCAGTTTAAACCAGCTAAGAAGCTGGCCTTATCTTATTTGGCACTGTGCACCTCAATTTTTACTGATGAAAAGCTGAGTGGTTCTTATCAAAAACTGAGGCTCTGTGTCCTTTCTGCTGTAAGGTATAAATCTGTATTGGTTGGCAGCAAGAACTATATTTTTGATACTGTCTTGCTCAACAGTGCTAGATTATTTTTTTCTTTTAATGTAATAAGAGTTCTAAAAGAGAAATTGGTTCGTGTTTCAGGGAGCTTTGTGAGAGACTTACAAATCACATAGCCCAAGTCATGGGAAAGATGTTACTAATTGCTTGCAGCAAAGCCAACAGTTTTTGTAGGGCCATGTTCATCCCAGCTAGCAGTGACAGAGTGGGATGCAAAGTGCACACAGCACACCCATGGCTCAAGCAACACCAGGGGCTTGAGCCTGCACAAGGGATGGAGCAAGGTCCTCTCTGTAGTGAGAGGAGATGGTTACTAAAGGTGAGGTTTCCCTGCAGAAAAGAGAAACACAGGCACCTGCAGTAAAGCAAAATCCTTCAGGAAAACATACCTACAGGCCTGAGACCTCCAGCCATATCTCAAGACTGGTATTGATCAGTGTTCATAAAGGAAATGGGAGAGTTTCCACATGCATGAGGTAAACCAGTGGGTTGGTTTTGTACTGCTCTGTTGCATTATATTTATTTCTGGCCAGAGTAAAACCAGCACAGACAAGGAAATACCACACAGTGGCTCATACCACCACTGTCACTCCAGGTTTGCTGTGGTGAGCTGAGGAGTTAGGCTAGATACATGGAAAAAGCATCCTGAGAAATCAGTTCTCTGGCCTCCAATAAATGCAGTAATCCAGCTTAGAGCAGAAGACAACATGGAGCAGAAAGTGACTTATCAAAGGCAGACAATTAGCAAAGCTTTACCATTTTCAGACCAATGTGCTGTTGATGATTAAGTGACACTGCTGATATCCCTTCCCACTCTGTTTCATCCCTGCCCTCTGGATGCCCTGCATGCTCCCTTCTTGTCAGCAGGAAGCCCTGAGAGACACAAGTTTGCTGCTAACTGGTTTTAAAATTGCCCTGTGTTGTAAGAGGAAATAATAGTCTCTCCTGTTGGGAACACATCCTGGCATTCCTTTAAAACAAGCAAACAATAAATCTTCTCTCATAGAGAGGCTTCTTTGAAATATTAGTGAGTTTGCTGCCCCTCTTGCAGTCCAAATCACATTTAAGAAATTGATTTCTCTTTGGTTCTGACAGGATGTCCTAAGTAAAGACTACACTGCTGCACAGTACCACACAAGGAAAGGGAACACAGAGGCAGAGCTGTTTGCAAGACACAAAAACAGGAGTAGATTTTCCTCTGCTTAATGAGAATATCTGCAGTTAGATTACTGAGCACAGTCCAGTGAATAAAAGTGAAAGATAAAGTTACCTACAGTGGCACAACCTTCCCCAGCAGCACTGCACAGCCTGTTGCACTGCATGATGAGAAAGCTTGTGCCAGCAGGGTACCAGCATCCAACGCACCCCCCAACCCCCAGGGTGAGCAGAGGCTGGATTTGTTCATGGATCTGTCATGTAAAATAGCAAATCTAAGCAGAAATGGTGTTTAGCAGTATGAATCCCTGCTCTGCTCCAGCACAAGAGTCAGCACACAAGCATTTCAGGTCTACATGTCACAATCAACACTGCACATAGTCAGCTTTGGAATTTCTTTTCTGAACTAAAAGTCCACATTTTCCCAGTTATTTTTGAAGTACTATAACTAAACACCCATCTTGAGAGGACTGAACTGCCAGACATCAGTGTGAGAACTCTTCTCAAATGGGTTTCAAAACTGCTTACATAGGCATCATTTTGAAGGACAAAATGCGTTTGTTATCTAGTGCCTTAACAAGCAGGCAAAGCAGAAAGGACAATTCTTGAGAATAATTCTTTAAAAAGGAAAAGAGAACCTTAGTTTGAAGATGATTTCTCATTATGCAGCACCAGAATGTTTCCCCTGACCCCTTAGACCCCTGCCTTTCCTCCCTGGTCCCATCCACCCAAGCAAGGCTGAAACACTCACCTAAGCACATTCCCATCTCAAAAGGGTCCAAGGAGGTTTTAAGCTACTAATGTACATAAAGATTTTGTATTGCAAAAAAGGCTATCAAAATAGGCTGTTTACTTAACATGCCTGGAATAAACCAGGACTCTGCCAGACTTATGTTATTAAAGCATGAAAAAAAGATGCCTAACTGCATTATGCTGATAGTCACTTAGAGGAAGTATTGCTTTTGCTGAATTTGACCTGAGGGACTACTGAACAAGATGAGTGTGGCTTACAGGAATAAGATCACAGAAATAGAATTTTCTAAGGAAACAGGAAAGATTTGCTGATGTTCTTTGGAAGTACAAATTAAGCTGCTACTTGAGGGATAACACATAAAAGGTATTTAAAAACTGTTACATGGATTTGTGCTCAATCACAACAAAAAAGTCCTTTTTAATTGTCAAGAGCCAGCCCTTGTATAGAACTCCCACACCATTTGATTATCTATTTGTTCAGTTCATGTCCTAAAACAGGAAACATTTGCAAAAAAATGCAAACACCCTATGAACGGCATTTGAACTGCAAAAGAGATTATATTGTTCAAACAAACTTATTTCTAGAACTTAGCAACTGTCAACTATGTTATTATTAATACAATGTTGTAGTAGAAATATCAGGCAGAGGCATTGCCCTATTTGGCTTAAAAGTCAAAACTGCAAGAAGCTGCTAATAGTTTTTAATCCTTTATAATGATACCATATCCAAGGTCTCTGTGTGCTTCAGTAGGGTTGTTCTTTTTTAAAAATAAAAATTATGTAAGCCATTGATTTGCTTTCTGATTTTTGCTCTTTAAGTGTATACTTGGAACTATTTTAAGATTTTTTCCTTGCAATCCACAGGATGGAAGCAGCATTTCCTTAATGAAAGAGCAAATGAAACTGACCTTTCATGTCATTATTCACCACCACGATGCCCAGAGGTAGACAGGTAGGGAAACCATTAATTATTGCATGGGTCATGATAAATTTGACAGTCCTGGTGCACCTTAGGTCAGTGTCTCCCATCTCTGACATATTTTAATGATGAAACACAGAGGCTAACCAGCAGCTTTCTGCAGCAATGTGCTCAGTGGTGCCATCCTCGTGGCAGGCTCAGCCCTGCTCCCACAGCTGGGTGCTCATGGATGGCTCCAGTGCTGCAGGAATGTCACTGACACCACGGGATCAAATCAAGGCTGCAAACCCTCCTTTGGAAGGTCAGGGGCTTCCTGTCCCAGGAAGACACTCTAATTACATGTAATTACTGCTAGAAGGTACAACCACTCTATCTGCTGCAGGTCAGTTGTCATCTGGGGTGTGACCTGGCTCCCAAAATCCCAGTGAACAGAGCCAGCTTTTTCTAGCTGTGCACAGGCAGTGACTGTGACAATGCCAACCAGAACAGTCCCAGCTGGATATGTGATGCTAACCTGCAGAATGAAAAGGGGCAAAATGAAAAGCTGATGCTAATTGAATACTAGTCACATCAGTGGTGCTGATAGATAAGTCCCTGCGCTGGTTTTAAGCTGTTTTTTCTTTCTGGGGGCTGTCTGCTTATAGAATTGGAAGCTTTTCAGTATTTCATACAGGCTCCAAGAACATATCACTTATTGAACATTATAGAAAAGGCCGCCCAGTAGGAGTTTTACATCATCTCTGGCACAGAATCAGTAGTCAGTGCTTGGGAAGTAAAAGAGCAAAGAAAGATCCCAACTGCATTTCTGATAATTTTACAAAGCCATTTCATCCTTTGGGAAAGCCTGTTCAAGTTTTTTGCTTTTCCCTTGTGAGAGTGGGAGCTACAGAGCAGTTTACAGACCGAGATGATGCAGCCAGGGGGATGTCCTACAGGTCAGAGGAGGGAGGAGCTGCCGAGGGGCGGCTGCTGCAGCTCGGGGTGCCCCGGGCACGGGGGGATCGAGGGCACTGCCCGGGGCTCCGCAGCACCGCCCGCCTGGCAAGGGCACGGCCGGCGGTGACACGGACTGGGGACACGGACCGGGGACACGGGCACAGGGACAGGGGACACGGAGCAGGGACACGGGCACAGGGACAGGGACAGGGGACACGGAGCAGGGACACGGGCACAGGGACAGGGGACACGGTCACAGCTGGGCGTGACACGGAACAGGGACACGAGCACAGGGACACGGGCACAGGGACACGGGCACAGGGACACGGGCACAGCCGGCACTGACACGGACACAGCCCCGCGGCTTTCGGTAGCTCGTTTGAATCAAATTGCCATGTACAACTGGATTAGACGGTTGTTTTTCAAAGGTTACATCCTACACACTATTAAGATTCATATGTTTTTCACATGACTTCATCTGAAATCATCCTGCTCAGCTCCCCTGCACAAAACGTGTTTAAATTTACCATGTGTAACCATCCCCTGCTTCTGCAACAAAACTGACTTCAGCACTTCCATCATCCTGGCCCAGCACAACCCAAGGCAGCCTAGCCCCAGGGCCTGTGGATGCTCCACCAGCATCCCCAGGAGGTCTGGGGCACCATCCTGAGCAGTTCCTCTGCTTTTCATTTTTTCCTCAGGTCAGAAGCTAGGGAAGATCAGAGGCGTGTTCCTGTCGACCCAAAACCCTGAGCCAGATCCACAAATGTGTCCAGATGCTGACATTCCCATCCATTTCCCATGGAACTTGTGACTAAATACACACTGCTGTGGGTACAGGAGTCACAGTTCTATTGTGAGATGTTGCACACAAACAAATCCTTTTGACTGCAGCAGGCATCAGTTTCCCAAAGTGGCACAGGATAAGAAAACTCCCTGCATGGTCTGTGTGTGTCAGAGAGGCTGGATCTGCTCCCCACCCTGCCTGTGTGGAGGCCAGAGCAGAGCACAGGCAGGCAGAGGCACTGGGAGCATCCTCTGTGCCAGGACCAGAGCACTGGGTGGCTGCTTCATCTCACTTCAGGGCTTGTTCTTCTTTATTTCCCCCCTAGAAAGAGGAAAGCTTGTTGGACAAGGATTTTGCTCCAGGAATCTCTGGCTTTTGAATGGCTAAAACGAAAATAGAACTCCTTTCTGGAGTGAGAAAAGGGACAATATAAAAAAAAAGACAATTCTAGACCCTTTACAAGGAAATGGAATTGTGCTTTTTGATAAGAAAATGATAATTTGATATTTGATAATATTTGATAATATTCATCTGGGGATTCAATACACAGGGTTAGGTATATTTCTGACCAAGTTACTTTGAAGTGACAAGCCATGGTGCTCGCCTCAGAAGAGTTTATATTTTTGTTACCTTGCAGACTTTCACTCTCTACAAGATTAAAAATAGCAGTGAGTTCATTTATTAGCTTTTAGGCTGCAAACACTGCACAAAAACTTATAAATGTTTTTTAAACCACAAACAAGGCTGTGCAATAAGCAAGCAAACTGTACTGTGCATTGAAAATCAACCTAAGGATGGATTTAGAGGCTTCAAAAATCTCTTTCACTGCACTTGTTGGAATCTTTAATTACACACTTCTCTTCATCCTCAGCCATCAGCTGTAATACTGAACTAGAGAGCTTTATAAATCCCTGGGCTAGACTGGGTTTAGTGTCACCACACAATTACAGATTTAGCTTCTTTCAGGAAGACAGAGCAGCTGGAACGCTGCTGAATTTTGTCAAGCAAAACATGGAATTCCACAGGAAGTTTTTAAATTAGGTTTCAGGCCAACAGAAGCAACTCCTAAATATCCTGGCAGTGCTTTGTCTGGGTGATGCTGCCTTGCTTGGGGTTTGCCTCTGGGCTTCATTTTTTTAATGACTGACGCTTCTATTTAGAGAGTGAATACATGGGAGCTGCTTGAGAAGGGAACATTTCTGAATACATTTCAGTGTACACAGGCTTGACTCACAAAGTCTGTAACACACAGCTCCTGGTAGTGGCCCCTTCCATTTTATCTCGAGATAGGAGCCTTTTCTCCACCCAGAGCACAGTGGCTGCTGTGCTGCTGCACTCTGGGCTGCTCTCTCCTCTTAGCTGAGCACTGTAAGTGAGAGGTTATTTTCCCACTGTAATTTAAAACATCAAACCAAAGCAGATTTTGTTTTCTGTGTTCAGTTCGCCAGAACAGGCAGTGCTGTTCTCCAGGAGCAGTGAGTTAGAAGCACAGTCAGCAGCTGACAGGTGCCATCCATTACCTTCACAGCAGAGTAACCCTGGAGGGCCTGCAGGATTAGTGCTGGGAACCTCTGGTTTGAGAGGAATGAGCCCCTGGTGGTAACAATCCAACATAAACACTCCTCCTGCTGCTCAGAATTCTCTAACACAGGGTAATGGTTGTAATCTTTGCTACAAGCTATACCCACTCTGTAACTGGTAATCCCAGCCCTTCATCCCAAAATTAAAGGGCCACATGCTGATACAGAATTTGTGTTCTTGGCTCCTGTTCTCTGGTCAAACCGAGCATTTCGCCCTCCAGGAATGTAGTTCTGTCATTTTTTAAATTGGCAAAAAGTGAATGTAACAAAGGAAAAACACATATTAGCTGAGGGAGCTTTAAATGCCAGGGAAGGGACTTTGGTGTTGATAGATGAGAGGGAATTAGAGGACACACTGACACTGTGGTAAAGATGCAGGTGCTGGCTTACTCAGCAGGGTGGCAGTGGTTTTTTGCATCTTCTTGAAAATTGCTGTCTTATGCAAAGGACCAGGGCTCTGTGTGCTACCAGTCAGGCTCCTGGGTGCTATGGAGCTGCCACAGGCAGTCACTGAAATGTGGCTGTACCTCATGTTCAGATCATTTGCACTAATCCATGGTTAAATGACTGGAAATCAGCAGCAGCTCCCATTTTAGGCTTTGGGGAAAGCCAGTGAAACTTCCCATGAGTGCTTGTGATCCCTCCACACTTCCTCAGTGAAGGTGAATCTCAATGCTTTTCAACTTTTGGAAGAAATCTGAATTTGAATTTCAGTCTTTCAATGTTCATATTCCTTTTTGGACTCTGGGTCCCCTGTGATTCTGTAACAAGACATTTAACAGTTGCAAGACTTGCCTATCCTATAGTTTAAAGACAGACACTGCCCACTCTGTGGGACTCTGTGTGAAGTGCTGACAGTCAGAACCAGGGAGAAGACATCTCCAAAACTTTTGGAGATGGCTCATATAGAAATATCACCAAACCCTGCCATCTACCCAGAGATTATTCAGGCATCTGCCATGCACAGAAATATCTGGCAGAATAAGAGAGTCCATAAACCTGATGCCAACTGTAACTGAGGCAACCAGCAACCTGACTTCTTTGCTGAAGAATCTGCCACCATATCACATGAGAGGTGAGGGAGAGCCTGGTTATTCCCTTCCCCTCCAACCTCACATGGCCAGATGCTGAACTCCCCGTTCCAAAAGGGCTTCCCATGGGATCATCAGGCATGAATTAGTGCCGTGTTTTCAACAAGCACAGGAAAAGTCCCTGGCCATGTTACCTGCCTTGGTGCCAGTGCAGGCACACATGCACAAGGCAATGCTGCCCTCTGCCCTGTCCTCAGGCACTCACTGCCCATGGCTGTGTACAGAGCCAGCTCAGGGCTCTGAGTCAGCCTCAGTCAAACACCACGGAGCACAAAAAGCAAATCTGGCTCCTGCAGGAAGCTGAACAAAATGTGTCAGATACATGCTTTGAATTGAAAATGTACTGACAAAATATCTACACATGCCCATTTTAAAAAGGAAATGACAGAATTAACAGAAAATAAAGATTATTCATAGTAGGCCTGACCCCAACACTAGTAATCAGGTTGATTGCCAAATAGGTCCACAAATACTTTTCTTGTACTCAGTGAAAGTACTTAAGTAGGCAAATACTGCAGGGCCTGGCAAAAGTGGGAGAATTTGGGCTTCTCTGATTCAAAGGTTTATTATTAACAAAACCCTTGGTTGCTCAAACCCCACAAAATGGTTTCAAGTGAACAGTCATACCAGTAGTTGGAGAAAGGCACACATGTGATAAAGGAGAATGAAACAGCCCACTGACGTGTTGAGACACAGCTGATAAGGAAAACAAAAAACCAACTTCAAAAAATAAACCAGTTCAGTTTCAGCTGAAGCCAGAAGCAGCCTCTGGTCTCTTTTCTCTCCCAGCATCACGAAGATGTGTGCAACAGTGCTGAAGATATTTCCAATTGTAGCCATCCTTGCAGGTAAGAATAACAAACTGATTGAGATAGTGCTGGACCAAAGGAGCCTGTGGGGGTAAGAGAGCAGGTGAGCCTGACTAGCAAAGTGGGAGAACTTTAGAGATTAATTATTTCAGGATGGAATAAAAATCATGGCTATAGTGCCAGACCATCCTCTGGAAATCCACAAACTGACCCCTGCCTGGTAAGAGCTTTTTGCTCAAGAACAGAATTTTGGCTTTGGTAGATTAATGCTTTGCTCTGATGTCAGGAAGTGGCAAAGAGCTCTTGTCATGTATTTCAAGTTTTTCCATATTTGGCTTTTGTCTCCCCTTGATAATAGGGCTGGAAAGTGATGCCTCAACCACCAAAAAATTTTGGGGGGGATGCTTAACTTTAAGCATGCAAAGTATCTTTTAATTAAATGAGGACATAATACTTTGTGAAATCCAGGAATTTTATGGTATAGTAAAAACTATGTATCATTCATATTTCAAGGGCATTTCATTGTGCTAAGCTTTACTTTTAATACATACAGCAGCAGTCATTTTAATGCTCCATGGAGATAAACAGCCCCTGTATCCACTACAGAAAATGAAAGTTAATTTCCACATCTTCTTTTCCAGATGGAATTATCTGGATTATATGATTTGGGTGCCATAGAAATATTTTAAGTAGCTACTCCTGGAGTTTCAGCGTTCTAACTCTCACACACATATAAACCCAACAGATTTTTACCTTGGATATGAAAAGCAGTTCAGAATTGGTACCATATGTACTTTTCAAAGCAATGTCCTCTAATTTGCAAGTTCTGGATTTAAGATTAGCAGTGTGCCCGTATTGGTGGGCACTACTGACTGGGGGTTCCTGTTGTGGCTCAGAAAAGGTCAGCAAACTTGGGCTTATTTCATGAGTGTTAAAAACTGCAAAGGACTTCAGTGAAAGTGGGAGATTCCTAATTAACTGTGACTTTCTCTGTGGGAAGGAAAGAGTCTCACTATAATATTGATGAGTGAAGACACAGAGCAGCCATTTTTAACAAGTTATGGTCCTGTTCATTCTAGCTGTTTTCACTGAGTTATTTCTTATTTGTGCACTTTTTAAAATTTAAACCAAAAGGCCTGTATGTAGGAAATGGGATTTGGGGTTGGAAGCCATAAATGCAAAGTGAAAGTGCCATTGACATTCATGGTGAGGAAACAGAACAGGCTCTGCAGGGCCACTTCACTCTGCTGTCAGTCAAAAGATTCATGTTGCAATTAGCATTGGTTTAAACAGCCTTTTTACTTGAGGGAAGATTATTTCAATTAAATGTATTTCTTCAAAATACAGTTTTATGGAAACTAGAATGCTTTGTGGAGTAATTTTTGCTAAAATTAATTTCTTCTGGAAAATCTTTTAACAGTCAGACTCTGTGGCACTCCTGACTCTAAAACCAGAGAATGATAAAGTAAATATGTGGAGCAGATGACTGGAAAATTGATGTTTTCAGCAGAATAACACTGTGTTGAAAGAGGGTGCCTTTAATCCTGCAAAGGGCAGAAAATAAATACACATAAACTGTGGCAGGAAACAATCATCCTCTGGCCAACAGTAATTCTTAAAGCTGAGAACAGTGAACTGAGACACCTAAAATAAGATGGCACAGTTTTCCTATTAGATCTCAGTAAGGATTAAGCTGCTGAACTCACAGGACAAGCAGAGCTGGCAGCCAGTCCTGGGATCCCCTTTCCCCAAGGCAGCGTTGACACATTTAGGTCAGTCTCCAACCATTCCTGTGACACTGTATTATGTGTCTTCACATATAATATAAATCTTGTTGTAGTTTAAACCCATTAATTTTCATCCTAGCTACCATCAACATGGAAAGTATATTATTCCCTTCTTCCTTGCAGTGAGCTTTTACTACCGAAGCCATCAAAAAAGGAAAAATAGCTTAGATGGGTTTGCATACTGTATTAACTCATGAATTTGCAATATTTAATAGTTTAAAAATGACAAAATAGATTGTTTACAAAAAGAAACAACCTATTTTGTACTTTTTAACTATTAAATATTGCAAAGACAAAATAGATTGTTTCTTTTTATGAACAATGTTTTCTCACACAGGGCTGTTAATTTCAGCAAAATACTCTTTAGTATTACTGCAGATTCTGCTTAAACTCTCAAAAGCAGTACCCCAACATAAGATGCACAGATCTTGCCCTGAGAAAAATATTTTACATCTTTGTCTCAATCATTAATATATGCAATAAACTCACATGAAAATTATTATAACATTAAATTCTCACCTTGCCTTTTTTGCATAGAAAGCTCAAAAATGTTTAATATTTTCCATCCCACTGAAAAAAAAACCATTCTCAGTCTGAATCTATAGACATTAGCTTTCAAACTGGACTCAATAACCTGAAATCCAGGCTTATTTTTCTGACAGCTCTCTATTTGCTGTCATGTGTCATCAGGGCTAGTAATTCACAGAGGATAGAAACAGATAAATACTGTGAGGTGGTGCTGGATTCCTTTCATTACTGTGATTGTGTAGTCAAGGCTGATCAGAGCACTGTGGGGAAAGGCTCACAGGTTGTGTTTGCTCCTTTCTGCTCTGAGCTCAACAGAGAGGATTGATTGAGTTACCAAAGAACTCCCTACAACCCACACAGTAAAAGCACTTCCAAAAAGTTTAGTTTGATTTTCCAATGTAATAGCATTGGGAAAAAAACAAGCTTGTGTTTTGTTTAGAAACCTAAACAAAAACAAAGTAATTAGCAAAGAAAAGCAGGGAAAAGCTGCTGGACTCCAGCCTGAGGGATCCAACAGTGTCACCGAGTCCCAGTTAGAACTAAGGGTGTGTGAAGTGGGAATACTGGAGGTGGTGATGCTCCTCGGTGAAGGAGACCAGATATCTAATTAAATAACTGCAAAAAACCCAAAAAGGGCAAGAAAGGTGTAAGAGAGGGGTAGACACAGCTGTGAATGAGAGTGCAAGCACAGGAGAGCACTGTGAGTGCAGACAAAATCTTCAGTTTAACCAGACTCTCAGTGAGAAGATGACTATCAGGTAATGTGAACAAGTGTGGGTTTAGGAACTCTGCTTTTTAAGAATATTATTTGTTGTTAGGGCAAGAGTATTCTGGGGGATTAATTTGCTTGCTAGTTTTTACCCCGTTCCAGCTTGTTTTGTCTGAAATTTCCACACAAAGCACAAGGGAAGCTGCACTGAAATGGAGAACAGCCAGACCCATCCTACAGTTTGTTCAGTAACACAGAGAGCAATAATTCCTGCATGGCTCCCAGGGCAGCCCCAGCTGATCTCTTCTCTCCACTCTCCCTGCCCACAGGCCACTCCAGCGGGGTCGTGGTGACAGTCCCTGAGAAGACAGTGAATGTCACTACAGGTGGAAATGCAACCCTCCTCTGCACATACACCAGTTCTGGAACCCTGGGAAATTTCTTTATTCAGTGGAGTTTTTACAGTGCCAAAGAGAGCCAGCTGCATACCGTAAGACATTTGTTTATTATTACTATGAAATTATATTTGAGATATCCTAAAGTCCTTAAAGGGTCTTGTTATGTTTGATGGGGTTATCCTTACTACAGACCAGGTAATGCTGGTGTTCCTACCCTCGAGATTAAGGACTGGGGTGCAGGGAAATTTAGGGGCAGATGAACTATCTAGGCTCCTAGCTCCCACTGACATGCCTGACTGCCTTCACAAACTGATGAGAAATTACAAAAGTGATTCAGATGCTCAAACAACTTGCTCCTGGTCACACAGGAGATGTGAAGCAAAGACCAGGTGTCCAAAAATCACACAAGTGCTGCAGCTCCTGAACCAGCTCCCTTTTCTCTTGTCTGGCAGATATTTCCTGCCATTGTGAAAGCTGCTTTCCTGGTGAGACGCCCTTGCCTGTGACAATGCGTTGTTCCCCATTTAAGGGTCAAATGAGAGCTCCTTGATCAGGCCCTGCCTTTTGGCAGCTCAGTGAGAGGAGCTGAGCATGATGGTGGGCTGTGAGCACAGAGTGAGCAGCAAGTGTTGGCAGCACTCTGCAGAAAGTTGTCATAGCAGGAAATTTGCCACAGCAAACTTGCATTGGTATTTCCCAGCATCCCATGGCTGTCGCTGTGGAAACAGAACAATTACAGGTCAAGGGCAAATGGTCCCTGCCCTTCCTGAGACCCCAAAAGGCTGCAGAGCCAAACAATATCACACTCTGGGAGATAATGAGACTGTGGTGTAGGCTGGAGGGTCAGCATGGAGGGGATTGGGAAGGACACCAACACCAGCAGTGACTTGGTCTAAGCCTGAGCCTCTCGTGTGGCTGTAAGGAGCTTGCAGAGCAGCCTGGTCTGCCCCAAAGGGGTCAGGGATGGGATCTGCCTATATGCACTCACACTACTGCCCAAAGCTCAAGAACTATCTGCTAATCTTATGTTTTGGTGGGGAAATGAACCCATGGATTTCATTCCCAGCATAACACACAGGGTATGAGCTCCCATCAGCTGTCCTGACAGGTGGTGAGCAGTCAGCAACACATTCTTCTTTAGAAAAAGAATCCTGATTAGAAGTGTTGCTGAATCCTTGAAGATTATTGGGATTCCTTTTCCATGTCCTGGCTTGTGCTTGTGGAACAATAATTTCCCATTGTTTTTATCCTGTTGCCAACATTTTTTTTCTGAAATTCGGAAAGTTCAATCCTCCTGCCTGATGTTACAGCTGAGAGTTGACGTAAAGAGATTTGACTCAGAGGAGTGTCACAGTCCACACTCTGGATATTTTTGTCCTGTTCATTATTATTTCCTAATAATATTTCAGTAGGAGGCTTGCCATTGCTGATACAGCTGTACCTTCCATTTGGTTGTCAATTACAGCAGAATTAGCCTGCAATTTGCAGAATGTGCAGCTTGTATTGTATTTGGCATTGAACAGCAATAGCCAAAATGTAAGAAATGGCAATTTAACCCAATTGCTCACTCACCTGCAGTATATCACAGCCACAGATAAAGCCTGTATCAGTGCTAAGTACAAACTCTGGGCCCATCCCAAATTCTGACTCTACCTGAATGACAGACTGATGTAGGCACACCTTCCCTGATTGTGTAGCTGAATAGTTGTTACTCATTGTTTGCTTTCCTCAAGTCAAAACTATTTTATTAAATGAAGAATTAGTCCTGAAAGGGTGGTAGCTACAGGTTTCCTAAGTTGTATATAGTACAATATATTATAATTTTGATCCTGTATGTTACATCTTAAATTATAACTGCTTGTTCAGGTGGGAAGTACAGCACTAACATATAATCAAATTCATCTCATCCAGGTTTGGTTAGAGTCTTTCTGTTCTACTTGCATCGAATTTTCCATATTGCAGCACACTAAATGCCATATTTTTTTCTGGTCACAATCAAGAGAAATAAGCAGATTGCAGTTATAAGTATTTTAGAGGGAGAATCACACACTTTAAAGAGATCCAGGAGGGGAAAACCATTTGTAAACTGTGGCTAATGATGAGAAAAATACCCCTTGAAAATTACAATCATAAAATACTGTGGGTGGTTCAGAATACACTCAACAAGGACTACCCAATGCAGGGAAACTATATGTCAGGGAAACTTCATGGATCATTCCCCCCTTTGCTCCCTCCAGGCTTCTGCAGCTCTCACTGCAGGCACAGGGAAAGCTGTGCTGTAAGGTCCACGGGAAGCACTGCTGGGAAAATTGCAGCAGGATTCCCCCATCTGAAACTCATTTCACAGCAAATTCACACATTTGCAATGGCTGTGCTTGTGATGGGTGATTTGCATTTTCATTCCATAAAGTCAGTTCAGTGTGGAAAGGCCCCGGGTTGGTGCTAATCCCCCTTTCCCTGAACACCAAGGCACAATCCCCTCTCCCTGCAGCCGCAGCTCTGCTGGGCTGGCAGGCTCAGGGAGGCTCAGAGGGTTCCTCTGCTCCCTGGATCCTGCTGCTGTCCCTGGAGGGTGCAGGACTGGGGCACTGCTCTTTTTAAAACGCTTTCAGCAACCCATTCAGTCTTGCATTAACTGACCCTGTATCCTTTCACCACCAGCCAGCAATTCCTTACCATTTTCAACCTATTCACAATAAAATTAATGGTGCTAATGCAAACACTGGGAAGAAAGGCTTGTGACTGCTTGTGGAAAATATGGTTTAAGAAATCACACGACACAGCTGAACATAAAGTTGGGTTTTCACCCTCCCTCTGAATGAGGCTGGTATTTCTATTTCAGGCTGAATTTCAGAAAGGACTGGGAGCCTGAAAGCCTGCATGTTTTCCTCTCACAAGTTTAAACAAAAAGATAATCTCTCTACAAACCTGGCTCTGCCCTGGTGGCTTGGCACATTGCTGAATTGAGTTTCACATTTTGTTCCAAGTAGGAAACATATGTATGAAAATGGAGGAGGTTGCCAGCTTTGGCTTTCATTGTTTAGGTAAAACAGTACTAATATGCAATGCAAAAATATATTTAATATGGTGGCAAAATGGTAAACACAACTATATTGGAAAGACTGGCACCATATCTTACTGAATACCAGAACAATAGCTTGAATTGTAACTGGAATAAAATTATTTAATTTTATGAGACATTTAGATTCTTCTAACAGATCCATTACAAAGTACCAAACACTTCCTTGTAAATAGCATATGTTTGCCCAGAAAAATTTGTTGAAAATTCTGTCTCTACTAAAAATTTGCCCTTTTTTCAGCAACTCATTGGATAACATTTTCAAATTCCATTTTTGAATATTGGAAAATTCTGCTAAATATTTTGAAGACAGGAGACTAGGAAGTTTTGTAAAAATTACAGAAAATACATCTTCTCCCACCTACTAAATTTTAAAATATTCCTGACATCTTACTAAATGCTAGATGTCTTGATGACCATGTTATTCACACAGGCACTATATGGAAAATAATAAGATTAAGCAGAGGAGATATTCTTTATAACAAATACATGTGGAAAAAATTATTGATTTTAATAAATACTGTTTATTTAAACAACTGAGAACATGGCCCTTTCTCTCTGCAGTGGCAACAAGTAACAGAGCAAGCTGTGAACATTATATACATTTATAAACATTATATATAATTAAGGCAAATTTATACCATTAAGGACATTTTGGCTTTAAGCATTAATGAATGGGAGGGTTAAATTTCTAGATTTTAGGACATAGCATATAAAAAGCAGAGCCCATAGGTACCCCTTTACTTTACACTGCCACTTACAGTCCAGATTTACAATGTTTTGAGATCCATAAACTCAGGTACCGTCCTGGAGTGAAATCAGTAATGCCAGGAGCAGGACTAGTGCCAGTATTAATTTAATGTCCCTAAGTGCTCAGCAGCAGATTTTACCTTGCCACAAGGGCAGGCTGTGCTTTTCTTTACTTTGCAGCCCTTCTACTGATGCAGATCTGCCTCCCAGCAGAGCCTTGGTGAAGTTGGTTTTGTCTTTTGCTGCTTGTTGTGGTATTTCCATGTCCTGCTTGCTGTGGTGTGTCCATCCCCTGCTTGCTGTGGTGTTTCCCTGCCCTGCCTTGTCCCCCCTCCCCAGGGCTGCCACAGGTGTCACAGCTCCAGCCATGGCAGTTACACCAGGGGCAAGGAGGAGCCACCACAGCCAGGCTGCTCACAGGCAGCACAGTGAAAAGGGGGCAAGCAAACAGAGCCAGGTGTTCACAGCATTCTTTTGAAGACAGCACAGCTTTAGTGGGTAAATATAAACTTTTTTACTAATTGAGCCTAACCCTGCTCTTTTCCTGAGAAGTTTCTCTAGTAGAAGTAATTTCCCTCACTTGAACTTAATAATGTAAGTATAAAATCATGGAAAATAGGATGCCATACATATTTTTAACTTTTTATTTTTGCCATTTAGCCCTTAGCAACATGCCCTTTAATGCTGAATTTAAGTTTTAAATAATACCTCCCAGCCAAGGATCTTGAGAACTTTCCAGCACTGAGTGATCTCTATTTTACATCTCCACAAACTGAGGCTAACACTGCTCACCCAGGGTCCATCACAGCCTGGCCTGGTTCATAAGGCAAAGTCCCAGCTCCTGCTCAGACCTACATCTGTGCTTCATTTCATGCTCTGAGTCACCTGGCTGGCCCCAGTGTAAAGCACCTAAGTAAATGTTTGCAAGCTGAAGCCTCTGTTGACTCTTCACAGGCGAGGCTGCAGCCTGGCAAAGCTAAATCCAACTCCTGGACCTAACCTGGGCCACACCTCGAGCCTCAGCCCAGGCCACCCACAGCTAAAGTCACTGAAATGCTCAGGGACACTGCCTGGCCAACCAAGATGTGCCCAGGGCAGGATTCTTGATTGAAATTTTAAATTCACTGTATGAGTAAAGGTCATGGATGCCTGTTATTTTTAGGCAAAACAGAATTATTGATAGACTTCTTTTGAAAATCTTCTCAAAAAAAAGGCAAACTTGTGGCACATTGGTCAGCAACAGGGGACAAGGAGGGAAAGCCCAAAGGAGGAGAGAGGCAAAAAGAGTGACCTGAGCACAGATGTGTCAGCTCCTTCCACCCTGGCACCCCAAATTCAGATTATGAGTAGTCCCAATAGCAGCACAACTCTGCTGCCCAGCACAAAGCAAGGCACAGCCATGGCCACTGGGCTACTCCAGGTGAGAGGCAGAGAAGGGCCAGCCCTGTGTGGGGGGGTTTCCATAAAAGCCTCTGAAGGAACAAATTCCCCTCCATGTAGTCTGAGCAGTTCAGGGGACACCTTCACACACTTTCAGCCACAAGACAGAGATGCTGTGCTGCAGAGCTGTCACTGCTGCAGGGCACACCAGCCTGGGAGCAGGGCAGTCCTTCCCAGCCCATGAGAAAGATGAGCCTGTGGGAGGCAGTACAGGAAAACTTCCTGGGAAGAAAGGGCATCTCTTATCCGTAAGCATTTCTTTTTGCCTAGAGCTGATTTTTTAGAACTGAGTTGCACCTAGCACTTGGATGGCTGAGCAGGCACTGTAAGGAACAGCTCCATGGGGAGCAGAGGCAGCAGCTGCAGAGCAGAGGGAAGGAGCTGCTGGTGTTGGGTCACTGCCATTGGAGTGACTCTGGGTGTCAGTGGGACCATGGGCGCTGCCTGTGGCTGTCACAAAGGGAAGTGCAGACAAGAAAACAATCAGGCTGTAACTGGGGTGTTTGGAGCAAACATTAGACTTTAATCTTAGTTTGCCTAATTTAGGAATAAGCTTCTGTTTCACCTTGTGGTTGACAAGGCCTGAGGTAATTTCTGCACAAAGCACTGAACACGAGGCACCTGCCCTCGTGATCAGCACGGATGGTAGGTGGGGAGCTGTGTGAGAAATGGCTCTTTGATTTTGGGGGAACATTTAAAGTCTCATTTAACTCTCAGATCAGCACATTTTTACTCAAATGCAGCATTCCCCATGCCATGGTATTCTGAGTATGGATGAAAAGTCAGTCAGTCTTTGTCAAAAGACGGTGTATGTGACAGATGCACGGGGAAGATGTAGCTGGAGATACAAGGTAAGAAAACAATCCCCATAATCTTAAGGGGGAAACAGAGCTAAATAGCTTCTACTAGATTTGTGCTACTGTGAAACCTGTATTCATTTTCTGTATTGAAATCTCAAAACCAGCACATGACTGAAATAAGTTGAATCAGATACATGATCCAGAATTTTTAACTCGCCCTATTTTTTATTGCATTTTTCTCTGTCAAAGTTATTTTGGATGTAGCTGTTGTGTTGGGGTTTTTCCTCCCCACTTATTCTAGGTGGCTGAACTGGCACCTTCAGGAATATTCTACCCAAAGGGTATCTGAAGGGTGTGTGCACCCACAAGGAGCCTCTGGGCTGAATGTGAGCAAGACTGGACAGCCCAAACTTGGGGCTACATATTTACATAGGAAAAAAAAAATCATTCTGGATCTCCTTTCTAGAATATAAAAGCATTTTGAGATGTGGTGGATACCAAGGACACTGAGCTGAACCAGCTCCCTCTCAGCTGTCAGCTCAGTGTTCCAGCCCTAATCCATTCCAAACTCTCTGACTGCAGCAGAGTTCCCATCTCACCATGAGGTACAGGGTACAGCCTAATGTAAACTGACATCTAATAATAACTGCTGGAGAGCAGTTACACCAAATGCACTGAGAAAACACATTTGTTCTTGGTGGGAATTGTTCAGCCACAAGAATGATACTGTGAGAACATGAAAGAGCTGCTCCTCTTTTTATTTGCATCAGTTAAAGCTGCTGAATGATTAATCCTCTAAAGGCTTCTGACTCCCTTCCTTTCTTCTTCTACCAATGCACTATTGTGACAAGACACTTCTTGTCATTATTAATACCTTCAATTCCCTGTGCAAAAAGCCCAGTAAGGGATATCCCTGTGATATCCCTACTACCTTCTGGCAGATCAGAGTTTTGACAAAAATGTGTGAAAGGAAGCTGTGGATGAATGAAGGGATTTGGGCCCAGACTCAGTCATGTGACATGTGTCAAAGAAACCAGCACATGTGTGAACATTTGCTTTCTTAGCTAGCTGAGCTCAGAATCTGAGCTTTGGGCCTTCATTAACACTCTGGCTGTGTGGCATTTGTTCTCTCATTAGATGGTAAGATGCTTAAGGAAGTGATGAACATTTTCCCCCTTGTTATTTTATGAATTCTGTCTGTCCTCAGAACTCAAAAAGGATCTCAAACAAATAAAGTTTTTAATGTCCTCCATTTTCTAGTAGCTTGAGAAAATGTCAAACAGAAAATGACAAACAGCCCAATGACAGGGCCCTCTGGATGCTGGAGCTGTCCAGTTCTCCAGGCAAAGACTGTGAGTCACACACAAAATCCATCAGAAAAATATCATCCAACAGGATCCTAGAGCTTTACATGTGCTGGAAAGGGAGAAGAGGAAAGACAGGTACTGGAAAAGAGGTCATGTCCTGAAACTGTCCTCCAGTCAGGAAATTAGGATTCTGTGGAGATTAGCAGGACACATTATTTATAATGCCCCTTCAAGTGCATCTCATAACTTTGATATCCATAAGTACTAGGCATGTAGAGCATTGTGATGCAGTGACTCCAGGAGATGGGGATGGGAGGACTATTGACCTGGAAATTATGAAGAAGTCCATCCAAAGCCATCTGAAAGACACATCTTTACACTGTTAAAAGAAGAAGAGAAGCAGAGGAAGGCATTAGAAGAGGAATTTCTTCTAATTTCCTGCCTGCTTCTTCATACACCCCCTTCACACCCCAAGGAAGATTCTTCTACAGAAGTTGTACAACAAAAACCTGTAGGTGGGCTCTACACCCTCTGCTGAACATCCGGCAGCTTTTGCAACTCCTCAGCTCAGCCTCAGCTCTGCTGACAGCTTCCTCTGCAGGCAAATACATTCCACACCATCACTCTGGGATAAACTGCCTGTGGACATGAAGGGTGACCACATGTGGTCACCATAGGGTGGCTGGGACAGCAGCTCAAGGCACTGCCTGGCCACAGGTTGAACAACCAACTAAACTGCAGCCCTTTATAAGGTCACAGATGTCTCCTGGGCAACTGTGCTGCTCAGCAGGAACTAGTGTCTCAGATTATGAAGTTCTTAGGGACAACAGTTTTAGAAGTGATAATCTCCACTCCTTTTTCTGTCAGTTGTTTGATTAGTCACCCAGGCAGCTGCTTCCAGGAAATGTGAAAAGACACCATTATATGGTAACTTGCCTGAACAAACTAGCTGGTGAGGAGGAGCAACAGCCATTAATGCACCCTCAATATTGTTTCTGCCCTGGTAAATCATCAACTTCACTACAGCTGCTCATGATTTGCTAGAGAACATGAAAAGCTCGTTTGAAGGGAAGCACAGCAGATTTCTTTTGTGGTTTTTGGTGGTTTTTTGCATTCAAGATGGTGTACTTGATATATATTTATCACACAAGATTAAAAAGATTACCATTGACTAAATATATAGTTTTCCCATATACACACATTTTAGGTAATATGGAAAGAAAAGTCAATGATGTGTGTCTATAGGAGAAAACATTAGCTGGCAGTTGCCCAAAACCAAAAAGTTTTCCATATCTTCAACAGAAAACAATTTTTTTAACTTTTGAATAAAAACACTTTTGCAAAGATTTTCATTTCAGTTTTCTGAAAGCCACTAACCAGCTTTTCAAGGACAGCATAAAACCACTTTGAACCAGGGTTTAAAACATCCATTTTGAGTGTATTGTTTAAAATGGACTATGAATTCACAGCCAATTAACTGAAACATATCCCTCTTAAATGAAATTTCCTGTGTACACAGTCCAATCATACCTCTGGGACAAGAGATACACTCAGCAATTAATCAGAACATTATTCAGCCCTTTTGGTGTTTACCACCTTCCTTCAGGCAATGAACTCCAGAGCCAGGGAGATAAGCATGGAACAGGAGAGAACAGAGAACAGGCAGGAGCCTGCAGAGGAACTGAATGCACTGCCTGAGTGTTTCACTGCCTTTATGTTCATGGCTGACAAAGAGTGACCCAGTAAGACTCTGTTTGAATCTATGAAGAGAAGAAATAATCTCTGCTATGTTGACACCTGCCTCAGATTGAACAGCATACGCAAAATATTTTCTCTGCATTCATTGACTGAGAAGGAGAGAACACAGGATTAGTTTGGCAGTGCATTGTATGAGGACTTGAGCATGTAACTCACCCTGACTCCAGGTCAAATACAGCAAGGAGCACTTGCTCCTCTGCAGTGTTTACTGGCATGCCCCAACTGCATTTACAACTTGCAGTGCCAGTTTTATCCCCAGGAAGATGGGCTGTATCTAAATGAGCATTCCATGGACCCCTTCTGCTACTCCTTACTCTCACATAATCCCAGATCACTCTGAGGTAGATTGAGTAGAATTTAGCCCCTTTTTCCAAAAACCAAGCCGTTAATAGGGTATGATGGGTCTGCCACTCCTCTCATGCTGCAGCAAGACACACATTACTTCATTTAAATCATTGTAGAGCTTAATGTCACATTAGTGTACGGAGCTGATGGAACCCCTTTCACTGCCCTGCTCCAACAGTGCACTTGGAGAGGAGATGGAAATCCAGCCCATCACTGTTGAGAGCTATCCAGGACATCAGCCTCAGAGGAGGCTGAAATCAGAAGTCACAGTTCTTGTAACTTCAGACTCTGGCAAGAAACAGTGATAAATAATACTCAGCTATTGCTCACACTCAGATAAGTGTAGAATGAGACAAATGTGGCCAGTGTGTTTTTGTGATTCCAGGTAGACAACTTTTTTGATGAGTGATTTGTTTAAACCAGACTCCCTATTTTGAGCACTCTCCTTCCCCAGGGAATAACATTGTGTCCATCCAGACTCTGGTTTGGCAATAGAGTTCCATCTTTAGACATTTGCAAAGCATAAAATCAGTTTTAAAACTGATGGTATTACATGCACACAATGGAAACTGGGAGGAGTATCCAGCTTCAGCACTTTCTAACCAGGTCTGTCATCGAGCTGACCCTGGACCTCTTACACTTCCCCACTGTGCCAGCAGTGTTCCACACCTTGGGAATGCTTTGGTGTTCAGAGCCCTGCCTCAATTGTACCTGGTGTTTGTAATCCTGGGGCAGGGAAAGATAAAGTCTGGCTGAGGAGTATGCAAAACTGCTCTTGAGAGAGGGCCAAGCTGCAGGCCTGGAGCTGCTGGTGCTGTGCAAGCTGATTCTGACCTTCATTCCAAAGCCATATCTTTGCATAAACCTGCTGTGCTCTGACAGTTTTGGAGTGTACCCTGCTTTAAGCTAATAAAGGCTTTTAGATAACATTTCTTAAAGACTTTAGTCAACACCATATCAGGGACGATAAACAGAATTAAGAATTAATATTCCTAATTCAAAATGAAATCAGTTGATCTGCAAAATAAAGCAAATTGTACTTCTCACCAGGGATCTGCAGTATCCCTAAAAGGCAGGGAACTTTGACCAAAAGGAAATTTTGATACTAGTCAAGTGAGAATGGCCTGTGAAGAAGAGTCTGTGAAATTTTTTCCTACAAGCATTTTCCCACTATTTCCATTAAAAAACATGCTGTTACTTCAACCTCACTGATGATTCTGGAATACTGCCCGTAGGAACAATGTTAGATCTATTTGGGTCACAACCTGTAATTCTATATGGACACCTCTCACAAGTTCAGTGAAATGCCTGAGTGTGCTGGAACTGTTCACTTTGCCTAGGGTGTGTATGTAGACACAGGGGGAACATACTGCCTACACAAATAGTGTCACTTTCATACAACACTGTCATTAACACCTCAGAAAAACAATTAATGAATTGTAGTTTTCCACATCTTTGTTCTTTCAGGTCTTGGTTTCAGAGCAGAGTTAGATTGGACAGAGGGCAGGTACTCCTTGAGAACTACTATACTTACCCAGAGCAGATGAGATACTGCAGTTCCTAACACACTGAGGGCCCAAGGCTCAGACTGCCATCCAGGCTCTGCAGTGAACACAATTCCACCTCCCCTCTCCCTCAGCAGACAACAAGTTTGGGATTATGAGGCCACTTCTACTCCATAATGCTGCTAGGAGCAATTGATGCTACTGAAGTCAGTAAAATCAGTCAATGTTAAATCAGCAATTTTTATTTGGGAGGAAATGCTGCATTCCTTAGAAACATTTATCTTAACTGTGCCTATCATTTGGCAAACCATTTTTTTTACTATTTAGTAAAAGGGGAACTCCTTGATCCCAAATAGGAACCCCCCAAGCACTGAGGCCAGCAGGTATTCTTTACTTCCTCCCTGATATAAAATTTAAAAAACCAAGATAGTCCATGACAATGCCTCCAAAGCTGATGACACAAACAAGAACAGCATGGCTGCTCTAATTGCATGTGTGATGACTCTGCTCTGTTCTTGTACTGCATCCTCATGGCTTTCAAGTTCACTGCCAACAGATCAGGTGCCTTGTTTGCTTAGACCTTTGTCTTGTGAATTCATTTCAGTCCTCTGCCAGATTCTGTATCTGGAAACTTCTGCAGCCACTCACTTTTTCCAATGACAGGTCCATCCTTGTCATAAACTTTTACTGAGCTGCTTATTAATGCTATCACAAATTATCAGTGCTTCACTTAATACCATTATTCACTGTGCATGACTTAGCATTTTTTCACAAAATTGTCATTTGATGGTCAACGGTCTCACTTTTGTTTTTGCAATTGCATCAGTTTGTGCTTGGAGTATCCACAAAGATTTAGCTACTGTCAATTACACAATTAAAAATACCATTTCTGAAAAGCTTGTTTTTTAAGGACCTTTAGAACTATGTATTCAAATGTACTGTGCTTTCATTTCTGCTTTCTTGGGGGAGGAGGCAAGAAAAGGGGTGACACTGCTTGGCTTTAATCAGAAATCAAATATATTCTGAGTACCAAACAAAGCAGCAAGATCTTTTGTTATTAAACTAACAATTGTTTCTTTATCACAGATCTATTATTATTCAGGAGGCCAATCTTACTCCTATGGAGCATTTAAGAACAGGATAACAGCTTCAACAAGTCCAGGGAATGCATCAATAACAATCTCCAACATGCAGCCCTCAGACACTGGTTCCTACACCTGTGAAGTTTTCAGCCCTCAGGGTGATGCTGCACAGAGTCAAAAATCTGTGATTGTCAATGTGCTGGGTAAGTGCCTCCCCTCTCTATTGCTGTATTGTCTTTTTCATCCCATATTATGAAACACTGAATTCACAGCTCAAAATAGGTAGGGCCAGAGGGAATAACAGGCTGTGGTAAACAAGGCCCATGATGCAGAGGGAGCTCCCTGAGTCACTGCTGCAGCATTTCCAAGGGCTCTGGAGGCAGCAGAGCCTGGCTGCCCTCTAGCTTCCAGCCACAGCTGACCTGCTCCCACTCCACGGCTGCCCTTGCCTCAGCTGCAGCAAACCTCACTCTCCCTCCACTGCCCGTCAGAGTCCCTTTGTGCTCTCAAAAAGTTCCCTTCTGTAAGCAGGTAAGAGGGTGGCTAGAATTACCCAGCTTCGCTCCATTTTTCATACTGGAAATCAAAGTGATACTAGTTTTGTTAAAATAAAACATCATTTTAGCTGGGAGTGACAACTTCTCACTGAAACCGCTACACGCAGGACCAGCACAGTCCAAAACTTTGCTAATTGTACCTAATCTTAATCATGGTGCTTTGCATAAATCTAGGGAGAGGCAACAGCACAGCCCAAGAGTTCTGACTCACATACATTCCCCAAACCTCTAGAAACTTAGTATTTGTTGAATGAAAGTAGTACAAAGTCTGTTTTGTGTGAAAGAAAGCAATAATTCAACCATGAACAGGCAGAGCAGAAAGGATGAAAAGCAGATGAACTTGGCATCACTTGCCCATCTTCCAGGGATAAGCAAAAATAATCTTTCCATGGATTTCCTGAAAAACCAAAGTACTACTGATAATTCTAATCTAAAATTCCCGAAACAAATAGTAAATCTTGGAGCAGTTGAATAAAAGATTACATTTTCTATATGAAAACCAAGAAAAGTTGTTGGTTTGGGCTGCTTTCATTGCTGGTAATTTTCCTTGACAGCACTCTAAAGAACCACAAAAGCATTTCTGGAGGTAGGAAATTAAAAACAATGGGTGTAAGTGAAGACAGAATCTTCCCTTTTGTGCAAAGTGAGGACATTATATGAAAATGGATACATTTTTAACAGAACTATAGCTGATTTATTTCCTTCACAACTGTTAATATACTGAAATAATTGGGCCTTGATCCTCTCCCTCTCTGTGGAAAAGATCCTGCCATGGCTCTAAATAAAATGATGTTGCTATGTGGCAGAATGGTGTATGGAGAATAGTGAGTAGTAGTGAGTGAAAAGAATTGATAGTTGTAGTTTCAACACCTCCCTAGCAGTTAATATGCAAATGAAAGATAATAAAACTCTATCCTAGGCCATGTACATATATTTAATATTACTCAATTTTTTTTTATGGGAGAGGCTTGGTCAGTTGCATGAACGAGACTCTGCTTTTGGATGGAAATCTGTAGAGGGGGTTCATCTCTTTGCTCACAACAGCTCGGTACTAGAACTGGAGGTGGATGTTTGCAGCCCAGGTGTTCACTCCTGATGTGTCTGTTCTTATTTTACAGTCAAACCATCAAAACCTTTCTGCAAAGTAGAAGGAACCCCTGAAAAAGGCCATCTGATCTACCTCCTATGCAACTGTGAAGAGGGGTTGCCTCGCCCCACCTACCACTGGTACAAGGTCGATGAGAACACCCTCAAGCCTGTGACAGAACAACTTGGTATGTAACCACAGGACTAACACACCATGTTCAGGATCTGAAATTCCAGCATTCCAAATGCTGTGTATCACACAGGCTAATTAAAATTAATCCTCCTCTTTCAATAGTCAATGTCAGAATCATATTTTTACTTATTCAAATCAACTGACAGCTGTCAAAACCACAGGATGCCTTTTCTATTTAATGTATTAAAAAAAAAGTTGAATTCCTGTCCATGCCTTTAAATTGTTAAAATGAGAAAAATATGTATGTCTTTACATCTCTCTTCCCTTGAAACTTTGAATGAATTCAAGTTGAATCAATTTGTCATTCAAGTACTAGCACATCCTTCCCTCCCAGAAATTTTCTGGACCTGTTACACTTTCATTTGTGGAGTTACACAGACAATCACAGTATCAGTGTGGGTAAAACATCAGCCAGACTGGTTGGCAGAGCAGGGGTTTCTAATACACCCCTAAAGAATCCACTGGAGCAATTTTCAAGGAAGGTAAATGTTTTATTTTAAAGAATATTAAAAAACCACACAAATAAATCAGTAATTGGTCAACCCTTTTTCTAATACCTGAATACCTCTGTATTACCCACTAGAGAGAACTGTTTGCCTCTACAGAATAAAAACAGTAATGTGTACCTGCTCCTCACTTGTCACAGATCCAAACTCTGGCATCCTTTACATTGGCAACCTCACCACCTTTGAAACTGGCTACTATCGGTGCATAGCCAGCAACCTGCTGGGGAACAGCACCTGTGAGCTGGACCTAACAGCAAAACGTGAGTAAAACACACCAAAGCAATCACACCTTTGATGGAGGACATGCACAGCTTGCAGGAAAATTCTTCAACAACTTTGAAGATTAGATTTTTTTTTCCAAGTAAGAACAGAACAGGATTTGGAGAGCTCTGGAGTTTTCATGCAGACCTGCCCAGGCTTTACGACAACCTAGAAAACTGATTTAACATCCTCACCTTAATTTACTGCAAGGAGCAGGAGCTGGACCTGGTTCTGACTGCAGAGTCTTTACTGAGAATAGACAGACAAGGAGTTTTGAGCAGTTTCTTCCAGCCAACCGTCCCACTGAGGCCTCCCCACCCCAGAAAATACAACCATCAGTGAAATGTGGCAGTACAAGGACTGGGGCACTGGAGATGTGACCACTAGCTGAAAGGCAGAAATAAAGGCAGCCTGGATTTCAGGATGTGTTTGCAATGATTGAAAAGCAAAGGCTTTAACCTACTGTCGGTATTACAGCCCAATGATTCCCTTAGCCAGGCACAAACAGGGAGTTTGTTGGGATGGGGAGCTACCCAATGAGAGAGGAGGCAGCTAAGACCACCTGAGCACAGAGCTCTCACTTTCCTGGAGCATCTTTGGCCACCATCCTGCAAAGAGTTCTTTGAATCCTATCCCTTCTTTCTGCTAAAGGCTCCTGCAATAAATTTCCATGGGATTTTGCTATACTGCTACTTCTTTAAAAGTCAAGTAATCTTTTTCTTTCCTTTGCAGATTCAGATGGGGGTATTGTTGCTGGAGCACTGATTGGAGCAATTCTGGCAGCTGCTATAATCTGCATTATTGTCTGGGTCTTTACCAAGAAGGCAAAAAATAGGAAGTCACCAAATAATGAGATGCAGTAAGAATTTCTGTTTACTTCATTTTAAGACAATTATTTCTGTAAAGCACTGCTGCTAATTCAGAACTAAAGTAAAATGCATAATACAAGTTTTGAGAAAACTTCCAGAGTGAACATCTGCTTTTGGGGGACTTTTTACCTGTTGCTCTTTTAGCAGAAAGTGCCATTGCCCTCTTCCCTGTTTTAACAGGCAGCTTCCACTTAGTATCTGAAACAGTGAAGTAAATGTTTTTAAACAACACAAACTAAAGTGACAAGTTATAAAAACAGCTCTTTAGAGTTAAAGTTAATGGGGTCTGTTAAATGCAGGTGGAGGAAGTAAAAAAGAAAGAGCAGCTAAGGGTCACCTCAGGAAATTTACTGAAATTTAAACACAGAGGGCTCAGGTCAGTGCTATCTGAAATTACAGGACACACAGTTGGGATACTCCCAGGCATCTCAGATTGCAGGAAACAAAAGGTTTAGACCACAGAATGGAGCCCAGAATGTCCATTTTGATCCTGCCCTGGAGATGTTTTCTTCTCTGTGCTTTGGTCACTCATTTTTCCCTTAAATTGCCAAATCTTCAGAATAGGGATAATCTCATGCACTATACAGACTGTATTCAGCCCATTGATGTAAAATGCTAAATAACTACATATAGTTGAGGCCAGAAAAAAAAACTGTGACTTCCCTGTAGCACAGGTTTAAGACTCCCTAATACAGAATTCTGCTAGCCCAGACCAGTGATCAGTCGCTCATGCACCTGATTTCTGCTTTCAATTGATGTAGCATTAACACCTAGTTTTGTACTTGGATCCTAATAAATCTTACTGCATTGAATTAATCCACTAGCATCTGATATTTTTTACCATGTGAAAGTGCTTCAGTATTGGGAGTTGGTTTATTATCGTTTTGATAAGACAAAAGGAATTAATACCTGTTACTAAAAATATTTTTCTAGCTTTCCATATTTTCTAAAATACTAAATATATTTTATATTACCTTTCCAGATTTCAGTCTTTTCATAATTCTTTTCTGACTGAACTCTATTTTTCATGCCCTTCAATGGGATACCAGATCTACATGGAATTTCCCAGAAAGTTCACATGAAGCAGCAAATTTTGCTATCACTCCTCAGATGCTGCCAGCACTCAGTTTCCCTTTCCACTTCCCTGGCATAACATTTAAACATACTAACATCTATTTTGTTCTAATGGTATCACTTAAACCATCAATGCAGATGTCTTTCTAGCTAATATGCTGTCAGTCTTTCTGTCTCAGCATCTCAGCATGTATTGTAACCTGTTCACACAGTCTTGAAACTGTCATCATAACATCAGAGTCACTGTTCAGATAGCAAATACAAAGATTCATTATTTTGAAAGACTGTAGTGTACATGGGATTTCAGCATGTGAGATCACAATCCTAATCCTGTCTTTCTGCAGAGAAATGGTTCAGAAACAATCCAATGCAGACTATGTTCAGGTACCCAATGAAGAAAACATTCCTGTGACCACAGTTCCATCGAGCAATGCAACAAATGAATACCCAAGTGTTGATGAAACAGCACCTCCTGCAACACCTGAAAATGATGAGAAGCAAGAAGCAGAAAAAGAAGAAACAGCCTAGAGTTTATAATAGAGTTTTCTTTGTCACCTTTGGACCCCTTTGTACAAAAATTGTTGTCATTGAATTAACACAGGAGCATGACTAAAACTCGGATTCAAGGCATTTCTATTGTGACCCACTGGGGCGGATCAAAAAGGGTCTGTTACACAGGCACTTCGTAAATAGCAGAAGATTTGGCCTTCAAAGTGAACCAAATTTCTTTTATTATCTAGTTATACTGTACAAAAATTTAAGTATGAAAAGAGTATCATCAACATCAACCTATTTTGCAAAACTAATTAGGAAATGGCATGAAGAATTTGTCAAAGTAAGAGCTTTCCAGTGAATTACCAGTAATGCTGTGTGCACAGAGTTCAGAACCACAGCAGCCTTGTCCAGAAACAGTGTTAGCCAGCCTGCTTCACGTGCACCAAGTAATCATGGCCAGTACATTGCAGTGCTTCAAGGAACTGATTTTGCACATCAGAAGTAAAAAGAGGTTACATTAATGTCATCAGAATGCTGAAACATCTGTTAACATCTTAACAGATGTTAAGACTTGAGTCAAGGAAATCCTGTGGGTCTGAATTCCACCTAAGCTAAAAAAAAAAAAAAATCCTGGAAAATTTTATCCTGTTGCTGCCTAACATGGAGAACATTCTGTTAACAGTAACCTTCTTGGCCTAAAGCTCCCAAGGGTGCCAGTGTTCCAGAATTGTCTGTTTCAGCAATTCAGGTTTTCTTTTTAATGGAATTGGCATTTGGGTACCCAGTTCAGACACAAATGACTGTTGTACACAACAGGAGCTGGAGATCTAAATCCTTTGCAAGGCTGTTCCAATAGGCATGCACAGCAGCACATTCCTCATGACACACAGATATAGCTGCTTTCAAAACTTAGGAGTCATACTGCCTTCTGTACAACACATGAGTTTTGATTGCTTCCTCTGTCTGAGACGATTTAAATCTCTTTCCAGGCTAGTCCTACCCACTAAGCAACAAACTCAGGCTATTTTTCTCCTGGTCTCTTATCCCAGTGTAACAATCCATCTTCTATAGGTGAAAGCATCAAGAGGGAAGTACGTGGTGCAAAGCATACCAGCAATGACACTGAGAGCCAGCAGTTGAGCCATGAGTGCCCTCTTGGAAGAAGAAAAGGGAATTGAACCATACACACCTGGGTCACCAGACAATCCTTCTCCCTGGGCCTCATTTCTAAGGTTACACAAACTCAGTTTTTCATAAAGGCAAAGATAATACTCCCAGAAAAGCTCAAGGACCATGGGGCTCAGGCAAATGCAGACCCACAGCCTTGCTGATACAGGCAGACACTGCTTCAGTCTCATGCACTGCAGGAAAACATATCTGGCTCAGGGATCTTGAGTTTTTTGGCACTTAAGTCTTTCATAGGATCTAATATTCATAAATCCTTTGGTGACTGTTCCTAGACTAGAAACTTTAGTTATATGCAACATTTAAGATTTCTGGGCTAAAACTTTCAGCTTCAGTTCCTATAGCTCTAAGTACATTTTTCAAAATAGTGAGTTATAAAAAAAGATATATATAAAAGGAAAAAAATATGCGGCAAAATTTAAGGATGTAAGGCATGAGATCCTAGTTAATATTTATTTGGATCTTCAAGCATAATTGTATTCATTGCTCTTTCCTCAGTTTTCTGACTTCCAAATATTTTTCTTTGATAGGCATGTCACATCAAAATGTTAGCTACATTCCAGACTAAAATAGCATTAATGGTATTCTTCTAACACTATTTTAGCCAAAAACCTCTTTGTGCCAGTCTGTGAGGGTCACACCCTGCTAGTACCAATACTGCCACATTGTAGCAGTGGATCCTCAGACTCCTCTTTTCCCAAAATATCCAGGGTAAATCCCAAATTGGGATCTATACAGAAACCTCCTTAACCAGGCAGCTGTTATTGACTCTGTGCCAGGCCAAATTCCTCCCTCACATCCTGCCATCCAGGTTAAGCAGCTTACTGAAAATATCTGATATTGACAGCCAATTTGTGCAAACCTACAGGATGATGACATTAAACAGACTCAGAAACAGCAAAGGAACAGTCAGTACTACCTGCTGCTCTTTGGGTACTATTTCTTACTGAAGGTGTTTCCTGATGATATAATTCAAATCAATTATTGGTCCAAAGGCTTGGCTGACAGCAATAATTTAAAATACTTTATCTGACATTCCTAAGCTTCTTTTATTCTTGCCCTTCATAGGAAAAGATTAATGGCTTCATGTCACTGCTATAGCTGCATTAGTTCTTTCAAAGCCATTTCCTGCATGTATGTGTTTTTGTCACATTGATCTTACTGCTACACCTTTCCAGCTTCCACATCTCTCCAGCAGCACTACTGTGATTCAAGAGGGGATTCTATAATGTGGTTATATTTCTTTTAATCTTTTCTTCATCTCACTTCCCACATTTATCTGCTGGTATTCCTTACCTAACTTGCTACAGTAAGACAGGAGCTTATACTGGTGAAATTGTCACTAACTTCTATAGATGGTACAGCCTTCCTAGAACACCACAGGTTTTATATTAGTTCAAAAAGTAGAAATTGCTCAAGTTATGTCTAAGTTTTCACATAAAAGAAAGGAACAATTCACCACATTCTTGACTAATGACTCCTCTCATACGTCTAACCACCAGTGAGTAACAGATGGTAGTAAAAAGGCAAAATAAGAAGCAAAACAGGCTGCTGGGAGCAAGGAGATAAGGAAAATAACATGTATTTGGACTTTCTTACCATAGTGTGGTGTTTTCTATAAGCCTTCTGGCAGATGTTTGTTCTCATTTTGGTGTTTATCTAAAGTTTATTGAGAAGGATGAGGCACCATTCCCAGCTCCCCACTGATACTCTTGGCAAAGCACAAGTCCAATTAGGTACTGATCCACAGTGTGTAGCTCTACAACCCTGCAGAGATATGCAGGATGCACAAAGATTTTTCAGAATAAGCTTTAGGTATTCCAACAGTCTGTGCTGCATGGCCCATTTATCTTCTCTTAGGGAGTATGGATCATTAATATGGACACCAGAAACTAAGCCAACATTCAAGCCACCATCTCGTAAGGAAGCAGATTTACAAAGCTACAGAGCAGGGTTTTGCAGGGTTTTTGCTATACAAAAACCAAGAATGAACACAGAACTCTTAGCTCTGTTTTGATTAGAACTCAAATCAAATTTTCAGCCATGCCTGTGCAACGTATAAGAAACATTTACTCAGTCAGATTCCTCCTTCAATCAAGGTCTGCATGGCCAGAGTTTACTGTACAGGCAAGTTATTCCTCCTGCTCTTAATAAGTCCTCTCAGTGAAATTTAACCTGCATTTTGTGTTCTAAGATACATTTAAAGGTGAAGGTATTTGTTGGTTGTAAGTGTCTGTCTTGCTTGCCAAAATAAAGTGCATTACCTTAACCCCTACAAGTCCAACTGTAGAAACTGCCAGCTTGCATTTCACCCTTTCCTTGAGGCTGAAGAGCAAACATGTTGCATTTCCATACTGTGTAATGGATGGCAGGGTTTCATCTTGTTGTTCACACCCCAAACATACAAGCTACTTAGAAAATACTGGTTTTCTTACATGTCAGTTTAATAAAGTTTTATAATACCAAAGACTGTTGTTTAGGAAAGTTCTTTATTTCACAGAATTTCATTCTTTGTTCAAGTGGAAATCTAACCACTGGTGTCAAAATTATCTTAACAACAACAGGACAGGAGGTCACTTTTCATGTTCTACCTTCTTAGCTCTGCCTTGTAATAACTTAATATCAGGATTTGCTATGAGTAAATAAAAGTTAAACCAGGCTTCTGTTATAAAATAAGATGGTAAACTGCAAGTGTCAGTGCTGCATATGGGAGTCAAAGAGAACAGAAAAAGAAACCTTCAAAAGGAACAAGAAGAAAAAATATTAAAGTTGAAGTACATCCCAGAGGAGTATCCAGAGCCATCCATTATAAAACAGTGTATTTGCAGAGGTAACTCTGAAACTGTGCCTGCATTCTGCAAGCAGTCCAGTGCACTTCATCAAATACATGTATTTAAAGACTCAGAGAAAAACAGGTTAACAGCCAGTAACAACAGAAAAGCTTTAAACACTCTCAGATTTCACTTAATACACCAAGAGTAGCAAAAATGGATACAATTATCTAAGTAACTAAGCAAACTGCATTCTACAAAGAGAAATACAGTGTAGCCTAGAATCATCTGGAGCAAGACAATCAGTACCCACAAAACACAGACAAAACCCCCCACAGAAATCACAAAGGCTAAGAGAAAAAACCAAAGATTCTAGAAGAAAACAAAAATTGGCTTTAAATGGTTAAAACATTTTTGGTCCTGTTTCTTGAAAGAAATAATTCTAAATTGGGATCTGAAGTAGAAGGAATACCACATTTATACACATCACACTGTAAACTGAAAGAAAACTGCAAGATATTGAAAAATACTTTAAAGTCAGTGAACAATTTAATTAACAGGAAGTACAAAGAGTTTTGGCACTGCACTTGAAGGACAGCTTCAATAAAAACATTTCATTACCATGCTGATACCACACATGACATCCCAGATGAACTATCAAAATATGAAGTTTGCAATCCTAAGCAGAAGTGCAACAGGAGACAGACTCAAGTGAAGCCCCCTCTAGCCTTCCACCATTCTTTTAAGGATGGCTCCCAGGCCTCCCTTTGCCACTTTCAGAGGGGTCAGATCTTCTTTATTCTCAATGTGAATACTTGCACCATGAGACACGAGCAGCTTTGCCTCCTCCACTCTCTCTTCATCGCAGGCTAAATGACTGCAGTGAGAACAAGAAACCCAGAGCCACTGTTAAACTGTCCAAGCTTGTAAAGAGCAATAATTACACCTTGTCAAAATGACAGTGTCAATGTTGGGGGGAGATACATCTGAAAACAACAAATCCACAAGCAGCCAACTACCTAGACAGATTCCAAAGCTTGCTGTCCAGTCCCTCTGCTGTCATTAAGCAACTCAAGAACATTCCTCCTGCTGCTCTCCTTGCAATGTTAAGACAGTTCTTTGGGTTAGGATTTGGCTCTGCAGTCAGCAAAGCTAAAGAGAACATAATCCATGGTGAGAATGGAAAATGGCAATCTCTATTAAATTGAAGGTGAGAAATAAATTGTCTGATGCTAAAAAATAAGGAGTTACTGCAAATGCAGCAAACGCTTTTTTCCATTTGGCAGTGTCCTAGGAAGAACTGTGTGCATTCCAGGGCCATACTGGGGTTTATGTACAGCTAAAACTTACTGCTTGATCTTATTCACAGCACAATCTGGATTCCACTGTGGTTTTGACAGCAACTTCAAAGTAGCTGTAACCCTTACATATTCAAATTGATCTCTAAGGTGACAATAAACACCAGGCTGATTGTACTTCAATTGCAACTTATTTTCTTTAGAAAGGTGAAGAAAAGCTTCTGAAATGAGTTCTTGCTTGGCAGGACAGAGTAGACCAGCCTGCAAGACCAGTTTCCTCTGATGTCATTAGCTCACTTTCTACCCTGTAGCAACAACTAATGTATTCCAGATTAATAAAAAACGTGTTCTACACTCTAAGTGGATGCAGTAACACAAGTTAAAGTATGCATGTACAGACCACTATGGCAAAATACTAAGTATGACTTTCTGAAATACTTTTTAATTGCACAGGGATGTGAAGTAAGAGTGTATTTTGAAGCAACAAAAAATTAAAGAAAGAAAAAGACATTGAAGTGATGGACATTTCACAGAGATTACGCTATATTAAGGAAAATAAAAATAATAAATTACTTACAGAGGAGTATTCCCTTCAGAGTCCCGTATATCCAAAGTTGCATTGTGCTGCACAAGGATCTGTACCATTTTTAGGTTTCCTTTGGCTGCTGCTCTGTGTAACGGGGTGGATTCAAAATGATCTGTTGCATCTGGATCTGCTCCATTCTCCAAAAGCATGATTGCAATCTGAGCATGTTGAGAGAGAAAGGAGCAGGGGAGGAGGATGCGGGCTTAATATACCTAAATCCTTCTTCCAAGAACACCACCAGCTCCAGTAGGTAAACATAGGTAAACATACCTCCTGCTTATTTTTGGAGGCTGCATAATGCAGGGGCGTGCAGCCATTCTGATTGACAGCATTTACATGAGCACCCTTAGCAATGAGGGCTTTCACAATTTCATCACGGCCTGCTGAAGCAGCAATGTGTAGGGGAGTCCAACCAGCCTACAGAGGCAAGAAGAAATCCACATTATTCAAACCACGAGTTTCAGGCAGAAAAACATGATAATGTATAAGCCAGACAAACCTGAACCACTCACACTGCTCATATTCTTACCAGTGCAAAGCTAAAATATTACTGATTTTCACTAGATGCAAGGCTCATGTCTTCGTACATACCTGCATTCAGTACCTGGAAAAAGCTGCCAGTTAAATGACAGAAATCACTTCTGCTAGGCAGTTATGCATGGTATCTTTGCAGAAGACTTTGTCCCTGCAGAATTTACACTAATGCCTTTTTAAGAACAAACAGCAGTAGTAGAAAAGGGTGTTAACAACTTTTTCTATATCCTACTCTCTAAACTGATGAGACAAGTTCTTCTTTAAGGATGCTTTATAATGGATACAAATATTTCAACTCTTCCTCTAGAACAGGAGCAGGCCATCTCCTTTCCAACTGTGAAATCACTGAACCCGCACCTGCTTTATTACTGCCTTCCCCAGTGTGAGAGATCTTCAGCCTGCCTCATGATTTGGCATAACATATTTGAGAGATCACACAGAGATAAAGGCAATGCGAAAGCACCAAGAACTACCCAAACACCCGTGGTTTTGCAACTTCCTTCATAAATACAGCTCTCTTAAAATTCCAGGACAATAAGCAAGTCTGAAATCTCCTCCTCACACCTATTTCTAAATGTGGAACACTTCACCCTGCCTGCCCAGCGCACCCAGAGCAGCCGGGACCAGCCCAAGTGCCAGATCCCGGCTGGGGGCCCCGGCCGGCGGCAGGAGGGGGCGAGGGCGAGGAGGGAGCGGCGCAAGAGGCTCCGGGAGCTGCCCCGGCCGCTGTCAGGGCCCCTCTGAGGCTGAAACCGTGACAGCAGCGGGCCCGGCAGCACCCGCGCCCCCAGAGCGCCCCGCGGCTCCCTCAGGCGCCCCGGGCCGGCGGCACTCACATCGTCCTTGTCGTTGACAGGCACGCCGAGCCCGAGCAGGAGCTCCGCGACGTCCGTGTGTCCCGCCGAGCAGGCCCAGTGCAGCGCGGTGCGGTGATCCTGCGGGAGGGAAGCGGTCAGCGGGGCAGGGACGGGCAGCGGCTGGCAGGAGCCGCCCCCAGGCCGCCCGGGGCCGCAGCCGGCTGACCTGGTCGGCTCGCGTGGCCTGGGCCCGGTCGCGGAGCAGCAGCGCCCGCAGCTCCTCGAGGCGCCCCGCGAACGCCAGGTTACACACGGCCACGTCCGACACCGCGCCCTCCATGCTGCCTCCGCGCCACCCCGCCCACGGGGCGGGGCCAAGCCCGAGAACCGCCAATCAGATGGGCGCCGGCGCCCAGTCCAGCCAATCGCGCCTGCCCGCCTGCTCCGCTCACCGCCCGGACCGCGGGGGCTGCTGGGGTTTGTAGTCCCGTGGACGAGGGGACGGCGCGCTCCCGGCCGGCGGCGGGACTGCAGCTCCCAGGGCGCCCCGCGGTGCGGCCGTGTTGTGCCTCCGTGTCGGGGCGAAGGGGAGGAGGATGGTGACAGCGGGAGGATGGAGGCCGGTGAGGGGCGCGGGGCGCGGGCACGGCTGGCGGGGCGGCGCTGAGGGGCCAGACCGGGGCTCCGGGGATCCAGTGGGGTTCCCGGCGGCGGGAGACGCCCGCAGGCTGAGGGACGGGAGCCGGCGCGGTGCGATCCGCCCGGAGGGGTCGCCTGGCGCTTGGGGTCCCGCGGCCTCTGCCGGGGCCGGGGCTGGGGGCTCGGGAGGGGGCCCGGGCGTGAGGGGGCTCGGCCGGGGCGCGGGGCGGCCTCAGCCGGGGGGCTGGAGCCCGGTCTGGCAGCCCCGCTCTGCAGCTCGGCGGGGAGCGCTGTGGGGGAGCGCCGGGAAGGGGAAGGGGACGGGGACCCCGGCGAGGGAAAAGAAACCCCGGCGGTGCTTTCGCCGGTGCTCCGGGGTGTCCGACGGCAGCGGGGGCGAGAGAGGCGGCCGCGAAGGGGGTGCAGGTGCCTCCGGTTGGATTTCGGAGGTCGAGAGTGTCTTAAGTCTTTGTAGTAAAGACCAGGTGGTTTGCTCTGGAAGTGCAGTGAGCGACGGCTTTTCTGGCGGAGAATGCAGAGCACGGGGCGAGGAGTTGTTTTGCTGAGCTGACAGCCCTGGAGGAGCCTGGCGCGGTGTTTCACCGCTGCCTGCGGGGACGCCGGGTGTCGGGGCTCGGCACTGCTGGCCCCGGGCTCCAGCCAGAGGCTGGTGTGCCAGAGGGTGGTGCAGCTCCCTTCTGAACGCTGGAATGTGTATTATTTTTAAATGAAATCTTAATTTATATATATGGTTTTACATTAATTTTTACTCTTGAAGGGTTGTTGCACTCTTCCAAAAAGCATCATTTTATCGATCTAGAAAATAGTTGGACTGTCTTCTTTTGGTAGTATTAATTATATTTTTTTAATTTTTACTAAATAGATGTGGTATTGAATAATAGCATTAATACATCTACTTTTTTTTTTTTTTTCTGAAGTGTTTCAAATCTCCAGTTGGGAAAGTAAAGCCCAGTCTTGCTAACACTTTTCACATGCTTTCCATTAAGCATGAGGCCATAATCACTCTGATTTGTATTTTTTCTACGTTTCAGATCAAGCTGTGGTGCCTAATTTTTTTTTCCTTTCTTCATTATCTTGAATCAAATCTCATCCTCGCTGCAGTCACCCTGAACTTCTGTCACTGGCTTCAGTGAGATTGCTTATAAAGGTGTTATGCCTGGTGTTCTCTCAGCACTCACTGAGGATCTAAATAAAAAACAAGGCATTGGTTATTTCAGTGTCAGAACAGCTTTTAAGGGAGAAAATTAAAAGCAGCTGGCAGAGCTGCTCAGAAGCCCCAAAGGCTGTAAAGACTTGCTACAAACTAGTTCAGTTTGAGAGCTCCAAGTTGGGTATAAAAGAACAAGGGGATAAAATGGAGTTTGAATTTTGTGTATTCCTGTTCAGTTTTGTCTAGGTATGAAAACCAGATCACTATTTTGTCAGACTACTTAGAAGAATTTCCAGAAACTGATGAGCCAGTGTGGATTTTAGGAAGGCAACACCACCTAAACACAGGTATCTTTAGAATTAAATTATCTGTAACATCTGTAGAATATTCATAGATTCACATGCCGCAGCAGCTCCTGATTTCCTTGTGTTCCTTAAATATCTCATGAGGGAAGTTTGCTCTTCATCAGTGAGACACCAGGTATAAGCAGTGGAATTCCTGTACAGAAACCAGAACCAAGGCCAATGTGCTTCCACTATAATTCGTGCAATATGATCACATTCATAGCAGAGGTTGTCAGATGTGAGCCTCATCACTCCACAACATCAGGGCCTCAGAAATGAATATATAAATAGCTTCTGGGAAATGTTCAGCATTACTGATGTCATTTTCCTATGAGGGATGCTGTCCACAGCCTGTTACTTGCAACTAAAATGATATTTCAAATAACAACAATAAGTTAGTCTATGGCATATACTGCATTTTAGTGAAAATAAGTACATGACCTAAAAGTTAGAGCAGAGTAATATGTTTGTATAAAAGTAAGACTTCAGAAATTGGTTTTGCTCCCTGGGGAGAAGACAGGGCCATCCTCCTGTGTTACATGTCAAAGGCAGTGACCACCAATGCAGACATGGTGTTCAAGACAGCCCAGGGTGCTGCATGCAGCCTTGATCAGCTGGAGAATCCTTAGGAAAAGCCAGCCAGTCTGAGCCACAGCTAAGGGAAAATGCAGCAAATAGGATACTTAAGCATTCTTCAGAGCCTTTGGAGGATTCTGTAAGTGCATATGTACTTAAACAAACAAGAAAAAAGAGAGGTTTAATTCAATTTAACATTATTAACCTTTTCTTAAAATGACTTTCTGTTGGGTTTGGAGGTAATGTATAATTCCATGTTGATTTGCACGTAGAACTTCTTAACCTGCTTTACCAGTTCTTTCCTGAGGACAGTTCTCCAGAGTTGTTTTATTCAGGCTGGGCATAGTCATTCCAAGCACCTTGTAAAATTTCACTGGCTAATAATTATTTCATCTTTAATAAGTTAACTTTAATTAGCAGTCTGCAAAAGCTCTCTGTGTTTAAATTGCTAAAAAATGTTTTAAGTACTAAGGGTCTTGTACGTAAAAGCTGTAGGAGCCTTCCATGCATTCTATATATTAACTGTACAGTGATAATTTGAATTTTTCAGTTTTAAGTATGTTTTAATAATTTATTTTCTCTTAAAATTATTCCAGACAAATCTAAGTTATTGTTGGATATAAGTGCTCGTCTCTGGTTCACATATAGAAGAAAGTTTTCACCTATTGGTGAGTATGCAGCATTCCAGCAGCCTGGTTATGGATTAGCAGGATTGGTGATGATGTTGGGGACTGAAAAGTTATTTTTATACTACTAGAACGTTTTGATCATAATTTAACTGTGTGTGCAAACAAAAGATTAAAGCAATTAAAATCAGTGTTTGCTTGTACCTGTATATTATCGGGTCTTCATGTTTGTGGGGCAAGCAGTGAAGTGAGAGCAGCACTGTGGCGAGAAAGGAGCTGGCTCAGTGGGACAGGCTGGCTCCCTCTCAGCTGTGGGACAGTTGTTAGAGGCTTGACTGTGAGTTTCAGTTGTCAGAGGTTTGACTGTAGGTTTCAGCTGTCAGAGGTTTGACTGTGAGTTTCAGTTGTCAGAGGTTTGACTGTAGGTTTCAGCTGTCAGAGGTTTGGCTGTGAGTTTCAGCTGTCAGAGGTTTGGCTGTGAGTTTCAGCTGTCAGAGTTTGGCTGTGGGTTTCAGCTGTCAGAGTTTGACTGTGGGTTTCAGCTGTCAGAGTTTGACTGTGAGTTTCAGCTGTCAGAGGTTTGCCTGGGGGTTCTCTCAGGAGCTGGCTCTGTGCAGAGCCCGTGCTGACGTGAGCCCCTCTGTTCGCAGGAGGCACTGGTCCCTCGTCTGACGCAGGCTGGGGATGCATGCTGAGGTGTGGGCAGATGATGCTGGCCCAGGCACTGATCTGCAGACATTTAGGAAGAGGTAAGTACTGTTGCTGAGGCAACTTTTGTGTTATTTGGAAGCTGTTTCATTTTTGTTGTCGTTTTCCGTAAAACATAAAACCTAAATTTATTAATGAAACTTCTGTGATGCCTTGATAAAGTTATTAGTGAACTATTCTTGTCTGATGGGGCAAAATCATGGCAGCCTTAAGCAGAGAAACAAAAACAGAGGAAGGACAAATAGGGAATCCCACTGTTGTTATTCTGTAAATCTTTTTGAGGAATACCAAAGTTGAAGCCAAGGGAAAACTTGCTACCATGGGTCTGAGTTCTTCCCCTCTTTTCGTTACATAGTCACCAAAATGACATCCAGGGTGACAGTGTCAGTAGTGACAGAGTGATAGACACCACACAAAGTACTTCACAAACCACTCACCCATCATCAGCCTGAGTCCAGACCCCACAGCAGACCCCACTAGTGCCTGTAATTCTGTACTGCCACCCCATATCCCAGAGCCACGGGTGAGTGTCCAGGTCTGCTCTGTGTGTCACTCTTCTGTCAATTACCTTGCTGTGGCTGGGTCTGTGATCCTTATGCTCTTTTGTCATGGTTTCTACGGCAGCACGATTTGTGGATTTACCACTTTAATCACTGAATACACAAAATGATATTGCAAAGATTTAACTGAAAAAGTAGGCAAACAGACATATTACCTGAGAAAAGCTAGACCTTGAACTTGCAGTATGGATCTAAATAGCATCAGCCCTGTGTATGTGTTTCTCTGTTAGTAAATGTGAGGTAATTACCTTACGTCAGAAGCTCACGTGGCAAAGCCATGGTTTGGATTTTGCTGTGGGAGAGGGCCAGCACTGTGTTTGGATTTTTCTTTATGAGTTATTATCCTACAAATGTTTGCAAATCTGATAAAGTCCAAACAGAACAGATAGTTTTAAATAGTCTTGAAAGCTCATACAGAGCAATAGCTATCAATTCTCAGCAGTGATCACTCAGGATATACTTGCAGTTGGCATTGTTATTTTGATTTCCCAATTTTCACACAATAGCATGTGATGATAAAGGGCAGCTTGATAATAAATGACAAGGTGTGACTTCTAGGATCTCTAAATAAAATGTAAATATTAGAGATGGATTGTCTCTTAAAATCTCATTGTATTGCTTTCTGCCATCTAGAAATTTGATCAGTACAATGAAAACATTATTTTCTAATCTTAATTATAACTTTTTTCTTGAAAGATTGGCAATGGGAAAAACACAAAAAGCAACCAGAAGAATATCACAGAATCTTACGGTGCTTTCTGGATAGAAAAGATTGCTGTTATTCCATCCACCAAATGGGTAAGAACACACATCAACTTCCTTTTGTCTACTGAAATTCCTACAGTGTTGGAACTTTCTCATTTGAAGGAAGTTAATGAAACATTTTTAAAAGGTGATTAGGAAGACAATGTGTATTTTTATATAAAAATTAAAATGTATGCAAGTGGGTACAAAGTATAATTATTCAGAAATATTATTCACTAAGACCTAAATAAATCTGTATTCTAGAATCTAGCTCTTGATAAAGTGTGCAGGTTTTGGGTAGCAGAGTTGATAGTGTTAAAATAGGCAGTCATAAAACTTACTGCTATAATTTGTAAGTAAGGACATATTTGTAGTTGTTGTTACAGTTCAGGAACTTCTTCCAAGGGAACCAGCAGTCATTAAGTTTTGAAAAGAGTATAGGTTGAGAAAATAATTGTTGTTGCTAAATACAGCTTGCACTTGCCCTAGAGTGTTTGTGAAGGTATTAGTAGGCCATGCTGTGTGACACAGACTGTGACCAGCCTCTCTGTGGTTTTTCCTGTGTGTGTTTTCCCTTTCAACAACAGCACAGATGGGTGTTGGAGAGGGGAAGTCCATTGGAGAGTGGTTTGGACCAAATACAGTTGCTCAAGTGCTGAAGTAAGTCATGGCAGGGGCTCCCTGGATGTGCTCCTGGGGCTGCCTGAGGCTGCTGGGGAGAACGTGGGAGCTCCTCCTGGCCTGGAGGCCTCACTAGAGCTGACACTGCTGAGGAATAAGGAATGTCCCAGATAGGGAATGTCCCATCCTGCAGCTCCTGGGTGCCATGTGCTGCAGCCCTGGGACAGACACGTTCTGGAGAGAGAAAGGAGCTGAAGGATGTCCTGGCCTCCAGCTCCTTTCCCTTACAAATTCTTCTTGACTCACATACCAGTTTTTCAGGCTTATTTTAGACAGCCAGCACTGCCTGTGCAGCCTGAGAGTTCCCTTCCCCAGAGTTCTGGATGTCACACAAAGTGGACAGAAACCTGTGTGCTATTATGTCACCCTCCTAACTTTTGGGTTCCAAAATCTTGAGCTGCTCTGGCTTTTAACAACCTGAAATAGTTCCACTGAGTTTAGTGGAACTTCTTAAGCACAGAGTATTGTGGAAAAACTGGCATAGGAGTTTTTTTCTTCTCTACATGATGTTAGGCACCATGGGCAGAATCCCACAGTGGAATCTGTTAATTGCAATAAAAAATAATAAACCTAATCATGTGGTTGAGCTGTTACTATCCCTGCATTTGGCAAAAGGACAAAACAGCTTTCACATGGTATAGTGTGTGTGCTTTTCCTGGAACCACTCATTATTATTTTTTTCTAAATATGTTAAACACTGAAAGTTATCTTTTTATTACATGGAGACTTAAAAAAAACAACAAATTTTTATTCCAAATAAGTGACTTTTTTACTCAAGAACTATTTAACTGTCCTGAGTTAAAAGCTATCCTCATGGTCCTAGTAAGCTTTTCTTAATTATTGCCTCTGTGTTTTCTAGGAAGCTTGCTTTATTTGATGAATGGAATTCATTAGCAGTTTATGTATCTATGGACAATACAGTGGTCATCGAGGACATCAGTAAGTGAAACAGGAGTTTCTGCAGGACTGCTGTAGTGTCTCAGCAGATACCAAAGAGTAGCTCAAGCTCATGGCAAATTTAATTGTTTGGACAAACTACTTCTGGGAGCATTAGGGTAGTGGTTGGATTTGATGATGTTAGAGGTCTTTTCTGGCCTAAATGATTTGATGATTCTGTGATTATTTCCTTGGTGACAGTTTTTGATTTGAATTCACTGTCCTGAATGTATCTAAGTATGAGCAAAATCTTGGCACCATTCCTATTTGTTCCCAGGGTAAGAAAAGTAATAAATTAAATGGATACTCAGGTTTGGGGTTTCCAAAAGTAAAGTTAGCACAGAACAGTGAGGCATTTTTGGTGACCAGCTCACAAACCATGTGGATGAGAAAGTGGAGTTTGGTCTGTGCTACCTTAACTCCTACTCCAGCAATGGAATAAAGTTGCAGTATGTAAAAATACAGAGAATTGCTTGTAATATAGAGTTTGCCAGAAATTTGCTTTTGTCAGGGAAATGAGGGGCAGATCCTTCAGAAATGTGTGGCCCATTTTCAACTTAAAACTGTAAGAAGGGTGGGTTTACAAGTGGTATTTAGCCACTGCCTGGTTCTACTTTAGTCCCTACTTCTGCTTATTTTATGTCTACACTACTGGAAGGGAAGAGTTCCCTGAGGAGTTTCTAATGCTTCCTCCCTGCTATGTCATCTCCCAGGCAAAGCTTGACAGCTTCAATACTGCAGTAGTAAATGTAACTTCAGTCTTAAACATTCATCCCCTCATTTTTCCCATGTCTCACTAATGTGCCAGCACATACTCTGACTGCCAGAATTACTTCTGCTAAATAGTCAGGATTTCCATGCCCTGCTCCTTTTGTCTTAAAACAGGAGCTCTATAAAGCTGTCTGGAAAAGCAATTTAATTCATGATTGAAAGATCTGCTCTGTGTTGCTGTGTGCATTCACTGATGTCTCTTTTCATTCCCCCAGAGAAGATGTGCTGGTGCCCTGCCCAGAGCAGCAGTGTTGCCCACAGCAGTGCACATTTGCACAGAAGTGCTCTTGGCCCAAACAAGAACACAGCAGGATTGTGCCCAGGCTGGAAGCCCCTCCTGCTCATTATCCCTCTCCGGCTAGGGATTAATCACATCAATCCAGTGTATATTGATGCGTTTAAAGTAAGGCATTCTTCAGTCACTTGTTTGTCTATGTGAAAAAGTTCAGGTATCTGGTACATCAATAAACAAATCAATTTAATTTTTCTCTCTTTGGACTCCTAGGAATGCTTTAAGATGCCACAGTCTTTGGGAGCATTAGGAGGGAAACCCAATAATGCCTATTATTTTATAGGATTTTTAGGTAAGGAAGAAAGAAACTTACTCCAAATATCCATATGACTGAAAGAGAAAAGATGTTCTTTGGGAAGGGGCAGTAGTAAGCATTTTAAGCATGAGAATGGAGAAGAAGAAACATACCTCAGACACTTCAGGAACAGTATGAGACCATCTTTATAGGAACAGAAAAGAAGCAGCAAAGTTTGATATAAAAATATGGAATGATATATGCAAGAACAAGACACTAAGAAAAGTTGATAGCATTCAAAAAATGTGAAATGTCACTGCTGCTTAAATACTGTATTTTTTCTAATCATTAATACTTTCTAGTGAAGAGTGTCTTGTTTTATTCTTTTGCTTCCTGGCTTTCTTAAATTATTGTTTCATATGCTTCCATTTTTTCTCAAAGCAGTATGTCTTTCACCTTCTTCCATGTCTTTATTAATTAATGCAATAGTTGATCCTAGATTCAGCCTTTGATATTTTACCCTGGTTTGATCCATAACTCCTTGGATATTTTGTTCTTTCTTTTGTAAAACCTGAGCTGTTTTAGTCAGACTTATTTGTTCAATTTCTGGGTGAATGCCTAATGGGATTACAGATTGGATTTGTGGTCATCCTGTATCTTTGATGTGAGGAATGTTAGGGATTACTGCAGTTGAGATTTTTAAAAAATGTACTGGACTTCATGTAGATAAAGGAAAGTATGTGACAAAGGTAGAAAAAAACCATTCAAAAAATCTACCCTAAAAGGTAACAGTGGAAAATTATACTAAATTCCCTGTGGGATACTGTTGTGCCTGGCTTTCCAGTTCTTTTAAAGACTCCCTAGCTAGAGAGTTGAGATATGGACTGTGCTGACAATCCAATTTATGTTTTACAAGTCTGGATGGAATAAGTGTTTATTACTGCTTCTTACTTGTTATCACCATGTGGATTTTACCCCTCCAGGCAATGAGCTGATCTACTTGGACCCTCACACCACTCAGAGTTTTGTAGATTCAGAAGAAAATGGCACAGTTGATGACAAGAGCTTCCACTGCCAGCAAGCCCCACACAGAATGAAGATCATGAATTTGGACCCTTCAGTAGCTTTAGTAGGTGTTAGAAAATAATAAATATGTGTACTTTGTTCAAAGCAATACCTCTGTGTATTGGTAAAGGCAGCAACATGTATCCTTGATCACAGTCAAGCTCACAAGGCACTCTTGTGCAATCTAAAATTCAGCACATAGTAGTTGAACTGCATAGGATCCAGTAATTTTAGCTCAAGCAGGGAACCAACTGTTTGTATCCTGGGGAGCCAATTAATCCTGGGCAACACAGACCTTTTCCAAGAAGTAGTTTGAAAGTCAAAGCAAGGAACTGAATCAGGTTTCCTTATTTTATTCCATCTCTATCATCTGTGCATTGGTTGCTCTCGAGAAGATATTTACCTGAGCTTGTTTTATTTAATCTAAAATCTTCAAGTGAAATTACCTGTAGAAGTTTTCCAGTATAGATCACAAGAATACTGTGGTAGTTGAAGAAATTCAGTCTGATCTTGTGCCAGTGTCCTTTGGTTGGGTTATGGGAGATTGTCATGAGATATAACCCATACATAGATACCACAGCATCTTTGCTCATTGACATATAGTAATTAATATTACTCTGTGTGTTCTTTCCTTAGGGCTTCTTTTGCAAAGAAGAATGTGATTTTGATAACTGGTGTAGTCTTGTACAAAAGGTAATACTGCTATCTTTTTTTGCTCTGTTAAGAAATCATGGATAGTGTTCTCTTTTGGTTAATGGAAATTCCCAGCTTTCAAATCAAATGATCCCCAGTGAAGGTGGCACTAATGATCAGGGAGAGCTGACACTGCTGATGGAGCTTGTTCAGCATTTTGCAGCCATGAGCCCTGGCACTGGGAGAAGAAGTGCATACACCCCCTTCTGAGTTTGTCTTCTGTTAGCAGTACTGTGTTAGTGGCTTATACCTAAGTCATTTACTGAAAAATGCAGCAAGCAGCTGGAATATTAAGCAACAGAAATGTGAATATAAAGTACCACCAACCAAAAGCATTTATTTAAAAAAAGCCTACAGAAAGCAGTTTGCAAATAACTGAAGTACAGGATATGATGGAGCTCACCTGATAGCAGTGAAATTTTGCTTCAATAATAACAACTTGTTTCTCCTGATCAAAACCTATCTTCCAAAATCTCTTGGATTTCTTTGAGTAGATAGATCTGTCTTGTGTTCCCATTGATCAACAGAAAACTTGAACACAGAGAGGTCCAAGCAAGTAATTTACTTCTAAAAGGCAGAAGTATGTTCTTGGTATGTGTTTGCTCCATATAAACAGAATTACAGATGTATAAAAGCTCGTTATAATGCACTGGTAACTTGTAGGAGTTTAAGAGATCCATCTTCCAGGTGTGTTTTCAAGTAGGACAATACTAGAAATGTGTGAAGCTGTGATTCATGATGGCAGGTACTTGACCTAACAGGAATTTACAGCCTTTGTTCTTTGATAGATATGCAGTATTAAAAATGGTTTTTGGTTTGTATTCTGTCCTCAGGAGATTCTAAAGCAGCAGAGCCTACGGATGTTTGAGCTGGTCCAGAAGCACCCACCCCACTGGCCTCCTTTCATACCTCCAACCAAGCCAGAAGTGACAACCACAGGAGCAGGTGCGGTACCACTGAATGTGCTGCTGGGCACAGAGTGGGGCTCCTCAGCCAGCAGGAGAACCACCACAGGTGGAATAACTGGGCTTTCCTGAGGATCAAGCAATCACTGCATGGTTAAATGCCTTGCTCTTACAGAGTATCAGTTATCCAAACAGGCTGTGTCCAGTTTACATGTGTTAGCACAAGATATTTTTAAATCTTTGAAAATATTTCAAAGGCAGCATTTCAGAAGGATGGGGGGAGGTTTGAGGGGTTTTTTTGTAAACAAAATCAGGCATGTCTTTACATCCTAAACGGTTTAACTTATTTTTTAGAACTCATAGAATCTACTGACAAGCTATTTGAATTGGAAGAAGAATTTGAAATCCTGAGTGTATGAAGGAAACTGTGGTGACCCTTCTGAGTATTGAACATATTGCTAATATTGTTGCATTGACATAGATTACACAGCCATGTTAGCCCAAAAGTGCCTGAAATCATGGAAAACAGAGCACAAACATCTGGTATCATCCAAACTCCTACAGGGACGGTTCCTTCTGTCAAAGAGCTTCCCCAGATGGAAAGGCACTGAAAGATTTTATTTTAAGACCCTGAAAGGGAACCTCTTTTTAATGTGTGTCTTTCTTGAAGACAAATGGACCTCTGAGATTAAGGCAAAATTAAGTCTGTCAGTGGGCTGTATGTTTGGAGAAAGGGATAACACAAAATGGGTATTTCTTGCTCTCATATAATGCAATAGTTTAGTTCTTAAAGCAAGAGTCTTCAGTTACGGAGGATGTCTACTTCTGTTCCTTCCTGTGGGCTGCATCATAGAAAAAATGCATTGTCTTGTTTAAAAGATCAACTGGATCAGGAGAAAATTGTTTCCTTGTTAAATATTTTAACATGTATTTGAGCAACCACACTTTATGACAAAAATGTTTCTGTGAAAGGAACTATGTCTAATGTATCCATTTTGCAATAGCCTTCCTGTTTCTGGGAGACCTCAAGAGGAACAGGAGCCTCAAATAGTTGATACAGATCACAACCACTGTTATAGTTATGATATATTTCACCTTGACCTTAAAGTTCAATCATTGAAACTTAGGCTGACTTTTCTTCCAGAGCTAAAGTGAGTCAAAGGTGGTTTAACTGTACCTTATTTATTTTAAAAAAGATATACACAAGTATCTCTGTTACTGCACTTTATCTGTGCATCTAATAAATTTCTTAAGCTTTTCATAGGTTGTATGCTGCTATATTTTGTTAATTTGTTTGTGTGAACTAAATATAACCCAGGTTATCTTAAAAGTTAATATATAGGCATATGCAAATTACTTAATTGTTGGGTTTTGACTTGTTGCCTTTTGAAATCTGTTTTGGTAAAAGTGCCTTAATTCTCCAGTTTTATCAGCAGAGCTGGTGCAGTTTTGTTTCCTTTTAGAAAGAGTATCGCTGTAGCAGCTCTAAGAAAACCAGCTCAGAATAAAGGCAAAGATCTTTTAATTCATTCTACAGCTCCTTTTTACTATCACAGTCCCCATTCTGATCACTTTGTCACAATAGTGTAATGGACTGAGTCACGCATTTCATCTTCAGTAATAAATGACCATGTAGAGAAATCCTGAATGCTGTCTCCTCTCACTTGCACTTCTGCATCAGGGCCAGTGTGATTTCCAAGAAAATAGTCATGACATGGGCACAGTTCATCTTGTTTGCCTTCAATGTTTATTAGCCATGGTTTGGAAAATATACATATAGGAAAAATATAATTTTCTTCCCCTCTCCATGGAGTCGCTGCACAGGTTTTGTGGTTTTTTTTAAAACAAAGTATTTCTTTTTCATTAATACATGAAGTTACTGTGCTTACGACATCAGTTGCAGCCCTCTCCTCCCCACAGACAAAAAAGTAAAATGAGCCCTTGTTCTGAAATGCTCAGTCTTGAGTAGTACCTGCTAAAAAATAATTAAAGACCCTTAGTGGAGTCCCAGGTGCTCATTCCCCAAGCCACCCTTGGCCTCTTCAGAGAGGAGCCTGAGCCTTGCAGAGCTCTTGAAGGATTCTGGGTGGGAGTAAACAGATGGATGGAAATGGGGCTGATGGCAGAACAGCTGGTGATTGGAATTCCTGCTCCCTGCACCTGCCAGGGAGTGGCTGGTGGAACTGGATGGAAGCTTGGACAGGGACAGCAGTGGAGCTGGTTACTTTGAGAGAAGCAGCTCTCTAAAGGCAGTGCTGCTTAAAATGCATAAAGCTGTAGTCCTGGGGAATAAATTAATTGTGTTTGCATGTGTCATGTTCAAAAATTAAGCCAAGTCCCTGCAGATAAAAGACCTGACCAACCAGATTCTTTGTAGCACCATGGGAACCCAGGGGACGAAAATTTCCTTGTACTTTGTCAGTTATCTGTGTGTTTTTCCAGAAGTCTTGAGCTTTGCTATGTGAACACAATTGTTTTAAAGTTGTATGTGCATAACCCAGGATGTAAATCCCACATGCTCTGTCTGTGCCAGGACAGCTAGGAACTAGAATGGATATCCTGCAGGAAAGGACTGCTGCTTAGGAGTGTTAAAATGCCTTAAAGATACTTGCAAAATACATCCAAAGCAGTTGCTGATCTTTCACAATTAGGAATAAGTGAGATGAAAGACTACATTGTTCCTCAACTTCCCTGTTCATCTCCAGTGTGGTTTAACTCCAGGACTTGGAGAGCTCTGACCTCCATCTGTGAAGATAATAATGTGTTATGCAAGTAATACTTTCATCTTTACTGATTATTATCTGCCTACAATAATGTCTCAGTTGTGGATCATTAATAATTTTCTGAATAATTTCATCCTAAAGATTTTTAAGCCAAGGTGAGAGTGTATTTGCAAGGCACTCCTTTGAAATATCCTGGGATGTCAATAAACAAGGATTTCACACCCTTCACTCCAGAGAGGTTAAAGGTAATAACTTCAGTCCTACTGACTGAATTCATTATAGGTATAACCATACCTTTGTCATGGGTTTCCCCTAAAATATACAAGGAAAATCCAATTAGTGGCACTTCTCTTTAATTACGCCCTGAAGAAAAGTTAACAGTGCATACAGTAGAGATACAATTTTTTTAAACTTACAGCAATAAAGCCCAGAGGAAGCAGTATACAACACATGGTGACTGCAGGAGTAAAAAATGTACATCCCATAGCTGCTTACTCCTGTATCTGCATAAGCTTGCATGCCATCTAGTGAAGGATCTACTTTTCAAACACACACAGCTGGAATAATAAGCTTGAAAATAAGTGTGCCAAAGCTGCCTCAGAAAGGAATTTATGTTCATAGTAATAAAATGTTGGCCAATAAAGTATGGCTGCATATCAGTGGCTGCAAGGAGATAAGCACAGACCTTGAAGCCAACAGACCTGGAATATATTTCAATAGAAAGCAACGAAAAATGGTAGAGGTGTTTTGGATTTATCTTCACATGAAAAATTGCATTAAGGTAGGCTGTGGATAGCAGGCTGGATTAGAACTGGTTACCTGTCACTGGAGGAAAGAATGTTCCATCTGTGTAATAAGCAAAGCAAATAATTCATTTTTCAATATTTCTAAGAAAATCCATTATCAACTATTAGTGCATAGTGTTTCCAAGTCACCCAGCATATCCTGATAAATTTTAGCTGGTTCTGTGTTTCACAGGAGAATGAGTCTCCACTCCCTTACACTAGACCAAATACTGTTTGCAAAGGCACTAATTAAGCATAGCTTTGGCAAAGTCTCTCTGGGTGATGACTGGATGTGCCTCGGACAGAGGAGTGGTACGAGGTGTCAGCTGCTCTTCAGTCTGAGTAAGGAACTCACTGAGACTTTCTGAGGTAGCCACAAAGGAGGGGGAAAAAAAATCAAAGTAAAAACATAGCACCATGTTTCATTTAAAAAATGGCTTCAGAACACTGGTCTTTCCCTCCTCTGCACACAAATTCCTGGACTCGAAACTTGATTTTTGTAGAGTTCTGGCTGTCTTGATTCACCCATCAAACACACACAAAAGAGGTTTGTGAATTTACCCTTCTCCAGTCAGTGATGTCTAACGTGGGGTAACAAAGACTGTTCCCATAACCTCACTTCTGTTACTACAAGTTCTTCATGCACACCTGGCAGCGGCTGACACGAGTCCGAAGCTGCCCTGCCTTGAGAGTCTCTGAGGGAGGAGCGCTGACAAACTGCTGCTCCTGCTCCACCGTGGTCAGCCAGAAGCTGTACTTGTTGGCAAAGTAGTGGCACGTGCCCCGAGCGCCGTTGCACTCGATGAAAGGAGTTGCTCGGAAATCCTCCAGGCAGGAGCCAGGTGAGACCAGGGACTGGCCTCCGCCTTCCGCCCCCGCCGCAGTGTGCTGAAATAAAGGTGGCAATTCGGTGAGCTCAAAGGAGGTAAACAGGCAACCAAAATTATACCCTGGCCATGTGTGTAACTGTCTCTTGAGTCAGGGCTAGAAGGCAAAGAGCAAACTTAGGCTGAATATGCAGGCCTGGAATAATGGAAAATCAGCTTTTCACTTGAAAGTTGGGAAAATTTGGAAACAATGATGCTGACATCATGTTTTTCTAACAATCTTACACTAATAAGCTTCTAGGAGAGCGCACTGGAAAATTTTTTCCACTGAGAAAGAGGATTAAGTCAATATTGTAGCTGAATTACTGTTTCCACATTTAAAGGTTTGAAGAACAAACACCTGTGGTGACACAGAACTCAGGCAGCAGTGTTACCACCAAAACTGATCAGGGCAGGTGCTACACAGAGCAAACTCAGAGCTACAGCAACTCAGCTGATGAAGAAATGCACCAAGGCAAGAAGAGACAGGGTTCCAGGTTCCTGTAAGTAACTCACAGAACACAGTCTCAGTGACCTCATTAGAGAGGAGAGACGGGAATGTTTGAAGCTGCCTTTGCACCAGCAGCAGTGTCCTTACCATAAGGAAGGAGTATCCTATCCACAGGCTGCGCCAGCCCAGGGGACACTGTGGGATGGTGATATCCTGGCTGTGCACAGCCACAGCCTGGGAAGGTGCTTCACACACAGAGCACCTGCTGATGTACTGCGGGATCTGGACGCTGTCCACGGGCATCATGGGGATGGGAGCAGTGGTGGAGAGCCAGTAGGACTTGTCGTTTCGGCTGGCGTAGTAGCACACTTCATTGATGTTGCAGTAAATGAAAGGCATGGTGCTGAAGCGAGGCAAACATGAGCCAGCAAAACCTGGAAGAATCAGAGCAGCAGTCATACCAAGCATCTACAAAAGACTCCAAGTCATACACACCAACATTTAGTGGTGAGAATGGTACGAGTGACACCGCTCCCAGTGTGGATCTGGCCAAGCCACCTGCCACCAGCCCCACTGCAGCCCTCTGCACTGCCATGGAGGATGGCTTTTTAAATGTTATCTTGTGTTGCTCATTCTTGAGAGAATTCTGTCAACTCACCGAGATCCTGGTTGTGGGCCTTCTCCTGGCCCTCCACGTACAACAAGCTGTATCCATCCCAGAGCTTGGTCATGCCGATGGGACAGGGGGGGATCTGCTCTGACTGGCTGTGCTTCACCAGGGTGTAGCCAACGCCCACGCTGCGGCCTGGCATGCCCGGGAGGCCAGGGGGACCCGGCTTCCCAGCAGCACCTGGGAGACACAGGAACAATCACCACTGCCAGGGACATCAGCTGCCTCTGTACCCCACCTGGCATTGCTTATGGCACTCTGTACAACAAGGAGCCCAAGCAGTATGGGTGTTATATGAATTACCAGACTTAACAGCTCCAAAAGCAGCCATTTCACAGCACCACCCACCCATTCCCTTCCTCTTTTAGTTCTCCTTCTTTGCCCAACAGCTCTGGTACCAGTGTGTTAGGTATATCTCACAGTACAGTAGTTCTGAGGATCTCAAAGCACCAACCAAAACCTAATTCATTCATTCTTGCTATAGCACTTTTCTTGATGATATTTCTCTTCTTTCTCACTGTGCCTTTCCTCTCCTGTCCAAGCCTCAGAGCTATGGTTACTGTGAATACCATATCACTCCTCTAGATCTTCAAGATCATTCCCACATCCACAAAACATTAAAACCAAAAGGTGTTTAGAAATGCACCTACAGAAACACCAGCTGTAACATCAACAAGGACATGTGATAGAACTTTCCTCACTGAAGATTAAATTTCCTTCATTGCAGATACAAAACACAACACCACAGAAATCCCCTGGTTTTCCTAAGCTAATTGGATGTCAGCAAACACAATTCTACTGTTTGCTTCTTTTTATCTGTGCTCCCCAAATCATAAAATTACCTTCAAATCCCTGTGGTCCTGGGGCACCCGAAAGTCCTGGATCCCCAGCTGTGCCAGGGGTTCCAGGTAAGCCATCACGTCCTTTCAAACCAGATCTTCCTGGCAAACCTTTTGGGCCTGAAATAAAATACAATTATTAGTATAATTATTTCCTCATTATTATCATTATTTCCTCATACTATTGGCTTTGACTCCCGCAATCTTACTCCAGAAAGGAAATAAGATGCCAGCAGCCATGCCAAGAGCTCACTCTTCACCAGCTGTGGTTATAAACAGCCATCTCCAAAAGAGGCTCCACCTGATCTGGTTGTCTGTAAAAGGATTGAGAGGCGCAGCTGGGTACCACATATGGTTAAAAAATGCAGCATTATATTTATATATATATTATATTTGTCTGCATTTTGAAGGAATTCTTTCCTTAATTAAAAAAGAAACTGTAAACATTCCCAATGCATTTGATAAAGTAGCTCTTTTCTCCCAGAAGATCAGCATTTTGGTGATCTGAGTGTACTTTTTACCTGGTTTTCCAGCTGGGCCATGGAATCCAGGGTCTCCATCAAAGCCAGGAACACCATCAATTCCTGGCAGACCAGGTAATCCTGCAGGGGCTGTGACTTCTTCTGGCTGTGGGGTTATTCCTGGAGCCCCTGGTCTGCCAGGGAGACCTACACATGGCCAAAGGATGTGTAAGTTACTCTGACCACGCAACCCATTAACCCCACAAAAACCATAAAGATTTGATGCTAATCCTGACACAAAGAAGAAAAATGTGAAATTAAGACCACCTTAGTATATCAGCACTGAGTGTCTTGTAGAAAGTATGCCAAGCTCTTTCTTACTTGTTTCAGTGTAAAAGAAATCAAGAATCTCCCAAATAAGCCCATTAAGGGAGCTCTGAAGTTATCCCCAGCCCAAACCAGGTGCAATAAATAACAGCTTTTTAAATCCTCCAGCACTCACCTCGAGGGCCCATTTCACCTTTCAGCCCAGCATGACCAGGATCCCCTGGAGGCCCATCTTTACCTGGCATCCCCATTAGGCCAGGCTCACCTCGTGCACCTGCAAAGACACACAGCTAAGACTGGGCCTAAGCACTAATTCTGACCCACAGCTGTGGCTCTCACTGATGGCAGCAACAGCACTGGGGCTCCAAGATGGAGGGGACCACAACCCTCAAGGCAGTCTGTGCCAAATTTCACATCCACAATGCCTGGAGAGCCTCAAGACAAGAATTTCCGCTGCTACCTAACTGTGCTTTATTGAAAGTACCCTTCCCCTTCCTTGGGTAGCCCAGGGACAGGCTTTGGAGAGTACACATCTTTACTATTAAATCCATCTCTATGCACAGCACCCAGGGATGGGATCTGCCAGCCTACAAAGACAGCACAGTTGTTCATCTGGCAGTGGTTCTCCATGTGTGGTGTCTCCCAAACCTTGCTCCTGGGGTCCCTGTGTGCAGCTGCTCTTTGGCCTCTTTTCTACAGACCAAAGAGAGATCAACAAGCTCCCTGCCATAGCCCAGAACAACATCTCTGAACTCATACAATCCTCTTAGCCTCTTGTTGAGACCTAAATCCACCACACTAATGCCTCTGAGCATACAGGACAGGTGGGATGAAACAGCAACTCCAGCCCTTGCCTAGAGAGCACAAGCAGGTCAACAAGCACAGCAACATTGCAGGTGGACACCATCTACTCAGGAAAAAAACCAAAGGTAAGAGGAAAAAGATAATTAGGGACACATTGAGAACACCTGGAGCTGGCCCCACTTTGCTGCTTTTGGAGCCAGTAGGTAAAAGCTGCAGGAGCCAAAAGGGAAGATTGAGACATCAAATTCAGCTGTTACACCTGAAGGAGGAGGCCACACTAACCACCCAACAACCACTGCCCCTGTCACATGACAGCTGCCAAAGCACTCCCAGGTCCTTTCAAGGCAAGGTTACCTTTCAATCCAGATGCTCCAGGGAGTCCAACTGGACCAGTGGGTCCCACGTCACCCTTAATGCCTCTCAAGCCAAGAACACCAGGGAAACCTGGAGTGCCTGTGTCCCCTTGGTCAGAAGCTGGGCCAGGGGGCCCTTGTGGTCCTGGAGGACCTGGAAAACCTAGAGACAACAGAGTTCATTGGCAAAATCTATTTACGGGGCAAAGTGAATTCTGGGGCTATGCCCAGCATTTCTTTCTGTGTGGGGAAAGGCTGGAGTCTCAGCCTCTCTGACAAGGCTGTGAGGTACTGAATGGTACCACCACGACAAAGCTTCCAAACCACACACACCTGAACTGCCATCAGTGCCTGGAACACCAGCATCTCCAGGTCTGCCCCGTATATCAGATGGAAGAGAAACTCCAGGTGTTCCTGGCAGGCCAGGCAGTCCCATAGGACCAGGGAGACCTGGAATAAGAAACACAAAGTGAGGGACAACCAAAGGTCTTCATGGATCTTCACAGACATTGACTGAAGCAGTGGCTGGGGAGCACTTCTATTGAGGAGAACAAAGAGACTACAGGAAGGGAAACAATACATATTGTGCTGTTCAGGAGAGATACAGATACTTTCAGAACTGTGCAACCACCTGTTTCTCAAAATACAGAGCAACATCACAGATTTCACATTTGCCTGTCAAGCTTCCAACCACCTTTGAGGCTTCAGGAATTGTCTTTGGTAGTTCTGACCATGCAACCCATTCACCTCAGCTGCAATACATCCAGCAGGACATCAGTATTTACCCACGTCTCCTGCTGAGCCTTTTGGTCCAGGGAATCCTGCAGCTCCTCTTCCCAAGCCTGGAGAGCCTTCTTCACCCTTTGGACCTGGGAGACCTGCAGGTCCTTTCAGTCCAGCTTCACTCAGACCTAATTAAACATGGTTAACAAAGGTAAGAGAGCCCATTCAAATTGCCTAATAGCAGTTAAATTATTACACAAAATGAGTGGTGATTTAAAAACCAGCCATTTACTACTGTCTCTGCTGTTTCCAGTAGAGCAGCTGGAATTGGTGATTTGGTGCCTCACATGTTACTCTGGTTGTGCAGAGTGAATTTAAACAATCTGTGAGATGCTGAGAGAAGAGCACATGACTGTTCTGGTCTCCCCACAAGCTCTTGCACAAGAATGGGAACACAGCAGTCCTGTGACAGGATCTGCTGCCAGCCTGTATGCTTGTCTCTCACTAGGACACACCAGACTCAAGGTTCTGGTCTTTAAATAACCTTGTGGGCTTCATGCTGCAGCACAGGGAGGGAGTTCAGTTTGCACAGACTGCTGCAGAATGCACACAGGCACAAGTGGTGCAGGACAGAGGCTCCCTGAAAAGCTGCAGGGAGATGTTCAGAATGCCACTCTAGAAAAAGGATACACTAAAAGCAGCTCTCTCAGGAAAATTGTGGAAAATATACTGCAAATCATTGCCTTCTGATAATGTTTTAAACAAAGAAAACACAGGTATTGTTTGAGTTGTACACATGAAGTCTATCCATTTTCATGCATAAAACAGCTGCTACAAATTTTAGCTGCTACTTTACAACATGACTGTAACTGAACAAGTCTTTTTGGTAAGATTTTTCTTCATGTCTTTACTTTAGTAAAACACTGTTTGCAACACAGACCTGCATTCCATTTCATATGATTCAAATATGAGAAAGTCCAGCAAAAGCTCCCTAAAAGCAGAATCTGGAAACAAATCAAAGAAATCAGCTTCTGATTTTATTGATGCCTTCCTTGAGCTCCATATAATGGAGGGCTCTGAAAAGCAGTACAGAAACATTTCATTGCTAAGTCCAATTCAAAGCAAGCATTTGGCGCTGCCCTGCTCAAATCAAACATCCATTAGAAAGAGTTTTATGATTTCATTCTACTAGTTTTCCAGAAATGACACAATCCTTCAGGAATTCAAGGAGAACCATCACCAGAAAAGCCTTTTTAACTCCACAGGCTGCATCCTGTTCTTACTGGCATTGAAGGAGAGTCAGTTAACACACACTCAGTATCCTGAGGTTTTTCTTTAGGTCATAATTAAAGCCAGAACTGGGTGAAATAGGGGAATTTTGTGGGAAACATTGCTCTCATGGAGGAGCAGTTACATATCTCCCTAGCTATCACACTTCCACCACACATTTCCTTTACCTGGTGTTCCAGGAGAGCCTTTTGTGCCTGGCAAGCCATTCAGACCATTTAAACCTGGAAATCCATGAAAGCCTGAAGAGACATTGGGAACACATAAGTGAGCACAGTACACAAAGCTGTAAATCTTCCTTCACACAAGTTCCCTTCACAGAAAATCTTCCCACTGCTCTAATTTTACCCTCTATGAACACCCATTAGAGATTCAAACCAAGTGAAAGCCCCTCCCTTCCCAGCCCTTCCTCTGCTTATTCCTAGCAGCTGGTGCCTTCACAAGGTTGCCAAGAGGGAGCCCTTTCCCACAGCTGGCCCATCACACACTGCCTGCCCAAGACACTTGGCCAAAACTCTGCTTTTCTGACCCAAATCCTCCTTCCGTCTGCAGATTGCACATCTACCTTTAGGTCCCATTGTTCCACGAGCTCCAGGGAACCCAACAGATCCTGGCTGTCCTGGGGGTCCTGGTGGGCCTGGGGCTCCTCTCAGCCCAGCATTTCCAGGTATTCCTAAAAGCAAGCAGAAAAATATTCCTGTACTACACATCATGTCCAGGCTGAAACAGCTCACAGCTCCATCTTACAGCTCCTGCTCCTGCACTTAACTCATAAGATAGGTGAATAAACTACTATTTAAATAAAACAAAATCAGATCCAGATCTCTCCTCATGCCACCATCAGCATTGCATTTATCAAACTATTTTTGATTTTTTAAATCATAGCAGTGACACTCTTCATCATCCACTAAGTATCACATGAACAGTTCACACACAAATAACAAATTGTTTTTTTCAAATAAAACATTTCAATAACAACTTTCACTGTTCTCCAACCTTTGATCTTGATAACCATTTGGGAATCTACCTGCTAATTACCCCACAACCCAAAGACACTTGTAGCCATTTGTCTGGGTAGGTTTGGCTCTAGAGAGGGAACAGACAAAAACATTGCAATGAAAGAGCTGTGAAGAAGCTGCTACTGCTTTTATCTAACTGAGATCTCCCCTATTTGTTAATGGGATTCCTTTGGGTCTCAGTATTTCAGGATTCACCATATTTGACCAGCAGGACAAGGTGACACCTTACACTACTGTCCAAGAAAATTCCCGTTTTCTTGCCAAACTTCTTGTTTAAGCCTCAGCTGAGACAGGCCAAACTGGGCTAAGGAAGCCTCAAGGTGAGGTTGTCATAGTCACAACAGGAGTTGCAGAACTTTGGTGCTCAGTCCAGTACCTGCTGGTCCTTCTTGGCCAAGATCTCCTGGGCTGCCTTTGGGTCCATTCACCCCAGTGTTTCCTGGATAGCCTGGTTCACCCTTGAGTCCTTCTCTCCCCCTCTCTCCTACAAAGATATAAACATACAAGTCAAACTGGAGGAAAGCATGAAGAGGGTGAGAAACATGGCACGCTGAGGTTGCAGCACTGGTGTTTGCTCAGCCATCACCTGAGCCCTGGGCTGGACTCCCAGAGTGCCAATGCCAGTGCAAGTTCACTCCTCAAAAAGTGAAGGGAACCCAGCATTAGAACTGGACTGGTGTCAGATGTGTTCATCCAGATTTGTGCCCCACCTGGATTGCAGACTCCTCAAATCTCACTTTCAGGATTACAAAAATACCCAAATTTGGCAATGCCAGCCTGTTTTGCCTTTAGAATTTTGTATTCTTGAAGTGAGCAACCAAGGCCTACTTTACCTGGAAACCCTGGGTCTCCTCTCTCTCCTTTTGGTCCAGCAGTGCCAGGAACACCAAGAGACTCTCCCTGTTCACCTGGAAAAGGAAGGAAAGGCCATTCTGTCATTGACTGTGGACATCAGTTTCCAGGGTTTGTTTAAGAAAATAAGTCTTGCTATATTTCAAATTCATGGCGCAAACAAAGACAATAGCAAATGATGCACCTGATTTTATAACCATCAATGGATGCAGATCCACTCATGCAAATGCACAAGACAGACATTTCCAGGTAATTCCACAACATCCTGCACTTTTGACATGAGGAGATGAGAGAAAAGGGGGCTGCTTGCACTGTCCAACAGGCTTCACACAGTGCTGTGGCCAAACTTTCAGAGAACCATAAAGTATTTAGGCTTGGTATGGGTCTTGTCTGAACGAAGCCTCTTACAAGGGGATATGTACTTGGAGCCAGTCACTGGAGAGCAATGGGCACTTCCAGAACACTGCTGATTCCTTTGTGTCATTAACATTAGGACTGTGCATAATGAAATACCATATACACTGTGATAAGTTTTTTACCCTTTGGACCAGGAAGGCCAATAGGTCCTGGGAATCCAAGTGCTCCTGTGGTGCCATCTGAACCCTGAAAGAAAGCAACCCAACCACAATTAATCTTTGCTTTTTATTCTTGCTATTCCAAGCTTGGGTCATGTGGAATAACAGAACACAAAGGTGTAGGAAGAAATACTGTGTAAAATGCCATTTAATGGTATGAGCCAAACAAAAACAATCTGGAAGTTTTGTAAGGAAAAATCCTGCCAGGTTCTGCTGCTGTGCTACTGAAGTACCAATTAGAACACAGGGTTTTGCAAAGAGCATCCAGAGAAGAAGATGATACTTTACAAGGTATTTACCCTCTCTCCTGGCATTCCTGGAAATCCCATAATACCATGTGCACCCTTCTGTCCTGGCAGGCCAAGTTGTCCGGGTGGGCCAGGGAAGCCTGGGTCACCATGAGGACCTCTCTCTTTGCTTGGTGACCCAACTGGACCAGGGAGACCAGGCTGTCCACGGCTTCCTGGCATTCCTTTATCACCTGGGTAATACAGAAGAGTGGAATTTCATTCAATAATACAGACATCCAGCTCATTTGGGTCAGTTGACCTGTTACCCTCAACTCCCCTAAAGAGGGAGAAGTGATGGCATTAGATCTACAGAACAGAACTCCAAAGGAAAAGTGTTTTCCCAAAATCCAGAACCACCATATGGAAGTCTTGCTAGAATGGGAATGGCAGAACAGAAAACAGTAACACTGTAGGCACTGCCAAAAGGACAGGCCATGCTCCACTGAAAACAAACCCAGATACTGAACAACTGATACTGGCAAATAACTGCAATGTTGTGAAATACCTCTAGGTCCTGGGAATCCTCCCAGTCCAGCTAATCCAGGCTCTCCTTTGTCTCCTTTAATTTGCAGTGCCTGTTCTGAAGTCCCAAGAACAGGAAGACCTGGTGGACCTATATCACCTCTGTCACCTGAAGAAATAAAAAGTCAGGAAATCTTCTTGCAAAATAATCTAGCAGAGTAAAACAGAACTTCCAAGTCTCCTGATGCAAATTCATTAGTAGTCTTTGGTAAACATGCTGAAGTATTGAAAAATAGAAGATTACAATATTTAGAAGAATAATACCAGACACAGACATCTCAGAATTGCCTCCTAAGTCCCTCTGCTGCACAGCCAGCAAAAGCCATTCAGCTGTTTCTCACCCTTTTGACCTTGAAGTCCCACAACTCCTGGACTTCCTTTTCCTCCAGCTGTGCCAGGAGCTCCTTTAAACCCATTCACTCCAGGGACACCAGGCAGTCCTGGCATGCCAGGGAAACCAAGCAGGCCAGAAGAGCCTTTCTCACCTGCATAGAAATGTTGAGAATTAAAAAGGGAATATCAGTCTCTCCCAGAACACCCACCCTGGGGTAGGGAGAGGCTGCCTGGGGCTGGCCAATCACCCAAACCTGGGTACTTAAACAAGCACAAGGCACAGGCACAGCACTGTCACTGTCTCCACTCACAATACTTTCAACCAGCACTTCTCAGGTCACCTTTGAGAGCCTGGGCCTGCTTCCAGTGCAGATCAAACACAATCAATTTGCAAGAGAACAACATTCAGTTCCACAGCTCTAATGCTTTGTGCTATTCTCCAGGTAACCAACTACTGTACTGGTGCTTAAAGACCACAGAGTTTGCAAGTTTTTACTTCCCATTTGATTTGTGCTTGATTTACTTCCTTCTTTCTATAACTTTCATTCACTGTTTATTTCTTCAATTTTCTTGTCTATTTTGATTTACACACTCCTTTGTCCCCAAGGACCTAAGACCTTTAAGATAGATTTTCTTAGGAACATTATTGATAATTAAATCCATAATTTGTAACTTGGCAGCAAAACAAATGCATCCCAACACTAGTCAGAGATTCATTCCATTCCAGCAAGTTGGGCCTAAAATCAGCACCAGCAAGGTTATTTTTTTTCTTGTGGACACAGCAATCTCAGGACTGAAACACTTACCTTTTGGCCCAGAGAAACCTGGATGTCCATCTTGACCAAAGGGCCCAGGTGGCCCTATGAATCCTCTTTCCCCAGGAGATCCTGGAGCACCATCAAGACCTGGGAAGCCTTTCATACCAGCAGGGCCTTGTGGTCCTACATCCCCAGCCACACCTTTGACTCCAGGAGGTCCTGAATCAATACAAGAAAGAACTCAGTCCAGGACATTGCGCAGAACTAGGACAGCTTGTGGCAGCTTCCCAAGCTCTTTAAACACAGCATTGTTTTTAATGACAAATGGACCTTATGGCACATGCAGCCTACTAGAGGCATAAAGCTTAGAACTGCAAAAGCATTAGTCATCTAATAATGAAATACCTACAAGGAGGGTTACTGCCTACATCACTACTCAACTGGCAAGAGTGAAACCCCTTATTTTGACCACCAGACAGTGACCTGCAATGCACAGTCTTACCTTCACCATCAGGGCAGCCAAGACAGAATGGGGAGCATCATTAATGCCAGCTTCTGCTCCCTACCCCACTGTCTGGGTGAACCAGAGATCAATCAGCTAGACAAGTTCACAAGTTCTTTTTTCACCTTGAGATTTGAGCTGTACTTCTCAAGAGCCAATTGCTCGCTACAGGAACAAGCTGATTGGGCTCTCACAAAACCAATACCATATGCACTATTTTGCCTCTAAATGTTTCTAGATGAAGCTTTGTAATGGTTTACAATTTTAAACAAAGGCTCAAACCACTGAAAACAGAATGCTCAGATCCAAAGGAATTAAGAGAAGGAAAACTCAGGTGGCTTCTGAAAAACTACATTTGCTGCAGTTGCAGTCAATATTCAAGCTCTGTTACACTCAGGGCTTTGTGCTACAACCCAGAAATTTTTAAGCAGATGAAAGAGCTGCCTTATTTAAGAAGAGAAATAAAACACACACACTTAAAATCTCTGCATATTAATAATTTCCTTATAGGCTTGAGAATTGGTTACTGTCTGAGCATTCTCATTACAATGGTTCTTTGCCTCCTGCTTTGATTAGCAATGATAAGGGGTATCACCTATGGTCAATGCAATTCTTGTAGCATTAAAAGCTGGGTTGTTAGTCCATGAGCTTTTATGCTACACTGCATTTTCTCACCTTGACAGCCTATGTGAAGAACCCATAACCAAACAGTGTGACATCAGAAATGGAGAGTTGATGATAAATGGAATAGAAACATGGTGAAGGAAAAAACAGACAAAATATGTAAACAGAAAGAACAAGGCTACAAAAGAAATTAATGATTCAGGGAGACAACAGCTGTAAAAAAACTTAGTTATTTGGAGCTTATCATTCTAGTAATGGGAGGTTTTCAAAAAGTCAAAGGAAAGTCAAATATGGCATACAGACCACAAATGTGAAACAACAGAGAGGCAAAAGGAATGCTAATATTAAAATTTTTAAAAATTAAATCTCTATAATTTTTATGTCAAGTGAAGTTACTGCTTTCATTCATTTGTTGCCACTGTGCTTCAGCACTGTCATTCCACATGTCAGAAGAGTACTTTTATGTCCCAGACCATCATCTACCAATTCCCCGGTCTCTCTTTGCTTGGTTCTCAAATCTTTCATATACTGTTACATACACTGACTTCAGTCAGTGCAGCTTTACAGATACCACTATACTCCAGTGGTGGGGATTTTTTCCTCTGAAGTGAAGGAAAATAAAGCTCTCTTCTGCCCCAGCAAAGAGAAAAACAGAGAAGACAAGTGCTTGTCCTGAGAAAGTCAACAATTTTTCAATCTAAATCACATTTCAAGCAACCTCACACAATAGAAATTAATTGCCATGAAAATGGGAAATGAAGATTAGTCAATGATACAGCCAACATGTAAGAGCAAAGATGTTAAAAACATCATGACATTTAAGATGCTTTCTTCTATCTTTCTGTTGTACTTCCTACAGTATTGGGGTAACATTTCCCAGCAGGAATTGCCCAGCAGTCAGAGTCAACAGGCTCAAATTCTGCACTGTGGTTATCCCTAACCAGAGGTAGGAGCTCACCCTGAGCAATGCCAAACTTCTCCCACATTTCAACACCCCAGAGCTCAGCTCAGCTCCCTGTCCTCATTTGAAAACACCACATACCTGGTGCCCCTGCAAGGCCAGCTGACCCCAAGGGTCCTGGTTTTCCCTTAATGCCAAAAGGGCCTCCAGGGCCAGGAGGACCCCGCAGTCCAGGGACACCGGAATATCCTGGCTGACCCTGTTCACCTTTAACACCCAGGAGGCCTGGTCTTCCATCCAGCCCTGGAAACAGAGAGATGGGAGGTTACAGAACAAATAAAGCAAAATTCACACTTTAAATTAAAAAGTGAGTTTTAATAAAAGCCTTTGAGCTGCATTAGATTCTAACAGAAAACCAGTAAATCACCATCTATGAGCAGCTCAGAGGAGTTGCATTATCTTAAAGCGATTGGAAAGAGGAAGGGTCTTTGAAAGAAAAACAGTTTGATATTCCCAGATACAAGCAATATCAGTGCTTACCTTTTGGTCCTGGAAATCCAATATCACCTGTAAGCCCTTTATCACCTGGAAGTCCAGGTCGGCCACGCTCTCCCACAGTTCCACTCTCAGCACCAAATACATCTCCAAGAGCTCCTTTTATTCCAACTAAGCCTGGAGCACCCATTTTCCCAGGCAAACCATCTGTTCCATCCAGTCCTGGAAGTCCTTGTGTGCCTTGCTCTCCTCGAGGTCCAGGGAAGCCTTGAAGAGAAGATCCATAAAAGTCACTCAACAGAAGTACAGAATACTGCTTCCAGTAGCATCTCAAATAAAATATACATTTAAAAAAATTATATTAAAGAAAAAGTTGCTTGAAAAGTTGCAAAATATTTCAGTACTGAATTAGAAACAATAATTGGTGATAGAAAGATGAAGCTGTTGAAAGGTTTAGGTTTTTTGCACCTTTTTTCTTTCAGTAAAAGAATACTGTAGAAGTGTGTAGCTGCATTCCAAGCTTGCTTTTGGTAGATGGTAGGTTAAGCAAAAGGACAAAACCCCTAACCCTCATCACTTTTGCTTCTTGGTCTTTCTTTACACAACCATCAGAAATTCCTATGGCTAAAATGAGTCCAAATACTGTGTACAGTGTGCCTTTATCAGAGTACCATGGGGCTTAAAATAAATGTTACACTAAATTTGTGGCTAACCTAAGCTGGAACCAAGTACATGACAATGGTCTCTGGAGAAACAAACTGCTGACTGCTCCCCTTTCTCCCAGCAGTGATACAGTGTTACAGGCAGGTGATAAACATCCTGAATACTTCCTTTGTTTTCTCCCAAGCTGCAATCACTTGCCTGCATTTGCAAGGAGCACAGTGGAACACTCGATGGAGCATTATGAATGTGTGAGGCAGAAGTGGCCAAGAAGGCCAGGTAACTCTTCTGATAAAGTATTGTACACATTGATCAGACAATAAAAAGACGTCCAGCAGCTTCCCTCTTACCAGGTTCCCCTTGCAAGCCTATTATTCCTGGAGATCCTGGCTGTCCTTTAGACCCATGTAACCCAGGTTGGCCTGGAATGCCAGAAAAGCCTTTGTTGCCTTTGGGACCTAAGGGTAAAAATATATTAATTAATAATATCAACAAACAAATAGCAGAAGACAAAAACACAGCACAGGAAAACAGGATCAAAACTTTTCTGCAAAGATCTTTTCTGTTGCATACACAATTTAAGCTAAATAAAGTTTCAAAGCTATGGCCACACAGAAGCGGGTTTGTGTTCAAGGCTACATGAAGGCTAAAAAATGGTGCAGTTAATATGATCCTCCATGGGATTCAGGCCTTGTCACTTTGGGAAAAAAAAGGACATTGTTCTGCCAGTTAACCCTCTGGAATAACTATCCCTTGGAGGAGGTCTAATTGGGAGGTATTATGCTCTTTGACAAATGAGTGCTGTTTGGCAGTCAGTCAGTGCATTACATCATCTTGTGTCCCCACCTGGCAGTCCTGGAAAGCCGGGAGTCCCTGGGGGCCCATAAGCTCCAGGAACTATGCAGGGCAAGGTGATACCTACAACAAAGAAACACCAAGGTTGTAGTCTGACTCTGCCAGTTTAAGCCAGTGATACTGTATTATTGCCTTTATCTTAATTTTCTTATTAAATTGTAGTTCTGACTTGGGATCTCTCACTGGTTTGCTTTCAAACTGGTACAAAGTCACAGACTCTTTAAATGTTTTTTATCATTTTCACAATAAGGCCTTTCAATCTGGACAAATAAGGAATGATTATTTCTTCTACCCACACACTTTTCTTTAATATTAGAAATGAATGAGTATTAGAAATGTCATTAATATTAGAATGATTATTTCTTCTACCCACACACTTTGTAGGATGTTATGTATTATAATGTATGCATTAAAATACATAACATCCTACAAAGTGTGGATGTTATCAAAGGATGTTATGTATTTTAATGTATGCATTTTATTTCCTAGTATGGGAGGAAAGGCACTCACAAGTTTTCTTACACATCTCTGTGGAGGTGCAAACTGAACTGGCTAATGACTTACTCCCTTTCCCACATGTTCTGACTATAAATACTCTCCTACACAAAGGACTGTTCATTGTTCCCAAAGCTTTCATGTAGCACTCATAAAAAGCTGGCTTCTGATGAACTCTGCAGAATAAATGGAGTTCACATCATGTACAGAGCATTTTACTTTTACTTATCTCACAATGCAACTTTAATTTAGCAGATTCTGTAGGAGAAAATTTACTGAACAAATATGTAAGCTTTCACAACTAGGAATTAGTAAAGCTTTTAGCATTTAGCATGTGACTTGAATTGGAAAAAAGCTTATGCAGACTATCCCTGGGGGATATACTGATGCTTCATCAATACAATGGACATCTTCTTGCCCCATAACAAGGCAGCATGACACTGGTGTGAGGTATTATCCCCATCCAGCACATCTGGCAACCTCCTGGGGCTGCCCTGGCCTTGCTCTCACCTCTCTCTGGGTCTGAGATTCCTCTGCCAACTCTTCTCACTGTGGTAGTCTTACCACCAAGGGTTTTGAGCTCAGAGCACCATTTTATCAGTCCAGAAATCTATGCCACTATATTATATCTGCAAATACTTTACTAGCTCTGCATTATTGACACAGACAGAATTACAAACCTAGAAGCCCAAGTATACACAGCATGCAAAAGACACTGAAAATCAGCAGTGACAAAGAAAAAATACTGTTTACCTTAAGTTATATTTAAATGGCTGACATAGAATCAAAATACTGGGACCAGCTTTCTGCAGTCATTTTGTAATGAAAACATTTTCCATAAATGTTTAGACATGAATTTCCATCTAACTAAATTTGAGAATGAGCATAAAACATCATATATGAAGTATTATCAAACCCATATTTACTTACTTCATCACTTGTCATTATGGTATGTTTAGGTGCATATAACGACACACCAACTGAGCCAAACCACAGTACCTCAGGAAGCAAACAGAGCCCGGAGCTGGTTGCACAAGTCTTAACTGAACTCCCTACCTGACTGTCTTGACAACCTCTTATTCACCAACACCTGTTCATTCATACAATGTATTACCATTGCTTCTTTTAAAAAAATCTGGAGCTCTTATTTCAATAATAGTAATAGTTCTGAAAACTGAATCAGACACCTCAGATATCAGTGAATTACTATTTTTATTTGGACAATGATTTAGATGTTTTCAAAAACCTCATTTTATCACTCTTCATAACTACCTTTGGTGTAAAATGGCTCTCCAACAATAGCCAGGGAGTAGGCCCATCTAATACTCTTAGTATTTATTTCAGCACTGCTTGAGTATTTATTGCTTATTATCTGTGTCCTCCTGAACATGACAACTTGAGAAATCTGTGACTGCCTGGTGAGCCCACAAACGAGTTTCAATTAATTTGAAGAGCAGTCTTTAGCCTAATGCAATCTTCTGGCCTGGCCACTGGCACAGCAGTAAATTGAGTACCATTTCACTTGCAGTTTTACCCTTTTTAAAGTAAGAACAGACCCAGCAATACCTACCTGGAGGGCCTGGAAGACCTGCTTGTCCTGGAAACCCATCCATTCCACTGTCACCTGGTGGTCCACGAACTCCACTAGGGCCTGGGTATCCAACACCAGGAGAACCAGGCTCTCCTCGATGGCCCTTGGAGCCAGGTAATCCTGGCAGACCCTTTTCACCTGGGAAACCCAGCCCACCATCACCCTGTGCACAGCAAAGACAATTACAGCTCAAAGGGATGCAGAAAGAATGTCCATCACTATAACTTTAAAAAGTGTGTAAGAGTTTGGTTGGTTCTGTACAAAGTTCAGGTGAGCCTGAAAAGATACATGGAAACCACTGTAAATTATCCATCCTTACTTTAAAATGCAGCAAAACTTGGTGACTATTACAAAGAATATTTTATGTTGTATTTGCCAAAATGCAAATACTACAGCTTCTGAAAGACATTTACCTTCTCTTTAATTGATAAGATTCTGGTGTGATTTTTTTTTTTTATTTAAAGATTTCACTTATAATTATGCCTACAATGCTTTTGTCTTTTAGGACTCAACATAGAACAGCATTAGGGTCTACTGAAGTTTATCTTTTGATAGGGGCATTAGGAATGCCAATTATTAATCCTGACCAAGACAAATTTGTGCTCAGGGACTGTGAGCTTTTTACGTATTTGAAGCTTTACCACAGGGCTAATCAGGACTCGTTTGCCAGGCCTGGCTGCCTTCTCTGCTCCTTATTCCAGTTCTGAAGCACTGCTGCTAGGTTAATCTGGACTTACTGGAGGGCCTGGTGGGCCTGGCAAGCCTGGAAGTCCATCCCTGCCCGGAGCTCCTGGGATGCCTGAAGGTCCTCTGGGTGCTGTCGCACCGCGGTCCCCACGGGCACCTTTGACTGTGGCATAGGATGGATCCCCTTTTTCTCCCTTAAGGCCTGGAAGTCCTTGCTGACCAGCTGAAGCCTATAGACCAATAGATAAAGAAGAGGAATGTACAGAGAAAAGGCTTTGCTTCTTAAAAATGTCACACAAGGGCAGGACACAATGACCAGATCAGAAAGAATCCCCAGGGAGTTTCCTATTGCGTACATTAACCTGGGAGGGGAAAGAGGTTTGTTTGTTTTCAGCTGTTTCTACTGTCACTACAGCTCTGCAGTGGCAAGCCAAACCTTGGTAACAGTGACAGCAATTTTGCATGGCATCTGGGAACGTGACATCACTCATGATATAATGAGACCCAAGTAATGAAACTTCCTCCCTATTGCTTGGTGTCCTGCACTTACTGACACTGATAAAGATCCTCTGAAGATAAATGATTTGTATGGACTTTAATGGACTACGATTTTTAAAAGTAAACACTTGCAATGAGCAATGCTCAGCACTTTGGAAAATCCTATTTGTTATGGTAGCTGTTTGATAAAAACCAGAGCTCAACTCTCATTGATGGATTTAGCATACAGCAGTTAGGAAGCAGACTCCATCTGTGGAGCACAGTTTTTATAGCTATGAGCAATGATGTGGAAAGATCTCCCTGTTTGATTTTTCAGATCTTCTCTCCATGCACATGTACAACTGCTTCCCCAGCCAGCCCTCACTTAGGAAGAGCCCTGGGTTTAATCCAATGTATGTCTACTTCCAAGAAGTCCTGGGATGAATAACTCTTACTGCTTTTCTCTTGACTGATGAATGTGCAGTTCTCAGAATTTAAGAACCATTTGTTCTCCCATTTTTATAGCTGATAGTATCTCTACTTTCAGTTTCTTTACACAGATCACTTTCTAGGTTGATTTTTTTAAAATCCAAACCAACAGAAACAAATATGAAAAAAAAGAAGCGTTCTTTGATTACATTCAAGACCAGCAATTGCACATGGCCACAATTCAGGGTAACCAACACAAACTGTTCCTGCCTTACCGGAGGGCCTCGCAGTCCTGGTGCTCCCACAGAGCCTGGGTCCCCACCAATGCCCTTGGCACCAGGCACACCAGGGCTTCCTGATGGACCTGGTGGGCCTGAGATGCCTTTTAGGCCAGCTCTTGTAACTCCTCCATCACAAGCACAATCACCTGCCTCTCCTGGAAAATAGTCAACACTCCAAACTGAGTTTCATTTGGATAAAGACCCTTTTCATCTGCAAGAGCTCCAAAAGCAGTATTTGATTCAATTAAGACAAAGCCATTCTCATATGATTTGATTTTATGTGCCTCCTCTGCTCAGGTGATGTGAGTGCCAAGCAAGTGGAGCTCAGGTTTTCTCCAGTTTAATTTCCATGCAATGCCCATCATCAAATAACCATGTGCAGCACAAACCTCAACACTTCTAGACCTCTTCCCAAAGGTTTAAACTTTCCTAAACAGATGGGTTTAGGGGAGTTTTAGGGAGGTCTTGTGCATTTTTAATAAGATAATTATCAGAGAAAACAAATTCATACTCCCCCTACCAGTAGGTTACAATGACCCCCTGAATTGTTACTGGTCATGGACCCAAACAATCACCAAGCACAGTGATATCTGTGTCATCACGGCTTCTGATGCTGGTTCTGTCACACACTAAGACACAAATTCTCATGATTTTTAGCATAGGGAGAATAACATTAAGTTTTTCTGTCATGTACAGCCTCTATTGCAAAAAGCAGCGAATAAGATTTTATTTCTAAGCCTCATGGCTTGAAAGTATAACTCAGGCAATTTTCTGTGTATGATATGTTTATCAGCTTATTTGTCTGAGCAGAATAAGAAGAAGAAATAGGATTTTACTGACAGTGCTGGGCACAACTCTCTCTAAATTGCAAAGGCTGTTGGCTCCTTCAACCCCTCCAGTGATTTGTCATAAAGACACTTACAACTCATCCCTTAGGATATTAACCACACGTAAATATCTTTCAGACTGATGACAGCTGAAAAGCTCTCTCAAAACAAGAGTCAGTTACCTTTGTAGCCCTTTGGACCCAAAGCTCCTGGCAGCCCTCTTGGCCCAGGCTCCCCTGGGACCCCAGCTCTTCCACTCAGGATTATCCCTGGGGAGAATGAAGGGCCTATATGCAGAAAGAAGCAAGGAAAAGCCATGAGAGGGCTGATCTTCAGCTCATTACTGACTTAAAAAATCAGTGATGCAACTGGCACCAGACAAAACTGTAACTGCGGATGTAACACAAGGAGATGGATCTTGGTTGGTACCAACCCATGGTAGTTCTGCAGTTTTCTGCCACATTTGCTTCTAGCTCCTCATACTGAAAAGCTAAAGTTCTCACAGTGTGGATCCAACAGAGCTTCATTCCTCTACTCTGCCACTTTTTCACAGATTTACCAGCTGACCAAAGAACTCACCAAACTGTGGACAGGTAGCGTAAAGAATGGCAAATGACTTCCATTCAGGGGTTGCAGCTCAGGAAAGATACTAAAGGGCAAAAGGGTTAAGGGGACTTTCCCTGTCCCTCATTTCATGATTGCAGGACTGTTGTCTACATCTCTTTATATGCTGAATGGAATGAAACATAAGTTGCTGGAAACAGCAGCAGAAAGCAATCAAACATAATCTAAAATTACACTGTCTGCAAACCCCTCCCCTCTGTGACAACAGTAAGATGGAGTGCTGACCAGCATGGTCTGATGCTCCATGGAAACAAACTGCAGCCATCAGCTAAACACAGCCACAGAAGCTTTACAGACTCTGCAGAAAACTGAGCCAGATTTGAATAGCAAAAAGTTAAGAGAACACTTATTTCTTCTGCACAGAAAACCAGTTTATCAGACCATGCTCACTGACTCTGTCACTGGAGTGTCCCCTGTTCTGAAGGACCGGCTCTCAAAAAAAACCAGCTTATGGCAGAATGGTAAAACAAAATATTGTAAACTCAACCCTGATCCTGTAATACTCAATTTCTGAGGAAAACAAAACAATGCACAACTAATTTAATATGGACATCCACGCAAATGAACAAGTAAAAACAAAATCCTATTTCCTTAGATCTGAAAATGTCTCCTCAGGCACCCTATCTGACTCCTGGTACCCAAACTACCTGCTCACAAGATAGACATTTACCTCAGGTGTTCATAAGGTCTGTTCTTTACCTAAGCCAACAGGAGACCAGCCTAGACCTTCAAAGCCCTTGGTGTCATAAGCTGCGTGTACACAACTTTGTGGTTCAATCTCAGGCTACCACACTCAACAATAATTAGGTTTATTGTTTTACTTTATAGGAGTGTCAACTCATATATATAAGTTTGTGAGCCACAATCACAATGAGGTGTCAGTCAAACATTTACAACTTACAGATAAATAATCCTTGCTGGCAAAGAACTAAATATATAAATGATTTTTTATCCTATTTCACTCTGAATCTAATACAAAAATAGATACAAAAATTCTACGTACGTGGTGAACCAGGCAATCCCGGTGCCCCTGGCAGACCTGGTAAACCACCTCTGCCAGGAGGGCCTGGTATTCCAATTGTTGCTCTTCCTGGTTCTCCAACTTCACCCTTCACTCCTGGAATACCTGGAGACCCTCCAGGGCCCATTCCATCTAGACAACAATGACACAATGAGCACCCCTCCAGCAGCAAACACACTGAAGTATTTTTAATGTTCAGATAATTACCATTGTACCCTGAACTGCAATCATGTTAGGACAGAACAATTCTAAATTTTACACCAAGGAAAAAGTACGAATTGGAGGGACCAACTAGCTCCCATTTACACACCCCTTTGGTGACCCAAAATACTTCACAGCACTGTTTAAGTCCCTATAAACAATCAGACAATTAACTATGTAACACTGAGCAGGGGGTTTATTTTCTGATTTTCTTGGCAGTTTTAAATATTTGGATTACTGCAGGCCAGAATTTCCTAGATGACATTCAAGTGAAACAAAAACTTTTGAGTGAGATCTTGGATGGGACGAATGGGTTGCACGCCCAGTGGATTTATCAAGCCAATCTGTTAGCTCTTTATTGCAAATATAAAAAGTCATTTAAAATTTTCAAAAACATTCATTATAATTTAAAAGGCAGGAAAAGTTCTTCCAATTAGCACATTCAAAATGGAAATAAAACCACAGTCTCCTGTGTACACTGCCACACCAAATATTCACATGTGAAGACTGAGCTGTAATAATTGTGGCACTAATTCTGCTCCCATCTAAGCCAACATCTGGCTTCCCTATGTGCCATCCCTGCCTCCTATTTCTCATACAGCAGCCTGCAAATCAGCCAGCTGAAGGAGCAGGGAGAGGCTTGCTCCAATACCTCCACCATCTCCAGGCCACTACCCAGAAACTTCTCCACAAACCCAGAGCAAACAGCCTGCCAAGAGCACTGTCCCAGCTGCTTTACCTCTCTCCAGGTCTGGAAACCCTGGAGCCCCTGGAAGGCCTGGCAAACCAACAATCCCTTCATCTCCAGGAGGACCAGGTATTCCTGGGCTTCCAGGGTCACCTGGGGCACCTATTAGAGAAAGAGGAAAGCAAGGAAGAAAATTTCATCAGAATTTTTGCTGAAATACTGTTCAGTCAATTAATGTAGTGGCCACTGATCTCTCAGATAGCAAAGGCTGCCAAGCTGTGAGCAGGAAGTCTGTTAGTCAAAGTTAATAATATTCGGAAAAATTCCTCCTGAGCTGTTACAGAGGCTGTTTCAAACTTGACTGAAGGAGAAAGAGTAGGAGAGACAATGCAATGTCTCCTTACCTTTATGGCTTCAGAGACTGTTCCCATGCAAGTCTCAGTCAGCTGTGGCATTAATTAAGCTAATTTTTCTCAACAATATTCTTACCTCACTGTACAACAAATAACAGCAGAATGACATTTAGAGCACCCTTTACTATGCAGCACCAGGAAGCCATTCTTCCTTGGGACAATGAAGAGAGATCGAAGTGTGTCTACAGAGCAGACACAGCACTTGCCCGTGCTCACACACAGTCTGTCTGTCCCAGGCAAGACATTTCATTCTGTCTTGAGACACATCATTCAAATGGCTTTCTTTAAATTCTGAAGTTATAAACAAAGAACTAAATATGTGTAGCCAAACAATACAGAAATAAAGAAAAAATAACAAGGGATAGACTAGACCCAATATACAATGAGGGAAAGTGTTAAAACACAGTAAGAAAGAAAGCTGGATGAGAAAAAGTGCTTTAGATGAGTTCCAAAAGAAAATGGAAATGTGTACCTGAAATGACTACACCTTCCCTGTCAATAATGACAGGAGGGCCTGGGGGACCGATGTCACCTAATTCACCCTGTAAAGAAAACAGATTCATACCACATTCAGATGGGGGATGCAGAGGAGGCTGCTGGTCAGGAAGCAGACTGTATTATGGTACCAATGTCTGCAGCCATTCACTGAGTAACCATCATTCTTTGTCTTGCTGAAGAATTCACTTTGTTCTGCTATTCATAATCATCTGCTGTCCTGACTTCCATCGTTCCTGTCTGATGAAACTGATGGCTGCTTCAGATAAGATGGCTGTTACTGTCCAGCCATCCTCTGAAGGTCTCCAATTACCTCAGTAGGAAGCACAGACATGTATATATACAATGTGTACTGGAGACCAGTTATGTCAGCACACTGACCAGCATCAGGTAGATAATATCTGTTCACTTCATGGTGAAAGCTGCTATGAACTGTCTCATTTTGAAAAGCTTTCATCACTGCAGCTATCTGTTGCCTTGCAACACTGAATTTCAATAATAGAAGCTTACAGAAAAGTGGATTCTTTCATAAAGTCATCCAGGTAGAACAGGCAAGTTGTGACAAACTGCAGTGTCATTCCTTCCTCTCACTGACACTCTCAAAGAGTATCAGATCCTCTTTGAAATCACAAGCATAAAATTTGACTGTCATCCAAATTGTCATCATATTTATCATATAAACACCATGCAGTGAGCCAAGGCAGTGCACACTTTGTTGCTTCCTCCAGTAATACTTCTCTGTACAGAAACAACTAATACTACTTCTTCCATGTACTCTGCACAAAACATCCCTCCAGTACTTGCATTTTACAAGTCTGCAATCTTGGTGCCAGATCAGTGTTTTCACAGCAAACTACCAGCTAATAATTTCCCACTCTGTTTCCAGCTGTCTGACTGCCCAAATTGTAAGATACCCAGAAAATGTCTGCTATGCATCACCTATATTTAGTACAAGAAATCGAACACGTTCTCAGGCTTGTCCATACTTGTAGATCTGTGATCCAAGACTTCAGATACCCTTGGCAACTATCTTAACATCAACTCACTTCCACCTAATCTTGCCTCAATGGTCCAATAAATATGGCATTGCTGTAAGGATAAAGGAGACCAGAAAGGCTACATCTACAATTCTAAGTCATGAAGTTTAATGATTAACATTGAAAAATTATTAAAATACCTGAGTGTTCATAGCTCAGCAATCACTTATTTTTGTGCCTAACAATAAAGTGAATGAGGAACTGAAACTTACTGAAAATGACAGTGATATAGGGGCAAACAGGAAGTTTGATTGGAGCAATGATAGTTATTTTATCATGCAAATACCTTTAAAAGACCAATGCTTTAGTGAGAAGTTACCTTCATGCCTTCTACTCCATCCAGTCCTGGATAGCCTGGAACACCTGGGTGGCCCTGCAAAACCCCACAGGGGAACAATCATACACACTGAAAGAGTAAGTGGCATTATTTTTTAGCTGAGACATCTGCAGAGCCTAGACTGAAATCAAAAACCAAATTCTTTGTCCTACCAAATATTTGAAGAAGAATTAAAGAAAGAGAAAACCAATGGCATCAATTTCTCAGCACTCACAAAATACCAGAGCTCCTTCAGGCCTCCTTGTGCTGTGAAGATGGTGAGAACTCGTGAGTAGGCTGAAGGTGTGCAAATCAGGAGAACAACTAGGATAACACTGGGAGATGCAGGATCTACTGATTTTGTACTTTCTACTTAGCTTAACTATTTCAATAAGGCAAGTATATTTATCCATCTGAGAACTTGAAGCCACAATATAAGGAAGTTGGTAGATCTTAAGCAGTTAGAGGGCTTCTGTAACTCTTAAGAACAGTAAAAAATAGAAGAAATTTCACCTTTCTCCCTGGAATTCCTTCAGATCCATCCAATCCCAAAAGACCCTAAAACAGCAAACACATTAACTTTTAGAGGCTCCATCCCAGCTTGACTAGGCTTCAAATATCTCAGCATCAAATAATTAAAAGTTAAAATTTTCAAAAGGAGAAGCTACCATGGCTTTTCTTATCTCTCAATTATTAACAATAACAACGTAAAGAATTTAACAAAATAACTGAAAAAAGCAGGCTTATCTTATTTAACCACTGTTTTTCTAATTAGCAGTTCAAGTTAAGGCAGTCATGGTGTTTCAATTCATTAGGAACTTAGGTGTTACTTTGTAATCACAAAACCAATAAATTTTAGTGTGGTGAAGACTTTCTATCAGACAGTTTATTCTGCACACACAGAACAGAATGTCTTGGTCTTCCTGTTGCACAGGAGCACATCACAGCAGGGAATGGGTCTGTTGATGAAAGGCCCACTCCGTGTTTGAGAACAGGCATTTAAAGACTTGGTGAAGTTACCTACCCTGCCACCTGGTAAGCCAGGCACACCTTTTTCTCCTTTTTCTCCAACACCTCCAAAGCCCTGAGGAAAAATGTCAACATTAAAGCTCTGTGATCTGTTTGGAATTGAACAGCACATCCCTAAGAAACGGGAACACAAACCCATTGATGTATACAAACAGTACAATAGTGAGACAAAGGGAGCTGACTGTTTCTGCTGGGACTACTTTGTCCCAGAAAGAAAAGCTCCTATCCATCAGACTTGGCAGGATGTGCAGTACAGTCCCTGCTTTATTCCCCAAGACTTCTATCCATTTAAACCATGGCATATATTTCAGTAGCAACTGCAAGTGACCCCATGTTACAGACAGCAAAGACCTGCCAATGCTACTCTGTATTCTATTCCACATTGAGAAACTCTTTCAAGTCTAATTTCTTAACAGCAGCAGCTCCAGGGAATGCTCAGGGCATGCTTTTCCCTTCCAAAGCCCATGAATGACACAAAACTAGCATTTTCATGCTCAACATATGGAAATGTTTGGTGGCTTTCCCAGTCAGCAAGAGGTATCAAATCCGGAGATAGAACACCAGGATTTAATTTCAGCAAGAGTTACAGTAGTTAAGCAATTTCCAGGCTTCAATCTTAAAATATCTTACGGTTGTGGTTAAGTTTGTACATATGTTCAATTTCACCAGCTTCAATGGGTCTCTTGTGCTGCATAAAGCTAAGCATGGAACATGTCCAGGAAGGCTAATAACAAACTGTGCTTCATGTACAGGTTTTTCTTGCACGTATTTCTCCTAAGAACATCTGTAACTGAAGAAACTGGCAAACAATTTATCTTATTAGTCACAAGTTCCCAAAAATATTTATTCCCTAAACTTATTGAAGCAACCTTGTTTACAAAATGTTTTAAGCTGGGAAACAGCACTCTGGAATTCAGGGGTAAATGGCTTTTCTTAATTCATATAGAGAAGATACAACACCATGCTGAGTTGATTAGCACTAATATTCAACAGCTCATTTTAACTGGGTGTATATGGATAGAAAGATAGATCTGCACGTGCTTTACAGCTTTAAAATATATATGTTTAGATATAATAAAAAGGAAAATAAATGGGATTTTTAAAAATGTCTATGGGACAAGGAACACTGCCATCAAGTGGCCATGCCATGGGCAGAGCTCTGAGCAGGCTGCAGGTACTGAAATCTGGGCAGCTTTGCATGTCTGTAGTAGGACAACATTATAGTCTTTGTATCTACAGGACAAAAAACGATCAGATTACAGTTACACTCTTCAAAAAGTCTTGTGAACGCTTTTATCAGATTTTCAAAGTTCTCTGGTGCCTAGAAACTCCTGTAGAGGCCTTGTGAGCTATTCAGAGGTTCCTGAACCATCTAACCCCTAGTGGGCACGTGTTAAAAACACTCCTCTGTCCTTACCGGGATGCCAGGCAATCCTTGGTCTCCAGGGAATCCTTGAGGACCTGGCTCTCCCTGGCAGGGGGAAGAGACAAACACAATAAATCACTGTGCTTGTGAAAGCAAGACCTTCCTGTCCACCCACCGTGCTCCTGACACCTAAAGCAAAGCTCTGTCCTTTTTCTGCCAGGGAGTGCCCAGGGTTTGTGACACCAAGTGCTGCATCAGAGGCACCCAGCACAGAGCTGGTGCTTCCTCTGGCCACTGCCTGGCAGCTGCTGCTCTGCTGACCACAACTGCCACAAGCCAAACCAGGGCCATGTCACACCATCAGCTGGGAAACTGCAACATGCACAGTGCTTGGTGAGAGCAGCAAAACAGCTCATGATGGGACAGCAATGTTTTCACAGCTCTGCTTACAAACTCCAGAGTGAGCCCAAAAGAATGGGGTTTGTCTGAGCCTCAGCTCACACTAATGTCAATTGACCAAGTACAACAATCTCTCATAACTTTACACAGGGGTTCAGGCAAGCTCAGATTGGGCTCCCAAACCAGCCTATGTAAGTCCCAGATAAACTCAGTAAATTTCAAGTGATTAACTCAGTATGCCTAAATATCATGTGTCTAGAGAATCTTTAACTCAAACCACACAGCTTTCATAAAAACACTGATGACCTAAATTCACATCCCAGTAATAACAATGCAAAGGTGAAAAAATCTGATTATTTCAGAGGAGTGTGCACTAAGGCAAAAGAGCTGGAGCTTCCATTTATTTTTCTAAATTGATTTTTTTTGCTTCAGCTGACACAATTTCACAGGTTCAACAAAGACAAGCTACAGTTCACTTATTTTTAGGATTAATGACAAAAACCTTTAAATAGCTTCCAGATTTCTTCCTCTGAGAGGTGTGTATTCTCTAGTGGTCCACAATGCTCTGAGCTATGAATATTTCTATTCAATAACCATTTGGCAGAATAAACCATACAAAAAATTATTTTGATTTGGAAATACAACAGCTCTCACTGTTCAGTAATTTTGTTCATTCTTGAATGAAAGAGCATGGAGAAGGAGAGGGTTTGTAAACTGAATTTACAGACCTTTTCTCCTTGCTTCCCCTTTGGAAATCCCATGAATTCCAGAATTCCAGTGGATGGTGGGGGACCTGGAGGCCCAGGCAGCCCCACATCACCCTGTAAACAAAAGAGGAAGATATTAACATGGCAGACCATATTTGATTTTCTATGGAAATGGCCTACAAATCAGAAGAAAAACCACTTCAATTATATCTCATGTATATAAATCTGTGTGCTTGAATGCTTTGGTCATGGGAATCAAAAGATCAGATGGAAAATCAGGATGAACAAAATACACCTGTTTCCAAAGCCTTGTGGATATAAAACATGCCAAGGAAAAAAAAAAGGCTCAGCTACTGAACCAACAGGAAAACATTGCAGAAAAAACTTTGGGGAGAAATATGAAAAAAAGACGAGAAGGAACAATTAGAATTGTGGAAAGTGGAGAACCAATTTTAGCATCAGCAGAATCAAGTCCCATATTGAGAACTTGAAGAAGCCCCATTTTGCCTGTGTAAATTCTGACTGCAAGACACCCATTTAGGATAGTGAGACTATAAATCACACACCAGTTTACTCAAAGAATGTAATGAAAGCCAGGAAGAATGAAGTCATTGGACTAACTGAATACAACAGGTGATGGTGTGGTGCAAAGAAACTAAGAAGTGGAGATTCAAAAGATTTCTAATGACCTCCAGTCTTGATAACCACAAAAATACTGCCCTGACTTGAGATTTCCCCTTCTTCTTCACCCAGAATAGGCTCCCATCCTTTTTCGTGTACCAACAAATAAGGAAGCAGCAAGCTTCTTTGGTATTTGAACTGCCAGTCAGTCAAGAGAAGAAGAGAAAAAGGAAAAGAAGAAAATGCTAGAATCTTGCCACTTTCTAGAGGACCAAGCTGTGATGGAACTCTGGAGTATTATTTCATGCTCTTTCCATAATAAAACAAGTTTCACTTACCTTTTCTCCTTTCTCTCCTTGAAAGCCTAATCCCATGTTACCCTAGGAGAGAAAATAACCATGGATGAATGAATAATAAAACAACAGCAACAACACCCCTATTATCTAAGCCCACAGCACTGTTAAACCCCCAAAATTAGGTATTTTTATAAAACGGGAAAGGTAGCTACTTACTTTTGGACCTGGCGGCCCAGGGGGACCCACTGGACCCTAAATGTAAACAAGATCAAAATTTTATTCCTTTTGACTTAATTAGGAAGCAAACAACTGGAGCAATGCTGGGATCTGCAATGGTACCTGAACTTTCTGCCTCCGAAGCAAAAGCAACACATAAGCTCTCAAGTCTTCACATCTCTAACAGCACAGCTCCTTGGCAACATCGTTAATTAAGAGAAAACTTCAACTTAAACCCAACAAAAATGCAGTTTGGTTTTACCTTTGCCCAATAGAAATTCTCTTGTAGGATCTTGAAAAAGCAACTCTAACACATCTCATGGCAAGAAAGGCTCCAAGCATCAGAGGTCAGCCCACTCCCCCAGCCCCGGGATGAGGCAGTGCTCAGAGCAGTGTAACAAGGTGTTGGTGTTTGCAGGGAGCACTGCAGAGCTCTGCTGGAGCCCTCATTTGCTGCTCTGAATGCCCAGAGAGGAGCCTTTGCTCTTGTGAGCAGATTAAACTACCCAAGACTGAGCATCCTGTGCCGGAAGTCAGCTGTGCTCAGTGTTTTCAGCTGCACAGGCACTCTTGCTCATTGTCATGACACAGAGACAAGGGAAAGGGAAACTGCCAACAGCGGGAACTGTTCCATCAACAAGTGCAACAGCTGAGGTCCCTTACCTGCAAACCTGGTAATCCTATAGGGCCTGCAGGACCTACTGGACCTGGAAAACCTTTTGGGCCCTATAAAAAGAACAGAGGGCAAATAGAGGATGTGTAGAATTTACCCCATCTAACCCCACCCAAAGTGAGTGTCAGGAAACATTAAGTAATATCCCTAGTTAAGTAAACCAATTTAAAAATTACAGCAATTTATGTCATATTATTAGATGTACTTTGAAAATCAAAGTTACAGAGTTCAATGGTAGAAGGGAGTTGGATTTGAAAAAGGAATGATGAGGTAATAGGAAAAATTGGACTTCCTCTACCATACCCTTCCCCTACTCATACCCTTACAAATCTAGAATTGCTTACACTAGTGGTATCATACATGTAAATACACTTCCCACTAATTTGAAAAGGGTCCTTGAGAATCAATACCTGAAAAAGTACTACTTAATATTGTTTAAAATCATTATGCCCCATATTAAACAACTTACAGGAACTCCATCCAATCCAGGAAGACCACTTTCACCCTAAAAATCATAAATGTATATGTAAAACTTACACAACATTATTGCAGCAAACTATAAGGAACATCAAGCTTTGTATAAATAGAAATATTTGCTGTTAGTTAATATTAGCTCAAGTAAATGGGAAAACATCTTGAAATCTGTGCTTCCATATTTGAATTGGGTAATGGAAACCTCTAGAAAAATTGGAACCATTTTATTTATGTGTAACAAGAGAAAATAAAGTGACATTAAAAATATTAATTACAAAACCACTGAAAATACACTATAATAACTCTTATGATATGACTGCTATAAAATATGCAAAAGCACACCATAATAATAAGAAATTATCTTTATTTCCCATAATTACTGAAGTAAATTAATAAAGAAATATTTAACTGTTACAAACTTATGAGTGTACATAATGTGGACAGAATTTTAGAGGAGTTCCTAATTTTGGCCAGCAAAGTCAGTGTGAGAGGTCTTATATCACAGAATGAATTTTTTAATATTTTCAATATTTAATGAAGCATATATGTAAGCTGAGAATGTGACTGATAAACTTCTAGTACCTTCCAGCACCAGAAACACTGAGAGGCAGCTGGAATCTCACAGCAGAAGTTGTAACATGCACTAAACAGTAATAGGATGAGCAATGTCTCAGCATCCCAGTATGGGATGAACAAGATCTCTTCAAAAACCAAGCAATCCCAGGTTCTGAGGTATTCTGTGTCATTAATGAATTTATTACAAGGCCTTTTGCACAGCTCTGCACTCAGACACCCAGGACTGACACCACGAGCAATCAAAGCTGCAGTATCAGCCCTGCAACCTGTGGGACATCAAAGAGTTTCTTGTACTGCATTTTCTCCTGTGTGATGACAAGTCTTACCTTCATTCCTTTAAGACCGCCTTGAGCAAAAACAGGTTCTCCTTTAAGGCCTTTTGGGCCAGGACGACCCTGATTTAAAAAAAATAATAAAAAATAAATGTCTTGAAAAAATACTGCTTTAGTTTTGAAAGACTCTCTAATTAGCATAATGAACAAGGCAAACTCCTGGCTCCAGTTAACTGTAAAAGTACCACTGCTGCTTCGCCAGAGAAGCTGTGCTATTATGAGAACTAAAGACTTCCTGCAGCTTTAGAAAAACAAGGTTCTGCAAACATTTTCTCTGGTATTTTCCTGTTTATATAGGATTTCCTTTTCATTTTAGGCCTTTGACAACCTTAGATCCTATTTGAACCTGTTTGACATGGTAGAACTCCCCTGCTCACATACACACCAATGCCATTTAGAGGGACCTTGGCAGGCTTGAGGGATGGGCCCATGTAAACCTCAGCAAGTGCAAGATCCTGCAACTGAGCTGGAGCAATCCCAAGAACAGATTCAGGCTGGGCAATGACTGGATTGAAAGCAGCCCTGGAGAAGGACTTGGCAGTACTTGTGGATGAAAAACTGTCAGCGTGAGTTTGCAGCCCAGCCAGCCACCCATATCCTGGGCTGCATCCAAAGCAGTGATGGCAGCAGGTGAGGGAGGGGATTTTATCCACAGGATCTTAATTTTATCCTCAGAGTGGATAAGAAAATTGACCTCTAACAATTCTAATAAACTTAGGGTTTTTTGGGTTCTTCCTAAGTACTTGGCAGTTAGTTCTCCAACAATGTCACAAAAAGCAAATCCTGGTTTAGTGATGACAGAACACATTTGAGTTGGGACATACAGGCAGTCCAGGTAGGCCAGGAAACCCATCAGGTCCAGAAAGGCCAGGACTCCCAGTGGTGCCATTGCAGCCATCGAGGCCAGGAGGGCCTCTGGGTCCAGACTGCCCAGGGTGACCCTGTGTGAAGGAAAAGAGAGAGAATGACCAACAGGATCTGTTATTTGCCAGTAATACTGTTGTCCCCAGAAAACTGATATCTTCCTTCCAAATGGCAACACAAACCAAAAGAACTGCACAACTCCCAACCAAGTTCAGTGTATGGCAGAGTGCAACACAAGTTTCTTCAGCCAGCTTTGTCTGTCCTCCCTGAAGGTTAAATCCTAGAACACTGCCTGCAATTCATCTGATTACCTTTTTCTCCAAGGGACAGTTTTGCTGACGTACATAACTTGCGCATGAGTAGGTCCCAAAAGGGACCATCCCACAGCAGTGCGGACCATATGGAATGTAACAGTGTCAAACAGCATGCAAGGGTGCACCTGACACCAGCAATGGAAGCTGCACATGTGAAAGAAAGGGCAGAGGCAGACTCAACAATACTGAGCATTTATAATCCAAATCTGCTTGGAGTTTCAGTGACTTCTCTTCCTCTCCAGTGTGGATTCCTTCTTTTAATAGATCAACAGATGTTAAAGCTCCAGTATCAGGCCATTCAAGCGCAACAGCTTTATTTGTTATATTAAACATAAGACCTTAGGCAAAGCAATTGGGAGAAAGATCCAATTAAACTAACAACATTTAAAAAAAAGTATTTGCAACAGCCAATTATTAATCAGGCAAAGCAAAATATAATTGTACCTAACTCTGATTTCACGAGTCTTTTGCCCTGGTATAGCTCTGCTAATTTGACTGGAGTTTACTCAGCATGGTACTAATGCAAAGGAAATCAAAGTTTGGGACTTCAGGCAGCTTTTCTTCAGTGCCACATAAGTATGTGAGAGCAGAAGGCAGAAAGGCAAAACTGTCCGTCACAATGCCCAAGTGTCAGGCAGCTCCTGATTCTGCATTGTTTTTCCTATAAGTGAGTCCTGTGGCACTCAACAACATTGTTTTAAGGCAAGAAGAAAAATTAAACTTATGGAGATAGGATCAGTAACTTGACAGTTCTCTCCCCTCTCTGTACACAGTGATCTTGACTCATCCCAAAAGTACTTTTGTTTGATCCCAAAGATTTGTCCTTAAGATATGGCACTAAGCAAGTTATGACTCACATTAGGAAAGTAAAAAAAAATAAACATGGATAAAATGGAGATAAAGCAGAACATTAACAATTCTTCATGCCTGACACTTAAAATAAAGCACATTTGCAACACTTAAGGTCTTCCCAGTCCAAGCCAACAGCATATGCTGTGGTGAAACTCAATGAGAACTCTGCAGTAATGTAAAGCTTTTTATCTAAGGATCTTTAAATACCTTGAAAAAATGTGGGAATGCTATAATCTAATTTTACAGATGGGAAGCTCGGGACACACAGTAGCAGGGTGATTTTCTCAAGGATGCAGAACTACTTGGGCCATATTTATGTAATTACTCGAGCTGATCACTGGCTTCAGCTGCTGCCAGGACAGCTATTCCATATGGCTGCTTATTCACACATACCTACTCCCTGTGCTGGAAACAAACACAGCAGAGAAATAACTGTTCTATTTCTTAATGGAGTTAATTTCCAGTCAGATGAAGTCCTTGGTCCAGCTCATTTGGCAACTGCATTGAGATTTGTGCCAGCAAAATCGAGAGGGACCTGATTTGCTTTCTGTCAGTCAACAAGGTACAAACTGATCAATGTCAGGTGGGTCTCAACTGCACAATTAAGGCAGCTCACCCAGACAAGGATAAATTTGAGATTTAACAAGGAATGGAATGAAGTCATCCTAAAGCATTACCATCAGAGATCATTGCATTAACAGTACCAGTTGCTCTGATGATTATTCTGCTTGTCAAAATAACCACATGTGGCGTGCAAGCAGGGACTTGCCAGGCCCTGGTAAAGCAACTGGAGTAGGCTGAAGCAGCAGTGTATTGCCACTCAGATTTTTTTCTCTTAGAAATCACTTAATTGATTTGATCCATGCAGGATGCCACAGCCAAGAGCATCAAGTCTCTGACAGGACAGGCAGTGCTGCAGAGTCAGAGGCCAGAGCTGTCAGTGTCTCCCAGGTCTTTCACTTTGTTTACAGCATAAACAAGACCAGGAGCCATGTGGGTGCACACGTATCTGGTTACAGCACAAGGTGACCAGCTGCAAGGTTTAGTGAAGTTGAAAGGGCCAACATCTGCCCCTCGGAGTGAGACAGAAGGGAGCCAAGCTGCTCCAGCTTTCCTGCTGGCCCAGAGCCAGCCTGTGGCATGCAGCTGCTGGGTGAGCATGTCCTGGGAAACGCTTTGGGCGAGATCTGCTAACTCTCAGACCAAGACAGCCTGAAAGAGGCCCAAAGGACTTTGGTATCCTCTTAAAATGTGAGTAGGCCTTACAGAGAGGGGACATAAAATATGCTGATCTCAGTGATTTCTTATGTGTGCTAAATAAATCTGTGCCCCTGTCACTTAATCCCATGGCATCCGTATCTGTGGTTCTGTGCCAAAGCATGACACAGACTGACACACAAGCACACACACACATTCTGTGTCTTTTGCTTTAGGAAAGCAATCCACAGGATTTCCTACTTTAAAGCTAATCTGCAATCAGAGTTCATAATATTTTGTTTTAAGACCCTTATCTGAGAAGATATTGAACATCCACAACTGACTTCCTTCAGAGTTGCTAAGTCCTGCCTTAAAAGAAGCTTTTTCCCAGGGGTTTAAAATACTGATTTAAAGAGCTGGTTTGACCTGAAAAAGTGGTGGTTAATAGTTTCATTGCTCTCACCTTCTCTAATTCCTGTTTTGGCAGATGTGCCAATTGAACACAAGCACCTCAATTGACTAAGGCACAAGACTTTCACAGGCTTTACTTATACATGTCAGGGTGATTAGTTTACAGATCTGAGTTAAAACACAGGCTGGAGAGATGCTTGTGCTCTCTGTACTCACAAAAGGAGGCATTTGGTGTGAGACAGATAAGGAAATTTGAACTGGTTATCTGGGCCCTCCTTTATCTGACTCTTGCTGTACACTGACACTGTGATCCCAAGGGGCCTCTTTTGTAAATCAAACAGGGAAAAGGCAATCCCAACAGGAGAGCTCAATGAATAATTAAAAACAGAGAAACAAATGCAATTAGGGATGAATACAAAACTAATTGAATAAACAGTTTCATGGGTTGCTAAGGCTAGTGGCCTTTCTACAGCCATCATCAAGTGCTTGCATTTTCTCTAGGAAGGTCACAAAACTGCCTCTTCATCCAGCTTTGGCTTTCATGGCACAAACAAGGGCTGACTTATCATAAAAGTATTTCCTTCTAGAACTCCTCGCACAGTTCATGAAAAGCTATATACATTTCCCAGCTTCAGTTCCAGCCTTTGCCAGAGGTGTCCTTGAATCCTGTCTTATATGAAAAAATAAACTTCCCAAGTAGGGCTAAGGATTTGAGGGCTTCTCCTACAGCATGACATCAAAGTCTAGCAATAAACACATGCAGCTGCTGTATTTACTAGGTTAAAGGGATTAGTCAGGCCAGCTGCAACAACATGATTTACTTGCCACCAGCATTCCCCAAGGGAACTCTGTGGAATACCACTTCCCTTAAGGTCACCAGTGGGATTCCCCTCTGAAAAAGAGCCTTGCCCATGGCCATGACTAAACTACACCTGCCCACACTAACACACCTGCATACTACAAAGAATCTCTCTTCATATTTGGATGTGCAGAGATAGCAATATATTTTTACTTCTCCCATCTTTCTCACACACACACACGTTCTCCCTTTGCTCTACATTCCACACATCCATATAAGGTGCCTATATTGGTATACACTTCACAAAAAATCTAAGCTGCTCCCTATCCTGAAATGTAATGACAAAAGTGAAAATATTTACTCAAGCAGTAGTGGTTGCTATTTTCACCCTACAATGGAAGCATTTATCTTAGTGCTTATAATGTAAGCAGTATGAACAAGTTTCCCTTCCCCTTTTTCTGCCCTGCAGTTGTGGCACAGAAGAGCCACAGTGCTGAGCACTTTGCTACTTATGACCAGCAAAATCTGCCTCTTTCCCATTCACCCACCTGCAGAATGTTGCAAAGCAGAGAAGATCTGATCTGCATATGCTGGAGGCTTTGAATCCTCTCATCTGCCTCCCTGCTCTCTCCTTGGAATGCCTGTCCCTGCCAACTACCTGGCAATGGCTGCTGCTCTATCTCTGCCTCCCCTCATTGTTGGGAATCCCCTTTCTCCAGAGCCTCATCTGAAAAAACACCCTGAGAATAGCATGTTCCTACAGTGTGTTCAATTAAATTAAGTATTATGGGAACAGCTTGTTCTCTTCAGACCTAGACAGTTGGCTGGTGGTAAAAGAAAAAAAAAGAGCAGCAAGGGAGTAGAGCAGGAGAGAAAACAGGCAAAGATGAGCAGAGGGGGACTAAAGGACAAGGGCCAGGAAGGAACTGGAATCAAACAAGTTCATTTACAAGGCCAACTGTGCATTTTCAGCCAATCTATCACAACTATTCTGTTTTTGATATGAAGTAAGAAAACACAGCTCAATTGTTGGAGCTCCTGGCCATCGGAGAAAGCAGGAAAGATGAGAAAGAGTATGAGCATAGTCTGAAGGCACAGTGACACACAGGATGGAAAAACACCATCAAGAAAATAAAAATAATTCTAATATCAGAAGGAGAAAGCAGGACGAACCAAATAGTGCAGAAAGAGTAAGGAAGTTTGGGGCAACTTCTAAAGCTGATCCAGTTAAAATTCCCCTGAGACACAGCAAGATACTGCTGCAAAAATCACTGGAGAGACCAAGCAAAAGAAAGCTGGCAAAAACACTCTAGCCACATAATTTTTTATAAACTGTCTCTATAATGTAAATTTCTAAAGAAGGAAAGAAACAAAATGCTCCTGATGGTCAGGGAAAGTGGTTACCTACCTGTCACCTGATCTAAACCAGGACTAGAACCTAGAAGAGAATTAAGGGTAATCTGGAGGGCCTCAGCTCTTATCACTGTTTTCATTCATGTCATAGCAAAAGATGATTGAGGGAGACCTGGTAACAGCTATCACATACAAGAAGGCTACTACAAAGCAAAAGTGAACAATCTTCTCTTTGTGTCCCTGATCAGTAACATGAGAACTAAGAGCTTTAAACGCAAAAAGAAAGACTGAAATTAGCAAAGCTTTTCTAATAGAGAATTTAGTCTCCATCATCACAAGGTTTTAAGAATTGGTTAGGAAACATGCTAAAAATGGCCTGAAGCACAGCTGACCATGCCTGTTTGACTCCCTGAGGTTCCTTTCAACTCTGCAAGCCTATGATTTTATGATACAGGGTTTTTTAGGCAGTGCTGAGGGAACATGGTGCTGAAAGAAAAGCTAATCAATCATGCAAACGATCCCCATGTAACTCAGGCTCACTTTCTGATATGTATCAGCTTCCTATTGTCTTACAAAACAGCATGGAATCACCAGGTGGATTAACAAATACCCAGATAGAGGCAAGCAATTGCAAGGTACACTATGCATGTGCCAGGACAATCTAATCATGTTCAGGTGCTTTTGGTTGTGATTACCATTCTGGTGATTTCTATTTACACATGCAAACTTACTGGGATCCCGTTGATGCCCTGGAATCCTGGAACTCCCATTGGACCCTGAAGAAAAAGAGTACACATTATATTTCACTTCATTGGTCTGTAGATTTCAGTCATCTGTGATGTATTTTTCACTCCAACACTCTCAGTCTTGGACTTCTGCTTTCAAAACCAAAAGGAGCAAACTATCTCAGGCAGATTCCCTCTGACCACAGGGGTCAGTGAAGACAGGAACTGAGCATCTGAGCTTGACTGGATACCAAATGAGTGTTTCAGGAATGTTTTAATCAGGCAATTTAAAGTAAAAATATAATCACCTACTGCACATCTGGGGAAAACAAGATGCCAGGAAAATAAACAACCTGCTATAAATTTAACCCTTGTCTTTCTAAGAGTTTCAACAAAACTTACATATTTTTCTGTCTACAGTTGGATAGGACCCTCAGAGATATGCAGACCACTGCATTAACTTCAGACTGCCCAAGCTGCAAGTAATTGCCACACCTTGTTTCTCTGCTCTGAATAGCAGCAGAACTGACTGTGCAAGCAGAATTCCCTAAAATGTTCTTGCTTTGGAAAGGTAAAATATATTTCTCCCACAAGGGATGAAGAGAGAGAGAATCTTATGGCATTTTGGTATTGTATATCTATCATTTCAGGGGATAGAAACAGTTCTCGAGTAAATGGATTTTTTTCAGTGCAAAGAAGTTGTTTCCAATCTTGCACATTGCGTTCATTGACATCCTACACCTTATGGGCTACTCTATTTATTATGATGTCGTTTATTGTATTCTTTTTGTTAGAAATAACTTTGCACCTGCAAAACTGAATTGCAGATTTTGTTTAGTACCCATTCTTTTTGCTTTTCTAGACACCAGCTCAGGATCTTCTACACAGGAACCAGCTCCATGTCTCCCTGAACAGAGTGTGAATAACAGCCATCAACCCCAAGCATGTGAAGTGACAGACTACTTGCAACAGCAATACTCATTTGGCTGTAGTTCACCTACCAGGATGGCTACACCGTTCAATAGCTTTAGCATCTGTATTCTCATTCAAAAATAAACGCAGACAATTCTCCAAAGATACTGTTGAAATGCCATTGTAATTTTATCCCTGGACATATAGCCCAAGATTATCCTTATTCACTCAAAAATATACACAAGGCCATAGAACTATTGCAAGGACAGAAAAGTCACTGCTGAGCCTACCTTGTCACCTTTCTGTCCAGCTGGTCCAGGAGGGCCCACTGCTCCTCTCTCACCTTTGGCTCCAGGCAAACCTTCTGGGCCAGTAAATCCAGGTGCTCCTATCGGTCCTTGAAGCCCAATTGGTCCTGGTCGACCCTAACATACATTAAAAACAAGTCAATGCATCATGTCCACAAACTCATTTGTAATTACTCTTTCCAACTCGACTTTTAACGCAATTTGATACCTCTCTGGGTAGTTAGGACATCCTAAAGTTTTTCCATTTTCAGACAAAGACTGCCCAAAATTTCACACAGGACTCGAGATGGGGCCACACCAACACAGAGTAGAGAAGGACAACCACCTCCCTAAACTGTCTGTTGATGGTGTGAATCATTAAGGTTGGAAGAACCTCCAAGAGCAAGTCCAGCCTTTGACTGAATACCACCATGCACATTAAACCATACTGCCAAGTGCCACATTTGTTCATTTTTTGAACAATTCCAGGCACGGTGACTCCACTATGTTCCACTTCTTACCCACTCTTGGCAGCGAAGAATCTTTTCCTACTATCCAGCCGAGTCTCCCCTGGCACTGGAGGCCATTTCTCCTTGCACGATCTGTGGCTGCCCAGAAGAGGCCGATCCCCACCTCACCACAAGCTGCTTTCAGAAAGCCATAGGGTCGCTACTGAGCCTCCTTTGCTCCAAGCTAAACAAGCCCAGCTCCACCAGGCGCTTCCCATCACACCGATGCTGCAGACGCTTCACCTGGAGCACAGGTGTGATGGGAAGGAAAGCCTTTGCTGTCCTTTCCGGACTCGCCGCAGCGCTCGGAGTGCGGGGCCGCTGTCAGGAATCCCCTTGCCCGGAGGAGCCCGAGCGCAGGAGGGAGCGGCGCGCCCGGCGGCTGCAGAACCGGGCGCTGCCGCCAGAGGGCGCGGTCCCCGCGTGTTGGTGCTGCCCGGCTCGGGACGTGCCCTCGAGGGCCCGGCCCGGCCCGGCCCGGCGTTACCGCGCCCTCAGCGCCCGGCCCGGCCCGGCGTTACCGCGCCCTCAGCGCCCGGCCCGGCCCGGCGTTACCGCGCCCACAGCGCCCTGCGGGGCCGTGCCCAGAGAACAGCACAGACACCACGCCGAGCTCCCACAGTATCAGCAGACAATGCGGTTTATGGCTATGCTTTACACCAGCAAGACAATCAGTGGATCACACAAAGTTGCCCGCGTAAAGGATCATGACTTAGATAAAATAAAATAGAGGAGGAAGTTAAAAAACCCCACACCTTAATAATTCCACCACGTAATTCCCCCTCCTTTTAATTCTCATGTCCATGGAAGAGTGTTTGCCTTCTACTTCCCTAACTCCGTAAAACAGCAGAAGGAATGCAGCTCCCTGCTGCAAGTGTTTTAGTAGTCTCAGCTGGAGACATACAAAGCCCTGACTCATGGCTTGGCAGGTAAAAGACTTTTACTGTTAATTTAAAAATGCATTGTTACATGTTTAAAATCAAGCAAAGTGAAAGAAAGGGTACATGATTTTTAAAATTCTTTTTCCAGGATCATTTTTAGTACCTGTTTAGGCTAAAATATTTTTTCCCATATTCCATGTGTCTTTCTTCACTGTTGTTGCAGTTTTCTTTTAACTGCAACAATTCTCCCGTATTGCTCTTTCTGGTGTGATTGTTTCATCCTGGCCTTTTAACGGAGGTCAAGTGCATGTTTGATATTTCACACCTTTTCTGTCTAGACACTGTCCATAGTGTGCACTTCCAGAGGCACAGACTCACATCTGAAAAGGCTTTTATGTTGATTATTTTTAGCTTTCTTCACTCTAGGCTAATTATCAATGGAAACCTTTCTATTGGAAACTATATAATCAAAACACTAATCCCCAAATCTTCAGCTGTCCTTGGCAACCATACACACCAAGAAACGTTAAAAATCGCATGCTTTGCTCTCACTTAAGAAAGTTAAAGCTGAGACTGAATTTCCCATAATCACAAGCAATTCAGAGGCTTTCAATCAACAATTCACTTACAAAGCTTGGATTGTGGACTGTTTACCTCAAGGCATCACAGCAGTGTTGAGGCATAACCTGAAAATGGGCACAGTTACACTCAGAGTCTTACTTACCTCCCACAAAAGAAGTGGCATCCCAGAGCCCACCAAATTTGCAGAGAAAACACACTGTGAATTCTTCATTTGTTTGAATTGCTAATACTTCTGTATTCCATTAGCTTGATTGCCTGGTTAATGACAGTGTTTCACAATGACTGGAACCGATGGGAATTAACATTTTAGGAGGCTTTTGTTTTGCTCTGCTGCAGGTGGCTCTGAGAAATATAGCTAGACTGGAGAGTAAAGACAAGCAACTACACCTTCTGCTTGTGTTTGGATGAGCAGCTCTCTGACAGAAGAATTAAATATGTTCTCTGTGATTTCAGGGCCCACAGCCCCATTCAGGACTCTCTCCTGCATTAGTGCCCTACAAGAAAGATTTTAGCAGCACTTGAAGATTTTGTCCAGTGCCTTGGAGTGTCACTAAAGCATAAGGACACAGTAAAGTGCTTCTAATCTCTCTGATAATGTGATTATGCCATGATAATCAGGCTCTCAAGAATTCCCACTGTTTCTTTTGAAGTCTGTGTGGATGGAAATCATGTTTTCTATGCTGAAACAAAGGACTTGCCTTCACTGCTAAAAAAGCAGTATTTTTCGTCACTCAGCAGCACTCCCATGAACTGTTCCAAGATTAGAGCATTATAAAGAGCAGGCACAGTGGCATGCAGGAGCAATTCAAGGATAACAGCACAATGAAGATTCAGGTTTTACCACAAAGTAAACTTACAGAGCTCAGTGCCAGGTGGAACTTCTGTCTGACCTCAATGTGCTTACCTAGTCTTTACTGTGCCTTAGCATCAGGATTGCTCTTACTTATCCAAAGGATAAAAAGGATGAAACAACTCCTAGCTGTGAGGACAAGCTGAAATATAAAATGTGGATTACATCAAACAAAAACTACAAGGAATCAACAGAGGTCCCTATTTTTAATCTTTAATGTTCAGCATATATTACATAGTAACCTGCAGAAAAGCCATTAGCAATTAATGCAAATGTTTTGGTTTCCCAGATGTATGATAATTGTTTTTAAAAAGAGGAAAATGATAGAATGCTAATAACTCCAAGCAATAACAAATCCAATGAAATTACTTGTGAATGTTCTCTCAAATGCCCAGTAGAATTTCATATTTGAAATCTATGAGCTGCATTCTCAAATAAATTTGTGCACTGGGCTTTTACAATGCAGCAGCACTGAATGAGATGTCTGTCTGTAATGAATATGATGCTGGTAAAAATAGCATTTTTTTAAATATACCTGGGCATTTTCATAGATAATTTTGGATTCTGACCAAGTTTGTGTCACAAGTTCAACATGAATCACGTGCATCTCTGTTCTGCACATATCCATTGCAAACCATTACAAATACACAGCTGGCTCAGACATTCAGCTTTCCATTCTCAATGTGTGGTAAGCAAGAGCAAAAAAAGCCTGGAAAAGGAACCTCCCATTGCTCCCACTGCAGTCACCACACTGCAGAAGGCAGTAAAACCAAACAGCCTGAAAGTGTAATTTGATGGCAGCGTCTTTCAAGACAGAAAAAGTTCTGCAACATGTACCTTTTTCCTTATACCCTTTTAAATTCATCCGTGTCCCAGGGTGTCGTGAGGAAAGGCTTGAACAATGGGTAATGATGGGGCCTCTGCTGCTGCCCAACCCAACACATCACAGTTTCTCTATTCTCTCACATCACAGTTTCTCTAAGTCCCTCCCCCTTTTGCCAACTCTAAAACCCCACGTAAATTTTCGCCCACTGAAGCAGAGCTGCTACACATAGCACTGCAAATTCCAAACATTCTTTTATTTCCCATTGCCTCTGTGAGCTTGGAGAATAAAGCGTAAATGTATTTGATTTGTCACTGTGTAAAGGAACACACATGGAAGTGGTATGGAATCACTGGATAGGCCCCTTATTTCTGGGACAAAAAAACCAAGTACATTCTTACTTGGGCAACAATTCAACTCGCCTAAGTCACTGTCAAATGCCAACTCAGTGATTCATCACCATAAAAAACACTGGAACCCACTAAGAGGAATCTAGCAGCTCTGGTAACTGAGCAGAAAATACTACTGATCAGGAAGGGCAGAACTGATTCCTACTTTTGTAAGTAAATTTGTAGACTGCCATATTTCAAGCAGCAAAGCACTATTCATTTTCCAAGCAAAATTAAGGTCCTGCATATGAAAAGAGCAACTGAATTTAAATATGCTCATGTCTTCTGAAACTAACACGTGGTTTCTTCTCTATGAGAATTCAGTGACCAATTTTTTTAAAAGGTTCTTATTCACATTCTCTATTCTTTCACCCATTATTTGCTCCATATAACATGTTTTATTGACACAAAAGATTGTTAGTGAAATATTTACTTCATGAGCAAATGCTTTGTAGCTTGAAGCATCTTATGCTTGTTTGATGACATAAAGGTGAACCAAACAGCCATTAACTCATTACATTCTGGCCCTAAAAATGCATGTTCTCATATACTGCATACTCTAAGGCTGAAACTTTTAAGGAAGATCTGTGTACCCAATTCCTGTTGGACAGGACAGCCTGTCCAAGGGACTGGTCCCTCAAGATGCTCTTTCACACACACAGATTGCATTTCCCATTTAAACCAGGGACGTTCTCCCTGATGAGAGCCACTAGGTTCCAAAAGCTGATGCAGGGATCTCCCTGAACTCAGATGAGGGCTGTGTCAGTGACTTACTAGTGCAAGGCAGCCATGTCCACTGTGAGCAGCACAGCCCTGGGCCAACCTTCAGCTTCCCACCTCCACTGCCTCCCTTCTCCTCTTTGGTCTGCTCTGCTTCCACAGCAAGATTCCCACAGCAGTGGTTCTCTCTTGCTAGATAGATAGGGAGTAGCACAACAGAGTCCTACTCTCAGCTGGGGCCCCACAGTTCTACTGTAATAATAATAATTACTGATGAAAACCCCTTCACCATTTTCCTAAATTACAGGTCAGGTATCCAGTGCCCTGCTCACATTCCAGAGTAAGTAATTATTCTCCCTACTGAAAAACGCTTTGTACTTTTAAAGAAAATTATTCTTCTAAAAACTTTGGGGAAGTCCTAAGTTAAAAATGGCTCCTTTATTTCTGCCATATATTTCATTGCTCCTTTACACAGCTTTTTACCTACACAGGATGAGAAGAATACAAAAAATGGTATGTGCACACAGAAATAATGGACCAGAAAAAAAATCCTGTGCAACAATCCTGCTTCATTCAGCATCCTCCCAAAAATGCCATTGTTTGGGGGTTTTTTACTGTTTTGTTCTCTTTTTAAGGAAGGATATTAGGGTGATTTTTTAAAATTTAATTTTAACCAAAGAGACAATTTTTTCATGCACCATATGAAATTCTTTAGTATCACAATGCCTTTCAGAAGTTTTCTGTTTATGCAAAGCAGCCTTTGGCATGCTCATACTGCTGACTGTCAAGGCTGCTCTGATCATCTCAGGACCAATTTTTAATGTAGTAATGGGCAACTGCAGGCTAGGCCTTACAACAATTTTAAATTTTAATTCATATGATAAAATCCGTTTTCAAAAAATACTTCTGTTATTTCCACTAAGCCTGACTAGACATGACTGCAAGTACAAAATCTAGGTGACAAAAATGTGTGTGTGCATGTATATGTGTGTATGTGTGTATATTTATATATATGGTTTTATGTCCTATCTTATAACTGCTTAAAAAATTATTGAAATTTGGTTCCACAAATCATTTGATGAATCCCATACTTCAGTAACAAAGTTGCAAAGGATGACTTACCACATTATAAATTCAGAACTATAGATGAACTCTAGACAATTTTTAAGAATATCTGTATTTTTTAATTGGATATTTAAATCTATGAAAAGCTTGTTCCTTAGAATGCTTGATTTCCAGTTAAAAGCTTTCATGAAACATCCTGATCCAATCAATTCCACATATTTGCTATTTCTATTTAAAACACACAAAGAGACCACATACTGTCATCTTTTTCCCTACCATGGACAATGCCAGGAGTGACTCAATATGAACTGAGAGTAATTATTCCATTTTATACTTCACAACTTTCTGAAGCAACTATGAAAAATGTACAAAAGTGAAAAAGCATGACTTCAACTTTGGTTGCTTTTTTGCTTTGATGTTGTGAAATGTCCAAGTTAGATAAGAAGTAAGCTCCTGTGGAAAGGTTCCAGGCCCCAGAGAGCACAGATAACACGAAAGCCTGTGAGAGCCCTTGTGGGCTGTAACATCTCTGTGAGAGCAGCACCACTGAGGCCATAGCCCTCCTGTGCTGAGCTCCAGACAGGAGGGGAGCCATGGGAAACACCCACAATGATGGGCACTGCAGCAACAGAAAGATGTGAGTTGTGGGGATTTTTAAAATAAAGAAGAAGCAGCAGGATTTACAAAGCAGAGTGATGACTTACATTGTATTTCAATTAAACAAATAACTGATGTATGAAAATTATGAGTTAAAGCTTATTTTTAAGGAGCTGTATTATGTATTTGAATGACATTTACTTGCCTTTTTCATGATCAGTCAAAATTATACCATTTTTTGAGCAAAAGAAAAGATTTGTGGAGACTAGATCCCAATGAATTGCATCACAGAGTGTCACCAGAGCAGAGGTGATCACCCCTGAATCCCCAGCTTACCCACTGTTTGTTTAAGCCAATTGGCCATGAGCCTCAGGTGATATTTGGTCATCTGAGATTCAATTTTTGCTATTTGCCACAGCAAAACCTCCGTTTGCTGCCTTGACTGATATCTTTAGGGCCTTTTTGTGCTTTCAATTGGCAGAGCAGTACAAGCTTCATACACATTTATTGTCAATGAAGACAATTCGTGCAGACAGCACATGAGACTGACAACAGGCGCTCCTCTGAGATCACGCACATGTTTAAGCCTGAATTAGAGGCAGCTGAGGAAATGAGACATGAAGGAAGAGGGTAACATAAGCAGGAACTGCTGCTGCACCTCATGGAGCTCTGGCACTACGTTACACTCATCAACATTCAAAAAAATAGGGCTTATATTGAAATACTCAATTTTGAAAACTTAACAAAAATGCTGAAGGAAGTGAGGTCTAACTGACTTCAATTTTTTGTTCCTGACTTCAAGGAACAAAAGAGCATAGTACAGCCAAAGGTTTGAATGGTTTATGAGATTTTATGGTCTTTTGCAACCTCAGTTCATATTCTCTCCCTCAAGCCTTCAGTGCCTAATCTCTAAAAAATGTTTTAGAAAGCCTTTACAGTTCTCCGACCTGTTCACATAGGACAGCAGCTGTCATAACATTTTCCTGCCCTTAATTGAAGGAAGAGAATTTGAGTATTGTGTACATCTCTTGACAGCAGAATAAGTTCTGAGCTGAATTTTAATACAAAAGAATTAGTTATTTCAGAAGAAAACACAGGGTTTCCCTAGAACTTCTTTCCATTCTCCTGGTGGCTGTGCAGGAAAGCAGACAAGGTAGCGTATGCAAAGTGTAAGGTAGCATATGCAAAGTGTTTTCCTCCCTAGGATGCACATAGCTCATCTCTGGTGAGAGCATGGCAGTGACCAAATGAGAGCTCCTTGGCAGTCAGTCCCCACAAGGAGGATGGTAGAATGACATGTGAGAGTCCCCTGGCTCTCATGGCCATGAGTACATAAATGTGTATATTTATCATCTCTCCCACACATTTGGTGAGATCAAGCAAGTTATTGTCCACAAACAATTTAAAGGGATTTTACTTAACTCATTACAGAGGAAGACGCAACATTAATCACGGATATTAGACAAGTCTCCTGGGGAAAACAGATGTTGAATCGTGGTAACTTCATGGGCAGCCTCATCAGGCCTGCTGCCCACAAACCCACAGCTTCTGCCTCTCCCTAAGATACCCTCTACAACACACAATGTTCAGGGATCTGCTGTGGGCTCATGAGGAGAGAAGACCACAGTGTTGTGTTATTTTCCTTTCCATTTATCCCTAGCACCCCAAAGAACAAACCAAAAGAAATCTCAGTGTGTTTCTAAAGAACTGTTTAAGTGAGCAGTGACAATGAACTTGCTCCCCCTGCCTCTGGCTGGCATTTCCAAGCTGCCTTCCCCATGGACTGGAGTGACAGAAGATTCATTGTTGCAAAAAAATGTTGTCAGTAGAAAATTAGCTGTATTAAGTAGTGTACTGAGCAAGTGAAATCCTGCCAGTGTCAGGCCTGTTGAGACTACTAAAAGGACATTGTATCTAGAAAGGCAGAGAGGGTTCAGCCACATGCTGAAGCTGAGCAGACTCCAAACCTCCGCAGGGTCTGCTGTGTCCAGATCTGTTAATTTGCTTTGGGCTCCTCTCCAGTTCTTTCCTTTACAACAAACCCTTTAAAAAAAATGTCTAATTCCCCTGTGCAAGCAAAGGCTGTGAAAAGTTAGGGTTTCCTCAGAGGCTGAACAGGGATGTGGGCAAAGAGCAGATCTAGCAGGAAGCGAGTGCCTGTACCACATTTTCCAAGCACAGCTATTCCTTAGCAGAAAGGATGGCTTGAGATTCCCTGGTGCACTGAGGGGCAGAGCTGCTGAGTGTCACACATCCCACACAGGCACTGCCCTCGGGAATCCTGGCTGCACCTGGAGAAAATGAGAGCTGCACTCTCTATGGGAGGGAGGGAGAAATTCCCTATTTTTCACACTTCTTACAGAAGTTTCCTGTGTTGCTGTCAACAATCTCATGGTATTCCAGCTAAACCAGAACAATTTATTTTGGTTTAAAGGCTGAAAAATTAACAACTAAGAGAACAATCTATATTTAACAACTTGTCTTTGAATCTTCATATGAGGTGCTCAACTTTTGCTTTCTACTCTTTGTCTATCTGCAGATATTCTAGTCAGTAATGTGGCTGCTCATATCAATGACATTTGTCTTACTGCATTTTGCAATACATTAAATATCAAGATGAATTTTTTGCAGAGATGACTTAATATTAACTAAAATAATACAGACTTCTTTTCATATTTGGAATAAAACATAGCTGTGGTTTTTCAGTTGGTAATAAGATCATCATTAAATAAAACTTTCAATTATTGTTATTGTGTTCTCTGTTTCTGCAGAATGGAAAGTGTATCATTAGAAGATGAACAATAGAGATTTGGATTCCCAAGTGTAACATTGCTATTCTAAAAGCAGATTTAAATGTCTGCATCCATTTATGCTTCTAGGAGTTTCTCTCTATTTGTCTCAAATTCCTGAGAGAGAAAGCATGTAAAATGCTGAGATAACTGAATCTAAAACCTGAACCTTTCCTCTATTTTAGCTAGCAATCCCAGTCACAGCCTAACCTATTCTGGACAACAATCTTAAGACTGCTTTTTTGGCTCAATTTTATCATGCTGGATTGTTCTATTATTTTTCTAATCTAATTATTCTATGGCATTTCACTGTTAAACAGAAAATGTGTATCTGTAAATTGCTCTAAGTTAAGCAATGTTCCAGAAAAACAATCTTGTCTTTTTTCTTTTGTTCTTGCTGATGCACTACCATGTCCCTTCCCCTGTCTGATACTCAGTGTTTGTGCTATTACAACCAAATTAGTGCTGAGTACAATGTAATTCTGAAAGCAAGGCTGAGCCTGGCATGTGATATAGAGGCATGACTGCCTCTAAGACTTACTACCATATCACTAATGTATAACATTAATAGTCTAGTGAACAAAGTAGTCTCTTTTTTGGAAAAGAAAAAAAAGTACAAAACAAACAACAACAAAAAAGCCCCTCCACACATTTTTTAGAAAAAGTATCCATCTTAGTCACTAGACCATGTTCCACATGCTAAACATTCTGTTTACAAGGGAGAAACACAGCAAAACTTCTCATTATCCACTAAGGTCGTTCAGCCCCAAAGGATGCTTCTAGTTAGAAAGGCAGGCAGGGAAAGTAGGCCATGCACATATCTGGCCAGTACAGGGTCAGCAGCAAACAATAGATTCTCTGCAAGCAGTTTCCCCTACATTTTGCCTCCCATAGCCTTCCCAGCATGTTCCTGGCACTTCAGAAAGGTCTGAGCAGCTTTCCTTGCACGGGGTTCTGCTAAAACCAACAGTATCTGTTGGAATAGATAATATTAGTCAAGATTTAAAACTCAGATGGGAACCATCTCATGCTTATTCAAGATAGCAGATTTAGAACAAAACCTCTCCCCAGAGATCTGTTACACAGCAGAGCCAAGGGGAGCTTTGCAAACACGTAAACAATTCACTTTAAAGGGAAAAAAGGAGTCTGTGAATTCTCATCCATACATTGCTTGGAAATACTCAGGCCAAAGCAGGAGTGGAGAGTACCAGAGGTCTGCATATCTACTAACATAACATCTGGCCAGATTCCAGTTATCTCTAGGGGCTTAAGCAGAAGGGGTCCAGGCAAAATTTCACTGCAGAGCCCGATAACATAAGCGCCAGTCAGTCAGCAGCTGGTTTACTGGGCAGTGCCAGAGAATAAACTGCAATTAGTAAAAATAACTTCAAACCAAAGTCTGGGAGAGAAAAAAATAGAGGATTTTTCACTTGTCCTATCTAAGTGTTGCAAATTGATCGAGGTAAGGACGGAAATGAACTTTTCACCTACTTGAATTCCCACTGGCTAAGGTATATAGAATAAATGATCTATTTCAATGTTGCTTGTCATCACATAAATTGTATGTTTAAGTCCTTGGACATTTACTGCGTGGCTGTATTAACACTCCAAAAAGCTTCATTCATTTGTTGGTATAAACCACACTTCCAGTCTGCTTAATCTTTGACAGACAGGTCTCATTGTCCCCAAAATCCCTCACTACACAATACAACAAAGACTTAAATGACTCTGTAGGCCTGCTCTGCTACCCACACTGCTCTGCGCTTCCTGCCCATATATCCCTGGAATTCATGACCATGCAGATTACTAAATTACACACTAGGCCAGGGATTAAGCATGGCTCTTTGTATGGGAGCATCTGAGGTCTGGAAGAAGATTTTACCTGTCACGGTCTGTGCTCACTGGGCCTTGATGGGAGACAGAAGGAAGCAGCACTGCAGAAGATCACAAACACTGGTGTGTGATAATCAGCGATCTGTGGATGATGACAGGATAGCCTGACTGGGGCTGTCCTGCACACAGGTCTCAGCAGCTTTTCACAGACAATAACCAGCCTGCTATTTCCATATCAGCTCAGCAGCTTCTTCCTCCTCAAAATAAAAGGTGAAAGTGTTCCCAGTTCTGATGGATGGCAGGCCAGAAAATGGCCTTCACTGCACCCAGCAGAACTGAAAAGCCTAAGGGTTAGGAATGTATCCTGCAGTTAAGCAAACATGCCAACAAGACAAAGGGAGAGGTAGGGTAGCTCATCAGAAGTTTTAATTTAGCTGCTAATCAAACCTGCAATTGTTATTGATTGTTTTCAGAATGCTTTAAGGTTACATATCTAAAAGAATTAAAAATAAAACCAAGGAAAAAAGACCTGAAGTAACAGCAACAAATTTAAAAACCTTAATGATATTGTATGCCTTTTATCCACTGCTTTTCACTTGAAAAAATAGAAGCCTTTAGTAGGCCTTAATCTTGATGTCTAGAAGAGACTGAGGACAGTAAAGTAGTCTTTACCCCAATGTAGCTTACAGAGGGCTGGCAGCTCCAAGCTTTGGCTAAGTCTGTTTAGTAGTTCAGAAGTTACCAGGACAGTATAATGATGGAAATCAGGAAAAGTCTGTAGAAAGACACCACATTTTACAAAAACAAGGTATTTCCCTTTTTATCTTTTTAAGAAATAGGTTTTGGTTTTTTTTTTCCTTTTCTCCTCTTTGCATACATATCCTTCTAACAGCAAATACTGACATCTCCCAGGTTTTATTTGTTATGTTGATGTAGCCATATTGCTCTGAAAGATGATATCATATTTCTCATGTATTTTGCACTCACTTGGAGCACAGTGAATGACAGGCATTATCTAAGGTTTGAAAGATACAAAGTTCACAGCATAGCCACTTCTACAGATTTGTTTCAGACAGCAAACTCTGCTAAAAAATAACAAATGGGGACCAGTACACCACAATAAAGTGATGTTTTAGTTCAACATCGTCCTATTACATCAAAGAGTAGTGTCACTACATGCCAACATGATGACATGTCATTTCAGAGAAACCAAAACTGTCTCAGATCTGCAAATAGCCTTCCCACAGCTCATAAAAAAATGCAACCCCCCAGAAACCCTGGGATGACAAGCACTGTAAGAGGATCTGGTCTGCACAGACTCAGCAGGACTCTTTGGAAGTTGCTGCCAGTGCTCCTTTTGCAGCCAGAACAGCCACTGTTGAGCTACACAAACTACTCCAAGCCCTTTCCCTGGAGCCATCAGCCAGGGACCAACCATCCAACTGCCATTTGAGAAAAATAAGCAAAGCATACTTTAAAAGAATAAGAAAAAAAGAATCCTCTCTTGATCACTGCTGTAAACTGGCTTTGTACTTCCCTTGTTGCTGCACTCACTCCAATTTCAGTTAAACCACAGCTAGCTGCAGCAATGCTTTTCCATAGGATATTTTTTAAAGCTTCAAACCATGCTGCCTAGCATGCAACAAACTGCCCTGAGTCCACACATACATACCACCCTTCTCACACCAGGCTAAGCTCTTGATAATCCCCACAGGCATTTATAACAGCCTTTTAGCCAGCAAGAACAGCAGAACACTGAGCTGGTTCAATGAACACACATTCACTTCTACAGAGTTTTGGATCACATAAAGACTGTGGTATCTTCTCAGTGACATCCCTACAGACACATGATTGCTGCAGTGAAGCACAGCCGTGTGTCAGGGACAGGCATCACTCCTCCACTGCCACTGCTCCTGCCAGCACAGCCCATCTTTGCTTGGCTGAAGCAGCATCAGCAGAAATATTGTCTTACATCTGCCACTGACTGGAAATGCCAGCTTTGCAAGTGTCTGCCAAGCAAAGCCTGAGAGGAATCATCCCACTGAGGAAGGCTGAAAAGTCCAGGCTAGAAATTGAAATAAATAAATAGAAAATAAAGGCAGAATAAAGGAAAAAGAATCTGAGAAATGAAAGGAGATAATGTTAGGAAGTACAGAGGAGGCACAACTCTACTGTCCACCTTCAGTTTATGGCACAGGCTGAAGATTACGCACGAGGAAAGCCCACAAAAGTCAACCAACAGTCCTGCATGTACAGCCCTTGTTTCCAGCATGAAAGCAGCGAGGATGTGCACCAGAGACTGTTGCTGGTTGCTTATTATGTGATTCTGGTGGCCACCTCCTTGATCTTACTGCTGCTCCAAATGGTAAATCCAAGAAACAAACCCAGGAATGCTGAGCTGCAGTTCCTCATGTGGCCACGGGAAAGGCAGGCTGCAGAGCCTGGCTTTCATTGTCCCAGCTCTCACAGAGGATGTGCCTGAGCACAGGACTTGCATCTAAACACCAGGATTTTACCTGAGTCTCAAAAGCTGCATCATCATCTCTTTGCTTTCTAGAAACAGCATTTGTCCACTGACACAAGTAACACTGCAGTGTCAAAGCACTTATGCATCAACTGAAATAACAGCTGTTTTATCCTGGGGATGTAAAATTTAGCTATCCAGAAACTTTGCTGAATAAATAAAAGAAAATAAAAAATATTTCCCTTGTCTTTGCAATACTAGATGCAGCAGCAAAAGGAGAAGAAATCTGGGACTCCTTCAGATTGTGATTACCGGTATCAAATCGACATTATTTATTTTGATAGATTTTTTTTCTATCACTACATCTTTCTAGTGCTAAGAGCTCATACTGTATTTATCAAATAAACAATTGACTATTAGTACCAAGTATTTTATTTTCCTCTCCACTATGGCAATATGTGAAGTGCACATCCTTTTCCAGCAGCTTCAAAGGCTTTTTTTTGTAAGTAAGTATCTCCAAATCTAGCAATCCTCCATGAAAGCAGGACAGATCAGATCCCCCCTGTATTTAGCAGGCCAACACTCAGAAGCACAACATTATCTTGAAGATACTTTGTACCCCTGACTGTAAGTCAATCTAAATTATGTGGTGTACATACATTCAGTCATCCAATAAGGGATCAATTAGTGACCTATCTTTCTCTAAATTAAATAAAAGAATGCTAAAACTTGATCCACACTGTGATGATTAGAAACAGGACATTCCACAGAGTCATGTGGTGCTTCCATGGCTCCTTAACTCTGTTGAGAGGCTGCATGACCTGAGCACACCCTCGCCCAGTCAGGTATGGCCAGCTGGCTGCTGCCCCACTCCACCCCCAGCCCAGAGGCAGCTCCAGGGCAGAGCCCTCCTGAACTTGCTTGAATCAGATTCTACCAAAATATTCTCAGGCTCTTCTTCATTGAGTGTCTTATCCTTCAGCTTTGCCTGGGTGTATATTTGGAATGTTTTATTTTAATTAAATTGAGGATCCATGAAATGAATCTTTAAATGTCTATTAATCTATTATGTCTCCTGTGAGTACTAAATCCAAATGCTCCACATTTGAACACAGATGGAAGGAAATCCAGATCTGCCCTTATGTCCAGCTGGTTTGGGATCATTCCATGGTTTTGTCCCAGCTGTGTGTTTTCCTTAAAAAAATCAGGACATTTAATGCTTAGAAGAAAAGTTACTTGGTGCAAGGCTTTTTTATTGTTTATACAAAGTACAACTGATCCTGATGTGTAACTGAGGCCCCAGGCCCTGCTGTACTGTAAATATTGAAAACAATCACCAGACCAAAGCAAGTAGAGTCTTTGCACAAATGCTCTTTTTAAAATATGATCCAGTTGGATGGTGCCTTCCAATTCTACCGGAAATAGCCTTTTGCCTCCCACATTACCGGAGCTGTTACAGGACAGATATATTTCTAATTTACAGGAATAAATTGATTCTTCTACAGAGATGGTGAAATAAATCTGTGTAGTACTTCTACTAGCAACTAAGTTCAATGCAAGGAAAAAGTAATCAAGTGATAAATAAGAAGAAGTAATTGATTGAAACAAAATCTCTTCCACAATTAATTTTTCTTGTTAGGTTTCAGCACAAAAGTTATGTGAAAATATATCAATATTTTTTCATTGATATATCAACAAAATAGTATCTCAAACAGTTCCTTCTGTGGAAGGAACATTAAAAATTAAACTAAGCAGACAATTTGTAAATATATTTTTTGTTTAGTCTGGAACACAAATTTTATACAGCACATACAACTCTTAAATCCTATCCAAACAAACTCGGGGCAAAGTAGATTATAAGAGTACATACCTAGAAATTTAGGTTTTATTTACTTCCAAAACTTGTGCAAAATATTTGGACAATAATTTAAACATAGGAAGCATTAGTTCAGAATGAGCAGAAAGAAAGTGCATCATTAGTCATAGTCACATTTCATTACTTCTTCATCTTGCAAAATAAGGCTCCTTCACTCTTGTAAGACAGTGGTTAAAATATTACCTCCTGTAAAGCTGAAATGAGATCAAATCCTGTATGTTTAGCAAAAATTAGCAAAATCTACCAGTTCTGACAAGCAGTACTTGCTATGGTTTTTGGAAGCCCTCCAAAGTGTGTAACTTGACTAGCTAGTTGTGTTTAGGAGGGAGTTTCTGATATGCAGTGACATTTAGGAGCAGGCAAAGGGCACTAGATCCTAGAAATGTGTAAATTTGTTCAGAAGCCATTTACATTCCAAGCTGCCCAAGACCCCAGGCCACTACACTCAAGGGAAAGAGTTAAAGGTCTTCTGTGTTCACATCTCATGGTGAAATGAGCAGACACTTGCTGGAGGTGAGTGCTGATCAGAAAAGTTCTTGCTGATTTGTGAAATGGTTGGACAGCACCAACATTTCCAGTGTTGGGCAGGATGAGGGAGAACACCAAAAACCACTGGCCATGGCTTAAAAGTAGTGCTGCCCAGTTTCTCTAATAAAATGCACAGCCTAGGATGGCTTACACATAAATAACCAGCTTTCAACTTTGTTTAGCTGTAGCTTTCATTCTACAAGTGAAGCTTTTCACTCACACTTCTGTAGTTTAAAGAACATTAAAGTTTTTAATGTTTCTTCCAGGGGATACAACTGTTAAATACACGGGGAATCAGTGTTTCCACACCAAGAGCCTGGATTATCCTCTGCAAAATAAATTTGGGCTATTTTTTTCTGCTTTCTGCCTAGACAGTCAAACTGTTCTCTACTTCTTCTTTACTTCTTCTTCTCTGTTCATCTCTACTTCTGGATATCAATTACACTCATGTAGTTACACCTAAATATGGAAAGTAAGGGTAGATCTACTCTTAAAAAAAGGATATTTTACATAGCCAGCATACTGGAAATACTGTGATCCAAGATCCCATTCATTTACCATTTTTTGCACAAAGCTAAAGTAGCATCACCAAAGTCAGCCAAGTGACTTCTTAATCCTAGCAACTGGTTTTCACTAATGTAAAGAACAGACCTCCAGCAAAGCTAAACCAGGAGAAACTGGTATTTCTTTGGTATTTCTGACACTGCTCTGAGAAGCGTAGAAATGCAGCAGAATAGAGTGAAATCAAGATCTGGTATTCACAAAGATTCTGTTATACACAATTTTAGAAACATGTTTCAAGAACTGATATTTCTTGATTTAAAACTCTCCTGCATATACTCAGTAATTCAGTGAGTTCCTAATCTTTAATTTGGAAAGTTGAAGCAAATTTTCCTTAAGACTTCACTAAGTCCCAGGTGTTCTGGATCTTCCCAATACAACTATAGTATGAGATGGAAAGTAAACAGTCTAATCCATGTATAAATATTTAATAAGACACTTGAGTCTGGAGCAAAATGAAGCTAACTTAGTGTTCCCTCTTTAGAATGCAAACAGATTAGTTGCATGACACAGTGTTAGTACAAACTTCCCTTGACTATAAACATTTCCGGATGCATTTCACCAATAATGTAATGTATAGGAACAGAGGAAGGGTTTACTCTGCAGAGAGCTGTGGAAAAGGTTCAACTTCACCACCTCCTCTCACCTGGTGATGCCTTTTCCTGAAGCACCTTGAGAAGTTCTTTGTGCATCATTCTCCTTTCTACTGGCTAAGAGGAACATGACCCCAGTTAAAAATCAATGGCAGACACCAACAGAAGATGCTGTTCTGCTTCATATATCCCCACAGAAAAATCTCAGCCTGAAATCACAAGTATTTGCTAAAGACAATTCAGATGGGACCAAGAGCAGCCAAAAATTTTGAGATATTAAAAATGTACTATTTAATCTTAGAAGGAGCTTATAATTTCTGTGTTACTCTCCTCCAGAAAAGGACCCCAAAAGGTGAGCGGCAATACATTTCCTCTCCCATCTCTTGTATCAATTCTATTCCTCTGCAGTAAAATCAGATCATTTTTGTGTGGCCTTGTGATGAGACAGGATCAAAAGATAGTTGTTCTGTCAGAGCTTTTTTGCATACAAGTCTTCAAGAGCCCAAACTAGTAATATGTTAAAACCACACTGGCCCCAGTGCTCCCTAATTAATCAAAGACTGAAGAGAGGCACCTTCTTCTCAGGAGATATTTCTATGTCTGATCTGTTGAGGGAATGGAAAAGTAGCTACAAATCCCATGAAAACATAAAAGTCTCATAACTCTTCTGTTCACAGTTTACTTCACATCTATTTTCAGACCAACATTTCCACACATAAAATAATGAGACGTATAAGAGAAATTATTTAAACTCTTTGTTGAAGTGAATCAACTTACATTTAATAAGGTCACTTGCCATTCAAAAAACCATTTTTTCATATTGTGTGCCCATGACTCAACTTAGACTCTAATGTGGCCAGAAACAGAAATCACAGTTATCAGGAACTGAAATTGCCTTTTTCACTAACAGAATTTCCATCCTCAAACAGGGTGCCAGGCTGAGCTAAACTCCATCCACGTGCTCTGCCATTTTGAGCAGCAAACTTATAACACAGATCAACGTTGTATATTGAGCATGGACCAGACTCCAAGTTGAAGCCTGTTCTTTGCTGGCACCCAGGCAGGCAGGAGCAGTGTCTATGCAGCTGGAGGAGTTGAAAAAGTTTGGGTAGACACTAAAGGAAAACCCCACTCTTGCTCCCATGCAGCTTGGAAAGGACAGCTCCACATTCCCAATCCTAACCACAGCACCCAGCATCCCCTGCAGTCCCACAGCACAAGCAGTGTGGGAAAAGAGGCAGCTGGCCCTCTCCAAAAGACAGGAAATGCAAAGTGAAGGGAGCTGGGTGACCTGAGCAGGGATGTGCAGGTCACACACTCCTGCCTTGGGCAGCCTCTGACCCCTGCTCCTGCAGACATCCACACAGCCCTGGGACAAACAGCTGAGACCAGCAATACATGGAAATGGAAACAGCCACCGGAACATGAAACTGTTTTTCCAAGGTCATTTTGTCAGGTCATCTAAGATTTTTATGGCCACAGTCTGAAGAACTGAAAGCAATCCCAATTAACATAGCTGGCTATCAAGATAATAATAACCACAGCTGTACTATTAACGATGTGAAAACCAGTTATTCCTTTCTTTTAAGTCTCTTAACAATTATCAAATAGGGAATTTATCAAATTAGTTTTAATTACAAAATTAAAAATTACAAATTATCAAATATTTGTTTGTGCCTATGTAATTACTAGGCAAAAGCTAGTTGTACCTTATGCTTTTCAGTATATAAGAAAAAAGTGATTTAAAAAATCCTAAAACAGGGCTTTAGTCTTCAAGTCACATATCTTTAATCTATTAGGCAAGCCCAAAGTAGAAGGAAGAAATGTGAACCAAATGATGACTTGTTAGTAAAGCATAAGCTAAAAAAAAGAATATGCATATGCCAGATGGTTCTTATCAGAGGTAAGTCAGTATTCCTAAAGATTCTTTATTTTTGTTTGTCACAGTTATCTGTTCCTATTTGCAGTTAAAACAGAGGAAATTTAATTAAGTACAGATTTATTTGACAGGGATGTTATTTTTTTAATGAAACACACTCCCACTTCAATTTCCCTTATGCCAAGAGACGTATTTACTGTAAAAGTGTAAGATGGAAGAAAAGATGTTTCTAAAAATTCAAACATCATTAAAATGGGTACAACCAGCACCAGAGTTGCTCACAAGTTGATAAGACATTTTATGAAGTAACAATAAAAATCTCCAACCCCTGTTAAACAGTTAAACAGTTCTCATGAGGCACTGCAAGTGACAGTCTGGAAAATGGCAGAATTGTGCTGCTTAAAGAGGAGGTCTGGAAAAGATCACATATCTGTAGGTTCCAAAGAAGACTATTGCACAAGATGGAAGGATCATTCAATTTCCACATCCTTGAGGGACACACAGCTTGTTTTTTTCCTCCATGGCAAAGGATACTGTAACACTGTAAAACATGAAAAATCCCAGTGTTCCTCTTTTCCTCCTGCCTATTCCTGTTTGTCCATGTGCTGAAGAGAAAATCTTCACCTCTTTAGAGTAATTGATCTCATAAAAAACTCAACATTAGGAACTTGTGTGTGTTTCTAGCAGCCAGGGCACAGAGCTGAAACCTCCTCCCAGGGTAACATCCTGCGCTGGAACTGAGTGAAGCAGGATGAAGTTCTGAGATGTGACATTGACTCAGCATGGTCCCAGTTGAGTATCATTTGCAGAATAAAGTCTCAATTTTTCAGAGGAGATCCAGTTTAAAGTAATGCACTTCCTCCAGCTATAACATCCTGCCAACCCTATATGCAGCACTCACACAAGTTTTCTAAACAAATGTAAAGAAAAATACATCAGGAGGTACTTCCCTTGAAATTGCTTCCCTTAACACAAATTTCACATAAAATTCACATAAATGCTTATCTGAACAGTCATTCTTAGAAACCTAAAAGCAATTTGCTTTAAAGGTTTGAAAATTAAAACCCTATCTTTCTCACAGATGCTGGGAAACCCCTCAATAACATCAATGGAACCCAGTTTTCCTCTTCAGTCCAGACCCGAGAGCTGATAATACTAATACACAACACAACAAAAGTGTGTCAGAGCCCAAGTCCTGCTTACAGCAGATACTGATGAAATAAAACTAAAGACATCTAAATGTGGAACATCTGCCATGCGATTCTGCAAGAAAGAATAATGCAGAATACAGCATCTACATCAAGTCTGTGAAGAAAACCTTGACTACTTTTTGTTACCCAGTGTATCAAGTCCAGCCACTGCAAGCAGAACTACTATTCACCCAAAAGTTCTCAGGAGTTAATGCACATTCCAGCTGATAAAAGACAAAGGAATGATTAAACTAGATTAGTTCAGGTTTTAATCCTGATGTTTGAAAAATAAGCGAAGTTTAATTACTTCACAGCTCTGGAAAAAAACTGGAGATAACACTTATATCATTTATTGTTTCAAGAGAAAACATTACATCTCAGGAAAATTTCCTTTAAAGTCCCAGAAACACAGATCCAAGCCTGCAAGGAATCACTGGGTGTCCCATTGCTAGTTTTGTAATGCTTTTGGATTTACAACTCAAGTACAGCTGGAGTTATACAGGGAATGACCACCTGCTGCCCTGATTTTGCATGCAGACTTTACTTCTTTATTTTAAATTTGCTGTGAGACAAGCTGGGTTATATTTCCATAGCTAAGGATATTCCAAAGGTTGACATCTTCCAAAAACATTTTGTCCTCTTAGGAAGATATGCCCTAATTAAAATGAGACAAGAAAACCTCTTCTGCTATGTTCTCTTTCAAATGTCTCTAAGTTTGGAGAGAAAATGTATTCCAGAAGAAGTGATTAACTGTTTTCAGAGGTCTCTTATTAAGGAGTACAGAAAGCTAACTTTTTAGACTTTTATATCAAAATATTTTCTGTGAAGTCACTTTCCTGAAAATATAGTTGAGTAAGCAACAAATTTCTTAACTAAAACTTGAAGAAGCATGTAACTAATGTAATTCTCAGAGAGTGAAAGCACTTTGGAGCATCAACTTTCTCCTACTGTATGTTTGTAACTGCCCTGCACTGCAGGACTTCCCCATCTCAGCTGGATCCTCAGCCATTAGTTTTCCCAATAAAGGAAATGAGACAACAACATCATGTAGGTATTCAGAACACACAACACTGAGTATCAAGGGAAATGAAGCTACACAAAGACAAAACAAAACTTGTTTAAATTTTTTCTAGAAAATACTTATCACCTATATTTCTCCTATAAAAACACCCTGATTTACATTCCAGCTGCTCCTAGATGATCAATGATGCCAGGGTCAGCAGTCCTCAGTATATTTGGGGAGCATCACCAAGCAGTGTTCCCAGTGAGGTTGCTGGTACACCGGCATGGAGACCCCAGGAAGGGCTGAGGTGAAGCATTCCTCCCCACTCCAAACCAGAGGGAGCCACTGCGCTGGGCAGGTCCCAGAGTCTCTGTCCAGGAGCTCAGGCTACAGTTTCTGCACTTTTGAGAGTGGCATCAGTGTTCAGCAATCCAAACCACCAGCAGTGCAGTTAGGAGCTCCAGTCATAAATAATAAAATCACTATAAACAAAAAAACCCCATCCCACTTTACTGAACAGGATCATTCATATATCTTGCAACTACTGAAGGACAGGATGTCCACACTCAAAACAATCCTTTAGTTCCATGACCTACATTCACTAGCACAGAGGTAATGTCTGAAATTGCTGTCTGTAGTGATTTTGCCTTCCAGAGCACAGGCTCTGCATGTGCACACCCCAGGAGCTTAGAGTTCTTTTTACACCAAAATCTAATCCCTAAGTGTAGCAGTTGCAGCAAACAGCTATGGCAAGAATACCCTGGCTGATGCATTTCTCTTCAACCCCACCCCCCTTCATTTAGAAATTTTTACTCTGTTTGTAGAATCTGATAGGAAATAGAGACACACAAGTAGACAGATGGTGCCAGTCTGGCAATAGAGACAGAAGCAATAGAAATTTGGTGTTCAGGGGGATTTGCCACTGTTAAAATATATCCCAGCTTTGGGAGCAGGTGAACAGAGCACAGCTCAGGTATAAAGCAGAACAAGCTCTCCTGTACTGTTCCAGCAGAGTATCATGGAGTATCATCAACACAAATCTGAGAGATCTGCCTAAAGAGACAGCAGTTTTATAGAACTTTGAAAAACAGAATTTAGTGCAGAATTGCACCATCCTTAGAGCTAAACACCAGGTGCTAAAAAATTCTTCCTTTACCATACACTGAGAATTCAGCACATGCTGAGTCATTTTATACAGACAGCTTTCTTTGATCATTTAAATGAAGTATTGACAACCAGATGTTTCTTAATAGTCCTTCAAAACTTGTGCACTATTTGTACTGTATTTATTATGGATCAAACCCAGAAATTCTGCAATTATTTTAACTTTCTGCTTATTCGCTTTGGCAACACTCTACTGTTTTTTAAAAAAGGCCCACAAAAAAACCTTTCCAAAAATCACTCATTACAAACAAGGACATTTGCATCTATGCTACTTTTCAGACTACTAAATTGTTTCTATTTCCAAAACAAATAGCTGGATAAGATACCTGATACAATTCATAGTATTCCATTCTTACTAATGTTGCACCTTTTCTCCAAATTTGTCCTCTATTTTGGCAGTTCCACAGAAGGTCAAAGAGTAACTTTAGTATGTCACCCATCAAATCAGGACAGTCACAAAAAATGCTTATTCTATCAATGGGTTTATGACTGATTAGAGAGCAACAGCTAAAATGCCTCTAATCAACAGCTTTAAAGGAGGAGACTGGCAAACACCTGAGCATTCTTCCTATTTTTGCTGAACAAGTAAAGTCAGGGAAAAGTTATACAATTTACACTTATACCCAGATTCTCAGCCAGATCACTCTGTATCCTACATGTTATAAATTCTTCTCTTATTCCCACTATGTTATAAATTCTTCTCTTATTCCCACTATGTTCTGTTATTTGGATGTTGCTTTATTTGTTAAAAAAAAAAAGTGCCATCATTCTCTTTTACTGCTGTCTTTCATTTTCTTCACCATCAAGTGTTCAGAAAGTCAGCCCTAACACTTTGCTGGACACCAGCAAACACACATATTCTTCATTCACAAGGAGACAGCACCTCTCCATTGTTCTTGCCTATCACTGATGGACAGTGTATAATCTGTTCTCCTGTCTACTAAAATCTCCCATCTCCTACCAGGAAAAGCTACGACTCACACCAAAATACTGCACATATTTCCCAGAAAACAGGTAGCCTGAGACACCTATGCATTCAGCTTTACTTCCAACTAATTGGCACTGCAGCCCCTCCTACCACTACAAACACAGTTTTGCCTGCTTAGCCCCTTCATTGTGTGCTCTCCCTGGCTGCAGGCTCCATGACTGGCGTACTTCCTGCCTATCTGTTGCCTAATTAAGTTTGCTTTGTAGTAATCCCTGCTGTTGGCTGTTTTCCTGGCTCATGAACTGGCTAACCTGACTGTCAGCCAAATCTCCTCAAACTGGGCCTTGCTCACAGATTGGTTCTGCGATCCTTCTGTTTCCAAGGCTGACTTACTCAAGGAATCACACTGGAAATAGCTGTCACACCTTTCACTTGCTGCCAGAGGAAACTCTTTAAAAAAGACTCTTGTTTCTGCAAAGAGCACCTCTTCTCATTTTAAGAAGCTTAAAAAATAATTAGTACCAGGAACATTCTGAGCCAATCACACTTAGTTAGAAGACGAGCAAGTTTTGGAGTGGGGTGAGAGGAAAGAGGCATGATGAAAATGAGGCATTTAAGAAAATGTAACCTGGACGAAAAGATATACTCTAGGTGGTGAGTACTGCACATGAGTAATATAGAATGTGCTGGAAGAAAATGCCAATTGGGTAATTTCAAGGCAGGATATCAGTTATTCCTTCTTGTCTATCAAATGCTTGGAGAGCAAAGTCTTGTGCCATTTCTCAGATGTAAGAGGGTACCAAAAATCTCTCTTCAACTGAAACAGCATTGCAGGACTAATTGCACAAAATTGTACAGCTTTTGTTAGGCAAAAGCCCAACTATCCAATTATATGTTTCAAAGACTCACGATAACATTTGTTTTTCTTGTCCTGGCCAGGACACTAGAGAGTTTATCTTCCTGTAGAAATTCTTAGTTTTCTTTCTGACTTCAAGGCAGAGTGGCTGACAGAAAACAATTTTAAGAATATTTACAATTCTTCTCCTACAGTGAATAAATAAATACATAGGAGAAATTGAAAGGTTGATGCTAGTCCTATTCTAAGGAGTTACATGGCAAGTAAAACATCACAGACTCATCAAAGTCTCCATTCTATGGCCAAGAAAGACAACAACAATTTTTACAAAGAAAGAATTTGGACACATGCTTTTATTCTCCAGTACTTAGGAAGCTGAGGAGGTCGGTACTAGGAAACTCTTGCTGAACTCTTGGTTTTGTCCATATGGAGCAAATCCTCAGCACAGCTTATCACTTTTGGTCTTGGAGAAAGTGCCACAGATACAAAGTTAGAACAGAAGGTCGGTCATGGCAAGGCTCCAAAGAGGGAGAGACAAGGCTAGTCTGGCTCTGCCTCCCCATCTGTCTACACACCTAAAATGAAATCAGTGGGAGTGATGGCGCTGCCTTCAAGGGGAACAGCACGTTCCTCCTGCAGGTTACCGGGGTAGCCATGGCAGCTGGGACAAACAAGGAATGATACAGTTCCCATTCCCAGGGCAACGTGCCTGCACCCTCAGCTGTGCCAGCAGCAGAGCAGAGAATCACCAAGTATCTTTGGATGAGGAGGATTTATCACAGTACAGGGCAGAGGAACCCAACTCTGTGCCAGCTGAGCACAACTTTCAGGAGTCATCTCAGCTTCCATCCATATCAGTAACACCTCACCTCTGAGAAGCTCAGTTTGGGAAAACAAGAAACTTTCAGACTAAAAAACAGAAACAAAAAGAACATTCACTTGGTATAGTGAGACTACATAACTTCTTAAACTAAGACAACTCACAGCATTGTAGGATGAAACAAGGAGCTTTTTAAATGCTCTATTTGCTTCCAAAACAGTGTAAAGACTTTAAACTCCTGGGTTAAAGCTCACAGGGAGCACAATTACTTGAACAGCGGCACATCTTCACTGGGTTTTTCTAAGCCATCTGGAAGTGCTCTATGGAGCACAGCTTGAAGACCTGTGTTCTGGTTGATTTCAAAGGTCTCCACTGCAAATACAAAATCTGCTGCCCTTGCAGGCAGAGTGAAAAACAGTTTCGGTCACAGAGTTACCTCACCCACCCTGGTGACACAGAAATGCCATGGATCCTGGTTAGCTTTGAAAGATGTGGAAATCATCTTAACAAGATACATTTCCTAGAATATACTTAGCCTCCCTTAGTACACATGTCCTCTCAGACAAAACTTCAAACCAAATCACAGAGAAAGGTTTTCTACCAGAGCCTCCATGGCCACCGTGCTTCAACACAGTTGTTACTGTTACTGAATTCTACAAAAAGATGGGGGCCTGTCCCCTCGAGAAGTCTTCCCAAAGAGATGATGTAAGACTGCACATAGAAACAGGTTTGGTCTTGATACCCATTGCATAAGGAACCCTTTCAAATGTAATGAGTTTGGTTTTATTTCTGCTGCTTTAGTATTTGGCATGGTTCTCATTAGAGAGCTAAGCTCAGTGTATTTAGGTTCAGTCAGGACGACATGTACAATAATTGTTTAATGCTACATTTGGCAAAGTTTGTTTTATTACTTTAAAAAAAAACAAACCTTGGCAGTTGTTAAAAAAAGCAGCTGGCACGTAACTTGTTTGACTTAACTATTACCTCATTTTCTTCCAAAATATTTCCAGAACTTCTTAATGACAGCAAACAGATGGTCAACATTTTTCAATGTTATAGATAATCCTCTTCCCAAACCAAATGATGGCATTTTATATGTTTAACCAGAAGGGAACTGGAACAAGAATTAGACATTATTTACTTATAGTCCATCTTTACAAAAAAAACCAGGTAACAATCCCAGTATTACTTGTACCTGAATCCATGGCGAGTGCATTTAGCACTGCTCACACCTTGGCATTGTCAGTTTGAAAGAAATGGCGGCATCCCACAGTCTATTTTGAATTTAACCGGTCAACCTGCAGGCCATGGGTATCCAAATGGCAGCACTATATCCCACAGTGCTTCTTAAGCCAGGGACTAGGAAGCCACATTGAAACACAGAGAAGTTTGAACCAACAGCATTAAAGAATTTTGTCACCAGCGAATATGTTTGTGTAAAGCACTTCTGCAAAAAAGAATCATTTTGTTGAGTCAACACTTTCAAAGAAATTCTGTTTCATCAGGAAGTCTCTGACTGTTCCAAAGAGAGTGATCAACCAGCCAAAGCAAAAATCAGCAAACATTATTAACAATACAATTTATAATTATTACAATCTCATAACAAAGAAAGGTCAACCAATCTTCAACTAATTATCACAAGAGAGACACTTCATACGCCCAGCATTAAGTTGAGGGGATTAGTTGCAGACAAAAGTTAATCTAAGATCTCTTGCCAGTGCGACATTAGTTTATGCTAGATAACAATTACATTAATCATCCAAAGTTCTGACCTCAGGTTACACTGTTCACTGCATGGATGTTGAGGATCTGTCTAGCTTTTCTTGCTTCTTTGAACGCCACAGTTATTCTATCAAAAACTGATTGCCCAGAGATAATTTACACTACATTTACTGTCATCATTTTAACTTCAGAAAAACCATGGGGAATTGCATGTATCTCTGGGCACACCAACCTTTCATTCAGATAGCAACCACATTTTCTAGCAAATCTCTCAATCTTAGTCAATTCCCCCTACTCACAGTGCTTTCCTTCACCCTGTGGTGTAGTCTTGGTGTAGACAAAGAGGATTTTGTTTGAGTGGGACCAGGTCAGGGGATGGGTTCCCTGGCATACCTGATGCACTCCAGCAGCCCTTTAATGGACCAGTGTAAAGCATCCACCATGTCCCTAGAATCAACTGCCTCATTCTACAGATACACCCCCTTCCAACCACACCAGTTGCTAGAAACAGTCTCTGTGGAGATATTTTTTGAAACAGAAAAGTGGGTTCTATAATGCCATTAACAGTTTTCTAATTGATCATATCATAATATTTGAATGGGCTTTAAAGACCACATTACATGTATAGACATGATTACATATTACAGAGAAAAAAATATATCATTAATAACACCAATTTTTCCAAATTTACAGCATGTGTAAACTGTAAAAGCTGCCTGGGACACAGCTTCTCCTGAGTAGTTTGTGAAGCCTTGGAAACAATTTTTAAATTTTTTTTCCTTAATTTCTTTTTTAGTGGGGGAGAATGAAAAAACCTAAAAGATTAGCTCCAGCACATGTTGAGCAAAGTTTAAAACAAACTCTAATATTGTTATAAATTCCAAGATAAGTGAACAGGCATCAGGAGAAGGTATACTTGCAACAAAGACTGGGTCTGCTACTTTATCTTCGTGAGTGTTTGAAAGTTGATGACATTATAAAAACAAAAAAGCCAACATTATTATAAACAAATGCAAAATGAGCTGCAAAATGAAATGGTGCAGGCCGCCGACTATTTAGTGCTTCTTGATACTCTGAAAGTATGAAAACTGCCTCCTGTTCCCTGCTGACTTATCTGCAGAGCATTTTTAGCAAGACAGCCACCAATACAGCATGAAACTCTCAGCAGCATTATCCCTGCCCATAAACTGTGGACAAACAGTGAGCAAGTGGAATGAAAAACACTTTTTTAAACACAGTAAATTCTTCTGATAGTCCCAAAAATCTTCTATCAGTAGCTCACTCACGTGCACTGAAACTGAACATATCATTGCATTAGGATAGGGACTAGTATAAGGATTTACATTCACCCCCTCATTAAACTTTTTATTTAATATGGTTGCTTTTCTTTCACCTTTCCTCTTGTGCTTCATAATTTAATATAAAGTACTTTTTCTGCCCATCAGTTGTTGTTCCTAAAGATGACTATACGTAAGTCTTGTATGCAAAAGTGGGTTCAGTGTAAGGTTGTGTTCAGACTGTCTCCTGTCCCAAAAAATTGTATGTACCAGGGTTCATTTGGGTACTATCACAGCAGAATTCCCTTAGCTGGTTAACTGGTAACTCAGCTGGCCAAAAAAATGAGAGTAGCGACACAGAGATTTAGAAGATCCACACATTCACCCAGAGACTCCAGCTAGGCAGGGGTAACCTGTGGGAAGCTCTTTGCAGAGCATTACATTAGCTTTCATATCAAAATCAGTACAACTTCTAGCAAAGCAATTTGGGGGAACAGAACAACCAGATCCAAAACTCCTAGGTGTGAAATCAGTTTCCTGGGCTTCACTTGCTATTACATTTACTGTTACCCTATCATACCACGTGTAGATATCCTCTTGTGCACTTCAGTAGTAAGAGCCACACACTCAGTTTAACTTTTTAACTTGACCTCTGAGAAAATCTCCAGACAAGGTCCTAGCTGGGACCCTTCAGTGAAGACAACACTTCTCCATGAAGAACTGGACTTCTGCACAAATCACTGGATTGCTACTCACACATCTTTACAAGATAAAAACTGATAAGGAGGGGAGAATGGCTGCAACGGCCAGGAGTTTGACCACTGAATTACTCAGAGACAGGCTTTTCATTAACTCATCATGAGATAAAAGAACCAATTCTGAATCACTGGCTAAGATGAAGAATGCTTCCCTAACAGATTTCTCCTTGTGCAGGCTTCACAGTAAATTGGATCATATCAAGATTCAATGCACGGCCTAAAATTGGTACAAGGTAACATTACAGCTTTTCAAATGTAAGGCAAATATTTGGACAAGAGAAGGGAAATTTTGTGCTGTTAGGAGATGTGCCTTACCATACTGCTAGGAGAGCTCCCTAAGGGGCTGCTAGACAAGCACTGTACCACCCTTCTTTCAGAAAAGAATCTCAATTATTCCACAAATTGCTGACTCACTGCATAGAGATTAGTCTTCTAAGAAGGTCAGTCTTATAGATAGTGAGCTTATACTGGTTTGTTGAGTTTTGGGGTGGTTTTTTTTGGTTGGTTGGTGTTTCTTTGTGGTTTGTGGTGTCTTTTAATATATCCTGCACATACAGCAGCAGTCTATTGCGAAAACAAGAACGTGGGCACCTGTGGATTACACACATCTGCATTCCGTTTCTAGAAATATCTCTTACTAATCAAGTAGTCTGAGGCAGTTTTGACATTTTTATTGTCTAAATAAAAATTTTAAAGCTTGATCTAATCAAAAGTGCATTCAAGGAGGACATTTAAGGACATTGTCTATATTATTTTCATTAAGCTGTCAGCTTATTGTCATTTTTGTGCTTTTTAGCTATTTTCTTCTTTCAAAAAGAAAGCTTAGCTTTATTCTGATCTGGTTAATTGTGGAAAATTGACAGCTGAAATATTTTTTAAACAAAATACAGATTCAGGGCATTGACAAAGTCCTGTCTCCCTTTCTGAACTGAAAGGCTTTGCAGCAGTGGGGAAGCAGCGAGGCAGGAAGCCAAGGAATTAGCCTCAGGCTGTACAGCGCAAGAAACAAGCTGTGCTGCAGGATACATAATCACAGCATCCCTTCCCACTTCAGCCAGTCACCTCCATATCCTCAGGCATGGCAGGCCTCCAGTAGCTGCCTGTAGATGTCCAAGAAGGTGTCAGGAGGGCTCAGCACACTTGATGGAAGTAGTGTTGTAAAAGGGAAAGATTACCACTTGTAATCTAAGTGGAGCAGACACTCCACTCATGGACAGGTCTCAGCTGGATGGAATATGTGTTTGGAGGACTGAAAATGCTCAACCCATACAGGTCACATAAGAAATAAGCTAAAAGCCAAATGAGTTCTCAGGTCAGCAATGAAAACAGCCTAAAATCTTTGTGACATCTTAACAAAAGAGATGCCAAGAGCTCAAACCGCAAGGTCAACAGCATTGTGGCCACTTCAAACAATCAAGTTGGACCCCAGGAATGTAGAGAGACATAAGAATGATGCTCATTGCTGTCTAAAGGTCAAAGCATTTACAGGATATTGTGTTCCAGAACCAAACTAGGTCTGTCCCTTACTGTATCTAATCACAAAAGGTATTGAGCAATTCACTTTAGCTCATATTCTAGGGTATATTGAGAACTTCCTTGCAAAGTTTTTCTGCTTAGCTGCTTAGACATGCTTTCCCTCTGTCCCATGATGTACTAAAAGAATTTTTGTATTTCCAGAGCAAACATATCACCAGTTATCAATTAAGCATTCACACTCGGTCTGTAATTAGAAAAAAACATCATTTTTAAAATAATCATTTTTAAATAGCAACATTTTCCTAAATTCAGTCCAAGAAGTAATGCCTTGCATGTACACATACTGTGTCACTGAAATAGACAGGAAAAAAATCAGGATTGCTAGTGTTTAAATAATACTTAATTTCTTTTGGTTTTGCTCAGAAGATGAATTTTCAATATGATTTCAGGAAGTACAGCTGATTAATTAAACAAGACAACTTGTATTATTTCCCTTCTCTTTAAGTCTTTTAAATTCCTCAAGTACCTACTATGTGCTCTTTCCTCCTTTCATCCCCAAAAGCAAAATCTGTAAGACTCATTTTCATACATGTTAAAATGCTCTAGAGCTAAATATAAAGCATTAAGTAGGTAGTGTCTGGACAAAAATTAACATTGCAATTGAAGGCAGAGTGAAGTCAATTACTGCATTCCCTTAAGACAGGAGATAAGCAGCTGCATTAAGATAAGTTATAGTCTGTTCATAAAGGCAAAAGAAATAAAGATTTTTACAGAAATCTTGCTTAAACATTTGCTTCTTCAAATGAAGACTTTGGAGAGAAAGACTTTAGCTATACAAGCAACTTCCTCAAAGGGAATTGCTTAGATCCATTTTGAGTTATTACTCCTCCACAACCAAATACACAAATCAAAAACACTTCCACAAATAAACAGAAGCTATTACAGTAAGGCCTGGGCAAAATCTGTACTAGAAGCCCACACTACTTTGATTTTCCTAATTTTAATTGTTGTAATCTACTTAAAAACCATCTGACTTCTTTTGAACTAGGGCTCAGATCCCATAAAGAAATAGGATTCTATTGAAGACTCATTACAAAATGAGCCATTTGTAAATCTTTAGAACAGCTTTTGAAATCTTGGCCAGGGGCATTTGAAATGCAGCTGGTCTTCATCATTTGTCATTTCATGAGGTCATTAGATTGCGAATTATACATATTAACATGGTGTTTTTATATTCATTTATTTCTAAAAAGATTGATAAGAGGCAAGGACAAGTTATACCAGTGTAAACAAACTTACCCGTGCACCCTTCTCTGGAAAACATTTGCATCCAGCACTGCAATTGCGGCCCCCACATGGCCCAATGTAGGACTTCTTTCCACCCTGAAAAGAAAGCAAAATTTTGAAAAAATCGAATTTCATAACTGTTGGTTAGCTGCAGATCTTCTTTAATTAAAACACTTGGTCTCTCAACACTTTTCACCTACATAACCTTTGTTGTGTGAATTTGCTGAGAAGTAATTGGGTAAAGGTGTACTTATATTTTAACTTTTCCACAGTTGGGTCCTTTTCAGAATCACCAAATAAACAGAAAAAGCTGGGCTAGAAATTCTTTGAGGACAAGCGAATTTACACAAGTTGGTGCTCTTCTGCAAGGTGCAGAGTGCTTCCCAGTGCTCTCAACCCATAAAACTAGATGATGCTTTGAGATACTCAGGACACTATTGCACTAGGATCATAATTGGTAACTGCAACTTGTGCCTCAGCCATCCTGCATAAACAGGTATCTTTACATCAGTAGGAACTATCAAGACAAATTTAATTTTGGGACCCTTCCATGTTACTAAGAACAAGAAGCTGCATCCCTAAAGCACAAGAACAAAAGCTACTGGATGAGAGAAAATGGCATTTTTAACTAAGAACACATGTGCAAGGAAGTGTGTAAGAAACCACCATGGATTTGGATTTAAACTGAAAATATATTCCAAATTTGCTGCACTGGCATTAGTAGTTTCAAGAATAATTACAATATTTATGTCAGTCAGAAGTCCCTATATCACAAGCTTAATTCCCAGCCAACAGAATACATGAAAGTTAACAACATGAATTTAGTTTATAGAGTTTGACCTGCTTCCACACGAAACAGGTTTGAAGGATTGGGCTTCCCAAAGCCCTATAATGCTACTGACAATACTGTAAGTCCTGGAAAAAAGGTCCTCTTCAGCAATATAGTTTTGTCACACACTATGAACACCCCTCTTTAAGGAAACTTTCACTGTCCAGCATGCTCAGGTACAGTCCCTGCGCTTTGAAATTCTGAAAGGAATAAACATTTAAGCTTCTCACATGAAGGTGATCAAACTAAATGCCAAAACAAGTTCAGACTGGAGCCAAAAATTTCCTTACTAAAAGCATTCACAGGAAACATTTTTAAAGCCTTTAAAATTTCCTGACAGTGAGGAACGTGGAAAATGAAAAGACAATTCATGCAAGCTTCTCAACTTTTGTGCTTCTTTGAATCAGCTTTCTCAAAGAAAGTAACTAGTCTGATATCACTTGATCAGTATTGTGCTGAAGATAAATAAAAACCTCTATACATGCTGATGTTTATACTGTTTTGCTAAATTAAACACCTTTGGACTTAGAATTAACAGATATTAACAAAAGTCTTAAATCCAATCTCCCATACTTCCCTATCCAGAAAGGAGTGTTATCTTTTGCTGTAAAATAGTCATAACAACCTTCAAGCAAATCTAAGAGGTATCAAGTTTTAAAAAATCCTGTGAAACCACTTTGCAGACATTTTGGCAGCTTTGTTCAGATGAGGCCCCATTAGATATGGGGCTTTTGGACTACTCATTAAAATCCTATGGTAGGATCTAACACCAAACTGGAACTGAAGAAAGGCACCACAAGAGAGGCACCATAACAGGAAATGCACCACAGACAATTCTGTCAGCAGCAGAAAATCAAGAATGAAATAGAGGTAAAAAAAACCGAAACAGCTAAGAAAACAAAAATTACCAGCCAGACTATAAACCACACGAAAGCAAAGAGGAGACAAACTGTATCTGGAGGTTATAGAATAGACTGTAAGAGCATCTCCAAGCTCTCTGCTCAGACAAGGAATGGCCACCATGAACTTGAGTCTCTAATGTGCAACAGCAAGGGCTCAGTACATAAAAACAGGTCCCTGTCTTAATGGACACCCTGCTGAGAGGTCATTTCTTTGTGAACCTGTTTTTAGAGTGAAGTGCACTGAGATACATATTTTCCCATGCTTATATGCCCATTTCACAGTGGAGATTTGGACCCATTGCTAAGCAATGCATATCTCTATTCCTGACACTTAACCTTATGTTCAAACTCTTCACACACAGCTTTATGCCTCCAGGTAGTCAGACTATGCTTCCCCAGACACTTATTCAACCTTGAATTCTTCAGAGATTTAAACTTCCAATCAACTTTTCCTCCAGCTTATTCCTTGTTCCAGCAGTCACTTTCACAAGCCCTGAGGGCCCATGGTTCTGCCCATTCAGATGGCTCCCAGGAGTGAGCAGTGGCAAAGTTTCCTTCCACCATAGCTCTGTATCCCTGTGAGCTCACTGCCTTGCAATAGTCACTGTCTCAAAGCACTAATCCCCTGCTCTGGTGGCAGTCAGGTCTTTCCCAGGGCAGAGGACTGGACAAATATCCGTCATTTCTTCTATCCCTCTGGCTCCTGCTGCTCTCATCATTGATGCAGTGTAGTAAATATGGCTCTAGTCAAAATTCCACTGAATTCAAAAGAAATATTTCTCTTTAATTTATAGGAAGCTTCTCTTTAATTTATTGGAGTTATAAAAATCTCACTGAGCTTTGTGAAAAACTGAAAGTATGTCCTTATTTTGTGTTAAATTGTGTTCACCATGTACTTCTAGGTTTCTTTTTCACAGCATGAGAATCACTTTGCTCACTTATGAATGAAGGCATTTGGAAAGGAAGCAAATCAAAGCCAGTTGGCTCCAAACCAGGTGTACATGTCCTGAGTATTTTATTTAGGGGAAGTAGCTGACATCAGACACTCCATGACTATTTAAATCCTAAACAGCCATGGGCATAATATTTATGAACACAACTCTAAAGGTTGCATATACGAGTCTAGACAACAGTGTTCTCTTCTGAAAAGGTTAATACATTTTCCCATTCAAATATATGAATGTAAGGTCATTCAAACATTTACAGATTGTAACCTGACCCACGTAAACATGCGCCTGTCATACTTGTCCGGTGCATGTGTTCAGGGAAGGGATTTTTTTCGTACTGCCCTACCTTTCAGATTGATGAATATGCTCTTGAAAAAAAAAAAATTTAAAAAAAGGTTATTAGTTATACTGGTAAGCTCCAGCACTATAAGAGAAATTAATGAAACCATTTTCATTTCATTGCATGGAAGCAGACCAAGATCTTGAAAAGAAAAAAATCAAAATAGCAGCACTGTTACAAAAACACATATTCTGAGATTTAAACAGCCATAATATCAACTGAGTAACATACATCCTGACTTTAACTGAGTTATTTCAGGCTTACATAAGAATCACTACCATAATTTCAATGTAGGAAAAAAACCCCACTCTATTTGAGAAGTATTGATACAAGTGAGAAACTATTATTAAAAGACATCCAAAACGAAGAGTCATTGTAAGGACAATTTTCCTCTCGTGCTTCTGGTGTACCTCTGTCAAGCATTTATGCACAGTTGATTCATAAAGAAGCAGTGGCATTCAAATCTTTCCATTGACTTCAGCTTGTTCTGCACTGGAGCCAAAGAGTAAAGAGACCTCACAGCTGTGATGCCAAAAGAGGTGTCCCAGAATGTTCATTCCAGCTTCTCTAGAGCAACAAACAAGGCAATGGAATAAAAGTACGTGACCTGGAAGGACCTACCTGCAAATACAAAAATTGTAGGTAGGAGCAGGTAGGAGTAAACCATCTAACAAAGGACTTTAGTGGGAGACCTCCAGGAAGCACAGCTCAGATGCCAGAGCTGGGTCTCCATTTGGCATCAAAACTTCTCCTCTGTTTCAAAGGATCAACTGCAGAAGGCTTAAAAATCTCATCCGAAGACAATGACTTCAATCAGATAGGAAAATGAAGCAAGAGGAATGGGCTGAGAGCATGTTTTGGTAAAGGACTGCAGAAAGGTTAAAAACATCATCTTTATCATGAGAAAGCTAAAGTAGTGGTGGTGGAAATGGGCAAATAAATTGGAAAATTTCAGTAAAGAATGGATTCTAAGGAATGGTACCACACAAAACTGGAGTGTGTAAAGTCTGTTGAAAAAAGAGCATACTCATGATAAAAGAGGAAAAAAGGATGATGACAAAAAAAAAAGTTGATGATAAAAGAGAAAGTGAAAGAATCTCTAACTTGCATAAGGAGATATGACAGGGATGACTTTTTTTCCCCCAACACTTGTCTCCAGTAACTTCCCAACTCAAGTTAAGGACTGCTCCATTACAGCAGTATAAAATCTTAACAAAGAACATCATAATCAAAAGCTAGAAAGGAAGTGTAATGAAAACTTCTGGAATCTTCAAATTAACAATTTTCATATAACTCAGAATTACCTGCTGATGACTAATAAGGAAATTTTATTCATAGTACCAGACATTCAGACACCCTTGCAAAATTTCACTGAAAAAATTATCAGTGAAACCTAGTATCTCTGCTCATGTCACAAGCTGCTATGATAACCTCACTTATTTTAGAGAAAGCCTCAGAAACACCCTCAGGATACCTCCCTGAGCACAGAACAATCCTGCAAAGAAATAAGGATATGCATTAGCTCCTCCTGGATTTGCCTCAGCTTCCACAAAAGCCAAAGCAGTACAACAGACTGCCCTTCCCTGCCACAGATGACTCTGAACATGACATGGAAAGAAAAACCAAATAGCACAATTCCTTCTTTAGAAATAATTACCTTGAGAAAGATGAAAATGCCTCTATAACTATAAGAGAAGCCATGTTATTCCAAAACGCATGAGAGAAGTGTGTGAAAATCCCTTTTTTATCTGACACTTTTATTTTATTTTAAATAAATATGTCATGTAGCTTCTAGCTGGAATGTGACACTTGTTTCCCTTGATTAGCCCATAGGACAAAATAAAATGTTTGGAATATTCCAGATTCCTTCCTTGTCAGATTAGGAAAAGGTTGCCCTCAGCACTGAATTCCCAGGTAGGCAGACTTGCACAGACATTGAAAAAACCTAGACAGTAACTTTTCTCCACAGCAAAGTGACAGAAATAATCCTTATTAGCCATAGCCATTTTTATAGCTCTCATATTTCCAGAATACATACATAGGGAAGCTCCTGCATCCCCATCCCACAACATGGAACATGATAAAATGTCTGGGACAACTTCAACCACCACATTACTCTGACACATAATTCTTACTCTACAAAGTCCATATTTTGGGGAGGGAATGCAAGCACTCCTCCTAACTGCAGCAGGGACTCCAAATCTGCACACAGTGCCTTGCATTCAAATCCCTGGTCACATTATCAAGCCACTCATTAAGAAACTCTGATGTCCCATGATAATTACCAGAGGACTACAGTTTTGAAAATGAAAATGAGAGACTAAGAACTGAGTTTACTTTAAAAAATGTTCCTGTAGCAAGAGATTATTGCTGCTGGAGCTTGTCATTAATAATGGAATTTATACACAGATGAGCTGGGCATCTCCATTTTACACAAAAGCAATTAGCTATGCCTGTATCCCAAACTAATGGCTACAGACTCAGTATTTGTCTGTCCAGATTATTAATATACTTCCCCAGATTAAATTTCCAAAATCAATGGCACACATCAGCTGCAGATGGTGGAATCTTCCAAGAACCACTCTTGTGAGCAGTAAAAGTTAGCAAAGTATGATGGCCCATGGGTATAAAGTTTACCCATCTTTTCCAGGTCATTTACAATATCTACATCAAGGTCACTCCTTCCTTTTGGGGTGGCACAGATAACTGAGCAACCCATTTGGTCTCACCTAAGCTTTCACTCTATTTTTTAAATAGACAATCTTCATCACACGTCACAGAAGGGCCAAAAGGCCCAAACAGCTGAAAGTCTATATAATTATAGAGTATCTAAATAAAAACATATGCAGTCATCTCCTGGAACTGTCAGAAGACTACCTGTTATAGTTCCAACATGATTAACTCTTTAGCCTCCATCTCTGTAGACATTCTATTCCCTTGCACTTTGTGATCCTGAAAATAAGAGCTGGCTTGGATGTGGATGCATCCTCACTAATTTCCCGGGAGGTTTTGTCATTGACTGAAGCAAGAACAGAGTAAAGCCACTGCAAATAGCACAGTGAGACATCCCACTGTGTTTTAAGTCCTCCAGGAAAGATTTTCTACATCAGCTTTGGAAAGTACCATGCACATAGCGTGTTCTTGGTTAATTAAATCACAAAAGAAACCAGGGAGGCACTGCATGCTCCACCCACCAAATACTTCAAAGAGTAAAATCACAGAAAAATTGCTCTCCTTTAGGGGAAAAAGATGTCTGCTACTATGTTTGCGTCCTTGCACAATGGGTCCTTGTTGTTAACTAGTGTTTAGGCACCATAGTAGTAAACATAATTAAGAAAAATATGCTGTTTTTTAAAAAGTAAGTATCTTTGGAGCTGCTCCTCTATCCTCTCTGCTATTTCTAGTGTACTATTTCTATCTTCAGGGAGTGGGACTTATCAAGTCTCAACATGTCCCAGCAGCATACAACTGTCTACTCTTGGCTGTTAACAACTTTGCACTCTTGATTGGTCATTTATCCTTTATGAGAAATGTAGAATACAACCAGGACATCAGTACCATTTACAAATATCTTGTCCTAGCACAAATGTCAGTGATAAATCAGTTCCTCTATGTTAAAATGAAAAATAATGAATATAGTACATCCTTAAAACTGCATGTACATCTGTGTGCACCTTCAACAAAGCAAACAAATTAAGAGTAAAATTCAGACATGTCGTTTGCCTGTAGCCCTACAACTCTGCAAAAGAGAAGTTGCATAAAAGGCCCATCCAAGCAGCAAATGCAGTCTAAATGCCCTTTGAAGTCCAAAGGCTGCCAATTTAGTCCCTAACAGAGGATAAATCAGTTGGCAATTGAGAATTTTCCAACGCTATAAAAATATCAGAATTACAGAGAGTAAGCAATAGGTAGAAAATCGTAAATTTTGGTAAAAAAACAAAGAGTATGCAGTTGAGATACTATATCATCATGCAAGCAGGCTTACATAACTAACCGTGGATTTACTAAAGTAATTCCCTTTTCTAGCTATAGCTGTAGAGAGTGAAGTGACTTTGATGAGCCCTCCTATCATACTGATGAAAATAACCATATGTTTCTGAATACAGCTTATCTATAAACACATTTATCTTAATGTTCTCTACAAACACAGTGGTGGTCTTGCAAAGTATTTTTCAAACAAACTATCTCTGGGAAGAGACAGGGAGGGCAAAAATTTTATCTACTGGAAATACTACATTTCTTACATTTTTTTCATTCCATATGGAACAAAGGTTAGGAAAAAAGAAAACCTGAAAAATTAGTCTTTCCAGGATAAAAGAAAATGGATGTTTTTGACATTGGAGAAAGATCTGGGCACATCTTTCAAGTTCTATAGCAAGGCCCAGGAGCTTGGGTTTCAGCAGCACAAGAACCCAAAAGCCTGCAGGCTCTGGCTGCTGATGGGAAAAAGGAAAAAAAAAGGCAGGCAGAGACCAGGCAGGTTTTCTACAGAAAAATACCCCAACTTATTTCCCAGCATTCATCTACACCAACAGATTCTTTGGAGCCTTTCAAATTTTACCCCCAGCAGTATTCCAAATGAAAGTTGCTTTTTCAAACCCATGGGAGCAAATAAAACACCTGTCCATCAGTTGGAAGCGAACAAAAGCAAGCAATCCCAAAATGCAGATACAAATGGTAGGGGTGAAGGGGTGCAAGGAAGAGACAGAACAGCTTCAGATCAGGCAGAGCAGAGTAACAAGGGGTTGGAGGACACAAGGCTGGGAATTCAAGACTTTTAGGTAACAGAAATAACATCCTTTCCAAATTCTGCCCAACCTGTATAAACAGCTACAGCCTGCTTGCTCCCTATCCTCCAGCTGAGTATGTCTGGGTTGCTTTAAAAGATGCAGATCCTGAACATTCTCATGAATCCCTCTCTTACTTCACATTCACACAATAGCTCTGAGGGGAGCTTATCCCAGGCCCTGGAAATTCAAACAGGGGACCAAGAAAAAGAAACAATGACCTAAGTGTGCTTTTCTGCACTTCTGCTCTGTAGAGCAGCAATGGCAGAGCCCCTGGAAGAGGTTCCTGGACCTGTCTGTGAACCTGGTAGGACACATATGCAGGGCAAACAGCACCACAGTCCACACTTTTAGATAGATGATCACTCAGGACTCTGAGGGTTCTGGTTTATCTGATGAATCCAAAATCAACCTGTGACTTTATTGGCACAGAATAATCACACTTTTATCTGTAGATATAGCACATGCACAACACGATGTTGTATTTACTATTACAGCTGTTGGTTCAGCTTTGTTTTCTGGGCTGCCCTTCTCATTTCACTGAGGCTTTCAAGCACCTTGTCCTTTAATGGTAAAACAACCCCTTGTAGTAATTCAGGCAGCCAAGCCCTTCCCTGCAGGGCACAGCTGCTTTGCTTAAGGATTCCCCTGCAGTCAGCCCAGCAAGCACAGTGCAGACTCACTACAGAACACACTGCACACAACTGAGCTATGTGTGAATTAGGCAGCCACTTGAGAAACCAAAAAAGGCTGTGTTCTAAACGCTGGAGAAGACCCTGGCATATCGTGATAGCTTCTCTTCCCAGTGACACTGATAAAGGAGAAGTGAGAAAATATAAACTAAGGTAAACAACTATAAAATATCAAAGGAAATTTAAGTAGTTCCATTGTGTAGCCATGTATTTAATTTACTGTTAGGCCTATTTAATTTCAAGTAACACTTCTGAGCAGAGCAGATGTCTATTCATCAACTGTGTATCTTGCAAACCTTTGCCAAGACAAAATGTACAATCCCCATTATGGATAATCTTACCTGTCTGGAGTGGGAAAAGACAAAAGGCCTTTATAGCATTTATCTAGATTAAACAGATCAGAGGAGGTATAGTTTGATGCAGTATTTTGACAGGATAAGAGTATGTTTGCTGAGGAATAGGTACTGATTAAATCTGAGACAAAGTGTGCTGCCACACTTTCTCCCAGGAAACCAAATAGGACAAAATATAGAACTGGCAGAATAAATGTGTAATTTTATTTACAAATATCCTGGGGTTTTTTTAGGTGTATTTCTAGGCTATTAAGCAGAGTATGAACTTCAGAATGACGTATTAGAAAGCACAGAACCAAATGTCTCTGTTTGCTAGTACTGGATAAGGGAAGGAAAAACTGAGACAAAAGGGAACTATTCTTAGCAACAGCTAAAAAAACTGAAAATATGTCTTTGGAGACATTATTATCATAACTCCTCAAGTGGAAAACAATGCAAACATTAATTTAAGATTTTAGTTTAATTTTTTCCTCTATGTAAGTAAAACTTTTTTTAGATTTTTTTTGTTTCACATATTATTTTATATGTTGGGGACAGAAACCAAGGCTTTTGTTTCAGACTGCTTTATAGATAAGAAAAGGCATATACTGAGCATATTCAACATGAACCTTCAGATGTCCAGTTTGTCACAGAACCTGACTTGAAATTTAAAGAAATATTTTTTTCAGTCTTTATTAAACCATGCAAAGGAAAATCTGTCATCAGAAGGACTAAAACTATCTACAAAATTAGATTGTGGAGTCTGATGCAATTTAGAACCGAAATGCCTACTTTATATAATCTTCAGAACTCTTTCATGCCAGAGGCATAGATCTTTATCAATAGGTGTGTGTGCCCTTGCAAGCAACTGTTTGAAACAGTGACTTGTTAAAATTTTTAACCCTCTAATCCCCTTTTACCCCTGTCCAACCTAAAGCCATACTTTAGGACTTCTCATTTGGGAGATGACAAAAAGCAGCTCAGGAAGTAAAAGCAGCTAAAATGAAGTCTTAACCAATTAACATTAAAAATGGACAAAATGTTAAATAAACAGCTATTTAATTCTGGAAGTCCAAGCAAGTATGTTTACAGAAGTTATTTTGTAAAATAATAAAGTTATAAAGTCCTGTAAGAGTACATCCATTCCACTTAGGGCATTACCTTGCTCTGTCTTCCCTGAAACCCACTAGACATAATAATGGACAGATGTCACCTAAACAGAGAAACCAATACAGTGGAGATTAAAATCACAAAATTTCACTGAAATCAACATCTTAAGACCTGTTTGTATAAATTCTCTCAAGCAGACCCTCAGGACTGACTCCACTGTTGTGCAGTTAGAACTGCTCAGACATGGAGGACTCAGAGGGAAAGGCTTTTCACTTCAGAACCAGATGCCCACCATATTCAAAGTGAGTTTTACTAAAAAAAAAAAAAAAAAAAAAAAAGAAAAAAAAAAAAAAAAAAAAGGAATTACTGCTCAGAATGGACACTGTAATAGTTGAAACCATACCACCAAATAACTCATCTGAAGCTTTCAAAGTGTCCTAAACTGGGCTTTGAGTTCATTTATTTCTTAGCTGTCAGGCATAGTATGATAAGGGATGACCTACACTACACATACAGCACCTACCCAGGAGATTAAAAGTTGCTGTACATGTAATGTAGAATACCCACGACTAGAAAATTCTTAGTAACTTAATATCCAGCCTTGAACATTATCACTCAGAACAGCAAACCCAACAATTAATGAATTGAAGATTAGTGCTAAAATTTACGGTCTCACCGAGCAACATGCTAGCTAAGCACAGCTGTCCCTCCTGAGAAAAAAACACCCACGCTATTTCAAACAACTTTTTTCAAGGACTTTGCCAACTTAAGCAGTTTTTTTTTATTTTTTGGCCACATGCATAATAATAACATCACGACTATAAGTAAAAAGTCAAATGGAAGAACAAACAATTCTTCTCCATACTGGATATTAATTTCTTCTATGTGTTTTTGTACAGCCTGGCTCATTGTACTTTCACTTGCACACTATTTAGTTCAAATTGTACTGTATCAAGAAAAGACTACTCCTTTTTTTCCTTAGTTGGTAAACTGTATTCTAACTTTTACATTGGCTCCTGTTGAAAAATACCATGGTTTGTGACATGAAACAACAGATGTTCTTAAAATAACAGACTCCGATATTTCCAAGGGCTATCACTCACAAGGAAATGCCAGGCAAAAGGAACTGCTCTTATTGGCAGGGACCTGCCCTACCAAGAGCTAAGCACTCTGAGATTCAATGAGAGGACAGCACATTCAGCAAATCAAGGACTCTCTCAGAACCAACAGAAAATATGTCTAACATAGTGATGATGAAAAATCACATATGTATCTTCTAGGAAATCATCCAATCTTCCTTGGAATACCTAAGCATGAAACTTTCACAACAGGACTAGAATCAAACTGGCTTAATTTTATGAAAATGTTTATCATTCCTGCACAGAACGTCAACAACATCGGTCCATTTAATCAAATTCCTCAAATTCACTGAATCAGAATTTTTTGGAGAAAAACTATTCCATCTAAATTCTTAAATGCAGTTATATTATTATACAGCAGGCTGAAATGTATTGAGAAAAAACAGTAAATGTATGTATAGGTTTTATTGAACAAATCAGAATCATCTAGCTTTAACTGTGTGGACCATTAATTGCCATGAAAGTACCTCTTCCTTTTCCATCTAAGTAACTCCATACTAGGTACTGCTGTCAATTTTAAATTCTAAATTTTAACAGACCTTTATTTGAGTTATTGTATTTAAGTTTTCCAGCATTCAAATCCAACACCAGCCTTCCTGTGTTACAGATAATAGAAACTAGAAGTTAACAGCATTTCTGGTTAGCTGCCCTCCCTCTTTTAATCAAGGCTTACCCCAGAACTTTATTTTTAGACCTTTTATTTCTTCATCTGGTTACTCAAACAGGTTCTTCGCTGGCCTTTAGTCCAACCAAGTCCACTCACAAATCACCTGTGTTAATTTGCTGAAAAAGCTGTGGAGATTACCAGTAAATATAATTCAGGCAGAAAGACACGCTAGCTCCATGGTAACATGAAAGTCAATGAGCCCACCTTGAAACCTGGGAACAAAGGGCCCTTTCAGGACAGGGAGCAGAGGGGAGGGACCGTGTCTTATTGAGATGTTGGGTCCTTTCAGATTGTTTGCCACTGAGATTTTTCTTAAGGAGAAAAGGCACGCTGTAAATTTGCCTTGCACAAGTTCATTTGATTTTGGAGCCTATTACCAAAACTCTATTGAGTTCCCCTTGACCAACCCTGCCCCAAAAAGCAGCAGAGCAGATCACAATGAAAGCCAACATCCTTGCAGCCCTGTTGCTTCATTCAGGGATACAGAGTTGCAACATGACACACTGAAGAATTCTGATCCTACAACATCAGAAAAAAAAATGGCCTAGAGGATAATAGTATATCCTAAAGAAGAAAATTTGGAGAGAATTTTGGAAAAAACAGTAAATTTAGCATGAAAAAAGAAAACCTACCCATCTAAATGGACAGAACACTTACAGACCTGCACTGAATTTCCAAAAGCCACCTCTGCCCTAGCATCAGAACAGGGTTAGTAATATTTACATGCATTGCAATTTAGAAGAATATTTCAAGACTCCCATTGCATGGCCCTTTGAAGAGTTAAACTAGGCAGCACCACAGTTTAGATGTGGACAAGGGACAACTTAAATTTTAGTGTTTTGTGTTCCCCAGAATTTCTGAAAATGCAGGAGTGGAAAGAGTTTATACTTTGAACTGTCCAGTAAGACTGAGTTATTTAGGTAACTTCAGATTAAATAATTTGCTTTTTACAAGATGATTTTACTCATCAGCTCTCAATAGATATGACTCCCAGAGCTGCAAGGTTACAACTTGACAACATTCACAGTGTTTTCACTGACACTATTCTAGCTGACTTAGTTCCGTCACTCTGCCCAGTCAGTAAAAGTTTGAGTGTGTTTTTGGTACCTGAATAGGCCACTTGGAGTTTGATTTGGCAGGTTTACTCATACAGTCATCCTTGTTTCACAATAATTCCTCTGGACTGCAGGCTGCTGCCCCAAGTCTCATTTCCACTCTCAGATTCCTCTCCTTGGCTTGTTGCTCCCTATTCCCACCCCTTGAGAGCCAGCAAACTGTGAGTCTGTGAAGGGTCAGAAGAACAGCAGAGGGTACTTTTCTGTCAGAACAATAGACTGATCTGCCTCACCATCTAACCAACTGATCCAGCAAAAGGGAGGCAGGAAATCACAATGAGGACACAGGGTAGCCCACACTTCGATAGGATTAAGTGCAATGTAAGACTGCACTTCATAGAAGATAGGGGATACAAGGTTTGAATTTAAGTATTCAATTCTATTTACTTCTCTCACAGTGATGGGCTCAGATCCTCATAGGATTAGTCTTTTTCTTTGCTGGGTGCACTGGCATGAAGGGCAAAGAATCTGACCTCACTAAAGATTTGCAAGCACTTGTGAATCCTGCATTCAGAGGGGTCAATGGAAACTTCTGACAGACTCCAACAGAGGCGAGATTGAGCTTGTTACCAAAATGTCCTTCTCAAGCAAATTCAAATGCCATTTTATCTGGTGACTGAGTACTGGCTGTGTCTCAAGGGAGTATTTTGTACTGTGTGCCCAACCCTAAGCTGATATTTAGACAAAGCACCTCATGCATGCACCAGAAATTGTAGTTTTTATATATATTTATACAAAACTATAGATATAAACTACCAAAACATTTTCCATACAGCCCACATTTTAAAGCTATGTATAAGAACCAGTCATGAACAGGATTTAAATGTCATTTTGAGGGTACCTTCATGTTTACCAGGACCAAGAGAGGATCTGTGGATTTTAAAGACAGAACTCCACAAATACAGTCTATTACTGGAAAGTAATGACATACTCAGTTCCATGCTTCCTTTCTACCTCTTATTAACTGGTCATCTCCTGCACTTGTTACACTGCTGCTCCCCAGCATTTGGAATTTCCTCACAGTCATCTCCTGCCAAAGCACAGGAAAGAGCCACAGCTACTCAGCTCTCAATATGGGGAGGTTTAGACCCTGTTCAGTGTTACTTTCTACCCATACTGTGAGAGACTTCCCATTTCATTTCAATCCATAGCAAAAGCCACGCAGGGAAAGGAGCAGTGGGTGTACCTGAACATGAGATGTCTGGACAAACATTCCAAGGAGGGAGCTCCAGGGCAGCAATCACTGCATCTGTGCACTCCAGTCTATGGCCCCACAAAACTGAACTGTGCTCTGGAAGGACTGCTGATGCTGTTACAAGACTGGAACAACAGAACTGCTTATGCTGCTCTTTCCTGCACAGAATTTTAATATAAAGACTACATATGATAGTGGAGCATATTTCCCAGCAATGCATTAGCTACTAGGCCATCAGAGTCGTCATTATAAGGCAGTAAATAATTATACTGAGATTGATAAACTTCCTTGCCTCAGCTGTTGGAAGCTAAGCCAAGACTAAACACATTTGTACAGCACTAGTAAACTTTCACCATTTGAATAGTCTTCCTGTTATTGTCAAACCTATAAGCAAATAATCCTTCTGACTGACCATATGGCAGAAGGACAGCAGCCCAGAGAGGCAGCAGTATGAGAGAGGAATTTCACATGTCAGTACACTTTCATAGGAGCCTCTCACAAAGCAAGGAACAGCCAGTCCTTGTAATGAAAGTTCCAAAAATGTCATTTTAAGAACAAAGTGATCTGGCCTATAGTCCTGCTTAACACCCTCTCTTTATAAGCAGATGTTTGAAGGTCACATTATATCCTTTTATAAACTAAATCACAATAGTAATGTTCCTTCATTTCGCAACTACATTTGCAAAGCCAATGTTTTAGCACTCTACTGAATCTTAACCTGCTTGTCAACCTGGGGTCTTTTAGATTCTGGTTGCAGTCTGTAAGACTTAAGCTTGCTGGATATAGGACATTTAAAGAAACTGAGCATATATAGGTTCATAAAACCTGAAAGTGTCCCCATAAGTACTGAGGGAGCCAGCTGATGTTGCATGGCTACTCTTGGTTATATCTGAGAAGTCACAGTGACCAGATGTTCCTAAGGTCTGGAAGATGCAAATCTCACTCCTGTCTTCAAGAAAGGCATGAAGGAGGATCTGGGGAACTACAAGGCACTCAGTCTCCTCTCAGTCCCTGCAAAGGCAATAGAGCAAATTCTTCTGAAAACCTATTCCAAACACATCGAGGACAAGAACATAATCAGAAACAGTCAGCACAGATTTGTAAAGGGAAAATGATGCCTAATTATTCTGACGGCCTTTTAGAATGAGATGTCAAGCTTGATGGATGAGAGGAGTTATTGTTACTTACTCTGACCCTAGTGAGGTGCTCAAGAGTGCCTCAAGACTCTCATAGGGAAACTAATAAAGCACAGGTTAGACAAGTGGACAGCGAGATGCATTGAAAACTGGCTCAATTGCCAGGTTCAGCTGACACTTTAAAATAAATTGAATTAAGTTTTACTCCTTGCTTGTATGAGAACATGTGAATGAAGACATGATTGAACAAGCTCAGTATCATAAAGGATGAAGCTCTTTATTTCAATGGTTACAACTTTAAGAGCTCTTGATTTCAATGGTTACAACCTGACCTAGTCCGCCTCCAGCTGGGATAAAGGTACAAAGAACATGTGACAGCCAACTCTGTGTCTTTCTTTATGACTTAGCCTGAGACTTCAGTGCACTGTCATCTGAAGGCTAGCATATGATTTGCTGAAGCATCACCAGAACTACATCTCTCCATGGTTTTGCTATTATGCTGTACTGTTTTATCTTGTAGAAGATAAGTTTTAGCACTGTCCAGATCCTTAGACTGCATCAAAAGCTCTACCTACTGCACAAATATCTTAGCTGGATTATTTTCCTCTCCTCTGCAAATGCTGTTTCTAATGGTTGATTTCAGAATGGCTACAGAAATGACATTTCAGAAATCAGAGCTGTCAGCGTGAAATCAACATGCAAATGCAGCATAAGGACAACATCATTAAGGACAACATCAGTGTCAAGCAAAGTTAAATGTTTAAAACTTGGTTTCCTGGCAAAATGTTTTTTCATACACAGCATCTGCTAATACTCAGAGCTTAAAGTATGCTGGAAATACTATATACTTCATCAGTGCTAGCCAACAGCTTTTCATCACCTTTATCACTATTCCCATTGACAGCTGCAGAGTGAAATACAGAGGGACATTAGCAAAATTACTAACACAGTGCTCCCACAAGCAAAACTCTGATTTTTTTTTTAATTTCAGCTTGCACTATGACACAAGGTTGTTTCTCTTACAGTAGACCATCTTCAAAGACTTCTTTTGTGTCAGCAATGTGTCAGCATTGTGTACAATGAAGCAAAATAGTGCTTTTAGAAAACAGGAACTGATGAGATGTAAACAATGACGAGAACACATCTGAAAACATAGCTAAAGAGACCACACTACAGAAATTTACATTCATTCACAGAACAAGGTTATTCACTTTCCTCCCACCCACATTTTGATTAGGCCAATTCTGCCTTCATTTGTACATATATATTTTCTGTCTCTAAACAAATATATGGTGTCATTGTTAGAGCAAAGTAAACAGAATTCTGTCAGGGATATCTGTTAGAATTGCTCTTTGTTTCTTCAGTTTGCAATTTAAACAGCATGTTTAAAGAAGACAGCTCCAGAAGAGTTTTACAAACTCTCTGACATTTTAAACAGTGAAGACTGTTTACCTGAAGATTCCAGGGCCCCTTAAATCATAAGATCTCCCCACTCAGCTCAATGGACTATGGGAACAACTGGATGTTCTGTGACTTCTACCCACCTTGAATACAGCAGAAGAAATCTAGCAGTTGAAGGTAGAAGCACCAGAATACAGAGAAATGCTCAGGTATCTTTGACCATGATTGCAAGATTGCATACCAGCACTTGAAATGTGCTGATTTTAGATCTTTCTAACACCAAAAAAATGGCCAAAAAACCCCAACCATACAAAAAAAGCCCCTGAAGCTTTTTAAATACAGTTCTTTTGAAAACAGTATCTCTTGTAATCACACTCATAAACATTGCTAGCCTAGGTAATATAGACAGGATCCCACTTCCTGATACTCTTGAAGAATTCATGGTCCTTTGAACATTCTTTCTGAACATTGTTTCTTCGCACATGAAATAAAATACAGGGAGCAAAATTTGTCAGTAACAACACCAAGTATCAATGCCCGTCATAAATCAATGTATTTAGAGGTACTCACCACATACACATGTAACTTTGATTTCACTAGGAGAGCACTAGAATCTTACTGCCAAACACTTGCACACAATCTTGTCTGAACATTGTATGTTCCTCCCAATACTCAGGTTGTTCTTAGAAAGTACTTTTCCAAAATGTCAAGAGAGTCAGGGAAGGCAAGGGTGACACAGCTCAGCTGGCCTCCTTATTCCTGTCTCTGACACAGATATATATATTTGCATGAAGTCTTGGATCCAACTTCACAACTGATGCCAAGCAGGGACTCAAGTCAACACAACCAAGAACACATGTGGCTCATTTTCCTAATTCAGCCTCATGTTTGTTTTGAGTTGTTTGACACTTACATATTCAGAGCAGAATATAGAAAATTATTTAGTGTATCCTTGCATATCTTGTTACATTACAGTACTGACAGCATAGAGCAAATAAGAATGGTCACTTTTTTTTGTACAAGACCACAGTTCTACTCATTACAAAACATGTCACCATGATGTAATGGGTCATTTAAATCTACACAAGGCCAAACAATCTCTCAGTATTATTTATCTGAGCAACTCCCCAGAGTTGCTATACATAAGCCCCTTTAAATTTAGTAACTACAGAGACAAATTTATCTCTTAAGAGATCTAAATAACAACGAACATATGAGTCTGGCATCAGTACAGGTCAGCAAAATGCCAAAATAGACCAGGAGGGAGCCACCTCACAGCTTGGGCACTGCAAAGCAACCCTCCTGTGCTCAGGAAAAACTGTTAGAATGGTACACACAGAAAAAGCAAGAGCCAGAACACAAAGAATGTTCCATTTTTCACATACCTAATACCTAAAATGTTACAATATGTACTCATTCCTCATGTGGTTAAACCAGAATTTTGACTAATATTTCTTTAGTTATTCTTTACAACCTTGACCATCAACCTATGGCTTATATATGTTGAACTGCATTCATAAGATCTAATTGAATATAAAATTATCAGCTTCATTCATTTTGTATTCAGAGGTATTTTTCAAAAGCTGCAGTTCCCGTTTTTCACATCCCTCTGTAAAGGTCAGAATGAAAAGGAAATAAATAATTTCTACTAAAAGGGAAACTAAATTGCACATAATTTGTGAAAAGAAACATGTAGGTCTTGATCTGGTCAGATTCCTTGGTGTGCAAAGGTAGCCTACATTGTCTAAGACATTTTCATGTCAGATTAGACATATAAGAGCTGTGTGAATAATTGCATTTTGACAGCAACAGTACTGTCTTCTTAATGGACCTATTAAAAATGGAAGTGTTCAAATCACCCTCTACTTTTAGTACTTTGATTCCAAAAGTAAGAGCAGAAGTACCCACCTAAATTTTAAGAAGAAAAATTGTACAGAACTAAAAAGAGCTCAATATTGGCAATAATATTTTGATAACATCCAAGTGTCAAGGTTTTAACATATGCTGGACTGGCCTGAATGTGAAACCTGATTTTCTCACTGGATTTTTCCCATGTTCAGGAAGAGCTCTTGCTGCTGGGAGGAGATGGACAAGACTTCTGACCCCTGCTCCTGCACTTGCTTAAAAGGGAGGGCAAAGGTCACACAGAAGGAAAAAGGTTTTAAGCCTTCAGTGGAAGGGCAGATGTAGGCTGGAATTTAGCTTGAGGGAGGGAAAAGAGATGGGAAAGAAAAAAAAGATAGTTCAATCTGCTCACAGCTCTTCTACAAATGCTGAGTTATATGAAACTCATTTGCAAGGCTTTAAGGATTAAAATTCTTGCTGAAATACTGTATTGGCACTTGTAGTAAAAATAAATAAAATAGCTTTTCCATTCCTATAAACAGCTATTGCATCTCTCTAGTTAGTCTAACTCCCAAATTCACCCACCTCACTCTCAGCTGCCAAAAGTGCTGCACAGTTTTCACTGCATACCCCAGGACACAGATTTCTTTTGATCTTCAGATCTGCAGTCAAGTTCATCTTCTATCATTCTCCCTCTAGGATAAGTAGATGCATCTCCCTAAGAGATTACTCTCTGCTGCTCCCCATTTTCAACTCTAAGTAGGACTGCTACAAACCTTGCTGCTCTAGTTTGCAACTACTGCTGAACTTTGATAATTCTTTAAAAAAGGAACAGAAGCTGGCCAGTAGTTAGAGATGCAGGATCAGAAAACATTTCCTAAGGTTTGTCAGAAGAGGAGGACAGGACTGAAAGGTTCCTCTCTCCACTTGTGGTGTGAGTTTCCATGAACCATTCACTGCACTCACGTTGGGCAGGAGCTGGAGTTCAATATCCTGCCTTGCAGCAGGTGGTAGGATGACTCTTCACAGGCTCATTACTGCCCCACAGTATCAGTAGCTTTTTTCTAGTCCCACTCACCACTAAAAAGGAGAGAGACAACAAACTGCCCTTGGCAACCCTCCAAGCTCCATTAACAAAGATGCACAGCACAGCATATGGAATTTAAGCTGGCCTTTCAAAATAGTAGTCAAAAAGAAAGTTCCTTCTTATTCACCTAGAAGATCTATGCTAAGTTTCTGTATTTATAGGTAATTGTGGTGGCTTAAAACAAGAACCAGCTGTTTGGAGGCTCAGTGAGGGAACTATGGTTGCTCTTCACTCTCATTTTGAACACTAGCTTGTGTCCAAAATTTCAGGGGCTGCAAGGCTTAAATTTCTGGCCACACAACATACTAGAAACAAAGTTCAGACAAAGAGACCTGTTTTCTTTATAAACAATGGTAGTTGCTCATAGCCAGCACAACATTAACAAATATAATACAATATAGTTATTTCATGTGTCTGAAACACACCTGGTTTTGTATTTTACATGTATCTAGATACTTAAAGAAATACAGAAATCAAAAACAATGCTGTATGATTCTCCTTCTGTCCAGTTACTGTATTAAAGAAATATTATATATTTTCCCATTCACAAACAGCATTAGTTTATCCTCTTGTTAGCATGTAATGTAATACAATCACTACTGAACCTAAGAGGTGAAGGAAATTCCTGCATTTAGTAATAATTATAGCCTTGATATCCTTCACTGACTACAAGCCAGGAGAAAAATTTCACAAACTGTTGTTGAATAATGTGACACAAGAGCATGACACCTTCACTTGGACTGAAGAAGGAACATTTTTGGTTTTATATTTTCCTTACAAGGCCCACAAATACAGAGATTTGTAAAACATCCCAGAAGGAAGCCTTCTGTAGAAAACTTCATTAAATACTTAATTTCTTACACATGATCTAATATTTGATTGCTTTCTTAATGGTTAGAAAAGAAAAAGAGGGGGAAAAAAAGGACAACAGAAGAGGCTAACTAGTTATGAAATCCCTCCTTGAAATTATAAGCAGCAAGCTGTTTTCTAATTAATTCTGGCCCAAAAACTACTCCCGAATCCATGACTGATCACAAATCCTTATTTTAAAGACTGACTATTAACTCACTCTTGAGGGAGAGATCCAATATTGCTAAAATATCTTAGAGAAATGTGTTTAGATGTATTTTGACTTTGTTATGACAATAGTGACCATAACCTTTGCCTTGACATGAAGAAATGTGTGTATCTCACAGGAAAGTTGCAACCTTTTGCACCTAACCCCATCTCACAAATCCCAACCTCAGCACAACTGTGTTGTCATAAGAAACTTCATCAGAAGCAGAAGTGATAGAACAGACAGGGCTGGGAATTAGCAGGAAGCATTTCTATCTCAGACCATCCTGAGCTATCAGGGGCTCTGGTGACTTAGACTTTCTTTCAGATGAGATAAAAGCCAGAGGTCCTAGCATCTGGTGACTATTAGGAAGCTAGAGATATTGGAGTTATTAGACATTGAATCCTGGTCATATTCCAAGACAAATAAATTTATTCAGCCTTCCTAAAAAATTCCTCACTGTTTCAGAGAAAATCATATATTCTTCTAGCACCCCAAAGGTGCTGTGCAATGTTTATTGGTATGCTGCAAAACAAACCACTAATACTGCAGGAATACACTGCACTCCACAATGACAAAATACTTGTTTCATCTGTTTTATCTGGTCTGATAATGGCTATATTAGGTTTTGTTACCAGCATAACTACCCTGAAGCCCCATTCTCCAGAGTGACGGAATGTGGACAGGCTGCCCACCCTGCAGTGGGACCTACAGAAATAGTTTACATGGATGAAATCCTTTAGAGTTTCTGGAGTATCTTTGCAAGGAAAGAATAGGTGCCCAGCTGTGCTGTGTCACATCCTCCTGCAGATCTCTCATGTACACCCACATGCCAGTTTACAAGTGTGCACACTATGAAAAACAATCTTTGTGTCAGAGGTGAGTACTAACATTCCTTAGGTCAGTCAGTCATCTGACCTTGGTGCTCACCCCTCTTCCCATCCTCCTTTGGTCATAAAAGGACTCAGGTTATTAATGGTTATTCTCCAAGTCATGCCTCAGTTAAATGGATAAATTAGCTCCAAAACTAGATTGGCTAAATATCCTCTTCTCCTTTAAGCTTCTTCTAAAGATCGAAAGTGTCAGTGAGAGGTACTGAATAACTAATCTGGATAGGATGTCAAATTCACCCCAAAAACTCTTTCCACCTGCTGTTACTGTTCTTTGAGATTCCCAGGAGGTCAAAACTAAGCAATAGCTGTATATAAACATACACCCACACAGATTTTTACTTGAATCAAGTATAATAACTTTGGATACTCTAATGTTAGTCTGACCCAAAGATTACAACCCTGATTAATTTCTCTATTTATAAGAGGAGCGTGCAATGTTCTCAGAGTGAAAAACGAGATGTCTTTTCTGGCTGGGGCAGATTTTTCCCTCAGTAAATGAAATAATTTGATGTTTTCAAGAAGACTAATGTTTCTGTTGTTGCAAGGAAAAGAAGAGAATGATTCTTTTGGATCATTGACTCAAAAGATTTATGATCTGAGCTATCACATCAACAATCAGCTTAACAATAAAATCCTGTTGCAGAAAGGTTCCTTTTTTATGGTCCCTATTTACACAGCAGCAGCATAAAGCACAGCTGTGCTCTGAGCTCACCATCCTGCCACAAGACTGAGAAAGAACAGTTTTGGGAGCAACAACAATTGTTTCCAAGACTTTTCACAGCCAGATGATTACCAACACCTTCCTAATGCAGTAAGTGATTTTAAATTAAAAGCAGTCTTGAAACTCCACTTCTATACCCTGAACAACATGGAGCTCAGGTATTCTCCAGGTTTTTAGGGACAGAGAAGCTGCCATCCTTAACTAGAATAGCAGAGGAAGCTGTGTGTACACAGTTTCTTAAACAGCAGCAGTGCAATTCTACAGTTGGTGTGATGAGACTGCCCCTTGCTGAGCAATATTTTCCCAGGATTTCTTTAGGTTTCACATGTATCTGGCAGGTTGCAAATCTTTTGAAGTAGGGATTGTATTTCAACTCTGATTTTTCATGTATGAGAGCACACTAGGGTCAGATGTGGTGATTTGAGTTCACAGGTGGGAGCATTACAAACCTACATAAACGAGCAAGTTTACAGCTTCACAAGGTTGTGAGTTTCAGAGAAAAAAGTATTCCATGGAGATACTTAAATCTCAGATTTTTAACAAAGCTGATATAAGTACTATCTAAGGGGTATTTTTGAAAACTAAAATCTGAATAAGATGGCATGCTCCAGACTTCTGATAAGTGCTAGATTTCCTTCCTCTAACCACAAGAAAAACAATTCACAGCTATCTATACTCCCACATCCATCTCACAGACAAACCTGCTGTGACAGGCACAAGGCCTACACTTGCCGTGGGAGAAATAATATTAGAGCTAAAAATTCAGCTGTGAACTGATCCAGACATGAAGTTCCTAACCTCCCCCCATGAGAGACAAACAGCAACTTCGCACTGCAGAGCAGGGGCTGCACATTGTACACCGACACCCCGCAGACTCCTTTGTGGGCCGGAATACATTAATAAGGGCAAAAGGTTATTTTCCAGCAAAGTTTGTAAATTAAATTCTATAGAAAACCAAACAAAAGGTTACATGAGTGTTCATTTATCTACGAGCAGTGAGCTCAAAAGAAAATATTTCATTTCAGATTTTGCCAAGGTGTCCTAACAATGGCAGCTCATATACCACAGGTACTTTGGAAACAAGACTAAATTAATTAATATCAAGTTTCAGCCAAATGTATGACCTGGGAAAGGTTTCAAATTAGTTTTTTTCACTGAATGAATTTCAGCTAAGACCTTTGATAAAAACAGCATGGAAAGAGTAACTGAAAGAAAGAATATACTTTATTTGATTACTTTTAAAGCACACAGGCTTACAGAGTGCCGCAAATGGGAAATAAAGAATGAATTAAGATTTACCCAATTTATTTAGTTAGATAAGTTATCTTGTCTTAAGATATAAGTTGTCCAACTTATTGGTATTTAATCCAGCTACAGAAATATTTCCTACTTGCACCAAATCCCACACAGAACTGCCAAAAGGGACACAGCAGAGGCATCCCACTGCCCTCCATCCTCCCTCCACACACGTGCACCCACTCCAGGCCAGGCACAGCCTCTGCTAGGAAATGGCAACAGCAAACAAGATTCCTGACACCTGGCAGGCTTCTCTGCTGGAGTTTCTCACTCCATTTAACAGCTTTTCTCCTCCCACTCCAGCTCATCCAAAGACACAGCAATTAAAAACACTATTTAGAAAAGGTTAAAGCAATTACTGTCTGTTAAAAACTGAACTTTGTTCTGAACACTTAACTGGTGTCCAGTGTGCATCAAATATGATACAACCAAAACAGCAGATCCTGCAGGCCAGAAAGTATGATTTATATTTCTCTTTCCTGCTGTCCAGCTCTGACCTTTCTGAACAGATCTCCATTCAGCTTGTCAGATATCCTAATCAAACAGGTCCAGGTACCAATTACTTCCTACAAAGATGCAGCAAACCACACAGCTGACAGGTCTGAGATAATCCAGTCTCAGGAAAAACCATCTCCCGATTTCCTCTTCTGATTTCCTCAACAGTGTTAAATCAAGCATCCAGATGTTACATGACAGGTCCCTACAGGCAAGCATCTGACCTAAAAGCTGTGGAAGAAACCCTGATACTTTAAAGAGAATTTTGTTTTCTCCTCATTTCCTCAAATAAGCTTTAGGGAGAGAAACTGATATTTTATTTTATGTATTAAAAAATACCATGTGCTACTGTTAAAACAAGAGCTTTCTAAAGCTTGTAAAAACACTAAATCCTTGGTGCTCTTAAACCCAACCCTACTGTAATACTTCAAGGAAAAAATGTGGCATCACCTGTATCCCTGTGCAAAACACTACATTACTTTATGTTTTTATTTACATTATGCCTTTATAATTTGAACAAAATAAAGTAACACTGTGTTCTGCTTCTTTACACAGATGCTATTTGTTTGCTGCAGTCTAATTTTTTAAGTAATACTAATTTCTAGCCAGCCTCATGGCAACTGAGTGGAATACATTTAAAGAAAAGAACAAGATTTATGTAAAGTCTTCAGTTTTGTGAAATTAAAACTGAAATTCAAACCCGCATTCAGATCAGTTTTTACAAAATATATATTTTGTATATTATTATAATAATTCTCTATTAATATATATTAGAAAAGCTAGTAGATTAGTTATGAAACTCAAGAAAGAAAAATACTTGAACCACCTTAGGAACTTGAGGAAAACACAAATAAGTGCTCATTCAACTCCCCACTAAATTTGTTTGAGTGTTACCAACAGTTATGTGCCTGGAGGCATATCTTCCCCTCCGGGAGCAGCTCCCCCCAGCACAATGACTTCAAAAAAAGGAGAAATATAGGCAATTTTATTAAACAGGCATACAAACCACTGGAGCTGTATGATTATTTTACAGATAGCTACAAACATGGTATGGAGCATTTAAGAAAGTTACACAAAGCCATTCATCAAGCTATATTGATAATATAATCTAGGATTCTTTATGCCACAATCTTCTTTAAGTCCTCATGTTTTATCTACAAAATGCTAGCTTCCTGCCCTAACCATAAAATATCTGATAAAAGTCAATATCCTGCTACAGTTTCTTGATACCATCACACAGGAATTAGAGATTTCAGGCTTATCAAGAGCAGAGGCTGCAGTGGTTATAAACTCAGCAAGCACAATAAATTTCACAACTCTGTCATGCAATTGAATGAACTGTGGTGGTTTCATTTTACAGAGATAATCTGGTTCCAGACAGAATTTGAATTCCTTTCCCATAGTAGTTTTATAATAAACTTAATGGAAGCAGTTTGGCACTTCTGTGCAACTTTTTGGAGATACAAGTTGACAGTGGTGCTACTTTGATATAGTGTGAAGTAACATCTAAATAGGCAGGTTGAAGATGCCACTGACATTCGATATACAAGGAAAATCAGGATTACTCATGCCAGACATTAAATAAAATTCCAAAAGAAGGTGAGGCCCCAAGTGACACCCTATGTAAGCTGCAGACTAAATTCACAGTGACCTCAATTGAACACAGCAGCCAGAGTACAACTGACAGCAGGGTAAGTGCTTTGCAATCGACTTCACCTTTCTCACAACCACATCCACAGCCTTTAAGGGTCTTACAAAGCACTTCTACTGCCTATCTAGAAAAGTATCCACCCTCTGAAAAATTAAAGAACAACATTCTTCACAAAGACTAATCCTGCTTTTCACTTTTTAAAACAAAAGCAGATAAGGAAGTGCTGTAAATCTGAGATCTGTGAGCTGCTGGGCTGCAGAAAGGCCCCTCTAAACAAGTATGTCGTGGAGCTAGTCTGTACCTGTGCCTCACTGCACATTCCTCTGGCAAAGGAATTTAGGTCTGAAACCTGGTACCCCTCTGCCCTCCTCTGAGTGAGTTCATAACACCAGAATGAAGGGGAGGGAAGTAACTTTCTCAATGGAATTTCTTTAATGGAAATTAAAAGAACACATCTTGATGAAACAGATGCTTGAAGTATTTTGTCTGGTTATTCACAAAGAATACTTATTATATATAGAAAACACAGAACTACTTGAGGAAAATTTATCTCTGGTAAATTCTCTGGTAAATTCAATGTTACAATATAATCCAAATAAAATCTGTAGCCAATATCACCACACAAAGATGTCTGGGCTGACAGTCTTCTGTGCAGAGAAAACTGTAAAACAATCATTCCAAATGTTGACAGTAACTTAGTAAAAAATAAAAACTTCAACTGAACAACCAAAAAAACCCTTCAAGTTGCCTTTTCATAGCCGTTATTTACTTCTATCCAAAATACTTGGTAAACAGTTTGGTTTGTGATTCACAAAGCATCCTTGAATGGAGTTGAAAAGTTATAGCAGCACTGGAGATCCCATATAGATATTAACTAATTCTACTCAGCCACTGACAGACGGTAATTAAGACTCACTAGCTGGATTTTAAACCTTGCCCCTTCTCTCTGAAAGACTTGCAGAACTTGGCTGGATAGCCCTAACCTGAAAGATAAAAATCAAGCAGATTCTTTGGAAACTTCACAGTCTCACGCTTGGCCATAGAAGAAAGTGCAATTGAATGGTGAGTCTTTAAGTAGCCATAATTAACTTTTTACTGTTTTGTGCCTCATTGGTTAGAGATTCAAGCTTTCAAGACCTGCAAAGGCAGATGGTACAAGTCCCTCATTTAGACAGGAGCCTTAGGGCATACAAAGCACACGGTGCTACAGTTCAAAGAAGCAAAACTCGACGCATGACTCGAGGCAAAGTGTTCTTCACACGTCCAGGACAGTAACACAGTACTCAGCCTGGCCCAGTGCAAGGACACCTGAAAATCGCCCGGGGGTGAAAGACAACACAGCAACCCAATCAAAGCAAAACCTGCAACTTGGTTCTTTGCATTGCATAAGGAAATTGTGTGAAATTAATTTAATAAATGAACCCTAAGCAAAGGTCGAAACACATCAAATGTTGCTGTGATCAACAGGAATGCTCATTTCAGGATTCAACCTATCTTGCAACTCTGCACAGTGGAGGGTCTGCAAACACATTTTACCTTCCATGGAAAACGTGCTGCGCCACATGAGATGTTCTGTCCCAGCCCCCGGGTTGGTACAGTCCCAGAAGGGCAGACTGCAAAACCTCCCGTGGGATTTTCCACAGAACACTTGAGGAATGGGAGCTCCTGAGACTCTGCTGAAGGCTCCCAGCACTCCACATGCCCCAGGGCCAACACATTCACATGGAAATTGCTCCACTAAGAGATACAGGTCAAACCGCAGGCTGGAGCTCACTCTAATTATCTAGGCAGATTCTGGTTTAATCCTAACAAGATTATACATTCACAGAGATTAAGGTTGTTAAAAGTACCACAGAGCAAACCATATAATCACTACACTGAAGAGACCATTAACTATTCTGTTTATGGTCACCAACTCATTTAACTTTAAAACCTCTGTGGTATTCAAGGAAATTTTCTGTACTATTTGTGGTAAAAGTGGGCTGAAGATCTGACATTTACTTTGGTGACAAGAACACATTTGTTAAAGGAGTGGTTTGAAAGCTTCTTCTTTTCATCACCATATTAGCATATTCTCTCCACATTTTTCTTACATCATACACCTTTTCAAGTCACAGCAAAAAGCCAAGCACTGTATGTAGAAAGAAATTTCATAGGCTGTTTTAGCTTAAGCCAAAACTACTTTATTACGTTAAAAATGCACTACTCTTCCTTTGTAAAAATGATCACAAAGTTTACAAGAAGAGACAGCTGTTAAAAAAACGTGTTTCTGATGAAAATAGACAGAAAACTTTCACTAAATAGCAAGCAATGTGTTTGTGTCACACCTATTTCCCTAGCAGAGCAAAAAACATACACATTTCCAAAGCACCCCGGGACAAAGCACCTGACTTCTGGCACCCAGGGCTTATTAGAAATCACCTCAGTCATCCCACGAGACCAAGACTCAGCACACTTCTATCATTTCTGGTAATAAAGGCTCAGTATTCTCTATGCAAAATGCTCTATACACTGTGCAGTGCAACCCAGGACCTGCCAAGCTCACCTTCCAGCCAAATCCCCACTTCATATGTGCTGCACTTCATAGAGAGGGCATTTACAGAGATACACTGATTACACAGATAATGTTCCGACTTTTCAACCCCTCACACACACTTTGATAATAGTCTAAAACTTAACAAGGCCGAAGCTGAAAGCCTACAGGCTCCTTTTATGGAAAAGTCTGAGGAGTACTATAAATTCTTAATTTTCTAAGCTTGCTTTTTGTTCCTGCAGGCTATGTTCTTCCAGTTGAGTTACACCCTGCTTTGTGGATAGCTTTAATCACCCAAGTACAATACAATGATTCACCTCTCTATTGTTTTGATGTGTTTCTACTACAGTAGTAGTAATAATTCCAAGTTGTTTTTAAAGAAAGTTTTTAAAATATGTATTTTACAGAGCAAGTAGTATCTGCACAATACTTCACAGTAAAAGTTATATAAGGAGAACTATTACAACTTTATAAAGGTCCTGCTCCTCTTGGGGAAAGTCAAGCTATTACTCAGTGTGTCATTTCACCTATTTAACTTTGTTTCTGTAATAATGTGTTACAGTACATTTATATGTGCATTTCTAAAAAAAATGACTTGCCAGCGTACAGACTTAAAGTACTAAGACTTAAACAGACTTAAAGTACTAAGAGTAACAATTTCATCACTTCTTTTACAATTTTATCATTTTCTGAGGAAACTTTTTGGGTTTAAAAATTCTTTTAAGAACTAAGCACTATTTCATGTCCCCAGAGAGATACCTTACTACTTGTGAGGGCATGACCTTAATAAAAAATTAATAACTTCAATGATTCAAAGAAATGGATAAGCAATGTAAGAAACTGATTTGAAAACACTCTAATACAATGTGAGCAAGTAAAGTACATGCAGTAATTTTTAAAAGTTGGGAAAAGACAAAGCACTGACTTGTCACTTTAAAGTGATGCTGCTAGCAAAAAAGAGTTGGTGACATTTAATTTGTGGAGATTTGAAGAAGCACAGGAGCATTCATAAGTCTATTGCTTGCTTAACTTCACTTTCATTTTCCTCTCCTCTGATTTTTAGGTCAAAACCAACCCCTCCAAACAGTGCTAGAAATTAACCGATGCAGTTGGCTTTCGGCTTACTCTGTACAAACACTTCATCCTCATCTCTAGAAAGCTGCAGGTTTTGATTTATCTACCAGCCAAAAAAAAAAAACCACCGCTAAGAAAACAGTTAATTTTGCTGTTGCTACCTTGTTTCCAACCTTTCCTCTTCAATGGAAACAGAAAAGTGACAAATATGCAAAAGTGAAGAAAATGAAATGTTAGTTTCATATCTTACTTCAATGTATTGCCTTTTCTAGCTAGCTTCCAATTAGGCCAGCTGACCTGTGTTATCATACAGGGGTCTTGCCAGATGCTTGTGCCAAGCATGGAATTGTTTGCTCCTACACTAACAGGGAAAGCAAGGAACATTAGGTGCAAACCTCTCAAAGAGATTTGTGCAACAGAGATTCCTGGGTAACAGGCACTGACACGTCCTCCCTGCTGCTGGGAGTGAGGCATCAGAGAAAGCACTGCAGGATTAACAGCAGTGATCCTGGCAGCCTCCCTGGCTGTTAAAGCACAAAGGAGACACAGAAAGGCAGAGCAGCTTATGAGCACGTTGAGGCAAGGGCTGGAGGCTGTATGAAGTACAGCAGATTCCAGCCAAAGAGGAGAAAATAGAGCAGTGAGTGAATGAGACAAATTCAGAATACAGTAGCAACTGACATCTCAGTGGGCTGAAGCAAATCAGACCAATTTGGTTCACAGAGTTGATTCTCTCAGTGTTAAGGTAACCAAGTGAGCAGAGACTATGAAAACTGGATGGTGCTGGCTTAGTGGCCACAAGAGGTTGACACAACTAAAGCTAATCAAAATTCTGCAGAAACAACAAGTGAAGCACAGACCAGAGGGATGTCTACAGCTTTGTATCCATTTGGGTGTGAGCAGCATCAGAAGGCCAGCAAAGTCACCTCTGACCAGCAAGAACTGTTAAGAAATGTGGCAAAGAAGCCAAAAAGAAGCAGATCAATGGAACCATTCCTTTGACTTGGTATTTATGTTTCCTCTTTGTGTCTCTTCAGACCTGAGAGAAGAGGAAACCATTCCGAAAAGATGAATTTGATTATAAGTAGTAGGTTATTGTCAACAACTTTCTAAAGTAGTTAAACACAACTCCTGGGAACTGCAGCAACACAACTTCCATATAAATCACACCATCAGGGTAGGGGAAATCATATGGAAAGACTCAAGGCAGGCTGAACTGCAGAAAACCTGTGCAAAAGGCGTAGGAATAAATTATTTGCTTTTCCCATGTATTTTCAGATTTATTGCCTACACCTCTAAATTTCCTTTTTTGCAAGATACAGGTAACAAGAACTACATGATTCCACCATAAATGCTCTTTCTGTTCAGACATGTAAATGGAAATAAGCATTTAAAGCTCAGTCAGAGTTTATAGCCTTTCCAGGAGAGTGAGAGCCTTTTTTTGTTATATGGGTATCTAGGAAAAAAAGAACCAAAAAAAAAAAAAAAAAAAAGCCCCAACCGCCTAAAGAAATTAAGTTTGTGATGTCAGTGCCTGATCTCCTTTCCCACTGATCCTCCTCCAATAATAGCCAAGACTGCAGTCACTATCAAGACTGCATTTTGCAGGTACCCTCTAACAAGCAATTCAGCCTCCTTCTAATCCCTTTTGAAACAGACTGACCTTGCTAGAGCAATCCCTTTCACAGCTAACAACTGAAAAGATTTCATTCTATTTTTTTTTCCACAATAATAGTCCTTATTTTGAGACTTGATTTTTAGACAGCTTGAAAATAATCTATCAATGCAAGCTTTAAAAAATTCTTATTTTTATTTCTTAGTCATCACTATAACATTTAAACTGAGATGCAGGCATTACCAAACCCTACTCATAAAGAGATTCTCTACAGCAAAGATGGACAAAGAGGGGAGAAGCCCTAGCATGAGAGCTCTACCTCCTTTAGGGACACCAGCATAACAATAGCGGTTCTTAAGTCAAGGGAATACAGTGGCTGGTGCCAATGACTGTCCACAAGAGGAAATAAAATGGGAATAAAATGCTTCTTCAGGTCACACAGTGCCTCTCACACCTATACAAAAAGCAGCCACAGCCTTAAAAGTATAATGATATACAAAAGCTCTTCAGAATGCAATCACATGTATTTCTTCATTTCATAGCTGCTGTAACCTGACACAGCATCCGAGTGCCAAATAAAATCCCACTTGCTCAATTGTCTTCAGCACATAGGAAATATTCAGCAAATAAGCAATTACTTATTCAAATGGGAAAGTATATTCAGTTTTAAATGAAAATTTCCCCTAAAATGCAATGTCTTAGCAAGAGCTAGAAAATCAGCCCTTTCATCAACAATCAGTTTCTTTTCTTATTAATTGTCCTTATTTTGCTACAGAACCAGAATAGAATTCTTATTATTTTACCATAGACCTATTGTTATTCAAACTTGACCTCTGCAGAAGGAGCATTCTCAATGCAGTACTGAATCTTCACAAACAAGTGCCTCCACAGCCATGCATTCTTACAGATTAGAGGCTGCCTTGTCTGGTAAACAAATCCTGAGATTTATATTATTTTTTGATTTCTGAAGACTCCTTCCTTATAAAAGTAACTTTACTGTAGATACTAGTTTTTTTCCCAATAAAGTTTATGGCTACATAAAAATACAGCTGTAAAAGTCAAGTTACAGAAGGGTTGCATGCTTATAAATACTGATTAAAATGGCAAAGGAAAGGTCAAAACTTTATAAAAACCTTTTAATGGATAACATATTTGCAGAAACTGAATTGGAAAGAGTTACAGTTAGAGCTGCAACTCTGGTTTTAAATATCCATAATTAAACAGTTAATTTTTCTCCTCTGTCAGAGGCTCTGGAACAAAATTTATTTTTGGCCATTGAAAACAAGGAGTTGAGCTCAATTAAGCTGGCCCAGTACATACTAAAGGAAAAGACACTATGAACCATTTGTATCATAGATATAAAAACAATAGAAAACACACAGAAAACCTGGGATATATTAAGATATAGATAAATAAGATCACTTGGGCTAGCTTGTCATAAACTAGCAGAGCTTCAGTTACTCAAAATAGAGCAGACTTCTCAGAACTGGTTTTACACACAGTTTTTGTTTGCCTTACTTGGATACTGAAGATGTTCTGCTGAACAAGATACCAAGTGCTAGGAAAAGGAAGTGGCTCTAGTTAATCTGCACATTTATTAGCTAAAAAACCAAAAAGAAAGAAACAAAACCAAACAAAAAGACCACGAAACAACAAAAAAACCCACCCAGATCTGAAAGGGTTGCAACAGTACATGAAGTCCACTCACAGAAAAAATCTTACTGAGCTCCACCTGAGAGCTCAGTTGTTTCAACAGAACACATCTGACAATAAGTCCTTACAGTAAGTACTGAAAGTAGTTCTTTACATCAAAACTAGGATGTATTCCAGGTGTGCTCAACTACCTCAACATCAGCAAGTGAATAAATGAGGAGTTTCCATCCCACCTGTATGCCAGGGATGCTCTCAAGGGGGCACAGACTGGCTGTACAGGACTGCAGCTCAGCTGAGAGCTTTGTGAAGGGACATGAATCTCAAATTTCATTACAAGAGGCTGTCTCTCAGTTTAGTGACCATTTTCACCACATGCTCCACCTCACATTTATGGCATCCCTGAAACATCAGCAAAACTCCAATTATGTTTTTAAAAGTCCCTCTCCTAAAAACTCTGCTTTGCACTGTAGCTTGCCAGAGCCTCAGGGGAGGACAGTGATTAGCCAAGGCAAATCCCTGCCTCTCTTGAACTGTTCCAATATTTTGTGTTATCTCCCCTACCTTTGGACAAGCTTTTGTCACTTAGTGCAACGAACATCTTGAAGATGGCACTATGTTGTTGTGTGTTTGCACAGCATCTTGCACTGATGCTCTGGTTCATTATTAAAGAAAATTATTGATAATAAAAGACTGAAACCATTAATGAAGCACAGCTTCTGGAGGGACTCCAGGGTGAAAGCTGTTAGGGGGAAACTCTTAGGTCACTCCCAGCAACTGGTCTCCAGGGTAACAATCTCTCTGCCAAGTAACCCCATGTGCAACATCAAGTCATCCGTGTTTCAAACGTTTGCTTCAAGAAAACAGAGATTATGTTACAAGACTAATTTTGTACTGCCATTCAAAATAATTATCATTTATATCTAATAAAAATAATTATTAACTAAGATACTAATTCAGATACAGATTAAAAATCTTATTCTTACAGAAAGGGAGATGACCACACCTCATAACTGAGACCTCCGAATCAAAGCCAGCTTTGATACAAGATGCTGACCTGATGCCAGCCACTGGTCATGTCCACAGTACCATTCCTGAAGAGGGCTCAAGAACTTGAAACAACATTTTGGTGACGTTTCTTCTACAACAGGTAAGTTACTGAAATGAGACTGTTTAAAAGAAAAAAAATATGACCAAAGTTATAAATTACATGATCTTCAGCAACAAGAAGGCAGTCTCTGTGAACAGTCTTCTAGAAGTTGTTACTCCTTAACCTAAAGCTTTAACCTCCTTTTATTGACATCATACTTCACTATGCTCCAGCACTTCAAATTGTACACCACAGATCTATTAAGAAGTGTTTCAGAGATCCTAATATTCCTAAAAATGCTCTGTTTAGTGCAAGTTCAACCACCAGTATTTTTTCTTAACACCTTACTTTATGCTGCAAGGTGTTTGGATGTGTTTTTAAACCAGTAATACCAGAAAGTCAGTTATTAACCTACTGCTGTATCTGAATTTGACAAAAACATAGTTTTACTCTTCCCAGCTGGCCATGTTTGAAAGCATTTTAATAGAAATCATTAAATCCATTATCTGCTTAGACATATAAAGTACTAAGTATTTTATGGACCTATTTCTGATTCTTCTTCATATATTTAGACTGATTACACAGCAACTAAGATTTTCATCATCTTCTAACCCTGAAGAAAACTCTCAGGAAGACTTAGAAATATCATGTAAATATTAACTTTAATTATTGTGATTGACTTAATTGACAAGAGTCCCTTTATGGGCAGTAAAAGATGTTAAAAAGCTAACAGGAATCTGACTGCTTAAGAGATGTTGTTCAACAGGTATGGAGCAAAATTGGAGAAAACAATTGAAAATCTGCTGTTAGCTACATTTGCATCAATCAGCAATAATTTCACTACCATATCACATAAATTTATCTAAATCAATGCAAAATGTGGACCACATGTCTCAAAATAGTTTCAACATTTGCCTTTAAATACTTGCTTTATAAAAGTCATTTTTACCTGGATTCCACTGCAGTATGAACTTTTGGTAGAACAGTTCTTGGTTTTGTTGAATAAAACTCTCTAATCTTTTAATCTTTGAGAAGATTAGAGCTTGTAACTACCACCTGATCAGGATGATGAAATTCTACTAGTGCAATTGATTATGAAAAATACAAAACATAATCAAGCCTTTCCTATTTATAAAAAGTACAACCTCCTCTGCTATTAAAGCTTTTTCAAAAGATTTCTTCTCAGTTGCACAGAAAGGTTATGGATCCTTAAAATTTTAATCAAGATTAGCAAAAGCAGTAGAAAAACATTGGCTACCAAGCCAAGAACCCATGTTTCAACTGGTTTTGTTAGAAATCTGTCTGAAGTTGAAGCAAAATAAACATGCTTAAAACGTATTATACTAACATTCATTCAATATTGTATTTGCACTGTAAAATCCACACCACAAACATTATTGTCCAATCTTAATTTACATTACAATATAACAAAGAGGTGTTTTTGAACTGCTGACTGTATATCAGTTGGACACTTAATTTAGGCTACAGATTTATTCACTAGTTAAGGGGACTAACAATTGCAGATTCCAGTTGCCGAAAATCTATTGCCACACCAAAAAAGAAAATGATGAACATTTAAAAAATCTGTAGTCCCCTACTACTCTGTTTAAACATTAATTAGGAACAGCAAGAGAAAATCCATGTTTATGTCATAAAGTTGTCAGATAGATCATAAAGTCATTGTTTCTGTATACCAACTTAGAATTTAAAAAACATTTACTAATCCATAGTCATGAACGTTGATACAACACTTAAAAGCTTAATCCTTTAATTTCTCACATCTCTTTCACTTAGTTATGACGCGCTCTGGATTGGATCCCTTGTGCATAAGGACCCGGGGGGTCGGCTTTCACAGCAAGGTTTGAGAAGATGCTAAAAAAGAACTCAAGGCAGTCAGTTTCAAAGACAGACACTGATCACGCCATCAGACACCAAAAGCTGTTACACCGCATACGGACGGTCTTCCACCCAGTGTACTTTTCAGAGGCTAGTCAAAGTAAAGCAGACGAAAGGCACAAAGGAACTCCAGAGTAAAGGTGCGCGGCAACTAAAAAAAAAACCCGCGCATCTTTTAGAGGGCAGTGGGGATGCGTCTTTTTTCCGGCCGAAGGATGCCCAAACCCCGACAGTTTCGACCAGGCACGTTCACCTCCAGCGAGCACCGATGCGGCCGGGACCTGCACACACTTACCGCACTCGCCAGCTCCGCGCCCAGCCAGAGGAGCAGCAGCAGCAGCGCCCTGCGGGAGGCAAAGGGACACAGTCACGGCGGGCCGCGGCGAGGCGGGGAGGGGCGGCCGCGGCTGGCACTCACCCTGTGCGCCCCATGGCCCGGGCAGCCCACGGGGACCCGCACGGCGCAGCCGGGTACCCGCCGGAGGAAGAGGAGGGCCCGCCGTCACTCGGGGCGGGCAGGGCACGGTGCGGCCGTGTCGCGGGCTCCTTCCCCGGCACGGCGGAGCACCGGGGGCGCCGAGCGCCGTCAGTGGCCGCTCGGCTCGGTCACTGCTCGCTTCCCGAAGCAGCGCAGCCCCTGCAGGCGCTCACAGCGTGCCCAGGCAGGAAGTTTGCGCAGTCCCCGCCGAGGCGTCGCACCTGAGCGGGGCCGGATGGGCCGAGACTGAGCCGGGAGAGCCCCGCGCCCACCGCCCGCCCCTCCAGAGGGGCGACCCGGCACTGGCAACAACTGACCCCTTCACCCACCCACCCCTGCAACTTCCGCTGCAGAAAATAGTCCGGGGTCCAGCTGCCCGCCCGGTGGAGGTGCAGGGCGGAGAGAGGCGGCGCCAGCTCTTCGAGCTGACAAAACCGCGGCGCCCGAGGGAAGGGTGGGGGGGGATTGTGGCCTCCTCGGAGAGGGGCGGTAGCAGCGTGCCCCGCACCGCCCGCCCCCGGAGCGGAGGAATACTGTAGTCCCGGGAGGACTTGAGCCAGGAGAAGCGGGCGAGTGCGGCAGAGGGGCGGGTGCTGGCGTCGGGGCGGCCGGTGTGAGCCGCCTGCAGGAGCCGCGCTGTCCCGCCGGGCTATGCCCGCGCCTCAGGGTCGGCCCCGGAGCTCCTGAGCGGGCGGGATGGAGCCGCGGCGGCGGAGCTACAGCCTGGCCGCCGGCTGCCTGGTGCTGCTGCTGGGGTGCTGGGGGCCGCAGGAGGCGGCGGCGGCGGTGAGTGCGGGGCGCCCTCCTTGTTCTCCTCAGGAGCCGCGGTCCCTGCCGGGCGCGGCCGCGGTGTGGAGCCTTGGGGGGAGCGTTGGAGCCCCTTTGGGGCTGGGGTGGCTGAAGATGGCATCGCCCTGACAGGAGCTCGGTGGCTCCGGGCGGGGGTCGGCGAGGCTGGGCCGCGGGAGGGTCTCTCCGGCTGCCCGCGGGTGTTGGGGCTCCCGGGCTGCTCTTGCCGGGCAGAGCCCCGCGGTGCTGCCCCGTCGGACCGGACCGCTCCCCGCGGGCCGCCCGCGTCTCTGGGGTCGCCGGCGGCTCCGGGGAGGGAGGGAGTGCGAGGCGGGGGAAGCCCGGGTGAGCTTAGTGTGGGCTCTGAACCCGCTGTTCCTCCAGGACAAAGGAGGAAAGATTTCCCCTCCTGCCTTTTCTCCCCCAAAGAACTCCGTGGAGCGATGTCTGAGCTCTTGTCGCTGAGCCATCACCTGCAGCCGTGAGTAACACTCGGATGTGGCAGGGAGATGGAGCCATGTGGGCATGGTTTGTCGGAGCACTGTGCCTCACACCGGGACTTAGTTTTCTCGAGGGTTGTATTTCTGCTTTCTTAAAACTCAAGTGGAAGTGCTAGCGGAGATGGTAAATGTGTGCGGTGTGGTACAGAGCGCACGGGAGGCGGCCTGGAGGAGCCTTTGGGTCTCTGTGCTTGGAAAAGGGATGCTGTACCGGCTTCCCTGCAGTGGCAGGGCCTTGGGACTGAGAGGTGGGAGAGGTGATCGCTAGCCTCAGGTTGCAGGCTATTTGATTAGGACCTTTAGCTGTTAACAAGTGGTGAAATGATCTAAAGAGGCTCCCACTTTAACCTGCGTCAATTTCAGATTTTGCAGTCCATGTATATTTCTTAAATTTTTTTTAAGTTTACTTGGAAAGTGGAAAAAATATCCAGATTTCTGTTGTTCAGGACTCCTTTCTAGTTGAAAAGTCATAATACGTTATGGTAATAGGTGCAGAGTATAATTCTGCTACTCCCCCCTTCAATTCTGGAGTTAGTGCTGACAAAATCTTATTTGTCTTGAACTCTCCTTTGAAGTGCATTCCTTTACAGTGAAACTTTGCTTTTTCAGAGGGCAGATGAAAGGTCTACAAAGACCAGCCATAATATACTTCCTTCCTCTTCCACCCCTCCTTGCTGTGCCCAGGTGGGAACCCAAGTGTAAGTGATCCTGGTGTGCCAGCAGTGCTCACTGATATGGAGCTGCTCGGCTCCACATTGTCTGTGGCACTGCTCCTGCTGCTCTGCTCAGCAAGGCCTCAGCCCAGCCTGCCATAACCCCCACCCCAAAGAAGGACTCAGGCACTCCCACCTACAGGATTTCACTGTTTTAGCAGGTAGGGGTTGAAGACAGGGAGGTTTGTGTGCATAAATTTGGCCCTTTTCTTTCTGCATCCAAGCAGAGTTCTGTGTGTGCAATTACTGTGAATCTGTGGGGTGTGGGAAGGGGTCTGTGGTGACCCTGTAGGGAGTCCCCTACCATGGGAGAAATGAAGAAGGGAGCAAAACCAGTGGTAGAATTTCTGGTTCTTAACACCCCCTTGTGCTGTAGCCTCTCTTTTAGGATTTGCAATGAGATAAGATTAACTGAAGACCCAAGGGCTAAGTGGGGGTGGGGGAAAGAGAGAGATGCCTCTGTTCAAACTACATAAATCCCACTGGTCTTTTGTAATGTGGTTTTTTTCTAATGGTTTCTCAGTACTTTGATGTTCTGATGTTTTTGCATTTCCTGTGATAACACTAAATATTGCTGATCCTTGTTAATGGGTATCGGCAATTTATTCTACCCATTGTCAGAAAGGTTTGACTGAATGCTGCAGCAGTATGTTTGATACACACAGTCTCTTCTGTGAATTTTGTTTTGGGACCCTGTGTCAGAATCATCCCCCCAAAAGGGTAAATTTGGTCATATGACTTCAAGTAATTCTGGTGCCTTTATTCAAATAATACCTGAAATTTTTATTCAACATCATAATTCACATTTTCAATTAAAAAATGTGTATCCTCTTTGCTCCAGATCCTTGTAATGGTGTGTATTGCTATGTGATCAGTTACCAAATGACATAAGATAGTTAAGAGTCATCTGCCTGTGTGCCTATCACAGAGAAATCCCTGTGACTTATTAAAAAAATCCAAGGCAATGTTTCATACTGAAGGGGGGATGGATTTCATTGTTCAGATTTTATTGCTGAGTTTTCACAGCCCATAGTCTACACTTGGGGAGCAGCATATGGATCATGCTATGCACTCTTGTGCAGACTCATTGTTGATGTAAAGTGTGTAACTACTGATGAACAGGGTAAAAGTAACTGGGAGTTTGAAAATGGTTTTACTTTTGAATGGGAGAATGAATTAAATGGAAGATGGTTTCATCAATTAATGAAGTTAGAATATTTTTTAAAAGTGCTTATGTATGCTTTCAGCAGAGGGTATGAGGGCTTATTCCAATGGACAATCTCAATTATTGCTTAACTGCCTTGTTAATTTTATTATAAATCTACATGCATGTATATAAGCCAATCTTTTATAAGCAGAATTTTTTTTCTTCTCCTGGCAGGTTTACACTTGCGCTGTGTTATAGAAAAGTGATTGCAAGCTGTGACTGGGAAATCTGTTTAATTAAAGGACATAGATAAACTAGATTCATCAGTTGTTCTGTCTGTGAAACTTACTAGAAGTTAGTGACTGACTATTGGCTTATATTGGAAAAATTTCCCTCATATCTAAGGCCTAGATTTTTAAGGTGTAAATAGACTTTGTCATCCCAAAAGTTAGTAAAAATTGAGTAGTGTCTGCAATGTCTTTTTTCTTTGCCTCCCATTATAATTCCAGTTTGACTGAAAGTGTAGGGTTGAAAAGAGTTGTTCAGGTGTGGTAAGGCAGGCTGGCAAGATGGATATAATTTGTGTTTAAGGAAGTCATGTATTATTTGTGAAAGTTCTCTAAGTTTAGTTATCTTTTTTTCCTTTCAGAGATTACCATATGTAAAAATACAGGTTACCATGTCAGTAATTATCACGTACACGATCAATATGGTTAATTTGATGGTCATCTGTGTTTCCAGTTTGTCCTAGCTATTTCATCATGGTAGTGTTTTTCATTTGGTGGTGGTTATTATTTTTCATTTCATAACTGGCAGTGGCTCTTTCTAGTTACAAAAGCTAGGTCTGTAAAAGCAGAAAGTAGTGGAAGCTGGCTCTTAGGATTCAGAAGGTATTTAATCCTGAAATTCTGTAGATGTGTCTTGATTAGTCATGCACAAGATGGGTTTCGTAACATCAAGGCTCAAGGCCTCCTGCTTGCAACTTACCATTTGTCACGTGTTTTGATTTTGAGTTTTCACGGCTTTTAGTTGAAGATATATAGTAAAAGTTATATCTCAAGTTCTGTTCCAGCATGTACTAAAATGCTAACAAATCCAAGGAATCCTGAGTGAAGCAGAATGTAAGAACAATTTAGACCATAACAGAATCTTTTACAAAATCATTTTTATTTTTTTCAGTTTTTCCACATGATAGAAATAGAGTGATATTTCAGTGGAACTTCCTATGCCTTCATTTTCCTGGTCATGAATGAATAATCTGGAACCAATTATAAGTTACCTTTCTTAAAGTAGAAAGGGAAATTTTCCTAGGATAAATTAGTTAATTTATTTAATAGCAAATGTAAATTTATGTAGTGATTTTTTTTCTACTATGAATAAGCAATGATGCTTACTGTAATGCAATTAGCTGTTGTTGGGTTTACTGGAACATGTGCAAACTTTTCTGTATTACAAAACTACTGAAATGATGAAGGGCATCCCAGCAAATCTAATGTGCATATTTTCAGTCTGGAGCAAAGTACAGGGAGGAATGTGTTTTGCACATGCAGTGGAGATGCATTGTGTATTTTTACCTTTCATTCACTGAGATGAAAAAGCTTCATTTTCCATTTGTATCAGCTGTGCCAACCCTCCTGATCACCCCAGAACAAGGTAGCCAGGCAGTGCTCAGGTGTATGTTCTAGGAATGGTATTGCACAAATGCACTGAAGGGACAGTAGCCTCTGCCAATGCTGATAGTACCAGACAATTGTTTTGAGTTAAGACACTTCTTGCTTGTCTGTTTCATAAGGCCCTGTGGACTCAGTAACACTAAAAACCACTGGGGTGCTTTGAAGCTCCTGCTCAATGCAATGTTTGGCAGTCTGGTGTTGACTGCAGGCTTTTAGTGCTGTAAACCATCTATTCTCAAGAGTACCTGAAATAAAGCTTGTTCAAAATGTAGAGTGCTGATGCAGTCTTAAGGATCGCTAAGCAGTGGTCTCTACTCTCCTCTGAAAGGTTTGCAATGCAATTAAACCTCATTAAATATCATTGGTACAGTGCACGTCTGAAAAAAAGGCAATGTGCTGAGCATCCTTGGTATGTAATTGCTAAATGTGGGGAGGAAAAGCTTCAATGTAATGTGAAATTGTCGTCAGAATAAACTTAGCTGAGATGAAGAGGAAAGCGTCCTAGTTATAAAAATAAATCTATTGCTTATTTTTTAAAAATTGCTTTGCAATTGACTGAGTCTTGCAGAGCTTAAGTCTTTCTTGGACAGCTTGTGAAAGCACTGCAAGAAGCAAACACTGCAGGATGTGATCTTAATTTTAAGAGAGATGAATGAAAGGCAATTAGATAATTGCAAAGCTGTATTACAAGTTTTATATTGTAGCTTAAGCCTGTTAATCCTTTATTCTCTCTCCTTCCAGAAGGCATGATGCTGAAACTAATGTATTAGTAGACATCTCTTTAGTCTGCTTCAAAAAGACTGATCTTGTGTTACGAAACTCTGCCTCTCTTTTTACATGTTTGAGTAGGACACTGGACTAAATAACCTCAAGGCTTCTTCCAGCCTGAATTTTCCTAAAAGTCTAAAATTACATGGAAGTACAGTTGTGCTCCTAGGTGTACTTTCTGTTAAGACAATTTTTATAACCAGTAATTAAAAGTTAATTATAATGCATTAAGTTAAATTGTGGATTGCAAGGTATCAGATTAATGCTTTTGTTTTTTTTAAATTTAGTTTCTACTAGTTAAAGAATCATCTCTTAAGGTGTCAGCATATAGCATTCAGAATTTTAATTTTGTCTTCCACTTTTGTGGAGGTGTCTTATGAAGTGTATATTTGTATGTGTATTATTCTGTTATAATGGAACAGAAGACAAATTGTAGTGGCAATATAGACAATGTTTAGGGGTCTTGGTTTGGGATTTTTTTTTTACTTGAGAAGTGTGAGTTAGGAGTTGGAAAGAAAGGGGCTTTAAAGTTATGGATTTCAGCTCACTTGAAGGCTCTTGGTTATTGCAGCTCTGTTGTTGGATTTCTTTGTCCCCTCCCTTTGGAGGGCAAGGGAAATAGTTTAGTCTCTCATGTGTATTTTGTTTCTTTTACCTAATCTCTACAGAGAATTAAAATGTCAGAGTTGAATTTCAATCTCTTCTCTCTCCTAGCGCTGTAAAAGGCATATGTGTGCAACACACTGCTGTTTTAGTTTATTATCTACAGAAGGATTCGTTTTATTGAGGTATAGCTAGACCTGCAGAGCTGTCCTGCTCTAGTCTGACATGATGCCAGTGCATACTAGATAAGCTTTGTTGCTGCAGCTCTGCTGAAATCCTGCTTTTCCCTCTCTTTCCTCAACACAAGCCAAGGTTTATTCACTTCCCTGCCTGAACACAGGTTAGTAAGTCTTTTCTCCAATGTCTGTATCTGTCAGGATTTTCTGCTGAAATACATTAAACATGTTGGAAAGTCTGTTTGTTCTAGGACTGGCTTTAGTCGTAAGCAAGGTGAATCTTAATTTTAAACCACACCATGAATTTAGAGAAAGATATTTATGCTCTACTGCTTCCTAGAGAATTTAGATGTTTTTAGGAACCAGACTTACACAACCTTTGGTTGCTGCTGAGGTCTGTGGATATGGCAAACACCCCTTTTCCAGGAGGAACACTGAGCACAGAGGAAATCCTTGGTTGCTGTTGATGTGGTTCACTGGTATGAAACCAAGACTTTATCTCCTGACATCTTTCTCTACTAGAGTAGTTGTCTGTCCTGCTGTTGTATTTGGAGATGTAGTTCTGATAGATAAAATCGCCTCATTGGCTCTGGTGGAAGAAATAGAGGTTTGGCAGGTCCATTTGGTACTGTTTGCTGCATAGACTAACCTGAAAGCCATGGCAAATATCCAGAGCTGGAGTGGAATGGCTTCATTTCAGATATTCAGAGCCATTCACTGGAAAGATGAAGCTTCATAAAGATTCTTCAATTCAGCTTGTTTTAGGAAGTACTGCTGCAAGTGACAGAAGTCACAATATCTTTGTGCTTTTGTATAGAAAATGAAACAGAACTGTGCACATGTTCCTTTCCAGCTTATTTTTCAGTTTGACTGTCTTTTTGTATGGTTCCTGGGCTGGACAAAACCATAGAACTTTATTATGCAAAGTATAAAATTTTAGCTTTATCTGGCAACTCTAATGCTAAAGTGAAGTAAACTACAACAATTTTACTGAGCCCTTGTAATAGTGATGAGTTTTGAATGTTGTTTCAAGTCATTAGCTGGATATTTGGAATAATCAGTTATCAATGGGTGCTGTGATTTTTTGCTTGCCTGCAATGCTGTAGACTAGCAGTCTTATTTTCCTGTTACCAACTCCTTCATGCTTTTCTTATAGTAGGAGTTTTCTACTTTTCTGTCTTAATCTAGAAAGATATGACTGATGAGTCTTAATTTGTGGGGAGTAGTAACTTAATTTGTATTATGGTATAAGCAACATGATACAAAACTTGTGACTTGGAATCCTTGGACTACTTAAAAGTAGTTAGGGAACTGAGGAGTGATTATATATACTGGACTTACCTGTATTTCTCCAGTATTCTGCCCACATCAAACATCTACAGTATATTCAGAATAGTTCATTTCATTTCTATCTATTCTGGTTCCTATCTATTCCAACTCCTGCATTCTGTGTGAAAGCATAGCAAGCATTAGTTATTAAGTACATAAAGCTGTCAAGCTTAGGCAACCATTAATTCCACAGTTATAGCTGATTTTTTCCTAATTCACCATGTTAGCAATGAAGGCTTCCTTCCTTAAGAAAGTTTTTATTTCATGAGTCGTAGGTATATTTCTATCTAGCATTAGTCTGTGTTTGTTAAATACAGCATCAGTTCTTCAAAAGCAAACTTTTCTCTTTATGCAGTTAAATGCCTCAGGAATCTGATAGAAAGAAAATGACCACCCTGAACCATGAACTGCATTCTTTCTACACCTTGAATTAAAGTAGCAATTATTAAAACCCACAATTAAATCGCTTTACTTAAAGCAATGAAAACTAACGTGACTTGAGGCAAGGCTAGACAAGCCTCCAGCTCACAGAAATTGATGTCCTGACAAGAAATGCCACTGAAAACAATGTTTGGGTGAAGGAGCTTATGAACTCAGTTTTAAAATCTTTTAAAAATAATCCTTTTTATGAGGTAGTGGGGTTTTTTGAGTCAATTTACTTAGAACCAACCTGTCACACAGAAAGACAGCAGAAGCCATTGTTTTTGAAAGGTAATTTCTAGCTGTCATTCAGACAGTAGGAATTGGCTTCATAATAGAAAATATTTGTTCTCAATTAGTTAGAACACTTCTCTTGTATATTGGACCTTAAAGGGCAAAGCTATTCAGAAGGGAAAGGAAGCTTCTGCACTGAGAATGAGAATTTATATTTGACTTTGCCATCTCCTTTCATTAGTTCACTGTGTTGTCAGACATGAGGAAAAAAATTGAGACTTCTGCAAAACCATTACTTGTTTAATGACTTAAGAATTTAAAAATATTTAAAGTAATGAGAAAATCTAGAGAGAATGAGAAGTTAACCTGGAGAAAAGGAGACTCGGGGTGACCTTATCACTCTCTGCAACTCCCTGAAGGGTGATTGTAGTCAGGTGGGGGTTGGTCTCTTTCTCCAGGCAGCAGCTGACAGAACGAGAGGACACAGCCTTAAGCTGCACCAAGGGAAGTTTAGGTTAGATGTTAGAAAGAAGTTCTATACTAAAAGAGTGATTGGGCAATGGAATTGTCTGCCCAGGGAGGTGGTGGAGTCACCATCCCTGGATGTGTTTAAAAAAAGACTGGACATGGCACTCAGTGCTGTGCTTTACTCGATGATGAGGTGCTAGGTTAGGTCATAGGTTGAACTAGATGATCTTGAAGGTCTTTTCCAACCTAGTTTATTCTGTGATTCTCTAAGTTGCAAAGCTTGAGTGTGTTTTGTTTTGGTTGTTTAACTTCCAATATTCAGTTGGTGCCTTTTTTAATAGAGAAGGTAGTGCCATGGAAGTTGCTGTGGAAGGCTGTGCCCAGAGTCTGCCCAGACACACAGCGAAAACATCCATGCAAAAGTTGGTATTTGTCTGGGTGGAAATGGATTTTGTGATTTAGATTGAAGGAAGAGTATATACATAATTTATTTAGTTTCTGAGCCAGAATGCTAATGGAAACCTCTTGGCAATAGAATGGATGACACTCCTGTATCAGCAGAAAGTCACTTTTCTGTTCTAGAATCTTTTATATTCTTAAAGCAGTGGTAGTAATAAAGTGTTAAAACATCTCTGTCTAACGTCTGAATGTTTGTATCCTAAGTGAACCTAGACAATGTCTTTATGCTTGGATGAGAAAATGCTTGTTGACAGGTCTAGTCATGCTCAGGACATGTGTATTTTCAGGACATGGGTATACTGTACCCAAAAATCAGAGTAATGAAACAGGCCTCTTTAAAGAACCTTAGGTTGCTGATATGCTGCAAAAGTAATTGTGGAGCAAGAGCACAGTCTGTTATAGAAATGGTAATGGAGATAGTATTACTTTTTTTTTTCTTCCCTGTCTTTTTAAACAGTTGAACTAAGCAGATGTGTTTAACAAAGTAAGCAAATGAATCTGAGATTTATTGTTCTAAATTGTAGTGTAAGCTTTTCAGCAACTATTTTTGTCGTGATAGCAGAAAGAGTAAGCAAGAAAAGGGCACGTGGTGTGACTCTTGGGGATGATGCTAAGCATGGCCAGGAGCTGGACTTTGATTCTTGAGAGTCCCTTCCAACTTACTCTGTGACTCTGAATATGCTGATCATTTTGGTAGAAAATGACTTCGTATTTAAAGTGTAAAGATGAATTTTCTGAAAGAAATCATTAGAAACTGATAATGAAGAGACAATGTGTAGTGAACTGACCAGAACCCTCATTCCCAATCCTCCTGTGCTGCTGGGTGCAGTGGGGATAAGAGTGGAGAAATTGAGAGTGAAGTTAAGCCTGGGAAGAAGTAAGGCAGGAGCAAGGTGTTGTAAGTTCTTTTTTTTATTTCTCATTACCCTACAGTGACTTTTGATTGGCAATAAAATTTATTTCCCTGAGTGTGTTTTGCTTGTGATGCTAATTGCTGAATGATCTCTCCATGTGCTTGTCTTGGCCCAGGAACCTTTTGCTATATTTTTTCTTCCCTGTCCAGTTAAGGAGTAATAGTGGAACTTAGACATTGAAACATCCAAACCTTTCTTGCTGTAGGAATAATGTGAAAACTTGATGGGAAAGCTCCTAATTCAGTATTTGCACTTAACTTACTGATAACTACAGGATGCAGAGCATCTATCACAAACTTGAAGCAGGTTATTTTCTTTGCATATGTTTGGCTGCAAATAGCACTTGTGGAAGTTGGTATACTCCCTAAAAATGGGGTGCCTGAGGGAATACTTTGCCTTAGAGAAAGTGACTTTGTATTGGAATGAGTACAAATGCTAGGGGCTGTTTCTTACTCCTGCCAAGCTTCAGACTGAACTGCATCTCAAATTTTAGTAATACTTGAGGGCTATTTCTTATGAATGGATCTCCTCAGTTTAATTACTCTGCTGGGGTGTGGAACCATGTGTTGCCTGCCTGCCCCCAGCCCCACCCTTTTTTAAACTGACAGTATTTTAGTGTGGTGTTGTAAGGAAGACAGCTCACTGACATCCTTGGACCCTGTCAGAGAATCACTGCAAGGAGATACTTTAGGTTCATATTGTCAGCTTGCTACTGGGGAACTTCCAGAATGTGACTGGGAATAAAATCAATTGCTGACAAAAGCAATAACATAAATTTACAAGTGTCGAAGTAAGGAGAAGCTCAGTGCTGCTACTGAAGATTTCCTCCCTCCCCTTTTGTTTCCCTTTGAAACAAAAATATAGCGTCTTTCCTGTCCCTCTGTCCCCCCTTTCTCTAGCACTGATCAGATTTCTTTTGCCTGTCCTGTAATTGACATAATGGTAAGACTTTTAAAATTTAGTTGGGTTTTTAATGTTCTATTTAAAGATCTAATCTATGGCCCTTTCAGCTAATTCCTTGCATGGGTTCAAATTTTTAAATGTAGCAAGTCTCTGAGAAGTGTGACTTAATTCCTGAGACTTGCTTTCTGTTTAGCAATGATCAGTGCAATCTAAATGTAATGATTCTTTAGGATAATGTAATTTATAGCCTCTAGATGTAATTTCTCTGGTGTAAGGGAGTGGAATCTTTTTCTTCTAATCAAAGTTGAGTATCAAATTCCAAGATTTGCATGTGCTAGATAGAATATTCTACTAGCACTCGCCTGGGGCTGTCTTACAGCATTTTAAAGGCAATAAAATACATTCTGGCCCCCTTTTGTTTTTTTTTTTTTCCTGGAAGATAGTCTGAGAAATTACTGTTGTGATTCTCCATTCACTGTAAGGTCCCTCTTTCATAGGAAGGTGCATTTTGCACAGAAGTTCCTCACTTGAAGTGGCCGATACTCGAAGGAGCCCTGAGCTACTGCTGTAGCACATAACCAGTGCTTAAGTGAATGAATTGAGAGGCTGACACTGAGGGTACTCCATATCTGCTGAAGTTCAACATGTGACTTCCTGAACAGGCATCTGAGACCTCTCACTAAATATTCAACTTTCATCAGCTTTAGGGATTTCTGAACCCATATGGATAAAAGGGTCTCCCATCTCATCAGATCCTGATGTTCCATTCTTTTACAAGTGCCTCTGACTTACAGGGTTAGGAGAATTGTTTGGTCTCCATTGCTTCCTTGTTTAACTAGGCCCTCTTCAGTGCCACTTACTTTTTCAACTTTGATTACCTGGGGCTGGAGAGTAGCTTCTTGTTAGCATTGAGCACCACAGAGAAAGTGCTGCCTGTAGTGCTCTCTTTAGGTGTTAAAGTGCACACACAGAGTGTGCTGCTGCCACGGGCATAAACAAATGATAAAACAGCTCAAACTAGAAGAACCTTGAAGCTGTGATACTTGGTCCAAGAACTGAAGGAGAATAGAGCTGATAATCGCCTCCACCACAAATAAAAAAAAAATCCCCCAGACACCCACCAAGCCTTAAAGTGAGTTAGGTCTTGTTCTGGCAGTTAAGAGGGTGTGGACTTCTTCAGATAACATCTCAGTGCAATATCACTCTGCACAGCCTCTATTCTTTGTAGCATGTATATTTGCTTAATCTTTGGTATTAATTTAGTGCTATCAGTAGACAAGAATGGAGTTGGATTAATCTGAAATGCTATTGAATTTTGTCTCTCCTTTCTTCAAGGAGGGAGTGGGTTTCTGTTCTTGTGTGGTCTGCTTCATGCTCTTGACACTTGAAAGTGTAGTTGTCAGTGACAAATGTCTGACCTCTATTAGCAGGACTCTGGAATTGAATCTTCTTCCATTGCATGTTATATGGGTGAGGGTGAGGAACAGGACATTTTCCAGGGAATGTCTGTATCTTTTTATTCCATCTCTTTAACTAGGAAGGGACTAAAAACAGAGTGCCAGAATGACTGGTGCTATGAGTGTGTAATACTTGGCTTGCAAGCATATCTGAGACTCAGAAGCCTGACTGACCGTTTGGTCTAGGTTTGTGTTACATTTGGACATGGTTATAGAAAGTGGCAACATCTAACACCTGTCACAAGGGAAAGGTCCTAAATGACTACTAAATCTTAACCTGTAATGAGTACCATATGGCACTTCTTATTTGCAGCTGGAAAAAATCAGGAAGCCCCAAGAGGCTAGTGATTAGAGACTTGTGTGTAAAATAAAAGTAAAACTGAGACTTCCTGAAAAGTCAAGTGGCTTACTGTATCCTGCCACTGACTGACTGCCAGGTGCTCCATGTGGGTGTCTCAGGGATGGTGTGAGTTGCAGAGATGTGTAGCTGTGCAGGTAAAGATGGAGGCATGCTTAAAACTGACCATTCCTCTAATTTGCTAGGTACTTGTTTAGGGGTTCACTTATGGTCTGTATAAAAGTTAGAAGATGGCTTGCATTCAGAGTTCAGCATTTAGAACTGAAATGAGCAGTAGAGAGGTTTAGACTGCCTACAGAGGTGGTATGAAATTTATGCATTCCCAAACTGCGAAGCCAAGCAGAGTTACTTTGTTCAGGATGTTTCTCTGGATATGTTGTGTATTTAGAGGTTCATGCAGCTGCAGTGCTTGCTGAAGGAAATGAATGTGGTGTTTGGCATCTGTCAGTTCATTAATGTGGAGATGGAGTGGGCTGAGAAGGCCACCTGGTAGTTTACATTCTGGTTTAGTGCTCTTAGCTTGCACTGTTTACCAGGAGGTGTACTTGCCAAATCTAAACTTAAATGCTTTGTAAGATGCTGCCTCTGGATGGCAGCATAAAGATAGTACTTCTAAGTTGCTGTTAAAGGAAAATTTTACCAATTCTTATAGCCTGATGTAGAGCTGTTTGGAAATCTGTGTTCATTAGGCCAGAAGTACTTGGCTTCTCAGGTCTCTTCAACTGTAGCTTTGAAATGCCTGCAGGAAGGGCAGCAGAACTTAATCTGATTATTTTACTTTCTGTGTGTCTCACCCAGTAAAATACACTGCACTGAAGCCCATTCTCAGGGGTGCAGTGTGTTTTTTTGTAAGTGTTGTAAGATTAATAGCCTGCAGAAACCTTATGGTTTTCAGAAGTGGTGAGAACTGCCCATGTCCTTTTCCTCACCTCCCTTGAGTGCAAGGCTGGCAGTGCCCCTTAAAGCAGAGGGCAACAACCATTTTTGAAGATGGAAGGCTGTGTAGAAAGTAGGAGTGAACTACTGTGAGTTGTAAGGGCTAACTGTTCCTTAAACTCTGTAGTTAAAGTTTCTGCCTAATGTTTCTTCATGTCCTGAAGAGTTGTCAGCCTTAGCCCTCTTAAAACCAAGTATTGAGAAAGGGGGCAAAGTTTGGGATTTTGGGAGAGTTAGATGCCCAGCTGGGCTCTTCTACTTTGTCTTCTGTTCTGGTTTAGGAGTCAGATACAGAGAACTTGTCAGGTTGTGATACCTCCCATTCTGAATGGGTGAATAGTTGCAGTTTGAGGATTAATCGAAGTTGTTCAAGTTTTGGGGTGTTCATTCAGTAAAGAGTCCTTGACTCCAAAAGTTGCCTGTAGTTAGACTGGTCTATGGGAAGATCTCTTGCTGCAAGTATTGCCATTATTTTAACTAGAAGCTTCTGTGAAAGATACTCTTTATGAAAAACTATATGTTAAAGAACCATAATTAGTTCAGTTTAATGCAATAAATTCCATATTGCTTTAGTACAAGGTACAGGCAGAAAAGTTCAATCCTCTTTAGGTAAGAGCTCCTGTCCATTTCTTATAACATTTTTAACACAGACAAACTTATTTTGATTTTTGCATATTCTGAAGGTAGTTATGCCAAGCTTTTCTTGCTGATAATTTTAGGGTTTTTGTAAGTACACCTTTAATTCCAACCAATTTGTAGTAACTGTATTCTGAGAGAATTTATTAATTCTTAAACTTTCTACTTAATCAGACCATTCATTTGGGATGTGATAGCTAGACTTAGCAGATCTCTTACAGTTTTTCCATGTTTTTATTATTAGTAGCTATTCATGTATCTAAACAAGCACACAGTGCTACCCCTTCAGAGGAAAAAGAAGGGTTGTGTATCCATCAGATGGTTGAGAATGGTTTTTAACCTGCCTTTTGTGTTCTCATTCACTATAGCTCGTCCACTGTAGCTACTACAACTAGAAGTTTCCTCTGCCAGTCTGAACAGGTCTTATATTGTACAGATTTCAAAGAAAGATAGTGCCTCGAGGTGCAACAGATGAAATTACATGCCAGAAGTTCCCTTAGTTAAAAAAAATGGCCAAGAACTTTTGCAAACATATTTTGACTTTTAGATTTCAGACCATGATATTTATTCTTTTCACATCTTTGGGTAGATTGAGGGAAACAATTCTTTAGAAAGGCATGTAAAAGGCTTCTAATTCAGATTCTGCTTTAGCAATATTACTGCTCATAAATACACCATTTCAGTGAGAGAAGGATGGCCATTTGGATTACAGACCTGTGGTGCCATAGCTGACTTCACACAGATATATGAGTAATAAATTATCTGCAGATTTATACTCCTGCTTAAGCCTAAAGAGCATGGATGTGAAATCATAATTAGAACTCACAATAGCTGCTTTAACTCTGCTTATCAAATCCCCACAAAACCTTTTTTTTTTTTTTGTTATATTTCTGTCCAGGCAAGTGAAGGAAAAATCAACTTGCTGAAGATAAATGGTGAAATCTTTGACTTGGATGAGTAGTAAATCCTTAGCTAGAAAACTGCACAGGTGTTTTGTTACACAGATCTTGGCAAGCTAATGAATATGAAGATACTCTCCAGGACCACCACCAAAATAAATCTTTGTTTGGAACTGAAAGGCTGAGTTTATTTGCATTTTAAATAATGGTATGAATAATTTTTTGTGTGGTTACAGCAGGAAGATTACTTAAGCCATCCTCCTAGAGCAAAGGCACTTGTAACTGATGCTTTGCTGCGTGTTGAATTTGCTGATTTTGATCGGAGTGAATTTCTAACAATAGTCAGTCTTTACAGTTGATAGAATCATTCAGTATTTATGCTCCTTTTTTTCCTGAAGCTGAACTGATGCTGACAGCTGGTAAGCTGTTGTATTTGAATGCAGAGGGTGGTGTTAGTAGCATTAAGCATTTGTTCACTGTGTATAAGCTTTATTCTAGGAGTATCTTTCACAGATGTCTAACAGGTAATTGCAACCCCTACTGTGAAAATTCTCTTCTGCCACCCCTAAATCATGAACAAGAGCAGCTTGAAAATCTTCAGTTCCACAGTGAGCTTTCATGAGCTACAAAACACTGTTAAACTGCTTTTCAGCAGTAAAGTTGTATTTGAGTTAATTTAGATGCTGTAGGAATTCCAAGATACAAGTTTATTTTACCAAATATGTGGTCTAGAGTCAGGCTTGGTGAATTGGGAAGTCCTATTTCATTGTTTTCTGGACCAGAAGACTTCAAAACTATGGATTAATTAACACTTCCATTGTTTCTAACCCCGCTTGCCCTTCTCTTTGGCAGTAAAAACCTGGTGGGGCTGATGCATGCTGTGCTAGAACTTGAAGGGTTTGATGTACATGCAGTTCTTTTGCCACTGCTTTGTGGTTTGGTTTGATTCTATCTGAATGCAAAACTCCATGTTTCATTCAGCTTTCTGTTTAGTACTATGGTAACTCCATTACCTGATTAACTTGCTAAGATGAGTATGTGGTCACATGTTGCTCGTAAATACAGAAGGCAGAGACCTGAGGTGCTTGATAATCTAAAACTAATAGGAGCAAGTGCTCTGCCAGCTTTTAAAAATGCTTGGAAGGAAAGGAAAACAAAAAGTTACTGTGTGTCCATTCTCAATTTGAGACTGTATCTTTGAATCACAGCAGTTCCTTGCCTGAGTGGCTGCGCCGTCAGACCTGCTGCAGGTAGTGGAAGGACTCATAACCACATCAGCCTTGCAGAAGGGCTTCTGTTACTTTTATCTGTGAAAAAACTGAGTTTTTTCAGGTCTCAGGTTCATGAGCTGTTAGGGGAGAGAGACTGTGCTGTATGGAAGCCCTCAGAGATGAATTGCTTTTGAATGGGTTTTATGGATGGTTCTTCCTTTGACTATTCTAGAGAATGGAAGGCTTAGTAAAACCAAACAATCAAAAAGCCTCATTATATGTAGCAAGTAAATCCTAAGGAAGTCATTAGGAAAAAGTATGGGAAAAAGCAAATACAGCAATTGCTACACAGTGTGACATGAGTGTGTATTAATATTTTTTGTCTAGCCTTTACTGCTTGCTCTCTGCTCCTCACTCACATTGTTCTACAGTTCAGTCAAGTTCCTGTCATCATTGTCTGTTGCAGTTTTCAATTTGTTTTAAAATTATGGCCATCTTTACTTGGACAGAACTTATTTCAATGATTTCTGTGCATCTTTTTCCAACTAGAGAGAACAATCCTTACCTGATGAGGCAGCTGACAATGTTGTGTCAAATAACTGTCTGGTTCCCTTCAGGACAACATCTGTTTATGAAGTTAGTGTATGCAAGTTAAACCTCACTGAAGCTTCGTCATTTAAGTCTCTGAGGGGTGTCTTAATGCGTTACAGGTGACACTAGCATTTAAAATCAGCAGCTGTCCACAATCAGGTTTTTGATTCTTTTCTGACCTCCTGCTGCTATCAGAATGGAGCTTTCAAGAAAAGCATGCAGTTTGTTAGTACAAACTGCATGGCTGCGTTCAGTAATGTCACTTTGCTCCTCTAGAAATGAGAGGAGTCAAACAGGAAATTCTCCATTTGTGATAAAATTATATGTAAAGAGGATGTCAGAATAAATAAATTGTTTGAGCTATTTCTCTTTTCTTTTTCTTATCCAGTTGTCTGGTACCTGAATTGAGAATTTATTTGTAAACAACTTGGGTCATGTCAGAACTCTCATTGAGTCACCTACTGTGCTTCTGTACAAAGCCTCACCTTCTCTTGAGTGGTAATTTGTAAGTGTCAAGGTTTGGAAATGACTGGCTTCCCTCTTTAATCTTGCTTATGGAAAGAGTATTAAATTACTCTGAACTCCAGTATGTTTTAATGCTAATACATTATTAAGTACTCTAGTGTAGGGGTTTGGGTGCTCCCTTAAACCCCTCCCTATGTGCACACTATTAGCTGTTAGGTTTTCCTGCAGCTGTGAATATGTAGTGGTAAATCACTTCTTTTATCACTTCAGTTTTGCAAAGTCCCAAGTTACTGTTCTCTCCAGCAGCAGCATTCATCTTCCTGGGAGTTTTTACAAACATTTTGTCCAATACTGTTGTGAGTGGCAGCTGGGAGGTTGGGGTGGGAATGGAATATGCTGAAATTGCCTTGTAACCAAGGTCTTTGGGCCTGATGAGAAAGGAGTGGAATGTGCCCAATGCATAAGGCAGGCTTTTAACCACAACACATTTTGAGGATGACTTAGGCTGTTCATTTCACTGAGCTGACTGTAACAAACCAGGAGTGGGAATATGTACTTTTTTTCCTCAAACTGAAAAACAACAAACAAACAAAACTGCATTCTGTTGGTGGCATAAAGCAGTTTTCCTCAGTGCATGTAAGACACAAAAGACCAAGCTTGTTGTGGAAGAATTATCCTTTGACCAGTAAACCAATACCATCCCTCCTTTTATATACTAATGAAAAGAACTTGTTCTCCACACACAGATTCAATGGGTAGAAGCTGTCAGGAAAATCCAGTGAAAGAATTAGCTAAACTTGAATAGATTAATTAGAGCCTTTGGTTGTGTCACAGCATAGGAAATAAGCAGTGATAGCGCCTTCATCTCTACAGGTACGTGAGCAGGGAGGCACAGGAGCACAGTAAGGAGCAAATCCAAGCAGTTTGAGTTCTTAAAAGCTGCTTTGATTCTTTATTCATCTTGGTGTGGTTGAAAACAAAAAGATTTGATTGATCTGGAGATTGTGACCAGCTCCTTATGCTGAAGATACCACTTGCTATTATATCAAATATTTTTTATTATCTTCTGTTGCCTAAGACAATGTGTCCTACTGGCCAGAGCCAGGAACTGAACTGCTACTGAAGGCTTCTGGTTGCCAGGTAATAATACAAGGCAAGAGTCTTGCTTGGTTTTCCAACTGCATCATGTGCCAAGTGTAACTTGGAGTTACCCTGAGGTTTGGAGTCATTCAGTTTTCCATATCTGGAAACCCAGGAGGTCATGTAATTTTCAGAACTAATGATGGTTAACTGGTTACTAAGGGTACTGATGGTAACCATCTAAATCTTGCTCCTAATGTAGATTTTTCTGCATTTGGAATGTCATTGCATCCATTTTCTTTGCGTGATTGAAGTGTGATAACTTACTGTTCATGTGCAGGAGAAACTCCAAGTGTTCTTATGCATAGTATGGAGCCTAGATTTCCTTGGCATTCATGTGAGATACACAACTGTTTCTGTGACATCAAAAATCTCTAGCCTGTGGCTGCTGAGTGGTTTTCAAACTTGTACTAACTTGTTATGCAGTATACAATCTCCTGTAGTGCAATTTTTGTGCCTGATTTGCCAAGTTAAAAAAAAAAGGCCTTGAGATTACTGAAAAGTCTAAACAAGAAGAAAGCTTTCACTTAGAGTAGGTCATTAAGCTTTTTTTTTCTCTGTGTCATCATGTTTTACTTAGGGATTTTTTTTAAGCTATACAACAGTAAGACCTCTAAGTGGCATGAATTGATCTTGAGATAATATAGATTCTGAGGGCTTTTTTTTTAATTCATACTGTTTAATTAAGAATACCTTAATTTGGTGCAGATATAAGTTAATGGAAATGAGAAACACAGTCTGCCAAATACAGCTTTTGTACAGGAAGATAAGTGACTCTGCTGGAGGAGTTCTTGATAAGCTTGTGGGTGAATAGATCTTCCCAGGATTTATGCCAAAAACTTGCTACCTTGAGCTTCCCTTCACTGCTGTCTGAGAAAGACCATGTTTCCTTCCTGCAAGTGATGAATCTGAACTGGATATCCAAAACCACTTGTCAAAAAGCATTCAGTGAGTACTCCTGACTCTCCAAGACAGGCTAATTATGTAGGTTAAGTTACTCAAAACATAAGAAATCCAGTCTGAATATATAAATTACTTTGGAAGACAGTCACAGGTTTAAAAAGAACCACTACATTGATTAAATCAAAGCACTTTGGTGCAAACAAGGGAGAGAGGTACATTTTTTAGAAGCTTTAATATACTAAACTTTTAATGGATACAAGTTGCAATATAAGGAATTATGGTGAGATATTTTGTGGAGGAACAGCTTCATTCTGAAGGCAAGCACACATCAAATCCAAGGCCTGAAGGGGCTGTGGGATCTCCAGCACTGTAGTTATTCAACATGCAACTTGAGCAAGGACCTGTGCACCCTGCCTAAGCTGCCCTGCTTTGAGTGATTCCTTCCGTACCAAATTATTTCATTTGTTTTATTAATCAGATCTCTTTCATGTGGTCTTGATGTTGAATCACTGTTAAAGATGGGTAAGCACTGACAAAGCAGCTTTCTGCCCTTTCAGTATCAAAGGGCAGAGATTCCTGAGCTTAATTGTCTCAAAACTCACGTTCACAACATTGTGCACCTCTAACTTTTGTGAAGGGGCCATGTAATCTCATACCATCTTTTTCTCTCCCACTTCCCTTTCTCCCTTTTCACCCCAATAGTTCCCTTGTACCTGAAAACTGAAAAAATTCCTATTAGAAACATTTTGTGAAAGTTGTATGGAAGACTAAATGAGTCTCTTCTGTCACATAGGCTGAATAAATCCTTCTCTTTGTGCAGGATCTTGATCATGCTTTTCCTGTATGTGCTATTTTAACCTGTGTGTTGTACCACACTTTTTGGTGGGTTTTGGTAAGTTCATTATTTTCCCCCACCTCTTGGGGGCAGCAGAGGTTTTCCATGTTGCTCTCACTGTTCCATCCCCGTAACACAGAATCAGTGCAGCAGCACAGTGAGCAAGGTTTGTACTGTGAGGGAAGGGAATAGTGAATGTAACTAAGGTTAATCCCTTTTAAACAAAGCTTTGTTAGAGAGATTAATCCTAAAACTGGTTCACAAGGAACTTGCTTTTTTAACACCCATTTTTAAAAGTGGAAGAGATCAGATACCACATTCATGGGATAACTGGGATTGAAGGGTGCATCAGAAGGACAGGGACAGCCATGAGGTCAGGCCACATTGCTCGTCCAGCCTGATCTTTGAAAACTGGGCTAGAAAGATTCTGTTTCATTCTAGGAAATGGCTCAATAATCCCTGTTAATGAAGAATTTTGAGTTTTCATATATATAACATCAAGAAACTGGTGACAAAAGCCACGTGGAAGATCAGAAGAGACACCCTGGTCATGTCATGTAACACCACTGCTGGCCTTAAATCTCAAAGCTCTGCCTTTTGCTGCAAGATGCTTTAATTGATTCTGGGATTTTGTCGCTCCAAGTGAATTAAGCTACTTCTGTATTTTCAATCTGATGCTTGGTAGTATGTTTAGGCTAAGAGCCAGGACATTCCTAATGCCAGGTAGGGGATGGGTCATGTCTCTAAATGCTTCTGTGGTAATGAGGGCTAGAATTCAAGTGTGGGTGTATTTCAGATCTGACATACCGACTGGTTTCTTGCTTGATTGAAACTTTGTACATAATGTTCTCTGTCGATTACTGAAGGGGAGGATCCCAAATGCTCAGCTTTTCAAACTTTTAAAGCATAAGCTCTGTGTTTTTAATACAATGCTGCACCTGTTCTCAGAATAAGTTGAACCCTGAAGTGTTTCAGCTAGTGTATCTTCTAATATGGCTCATAGTTTTTAACTATGAAGAGGTCTGAAACAGGTATTATGTAGAAATATTCTACCAAAAAAAGGATTCATTCTAGGAATCTCACTTGTGTGAACACATTTGTTAATCTGAGATAAACACAGGGCTCTAATGAATATCCCTTGTTAAAATTGGGGTGGAAGAATACAATCTAAGCAAATGTGGTATGGGAAGGTTATTTAACTTGGATCTTCTCTGTGAACCAGACTGTCTCCTTTGAACCCCTTGAAATCCACTTGTCACTCAGCCACCTGACTGTCACCTTATGCTAGAGACTGTTGTAGCTGGTTTGCCAAGCTTTGCACTGGTGTGGGAATGCAGCTACATGAAATCTAGAGGTTTTTCAATGTGTTTTCTCAGTAACTGAGCTATGGGGGGAAGAATTAATCGCATAGTAAGTATTTGTCTAATAACTATCTCAGATATGCTCATAATCTTCAGGCTTGATTTAAAATATTGTGCAAAACCTGACATCTACTGGTGGGAAGCATAACTGGGCTCTCAGCTGGAGATGTGCTGAAGAGCCTGTTTTATAAAGTGCTGGTGGTTTTGGCTATAAGGGTTGCATTGTACTGCTTAAGCATAAGTTTGGAAGTCTAAATGAACTGTAAAATATTTACAAACAAACATAGGTATTATTAAAGGTGATTGAACTTCCAGTTAAATGTGTCTGCTTTGAGCACTTGTATAATGGCTGGAGGACAAACTTTGTAGGTTTACTTTTTAGACAACCTTTTTAACTTTTTGTGATAATATTAAATATTTCATCTAGTCTTATGCCAGTTAAAAACAAATTTTTCCCTTTATGTTTTCAAGGCTTGCCATGGATGTACATCTTTATCCAAATGTGATTGCAGTGGAGTAAAAGGTGAAAAGGTAAATATTCTTCTTTTTTTTTTTTTTAACTGTCAGACCAGCACACAAACCACTGAACCATATACCAACTTCAGATAGCTGAAGCTTATGGGTGATAGTTTTTGCTCTTATCTTTTTTCTTTGATGGTTGTGTGGGCATGCACCAAAGTGCAGAGCTGTATTAACAGTCAGGTATTGAGTCAGACTGATTGGTCCATCTGACACTGTAAGATTTTCATATCATTATTTTCTCAAGAATGGAGAATTAATGCACAGATTTTTCCATCTATCTGACTATTTGGAAAAAAAACCAAAACAACAGAACAAAAAAACCACAACAACAACAAAAAACCCAGATGAGACAAATTCTAGTAAAATTGAAAGAATTCCTATTTACAGCCAAGGCTTGCCTATACTAACTAGCTAGTGTTGACAGGTTAAGGTGTGGAATGTAGCATAATGGCTATGCTAGTAATGCTTCAGTGGGATTGTAAAATGGAGTGAGTGTGGGTTATTTTCTCTCTTTTCTTGCACTGTCAGTTCATAAGTAGTTGATGCTCACTAGTGTGTTCAGAACTTGTACTGCTTTTCACGTCTTAGTTTGTACAGCTGTATGCAAAGATGATGATTGCTGTCACTGTCTAGATATGAGCTGCACCATGGCAGTGACAAAATTCAGATGCAGCTTTCCCACACAGTTAGCTGCCACCCAAGTAAGCAGCTAGTTAAAGGCCAAACATGTATCCTTGGATCGAGCAGAGTAAAAACCATCCCCACTGCAAAAAACACCTCTGTGTGCCTCATTCAGGTGCAGCAAGCTGTTTGGGTCTGCCCAGATGGCATCCTCAGGCCAAGAGATGCATGTTGACATATTGGCGCTTTTCTTCTTCCTTGCAGCTTTGACTTCCAGTCTCACTGCCTGTTCTCAGTATATTTGTACAGTACTTAAGTTTGTCAACATTATTTCTTATTGCTTTATAATTTTTTCTTTGAGGAAACAGCAGGTGTCCAGCATTTCTTTTACGTACAATGCACTGTAGATAACCAGCTCAGTACTGTGAACCCAGCAAGTACTTGGTTCTTTCTCCAGTGGGGGGAGCCTGGTTGGGAGTAAATTGTGTTTAAATAGTTCCCATGTAGCTGCTGTTGTCACAGAGAGTGAATGGGATGTGATCACTGCAAGGGGCAGAGGCTGCTCAAAATGCTCCCACTCCTAGCCTTGTAAACAGTTTGCTTGAGATACAATGGAGTTGTCTTAAAGATGTGAACTGATAATGGAGTTTGAGAAGCATGTCTTATCAAACTACTTAGCCTATCTTATCAAGGTTCTAGGAGGGTTTCAGTGCTCTAGATTAATTTCTGACACATTTCAAGGGTGATTTTTGACTTGCATAAACAAATGTAACCTTAAATGACCAAAAGTAATTCAAAACACTGGCACTGGCACTATAATGTGCTGGTGCAGAGTTTTACTATTGGCTCAGGTTAAACAAGGCAACTGTCCAAAATTCAAGGTAATGCTCAATGCCACACCTGCCATCCAGATAGCTTCAGACAGATGAGGTCATTCCTTGGCATTTACTTGCTTTTAGTTCATTGAGTACATTCCCTATTTACATACCTAGTGAAGAATGGTATTCCCTTGATGGCAAGATTTCCAAGTTAGATTTGGTTAGCCAAACATGAACCTGGTTAATGTTCCTAGAGGATCTCAGATGCAGGTGCCCAAACCAAATGCACCCTAAGTAGTCACAAGTTATTTCAGGTTCAGTTTGAAGTCACTTCAAGATCAGATTTCTATGCCCAGTGCAGTTACTGCAGGAGAACCTTTCTGTAATTCTAAGTCGGCTTTTTTTTCCACACTTTTCACAGCTTTTTTGTGAATTCACTGAGTAAGTAGCTGTTGTCTGGTTTATGTGGATCTAATGCAATTTGTCCTTAGAATGGATATGAAATTGGGGAGCTGTGATTCATTTCCACTGCAGCCAAGGTAAACACAGCATAATCCTGAAGCATGTCAGAGGGTTTTTAAACAGTCCCTCTGAAGCTTGCAGACCATCATGTACCTTATGTAAAGGAAGGATGAAAAACAAAGCCCACATTTCCTAGGTATGATGTGTTGCTAGTGGAACTTGTTTGAGCATACATGTACGCACCTCATTGTTAGTTGCCCTATAATTACAAAGCCCTCAGTATTTTATGCATTGCTGGATTCAGCAGTTCAGCTCTGGGGAGCCCCAAGATCTGTCACTGAAATTCTTTAGTGCTTTATCTTAAAAATTCTTTGCTTTGGTTTGCTTAGGTTTTGAATTGTTGGTTGAATCTCCCTAGATTCCTGTACTACTACAAGATGTCAAGGGTTGTTCTAAGATGATTAGCTGGATCCCTCACCATCTATCACTTAGTTATACATTTGATCTGTTTCCAAATCCAATACTGCTTCTTTCTGCAGTGACCTCTGAACCAGGAGTGATATGTTTTGAAGAATGCAAGTCCTGTCAGAGGGGATTTCTCTGTTTGTCTTGATTAAATACTGTAGTTTTAAATGTGTTGAATTGGTGCTCTTGGAATTGAGGAAGAGTTTGTTGGCTAGCATTGTTATGTGAGGCAGCCATTACTTTCACCCCATTATTTATAAAGGTGGAGAACAATATGGGTGGCTGTGGCATCACTTCTTCCATTCTGTGTATCTTAATCTTACTGTGGACATTTGTGCATATATTTAGTTTTAAGCAGCCACCCATATTTAAGTGGTTTTGGACTCTTTTTAAAGTTCACTATTTTTGTAGCAAGGACAGGAAGCAAGTATGTGCCACTCTTATCAAATGTTACAGCCATGTTCTTGAATGTGTTTAGATGTTAAAATGGGCTCCTCAGCTACTGCTTTTCTGGTTTTGGGGGGGTTTTTTTGCTCCAGTTTTTAATTGTGGGTTTTTTTTTTTTTTGTACCATGCGTATTTCACATCAATGTAAGTAATTATTCTGGTTTCTCTTCCCATACTGTCTATTTATATATATTTTATATTTATTTATAAATATGGGATTTTATAGAACAGATTCTAGAAATGTGAATTACTTGTCCATGCTTTAAAACTGCATTTATCCCTGCTTGTGTCCTATTATTAGAGTACATGGAACTCTGCCAGACTTTTCTGTATCCCTGTTTAATTGGCTATATCTTGCTGCAGCAAAGCATAATTTTAGGGTGTTTCCCAACTATATTTTTTCTTTCTATGCCCCAAGCAGCAATCATGTTTAAGCTTGTGAGCTGACGGTTTTGCCATATTGGTGTAGCTGATTGAGGGCAATTGAGATCAGAATCTAACTCCTTGCCCATTCCCCGATCAAATGATGGTTTATAGCTGGGACAACTTTATTTGGCTATGGAAACAATCCTGTATTTTCAGGATTGGAAGAGGAGATCTGAGTTGACCTAAACCTTTGCTATATACATTTTAGTTTAGCAGCTTCCAGTCTGAAACAAGAAGTATCCAACCTTCCTCTGTTCTTTCTGTGTAAGCAGAACTGGCTAGTGAGCTTTTGAATTTATAAGAAAATTCATTGCACACTAACCAGGGACTTCAATCACATTCTATCCCCAACAATATAACGTCTTTTTTGGCACTGACTTTTTGTGGAAGACTTGTTAAATTTCTTTTCCGTTCCAGTATGTTCCTGCAGTGAGCAGGGAGTTTTTTCCTGCCAAATTTGTAGCATCCAAATCTTCATAAAGATCAGTATGGTGTGGGCAGTAGGAAAAATCTGGAGGCAGAAGCAACATCTGAAAATGGTTGTCACTTATGGAATCATCTATAGGCTGTTTAAGTAGAAGACAGTTTTAAAAAAACCCTCAAAGAGAACTGGATCAGCATAGTTTCTCTTCCCACAAAATTTGTTCACATTTCTTTAACCAATTTTTTAATCAAAAACAGGGATTATAGTGCAGCTATTTCCACTGTAATTATTTTAACTTTGATGTAAGTTCCCTTAGGATGTGTCTGATGTACTCCCTCAGCTGCCCCCAATCATAGTCCTTCAAATAATCTGTTTGCTTTTGGGGGTAATTTGCTTGCAAACTCCACAGGAGTTGCCCTGGCAACAGTTTCCTCATGCAAGGCTCTCATTCTTGCTGCTCACTTTCAAAGTGGGCTTGGAAAATACTCATTTCAGTTTCAATACTACAGTCCACTAGCATGTATTGTTGCCTCTTCTATTCCTCTTAGCTGTTTGACTTGCTGTTTCTCTTTCTTTGAAGGCCTTGGCTTCCCCATTCCATGACTGTTTGGAGTGGAGGCCTTGGCATAGCTGCATTTTAGAGAACAGTTCTTCAGCCTCAGATGACGCACAAGGCCAACCCTCCGCTAAAAGTCTGTTCTAGCAACCATTTGTAGGTGCTACTTGCTGTAACAAAAACATGAAGAGTGACCAAGTTGAGGTTAGGAGGCACTCTAGCCTGGCTTGCCCCTCACACATCTGACATGCCTCTTGTACACTGGTGTGTTTTTTTCAGTGTACAAACACAGTTCATGCCAGAGCTTGCTCCAAAATCTGGTTTTGCCTAATGTTTTCTTTATCTGGCACTCCTGAATTCCTCATTTTCTCTCCTTCAGGGACATACTAACCCTTTCATATCCTGGCCTGAGGTAGTAACACTCCTCCAGATTGTTGCTTTTCAGATGAGGCAGCAGACCAACTGTAGAGCATGCAGAAGTACTTGTATTGGGTTTGCAGGGGAGAACACTCTATGAAAACTTGTAAACCTATGAAATTAGTTTGAGTGCTGTAATTAAAGGTAAATCTGTCTGTGTTCAGGAGTTTCTTTAGTTAAGCAGGTGAGATGTTTAGTCACTGTTAGTCAGTGTGATAACTTCCTACAAAAAAGCAGAAAGATAATGTGTGTTCTAGATTTTTCTATCATATATTTTTTTTCTGGTCATATTTCACCTCCACCACCACCTATTCTTTTTGTAGGGTGAAAGAGGATTCCCAGGCTTGGAAGGACAGCCAGGTTTGCCTGGATTTCCAGGACCAGAAGGACCACCTGGTCCAAGAGGCTCAAAGGTAAGACCCAATTCACTTGAATGGTATGAAGGTGCTGGGCAGTGTTAGCTTAATTGTAATGCTGATCCTTAGCAATTCCAGAACTCCTGATTATCATTGGTTTAATAGGTAAAATCTTCAGCTGTTGGGATATGACAGGTTTTTTGGTTGATTAGTTGAATAGTCAGCCAGTGGAAAAAGAGTGCTCTGAGTTTCCTATGCAGTTCTTCACCTGCACAGGTGCTTGCCAGCACTGCCTTTCACTGGGTGGTGCCCATGAGGGTCAAAGAACAGGTTTGGCAGGTGCTGTGATGCAGCTTTGTTAGTCCTTGCACTAAGGAGATCCTGGCTTAGCTGAGTTTACTGATAAGAGCAGAATATTGCTCTCAGCTGCCCTGGGGCTCCCACCATGTAGGTAAACTGTTGTTTGCACCTGGTGGCATTCCTGGGATGGGATTCCTGGGCTGGGTTTGGGTGGGGTGATGCAAATGAGGGCCTGATTGAACTCATGTGCAGAGAGCTGAGGAATGCTCCTGGCTTTCCCTGGAGTGCTTCCATTTACTTGTATTTACTACTGACTTGCATCCTTAACTCAGATGGTGTAATTCAGCAGTAAAATTCCTCTGAATATATTTACCTTTAACACATATAAGGACAGCCAGGATCTGCCATTTCTCTTATAAATGCTCACACTATAAACCTAACAGAAATACATACAAAAGAAGCAAAGGAAAAAAATAGGCAGGTGTTAAGAAAAAAATAGAGGAGGTCTACGCTGAAACAGAAGATTAATTCGATGTAACAAGAGTGAAACAGCACAGAGGTCTTGGACTAGAAACTTTTGCTTAAAAGCATTTTCTTAAGATTGTGATGCAAAGTTCTGCCTTGTGATTCTGTGATGATCACGATGCAAAGTAACACTGGTACAGTCTGACCCGTGTTGAATCGTGGCCTCCCTGCTCTGCCCACAAGGGGCCGCTGGAGGATGCTCCATGGCAGGGCTGACTCAGGTGTCAGGGACCTGACAGCACCGCGGCCTTTAGGAAAATTTTCCTCTAAGGCCACGGTCAGCTGGAACAAATACTTTAAATTAAAATAATTTTGAGCTATTTAACTCAGGAAATGACAACTACCGTAACTTTTAGCCCACTTACTGTGAACATGTAGGAGAAAGTTAAGGCTTACTGATTATTTTGATAGAAACACAAACTGCAGCTTGAGTGTGGGATCTTGTTTGTTTCTGTTGTTGTTTTTTAGGGTGATGATGGTCTTCCAGGGCCTATTGGACCCAAAGGAATCAGAGTGAGTATGGATGCAGTTTTAGGGTGATATGTTGGAATAATGATAGAGACCAACAGGCATTGGGTGGGTCCTAACAGAAGTGGTGATTGACAAGAAAAAAAATTGACTTAAATCTGAAGAGTCATCTACCCACCAGAAGAGATTGTACTGCTTTTTATAACTAATGCAAGATTGCATGAGCAATACTCTCTTACATATTGTTTGTATTTCATGAACTGTTTAGGGAGAGCAGCCCTAATACTCTTTGATTTATTTTGCAGTACAGGACATAAGCAAGTGCCAGTACTTTTGTTTCAGTGTATTCTGAAGTAGAGGCAGTAAGTCTACAGTCCATACAGGAGAGGTGGACTTGTCTGGAAGTCCTTTCAGTTTTGTGCCTTTGCTTTTTCTGTCAGACACCTCAGCTGGTAATAATTGATACATCTGACTTCATTGGGCTACATCCATTTTTCACACCACGAGTATATATTTATTTTCTCTTCATATCTATAATCTATTACTTCAGTAATTTTGCATTGTCTTTTCTATGTTTTTGTGGCTATTTCCCTGAAAGATTGATAAGAACTTTGAATGCCATGTCAGCATGGCAGTCTTTTTTTTTTTTTTTTTTTTTTGAGAGGTGATTCGGATGTTTGTCTGTCTTTACTTACATCTGCACAGATAAATTATATTTAATAAATTATATTTAGTGAAATCTTGGTAAATCCTTTTGCACACCCATTCATACTGTACTATTTCAAACACATGGTTAATTTCCTTTTAGGGACCGCCAGGGCTTCCGGGCTTTCCAGGAACACCAGGACTTCCTGTGAGTAGCAATGGGCTCCGTAGATACAAATCTGTTCCCTTTTGTCTTTCAACCCAGAAGAGCATCCTGCACACTTAACTCTTCTTTGCCTTTTCTACTTTCAAGGGATTGCCAGGACAAGATGGGCCACCAGGACCTCAGGGTATCCCAGGATGCAATGGAACAAAGGTAGAATTCCTTAAAAAATCTTAATGCAACGATAATATAGTAAAAATCTCTTGTTCTCCTGGCTGTACCCAATGGGTTTAGTCTGTTGTGTGCAACAGTACTTGCTGTTACTGAGTTGTGAAGGAAATTCCAAGATAATTCATTGAGAGAAGGGGTCATGGTCTGGTACTTAAAGCACAAACTTTGCCAGAAGTTGCCAGCACCAAGACACCACACTGTGTGCTCTGCAGCCGTTGTAGTCAAACTCTGTGTTCTAATCCTTACTCGTATAAGTTGCAGCTGAGAGGTGTCTGATAATTGCCTCGGATGCTGTGTCTCATCATTGTAATAGACTCCTGCTACCAAGAAAAACTCATTACTTAACAGTGAGACTTTTTAATTATTAATTTTAAATATTATATTGAAAATACTGATTCAGTGTCTATGTTGGAGGGAGTAATTTCATTCTGATGGGCTTCTTAGCTTCATGTTGGGATTTTCCCAGAGGAGAAGTTGATTTTCTGTAGCATTCTGTGAGTTTTCCATCTCTGTAGTGTAGTATTTTGCCTGGAAGTATGCAGAAACACCTGACTGCGGAAATTTGTTTCCATCAGTTGTGTGAATTAACTGAGTGATTATTCTATCTTGTTCCAATACAATTTTCTATTCTGGAATCCTAAGCTAACAAACTAGACTTTTGAATCAAAATTTATCTGGTTTTGTTATGTTTTGGTTTGGTGTTGGCTAATAATTTTCTTCATCCCTAAGGGAGAGCGTGGATTCCCAGGCAGTCCAGGTTTTCCTGGTTTACAAGGGCCTCCTGTAAGTAAAAGATTTCCCAATCTTGTAATCCACTGAAAGACTTCTAGAGTGAAAAATAAGATAAATATGCCTCTTTTTGCAGTTTTTCTTTTAATAAATAGGATTTTTCCAAATATTTAATCAGAGGATTTTGAATGTCCAATGAAAGTGAGTTTTTCTGCTGCATGCTGTGGTAAAGCTTAAAAACACCTTTGAATTCTCATATGCTGGGATGCTTTACCACCTGCAGAAAAATACAAATACTTGCATGTGTCAGAGAAGGAAGATCTTGTATATCTGAGGACTATGACTGGTGATTAATAGGTCAGACAAAAGAGACAGGGTAGGATGTTTTCAGTATAAAACATAAGGATACAGCAAAGTGACTGTCAGAACCAAAGTACAGAGATGTAGTAGACAGGATGGATAATAGGAGGCAACATAGAAACAAATTGCTAAGAAAGGGAAATGTAATCCTTCTAATGCTCAAAATTTTCTATGAAAATGCTCAAATTTTTCCATTTGATTCTGAAGTTCATTAAAAATTTATTTTCCCCTGTTCCATATATTGTTGTAAGTTCCTGTCTTTAATGTTTGCCTCGTGGTGTAGATCTGATTAGTGGTTTGCAAACAGCATACTAGTGATTTATTTCTATTGATCTTAATTTTTTTGTTTGTTTCTTTCTTTTAAACAAAGGGACCCCCTGGGCTGCCTGGTATGAAGGTGAGTGTGCTGTACTCTCCCATCCAGGTACTTACGAGACATGGGTGTGCAGTGGGATCTGCCATGAGCAACCTGCTTGTTTCATGCAAGACTGTGTGCACCCACTGGAACCTGGAGGGACATTATTGGTGTTTCCAGGCCACTCCAGTGCAGCTAACTGGAAATTCTGCAGTAGCTTCATTTGGGTCAGTACTTGAGAAGTAGCAGAGGTGTTTCCTGAAGCTGTTTCCTTGGGACTGTGAAGAGTCAGTGTTGAGGCATCAAGTTAACAAAATGTCTACAAACACCCAAATGCAGCATTAGTCTGCCTGTGCATACTCAAAACCCTAAAGACTAAACAATAGTGACCTAAAATACCCAGTGACAAGAATAGTACAACATCTTTTGTTCTTTTGAAAATGTCTTTTTGTATTCTACATGTTACATAGATGGCCTTTTCTCCTAATTTAGAGTCTCATGATCTGATGTTGAACCTTTTATTTTTTAAAAGTTTTGTACCTCTGACCAATTGAGCATGGGCCAAAGCACCAGTTTTGATTGAGATCTGTTTAGGAGAAAACTTGAATTGCACCCTCAGAATTACACTGTTAAACTCCTGAGAGGACAGCATAAAACTGGTACTGGAAAATTTGGACTATAAAGCTGAATTGTCTTTCTTAGCTCCTTTTCCCAGTTGTTTTCAAGATATTAAAGGACAATCTCATCAGAACATATACTTTCAAAATAAAGATATTCCCTGAAATCAATACAAAATTACTTCAATATGGGCCATAAAACATAATTGTTGTAACAGCACGCTCAGCACTAATCTCATGAGCTGGGACATTGGAAAAAGCTGAATGAGCCTTTTTTCTGTTGTGTCCTATCCACTGCTCTCACATGAAGCTGGAATGTTTCTTTTGTGAAGAATTTGTGTTTCAATCCCCTAATATTTTGGAATTTAAATCAATGCTGCTATTTTTGTACAAATTAAATCTTTTAATAGTTGTTAGTTTAGCCATTTAGAATCTTCAACTCTCCTAAATAGAGCTGTTCTTGGAGAATCTAATGCTTATATGAAAATTTACTACTAGGGTGTAGCATAGCTCAGAGTCTCTTAGAATCCTAGGAGCCACTATGTGCCCTTTGGAGCCAAAATGGTAGTAAGGACTTGTAAAATGTGTTGTTAATTAAAGTCAACTGTATTTTTTTTCTAGGGTGAAGCAGGTGAAGTAATTACATCCTTGCTGCCAGGACAGAAAGGTGACCCAGGATTTCCAGGTCTTCCAGGGATACCTGTAAGTTGCATAAAGTATTATTAGGCTGTGTTCTGCCAAAAAGATAACATGAAAAGTACTCTTATTACAGGAGAATTGGCAACTTGGTCCTTAGGATTCATATGTTTTCTTGGAGCTGCAGGGCTCACATTTAATGTACCTCTGATTTATGGCTTGAGGGAAAGTGTGTGATTCCATATTGCTCTTAATAGGGTGACTACAGAAGCCAGAAAGGTCCCCTGGTCAGGAAGGTGGTATCCAGCAGACAGCAGTACTCAGTTACTGATTTGCTTCTCTGCTTTCCCTGCCTCTTCCCCCTTCCTAGACATTCTTTGTATCAGTTCTGGAGTTCCCTTCCCTTTTTACCCTGAGTTGGTCCCATCTGGCCTTCTGGCTGTAGCTGCTGTTTTGGATGGTGGGAAGGAGAGGGCAATGCCTCAGCTGTTCTCCTCATGTTGCACCTCCTGAGCAGTGTTTCTGCTCTCCCAGCAGAGCTCTGTGAAAACAGCTAGTGACTCCAGGCCCTGTGCTTTCCCACTGAGCCATTCATTGCTTTAGAAGAAGAACAAGAGGAGCCGAAAATGAGTCTATCAGTCTGAGCTGGGCAGGAGCCAGGCTCCCATTTGCTGGGACAGAGAGGCAAGCCCCACGCCATTCTGTGACCAGACTGAGCCTGTTAGCATTTCTGCTCCTCTGATCTGTGCTTCCCTATTGTCTCTTTCTGGCTGGGAGGAATCACAAATACAAAGTGTTTTGTTGTTCTCTCTCAGTGCATGAAGAGAAAGAAAGTGCAAAAGTAGTTCAAAACAAACCAAGAAGCATTCCCTTATCCGACCCAAAGAGATGCATTGATGTTAAGAGCAGAACTCTCCTAACATGATGTACATTCCTTTAGGCCTTTCCCTAAGGACAGATTGGTAGGTTAGTGGTCAGCTACATTGATTTGACATGTATGGGATGCCAGCTGTTGGGGTTATTTGAGCTTAAAGCTCTCACTGGGCTTTTTTCTTGAAAAGGTGCCTCTCATGGCCTCCTCCCCTTCCTCAACAGGGCCCCCCTGGCTCCGTGGGAATACCAGGTCCAGTTGGCCCTCCAGGGCCCCCAGGTTTGACGGTAAGCTTCTTTAACCTGTTGCTCTTAAAGCCTTAAATGGCACAGTTACTGCTTCATTTCAGGGTCTCAGAGGCAGTCAGTAAAGTGCAGAGATCATGGTAGTCAGGACTTGGTATGAGGACAGCATGCATTCAGTTCAGCCTGAAGCTGTTACTGTGCACCTTTAAATAACATACTTCTGAAACAGCCTGTTCCCAGAGATCTCTTTGCTTTAAATTGTGCTGAATTGTTGTGCAGGCTTCTTAATGTAAAACATGAGACAAGATTTAGCTTATTTAGACTATGATATTTTAATACCTGACTGTTCAATTTCATTTTATGGTCTCACCTAAGGGAAGTTTCTTAAATATTTGTGAAGTTGAATAGCATGAGTTTTCAAGGGCAGGCAAGGTGCCTTGTCAGCATGGAGATAATTCACAGGAATCAAAGCCACAACATTGTTGGGCTTTTTTTTCTACAGGGTTTCGTAAAGTGCTTCTAAGTGACTTGTTTTTTTGGTTTCCTTTTTCAATAGGGACCTCCTGGTCCACCAGGGCTGCCAGGACCCAAGGTATTGTCTTCTCATATTGATGGACTGTTTTCTTTCTCTTTCTGTTTGTGACTTCTAAGGGCTGATGAGTTATACTTTTTGCAGGGTAATATGGGTTTGAATTTCCAAGGACCTAAAGGTGAAAAAGTGAGTAGGTGATCATAATGATATTTTTACTTATTACTTTCAAAATACTTGTGCTTGCCATTTGTGCTTGTATTGCCTGTAACAAGCTGCATCTTCCTACACATTAGGGTGAACAAGGTCTTCAGGGACCTCCAGGGCCACCAGGACAAATTGGAGAACAGAAAAGACCAAATGACATTGAGTTTCAGAAAGGAGATCAGGTGAGTGGGACACTACACCCATCTGTGGTGAGCGTGTGATCAGGCTGCAGCCTCTGTTGATTTGGTTCATATATGCTGACATCCTGCTTACTGGAGATTCTATTTTTTTTTTCTCAGAGTACTGAATATTCCAAGCCTGAGTACTTTTTCTTTAACAGAAATCATGCCAGTCACATTAGTTTTTACTTCCCTTAGTAAAATAACTATTGTAAAGAAACTCTCTAAAAGCAGTTCACAGTAACATTAAAAGCAGTTAAAATACTCCCGTTCTTTGGAACACCCAGAATTGCAATTTTCAAAGCAGTCTGGGAATTCAGATTCCCACTAATTAACCAGCTGTGTCATCCATTGTGAAGAAGTCTTTCAAAAATTTTAATTCAATTCCTTCTTTTTTTGTTAGTGATGTCCCTAGATCTTTATTCCTTGTGGTCTGAATAAAGTGCTTTCCCTGTTTTTGGCATCTCAAAAGTAAATATCAGTCATATTGTTACAAGTAAGCTCAAAATACTGGTTTGATTTGTATGGATCCCTCCCTAACCATAAATGCCAGAAGGTCATTGGGAGAGTTAGCATTTTTCAAGTTATTACACTTCTTTCTTTTTCTTTTTCACTGGGGAACATTCTGCAGGACTGTTTAAATCTGGGTGCCATAGACAGTCTGAGCAAAACCAGCAGGATCATGGGTGCCTGGATGTCACATTTTCCTTGAAGTTTTCGTGATGTTCTCAAATACCACCCAATAGAAGGGCAATAGAAGAGTTGAGGTAGATATTTTGAGGAAAGTGTTGAGTGATCATTTTTGTGCTCTGACTGTTCTGCAAATGTCACTGTAGTAACTGAACTTTATTAGTTTCTTCCATTGGTGTTTGGGTCAGTTTCTTCCTTTCCATCTTCTTATCTTGGAAAATGTGTCAGAGAAGAAAGCTTTGGGACACAGCTGTATTTTATTTGAGCAGGGTGTAGGGCAGTTCTGCCCTTCATCTTGATCAAAACCATTTGTTATTTTTCCTTTCAGAAGAGCATTAAACACCAATAAGGCATTGACTAGAACTATGTGCTGCTGTACACTTGCAGTGCACAGTCATCCTAGGAAGGTCTCTGGTTTTGTCTGTAGCTGGGGGATAGGACAGAAAGTGAAGAGCAGCATTGTGTGTCTTTATAATTCTAAGAAAACACAAAGTAACATTTTGACCACACTGTTGAAGCAAAAATTAATCTGATTTTATTGGGGTCAGAGTAATTTGCTTCTGCCATTAGGTACCCCTGAAGGACTAATTCTACTGGCACTAATTTATGTAAATGCACAAAGTGAAAGCATTCTACCTACCTTCCTTTTAAAGCACTAAGAATTCTAGACATTCTGAGTGCATTGCCTTTGACCAACATTTATAATGATTTCGAAGTTCACAAATTGGTTTTTATTTCAGCAAAATTTATGCTTGGTAATGCACAATCAGTAAAAAATGTCAACATTGCAGTGACCTTTTTGTGAAATGCATGTGGAGTTCTGGTATGTGCCCTCACCTAGGATCTCTGACTAAAATCAGGTGTGTAGATGAGTCTGGGATGGCTCCAAGAAAATAATGGAAAATGCTCAGAAACTTTTTGAGGATTCAGTAGCCTGTAACTTTTCTTTAGGTTAATGGTGAAAAGGTGTAATAAGACAAAATAGAAATGAGAACTTGTTAACACAATGATCCTGTGATACTTTTCTGACAAACACACTTTGATCCTGATGGCCTCCCAATTTCAGCAATTACCAGTCATCCAATGACTGTTGCTCCTATAATTTCTGCAGGATTTGGCATTTGTTCTTTCTTCCTTTCTTCCTTTTTTCCTTTATTCTCTTTACTATTGGATAGCACCTGCAGGCCACCAAGCCAGCTGCTGCGGTGCATGCAAGAGGCAGCTGTGTTTTTCATGGAGTGAATTATCTAAATAAACAGAATGAGCAGTTAATAAAATTTATAGGTTCACTTGAAATTCCACACAATGAAAGAATAAATATGATCCTTTATAACTTGGAATCTAAATGACAGCAAAAATGTTCTATTTAAGAAAAAAAGTCAACTGAGCTGCTAGGGAGTGATGGAAGCTTTAATCCTCTTTTTCTCTGCCCATGCTTGACAGGGTATTCCAGGTGATCCAGGCCCACCAGGACTTCCTGGGCCTCCAGGCCCTCCTGTGAGTAGAACTTAGTTCCGTTTTGTTGCATCTGTATCAGAACTGTAACTTCATTCTACTCTGGCTTGTGGGCTCAGTTTAAGATGACGTTTGTGTGTCCAGGGTCTTCCCGGTGGTGTGAAAGGTGAAAAAGGTGAGCAAGGAGAACCAGGCAAAAGAGTAAGTAGTCTGTTTAACCAAACATTTATCTTTCCATTCAGTGTTATCTTTGACAATTAAGCAAATGTTGAATTCAGGTGGGGCCATCAGCTTATGGGTAAGAGACTACTTTTTATTCTCCTTGTAACCTGGCAACTCGCAGATGACGCACAAGGGTCATGACAGTCCTTCTAGCTGTGGCTCTCTGTGCTTTCTGATAGAATTATCTACATGTAGATCTTAGTTTAGGGGGCAGGAGAAAATAATTTAAAGTATGTTATCTGGATAACGTGAAAACCTTCAAAGTTGCTGGACTGGTTGTCTGAAGCAGCAGCTTTCTGTTTCCTTTTAGGAAGGGTCTTCATTCAGTTTGCTCTGTACTAGGTTGCCAAGCAGCATGAGATTGGTGTGTGTGTGTGTAGATATATATATAAACTGGTCCATGTAAACTCATTCTTGGTGGGTTTGCTTGTGAGGTGAGTCACAAAACCAGGTCTATGAGTACTGTTAAGACCAAAGGTAGTCAGTTTGTCACTTCCCAAGAGACTGCCTCAATTTATGTGCTATCTGGGGAGGGCACGAGTCAGGATAGCTTTATCTAGGAATAGCGAGAGTTGCTTTGTTCCTGATCAGACTCAAATCAATCCTGGAATTTAAATGTACTTGGGTATCACAGCTTAGAAAAGCTGAAGAAGATCACAGAAGTGCTAAGAAATAAGATAAAAATAACATGGGCTGGACCAGCAAAGAAAAGAGAGGCTGTAACAGCTCAAAACATTCAGTATCTTCACTTCTGAATGCATTGTTTCATCAACAAAGTGCCTTTGAAAATGGAGGCACAAGTTCTGCTCTGGTTAATTGGACAATATATAAACACTTTAGAAACATGCTAGTAGAAGGTTTTCCATTTTCCATAAGAAATAAATACAGCGGAAAAAAATGTTTGGTGCTGCAGATAAAATCCTTTGTAGTTGCTGAGATTTACAGAAGGGCTTTGATTTGTCTCTTTTAAAGAACACAAAAAGCAGATTTACCAAGCCAAAAGTCTCATATTTTGAGTGGGCTTTGAATTGTTGCTTCTCTCTGCAAAAGTAAATGGGAACCACATAAATTTGCAAAGATCTGAAAGGATAAAAGTCCTGAGGGGATGTGTCAGATGCCTTTTGCCAAAACCTTGTTTACCAATATTTTTGTTTGGTTTTATTACTCTGAATCTGGGCATGTTGCATACTTGAATTGCAATTTTGCTATTAAGTTACTTTAAAGCTGCATTTTAGGGCTCCATATGATTCTGTGAGGTCAAAGCCATTTCAGATATAAAAATGTCAGTCTACAAATTCAAATAGATAGTTCTGCACATTCACAGGAAATCTTAAAACCTCAGTTTTGAGAGTTAGAACTCATCACTAGTGAAAACAAACTTCACAAATCACATTATACTCTGATTCACTAAGTCTGTGAGATCTTATTATCAATTTCTCCACGACTGAGAGCTGATCTTGGCACTGAGAAAGGTTCACTAAGTGAAGCTTAATCACCTGCTCTAGTTCTGTTCCAGCAGGTGCCCCCAGACATAGCTCCTGTGACTCTGACAATAAAGTGCCATTTGTCTGCCCACTGAATCATCTGGAATAAAGTGGAGCTTGCCCTGCTTTTATTGCAGCAATGACAAATCTGTTCAGCAAGAACATGCCTTCTAGAAGTCACTTCTTTGAGCAGAACTTCATCTTATATTTTCATTGATACTAATGAGAAAGTCATGTTGATTTAAAGAAGAGTTAAAAGTCAAACACAAAGTTTTATTTAGTTTCACTGGTCACATTATACTAATTAAATATAGTGTTTTACTATTTAGGGATTTAGGATCTGTTTTCCAAATAAAGAACTTCTCTATTGCTAAAATAAAAGGAGTAGTAAGCACAATGAATCAGCAGTAGTTAGCTGGAGATCATTTTGTGCTGTATTCACCCAGCATTTCTCTGAGACTGTCATGGCTTTGTGCTCTGGTTTTCAAAAAGGAAACCTCAGTTTAGGTAACTCCATTGGTTATGGTTGATGTCTTTGTGTTGTTCCAAGGACTGCATTCTGGATAGAGTTTGGTTTATTGAAAAATGGGAAACAAGTAACATAATTTCCATAAGAATTCTTTACCACTGAAGCATTTTATTTCAATGCATATTTGTCTTTGAAGGGAAAACCCGGCAAAGATGGAGAACCTGGTCAGCCTGGTAGGGATGTGAGTAATTCATATGTTTTTAATCCAAAAAAACTCTTTAGAAGCTTTTTTTTTTATATGGAGAAGATCTGAGTGTGATTATATTTCCCTTTTCTTGAAGGGTTTACCTGGTGGGCCTGGAATAAATGGTGCTCCAGGAAGAGATGGTGAAAAGGTATGCCAGGATTTTTGTCAATATTGCTGTAATAGATGGAAAATTTGCCATCACTGAGTTAATTTCTGCCTGAGTAGTAATTGCATTGCCTTTGCTATTACAGTGTTGAGAAATATTTGCAATAGCTTGTTTATGTAGTGCTGCACAGTATCAGAAATGCTCTTAATTTCATTGGTAGGGTGAAAAAGGTGACATGGGTCCCCCTGGTCCTCCTGGAATTGTAAGTTGCTGATCCTTTGTTTTTTCTGCATTTGGTTGACAGTGTTGTTTCGTTGTAATTCTTGGCTGACTGAGAGTCCTATCTCTGGGTACAACACCAAGAGCACCAGAAAATTTTTCATACATATGCTAACAGAAACAATGGTTTCCTTCTTTCAAGATCAGTTCTGTGCTCTGGGATTTGCTGGGTCACAAACACAGGCTAGACTATAACCTCAGACCAGCAGGACTGAGTCAGCCTCACTGAAGCCTGTTGTAACTATGTTGGCTTGGCAGGCAAACAGCTTCCTATTGGGGAGTGCTCTTTACTGGAATTTTCCCTGGTAATTCAGTGGAGTGGGGAAAGCATCCTGTCATTGGCATAAGGTTCAAAGTATGTTGAACTTTCCCTCCCTCACATCTCTTTACGATTCCAATGACTGTTTTCTTGGCAATTAGCTTTACATGAGCATGTAACATTTTCAGGTTGTTCCAAGGCCAGGCATTGATGCAACAGTGGGACCAAAAGGTAGCAAAGGGTTGCCAGGACTTCCAGGAGCCAAAGGGGACCGTGGATTCTCTGGTAGGCCAGGCCCACCTGGCTTGCCAGGATCTCCAGGTAGGAGAGCAAGCTTTAAATGAAGTTGTATGCTCAAAAGTGTGATTGGGTATTTGGCTTTGCAGCCTTTACACAATCCTTTTAACAGAAGGCAGAATACCTTTGAGCTTGAGGGGTAGTTTTGAACTTCTGGGGATAATGTGAGCAATTCTGAGCATTCATTGCCCTTGCTGTGGTGAACTGAGGATGCTAATCAAATACCAGCTTAGTGCTTCTAGGGGTAATCTCTCTCATATCACTCATCTATAATTAATATATATTGCCCATTGCATTACACAGAGAAAGTGTTGTGTACCACATGTGTGGTAGGAGATGATCTGAGTCTAGAGTGGGAGTGAGTAGTGACACCTGTATGTGCATTATACATGCACAGACAGGAACCTAATGATTCTAATGATACGGCTTATATATGGGGGTTTTTCTCATCAATAATTCTTTCATTAGTCCTGTTTTTGTTTGTTTTGTACTTTTTTTTTCTAATCATGAACTTAGTTGTTGAGTCTCAGATCAATTTTTCAAACAAACATTTCCAAAAATGTGAAATGTGTATCATTGTCATCCCTGCAAAAATATGATGTAAATTATTAAGCTAGCAAGGAACAAAGTCTTTCCTGTCTTAGGGATCACTACTGTTGGACCTCCTGGCCCACCTGGCTTACCTGGTGAGAGAGGACAGAAGGGAGATCCAGGTTTACCTGGGGTTTCTATTCCTGGGCAACCAGGAGTTGAGGGACCACGAGGACCGCCAGGACCACCAGGTCCCCCAGGGCCACCTGCACCATCTGTTGCTCCTGGTAAGTGATGATCACATAAACAGCAAGTAGAAGAGACTAAACTGCTTTGACATTTGTTTAGGTTTGGGTTTCTGTGGTTTGTTTGTTTGGGTTTTTTAAATCCACCTTCAAAGATGTTGTTTATCAGCAGCTGAAGTCCATGAGATTCTATTGCTATAGGTTCTCCAAGTTGCTCCCATTGCAAATCAAGACATCTGTAGGAAAACCTCAGGCTTAAGGACAGGTACAGAATTTGTTCCCTACTAAGAGCTGTGATAGCAGGAGAGTCGAAGGTATAACTTTTCACAGAATTCCAGTTCCATTTCATAAATATTCTTGTGTGTTGACCACATGAAATTAGCTTTGGAGTGAACACTTTGGATGAAAGCATTTAGCTCCTTTTTGGTATATGGAGAGTAGGGAATGGTAGATAGACTATAAGAACTGGAAAGCTGTAGTGGAGAGGGGCTAACATGATTCAGGGAGGAATTTAGTGTCTAGATGGCATTGGCATCTGAAGTGCCCTTGCTCTGATGATGATTCATAGACATGTTTTTATGATACGAGACTGAACATCAGAATGAAGTGTAGAGATGGAAGTGTGTAGGCTGTGGGAAGCAGTGGGAGATGGTTGCAAGGAATTGAGGATTGTTGTGTAATATCACTGTTTCTTTTTGAGATTGAATTACATGTGTGGGTTTTCACCAGCAATCCTGTCTGAATTGCCAAAATGTTTGGTCTGTGATTATGGTGGGTGTATTAGAATCTCTACACAAATACATTTTTGTACTGAATACATCTATTTGGTGCTGCTGTCATTCTAACACAAATAGATAATAAAACCTCTCCTGATTTTCCTTAGGTGAAGGGTTATGTGAGCAAGGGCCACCAGGTCCTCCAGGAATTCCAGGACAACAAGGTTTTACAGGGGAGCGAGGCCAAAAAGGTGCAGTGTCATGGCTACATTTTCTATTTTTCTCCTTTTTTTGAAGCTTGGTAAAAAATGTAAAGCCTGCATTAAATAGTGATTAATGGTGCCCTTCCCAGAAGGGTTAAGTGCAGATGTTTTATGTCTCTGTATAAGAAAGCTATTTGCTTAGAGTGTAGGATACTCCTTAACACCTAACATTAATGCACAGTAGTCTGAGTGACTGAGGGTGTAACCAATAATGATCTTGAATAAAGTAAAATGGAACCTCATAATGGAGGATTATGAGTATCTCCCAGGCAGATAGAAACTGTGTGATTTGTAACAGCACTGGCCAAGTCTGTTTGAAAATTCATTAATATTATTCATTAATAAATTTGACATTTTTTATGGAAAGCAGCATTACAGTTATAAATACAAGACTCCTAATTTGAGCTGGTCAGTCTGCAGTGAGTTTGTTTGTTTGCTAAGCAAAAGAAAGTCATATTTAATATATATCCTTGTTTCCAAAAAGACAACCTTGCAATGAGGATGCTGATATGGGTAAGTGAGAATCTTTTCCTAGCCCAACCATGGACATCATAAATTACTTTAGACATCTCACTTAATTTTGTACTCACTTGAAAGAAAAATATTTTTTGTCATGGAGATTGTAAAGATTAACTAATTAACCTAAATGAAATGCTCAAATATTTCACTGATGAATGTCGCATAAGTCTGTATGTGAAGGAAATTCCTAAGCTTCTTGAAAAAAATTTTTTTTCCCTCATTAAATACTTTTAGTCTATTTTCAAATCAATGAAACATTCCCAATATTTATTTTGCACTCTTGGAGTTTAAGTTTGGGATTTTGATACATGTGGTTTATAGTTGTAGTTAGAAGTGTCAAGTACCTACTTTAAAAGGGGACACTTCTGCTGAGAAGAAAAAGAGTCCATGGTTTTACCTTCTATTTCTGAAAGCCCTGCTTTTGTTTTAATTATTTTGCACTGTCATAAATACAATCTAATCATATCTGATATTGGTTGTCTCCTAGCCACCAAAAAGCTTTAGTTTAACTTGGGGGAGGGGGGAAGCTTCTAATTTTAAGCAATAATTATTTAAAGTCACTTTGGACCTGGTATTATAGATCAGTAGCAAGAAAACAGTTGCAGTTTTACTGAATTCTTGTAATATTTTCTAAAACCTGATGCTCAAGTACACTTTTTCAATGCAAATCTTTTTAGGTGACCGAGGAGACACGTGCTTCAACTGCATAGGAACTGGAGTAACTGGTCCTCCTGGGGAGAGGGGACCACCAGGACCTCCGGGTAGTCCAGGTAGGGCTGGAGTCTCCACTGGTTTACTTAATATGTTCCATAAAGTCACTTTTTATCAGGGTTGTCTGGGTACAATGGTCACAATATATCTGTATATCGTGTACAAGTTCGAATGTGCATTTGTCATCTCCAGTGCAGAGTTGGTGCGTGTTGTGTTTTGCACAGTTGAAAAGAAATGAGATGGGCATGTGTAAAACAAACACTCATTCTTTGAAAATCTAGTCTTTGAGAAATACTTCTCTGTTGAAAGACAGCCTTGCAAGCATTCTGCATTTTGAAGGTTTAGGGTCTGCTGTAGATTTAACTGAGAGAGAAAAATCAACTTCTACTACTGCTGTTCCTGGAATAATGGAGTAATGGAGGAGCTGGAGCTTTTTAAAAGTGTGATTTTTTTTTTTTGACACTACTGGTTCAACTAGAGTTGCAAATATGTTTCTGCTCAAATAAAATGAAGCTCTCAAAAAAAAAACCAGAGTAAACTTTGTCTAGTTTTAAAACAACTTAGCTGTTATCAATGAAACATAATGTTTGATATTGCAGCCTCTCCAGATTTATGTTTTTCTTTTATGTTTTCTGCACTACTCAGGTTCTCCTGGTTTTCCTGGACCAAAAGGTGAAAAGGGGCTTCCTGGATTAACTGGCCTTGTAGGGCCACCAGTAAGTGGTGGTGTTGTGTTCTGGTGGGGAAAATAGTGTCTCATTTGTCTTGCATGACAGGTAGATCTGTAAACAATAGATTTAATATATTGTTTAATATGTATTTGGTGGTCTATAACTATCCTGAATGCATGATTCATACATTGTTCCATACTTAGAGAGGGAGTGAAAGAAAAACTAAAATACCTTCTTTTTTGTCTTTTTGTTTTTTTCTCCCTCAGGGCTTCCCAGGCACCCCAGGTGCTCCTGGTAGACCTGGTCCTAAAGGAGACCCAGGGGATGTCCTGACTTCTCCAAGACTGAAAGGTGACAAAGGAGACCCTGGCTTCCCAGGACCTCCAGGTCTCCCTGGCATAGATGGCACTCCTGGACGAGATGGACTGCCAGGTTTGCCTGGCCCTAAGGGGGAACCTGTGAGTGCCATTTGAGGCTGTCTTTGACTGGATGGATGTTTTGGGAAGTCCTGCATGCATTTGACATAGTGCAGATAAGAGAACTGGCACAAATGCACTTTGTCTGTATGTGATAAGGCATGAATTCTCTTCAGTAAATGCCAGTCTAGTGATGATACACTAAGATACCTCCTGAATCTGCCAGTGCTCTAGAAATAAGCTGAGGCTCCTCCTGGGCAGTGTCAGAGCGTCCCTTCTGCCATTGTCTACGTTCCACACATGTACTGGGAAGAACTAAGTAGCCAGGTTTAGGCCTGCTCTCTACCATGTTAGCAAGATGTAGGCAGCTAATGAGAGCTGGAAGAGTGAAAACTGCCAGAGTTTCAAAGCAGAAGCAATAAAACATTTTACTCTTTTGATTAGTAAATACATTACCTTTCCCATCATGTTCTTTCTATTTCCAGGGCAGTGTTGCATTCAAAGGAGAAATGGGTATTCCAGGTGACCCAGGAATACCAGGTCTTCCTGGAGAGAAAGGGCTTCCTGGACCTCCTGGTTTTGGTCCACAAGGCTCACCTGGTGAAAAGGGCATCCAAGGTGTATCTGGCCGTCCAGGACCTCCTGGTGTCCCAGGTGAGTTGGTCTCTGTGTGCTGTTGAGCAAGGGCTGCAAAGCCAAACTTTGCCCCTTCTCAGAACATAATGCTGCTTTTAAACTTTTCCTAGAGGCTTTGTATGACCTGTTATAAGTGTTCTCCCTTACTGAGGGTCCTCACAGAACCAGAGGGAGGGCAGCATCTGTGCCATGTCACTTTAGGCACGTGCCTCACCTTCTGCTCTGACCTCCAGGGAAGCTTCTCCTTCCCCACTGACTGCAGTGGAAATGCACTGCAACTACCTTTGTATGCTGGGCTACACTGCAGCTAAAACAGGGTGGGGGGAAAAAGGGGTTGCTTTGAACAACTTTGCTTTTGTTTCTTTCTTGTCAACTACACAGATCCTAATCAAGTTGTGCTGGTGTCAGCTATGGAAATACTCCTCATATGATGGTACCTAGGATGAAGCTATTAAAAAATAACAGTTCAGAAAAACTGTCTGAACATTAAACAGGGCTTCTGAGCCTCTAAGTGCTTTGTGGGGCTTGGGGCTAGAGAACCTATTGAATAAAGTATTGCTGATATCTGAGTTCTTTGTAAGCTTGGGATGGGACTGGCATTATTTCTGCTTAAAGAAAAACAAAACCAACTCCTACTGAGTGATGCATATTTCTACTTTTTGGTTTTAGGTCCAAAAGGTGACCCTGGCCAGACTATTACAGAACCAGGAGTTCCTGGTCCCCCTGGTCCTCCAGGAAGAATTGGTGATCCAGGTCTTCCAGGTAAAGCACAGCAGCTAGATACCCAGAGGATTCCAAGACCTTTTTATTCTGATTCTGGATAACTATGTTGATGCTCTTCTTTTTACAGGAGATCCTGGTCAGCCAGGTCAGCGTGGTTTACCTGGCATCCCAGGTCCAAAGGGAGAGCCAGGTATTCCTGGCATTGGACTTCCAGGTCCACCAGGCCCAAAGGGTATGTTTACTGCCCTGTTACTGTGTTGTACTGGCTGGAAGAGGGGACTTTTTACTAGGGAGTGTATTTCTGTCTCTAACATCCTTTAAAAAATGTTTGTCCTAAGGCTATACATCTTTATAACAGTTTCAGAAATACCAAGAGAAAAAAAACTGCTGAGCTGTTATTACTCTGTTCACTGTCCTGCTCCTTCTCAGTAGCTTACATTTTTCAGTAAACCAGTAACACTTTGGTAAGACTTTGGGAAATGAGCTTGAATCAATAAATGATCTCCAAATGCTGCCTCAAGATGTTAATGTTTCTGATGTGAACTGCTTGTGATTTTTGTAAAAGCTCACAGCATAGGGAGTGCCCCCTCGGAGAGTCCCAGAGACCCTTTGTGACGAAGACTGAATGCTCAGAAGTTCTCTCAGCTGAATGGGTACCCCTTCAGTGCTTGGGCTAGCTAGCACAGAACCTCTTTTCACGGGCTTTAGGCATGTCTGGAGGAGTTGTTCTAATGCTCTCTGGTGTCCTTTCTGCTCCCTAATCTTCCTGTCATGTGTAGGTTTCCCAGGGACTCCAGGCCCGCCCGGAGCTCCAGGAACTCCAGGTCGCCCTGGTCTGGATGGACCTCCTGGACCACCCGGTTTCCCAGGAGAGAAGGTCTGTGTTTGTGTTTAGTATAAATCTTCCCTTAGAGGTTTTTCTGTGTCACTGGGAAGATGCTGAGGAGGATTTCACCTCTCATTCTCAGCTTTTGATGGTGGGGAAGTAAAATATTTTACTTGACAGTTTGAGTGAGGGTAGTAAAATAGTAATTGAACTCTAAGATGGTGGCCATTTTTAATTGGTTACTTTTAACATTTTTAGGAGAGGCTAAACTTAGAAAATCCCCTTTTATTTTTTTAAATTTCTTTGTTATAGGGAGAGCGTGGATTTGGAGTTCCAGGACCACCTGGGGCCCCAGGACCCCCTGGCATAAAAGGAGGTCAAGGACCTAAAGGTGATCCTGGCTTCCCAGGAAACCCTGGTCTCCCGGGCCGGGCAGGCTTTGATGGAACCCCAGGGCCCAAAGGTATTGAGAACTCTCCCCTGTTTTGTTCCCCTATTGAACTTTTTAAAATGTAGCTGTGCTGGAAGGCATATGGCAGTTAAATACAAGCAGTGCTGACTTTACAGCCATTACTTCAAAATCAATTTTTCCAAAACAGACACACCTGTGTAAATGGAAAATTATGTTCTCAAAAGGCAGCTAAGGGAGTAAATCCCAATCTGTGGCTCAGTACCTGAAGCTCTGTATTCTAAAAAATAATGTTTATATGGGGGCAAAGCTTTGTCAATAGAATAATTGTCGTTTAGATGCACTGTGCTTCCACATGCACAGTTAGCAATTCATTTACCTCTGCTCTTGACCATGGCCTGTACTGGCCTGCCCAGCATGCCTGCTTTACTGGGGAGCATCTTTTGAGTTTGATGTGGATAATGCTGCAATATGTCTATGTGTAGCCTAGAAACATAAACTTCATGCAGTCCATACTGAGTGAGGACAAATCTCTGGCCTTGGGAAATAGCCTCTGGAGTGTGTGGTTTTTTTCTCTGTTAGATCAATGTTTGTTTGCTTGCAAGGATGAGATTCCAAGTACAATGTGCAGGGACTCTGCTCTGAAAGCAAATGTCTCTGAAATGAGTTCAGTATTTGTCTAAACAAGAGTGTTCTCTTTTAGGTGACCCTGGACCAAGTGGACCACCAGGACTTCCAGGCCCACCAGGCATTCCTGGCATCGGTGGTCAAGGTCCTCCTGGATCTCCAGGACCTCCAGGTCCTGTTGGCCCCCCAGGTAAAACTTACACAAATGGTTCCCATAGGTTATTTCTGGCATATACAAGCAGGGACACAAGGGGCTGAAGGTCCAACTCACAGATAGACAGTGATAATTAAGTTTGTCTCTGAAGGGAGTTTGGTTGCCTTTTGTCTAAAATGACTGATGATTGATGAAGATATGAACTTGTTCCATCTCTACACAGAAGGGTACATGTGTGTCCATGTACATCATTCTGTTCAAAGTTCATTCAGGGAAATTCCTTTTCCTCTCATTCAGTGAATGGGCTTGCTGTGCACCAGCTCTTGATGTTGCAAGTATATGGCAGTCACCACAGTGAGAATACTTTCTGTGGTCCTCAGCATGCCTTGCACCAAAGCCCTTCCAAACACATCCAGTTCCAGTATTAAATATTTAATTCTGCCATGCCTGTAAAATGTTTGTGTTGCATGTCTGTGAGCTAGACTATTTGAACGTGTTTGTGTGTCAGCACTGGGCTTGTCATTGTTTGCAATGCATGCTGACAAAGCCATGGCCAGCTGTAAGACCATGGATCCTGGGTTGGTTGGTCATATTCAGATCTTTATGAACTGTGACCTGAGATTCAGCAAAGTGCTGAACTTGAAGGTGGACAAGCACTTGAGTAAACAGACCCATGGAGTTTGAATTCTGCTTGCATGCACAGTGTGGGTCAGGTTTCAATCTATTCTTCCTGAGTGGGGCAAGGAGCATGTGGTCAGGGCACCAGCCAGCCTGGGGTGTGCCCAGTGCTGGGAGCAGGGCACAGGAGGGGTTGGGACAAGGCACACAGGGGTTCCCTGGGGCAGCAGTGGGTCCTGAGCCTGGCTGGCTGTGCTGACTGTAGGATCCTGAGCTGCACTGGAAGCTAAACTGAAACAGAAGGACCTGATTTTGGGGTGAGGGGGGATGGATGAGTGTGGGTTTGAATGTTTCATCCAATGCATGTTCTTTTGTCTTCATGTAACATCTCTCTGGTGCTAGCCAGAGTTTGATTTCATGTGACCACCAATTTATTCTGCAAAATACCAATGTTGACAAATGCACAATGATTGCTAGAGCTGATGGATTTGAAATGCCTCTATTTTCACTCTTCATGTCTGTACTGACTAATCAGTGTGGCTATTAACAGCATGGGACTCTGAAATCTGGTGCATGCTGCAAGGTCCTGCTTCAGAAATCCTTATTTCCCTTGGCACTGCTCTGTCTCTGTTCTGTGCAGAATGCCTTAATTCCCTTCTCCCATCCCTCGTGTGTATTACTGGGCTGTTTTGATTCTGATCCTTTATGCAGCATTAGGGTAAAGTTTCTGGGACTCTGTTTTTCAGGTAATTTAGAAAATTCTTGGAGAGAAGTCCCTGTTCAGAATTTGCTTTGTCTACACCACCATTTATTCGAGTAGTTTGCAATAGGTCAACATTTTTCCTGTTTTGAATATGTAACAAATTACTTTAGAATTTACTGTGTTGTCTACATTGTTCTAATTATGATGTGGTTACTTTTTTGAGACCAGAAATTAGATTGGAATTAATTTCTATTTGAAAAAATATCTTTACCATTCTAGGTATGGAGTTTGTCCCATATATTATGTTTTGGTTTTTTTTTTCCCTACTTGCTGATAGAAAGTCCTTGAATACAGAGCATGTGTATCCGCTGTCCATCATCTGGTACTGTGGTTTTTTTCTGTGCAAAATAGCCACTCCAGGCACCTGACACCAGGGTTTAAAGCAGTGATAAGCTGCTGCCAGAGGGGAACATGCTTTGAATTAAATAAATGCAATTCCACAGCTTATGCCATCAAGAAAATTCAATCTACCTTTTCAGTGTGCAAAGAACACATGATGACATCACTCCTAAACTTGTTCTTGCAGCTGAGAGTGGGGTCACCATTACAGAGTTGGAATTCTTCTGCCTTGGTGTTATTGATGAGGTTTTGGCATGGTGGTGTCAATTATCTGAGACTATGCCAGGGCATGCAACATGCAGTATACCATCTGTGGTGTAACAATGTGTGCTTACATAATAGAACTGAAAGAATGGGGGAAAATATTGAAAGTTTTTTTGTGTAATAAGGAAAGAACATCTTTTGAAAATCCCTTTTTGGAGGGATTTAACAGAATGTGAGGCCAATCAATGAGAAGCTGATTGATAGGGGGTACTCTGGTACTCTGGTGCTCAGAAGGGGTCCAAGCCAGTCTCTAGAAATGAGAGTTTTGTAAGAAACATATCAGAAAAACCTTGTTCCCCACTTTTGTAAAGAATACAGACAAGGAGAGAGGGGAAAAATTTTTTTAACTGTACCATCAATATTTGAAAATATCTGTGGCTTCTGCATACAGGGATGGATGCACTTTTAAAAAGATCTCCAAGTTTCCTTGCAGTCTAGTTTCTCTTAGCTGCATTAGCATTGAATTCTTTGTATTTAGATCTGTTTTCAGTAACTTCAGATAGATTTTGGTTTTTTGTCTTTGTTCTAATCTATATGTGCTTTATTTTGTTTCCTAACTTAATGACTATTACAACTGCTTACTGCTACCTGTCTCAACTTCCTGATGAGCTCTAACTCGTTGGCTTTTGAACCTCAGGTCCCCCAGGTACTGTGGTTTCTTTACCAAAGCCTTTTCTTAACTTGAGATTTATGAATTCTTCTTTTTGGTCAGCTCTACTTCCAGAGTGAGCATCTTCACTGACTCTGTGCACTGGAGGGAAATGAGCCACCTGCTTGCTTCAGTGCCTGGAGCTCAGGGTCATTAGCACTGAACAATCTTAAGCAAATTCTGACAATTATTATTTTTCATTTAGGGAAAATACAGTGCAGTGCAGAATTTTGCTAGCCTTCAAAAATATTCAGCTGCTGTTTCCTTAGAACATAGGAAAATTGAGTAATTCATGGACATATGTGAATGTGAATACCTAATTTTAAAATACAAACTAGTCTACTAAATTTGGCTTTTTCTTTTAATAATCAGACATAAAATGTTGTTGAAGAGAATTGTTTTCTTTTTGAGATTTGAATTGCATTTGCTACATCTTAGTAAAATTTTAGTCATGTTTCTTTTTCAGGAGAATATGGCCTTCTAACACTTGGAAGCCATTAAAAAATAATTGGTTTTAGAAGACTTGCGGGGTGTTCAGCAGTGCTAGGAATGGATTGCAACTAAAACTATTCCTGCAGTACTATACCCAGTCACACAGATCTCAGCCTTGCCTCACTTTTTACTAAAAGGTTTTGTCTTAACCACATTGTCTAGGGCTGCAAGGCATTCCAGGGGAGAAAGGGGATCCAGGTCCTCCAGGCTTCGATATTCCTGGTCCTCCAGGTGACCAAGGAGCTCCAGGATATCCAGGGCCCCCTGGACTACCAGGGCCTCAGGGTTCACCTGGGCCTCCTGGCAGGGATGGAATACCTGGATTTCCAGGTAAGTTCATGTATTTTACCTGTGGAGAAAGACCAAACTGCAGTTACAGGTGGTAAGCTCTTTATGCTTGGCCATGCCAGCTTAATGTGCTTAGGTGTTTATCCTACCTATTTGAAGTTGGATCTATGTGACCATTACACCTCATACTTTAACAAAATTGTCACCAGATTTGTTGCATTAAAATCCTTGTTACCTTTTCACTCTTCCCTGTAACTTGATTTAAATATTTCATATATTATTCTTTTTCATAGCTTTCAGATATGCCTTTGATCATCATTGTTATGATACTTTTCTAATTTATTTTGTGATTTTTTTTTCTAGTCACTGCTATAATTGAGAATAAAATTTGTTTAAAAAATCATGAAAAATGCTACTTAGTTTTAAGTATTAATTTCCTTATTCTAAATGCTAGACTATTCAGTTAAGCTAGTCTGTTTTGGCCTTTGAAGTAGAAATACTAAAAATTAATTTTGATAATCTCTTGGTTAGAGGGAGCAATACAAAATATTCTAGAAGTAGTGTATACTTAATTATGTCTTCTTGCCTTTCACTCAAGTCAAGTTTGTTCCAACTAGTATTTGTGTTTCAAACCAGGGAACTAAACCTCTTGGAGATATAAACATGCTTTCTACCATAGCAGAGCAGTGCAAATTCTCTTCTCAGAGATCTAACTGGAAAAATTGCCACAATTTTCAGGTGTCATTTTATCTGATATTAATTTATGCAATAAATGAGTACTTGTAATTCCCTTAAAACACACATGTGCTGGTTAATAAATACCATAGAGATCCAGGGAAGCAAATTTAAGGTACCTGTTAGGTTTTGAGTTTCTGTTCAGAATGACAGTGTGGTTGGTTCAATGCTTTTAGGTGCCAAAGGTGAGATGGGTGTCATGGGAGCTCCTGGTCCTCCAGGGCCTCCAGGAACTCCTGGAAGAAATGGTCTGCCTGGCTTGAAAGGTAATGTTTGTTTTGTTCACCCCTGAAAGGGACACAGAATGCTGTTTTCCCTCTCCTGTGTTAAAAGAGGTTTTGTAATACTAACATTTAGGTTTTAATTTCTGGGACCTGCCTAAGTTATTGTCTTGTGACAGTGCTGATGTTCAGTATTGCTTTGCATTTTTAAGCCATAGCATTCAATCACTATTTAGTTGATGTCATGAATTGTTAGCTATTTTAGAAACATTTCCTTTGGATTGTTAGCATTGAAGTAGGGCAATATTTCTGCAGTGTGTTTTGAAGCCTGCTTAAAACAGCAGAAAGAAGAAAATCAGTAGCTTAAGGTTATGGAGTCATCAAGAATTAGCTGTATAGGTATCAGAGAGAGTCTCTTCTCTCTGCATTTTCCCAACCCCCTTGTTGGAGAAGAATTTTGAAAGAGTTTGGTTGGAGAAAACCCAGTTCACCTCTCCACAACAAGGAGGCTCTGAATCCCAAGGTGCCATAGCTGTTGTGCTGGTAGCACAGCATGGCTCAGACAGGCGCAGCTGCTTCCTCTGCTGCCCTGAGCTGGCAGACACCCCTGTGCACTCCATTCACTCAGCTTTGTTCCAGGGCTAAAGGTGCTATGGAGCACCTTCCATGAACTGCCTGACCATTGCATGAATTCCAACCTCATGAATAAATCATGGAATGCCTGTGTAAGACAAAGCATGACAAATACATTAGCCTACCTTTAAGGATTATTTTTTCCTTTTGTTGGCTGTACCTTCTGTAGGTAATAGTGGATTACCTGGTCCACCAGGACCTCCTGGACCAGTGGGGCAGAAAGGCATCAAAGGTGAAGCAGGTCTGCCAGGTCCACCAGGAACACTTGATCCCAAACAGCTGGGAGCAAAAGGAGAAAAAGGCGAGCCAGGTGTTCCAGGTAAAGAACTTTGCATGTGGGTGTGGGGAGGTGCTTTGTCCTCTACACATTGTAGTGAGCTGTGACTGAATCCATTACTATTCATTCATTCTTACAGAAAAAAATTAATTTGGAATATAGATGTGGTTTAAGGGTCTTGTGTTTAGGCTTTTTTAAAAGGGATTTTGTGACCAAGTTCCTTTTTATGATTAGTTTGCAGTGTCCTTGCTCATTAGCTGTTACTATTACTTGGCACATGGCAGTTTTGTAACAGCACTAAGATGCTTTTAGCAGGATTACAATTCACTCTTCTAGGAGTTATTCCTAAGCATGATGAGAGAGTTTTCATAGCTGCTGTCCTGGCTGCATTCCTGTTGTCTCAAAGGCCCTTTGGTCTTTGCCACATAGGATGAAGTTGATCAGGCTATCTGCTCATGCACCACCTCTGTATTCTCCCTTTGGGTGTCTCTCTATACCACCTATGAGCTGAATGTGTCATCTCTGTGTGTGTTTCTGCTTGGGGAATTGGCAGCCTGGAAGTCTTTTTCAAGTCTGTGTTCTCTCATTCTTACTGGCTTCTCCCTCCTCCCCCACCAAGGGTTCTGATGTCTGCTTTGAACTCTTAATTTAGTCTTGAAAAGAGTAAAAAATATTCTACCCTTGAGAGAGCCCGAATGCTTTTCCCTAAATGTTGTCCCAGCCATTATTGTGCTAATTTAGCTATTGTATTAATTTCTCATAAGCCTAGATAGGCTCCTAAAACACTATTTTTCTTTTCCTGTGGAAGGCAGGTTTAACTATGTCAGCAGGGCAACACAAAGTTGTTATAGGATAACAGCCACATAGAATTTGTAAAAATATGCTAAAAAACCTGCATTAAATTTTATAATATATTAGTCCCAAAGTGATTATGGTGTAGCAAGGTAATTGAACTTGTATATAAATAAATAATCTGGATGAATGCAGAGGTTAGAATGGAGTCTGCTCATCCAGAAGACAGCCCTTGAGTGAAGTATATTGGCATTAGTCATGAAGTTACTTTTTTCTCTACTTATTATATTGTTCCTGTTCTGTAGTAATTTTAAATTTTCCAGAACAAATACTTTGTGTTCTGTGATACTTTTCTTTGCTAAGCTAGGGGAATTATATTTACTGAAGAAAAATCCCTATTTGGTTTTTTATTCATCCATAGCTACATCTGATCCCTTAAGGTAAAAGAAAACATACAGTAGTAGTGATAGTAATAATAATAAAATATGTCTTTTTCCCTTGAGGTATCCCTGGTTTATCAGGCCAGAAAGGTTATCAAGGTCTCCCAGGTGACCCAGGCCCACCAGGACTTAGTGGCCCACCAGGTGTGCCAGGATTGCCAGGTCAGTAAACGAGGTCTCAACTGGACAGCTTTGATGAATAAAGATTTGCATGTATTTTTATCACATGGAGTTGGAATGTTAATCCGCTTATATCTAAACTAACGTTAGGGATTTGCACTTAAAACTGAAGCACAGTTTTGGGACATTTAAAGTCCTTATCCAAACACATGCTTGAAGCCCTTTCCTTCAAACAGACGCAAGAGCAGGTTTAAACTGTTCCCATTGAAGATTAAGGTGTCTTTCAGGATGACTGGAAAAGTACTTGCTGCTTGAGCAAGCAATGTGACTGCAGAACCTTCATTTCTTATGTTTATTTTGTATATTGCTAAGCATTCTATTTTGAAAATGGCCAAATGGATGTATTGCAAAGGCTGTCTGGGTGTCAAATATTTGCTTTAAAGAATTGCAAGGACAAAGAAAATTAATTCTGTTTTGCACTTCTTCTCCCTACAGCTGTAATAATTTATCGGAGATCTTGAGTCCTTTCTTGCTGTGTCTAATGTAGGCCTTGCTCTAGATATTTTGTTGGGCTTAGGGAATATTGTTAATATCCAGGACTCAAACTAGTTTGGGCATTGTAGGTTGCATTTAATTCTGTAAAAGAAGCTGCTGAATACTTGTTGCACATAAGAAGATGATGATGTGTTCATTCTGCATAGGAACTCATGACAGACCATGTCACACCAGTGCTGAATCCTTTCAGATAGTGACTAAATCCTGGACTGAGACTTGACCTATTTCATTAGACTTATTTCAAAACAAATAAGTGGCCTTGATCAAATCTTGGCTTGCAACAAAATGAAGGTGTTGAATATTTTACTACAAATAAGTGTGGAAAAGCAAGTAGGAGCAGTATGAGGCCTAAAGCAACTCCAAATCCATTGCTTGTAATCAGATGATAAGTATGTTCATATGAGAATGCATGGATATCAGAAACCTGTAATTATTGTCATTAATTAACTCAATCACACCTTTCTTAGGCATCAAGGGAGACATGGGGCTTCCTGGGCAGCCAGGACCAACAGGACCTCCAGGATTAAAAGGAGCTATGGGAGAGATGGGTCTTCCAGGTTAGTTTCTGTGCTTGAATTTTACAGTGTTCTCCTTTTGTATACCCCAAAGATGACTCTGCTTGTGTCTAGCATGTAATAATAGCAATAAATTAAGATTGCATAAAGCCCTACATACATAATGGAGATTTTTAGGTAATTGTTTTAGTTTGGTTTTAAATGTAAAAAAACATTAGCTATTCAAGGCCAGCCAGTTAAATTGTTAGGCCTTTCTAGTTCAGTTGCTGTACTTCGAATGATTTCTGTAAATTGCTGCAGAAGTTTTATTTAATTTTTTTTAAATTTCATTTTATCTTTTGGACAGGTCCCCCTGGGCTTAAAGGCAACCAAGGACTAGCAGGACGTCCAGGGCAGCCTGGGCCTGCAGGATTTCCTGGACTGAAAGGGGAGAAAGGTGACCCTGGTCTTTCAGGCATTGGTATTCCTGGTCCCCCTGGACCAAAGGTACTTTTACAAAATCCTTGAATTGAAAATTACATGAGGAAATTAAATTTTGTGTTGATTTTTTTCCCCTCAACTATTACTTTATATATATTATGTATAACTGTAAATATATATAAAAATATATTAGTAACAACCAGAGTTGACTTTTCAGGTGAGATAAAAATTTCTTTTAAAGGTGAAAATATTTATTTATAACTTAATCAGGTTAAAGGAGAAGACTGTTTATCAGACTTTTCAAGTTGGATTTACTTAGTGGCCTAATCTTCACTGTGACACTTTTGTAGTTGCTAGGGATTTATACAATTAATATCATTGTCCCCCTGTGTAATTATGTAGTTAATTCCTAAAAATTTCAGATATGCATTTAAGAACAGATTACTAATAATATAGAATGGTTACTGCGTCTTAAAATTTTAGTCTGTATAAAGTATTTTAATTAATATTTACCTATATCATCCTTTCTGCCGCTCACAAAAAAGTGACAGAAAGATCTTCAGAATGTCTTCCAGTCTTCACTGATGCCTTGCAATTCATGTTGTGCACAATTAACGTAGCAAAAACATTGCATGATTAAAGCTGCACTGGTTTCTTTTTTATTCTGCATTATCATAGGGTAAAAAATCTCTGATCCTGCTAGAAGAAAGGAAGGTACTTTTTTCTTTAACATAGGCCAGTTCTGAGGAAAAGCTATGATACTGTACACAAAATTATAGGGGAAAACTGTGGAAGTCTTTACTATTGCTGGTTTTGTTTCATTTTATGTTGAGATGATTCACATTAACTGGACTTGAGGAGAGGTGTACACAATATACTTGTGACCTTGATGTGATGGTAGGATGGGGAACATATAATAAGGACTTTCCTATCTTAAGAAATCTGGGTTTGTATTTCTGCTTAATGTTTTCCAGGGAGATCTTGGCTTGCCTGGGTACCCAGGTAGTCCAGGCTCTAAAGGTATAGCTGGAAATCCTGGTTTGCCTGGATTTCCAGGCAGTCCAGGTGCAAAAGGAGAACCAGGCCTTCCTGGATTCCCAGGTAATCATCAACAGATTTTTTTTTCATTTCCCTTCTTGCTAATATTGATATGAACAGCTAAACACAGTGGGTAACTGGAGGAGACTCCAGCTTCTCAGAGTTTCTGGCAATCTGCTGCTTCTAAGCTTTGTGCTGTTGGAATTGTCACTGCAAAAGTGTGGGAATGCCTCTCTTATTGAGTGCCTTCTGAAATTGAGGGGATGGAGCAGCTGTGTTAGTTAATACTCTCCATAGCACTCACTCTTAACGTCCTCTAACACACAAATATTGGGATAAAAAAAAAGTAGCTATTTTTTTTTTCTTCATGAATCAGTAAAAGAGTGCCATCCTGGAAGACTTAGCTGTTTTTTCATATCACTTATTGTCCAAAAAAGTGTGCTCTAAAGAGAAATCTCTAAAATATCATTAAATTAGGTTTTGCACTTTGCTCTTTAAAAAAATTGATAGTAGTTGTTCACAGGTGTATGTCAGTTTTTTCATTCAAAATTTAAAGAAACAAAGTCTTTACCTTGGCTGCATTTACAGCACTAAAGGCTGTTTTACAAATAAGCTTGAGATGCTTTGATGTAGAAAATTAGGGAATTTACAACTGTGGTCATGGCAACAGGAAGCTTAGCAGAAAACAAAACCTGACTATGAGCCTGACAGTTTTACCCTCTGTTTCATGTCATGCCTAAAAGACTGAGCAGCCACAAGGTGTATTGAGACACTGCCTTGGTCAGGCTCAGGTGTTGTTCAGAGCAGACACTGCAACAGATCAGATGTTTCTCCTGCCTCCCACTCAGCTCATGATGTCGGGGTGAGAATCTAGTTGTAAACCCTAGGACCATTTTTACTTTTTCAGGCAGGGAAAAGAGGATTGGGGAAGGACTATTCAATCCCAGTTCATAATGCTTTCAATTTGTTGTCAAGCAGAAACATCTGTCTTTAAAATGGTAACTGTTGAGTTGCTGTGTCCTTGGCCATGAGCACTCACCAGTTAAGAGGAGGCTTGAGAGTAGCAGTAAGGGCAGTTGTACCAGTATGTTTTGTTTCTGTGCATTTTTTGGTTTCTAATTCATCTCCTTACCAGCTGTAAATCTGCAAAATGGGCATAAATACAGTATCTTGATAGAATTAGCTCATTTGTAACTCAGGGCATCTCAGATTGTAGCATTTCAACATCTGCTGAAAAGTCAGTTTTGTTTATTATTTGATTGAAATGCCTGTACTTTGCAGGAACACCTGGAATTCCAGGACCAAAAGGTATTGAGGGCCCTCCAGGTAATCCTGGCCTGCCTGGACCACCTGGGCCAGTAGGTGAGCATGGACAGTGCAGCAGAGATCAGCTGCTTCTGTGAAAAACATAACACATGGAGGCGCTTCGTTTCTTATCCTTTTAGCATCAGGGAAATGTATCTATATGTACATGGGTGCTTGAACACCATTGCACATTGCACTTAATTCACTGAAATTATACAGCAAAGAAAGAAATTTTAACTTTATTTTGAGGACTTGTATTTGCTGTCAATTCATTAGCTATTGAAACAAGAAGTTAACTGTTTCTGTACTTACCAGCTTTATTTATGCTATGTATTACAGTGGTCTAACCTATTTTTATAGGAGCAAAATCCTAATTTATTCTAAAGGGAAGCATTGTATTTTTAGCAAACCAGTGACTGCTTGAAAAATCACAGGCCTAAAAGGCTTTTCTAAATTGTCAGGGCAGGGCAGAGAGAGAGAGGTTTAAGATTACACCCTTGTAAATCTTTTATTGTATTACCACACATTTAGATTCAAATAGTGGTGAAGGGGATGCTGGTTTTCTTTACTGCAGTTTAGGCAGGACTGTGCTGATGTGTTCCATCCCTGTTTTAGGTGATATTGGTCGTCCTGGCCCTCCTGGTCCTTCAGGGGAAAAGGGACAACCTGGTCGAGATGGTATCCCTGGACCAGCGGGTCAGAAGGGTGAACCAGGTTAGGTGTCCTTCCTGTTTCTTTCCTGCTCTTCACTCTGCATTGACATGTCCTGCTTCCTCTATTTTTTCTTTCCTGTAACTGCCCTTACACCTTCAAAGCTGTTCCTGTGGCTCCTGGCTGCTGGGTGGCTCGCAAAGGGTGCTGGCAAGCTGCCAGGGGAGCACAGGACAAAAATTCAGCCAGCTCTCCTGGATTTCATTACCTGGCTTTAACATCAGCCCCTGTTCCTGTATCCCATGGTAGCTGTATTGCTTCAGTTCAGTTACAGTGGATAAACAGTGTAATCCCTGCCCTAAAGATAGATCTGCAAATAAAAATGCAAACATAGTAACTCCCAAAATCTGAAAGAATGTGGATTGCAAGGGGATGGAAACAGTTATGAGGGTTACGGATGCATTCAATAGCAAACCCTCCAACTTTGTGGAAGACTGGTGAATGAATGAGAATCCAAGTCATCTCAAGGAATCATTTATTTTGATGAACTGCACTTTCATTGTTCTAAGCCTCATATTCCCATTCCTGCAGACCTGAAAGCTAAATATTGATTTTTGTCTAAATCTATCTTTTTTTCAGGTCTACCAGGTTTTGGGCGTCCAGGACCTCCAGGACTCCCAGGATTGTCAGGTAAAGCTTTTCTATTGTCCTTTGTTAAAAAGGTTCAGTGTAAAATACATTTACACACCAAAACCAAGAAGGGTATGTTGTTTTTTCTGTAACAAATGAATGCTATAGCTACAAGTAATTTTTTTTCCTCAGCAGACTGTTTTAAATTAACCACAGCAATAAAGACATTTTATTACTGGCCACTGTATTTTGTAAATTAGCAATTATGCAACCAGAATAAATGCATACAGAGCAATAGCCTATTGCATTGTGTGGAACTTTGCTGATTGGTGTCAGTAAATAAAGCATTCATACAACAGATGACAAATGAAGCTGCTTTGCAAGTATAGGTATTTGATACATTGCTCTTCTCTGGTAGCATTAAAGCTCCTAAATTTTCCAGGCTCATTTGAAAATTTTGCAAGTATGTCTTAATTTTCAGCAACATCTCAAAAAAAGGATGAAGTCTTAATACTGACAGGTTTCTTCACAGAAAGCCTTATTTGTAGGCTTACAGTCTCCAAAGATGTTTATGAATTACAGCATCACTGACTTAGGAAGACTTTTTAACATGTTATAAGCTATAGCACTTTCTCCTGCAAGGATTATTAGCCATCACTCTTTTCTGAATGTTAGACAATTTTACCCTCTCTCACCCTGCAAATAAGGGGGAGTTGTGGCCAGACTTTGCCTTCTGCAAGAGAGAAACAGCTTTGCAAGTTTGCTTTTGGGCTTTATATAAATTTGTAACCGTATTCACGAACATGACTTTTTACAGGGCAAAAAGGAGAACTGGGGTTACCTGGCCCACCGGGACCCCCTGGACTTCCAGGACCGAAGGGAGAACCAGGTTTCCAGGGATTCCCTGGTCTGCAGGGTCCACCAGGTCCACCAGGAATACCAGGGCCACCTCTGGAAGGTCCTAAAGGTAGCCCTGGCCCACCAGGTGTTCCAGGAAGGCCAGGTAAGAGCATGATCCATACCTGTGGACATCTGCCAGTACTTTGATATTTTGCTGGTGGGTCATCAGCCTTTAAATTGGCTCCATTTATTTGGATGGATAAGGTCAAGCCTCATGGCATAGGTGTATGGGCAACTAGAGAATTTTGTTGCCAAAAAACCCCAGTATCTATAAATAAACTAGCTTCAGTTTCTCTAAATTTCGGATGCCTGGCAGCAAAAATCAAAGGCATTTCCCCGCGGGAGGTTCTCCGCATGCTGCCCCAATAATCCCTCACAAGCACGATCCAGCCTCTGAACGCCTGTGGCCTTGGCAGTGTCACACCATCAGCAAACGTCACCGTGCACAAAAACCAAACATAACAAGCCCCATCATTCTGAGTCATGAAAATCAAATTCCCACTAGCATCCCAGCATGGTCAGATTGGACACTGCTCCTCATCTCCGGGCCATGTAACACAAGTCATTGCTCCATCGTGGCTCCCATGGACTCCACGCTCCATCGTGCCGTGTTCATCTTTCCATTCCATGTTTGCATCTTATTCCTGCACCAACTAATTCTGGGAATGAGAAAACACTACACTGAGTTAACATTGCTGAGCATCTACCTGGCCTGTGTTTGAAATTGATTTCTATTTTGTGTTATAGAATGTTTATCTGGATCTAGATACTGCTCTTGAAAAAATCTAATTTAAATGAACCTGCCACAGCTCCAGCTTAGTTCTGGATCTTTAGTCCAAAGTACTTTGCTACATCTAAGATTCATCTCACATAACAGGCTTGATATTCTCCCTAAAGGAGACTGCTTTCAAACCAAGCCATTGGTTGATTACAGGGATTTTTTTCCTTTGCAGATTAATGGTGAAGTAATATTTTTGTTTATTGCCCTCAAGTTATTCTTTAAATAAAAGACTTTTCTGAGGAAAGTTAGTTTTGAGATAGTACATTTGTAAAATAGCTGCAACACAGATATTGTTGATTTTTGGGTATCAAGGGAGAGTCTAGCTTTGCAGTATACACTTGAAAAGATTTAAAGGTTCCCATTTTCCTCATGCTTGATTTGAAACAAGAGGAGGCAGTCACACCGAATAATGTTTATTTGAATGGAATTTTATCAAAATATTTTCTCTAGAGCTGGAATTGAATCATACGTTATTATCAATGGCAATATGAGTTTTTTCTTTTGCAGAGTAGGCTATGAGCTCATATACTGTAACTGTGTATTTAAAAAATGAGTCATTATAAACATTGGTTTTAATCTATAACACCTTAGAACTAGCGTGCTGTTTGCCAGTATAATGAGGTTTTCTTTTAGTGCCAGTAAAAATACTTCCATTGTGTTTCATCCTAAACCTGCTTTGTGTGTGACTGATGTGGAACAACCACCCTATGGATTAATAATCCCCAGCCAGTCCCAATGTCTCCCTGGTTTCCTATTTGGCTGGTAGAATGAGGAGTGCGTGCCTTCTCCCTTTTTCCTGGAGGAACTGACTCCCTGCTGTGCCCCAGGGGTTCTAACCAGGCACTGGAGCATCCCTGCAGCATATTTGTAGCCCTAGTTTGCTTTGGACTTTCTGTTAATTCCTCTGTATATAGGGTAGTGCAGCAATTAAAGTTTTGGCCCAGGACACTGATTGGTCCATACCAGTATAGGCTTTGATTTTTAAAAGTTTCTTTTACAGAGGATATCTCCAAACTTTAAAGTCTTTAAGAGTACACCAGGCTAAGCAACCTCTGAGGTGTAATAGAAGTACCAACCGAGATCTCTGCTCTGCTATAGCATTGAGGCTTTATGGAGCTGCTCATCTGTTCACACTTCCCTGCCTAAATCAAGTGTTTACTGATTCTGATCAGCTGGGAAGGTGGAGCAATGGTGGGACTCATTTTCTGCAGGTTTATCGGCAGGGGAAGCAACCAGTGAGGTTCTGCTCAGCCATGTTCTCTCTCTTTTTCTCTTTCTTTCTCTTATTTCCATTTTTGTTGCATGCAATGTATAAAGTGAAGCATTTGTTTTGCTCAGTTACGTGTGAACTAATGTGGATAAACCAAACTATTATTGCAGTTCTGGTACAATCAGCACTCCAGCCTTTTGTTTCTGATGATAACAGAATCTATTGTTGGAATGCTGATTTTGTAACATTTCAACATAAGGCAGTTACTCATAAAAGCAGCTGTGTGGCTGTCAAATTACCCCTTCCAGGGACAGGAATAAAACCAGAAGCTGTTTGCGTGTACTGTTTGTTGTTGACTTCTGGGTATATTCTAAGATTAGTAAAAGAGATGAAGTCAAACATGAGGTAGCTCTCTGACTCCAGTTGAGTTACCCCTAAAATAAACATTGATAGATGGTGTTGGCATAGATTTAATAATTCATTATGAAATTAAGCCAATTTCCAGGGCAACAGAACACTGCTGTTACTCCACATGTCTGTTTTCCTTGCTATGAATAATAATAGTTTGGTGTTTTGCACACTGTATGTAAAGGAATATTGAGCTAAATCTAAAAAGAAAGGTTTAGTTGAATATGTTAGTTTGTTGATATTTCTAACAATTTTGATGTTTTTCCCCTTGTTCTAATGATGACATTGGTGAATTCTGACCCCCTACTCCCAGGTCCCTCAGGTTAGCCCTGTAACTCCAAAATAATAACTTTGCATGAAAATGAATGTATTACTGTTGTAGTGTCTAAATGTAGATATGCAGAGTCATGTTTCAGACATACCTTTTAATTTGTGGTGGGAAAAAAATGGTCAGAGTTGGCTTTCAGCCCTCTCTTCCATGTTGTTGTGGGACTGACGTTGAAAGGACACAGTTGCTCTGCCCATGGTGGAAGTCCATGTGAGTCTAGATTTGCAAGGCTTTTATAGTGTCCCCAGCTGTGAAACTTGTTTTTAGCATTTTTTCCCCTCAGTGCAGTTGGAAACAATATATTCTGATTTTCAGCTTTTTTTAAAAAAGCACATTGCGCTGTCCTCCCATGACTTGCTGCATAATTGTATGTTGCAGCTTGGGCAAGTGAAAGTAGTAATTTTTGTAGCACCTGCTACTGTTGATTTTGGACACTCTCAAGTGACTTAAATAAATTAGATGCTTCTTTTACACCAACAGTATTGGTAGGAAAATTTATATAGACTAACGGTGATGCTTTAGATTCCCAACTTAGAGCCTTTAAAGTTTGCAGTGCAGAGAAATCCTAATTTCCATTGTTTTACTTCAGTAGCCCATTTAGAGGAAATGAGGAAAGTTCTTCCTTCCACAAGTATTTAATGAAAATAAAGCTCACAGCCATGCCCTCCCTGGCACTAGGGCAGTGGGATAGAATTGGTGAGAACATTGCTGAGACATTTATTGTAACCTTAGTGTATCAGCATGGAGCACAAACTGGCACTTGGGAAGATTTTAACATCTGTGTCTAGACTGAAAATGACTTGGTATATCTATTTAATAATAATGATGTCTTTAGGTTTTGCTATGATGACTTTCAGGCAGCAAAGACCTGTCATGAAAATTTAATAAAGGAATACATTTTAGTTTTCAGCCTGCTGTCCTAAGCACTATAAGGTAGCAAATGTGGTAGCCCCTGATGTTTGAATCCTATCTTTATGCAGCCATGTCAAAAAAAGGAAATATGGCTTTACCTTTTAATTTAGCTGTGGTCACTCAAGCAGTAACCACACTTTCAAAGAGAGCTGCCATCGTGAGGCGGTGAGAGGAACTGAGCAATTGTATCAAGTTTTCTTCCACCCTGTGGCTGTGATCAGCCAGAATTCAGTGATGAACATGTATAGGACTGATTTATAAATCATAGCAAAACTGACCTATCAGTGATATATAGTTTATAAGTACTTAACAGTAACAATGAAATGTCCATGTCATTATTTTTAACAAATGTATTACAGTTAGTATTTAAAATAATTTACCAAATACGTAAGAAATAGTGCTGTGAAGGTAAACTTGTGTATTTATTGTAGTTTTTAGCTGCAAATTGCATGGTGATATGTTGATATATTTAAATCATTTCACTGACATGAAATATGCAAGTGGCACAGGAGCTAAAATATATATTAACTTAGAAGCATTGTAGAGACAACCAGCTTATCTTTTGAGAGAGCACATTTAAATCATTTTTCTAAGGATGTTATCACATGCCATTGTCCATATAACCTTGAGCAGGTAAATTAGCATCTTGAAATATTTTTATCAAGACAAAATAATGTCAGCAGTAAAGACAACAAATTCTAAATTTGCAAGTTCTGCTGTGCTTTTGCTTACAACATTTGCAGCCATGTTGATCCATGTCAATCCTGCTTACAGTTTCAAAGAGGACATAAGCCTACTTTTCAGTCCTGGAATTGTATTCACAGATAGTTGAGGCTCATACCTGATTAGTGGTGATAAGTCCTTCTGTTAGTTACACTTCCCCCCTGCCCAAAGCAGAATTTTGCACAGGAGTAAGCTGTAATTCACAATTTACCTATTTGCCAAGCTCCAGGCCCTGTGAGGCTGAGTATTGTCAGTGAAATGGTTGCATAGTCCAAACCCTGTTGTGAGCAGGACTAACCATTTATAGGCCTTAACTGTAATGTTAAAGCAATAATATGTTCTCTAGTGAAGCTTTAAGTTTGCTGTTAAATGAAGTGTCAAATTAGTTTCAGTAGAGCCTAGTCACCAGAATAACTAGTATCTGAAAATACCTGTTTGTGTATTCATGTGTGGTTTTATGCATGCATGTGGATTATACTGTAAATACAAAATATGCTGGTGAAATGGGTTGTTGTGTAGTGTATATGCTGTCATCTGTACTATTTCTAACTAGTAATCTTGTTTTGTACTGTGATGTCTGACCCTTCTAACATCGATCATTGGGCTTTGGTGAACTCTGATCCTTCCAGGGCCTCCAGGTTAGACTCTTAACTCGGGCAATTTGTTTTACTGCATTGCACTTGATGTAAGAGAAACAGATGTTTCTGTAACTTTGTGATTGTCTTTTTAAGGGCTGTGGTTACTCTGCAGACCGTGTGTGTTTGATTAGCATGCCCCAGATGGTAACCTGGTATTATTTTGCATGTGTACAGTACCAGACCAGTATGAAAGAGCAAAATGAAAACAAAAAATCCTCACATGATGGGATGCTTTCTGTAGCTGAAACTGCTACAGGATATGTGTGAAATCTGGTACAAAACTGCTGTTGATTTAAAAAGGGAAGGTAATTCTATACTCAAATTTGCATGCAGAAACACAAATCATCAAATTTATTCATTGGGTATAGACTATGAGGATGTCAAAGGAGATTCCAAGTTGAGAAGGACTGAAAGTCCAGCACACCGATAAATGTTAGATTTGTATTACAGGAGAGAATGTCATAGCACTGTCCTGCAAAAAAATCCTTTTGTTAATCCAATTATGAGCTCTAACTTGTAAAATGTTATTAGCTGTTGCTGCACTTGCTTATGGTTTATTTTGCCACAAAAATTATACTGGTTACCTTCCATTTAGATGGTGGGACAAAGGTGGAGGTCTCATCTTTGAGTTCTCTAGATATCAAAGTTTCTTTTATACCCACTGCTTTGTTTTGGATTAATCTGGCTATAACAAAGGCAAAATATTTAAAGACCAGCCCAGTTTCTCTATTAGGTTTACACAGTGTAAGTCTACTAAAGATTAAAAAATCAGTTGCAGAGAGAGTCATTCAACATAAGGAAGTTTCTGCAACTCAGGTTATGTAGGCAAGGCAGAATGACAAGCTTCCTGCTGCCCAGCAGTCAGGAGACAGCACACGTGTGCTGCTTAATAGTTATGTCAAATTCTTACAAGAAAGCAGCTCTACAGTGTTTACACTGCACTGTGCTAGTGTTGAGACTAGCTTACAAAAGGAATTCAGGCTGTTAGGAAGCACTTAAGACATGGTGAATGTAATGCAGACCAGCAGAGAGGATATTTGTACTGTCTAATTTTGGGTTTCTTGGCTCCTGGTAAATGCACTGGTTTGGTCACCAGTAAGCTGCTAATGCAGGTGAGCTGCACTGCCTTCTGGAAAGACCTGCTTCATCAGCCAGATGAGGGGCCTTGGTTCCTGATTTAGGTGGTGCAAATAATTCCTCTTGTTTTCCTTTTAGTTTACCCTGAATTTAGCACTGAAGTAGAGCTGGGAAGTTCAGTCAAAACATCTTTTTTTTTTTTTTAACACTGAAGGCACAAACTTGGAGAAAATGAATGATATATACTGATGTGTGCGTATTTGTTCTGCAATGTTAAGGTCCACCAGGCCCAGAAGGTCCACGAGGGCCACCAGGCATTGGAGGACTTAAAGGGGAAAAAGGGAACCCAGGTCCACCTGGTCCACCTGGCCTGACTGGTCCAAAGGGAGATCAAGGACCACCTGGACGCCAGGTAGGACAAGAAATGGAGTTTTCTCCTAGTTAATTTTTAAATCAAATGAAAATGGAATATATTTGGGTGGAACATGCAGTTTAACATAATAAAAGCCAAAATGTGGTAGCTAACAGCCTGTCTTGTAGCAAGGAAGAGGATCTTTTCCTCAGCTATCCCCCAGTACTAGGCAGGATGTCCCTGCTGCATTCCCATGGGAGCTGGAGCTGTCCATGCTGCCTCGTGTTCCCTCTCTCACTGCCAGCCCCCCGTGGTCTCAGCCCTCCACAGCCCCAGTGGGCTTTGTTGTCCCCAGCCACTTGTTCCATCCTGGCTCTCTGGAGCTGCTGAGATGAGGGAATAACATGAGGCTCTTCTCTTCAGGGGGATCCTGGTCGTCCAGGTCTGAATGGAATGAAGGGTGACCCCGGGGTTCCAGGCGTTCCAGGATTCCCAGGTATTTCACTGGCTATTCCCAGGTATTTAACCAGCATTCTGAGCAAAACCTCCAGACACAGTAACAGCCTGTTTAGGCCATTCCTGCAGCAGACTCTGTAGAACAGCATGTTCTTTCACTGGGTAACTGTGTGAATTTGATGTTTCAGGTATGAAGGGTCCCACTGGACCTGCAGGACCCGCTGGCCTCACAGGCAGCCAGGGACTGCCAGGCCCACCAGGTAGGAGTCCTGGGCAGTGGCACTGTCACTTTTGCTCCCTGTCAGTAGAATTTGTTACATAGATGACTTGGTCTCAGCCTGCAAAGTGAGTGAGCGAACAAGATCTTCAGCATAATTCCAACCTGTACTTTTTAGCCCTACAAGTAATTCTAATATGTTTTATACTCTGTATCCAGTCTATATGGATTAACTCCTCTGAGGGGGGGTCACCAAGAGTACCTTTCTTCCTATATGTACACTTATTCTTTCTTGCAATAATGGAGCTCTTGGCTGCTGATTTTGAAATAAAGAAACTGTTTCTAATGCTGTCTTCCACCTTGGTTTATCTAACACCAATCTTCCTTCTCTCAGGTCCACCAGGTTTACCAGGCACCATTGGACGAAGCATTGTTGTCAAAGGTGATCCTGGTTCCCCAGGTCCTCCAGGACAGCCTGGCTCCAAAGGGCCACCTGGATTGCCAGGGCCACAGGGATTGCCAGGTATGATCCAAGGTGGCTGCAGAGGACATGGCCAGAAATGTGTCTGAGTGCAGGTGGCAGTGCCAGTGACATGGCACAAGGTGCAGAGATGAGTTACTGAGCTCAGCAAGGGCCAAGAGAGAAATGCAGGTTAACAGATAACCACAGGATTCTACCATACACGTCTGGTTTAATGGGCTGTTCTTCTCTTGTGTCAGAAAGAAGTGACAGATGAGTCACTGACAACTTGAAGATTTCTGTGTGAGATTTAAAGAGCTTTTATTTCAGCTATGCTTTTGTGTGTTCTAGGTCCAATTGGTCTTCCTGGCGACCCAGGGAGAGATGGACTTCCTGGTTTTGATGGTCCAGCAGGACGAAAAGGAGAGAGAGGTCTTCCAGGCCAACCAGGTAGGGTGCTGATGCTATGAGGACTCACTGGAAAAAGAGATTCCCATTTCTGAATGGAGGCTAATACTGGGAAGTAACATCTTTGCTTCATGGGAATAATGATAAAATCATAATTTTAGGATTTTCTTAATGCAAAAATGCTACAAACACCTGAACATACTTAGATTGGAATATTCTCAGCACCAACACATTGCTGGCCATTGCTGAATAACATTGTCAAGTCCTTTAACTCAAGCTTAATGGCATCCCCTTTGCAGCACAGATGATGCAGAGGAGATAATGAAGATTGTAAGAAACTGAAGAGAGAGATTAGTAAAATAATACTTATTTTGCCTGGAAATTATGAATGGGAAAAATAGACTTCATAAGAGAGTTTCACTAAAGCCAGACATTGGACTGCCATTTGGGTATTGCTTAGAACTACTGAACTAGGATTTGAGAAATCAGACAAGACACTGGGAACATTTTCTAATGGTAATAGATATTAACTAGCTCTCTATTGCAACTTGTGAGAAAAACTATTAGAATTAAAACTGTTAAAAAGAATTTAAAAATCCATAACACCTCTTTTTCCTTTTTGTCTGAGCAGCTCTATGAAATATGTTAGCATTATTTTAGTAAAAAAATGTAAATAATGACTGCAGAATAACACAGTCTAAATATTTGTAGTTATATTTCCTGATATTGCTGTTAAGAACAGCCTTTTCTTATAAGTTTCTCAGTTATTTGACTCATTTTTGCTCACAGTCAAGGCTATTCTAGCTTATTTCCACTTTTAGTAACCTATTCCAAAACTGGCAGCAGCTTTTCATTTTGATAGGCTTTGGCTCAGGTGTTACCACAGCATGGCCTGGAGTAAGACTTGCCCCTGTTTCTGGCTCTTATTTTGTGATCTTGAGCACGATATTTCAACATTATCTTAAGCTGCATGCAGATATGTTTTGGAAGTGGGGAGCTGACTGAAGTCATTCCAGTGGCTGCCATGTTTTCTGAAATTATGATAATGCCTGACAGCCCTGAGAGTATTTAGCTTCACAATACCCCTACAACACAGAGAAGTTGCCCTGCTAAAACCACCTATGGCAATCTCCCTAATTCAACCAAGCTTAAATGAAAAAAAAATCCAGGAAGACAGTGTTAGCAAATACCAGGTGCCCTAAAACAGAAGCACTCAATCACAAGACCAACAACCTTCCAGAGATGTGTTGGTCCTAAAAGAGCAAGTAATGGTGTTAATCAACACTGTGTGTTGTGTTTCTCTCCTGTGAACAGGTTCACGAGGAATACAAGGACCTCCTGGTCCTGATGGCTTACAAGGCCCACCTGGTGCTCCTGGAACAGCTTCTGTTGCTCATGGATTCCTTATAACTCGGCACAGCCAGACCAGGGATACACCACTATGTCCACAGGGAACAGCAAGAATATATGATGGATTCTCTCTTCTATATGTGCAAGGAAATGAGAGAGCACATGGCCAGGATTTGGGTGAGATATTCTGTATGCTCTCTCTTTAAGAGGAAACATGCTGTAGCTGCTTCTTCAGGTGCTCGGGTTCTCTGAAGACAGAGCAGTCTTGGAGATTTTTAGAGGAGAATGAGGATTGCATGATGAGATCTGCTATCTCCAGAGGATGCAGATTGTAATTCAGGATGAAGGAATGCAAACCAAAATGGAGAAGTAAAGTATTTTCCCCCTATGACAATCTGATGGCCCTTGCTGTGCATTCACAGGAAGGAGAGGAAGGATCCACAAGTACTGCTCTCAAAGAATTGCTATAAAAAGCAATGATGTGAAAACTTTGCTGTCTTATGTGTCTTACTCTGTAGGTACTGCTGGGAGCTGTCTTAGACGTTTCAGCACCATGCCCTTCATGTTCTGCAACATCAACAATGTTTGTAACTTTGCATCAAGGAATGACTATTCCTACTGGCTGTCAACCCCCGAGTCGATGCCGATGAGCATGGAGCCACTGACTGGGCCAAGCATCCAGCCCTTCATCAGCCGGTGAGGCACAGCAGGCCAGCAGCTCTACTTTTGTGTCTGAGAAATAGTATATCTTACACATGTGTTTCCAACATGCACCTTGGGAATTAACAGATAAATCTGTCATGTTTTGTTCTGGGAGAGACTAGAAAAATAGGGGTTTTTAAAGTATTTATTGTCTGCAGAGGTTCATCTCCCTGCAGCAGTGATAAGAAGAGGCTGTACAGCTTTTCTCAAACAAGCAATCTCTGTAGTCAGTAGTGTGAGATCACTGTGGAGAGGAAAGAGAACATGGAAGCCATTGGCTTTAGGATTAAGGCACTCACCTGGGGACTCTGAGCTTCCACTTTCTGTTTCAGGGACTGGTTCAGTATTTTACCCAATGTAGTGAAAATAGAAACAGATTTGAGGTCCAAAATACTCTTACTGCAGTTACAAAATATATGAGAAATAGAAGTCTGGGTTAATAGGTGAGTTTTGCTCTCTTTTTCAGTGTAAGAATTCTTAATAAAACATACTCCTATTATATTTTAACATCACGTGCTTCTCTGATATTCCCGTGTCCAGATGTGTTGTGTGTGAAGCTCCTGCTATGGTGATAGCTGTCCACAGCCAGACCATTCAGATCCCTTCATGTCCTCCAGGCTGGGACTCCCTCTGGATTGGTTACTCTTTCATGATGGTAAGAACTGCCACTTACTCCAGAAGCAGCTACTGCCTGCCCACCTGTGTCCTGAGCTGCTTTAGGACACTGATAAGAGCTGCAAGGGTTGGCATTTTACCTGCAGCCACTAACCAAGGTAGCCAGGACTGACAGCACACAGATCCCAGCGTCACTGACGTTTATGGAGGTGTCTGACACCACACTATCTCTGCCAAAAATGAACAGTAGCTGACTGCTGTGCTATTCAGTTTTTAACACCTAAGATCCTTGTTTGTGTCCTTGTTCCCTCCACTAGCACACGAGTGCTGGAGCAGAGGGCTCTGGGCAGGCCTTGGCATCTCCTGGCTCCTGTTTGGAAGAGTTCCGCTCAGCGCCGTTCATCGAATGCCATGGCCGGGGCACCTGTAATTACTATGCCAATTCCTACAGCTTCTGGCTGGCAACTGTAGAGGTGTCAGAAATGTTCAGGTAAGAAAACCAGTTTCTTGTCTATAGCTTTATTCCAGGATGAATGCTTTTGAAACTGAATTTATTCCAAAGATCAAAAGGTATTTGTTTATAGGGATATAGGGAAATAATTTAGCTTGTTTTCCTCCTCACAACCAGTTTTTCAAGTGTTTCTTTGGTAAGCCTTTAATATTATGTGAAAACTTGCTAGGGCACATTCTGTTTTGCAAGGAGCCAGATTCTTTTTGTGTCAGCTCTCATTCACATTTTGTTGTAGTGCCTCCTCGGAAAGTAGTCCTACTGTGTTTACTATATTTGGAGCCCAAAAGAACAAGTTTGATTTTTTTTCTTGCCAAACCTTTCAATAAATCCAAATATTTCAAAAGGTGATTCACAGATATACAAGAGATAGGAGTGAAGGGCAAGGTCAACTCTTCTTAAATCTTTTGAGGCAGAGGTTCACATGACTTGTTTTTAAAAATCTTACATGAAGATTTCCTACCCTCCATGGCCAGCATTTTCTTCCACACTTTGCAGAAGGAAACAGGATGGTATTTTGGCTGCAAGGAAGCCAGTGGCCATTGTGTCCTCAGCTTCTCTGTAGTTGGCATTTCAGCTGGAATCTCTCAGCCCCTCCAACTTTATCCCTTTCAAGTTGAGTAGCAAATAATTTCTGAACTGAAGAAGCATGTCCTTTCATAGATTAAATAGCCTCTGCCCTGTTTGTGTACTGATAAAAAAACTCTTAATATTCCCACTGCCACCTAATTGACAAGTGTAGCTTTGTGGCACAGGGCTGGCACTATGCTCTGAGCAGTGGTGGCTTCTAAGTTAGCTTTGTGTAACACCTACAGTCAGGGTACTTGACATGATAATTCATCACTCTTCAGTTTTCTGGGTAGCTGATTATTGGTAATTCACGAGTGAAAACTTCCTATTGGTAACTGCCATGCACCCTTGAGATTTGTCTTTAATGTTTTGTCCCTCCCATTAAAACAACTTCCTTCTTCATTCTATTTTTTAAAGAAGGTTTTAAGCATTTGACTTGTGTGCACACATATTACACTAATTGCATTAATCTCCCATCTTGTTACCCTTTCAAAATAAAAATAAATTATTTGGTAAAGCTACCACTTAAATACAGCTCTGACTGTAGCAGTACTTTTGGCGTGTTGTTAAAGTACCCTTCAACTAAAGGGCAGAAACAGACCCAGATACAGTCTCAAATGTACACAATTCACCTTCCCCTTGGGTTGTGTTTGTGCTCCATCATCTGCCAGACTGAAACAGGTGCTTAGCATACCTTGGGGACACTGACACAACTGAGCATCTGTCACCTGCTGCTGGCAACAGACAGAATGAGCCCTCTTAGAAAAACTCTCCAATTCAGGATTCATTCCCTGCTCACGTACTTAAGTTTTAAATTAAACAGTGAATTCAGTGGATGTTGAACTGTAAACAAAGAAAAACCTAATGCAACCTTTCCTTTGTCTGTCAGCAAACCTCAGTCTGAGACACTGAAAGCTGGAGACTTGAGGACACGGATTAGTCGTTGTCAAGTTTGCATGAAGAAGACGTAACATCTTGGAGAATGTTTTATAAAACAGTTGAAAATTCCTAAGATGCGCTGTCTTCCAGCTGCAACAATGGTGCTACTGTGCAGAAAGAAAAAAAACAAATCTAAACTGTTTTAACCATGCAAATTCAAGTGTACCTCACTCATGTGCCAAACTAAGGGTTGTTCAGTACGTATTTGACAACAGCACTAAGATGAAAGAATTGACCTCTTGGAAACAGAAAAGAACACTTGAGGTTCACAAAGGATCAGAAGATGATTTTTTTCATTTCTCTCCCTGTACCAAAATGGCACCTTTTTGATCAACCAAGAGAATTGAGAAGAACACGACGCACTGAGTATGTTTAAAATAACAAGACTGCAGTTTTGAAAAACATTTTTCATGGTGCTACTAACCCTACTGTATTTTTAATATGAAATTTTAAGCTTATTTCTCTTTGTAAGTAATGAAATGTGTATATTGTGTAAACACCTTTTTAATCTAAACTTTCAGTCATCTAGAAACAAACCAGACTGATATAAAAATCCTTATATCTAAAATTAAAAGATAAGACAGTATTTTATTATGAAACTTGTGGTACAGAGAGAATTTACCCCTCTTATGCCAATTTATTCATTTAATTTTTCATTTCCTTCCTCAGTTGCCAACCTGATATATTTGGGGAATGCACAATTATTCTGAAGTAATTTTGATCAGGGTTTTAAATGTTGTACACCTTACTAGCAGTGGTTTTATTTGTGCTTAGAAAATCCAATCCACTTGAAAAGGGGTTTTTTATCTTGTGAAAATACGTGAAATTATTAGCCATATTCTATATCCTTCTTTTAAGAATACAAGTCACATTCACATTTTAGTAATCAGTTTGGTTTAACCAAACCTGTCCTTTGGGAATATCCAGTTACCAAAGCATTTAGGGTGATGCTTACGTGAAACTTCACCTCTGAAGTGGTGTCACATGTTTTATCCAAAACAGTATACACACTAAGAAACCTTCTGAATAAAATAAAGCAGAAGTGGGTGGAAACCTTCCTATTTACAAATTTGTCTTTTAATCTTATGTGAATTTATACACATCCACAATGTATTCACAGTATACAGCAACTCCTGTGTATGTATAGTTCACATAAGGCCTTGAAAGATGGTGCATGCAGTCTTTCTGATGTCAGTTTGTAAGAATCCTCCTATGTATGTCTAAAGAGTGTCACTACTTGTGCAATAGCTGAAAAGTGATCACTTTTGTATGCATGACTGTTCAGCTTCTATGGTCAGAGCGTTTCATTTACCCTTGTGTATAAACAGCTCCCTGACAATGCAGGACTCTGTCAAGTGACAATACCTTCATATTTTCATTGTATATTGCCACCTCGACTATCAATACAACCTAACTTGTGAATTAACACACTGCTCTCTACAGGTGATGTGGATTTGTTTATTGAATACTGTTAAGTAATTTATCTGCTAATGGCTGTTCTTACCTTCCAGCTGTCCCTGTAAACACGGAGCATCTGACATCTCCTTGTTTTACACATTTGACAAAAGACATAGGACTGGTGACTAAGCAAGAGGCAGTGATATACAATGAGATTGGTGCTGATTTCTAAAGCTTTCAACTGAGTATGAAACTGAAGTTCTTTAGTTTAAAGTGCAAAATAATAATAGCTTTGTCTTTTTTCCATTAGCTGCAGTTATATCTGTTGGTAGAGAGTGGGAATTCAGCAATGTGTATCTTTCAGCTCAGTTTAGTTTGGTTTGCTGATGCACGTAGTAGTAAACTGAACCTGCTGCTACCTCCAAGTCAGGAACTAGTTACCAAAGCTGAAATAAAATAGTCTCTTCATGTAAACACTAGCCCTTACCTTGCTGCTGGCTCTGCAGAAGTCTAAAATGAACATAGCAGCCTATTCCTAAAACAGCAGAAAAGTGGATGCTGAGGCCAAGGAGCTCTCAAAAGGAAAGGGCTCTCCCAGCCTTCCCTACCAACACCCCTCTTGTGTTTACCAACACAAAGTGTTTAAATGTGGGGGTATGGAATAGAGTGGACCATGTTTAGTAAACCAGTGCATAATTGGTGCTTCTTTATATGATCTGGGCTTCTCTTGCAGCAGGTAAAACCAAGACAGGAGATCCTATTCCTGGCTGTGGTACAGAGCACCCAGACCTGCTGGTCTTGTGGCAGCTTCAGGGCCCAAAGCTATGAGATGACCAGAGAAAAGTAAAGTATGTAAAGCAGCTGTGTTTGTGACAGCTCTGTTTTCTCTTCTGTCCCTGCAGCTCTGGACAGGGAGTCCTGAACCTTAAAGAGCTTCAGGCACAGAATTCCAAAGGGGTGACATTTTACTAAGAGAAAAGTAGTCTAGACATGAAGGAACGTCTTTTATTTTGAGATCTGCAGCAGAGATTCAAGAGATATTGGGTTAATTCTCACCACACCTTCTGTGCCTTAGAGCAGGTAAATCACTTGACCTGTGTTGGATCGGAGTTACTGATCTATAAAAGAGAACACGGTTCTTATTCTCTTCTGCTTCTTGATGCTTAGACTGTAAGCTCCTTGGGGCAGAGACATTGAGGGGGCTCAAATGTTGGTTGGGGCCTCTAGGTGCTATCCATCACTATATAAACATTAAACTACAGGTAAAAGTTTGTGTTTGCAGCTTTATTATTAAAAAAGGAAAACAGTGCTTTGGCCATTGGATCCTTAAAACAGTTTTCAATACCACCTAAACACGGTGCAGCTCTGGACACCACTTCAGCTCCAGTTAAGGCTCTTTTCCTGATGTCTGGTATGTTTTTGCAAGTTTTTATTCTCGTAATTAATCACATAGATTTGGGCTATTTTAGTTAATCTCAGTAAGCACCTGGCAGGTCTGAGCTGTGAGGGACATGCTGCAGCCACTCGAGGGCACCGTGTGGCTTTGGCAGCAGCTGTGACAGCAAGCACTGCAGGGGCTGGCCCTGCTTGGAGGAGGGAGCACTGCAGGAAAGCTCGGCAGGAGGGGGGTCCTCACCCTTCCTTGCCCACTACACAGGCCCAGTTCTTGTACTGCAGGTGGGGAACTGTAAATTGCAACCAGACTGATGAGTGAAAAAGTGCAATTTTTCTAAAGGAATACTGGTTTTAATCCTAAAACCAGCATCTAGCAATCTTGTGCCTAGGCTGTATTTACACTGTTCTAGTGTTAAAAAAATAAATGTTCTGCTTAAGACAGAGACTTTTCAGCCCCTCTAGAAATCCTATTACAAAGAGGAAAAAGCTTCCTTCAACATCATATTCATTTCTAGGGTGGGATTTAAACTTAAACACTTTTGCAGTCTGAGGACAACCTCAACAGGCACACAGGGCAGTGCAGCAGCACTTCTGTACCCTGAACTAGATGTCACACATAAGCTCTGAAGTCTGCAGCATTTTGTCCTCTGCTGTGTAAATCAATTCCTCTCTAGTAACCATTTCCAACAGAGGATGCAGGAAGGATCTATTTTAAAAAGTAATTCTACAACTTGAAAAAAACAACATACTGATTTTGCAAGCAACAAATGCTCAAGCTCTAAAATCTGATGGTCTGCAAATATTTTCTATATACTTTGATACCCAGCTGCAGTACTTTTGTAGTCAGCCTGCTGCCTGAACTGTGCTGCTGTGCCATCCTTGGGACACACCTGAGGGAGGGCTGTTGTGATAGATTCAGGACTTGTAGCAGCATTATGTGTTTTCAACAGGTCCTTCCCAGAAAGGTTTTACCCAGCACTGCTGGACACACAATACTTCTACTGTCATGGCTACTTCCACTAGAAGCACAAGCTGAAAACTGCACAAGAGACTGGAATAGTTTTGTCTTTCCAGGTTAGTCCAGTGGAAAAAAAGAAGGACACTTGGTAATGGGACACAGAGGCAGTGATTAGCTCAGGGGAGCTTTAAGTGTTCTACATTTAAAATGTAGGGTAAGTATCTGGAACTCCCAAGCTTTGGAAAGAAAGATTATTAACTCTACCCCTTTGCAGCAGACAGGAGAGCAGTGCCTGAGGACAGCCTCAGCCAAGGTGACAATAAATGGTCATTAGCAGACACCTGCTGTCCCTACAAAGGGCTCTGGGGGCTGAGGCTGCTCTGCCAACAGCGGCTTTGGTGCCTGCTGAGCTCTTGCCTCACACTCACTCAGGCTGCAACAATAATGTTGCTTTAAAAAGCTGGAAATTAACTCAGAAGAAACCAAAGTAACCAAAACTTGGTGTGTTTCTTTAGCAAAAGGGGATGAGGGGGACAAGTTTCTATCTTCAGACATGCAAAGCAAGCTCAGAACTCCTGCTCTCCCACAGCTCTGCATGGACAAAGGAGGGGAGAAACTTCTATACATATATTTGAGGAATCACTTTGTTATAGCCAAAAGAGGATGCAGGGATAAAAAACAATACAATACAGATTGTACTGGTACCTCTAACAAGGTCCTTCTTCCCGTGCTGTGAATGACTGACTCCCCAGTATTTGGTTATCTCCAGTACCACAGGGCTCGGGGAGATGCATAGGCCATGAGAATTGTACAATGCATTTCCAAAGACTTTTAAGATATATTCTAGTGACTGTCTTTGTATTCAGTCAGGAAGTCTATCTTTCCTTTTGGCTTTAGCTGAGAGCTTTCACTATCCTTCAGATGCAAGAGAGCTCAAGCACCTAAAGAGGCTTGAAAAATCAGTGTAAAATTGTGTCTCCCCACATAAAAAAATGCCACAACCCTCCAGCAGTTGGCCCATTTCAAATCCAATCAAAGGTAGTTTGCAGCACTTACTGTGACGCTGTCCCAACAGTCTGGACAGTTTGGATAATTGTCACCATTTGTTTGCACTGCTGGTAGGGCTCTTTTTGCTGTACTTGAGCAGCACTATTCTCTTTTCCCTCCCAATGCAGGCTCCACACTATGCAAAGGGGCCCTAAGGAAAGGGCTGGTTTATTTGAGGAAAACCCTATCCTTACAGCAAAGCTGACCTTTCCAGGGAGCTGGTTCAATGTACTATTCTGAGTAACAGGGTAAGAATTAATTTGGGCAATTTTAAAGAAAGGTCTCATCCAACATATTTCACAGTAATCACCCACATTTATGGAGATCATATACATTCCCATCTATGGATAAAAGCCTCTTGCTATAGAACATTATTTGCCATATCCTTCATGTCAGTAAGGAATCTGAAAAGGCACTACCTTTTGTTGGTATTTTCTGACTTCAATTGTTTTTACAGGTGGGTGCATTACTTGAAGTGATGAGATTATCTGTGTTTGGGTTTCACATACTGAAAACTATTTACTGTATCTTTAAAACCAAAATGTCACTGCAAAAGATACAACACCAAAACATACCTGTTGCCTCCTTCCCCAAAATCAGGCCCCTATTTGATAATGCATTCCTAAAAATGTCTTTGAGGACTAGTACTTTTTGATCAGGAGACTTCCCTATCCAATCATGGACAAAGTTTGTGGCAATCTTTTGTTCATGCCTTCTACATTTAAAGCAGGAAATGCATTGGTCACTGATTTTATGTATTTTATATATTTTATGTTGTTGTTGTTTTCACTCCAAAACATAATTGTTTACAGGCACTATGAATCCATGGCAAAGAAAGCTTCTGGGTGTTTTTGTATCTTACCTTCTAAACTAAGTGAAAAGGCAAAGAAAACTGGAGAGATGGGGAATCACTACCTTGAACCAGTGCTAAAACCTGTCCAAATCTTCAGGGATCCAGGGTGACAAAACCACTTTCAGGAGAAGCAGATGCAGCAGGAGGTCTGACGGAAAAACCCAAAAGTTTGTTTAAAAATAAAACGCAGACACGGAGCTACATGAACACATATTTACTGCAAGTAGCTCTATGGAAAGCCAAGTCAGATAAATATAAACACTATACAGAGCTTCAAGCCAGTCTCCCAAAACCGCAAACGCGATGTGTTTTACAAAGAAAACAACAGAACAATATTTACAATGGAAGACAAAGCCAGATCAATCAGCCCAACTTTAAAACAGATCTGTGGAGCAGAAATAGCAAATATAATGAACAGTTTCAACCATATATGTTTTAGTTTGTACAGACAATAACTGTCCAATATCAAATTAAATTTACAGGACAAACATTGTTCTATCATTGGTATTTTCGTACTATACAGCAGCATAAACGGGTAGCTGGAAGGTAGTATATATAGTGATATGTTTTACATCATCTGAAAATGTTCTTCCAGCACAATACTGAATAAATTAGTTGCTGTAAACTAAGAGATTCAAAAAGATTGCATATTTATTATGCCGTACCTATTAGTATTTGTACCACTACACTTGAGGTTACCCATTTACTTATTTATTCAGCATGTATTAAATCAGTGCTGTATATTGTACAATGGCAGCCTCAGGGACTCTAATATGAAATAAGTATGTAACAAATTTCTTCAAAACAACCTTTTCCTTTCACATTAAATGTTTAGAACTATCTTCACCAAATTTTGATTTCTTAGAAAAGATGTAAAGCTTTATAAAAAGCTGTCTACGTATTGCATTATTCATTTATGAGACCAACCAACAGCTATATGGCAAGACAGTATCATGGTCTGTAAAAGTGGTCGTGTTTTTAATTCCTGTATGTTTAGCAGCAAGTAATTGTACCAACTGAAACTTCTCTTCCAGAATCAAAAACAGGTCTGTGCTTTTAAACCCTGTAGCAACAATTCTTCCTGTCGCTAGACACTGTGTAAACTGATTGGTACCATGTTTCCTAAAAAACCCCAAAACAATCACCTCGTATTTTAGTGACATGTACATTTCATTACTACTCAGAAATAGATCTGGGTACACATCACTGAACAATCCAAGCTGACAGTGTCTGATTTGTTACACAAACTGTACCAGCAATGTGAAGGTTGTCTGTTGGAGTGAGGCAGCCTGGCCCATCCGTTGTACAATATACATGTGGAGGATTCCCAGCTGTGTGGTGCAGTACAGCATGAGGATTTGTGTACCACTTTGAAACCCTTTAGCAATCGTCAGTGCCTTTTATAATCCATTGCATGTACCAATGACTAGTGTCATGCTCTTTTAAGTTCATAGCAGTGTTAAAAAGCTAAACTCATTTCAACCAAAAAAAAATTCAGTACAAGAGTGAAGCACTTAAATTGTAGAAAAATCAGGGCTTATTTTAAAAAATGTCAAATAGTCATTGTGCACATTTCTGTCAGTGGGATAAAGACAATCGATGAGCCAACATTTTACTTTATTTCCCCATTATGCCAGAAAGAAAGAACAAAAATAGTCCCAAATTAAAAGTGGGACTTTGGTTGAAAGTAAGATCAATTAGGGTGGTTTCCCTTTAAAAAGCTACGGCTGACAAGTCTAATGCAGAAGTCACAAACATTGGATACGACTCCGCAGTTCTCCATTCGAATCCATGAACAAAAACCTCATTTTACACAATTCATATTTATAAACAAGAACAAAAACAATCTACAAGACAACCAGCCCATTAATCCTACTTTGTACATACCAAAATTCTGAGCAAAAAAAAATTTCTGTTTAAGCTCTGACAGACACTTGACTGAAAAGCCTCTAGCCTATGCTCAAGAAATACCTCTTGTACCATAAAAGCAAAACCTTAAAAAAAAAGAAAAAAAAAAAGGCAGAAGAGGTCTTTTCCTCAGACCCGTCCAGTCCCACGGGTTCACCCCTCAAGCCAATGTGCACCTCTCCCTCCCTCCTTCTGCCCAGTCACCTGGAAAAATCCTGAACTGCCAAAGTATTTCTAAGCAATACATGTTTTAAGCTAACCACTTGTTAATGTACCAGAGAAGTAAAACCCATGTTAAACAGACAATCAGAAACCAGCTTTGACTTCTCAGAATATAAATTTTTTTTTAAAATTAACAAGAGAGGCAGGAATAAGAAAGGGACATACAGGGATCTCCTATTAGCATTCACACTGCCTCCCAAATAGATATGACATGAAAGACCAAATTCCATCACCAAAGCACAGCTATGAAAAAACGTCAATTCAAATTAATTCAACTGTAGAGAGCCGATGTCTATGAAAAAAACTAATGAGAAGGATGTGTGTCTATGTCCGTGCTGGTGGAAATGAAAGTAGCCGGCTGGAGCTGAGCTTTGCTTCCAAAAGCACCACACAGTTTCTGGAGTAACCAGCAGAAAAGTCTTCTCTTCCAACAATGGTTTCCATGGCAATGCAATCAGTCTAGAAAGGAGGGGGGGAAAAAAAAAAGTCAGTGACATATCAGATGTAAGTTATATCAGCAAAGAATGTTTTCTAGGGAGGAGAACACATGGAGCTTATCCACTGCAGGAGTGAGAGCTGCTGACTGCGGAACACAGGTCCTTCACAGAGGAGGGGACACTCCCAGCTGCCAACCCTCCAGAGATCCTGAGGGAAGGAAGAACGATGGAGCCTGAAACAAGCACTGAAGAGCCACTGCAGCCACAGTGACACGAGTACATGGGACAGGAACTGGAGCAGCAGCCAGCCCGTGCTGGGACAGCCCAAGGCTCAGAGCTCCCCATTGCCCTGCCGGGGCTGTGCAGCACAGAGAGCCCCAGCAGCGCCTCACCAGGCGTGACAGACCCTGCAGCCAACACTGCCAGCAGGGCACAGCTGCAACACCAACACTCCTGCACTGCCTGCTCCAAGCAAGGAGCAGCAAGTCCTGACAGCTGTGTGCCCCGTCCTCAGCTTTTCAGGAAAAAGCTTTATTTAGTTCTCATTAGAAACACCTCACAGCACACTCGTCCCTTTTTGAAAGAAGTCTCACTGAAAGGCAACATCCAAGTACAAAAGCACACAGCTACAGCCAGCTCCACTCTTCAGGGGCTCCAAACTGACTGGAAAAGGCAGAAGTCCAAGCACTTGCTAAAATGAGGGGCAAAAAATATACTCTTGTATTGCAGGAAGGCACAGATGGGCCACGAGGCACAAATGAAAACAGGAGGGAGCCTGCCCTCAAAGCACAACATCAGCCCTGCAATTAACCATGCACTTGCCAAGGTGAGAGCAACTCGGGAGTTTCCTGACTTGGAAGACAGAGTGATGAAGGGCATGCAAATGCTTTCTGCAGTTGCATGAACACAAATGAGGAACATATAAAAAGTCACTTCCAGCTCTCTACAAAACCCCTTCCGCTCCCAGCTGAGCCAACGTGAGCACCAATTTTCAGTCTGGAGGGCTACTGCCAAGCCAGCCAGTGAATCACACTCTCCCAGCTGAGACAGACTGTCCTCTTCCACCATTTCTGTCCTCTCAGCCAAGACTGAGGGCATTGTCCTCTGCCAGGCAGGTGTCTGTGCCCACCACCTGTGCAAGGTTGGAAGTATGTACCTGCAGGATGTTTCCCTGCAGTACAGTGAAGAAGGAAACAGCCAGTGCAAGAGGTTTAGGTTTAAGAAAACAACAGATACAGTAATGTCAGCTACTTTCCCCCTCAAAGCCACACAGTGCCAGCTCTCTCCCTGTTCTGGGAGCTGCCTGAGCTGCAATATGGGAACACTTCATTACACAGCACAGCAATGGCAGCAGAGACCCTTAGAACAGGGGAAGGGGTTTCAGGGCTTAATCCTGCCCATGCTCTTCTGGTGGGTCACAAGGACATCAGTTACATCTCACTGCTGAAGATCTCTTCCTTGCCTCTACTCCATGGATATGCTAAAGAAAAGATGACCATGTAAAGAACAAGCATTATGTGTACTAATGCAAACCTGTATGGTTACTTACAAACCAATCACGAGGTATGCACACTCCACCCTGTGCTAAAGAAATTCTGACTTCTGTCCAGCTAAAAGTACTCTCCCTCTGAGAAAAATAAGAAAGCTAAAAAACCAGAAAAAAGACCGAAGCTCAGCTGAGTAGCCCTGCCCCATCCCAGCACTCAGCAAAGGCTGCCTGTGGCTCCAGAGACAGAGGGGCAAAGGCAATGGCAGGGCTGGCAGCAGTGTGGAATTATAGAGGGGCCCTTCCACTTCAGGAGAAGCTCCCTTTTAATCGTACACAGCCCTCACCAAGGTCCAGGCTGCTGTGTTTCATTTTTCAAATATTTCAGTGATTTCAAAAATACGGCAACTTAAGTTTTCCTCAATTAAAGGAAGAAACTGCCAAAACACACCCACAACTTGAGAATCTCTCTTTGAGTTATTTCACCGACATCATAAAATCACTACAAAAAGCTATTGCTTGGTACACACAGAGCGTGATGTGGTCAGCAATGGCTTTGTTTTCACAAAAGCCAACTGAAGCTATTATTTCTGAAATAATTTTCCTCTTTAGAAAAATATTGTTTTGTTGTAAGACCAAAGAATGAAAATATGCACCACAGCTTGCAATGAATCACACCTCAGTGATGCATGCAAGTCAAACATTAAAACAGTTTAAGCTTCTATATTAAGCTTATACTCAATAAAAATTAACTTTACCAGCAACCCCCCACCCTTTCCTTGCTGTGGACCTGTAAGCTCACATAAAAGGAACTTCAAAAACTGTCTCTGCTTTTGTCAGGACATTTTTCCTCCACGCCTTGCACACAAGACACACCTGAAAGCTGTTTGACAAGTTATTCTAATCTCTCCAAGCACATCCCCAAAACATTTTGAAGAGCAAAGGCCCAGTTGCTTGAATCAGACAATCCCATATGGCAGAACTCAGTATTTCCACCCAAAATGTTTTGAAAATTTTCATAAACGAATGCCAAATTACATTTAAGACATTTGGAGGGAAAGGGGAAGGGCTTAAGAGCAAAAAAAACTCAAGCCTGCTTAAGTCCTAAGTTTAATTCTCTGAAGCAGCCTGATGTACTCAGACAGCAGCATGACAACCAATTCTAAAGCAAGAGCATCAGGTAACTCTGGGCAGGACTCAAACAGCAGAGATTAATTTATCAGAAACCAGAAGAAAGCCTGAGACCTCCCTGGAGCACCTCCCCTTCCCAAAACTCTGCACATCTAAACAAGAGCTCATTAATTTCCTGCCTCCATGATTATAAACTACACTTCAAGATGTTTCTTCTTCATTTTTAAGGTAAAACAGAATCGTGTGAACTGTAAATAAACATAAGCGAGTTTCACATAAACATCACTTACAAGCTGATGTCATTCCATAAAGCCTTGAGTCTTCCATACATGGAGCTATTGGTTGTCACCACTTCTCTAATCCCCTTATTAAAGCTGGAAATTGCAATATTGCAGTTGGAGCAGTACAGCTGAGTCATCAGCACTTTTTTGGTATGAAAGTATCAAGCAGATATATATATTATATATATACATACATATATGTGTATATATGGACACATATATCATATATATCACATCTATATCTTTTCTCAGACAGAAAAGGCTAAGAGCAACTTGTGAAACTTGACCACATAAAAGAAAAATATTTCATCTGAAATCTAAGAGGAGACCGAAGTCTTGCAAGATCCCTCCTGCAAAGTGCTGCAGTCACCACCATTCCCAAGGGCCATCTCAGGAGTCCATTTGTGCCGCAGCCAAAGGCCCACAGGTCACCCAGCAGGAACCTCCAGCATCCCAGAAATCCCCTGTCACACCAGTGGAGGCTGCAGCCAGGGGTGAGTGGGGTCTGCAGCCCAGCCCAAGGCAGCCATGCAGTCACAGTCACAGAGCAGAGCCCTGGCAGGATTCCCAAACCCCCCACCCCTGAGGCTGGGCTGGGTCACGTGGCCTTATTTCAGAGTTTGCAAAAGAACTTGCACATTAAGCTTCTTGATGGTTCTTCTCTCCCACACCTGAACTGCTTCCATTTTTTCATTAAGCAGTTGGTGAAGGAAACCTAATGAGGCCATGCAGTGCTTGAAGAAAACAGCAGTGCTTCTGTGAGGCTGAATAATCTTATTTCAGTCTCAATGTAAGATTCTTTAGACATGAATTTCCTATGTTAATAGTACAAATATGAGAATTGCTGATCAACAATAAAAACCAGATTAACACTTCATGCCAGATCCCATATGAATGGATTTAACTCAGCACTGACTGAACAGTAAAGGAAGCTGACAGGAAAAGGGATGAAGAAACTCTTCTGTAAGATAAACAAATGATGAGATGTGAACTAGCAGAGACAAGAGGTACATTCTCACAGAGTAACCCAGCATTCCTCTGAAGTTCTCAAACAAAAATGCCACCAAGTAAAGCTTGGTAGCCAGATCAGACAGAACTTTCGCTTGCAGTGTAAACACACAGCTGTTCCTGGACTGTCACAAGCTCTTCTAAGAAAATCTACACAGTCTAAAAAAAAATTTTAAAAAAATCTGATAACTGATCATGACAACAAACAAGCGCCAAAAAACATCTGCAAAAAACCTTTCAAGGCAGCCCAGAAATATACTACTCCAAGTAGTTTTCATTGCATTGCACCCTACACTGGCCTTTTCTATCCAAATCAGCTCTATCAGTAGATTTTGCACAAAAGCTTCAGCCTTTATTCAAAATTGAGTTCTACTGCTTGACTATTGACAACAATACAAATTAAACTTCTTATCATCATTTAATATGGAAAACAAGTCTAGACAGCATCCAAACATTTTCAAAGTTCATCTCACAAAATATATATGCAAAGTTTGGAAAATTCCACACAATTCCATTTCAAATCATCAGTTCAAGATGGGATCAGATTATAAAACTACAAGCAGCTGACTGAATTTTGCTGACGAACAATCAGAGGAAAAAGATCACAAGGCACAAGAGAAACTAAGGGGCAAGTATTTAAAGTAGGATGGCATTCTGCAAGTTTTCTATGCAGAAATCACATCATTTTATAAAAATACGGGGCAGAGATATAAATCAGGTGTAATTCATTAGATGCAAACCCAGTGTGTTCCAAAATGTATGAGATGAGAATATACAGAATTTACACTGCATTTCCTCCGTCTGAATGATCAAGGCCATACAAGTCAGGACACTTTGAAACATACTGAGAGGTTCTGAGAACACAGCAGACATACCCTAATTCTCTCAAAGAAATCCATCCTAAATAATACCTGTTTTTACAGGAAAGGCTTTTACTGACATAATTCTGCAATTGATTCCTAAAAGGATAAAAGCTTTGCTTACAGAAGATATTAATTTAAGATAATTAAATTATTAAAATCTCCATGTCAAAGACTAAGACAGCTTAATGCTTTCTGGAGAACACTGCTGAAGTTCTCCATTTCCTGAACTTCAGGTTAGGGGGAAATCAGAATTAATCTGATTTATGCAGATCAAAAGCAGCAGAACAGCCCTAGACTTTTTGTGCACACAGCCACACAATATTCCTGTTGTTCAGGAAAGCACTAAACCCAGCACAACCTCAGGACACAATGTGGCATCCAAAAGCATTTTGTTCAGCAGCCAGGCTGGGGCAGGAGCACAGCAGTGAATTCCACATGGAGCCCTCCTGAGGGCAGGCAGGCCAGGGAGGGCTCATTTGCCCAAATACTTTCTTCACAAATTAGTGAAGATTTTTCTTTTGCTCCAAATTTTACCAAATACACAGATACTATCCCATGCCATTGTCCTATTTCTTGGAGTTCTTATTTTAATGGCACAGCTTTAGACCTTGCTAGAGGCAAGCAGAGTTACTTGAGAAAAGCCAAATTTCTTAATTTGCACCTGGCAGACACCAAGTCTGTAAGTACAAATCAAAACCTGACCCACTTGCTGCATCCCTCAGATGTGAATTACAGTGCCTGGGTGACCCAAACAAGGCCCTGACACAGAGACATCCTGATCTGGCAAGGTCTTTAACTACCTGCTGACCACCAAGCACATACTCCAGGTACTTTCTCCACCCAACAACAGACTAATGATGCTCAAAATCAGCTAGCTAATATACGTTGAACCTACAATTTTACTGACTTTCCACAAGCAAAAAAAAGCAAAATTTGGTAAAAAAACACCAAAACAACTGTTGCATGACCCACTTTTCACAGGGTAAACTATAAACACAGCAATTGGTAACAATGTTGCAGAACTGTTCATTCAAAACATGGGTTTGCTACTATTAGCGCTCAGCAATTTCACGAGCTAAAAACCTCTCCTATGCTTTCAGATAATTTCTACTCACTTAGCAGAAATGCCTTATCTCTTGCAACAGTGGCTTTTTTTCCTGTTGGAATAAACAGCAGGGTTGTTTCTAGGAAGGCTGTATGCACACTCCCTAATGTCATCTCTGCTGCTGATACTATTCCTAGAATTAGTGAACTTGCCTGCAGTTTTGGCAGAGGTCTAATATCAACTCAAATTGCACTGGACAGCTTGACAAGAAGTTATTTGAGGTTTTTTTTTTTTTTTTGAGTTTGTTTGTTTGGAGGTTTTAAAGTAAATTTCTATTACAATATAACACAACAACACTAAAAATCTACTCTTCTCCACCTCAAAATACATAGTTCAAAACTTCATATTTTCATGTTGCAAAAGAATCAAAAAAAGGTTTTGCTTTTGAAAAAGCATTCTCTCAGCAAGTGTGTGAGTTACTGCACCTGACCTGAACCACAGAAAATATGGGTAAATTTTAGCCAAAAAAAACAAAGTTGTTTGTGTGGCTTCTGAGAATACCACCTGCTGCAATTCCCTCTACTCCCGTGACAAAGGTCAGGAGCCCTGAGTGCCAATAGAGAGGAATATTTCCTGTCTGTGCTCTTGCTGCAAAGGGGGCATTATGAACTGTCTGGAAACAAACAGGAGAGAAACCAGCCACAGCAAACAGCTCTGTGCATACAGCCCTGCCTCTTGCATCCAGAAAGGACTTGGAATACTTGGGAAGTTTCAGTAGTGCAGAGAAAACCCCTGCAAGGTGTGACACAGCTTCCCAGTGAGGAACAGACTGGTAACAAGAACCCTTCAGCCTGCAGAGAACATAACAGGAAATTTTTAAAGCCCAGATTACAGCACAGGTCCACACTGCATGTGTTACAACACTCTGGACAAGCCTAAGGCAGAGGAGGGCACAGCATCTACACAATCCTAAGTGGCCTGGAGAAAAAAGATAAGATTTGTTATCTCTTCCACTGCACAAACCAGGGGCTGCCAAACTAAGCTGGTACAGAGCAGGGTCCAAAATGCACAGAGGTCTGCAGGCAGCATGTCCTGATGGATTGGGGGCTGCTGTGGATGCAAGGAGTTTACACAGGATCAAAGAGATTGGAAAAGTACTTGGATTAAAGAATTACAAAACAGACTTGAATTACAAAACAGACAAACTACATTGGGCTCAAGAAATCCCCCAAGCTGAAAAAAAAAAAAGAAAAAGAAAATCAGAGGCTTGGGTGTGTGTTTGTGGGAGGTATTATACACACCTGCCCTGCTCTTCCTCTGCTGGGTAGTGTCTGCTTGCAGGCACAGGTCTGGGGCTTGAGTGAGCCAAACTATTCTTAGGAACACAACCAAGAGAAAGGGCAGGGTCGCTCATGACTAATGAAACAGCTCCCCACCTTCCAAACCACCTTTCCCAAAACTTCCTTTCTACATGAGTTTCACCTGTTGTAATTCATCCCATCCCTCTTCTCACCCACTCTAGATAACACCTGCAAGCATTCAGCACTACCTTTTTCTTTTACCTCCAGTGCCATAAATGATTGTCAAAGGCAAGAAGTTACTACACAGCCAAATACCTACACAGTTACACACCTGTGCAGGCTCATGTGTGCCTGCATAGAAAAATTAATATATCTTTGCTATCAGTCACTCTCTGCTATCACACATAGCAGTGGCATGCATCAATTTTTTACATTTCCTAATTTGTACATTATTGACTCTCCATTAGGACACCCCAAAGCCTGGCTCACACAGGAGATGAAAAGAAATGTTCAGATTGGACTTGCATGTGTGAAGAAAGATCTTCTCAAACCTCAGGACATGCCCAAGAGCCAAGGATTGCACTTCAGCTTCCAGGAGCAGTCTGGGAGCTGACAAGGACAGAGTTAAACTGACTCTAAACACAGACAACGTTTAATCAACAGTGTCTACCTTGTGGAACATGTCAACATTAATATTTCAATCACTCATACCCTCAACAGTGAATCAAGCCTCGATGCTGCTACCACTTCTAGATTTACCCAAAACCACTGCAGTGTTGGTTCAACCTGATCTACAGACACAGAAATAAAGTCACTTTCTGCAGTGAAAGTGACTGTGCTGCACTCCAGCCTCCACAGGCATCATTCCTGAGCTGACAGCACTCAGCAGCAATGAGCAGGTCCCATGCAGACCTAGAGATGGGCTCCAAATGCTCTGGGACATTGGTTATAAATCCTAAAAGTGAATTTCTTCCAAGCCCCACTATGCCTTATCTCCAATGCTAGAAGACTGCCTGAAACTCAGAGATGCCACCTAAAAAAACCCCAAGAAGGAGCCAGTAGTAATGGCAAGGCAGTTCCACCAGCTTGGCTGCTTCTGGAGCAAAGTCTCACCAAGAACAGAGGCCCCAATCCACACCACATTAACTGCCAAGGGATGCTGCACTGGGTGATCCTATGTTTTGGTATGCATACCTGCTCACACCAAATCTACCAGCCACAGGTCTGCAGGAGAATTAACTTACAGAAAGGAAAAATAAATAAAAACAGAAAAAAAAAATCACATTCCACATCTAAAAGGGAGAAGTAAACACTGGGATGTGTTCCTAACTCAGAGATACATGTTGGCCCACATTCCTCTTACCAAGATTAATATCCTGGCCAGTGTTCTGACATTCACCTCATCCTTTTCAAGTCATTTAAACCATTACAACACTACCTTCCCTTGCTCCCTGCCATGTGCATACCCTTCCAAGTGCCTACACCAGCTTCCTCTCCTACAACCACTCTCAGCAGCCTTTTATCTCTTCCAGGCTCTTATCTGGACTCTGCCAATGGCAGCAACCTTGATCTCTATCTCACTCTCCACCCCAGCACATTAGGTTTCATCCATCTCTTTAGTTTCATCTTTAAATTGTAAGGTCCTTAGGAGAGGGACCAACACATTTACATTTGTGGCACCATATGGGGACCTCCATCCTGTCTACCTGTTCAGGTTCCACAACAAGTAGAGATCCTGTCTGGAGCTACATGCTTTCATTAACAGACTGTTGTAATAATGTCTGAATGACCTCAAGATCAAATCTGTTCATTTTTTCAGCTCATTTCTAACTGATTTCCTGTTAACCACAATCTGCAATTTAAAAACATCATGTTCTACAAACACTTACAGTAGAAATCCCACCCACCCCCAAAAAACATCACACAGTGAAATACAGAAAAAAGGCCTCCCAAATCATTGCACACAAAATTTCAAACAAAAACCAAATGTTGTTACAGAGCAATGACTACTGGAAAAGCAAAGAGCTTACAAATTGTTCTAACAGATTAACTTAAGATTCAAAATAATTCCATACAGGAAACAGAAATGCCAGTGCCTGACAATAGCCTGAACAGGGGTTTCATACAAATGACCTATCTCACAACTCATAAGAAAAGCTCTGCTTGGGCTAGTATGCACTCAGGGCATATTTATCCATGATATAACATCTGCTTCACCGTCACTAAGAACTTCCAAAACTCCTGCTAGCCTAAGAGATGTGGGTAACAAGAAGCACTAGTTTCACTAGTTCCCAAAAATAATTCAGGTTCAGACTATCCAGCCGGAAAAAAAGTTACATGGTTAATTCATCTGGTCAGCAAGAGCCTAAACCATAAAGCAAACTGGGTCAGCATGAGTACAGGAACAGAACCACACTATTCCCTGTGGAAGGAAAGTGTCCCTCAACAGTGCCTCAATAAATTCAGAAACCAATTTTAATAGGTTTTTTTAATATTACTTCCTACAATTTTCAGAAGGAAAAAAAAGGCATTTTGATATTCTCAGTCTTTCTGCAAAATTCTGTTCTACTAAGAAGGGAACCTTCCTCCAAGTAGGCAGCATATTTATCAGCCTTTCATACCCTAGCAAAAAGGAAGTACTATTCTTATCTATTTATGCCCTAAATAATAATTCAGTTTGGTATTTACAGAAGTTCATAACATACATATGCTATGCAGTGAATACAACCCCTATTTACCTTTAGTAGTAATTTATTCAAGTTTTCCGTTTTCTTGAGTCACATTAAGTTGTATCTTTACCTTGGAATTACAGCCAAATGTTAACTATAATAATTTCAGTATAAGCTACTTCTTTCAATAACCCACTCTTCTTGGAAGGATAAAAAAGATTAGACCTCACACTTAACTCACGAGTCACTGGCACAGAAAAACACATGTATACACACAGGTGCAGTCTCAATGGTTTGCATCCAACCATAGATCTAAATCAACAGAAAAATAATGTCTGGAAATAGGCAATCTCTGGCCCTTAAGATACAACTCATGACTTGAAGAGGGCAGAAAATTCTTGCTAGTCTACTAACACTGTTGCTCCTGGGGTAATGCTACACCTGAAGCAAAATCTCCACAAATCCAAACACATATATACTCAAGATCATTTAGATAAGATACTCAGGAACACCTCTGAAATGCCTTTGATGAGTCAGGCTCATTTACCTTTGTCTTCCCACTGCCCTCAAGTATGTCAGAAATCCCTTCCTGATCAGAGCTCTGCCTCTCAAGTAAATCATAACCCATCCCTAAGCTTGAGTGACCTTCACAGAGTTGCAGGGCTTGATTAAAACTGGAACACACTTCTCCATTTTTCCATTGTCACTGCCTAAACCTGCAAGACAACAGGGTAACTTGTGCAACTTGTATTCTCACAGGATTGTTGAGAATATTTAGAACATAAACTGAAAAAAGTTAAAGAGCAAATTTTCAGGGTGGACCATCAAACAGTTCTCCAGCCAAGTCATTCCACACCATTTAAGGTTGTGTCATAAGACAATAGGCCATTTTTAAGAGAAAACAGCAGTAATAGTACACCCCAGGCTCCAGAGAGTTTGACTCTCTCACACCTGCCTTCCAGTTTTATCACTCCATTTTCCTTAGAGCTGAAGAATGCCACATTTGATCACAACAGTACCTAAAATAGAACTCTGGAGTTTGTTTTCTTCTTCAGCTCAGAAAAACAAGCTCGTTAGTGCAATCAACAGAATTCAGCATGGTTTTGGGAGCACCACAGACCCACAAACAGAGCACACACACACCAAGGTACAACACAGTACTATAAGCTCTTTTTAGTACCACCCAAAACCTCAAGGTATAAATCCTCCCCCGAGCAATCAAAATGACGAAAATGTATTAAAGATCCTTTCATAAAAAAAGACCATACTCAGAGAAAAGCAAACCCAAACTCTACTTACTGCTAACATACCACTGGACATACAAAAACCCCAAAGAAATACCTAGTGACAAACCAGCCCAGTAATCACATGCTGGAATACAGCCTCTGGAAAGACTAAACAGTGCTGCCCACCCTCTGCAGCTCCAACCTGCTGCCCCAGCAACAGGGGAACAAGGGGCCCTCAGACATCAAGGGAGGAGGGGAAAATGTGAAGCTGTAGAGGGAAGAGTAAAAAGGTAATAATGCATTTAAGATTTCAACAAAAGATTTTAAAATAGGAAACAAAACAAACCCAAAAAACAACCACAAAAAGCATGCCGAACCCATGGTGGATTACTCCCAGACCTCCCTGCATCCTACAGCCAATGCTTTCACCTACTAGACAGCTACAAGGGAAAGATTTTAGACTTCCAAAAAGACAAACGTCCCCATCAGCTGCAACTATGGATTTGAAGTCTGGAAAGCTGAAGTATTTCCAGAAGTATTTCAACACTGACTCCAAATAAGCATTCTCTTTCAATGGCAAGGGAACATTCTTGTCTCAGACTTTCTCACCAAAGTACCAGTAAAACTGAACTGATTCTTGGTCAAAAATGTCATAATTAACTCACGCCCACGCCACACGGCAAAAATGTGTTCTGCCTTCAGCAGCTCACATACTACTCAAGAAGAAATTACCCAGGGTATTTTTAAGCATAGCTGCAAGTTACCCAATATTATTAAATTGGCATCTGTTACAGCAAGATTAAAATGGTTTGAGTTGTTTGGGTTTTTTTAAGAATTATTATCCCAGCACTACTTCAAAGATGTAGGATACACAGCAGCATTTGGATGTGCTGCAGTAGAGTTCTTCAAATTATTTTTAAATGGGCCCCTGCCTTAAGTATTCTGCCGATACAGAAGAGCCTCAGTTTGAAACAAACTTTAAAACCACTACTTAGAAACCCAAAAGGAGTGGTTATTTGCTTCATATCCCATAAACTGTAATTTACTATATTAGTAATAGCTAAAACTTTCAGCTTCTGAATTTCTTAAAGTATATACTGTTCCTTATATTCTTTCAGATTCTGCATTTGAAATATTAGTTACCAGAAAGGATTTGGACAATTTGAAACATAAGTTTTGCTTTACAGCTGTTGTTGTTTTCCTTCCTCTCAGCTTCCCAAAGTATACACAGCACTCTCAACCCAGTCTGGAACAGCAGAGATTAAAAAGGTGAGGAACAATTATGTTATAATCCTGCACTTCAGAGAACATCTTAAATAATAGCATAGTGTTAGAATATCAGGTAAGCACCACAGAGTAGCAGATAAGATTGAAGAGTGGGTGTAAAATAGCTCAGCTGCTATTAAGCTGAACATTACATTTACTCTAAACAGCTGGATTTTGAGTCCAGGGTATCTTTGAAGGTATAATATTTCTAATTAAGACTGAAGAAACTTGTATTATACAGGACTCATTATGCATTTTATTACTGCCCATTCTCATTATCCTGCTTAGTTTCTACAAGGTCCAATAACAAGGTATACATTAGCTAAGCCCTGTTTGAAGTAGCTTTAGTGTTCTGTACTCCTAGCACAAAATGTCATGACTCAGATTCATGTAATCAAAACTGCAAACCACTTGCTTCAATATTGTGTAACAATTTCATGATGAAATTGTTTTGCTAATGACCTCCTTAAACTGCAAGCATTGAAAATCAGTATCTTATATTCTTATTATCATTATCAACATAAAACCTGAGCTCAGCTTTGCCTTAAACCCTAAAAGAAGTTTAATAACAAGTCAGGCCTAGTTACCATTCCACGTTTGTGCTCTCCCCCTCCTCCATACATGTCATAAATGCAGAAGGGGAAAACAAAATTTTGATTCACATCAGTGAACCTGAACCAAAAGTAGTTTGGGAATTACAATGAGGGAGCAGTGATGCATTGGAAATCACTCCACCACCCTCGGCAGTTTGGAGAACACAGCTGAGTCACAGAACACAATATGCCACTTAAGCAAACAAAAACAAAAAGCAAACAATCCAAAGCTGGGAAGTGTTTTCCTTCCAATAAAACTGTGGTTCAGGGAGAAGAGATGAAGTTCTCTACCTGTCAGAATTTAATACAGAGGGGACAGCTCCTTTCTAGGAAGTTAAGGGTAAATACATTTGCTAAATATTTTCCTTAAGAATGGAATTAGCCACAGAGCACTTTTTCAGGCAAAGAGACTAGAAAAGTGAGATGCAGTAAGAAAGACAGCACACAGTTCTGCTAAGTCTCCAAAAGCATTAAAAATATAAATTACCTAAAGGCATATTACACCTCTTCAGGAGACAAAAGGTTTAAGACTGAAGCTTTATTTTCACTACTTATTGGAATGTGAAAATGTTTTTCTGGATTACAGAAAACTTCTTAAATATTAAAATAAAAGCTTTATTACCATAGAAACCAATAAGCTGTTTAAAGAATACAGACTCCTAAAATTGTGCTTGCTCTAGCTCAGAGACATGATTTCATATGTGAAAATAAACAGCTATCCTTATAATCAAGAGCTTTAAGTCATTCCTGACAAACAGACATACACCACCAATTTACACTACTAAATTCAAGTCTGGCAAGCTGCTTTTAGCCTGGACTATTCCAAAATCTGTTCACCCCTTCATGAGCCCCTACAAGTGATAAGTGTACACACCCCATCTACCCTCCTGCTATATACCAGAAATATTTTACACTACCTTCATAGAAAACTGTTAGGCCTTGTATAATTTTGTGTTTCTCATTAGGACTATAAAGATGCTTGATTCCCTGGCAAAGCCCATGTTTTTTGCACAGAGCTGTTTCTGCCTCCTTTTAATGCATTACATTTCCAGAAAACCTCAATTCCCAACAAAAGCCAACAGCTGTTATGCCTCTCACTCCTCTGCAACTTGTAACAGGGAAGGAAAAAACCCCGAGCACAGGGCTGTAGCTACTTTGCTGCAGCAACAGTAAGCAAAATGCTTATCATAAACACAATTTCTAAACAGTATCTCTTGTAAAGTATTTTTCAATGTAATATTTACAATATACCTGAAGGGAAAACATCTTTGTTCTTTTTTCATCCTAATTATGTAAAAAAAAATTACTTTATAACACAGATTTTAGTCATATAAGGGGAATACGATCAAGTTTAAAATTCTGCTGGTTTTGGAGGTGCTTTAAAAAAAGAACATGAAAAAACAAACACAAATTAGCTGCAGCAATCAGTGTGCCTCTGACTGCAGATTTAGCAGACAAATCTTTGAAGCGCTGAAAGACTGACTTTGGAAGAAAGCACATCTTGGACTGGCAACTTTCAACGTCTTCTAAATTTGATTCGAACCAACAAAACAAAGCAGAGGAAAAAAAACCACTAAGGCAAACCACACATTTCTGAGCAGCCCCAAGCAGTGCTGCCAGACTCTGAATGGCATGCGAGCTGAGTCAGGCTTCTACTTTCCACTAGTAAAAGCTACATAATTTTAAGCTCCGGCAATACCTTCTACCTTTAGAAACTTAGTTTTAAAGCAAAACTAGGAAAAAAAATCCTTCCAGTGTTAAGGATTTCAACTAAAAACATTAAAAATATAAAAGTCAGCAGCGGCCTGCCCCCTTACTGCTTTATCTGTGGACAGAGTAGACAAGTATCAATGCCCAACCATGATTAAACATTTCCTCTTGGTATCCAACAATTACTGACTATATGTACATTTGCAAAGAGAGGAAAACATAATTTCCAACAAAAATGGGTTTCTGCCAGAGAGTGAATTATTGTAAGGAGTTCAGTGGGTCACTGGCGCCAAAGCAATGACTGCTCCTCCAGAGCTCAAGCACAGCACTCACTCACACCGCCACTCAGCCGGGGGACTGACACCACTTATTAATGGCTTTGCTCCCACCAGGAGAGCTTATCACACCAACAGGAGGGTCCCTCCTCTTTCTCCCCACCTGCACCACCTTTATTTTTATGCACAGTTCAAACTGCATTACCTTACTGCTGGGTCAGACACTGACAACCCAGCAAGTCTCAGACCTGAAGACACTGCTCAGAGCCTGAACTTCCTCAACTTCAGGCATTCCTCACCTGCTACACAAAAGGCACATCCCAGGGAAAGGTGACAGCTCAGCTCATCAATGTGAAGGCCATGAGCTGCCTGAGTCCCCCTCCACACTGGTCAGCCAAGTCCTCAGGCTTCTCCAGAGGACACAAAGATGCTGTGGGGACTAAAGCTCAAAAGCAGCCACCAAACCTTCAAGGGAAAAAAACTGAGTTCTGTTTACATAAGACTCAGCTAAATAAATCTGAGCAGATTTGCACATAAAAAACGCTATTGTATGTATCTCAACTGCATTAAGAATAAACAAGAAATATATTTAAGCCTCAAATGTTGAGGTCTAAACAAATTTAGCCATTTTGAGCTTTTAAATAGCAAAAATTTCAGTTCAGGAAAAAAAATGAAGAGTCATCTAGTTCTAAGAAGGGAAAAACAGCAAAACAGAAGTGAAGTGCTACTATAACCTCAGGACAAGAATTCACAACATGAAATACCATTAATGCTTATGCTAGCAAAATTAATTAAAGAAAAAAAAAAGGCAGACGACAGTTTGGTAACACCTCTGACTGCCTAGAAGAGGCACATAAATGCTTTAGGCCAAGGACCACATCCCCTTTCACTGCTGTTCAGCGGTTCAGATGCTGCACTACAACAAAACTGGTTGTACTAGAATAACACAGGAGATTATAAAAAGCATTTACCCCACTCTGAAGACAGCACTAAGCAGACAATCTAATTCCTATGGTTAAGCAAGCATGAAAGGGAAGTGCTTTTAAAGTTACAAACCTTTTCTCGCGTTACACTTCAGCCCATCTGATCTGCTGAAATCTATGCTTACATAAGCTCCACTGTCCAAACCTGAAGTACCATTTTGGAGATGGCAAGCTGGCGCTGTAGTACTCGCCTCACAGCTTAGAGGGTCATCACGTAAATTCAGAGCAATGTAGTTTAAGCCATTCTGAAATCCAGTTGAGGTATCCCTGGACATTTTGTTTTCCTGACCATCAGAAATGTTTTCATCCGGTTTCAACCAAACGTTGTCAAATGAGGCAGAGCTGTGTCTTTTGCTACTGTCAGTAAAGAAAGAGGACGAGGTGGTCACAGTCCCAGCAGAAGAGAACGTTTCTGAACTGTGTCTCCTCCTGCCTTGAGGGTCAGCTCGAATCACTTTCGGTCCTATAGGAGGGTCAGAGCTAGGGACAGAGAAGCTACTGCTACCAGCATATCGATCCACAATGCAGAGTCTATTAACGATGGAAGAAGGACTGTCCATCTTTACAGCACTGTCAGATTCAGTGGCAAATGGCCTTGGTGGTGTTGCTGCCATGTTGAACGTCATCTCAGTGTAGTCATCAGTCCTGTTACTTGCCGTGCTAACACATGCAGCACCAAATGAAAGCCTGGCATAGTCAGGGTTTGGTTGGTTTCTAGGAATACTGGAACTTGCATAAATTGAAATATCTGTTAGAGAGTTCGACAGCTCCTTCGCTGCTTTCGGTGACTGCACATCCAAGTCAACACTCATGTAATCAGAGAGCGGTGACTGCCTGTGGTCACTGCTTGAGCCTAGAGATGATGGAGATCCTTCTGCAGATAAGGAATACGGCGTGTTACTCGCCTTCTCATTAAAATCAATATTGATATATTCACCAGGACTGGCTGGCTCGGGGGGAACTGTACGATCGTACATCCTGGGGATGGTATTACTCCCTCTCGTACCGAGGGGCAGTCGTGTGGGCCTGGCAGCCCTGCTCTGCCCAAGTCCTTCATCCGAACCCTTCAACACCGGCAATTTAGAGATGCCATTAGCCAGAGTCTCACTGCTAACCCCCTTTACGTTTTCTGGTGCACCATACAAGAGTTTTCCAGGTGAAGACATTGGAACATATTCACTGTGGTCATCATTTTGCCCTGATAACGCCTTAAAACTTCGGGGCAAAGAAAAATATGAACTAAAACCTTTGGAAACAGAAGTGGTATGAATATAATTTGAATCACCGGGGTGCTTTGGAACTGAATTGCCAGGTGACATATCCATATACTCGTTGTTTACAATCTTCTCATTACTTCCTTTAGAAGCAAATCCAGTTAAAGGACTCCGTACAGGTGAAGAGCTGCCCTTTGGAAACATCATCATATAGCCTCGGGAGTCAACCTGAGATGGTGACCAGGAATTGTTAATCTGTTTTGGAACAGACATGCTCTTAGGAGTCATTGGCAAATAATCGCTGGTGCTGGATAGAGAAGATGCGACTCCTGGCATCATTGGCATGTACCCATCATCCCTGGCTTTACTTCTGCTTTGGTTACACACGGAATCAAGGTTAGTGTCACTGTACTCCAATTCATGGTTATCTTTCAATTTTGGTGTTTCTGAGTAAAGTAGTCGTCCATGATTTCCTGCAGAATCTTCATCCAACAAAGCTGTAGTTTGCGTGGTCTTCTGCTGCACTGCCACAGAGGTTGGCTTTGTTAGAGAGTAAGCTCTTTTCCTGAAGCATTTTTCAGCCTCCATATAATCATCTCTTGAGCCATCATCTCCCTGTTGCTTATTCATGGACATGTACTCACTCAGACAGTTCTCCTCTCTGATAGGTGGGGTGTTTCCCAGGGAATCTGGTGTATTACTCCTCACCCTGAAGTACCTGAAATCTCCAGGGCTGGAGCCATACTCATCAGAAGAGATGAATCCCCCATCACTTGGGGAACCACAAACAGATGAGCTAGAAGGCCTGGTCAGCATGTCCGAAGCAGAACCGTGGCCGCTGCTGGAAGAAACACTGATGGGACTTGTGGTGGAGGGAAAATGAGAAACAGGCAGCGAAGCAGACCTGGTGTGGTATGATGAGCTGAAAGCAGCTCTCACGTACCTTCCACTCCCTTCTTGCCGGCCCAAATTCATCCTTGCAGTATTCAGGTGTATCAGACTCCCAGTCACTGACCTAAAAGGTCTAGTCATGGTTCCCTCTCCTTCACTGGAGGTTCTGAAGCGATAGGAGTTGTTGCTTTTGGTGGTAGGAGGAGTGCCTCCAGCAACACTCTCAGTTCTAGATCTTCTCTGCAAGCCTGTCTGGCTGGGGGGCAGGTTGCCCAAGTGCCTTCTGGTGGTGATGAAGGATATGGGATTGGTACCGCTGCCACCACCAGAAGACTGGCTCTTGCTTCGGGGCCTGAACTCTGCAAAGGCCTTTAGAGCTTTCATGGTATCCAGAAAAGTCTCGTGCATATTTTGGGCAACAACCGAATCATCCACTTGCATCCAGAGCTCTCCAGGCCCAATAGAGGCAGATCTGCCCACTTCAATGAAGAAGAAGTTCTCTGAGTGTCCGCAGCGGCGAATATTCATAAGCTGCAAGTGAACAGAGGGCACCTCCGAGTTCAGCTTGACAAGGTGGATGGCCTTGCTGGAGAGACACAACCTATACACTCCAGTGAGGTTTTTCGTTTGTCCCAAGCCTTTGGGCTTCACGTTGACCTGCCACACCTCCTTGAACACGGTGCCAGGCCTCAGGGTGGCCCCGTAGTGCTCATCATCCTCATCCACCTGCTGATCGGCATGGTCCTCCTGCTCCAGGAATCCCCTCTTGCTCTGATTCATGAGCTCGCTGATGGCCTGGTACCAGGCCTCCTGCTCGGCTTCATTCTCGGCCAGCATGGCGAAGTACTCGTCCTTGGTGTACAGGGCGATGATGTGCTTGTGCTTAGCGTCGGCGCGGCGGCTCACGGTGAAGCACTGGTACAGGGGGATGACCCGCTTGGGCGGGGGGCAGCACAGCGCGGCCGCCCCGCCGGCCCCCGCCGCCCGCAGGCTGCTCTTGAACTTCTTCTCGCTGTCATAATACTCCAGCCGGGCGGGGGCCAGGTGGCTCTCGGCCCGCAGGACGAAGTAACGCTTGTGCCCGTGCTTCTGCTTCCGCAGGTACCCGCATTTCCTCACGTCCTCGCCGGCGCCGCGGCCCGCCGGGGGGGGCTGCCCGCCGCGGCCCGCCGAGGGAACGGCCCGGCCGGGCGCGGGGCGGCCTCGGGCGCCGGGCACAGCGAGGCGCTGGGCGAGCGCCGCAGCAGCAGCAGCAGGTGGTGCGGCTGAGGGACGGGCAGCGCCCGCCCTCGCCCGCCGCCGGCTCCCCCTCGCCCGCCGCCGCGCCGAGCACGCCGGGCTCCTGCTGGGGCGCGACTCCGCCTCCCGTGTGCCGGGCGCCCGGCTCCTCCTCGCTGCCGCCGCCACCGCCGCCGCCCGGGCCATTCATCCCGCTCGCCATCTTAGGGGCCACGCAGGTCCGGTGCCGCCGGGGACGCGGCACAGGGCGGGCAGCGGGAATCCGCGCTCACCGGAGATGCGCCCCGTGCATGGGAAGCGGGCGGTGCCTCCTGCGCCCCCAGCCCGGTCCGCGCTCCCCCGGTCGCTCCGGCCACTCGCACTCACGGGCGGCGGCGGCGGCACCGCGGCGAAAACATCACGTGACTCCGCGGAGGGCGGGGCGGCGGCGGGCGGGGCGCCCGGCGCGCGGGGCGAGGGGACAGCGGCGAGCCGACCGGGCCGCGCGCCAGAGTGGCAGTGGCAGAGCCAATAGGAAACTGCAGTCCTTCGGCAGCGAGCCAATCAGCGGGCGGCGCAAGGAGGAGAGGCGGGCTTCACTGCGCCCAGTCCGGGGAGGTGGGACTACAAAGGACGGACAACACGGCGGGCCAATTGGAGGCGGCGGCAGCCCCGGGCTGGCCGCGATCTGCAGGGGTGTTTCCTGTGCTGGGAAAAGAGGCAGGGCCGACCGTGATTGGCAGGAGTTTTGAGCGGTCGGTCCGACAGCCAATCCGCGCCTCACACACACAGACGGGGGAGGCAAGTCGGGGGAGCTCTGTATTCGGCGGCGAGAGTAAGGGGGAAGGAGGGGCCTTCAGAAGATGGGCAGGCCGTTTGCCTAATCAGCGCAAAGCCCCGGCTGACGAACTTTACCGGCTGACGTTGCGTTCGCCCGGTTCCTTCGGGGCGGGGCCCGCCCCTAGCGCGCGGAGCTGGCGGCGGCTGCCATTGGCCGGGGGGGGGAGGGCGCGCGGGGGGGGCGGAGCTCACGCCCGCAGAGGAAGTAAACAACTCGCCAGCGCGAGCGGCCGGTGCGAAGGCGGGCGGTGTGAGGGGCTGCGCGTGACTCTCCTCAGGGCGCCATATCCCACCTCGGGGCTCTGCTTCACTCGCCCTCACGGACCCCACAGATCTTCACAGCCTTTAGAACCCACTCACAATACCCACAGACTCTGTCATAGCCCCCACACAGCCCCTCAAAACTCTCACAGGCTCTCATAGCCCCCCTCAAAGCCCTCACAGATTCTCTCATAGCCTCCTCAGGATCCTCACAAGCCCCCACAACACCCTCAGAATCCTCACAGCCCCCTCATGCCCCGCTTCCTGCGCTGGCAGTGGCAGCGCAGTGTTGGTGACGTGCAGCGGGTTGTTTATTTTCGAATCGCTGCTGTGTCACCCTTGTCTCGGGTGCGGGATTGCCCGCCGCCAGTCGCAGTGGGGTGACAATCCGCGTTACTCCTGTGACCGCTGTGCAGTCATTGCCTGTGGGATCCGAGTAAGCCACTAACATAATTCCTAGGGTTTAGGTCAAAATACAAAGAGTGAAGAGCAAATTTATTCTGTTTCACGGTTAATGGGCATTTCTGTGACGTAAAAATCTCCGCTCCCTTTAGATGAATTGCATTGATAAAATACAGCGCTGGATGTTATTACATGTACGCCTGCCCCACCATTTCAGAGGCAATGTGGGAGGGTGGGGAGCTACTTCCAGTCCTCTCTCCACTTCCCCAACACTTTCTTCCTCTGGTAATAAATTCCTCCTTTTGCCCGCTCGCCAATGTCCTGACATAGGACTCTGTCCAGGTTGTGGGCAGAGCACACGGCGGGTCGGTGACAGCCCTGAACCAGAGCCATGTTCCTGTGCTATGGTGTGGGGTGCGTAAACTGCAGGGCAGGGCAGGGTGTTGGCCACGGATGCTGTTCCTGGTGCCTTCTCACTCCTAATAAAAGCGTTCCTGCCAAAGGTACGTTTTATTTGAGTTAGGAGACTGGTATTTGTGTACCAGTCATGTCAAGTGTAAAAATAATCCTTTTCCTGTAATACAACAGGAAAGATAATTTCCCTAGCCAGTAATTTTGACCACATGTCTCTTTACTTTCTGTCTTGATTTGCTTTCAAGGTCATTCTTGGACTCCCTCCCCTATGATTCATTATGAGATGACAACTCTCAACAATTCCTGACACCACTTCCATCACCCACTTGTTTTGTTTTGGGATAAATAGCTCTATGTTTTCTTTCATTCTCCCTTTCAGGTGTGGGAAAAGATATTTTTTTGAAGCCCAGTAGCTCAGTTTGAAAGCTGACATGCCAAGCCTTGTACTTGCCATATTGATTGTTCATGTCTCATTGTTTTTCATAATTCTCTATTCACTGGCTGCTCACAGTGTTGAAGCTGCACTCTTTTTGGTTTATGTTTTTACATCATCTTACATGGCATATTCCTGTACATGATTAGCGGTCCTAAGAGTTATGGCAGTACAGTAAATAGGTTGTAACTACAGAAATGTATTTATTCCCAAAACAAGAATTATTAACACTAGAAAACTGAGATTAAATATAGTTTTTAAAGCCATTCAGACATGTTGGCACAAAAATACTCAACTAAACTCTCCATTAGTTAATGGTGTCATGAATTAACTGTATGATTATATTGCATTATATTGTTAATAGCCCTTAGTAGAATTAAACTGGTTTCTGAAGATGAATTCCTTTTACTTTTCATTCTTTTCTACCTGGTCTGTCAGTTGGGTGAGGCTGAGATTTCCATAATTGTTTGGGTTTCATTCTGTACTTTTACATGAAAATTTAAAGTGGTTTTAAATGTATAGAGCAAGGTGAACTTTGTTCATTGCATGCTTAGTTGGGCTGGTTGCTGAAGGATATACATGGGAAGAAGAAAGGAAAACTTTTGAAAGAAAGGGCTTGGGTTCTTTTATTGTTTATTTTTTTTTTAGTCATCAACCTCTGGGCTTGCTTGACAGTAACTATGGATATCTGTCCCTGTAAGAAGAAACGTATCACTGTTTCTGGTCTCTTTAAAGTCCTTTGCTCTTACATTGCACTTCCAGTGCTTTTGCTAGGGAGTTGAGAAAGCCACCTATGCATTATTAAGTCATGCAGAATTTAGGGGTGGTGGACACATGTGATCAGACCCGCAGGGACCTGCAGAAACAGAATTATTAGAAATGGATTTTTCCACTGGGTTCTCTCTGGCTTAAAAGGAGTGCTTAGCATTCCTGAAAACTTAATTTGTTCCTGTTTTCCTATGTGACTACTAAAAACTGCTTACCGAAAGTACAAGCTAATCTGTAATTTGCATACTCCTTCTCAACTTTCATCAGTAGAAAGAACAACTATTTGTTTTCTCTCTCTTTGAATATATATTGTTTAGAGTCTTCTGTGCAGTTGTGGAATCGAAATTATTGGTTTCCTGTAGTAATGATTTTTTATTTTTGTAGCTTATATAAAACATTTAAGTATACCTGTTAGTGTACTATACCCTTCCATTACTGACATAATTGTCTGGCTATGGGATTGGATCTAATTTTACTCCCTTTTTTGTCACAAATGATTGTAACTTTCACAAACTTCTGTAGGTTTCTTTCTTACTGTTTCTCTGGCTACTTGTCTGGCACATAGCCATAGTTCACTTTGTAAAATCACTGCTCCACTTTTTATATAGAATCAGCTTTATATTCTTCACTTTTGTTTACAGAAACCAACACAGCCTGTGTATGAAATATTTCCTTAGCTGTGGGTGCATTGTCTTTCAGAAACTAAAGAGAAATCAACATCCCCTCCACATGTCTCTTGATCTTCACCAGACTTGAAGAACCTGTAGTTCTTAGAGCTGGAGGTATGTTTGCTTTGTGTTTCATGTATTTTCTCTTTCTACCCTACCAACTGTCTGCATGAAGCAGGCACTGTCAAAGGCCAAAAATTTGAAACCATTTGTTTCATTACAGTTTCCACAAGTGGCTATAATGGGTGTAATATAAAGCAATTAAGCTATTGGTAGTCATGTTGTTGACCCAAGTGGAGGGCCAAATATGTCATCTGTGGCTGAAGCACTGAGGAACAAGAAATGGGTTCCTGCAGGGATCTCTGAAATTCCACAAGGAGTGATATTATTAATTTAGTTAAGATATAAGAAGTAAATGGTTTTGGATGTGATGTTGCATGATTTATTGCTCATTTATTCTAGTTACAACAGCCTATCTTATGCCCATCCTCAGTTACATCTACAGGAGTAATTACCCAATAAAAAACAGAAAGGAAATCAGTTTTGTTGAGTAGTAAAACACAATCCTGGCTCAGTCCTGCTTGTGACATGTTCATAAAAGAAAAGGAACTGGAGAAATTACCTCTGTAGAAATTTAGAATAAAAATATCCCAGAAGTATTTAGCAACCAAAGGATGTTAAGTGAAAGGTAAGATTCACAGTTTTTAATTGTATGTGTTACATTTTCACCATTCATATATTTCTATACATTTGTGCAAAATGTAATTCATAATGTGTATTTATGGCCCAAATTCTTCCCTCATTTTTACTTTACATCTCCAGAGTAGCCTGCTCTCATTAACATCTTAGCAGTTCTGCTCTCACAGCAGGTCATACAGTGATTTTTGCAAGAGGCAAAGTCAGCTCACAAAATCAAAGGGAGCAATGGTTTCAAATTACCAGTTAGCATGGGTCATTCTGCAGATGCAGAAGTGTCCCTGTCCCCTGTATATCAATAGAAAATGAAGAAGTGAAACTATTGTGCCATTTCTTAACCAAGACCCAGAGGAGAGTAACACCCTGTGTTTAAGGTACAGATAGGGAGTTCTAAGTTGTCACTTCAGTTTGCAGCAGGCTTGCCCTACTTCTACCTTGTTTCCATCCCTTGGTCATTTAATGGAAGAAAGAGTTCCTCCCTTTCTCAAAAGAGAAAGATAAAATATATCTCTTCTTTTAGCAATAAAATCTGTTTGTGACAAAGAACCTCACACATTTTGGTATCAAGGTTACATAAAATTTTTGTAAAGCCAGCCTGAGGTTGGCTTTCCTTCATCCCTATGTTTGTGTAGAATCCACTGTGTTTAAAGAGTCCTCTACACATGCATCTCCCAGCATAAGCTACATGGGGTCTTATTTCTTTCATCCTTGCTGTGTTGAAATACGATTCTGGAACCTTCACAGCAATTGTGGTGATGCTCACTTATGAAAATGTACAGATTTGAATTTAAGATTTTTCAGGCACAAAGATTAAAGGCAGACATATTAAAAAGTTCCCAGTTTGAGGGAGCTGTGGGTGCTCAGCACCTCTCTGATAATGAGGATTTGGTTGTTTATTTGTTCCATTATACTCCTTTCACCATCTATCTAATCCTATCACATCATTGTCTACAGAAATACTCAGACTCTTGGTTTCTTTACTGTTTTGTATAATTGGGGATGGTGTCACCACGCAGTGAAAAGAGCCACAGAATGCTGTTTTTCAAAGGCATACACTCACATTTGCACAACGTTTTCTCACTGGGTCATGAATGAATAGTAAGATTATTCTGCCTGTTTGTTTTCCTGTTGATGGATAGTTGCTGTTTGGGATACACAGATTTAGGATTATGTGTGATATTATGCAACTCTGCTACTGAAAGAAACATAAATGTACCCTTTTGCTATACACACTTTGGCCATATGTCCAGGTCATTAAGGCAGGGAAACTACTAAAGCAACCAGACTCTTATTCACTAATTTCCCAGATTGTCTTTGAAGAATAGCAGAGTGGAACAGAAACTAAAGATATCCTTTATATAACTGGAAATGAAAATGGTATCATTAATATTAGTTCTTAACTATTCATGGTATTCTGTTTTTGTAAATCAAAATAATTTTTTTCCAGACTGAGTGCAAACGAACCTTTCCTATTACCTTCTTTGCAGTGCATCCTATCTACCAAAAGGTGTTTTACATCAATTAGCCAGTATGTCTTTCATTCTTTGATTTTGAAAAATTATTAGCAGAGGTAAATGCCCTCTAGATAGTTTATAAATGAGAACTTTGCGCTTTTTGCACAAGTTTGATGAATCCTGGAATCCATCCTCATTGCCTGAGTAAGAAAAATCTGGGACTGTTTGGAGAGAGACTGACATGACTTGGAGAAGGGAGTCTGCTGCTGGGTGCTGATTGCCCACTGTTTGCTGGTTGTTGGCAATGGAGTCAGAATTCCAGGCAATGCCTCTGCAGGTGCCACAGGCAAAGATGAGGATCGCTACTCTGACTGGAACTGAGCCAGTTCTGTAGATATGACTGCCAGAGAAGGCACTGTGCTGTTCACTGCCACTAAAGACTGGCCTGATAGACTGTGTCACCAGGGTTTATAGTACTAGTAGCAATCTGTAGCAACACCAGTGTTAATTTCATCTTCCCCCACCAAAAAAAGAAAGGCTTTTTTGATGCCCAAACAGGGACATGAGGAATTTGAGATATGGACAGAGGAAAAGGTAACGGACAAGATATGGATGAACAATGCTAGAGAGGGAAGAGCAGAATGACTGTGGAGCATTTTGGTAGTTGTAATTGTGGTGAAGGAATGAGGGAAGTATTGTCTGTAACTTTTGTTGGTGTTGATGTTATTTTGATTTTGGTGCAGGGAATTCTTTTTGTTGATGTAAGTGAAGTTTGTGATGAATGTGTATTTTAATGATAATTCTTAAACATATGGTACCCAGAGGTGAGGGATGGAATGTGTTTGGTTTCTGGCAGAGGCAGTGTGGTGTTGGTGACGTGCAGTGGGTTGTTTATTTTGGTAGGGTTGGGTAGCTGGGCCTAGGGGCTACAGGGGTGGCTCCTGTGAGCAGCTGCCAGGAGATGCCCCATGTCCAGCACAGCCAATGCCAGGCTACGCGGTGCTAGCGCCTCAGGGATGATGTACTTAAGACGGGGGTGGGGGGGGGGGAAGCGTGATTATGGGTTTTCTCTAGTGGTCGTCCCTGTTTCCATCTCAGGGAGGGCAGAGCTTGGTTCCAGCTCTGTTTCTGGAACTCTCTGATGCTCCTTAACCTCTGTCCCTCCCTCGCAGCAGTGCCACCGGCGTGAGCGAATCCATCCTCTCGGCCCCCGCTCGCTCCGCTGCCCCCGCGCTGTCCCCGCTCCCTGGGCAGCCGCTGGCACCCGGGCGGCGGCCTGGTCCCACGGCAGCTCTGTGCGGGGGCCACGGCCCTTTGGAGAGTGCCGGGAACGTGGCTTCGTACCCGTCCTTGGGAGGGCGCCTCCGGACCCGCGGGGGGACGGACAGACAGACGGACGGACGGCGCGCCCCTCCTGGCACTCCCGGAGCGAGCTTCAGGGAGTGCCCCTGGCTGTGGGAATGCCGTGAGCTCCAGAGAACCCGTAATTTCCGCTTCCCGAAGGTGCGGCGAAAATACCTTCATCTTCTGTAAGGAATGATTTTACATGTGTACCGTGACACCACAGACATCTCGGACAACACATACCAAATGCGCTGCTTTACTGTCTGACGTCATTAGCAGAGAGTGGTTGCCTTTTTGATAGTATATATGAGTCTTGTTTAATTATTGCAAAGGGAATTAGTGCTCAGTGCTTTGGTGCCCCTCAGAAAGTCAGTGCTTGCCTGACACACTTGGGAACACAGGGTGAGGTGGATCTGTTCCAGGATGGGACAAAACGTGGCCGTGCCCGTTTGGAGCAGCTCAGTGAGAAGTTGTGACTCAGAGGCATCCTCTGAATCATATTTCCCCTGAGCTGTAGCATTGCAAAAGTGGGGAGTGTGCCATCAGACCCTGCCAGATGGAGCACGTTCCTTCCTTCATGTCCAGCCAGTTCCCTGTGCTGACACAGAAGGGAGCAGAATGACGATTATGTTTGCTTCTGACCCAAATTCCCCCCACTTCTCCACTTGCTCATGGAAGGAAATAATTTCTCTTCGAGGTTGGCTCATTAATTTAGTGCCCTTAGCACAGCTTTGAGGAAGGGTGGCACAGAATGCAGGAATGCCTTACTACTTCCATGCAGAAGTCTGTGACCATCAGATGCCGAGTATAGTTTATCTGCTCACGTGTAGGTAGGTGAGACATTCTGCTCGTCAGCTCTGAAACTAGTGCTTGTTCCTTGGACGCTCACTTTTCATCCTATAGGGAGCAAATCTGTCACAGTGAGAGAAGATATCAGCAATGCATACATGACTTGCAAAGGACCATTCAAGTTTGATTCCCAGCAGACTTGGCAATAATCACCAACCAATATGATTAGACAAATCTGAGTTCTTATGCATTTTTTTAAGCAAACAAATTGCACTCATATGGAAACCAACAAAAATCCACTTTTTGCCAGTCAAATTTAAGAATTAAGGTTAGCCAAATCAAAAAATCAGCAAATCAGCTAATTAAGCTCTGCAATGACTTCTAACAGATTCAGGCAGCAGATTTAGCAGATGAGAAGTGATTTATCTGTAAATAAAATTGAGATTAAAGTGCTCGTTTGTTAATATTAGATCAGCTAGCAATGCAAAGTTCTGTTGTTCTTGATGTCTAAAGAGGTTAATGATTCTTGTAGCCAAACACTGAGAATTCCTACTTTGGGAACAACAGGCATTCTTTGTGAAGCCTAGCAGTAAATAGCATTTTTTTATTTCTTGGTTTATGAAGAAGGAGAAACTATAATAAATAGTATAGTGTGTATTGAAATAGGTTATTTCAGTGTTAAAAATCTATACTTTTCTAGTAAAATTTTCCGAGGACTTTACCTGAATCATTTACTTAAGGGATAAATTATGCCCTTGTCAATGCATAAGGAAATACCAATTGCTCAGTTTAGCTTGTTTTTACGTTCTTCTCTTTGGACCCATGTGAAAGCATTAATAGAGGTGAGTAGTTCAGAGAAATGTCACAGTTTCTTCTATGCCGTCTCTTGTGGGTTTTTTCCCCAAAAAGCATTAGGATGGTATTGCTGTCTAGGGAGACAGTTTGGGTTAGTGTATTTGTTAAGTTTAAAGTTTACATTTATAGATTAAAACAAAAAACAAAGTAAACCTTTTGATGTCTAGATTTTTTTTATCTCTGACATAATGAATTAAGAGCACAGCTCGACTGATTGTTCAGTATACTCAGAGCTTAATAAACTCAGCCTGCTAACCCTGAAATTTCTCCTTGTAATGAAAAAATATAAATCAATATTCACACAGTTCTAATTTCTTTCATTGTCAAACCCAGTCATATACTGGAGAAGGTTGACCTAGTCAATCATTTGCTCAGATACAAACTGTTTTTCTTTCAGGAATTTGCACTGAAGTTACCTGCACCATTTGAAGCTGTACCCAGGTACTTGATGTGCAACAATTTACAGCTGACTCAGAGCAGCTCAGCGCAAAAAAACAAAGTGACTAATCTCTTTGTAGAACTGAGGCTTTGCAACGTTGCTCTGAGTCATCATGACAGCTCAAAGTGCCTTGACTTAGTTCAGAAATAAATAGATTTAAACAGAGCACTCGGTTTCAAAACAAACATTACTTCTGGACCTTGTTAACCCCATTTTACAGCAAAGGGTCACTGATATGCAGGGTAATTCCAAATCTCCAGAAGACTATCAAAGTGGAGCCCAAGAAGTTAAAGGAAAATATGGATGAAAGAAGGAAGGCAAAAATATTTTCTTACTAATTAAGAGTGCCACACAAAGAGAGTGGGAGCAGTCATTTGCCTAATAGAAAGAATGGAACTGAAAGAATAACATGGGAATTGGTGGCATTAGAATATGTAGGAAGAGGTAAGGGAGATATTAAAAAGTTTGCCTGTTCCATACATATTTTAGCCACTCTTAATTATTCCTTTGCATTCGAAGATCAAATAAATAAATAACTAACTAAACTAAACAACAACATTAATCCTATGTTATTTGGCAATTCTCTTTGTGTTACAAATTAATGATCCTCTTATCTTTATGCTGCTATCTTAAGGGTAAATATTAGTACAAGTGGAGCCAGAATCTCTTCTGAAATGGATAAGTGGTTTGTGACTTTGTTTTCTAGAGCTGCTTTGCCTCAGTGAACAGGAGTTCAGGTTTGCCAATGGGTCTGTTTAGTAATGTCCTGTATCCATGCACAAGGCACCTTCACTGGGGAGCAAGTATTTCAGGACAGAAAAGAGCATTCATATACAACTTAAAAATTATAGATATCTAAATTAATAGATTTAGTCATTGAATATATTATATAGGGCTTGAGGTAATAATTTGGTTTCTTATACATATATTAATACATCTCTGTAATTAATTTATATATAGGTATTGAAAAAGATTTTTATAATAATAGTCTCATTTACTGTCTCATTTCATACAGGCTGCAATTGCTGCAATAGTGGGAAAGGTACATAAATCTAACAAAACTTCAGATATGAGCAATGTGTGGTTCTTTGAGTCACAAAATTAGCAAGAGGTAACATGTTCATTAATGTTAAGAAAGGATGTTTGTTTAAATGCTTTTTTGCTTGAGGAAGGATCATGTATTATCTCAGAAACTGAGCAGATTTGGGCCCAGTCTGTACTTGAATGGAAGATGTGTAATAAAAATTCATCATATTACAAGAAAGGACCGTGGTTGGGTTTGGTGGTTATTGCTGAGTCAGTCCCTGCTCTGGTGGGAAGGAAACATTTCGGAGCTGGAATTGCATCCCAGAGTAATTCGGTGGTTAGGTTAAATTAGGATCCACACTGTGTGGCATTACATTTAGGAAAGCTCTTTTCTTGAATTTTCAGCTGTATTCCCATAACAACAGGAAACGTGCGAAGTTTGACAGTATTAAAATAATGTAATACAGTATAAAATAAAATAAAATAAAATAAAATAAAATAAAATAAAATAAAATAAAATAAAATAATGGGATAAAGTATTAGAATAATGTAAATATACATCATGTATTATTAATTATTGATACCTTTCGTTTTGTCTTCAGCATAAGTCAGTAGCACAACATGGTCCTCATTACAATTTCTCTGTCTGCTGATCTCTTTGTTGCTTATAGATTTTTTTACTTCTAAAAAAAGTAGAGGAAAATTGATAAATTTTTTTTTAATCAGTAAATGTTAATTGTATCACATCTACAGTACAAATATAAACCTCATAAATGATGCTTCAGATGAGCTGAAAATAAGAAATTGTAGAAAACTGAGATGGGAAGATAAAGATAAAAGGACAGTAACGGTAGCACTGACAAAAATCTGCTGGCATTTGTACAGAATAAATTAAAAAAAATTTAAAGCCTGTTAGTTCATAAGATCATAAAATACAAGAAATACAGACCTTTGCAAGGAGAGTATAATCATTGCACTTTTGAAATTGCGTTCTTTCTGAAGCAAAATTTCCTCCAAATCTGACAATTAGGGTATTATGTAAAATTCACCTTTGTGGATACACTTTTAGAACCACGTTGTGGTCCCAAAATTATAGTTGTTTTTATGAGATTGAATTTGACTTTTTTCTTGTTTTTCCAAAGCTGCTTTGGAATCCATAAGATTTAATTTCTGTTGATGGTTCACTCTGTCATTGATGTAGCTATCAACATTTCACACACAAAAAAATAGAGAGATTAATTTAACATTGACATTGCTGAAGATAAAAGGGAAAGTTAATTTTTGAAATTTGGGAAAATAAAATATACATGGAAATTCTCACTATAAAATCCTTTCCTCCATTCCTGTTTATTTTGCTGCTATCAATTAATTCAAAACCCTTTTATCTTTATCCAGTAATCTGGTGTTTCTGCTCAGCTGAGAAACACATCCTCTGCTGTTTCATTACAGTTTCTGTCTTGAAATCACCTTTTCAGTCCTTGTCAGAGTGAATTCCCTGTTATTGGGTCCATGAGACACCTGGCCCTGCTGGGGGTCTGGGGCTGAAAAGCACTCACTGGGCAGGAATTTGGCTTTTAGTTACACGAGACTGAACTCTGGGATCCAGAAAGCTGCTGGCTCTGGAAATTACCCCATTTATGAACCTGTGTTGCACTTTAGATTAGAAGCCAAAAAATACTATAATGGCTACAAGGTCTGCAAAGTAGCTTGCCTGCTTTGGGAATAAGATTTAAATGTCATTAATGAAGTTAGCGTTATTATCTATCATGAATCTGAAGATTGAAAAAACAGAACAGTGTTTCATAATGTCTTTGGGGAATAGTCTGACAAATAGATCTGCAATTAGGGATCATTTCCTGACGGCTTTGGTGTTTTCTGGAAAGATTGTGTAATCTTGATAATGAGTTGTTGGATTATATTCACACTTAAATCACTTAAACTATCTTTGCCTCTTGTGTGGAAAAAGAAACGAGGTATTTTTAGAGGGGTTTTGATGTGTTTCCAAATTTTGGGGGTGAAGGAACTTGCTATAGAGTAGAAGAAATGTTACTTTGGGTGGTATTTTTCATAGAAAGTCTTACTCTATTTCATGGGAGAGCTGACAGAGATTAGTTTTCAAATGAGTATCAGATAATATTCTGCAACAACATCAAGTTGTGATATTTTTTAAATAATTGCTGGCTGGAGTAATGAGTAAGTACAGAAAACAAAGACAACTGCGTAAGGCTGCTCGTATTTGCATGGGCGAGCTAAAATACATGTTTAATTGCAATAATTCTCAAAGTTCTTGTAAACAACTATTACATTTCTTAGGTAAACATGGTTGATATTTTTTAATCTAATTATAAATATAAATATTTTTGCTACTCACAGAGTTATTTAAGTTCTCTGCTTGTGTCTACAGTCCTCCACTAGAGCTGCTGGGAGTGGGTGCAGCCTGAACTGGGAAGCCAGGGTGGAGTCCTGTGCTTCTGTATGCTTGTTTTCTATCTGCAAGCATTGCAAATAGAATTCTGTCTTATAATTTTAGAGCAAAAAGGGAGGGAAAGTTGTGCTTTCATTGCAAAGAAGTTACTTACAGGATGACTAACTTCCTTGTGAGACTCATCCTTAGCTGCATAGTAAATCTAGAGCAGCTTTGTGGAAAGTAAGTTCACTTGACAGAGACAGGAATAACTTTGAAATTTATATTTATGTTGCATTAAAAGTTTTGTATCTTGAAACTGGATGTTTCTGTCAGTTTGTCACCTGCCTTATCTCTGAGCTTTGGTGCCTTCACACAAACATGATAGTGTGTGCTTTTTGTAGGATCATATTTGTGAAATTATTTCTTGATTGATGTTACAGGAAATATTTCTAAAAGTTTGACAAGCTCCAACTGGTTAGGATCTCAAAGCACTGATAGCTGGTGATGTCTAAACCTGCTTTGCTGAAAGTCAGCTATAAATTTATTCAGAACTGAAGAATAGGTGACAAAGACTAACTTTTTGATTCCAATACAGTAGGAAAACCTTCCCTGTAAAATCTCAGATAAGAACTGTATTTTTCACAAGTATCTTCTAAAACTTTTTACACCTATGGATATTTGCGTATATGAAGTCTGAACTTGTTTGTCTAAAGTCTTATGCAAAAATTGGTGCACTCAGTATTTCCATAACTGGATGGAAATGTTTTTGGGCTTGATGTTGAATCTATAGAATGCTAAAATAATTGGTTATGGTCTGTCTGTACAAATTGGAATGTTTGTGAATATGTAACAATTGATGCATGAAAATATTAAGATGAAATTGCATTTAGATGTTAGACTTAGGTATTTAGAATTGTAAAAAGGAAAGATAGATGTTTTGGTAAGTGGCTTTATTTTGTCTGTGACCCCATGCATTTAGGGTTTAATTTGAAAGGGTTAAGGGTGTTAGAGCCTTCCTGCAAGCAGAAGCAAGTAACAGTGCCAAGGATTTATAAATTTCTCTAAATTTTAAAGCATCTAACAGAGCTTTTCTTCTGTCTTGCCAGAAAAGGCAAGATTTTGACCCTTTGGCAGGATCTTGAATGAGAGAGACTCCCCTTCTGAGCATTACCTGACCGAGAGGTGCTGACACCGTTGAGTCAACACAACTGTCCTGGCTTGTTTTTTAAATATTTGTAGGGAGTTCACAGGTGATAAGCTGGCAACCAAGCTAGAGGCTGTAGAAATGTATTGTTTGTGAACTTGTGTCTCACATGCAAGAACAAGGCTTTGTCGCAATAACAGTGGGCAGAGTTCATGAGTCAATAATCTGGGCAGGAGTGCAGCCTGCTGTAGGCACAGGACAGCAGCAGTGCTCCAGGAGTCAACTGCTTGCTTTTTTGTAAAATAGTTCAGAATTTGCAAGAGTAACTGAATCCAGAAGCAAAATTTCTTTATAACTAAAAAATAAAAAAGTCTCTTTTTTATTAACTAAAACTGGATGTTTACACCAAGGCAACAATATTTTTATCTATCATGGCCTGTTTCCACTGGCTCTGTAACAACAATAAAGTGATGAGAAATATGCTAGTTAAAGTTCCATAGAATCCAGGCTGGTTTTACTCATGCATATACTCTCAAACATAAATAATTATATAAAAAATTGGAAAAAAACTTAATTATGAAAATATGTTAGCAATATGTAAGAATGTTGTAAACTTTATGGAACAGTTTTTATCCAGAAAAAACTGCGGCTGAATGGTTTTATGATCCTTTATAGACAATTATAGATCTACTGAAATTAATATAAACTAAACGGTAAACTAAAATCACGTCAATATAAAAATTTAAGTCAACAGAGATCCTTGACTTTTAATTTCCTTTTGTGTTCCATGTAAAGATGGACAAATCTAATTTTGAGAGGGTCCTGTTTGGGAGATCCTATCTCATATTCTGTGGATGTCTAGAGAACTCAGCATTTACACCTTATAAAGTGAATTTAATTCACAAAGCTGATGTGCTCAGCTCAGACATGCTGGTAGGATCAGTCCGTTCAAAATATTTAAGTGTATTTTATTACCAATTACTTTTCCAATAGGTCAGCTGTATCAAAGCACTATTTGCCTAATGGTGAACTGAATAAGTAATTTATTGTCAGTTGATAGAAAAGAGTGGCATTTCAAATTCTGTATTTATCTTGCATTCCATCACTGGAATGAAAAATGTTATATTAATATATATTAAATATATTTAATGTTATGCTAGTATGTTTATAATTGATAAAGTAGAAAATATTTGTGTCTCATCTTGAGGAAAACTGAACTTTTGTTTTTGCAGAAAGAGGATACAGGTCCCTAATTATAATAACATATTTCGTCTTTCTTCCATCCTATTGGCAAGTAATGATCATTTCTGTTTTCATACAATTTATTAACTTTCAGATTATCATTTATCTGATTACAGAGCAAACTGTTTACAGTTAAAACATTTAGGCTAAAATCAGTTGCAGGTAATTTTAGTTGTATTTTAACAGACTACTTGTTGTAATTAACTGTAAATAGTGGCTTACTGTAAAAAGTGTTACATGTTTCTTGAAATACTTTTTCCTTTTTTCTTTGCTTGAAACTAAACTGTTAACACTGTATATTTTCAGTTTTGAAAACTAAAACAGTTTATAGATTTATTCACTGTGAATTGATATAGGAAGGGAGAAAGAACTTACTGTGGTATTTTCTTGCCTGTCTTTTCTAGAAAGGGATAAAAAAATTATCCCTTCTAGAAAGGGATAAAAAAATTATTACATTTCTAGGTAGAAATTCATAATTCTTGATTTCTTTTTTACTTCTGTAGCAATTTAGCAGGAACAGTAAATAAAGGCAATCTTTTGATATATGAGGCATAACATTTTTTGACTAATTAGTCACAAGTCATCAGCCATGATTCTTTATGATCTGCCATTTTAGTTGGAATCCCACAATAGGCAAAATTTTTACCAACTAAATTACTAAATTTACTGCAAAGATTCAGAAACAGACTCTAGATTGATTTTAATATTCAGTTGCCCTAGCACTTCAGAAAATATATTAAAATACAAGAGCTAATCCATGGAGTTATTGGTAAGCAGCCAGCTCCAGTACTAACACAAGTGGGTAGAAATAAAGCCAGACAAGCAGGAGAGGTGAGTCAGGTATGCTGTGCCATACAGCTGGATGAGAGAAGCATGACACAAATGAAATTTTAAAAAATCTAAAAACCTGGCTGGTGAATACTTCCATGTGTTGTGTTTGTCTCCTGTGTTTTCTAATGTCTTTTCACAGTTCATTTACTCATTAATGTAAAAGTAATGGGATATAGAGGATGGCACATGATTGAAATATTAGCATTCTTATGGTGGTGGTTTTTACAGAATGGCCTACCAAGGCTTTTGCTGTTTCCAAAGTCTGTTTAGGAAGCAAATCCATCCTTATTTAAATTGTTATTCTTTCCTGAATACTGCTGGGTTTGCCTGCCGTTGTGTGAATTGATCTAGTTCTCATGATTTCTTTAAAGAATTTACTCTCCTTGGGATGAACACAGCACAGCTTTGGGAAGTTAATTCAGACAGCTGTAAGGCTGGTAGAGCTGAATCAATAGTCCCCCATGTATTTTGATATTTCCTCTTCTTGCAGTGTGATATGAGTTGTAAAAAGTAACCCTGATGAATGGCGTTCCACAGCATATTAGCAATTTTCCTCTCCATTTCATAGTTTTGTGATCACATTTTCTAACAATCAAACCTGGATCATTTTTGCAGGTCATCAGTTTATTTGTTTGCCATTCTCCTCATTCATAAGTAATACTCAGGCATCAAGTATTGGTTTTGTTTGTGCAGCAGGACAGTGCAGCTTTGATATTCAGCCATTCCCATCCTAAAATAACTGTGCACTCATTAAAGATGGTTCAGATTCATCACTTGGTGGCCACTCAGGTCAGGCACCAGCCAGCTGTTCCACTGGTGGGGACTCTGTGGGTGGGACAGGGAAAGGTCGGGGGACAGAGGGAGTTCATGAGTTCCCTTCAACTCTGCCCTTGTAAACAGAGCTTGGTCTGCATACTGATTTCATCGGGCAGCCAATGTCAACACTGACATTTTCAATCTCTTTCTTTTATGTCACATTAGTGGAAAGTGACCTGTTATGTTTGTGGAAGCTTTGGAATCCCGCAGGAGAAGGATCACTCAGCACCATGGCGGTGTGCCAAGTACAACTTGTTCTGTAGCACAGCGCTAGGAGTTGCATTGTCAACTGAAGCGCGGTGTCAGTTCAGCAGGAGGTGGGTTAGGCCGATGATTAGCGACTTGTTATGACCAGCGAGGCCCCCAGGGTACCCTGCCCCTCAGCTGCCGGCTCCTTTCCTTCCTACTCCTGTCTTCTCTCCGCCCATCCTCGGAGGTGGCCCCCGCAGAGCTCAAACGCCGGGCTGCTCTGTCCCTGCGCCGTGCTCAGCGTCTGTCCTGTGCGCTCACCGTGCTCTGATTGGAATAGTTCCTTAAATCTCTAAGTTGTCCAGAAGTCACATGTTTTGTTCCACAAATGCTAAAAGTGTAAATTACATAAATTTTAATTTTAATTTCTGCTATCCTACTTCTTTGGCCTGTTTTATGAAGTCAGCAAACCTAATATTATCTCAAATTCTACTATAATAATAAATCCATATAATCAATATAGAGTAGTAAGATAATTTAGCCAGTAGAAAAGGGAAGTAGCTTAAATAAGTGTCTTGCAGATAGAAAAGACATAATGTGTGCTAAAAATACAAATGTGTTTGTATTGTTCCAAGAATTCCTGATTAGCAAGAACAAACTGAGGGTACACTAGGATTTACATGAGGAGGTTTGAACTTGAGTAGTAGTAGGAAAGGAGGTACTTGAACCTGTTTTTAAAAAGTGCTTACTGCAGACAGACATCATAAAACAGATTGTCATGCAGAGCAGAGTCATCTGACCTTTGTCCAAGCTCCCAACATCTAAAACTCCTCATGAGCTTGCTTTTAGCTGCAGTTCTCAAATCTGTGGCTATTCTTTGTGGAATAGACCAGGACTGCATATGGAGAATGTAGAATTTTTCTAGGATGAGCAGTGAGACTCAGTCCCAGTGCTCCCCTGCCGCAGGGTACCCACAGACAATGGGACATCTCCATACAGCTGCACTACTGCAGCAGGGCTTACAGAGCTCTGCGGCCTTCCCTGCCAGGAGAGTGAAGCTTCTCCTGCTTTCCCTGTCCTGCTGGGAGAAGTCTGAGACTGACAAATCCCACTGAGGGCCTCACATCATCCCCTGCATCCTTTGGTACTGCAAGAGCAGGGCCCGAGTTAGCTGCAGACACAGGAGGGGAAGGTGGCAGCTGTGGCAGAGGGCAGTGGTGAAGAGTTGAGTGGGTGCTCATATGGTGTCTGTGGCTAAAATTGCACTAGAATAAATTCTGTAAGGCAAGCAGTTGTCTTAAAAATCTGGAGTTGAACAGATTTATATTAAAAGTCAATGTAAAATAAAAGTACTGTACATGTGGAGTAGACTTTCAGAGGAAAGAGAATGAGTATTTGTATAATATGGACATAAATGTGGTTTATACACATTTATGCATAATGTAACTTTCAAGGCCCAGGCAGAAGAGAAGAAAATCCTAATCTGAAAAGAATGATGGAGGTTGGTGTGTCATTTTAAGGAAGGATTGATGGCCTCAGAATTGTTGGAAACAATTTTTACAGATTTCACTTGAATGTCTGACTAAAAGCTTATGGAAATTCATGAGTTTTTCACTGACTAAGCTAAGCAACTTGTAGTACTGCCTGTTCCCATTAGTGGCAAATAATATAAGCTATACATTTCAGTTTAAAAATACCTTTGCATTATTCAATTCTTTCATGCTTTCCTAAATGAGGCAGTAAAAATGCTGAAAAGCTGGAAAGCTTTAAGCAATGTTAGTGCATGTTTCATGTTGCAATTCCAAACACACTCTGTATGTCATTGCATTATTATATGGATATAGCACATTGTCTACTAGAGATGGTTTTTGGGGATCAGCATGTCTTGTAAATATGAGGAATATTGTCAAATTTAAAAAGAAAATCAAAATAATAATTTTAAATATTATCATAATTCTTGCATGCTGATCTGAGCCCTAATATTTAGTCATATTTCTACATCACTGTATAAAGGTAGATTATTTGCAGAGTAGGAAATTTCACAAAATACTGAAGGAAGAAGATAATGATAGAAATTTTTAAAGAGCAAAGCAGCAGAGCAACTGCAGCTGTCAAAGGCTGCAGGATTACAAAAATTGTTGTTTAAAATCAAGAACGCCAAGTGCAGTAAAGAAACAAAATAGTAAAAATGTTGCACTTTGTTATTTTGGACCTATTGTGAAGTTTTTAACAGACCACATAGTCTGCAGAACCTGCAGCAATAAAGACTCTTTTGTAAGGTACGTGGTAAACAGGCTGGACTTTGACTTTTCAGGGAACCCATGTCTAGATATTGCTGGTTAAAATCTCAAGAAAAGGCTCTGTATTTGTCTGAGATTGTAAGGGTCTGTTCATTCTGTAGCTTAAAAATGCTGGACCAGTGTGCCCTGCTGAAACTGAGCACTGAACACATCTTCTGCAAGTGCTTTGTTCCACACAAATCAGAAATCATATAGCAATGATGCTGGGATTTGTATATGGAAGGCAATGGGAAATGCAATATTCATACAGAATAATTTCAATTTTAAAATTTAAAGAATACATTGAGAAATGCAGTGGAGACTAAATGAGAACATAACTTACAATATAGATAGTAATTTCTATTTTTTGCAAAATAGTGATTAAAATTAAGCTATAAAATACAAAACTAAATCAAATTATTGTGAATCCATTGTGTTTCCAGAAAGGGTAAGCTAACTGACAAACTTTCAGTCAAGAATGGAATGTACAGAAACAAATTCTTTAGTTTAATACAGTTTTATTTGGCAGTGGCATGGATTCAGGTCATTAACCTCAATATTTTAAATCATTGGAATGAGAATTTTTCTCAGTCTTCCATGAATACACCCCACTTTTGGGTGATGAGAGAATGTCTGTATAGCTCATACCCAGGTACATCATGTGCATGGAACCAAATATACCCAGGAGGGTCTGGAAAATTAAGCTGGAGCAAAAGGAATGCTTCATCAGGTCTGATTCTGCAGCCACACCTGGCAGGGAACTCTCCTTGAAGTCACACAAATTTTTTGAGATTTGTTGCCCTACTTTTGCAGACTCTGGAGACTTAGGGAAGCATCCAAACTTGCATGTGTTTGGATGAACTGAACTGTTTGATTTCTGAAGGACTCAAACTAGAGGAATGGGTTATTCCTGAATTATGGGAAGCTTGGGTCTAAATTCAAATGCTTATATAACGTCGAGTTATAGTGTGTGTGGATAAAAGAATGCCTGTTACAGTGTCTTTAAAGCCAAATTCCTTCATGATCTCAGATTTTGATTGCTCCTGGGCAGTTATAAAGACACACTGTGAGTAGACTGAGGGATTGGAGACCTCCATGGTCCTGGTCAGCAATGTCTCTGCTGCCTCATCCCATATTCAGCAGAGCCACCTGCATTATTGCCTTATCTTGCCAGTGCCCTTGCACTGTCCTGCCTGAGCTGGGCAGGTGCTGCACCAGGGGTGTAATGCAAGAGTCTAACCACAGCCCATAGAAATCACTGGGGTTTGAGTTAAGCTTGAAACCATTTTGTGTTTTAGTTTCCAACCTATAAAATGGAAAGAATTACCACCTTTCTTCAACATTTCCTTCTGTCCTTTTTTAGCTGCATGGTACCTATGAAGATTTGAATTCCAATCTCAACTCAGTCTAGACTCTATGGTAATAAAAACTGATTTTACTAGAAATAAGCTATAATGTATTTACAAGCTTTGTGTCTCTGTTCAGTCAAATACCAAGTTTCAGCTCAACTTTGAGAGTGGTCATAACAGCACTGTGTGTTTTCTGCACCCACTGGGATGTGTTTATCAGCAATATTCATTGCAGTTATGTGTACTTGCTTTATTTTTTTACTGTCTCTTTGATCTTTCTCCAAGCTCGCAATTCTGTGACCATTTCTCTTGGTTTTATACCCAAGAGCAAAAGCAAACCAGGAGGAATTTGATTAAATGTTTAGCACAAACTCTTAGATACTGTGTCATTATTAGCAAAAAGCACTTCCCATGAATCAGAACATTTGCACTGTTAAGTGGATAAAAGTACAATAGAATTCACAGATTTACTTAATATTTTTGAAAGAAATAAAATCCAGTTCTCTGTAGAGATAATGCCATGGGAACTGAAAAAGAGGCAATTTGTCATGTTAATCACAGATGTTACTATACAAATTCTTGTATATAATCTTCTGGTACAAAACTGTATTATAATGATTAAATGCTAAAAGCTTCATTTAAATAACAATAGGGTCAGCTTGCAAGATGATACTCCCCCATCTCATGGATGAAAAGGAAACTGAAATGTAGAATTAAAGCTCTTATTTGCAAAAAAAGATAAATAGATAAATATTCAAAATCTATTAAATATATGAGATCCCATCAGCACCATCTTTCTCCAACTTCCTGCCTCTGGTGCTGCGATCTGTTGTGGCATGGCTCCAGCTTCATTGGGAATCTCTCTGGTGAGATCCTGACCTATGAGCTGTGCTCTGCTGCCTTCATGCTGATATTAACTGCATCCAAATCTTTCCACCTTTCCCACGTAACACTGTTTATTTAATTCATTATGGACATGCTGATACAGTGGATGTAGCAGTCTTATACATTTCATTTATACAATTTCATAGTGCAATTTCATAGCTAGGCTTGTGTTATTAATTAAACTTAGTTGAGTTTCTGAATGATCAACCTTCCAAAATTCAGCCTCTAACTGCTTATAATTGCTCTTAATTTGAAATGTTGGCAGGTAAGTTTAAACATCTTCCTCACCACTTTTTTTCTAAAAATACATTGCCATTACTCACTTTTCCAGTCTGTCAAAGGAAGGACTATAATTAACTTTTTTGACCTAAGCATTATTTGGGAAGCTTAACTAACATGCCACAGTGTCCTTTGTAAGAGAGAATTTTATTAGAGTAAAAGCTCAAAGAAAGAGTTAAGGATGAAACTCTGAGTAATTAAAAAATCACCTTCATGAGGAAAGGACTGTAAATAAAGTAGGGGCATAAAGAACTTACTCCCATTGCAGTCTCATAACTGCAAGGGGCCTTGAGCACATGCTTTTTCACTTTTAGGGGCCCTCTACTAACACAAATTAAAACCAGGGCATGCCTTTTCTTAGAACTTGTGCCAGGCATTTTATTTTCATAGGTGTCAATTCTAAAATCATGCTTTCCTCTTACTTATACTTGATGGAGGTGGAAGAAATGAGTGGAGAACTGAACTCTGATTACTTGAATAAAAATGTTAGTCATTTTGGACCATTTTCTTTCCATCCTGCAGGTTCCTGGCTGACCCTTATACATGGAGCTGGGGGTGGGGAACAACACCAGTCTAGACAGAAGAGGCCAACAACTAGTTGTCCGCTCAGGTTTCAGATTATAAATGAAAAATGTTCAATTTCTCACAGATGTTTGGCAGCCACTCTGCTTTCACTCTAATCGCAAGCAGGATTTCTTCTGCCTGAAGAATGCAGTGACCAGGAGACATACACAGAATAATGATTCCATCTGCTGTGGCTTAGGTTTATCAAATAAGTTTTTAGAAGTGAGATCACTAGGACTATGGTCTTAGTAAAAATGTATTAACTTATTCAGACCTGTCACATCTTCTTTTAAAATTTGGGGATTCAAATGTTTCTTTCATGTAGAATGAAATTTGTAGAAATTAGTAGATTTGTTCCAGGGATTAATTATGCCTTTAAATGAATACAGAGTGTATCTGTAAAGGCTCTTGAAGGATTAGGAAAAATATAGAGATAAAAACTCTACGAATGCCCAGTTTACAAATAAAGGAATGGGGTTTTTTCTCTGCCACTTAGTTTTAAAAATTACAATCTGAAAACTGAGGCATTAAACACAACATTCTTAATTTCTCTTAGGATACTCAGAGCTTCACAGTTGCCAATTACCATGTCAAATTACAAAAATGTTGTAACTCAAGTTTAAAAACATAGCTCTTTTTTTCTTTTGTTACAGAAGGATTGAACTTAACTAGGTGTTCAAACGCTTAGATCTGGTCTGAGCACAAGCAAAGGTTAGAAACTGTTACTCTTCTGTTTCTGAGCATGGCTGGTTCTAGGTGTTCATAGACAACTTTAGTTTATTTTTCAAAATATAAAATGAGAAAATTTGGAGAAGCATTTTATTTCCTTTACAGTTATCCCAGATGTGAAACAACCCAATGAGTCAAAATCCTGTTGTGGCTCTTACTAGAGGTTCTGTTCTGAGGTGCATTGGGCAATACAAACAGAAACATTACACTTTAAAAGGAAACAGAAATTGTCAGCTGAATAGCAGGAGGAACTTTGTGACAGAGTGACATATTTGATTGTGAAATAGTTTCCCAGAGTAAGTGCTGGAAACAAAATCACTTGGAACATTCAGGAGCTGATGAACAAAATCCACTAGAAATACAAGGGGCCCATAATGCCTTAACAGAGCTAATGGCTGCTTTTTTCAGGATTATCAGGGACTATAATTTATTACTTTGTACAGGAGATATCACATCTCTACAGTATGTAGAGATGAAGTTTCTAGATGCTATCAAAATTCAAATGACATTAAAATAATACTATCTCACGAACCCTTGGGAATGAAACTTACATAAGTTATTCAAAGAAAGGAAAGAACCTGCTGTTCAAAGTTAAGGAACACAAAGGACAACCTGGCAGTTCAGTGCAGCCTCGTAAGGACAGCAGCTCAGGGCTCTGCACACCTGCTTTGGTCCAAGTGGAGCCAAGAGAATTCAGAGATAGGTGGTGGGCATGAAGGAGGGGGAAGTATCTGGGGAGAGGAAAACAGCAGCAGAGGATTGGAACTGCAACAAGAAAAATATAAGAGAACTTAGAGGAGAAGTGGGGATGCACTAACAGGAATGTAGGGGGGCTGGGAAGGGACCTTGGGGTCCTTTCAGCCTGGGGAAGGCACACAGTAAAGCTGCATGAAGGAGCTGCCAAGCTGGGCCTGTGCCTGCACTGATGGCTTCACTGATGCTGCTGCAAGAGAACCTTGCATTCCAGGCTGAGGAGCCATGAGGCAGTCACGAGCTGAGCCTTGTCCATGTGAGGAGAGATCACTCCTCAATGAAATACTTCCCTTTCTGAAGTGAGAATGTGAAATTCAGATTGCACTGAGTGCTGCAAAAGGTCTTCCTGGCAAAGAAATGAGAATGCTACACCAGACTGAGGCTAATTCCATTAGAAAACTGTCTGACAAATTAAATATATCTCAAACTACCACAAAAAACAAGCTATGGAAACTTTCTATTAATCGGGGGGGTATTTTTTAGTTAATGCAACAGTTCAGGACTGATTCTGTAGGTGCAGTAGGATGTGGTATTGTGTATCTTGTGAATCCAGCTGTTGCCTTTGTGCTTGTCCTCAGGAACCAGATAAGTTTGATGATTTGTAGCATTTCTGTACAGGAGCTGTGTCACTGCCCTGGAGCTGCTGCACTTCCTCATGTGTTGGGCTGAGCTCCAATAGGGGATGCAAGAACATTTATGATAAATACTGAAGATTCTGTTAAGTCTAAAATTATTCTTCCTGCTGAGGAGATGAAGTAGGAAGGGAAAGAGTTTTTCTATTATGCCTCAAAAGTGCAGAATCACTTTTGGCTGTAGCCCTAGAAATTCTCCTTCATAGGAGAGGTGCAGTGAAGGATTAAATGAGGTCGTGCTTTCATCTCCCTGGCACCTACTTCATTCTGGTGTGCAAAGGGCTGATAAGAACAGAGCTCTGTATCAAAAGTGTGTAATGGGGGAAGAGGGAAACCATAAGGGAGAGGTGGGAGGAGAGTTTCAGACCCTTTAGCACCTCCTTCATGGAGAGAGGTCACAGCAGTTCACAGCAGTCAGGCTTCTGAGGAGACCTTTGCTTCATGCTGCTCATGCATGTCCTTCCAGCAGTAAATTACTGGGGGCAGTGGCTGGGAATTTAAATAGCTCAGATACAAACTGTCCCTAACTTGATTTTCCATTGCTTACGTTAATCTTCCATTTTATGAATGAAGGCAGTTGCTCTACCCAGGACAGGAAATCAAATGTATTACTTTTCAAGACAGGATGGCAGAAGTCCAAACACATCTAACAGGGGAAGGAAGCAATATTATCAGCCTTTCTGGCCCAGTGATAAAACCATGGAAGGAAATCATTCAGTTTTAAATGAGGAAAAGGAAGTCTTAGATAAAATTCAGAAGTTGCCTTGGGAGTTTTCATATCACATCAATGAAAAAGTCACATTCAATTAACCAAGCATTCCAGTCTGTATGAAGGGCTTTATTTGTGACATCAAAGCAGAACTATTTACAGTTTGTGACAAGCTTCTCCACAGTGGATCAGTTGACATTTTTCTGGCCTGCCTACTTGGTCAGATACCTTTTCTCTAAGTTCTTCTTTATGAAAAAAAAACCTGCTGCAGCCACCCTAGGTTTTTTTTGTTCTATTCATGTAATAAAATCAGATTTTTAGTCACCATTGCACTCAGAGTATTTTGACATTTGGCTCTTATTTTTAATTTTAAAAAGCCAATGATTAATATTCAGAGAAAATAGTAAATGCAATTACTTTGGAGCTTTGTACCTAAGATGGTATCTCTGCTGACAGGGTGTCATGCCATATAAAAATAATAGTTTGAGGTAGCAGTATCTCATGAATCATTGCAGTGTTCATCTTATTCTACATAACAGACTTAACAGTGTTTTATGTTTTCATGTCAGCAAACTAATCTATCACACTGTGATTGCTGTGATAATAGAAAACAAACATAATCCAAAATAAATTAGCAGGATTTAGCAATGTTGGGATTGTTGGAGTAACTCAAGGAAGTCTGGGGGAAAAGAGAGTCTGACATTGTTTCCTTAGGTCTACACTCTGTGATAATTTGATATAGTAAATTTCAGACTAATTCTGGAGATATAGAACTAAATATACATTCAGACAAAATCAAAACACTGTAGCATTTCAATCATATGGGTGGTTACGATTTTGATAAACAGACATTTTTCTTTAGATGCACAGATCCTGGTTAATGCTAAATACCTGTATCTTCCTGCTATATTGATTTTAATTAATGATATTAATGCTCCACAAGTGAAATATACACCTTGTATTTTAATAAATTAAATTCTTACATTTGAACTTCACTAAGAAACTTGAAAGTCTGAGCAAGGCTTGTGGATGCAAGTGTCTTTGTGACTGTTGAGACAAATGGGCACACTGAGTATGCAGACGGCTGGATTATATAAATGGGGAGTATGTGCATGCTTAAAACACACAGAAAGCAATAATCAAAACCACTGCACTCAGTTTTGTATATCCTGAGAGTAAAATGTTTGTTTGCTGTCTCTCTGTGAAATCCAGAAGCATATTCTTGCCAGACTCTCTCAAACTTGGCCATCTATTGAACATTGCTTTGTTATTCCAGAAGATCTGGTATTTAAAATTTCATTTGAATGTATTTGATCTCATCCTTCTATTCTCAGTCTTACAGGTGACAACTGAGGTTACCATTATGGGCAGGAAGTTTGAAGCAAAATTTCTTTTTAAGAATTTAAATGCTTTTCTCTGAAGACAAGAGCAGATTGTCTACATATGTCTAGTAGTAAGCATATAGGGTAAAGAACTGTATGAGATTCCTGCCCTCCTGGAATTAATGCTGTGATAGACACCTGAAAAATGCCTCAGACAGCAGAAAATGTGCTGCTTTCCTACTTATGATTTTTCTGTTCTAATCAGGCTAAGATGGAATTCTGGCTGTTCTACCTGGTTTTTTTTGTTTACTTATTTTAAAGCTTGTTTTGTTATCATGGCCCCCCTATGTGGGTGTTAAACCTGATTTATCAGAGCCCTGTTCGCTGTGACCTTTAAAGTGCAAGATGTTACTGTAGCAAAGTTGGTTTCCCAATAACAGAGAAATGAATCAATTGACATAGCCATGGCCTTTTGCAGCTTGCAGGATTTATGGGGTCATAGGTTCTCTTTGTGCAGGTCTTTTTGCAATTATGCTGCAGGTCAGCAATACAAGAGTTAAGTCAAATTTCAAAATATTGCTCCTCTATCCTTCTCGTGTTACAACATGAAGAGGCAGAGGTGGAACTGCATCATTGAACATCCATCAAGACAAAAAGAAAACTTTAGTTCTTAGTTCTTACAGAATACAGAACAGTTGTTTTCCATCTGTCAAAATGTGATAATTCTGCTTGCTGGTCATTTTTCGGGCAGAAGAGTAGAAACCCAAGTATTCAATCATCTCATGCAATCTCCAGTGGACTCAAAATAAGCTCTACTGGAATGACAAATCCCACAAACCTTGGCCCAGTCAAGTGATTTCCTCTGCTCTAACAAGCTGCTACAAAGTATTTTAACTTTTTTTTGGTACATATTCAGACTGCCTCCCACTTGTGGTTGTCTGTAATTCAGGACACGACACTAAAATGGAGAGAGAACACATCTGGGTATTGTCCAAACAAGCTCAAATAATCCTAGATATGGTATAGAGGAGATCTTTGCATTGTTTATAGGTGCAACATGTCATATACATATATATACATTTATGTGTATATGTGTGTGTTCCCTGATTATTCAGCTTAAACACTGAACAAACTTTGTCATTAAAGTGCTTCTCAAAATACTTTTTTTAAAAAAACCAAAACACAATACAAATTGCACACTGAATTTCTGATTATATGCTTTACCCTTGACTGAAAAAATTTCCCAGCCTCCAAAATACTGATCCTAAAGCAGCCCCTCCTTTGAGTTTGTTTCATTCAGATGTGCACAACCTGTTTCAGTTTTGCTGTTTTTTCAGGCTCAACACAAAAATGTCATTTAGTGTAGCACAGGTTTTAGTCTTCATTTAGGTCAAATTTCAATTGAATCTGACAGTAAGAAATAGGTTAATTGCTTTAGACTCAATTTAACAAGATTTAGCTTTTGTTTAAAAACACTTTTCTTACAGAAAAAAATAACATTCTTTTCTTGGTGAAGGAGGAGGGGTGCTTAGCTTTCAGTATCGCAATAAAAAAACCCTTTTATTTTTAATCTTTATAAAGAGACACTCAAATAATAAGGTATTAAATAGTCAATATAAACTTTAGGTAAAACCTACTGTGGTATAATCTTTACAGCTAACAGAAGACTTCTTTCTGAGCCTTTCTTAGAAGCAGCCCAGATAACCTATGGAAGAGACAACAATCTTTTGTTGTCTTTAAAAGATTGCAGTTTTGAAAAAAATACATTTTTTTAACATTTCACTTGGGCTCATACAGTCTCACTAATGCTCTGGTTGTGAATAGAACCAAAGATTGGCCCCCTGTCTGCTTCTTTGCACTTCTTGTCCAACTGGGAGGTGAGAAGAAGGAATACAGCAGAGTTCTGGCTCCCCTGGGAGTGTGATTTGCCTGCTCCAGGTCTCAATGAACCAGAGGTTACCCCACAATAATTCATGCTTTCTGCAAGATTATTTTTACCAGGACATTGACTCTTGATAATCAAGTATAACAAATAATAGCTCCAAAACTGGTTATATAGGTAATTTAATCTTTCACATAAATCCTGAAGGTAATCAAACTGTAAAAGAATCCCAAAAACATATTAATAATCCTGATAATTTCCTATTGGACTTCTAATTACCATTAACTTTTGTTTTTTAGAAAGCATGGTTGACTTGTTGGTTTTATTAGAGAGAAACCCATGTAGATTGCTAACTGAAATAAAAGAAATAGGGAAAGTTCAAACATTTACTATATCTTCTGGACTTGTACATAAGAAGTTTTACAATAGGTGTTTCCCAATTTATTGCTTCCTGCAATCATTACTGGAAGAGTTCTGCCAAAGCATTGATGGAACATGTATTATAAAGTATTTGCAGCTTTGAGAGCTAAAGGGAGGGTCATGTTCTGGCTGATTATGGATCTGTTTTACAGGAGAATGTGGCTCTCTCTTCTGAGAAAGCTTAGGCTTTGTTTCCCATCCAAGAAGATATCTAAAAACCAGAAAACCTTTGGAATAACATTTGTGATTAAGAACATATAAAAATGGAAGAAGAGTGAGAAAAGGTTGATGGGGGAGAGAAAAGGGTAGTTTAGCTCCTCTGGCATAGAACAACATGTCTGGATTTTGTCTAGGAAGCAGGTTTGACATTTATACTGTTTATCTCAGTGTGGCATCAGAGAACTGGGTTTCTGTCTGTGTGACTACAGCAAAGTCACTTGTCCTTCCATTCCCACCATAACCTCTTATTTATCTTCATTTAGAATTTCAGTTCCATGGGACTGGAGGCTGTTCATTTGTGCAGTCCTTAAAGCAAAAAATTTCAGATGCAGCCTCTGCATGTTGCTGGAATACCAACATTGATGTTTCTCTTATGCCTCAAAAGAAGTCATTTGATCTTTTGCTGTTATTTCCTCAACTTTAAGATGGGACAGTAACTCACAAGTAGGTTATGGCCAACTGATTATTGCTAATGAAATATGTTTAGTTTCTCAGAGAGCTTTTAAGGAGACCAAAATATTGAGGAAATTACAAATGTATTCCAGTTGGTTTTCTTTCATTCATTCACATAAGCTGTATGATTGACTTAAAAAATGCACTTTTGGTCAATCAGAGAATACTCCATGATTTCGTCTGATCCAAATCAGAGGATCCTCCTCTACCATCCAGGACTGACAGTGAGTAAACAACAGTAGGGTTACCTCAGAAGACAAGGGAGCCCTCTAAGAAGGAAACCCAAACTAGTGTGTGACTTTTCCCAAAGTATACTGGGCAAGCACACCAGAAGCCTGTTCAAATTTCAATCAAGAAAATGAAACTGATTTGTATCAAAGCTAACTCATTTTAGCAATACAAGGCATGCAGAGCTTGGCTGGCAGTCCTGTGATAATATTATCAGAATTGCACAAGGAATGATCCAGTCTTTCATCTCTCAGGAAGCCAAGAATTAGGGAACCTTGCTGTATACTGTGTAAGGAATACAGAATTTTAGTGCAGGAAAGTATATGGAGAGGCCAGTGTGGAAGGATAAGAAAAGCCCACTTTTCCCAGGAATCCAATAAATAAAAAGAGAACCTGCAAACTTTTAACATGGATGAAGATTAAAATATTTTTTTCCAAAACATTTTTCCTAGGGAATGGTAATAAGTTCTAACTGTGGATAGAAAGAGGTGCTGGTGAGTGGCCAAGTGGCTTAGTGGACAGTGGGAGTGTATAAGTAAGACTTTAAAAAAGTTTAGTAATTTTGATTTCTACATTTTATTACAAGATTTAAGGTCTCACTGGAAATGTATTATTTTTGTTACCTAAAATACTTAGCAATTCATAGGACTCTGTTGATTTCAAATATGTATAATTAGAACTAAAAGCTTTTCAGTGACAGAATGCTTCATAAAGTCTTTTCAGTCAGAAGAATTCCATATTTTTTCCTATTTGCATTGCTATAGGAAACTGTCATGCTATCTTTATATTTGCATATGTATGCATCTATGTGCCTACAGCGAATTTAGAAATACAATAATCCTGGAGGGATGCTGAATGTATTGGGGCTGAAGAAGAGAGAAAGACAAACTGCCTGATAAGTAAAGAAACAGTTCATTTTGCTCTGTGCAGGCAGGCAGGAAAGGGAGTGCAACGTAAGCAAGACATTTCATTTGTGGTTGAATCCACAGATGAGCTATTGTAGAAAGTATTCTCCAAAACATGCTTACACGGGAGCTGGGCCACGTGGTACTGATTAGATTTAGTACCAGCAGGGCAGTTTTATTACACAGAAACATAGGGTTTGAGAGCTGCAAATATGTTTCAGTGTTCGAAGGCTGTTCCTTTAGCATTTCCTGCCTTACTGGGAATTCATGGGGCTCTGACCTTCTCAGAAAGGGCTCAGCACCTTTTAGCTTTGAGCAATGTTATAGCTGGAAAGATTCAAAGCTAGAGACAATGTTTTCTTTGAGCAGTCAAACATGCTGGAAAACAAAGGAGAAAGCATGCTTCACATTCCACTGAAGTCAGTGGTTTCTGTCTCTTTTTGCACTTCAGATCACTTCCAGTCCCCTCTGGCAGGAGAGGAAGTCTGTGTTAGAGTCTGTGTTAGTCTGTGTTAGAGTCTGTGTTAGAGTCTGTGTTAGTCTGTGTTAGTCTGTGTTAGAGTCTGTGTCAGTCTGTGTTAGAGTCTGTGTTAGTCTGTGTCAGTCTGTGTTAGAGTCTGTGTTGTCTGCCTTCATCTTGGGCTCATCCATGGCACTGAGCTCAGCCCTCTCAGACAGGGATGCTGCTTCCTTCTGCTGTGCCCACTCACTGGCTGCTTCCTCACTATAAACCAATAGATTAGCAATAAGAAAAAAATGTACAGGCTTTTATTTTCATATTTTTTCATATTTTTCATATTATTTTCTTCTTGTGGAGTGCCACTAATTTGGTTTTATCTAGATGATACCTAGACATTTAGTCAGTGGAATGTTTAGTTGGATTTATTCAGATACTCTAGGTCTATAAAAGCATGAGACAGAAAAATTTTGAGCACATTTATCTAAAAATGTCTGTAATTAAGACTGTACAGTGTTGTTATTCTTTAGAGCATCTCCTGAGCCTTGATATAGCAACCAGTCTGAAGAACGCTGAGCACCATTCTTTGGAATTATTTTGCTGCTAAAAAAAGATTTACACAGAAAAAAAAAAAAAAATATTCAGAATCAGTGTAACCAAGTTAAGAAGGTTAAGAAAATATATTAGTATATGTTGGACTTAACAGTTTCAATATTTCAGCCTTTATTTGTCTGCTTTCTTCTTCTTACTTCCTCTCTCTTTTCTAGACTATAAATCAATGGAAGTCTATATTTCCAGGTCTAGACTTTGTTTCAGTGATTATTCCTCCAAACGAGGGAGAATAGGAACAAGACAAAACACAGAACTCAGTATGAGTTCATTAATCTCACACTAAAATTAAAGCACAGCCCTGTACCAGCTACTAGCAACTCTCCACTGTAAATAAAGTACTTTCATATAGAGCAGTGCAGAAAATAAAAATTACTTTCTATAGCTGCACCAGCTACTACTACTTTCCACTAAGCACATAATTATTTCTCCAGTGTCAGTAATTCCTGATTGAATTCATGGTGAAGAAAGGAAGAATCCCTAACTCATTTCATTTTTGATATAATTTCCTCTTTCAGAGTTCCTTTTATTTTTCAACTATTGCTCACAAGAGCATTCTGCAAGATGGATAGTACCAAACCAGCCTTTCATAGATAACAGAATCACAGAATCTTCTGAGTTGAAAGGGACCCATGAGAATCATCAAGTCCAATGCCTGAGTGAATGGCCATGCAGGGATTGAACCCACAACCATAACATTTCAGTTGTTTTCCAGTTGTTTCATTTTACATGTGGATTTAATTTGTTCATTTAACAACAGCTGGGGTAACAAGAACACACATGAATTGGCAAATATGAAAGACTGTATTATAAATAAACCCACAACTACAGTGCTTCCTAGTAGGAAGTGCCCAGAGCCCTCCCTAATTACCATCCTCTTCAGCTGCCATAAAGAACTCATTAAATGCCAAATTATTTCCCTAAACAATGAGTAGCACTGGTTCTTCTTGTGCCTATGTGCTTATTTATTAGAATTACAACTTCCTTAATTGACACTTACATTAAAAGGGAGAGAAATTCCAACAGTAAAGCTATTTTTGAGTCAGTTATTGTGAAACAAAACATCAAAAATGTTCTTTAATGATGAAAGCATTATTTAGCTTTCAAGCTCCAAAATTTAAAAAGCAGCAATATGAAACTTTTTAAAATTGTCCTCACATTTTATTTCACCCTTAGGATGAGGACACAAGAAATATCAGCCTGATGTGATTGTGGCTTTTTAAACTTTAAAATGCTTTATAAGAGGAGAATTGAGTTATAGCTCTTCCTCCACTTGAATGGAAGCGCTACTTGAACAGCATTAGAGAACGCAAAAGCACTTGTGTTTGTGGTGAGGAGAAATGGGAAAAGGCATTATTTAAAGAAAGTGGACTGAAGATGGCATTATGGGAAGCATTTGCAAAGATAAAATATAGCAGATATATTTTGGGGAAGTGTAGAAACTCAGAAGTTAAACATAAATGGGAAGGAGAGGAGAGGAGAGGAGAGGAGAGGAGAGGAGAGGAGAGGAGAGGAGAGGAGAGGAGAGGAGAGGAGAGGAGAGGAGAGGAGAGGAGAGGAGAGGAGGAGAGGAGAGGAGAGGAGAGGAGAGGAGAGGAGAGGAGAGGAGAGGAGAGGAGAGGAGAGGAGAGGAGAGGAGAGGAGAGGAGACTTTTGAAATAATTCCATTAAAATATTTGCTGTTAAGTGTACACATGTAATGTCTAAGGAAAGGCACATCCTAACAGCGCAGGATGAGTTTAAGACAACTTGAGTTTAAATATGTAAACATAATGGGTCTGTCCTATATAATGGAGATTTCTTTTTGTTCCACAGAAGCCAATGGGAATGGAAAGTTCTCAACATTTTACAAAATCAAACCCTTGGAGAGTCCAAGAGAGATAATGCATACTGGCAAAAAAAACCCCGAAAAACAAAAACAAAACAAAACAAAACAAAACAAAACAAAACCCAACAACAACAACAAAAACCACAAAAACCCAAACAAACAAAAAAACCCCCAAACAAAACAAAAATTAAAACAACAATAACAAAAACATGAAGAAAAACCAACCCAAAAAAAAACCCAAAACAAAAACAAAACACTAAAACAAACCAACAAACAAAACCCAAAATAAATAAAAAGAAACAGTCTTGATAGCAAAAAATAGCGAGACCCAGTAGTGTGATAAAAGTGGTGTGCTTTTGCCTCCTTAGCACAGCTGGACACAGCTGGAAATTGAGGGAGGGCTTGGTCAACACTGAGAGTAGAGAGAGAGGAGCAAATACATGAAAGTCCTGTAAGACAGGATATCTGCAATGAGAAAAGCTGAGCCCTGTACCTAGGGCAATGCATCAGAATAAGTGAATAAAGGACATAATGAATGCTAACTTTTGGAACAGTTGGGCTGGTGCTGGGGCCATAAAACAGACAGAAATTGTAGGATTTCTTTAGCCCTGACAGGCTCCAGTGGGAATCAGTGGCAATATCATGAAATGTGTGACATCACATCATGAACTCAATTCCAGCTTGGCTGAGGCGCTCAGCACTCACTGAAGCTGCTGGGGTCTGCCAGGTGTGACCCTGCTGGGATCTCTTACAGCACCAAGCAGCACCAGTTGTCAGGAACTGCTAAATGGTAGTTGGTGTTTTTAGCAGAACTTCTGGATATTATGCTGACACATGAGCCTTCACTTCCCACACTGAAAATAACAAAATAACAAACTGTGTGACTGTCAACATCAGCATTTCGTACTAGACATGGTTTGACCACACCTCTGTTTTCCCTGGTCACACCAATTTGCTGGGTGTTGCTCTCAGGAAGTACAGACTGATGCTTTGCCAGCACAAGAACAGAGTGCTCAGGACACTGTTATTATTTTGATTTGTATTGCACTACTTTTATATACATTCAGGAACTTCCAATGTATTTTCTTGGAGAATGTACAGCATAATTTGGGTCCATTTTTCATGGGCCTTTATTTCTAGTAGACAACAGCATATGGTAGACTAATCTGAAATTTTGTTATATTTTCTTACACTAACATTTTTGTGGAACCAAAAAATAAATAACTTTGACACACACACCAGGAATGTTGGTCTGCAACAGGTCAATGTAAGCCTACAAAATTCCTCTTGGTTTTACTGCTGGCATTGCCATTAACAGTGTTCTGTGCCTGTTATCTAGTCAGATGAGTTCTTTTTCTGTTATTTCAAGACATTCCAGTACACTAAGCTTTAAGTTGTCATGGATGTGTATGCAGTTTATAAAATGATGTTACCATTACCTCACCATTTCCCTTTGCAATGGGATATCCTCCCTCTGAGCATTCTGCCCCACAGTATGACAATATTCTGTACTCCCCTCTGTGATTTTCCCTCAATAAAATCTATGTCTACTTTTCAGAGTAATTGAACTACTGTGCTGAAACCATTGTTGCTGATTTCTTCACATGCCAGCTGAGGATTAGTTTGAAAGGTTTGGAGTTAATAAACAGAACTTACTGCCCATGTAGGGCCTGTTCAGACCTTGACTGTTATGTCTGTACCCTAAGACATTATGCAGGAAGACAAAAATATTGTTCAAGTTAATAAATTAACATTTATCTATAAACTTCCATTCTCAAATGAGTAGACATTACATGCACCTACTCTAAGCCAAAAATCCTTAATCACTTAATTTGTTTTAAATTGTACTACTAATCTATCCACACTGGTACACTAAGTGTAGAACTGACTGTTGCTTTAAAATTCACAGAAATTTATCTAGAAGCTAATCTAGTCCATGTCACACTTCTAAAAGTTTATTACCATTTCATACAAGCATCTCATTGCTGTAAAGAATCCTAACAAGCTGCTTAAGAAAATGTTTAAAGTAACTTGAGAAAATCAACAGATTATTTCTTTCTAGAGTCTTATCCTCTAAACCTGCCTTAATGTAAACCAATTTTCAAGGCCATGTTTTCATTATAGTTCAAGTCTTCACTGGGATGTAAATGAAGATACAATTTCTCCTGCAAGTTTTAATATTTCTGACCTGAATATGTACAGTCTTGAAAGTCAGACAAACTTGTACAGCAAGTGAGACTCTAGTTTTTCACAGAAGGAGGCAGATGGTACCTACAGGCAGGTGGGTGGATAGAGGGGACACACTCTGACAACAGAGAAATGGAATTGACTTCCAGACCCTCTGCAATCTCCTGACCTTACTGTCTGAATTTTAATTGTGTTAGAATTTCTAGTTCAGAGTTTGTTTACAGCACTGGCTTATTTTCCTTGATAGTTGTTCAAGGTTGTGAAGATCTGCCTAAAAATAAAAATTAGGGTGAGTCCCTTGTGCCCATTTCTGTCTCCTTTCTCAAATGAGATCAGGCAGAGATCAACTGACACCAATCCTGGGAGTCCTGGCTGGATCCAGAGCAGTGCTGGGCACACCAGGACACCAGTGAGTGCTGCTCTGGTGCACAATGGCTCTGAGGCTCCTCCTGGCAAGGGCCTGGCCCTGGAGCCTGAGTGAAGCTGCTGGGAACAGATGTGCTCTGTGCAGAACTCTCTGTGAGAGCAGAAATCCAACTCTGTGGATTTCTGTGTACTCAATGTGCACAGACAGATTCACAGATCAATGACAAAATTTCCTTGGTTCTCAGCAACCCTCATTGTTTGGGGCACCTAGCACAGATAATAACAAAATTCCCTGTCTCTATTACCAGGCTGTTGCATACTCCAGAGCCCACTTCAAATTATCACAATTTGTTCTTTTTTGGCCATTGAATGTACTAAGGTGTGTTCCATCACTGTCGCTGTACCTTCTTGTCTTCCTGCTTCAAACTGAAAAAGAACTTGGAAGTGTTTATTCTGTACTTAAGTGCCACATAACCTTATTCCAAATATCTGGGAATAGAAAAATAATTCACTTTTCCAATGTTTTCCTATACTTTTGCTTCAGTGATATTTGTGAGACACTCAAAGGTACTGTCTGTATTTGAAGAGATTTTCAAACTTCAATAACACTAATATTCTTCTGTTTTCATGGCTAGGATGTTAAACTCTGACTAATATACTAAAAAGCCATAGGCCTGTGTGGCCTTTTAGGTATCTAAAGAAAAAAAAAATTCCAGAATTTCCCTCATATGTCCTTGAAAATATTGAACATTTTCTGCAATCTGCTGAATTACAAAAAGGGAAAATAGTCTTACAGTGTTGTCAGATCTTAAATACATAAATTTTACTCTTCCTTCTCCTTTTGCTCTTTCTATCTCAATAATGGTTTGAATAACAAGCAGGAATCTTCACTAAAGACACAAACATCACTTCTTTCTCCTTCCAGAGGAATGTTTGATTGTTCACAGCATCATTTCATCAAAGATCTACCAGACTGCAGCAGGCATCCCCCTTGGACTCCATGAGGCTGCTGGTTCTTTTGCTCTCCCATTTATAGAGTGCTGTGCTTGGAATGAAATTATTTCTATTACTGTTAATTACTGTTACTAATTTTGCAGAAGGATGCAGTTGGTATTGCAAGCCTGAGGATTTGCCCCAGCTGGTGGCTGCCAGCGGTAAAAGGAGTTTGCAAGAACAACTTTAGATAAAGTTTTGTTACAGTAAAGCTTTTAAACTCCTATCAGTGCCCCAAGACCAGCCTGAAAGGCTTTACAAGCTTTGAAAATATGAAAGGTCCCCATCTAAGGTGAACAAAGGTGCTCTAAGTTTTGGGAGTTCCGGGACAAGAAATTCACTGTCCCATCAGTGTGACCATGAGTGCCCAGGGAGCTGAGAGCCACACTCGTGTCCGTGCCTGTGCCGACAGGAGGACAAACACATCATGCTGTTTGTCACTGCACGCTCCGGAGAGCAAAGTCCCTGCAGCGGTGCAAAGTCCCCGGGTGTGCTGTGACACTGTCACACTCGGTGCCCGCCGTGTCTCTGCTGTCCCCGGGCTGTGCTGTGACACTGTCACTCGCGCTGTCCCCGGGCTGTGCTGTGACACTGTCACACGCGGTGTCCCCGGGCTGTGCTGTCACTCGCGCTGTCCCCGGGCTGGGCTGTGACACTATTACACGCGGTATCCCCGGGCTGTGCTCTCACACGCGCTGTCCCCGGGCTGTGCTGTGACACTGTCACTCGCGCTGTCCCCGGGCTGGGCTGTGACACTGTCACACGCGGTGTCCCCGGGCTGGGCTGTGACACGCGGTGCCCGCCCCCCTCCCAGCCATTGACGCCCGCTCCGCCCATGACGTCACACGCGCGCCGGAGCGCGCACGGGCCGTGACGTCACGCGGCGCAAGTGCGCGGGCGCTGCGCGCGCGCCGCCTGTGGGTGAGGAGGGGAACGGCCCCGGAGCCGCTGCTGGGGGCAGCCCCAAACCCGAGACCTAAACCCGCCTCTGTTCGTTTAAAACCCAGTTTAAAACCCTTCCCCCGCTCCTGTCACAACAGGCCCCGCTAAAAAGCCTGTCCCCATCGTTCTTACAAGCCCTCTTCAAGGCTCTTTACTGCAAGGCAGCCCAGCGTTTTTTTTTTTCTCTGGACTGAACAATCCCAACTCTCTCAGCCTCTCCTCACAGAAAATGTGTTTGTCTTTCAATCGCTCTGTCTTTTCTATATTCAGTGAATTTAAGTTCAGTAAGTTCAGCAGAAAACTTATCCTTCTTGACTTGAATGATAGAGACACAGCTTATCTGCTGTTGGTCTTCCACTGTGTTCATTCTCACCACAGTTCCCCCTTTAAAAATCCTTGAGCTAGTGATGCTTAATTAAATCCCAGTTTTGGAGGAGTAACATTTTGGGTGATTTATTATAATAAGTCCACATTGTTCATTCAAAAAATACCATTTTAAAAGTTGACTATATGGTATTCAGGGTATTTATCATTCTTCAGTTTAGGTGAAAAAAGGAAGCAAATCTGTTATGAGGCATCAGCAAGCCCGGTATGCACACAGCTGAGAGGAAAGCAGGTCGTTCTCCAGGACCTGCTTGTGCAGAGTTTCCTAAAACACACATTTCTAATAGTGCATGCTGTCAGTGAAACGGTTTTTGAAGAAAGTTTTCCTGTCTCTTGATTAGTTGTATGCTGTGAGCAGTTTAACATGCTGAGTATTATCATTCATGCCAGTTTCTCCTGTGCCACAAACAGTACTTGTGAAGAAGGAATTAGATGGATAATTGTCTGGCAAGTTCTATCTCTGCAAACTAGATTTCCCATCCATTATGCACTTTACTGACTCTATTATTACCCACTGTAATATACTTTCAAACCAATTTTTTCAGGCTGCAACTTGATCTACTGTTTTCATTACCTTCACTCTTGGTGCTTATCTCCTGCAGTTCATAAAACATCTGTTTGGATGGCTACAGTTCTGTTCTCTCAGCTCTTCAGAGGTATTGTATGGCTGTCTTCAATTCCCACATTTTCTTCTTACACATTTTTGTGTCGTGATTTCATCAACCCTCAGCTTCAAAGCCTGCCTGTACTCAAATGTTTTTCAGGTCTACCTCTCCATTTCTAAGCACTTTCCTATCCCATAATGTTGGTTCATTTCCTGTTGATTATCTTCTTTACCACAGTCCTCCCAGTTGCTCAGCAATAATAACATGCTGTATGTTATTCAGTATTCATTGAGTATTCATATTTCACTGCTTCATGCAAAACATTCCCTAATAACACTTCTAATAAACATGTTTGTTCTCTCCCCACAGCTATGACTCCCCGAGGTCACTCCCCAGCCCTGACTGTTGTAATCATCCACAGTTTCCATGAGCTGGAATTTCCCTCTCCTTTCTCCCCCATAGTTTATATAAAATGTATTTATTGTCTCATGTTCTTAGCCTGGCAATTTGACAGGATCCTTCCACTATCTCTGCCACATTATTTGACCTACTAAACATTGAACTCACAGTGAACCACCTTGAACTTGACCTTTTTGACCCTGTAATTCTGACTGGAGTTACCCAGAGCTGCAGGGGAACCCTGCACATTATGTAGGAAAAAATGCTCCAAACCTAAGGACAGAAACAAAATGTGACATTTTCAAGTATTTCAAATCCCAAAGAGAATCCCTGATGACAAATTGAACAAGCAATTGTTTGTGTCAGACAATATGACAACTATTGAGCAAACAGCTGTTTCTCCAGATGGAATATGTGTGAGAGCTTGTGGGTCCAGGTGCATTGCTCTGGAATAAATCAACAGAGCATTGGCATGTTGGTTTATTCCTGCCTGTCCTGATGGCATTTAAACAAATTTCTTGGATGTTCTTCTCTCAATACTAAAGAAACAATTTTTTGCACGGTGGTGTGTATTAATGTGTTGAAAGGTAAATAATAAGGAGAGGACTTATAGTGAATCTTGACAAGAATTTAGGGCCACAGCCTGCTATAATTCTGTGAGCACATTCACCTTGATTTTTCAACCACCATTACAGGAGATTCTTACATTTCCTGTACTTTGTTTTTTAGATATACTGCAGTGGTACAGAAGCAAATAAAGCATTTTACCTAAAGATAGCTTGTCTCTATCCTAATTTTCCTGATTACAACACTGTGCCCAATGTCTGGAACAATGTGTGAACCTTTCAGAGGACATTGTCTACTTTCTGAGAACTGAACAGGGATCCATATAAATGCCACCTAGGTCCCTAAATAGGTTAGATGGATTTGGCTGAAGGTTTAAATGTGTGAGATTCTGCAGCCTTTTACCAGTACCCTGTGTTCTCCTCTTACCTGATCTGTTTTAGTGCCTAAAAGGAAATAATATCTCTCATTATCCCTACAAAATAATCTTGAAATATAAATCCAAAGGTCATCTAGGAAATCTCTCATGTTTGGTCTTCTTTCTGAAAAGAATCTTTACATGCTTAAATGTCTTCACTAGAGCAAAGCAACATGAAGAAATAATATTATTAAAAATTATAATCCCTTTTCTTGCTTTGATGTAAACTCTGAAGGAATGCAGAAAAACAATTTTTAAACTGTCATAGGGCTTTGTTTTTTCTGATTATTTACCTTACTTGTCTGTTTGGTAATAAAATCAAAAAGATCCTTGTAAATGACTCAAAGCCTGTGTTGCCCCATTACTTACTACTGTGGTTTTTAAATATATTCCTCCTTGGCAGACTAGTGCAATCATGGGAGTTAATAATCACATTTAGTGTTCTTTGGTATGTCAGTACTTACACTGCAGCAATGCAGAGTTTGTTATTAATAACTGCAGTGGGAATGGGAGTTCATCCTACTGACTATTTGGTAAATGCAGTACAAATGCTGCAGGACCATTATAAACAATCATTCCAAAGGCTGTAACTTGTCAAAAAAAAAATAGATTAGGCTGTTGAACATGAGATTAGACACTGACCTAACTTTGGGTCTCTGTAAATAAATAGAATGTGTAAAAGAGTAAAGGTAAAAAGGAAACTTGTGTCTGGGCTTGCTCTTCAGCCTTGCTTTTCATCTTTAGGACCAAACATCACTATTTTAATGGATATTCCCTAAAATGATTGGAGAAATGAGAGTGTTCACAATCAGATCTTATATTTTACTTTTGATCTAGCTGAGGGCTGAGAATATTTAGAAAAAGAAGAGTAGGTGCTGCCCTCCATGCACGTCTTCACTAGCAAAGATGGCAGACTCACAGTTTTGTCACTGCAGGCAACCTCTGGGGACATGTGGGGGCTCTGGGATCCCCATGGCTGTCCCACATCTACTCTGACAACTTCAAAGGAAGCACAGAGTGGGGGGTGCCTTCAAATGTAAAGAATGCACATGCAAAGAAACATGTATGTAACATCCTGGGATTATCTGTCTGGAAAAGGTTTCTCTTCTGCCCACAAATTGTAGAAATTGAGTTATTAATGCTGCCAGAGAGCAAATGTGGTTATTGCAGCCACAGGCCAGAAATGTGCCAATGATTCCATGGAACCAAGACAATCCACTGGAAGTGCTATGACTTTCTTCAGTAAATTTGATTGGAGGTATTTGTGTGGTATAAAGCAAAACAGAGATGAGAATCAACTCATTTTGTACAGCTCATTTTCATTCCCTGACAGCCCTTCCTGCTAAAAGGCCTGTGAACAAGAAACTTTTCTTACGGTAGGTAGAAAATAGCAGCAAGCTCTCTGATGCTAAAATTTATCCTCTGGGCTCTGAGCTGGGTCTCTTGTTGTTCCACCTCATTACAGATGTACAAGGTTAGAAGGTAAAGGAGGAGAAAAGTGGTTGTGAAAAGCAAACAGAAAAATTCCCAATAGTCAAGTCCATTCCAATTGCTGTGCTTAGGGGAAATCCAGTGCACAGTTTCAGTCATTAGCTGGCCAAGGACCAACTGAGGAACTTCCACCTGTTTTGTGAGTTCTCCCAAAATGACAGTAATTGTTTTTATTTTAGAAAAGAGACAAAATAGTTCAATAAAATCAATGATATGTTGAAATTGTACCTGGAGAATATCCTGCCTAAAAGAGCTCTTTTAAGTTGCAATATATTTGGTATCTAAACTGCTTGAATTTCAGCTTTGTCTGTAATTTGAAATTACTCTGATGCTTATTGATTAGTTTGATCTGAAACACATGCCTCTGTTGCAAACTATTGATTTGTGCATCATCTTTTAGCCAAGTAGGTTAATTGAATGGTGCATGGGTAATTATTTCAGATGCAATCTCTGTCTAATATTTGCCTTCAAAGATGGAATTGTTTGACATTTGGCCAAGATATTTTCTAAAACTGGAGCTTGAGCACTGGGGCTGTGGAACTGATGCAGAGGCTAAAGGTACATTTTGAAGAAACTTTGTTTATTCCTTATTTAGCCAAAGTAAACAAACCAAAGGCCAGGTCTGGCTTCCACTAGAGTCAGTGGGATTTTGCCCTTTTTTTCACAGTTGGCTATTGGATTACTGATGTTTTAGGGAACATTGGGTAACACTGTAATAGCACAGAGAGCAGGGACAGTCCAAAAGAAAGGTGTGCTGCTTTTCCTGCTGCAGAGCTGCTGTGCCAGATCAGCTGAGCACAAAACCACAGGTCAGAGGCTCAGACAAGTTTGGTGTATTCAGGAACAGAAGTAAAACATCTGCAAGCATGTACTCAATAATCATACAGGATTCTCCCAACTCTCCCATTTGTAAAGAAAAGCAAATGACAAAACTCTTTACTTCCAGCTGGAAGTAAATTGTTCCTCACTGGAAAATGATTCCTTGAAAGGTCACGGGTACATTTGGCCTGGAGAAATATTACTTAGCATCTGATTGATGTTAAGAGCTCCCACAAACCAGTTTTAATTGTTGTGGGCTACCTGCCAGGGCCCAGCATTCAGGCCTGAGCTCAACCCAAACTGAGCTCAGAATATGCTTCAAGCTGAGCTGAGCTGACAATTTCAGAGAGCACAGAAACTCCAGTTCCAGCCCTGCAGGCTCTCTCATCTGAGTGAGCTCTGCACACAAGTTCTGTTAAATCTAGCATGTGCAGCAGTTAGTGCTCCATCTGTAGCTGATCCATAATTATTCATTAAAAAAAGAAAATTAGTGAAAATTTACTCTAAATTTGCCTAGTCTCAAAAGATGTCTCTTTTTTGAAATGAAGAAGATATTGGAGGGAAAAAAACCCATAAAATGTTTACCTGGCCTTATGTTTTACATACACATGGTCAGATTTTCTCAAGAGGTCAAATAATGCATCATTACCTAATGAAAAGGATTTTAACATTTCTTTAACAAGCAAATGTGGTGACACTTTGAACTGACCTGTTCTGAAAATTTAGCTCCACTTGGGACTGCTTTGAATGGAGTAAAATAGAACAGTTTATTTGTAGTTATCTCAGCATATCCCATTGGATACAATTCCCAGTACAATATATAGCAAGTCCTGTTTTTCTTTAAGAAACAAGGGAGGCATTTATCAGCACAAGAGTCATTGCATTCCTCCAGTTCTGGTATGGCAGAAATTTGAGGTGGAGTGGCCACAGTTGAGAGTCCCCATGGGACTGTAACAAGCACAGGTTCTGCCCAGGTCCTCCTTTTATGCTGGGAACTGGCCAAAGTAGGCTTTCTTAAGTCCACTGCAGTTTAGTAAATCCCAAATCCAGCTTTAGCATTATTTTTTTATCCATCCTGTAAGTCAAACATGAGACCTACTCCCAGTTCTCATTAAAATCAACAGATCAAATCCCTGAGCTTTCATTGAGCTCTTGCTGAGGCAAAACCCTCAAACACTGAGTCATGATCCAGTTTCACAAGAAGCCCATTAATCAAAGTCTCGAATTGGCCAGTGTCAGTTGCCTCCCTTGTTTTAGCAGACAGTTCATTACTGAGCTCATGCCCCAAATGTCAGAGTTTGCTGTGACACAGAGCAAGGTTCATTTGAAAAGGGGCCTCGCTGAGATGCAGCCTGTCTTCATTTCTGCATGGGTCTTAATGCAAAAGTGCATCATTGTCACATGAAGGTTCTGTGGGAAAACGTGAATCTTCACCTTACTGGAGACTGAATTCCATTTTCATTCAGTGGTCATTCCTTGTCCAGTATCAAATAACTGACAATAAAATCTATGCAGTTTGTCCGTGATTCTGAAATTATTCAGTGCTTTGTTATGAATGTTAATTTATTTTAATCAATGGCTGTAAACAGAAGAAAATATGGCCTAACCCAGATGGCTAAATGAATTTTTGAAATCTTGATACATCCTTTACTTCAGTAAGGATGTTAAGGTGAGGATGCTAAGGATATTAAGTTAAGAAGGACTTCAGTAAAGATATTTTTAGGTTTTTTGAGTAAATTTGACTGAAGTTCTAAGGCAGTAATTTCTAAAAATTACTCCACACAAATAGAGAAATACATAGCACTATTCGCTGTTGAATGGTGATTACAATTCCGATTCATTTCCCGGTTCCAGCTCTCCGGGCCATTTCCAGCGCTGCAGTGAAAGCTCGGGAATGTTCACGGTGGAGGGAATGCTCGCTCGGCGGAACGCTCGGCAGGGCTCCGCGGCGGAACGCTTTGGGCGAGGGACGCGCGGCCGGAAGCGGCGGAGCAGAGCACTTCCGCCGCCCTCCCGCCTCGCCGCCCCATGGCCGCGTCTGTGGTGAGTCCGGGCCGGGCCGGGAACCGGCGGGAACCGCGGCCCGGGGCCGGGGAGCGCGGGGTGTCCGCCTCGGGAGGGTGCTGCGGGCGACAGGGCGGGCGTGGGAGCGCGGGGAGGCCGCCGGGAGTGTCCCGGCTCCGTGAGACACGGAGCGGGCAGGGCAGGGCGGCAGCGCCTCAGCACGGGCTGCGGGCAGGGGCCGCTCCGGCCTCCCGAGGGTCCCGGGGCAGCGCGGGGCCCGTGTGGGGCGGCCTCAGCGTGTTCCTACAGGGGCCTCGGGGCAGAGAGGAGCTCGGGGAGGCCGTGGGCAGCGGCCGGCTGCGTTGGAAAACTGCTTGGAGTTGGCGCCAGAGGCTTGGAGAAGTTGATTTTGGGGCTGGCTGGTTGTTTTTTTCAATTATGGCTTTCCTGTTAAGAGCTTGGAAGGAGGGTTTCTGGGTGAGGTGGTTGGACGTTGGAACACGAAGGAAGTGTGACCGTCTCCATGCCCGGAGGTGTCCAAACGTGGGAGGGAGGACACAGGACAGAGGACTCGGCTGTCAGATGCAGCCTGGAAAGTGATCAACCTTTGGGGTCAGCTCTGCTTTGAAAAGGGACTAGAACCAGATGACCTCCAGAAGTTTATTCCAGCCTAAATTGTTCACAGAGTTTAAAACTTTGTTGCTTATGGCTGTAAAAACTTGCAAAGCCGACAGAGCTGATTTCCTGTTAGACTTCTCTTGCAGGTACCCCAAGAGCTGATTCCAGACTGGCACCCCTGCAGTGCCCTCTCCCAGCCACTGCGTGTGTGGGGAGCTGCAGGGGAGGGTTCGGGGCAGGGGGGGCTGCTGGGGGCTCCCGGGCCCTGCTGCCCCTGCCCAGCAGGCAGAGCTGCAGTCACTACTCACGGGGACAGCTCTGCTGCTCCCGGGGACAGCTCTGACACTCCAGAGGCTCTCTGGGCACTTGTGGGACTGGCAGTGGCCTGTGAGCTTGGGAGCTGCTGGGCAGGGCCGGGTAGGGAGGTGAAGAGCAGTTTGTGTCCATGCAGGGGGAGAGGAAAGAGTGCACAGAAACATGATTGGCTCTGTTGGATAAACAGGGATTATTTGATAGGCCTTGGCTTTTTTTGAGATTGGAGTTTTCTTGTGTTAATAGTGGAGGGATTCTTGGTGGTTCTGGAGAATATTCAGTAAAAGCAGCCAAGAAAATACAAGCAGTGAAATTGTTCAGCACTGATAGAGTTGCAGATACTGAGAGTATAATACTGAAATAGGACAGTGATAAATAATAGCATTTTAAACAATTGATAAGAGAACCAAATGCAGATTTATGGATGTATGGACAGGAAATTTAGAATCTGCTTTCCAGGATATCCCAGTTCAGGGTCTGTAAGCGATTGAGAGGCAAACAGGTGCACAAACTGAGCCAATAACCCAGTGAGATCACCCAGTGAGTGCAGTGGTGGGACCACAAAGGCTGTTACCTGGCTGAATGCAAGTAGAGAGGTGTGAGGAAAAATGATGAGGGATGAGGAGAAGTGTTTGGGTTTGACCTGTGGGTACAGCACTGATCCATACCAGAAGGAGTACAGCCAGATGTTGGTGTTCTCTCTTACTATACTTTATATTTCTATATATAAAGGTATGTTAAAAATGAGACTAGGATGGCAGTGTGATGGGGTTCTTGCTAATCCTCAGAAGCACCTGAATAAATCTTGTTCCTTAACTTTATTTCAGAGCAGCCATCAGAGCAACAACTGTTTTCCTTGAACAATTGTGCGGCCACACTACCTACAGCAGCCAGCTGTAACCCATTTCCCAATGTAAATATTTGCTATTTAAATACAATAACTATATCAGCATTCAAAACTAATGCTGAAACTGTCACCTGCCTAACAGCTGGTACTCCTGCAAGTAGAAAAGGAGCTTAGAATAAATTTCAACATTATTTGAAATCAGAGTGACTTGCAGGAGAAATTGAGTCAATGATTGGGTTGCATAACTAAAGAAATTTGATATGATTTCTTCCCTCCAGGATTTCAAAACCTATGTGGATCAAGCTTGTAGAGCTGCAGATGAGTTTGTCAATATTTACTATGAGACAATGGACAAGAGAAGAAGGGTATGTAGCTGTTTTGACAATAGTTAAAACTCTCCTGGCACTTTTTGTTTGCATTTCTGACTGTCATTACACAGAAAGCACCTGGGCATTGCTGACCATGGCAGAGCAGGGCAGCTGCTCCTCAGGCTCCCTGCAGAGGATTTTGTGCTCCTGTGCAGCCTTGCTGTAAAAGGGGCTGCTCAGCAGTGCCTTAGATTTCTCATGACCCTCGTTCAGTTGGTGTGCAGCTGTGTCCTGCAGGTGCAGGATTTGGTCAGTACAGGGCAGCAGAACTTGCTTTATTTTCCCATGAGGTCAGGATTTAGCTTTTTTTCCCCCCCAAACCTCTTTCATTAGCAGTTACCACTTTTGGTTCTGGGGTTTTTCTGAGTGCCTGAAGTTGAAGCAGTACAGCTGTGTTTGGCTCTGCAAGTCTTCCTGGAGCACACTGATGTGGTACCATGTGACAAATGTGCTCACCAAAAGAGCCTTGGAGACCAATCTTTGGAATTTTAAATGTACTGTAGTTGCAGTTCAATGTGTGAAAGTACCAGCAGTCCCATGTTACTGCACACACGAGTGGGTTGGACAGGGGTGTGTCAACACCTTGAAGGAGAGTTGGGCAGTTACTGAGCTCTGACAGCTTATGAAACATTTGGGAAGTTCTGGTATGCTGCTGTGCTTTTCAAGTTTCACCTCTTCCTGGTCTTGTTCACTTTTTTTTTTTAACCTGAAATTATAATTTCCTGACCTAAACTGTGTTGTGTGGACATTTTCCCTCTCAGAAATAAAAAAAAAAAAAAAAGAAAAAAGGAAAATCAGTGATAAACTTATTGTGGAAAGGTAGCACTGTCCTTTTGTTAGCAACCACTTCAGTTCTGTCATTACCTTTGTTAAAGGGATGTTATCAATATTTGAGATATGAGTCACTGTGCCACTCATAAAGGAAAAGGTGTTAGTTTTAATTCTTGGTCAGGAGCACTGGTTGTTAAAAGGAGCTACTGTTTCAGGAAGGCATTTTATCTGTCAAACAGAAGAAATCTGTAATTCACAGTGTAAGTTTTGTATGTTGTCCATTATATGTTTATATATTTTTCCTAAATGTGTATTTTCATAATCACTCAGGCTTTAACCAGACTGTATTTGGACAAAGCAACATTAGTTTGGAATGGAAATGCAGTGTCTGGGCAAGAAGAACTAAATAAGTTTTTTGAAATGTTGCCATCAAGTGAATTCCAGGTTAATGTGTTGGACTGCCAGCCTGTTCACGGTAAGGTTGTATTATAATTTATTTAGTTATTTTTCATTCTTTTTAATATTGAAAGTGAGCAGTTATTATACAGCTTAATAATTCCTTTGGAATAAGCTTAGAGAAAATACCAAGGGTTGAAATGCCAAGTTGTGCTTAAATAAAGCACAAATCAAGAGATGCAGCAATTATACACTTTTTTTCATGTCTGGGAAAATACTTTAAGGACTTCTTTTGTTTAGATCATATTCAGATGTGATCTATTTTCATGTATGGAAAAAGTCTGGCTTACCAGCTTGTGTTGTGCTTGGGAGACCCCTATGGTGGCCTCTTGTACTGACCTGCAGTATCATGTGGTTATTAACCTGTATGTACTTTGGTTTCTTTACATCTAGACTAGGTGTTAAGTTCTTTAGATTTCTGATTAACAACTCCTAAAGAAAGGCTTACATAATTGAGAAGTTAATAAATGGCTTCTAATGGACATTTTGGGAATATAAGTAAGGGAAAAGCCTGTGGTCAAACACACTTGCTTTGCTCTGCTGTGAAAAAGATATTATTTCTAATAACCGGGGGGGAAAAGTATATGCAAGTTGCTAAATATCTCTATGCGTGTATATCTCAAGTAATGAGAGCTCACTCTAAGCACAAATGGAGGTGTTTGTCAGTGCTCTAAAATGAAGAGCAGGAGATGAAAGTGGCAAAGCCATTGCCGAGCCGTGTTGGTGAACGCACCGCTGTCTGTGTAGAAACGCTGCACCAGAGCTGCACTTCCCTGCCTGTACCCAGCTGTTAGCCTGGCGCAGTGTAACCACATTGAACCAAGCTTCTGTGTGCATTTCCTGCCTCTTTACCTGCTAGTCTTTGTTTGAGTTGTTTTCTTCATCATTTCATACCTCCTTGTGAAGAGCAAGCTACTCAAGGCCAGACAACAGTCCTCGTGGTGACAAGTGGGACTGTCAAATTTGATGGGGATAAGCAGCGCTACTTCAATCAGAACTTCCTGCTGACAGCACAGGCCACCCCCACCAACACCGTGTGGAAGATCGCCGGGGACTGCTTCCGCTTCCAGGACTGGGCCAGTTAGCAGGGCTGGCATGGGCAGTGACCTCTCCCCTCTGGCACCACCACTCCACTGTGCAGGCAGCTGTTCCCACAGGGAATGCGCGCGCTCTTTGTGTTGCATCTGATGTTAAGGACGGGCTGCAGATGTTTCGGGGTTGATTCCAGTGACCACAGATGTAGTAATAAAATGTGAGAGGTTGCTCGTGTTAGTTGAATTTAGTCAAGTGCTGAAGGCAGTGAGCTGTATTCGAATCATTCCTAAAATGCCTTACATGCAGCTGTGCTGCCACTGCTGAGTGCTCAAACTGTTCTGTTTGAACACAGAATCCTATTCATATACAATTCTGACCAAACGTAATTTTTTTCAACTTAAAAAGATCTGTTTTTACAGTATCATCTTCTCTCTTTTGAAGAAGATGCTTGTGGCATGAAGATGTAATTTTGAAAGCTCCCTACTCCCAGTTGTGAGAGGCTGGGAAGGATTGCTATGGTTTCTACTGTTAGTGAAAGGAGCAAATACAGCTCCTAAGTTTGTAATCTCTCAATCCATTGGAAAGGTAACGTTTACCTTCTCTGATGCCAAAGGACCATATATCTTTGGATTTCCTTTCAGTCTGAGCTTCCCAGACTTTGGTTGTTAATTCCATGGATTCATATGTAGGGCATGCTGAATGATTCGGAGCTCCTGTGCCAATAACTCTTCACATGCATGTGAAGGACTTCAAACTGATTATTTTTCTTTTGAAGTCTTACCATGGCCTAGAAATAGTCACATGCCTGATTTCTGTTGGCTTTAGTTCTGCATTCTGTTGCTTTGAGGTTTGGATTATTTTTCTCATATTAAGTCTGCAAGTTTTGAATCCTTTCTGTCTTTTCAAGAAACATTGTAGTTGAAAAGTGGCACTGAAAGTGTGCATTACTGTGAAGCCTTCAATTTTTCTCATCAGTACTGTTACTCAGAACAGGTGCTTGCATTATTTTCAATTGAGAACAGCAGCTCTGCACCACTAACACCATCTTCCTCTCATGCAGATTTTTACTGTATTTTTTCATGTTCTTTTTTAAAATTGCCTTTAATTATTGATTCTCTGGGGGGTTTATGTGTTCTGCTTTAAATTTGTAGTTTAAAGCTTCCAGCTGCTTTGAAACACTTTTCAAGACTGTAAGTTAAGAGAGTCCACCTTTGGAACTTAAGAGCAAATCTGAGTATCAGCAGCTTTGTTTTAAACTGGTGTGTTTCTGTTTTAAGCTGAGTAAACAAAAAAACAAACCCAAAATGTAGCTGTATAGCTGTAGCTGTATCCCTGAGCATACCCTTGCTTGTAACTGAAAGTACAGGAGGCGAGCTTGTAACTCTCATCATTCATAACCTATGTTTCAATGACAGCAGCAGTCTGAAAGCAGTTACAACTGCAGCTCACTTGTTCAGTGACTTAAATGGAGAAAACTGTGAAAATGAGCAATATCTCACTTGGGTAAAACATAAAGCATCTGTAGTTTGCCATGTAGTCCCACAAACAATGGGATGTTTAGCTGAAATGAGTGGCTTTATTTCCTTTTCAGGCCCTTTAGTCTGTACACCAGTAAGTTAGAATTAATAACCTGTCTCTGTTCAGAGGCTGTTTATGATCAGAACTATTGTGTACCTATTTTTCAGGCTGAAGAATTTGAATTCCTGCAGAATAGTGCAAGAACAGAATTTTTGAAAACTGTAAATATTGTAAATACATTGTTATTTCTGTATGTAGTGAAGAAAGGATCATTCTATTTAATTACTGTTTGTTCTTAAGAGAATATGTGATGTTCATATATTTGTATTTCCTCTAGAAGATTGAAAAGAAAACATAACCTAAGCATGCCTGTAACTGGTACAGCATTGTTGAGCTGTGACACTGGCGTGGTGTATTCTACTGGCTGTTGAACTTGCTGTTGATTGTGTAAGTGGTGTTACAGATCTGCTTTGCATACACAAAACAGGTTTTGCCTTTTAAAATGCAGCAATGGGTGCAGCTGTGGCATTGGCTTGTTGGACTTTGAAGGCGGTCACCAGAACACACACTTATCAGTACCTGATAAGCTTGTGCTGTGAATAAATACTTATTGGATATTTTTATCCAAGTTTGAATTTGTATAATAATTTTTAAGCTTTTTCTAGGCAGACTGGGAGATTCAAAATATATGAGGCAACGTTTCAATCAATCAGAGGTTATTCTCAATTATTTTCATGCTATTTAAATGCAAGCTGCTTTTAAATCTGACTTTTGCAATTAATGTTGAAAAAAACTGACCAAACAAAAAAACCCACCACTACCTGGAACATGACTGAGAAAGATAACTAACTGGCCTAGCTGGACAAACCCAGTTAAAAGTCCTACTTAGTAAGATCTGTAGATGGAGTAGGAGAGTAGGACTTGGTATGCATACCCAGGAGTTTTGTAGGGAAATTCACTGGAACACAATTGCTTCAGGCCAGGGAGAGGTGCCAGTTACTCCTGCCTATTTCCATCATCTTCAGTGAGGGTCACTTGGGTGATTCAGTACTACTATAATTAGCTCTTGCTCTTTATGACTGAAAATGCTGGTTTGAAGAATATTTTTATTTATTACACCAAGTGAGGTTGTAGCTATTAGAGTCAAGTGGTGGTTTCACAATGGAGTAACTAATGGCACAAACAAAAAAATCTCTTTGTTGCTAGCTCTGTGCTGCTTGTTAATATTCTGTGTTGAAATTAGCAGAAAACACAAAAATGCTTTCATTTAATTCTGTACAAACCCATCCAGCTGGTTTAGTGTGACCATTGCTGACTCTACTGCAATACCCAAAATTTACAATGGGCATCTATAAAACGAATATGTTTGTGCTCCAAACACTGAACTGGAGTTAATGCTTCCATTTTTTTGTTCGAGACCAAATTACTCCTGTACAACCAGTCAGTGAAACAAAGCCAGCTGAAGAGCTAAGCACTTCCACTATGAAATTGTAGCAACTGAAGACTTGAGAGATCTTTTTGTATGTTCCCTGTATTGTCTATAGCAGTCACTGCTTTTCTGTTGTTTTGTTTGTTTGGCATACTACAGTTCAATTGATTTCAAATGCCTATGTTGGAGAAAAGGGATTTGTACTGATGGTATGAATGGTTTATTCTGATATGCCTGTGCTTCCTTAACCTGTCTGGAGAAAAGCACATTATAAAGAAATGCTGTTTTATCAGTAAAATAACTTTCCACACTTGAATATATTTTGTAAGTTTTTGAAATTGTTTGAGACCTCTTGTAAGATTAATTTTCAAAACTGAAAGAAACAACCAAACAAAAAACAAACAAGAAAAAAAAAGCACCAAAAACCCCCCAAACCTACCGGTTACTCTACCTTTTTTTTCTTTTATTATTATTATTACTAGAAATTTTCATAGCGTGTTCTTATGATATTAAAAGTACAAGAAATAATTTGTGGCTTCCTTATCTTTACTACTTGTGTTGTAGGTCTGAGTTCTGATTGTTGCTGAGTGGTGCTGGGACACTGCAGAACAGGCTGGCAGCTCTGCCAGGGTAGAACATGTCTGGAGTAAGCCTATGGCAAATGCCTGGCCAACAGCACTCTCAAGCAGTAAATATTGAGCTGCCCAGAGGAACTATGTCAAATTAACATATCCCTCTAAGATTTACTAAAGTTTAAACTGTTCTCCAACACATACCTGGATGAAGTCAAACAAAATTTGAGCCAGATCCTTGGGTTGTAAATATTTTTACTGAGAGCATGTTGTGCTTCTGTTAAGAAGAAATGAAACACTGAAAGGAGAAATGCTTTTTGTGATAATTCCAGTAATTTATTCACTGTTTTGCTGTTTAGAAATTAAATTACTGATACACACTTGCTCAGTGTAGACAGCAGCTTTTAGAGGCTGACACTGCAAAGATGAAGATGCTCATGCAAGGTCAACAGTTGCATGGAAACTGATGTTGTTCTAGAAATGTATTCTGGAAATTACCAAATATATTGGAAAGTCCTTGCTGTGTTTGAGGATATAGATTTCAGTGAGGCTTTGCAGGCAGTTGCTCTTGGTAATGATCCTGGGCAAGGCTCTGACAGCTGATGCAGTGTAAAGATTTATGAGTGCTGGGGAAAATAAATCAGCTCAGACCAGAAGATGTTTTTGCAGATATGTAGAAAGTGTATCCAGAAACTGCTTCTTCAAAATTGCCACTGAGCAGAAGAAAAGAATATTAAAGTCCTCCTAGAAAAGTGAGCTTTTCTTTTTTGTTCCTAACTGCAGAAAGGTAGGACATTGATAGCTGGGCTTACTCCTTCAGAAGACTGGGTTTAATAATATAAATAAATCTATCTTGCTACACTTTGTGGCTGAATGGACTACAGGCACTAAGTGACCATTTTGCCCTGCATCAGTAACACAAGTGCCTTAGAATATCCTGGTGATGACAAAATTGTGTTGGATTGCAGTGGCTGATTTTTGTCTTCTTGCAGCCTGTTTCAGGTCCCAAACCCCAGTAGGTTTGCATCTTTGTGGTTTTTCCAACCAAGGAAAATGCAGGTCTGCCAAAATAAAGGCAGGAAGGAGCTGGTTGTAGTCACAGAATCACAGAATGGTTTGGGTTGGAAGGGACCTTAAAGCTCATCTCCTTCCAACCCATTGCCATGAGCAGGGACATCTTCCACTAGACAAGATCGCTCCAAGCTCTATCCAACCTGAACCTTGAACACTTCAGGGATGGGGCATCCACAGCCTGTGCCAGGGCCTCACCACCCTCACAGTAATGAATTTCTTCCTAATACCTAATCCAAACCTCTCCTGCAGGAGAACATCATCCAGCACCCAGCTGCAAAACGAGAGCAGGTCAACAGCAAAGGCCCTGGGCAGGCTCCCAGAGCAGGTTTGCTGTTGAGGGTACACAGCAGAGAAAAGGGAAGAAGTTTGGAGGGAACAGTGCTGGGGAATTGGAGTTTGAGCAGCAACAGCTGTGCTGCTCTGATGCCCAGGGGCAGAATTAATTGGTGTCATTAAATTGGTAATGGCTACAGAGGCTTGTTTCCTTCATCAGAAAGGCCTGGGAAGAACTGAATGTTACCAGCTGAGTTCTGGGTGGTTCCCAGTCTGGCTGGGCTGGAGAGGGTTGTGAGGCAACAGGCAGGTGAGTTTTCTTCATACTTTTTCCCCCTTGCAAAGGTCTCTGTCCATAGTTAAGGGTTTTTTGAAATCCTTTGAATGCTCTGAGGGTCTTGAATTTTTCCCTGCTCCCAGGTTGTTTATCTGGTAGCTCTAACTTCAGTTGTCATTATTCATAGAGGTGAACGCGTGTGTTAGATTCACAATCTTGCCAGCATTTAGAGTAGTTTTTTCTTGTGCAGTTTCTTTGCTCCTTTTCAGGAGATGGCTGGGGCTGATTATTGTGATCATTCTATCTTCCTCTCATTGTTTTTGGAGGAAAATATGTATTTTAACAGCAGACCAGAATGAATACCCACCTGAAAAGGCAAAATGCCGTAGTATTAACTTGGGCTTTTCTATATAAACAGCATTTGGTAAGTGTGCAATACTGAGATAAGGATTGAAAGAATATTGGTTGATTTTCCATAATGCTTCTCTTTTAAAGTTGCTTCAGAAGAATGCTAGTAAATGGAATGTTTCTGTAGCAACACAGAAAAAGAAGTCTCAAGGTGAGAGCTGTCCCATTACATAAAAAGCAGGCAGGTTCTGGGATGAAGTAAAGGCTTTGGGAAGTAATTTCCATAAGCTGTGTAGGGGGGTGAGGCTGGTGTTTTGTTTTGAACGTGGGGGCAGAGGGGCCCTGGTTTAATGACCTTGATTAAATGCCACAGAAATGGGCTCACTGGGAGAGATAGTGTTTGCTGCAATTTAAAAGGCAGAAAGTAAAGTAGGGCAGGCACCTATAGAGAACAGTGATCCATTCTTCATGCTCACTCCCTGGGGAGCACAATAAGTAATAGGCTGATTTATATCTGGTAGGAAAAGTTGGAGTTCATTGTTTAAAACAATAAAAAACCCTAGAAAGAACTCCCAGGGCTGGAACAACATGGGGACTGAAGTAATTATTTCAATTCACCTGTCAGAAGTACTCCAGAACTGTTTCAAATGGAGGTGTCTTTTCTGTGTTTTAAAAAAGTAAAACCTAAATGACACCTTCTTTTTTAGCATTTAAATTGACAGGAGGTCATGTCTTGGAGAGATGGGCATTCCTGCTCAGGGTCTGGATGGTCAGAAGTAACAGGGATGACAGAGGTGATGGGCAAACTTCTGTACTTGGACATATGTGAGGGTGAATGCAGAAATAAGCAGGTGTGACAAACATGTTGTGACCTCTGGCATTTCTGGGAGTGTTCATCATTTACCAGCTTATTGGTGTTTCAAAATGGGAGAACAAGGGGAAACTCAACAGTTTGTGGCATATTTTTGGTTTCATTTTTTGTTTGTTTTGGAGCTTTAGTTATTTTTTGCTTTAAAAGTGCAGGTGAAGTCTGTGAGGATCAGACAGTGTGGCCCAGAGCTCTGTTTGTCCAAATTAATTAGCACTGGTCTAATGCCAAGGCTGCATACTTCTAACCAAAGACAAATTTGGATAAATTATCTGTGATAATCAGCTTCAATAGAACACTTTATCAATCTAAAATGATTTCGTTTTCTTCAAAATGTGTCTCTCCCCAATAAAAGTGCAGCAAGATTCAACCTATTACAGCACCCAGCAGCAAAGCAATAGTGCAAACATTACCCCATTTCTGTCAGAACTCATTCAAATTAAATTATGTGAAAATGACAGGCTAAGTACAAATGTATATTTAATACAGTCAGCCCTGGTCCTCCATGTCTGATGTACTCCTATCATAAAGCAATCACTAATCTACTTTGCAGCAGCACTGAGTTAACTGGAAATGTGTTTTATTAATCCAGGTAAGTTCACACAGTTTTAATCTGTGTAGTGTTTGCAATTCCATGTAGCCAGTGACTGCAAGTTTTGCTGATTGCATTTTGTAGGTTACCTTTGTACCATCTTATGCAAAAATACTCACCAGATTTATTATTTTTAATCTTTGAGTGTGTAAATTTCACCCTTCAAAAAGGAAATTGCTTTACTGTCATGTAAATAGAGCTTAGCCATGGGGTAGGCTCAGTATGACTGAAAAGAAACCCCATGACTGATTATCACAGACAAAAATAACCAAAACCAAACAAAGCCAAGGTACGAACAAACAAAAACCCCAACAAAACCAAAAACATAATGAGAATTTATTTCTTGTTTTGCATGTAATTGCAGAACAACACTAATTTATTGTTAGAATACAACAGATACTTGAAACTATTGTTCTGAGATGTGGTAAATATGGTCTTTTTTATTTTCTTTTTTTTTGCTAGTGAAAATGAGTGACCCACATTGTGAACTGTGTTCTGTTCCTTTTATAGCCTGCCAGTGCACTGTAATTGCGGTTTGTGCTGGGGGGGCTGGCAGGCAGTGCCCTGCAGGCTGTGCTCTGAGTGTTGGCAAGGGCACTGTGACTGCATGGGGTGGGGGGGTTAAACACCACCTCACCTGCTCCTGAGGGAGTAGCTCCTTCCTCTCCCTGTTTAGCCTTTCCCCCCCCTTTCAAGCCACTTAATGATATCTGCCTGTTACAGGACCCTGCCAGCCCCACCAGTGGGTCTGTGCAAAGGCTGTTCCTCAGAGGCTTTGCTGAACTGTCATTGTCTCTGAGGCTCTGAAGACTTTCAGTGGCAGAGGTCTTGGGCAACTAGTTCAGTATTTGGTAAGGAATTGGTTTAAAATCCCATGTTTCTTCTAAAATGCCAAATCATCTATTTCACAGTGCAAACTTAGACCTGTTCTTTCTCTTTCCCTGGGGCCAGCTCTTTGTGCCTTGTGCGTGGAGTTGCAGGTTAATCATCTGGTGGCACATGCCATTCCTCCTCAGGCCAGCTAAACAACTCTGATGTCCCTTCACAGCTGAAGCTTCCCAGTGCCCTGCTGTGGTAGTTACACTCTGGCTTTCTCTAGACAGAGCATGGCTTTGGAGGTAGAGAGCCTAAGTAAAATCTTACACCAGATATGCCCAAACTGCATTTTGTTTCTCTTTGAACTTGTTTCTTCAGTCTTAAAAGGATGATTTAAAATTCTTAACCTGCTTTCTGAAGAAGCTCCAGCATTCTGGAACCCTCAGCAGTACATGAACCTCTCCCACACATTTCAGTCCCATGGTGTGTCTCCGTTCAGCCCAGCACAAGATAAACAGCATCTGTAGCTATCTCTTCATCTGCATCCTAGTTCCTTCTTTTTAATGGCAAAAATTAAACATTCTTGCTCATTCTGTTTCTTCTCCACAAGCTCTGTCACAAAAAGGCTTTAGAACTCATTAAAATGAAGGACACAGTTCTTGCCCAACTGCAAGGTATTTGCAAACAATCCCCATATTTGAAGGCAACCTGATGTAATCCTTCCCCAAAGGTGCTTGTAAAGCTGATGAAGTAGCAAATTGTCTTTTGCAGCATATCCACCTCTAGTTCATTCCTTACAAGAAAAACCAGGCCTGCTGGAGGCTTGGATTTCATTAACTGAAGTATGGACTCATTACTGCTGCATTGTAAGGCAGACTCAGTTTTAGACAGAATGTGAGGCACAGAACATGAGCAATACAAAGATCTTCAAAAACACAAACTTGTTGAACCATTTAAGTTGTATTCCACTTTTGAAATGTTAACATTGTGTTATGTGTGTACATATATTTTGAAAATAGCAATCCTCAGTCAACCAAGACACAGAAGATAAAATACATTTCATATAAATACATTCATGGCTTTAAAAAAATAGTCTTAGAACCTGCTGACAGACTCAAGTGTAAGTATCTTTCTTACATGTATTTCACTTTTGTGATGCTAATAGGCTGACTAAAGGCTACTGAATAGAGACCAGTTTTAAAACATGGAAAAATTGGTACCATGGCTCCAGGACCAAGTAATTTTAAAAGTTGCTACTGCTATAGGATATATTCCCTGTTGTCAAAAAACAACTGTGTGTATCTTAAAAAAATTTTTTTAGAAAAGCTATTTCCTTGTTTCTTTTAGTGACTCTTGTAGTTCCATGCACAACTGGATACCATCACCTTTATATACCAGATTTTCTCTCTCTCTTTCCCCTTGGGGTTCTTGGAAGGTCAGCAGGCAGTGTTCTGCACTAGCCAGAGAAAATTATGCATGGTGAAGTTTGAAGTTGGTCCCCAGGAGAAGGGATGTACTTGAGGAGTGTAGAGGCATAGTTTATTTTTGACAAAGTCTATTTTAACTGGAAAATAAAAATACATATACATGCAGAAAAAGAAAAACTTGTCTTGAAATTGCAAGCTCATGTGTTCAAGAGAAGCAATGTACAAAATCTTTTACTTTCTGTACAGTGACAATACCAAATAGTTTTTTAAACCATCATATACACAACACAAATGTTATGATAGAAATCTATAAATACTTTCAAATGAATTTGCAATATAGAGTAGTTGAGGGCCACAGCTGTACAAAATGTTAGCAACATATATAAAACGCTTAAGAAAGTGCAAAGTAGAACAGTATCAAGAGCCTGCACTTTTTACAGCACTTATGGTTCAAGTGTGAAGAGCTGACAGGGATGCAGGAGCTCAGTTACAATTCAAAAAAGACACAGTACAGGATTCGGCACACAAAATGATGAACTATTATTAAATTACATCTTCCTCCTTCTTCACATTTGTGACTTCCAGTTAATAAGAGAACATTTTTATAATGAATTTCTGTAGAGTGATTTGTCCCTTTTTACAAGTTTCCAAGAAACAAAGATTCCCTGGCCAGAGACTACTTTTCTGTAAATAAAACAACTAGACAGGGAAAGCCCTGTTGGTTTCTGGTCTCCTTATCATGCTTACCACAGTTAAAAGGTGAACAGAAATACCTTCATAAAGGAACGCAGGCATTTAAAACCAGATCCTCTCAGTTACACCCAGGTAACCAGTACTCACATGTATGTGAAGGTCTAGAGAATCACTGCCTTAAAAACATCAACCACCTCTCAAAAAAACCCACCAAAACTCTTTAAAAAACTCTGAGTTTCAAGTCTGTTTAGAGACCACTGCCCATCAGTTTCACAGCTGTTTGCCAGTCCAGATGCAAGTTCTGCATTCAGGCACTGATTTCTCATCAGCACCCCCAGAGCTGTGCAAGTCTTTGTTTTCTTTTATACTCTGTGTCCAGTGGAAAGCTCTGCTTGAATTAAAATGCAGTGGTAATTAAAAACCTGTTTGGTGAGTTGGAAGTTGAAATAGTTAATTCAATGGTCTTGAGTGAAATTTCTTGTAACTTTTAGAAAGCTTTTCAGTTCACCTTTATTTCAGTAAGTGTACTGTCTATTCTTTTGTAGGCACTGTAAAATTCAAGATATTGATGTGCAGAAGAATCCATCCATTTTCAAGCAGTGCGTTATTAGTGATCTCTAGCAAGTTCTTGACTACTGCTGTTGTCTTGGATTTGTTTTTCAATGGAGAAGGGTAGACACTGGATACTCTCTTTCCCTCCTTGCTAGAGGGAAATATCTTATTACAAGTGTCTTATTATGACAGAAGAGTCATCACAATTACATTATTTCTTCCTCTTTGAAATACAGGCCAGACTTCAGCACGAGTTAAAGAGAAGTTGTAAGTAGTCTGAATATGCTAGAGAAACACTACAATTACCTGGTCATACTGCTTCACATAATGATGTCTGTCTCAAAACTGGAGATGATCACACAAAACTCTATGAAGACCATCAGTGTCTAATCTGCTAACAATTAACAATTTGGAGTCTAAGATATTCTGTTTCACTTGACAGTAGTTATAGTCCATTTAGTGTATTTTTTGAATGTGTGATATCTACAGTGCACACAGACATCCAAAACTGAGGCATGAGAAGGAGCCACCTGCACAGCTGCCAGGTCAGCTGAGCTGTTTATTTACCTCCATACATTCTTTCAATGTCATTGAGGTAATGGTTTTTCAGTTCTTTCCTTTTCAGTTTGAAAGCATCTGTCACCAGCCCAGTCTCGGGGGTCCACGGCTCAGGGCTCAGCCGGACCTTGATGGGTATTTCAAATCTTTCTAATTTCACTGAGGGGACAAGAACAAAGAAAAGCACAACTGTGATTACAAAGCCAAATGAAATACTAATTTATGTTCCCTAAAAATCCGGTCAGCACCCTGTAGCTTGTATAACATGCTGTCCTACTTAATGAAATAACCTTACAGAAGGGCCACAGGCAAATTTCATCCTGTCCCAACACTGAGTGCTGGTTAGTGTGCAAATACTCTTACACACTCTGTGTTTAGAACTTGTATTGGATATGACAATGCAAAATCTAAAGCTTGAAACAAATGACTGAGTAGCCTGAAGCTCTGAGACTACTGCCAGAAAAGCACACACTGAAATCTAGTTGTATCTTTGTTACAGGAATGGAATGAGCAGTTAACTCAGACCAGCTGGACATGCTTCGTATTTAAATTATAATGAAGTACTTGTACATTTTCCCTGGTTGAAGTTTCTTTCCTGTATTTTTCATTCCTAAAAGTCTGTTTAGAGTTCCAAACAAAGGGACTTCTTTGTATTTTTGTTACATTAGCCACTTACTTGCCCTTCAGCTGGAAGCAGTGTCTTGGCACATGCACAGCCTCACTGCAACCAAGGCTGCTTCTCTCTCTTGCACAGGTAATAGCCCAAGAGAGGGGAGCAAGGGAGGAGAAAGGGAAGGGGATGGACGGAAGGGCAGGAGCAGCAGGAACAGCACAGGGAGCTGCTGCATGTGCCCAGTACTACGTGGAGTTTGCTGCCAGCTCCTGCAGGCAGGCTGGGAATGGGATCCACAGCCATGGACTTGTAGCTGAATTCCAGCAGAGCCTCTGGGGGGCAGCAGCAGCGGCACCCAGCAGCTCCTCTGCCTTTCTAACTTCAGCTGCTATCAGCATGTGCTGCTGCACAACACTCAGATGTGCGCCTGCTCACGATGAAGGTGCATCATGCTCTGCTAAGAACGTAGAACTACCTCTTTAAAATACTTTTGAACAAAGTTTTACATAATTAAGTTGTATCTCAATAGTAGATTACTATCTAGAAGGCAGAAAGAATGCATAAGCAAAGGGTTTAAGTACACAAAGCTATGTGGATAGTAATTTGCCTAATTCATGATAAAAAAGCCAAGGATTAAAGTGTTTAAACCTAAGCCTTAAACATGTGGATTGATTTATTTTTTTCAAGGTAAGACTTAACAGTGCCTTTCCTTCTTGTTTTCCCATTTTCAGAAGGCAGACTCTCCTCTCTAAGAGACAGTGCTTAGCATGTGCTTAAGGCCAGCTTTTACTCCTTCCTTGAATGAGGTGCCAAGTGCTTTAGAGACTTTCTTCCCCACTGAGTTGGTTCATTTTTTTGTCATTTTGCAACTTTTCTTCCAATTAACGGCTCTTTTGGACCTTATTTTTAACCATATTAGACAAGAAACTTGTCTCCAGAATTTAGATGGAAAAAACCTTCAGATAATTTGTTAAAAGTACAAGTAATATAGTAATCAATACAACCAGTATTATGTAAATTCTTGGGATAATATGGAACAATTTTGTGTGGTCTTTGCCTCAATAAACCATTAAGTTTTGGCAGATACAGAGAGGCTGGAAGGAGGAGGAGCAGTTAGTGAGGATAATGACAGTTTTTGCTGGATAAGCCCCCATGGGCAGCAGGATGTGCTGTGGTACTCACTCTTGTTCGCCACTTCTTTAATCTCTTGCAGTATTTCTGCTTCCATTGTAGGATTGTTACAAATGTCCACCCAGCTTCCACTGATGCCCTTCTGCTCAGCCAATGCTGTCAGCTTCTTCTGGTTAGGGACCACAAAACTGATCACATAGGACTGGTCACTACACAGAGTGGCAAGAGAAGGAAGGAAAAAAGGTTCAGTCAAGACTTTCATTTCAGGGTGTAAATTACCTGCTGCTGGACCCACAAATGCCCAGGTTATTCCACCATACAGAACCCTTCTTGTGCATTAAGTCTTCACATCTGAAGGTTTATCAAGAAGATATTTTAAGCTGGTTTACAACATCAGGTTTGATCAGAATGAGGCTTTGCTGTCATTTCACTTATGTACATCTCAGTTTAGCTTCCCAGCTAGACCTGGGGTTTAACCACTTCTCTGCAGCTCCCCCTCACATAGGGAGAGAGGGGAATATATTGGCACTATTTTCAAAACTCACTGGAAAGCCTTGGATCAGGTGCAAAGTGTCCAGATGAACTTTTCACTGGCATTCTGACAGCCAGAACACATGCTAAATATAACTATATATAATGATATATACCTGCTTAAGGAAGGGATGGGATGGAACAGAGGCATGTCTGGATAGGAGAAATGCCAACAGAAAAACAGGTAATTTCTTCAGCTTTTAGGGAATCTGGAAAGCTGTGCTTCTTCAGACATGTTTGTAACTTGTAGTCTGATGGAGAGGGTTAGTAGAAGGAAACTATGGAGAACTACAGTTGGATTAGAGAAGTGAATCAGAGCCTCTACTTCATGTTTACTCTAAGCAGAGTTTCTAAATTAAAATTAATATGTCTCTTACCTTTTGGCATAAGCACAGATATTGTCAATCAATGGGCAGTTCTTCAGTGCTGCCTCTACTTTGCCCAGAGATACATATTCTCCTGCCTGGAGCTTTACCAAGTCCTTCTTACGATCTAGGAGGCAGGGGAAGGGGGAAAAAAGAAAACCTTGTTAGGAAACCTTGTTTCATTTAAACTTGAGCATTTCCATAGACTCGTTTCCATACATACCACCTATGTATTTTGTGCTATGCCAGATCTTAATGGACAAGTTTTAAAGCAGCTAATAGCTGCCAAATTTATAAAGATTTCTGTAAAAAGTGTTATAGCACTACACTTCTTGTCACACAGATTGTAGGAAAGGACTCTGATTTTAAAGCTTTGTAATGAATCCAAAAGTTAATCTTGTATTTATTCTTTAAAGTCCATGTGCTAAATTTAGATGATGATAATGTCACAAGAAATGGCATCATTTCCAAAATTTTACTCCAGCTATGAGGACTTCCAGAAATGTGTTTTACACTGATTCTGTAAATAGGTAACCTTAAGTAGATTAGCCCAGGCAAAGCCAGCAGTATTAATAACATGTTTATAATTATGGTTAGTCAATACTTTGTAATATATTAAGGTATCAAAAACTGAGACCCACCTATGATCTGCAGACACCCATCTGGATGAAATTCCCCAATATCTCCTGTACAGAACCATCTCTGGCCGTTCTCATCAACAGTGAACTCTTCTGTTGTCTTCTCTTCATTTTTAAAATATCCCATGGAGACGTTGGGTCCACCAATTATAATTTCTCCTCTAGGATTAGGCTTGTCTTTATTAGTATAGCCTCCTATAAACAACACAGTCCCAAGCAATTATTTATACCTCATATATCCTTCTGCCAAGAAAATACTTTGAAACTTCAGTTTGAAGTTAAAGCACACTAGCTGATGACTATTATCAAAGATAAAGAACAATTTCTTCATATGTTACACCTAGCTAAGCAGATAGGCAAAGATACCAGCTAGGCAGAGGCTGAATTAATTACTCTGAAATCAGAACAATTACTACTCTCACCTTCTTGCCAGTCTCTCAGTTTTATTTCACAACAAATAAGAGGAGCTCCAACTCTGCCAGTGCTGTAATCAGCAACTTAGGGAGAAAACAAGAAAGAAAAACAAGATTTTTTTGTTATTTGAAATATGAATAGGGTGTATCTTATCTCAAGTTACTTTACTGCAGAAATACAGCTGGAATACTGTAGCTGTATTTTGACTTGTTTTAAAAAAATTAAGAATCACCAAAAACCAATACATCTCTATTTCTGCACTTCTGTATTTCCACAGGTGTTTTAACTACCTTCTGTAATGGTTCCAGCTCCACACGTTTCTGTCAGTCCATAGCCTTGCCCAACAGGACAGCAGAAACAGATGTTCATGAATCTCTGTGTTTGAGGTGAGAGTGGTGCTCCTCCAGAAAGCATCATTCGGACATTCCCTCCCAGCAGGGCCTTTACTTTTTTAAACAACAGACTTGAAAGAAGGGAAAAAGCATTAAAAATTATTCACTTAGCCCACTCTTATAAGAGACAAACCTTCTTCCTTCCTTCCTATCTGGAACGCCTTAAAAATTAACTTTTCCCCAGATTTTAGTAGACAGCAGAGCTAATCAAACTCATTACCTCTTGTGTAACACTTGAGGAAGCAGAGTTCCCGTAGCTTAACAAACATTCCAGTTTTATCATTTGAAAAAAAAAGCAATGTAATGAAAATGAACCAGGCAGCTGCTTGGAAGATTAGTCATTACCATGAAATATCTCAGCTGTTTCCAGTAAGAACTGGGACTAGGTCAGTTACTCATTCGATGTTATTTGCATGGCAGATGAGAAGTGTCTGATAGCTCAGAGGATCATTCTTTTACACTATCCTAACAGATCCCAAGGGAAAAGGCACCCTTGGCCCAAGAATGCTACTTACATGTTACACAGAGGTGCATCATATCCTCTCTTGATCTGTTCCAATTTGTAGTCATAGCCTATCTTGAACAGAGTTCTCTGAATGTAGTTCATCTCTTGAACTTTACTCATGACATTTTTGTAAATTCTGTCCATTATTTCCTACAAAGTGTTAAAAAAAGAGGAAAATTACCACATGGGACAGACCAACATGTGTAAATTAAATACCAAGTAAACTCCCCCTCCCCTCCACCCCCCCCAATTATCCTTCCTTTAAAATGGATAACAAGAGTGAAATCTTTGCATCATGGGGTTAGGCAGTGTTTAAGTGCAATGCTTTTAACATGTAATCAATGAGCCAATTTATAGACCATGGCAGCCTGGAGCTATTTACACCTGAACCTGTAATTAAACCGTGACAAACTGATTTTGAAAATTTTAAATTCAAGTTTAACTCAATCTCTTTGCTAAAGGTTGGTATATATTCCCTTCATGGTGTGTCCTGCTTGGGAGTGCTGATGCTGTACTTTACCCAGAGCAATTGTCAAGTGCAAGGGAGTGAACTAAGATTCATTGCACCACTTCCTTTTCCAAGAGAGCTCTTCAACTTTCAGAGAATTATGGTTGCAGTAATTCTAATTATCTGACAAAAATTCACCATAATTCTGTCACAGACCAAAGATTAATTTCCATTAAAATACTAAACTTATGGTCACCCAAATACACAGAACCTAAAACATTGTTCAGGCTGGTGAAGTATTTAATAGAAATTTAAAGATTGGCTCCTTCAAGTTTGTTTTGAGGCACAATGTTTTGAAGTATTGATGTGCTTTTTCTCCATGTAATAAATTTAAATGTATATTTTCCAAAAGGTTGGAGTTTTCAGACATACTTATTGTCACTCGCTTAATTATTAAGATGACCAAGCCTCTTTATATGCTTATGATTTTATAAAACAAAATAATGCAAGTGACTTATTTTAAAACTCTTGGCTATTCTAAGTTATTGCAGAACAACCAGATCCAACCAAAACTCAGTATTCCTAAATTAGATTACATCCTCCTACTCACTCCCCACCACCATGTGGCACACCCAGTGCTACCAGTTTTATGAGCCACTGATGTGACAGGATCCTAAAAGCAGCACCTGTGATGGCAGAAGACACAAACATTTGTGGAGTTTCTGGATAGTACCAGAGCCTTGTGGAGTGCAGGAGCCTGGTCACTCCCAGAGCAGTGGAACCTGCAGAAGCAGGAGGAGTTCCAGCCTCCTGATCTTTCCTCTGAGAGAAGGCTCAGCCTGGCCTACCAGCCCTGAGAACAGCAGAGAGACTCAGCCTCGGTGTTACCTTGACTTGCTGAGTCTGTGACAGAGCCAAATATCCCTTACAGTGGATTCCCTCTTGGCCAGCACCACCCTGCTTGTCCCTCTGCAAAAAGGAGTTCCAGACACTGACTGTGACCTATTGTTGTGTCAGGAGCCCAGTAAAACACCACTTGTAACTACTGAAACATTGACAGGTTTGGATCAAAAAGGATTTGGGCTTTAGTATAGGCAGACTCTTGTGCCCAGCTGCAGCACCAGTACTCAGTTCAATCCACCAACAGCTGGAATGTCTGTGTTTGCTCTTTTCCTATTATGACAGTTACTTACATGTAAAGAGCAAAACATGTTAGTAAATACACTTTTCTAGCATAAAAAAGAACATTTTTTGCTGGACATATCTGCTTCTGCATACTTACAGGCACAGCTGCCATCAGTGTAGGCTTAAGTACAGTACAGTCTCCTTTGCTTCCCTTCTTAATTTTACTTGACTGTAAAAAGGAAAAAATGTAAATTTATGAAGCTGAAAAGGAAACAGTGCTTGAAAACTAAAGGACTAACAAAAGGAGGAGATATATTAGCATGTAATTTGTTCAAATATCTTCCCCTGTTCCTGTGTCATTTTGCCCCCCTTGTTAAGGAAAGGGTAATGATCAACATCTATTTCAACCAAAATACTCAATCTTTTAGAGGTTCACTTTGTTTATCTTTCTCTTACTTCCTCCCTCTAGTACTTGCTTTCTCCTCCATCTTCCTTTGGGAACTTGTTTTGCTTGATGCAAATCTCTCTACAAGCAAAACACAGAGGTATCTATTCTGGCTTAATTTACTCTTATTTATCTGAACTGCTAAAGGGAAAAAAGCAAAGGACTAAATAGAAGATCTGCAATAACTGGATAAAGAACTGATAAAGTGAGACCAAAACTTAAGATCACTTTAAATAGTTCAGTTGATCTATTAAGAACTGTTCTTACCCTGTTATCCAATGGATAATGCTATAGGCATTTATTAGGATTGCTTTTAGACTTCCTAAGTATCATAAAAGCAAAGGTTTTAATAAAATTTGTATGGTACAACCCACCACTGTTGATCACCAGGAACGTTAGTTTGCATCATTTTTGAAAAAAATCTACATTTCTGAAGTGTACCATATACTGAAGGAGGAAGCTGAGCAAGAAGAGAACAGGCTGCACAAGGTGAAGTTTGCTCCCCACGTTGCTCTGCTAGCCCTCACCTGATCTGAGAGAGTGAGAGGAGAGGAGTAACCAATCCTGCAGCCATAAGTGATGCAGGAAACTTCTGCTGTCAGTTCTAACACATGGGCCAGAGGCAAATAACCAATGTAAGTGTCCTTGGGTCTGGAAAAGAAAAAATAATTAACCATGAGTCACAAGTGGACTGAAAATGCCATTTAACCATTTTATTGTGTGCTTAGTTATTATTTATTGATTAACCTGGATCCCAGGTGAGCTTATTCCCCTGCACACAAGATGGGTGTGATTTCAGCCACAGTGTATAAACAAACTGGGGAAATCTGCCCTTTCTGAAATCACTACAAATTACAGGATTTGCCCTGTTTTCTAGGAAACTCTGATTCCTTAGTCCTTTACTGCTATTTCCTCTCCTTGTGGGAGGTTTCATTTCAGTTATGAAATTAAGGATGAAATAATTACACTTTACAATAATGACCAATGATTTACAAAGCCCTGTCTGTCACCTTCTTCTACGATACATTACTAGAAAGAGAGCTGATTACTGAAGTACTGAGGCAGTTTCAGAAAGTAACAGCTCAGAGATTTCTCAGCAAGAACCTCAGAGCAGCTTTCTGTCACTGAGCAGCAGCTTTCAGCATCCAGAACTGGGTTTATATCCTCTCCCAACAGCAGTCTGGCATCAGGGCTTGTTTCAGCTATTGACCCTTTTGTGAATGCAGAGACAAATACACACTCACTTCCATGAAAAACTTCACCGAAACATTAATGTGAAGGAATCTGCACTTGATTTTACTGCTGTCAGTGCATAATTCATTACTTTTCTGCTCCTTCACTGAACTGTACTTTAGCAGATTCTGCAGCATGTGCATCCAGAGTGGTGTCTCCAGGTCACTGAAGTGCTAGGCTGACATGCTTTCTAAACTGATTGTAGGTGCCTGAAAATGTCTAAAAATATTTCCCAAATTGCGCTAGCGGAGGAATCTCTCATCTAGTGGTATCCTCTGATACTCAAAAGTGCAAAAATCCATCACAGACTTACAGCTAAGGGTAATGAAAAAAGCAGCAGCATGGGAGAAAACAGCTACAAGGGCATATTTTTCAAACAAGGAAAGTTCACACACACAAGACATATTCCTTATAAATTAAAAAGTAGTGGCCTCACAATAACATGAAGAAACTTGATAACACAATGCCAGCAGCAGACTCTATAAATGTGACACTTCTGGAAGTTGTTTTAGCTCTCTGTGCACAAGACAATGAAGTGTTTCTTACCCCAGTCCAGGTATTCTCTCACACTGTCCTGTCATCCCAGCAATTAAGTTTTTATGCATCATCATCACTCCCTTGGGTCTCCCAGTAGAGCCACTGGTGTACATCACTAAAGCCAAGTCTGTAGGAACAGGTCTGCTTGGCAGAATGCTTGCTACAAAATTCAGGAAAAAAACTGTTATTTATTCTTTTCTTATCTACTTTCTAAATGATTTCTGTAATTAATCAGTGTGCAAATGTCTGTAATCAGTGTGAAACAGGTGCTTCATGGAAGGCCAGCACAGCAAGCTGTGGCACGGTCAGTGCTGGAGAGAGCAGTCATCTGGTGTTAAGAGGAAGAGAGGGAAGGCCAATTTTGAAAGCAATGATGAGTATTTGAGCATCTACACAATCTGGGTGACACTTCTGTCACTGTGGTTTATAGCTGGCTGAAAGTTTCATAGAAGGAGCCTTTTGAAGACCAAATAAAACTGTTAAAGGCAGCAAAGGGGAGAAATACAGTATGGATGATAAACAGCACGGTGAGTGAAAAACAAAACAAAAAACCAACACCCCAAAAAGCTGCAAGTCAGCTTTTCTGTCCATCAGTCTTTCAAAGCCAAGGTTGTAGAGGTAAGGTTCCTTTTAACTCCCCCTCCTGACAATTTTTTTAAATTTTAAATAAACCTTCCTCAGGTAAGCTGCAATTTTAGTAGAAAAGCAGTAAGCATAGAACACTTGGCTTCTGATTTTTGTTTTAGTTCTCTTTATTCTTAGGATGACAATCATCAGCCTTCATGGCTTTCAGTATCTGCAAGGAAGCAGGCTCTTCAGAGACTAAGCCCAAGAAAAAACACCCTTAGGGTCACTGCAGGTCTGTATCAGCACCTCAGGCTGATCAGAGATAAGCAGCTGGGATCAATGTGTGTTTCCCAAAGCTCCTTTGCCACTTTATCTCCTCCTTTATTCCAGAGAGAGCCATGGTTAATTACAGACTGCTGATGTAAGGGGAACAGATCATCAGGGTTGGGTTTTCCTTCCTTAAAGCAGATGTTTACAGTCACTCCTGGCTGCCCAATGGAGCAAGGAATGCAACTGTTATTCCTCTAGCCTTAAGTGCTTTTTAGCTACAGCTTGGTTAAGATAATGGACATTTTCAAACAAAAAAAAACCAAAAAAGCTTTAAGTGCTTTTTCCTCTTTTCTTAGAAAAAATAGTGACAGTAAGATAAATAAAAGGTAAGAGGAGCAGAAAATGAAACATTAAACCAGTTTCTATTTCATATCCTAAAACAAAGAAGAAGTATTAAATTATTCTGGTATGGTTTACAAGTTACAAACAAAGTTTTATCCTGACATACATGACACATGAACAAAAGATATAAAACAAGTTTTTTGTTTATTTAAGGAGAGCTGGAGGATGAACTGTCACCCTGCCACTGCCTTTGCTGGTGACAAAGGCCACCCTTTGCTGGGTAGGGGGGGTTTTCTGCTACACATCCCTCTTAACCCAGGTGCAAACACTGCTTGATTAGTCAGTCCTGTGTGAAGTGATTCACTTACAGTTTTCTGGTTTGGCTCCCAGCTCTTCTACTGTCTGCATACTATGAATCTCCACATTTTCAGGGTATTCTGATTTATTGACTGTTTTCTTGTCCACATAAATGATATGTTTCAGACAGGAGACTTGTGGCAGTGCAGTCTGCAGAAGAGAAATGAAATTTTTAGTAGTGTACTGACTGAACTGTAGGGTTGCTTTTAGCAGGTGAAGATGATACCAAATTACCTTAAGTTTGCTCTCAAGGAGTTCCAGACTGGTGACCAGATATGATGCTCCACACTCGTTGAGACCATAGGTCACTGCCTCTTCCCCCAGGGTGGCATAGAGAGTGACAACTGTCACAGGGATGGGAGAGGACAAAAAGAAGGGTAAAAGTAAAACTAAAAGCAAAAGCTCTTGCCTTAGCTTACTGGAAAGCACTCAGCTGGGAATTTTCTAATTTGGAAATGAAACTGCTTTTATTTTGGCACAAGAGACCTCTGGAACAAGGAGGACAGCTGGGCAAGAAGCAGGTCCTCACTAAGAGCATGATCAAATACTGGAACAGGGTTCCTGGACAGATGGTTGATACCCCAAGATTGTCACTGTTTAGGAGGCCTTTGAACAATGCTCTAGGTAACAGGCTGTAACTTTCAGTCAGCCCTGAAGTGGTCAGGCAGTTGGAAGGAACCTATAATGGTCATCTACATCCTCCCAAAATAATTCTCCTTTTTCTACAGCAGAAATTATCAGAACAAACAGATGCACCAAACTCCAACAATAATGTACAAAGCAATCCCAGAGTAAGCAACTAAGAGCAGGTGTTCTGCCCCTGAGCTCTCTGCAGCCACAACTCAGGGGGACAGGTAACACTCAGACATTACAGGGCACCAGCTTAAAGCTGGGCATGGCTACTTTCCTTGCTTCCATGGAATTAGTGATGGGAGCAAGGCAGAGAATCAGACTAAGGAATCAGACTGTTTTTCATGCTGCCAGATTTTTTTTAACCCAGACTGGCTACAGGAATGCCATTAAGTACCTCCCAGGCACAATGGAGTTCACCTCTCCCCATTATCTCTCTACTGAAAAAAACCCTTTAGTATCATTTGCAATCTCAAACTGTAACCTCCAAAGACCATTAAAGGAATTTAACAGTGCTGTGAGATAGGGTTCAGGCAGAAGAGGAAAAAGAGTAACGTTATACAGCTATTTCTCACTGCCTTTCAAAGTCTAGGCATCCAGGCCAAATTAACCATAGTCTCCTACTTCTGTAAAAGTTCACCTCTTCCACTGCTGCCCCTGAACAGCCTCTCTGCACATTCTGCTGTATGAGCTGCTCCTCACACAGGCAGCTACTACTGCTGCTGGGAGAAAAAGAGACAGCCCAGTGCAAGCAAAAAAATAGGCTGTGGTTCACAGTGTGCTGTGTGCAAAATGGGCACTGGAGTGCTCAGTAACCACTGCAGCTCACCAAGTTTAACTCCCACTAGAGATTTCTGACAGCTTGAATAAAAAAGAAAAGAAAAACCATACATAATTGTAATGAATTTGAGCAGCTTACAAATGTCACCAAAACAGACCACCCACAGACTATCATATGATTTTGTTCACCATTCTTCTCTTCTGATAACTATTTCATCTTTTGGATGTATAATTTAGGATACAGACAGAAAATACCATAAAAACATCCCACATTTTGTGGGGAGAAATACAACTGACAGCTTAGATGCAACTACTGACATCTTCAGAATATTTAAAACAACCTGAATGGTAAGTGTACTATTTTGTCATTTTAACATCTAGAACATAGCACAATAAAATCATAAAATACAGTTTCATAAGTATGAGCAAGTTAATTTTAGGGACATCCACAAAGCATAGGATAGACTGAAAACTTCTAAGAATCAGACCATCAGCAGAGAATTTATGAAATTCTTCCACCTCCAATGACAAGACTGGCAGAGTCAAATACTTAACAGCCAGATCTGTGCTGAGAAATGGTTCTAAAATCCATCAGAAATAACCACGTTGAGCACTCACGAGGGAAGTTGTACTTGAAGCAGGTGAGAGCTACAACCATCCACTCAGCTCGGGTCTCACAGAATATGACAACGGTGCTTTTGGGGGCGAGTCCCAGGGCAGTCAGCCCATTCCCCAGGCGAGTGATTTTCTCGTTTACGTCTTCATAGGATAACCATCTGTAAGTTCCTAGAATTAACTTGAGAGGAAAAAACAATGAATTTTCATGACAAGAAACTTCTGGTATAGCTTCACTGGCTGATGTGAATTGGTGCATAACATAATGAGTACACAGTCTGCCATTCATTAAGAAATTGCTTTCATTTTATTTGAAGTAGAATGAACAGTGCATCCTGTATGTTCTGTTATTCCTCAACTACCATAAAATGAATGGTTTTCTGTGGAATGACTGAGGAAGAGCTCTAAAGGGACACGCATTGTTGAGGCAAGATACAAAGCAGCTCAAACCCAAGTCAGAATTAAGTAAAAAATTACAAGTTTTACCTTTTTGAATACTTTTCCATTTGGTTGCATTTCATTTTCTTCACTCAGAATTTCCCTGGTTCCAAGACAGTCCTTCTTCCCAAACTTTGCTAAAGCATGGTCAAAGAGCTTGTCCAGAGTGTCTGCTCCAGGGATGTTTATGTTTGCTAGAGAGTCCAGGTGAGTGACAGAGCGGTAGGGGCTCCCCGGCTTGTCCGAGATGGGTTTAGCTTTTAAGCGCTTTGCCATAGCCTTTTTCTTCTTGGCATTGGTAAGAAAATACCAGGGAATAAATACCAGCACACTGTACAACCAGATTAACAAGTACACAGGCAGCAAGAGAATGGCACACATTTCTAGCCTAAATTTCATTGTGGGTATTGAAAAGAGAAACTCTCTTATGGAGTTCTGAAGCAGGCAAGAGCAAGGCAGCAGTGCAGAGTGGTGTAGGGAGAAGCAACAGTAGGTGAAGCTTAGGTAGAGCTGATTCAGAGCAGCTGCAAAATTTTAGTAACCTTTGAGAGCCAACAGTGGACACCTACGGGCGAAAACCAGTGCCAAGCAGAGAGCAGGAAAAAGAAAGAAAAAATAATTAAATTAGTAATATTATAGTCAGTTAATTAGTTTTAGTCCTTCTAAGATCTCACTTCAAAAGCACCACTGCACAATAGAGCAGTGAACTGCTCTGGGGATGAAAGAAGATGAATCTTTTCCATACTTGTTTCTTGCATTCACAAATATTTACTTCTCACAGACTTTTCCCCACTATTTCTGTTTGAATAGTTCAGGGCTGTTGAGATGAAGTCTGGCCTTCACAACATAATATTGTGTTTAAGCTACTTGAGTAATGACACAATTGTGTAATTATGGGAAAGGTCAACACTTGTTTTCCCACTAAATATTTGTACTACAGAGCAAAGGTACAGCAGATTGCTTTACTGCTTCTCAGAATATTCTATCAACTTCTATTCAGCTTAAAATGTATCTTGATATACTCAAAAACAGTATATAGACTCAAAAGCCTACATGGTAATCTAAAAATTATATAATATTCCAAAACTGCTTTATTAACTTTGCTCCAGCAACTGCATTTTTCATCTTCTACTTTTCAACTCTGAACGTCAGACTCTTGAAAAGGGATTATGTAGATTTGCTCTTCCCATTTCAAAAATACTTCAATACACGCATTTCAAACTCCAAGTATGGAAAACAGAATAAAATCTGACCAATTTAACACAATTTAAAATAAAGTACAATTTGGCAAGATTTTATCTGCATGTCAGAAATCTTTCCTCATTAAGGAGAACTGGGCCTAAATAAGGACTGTTGGTGAGTGGGAGAAAAACAAAACCATCCCAGCAAACCCCAATCAGGGCCAGCCCACTGGCCTGGGACCAGTGTGCCCTGGCATGTGAGACAGGGGTGGTTATCTCTAGTGATGCTAACACATCACCCACGCCCCACTGTGGGGAAAAGAGAAGGCACAGCAGCACCAGCCAAGGGCAGAACCTCAGACAGGCAGGGGAGCCAGTGACACTGACAGCCACCATCAGAGCCCAGGCTGCCATGGACACCATCTGATAAACAGAATGGATGAGAATAGGGAATTCTCAGGGCCCATCAAGAATGAAAAGAACGTAGGCACACCTCAAAATACACCTTTATTAATATATTTGCCACCCTCAGGTGATGAGGGAGGCTACAATTAACATTTCAGGTTAAACAAGACAACTGCTACTTACAGCAGACAGAAGTCAGTTAACAGGTTGGTGGGTTATTTAATAAGAATTTCAATATAAGCCGTTGTGTTGTAGCCAATATCAACAGCTTTAAGGTAATGTAAGACTGAGAGATGTGCAGGTATTTAAAACAACACGACCACTGCATTAATTTTGTAATTACAGCTACAGAATAAAATTACTTGAATGATAGTATAACAAACTAAACTAAACTAAACTCATCTCAGACTTGTATGGATGGAAGTGTTCTACATATTTTTTTAAATAAAAAAATGGATGCTACATTCTTTTCAAAAGGTACATGTTTATTCTGCTCTGGTGAGCCTCACCATCAACCTCAGTAGAAAAAGAGATCAGTTTACTTCCCAAAGCTCCAGTTCTCTAAAATGAAGGATTATTGGTTTATAACACAAATCTTGTGTGATACTTTCATCCCAGTTAATTCAGTGCTCCAAAACCAGCAGTTGAGTCTGCATTTCAAAGACAAGCCAGCCATGGCTCTAAGACATGGTAAGGAAATGTCAGGACACACCCATGGTTACACATAATGCTACAAGTTAGAACAGACCCCAGGGGAACTCTGGCTGCTCCTCACCTTCCAACAATGAACATATGACCAGGCACATTGACTTGGATAAAAAGCAGAGTTGTTGGAGTACTGCAAACTATTTAACACAATGAGACAGTACCACAACTTTTCTTTGGGCTGCAGAGGAGCTTGTTCAGAAGTGGTGCTACTGTGAAATATTACTGGCTAATAATCAAGAACTGGCTAATTTAGGAAGGGAGGACAGGAAGGTTGCATTTCTTTCATTTCGAATTTCAGCTTAATTTGTAATACTTTAAAAAGTGTTCCTAAAACCAGAAAACTCAGCTAATTTGCATACATTTGTAGTAATTTAAAGGAGAATCACATTTCTATCCTGGCAAAAATCAGTTGTAATTTTTAAGAGACATAAATTGGGAAAACTTAGTGAGTCCCAAAAAGACAACTGTGGCTTTTTCCTTTGAACATGCTCATGCAAAACCTCACACACACTTACAGACACAGACACACACACAGAGGTGTACTTACAAGGGATCTCAGTGATGACTGAGGTTTTTTCAGTGTTGATTAGACCTACAGTAAAACAGAAAAAAAAACATATTAGAATTTGGGATGTTTTTTGCCTTGCAGAAAGGAAGAATCTTTAGAACTTCCACCCTACTGCCCCTAAGAAGCACAGGCTATGAATTCAGATAGAGGTGCAACACAACCCATACAAGAGAGAGCAATTACAGTACAGGAAAAGATTCAGCTTCCAAACTACACTGGACAGACAAGAGATGAAGCTGCCAAAATGGAGCTTAACTTTTATGTGACACTACTTCCTCCCTTTTGTATTTAAACATGTTCTGAATAAAATTATGAACAGAAGCTTAATGCAATTTAATTACCAATGAAACCCAGAAAGACAAAGAAGAGACTTTCATATTGCATACGGTTCATTCTTCTCAAGGCAGAACAAGAAGCTCTTTGTCACTCTTGAGAGATGAATATCAGTAGAAACACGAACTCAGGACTACCCATGCCACACATTGCCCAAGAGAATATGAAGTGGATTTGGGGTATTGAGGTAAGAGAAGACTTTCCAGAACAAAAGCATGTTTATAGAGGCAGTGAGGCCTCATTGGTCCCATGACCAGTGTAATAAAAGGTGGCTGTGTGTAACTGCAGAGATAAGGCTCCAAGAAAGCTTTAACTGATGTTTAACCTAGTCATATTTTAAAGGTCTTCCCCATAAGCCTAAGAATTTAATCAGTTTTTACAGACTGAAACCAAGTTAAATGTCCCTTGCAAAATTCTCCTACAAAGATTTTCTCTTGAAATAGAAAGAGGTGCTAGAATGTTTTTAGAGTTACTGGCATTTGCATGTGGCTGTGTAAGATTCTGATCCATTGCAGGATCATCCCAAACTCGTGCTAAATAAATATTTATCATCTCTTAAATATACTGTATATAACAGACTGACATACTCAACATGCAAAGGTAACTCCATACCAGTTGTATTCAATTAGAAGCCAAACTTAGCTACTCAAATTATACCTTATGACTTCAATCTCCTACTTAATTAGACTTTAAGAGAAAGGATGAGATGCAATGCTCACGTCAATGCACCATCAAGGACAAGGTAAGATTGTCTTACTTCAAGGTAAGACAACTACATATTACTAAAGTATAACAGTTATGTTCTTCATAGATTTCCTCATTCCTTACAAATAAAATTTAGCATTCATTAAAAAGTTCACAATAAGACAAAACTGGTATTTAACACTGGAATATTTAGAATATGTAATATTTTCTATTGGTTTACAAAGCTTATTATTTCTCTTGACTGTTGAACAGAACCAGCCTCTTTAGATGTTTATCTAGCTGTTTTGGAAATAGCAGAGCTTCCAGTTCTCTGTGCAGGAAACGCAGGTTCCCAGAAAGAGCAGTGTGCGTCAGGCATGACTACAAGAAAAAATGAAACCAAACAAAAATAGATGTTGTATCTGTCTATCTAGGAGAGCCTAGATAGCTGGTTTTCAGCATTTCCAAAGGATTTGCCTCGGATGAATCAGCTTCTATCAATTTTGAAGTGGTCTGGAGCTTGTTCATTTAACCCTTGCAGTGACATGTTACAGAGTTCACGCTGGAAACCTCACTCATGAAGTAATGTTTCACTTACGGCTTTTATATGCTGGGTGTTTACAAAAATTGTACAGTCCAAGGTTACCCCTGACTGACACTGTACTTAATGGGCTGCCAGAGATGGAAGAGATGTTATCTAAGTATAATCTCACTTTTATACCCTTAAATAAAAGTTTCAGACAGATAATATACAACGTTCTATTCCTGTCCTGTAGCCAGGGTCATAGAACAGAGTCTGAAATCAAAGCAGATGCTCAGGAACAGAAGAGACATTCCTCTCTTCCTAATTTATCTCAAATCTAAGAAACAACTAAAGAAACAAATCTAAGAAAAAATTTTTAATATAGAAAAAAACCCTTTTAAATAGTCACAAAAGCTTATGGGACTAAGTAAGAGCAAAAGTGTGTATGGGGAACAGAGAGAGGGTTTATGCCTCTGGAAGTGACTAAGATTAAGGAAATGCCTTAATCTTCTCTGCATTTGACTCTCCAAACTGGACAGAATCAACTTACTCAGCATTTACACACACTACTAGAATTTTTAAATGTAATTCAAAATCAAATTAAGTACCTCTAACTAGAAATTTTATCCTATGCAGTTTAATAATGCAGCAAAATTATTACCATCACTAGAAAAAGGCTTTAATTTGCTCAAGCCCAAAACACTCTAAAGGCTTAATAGTGTAAGTATATCAACAACACTGCTTACAATCCTTCCTCTGGTGTTAAAAAGCTTGCCAGGGATCCAATTTACTATGAAATAGCATGTTTGGGAGAAAACACAACTTCATTTTCTGTCTGCTTTAAATATAGCGTTAGGAAAGTAATCTGGTAAGGAAAATGACATTAGAGATTAAAAGGGTTGTGTTCTAGTTTGTGAAGAAAACTGCAATCTGCAAAGCAGATTGTTTTTAGTTTAAAAGCAACATCAGAGAAGTCTGGTTCCTCTGCACTAGAGCTCTTGGAGCTCTTGCCAGCTTCAAACGCAGACACAATTCTGACTTTAGTGTAAGTGCTCAGGGCCGACTCCTGTCAGGAAGTTCTGAAATCGCCCAGAACAATCCACTATGAGTTAAGTAACAACCATTTCTGCAATTTCTCTAGCATCCAGGCAGATCTAAACATTTTGGAAACTACAGTGAGCATTCAGGATTTGTAACTGGAAAAGTGGTTTTACACAGTAAAAAAAAATAAATTTGAATTGACCTAAGTATGTGGGTGTTCAGTTAGTCAGGTTTTGGAAAGGAACTTAGTTCGTATTTAGTCATCCTGAATTTGTTCCGGTACAGGACAGAACAAGGCTGGGACTTCAAAAAGAGATGACACAGAATAGATTACTCCAAGGGTAAGAAATTCCACATAGCAAGGAAGATGCAGCACGATAAACAAATGAGTGCATCGTGTCAGGCTTACTACAAGTTTTGATTTTCCAGATTCATACCTAACACAACTAAAATGAGAGAACATTTCCACAGCTGAGAAGACTGTGATGAAATAGCAGTAAGAGTTAGAAAAATCTGGTGGCTAATTACAGCTTAGTTGGGGTTACAAAGATTGAAGGAAAAGAAACCAAAAGGAAATTATTCAGTTTTTACATCATGTCAGTGTTTTTATAAAAACAAACTCCAGCAATATTAATGCAAATTACTCATAGGAAAAAAGCTCTTTTTTTTTTTTTTCTCACAGGCAGATTTCTACATATTTGCCTCTTGCACATTTTGGTACATCACAAAGGGCAGTGAAAATCCAGAGAAAGCCTAACCAAACCTAACCAATTTCCAGAAGTACTTCTGTGCTCTGGCAATGCAATAGAAGCTCAAAGCCTGAGATTTTGAGAGCCCTTACTATGCCTGTACAGTGTAAACACTGATACCTATGTCCCAACAAACGGGGAGAGGGGAAATCAGTTGTAGTGGATCCTGATACAAGTTTAAATATATACATTCTACTTGAAATAAGCAAAATCACAAATAGCCTTAGGAAACTGTGTTTCTCTTACTGCTGTTTAAAAAATACTGCTGCTTAATACAATATTTTACTCAGCTAATAGCAAAGGTAATATTTTGGAGAGGAAAGGAAAAATATTATTGTTGTCCTTTATGTTCATTGCTTCTGCCTACTACCTCAGAACATATATGCACTTAAAGTCAATCGGAAAAAAAAAATCCATTTCTAAGTGTCAAACATCTATTTCTGCAACAAGTTCTGTAGCGCAAGCCAGCCCAGCCACACTGGCCCAGTAGCTCTCAATTACCTAAGAGCTGGTGTGAAACCTCTCTCCTAATTTGTAATATGAGTACAAGCAAATATTTGGTGAAAGGGTAAGAGCTGTTTGCATGCCCCAAAGGCAGAAAACTAAAGGCCAAGGCAAGATTTCACAACTGAACACTGTCCATTGAGACTACACAGAACTGGGAAAGCACTTCCTGACCCACCTGTTCTTTTGTCTCCAGTTCCAGCAGAAGCTGCCCTGAGTACCTGAGGCTCTCACTGCAGCACTGCCTCCCCTGCAGGCTGTACCCAGCCTGAGCTCTGCTCACAGCCTGGCCTGCACAGCTCTGAGTCACAGAACCACAGAACCACAGAATGTTAAGGGGTTGGAATGGACCTCAAAGCTCATTTTGTTCTATCCTCCTGCCCTGGGCAGGGACACCTTCCACCAGAACAGGTTGCTCAGGGCCCCATCCAGCCTGGCCTTGAATAACTCCAAGGATAGGGCATCCACAGCCTCTCTAGGCAGCCTGTTCCAGAGCCTCACCATCTCCCTAGAAAGAATTTCTTCCTATTACCTAACCTAAATTTTCCCTCTTTCAGTTTGCACCCATTCCCCCTTATCCTGTCACCACAGTTCCTCACAACAAGGCCCTCTCTGGCTCCCCTGAAGGCCCCTTCAGGTACCAGAAGGGGCTGTGAGGTCTCACACAATCTTCTGCTCTCCCAGTGAACAGCCCCAACTCTCTGGGCCTGTCCCCATAAGGGAGGTGCTCCATTCCTCTCAGCAGCTCCATGGCCTCCTCTGGACTTGCTCCAACAGCTCCAAATCCTCCTTCTGCTGCACACCCCAGAACTGTGTGCCACAGTCCAGGCTGGGTCTCACAAGGGCAGGGCAGAAAACCACCAGGTCAATCTGAGTTACACACAGCACTGTGAATGCACTCACTGTCACTGATGACAAACACAGCTGTTTCAGTATCTTTTTTTGCACTAAGGGAACTGAGAGACATCTTTCTGTTTCACTGGCATTTTAGTTAATGACTAGGCTAAAAACTGGTAGTTTGACAGAGGCTATTCCAGAAGAAGACGGAAAAGGAGAAAATGTGCCACTGAAAAATACTGCTATTACCAGCATCTACAAAACATACTTGGACTAAAGGGAAAAAATACAAAGAAAATACATATTTTATATTAATAAAGTATTTCAGTCTGATCCCTCAATATATACCCCTGTCTCATCAGGCATTATGACAGATGTTACTCTGCTGTTCTAACAGCAAAGACAAATGTACTGTTTCCACCCAACTTTTTTAAACAAGGACATGAAAAGACAAACAGTACAAGCAAGGACAAATTTCAGAGGACATGTGGCCACAGAAGACTGCAGCAAAAGCTCTGTAAACAGCCAAAGAAGAACTGATAATCCTCCCTCCCACACACAATAAATATACAATGGACAGACTGGCTAGGTCTGTGTTTAGCTACACAGGCATTTTGCAGTGGCAAGGTTGTGATTGCACGGCTCTGATGATCCAACTAGTGAGATTTAAGTTATCATCATCTTCTACTTTCCAGTTCTTTCTCAGTAGCAAACTACTTCGCAAAAAGAGAGTGTAGATCAAATCAATTTGAGACTTACAGATTTAAAGCCCTATTTACCATATCTTCCCCTGCATTTTCAGGGCACGATGAAAGTAAATAACTGATGTACAGTTGGTGCCTATATAACTTAGCTTGAGTTGTAAGATGTCAACATAACCTGATATATCTATATAACATGTTAAAAGCTAAATCATGACTTTTTATATATCTGTATAACCTGAATCATAACTTTTATACCTATATGACCAGATATAATGTATACCTACATAACCTGAAAAAATTATCTATACAATGTAACTAGTACATACTATACTATAACTAGTATATACTACACTCTAACTAGTTGCTTAATGCTGAATAGACAAAAAAAAAGAAGAAAAAACTCACCAGGTGGATAGCTTTAGAGATAGGCAAGTATAGTACTAATGAGAAATTGGCAAATGTAAAGCCAATTAGCCACAAAATAAAGAATTTTGACCAGACAGACAGAGGAACACCGTAACTGTGCATGCTCCAAAGACAAAGTTGAAAAGCTCAGATGCAAGCAAAGAAGACTTTGGAAGCCTTCATCAAAGGCCCCCCCTACCACCCCCACATTGGAGAGGTACAAGTGCAAAAGAACTGTCTAATAGCCATGAGCTCATACCATATAAATTAGTTCTGGTGTGTATGTGATAGTGTTGCAGTGACACTGAGCCACACTGACTGTATAAATACACCAGAGCACTTGACAAAGGTGGGTGAGTTAGGAGGAGAAATCCCACTCACTCAGCACTGCAATAAACACATACCTGCTCTATAGACACTGCTCTATGGGGGTTTATTTCCAGCCCATCTTTTGGGCATCACAGTGTTTTACAGTTTTCAAAGCCAGATGTAATATTCCTGTTTCTGCCATATTACTGGATACTGCAGAAAAAAGTTACATTCATACTTTCTAACTAATTTTTGCTTCCCATTGCTAGGTGCTTCCCTGGGCCTGGGGACATTCTTTTTATCTATTTTCAGATATTGTCAGCACTAGAAACATAAGCATTGACAAATGCTTTATTTAAGAATTCTTAAATTCACTGTTTAAGAATTAGGGTGCTCATCTCCCCCTCTTATGCTTCCAATGATCATTTCAATGACAGTCTTTGACAATGTAAGGAAAAATTAGGATGCCATGTGCTTTTTGTTTTGCAAATAAAGATGGAGAAAATAATCTCCCCGGGTAAGTGTTTTTCAGAATTTGATCCACAGAAAATGTACTTATGCTTGTCCCAGTTCTAAATATAACCCTCCATTCCTTCTGGGAGCCTGACTGGCTCTTCAGCTTTCATTTTGGCAAGAAATGCTGCCATTGATCTTACATTTACCTTCCTTGCTTTTCAGAAACTCCATCATCTCTCATCATTCACATTAGGGTGTTTTCTTCTCAGACAGGGGTCATAATTTAGGTAGTGAAATTAATTGCATACCCAAAAAAAGGAAGAGGAGAGAGTAAATGCTCCTCCTTGTGTACTGCACCAGTAGTCTCTTGTCTACCAAAAAGTTGTACTGTAGGCTGGGAGAGATTTTTCTAAGGTTTGTATGGGTTTTCCAAAATTTTGTAGGGACAGTCAACAAGAAGAGCACTAGAGCTGGAAAATACACCTTCCTTTTTCTCTTAGGAGCTCACATTCCAATGCAAACACCTCCCTTTTTTTGACTAAGCAAAAAAAAAAAAATTAGGCTTTCTCATTTGCATTTTGAAGAAATTCTCTCCGTGCAGACATTCTGATACAGAGATGACTGGGTGTACACTTAAAAATACAAGTTTAAGAAAGTTGCCCCCACCCATGGTCATTTGAGATGGTAGCCCCTGAGATTTCAAGCATGAGTCATCTCTGTTTCATTTTCATTGTGTAATACAAATGCTTTGAGGGTCAATAAACAGTAGGAGCCTTGGGAGCAAGCACAGTTTAATCTTTTGAACAGATTCACAGTATCTTCCAGTGAAAAAGTGATTATGTTTTTTGTATGTTTAAGGAACTGCATTTTATTGTAGTCTTAATGCAAAACTTTAGCACAGTCTATTGCTTGGTTCATGTTGAACTAGCCCATTACTTTCTAGCTAAACATACCTAGATTCATTTCTAAGTATTCATCACCTCCAGATCCATATGTGGAATTCCCAAGTTGTCACTTATCTAAGACAGAATTACATACTGCAATTTTTTGCTGAACTGACTTTAAACTTTTTGTGAGTGAACTTGCCTTCTGCTACTTTCATGTGCTTTATGGTAGACCAAGATACCTTTAGGGTACATTTCTGTTAACATTATTTGGCATTTTCTGCCAAGGAAGGCAATTTTACTGCCTTACTGTTTCATAACAGTTCTTTGATTTTTATCTGCACTTCAAAGAGGAAGTGAGGTGACCAAACAAATCTCATTGCACATTACATCTTCCCCTACAAGGCAAAGTGCACATTCAAGTTTTTAGATTTAACAGCTCTAAAAAATATTTTGTTCAAAAGTACTCTGGACATAATCATTCATACTAACTAGAACACAGCAGAAACTAGCACAATTCTTCAAGATGCCTTAAAAAAATATGCAGGGGAAAAATACCTCTGAAACAGTTTTACACACCAAAGTTTTGAACTTTACCATCCCCCAACAAATGTGCACTGGACTTCTTATTTACAGACAAGAAAGAGTTTAAGGCGTACAGTTGCAAAGGCAGAAGCATTTGATGTTCTTAGTCCAAAATATCCAAGTGCCATTTGCAAAGCAGCAGAGGGGCAGAGGATCACACCCTGCAGGCCAGAGCTGGAGCTGCCTCTGGCCAAGGAGCTGTGTAACCACATTTCCATGGTCATACCCGTGTCCATGTCCTATCCCTCAGCAAAACACAGCTGGGTGCTAGCACAGCCACAGAGCTTCCTGAAAGAAATTTGTTCAGATCCTGACAGTCCAAAAGACAAAAAAGTGTGTGTGACTATTTCCAGCAAAGCACATAGCTTTGATACCATGACTTTTGTAATTTATTTAGCTAACTGGAAAATTTTGAACTTGAATAAAGCACAGTCACAGTAGCAACTGCAGAAGAAAAAACTGTGCAGCACTAGACTAAACAGACAGTAAATCGGTCTCAGACAAATTCTGAAGGAAGTTTCAAGAGGAAATTGACATTGTTGACCATTCTTTCAACTTATTTTTAGGAACTTTTTGTTCTGAAAAGGGGACTGAAAAATCCTTAGCATGACACAGTGTATCACAACAACAATTCATGGTTTAGTAATAAAAATCAATTAATAATTTAGTTTATTAACAAATGCAATGATACTCCAAAAGCTAACACTGTCACAAAAACGTTCCTAATTCAACTTAAAACTACACAGTCCTCATTTCAAGTCTATCAGATTGATCCTTACAGTGATGGGAGGACAAAGTTCCCTGCTGCAGTTTTGAGTAAGGGTTATTTAAGGACCACTCTAGTTATTGTCAATCTTGCTGCTCACTAGCAGACACAAAAAACCAATTCACTTTACCTTGAACAGAACTGCAAATCAAATGTATCTGGGAAATCAGGTTGATAAACTCACAAACAATCTAGAAAAGAAAAACATAAAATAGTGAAATTTCTAGGCCCTCTTAAGTTACAAACACATCTGAATAGACCACTCAACCCAAACCTTTCCTGGCTTGGCAATAAGACCTTTGTCAGGTGTTGGTTGTCGATGCCATTTGTACAATGGGAAAACACTACCTGCTCCTTGAAACATGGAACAGGGTGTAGGTCAGGGCATAGCATTAGAAACTCATTACATTATCATTTTTAATTTTCACCTCAGTTTTATGTTCTGAGCACCTTTAGCAGTTTGAATAATGCAACATGCTGCCAAAAGTGTGCCAGACAAAAAGTTCTCACATGTACCCACAATGGTTAAATCTGGCATCAGACTGCTTTGAACAGCCTCAACAGTAAAGCTTCAGCAACTCAATAGTCAAAGCTTACCTTCCTGAAAGATAAATCTAATTAATGCTATCCAAGTTACAAATGCAAATCTCATTTCAGCTAACCAGGAGAAACTAAAAGCTAAGAGGTAATATGTAAAAAATTTCTCAAACTATTTGTTCTGTCTGAGGAACACCAATGAATCAACTTCGAGAAACAGACAACAGAAACCTTTGCCACCATTGCCTTTCAGGGAATAACACATCCACCTTTACCTTTTCATCCCACATGTGGACATGGACCATGACCCAGAAAGGTGGGAAAACATCTGGTGTGGAAATATGGTCAGGACAGAGTCTTACACAGCACAGTGAGAAATAAATGTATGTGGTCATCATTCATCAAAGCACCTTTGAGCATGCAAATAACCTGAACTCATTCAGGGCTATAATGAGGGTTTTTTCCTTAAGTTATGTCAGACAGAAACTGCCAGGTGTTTATCATCTCTCCTCCTAGTTGAGTTCATGGAGCTGTAAAACATTCTGCATACGTACTGTTATTGAAAGACATGCAAGAAAAGCAGGCCTGAAAGAGCAGCCAGATGGAGAACTGGCAATCCCAGAATGGCAAAATGCAGCACACTCCTACAAGGAGAATGCTCTGCATGGTTTTCTAAGGCATAACCTTGCTCTGAGCCCTATTCCAGTCCCACAGTCTCACCCTGCTTTGTACTAAGCACAGCGAGCTTAGTTTCACTTTCTAGTTGTTCCTCTTGCCTGTGGCAATACATTTCATAAGGAAAGCACTTTTGACTAAGTTGCTCAAACAGAGGAGCTCATAAAAATGCAGAAGTATTTGCATGCTTATAAAATAAACAGATAATCCATTTTCATAATGAAAATTAAATGCATCTATCAAACAAAGGCACAAAACCAAGGCCATCAAGTTCAGTATTAATTTACCCTGTGTAAATACACAGTATGAATCAGCAGTACATACAACTGCCTTCATGGAAAGTAACGTGCAGAATGACAAACTAATGAGCTATTACCATGAGCAGACAGAAACTACTCCGTCCTTCCTACTTCTACATCTGATGCAAAAAGACCACAGGCACCACAAAGCAAGATCTCTTCCTTCTTTTTCATTTTTTAAAAACATTTTTGTATCACTTTGCTCTTAGCTGGCATTACCACTAGCTGCTTAGTCTTCTACATAACATTCTAAGCTATAGAAAATACTGTTGTAAAACTAAACTTTACCTATACAGTATTACAATTCTTTTAGTATGTGCATTTTCATTGTGTAAGAAAACCAAAACAAAAAGTGCCATACTAGGAATGGAAAAGAGGTCAGAGAGGTTAGTACTTAAAACAATTTTTAGGATACAACACAGCATCAGCAAATTACTTTGCTGAATTGACAAAAACATGACCTCAGTGTAAAGGAGACTCCAAATGAGAAGTGAACAGTGCAACAAGGGGGCTGGATCCCTGAGTCTTCCACTTTAGGCTCATGGCAGGTAACTGAATGCAGTTCTGGACTGAGGTGGTCCCACCTGGGCTGCACTGGCTGTTCCCCTGGGCTGCAGAGTTTGCAGGCACCTGGTCACACAACCTGTAGCTGCACAGGCATTGTACAACCTGTACAAATGGCATTGACAGCCCTGTAGCTGCATGGGCTGTCAGATAGCACTCATAATTCAGTCCCAGAAAGTGCCACTGAGAGAGAGGAAGTGATCACCTGGCTTAGTTCTGCTGAATCACAGTCCTGTGCTTTGCAAGAACTTGAAATAAGCCTAAAAACAGAGCTACTGTTGAATGAAGTAATCTCCACCTACTGTTGCTGCCCCAGTCCATCCCCTCCTTTTGCCAGCAGCCAGAATGAGAGACTGCTGGCTGCAGCCTTAGCAAGCTTAGTGCATCCATGGAAGTGTACTAGGGGAGAAAAAGGCAACCAGAAGCTCTACCATGATATATAATCCACTTTTATCTTTACTGAAAGCCAAAAAAAAACCCAACCCAAGCCAAACCCCCCACACCTAGCCACTTTAAAAATTTAATTGCAAATTAATTTTATACACTCCAAAATACTTTAACAGGCATAATTTTTATTATGCCTGTGGAAGGTCAGGAGTTAGTAATTTTCCTAATCCAAAGTGACTGTGTGGTAGCTGGCTGCCAAACTGTCAGCTTAAGCTATGAGACCAATGCCCTCATTCATAAATTTTTGGGATTTTGCTGTGAGCCATTCAGTATGCTGTGATACACTGTCCAGCTTCTCAGACTGAACTGGCATATTTGAAATAGTGACATTTCATAGGCTGCTCAGCTCCTCTAGCTACCAAGACAAATGGGAGAATGACTCAATGTGTATTCTACTTACCATGTGCTTCAGATAAACTGAATTTAATTTGATCTTTTCCAGAACTATTGCATGTATGACTGCTGGGGAAGAAACAACAAAGTACCCAATGGATCACTTAGACAAGGTGAAGTGTTTCAGTAAATCCAACCAGTTATATCAGTTTGCCTTTTTTTATTCAGACAGACTCTTGCACTCTCTTACCAGCAAGGACAACACAGACTCCTTGTGTTCTTACCAGCTTCCTTCAGCCCTATCTATTCAACAGGACACTGGTGTCAGTGCCCATTTAAATATGCAAAGACTCATTCTGTTGTATGTGCTACCTGCCATAAGTATGTGCAATAAAATGGTGAACTACAACACTGAGTGAAATTAGAGCAAACACTTTGTGGTACCTGCCTAACTTGACAGTAGTGAGTGCTCTTTGTATTTCACTGCATTTGAGGAACTGACAATAATCATTATTTATAATCTTCTGTTTCTCTAACTACATCCTTCTTAGTGCACTTTTTGGTTCAAGTGCACAGAAACAGACGTAATAAATTACTGTTTTGTAAATTATAACATCTCCAATCAAGACTTGTTGCCAGATAAGCAATCACTATATGAACACAAAAATGTACTTGTTTTGAGAAAGTTCTTATTTTAGCAAACACTGTGGTATAGGAGGCTTGTAATGGAGCTGAGTAAGTTCAATGTAGAAGAACCAACTCACCTGCTCAGTCTCCAAAAGTACAGCCCACTTTCAGCTTTGTCTTAAAAAACCAGCAGGAGATTCACTTTTTTTCAGACTAATCAGTGCATTTTATCCTGAACCACAAAGGACAGCTCTTATGTTATAGCAAAGCACCTCCTATAAAAAATTCAAGCACGGGAATCAACTGGTGTGCCCAGTGGGTGCTGTGGAGAACACAGAGATGGGGGAGTGAAGGACACCAGGCTTCTCCAGAGCCTACAGCATGCTCGTGGTGAGAGCTGCCTACACCGGGCAGTTTGCAGCTGGGGGCCTTCAGGTGCCACAGCAGGACATGGACAGGCTGAAAAGCAATCACGGGAAAAGCTAAAAGATAGAAACACTGCTGTACTGATGTCAGTAAAAGCCTCTGTGCAACTGAGGGACAGTGAGAATTCACTTGTATGAGGAGACTGTTAAAGCAAATTTAACACAAGTTAAGGAGACTTTTAAAGCAAACTTAACACTGTTCTTACCGTGGTACATGACAAAGATTTTCTGGCAGCTTTGAAAGAAGTGCCTTAGGGCACAGAGGTGCTCTGAAGAAATCAGTTATTTGCTTTATATTTCTTTTCTCAGAACCTGAACAGGGAAATACCAAGCAAACATGCTTATAAACTACCAACCCAGAAGAGAATTTTCTCTTTGTGGTATTACACATTCAGTATTATAACTTTTTCAGTTCCTCTCTATGCCAATGTTTTGTTTTTTTTCTGTGAGCAGGACTTCTGCAAACAAGGCCCTTAAAAAAGCTTAAGGGTGACTTACCAAGAAGGGCAGTTACACAACTATTTTAGGGGCTACTCTGACAATGAGCTGAGTAGGTGGATACAAGGGATGTATAAATTACAGCAGCGCCAAGGTGAGCAGAGACATGGCTGAAAACAAAACTATTTGGGGATGGGAGGAAATACTTCCGGAAATAAGCAGCAGCATGTGGATGCTTTGACTTCTTTGAGTCGGGATGTTTGAAGGTCAAAAATTTCAGCACAGAAATGGAAGTGTTCAAGCTCTCAGTCCCCAATAAGCCCAACCCCAGTGATGTCAAACCACATGTGGGTGTGTAGTGGGCACTGCTGACAGCACCAGAGCCCAGTCTTGCACCCACAGCACACTCAGACTGCCATGCAGCAGTCAGTAAGGACCTCAGTAATGGAACTACTGCCACTCCAGTTACTTCTCTAAAGTTACACAGCAAACACCCAAACTAGCAGCTGTATAAACTGGATACTGAACCACTGAAACTGAGCCACTGCATGTACAGAGGAAAACCTCAGTGAAGGTGGGGTGCAGGATGCACCTCTTGTAGCATATAATGTGCCAAAAATAGTGTAAAAAAAGCACCTTCCTTTCATGTTACTTCAATCTACTTCTGTCTCCTAGAATATGCCACACTTACTAAGCACAATTTAAATTTAAATGCTGGGTGAAGCACATTGCCAAGGAGAACAAAGATCAGCTATTGTACTAATACTACCTTTCCTTTAAAATAGGTTGCACTGTCTTGTAATACAGCTTAAAAAACCCAAACAAAAACCAGGTCTGCTGTACAAATCTAAGAGCACTTTTGCTAAACATAACCATTAGCTTAATGCCAAAACTTTTACATGTTGGCCAAGCTCATACTACAAAGGAAGGGGATAGGGTAAATGAGTCATTAACATACATATTACAAATAAAACATTCATTTATTCTAAGTTTAATTTTTTAAAATTACCTTAAAACAAGCATTTCTGTAACAGTCTGGGTATTGCTCACTTACAATCTTATTTTTTTGTAGTAAGGAGAGTTAGAATAGAACATAACCTCAGTGTTATTAAAATGGTAATTTAAACACCTCTTAATTAGTACAAGCTGTAAGAGAACAAGTACTGGGATGTAATGTGCTATTTTAAGTGTGTCCTTGCGATGTTAACTTGTTTCTGATTTCATAGTCTTTCAAGCACACCTAGATTATTTTTAAAATTGATACACATATTAATATTCTAACTGCCATTTAACACCTATGCTATAAAACATCAGGGTTTGGAAATAACGGCACTTTCCCTGTACACTAACAAAAGTGATGAGCAAAAATCATGCAATGAGCTGCAGTATCACTACAGCTTCAAGTAAAACAGATATGTATACAGGTCTTCTGCTTTGAGTTTTGACTTTTAAAGCTGTCATTGCCAGACCAATGAGTTTATAAGAAGAACTTCAAAAGAAATATAAACTTGTTAACCTAAAAGGAAAGTTACAAGTATGTTTTTAAAAAAAGATGCCCTACTGATGAAGCAGTAATGCACTATAGGGAATCCATAGTCACATCAATATACATGGAAGGAAATCCTACAAATCCTAGTACATTAGTTTGTGTCCTCACAGAACAACAGTGGTATTCAAGTATAACAGATTTAGGAGTCTCGGATTTAAAGCGATAACTAAGGTTCCACCTTGGATCACTTTAAATCCGAGACTCTTAATTCTGTGATAATTGGTAGATCACTTTATCTCTACCTTGGAGATAAAGATATCTCACCTTGAAGCCTGGTGAACTCCCAGATGTAAAACAGCCCTTGATTTAGTATTAACTGTACTATTAAATCCATGCAAAAATATATATTTTTTTAAATAATTTCTCAGTATCTAGGATTCCTTAAAACCACTTTACTAAGGTGAAAAGTACCCTTTGATTTCAGGGGCAAGTCCAAGTGCTTAGTTCTATCTGAAGCAAAAAAAAAAAAAAAAAATTCCTCACATCCTTCACATTACACAGCTGTTACTCCAAATGTAAAGCAAATAAACTGCACAGTGACTTTCTGAAGCAGCAGCATTTGCTCCAACCTCACATCTGTCCTAAGCAACTCATGCACTCAAACTTTAAAATTCATCCATTATACAAATTGACAATCTGGCAACATATTGGCTGAAGGAAAACACTTCCCACTCCTCCCAGTCCCATGCCCACAGTCATCTTTCCCTGCTTGTTCTGCTCCTCCATTTCCCAACACTGCCTGTGCTATTTATTTCCTTACTAAAAATTTGTTCAATGTGCCTTTGAGTTTTCTGCTATATTTGGGATCATCATAAATAACTCTCCAGACAATTGTACCATCAGGCCTCATACTCACACACTCCTTGTAAGAAAAGCTCTGCAGGCTCAAGGCCTCATCCAGCCTGGCTTTGGACATTGCCAGGGCTGGGGCATCAACAGCCCTCCTGGGCAACCTGTGGCAGCATCTCACCATCCTCACAGTAAAAAAGAAGTTGATGCCAGCCCCAGGTCAGTCCTGACCCAGAAGCTACTCTGGGCTGTGGCAGCACAGGTCAGCAGCAGCAGAGTAACCTGCACAGCAGACAGGCTCCCTATCTAGGGCAACAACAACAGCACCAAGAATTTCCACCCCCACCACTCATTCCTAACCTCTGTCTCACACACTTGGTCAGGTAAATGATGTTATGAACACCTGGCACACAATGGAAGCTGTATCTTGATTAGGAGCACACTTCATAGGCAGTACTAGGCAGGAACTGATAGCCCTGATAAGAAGTGGGGCAGGCACAGCAGAGTGCTGTTGTTTATTTACCTTCTGCGCAACCATTTCTGTTGATCCCAATGCAGATCTCACTAGGTGCTCTCTGCAGAGAAGGAAACTGAAACCACAGGTCGTACACAAAGCTGGCCACTCTGGCCAAATCTTTTTACAAACAGTGTCTTTTAGGTCATGTCCATATAAAACAAGCAAAACCAACTCACAGCTCCAGCATGTCCAGGACTAAGGCAAGGTTCTCCCCATGCACAGAGCAGTCTGACAAAAAGCCTTGGTGCAGTCAGGCTCCACAGGTGTAGGAGAAACCTGTCCCACCACCTGAGTGTGTGCCTTACCTTCAGTGCCACACAGGTCACTCCAAGAGAGTGGCCACAGAAGGACCAAGCAGCGCTGCACTCAGAGTTTGTTTGCATGTGCCTACCTACAGAGCTCAACATTTTGAAGAAACAGACAGCTTCTAGGAGTGTCAGCAGATTATAGGCAATCCTAACTTCCCTCCCCCACACTCAACCAAAAACCATCCCTATCCACTGTAAACATAGCTCTACCAGCAGAGGAGAAAAACTTTCTTAAGCCCTCTCTTCCATGCAGCTAGTCCATTCCAAATGGAAATGTGAAGGGCAGTAATCCCAGCTACAGGGAGGAGAGGAGGAGACTTTGGAACAATGATGAACACCAAAGCAGTCACTCTGCAGCTGCCCCAGAAGGCAGTAAAATTAAACAGTGTGGACAACTTTTGAGATAAGCCTTCCACAGAAAAGGCTGAAGACGTTGCACCATCTAAATAACAATCCAATCTATGAACAAACAGAAAGAAACCATAAATTCTGTTTCTCAGGAAATTGTTTTCCTCCTTCCATTCAACTTCCTTCTCTCCTGCGAAAACAAACGTCCTGAAGCACAGTAACCACGTGGTTATTTGAGTATACTATGAAATTTCCCTTAATCATTAACTCCATTTTTTTTTTAGTTTAAGCAACACCTTACTCAGAAGGCTTCTTATAAAAGAGCACTCATTCATTTGTTATGTTAACTACCCAACTCTATTTATCATTAACTTCAATATATTTTGCATGTTTACTTGGCTCAGGCTACTGTTTGGTATTTAATTTGAGTACTAACTTCATATTACAACAGCTTAATAGACTGCATCTATTTTACTAGATAGATATCATAACATCACCTGGCATATATCTGTATGCAAAGCTTTGCCTTAGTAGTTTGTTAAGAAGTGGTTTCTCTGTTTTTATAAAAGAGCTGAAGCATTACCCTTGCATTAGGAGAAGGTGTCATCTGCTGAACTCAAATTTATTACGCTGAAAGTTTATAGCTGCTGCTGTTGGATTATTCAATAAACAGCCAATGGGCAGCACCACCACTGGCAGTGCGTGTTCCAGAGGGCATTAAAGGTAACACACGAGCTAACTGTGCATGGAATCCAAACACCTAAATAATGAACACCTCCTGAAACCCCCCACCACAGCAGGGTCTGGGGGGAAATTGTCTCTTTCAAGTTTATACAATTCTGTAATTTAAGACAACAATGAAGGGGGAACTGATAAATACCAAGAACTGAGAGCTATGTTAAATATGCATTAAATAGTTTCCAAAATAACTTTTATGGGGAAATATTTAAGGCTTCTGTAGAATTGTATTAAAATTCAAACTTTGTATCCATGCACAAAGAGCAGAAGAAATAAAAATGAAACCTGTCATCCTGTCAGAGACTGCAGAACTTTGCTACCTGTGTTTTAATCGGGTGAAAAGACTGAAGACATTAAAATCTTAAACATATCTTACGGAAAAAGAAAACCCATGTCTTCAGTCATTGCAGTTAGTCTGAGATGACAAATTCTTAAGATTCAAAAAGCAGGACTTACAGAAAAAACATCGTATGTTTCTAAGGTCTATCTGCAGCTTTATTTGCTCATTTTTGCCCTTGAAATTGGCAAGGCTACAACTGCAAATTTGTCTATAATAGTAAATGACAACACACATCATATTCTTATTTTCTGCAACAATCCAAGATGCAAAGAGGACCAACAGAAGATGCAAGCAAGGACCAACTTTATCCTTAACCTGACAAGCATCTTTTACCATCATCAGAGACTTCAACTGTCCATTTACTTTCTATAAAACATTCCTCAACACCAAAGCTCTCTGTAACCTCTATCTATATTTATTGAACATCATCACTGAGACGTTTTGTACTATCACTCCTTTTTTTCCTAACATAAATGTTTAATATTTCATTTTTTACCAAATATTATATGTTATAAAGGTATATGCTACAATTATTTCATTAAGGGACTGGGCAAACAGCAGCACTGGATCAGGAGAGGTCTATGCAGCCAGGGCAGGGGAGCCAGGTACTGCACATGCACTTGCTTTTCAAATAAGTTTCAGAAATCCACAAAGGGGATGTTCTAGAACACCAAAAAGCAAAATCTAAAATATTCAGCCAGTTTCTTGCTTTCCTTTAACAGGTGCTTTTGTGACGTGGAGCAGGGAAGCATGCGCTGAGCGGTGAATCACCTCTCCTCATCAGCATCAGCCCATCTCCCGAGCCCAGCCTCCTCCCCTGCATCCAGGCGGGGGCCGGGGGGCTCCAGGGGCCGGGGGGCTCCGGGGGAAGCCAGAGCACGGCCAAAGCACCGGGCAGGGCCCAGGGAGAGGCCGGGGATGAGCTCCGGCCCGGCGCGGAGCCGGGAAGGGGCGGGCGGGGGGTCCGGCTGCCGGCGGGAGTGACCGCGCTCGGCCCCGCGGGCTGCAGGCGTGACGGGGAGCGGCGACATGCGCCAGCGCTGCCCCGGAGCTGCGGAAAAGACCCGGAGAGGAGCCGCGGCCCGGGGCGGTGCTGGGGCGGGCAGGGGCGCTTGCCGCCCGGCTTCACGGAGGACCGCCCGCCCGACCCCCCCTCGGCATTTCCAGGAGGCCTTTCCGCGCCGCCACCTGCTCCGGGCAGCGGCCGAGGCTGCTCCTGCCCGCCCGCACCGGAGCGCCGAGCCCCGGTGCATCCTCTCGGCCCAGCCCCCCGAGCCACGGCCGCGGGGACGGATCTGACCCCGGGGAACCCTGCGCCTTCCCCGGCTGACCCGGCGGCCTCCGCCCCGACGGGAGCCCCGCGGGCCCCGGGGCCGGGGGCAGCGCCAAGCCCCGCAGCCCCTCTTCGTGAGCGGGGCGACCCTCCCATCCCTCGCCGCTCCCCAGATGCTGCGGAATGGTAGCAAGGGGGGGAACCAGCTCTGCCTCGTCCCATCTCACCCCACTCTCTTCCATCCTATCCCATCCCCGCTCCATCCCATCCCATCCCATCCCATCCCTTCCCCGCTGCGCAGAGTCCGTACTCACCGTGCCTAGCCCCGGCACTGCCGGCGGAGATCACAGCGCTACCGGCGGCAGTACCGGCTGCTAAAATGGCTGAGGGCGCGGGGGAGGAGCGAGCCCCGCGCCGCCGCTGCCGAGGCCGCCCAATCCTCCCTCCCTCCCCTCGCCACCGTGACGCGCTGGGGAAGGGGCGGAGGCGGCCGCGGACCCGAGCCCGGAGACACGATCAGTGCTGCCGCCGCGTTCCGAGGTGACCCCGGGATTCGCAGGCTCGTGAGGGGGTGACACGGGACCCCGGGCTTCGGGCAGAGCTCGGTTAGCGCGGCCCTTCTGCGGGGCTTGTCACAGGCCGCGGGGCAGGCCGAGCCACGGGCACCCGGCAAAAGGCACTGCCGGAGCCCAGCCCCGACCCCCGGGGCACAGGCTCCCGCTGCAAACAGCAAGGCCGCCAGTCCGGATCTTACAGGCTGGAACAGACAGCTCAGATGTTTGTACCCTAGTTTTGGTTCTTGACAATCTGGAGACCACCAGGCCCAGTCGGAGGCCCCTTTCGTCTTTATTCAGAACACAAGGAACGGGTTTCAGCAGCGGTGCTGACGAGAGCGACTGGGATTACTCACAGCGTGGTTCAAAAAGCCAGAGGCTACAAATATCCCCATGGTTCATGCAAGTTTGCCAGATGGTTTTAGCTGTTTTGGAGTCTGAGGCTTCTTCGGAAGAGAGCTGGCGCAAAATAACTTGTTTTTGACAATGCCACTTCTTAATAGTGTGTAGGGGAAGAGGAAACATTTGGTGCTCCATCTCAGTGGAACAAAAGTCCAGCAGGATCCTCCCCCACCCCATATGGAGTGGGACAGAGTGTGAGAAAACAAAATTGGCATATATTACATAGGCATTGCTATATTGGGTAACAGCTTTGCTTCCATAAAAAACAGCACCTTGCAGGAGGCTAAAAGGTTCTGGCAACAACTGCACATGCAATGTGGATGTTATATTTAATAATTCCTAGAGAAGCAAAAAGCACATCACTTCCTTGGATAGAGGCTGAGCTGAATCACTGTGTGGGTTTTGCTCTGTTTGGACTATATGACACTTGGGGCAGTCTGTTATACTCTCACTTTGTTCTAGTTTGTTTCAAACTCCATTGTTTTTCTTAATGTCACATCATCACTAATAAGAGAACCTGGATTGCACAAGATGCCCAAAGGCATATCTGTTTCATGCAGCTTACTTTTTTGATCTAGTTTCCCTAAATACTTAGAAAAGGTTGGGCAAACCAGCTTGCCACAATTTTTTTTTCCAACTAGAACACTGACACAGCTTCTTTTCTAAATCTTTGTCATGAACAGTAAATAGGCAAGAAAATCTACTTGTAATTTATTGCAGCTATTTTGTACTTCTTACAGTATTAGATTTTGAATTAAGTGGATACAGATGTACCTTGATGTATCCTGCTGGTGGGTAAGGAAGCATGTCTTGTGCCTAAGCCAGCTAAAGCACTGGAATGACCACAGTGGATCAGAGCAATGCCTGAGGTAGAACACAATGCTGTTCTCAACAGAGCCTGGCCATCTCCTGGGAAGATGAGGACTTCTGCAAGTTTGAGACCTTTAGCTAGAAGTAGCCTGTATCTGATCTTGATAGACAATGGAAAAGAAATCCAGTTGCTTTCTTAGTCCTCTAAATTTCCAGCATCTACAGCTTGATGTCATTCCACAGTCTAACTTGGTGCTGGGTGGAAATCACTTCTGTATGTTCTGTGCCTTCTGTCTGGTATTTCCATATGATGTCCCCTGACTTTTGCATTAGTTAACCATTCTCTCTTACCTCTCTCCATGCCACTCCTTGTTTTACAGATTTCTAATACAGATTCCTTGCACTACCACCTTACTCATCTCTCTTCTAGGCTGATAAGTCTCACATTTTCCAGGTGCAGTTTCTTAGTACCTCCAACAAGTCAGAGCTTCCATCTCTGTCCTGCAGACTGCATGTCCTTGCTGCCACCTGGATTCCAGGTGCTTCAGGTTGTGCCCTTCTGCTGAGTGTAACTCTTCCCTCTCCTCTCCTTTTATGCCCTCCCTGATGGAGATCTCACCAAGCCATGGGACCACTTCATCAACTTCTTGGCCCTGGACAAGCTGGAGCCCCAATGTCTGCAGGGTTTGTGCACTCATATCCCCAGGCCAGGCACCACTGACTGACACCCAGGCCTCAGTGGTATTCTTGGGGATGCTCAACAAAATATTTTGTCTGTTTCAGAAGGATGAACATCTAGGTCAAACTAATAATTTCAGCAAAGTTGAAAACAAATTTTGGTTAATTAGAATGAAGGAAAAAATATAACCTGTCAAATATTCTGTTTCGAAAACAAAGCAGAAACGGATTTACTTGCTCTTTATAAATAAAGCTGTGGTCAACTAGTAATTCCCTGAGGATGTGTGATACTTCCAAAGGCTTTAAAACAGGAAGACAAGGAAGCCTATGGTCAGGAAGCTTACATTCACTACAAGATGTGTAAAATGTCTTTGTAAACTTTTAGAGGAGTATTTAAACAAAAATTGAAATTATCTTTGGGTAACAAAATGTCACAGTATCCTCAAAATCAAATCTGACTGAAAGGATTTTCCTTGTCTCTCGTGTTGCAACTCCTTTGTATCTTTCCAGTAAGAAACAGTCACTGGAGATCTCTGTGGGATGTGATGAGTGTAACAACACTTCCCAGACAGTGAAGTCACTCTGTACTGACGCTGATTTTCAGCCTTAACACAGAAGTCAAAAGAAGAGAAAGGGATCTTGAGGAGAGGCTGAAGCCAAGGCCTCTGGTTTTCACCCAGGATTCAGTGCAAGCTTGCAAAGAGTAAAGAGCTTCTCACCTCATTCCTGATATCAGCAAAAGGATTGCATCATCTTAGCACTTCTAATCTAAGTAATAAATCAATATCTGGAGCCTTGTGGGTTGTTTATTTATATTAGGAGAAGTGACTGATGAAATCAACTATTTCCTAAATACAATCCTGTTTGTCTTCACAGACTGTACAGTTAGAATCAAAACAACAGAAAACAAAATTTGTACACAAACCTGGCCATTTTGGAGCAAGCTTAGAAAAGTTGCCTGAGTTTCATCTCAGGCTGGTGAAGTTTTAGTGTGCCTCGTTTTTCACCCTGGACCTCCACATGAATTCTGCCCATCAAGAGTAATAGACTTTTGTTCACTCCAGACCTTTTTAAACTGACTCTTGTGTTTTAAAAGAAGGCAAAACCAACATAGCAGTCAGTCATATACATTTGATGACACAAAGGCTTACTGATATCTCCAAGTAAGTGCACTCCATGGGGGAATTTCCAGTAGGGGAACTGAAGGATGGCTGTGAATAAAAGGCAGCATTTTAAGAGAAGGGGCTGCTACCAAACATATGAATTGTTTTGGTTTTTGATGGTTTTTGTTCAAGCTAGTTCCATTCCTCCCTTAGTCTTATATAGGAAACCAGATTTAAAAATTATCTGCAAATCTGTTTATAATGGTTGTTAAAGATTAACAATTTGCTGTATTTTTATAGGAAAAACAAAAAACTCTTTATTGCATCTCCAACCATAATACTGGGCCTTCGGGGGAAGGAGCAGGAGGAACATAGAAATAAAGTCTGAGAGGTTCTCTGAACAAAAAACCTGCAGTCAGTTTTTTTCCCCCTCATGTACCCAAATATGACTTTGAGTCATTGTGCAGAAAAATGAGCAGCAGCTTGGAAGCACTGAACAAACACTTGCATTACATAATTAAATAATTGGTTTAAGCCCTAGTCCATGCGTGAAACAGAAACACGTACCTGCTTGCAGACATAGCTTTTGTATTTTGGAAAACCATCAGCTTCATTACCTGCTGAGATATGTGCAGAGGTTAGAGCTACTTTGCTTTCCAGAAGTAATTCCTGACAGTAACACTCTGTTTTGGCTTCAAGACACCAGAGCAATGACAGCACACATGTTCTGGTTTTCTCTTTTCCCTGATTCTTTCCTCCAAGTGGGCACCTGGTTATTTACTATCTTGGATCAAATCAGCACTCACAGGCAGTTCCATTTGTTGGGTCACACTACACAAAGGCAAAGGAGAACATAGTTTCAGTGTTCTCTTACTGTCCAGTTTGTCACAGAACTGAAAAGCCCTGCCTGAAGCACAGCCTTAAAGTATAAGATCAAAAATAGGATGCAGTGTTGGACCAGGAATTCCTGACTGAAGGATATACATTTTAAGAAAGGAAAGCAGTGTTGACAGAGAGATTTCTGATATATACCACAAGAAATCTTGGGAAAAATGTGGAACTCTAAATTTAATGTTGTTGGTGCCAACAGTTACGTGTCTTATGGGCAGAACAATCAGTAGATCCCCACAGAAAACAAAATACCTCAAAGTAGACTTCAGAAGAAACTTTGAACAGCCATTGCCAAAAAAGATTGAATAGTTAGCACATAATGAAATATGTTCTGTGCTGCCTAGAGACATTCACAAGTAAGAAAATTAATTGCTATGGAAATGAAATGTTTTATTTAATTTTTCACAAGATCCAGTCTGAAGTGCATAACCCCAGCCAACAGTAGCCACAACAGGCCAGCCATAGAGCCCATGAGATTAGGGTACATTATGGCTAAAAATATGGCTAAAAATTGTCTTCTTTCAGCATCTCTGTACTCTTCTCACCAGGATCTCTTGAGTCTTACAGTTTCCTTTAAAGGAATCATAACATTTTAAATATGGTGCCCTAATTTATTATGAAACCATTTGGGGAATTCATTAGAGCAAACACTAGACTTCAGTGAGGACCTTGACCTCAATAGTTTTTCTGTTTACATATGTGATGGCAGAAGTTTTTGATAGGAACAGCAAGGCCAGCTCCAAATTGATATTTTTTTCCACAACTGTTTTTTTTTATTTAGAACCTAGATAGAAAAAAAAGTTACTTGTTCACCTTAACTTTGCTCCAATTTTTCATTTGAGCTCAGTTTAAAAAAAAATATAATACTCCATTTTAAAAAGTAGCAGTAGTCCTAAGCATGTATGTTTGTGGGTTGGCTGCTGCTACAGCTGCATTTCTGAGGAACAGAGAACAGGGAAGAACAGTATCCTCTGTGGTGCTCCTGTACATGTTGTTCTCACTGGGAGCAGTTGCACGTGCATGAATTCCTCCGAATTTGCACAATTGAGGAGTAATGTTGGTAAGGTTAGAATGACTCAACTTATTGCTTATCTGTTTGTAGCCATTCCTATAAGCCTTGGGGGCAAATACATCAGTAGATTGATGAAGGACAGATATCATCTTGTGTGCAAACTGTATTTTGGTGCAGAAAGGAGTGGTTAACTAATTTTAGAGTAACTGGCTTCTTGTGTTAACAATTTACCTATAATACAAAGATTAAATGGTGTGTTTCTTTGAGTTTTGATATTTAATTTCTTAAAGTGAAAAACCAAATCAACACATAGTCCTAAAGATTGAGACACTGAGCTCTTTTCTATATATAATAATATAAAAATATAAGAGAAATTCCTAAAAATTATTTGGTGATAGACTAGTAATCTACTTATATGCAAGCCTTATAAAGCCTTCTTGTTGTTGTGAACTGTGTTGTGTCATTTTTTTAAACAACCTGTAAATGTTCCTCTTGGAACATGTGTTTCTATGGTTGTAAATCCCTATAAAAACAGTACAAACTAATCCTGCTTTCATCAGGTATGCTTTATTTTTGTTTCAGAGGTTGCTGTGCCCAGAGGGTAAAATTATGGAGTGGCAACACAGAACTCTAGCCCAAGGACAGAAGTATTGCATATGCTTTAAAGCAAGTAGGTAGCCTTCAGGTACTAAAATACTCTGTGCATCCTGTCTGAACTCCAGCAAGCTGCCAGTCTGCCCTGACATGTTCCAGGAATTTTGTTTCAGCCTGTTCCTGAAATGGTAAGGGAGCACTTACAAGACAGTCTGCAGTTTCCATTCTTTAATGATTTACAAGACACTGCACCTACAAGAACCTCATTTACCCAGCTTGTCAAAAAGTCAGGATTTTGCTGGAATTCAAATTGTATTCTTTTAATTCTGTCTTTGCAGCAAAGCTGTGAGTCAGCTTGTTTTTCCTAGCATAACCTCTTTCTTCAGAGGCTGATTGATCACCACACTGTTTCCCATCAGCCCAACACAATGACCTCCATAGTGCTGTGGAACATTGAAAAAGGAACACAAATTCCAGGAGAAATGTCTTTTAAAATGTAATTTATGGACAGTTTGCTGTAGTGGTACAGACCTCTTCAGCAATTTTGGCTATTACACGGAACAGTTTAAGAAAGGTATATGATTATTTGGTCCCCTTCTACAGACCCTTTAGGAGTCACCCATGAAACATTCCCCACACAGACGTTTACCTCTCTCAGCCATTTAGGTCTGTATAAGCTCTTGCTTACATGAATAAGGATGCCAGAATAACAAGTTTCTACATTCGTAATAGCATTCTTCAGTCAACAAGTCATTTCCTTTGCATAGTAACTTCATTGCCAAAATCTTTTGGGTCTAAATTGGTCTGTTTCCATTCATAATATCTGTGGTACACAAAACATTAGTCCATGAGAAAAACAAATGTCAAATAAAGATGGGAAGTGCAAAAAAGGTCTTTAAATTCTTACCTTAAAAAGTTCTTCCTGTGAGATGGAGGATTTGACTCAGCACTCAGATCTGTAAAGTACAAGCATTTGTAATGAAGAGTCCAGATGAAAGTCAGTCTATAATACTGTGGTAAAGTTAATAGAATTCTGACTCTTAAATTCTTGCACTTGTAACATGGACTTCCCTTTTGGCAGCAAAACAGAAGAGACTTCTACTTGCACAATCAGTTTGTCAGATCAGTGGCTGCTACCTACTTGTACACGTTGTTCCCCACGTTTACAATTAACGTCACGTATGCAAGAAATATTAATAGAATATACTTCATTTACACAATACTTCCAATGACTATGCTTTTGTTTCTGTCAGTATTCTGTCAGTATATACAAGTTAATTCTTGGAGTCAGTTATTTAATTTATTCACATGATCATATATGCAAATTGTTTGCAAAACGCAATTGTTATTGTTGTAGTAACTACAGAAGAAGCAAATGCTTGTGAATGAAGCCTAGTTCTGAAATTCACAGGCCCTGGGGCTGGGGAGGGGAATGGCTGCGCTGTGAGGTGTTCTCTGCCCCTGCTGCTCTGGCACTCAGGGTCCAACTCTGCCCAAAAGCAGACACCATCCCCCCCCACAACACCCCAGCCCCGTTATCTGCCATGGTATCTGGTTCCACAGGCCAGCCCAGGTATCAGCATTACACAGCTGACAAGTACTCCGATAACACTTTCTTCTTGTTCAGATGAATAGTATCACTTACAGACCTATTTTCTTACCAGACAGTGATACTTAAGAAAGATGATGCTAGGGAGTTTCAACTTTAGCCTCTGCTACCTACATAATTCCATTCCTTCATTGGTATACAATGGAAGCATCCTCACATAAAAGACTTGTAACTGCTTGAGAAAATGAGAAGGCAGTGTAAAAATAGGCAGGGTAACAAAGGTACATTATATCCATTGGACAAGCAGCCTGAGCAACTCCATCTCTTACCAAGTTTTAGATTATTATTTTTCATTACTTCATCCACCTGTATTATCAAGAGATGCCTTTCTTATCTCCTCATTATCAAGGATACAAACAGCAATAGGGCTGGTTTTCCTTTAAATATTATTGATCAGCATTGACAATAACACCCTTCAGGAGAAAAGTCAGGAGCAGCCCAAGTGTCAGCCCAGGACACCAGAGCACAGCAGTGACAGCACCTTCTCTCCTCTCACACACAAGTGAGGGTCAGTTCTGCCTGCAGGGGCTGCTCAGCAAACAGAACATGTGCAAAGTGTGTAGCACAGGACCAGTCCTAGTTCTCAGAATTTAAAAGGTTGCTTAAAGCAAAGCAGGTATATGTGTTTTTCTAAGACATGTTTTCACACTGGACTGATGTATGTTACAGTAAGATCTGAACTCCCCAAATACCAGCTATGTGTTGGGCTGGTATAATAAGTTCATTCCTTCTTATAAGCAAACTTCTCATATTAGTAAGGAATTCTATAATCTGGAGACAAACCACATAATAGAACATAAGTTCACCCTTTCCCCTTTGTACCTCTGCTGTCTATCAAATTTTGTTCTATACTGAGCATTTGACAAAACACTGCTGTGGCTGGAGAATTAAAAGCTGTGTCCCTATTCAATGTCATTCAATGTTACAGTGCCATTCACCTCCCTTCCCAGAAATGGCTGCCCACAGGAGACAAGGCCTTTAGATGAAATATTGCTGTGCAGAGTAAACAAGAGCTCCTATGAGTAGCAGAGCTGATGAAGCCTTACAGGCTTTTAATAGATTTGAAACCCTAGCTCTTTTTCTTCCATTGATTCCCTGTTTAATAAGGATGCTTAACTAATGTTGTTACTATAAAAGATCATTCAACATTCACAATTTCTATGCAAAGCTAGGTTGCCATGTGACTGCACATGCAAATCCTCTGTGTCTTCCACTTTGACCCAATATCAAATTCTTATCAAAAAAGCAAATTTGTAAGGTGGGACACCCTTTCCTCACAGAGCTTTTATTGTCAAGTCATGAGTCTCTCCTAGTTTTCCTGTGAAATCTGCTTTGTTCCATGCTTCAGGTAGGAATTTCAGGTAACAAAACCCACCAGCTTCTTCTTCAATTTTACTCACAAAATTAGATTTATAATCAATGCTACTGTTTCACCTTTTTCCCTATTTTGTATAATAATTTCAAACATTACACACTTTTATACTCTTCTGCAAAGTGCTACAAGAGCACTCAAAGTACATCGAGTCCTTGCAGTGCAGGAGAAACACTACAGACAGTGTTTCTAATTTCTAAGCATTTCCTTTAACTTTTGCTACTCATTTAATGCTAAAACTATCAATTAATATCTGATTCTTGTTTCCAGTTTTCACTTTTTTTTACATAGCAAACCCAGCAAAGGCTATCTCAATGCAAATATCCATTACCTTACATCCCATGTACAAAATTTAGGACCTTTCAGAGTTGATCTTGCAAATAGACATAATTAACCTGGGGAAGTCATCACACAAAACAAAGGAACAAGAACAGGTATTTCCACAAAAAAGGCTCCATGAGAACTGCAACAGGCATTTAATGAGCTTCCACTGACTTTGGCAGCACAGGGCTCTGGGCTTACTTGGAGAGAATCAACTTAGATGACTGAAATATTGTGAAATTAATCTCCATTATGACCCCACTGACTTCTCTGGTGCTACACTGGGCACAAGCTTGGCTCACATGCTATAAAAAGTGTTGGCATAAGCACAAAGGAGTTCAGTAAATTGTTAGAGGATTTGTGATGAACAGGAGGCTTAAACAGTTTTAAACCAACAACACAAGATTTAACTTTAGACTTATTATATTTCTATGGTATAACTTAATGGCAATTCTTCCTAATACTGGATTAAAAAGTTTAAAATAAGCCATAATAAGCCATATTCAATATCTCAGGAGGTCTACAGTAATTATACCAATTAAGCCTAATAGCCACCTAAGTCTGTAGGTCTGGGACATTCCCCTGGGTGTTAGGTGATACTTCAGCCAAATACTGAAATGTCCCACTCGGGCAAATAAACAAATCGTTTTAGCGAATCAAGTTTAAAATGCCTGCCACCCAGGCCATATTTCTATCATTATTTTTCCAACCCAAATAATGATAAATAAATGCTGGTTTTATCTCATGATAAATGTATTCCCAGAAGGATTCCTTCTTTTTTCCTCCACAGGACAGGTGAGGAAATGGAACAAGGATGTGAAGATTCAATGGCAACATCATGGTTTTTAGGCCTGTCTGAAGACAGAATTGGTGCAAATCCATCTGAAGCTGATAAGGGGGCTTTCTAAGAATTATTATTCACCATATTTCAAAGCAAACTGGCCCATTTGCAGAGAAGATATAAACTTTTAAGGCTCGGAGAAGAGAGAAGGGTAAGAATTGCATTTCAGGAATTAATTTTCAGAATGTGCTAGAGAATTTTACACCATTGGTTCTACAAGCTTTAGACTACTACACTCTACTCTACAATTTAACCAAAATATTTCAAATTATTCTGATCATTCAATATCCAAAAATACACTGTGGGAACCTCTTGCTTCTGCTAACAGACAGATGTATTGGGGTGGCTGTGGAGCATTAATCAGGCAGGATTATCAAGAGTTTGACTTACTGCTTATTTTGGCATTCTGTTGACTCCGCTTGAATCTGCACTACAGGTACCATCCCAAACTGCCAGTGAGTTGTCCTGCTCACATAGTCTACTCATTTTATTTTCAAATTATCTCCTCTTGAACTGCTCTGCCTTTGTAATATGGCAGTGACCAATGACTTTGCTAAAAGTGCCCTGCTTTCCAGACAGGAAAGCACAGCTGTTCAATAGCAGTAACCACTCCAGCTCTGGAAGATTTCCTCCGAGGTGCAAACCAGGCAAAAGCCAAGCAGGACCGGGCTGCCACCTGCTGTGCAAGTTTTGTTCTCTGTTATGACAGGGAGTAATTTTGTAACAAAAGGTTAATTGTGGAATGCAGATGTCTAGCTTGTTTTCCTTCATATGAAATCATCTAGAGGAGAGGAATTTGACCCACGTGGAAATGGGGAGAATCACATCTTGAAGCACAGGTGTGTTCACTGGTGCACACTCACAGGGTGTTCAGGCAAGGTCACAGCCTGGAGCCACACCTGAGAGGGTCACACACACCTGATATGTGACATTAGTTCATGGGAATACTCTCTACATGTGTTCAACACAATGTACTTCAACCTCTACAAAAGAAATATCTCAAAATACCAACTCCTGGGGACATTTGAACTATTTTATACAGCACATGAATGAATGCATAAGAGCTGTCTGCAACCCTACAGATAATACAAACTTTCTAGTTAATGTTCACCAAATTGCACTTGTCTGTTTGACTGATGATTTCTTTCCTGTTGGTTTGGGTTTTGTTTGTTTTAAGAAAAGCAGATTTTATATAGATACCAAGTATTTTTTAAATGTCCTTTTGTTTCACTTACAAAATTTACAGATCATAGAATTTCACTGCACTATAGAAATGGGAGAAGGCATGCACTGGTATTGTGGTGAAGATTTAAAAAAATCTTTTAATGAGAACACTGTACTTTATTCTGTTTGTGTGCCTGAACATCTAGAATTTTCTTTGCTAATATAGCAGCCATTGGCGCTCTTCGGACTTAACACAACAGCAGCAAACAGATCTGAAAAACAGGAATAACCTGAAATGTTTCAAGCTGGAGTATAATTTTGTTCTTCTTTCCCCCTTCTTTGGATAATTTTTTCAATGACATGCTCCTGGAACTCCTTTGAGATTATGTGCCCACACAAGAGTTTCAGCTTATCTCTTTGTTTCTAGTAAAGGCTTTACATAAATAATTTGGGCATATTTCTTCAGCATTAGTTGGAGTTCTAAACAGAAAAATTTGTTGCTGAGTCCATATGATCTGCTGGGTAACAACCTGTACTGAGTACCACAGCACTGACCTCCCATCCAGGCAGGAAGGGATTGTGTCAGGGTTGGGGCTGTGGAAGAAATCTTCCAAGTAATCAGCCACAGGACAAAACTCAGCCCCCAGCTCTGAAGCATGTGAATACCATCAGCCAAGCTGTGAAAATGCTCACATGTACACAAGCCATGAATCCTGATATAGAAAGCTCTGTGGTAAATATTTTTAAGATGTTTGAAAAAGCCTAAGAGGGGCTGAGCCATCTGGAAATCATAGACCTGAAAAACTCTTTTGCATCCCCTGTTCTATTACTGGAAACTGTTAGCAACCATCCACTGATGTGGGATGGATAAAGGAGCCAATGGCTACATGATTCATCTGGATACCAAGATGAGAACATAAGCTGAGATCTGCACAAGATTTATATTTTCTTGTTTCCTTTAAACACAGTGCACTACATTGGCCTCAGCAAATAACACCAAAAAGATCCTCTTATATTTAAACATCATCTCCTTTACAATAAATGCAATCCTTACATATTTCAAGAAAACTTAGTTCAAGTTATGTATCACTAAATTTCAGTCCAGTGATTGCTGCAGTTCAGAGCTAGTTCCTTTCTACCCCATCTCATCTGAGAACTACAAAACCTATTTCACTCTTTCAGGTCTAACATGAGAACACAATTCCTGCCTTCCTTCCTGCAAACACTGACTCATTTTCCCAACTCCTGTTCTATCAGAATGCTTGGTGTGCCCAGGCCCCAGCCAAGTTCCCAGTGACTACGTGGCCATCATCCCTTCTGCAGAAGCAGGCACATACTCTTGGAATTTAAAGTAAAACTCCCTTGTAGAAGAGTATTGTGTCTCATGCAGGTGTGTAATGTATTGTTGGAATAGAACTAGTTCAATTCACAGAAACATAGAATCATAGAATGGCCAGGGTTGGAATCTCCTTCCTTCTGCTAGACCAGGCTGCTCCAGGCTGCTGCATCCTCACAGGGAAGAATTTCTACTTAGGGATCTAATCTAAGCTAGGTCTTTTCCAGTTTAAAGCCATTCTTCCATGTCCTGTCACTCCATGCCCTTGTCAAAACTCCCTCTCCAGCTCTCTTGGAGCCCCTTTAGGCAATGGAAGGTGCTCTAAGGCCTCCCTGGAGCCTTCTCTTCTCCAGACTGAGCAGTCCCAACTCCCTCAGCCTGATCAATAGTAAATTGTTACTATTTCATTTCCTATGTGTAGAAGAGTGGTCATAGCAACATTCTCAAGGGATAAACCAACAAAACTTGTACTGCTACTGAAAGCAAAGTGTGTGTGGGTTTTTGTATTAGTTATAGAGCATTGGGATGAGAATTTCAGGGTGTGACCAACCACCAGAGGGCTCGCAGCTCCTTCCAGGCTGTTCAATGAAATGGTTAAACAGGACCTGTGTCCCGTGTGAGGCTCCTACTCTTTGTGAAATGCATTACCTTGCCCAGAAAACATGCCAGTATACTACTTTTCCTCAATAACTTATTAAGACACAGTAAAGACATACCTCACCATGGTCCTTACCACGGGCTGCAGGGGAATCTGTGCTCCAGTGCCTCCTTCTTCACCTTGGTGACCTTGGTGTCTGCAGTTGTTTCTTTCACTTGTTCTTGCTCCTTCCTTCCACTGCAGCTGCACAGGGGTTATTGCCTCTTCTGAAATCTGTTATCGCAGAGCTGATGTCTCTGTTGGTGCTGGCGCAGCCTCATCCAGCAGCATCCTGGAGCCAGGCAGCCTTGGCTCTGTTGGACATCAGCAAGCTTCTGGCAGCTTCACAGAAGTCACCCCTGCAGCCCCCTTGGCTTCCAAAACCTTGTCATGAAAACCCAATACAATAAGAGCAGCCTTTTGGTATTTTAAAGCATCTAATTTCAGGGGTTATATTCACAGAAATGTTCAAGTGTGTGACTGACACCTGTGCATGCTAATAAATGATGGGAGGGTCTAACAGAACCCAGGTTTGGCTCCGAAATCTTTGTGGAAAATGGACATTTCTTGATCACTCGCTGTAAAGCTGAGGTATCCAACACCTCCTTCCCAAATATCACAAGACATAAAAATAAGTGTGATAACACAATTATATAACATAATAGACCTGACCTGACAAAATATTGCATGATAGAATGAAATGGTAGAAATTTCATACAATTTAGTTAACCAGAGATTGCACCATGTTATAGTTCTCCTTCCCATCTTTCATGTTGTTTCTGAGACTGCTGTTCAATTTGTTTTACATTATGTAAAATATAGCAGTTCCCTGACTTTGAACACCAAATATCACAGTGGTTTTAATAACAAAGGCAAATTCCACACAGAAGGTTAGGGAAGACACAGTGTTCTGAATCCCTCAGGTTGAGGTTCATAAGCAGTGACAGTGTCTCATAATCTGAAATTAATTCTTAGTTTTAAAACTAAGAACTCAGTTGTAGCCAAAATGGATTTCAGTAATTCATCATGGAGGCCAGTGTGCTCAATAAACTATAGCAAAACAGAACAAAAATAGAAAGCACACATTCTTCTGTCTTAATATCTATGTAGATTTAGAGTGTACCTCCTACGTACACCAGTCACAGCTTAGCTCAACTCTAACAACAATTAGAGACTGAGAAAAGTGCTGTTAAGGCTCAGCTTCCAAGAGAAAGAGTTTGGATTGTTCTTTGTAAAATGTCTTTTATTATACTTAGCAATAATATGGGGCTAGTACTGGACATAAATTAAAGCACATGACTTGAAAACTGAAAAATGGGTGAACAACACAGGACACAAACACAAAAGGGAGTGTTCTAAGGCAGAAATGTTTGGTTGCTGATGTGTGAAAACAGCAGTCATCTTTTTGTTAGTTCTCAAGATACTTCAAGTTTAAGGAGAACATCTGGATGGAAGCTTTAGTTTTCTTAAGAACATGTGTTTTATAACAGATCCATTTTTATAGCGGATCCATTTTTTCAGACTCAACAAAAATATCTTTTCCCAAGCTCCAAACAACCTCAGAGACTGTGTTTACTCATTTAGAATATGAAATTACAAAGAAATATTCCAATTTTTCAGGTGGCTCCTCCACCTGTATTGCAGACTGACTGTACTGTTTGACCTCTTAATTTCAACACAAAAAATCCAAGTGCAGATAAACTGCCAACTATGATTTTCTTTATCTCGGAGCAAACTTTGCTGGTTCATTATAGTTCTGTACTTTTCTCTGCTTTTACATCCACCTGGTTTTTGTGTCTATTAATACTGCAGCATTTTATGTAAGGGAAAAACTAAATGTAATAGTGTGAACATGACAGAAATGTGAATCAGTGAGAAGCTGGTTCATGCAGTTGTCACCTAGCAAGTTTCTGCTGGTGCTTTGTATTATTTTCAGTCCATCAGGTTAAAAAACATGACAACATGATATGCTTTTTAAGCTTCTATTTTGAATGCTTCTAGTTGACATTTACTTATTTTTTGGTATTGTCTAGCATATGTTCTAACTAAATTATCTGACAGGGAGAGATATGATAAATGGAACAGACTTTCATCTTTCTCTCAAGAAAAATCCTTGAGAGGAAGTAAGCAATTACACTACCATAAGCCTTTCTTTAAATTCATAAAAAATGCATGTGAGCAACTGACTCAATAGAAGGAAGTCAGAATAACTGATGGAAGAATCTCTATGAACCTAGATTGGAAGCAAGAAGGAAAAAACACACAAAAAAAAGAAAAAATAAGAACAAACAAATCCATCCTTAGTGAGTGGCTTGCAGTAGGTATCTGCATCCCCTGTGACCACTGAGGTGTCCTGGATGGCAGCTGGTGGTGCTGATCTCCCTGGGGCAGGGACACTCTCAGGGTGCCCCTCAAGGCTGGGAGAGCCCTTACCCAGCATCTCACATCTGCAGCAAGGCAGGAATGTTTGATGTCACATCTGAAGGTGCACTGCATGCTCCTGGCTTGGATCCATACCCAGCTGCAGCTTCTCTAGAGCAGGGCAGCCAGCAGCAGTGTCTGACTGCCAGCAGATTGTCACAATCCTGTGGTCAAAGCAATCATCAGCCCTTGCCACAGCCAGTAAAGCATTGCTTGTGGCCCCACTGCTTTCATGAGTGATCCAGGGTCTCATTACTTTCTGAAAAGTGGATAAAATGAGAAGAATTTTCATAAGACTATATAAGCCCTTCAGGAGTTAGTAGAACTCAGCCCGGGGTGTCAAAGCCATCCTAACAACAAAAAACACATTGAAAATAAGGTCAGAGGAAGGATGTAGATGTACAGACTTCTGAAGATTCAACCTCAGTAGGGGAGCAATTGTCCTAATTTGTGAAGGGAAAGTACATTTGATTTAATTAATGGGCTACAAGGAATGAAACAAGAAGGCCAAGGGAAAAGTGAAAAGAGGTAGGATGTAAGTAGGAAGCCAGAGAGACTGGGGGTTCTGTTTTGTACAGAAACAGGACTTCTGGTTTACAACTGTTGATGCTTTCTGCATACACAACTTGAATATATTCATGCCCATAGCCTGTAAGTGCTGCCCAGAGCTGTTCTAAGTCTCATTTTGACTGCTCAAAGCATTTTCAGAGTGCAATTATGTGCCCAGTACTGTTCTTCAGCCAAAAAACTATGAACAAGGAAGATCTGTGAGTATAGTTATTCACCGGAAACATTTCAGGACTTAAAATATAACTTTGTTGCTCATTTAGCCTTGTGGGTTTTTGTTGTTTTGTTTTTTTGTAATACCCCCTATACAACAAGGACACAAAGTCTCTAGTACATGTACAGGTGTAACCACATACTGATGTGTACAATCACATTTCTAAAGTACAGCAGCAGAGCTTAATGCTGAGGAAATTTATATAATTAAATTCAAAGGATTTGAGGACAGGCTAAAGCTAAGCATGTGCTTAAATGCTTTTTTGAATAAGAATTAACGTTGTTTACTCCTTGTGCTTTGAAGTCCAGCTTGTGATGCTTGTTGATGATACCTGCCACATGCAAGATTTCAGGCCTCGCCTCTACTTTCAGACTCACTTAAGATGGAATTTGTGAATGATAATTAGGGAGAGACAAGATGTAGAGCTTTGTTTTCCAGAGAGAGCATAAACTGCCTTTAAATTTCATACCTTGTCAGAATGGTACCCACAGAGGCAGCCATCCAAGAGCTGAGGGCAACCACAGAGAGGCCCTGACCTGAGCAAGGGCTCATCCCAGAGCATCCAGCCAGGCAGGAGAACAGGGCTGGAATGTGGCAGGGGCTGTAAGAGTCCAGTGATCATTAAAAAAATGAGGGGGGACAAGCCAGGTCCAGGGTCAGGCCAGGAACAGCACTCAACAAGTCAGGAACAGCCTGGGCCAGGGCTGAGAGCAGTCTGCCTAAGGCCCAGCCTGGGACAGGACTGGGGCTCTGCCTGGTCAAGGACTCCTGATGTGCCCAGGACCTGGCATTTCTTCATGGATTAACATGAGATTTCACCATTTTTATATTTAAAGAAGCCACTGACAGAAAAATAAATCTCATGCTAGATGCAATACAAGCCTCAGGCTCTTGTGCAAACATTTTAGTTGCAGGAATTTATTGCTTTTAGAGAACCATTTCTATTGACATTGGAGATATTTATGTTTAAAGTGGATTGTAGTAAGATCCTGACTTACTTAGGCAGAAGATGAGAAGAAATGGTTAATAAAGAGAAAAGAGCAACAGCTTAGTGTTCAGTCAATAATACTGAATTGTTATTCACAGATTTCAGGGTGCTTTTCAAAGAAGCTGAAGAAACTCAGAGAGAATGAATGAACTGTGCATTCAGCAGATTGAGATCAGAGAAGCAGATATTTTGGATTTATTTTGGATCACAGTCTGAACATGAATGATCCATATTGTGTTGTTGCAAAGAAGTATCAGTTGTACCAAGATATTAAATTTTATACCAACCATATTCCTTCTTTCTAATGACTGGAGTGTCACAGCAGACAAAAAATCAGCAAATCACCTCATCCACTGCCACAACCTCAAGTAGGATCATATAGATCAGCAAAGTGCTCCAGGTTACACCCAACTCTGGAATTATAATTGTAAAGTTAATCAGCTTCCTCATACAATCAACCAAAGCCCCAGAAAAATTAATGCTGGTGTAAGATAGTGAGGCAGAAAATGAGTAGCAAGGGGAGGAGAAAAGGCAGAGATGATTTATACCAGTATAATGTGCTGAACTATGATTCTACTTGATCTTATTGAACATCTTTATTATTTATTTTAAAGTTATTATTTATTTTAAATGTTTCCTGAATGGTCAAAAAATGTTTTGAAATGTAATTCTGTGTCCTTCCTCCTTTGCATCACCTGCAAAATTAATAAGAATTTTCTCTGTTCCATTATTTAAATTGTTAATATCAATAACACAGAGACCCAGACTGAAGACAGGCTCTAAAAAAACAGCAATATATCCTTTCTTTTTGTGAGTGAACTATTTATTGCTGTGAACTACTCCTTGCTATGCAGGAAGTTTTGTACAGACCTCATAAAACATTTACCCAGACTGTATTTCTTTAACTTTTTGAAGAAAATGTCATGTAAGTGTCATAAACATAATCAAGCTGACAACAGGCTCTGTCCTATCCATAAGGCCTGTTCCCTATTGGAGGAGAAAAATCAAGTTATCTGGTATGATTTATTTTTGACAGATCCATGTTGACTGCAATTTTTCTCTGGTTATCATCTAGGCTCTAATAATAGTTTGTGAGGTTTATTTGTCCAAAGATTTTTTAATGAATTTAAGTTAGTTACACTCAAATTGAGCTGTATTTCTCTGGCTCCATCCCCCTCTGATAACAGCAATGTTGCCTCTTCTGTTTTTCCAGCATCTCATTTACCTTCTTAATTCTTCAACTGTCTTTCAATCACATTCACTAGAGTCAAACTGAAAACATTTGGTTCATCTGAGTGCTCCTTATCTGTTCTTTACGTACTCTGGGCTGAGATAATTTTGTTCTCAGCATCACCAGTCCCAACTATCTGCTTGTGCATGGTCTTTTTTGTAAGTCTAATACAACAGAGACACCAATCCCTTTAGCTGTCTTCACAATTTTTTGATAGATTTTCTCTGTTGAGTAGGGGGTTAATAATTTCTCTATATCCTTCTTAGTACAAATATATGTAAAGAGCAGTTTTTATCTGGTAGCTCTTGACAGTTCAATGGTTTTGCAGCAGTACCTTTTTTAGTATTTCTTTCTTATTCTTAGTGATTTGACCCATCTTCCTTTGTATTTTCTTCATGTGCTTAAGGTCAATAGAGACCTCATGATGTGGCCAAGCTAAGCTTACTGCTATTTCTGTTGTACTCCCAATTGGGATAAATGGCCCTTTGAATTATTTTCTAAAGCATTATTGCTTTTCTTAACTCCACTCTTTAAACTTCCTTCCTGTGAGGTCTTAACTATTGATTGCTTAAATCTTTAGCTTTCATGACTTCTGTCTTTATCTAGCTGTGCTCTTTCCTTCCTCTTTAATGGACAACAAGCTGTCATTTTGCAAACACACTGTTTTTGTGAGCAAAATGCTGCCCACTTTCATGTTTTCAGCCAGTTATTCTTCACTGGCAATCTCTGAAAAAACCACAGCAACCCCCAATCACCCAACCAAGCCCTCATATTCTTGAGGCTAGGCCATATTCTAAAGAAATCGCTACATCTGAAATACCAGGGTTTTTCACTTCACCAAAGATAAGCTCAGGAAAGAAGTCAGAGACCCAGACCCCAGACCCTGCCAAAGGTAAGAGACTGAAATGCAGAGACACTGCCTGGGATTGCTTCCAGCAGCAGTAGCTGTCCTGTTGTATGTGACAGGGGTTGGAAAGGACAGATCTGTCCCAGGTTGTTCAGTGGTAGACCCCTAGGAGAAAATACTCTGTGCTTTGTGAGCAGTAATCCTGTGTTTTAGAAATGGAATATATTTTTGAACAGTAATCCTACAGCTTAGAAACAGAGGAAGAAGAAAACTGCCAAATATTGGTGTTAGTGCTGAACTGCTTGTTTTGAGAATTCAGGCTGTGAAGCAGGGTCATGCAGCATGTGCGTGTTGCAGGTGTGTGTGTGTCTGGTTGATGGGGCAGGAATTTACAGGAACATTGTGCTGCAGGTTTAGATCAACAATAGGTGTTTTAATCAATCAGCAGTGACTGAAAAACCAGCATTTTGTAGAATTCTTATTAAGTTCAAATTGTGGAAAAGAATCCTTGAAGATTTTTGAAAAGCCAGGTGGGATCCCTTCTTTCCCCAAAAGGGAGTAATTTTTTCCACAGCAGTGGCAGTGATATACAGCCTCCAGCTTTACAGACCAGGTATTGCTGCTGCTGTGTCTATATAGAAATCATTTTGACTCAGCCAGTATTGATATCTAACTGGTCTTTTCAAACTTATTATTAAGCTTTTATTTTCAATTAATCAGGCTCAACAGTTTGGCCAGTGATGGTGCTGTCCTAATGCTGTCCTGTGGAGAAGGAAAGCCCTGAAATAATCAGGATGGGGAGAGCAATGTGCTGCACGCAGCGAATGTGAAATAAAATCTGTAGGAGACAGCTCTCAGGGGATGAGCAGGCTCTGATTGCCTCGAAAACATCCCCTTAACCTGCTACTCTCTCCGGACCCCCACAGACCTTTGCCTTTCAGACAGAGTTACATATTTGCAATCCAACCTCTTCACAGTGCTACAAACCAGGAACCCAACCCGTGCCGTGCTGCACAGGGCACACATGGCAGTAAATCGTCTAAGCGCTAAGACAGGTGGGGTCTGTGCTCTGTGTGCGACACTGGGCACACCTGGCTGCGGGCACCTGTGTGCGACACTGGGCACACCTGGCTGTGGGCACCGGTGTGCGACACTCGGCACACCTGGCTGGAGGCACCTGTGTGCGACACTCGGCACACCTGGCTGTGGGCACCGGTGTGCGACACTCGGCACACCTGGCTGTGGGCACCGGTGTGCGACACTGGGCACACCTGGCTGGAGGCACCTGTGTGCGACACTGGGCACACCTGGCTGCGGCCGCCTGCCCATGTCCAGATCGGAGCTGAGCTGGAGCCCCGCTCGGGTTTGGAGCTGGAGCCCCGCTCGGGTTTGTCGTTCCTCGGCCGACCTATCTATATCTGCTGCAATGGCACTTGAAAAACTCGTTTATCGAGTTAAGGTCGCTGCGATCGGGTCGGCGAACAGCCCAGCGCTAACGGGCGTGCAGAGCCGTGCCCGGTCCTTGCCGCCCTCCTGGCCGGTGGCACTGAGGGGGCGAACCGCGGGGAGGAGGAGGAGGAGGAGGAAGGGGGACGGCCGGACGAAATCAGCGGCAACAGGCGGGAGGCAGCCCGGCACGGGGAGCGCGCACCCGCCGAGGGAGCGGCGGCGAAGGGAGGCGGTGGGGAGCGGAGGGAGGCGGGCGCAGCCGTACAGGAGGGAGGAGCGGGCGGCCGGGCGCAGCCAATTCGGGGGACTCGTCCATTTTTCGGCGTGAGTCAGGCACGTCGGTGGGGTGATGCTGCGGCGCCGGGCAAGGGCCGGGCCAGCCGCGGGGAGCGGCCCGCCCGCTCGGGCCCGGAGTCTCGGCCGTGCCGGCGCTGCCGCTGAGCGCAGCGGTGCTTCCTCCTTCCCGTCCCTCGCCGAGGCCGGCGCCATGGCCGGGGGCGCCAGGCCTGCCGCTCCCTGACACCCGCCCGCCCGCGGAGGTACCGCGCCCGCGGATGCGGGGGCCGCGCAGGGACAGCGGGGCGGGCTGAGGGGGCCGGAAACGGCGCTGGCCGCGGGTAAGGGCAGCTCAGATCGGGGAGGAAAGGGCGAGCGGTGGGCGGCAGAGCCGGGCGGGGAGAGGAGGGTCCCGGGGTGGGGGTCTGGAGCTGGCAGGCTCCGTGCAGCTGCGGCCTCTGCTCCCCTCAGGCTGCTGCGTGCGGGACTCTCCGGGCAGCGGAAGGGAAGGAAAGAAGTGCCCGTGCCCCGAGCGGAGCTGCCCGCTTCTCACGGAGCCTCGCAAGGAAGGGCTGCAGCGGCAGCGTTTCGTGCTTCGTTAGCCCGGCCGTGTTTTGTCTTTGATTCCGTCTTGCTCCTACCTGTTCCTGGAGAAGAGGTCCCCGCCATGTCTCGCTACAGCCTCCACAACCTCCTGGACTGGATGTACGGCGGGGTGGACCCCAGCTTTGCCGGCAATGGAGGGCCGGAATGCGCCGCCTTTCTCTCCGGCCAGCAGCGCCTGCTGGAGAGTTTGGTCTTCCTCAGTGTGGGCACCGTGGAGATCCTCGTGTCCCTGTGGAAGCTGAGGCAGCAGCACGTCCAGGAGCTGGAGAATCTGCTGCAGCAGCCCCAGGCTAAGCAGGAGAGCCTGGGCAAGAACGTGCTGCTGGTGCTGCTCTGCCTCATCTTTGGGCTGGAGGTGGGGTTCAAGTTCGCCACCAGGACTGTCATTTACCTCCTGAATCCCTGCCACGTGGTCACCATGATGCAGGTAAGGCTTGTGCAGGGTCACCTGGAAGTTCCTTTTTGTGATGTACTTGCACAACAGTATTTTCCCCCCTAGTTTGTTTGTGGACCAAAAGTGCCTAGCAAAAATACAAATGCCAAGAATGGTATAAATATTTTAAAACATAGGTTTTGTGTCAGTTGAATCAAAATCTATCAAAAAACCCAAGTCAGATGAAAAGGTGAAATTGTAGCTATAACTAATGTCCAGATCTCTGGTTGAAAGTGTAGATAATTAAGGCTTTCTCATCACTTGCCTTCACCTGATCCTTGTTCAAGAATAGAAGGTGCTGTTCTCACTGACAGCAGTGCTAAAATTTGCACCAAATCTAATGAAAACCAGATTACATGCAACACCAGCTATGTAATTTACGTGCAGCTTTTCCAAGCAAGTGCCTTCTAGGGGTGTGATTCTATTTTGTGAAGGTGTTGGAGAAACAAATTACTCATTGTGCAGATACTGTTGATTTACCTTTCTAATTTTAGAGGCTGAATAGTAAAGAAACAGCTGTTACCTGGTTCTCATATGTGGGGTGAACAATCTGATGTGGCCTAATATATGTGGATAATCCATTTCCTTTTGTGACTTGGGGCATGGTTGTTGATGTGTAATAATGTGCAGTTTGTGTAGATTTCAAAATAATGGATACATAGACAAACTGTTACTGAACTGGGCATCTAAAGCTTATAAGCTGTGTTTGTTAATATTTCTGTGCATGTACTTAACTATCAGTTTTGCTGAGCTTGTTACAGGGTGCTGGATATGCCAAAAATAGTATTATTTTGCTAATTTTATACCCTCAGCACTGAATAGCTTAAAAAATTCAAGGTCAAGAATTAAGTGAAGAATGTCAAAAAGGCTTTCATGAAAGCTGCCATGATAGCAATGTCTGTCTAAGATCAACAACAGATGAAAATCAGATCAATGCCATTCTGGGTCTCCTATTGCAGTATATGAGGTGATCTGGGCAGAATCAGATCTAGCCAGTCATTGGATTCACACCTGGAGAGCGTTTTCTAAAAGGCAGGGAAATATCTTTTCTGGTTGTTCCAGTGTTTTGAAAGATGAGTTTTATTTTAAGGGCAGGGGGACAAGCTGATACAGCAATATTCAAGATCTTTACAGCAATTAATTTACAGCTCCAGATATAAGTAGTAGATTATGTAAATTCCTAGGCTGTGATGCAGTGTTTGCTCAGTAATTTACAGCATAGGACACTTCCTTCCTGTGAAGTGATAAAGGATTGTTGTGAAATCAGTCAGTCAGTATTGGGGTGAAGCTTTGCAAGGACTATGTAGAAATAATTAAAATAAATTAATATGGCCACATTTCCTTTCTGGGCAGTGCTCAATGATAACTGGGAAGTTTTCCTATTAATTCTCTGGAAAAGAGGTGGCGAAATATTAACAGTAGGATTTGAGAGTTTAGTTGTCTTTATGCTATGATATTAATGATAAGTATTCAGCTGAATGCTTCCACAGACCTGGGACAGCCAGTTCTGTTCACCTCCTTCAATAGTGCCTCCTGAAATAGAGATGGAGTCTATTGAGAGTTAAGCCATGTAGTTAGGCATTGCCATTTCTGAATCTCTTTTTGACTAATTGTGAAGTTTTATAAATAATCCTAGCTAATTACTCACTAGAAATGGTGCTCCAGCATTTGTGAAATTGAGAAGGTGAGCATATCGGCAAAATGTGGAAGTCATGCCCCTTCATCCTCAAAAAGATGCATTAGAAATAGGCTTAGGCTTAATGTAGAGAAAGAAAATAATGGCAAAACCAATGGCTTTCAGCAGACAAAGAGAGTTAGAGCCAAAGATTGTCAATGACCTTCACCAGCAGACAAGTAATACATAGTTGGAAAACATTGTTTTCCTAGCCTGAATTTGCTGAAGGCAACAGATTTGTAAGATGAAACATATGAAAATATAATTTGTCCTTCTCTTCTTGCAGTAGTGTGTACATAATCCTGCTATGTCTAAATAATAGCATGAACAAAGTAGAAGATGAAGAGATGAAATGTGCTACAACAATCAAGATCACTTCAAAGGGAAGCCAACAGTAGCTGTTGATAAATGTTTCTTCTTTCACTCTATTTCTGTTTTCATTTTCTTCAGCTGAGACTGTTTCACCTCAGCAACAAATACTCTGGGCTCTGAGCCAAAAATATTTGAAACTCAAAATTGTGCTTCAGATTTTCCCTGCATAAAAGTAAAATTCCTGCTCTTAAAAGACCTAAGACTGAAATGAGATCAAAGTAAAATGGAAGTTAGGTGTGTGTGCATTTGGGCAGATAAAACTGTGTAATACAATGACTACTGAGTTTTAGAAATGAGTCTGTTCTGACCAGGCGTCTGATTTTTGCCTATCATGCCAACCTGTGTTCAAATCTTTTCAAAAGTGGAAAGAACTAGTTTAGATGTGTCATTGCAAGGATGAAGTGTTGATCAAATGAATGTATTTAACTGCCTCAACAGGTTTCATGGCTAATCAGCTTCCTAGAATTTGTTGCCACCCTGTCATCTGGTTGAATTACTAGAAGCTGTAACTCATTTCCTGTTCTGGGTTTTGGCTTCTTGCTTAGCTTTTGGAGGAAGAAGGGTGTTTCTTCACCAGTGTCATACGTGCAGCATCATTGAGAGAAATCCTTTAAGTCTTAAAAAAATTATATATATTTTGTAACACAGGTGAATGGAAACTGGTGTGGTTTCTCTGCCAGCTGTGGGATGGGGATGGGGCTTGTTTGTGCAGCACAGTGTTTAGTTAGTGTGTGCTGCAGCAAGGGGAGAAGTCTGTGAAGGAATTCATAGTGATCTCTCCTTACATAAAAAATGGTTTTAGTGAAAATTATTTGAATACCTCTGTTAGAAAACAAAAACAAGCCACAAACCACTCTCCTTTTTGGACTGGCAATATGACTGGACTGGTGCTGCTGCAGACCTGACATAAAAAGGAAACATTCAATTTCTAGGCTGTTGAAAACCTATTTGCCTTTCCATTGCAGGAAACAAAAATCAGCATATGCTTAAGGCACCAGGTGTTATATTTTCAAGACATTAATCATTTCAAGTATTTTAGGGGACATCATTGTGGTATTAAAATTGGCTGTGTGAAGGAAATGCTTAAAGTTTCTGATTGAGCAGTGTGAGAGGGAAGATTTCCTCGAGAGCCAAACACAGCACTATTGATTTCTTTACAAGCTTTGTGAAGGAGACCTTGAGCAGCAGCTGGGTCTTGTGCTTGTTGAGAAGTACGCACACAAGTGTTGTGTCCCTGTCTATGAGCCTTGCTTTAGTGAGGTGAAAGGAAAATTTCACTCTTTGCAATGTCAAACCAAACTATTTCTAACCAATTTTCTTTATCTATTCTGTATTCTTTAAATGTTTTTTTTTACTTGTACTAGTTTGAAAGCAAACCAGTGGGAAATCCCAAGTCAGAACTACAATTTAATAGGAAAATTAAAATAAATGCAATAGTACAAAACCACTGACAGAGTCAGGATACAACCTGACACCCTGTGGGTCAGGGTGTTGGTAGCAGTGCAATTAATGGTGGCTGCAGTGCTCCTGCAGTGCCAGGTGTGGTTCTGTTGAAGCAGTGATCCTGTAGAAGGGTGTGGTTTTCCTCTGAAGGGCCAGTGGTGGTGTAGATGGGTCGGGTCTTCCTGTGGGAATCCAGTGGGAAAAGGGTGCTCTGGTGTTCCAAATCTCAGGTTATATCCAGGTAGGAATGCTTGGCTCCTCCCCCAGGTGGAGCATCTCACCCTGGGATGATGTAACTGTATCATCAGTCATGCAGTGAGACCCAATGGCCCATTAATGGGAGATGTCCCCCTGGAGAGAGGATGGGTGGTGAGGAGATGAAGAACACTGCCCCACCTGGTTTTAACAGCTGGGAATCGAATACATAATTTTGGTTACATCTGACATTGTAACTGAGGATGTTACTTTTCAGCCAAAACCCTTGTGTTCGTGTAGCAGTTCTTTGTTTCACATTTAGTGAAGGAGCAGTTAGAATATATATCAAGAACTTGTTCTATATCATTTGTTCCTGTGCTCCCAGTTTGTAATTTGACACACGAAATTTGCAACCTGCTATTCACAATCAAGGTAACTTAATGCAAATGAGTAAACACAGGTGTCTCTTGATATCCTGAAGCCACCCAGCTGGAGTTAACAAGCAATTAAAATTAGGTGTAGACAGGAGTCAGGGCTAAAATTAGTCTGTATTGCAAAAGTGAAACTTGTAACCAAAAAAAGGAAAAAGCTATCTAAAGCAGAGGTTGTAGGTAACACTGGTAGGGTGAAGTAATCTCAAAAGGTTTCCAACATTGATGATTATGGATTATTATAATGTTTTTCTTTTTAAAAGGATCTTCAGTTTTAAACACTGAAGGTTATGACTGACCAGTCTGTAGAAATTAAAACAGCATGTGTATAATTTTATTGAAACCTTAAGGAAGTGGCAGAAACATGACTGCAGTCTAATCCTAAAATGATAGGTACAGCCACTTGTTCTTGTAAACTGTTGTGGATTTTGAACTTGACTTTAGTATGTCTAGGCCTTCTTCCAAAATAGTGCTTTAATACCAATCTTAAAATAAATGTTGTAACTCTATTTTATTTTAGAAAGAGCTTTGCAAAAATAATTTCTCAGTGGTAAATTTCAGCTGGTTAGTTATTGTAATTATCTTCCAGTTTTTCACTGAATTATTCCACTTCAGCCAGTTAAGGACTGACATTTGTTTGGAATAAAGAAAAGTGTGTTTGTAGGAAACATCTGTTTTGCTGGGTTATACCTCTGGTGATTTTTTTAGGCAAAGAAAAGTAAATGTAAGAGGGAAGCAATAGGTGGAAAGAAGGATAGGTTTCACCTGGTGATTTTGGTCTGATGTTTGCATAAATAAAGTGAGTACTAAGTGCATCTGCAGCTCAGTAAATACTAAATTCTGTGTTCATTATTTCCAGTTCTGGCTTCTTTAGAGACCTGGATCCTTTCTGTCCTCTGCAGAAGATGTTACTGTTTTTTGAAACGATGGGCTGTTTTCAGAACTTACATAATAAACATAGCTTGACTGAATTCTGCATCATTTGGGAATATGTAGCAAAATATAAATTGTCTTTTTAAAAAATATATTCTGGTTCTTCTAAACCTTGAGTTAAAATTAAAGGGACAAAATTCCCTATGAAAATACATGCATTTTTCAAAGTGTACGTCTATGAACACAGACTTCCTTTTGAAAATAAGTCTTTCTTTTTTCTTTTTACAGCTGCAAGTTAACTTGTGATGCTTTTTCTTATAGCTGATGGCTAGAGAGAAAATTCATGCTGGTGTGTGGTGAGAAAGGGCAGAGGAAGAAGAATTAAAGCACTGACAGCACCAGTGTTTCTTGGTGGCAAGGCTCATTTCTTGCAAAGGAGTTCATTTTCCTTCCAGGAGGGTGAGAGCAGCCTCAGGGACACAGACAGGGAGTGACAGCTCAGGAGACAATCCATCAGCTCCTGTATCCCCAGTCTGCAGTGCTCCAGAACCATTGGTCTGGCCTTCAGAGCACCAGGGCATGCTTGGATAGCTTAATCTGCTCCTGGTTCCCAGAACTGGCAGGTTTTTTCTTAATTGTTGCTTTTGTCTTATTGTTTTATTTGTCTTGTTTTTAAGCAATGATTTTGTTGTGTTTAAAAAACACAATCAACAGGAGTTTAGAGGCTTTTACTGATACTGCAATTATTGTAATAATTACATATATGATTGAGGAAAAGCTTTTCTGTGATAGCTTTAACACTGTATATACTTTGTTTCACCACTGTGTTTACTGTTAGTCAATCCCAGCATAGAGCAGGGAAATGGGAAAACATTAGTATGAGGCAAGGCAGTGTTTCTTAGTCAGAAATAAGAGTAATTTTTTGTTTAGTATAAAGAGGATAGCAAATGTGTCCTAAGGCTGTGATTCAGTTTTCTTTGTTTGAAGAGATTATGGACCAGCCTTTTTAATTTAAACAAGATTTGGCCAGTGATGCTTTATCCTAAGCTTTAGTCCAGGTGCCAGGGACCCCAGGAACAGTCATGGTGCGGTCAGTGTTCCAGTTCAGGAATTGGAGTCTAAAGCTCTTAGTTAAGCCTTTGTTTTGAAGTTGCTAGAATTTGGAAATACTGATGTGCTTCAGGCTGTTATGCATTCTTAGCTAATTCTCTCCTTCAGACTATTCTTAGGAGAAAAGAACATAAAAAGTGGGGAGTTGACAATGGGTATCTTGCTCTCTGAGCAGGAGTAGGAACTGCATGATCGGAAACTGTGGATGAAAAAGCTTAGCTTTGTCTGACCCCAAATATTTACACTGAGTGTTATCATCTAAAGGCCACTAGATGAATGATTAGGTAACCAGATATTGGTTTGTTTTGATGAGATCATCACAGATTTAAAGCAAGTATCATTCAAAGTGTGACATGTGTAGTTTGAGCAAGATATTAGGGGAGATAAAGGCCTCTTTTTGCTTCTTTTTTCTTCTTCTGTTTAGATTTTTTTTCCAGAACAGAGCTTTCAGTGTACTATCCAGTGTTATGCTGTTGGCTGCAATACATTTTTAGGATGGATTTTTTAATCCTAGTTGGCAGTTTCACATACCGTTCTATGTAGGTTGTTTGCTGGTAACTTAAACTGATGTTTCATGAGTAGCTGCCTGAAACAGGCAGAAAAATAAATCCTGCATCTAGTAGGATTTCAGTGGAGTGGTGAATGAAAACAGCAGCAGAAATCACACTGGACACCTTAAATTCCAGGGACTGGGATGTCTTTCATCTCATGATTTCCAGTCTCAGAAACCCTTGTTTGTTGTTGATGTTGGCAGTCCCAGTCCCAGCTGTCGAATTTCACTGAAGGGGTTTTACACCAGCCACATCCCTTGCAGCAGCTTGAACCATGTCAGTGCTCACCAGGAACAAATCCTGTGCCAGGAGTTTGAAACCTGCAGAGTGTAATGGGACTCATGTTTCTGGTGGCACTTCCTCAGGGCTTTGCATTGAGGTGCTGAGGGTTTGTTAATTCAGATGGCCAAGTAATTAGTGTCAAGCAAATTTAATGTTTTGTATTGTAATACTTTGTTGGTTAGTGAAATGCCAACTTAAATTATCAGGAATGCAGTGTTGTATGCCTTAGCTTTTTATGGATTGTGTTACTATTTCATTGGTGAGAGTTGGCTGTAGTAGGGCTATTAGTTACTCACTGGCTTGTGTTTTTAAAGACTAAAAATTTCTGTTGTAAAATCCTACAAAATGAGGAATTTCGAACTGTGACAAGAAAAAAGGTGTTGGTGACTCAGGGCGGAGTAGAGCAGGGCTTTTCTATGATGATTTTGCTTTTGTAGGAAACCAATACAAAACATCCTTCTCAAGGGGAAAACTAACAAAAGTGAATATGCATGTGACAATCTTCTTGTGAACTCGTGTCACTGACAGAGGGAGATGCAAGTTAATCTAAATTGTGTAAATAAAATTTTCTTAAGAAATTGAAATTGGGACTTCTTTTAAAATTTACCCTCTTTGTTCTTTTACCTCAAATATGTTTTTAATTGTCAGGTTTTGTTTAAGCACTGATTTAAGAATAGGGAATGAAGTAACCCACTACTGGTGAAGGGCTGGTGTAGATGGTAGTTAGAGAAAAAGGAAAAGTCACTTCAGTGACCTCTGAAATACTAATTCCTAGGGTGTGATAGCTAATGCTAACGCACTCAAAGAAAGACCTGAGTCATGTGTTAATAATTTATCCTGAACTATGAGAAGTCTAGAAATCTTTCACCTAAGACTCTAAAAGGGAAGAAGGTGAATATGGATTTGCTGATTAAACAAACTAAGCCTGTGGAAGGGGAGACTAACCTAGAATGTCCCAATGGACGTGGATCATGTACAATACATTAGATTGTAGAGGATGGAAGCTGTTCAGCTTGCTGCACATCTTCCATCCCTGGGTAGAACTGGGAAGCTGGGGATGGAACCTGGGACAGGCAGCTCGTTGTGTTCCAGTCTGCTTTATGTAACACACAAACTGCTTTTATTGTAGTATTTCTTAATGCTCTGACAGCAGTCTTGCTTTGAATCATGAGTATCCTTAGTACTAGATTAACATAGGACACATTAATCCCTGAACCTGTCTGACAGCTGCACTGAGGCAGCAGTGGTTTTTATGCTAAAATATTAAATACATTCAACTTGCTTCTATTTAACAATTAGAATGTAACATCATTTGGTATCTTTTTTCCCCCCAGATTTAGCAGTCTGAACTTGTCAAACCACAGATATGATTTTTATTTATTTGTTTATTATTTTTCAATCTAGCAGTACAGTTAAATGTAAAATAGGAAACCAGCTGTGTTTGATGGTTTGTGCACTTTTTTTCCACCTCTTTAAATGGTGTACTTACCCATTGCTGAAGTCCAGATATGTAAACTGTAAAATAGATTTCTTGAATAAAACTATTTCTATATTAATCTAAAAAAAAAAAGAAATCAAGCCCACTAATATCTCCAAATTAATGGGATAATTGCAGCACAAATAATGCTTGACATGGCAGAGATTATTTGCAGCCCAGTTCAGACCAGCCATGAGTTCAGTGCCCTAAGCTCCTGTCTCAAGGAAAGAATAGTTAATTGGTGCTGTGCTGGACACTGGAGTCCCCAGATCTCCAGCCCTGCTGATCCATCAGGTGTGGTGGTGTGACCTTTGTCTCTGGGCTTGTGCAAGGCAGGGCTGGCCATGCAGTTCTTCATGCCAGAAACATTTCCCAAGGGGATGGATATTTGTACTTATGGTCTTGCAAAGTATAGTGACAGAATTTCTGATTTTTCATTTTCATCTGGGTCCTCAAGATTGAAGTGAACTTCTGTGGATTAACCAGAGTTAGGAGATTCTCTGCAATTTACTGCTTGAGGACAGTTGTAGAATCTTCTGGTCCTCTGCTTCTGCTTCTTCAGCCATCCTGTCTCTAGTATTGTCCCCATCTAGGACTTCTTATCTTTGCATTTCCTCAATGCCACACATGATTTTGTACTTCCTCTTCTCTTGCACCCATTAGTCTCAGTCTTTTACAGATATTAATCTCTGTGTGGAAGAGGTTTTGTAACTTTTTTTTTTTTGAATGTGGAAAGGGAAACGCCGTGGTCAGAACTATGCCCATAATCCAGCCTATCAGACAATGTATATTTTATAGCTAATTTATCCCATCCAAAATAGCTAATTTTGTCTGTTTTGGGTTAATTCTTTTGTTCTTCTTTCGTTTGTAAGGTGAAAATATAACAGGTGACAGAAGAAGGGCAGACACATTGAACTTCTTCCCTAGTGTTTCTTCTAAATTGAAAGTTGAGTTATCCTGCCTTGGGCAAGGAGAACTTCACTGTGCTTTACCATACCCACTGCCTGTGTCTGCTGGAGCTCTGCAGTGCCAGCTGGGCTGGGGACTCTGAGCCCCAGTGCCTCAAAACTCAGGAGTTCTGCAGGAGAGCAGAGGCTGGGAGCTCTGCACAGCCCTGCTGCTGGTTTAACACAGGATTCTGTGGTTTGTGGAACAGAACTGTTCCCTCCTGCAAGGCAAAGGATTGAATTTCCAATATGACACTGAAAAGTAGTAGAATTATGGGATCAGTGTGGGAACACTTGTGTTGGGGCTTATGAGCTTGTCTGCTGTGAACTGTGTATTTAAGACTGCTGATACTCTGAGCTGAGAAATGACACTTTTTATCTAGATCTTTGAAAAATGAGATGCAAGTGTGTCCTTTAAAATTTCCCTTTAAGAAGTTGAGATTTGTTTATCCTGGCAAGTATCTACATATGTAAAGAGAAAGTGTTGATATTAAGCTGCTAAAGCTGAAGCATTTGAAAATCTCTTCCTTGATCCTAAACTTTTAGCATAAAAATTCTGGTTAGCATTTCTCTGCTGTCATGAAAAATGGAAGTCAGGCTTATTTTCTGAAAGATCCCTTTAACAGAGGGATTTTCATTCTTTAAAAAGTTAAATATTTGGTTTTCCCCTCATCAGGGTCTGAAACTGTTTCTTTCACTAGAGTTGAAATAAAAATAATCAGCTGTGAATTGTGTTCTCTTCTTTGCCTGTCTCCATGGCAATGAAGTGATTTAAATTGGTATGTCCATCTCAGTCCTTGTAACACTGCCATCCTTTTTAAATGGGAGCTGTTTTAGTCCTCAGTGCTGAGATTCAGGCAGTACTCAGACTCAGATTGTAACTTCTGCTCTACCATGCAGTAGTTGGATACTCTGCAGAGTGTTAGAAAAAGAAGGGTCTAATGTCATTGAGACATATTTATAGTTTGTTTATTTTGTGCATACAGAGAAAAAGATCAATTTATAGGGTTGGGGGAGGGTGTTTGGTGCTTTTTTTTTTTAAGATGTAGGAGATAAGATAAAAAGAAATTGAATTCTCCCTTGGAAGAGCAGAATTTGTTTCATGAAAGTATTAACTTCAACATGCTTCAACAGTAACATATATCTCCTGTAGAATTTCTGAATTTAGGCAAATGATAAAATAATCAAACTTAAAACTCCAGATGAACAGATAAGTCTCTGGATATCATATCTCTGTTTGCTAACATACAACATGGAGTGTTTTAAAAGTTTGACTCTGCATGCAGGTTGCATGTGAGAAATTACTTTTCACAGAAGAGCTGTACAAGATATTATGGTCTCCAAAGAAGTGAAAATATAGTCCACAATTCAAGGAACTTTAGATAGTGAACAAAGTTTATTCCAAAATATGCAACAATGGAATAATGAAGCATAATAAGTGCTAGATACTTTTCCCAGAAGCTGTATGGGTCTTGCATGCAAGGTGATATACAGAGCTCTCATAAGATTTTTCTGGCATGTACTTTTTTTTCTTTGTTTCCTTTAGCACAGGAAAACATCCGTTAGTGATTCTAATCATGCACCTGTTATGGTCTCTTCCTCCTTAACCTGCCCTAATGAGTTGAAATAGCTTGCTTTTTAAATGCAAGACTTCAGAGAAACTGATTGGATTTTAACAGTATTCACTGAGAAAATGTCTTGAGGTAGATTCCATTAAACTTAATTGCTGCCTCTCCTACTGTGCCTCTGTTAGAGTGTTGTATGACTTGGGAAAAACAATTTGAGTGTGTGTAGTGTTTAAAGCTGTTGTTGAGGCTTGAATGGAACATACCAGATGAGTGTCTATAAGGAACTTGACCTGGAAATAAAATATTTGGCATGTGTACATTTATTTGTGTAGTAATGACAGGAAGCCCCTTGTGTATGAAAGGGCTCAGTAGGATGATCCAGATTTCAACCCTTCTATTGCTGCAAGTACATGGTCTGGTAGTGATTAATTTCAGTATCCACTGGAGGCCTCTTCCTAACCCTGCAACACTTGAAAGAAACACATTGGGTGAATTGTCCAATCTGACATCACAAAGCAGACATATTCTCCAAATGTTCCCACTCAGTTCAGTGATAATTTATTTTGTTGGTTGTCAGTGAAATAAGGTATTGTGAGTTTATTTTAGGAACAGCAGTAAAAACTGAGATCCATATTTTGCTGAAATATGGAACAGTAAACCAGAATTTCTTCTTTGCAGTAGTGGGCAACATAAAAAAAAAGAATTTTTATTACTGAATATTTATGTAGTAATCTCCTCACATCTAGAGCAAGACTTGTTTATATGAAGTTACTGTGTGAAGTTTTGGCACTGGTGAAGGGAAGGACAATGGTGATGTTGTAAATGCTGATATTTAGCACAGCAAGGACCTCAACTGATTGAGGGAGCTGCTGTATGCGATTGGTGATACAGTAATCTGGTTCATAAGAGACCTTTTATAATGCCAGTAATAACTGGCTAGAATTTGGCTGGTTTTGTAGGTACTGGTAGAAGCTGAACTCTCAGTGCTGCTGCTACTGTTTAAATCTTTTTATATGTAGGTAGTGGGAGACCTTTTGATTTGTTAAAGACTTTAAATCTTTCCCAGCTCTGCTGTAAAACATGTCTTCTGGCAAGAAATTAATTGTGACATACAGAACTGAGTAGGAAAGATTTTGAAAATGGATTCTAAAAGAGGTCACTGCCATTAATTTAAATTTGTTTCTAACATTTCAGATTTTTCTTCTTGCCTGTCCCCCATGTCGGACTGCAATGATTCTCTTCAGGTATTACCTCCTCCTTACTGTATTTCTGTCCATTTGTACAATGTATTTTAGAAGTTAATTTATAAAATACTAAGGGAAATATCAAGTTGGAAAGGCATATTGGCTGGATTGAAAAATGACACTTTGAAAAGCGTCAGGGCTTAAATCAGTGTGTTGGGTCCCTTATCCTTGCTTCTTGTGTGTTGGTGGGTTTGGCCTTGCTGATGAACAGGAATTAGCTCAGTAACAGTGGATTAATGCAGATTAATGTATGAGCTACTATAATTTGTGTCATGGGCCTTGAACCCTTTTACCATCCTCAGTAGAAATTGTAACTGGGCCTTGCTGGAAGCTGTGCAGGCAGTTTGGGTCTGATTTCAAAATTGTGGATATGTAAAGTTAAATAGGCAAAGCAAATTCTCTCTGGCTTGGCTGGGTATTTCTCAGATCTGTGCAGTCTTTTCTAAAACACTGCATATTGTTACTAACTTCAGCAGCAGCAGAGCCAGGGTGCAGCTGAGGGTGCAGCCAATGTGTTGAGGGGAGGGTCAGTGATTTCCTGGGCACTGGCACTTGGCACTGGCTGCCACTGTGGCATTAAACTCTGCTTTTCCTTGTCTTAGTCTAGGCAAACAGGGTGCTGGGGGAATGCCTAAGCAGTCCTTCTGCAGCTTTTCCCTGCTGTTCCTTATTTCTGCAGGGATTATGCTGAACAAAGGCTCTGTATTAGCATTTCTGTCTTGGAAAGTGTGGAAAGTATGTCTGCTGTCCAGGAAATCTTTGCTAAAGACCAGCTGTAGATCAGAGGCCACAATATTTGTTGTTTTTCAGAATGGGTATATCTATTTTCTAACACCCTGACAGCATATAAATTATATTTGAAAATCTGTTTTAAAATTGTAGTACCTTTCCCTCCCTCAAGTTACTTTTAAATTCCTAGGAGTTTGACAGACAGTGGTGGGAGACAGTTTATTCTTTAGTTTGTGTCTGATGTAAAATAGACTGAAACAGTTCTGATACCAATTTTCTGTTCCTGTGATCCAACAGTAGTTCAGAAAAAAGATGTCTGAAAGCTATACAAATTATGGAGTATAATACTACTTTCCTGCCTTGTGCTTTCCTTAGGACTTGCTGTTGCATTTTGATAAATGTAATTATTTTATTTAAGGGACTTCTTTCAAATTCTTAAAGCTTTACTTTGAAGCTCTGCATGCACAGCATTAAAGAGGAGTAAAACCCTTTATCAAAGATGCTATATTAAGCTCTGCAAGACAAATGAACAGCAGAATTCCAACTATTTAGCAGCTTGCATCATGAACAGGATTATGGGCAGCCCAGGCTTTCTAGGAATCCAAAGCTCATTATAGAAAGCAATCCTACTTTAGGAAATTCTTTAAGTGTGTATTTAAAGATAGGATTTGGTCCAGTTTTATTGCATTTAATAGTGACTTTATTAAAATTCAAGCCTAAATAATTTTTAAAGTGTCTTGCTATGTTTTATTGAAGAGATACTACATAAAAGACATGAAAACATTTTTATTGCGTTTTATTTCCATGTGTGAAAATAATATCTCTTCTCTAAGGTTGCAGATGCATATGCTGAATGGGGCCCTCTTAGCATTGCTGTTTCCTGTTGTTAATACACGCCTGGTGAGTGTACTGTGGGTTTCCTTCTCCTTTTTATTTCTTTCTAAAATATTATCTTTGGAGAGATGTCAGATGTTTGCTTTGCTTGGCCTTTTAAAGTTCATTTTACCAGGCTGTAGACTCCTGGTCACTACAGTGGAGCCAAAATAGCAATCTTGGATTTTAGGATGTTTACAATTTGGTATGAGAAGACAGCACTGCTGTACTGAGTGCTAGCTCCATTCTAGCCAGTAATGGAGGGAAAACTTGATGGCTTTGAAAGAGGCTTTCACAGGTTAGCTTTGTGGCCTGTAGTCAAAATTCAGTTTCAGATTTTTCAAACTCTGTAAATGTAAGATTCCTCAGGCCCGGAAAATGCCAAATGTTGTTGTTGGCTGTCATTCCCTCTCCCCCAAGATTAGGCACAGCAGATTTTTTTTTTCCCACACAAGTTTTCAAATCTGCTGTAAAACTTCAGTCTCCTGGGCAAAAAATTAGCCCGTTGGTGTTCCTAGTGAGATTGTTAAACCTGTTGAGATTTAAAGGTAAAAAAAAGCTATTTTGAGTGTGAGTTGAACGAAGTATTTTTGAGGATTATTTCAAGAGCTGTTCTCCTTGCATATGTAGAGGGGGCGTATGTATATATGACTAGATGCTTTTAACTTTTTTTGTATGATTTATCTGCAAAAATCTGTTGTTGCAGCTATTTTAATGTCTGTTTTAAGACAGATATGAGTACTTTATATTTAAGCAAACTATGTCCATAATAGAGGGTGAATTAATATTATTAACAAAATAGTTGTGGGCTTTAGAATCCATTTCAGATTTTGTTGGTGGATCTCCACTTGCAAGTTTTGACTGTCTAAATGAGATGAAGTATAAACTTTTGCTTATGTGCAGTTTGCAATTACATTTTATTAAAACTTGGTACTGTTGAAGAGGCAACAAATTAATAAAGTAAGTGTTCTTTTCCTGATAAGGAAAACTCTTATTTTGTATTTAAAACCATCTAGTATTTAAGTATAAATAACCTTAGGCATGACAAAATTGGTCTGGGTAACCTTTGAAAGAAAAAATGTTGAAGTATTTAATAAATCATCAGCTTGTATTTTCTCTGCCATTATCACAGATCTCATTCATATTAGGGCAATGGTGATTAAAGAAGAAAGATACAGACTACTTATAAAACTGTTCCTGTAGTTTGGAACAGAGTAGCCAAAAGATACTGTCCAAAAGTAAATATTTTTGGAATAATTATAACTTAAGATATTTTTGGCCTAACAGCTGCTTGCCAGGCTTTTCACTTTTCCATGTTTCTTCTGGCACAGGATATGTGGGTGATGTTGTACAGCACTGCCTTGATCAGACTCTCATGGCAGACACACATTCTGCTCCACAACTCTCACTGTGGTTTTAACACCAACACTGTCCTGAAACAGGAAATGTCTCCTAAAACCCAGTAGGAATGAAAAAATAAAAAACTGGCTGCTCTGGTTTTTTAATATCTAAGTGAAAAACTTTTGATTCAGTCATTCAGAATGAGACAATCATTGCTTCAGCAGATGATGGATGTTTTAGTGGGTATCAGGATTTGGGTTGTAAGTGTTAATTTGTTCAAAGTAATTTCCAGAACATCTCTTACATTTTGTGGCAGAGTCTGTTAGGGTCATATGTTTTTGCTAGCAATTATATTACTTCATGAAATGCAACTGTCTTTTTGTAAATATGCTTCATTGTTAAGTTATCCTGAAGTGGAAGCTTCTGGCATAATTTCATGGTTCCATTTTCTTGTAATGTATCTCTTAATATTTTGTTGTTGTTGTTTTTTTAGAACCTCAATCAATCAAGTAATTTCAAAATTCAAAAATAGTAGTGTACTGCCAGTGAAAATGGAGAGTTGACATATTCACTGAAACTACAGTAGAAAGTTTCTACCTTCTGTTATTTTAATCTTTCAGTCAAACTGTGCTAAACAATGCAGTTAAAAATCTTGTTGGACTATAACAGGGACCTGGGATGATGTTCAAAAAATGTAGCCTGAAAGGTGAGGTCAGTCTATTCTGTTCTTTCCAAGAAAATATTTTCCTGCCTTGGCATGAGGTTGAAGTGCCAACAGTTAACAGACTTAAGCAACAGATGCACCCACTTGTATTTGTTTGGCACCCAAATATTGCAGTTCTTTGCTACATTAATTGCCATGTGCTGATGAAATTAAACTCTGTGCTTTGGGATAGACATTGGATAAAAAGATAAAACTGTTTCTTGTCCAGTCAGTGCTTTTGTGAGTTCTTCTTACACTTTCAGAAATAAAGGAGAAGATGCTGAGGGAATTGGCTTGTTAAGCTCCCAAAAGGGATCCAGCAAGGTATAAGAGGATACACAGGAGTAGAAAGATTTCTTTTTACTCTATATTTATATTCTGTGGCACACAGTGTAGGTCCTGATTACCTGGCTGTGCATGTAAATTCATTTAACTGCCACAAAGACTCAGACTGTTTGGACAGTAACTGGGTTTGCTGGAGCTTTCATGTTGCATTAATCAAATTTTAAAGAAAAGTCTTTCCACTAGTTTAAAAGTGGGAATTTTTTGCAAGCTGATGTCCTGGAAATGTTGATATACATAAAGTAAAAAAAAGGACATGTCCCAGAAGGTCAGATACATGGGTATCAGCTCACATGGCTGAGATGGTGCAGTTTTAATATTTCCAGAAGCTGCTGTATTCTATTATTAGAACTATTTGGCCTGAGATCCACATTCTAAACCTGTGTTAGGAGTAGAATCATACTCTGAGCAGGACTTTGAGTATATTCTGTGTATGCTCCAAACATTGGCTGCTGTATTGTTGCTGATTGTTAGAGAAATAATTCACTGCACTCAGTAGTTTGCCTGTATTGGCTGTGCCTGCACAGCAGAATGGAATAGGTTTGGTAGCACATTGTCATCTCTAAACTGGCCTAATCTATCTGGCACAAGGGAAAACAACAGTGGGGGGCTGTTGGGAGATGGTGGCTGGTAGGTGATAAAGCCAAAGTTTGTGCATATTTGGGCACGTGCACATGCTGTGTGCATTAAAATGGTATGAGTGTGTCATTTACTGATAATGTCTAAGAAGGTGGCTGGTAGAGTTTGGTGTTTATTAGGCTGTTCTAGGTGTCCTACAGGAAAGACCAGAATGTGAGAGTTGAGTCCCCTCTATTCCTTTTCTGCCACACTCTGCAGTCTTTGTAGAGAATGATGGAGGAGGTGCTCTTGCACAGTGCAGTGCTTCAGCCAGGGTATAATAATTAACAGAGAGTGGAGTGCTACTGTCAGAAACCAGAGCAAAGTGTCAGCCTGGGAGCCTACAGAAAACCAACTGCTGTGTCTGAGTGTTTAATCTAAATTAGTATTATGTCCATGATCTCTTGGGGTGAACTCAAAATATCTGACTTCTGGGTTCCACTCTACTGCTGCCTTGAAGAGATTTTTCTAAAGCTGAGTTCAGTGCATGGAAAGATATCATTGTTCCCTTTGGAACAATATTAGCTACTATTAACTTAATACTACTACTATTTGGGTAGTAGCTAGTTTAAGTTCGAACATGAAGTCTTACTTGTTTTCACAAAGAGATTATTGAAATTCTTGATTGATGGGCAATCCCTTGTGCCTTGTCTTCATTTCCAGTTTCTCCTCACACACGAAAGGCGCTTATGCTGAGTGAGTCTTTTATTGATAAAACTGTTTATAGACAAGGCAAGAGATGCAGGTGAGTTAGTTTCTCAGTGCAGCTTGCTTTTTGTGTTTGTTGTAGCCTGGCTGTACAACTTGAGTGCTTGGTTGTACAGCAACTCTGCAGCTCTACAGGAGGAAATGCACTTGCAGAATCAGCCAGGATTCAGAACAAGCCGCCTTTTACAGTGGGGAAAAAGATGTTTTGTTTTACACACAAAAAAATACTGTCAACACTACTGCAGCATAACAACTGTTACTCTGTTCTCAGGAGTGTCCCAGCACAGTGTTTGTGTAACAGAGCCTCACAACTCCACGGCTGTGGAAGCCCTTTTGACACCACAGATAAATGGAGAATGCTCCTTGGCAGGAGTGAGTGCCTCATGTTGTGGTGTTTATATCAGGAGCAATTGTTTCTGAAGTGGGAGAGGTACAGTTTTTCTCCAGTTAGGATCACTGCTTTAGCCCCATCTCAAATAATTTTAATTCCCTCACTTTGCTCTCTGTCTTGTTCAATGAAAGACAGTAGGAAAGGTTCAGATTTAGGAAACCCCACAATTTTCATGAAGTTCTTGCTTTTGCATAGTTACCTTGTTTGTTTTGGTACAGAATACTTGGAATGAAATAACCCAACAGATTGTATGGGAGGGTTGGTTTAGCTCAGTCCCTACAGGAGCTGGCTGACCACCTTGGAGTTGCCATCAGGATAGCCAGTGTCCAGTGGGTGAATGCCAGGACTAGTAAAATCCAGTTGTTAGTTTTAGAATCTTCTACATTCAAAATAGGATATAAGAATTGTAGTTGAATTTATAAGATCACTGTGTTATTTACCAACTGTTAGACTATTGGTTAGGAAGAAAATCAAATTCTTTAAACCTCTCTTCTGTTGATGTAGAAATTTCTGTAATGTTTCAGTTTCAAGGCTGTGACTTCAGTATCTCAGAAGAGTCATACAAAAGGAAGGCTTTTCTCCCCACTCCCTGCTTCCCAACACACAAGCCACAGTGGTAGGTCCCGTGTCTGAATTCTTCTGGCTGGAAAATGACAGAATGAGTCTGCATTTGAACCAAGGTTTTTCATTATTCCCATGAGATTTCATACTTGTGGTATTGTCCAATTTGCAATTCAGAAAAATAATGCAACCAGTGTGGCTTTTCAGCTCTGTAAGTCAGATGCAGTAAAAAGCTGAATTCTGAATGTTTGAGTGTTTTCTACTACTATTCAGTTCTGTTCAGTTTTAAATGTGCTGCTTTAGTGTAATAAATAGATGTAGGCTAAGGTACTTGTAGATGGGAGTAACTTTCAAATACAGTGCATCCCCTTTTCTAAGTGATGAAGAGCTAGAAATAGTTGAGTCTGGATTAGGAGGCTCAAACACAGAGATATGGTTGAAGTTATTTTTAGTATTACTTTAGGTGTCTGGCTTCTTAGAAGAGAAGTTACACTAATTCAAATAAACACACAAATGACTAATTGTAATTTCCCAAAAGTTGGCAGCAGGTGAGAAATACCTGATTCACTATTAACTGGTAACTTGCTTACACATAATTCTGCAGCTTGTCTTTAAAACCAATAAATGACTGGTCATTTTATATTTTAATTTATATTTGGCCAAGCTTAGCAATTCTGTGCATGCATGCAGGTTGCTATAAATCAGGTCTTTTGATTTTTTTGCACAGGCCTCCTATTACTTGAATATATCTATTTATATACTTTTATATATAAAAGACCTAATTTATGGAATTCTCTCACAAGGTAGCAAGTATCTTTTCTTTCTAAAAAGACTTCTACACTGTGGGGGTGTGCATAATTTCTGATTTAATTATTTGAGTGGTTTGCATTGTTATTGGTGATTCATGCTAACAAAGAAAGGGAAAGAGCAACCTTATGTTACTCCTCCTTTGTTGTGCTTCTGGCTAATTTTGGGAATTACCTACTGGAAGTGCTGTGTTTGTTTTAAGGGGGATGGAATGGGTACAGTCAGCTGCACTTTCAAGGCACTGAGCATTAATGTTTGTTATTATACATAGGTGATAAAATAACTGACCTGAAAGCATTGTCATGGGTTAGAAAGAGAATTGTTCCTTGGAACTTGGTTGTTAATGATGAAAAATACTTACAAATGTTTTCTTTATCCCACAGCTTCCATTTGAAACGGAGATTTATTACATCCAGCATGTGATGCTCTATGTTGTGCCCATCTATCTGCTGCACAAAGGAGGTAGGTAGGCAGTTTACTCCCTACGGATTGAGCTGGTCCTGTGGAATGAAAACACTGCTTACTGGATAACACCAGCTTTATTCTTACCCTTTTAAAACCAATTTTCTCTGTTTTTAATAAATAGTTCCTGATGTTCTAGTGTTCTAATGTTGGAGTTTTAACCCAGATAATGAGTTGTGTCAGGCACTAAACAAAAAAATTTAAAAAATGGTCTTTTGCCTGAAGGGATATTTAGAATGTATTTGCACAATGTGCATTGTCTTCTTGAGCAGCATCTCTGCCATATTGCAATATTCTCAGTTGTTGGTGGGATGTATTTTTAAGATTTTTACCTTCTTGGATGTCTCTTGAGAAGTACTGGAACTCAAAATAAGCCAAAAAAAAAGTAAAAAAATTAGTTGTCTAGTTAGATAAGTCCCAGAAATTCTGAAGCCCCAGTGGGATGTAGTGACATGTATCACTGAAATGAACTAGATTGCTTATCTCTTCTAACAATATTGCTGTCTTGCATTCACTTATACCATAATAGTTCAGCAAGTCTGGGAATCCTAAATTGTTTCCCTGGCCAGTGATTTTTCCAGTTGTGGATTCTCCAAGGGAATGCACTATACATTCAGCTGGTGTGGTGCTCTGCCCCTATCTAGTGCTGACATGCCTCTAGCTGCATTTTCTAGCAGAGCTGGATTGTTCCATCCAGGAAATAAAATATGATCATTTGTGATCCACATGTTCAGTAGTCTTTAATGAAAGCCCTGAGGATGTGATGTCAAGCAATGGGATGCAGTCAGGCTCTTCCATCCTGCTGAATCCATTGTGTTTTATACCAGTGGTCACTTATAATCCTTCACCCTCTTTCACGGTAACATTTGTGTTGCAGTGACCTGATTGCACTGTGACCCACTGAGTGAAACTAAGAAAAATTATTCAAAGGAAAATTGAAGTCCTGTACTTAAAAACATGATTCTGTTTCTTTCTTTTATCAGGGAAATATGCCAGCCATGTTTTAATTTTAATCCACCCTTGATAGTATAAAATTCTAGCAAATAATGCCAAAGTGCAGAGTAGTTGTAGGAGTTACACAAACTCAAAATCTTTGCAGGAGGAGGGTGAGGAGCAGGGGGCAGAAAGACTAAGCAGCCATGGAGTGAACTGTACATAGTGATGAAGCTCTTGTGATGTCAATAAATCACTTGGTGGCCTTGGAGTTCCATCTGAGGTCACTTTAAGACAGTCCTTTGCTTTAAAAAGGCTTGGCCTTGGATGATGCTTGATGTGTTCTTTTAAGAACACTTTTGGTGGTTTGGTTTGGCTTTTTGCTGGTTTTGAAGTAGAGGTTCTCAGGGTTCTTCAGGACCTGGGACTGACAAGAACTGATTTGCAGTTTGAAGGGTTTGATGTTGGACACTTGTCACCCTGGCTCAGTATTCTGAACGCCTGCCCTGTGTTTATGTACAGGTATTTGCTGCCATCTAATGTTCATGTGATGGCAGTAAAATTGCTGAAAGAACTTTGTTGGCTGAACCTGTCAATTGAGATTGCTGTTTAACTAATAAACAGCTCCATTTCTTATGCACTAGGCTAGTCGTCACCTGACTGGCTGTAATTAACAAAACACCCATGAACTCCTGCCACAGGTGACAAAAATGGATCATTTTTGGCGGAAAAATTATGCCTAAAAATATTTGTTAATTTTGTCATTTCACTAGAACTTCTGTTTAAGTACTTTCTGAGTAGGTCACACAGGACTTTGTCCTGAGTTCTGTATCTTGTGAAAATTGCTTTTTCATCACTGACATTGATCAGCATGCAGCTTGATTTCAGTATTGAAAATAGAAATTTCCATTAGTGAATCTGTGTATTATGATTGAGAGAAGTAATCAAAGCGTAGAAAATGGAAAAAAATTAAAAGGAATGGATTGTATTTGGAAAAATATACTACTTCAGTTTTATTGGGAATCTGCCTATATTACTGGTGACCTTGATCCAAATGTTTCTCAAAGATAGGGTGAGCAGAACACCTGAAGGAGAGTGGATTTGAGGCTCAGGCTATAGAGAACTGCACCCTCAAGTTTGCTTGCAATACCCTAATCAGGTATTGCACCAGCCATGCACACACATCCAACTGCCTGCTGAAGTGTTTCCTCTTTGAAAGTAAGCAAGGGCTGGAATAATTTATTTTTTGTCTTTTCCTGCTACTTATTAGTGGTGCAGACTGGTCATGCTGCACTGGCAACCTTTATGTCCTTCCTGACCCTGTAAGAGGGGGGCTTTGCCACACTTAGCAGCACATGGATGAGAAAGGTGTTTGGAGCTCAGCATTCACTGTTGCACAGTAAACTCACTGGAGCTCAAGGACATGGATCCCTTTTGGGGATTAAAAACTCCTCTTCCCTCTCACTCCTCTCTGTACTGAGTGAATATAAATTTCCATACTTCCCTTTCTTAACATATTTTCTCTCTAAGTGCATATATGCATGTATACATCGCATGCATGCAGGCTAGACAAATTAATTGCTTTTACACCATGTCTCATCTTCCTTGGCAGCACTAAGAGGCTCTCATGCAAAATAGATGTAGTGTGGATGTAACAAGCCAGCACACAAGATTCCTACCTCAAGTCAGTTCTTACATAAAGTGTATCTGCAGTTGGCACTTGTATTTTACTGGATGAATCTCACCTTGTGTCACCTGCCTCCCAAAATTGCAGTATGCATCTGAGCAGGACACAGCATTCCAGAAACTGCTGGAGCATTTGAACCAGACCTTGCAGGTCACTGTTTTCTCTTGTCCTTAAGAAGTGAGACTCTGAGAGACTTTCGGTGAGGTCAGGACAGCTAAGTTCTTAAACTGTGTATTCTTAAGATAACAAAAAGAAATCTAGCTTGCGCTACATCAGGTTTAGAGACTGATGATGATGACTCTTGTTTCTGATTGTCTTAAGCTTGTTTGGTTAGGTTTTGCAATGGATTTGACAAGGTCAAGTGTGCACCTTATTTCAGAACATCAAATCATACTGAAAGTTAATCAAGGCAGAATTGTTACTTCCTTAGTGCAGTGATCAAACAATATTGTAAATTACATTATTCCACAGCAGACTGAAATAAGAGTGAATTTGTAGCAGCTCCCTAGAGCTCAGGAGATAACCGGCCCTGTGTTTTGATATCCTCTGTGTTATTTATTTCAGTTAGTAATTCCAGTAGGTAGAAGAGGCTGTTGGCGTTGAGGTGTTTGAGATTCTGTGGCTGCAGGGAGCTATGCTGAGAGTCTGTCGGGCAGGGGGTCTGTCCTGCAGCTGTCGGCAGGTCCGTCGGGCAGGTCTGTCCTGCAGGTCCGTCGCGCAGCTGTGGGCAGGTCTGTCCTGCAGCTCCGGGCCGGTCTGTCCTGCAGGTCCGTCCGCGCAGCTGCGGGCAGGTCTGTCCTGCAGGTCCGTCCCGCAGCTGCGGGCAGGTCTGTCCTGCAGGTCCGTCCCGCAGCTGCGGGCAGGTCTGTCCTGCAGGTCCGTCCCGCAGCTGCGGGCAGGTCTGTCCTGCAGGTCCGTCCCGCAGCTGCGGGCAGGCCCGGCGCTGGGCCCGGCGCTGGTGCCAGCGGGCTGCGCTGCGCTGTACAGCACGGCCGGCAGGCGGCGCTGTGCCCGGCGCCGTGAGGGAGGGCAGCTCCGGGTGCGCGCCGCAGGAAATGCCCTCGGTGAGCCGGGCCGGGGTGGGCCGTGATGGCCTTGTGAGGGCCGGGCAGCTCTGTGCGCTGCCCCCGTGTGTCTGAAGGGCCGATTTGCCGCTAAATAAATTAGTTGTTTGTTGGCAACAGAAGCAGAATTTTCTTCTCAGGCAAGTGCTGTATCTTTATAAGCAGAGAAGAGCCTGTGTCTGACTCAAGTCCCAAAGCCCTTTACTTTGTTGATCTGTTCTCAAAGGTGGCATCAGAAGAGAAGCTCTGTGGCATTGTCACACAGTCAACTGAAGCTGTTGATTTTATTTTCCTTTTCTCCCTTCTCACGGAGGATGCCTCTGTTGTGCTCGGCAGCCGGGCAGGAGCAGCCAGCGCCGGCAGCTCCCTCAGAGCCGGGAGTGCTCCTGACCTCAGCACGGCCTGGGCTTGGGAGATGCAGCACATAGATACCAAGTACACATGAAAGGATCATTTTTCCTTTCGTTGTAAATTAGGAAAGTGCAATTAAAACACTCAAGTTGTGTTTTCCACTGGCTGTTAGGACCATATTTAAAGACCTTTTTTTAACTTTTGCAACCTCCGTCAGTCACTTTCCCACTCTCCCTGTCTTTTAGCTAATTCTTTCCTTAGCTTTCTAAAGCAGTTATCAAGCAGGCTTTATTATATACCTCTAGCAGTAATCCAGGAGAAATATCACTTCATATTTTGATATACTTAGGCAGTCATAAATCTAGTCCATCTCGATCTTCATTGAAATACTTGATAATGTGTGATACAGCTCTTTTGCTGCAACTGACTTACTTAGAGGCCTATTGACTCTTGCATGTTGTTTCCCTACTCTGCTTCTGCAATTCCATGTTCTATTCCAGATTTCTCTACCTGCTGAATGCCCTGTAGTAGACATAAATGTGTGGTTTGCTGTTGAGCTGTGCTTGTGCCATGGCACCTTGTGTGCTGTTACTCTCCTGTAGCTTGAATATTCGAGAATAATCTTCTTTGATGATTTAAGAGAGATGAAGAGGAAGAGGAGGAGATGTGTCCCTGTCCTATGACCCTCTGAACTTTATGCACTGGGCAGTTACAGTTTGAAAAATGAAATATCTTTCCAGGAGATGGAGAAATTTAGAAGGGCAGGTGCCAGTATCTGGAAGAACTGCGACTATATGAAAGTAGAGGAAGAGCTACTGCTGCTGCTTTATGGAATATAAAAAAATGATTCCTGAGAGAAGCAGGTGCTGTAAGAGCTCTGTCTGAGCTGGTTCTGATGAGAGTAGCTGGCACTGAGGGGAAACAGAAACCTCCTGGCATAAGGCACTAGTTTGAAACCTACTAATGGAGTCAGAACTGTAGGGGAAACATGGATTTCAGGATCATCCTCTTGAAAAAATTATTTTCCTGTGTGCCCCTGCAAAAGGAAGTTTTATCTCTAGGCTAGCTCAATAGGCCACTCATGTGGAATCAACCTTCTGTTCAAGGGAAATAAAAGGAAAATAAATTTGCCCGCACATTTTTGTAAGCTTGAAAATGAAAGAATTGTAACAGTTGCTCTGAGTTTTGGATTAAGCAGGTCTACTTATAATTGTAAGACAACTGAGAATGTGCAGCACTGGAAAACTCATAAAGCTCTATCAAATGTAGTGGGAATGAAAGCAAGACATTAAAGAGATTATTTTAAACCCTACTAAATTAAAAATTTGTACTATATTTAGATTCTAAGTCTCTAATTCGAACAGAGGAGTAATTTTCTCCTGCATTATGTTTTCACAGAAACACAAAAGGAGTATTGCTTTCTATTAAGTTGGGTTCAAATTTTCAGAAGCCTGTGTATTGAGAATTTTAAATAAAAACAATAGTTCATAAGAACATTTGAACTAGCACATTGTGGAGAGGGAAGAGTATAGAAAATGGCATCTCTTTGTGGATCCTTAGTTTTTTAAAGCCATGCTTCCATTTCCTAGATGGCAAAATGATCCATTTGGCATATTCAAGGTCAACAAATTCTTGTTTAGAAGCAGATGAAGAACCCCAAACTCTTCAGTCTATATGGAATCCTTCGTATCAATGCTGTTGAAGTAATGAAGTGTGATTCAAACTGAGGTATCCCCTGCCATGCTATTTCAACACAGGAGCAAACATGCAGCCTACCTGGATGGCCCCAGCCTGGAATGGTCTCAGCTGTCTGGGGAGTGAGTGTTTTTGAGAATGAGATCAGTGCCAGACTGGCACTTGGACTAAATTTCTGTAAGTGCTTAATGTATAAGAACTGCCCATGATTCTTCATAAACAGAGAGTGAAACTCTCTGCTCCCACCCATTGAAATTGATTTCCTATGCAAGCAGCAAGTAGCTTTTGCCAAAGCCAACACAGGCCCTTCAAACAGCCACTCAGCTGGCTCTCAATTTTCCTGTTTGTGTTTTTCTTTTAACAGACTGTACTATGGAAAATAGACCACACTGCTCCATTAAACAGCAATCCATCGAATAGCAGGGCTGTAGTGTAAGAAAATCTATAGTGGGTATTTGTATAATGAGAATTGTACAGAAAATATCCCAGGTATGAATTTAAAATTAGTTTCCCAAAGCACACTGTGGAATCTAGAGTGCTCCAAAATGTTTTTGTGCGGAGGTCAGTGTTTCCTTTTTGTCCTTTGATGTCCAAATAGTGCCACTGCTGAAAATCACACCATTATTTTCAGGATTCCAAAGTCTAATAAGGAGGGATATTTTTAGTAGGAAGCAAGACCAAAAATCTGTCGAGAGCGAAAGTTGCTGATGTATTTTTTTAATTTTGCAACAGAGCAAGGATGTAGCAGAGGGAAATTCCTTGTTGGGGGAACCTGAAAAGCTCTGCTAAGGGACCTCTGAAATCCCATTCCCTGATTAGACTGAAGCTGGACATGAGAAGCCTGAGTTCAAAGCCACATTGTGCCATGGATCTGTGTTGTCATCTTGTGCAATTTCCTTAGTCTTCTAATGACTGCTGTCTCCCTCCAGTCTCATTTTATAGTTGGGGTCACTTGCCTATATTGGTATTTATACCCTACCTGCCCTGTAAGTCACCTGGATGTGGAGATGTCTGTATTTTAGCTTTCCTGGGTGCTCACCCCTTTAGACTCACCAGGCTTTGTCACATACTTTTGAAATGACACAGGCAACTGCCAACAGAAACCTAATTTGGTTTAGCACTGCTCAGCCAGTTCCCGGGAGCTGCTTTGATACCTTATTTAAATTTCATGTTGTGTTTTGTATCTAGGTTAAACATACACCTAAAACTGCAAGGACAATATAAATAAATTTTGCAAGTTAAGCAGTGTTTTCTTTACAGCAGAGGAGGGAGTACAAAGAGTTTCTGTAAAGCTTGACCAGGTCACCTAAAGTTGGTGCAGCCAAAAATAGAGCCATGATCTCCTGCACTCTGACACCAAGGCTCATTCCTCCCCCTCCTCTTCTCTCTGTAATGAAAAACCATATTCAAGGTGGTGTCACCTATCTGATGTTTTCAGGCCATGGAGTTTAATGAATATCATTGCTGTCTAAGTCAAGACTTCTGTACTGTTTCCTAAATAGGATGCCAGTCTTAGCTCACACTTGCCAAGTGCATCCCAAGAATTACTGTTGGGAAATTTTTCCCTTTACCTGCAGAACTCAAAGTGATTCCTGTAGAGTTCTCTTTGACCTTTGGTTTTACTTGCTGTTCAGACGCTTTTGGCCTTCACCTTCCCACTGCATAAGAAACCTTCCAAGCTGCCCTGTGCTTTCCAAGTAGCTCCTGTGCCCAAATGTGTCATGGGCTCCCCAAGGTCCTGCCTGCTCACTGACCCCTGTGTTCTTGGGAGCGGATGTGCAGTTTTAGACAACAGCTTGTAGGTGATTTTGAATCTGTAGCACTCACAAAATGCTATTTAATTGAACTTATTTCAGGTAACTACAGCAAAATCAATTTGAGCTGGCATGATGGGTACAAATTACAGAAGGAAACTATACAGAAAATAATTTTGAAAGGGCCACAGAGCTTGAGGAAGCATTGCCCTAGAGACCTTAAACCTGAGCTGGGATGCAGCATTAAACAGTGATGTGGTCACAGCAGTTACTTGTATTTATCTCCACAGGATGCCCTACACAGGCATTTCCATAGCAGCTGTGGTCTGGTGGGTGCTGTGGTAGCTGCTCTGCATGTGGAGTTATTTAAGTTCCCAGGAGCCTTGTGCAGTGCATGCTGAAGTGTTTCATTGCTTCCTGGTAATTACTGAGTGTGCTGGCCAGCCAAGGCCAGTATCAGTCTTGCACTCTGTGCTCTAAGCTATCCTTTGAGTACTGGATACGTGTTCCAGTATTTAATAATATCTAATGGATCAGAGAGCAGATAAAGGCAGATAAAAATTGCCAGTGTATTTTTATAATCCTCTGAAACTCTTACAGCAGCCAAACAGCATGACATTGTGCATCTTTCCTTCGTGTTTTGAGGCTGTTATTAAAGTCATAAGGAAAATAATATTTTCCCACATATCTTACAGCACAATTTTCATGTCTGCTAGTAAGAGTCTAGAGAACTCTGTAAACTGGTTTTGTTCTTACCATATGAAATTTGAATATTTAATTCCCAAGATAGTCTTGTATCTATGAGTACTTTTATTAAATCTGATTCCCTTGGTACATTCTAGGTCAGGGAACATTGTGTTTTGTCAGTAAAGCTTGGTTTTGAGAGGGTTGGAATAATAGAGAAAGGTTGGAATAATATATCTGCTATTTCATTTGAAGGGAAAAAGTGTTTTACAGTATCTGTGATATCTACTGATTATAAAACTGTTTGTAGTGTATATCTGAAAATATCCCCACAGCAGCTTTCATTTCAAAGCACAGCCTGTCATTAATGGATTGACCACCTGATACAGCTTTTCTGTTCCTTTGCACTATTGGTGCAAGTTCCTTTTTAATAGTTGTTAACCATAAAATTAGGAAATTACAATTAAGCTGTGCTCTAATAAAGGCTGTGCAGGACCTGCTGCTGACTAAGTCAGTTCTGTGCATGCTGAAATCCTAATCCCTGCAAGAAGCAGGTGTTTTAAGTATAAATAACCTGATTTTTAAAAAGATTTACTGTACACCATTATTGCATTTATTACTTCTGTGGTAGAAGGAAGAATGAAATAAAAATCATTGATGTTGGTGAAAAATAGATTTAGTGAGGTAACATATTGTACATCTCACTGCTGAGATGTGGACAAGGAGGAGGGAAGAAGCTGATCAGGATGCTTCAGGTAAGAAATAAAGCTCTCCAATATTAATTAGTATAATGGTATTGAGGAGGTTATCAGCTCAAGCCAGATGTCCTGCCATGCAGGAGAGAGAGGATTATTCATTGGGAGTGTGGTGGGCACAGCAGTGCAGCTGAACATTAATGTATTCCTTTCTTTTCAAGGTATCTACACCCCTGAACCGCTCTGCAATTTCTGGTGGGCTCTTTTATCCACGGGGTTTATGTTTGTGTATCATTTTAGCATCTTGCAGATCCTGGGACTGGTAAGTAAACCAGGTTAATAAATGGATAGTCTGCAAGTACATTCAGAGTAAAAACACTGAGTAGTTTAAGTATGCAGGTCTACATAGATAAGACTACTTGCATGCAAATTATTTTATTAGGCTACTTGTATGCAAATTGCATGTTCTAATGAGGATTTGTATCTTATGTCTTGCAAGTACTGATAAAATAGTTCATAGATTGGTTATGTACCTGCATAAATCCATTTATTAAATACATCATGGAACTTGGATCTGCTTTTTTCCGAAAGCTGCCCTACTTGTGTTGAGCAAATGTGTGTCACCTGAACATTTTTGATTATTTTGGTAATTTTCTAAATTTTCACTGTTTTTAGGTGAATCAATGGAAGATAAAAATATTGTTAATTGATAAATATATTGCTGCTTCCTCAGGTTACAGAAGTGAATTTGAACAACATGTTGTGCCCAGCCATCTCAGATCCTTTTTATGGGCCCTGGTACCGAATCTGGGCATCTGGACATCAGACTGTCATGACCATGACTCATGGGAAGCTCATAATCCTGCTGTTTCACAGTGCTGTTCCCACCCTCAAATGCAGCATGGACTTGCTTGGACTCCCAGCTAAGAAAATAGACTGAAATTTCTCCCCACATAATAGTTCATACAGGAAGCAGAGCTATACTGGAAAACAAAGAGGGGGGGACGAGAGGACAATGTCTTTATACTTCTTCCCACAGTTTTTTTGCCTCAAAAACACCTCTGTAACAAAGTGAGTTTTTTTTTACCTGCTGTTTCTCACTGCCTATTGCCAATGGCAAAATTAGTGGCCTTATTTTGGGGAAGGTTCATGTTTTATACATTTTGTATAGATTACAGTAGAATCTTGCTAAGCCACCATTTAAAATTAGGCCAGGACCTGTCCACATTCCAGCAGAGAGAGTGGCAGTGCTACCTCATTTTGACTCATTTTCCATTAAAGAATTGTAACTTCTAGGACAAGAAATAATGCTGAATTGTAGCACTCCACTGATGTGAACCAGCATGCTGGACTGCATCACCTGGCTTAACTCTTAAAGCTTGAATGTTCCAAAATGGTCACAGGAAATCATGCACACTTAATCTTCCAATCAGAAGTGCAAAACAGTGAGGTTCTACTGTATTTTCTTAAAGCTGGTTGAAAATGTTGGGGAACAATAACTCATTAAAAAAATTAATCAACTACTTAATTTCTAAGCTGCAGTGGGTAAGTACCTATCTAGTGAAGTCCCATCATGATGCTTTGGAGATGCTTTTATTTTAATGAGGGGAAAAAAAAGAATGTTGAAATAACTTCAAAAGACCATGTTATGTATAGGCCATGATAAGATATTGCATCCACTGTTCTGTCCTGACTTAGAACAAAATTTTTTTTTTTTCCACTTACCTTATACTGGAGAAGGAGTGGAGATACCAAGTCCAATGTAAACATCAGGGCTTTTTTTTATACTTAATAGCTTTTGAAACATTCCTGCTTTGTCTGTGCTGATCTTCACTGACCAGACTGGTTGGTGAAGAAACCAAATGAAACTGTTCTCTCCCTACAGCTCTGCTATATCATGTGTATTGATTTTAAAATACAGGTATAAAAAGGAATGTCAAGTCAGTGCAGGCCTCTACTGCAAAGGGCATGTTCAGTTTAGTAGCATGACCATCAATGTCTTTTGGAGAACAGGATGGGCAGAATGATCAACTGTGTGTACCTGCTCAAATTTTGCATGAGGAGAAATCATGGGCAGAAAGAGAGAAAATCCTGACTGTGTTCTTCCAGAATTGTGAGTCCATTATGCAAACTGTTGGGTTTCAGGGCTGCAGATTTTTCTTGTACAGAAGTTTGACGGAATTTATAGATTAATTGTGTTGTCAAAGCTGTGACTTGTAAGATAAACCAAAACCATCATACCTCCTCCAGCTGGATCACCTGAAGGTATGTGCTGAAGTTAAGGTACAGCTATTTATACCTCAGGAAGCAAAAGTAAGTTAACCTTTTTTTTTTTTCTTAAGAAAGAAAAAAATTATTTTGTGAGGGAACAAGTGGCTAGTTCAAATATTTTTACTCCATATGATTAAAAAAAGTACACCTTAATCAGAAATACATTGTCCCATATTCTGATTTACAAATTGATTTCTGGCATTCTTCCATGCCTTGCTGTATGTGTGTGTGTATATATAAAAATACACTGTATGCTCACAACTTGAGAACATGCAGCATGTACCTAAACTATCCCTCAGGCACATACAGCTGGTGTTAGTATTACAATAGAAGGACTTAAAACAAATTTTGCAAATACTACTTAGCATTATTATTTGCTTTATTTGTTTAACGTATGGTTTCTGGGGTTTTTGTTTTTTTAATTGCCTTTTTTTTAGCATCTTCCCTTTTTTTTCCTGTCAGGATACTGTAGTTACTGGAAACACTTCTCTAAGTAGGAGCCTTTTCTGTTTTCTTTTTCTAAACTATAGCATTTCCTATCTGTAATCATCTGCTTCAGGGCATTCCAAACAAGTATAAAGCAGCTGCTGTTTGCCACCATTGACTGCCTCTGGTCAATTAAAACTGCAGGAGCATTTAAATGAGCTCAGGTGTCTCACTCAGTGCAGGCTCTGTGCTTGGAAAGCAGAATTTGCAAGCTCTTCTGGCTGACTTAAAATTCAGTAGCAGGAATGTGAGCAGAGCTGACAGGGCCATCCCTGGGCAGTGGAAAGGGATTACTGGTGCAGAGCTGCTGGGAGTGGTTGCCTCTGCCCTCCCTCCCTGGGCCCACCTGTGCTTTTCCCTCTTAGGCTGCTCCAGTTGTTTCGAGTCACACAGAAATCTGAGGTGTAATTTCACCACATGGGGTTTGCTGATGGAGCCGCTCATCAGAGCCAGTGGGGCACTTGTACTGGCCTTCTAAACCTTATGGGCACGTTCTGGAGCTTGTTGAATCTTTTGTACCAATTTAAGCTGAGAAAATGTCTCACTGAACAAGGCAAAAAAGTAGAGAGGTAACCAACTACTGCACTCAGTAGGGATTTTAGAAGTACTGGAGCTGCAGTGAAGGAATCAAATGGTGCAGCTGGAGTCAGGTGGGAAGGCAGGCAGTGCAACCTTCACCTTTTGAACATAAACTGTTGCTTCTTTGTTGTTGTGCACTATCAGTGAGGCTGGCTGAGTTAGAGCAGAATCATTTAGGTCAGAGAAAACCTGTGAGTTCATCAAACCAAGCATTGACCCAGCACTGCTGAGCCCACCACTAACCCTTATCTCCAGGTGCCACATCTACACATCTTTTAAACTCCTCCAGGGTTGGGGACTCCATTGCAGCCTGTTCAAGGCTTGATAACCCTTCTGGTGAAGAAATTTTTCCTAAGGTCCAATTTAAACCTTCCCTGGTGCCACTGAAGGCTGTTTCCTCTTGTCATGTTGCTTATTTCCTGGGACAAGAGGCTGACCCCCACCCTCCCTTCAGGCAGTTGCAGAGTGACAGGTCCACCCTGAGCCTCCTTTTCCCCAGGCTAAACCCTCAGCCATTCCTTAGATGTGTGCTTCAGACCCTTCCCCAGCTCTAATGCTTTGCTTTGGATGTGCTCCAGAGCCTCAGTGTCTTTCCTGTAGTGACAGGCCCAAAACTTAAAATTATTCCCTCCTTCCCCATGCCCTTCTTTGAAGGCTTTTAGAACTTTATGTAGATTTATGGTGACCCACCACTCAAAACTGCATCATTGTAGCTAAGACAGGCTCCACAGCAGGGGAAGGACAGGTCAGAATGGGAGCAGAAAAGGGAAAAACTTCTGAAGCAATTGTGGAACTTCACATCCTTCATTCCTCACCTATCTCTGGTATCTGCTGGGAATATGCATTAGCCAGAGCTTGCCGTATGTGCAGGAAATGGGAAAGCAGAGTGCTTCATCTCTCTAGCACTTATTTGTTGTTTTCCCTGGCAGAGGCTGATTCTTCTTTTCCCTGAATGGTTTATTTTATAGGCAGTTACACTATACAGATTTCTTTGGTTGCTTTATGCTTATTTATGCTGGAAATGAAAGCACAAAACTCTACTGCTGTTCTTGGGAGGCAACTGCATTCTCTCCTGGGGTGTTACACACTCCATCCATATCAAGACAACTTGAAGCTGTTGCCCAGTACCTGGTGATGAGGTTTTACAGTGCTGCAGTGCAATGCAATTGAAAGGGCTGTCCTGGGCCTCCTGCTGCAATGTGCCCAGATGTGTCATGGCACTGGGAATTTCAGCAGCAGCAGCTGAAGCAGAGTGTAAAATCTTACCCCAGAGTGACTTCATTTGCTGGCCAGAATACCCCAAAAAATTCTTGTGCAGTGCCACTGCCTGGCCTTCAGAGATGCTGGTATGGGTTAAGGGGTCTGAACAGAGCCCTCCAAGTGTTGGTATTGTAGGCATTTCAAAAGAAACAAACTCATTACTCCAGCTGCCAATGGCTGCATTTCCCTCCAAGTGTACCCATGAATGCAGCATTATTAGCTATAATAAACCTGTTTACTGATGGGTTTGTTTATGCAGCATTGGAGTAAGTAGCTCTCCAAACCAGTAATGTTTCTGTCCCTACCACTTGTGCCATGGCTTCAGCTGTCCAGGATCCCTGCAGTGCTCTTTTTCCAAGGATTCAGACACTGTACAGTGCCTGAGCTGGATCTATTGGTTCAACTTCCTCTTTTAAGCATCAAAGGAGAATTTGCATCGTTTCTCTTGAGAGGTGCAAACAAATAGCTCTTGCCCATGTGTTTGTAAATTGATGAAAAGCCACAGTCTATGAACACACACCTGGAGCTGGTTTTGGTTCAGCTTCTCAGTTCAAAGATGCTGCCCTAAGCAAAACTTAACGTGTGCTTGAGGAAAAGTCAGTCCATTTGCAGTCCAGTCAAATCTTGAGGCCAGAGAGTACCTAACAGTAGGTTTCTGTTTCTGGCCACAGAGTTTTGATATTCTTGTATATTTCAGATAATTTTATAAAGTTCAGTTGTATTTTCCAGAAGTGGCTCTTTGCAACTGTTAACTGACTGTAGTTCTATGTCCTAAGTCTTGCATCTAAACCAGAAGCATTTGTTTTCTATGCATCCATAGCTTATGGAAAATAGAGTTGCGGTGTTTTCTTCAGTGTGACAATTGTTTCACTCTAGGTGGATCCTTAGGAAAAAAATATCATCCTTATAGTTAACAAAGCTCTGAAAAAGCCAAAACCCAGAAGAGGGTGTATGTCAGCCCTGGTGGGAGGTTTCTGCAGGCAGACACGTCAGCTTTGGTGTTTTCAGTTCTACAGTGACAGGACTCGTAACAAATCTGTTGATTTTTGTGACCTTGTACTTCAAGTGATATTGCTGTAAATCTCTCTTGCAGCTGTTGGTGTAACCTAGTCAAAGCCAAGCTGTTTTATAAATAATTTTATTTTTCTTCAGGGTCAATTTTGTACTTTTAAAAACTCTTTCTGCATTTCCTGAGTCATTATCCCAATGCTGCAGAGGACACAGCAGGCAGAGCAGTGAGCACACCCCACTCTCCCTGACCACGCTGTGCTAGGGGTTGGGCTGGAGCACCAGGGGCCTGCACAGCCTGCAGGGCTGCTTACCCCACACTCCAGTCCCAGCATGGCATTATCCAGGCACAGAATGGGTTGGAAAGGGATGGATGTGGATGGGCTCAACTGCCACATATGCTGTTAGTTCTGAATAATTTGTAAGAGTGTTATAAATTTTGTAAACTTTTTAATGTGCTAAACTTTGGTTATGAAGTAACATTTATAAATGAGGGGTAATTTGTGTACCTGTTTTTGTATTTTGCTCTGGTGGGCTTTTTTGTTGTTGTGCCCTAAGTCCAGATCATTGGGCAAATAGTTGTTAAACCTTGGAATTAAAACAAATAAATGCATTTTGCTGGATACTGGATGATTTTGTTATCATTCTGATTGTGCCAGGTCTGAGTCTGGCCTGCTTAGGACTTTTTATAACTAGGTAACAATCACAGAGGCACATTAATATTAGCTGTTTATAAATCAGGTAAGAAGATGGAAGCTCCTGTGTGAATCTGATGTTGTCCATCTTGCACACAGCAGTTCCTGGGAGAACAGTGGGTACTGGGATTTCTGGAATTCTAAGCAGTTCAGTCTGACTTTTGCCTGTTACCTGTCAGTCAAGAGCAGTTTAGTGTCAGAGCTCACTGCAGGGTATAAATCCTTTAATCACTGTTTAAATAGGACCTGTCCTTGTCTTTCAGGTGCAGAGCTCAGGGAACTGTTACAGCCCAAGGATGCTTTCTGCAGGCTTCCTCACTGTTCCTACCCCAGCCTGGGCAATGTCTTGTAATTTTCATTTCACAGCACTTTAGCAGAAGATGGGAGAACATGCACAGAAGTTTTCAGCTCACACCTTTGTTCAGAAAGCTGCTGTAGGACTGCACTCAGCCCCACATCACAGGATGGCAAAGTAGTTATAATGTACTTTGCAAATGCTTCTGGCTGTAATAAACATGATTGCAGCATAGTTAAATGTATTCTTGTGACCCAGTACATCTCAGACAAGCAGGTTATTGCCTTGTGTGCAGTTCTTGGCAAATACTGTTCTTGGAAAAAGAACATACTGGCTGTGCCCACCCTGTGTTATTATATATCCATTGCAGAGAATTCAATTTTTCATGTGGCTGGGGAAAAGAATCAATTTTCCAGCTTACTTTCTCTGGAAGAGTATAAAGACTGATGAAACAGCTTAAATAAAAATCCAGTGTGAAGTGCTGTATGGCAGCCTGAGTTGAACCAAGCAAGCAATTTCCCATTGCAGGCACTGCTGATTACTGGCAGCAGCCTTCTGTAACTAATTGGAAATCACCCTTTTATTGTTTAATACCAATAAATATGTAAGAATAAGCAAGTTTCTACATCTGAAACACCCTTAATGCTACTGGCTTGGTTTGATTTTTACAGTGGGAATTGGAGAGCTAAAGCAGTGAGAAGAGTGGAAACTCATTGTAGGAAGTGGTAATTAGCTCTGCCTTTCAATGGCCTCAGGGTTTTAGATTAGGTTTAGTGTAGGTTTTACACTAAATTTTACCAAATCTGCGAGCCAAGCTTCCATCACTGGTTTAGTATTTACCCAGGCAGGTCTCCCTTCAGAGGTTTGTTACTCTCCTAAATAAAGCTTCAGAGCAAGTGAAGGAATGGCTGCATCAGACTTCAACATCCAAAGGTTACATGGATTCTATTGCTCTGCTTTCAAAGGCCCTGCATCTACAGCCAGCAGAGCTTTTAATAGAGCATGAGGCAAACAAAGCCCTTCTGAACTCAGAGCTGAGTTCCAGGGAGATGGAATGCTTTGTCTCAGGAATTATCCTACAGAGGAAATATGCTCCCTCTAACTCAGACTCAGTAGAAAGTATCTCAGTGCACCAAGAATTTGGCTGAGGGACCAAAGTTCTCCAACTCAGTTTTGGCATCAGCTGTGCTGTTGCTTTGACAGAGATTCTTCAAGAAACATTGATCAACAGAATGTTGTGCCAATCTGGCTGTTAAAGGGTACTGGTGCTGTGTTCCTGACACCAGTATAATTGGTTCTGCAAAGAAGTTTTGCTTCAAAAGTTTGAAACCATTTCTGCCTCTCACAGGAGGGAGCTCAGGCCTGGACAGAATTCCATGTGTAAAGTTAGACAAGAAGTACAAAACTGAACTGGCAATTGATATAAATACTGATGAATATACTGAGACAAATAACTAATGTAGCTGATATAAATGGTGATTTCACTGGGAGTGTTTAGTGAAAGCTGCACGTACCTTTATCCAGTTTGTTCCTACAGCAGACAAAACAGGAGAACATTTCTAAAACACCACTGGCCTTTGACATTAACACCAGGTAAAAATGCTTCAATAAAAACACTGACCAAGCCACGCAGTTAAGCAGAGAAACATAAAAAGAAGTGGTGATTCTTTTTCCTTATTTTATTGGGTAAATGATTTAAAAGGTAATAACAATAGTGTTAAAACTACTACAATATCTTTCCACAGCCATATCTCACAGACCCACAGATAACCTTCTAGCATTTTTTTTTCTTTTTCCTCATTTTTCTCTTTTTAAGCCATACTTATATTAAAATGCCCATTTCAACAGTTTCTTCACACTAATAGCAATTAAATGTGGAAGGAAGAAGGATCTAGTTATAAAGGAAGGGGGTTCAGGTAATCTGTGATATTACTGTAATCAATTGAGTTGCTAAGGAAGGAAGGAAAAAACTGAGGCCTTACAAGCTACTCCAGGTAGCTCTAAGCCCACTGTGTGTCACCATGGCATTGAAGATAACTCAAGATGCTGGTGAACAATTTAAAGTAAGTTTGTTTTTTGTTTGTTTTTTTTTTTTTTTTGTAACATATAAAACACTAAAATAACTTAGAAACTAGATCCAAATATCTTGAAAAGAATCAACTTTGATATACAAAAACAGTCATAAGTTGTTACAAAAGTTTCAAACAAAAGTTTGTTTTCTCAGTGCGTTTATGTACCAGCGCAATTACTGAGTCCAGAGCAAAGAAAGAGGTTTTTCTTTTTTATTTTTTTTCTTTAACAGTAATAAAAAATGAGGAAAACATATCTTTGTATATAAAGAATCATTGCTGGTCTTAAGAATAAATGTAACCAGAAACCCTTAAATCTGAGAGGCACACTTTGGGTTTCTCTTTTTTTTTTAAACTTTTTTTTTTTTTTTAACATAAAATGAAAGTCACCAGTTTATTTAAATGGAGGAGATACTCAGACTCCCCAGATAAACTTAATTCAATTAACATCACTAGCAAAAATCAGTTAGAAACTGTACAAAAATAAAAAAGTTAACACATTTAATCCTGCAGGGATTTTGTAAGGACTGGAAGGCAGGCTTTAGGAGCAGCATTTGGGCATGGCTGGAGGCTTCTTTGGTTCGATCTAACACACATAAGAGATGTAACCTACTCCAGACAACAGTTTTAAAAACCCGCACAGTTGAGACAAGTAGAGGTCCATATACAAACTCCAGGTGTGCCAGGGCTGTGCCCACCTTGGTTCCAGAGCGGGGCTGAGGTCAGGACCGGAGCGTCCCCCCCTGCCAGGGCAGCGGGAAGGACACTTGAAGCATCACCGAGTAACAGCTTCGTGTCAAGTCTATGGTTTGGTTGTCTAACTCAGTTTACAGAACAGAGTTTTTAGGAACATTAGGCAAGAGAATGAAAAAAAAAACCCCAACAATCTCTTCAATGGAATAAGGCAAACTGAGTAGTGCTCATAAAAAAAATAATCAGCATTTCAATTTAACAAACAGTGAAATAAGCTACTTGGTTGTACCTTAATTTCTATAAAGTACCCCAAATGAAAAACAAATCTGTAGCTAGCCCCAACAATACAGCTAAAAGCTACTGAAGGTAACTATGAGGGAATGACATTTGTGAGAGCAGTTGCTGATTAGCTTTAAGCAAACAGACCTGTGCTGTGCCAGTGCATGTCACAGTGAGCTGCACGTTTGGTACAAAGAATCCCACAATTACAGAGAAACAATCTGCAGCAGTTCAGCACAGTGTGCTGAGGAGGTAGGTGCCCTAGAAACACTGTAGGTAGACTGATTATTCCAATCTTAAAAAAAAAATCATACAATCTGATTGACCACAGACTCTGTAACAGTTTTTAAATTAGTGATACAAAACTCTGGTCCAGAAGGGTCTGGCATGAGCTCGGTTCAAAAGCACACCTTTACAGTTTGTATAACAGCCTTGAACTATATTTTTAAGCAACAGCTACTAAGAGATAGACAAAAATGCATTGTGCATTATGCTGTATACAAAAAGGAGACAAAACTATCCTTTTCTCCCCCAAGCCATGGTGGGAAGTATTGCTGACCTTGTCCTTAAAATCCTGCAGGATTGTTTATTCATCAGTATATCATTATTACACTGGTAAGAAATTCTGTATAACATCTGCATATATCGAAGATTTCTTAAAAAATCTGATATGATTTTAGATCCGCATGACCAGTCACGTGACCTTCTTGAGGTTGATTAGCACCTTTCAATACATATATATTTTTATATATAATAGATCTTTTTAAAAAACTTCTAACAATGAGCTCATGCAGAAGCACGAGCGAGCTGTAACGAGATGACAGATAAAGATGGGGTTGGATGACTTTTTTCGCAGCAGAATGATTCAGTTTGTGCTCAGGTTCCCTATAAGGGCAAGAAAAAAAACCAACACAACTCTATCAGGTAGCCACTTGTTCACATTTCCACTTGAAGATTAATTCATCTAAAAGTGTTCCCCAAGTAGAAACAAGACAACAGTATCATCCAAAATAGCCTCTGTATAAACATTTACTCATTTTTGCAGCTTCTGGCTGGCATCTCTTGGCTCCTGAAATTTCAGGCCCTCTGCTTAAATTAAGGCATCGCAACTGAAAATGGTAATATTTGGACATAAATGCTGTGGATGAAGGAATACCAAAGACCTTCTACAAGAACCTCCATAGAAATTAAGTGGCAGACCTAACCTCACATAAGGGATGAGCATAATTTATCCATATCCGACTTTGAAGCCCTATTGAAACACTTTTACAGTTAATCCAATTTTTTTTAAAACTGAATTTTATCTATTTGATTTTTATATATCTATGTATTTACAAACATTCATTATTCAAAGCAACTGGAATTTCTGCTTACTGTGGTTTACTCACTCAGATTAGGAAGGTCTTTTCTGTAACAGGCAGCCTGTGCTGCAACAGGCAGCAGTGGGAGTTCTGCAGGCACAGGAGGAAGCAGTGAGCTCCTGCCATTGACTGGCCTTGCAAACAGACCACACATACCTTTTACTAAATCCTATTTTTACAGCAGGAAAAAGTTCCAATCGGTTTTCTTTCTGCTACCGTGTGGAGGGGTATCAGAATTATTACACAGTACTTACAGCTCTCAAGCACTATTCCTGCAACAGATGAAAACATGTAACATTATGGCATACTTGTCCTGGCTTTCTCACAAGAGTCTTTTTTCTTTTATTAAACAAAAGTTAACTTGATCCAACTATTCAAGACTTGATAAAATTCAGTAAGTTCAAAAGCAGATGAAGAACAAAACAGGAATTTCTCTTTTCCAAAATAATTTTGCTAATAATAATAAAGTAAATCTCACTTTAAAGAGAAAAAAAAGTGTCCAAAACCCTGATGCCAGAGCAGCCTCCACAGGGTCTGCGAAAATGTCTGGAGTATATGTTTTCTATGAATTTTATATATAAGTATATAATTATGTTATAGTCAAAGGCACTAAAATCTAAATCCATTTCCTTCCTAATATGACATCTGCTACTCACCAATCTGTTTTTAGGACACAAATGTCACTCCTAATTTGAGTCATCACAAAGGCATCGTCTCATTACAAATGCATTCTTGTGACTACTCCCGACAGGCCTGGGCTGCCTCTGATTGCCAGCACAGGATGGGACACAAAAGGGTCCTGGATTGGATTGTGCCCAAATCATTTAGGCCACTTGATTCTGAAAATGCTGCCATGTTAAACATCACCTCTCGCTGTACATGAGTCGCTTCTCTTCATCCCAAAAAAGCATTTTGCATGTCAGCCTTGGTGCTCTGGCTGTTTGTGCTGGATCTGGAGATCCTGTACAGAGCTACATGGAATCTTTACTGTGAAGGTGAGATATTGTACACACAACGTCATTAACAATGTTATGAAAATGCAATTCATTGTCTACTTCAATACCTGAATCTGATATGTTTCATTCCCTATCACACCCATTAATGCAAAAGCCATGAATGCCTTTTTGCTAAGCAAAGCATCCCTAACTGCAATCCTTAAACTCTTCCTTCCATCCACAGTTACAGAAAGCCTTGATTGATATAATTCAATGTTAATGAAGTAGAAATTTAAATTTTCATAAAAAACCCAAAGGTATATGCTGCAAAAAAATCTGCAGTGAATTAGTAAGAAAAAGGTATGGGATCTTTGTAGTAATGCAGTTTTCCCTCCCGTTGCCATGATGAGCTGAACCAACCAAGGAGCCTCAACATGGCAACGGAAACTATCATCATAAAATGGTACAGTAATAGAGATAGCTAGACCAAGAAGGGGCAGGGTCTCCTGGGAAGAGGTCTGCAGAGAGGTCCAGTGACTGGTCATGCGGCTCAGTGTCAGGAATAATGGTTGTATGGTGGAAGGGGGTGCCCAATACCATTCTGGAAGTGATGATGCTGACGATGGGCAAGGTACTCTGTGTAGCTCATCGTCATCTTCTCACTGCGGTACCTGGCAAAGAGCAGAGAGGCCAATTCAGAAACTGCTACCAGGAAGCTGCACTGCTAGCACCAGAAATGCTGCACTGCTGCTTTGTTTAGTGGTAAGAGCTCTGTACTTTTGATGTTGGGAATAAGACTGACTTCAGCTGCACAAGGGAACTGCCACAAATGTCAGGGTCATTTCTTAAATCATGTGACAAATCACAATATAACTGCTTATGAAAAAATACTTTAAGCAAACAGAATTGTTAAAAATGGTTGGCTACTATGCTGGTTGAGGTAGAGGGAATAGAGAATGTCCTGTAGCTTCAGCCAACCCTCTACAAAAATATAGTAGGAAAAACCATAAACAAGCACTATAGATTTTTGGGCTGTTTTTAAACAATCAGTATCGACTGTCTGCCAAATTCTGCTTTTAAAATTATCCCAGCTACATTAAATATAGTTACATTCTTTTTAGACTAGAATCACAGAATATCTCCAGTTGGAAGGGACCCATCATGAACATCGAGTCCAACTCCCTTCTCCTCACGCAACTACCTAAAACTAAACCATATGGTGAAAAGCATTGTTCAGACACCCCTGGCCTCCAACAGGCTGGATGCCATGACCCTGGACAGCTTGTTCCAGTGCCTGACTACCTTCTCGGTAAAGAATATTTTCCTAGTGTCCAGCCTGAAACTTCCCCTGAGGCAGCTTCATTCCCTTCCCTCACATCCTATTGCTGGTCCCCTGAAAAAGCAGATAAGCAGCTCCCTTCCACTGCCCCCCAGGAACCTGTAGACCCAGTGAGGTCCTTCTCAGCCCTCTCCAAACTGAACAAAACATGTGACCTCAGCTACTCCTCCTGAGTCTTGCCCTTGAGGCCTTTCACCATTGCTGGTCACTTTCATCACACTCTAGAGTTTGATGTCCTCACAGAGAGGCACCAAACTAATTTTACCAGGCACTGAAGTGAGACCAGCAGGCCTGTAATAACAAGGATCTCCTTCTTCCAAATGGAACAATATCTGCCAGCTTCCCCTTGACTGGGACCTCTCCTGACTCCCAAGTCAGTTGAAAAATAATGAAGAATGGTCCCACAAGAACACTGCCCAACACCTTGTAACTAAAAGCAGAATCCAGGTCCTGACAACAAATATTCTGAATACATCTGCATCGGTATTGTCAGACAATGAGGAACACAAGGCACCAGTGGCTGCTGGGCCTTGCAGAGAAAGCAGCAGCTCTTCTGGAATCCATGGGATGGTACATGGCACCAGTGAATGGAACTCCCCCATGGGACACAAGGAGGGGCCCTGCAGGTGACAGTGACAGACATCAGGGCCAGCTGCACAGCCCCTGCACAGCTCTGCATCCCCAGCTGCTGAGCTCTGCATTTCAGACCCCTCTGACTGCTCTGAGTGCCTCTGTGCCACTGTTTAGCTCTTTCAAACCATGGCCAGAACTGCTGGGAACCTGAAGGGAGTGACAGACTCATGATCAGCCTAAACCTTTTTTCACACACTTACTTTAATTCAGAAGACTTGAAAAAGAAGTTAAAGGCCCTTATTCACTCCTCCAGTAGATATTTTCATGTATGACAATAAATTATTAAAATGAGGTTCTAAACCAGGTTGTCTAATGCTGGAAAACAATTAGTATTTTAATAATGCTGTCTCTAATCTGTCAGCAGTATCTGAGATTTTAAGCAAGTAAAACAGACAATCAAAAAACCCCTTTTTCTGAACAATGAAAAAAATTATGGTTTGCTCATTTCGCTTATCAGGCAATTGATTGTGGTAGCAGTTTCAGTGTTGTGAACTTAATTACACTAAATATAAGGCTTTTTGTGGGGTTTTTTGGGAGGAGTGGGGTGAACTTTAGGGTTTTTTTGTTTGGTTTTGTGCTCCATGCTATTGCTCCAAGCAAAATTGTGCAGCAGGAAGAAAACGTGTGCTATATAGAAGTTTTGCTTAATGGAAAAATATGCTCCTCATTTGCTGAGGTGCACAGAAATGATCTGTTGCCTTATTACTCTTGCCCTCAGCTATCTCCAGATACACTTTTCAAAAATAAGATAACAAGGTGTACAGCTGGAATGAATTAAAGGGAGACTGGGGCTCTGCACTTGGAAATTTAGCTGGCTTCTGTAAATCCTTCCTCCCTAATTTAACCTTCAGAATAAAATGTTTCCCTTACTTGGAGCCACTCCACAGTAGTTAGGTTCCTATAAGAATCCAGAATTCCAAACACTCATTGAGACCCAAAGTCTTTATCTCCTTGAAGAAGACAAATGGTCAAAACTTCCTTATAACCTAAGACTTAAAAAAATCCTATTTCTCCATGCATGGCTAAATAACTGGAGTTCAGCAGTCATTTTACACTGCAGGCTTATACAAATAAATAACTTTAAACCATTCCTACAGACATTCATACAGACTCCTCTACCCTTCCCCACCTAAGGACAATATTATGGGCAGAGTATCTGCTGCTAATTCTGAAATACCTTGGCTGCCACACACTATGGAGCCCTCAAGAACATGTTTTATTAAATTAGAAAAACCAAACGAAACTAGCATGAAATAAAATATTAAATTCTTGTCCCCACTCCTGGGAATTCCCTGACACAGTCTCACCAGAACACTGGCTGTGGAAGCAGTGCACTGCTTGCATGTCTCACACCTCAGGATTAGGGAAACCTGCACTCCACAGGGCATAACGCTGAGGTTTCTCTGAGGATCCAGGGCTCTGAGGGACCTCCATGGCAATGCAACAGCAGCCCCACCATGCACCATCTGCCCAAATAAATCTAACAAGAGCAAGTAATTCCCATTAACCACAGCCCTGAACACCCATTACAGCCAAAAATCCCTCTGTGAGAAGCCAGAGCTAAACCAGCTGTGAAGGTGCAGAGTTATCAGCCCAGATCTGCTGGAACTAACATACCATGGTACTGAACAGCCACCTCTCACTCCTGCTTAGGGGATTCACTCATCCCTGTGCAAAGCCTTTCCTAAGTCTGTACTGCTCTTGTGGAGCAAAGCAACCATGACTGACACATCCAGGAGAGTTCACCATACCATCTGCAGGAGCACTTACCAGGAAGGAGCATTACAAGAACAGGGCTGTGTGTGGTATCCCAGTGCATACCTGGTTAGCTTTATTGTTTTCCTGAATTCATTAGTAATTGGAGCTTTGTAGCCTCCTTTCCTCAACAAGGAATCTATGGTTTGAATGTGGTCCCATCCTGTTGAATTTCACAGTAGCACAAATTAGTGAGAAATGAAGCAATAGGAACAGATGTTGCAAAAGCACAGTAGTGTGTGGTGCTATTCAGAGTGCAAGGGCTCTGCTGGCATTTGGGATAAACCAAAACATTCTTTCCTACTTCAGAACAGCTGAAGGAAATACCACATTTAGTATTTCTTTACACACACAGCTCATTCTACAAACAACATATATTTCTCATCTCATAGCTGAAAGTGAACCCACTCTGCCCAAGTGTCCTAAAATGGGTGTGTGATAAACTTTTCCAAAACATCTTGGTATGATCATGTATCACAGCCACTTTTGACATTATAAATGGTTATAGTAACATGGAAAACTAAATTTATGCATAACATTTATAATAATAATTAGTTGAACATGTACAGAGAACTTGAAGTCAGACTTCTTCATAAACATCAGTTCACTTTACAGAGATATGGCTGATTTTAGAACTATATATTATAGGTGTCTGGATAATTAAAGAAGCAGTAGATTTAAAATACAAATTCATTACTGTTCTCAATAAAATTTTCATGCTATCCAAACCTCCTATTTATGTAAAAAACTCTCATATTTTAAACAGCTGTTAGACAAGTTATTTCCTAAAGATACAATTAGTCACATTGTTACATTAAAAACCTGCAAAAACCACAGTAGATTTGGGCACATACAAAATACAAATGAGTAGTTCTGGAGATTTTAAAGAATCAGATTGCAATTTATAGTCTACTAAAACTTTTCATAAATTTAGACACATTTCCTCCACAATTCCTGAATTTTAGAAAAAACTTGGAACACCCCTCAACTTTTATGAAACTATCTGGAAACAGAATTATCAATTAAAAAGAATTGTCAGTAAAGATATCAGCTGAACTCTTTGTAGACAAACTTATATATAAAAAGGTAAAAAAAAGTAGCAGTAATGCAAACTATAAACGATCGAGACACACTATCAACCTTGGAAATATAAAAACATAGTGAGCCCTCAGAGTCAGCATAAGACTGTTCAACAAAATCTACTCTAGTTTTTTAAATTCACAAACTGAAGTCTCTGCCTCTATTAAAAGGACTTTTAACAACATCCTTTTGTACTTCCCTATTGAAAATAACTTCCTTCCATCCGTTAAAAACCCTGACAAGTCAGTGTTTGTAACAGGAATTGAGTACTAGCAGAAAGTACCTAACCGAAAAACAATTCGAACATCAGGAATTCAGGAATAAATAATGATTAAGATAATTGCCCAGCCATCCCAATGCTTAACAGAGCTTCTGCATCTCCCTTATATCCCAGCCCAGCAGCCACACAGAAACTGGCAGCTTTTAACAGCTGTTAGCCTGGCTGACAGCACTGTACCATTCCTCCACATTTTATTTTATTTTCCTATAGCTCCATGCATTTATGACTGGCTCAAAAAACAGCTACAGTTTACTGAAGCCCTCTAGGAGACTGACACATGCATGTAAATTGGCATTTTATATAAGAGCCTTCTTACAATTAAACACTGCTCCATCATCTGACATCAGTGCAAGGTCAAATACTGCATTTTAGATTTACAGGTATGTTAAACTCTTCACCAGATCATAGGAAATAAAGTGCAACAATGACCTTGCTCCTTGGCAACCTCGGGTAAGTAGGTGGCCGTGCGCTTTGATCCTTTCTCGTTGATGAACTCTATTCTAATGCCATGCACACCCACCTGCAAGAGATTGGCACCCATTAGTACATCAGCAGAGCAAAGAGACAACATGGGAACTGACATGGTGAAATCCAGAACAGTGGTTAACAGCATTTCACAGAGTTTCAAGGAGGTGGCCCTGCAGTGGGTGGCATGTTTTGGAGAGGTGTTCACTTACTGCCATGAAAGCTCAGCAGCAGCACAGGTACACAGGATGTTCCTCTGCTCCTCACCACAGAGCTTCATTCCTGGGCTGGAGGAAATCCAGCTGAGGAGCTAAAGTTGTTCTGTCTCCTCTGACACTGTCACCATTGTTGTTGCTGATAAAATCACCTGGTCACCAGCTATAATCTGCAGGCAAAACAGCTGCCAAATCTAATGAGGCTTCAATTAAGAGCATTAATTTTGTTCAAAGCAGCAACTGAACAATCAAAGATTTGTCACACTATGGACTCGAGCCTGGAGCCTTCAAAATTTCACCTCATGTATGACGAGGAAATGGAAATATTACAAAGTACCCAGCCTCAAACTCCTGTTTCTGTGCTACTAAGAACTGTAAGGTGACAAAATGACAGCACAGAAACCAAGATTACTAATACCAAGGAGCTGGATGCAGATCAAAATGCTGAAAATATTGGGAGAAGAAGAACCAAGAGGCTGGGCACATTTCCAGGGCATTGTTTAAGGCCCCTGTTTTCAGGTTACAGTAATTCTGTGGAGAGTACCTGCACTGGGATCAGGCCATAAAAGATATTCCATTGCCAGAAGGTTTTCAGCTGCTTTTGAATTCTGTGCACAAACACAAAGCATTATTAGATGGACATTTTTATGCCCACATAACCAAGATGTTATTTCCATTTGAATCCCAACACTGCATGTGAAAATGAGTCAATGTTTTAAAAGGATATCACGTTGTTTGGTGTGGCACATGCTTGAGGACACAAATTTAAGCAAAAAATGCTGTAAAATTTTCTCTAGTAACAATTTACTTACTTTACCATAACTGCAGGGCAGTCAAAAAACAAATAAGGAATATTTACAAAGCTCCACCACTTCTTCAATTAACATATATGCTTATAGTAAGACTTTAATTTTTAAACTTTTCACTCTTTATATATGATATAAGCAGGGGAAATGGGAGGAAGAGTCCCTTGTAGCTGGCCATGGCCATAACCATTCTTCCCTATGAATCTAACATTGTTCATAAATAGGAAAAATGTAACTTTGTGACTAACAAATTTAATTCACTGCAACTTTTAACATATTATTTCATTACCAAACATTCCTAAACCCCAACTTTCATTACATGGATATATATAATCACCAGAGAGATTAAATCTGTATACTCAGAAGATACAATTATAAGCCCAAAGGCCTGAAAGTAAAATGAAATTATGTTAGAAGCTGAAAACAGCCTACAGAGTTTATGCCCAAACCAGTAAGTTTCTGCAGCTGGTGATTCTGTGACTGTGTATATTCAGTACTAAGATTAAATATTTCCAGGGTTTGCACACCTTTAAATCCTGCAGAATCAGAGATTCTAAATGCTACACAAGTCTTTTGCATAATAACCAGGAGCACTAGTGATGCCTTGAAGTATGATGCAACATTCAAATTGCATCACTGCTCTGGATGTTTCCCATTAACCATTTTAATGGACTTTTAGGCCCATGTCTGTAGAAAAAGGGATGTGCAGCAGGGGAGAATTTCATAGCATCCTGTGGAGCACAAATTCGAGCTTTTCATTGTTCAATTCCAGCTAACAGGCTTGAGTTAAATAAATGGAAGCCACACACAAGCAGACTAAAAATGATCCACACTAAGACTGGCATGGGCACAGTGTGGAATTTATTTTCCTCAAGAGACTGGTGTTCAACTGATGCAAACTTCTGTGAGATTTCCCAAAATAGCCCTCTCCAAGATGGGAGGTAGGGGCTGGGTCTGTAGATGGCATTAACTGCCCTGCTACCAGGACCAGCAAACACCTTCCTACACAGCCTCAGGTCTGCTTCTCAGACTAAAAATACTGATGCACTACAGGCAGCATTCCGTAGAACAACAGCATCTGTCTGTGAAGTTTAGAAAAACAAACCAATCTTGTGCAGACAGAGCTGGAGTTCTGCCTCACCTATTACCATTCATTAGGGAAACAAATGCCTACAGGTACCTCTGGAGCTGAAAAGGGACACACAATTGCTCCTTCAGCCTCCCACGTGGATAAGAACCTATTTAAATTGTTGCTATTGGGAGAGGAAAGCAAGATAAGGAGAGAGACTTAGGCAAAAAGCAATCTCTGACAATAGAAATATTTCTATGGAGATTTAGAGCATGAAATACTGTGTTCTATATAAGCAGTACTTGTAGATATAAACTTTCTGATCAGTTGTGTAAGTGGCCAGAGGCCATCTAAAGTTAGGTTCTGTGACAATATTAATTAAATTAATAGACCTTTCATTACATCTAAGGATTGCATTAAGCTACATTATTTTACTTCTGAAACTACTTCTACAAAACTTCACTTTGTTGTGTATTTAAACACATTCATATTCATTTATACACATTATTTTTAATGAATTCTTTATTTCCATACACCTTGGGATGACAGAAAACATGTACATGCCATGTTTATTGCTTTGCCAAATGCCTATGGCACTAGCCAGATTACTGCCCACAATACCTCTCTATATATCTAAGAAAAAATGGTTCCAAAGCCCCCTCTGACACCAAAGCTGCAGCAACTCTCCTGATGGACTGTTCTGCCCCAAGGCTCCAAAAGCAGTTCATTCATTTGTTCCTCTTGGACTGACTCTCCAACCACACTGAGAGGAAGGAAAAACATTATTCTCATTAGACTGTCCATGGGGAATTTGGCCTTGTTGACATTTAAGTTTCTGTGGACTCCATCGTGGAATAAATGATCATCTAAATAATGGTTCTGTTTGGTTATATCTACTGCACTGAAATCTGTAAGCTATTTACTTGCAATCACCACTAATTAGTTTAATTGTAAAACAGTTGTTCAGAAATACATTAAAGCAGCTAACAAAGAGCCGGTTACAGAGAATCTACATGGAAAGCTCCAGAGCTGGAGCAGTGCAACACCCCCTTGGTGACAGGAACAAGCATCTGCCTGTTCCTTTTGTCCACTCACTTTCTGTGTTCTGCATCCCAGACCTGCTGCACAGCCCGCGCCCATGTGCCAGTGGCACTTTGACACCCTGCTCTGGGTTAGGGACAGCCCTTCTTTTGTCACCTCAATCTCTGCACCAACCTAGAAAAAAGGTTTTTTCCTTTTTTTCCGGCAAAAAAGCTGGCTTAGAACTTGCAAAGTATTTCTTGTGATACAACAGAACAGTAACTTTCCCCTTTATTTATCTGACTAATACTATGGAAATAGTTGCACACAAATGTTTTGGAAATGGAAACCTTCAGATTAAGTGACTATTGCTACTTTCTTGAAGCTGATCCCACTTGGCATTAGCTCAATTCCACAGCTTTTTAGCCCCACATTTGCAGCAAATATACTGGCTTCTTTCTGACCATCTATAGTAGCATCCCAATACTACATTCTGATTTAATAACAGAGGAAAAAGACTCCTCAGGAGGTTTGTTCTCTACTTCATGTCAAGCATAATCATTCATTCACATATATGGAATCACTGCATGTTGTCCAAAGAGAATAACATATTGAGATCCAGACTTTCTTGTCAGTTCTACAGAACAGAAGCTGAGAGCCACTGGCGTCGCTGCACTTGCAGGCAGGAAAGAACTTCACAACTCCTGAATATTCCCACTTTGTCAACAATGAAAAGCTGCCTTTCAGGCAACATTATTGGCTACAGCTATTTAAGCTAATATTTAAACCAGTGCACACAGGTTAAAGGCCTTTTGTATCAAGACAGCATGTACAATTCTGCACATTTTACTTTACTAAGAACAGCAACTTTGGGGCAAAGAGCTCTCTCAAGGTATTTTAAGGAAGAGCTACTGCTCAAGTCTAGCAAAAAAGTTCTTTGTTATAATTACATACAATTGCAATGCTTTAGGATCTCCTAATAAAAAATGAGGAGAGGATCTGAATCAGCAGGTCTGAATTAGTTGATGTAGGGAAGGAACGACTGCTATCAATAGGACATGTTTAAAAATAAATGGTCTTTTATGACTTACCTTGTAACTAGTCCTTTGCTGTCTGATCTTTAATAAAAGAGCAGTAGTATCACCAAAACCCATCACATCTTTGAGTTTTTCATGCTGTCTATTTCTCTGAGGTGGAAAGGCTGTGCAACTGTGCAGCTCCATCCCAGCAGCAACTGGGCCACACTGGTCTGTCATGGGCTCTGAGAAGCAGAACTGGAGATGCAGCTCCTACACTCACAGTGTTCCTTTCAAAGCCCTACATCTGCTCAGCACTGCAACTCAGACAAAGTCACAGGTATGTAGGAATGCTAAGTTATATTTCAGAAAGCATCCTTGTCAACATGGCATTGAAGTGGTCCTTTAAGGATGTGTACTTTCCTCTAATTACTTTTATAAAAGATGAAAACGCAGTCATTTGAGAAGTCATGGGGGAACTAACAGCAGTGAATTCACACAGATCTCCTGTTGACTTGAAGGAAGTTTCTGCCACTAAGGGTTTCACATTGCTTTTTGAAGCTGAAATATTAATTCATTTTGTTTGGGAAGGTAATTTTTTAATGTGAGAAAACATCCATCACTCTGCTTCAGCACAGAGAAGATACTCCTGAGCTGTCTCAGACAGCTTCACTCCTGACTTCAGATGACATTGTCTCTAAGTCTCTGAGAGCACTGACTTGTCTGAATTGGTAATTTTGAAATATTGTGACCTGTGTCAGCAAATTGCTGACCTGGCTCCCACAAGATCATCAGCAGCACACCTACAAAAGCAAGGACTCCTACCTAGGCTGATGTTTTTCAGGATGATCCCAGCATGACAGGAGATGACAGATGACAGATGTAGACTCTTTACATCATACTCTAGAATCCTGAAATGTCCTTTTTCCATTAATATTGCATAACTGCAGCTCTCTTAAAAGACACATGGGTGACATAAGCTATCCCACTGCCAGGCTCACACAGTGATGAATCACTCTTTTAAGGACTAACAACCACAAATTTTATAATGTCATACTTATATGGCATCCCCCTCCTCTGGGTCTTTTTGTATGGAAACCAAGTTTGTGACCATTTCTTACAATTGTAGGAATTTATGAAGGGTTTTAACAACTTATCACTAGAAAACCTTAAATGAAATAGGAGAGAGCAACTAAGCAACACAAGGCCTTTTATATTTTTGACCTCTGCTTTCTTCCCTTGTAAGTCAGGGGTTTCCAATAAGAACAACTGTAAGAATCCATAAAATCAATCAGAATTCAGAAACACTACAGTTCAGCATTATGCTTACTTACACTGTTGTTAAAGTCCCACAAGTTCTGCAGAAAAATATAGAAAGTGCATAGAAAGTAAAAGCCTCCTTTTTTTCATATTAGTTATGAATTAGCAGTTGCCCAAGGAACAAAGCTAAAACCAGTCTTTCCACGGGAAAGTGGATTTTTGAACTCGGGCTTTGCTTTCAGCTTTTTCTTAAGGAAAAGCTACTGAATGTACATTTTTTATCTTTAAATACAACAGAAAGTCTCTTTTTCTCCTAAGAAGTTCTAAATATTTAGTCAGGCTAAGTTATTATTAAAGGAAAATACTGTAGCTTTTGTGGTGTCTCTGGCATTATAATGTCTGCAATTCTATGACAATTTCAAAATTCTTCTTATGTCCACTCAAAAATAGATTCAAAGCGGAATGAGAAATGCAACATGATGACCGAGATGAGCAGTTCATCTTTAGTCAAGTACCTTGTTTTTTTCCAAGCATCTAATGCTAAATTGTTTGGGGAAAAGAACATTACAGACTAGCACTTCCATCAGCATACACTGTCATACACACGTCAGCATGTGCTTTTCAATCTCTTTTATGCTGCTGTTCCAAGAGGATGCATGCAGGTTTCCTAGAACCTGGCAATTAGAACAGATTCAGCTCCATGCGTAAGCAGTGTGAGAGCAGTGATTTCTGTGGCCTCACTGTACAAAGGCTTTGGGAGGGCTGCGCAGGACACTCACTCTGAAAGTAAACCAAGTTTGGGGGAAGATGAATGTCTCTACAAGCTAAATGAAGCAGCTTGTTCTGGGACTGCAATTTTGTGCATTTTGTTTCTGGAAGTACACATCAAACTGTTAACTTCTGTACTGGAACAGCCCTTTCCAGAGTCAAGGGACTGATCTACCAGGTAGATGCTGTAAATGAGACCTCAGGACAGCCTTGCTCAGACAACACCTTCCTTAATGGAGTCTTAGACATCAAGACACCCATGCAGACCACTCTGAGTGTCTTTATGGGCAAAACCACAACTTTATTCTATTTGCACGGCTCAGACTCTTGAGGTGATGATAGTTTTATCAAAAAGTGTCTTTTGAATCTATGCACCTACTCATGTGTACAGAGTGCAAAACAGTGACAGCTACACTAATACGTGTAGATCATTTGAAGTGTTACTTCAGCTACAGATGTTCATTTTCATGAAAGATATCTGGCATTCTTACCTCCCAATCCATGTAGTCACACACATCTTCAAAGTTAGTGAGTAGAGACACTGAGCAGAAAAGCCGTGGCAGCTCATCCCTCGTCATTGGGGGGAAACGACTATCTTTAAGGGCACTGTTGAAGACAAAACAGAATTTCAAAGGATTTTTTTTTTAATTTCGAAGATCTAATCTGAAGAGTATAAAGGAGAAAAAAAAATCCTGATGAAATGATGACCAGTTTGATTACCCAGTCACCAGTGTAACATACACTCTGATCAACATTTCCAGCTTTTTCCTTAGACATTTGTTTTTGGTTCTTGGCTGGCCAATCAGATGTTCTGAGGGTCATTCCTTCCTGAGCTGGTTTTGCTACTGTGACAATCTTATTATTACAGAAGCAGAAAGCTTTTGAAAAAAAGTTACAAAAGCAATAGCTCTTCCACTTGTAAGCCCCGTTCAAAACGGATTAAACTTCTCAACACAAAGTGAAGGGGGAAGTTCTATAGCCTGCAGTGACCAAACACTTAATACAGTAATCAAATTGTAGAATTTAATTATTCAGTCAAAAAAAAAAATCCCAAACAAGCGGAATATTCTCTAAAAAAGACTAATATTCATGCTTACTAGCAAAGGTGAATATAAAAAGGTGAAAACTTCCAGGGCTCTACAGACCTGTAAACCTACAGGACTTGAGGAGGTTCTGCAAAGCAGATGTCATGATTAGTAACAGGGAAGCTTGCAAACAGCTAATCCATGGATGACATAACATTCTACAGACAGACAGACCTACTGGGGTAAAACCCACACCGAGGGAGCTACCGGTGCACAGGCCAGCACGCCTGGAAACACACAGCAAGCAACACATGAGTAAGAACACTTGTAAAACCTACTTGCATAAGTTTGGTTAAGAACCAGTTAAATTGGCAAAGGGAAGGTTAATGTGAGGATGGCATTTCAATATTTTATTCTCTTAAGCTTTGAAATATGATGTGAATACAAACATGCCCATCTCCAGCAAAAACAGCGATCTGCTAACTGAGCTTTTGGAGGAGTAAAGAGAATTTAAGAGACTTATTGAAATACTACCAAGCTCTTCACCTGTCTCATTGTTTCATCTAATAATTAGATTGTTCCTAATTATTTTACTTGGCCTAGAGCCAGTGGCTGCCCCTTAGCTGATATAATCACAGCCATGGCCAAGGCGTTAGAATAATGGCTGCAGGCTTTGCACCAGAATTCACCAGAATTTTTATAAAGAGCAATAGAACTTCATAACAGCAAACCATGTAAGGACACGTGAGAAAAAAACCACAACATGTAAAGTTTAACTAAAGGAAATCATATGTATAACCAGAAATAGTTTCCCATCAAGAACTAATACAATAAACTGAAAAGTTAAAATAGAAACTACATTATTCTGGGGTGGGGGGGAAAGCAAATTTTTTGTTGCAGATATTACAAAACACAACATAGTACTGAAATTCAGAATCCATTTCTACACAGACCTGTGAAGAACTGGGGACACTAAAGAGATTTAAAGCATAAGGCCTATGATATTTAACTAATGACTTCCCATGAAGATGTATCAAAAGCAGGTAATGCTGATGGGATTTTCCAGGCTAGCTTTGAAACTGCTGGAACCAGGCAGTTACCATCCTCTGCTCTCTGGTGTTCAGAGCTACAATAGAGATAACTCCTATAGCCACAGCACACCAACAACATGCCAAAATACCAATAACCTAATTCAGCTTTCAAATCTCCCCACACATTGTGGTGAAAACAAATAAACATACATATGTCAAGGGAGGACACTCAGAACACAGGGACAGCTCAAACCAAAAGTCTATGTAGCTTTAAGTCTATCTAGTAGTACGTCCTTATCAACAGCAGTTAGCAAAATGAGTGAGTACAAGAACATGGTCACAGCAAATATCCAGGGGTACCTTCCTAGAATACTCTCCAGGAATCCAGTGATTTATAGCTTAGGTATTTTGGGTCAGAGATGGGATCACTGTACTTTAAAGCTCTTCTGAATTTTATTTTGTAAGTTCATGTATACACACATATAACATTTTACCCTCCCTTTTTAATAAAAAAATATTATTGGAACCCCTAATCCTCTTCAAATACATTGCTACTACAGGTTTGTTTATTTGCAGATGTCTCACTTCCCTGAGGTCTCCTGCATCTCTGTCACATAACCAATCTATGTGAACACTCCACTGAGAAGCACCCAGACAGACAAGCATTATTTCATCAACAAACAACAAATTCAACTATCCCCACAAACAACTGTATGCACAGATACTGTTAATATTACTTTAAATGTGTTTCTTGAAATTTATGCAGCCATCTTACCAAGCAAAACACTTTCCATATTGCAAGAATTTAAAACCTTCAAAAGATTTTTTTTCTTTTTTGCACAACTTGGTACTAGGAGTTTGTATTTGAATTCCAACTCCTATAGCTGCCAAAATCTACTGTAAATTTCAACTTTTTGAGGCAAAGGTTGTCTGTGTGCTGTGGGTGTAAGCCTGATCCCCACAAAGGTAGCAGCAGAAGTCTCCAGCAAATTCCCACTCACTGAAGATCAGCTGCACTGGCATCGCTAGATGATAAACCATCTGTAATTTAACATTCTTCAAGTTGTGCAGAAACAGACCCCATCCCAGGCTTGTGTAAGCCAGGTCTCACAGAACCACAGAATATCCTAAACTGGAAGGGACACACCAGGATCATCAACTCCTGGCCCTGTGCAGGACACCCCAGCTCAGCTACCCCACCTAAATGCTGAGCTAAGAATTTGAAACAAGATGACTGAAATAATTACATATTTAAATATTGATAAAAAGCTGGGATGTGAAACCTTCAGGTGAACAGTGGGAGCAGGAAGGCTCACAAAGGTGAGAAAGCCTCGGGCACACAGAGGCAGCCAAGTGGTTCAGTTCCAGAGAAAGCAGTGCCCAGCACATCCTGAGCAGCAAGCTCAGCTGCCCAGCTCCATTCTTCAGCAATAACACTGGCACAAATACCCTGTCTTCACGTAACCACCTCACGAGAACCAAAATATTGCTACCAAATGATAGAGTCATTTCAATCATAACTAACTCCTGCTGAACTGCCAGGTGCTATTCCATCTGTACAGCATGCTGGAAAATTTCTCCTCAACACCTCCACAGCTACAGACACTGGTGCACAGATCCTGCCTCAAAACTCCTGCTGCTGGAGGTAAGCGAGGCAGAGTAAGACCAAAGATTTCAGTAACAGCCTCTGACACCACTGCAACTACTCTTCACAGATATTGCTGTGATTTTAATCCTCCTTGGTCTGTCTTCATCTTTCAGAATAGCTTTGCCTCTGTTGTTTCATAAGTAAAACATAAATTTACCTGGAGAAACTTGTATTGACAATCAGAAACTGGAATAAAACCTACTGAAGGCAAATGCCAACAAGAGAGCATATACTGATTAGCTATACGTGAAATACTGTTGCCTAACAAAATTTATGAAACAAAAATTTTATCAGGTGCCAGCTTCAGAAGAACTACCTTAAAACTTTGTAACCTTTTCCTAATGAGTTTGGACACCACATACTACATAAAAAACCAAGACCTGTTTTATCATGCTCTATATTACAGTTGTAATACCAGTCGTCTTCTCAATCATTCTATAATTGCTACCATGCAAACTCTACAGTAAGTTCCAGATACCTCTGCAAAGCCTAAAAGCACACCAGCTTTGTAAAACCTCTTCACAGATGAACTGCTTTCATTTTTGCATTTGCCAATGCCTAGCTAGCAGGAGACATATGGCATTAGAGGTGCTTCCCTTCAGAACTCAGCCATTATCCTTGAGTTTAAACTTCATCTCTGTGGGTAGTGAAGAAATCATCACCTATGACTGCTCTGATGGTGCCAGTGGAACAAGTGGATGGTGCCCAGTGGTTCCTCAAGGGCAGCTTCCACTTTATACAAAGTCTCAGCTCTCAATACTTGGCATCACTCTCAGAAGTGTCAGCAGATGTCAACAGAGTCAGCAAGGAAAAAAATCCTTGCATGAGCTTTTACTTTTGCCATTCCTGTTCTGGCAAGAAACAGTTTCTACAGGCAGCAGTTTAGCCCTTACCATCCAATTTACACACTCTAAAAACATCTATGGATGGAAATTCAGACCTGGCCTCCCCTAACAAGTCACTGCATTTGCCATGTGCCTCTTGGTAACCAACTCTCAGCATGCCGAAAACAAGACAAGGCAATACTTGCTTTTCTCAAAAGCTTGTCACTGATCTGAACTCAGAATAAAAAAGTCACTATGTAACTGTGGGTCATCGACATTCTTATCTGGCACAGGAGAATCTGTACCTGTCTGTACTCTTGAGGCCATCGAATTTGGTTTTAAGGTTTTGTTCAGTGCTGTATTTTTCTGTCAATTCTTGGCTAGAAAAATGAATGAAATCTGGCATATTAAATACCACATTTAAAAAATATTGACTCCACAATTTTTATGTTTAACTTAGAATTAAGGAAGGGTAAGTGGAAATAATCAGCAAAAGGAGTTGGAAAAATTAGGCGGCATTCAAAACTACTTTTAAAGAAAAAGCCCAATAATTGTAAAAGCATTTCCTAGGCCATCTGTTCTTTATTCCTTCATGCCCAGAAATAGATTACATACATTGCTGCTGACTAAATAGAAGTACATAGTACTGAAAAGAGGTAGTGCCAAGCAAGGGGAATTCTAGCTGGCCAATAAAAGGGCATTCATTTTTCCACATAGAGTTGGCTCCATGTAAAAAGTCAGAATTGAATCCTGTTCAAGGAAAACTATTTTTAGATACTAAATGCATGCACGCATATGCATGGCCTTGCTAGTTAAATATTTATGCAGTCCTGGATGTCCTAAGATCAAGTAATTGCCAGTTAGGAAAAAAGCCAAAACAAAGTGTTACTCAACTATCAGTTTTTCTTCAGCTGAGGCATACTATACAAATCTCAGCTTTTCTTCAAATGAAGTTTATTTGGCTATAGGGAATGTTTATCAGTAATTTCATTTTTCAAGGACCACTCTTCTTTGTATATGGGATATAGAAAAGCTTGCAAACACTTCAAAGACACTGAAAAGTATAAAAAGAAAAGGGAATTGTTTGAAGTATGAGTTGCTGTGACAAACAGTATGATGATTTGGAAAAAAAATATATTCCTTACATACATATGTTCCTTAAGACTACATCTTGTCTTCTATAAAATATCACTACAGAAGCTCTAGAACAACCTGAAATGATAGTATGTGCAGGTGAACCAAAATGAAATACATTGTGTTCTCCATCCATAATTTCTGTAGGGTCTAAAAATGCCTTAAAAAGAAAAGTCAGCTTCAGTCTTTGAGAACTAGGGCTCTTACATGTGATGTGGCAAATGGGTAACAAACAGTAGAACACAAATCAGGGACATAAGTAGTAGTGGAGTTAAATTACTCTGTTTGGAAATGCCTGAAAATCCTTGTGATTGAATTTAAAAGATCCTTTAAATAAGTTTGATAGCATATAAGCATTAAAAATAGTAAAGAAGGATTTTGATGCAGATGAATGGTGGCATTAAATGAATTGAATTCCTAGTGTTTTACTCATTGTTATTTAACAACAAACATTAACAGTGAAATTTCCCACTAAAGCTCTTTTTTGGGGATAGTCACATCTACAGACCTATACTGGACAGAGTTTAGATAAAACTGGATACAGTTCTGTACACTGCTGGAAATTACTTCAAAGGTTTAAACATGACATGGGAGGAGGAGATGCAAAGGAAGCTGTCAAACACTGGGCATGATGTAAGTAATACTCACTTTTATAGGAAGTGTGAATGAGGCAGAGACATTAAGTGACTCATGCAATTTTGGAGGCTTACACTGAGTCAGTGACAGAATTGAGAACAGAATCCAAGATCCCTGATTCCTAAAAATCTACTTTTTGTGACAGCCTCTCTTTCAGTCTGCTCAGCCTATCCTGTATAAATGTAGCTCCCAAAAGCTTAATCAAACAGAACTGATAAGTTTAATCCAATTTAAAAATTCATTTTCTATTACTTTTTTAGTTCACTCTACAGTAATAAATCTTTTCTTAACTAGTTTCTGATACTGAACACAGTTAAACTAAACCACAACTTTATGGCATCTAAACAATTCTTCAAATATCATCAGTACACATACGAAAAGTAGGCTAAAGATCTTATTTTACGAACTATTACTATCTTCTGATAAACAGTACCTTGGCACTACTTTCAGATGGTAGGGAAGAGACTTAAATCCTACCAGCTCTTTATTTAGCTCAATAAGTGTAACCCTGAGAGATTTTGCAATTTTTTTCACTGAGCCAACTAAGCTTAGTAGAATTACATTTGAAGATGTATTTAACAAAGAAATGGCCCTTTGTCAATGAATTCAGCCCAAAGGGCTGAGATATTGTACTTCAATTAGTTCAAAACCTCCTTAAATTAATGAGTGGCAAACTCACTGGGTTTTAGGGAACAGTGAAGAAAAGACAACAGCAAGAGACACTTGGTGCCAGGGTTTCAGAACAAGAAAAAAAGACAGTATTTACTGTTCCACTGCTGGGTTACTGAGCAGTGAAGTTAGTTCAGATTTCCAGTTCTTCATTCAGTAACTTCAAGAGGAAGAAATTAAGGAACACTTAAGCAGACCACCAGTATTTTCCTAATGAAAATCAGCTCTCACAGCTCGGTTTGGCAGAGACCAGAGAAAACTAACAGCTTCCAAGTCACGACATGCAATTAATTTTTAAGCCAGAAAAGCAGGGCAGAGTGTGCTCTACTGCAGAAAGTAGAAATTATTATGAATACAATCCTCCTAGCTGTCAGCATAAGCCATCAGAGAGCCCAACAAAGCCCACAGGTCAGCCTTCTACCGACTTTTATTTATGACCAGCAGAATTTTGCCAATTTAAATGGAGATTTCAAGGAGTAATTTAAACACAATATCAAATCACTTGAATGCAAGCAGAAAGCATTTATTTATATTGTTGCTCTTTTTTTGGGTCAGACTAGAAAAATTTCCAGGAAACAAAACAACCGTGAATTACGTGTTTTTCCTGAACCCTCCCTTACATCTGGGAGACAGAATGGGAAAGAACAACATTTATACTTCCTGCACATTATGCTGCTAAGTGGTAGTCAGAGGATAAAAAAAGAAATACACACTTCTTGTGTGGCACAGAAGTACATCTCTGAAGTTCTCAGCTGATTTTAGCAGCACAGTGCAGCAGGTAACAGCAACAACATTCCAGATGGGACAAATAAAATACTGATCTGGCATTCTGGCTCTTGAACCAATTTATTTATTTTTTTACTCCACAGAAGTGAAGTATGCCAGAAGCACTCTCTTTGCCCAATCTGTCTGAAATCAGACATGAAACTTAAGAGGAAGAAGGAAAAACCTGCTGCTCTATTTTAGAGAGTTATTTTAGCTTTGAAAAAATACCATTCCTTTTAAGACAAATCAGAACTCGTATATAAATTAAGCATTTAGAAAAGCTCATCAGAAAAGGCAACCTATGTTGGCCACATAAGACAATTAGGTCTCTATTTTAGACAGCCAGCAGCTCCAAAAATAAGCTGTCTATACATTCTCCTTATTTAATGGCTTCAAGAGTATTTTTATATACACAGATGTATTGTGGCAACCATACCCATACTGGTATTGCTGGTAAGCTTCTGGGCCCTTGTTTTTCCATAAAAAAGTCCACCAGCTGTATAAAACAAAAGAAGCCTTTACAGAATATTTCTAAGCATACTTAAAATTTTCAGACAAATCCTTATTTGATTTCTTATTCTGGCTACACAGTACAGATCCACTCCAGAGCACACAGAAGGACTGACACAGTCTGAGATGCTGCTCAAGGACTCTGCAGTCACTGTGAGCACCTGTTAGGACACAGAGCTCATGTGCACCTGCCCAGTGACCATGGGCTGAAACTCCTGGGGGTTTCACTACTGCTGGCTCTTCAGCTGGGTCTGTCAGCCTTAGGTACATAGCAGATGAAAACTCCAACTCCTCACAGACTCACCATTACCAAATTTCTTTTAAGAAAAGCAAGCTCACAAGCATAAAGCTCTAAAAACCAACACTTCAATAAATTCAGGGCTTTTTAGCAGAATGAAACAAATATGTTTCTTCTACTGCTCTGATAATTATCCAGAGAAATATTCTATCATGCTGGATTCTTCCAAAAAACCTAGTTCATCATTATGCCATGATGATGTTACACTGTGTGAACATGATGCCCGAAATGATTTTTCTCTTTCTTTCTGTCATAAAGTATCAGGGAACCAACAAAGGCTTGTATGGATAGGTTCTTAAAGTTTAGGAGAATTCTCTGTACGTGCTGTTATGGACTTCAAGCGGAAAAGTATGATCACAAAGTCACAGCACTCGCAATCTGCTCCCATCAAAAGGTTCAGTTAAAATGAAGAAGATCCACAAAATGATATTGTAGGTTCCTGATTACATTCATAAGAGTCAGGTTTCTATGGCTTTAACTTCCTGTTTCCTGAAACCAGAAATCTTACAGTATACTGCTTCTGTGGTTCTAAAGGACTTACTGGCCTTTCAAAAGGCCAAATAAGGTCAAGACTCAATTTTTCTCACAGTTTTAGTCCAATAGGGCATGATGTATCATTTTGCATTACTATACAATATACCCTATTACACCAGGAAAAAAAAAATCTTCAATTACGTTAACTTCAAGACACAGCAAAGCTTCAGTAACAGCTCAGAGCTACATCCTGACAGAGGTGTGCTAAATCCAAAATCTTCCCATCACACAGGGCAGTGAGAGAGGGGCAGCTTGGAGCACACAGCAGCCCAGAGTGAGCAGTCACTGTGCATTTCCCCAGGTGCAGATGAAGAGCTGCAACTGCTTGTTCCATCCACTCCATCCTGCAGGAACACAACGAGGCAGTTTGGGACATCCACTGCCTCACAGCTGCCTGCACTGGGAATTGCTCAGCACAGACCCCAAACATCTCCTGACTACAGGGGAACATCAGGTCAGCAGCTCTACACAGGAGTTTCTTAACGGGGGGCAGCTTCTTTTCTGCCTTTCCTGTATTGTTTATGGATATTCTTTTCTGCCTTTTCCTGTATTTCTGTATTGTCCCTCACCTGTCCCTGCATCGTACATCCTGCTGGGATAAATGACAATGGAATTCAAATACACGTGGCAGTTTGTGTCATAAACATTCAGGAAGCTGAAAGGTGTCAATTTCCACAGAAATGTCTTGGTTTGCTATATAAAAACTAAATCCACAGCACTTAAAATGTACTCCCAGCATAACACAGTAGGCTTGTCACAGCGATTCCAGACGCTTGTTTAAAAACTGAGCAACACAACTGACCAGGGTTTGGTGTGTAGGCTTTTGTTTGGTGAATACATGATAACAGACTAGTCAGAAAACCTTAATTGAGCTCCAACTGGACTAAATTATAATGTCACTAAAAGGCTTTCCAGCAGATGGCAAAGTTTAGATAACGAACAAAAATGAACTGCTCAATTACACTTAGAACCACGCAGCTTGAGCAACATTAAGCACTCAAATCTCTAGGAACATAAAAAGAAATCTCTAGAATTCTTTACATCTCCAGCACATCTCTCAATGTTGACCTAAGATCATTATTTTACCACAAAACAGATACAGATACTGAAGTCAAGACAAAATCTTTGAGGCCACATAATAGCAGAGTTCAACTCTCATTTAAGCAATTCACAAAATACTGCTCCCCCGTAAAGCTGCATTCAAACTGTAATTTTACAAAAGAACAAATTAATGAGGTATTTTTAATTTATTATGAACTTTAAAAAGACCTCATCTTACGTACATACAGAAAAACACTTCTAAATGTGTCAGCAATGTAGTTATATATAAATACAGGAAGATAATGTAAACATTTACATCTTCAAATTCCTGCAGCTTGAAAAAAGAGGGTCTTTTTAAATTATGCTGCTGAGATTCTAGAACAAAAGAATACTTCATTTTCTCAACATTTCTTCTGCCACCAGAAACACTGTATTTTTATATAAAAATATGATAGTTGAATCTTTATTGCTCAGTTTCAGTACTGTTTGCCACAAACACTGAAACTGTTTTTCGATCAGGACTCTGAAATCACAGTGGACAAATTAAATATATATAATTAGGTTAAATATAAGGAAAGCAAAAGGTATGGTACATTATGCAGTAAATCAATTCAGAAGGACAAATACTGAAGAATCACAGAATAGCTCTGGAAGAGACCTTAGAGATCATTTAATTCCAACCCCCTGTTGTGGGCAGAGACACCTTCCACCAGACCAGGTTGCTTGATCATACTTTCTTACATGAGGTGTTGCAGTAAATGGTTCATAGAAAAAACTTCAGACAAGAAAATATGCTGAAATATGAAGGCATTAGCAAATATAGTCTGAGAAATAAAAAGTGACAGGATCCAGCCTTGAAATTCTTCAACAAACACCTAAACTGAGAGTAACCCAAGGTCCACACTGCCTTACAGACTGGAATACAATGACTCAAAACACAGAACACAGAATAATATCCTGGCTTGTTTCCCAAGATGTGTTCCATCAGTATCACAACTCAACTTGGATTATGTTCAAACCAACTGGTTTTTAGCTAAACAATCTCTTACACATCCTGTAAGTACATCTGCAGAGGGATGCAGATCTGAGTGCTGACAGTGTAGAGGATGATAAATGAGCTCATAGCATCTTACTAATTCTGTGTTTTTATAAATACAGTAAAAGATAAGCACAAGATGAGTCCCTTGCGGCACATCACATGTAACAAGACCTCAGGGAAAGAAATGGTCTCTCCTTACTTCATGAGACTTTTGGTTTCTAGGCACTCGCTCCCGCTATCATGATGCTATTCTAGAATGCAGCCATCAGAACTGCTGGATCAACAGAATTCAATTCCTGTTTAAGGCAACAAAAAAGGCTTTTTTCTATTCATTTTGTATGTATGCAGGTTTTTATTTCATATATGAATCGCATTAGCAGATCAAGCTATGATGAAGCTATGAATAGAGTATATTTTAGATACATAAACACATTCTATATATCTGGAAGCTTTGCTTCCCTCTACCTTCCACACACAAAGAAGTTGTCTGTAAGCCATCTTCTTATTCTCCTTTTAGCAGCTCTGCCACTTCTCTCTCACTCATGAGAGTGGGTCACGATTTCATGCTTTTATTCCTTCCAGATTCCTGTCACAATTCTGTCTGCTTGGGGTGGCACGTTCTGTACCTCCTGCAACCTACTCAGCTTACAGAACTGCCTGGATGGGGCACTCACAAACCCCTCTTATCTAAGGTCAAGATGCCCAAGCAACAGAATGCTTGGAAGCTCAGCTAAACAATACATTCAGTTCCAAGTCTGCCAGCTGCCACTCTGTATATGTTTTTCATTCTAAACCAGGTTTTGAGTAGCAAATAAAAACAGCTGAAGTGGAATGAAAAAGAAGTTCTGAAATAAAGGCAAAGGTCCAGGTTAGGCTACATCTGTCCATAGCCTCAGAAACTTAACTCAAGTATTCAAGGAATGCATTTAAATCACATTTTCTTAGAGAAACTACAGGCCAAATTCCTCTGCCTTGAAGGTAGTAGAGTTTTGCCATTCACTGCAGTAAAGCCTAAACCAGGAAAGGATTGTTCTGTCCATGTGTCTATTCAGCTTTTAACTACCACAACCATCTTGCATTGCCACATATGTTTAACTATGGGACTTGTACCAAGACCAGCTGAAGCCCAACTATTCAGTGTTAAATGAGGATACAGTGGGGACACACAGAATACTGGTTTAGTCATAATCATACCATTAGAGATACAATTCAACACATTGGTCTAAAGTGGATAATATTTAAAAGGAAATAGATTATCACCTTTTTAAAAAACGACTCATGAAATGTTTAATCTCCTGAATGTCAGGAATGCTTTAGTCAAACACAGACTTGTGAAATCATATGTAACAGCACCTGGAAATTCACATTTTTGGGGAAAAAAAAAAAAAGAGAACATGCATTGTAGACTTCCACAAACCTGAAGAGGGTTTTCTGAGCAACAAACCAGAAAGCCACCCTTTCAGTGACTGAAAAAGCTGAGCACACAAAGAGGGGTGGCTCTGGCAACGAGGCTGCATGCGGTGCAGAGACCTCCACAGACAAAGCACAGCTGCTGCTCTTTGCAATGAGGGATTAGCAGTCTAGGTCAAAGGAAAAAGCCTCTCTGTAGCTAAGTGAGCAAACTGCAGAATGCATCCTCAGCACAGATGAGAAAGGGCCAGCTAACCAGCTTGCAAATCGTGCAGAAGTTTCTGGAACACAAACAAAACCAGCATCAATTTCTTGACAGAGCATGTAAAATATTTCTGGTGAAAAGCAGTGATGCCCTGCTGTAAAACCAAGGTTACAATGACCTCTCAATTACTTTAAAATTACATTTCTCCTTTTCCTTCTTTGTGTTCACTTATATAACAAGCAGTTTTTCTTCATGACCAAACGAACACATTACATGTGGGGCTTTAACAATACCTGGAAGTAACTGGCCTAGAGATAACACTAGCAGCTCTTTTAACTCTAATTCAATAAAAACTGAAGCTATACACATATGCACACAGAACATATTTTTTTCCATACAGACATCTCTCTTTCAACATTTGTACAATTGAGTATATTATACTTTGGTTTTACATTGACTCTTCAGTTAAATGGGATATAAGCCAATATTTGAAGAAAATACTTGCTTAACCTTTTATTACATACTAAATAATTTTTATTCTACATTATTCACTTTAGCAATATTAAATGAAAGAAATTAAGAGTCTCCTGAAGTAAGAAATACCATTTGAATGTACCAGTGTGAATGTATTTCTAATCTGCCTCTTATTTATCAATAAAGCACTGAGAATGTTACTCACAATTAGGCTGGTATCTAAAGTAGCAAACTAATTGCATGTTACAAGAAGTTTGACAACTATTTCAGTTTGTGGTATTATAGAATTCATACAATTACATGAACTAGAAGTAACAGAAAGCTGTACTGTTAAAAAAAAAAAAAACAGGAGCTTTTCTTCTTTTCCCCTGTAGAATCAGAACTAAGGGAATTCCAATGAACTGAAAAATACAGTAAAAATAAAAAGTCACCATTCCTTGCTGATAGAAGTTTGCAATACCTGATTTAATATACAGACTTAAATCACAACTGTTAGTAATTGCCAGGATCACAAAGGGCTCTTTCACTGAAGCTGGGGTTGCAGCTTCTGACAGATGAGAAGTTCCCAGGAGCTGTACCCAGGCTCAGCAGAGCACTTCTTAACATCTGCACCAGTTCCCCAAGTTCTTGTGGGAGTTATTTATATACTGTACTTCTCCAACCTGAGAGACTGCTTGCCTGACAACTGACCCTTTAATGCAAGTAATCTGCACTAAGAAATAAAGATTATAGCATTGCACTGGAACAGGGAACCTAAATTTAAGCATGTGAGCTGACACTTTGTAGCCTACGTATTATATTTACGACACAGGCACATGTCACCATTCCCCCACAGAAAATATCCTTGCCTGAAGAACTGAGTGTTACCAGTCCTACAGAAATTTGTACTGATGGCCAAAAAAAGCTCTTCTCCACCATGATCAAAAGCTATTCTCCACATGTAAATTATAACTATATTTAGAAAAGTTTTAATTAAAAGTCTTGAAAACTCAAAGGTAGGAATCTTTGAGATTAGAAATATTTTTTGGTTATGCAACAAATATTACTAGGTAATGGTTTATTCACATACTTTCACAGCATCTGATGCTTTGTGAACTGCATCAACACACAGTTATTTACAGAGCTAAAAAAATAAACAAAGTACATTCAGTTTGTTTCTAAAATAAAGGCTATCACAAATATACACTCATTTAGAGTGTATACAGCACTCCATACATTTTTCTAAGGAGTACAGTTGAAAATGGCAGAATCTGAAAAGTGCATCTGCAATTCAAAGAAAAGAGACAAACCTGGAGTGCTTCTGTTCCTAATATTATATTTTTTAAATTAATGTTAGAAAAGAAAAACCTGGTTATTTTCAGGTAAGTATATATACCCCTACAATGAACTGGAGATGAAATGGAGTAAAAGTCCAGTCACTTGTAAACTCTGAAGTTCAAGAAGTCTTTCAAGACTTTCCTGTGTTTTGTTTCTCCCTCCCCACTCTGTGGTCACTTGCTCACAAACACACACATGATATAAGCTGAAATAGTGCAGTCATTGGGCCTCTAAGACTTTAGGACTACCTCAGAAATGTGCTTAACTTCAGATGTCTTCAGACATTCTTCAGCATTTATATGGCTGCCTGTAGACTTCCAAGCAGTGGATAGGCTATTTCTTCTTCTTCCAAGAGCTTTTCCTCCATCTTAACTGCACAGCTCTTGTAAAGGATATAACTTCTTTCTTCCTGGTGTCAACAGGAACAAATTTTAGAAACAGGTATCTGTCAGTACTATTTAAAAATTCCAGAAAACACTGCTATAGTTTACAAGAGCATTCTAACTCTCATTACTCTGATCTATGGAAAATGGTAAAAAACAATTTCAAAAGCTTCAACACCTTTGTGTCAAAGTGAACAGGGATAACAAGGGCTTTTGAAGCCCAGTTCCCCACACCCAGTTTGTGTTATTTCTTCTTTATAGTCTTAAAAGGAAGCATCAGAAAACACCTAAATGGAGGAGGTGCTGACAGACTGAAAACTTTAATAGACTCCTTTCCCACAGTGACTCCCACACAAAGCTGCAGAGTTTAAAGATTTTAACAGCTTGTAAGCATGAGACAATTCTTTTTCCTGTGACCTTGCCTAATCTCTGCTAACTGGTATTGAAACATCAGATTTCAGTAAAAAACAGTTCTTTGAGCCCAAGTTTACTTCTACTGGGCAAGCTATGTAATATACCACAGCTGCACCTCAATTCTCAGAGTCTTACTTGGGATGTCTCATATTTATTACACATAAGCACTTGCCAGTCTGTGCAGTGGGATGTTTCACTACCCTTACAAGAAAGTTGTGGAAAACATCCATCCCTTGCTCTATATTAAAAATTAACACCTGCTGAGCTGAGAACAGACAGAAAAACTCACTCACAAGCAGGTAACTTCCATACTAACTTTTTCCATTCTGTCCTGTTTCCAAATAGACAAATCCTTTCTTTACAACGTTAGGTGGAGTGTGTCTCAGAGCACTATGCCTCTGCCTGCTGGGAGCACAGTCCCATCTTGTATTCTGCAGCACTGGCCCATAGCACACCTTTGTAGCACGTCAGAAATCAGTAAGTCACCAAGAGTCTCAAAAGAAAGCAAATGTCATTATAAAAGATTTTTAGGTAATGTTTTGATGATGTTCCCCTTAAGACTACCATATAACGAGATTAAAAAGTTGACTAAAACCCATGAAAGTACCAACAGCTACCTGTACTAGTAAAGGAAAAGTAAGTCATGGCACTATAGAGTTTTCTTAGGAAAGCCAGGGTGGCCAGTTCCCCTACCTCCACCCTCCCTCCCAAACACTTCTGTCAAGTAATATCCAAAGACAAATAAATATCTGACTTGGAAGCAAACTAGTGTTTCAACTCAACAAGAACTCTGTCTTTGAACTTACAGGGCATATATCGTTTTGTTCACATAATAGCAGACTGTGTGGGAAGAACATGAAATGCAAGATCATCATGGGAAAGACTGGAGTCACAAATGAGATGGCTCCTCCCTGAAACCCATCTGGAAAGTCTGAGTAACTGCTGGGGAGCACCAGTTCAATCAAATTCCAGCAACATCTGATTTATTCCAAATACCACAAGTTACATTAACTAATTAAAGTTATCTTGCTTGAGCATGTCTTTTTCTAAGTATGCATTTTATAAAAGTACATTTTTGAAACTCCCAATTTTTAATGCATGCCTTTTAAATGAGCAGATTAAATAAGTATTTCAAATATGGCCATTTACTGAGTTACACCAAATTCTACTGCTGAGACCTTAAACTTAGGACAGTAAGTTTGTCTCAGCAAAATGCCCTCTAAACTTCCTTGAGTCATTTTATACAGATACAGCAATTTTGTAGTAATTTTTAATTATAAAATTTATTTTACTTTGATTTTCACATATCTTTCATAAACAGTCAACTCTAAGACTAAGTTCACTCTACAAAACACAGTAATACATTCTCCTGTGCCAAAGCATTCATATTCTATAATTCAGTTTTCCCAGCAAAACCGTAAAATGGTTATCAATATTTGATAACCCTGGTTCTATTGAAAAAGCTTTGGGAGAGCATCATTATGCTCTCCTCCTTTCATAAAGATAATAATCTAAGGACTGTCCTTCCATTTGTGGCATTTTCCTTTGCTTTCTTTCAAGCAGTGTTGCTAAGGAAACAGACTCATCTACCATTAGGTCCAAGGGTCTAGCAAGGTTTTTCTCAGGAATAATACAGTAACAATTACAAAACCAGGGTTTTTAGTTTTGTTTTGCTTGTTTGTTTTTAAATAAATAAAAAAATTAAGGCAAATGACTACATTCTCAACACATGCAATATGCAAAAACCATGTATTCCCTAGGGCATGCTCCTCTCTTCTAAACAAGATTTTCCTTCCTAACAAAATAAGGAGAAGCATTTAACCCATCATTAAAACAAAAATTTGGGGTTTTTTCCACTTAAAGAGGCAGTATGGTATTTAGCTTTGCCCTTTGAGAGAAGGCAGCAAACAGCTCTGTTAAACAACAGATCCCTGCAGTAACAACCTGGCACTGTGTGCACAAAATCATTACAGACCTATTTACTGAACTGACTCACACAGAGTAACTAAGTCTGGCTCAATAAATTCAGATTTATATACTTCATTTGGACTTTCTGTTATTGTGGGTTTACATCACAAACCATTTTACTAATAAACATATATTCCACTAGAACAAATCTTAGGATTTATCCAAATTAAAGTGCTTGTTATTTGTAAAGTCAGTGTCTACAGGCAGACTCAAAGCAACTAGCTTTTATTGGCTTGGATAAAATTTAGAAATATGAAAAGCTCCAAGTTTCAGTAAAATTTTGTCTATATACAGATGATATGGTAGGCAAATCCACGAGCCAGTACAAAATTATAAAATCTCTATATGTTCAAATAATTTTACCACAGTTTCAACAGAGGTAATCAGTAAAACTTTAAGATCACAGTGCTAATACCTTAATTTTATATTTTAACAAAAGCATTTTTGAAAACAAAAAGGAGTTCTGAGATACAACATTATTAATACCTCTGGAGGGCAACACCATCATAAATTACACATATGTCTATGTATCTTCTAATTTGTAAAATGAAGTTGAATGCTGAACTGCCTTAATGTACTTTACCTCAGTTCTGACTCAGAACACAAATATTCTCTATATTATATGCTATATATGAATATACATTTGTATGTAATAAATGTGTTCAGTACTCAGGTATTTCCAAATGTCTTTCAAAGACAGCTTTGGGTCACACATCTCTCTCTTCTGATAAGAAGTTCTAGTGATATGAAATTGCTACAAAGGGATGAGAATAAACTCCTCTCTCTGCTGCTGCCTGGCAGGTGAGCACAACCTGCCTTATACTGGGCACTGAGTGATGCCCATGTCACAGTAACACTGTCCACCACCAACCCAGGGGGGCCCAAATTAGCAGAACAGCAGCTCTGCAACCTCTTCAGCATTCCTGAACTCTCCTTAGGCCAGGGAGCCCCCAGGGATCCTTGGTCTGAGGGAAAAGCACTCAGTACACCCTCTTAAGTGTCAGTTTGGCACCCCACTTCCTACCTCCCCAGGAATGCAGGATGTTCTGAAATCACTCCTACAGAACCTTGTAATGCAGTAAGGGAATGTGATGGTGTAACTGAGAGCTGCTTATACTGGAGATGTTTAGCCTGGAGAAGAAGAGGCTCAGGGGAGACCTTACTGTTCTCTACCCGTAATAGAGTGGCTATTGGGAAGCATTTTTTCACCAAAAGGGTTGTCAGCATGTAGGGCATTTTTGTTTTTAAAACTCAGTGGATTTTACAGGTTGAAGCCCCCTAAAAATTTTACCCTTCATGACTGCAACTTGCTGTAAGTGGGAGGTGGGAGTTACTCATTCCAGAGGGTTATTGCCACTGGCTTCTCACATGCCCTGTGGTACACAGTGGTTGTCTGTCCACTCAACTGGACACAGAATCATGTCAGCACCTATGGCCCAAACTCTGCTCACTTGGAGATCTGTGCCCTCTACTTCAGTAAGGCAACCCTGAGAACTCAGAGGAGACCAGCAGGCACCTGCTTTTCACAGACACATACAAATGGAAAGGAAGCTCCCTGACTTTACAAACAATATTGAACGTACAAGAACAGCATAACCCTGGTGAGTTCAGGCTGTCATGAACCTACACTGCTCTCTGCAGAGTTTAATTACAAGCATGATAATGTAAGCTTCATCTCACAATTATCAGGCACTTTTCCACTGATGGCCACCAGACAGTGTATTAACAGAATTTTAAAAAGCCAACTTTCAGCAGTGGTATACTATAAATCAAAGTCAAAAGCAAGACAGCCTGCGAAGTATTATCAGTGGGGAACATAGAAGCAACAATATGCTCTCAAATATTACATGAGATGTTATTTGCACAAATTATTTCAACCTATGACTTCTGTCAACAATGAAGGCCACAACAACTGTCAAAAACATGTAATTCCCCCAACTCTGCAGTTCAAAAAATTGCAGTCAGATGAATGAGTATACTTTGCTCTGGAGCAATGGTAATGACTACCTACACCCACAGCAACACTGCTTGGCAGTAAAGGTTCTGGGAAGTTAGCACTGACCTGTGGGACTGATTACAGGGTTAGAGTAGTAAACGCAACTAAATACATGAAGGAAGTTGTCCTGTCTGAACAAAAACTTGTCACTAGTCTTCAGCAAGTACAGCCAGCATCAATCTTAATGTGACCAGTTATCAAATATTTTTCAATTTCACCCTTTAAATTAGCTTGCTGTACTGCTATTTTATGGTTGGATGGTAAAATCTGGAACAGGAAGAAAGGGTTAGTGTTTCTGACAGAGAGAGCAGGCAGTATTGCAGCAACAAGGAGGGACTCTTGAAATTGCTGACAGGGACAGAGCAGTACTTGACACCAGCAGTAGCCAAATCCTCATATGGAATGTACACCCAAATTCAGTTATGAGAAAGTTGGGTCGTACGTTTCATTTCCTTCCATCTTGTGCTTCTCATCCCCAGCTTCTCTTTGTTTTCTTTTGTTGATCAGCCACATCTAAGCTGAGTGTCAGCAGTCCTATTGCCCTCAGGTGGAGTGGTAAGTAGAACACACAACAAAAAAACTGATTACATCATACAGTCAGCAGAGACAGGTCTATGCTAGTTAAAGGAAGGTGGGTTAAACCCAGTTTTCAGCCATTAGGTTAATACACTTAAGCCTTGGAGTCTCTTTACTACTTTCTCCTGGGACAGCAGACTCTGCCATGTAACATCTCCCTTCACCTGCCTGTTCTCTACTACCCTCCTCCCCAGATACATATTCTAGCCTTGATGGGCTAAACCAACACAGAGTTAAAAATTTATGCACCTATACTTTTACATCCAATAGGCATAAAATATTACATCAAATTCTATGAAACAGATTAACTTAACTAAACTAGATAAACTAAAACTAAAATAAAGAGCTGAAACTATTTTGTTCAATATCTCAAGTTTATAAAAGCAGGAGTTTAAAACTTCAGTGCCAAAACCTAAGTCTTACTGCTGTACAGAATACATGAAAAAGTAATTTATCAACCTGTTATGAAATTCTGTGGTAACCTGCTTCCAAGTTCAGAGTATTTTCTTGAAGGGGCTGTAAAACATAAGGTATTTTTCATAATCTGGATTGGTTTATTTTTATGTATTCAGGTGGGATAGTCAATTTAACACATTCAGTCTAAAGGACTGTTTTAGCCATGGTAACATTTCTTAATTCTAAAATGTAATATGCAACACTGTAGAACATTTGGACATGGTTTACCTCCTAGTAAAATAAAATACAAATCACCAAGTTTGAATCTCTCTCTCCATAAAGTTCTGTAGAAGATTTTAATAATACACATCCTTTCCCTTGTGTTTCACTGATATAACTGCAGAGAAAATTGAATTTAACATGTAGACTTTATAAGGAATGCAGTAATAGTTTTTTTAACTATATGTATTCTCATCCCTCCTCAGAACTTAGGCAGATGCATCCAATTAACGATGAATCATTCCACATAAATTTCCTGTTTAGAACATACTGGCAATATCAGCACAACAACCTACAGAGCTCAAAATGGTCACACCATTTCTGGCTCCAGACCCAAAAAAGTGAAGGGTGGGGGTGTCCCAAGAAACAATTTGTTCACTCCAGATTTCTAGATGAACTATCGTTATGCTGCTTCAAAGGAACTACACTACTGTATGCAGATAGAGATGTGCATGCCACACATTGGATATGATATACAACAAGAGATGACTAGAAATAGCAAAATTTATTTACTGTGATCCCAAGGACTGTTCAGCATATTTGCAATAAAATTATGTGTGAAGGGAATTGTGGATATTTTGATTGCTAAGCACCAGAGTATTCAAAAACAGCTGCTCTTTTGTGCCATTTTACTGACTGAAAGCTGGGCCACAATTACACAGAAGGTACTGAAAAGAGTAAAAATTAATTAATTAGACAAACAACCTGGTTCTGTTTATCCACACTGTATCTTCAAAATAACTGAATGAAAGTGCCTCCCTTTTGAAAACTGTCAAAGGAAAATGAAGTCAGCAGTCATCTGACTGCATTGTCAACTGGAAGTTTTGGTCAAATTCCACTTTCTGCAGCAGAGCCTAGTCTCATTTCTACCTAATTTGTTGATTAATTTCTGCCTTTCCTGAGTAAGTTTTTCCCTTTCAGGAATTGCCACGTCTTCTGCAGCAGCCTATTGCCCAGATACTGCTGCAGCAAGCTATAATGTCCTGGTTTCTAATCCTTCCTAGGGAGGCCCATTGAGCTCCAAACTCTCAAAGCCCATGGACATTTCAATGGTGCTTCTTTTATTCCTCAAATGCTCTCCTCTGGAAGCCCCACAGTTGAAAAGACTGACCACAAGAAGGAAACTAATCACAGGTAACCCTCTCTTTTTTTTTTTAATATAATGACTGATAGAAGGGAACACCTTTTTTGTACATTCTCATATGAACTCTACATTTCAGTGATTATATTTGAAGTTTGGTTGCTATTTTAAAAAAATAAAGCAACCTGGAAACATTTTAGGTACCGAAAGCATAAAAAAAGATTTTCAATAAAAGGTAACAAAATCCAATATGCACTAAATGTTATATTTGATTTTAAAGCAACTTATGTGCTTCTGAAGATTTTTTTTAAAAAACATGTTTGCATTTAGTTCCATTTTCCTCATCTTGAAAATTATTGATCTGTCCTCTAAATAGCCTAGTATAAACTTCCACAGCATGTGGCCAACCTGTAAATACTGCACTGAAATTACTTCAGTTCCCTTTAATTTTCATCACTTTTCATGTATTTTGACTTCAGCTTTCACAGAATGCAGTCAGGAATCATATAACCAGTTTTAAAGGTATTTAAGTGTACAGCCCTGTCTGATTTGTGAGAATGGAAAAATCTATGAGGAACAAAACTATTTTCTTAAGCTATCACCTTATTCCTAGCCTCAGGGGGAAATTTTCTGTACAAGCTCATTGATCTTGATCAGGCACTGTAAAGCATATACCTAAATGAAACACTCTCCAGTACAGGGGGAAAGTTGGTTTTCATTCAGTTTGGCTCACTAATGGTAAAGATTTTAAACTTTTTAACCCTCAACAAAGAAATAGTTTTGAATTTATTAAAAGGTTCTTCTCACTGACCATTTTGAATGCTAAGGTTTTAAAGGACACAAGCAGAAACATTCCAGAGTGCATAATAAATAAATTTACCACAATAAAGGTAACTAGGTCTTTCAGAAGTTTGTAAGGGCTCCAGGAGATGAGCAGTTATCTTCTTCAAGCTCAGCAGAGAAGCATGAAATGAACTTCAGGTTGCAACTAACTAGGGAGACATGTAAGAAAGAACATCTCCCTCTCCCATTCTAATATTATTTAATGCCAGAATGGACAAGGCATTTTAACAGCAAAGAGGAAGATCCTGTAATGGACAAAAGCCTCAAATCTAAAGTGATCTGGAAGCACTAATTATTTAAAGTGATGACAATTTTAGAGGTCTACACATGCCAGAATGCAGCTTCTAAAAAGCACAATAAAGTCTATTGTAGCTGAAAGGAACCCAATTCCATTGATTCTTTAGAGAATAAACTTAAGAAAACTCTTAGAAAAACAAGTAGAAAGCTTGTTACTAGCTCTAGTGATAAACTTATTAGTTTTCACTCTATGCAAAGGAAATGGAACAATATTAAGGTGAATGAATTTAGGTGTAGATCAAAACATGAAGATTATGCTGCCAGGGAGTGAAGGATTATCATCACTTACCTCCCTCATCCAGAAGCTTCCCACTCAGGGGCTGGGATGTATCTGAAGAGTAACATGTAATGGAAATTTGTAGCATTAAATTAACTGCAGCTGATTGGAAGCACCTGATGGAGAAGAGGTGAGAATACCTGCTGTTTTAGAAGTGTGAATAGGATAATCCCCAAATCTGACTTTCTGGTCTTCTGGCCTGACATTAACTACTAAGGTTAAAATTTGTCTGAACACTGGAAAAATACCATAATAATCAGTTACAATAAGCTATTGGAGAGTAGTTTACAGACCAATAAAATGAAAATAGGCTCAACTTATGGTTTTTAACTGCAAGCATGGCCTCGTGACACCAGCAGTCAAATATCCAGACAATACCCTCAGCATCAAAAGGAGACACAGGTTTTCATTGACCCATACAATGACACAGCCAAAAAACCCAAAACAAACCAAAACACACCTATCATCTCCTCAACAGACTAGTTAAATATGTAAGTCAAGGCTACAGAAAACAAATTCTTACCTAGTAAGTGTGTACTCCCTGAGTCCTGAATGCAGGTTCATGGCAGAAAAAGTACCTATGCATCCTCGCAATCGCTTATCTCGACCGATCTTCCACGTTACAAACAGTGGGCTGCGGTAGGGAGGAAAAGAGAAACGTGATCACAGGAGCAATTTTGACAGTTGGAGTGAAATTTCAGGAACAGTGCCCTTCCATTTCAGGCAACAGGGGGCAAATCTCTAAAATGACTGTATCTGAACAGGACATAGCAGTGAGCAATGTCCTTTGTAATTCTTCTGACTGTTCTAGAAACATTCTTCGTGAGACATAATAGAAAATAAGATTACTGGAATAGTTTAGGGACAGAATGAAACTGCTTGGCAACAGATCCAACATGCTCAGTGTACCTTACCCATTAACCTTCTCTTGTGAATGGGAAAAGCCTCACCTTAGAGATCTCTATATAAAGAAAACCCTTTATGGAAGAGAAAAATACCCCTGCCACACTAGCCATCCATCCTCCTGAACACAAATACTTTGGTCCTAATACTGCTGGCTAGAAAGAGAAATCCTTAGAAGACAACAAAATTCAGGAACACCCTCTAAACTTAAAGAACAACCAGAGGAAAGGATATTTTCTCCATGAATCCCAAGTTACCATTTAAAAATACCAAAAATTACCAGAAGTAGAGCAAAATCTAAGTTGAACGCATGACCATGATAGTTACAAAGAAATACTAATAACAAACCAATTCATCCACTAAATTAATCCGAAAGAGGAGAACCATACAGTCTTGGGGACCAAACCTTTCCTTGCAGTTCTAGAGAACTGCATTAATCAATACACAAGCAAGAGAAAACTGCACTAATAATTTCTCAAGGGAGTGCACATGGCATCTGGATACTAACCCTAACAAAGATTTCTAATACTGAGATGAACAGGGATGTTTCAAGAAGAAAAGCATGTAAAATTTACTCTTTTTCTAGAAAGGTGACAAATCAAAGTGCATTACATAGAGAAGAGTGCACTGTATTATATGAGATCAGTCACTGCAGCACTGCACAGTGTAGTACAGATGGGTGTAACTGTCCTGGGGGTCCATACATAGGGATGGTGCACTTTGGGACTCTCAAGGAACAGCCCATATCCCTTTTCTCCTTCCACACCATCTGCTTTATCTGGTGTGGCACAAGATACTTGCACTGTGATGGCAGAAAAGGATATGCCTCAGTCTGCAGCACTAACACAGCAGCACACAGTCCTCTCCTAACTTGCTAAAACCTGTTATCACCTGCTGGTACAGCAACTTCCTTCTTACTTGACTGAGCTGGACAAGTTCCCTTCTTTCAATGACAATGAATAAAAGAGGAAGCTGAAGTCATAGTTTTCTTTTGGATTTCCTTTTATTTCTTTTCTACTGCCGCCCCCCCTTCCTTTTCTAAAAGTTGTTTAGTAAGTACTGAAAAGCATAAGGCCAAAAGAGCCCATTACCAAACATTTAATAAAATCTGGGTTATTTCACTATTTTCCATTCAGATCAACAACTGGCATTTTACTACATTTTCAAGAAAGGTATCCCAGTCACCCTTAAGGGTACCAACAAAATTATTAGATCATAATGGCACTGAAACCAGTCTCTCCCCTTGAACAGAAATAAGCATGAGTAAGACTCAAAATGGACTTTAGGATTATTCTCTTGACCTTTATCTTTGGATTATGAGATTTATTAGCTGTAATACACTTAGTGGAGGGCTGTAATTCAAGGAAACATATACATATTTACTTCCCTGTCAAAAGTGAATTTCTTCTAAGGTGCATGATTACTGCCACTTTAAAGGACAAGAGAAGACCACAGAACTTCACTGTTGGTCAAATAGCACTGAAATATTTGCCTACACTTTGAAGGTCCTTGTCAATGAGTACAAAACAAAATGTAAAAATCATATACATATATTTTTGTGCTACTGGTAGTAGGAGTATAAACATACTGTTCTGACTGAGTTGGGTAAATCAACCACCACTGGTAGCCATTATTACCATACAACACAAAGTCTGACTAAAGATGTTTTTCCAACCTTTCAACTTCTGTATTGCTCCCCAGGAGCCACTAAAGGTATGAGGATGTCTACACAGGAAATCTAAGCCTACTGAACAGAATTACCCAATCACCATCACAGATGTCTTCAAAGTATAATATGGACCACAGGTTCAGAATAGTCAGTCAGTGACTCAAGAGGATTCTAACTCTTAAAATTCAAGAAATAAGGCTGAAAGAGACCTTCAGTGCTCCTGCTATTCTAAGGAATAATTATATCATTCCGTTCATAAATGATCCACGTTCTACTGTCAGCAGTAAAAATAATGGAGACAAAATCCCCAAAATGAAAAATCTGAAGCTTGCCTCAAAACCTTGCTAAAGTTCAGAACCTCTGAAAACATTCCAATTTCCTGCCAAAATGTTTTCCCAGCCAGCTTGTACCTATCTATTCTTGTGCCAACATTGTCCTTTAGTTTAAATAGTTCTTTCCCTTCCTGGTTATTATTCCCCAAAGTATTTATAGAAATAATTCACATGCCTCTTCAGACTTCACTTTGCTGAGCTGAGTGGGATGTGCTCATTCAGTTTCCTCTCAAAGGGGACCTTTCCATTCTGACCATCACATCCCTTCTCTACATTTTTTCCCAGTTTAAATTTGCCTTCTTGAACATCCATGTTTGGAACTGCAGACAGAATTACAGAGGAAGGTCTTGCACCTGAATCGATGCTTCCGTCTCTGAACTAGGAACACCGACTGCTACTTTTTAGTACTAACTCTTACAGACTAATACAAAATCTTCAGAGAGCATTTCTAGTCTTACACTAAACAAAGACCATAGAAAACCTGCTCACAGAAGCTAGACAAGCTATGGGAAGAAAAGAGTATTTTTCTTACTAGTGATGTTATTTAGCTTTGCATTGGCATCCTTGGCTTCAGCTGCCAGCATATCTTCCTCAAGGCTGCAATTCTTTTGTTGTGTTCTAAAGCCAATAACTCACAAATAAACTTGCTATCTGACATAACTGCAAATTTAAAGCTAAAGTCCCAAACTCTAGAGATATTGATGTCAAAAGCAGCTAAGTAAATTGGTACATTTTCAACTTAAAAAAAATAATTTCATTTGTTACCTGTTTTTCTTAAAATACAAAAAAGAGTTTTCTGAGCAGCACATTGTTAGATCTAAAAATCTTTAGTAAGAAGCAGGAAAGGTTGCAGATGCTTGGATTTCTTATTATCCAAGGACATACAGCAAGGATATGCATGGCATCCTGGAGATCAGTCTTCTTTTTGCCTAAGGAAGTTTGAAGCCACATAGCCCACAAGAATAAAAAAGCATACTGGGTGGAGTGCTCTCACCTTTCTGTCTGGTTCCCTCTTGATGTAGTCAGAAAGCTGCAGATGTTGTTGTTTGTTAGTTTAAAGAAAAAAACATCCACAAAACCAGACTGCACTTCCCTGGGAAGTGCTCTAATAATCAGCCTTAAGCAGTTCTCTTACTCAGTTAAGGATTAAGCATAAAAGCAAAACAGCTCCAAGCTTGGGAGTGAGCTATCTTGAACCACCAGACTCGGAAATTTATTTGTTCAGCTTCTCATTGTGGTGCCAAGAACCTCTAACATGCTGCTGACAGTGTTAACAGGAGTTTTGCAGAGCACCACCAAATATCAGTAGCTGAAAGATGGTAGAGGATGTTTCAAACCAAAAGGGAACAGAAGAAGAGACCAAATACAGATCCTCTGAAGCCCCTGTAAACATGACAATCAATCTGCTTTTGTAAGGGTCTACATTTTGATTTTGTTGTTTGTTTGAGTGCCAGACACTGAAAAAGTATTTGTATCCAAAACTATTTACAGGTGCCACAGCAAATTCACAAGCAACCTGAAGACTATAAACTCATCATCCAAACACTGCACGACTTGCTATTGATCAAAAAGTCTTGCCCAGCTCTAATCTAACTAGCAGGAACTGCTTCAAATATTTGCTACAGAAGTTTTCAGGCACTACCCCATGAAAACCAGCTGATCATGTATATGGTTTTTTCCTTTCAGTGGCAACACTGAATTAAAGAGACCACTGCAACACAGTTGAGTTTAAACCGGAATTACCTCCTTATATAGAACTTCAGTCATCAAAAGGGCCCTACACACACAGTCGTCTGCTTGTCAGATTCTAAAACACATCCAACACCCTGAACACGGACCTTAAACGCAAGCCAGAAAATGTGTGGCTGAAGCCCATGTGCTTGGGTCACCCAATCACTACTGCCCATGTCAGACTCCAGCTACTATTATCCCCTTCTCATTAATGAAAAAACTAGGACAGCCTCATACTTCACCTGAGCATTAATCTGTTACAACTCCTGGAGAACTGGGACAATCCCCATGGAGGCCACAATGTATAAACCTATCTAAACACTGGAAGCAAGTATCAGGAACAGTGTCTGATACATCATGCTTAAAAAGTGTGCTTAGGGCATTGGTAATGCTTCACAGGCAAAAATTGCCTAAACTAATTACTCACCTGTTGCTATATGTTACTGAAAATATTTAGACTGAAAGCAGAAGCCTGCAAGCTATTTTAGCAATCAGTCAGCTACCACAGATAAGAGTCATCATGCCAATAACTTACACTGACATCATGCAGAATGCACTGTTAAAAATATCTTTCAATACAAAGCAGCACTAGATACAAGCTGCCTCTTATTTACCAAAAAAGTGAAGGGATCCTTTAAGTTTGGGTGTGGGAGAGAAAGCAAGAACCATGAATAAACTAGTCTGGCCCTGGTACCACCAGTATAAAAAGTTTCTCTTCCTTGTTGTGGATATGGAGAAAAAGAAAGGGGAGGAAGGTGAGAAGAACAGGGGAAAGAAAGGGTAACAGATAAAGAAATTTCTTTACTTTCATAAAAGATGAGTGAGAAATGTTTGTTTCATTTGAAGACTTCCAAGTAATAAAAAACTTGGAGGACTTTGAAGTGAAAAGGATTTAACTTGATGAACTGGGAGGTAAAACGATATTTAGACAGATACTTCAATTACAGTTCTTTAACCACTACCTCTTATAACCACAGAAGGTGAGACAGCCTCCACAGCCCTCATGTTACTTGACACCCAGAGCTGTAGGATCTGACACTTGGAAAAGCTGCACACTCATCCCTTTGTAAGACCAGAGTGCTTCCACTTCAGCTCTGAGGATCTCCAAGCTCTCACACTCCCAGGAGGCACTTGGAACAAGCAAAGTGCACTGCCAGCATTTTCCTTTTTGTTTCACACAAGTGAATGAGCTACTACTGCTCCCCAGCTCCAGAAATTTTAGGATTTATATTCTTTCACATGAAGCTTACCCTGTCTTATTTGTGATCATGCTACACTCTCTAATAACACTAAACCCTCACATAATACTGATTCCAACTAGAAGCATCTGGAGGAAAAGGAATTCCAGTCTGTCACTGGGACAGTCTGTTGTGACCCCTCCTGTACAGGTGCAGTGCCAGGCCTGTCTGGAAGCACAGAGAGCAGCCTCCCTCCTGTAACTGATGCAGTCAATTCCAGCACTCTCCAGGCTGGGACATTTCCAGATGTCACAATTCCATGAATTAACTCTCATTACTCGATATCAGAGAATACAGCTCAGGAGTGAAGGAGGCAGCACCTCCCACAACAGCTTTATCAAGGGCACCTGCAGACCTCTGAGGTGTGCTGGGAATACCTGGTTTGTGATGAAAGGGGAAACTTGGTGGATAAAACTGCAGAGCTGGTCAACAACCACAAAAACATCTGCTGTCTTTCTCAAACAGTCATCAACATACAAGCACACAAAGTGGGGCAAGGACATTTTACATACAAGCACACAAAGCAAGGACATTTTAGCTCACCAGATATATTCCAGAAAAAGTCTGCTAAGACACAAGAAAGTCAAGACAGGAGTTCATGAATCTCCAAAGGAGAATAAGAGAACAGCAACAGCCTTCCATCCACATTTACAAAGACAGAATTTGGTAAATGCAGACAATTAATACATACAGTTTTCCAGGAGCTGAGAGAAGCAACAAAAGGAACTCAGTAGCTTCTCACAGGAGCCCAAAGCTCCTTCCTCAAAGGAAAAAGGCTCAAGTGCATAAAGATTGACAATCACAGCAACACATCTACTAGGAAAAACTGAAGACAGACAGAAAAACAGCAAAGCACAAGAAAAGGCACAACCAAGACAATCAATTTGCAATGCATGAATATAAATGAGTATAAAGGGAAAACTGCCACTCTCCTCACAAAATCATTTGTGAGAAGAAAGAGTAAGACACGGAAATTGTTTGCCAGCTACTCAGAAACTTAAGGGAACATCTGGCAACAGAGGATGCTGAGAAACCCACACTGTTAAGATATTCAATTAAAGCAAGTCCTAATGGTAAGAAACATGAATGTTGGGATTGACTGCCTTGGAAGATGTACAGCTGCCATCACCAGTGTATCCTCAAAGGCCTCCAAAAACTGGCCACTCTCAGGAAAGCTGTAAATATATTTGATTCCATCCTTTAAGAAGAGAAAAGATCAAACGGCCTCCAAATGCTCACTGCAGACTCCTTTTCTAATTTTGTATGATGCAAGGTAAGAGAACAAAGGGACAATTCACACATGAAACTGTGTGTAAAACTTTGGGAGAGAACTGTCATTACAAATCCCATAGTCAAAAACAATCTGAAAAACCCACATTCATATTATAGTTCTGCATGTTTCCTTTTATGTAGCACTATTGCAGAATTGAGGAAAGAGAGATACGTAATATTAACCATATTTCAAGGATCAGAAAAAAATTTATTGCTTCAAGGAACAGAAGACTGAATAGCTTTCTTGAGGTTCAAGGTGCTCTTCAACTTTTTCTGAATTCAGAATAGAAACCAGTTTCTTCATCTCAAGTTCAAAAAGCATTCTAAAGTGAAAATTTAGAGAAGCCCATATATTATATTTTTCCTGTTCTGAAAGTCAAATTTTTCTGTTCTGAAAGGTTCTAATGAGCCTTTTGGGCTAGCTGCAAACAAAAAGTTGGGGTTTTTTCACTACAGAGACAACACATATTTTGACACAAGCTGTTAACAGCACAATTTGCTTGACTAGTTTTACACACTCAAAAAAAGAATTAGCTACTGAGTAAAGTCTCAAACCCATTCCCCTGCCTGTGTCAAATCACATATACATAAGAAACCTCAACTTTCTAGGACAGCAAATTTTTTTCCCAGCAAAATCCACAAAGACTGGAGCATGTCAACCATAGATTTCCCCAAACAGACGGAAATTTATTCCATGATAACATTTTTCTTCCATGTGGGAAATATGCTGAGCTTCTTAAAAACAGTCTGCATTGCAGTACTCCTTCAACACATTTAGTCAATGAAGAAGGTTCATTACTGCCAATGCATGGTGACCCAAAGACAATCACAACCTACTGGCTTCAGAAGTCAGAAGGAAGAACTGCAATTTTTGAATTTAAAATACTATACAATCACTGAAAAGGTTAATAATTACTTCTGAGGGCACAGCATATTCTTTCAATCATTCTCAGGACTACACGAGCAACTCTTCCAACTACTGTATTTCAGAAATCAACAATTAGAGATTGATTTCTTTAAGCATGTAAACCACTAAGTATTATTTGGTGATTTTCCTGAAATGATCATGTGCCCTAGAGAGATCAGCCTCAAACCTGAGCTGCTAGGTGTGAATTTGTTAGTAAGTTCTGCTTATCTAAGCAGCTAATCTTAAGGAAGGTCAGAAAGCAGCTACTATTTTAGGAATATCTAGTTTAAACAACAGTATAATCAGGGTTAAAAATAAAAGGACTGCTGCCTCATAGGTCATTTTTTAAAGTGAACCTACAACACCTTAATTAAGGTCACATTAAAAATGGACAAAAAGGATATAAATTCACAAATACAGCTAGAATCTGTGTCTGCTCCTTCAGCTGCAGCATCAGAGCTGCTATTCTTGTACTCTCTATTACACGAGCTCAGGCAACATGGGCAGCATGCCAGGTAAGAGGGTACAACCAACAATTTATAGGGGGATCACAAGAAATTTTAGGTATGCTTAGACTGAATGCTCAGTCAGTCATGACCAACAAAACATCAAAACAAATGAAAAAGTCATCATTTTGTACCTTCTCCCTTTAACTCCCAGAAGACAACCCCTCAAGTTCATGAAACAAATTGAGTTTCTATGACATCTGTTCCTAAGTTTGCAGTTCACTTTGCTAAAATACATACTTACATCTAATAAACCCAGAGTGCCTCAGAAATCACACACATTGGTTACGCACAGCTTATTAAGCATTGCTAAAAGAAGTTTGAATATCTACAGTTCCTCAGACTGCACTTTCAAGAAACCACCTTCAAAATCATGACATTCTCCACAGTGATATTTCTCAGGGCAGTACAGTCACTTAAGGTCTGCAGTCCTACAGGTCACAGCACACTTGGAAATTCCTCGGGATGGCATCTTCCTTACAGGTGAATTAATTACTCACTTCATTGCTCAGAGTTACTGATGAATCTTTAGGCGCATATAACTTGTTTTAAGGTAAGACACTTGAATTGTCCTCTAAAATGGAATGTTTATCTTCCCCGAATTCCCAACATTATAACTTCAAATGGGTATAACCTGTGTTTGTACAAGGGACTGACTGATGTGTCACACTGCTGAGTATGCACACACTAACCAAGAAGAAACACCAGTTCATCAGCTCAGACTGCTTCAAATTACAACACTTCAACAATGCTCCAACCACAGCTCTTTTCTACCACAAACTCCAAGATCATCAAGCTGTATTATACCTTAATCAGCAGGTATCAAGTTTATACATCTGGAAAGATGCTAAACCATTAACTGAAGTAATCTAGAATTGAGTATCTTTAGAGCATCAAAGCCTAGGGCTGGCTGTACTTTAGTCACTAAAGCCATCTGTATCCCCAAGAAATTAAGATAAAGTTAAAATAAGTATCCAACAGAGACTTCTGCAGTTAGGCCAGAAGGGATACATGCAGATATGGCTACGTTATTTAACTGAGATTTTTAAATTAAAAAAAAAAAAAATCAAGCCTTAGGGGTATTTCTAACCCATACAGCTGTGAAGAAAGTTTTCCAAGTATGACCCAAGTATTAGCCAATGCAGTATCGCAAGGTTATTCCAGCTCCTTGGCTGCTGATCTTAGCAATATTCATGTTAGCACAGCCTTTATGTTTACTACTTCTTGTCAGAATCATCCATGCAACAGGGAAACTATTAGTCATTTCAAATTGAAAATACTCCTTGCAATGATGAAGAACAGTGGCATGAAGCCGGCACCCACACAAAACAGGGAGGGGAGGACATGATTAGAGAGTAGATCGGAGGAATCAAAAAGCAAGAAGAATAAAATGAAAAATTCAGTGCTCCTCAAGAGACTACAGAAGTGAAGGAGCTGTGGTGAAAGAGAGGAGTTTTTCACCTTCCTCTGAATGTGATGTAGAACACGTCTCTTAGTTTTAAATAACAGAAGCTAACAATGTAGACTAGAGCTACCAGAATGGGACAAAGGGTTACACTCTTTACGTCGCAGCACTTGTGATGCCAAGGCTCCTCACCAGGGCATTTTCACAGTACTGTCTGTGATCATGCACACCATGATCCCTTGCCCTGCCATATTTACCTCTGACTAGCCAGGTTTAGCCTTCGATCTTGTAAACTTCTGCTAATCCTATCCAAGTCCTGACCAGCAGGATAAACACACAGAAACCTGCTTCTCAAAACCAACCAACCATCTCTATGTTAACACCAAAAAATTAAAAGACAGTAATTAATCAGCTTTGCTTTTTAAAAAGGCTTATTGTTCCATAAATATTCTTTTCATTAAAGGTGCCTACAAGTCTCTCAGCACAGGTCTGGAGCAATGCAGCTTGAAGACAGACATCCCTTGACTATTTCCAGGCGAGCATGTTTATCTGAGCAGCACAGTGCCATATGTGGGAGAGCAGATAGGATGGCTCTGCACTTGGCCTAGATGATTCTGGCTCTTATTAAGCACTAGATCAGGAATTGCTGAACTGTACACTGTTTTGTAACAAAGCCATTAACATGTAACATTCCTCTGATGACCATTATCACCCTCACACAATTTGAGATGTGACAAGTTATTACAGAATAAATGTGCACTCCTGCCTCCATCATACTCTAAACTCGTTACATTTCAAAACTCATTCTTTTGCTCATTGTGCTCATTTCTGTATTCCATGTGTTTTTAGGATTTCTTTCCCTATCCCACTCCTTTAATTTCCTCTTCCATTTCTGTCCTCCCTCCATCTTTTTCATACTTAAACCTCCTTTTGCAACCACTTTTTAAAAAGATTGGGGGGGAAGAAATCATGTAATACTCAAGTTATTACACTCCACATGCCCATTACTAGTCAGGGAGAAAGTCCTCAACCCTCACTAAATAAGTCTCTATTTGCTCCATAAATTCTGGAACCTTCATTTTGATTAAAACTTCTGGAGCATTCAGCATGTTCCCCAGAAAAAAAATCAGCAAAAGTTTATGAGAAAGTGGGGTTCGAATTTTGAAATGCAGACTTTCAGGTTCTTTGGAACTTCTCTTCCTAAAGTAATGTCTAATCTCTCCAGACAGTACACATGCTTCTTAAATACATCCTGGGTAAGGACTGTAACTCCAGATAAAATTCTGCTCTACTGTCAAAAGCACCCAAGAACAAGTGTCGCCACATTCCAGGTTATTAAGGCACCATAATTTGCAATATTTAATAAAATTATGCAACAATATATATACACATTATAGAATTCTTCACATTTATGCTCTGACCTACTTAAGCAATTCTTTTTCCTCAATTGCACAATTATGAACCAGAGCAGAAAAATCAGACTTTATGAAGATAATAAATCAATTCAGTGTCATTACAAATTATTAAAATTATTATTTCAAAATCTGCAGTCACCTAATTATGACTTTCTCTGGGACATTTTAAAATGTTCTGAAGAAATATACTTTTATTTCCTTGATACCTTTATGAGTAGTCATCCATTATACTCCTTTTAATCAAATCACACTAACTTCAGATTACACACTCAAACTCCTGGTTTGTTAAGAAAAACTATTCATAAAGCAAAGCTGGTATTTCCACCTCTCTCATTCCCCAGACAACACTACACTATTTTATGTTCCCGTAGGTAGCTCTTAATAGAAACACCAGGAAAACACTTATCAAGAAACTCTGGCTACATTTGAAGTTTTTCAAGGTAGATAGGTTCCAGCCAAAGTCACCTCCCCACCCAAGTTTCAAAGAAAGTGGGCAACTTCAAACCACAAGCAGCTCTTATATCTAAAAATGAGCTCAAACACATGTACCCATTAACAAACTGACAAGTCTTCAACTTATCAAGGACTGGCACTACTTATCCAAAGCAACACTATGGAGTCTCCTCTCCAGACGGACCTAACAGTCCTGAATTAGAGAGTGCCATGTCAAAGAAAAGCACTTTAAAGGGGGCAGAACAGTCAGCCTAGTAACATAACTGGATGCTTTGCAAGTCAAAGTTGAAGCAATTTCAGGACCATCAAAGATCTCAGGTATAGTTTGTGATCACTGTAGGTACAGACTGGAATTGAGACAAAATATTTCCACTGAAAGTATTTTCCTTTCCATAATAACTTTTTCACAATTAATGCTTTGAAAGGATTCAGCAGAAAACTTTTCTAAAATTCCATGAATGTATCCAAACCCACATGTTTTAAGAACACCACATGAAACATGTTTTAGAAAGCTGTGTAAGATCTTCAGAACTTCTACCCCATAAAAGACTGTGCTAAAGAAATCTGGTAAGAATAGCTCTAGCTCCTATATTTTTATTTCCTTAGAAGTCACTAGCAAGAATGCAGCAAACACTAGTTTTGAGGCACTGGTATAATGTTTCCCCTTCTATCACTAGCAGAATGATGCAGGCATAAAATTAGTTTTGAAATTTGATAGAGAAAAAGCATTCTCCAAGCACTAAAAGTCTGGGAGCTTTGTGCCACAGCATTATTTCCATTCTTTTAAGAGGGAAAACAATTCCATGCTCACAAGTAGCTGCTGCATATTTGCTACAAACCAGGAGCCAGCAAACATTGTTTTGCAGAGAGTTCAGACAGCAAAACAAATTACTTCTACCTTCAGAGTCTACACAGACTACCTTAAAAGAGAGTCTGTTCTCACTGCCAGTGAAGATAATGAATTTTTCACTCTGATTAGACTTGCCAGTTTTACCCAAATTGCCAGTAACCACTGGATTTTCACAAACTGTTTTGTTTGTTCTGCTGAAATATTACTTGAAGCAGTTACTCAAGCCATTAATGGAAAATTAGGAGTTACAGTTAATAGAAGGTCACACAAAATTTTATTAGAGGTATATCTGGGCTTCTCCTGCTACAGGTTAATCATAACTTATGTTTTAAGGAATTTCAGCTAACTGTGAGACACACTCTTCATTCAAAATATTAGATCAGTGAGTAGAAGAAGGCAATGCAATGTATGCAATTTGTTCTGGAAAATAACTTTCTTAATTAAGTTCAGGCACTTTATACAAACAAGACACTAGGTATAGTCATAAAGGCATCCATTTGGACCTTTAAAATGCTTTCTGTTAGTTGCCAAATGCATGATGCACGCTGAGACAGAAGCACCTAAGGGCACAACATAAACAGATGAACAAACAATTTATGCCAATAACTCAGAATTTGCCAAGCCTGTGAGAAATTAACACACAGGAGTTTTCTGCTTAAGTGGAATTTGGTTCAAAGGATTGAGAAATATTTAAAGAAACCTTAAGAAAAAATTGAAACTACACAGGATTTTTTATAGCAATAATATATTACAAAACTTATATGCCAAGGTGTCAGCTGACAGGAGAGACTGCAATTCAGCCAAACATGCAAAATTATTCCTTTAAAACCATTGTTCCTTCTTATTTTAAACTACATATTTTAAAGTCCACTGCATAACAGTAGTTTGCAGGAGACTTGAAACACGAGGAAGCAAACAAGAAGATACCTTAGCATTTACTTTCAGACTTTTAGAATTTATTTTCCAAACGTTTAACCTTGAAAATTTAGTAAACATTCAATAATTTTGGAAGTGGTTTCAAGAAGCTCACAACAATGCAAGAGGAGCAAAAAAACAAGCCTCAGAAGAATCTGAATTTGCCCTCTAATTCAGATTTCACTAACTCAACAGCTGGAATAAATTAATTACTATTGAATCAATGCATTCTAGATTGCACTGTTTGTATAGAACTTAGCCATGTAATTTAAGCAATGAGATGACACTTTTAAGGCAGTGTAAACACAGGGCTGAAATTAGAGCCAAATGGAATTTATATTTTTTGATAAAGATGTAACAAAAGACAGCACTTTTAAGGCAGACAAAGATGATTCAAAATCAGAGAGTTCTCCCTGGTTTGAAATCTATGGAAACTGGGTGCTCTAAGCAAGACAGCATAGGCATAGAACACAGGATACCATGCTTTCAGATGCACTGGATGATGTCTCATTGTCTTCCCACCCCTTAAATCACTAATGACTGCATCAAGGGTTGAGTAACAGTGAAGTCCAGAGCTGCAGCTTAAATAAATACACACTCACTGTAACCTCCCATCCCCAGCCAGCCATACACTCTCTTGTTCTGCAGTGAACACGTGTGATAGAAGAACTGATCTGGTTAAAAATATCTCTCTCCTTTTTGCCAGTTCAGCCTAGACCAAGTGTGTTTCTCTTCTCTGTTTCACTGTGTGGGGGCACGCACAGCGAGGGCAGCTCAAAAAGAGGAGAGGCAAAAGGGGCAGTAAAAAAGGGCAATGACTTCACTATTTACATTCGCATCTCACAAGAAGAAACACATGCAGTACAGCTTAAACAACAGGAAACAGCAATAAGATTATTAAAGAGAGGTAATTACTTTCATGAGGACAGACTATACTGCTGGAAAAAGCAGAGGAGCTTTCAGACACATTGCTTCAGCAGATTATGCAACACACAAGGCAGAACAAAACTGGTCATGAGGTAAACATGACCATGCTAACCTTGAAAAAGAACACACTAAGCACTCAGGGAACAGAGAGGTGTGTTAGCAATAAGCCAGGTGACTGGTCACTGATCCCTTTGGAAGAGAATACACTGCAGGTTAGTGACACAAAGAGGCAGTAATACACATAGCCAGCACTGAGGCTAAATTTTAAGCAGGCAATAGATACAACTTACTACTTTCAGACAGCCAAGATAACAGAGCACCATCTTCTGAGCAAGTATACTGGTTACCACCTTCTATCACCAGCCATACAATTAGACAACCCATAAACACAAACACACCAGCTCTAGTAAAGAAAATTACAGGAGGATTCAGAAGCATCTTTACAAGCTTTCCCTGTAGTTACATTCTTCCAGCAGAATCTTCCATTGGCAGTCCCTGGGACACTAATAAAGCAGATCCTCACTGGGAACATCAGTTCTTTCACAGTCTTTTACCAAACACAAGCTCACAAAAGTACAGATGCTGTCTGCAATTTTGCTTCCCAAAAATGCATTTTTTTTTTCCTATTTGAAGACTGACAATTTTAGGGATGTGCCTTCATTATGAGGAAACAAATCTAAAAACTTTTAAAAAGCCCACTACCTCACATGAACCTCATTGAAGTTTTATAATAGATAACAAGCAACACCATTGAAAAAGGTTCTTGTGTTGCCTACTTGTTTTCTCTTCCATGCTTCATCATGTCTTTTGACATCTCTAGAATTCATGTGCACCTAGGATGGATCAGAGTTAATCTCTGGAACAATCCACCCTCTGCTTCCTGTTGACACAGGAATCCTCCTTGGAGTAGACAGACTTAGGACTGGGAAGAGGCAGGTGTGGTTATCAGATGACTTTACTCGATACACAGCTTGTTCTATTTGTGACATCTAACAACTGCTGGCACAGCAGCCAGCAGATGGAAAGGCAGCAAACTCACAGGGCTTCTACACTGAACAGTGACTACTTGGTGATTCAGCAAAAAACCAACAAAACAAAACAAAAACCCACCCAACCAAACAACCCAGTAGTCCACTGAATCCACACGAGTAAAAGCAGTGTATGGAATCACAGGATGGATTCTCTGGAAAGTAAACTCAGGTTGATGGACAGAAGCATTACACTCAGGATTTCCATGGTTTTACTTTCTTAAGTGCTGCCAGATCCACATGTGAGGCTGAGAAAGGAAGTCAGTGATACAGACAGCCAGGATTCAGGCATGATGGGAACAGGAAGAACTTGTTAAGCAGGCACATTAGTCATGCCAGAGTCAGCCAGACTGGCATGCTAATAAGAGTTTTGGAACTCACAAACACTTCTACACTACTGCTAGAAATTTCCTAAGTAACACATGGGAAGCCCAAATACTTGGCCTCACCTGACACCCTCAAAGTAACAAGGATCTCCAAGATCTGGTGGAAGGAGGACAAACCAAAACAGGATAATGCTGAGAGCCTGCCAGCTTACTCAGCAATTCCAACAGGAGCAACAAACAACAGGCAGGTGGGGAATGGCACAGTCTGTGAAGGTTAAATAAACATTTAATGGCATAAAGTGTTACAAGAGAGGAGAAGTCCAATTAACTTCTTATGCTAGAAGTCACACAATCCAGTAATAAAGATGCATGATCATCTTTATTACCAGATCAGGAAGGTTACAGAGTCTCAACTTTAAGAAAGGTAATAACAATGGGCAAATGAAATCTCCTGATGTAAAGTGAAGCCTGTGACTCATTAGAATGCCATGCAGATTTTTTACCCCCAAATAATGATTTCTACCTTGGAAATTAGTGCTAGGACCTACAAGAAAAGATCCCATTTTTGGCTTAGTTTTTAGCAGTACACAAGAACTAGTTAAAGGATAAGAATGCTGCTATGTAACTGTGCCTGCAATGCAATTGTATTTCGACATCACAGCTGAATACAGTGACACAAAAAACTATTGGCACATGGATAATGAATGTTAAGGGAACAGTGTAAAAAAAAAGGCAATTAGCAATCTCTCAAACCTGTTTCCCCTCAGAAATAACCCAAACAAAAAAACCAACCCAAAACCACATAACCCTGAAGAGAGGGGAAAAAATTACAAAAAAAAAAAGCAGATAAAATTCTGTATGAGGAGATCAAGGAAAAACTCCTCACAGTTTGAAGCAAAACAAAAGCAGTCAAAGGAATACATCAGTCCCTGCAATAAAAACCTACATACTACATGATTAAATGGCGAAGGTAGGAAGCAAATCTGAGAAGTCAGCTTTTAATGAGAACAGAAGAAATCAGAATATACATGGTAGGTCAAAATAAACAGGAAATAGAACTTAACATGTTTGGGTAGCACCTTGCAAAGTTACTTAACTACATCAAAAGCAGGAAACCAACTAGAAAAACCACAGGGGTCTCCTGCAGACCAAAATGAGAAAAGGACAGAGGATTGACAACACCAGTGCAGAGAAGCTCAGTGGAACACTATTCCCATCATTCACCAGTGAAGCAACTGGGGAGACATTCACACCTGTCTTCATAGTATATAGGTCAGAGGGATGAGGTAAATTTGAATTAAGTACAGGGGAAGCATTTGGCTGAACAGACAAGTCACACATAGTTCAGTGGGGCCAGCACAGCACAGTTCCAAACCTGACACTGAGGAACTGCTGGGCAACAGGTTGCCAGTGTAATTCCAGAGCACACTAAAGTCTCTAAAGGGACTGACACTACAGAAAATCAAACACAATTTCCATCCCTGCAAAGTAGCAGCAGATCAGATCACTGAGCACAGACAACCAGTCTGCTGGAAAGAGCACACACAGCTTCTCTGAGAGAAAATCCTACCAAGGCCACAATACTTCTCCCCCACACTGGTGCCAACTTATATATCCCTCTGAATTAGAGCACCCAGCTGTTGGGTCCATTGAGTGACTGGGCTAAACACCAGATAGCCTTGTGGAAGCAACCCATCAGGACTATTTTGAAAAAAAATCTACTTGTAAATGTAATCCTCAGCCACCCAAAATGGGCTCAAGACTTTCTGTGACAGCCTGCACATGGTTCTGCTATGTATTGCAGGCTCCTTCACTATCTTAAAATCACGATCCAAAGGTCTGCCTGTACATTGCAATGTTTGCAACTATGTACATAAAAGCACTGTGATGTACCCAGATGAACTCAACAAGGGGGAAAAAATCCCTGTTTAGTCTTGTATTCTAGCCTGTAAGCTTTGTTCTGATGACTGGGGAATTAGATGTAGGGCAGACAACTGGCAATGCTGTTAACAGCAGAATCACAAAAGGAAATCTGTTATGTGATTGCTTTTTCTTCCACAGCTTCTGGATGTACTTGCAGGCACCAACCTACCTGTTCAATGTGCCAAAAGCTAAAAAAGGCATTGAAATGAGTCCACCAAAAAAACCAAACAATTCCCTTCACTGTAATCTTTAGCACCTCTGGGTACAGCAGTGGGCTTACAGTGTCAACCAGGAGAGCATTTACATTCTCAGAGCAGAAGACAAATCCAGATTAAAACAACTTGAGCTACAGTTCTTGTCAGCCTAAAATTAATACTGGCTGGTTGCAAGGGTCCCATCTTTCCCCAGACCACATGGGAAGATCCTATCCCTTAAGCCAGCTCTGGCATTTAGCATGCTCAAAGACTCAGCAAAAAAGTCTTAAAACTCAGCAAAAAAATAACCTAACAAAAAGCAGCAGAGTATCCGCTGCTGACTTATCAAGCAGAAACAGCACAGCCAGCATGCACTGATCAATTAAAGTAGTTCAAGGGAGGGTGTGGGGCACATGTATGAGGATGTTTGGTTTGCCCTGGACATGGAGTCTCATCCAAAGGCTGCATTTAACCCACATTACTTCCCCAAACCAGCAAGCTTTAGTCAGAGCATTAATTATGCCTGCAGTAGTCTTGGTACGTGAGCGAAGTCAGATTGGGAAACTGCACTCCAGTTCTATAAAGTCATTCAAGTGGCTTGCAGGACACAAATACACTGTATGAGATAGCCAGCTACTCAACACTAACAAGACTAAAGAAAAATAAAATTCTGAAAGACTCAGAATTAATCTCAAAGACACTACAATGTTTCCACAACAAAGCTTAAACACTTCTTTCTAAAATTAAATACTCTCTCAAACACTGCATGAGATGGAAATAGTCTCATAACTATGTAGAGAAACCTTCTGTGAGAACCCTTCAAATGTCAAAGCTGAATTTTAAAAATCATCCCATCAGACTGAAAACTCCAGAAAATAACCAGAGTGCATTTTAATTTTGACGCATCAAAATCTGTGTGTTCATGTTTTGGTTTTGTTCACTAGGCATTTTTTGAAAGCAGAAAGCTAATGACATCTTCAAAACTAACCTTGAAAATGACACATTTCTAAAGCTAACACAAAATACAACTACACTGCACACCAGCAAAGTATATATAGAGACTTCCAAAATTAGTACTTGGAGTTCTCTGAAAATACTTTATCCTACAACTATGCCACAAAAATATGTGTAGCATTTAATTTAATAGAACTTTTCTAGTTTTGTTAAAAACAGGTATTTGGTAGACTAGCAAAAAGCCCCAAACCAACTCACCACCTATGAGCAGATCCCATACAACTATGATTCAATCATTCTAGGAATTAGCTAAAATAAAACAGCTGCAGACCAAATCACTGATCTAAAGATGAGTATTATTTTGTTGTTATTAAATCTGTCTATTGGCTAATCAATAGCCAATAGACAGATTTAATGAAGTTTCTAAAGGTCAAACCACTAAAGATTTATCTTTACTCCAAAAAACCTAAACATTCAACCACCCTACTGCCTATTTTTTTTTTAACCAACACAGGTAAAGGGTAGATAGCTTTTAAAGGTCTATGAAAAACACTATAAATCCCTTGAAAACAGAGAGGTCCAAATAGCTCGTTTTTGGATTTCTCAAGGTGTCAGAACTCCAATTTTCACCTCTTCCAAGGCAAAATAATTCCACTATTGTGGCACCTTGCTCCCTGACCTCAGGCTGCAACCTGAGATCTGGCAGCTGCAGGTTGGCATCAATTTTTCTTTCAGTAACCTGGGAAAGGTGGGTCTACACTGTGATCAGCAAGGTTTACTGAAAACTAAAGCATGGATTTACACACTGGACTTTGCTCAGATACAGCCACTGCACAGCATCCACCTCAAGAAGAGCACTCAGCTCTGTGCCAGATAACACATGAGGTGGTGCCATGTTCCACCTCAACGTGTGAAGTCAGACTTCCTCTGATCATCATTTCCAGTTTTAGCTCCATAGAGGCTGCCACTCCCTCAACTGCATCCAACCCTAAAACACAAGTAGCAGTGGGCATACTTCAGCTTCAACCTAAACTGAGATGAGGAGGAACAGCAGAATGACCATATAAAAACACTGATAAACAGCTCTAGAAGCAATGATCACCTACTATATCACTTTATTGGTCTGCTGTCTTGGTTAAAAAAAAAAAAAAGCCACACAACCCACCAAATTGCAGCTTTGCTTTAAAAGTCCTTCTTCACATGTCACAATTTCAAAATTACCAACATGAAGTCTCCTGACATTTCAATGTAAACATGGAAGGAAGCCACAACGTTCCCTGACACCTCAAGGTGAGCCTGTCTGTTCAGTTCCCTGTAATTCCCTTTCACAGAAACTATGCTCCTACACGGCTCCATTTCTTTGCTGCCATGAAATGGTGTGCAAATAAAAATCCATTTTATTAGGTGGCTGAAATTAAGCAGTAAAGTCTCCAGTATCACTACTCCAAAAAAACATTACTGCTTAATATATACTTTGTTTGCCATTTGAATTCTTCCCTTGAGTTTTATTTTGGCAACCTCTCTTATTAAGAGCAAAAGATACTGTGTTCAGAAAACCAATATTCCAGTCCCCGTTCAACATGAACAATAGCAGAGTTATAGTTCAGTTCCAATTTAGTGAAAAATTATTTATACACATAACATTCTCCAAATTCATTACCTCCACAGAGCTCTGTTATTGACCAATGTTTGCTTCTATTCATCTCCACCTCAAGAAAATCATAAATCTTACCCAAAACAAAAGCAGGCTGGAAAGAAAGGTAAAAGTTTCTCTGCCAAAGCAAAACAATTTATTAGAGAACAACCCCCACTAAGTAAGTTAGTAATGGTGCTAGACCCAACCAGAGAGCACCAACTTGGGCATCTCTGAACTCAGTGAAACAAGTAATCTGCTCAAAAACAAATTCTATCAGAAGCTGCCTAGAGACACTTCATCTAACAGTCCTCAGAGATTAAATAAACTTCATCTATCATCACTATTCTCTAAAACCAATCTTTCTTATACAAGAAAAGCATTAGTGCCACAGTTTAAAACTGTGACTTATCCCCATATTCTGATACAGAATTCAATGGTGACAGCACTTAACTTCATGTCAGGAGTAGCAGTGGATGATTACTAACTACCATGGCTGCCCATGAGGACATAAACAACTTGGCAATGATTGTCAGTGTCAATTAAAAAAAACAAAAGAGGAATTTTCAGGCAAATAATAAAGGTAATAGGATAATATTGAGAAGACAAGCTTTGTCATGTTATCTTGATAACTTGAGACTTTCAATGGCAAAATTACTGTCTTCATTATTGAAAACTTAATCACCAGAAGATTCCTCAATCTAGAACATATTACCAAAGCAGAAACAACCAAGGACCAGGATTAATGCCATCTCTCCATCCCCTTCCATGGGGGACCCATGAGAAGGTAAAATGCCACACTGATGCCTAAAGCCCAAGCCCACTCCAATGAACTCAGAGGGACCTTTTAAACTATCAAATCTAGTAAGCTTACTACTGAAGGCAATGTGTCACATATATCTTATCATAAAGTAATCAAGATCTATCTAAAGTATTTGGATCACTCCCCTGCTGTAATCCTATTAGTGGTTACAATAATGCCACACTACTCCAGAAAGTGGAAATCTTACACACTAAATCTAAAATGAATTCACAGTCTTTTAATAACCTTTTGTTCTTCTAACAGTACTGGCACTTGGTTTAAAGAGTTAATTTGTGTCCCTTTATCTTCCTATACACACATACATATGCACTCACAAAGACATTATATATATACAGACAGACCAGTATGTATACACACATATACATACACGCCTCCTCTCAATCAAATTTTGTACCTTTTAGTCATTGTTCTGATCCTCTAAAGCAGCCCTTCTCATCTTCCTTTGCAAGTTCTTTTCACACTTTCAAGCACTCTGGCTGCCCTGCTTTGCAAACACAAGATGTCTTTCTCCTGAGAGCAGCAGAACCATAAACTTTTACAAGTAAGCTCTCAGCCACTCCCTTTTAAAACTGTATTTAATACTTTTCTATTCTTACTTATAATTACTCTTTAAAATAGCCACTTGCCCTTTATATGTATCTATAGCATAATGAAAGCTAAGCAATCTCACAGTCAACTGGTAATACCAGAAAATCATTAAGGAGAGAAAAAAACTCCTAACTTACAGAATCAGTTTTTATGTACTCCTGAAGTACATGGAATTATTCTAAAAAATACTGATTTTCATTCCATTTCAAACAGTATAACCCCTGAAGTACTTCAACCATTCCTGCAAAACATTCTCATCTTTCTTCCAACTTCACCTCCATAAAACTTCATTTATAATCTAGTCATTGCTAGTTGGGTGGGTGGGGTGTTAGGGAGAGTTACTGGTGAAAGACATCACTTCTGGCTCCCAATGTCCCAAACTACTAGTTCCTGAAGACTAGAAAAATATTCAGGGAAGTATCATTATACAGTCACTGCTTGTACTTCCTTGCCACCCTACCTTTTCTTTCTGCTCATCTCCACTTCCAACACTCAATAAAATCAAGAGATCTTGTCTCTCTACACAACCATAACTTAGTGGCTCTAGCAGGGCATGGAATGTGTAACCATACCTTCCTTCTTCACAGTTCCAAAATGCCCATAAAACAATGGTGTTCATGCAACTTGAACAGAACACAAGATTGCAGTATGATTTTTGGAAGGTCTTGTCTTCAGCTTGTATTAGCAGACTTAAAACTGTCTGAACTATTCTCAGGGAAAGGATTCACTGAACAGTACCCTAAACTATGAAGAAGGATACTGTGACTATGAGAACCCCAAATGAAAAAACTATTCTGAAAAAAAAAATCATTGCAAATTCTGTGGTTTATTTGAGAAGCAAGAATAGCCTTTAAAGGAGTCAAGCTAACACGAATACAACTGTGATTCATTTCAGATATAGTAGATTACAGTTTAAAAAAAGGAAAAGAAGGAAAAAAAGGGAAAAAAATGCATGCCTCCAAGTTGCCAATTTAGGCAAAAATATCCTGAGCCGAGTCTGGAAAGCTTCTTGGCAGGATAATCCAGTCAAGGGAAAGAACAACTGCAGTAGCAGCCAATTTCTCTCTATACTAACTTGATAAAGAAAAGTAGGTTGAGGTGCCTTATTTTTTACATTAAGAACACAAGGTAGAGTGATTGAAGACCTCATTCAGGTTTGTCCACCATAATCACAAGGCCAAGAACAAAACACAGCCCTTCCAAACACCACTGCAGTGATTCATCCTTAAGTCCCACTTGCCTGCTCTAATAACTTGGATACAGAGAAGTTGGACAGAACCTGCAAAGCCCCAGAAACACTCAGAGGTCCAACAGCCAGTCAGTGTTTTTATGTAAGATTCTCTCTACTTTTGACTTATCCAATCACGTGAAAACAAGTAGAGGTCTTACCAGTGGAACCATCTGAACATTACTGATCTCTCTGCAATGGCCTCTTCCAAGAAATTTCCGGCATCTCCAACACTTTAAAATTTAGTGCCAAGATGTCAGAGACCACTCTGAACTGGCCTAGTTTTCCCCTCCAGAGCAATTTCCATTAAACATTTTACATAAAATGACAACCAAGAAAGTGTATAACGCTTCTGTTGTCTAACTATTGGATGTATATCTGTAATCCATACATTTATATGACTACTGGTTGGAGAAAGAGGAATATTTCACACTGTAGCAGCAGAGTGTTCATCACGTTCCTCTGTCTTCATCTACCAGGTCTAGTGTAACTATTTCAGCTCAGGATAACCTGCTGCTGAGCATCTAAACACATTTTAAAAAGAAGAAAGCATACTTACATTAGCAGGATGGCAAAGGGTAGTAGGTAGTCTTTGAGTAGTCTTTGAGTCTTATTCCAAGACATTTACATTACATATGTGAAGGAACTTAACACCTTGAAATCGTGCAAAAGGAAAAAAAGGAAGGGAAAAAAAGAAGCAGCTGGCACCAAATAACCTGAAGCACAGATTTCATATTCTCCCAAAAAGAGGTACTGCTGGAAGCCACTTTTTGCAGTGGCTTAAATTTTCTACCTTAAAAGCCCAAGCTGTCCAAGCACAGAAAACTGTAATAATTCAACCTTGAGGTGAAAAGAGACCACAGTGGTTAAACTTACACAGGAATACTTGTTTCACTTGAACCTTTTTCCTGTGAATTAAGAAAAAGGTAATTTGTGTTCCATTTATCCTTCTTTATAACACTTCATTTTTAATGCTTGGGTTTATCCAGTGTTCCTTCCCAATGAATAGCCCCAATCATATACTCTTCTCAAATTTAATTCCAGTATTTTAGAGGAATTCAGGTACTATGGTGGGAAATGTCCCATGTGAGATTTCTGCCGCCTGCCTCTTCTCTACCTGTTTATTTTTCAATTTTAGTTGAGCTGAATCAGAGCCAGAATCCTGCTCCTATTTCTTAAGGAAGAGTAAGCCTTATTACTACAACTTTGCATTCTATCAGCATCTTAATTAGGGATCAGTTTTAATACTACATTACCATTTGGTTCTTCAGAGTTTGGATAACTGCTTGTAACACTGTACCAAAAGAATTTGCCTTCTACTGCTTGGCTGGCAGTTTTTAATTTGTGCCAGTGGCTTGCTGGAGTTTTGTTTCCCTCATGCTTACGAGACGCTTCAAGTGCAGTTAGTCACCTCCCTTCAGGCACTGCAGCACTCTTTGAAGAGGCTTCTTTCCTCACTGCACCTTGTCTGTGGGTTTTTCAACCATGTGCTCAGCCCCCAGCATTCTCTATGCAGAAACACTACTTAAGAGAAGATTAGTGCAGCACTTTCTTTGCCTACTTAATGTGGCAGTCAAAGTACTGAAGACTACAAAGAAATGTTTTTTCTTCCTCATAAAGGTCCTTACAAGGGACCTCTGCCTAGAACATCATCTTTCCCAAAAGTCAATATTTCAGCAAAGAACAGCCTTGCAAACTTGCCATTCCTTGTCAGCTGAACTTACCCTTGTGCTAACTTACTGAGTAAGGAAAATAGCGTGGCACCCAACCCTTCTATTCTTACAGTCACCTGATTTACACAGGCCCACACTGCTGTCCACCAGTGGAGAATCACACACTTTTTTTATACCTTAATAATACAGCTAAAACTCATGAATTCTTGAGCTTCACCCATAGAAGTCTTATCTCTGTACAGAGCACCACATGGAGAACAGGGAAAAGTGTTTTAATTTTCAGAGAAGATAAAGGAGAAGCATTACTGATGCTAAAGATAAAAACTTACGACAATGATCCTTCTCTTCCTCTCTCTTCTGTCTCAAACATGGCCCCCAAGTACCAACCAATAAATAAAGCAGACAGCCTCCCAGATGCTAGAACCCATGGTGTGCCAACAAAGCCTGGGGAGGAGACATCTTTGGTAGCAGAGGGGCAAAAGATAAATTACAGGAGTATGTCTATGGCACATATATTACAACCACTGCAGCCCTAGGTTCAACTTTGCCAAAGGTGCCACAGACTTCAAGCTAATGGAAAAAAAAGCATAAAGTGAGATTTTATATACCATTAAGGATTGTGAGAACTCCATCTTTGTAACACAAGAGTGCTCTGGGAAGACATACAGATCTTGATATGGCTGCTGTCCCAGTGACCTTGCCACAACTCCATGGAGCTGTTCTGCATTCCATAAGATGTCATTCTCATGAAATTAGCACTTTAATAACCCTGGCTGCAAGTACTTAGTGTGGCAAAGCAATATCCACGTACTCACAACAAGCACTGCCTTCCAGGAAGTTATCAAAGCCCAGTCAGACTACAAAAACTTCAGGCATATCCTGTAAGGCATGGACAGAGGTGCAGTCTGTTAGGGGACTACACAAAGGGAAAAAAAAAAGATCTCAGCAAATATGCTTCTGACCAATGGAACAGGAAGGTGTGCCTTCAGAAATGAAGCTCTTTACATTGATTGCTTTAGCCAACACCCCAGTCATGAAAATGAAGGGCTTTTTAGAAGGTCATACAAGTAGCCCAGGAAAAATGCTGACTTGTTTATAGTGCTGCACTGATAAACTGCTCAGTTTTTGGTCAGTCAGCATATACCACAGTACTATCACACAGTGAGAAATGCAGCACTAGGACCAGCTCAACAGCCATATTCCATTTGAGAACTACTGCACTCCCAGCATGCTTTGTTATCAAGGACATGTTTCTGAGAATTTGTCAATTAACCACAGTAGAACTGCCCCATCTTGTTATTTAAATGCAAACTTTGCAATGCTAAGCTGAGTACCAATCTTAATAACCCACTCCTTAGGAACATAAACATCATAAAAAAAGTCAAGCATTTTCATAATGCTTTGCTAACGAGGGTCAGGGCCTGACTGGACTTGTTTTGGCCTCCAGCCTAGCAACAGTCTCTGTATTGGCCAAACTCTGGTGAGTCTACTATTATTTTCAAATAATTTACATATTTCCTGCCTTCCACAGAGACTCTTGCCACCAACCACCAATATATGGCATATATCAAACAACTAACACTTCTATTTCTGAAGACAATAATTTGATGCTACAGAAAACCTGCACTTAACTGTAAACAGTTACTTAATACAAAAACAGATGGCTTAACATACTGAGCTTGCTCCATTAATTATGGCATGAGTTTTGAGAGAACAAAAAACTAAAGACTACATTTCATTCATTAACTGGTCACAGTCTAGATCTGTAAACTAAGCAAAATGAGCCGGCCCAGGGTTCCTAACTTTTATTTTCTGGTTATCTCTTAACTGTCAGCAACCAAAAAGTGCCAACATTAAATTTGTCTTGGTTTACTATTCAGTGCTAGATAACATTACTATTATACTTAACTCACAACTGAAGACAAGGCAGAACTGCATATCCTTTCAGCAGCTCCAAATAAAATACCTGTATTCCTAAATCATTAATGTTTCAACAATTTCTAGCAAAAAAATATTTAAGTTAGATGTGTGAAGTAAACCAAATCTAGACACAAAATACAGTTTTCTGACAGTCAGAGAGTTTAAATGTCAAAAGCAATGCTAAAATCTGAATTTCCATGAAAATCTTTAGCGGGAACATAAAGTACCAAATTGAATAAAGAAAATATGACAAACAATATGAATATAACTAAACCAAAGGAGGCAATAAAAATGAATGACCAGACTGATGGCACAAGGAGAGGTTGCTGCTGACTCCTCTTCGCCCTACAAGGAGTATGAGAACAATTAACTTCCACAGAACCAGTACTGCAGAGAATCAGAGCACTTAGAATGACTTTGTGGTGACTGCTCTTAGCTAAAGAAACAAAACCAGGGTCTATCCTTAAGACTGCCGATGATTTGATTTCCTGTATTAATAGAAACTACCTCATCTGCATGTAAGAACAGCTCACTAAAGTGACCTTATGAAGGAAAAAGTCCTCAAATTACAGATAACCTAATTTGGAGTTTATCATAGCATTATTTTCTCAGTTCACCAATCATATCAGAGGATGAACCTACTGGCAAAGGCAACTTCTTTTTGAAGCCATGCAACCTTATCCCTTCTGCCCCTCTGCTGCACCAAGATGCATTCACCAGATCTGCTTTCAAATATGCTGGGAATTCCCTGCTGAGCACTGCCAATGCCAGCCAAAATACACACTCTCTACTGTACTATATTTTCAAAGCATCTACCACAGAATGCCACTCTGAAAGAACCACTACTTCATATTCCAACATTTAACCTTCAACAGTAAAGACCAATAGAGCCTGTTAATTTGGAAGAAAATTCTGAACCTTATACAAATCCACATGACATGCACATGAAAACCAGAATGAAGTCAGACAGACACACAGACATGAAAGAACACTTCCCTGTGTGTTTCCTTGTTGATCTTTGGCCATGACCAAACAATCATTATAGCTGTTGTGTAATATTGGAATGTAACAATAAATATAAATTATTACTGAGTCTGCCACAAAACAGTGTAAGTCTCCACTGCCATACAACCAAGTCCTGCAGAGAAACAACAAAATTTCATATTCCTGGCATCAAGAGCAGTAATGACAATAGGTACAGCTCAACTCTGTGTAGGGATTGCAGAGAAAGAACGCTGCTGGGCTTTTTAAGACAATATGAAATTCTAAGTTTCCAGACAAAGTTTCAAAGAAAAGCTTGTAAAGAAGCACATACCAAAGCAAGCAAGGAGTTAAGTGCAAGGTTCCAACATTACAGTAAATTGTAGAGACTAAAGCTGGAGGTCAGGCTGCAGCCAAGAAACAAGAAATTGAGAAAAGGATGAAATCCTATCAACTGCAAGCCACAACATTTTTATTCACACGTATGTGTGCATATGTATGCACCTATAGACAAGTCTCATCTCTCTTCAATGCCTTACCAGAAAGCACTGGACAGCAAACACTGCAAGAAAATCAGCTTTGGGGCTGTACTAGAAGATTTTAAGCTATTTCAATCTAAATTACCAGCAATTCTCCACCATTACCAACACTTTACCGAGACACAATAACTAAGGAAAAATCCGGAATATCCAGTAACCCTGGAACCGTCTCTTTACTACAAGGTTAAGTTGTACTCATTTTGAGTAGAATCACAACTTAAAGTCTTTGAGTGAGAAAAATAATGGGCACAAGACTAGCTAACTGTATTTTTAAACTGTATTGAATTGAAATGTTTCCAAACTTCACTAATATTAAGGTAGTGTAGTAGTGCTACCCCACACCCTTTCAAATTATGTAAATTAACAAATTTTAGACCTGAAAACACAATGAAATACTAAAGTCAGGCAGGTCAACATGGCTGCAGATCTGCATCTCTGTCCTGCAGCCAAACAAACAGTTGCTGCAAAATACCACAAGTTATCAATGAAGGAAGGAACAAATACATCTCTAAGTCTTTAGCTCAAAACTGGCTATCACCTGGACAATATTTTAATCCAGAGGTCGTCGATCACAGAAGATGGTCAAGCCACAGAGATTATTCCTAGCAAAGAATGTGGTAGCCAGCAACACCTCCTCATGTGCACAGGGTTGTCAGCTTCCCTAAAGCATCAGAACCACCACAGGTACAGAGGTCAGCTACAGGAACCATCCACTGCCTCCAGCACAGTCCCCTGAGAGATGAGGAAGATGTGAGCCAGTCTGGGCATTTGAATACTATCTCCAAAGAGCTCTTCAGACAGGTGGGAAGCAGGGCAACTGTCATTCCAGGTGCAAACTTGTGTTCTTGGTTACCACGTACCAGATGACAGGGGCAGAACAAATGATTCCCCTTACAAATTGTATCAAGTACAGGTGGTCACCACTAAAATAATCCTGCTCACTAGCAGGAAACCTTCAAGAAGGGACTACGAAAAACAAACAACTGACAAAAGAGTTAACCTGAAGGACTGCCAGACAATGTCTTTTCCACAAAGATGTTGATATTAAAATTAAGTAGGCAAGATGAAGAGCTTGAAGCAGACACTGTGCAGGACAAAAACTCAGAAAGATGATTTCTGCGTGCCAAGGGAAATCATTACAGTGAGCAGAGACGTGAGATTCTAAGAAAAAAGTCCTCCTCACTCCCTACAGCACAGCTTCAACTGAACTCCTCTTCACACACTTACCCTCCCTCTCTTGTCACAACCTTCTTGCACTTCCTTTCAAACACTTTCTTACTAGAAGGAAAACAGCAGTGAGCAATAGTGTAGACCTTGAGCCCCTTCACACTGGTAGACACCTCCCTTCCACTTTCACAACAGAAGGCAGGACATGGTATTGTTTCCAATAATCATCATGGCCCATCTTGGGTATTGCACAAGACCAAACCAGAAAAGCAATAAAAGGGATAGAAATTACCTGTCAGAAAGGTAAGAAACACAGGAAAAAAAGGCTACTCAGTTTTCATTCTCCATAAATGAATAGGCTAAAATGCTTTTACAATTCTTCCTGCATCTGCTTACAATTCATTTCTACGGACAAGTTCAGTGTTCTGTAATTTTACTCATGAAACCGAGTCTCAAATTCAGCGTCTAAACAACACTTTGTCCTAGAGATAATTTCATAATTTCTGGGTCAGCAATTTCCAAATTTTGTATCAGTGTTCACACTGCCAGGATAATTTCTACATGCCTTCTGAACCTGTAGTCTGAGAGCCATCACATTGGTGGAAGCAAGGCACAGGCCCTGTAGGACATACCCTGTGAAGAAGGGCAAGGGTGGCTTAGAGAGCAACCGAAAGTGAAGTGAAATTAAAGGTATCAGAAAGTTCTTCAATCAAGAGAGACAGAATAAAATGTTAACAGATCCATGGAGGCTACAAGAGGAGAAGTAGTTATGGCTGAAAGAACCTGCTCAGCCTATTCTCAACAAAACACTGCTGGAGAGATTCAATGTCTTCCAGCTATCTTCTTTTAACTCCATGAGTCACCACCCCCTCCAACCCAACACCTCCCCAGCAATACCCTCCACACCCTATTCTCTGTGCTTTAGGAACTCCAGAGATAGGAAAATGCCAACTGTTTCATCCATGTATGGCCTGCCCTGGAGTTCAAAACCCACACCCTTTCAAAACAAGCTTTTTGACTCATTCCTACTGCCTTGAATTTGCTGTCCTGATGCTGTCCTCATCTTGGCATCAGAAAGTCAGAAAAATCCAGAGGTGTCACAAGCAGGTTTTGTTCTAAAGACAACATGCCAGAACCCCTTGTCCAAGTGATTCAGCCACCTGCTTTTCTTTGATCATGCCCCGTCTCATTGTTCAAAGACCTGCAAGGAATATGAGTCATGTTTGTGTGAGGATACCTGCTCACAGGTCTTTCATCCTCCCTGTAATTAACTGTAAAAAATAACTCTATAATTTACATACAAACCCTTATTTTAGGCCACTGCTCTTTGACCACATATTTCAGCCCATAGACAAAACCTCCAAATGAATTTGAGGCAGAAAGCTTCAATACACAATCACTGAAAAACACCAGCTCTCATTCAGGTTTTTTTGCTGTACAGGATGAAGCCCAGCTTCAAAGCCAACATCTAATCTTTGTGAGTTACGCAGTTATCACTAAGACTGCCTGCAAATCTTGTGAATGCTAGAAATCATGCTGCCTCTGAACACTTAGCAAAAGCAATTTATTCACCGACCTATAATTTTACGTGTAATACTGAACAACTTTTTCAAAGTTGCATCCCCAACTGCACAAACATAATCAGCTCACAAGGCTGCTGAAAGCAGCAGTTCTGCCATCTGTCTGCTTATTCCCACCTCACAATTGTGCAGGCACAAATGTTTGTGAAACCATGCAATGATCCAGAGAGAACCAAACTCTGTAACCAACTGAGGAAAAATATAAAATTATTGTTAGATCATTTCCTGATCTATACAACCATGCATGCTGGCACATGCATGGGAATAAACAGAAATTACATTACTAATTTTAATGACCGTGCCACTTTCTGAAGTCTAAAATTTCAGAAGTTGATGCAGCAACTTTTCACCAGATCTAGTAACTAAATCTGAAAAACACATATGAATTTCAGAAAAATTCAAATAATTTTACTTAGTTTGCAATTGTGTTGTTGTTAAAGTAAGAAGTAGGAGGAAAAAAGTAAATTGATTTACTGCTTACTAAGAGGAATCAAAGTGCTTACTGGAAAACATTTTAGTGCTGAAATCTTCACCCCTGCCTCAGTTTCCTCCAGTAATAAAACAGACAGTAGAACTAATCTGTTCAACAAATCATTCTACAACACAGATAAAAAACCATAACACCAATGTAATATTGTTACAGAGACAGACAAAATTCAACTCTCTGACAGCAATGAAAAAGTGAAACAGCACGAAGCTGATGTTGCAACCTACAGTGGTCTGGGATGGAGAACAGACACAGGACAATGCACAGCAAAATGGCTACTGAGAGCAGCAGTTGCTGAACAGTTGGTATCTACAAAAGGACAGACACGGATTTGCAAAAGACCTGGGTAAAGAAACTCACAGTGGAGTCTCCCTGCCCTCCTTTCATTATTGGTACTCTGATGAAATCACATAGGAGTTATGAAGAGCATATAGGGAAGACTTGCTGGGGTGGCAGGTTAAGTAGGAATCCACAGAGCTGGGTTGTCATGACAGCAGCTGAAAGTATGCAAGAGATGTATAGATCCTGGGTGTTAGCAAGGACTACAAATAAGATTATCAATACATTACATTTTTAAACACCAAGAAGCATACACTACATCTCATTAATGAAACACAGACTGCACAATAACTGTTTGCACTGGTGAAGGTGCACGAGGGTCCAGGACATACATGGAAAACTTGTACTCATTAAGTACTGAGAAAGCACAGGTTCTTACAAACTTGATAGTCATGCTATACATAAGAGGAAAAAAGTGACATGCACTCTGGTGGACCAACACAGTCGAGTCTCAGCTGGAGCTTGGAAATTCACCACATGAGCTCCGTTCCATTTAAAAGCAAAGTAAAACAGCAGAAACTCAATTTCAACAACCCCTTACGTTAACTCTGCAATCAAACGGACTTGGATCATGCAGCAACTCGGTAACTCATCCCGGCTGAGAGGAAGGAACTTCCTGTCAGAGAGAAGTTACTCCCTGAAGTGTCTGAGCTTATCTGCAGCAGCATGCCCGGCTCCCCAGCACAGGCAGGCTGCAGGTGCTGACATGCTGGGCAAGACGGTCCCTGGCAGGTCACTTCTGAAGGCAGTGCAGCACAGGGTTCAAGACAAACACTGAACAAGAGTGGCCAGGGATGGGAATAAAACAGGCCCTTGCTGGACACTCTTGCAAGGAAGCTTGGGAGGCAGAGGGAGGATGGGAGTAACAGGTGTTTATGTGATCTTTTCAAAACTCTGGGAATTTGATGTGGTGGATTACTCAGGGACTCAGGATGTCTAACACTGGGTGATCTTCAGGAGTCATTACAAAGCAAGGACTCTGAACGGTATGAGACCAAAGTAGCGTTACAAGTGCCTGGCACAGGGAATGTAAAGGTACACCAGTGTTCACAGATCCGGGACTCGCACACAGGGCTCTTACACTGGGTACTCACCATCCAGCACTGGTGAAGGAGAGGCCCGCCCTCATGCAGAACACACGGACAGCGAGAGGCTGCCTAGTGGAGGGGTCCCAGTAAGGACTACTAGTGAAACTGAGCGAGGAGGGAGCTACTCGGGGGTTGCTGAACACAGCCCACGAGCGGGGAGAGGGCACTGCCCACGGAACCTGCCACAAAGGCGGCCGCTCGGAGCAGAGCGCTGCCAGAGGTGTGAGGGATCACGGGGGAGATGTCACCAGAGAGCCCCGGGAGCGACGGGCCAAGAGGGGCCGGGGAGGAGTCACGGAGCTGGCGGGCAGCGCGGCGCTCCCCGGGGCGAGCCCGGCGCGGGAGGGCAGTGCGGCTCCCGGGGAGCGGGGGCGCCCGCGGGCCGGGCCCGGGGACAGGCGTGGGGCCAGGCGAGGACAGCGGCCGGGCGGCGGCAGCGGGGAAGGTGCCGGGCGGGAGGCGGGAGCCGGCGGGGAGGGAGTGAGGGAGGGCGCCCGGCCGGGGGAGCCGGGCGGGACGGGCGCGCACGAGGCGCCCACGCGGGCGGTCGCGCCGATACTCACTATGGGTCGTTGGTGAAGCGGGGGCTCCGCGGGGGCTGGTATCCGTATAGGTGACAGTAAAGCACATCGAAGCAGAAGCAGCACATCTCGGCCGACACCACCATCTTCCTGCAGCCGGGCCCGCCGGAGCCGGGGGAGGCGAGCAGCGAGGAGACCGGCGGGGAGAGGCCGGCGGGGCCCCCGCCGCAGCTGGGCGGCAGCGGCGGGGACAGGGCGCAGCCGGCGGCGCCCCCCGCCAGCCCCCGATGCCGTTCAGGCGGGGGCCCCCCGGCGGGGGGCAGCGCCCCCGGCTCGCCCCCGCCGCCGCCGCCCCGCCGCAGTGGGAGCCGCCGCCGCCGCCACCCGGGCCGGCCGAGCCCGAGGGAGGGGAGCTGGAGAGTTTCTGCTTCTTCACCCCGCAGCAACCCGCCGCCATCTTGGAGCCGTCTCCCCCCACGCAGCGCTTCCGACCCATGGCGGGGGGGCCGGCCGGCCGGCCGGGGGACGTGCGGCGGCCCGCTCCGCCTCCTGCCGCGCCCGCTTCGCCTGCACGGGGAGGGGGCGGGAGAGGGGAGGATGAATGAGGAGCGGGAGGGAAAGGAGGATCGGCGGGGGAGGGGGGGAGAAAGAAGAGATAGGGAGAGAGCTGCGTTAGAGCGACCCGGTGAGCGGCCCCGGCGGCCAGGGCCGGGCCTGAGGGGGCAGCGCGGCCCGCAGGTGTGGCGGCCTTTCCCCTCCCCTCCGCACGCCAAGCCGCCCCTCTCGCCTTCCCCCCGCGCTTTATCTCCTCCTTCTGCCAGGGAAGTGGAGCAACTCCACCTCGCGTGCTAAAAAAAAGAAATTAAAAAAATAAAATAAACCCACAAACCCGAGCTCTGCAGGCGCCGCACGGCAGGAGCAAAGCCCTTGAGATGGTTAAAAACACCCCGCTAAATAATTCAAGTGACCTGAAATGCCTTTCTCTGGGGAAGAGAAGGGGAGGGCTGTGTTGGAGCCGCCAGGCTGGGAGCCTGGAGAGAGAGCTTGGATGCAGCTATTAAGCATGCGATCATGATGGCTAAAAGCCACGGGCTTTATATGTGTATATAAAAAAAATATATCTTTTTTTAATTACAGCTTTGGCAATTCACAACCAGTAAATAGCAGCTCGGAGCATAGGCCCGCAGCTGCAGAGCCAGCAGCCATGACCCGGTGAGACCACGGCGCTGGGTGCGGGCAGCCCGGCAGGGACCTCTAGGGCAGGGAAGTCCAGAAGAAAAAGGATGTGAGTTCCCGCCGTTCTCCAGAAACCAAAAATTAAGCTTATTAAGGAGAGGAAATGTGTTTTATATAGCTGTTTTACATTAGCCTCACATATAGATATGTCTGAATGGAGAGACTTGCAAACAGCCATAAAGTACTTAAAAATTTGTAAGTATATTTAGAAAATAACACCTCATCCGCCAGTGTTATGCAGCCATCTCTGGCATGGGATGTAACAGCTGTTTACCATAGAATAGCAACACTACAGTATCAAGGAAGACAAGGGGGTGAGGACTGCCGCACAGAGTTAAAATAATATCACAAGTTTAGAGAGACAGCTGTTACAGAAGCTGAAATGAAATATATAGAAAGATTTCAGTTTCAAACTACTTGGAGACTCAATTTTACATTTCTTGATGGAAATGGTTTCTCCAGCACCCTCATATAAATTTTGGTAGCATCTTAAATGATGTTTTTGAAATTACTAGATCTCCTATACTAATGGGTTAAAAGGCCCTTTGAAGGTTTCTATCCAAATACTGGCTAAATTCCTCTTGCTTTGACTGTGAATCATAGCCTGAAGTAAAACAGCTGCAGGGAATAATAGCAAACAGAAAGGAGAATTAGATGGTGTGAAGCAGTCTTTTCCATTTTTAAATGTAATGTTTATGTTTGGAGCTGGCAAATACTTGAGAAGGGAACCCAATTACCTTCCCAAACAATGTTCAAGTTTCTTTCAAAACAAAGACAGTGTTTTCTACTGAGGGATTAATTTGTTTAAAATCAGTTAGCAGTGACACCTTCTGTTGCTTTTGGGAAAATAGTTTCTCCAGGTATTGAATTCTGTCTTTTCCTCTTTTTTTTTAATATCCTATATTATTTAACACCAATATTTATAAAATATTCAGTAATTGCAAAAGCTTACAATTCAGACAGAAAGATTAATTGTTCACTCCACTGGGACAGCTATTTGGAAGATTCATGGTAAGGCTCAGAGCTAGGACTGATATCCTTATGCAATATCAAGACTACTGATAATGAATAGTGATAACTTTTTGATTAAATATTGTATTGCAAATGGTCCCAGAATGAAAGGGTAAACTAAGTATATTACTTAGTCATTAGCAAAACCTTCCTTTTTCCACTTCTGCTGATGTTCTCTGCTGTATTTGCCTATAGTTGTGCTCTTATTTTACCTCAGTGCACGTAATGCATACCAACTGTCTAGGTAAAGACAACAACCAATACACAGACACAGCTGTGGAAACCAGTGGAATCAGGAAGACAGAATTCTATTATCAAATATCTTGAAGTGATGAGAACTGCAGCCTCACAAAACAGTCTTCATAGCTCAATGGAAATGTTCCATTTCTATTTGAAGGAGCATTTTTTCTTTGGATAATATGGCTTTGGTTAATAGCAGCATGTGTTTCGTTGGTCCTTTGCTTCAGTAAAGTATCAAAGACTTTTACATTTCTTACTACAAGAAACCTGAATGTACTTCTATGCTCTGCTAACTTAAGCAGATTCTTTCCTGTTGATTGATGACAGTGCTGTGCCTCATGGAGTCAAGCATCCCAAGTGAACTCTGGATGAAGAACAAACTCTTTAGCAGTACCAACAGAATCAGAATGGTTGTGCAATTAGGTCAATGCAATTTAGGAGTGATGTAGCTCTCCTTTATGACTACAGCTGTTTAGCACTATTGCTCACCTCATGTTCTAAAGCCACAGTGATTTCAGAAAAGTCACTTGTTACAAGTAGCATATTAAAATCAATGTTTTAATTAAAAAACACAGCTTATTATCCTTTAAAAGAGCTGTAAATTATTATAGTAAACACAGAATTCTTTGCAGAAATATATTTCTCAGTGATCTGATGCTGCTCTGAAGGATTGCCCTTCTTAAACAAAATAATCAGAATTATAAGTATCTGGGGGAAATGATATCCTGACAGACACAATCTAATTGCTTTTGAATACAAAGTAAAATTTGCACTGACTGTAGTAGAAGTCAGATTGTTGTTAAGTGGGCCAAAAGATCATTTATGTTTCCCCATTATGTTTCCTACAATCTAATTAAAAGACAAATCCACCAGAACAAGGAAACAATGAGCCAAAATTTGGCTCCATCAGTAAGCAGGAGTGATATAATCCTTGCCTTATTAGTATCAATTCTTTTAATAGGCAGTGGAACAGGTGAGGGATTTAAAAGGGTACTTAAAATAGCACATTTAGGCTGTTTGGCTCCATGTCCACTTCTGCAGGAGTAGTAATTGTTGGTTTAAACAGTTCTACCTCAGCTAATTGTTCTCTTTCCTGCCCCACCCATTCTGATGTGTTCATGCAGCTGTTTGTGCAGATGTGAGGCAGAAGATCAAGTATAAAAACACTCTTTTCCATCAATTATTTTTCAGACAAATCAATTCTCTAGTTTGATTTATCAGAGGGCTGCACAAAAATCTGTGTTGGCCTCTTGGAGTGGCTGCACAAAATTGAGAATTAATGGCCTTGGGCAGCTGAAACAGTGCTGGTGAAAAACTAGAAGATGCAGCCTAAAGCAGCATTTCACATATTTATGGGGAAACTGTCAGAAATCAAAAACATATTTTAATTTTAAATAATAGGTGAAGAAAATGAGTCCAGGAAAGATAAAGGGCCTTGAATGGGAAGGAAATTCATTTATGCTTGGGACTGTAGAAAAGTCAGTCAGGCAATGAAGGAAAGGGAAACAGAAAGTCCTCTTTTCAAAATACAGAATATTCCACTTTCTGACAACTGAAGGAAATATTATACTACAAATAATTCTGTAAAAAGAAAATCCCTTCAAAAATTGAACTAGGTAAACAGCTAGCATATCTATGGAGTTGTTAGTTACTATTCTAGAGAAAAGTCTGTACATACATCTTCCAAAATTAAATTCTGTCTTTCTATCTTCCCATCCTTATGAGCTTTTTTTGGATGGGCCTGCCATAAAACTGGAAGATTTACATGCTAAAAATTCCTTTGGTCTGAAGAGTTTCCACCCATTGTAGAGCCAGCCTAGGCAACTCTTCCCTTGCTCTGCAGCCTACAAGGCATCAAGGGTGTAGCTGGAAAGAAAGTGGGTTTGCTTGCATTATTTTCTCGCATTATTCCCAAACTGGTCTATCACACTCTTGAGGACCATGTGAGTTTTCCTCAGTATATTCTGCTTAGACAAAATAGTTTCTGTTCTTCACTTACGCTCAGTGCCTCAGCTGTCCCCAGGAGAAATTAGATGCAGCCCTGAATCTAGGCCAGAAAGTGTGCACAAAATCTAACAAAGCTAATGAAAGTTAACTTGCACATGTCTGAGAACAGCAATTGTTCCTACCATTTAGAGGCCATATCCTTCTATTGTTCCATATATCAAACCCCTATTGAAGTTTCTTCTAAAAAATCTTGTACAAAAAAAATCATCTCCGGATGTGATAACAGCCAGCAGACAAAAGGTCGTCACATGTTTTTTTACTGGAATCCTGGTCCTGTGTCATATTTTGGACTATGTTATAATTTTACTGTACTGTGAATCCAGTCTGTATTATTTTAAAATTCACATTGTTTTACAGGCATTTTTCACTCCAATGTGAATTTAGAGTTTGGTCCTGTTAAACCATCTGAGCATGCACTGTAAAACTGAGCATTAGTTTGGGCATTAAAAAACCCCACAACAAAACAAACAAACAAACACCCTACCAAATAAACCCTCCAAAACAAACAAGTAAAGCAAACAATAACCATGCATTCTAAAATGTTATTTGTCAAAGTAAATAATCTAGGACTGAACAGTTTCTGAACTAGAGATAAAAGCATTAAGTGTGTCAATGGAGTCAGAAAAATTATTTCATTAAAAACCTAAAGTTCAAAGCACTTGTAATAAATGGAAGGTGAGACTGGTAGCAGTTTTTTAATGGAATTCTTTTCAACTAATTCTGTGAGCTGCAATGTTCCTCAAATATTATGTTAATACCATATCCTATCCTTTTCAATGTATTTTTCCATTGTACAGTGATAAAAGGAGATGTAGCTTATGCAGCTGTATTCTCAATATGAATTCACTGTGGCTGCATTGAGGTCAGTGAAGCTACAGTGATTTATGCTAGCTGATACATTAATAATAAGCCTTAGGATATATTTTTTGACATGGCTGTTTGTAGTTAGTCTCCTTCACAAAATGTTTGCCACTGCTGTGGAGAACCTTTTTATTAATAGCATTTCTCAATTCTGAAGAGTGAGAGCTTTAAGAGTTATAAGTTAATTAGAACAATATCAATGTCTGTTTATCCAGTGCAGTTATACAGACACCACCAATGAACCTCAGCAACAGTCAAATAGGACACAACAATTGAGGTGTATTAGGAAAAATATCATCATTAATTTTCAAGTGTATGAGTGGATTAGGAAGATAAAATACATGGTGATGGTATGCCTAGAATTAAAATCTGATCAGGATTCCACAGTTACAAGCCTGCTTATTCCTTTAGCCATCCCAAGGGGCCAGCACTTGATTTTGTATCTCATGTAAAAATACCAATATGAAACTTTAATTTAAATTTAGTTAATGCAAGGAGCAGCAATTTCAGAAAAGGGGTGAATGTTAACAATACCAATTTATTATTAATGATGTTAATTGATGAGGATGACAGAAATGCTCCAGTGTAAGGAGGCCAACAGGCATAAATTCTGATCTTCCTTTTGATATGAGAATGTGTTGAGCTTCCTTTTTCAGGTGTTATTTAATTTTCTCGTGAAATGATTTGATTCTTCTGGCTGCTGCTTTTGCTGTCTTTTTGCACATGTTATCTAGCTTTTGGTGTTAAGGAATTCCACCTCCATTCCTCTAATGTCCAGTTCTTAGCTCAGGTTCATGCTCCCTTGCTCTGGTATTTTACACTGTTCAGATAGCATTGAAGCTGTCATTTCTCTGTTCCTTTCAAAGAAATGAGATATACTGTTCTTTTCTCCAGAGACTGAAGAACTTTTTTCTTTAATCTTTGTGAGCAGTGAAAACTCAGCAAATCCTTCTGCTGCCCTTTATCATTCTCAGTTCTACAAAAGAATCTGTGAATCTTAAGATGGCCAAGGACTGCTTCCACTGTTTCAGGTGGAAACATCTAGTCACTTGATATTGGATGGGTTTAGTTTCTCCTAGTGTAATATTTTGGCTATTGTTTTGAAAGTGTGTTCATTAGTAGACTATTGCAGCTTCTAAAAATATGCAAGCAGGGCACTCACGTATTTTTCCATCTTTGTTATTGTAATACATTACTGTTTATCAACTGTATTTTTTTCCCTTTCTCCCTAGAAGTATCAGCCTTTTTTATACTCAATGCCTAAATTACTTACCCTTATATCTTCAAGTGCTTCTGATCTGTACATGTCATCCTGAATATGTTGATCCTCCTTTCTGTGACTGGTTTGATAAAATCACCACTTACATCACTTTGTTGCACATCTCTATTTCTGTGCAAAGTAAAAACTGACAAATGCCAGTGTTTTGCCATAAAGGTGCTGGTCCTTCAGCACTATGAATTGCTAAAATCACTGAATATATTGTCTTAAAAGAGACTTGCTGTAAATGGAATGTTAGTTGAGAGCAGCTGTTGCCGTCTGTGGCAAAAAGCCAGCAGGGCTCTGGAAAAGCCCTTGTCATTGCAGTTGTTCCTTTCCTCACTGGCACCTCGTGAGGGCAGCCCCAGTGTGGCTCAGGCTCAGCCTCACCCCTATCTGCTTTCACTTATTAAGTCCTGCAAATTCTTCTTTTCTTTCAAGTTGGTAGGAAAGGCCAAACAACTCATGAGCACCAAATCCTAACTCTTGTATCTTTATGGAGGGGACTAGCAGTCCTGAACCCCAACTTCTGCAAGTTTCTGAATAAAATTGGATCTGTTGGAGCTGGTAGAATTCAGTGTCTGACTTATTCATAGTTACATTTTCATTAGTTTTATTGCTTCCTTTCTGTAGAATTTGTGTTCTCCAATATATTTTCCCATTTCTTTCTGTTACAAAAGTCAGTTTTACTTTCAGACATGTATAAATCAAATTACTCCAGTGAGGTAAATAGAATTTCCTGTTACAGAATGGTGAGTTCAGACCCAAGCCTTTCAAACTGCTAGGTCCCCTTGTAAATTGATGAATGATTTTCAGTTTCTAGGTCTCCTGAGCTAGCCTCTGTTTTCAAGGAAAGTGATATTTTCCTAGATCAATAGCCATCCCCACAAAACTTTATGTCTTCCCATTTTTCTTATCTCCCACATTTGTATTCTCACTCTAGGATAGGGCCTTCAGGCTGCCTGTGGTGGTGATAATTTTGTCATAGTTGTTTAATGTATAAAATAAACACATTGCATTAATTTTGAATAAAAAGCAGCTGGTAAACATGCAAGCTTCAAAAGTGTTACCTCTCTTGTACATTTTTCCTTTCATTCACTAATTCTGATATTCCTTTTTCACATTATCCATATAACTCAGTCTGCCATTACAGCAAGTAAAAGTAGACCTTTCCTTTTTTAACATGATCATTATTTAAATAAAGTAAAACATATTTTAGAAGATTAATATAAATACTATTTCTTAAACTATGAAGGAAGTCATAACATTCAGGAATCACTGTTGCTTATTATGTTTCCTACTAAATATTATAAAAGGTGAAGTTACAGTTTTTAACATCTAGAAATATCTGTGATGATCAAGACTTGTGTCTGAGCTTTGATTTGCATGTTTGTTTTTCTCAGTGGTTTCTTCATAGTTAATACTCTTAATAATCTACTGACTGCCAGAGATTGCACAATAATAACATATTTTGATTTAAATACCATACATATGATTTGAGGAAACTATTATTTCCATTCCTAATACCAAAAAACATATCCTTGTTACTTCAAGTGAAAAAAAAGGCCTTCTCTCATTGTGTATTTTAGAATAAATGCATAAGTTTTTTGATCTACAGGCTCCAATTATAAATGAGATTCTGGGTTTATTACCATCTCCCTTGAAACTGCATCTCAATAATAATTCATTTGTTTTGATTAGCATTTCTGAAGAGCATTTCAAGATTGGAAGTATCCCTGTGACACAGTTGTTGGGAATCCTAGCACAGCATGTCAGATCTAAGGCACTGAAATATTTCAGGGCTATCTGTACATGGGGTAGGTCCTTCCAGCTAATGCTCAATTTAGATTAGGGATATAGAAGAAATTTGAAAATAATTTAATAAAAAATCCTATGTGTTTAACTCTTAAAAAAAATCACATAAGAATTTGAATTCTCTGTTTTTCTATTGCTTACTTTGTGGTTGTTTCCACAGATCAAAGTCCAGCTGTCCAGTGTCATCACATTCAGATTCTGCCATGAGCTGTAAGTCTCTCACATCTAAATTTTCTATTGCAATAGAACAGCTGCCTGAAAACTGTTGTAGAATACTGAAATATGTCTTTCATTGAACTATCATTAAACAATATATGTTGGGTATGGCTTGTCTTGTTATGCTAAATCCACGTAGTTCAAACATACAGACTTATAGTATAATACGTCTGCTTTTTAAAATACTAGCTTATGATAATCTCATTCATTGCATTTGAAATGGAAGGCTCACAGCTTATCAAATCTGTTTCTAGAGGTACCCTTACTCTAAAACTAGTTCTCTTTCTAGTTAAATCAGAATGAAAGTTATCAAAGGAAAATATTACATTTGCCCTTTGATGAACAATTACCAAGCATTACATGCTCAAAGTTAAAAATGGATAACATTTTATTTTATGAGTCCACTAACTAATAGTGAATTAGAATAAAACTCCCGTGGGAACACATTTGACATTCACACGAATAACAAATGAGTTCATTATGATCCCCTGCTTATAAAAAAAATGGAAAATGAATTCATAATTATTAAGCATTTAAAAGTAACATTCCCCCAAAAGATAAAACCTTGTATTAAGTACCCAGCTGTGGTTCAGCTGCAGGGCTTTAAAGAACCTGAAATGAGGTGGTACCAGAAATTATTTGGTCATTTGCCACATTGTATAACTACTTGGTTCCCAAAATAATGAAGATTTGAAAGCTAGTTAATGCCTTTAAATTAATTCTGAAAGTTTGAGATTAATCTTGCTTCCAAAGCAGAGAATACAGATTAGATACATGGTGCATGAAAGGATTATGCTGGGTCTATGTATAAAGAGGAGGATTACAGCACATATGGCTACTGACATGTACTCATGTTGTAAGTGCCTGTGGGCATCTCATTTGAAATATGTATTAGAGTTGAATTTTGTTGGGGTTTTTTTTGTTGATATATATGTGGTTTTATATATGATAAATAGCATTCAGGACAGTTATTTTGCTAGAAGTGACATTCTCAAATACTTGCCAGGCTGTCACATTAGCATACAGCTCACAGCCAGCCAGGAAACAGCTCTTCCATGAATGGAACCTCTGCTCTGCCCTGTGATGACACTAATAGCACAGGGTCCCAAAGGTTGCCTTGTCCGCCAGGCAGAGAGGGAAATAAGAGATTCTGAGAACAACGTCAAGAGAGCAGCATAGAGAACTTGCTGGGGATGAGAAGGGGGATAAGTAAAATCCTTTTCTTTGTACTACCTGCACCAAGGACATAAACAGAAAAGGATGAGAAGTAGACTGAATTAAGACTGTTCTAAGTGCTGTCAGCACCAGAGAGATGCAAAATTCTTGTGCCCCAAATCTTACATTGATCTAAATAACATTGATGGAGTGAAGAAGATAGTTATCTTCTGCATAAATATTGACCCCATGGGTAGCCCTCCTTGGTTATCCAAGGAGTAGAGAAATAATGCCATATGAGACATATTAACATCATGACTATAATGCCATATTCCTTTTCCAGTATAGAGGTAAGGAGATATATGAAAGACGTTGTGTACATGCAGATTTTAAAGCAACATTGCTCCCACATTTTTCCAAGCTCCCTTCTCCTTAGCAACAGCCAAGTCTCTAACACAATTGTGTTGCCATTGACTATGTTGTCATGCTGATCAGGAGGGGAAAAAAGCCACATCAGATGTGCTCATATTTTATTTCACTCAGAGGTCTGAAGCTGCAGTCTGCCATTAGGTGGACTCCATGAGAGACCTAGGCTGTGGACTTGAGAAAAAGTGCTGTAAGACCAAAAAGTGCAGAGCAGGGAGGAAGTAGGGAAGGAAGGGTCTCAGGATTGTGGAGGGTGAGGGACATGCTGCAGAGTCATGAAAATGGTCATGAAGGCTAGAAATATATTAACCATAACAGAATTCTGTAAGATAATAATGTACTTTTCTAGTCCAATTATTTAGTTGTTACTACTAGGGAAAAGTTAATCAAAATATCAGAAAAGCCATTTGTACTATACTAAGCTTGTGGAAAAATGTGGGCAATTATTTGAGAAACTGTTAAATGGAGATAAAATTACGTCCTTCTGCTTTGGAACAAGAATTACCAGATGAGCTTTAGAAATTGCATCGCTGCCAATGGATGAATATGATTTATGCATTGCTGAATTACATTTCTTTTAATTTTAAAATCTTGGTTCTGTCTGATTTAACTTCTGGTTTGATCTGTGTGGATAGAGTTTGGATGTATGTCCAGACAATAGGGCTGAGCTGATGCTTCAGAGGGACATGAGAAATACCCAACCTAAATCCAATAGATAAAAACAAAATGTGTATCAGAGAAACTAATTGTGCATCAGGGAGACTAACTCCTTCCTGAGCCCTGTGAATTGCTGGGTGAAGAATGTGCTTTGATTAGGATTATTGCCTTAATGCAGACCTTCAATTCTTATGGGCCTCATGAGGGCAATGCAGGAAAGCTGCTCTGTGATGTATGAAGTGAGGCATATGAACTCCTGTATTCATACAGTCACATCATACATGAGTCTACATTTCAAGGAATTGGGAGATAATAAAGGAGATAAGCCATGACTGCTAATTATGCTACATACAACTCTTTTTCCTTGAAAGATAAATCCAAGTTTGGAGATTTGTTTGAGGGTTTTTTGTTTGGTGGGTTTGTTCTGGCTCTTTTTTCAAGCTGATACATTATGAATCTATTGCTTATAAAACTTTTAAGGTTTCTATTTTAAAACATTTAACATCTGTCAGAAAGATAGTTATTTGTTTATACAGCCTTTAATATTATAATGTGTCTGTAGTTGTCAATATTTGAAGTAATCATTATTATAAACAAGGGTGCAATAAGAGAAATGCTGTAATAGTTCTCCAAATGATGAAAAGGGAAAGTGTATGTACTTTTTATTTATAAAAATCAGATTGCATTATCTTACTGTTGCCACTTTAAAGGTAAGACATCAGAAGACAGTTTGCTTTCAAAACGTTGGATAAATCACACAAGTCAATATCACATCATGACTTCTCCGACCATATGCTCTCTCACAAGGCCACTGCTGGTCATCATCCAACATCAGTGTGCAAAAAATTGGCATGACATACCTTATCAGGTAGGTTTCTGTTCATTACCATCGCATTAGATTGCACATAAGTTATTCCAATGTTTGCTTGTAATTTGCTGGGTGAAACAGGGTGGCCTGTTGCACCACCCTTCTGTGGAAAAAGGGAATTCATGAAGTTTGTAGAAAGCTGTAAAATTAGACACTTCTTTCACATCAGAGAACTGTGGTCACTAGGATTCCTTTTGGAAAATTAAAAGAGGAAAAGTGGTAGAAAGAATTGGTTCTTGTAATGGGTGAGTCCTGACTAAGATAATTAGAAGAACAGCCGTCTCTGAGAAGAAAGGGAAAATCCATACAAGATTATTTTTTAAAAGAAACAGGTACAGTTGTGAGGAGATATGAATAATTTATAAAGATTACAGTCTAGGCTTCAGAATCTACTTACAATAAGACAAGTCTTAATCTGAGTTCCCTCAATTTGTGGTATGGTGTCTTGCAGCAGATAGCAAAACATGCTTGTTCTAAATCTTATGAAACAATAATTGTAGTAAGTAAATGCAATTGGCAGTGGTTGAAATACTAATAACACACTGCATTTCAAACATTTTTTTAAAGTGACCTCAGCCTGTCATTCTACTGCTAGAGACAAACCTCACTCAAATTGCATTTTTCTATTGCTGAAATGTTCTGATATTGCATTTTGGTACCAAAATTAGGTGTAATTGCTAATAATTTATTCACCAGAAGGTTTGCTATTATCAGCTTTGTTTATGTCAGATGGAGATTAAAAAATAATTCTCTTTCTTGCAAACTGCTGTGCAAATTTCATCTGCTTTATTAGATGTCATTATCTCGTAAGAATTACATGAGATTCTTCTCATAACAGAAAAAAAGATAACCAAATATAATATGGGACTTATATGAATTTTTGGATTTTAATTGACAGAACCTTATTTATATCTACTATATCTGTAATATACTATAAGCTTTCTATTCCACTTTCAAGTAATGTTGGCATAAACATTCATGCCAAGAAAGGAATAAAGCTTGTGAGTGTACATATACATTCTGTATATTTAGAAAACATGTAAAGAATTTTTAAATTTATTTTTAAATTTGCATTACCCCATGCAGTGCTTTTTGCTGCTCTGATTCAAAATGTTGAGAACTCAGAGACAGGTTTATTAGGAAAACACATATATCCACTGCATCTCTACACTGTATTAAGTAATGTAAAATCACTTCTTAGCTCTTGTGAAGATGTGCTGTTTGAAATTTTAAAGAGATTGAAGTATGTGAGTAGCTCTAAACTATTCCTTTTAGCTACTATTTTGATAATTATCTTTTTCTTTATAACATATCTCACTGATCCTCAGTTTGACGTGTTTCAAAGGATGGGGGGTTGTCTCTTAAAACGTGGTATTTCTACTTAAAAAATTAAAATAATAAAAAGATAAATAGCTGCACATCATAAAGTTCAAGCTACTTGCTGGCCTCTGGATGGAACTCCTTCCTTGTGCACAGCATTGCCCTTTTTCAGTGCTAGGAAATGTACAATACACTACTTGCAGCCACAACAGAAAAGATACAGAGAATCCAATTAGTTTCTTTCCCTGTGTAATTTAGGAGTTACATTCATTAGGTGATTAAAATTCAGATAGATCCATAATTACGTTTATTAACATACAAATTCATTTACATTTCTTATTTATGACCTTGCACATCACTGCTTGTTCACCAGTGGTAGAGGCAAATGTAGTTTTATGTTAGTTTATAATGAATTTGTTCTTGCTGGTAAGCACTGGAAATGTGATGCAATGTTTTAATTTCAAACACTGCCAGAGAATTTTAAAATCCAAGTAATTTATTTATTATAGCAGGCTTCCTGGAAAATTTTGCTTTAATTTTTTATTCTAAAACCTAGAGTTTATTTAGTCAAAATTTTTGCTGATTTTCCTTCCCTACACATGAAAATTAAATGCAGAGATTTAATGTTTTAGATCATGTGCTTTCAGGCAACTGCATACATGCATCTATCTACATGTTAAAAACTCAGTAAATATGCTGCCTTTTTCAGAGAAAAAAAAACTTGAAAAAATAGACATTTCTCTTCCAGAGGTAATTTCACAGTTGTGGGGGTTTGCTTTGTTTTCCTGATGATATTTGTCAGGGATACTTGGTTGAAGTTCTATGCAAGGATTTCTGCAATCAGTGGAAAGGTCATGTGCTTTGAACTGAGGTCTCAGGCATGGAAGAATCTATTCACTTGTGTGTCAGAGCCAGACTAGAAAAAGGAAGGAGAAGGGTCCCAGGTGTCCATGGTTCAAATCACCTGCTCTCAGCTCAGATTAGAGATATGTAGAGGCAGTTTGTGACTGAAGAATGGTGTATGGGATCCATCATAACTATCCCATTTTCCCCTCATTGGTATGCCAGGACATGAGTGCAGTGGTAGGTGCAGAAGCCAAACCGAAGAGTGTCTGGAGCTGCTGTGACAATCTGCGGGTGCAGTGTGGTTTGCAAGGTCCAGGTGCTGTGACAATCTCTGGGTGCAGTGTGGTTGGCAGTGCCCAGGTGCTGTGACAATCTGCGGGTGCAGTGTGGTTTGCAATGCCCAGGTGCTGTGACAGTCTCTGGGTGCAGTGTGGTTTGCAATGCCCAGGTGTTGTGACAATCTGTGGGTGCAGTGTGGTTTGCAAGGTCCAGGTGCTGTGACAATCTGTGGGTGCAGTATGGTTTGCAGTGCCCAGATGCTGTGACAATCTGTGGGTGCAGTGTGGTTTGCAGGATCCAGCTGCTGTGACAATCTGCGGGTGCAGTGTGGTTTGCGGGGTCCAGGTGCTGCAGGGGGCTCCTCTGAGCAGAGAGCAGCCCTGGCAGCTCGGCCGGGGAAGCCCTTCCCGCAGATCCGTGCCAAGGGCTCGCAAGGGCACAGCTCCGCCTGCTGCTGAGCTGGCTTGGCTTCCTAGCACTGCCAGAGTGTGGTACGGACCATGCTGCATGGCTGTGCCTCTGCCGGCTTTGCTGCATAACTTCTAGTTGACTGAAGAGATAAAAATAATCCCTGACATAAATCAACTTCATTCTGCCTCAGGACATAATTTAAATACCTTCTCCTGGGTGTTCTTCTCTTTTTTATAAAAGCAGCAAGTTCACTCTCCAGCCTTCACACTCTAATTCTAGAAAACATTTCGCGAGGGACTGCCACAGTGAAGGTAGAGCTATTGCTGCATGAGGATACAAGGAATATCATCTAGGGACACAGTGGTGGGAAATGGAAAGGTATTTTAGAAAGGCTCTTGAGTATTTCCTTTCCCAAGATTCTAGGGCCAAAATGATGCTTGAATATGCATACTTTTATGAATAGAGGTAAATGATGCTTAAATTTATGAATAGAGGTGGACAAAAATTTTGAATGATTTTTAAATTTTAAATTAGAATAACAGAAGTTTGAAAAGACTGGTTCCATTCTTGAGATTAGTTGAGATAAAATTGTTTCAACTGAAATATAGGAAAAATATGAAACATTTTCCAGGTTTTTAAAGGAAATATCTTAACATGCTGAAAATGAAGTTTTTCATCTTTTGAAACAGAAATAACATTTTCCACTTCCAAGTTAATATAAATTGAATAGTAAAATATGTGTATATGTGTATTTTTTTAAAAAGTCACAAAACATTTTATTTTTAATTAGATGTAATAGATTTACCCCAAATGGAAATTACTGGGTTTTTGTTTTGTTTAAGAAAAAGAAAAAAAGAAAAAAAAAGTATCGTGTGCGTTCTGTATGAACTGGGTTTTGTGCTTCATTTTTGCTGACATTTTCATTTTTTTATTGAAATGGAAGAAACTTCACCTGCTTAATTTTGTTTATGTAATCTTCACGAGACACTGTCCTGGGAGTTTTCAGGTGACCTGTGTATTTTCAGGTGACTGTTAGTGTATGAGAGTGTAGCTCCTCCCTGTACTGTGCCAGTGCTGGACCTTGAGCCTTGCTGCATGCTCTGCCTGTGCTTTTCTCTGAATCTTTGGGACAAAAGTACAGTGGATAGGGATCTGTGATTTCAGCAGGCTGTTCATGAAAAGCAGGATATCTTAATTCTAGTGTGATTGTGGGATACCTGCATGAGGCATCATTAGCTCAGCATACACTGAGTAAAAGAGACCTGGTCACAGATCTTTTCCTTCTACTTTGTGTTTCTATTCTTTTCTTTCCTGTTCCTTGTTCTCTTGTCTGCCATCAGTTCATTTCAAAATGATCAAAATATTCATCTAAAGTTACAGAGCAGGTGATGAGAACTCCAGATGCCCTATCAGACTCATTTTCTCAGGCTGGTCTGGGCAATTCAAAGGCAGAATCTTCTGATCTGTGGCTCTTCTCCCATTGACCCTCTATGGCTGACTTGGGTGAATGCTTAGGGATTTCAGAAGCTGTTTTGCTCAATCATTGTCACTCTAACAGTGTCAGCCTCTGGAAGCTCAGAAAGCTGCTGCAGTCTCCCATGAAAGGCCTATCAGACCTTTCCTTGGAGAAGTGAAGCAGGTGATGAAATCAAGTGTCTCCGTTCACAACATCACTTGAGCATGTAAATGACTACAGATTGAGTGTAGGATTCCTATCTCTTATAGGCAGTTGTTTGGATGTTTGGTTTTTGTTTTGTTTTTAATGTCTTTTAAAGAAAAGCTATTAGGGTTGGTCTAGTAGCTAAAATCTTCAGCATGGAGATGACATTATGGACAGTGAAAAACTTTTACTAAGAACTTCTGTAGTCAAAACAGCTAATAGAAGTTTGCAATCTGAAGAGATAAAAGTGAGCAAAGAGAGGGAATGCTGTCAGTGCAGTTTTACAGATGGAGAAGGGGACAAACCTTGATTCAGAAAAGTATGGGGGCAGATCCTGATTTTTACCATTACCAAATGTGTACATTTCAACATACTCTGTTTGATCCTGGAAATGCTTTATGCCTACGCGTTTCTAATTTTAACTGTTCTGATTTTTTTTTACTATCAAAGAGAAGGGCTTTTATAGTTTCTCTTCAAACTGATTTTTAAATGTGCTGGAGCATCTCTATTCTCAGCACAGATTTTCAGTATATTTTCAGCAGTTTTTGTATAGGTGTGTGGGCTCCCCTTCCACTTTCCTCTCTCCCCCATCCCCCCCACCCCAATTTTTGTGCAACTGCAGACATCCAGCAGAGAGAGAAGCAGGAAAGGACAGATTTACATACATTGACTGGCTGTGCTGACTTTTCAATGCAAAATAGCAGGGTTATTGTACTGCATCAAAGTAAGAGCCTTAGCCTGGAAGGGATGTTTCATTGACATTGAACTGAAAATATAGGCACAGTGTAATGGATCCTAAAATTGGCTGGACTGTTTCTGGATGCCTGTGTTCAGTATCCATGTAAAAATCCCTGTGCACAGCATATAAGCAGACTAATGAGGTGAGACCTTTTCTTAGTAGTATAATCTTTAAGACAAGTTCTAGCAGTCAAGCAGGAAATCAGAAAAATAAATGGTACATTCAAGCTACTTGTCTTTGTCCAGGGCCCTGGTAATAGTTTGAATTGAATGATACAGCACGTGAAGAGGTTTATTCCTCACAAATGCCTTGACACACTCTAGTGGCAAAAGCTCGCAGTGCCATTCAGACCATGGAGCCCAGTTCATTTTTTTCCTTTTTGATGTGAAGCAATAGCTACCCTGGATGAAAATTTAGTTGATCAGTATTGAAAGTAACCTGGCAGCTCAGAAGCAGCCATTCAAGTCCTGTGCTTTAATAAAACTTACATTTCTTCTTTATATTTTATATATAAACTACTGAATCAGGAATTTTGCTTGCTTGACATTTGTACAGAGTTTTGAGCAACACACTCTGACCTGAGTCATTGAGGCATGGCCATGGTATTTATGCAATATGTGGAAGTCAGTAAACAGTGCCTATCCACAAGTCCTCAACACTTATCTTTTAATAGTAATGGATACAGATCTTGGGCAACCTCATCTTTTAATCAACCATCATTAAATGCTAAATCAATAACCACATTAAAAATGTATTTTTAGATAAGCTTTAAAACCAGTGGTTTTAAAGTGGTTTTGTTGATTGAACTTATCATAAATGATTGACTGTTTTGTCTTCTGAGAAGACATAATGGACCACTTGGCTGCCTCAGTTCTCTCTTCATTTTTACTTCAGGGCTATGCTGTGGCAAAATCCCTCTGGTAATACAGTGAAGAATTTAAATATATACTTTATCATCACAGTCCAACCTATGGTGTTTTCTCCAGAATCAAGAATTTTCTGTGGCAATACTTTTGGGTTGATTGTAAGATAGTACTGATCCTCTGGCCTCATTGCTGATACCATTTGAGCTGAAGGAGAATGGAATATCTGTCTGTGTTTTACTGCAATTCACACACTAACATGACTCAAATATTTCATTTAGCACAACTCAAAATTTCCCTTCCTCACCAAGATTTGCTGTTTTGAAGCTCTCAAATAGCTGTGTCACAATGAAAACAAAAATCCCATTTTCCACAAAACAAAAACATAGAAGCATCTCTTTCTGGTTTAATGTTTGAATTTCTTATTGCTGCTTAAACAATACAAGATTACGTGTATCTACATGTATCTGCTTGTTCATTAATTCTCATTATTCTCTATTTCAATGATTCCTTCTATTCTTTCCTCCTTGGGTGTTAGTCTTTGGTTATCTGGACATAAAAGAGCCACATAGATATTTTAGACTGGCTCTTGCTGCTGTACCTCTGAAGTTTGTTAATTTTTTCTTAATAAATTTTTTTATTTATATGGGCAAGTTATTCTTATAAAAGTAAATGTAAATGTACTATCTAGAAGAAGACCATTATATGAAAATATGCCTTTCCCACTGTCTGGAGGTTCTTTCTTTGAATTTAAAAGTGAGTAAAAGTGCTGGTGCAACTCAATCATAAATATTGGGATGATGCTGACTAAAAAAATAAGAGCTGGAGTGAACAAGTAAATCTCTCATTGAAGTCAAAGGGAATACTGCCAACTTACACTGGGAATGAATTAGACCTTGGGTTTTTTGCATCCTCATTTGACCTGTTGTCCTCAAATAGCATTGTCAGATTATATCTATCATAAATTTCTAGTTATGTCATATTAATTATGTCATTATTAGTGATTAGATCAGCTTTAGAGGTTTTTTTAATTTGTGCTGTTGCCAAGTTCCATGAGGACACAAGCTATGAATTAGGTTGGAGCTCTGAATTCTTTTTTCTTGTGAAATGGACAAGGTGCTTCCAGGACCAGGAACCTGTTGTGCATACAAACATATCTACATACATTTGGGCAATACATTATTTTTTCTCACTGTTCTGTAGGGATATCATTAGCAATGGAATGGCATTTACCATTTTCTGGTAGCTGTGCTATCATGAGATCCATGCTCTTGGTTAGCAGAGCTGAAAGGAACTAACTGGGAACACTTCACTGCTTGCTTAGTGCAGCAACACTGGTCAGTGTATGCCTTGTGTATCCTAGATTATAAGTATTCCTTTATGTAAGGTCCCTTTTTGATCTCAACCCTAATCCAAGCAGAATTAACCAAGTCATAAGAAAAAACAAGACAGCAATGGATGAGTGAGCATCCAAGAACACCATCTTGAAAGATACACTTGCTTGTATCTAATGAGACATCAGTTGTTCACTGGATGTCTGGGCTTTGTAACGATGCAGCATCCACTGAAGCAATAATCAGTGGTGAACTTTTCAACTTTTGATAATTAATGCGCTTGCTTTGTCCATTTTTGCATTTTAAAGTAATGCCAGATGACTCTGTAATTCAGTTTTGTATCTAGGTTAGACTCCCTTACAAACAAATGAACATCTGAGTATTGCATGTCAGTGCCTTAAAAGTCCCCTCAGGGGCTGCCTTGATGGAAGGATTTTTTTCTTTCCTTAAGACACAAAGGATTAGAACTGCAGCAGAGAAGTTATTTTCTAGAGAAAATTTGATTAGTTTCAATGGACAACAAGCAAAAAATTAACGAAGCATATAACTAACTTGATTAGCTTTGGGCAAATCATCTCAGCCACATGGAGAATTTCTGTCTTCTGGTGCAGTCAAATGAATGTGACTCTCTTGCACTCAGAACCAGTTTAGATTAAAAAAAAAATACAGATCTTTTGACTGCCAGTGTAATAAAGGAGATTGGTTGATAGATTCTTCCATCTGTTATGCCCAGACCATACTTTGCAGTGCACATTTTACTAGCTATGTAATCTGCTATTTCTTTGCATGGTGCAAAATTAGGCTTCCTTCTTTCTTCCCTCTCCCCTGGACAGTAAAAACTTTATAAAAAGCACCAGATAAAGGTATTTTGGGCTGTGAGATGACAAGCTGTCTTATGTGGCTGTGGTTCCGTTCTTTTAGTTCAAGGAGGTTTTAATTTGGAAGTGTTAAATAGTTCTTCTTTCTGTTTATTTAAACACTTTGTTATCTTTATGAAAAAGGTGAGTTTATGGTAAAATTCAGGGAAATATATTATAAAAGTGCAGAAGAGAAGCTGGTGTATTTCAATTTAAAAATTCTGTCAAGTGACTCATTTATTTGACCCATGACTCTGCAAAGTCACTAGATAGACAAATGCATTATGCAGATAGAGAACTGGAGACAGAGGTTATGTGATGCCCAAGGCCATGCAGTGAGTCAAAGCTGAGCCAGGGCGAAGTTCCCATTTTAGTGTGTCTATTAATAACACCAGCACAGACAAACTACATTAAAGAACTAAAATTGGGAGCCATGTGATGTCAGCAAGACTGAGATATTGTTTGTTTCTGTCTAACTCTAAAATGGTGAAATTATTAGACATAAATATGACTGGATCAATATGTTATTTGAAGGCTTTCTCATACTTAAGGATAGTAGTCTCTTCCTCCCTCCTGACTGAGACCTTTTGTTTTTATTTGCCAAACATAAAAATGATTTGTTTACCTTCAAATTTTGAATACTGACAGGTTAATAGTGTGTCTGGCCTCAAAAAAGACAGTCATAACATAAAGGATTTAGGGATCCATGTGAGGCAGTGTTAATGAGAGCCAAATTTTACTTACATTTTCTATCCTTGATAGAAGTAGTGTTTATATTTAGTAGACCATTCCTGCATGGATATATCTTATTCTTTGAGTTTTTATATTTTATCTAGCTTTAGATAAAGGTAGTGGCTTCAGTTACTAACAGGACATGGCAGAGGAAAAGACGTTGCATGATAAGTTGTGTAAGTTGGAGTTAGGAGCTGCTGTATATCATTAGTATCTGCCAGTGACTTGCCTTAGTGACTTGGACTTGGACTTTCAATTATAACTTTTGGGTGCCTTTGCTAGTGATTCTATTTCTTATGATTGCTAGCTTGATCATTATATGTAGTAAAACAAAAGTCAATCAAGAATCAGCAAGATTATAGAAATATCCACAAGAACTGACTAAAAGGTTGACATATTTGATGGGGACAGCTAAGGACTCCATTGCAGCTATATTTAATTGAAGCCAATGTCTAGAAATGCCAAAAGGTGGTATCAGGGATTATATTTAACTTGCAGCCTACAAAGCATTATCATGGAAATTCATGTACCATTAATGACAATGGTCAAATCAACTTGGTTTTTACAAAATAGAGGAAAAACTTAACACAGAAGTTAATTTTTGGTTCTTATTTACACTTAAAATACATTCAAAATACCCTAATCTATGCAGTCTCATAACAGATTTCCAAGATTCTTCAGAACATCAACAAGAGCCAAGACTGCTCCATTCATTCTTCTTTAAATGCTAGTTTTATTTGAGTATCTGAAAGAGGCTTATGTTTCTGCATTTGTTATCTTAATCTTTGTACAGAGAGAGAAGTGATGTCAAAAGGAGCAACATTGCTAAAGTTATAGCACCTATCCATTCATCACATCCTGAGACTGATTTGTATCTCACCTAAATTAACATGTATGACAGTGACCTAGAAACAGTCCTGGAGCAATTATAATGTTGCAGCAGAACAACAGACATTGCTTTTGGTAATTGATCATTCTTCATCTTAAAAACCTGATAATTAGGTTTCTCGCTCCCATCTCACTGCTTCATTGTATTCTCCAAATTCTAATTGCTATGTTTGATTTATATCTGTTTGTTCTTGGGCCAACATTTTCATACATCTTAAATAATTAATCTCCATGATGATGTCTTTACCAATAGCTTTCATACTCCTACCTCATTGTTACGATTCACATTGATCTTTCTGTGTTGTGACAAAAACTATCTAATGTTTTAATTAGGGACTGACCCATACTTATAGGATGCCATCAGTGCTGTACTGTCTCTAGTATCTCTATCTTTAATGGTGTACTCTAATATGGTTTTGTCTTTTTCTCAGCTGTTTTACACTCGGAGTGTTAGGTGGAAGCAGCTGCACTTTTGTTTGTCTGCCTGTCTCTTTGCGCAGTCCTCCAGGATGTCTGGTACCTCTCCATTCATTCCTCTGTTACTACCACCCTGCTGTCCAGGCCCTGTAGCCTCTCTCTGAGCCTTCCCAAGCAGCCCTTATTACCCTGGTGCTTCTCTAACTCTTATGAGGCTGAGGTTTAGGTTGAATGAGATCCAGAAGTGGGCCAAGGCCTACTCCAGCTGTGGGATGATGTGGGAGGAAATGGAGATGGGAGGATTCAAGAGAAACAGGCTGCAGAGCATTTCCATCCTGCTGTTGCCATCTGGGAGAGGGCTGGGGAGTGCTGGTGCTGCCAGGGCTCAACAGCTTCAGGCAGACAATGCCCAGCTGCTTGGACTCACCAAGCAAGGGCTTCCTGCCTCCTCACATACAAGTCTGCAGCCTGTCACCTCAGCTGCCCCTTGGCTGTTTACTTCTGCCTCCAATGGGACTTTCATTTCCTACTACGTTTTCACTCATTTCTGCAATTCTGTGTTATTCCTCCTCTAAACTGATGCTGCCTCCCAACATACACCAGCACACCACTAAATTTGTCAGTTTTTTGTTGCAGAGCCCTGCTCTGTATGACTATTAAAATTCAGACCCAGTCTTTGAAGAACTTTTACTATTCACTTTTTGTTGATGATTCCTCTTTCAATGCAGTCCCTCAGCTGGATTTAATAGAATTAATTTGGTGCCAAGTGACAGACAGGAAAAATTAAACTGTCCCTTCAATTTTGATGAAGGGCTCAGCCATCTGATCAGATTGTTGCGGTGTAGTAAGTTACTGCATGTCAGTGGAGCCATTGAAACTATGGGTGCTTTTAGTCTATTGCATAATACAGGACCAATTAACCTTTTCTGAACTTATTTTTAAACTGAAATTGTAGTGTAAACTTAAAAAAACCAAGCAAGCTGAATGGAATATAACTGACCAATTACCATGGCTGTGTTGATGTACAGTATCATGTTGCAGCTTTAGTGTGTCTGAGAATGTCACTAGAATTAGAGGGACCCACTTCCGTGATATTCTGAGGAATAACCAAGTTTTTGACTCATGTTCTGACTCTAAAACAAGTGTTTCTTTACATCAGCATGGGTTCCACTTCAGCCTTTGCTGTTATTGATATCCATTAGTCTTTTTTATATTCTGGTTTCTAGGCAAGGATCATCAAGTATGAGTTATGCAGTGCTGCTGCTGAATTATAAATTAGTTCATTTATAGAGTAAATAAATTTTTACTATCTTGTATGTGGCTGACTTGGTATATATGCACGCCAAAAAATTAGTGTATTAACATAGGAAGAGTGTATGCTCAGTTGGGAAGGTCTGGAGAGTTGCTAATCTTCGTGGTCTATAACATGAAGATTAGCAACTCTAATCTTCTAACAAAGACAAGGTTTTAAATTTCCAGAGAATTCCTGTATGCAACAGTTTGTTTTCAAAAGAAACAGTTATATGTCATCTGTTTTTTCATTATTCGGATTATTTCCTTTCTGCACATCTTGTGACAACAAGCATTGTCTTTTTAATAATAATTTTTATCAGTGGCACAATTTAGGACAACATTTTCTAAAATGAGCCCCAACAAGCACCACTTGAATGGTTGTCTGTACAGATATAGTTCCTGTATTGGGTTTATCTCACTGAATTCCCAAAAGACTCAATTCTGCACAGACCTTTCCTGGCGGTGAAACTTCCTTCACCTGACTTCTGTTTGTGCTGAGAGCAACATTGGTTTTTTGAGAGAGAAATATGTGATCTAGCTTTACATGTGTGCTCTGTAACTTGTCGAATGACATAACAGTTTCTCTGTTAACAGTAAACAATTGAGTGCTTTGCTAACTTTTACTAAGACACATCCATCTTCCCTTCCGTGGTCTCTGAGAAATGTGCTGAGTCTCAAGATTTCAAGCAACCTGAGTACAAACATTTGGGATTTGGTATAAAATTGAACTAAAGATTAAAGGATTGATGCCTATTTATCATTCAGCTAATTTAGTATCAGTATTCAGCTATTTAGATTTCAGTGAAACTGAGGCAGACTCACAAGCTGCATGAGAGACCCAGGCTCAGGTATCAGCCTTATGTTCAAAGCAACATTGACAATAGAAATTGCCTCAAAATTGTTAAGAGACTTTTAGAAATAAAAATACCACCTTCAGAGCCTGATCCTGAATCTACTAAATCTAAAGTACATTAATAGATTGAAATTTCACCATTCTTGCAGGAGTTACTTGGTGCATTTCTGTGAGCAAGTAAAATAACTGCATTATAAAATTGAGTCATTTTTAGTAAAGCTCTGGCTGCTGCATTGGTTTTATGCTGTCAATTCCTTTGTAGTGTTAGTGTACTGCTCTAGCAGCCTCAAGGTATTAAAGCAGAACCAGAGCACAAGACAGGAAGGCAATGTATAAAACTGTAAATCATCAGGAGCAGGGCTTTTTTATAACATTTCCATCTACCGTACATAAAACCGTTCCCTGATTTGAATAATTTGCTGAACTAAGTAACAAAATTAACATTATACCTTCAACAGGGAAGATCAAACCATAAAATATCCACAGTTTCAATCAGGATTGCAAATTACAGATGTCCAAAAGATAGTAAAATGTAAAGAAAAATCCCAGACCCCTAGAACTGATCAAAATTAGTGCCAGTCATTGATTTCTAAAACACACAAAGAGACGGTGAGTATAAATGTGTTACTTACAAGTGCTGAGGATTTTAGGGAATGAAAATGGAGCCCGGGAGCTGGAGACTGCCTGCCATGCCAGCAGTGTTGATTTGGAAGCGATGGACACAAATAAACATTCAGCAAAGCTTAAAAAGCTGCAATGCAAGGCTAGCCAAAAGTGTCCATGTCCTTACCGTGCTGTGGCTGGCAGGCAATCCGTGTCTGGGAGCCTTCAGTCCCTCTAATCAGGCTCCAGGGATTTTGTTTGCAAGAAAGGTTGTCCTTTAAGTGATGAGTGCAGGAAAACAGAGAAATAAAGAGAAATGAGCAAATTGTACAAGGCAAATAGCTGCAGGTCTTTAGCATGCTCCCTGCGTTTTCCTAAGCTGCATCTGCAGTAGAGAAAATATCCCAAAAATAGCTCAGGCTGCCAATGACTTGCTGAAACCTGAGAAAGAATTGCTGAATTTAAAGATCTGGGTTGCTGTGGGTGTATGATTAAAGTGAGAAATTGCTGGCAGGAAGAACCTAGGATGAAACCACATGCTTAAGGAGTAACTTGTGAGTTCACTGGTATCAGAACATGAGCTGACCTCTGGTTTCCCCCTCCTCCACCCAATGCCAGTTAACCCTTAAGGGTTCAGAATGGAAGAAAGTTCTTCAATAACAGATGGAAAAGGAAATATGATTCAAAAAACCTTTCTTTCACCTGTAATGTAGTGACAATATTTTGCAGCAGTGCTCTATTTCCGAAATTTCATAGCAGTAAGGGAAGCTGAGGTTTTGCAGATCTCTGACTTCTGGAAAGCTCAGGCTGGTATAGGGTATAAGCTAAATACTCACTGAAAGTTGTTTGCGGTCCCAAAGAGTGAAAGGGATTTCAGATAAAGTTTTGAGGGAGGAATGGATGGATGGATGGATGGATGGATGGATGGATGGATGGATGGATGGATGGATGGATGGATGGATGGATGGATGGTTGGAGGCAGGAAGGAAGGCAAACACAACATTTAGGAACTTTTCTGTAAACAGTGACTAAAGAACAAAATGAGAATATTAGCCAGAGTGTTTGGCACAGTCTTGGAGGAGACAATGTCATCTCTATATGGTGCCCAGAACAAATTACAGTAGTACTCCAGGTTGTTCTGGTCTGTAAGTGCTCCCTGTGGATCCCTTGTGCTAGGTCACTAGAGCATAGTGTGCTTTAGCCCAGTCCTCAGCTTTCTCCCTGGCACTTTTTAATGGTACTTCCTTGATTTAGAAGAGAACAAGAAGTAGTTGGCAGAAAGTGGGGTACATTGGCTTGACATCAGTTAAGTTTCCCAAGCAGTGCCAAAAGTAACCCTCAGTAACCTATTTAGGCCAGTATTAAAGCTGCCAGGGCATGGACTAGGAGCTAGTCCCCAGCTTTCTTTGTACTGACACTGAAAAGGGAAAAGGTTTCAGTGCTGTAACTGGGTTAGATTCAAGCCACATGGGACTGGATTATGAGAAGCTACTTCTTTGGAAAGCAGTTGTGCATCTGAGATAAGAGCTGAATATCACCATTAATTCAGGATGTGCTTTTGGTTTAACATCAGGTTTTTGATATGTGCAAAAGAATAATGGACTCATAGGGAGAGCAAAAAATTTACTGTGCTTCAATCATAATGGTGGGTAATCAATCATCATGGTAGGACTGTCTACTTGATGCAATGAAGCTGTACTTAAGAGTGTCTGAGCACTTTATCTTGAAGATGCCATGAATATGTGAATGTATTTAATATATACTGATAGCTGTAGTTACACACACATAATGACGTTCTCTGGGGCTGAGGAGATAAGCATTTGTCCTGTGACAATAAATAGCCATTTAAGCTGCACGTGTACAAGGGCAGCTGAGAATGCCCAGCTATGAAGGTTCCTTTTGTAGGTGCTTTGGAAAAAAGGCCCATTATCAGGTCTTTTTATCTGTCTTCAGTTCTAACTGTTCCAATCATAAATGTTCTCCTAGAAGCTAGAAGAGTAGACAATCCCTGAAGCAGGCTGGTCATTTCATCTGTATAAATACAGATTAATTACCCCAGCAGGGCCTTTCTGAAGTACTTCTGCTGACCAAAAGGAAGTGTAGAATATCATAAATTGTGGCCTGAATAATTATGACTCATGTTGCAGCATTCACTCTCAGACAACAGGCAGGAAACACTTACACATATCTAGTGTCAATTTATAAATATATCACATAAATTTCATGGTGAGTGCAGGAAGTCTGATTACTAATCTCCCAAAAACTTGTAATGCAAACTTCTGTTCCTATATTTGAAGCAGCAAGGGATAATACAAAAGACTTTGTAAGCACCTTTTTAATAAATTAACAAAACCTAAATCCAGTAGTAATGATGGCTAGTAGGTAACTTACCATGTATGGTGGTGCTAGTGATATATCAGCATGAGACAATATTAGTGTCTCACGTGTTAGCAGATGAATGAACAATGCATTAAAAAATGAGATTCTTTTCCCGTCTGCCAGTAAGGTAATTAATTCAAACACTTTGTGTCTCTCCTTGTTATGAAGAGGTTGCTAATGCAACACAATAATACAATAAAGCAGTTCTACATCTCGAACAATTGGGAACTTAGTATTCAAAACCATGCTCTCTTTGTTATTGTTGAATTTCATTAACTCTGAGAGTCTAGATCATAAATTGCACGTATGTGATAATGCATAGTTTTGTATTTTTGACTTAAATATAGCATAGGGCAAAAGTGAAAAGAAAGGAGTGTGGTAGAATTCTGAGCAGAGACCAGATGGGTGGTTTGGCATGGAAAGGCATTAGCATACATTCATTGTCCTTATGACCATAATGCTTATGGTGCTTATCCAATAGATGCATGAGAAAATACACCTAAGCATGATGCTTTAGGTCATGATTCCTCTAAATTATATAAATGTGCTCCTGGGAGTTAAATGTTTGAATGTTCTTGTTCTTTCCTTCATCTCAGTCTGTTCTTTAATATCATATGAGTTAAGTTTTGCCTGAGCATCCAGTGTAACCTTTTGTGGCTTTTGTCTTTGATTTCCCTGGAAAGAAGTGGCAAAGTACCTGGAACTGGTGCTGTCCTACCAGCCCTGATTTATCTGTGTGCCTACCCTGACTCTAGTGTGATCCATAAATCATCTCTGGTTGTGTCTGTCTGCACATCAGGGTTTGGATTGGAGCATCCAGGAATGTGTGAGAGTCTTTGCCTGTAAGTGCTGGTTGATGTGTAGAAACAAATTCTTGTTTCCACCAGTGCAGTTGAGTCACCAGACTGGTGTGGGTGTAAATGGGAATTCCATTACAGGAACTTGTTGAGCTTCACTAGGCACGACGTCACCAATTGTTTTTCTCATGAGGTAGTCTCTTTTTTTAAGGAGCCCTTTGTAGCATGAATTTCAAAATTGTCTGGCACATATAAATCACTGAAGTAGGAAGATTTCCAGTGGATTGGCAGATAATTATCTTTTTATCACAATGATAGAGCTGGTGCAAAAATGACACTTTGCATTATCTGAAGCTGTCACTGTAATTTGAAATTAGGCCTTGAATGCCAGCCCTGGTAAAATCAGTGGGAAGAGAAAAAGCACTGTAGCTGACACTGCAGCATGAAAACTTTAGGGATTAATTTACCTGAAGTAACTTGGAATTAAAAAAAAAAGACTAGGGAGTATCAGAGTACAGTGTCCCATAGCTAGCCCTGTTTCTCCAGGCAATGTACAAAAATGCGCAAAATGTATCATTTTATGCCAGGAACGTGAGAAGTGAGGTCTTTCACCTGCCAGCTGATTCACAAGGGCTTGTTAGAATATATTTCTCCCATTTTAACTAAGGCTAATTAGACAGAGGCAGTCACTGCTATCTACCAGACTTTCTTCCTTCATTTTTTCTCTCTTATTTTTTGCCTTTTGCCCTACTGTCTGGCGTATTCTCCTCTGTGTTTTAAAGCCAATTTAATACCTTTTTCTCTTGCCAAGTGCTTTCTGATTGTGGCTCATCCCGCCCTACTCTATTCCAGACCCATTCTATTGCCTTATATTTTGGTTTTCTTCTTTAGTTGGAAAGCTATTGTTGGAATGGATAAATCTCATTCTCTATAACTACAGGAAAATTGCCAGTATAATAGAAACTGTTTGTAAACTTGATTTTCTTTTCTACAAAGGCTTGACTGGAAGATTTTCCCTGTAACGATTCTATAACAATCAGTAAAAAACAAAATTTAAAAAGCCTAAACAAAACCAGAGGAAAGCCACAACCCTCCCTCCCTCTAGGCATTGAGTTTCTCATCAGTTGTCATTGCAAATTTCCACAAATGTTTTTGGCACCATTTCGAAAATTTTAGCTCTGTGTTACGCTTTTGTTTGATTAATGACTAGTTCCAGAGATTTCCTCTGGTGATCCTCACATGAGACATAAAGAATTATCAATTGCCTCAGCAATGTCTGGGAGCAGAGTATGTCAAGGATGCAGTTTGCTTCCCTGAGTTTATAATGGAACATCCCATTTTACTCCTTGCCCTAAGGTACTAATTTGATACATTCTGCATCTGCCTGGCCCAAGAATTGCAGGTTTGCCATAGCAAAGTGAGAGACTATATTAAGAAATTGCTATTAGCAACCATCATATCCACACTTATCCCCATTCTATGAAATGTTCAATTTGGCCTTACTGTATTTGTTCAGTTTTATATGTACAATAGGATAAACTCGAGTACTCCATAGCAACCTACTCCTGAATACTAACAACTCCACTACCAAAAATTTTATTCCAAATGGTAGTGAAAATACTGAGCAAAATAGTCCTGTTCTACTCCATTGGACAGCTATAAATCCAAGTAATTATTTCTCCACTTACACATTTCAGATGTGTGAGGAAGGTAAGTTTTGTAATTGATACATCCTTTCCTGAGATGAGCTACACAATGAAAGAATCTTTATTTCAGAGTTGTGATTAACCCAGTTTCTAATGCACAGGCTTCTGTGACAAGAGTTAGGGCTTTGTTGTTGAACTTGATTTTACTCTGAAGTGTACCAATCAGGAAATGTTCCATTAAAAGTCAGCTGCAGCCTGAAGCCCATCATTGTCATTCTGTCTGATATTTTGTCTGTGGGGAAAATTGGCTATTGCAGCTGCTGCATTGCCTTTCCCTGCTCTCACCATCATTATCTGTTTCCATGCAGTGATTCTCTTCTAAGATGGCTTAGAGGTCCCTCTTCTTTAAACAGACTTTTCATATGTCTGCTGCCTGCAGTCAGACTATCTACATATCCTGGGAAAGTATGCATAGCAAAGCAGTATGATATTAGGCCTTTGAGATAGGGTAGTGTTTTTATGAATAAGAAAAAATGGCAAACTAAGAGGAATAAAATGCAGTGTTAGAAATTGGGGTTTCATGGTGTCTACCATCATTTACCTCAGAGACTCCTTGCTACCTTTTCTGTCATTTGGAGCATTTTACTCTGCATTTGATTTCTCTGTAGAAGCAGTATTTTTATCAGCTCATGCTGGTTTTCTTATGACTTCAAACATCTGTGGCTACAGGTCTTCTTGAAGTTTTTTATTTCTCAGTTTAGGAAATAATGTTAATAGAAAACTTTGTGTTCTTTAATATCTTGAATCAGGAAAGAACTGAAGCATGTACCTGAAGATAAGTAAACATTGCAGTAGAACTTAATTCAGGATTATTAGGACTATATTTAACCATTAATTTCAACCAATGTAATTTTCATAAGTTTCTTTCAGTACTAGGACTTTCTTGTGTCCCTGTATATATGCAAACTTTTGATTTCAAGAGATGAGATTTTGCAGTAGCTGAATAAAGTCTAATTGTGTAAGTTTTTCCATTCCTGTCGAAATAGCCTGACTGTTCTAACACCAGTTTATCTAATGTGTAAACTGGCCAGCAGGACTTCATAAAATTATTCTTTACTTCAACAGTTTTAGCCCTTGGTCTTTTCTCAAGAAAGATTTCTCATGACTTCAGTAAGAATTTTGCTTGAGGCCTGTAGAATCCTATTTAAGATTTAACTGTGCTATTTGACAATTATTGGTTATAACACACTGAAAAATTATCCAGTATGAATCCCTAGTGGATGTAATTCTCAGCAAATTGGGTGTGGGCAAGAAGTGGAACATTTCAAGAAGTGTCATTATTTATATTATTCAAGAGAAATAATTTGATGGTATTTTAAGAATACCATTTTAAGAATGTCCCACTGGTTAGTTAAAAAGAGAAATTCAAAAGTAATATTTAAATGCAGTTCCACATAATCAGCCTGAAAGACTCTGGTACAGGATTCCAGTCCCATGGCTAATGGCAAAGAGTATTTGTTTGGAAAAATAGAGTGGAGATTTTAACCTACTGATTTGTTCCATATAACATATTTTTCCACTACTGCAACATGCTTTTCAATAGTGTCACGTATAAACCCCTCCCAAGGTTTAAATTTATGGGGGAAAGGTCAATGGAAATCCTTTGAGTTTAATATGAAGTTCACAGCAGATGCAAAGCTGCAGTTTACTCTAAAAGGAAGTGTCAGTACACTGCTGTCCCTGAGACAGATATATTACCATGCCTTCACCCCTCATATGTTTATTTAATGTTGGATATGCAATGATCAACCTTGCTGTCCTATTTGGGCAGCACAGAAGCCTCCTCAAACACACAGCTGAGATATTCTGGTGCAAAGTGCTATCCTGGTAGTCATAATCCCTCCACTTCTGTCCACAGAAGATGCTGAAAGGAAGGAGGGGAAGAAGGACATTTAGGTCACTTCGGCCATCTCGAGTCCCCCAGCCTGTTGGTGCTATAGCTGTGGCAGCTATTTCAGCTTGGGGTAATGGCAGGGAGAGAAGCAGGGAGCCAAATGCATCTTACTGATGTCTTCCTCTCAGTGTCTTCTCGGCTCAATATGACAGCAGTGATCTTTTCCTAAGTCCTTAGGGAGTATACTCTGTAAAATACAAATTTCTTTGCCTTTTGAATTATGTTTCTATTGACATCTGACCTTTACTTTGCTATAACTTTCCAACTGTGCATCATTTCAAAGAACAGTTTGGTCTTGTAGGTAGCTGAAGAGCCTCCCTTAGACCAGTGGCTGCCAGCTCACTTTTGTTGTTTTGTCAGCATTTTTGGTGCTTTCCCTCAGATACTCTTTTTTTTTTTTCTTTTAACAGAAAACTTGTGTTTATTTATTGTTTGTAATTATAGAAGCCATTTAATCACAATATTTAACTATGTTGCCAGTTTAGGACTAGAGCCAGTTTAGATTACTTTTAATTTGAACAAGATTTTCTAAATGAAGCCCTTTTGCAGTGGCTTTCAACTCAATTAGAGACTAGAATCTTAACTCCAGTTTAGGTCAGGCACTTGGAAAGGTCTGTAAGCCTGTCTTTAGCTCTTACTGACTTCTATTCAAGGTGGCTTAGAGGTGAATATGCTCTGCAATGCCTTCCTAGCCCAGGGCCTGAATATCAGCACAGGGCTTGGGAATTTTCATGTATTTTATCAAGCCAAAGAAGAAATGTAGCAACAACTATTTGTTTTACGACTTCCCTTAAAAAATAATAATTTATTTTATTTCAATGACTATGTATTTTATTGGCATATTAATTTCCAGGTAGATTGAGTTAGCAGCAGCCAGTGATCATAAATTTTGCAGGGAAAGGTGTGGGAGAGGCAAAATGGGCTGGGATGTGTCGGACCCCATGAGTGTGGTCCAGTGTGCTGGGGGTTTATAGTTCCAGTCTTGAACTGGAATATACCCTGTACAAGTTGTGCTAGAAAAAATTATGAGATCCTGCCAAGTTTTTGGAGATGTGGAGACCCACTGTGGAGTCCACCACACTAGATTGCTTTTCATACAGTGCAGTTTGCACTGAGTAAGAAAAGGCTGGAGCCAAATTCCCTGATAATACATCAGGGATTAAGGTGGGCTAATGGAGCAAAGATCAGTCAAGTATATATATATATATATGTATATCTTTATAAAACGGTTGCTGTCTCCAAATATGTTCAGCTTTAACCATTGCAATTAAGTAGCCAATTTTGCTGTTTCTATTAAACTAATGAGAAAAATTACCAAATAAGAGCAGATTAAAGCAGAGGCAAATAGCAAACATTTTTTGAAAGGGAAAACCAACTTGTGTTCTGAGAAAACCCTTCATGAATGCTGTGCACTGGTTTTCGTTGCTAGAGGGCAGCCTGGTATAAATAATAAGAGTATGAGACCTTAAGGTCTGTGAGTGTAACCTCTCTGAGTTTAAACAGGATACTTTTCAAGGATATTGGTGACTTCTTAGTTTTATGATCAATATTTAATTAAGAAACCCCTATTTCTACTTTGATTTCTGTCTCAGTGATGTTAACATTCATGTGTCCACATTGCTCCAGTTTCTTTTTGACTCTTCATAAATGCTTAAGAGACAGTCGACTTGGTCACTCTTCCTGTTGCAACAGCTAACATAAGTAAAGAAATTATGAGATTTTAAGAACGGTTTCCTAATTTGTTTTATTTACTACAGGATTTTCCACTCCCCCTGTATATGACATCTGAAAATATTCGTGTATTATCCCCTGAAACAGAAAACTGTATGGTATAAAATTTATGACCAATTATTTATTTATTACTCATGGGTGTTGCTTTGCATTCTGTCTCAGAAGAGTGTGGCTCTGCTTTATGTTGCTCCTCTTTGACTATTCCTTATTTTGCTAATGTAATGCTTGCTGTACATGCATTTTAAAACTGAATATGGAATCAGTTTTTTGCACAGTGCTCATAAACAACCAATCATTAGAACAATACTCGGAATAAATTTTCATTTCAAATACTTTTACGACCCAATTTTCATTTGTAAACTATTATGAAATGTAAGTATCCAGCAATTTCAGTAAAATTATTTAGCTTTTTATGGCTAGATAGAGCTCTTTGAGGTGTAGATGTCAGCATAACAAAATCAGTGTTTTAAAATATGGCAAATGGGGCTTCTATGTGGTACACCTTTCTCAGGCATCTAAAAACTAAGAACATCTCCAAATTGGGAGCTACTTCTGATTATTTGACTGTAATTGCTCTAGGTGCTGCTACTTTCAGTCTCCTGTGGGGATTTATTTTGGTTAGGTTGTTATTCATTTAACATAATTCACAGAAATAGGCAAAAGCATCTACAGGGCTGCCCTAAGCTTCCTTCAGCTAGGCTGGCTCACAGGGACACTCCCTGACTGAGTCTGGGAAGGGCTGAGCTTCACATTCCAGCCCTGACCCTGACCGTGCACTTTGCACTGAAAAGCTGTCAGCTCTCCAGCCTGATGTGGACCTGGATGTGAGCAATTTCTTAAGCTCAGTTTACCTTGCCAGAAAAACCACATTTCATAGGAGAATCCTCAGTGTCTTTTTAGGGAAACTTTATGCACTTGTAAACTAATATGGATCTAAGTGAAGATTCCAGAAGTAGCACCAGTCACAAAGTCTCTTCCATATTGTCCCAGACGCTGTCCCTGAATCTTTAAGCTCTGTTGATGCCTTTGAGATCTATGATGATCTGAGAAGAGAGGTTGTAAACAAGTAGAGGTTGGCCTCTTCTCCCAGGCAGAAAGTGACAGAACAAGAGGACGTGGCTTCTAACTGCACGAGGATGGTTCAGATTGGACATCAGGAGGAATTTCTTCATACAAAGTGTTGTAAAGCATTGGAGTGGGCTGCCCATGGAGGTGGTGGAATCACCATGTTCAAGAAACAGCTGGACATGGCACTTAGACCATGGTCTAGTTGACAAAGTAGCGATCGGTCCAAAGTTGAGCTTGATTATCTTGGAGGTCTTTTCCAACCTAATTGACTCTGTGACTCAGTCACTGGGATTGTCAGTCCTGCTGCTGGGTGTGAGTGCTGCTGTGCTGAGACAACCTCCTATGTCCTGGGGCAGTTCCTTCTACAGCCAGCAGCTCCATTTCCTCCCATTTCCTAAAGTGAGAGCTGGAACAGCTTTTTGGTAGTTCTTAGATCTCTTGGGTTAGAATAAACTTTCCCAGGGTAAGTTCCCCCATCACTGTTACGTAACTTTGTCCTGTTCTCCCCTGTACCTGCCATATACCAATTTATGCTGGCAAGGGAGTCCTGGAGTGGGTACTGCACTGCTGTAACCTCCAACATCTTTCTGCAGGGGGGAGCAACAGTCTCTGCAGGCTGGCAATCTGCTTACTTTCTCCAATACTACAAACAGTTCATTTTTTAAGTCTATGCCTTTATTTGCAGGCTCTCGGTATGAAATTTCTTTTGGTTGTTTGTCTAGTTTTTAGTTTCACAACTAAAGAACAAAAAACACTTTTAGACCTTCTTTAAAACATGGGGATTTTTTACTGTGAAGCAAAAAGCAGCCAAAAACACACAGTTCTGAGTAAGTCAAATTATACTGCATTCTTGTGTTTGAGTAAGACACAGAGCAACTAAAACAAACTAACATAAACAGGGAAGCCAAATTAAATACTTACATTTGTATAGTGCAAGAGGATCCTGGGCTCAGGAATGAAATTCAATCTTTATTTATTTTTTGAGTAGGCAGTGCATAAAATAGTTGAGGATCTTTGCAATGCGACTGTACGGTAGTGGAATATTTTTGACTAAAGAATCAGCTCCTACAGTATTGTAAAAGGACTAAGTGTTTGCTCAGCATGCAGGAGAGCTTTCACAAATCTAGAGGATCACTGAATCAGTCATAGCTCTTCATAATGCAAAAGCAAATTATCAAATGGATACCTGACACCAAATGGGGAAGAGAGCATTTGGATGTCTAGTGAGCACATACACAATCTGCTTAGCATTGGAAGTGTGAAGTTCTGCTTGAAGCAAAAATGATTGTGGTATGTAAGGAATGCAGATGTTTATCTACAATATCATTGCCACTGGGCCTTCTCACAGCTCTCCTAATAACAGCAGAAAGAGCTTTTGGGCTTTTCCAAAACAAATCTGACCTTCACATCACTCCCCACTTCAATGTGCTTTGTACAAAAGAATATACATGAAAAAGTAGCTGCAGCATAATATGGATGTTTATAGCTGAAGATTGGGGTAGAAAGATTTCATTTGGAGGCACTGCAATTCACTCACAGATTATTCACTCTGTGCTGGTAACTCCTGTGCTCCTGAGGTCTCTCAGTGTTTTGTCAGGTGCTGGCAAATGGTCCCAGAAAAAACGAGAGAAAATGGCTATTTTCTGCAGCTAGGTTGAATTGAAGAAGCTGCAATATATGAAATACTTTACTAGTTACTTTTCTGTGCACAGAAACGCCAGCAGCCACCACTGGGATGTTGGGGGAATTAAGGAAATGGGAGTGAATCGTAACCTTCATTAAGCAGTGGTCCAGTTAAGGACTATATGGGTGACCAGTACTTTCAGATTCATCTGCCTTTCTGAAGAGTTGTTAATGTCAGTAACAATATCATCAGGAATTCCAAATCCATGAAATCCACAATCATACTCCAGATTGCAGATGACGCCAAGCTGAGTGATGTGGTTGACACACTTATAGGATGGGATGTCATCCAGAGGGACGTGGACAAGCTTGAGAAGTGGCCCATGGAAATCTCATGAGGTTTAATAAGACCACGTCCTGGTGCTGCACCTGGATCTGGATAACCCCTGGTATCAATCTAGGCTGGGGGATGAACAGAGGGTGGGCTGCTGGGTGAGAGGCTGGACATGAGCCGGCCATGGACACTCACAGTGCAGAAAGCCAAACATGTCCTGGGCTGCATGCCCTGTGGGCAGCAGGGGATGGAAGGGATCCTGCCCAGCTCTGGTAGTGCTGTCCCGCCTGTAGTGCTGCAGCCAGCTCTGGGGACCCTAGAACACAAAGGACAGGGATCTGTTGAATTGAATCCAGCAGAGGCCACCAAAGATGATCAGAGGAATGGAACACCTGACCTGTGAGGAAAGGCTGAGAGAACTAGGACTGTTCAGCCTCAAGAAGAGGCCTTGGAGTGACTGAATTGTGGCCTTCCTGTGCCTGAAGGGAGTCCCCAGGAAAGATGGAGAGGGACGGTTTACAACGGCCTGGAGTGACAGGACAAGGGGGAATGGCTTCAAACTGAAAGGAAATAAGTTTAGAGTAGGTATCAGGTGAAAAATCTTCCCTGTGAGGGTGGTGAGGCTCTGGAACAGGTTGCCCAGAGAAGCTGTGGATGCCCCATCCCTGGAAATGTTCAAGGCCGGGCTGGATAGGGCCTGAATAACCTTGTCTAGTGAAAGATGTCTCTGCCCATGGCAGGGGGGTTGAAACAAGATCTTTAAGGTCCTTCCCAATCCAAACCATTACATGATTCCAAGATTTCCTTTTAGAGCTGTGTATGGAAATGTTTGTGTGGAATTTAAAAATGTTGTAATCCTGAATTATTTCAGCCTATCAGTCTATCAAAGGAATAGCTGTTTTCTCCTGTTTCTCAGCCCCCAAGTGGCTGCAGCAAAAAATATTTGTCAGGTTTCTCTGGAGCTTTTCCCCTTTATTATTGTCTGCACAGTCTCCACATAAAAGGTTACCAGCCTTGGCTTTTGCATATACAATTAATACTGGGTTTATGTTGTAATCCCACTTCAGTTTGCTGATCAGCCTTCCCCAGCTGTTATGATATGGAAACCAAAATATCAAGATGTTCTCGTTAAGAACAGTGGCCTGACTTCAGCTGCGCAAATGCATTTTTAGTCCTTTGTCAGAGACTAGATTTCTATATAGCAGTTTCCACAGAAACAGCAGGAGACTCAGTGGTCCTGGAAATCAGGCCCCCTGTTAGTTTGGTTACATATGGATACATAGGCACCCTATTACAGCTGGAAAATGAAAAGAGTTAATATTGGAGTTATTACTAGGTATTTCCCCTCTTGCCCCTCTGTGTCATATCATGGGTTGCTTTGGCACTTGTGTTACCCAGCCAGCTTCAGGGCCTGAGTGGCTTCCCCACTGAACCAGGCCAGAAGTGAGCTGTCTTTTGGGAGTGAATCACTGATGAATTTTAAACAGAGTCCAAGACTCAGGACTGCTCTCATCTGTCAGCTGAAGGTCATGCTGTCAGTGTGTGTGTACCAGGGCTACTCAAGGTCGTGCTGTCAGTGTATATGTACCAGGGTTACTCAAGTGATGGACTCCAATGTGGATTTAGGAATAAGGCAGTTTTGCCTAGACAATTTATAGATCCCTGACAAGATTTCCCTCCACCGCTTTTTGTTTTTTGTTTTTTGGTTTGGTTTTTTTTACCGATTGTGAGGACTTCTCCCAGCATGGATCCTTCCCACAAGCTGCAGTTTTTCACAAACTGCACCAGTGTAATCCTTCCCAAGGGGTAAATTCCTTCAGGAACAGACTACTCCCACATGGGTTTTCCATGGGGTCACAAATCTTGCCAGCAAACCTTCTCCAGTGTGCATTCCTCTCTCCACACATCCACAGGTTCTGCCAGTACCCAAAGTCCTAACACAGAGAAGCTTTTGAGGCTGCTGCAGTGCTTGACAGGATTGAGGATTGTCCCCATTTCTATTTCTTTTTGAGGGCCAGGGACTTCTCATCCAAGTAATCTACACTGGTGGAGTGGCAATGTCAAAGGACAGTAAGCATCCATAGAGTGTAAGACTGCATATGGACCATTACTCAAGACAAAAAGGGAAATGTTTTACTGTAGTATATGCTGAGATATAAAACTTCCCAGCTTAACCACTTTCTACCTTCAGATCCATTTAGAGCTGAGTGGAGCTGACAGCATGAAGTGCATTGCACCCCTTGACACTGGATGTGCAGAGCATATGATGGGGCAAGCCATGAACACTTCTGTGTGGATATGGAGAAGTGCCAGACATTGTCCTGTCTGGAGTACTTGGGCATATCCTTAAACACAGACTGAACAAGCCTGTGGGCTTCAGACTTAATGGCCTTCTGGGCCTCAGTAGGTAACACAGTTTTTATACTGAGTTTTGCTGTGCTCAGTTTTGCTGCTGCTTGCAGGGAAAGGAGTGTGCAGCACCTGGCTTGTCCAGCAGCACTGCTTCTTCTGCACTGACCTGCTTCCCAACAAGGAAACCTCCACATTCAACCCAGTGGACCATGGTAAAAATTAGCAGAGTGAATTTGATGTTCATTATTTCCTCCTCCTCCTTGGCAGTATTCCTAGCAAATTTGGTACCTGAATTCCTAAAAGGCTCAATTCTAGATATAATTACCAGTTTGTGGGGGGCTCACAGGATGTCCATAATCAATGCTCAAGGGAAAGCCCTGAGAACAGCTGGAGCTGTGCTCAGAGCGGGAGAGATCTGTTCTGTGAAAGGTAATGGAAAACTTAATATTCTCTTTTGGTGCTGAGGTACTTGATCAATTTTTTTATTCTTTTTTGTTTACATTTTAGGTGCCCTTTTCTGATTTTTAGACATATGTGTACTTTTTCTTTCTCTCTCCTATGAGCTCCTCTCCTATGAGGATAGAATTCTGCTGAAACCCTTCCCCCAAAACCACAGACAGATGCAGATTAAAGGTATGTGCTTTTGCAAGAGGTCTGTATTCACGCTGTCACTCTCTGAATTAAGATTGCTGTGGTTTATGTATGTGCAGCTGCTTTCTAATTAAAGCCCACATCTGCCCCGGCTTTAACACCAGTCAACTGCAGTGAAGCCATTAACCCTCTCTGTTACTCTCCCCCCTTTTTCCTATGGGCACATGGAAGGCTAAATAGATTGAGAAATGAAAACCCAAAAGCCCAGTTCTCTCTCTTGCTGGGGTTATGCTCAGTACATCAGAAGAAGGAAGGGCATGGAAGCTAGGTCTCTCTCTGTTCCCTCAGGCTTAATAAGATTCTGTGTTTTAGTCTAATTTAGCACACACTCAAGGCTGGGCTGCAGTCCTTTATTCTGGTGCCCAAAAAGTTTTTACATTATTATGTCTGCTCCCAATCCGTTTAGTTGCTTAAAACTCCTGACAAGCCCCTTCTGGGAAGGATGTGTATTTGTTGAGTAAAGTGGGTTACCCTGTCATCCATCCACCCAAAGGATCCCCTGTGTCAGGGGAAGGAATCCTTGGGCATTTCGCACTTGCTCTGTGTTTCTTCAGCTGTACAAAAGGAGAGCCAGGAGAGTCTGGCCCTGGAGACTGTGGCCTTTGCTCACAGCCAGCTTGTAGAATTCAGGAGGCCTTGTCATCCAGAAGGGATGTTTGTATGATTCTCCTAAATGACAGAGAAGATAAATGAGTACAGATGAAAGTTTTCTCTTGTTTCCTTGGGACTGAGCAATAAAGTAGGGAATCTGTAATACCTATTAAAAAAAAAAAAACCAAACAATACCACCAAAACACTAGAAGAACTATGGAAAATTTGGCGCCTCTGGCTTCTTGAGCACTGTTTAGGCTTTCAAAACTGAATCAGCCCAAGTTCATGGCTGCTCTTGATAACTTCTGACACTTCATCCAAATGAACTATTCAGATCCTGGGTGGAGTAACACTAATGGTGATGTAACAGACCTGAGGTCAATGCATCTCCTCCCAGTGTGTGGTCTGTGAATAATATGTGGGCCTGTGGGTCCCAGAAGCGGTGATCTCTTTGTGAAAGAATTTGACAAAAAGGGTAGCTGTATCACAGTTAATACTCCCATTTCCTCAAAGAATCCATTCACTGTAAAGGAGGAAGGAACGTTCTTTTTCAATGTGTTTTTTCAAAAGCACTCAAAAGAGAAGGCACTCTGGCTGACTGGAGTTGTGTACACCTGAAGAAAGTCTTAATTTGAAATGAGTGCTTGCAAAATATACTGAAGTCAATGTAAGATGCAGGTGACTGACTGATGGTTTCTAAAGTCAGGTTTTTGTTTTGATGCCTTCAAATGGATTTCATTGTAGCATGTGAGCTGTGATTATCACAGACTATAGGAGGGTGTATTGAACAATCTTTCCTCTCTAAACATACTGATGGATATTTGAATTACAGAGTCAAAAAAAATTTTAATGAAGAATGCAAAAACACACCTGTTACCTCGGTGAGGGAACCCAGACTGGAAAGGGCTTACTTGTGGATAAATCCACAGATCTTAGGAGAATGGCCACTTGTGTCCCATGAACAGAGCATCCTGCATGACCAGATTTTGTGAAATTGGATTATATAGCAGTCTTTCAGAATTTGCTAATACCAGACTGCAAACATGAGGATGTCTTTCCCCAGGTACAAATGCTTAGAGGAATGTGAGTCAGTGATGAACAAGATGAATAAAGAGCATAGCAGCAAGTAGTTTCTTTTCCTATTTTTTAGCTAACAATCAGCTGCCATTTGGGCTGGTATTTATTTCAAGAAAGAAAAGTTCCTAGAATTATGTGATGCTTTAACTAGATAAATTCACTACAAGTGTTGCTAGTATTGATTTTTCTTGTCTATTTTTGAAGATGTCATATTTTCAACTTTCAAAGGCTTGTTGTTGCTTTTGGTTCAAGTCTTGCCTCTTTATTGCTTATTGTCAAATTGTATATCAAATCTCCCATCCAGCATTTATTCAGATACTGGCTTTGGACCAAAAATGACCCCTTTATTTGCTCACTACACACCTTACTTATGCAAGAATAGTGTATCATTTTCCTAATGAACAGCTGCATTTTAATTGCATGTCGTGGGAATAACCATCAACTGGTGAAATACAGTCTGCTCAGCCTTCAGTGCATGTATGTAATCACCACTCTGGTCACAAAACCCCAAATTTTCTTGCATCTCTTTTGTCTGCAATGGTTGCAGCAACATTCCTCAAAAGAACATCTGTGGAGGGAACTAGGTCACTAAACTACCTAACCCAACAGAAATAGCTAATGGCTTTTTGATGATTTTCAGTAATTTTTTTTCCTAGAGCCTCAGCTCCTAGAATAATTTGATTTTGCAAACATCTTGGTTTTCAAAAAACGTTCTCTAGCCCCTTGTGAGAAAAACTCAGAAATACAAACCTCAAAGACTTGAAATCTGTTTTAAAAAGTCCAAGGTCAATGAAAAAGTGTATTTGGATTTGACTTGTTTTTTAAATGCTTGAGACTGGAAGTCCTTAGTATCTCTCACACTTTAATGGTGCTTAATTATGTCTTTTCTAAAATTCAAAAATTGTAAGAGATACTGAAACTCTAGCAGAACGTAACCAGTTCCCACTAAAACCTGTTGGCTCCACAAAAAAATCTGTTCATATATTTCCATGAGTTGCTCTACTGAAGCAGGGCTGACTCACAGAGTTGAGACACCTTCTTGCAGCTGCTGAATGCAAAGGCAAATATCCCCATAACACTGCTGTGTTTTATGGGACTCTTCCAGTGCACTTACTGCCAAGAGCAAAGTAAAAACTCTTTCCTTTAGCCTTTAATTGAACTAAGTTCTCTTTGATTCAAGGGTTAGCTTTGCCTGAGCAATGAGTGCAGAACTGGGCCAGACAAGTAGTCCCAGTATAGATCAAAAGATTATTGTATGTAGATATTAGCAGCTAACATTATTGATATTAAAGAAGAGACAGACTGTGCTTACCATCTGCAGATGTTGGAGTGGGTGGGTAAGATCTGGGTTTTAGGGAATTGGAAACATTCTGGTTTGGTGTTTTTTTTCCATTTGGTTAATTATGGAATTATTATTAAAACAGATAACAGTGACTAATTTGGCCAATGAATTTAATGGGAGGAAAGCGCAGAAACAAAGCAAACAAAGACAAGAGAAAAAAAGTAGAAGCTTTAGCTTGTATTTAATGATATGTAATTGCTGTTTGTACTAGAATGAAGCATTTGCCCCTACCTATTAAGGTCATTTTACAGTTTTAAATGTTCAAATTTCAATCATCATTTCAACACATGATTAATATCATTGGCAGAGATTGTTGCTTCTGAATTGTACGAAGTGTAGAATACACATGTAACCTGCATCAGCCAATAAATCTGTGGTCCAAAGAAGAAAAATGTATCTATGGGTGTTGTTACCTATCTTATATATAATTATTTTTTTAATGTTTTCTGTTCATAGGCTGTTGCATTTTAAAGTTTTTAATACACAAGCAAATCTTTATGTTGTCTTTTGTTTAGGCAATTGCCCAGATATTGTTAATGTTTCTTTCTGCCTGCTGCTGTGAGAAAAATCCTCGAGGTATTTCTTTGTGTGCTAACTGTGACAGAGTAGCTTTCCTGACATTTTGCCTGCTTCAAAGAATGAAAAAATCCCTAACCCAAGGAGAACACCTGTGAACCTGGGCTGCTGCTAGAGCAAAAGTCTGATTCTAAAGGGAAGGCTGACTGAATTTTCTTGGTGTTGCAGATCATGTACCATCAAACTTAGATTACAGCAGATCTGTTTAAACACATTTAAAGAAGAATCATAGCTAATTTGTGGCAGTTTCTGGCACACAGAGCCAATTAATTGTGATTGTTTATGGGAGATTGTGAACCAAGTCCACATTGTCTTCTTTCTCTACAATTTCTCTTCCATCATCAATTCTTTGTCTTTTCTGGACAGCTTCTTTTCAACTCCTTTGTCTTTTCTTAGGTATATGCTGTTTTCCTCCTTCCTAGATCTCACTGTGACTCTGCATCCTTGGGTGGTGTCCTGGATTAGGGCAAATTTGGAAAGAAACTTCCAAAGGGTTCTCTCTAGAAAGCAGATTCAAGTGACCCCTCCCCCAACTGGTTCGGGAAAAGATTTCCTTGGAGAAAAGTGGAAGAAACCTCTTTATTTAGAACGCAAAGTATTCACAAGCATAAAAAAAATATTAAACAATAAAACCTCTCATTGTTCTGAAGAGATTGCAAATTCAGAAAGTCCTTGTCATAGGGTGTAGCTCGGCTCGCTCCGTCCCTTATCAGTCCCTCCTGTGCTGGCAAATGCCTCATCCCAGGCCCTGGTGGCCCCCAGGTGTGAGCTCCCAGTGTTTTCTTGGGTTTTCAGTCCAGAGTAGGGTTGAACAGTTCAAAGAAAAAAGAAAAACCACAGTTTGGGGAACTTCTCTGCCTCAGATAGCTAAAAAAAACCTAACTAAAAAGCAAAGGAGTGCTCTGTCCCACTGTCTGTCCATGCTGCAGACAACACAGTCCAGGAGCAGGAACGTGTGGGAGCAAGTACAGTTTCTGCAAACTGTGCAGTGCTTCTACCCCCCTTCACTCTCAGAACTGGTCTGAAAGGTGCAGAACTTAATATCCAGCAGAAACAGAACAGATGATTGGGGATACCAGCATCATAAAGTCACCCTAGGACAGGGGGAAGGACCATCTTAGTGAATACAGGTATTGCCTTGATGTATTTTGCAGAGAACCTCTCAGTTGTGGGAGAGAACCAGTGGTGTGGTGACAGAGCAGCACATTGTGTCCTGGTTCTGCAAGGAAGCCACATCTTCCAGAAACACTGGGACAACACAGTTCAGCTTTTATCATAATTCATCATCATAGTTCATTATTCAGCTTGAGCTAGGACTTTCCAGTTCAATGAAAAATGTGGGACCCTGGGGTGTATGTGGGACACCAGTTTTCACCTCCTAAATCCCACATTGTATCCAGGACTTTTCTCTCCTCCTGTACCAAGGTCAATTACTCTTGTACCTGCCGTTGTCCAAGTAGACAGCTTGGGTTACTCATGAATCACAGAATCACTGAGGCAGTGAGTTTGGAAAAGACCTCTGAGATCACAGAGTCTAGCCTTGGACTGATCACTACCTTGTCATCTAGACCATGGCACTAAGTGCCATATCCAGTCATTTCTTGAGCACTGCCAGAGATGGTGATTCCACCATCTCCATGGGCAGCCCACTCCAATGCTTTACAACTCTTTGTATGAAGAAATTCCCCCTGATGTCCCTCCTGAACCTCCCTGGAACAGCTTGAGGCCATGTTCTCTTGTCCTGTCACTAAAAAAGTGGCACCAACGGACTCTGCAGAGGAACAAGTGAGGATAGGAGGGCAAACACAAGATGTACTGCGCTGGTAGCACTTTGGCTCCAAGGAAAAAGCTGCTCTGTTCATGTCCTGAGGCAGCTGAGAGACCTTGGCTAAGAGCAAGGGCCAAACCAGCCCCAAAGCAGCAGCAGTGTGCTAGAACCCTTCCTTTCTTAATCTGCACAGCATAAGGACATGGCTTGCTTGAGGCTCTGCAGAAAATCCGTGACAGCATTGAGCACTGACTCTGCTGAGTCAAATGAGGGCTTATGCTGCAAACCAGGTGCTGCTTCATCGGCCTTCCCTCAGCTCATTACATAATGTTAGTTACTACCAATGACTGTTTTCATCTACTCAGAGCCAGTGAACCTTAGACTACTTTGAAGGAGGAGTACATTACATGGGAGTTACAGGATGATAGAGTTGTCCAAGAACATTTAAAGTTGAATGTATTTGATATTATGCAGAAATAAAAAGACTGCAGGTGGCTGCTCTCTCCCCTTCATCTCTTGACTTCTGGACTGTGCTGCTGCAGATGATTTTCAGCCACTCCTATGCTGGGACATCAGATAATGGAAAGCTGCCCAGATACAGCTTGTGTCCTACTGGGAGGAGAAGAAATGTCCATCTTCATGTTCAGCTTCTCTGTGCATCACTATTTCATTTTGGCCAACAGAAATTGAAAAGAAATAAACAAAAGAAGTACACTTTCAGTAAAAGCGCCTACTTAGCTTGTTGGAACAAAGGGCTTTGAGCATATTAGTAATAAGCAATAAGTGACTGATTGTCAGAAAAAAACATTTACAATTGTGGAAATACATTACTGTGAATTAGGCAGATTTTTAGCTGACCTATGTAAAAATGCATGGTTTATGCATTAGGTTTTGTTTTCTTTTAGTACTGCTAGAGGAGAGGGACTGAGAAAAACTGGTTTGCATTGCCTTTTTAAAAATTATTCTCATCAATTTTGTGTGCTTCTATCATGCTTAATTGTAGGGATAATTTTAAGTTTTTAGGAAAAATTCTCATATTAGACTAATCCAGTCTAGACATTGATTTCAGTGGGCATTGGAACTTTCTTAAATAGTTTCCAGAAAGGTTTCTTTCATCACTGGTAAACTTGGACAGCAGACAAATGAAATGGATGAAAAATATGTATTTAGAGCATGGCATGTAAGAAAGGGATCTCAGTGCAACAGCCTGTCACCAAGATATTTGCTTTTGAAGTAGTTATTTTTTTAGAAAATACTTAACTTGCTGTAAAATGTATTATTAGTGAAAAGCTTCAAAGCAAAACATTCTTCCCTCCCAGTTTTGGTTATTTGATAAAGACAGGATTCTTAACATAATGATATGGTTGAACTGATTATGTAAAATAGCTTTTTAGCAATTAATATTTGAGTGAATGCCTTCTCTAAAATGAAACCATAATGGATCTTTGTTGCACTCTCAGATTTCCTAAAAAGACTGTTTAACTAAGCTTCTTCTGTATGAACAAAACAATAAAAAAATGTGTGAAATGCTAATTTGAGGAGTCTTCTGCTGTGCAATATCAGTCTCTTTGCTGGTACTGGGACAAATTTCTCTGTAATTCCCAATCTTTTATTTTGAAATATTTTAATGTAACCAGTGCATTTTTACTGTGATCATAAGGTTTCATTTTTATTTTTAAGGAGTTAAAAGAGAGAGTGGTACTTTCACATGGATTTGCAACAAACTTTGATGAGTTCCAGAAAAGTGACTGTTACACAAATATATGAGGAATGAAAAGAACTTGTTATCTTTAACAAGAGCTTGATTGGATATAATAAAAGTTCCTTGTTAATTTACTAAAGTTAGCAGTTATGCTGGTAATGAATTTATAATCAACAACATTTGATCTTCTGCGGAAGCTTTTGCCCCTTTCTCCCCCTCAAAATGTTTCTGGAGAGACTCCAGATAATTTCCTTTAATAAGGATTAAAACTTTAAAGGAGTGTTGCTTTATAGTGACCCTTTTTGGCAGTTTATCAGAACACTTATGCAGCTGGTAAATGTAACTACAGAATTCTGAGCAGGGATGACTACTTTTCCTTAAAGAAATCTCTCCTCTCCCCTCCCTACCATGGGCAGCACATTGTTTACAGCAACACTGACAAAATAAAGAATCACAAAATTGAGTTACGTGGACAGGAAGGCTTTGATTCTATGGGAATAGCTCCAAAAATGTCTTGTGTAATGCATATTAAATGAAGTCATTATCCTAGAACTTTGAAATAAGTCTATCCAAATAGACATGATCTGTTTTTTTAAAATAATTATGTTCCATTTAGAGTTCTGAGAAATTGTCTGTGTTTTTAACGTGAATTAGGACTGACATTCACATGGATCTCACACAAGGGCTGTTGAAGTGTTGTGCTGCATGTGTAGAGAAGTTTTCCTGTTGACTCATTTTGATTTTACAGTGCTTGTTACAAACTGGTATTGTTGGAATCAGTGTTTTACTGGGGAAGTGGCTCTATGTCTGTTTTTGTTTTGTTATTTTTTTAGAAGTCTCTCAATCACCTCTGTATTTCTTTAAGTTCCAACCCCTGCCAGGTACTATCCTGGTCTATGGGAGTGAACACCAATAGAGCCACAGATGGACAGGGTAGACAGACAGCCCATATAATCCATCCTATGCTGCTTTTATAAGTCTATAAAAATGCAATAAAGAAAAGAGTCTCATTAGGTAGAGGCAGGGGGCTGATGGATTTGCAGGCCACACTCAGTTTATAGCTGCCTTCTGTGTGAAAGTCCACCCTAGAGTGTGAGTTTACTCTGTTTGCCTTGGCTTGTTTAGTTAGACTTAATTTACTTCTGGTAATGTTGGGCATTATTGATGTTTTTGTGGTGATTTTCACCCCAGTTTGGCACCTAAGAATGGACCCACTCTCATTTTACTCAGTAGAAATAAAACCCCTTAAGCCAGAGGTCAGGAGAGAAGCTGAGTGAAAAGCTCCTAACCAAGTGTGAGTTGTCGGGAAGGCAGGACTGTTTAGTTGAAAGGAAAACTTAATGTCAAAGTTCTCATTTCAACTCCTGTGTGTTTTTCTGCATTGCAGCAAACGCCACCTCCAAATACTGAAAGAGTCTAAAAGAAAAAGATTTTGTACATAATCTCAAAGCAAGTAATTTGTTCTTTTGTGGTGGGAGTCTTTCCAGAGAAGAGTTTTTTACCGTAAAAAAAGTAAGAGCATGTGATTTTTAAATTTAAGTTCATTTTAAATCTCTCTGTGGAGTTGGAAGAGCTGGCTGCAGCAGTGCTGAAGTTTTTTCAGTCCATGCCTGTTTTTCTCAGCACTGCCAAAGGCTGCTGCAGGTGGATTCAAGCGAGGCAAATGTGCCACTGATGCCCATTATCAGTGTATTTTTTGGGAATCCTACCTAAATAAATGATGACACATTCCTAAATGTGAACTGTTGATCCAATCTTATGGAACTGTTGATATTTTTATTCACTTATTTAATATTTCAGTAAATATTCAGTAAATCAAATTAACCTTTTTTTCAACTATGTCCTGTGCCTGTAAATTCTGGCGATCACTGTGCTGCATTAATTATTTTCCTTTTATAATTTTGTAAGTTGCTATCTCTAAGTTTTGTTATTGAGTCATAGAATGGGTTGGATTGGAAGGGACCTTAATGTGTCTGTCATTTGGGTAGCTGGAAGTTCTCACCATTTACATTCAGATTTTAATGTTTTTCTTTCTAATGACTGTCTAATAGCTTGTCTTTAATGTTAAGAGATTCAAATAAGAAAATGAGCAAGCTTTCAAATAGATAACTGTTCTTCCAATAATGATTTGCTAAATTGTATCATCATACCAAAACATGTCTGAGTCTTGAGTTCAGTCAGACAATTCCAGTTCCCATTATAAACCTTCCACAATGTTTGAATTTATTAAAGTCCATTGGGAATTTCTATCTGGCTTTTTAGTTCAATCTGTATCATTACTATTGCTGTTGTTGTTGTTGTTACTGTTACTATTGCTGGGGGTTTTTTTGTCTTCCTTCTCCTCACTTCCTTTTCATTCAGACAAACCTACAGGTGACTCCCATGTGATGGAGGGAGCCACACAACTCATCCCTGCTCTTTGATACTGTGCATTACCCTACAGAGCTCATTCTTCAAAGCCACTGACTGTGTTTGAGGAGCCAGTTTCTGTTAATTTTAATGGGGATTAGACATCCTTTCCCTAAGGCAGCTTTGAAAAATACCCACCAGATTCTTTATGGCTCTTCTTGGAGGCAACAAAATGTTTACCTAGTTATACAGCCACATTTCTATTTCATTTCTCCTGGGTCCTCTAAATGACACAGTTTCAAAGGGATTAGTGGACTATCATTTTTGCATGCAAGGAAAAATGATACCTTGTTTTTTGAATTGTACCTTGTAACAATCATATACATGTTTATAACCTGTTCTCTCCTGGAGAACACTGATTAGCTTCAGAAAACTAATTTCTTTCCATCCTTCTCTGAATGATGTATTTAGAACATGTGTCACCTTATATATGCAGGCTTTCAAATCAAAATTGCTGAGTGATTGGGGGGAAGAGGAGAATCACCTTATGCAACAGAACCAAAAAGCAGCAAACCCAAACCCATTTTCCATTCATTGACACGCATTCCCAGAAGAAGTCTGGATTCCCTTTCTCAAGCACTGCTACCCTATCTGAAAAAATTCTGGGAAATAATAAGAGCAATCCTCAACTTAGGCAGATACTTAGAAGAATCCGCTCTGCAAACATTTCCTTTGAAAAAAGTAAGAAGTTTGCCATGGATATAAATAGAAATGTTCTTTGTTATAACAACATGGATGGCTGCTAAATTGCATTTAAATTGTCCTTGTTTAATTTATGCTACATGCTGTCTGCCTTGTATATATCCCTTAGTTATGTTTTTGTCAGTTGTGTTTCTTTAAATGCATTATAAATTTGTATTTCCCTCATAAACCAGTCTTAAACAGGGCATCTGTACTGGAAACTGGTTTTAGTGACTTGACACTTTGGTTCTTTTATGTTGTGAAACAAGTTTTAATTTTCTTAACATAGACCAGGCATGGTACATAAACCTCTACCCCCTTCAGGGAGGCTTTTATGTTTGACTCCTTTAGTGGCAAAGCTTTTGAATTTCTCCCCTGGATTGACTTGATTATGATCTTCCAAGTATATATCCTTCATGCTGATGAATTCCTGGTAGGGATCCTCAAAGGAGTTTACAAGCTGCAATCCTAGATGAAACAGAGGAATTAAATTATCCTTGCAAAAGCTGCTACTAGTGAAATTAGGAACGTGAATATTGGTGCTGCGTGAATATTTATTCTTTGGGTGTCTAATTTTAGATACCAGGGAAATATTACTTTTTAAAGAACAGGTACTCTTGAGATTTCTGCCAGATGACTGAATCTGCGCAACCAGATCCCAGTTTGAAAGTGTAGGACAAAACCCCTGCAAACGTTGTTGTGGCTTACTCTGCTCTGGAGCTTTGTGAAGGCTGGATGGAGTGGATCTAACCATGCTTGATGGAGGTCTTCTCCTCACTTAGGAGGAAATTGTTGGTAGAATCTCACAGCTAGATTGAGCAGCTACTCCAACAGTCCATAAATGAACTGTGTAGCCACCATCTTACAACTCTGCAAAAAAACATTTGGCCAGAAAGGATCCTGCTTATTTGCATGGCAGGCAGTGCTTCTGCCTTGTGCTACTCAACATGCTCCATCAGAAGAGGCTGCATTTTGCACTGGGAGGTATGTTCACAACTTTGGTATATGGTTGGCTTCCAAATAATTGATTCTTGCAGATCATGGCTGCCCAGAGTCCATTAGTCTGTAAGCATTACACACAAGAAGGCAGCTCAGGTGTGGGTGTGTTTTGCCCACTTCTTCCCCCTAGGTTATATGGTGCCATTTGGTCTGGGATATCCCTTGGGGCAGCTGGGGGCAGCTGCCCCAGCCCTGTCTCCTCCCAGCTCCTTGTGCACCCCCAGCCTCTTGCTGGTGTGGAACAGAAAAGGCCTTGACTGTGTGTCAGCGCTGCTCGGCAATAAGGAAAACATCCCTGAATTATCAACATTGTTTCCAGCAGAAATGCAAACCACAGCTTCATACAGCTACTATGGAGAAAATTAACTCTACCCCAGCCAAAACCAGTGCAGTAAGAAAAGAGGGCTAAGTGGAGAAAGGCAGAATGAATATAATATTTCTCAAAACCATATTTTTTTTCTTTTTCTTGTCAGAAAACTGCAGTTGGGGCTTTTTCAGAAATTAACAGAGATGGTCAAGGCATTAAGAGAGAACTGGAAGGGCAGGCAGGAGAGACAGAGATAAAACTTTCCTTAAAACAGGCATAAATTAAGGAATGGAGATCTACATGTATAAATTCTTTTATAAACATGTAAAATAGAAATAATAGAGAGATACACATACAGGAAAGCATGAATCCCTCAGTGTAGAGCTCTCCCTTCCTCCTACACTTTAAGAACTTTAAGGCTCTCAGCTGTCATTTGTCATTGGAGCTGGGCTGAAAATCGTCCAAATTTTATGAAAACTATCATGACCTTTTTTCCTGACTTGACAAATAAAAGGATGTTTTTTCAGGGTGGGGAGAAGTGTTATTATCTGTAGTGAAAGCAAGTTTATTTTTGTTAAACTGTTTTAATGGTAGTTGTTTCTATTTTGGTAGATCTGTGTATGGAAACTGATGCCAGAATGCTAACACTGGATAGTGCCAGAAATCAGTTCAGATTTTCTTCTTTCTCGCTGTCACATTATAAAATGATTAGGGGTTTAAATATTGATTTTCTTATTCACATAACTTTCTAATCTATTTTTAACACTCTGGATTCCTGTGTGTGGTCTCCTGCCACAGTGGTTTTGAAGACTGCTGGCAGAAGAGATTTTCTTTTTTACCAGTTTTGAATTTGATGCTATTCTCTAGATCAAGGAAGGAGAAAGGCAGAGTTTTGTTAGGATCTCGGGGTATGTAGCTCCTGATGGTAACTGACTTGAACATAGGGAGATGCTTACATCACATCCATACCTGTTGTCCTGGGGATTCTCTTGCTGACTTTTGCTGTGTATCGAGGCAAATTCATACTGTAGACAACTGGGATTGTTCTTCTTCCCAAATCAAAGGTGATTAATTCTATAATCGGTTCTGAATGAAAATCTAAGAACATATCTAATGCAGAGCTGTATTTTCAGATGCCAGAATTAATAAACAATTGTGAATTGCATAAAAATAACTTCAGTGGGAAAACTCTTCCATTAGCCAAAAGTTTTTGAAATTTGCAAGCCAGGGAAATGGATGATATGAGAAAATATTTCTCTGTGCATTTTCTGGTGATGTTCTGATGTTTACAGAGCTCCATAGATAATTTTGGATCCCCAAATGAAATCCAGTGATCTAGATAGATTCTGGGATTTGCATTTTTAGAGACCACAATGAGGTTTGAGATGTCCTGTTTGTTATTTTCAGCATGTGCTGGGTATCATGTGCTTGACAACAGTGAAACATGAACTGTGAAATCTGGGGCTTGACCCAGTATAGCTCTTATGGTAGGACTGGCAGATATCTGCCCTTCTCTCCAGGCCATCATTCCATTACTATGCCAGATATATTGGCATTTGTGAACACTTTAGGGAATAGTTTTTTCTGTTGTGACCAGTTGTGCAGCTGTGAATATTTCATAGTCCACTCTAATGGCTGTGGTGGGGGAAGTATGTTTGGAAATCAGGTTCATGCTACAGAGGAGCTGTGCCAAACATGGGAGCTAAGACCACAGCTTGCATGAAAGCAAGCAACAAGTGCTGCACAGGAAACTGTTGAAGAATTGGCAAAGTAAATCAACCATACCTGTGCAGCAAGACACAAGACTGGTGTGGTAGTTTCTTTACTTTTTCTTTTTCATTACAAAGCCTTCCCTCCTGTTTGCCATCTGCACAACTGTAAACGTTTTGCTTCCTTACTTCTCACCATCTCCTATCAGGAGTGATGTTCATGTCTCAAAAGGACAGATTTGAGGAAAGCAGACTAACCACTTACAAACAGCCAGCTCTCTAAAACCACAGGTGCATTGTAGGAGTTTCAGTCATTGTTTTGCCTCATTTTATTTCTCCTTTTATTTTTCAGGCTTTTTAACGGCAGCCCTTGCCAATCAGATGAGACAAAAAACCCCACACTGTTCTTCTATAGCCTTTGGCATTTCTGAGTTGGTGGCCAAAACTAATTGAATTTGTGGAAGGAGAAAATAATGAGGAAAAATGCAGATTAGGTAAGGGAAAACCTTCAGGGACTGGACTAGAATATAGATGAAGCAAGTAGGATCCTGGGAATAGTCAGCTCTGGAAAGGCTTTGATTTTTAATGAGTGGGAATTGAAAAATACATATTTATTATCACCTCATTTAATGATGTAACTTGTTAACAATATAACTGTCACCTCGAGCCACTCTCCTGAGCAGCAGGGCAGGCTTATGGGACCGGTGTCTCCCCACTGTACAATGTGATGCCACACTTTCTCCCTTCAGCTATGCTCATTGTTTTTGGCACAAGTTTATTCAAAAAGACCATCCATCACCATTGCCTTTTCACTGAAATGGTCAACTGCATAAATAAGATGTTTGAAGAGAAATGTGCATTGCAGTCTGAGGGGCAGAGGAACTGAAAAGCAAGGAGAAATGATAAACCCAGGGAAAATGATAAGGCCTGTTAGCAGGAGTGATAGGGCAGGGAATGAGGGTGGATGGGATGGGGCTGAGGCTGCTGGGCAGCACAACAGGCTGAGTGCCAAACAAGAACACAGATTCAGGAGTAATCTGTACTGAATAGGAGAAATATCAAATTCACAGTGAACGTGAGATTGAATTAGCTGTAGTGGTGACATGGTGTCCTGGTTTAGGGCAAATATGGGAGGAAACTTCCAAAAGGGTCTCTCTAGAAAGCAGATTCAAGCAGCCCCTTGCCCAGCTGGTTCAGAAAAACATTTCCTTGGAGAAAAGTGGAAAAAACCTCTTTCTTTAACAGGCAAAATATTCACAAATATTAAAAAAAATAAATTAAACAATAAAACCTCTTGCTGTTCTGAAGAGATGGCAAATTCAGAAATTCCTTGTCGTGGGGTGTAGGTCAGCTTGCTCAGTCCCTTATCAGTCCCTCCTGCTCTGGCAAATGCCTCATCCCAGGCCCTGGTGGCCCACAGGTGTGAACTCCTGGTGTTTTCCTGGGTTTTCAGTCCAGAACAGGATTGAACAGTTCCAAGAACAAGAAAAGCCACAGTTTGGGGAACTTCTCTGCCTCAGCTAGCTAGAGTACTACTACTATAGTAGTTTCGCTTTTAAACCAAGACATATGTCATTACTATTATTGTGTCTTATTCTGTACAACTTTTAGGATTCTTGGACTCTCTTTTTCCATATACATGGGCAGGCTCGGAGTGTTTACTTGGCTACCATTTATCTGATTCCTGGGACCCACTAAAATAGGGTGTATTTCAAAACAGTCAGGTTCTGTTGGGCAAAGGAGAAATTAATGGTAAATCCTTCAAAAAGTGAAAGCTTTAACCCTTTGGTCCTTTAAAACCCAGTTGCTGTTGGTGCTAACTTGCCTTTCATTGAAAGATAATGAACCTTCACTTCTGTTCTGCATCCTCACCTTCAGCGTGGGTTCTCTGCATAGCTCCCGTCGGGGTCAATTATCTGGGGGTCAGTTATCTAGCAGGAGAGGCCCCCAAGAGCAGAGACTATTGCTTAATTGTCACTGTGGGATCCTTGGGCCATGTGCACTTCTGGGGCTCATTTACAATTCTAACACATCCAGAGCACCCTGCATCAGGAGCCTTGTGAACTGGACAAAAGTTAGAAAGTGGCAGCGCTGTTCCTGGCGAAAAGCTCATTAAGATAGACATCTCCTGCTAGTGAACATCACACAGATGACACAGACAGCTCACTCCAAATGAGAAACATTCTTTTGTTCTGTCTCACTAGGGCTTTCAGATAAAAAGAATTTGAGGCCAGCTGTGATATGAAGGGAACAGGTTTAAAATAGCTCTCAGGGGCAGTAAATGCTTAATGATCAGATCTTTCATTGCTCTTGGAACATTTGAGGAAACTCAGCCAGCTAAAATTCTTGTTGATTACTTTAACAGAGGCCCTTTGTTCATATTATCATGCAGAATAATTAAGCCAATGCAAGCAAATCCTTAGCTATATACATAATTAAAATGTTAGGCTGTGATTAAACAGACAGTATTGGCACAGACAGCACCTATTCACTTCATAAAAGGGTTCCATCATTACCTTCAGCTCGATTTTACCCTATTTTATTTATTATTTTGGAAAAGTAAGTTGTATTAGGATAGTGGAAGATGACGTGTTTCCAGTGAGGAGTTACTGAGATTTTTTAATGGAGAGAAAAGATCTAAGCATATCCAAAGTAGTTAGCTTATAGGGCAGAATTAAAGGTGAAAAAAAGAGCACAAAATCTGTTTTAACTTACTTAAAAGTTCATTTTGAAGGGGTTATGTCAAATTTTCTCATTTCCTCCCCAAGTTTGCTATCTCTTATGCAGCAGTCAAATCTTCAAATTGAAGAGTTTATGAGGCACCTGAAAATTTGTCAGAAAGAAAAACCCTTTGATCTATAAAATATTTTATTTGAATGCACTTTCAACTTATTGGACTACCTGTTTTAAGTCAAAAGCTTATTGTCAAACATTACATAATTCTGAACTCTCCTAAGATTAATTGCCAACTTTCTTTTGGGATTCTCTCTCAGATGGCAATTACTGACCATAATAGTTATGCTGTTGGCAGGGGCAGACTGACTTTTCACAAGCTTTTTTAGAAATGGGCCAGGATCCTTTGTGAGTTCCTGGGCAGCAGAGATGGAATTTTACAGAGTTTCTCCAAGCAAGGTCACCAAAAGTTCTTAGGAAGCAGATTTTGGCTCTTCTGCTTTTTTGTGTCACAAAATCTTGATTTTCCAGAATTTTTTCACAGTGGGATAGGTGTCCCTAGCTCTGGGACTGGAGGGAAGCTGGTAGAGTGGTGACACCTGATAGAAATCAGGTTATTTTGATGCCACGGAGCAGTCTATAGTTTTTGACTATTTTTCTTTTTTTTTTTTTTTTTGTTAAAATATGTTAGGCAACATACCATAGAACAGTAGCAGTGGCTTTAAGGCTGATGGAGGCAGCCCCGGAAGAGATCCTGGGGTTCACCTTGACTGCCTTTCAGGCTCTAGACCAGAGCAATCTTTTTGTACAAGCAAGGTCTTTGGATGTGATTTCTGAGATGGAAATAAAAGTTGATGTGCTGGGTTCAGCCCACTGCCCTGAAGTAAAACTCAAAGTGACAACTGCCCTACTCTCTTTACTAATCCTCTGGGCTAAGCAGTCCCCTAGGAACCTCTGTTTGGAAATCTATTAAGATTTCACAAGTTGTTCAGCAACTTCAGGAGAGCACTTAATGATTTGCAATGTCTCTGAAAACTGCAATTTAAAATGAGAATGAGAAGATGAGAAAAGTTTTTCTCCTTTACACTTATAACAGACAATGTCATATTTTCCCTAATTTTTTGTGCCTTCTGTCCAGATTGAAGTGCTCCTTCCTTTGTTGGGTCAGATGTCCCTCTAATGTGCAAATAGACAGATTTGCACAGAATTTGATCTAATAATTTCCTTTGAAATACTGCTTGATGTATCTTTTTCTACTTGAATTTCACAAAAGCCTTCAAGACTATTATGTAGATTTATGGAGAAATGTATTTTAAGGGAACAGTGACAGGGAGTGAGTTTCTGCTATATTTGAGCTGTGTAATCTAAGAATTGGAAACCCCATTTGCCTTTTAGTGAATTCTTGGCTTTGAAAGTCTTCCAGCAGATAGATTTTCCCGAAACTTTATTCTAATAGAGGTACTGCTCCAGCAGAAGCTCCTTTCAATATTTTAATCACAGCAAAAAAAAAGTCTCTTAAGAAATGCACTGCTTGGTGGCGAGGCCAGGAAAAAGACCTGCAGTTTGCAATGTTCAGTATTCAAATGCATTTTTGCAGCTGTCAGAAGTTTCTCTGGTCCTCAGTTTCTCTGGGGGTTGCTTAACTTTTTGCTTGAAAAGTATATTTTCCTAGACACTTAATGCATTAATGTGAGCTGCAATCATCATGAGCACAGTGGTTATGATAGTTTTGTCTTAATAAGAGTGATCTCATCATGGACATCATTTAGATGGGGTAAATAATTCCCAACACATGCAGACTATAAAGACATTGGGAGCTTGTTATAGGCTGATGTCATGGGAAGAGCCTAGTCTCTTCAGCAGGGACTCATCAGTTTATAAAGATCTCTAAAAGATGTCTGACTTTGAAGTAAGAAGAAAAATCAGGGTGGGAAAAGCTGGTGTAAGTTCTTAAGTCTCTGTGGGCTTGACCATTATTATCAATAGAATCTTTCAGTTGCTTATGATTGCAAAATAAAAGAGACTGTAGGCCAAATTAATAAGAAAACCTGCTTTTCTTTTAGTTTTGTTTGTGAAAACAATCCATAATTTATAAACTTAGTCTTTCAAACAAAACAGCAGCAGGAGTTTTCTTTCCAGAATTCTGGCACATTTGCTGAAGCTCAAAATGGCTCTCTTTTTGTTCTTTTTATTATTTTTTTACTTTCTTATCATAATTTACATAGTGTGAAGTGAGTGAGAAGGGCTACTGGTAAGATTTGGTTGCATAATTTTACACGTGGTTTGCATTAATATAAATGAAGTTAAACTTAGTGGATAATCAGTTCTGATTGTAAACATCCCCTAATGCTTTTTAATGTTGTCATTGGACCATTTTTGAAAGGATGCCACTGCCTGGCTAGATCTAAACCCAAAGATTTTGTGAGACTTGGCTTATGTGGATTTATAACATGGCACTCAAAGCAAGGAAATATTTTCTAATAGCACAGAATTGAAAACATGATCTCAGATATGAAAACTCAGCTTTCTGGAACATATCATGACTTGGAGTAGTACATGTGTCTCTGAGAATATTTTTTTGTTAACTTAAATAACCACATTTAAAGTCTAATCTTCCTTTTTCTAGAAAGACCTTTGTGAAGATTGATTAGTTGGTGACTGTTGTCTATTCGGTTATGGATAGCTATGCAGCCATAACTATAAATACTTCTACATTATGTCTTTTTATTTCACTAAGGAAAAAGCTGGCCCAAGAGCTCACTTTTCTTGTTTGATGTTTCTATAACACTTCCCATTCTACCCTAAGTACACTAAGAAAAGTTTGTGTAGAAACTATTTCAGTCTCTTTTGAGCTGCAGCTACCACAAATTGCATTTAGCAGCATAAAAGCTGGCCACACTGCCCAACACTTCAGTATGGGAAATGAAAATAAATGCCATGTTAATGTCAAGCTGGATGTGTTAACTGGGAAGTCTGGCTCTTCCCTTTTAGAGATGTGGAACAGAAATATCCCAGTATATAAACCTTAAGCATCACTAGACTTCTATTTATACCTCTATAATTAGAACTCCGTTTCATTGTCCCATCCTAGCTGTTGGCAGAGGAGAGAGCTGAGCTGGGGAGAACCAGGCTAGTTCTGTCTAGGGAACATGAAGTGACTGGGAATCTGTGAAAAGTATAAAATCTACCTTTGGTACACGTAAATTTCTAGAGTATACTGCAGTGAGTTTAATGCCAGTACAGAATGTATCTGTATGACCCCTTTTAAAAGAGACTGGGATTTTTGCTGTTTCCATCAGTGGGAATAGAATACAGTTTTAATTTATTGTGGCCTTAACACGCCTGATTTTGTGGTGGTGTGATCCTGGAACAAAGCAGAGAGAAAGAGGAATGTAAATCTATAGGAGATAGATTTGATCTGGGTGGAGAGATATTAGGTATGGGTGCTGTTTGTAGTAGTTAGCCACATGTTATGCTTAGTGTGATGTACTGTCTCTGTCTCTTGAGCTGAGGTCACTTGAGGACAGACTGGGAGTTTTTACTTTAAGTGGTAGTGCAATCAGGCTCACTGCATTTACTGAATGAACTATCATCCAGTGTGCCTACATTAAAAACTGTTTTGCAGGGTTAAGATCAATTACTTGTTTTTGCTTTGGATGCTTTGCATTCTTGCTCACGGTTGGGTTGGTGTTATGTGAGAAGGGAGGGTTGTGGATTCATACTCGTATACTCATGTAGTTGCAGACATACTTTACCCAAAAAGTAAAACAGTCCAAAACCTCAGATCAAAAGATGAAGACATTTTTTAAACCTCTAACAAAAGTAATAAATGGAAATAAGAATTAACTTTGTCAATTTTCACCCCTCCCTCAATAAATCACTAAAATCTTGGCTTTCATCTCAGATGGATAACACAATAGGCACTAGAGCACACCAACATTACGCAAATACTTCATGTGCTATCAATTATTTTGGAAGGAGTCATCATCTGAATTGTGAAATGCTTTGACCTTTTTTAAAATGAATAGTGTAGGAAGAAGGAGAGTGTTAGTTAGACTGACACATTGTTTCTCTTGTACTTGTGTGGGTATTTCAAAGTATTCAGAAGAACACAGCAGTGAATAGGGCTCCTGCCTCCATACCCAGCCCCTCCTGACCTGTGGAGTCATGTGGAGCCAGAGATGACCCTGGTACGTGAGAAGGGGATAGGAGTGAAGTGAGCAATAAAATTTAGTGTGCTGCTAAAAAGCATTTGGATGTTATGAAATCAAGAGAATACATTCAATGGGGATGCAGCTGTGCAAGCCTGACAGTGGATGACTTTTAGTCTTCAGCGAGTAGGAAGGTGAATGCCCTGATGGAGTTAGGAGAGCAGAGCAGGCCCATGTGCCTGGAGCGTGTTCTCATTGAAAGGATTCTCCCAAGAGACTTCTTCTAAAATGAAAAGATGGCCAAAACGAATATACAGGGTGTGATGAAATAACAAGTTTCATTAGAAATTTCCAGAGATATTCTGGATTTAAGATTTGATGTACCTACTGATTTAAAATTATTTACTTTGAACACTCATCTTTGCCAAGGCTGATATTCTCCATTTTAGTTAACATTGCTAGCCATGTACATTTTTTTCCTTTATGTTTCTGAAAACCATCTCATTTTTAGGCATTAGCACAGAATGATTCCATCAACATTCCCCCAATTATTATGAGCTTCAGAATGTTTTGCCCAGAAAGCAGTAAGTCCTGTACTGTTCTCTCAGTTGGCAATGCTTGACTTCTTCTTAGGTTGTTTTCCATATATGGGTGTCAATGCTTTGATTTTCAAAATTAATCTGGGTGGGTAGGTGAAAGCTGAATTAAATTGGGTATTTTCTAGTCTGACTCTTCCATATCTCAGTATTGATTTCACAGCAGGCAGTCATGCACTGCACCCAGCTGGGCACATGGCTTCAGATTTGTCTGAGGTGCCAGCAGCCACTTGAAAACAGGGAGCTGAAACCAAACACCTTGAACAAACAGCACCCTAGGCAAACCATCTTATTTTATTATCAACTTCAGAGTTTATTAATTTATCAAACCAGGTCAAAGTGATACAACAAGTACATAAATAAGTACTGTAACAGACATACATCTCATGAAGAGAATGCAAAACATGACACTGTGTATTTTGTTGTCTTTAGTGACCAGAAACCGGAAAAACACAACACTGCATTTTACTAAATGATGCTTATGATTGTTTTTTGCTTTTCTTAAGAAGTGTTTATTATAAAATAAATACACAATCTGGATTCCACCAGTCCTGTCACAAATCCAAAAAAGCAGGTTGCCATCCTCATAAAAAAAATTACAAACACTGTACACTTTCCACTTAGTCTTTTGCCACCAGCTACTGCTACAAACAGACGATGCCTGTTAGGTGAGAATCAACTGCTGGTCTTCTCACCAGAACACTACAATTCCTCAGAACCTCTTCCTAAAGATTTATAATAAAATTTTACAGTCCTGCAGCACATTTCAACCCAGTAGTTGCCATGTGCAATCAGTGCTTCTCATGCCAAACTGCTTCTTCTACAGTTACACTGCAGCTCTGGTGCAGTGAGGTCTTAGGGCCTTTGTTTAGATATGCTACACCCCTTTCCAACACCAGGACAGGACTTATGGAAGCATCAGTCCCCTGGAAAGGTGACAGGACAGTTCACTTAGTTCTCCTTCTCATGAACAGTGATAGAGGATTTCTCTTAGCCAGGTGTTCCTGCATTTCAACTTGCTGCACTTTCAAATGGCCTGTATGCCCAAATCTCATCTGCTCTCTGTGCAGCCCTAGGGACAGCAGGGTGGTCCTGACATCACCCTGTATGTTTTCTCCTAATTCCCTTCAGCCTTTCCTTCACCTTCATGTCTGTTCTCCTCACTTGCTCCTCTTTGTTGAGAAGCCCTGCATCCCACTCACACACACACAGCATGGCCAGATCCTGGGTGCCATGGAGAAGCCTGGTCCTGAGGCCTGCACTGCTGATGGAGGCTGCCAGGGTCTGCTGCCCCAGCCAAGGATCCCCTCACCACTGTGAAGCTCTGCCTGAATGGGCTTTTGGCATTCAGCACCAACCTCTCCCACAACTTCATCCCTTTAGGAATGTGGACACCCTTGAGTGCTGTCACTGGCAGAATGACAAACCTCAAAATCCTTCCTGTCAGTGTTGATTTCACTCCCTGTGAAGCTCCAGCCCCTGGCTCAGGCCATTTCCATAAAGCTTTGTTTCCTAGCTTGTGTTTGAACAGCACTATTCCTGTCTGCTTGTGGAGTAGAAAATGGGAGCAAAAGCAGGCAGAGTCACTTGCATCCTGGGATTTAATCCAATATTGCAGCCACAGGGCAGTGCAGGATTTTGGTGAAAACAGTTTTCAAATTGTTATAATTACTCTGCAGATGAAAGTCACTTCTCTTAAACACACTGCAGACGTGCAATACTAAATTTAACAGAATCTCTCAGATTTGAGTTTTTTTTCCTGAAGATAACAGTTGTCACAACAAGCAGCTGCTTGTTGTGCTCTACAAGCCTATAGCTGTTTGTTGTTTGTCATGGGAGATTGCTGTTCTTGAAACATGAGAATTGAGAGGTCACCCTCAGAAAAATGAAGATTATGTTTGTAACAAATCAGAACAAATAAATTAAATTCTGTCACAACTTTTAAGGCATTATTAATCATGAGTTTTAATGCTTTAGGTGTTTTGAAAATACTGCAAGTACTTCACCACTTTCTGCCACATCACTTTAGAAGGTGGTTTACCAGCCAAGAGCATGTGTAAATAGGGCTCAGAAGAATGAAGTTATTAGGGTTATGATAGGGAGCTAACACTTTTAGAGAAGTGGGTGGAAGAAACAGTGAAAACCACTTGAAAGCCAACATTTGCTCCAATTGCTACAAAAATATATTGATTGCCACTAACACCTGCTGTTCAGTTTATGGACTTTGTTTGCTCAACTACAAGACATCATCCCAAAGGCAGGCTGCTAATGAGTCTGTTAGTTTAAATCTGGTTTTTATGTCTCCAACATGAATATTGTATCACTCCTATTTTTCCTCCACTACTACAAGAAATCCATGAGTCATTTCAACACCAGAAATGGTATAAATTCAGGACAGGATATAATGCTCTCCATAGCTCCTGCACATTTATTAGGCGTCCTTCTTTTCATTAGTTTGAATAACTTGCCAAATAACAATAGTAAAAATGTTCTGTTTTCTCTTTTTACCTTGTAAAGAAATGCAACTCTAGGAAAGCACAGTCTTTTTTTCTCCTTCCCCCACCAGTAACACAGAGCCTTCTAGTCTTTTGGAGGAGATATTTGAACAGTTGACACAGACCACTACACATAAAGCAGCAAATTTGCTGTGCATGATGTGAATAATTACTGCATTATAGTTTTGGGGTTTAGGGCAACTGCTGACTTAAGCAAAATAAGCCTGCAGTCCAGCTGCAGATCCAAGTTTTCAGAAGTTTTCTTGTGTTTTTCCCTCCAGTGCTGTCTCCCTTAACAGTGACCCTTTTCAGACTTTTCAAGGTACAAAACCTTTACCAAATCCTCGAGCTCAGTCCTGCACACTCTGCTTTCACACATTTGGCTGATCTGAGCTTCTCCCTCGCTAAATATTTTCCACTGGCCTGAAAACAAAAACACAAAGGAGACAAATATTGACTTAGAAAAGGGCACAGGGACTTTGAAGACATTTACAAGCACTCTACAAACCAACTGATTCACAATGGTCAGAGAGGGAATGTCCAATCCTCCCATGGAAAATATTTGAAGCATCTTACAACCATGTAACATATTCCATGCAAAATAACTTTGTTAAAAAAATAAATATGGATCCGAATATTACTATTTTCTTTAATTAAGTAGTCCTGTAAGTTGGCTCTATTTATTCAACCATTTCATGACACTGGATACCCTGGTAAACCAAAGTATTTAAAAGCTGAGAAGCAGCACAGCTAAATGTTTAATGTACTGTGAACTCCTCCTACCTGTGCCTAATACAAAGTGTGATCTAAAATAATATTTCTACACATTTATGATATTGGTAATAGAAATGCATGCTGTCCTGGTAACTAGAATACTACTGGCTACTAGAATACATTGCAAATAACAATGACAAGCTTCTGGAAGGCTGACAGAAAAAGTGAGGGAATTTTTTATATGAAAACATATTTGTATCTCAAGAGGTCTGTAACAATTAAGAATATATTATTTCTGGGAAAAAGACTTTTTAACTAGGAAAAAAGTTATAGAAAAAAAGGTCAAGTTGTAATACAAAAGAACTAGGAATTAAAAATATCTATATCCTATTTCAGTTAGCAAATTAGCCGAATTACTAATTGTTAACTACTGTCACAATCCCAAACTGGATGAAATACAAAAACCAAATTGAATCAAGAGTGATAAAAGTACTACTTGTCCTTTCATAAAACATATTTTAATAATGAAGGTGTTGTTAAGAACATAGAAAAGTAATCTTTCAAGTACAACATAAGCGCATGTAGACCCCCTTTAAAAAGATCTGATTTTTTCCCCTTAAATTACTTTCTAAAACACTGGGGTAACTTGACATGTTACATAAATAAATCCAAATTCTGCAGCTGTGCTGACATTAGTCATATTTCAGACTTACTCTAGCATGGGCAGAAAAGATCCTATATTGGACTTTATCAAAACACAAGAGACTAAGACAGCATGTACATGAACTACTGTTATATGTATCTATATTTTAAATTACTCTACTTTGATTAATTAAATATCAACTTATCAAATATTGTGATCATATACTAGAGGAAATTTCAGTATATCCATTTGACTGGGATGAGTAACAGAGAATGTTTTTCATGGCTATGATTATATGGAGAGTAGAAACCACAGTAGGTCAGAATTTTACTTACTAAGGGTTGTCCTTGTTATCAACTTGAAGTAAGGAAGTCCTTCAAATTCTCTCTTGGACAATTTTTCAACATAGAAGTGATGCAGAATCCCTTCAGCAAAGAAATGAGAAGTGCATGTTACTGGAAATCTGCCCATTGTTCTAAACCTGGAGTTCTGTCCTGCCTTTTTATAAAATTTTCAGTCTATTCTTTTTTAAATTCTGTTTCTCCATCCCTCTGGTTTTTTGCTATTCCCCTGTAAAACTATTCTCCTGTGAAGCTGGGATTGCAGCGAGTTTGTGAGGGGTGTGAGAATTAGCCAATTCTTTTCCAAAACATTGAATCCTTTTTAATTGTAAGTAAATGCAAGATTACAACAGAAGCCAAAAGTCCCAGTGTCTTGGAGAAAAACAGCATAATTCTGCAGTCAGATACCATTTTGAGCCAGCAGGCAACATGACTGTCAAATCATTATTAGGCTTGGTGGCTTTTTAACACACAGGGTAGTTGTGAAGCACCCAGTGTTCTGTGATTTCTTTTCTGCTCCCACTTTGGCCTTGGCTTTCTCCTTTTAAGCACCTAGAGATGTATCATTTCCATGCAAAAGGGTGCACTGTGTGAGGGCTACCCATGAGCATCATATGCTTTTTGCTTAAAGTAGATAGAGATGATTTTTATGAAGCTGGTGATAATTTTTATTACACTGAAAGTTCACAATTTGCAGTAGTGCTTGGGCTTCTGAACGCTTCTCTATTTTGTTCTAATTTTACCAGTTAGTCTAGTAAAAGATATTGCTTCCATCCTTAACGCATTTTTTGCCCATATTCTATATGCACCATCATGGGTGTATCATCACATGGCAGACAGGGCAGACTGATTTCAATGAAAAGCTTTTTAGTCCATCCTAAGTAAGAGCCTCCAGGCACTTGTTTCAAACCCTACTACCCATTTACCTGCAATAAATTTCACAGAGTAATACTGAAAACCTGTTTGTCATTGTGCTTTTGCTCCCAATGAAGGGTAGGAGTTAGTAGAACTACAGCTTTGTGTGTTTCTGTGTTTTGTACAGAAAAATTTGAGTATGTTGGAAGTGGCTGTAATAGTGATATCCTAAAGAGCCAAAAGAACAGCAAAATGCTTAAAATCTGTAAACTATCCTGTTTACAGATTTTAATGGAAGGTAATGCACTGTTTAAAGAAAGAACTTTCTCAACTCACCTTTTTTAATTGTCCACACATGTATTTCTATTTGAGGTGGCTTTTCAATCTCTATTGCAATTTTCCTGATGGTTTCTCCTTCCTCTGTGGAAATGGATTCATAGACAGGAAATGTCTCTTTCCCACAGAAGTAATCTTTGTTGTCAAAGGTTTGACTTGGCACATCTTCTGTTTAAAAAACAAAAAGGACAGAGCACATACTACAACTATAATCAAGTCCTCCAGAATTTACTTGGCATCAATAGCCAAGAATGGTTAGTTTGAAAGTAGAATGTTCATTTATATGGCCACACAAATCCATCTCCAGCTGTTAACACAGACATTTAACAGTGTTCTGCCAGGTTCTGGTAGCCTGTCCATGGTGGTAAGACAGTATTTATACTTCTAATTCAGTTTCCTAAGGGCATAAGCTGTGTACAACAATGTGGTCTGGAGACTCCTCACAAGTCTTGAACCTGTTGTCTACTTTTCAAGCATATTTTGAAATTATGTTAGAAATCTCAGGGTAGTAAAAGAACTAAATGAAAATGGGTGGTTGGTTAGAGTGAAGAGGCCCAAATTAATATTTTGCTGAGGAAAAGAATCTATGAGGTTTGCATTTTGCTTGGCAGCAGCCACGTGCAACCCTGAGCCAGCCACAGCACACATTATCTCTTGCCCACCTGGTAAAGTTGTAGAGCATAAGTAGAAATTGTAATTACTCTGTTTGCAATTGACAGTTAGGCAGGAATATAAGAGAGATGATACAACTTAGAGGCTCAGACCACTTTTTGTGGAAACACCTAACAATTAATACATCTCCACATGCACAAGACAGACTGCAGGAAAAGGTTCAGGTTTTTTAAAAATAGGTACATAGGATCTCAAAAAACAAGGCAGTAACCTCCTTTTTGCCACTATGTTTTCTATTGAAGCCTGTTAGCCAGGCTTTGTTGGCAGTTCTTCCAATGAAATCTGTGGATCTCTCTTCACAAGTTTCCAAAAGACCTAGATACACACCTCCTGCCTGCCTACTGCCACTACATCGTGGTTTTCTCCCAGTAAGCAAGACTAGCAGGAGAAGATGGGAAGTGTGCATTCTACAAATGTTTCTACAGTGGCTGAGCAGCTTATTTCCTCAGAGCATTCTTGCCCAGTGCATCGACAAATAAACACAGAAATGGGTACATAAGGGAACGGTTTAAAGGCACATAAGAGAACTGGACAGTCCTTTACCTTTTTTATTAAATGAAACATGGCTTTTCATTTGGCAAACCATCAGCAGAATTCTTTTAGGAGATTTTTCACTAGCTGTAAGCATTTATTTTAGTAATGTCTACATAAGTTTTATCATTAGTGCAGCATAGACACAATGCTAAATCTGTGATAAGTTAGTATTTATTTTAAGGATTAAGTTATGTAACTGACACCAATCAGAGTTATGAATCCTTCTGGTACATTTTAAAAAGCAGAAATGATGTTATCTCCATGTGGATTTTAGAAGCTGGAAAATATTTGAAGGTTCTGTTGGCACTGTGGTGGGGGAAGGATGGGAGTAATGAACTTTCTGCATACATTTCTGTAATACTCTGAAAATGAGCATCAGGAAGTCATGTTAACAGCAGAGAGAAAGGCAGTGACTGCTAAGGACATGTGCCAGCAGCACGTCCCCTGTGTGAGGAGCAGCAGCAAGAGGAGAGGTTGCCCAGCAGCTCTGCCTGTCTCACACTGAGGCCCCTGCACACACACTGGAACATGGCACAGCTGCTGCTGCTGTTCACATCAGAGCTTGTGGTCAGGAGGCTTGAGCCAAGCCCTTTAACATGCACAGCAGAAAGGTGGTCTGTGATCAACTTTGTTTTACCTGGACAGACTTTACAGCATTTTCCTTCTACTTTCTGAGGGTATTTGCAGGGATATTGTTCTGGACAGTGAATTTTCTTACATTCTTGTTTGGTGATGTTGCAGGTGCACAACACACACTCTACGACTCCAAAGGCCCGGAGATTGGGATGCCAAGATTCACCATGTGAGTATGTTTTGCCATTTGAAACACAAACTACAGAAGAAAAGAAAAAGAAGAAAAAGTTCAAGTGGAAAAGGTTTGTTCACTTACTACCTGTCTATAAATATTCATTTAATTCATGCACATTGTTTAAAGTAGTGTCTCTACATCATCTGTTAGCATCTCAGGCCCATTTCTCTGCTTTTTAATTTTAACTTGTAGTTCCTTTATTTAAAATGAATCTGAGCCTGTGATCACCCTTTTCTGAGCAGTTTTTCCTTGATGCCAACTCTGCTGATGCTGATGTCCATTAAGTTTTGAGGAAAACAGTGAAGGTCAAGTGTCTGAGTAGCTCCCCCCCAGTTCATGCATTTCAGTTATGCATTAGCCAGCTTAGAAAACTCACTCCCTCCCCTCGTATTCTCTGTCCACACACAGGACACAGCCTGCTACAGTGGCTTTGGCTGCATTTGAATTCAATTTGGAGATGACAGGTTCATGTCATTTGAGTCACCTGCACAGCTCCAGCCATTTGCTGAACACAGCCTTTACAGTGAGAGCAATGCTATCAGCTGGCTGGATTAGTGATACCTAGGCCTTTTATTGCTTGTACATGAGAGTTCTGCTACGTAGCACACTGAAAAAAACCACAGAATACTTGCAAAATGGAGTTTAATTCCTTTGTGGAAATAGGTATGTCAATAGGTATATAAATTCATTTGGCTTTTGGAATCACAAGAAATCTTGAAAAGATTCATTAGGGACTGAAATTTCATTCCAAAAGCTTCTAAGAAGTTCAGAATATTTATTCATCAGAGCCCCTGGGAGTCACAGAAATATAGCTGACACAAAGAGAGTGGAAAAATCCATGCCTTGTAGAAGCCACTTTGGGTCACCCAGCAGTTGATGGGAATTAAATCACTTTACACCATGTTTCCATTTGTCCTATAAATCCTACTTCTTTCTTTTTAAATATTTTATAAACACAAAGAAAAATGCAAACTAATCCTAACAAGGTGAAAGAAAGGGCACTGCCTGATTTCTAAAAGCAACAAAAGTGAGCTGGGATATGTTGTAAATATTTCCAATTCTTCTAATATGCCATCATTTTTATTAATGTTTTTTATTTGTAAAATATGTTCCTATTTTGCCTGTAACTTTCAAAAGCAATTTAAATTTTATCTGTAATCTGAAATTTATATCTAACTGGTAACAGATGTAACCAACTGGTTTATATATTTTAGTGAGTTACTGAGATTTATGGGGAGTGTTTTTTGCAATGTCTTTCATGAGCTTATGCTATCATTTCGTTAGTAATTTGCCACTTTTTAACTTTTTTTAAGACATGGGATTTTTTTTAGAGATAGGAAACAGTTTTGTTTCTCAAATAAATGTGAAGTTTTATCTGTAAACTAAGAACATGGGAGAAAGAACTATAAATGAAAAAACTGGTAAGTACTCAGCTGCTCAGCAGGCTTCTTACATGCCTAAATAGCATAATATTGCTAATTTGTATGCTTCCATGGACTTCTTTTCCCCCAGCCAGAGTTCTCCAAATCGTTTATGGACATAAATACTTCTGAGTTCTCCCTGACAGGTGAAGGGATAATACATGACATTGTATGGATACATACTCTGTCTTTTAAAGGTTTTTTGACACAGAAAATTAAATAAATACTCTGAGGCACGAGATGAAGACTCTAGTAGAAGCCAAATACTGGCAAATAACTTCTAGTTACCCTGTTTTTAGTGCTCTTCATGCTCAGAATGAGAAATCTGTATCCTCACAACCACACAGTATTTGCATGTCAGAAGAGCTGTGAGTTTGTTCTTTAACTTGTTGAAATGTGTCTCAAGGGACATGTGCATTAATTACTAAACACTTGTTAATTGCACAGGAACAAAAGAAAACACATGGTCAGCATTCCTGTTTCCATCAGGGGGATCTCTCAGACACTCTCCAGGCAGTGAGTGTCTGAAGTTATACTGCAACCAGAAATATGCTGCTGGTCTGTATGTCCTCTATTTGCTGAAACAAGTCAGTTAGAAACTGCTTTGATGATGTCTTCATGTGCAAATTACATGTCAAAGACATTGCACTATGTGGAGATTCCTGCTCCTAGATTCACCATAAAACACTGGCATGATCTGAATGCTTTTTCATGCTTGTTCAGGTGGATAATAAAGATCCTATAGCCAACATTCCTTCTGTTAGTTAATACCTTAAAAGATTAGTTGGCCCTAATACAAGGGATTTTAACTCTTTGTGGTAGTTTCTAAGTATGCTGACTGGTATTTATGGATAGATGCTCTTCTGAGCATATGTTTTTACAGCTATTTCTTTTATAGCTTCCTAGGCCAGTTCCTGCAGACGTCTGTTCACAGAGGTACACCCCCTGTGGGAACTGAGCATTCCAACCTTTTTACTGTACAAAACCTGCTGTCCCACTAACTGGTGAACTGGTATTTCTGGTATTTTCCCTTTATTTTTGTCCTTCCTCTAGTGCATGAGGAGCATGAATTGAATATGGTTTGCCACATGGGCTTAAGATTCTGCTGTCCCCAAAACGTAGCATGTCCTATATTCTATTAGCAGAAGGCACTAAAAGATTCTTTACACTGAGAATCATTATATTTGTTCAATTTGCCTGTCTACAGCTCAGGCATCCAGTACAGGCTAATTGCCTACTCTGCCTCTTGTGTTAGTCACAGGGGAGGGAGATATCCCTTATATCCCACTGTCTCAGGAAACTTGTTTAAGGTGGGGGAAGACACAAGACTGTCTTTCATGAGAATAATTTGCTAAGTCTTGGAGGCAGAAAACCTCCTGATACTGTGGCAAAGCTTTATGGTCTGAGATTTGCAGGGCAGTTGAAATATAAGCTGTTTGCAGCTATAAAGTTACAAAATAGGAGAGAGTGTAAAGAAAATAGCCACACTATTTCCTCCAGAACAAGTCACTGTGTGAACAAGTTAGTGAATCTAAAGGCATTGTGGTGTCCTTTGTGGCACAAAGCACTCACTTCCCTGGCAGCCACCACATGAGCTCTCAGAATTATGGGGCAAAATCCCACAAAGTTACTCAGAGAGCAACACTGCTTTTGCAGAGTGAAATGCAATGTTGTACATGTAGGCAGACCTGATCTCAGTCAAGAAGGAACTTCCTATCTTCCATAGCTTATTGCTTTTGCCTCCCTGATTTGCATTGGATTTCTCAAATAGCGCGCATTTTCAAGATTCTGCTGCATATTTTGAGAGGCCTTTTTGAGCTCTAGGTGGCTGATCCTGACCCAGAGCAATCCTGGCAGAAGCGCCTGTCCTTACCTCGGCCGTGCCTGTGCTTGTTGTTGATGACGATCTGGACGATGGTTCCGGAGGCCTGCTGGGGGTCCGGCAGGACCCCGCGGTTACTCCTGCCACCGGGGAATCGGGGCACGTTCACTGCCTGCCTGCCTGAGCTGGCTGCCAGGTCGTAATGGGAGCGGTGGTAGGAGTGTCTCTGGGGACAGAAAGACAGCAGGAGAGTCAATGTTTCACTCCAGTGAACAAGGGGTACGAGTAGGGAATGAGTACTGCTGTGTAAAAGTAGGTGTAGTAGCGCATAGCATGTTTTCTAAAAATACTGCTCCTTTTCAGAGAATCATTTTCCTAAATGCCCATGAACCTGAATGTTTCATATTACAGCCCTTATTTTATAGACATGATTCTTCCCACTCACCCAAAGATATGCTGGTTCATGTATTTAAGTAGTGCACCTAATGCTTAAAAGCCCTACAGATTCCCTCCAAATGTTGCAAAAATCATCTCTCGAGCAGTAAGTTGTTAATGGATAACTTCTACCACCAAAGACAGTGAAGCCCTATAGTAAATATATGTGTATGTGAACTGGGAAGCAAGTATTTGCAATTATTATTTAAGAGCAATTCTTGCATAGCAAACTAATACTGTCAAATTTTATTCTTATAGAGCATATACAGAAAAAACAAAATCCAGGGACTTCAGGAGCTCTTGCTCTAATTCAGTATTATTCATGAATTCAGCTGAGTGAAAGAAACCTGTTTTGGGCTAGATTCACAGAACCTAGAATGAGGCAACAGGTATTCAGACCCATTATCATCCTTTTCTCTTTTTTCCCAATGTACTGCCATGCATAGCACAGCAAGAAATTTGTGTTTAAACTGTAGGTCCCACTTACAGCTTCCCTGTTGGCTGGCTGCCGGAATATGTCTCCATCAGAATGTTCCCATGATAATTCTCCATCTCCTGTACATGAAGCAGAACAGTATCCATTAGAGGAGTAACTGTGCAACACTTTGGGAGATACAGAGGGGAAAAGTCTCACCTGGCTTTACAGCTGTATTAGGGTCTAGTCAGTAGCAGAGGAATGAATATGAAAATCAGCAAATTTTGATAGTAATATACTTGGCCATGCAGGAAGCAGAAACTGACTCACAGTTTCCTCCCTGTGAGCTGAGCTAGATCTTTGCAAATATTTTGTTTAGGTTTGCATTTCATAGAAAACACAGCGACGAGATAAAAGAGCTTCTGCCATATTGAAAAGGACAAGGTAGATTATGAGATAAATGATCGTTTTACCATTTTTAAATAAGAGCAGTAGAGAGGAGAATACATTAAAAAAGCCCTGGATCACTGCAGACAGTGGGTCGCCTCTAATGCATAATCTGATGTAATCTCACCTCTGCTATGGAAATGCTAATGAACTGGTTTCTCATTAGTGACTGTGTCTGATGTGACTGATTTCTCCAGTGCAAGGCTGGTTTACTGCATAGCTATGTTTGATACTTTGTACTTTGAAAGTCAGATTGATTTTTGTAACTGGAAGAGGCTGATTTCAGATACAGCTCATATAACTACCTGGTAACTGACATCAGACAATTAACAAGGATTTACTTTAATTAACTGTCAGTGTATTACATTTAAAACAGTCTATCACTGTATTTCTTCCTGGGAACAGTACTATCACTTTGTTTGTTTGAGATCAGGTGGCTTCACAAGCAGCTTGTCTGGCAAAAAGTTTCAAGATTTGTAAAGATACTATGGAGTAACATGGCAAAGCAGCAAAGAATGAGGACCAATCTCTGTGCAAAGGAGAACTGCAGAGAGATCCCCATCCTTGTTCTGTCTGAGGTGATGTGTTCATGCAGCACAGAGCACTGCCCTCCTGAGAGATCAGCTCAGGTCCTCCACGGTGCCACACATAGGTTAATTGCCACTGCAGGGTCCCCAGAGGAAGCAGCTTTGTCACCCTGCTGCACTGACAGGACTACACAGCTTCTGTGCAAGACTCATTCCTTCAAACTGCACAGACCTCTCTCTGCATCCTGCTGCTTTATTAGCACTGATGCACTCTCAAGTACCTTCCTGCTGGCTCAGCCCTCCACTGCTCAGAGCTTTTGGTTCAGTGTGTGCACTCAGCCAGCTCCTCAGGTCAGGGGCTGTGGGACTATGCTGGTTTGTATTTCACAGCTCTTGCACCATAGGGAAAATTATACAACTAACTAGATAATACTACTTATTTTTACCATGCAGTAGCACTGAGTTCAAACAAGCAGAATATCAAAAGAATGCAACAGCACAAAGGTGCAAGCAGGGGAGATTTTCAAAGCATCCTGGCATCATTGATATTTTGAGTGGCCCTTCTGAAAAGCACAGGTACCTTTAAGTGCATATCTGCATCTTTGAGAACAGGCCATAGATGCTTAGATACCCTGAAAGTGGTGGCTCAAGTGCCATAATACTAATATTGAGATAAAATACATTTAGAAATTCTTAGACATTTTGGGCTTTTAGACAGACAATTAGATTTAGACATTCAGAGAGGCTGGGAAGGCCCCTAGAATCAAGTGTCCTGTGGGTACAAGATCCAAAATGCAATTGCTAGTAAAGTACTGAAGTCACCTGAGTATTGTCTGATACCTATTTAAATTGGAGTAATTGCCCTTGCCTCTGAATTGAAATTCTCATGTCTTGCACAACTTGAGTAGGTCTGCTAACTAGTCAGACAGAAATTACAAAGCTTCTCTACCCAGAGTAATGGCAGCTACTTCAATACATCATTTGAAGCCCTTTTTTTTGGTAAAAAGTGTGATTTTTGGTAAAAAGGTAATCATTATCTCATTTTGAGGTAATGATTTACCTCATTAAGGGGATGCAACTTTATCATTTGAGCATTCTCACCTTGTTTCAATTTAAAAAAACGAAGGTAGCAACGTTACCTTGCTGGCACTCACAGAGTAATTTCCCAACATGCATTGGATTGTAATTAAATGGGAAACTTGGAGAAAGTGTCCTGAGTGACAGTGCTGTTGCACAGAGAAGGCTCTGAAAGGGAAAGAGTAAATTCAGAGCCTGTCCTTCTGTGACTGGGCTTGAACATACCTCTGCAAACTGGACAGCAGGACTCCGGAACAGAAACTGGGAAAGAGCAAGTTAACTTGGGACAAGTCTTCAATCCACAGTACACATTTCCTTCCTGCCAGTAAAATACAAATGGGAATTTAGAAGGAGTTGTTGATTGTCTGGTACTGTATATTCTTTTTTTTATGGACATGCTTAAATATGTGTTTACATAAATGCCACTCTATGCAAAAAGCAGAATATTAGATTAGAGCAGTCTGTTCAGTACTTGGCCTATGAAATTATTAGTTCATGAAGAATATGATGATGATTTTATGAGAGGAAGTAGAGAGCTGCCAGTAGTTGATACTGAAGAGCTGGTTGGATTGAGAGGGATGTTTTGGTTCAGACAGGCTCTGAAGAGTCACTGGGTGAGTGCTCAAATAATTGATTTGAATTGTGACATCTCAGGAATGGCTCTGTGGCCCAGTGCCAGCTCAATGCTGTCCCCTCCCAGCCTTGTGGCTCTTTACTTATCAGCCCAGTCTAAATGAAATCAGTTATTGGTTTAGTGCTGTATTTTCCAGTTAGGTTGAAGGGAAATCTTCTATATATTCTAAGCAGCAATTTTTACCTGCTGCCTGTGCACTGTAAGCTCAGTCACAGCCGATGCAGGATATGCATTGTGCACTGTGTTTAAGAGGTCATCTGGCATTTATTTACCAAGTACTGCACACTCTCACCAGCTCTGAGCACTCTCATGAGTTTCATCATTAATTCTCAATCCCAGCCTTTGCTATGCATTGCTTATATTTCAGTGTCATATCTTCTAGAAAGGAGAGCTGGAGCATAGACAGAGCAGGGATCTGTCAAATCCTGTTACTTACTGAGCAGCTGCACTGGGCACACTGGTTTGCTTGCCTGTTTTGGAAAAGCCCCTCAGCCACAAACATTTCTCCATGGTGGTAGGTGGTGCCATTGTATTCACAGGATTTCCCGGTGACTTTGCTGCTTACTGAGAAAAGGGAGTCTTCTGGAAGCAAGAGGAAAGGAACATTTCATGCAAATGTTCTTGAAAATTAACAATGTCATAAAATACAGTGGAGGGAAAACTTCCCTTCTTCATTTCTCTTTATTATGAAAGGACAAGTTCTGTAATGCTGCAAAGTACAAGTGATATGCTACTATCTTGCTGAACTTTGGTAAATGACACTTAGAGGTGACTGTCCCAGTTAATCCTAGGATGCTGACAACCAACTGCAATGCCAGCACTCATGGCCCTGTCTCAGGCTGCAGTGTTTTCCCTTGTTCTGTAGCACTTGGTATTAGGACAGAGGGGTATGGCTATGTGCCTACTTGTTACCTGTACATGGCTCTTTCATGGTTTAATGTAAAAGGCATGAGGTACTGCATGCACACAGAATCCCACTATCAACAGCACTGTTCTAGCAGGGTTTCAACTCAGGATCATATTGAGTTCTGCACCACATGGGTTAAATGTTTTTCCAAGACATAAAGCTATCCATACCTTATGCTAAAACATCCCCTAGATTGTTTGGCTATTAGCAGTTGATAAACTGTGCAAAGGAAGTACACTTTTCCCATGAAATGTAAGTTACTTGATACTGCTTGGGCAGTGAACCTGGCACTACATATTTATATTCACATGAATTTAGCATCTCAGCATGGGAAAAGACATTTCAAACAAGGGCTCTGTGGAAGTAACAGTGGAGTGTTTGTTCTCTGGAGCCCAAATCACAGTAAATTTCTAGGAATGCAGCTGAAATTTCAATCAGTGGGTTTGGGCTTTCATGTAAAAGAAACCTGAATATTCAGGTTTTCCTACAGTCCCTTTCATTACCTATCAGATAAACCTGGAGATATTTTTCTGTGAAACCATGACACCACAGAATGTACATTTTTCTGCTGTGAGCTCAAGTGAAAAGGCAGTTTTCTGCTGGTATGCACTGCCATTAAACACATTTAGTTTTCCATAAAAGCATATATTAATTACATTGGTCCATCAAATATTAATACTTTAAATGGGAAATGTGAAATCTGTCTGTGGAACATACATGTACTACAGTATCTGAGAGTGTATGGGGTCAGCAAAGTCCATTCTGTAGGAGACTGGCAGAAGTCAGCTAGTCAGGGTTCTTGCCTGACATTTTGTTGCCTGACACACTTGGTATTTGCACTCCCACAGGTGAAGCACTGGATTCATCATTATTTCAAAGCAATCAAGAGTCAAATGACACCTTTCCAAAATCTTATAAAGAGTACAGAGTCCTGACAACATCTGTGTTTGGCACAGAAATGCATTGCTTTTGGCACTTGCTGTATGGTTTGCTAGTAATGCACAGTCTGGAATGGCAAGATGTATGCTCTAATTAAGAAATCCTTCAAAAGTCATCAGAAAAAAATTCAATTGACAAATTCAGCTACTATTTATGCCCAAATATTGGAAAACATGGATAAAGAGGCCCTTTTCAGGACTGGGATGCCTCCCAAAACTTAAATCTCTTTCCTGGGTTTTCTGAGAGTCATCTCATGGAAAGCAGGAGGAAAGACTGACAAACCTTTAGTCATCTCCTTGCCCCTTGAACAACTAGAAGAGCAGAAGACTGGAAAGAAATTAAAATGGAAGGAGAAAGGAAAGGATAACACAGATGGTCCTTGACTGGAGACAAGGCCCTGTTCACAGAGCCTGTGCAGGACATTGCTGTGCCCATGTGGGATGCCTGTCCAAAAGCAGTGGGTGGCTTGTGGTCTGACATTTGCTAAGACCAATACCTGAATGACTCACCATGACTCTTCAGAGTGTTGGATGAAGAGAGTAAATTTTACTGCAGATTTATCTTGGTATATCACTCAGTTCTGTAGGAAATCACCAAATGCCCTTAAACTGTGGCTTCTAAATAAGGAAGGAGGATGGTGAAACTTTTATTGCTTGGAAAATGATGGCAGAGAGAGCTGCACTAGGTAGTTGTTTTCATCTGGATTTCTTTTAATTGATCACAGAGGTGGGCCTGTGACAGCTAAATCATTACATGCAGCCCAAAACACATCTACAGCTGCCTGTCTGGAATTTGGGATGAAATTCTCTGGCTATTTTAAACCAGAGAATCACAGGATCATTAAGGTTGGAAAGGACCATTAAAATCATCAAGTCCAACTTTCAACTTAGTTCCAGCACTATGTTCACCACTAAACCATGTCCTCAAGTGCCATACCCACATGTTTTTTGAACACTTCCAGGGATAAGGATGCCACCACTTCCCTGGGCAGTCTGTTCCAATGCTTGACAAGCCTGTCTGTCAAAACATTCTAAACATACCTAATGTAAACCTGCCCTGATGCAACTTGAGGCTATTTCCTCTCATCCTGTCACTTGTTACCTGGGAGATGAGACTGACACACACCTCCCTACAACCTCCTTTCAGGGAATTGAAGTCTCATTTGATAAAATAATTGTAAGAGAAGTCAGTTTCAATTACAGGACATAAGACCATGATTTAAGTCCTATGCACAGGCCTGTCCATATGGTCATCTGTCAGCACATTAAGTGACTGGACATACTTCATTATTGCACAGAGTCAGGTCTTAAAAAGTCTTCAGATCAAGACCACATTACTTGTTATTGCAAAAAAATATATACAGTCATATATTGGAGATGGCATATTGAAGAGCACAACTGATCCTCTCTAAACACAGCATTTGCCTGGAGCTGCAAGGAAGATTTGTTTATTTTTCTGTGTCCAAATATAATTTCTGTCTGGTGCAGTTTCTCTCTCTGTCTAACTTTGCTGGTGTGTGACTGATTTTCTTAACTCAGCCTTGGTTTCTTTTCTAATTCTTTTTAAATCATGGCTAATTAGAGGAGTTCAGACTCCCCCATGATATCATATTCTCCTGTAGAATGTGAAATTAGAGTCATTGTGGATTGTTTTAATAAGTGCCAGGTTTGAGCTTTGAAGAATTTTGTCATTAATACTGATATCAGCATACATTATTCTGTGCCTTAGAAAAGACAGGTTAGAATCAGATTAATTAACTGCAAATATACTGCATTGCTCAAAGCTCTATTTGTAAACCTTGCTTGCTAATCAGGACTGTTCCCAAAGCTTTATCTGGCATTTTAATGGTGCTGACTAACATTGCTTTAATTAGCTGCCTCTGTAAAGTACCAGGCAAACCATCTGTGTGAATCCTTTTAATTAACTGGGTTCAGTCTAAGGGGTTTTCCTGGCATTCTTAGCATGTCAGTGGAAGCAATCTACAATGTATAGGGTAAAGATGTTATAGCATCATTGTAAAGGAAATATCTCTGTGGTTGCCATTAATTCTGTAAGGGCTCAGACTTCTGTATAGAAGTTGAGAGGCCATGCTTATATTTCCCTACAATTTTAGTGTGATCAAGATAAGACCATGAGTCTGCAATATGGATAGCAGTGATTTATCACCATCATTAGTATGAGGTAATGGCAGGAGCCAAGATGTACAACCTGGGCTTCACATGACCTGATAGGGATTTCGATTTATCCTGTAAGTAACTTTAGAGGTTAAATCTAGCTGAAGAAATCCTTCAGATTTTACAAACAGACGACAGAATACAACTGTACCAAAAATGGATCATATTCAAAACATTTTTTTTAAAGCAATGGGAGAATACAGTGGCTATGCCTGAATCCTTATATCCAAACATGCTTCTCTTCCAAACATGGGATTCTGTCCAGCTTGTCTGCCTGGGCTGTTTTTCACTGATGCCCCATACACACAGGGTAAATTCTAGGCTTGATGAAGCCAATAGAAAGGTTTCCTTCAGGATTCATATGTGCTTGAATGCTGCTTTTCTGAGACTGATGCTTGTATTGTGCAGAACTGTTGATCTATACAAACAGGATTTGTATCAACTAAGACCTGTAGTACAACTTGATGTGAAAGTCAACTATGAACTAGAAGTGCATACAGGTATAGTTCACAGATTTCATTTGACAAAGCATGCAAAGAAACATTATGGCAAAAATTTTGCCATGAAGGGATGCTACCTCAGTGTGAACTGCAGCACCAGTGCTTTCCTGATAGTCTGACAAAACAGTCTCAGATATGAATTTCATAAACCACAGAAATTTTATGGAAATTTTCTGGTTCAATGGAATCTGCTCCAATCACGTATTTTTTCATGGAAGCCTGTCCGGGTTCCTGATGCTCTGCCCATATTGAGGTGTCCAAAGGCTAAGGTTTGAGGGAAGAGTCAAAAATGTACACATACCCGACCTTCCAGTCTTCTGGGAGAAACAGACTGTGTATCACATGGATCACAGTCAGTTTTGGAAATACCATCTTTCAGCTTTTTATGTTTACAATTCTGTTCCTTCCTGGATTGTTATAAAAATTTGGTCCTGAGATGCTTTACCCTTACTTGGATATAAAGCAGAAAAGCAACAGTTATTTGCTACTAATCCCTTGAATAGCTTAGACAAATTCCATGGGCAGTTCCTGACGTTTAAAACATTGGTAATTTCTGCAAAAGTATTTATGTGCAGAGTAAAAAGCAGTAACCAGCTATGAGCAATCTAACCTTTTGGGAAATGGGAGATGACTTATTTGAGGAACGGCTTTAGGATCCAGGCCTTACTACAATCCATTAAGTGCTGAACTTGGATCCTTCTGGATAAAGACAAGAGTTACAGGTATAATTACTAATGAACAATCTAGGACACCACCTAACAAACTGGGAAAACCACCTTAGAATCAGTACAGTCATGGCATGGTAAAGTGTTTATGATGTGACATCTGAAAGACAAAAAAACCCAGCTACTTTTGGGCACTCCTTGCCACTGGGGACAAGGAGACATCTTGGCTTTGTGACAACCACAGTGCTTAGCTGTACTGACCTGCAGGTTGAAGTGAGTGTCCTCCTGAAATGGAGACTGCACTCACTGGCCAATGAAGGCACAAGCAAAGCTCATGCCACTCCTAACCCTCAGCAGGGTCTGCTGGGACCCTGCTCAGCACCTCAGCAAGGGTCTGTGGGGTTTTAGTGCATCTCTATGAGGTGCTTTCTCCTACAATATTCTGTCCCTTTGTGTTAGTACTTAACACTCTCACTATTGCTTATTTTAGTATCAGAACATCTGGCAAAGAACATTTTTTAAAAATCCTACAGACTCTTGGCTTGCTGACTTAGAAACTATTTTTAAACTGCAACATTCAGAATCACCTAGTGTCATTTAATGAAAAAGATATGCTTTTAGTGTCCAGCAGAAAGGCTGGGTGCCCAGCCTGGCTTGCGTTTTACAGTTTGTCTATTTTATTAACCACCGTTATAAAAACAATCTAGTGCTAAACAATATGAAATTAATCACAAGGTCTAATGCCTTAAGAAACTTACCATACTGGGAACTGTTTTGCAGATAGTCTGTTGGGTTTTTTTTAAAGCAGAGAGATGACAGATTATGAATTTGAATACAGAGAGGATTTTATGAAACATGTTTTCTGAATCAACACAGAGCATAAGCATGTACAGACCAAGAGACTGGGGATTGTTTTGGAACCATATTCAGTAGAGAATCAATTGGATTCTGCTGTAACTCTGGGACAACTGTTTGTACTGACATCTCTTCTGCACATTTCCTAGTATTCCCAGTGAGTTCTGCTACTTAATGTACACAATTGGAAGTGTCAGTTTAGTTTCAACAGGGACTCTAGAGCTATCTGGGCTGTATCCTGGTGCAGGAAACTGTCCTTGGACACCAGCTGACCACTGATCTCACATGCTGCTTTCTGTACCCCTCAAGTTGTAAGAGCATCATGCAAGGCTGCATTACTTTCCTTGTAACTTAAAATTTGCCTAAGAATTATAGGTTACCCATTCAGAAGCCACACATAAAGAACAATTATGAAATAAAACACAGTTCTTGGAAATGTGCAGACCACAAGCATTTCTAATGCCAGAGGGGAACAGGACTTGAGTATCAAAGTACTTCTTCCTATTTTGCATATTGAAAATTCTGTGAAACCTGAATCAGCTCAGGGACACACACTGCCCAACACAAGTGGGCAGTACTCTCATTACTTGACATCTGCTTTTGGAGAACTCTTGGCTCAGGTAGGAGTTGCACATACCTCTAGGTCTCTTTGTTAAAAAAATATAGTTAATTTTCCTCTTTTGTGGAGTCCAGGTCTTTTCCCTAAAAATAAACAATTCTGTAGGGTAATGTACACATAGAAAGATATAGGGATGATTTTTGTGTACTAAGTCTCTTAGTGGTTTTCATAGCAGTGTTAAAGGCTCACAAAATAGGCTTCATGCTCCACTGCAAAAGATTCATTCTTGGAGGCCCCAAAATACTGAAGCAGTCTGGAATAACAGTAATGATATAACTTATTCATGTGCAGAATCTGAATGGCAAATGGATTCAAACTGAAGGAGAGTTGGTTTAGATTAGGTATTAGGAAGAAATTAATTCCCGTGCGGGTGATAAAGCCCTGGCACAGATTTCCCAGAGAAGCTGTGGCTGCCCCATCCCTGGGACTGTTCAAGGTCAGGCTGGACAGATCTTTGTGCAGCCTGGTCTAGTGGAAGATGTCCCTGCCCATGGCAGGGGGTTGGAAGACCTTTAAGGTTCCTCCTAACCCAAACCATTCTATGGTTCTATGAATTTACTCTTCTAGTTACTTTTGATTGCACAGACAGTTGAAACATGCTTGGATCCTCTGCCACCCTGATATCCAAGAGGAAAACACAGAGTAAATCCAAGGACGTCAAAAGTCATGTTGTGAGGGGACCAGGGGGAAACTCCTCTCTCCAGCTTTTAAAATGCTGTGTGCCTCTTCTGGTTGCTGGAACAGCCACTTTGACAGCTAGATAAGCATGTAAAGATGTGAACAGTTGTTGGGCTGCTCAGATTAACAATGTCTGAATTAGCCTTCTTCCACCTAAGGAATCAGAGTTGATTCCTGATCACTGAAAAAGTGGTAATGAGTCCTTTGACTTCTTCAGCCAAAGCTCTTCCCAGTCCTGGAGAAATCAAAGTGCTAGTAACATACCAAGTAAAAGATAAAGAAGCCTGCCTCTAGGCAAAAATCCTCTGTGTTAGGCTGTTCCCTCTCCTCCACACAAGACAACAGAATATGGTTATTGTATATAAGGAACAGCTATTCAGAATGAGACATATTTGGAATGGAGGAATAAATATGTGTTTATAATCTGATCCTTACAAATTCAAAACAGAACAGCCTAAGACTTAAAAGAGGTGAGGGAAGCATCCTGCAGAGATTATGTAGCTTGCTAGGAGAATGACAGTGAGATTTTCATCATAGTTATGTTGAATAAATCTGGAAAAACTCTGTTGATTGAACTAACCTTGATGTTATGTGTGCAAACCAAACTGTATTTTTTAAATATTCTTTAAAAAAGATCCTTATGTGTATATGGAAAAAAGATCACATAAATTATATTCTTCTGTGTTTATGCAGTGCATTTCATGCAGAAATATTAGTACTTTATATAACACAGAGCACTTGCCTATTTTCCTGCAGTTCCAGTGAAAGTAAGGTACAGTAAGAACAGTAGGTTTGCTTTGTACTCAGAGATCCAGTTAATGTTTGTCTGCTGACCCATTTGTACCAGAAAGGCCAGTGCAAAGAAGCAGATAGCTGGGAACATGGATTTCCTCATTCTGCCACTTGTGGTTCACATCCCCAAAAAACCTTCAGTGCAGGAAATGTTCCATGACCATATTTTGGCCACTTGGGTATGAGGCACTGTGCTGGGGCTACTTGGTGAGAGGGGCCAAATGCAGAGGTGCTAAAGAAAATAGAGTAGATAGGGAATCTCTCTCTTACAGGCAGTGAGGGACATTGTGGAACACAAGTTTCATGGTGACCTGAGATAAAATGTGCTCAATTTTTCCCAGAAATTTTCCTATCTACCAAACTTTCCTCAGTATCCATAAAAGCCTCTTGCACTCCTTTGCCTTGGCAAGGCAGGAGACCTGTCAGCACCTTTAACTCAGTTCTGTGTACTCCAGACTTGCCCCTGGTGCAGCTTCAGGGCTGGATATCCAAACGGAGCCCAGAGAGAGCAGCACGTGGGGGAATAAATTGCTACTGCAAATTGACTGTTTCAAGGTCAAAACCACCAACTGCTAAAAGGAGACTTTTTTACAGCGGTAAAGAAGTTTTTACCACTGTCACATCAAGTAGGGTAAAACACAAATATTCTAGAGTTACTTCATCACCAGAACTAAGTCCTGATTGACCATCTCATGAAAATACAGGAATCTCAGACAGAGAAAACCTGTTACACTGTTTCAGTGCAGGATTAGCTTCTAGGGGTCAGCTAGGATTATTTTAAACAATCTTTGTGGCTGGAGGTCCTTGGGGAATTGTAGCACAGCATATGAGACCAAATGTATTTCTTTCCTACTAAAAATTCTTTTGCCTAATTTCTTCCCTCTGCTTTTGCTTCCACTCTACACGAATGTGTCACCTCGAGGTGTGATCTGAAGTCCATTGAACTAAATAGATTTGGAACCTGGCCCAAACACCTACTCTGTGTGGCACAGCAAAAAGGCAGTTTCCCCTTTCATCTTCTGTCTCATATTTCTACCATATTCCTTGGGATTTCTAGAGAGAAGGACCATATCACCGTCAGTAACTACATCTGTTCTCAGAGAAGACTGAGTCCAAAAACAAAGTTAATAGAAATCTGTTGACTGACTACAGTGGAAAGTGGATCAAGCCTCAGTCCATGTGCATTTAGCCTTTTCCCTCAGTCATGCATCACAATCCAAATAATTACAAATCTGTTTGGTAAATTTGTAATATTACAAATTAAAGTGATGTGTTCAGGTTCCTTTAAAAAACAATCAAAGCTGTGCAATGATGTCTTTCAAGTAGTGACAGAGGCTGACAATAAATGTGGATGGAAAAGTTGTTCACTATCCAAAAACTGCAAACACCAGCTCTAAATAAAATCCACATGTGCCTCTTGGAGGTGCAGGTGTCAACGATATTAAGCCGCAAAATGCTGTACATTAAAATAACTTTAAGGACCAGGTTAAGCTCCAAAAACTCCAGGGTAATTTGGAGTTAATCACCACAGCTAGTCTTTAATATGGTCAGACTGTAGAAAGTATATGAAATTCATTGCTTGAAGGAGCTAGTAGCACCTTATCGAGACACTATGAACTTCCATCCAGATTCAAGGCAAAGATGTAGTTTCAGTTTAAACATTCAAAAGGCTGTTGCTTGTGTTTTAGCTTTCTAGGGCTATAGTCAAGCTCTTCACATCATTTTAATATATTTTCTGCAGATTAATTTCCTGTGTTTTCTTTTATAGTTGCATAAAAAATTGCCTATCAATTGCCCAGAAACTCTGAAGGGCTCATAAAACACTTTCTAGGTTGCTCTAGTTTAATTCCTGCTCTCAAGTTAAAATATTATATGAATCCACCAATCTCTCTACCACTGAGGAAACAAATTAAATGAAGCTTTGGTGCACTCTGAATCCTCTCTGAAGTCTCTTTGAAGGTCTTGGAAGTTATCTTGGAAAAATTCTGAGCAGCTTATCCTATCCTATCATGTCAGTCCAAAGAATTGAAGTTCTGTCATCCATGTGGGAAGATACGTATTTTTTCACATACATTTTGGATGCTGATATAAAGATAGATTTTTAAAAAATATTATGGTCAAAAAAGCAGAATGGAAATGAGCAATAACCTCAATCTGGCTGTGATAGCAAACATTCCTTGTGAAGGTAGTGAAAAAGGCAAATCTCAAACCAAATAAAATTATCTAAGCACATATCAAAAGGAAAAAGTTAAACATCTCCCTGGAATGCCTATAGCATTATATTTCTAAACCAAATTTACTTCCAAATAAAAATTAATTTTAACTATCTGACAACTCCCATTGTTAGGACTCTCACTGCTATGAGAAGGGTAGGTGGTAGCAAGAAGAGTTGCATGGAGGATGCAAGAGCTGGGCACAATATCCCTTCCTCCATCCCAAAAATGTTCATAAATGGAAGGGTAAGAAGACTAGAACTGAGAGCCTGGGAGCTCTGGTGTGTGAGGTGGGTAGAACCCAAAGCTTCTTCACCCAATGGTTTAATGTATGTGCATTCTGCAATGGAAAAATCACTCCACCAGAGCATTCCAACAGGCAGGGCTGAAGATTTTGGTAGTAATTCAGTGCAAGATGTGCTGCACTACACACATCTTCTGTATGTACTTACAAGATGTCTGTCAGGTCAACAGGTGCTGTACATGCCCTGCACCTTGCAATGCTGAGTCTTTGTCTACACTGCAGAGTGCAGGCTGTCACCTGGACCAGCTCAGTCACTGGTGAAGGTAGCACTGAGCTCGTGGCAGGCACATTTTTCCTGCTTCTTGAGTGAGTTTTGCAGTGAGTTCTGCACAGTCCCAGGATCTAAAATAGCTAGTTCAAAGATTCAGGTATTACTGGACCATGCTGCTGTCTACCATGCAGACAGAGCCTCACTCATTTTTAGGTTATGTTCTCAGCCCACTGTTGTGAGATACCTCATCTGGTACATCTTTAGACCAGCTATGTATATAGGTGACACCTGGCATTTCTGTATCTAAAGAGGAACAATAGTACCTCAGAAAAGTGGTTTGAATTTGATAAAGAAAAACCATAGTACCAAAGGAGCTTAAACTTAAACATGTTAGCAATATGAATGTTCTTGGAAGGCAGTGTGTTTAGTCGGGGCAGCAAGCTTAGAAAACACTGGAGCCAGATGGGCTGATTCATACATCAGCATGCAGCCTTATCTGCTGAGAAATCAAACCAGCAAGTGGAATGTAGAAACCTTTTCTGAATCCTGCAATTGTGAATTTTTGCTTCTGATGTAAGCTTTTCTTAGGTTTACATATTTGCTCTTTAACTAGACTCTAAATACTTTGATTTATAATTGTTGAATGTAGAAATTATACAATCTACAATAAATGTTCTAGCTTTGAAGGCACTGTCCATAGAAGTGCCATAAAAGACAGCCGCAGCTAAATGCTCGAAGAACTTGTACATGAAGTTTGTTTTCATGACAGGAGGCAGAAGCTCTGAAGTCCACTCTAGGTCATGAGCTGATCCAGATCTGAGAATGATGGTGAATTCTCTCCCTGACTACAAATCCCCTCTCCTCTGATGATGTCTGGAGCATCTTGAGGTGGAAGGAAGGAGATCAAGCTCAGAAGCATGTGATGTCCTTTGAGTCTCACTATTGTGTAAAAAGAGTCTCAATTCCTGTGACCCTAGGTTTTTGGTTACATATGTGTGATGATAAGAAGAATACAGTTCAGATGGTAAAATACTTCTCAGAGCTGCAAAAGGAAGGAATATCTAGATCTGTATAGGAAACAAGGTGTTGATTTTGCCAATGCTAGAAAGAATGCATTTAAAAAAGAAAGGTTAGCAGGGAATCTGTGGTAGAAGCTGGTGAACCACTGATGGAAGCAGAAGAGCCTTCATAACATATGTCTGAAAACTACTTAAGACTCATGATGTCTGGTGCCAGGGAGACAGGATACAAACACTGCATCTCTTTGTGTCAGTGAGTCCAGTGTCACTATGGATGCAGAAGACATTAATTCCAGGGGGAGAGCAGTGCCAGCTTTTCTCAAAGGAATCCTTTCAACAGCTCCTTCACTTAGGTAGCTAAGAAGTTCAATGTCCAATGAAAGATGCTGCCTCCTGGCATTACCTCTGCTTCATTAAATAAGGAGACAGTGATTTGTGCAGTTACACTCTACAAGGCCTGCAGAGAGGCAAGAGAAGAGCCCCAGGTCACTCTGACTAGCATTACTCATTTCTGTAATGCAGCTTGAGAAATGGAGGGGAACCATATGTGACAGAATATAACGAGCATTTATGAGAGAAACTCACATGGATGGCCAATGGCCAGAGTTCTCACACATTTCATTAAAAAATAACCAGGAAAACCAGAGAAGTGAATTTCCTGCATATCATGGGATGTTGCACAAAAGACATTGCATGCTGGACACACAGGAATGGAAAGTTGGCACAAGATCTGCAAGAATGCTTGAGATACCTATTCAGATCAGGCATGAACAATTACCACTGAAGATAGAGCACCAAATATTATACACATAATCACTGCAGAAAGCAGAATGTAAATAACCCCTGAAATCACAGGAGACTCCTGGTTCTCTTTTACCTAACATTGTTACAGATTAAATCAGGGGAAAAACAGACCTTAGTGGGACTGACATTTTTAATGAGATAGTGCACAGCTAGCAATGTAATGGCCCATCATTTGTAGCAGATCGATTAAAAATAGATTTTATGAACAGCTAAGAGAAGATAATAGATCACAATTCAAGAAAGGCTCATTCTGATAATTTTCCATACTTAACAGTTTAAACAGGGAGTAAAAAATTCCAGCTGAAGACTATGAATAGGAAGAACTTAACTAGATAAAATGGATATGATAGTTTACATGAGGCCTTACTCTTCCTTACTAGATCATTGTGGAATGTTTTAAAATCTTCATAGGTATCATGACATTTACAAGCTCATGAACAGAAAAAAGCCAAAAGAGTTCATTGCCAAGGAGCTCTTGAAGCAAAACCAATCAATTTAGAAGCATTTATGTTTCTATAGTAAATATGATAGAGATACTAAAAAAAATAGAAAAAGTTCCTGATTGAAAATGCCAATTATTGAGTAGGACTTCTGTGATGTAACTTAAACTGTCAAAAAGTAAGCATCCAGTTTTCCTGTGTTCCCTCAATAATCAGTGGAGAGTGATAGACATCTCCAGGGAAAAAAGTCTTCTCATTCTGGGTGACAGGATGAATCACCCTCATGTTTCCAACAGCTGTAAAGGGTATCTAGATTATTGTCTTCCCAACTGAAGCTCAGATTAGCTGGAAAAACAGAGCAGATTTTGGGCACACCAGCACACCAGTCCTTCTTTTGATCTGGAAACAAAAGAGGGATTTGTGTTCCCAGCACCTTACTATTTTACTAAGTTCTAGTTTGCCAAAGAAAGCATTTTGCCTTAGTAATTTTCTTTCTTACATAGTAGACCATTATAGAGAAAACTCCAATGGATGTTTTAAGAAAATTCCACTGGATGTTCCAACTCCAAAGAGTTGTATTTAAAGTAGAATGGGCTCAATCTCATCCTAAGACACAAAAGCAGCATCACAGCATCAGATGAGTTATAAGCTCGAAATGGTTCTTCCTTACCACTGGCTAAAAAAAGGATTCTAGATACCTACATCAGATATTGATACATGTATCTGATAAAGAGAGCATACAATTGTCAGGGCAGATGAATCCAACTCAAAATTGATGTGTGGATACCACTGTATGGTATGTGGATACCATTTATTGTCCAGTAAATGCAGTGAACACATCAATCCCACCTGAACAGGAACCTTCTTGTGCACTCATGTCCCTCTGGCTTTGTGCACTTACTGCCTCCTGCTGACAGGCTGTGCTCAGGGAACAGCTGCTTTCCTCAGACAATTAAACTCTGGAGAAAGCCAAATAAAACCCCTTTCTATGATGCTGCATGAATACTCTTTTATAACTGGAAATGTGGGGTGCCACTAAGACAGGCATTTAGGGAAAAGCCCCAGTCAATCTCCCAGCCGTTAGGCCATGTCGGGAATGCTGGAACAGGCTCGTGAAAGATCCTGCTTAGTCTCTTTCATACAGTGGCTCTTAATAATGAGCATATAATAAATGTACAGTCTGGAGAATTTACTATACAGTATCCAATTGGATTTATATAGTCATAAACTTCCACAGCACTGCTTCTATGATTTACAACAGTCTCTACTAATTATGAAGCTATGCCTGGCCCTGAGATGTAAAAGGTAAACGTTACCAGACTGGTTGTACAGTGACACTATACAAATGCACACTTGCCAAAGCAAGTCTGAATTGCTTCTTAACAGACAGCCATTGCAAATAACCATATATTTGGTCTGCTCTTATGAAAAGCACCAAAACGAGAAACCTAGGAATTGCGGGATGGTGTATTATTGTGAGAGTTTAGAGATAAGGAGTCTGGAATGGACAGTCAATGAAAGGACTGCTGCTTTCTGCCTGGATTGTAAGGGATTGGACTTGGTAGCTTACCTGATCCCTTCACAAATCTATACTTCTGATTTCCTAAACAGAAAACACCACGGGAAATACTGTAACTTACTGTAGGACAAGCCTCTCAAGACCTGAATGGATACAGGAGGATGTTTGCTTCACAGAAGTTTTCCACCACAAATATTTAATTTTGTCGTTACTCAGCATATTAAGTAACTATTTCAGAAAGGACTATTTGTCACTAATAGGAATTACCTGGGCATCGTGGGCAGCACAGCTGTGGAACATGCACAGGGGAAGCACAATGTAGACTTGGGCATCTTATTCTGCTGCACAAAACATTTCCATTCTGCAGATGGAACATAATACATAGTATTTTAATGAAATGCACCGTCTTACAAATTTCTGTGTTCTCTATTCTACATCCAAACATTTTTTTTAAAAGCCTTTTTACAACATTCTGGTTTCACTCACACTGAGATATGCCCAGATACTTCCACTGCCTTTGAATTTATGCTGGAGGTCAGAAATCCTTAAAAACCTTAAAACAGGAGGAAATGTCTAAACATGGATAGCAACAATCTCCATTTCTCTTTTTCTTTCCATTTGTCTTTTTCTTTTGAGCAGATTATGCTTAGGAGTTTCATTTCCAAAACTAAGACATGGATAAATGGTAGATCTCTGAGATATCCCCTACTGAGGGTTAGTTCAAGACCACAAGAGACAATAGCATCTGTAATTGTTCCTGAAAACTGTGGAGAGTCTTTTGTTTTCCTTTTATTGCTTTCCCAGTAGACAAAAAACCCCAGATGGTAAGTAGCCATTTTTCTAAGAAACATGAGTTAAGTCTTGGGAATAGTGTTCGTTATTCATGTCATTAACATAATACTCTATTTGACCACATCTAAGTTTGATTTATAATTAAAACACAGGGAATTTTCATTCTCCAGTGTCTGTAACCAGAAAAGACTATCCATTTCAAATTCCCATTTCCCATCTATAATTCATCCTCTTAATTTACCTCTGAGTTGCTCATATTTATAACAAGAAAGATCTTTCAGCATGAACATTGATACTAAGTTATGACTGTAGTTTTAGGTGGTGTCAGGACTAAACCTACTTTATTTTCATATGCCTTCTGGAGCACTGAAATGTTTTCAGTGGATGTGCAGACTTCCCTAGATAGCAGATGTATAGGCTTTTCTATTCATCCCTTTCAAAATAATTCATTGACAAATATCTGCAGACCACAGGCTGGAATCCTACTGTTAGATCATTGCTAGCCACAAACTACAGTTGTGCATCTGCTTTGGAAAGAGACACTAAACATGATTATCACCATCTGTTTCCAATAAGAACTGAAATGAAATATACTGATTTTGTAGAAGAGGAGCAAATTTTAGACTGTAGGATCTTCACAGAACAGGGACTATCCCTGGTCTGCCCAGCTGCTTGCCCAACAGACGTGGGAGCCTGTGAAGCACTGCTGTAGAATAGAGGCTGGCACTGCCTGCTGACCTGTCTCCATGTTGCTGACTTGTCCTGTTCTGTGACCTTGCTCTTTTTCATTTTAAGTCCTGTGGAATCTCCTGAGGTGAATGTTTACCTGCTGTGCATGGTCAGCTGTGATAAAATTCTGCAGGCCAACTTTGCTGCTCCATGCTGCCAGCCAGACTCCACTGTGTGCCTCAGGACAGAGCTATTTTACCTGATCTTGTGCTTAGTGAGACTGATCTTACACCTGCACTCACAGTGGTAGCTGGGAGAACAGCCCCAGCACCAGAGCAGGACCCAAGTGCTGGTCAGTCTCTCTAAGCCAGGGCCAAGGTCACATTTCTGTACCGGGTACCAGAGTGTTGATGATCTCTCTCCCAAAGCTGGGAGTGCTGAGGGTGGAGAGCAGGAATTCAGCTTGAGGTCTGCAGATATGACTGTGAACACAAGCAAACAACTGCTTTAAAAACTGTATTTTAGGGAGTAAAATAATGATCTGACAAATGGTGAGTGCTCTATTTTACTTGACAGTAACAGTCAACAGGCTCCACTGGAGGGGAGGAGGGGTTGTAAAAGGAAGGGGGAACAGGGTGAGAACACTGAATTATGTTTAGTTTTATTCTGGCTTAAGTATGTAAATTATAACTTGTAAAAATACAATACTATACACACACAAAAACAGGAAAGCTTTTCTTTTTTTAGTGCCAGGCTGTATAACTTGGCCTCTGTTTAGTTAATTTGCCTTGCCTTTTTCTTAAACATCGGAAGCGTGTGTGCTGGGGGGATGGACAGACAGACTCTTTAGAGACAGAGCAGAGATCTCTGTCTGCTGCCTGGCTGATGTGACTTATTTTGTGCAGACATCACGTGGATCACAGTGTCTGTGGCCAGCAAAGACATTTTGATACACTGGACATAAAGACCCCTGGGGATTTTTTTGCTTTTCTCTGCAGTGTAAGGGAATCAGTTGCTGCATCAGACTCTCTACAGATCCTGCCAGGGAATCATATCTCTGACTTAGATCTCTCTGACTTGCTGTCTGTGGCACACTTTACTTTCATCTTTTACACTGTCATATTTCAGGTTTATGGTCTGTGCTTGTGCTATGTCATGATATATTTTCTAATGCCTTTATTTTGCTAAAATTATAAATTGTTGAGGCTTTCCTGAAGGAAACTTCATGAAACTGATGAAGCTTCAGGAGCTGTTATGGTAGATCAGTACTCTGAGGGCATGACTTTGGCCAGGACAAAGCTCAAATGACTGGTTGGATGCTACAGTTGTTATTTGCAATCATCTTCCTTCTAGACAACAAGAGCCACATCTGAGAGATCCCTCAGCATCCTCACTGCTGAAATTATCCCAGGTTACATTTTGTACCCTCATGGTACACCAAAGGTAAAACATAGCAAACAAGGGAGTAAAGTCCAGTCCACTTCTGAGCTGCATGTACTGGAAGGTACCATAAGCAGTTTCCTTCTTTACTAAACCTGCTGCCCTGAACTATCACTTTGTCTTCCACACCCAAGTTAAAAAATAAAACAGACTCTGTTTTTTGGAGGCTCATAGTGTGTGGGTGTGTCTGGGTCCCAGCAATGTTGTTTAGAGGAGCTGACCAGGCATTTTCCCATCCCTCCAAATTGTCCAACATCTCTCTAAAAATCATCGAGCATTTATTTGTATCCAGATCTCTAGGATTTCCAGTTAATTTTTTCCCCACCCATGACACATTCTTCCAGTGATTTAATGAGTGTTTTACTCTACACAAACTCTGAGGGAGTTTTCAACTTGGCATATACATCAGCAAAAGTTGAGTGGAAACTCCTTTTTGCTCTAAACAAAGACCTTTCCTTCCTACTAGATTTTTTTTTCTCTCACAGCTGCATTCTGCAGCTAAACTTGTGGGACTACTGTTTGTGCATCTCTGTACTGAATTGTAGTAGCAGATTCCCTCAGAGCAAATGCTGCGCAGGGGCCCAATATTTTACACTTGCAGGGAGGGAAAATAGCGAGGAATACTTTATTCTTCATTAAATATAGCAGACAGAACTCAGCATCTGGAGTGTCTCATGTGTTAGTGATTAAGATCCCTTACTGTTTATTTTAAAGTACTCTAAGGGACATAAACTGCCCTCATTTCTGCGCCTCCTCCCAGCTGTATCTGACATACTGTGGGGATCTCTGACTGCTGTGTTTTTGCATCAGCCATCAACTGATGGGAGCCCTTTCATGTTCTATCCAATTCTCTCTGCTCCCCACAACCTTTTCTCATGTTTCATCATCTCATTCTTCTTTGACTGACTTTTACTAACAGTGATATCTAAGCCTGTTCCTTCAGCACTTTAGGGCAGCAGATGCTTTGACTGGAAGATGTTGGCAGTGTACATAGATCAAAGTACCAAATTCAGGTTCAGCATAATCATCCATATTGGTGGAACTGCAAGGATTAGACTTAGGTAGTGGGGCCTGATCAGTTCAGATGTAAAGCCCAGCATCCAAAAAGCTTCTGCCTAATTAAGGAGTTGTTTTGTCTACGCTATGCAAGGATTTTTTGCCAGTATTGGCCTTCTCTGTTAATGTTTTCCTTTCACTACGATCACCTGCATCTATTTCCTGCAGCCTGACCAGGACCCACTAGTGAAAATAGGTTTGGGCTTTGTCAAATTGTAGCTCCATGAGAAAGCCTAGTCAATGAAGCAAGCAGGAGTTGTAGGATCAATAACTCAGCAATCCTACCTCTGAGCAAAGACAATTAACGCAGTAAACAAGGCCATACGGTTCTAGATAAGGATGCCATCTTTCTCCTACATGGTATTTCTTATCTTGAAACACACAGTATGTATCTGAATCTGTAAAACAGTAAAGAATTGAAAAAGCTATGAATGAAAATTTCCATTCCATGTTTATGAAGTATATTTAGATGTGCAGTTTTCTGTAAACTACTTTTTCTTTTCCTGGAGAATTACAGAACAGAAAGACCCTTAATTCCACATGCTGTTTTTTCTTAACTTCCAAACCAAAATAAATTACATGGCCTCCCATTTTTCCAAAATTGCAACTCCTGAGATGATGATTAAATGGCTTTCATACAGGTGAGTTTATCCTTTCACCTGTTTAGGTAAGAAAATTTAAGTGCCTGATCACTAAAACAGGCTCATAGGAAACAAAATCTCTTCACTGCAAAACCAAAGCAATTGGTCCAACTCAGGAAAATCCCAGGTTATACCACAGAGTGATATTGAAATAATTTATGCATCAGCTTTCAAAGTATTTTAAGATCTTTTGTTCATTAAGCACTTCTGATCTTGCAGTTACAGAACTGCAGAAATCCACATACAAGTCAGACATTATTGTCCTGTCCCTTCCTGTCACACTATGGTTTCACATTGAAACCTCAAATCTCTACAATAAAAGGATGTTTCTCATGTGTTTCCATGTGGGAATTCCTTTCTGTTATCTTAACGATATCCAAGTTCAGTTGAATTCATTACCCACAGTATAGATGATACTTCAGGATATCTTAACAAAATACCCATCTTCCATGTGCTAATCCAAGTCAGGGACAGTCTTCACATTCACTGGGCTAGAAGAAAGTAGCCAGAGCTAGGGACTGTTAGTAGAAGCTGTGATCTGCTTTCCCTTCACACAGGAGCATGACAAATGGAACACAGGATATGAAAAAGCAGACAGCTGGAGTTTGGCAATTTCTCACTCTTCCTTCTTTGAACAAGGTTCCTGCACATGGTTTTTCTGTGAGTGAGTTCAGTGGGGCAGAGGGTCTTTCTGGAACTCACTCTCTTTTGTTTCCCCCCATCTTCCTTGGAAGCAGAACCTGCTGATACTGGGGCTAAAAATTTTTAAGGGCAAATAATGTCTTTTGTAAGAAGGAGGCCAAAACCCAACCTGTGCAGGTAGGGAGAGCATTCCAGAGACCTACTAACAAGGCTGAAGCAGTCAATAACTCCAGACTTATTTGGGTAGCTATTCCTCCTTGCCATGATTTCTGAAATATGTTAACATCTCCCACAGATGACAGGCTTTACAGAAATGCTCCCTTTTTTTGTTTGTATTCTTTTCAATTCTTCTCATCAAGTTTTTGACAGTTTTTTAAAAGAGAGACTCTTAATTTTCTCAAAGGATGTTGAGAATCTAATCCAGTTCATATGAGGTTGTTTTTACAACAGAACAGTCTTGGACAAGCTTTACACTAGCTGAAAACTTCAGCACAATAGTCTTACACATGGGACAGATCCAGATAATCTGTCAGATGTTTACAGAGGTTACTAAATAGAATAAAGCACACTCTTGACTCAGGATATTTGAAATAAAACAGATTCTCCAACTGATGTGTTATATTCTTTATGATGCTATAAACTGTAGAGCTTTAGGAAAATGTACCCCAAGTGTGGCTGTGGCCTGATTCCACTAAATACAGGATTAGAAGGAGGAAGAATGTTAGAAGGTTTGGGACATTTTTTTCTGAACCACATCTGAAAATAGAAGGAAAATATCCAATTTATGTGAATGTGACAGCTTTGTTTGAAGTCTACTTACGTTTTACTTGTTCTAGTTTACCTCCATCTATGAAAAGGAGACAGAGCACACCAAAAAAGATAAAATGAAAATCCTCCAACATCCACTTTCTTTCCATCTTTATCATCAACAGGAAAAGAAAGAACCTCCAAGAAGAAAATGTTGAGCTGTTGGGAAAAAATATTAAATTAATTAAAGTAAAATCTTGCAAGATACTCAATTATTTCATCCAGCACACAGAATTCTTAAACTGCCAGAACAAAAAAAAATATATCTGTATCATGCATCTTCCTTTCATGGAAACAGCTTTGTCTTCAGATAATTTAATTTTTTGAAAAAGGGCCACATTCCTATTCATGAAAGCTGAAAACTGGATATTCCTTCTAAAAATGTCCTTATTTTATTTCAAAGCAATCTGGTAAGGAAGCAATCTAAATTCCCAAAAGTTCTCTTTCCCAGGAAACTAGTTTGGACTATGTTCTTGTAGAGCATCACTTTTAGAGGTACCTCTGGTGTCAATTGCAACATGTTTGCTTCATCCTAAAGTCAACCTTGGTGTCCCTGGAGTACAGTCCTGCACTGTGGAAATCCCTGTTCAGGGTGAGCCACTGGCCCTGCTGCAGCAGTGGGAGTTCTCCTGATCACATCTAATAGGCTTCCAGCACTATTCAGCTCTCCCCTTCACCCCTCTCCCCACCACTATTGTTCTGGTACTGTGTAGAATTAATTTTTCTAGAGTTAACCCTTCTGCTGCCTTGATAACTGAGAGCAGAGCGGGGGAATGACTTGGCATCTTCATTCCTGTAGATCTTTAATGTCAAAATCTTGCATGTGGGGCAAAGCTTAATTTATTCTTCTCTGTGTGGTGCAGAGCTAGTATTGTACTTGCAGCATGTGCCATTCTGTTTATCTTTTTCTGGGCTTTAACAAGTGAATTATTTTATGGAAATAATCAACTAATTAACTAAAGTAGATTTTTTTTAATACAGCCAACTCAAGATTCTACTATTTTGCTGCTCCAGTGTTTATAAGCATTCATTGCAAAAGTGTTATCTTCCCAGAGTGCACTTGTCCATAATTTACAATGTTGGAAAGATTTGGGTGTGATTTTAAAAGCCTTGATATGGATTCACTATTAGTTTTACAGAAGCTTAAAAACCCCAAAAAGAGTCACTATTGGAAAAATGAGCAGTCTGTTTTGTAAACTAATATGGCCTCTTCAGATTTCACGTAAATAACAGAATTGTATATAAGTATGTTCAAACTTACAGATAATCAAGGCAAAAATAATAATTTATATAGGCATAAGTAAAGTGGTGGATAACTGAAAGAAATTAAACAGTAAGTTAAGAAGCCACTAAAATGAAGATCTTGCTGTTAATACTGTTGACACCTAGGATACTGTAACAAAGGGTGTGTAATCTGATTTTATCAGCGGTTGCATTACCTTCTCTGTTCAAAAATTCTCTGTATTCCCAAACCACAACCACAATGGACATCTTCCTTAACTAACTAAACCTGTGCCACTACTCTGTACTCAGTAAGCTCATTCAAAACAATGCAAATTGCCTCTGAAAATGTTTAAAGAAACCCCTTCTTTAAAACACAGTCCCTATTCAGTAACAAAACATAACTTTCCATTTATTTTGCAAGTTGAGAATAATGTTTCCATTTCAGAAGAAGAGTTTAAGTAATTTTTCTCTTTCCAATATTCAAATCACACAGGACATTTTTGAAGCCAAACATGCTTTTAAAAACCTGTTTAACATTAAAACCTCATAATTTAGTCCCAGGACATCATGCATGCATTCAGAACAACAGTAGCACATCACTGGGAGTAGCAGAAATCTGAATGTTTAAATATTTCAGCCTTCTTAGGGATTGCTTAAGCAAACAATAATTATAAATGGCGCACAATTATCCTTTGTACAGCACCTTATCTGTTAGGTTGGTTAGTTAGAATAGAAAGGCTCAGAAATCGACCCATTTTAAATGTCAGGTCTTGAAAAAGGAAGAACATTACAAAACCTGGACTGCTTGTTTTTAGAAATGCTGCACAGTAATGTGAGATGGAGGAGTTAATTACAGAAATGGGATGGAGACTTTTGATGTCTTTCTTAATTCTCTTTAATTTCTGTATTGTTGTTACTCCAAATATAAACACATACTTTTCACTATTAGGACACTCCCTTTATTTCCCCAAAGGGCAATGTCCTAAAAATATTCCTGGATTTAAATAATCTCAGTCAGTATTAACCTGTTGGTTGTATTGGTGTATTTTCTACATTGTAGAAACAATTAAAGTCATCCAGACCTTACTTAGTGTGGATGACTTTAATTACTTAGTGAAATAAAGCAAAAGGGGCTCTGTTTAACGCCTCGCCCTCCAAAAAGCCCGGCTTGGTAACTACAAGAGGCGGTGTCCGGCCTCGCCACGTTTTACAATTAGTGAAAAAAACCCGCAAAATCCAAAAATGGCGGTGCCGGGGGCAGCTGGCAGGGGCAGCGGTGATGCAGCGGCAGGGACAGCTCAGCCCCGACGGCCGCGCTCCCCTCCATCACCCGCAGCGCGAACCCTCTCCCTGCGCTCTTGCCGAGCCTTCATCCCTGCGGCACGTCCGCCGCTGCCGTCGGGAGGTGGCCGCAGGCGGGGGCTCTCCCGCGGGCTCCGGCTCTCGCTGCTCTGACAGAGCAGCCGCCCCTTGGTCGCCGGCCCGGGGAGCGCCCGCCGCCCCGCCCGGGGCCGGGAGGGGAGCTCGGCTCGGGGCTGCCCCTGCCCGGGCCAGGTGCCGGCGCTGCCCCGAGGGGGCGGCGGGACATGGACCGGCGGAACGGGACAGACGGAACGCCCGGGAGGCGTCGAGTCCCCGCGCTGGGCTGTCCGTGCCGCGGCCTCGGGAGCAGCTCCGGCAGCGGGACCGCGCCTTCCCGGGGCCTCGTCTCGGACAGCAAAGCTCACAAACCTGGGGCAGGGCTGGGGGCTGCTCCGCTCAGCTCCGCTCGGACACCGCCGCGAACAGCGCTCGGGCTGGGGCGACCGCGCGGCTCCGCGCTCCGCTCCGCGGGTACTGGGGGGTCCGGCCAGGCAGCTCCGCTACTCGCTCACGTTGCCATAATCTTCTCCCGCGGCTTTGAGGTGTCCCCTTCGACTGGGTAGGGGGGGGACAAGCAGGGGACGGACGGGGTCCTGCCGCCGCCAGCCCTCGACCCCCGAGCGATGGACGGGAGCGGAGAGGGAGGGATCCGCTACGCCCGAGCTGCGGGCCGCTCCGGGGTGGGCGCTCCGGAAGGTCCCGGGCTGGGGCACCTGCCACCGCCTGCCGCCCCGCCGAGGAGCGCAGCGAGGCCTCGCGGCCGGAGGATGCTCGGCGGCGGGTCCTGTCCCGCAGCCCCGCCGGCAGCGAGCGGCGGCGGGAGGCGGGGTGAGCAGGTCTGCCTCCGCCCCGGCCCCCTCCTCGCCCGCGCCCCGCGCCCGCCACCCGGCACAGCGGCGTGACTGACACGGCTGGGGTGGAGCCGCTCCGCCACGGGGGGCCGCGGACGGGGGCGACACCGGACGCGGGGCTCGGAGCCCGCCCGCCCTTCGGGCTGCCCTCCGGGTCCCGCGGAGCAGCTGCGGCCCGCGGGACCCGCGCCCGGCGGTGGGGCCATGCTCCGGTGCTTTCCGACGAGCTGCGGGTTGGGTGACCGTGGCCACTTTTCCTCCGCAGAAACAGAGCCCCACGGGTGGCTTTCGTGGAGAGCGGACTCCGCACCGAGACCTCTCTTTAATGGGCTTCTCCTAGTCGGGGTGCCCCCCGAAGCAGACCCGACGGAGTTAGCATCCACTGGGATCTGCCAGACACCTTCTGCTGACACCCTCTGGTCTGATTTATTGTGTTAGAAGGTTTCAAGGTCACATTGAGATTCTGGTGGAACTAAATTAAACCCATGACTCATTATATGCTTGGTCAAACATTCTTTTTCTGTCTTCTTGTAGCCCCTGTAACTAATAAGAAGAGATCAGTGAACTCTTGACAAATGATCTGAGAAAAAGGGTGAGGTATGAAAAGACATCATGTGGAGAAACAAATTACAACCTATTTCCCCTAGTTTGGGACCAGGGTGTTTGGGAAGCACTGCTGGGAGGTCGTACACCTCTCAGGCTTAGTAGATATTTTCAGAAGGCTGAAAATTGAGCAGAACTTTCATTTCTTCCATTGTACCTTAGCTGGACAAAACACTGAAGGTGTAGTGTATGATAAAACCTTATACTAGCAGGAGGAAAGAACAGATTACTTGCTAAAGCTTTTGTAGTGTGACTTTATGAGCAGCCAAGGCTGTGTGTCAGTCAAATGCAACTATATAACTCCTAATATTAAATAATGAAAAGAGAAAGTTCTGGAGCTAAGCATTTTGAAAACACTCCATATCTACTTCTGTGTCCCTGTCACTCTGTCTTGCTGTGCACCGGCAGTAATCCATGTTCCTGAGGAAAAACCACTGCTTAAAGCTCTTAGTTCCCAGCTCTTAGTGATGCCTATGGCTGCAGACTGATAGTTTAGGGACTGTATGAAACAGGAATGGGCAAACAGAGAAAGAAATGGTAACTCTTAATCAGAAGTATGATTGTAACTTGCACATGAAAGCAGAGAACCTGCTGTGTGCAAGCTCCAGTCCCACACAGGGATATCCATGCTCATGGAGCAGAGTTAAGCACACGTGTGTGCTTCTAAATTGTGGGGCTGTAGGAATGTTTTTCTTTTAGGTGTTGTGCTGGGTTAGACCATACAGGCTCAGCCTGTGAGATAAATTGCCTCTGAATAACATAGACACTCAGCTGTGTGACTAAACTGACCCTATTGCAAATCTTGGAGAGTAGGAGTCCACGGTTCTTTGTAGACTGGTTTAATAGTTTGGGTTGATAGCAGCTACATGACTTTAGTAAATGCAGCTTTGGGCCTGAGCAGAGCTCAGTTTTACTGCAGAGACATCCTCCAGAACAATCCACCCAACTCTGTCAGTGTTCTCTATGTATTTTTTCTCCACGTATTTTCTTCTCTGCGCTGATACAAAGTCCAGTGTGTGTAAAGACAACAGTAACTGTTGCAGGACTCTTTATGCCTAGTCAGGGTAGTAGTAATGAGAAGCAAAATATTTTCTATAGACTGTGTGACCTGAATTCTTTTGCAGAGGGATTCTTTGAAAATAAATTCCTTATTTGGCCTGAAGAGTGCTTTGGGAAAGTTGCTATAGATGCCAGCACTTTCTACTGCATTCTGTAAGACTATTTCAGAAAATGCTGCTGTCTGATGGTCTCTGGAGATACTAATTCAGGTACAAGACCTTTGCTGAACATAAAGATATTTGAACTGGAGTTCTTTATCCATTCTGGCAGATTTAGGTTGTAGAGAACTGGCTGAAAGAACCTTTCTCTCAAGTGAGATTTTGGGACTCACTGAACTGGCAACTTGGTGGAAATCCAGACTTCCCAGGGCAGGCTGCTCTGGTCTGACTCCCAGTCCTGGTCCTGCTGCTCAAGCTCTTCATGAGTTGCTGGGATGTCCCTGAAGACTTTTGACTGAAGATGCAATCTGACATCTCTCTTGGTCACATACAATGGCTGCATCTGTTTCTTGTCCTTCATCTTCCCATGGCACAGTGCTGCAGCACGGGTTGTGCTTGTTAGGCCACAGGATAATATGGCACATGCTGGGCATTGTGCATGAACAGAATGTTCACAGGTGGCCTCTTGGTGAGTGACCCTTCTGAGCTGGCAAGGTTGCCAGTGCCCCTGGATCCTGGGAGTGCTTCACCTATGCCCAAGCTGTTCCTTTTCTCCCAAGTCTCACCAAGGACAAGCACAAGCCACTACTCTTTGTGTGTCACCACAGCCTGTTATGCTTTGCCTTGTCTCACATCTAACACAGCCCCATGGCAGGGCTGACACAGCACTCACAACTTAGCAAGCCCCTTGCTCTGTGCTCTTGCTCAGCAGTGGGCTGTTACTGCAGCTTGTGGAGTTCAGGGCTGCTGCACATGTGTGACACAGAGAGCTCTGGAGAAGCATCACATCCACAGTTGTTGCCCTTCATGCTGCCAAGCAGAACTCACTGCTTGAATATGCTCTGCATTCTGGTGTCCAGACAGGAAAGAATTGCTCTTGATAGTCAGCATTAAAGATTGAAGGATGCCCTAAGTTTTTATAAGCACAGAGATTTATCCATGCAATTCTCATTAAAGACAATGGAAATTAAACAGATACATAGTGTGACACTGCCAGTAGAAGTCCATGTCCCTGTGCTGTGCCTCACAGTGACTGAGCAGCATAAAGGTATCCTGCTATTATTTCTCAGGTCTTGTGAGGGGAAATAAAAACAGGCTAAAAGATTCATGCCAATGCTAACATGTTTACACACCCTGTGGAGTTTTCTTAATTGCAACAGACATGGAGCTCTGAGAGATTAGACACATGACACAATATCCCTATTTTTTTTTTCTTCTCTTTCTCTGTGGTCAAATTTTCACTCTAAAAATGTATGAAAGGAAATTCTTAGCGTAATGATGAGCATCCTTTGATTTCTGCATTCCCATAAATTCAGTAAAGCCCTTTGGAAAATGTATCTTAAGACGCTAAAAATTATTCCCAGGGTTTTATAAAAATCTCTAAATTACTTTTTGTGGTTTGGATCAGCCCCCCCCCAGTTATCATACTGGGAATACAATCTGGATGTTCACCAAGCAGGCTTCACAGATACTGTTCAACAAAAAGGCCTTCAGATGTGCATGATTTTGTGATTATGGCATAGAATGGTCATGAGCATTCCCCACCCTCCTGTTTTTTCTGTAGCATGGACTTCATCCACAGTGTGTTGTCAGTCCTCTAGCACTAGAAATTAATTTATTTATTTGCCAGTGAGACAGATGGATGTAGTGAGCCTGAGATTTCAATTCAGGCATTACATAAAATGTCAAACTGCAGCCCAATTCCTCATTACCTTGCTGTGGATATATTCAGATGGGACTGAAGAGTAGCTGAAAGTTTTTCATTGTTCTGTCAAAAAATGCAAATAAAACATATCTCTAAATTTAACTTCCAAATACACAAGTGAGAAGAGACTCACAAAACCTGTCAGCAGCAATGAAAATGCAGGAGAAGGCAACCACACAGTGTTTCTTTCCATCCTAGAGTAAATGACACTTTGCTAGTTGGGGTGTTGAGAATCCCAGTGTGTAGAATAAATATATGCACTCAGAGGTGAGGCCCTCCTGAATTTTGCATGTGCTCATCATTTCCTCAAAGTGTTCATCTGCAAATGTTTCTAATCTAATCTAATCTAATCTAATCTAATCTAATCTAATCTAATCTAATCTAATCTAATCTAATCTACCCCAGATATGTATAAGATGCCTATTACCACCACAGTGTGTGTGCAGCTGTAATTATGATCCTATAATTCTCTCTCATATCTGTCATGTCAAAAAACTTCAAGACAATTTGTAGGAATATAGATTTCTTTGGTACATTCATGAGATGCATGAATAGCAAGTTCAAATCTTCAGTTCAATCTTTCATCTATAATTCCTGTATGGGCAGTGTTTTGTGGGCAGGAAGCAGAATTAGTGCTTCCAGAAAAGTGTAAATCCATATAACATGCAATAGCATCTCAGAGACTATTTTCAGCGATTGAAAAGCAACATCAGAGAATCTGTATAAGTGATTATAGTGATTTTTTCTGAGTTCTGGGATCAGCTTCCCCTTCATTGTCTTTTCGCCACCACACATTCTTGAAAACAGCAGAAGGTGGCACAGCTCACATAAAAACAACATAAGTTCTTTCTTGCTGTTGCAATTGTTGACTAGAAACACACTTGGTAAAAATTTTCAGGAGTTTAAAAGAATCCCAGTGATTTGCTCTTAGTTCTGCTATGCAGAAAAAATTCTGGAACAAATCTTATGGGTTAATCATATCATAATAAAGATCCACTTGCTGAGGCATTTCTTTGCAGCTGGCACCACCAGATAAACCCAGTCAGTCCTGTCTCCCAATGCATGACAGGAAGGAGTCAAGGCAGGCTAAATGAGGCTCCAATTGCAATTCAAATATTCTTTTATAAACTGTGATTAGTGCTGCTAATCTCACCTTGGTAAGCCAAAGACAATAACAAAATTACTGAACTCCTTGGGTATTATGTAATTCTTTTGCTTAGAAATTTGCTGGTGTGAGAGTGCTTTTGAAACCCATTAGTAAAACTGAAGTTGCCAAAAGATTGATCTCTTCTCTAGGGAGAGCAAAGTCAAATATGTGCCAGCATGGAGCCAGAGCCTGCCAGGGGCTGAGGACTTGAAAATCCCATTGCTACCAGTGAGAGCTGGGGACACAAAGTCCTTGGTGTAACCAAGCTCAGTTGTAAAATGAACTAATGGCTGTGGAGCTGTCTTTCCCTCTAATAACAATAGTGTGTACTTATAACAGACCCTAACATGCTGACTTGCACTAAGCTGTGATGCCAGCCTGCTTGATTCTGACTGCAGGCTTAGGGAAATCCAAGCTGGGCTCTGCCTCAGTGTCCGACTGACTGTGAGGGCACTCACCAGCAATGAGTCAGGCCAGAGGGGAACACCACCCCTTTCTCTTGTCTAGTTCATAAAGCCAGCCTTAACTTTCCTTCATCAGAAGATGGTGATCCTTTCATATGAACAAAATTGCAGAGAGATAGAAAAAATAGCTGAGCTGTGTCAGAAAGTCACAAGGACTGCTCAATAGAGGATGGGAACAGTGGAAATATCTAAGAGGATAATGGTGAAATTAGAAATGGCTTTTTGAGAATAACCAGCTACAAAATAAAGTGAGGAAAGGGGGGGACTTTATTTCATCCTTAAAAACATCAGTATAAAATGCATGGAGAAAAACAAACAGCGAAGACACTGTTGCTAGTAGGCTGGCTTTTAAAGTATTAATGGAACGTCACAGAACAAGAGTTTCTTTTATTCTTTTCTATCCCAGCTCCCTGCTTTCAAGGTTCTTGTGTGAACATGCTGCAGTTTGCAAGGCTGTGAAATTATCAGACCTGGATCAGTGCCAGTACAAACCAATTTATTGGAGTCCAGCAATTAACTAAAACCTAGAAAGCTTGATTAATTGTGGCACTGCTCAGCAGGGAACATTGAGAAAAAAAATCATGACACTCCATGAGTTCTCTGTTCCATATACCAATTTACATTATATGTAAAGAAAAGTTTCTTCTCTGTAAATACCCTTACTTTATTATTTTGCATCATGTAGAAAGAATAATTACAATACCATGTGAGAAAATGCTTGACTCTCTGGATAATAATTTCCTAGTAGGTCTTATCCTGTTACATATTTTTTACTGAACTAATATGTCATTGTAACCCCAACAACAGGATATATTATTTTAAAAAATTGTTTCATTAAGCTTCTCTCTGGAGAGATATATTGAGAATCCAGCACTGCTCTGTTCCCTTCTATTTCTTCAAATATGCATGTGTGCAAGAAAGATGAGGGTTTGATAGTTGTTCACAATCATTTAGGATAGAAAAGAAGCAAACAAATAGTTGGGTTTAGAAGCAATTTAGCAGGGCAGAGTATGTTGACTGAAATGAAATCCTGCATTCTGAGGAGGCAGACATTATGAGAAGCAACTACGAAGTGCAATTTAGGTGTTAGTGGATTTTATTATGATAGTATTAACAAATAGTGCCCACATTGTTTGTTTTATTGTAAGGCTTATCATAAAAGTCTATGCATAAGGCAGAATTAAAAAATCTCATTCCTAGATGCCTTAGTGGCACATGAATCACCTTTAGTATAGATAACTGAGAAAAAAAATAAATATTCCAGCTCAGTGTAATGTATCACTGTAGCATATTGTAATGAGTAGTACAAAACACAGGATCTGATTCATCTTAGTTCTCCTTACATCAAAATAATTCAATGGTTAGTACTGGAAAAAAAGCTGTTTAAAGATAAAAAACTAGTGGTAATAGAATTGTCACCCCTGCCCAGTGACAAGGAAAAGAAAGATACATGAAAATATTTTACCTTTTCAACATCATTTTGTATCCTAATCTGCATCCAACCGCGACACTGTCACATTCTCAGATTTAAAGAGTGCAATCCACAGACAGGACTAAATCACATTAGGCAGCAGTGATAATGGAGCCTGGGCATGCAGAACATCCCAGCAAGCCTCTAGCTGGGGCTCTGGGGTGATTTGGGACATTCAATGAGGTAGGAAGGGCTGTCTCCTCCAATTTCACTGTATTTACTGGGGATTTAATGTATTTTTTTAAAGATATTTGCAGTGGAAATCAGTTTGTCGGAGGTCATCTAATTGAATCTACAGCCCTGGCAACCCTTCACAAAGGCTGCCAGGAGTGACCGAGTTGCTAGTGCTTAACTGTGAATACCCAGCAGGGGTCCTCCACAGGCCTGAATACAGTCAATTATGTTATTTTTCTAAATATTAGTGACTCAGCTGTCTCTGCTTGTGAAGAGTTGCCAGGGTCAGAGATACAATCAGGCAGATCCTCCCCCCTTCACTTCTAAGAGATGGGGAGAATCTTTTAAATATTGCACCAAATAATCCTGAAGTGGAGGGAAGGGTTCTCACAGGCTGTGCCGCTTCTCCAGGGTGGGTGCATAGGGTCTCGCAGGTTTGAGGGTGCCAGGGACCAGGCAGGGCACTGTGTAAGTGCTTGGGGGAGCACTGCTGTTTGTGAGCAGCTTCCAGCTCTGTGATGTAAATACAGATTTCACAGTTCAGCTCAACAGGCACTAAAACTGAGATGTTTCAAAAGACAGAGGTACCAGCAGCTTGTCTCACCCCTTTAACACTTTTTTGTTCTTTCTGTCTTCTCCTCTCCCTCCCACCTCTCATTGTGCTCCAAATATCTCTATGAAAGGAATGTTTCTATGTACTGTAGCAATTCAGTTTTCTGTTTTCCTTTGTAAACTCATCAGGGAAAGACACAAGAGTGGTGACTAAGGAGAGCATTCATGGTCTGGAGGGCTCTTCCCTGACACAGATGCCTCAGCAGCCACAATCCTTTGCCCTCTATACAGAGCTCTGCAAATATTTTAGGGTTTCGATTGTAACTTCCTTAGTTTTTGCCAAACAGGCTCTTTTCCAAAGCCCAGCCTTCTTGAGAAACAGTATCCCTATTCCTGTGGTCCATAGCCCAGCTCTTATCTGATCAACAGTTTTTGGCAGAAGGGAAAAATCCCTCTAGAGCATTTGGGTGCCTGTGCATCGTTTTGGCCCAAGTTTGAGGTAGTGCTTTGGAGTTGGCAAAGTTTCCTAATTTACTGCTGTTAAATTTTATCCAACTTCAGGAATATTATGCGGATGTGGCCAATTTCCAGCTATTCTGAATCCATTGCAAATACTTTGCCAGCATGTGTCCAAGTATAATCCAATTTTGATGGTTTTAATGCCAATACAATTTCCCTGTAAGTACCTTCAGGCCTGGCATCTGAACTGCAGTGAGCAGGGGTTCAGCTGCTTGGAGCCCAAGTCCCAGGAGGTGACACCTTTATTCCTTTGGGTCCCTGTCTGTCCTAGAGGTGGAAAACCCAGACTGGGTCTCTAGTCACCACTGATGTTACATCTCTGACTTGTTGAACATACATTATTTGCTGTGAGAGTGAGGATCTAGGCATTTCCTTGGAATGAGCAGAGAGTCTGGAGTCATAAGGTGTCTTCTCTTGCTATTTGACATCTGTACACTTCAAATTGGGGTACTGGTGTCCCCAGTTTGTGTTGGAAATACGGTAGCTAGATAAAACTGCAGTGAAAGCAGAACTGAAGTTTCATATGTTTCAGTTCTGCAGGGAACTTGACTTTGAAGAACTGGACATTATCAAAAGGGTGCCTTTGTAGCTTGTTCTTGCTATAAAAACAGGGAGGAAACCGAGCCACCTCTGTTATAGAGTTTCCCCTGGCTGGAGCTCCCCTAGGGAGAAGGAAAATAACCCAGCAAGGGAGAGGAGGTCGCTGTGTTTAGACAGCCTGTCCTGATCTGCATGTGCCTCTCAGGAGGAGGAGTGCCCCAGGAAGGTTTTGATGTCTGGGTAACTGCCAAGGCCACTGTCCCCCTCCTGTAGGAGGATATGGTTTGGGCAGCAGCTGTGGCACTCTGAAGAAGAGATGGTTTCCTCAGTGTTTTCACTTTTAATTCATTGCCTTCTCCCCAGATTGTTGTCATGATAGCAAATACAGAGTGTTAAATTCTGTCCTCAGGCAGTAATGAGGACTCCATTGTGGAAAACTGCAATCTGGATGTCCTTAACATTGCAAAGTTAGGTGTGACCTGCTTTAGTCACAGAAATGATCGGGACAACAGCATCCTGTCTTGTGCTTCAGCTCATCCAAGGATTCATCATTGATGTAAATTGTGACATCCATTGTTACAAGCAGCTGACAAGCATGCATCAAAAAGAGAAATTAAGATATTCCTAACTTCTATTTCAGCAAATACACCTTTCTTTTCTTCTATTGACATTGTCATCCATAATTGTTAACAAGACTTCCTGGTTTTCTGTTCAATAACATTTAATAACTTAAACTCTTGGCAGAATTATACCAATAACAAAAGTGACATATCAGTCAGTGTGTTCAGACTTTGTGAGGGGAAAATTCTGTCCTGATTCTATCCTCAAAGAGTTCCACCCTATTCCATGCATTCAGAGATACATTATACCACTGATTGGTCATGAGACATTCTGCAGGCCAAATTCATGGCTACAGGAAGCAGGCAGGAAAGCACCAGTTCCATTTACTTGAACTCATTAACATCAGCAATTACTCACTTTTGGGTTCTTCTGTGCCACAGTTTTTGACTACCTGACAGAACTGGTTTAAGGAATGTTTGACAATATCTGATTTAAGTACAGGAAAGTTAATAATACAAGGGGATATGTTTTTACACTGGCACAGAACAGGTTTAGATTCGATCTTAGGAAGAAATTCCTGTAAGGGGGATAAGGCCCTGACACAGTTTGCCCAGAGAAACTGTGGATGCCCCATCCCTGGGAGTGTTCAAGGCCAGGTTGGATGAGGCTCTGAGAAACCTGGTTTACTACCTCATGGCAGAGGGGTGGAACAAGATGATCTTAGGGCCCTTTCCAACCCAAACCATTCTTTGATTCTACAAAAATTACCATCTGACAGTACAATGATGCAGTACAGAGCAGAACTGTTACTGTTGTAGCATCCTTAACAATCCTTACACCTGAATGCAGAGGCATGAAGAGGGAGAAGGGAACAGGACTTCCAGCAGCTCTTGGTTCTGTATTGCCCTGCCCAAATGTAGGTGTTTCATTGGAGGCTCTGCTGACAAGAGGGGTACCAGACCTCAGCTCATCCAGTGATTTCATGGCTGGCACTGCTCTTATACTGCACTGTCTTATCTGAAGAAACTTTAAAAGTTGTGGACTTTTCAGGTTATCCTTTTTAGAAACAGAGAAATTGAGACACGGTGAGAGGGAATGCTTTGTGAGGATGTAACCATCACTCTGAGCAGAATTACAACAGACCTTGTCTCAAGTTTTGGCCTAGTATGCTACCAGCTGAGTGGTATTTCTATTAAAAAACATGCTCTTTCATGTATTTATGCATTGCTTTGGGTATTTCAGATCTCAGGAAGACTCAAATCTCCCTCTTCCTCAAGAAATTGGAGAACCACTTGTTCTTCTACAATGACCCATTAAAAGAGAAAAGAGAAGCAGTTGATACTGAAAAAAAGTAACATTCAAACCGAAGCCCCCAAAAGCAGGGTAAAAGTCTTTTAAAAGCCAATCTTCTGCTTACTTTTTTTTTAACAGGCCATCTTCCAAACTTACACAAGGCTAACTATATTACAAGGCATGGATTAAAACAGAAAAGTTCTCTAAAGCAGACTGTTGGAGTTGTCTTTAAAATTAAAAGCAGAGTGTTTGTTTTCTTTAATATGGAGAGCAGCACCAATAAAAACACCAGGGAAAGGCCAGTATTACTAGATCACATGTCTGCTTTTATCTCACAGCAGAGTTATAGTAGAATGATTTTTGCTTAGAGACTTGAAAGCTGGACTGCATCCTTTCATGCTGAAATCATATCTCCTGCAAGGATTATTGGAGGATATAATGTTTCCTTCAGCTTCTTATTTTCTCCACTCCTGAACTTGGACTCCTGACCTCAACTTTTCTCTGGTTATGACCAAGCATTGGCCTTCAATTGAATAGCTGAGCTTTTTTACAATCAGATCAGCTTCTGCTCTTGTAATTTCAGACTCATTTTGTGACATTGATATTGTAGATCTTAACTAAAAGCCAAACATTTTATATCTTGGGTAATGACCATACAGGAACTGCTAGGTTTAGCTCCCATGTGTGTAACCATCCAAAGCATTCAATATGTGTGACTGGAGTCAGAGGAGTTGTGCACACTTTGCATGGGGGCCCCTGTTCCTCTTTGTGTCCCTTTTGCAGCACAGCTCTGCACCTGTGCTTTGCTCTGGGGGTCACAAAGAGTTGTTCATGAATGGCAGGTAATTCAAGGTTCATGGTAGCTGAGTCTGGACCCTCTCATTAGTTGAACAGCTAATCAGGCAGAAATCTGTGGGGCTCTGCAGTTAATTACAGGGCAGGGTTAGAGGGTGGGTACTAAAAATATCTATTTCTTGGCTATGCCACTGTTGCCTGCTAGAACCAGTGGAGGCTAATTGCAGTGGATTATCTGCACAGATAAGGTTAGATGTACTATTCAGAAAAATACATAGTCTGGGAAGCCTTCTGTTCATGGGACTCATGTTTTCTTTTTTTTTTAATTGATCTTTATTAATGGGATATGATGTGCCTTGTGCTTTCTCTCACTAAAGAGAGAATGAAGACTATAGTTTGGTTGTACAGCTACACTATCAGCTTCAGTGTACAGCTCTTGATCTTGTAGCCAACAAATTTGAATGTCCTTAAATGTTTGAGACACCAAAAAAGGTATTGGAATGTGGTCTTGAAATCTTACAGCACTGGGCTTGGTACAGTAATTTGTTATCACTGTAACAACTACTTCATAAACATTTCTTATTTGTGTGAGTGTGAAAATAAGGATAACTGTAAATAAGCCACAGCCTTACTGTATTTAAATTAATTTCTGGTGAGAGTGGGACTCTCTGAGTATTCTTCAGGAACACAGATTGAGAGAAGGTAACTTAGCAGAGTCTTTAAAGCTGATTAAACTGTTTTCCAGAATACAAAATACGCCTGGAGAAATGGGACTGCTAGTGAAGTTTTGCCCCTGAATATAGTAGACATTATCTTCACTCTGAGTGAAGTCAGTGGCAGAAGTGTCTCTGGTGTAAAAGGAATAGGAAGCAGTACCTATCAAAGAGCATAATGTTGCAGATTTTCCAATATTTGCATTGGCAACACAGATAAGGACAGTTTAGGAGATTTTCACAGACACAAATTATGTCTTTGGAAAAAAATAATGTGCAAAAGTGGATGTGTTTTGCAAAGCTGTTTATGCCTTTTAATTGACACCTTACTGTTAACTATTTATTTTAGACCAGCCATCCTCTTAGGCTTAGGAGCTCATAGGAATCACCTTCACTAAATACATTTTGTTTTATTTTTCAGTGTATCAGTTGTAGTGAAAGTACTTTAAATGGGGCTGTAATTCACGGCATTGTGAAGAACTAACTTATTAAACAAACGTAACAGAGAATGTAAAACACTTCAAGCACTAAATGGAGGTATTAACCATTGCTAATTAAAATTGAACTTGCAGATATGGCATTCTTTTTAGTAGAAATGTAGGGAACACTGTCCCTTAGTGGTGATGAGGAAGTATTACTTAGGAAATAGCTGCACAACTACTTGTTCATCTTACTGTGTACATTGTAGTGAATGTCTGCTCCTGGCACTTAATAGCAGCACAGGGCATGCAAAGCCTTGGGTTATTTGCTGAGATTATACATAAACTAATGGAGTCTGGAAAAAGAAGGACTGCACTACTCAGAGGTTGTTTATTTCCAGAAGAGGCTGAAAAGTACAAAACTTGATCCCAACATAATTTGTACCCCAGTGAGTGTCTCACTTTTACATCAGTGGTCCCGAGTTCACTGTGTGACACCCTTATGGTGTAAGAAAAGAACACCTTAATTTCCTAGTGTGGATGAAAAAAAGCTGATGTGCATTTGGGCAGGTGTTTTGTCACAGGCAGACAAAATTATTCTTCTTGGCACTCAGGCTTCCTTACTGCCTTTGGGATAAAGCATTCCTGGGCTTCAGGCACTGCTCTGGAGAAACTTGCTCCTTTTTCTCTGTGTAGCCATGGTCTATGGATAGTCTGAGGATTCAGTCTCCAGAGCTGTGTAGTTTGCCTGCAAGAAACTCATTATCACTTAAAAATGAGGACTTGTCATTTTCTGCATTTATCTGTCCACCTTAACAGATGTAATTGCCTTGTAAGGATAGTAAGACTACTTACACACTTATCTGCATGGCTTCTTTCAGATATTTAAAAAATCATTCTATCAATACACTATTTTTGCCAGCAGTATTTTTTGGTCTCAGTCCTGGTCCATGATAACTGATTGTCAGCAATTTGAACGAAAGGGCATTTGGTGGGAGTGCTGCTGATAAAGTCTAACAATGTAATGTGCATTTTTGTACCTGCTCCTGAGAGTCCCAAGGCCTGACACTGCTCCATTACTCCAGCACAGCATGCAGAGACAGTAAGCCAGGGATCTTGGAGGCTTGCTGATGATTGCCTAGGCTGTATCTGCTTAGACAGTGAGCTTTTGGGGGATTTGTCTCTTAAATCCTACATATACAGGATTCTGTCTGTTGGGATATATTTGGTGAAGCTGGGCTGGCTCCTAAGAATTTTTCTGGTATAGAGATAGGTCAACAAGTGAGCAGGAAGAGGCTCAGAATGTGTAACTGTAATAATCATGATTAATTTTTCTCTGTAGCTCTCTAAAGACAGGAAGGAATGAATCCTGTGAGCAGTGAACTATCTGCTACCTCACTATTGCTTTTAGCCTCATTTCCTGCACTCCCAGCTTTCTTCAGTCACAGTGGCATACTCAGAGTGAAACTTGCACTTTTGATTGCTTTCAGCTGAAAACCTGCCCCCAATCCTCCACTGAGGCTTTTCAAAAGAGCCCAATTTATCCAAACAATCACATGGATACTTTGTCTGGATCTTTCTGTTTCTTCAGTCTTCTCCCCTCCTAAGTGCATCCTTACAAAGCTTTACAGAGAATTTTCCTTAGGAAATATCTGTGGGGATCTTCTCTGGAAACTCCTGGGTTCCTAACCATTAACTTACTCTGCTAAATTAACAAGCAGATGTTTGGCTGCAGCACTGGCCAAAGTAAAAAAAGGGGTAATGAATAAAAGCACCATTTTTCAATAAGAATATAGTAGCATAATATAAAAATTGCCAAGTTTTGAGAAGAAACAGTCTTCAGCGTTTTTCTCTTGTAATTACTTGAAATGCAGCAGAATGGATTTTTATCTCAGATTTGTGGGGTTTAAGACCATTCATTTCCTTTGAGAATTCATCTCCATTTTATTAACAGCACATTGTTTCTTCATACTGTAGCATTTATCAGTTGAAATATGTCCTTTTTATAGACACTGGCAGTATTACTGATAATAACAGTGAGACATCAGTTATCAAGTTCTAGAAGAAAAACTCAAACAAACCAGGAACACAGAAGAGGATGTTACACAGGCAACCCAGACACAATCTCAAGAAGTGAGCAGCTATGGCCAACTCTCTCTTTTGTTCTGTGGTGCCCATAGCCACAGGTATTCCATATGTAATACTCTGCCCATACCCTCACACTGAGGCAGGGCTGGCTCATGGGCTGTGGGACTGATTGTTGGGTAGTTTCACTTCTCTCCCAGGAAGACAGTAACCAAACACAGTGAGTAGCACAGCTGGTGCCTTCTTAATGGACAGCGTTGCTGGATGTGTGTTTTGGTAGCCTCTTGAGGTCTGTGGGGTATCTCTGTAATTTAACTGGGGACATTTTTCAGGGCTGAACGGTCAAATCAAATCTCCAGTGCTGCCTGTTCCTCAGACTCCTGCTCTCAGATTGTACTCTGGGGATGGAGGTTTACCCAGAGAAATATGACAACATAAATCACACCGAAATTGGGTGTGTGCATGTATTGAAGAGGAAAGGGAAGAGAGGAAGCTCAATCTGCCTGCACATTTATTGGAAAACGCTTCTAAGGGTATTTCATTGGCCTTCTACAGCTCTCTGGGCAGTGCACATTTGTTTCCCCACTTCCCAGATGAGCCTGCTTTGCTGGGAGGTCTCAGAGCACACACAACACTCCTGTGAGATGGTGGCTGATGCACTGGGTGCTTATGTTCTCCTCCTGTATGTTTTGTAGGATTCCCTGATGTATGTTTTGTGGGATTCCCTGATGTATGACCTTTGACTGTATCCTGTATCTGTCACTGGGCTGTACCAGAAGATGCGCATTCGAAACCAACAAAAGCTGGTGTGAATTCACAGTATATTGAGTGCTGCTCTGTAGCTGCTGTGTGGCTCTTCAGACACAGAACTGAATGGCATCATCTGTTGGGATGTAGCAAAACACTGCTTCTGTGCCCTGATTTGCCTGTAAAGCTGTCGGTGGACGGCTCAGGGCAGTCTTTGAGGAAACAACTTTCTCTAATTATGAGCAGATGTGCTGGAAGTGCTGTCTGGTTGGAAGAGCAAGGCATATGTGCAGATAGGACACTTTCATCTTTCCAGTCATTTTAATACTTCCTGTTGGATGGTGAGCATATCCCTGTGCTCACAGTGGAAAAAGAGCGAAGGTGTTTTAGGCCTTCATTTAAGAGCCATCTGTGAGGTGCTCTGAGATGCCTGGGATGGAAGAAGGATAGTGATGGATGTGTGTGCTGACATACCATGGAAATCAGCAATGTGTCTTGGGGTGTGAGGAGCAATTCACAATGGTCTGTGTTAGAGTGTTAGTGGCAATTTGCTTTAATAACACCATGGATTTGTTTGCATCAACTTCATGCACAACCTTGTTCCTTTTCCTGCAGTTCAGGAATCTGACAGGAGATGCTTGATTTCCTACATTCATACACTTTGAAGAATTTTAAAAACTTGAAAACATCAATAGTGCTTTAGTGGCCTCATGAAACTGATGATTTTTTAAAATTGGTTTTATTTAACTACTAGATTACAACAGATGGGTTAATTTATCTCACTGTGTCTTTATATAAATTTAGATTGTTCCCATCTCTGTAGGACTTGTGTGGCTCCCAAGGATTTTAAAACAGAAAAAATCCTTTCCTTCACGTTTCTATCTAGCCACTAATAGCAATAGCTTGATTAGACTATAGGGATTGGATTTGTTGGGCTGGCTACCAGCCTCCTTTGCATGATTGTGTGTGAAGAAATGAAGCTCAGGAGAGAAATTTTGCATTTGCCTCTGACTGCATTCAGATCTGGGTTATTTCTATCTCTGTGAGGCAAACTAAGTCCCACAGTGCATAAATACTGCCTGGGAAATGTGAAACTCCCACAGTCTTTTCTCACCCCTTGGTCAATGGTGGCAGTGCTCCAGCAGGAGCTGGCTATGGAAGATTATGAAAGGCTTTGAATATCAGAAAAGAAGAGCAAAGTCTGCACTTGGTAAGAATCTAGGGTGAGCAAAGCACCACACTGCTCTCCTTTGCTATGCAGACATCTGCTGTATTTTACACCTGCTGTGGTTTATTTCAAAGCACAGAGAATTGCAGTAATTAAGCTGCAAGACACAATTTATGCACCAGTGTGTCCAGGCGTGCACTCCTTAGGATGAGGTGCAATCTTCTGGCCAGTCCCACCTGGAAGAGGGCATTTCTGCTGACATGGCTGTTCAGCCATTCACTGGCAATGTGGAGGACACAGACACCCTGAGGCTCTGAGACAGATGCAGCAGCTGACTAAGAAACTACCACTGTTGGGATGTGAAGGAAATGTTTAACAGAAAACTGAACACAGAGGTGAGTCTGCACAGTCCAGAATGGCAGGTCCTAAACAAGACACTGGACCAAAGAGATATCAGCTTCATTGGCCATTTCACTGTTCCCACAAGACAGAATTTCATACAGCTCCAGTTCCACCATGGTATTGAGAGCAGTTGACTTCTGGGGACAACAGATATCTGAGTAAAGTGTCCCAGTTATTTCTTGTGAGCATGTGCATCATCTGATGTGAGTTACTCCTGTAGCAGAGTTCAGAAGAGCCTTTTACAACCCATCTACACCCACACAACCCTGCACCCATGTGCCACAGAACAATTATCAGGAGTTTCAGTTGCTATGTGTTCAGGCCTGCCTAGGCTAGCCTTAATCTTTCTGGTCTGGGCAATCTGAGCTTTGTGCACATGGTGGCATGGATCTTAGCAAGCTTGTGCAAGGCTTTTGTAGCTTGATGCCACCACATCCTCATTACAAGTAGCATCCTGTAAGCTGGAATCCATTCAGCTCAGCTGTGCCTAAGTGCCAGCTTCACACCTTCCCCCTGACTATGGACAGTTGTGGTGTTTTGGTCCCCGAGTTCAGGTCTTTTTCACTGTCTTTTCTCTTGCCCTTTCTGCCACAGGCCATCAGAGCATCCCATTGTGCTGTGTGACCAGAAAGATGGATAGGAGAGTTCTCTAGAGCAGCTAAGGCTTAGGGAGGGATAGTTTCACCACCTCATCTCTATTGTGCCTTCTGGCTAGCGGAGATGTTCTGCAAGTCTGATTCAACACGACGGCACATGCTGAAGTAAGAAATTACCATTTGCCTTCATTAGATGGATGTTCATTTGGTGTCTCTCACTCTGCCCCTCAGCCTGTGTGCAAGGGCAGTGGCACAGTTCAGCTGGGAGCCCTCGTTGCTCTCCGGAGTTCTGTGGAAGATATGACACGTTTGTAAGGCACAAAAAGCCCCACAGTGCCCGAGAGCAGCGCGGCCCTGCAGCAGCACCCCAGGGCTGATTTAACAGCAAGCCGGTTTAAAGGCCGTTTTCACAGCAAGCCAAGGATGGTGACTGGAGCTGCAGGAACCCCTCGGCGCCGCTTCGGGCGGGGTGCGCGGCTGCTCCGGACGGAGCCGGCGGGCAGCGCCTAACCCCGCAAACTCCGGGGGCCTGGGTAAGCCCCGGGCTCAGCCGGCCATCGGCAGTAGTGACCCCGCACCACGGGATGTCACTACGGAGCCAGCGGACACCTTTATATTTCGGTGTTTTTTGTAGCCTTCCCTCTGGTGCTGTGACCGCGCGTCACTGAGGGCACCGCTGCCCTCAGCGGGCTCTGGGGCCGCCGAGCGCGCCCCGGCGAGCACCGGGCAGCCCGCCCATCACTGAGGTGGAGAAAATTATTCGCTCCTTTTTGCCTCCCAAGTAATCTCTGCATCTCGGGCACGGCAACGCTTCTCCACCCGCCCGGGGAGCAAGGGACCGGGACGCTGCTGCCGTCCGGGGGCTGGGGGCAGCCGGGCCCCGACACCGGACCCCGGGCTGTTGGGGCCGCCCGCATCCAGCCCCGGAGCATCGCGGAAGGAGGAGGGGGGCGAAAGCGGGTTCACTTCCGCCTGGCTGCAGGAACCACAAGCCCCCAGAATATATTAGAATAATAATAATAGAAAGGTCCCCCCCCCCGCCCCGTTTTTATCCCCCTGGAAGGAGGGGGTGGAGAGCAGAGCAGCGAGGCTGCCGGCGGGCGGATCGATGTGGAGCCGGTGAGGCACCGCGGCCGGCCCCAGCTCCCCGCCGGCACCGCGGCCGCGGCCGGCAGGACAAGCGCAGCCTCCCCACGGAGAGGCCAGGGAGAAGGTCTGTGCTTTGCCTTTGTACCTAGCGTGCCCGGCAACAGGCTGTGCCCTGGGCGGGCTCCTGGCAGCCCGCGCCCCCCCCGTAGCCAGCCGGGCATCAAAGCCCAGCCGGGATCCGTGCGGGGCTACAGCTTGCGGGGGGCTGGGGAGAGCCCCGAGCTCTTTGTCAGCACCCGGCTCTCTCCGGTAATTCCCAAATCTATGCCTTCTAACCGCCCCGACCGCTGTCCTCGGGCTGGGGGTCTGGTTATTTGAGGTTTCAGGGAGAACTGGCTCCATGGAAAAGGCTCTGGCATGTGCCTGGCGCTGCCGGTTGGGCCTGGATGCCGTGGGACCGGGATGGTGCGGGACCGGGATGGTGCGGGACCGGGATGCCGCGGGGCCGGGATGCCGCGGGGCCGGGATGCCGCGGGGCCGGCCGGCGCTGCAGGCAGACACAGGAAGCCTGGCGAGGGGCAGGAGGCGAGCGGAGGCCAAGGGCTCTGCAGGCTCATCTGCAGGCGAGCCGGGCTGCTTGCCCGCTGGGCCGAGTTGAGCACCATAGATGCACCTTCCCATGCCAGATGCACCTTCAGTGAATTGGCATTCAAATATCTTAATATCATTGTTTTTCACATATTAAACATTTCCCAGCTTTTAACTTGTTATTTTTAGTCTGGAGGCTCAACGGGATGGTCTTGAGTATCTTTACACGAGTCATTTCCAGACTCGCAGGAAGACAGTAATTGGAATGGGCTGCCTTTGAAGCCAATCACAGCCTAAAACTTCTCATTTTGCCAGTGACATAATCCATCTGCCTGTCTAGCCATTCTCAGTTTGGATGTGATGCCCTAGTTTAAGGGATCACCATCAACTGGCTGAGCAGGTTAGGAGATTGGTGATGGTTAATACAATATTAGAAGTGGAGATGAGCACTATGGACTTCTACTGAAACAAGACAGGAGGTTAAGTAAGCCATCCTCCCCTTGGGTCAGGTGCGGAGCTCCCCTCTGTCCTGTTACTGTCACTTCAGTGCAGTGTTCAGCTTTTCTCTCTTGGCACACTCTGGGCATACTCTGTCCTACAGAGATAGTGAGCACTGAGATCCTGTAAAAACTTTGCTGCAGCAAAGTCTCTAACACTGACAGAAGTCCCAGCAGGGATGGAACACTCAGAGCTGGAACACTATTTTCCCATTATTTTTAAAAAAGTAGCTGCTCTAGTAAACTATTGCACCCCTACATGTAAATAGTTTTCTTCACAAAGGTGAAACCCATGGTCTGTATTCTTCAAGTCATTCTCACTGGAGTGAGAATTCTCAGGATCATGGAAAGATTCAGGTTAGGATAAGTATATGTTAAATGAGAGAATAAATGTATTGACTGCTGTGATCTCTGGTACACTTTTAAAAGGTAGAGAGGCTGGCAAGCTGAATGGGTAGGGCTATTCCAGTAGCTCTGATGCTGAAGGTAATTTCTTAACTAGGAATCATAAATGTGCTGATTCAGTTTATATTTATCCTCATTTTTTTAAATGCATGTTTGATGTCTAATAGAGCTGCACACCTTGAATTCCAGAGTGCTTTGATGCCTCAAACCTGTACTTCGGAAAGCCTGCCAGAAGTCTGCACAATTTAATATTACTTTAATGTATAGCAATGTATAAGGGAAGTGATTTGCTTAAGACTAGTGAAAGCCTGGGGAAGAAAAACCCTGGCCTCTCATTGCCCTGTGCCTACACTTCCCCTTCCAATTCCATTCCTCTTGCCCCTTTTTTTCCAGCCAGAAGTGTGACACCTAGAGTTGTTTAGGAGTTACTTGCCCTCCTTTCTGAACCTTTTACAGGAACTATGGTCACAAGAGGTAAGAGAAAGTGTGAGTGTTCACTCTAAAGAGACATCCAGAAATTAAGGTATGGCACAGAAGGAATAAGATGGAGTAAGCTAAAGCAGTCTGAGAGCTGAAAAAAATAAACAACTGGTCCATCTGTCATCTTGCTCATTTCCTTTCATGAAGTCTGAAGGTGCATTGAAAACAGTTTAAAGATCATGTTCTGAATGAAGCTCCTAACTTATATGTGAGAAAGTGGAGTGACTTCTCAGTGGTCCTGCAGTCACAGCCTCATGTAGCATCCAGCTGGGTGCAAGAGTCCAGTGGTGTGGTTAGTAGTGAAGAGTTTTAATAGTGGGCTGTAGAACAAAGTTATTCTTTTGCTTGTGAATCTACAGAGGAAGGGAAATAATCTTCTTTGATTCTGCTTCCCTTTGAATAATTTATTTTAAGTTCTGTTCTGCATGTGATGTAACTTTGTGGTGGCGACAGGATGCAACTCTGGCTTCTTGGTCAGCTGGAGAGGAAAGTGTTACCTGGTTAGGAGGTTCTGCAGATCTGCTGCTGTAACATGATTGGCAGCTGCAATAGCATGGTTAACTTAATTCAGCTGTGTATTTTCCCTGTAAACTGAGTCTTGTGAAAGTAGTTATCGCTTCAGAGTCAGTTACACTCAACTGTGAGCTTGGGATTTATACCACAGAAACGTTTGCCTTAGCACAGAGACAAATGGGTAGGAGTAAAAGTAGTAAAATATTAACTTTGGATGATACTATTCAATGCAAAAATGTCAGAATAAGTGAGAGGTGCTTTCCCTGTGAATGAAGTACAGTTCTGAAAGGTAGAAGTACAGCGTGGTGGTGCACAGGATGGTACAGGTGAGCCATCCCTCTGCCATAGGCAGCAGTGATACAGAGGATGAATCCTTCTGCATCTGTTGTCTGATGTAGATGTTTAAATTGCTGAGATTTCATTTGGTCTATAAAAACTAGGGTACCACGTCACCCAAACCCCTTACCAGCAGTTGTAATGGCATTTGAATGCTGTTGTGTGGATTTCTCTTTAAAACCGGTTTACTCTCCAGAAGCCAGGGAAATCTGAATATTTATCTGCATTAGCAGAATGGTATTAAATGCAAAATCCTTAGCTGCCATGAATATTTATTCTTATCTTAGCTGGCTTCAAACTGCTTCTCTGGCCGATTGCCATCCCTGAAGGTTATTTTCGCAGAGGTTTTGGAGTGGACACTCACACATTGATACACCTCCAGATTTCATGTTCCTTGATATTTCTAAACAGATTGTCAATAGTTGGCAAACAACTACATAAAAACAGTCAGTGAAGAAAGTATGGGCCCAAAAATACCTTTGGGCATCAATAGATATCACTTCCAATCATCAGATCATAACTAATTCAGTATATGTAAATACTCTCAGTCTCTCACAGTGCTCTTTGAGATCCTATAGGATTTTTTTTAAACTCCTCAGTAATCCTTCTTTCAGTGCATCATATTCTAGAAGGTTTCACTATGGAAGCAGGGGTCTGTAGTCACAGGTCTGTTGAGCACAGCAGGGTATATATAGAATCTCCCTGGACACATTGAGTCCATGGTGGATGAAGTGTTCATTGAGTGCACTGGAGGAGGTTTCTGAGTGTAGAGTTCTTCAGTGTGGGTGCTGGGCCTTGTGGGTATTTTGTGGGTAGTGCCATTATTTCTTTAGCTGAGTACTGGCAGCCTGTCTCCATTGTTGATCAGTGCAGAGGGTCAGTTTAAGTATTTTAGTAATACATTAATATTTACTAAGGACCTGTGGTCTGGTTCCGAATTTACCCAAGAAAAATCACACAATAATTTAGGATGAATGTGACTTGATATAGTCCAACCTGCTGCTGAAAGCAGGACCAATTTTTAGCAGATTCCTCAGGGCTTAGTTCAGTTCAATTAGCAATAGGTCTAAAACCAAATATCCTGCAAGCTCTCTGATGCAATTTTAATGTTTGACCATCCTCATGAAAAAAAATCTAATCAGAATTCCCCATGTTTCAGTTTGTGTCTGTTACCTTTCACTGTACACCTCCTAGAAAAGTCTGGTTCCATCTTCTATACCTTCTTGGTAGGTAGAAGTATATACAGAAATAGGTTGATATATAGAGAGAGTGAGGGTAGAAGAGATGTGAAAAGGGCCTTTTCATAGCTGCTTTGCATTACAGGCAGCTTTCCTAAGGCTAAGATCTTCCATGTGGTTTACTCTGATGTGAAGTTAAGATGGTCACAGCTGTAGCCTTGCAATGAACCTGTCTCCTAAATCCTGCCTCTGAATGCAGCATTAATATGACAGACTGTGGGCTGTGTCACTGGACTGGAGGAAGTGCTGAATTAGTGTCCCCCCTTTTCTACCTGTGGGGTTTTCCAGAAGCTTCTTGCAGTTTCAGTAATTAAACCCATTTGTTGGCATGTTTTTTCCCCTAAGGGATTCATTTGATTTTGGGATGGATCTATCCTGTCATATTTGTATGGTGTAAGACATTTCCTTCCCTGACACCAAGTGTGCCCCAAGCAAAGTCACTGACCAGTGTCAGCAGTTTCCCAAATTTTAAACCTTCGGTACCATCAAGTGGCAGCATTATCTGCAAGGCAGTTTGTGCCCATGAACATCAAACACTGTGGAGTTATAAATTTCTGTGGGAAAGGGAAGGGGAAAGAGAAAGGGAGGGTATGGATCATCTGTGCTGGCCTCACATGTCACTAGGTCTCATAGACAAGGGCTTCGAAAGAGCAGGAAGCTGTGTCAGGAGAGGTTTAGGCTGGATATTAGGAAGAGGTTCTTCACCAGGGGGTAGGGCACTGGAACAGGTTCCTCAGGGAAGTGGTCACAGCCCCAGCCTGACAGAGCCCAAGAAGCCAACGTTCAATTTGGACAACGTTCTCAGACGCATGGTGGGGTTACTGGGGTTGTTCTGGACAGGGCCAGTTGGACTTGATGATCCTTGTGGGTTCCTTTCAACTCAGGATATTCTGTAGTTCTGTGATTCTATGAACATGTGTCAGCCAAAGCAAAACAGAAATTAAATTGTGTAGGAGATAAAAACACCTTTGTAGGTGAAATAAAGGATAATGCCCTCTATTAAATACACCATTTATGAGTTCTGAAGTTGAGAAATTTGTATTTAACTTTTGCTATCCCTCCCAAGTCCTGGATCACTGCTCCTTTCTCTTACATTGTTGTTAGGTAGTATGGAGTTAATTAATAAAACCTTTTCCGATAGGCTCAAGCAGGTTAATGCACTTTGATGTACACAATGGGGGTGTATTAAAAAGTCAGTGGAACACTGATTGAATTTTCAGTAACAATTTCTGTTCTAGTTGGTAATGGCTGATTTATGCAGAGGTTAGCAGAGAGCAATAATCAAACAATGTCTCTTACATAATAAGACAGAGGATCCGCTGGAAAAACTGACATGCTGTCTGGCAGTTGGTGTGAATGTTTTATTTTCGTGGTAGCATAAGGACTGCAATATTAGAGTAGGTCTGAAGGTCACCTGCTCTGCTGTTCTAGCCTGATACGACGTCCTGTGTGGCTCAGGTGACAGTATAAAGACCATACAACAGGAAGTTGCTGGTCAGATAATTTCCCCACACTGTACCTCCTTATCAATTATCCTTATCAATTTAAGGATGCTTTCCAGCAGCAGTTGTAGTAAATTCCACAACAGGCTATTGAGGGAGGATGCAGCATCTTCGCTGCTGAAGATTTTGGGGAGTAAGAAAGCAAGCATTGCTAAGGACATAAGTATTCAAGTGGGGGATTCGGATCTGCACCATCAGTTAAACATTGCTGAGAGCTTCTCTTTCACACACAGGTGGTCACTCCTGAATGTCTGCAGGACAAGCTCTCTTCCCTGCCCACCTCCCAGCTCTTGCCATCAGAAACATCCATTTCATCCTAGCTGTGGGTGAACGTACAGCACAGGGCTGATGGGGCTGATGGGGAGGGCAGAGCTTGTGATACTGCAGCTTTTCTGCCATGTTAACTAGTTCACGACGTGTGGGGTGTGGAGCTAAGCAAAGCATGGGAAAGGTTACCAGTTCCCTCTTTCAGGATGCTGGGGTAGTTACACAAATACATAAAAATATAGGATAGAGCAGGGGGAAAATATATGTGCAGAAATACCAGTTTGTAATTCTTGGAACTCAATAGGAGTTTATGCCCTGGTCTTCAGTTTTGCTCTACACCTAACCTTTAATGTATCTAATCAATCTTCCCATTGCTCAAGGGCCTCATCTAAGTTTGATTAGCCATTTTAAGGAAAACAGTTTATTGCTGAGTAACAATGAATCACAGCCTTCAGATTTAAATTAAAAGTCAGGAAGAACCAAAAACCAAAGAAGGCAGTAAGATCTCTGACCTCTGGAAGAAGCCCTGGAAAGGCTTTTACTGAAGGAGCCTTCTCTGCTCATCCTCACAAGCTCCTGCAGCAGGACTCCCAGACCAGTGGTATTTTTTGGAGAACACCTTGGCAGGACAAACTTTTCTGAGAAAGAGGCTGTAAGTACAGGAAGATCCCCATTTAGTGCTGAGGTCACAGGACTGTTATCAGCTGATTTGGATTCTGTCCCAAATTCTCCTCTTGCCCTGCTGTGAGAGACTGGATTTTTCACTTAACCTACCTACACTTTGCATCTTCCAGATAGAAAACTATTTTTATTTTTCTCTTTGAGATCTCTATAAAAAGGATGCTATGTATCATCCTCACTCTTTACAGTCAGCTAGAGGCAAATCATATAAAAGCTCCCTAAGTGCAGCACATTTTGGCCTGACAGGTCTGTAATGACCATTTCACTGGGACTCCTTAATAGCTGCAAGAACTGAAATGGAATATCCTCCTCTTGCATATTCAGAAAGGCACTTCAGACAGGTGTCTGCCCAGACCATTGTCCAGCACAGAGTGCACTGGGGGAGCACATACCCACATGAGGTTTCATCAGTGTGGGATTTCATTTCTGCCATACCACTTGCAAATGGTGGCAGCCATGTGACACATGGGGCAGGAGCCTTTTGGTTACTTTGTGGGGCTTTCCCATAGGATCAAAGAAACTGTCCTTTTCGTTTTCAGATTAGTGCTTATATTATTAATTAATGAAGAGGAGAGATAAAGAGGTCTGTTGGCTTTGCCCCTCTTTAATGTTTATCAGGGGGAAAATTATACCTTGAAGACCTGTTTATTTTAAGATTTTCCCTCTGCTAATGATGTTTACCACTGATCTCCCCAGTGATGGCTGGAGTGTCTTGGCTCTGAGCCTGCACAGGAAGAATAAGGGAATAATAAGCTGAAGGGTTGTTTTGGGGGATTTTTGATAGTTGTTTGTTTTCTTCATTATGTGTTCGAGGCTTGTTTCCATGAGAAAACTCTAGGTAACCACAGAACTGAGGAAATTCTATTATCTTGGGAACTGAGGAGTGGAAGATGAGAAATATGGAGAGCAGATTTGCAGGCAAAAAACTGTTAATGTTTTTACAGAACATCCAGTACTTGCCTGCAGTGCTTTGGCTACAGTGTGGATTTTTTCTGTAGACCACCCCAATAGAATTTGAGAAGAATAAATTAGATATTAGAGAACATTTTAAAATAATACTTTTACAGTCACATCCCTACTCTGGCTATAAATATATGTCATGAAAGCAGTGTAAAATATTTCTGTAGTGTTTTACTGTAATGTTTATGTTTGTCTTCCTTCTTTCACTCATCCTCACTCTGTGATGAGTGTAAGAAGTCAGCAGTGGCGGGACAAGATGACACTTCCTCTCCAACACAAGTTACTATAATTCTTCTTCTACCTCTCTCCTTCTAGAGCCACTAAGGAGATACCTGCAGCAGTGGAAAGTTCTTCCCCCAAAGGTAGAGTCAAGAAATGCTATTAGATTTACATTTTCTCTCTGTTAAACAACACTGAGTGTTAAGCAGAGGGTCTTTTCAGGGGGCCAAGTTCCAGTGGCAAGATTGTAAATTCTCATTTGGTATGGTTTTTAGAAATTCCATCCCCAGAAGTATCTGGAAGAAAGTTCAATTAAAATTGAAATTCTTGAAGCCAAACAGTTCAGAAAATTAAGCCCTAAGCAGCTCTGCTCAAGATTACATAAGGAACCAGCTTTTAGTCCCTCCCCTTGGTGTTTTTTCATAGTTCGTCTATCAACTGCAAAATCCCAAGGCATCTTCTGAACACCTTATCCAGGAGGGGACCCTCATAATTCAGTGGAGTCCAGTGACCATGTGACCCAAAATATCTTCCAGTTTATTCAAAAGTTTTCCTTAATTCCATGAAGTTTCTAGAGAATTCATAATTTTCAAGCAGTTCATAGAGAAGGAAATGTGCTGATCAAGATACAGGAATAATTATTTGCTTTAACTGTTCAGATATGGCTTCTTGAATTTTCCAGTCAAGCTCCAGAATTACTGGTATTTATTCAAGTAAGATGATGAGATGACTTATTTTCAGTTGGCAGTTAATACATTGGCTTTAGGGAATGAAAACTGTGTTACATGAGAAACAAGAACAGCAACATCAACAAAAGATTTTCGTCTGTTCCTTGTGCCAGTCTGTGTTGTGTGTAAATCTGTAGTTCTCAGCTGCTTTACCATCAACCATGTCTGGAATCTGGGGTGTGCCTGTGGTGTGCAGTGCCTTGCCTTTGCTAGCTCCTTGTTGGGGAGAACAGCTTGGGAAGCTGGAGGCTGGCTGAGCTTGCCAAGATCCATTCTAGGGAATCCAGGGCACTGTTGCCACTGGAGCTTTGCACTTTTGACTTGGAATGAGCATCTCTTTGACCATCTATTGGACACCCTGCAGATTTTTAATACCAGTCTTTGCTTCAAAAGTTCCCATCATGGGGATTTCAAAGGGGATCCAGGCAGGTGAAGCCATGATTGCAGTTTTCTAGAGTAAGTGCAGTGCTAAAAAGGAGGTATGTGGGCACACGATGTATGTGTGGATTGTTTTAACTCATCTTTAATCCTTTAGGTTTGGGATTGGAAGTAACACCCCCTTTTCTTTCCTTCCTGTTTCTCGGATGGAGAGAAAAAAAAAAGAAATTATCTCTGCCCTTCTGTATCTTTCTTGCAGAGAGCTTGTGAGGTAGTAGGGAATCTCTTAATTAATGTGCTTTCTGTTTTTTCAAAAATGGGGTTCTTCCTCAAGGTTTTCCAGATCTGATTTGACTGATGCATATGATGAATAGACTTGAAGCATTCTCTTGATGGTCAATAAACAGCCAGGAAACAAACTCAGCTGAGGATCCCTGTCCAAGGAGCACAAAATACGAGGAATACAGAGTCATATTTTCAGAAATCTGAAGTTAATTATTAATTTATCATTTCAGAAATCTGAGTTAACACAGCCAAGAAGACAGACATGTAAACACAAAAGGCTTTGTTCATTATTGATGTTAAGATATCAAACACACATTCTGTGAGACTTTATTTAAAATGGAGCTTACCTGTGTTTAGAAAGGACAAAATATCTTATAAAAGTTTGCATATGATATCCTGAGTGCCACTCTGAACTTCTCTCTGGGGAGTCCAATCCTCAGCTGCATTTTACTTAACTCTGAGGCTTAAATTAGGAATGGGGTGAAGTTTTGCCTCTTTTGAATCAGGACAGTCTTAATTTTAAATCCAGGTAAGCGTATGGGTTTCATACTCTTCAAAGAATTTGAGGCATAGTTTCCAATTTTCTATTTGTGGTTTGCTCTGATTCAAGTGAGAGCATCAATTTGGAAATCAATGTATATGTCATTTGTGCTTACAAGAAATTACAGTTGTAATTGCTCACAAAATTAGAAGGAATTATAGGAAAAAAAAAGGTCTAATTTTAGGAGCTCTTAAGTAATTTGTCCAAAGTGTTTTAGCATATGTGAACAAGGACTGTTAATTTCCTTTTGTTGCATGTGCAAAGTTTAAATAAGGTGCTTATGGAGTGCAAGTATTTACAAAGGAGATATATTTCTTTATTGCTTGCCTTGTTTGTGAAATACATTTTATGTCATGAGGCACCGATTACCTAAATTAGAAATCCCAAACAATGGTGTTGTCTCATTTGGTAGGAAGCAGAGACTGTGTGGACAACTGAAAGCTTGCTTAAAGGCAATCTGTGACCCACTCCATACTGTTCTTATGCTAATGTGAGAATGGGTGTCCTGGTCACCATCTGCTGTCCCTGAGGTTCCGGCCTTGGGCACTCAAAATTGGTTTGCTTTATTAATGCTAGGCCATTCAGAACAGCAGCAGTGCATTTGTTATAGTCTGTGAAATCAGAAGTTCCAATTGTAAGCATACAGAGATAACTGTCACTTTTAATAATTCACTCAAACATGATAGCCACCACTTTTTCCAACCTCTCAGGCAGAGATGCCATCTTTCAAGCTGGAGTTACCTTCAGCAAATTCAACAAAGGCTTCTCTGGCTTTTCAGGGTGATGGGGTTTTACTTCCTTGGAAGGTCATTTCATTAGGTACTGGATGGATTTATTAGGTACTGGATGGATTTATTGTCTGGCTCTGCATTTTAACTTTTGCAAATGCCCCCTAGAGAAACAGAATAGTATCTTGATATAAATAAAAATTAATAAATAAGACATACAATGTAATTATTTTTAGAGGGGCTAAAGGGCTGGGTTATCAAATATCCTCAACTAGTCTAATTAAACCAGTTGAGATTTAAAGGACACCATGCATCAGTTTTGCATAAGCTTATTGTCAGGACAAATGGCTACAATCTCAGTTGTAAGTACCTAATAAAGTCTCATGGAATGGTGATTCTGTTTGTGCTTATTAGCTATATGGTCCTTTCTTTGGTGTGCATGGCTAATTAGAAAACAATTCTTTATATTACTCTTACATTGTTGTGAAGTTCCCCAGGTATAAGTCAGGACAGTTGAACTGGTAGCCAGCAAGCCATGTGCTGCTGCTTGGGCCTGCAGTCTGGAAAGGGGCAGAGCACACAAAGCTCAGAACCTGCACATCTGCTTTATCCCTGTCAGGGGTGCAGGGCAGTTCCTGAGGTGACACCAGTCCACAGCCTTCCCTAGGAAATAGAATCATGGCTTCCTTCCATTTTCCAGGTGAGGGAAATGGGGCATGGCTAATGCTGTGCCCTGTGTCTCCAACCCTGCACCAGCCCTGGGAGCACTGGGGCTGTGCCAGGTTCAGCCCCAAACTGCCCACACTGGGGTTGCAGGGGGAACTGGAGGTGTTCAGGGTGTGGGGAGGCAGTGAGGCTGTGTGAACATTGGGATAGGCTGTGGTCTCAGCCGATGTCAGGCTTTTTGTGGTATCCCAGTAAAAGAGCATTTTATGGTAGAATGGGCATGGAACAGGTCCCCCAAGGCTTTTGGGTGATCAAGTGAGAGTGTTATTTTGGGGGCTGACTCTCCTGACTTCTAATTGCTCTGATCTGCATGCAGAATTTATTTATGATGACCTCTGTGATGAAAAAAATTAGCCAGTTACCTAATAAGCAATACAGCCAACAGGGAGAACAACTTTCAGCAGCTACTTTTGTCCCCTCCCTTGCCTCCAGAGCTTTCTGTTGTTTCTTTCAGTTATGGCTGAAGGAGACAAGCACTCCAGGGCCAGGGAAAATGAGAGTTAATTACACTGTGGAACGGGATTGTTGCACAGTGCTGGTTCTTTCCCATCCTTGTCTCAGGTGCTCTGGAGTACAGCAGAGCCAGCAGAGTTCTTCAGTACTATCCTTTGCTTATTCTGGAAGCACTGGAAATACAAAGCTGAACCTCTTTCCCTTAAATGAAGACAATGTGGAGCAGGCTTCCTTTTGGTGTCAGCATTTGTGAAAGTCGTGCCAAGATCAAGTGAAATTCACCTCAGCAGAGGTGGATCTCATATTATGTGTATAGTTTAGAAAGGAGAGTAACAGTATGTGCACTCCATGAAGTTTCTGGAATGAATCTGTATTTCAGTAGTTTTTGCTGTAAAATGTAGAAGGAAGTCCCTGACACAGATAGAGGAAAAAATATTTCTATCTCGAGGATGAAGTAGAACATTAGGATATGGAAGGTTGTCCTAGAAATCACTCTGGGTAGTAGAATCACAGAATCCATCTCCCTTACTTTCTGAGTTCTTGTTTAGGGTACTGTCTTAGTGGAATGCTGGTGTAAAACAGAGGTGAAGAAAGGGGAGATGTGGCATTCTACAGAATAATGGGGGAAAGCTGACAACAATGTCCCCTTTGGCTCTTCTCATTTGAAGTGCTGAACTTGGGCAGAGATCTGAGTACATAAGATGTGTTTACAGATATCTAGCTACTCTTCAGTTTCTCAGTGGTGGAGGATAATCAAATCCTTGTGAAGCAGAGCCCCTCCTGACCAGAGGAGTGTTGCCAGGCTGTTACAGGGGCTGCTGCTCTGCCAGCTGCACACATGGAATTGTTCAGCACAAAGGTGCATCTGATTATGAATGTGGTCCTATAGACTCATGCAGAGCTAGTGCAAGCATTGAACCAGGTATGACAGGTTCGGGTCCCTCATCTGTCAGGACAATTTCATCTCACATCAGGGACAAGTGTTAGAATCTGTCACATTTCAGCTTAGTACAATAATCTCTGGGTTTGCCCGTCCTGATTGGAAAGATTCCCATTTAAATGTGGATAATGCTTCAGAATGATTTTGCTGCATTAAAATACCAGAATAGGTTTGTTTTCACTATAAAAGGCACTGAATTACTGAAGCTTCATAAAATGTCATGGGGCAAAATAGTTGTCTTCTTATCAAGTTTTGTATGTAATACCTTCAGGTCACACAAGCTGGGACTGAAGAGTATCTGCAGGGTGTGTGGAAATGCAGAGAAGAGGGGACTTATAGAAATATTTATCATCTGGGATGCCAGTCTCTTTTAGTGGTTGGCAGAAAAATTCTGCTCTGCTTGTATCTTGCCTGTACACTCTGATAATTACAGCTGTACAGTAAATCTTTCAAGTTCTGGTGTTCTTACTTGGTTCTTCTCTTGACAGAAATGATACTGACAGGGTTGATTGAACCCTTTTGAAATATGTTTTAGTTTCTTCCCTAGAAATAAAATGTGCCACTCCATTGGAAGATAAGTGACAGCAACAACTTGGTTCTGATGAGTGAGGGAAATCAGAAATGACCAGAAGCAACTATTGTTAGAAATTAAGAGCTGGTGTCTGCACATGTCAGTGCAGTGTTCCTTATGTTTTCATCGTTGACTGGGTAGGAAAAACAGTCCTGCTGGCATGCTGGTGCTTGCATGAGGTGTAGGGATATCTGTCAAAATCCATTGAGGTGCTTTGAGAAGTTGTGAAATAACATCTCTGCAAAGGACACTGCATAAGCTCTTGGAGAGACTGCAGCAGTGCTAGACAACCTTCCAAGCCCTTAACACAGCCTGGAAGCCTCTGTCTTCAAAAAGGCCCTGTTTATACTTGGACACAAACAACAGCAAGTGAAAGTTTGTGTCTAAAGAAGTTAAAAATAAATTGTGAAGAGATATATTCAGAGATGACAGGACTACAATGAGCAAGTCTTCATTCTTCTATGCAGGACTCTCTAGAGTGACAACTTTAGTTAGAGAGTGTAATTATTTGCTTTTGGAATGCTAAATATTGGTTCCTTCGAGCTGAGTTAACTTATTGCCAAGTATATTCCATTTGTCCCCTTGTCAGCAGATACAGGTTGTCTTCTGTTCCCCTTGTTATAGGAAGGACAGCTGGGGAGGCCAGAGGACAGGGATGGCTCTCAGAGACACTGAATGCTGACAGTGGCTCAGTTTTGCTTACAATTGGCTTTGTATCTCTGACTTGATCTAAACTGAACAAGATACTTGGTTCCTACATAGGTCTTTTGATATGTTGAGATATCAGTGAGATATCACAAATATTTTGAAAAATGGTCCTTCCATCCTATCACAGTGACATTTGCTGCTGCTTGGTGGAGTGTCCCAGCTGGGACTCAAAGCCTCATGGTTAGCCAGGAACTGGCACTAGGAAGTTGGATCTTGTTCTTGCACTCTTTTTCAGACATCACACAGAGTGGGTGGGCTTTGGAAGCTACTAATTATAACAGCAGTGGCAGTGCCTTCCTCCTACCTTGCACAACCAGTGCTTCCAATAGAGCACCTGAGCTGAGTGTGCCTGGCCATGTTGGGATGAGTTGGCTGGAAAATGAGAGCTACACTATGTGCTCCCAAATCAATCACCAGCTTCTCTTTCCCCAGAATTCTTGTGAGGACTCACCCTATACCTGCAGATTAAAACATATTTAAACCTTAAGAAACATCTTGTAACATGATTTATATTCTTGCACTTGTGCACAGTCATGGTTCCTTTCTAAGCAGAAAAGATCATAGCAGAATACAGGCAAGGAGGAGAGCTGAATGAAACAGTAAGAGCAGAGGAGCTGGTTAGAGCAGGACTGCAGTTCCCCTCCTGCTGGTTCGTTCATCTCCTGGTGCTGCTGGGACACCTTCTGCTGGCAGCTCCATTCTGCAGGAGCTCAGCAAGAGCTCTTCCTCCTCTGGGTGTGTGTGAGGCTCTTGATTTGCAAGGCCTCATTTAAACTGGTAGATCAAAACACTTGCTTCCTCAGGAGAAAGGAATGTTTTCTCATTCCTGTCCTACTTCATGTTTCACAGCTGCAGTTTGTCTTGTTTTCTCCCTGCCTAAGGCCCAGCAAGTGCTGCAATGCACAAGGGTTTAGAGGATAATTTATTTTAGGGCATTGATGCCTTCTTTGAAAAGCTGTGTGTGCTTAGTTTGTATGGGGACTCTTGTTAGAGCAGCATGGGGATTTTGCAGGGAGGAAAGGGAGGCAGTAAGTGTGCATGTCTCTTCCCAAACCAGGTTACATAAAAGTAGGCCTCTCAAGTTATCTTAAGCAGGATGGATTGGGATGATCTTTGCTCCTGAATTTTTCTTTCAGAGTGGCTGTACATCCCATTTTCTCCACCTTCGTATGACTCCATCACTGATTGCACTGATAGCTGAATGTCCTTAAGTTATTCAACACAGGTGAAAATGATGGGGAGATTAACTTCCATTAACTTCAGTAGGAACATGATTAGTCCTTAGCTATACCACCTCTAGCCAAAACCTCATTGCCCTCCAGCCAAAACTGACTCTGGTTATAGTTTTGGAAGTGAAGCATCAAAAAAGAGCTGCCAAGTCCTCATGCCTGGCCTGTGGGCCTCTGCATCATCATGATAATGGTATGTTGGCTGTTCTACTTCTTGGAAAGCTTCTTGGAAGAGGAGGTAGATTTGGAAGAATGGCTTGGAAACAGCGATGGTGGCTCTTGAAAGCTTTCAGGTTAGTTACCTGTTGAGTGCTCATTCCAGGGTGATGTGGCAGCACCAAATCTTGCCATTTGGCCAGGCTACTGCTAAGCAGGGCGGAGGTGTCACTTCTGAAGGATAAGGGAGGAGCTGGAAGTGTGACCTTCCTTCTGGTTTGAGATCCTGAGAGTGGGGATGGAGTCTTGCCTCATGCCAAGCCTACATTTGATTCTTTACACCATAGGTCACCTTGGCATCCCCCTTCTCCCAGAAAAGAATTCAACAACAGAACTCAATGTGGAAGTCTGAAATATATTAATGTATGTTAAAATCTCCCCTCTCTCTAGAATAATATGCATTTTTTAATTCCAGAGGGAGCTTGCAAGTCCATCCACAGTGTGCCACCCATCAGCCTCTCTGATGTCTGGTAGGTTTTTATCAGCTTAGGAGGTCTGGTTTGTTCTGCTTTCTATGGGAGGATGAAGTTGGTTTAGACTTGCTGATGGGCTGGGATACATACAGTTCATGTTCTACTCCCTCATCTCCCACCCTCAAAATGTGTAAGACACAAAGCCAAATCTTGCCTTAGACTTTTCCCAGAGCTTTGGAAATTTTTGGATCAAGGCCTCATGAACCGAGCCAAGCTTCAGAATCCTTGGTGATTATTGCATCCAGAACTTGGGCAATGTGCATTTAGGGGAGCCTTGATGTCTCTCATACAGCCAAAGGGCACAGATATGCTCTAATATCTCAGCAGGAAGTGAGTGTGACAGTTCTGATGATATAAGAGGTTCCCTCTGAAATGTGTTTTGTATAGGTCTGTAAGTCCAAATGCAAATGTGCCTGTTCATTGAATGTAGGTGTCCCCTTTGTGATAACTCTGAGAGACTGAGTAACAGTGTCCACAAGGGGAGAAGACAATTCTGATACCTTTTTTACCTGGAAGGAACCTGTACAAGAAAATGTGCTTCTAATGAGGATATGCACTGCTAATCACTTCTGTGAACCATCAACTGATGAGGTTGAATATTTTTCCTGAGATCCTAGCTGCAGAAGTCAGGTGATTTATGGGAGGAATCTCTGTTTTCATTTAAAAGACAATTTCTAATTCTCCTTGCTGAGAAAGGGGAAAAAAAGGCCAGAAGATGCAAAAGGCAGAAACACCACAAGGCAAATAAAACCTTTAATATCTAAACCCATCTTTATTGCTAAGCCAATCTCATTATTTTTTAGGATCTGAGTAATGATTTTTGAATGCCCAGGTTGGCTTTGGAGCCAAGAGACCTGCTTTTCTCAAGTGCTAAGTACTTTGCTCCAGCTGTCACACCTATAAAAATCACCCATTCAAATCATGCCTGGGGTCCAGTAGTCAGACATCCACAGCTGGGGGTGGAGAGAAGAAATGCAGATATGGGGCACAAGCAGAGCTGTTCCATACCTGCCCTGTAGTGTGGTAAATGTGCACTGTGCTAAGCAACGTTGTCTCTTAGGCAGAAACAAGAAATAACACTAGAGGCTTCTTCACAGTCTTTTATAATGTAAAACATTAATGTAAAAATATTATGAACTGCTTATGAAATCAGCAGAGCTGAGATTTACATCTAAAGAACAAATTAGGTGAAAGGGAGGGGGAAGCAGAGGAAAACAACATGATAGCAAAGGGAAGTCAGAAAGGCTCTTTCTCTGGGGAATATTCTGAAGTAAAGCTGAGGAAATTGGGAATTTTGTCTTTGTTTGGAAAAGGGGGTGTGTGGATATTTATGCAAAGTCTTAATTTTACATCTCGAAGTGTTATTTTAATACAAATGTTGCTGGTTTGGGTTTTTCCTTAAGGTCTCAACTCTCAGATTCAGGGGTATCTCTCAGCATCCATAAGGAAGTAATTTCCTGTGCTCCCCATCCATGGAAGAATAAGTGGAAATTTGAACCAAAAAGGAGACACCTTTCTCTCTCCCCAGCCCCAAGACTGCTGTTTCTGTGTATTTATTTTTAATCCTGACTCTTGATGTTCAAGTGACTGTGGTTAGTGATATTCCAGTTTTTATCCCAAGGTCACTGAGTGAATCTTGTACTCTTCCCAGTGGAGTTTGCCTCATTGAGCACACTCAGGGCTGGGATGGCAGTGCTGCATCTCTGCTGCACTTTAATCTAGGGATAACACTTCCCTCTAATTACACTTCTTGGTCTTTTTACAGTGAAGGCAGGATTTTTTGAAAGTTCAGGTTCAAGGCCAGCAAATAACTGGAGATAATAGAAGTACTCAAAGCTTTGAATTTTCTGTAGTTTTAAAATAACCTAAAATCGTAAAACAGAAGTAAGAGGGGAGAAATTTCCCAACATAAATTTTTGGGAATCTGTATCTTTTGTTTCTTTTTTTTACAGGTAAGCCTGTTGTGAAATGTGGCTTTATGTTTGAGTTTTTTGCAACAAATTAGTAAGTCACATGCTCACTCTTTGCTTTGTGTTACTTTTTATGTTTAAAAGATGCTAATAGAAAAATTTTTTCCAGTATCTTCACTGGGCTTTTCAGGTCTTTTAACGGGTAAAAAAGATGACTTGTTTTTTGAGTGAAGACAATAGAAATGTGTGTGTGTAAATAGCAGCAAAGAGAGTCCTTACTGTTGGTGCATGCTGTATGTTCTACCTGCTCATTTTTCTAATTAATATATATACACCAAACCCAAAAGGCCCTCTGTGAACAGTGCCAAGCCAAAACCTTACTAACACAGTACTCTGAATAAGTGCCTTTCCTTCCACAATTGTACTCATGTTTTCCAGTGACATAAGCTGATAGCTCCACCCATGTGTTCTCTCTTGTTGTAGGAGTCCTTTCTCTGTTTGCTGGGGACCTTCCTGAATGTGGAGGGTACACAAACCCCCTCTCCCTGCAAGTGAAAGAAGAGAGCTGTTCTGTACAAGGTAGCTGGCAGATGAAACTGTGTCCACAGAAAGTGAAAAGTATTCTTTTTTCTGCATAAAGGGCCTTAAAATGGATTAATTAACACTGACCCCATTTAAAGGGATGGCTTATGTGCCTGCTTGAGGGAGAAGTTCACGTCTTGCATGTGTTGGTGGAAGCCTCTTTCAGTGTGCTGGGCTGGACGGGCAATGAAGCCTGAAAAATCAAGCAGCTGTTTTCCCCAGAAGGAGCCAGCTGGTTGGAAATGCAGGCTGTGTCCCTGAGCTGGCTGCACATTCAAAACCAGGGCATATTTGCTCCTTTAATTAGTGTTCCCCCTGGTCCTTGGAATATGGGTTTGTGACAGAGAGCTTGTTGAAAGAAGAGCAAAGAAGATTTCCTGCTTTCCCAGCCCCTCCAAGGGGTGGAGAGGACAGCTGGGACTGCTCCCTGCACGAGAGGGTTTCCATGGGCTCAGGTGAGGTTTGGCCGTGGCAGAGGGGTGGGGGGAGGCTGCTCCTGCTCACTGCAGACAGGGTTGGTGTCCAACCAGTGCTGAACGTTTTGCTGAACTACAGCATTGTTTAAACTCGAGGGAGGATTCTGGGAGAGGTGGAGCCTTAAGGACTTTAAACTTTTCTTTGGATTCATCTTCTCAGGTGTGTGGAGGTGACTACTAAATACATCTGCCTTGCTGGTTGTCTGTAGTGTGGGGATCCAGCTGTATGATCCCAGTGAGATCCTCCACAGCTGTGCTCTCCACCAGCTCCAGGAATGAGAGGAAAACCTCCTGTGTGACTAATGTAGTGCAACTAACTGGGCTTCTGTTAAATTACTTACTCAGCTCAGTTCTGATGATTCACTTGTCTTTTGCCCTAGCTGGTCCAGACTCTTTCCTGACAAGGTAGCACAGTCCTCACAGCCCTGCTGATAAGCCCATGGCACTTAAGAGCAGAATGAAGGAATTTACCTGATGCTCCCAATCTCCACAGGGGATATTGCCTCTTGGTGTTCTTTATCAGTGACTTCTTCTGGTGATACAATCAGGGAGCTGCTTGTATTGAAGTATTATTAGTAACACTGAGAGCTGTCAGATCACTTGGGATGGATTTGCTCTCTCTCCTCTCTCAGTCTGTGTAGGAGAGGAAAGGCAAGCCCTGCATTTCCAGGGAAACAAAAGGTATTGCACTTCCAATAAAGCTTCTTTTTAAATGAATGATGATAAATTAGCAAACTGCTGAGTGGAGTTGTTTGTGCTGTGGAAGCAAAGCATTGATCTCCCCCAAGACTGACCTTTTTTTTCTCTCATTTAAGCAATATAATTGGGAATGGATTTAACCCTTTGTTTTTAGTAATGATATGAGAAATCCAAATGAGGATAAAATGGAAATTGGTATTTAGAGTCTCAGAAAATTGTAGCAAATTCATTACAGTTTGCTAATTTTTCATATTTTCATTGCCTACTTTTAAAGCTTGCAGAGAAATAGAGGAGGTCTGAAGAATCTCATTAGAAAACCTGATCAGTTCTTTCCTTCTCTATTTTATCTTGAGAAAGAAAGGGGGAATTTCAACTGAAAAGTGTGCCGTGAGTAACAATGGGAAGACCTTATTGCATACAAGGGGCTGGACTACAAGAATTGTCTGCCAAGAGGCATTTTCAAGGAAAACCACATAATGGGATTTGAGGACACAGTAAAATTTTACCAGTGCTAACAGCTTTGGCAGCTCTGAAGCAAAGACAATGTGGAGGGCAGTAAGTTGTGAGGCTTGTTGGCTGCAGCATCTGCTATTTGAGAGGATCTCCTTTTGCACAGAATCATTCTGCATGGTGACAAGAGGTGTAGTAGGGGGGCAGGACAGGGCTGTTTCTCTGCCCAGGGACTTCAGAGCTTCTTGGAAGTGGCACTGAAGTAACCAAGAGCATGGCAGATCTCTTCCTCTGTGCTGCATTAGCTGTTGAAAGAAATTATACATGTTGTTTAATTAATTAAGTTTCCAAGCTGTATAATAGCATGTTTGCTAGAGAGAAACTTTAATGGCACCATGAAGTGTCCTTGAGCAAATTAAAAAGATACTACTTTGAAAGGTAACTGCTCTGAGCCACACAGGGACTTCTGGGAAATGCCTAGGATGTCTGAAGCAGAAAGACATGGCTTTGTTATCAGGAGGATGATCTGTGCTCCTGGGCATCCACAGGAAAGATCTGCCATTCCCAGGAGAACCTTATAATGAGGCTTCTGTTGGGGAGTGCTGCCCCCAGCCCTCCAGCAGTGAAAGGGGTGAAGTTCTGAGATCTGGCAGCAATCCTGCCCACACCCTCAGGGAAACCCATCTGTGAGCTGCCTTGTGAACCTGAGCCCTGCAAACCCAGTGAGAGGACTCCCACTGCTCTTGGTAGCTTTGGAGTGGGCCATAAATGCTTTGTTGCCACGTTGAAAGGTTTTGGGGACAGCAAACTGAGGTGGAGACAATAAAATGTTAGTCAAGCATCCCATGTCTCCCTTCTTCCCATCTTTGTATGTTTCATTGTCATTTGATTTTCATTTTCCTTTGCCCAGGTCCTTGTTTTCTGGCCACTGAACCTCCTGCAAACCCCCTCTGGTCAGACGGGCGAAGGGAAGTTCTCAGACCAACTCCTCAGGTTATGCACTTTTCACTCATGGCATCAGGAGAGCTGCCAAGGCAGCCTGAGCCCAAGCAGCTCCTGTCACACCAGGCCAGGGTGTGGGGCCTGGCTTTGGGTGCTCATTTGGGTCTGAATTTGCCTGTGTAGAAGGCCCTTGGATCAGACCTTCAGTTCAAAGCTCCCTGAGGATGGAGCTGCAGGTTCCTCCCAGAGCCAGGGGGTTTGGCTGAGCCCAGGATCAGCTAAAGGATCAGCCCAGGGCTGGAGTGTGAAGCTGCAGGAGATGCTGGCAGTGACTGCTGGGGCAAACTAAAGGTCATTTCTTTCTGCTTGGTCCTCTGCTGCTTCTCTGGAGGCTGTTGTGCTGTAGCAGAGGCAGGAAAAGCAGGGGTGTCTTTACTCTTCAACCCATCCTCTTCCAGGAAAGAAGCACCTACTGAGAGGTGAGGTACATGACCAGGGGGAGCAGTGAGGGGATGAGGGTTGCCTTGCTCTTGCCACATTTCAAACAAATGCTCATTGGAAACCTGGTTTTTGGTTTCCATTTCCAGCTCTCCCTGTTGGACACTTCACTTGGCAAGGCTTTGGATTTTGTACCTTGCTCTCTGTGAGTGCTGGAGGGACGTTTCCTGCACCAGATTGTTCTGTTTGGAAGGTCTGGGATGTGACCCAAGTGTGGGGCCAGCCCTGCCCTGCCCCTCACTGCTGGGGGCTGAGTGTGTGCCCAGGCTACGACATGAATCCCAGGATGTCTCCATACCGAGTTTTGTTCAGCTGCTGTGTTTTGTGCACTCTGCCAGGTGAATTCCCATCCCTGGTTGTCCTTCAGCAGGCCTGGTTTTGCCTCCTCCGTGATGGAGAAGCCATGACAGGACGTCCACCTCCTGGGGAATACACATTTATTGATGAAGTGTTGAGAGTTTTAGAAATTATTCTCTGATTCTGCAGCAGACAAACTCCCCTACCACCGATACCTTTCCCCCTCCTTTCCTGGCTGCTGAATTTTCTTTTGATGAAAGCAAGCAGCACGTGTGCTCAGAGTGCTGGTGAAAGGGAATTTCCTCACTCAGGGTGAACTGTTAGGGCATGTGTGGGCTCCTTTAGGAAAGTGAGTATGTTTGTAATAAAATTTTTCCTGTGTAGAACAGGACTTTTTGATCTAAAAGTTCAATCTGCTTTTTGGCTTCCATAATGGCTCCCTGGATTGTTTGAAAATCTTTACTTGGTTACACAGTCTGATAGAACCTGTGTGCACAGCAGTCCAGTGCAGAACTTACTGGTTATTTAACTGGAAATCAGGGACTCAGGGGAAGACTGTTAATGCACTTGCAGTAGTTTTACTGTGTGTGGTAATCTCAGTGATCAGTTCTGAATGCCTGAGAAGGACAGGGATGTTTGCAGTTTGTTAGTCCCATGATTTTCACAAGATACAGGAAAACTGGAGGTACCCTCTAGCCAGGAGTGCACTGGACAGGCGTTCAACATGCGACACGGTAGGCAGCCTTGGCAATGGCACACCAGGCACCTTTCATGAAGCATGTCAAGCAGCTGTTCTTTGAAAAAGCAGAGTGAAAATTACTTTTTATTACCCCCCCAAAAGGCTTTGGCAGAAAATTATGCATAATTGAAATAAAATTCTTGCCTATTCTTTGATAGACAAGTGGAAAGCAATCAAAACTCTAGTTTTCTTTATAAAGAAAGCATTTCTTTTGTGTTTGACTTTTTTTTTCCTTGCTCTGGGTTTTCTTGAATGCTCCTTTCCCCCACCCTCAGCATTTTTGAACTCCTAGTACAATTGCATAAAGCTTAAATAATAAAGCTTGGAATAATTTTAGGCATGTTTTCTTTAGTATTTTCCTTTCCCCACTCTTTGGGGGGAAAAAAAATCCAAAACCAAAGAAACGCATTCTGTGTAAAATTTCCAAAGTGAAACCAAGAAGAAGGAGGCAGCTGTGTAATTTTGTTATTTTGTAACTTTGCCAAAATTAGAGAGGCTTGGAAAAGTAGAAAATAAAAAGTGGAGGGCAATAAAAAACAAGAAAATCAATCTCCTTACTCCTGTTATCTGCATCTAGGAGTAGAAAAGAGAAGGAGCTTTGAGACGTTTTCATTATAGAAATGTTAACTTCCACTCCCCTCCCTCCTCCTGTCTCCCCATGTGCTTTTCATATGTTTTGTATTCTGGATGCTTTCAGGGAGGAAGGCTGCAAGACGAGAGAAGGGTGTGAGTTTCAGAAAGCTCTAATGAGAAGCACCTTGGGTGTTTTTGTCTCCTGGGAAAGAAGCTTGCTGTGTGCTCCTGCCTTAGCTCCTCCAGCAGCACCGAGGGCAGCAGAGCATCCAGGCTGGTGATGCCACTGGGGAAGAGGCTGCTGGAATTTCATCTCAGTGCTGGGCCTGACTGACAAGCAGTGGTTAACTGGAGCTGAAGAGAGCATTGCAGGCGTAGTTGAGCTGAAGGAGAAACAATGTGAATCTAAATTGACTGGGTTGCTAATTACAAGGCTTATTTTTCAGACTCTCTGTATGGTTACAGGGTGGAGGGGTGAACAGTTTCTCCAGGAACAAAAGTCCCTGCTGCTTAGGGCTGTTTGTTCACTGTTGCAAGATCTGGGAAGGGTTTGAGATGTAACTGGATTGCTTGATGCAAAAGAGATACTCATCTAAGTGTTCCAACTTTGCAAGAGATCAGTGCAAATGAACTTCAGTTTCTTAATGCTGGGCTGAGGCAACCACCATAGGGAGTCACAGCACTCCTCTTGCAAGCTCTTGCTGTATTTTGTGATATGATCTACAGCACATACACCCCAGACTGTTAAGCATTTCCTTATAATGCATAGGTTAGTGAGAAGAGATTTGTCATCTCTTTTGGGACTCTACTAGGCCTTTACAAATTGTAGCAGGAAAAGCATCAGCAGGAATGAGGGCTCTCTGCTGAGCATCCTGGCCAGTGTTTTTAAATTTAGCATACATATGATGTAGAAAGTAAATTTAGTTTAAATAGGGGGAACAAGAATGGTTGATCTAGGTTGTGTCCATTGCTTCTCAACAAGATTTGCCTGTCACATACTAAGTTATTACTGGAGCAAGAGAGTAAGCTGAACATGTCTTGGGGAAGTCATTATTTAAGAAATTAGTTCCCCATTCTCTTTTTTGTTTGTTTTTCCTGTTTCAATTTTTTTTTTTAAGTGTGAAGGAACTAAACCTTATGAAAATTTTTAAGGATTTGTAATCTGAACAGGATTGCATCCAACAAAACCCATTTTTTAAAAGCAGGTTTAGTTTCATGATCTGCTTGACTTTATTTGTCCAGTACTGTGTTATTTGGATAGTAACAGTTGCCATCATGTGTGGTTTTGATCCATGAGAGGCTATTTCTTGTTTGATCCTACTGATTTCAGGAAAAAGCACCCATGTTGCCAGCTTCTTACACTGAAAGCTGCAGAAACAAGGTCCAAATAGATTGGCTAGCCAGATTCCTTTAGCCCAGCAGCAGTTTGTTTCACCCTGTTAATTGGATGAAAATGGCTTCTGGAATTAGTTCTGCAGGGAAATGCTCATATTTGCAGATGCGACACTTACTCTCTGATTGTCTTACAATCTGGTTTCAGCAAACATTCCAGTTTTCTGGTTTCAGCAGGCTGGCTTTTTTTGTTGAGGAATATAATTTGCCAGGAAACATGAGCAAGGGGAAGGTGAAGGGGACATGAGCATAGCCCAAGCAAGGTACTGGTGTGGACACATGTGAGCAGTGTTTGTTCTGGTGTGGGTACTGAAACCAGGCTCTGCATTCAGCATTGCTCTTGTGATACCAGTTCTGTGTCTGCTTTGGTTGGGGTGATATACTGTGTGGTGCATTTGTAAGCAGGATATGCCAAAATTAGAACCATTTATGTGCCTGTCTTTTCCTTCCCTCAAATGTACTTTCAGCCACAGGGCCTTGATCAAAACCAGTTCTGATTTTTGTCCTTTTCTGGTAAGAAGGATGGAAGAACAAGGTGAATATTTGTTGTTTTCAGTCCGTTATCTCTCTTTTCATTTTGTTTTGTTTTGTTTTTTGTTTTTTTGGTTTTTTTTCTGGGATGGCCTTGTTTTGCAGATTGGAATTTGAAAGGCAGGGTTGACTTTTCTGTCCCAGGAATTGGCAGAAGAATCCCAGGGCAAGCTGACCTTGTACTGGCCATGGCTGCAGAAAGCTGTTCTGTTGTGACAGAGCTGAGTTGTGTGCATGGCCAGCCCACACAGGCACAGGGGGTGTGGGTGATGAAGAAAAGAGGTGAACTTACTTTGTCCTTTTGAACAAGACCCCAAAAGCAGGATGAGACAAAGCAGGGGCACTTTTGCCACAGAGAGGTGAGGTGTTGGGATAACTTGTCATCCTCTCTGGTTGAGCTGCACATGACTGCACCATGGAAATCAGCCTTGTCAGGGACTCAATGTGTGCCTCACTAACTTACAGTATATTCACACTGACAGGGTTTTCCCAGTTTATTAGGCTCATTTGAAGAGGAAGCTGGATGCATTTTGCTAGCACAGCATTTTGGACACCTCTGTGATCTTCAGCCACACTCATAAACCTGAAAGTAAATTCTGATTTAATAGAGGGCTTATTTTTCCTTTCCCAAGTAAGTACAGTACAGTATCCAGCTATCTTGGCCTCTGAGGCTGCCTTGTCATTTCCCACAGAGGTAAGGGTTGCACAGGATGCCCTTCCCTCAAGCCCTAACAGCAGCTGCTCACTTCTCTTCATATCCTGTGTCATAAGCAGCTTCCTGAGTGGACCTGCAAGCCACCCACCCAGTTCCCCTGCAGACCTGTGAGGCACCAACCCAGCCAGTTGATCAGGAGAGGAGGTGCTGTAAACTGGGGGTGAGATCTACCAGAGCCATGTGTTCAGGTGAGTCCCACTAGAAGGCAGCTCTGTCCCAGCGGCTCCCAGCCAGGGGTAGAGATGGTCACCTCCTCAGGGAACGCTTTTTAGGCTTGTAGAAGAGCAGGATAGTGGGTCAAATCTGTGCTCTTGAACCCTGCTGCTGGACAGATGGTGAAATGTTCTGGTTTGCTTCCTGCGTGCAGGGGACAGTGAGATAAATAGCTGCTGCTTTGGAACGGTGTGATGGGCAGTGATGAAGTGGAGGAGAAGGCTCCTTTACCCATCTGAAGTCAGCATGACAGCAGCAATAATTTGACCCTAAATGTTGGAGTAAAATTCCCAAAGACTCAAGGTGGGTTATTTTGGGCTGCCTACTTGCTCTGTTTGCAGAGGAGGTTATCTGAATAGATCTGTCCAGACATTTCTAGAGTTTCTCTTCCCCTGGCTATGCCATGCACAGTGCTCAGCTTGGCTGTTCACAGCTGACTAAATCCTTTTAAGAATGAGTCACTCCTAAATGAGAGGTGACAATGGATATGCAGACAGCGAGAAGTTGAGAGTGAGATAATGAATATTAGAGAAAGGCTAAACTAAATGGGAATGAGCAGTATAAACTTGCAGCTCTTATAAATAGCACTGCACTGAAAGGATGGGTTTTATTTAGAAATGCAGTTCCCAGGGAGAACTTAGATTTCCTGACCCATAAGTTCCTAAGTTTGCATCTGTGAACTTTTCCTTCCTTCCCAGTTGTTAAAAGAGAGACAGGTTGGCACAGGTTAATATTCACCAGGGAGATTCCAGAGACAGCATCCCCCTCCATATTCACTGAAGTGAATATTAGTGTTAGTGTATTAGTGTCTGCTGAAATTATGCTCCTCCCTGTCAGTCAGCCTTGCTGGCCTGTGGAGCAGAGGAAAATGGATGGGATGCAGCTACTTGTCCCAGGCTCCCAGTGCTCCATCTTGAGAGGCAAAATCCCCAGTGGCTCATGGCTAAAGGGAGCACACTGCTGTGTGCTGGCCACAGTGGCTGCTTTCATTCTGGAGGCCACTGTACCTCAGCAGAGACATCACTTACCCTGGACTTTGCTTTATAGATTGATTTGGGGTGGACATTGGCATGGGGTCATTGCCTAAGGCAGAGATTTGCAAAGAGCTGAAGGGAGTTAATTGTCTAAATGTCATTAAAATGCAATATAATTATAAAATCTCATTAAAATGCCATATAATTAAATAGCTTTATTTTATTTTAGTTATTTATATTTTTGGCAATGCACAGTGATTTTTGTGCATGCATCTCTGTTAGAAGCACTCAGCAAGATGAATGTCCCCTGGTGCTGAAAATTAACCATTTACTTTTTCTAATTTAACAGTATAAAAATTTTACTATTTAAGAAAGGTAGTGTCTCAAGACTTCATTTATCTCTACTTAAAAATCTCTGACGTGACTAAAAAGACACATTATTGCTTTTGTCTTAAAAGAAACAAATCAGACTTTGAGGCAGCCAGAAATCCTGAAATAAAATGAGAAAAGGACCTTATAGATGGAATTGTGGCAGAGAAGTGGAGGATTATCTAGTGGAGTTGTCATATTGGTTTCCTGTGGCTTTCACTTACAATTGAATTAAATGTAATTTAGCTGTACATAGATAACACAAGCAGAACGGTGTCTGAACATTGTCTAGTAGCTATGGGAAAAGCAGTGAAGGAACTGAGAGAATTTTGCCCATTAATAAATAAAATGTGGGGATTGGTTTTTTTTTTAATTTCTTCTCTGTGGATATCTGAAGCCAGAAGCAGAAGGGTGCTGGCAGGGAAAGAGGTTACTCTGTGTATGAAATCATTTTGAGGTCCATTGGGACCTCAAATGATTATCTGGGCTAAAGGTTATCCTGGGGCATTTTTTGGATCTTTGGTGAAAAGTTATTCTCAAATTGGTCCCAGACAGAACTTCATAACACTGAAATACCAGATTTGCAGAACGTCTTCCCTTTGGGAGTCATTCATTGTGGCAGCTGGGATTTTCTGTTTAAGTTTGGTTGGATTTCTTTTTGGTAGCGGTATTTTTACCTCTACTTTTAAAAGTTTAGGGAAAAATATGCTGCTGGTAAGAAAGATGCAGGGAGGAAGTACTGAACTGATGAAGAGAAGAGCGTTTGTCCCCTTTGCAGAAAACAGTGGTTTGCAGCATGAAGATTGATTAGTTTAGGAAATACGTGGTATTGAAAGGAGATAGCAGAGCTCTATCTCTTCACATGCTCTGATCTCACTGATCTCAAAGTAAATGGCTTTAATTTTCTGTGCTAATAATGGTGTTTTATCTCAGTGAAGATAGAGCTTTGGAGTTACCTGAATAATTGATATTGGCTTAGTTTAAATGATGATCTGTGCTTGAATTTTCTTCAGATGCTTTTTTAGTTTGATGTTTGTCTCAAGTGCAGCTAGCATATATGGAGGGGCTGCTGCTTGTTTGGTTTGGTTTGTTTGGATGTTTTTTCGAGGTGAGGTACAAGTAAAGCTCTCTCAGCCAGGTCCCCACTATCTTCTCTCAGCTCCCTGTGTCATCCTTCCCAGAAAGCAGTGAAAGTTGTCAAATCTCATTTTACCTCACTTCCCTTGGTAGTGCAGACATCACCTCTCCAGACTGATAGCTGCATTTCCTCCTCTCTGGAGATCTCTCCACCTTCTCCCTTCTGTCACACACCAACTGCTCATCTTCCTTTCCCTGATTCCTACCTGTGCACTCTCCTGAAGCTGCTTCCAGCCACCCTGCCCAGCACTAGGCAGTAGCTCATCCTCTCTGGAAGACAGGGGCACCTGGGAAGCTGTGAGGAGCCACTTCACTCCTTCACTCCCATTATCCCACTTGAACGAACCATAAAGGCTGTTTAGTCTGATGGGAGGGTCTTTGACCACTGACCAATGGACTTTGACTCTCATGGGGGAAGCTATTCTTCCAAGATCTCCAGCAGAACTTTGTTTTCTTCCTTCTTATCCTGCCTCAAAACTGTCTTCCACAGCAGCATTTATTAAAGAGTATTCTTTAGCTTCTTTTGGCAGTGGGCAGCACTGTTTCCATGTCTGACCCAAATGCTCCTGTTATTTTTTATGCATCCTTAGCTGTCCCCACATGTTCCTTCATGCTCTCTCTGGGGAAGGCTGCTTGTCCTCATTTGGCCCTCAGTCCTGGCCTTGAAGGTGGGTCTTGAAGGCCCTGCTGCAATACTGGTGATAAGGTTTATTTTAGAGTTGGCTGACAAAGGTAGAGAACTCTTCAGTTATTATGGACACTTGGCTAAATGCTGGTTCCTTCTGTGCAGCAGCATCTCAGCTCTTTTGGAAAAGGCACTTGCTGCTGTTGGATCACACTTGCATGTTCTGCGCTGTTAATTTCCCCCTGCTACAATCAATCTCTTTAATATCAAGAGACATTAAATACAAACCCATATTTCAGATCACCTCAGTAAAATCACTGAGTAAATGACCCACAAGGTAGATCTCTAAATGGTACAAATGGAGAGAAGTGCCCTGCATCCCTTCATAATTGGTTTACATTGGCACTGGAGGACAGCTCATGGGACATCTCCCTAAGGCAAAAGTGACTTGAGAAATGGAGGCAGAGGGAACTTCTCACTGTGTGGAACATGCACCACTAGTGCTGTTGTCCCTCACAGGTCTTGCTGACTCATGAAACAAGGAAATGTGGGGCAGGGGCAAAGAGGTGGATCCCCATGAAGGCAAAGCCGGGTTTTAATGAATTTTTGTATATATTAGTGCCAACTGCTTCTGCTATGTATTTCAGTTCCTCCAGGAGAGGGGCAGCAGCACTGGGGAGAGGACAGAGAGGCTTATGGAGGACCACACTAACCTTTTGACACTCATTTTTCTTGTTTTGTACCTAAGGAGTTGGACAGGTAACACATGCACTGAGTCTGTGGTGTCACTGTGCATAGAAAAGGAGTCTTTGTTTATTTTTACCTGGTTGAAGCAGTCCCTCAAGCAAAAAAAAAACCACCCACTTTTCATTTGTTACTGTAGAACATTCTTAACAGAGCCACCAGTACCCATTGTATGCAAGGCTGCAGTTCATCTGCTGTACAAGAGCAACACAATCCCAGTGCTGGCAGCATTCAATCCATCACCTCCATGTGTCTTGAGCCAACTGCTGACATAAGGTGCTTTCCACCCCTTTCATTGCCCTTTGGAAAATGTTTTTGAACTTGTTCAGAAACTTGGTAAAATAAATATCCTCTGCTCTGTGGCTGGAAGGTCCTTGGAGCTGGGCTGTTTTGACCAGGAGTGAACCATGAGCATGTGGGTTGATGAACTGGAATGTTTTTGCATCCTATCTGAACTGGGCAGATACAGAACAGGTGATCTGCATGTATGCTACAGACACTGGGCTATGTGTAAATTTAGGGTAGTTCAGAGCCCAGACTCATACAAGAGACCTGGGCATTGCACTGGAAAGCAGGAATATTCTCAGAGTCTGCCCAGCCTGCAGACCTTTTCCTTATAATAACATTGACCCAACCTGAACAGTTACATTGGCCACAGTGGCGCTGACAATGCAGGGACACAAATGTCCACCCTGTGAACCCTTACATTTTCTTACCACTTCTTTGTTGCTCATCTTCAAAACTTTATTATCAGTATTAGGCAGCAACCTATGATAGGTTGTTGAAAATATTTACTTATGCATCCCTTGATCTAGATGTGCACATTTGTCTTTGTGCTTACATGACTGGGAATTCAAATTTTGGGATATTTCTGCTTAGCAGCCAGTATTGTATCTAGGTCGTTTTTAATATCCCCCACATGCTGAAGAGCAAAAAGCCAGAGCTGTGCTGCCCAGTGGCACTGGAAAGGTCCTGTCCTGCTTGGAAGTGATTAGAGAGTCCTGCTGTTGTCAGCTTTTGAAGTGAAGTTGTTGCCAGGTTACTTGACCAGTCAATAATGAATGCTCATTAATCTGTTTTCTGCTTCTTGATGACAGCTGTTTGATAGCTTGATCGATTTATGATTGCCATTTGTGTGATGGCCTCCTGCTGCTTTACTCTGTCCTTTTGTTTTAAGAAAGAGAAGAGCAAAAATCTGAGAGCCTGTGTCTTCCTGAGCTTTGGGGATGAGGTTTAAATGCCAGATTTTTCTTTATAATTTGCATCGGTATTCAAGATCAAAATCTCTTGCAATGTTTTCTGTGACAACACTGAAGGTATAAATATAGAAATCACAGGCAGTTCCCTGGAGACTGAAGGCCTAATATGTGAATAATCTCACCTCCTACTTCATAACAATATCATAGGGAAAAAAAGGTGTGTTATGCATATCTGCAGCTCTGCTTCCACAGTGTCTAGTCTGGTGTGTGAAGTGTGTGTGTGTAAATATTTGAAGGGTAGATCTCAAGTCCCCTGTGTGGGAGCCAGACTACACAAATAAGGTGGTATAACTGTGCTAGCACTTGCTAAGGTTTTGAATCTGCCCTGTAGCCAGGAGCCAAAGCTCACTGGTTCTGGGCTTGCAGCTCATACAGTTAATGCAAGGCACAAGTCTCACCAGAGTTCATCTGGACTGGGGTGTTTCATGTGCAGGTAATCATGCAGTCCACTTAAAAGGCACAAGTTACCTAATCAACTGTATTTTAAATGGTTCTGCTTTGTCCTCAGCAGCATCTCTGGATCATAAAATCATTCTGAAAGTGGCAAAATCCAGCTAGATTGCCAAATTGTTAAATTAATTACAGAATTGAAGGGGGCTGTTCCAGACTACAGAGGCTCAGGCTTTGGTAAGAAGGGGAGGAACAACCACATGCTCTGGGTTTGGAAAAGTCTCTGACTAAAGCACTTGACCATGAACTCTTTCAGTTCCTACTTTTATATCCAGAATCTCTCTATCTCTCTATGCATGTCTATGTATATATACACGGATGTATGAATACAATGTACACATATATGTATATATAAATGTGCATTTGGGTGTGCTTATATAAATTTTACAACAGTCAGAGCACTGTTGAGTGGCAGTTGTATTTCTCCCAGTCTGGGCAGGGTGAGGGATGCTTTTGTGAGGGCTGCAGAGGAAGCAGTGGTTGTGCCCTTGTCACTGCCCAGGGTGTGCCATGAGCTCTAGGTCTGTCTGGCACGGAGGGATTCACCCTGCTTGGCTGCAGGAGGCAGCTGTGCCCAGCCTGGGAACAGGGCTGAGGCTGCCTGTTCTGTGCTGGCTGGGGCATTCCCCTCTCTGGAGCATTCCCTCTGACATCTCTTACTAGCCTTGCAGTGTAGACATGAGTAGTGTTGAACACCCTGTGCTCTTCTGCAGGTGTTTTTTCTCGTGATCCAACCCTCAGGGGTACGTGCTCTCATCTCATTTTTGTGCATGGAAGCATAGGGCTGAGGAATTGTGGAAAAAGACAAGAGAGCAGATTTCAGGCAAAGTTTGGGTTCCAGTTTGTGCAGGGAGTCCTAACCAAACCAGCCCAGCCTAACCAAACCATCACTCCACACTGTGAGCCTGCTTGGTTCTACCTCCAAGACTTGATTCATGGCCCTGGCCCCTCTAGTCTGGGATTTAGTGATGTAATTCCCAAAAGTTTTGATTGATGGAAAGACAGAAAGTGATTAGAAGATCTTACAATGTGTTAAGAAATCACTCACAGATGAATGTTGATTTATCTGCAATATAAATCACCCTAAATGAAATGGTCTGATTTATCCAGCTTACTTGTAGCAGGAGGAACTGATTTAGTGATGCTGAGCCCAGCCATTAATGTTTCATGTTCATAAATCGCAGTGGGCATGTGTTAAACTGGGATTTATAAACCCAGTCAGAGTTTCTGACTTCATCCTGTAGCTTTGATGTTGGGCACCTTGAAAGTTCTGTCAGCTGTGAGAAGTATTGCCAGGCAGAGGATGCTATTGACATGACCTTACCAGGGATTCTTCTCTTGGAGCCTGGGGATGCTCTGCACTTTTGAATTTGGAGATCAGATAAATAATGTTTTGCTTTCCCTTTCTCACTCCCAAGTCAGCAGAAAGAAGAGATGTGGGAGAGTCCTTTCTGATAGGCACATGTGGGGAGAAGGGGGAGCAGGGCTTTATGCATCTGTCTATGGTAATTGCTGGTTTGTTTATTGCCTGCTGCCTTATGTTTAGTGGAGTCCCAGGAGAACAGTGTGGGGAAGGGGGGGACAGGATTTAAAGTAAGAAGGAATTGCTGCTGTCCTTCAAGCTGACTTCCTGAATTATTCAAGATGTGGTGTTTTGCCTTGTAACTCTCACACTGAGGGTGATAGCTTCGTAACTGAACCTGCCAGCTGTGCAGAGAACCAAGCATTCTCCCCTAGCCTTAAGGCAAAAAAATCTTTCAGGTCTGTGCTGCCCAGAGTAGGTTTTGTGAGGTATGAAATACAGCTGTGGTTTTGCCCTGCAAAGCTATGAGCTTTCCATCTTTATAAATTTTTATTTTACAGTAATACTGGGCTAAAGGGAGCCATAAATGGCCAGCTGTGTGATAAAGATGTGTAATTCATGTTTTTCCACCAGGACATCCAAGGTGCAGGACTTTCTTGTATGTAGCAGTTGCTTTTAAATGAAATTACTTTGTTCATAATTTCAGGTAGGCATTGCTATGCTTTTAAAAAGGAAGATGGCTTTGGCTGGTGGAACAAAAGAGAATTTTAATTAGATTGGGAATTCAAGCAAACTGTCCCCCACCACACTCTTCCCCAGTGCTAGGTAATGCTCGATGAGGCTTGATTATAATTATAGTGTCATGAGTGTTAAAGCTTTCTAATGCACATAATGATGCTTTAAAAATGAATAAAATAAAAATAAATCTCCTGCTCATGGAGATTTATCAAGTTATTATCATTGCTGTATGTCTAGATTAATCAATCATAAACAGAGCTTAAGGGTAGCTGAGGAAACTCTCTGAATTGAATGTTCCCCTGTGACCCAAAACTGGGCAGGTTGACTGAGTTTCTGTGATTTACCAATGCAGTTTCTGTGGTTTGATCCTGGGTGTGTTGTGCTCAGCAGGAGGGGTGGCTGTACAGCCCCTCATTGGGAGTGACTGTAGATGAACTTTCCATTCCTCCCAATAGGAATGTTCTAATTCCTTTTGAGTCTATAAGAATGACAGGAGTGCTCTTCCCAAAAGGATCACAAACTGTCTGTCTGTTTCCTGGACTTGCTGCTTGCTCCTGCACCAGCCAGGCATGGCAACCCTGCCGTGGAGGTTTGCTGGGCTCTCTGTACCAACAGGTTTTGACAGACTGAGACCCTTCCCAGGTCTCAGGGTTATGCACAGGCTCTCTGCTGCAGTGTGACCACCTGAACAGCTTCCAGATTGGAGAGGGCCAGTGCAAACCCAGATAGAAATTTTGGTAGTTAAATGCTGTAAAGGTAAAAAGTTGTGATTGTGAGAAAGTTTATTGTTCACAGAAGTCTGTCACTGAACACTGTTGCAATTTCTAGCATTTACTAGGAACATCCAGTGCCACAGAAAAATATTAATTCTCCTTTTTCCCCCTCCAATTATCATCATCACTGTGAGTAGCACTGTTTACAGTTCTGCTTTTGTCTTTAGAACTGATAGCTCTCTTGTTTAACAACTGGAGGGAAATCTGGGGCAGTCCCATTTTTGCTTAGTGACACTCAGTACTAAATGTTGCAGTGAGATCCCAGATCTCCTGAAATCAATAGCAACATTTTTGCTGATGTCAGAAGAGGCAATGTGCGTCTGTGGATGCTTTCAGGTTTTTCCTGGAAAAGCAAAAATGAGGCTAATCTGATGTCAACTGATGTAATTTAAACGGAATAATTATTATCCAGTGGTTCTGAGATCCCTGAGCAGATAAGATCATCTTGTAAAGAAAGGGCTGCACAAGGCAGTATCAGACTGCTCCACAGACATTATGGTCCTGGCCACAAGTCAGGAGATGCTTAATGTGTGTTTAACTTCTGAGCTCACTAACAGCTCCTGTGACTTCAGGGAGAGGATTTGCATGCCTAACCTTCAGAAAGTGCTGAAATTCCCAAATCATGCCTAAATTAAGATCTAATACACAGACAGCCTTTCTTGAATTTTAGGTTTCTCTGTCTGGCAGCCCTGACCTTCTGCAAGCTGTGGAGGGCTGATAATTTGTTTTTGTAGATAGTCCCAGCCAGTTCAGTTAATCTAGCAATGATGATGGCTTCAAAATTCAATATACAGAAGATCCTTAAACTGTATGGACTGTGCTTCCCTACTTCTGGGAGTTTAAGAGGGAGAATGCTGTTAAGAGGAGCACTATGTGTGACTGTAAAATGTAACTACAGCACAATAAACCTTTATCACTTATTAACATATCTAGCAAAACCAGAGCAGAATGGAGGATCTGGCAGAGCCTTTCAAAAGTGTCCAGGGCACACTGGGAGGTGTGAGGCTGTTCTCAGCATTGCAGCTTGCCAGCTCTCAGGAGTCGCCTGCTTGTGCCTGGGGAGGCAGAGGCAAAGCAGTGTGTGGAGCGAAGATGGATGCTCTCTTACAGAGAGCTTTTTAAATTTTTTTCTTTGATTTCTTCTTGGTTTTTTTGCTTAGATCAATGTTGAGATCAAAGGCATTCCGATGGGACTGACAAGCAACTTTTTTTTTTCTGTGGGAAAGAAGAAAGAGAAATCCAGTAAGTTATTTTGCACAACTTTCTACTATATCAACCATGTTAATTAGTTTGCTCCTGTGATTAAACTAAAATGGATGTTGGTCATATTTTTGAACAGACTTTTGGCTTCTGCCCTTTAAAAGCTGTCTCCTTCAACTGAGATTTCAGTCTTTAGGGCTCTTCACCAGGCAGCATTTTCTAAGCAGCCTCACCTATAACTGGTTGAAGCTGTTTACCATTATTTTTGCTCTGTCAGTCCCAGGAAACCCATTTACTGATTCTCTGGTCACATCACTGTGCCTCTGAAAACCTCACCAAATATGAATTGGTGAGGTAACCACCATGCTTGTTTTCTTTTGACACTTCATTGAAACCCCTCTCAGCTGGAAGCAGATGCATTGCACTTGCCTGGCATCAGGCAAGCAGCAACTGAGGCTGAGTTTCTGCTCCCCATTGCTTCAGCTCTCTGTCCTTTCATCTCCTTATGGGTGTGCTGCCAGTCCCTGGGGTTGCAAGTGGTGGAGGACAGGGGCAGGCATCTTTCCTGCTTGTCCACACAGAATGGTGCTATGATCCCCCAACAGGTGCCTGGAAACAAATATATTGATTAATTCCTTCTTGGGGTGATGGTAGTAGGAATGAGCTACAGATGCCTTTAGAGGATCTGTTCCATTGCTGACCAGTGTGCTTTGAACAGTGAGTTCCTTTCAGCTGTGTCTCTCCCCACATATGTTTTATCCATTTTCTTGATTTCCTTCTCTCCTTTCATTTTCCTCTTTATATGTCTACCTTATGAAGCAAGCAAGGAGAATTTCACAAGCTCCATGCCTGCAAGGAGACAAGGATGAGTTCACTAGTGTTTTGATAAATAGTCATTCAGTGGCACTGCCAGGCTTTCAGAGGAGGAGAGATCTACAGGCAGAGATTACCATTTCCTTAATGAGAATGTCTGCATAAACCATCAGACAATCCAGCATATAATCCTTCTCCTTTTCCTCTCCAACAGTTGTTTGACTGCAGCACAGTGCTTTTGGGTAGTTATTCCCAGCATTTACAGAGTTTTCTGATACCTCTCTGTAGATATGCTACAGGAAAATTCCACCTGGCAATTCATGTTGGAGAGCAAGTGTGGGGCAAGTGTCTGTGATGGAGAGGCACAAATTATCAGAGGGCCTGAATTCAGCAAGATGCCATTTTTCTCCTCTGGGCATTCCTCCTTGCACAGCTTGCTGTTTTTGTGACCTAGTTTTAATGAGAGATTTTTGACAATAGTTGTAAATGTTGACATTTTTCTCTATTTAATTTTATTTCTTCTTTGGACTTGAGCTGAGCACACACTGGTGTGAGGAAGGCCAAGGGTGTCAGATTCAGTTCTACTGATGGCAGGTATCATGTTCTAGAGTCTGCTTTGTAAATGCCCAGAGATGGGTAAATGTTTCTTTCCCCCATTATTTCTATTGAAAAGTAGCTTCTGCTTCACTCTTCTGGTCATAGAAACATTATAATTTCCAGTTCAAATTTACTCATGGCCGTTATTTCTAGTCACTGATCTTGACTAGCTATTTTTCTTCCTTGGTGTTTGCTTTTGAGTTATTTCTGGATTGCAGTGATGACCCTTCTTAGCCTCTGTTTGGTTAAGCTAAAAAAAGCTGGCTACTCTGTTCTCTGTGAGAGGAATGTGCCTTATTCTGTTTATCTTACCAGTCTTCGTCAGACTCTGGCTTTTTTTACAGCACACACGTACTGAAGATCAGTAGGGCCCCCACAACACCCTCTGTGTCCTGGCTGGTTCCCCCAGGTTCTGACTGTTTTAAATGGCTTTGCTCATCAGAAGAGTCACATGTGATCTTCAGTAAACACAATTTTTTTTTTTTTAAACCGAAGCCCCAACCACCATTCACTGAATGAAAAAGCCAATTCTTGCCTGTGCAGACTAAGGAATGGTGTGTAATTCTTTAGTGAGTTTGAGGATGGAATTTTTGCTGGGACAGTCCAGGTGCTGAAAGTATTTAAATAGTTTGATTGACTTGCTCTGTGAGAGCAGGACAGTTATTGCCATCAGTCCTTTACACTTGTCTGCTCTACTTTAAGTTGCAGTCTCTGCTTCTCTAGGCAGGATCCTGTTTTGTAGTAATAAATGGAACATTTAAATGCATTAGTTACTGGTTGTGTCTGAACTCTGTGATTATTTGCAAATCACCACAAAAGCTCCCAAACCCAATGCAATAAAGTCCATATCAGAGTAAGTTTTGCCAGACAGCCCAGATGCTGCACAGGGTGACCACTGTGAGCCTGATGCACTGAGGTGTGAGAAAATCAGTCCCTGGTCTGCAAAAATTAGTGAGTGGAGTTATTGTGCCACCTGAAAGTATGGGAGGTGCAGGTAGGAACTAAGAGCTTCAATGTAGTTGCAAGCCATAGGTCAAAATTTCAGTCAGGGTAACAGAGGAATTGATGGCACTGTGTGGCTTTCTGCCAGCTGTACATTGGGCCTAATATTTGTTTTCCTAAGTAAAAGGATCCAGTCAGTCAGGCAGCCTGCCTGGAGAACAAAGGAGCAAAACAGATTTTAATTGCCCAATGGCCATTCTTTCAGCACAGATCTGTGCTTATGTGCCAGAATAATTTGGGTTTGTGTCTGACAGGAGATCTGACTTGTGGAGGGACTTCAGTCTGGGCTGTTATTCTTGGAGGACTGGGGAAATGAGGACATATCCTCTCTGCCCTTAGAGTATGCACCTGAAGACTCCTTTCAGGTAGGAGCTGTTTTCTGTTGGTGACCAGAATGGTAAATGATGTGCAAGCTCTCTTTAAAGTAGCATGAGAGGGGAAGGAAGAGAGAGAGAGAAAAGGGACATAAAGGTCCTGAAGGGCTTTCTTCAGCCTGGCTTAATTTGGAGGTGACACTTCATATGCCAATTTAAATTAAGCCATTTCAAAGAGCACCCACCCCAGAGCCTCTGATGCACTCTTAAGACAGCAAGTGTGGGGCACATTGGGTGACTGACACAGTTGAGGACAGAGAGGGAGGGAGCAGCAGGAGGAGCTGAGATGAAGCATTTCATGGCAGGGCTGCTTTGTCCCCTGCCATGTGTGATCACATGTAATTGCCAGGCTGTAGTTCACCCCTCTTTTCTTTATCACATGTTTGGGCCTAGTGTTCTGCTGTGTTAATTTCAGGTACCTCATACTTATGTCATGGTTTTCTGCAGCCCTTCTGATCTGAGTAAGGTTTAAATAGGAGTCTTGTCTGGGTGTTGAACAGTTAATGCTCTAGAAAGCTAACACCTGCATCTGCAGCCTTGTCCCCTCTATGCTGCTGAATAGCATTTCATGATGGCAGGGAAATAATTCAGTACAACCAGGCCCTGCTCTGTGGGCAGTGAATAAGCTCAAGTGAAGTAGAGGTCATTCATGTTAATCTGAAGCAAATAGGATTGTGGGAGTGGGGGAAGAGGGTGAACCCCCTTTTATGTACAAATTCTATAGCCCAGAAGCTTAGGAAACACTTAATAGTAAACATTGCAAAGAATCCATCACCTTTTCCAAGAGGAGATACGAATGGTTTTCCTGCTTCATTTTGTGCAGGTCTCACATTTTGGTATGTATGCAAATTGTGCTGGGTGGCAGTGTCTCATACAAATCAGCTTGAAATGCAGAGGCAGCCATGCAAGCAAAATGGCTTGTCTTTCCCTGCAGCTGCAGTGAGACTTCTAGCACAGGAGACCTAGGCAGGGAGAGAGCCTGATTTGTAAGGAAGCATCAGGAAGAGAGAAGAAAACCAGAAATCCTCCTAAAATGCTGTCCCACTAGCAGGAAGCTTTGTGACCATGCTACAGTGCTGCCCCATATTTTTGATGATCTGAGGAGCATCCAGCACTGTTTTATTTTAATTTGGGTTTTGGAGTGTCCTTATCCTGACTTCTCAAGGCAAGGAAATATATGATCAACTCATGGCTGTGCAGAACTTGGTAGGTGATGTTGGGAAGAAGAGATGAACAGCATTTTTTTGAGATCAGGACTGAAATGGGCATGGAAGATAACACAGATGTGAAACATAAGCAGGTACCTTTGCAGGAATATTGACTGCTCATTGTAAAGGCAGTGGGTGAGGGCTGGGCATTACATTGTGCTGCTGCTGTTCTGTGTCCCAGATCCTTTGTGGATCTGTGAATCAGGTTTTTTCACACTGTTTAACAGTAGCTACTGATACACCTGCATAGAATCATCCTAATTATAAATCGAATGTGTCTCCATCCCCTTTGCAATATTTCTTTTATGACTTGGGTAAGCATCAGGCATTTATATTTTCAGGAATTAATCCCCTGTTTTCTCCATCTTATACTGTGCTTTTCCTTCAAGTGTACCAGGAGCAAGTATCCAGCAGGGTGGACTGAGTTTGACTTTGAGTCTGCAGTGTCTCTTGGTTAACATGGCAACAAGACCAGATGTTATTTAATTTTAATGATAGGTGACAGCAAAACAGAAGAGAAAGGGGAATGGAAGCTGATCAAAGTTCATAGAGACATGTACTTCCTTGGCTTTTCTTTTTTTTTTTTTTTTTTCCCAGCCAGACCTTTCTGGAGTTCTGGCTCTTTTGACCCTGCTGAGCTGGATTGTGGGGGGCTCTGAGCAAGTGTACGCAGAGCACTGCAGCAAGCAGGAAAAGGGCTAGCTTGGCATTACCAGCTTCTTGTCTGTGTAAGTGCAGACACTCCCTGTGTTCAGGGAGGTGAGCTGTGGGAGAACAGTGATGTGGCTGCAGCTTCTTACTGCGCCTTGTTGGATTATTTCCTGTTTGCTCTTTGATCTTTTTTCACACTGAGTAACAGGCAGCATGACTGTAGTGTGATGCTCTGGCTGCAGACTGCATTGTCTTGTTGAAAAATGAATTGCCTCAGAGCCTTCAGTCGATCTCCTGAGCTATTTCCTGTTACAGCTAGGAAAGCTGGGATTTCCATGTGATTTTGAAGCTCAGACTTCTGATGTACAGCGAAATCCTGTCTCTGTATTCATTCATTACTGCTTCTGATCCCTTCTTTTCTCTTCCATTATCTCAAATGCTTTTGGAAACTTCATTTTCAATGTACTGTATCATCTCACTTGAGTTCCCTTCTGTGGGCATGATAGTTCAGTAGGAAATGCAATGCTGGTTTGAAATGTTTGCAGACAAGATAGGGAAAAATACATCTGTAAGTTATTAGGGGCGAGAGTAATGTCTTTTACCTTTGGAGCTTACAGATGTTTTCTGCCTTTTCATCTGCCAAATACTTACACTTTCCAGCACTGTCTGCATCTGGAGTTTGTGTCTGGGCAGGGAATTATGTTGGACATGTAGCCTGGGTGAAGCTGCCTTGGGCATCTCCTGGGTGCTCTGGCTCTGTGGCTCAGCCATTCCATGCATTTGTATTGGTTTTAGCGTTCCACTTCTGGTCACTCATGAACTGATTCTGTAGTGGGAGATTTTGCTATTTTATTTTGTAGCAGTTCATCCTGACATGAACTGGAGAGCCTGGGCTATCCTCTTCCCTTGATACCTGAACACCTCCTTCCCCCAGCAGTGACAGCCTGTGCTTGTGACACATCTGCCTCTGCACAGTGGTGGCAACAGTTGGGTTTTTCCTGTGAGTTCCTGATCAGACCTAACTGGAGATTAAGCAAGTTAAATCCAGTTTTTTTCATTGACCAGACCATTACTCTCTGTAAACAATCTTTAGACAAAACCCCCTTTTTTCCTTGTGGTAGAGCTGTCCCGTTTGTGAGGTGTTGTGTGTGTTGTGTGTGGAGGTCAAGTCTTTGTTAAAGTTTCATTTCTGTGGCCTTTTGAAATTGTGTCCATTCCATTCCTACCACGTTCCTGGCAGAAAGGGAGGAGCGATACCAGAACACAAGTAATGCCCTCATTTTCCAGCTTCCCTGTGATACAGAGATACATGAATGCCACTTGTTTTTGCAGTTTTTGGCAGAAGTAGTCTTTAATTGTAGCCCCTAAAAGCATTAAACTTGTGTTGGTTTTAATTGCTAAGGGGCAGGAGCTGCTTTCTAGAGGTGCCAAACACCTGGGAACTTCATTTGAAATAGCAAATGTTTGGTGCTTCTAAAACCAAGTTTAGTGTGGAAGGAAGCACTAGGAGGAGGAGCCTCTTGTATTTTCATTTCTCTCCCTCTGCCTTGCAGGGATCTATGTCCAGTGGTGCTTTCCATGAGCACAGTTGGTGCCATACTGCAGTCACTGGGTTTCCAGCCCCATCACTGGGCTGTTCCACTCTCTCCACAGTTAGGAGGTGTTTCCTAGCTTGCAGCTTAAAACTATGGACAACCTATACCAGCTGCCAGCATCATCAAGGAAGAAAGGCAAGATGCAAAGGCTGTATTTTAATTAGGCTGCAATCTAATTAACTCATGTGTGAAAACAGGCAGACTGCACACTGTGATTTTCTTGCTCATTCCCACCTCTTTGGGGATTTGTTACCAGTCTTCCTCTCTCTGTGGGAAGGACCTGGAATCCAGGAGTTTTGAGGTCTGTTTGTGGCAGTGTATTGCTTCACTTGTGACTTTATGCAAGTCTGTTTGGATTTTGCTTCTGGGGCTTTACAAACATAGTAGAGAAACTAACACACTTCCTCCACTTCTCAGCATTGATTGTGAGCCCTAATTAACACTTAGAAAGGAAGGGGCTTTAGACTACAGGGTGCTGCAGATGTATATTGCTGTGGGAATATAATTAATAAATAATAGCACATATGGTACAGGAGTTCCCACACTGCATATTCTATTAGTTTATTTTCATTATTTGTTTACTGCACACAGTCCATATCAGTCATTCATATGTCCTTAACTTTTCATTACTGCTTGAGAAAAAACTGGGTAGGAAATACGAATATTTTCTCTCCTAAAGTACTGATTTAATGATACTGTGATCCCAGGTAAAGGGAAACTCTTAGAGTGTCCTGCTGTTCTTTGCTGCCAGTTCTCAGATTCCAGCTCTCCCATCATGGCCCTGGTCACAAGAGACTGGGACAGTTCTGACCAGGTAGTCTGACCTGCCATGGATAACAAACTTTTATCCAAAGATTTCTACTTCAAGCTCATTATTTCTGCTTAGACTAGAGCAGGTTATTTAGACAGACATCCAGCGGGGATGCAGAGGCTGTAAGTCACTTGTGGCAGAGCCATTCTTTCTGGCCCTCAGCACACTCTGCAAGATTCCTGGCTTTCTGAGTCTCAAGGTTCTCTCTGGAGCTACAATCCTTAGACACTGAGGTTCCAGAGGGTCAGGCAGTCTTTTGAGGAAGAAGCCAGTACACATATATGTTGGGTGGACATTGTTTGTGTTGATGTCTTGTTATCCAGATAGTGGAAGCATCACTGAGAATCTCTTGAGGTCCCAAGTGTTTCTTTAACTCTTGTGTTTAACCCTACCAGGGAAACATGTTCATTTTACTTAAATAATTAGTGTAGCATATTATAGAATGGATTTACCTGATTTATTTCCAGCAGCTGATGAGACCAGAAAGTTTGGGATAGTGGAAAAGGCACAGAATTTTCCCCCTGCTAGGAAGGGGACGGGAGCCAATGGTAACTGTGTGCTCTGGGTCTGGAGAGCTCCACACTCCACTAAGTGGCTTGGGAAAGGTTAATGGAGAAGGTGCCAGCAGATGGCACTCATGAATACACAACATTGTCTCTGGGGCCCCAATCACTTCTGGCATGTGTAGCAAGAAGTGCAGAATAGGGCAGCATTCACCTGCTGTAGGGCAGGTGGCCAGGGCTGCAGTGAGCAGAGTCTGGAGCTGGTTACACCCTGTTTCCATTCAGAGCAGCTCCTCTTTCTAGGCCTGGTGGGTACAAGGGCACTGAAGGGATGTGGTGATGCAGCCCTGCTAGTTCAGTGATGACTGGTGTCACCACCAGAATTTGGGGTTTTTAGACTACAGGATGGCCTACACAGCACCAAGCATGCTGGCATCAGATGGGGTGGCACATTCTTGCCCAGTGCCCTCTCCTGGGACAGTCAGCCCAACTGCTGTCTGGTGCAAAAAGTGGCCAGAACTGGGGCTTTGTGCTGCTGGCATTTGTTCCTGGTGGGGTGAGCAGTGACATTCAGGTTTCATTAGAAGACAGGGCACACCAGGACATCTGAATGCACATTTTCAGCAGTCAGTGAAGGCAATGTATGGGCTCTGTTTCTGAGCCAGAAGAGCAGCCTGTTCCTGGTCCATGGGACTTGTCAGTCCAGCAAAGATTAGTGAGGCAAAAGCAAAGGCTGTGAAGCTCTTCCTGCCCAGCACTGGTGAGAGAAGGTGATAAGGGATTCATTGTACAACCAGGAGATAATTGGCAGCAGTAGTATGAAGCATTGCCAGTCTTTTTGCCATAGCAATTGTCCAGACATTTTGTTCACAGCTGTGATTCACCTTGCTGTGCAGTCAATCTGTTCTGGACCATGCAGTATTTCAAAAAGAACACGGCTGCCACACAAAATCACGTGGGATTGCCCAAAACTGTGTGCAGGACTGAGAGTGAAAATCCATTTTGCTGGTGCAGAGCTTGGGGAAGGCAGGTGGCAAAGGGCCTGGACCTCCAAAGGGTGAGTCAGCCTCCTCTTCCCACACTACAGACACCAGTAAGTGTAGCTAAGGCTGTACAGTCACTGCTCTCCTTGGAGGAGAAGGAGCTGGGTTTCACGTGCCTCAGCCTGAGCTGACAGATCAGATCTCTTATGGGAGGTGGAGCCCATGTCTCATGTGATGACAAGCTTGAAGGAGCAGCGCTGGGTCTCTGTGGTGATGTCTGTGTGGAGAAGTGAACAGAGAGATTTTGGCTTAGCTGAAATGCATAATGCTTGTCTTACCTTCTTCTGTGCCTCATACTGCAGCCCAGGCTTGAAATGCCTGCCCTGTGCACAGGGAGAGTGGGATGAGGCTGTCTGCTGGTCGCCCTGACTGTACCTTGACCTGTAGGTGTCAGCTCCAAGGGGACACTGGTCAGTATGACTGGGCTTGGACTGAGCTTCAGTCCAAGTCGAAGCTGAAATACTGGTGATGGGTAAGCCCATCCTGTTCAGCAATATATGTCTCTACTGGCCAGCTCTGAGTCTGTGGCCATGTGTCATTTTACCCTGTAAAGAGTGAGTGTGCCCTGCAGTTGCCCAGCCCACGTTACTCCCAGAGCTCTGCCCCAGGGAGCTGCTCTGGTCAGAAATCACTCCTTACCTGCACAGCCCTCTGAGATTAACAAAGACAGCATGTGCCAGAAGGATGGTGTTTCTCTTCCTCTGGTGATGAGGAATTTATCTGGCATTTCCTCCCTTGCCTTGTTGAGACTTTCTGAACTTCTGAGATTTCCCCCCCTCACCATGGGACAGCAGCTTTTCCCACTGGGGCAAGTACCCCTCTCCTCCTGGAGCAGTGGCTCTCCCCTGAGTTGTGCAAGATAATTGGGCTGTTCTCCTGGTGTGGAACCAATGGCTGTTCAAGGCCACTAATGAGGAACCAGGGTAGCAACAGGATTAAAAATATGTATGAGCAAACATCTTGTTTCAACTGCAAGGATGCACTGAAGCGTGAGAGCCTGGGTCCTGCAGAAAGCCAGAGGCAGAGAGGATTGGCATTCAGACTGCAGCTGCACAATAAAGCCACACTTTAGCACAGGAAAGGGAGGGCAGGAGCCCAGTCTTACTTACGCTGGTGTGAGCTGGAGTAACACCATGGAATCACCTGTTACATTTGGCTGCATCCTGGAGTGCAGTGTGGATCCATGGGATCAGGAGAGCAGGTGGGTTACCACAAATCCAGCACTGGCTCTGTTCCTCCCTGGCAGTGGCCCCCATATGGGATGGGACCTGTCACTGAAAAGACTGTTTGTATGGAATCATTACCTGCTCCATACAACACTGGGAGGTGAGTACCAGGTGTGATGCCCCTTCCTGGTGGGCTCCATGGGGCACTGGCAGAAGCTGAGTGTGACTGTCAGTGGAGGTGTCACAGTGACACAGAGGTGGAGTGGGTGCTCCAGTGGAACATATTGTTTTTTCCTTCATGAAAAAATAAAGATATTTAATTTTAATTTCTGTTTTAAGGGTGATTGTTCTTGGCTGGGTTGGGTCCCAATAAAACTTCACAAAGTCGTTTCAGATAGTTGAAAGCTGTCAATGCACCCCAGTCATTTTCCTCTCATTCAGTGAAGGATATTTTGAGAGGAAGGTTTATGACATATCTTTGCATTGAGGAGCTCAGACTGGCAGGGACACTTACCAGCTGACTGCAAAGGCACTTCCATGACAAGGAAGGCTGTCTTGGTACCTTGGCTGAAGAGATAAAGGCTTGATGCTAGATCTCTTATAAGAGAAATTAACTTGCTCATGGAAGGAGATGGTTTCTCTGTTTATGTGCTGGGTTTACCAGGGATTATAAATCTCTGAACTTTGAATATTCTGGGTACCAAAAGAAGGAAATATCTCATGGAACATGGAGGTTAGCAAAATAGTTGGGCAACCATGCAGGTTTGTAGCCTTTGTGATGCATGAGAGCACCCAGACACTATCGTTGGGACAGGGATTCTCTGAGCCCATGGGAGTTTACTGGATTCCCAGATACCAGCAGGTCTGGAGTGGAAGGGGAGTCTGACCTGGCACTGCAGAGCAGGACATGTCCAAGTTTCAATCAGCCTGTTTCCAGTGTCATTGATGGCACTTGTTTATCTTGGTAATCAGACCTTCCAGCCCCATCTCATATATTAGCAATTGCAATAGAAATAATAATTGGATTCACTCCATTGCATTTAACATTTTAATGTCAGCTGGATTTCTTCCTGATCCTAGCTCTTGATTAGGTGACTTGGAGCACTAGATTAATAAGACTGACTGTATTCTCTATACACCTGACTTTCCCAGTTAGAGATGAGGGTTGAAATGTACTGTCATGTTTTATACATTTGACTCAAGCTGGCCAAAAGGTCATACTTACAATTCTTGAAATATTTTTTCTTACTACATTTGATTTTGATCTATATTGGATGGAGAATAAAACTTTCACAGATTTTCCATAAATTGTGTTCTTCCACCCTGTGGATGCATGCTGAAATTGGTGCTTCCTTGAGCTTCTTAAAGAAGCTGGTCACTGAAAGTGTTTTGAAAAGATGTCCAACAGGTCTTACCCTTTTCCTATAGATTGTCATGTGGCCAGGGTCTCAGGAATATATCTTTCCTTAATCTTGGGGTTCAAAACTCTTCTACTGTTCAGGTAAGACTTGTCAAACCTGTGTTGTTTTGTACACTGAAATGCATTATTCAATAATCATGACAAATAAAAAACCACTCTTTTGTCGGAAAACTCATGCTGCACTGCTTTCTGGACTCTGAAATTATGATAAAAGGATTATTTCTGGGATAGTGGCCTTCTGTCTTCAAACTAATATTTGGTTCCATCTATGCTATGTCAACAGACTGTAGCTATCCCAGTGACATGGAAGATGAATCTATGGAATGAACTTCTCCTTGGTGTTTGTTCCTGCACACTGCTTAGCCCTCACTATTGCTTATGGAGTTCCCTCTGTGGCCAAACAAAACCAAGGGTTTGGAGACAAACAGTAGAAATACTGCTTGGCATGAACAAATCTTGCACATTTTACTGGCTGTGTCCTGATGTAAAGTGAGCTGCAATGTGTGCAGAAGAGAAAGGGAAGGAAGGTACTGGAGGGTTCACAGTGAAGAGGAGGTATTCTCCTCTAAAGTAGTGCACTGAGGTGATCTGTACATATAAGTTTGGCTTTTTGGCACATTCTCCATTTGCCACCATGATGATGTGGTCAGTCTCGCTAAGTCAATAGTCCTTCCTCTGGGCCAGCTTTCTGAAATGCTGCTTGAAGTGTCTCAATCAGGTTTCAAAGGAATCTTTCTCTTCAGCTGTTGCAAATTGTTTGTATCACAAAGACAGTCTCAATCCTGTTGCTGTAAGCTGGTATTGGGCACACCAAAGAAGAGAGGGGCACTTCAGCCAGAGCAGTTGGTGCCTGTTTGCTACAGCAGAGAGCCCAGAATCTTTAATCCAGTATCAACCACTTTGCCTGGTCAGCAGCTGGAGAGTTTCTTACATTTTAATTTTCCAGGTCACAACCCCAGTAAGCTTGGGAAGGGTATTCTTTAAGTCAAGACAGGCGTTCTCTATCATGCTTTTTCTAGTTGTAAGGCTTCAGTCTTTCAGGCTGCTGTGGAAGTGCACAGACAACTCTTGTCTCTGGTCTTCTGGTGCTGAGAGCACACTGCCCCAAGCCAGCCTGGTAGTAAACTCTAACTGTCATGGGATATTCTCCAGGCAATGAAGCCTTCCTTTGTGGAAAGGGAACCACATAAAGACCTTTTTCTTCTTCAGGCCCTGTGGGCTGATGTTATCCTGATGCCTATGGTACCTTTGCAGTGCAGCAAGCTGGGAACCTGCATTCTGCAGTCCTCATAAGCCATCCTGCAGAGCTGTGTGTTTGAACTTTTGTTCATATTCACCCATGACACCCATGGAGCTGTGAAATCAGAGTTCATACTGATCTAGGGTGAGGGTAATGCGCAGATTCACAACATTTGTTGTGGGAACAGGGAGAGCTGAATGAGCAGGAGGAGGCACACGGACATAAGGATCCACTTTCATGTGTGGAAGGAGAAGGAACCACTAGAGATGAAAGCAGCCTCAGGTATCTCATCTTCTTTGAAGTATTAACTCAGACCCTCCCCTGTGATACCATAGCTGAAGGTCTAGGGTCTGTGAAGGGTGCAAACCTTTGTGAGTTTGTCTGTGCTACAGGGCAGCCAGAGGTAACAGCCTAGGCCTGGAGTCTTTCTGACTGGGTTATTATGGGATGATGAATTGAAAATAAAGTAGAGTCTTTCCTCTTCAGCTTGTTGGTTTCTGGATACGAGTCTGTATCTCCACCCTGTTTTGTAGTGCCTTGCTGCTTCCTTCACAGGTTGGCTCCCTTCCTGCTCCCATGGAGCTTGTCTCAGGGCTCATAGGGAAATCATGGACTTCAGTGGCATCAGACTTTTCTGCTTTCACCAGAATACCCTGAAGGCAGCTGGAGATGAGGTATGGCAAAGTTTTCCTAGCAGCTGCTCAACACTGCTTCCCTTGCACAGCAAACAGCACTCTAGTATCTTCAGGCCAGAATCATCCCCACGTGAAATCTTCTGGTGATGGAGTGCAAAAAAGAGCTCTGAATCCCTGCCTAAGCCCTTTCTGCTCCTGAAGCATAACTGCATTCAGTGGAAAAGAGCCAGAGAGCAAGATTTTTTTATTGCAAACATGTCTGGCCAAGAAACAGGCATTTTAAAAAGATTCAGTAGTGGTCCCAGTGTAAAAACTGTTAATTCCATTTTATTTTCTAACAGCCTGATTTGCTTGAATCAGTTCATTTTCATATCTTTGCTTTGGATGTCACCCTCATGTGGTTTTGGTCTGGGATGTTGAGATCTCTGAACAGTCACAGATTAAATACTGGCCTTCATATTCAGCATTTCTAAAACTCTAGAACTCTAGAATGCCAGGTACCACCAGTGGTTTACCCTTTTCAATTCTGTACATCAAGGTGGGAGCTCAGCAGGTCTCCCACTGACAGAGTTGAGTTCAGCTATCAAGAGCTGAGGGCTGAGCAGGCAGGGCAGCTTCACACTTGCTCCACCTCAGTGCTTCATTAATTAGTCTTAATGATTACATCGAGGTGAATGTAAATTAAAACCCCAGATACAGACACTGCCATAGTATGGTTAAGCCTGAACTGCCACAGTGTGGCAGCCTGTAAAATGGTGGCATTTCACCTCTTAAGCCTCTGTTTTGATGTCTCTTGGCAGGAACAAAAATTGGTAAAATTCCTGCTCACAAGTAGCTGGGGAGAAAATGTAGAATGACTTGTGTAAAAATCTAGTATGTTGGCAAATGCTTTTCATATTAAAACAAAGATAAACAGCCTGGAGAATGTTTTTTCTATGTCTCACCCACCTCTAGACATTTTGCAAGCTGAAAACAGAGGCATGGTGATGTGTGGCTGTTCCAATGAAGAATCACTGTTGAATGACTATTTTTGGAGAAGATAAATTTGCTGCACTTGCCCATCCTGCTGTGGTGGTTTTACTGTCAGATTGTGCTTTAAAGTGTACTGTACCATAGTCATGTATGGATGTTCCTACAGGGGAAGGGATTTCTCACCTCTGCTGAGATTCTCTGGTACAGGGGATTGGGCGTGGTCATGTACTGGGAAATTTGGTGTTTGTGCTGTGACAGCTTGCCCACACTCCTCTGGGTGAAGAACCTTATTCTCTGGTGCCAGGAAGAACTGGAAACAATTCTGTGCTGTTTGAATAGATAGGGTGGATCTTGGCTTTCTCAGTCCTGAGAGCAGACTGAATTCAGCATCTTGAGCAGATAAAGTTCTGCAGACAGGTGGGTCATCTTTGCTTGTGTTCAGTCAAATGGGATGTTCCCCATGAAGGAGCATGGTTGGTGTTCAAGAGCAAGCCAGACAGGATTGGACTTGACAGGGATTCTCCTGAAAAATTCTGGATCCCACTGGTGTTTCTGCAGGAAGCAGAAGTGATGTGTTCTGTTTACAAGCTGTGTTCAGGTAGGGCTTGATACATTCAAGCTAGTCCTGCTACTCCTGTTGGAAGGTGATTTAAATTGCAATTCACAGAACAAAAAGGGGGCTGGGAGTGACACTGGGGATCCATGGCAGGCAAAGCTACTGCACAGCTGCCACTGAGCTGCTTCCCAGCCTGAGCTGCTCTTTGCTTCAGCTTCTCCTCTGCCAAAACTGGAAGAGCAATGCTGTGGGAAGACTCACTAAAGAGAGCTCAGGTAGGATTGCAGAGCACAGGTATGAGAAGTATCAGCTCCTATTGTTTCCCTCTGGCAAAACCCTCTTCCAGGTTGGGATCTCCTTGCAGGCATTCCTGTCCTTCCTGAGAGAGGCAGGATTTGTGAACCTGATGCCTGCTGTTAATCTGAGAGTGCTTCTGTCATGTGTAATCAACTGGGTCTTTGTCTTAGCTTTGAATTTTATATCACACACCTCCCCAGAGTAGGAGAGCACCACATTCAGTTTTACTAGCTCCTGGAGGTGGATTATATCCCACTTGATTGTTTACAACAGTTGTGAACATTCAACACAATTTTAATGAGGTATAACAGTAGTATGTTAAGAAATGTATCTATTAAATACAGTCTTTAGTAGTTGATTGGTATTTAATTGACATGTGTTAATAGTCCTATTAGAGCTCAGTTAAATCAACAGTTGAACAAAATTAGTGAATTTTGAATAGAGAAATCATGGTCTGAGGTAAAAATATGTACTAAAAGTACAGCAGTTTTTAATATAAAAACTTTATTACTAAATAAAGTGTTAAGTGTATTAATAAAGTCTTATACTGACTTTAGCAAGTGTTTACACTTAGTAGATATTTTTAAAACAGATTAAAATGACATAAAAGACACATTCTGTCAATTGTTGCTGGAAGATTCATAGGGACTTATCTATGGAGGTAATTTCTGTCTCCTCTTAGGAAAGATTCAGACTTCATCAGTTTACAGGCAAGTTTTTTTAAAAAGTGTGTTATTTAACATGAAGGTGGGCATTCTTCTCCAGGAAGTTGGTCCTGGGGATCAGTAGTTTGGCAACTGAGCTTCTCCAACCTATGGTGTTATTGCCATCCACAAAGGTTTCACACTGCAGCACCTCAATCCACTGTTATTGCAGCCACAGGAGGTACCTTGCAGGTCTGAGTACAGGGTGAATGAAATCCCTGCTTCACAAGGACATGGTGAAGGACAAAGCATTTCCTGGGTTGAGAAGATCCCAGGGGAAGACATGGTGTTTGTGCCTTGCATGATCCCACAGGTTCAGTTTTCAGGGGACATCTTGCACTTGAGCCAAGAGGGGTCCTCAGGACAGCAGAATTCTCTTTGAATGAGCTGCATTGCTCTAAGTCTGTGCCCTGCCCTGACCAGGATTGCAGGACAGGAGTGGGAACTATTCTAACCATTCACAGAAGCTACCTGCAATGGGGTAAGCTAAGGCACAGAGTCTGTCAGTGCCTTACCCTCCAGGAGGCAGCACATGAGAGCTGCAGCACCATGGGAAGGCCTCTGTGCCAGCATCACTGTGTCACTTGTCCCAGGCTGTTACTGTCCTGATCCCACGTGAGCCCTGGGCACTTCCACTGCTCAGCAACTTGAGTCATTCCCAGGCAGCACCTGTGTGTCCTCCCTGCTCTGTCTTTGCCTGGATGTCAGCGTTGCCCAGCTGAGCAGTGGGGACCCTTGGCTGCTGGCAGGCTGCCTGCCTGTTCCCATCGCTACTGTCGGTAGGTGGTTCCTGTCTAATGAAGCTCCTTGCCAAGGGAGGCTGTTGACGTGCTCCAGCATCGCCAGATGGTCCCCTTACCTCTTCTTCCCTCCACTCCCTCGGAAACATTAATGATCCCTAAACCTCTCTGACAGAGGGGCTCCTTTTTGTGACAACCTCATTACGTGGTTATCAGAAGCTGCCACTATCCAGGTTGTCAGGACAACCAGCTTGATTCAGAGCTGCTGGGAAAGGTCTGAACCTCAGGCAAATAACCATGCCCAGCTCCCAGCAGATGCTCACCCACAGCCAATGGCTGGGGTGCTGGGAAGCCATGACATCATGGGCCAAGCTGGCCTCCAAATTTAATTGTCAGCTTTCAGCATCCCTCCATGTCCCCTGCCCCAGTGCTCTCCACATCAGCCCCTGGCACAGTTAATCAAGTGCTGCTGTTGTGCCACTCCAGGCCCCCCTGGAGCTGGCTGGTCTCAGCAGGGCAGGCAGAGGGCCTCCCACAGCCCCCCATGTAATGCAGCCTCAGGGAGGAGTGGGACCGTGGGGTCAGGTGCTGGTGCCTCAGCAGCCTGGCATGGGGGAAAACTGCAGGGGACTGGAATACCCACAGCTCTTAGGGGACAGAATAGGTTGCTTCTTATTGGGGTTTTGTTGAGGGGGATGGGTTGATGGTCGGAGTTAATTTTACCTGTAAAATGAGTTCTCTGGCAGCCACCACTCATTGTGGGAGGTTATTGGGATCCTTAACAGGATAACCTCTTCCCATGAAAACCTACTGACACTCTATCAGCAGTCACACTTACTGCTCAGACTGTGCTGTGTTTGCCAGCCAGATGTGGTAAATGTGGCAGGACCAATTCTGGTGTAGATGAAGGCTGTGTTCAGGATTTGGGCAGGCCCTGGGGTCTTGGAGGCTGCACCTCCTGGGTGGGTGTGTGGACTCTCCAAGCATTTCCAGCTCGCTGGGACATGCATATGACAGTCACACAGAACTGATGGCTAGCAGGGACTGACCTGCTTTCCTATGCCCTGTGAGGACAAAGCCATCACCATGTCCATGTCTGGGCCAGGTCAGGCACAGCCCAGACCATCCCAGGTGGACCCATGGAGCAAGTCCAGCTTGCACTGCCGAGCCCGGCACCCTGGGACTGTGGAGGTGCCTTGACCATGCAGTCACTCATTTTTTCTTTTTTCCCCTCTCCCAGCAATGTGCTTGAGCAATGTGCCCATTGTCAGCACATGCAGCTGCTTACAGTGTGCAGCAGAGCCCTCCAGCTCCAACAGGCTCGGCCTCATTACAGCTGGCATGAGGAGCAAGGGAGCTCTGCAGTTTGGGCAATTTCCCCTTTGTGGCCTTTTGCTGCCACCCTTTGTCTCCTTTGCCAGGAAGGCATGGGACAGGAATGTGACAGGCATGCAAAGTTAGCTTTCTATCAGGTATGGGACAGCTGGCTTCCATTTAACAGCTTAAAGATAGCGGGAGAACCCCGGAAGGCCGAAATGCACAGCTTCAAGGGCTTTGTGGTCTCCAAAGGCCAACCTGACGGGCACAGACGTTTAACAACCCTCTGTAAGTTTCAGGCAAACCTCCACTGTGCACAGTCAATGCTTGCAAAGTTTCTTTGGCTCCCAGGAGAGTTGTAGCTTTGGACAGGGCTGAGCGTAAGAGATCTGATCTGCTTTTTTACTGTGTGCAGTCACAGAGTCAAGTTTCTGTTCTTTCACAGGGGAAAGGAAACTGAAACTCTTCCTTCATCTGTTGTTGCCCAGCCTTTGGCAAAGGGCAGCCTGACCTGGGCTTGGTGCTTCAGAGAGCCTGCAGTTTTCTTACGGTGCTCCTACGAGCAGTTTGCTAAAAGTTTATTCTAAAACTAAATTTTAGTTCGACTTTTTAAAAGGAATAGAAGTGATTCACTCCCAGATTCAGTCCTAACAACTGTAATTGCCTGATTTCATGCTCTATCTGCAGCTTTTCCTTGAGCTGCCTCCCTCTTTTGGAAGCCTGTGAGCAGGACTTGCACTTCCCACAGCTTGTGGTACTCCAGGGCGTGGGGCTGGTAAATGACCCACCAGTCTTTCCAAAGCCATTGGGAATGATTTTTACAATGAAGGTGGCTGGGTACTGCTGGTCCCCCATCTGCTCAGTCCTTTCCAGCTCTGGGCTGTTGTAAACCGCAGTTTGCAGCAGCCAGTGTGGTTTGCAGGGCTGGGTGAGCCTGCAGGGACCCTGAGAGCTCTTTCAGCCACGTTCCCTTCCTCACTGCAATCATGGGACATTCCTCCAAAAGCTTTACATGGACTTGGACAGGAGAAGAGCCGAAGGCCAAAACCTGCACTCTGCTAACTATAACCCCCTTTGGCTCAACAAGAAAGAGTGTGTCCTCTGCAGGAGTCACCCCACTGCTTGTCCCAGCCCTCCTGGATGCACGCAGTGCTGTCACTGACACCGACACTGTCACATGGACACTACATGCAGCAGAAAATGGAAGTCTTCTTCTTCTATTGTTGAGGGACAGATTTTCACAGTTCCTGCTTACCTTAGAAGATCCTGAAAGTCATCTATCCACAGGAGTAATTCTCTGTGGGAGCGGAAAGAACACTGACAATTTGCTCTATGGCTTGACTGTAATCACTGCAGAACCAGCCAGCTAAGTGACAGATTTGACTCACACTGGGGAAGAAAACCTTGGTGAGACTTCGGCTCACAGCAGGAGGGGATGGTAGTGATTCAGTCAGGGCTGCTTGTCACGTCAGTGTGGACTGGGTGACTCAGTGAGTTCTTGCTTCTGGAGAACCAGTCCTTTGAATGAGCTGTAAGGCAGCAGCCTGATCACTCGTGGTCAGAGAAGATCACATGTCATGTGGTGGGGCTGGGACAGTTTGTTATCTCCTCTTAGATACATGTGGCCTGCCTTACCTTTGGCAATAGCAACCAGCAGAAGGTAAGTCTTCATTGCTTGCCCTTGGCTGCTCCATCATGTGTTATTACCATACTCTGTGCATCTCCATCAGGAAAAAATCCCCAACAAATCAAACATACTAATGCTCAAAGGTATGCTCACTTTGGTATGTAACAGCAGAGCCCTTTCCATTGGTGGCACTTGGAGCTGGTAGAGCTTCCTGCCAGCCCCGGGACCGGGCACAGCCCCGAGCTCAGAGCATGGCTGCTGCTCCTAGCCCCAGCGCTGCTCCATGCCCAGGGCCCTGTGGGCTCTGCTGCAGAGATTGTAAAATTGGTCGTGTTTATCGGCACTTTTTTCTTCTCCCTGGAAATATTGTAAATGTGAGATCATCCTCATCAAAGCTGGGTCTGTTTCTACGTCTGATACCTTTCATGGAGGAGCTGAACTCGTGGATTCAGAAGGAGCAGGAGAAGGACCACACGTTGCCTAGGGAAGCATAATTCTAAAAGAATGAAGGAGAATGGAAAACACAGACCGCGAATAAGATTTTTTCTTCTGGCGCGTTGGGAGATGTTTGCAAGGAAGTGCCCTCTTTGTGGCAGGAGTGGCCGGAGCTGGTTGCTCCAGCCTCACTCCCGCCGGGCTTCTCCCACGTTTGGATGCGGACAGGAGAAGCCCACAGGCTGTCACACGCAGACGTCATCCGGGGGAGCCCCGAATTTCACGGTGCATTTCCTATTCCCAGCTGACGAAGACCGGGGAGCGTGATGATGCCTTTCAGGACCCCTTGCACCGCCGGCCGGCGCCGGTCGCGCCTCCCAGGTTTCCGCACCCCTCCGAGGGGGCTCCCGGGCTCGGGGCTCGGAGGGCGAGCACCCCCCCGCGCCGCGCTTTCCCTGCGCGCTGCCCTGAAACACGAGATTTGCCCCCAGCCCCAGCCCCGGCCCGTGTGTCGTCACCGGCCGCCCGCCGCGCCCATTGGCTGCGCCAGCGCCGCTGCGGCGGCCCCGCGACGCGCGGGGCGGGCGGGCGCGCGCGGCGATTGGCGGCGCGGGGGGACGGGCCGCGCCCGGGGGGCGCTCGGCGGCGGCGGCGGCGGGGGACGGGTGGGGCGGCGATGAGCGACGGCGGCTCCAGGTAACCCCGGCCGGGCGGCAATGAGCGCCGCGGCTTCAGGTAACCCGGGCCGCGCAGCAATGAGCGACCGCAGTTCCAGGTAACCTCGGCCGGGGCGGTTCCAGATAACCCCGGCCGGGCCCTGCGGCCGCCGGCGAAGCGCGGTGCCTGTGGCCGCGTCTGCGGCGCCCCGTCTCCTCCCGACGATGGGAGGATGACGCCGCGGGCAAGGCCGGGGTGCGCCGGTGGCGGGGCTGTCTCTGCGTCTCCGGGGTGCCGTTGCCGTCAGTGACACGTGTGTTGCCGGGCAGTCGGCGGTGGCCGGAGCCCGGTGTCCTGCGGGAAGGATTCCCGGAGCCGCAGAGCCGCAGCTGAAGTTGTGTCAGCGCCGGCACCGGCCATTAACGCGGCCGCGGTGCGTGTGTTCCCCATCTCCCAACAATGCCGCCTCTGGGCTGCGCTTCTGCAGAGAAGTGAGAAATTCTGGGCTATAAATAACCCCGCCTTTTTTTTTTTCTTTTTTTTTTTTCCTTTTTTTAATACTCGTTATTGGCAACGCGCATCCGATTGACCTTGGCACCTGCCAAGTTTCTCCCGAAATCCCTTCAGGGAAGGGTGGTCTCTCTCTCTGTGCGTGCATAGTGGTGCCTGATGCCACACTGGAGCTGGTCCCTGTGCTGGGTTGTCCCTTTGTCCCAGACTTGTACACCAGCCAGCCGAGGAAGTGCTCCAGCGTGATGTCTGGCCGCTCCAGGCTCCCCTCCTCCGGCGGGGAGTGCACTCGGCACGAGTGGCCCCTTTTGCTGGTCATTGAGGCGGTTTGCAGATCCAGTTTTCACCGATGCCAGAAAACGAGCCTTGTTTTAAACACGGCGAGGTGTTTAACGTGGAAGGCTGAGGGAATTCAGGCAGGAGAAGCCATGGCTTCAAAGCGAGCAGCATCTGAAAGAGATGGTGGGCCCAGGCTGGGAGGAGCGGGGTTGTTTGGGGCCCTGCAGCCCGAGGGGTGTCGAGGGGCTGGATTTTGCCTCTCCCCGCGCCCATCCGTTTGCGGCGTGGGCACGGCGTGTGCCAGCAGCGAACAGCCTGGGTATCTGTGTGCAGGGTTTGGCAAATCCCCGTCAAGGCTCCGTGCCGCTGATGCCCCACCTGCCCGGATCCGAGCCGGCGCCGGGGCTGCCCGAGAGGGGACGCTGCTTTCTCTTGTCTTGCTGGGCACGGTCGGGGATGCCTGCACAGGGAGCCTGGAGGCCGGAGATCAGCAGGGGCTTTGCTGAGCGAGTCTCGGGCTGACATGGAGCGAGGAGGAGGGGGAGGAGGACGGGCTGTCGGGAGGGCCGGAGCCAGGCTGCTGCCTGCCTGCCCGAGCGGGAGAGATGGGTGACGGCTCCGGCTCCCCTGGCTCCTCTCGAGTGAATCCTCCTTCTCTGTGGCTGTCAGGCGGGGAGGAGGGGCTCGGGCGCAGCTCCGGAGCCACCCGGGAGGAGGACGCTGTGCCAGGGGAAGTGGAAGTGTGGCACATGGCTGCAGAGGAGCCTCGGCCTTCCAGTCACCGGTTACCCAACGATGTGATCAGAATGCGGTGTACATCAGGGGTCAGGGGTAATGGGTTGTAGGTCTGGCGCATGGACAGGTGCGTTGTTCGAGGCCAGGGAGTGATGGTTGCCATGGCAGGTCATGTGCATGGAGGGGAAGGATTGCCCTGAGCCGGTGTTCTGCGGTGAGCATGGCTGGTGAGGGAGGGTGATGCTTGTGGCTGTGTGGAGCTGCATGGGTTGGAGCTGCATTCCTTGAGTGTGGAACTGGGTGCAGGAGCTGGTGGACAGGCACGGTGCTGGGGCTGGGGGCTGGCTGGCTTCATAGGTGGGGGGCTGCAAGCAGCTGCCTCTGGGCTGCACAGGAGGTTGTTCTCTGAAGCAAGATGTGCATGGATGGCATTTCTTCACTGAGTGACTCTGGATAACTAAAAGTAAGTCTCAGGAGCTCCTGTTACAGGATTAAGTTTCAGGCTTCATGGGCCACCACTTGCAGCAGCAACAGTTTGAGAACAGCTGTGGCAGCAGTGCTGCAGGAGGCAATACCCAGGGTGAGCTGCTTTGGTTGTCACAGGCCCTGGACTTGGGCCTCGTTCACCTCAGGGCTCTAACACGAACGTGCTGCCTTTTCATAGGGACTGATGGGGGGTTTGTGCCTTCTAAGCTCACAGGCCCAGTGAGACTGTGTAGGAGGGTTTCCCAGAAGTTGGAGAGCATTTTACTGCTGACTACTGGGAAGAGAACTTTACCTTTCCAGGTAGACTGTTGACAGAACAATTCCTCTGTAAGGATCTGACCAAAACTCAGAAAACATGTGGCAGTTGGAGTCTAGATTGTCCTGTGTGTCTTGGGCTGACTCACAAAGACTAGAAAAACAAAATTGGGCACAAGAGGTTGTCTTCCTCCAACCCCCTGTATTTCTTTGCAAGTTTTGTACATACAATTCCAGAGATAGATCAGACACATTCAACTCTGCAACATATTGTTGGCCATAGCAAATCCAGCTCTTGTGTTAGCCATCTACTGGCCTGGCAGCATTTGCTCCTAGAGGAGAGCTGGTTTGTGGGGATAGTCCCATTTTCAGTTCCTGTTCCCTTTGCCTGAAGCTTTCTTCTCTTTTTCTTTTAATACTTTAATTGTGACTGTGGATCCAAGCGTCCCTGGAGCTGCCTGTGTTCTGGGATCAAAACCAGCTGGGAATCTGAAGGTCTTTCAGATCTGCCTGCGGCTCCTCCTTCATTTTAGCCATGCCTGCACAGAACCGGTCGCAGGGGAGATGTTGCCAGATTTGGCTTCCGCTGCTGCTCTGGTTGGACTCCCTGTGACTTTGGGACATTAACAGTGCTGTCACTTCGTGCTTCTCTGGTTTGAGTACTGATTTCTCTTCTTGCTGTGCTGCACAGTGGGCAGGCAGAAGCTCACTGTGACCTTCCTCTTTCATTACCATCCTTAGCTCATGCCAAAGGTGCTTGAAGCTTTTCTCCAAGAACTTAATGGGGATGGCAGCGGTAGAAAGGAGAGAGAAGAACATGAATTTCACCTGCAGAAATAAACTTTTTCATTCACTAGTGCTATTTTGTATTTAGCTAGCATTTTCTCCCTGTACCTCTATTTTGCCTTTTACCTTTCAGACACAAATAGTTGAGCTTGTGGATCTTCCCTTATGTTTGCTTTGATTTTTCTGTTACTTGAAGAATGACACTAGGCTGAGTGGTAATTAGTAGGTTTCACTGGGCCGGGGTCAGCACAGGTAGAGACACTGATGTGAATGTCTTCTCTCAGAACTGCTGTCGCTGGTTGTCTCCTGCTCCTAGCAGTAATTTTATAATGGAAAAATATGATAAAATTGTATGGTTTGCTAGTGGATAGTCTCAGTGCTGCAGATTGTTTCCTGGTGAACATCAGCAGCTGTGGCTTGTATGCAGTGAACAGCAAGAGTGTCAGTGTGCTTTGTTGGAGATTGCCAAAGGATTCTCATTTTGCCTGTTCAGTTGCACTGCTCCAACTTAGCCCTGACAGTGCATTGTTTGTAAGTTGGCTTCCTGGGTTTCTGAGGCAGGGAATTGGGCTGCAAGGTGGCACTCACTGCCTCAGGTGGTGTGGGAGGTGGCAGGTTGGGTGCACCTTACTCTGGACAAGCACCATGGCATCCACCCTGGCAGTGCTGCTGACAGGCATCCAGGAAGCCTGTGATGTTGTTGATGCAGTCTCATGTCCCCCTTTTCTGGAGCTCTTGACCCCAGGAAGCCCTGGGCAGGGGACAGACAGGCCTACAAGTGCTCCAGGTTGTTGGCTTCTGGGTTGGGAGGATCTTTTTGTCAGCATATAGCACCAGCCCTACCTGCAAGTCTGGCTCTTGGAGCACTGGGCTAGGTGCACATCCAGGTGCTCTGATGTCCTGTCTTGTATCATTCCTTCCAGAGGCAGACTTGGAAATCATGTCCCTCTTAAAGAGGGGCATGTCCTGCTCAGTTAGGAAACCTCTGTTGTGAATGTTGCTTTGTTTTGCTCTAAAGGCTTACTGTTATGGCTGTGTGCATTAAGTGTTCAAGGGTAAAATTGTGTTGTTATATATTCAGTGTGCTCATTTCCCAACATTAGTTTTATTGTCAGATGCTTATCTAGTAGTGTACCAACAGATGTGACTGAGTCTTGAGTGATGCAGAGCAAAGCATGTCTCTGCCCTGGAGTCTGTGCTGCCAGTTCCACAGTTGGAAGAGTATTCAGTGCCTCCACGTGCTGGATTTGGGGCTTGGTGTGGTGCTGATGCAGCACTGTAAGGGTCAAAGTTGGGGAATGGCAGAGGTAAGGTTGGATACACATCCTTTGCTCTGCTCTGATCATATGTACTTTCTTATTTCCTTTAGAAGCAGATTAAGGCAGTTTGGATCCAAAACATACACAAAGAATCTTTGGGTAATTTCATGTTTGTTTATTGTCCTGGTGGCAAAAGTGTGCTTTCTCAGGGAATGGAAACAAACATTTGGATGTGACCCTTTGACTTCTGAAAGTGACGCCTGGCACATGGACCACTGAGCTGTGTGCTGTGGTCCAGCTTGCTCCTCCTGCACATGCTTTGCTTTGCCACAGCTCAAGGTACTGCAATGTCATTTTTGTCCAGCCATAGATGCCCATAAGCCTGAAACAAACTACCATTTCAACACTGCAGTACAGCACAGACTCCAGAGCCAAACCATTCTCATTTCCTCTCTAATCCTCAAGTGTTGAAAATGCTCTGGCACCATAGCAGGCTCAGTGTTGCTCTGCAGGGTGTATGCACAGTTCGCTGCGTGTGACGAGGGCAGTACTAAAACATTTAAACATTTCTTGCCATGTCACCTGGGTGGACTCATTTCTCCAGACAGTGTTGTTGAAGGGGCAGCAGTTGTACCCTCACCCCCAGCCTCTGTCCATTTGCTGGCATCAGAAAATCAGTTTCCCTATTTAGAAACAGCCCTGGAAAGTACTTCTCTGTGTCTCTTGAGGGGAGTGAAAGGCCTAATGTTTTCCATTTTCTGTCTGCTACTTCTCTATTCCCTATTGTGAAGGAGAAAATCCTCCAGATCAGAAATTTTCTAGGCGCTTCCCTGCAGAGAGTCTTGATTCAACCTGCAGTGCCCAGATGCCAGCTCATATTTATCAGGTGCATCCAGCCACTCCCCAGATGAACCACAGGGCTGCTGGCGCATGGTAAACCTGAGAGGGAAAAACTGTTGGCACACAATTAAAATCCTGGGCATTTGCTAAAGCTGTTTTTAAAGTCTCCTGCCCTCACAGGCAGAAGATTGTGGGCTTGGATTTGGGTTGCTCTTGATGTGTCACCAGAAAAACTGTCATGTGTGTGTTTGCAGAAATGGAGGCTTGGGAAAGGCTTTTAATTGTGATTCCACTCTGCATAACACAGATTGTCAGGCTTTAAGCTCAGGTTTGTTCATATCAGGGGCAGACATTGATACCACAGCTCCTATTGGTGCATGAATATTTTAACAACTGAAACGATGCCTGCTCCAGAAAAGAGCTGCTTACATCCACGTTTGATCTCTTTAGCAAGCCTAGGCAGCTCAGGGTGGCATTTCCTACAGATGTGGGGTACATCAGCTGTGCTGTGCTCTTACTCTTTCTTCCTTCCAGAGAATTCAAGCTGGGAAGAAGGGAGATTTCTAGTAAAAGACTAAAACAGACAGAATTTGCTCCCTGATTTGTTTATTTTTGAGGAAGGTGCCTTGCACTTTGTAGGATGAATGGACCAGAAAGAGGTGGGGTAATATTTGGAAGTATCTAGAGTGGCAGTCTGTGGGGATAGTCTTCTCCTTTAATTTCTGCCCTACGGCCTGTGCTACAACTTCTCTCCATTTTCTTCTCTCTCCACTTCTTGCACTAGGGGAATGCAGAATCCCCCTCTTTAGGGGCACTAATGAATAATGGTTAGCATTTCAGAAGGAGTAAGCTGAGAGTGGAGTCTTATTCTTTTCTGCAGTATATTGACAGTTCACACACAGAGGTTGTTCTTGAAATCTATTGTGATACTGAAATGCTGGAACCTCTGCTCTCTTTGTGTGTTTCTGAAGTAAATTGTCCACAAAGCATCTCCAATTAGGGGGCATTTCTATGCCATAACTTGTAATGTGAACAGAGCTTTTGAACAACCTGATCTTCAGGACATGCCTTGTCTTCTCCCATGGTCTGTGGAGCACTGTGGACACTCAAGGTGAATGCCAGTCTTCTTCATGTAGTAAGGAGAAGCAACTGGTTACAAGGTAGTTTTCCAGTTCTAAGTCCTTGGTTTGGTAAGCTCTCTTTCCTCTCCATTAGTGAACCCAGCGGCATGTGGATGAAGTTTTCAGGCCCACACATGGCACAGGAGATCTGGTACCTGATTCTTGAGTACTTTTTGAGCTGCATTTCATGTTGTTTGCATTGCTGATCTCAGCAGAATGGCAGAGCCTGCCCTCATGGGTATACCTGAACACATGTGACTGTTTGAGGGTTGCATCTATCCTGACTGTAATTGCTTGTGTACTGAAACAGGAATCACACATAGCTGCCGATGTACCCACAAGCAGTCTGGTAAACATAATCCCAAAATCAACCCATAATAGGACTGGCTTTTGGGCAAGGAGAGGAAAACGTTGTGCTCTTGCATAATCCAACAGCCTCTAAAGCACAAGTTCTCATCAGGCTGATGGCTTTGGTTGGTGTGGTCATTAGGCAGAAGACACCTTGCACTGGTCTGCCCTGCAGTGCTGGTGGGGTGTTGTGTTGTGATCCATGGAGCTGGCTGTGTCTGACTCCTGATCCCCCTTGCCATGGAAGAGGCAGCTCAAGCTCCCTTCTGTGCTCACTGGAATTTTGAATGTTGGTGCCAGAAGGCAGTGAGCAGTAGGTGCATGCATCTAGTATTATTCTGCACTCTGAGGATCTCAAAGCATATTTTCTGTGAAAACTGTTTCAAAGATCTACAATAAATGCCTAAAAGTCAGGCCTGGAAAAAAAGCAGAGATGTGTTAAGGCAGGGTCTGACTGCTCCAGGGGGGCTGGGTGCCAGGTTGACTCATGTCAAACACACTGGAAACAAAAGGATGAAGTCAGATGCCCAAGGTCATCAGTAGGGTGCTGTCAGAGCAATGAAAGATAGCAGTTAGAAGTAAACATGATTGAAGTTTTGTGTCCGGAACTCACTGTGGGGAATAGTTGTGTTGGTGTGGCTGGACATCTTGAAAACCTAGGCTAGTAGGTGCCTAAATGGGTTCATGGCAACTAATAAGAGCAATTTCCATCCAGCAGTGCCAGGGAGAGAAGAGCCCTGGCACCCCTGAGGCCACAAGGCTCATTTGAGAGACGCAAAGTGAAGGAGGGACATGCTGGATGGAGAATTGCCACTTGTGATACATTAGGTGTTAAATGCATCTGACACAGGAAGCTTGTGAAAAGGTCTGGATTCAGGATGTGCTTGTGCTTAGCAGAAGTGTTCTGTTCTGTGACTGCTGTGAGCAGAAAGACAAGCCCCCCCAGTCCCTGCTCAGCTGTTGCAGGCTGGTGCCAAGCCAAGTGTTGTCAGGTAGCCATTGCACTGTGCACAAGTGGCCTCGGAATGCTGTGAGATCTGGAGTGGAAGATGTGGGGATCCCTGGGCACTGAGGGTTTAAAGGCGCTTCAGACCCTTTGCTTTGCCTTTTGCTTGTAAGTGTTTGGGAGAGGTGTCCTTGTATGCGTATATACCATATGCAGATGGATTTTGAGTTGTGTGTTTTGTCTGAATTTAGAAAAGGAGCGATTTGAAGAAAGAATCCTCCAGGAAATGCTGCTTTTGCAAGCACAGGCCTCTTGACTGTGATTTGTGGGGGAGGAAGGAGTGGGAATGAGGGGGAGGTTCACTGAGGTTTTCTTCTTTCTTGTTGCGTTTTGGGAAAACTCCAGCCAAGGCCCACATACAGTCGGATGAATCAGCCTCCCTTTTGCCATAAGTAATTGGCAGCTGTAGCTGCAATGCAGTTTTGATATATGCCTAATACACTTTTCCTTAGTTAATTGAGAAGATACACTGCAGTAGATGTATGATGTTGAGTTGGCCTTTGTATGGAGTCTTTGAGCTAGTAGGGAGATACTGTAGGCTGCTCCTTGAGAGATTGGAATTTGATGCAAATGATATTCCATACTCTAGTCTGAAGGCTGTCATTGCTGTTCATCTGCTACAGAAAATACATTTCCTGTCTCATACACGTGTAGAGAGCACTGTAAGTTGGCACATGGCACTGTTACTCAGTGCAGGGTTTCCTTGGAAGAGTCTGATTTTATAACAACTTCAACAGAATATTCATGCTCTTAGATGAGTGGCTGTTCCTGTGCTGACAAATAAAGCATTTTGGCCTTCTCATATTCCTGTAACAAAATGAAAATCACTTGTTTTCTAAAGCATCTGGTGCCAATTCAGACTCAGAGCTTTCTGTGTCTGCTTTAGGATTTCCACTGGGCTCGGAAAACTTACCAGACAAGCTCAGCATTCACCACTGGAAGAATCTGGAGTAACTGGAGGGCTTTCTTGTCCTGGAAACAGGACATGGAGCAGTTGCCCTTGGCAGGCTAAGACTTGCCAAATGCCTTGTATTTCCTGTTGGAAGTCTATTTTTCCATGGAAGGACTATATTACTTTTGCAACTGTAGTATCTGTTGGTAAATATTGGCTTTAATAAAATGCACTTCACTTCAGCAGAATATCAGCAGTGCAGTGAAATAAGTGTGCTGTACTGGGGCAGTGGCATCAGTATTCTTTTACTGTTTTCAGTGGTGAATACTGTACCTATTATTTTCAAAGCATTTGAAAATTCATTAGAAATAAGTCCCTTTGAGGAACCTGTAGTCACAAATGTGATTAGCTCAGCCTTGGAGTTTTAGTCATGACCAAAGCTTCACTAAATGTTGTCTAAAAAGAAAGAATAATGGACTTGAATTATTCTTACATGGGATTGCTTCATATGAAGGCAGCATATGGCCTTCCTCCCTCCAGTTGTTCTGAAGTGGAAGAAAACAAGTACAAATGTAAAGTTTTCACAAGGAGCAACTGAAACAGTTGGCTGCGTAGCATTTTGCACTTGAAGTGAAACAGAAATGGCTCTTTTTGCCATGTACCTTTGTAGGGTACAGAAAGAACTGTTGTATGTCTGAACATACAAACAGGTAGAAAGCAGCATACTCCTTTCCATGCATAGTTGGCAGAGGAGCACTGCTACTTGTTTGATTCAATGTGTTACATGTGACTGCAGAGGGGTTATCCTGAGGCCACTTGGGCTGTGCTCCTTCTCTCTCCCCTTCACCGGACAAGTGTTTCATGTTTTCTTAAGAATACCTTTAAATGGACATTATTTTACCTTGTTTTGAAAAGGAACTGGTATTTTTACAGCTCAGGCTGATATATAACTAACCTTTTTCTTTCCTGAACAAGGTCATTACATCATGATGCAGTAATCCTGTCTGTGGGATAAACCATCCTCTCTCTGTGTCTCTGTCTGCTGCTTTTATCTATGTTTGTGTGCACGGTGGGGAGGAGGCATGAGGGGAGAGAAAAAGTTTTGATTCTGGCCAGTTAAACTGTGTTTAGGGAGAATAATACGTGGGTTGTGAGATGCAAAGGGCTGTTGTCTCAGAGCTATTGCTTTGATACTTTATCCACAAAGAGAAGCTCCACAGTCTCAAGTCAGAAGAGCCTGGGGATGAAATTACACCTTTGTCAGGCTATGACAGGTTAAACTTTATGGAGATGCAGGTAGCAAATTATCCACAGACTGAATTGCAAAGGAGGGCTTTGAAATGGGCTTTAAAAACCTGCTGGGGAGATTAAGTGGATAAAAATATTTAGTTCTTGTGCCCCTCTTTTTGTCATAATACTCAAAGCAATCTGTGAAGGAAGGAGGGACAATGTTGTCTTGGTCTCAGCCCCGAGGAAGCTGAGGAATGGAGTAATGGCACTATGGGTGGAACAGGGAAAAACAAGAGCCAGCAGCAGGACCCAACCATTGTGCTGCCTGTCTCATGCCCTGGCCATTAGACTAAGCTGCCTCCCTGCTTGTTGCAGTTTCTAATTTGTCTTGGATGTGTCTGTGCACTTTTTCCCAAGTCAGTTTACACCACAGTATGTCATTTATGGCTAGCCTGGGGTGTGCCCAGTGAGGTATGGTTCATAACTATTTTTGATTCACTTACAAAGGGATTAGGTGACGTGGTTGCCTGGACAGCAGGGGCTGTACTTGGTGACCCAGTGGGTCTCTCCCAGTCCTGTGTAACCTGAGATGATGCCATCTAAGCTGCAGCAAGATGCCAGTGATGTAATTTCAGACTGTCTGGCCCGAGCACCAGTGAAGGCAGGGAGGCTGCACGTGTGTAAGACGGGCTGAAGCAGAAGATAGACAGGGTTTGATTCAAAATGAAACCAGGTAACTGAGGAAAGTAGAGCAGGTGTATTAGTTGTTGACTCCATCTTCCACCTGCTCTGAGGGGAAATAGCCCATGCTTATTTTACTGAACAGCTCTGAGTCTGTTGCAGATTAAGACGAATAACTAAGTTGAGTCATCAAGTTGTAGTGTCTCAACAAACTACTTAAAAAGATGTCAGGTCCTCTCTGTGGGTGGGTGCTAAAGTGGCAGAACTATTAGAGAAACATTTAAAATCACATGAAGACTTCACTGTTAGCATCATGCCAGGTTTATGGCAGTGCTAGAGCATGTGTCTTCCCGGCTGGAGGTGACAGACACCCGTGGCTGTCAGCAGGACAGGGCTATGATGGACTCCTTGCAGGTCATGCTGGCGTGGGCACAGTGCTGCACTCACATGCTTTTGCAGCTCTCAGAGCAGCAACATGCATCAACTTGCTTAGAGTGCAGGCAGAGAGCTCAGATCAGGCTGTGCCCGTTTGTGGAAACTTAGCTATGGCTGAGCAGTCCCTGCTCCAGTCAAAAGGGACACCAGTAATAACCACTATATCCTCAAGATAACATTTCTATCCTTTGTACTTGTCCTTAATTTATTAGATCCCCAAATGCAAGAGTCTCCTTATGGAGATTACATGGCTGACAGTATTTGCATCCATGTTTTATCTGTACTGACTGTTGGTGCAGGTAGGCTCTGTGTAGTGTGGTCCAATGTCTGTGTTTTAATGGAGAAGGGACGATTTCTAAATTAGATTAATTTATTATCTTATTTTGTAATTTTCTGTTACTGGAAAAATTCTAGCAAATAAGTGTGTACTAATTTATTTGGATTATTGTTTTGCATCTGTTGTATTCAGTGCAGGGTCTCAGTGTAGTGCAGATGAGAATGTTTGGGCTCAAATTCCAAGGTGATGACCATGTTTGAGAGAAACCATGGCCAAAGCAGGTCTTCCCATTGACTGACTTTTCATCAGCCATTCGTTATGGTAGTTTTGATCTTTTGTTTCCCTGCCAGGCTAAATTTCAAAGCAGCATTGATTTTTGTTTCTTCATGTGACTTGTGATTTGCTGAGTTACAGGTGACAGCAGCTTTCCCCGATCCTTAAGGGGTCATTCTGCATATATATGTGTGTTTAAAAGCTGCAGAATTACATTTTAAAAGCAAAGTCCGCTAAACATGCTTAGCTGAGTGTAACACCTTCCCTTTTGCACTTAATTTTAAAGCCAAATATTATAAAAACAACTGTCTGCTTTGATGTGGGTTCCTGATTTTCTCATTGAAGCCATTAATATTGCATGCCCAGTTTCTCCATGGTGGATGTCAGTGCTCTGTAACAGCAGCTATCTGTGAGAAAGGAGCTGCTTCCTGGCATGGAGTAAAATTTAGGCCAGCTGTGGATGCTGGAACCACATCTTAGAGACTCTTCCTCTGGGCTCTCCCTTCCCTGTGCTTTGCCTGAGCAGAATTTCTGGTACCCAGAATCCCACAGCCTGTGGAGCTGCATTTCTGTGTTAATGTCTGAGCCTCACACTCCGAAGAGAGAGGGTAGGGCCTGAATTACTGCCACACTGTGCTTGTGCTGGTGGCATTCCAGAAGGTTCCCCTCAGCTCAAGGGCTTGCCCATGCTCTTGTTAAGTTTGAGCAGTACTTGGAGTATCTCCCCCTGCACCCATTCAGCACAAGTGGTGTTTTATGGGTCTAATAAAACAAGTGAAAATGCAATTGCAACTCTGGCCTGATAATTCAGGGGAAGCCAGGTTTTCTGTGGGTTTTTTTCTGTCACATTGGGAGAAACATTATCTCTCTGCCCTTTAGCTTTAATTTCTAGGCATATAACCAGGTTAGAATTGAGAGAGCAGGGGAAAATGAACAAACTTTAAGCAGCATCCCAGCTAAGTCTTAGATACAGAGGATGTGTGTCTTGCCCTGTGTTCAATTGTTTTGCAGTTGAACTTCTGGGATCTGAATGCATTTCCAAGCCTGTGTCAGAGTTCTCACAGAGAGGACCTGGCAGAGATTACCGTCAGCAAAAAAATTGTTTGTCAGTACCATTTTCTTAGTCTGAGTTAACTACCTTGGGGTGTCATGACACACCTTCTAGCCTAGAGGATACTCCTTATGAAAAACAATGATCATTGGGCAAATTCTGCCTTCAATTATGTGGTCTGACCTCAGCTTTTCATTTAATTTACAGCATTGGGGTTTATAAAATAGCTGTGTTTAATAATGCATCAATTCTTGCGTTGATGTGACATCCTAGATGGCATTTCCAATCAGAACATGGTCTCAGGATTTCTACTGTCTTCCGGCACACATTCTTCCTTTCTGTGGCTGCCTTCAAAGTTCTTTCCCTCTCACAAGATTTCATTTCTCAAGAGTTCTTGGGACAGGCATTTTCAGATCACTGCAGGCATAGGCCAGTTACTCAGAAAAGGGCTTCAACCCTGGAGGTGCTTCCTTATAGACAGTGGAAAGAATACACGGTTCTGCTCTCTATGCAGTCTTTGGAAGAATGGAAACTTGGTTTTGAGGGCAAACAAACCTTCTGCAAAGACTTGGGAAGTGATCCATATTCATCTCCATTTACACAGTCTTCAGTATCAGTTTTGTCAGACTGGGATCATATGTTGCACTTTATGGTATAACACCCCTGGATGTAAATTAGATCAAGACACTCTTACAGTTTGCAGCAGCCAAAGTTATATTAGTGCTGATGATAATTGCTGAAAGAGTATAATGATTACCCAGATAATCATGGCTGAGTTCCATCAGAAATGCTGAACGTTCACCTTCTGATAGGGCCCAGCTTTCAACTGATGTGAGACTTTGCTGAGCTGGGGATGTAAAAGCCCAGAAAACTGGCACAGATTCTGTCTTGGTGGCTTTTCAGATACTGGCCACATGGAAATGTTTTGTGGGATTAGAAGATAGATTAGGACAGGGTCTGTGCATTTTTTCCCTCAGACTTCTATGCCACAGAAGTCAGTGGAACTAGTCAGAGCTGAAGGGGCAGAGCAGCTTTCCTCTTCAGCTCACAAGTCATCAGAGATTTGTATTATCTGATGTGAATCCTGTTTCAGACTTAAAGGAATGCAGTCCCAAATCCTTCAGCAGCTTCCAATTTTTTCATATACCAGGTACCAGAACCACTGTTTAACTACTGCTGTGGTGGTCTTGGAGGCCAGAACCTGAATGGTCTGTGGAAGCACCAGGAGCTGTCTCAGTCGTGTAGTGTCACAGAATCAGAGAATGGCTTGGGTTGGAAGGGACCTTAATGGTCATCTGGTTCCAACTCCTTGCCGTGGGCAAGGACACCTTTCAGGAGAGCAGCTTGCTCAGAGTCCCAACCACCTTGGCCTTGAACACTTCCACAATAGGGGCATCCACTTTTCTGGGCAACCTGTTAAAAATACGGAATGATTCATGAATTTAGGTGGGTTCTTGGTAGTGAAGATGTCAATCTTGGCCAGGCCCTGAAGCTGATGTCCCAGGTATATGTCCTCAGTAAGTCTAAGTAACTTCTGCTTGGAAGACGAGTAGAAGTATTTGCTTCCCACATGGATGAGGCACATGCAACTGGAGATAGATTTCCATGGGACCTGACCACTGCCTTCCATGTGCACCTGAAATGGGCAGTAATTTCTCTGCTGTATTACTCAATCCCATCATATCCTTTAGAAATTTATGGATAAGATGTTTAGCACAGGAATTTTTTCCCAGGGAGTTCCAGGTATGGATTCAGGTGGAGGCCTTGCACAAAGAGCAAATGAGCTGTGCAGTGAGGTCTGGAAGTGTTTTCTAATCAGGCTGGTATGTCTTTCTGAAGGAAGAGTAAGAAAAGCTTTGTTTTCACAAAGAGGACATGGAGGCTCTCTGTTTTGTGGTAGATGCTATTTGTTGACTCCTTCATAAAATCCTTGATGGAAGAAAGAACTTTTTATGGTGGAAAGTGCTCATGCCAAGTAAAACAAGAGGTGGTGGCTTGAAATAGAATTAAGTATTTCTAGGAGAAGCATGAATTGTGTTCTATTTTCAATGCATGCCTTAATACCACATCTTAGAGTTTCCTTGATAGCATTTCTAATCAGCAGGCTCTTATCCATTCCCTACCACTATTAGTTGCAGCTTAATGATACATAATTGTATTGGTTCTTTATCACTCAACTTGCCAAGTTGTTAATGTCTTGGAATGCAGGATGGATTTATTGCCTCACTGTCTCTTGATGTTCTGCAATGCAAACACATATTTTGCCAAAGCCTTTGGGAAGGTGCATTATCAGAAATTGTAGACAGCTGCACACCTAGAAGTAAAGGTGTTGCATACTGATCATCTTGCTAAGTCCTTTTAATGTCGCATTGTCCTACATTCACAGAGTTTGGTAAGAAGGAGATTAGTGAGAAAACTGAATGATAAACACTCATTTTTGATTTGTGCACATACATACACATGAATTGAATTTTTGACAGCTGTTGCCAGCAGAACATCAAAGCAAATTTTTTACTGAGGTCAGCAGGTAAAGAGTACAGGTGTGTAATTCCTGGGGCACCAGAGCAGCTGCAGTGTTCTCTGCTGGGGCAGGTGGTGATGCTGCAGCTGGACAGGAGTGCATCTCTTCTCCATGGAAGTCAGCCTGGGCCTGCTGCTCAGTAGGGCACTTGTTGCTGGAGATGTCTGTGCCTTGTGCTGATGTGCCAGCTGGAAAGGCAAACTCAGGAGCACCTTTCAGAACTGCAAGCACAGCTTTGGCAGCAGAGTGGATGTTGCTTTGGTCTTCTGTCTTAAAAAAAAATTGAAGGTGATCCGTGCTGTCAGTGTTGGAGGAGGAATCATTCATTATAGAATCATAGAATGGTTTGGGTTAGAAGGGACCTTAAAGACCATCCAGTTCCAACCTCCCTGCTATGGGGCACCTTCCACTAGACCAGGTTGCTCAGGGCTCCATCCAGCCTGATCTTGAACAGTCCCAGGGATGAGGCAACCACTGCTTCTCTGGGCAGCCTGTGCCAGGGCCTCACTGCCCTCACAGTAAAAAATGTCTTCCTAACATCTAATCTAAACCTGCTTTCTATCAGTTTGAAGCCATTCTTTCTCCTCCTGTGACTACATGTCCTTGTAAAACATCTCTCTCCAGCTCTCTTGTAGCCCATTTAGGTACTGGAAGGAAGTTCTGGGCTTCTCAGAAAAATGGGAGCAGTCTGACTGTTTCGCTTATAAGTCCCCTGTTTTGAGTGGTGCAGACAGTCAGTGTAAACATGCTTGTGCAAATTCCAGCCTTTGCCTTGATCCGTTTTGTGCAATTGGTTTGTCAAACTAAGTAGTACTGGCTGCTGAAAGAGTTAGGATACAGTTTAGATGCATTGCAGTTTAGATTATGATAAGTCGTTTTCTAGGGAGAGTCTGGCCAGTGTGTTCCATGTTGTCAGCTGGGTGAAAGAGCTGAAGGAAATGCTGATGAGTTCCAGTAGATCAAAATCCTGGTGGTCCTCTCCTCCCCTCTGCTGGGAGTTCTCATCCTTAGAGCCAAGTTGCAAGAATGTCTGCCTCAGCATTTTTTGCTGTGGAGTAAGAAAGTTATCCCAAATCCCTTTGGTGGCACTTTAAGTTAAGTCAGCAGATGTTACACAGAAATGGTTTAGTACAGAGACATCTTCCTATGTGCCAGTGTTTCTGGGTGAACAGGAGCTTTTGGCAGAAGGGCTGCTTCAAAGAGTCTCACGGGACACAGCGATGTCACACGGCTGCCTGCGCATGTTAAGGGTGTGTGGCCCTGTGCCCATCTCCAGAGCTCTTTTAAAAGGTTCTAGGCCAAGATCATCAGTTGTTTGTTATAACTCACATGTTGTGCTTGGATAAACTGATTTGTGTTGAGTCCAGCATCACAGGTTCCTACAAAGGATAGATCCAAGTTGCCTGTGGCATGTATGTCAGATAGCCATCATAACAATGGGGAATAATGAGCAGTCCCTCACCTTCTACCTTTTCTAAGCACTCACCAGTCATGAATGAACTAATAATCTGCACAGAATCCCTGGGAGGTGGCCAGCAGGTTGTTTTTTTGTGGGAGGGAGGTTGAGCGGAGATCTGACATCCTTGGACTCATGACAGCTCATCTTGTGATACATGTCTGTGTGTACACAGCATCTCTCAAGAGTTAAGTGGAATCTGAGCTCTCACCATTGTGAGGCCAGGTAGGAAATAGTTTTGTCTTTGATATCTCCCTGGAACCAGGATCTGTTAAGGCTTTTGAGAAAAGAAGAAATGCTATTAAGGTTTTATGGGGGACTAGAAAAATTGTTCTGGGGAATCTGGATCTCCTGCCTTGCACCTACAGTGCTGGTGCCTGCACTGAACCCAGGTTTCCCAGCCCCAATTCTGGGCTTTCTTCAGGTGCTCCTTAAGAGAACAGAAATGCTCTTCCTTCTCTGTTTTCTCCAGAGACACATCCTTCTGATGAAGCCTTCCCAAACAGTGGCATATTCCCATGAAAAAATTCTCTTTCAAGCCACTGACATGTAACTTGCTGAAAAATTAATGACCAGTTCCTGTCAGAGACTTTGCCTTTCCCATGAGCATGGCCTGTTCCTATCAGATGCCTTCAAGGAGGCAGAATCTGAAGCACAGGATCAGTCCCAGGTTACCAGGGATTTGTTACAGCATAATTGTAGCCACTGAGAAATGAGGGAATGGAGGCACATTGTAATTATGCAATTGGCCAGAGTCCCCATGATAAGTCAGTTACAGAGCAGAGGAGAACATCTGATTCTTGTAATTTCCTCTTGTGCTCCTGCACAGGGAGACAGGATGGGAAAAGTCCTTCTGAATTTTGGATTTGATTTGGGTACTGAAGGCTATTTGAAAGGCCTTAGCTCCCATTAAGAAATTATGAGGATGTCAGTAGTAAAATTAATTTTTTGAAAGAAATCAGCCGCAAAGAGGTGTAGCTGAAGACTGGGGGAATGGGTGTCAGGGTCTGCAAACATGCAGAGGGGATGTGATCAATGTACATAGCAGGAGAGTATTCAGTCAGGAATGTGACCAGCTGCACTTGCTCCTAGACCTATAGGCAAGTACTTAAATGTCAGAATATGCAGGTGAACATGTGCAGCAGTACACTAGGGCAAAAGATGATTTTGCTGTCATTGTTTTCAAGTGACAGCGATTGCTGTTCCCTGGAGTACAGGAGATGCTTGTACAATTAAATTCAGAATATAAATTTGATGTCTTAGGTGCTGTGTGTACAGGGGGCAGAACCAGGGCACTTCAGTTGCATTTCTTAGCTGGGGACCTTAAAACTGCTGGTGGTGAATGCTGGGTTGCAAAAGGAGGAGTTTGGGCTCTCGAGGTGTATATCAGGGAGAGGTGGCGGCTTGTTTGTTAATTTATATCATTTTTGCATCCATAGATTTATTAGGGCAATTTGTAATGGCAATTTGATCTCTGTGCATTGATTTCCTAATTTGTAAGCTCTTTGCAGACTGGTGCCTGTGCTCTGGCTGGCTCAGGTCAGCTTCATTCAGCTTCTGCTGCTGAGGGTGAGTTCTGTGTGGCACAGGCTGAGTGTACAGTCTGCCCTCAGTACCTTTTCTCATTTAGGCTAAAAGGCTGAGACTTTCAGCAGTGGAAAGCCCAGGATTCTGGCCCTTGCTCTACAGACAAGTGTGTGATTTGGCTAATAAGAATTCACTGATTACTCCAGAAGTCCTTTGAGATTACTGGAATTTCTTAATTGTAGCTGGTGAAGGGCTTCATAAACCTGAAATAAATCACTCTTCAGATGCCCAAAGTGTTAGCATTCTATAAAAATATTTTCTAGACAATGGGATAGAAATATTTTAAAACACAGGAAGTAATACCAGAACAAGATCTGCAAAATGTTGAATTTATGTTGGAGCTGTTGCAGGCTGAACAGACTTTGAAGATAGTGAAATAGTAACAAACCATGATGTGATGGCCCACATTTTCCAGCAGAGGCTCATTCTGTGTCCACCATCCTGTGTCAGCCCAGATTAGACTTGCAGGTCCCAGGGTGAGATGGAGAAGTGTGCCCACTGCTACAGCAGGACTTCCATGTGCCTGGCATGCCCAGAAAATGATACAGGGCTGCTCCTTCTGAGCCACAGGCTTGGCCTTCACACTTTGTGTCCTCCCAGGGTTTGTGCATTTATTAGCTGGCAGCTTGGCTTTGCCTCCTGTGGCAGGCAGCCTGGTTTTCAGCGTGCAGAGCCTGAGAGATGCCCTTGACTTGGGTGGGAGCAGAGGGAGTGCAGCCCTTCTCATGGCTGGGCCAAGTGTGTCTGAGTCACAGGGAGGGCAGGCAGCCAGGGCTTTTCCTCACAAAGGCAAGGAAGCTGAATTCATTTAGTCCTTAAAGGAGTGTTTAGCTCGCAGATTGGAAGGGTCCGTAGAAATCTGATACAACATTACTGGAGTCTATTCAGATACTGTGGTGGAAATTGAATAAGACTTGAAATGTGCTAAAGTCTTTGCACTTTTAGCTGTAATGATGATGCTGATAAGCAGAATTGAATTAAAGATAATACAGGAGAGAGCTGTCTTCCCTGGACTGTTACCTGGTTTCTCTTGAATCTCTAGAAGTGTCTGCATCTAGATTATTTCAGGTTTTGTTTTGTTTCCTTGTGGCGTCATACTTTAGTAAATAATTTGTGGTTCTTTGTGACAATTTTTCTTTACTCCTGAAGGAAGAAGATGCAGTTTCTTATCCCTTTTGGCTTTGAAGTGTGTAGTTGCAAACAGCCTCCACCATGTCTCTTCTTAACATTTCCTCCTGTTTACAGTTGTGCCTGCACCATGGGAAAAGTTTACTTAATGTAAGGTAAATATTTTCTCTCTTCTAGTACATTAAGGTTTTATTGGTTTATTTTGTTTCTGATGGCAAATAAAAGCTGCTTGAGGTGCCAGAAATTACTAATTTTGCAAAAAACTGTTCATCTCTTAAAATTGAGTGGATACTTCCATTCAGGTATAAAGACTAAGCAAATAGTATGGGTGGTCATTGCCTTTTCCTGGAGTCTGCTCTTAAGTTTCTCTCTGAAATTTATCACAAGGGGGAAACAAAAGTCTGAACGTTTACAGTAGTAGATCCTGGGCTGGTTTTCCACTGTAGCTTTCTCCTATCCTAGGTCTGTGTATCTCTGTGCTGGGGTGGATCTCTAATCACTCAAGCAGTCCTGGCAAAGACTGGGGAGTAAGAGTAACTTTTTCTTGCTGTAGCTTGTTTTGCTAGGATCGGGGGCGCTCTAATGGTGCATGTTGTTGACAGAAGTTCTGAGGATGGTGCCGGCTGGTATATCATGACATGTAGTCTTGTAAAGGGAAGGCAGCTACCTGGCCTATCAAGGCAATGGTCTGTGACACTCTGAAATCACTTGGAGTCTCCCATTATAATTAGGTGATAATTTGGTGTGTTAAAGCACTCTCTTCCACTGGGACATGCACATGTTATTCAGTAAAGCTGCCCTTTCTGCATGTCTTTGCTGCCATTAGTGACCACCAGGAAGTGCTGAAGGCTGATGCTCTTTGAAGAACAGGGGCAATTATCCCGTGGAAGTACTTCATAGGGTTGTTTTCGTGGTCCTTTCTCCTGGCTTGTGACCCAGACAGTGCTGGTGACTAGTAAAATGTGCATGGACATGTCACATTCCTGGGAGTGTAGCTCCTGACTCCTTTTCTGCCTGAGCAAATGCACTTTGTGAGCTGTAAGGCATCAGCTGTAAATGGAATGGGACACTGGCTTTCCATACTTGCTCTTAGGTTTGCTGCTGAGGCATCTTGGTGTTGCTGTGAGCTGCTGTGTAGGACTTTGGTACCTCAGGGCTGGGCAGGGAAAAGGAAGCATCTGCCCAAGGCTGTAAATTAGGGAGGAGCTGACAAATCAAGCCAGTAGCAGAACAGCTTTGTGTAGCAGCCTCTCTGAGTGATTGAAGGGACAAGGGCTGGTGTCGGTCTCCAGCTCAGGGAGAGGCCGTGGGGCTGTGCTGTGTCCCCAGCTCCTGGCTGTGGCTGCCTCCAGCCTTGTCCTGCTTAGGAGAGCAGGGGGATGATGAGCAGCCCTTTGGCTGGGGTGGGACCCACGTCTGGCCCTGACCCCACCCACTGCTGCAGAGAAACCCTTGGGATGAAGGGGCTTGGCTCTGAGCACTGCAGGGTGTGCTGATGGCCTCAGATGGTCCCAGGCTTCAGAATCTGCAGAGCTGCTGCAGCTCAAGATGCTCATCACATCTTTGGCTCCAAGAATTTCTTTAAAGGCCTCAGAGGTAAATGCAGGCCAAGAATTAACCTCACTGAGATAAGTTCACTCAGTGATGATTCTTAGATTGTGGTTGGTCTTTGTGGCCTGTAATTTAGTGTGGCTTTTAATTGGTTTAGTGTATTCTGTGGTCTTTCTTTTCTGTTATAGATTTTTAATCAAAACCTCTTTTTTTTTAAGGCCTTTCAGGGATGTAAATTTCTACAACAATGATAATATTTCTTTATCAAATGTGTTTATCATGTCATGTTTTGCACAGTCCTGCTACCAAGCAGTGGATGGTTCTGTCAGTTTCTGTCAAGCTGAAGTGATAATACCTCTGATTTTGTGAGGGGCTTTTTTATCAACAGCTTGTATTTGCTCACTGATCTCAGAACATTTTTTTATTCTACATCTTCAGTATTCAGTGGCATTTCTCCCATCTAAGATTGCCTCTTATCACTGCAGCTGGCTCTACAATCCAGCTGGAGTCAGAATCGTCTTCGATTTAATGGCAGAGCAGCAAATGTAGCTGTAGAAGGGCTGGCAGCTTCTTGTGCAGAGCCTGACTATTGAGAGTCTCCTGAGGTTTTATTGCAGAGATCCTTCTTTTTACAGGATCATCCTCACTGCCTTCACTCTTGTTGTTCACATTCTGGAGGAACTGCATTGTGGAGGCATTCTGTTTCCTGTGTGTGTTTACCCCTTTGCTCTGAGCTGAGCCTTGCTCTTTTTGCATATCTCTCTGTACTGTGCTTTCTCCAGACTACAGGCAGCCTCTCCTTGTGCCCTGGGTTCCTTTAGTCACATTCTTACAGTGCATGTCTGGGGCTGTCACCCTTTTCACTGGGGAACCTCTGCTATCCCTTCAGTCACACACAGACATGGTGATGCACAGCTTTGTAACCAGAGCATTTAATCTTTGCTTCATGATTTTGCCTGAACAATAGTGCCTTTAGACAGGTTCATTTTGTCTGAGATCAGACAATATATCAGCTGTTCTGGGTTGGGTTTTTTTTAGATACTGACCCTGGCAACAGCATCTTGCTCATTTTTCATCATTTTTTGCCACTTAGTAAAATTATTTTACCTCCAGTTTTCTTGTCTTTTCCTCCTCAAGGGCAGATCAGTGTAAAGGCTCTGTTCTCATGTCTGTTAGCCTTTTATTTCTAGCAATCTAGCATTTCCAGAGTATTGGTATTTGGTATCCCCCAGTACTTCCTGTCTTCTTAACTCATTGGAGTTATTTTGTTGTTCTTTCTCTCTTCTTCACTTGCTATCCAGTTTGTTAACACTGTATTGCATGTACTGTGTGCTGACTGACAGCATGATTGCTGATGATTTCTGGAACTAACCTGGCTCTTTATTAGGTTCTTTAAAATCTGATAGATGTGGCAAAATAGAAGCAACCTCTTATCTGCATTAACAACAAGGGAAAGAGCCAAGTTCCTCACAGAACCATAAAGAACATGCAAAGACAGTGAGTAACTTGTCTGAGGTTATTTGTCAAGTCTGTGGCAGGTGTCCCATGCTTGTACCCTCAGCACATGTTCTGCAAGGAAACAAAACAAGAGGTAGACCCCTGCTCCTCCCCCCTGGTGAAGAGCAGCTCCAGGCACTGGTCTGTCATGAGGCAGAGCTGAGGCTGCTGTGAGCCTGGACATTGGCAGTGTGGCCATTCTTCCCATTGCTTCTACTGTTACTTCTGGAGTGGGGTCTGGAAAGAAATGTGCTTGTGCTGCTCACTGTGGGTGTGGGCATCTTGTAGCCAGGTACCCATCTGAGGAGCAGCAGATTTGCTGCTGTGTGCTCATGGAAATGCTCTTCACAGTTCCAAAAATCAGCTGGAGTTTGTCATGGGGTGGGACGTGTTGGGGCACAGGCCTGTTGAAGGTTCCAGCTGTGGTTCTGTATGAAGCAAGCCTGGAGACCTCTCATCCTGTGTCACTGCAGCTGGATTGATCCTCTCTGGCTGTGTCAGTGCCCTCACACAGGCTCAGCAGGCTGTGTGTCCCTCCTGGGATCTGTGCCTGGGACAGCAGTGCACCTCCAGACCCTTTCCCTTGTTTGTACTGACTGAGGAATAAAGACAGGCAGAAGAGCTGTTAAGGTTTTCTTGGGCAACTTTAGCTCCTTGGGTGCCGCTTCTCTGATGTCCTCCCCATTTCTCAGCCTCTTTTCTTCTTCTACAACATGTAAAAATGCAGCTATCATTTTGTGCCTCATAAAAGCCTCAATTAATGTACTTCAGTTTTCTTTAAAGCCTGAAGTTGTAAATAGTAAGTAGAGGTGTCAGACAGTAGTAACTTCAGCCAGCAGCAGAGTAAATGTTGATGCACTGTTTTAAGAACAAGTTTCTTTGCAAAGCTTTTATGCCATAGATCTGATGTGTGTGTGGCATAAGGAATCTATTTTGGTTCCTATTGTTGTTCTCTTTCCTCTTCCTTTGCTCTTTTATTTGTTTACTTGTTTCTGTGCATTTTGATGGATTCTTATTTTGGCCACCTTTGACCTGATACAAGATTGCGTTAGTGTCAGCTGCTGCTCTGGGAGTTGGTACTTTTGTACAGATTTGCAGTAGGATCTAAGGCTGCTTTAGACGCACCTACTGAGCAATGGAGGCAGTTCCCTTTTACAGGAGCGGTTGCAGATGGCTCTACACATTTTGGACAGAGATCTTGAGATGAGAGTACCCTGATGTGTTGGGAATGGAATTGTCTTGGCTTTTGTCTGATTATTTAAAAAACTTTGGGTCCTTTTGCACCAGTGACTTGGAAAAGTGCTCCCACGTTCTGTAGACAGGGCATCTGTAGGTGTACAGAGAATGTCAGTGGTTTGTCCTGGCAAAAATTTGCAGGATACAGGAGTGAATCCCAGAAGTGTGAATCCCTGCTGGTGCTCTAACTGGGATTTGTAGCATGTGTGATTTCCAAAACCAGAGGAGTCCCTGCTGGCTCAAGTATTCTCCCATACAGGGACTGAGGCTGAGGTGTCCTGGATGCCACCACCTTTGGGGGCTTTTTGTCCCACTCCAAGTCCCTTGCCTTGGTGGTTGTAGACTCTCTGCAGGAGGCTATGGACAAGTGCAGAGGAATTGTGGCCAGATCCCAAACACCTTTGTTTTTTCATTTAGGTCATGAGAGGACAGTGAACTGTTTTCCTGTTGTAATGTGAAGTGAGGCAGGAAGGAATCTCCACTGCTCCACTACTCTGAAGCAGAAGATGATTTTTTTGAGCAATGAAGCGTTAAATGCTGAATCCCTGTTTAAGCAGTTTCAAAATGCCATACCATTGTGGTAGCTGAGAAAACAACAGATTTTGTATGTGAATCTTGTTTTGCTTTCTGCATATAGGTGTCATTTCTTCCCTGACCTATTTAAGAATAGCATTTTTATATTTGTTCTCCTAATCTTCCTATCCTGCTGTTCTGAAGCAAGGTCTTGCTGGCAACTAGAAATGAGTTGAGTGCATGCAGTGACTGCTCCATTTCCCCCTCTGCCTGCTCCAGATCCATGATACCCCCAAGGTAGACAGGCCATTATGCACAATAAGATCACTAATGTAGCAGGTGAATATTAGATATATGAAGTTAGTCAGCTGTAAATAAAAGGCCTGGCAAAGAATAAAAGGCAAAACGTTGTCCTTGAGGAAGTAAATTGGGATATGATGCCTTCCTGCCCTAGTGCCCTAAAAAGTTGATGCAAGATCTGGACCATATTCACCTCCCACATGAAAGGCATGTGGCAGCCTGGGCTTTGCCTTTTCCTTCCTTGGAGGCAGGAGCTGTGTCCTTCCAAACATACCATAATGCCTTGAGAAGATTGGTACAGCAGATCTTCTTCTGTGGTGTTGGTCTCTGTCTCTGCTTGTGGGATTTGGAGGTTTCAAGTCCATCCTGTGCTCTCCTTATTAGTGGCAGAGGATTCCCTGTTCTTTATTTTTGCTTCCTGCAGTGTGATTTGTCTTCCAACTCTGCATAGCAGTCCTGGGATGGCCTTGAGTTCAGTCTTTTACATGTCAGATTCATCCTCTGGTGCATGGGTTTAGTGTTCTTTACTACAGCAAATTTCTCAGCTAATGTTTGCAAAGGCAAAATGAACTAAAAGGTGACTAGAAGGTGCTGGAAATGGCAACTGTCTGTAAGTTTCAATTACTGTGTTATATTGCTGCTTCCTTGTCTCTTCCAGAGTTCTGTGGTAATTGTTGGCTTGGCCTGCATGTGTCTGCTGAGCCATGGGCCAGTGGTTTGTCAGCAGGTAGTTGTAGTGAGGACAGGCTGCCTTCTCTCTTGTTGCCTTTCTGGAGAGCTGCACACCTCCTGAGGCAAAAGCAGCTCCTGCCCTGCCTGTGGGGGCCATTGCAGGGAAAAGGGCTGTGCCTCTGTCTCTGCTGAGCACTGTGAGTGTGGCTGGAGTGATGCTAGGCTGGGAGTTCAGAGGGTTGTGTTTATCATGGCACACCTTCTGGAAGTGTGTCAAGCAGAGAATAAACTATGGAAAAGCAGAGAAAGCAACAACACCTGCAGAGAAACCAGGGAAACTGGTCCTTTATTTTTTTTTTACTCTTCCTTCTTCTTCCAAACTTTTGATTTTTTTTTTTTTTGTTAATGTAAACAAAATGAAGCACATAATAGGCAAGATGACTAGTGGTTTATTAAAAGCAGCCTTAGTGCACCAGCTGGAGTTCAGTAGGAGTTTAGGCTGCCCAAAAATATGGACTAAAAGACTTTTTAATATATCTTATTTTGATTATGGAAGTCCAAGCAAAAAGAAGCTTCCTTTGATACCCTTTATAAGATAAGAGAGAGAATAGTGATTGGAGCAAACTTTCATCTGCCAAGTTCTCTGATTGCTTTGCCCTGATTGCTGTTTTTTTGCATGGGTGTAGGTGTAGATCAAAACTCTGCTTGAGAGTGGCCAAATTCAATCTCCTGTGCTGGTGGTTTGTAGTGCTGTGAGCCTTTCCTATGCTGCAACAGGACAGGCTGTGTGAATAAAACGTGAGGTGTCTGTCTTGGGACGCTCTGGGTCCATTTTAAGATGATTCTGTGAGGTTGTTGGGTGAATGTTGCTCTGCTGAGTGTAGACAGAGCCTACTGTGTGGTCCTGTGCATGGAACTTGGAGACAAGCCCTGCACCCAAATGGATCCACACCAGGGAGGCACAGCAGGTGGGGAAGAGCAGATAGGAGGCAGGAGAACATGGTAGAGAGACTCACAAGCTGTCAAAGGCCAGCAGAAGAGCTAACAGTTCAACCTGCACATCCTGAAGCTGTGTTGTCAGAAGAAAGCAGAATATTCCTGACAGCATGAAGTGATGACACAGCCCTTATGTGGTTCCAGATGCATCAGTGTAACAGAGCTTTGTATCTTCTGCAGAAAGGGACATGCAGGATGTGTAAAAGCAAATAATTGCAATGTCACAGCATGATTTTTCCTGGGCATTTCTCATATACAGGTGGAGCATGTGGGATAGCTTGCTACCTTGCTAGGCTAATGTTGATTCACCTTCCACATGCCTTTACCAGAGAAGATGAGAGAAGGGGTGAAATTTTTGTGCTGAGTTGCGACAGTTGGGATCTTTGAATGTAATGAGAGTCTGCTTCCCACCTTATTAATATGAATATTGTCCTAGCCCTGGCAGATCAATAATCCAAGGTGCTATTGCACTCTTAAGTGTTTCCATGACAAGGCCCAGATTTGGGTTTTCTGGACCACTTTGGGGCTTTGACTGGTCAGCTAAGTGAGCCACAAGTGTTCAGCTTGAACCTGCCAAAGATCCAGCAGTTTCTTACAGAGCCTTCCTGTGGTGAGGGATTGCTGCCTGTCAGGTGGGTTGGAATCAGACTGGTCCATTTTAATTGTCTGTAGCTTACAGTAAGGGCTGGCATCTCATGCGTGATCTTGGGCAGTGCTTCAAGATTAGCTCCAAGTTGCTGATTCAAATTAGAATTCAAACTGTTTGTCTTGGTTGTTTTTAATCTGAATTAAGTTAATGAAATTTTTATTGAGGCAGTTGTGATGTTGGTGTCACTGTTAAGTAGCTTGTCTTTGTTTACATTTGAGTCCTCCTGGAGAACAAAAGTGAACCTGAGGCCTCAGATCTGAACTAAGAATAATAATGTCCATATAGAGAATTATTTCTGTCTGTCTGCAATGGTTTAAATCTGCATTTCGTTTCACATAGTCTCTTCGTGTGTAGACAAAGGCAAAGGATGCAATCCTGTGGAATGTGGGATATTTGAGAGGCACAGTTGATTTTGAGACATCTTTTCCAGCTTTGTGGAGCCCTTCAGCTGTGTAAATAAAAAGCAAAACAGGGAGTGGAGGGTTTTTTTTTTTGTTGTTTTTTTCTTGCATATAAATGCCTTTTCTAGGTACTTTTTCATAGTTTCTTATCTATCCCAGATAAGAGAACATTTCTCTATCCCAGAGAAATGTTTCCCACTACATTAGAAAAATCTGGTCTGTGGTATCCTTCACTGTTTTTTGCTTTAGCTGCTCCTGGAGTGCCCATTGCTCTGTCAGTCTTGGCATGTCTCCAGATTCAGTAACTTAGAGCACAACCTTTTTGTTTCAAACCATGATTCAAAAACACATGACAAAAATACCCATGTAGCTGTCTGGGTTTGGGTGTGAGTGGATAGAGGTGTTGGTGGCTCTTCCCAAGGCATTCAGGAGAGTGGAAGCTCTCCCCTTGCTCTCTCTGGGTGGCAGAAACATCCTTGTGATCCAGCTGGCTTTTCTGCATCATCAGGGTATGTCCATAGCCTTTTTGTCATATGAAGTAAAGTCACTTTTTCTATCAAAATAATCACCAGTTTACAATGCTGCGAGGTGCTCACTTCTGTAACCTGTAGGAATGTGCTTCCTTTCCTTGCTGTGCTGGATCATGTGTCATTACTGAATGCCTGGACAAGCTTTAATGGGGAAAGCTGTTTCCCTGCTGCTCACCCTCTGTGCACACACACTTCTTCCCCTCCCAGGTCATGCAACCATCCCAAAGCTCAATCAGTTTAGTAAGTGGCCAGGATTCCAGCAGGAGCACAATTTGAATGGATTGCTTTTGTTTTGATGTGATCAAAAAACACCCGCAAAGAAAATATTTTGGGCTAGGGGTATTCTCCAGCAGGGTGGAGAGGAATTCTCTCCAGTTTTTCTTTCATAGTGTCCTGCAGCTATGCTGAAGCCTCGGCACCCTTGTTCATGTTATCTCACATTAGGCACTGGTTAAGCACAGCCCTTAAATACGCACCTAACTTTAAACATTGCTGGCTTTACTATGCAAAAATAATCCTGTTTTGCTTTTTTGGGGCCATGGTCTGAACACAGCCACAGCTTTGTACAGAAGGGGAAAGTGAGAAAACCTGAGCAAGCCCAAATACTAGTTGCACTTGGAAGAGTGAAGCTGTGTGAGGAGTGGGAGCAGGTCGGGGGTGCTGGGAGTCTGCAGAGCAGCAGTTTCAGCAGTGGGAAGAGATGCTTAAAGTGGGTGTGCTGGGGCGGGGGGGGGTTCAGAGATGAAAGCCAGATGTGTTTTGTAAAGTGTTGCCTGTGGTTGCATTGGCAGTATGCAGAGAAAGAGTTGAAGAGTTGTGGAAAGAAATGTAGTCAGGTAGGTTATGTGTTTGAAGAGGGGAGATGGATCCTTGAAGGACCTGAACTGAGAATGCTGTCGAATGCTAATTGAGCAAGGAGGAAAGTATATTTTCAGGTTATTTCCATCAGTTGTGACAAGCTCCACTGTTTAATTCCCAGCTCTTAGCAATTAAACTTGGTGATTCAAGGTCCAGACAAAGGATGTAATAATTTAAATTCTAAGAAATGTTTAGTTAAAAGCATTAAATTCACAGCTACTGCATGAATATATTTTCTGTATTCATTGACATTCTTTATTCATTATTGCTACAAGTACACTGTCAAAAGGGAATTTTAAACCAATACTAGTAAGTCACTATGTAAAACTCTTAATGCTGCAATTCCTAACAGAAGTTTGTTTATCCCATCTCAGAATGGATGTTTCCATTTCAAATACTTGGGACCAAGGTAGTTTTACTGGGATACAACCTGAATTCAAATTGTGCCTTCCACACAGAGAGCTTCTTATTAACAGCTAGTTCAGAGGCCAAAAGTTGCTTGTAGCAAGTACAGAGGATAACTTCTGAATAAATGAATATATTGGAGGGAATCATAAGCTGCTTACAGGGTGTTTGCAAACAGGAACAGAGAGTACATTCATCAAAGAAATTACTCAGTTTGAATAATTTGTTCAGCTCAGAGCATGTTTACCTGGCTGTGAGGGGAATGGGGAAGTTTAATTGGCAAATGTTTGTATTGTGCTTTGAGACAGTTGTATGAAAGGGAAGCGTTCTTGTTGTTTCTAGGGTTATAATTCCTTCTGTAGCTTGTGTGAATGCAGCCTTCAGGGTTGTGTAAAGAAGGGATGCAGTGGTTGTTTTGCACCATGTGCATGTGAGGGAGGTCCTACAAAAGATGTCTTCACTTCAGAGGGCACCCTGGCTGTGTCTGCCCTGCCTGCAGAGCCAGCTCCACACACCTGCACAGACTGCAGGCACCCAAGGGTGGAAGCAGCTGAGCACAGACTGCCCTGGGGGTGTTACAGACCCTGAGTACCCAGACAGAATCGTCTCTGCTTCAGCTGATGCTGAATATGGCCACTTTTTATCAAAAAGCCCTCAGTATTGTATTTTAACTTATCCAAGTTTTACAGAGAAGACAGTAAGCATCTTCCACAAAAGTAATGAAATCATCACTGTATCTGTTCTGTCCAACTCACTGTCTGCTCTTTAAAGGAGCTGTAAGAAAACTGTAAGTAAACATGCAGATGTAGGAAAGCAGATACAGGCCTGAACTGGGCTGGGAAATACTCTGTTAATACCTGAACAGAGTGTCTCAGTACTCAATATCTAGAGAGAATCCTTCTCAGTTACATCACCATTGATTTTTGGAAATGGATAAGTGTCACTGGGAGCAAAATTTGGCCCATACAACTAAGTAATAAATATCTTTTTGCAGGAAGTGTATTTATAAACAAAGAGTGAGCCTTGGATCTTCAGGTTACATTTGCAAAGCTGCTGCCTGAAAGTTGGCATGGTTCCTTCCCGTCAAGTGATCTTGGAGACAGTTTTGCTGCATCACAAGCTGCAGTAGTATCTCTGAGGCTTTGGAAAGGAACACCAGTATGTCTGCAAACAGGATACTATTTGTGAGTTTTAATTGGAACCAGTCATGTTTGAAGGATGCAGACTTTGAAATAGCAGGGCTAACCTAAGAAAGCCATTCAAGATCTATCCACAGTGTTCCCCAGATAAACAGGGGTGAAAAGCTTACTGAGATCAAGGCCCAGCATGAGATTCTGCTCTGAACTTGAACTGAATTGAACAAATCTTTTGTGTGTATATTATGTTTTGAAGACATTTGAGTGCTTCAAATATCTTCCTTCCTCTTCTGCCTAGCTTGTCAAGGACTAGATGCAGAAATATTATGAGACAGGCTTTTGCAAAGGGGAATTGAGTCACAGAGAAGCTGAATGCCATATATTTAAAGTCAATGTTTGTCTTCTCACTTAACAAAACTGGTGATTAGAAAAGGTAAGGAGGAAAGAAATGGATGTTGGGTCATCTTCTATAACCCTATAATAGTTATGCAGAAGCAACTGACCTGGCTGAGAATTTAATTTTAACTTTTGCCATTTGGCTGGGAAACTCTAGCTAACACACTCAAATGCACTGTTGTATTTTGGTACAACACTGTCTCTTTAAATAGGCAGTGACAGGATTTTTCTCTGGAAGTAGGTAGTTGTTGGTTACCTGTCCTCTTTGTTGCAGAAGTGTGATTATCTTACAAATTCCTTTTAAAAAGGTTACCAGCACAGCCTTGGTTGCACTAATGGGGTCCTTGAGGACTGAGATGAGGAAAATCCTGTTGATTGTGCGCTCCATTGTCTTGGTGAGCCCCAGCTGGCCTCTCCAGAAGCTGTCCCTGCTGACAGCCTGGGTGTCTCTCATGGCCCTCGTGGGTATGGTCAAGTGCTCTGGTAGCTGTGTTGTGTCAGCTTACAAACCAGCACAACCCTACCAAAAAAACTCCACACCCCAAAACTGCCAAGCAATTAAAAAATGCCTGAAGAAAAAAAGGGAAGTAACACCGGAATTTGATGGACTGAATAAATGGATGTGCCATAGTAATTTCCAATAGACAGAAAGTGTTTTGATGGACTTAGTCAGAAGAAGACTAGCAGGACCAAGGACTTGTATAATGACAGGAAAACCTGGCCCCAGAATAGAGTATAACTTGAGCTATCTGTAGTTGGCATTTCTCTGCAATGTAAATCTTGAGAGTTTTCCCAACTGAATAGATTTTATTGCCCCTCCATTCATTACAGGTTTTCTCTAAGTTTGGGTTGGAGTAAATCAGTACAAAACACTTAAAATATGAAGTCTTACATGACAGTGGATGTTCTTTGTAATGATGCAGTGGTACATGAAAAATCTCAAAACTGGAATTAATGGAAGAGCAGATAGATTCCTCTGGTCAGGAAAACCATGAATCTTAAGTCTTTTGGTGTGTATTGCTTTGTGGTTTGCTTTAGTCTTGATTTAGACCAGCTTTAGAAAGTCAGTATCAGCCGTTAAACCTTCCAGGCTATCTTCCCCTGCATTTTTTTTCCTGGTTTAGAAGTGAATAAAAGAGCTTTGTACAGTTCTTGAAACTGAGCATGAAACAGCTCTGAACAAAATATAGTGTTCCTTTCAAAATCTTGGAAATAATTACATCATAGGCAAATTGGGCCAGAAACTGTTAATAGTATTCTTTGTGGGATGAAATCCCATGGGAGGACTTATTTCAGCAGAATGGCATTGTTTACAAATAGATGCAGTGACAGGTACAGTTGTCCCGTTCTGAGGGACAACTGAAACTGTGGCCTATAATGGACTTCTCAACATAACTGTCTTGCTTTTGATAACAAGCTGAAAATGTGCCTTGGTGCTCCTGTAGTCACCTTCACACTGATCATCCTGGGAGGGAAGATGTATTTGGCACTGGAAAGCTATTTGTACGTGGCTTAAAGAGAAAATAAAAGCACTACTTGCATAAGCTCCTGGTCTTTGAGAATTGTTGGAGATACAGAGAGCTGTGTCCAGATGTCTCTGCTGGGCTTCATAAGCCAGGAACTCTGCCCAGAAACCTGGGCATCATGGACCTTCTCTTCAGCAGGATAACAAACACAGCACGTGTGGATCTCCCTGTACCATACAGTGGTTTTCATTACTGGCTCCCCCCAGACACATTCCTTACTAGAAAACCTTCTGCATTTCAGGATGGAAATCACAAAGATTAGTAAGTAATATTAACTGTTTGACCTCAATCTACAAAAGCATTTAGTTCTCTAGGTAAGTAGGCTAGTCTGTACTTGAAAACTACACTGGCACAGGCTCTGGTCTGGGCACAGTTACAACTGTTTCTGAGTGATAGAAAGCACTTTACTGGCTGTGTATGTGCTTCTACAGGAGGGTGAGCTGTGTTCCTCCATCACCAGAGCACATCTTTACCTGGACAGTGGGACTGTGTGAGCAGGGCCTTCTCTTGGGAACCAGACACATGCTGGGGACCATGGTTTTTCTGAAGGATCACTTTTCTTTCCCAGATGGTGTGGTTCAAATGACAGACACATCTTTCTCTCTGACAGCTGCCTCCAATACATTACTCCATTAGTTACAAGTGTGTGATGTTTTCCATGCTTTTAAACCTGAAGGCAAAGCTTTAGAGAGCAGCAGCTGGTCAATGGCTGCCTGTGGTTCAGTGTTAGCTGCAGTTACAGGTGGAGGTGAGCTGCCCCATGGTGCAGGGGAGGTCTGACACAGGGTGAGCCTCTCATAGACATCCTCTTTGGATGGTGAACACCCATTGATCTACCAGCAGAGCAATTGTTTGAATCTCCCTAATTTGCTGCAGAAGGTCAGGTCACTAATTTAACACAAACCTGTTGAAGGCAGCTGGGAAGGTGCTCATTCACCTCCCCTGATGGAGGTGAGCAGCTGGGGTTAGGAGCAGCTTCAAGTGTGTGTTTGTGAATCAGGACCTTCAGGATCAGTGCTCCATGATGTCTGTACTGGGGAGAGGACTGGGATGTAGCTGTAGCTAGAGTTTTCAGCTGTGTGACCTTGGGATGGGTCTGTGGGATCCCATGGAGATGTAGATATTTGGGCACAGATGCAAACTAGAGGTGTCATGGTATATTTCATTTGTTGTTCTTTCCACTGGACTGGTGGTTTGAATCTCAAATCTGGCTTTTTGGGATTTAATTTAGATTAAATTAAAAATGCAAGTCCAGTAATTTAAAAAAAATGTGTGGTAATTTAAACAAAGACTAAAATACACATGTCATGAAAAACAGTCTAAAGTGAACATCTCTAAATGTTTCAGTTGATCATTTAGCTTTTACTTGTAAGATAACATCAGTTAAGGCAATGTGGATTTCATTATTTCCTTTTAATGTACCACCCATAAATCTGGCAAAATTACAGTTATATCAAAATAAATATGATTGTTGAAAATAATAATCTCTGTTCTAATTAAAAAAAAAAAGCAACCTAAGACCAACCATGGAACCCCAAAAACTCTCAACTATGTCAGCTTTACCTGACCAAAGGAAGAGCAGCTGGAGCTTCAGGACCTCTCTGTGTGACAGTTGCCGTGTTTGGTTGATAGTTCTGGAAAAAAACCCTACATCCTCCATAGCTGAAAAACAAGTTTTTTCCCTTTAAATTTAAGAGAGTAGCTGATGAGGGCAATGGCTTGTGTTACCTGTGAATCAGCATGAGGAGAGATCCAGAACACATTCACAGTGATGTGCATGTACCTTCTGTAAAAGGAGCCACATTGATTTTAAAGGATGGAAGACAAGGTGCCCATAGAATCGTAATGTTTAAAAAGTATAACCCACATCACTTCTAATCTGTCTGAAATTATACTCTATTTTTGAGTCTTAAAACAGTTAATTTTATGAAGTGTTGCTGGCTACCCATATCCCCTCAACGAGGACCTTGTTTCTTACATAATAAAAAACGATTGACTGTGATGCCAGGTAGTTTCAGTAAGTCATTTAACTTTTGCTTTGGAAGTCTGTTTGAGAGGAAAATTTGGATTGCAAACAAGTACAGGGAAATAGTTGTAAATAAAAACTGCAAAAATGTATAACAGAGATAAAGAAAAATCTGTATTTTAATGGTAATACTTTGATTTTTTAGGAATTAGCCACTCAGTTTATTTACAGCAACCAGCAGCAACCTTATTCAGAGCAGCCTTCTAACAGAGAGATTTTCTCATGCCACTAGAAAGCTTTTCCTGCCCTCTTTCCTACCCAAGGCACCAGCCTTGGCATCCTCCCTTGACAGGCATGTTTTGTGCTGTGCTTTGCAGGAGGCTGTGAGGGCTGCTGAAGATGTCAGATAGTCTGGATATTGAAGAGAAACCTCCAGCTCCACCGTTGAGAATGAACAGCAACAATCGCGATTCTTCAGCGTTAAACCACAGCTCCAAACCGCTCCCCATGGCCCCCGAGGAGAAGAACAAGAAAGCCAGGCTGCGCTCCATCTTCCCAGGAGGAGGGGATAAAAGTAAAGTATCAGCACTGCAGATGGGGGCTCCTCTGGGCTTTCTGGTGGTCATTGGGTTTTGTGTTTATTTTCTGTCTGTTTCCTTTCTGTTTCAGTTGCAGGCCATGGTACCAAAGCCTTCTGTTCCAATTACTCTAGAAACACATTTCAAAAGAGGAGGAGGTGTTCAGTCAGTTACTTTCTTGTCTATGAAAAGACACTAAAATGTGCACACATTGTGCAACTTGCCTTTTAAAAATAACTTTATAGTTATACTGGGGAATCCTTTCCTTTGGATTTTGCTTTGCATTAGCAGTAAATACAGAGATGAGGATGTGAAAATACATTCACAGAAGTGACAGGGCAATACGCCTGACACTTTGGGATTTTTTAATACACTTATATTCCAAGAACAGGAACAAAGCTCTTCTTGCTTGTTCCTTTTGCAGTGAAAGTGGATACAGAATGGCTTGGTTTATAACCTCTAGGTGTGGATGCAGCCAGAGAGTCTTTTAAACATGCAGCAAACAGCATTTCCTTTGCATTCTTTGAAATGCATTTGTAGAAGGGACTGTGTTTTGAGTTAGCTTATTTACAGGTTTAAGGGAAGGGATCTTCTTTATTTCTAGTGCCATGGGAACTGATGGGCTGCACCTGCAGGGCTGATGTCACTGCAAGGCCACTCTTGATTATCTTTGGAGGGTTGGGGTCCCTGGGGGATGTTCCTGATGATGGAAACAAAGTAAATGTCAATCTGGGGATGTGCAGGTCAGCCAATCTCACCTTGGTCCTTGGGAAGGTGGTAGAGAAAATCCTTCTGGAAACCATTTTCATGCAAATGAAGGATAAGAACGTGGTCAGGAATAGTCAGCATGGATTTGTGGAGGGGAATTCATGCTGAACTATACTGACAGCCTTTTACCTTGAAGTGACAGCCTTGGTGGTGAAGGGAGAGCAGTGGTTGTTACTTCTGCTTTAGTAAGGCGTTCAGCAGGGCTTCTCACAGTATCTCACAGACAGACTGGTGAGCTACAGTATATAAGTGTACAGTGAGGTAGACTGAAAACTGGCTGAAATGCTGGGCTCAGAGGTTGTGGTCAGCAGCATGAAGTCCAGCTGGATTTCAGGAGTGATTCTGTTTTCAGTGTTCCCCCAAGGAGAGCTCAGAACTATTGAACTGTGGTCATTCCCTTGGAGCTCCAGCTTACCTGTGCTGCCCTATTCATGAGGCTTCATAAGGTTGTGTGGAGCAGCTGGAGATAGTCTGGCATTCAAAACTCCTCATAGGTAGTAGAAGGCATGGTGACGATCCCATTGCTCCCCTCAGCCATGGGCAATCCTGATGACTTCTCTGATGTGAGGACTGTAACTGGATGGGGCCCATTTCTTAGGCAGACCTGGCTGGTTCACTCTGCAGATTGTTCCCCCAAATGTCCCCTTCTGGGAACAAAATTAATTTTCAATTGATTCTTTTTAAAGGCCAAAATGAAGGTTTCTCCCAGCTTGCTTAATTCCTGGAAAGACTTGGATCACTTCTTCCCCTAAGTGCTAGCAGGATGGCATTATCCCTTTCCAAGGAAGCACTTCTTAATGAGGAGATGCTGTGTAAAATGCACGCAGAGAAGGGGAGACCCAGAAACAACCCCTCCTGGAAATGATCAGTGACATTAAAAATGTAATTAACTACCAGTCAGAGCAATCTTAGGGAACATACAAGTGTCATGATTTTAAATGCGACTGTGAGGAAAAGTCAGGTAAGATTTATAGGTTAATTTTGTGAGGTGAAATAATAAATGGGGGAAGTTTAGCTTGACTGGCCAAGTCCCTTGAGGTAGTTTCACTGCAGAGTTGGTTTGTGGGTCAGAGTATCAGCTGGTCTGTGTGTGCTTCATAGACTCTGTGACACATTTTTGACACTCCTGCTTATAAAACAGAAGGTGATTGATATGTCTGCTGTCATCTAGTACAGTGCTTTGCAGCATCACTATGTTAAATCCATAGTTCCTCACTGGTGCAAGTCACTAGAATGTGAAGAAAATACCATGGCAGGGTATTTCTGCCTGAACCTGCAGGAGCTTTGTTGTCTTTCATTTGCTCACCAGACAGGAGGGATGTGAGGATGGATATGGTACAGTGTGTTCTCTCCAAGGCTGTGGTGTGTGTCAGAACTGCTGTGCCTGGGCACCAGGAATCTTCTGCAGTCCCTCCCCTGCTGGAGTGCAGCATTTTCAGTTACAGTTTGAGCACTTGTGTTTAAAACCTTGTTTTGGCAAGCCACTGATGGCACTGTGGAGCCCTTCTGTGGATCTGCAGTTGAAATAAGCCATTTAGGCAGTAGTGTCCTGCCCCTTCCCATAACACCTGACCTCCTCATGTTCCTTGTGTAGCTCCTCTCACTCCCATCTCTGGGCTTAGGTACCCCAATTCCTGAGGACAGGAAGCCAAGGCAGGCAACTGAAATAAGTTTCCAATGTCATGCAGGCAATTTGTGCGGAATAAGGAGCTGAACTTGTTCTGCTGGACCTGTGAAATTGGCCTTCCTGCCTCAGAGATCATCATGGTGGTGGGAGCCACAGTGGAGTACAGCAGTGGTGCTTCATTCAGCAGAGGTGTTACCTCAGCAGAAATGACTTGGTTCTTCCACTCGTTTGATACAGGCTTGTTCTTTCATTAAACCCCCTGTGATGCTGTGAAATAAATTCACTCTGTGTGCACAGTGGGGGCTCCATGAGGGCACTGTAGAGCATTCAGCCTAAAGAAGTCAGGAGGAGGCTGAGCTGCGCAGCTCACATGCCTTTGTCCATCCGTGTTGAGTTCCTGGATGGATGATGCCACTTCCATTGAAGCTGCTTTAGACTTGGCTGCAGAGGGGAGCAGAGTCTGGCCTTTAGGCATCTGGTCACCTCCTGTACAGAAAAACCAGAAAAGAGGGAAGGAGAAAAACTCAGCAGAGTAAAGATCAATGGAGGAAGAAAAGAGGACAAAGCTACAGGAGGAGCAGGTTAGGAAGGAGGATGGGAGGACAAGTGTGAGAGGCAGTGGAAGGAAGAGGGAATGGAGGAAAGAGCAAAGTGAGTTGAAGAGGAGGTGAGCAAACAGGAAGGCATAAGCATGAGGTCAAACCCTTTCTCTCTCTCTGAGAAAAGCTCCTACTTAGCTGAGTCACATTTTTCTCCCAAACAACTGCTCTTTTAATGTATTGGTGATGATGGTGATGCAGACTGTGGAAAACAGAGCAATCTTTCCTTGTTCTATTTTAACCTGTCATAGGTGCTGAGGTGGTGTGGAGGCCATACCTCATGGCTAACTTTGTGCAGCAGGAGTGTATTGTGGAGGGCATTTACAAGAAAATCAAACAGGAATGTTCAGTACAAACCTCTTGCATCCAGTGAGTCAGGTGCTTCAAAAAAGTCATGTCTTTCCATATCATTTTGCCAGCTTGTGTGAAAATAGGAATTATATGATTTGCAGAGCCCAGACAGAAACATTGACATTTTTACACTGGGAATAGGTGAGGGTGTAGTAAAGAGATGTTTAATTCTGTAATTCATTTATAGTGTATCAGCATTTGGACCATAGGTGTTACATCACAGGTCCATGAAGCAAATGAGCCAGATGTTGGGGAATGAGCTGGATTGCTTGTCCTCTGGCAGGAGAATCCTAGAATGGACAAATACTGCTTTTGGTGGAACATTTTTGTATAATCCCTTATTTTACTTCTAGATTTGACTGCTGCTTTGAACTGAATTTGATAGTCCCTAAATGTAATTTTTGCTGCAATAGTTTGCAAATGATGAGGTAGAGGAAGCCAGTTTTGTTATCTACACACAGATGACATCTTCTAGCTGGCAACGTCTGTCCTGAAAATTAAACAACATCATCTTAGTGATAAAAGAAGGGGAAAGCCTTTGCATTTGTATTTTATATATTGCTGCCATCTTTACTGAATGCTAAATGAAAATATTTCATCAGTGAACAATGTGTAATGGTGTGCAGCACAGGTAAAAGGTGACAATTATTTAATGGGGATAAATGCAGCAACGCAGAGAAAGGATTAGAAGCATTCCAAATAGACTCTAAGGACAAAGAGCAGAGCATCTTTATCTTAAAGGAGGCTGTAAGGTAGGATAAGAAATATGCAAATAGAGGCCTTGTGGAGCTACTGCCTGAGCAAAGACAAACTTGGACTGGGAGGGCTGCTGGTACATAGTGAGTCCAGCCTTGGATGAGACCCCTAGATGGACTATGGATCTGGCAAACATAATATTAAAACACTGCAGGAAAGTGAAGACAGCTTCCCTCAGCCTTTATTCCATCATTCTTTATCAGGGTCAGTAAAACTGGGCTGAAGTGACATTTGTCAGTAGTCAGAAGTGCAGGAGATGGATGACCACAGGGAATGTTACTTTCAGAAGGTTGTAAAGAGGGAGGGAGATGAGAAGCAAATGCAGGTTGACTGACATTCAAGTCTGCCTGCTTAAGTAAGATACTCCACACTCTGGGAATACTGGTGGAGTGATTTAAAAAGAAAAAAAAATCTGGATGCTAATAAAACCTGCATTTTATGATCATATGTCTTAGTTAATTGAGAGCTCAAAGCTTTTCCAAAGACATTTATGGGATTCTGTTGCTGGGCAGATTCTGTCTTTCCTGAAGCAGAGCTGCTGTTTCAGCCTTTTAGTTGGAAGAGGAGTCACCGCATAAGCTGCTGGTTTTAACAGAACCTGTAGGAAAAAAATGGTTATCTGAAAAAGCCTCTCCTCTGATTTGGCTGATTTTGAAATGGACTCAAATCATGTTGGTGAACAGACACACATACACATGTTGGAGAGCAAGCACACATGGTGTGTCCTGTGTGATTTACTTCTGCAGGAACCCACCAAGTCAAATAGGAGTTAGTTTCTAGATATGAAAACTCAATTTAAAAAACAACTGAAAATAGAAATCATACTGGTTTAGAGATAGCCTAAGAAGACTACTTCATGAATAGCTTGCTTTGGCAGCAGTCACATTGGCTGAAAGAAAAACAAAATAAAATAGCACCTTGTAGACCTTCCCTAAGAGGGGTTGACAGGCATTGTGTTAACCTAGGTCTGTTTCTCAAGTTGGATGGATGTTAATTGATTTGTTTTCCACTTTTAAAGTACTATTTTGAGCACACCTGATTGTTAAAAGTTTTAAATGAAAAGCTGTTCAGAAAATAAGTGCTTGTTAACATTTTTGCCTCCAGCCAACAAGAAGAAAGAGAAGGAACGTCCTGAGATCTCTCTTCCTTCAGACTTTGAGCACACCATTCATGTGGGATTTGATGCCGTCACTGGAGAATTCACAGTGAGTAACTGCTGTATTTCATGCTTACCAGAACTTCTAGTTTCTTGATGGTAAAATAACCTCCTATTGCCAGAAACATCAGATCACAGCAGCCAGGCTGTGAAGAAAGAGACTTTTATTTGTTGGGCTTAGGATTTGGAGTTAAACTTGTGATTCAGGCTGCCTTTTTTTTTTTTCTCCAAGAATTGTCAGCAGAGTGTCTGTGGGAAATGAAAATTAGGAAGAATGTAGGTGTATGGTTTTACCAGTCCCCCAAGCTGCTACAAGGGTTGGTTATTCAGTGTCTTTGGGAAAACATAAAAAGCCCCCCCCACATGCATAGTAGACAACCAGCCTCAAGTGCAAAGTCCAGCTCTCTGCAGGTAACCCTTGGAAGCACTCAGAAAGCTGCAGCACTGTGGAAGTCCATTCATTTTAATTTAGGGTTAGGGTTCTTGAATATCTATGAAATGTTGGGAAAAATGAATCTGATGGAAGCTCTTTGATGTGTGCAGGGGGCTTTAGAGCATTTTTTCTCTGATTACTAGTAGGATACTGAAACCATTGTTCCTTGAAGCTGAGATGGCAGTGAGCTTACCTTTTGTTAAGCTGTGGAGGTGAGAGGGAACATTAGCAACTCTGCTGCCACCAGTAATGCCCCATGAGCTGAGTGGTCAGACTGAGTAATCACCATTGTGGACTGTGCTAGTGCTGACTGGCTGCATACACCAAATAGGATGGGACAAATCATTTGCCTGGACAAAGGATGGCTGATTGTCAGAATTTGAGCCCTAAATGTGATTTGTTCATAATTTTCTACTTTGATTGCTACTTTTGTTTCACAAAGACGTTTCAGAAAGCTGGAAACTTTCTGTGTCCTACAGTAGCAGTTGCAACAATAGGAATAACAGTAGAAGAAAAAAGACACATTTAATTACAGCATGTCTTCAAAAGAGTAGTGAAATTGGATTATCCTTAGTAATTAGGAAATACAGCTACATTTAAAATAAATGGACTAGTTAATTAGGATTTTTAAAATAGATGTCATAAAATCTTCAAATTTTATTCTGTGCCAAACCCTAGGGCTTGACTAAATGCATGTTTAAAAAGCCCAGATGTGGTCATTTTTGATCAGAAGCTTTGCATAAAGCTTTTAAAATTGTGTTTTCCCTGCTGTCTATCCTGATTTTTCCTTTTTTTTTCCTTTCTTTCTTTCCCTGTAGCCACTTTATTGTTCAGATTAATCTTCAGTGCCATTCTCCTTATCTTCATATCATATTATGTTACTTTATGCTTTTGTTTCTCTCCTTTTTGTGTTAGCATCACTTCTTGTCTTTCTTCACCTTCCCACTTTCCTTTTTCTTCCCACTGGACATTCAGCTGTTCTTATTCTATATCTGTTCTTCCTTTCAGCCCTCTACCTTTATTTCTATCCTGTGTTTGAGACTTTTTCTTCTGACTCCAGGCAAACACAATGGGTCACACTCATTTTCTCTCATAATCTGACTGGTGGCCAGGGTCCTGGTTAGTTCATGTCCCTGCTAGCTGGAGCAGAAAGGAGAGACATCAGGCTTAACATACTTCAGTTTTAAGCACAAGCACTCACTATCTGTATTTCAGGATCAAGGTTTGGATAATTTTGAATGTTGTTATTACCTACCAGTGTTTCAAAATAGTCTCTAGCATCAGAGACCTTTTGGGTTTTCTCGCTGTCAGATGCCACTAACACAAAGCAAATCAATTCTACATGGCTAAATAGATCCAGCTTTGTTGTTGTAGCACAGTTTCTTTTTAAATACCTTTTTCCCTTTCCAAACAGTGGCCGTGAGATGTCTGCTGGTTTGCAATTACACTTGTTCCTGAAGTGTGGAAGTGCAGTGCTGCAGTCTGAGAAAACTGCAACCAATTCAAAACTAACCAAAGGGACAGTGACTTCCCATGCACAGCTTGCCAGCACAGGGCTTAATGCTGTAGTCCTCAGTGGAGTCCAACACCAATCAAAGGAAGGGAATTTTTGCACCATTAAGAACTAGACATTGGTCCCAGCTAATGCCAGATGCAGGCATTACATTACACAGTACATTAGGCACGTTTGGTTTGTCCCAACCTGGATAGAACCTGTGTATCAGCTGGGTAGTCACGTGGTTAGTACATCCTGCAAAGGGACTGCCACTAGCCCATTCCATGTTCTGATATTCCCACTGTCTAGTGGTCACACTGTCTGCCTCTTTCAAAAGTTTGGAAGTGCCATGGGAGTGTCCAGTCAATGTGCAAACGAATGGGGTTTTTTGTTTTGAATTACTGCAGGTGTCATGCCAGTAGTGCCTGCTCTCCTGGTTATATGCAATGCATTGGGCCATTTTCTGACACCAAACAATTGCCCCAGCTGCATCCCTTGATTGCTCTTAGATGCATCCTAATGCACAGTTGCATGGACTCCTGAGTTCTGGCTTTCAGGCTTCAGCACCAACCTGTGTTGTCCATCATGAAAAAATATTGCATCTCCATTTCACTGTGCTTGGAGCAACCACATTTGCTAAGAAATAGGGTTTTTAAAGCAGAGAATAAAATTGGTTGGAATTGTTGGGTGGGAGCATGTTGCTAGAGCTCTATGTTCCTTTATTTGAAAAAGGATTTGCATTTTCTGAATGAAGGGCAGCGTGGTTAGCAGGCCTTTGGGATGTGTTTTTTGTAAGGCATGCATGTTTGAAACCATTTCCTCATGCCCAACCTAGAAGAAAATGTGATTACCCACCAAACTTTCAAAGCTTCTAGATTATGACATTAGTAAGTGGGAAAAGTTGTGGCTGTAGATCCAAAGAAGTTGCACGTTCCTAATCTAATCAAGCATTTCTTTCCAATTGTCCTGATTTTCAGTCTGACACACACAGATTGTTTGTGTTGTGGCAATTCACAGCCTCCCAGATTTCACAATCTGACTTTGACCATCTGCTCTCTTCACTGGTCAAATGGTGATCTCAGGGCTGGAGAACACCCAAGCCTGGAAAAAACTTTTATAGAGCCATTCAGAAATGGTAATCTGGCTTCAAAACTAGTCAAACAGCAAAAGCCCAGATCCTTCTCTTTTTTTTTTTTTTTTTAGTTTTAAATTGACAGGGGAAAGCACATGTAAATTTTTCTAGTCTACTGCCATTAATTCTCAGGAATGTATTTTTATGAGGAGAGAAAAACTGTTTAAAAGTGAAAGGAGGGGGAATGATGCTTCCAAACTTTGAAACAGTTGTGATTTTTCTGTTTTCCTAAATCTGCCTTCCTGTAGTCTGTCTACCACCTGATCTATTTGGTATCCACTTCGTAATTCCCATTTGAGATGGGACTTGCCCATTCTAGCCCATTGGTTTCCTCCTCCCACCACCTTCTGAGTTTTCCCACATTCTGTTTTAACTTTCTTTTCTTTCTTTATTTACGTCCATTACAGCCAGATCTCTATGGCTCACAGATGTGCCCAGGGAAGCTCCCAGAGGTGCGTCACAGGCCCCAAATGCTTCTTTGAGATGTCATAGCACTGCAGCAGCAGGTTGATGTGTGTGCAGTAGATTTGTTGCTTGGCTTTTCCCACTTTTTTTTCATCAATCCTAAATTTTGGAGGCCCATGTCACACATTGTTTTGTGGACAATTTCTTAGAAGAAGAAGCTATATGGAAGTAGATTGGGGTGGCACGTTTTTCCTTCAGTGAGCCCTGCAATTCGCTGGTCAATGTCAGCTGTGCAGTAAAGGGGGAAATGACATGCTGGAATTATCCTGGATAACTGAAGCAAGTTCTCATCAATAGAATTTCAGTGTAGAGCTGGGGCTTTTAGTGATTGGATCGATTTTCAAATTCCACCTCACCCATAAGATCTCCAAGAATTCATCCAAAGCTTTGGATGAACTCTCAGCCTGTTTTATGAATCCTTGGTTTCTGTATGTTTGCAGTAGAAAATCTAGAGACATCCTTTGCAGCTGTGGTATACCTCAGTGTCATGATTTTAAGAGCTGAAAGGCAGATTCTTTACCCTGCAGTGTTCCCTAGTGTACTGAAAATTAGTTGTATCAGGGTGGGGTTTACCTTTGAATCGGACAGCAGTGATCATTTCAGCAAAATGTGTTTGCATTCCTAAGCATGAAAAGTCCAGTGTAAAGCTCCTAAAAAACATTGGTGTTGTGCACCAATAGAGAATAGTCTTGTTATGTCTGCCCTGAATCACCAGGCAAACAAGCTAAAGCCTTAAATCATTATTCCATGGAAAAGCAGAGTTGATTTCCAGAGAAGTTTCATCCCCTTTTTTTCCTTTCACAGTCATTACTTTATTTTTATAAAGTTGGGTCCTGGTTTTAGCTAGATTTTTGATAGAGGAGAAATGATTGCATCTAATTTTAATTGTAAGGTGTCAATCAAAATTTCTGCAAGTAATCTTACAGCAAGCATGGGATCTTGCTAAAGATCTGTGAGGCTGCAGATTTTAAATACTCTAAACCCACTTTGTTTCCACTCGACATCTACAGGGCATTCCAGAGCAGTGGGCAAGGCTACTACAGACCTCCAACATAACAAAACTGGAGCAGAAGAAGAACCCACAGGCTGTTTTAGATGTTCTCAAATTTTATGATTCAAAAGAAACAGTTAACAACCAGAAATACATGAGCTTTACATCAGGAGGTAAGTTGATGTCTCCCAACAGGGGAGGTCAGGCTCCAAAATGAATCAGAGTAAAGTTCAACATTCAAGTTGTGAGGAGGCACCCTGAGCCAATTCTTCATTGTGGAATACTCCAGAAATTAATTCCATTTCTCCTTCCCACCCCCCAACATTATTAAAATGGTGACCTTGCTTTGTTGCAGGTTTTTAGAACTAACCAAGATTTTGTAAAAAAAAATGCCATTAAGGTGGCATTAGTTTGGTAGAGTACCTGTCAACAGCTTCAGCTAAAAAAGGGGGTGTCAGTAGCCAACATGGTGCAGGCAGCATTTGGAGTGTCACCTGCTGGGGTTCCATTTCCTCCACAGGATGGCCTGTGGCAGTGGAGTCTGTCATTTCCTCAGTTTGAAGGTTCAACCGAGACAACTTCCAAAATGCAGAAGCTTCTCAGAAGTCTTTGTAAAAACTGTGCACTTATCTCCAGAATTGAGAGAAAGCATCTTTTTTCCCCAAATTTCATAATTAAAGGATTTGACTAATTTGATGCTTACTGTGTGCTAAAATAGCAACTTCCTTTGTGATGAAATGCAGACTTCATAACAATTCATGTGTGCTCCTGAACCCAGGAGCTGTTCTCATGCTTTGTCAGAATGGGGCTGCCATGGCTAAGGTGGGTTTTGAGGAAGTTTTTCTCTGGAAATGTTGTCAGCAAGCTAATGAGAATGAATGCATGCAATTAATTTAAAAAAAAACAGGAAGAAAAGGAGAAAAAGCTGCTTTAGCTCTTGGGTGGAATAGAAGCATTGACAGTTAAAGAACAGTTTGTATTTTCTTGACTAAATTTCTATTTACTTCATTTACTAGCAAACAGGCCAAAAAATAGACAGAGTCTGGAACTTTGTCCTGTTCTCTTCCTTGGTGTTGCTCCTGAAGGGATGGTGTGAAAGAAAAACAATCTCTGTTTGGGTTGACTTGTTCTGTGGGATTCCCCAAAACAGCCAGGATTTTTTTCCTAACAGCATCTGGTTCATTCTCCTTTGCTCATTGCAGATAAAAGCGCCCATGGATACATAGAAGCCCATCCCTCGGTGAGTGGGAAAGTAACCTTTGATGTTCTTCATGTTTAAGAATTGTGGAGCAAGCCATGAGCTTTCCCTGGCTGATTTAGGATTTTCCATTTGAGTGCTTTTTAAAAAGGCGAAAGTCTGGTTTAGCAGACAGAAGATTGCTGGTTTTATCCATGGCGTATATCATTCACAACAATATGCAGCACCACCTAATGAGCCCATTTAAATTTTGTTTTAAAAATTTAGAATGCCATTTCTATCGAGTTTCAGATTTCTCCTTAGTACAGCTGGATATATAACTGAATATAAATAAGGTTATAATTGATATGTAACTCACTGGAAGCATTGAAGGAAAGTTTTAAATAACCATCCACTCTAATTAATGCTGGATTGCAATAGCAATCCCAGAGATGTAGAAGTGACGTACACATTAATACTGACCAAATTTATTAGGGTTATTGTTTGTGAATTAAATAGCAAGTGACTGAATGAGGATTTGGCTTTTATTTTAAAGTGTTAAGCAGCTTCATGTGAGGTTTGTGATTACACAGCCAACTGTGTATAATGAAATGAAAATCATCTTTAAATATTCGCACTTCAGATTTTCAATCAATGCCACTTCCCTTGTCTTTAATAAAACACACTTCTCAGAGGAAGTGTGGTGTTCACCAGAGCAGAGGAAGCCTTCCCAGTAGCTTTTCCAGTGGATATGGACACCTTGGCAGGTGCTGTAGTATTTTTGTCTAGCAGACAGAGGCAGCAGTGAGACAAGTCAGCATGACAGCTTTCCAAAATTACCAACTCAGTTCTCCCTGTTTGCTGTGGGCTTCCCTTACTGCTATTTCCACTGGACCAAAGGGATGGCATTTTAAAGAGAGTGATAGTCAGATGTGAATATGTTGAATGGTGCCTTTGATTTGCATCAGTTCTCCTACTGGCCTGTTGTAGCTTTAAAGCAGTTGGTAAAAACTTCAGAAGGTGCATTTTCATTTTTTTGTTTCACCAGCAAATTTGGGATGACATGATATAACCCCCTGCCTCTGAGCAGCAGGTGGGACTGGTGGAGTTCAGTGCACCTGTTCCTTTAAGTGTTGTGCTGAGTTTAGCTCAGAACTTGCGCCCATAGGAGCAAGTGCATGTCTAGATTGGCCTCTGATGTCTGGGAAGAGTGAGGGTGTAGAGACTGTCAGAGCTTCAAAGTGCCAGGATAGAGACTGTTACTCACAGTACTGTCTGTCCACAGAGCACAAAAACAGCATCAGAACCTCCTCTGGCTCCCTCTGTGTCTGAAGAAGAGGATGAAGATGATGAAGAGGAGGAAGATGACAATGAACCTCCGCCTGTTATCGCCCCACGGCCTGAACACACAAAATCAGTAAGTGCCAGCTTTGTTAGGTCTGTGTTTGGTGCAGTGCAGAGCTGCAAGTTTGTGACCAGACAGCACTCAAGGGGCTGAAGGTGCTTGGGTTGAAGTCCTGTCAATGGCACAGAGCTTCACTCCAGCCACTGACACTGGGAAATTCGGGTTTGAACTTAAACATTCTCATGTCAGTTTCTGGGATTGTGGTGGGAGCCATGGCTTTCTTCTTATATCAGGTCAGAGATACCATCATGTCCTTTAATGCTACAGGTGTGACAGTGAGCCACTTTGTCCAGCTGTACAGGCTCCCTGTCAGCAGCAATAGCAGTCCAAAGATGTAGTTCATGTCCTGGCAAGATACATAGGACACAGTGTCCTCTGGAGGTACCTGCCCCTCTCCATGGACTATATCAGCAAATCCATGAAAACTGAACATGAAGCTGGCCATGAACTTGTAACCTTTCGTTTTTGCTTGTTCAGTTTGAGAAGTGGACAGGAAAACCAGTTTTAGAGTCTTGGATGTGGCTGACACGATCTTCCTAAGGGTTTGTACTTGAAATATGATCTAAGGGGGATCTCTGCCAGCCACTTTTCTGACACAAAATAATTTCTTGTCACAGATCTACACCCGCTCTGTTATTGAACCTGCCGCTGCACCAGCACCAGCTAAAGAAGCCACCACTCCCCAGCCTGAAAACTCCAACACAAACACCCTGTACAGAAACACAGACCGGCAGAGAAAAAAGTCCAAGATGACAGATGAGGAGATCCTAGAGAAACTGAGTATGTATTGGGTGTTTTGAGTCTGCCAGAGCAGTGTATTTCCTGCATGTGTCAGCATTAGCTGTACCAAATGTTTCTCACAGTTTAGTGTCACAGAGTCATCAGCACATCTCTTGTGCTTTGAGGCAGCAAGAGAACACTTGGGCTGTTCCTGCTGCCTCTGAGGGCAGCTGGGACTAGGTTGGGTTTGCCTGAGCTTCCTTCTGTGCTTAAGGCAAAAGCAGAGATTGTTTCTGGTTGAGCAAAAGACTGTGACCTAGTGAATGACATAGGAAACTCCTGTGTACTAATGGCCAAATGAAACAGAATGTTTGGGTTCCTAAATTTTCTCTAGACTCCTAACTTCTCATGGTTCATTGGAGTCAAAATACTTTGCAAAAATCTATTGGGTTTTTGTTTGTGGGAGGTTTTTTATTGGTGTGGGATTTTTTACCAGTAGACAGCTGCAGCACTAAGCTGGTCCCTTCAGCCTCAGTGAGCTTTCCTTGAGACAGTAACACATTTTCCAGGTATTCTCTTGCTGTCCTTGTCGTAACTGTTATTGCTCCTCCTACTTCTGCAGTTTGTTTTTGTAAGAATTTTACACTTTTGTCAGTGAGCTCTCCTTTGGAAGGATCATCTGTCATCAGACAACAAGGCACTTTCTCATGGCTAATTCCCAGCCAATTAATACTATTAGAATCCTGACTGTTGGCTCCAACCCCTGTGCACATCATACTCTACTGAAGCACATCAAGCCCTTCCTGATTCTGCAGTGCAACCAATTGAATTTGCTTCTTGCATGTGATAGCTGCCAGTTCAGTGTTCTCAGATTAAATGGTTGGGTTCAGAGCAGAGCCAGGTTATTCTGTGTCTACCATGAATTGTAATGGTAGACACAGAATGTAAAAAAAACAGATTGATCTACACCTCCTTCTGTCAGATCACAAAGCCAATAATGTGTCTTTAATGGAGGCAACTGCTTGTAATATGCAACTGCTTAAACGGAGGCAACTGCTGTGTGGCTGTGGCTTTTTCTCAGTGGTTGCCATTGCTCAACCTTTTTCTCATCCTTGCCCTGCCACTGATGGCTGCTGTGAATGCACAGGCTGGAGCCTTCCTTAGCTGTGAGATTTCAGCTGCTTACAGAGTTTCCTGCATCCTTACCAGGCTGACATGAATCTCAGCGACCTTAGGGAGTATCCAAGGGATAAATTCAATAGCTTTAGCTGAGGGCACAGTGAAATAAATTCCAGAGCAGGTGGTTACCTGCAGGTATGTCAGCTTATACAGAGAGGAATTCTGCTTCTTCAGCTGATGCTAAATGTTTGAGGCAGGCTTCCCCCTCTGAGATATACAGGTACCCTGCATCCATGAGGTCAAGTATGTCTATCATTTATATGCCAGATTGGGACTGAGCCCTGGAGTTTTGGGGAGTTACATCTTTGAAATGTTACATGCTTTCATGCTTTTTCTTTCTTAACAATTTGCTACCAAGTGAGCAAGGTCTGAATGTCTGCCTTGGGCAAATTGTGATGTGGGCAATGAAAATATTTTTGTGCTTTCATGAAGCTATCTGAAAACAGGCATGATGCTTTTTTATTGAGTCTTGAACTAATTATATTTGAGCAGTGTGGTGCTTGTTCTATTTTAACTTGCATGACTGCTCCACCTTGCCTACTTCCCTCACAACTCTTTCTATGCTACTTTTAGGAAGATGTCCTCTGCCTTCTTTTATCTAAAATTGCTTTCATAATTCTTTTCTGCTTGAAATAGCTTGAGTTCTTTTAGGGCTTTTAGTTTTATTAGTGAGTAAAGACTGTAATATTGAGATAAGATCAAATAAAATTCTATCTGTAATGAAATCATGACTATGTTCCACTGATAACTATGAAACAGAACTGGCCCAATTCAGCTTTCTTATCCACTTAATTTAGGACTTGATAAAGGAAAGTGCTTCAAGACATCAAAATAGCTGATAGGTTTATCTTTTGTCAAGAGCAGGGAGTGCTTGTCTGAGCAGGAGCTGTGTACCTGTCACTGTGTTGATTTTAATGCTGTAATGTTTGATGTACATTGGCTTAAGTACAGGGAACCAGCTACAAACAACTGGGTTGGAAAAGCAGCTGCTCAAGTCTTGAGGAAAAACTCTGGAAATCTGAACTTCAAAACTAGTGGCGAATTTGGAAAATCATTTTTAAAAATCTTTCTTCTTCAGTCCTTCTCTGTATTCTTTTCTGAAGTGAATGAACTTCCATGAACTTGTGATATCTGGTCTAGTAGATACACCTTTCCATTAACTTGCTGAAAGTAGCACCCAGCCAGGCACTGGCAGCACAGTGTTCTTCCTGTTGTCCAGCCCAGCACAGAATTAGAGCAGTGTTTGATTTACTGCTGCAGAGCTCGTGGGGTTGTGAGCCACAGGGTGTGAGACAGTCCCATGTGGGACAGTCTGGCCTCATCACCCATTGTGGACTTCTTGCCACTGACAACTGAAGTTAAACCTTGCCCTGCTTGACACCTTCTTGCACATTTGGAGATGTCAGGAATCTGATGGGAAGGGAAAAAAGCAGTGATTAGGATATTTTGTTTGTGCCTACTGAAAGAGTCAAAATCTGATAGTCTCAAACAAATCAAAAGTCCTAATTCAATAAACATACTGGTTTTTCTGGTCTGGTAGTTTCCTTGATAGAATGCAAACAGTGAAGCCTAAGGTGGTGGCTCAATGCAAATGTCTTCTAAGCACTTACCTTGGAATGTACATCACAGAAATAGTTTAAGAAGATGAGTTCAGAAGGAAAGACTTCCGTGATCTGCAGCTCATTTCCTTTGACAGATCTAGCTGTATCCCTGTATTACAAATACAAACACATGTTTGTTTACCTGTGCATCCAAAACAAAAATAGGTGATGCCCCATTCCCTCTTAGTAGTCACAAACTCCTCTTCCCCCTGTCCAGGCCATTTGTATGGAACAGAGAGGTCTTCAGTATCCAAATGGGCATCTGACTGGATGCCTGGCCAGGAATCTGCCTGCCAGCACAGTGAGAAGACAGGGCATCAGCACCATCTGGTACACTCCCTGCTACAGCAGTTTTGCAGCCTTTGGCAAGAGTGTTAATGGGAGCTGCAGGAGAAGAGGTTTCCTTTGCCCCACATGCTCACTCCCTTTGCCCAGAGCTCTGGGAATGCCAGCCAGGGCTGATGATGCCTGCTGCCTGGGATGCCCACACAGTCTCGAGTGCCCTGAAGTGGTCCTGCCCTGCTGTGCCAACCTGCAAGAGTCAGGTGGACTGGTATGTCAGGAGCCCAAGCTGAGGAACCTTCAGAACCCGGTTAACTTTTCATAGTTTCATCTCACTGAAACACATGGCATAAAGAAAAGCTCATTCTGCTTCTCTAGAGCAGGTCTTCACTACAAAATAACTCTTCAGTAGAGAAGACCATGACTAGAGGACTCTGGGGCTCCCTTCTAGCTGGCTAGAAGGAGGGATAGGAGATGAGAAGGTATAAATCTCCTGCTCACACTGTGGAGCTTGACCATCCCACTGCTGCAGCATGGAGCTTCTGGGAGGCAGCAGCCCCTTGTTTTGTCTGTCTTCTGCATCATATCAGCTGGGCTCAGGATCAGCATCCCTTTGGGCAGCTGTCTGTGTCACACCAGCACCCCAGGAGCACTGCTGTCCTTGTTACCCACCCTGCTGGTTTCAGGAGAACATGAACACAGTGTGTGTGTGGTGGTGAGAGGGTGAGTCCAGTGTGAGTGATGGGGCTGTGTCACATGGAAAACCAGCAGTGTGGTTCTTGAAATGGTGCAGGGCAGGGATGTCTTCAGAACTTAGCCTGGAAACCAGTGATGGGGCCCTGGTTCTGAAAGCCCACCATTCTTGATGGTAAAATGAGATGCTGTTCACTGCAAACATTAATGCATTCTTGTGGCAAACTGCTGAAAGGTTGAGATGATCTCCTCCTCTCCTGGAAGCACTTGCAGTACTCTTGCTGTTCCAAAAATGGTACCTGTTCATAAAAAAGTGAACAGAAAGTACATTTAATCTTTAGAGGTAGTAAACCTTTTGTTGAATCACAGTGTGTTTATGCCCAAGAAAATACAGGCAGTGTTGTTCCAGCTCTCCTTAATGTTTGTAGAGAACAAACACTTGCATTGGTGCTTCTTGTTTTCTGATCTCTGTCTGTTCTCCTTCTGTTTAGTTTCTTGTCAGGGTAACCCTAAAGGACTGTAGCAAATCAGTGTTTATGGAGGCCATCTGTGCTGTGGAGCTGCCTCTGTTGTTGCTGTTGTTGTTACCCAACTGACCACAAATGGCTCAAAGCCCCAGACAGTGGGGCTGCATTTCGGATCTGCTGGAAGGTGGAAGCTCTGGTTTGAAGTGAGAATCTTGCATTTTGTTTCTTTCAGGGAGCATTGTGAGTGTGGGAGATCCTAAGAAGAAATACACTCGATTTGAAAAAATTGGCCAAGGGTAAGTCATATCCCAGTTACTTGTGCAAAACCATGGGCCAGGTATTTTGCTGGTGGAGCATCAAGCATGAAGATAGGCAAGCTCCAAACATGTTCAGATGTGATCAGGTTTAGATCCTCCTGTCTTTCAGTACTGATCAGAACTTATAACTGTGGTCAAAAGTAATTGAAAGACAACTTGATGCTGACAGAATCTCATCTGCAGCAAGGAGAAGGCCTGAAGGGTCTATTGTCCCTCAAGTGTGTGGCTCTTGTTTGCTTTTTTTCTTAGGAGAAATCATTTTTGTATGTCTCAAAATAATACGACCATGCTGAAGAAAGGAGAAAAAACATTATTACCTAAAAGAGTAACTTACTACCTGATAGCTGTCAGCTCTCAGTAATGTTTATTTCAAATATTTGCTTTAAACAATATTCAGTGGTCAGGCTTATAACCACATAGTTTAGAAACCAGAGATTAAGTAATAAGCTTTTTTTTTTCTAGCAGGGGTTGTAAACCCCAAAAATTCAGTAATAGATACAGTGCTAATACACTTCAGAGGAAAATACATCATCTGCCTGATGGCAGATCCCTTGTGGATCCTGCAGGTTCTAGGCATTTATTGAAAATAATCACCCAAGGCATTCCCTTTTGAAACCCAGCTTTGCTAACTGTAAATTGAATCAATTTGAAATATTTCCTATGTGAGGAGGCAAGAACAAAAGAACTTACCTAAAAATTAGGTATCTGACTTGCATTTTAACTATGGGCTGCCTGCACCATTGGTGTTTCCTTGGCAGTGTTGTTCCAGAAGGAGTGGCACCATCTGTGTAACGCCAGGACACTGCTGGCAGTGTGTTTGCTGGCATCAGGAGATATTTTTCTACCTTAACTATTTGTGAGGTCTGAGCTCAGAGTAGCCTGTTGCTAGCCTGGAATAATTAATGTACTGCAATAAGGCTGACACACCCATGCCCTTTCTCTGGCAGGTTTTATCTTAGATCTCTGTGATTTGGTAGGGCCCTTGTGGGAAGGTTTTTATGCTCCATTCGTTGTATAAAAACCCTTTCTCAAATTCCAACTTGCTTCCTATCTGAAGCTTTGGTTCTTACTGTCATTTGTAAAATGTCAGTGGAAACTTCAAGCTGTGCCTGTCTCTTAGGAAAGAGGTGTCAGCTGAACAAGTGAGAGCAGAATAAACATGCATGTGAAGCAGATTATTGCTGTCACTGTGAGAATGTGACCATCACCCTCACATGGGAGTGAGCTTGTACAAAGGTGCCTTGACAGCTGGTGGAAAGACAAGTGGCTGGTATGTGGCCTAAAAGGGTATCTAAAAGGATTTCCTCCAGCTTTTAGTACAGCCTGAAAATTGCATAGCCTCCTTGGAGAGGAGTGTGCTGCCATAACTAATTCATGCCTCTAACACTGCAGGCTAACTTACTGTGATAGGAAAAGATCCTAAAGAGAAAGATCATCAGAAAGGTAATCAAACAGGATGATCAGGAGCACCCAGAGTGCTACAGGGCTGGGGTTTGGGTGTCTGCAGCAGTGCTGGGCTGTGGCATTGCCTCAACAGGTTATTTGCTCAGTTAATGCAGATGCCAGTTTCTGAGCTGCCACCTCTGCAGTGAGTGGGGTACAGCTGTGCCAAAGGCAAGTGTTGTGGTGTTGGAAGTGAGCAGGTTTTTAGTAGCAAGGCAGGGAGAGGTGTATCTGCCCAGAGAACTGCAGGTAGAGAGCACTGGCCAGCACATTGCGCTGCATGGCTTCACACAGCTGGGAAGTTAATAAAGACTGTGATGGTTTTACAGCCACTTTGCAGTGAACAGTAGTCAGCAGGCCTGTGCTGCAGAACAGGTCAGTGCTGAGTCCCTGTTTTGTCCTCTGTCTCCAGCTGAGGACTGAAAATGTTGCTGACACCAGAGGAAACTTAGTTTTAACTAGCACTTGATAAAGAGGTTGTGTTTGCTCAAGCAGTGTTAGCTCTTGTAGCAAGACAAATTAGTCTGGAGCCATGAGCAGCCTGGTTAGTACAGCACTGCATCACAGTGACACAGATCTAATGGTGAGTCCTGGCACCTGCCTAACTGCAGTAAAGACCAGGTGCAGCAGAACAGATTAAAAGTTACTGGTCAGAAATGAGTGGCTTAGAAGTAAAAGTTTGGAATGCAGAATTGCATTTAATTCGCAGCTTCACTTAAATTACCTTTGTCTAAACTCCTCACAAGTAGGTGGCCTGGAGCATTCCAAAAGCATTCTAATTTCAGGAGCTGTTTTGAAATAAGGCCTGATACGACTTTGCTCAGGAGAATCATCACAGTGTTAGCAATTCTGAATAAATGTTGTTGACTTCTTATGAAAACAAATTGGATTAATCTTGTCAATTAGTCATAGGAAAATGCGTTTGCCTTTATATTAAAAGAATGCCTAGCATGCCCAATGAGAATATTGCTCTCAATGCAGAAATAAGGTCTCTGTTGAATTAAACTGCTTCTGAAATGTTTCAGCCTGCAGGTAAACAAACAAGTCAGGGGATCATGTGAGAAAGAGCAAACTCATTTTGGCACTTCCAGTCACCGGGACACTTGCAAGATGCACATTCCTGCTCTGAGAATTGCCTCCCTGGCTCTCCACTGCCTTGCTGCTCCTGCAGACATGGGCTTCTTAAGTGATGGCAGAGTAAAGCTGTGGTTTAGCTCTGAAGGAAGGCTTTCCAAGCCCCTAGATGCTTTGAAACCCAAAGGAATTGCCTCTGACTGGGACATTTTCAGCCCTTCATGTCATTATGGGGAAGAACATCTTTGAAGGAGAGGCAGATGGCAAACCAAACCCTACCCTGTCTAGTCTGCAGATGAGCACACTATTTATTTCTGGTGGCTCTACAACACAACCTATGTGTGCCACAGAAGCAGCACATGGACACCATGAAGAGTCCTTCATGTGTTAGGTGCACTCAACAGAAGCTGCTGCCTGCAGTTCTTGACACACAAAGAATCTCTCTAAGTATCTTCTGTTCTGAGTCCTCAATTTGTGTGTGAAATAATAGATGCCTTAACCTGCTCTAGCTGTGACCTTGCAGGATGGCTGGAAAATTGTTTACTTGCATGCTGGAGAAAGCTGTATTTAGATCTTTTCCTCAAATGGCTGTCATATGTTCAGGGTTCTCAGAGTGACTGTGTGACATTGCCTGAGTTTGGCAGATGGATTCAGTTTAAAGGTGTGAGAAGGCCCAACTGGATTGTGTGTTACATTTCGTGGAAAAAACACACTCACAGACACACAAAGAAAAAGGGAGGAAAAAACTAAATTAACCACAGCAAAATGGGTAAGATTTGAACATACTATTTTCCAGTTTTTGTAGACATCCCCTCTCTTAGGTTTTGAATTAGAATAATGTGGCATGTACACTGGACATTTGCACCAGCCCTTCTTCTTCATGTTGGACCTCAGCTTTCTCTGCATGGCAGAGGGCTGGTGGGCTGCCACCAGAGCTCTCCTGTCTGGGCTGGCTTTCACTTCCAGGAACTAAAGTGTTTCTCAGTGTTTCTCAGTTTCGCCTGCTCTTTTGTTTCTAGGGCTTCAGGAACTGTTTATACAGCAATTGACATCGCCACAGGACAAGAGGTGAGTGTCAAAAATCCCAGCAGATTCTGCAGCTCTTGAGTGCTTTCCCCTCTGCTGTGGTTGGAGCTTTGGGTGGCCAGTAGAGCTTTCCTGCAAAGGCTGTTCCTCTGAAGCATGGACAAATGTCAACTGGCAAAATCCATCATTGCTGTCTTCAGCTTCTCAGTGAAAGGTCTTTAAGGACAGTGTGGTTCTGTGCCTCAGAAACTGAACACTTAACTGTGGCCATATGCTTTCCAGTAACACTGGATCTGAGGTTTTCATAAATGCCTGAAAAGGTGCCTGTGAATTCCTAGAATCAATAAGAGCCTTGGTACTCTCTGTGCTTAGCTGGATGCTTCACCCATAGCTTTTAAGTCCAGTTTTAAGAGATGAATTTTTTTACTTGCTCTGTCTTCAGAACAGGTTGGTGCTCTCCACAGTATTGTTGATCCCACCCTGGTACCATGTTACATTATCCCTGAATGTTTTTTTTTAATGGAGAGAAATCTGCTAAGAAATCCCAACAAGCTTTTGTGCCAATAAAAAGTAGATAATATTTATTGCCAGTATAAATGTATTGGTTTAGAAATTATTCTGTCTCTGTTCCCCATTATTATTCTTGTTATTTTTCTTGTGGAACAATATCCATAATGTATGTCTGTGTTTGCTTTTTTATGTAATCAGGAATAGCAGGTGATACAATCAAAAATCATGGAACTGTCCATTGCATGTTCAGTGTAATCTTGTGCAACAGACTACTCAGGTTAATGGCTTTTAATGTCATTTTAGGTGGCCATAAAGCAAATGAATCTCCAACAGCAGCCCAAAAAGGAACTAATTATCAATGAAATCCTGGTCATGAGGGAAAATAAGAATCCCAATATTGTTAACTATTTAGACAGGTAAGTTGTTCTGGTATTATCATGTGAATGTTCGTTTACACACTGCAGGCCAAAGGTTAAAAAAACCCTTTGGTCACTGCAGAACATGGAGCTCTTTATTCTTTCTCTACTCATCTCCAGTGGATGGGAGGAGATTGCATTGGCTCTGCATTAGTCTTTTCTGGCACACATAGTTTTAAGTCTGTTTTCAAAAACCTGAACCAGCCACATCTTACGGAAACAACAGTCTGTGAGCTCCATGTTCCAGGTATTTCCTTGTTGTTTTGTTGTTCTGGGGTTTGTTTTTTTCAAAGTTGATCAGATTTTCTGTGTCTTGTGCAGAGTGCTGACAAGAAATTCTTTCCTAGAAATTCTTTCCTTTGGGTGGTTTCTACTATTTTCCATGGCTGGGGATGCCAGGAAGACATAGTTCTTGTTTCCAGAAACACCTAATTTGACAGGTTTTTAATGGCCTTTGCTGTTTCTGAATGTATGTTTTGCAAGGTTTTCCAAACATTGGACCAACTTCTGTCCTCAGTGGTGCACACCCTCCTCCTATGGATAACTTTGAAGATAACTTTGAAAGTTATGTTGCCTCATTCCTGGGGTTAGTGTGGAATTCATGAGTTAAGATGATGAGCTAACTGGTGGCATGTGTCCTGATCCCAGATTTATCTTTGCTTGCTTATCTTGCTAAGTGCATTCTTCCCTTGCTTGTCACCTAAGATATCTTCTTTTTCCACTGTGCAGATTCCCAGAGCTGTGTAGCTTAGAAGGAATGTCCTTTTCATTTTATTCTGTCTTCATTTGCAAGACCTGGAGACAAGAATCAGCTGTAGGTTATGATTATTCATTAGTTTGGCTATGCACATGCATCCTCACAGCATTGTTTTCTCCTTTCAGCTACCTTGTTGGTGATGAGCTGTGGGTGGTGATGGAGTACTTGGCTGGAGGCTCTTTAACTGACGTTGTCACCGAGACATGTATGGATGAAGGACAGATTGCTGCTGTCTGTCGGGAGGTGAGGGATCCACTTGTGCTTCTGTTTGCATGGACAAGGTGATGCTTCTGCTTCATACCATACAATGGTGTTGTCATTGTATGGAGAAGAAAGAGCAGATCACTGCAGCAGCAGTCATTCTGTCTGTGTTTGCAGGGGACAGCCTGTAGCAACAATTGATGTTTCCCTTTCAAAAGCCAGTATGTGCCTTCCCCTAGAATGACATGACTGTTGCAGGGTTAGAGCAGCAAGCTCTTCCCTTGGCTGCATGGTGTTCTGCCATTCCTCACCACTCCCCTGGAAAGGAAATCTCATAAAACCATTTCCTTTCTTGTGTGATGAAATCATGTCACGAATTTTTATCCTTACATTTCTTTTTTTTCTTCTCAGTGCCTGCAAGCCCTGGATTTCCTTCATTCCAACCAAGTGATCCACAGAGACATCAAAAGTGACAATATTCTTCTTGGGATGGATGGATCTGTCAAATTGAGTAGGTATTCCTGGTCACATGCAGCATTCCTGGATGTGGGGTGGGGAATTCCTTTGAGTGACAGCCAGTTCTCCAAAAGTGGTGCTGGTGGGAGCACCTGGACCTTGCTGTGAGGGCACAGCTGCAATGTGCAGAGAAGTCCAGAGAGAAACAGGGTGTAGGAGTGGCTTTGCTTTGTGTATGACCCTTCCAGAATGGAGGGAGTTACAGTCTAAGGCTTCAAGTGGTTAAGTAAAAGCCAGTGGATGAAACATGATGGTTTCTTTAAAGTGGCCAATTCCATATTACCTTGGCTACAGCCCTGAGGAAACACATCATGGCTGCTTTTCCAGCTAGATTCCACAGTGCATTCTCAGACTTAAAGTGGGGATTCTTTTGCTTGGTTTTGTAATTCGAGCTGGCTTTAACAGTATTTGTTTTTCTCCTCAGCTGATTTTGGCTTCTGTGCTCAGATCACCCCTGAGCAGAGTAAACGGAGCACAATGGTGGGGACTCCTTACTGGATGGCACCAGAAGTTGTAACAAGAAAAGCATATGGCCCCAAGGTGGACATCTGGTCACTTGGGATCATGGCAATAGAAATGGTGGAAGGAGAGCCTCCTTACCTTAATGAAAATCCTCTCAGGGTAGGGTGAAATATCAGATACTGTTGTCTTTCTAATTTGTGCCATATTTTGTCTTCCATGAGATAAAATGCCATTCACATCAGCTTGAACTAGTTCTACAAAGGCCCACTTCTAAAAATGTTCCTACAGCACATCAGCATCTGCTGTAGCTTTGATTGCATCACTGTGAGAAGCTCAGAGGCAAAGTGACATGTACTTGTGCAGAAACTTGCCACTTCGGCCTCAGCGATGCTTGAAATTTCTCATGCCCTTTGAGAACTTTCTTTGAGCTGTATCTCCAAATGACAAAAATTTTTAAGTGCCATGCTTCTCCAGTTGGGGATTTTTTATGATAAGCATTGGAGCTGTACCTGCAGGCATAAAACTCTCTTCAGTGTCAGACCAGTGCTGATTGATTACCTGAACCTTCCAGGAAAGATCACTGGTTCTAATAATGCAATTATTTATTATCAAACACATTTCTGAAAGTATCTTTCAGCGCAGATACTTGTAGTAAAACGATGTATTTTGAAGTTTTCAGTTTTATCCTAATATCTTAAAATGAAATGGCCAGTTCTTACACCAATTGAGTATGTAGTAGTGGGGGAATGTATACCAGGATAAAACCTCATGACTGACAGCTGAAACAAACTGCTGCACCGTTAATTCCTGCGGGAATTTATGAGAAAATTAATTTTTACCTATATGTATACATAATACACACACGTTTTGTTAAGGTTAGAATTAAAATAGAGCATGATCTTTAGCTTTTCCATGCTGTAAGGTTTCTCTGTGCTTTCTCTGGTTTGTGGCATCCAGACTGTGTTTTGCAGACTGACAGAAGAAACTACAGAAGGGTCAGGACATACCTCCCAGCTGCTTAAGAAAAGAATACACCAGTTATACAAATTTCACTCTTTCAATTATACAAGTCTTTCACACTTTTTGAAGAAGGTTCGTGAGTTTTCTTGGAAGACTTCCTTTGGATTGATAGGTGGCCTGGGGTTTTTGGGCTCCAGGCACACATGTGGAGTGTTGCACACTGTGTCACCTCGTTAGGGTGGATAAGAAATAAACAAGTTTGGATTCAGAGTGGTGCTGAATAAGCAGAGTGCACTGTAGTGGCAGGGTGGCATTAGGCCTCTGTCACTGCAGCCCTGTTGTACCAACAGAGACCTTTGCACATCACAGTTTTGCTTCTGTTTCCTGTGAACCCATATTTCACTTGCAAAAAATGCAGTTGCCTTGTATAAGGCAGTAAAGCAGGTGAAAAGAATTAACATTCTTGATCTGGATGCTGAAAATTCCCTGCTTCCTTTATCTGAAATGTTGATTAGGACTTCTCAAGAAGCCTCAGGTCAGCTGTTAGAAAGATAACTGGATTTCCTGTTTCTGACCAAATTCACAGTCAGATATACTTGAGATCTGTGTAAGAGGTCTCAGCTGCCTCTGAACACAAGAGCTTATAAAGCAAGACTGCTTTTTACAGCAAATTTTTTTAGCTGATAACGCACACTAGTTGTTGGATTTCTTGTAATATATAGTGAACATTTTTCTTTCCTAGCCCAAGCCATTTTCTCCATGTCACTAAGCCTTCACTAGTCCAACTGCCAAAACCTCCTATTTCCTGCCTGGCAGTTTCTGGGATGGGGATGTCATTAATACATTTATTTGAGTATTAAAATTAGTGGAGGGTTACCATAGGGATGGAATGACTCCATTTTCTGATGAGACTATTAAAAGTTCTACCACATAAGTGAAGATGATTCAGAATTTAGAGACTGCTGAAAGATAGTTGAAGGTGGGTCCTGTCTGCCCAATTATGCCTTTTCATCCTAATATATTTGTGCATGCAACTTGACATGTCTGTTGAACATGAGACTGCAAATGTTTCTGGCTTTTTTACCCAAAGTATTACCTGATGGATTTTTTTTTCCTTTTTTCTCAAGAACAGAGCAAAAAACTTTATTAATTTTGTTTTATGGAAGCCATACTTTAGGGACCAGTGAGCACTGCACAGATGTATTTTGTGTAATAATCCTTTGAAATAATATAGACTGCTAACTCTTTAAAATGGCCTGTAAAGTTGTGTCAACACTTGGAGAAGTAAAATGTGCTGTTTTAGTTCCTACTAACCAAGTCAGCCAGTGAAATCAGCTATCAAGGGAAGATCATCTTGATGTTGGAATAGCTGTGACTGCAGCAGGGTTTTTTTGTTGTTGTTCTTGATATATGAAAGTCATCTCCAGCCCTCTGCCAGGGAAGAAACTGCCAGTGGAGATTGGAGCTTAAAAATAGGGGGTGTGTGAGTATTTCTGGGTATGAATGAAACAGTCTTCTGTGTGCTTTGTCTCCAGGCACTGTATCTGATAGCTACAAACGGGACACCAGAGCTGCAGAACCCAGAGCGACTCTCGGCCGTGTTCCGAGACTTCCTCAACTGCTGCCTGGAGATGGACGTGGACAGGCGAGGCTCTGCCAAGGAACTTCTGCAGGTAGGATGGGAAGCAACTGCAGCTGATGCCCAAGGGATCAGTTTTCTCATCAAATAAAGGCATCAGGTGGCTCCCCCACGTATTAAGCTCCAGTCTTGGTGCTTTCAAACGAAAACTATGTAGAATCCTATAATGGTTTGGGATGGAAGAGACCTTTAAAGGTCATCTAGTCTGACTGAGCTGGGATCCCTTGAACTAGGTCACATCACTCAGAGCCCCATCTGACCTGACCTTGGATGTTTCCAGAGATGGACTTCCACCTACAACATCCCTGGGCAACCTGTACCAGTGTTTCACCACTCTCCTTGTAAAAAATTTCTTAATTGGATCAAATCTAAATTGATCATCTTTGGGTCAAAAACCAGTCCCTCTTGATCTCTTGCAACAGGCCCTGCTAAAAAATGTGTCCTCAACTTTCTGACAAGCCCCCTTGAAGTATTGGAGAGTTGCAAATTGAGGTCTCCCCAGGACCTGCCCTTCTCCAGGCTGAACAAGCCCAACTCTCCCAGCCTTTCCCCAGAGGAGATATTTTCTGTCTCCTGGTCATTTCTGTGGCCCTGTTTTGTACTTTTGGGAGTAAATTCAGTTTTAATTCTTGACAAAAGAACTGAAATAGAATGATACCAGGTATAAAGGCCTGAAATTATGTTGGTGCGGGAGGAACCCAGTAAAGGCAGTCCCAGCCAAGCTGTCAGAGATTTGGCTGTGGGAAGGAGGAGATCACTGTGAGCCTCAGAGGGGGCCCCAGCTTGTCCTTCCTGCTCCTGTCTTAGAGGTTTCTGCCACTAAGTTCTATTTTTAGAGGTTTCTGCCACCCAAAACAGGTAAAGCTGATCAGGACTTGTCCCAGCCCTGTTGGCTTCCTGGCACAGTCAAGCTACTTGAGGTTTGCTGCCAGGTTTTGTGGCAGAGAGAGCTGCAGAATATGCCACTTGACTGTCCCTGCTGGGAAGGAAGGTGCCAGCCAGCGCAGGAGGGCCAGGGGATGGAAAGATAGGCACTGCTCTCCCTGCAAGCCAGAGCTGAGTCTATCAGCACTCTGTCACTTGTCTTCCTGCTCTTGACTTTCTGCTGAAAACCTGTACCTCAGTACAGGTCTTCAGAAAACACATGAGCCACAGTCCTACTGGGTTACATATTTCTTAGAGATATTGGAGTTTCCTAAGGGATGACTTACACACATCTTTTTTGACAATTAACACAGTCTGTGTCTTTAGAAAGGGGGAACCTAACAAGGAGTCTTTTGAGTTTCCTGAAAGGAACAAAGCTCTGGGGCAGCAAGCAGCATTCCCAGAGCACTGGCAGAGCAAAAATCCCAGCAAGCTGAAGACACCTGGAAAAATGGATTGACAGGTGTGTGGGCCCTGTTTGCCTGTGATAACAGTGTCCTGGACATGAAGGTGGAAGTGCAGATGTCCCCTCAATCCTTTTTCTGAGTATTTCTGGTAACGAGTGGAATCGTGGTTGAGCCTGTGAGGAACTGAGTTTGGAAAGTAATGGTACCTTTCTTGTTTCTTTCCCTTTGGGCAGCATCCATTTTTAAAACTAGCCAAGCCACTCTCAAGCCTGACTCCTCTGATCATTGCAGCGAAGGAAGCGATTAAGAACAGCAGCCGCTAGCACTGCAGGTCGGCTTTGTGCCCTGCCAGCTCAGAGCAGGACTGAGAACACAAACTCTGTACAACCTCAACTCTCATGCTGCGGGACAGATGGATGGATGAACAAACCAACGGTCACAGTCATGGTGGTAGGACCACCCCAGTTCCTCAAGGAGTAAAAAAATTATCATTTGTCTTCTTCCTGCTTTCTGGCTCCTTAATTTATTTTTACAATGAATCGGGGCTAAGGACAGAGAGGTAATGACAGAAAATGCTTTGCTGCCTCAATCATTTCCAAGGTAAAGCAAATTCAGTTGGAAGATTCCCTTCCTTCTCACCCTGTGAATAAGCTGTACATTCACTTTTAAATTGTCAGTTCTTTCTTAATGATGTAAAGTCGTGTTTATGGGGTTTTTGGTATGGTTTGGAATTGGAGAAGGGCAATTCTTCATTCATCAACTCCAGACTGCCTTTTGAATATGGCCCACTTGCCAGTTTTTGCCCAGTTGTGGTACTTCTACATGAGGAAGAAAGTGCAATTGCATTTCCAACCAAAAAGGAATGAAGATGGGACAGACAAAGCATCCTGTGGAGATAAGGTGTTCAGCTGGGACTGTGTAGTGGTTCCGTTCTTGCCAATTGCATTTGTACCCCTGACTGCAATCTCTGCCCGGGTGAGAGTCTGACTCAGCTGAAACAGCAGAAAGATCAGTCAGTGTGCTCCAAACAGGTTTGTCTGATGCAAAGCTGTCAGAGCAATGTGAGGGGAGAGTGGGCCCAGCCGTGCCTGGGGCTGAGCCCCCGCAGAGCCCTGGCAGAGCCCAGAGCAACCTGAGCATCAGCAGAGCCAGGCTGGAAGGAGGCACTGAGAACGACAAGAGGCAGCAGCCTGGCCGTGGGTGCCTCTTCCTGGGACAGGACTAATCCTCCTGTCTCAGAGCCAAACTGGGTGGGGGCTGTTCTCCAGGGAAATCGTGGCCATACTGAGAAATGCACAGCCTGGTGGGATTGGCCATCCTGAGTCTCTGCAGGAATAGAGAAGAGCAAACAGAGCAGAGCGGTGGTGTCGCTTCTGAGGGTGCCTGTTCTTCTCCCAGCTGTCTTGTAGCTCCTGGGAAGGGTTCCTAGTGTCTGCGGAATTCTCAGCAGAGAGGGAGGGGACCAGGCTGCTCTGCAGGCTCCTGCACAGGTGAGCATCCTTTAGGCACAGGAGTTCTGCCCTGGGAACCGAGGCTGACACAGGGAACAACCTGCACAGTTCAGATCTGCAGGAACCAGTGCAGCAGCCAGCTTGGGAAGAAAGCGCCTTAAAACCTGGAGCTGTGCACTGAGCAAGAACAAAGGTGTGAAATGCAAAATGGAATTAATTGCAGAATTACTTGAAGGCACCAGGCCAGCCTGCTTTCTGCTGTCCTACGTATGGCAAGCACTCCGCAATGAAGCTCTTGAGTTCCTGCAAGAGATGGAATTGGGGATGTGCCTGAGGATTGTGCTTGACTAGTCAGCAGATTTGGAAGGGAGCAAAATACTTTCAGTATGCAATTTGTGTTCTATTTATTTGTTTCTGAAAGACATGGTGTGGCTTCACTCAGTAAAAGCATTTGCATGGCATATTTGTTGCTGTATTTTAGGAGTACAACTCATTCAAGACCTTCAAAACAGCAACTGAAGCAACATGCACCCAGTGAACAAAAAAACCCCACAGTAAAACAGCTTTCTGCTATAGATCTTCACGTTGGCCTGGTCCTGCCAAGGGTTCTGTAGCCTTTAAGCTGCTCACCACCTTCATGTCTGGCCAGCAGGAATGAAGGATGCTTGGGCTGCTCTTGAATCAGGCCAGGAGCATGTCTGGCTTTGGCATCCTGTTTAGTTGCAGTCTTTGTGTCGCTCGCGAATGTCGCAAGTGTCCTTACTGCTGCTGCCCTCGCTCCCGCTGGCCACCACAGTGTCCTTGGCAGAGGCAGCCCTACCTGACTTACCACAGCTAAGCAGAAATTAACTTTTCTTCATTTTCTGGGGAGCACAACAGGTCCAGTTTTTCAGATGGCCAAATAACGCACTGAGGCAAGCAGCTCTGCTTTCCTGGACTGGGGGAACGTCGGCAGGAGCTGAGGGAGCTGCCAGGAGCCCACAGCTGGAGTGACAGTGGTTGACAGGAGCTGGATCAATGACAGCCAAGCTTTCCCCCATAAAAGAAGCCCCTGGGAGTGAGAGTGGCCAGGACAGGCTATCAGGCCATAGTACAGTAGATGGTGCATAAGGGTGTGCAGGAAGGTGCTGAAGCCCTGCCAGCTTGACCAGGGAGCAGTGGTGTCCACACAACAGAAAGCTGTGGCTTCTGTAAGTGCTGCACCCACCACAATCCATGCAACGACCCAGACAGAGCTCTGGTGGGATTGGGCTGCCAGCCAGGTGTCAACTGCAGGCTGTGCCCTGCTCTTAGGCGAGTCGTGGTGGCAGCAGCATGAGTACAGCTGTGGGACATGTGCCCAGCGAGAGGAACTCCTCCACTTTGGGCCAGAGCTACAGCTGGAGGTAAATAGGGGCAGGAGTATCCAAGCCCACTGAGCCCCTTTCCATCATTTATCAGCAGTTGTGGCTAAGGACAAGATCCCACATGACTGGACTGTGGCAAATGTGACATTGATCTACACAAAGACCCAGAAGGAGGGTCTTGGGAATTACAAGTCTGTCACCCTGACCTCAGTGCTGGGAAAAGTCATGGAGCAGATCATCTGGAGTGCCATCACATGGCACATACAGAACAGCCACGGGATCAGGCCCATCTAGTGTGGGTTTGTGATAGGCAGGTGCTGCCTGACCTGCCTGATCTCCTTTTACAACAGCATGACCTGGGGATGGGGAACAGCTATGGATGTGTGGAATTGAGTAAACTCTGTGTCAGTGTTTCCCACAGCTTTCTCCTGGAGAAACTGGGTGCTCATGGCTTGGATGGGTTCACTGTTTTCTGGGAAAAAAACCTGGATGGATGGCTGGGCCCAGAGAGTTGTGGGGAATGGAGTGACATCCAGCTGGGGCTGTCAGTAGGGGTGCAGCAGGGCTGGGTGCTGGAGCCAGTTGTGTTCAATATCTGTGTCAGTGAGCTGGGTGAGGGGATCAAGGGCACCCTCACGTAACACCAAGCTGGGTTGGAGTGTTGATCTGCTGGAGGACAGGAGGGCTCTGCAGAGGGATCTGGACAGGCTGGATTGTTGGTCCAAGGCCAGTTGGATGAGGTTCAACAAGGCAGAGTGTCAGATCCTGCACTTGGGTCACAATAACCCCCTGCAGCTCCAGGCTTGGGAAAGAATGGCTGGAAAGTGCCTGGTGGGAAGAGACCTGGGAGTGTTTATTGAGAGCAGCTGAACATGAGCCAGCAGTATCCAGCTACCTAAAGAGAGGTTGGAGCAATGGGGGAATCACTCTTTTCCCAAATAACAAGCAATGGGACAAGAGGAAATGGCTGCAAGTTGAGCCAGGGAAGGTTTAGATTGGATATAGGAAAAATCTCTTCACCCAGAGGATGGTCAAGCATTGGAACAGGCTGTGCAGGGCAGAGGTTGAGTCACCATCTCTGGAGGGATTTAAAAAGATTTGTAGATAGAGCACCTTGGGGACAGGTTTAGTGGGGGGTTTGGCAGTGCTGGGTTGATGGTTGGACTCCATGAGCTCAGAAGTCTTTTCCAACATGAATGATTCTGTTCTGTTTAGAAGACTTTGTTTCTCTTGTGAGGTCTCATTTTTGTCTGTCAGCTCAAGATCTGTGTCTGTAGGAGGAGCTTCCTTGTGAAAGAGTAACTTGGGCTGGAGATGGGCTGCTCTCAATGTGTAAAGCGTTCAGCAGGATGAAATATGTTTGTATTCCTGTAAGAAGTGAAGAAATGAGTGACAGTTTCTGTTTCCAGTATGTATTTTATTTTTTCCTATCCACAAAAGAACAGACAACCATCCTTTAAAAGGAAAGCACTTTGTAATACACATGTTTGCTGGACATACAGTCTAAATACTTCTGTTGACAAACTACTTTATTTGATTGGGGAAGGGGGGAATTTCCTATTTTTTTTCCTTTATGTATTTCAGCATCTCTTCTTGAAAAAAACCCCACCACCACGACTTTCCAGAAGACAGCAGGTATGAAAAATAAGGAAATCAAATGGTAGCTTTTTTTTTTCTAATCAGTGTATGCCTTGGCATACAGACTATTGTTGGCACTGACTTTTTAAAGACAGCTGCTGTCCTAAGAGGCCTTACTTAAAATTTTATTAAATACTATATTCCTTTCTCTTTGCATCAGCAAATCTAGAGATTTTTCTTTTAAAACCAATTCCTGGGAGGCAGACAAGATTCAGCAGAAATAATCTCTACTGTGGCTGTTTTCAGCATGGACTGTACCTGCCCTGTGTGACAGGCAGGGAATGTTCCTGCAGTATGCCTGTGGCTCCATGCTTGGGACAGTCTCTGGTGCTGATTCACACTCACTGGTACTGAAAGATGGCAGCTGTGTTTGTATCCTCCCAGCCTGGATATTAAATGTAGAAAAGACACTAGTATTTTTAAAAAACCCAGCAACACAAACCCACAAAATCCAGTCCTGAGGGGATCAAGTCTTGTACATTATTTACAGGCTCACAGAGTATATTAGGATTGACAAGAGCATTGGCCTTGCAGAAAGGAAAGAGACAAATAGTGTAAAATCTCTGGAGCCACCTTGGGTTTTCTGACTGCTATCCTCAGATCAAGCAATTAGTTATATATATTTTTGAAGTATTAGAAATACTCTGTTTCTGTTACAAAATGGGTTTCAGACACTTTTATTCCAAGGTTTTAAAAGATTGGTTAATTGTCTTCATTTTTAAATTAAACAGTGAAATACCCTAACCAAGAACTTGACTATGATTCCCATCCCTGCAATGAAGACGTGAAAATGAGCCAATAGCTCACTGTGGTTTAAATGTGTTTTGGGACAAAAGCATGGTAGCAGTAAAGCCAGGGAAGTTTGAGAAGCACAGAAAAGTTTATTTATTTAAGAAAAAAAATATAACCATACCTATGTAAAATTCCATACAACTCCTGCATGCGCTCCTGGGAACCTGCACAGGGGTGGATCTTACAGTGCTCTCAGGGTTGGATCCCAAACTTGGGCCGGGGTTACATTCTCACTTCTTGTGTCCAGTGCTTTTGTAAATATATTTATTCTTCATCTTTGGCTAATGGTTGGCCACTCCACTACACACAAAAGAACTCAAGGGTTTGTGCTGAGTTTCTTTGAAGCCTGTGGCTGCACTTTGGCAGGTCTTTGAGTCAGTTCTTCCCTATGTCCTGACACCAAAAATGAAGCACACTCCAGTCACCACGAGAAGGGAAGTACCTGTCTCGTGTCCTCTAGTTGTAGGAAATGTCACTGTACTCTATTGTCCATACAGCAGTTATTTCCAGTGTGTAATCCTTGGTGTGGCTACTGACTATTCCTCACACTGAGCATGTAAATATTTGTATTTCTTAGTCCAGTCCTGAGCAAATCCAGTGAGCAAAGAGCTGGAGAGAGCCCTGTGACATCTACCATTAAAGGAAGGAGCCAGTGTTTCTTTGCTTGACACCCAGGAATGCACTCAAGTGCCAGCTTTGCCTTGCTAAGTGCTGCCAAGTCAGTGGTCCATACGCATCCTGGTGTTCCTGCTTCCTCTTGGACCATTCATTCATGCCCAGATGTGCAGCAACTTAATGATGGTTTGATGAGGACCTATAATATAAGTGTTCATCCCCCTTTTGTTTCCCTCTCCACTCCCCATACCAGGTAAATATCTCCAATTTTATCCCAAGTTTTCAGGAAGCAGACAAAGGATAACCTTTGTCTTTCAAGAGAAACCATCCAAGCTTTTTTTGAGTGTGATTTGCACTTCAGGGATCTTCAAAACCTCTCTTTGCTTGTGTCTGTCCTTGAGCTGACAAGGTAATTTTATTTTTCTCGCTGAAACTTGAAGAATCTTACTTATCCATCTCTCTTTGGATGCAGTTTAGAGCTGATTGCCATAATCCTAGCTGTGCATCATGCCTGCAAACCATCACTGGCCTGAGCCTACCAACAGTTGCATGTACCTTTGGTTACAAGAGTTATCTCAAAAGAAAAAATGGTCTTATAGCAAAGAGAAGGAAGGCTGCCCATATGCTCTGTATGAGTGCCCTCTGGGCTGCCATGTGGGCACAAGCCTAAAAACCTTTTCTTGCTGCTTAGCAATTTCCCCAGGCAAGCACTTGAGTTGTGTGAGAATCTGACCCTGACTGAGGAAACGGGGGGCAATATCATTAGTTAAAGTTGATAATATTGAAAACTGCTAATTGATTTAATAGTCTGTGATCACAGTGACTTTGGCCTGCACAGTTTCCAAGCAGACCGCACATCAGCACCTGTGTGTAAGGTACCTTCTGCTCTGTTTGGTGGCACCATGTTTGCAGCTGCTGGAGCCTTGTGAGCAGCACCTGCCTCACCCAACTTAGGTCCAGAGCCAGCAGGAGCAGGGTTGGGCACCATGGCCTGGGTTGGAATGCAGGTCAGAAGAGCTGTCAGACCCATGTGCACACGCCTTGGAATCACAGCTCCCTGGTGTTACAGGTTTATGGATGCCAGCCACTAGAACTGGTTCCGACCCTGGTATCCAGAGGTCTTTTCCAGCAAAAAGTATTCTACAGTTCTGTGATTCTGTCTGCTGGATTCAGCTAGGTCCATGTTGGCAACTTCATTTTGATCAAAAAGTTTCTTCTTGGTCAGCTCTTGTGGCCTAAGGCTTCAGCTCCTTTAGCTCCTAATGCTGAGCTGCTCATGCTAAATGAGATGACTTTGGGAGAAGAATACGTTTCATCCAATTTCTTCTAGAACACTGAGAGGGTGAGTGTGTGAAAACATGAGTATCATTTATGTGTAACCTCCTCTCTGCCCTTCATGCCTCTGAGGGGTTTGAAGCAAGAAAGAGCTTTCCAAAAGGGTGGAATGAAGCAGCATGTTACTTCTCCCAGGTCTCACTCTTTCCAGTCTCTGCACTTGACTAGTTTTGTCCCTCTTTCTGTGTCCTTTGCTGCCCCTGTGCTCAGTGGCTGCTACCCAAGGCTGTGTAACTGGCACAGATAAAGTGGTTGAGACCCTCATTTTTCTGTCCTTTGAGCTGCCTGGTCACAGCAGCCTTTTCCATCTGGAAACTCAATATGGGGAGGGATCCCCCCACCTCTGTTCATTGCAAAACCTCCAGGAGCCCAGGGCTGCCATCTGAAGTCAGCACATGGAGGGCTCCCAGATGCCTCAGGCTGGTGTGACACCACTGCAAATGGGAGGGAATAGTGGCAGGAGGTTGTTTTGAAAGGTCCATTTGCTGCTGCATGCTGTGTGTGTCCAGCCCTGCCCCAGGCTTGGGGATCAAATTCAGGCGCTGCTGCTGCTCCCTCTGGAGCCAGTGAGAATTTGGTTGTTGCTCTCAATGACAGCTGAACTGGTTGCTGAAGCAGCAGGTGCTGACAGTGCCCCAAGCCCTGGGCTGGATGGGTCCCTTGGCTGCCTGGATGAGTGGGAGCTGCCCCTTTTTCTCACTCTGCCTCACACAAAACTGTGCTGGTCACAAGTGGGTCAGCACAGCAAACAGGCAGCCTGTGAGTCTCTTCCACCTTGTATCTTGAGATTTTTGACCTTTGGGCTTGAGCTGTACAAAGGCAGCTGCTTTTGGTCCGTCTGTGTATCCCCACATTATCAATGCTGCTAAATCTGTCACAGCCAGGGGAAGGAAAGGCCTCAGCCCTGCAGGGCCAGGGGCTGCCTGGGCAGCTCAGCCAGCAGGAAGGGAGCTGCTCCACACAGGAGCCAGGAGCTAGGGACTGCAGCACCTCCTTCTTGGGCAGAGCCCAAATTCTGTGGGGGAACGTTAGCAGAGTTATTCTCGTGCACTGGTGCGTCAGCACTGCAGGTGCTGTGCCTGCAAACACATGGTTTGAGATCTGCAAAGGAATTCTGCAACTCTTGACTGGATCAGGATGTCACCAGTGCTAAACTCCAGTTTAGTCCAAAGCAACCAGTTTACACCTATGCTGGTGTGTGCTAGATTTTTTTCTTCAGGGTATCCAGACAAAAGTAAACAGAGGAGGAGCCTACATTTTCATTGTTTATCAGAAATGTATCTCATTTTGCTGTACATTCCTTTTTTAGGACGTGTTATCTGTTTAAAAAAAAGAAAAAAGAAAAGAAAAAACAGAAAAAATACGAAAGAGAAAAACAAAAAACAAATGTGTAGTGAAAAATCTTCTGTAACTTTGGATTAAGAGGTAACTGATCTTTTTAAAAGGAGAACTAAGTTATTTACTTTGTAAATGTGCTGATGGCATGGATCCATCTTATTGACCTCAGCATCCTTTTTTTAAAGATTTTGGGTTTTGTTTCCAATATTAAGTTATTTTAAATTGTGGTTGAAGCAATAGGAAATTGAAATATGGATTGTGCATGACTGTGTCTTGAGTGTAAAAATATTGCAGTTTGAAACTTGGACCTAAAGTATTGCAAATAAAAGTTATAAATTCCAGTGGGTTTTGTGACAGCAGCTTTTCCTATAGGATGTGCAGTATCAGAAAGTCTTCATCAGTGTGGGTGTGCATGCTTTTAGTTTTGTCCTGTGCCATTCTATGTTGTCATGACACAGGACCTGACCTGCTACCAGCCCAGGTCACCCTCTGCCACCCCAGCTCCTTGGAAAGTGTGTCCCCAAAGCAGACACAAAGTGTTTCTGCTGCTCCCCCTTTGCTCAAATCCACACAGAGCTGGGATTTTTCTCCTGTCTCCATCGGGCCACATTCCTAAAGAACCAGCAGCCCATCCCAATGGATGTGGTGAGTTATGTGGATGGTTGTGAGCTCCACTTCCTGCGTGGAAATCCTGAAACTGCTTCTGAATGCTGCTCCTTCAGCTCTTGGACACCTCACACAGAGCTGGGAAAAACATCCCGTGGCTGCCTGCTTACCAGGTGAGTTATGCCAAAATTAGAGCTCTGTGGGAAATCTCTATTCATGCCTGTCCTTTTAATATATCTGTATGTGGGGGTGTGCATAGGTGTGTCTTGTGTAGAAAGGAAGGAGTGTGCAAGCAATGTGACACACTTCCACTGTCCATGTTCATTCCATACCCATGGGTACGGAGACATTATGGAAACTCTGGCACAGACAGAGCCTTCTGTGCATGGATACAGAGACATCCAAGAGCCCCTGGCACACCCAGACCCTTCTGTCCCTGTAGAACAGAGCGCGGCGGGTGCGGGTGGTTGGTGGCAGCGAGTCTGGGATAACAGGTGAGACCCGGCTCCAGCCCTGCCAGGCCATGCTCAGGCTTAGTGCTGGCTCCTCGGGAATGGGAAAGCCCTTCAGCCTTGTCCCTGCCCAGAGGGACAGTGCTGGCCTGGCAGCACAGGCTGTTTTCCCCACAGGCTGCAGGAGATGAGAACACAGCACTGAGTGCAAGGCACAGTTAATGGTGCTCCCCAGGACCATTTTCTCAGCTCTGGGACCATTTTCTGCCCCAAGCTCCAGGGGCTGCAGTGGGAGCCTGGCTGGGCTCTGCCTGGGGCCATCCTGCAGGGACAGCTGGAAACAGGGAGTATTCAGCTGCCACAAACAGCCATGCCATGGATGGAGGGAGCTGGTCCAGGTCCAGACTGTGCTCTGTGCTCTCGGGCTAGGGCTCTCTGCGGAGGGGGCTGGACTGGTGTGACAGAGGAGACAAAGAGGCTTCAGCTTAAGCCTAACTGATGTGGGTGGGTGGGCTGGGAAGAGTGGGGAGGATGAAGGGGATTCAGAGAGCTCATCCTGCTGGAAGGATGAGGAAAGGGAGTGGGAACTCAGCAGTGAGGAGAGTTGTCCTGGCATAGTCAGTGTGGAAACACTGCCTGAGTTTGTACAACTAAGGAGGTGGTATCCATCTCAGGAAGGTGGTCTCCTGAAAGATTGAATTTGGCATGTGGCTTCCACTTCTCAGAGGTGGCCTTCTGAAATTCTGGCAGCACACATCTTTCAGACAAGGTAAGCAGTGACACAGAGTCTGGCTGTGCAGCTGATCCAGCACCGTGGGTGGGTAATGCCCAGTAACAGTGCTCCAGCACTTTGATATGGGATCAGTTTCTGCATGTTTTGTAGTTTAGAGGAGGGGATGCCATTTCTTTTGAGATGGGCTTGTAGTTGCTCTCTTTGGCAAGGAAAGCAAGTTTGGAGCCATACATTGGGTACTCTTAATGAATTTAGAGGCTTTTCCCAGCAGACAGCTCTCTGGGTTAGAGCTGTTTAGCTGCCAGGGGCAATGCAAATGCCAGGCTCTTGAGCTTTTTGTCCTGGGACCTTCAGTGTGTGAGCAGTCCTTGCTGCTGTTCTCTTTGGTTCCAGACTCTGGGAGACTGAAGGCTTCATATGGTACCTAGAGCTGAGAAGGAAAGTGCTGACAGCTGGGTGTGTGCTGGTAAATTGATGGATGCAGTTGAAGCTGTAGGCAGCAAGAGCTTTCTCAGCTGGCAGCTTTCTCCATGAGCTGGTTTTGCCAGATGTTTTCAAGTTGGTGGCCGGACTCTGGGAGAGTGCAAAGCTTTGTTAGGGCAAAGGAGTTTGTGTTGCTCTTTGAGTGGGGTGCAAAGAAGGCTTTGCACTTGGAAGGGGCAGACTGGAGAAATCTTTTTGTCCTGACACAGTTGATTAGGGAGCGGGGACATTGCCGACTTGCCTGTGTCCTGGGGGTGGTTTCGAGCTGGGCTCGGTGCATTTCCTTGTTTCGCAAGCCGACACCACCATCGTGTGGTTGGTTGTTTAATGAGCGCTGAGAGCGCCCAGGAGAAATCCCAGCGCGCTCCTGGCCCGGCCCCGTTCCTGTGGGAGCAGTGGGGGCAGAGCTCCGCTGTGGATCCTGGCCCTTGGCACTGACAGAATGTGATCCTGCATCCGGCAGAGAAGAGGAATCGTTTCGCTGTTGGCTGGGCAGTTTGTGGGCTGCAAAGGAAAAGGCAATTCTAGCACAGCCTCTTTCCTTAGAACCTTTTCTGTGTTCAGCATCTTAACATGTAACACGCACCCACTGCACTGCATCCAGCTCCCTGGAGAGGTGCACGTTCCCTCTCAACTGTATCTAGAGCATCCTCACATTCTCTCAAGGCAGCAGAGACCATTGTTACAGCGAGGTGTTTCCAGTTCAGACTGAGATCTGCTAGGACAGGAAGCATTCAGTGACTTTCCATCTTCTCTGTAAAACCTGATTCCCAGCACAATCACTTTCACACAGCTCCAGCATAGGTCTGAGAACCTTACTCTGATACTGTATTGCTTAGCCTTTATTTCTGAGTTCCTCTATGTCAACCTGTCTACTGAGTGCTTTAGTACAAAGTTCATGTCTGCTTTGCTTGTTCCTTGAACTGTGCTTTGGTAGAGCTGCATTTGGAATCCTTTGGCTTGAGGCTTGTTTTCCTGAGAGGTATTACACAGCACAATAAAAAAATGAGCTGTGCAGTACTGGCAGTGTAATGGCTTGCTGTACAACAATGGCCTGGACCCTCCTGATGCCATGGCAGGGTCAGTGCTTGAAAATGGTGCTTAAATATGTTACTGGAAATGTGTAGCAAAGGAACCAAAGCTTTTGCTCTACCTCTAGAGAAAGTGATTTTGACTACAACAGCTGGCATGTCACGGTTCAGATTAACTTGCTTTTTAAATTTGGTTTTGGAGTTTACTAACACTGGATGAATAAAGAAAGAATTGTACTGGGTTTATGTGGCTGCAAAAGTGATGCCAGCTGCATTAATTGCAATCAGTGGTGGCCCCAGCTGGCCCAAGGTGAAGGCAGCAGGGCAGCCAGTTCTGCTGGAGGTCAGCTGAGGAGAAGGGAATTGGGACCTGGGCATGGAATGCTTGGTGACTGTGATGTCACCCCCTCAGCCATTAGACCAGACTCCAGAGAGAAGATAACTATATGAGCTCTGAAAACAGACCCTGAGTTTTCACATTTGTTTGGGTTTTTTTTTTCCAGAACTAAAAGGATATTTTAAATCTTGAAAGCAACAGATGTATCACCTGAGAGTGAGTGTACTTCATGAGACATGAATGAAATCCCATTTTTCTTAACTCGTTTAGTTTTCTCAAAGACAAATTGTGCTTTTTGGAAGACTATTTCCCATGGTTGTGTTGTAGGACCTTAGTGGGTAGTATGATTTATTTGGTGTCAAAGAAGATTTATAAATCAGTCCCCTGTGTTATACACAGTGAGGACAAAATACTTCAGTGAGATGAGTTTTCATCTAATCAGCATAGAGGAGCATCCTGTCTCTGTTTCCTCAGGGCAAAGTGTGGAGCTGTATGTCCTTTAGGCAGAACTGGGAAAGCCTGGAAGAGAGGTGGTCACTGCAGCCCAGTGTTGAGAGCCCAGAGTACCTGGGGATGCAGAAAGAGCAGAGCTGTTCACAGGGCTGAGGAAGGAGGACTCCTGCCTGGCTGGAATCTGCTCTGGTGGCATCTCCCAGAGAGGTCTGAGGAGACTTGGTGGTTAATCCTCTCTGCCATTTGTGTAGGAGATCTTTGCATATGAGATGCCCTGTTGGCAGAGCAGTAAGAGAAAAATCTGCTCTGCTGCTGACAGCAGTCTGAGGGCTCCTGAGGAAAGCAGGAGCAGCAGCCTCCAGGGTTATCAGATGACTCGTGGTTGGGGCCAGACTGACATCTTGGGCCGTTATCTGTATTCCCCGCTCCTGTGTGGGCTACAGGGACTGTAGCACTTTGGCTGTGTGTTAGGCCTTCACGCTGATCACAGTTTCCCTCCATCCTCCTCCTATCCTGCTGACTTTACCATAAAATCAACAGAAGTTTCCAGCCCACCTTATTTTCTGAAACAACAGGACAACACTATGTATGTTTTCACCTCATATCACACCCACTTAGCCTTACAATAGTGAAGTAGTTTGTTCTGGGCAAAGTCCAGATGTGAAGGAAATCCGGTAATTTAAAGTTGCTGAGAAGGAACAAAGAGAAAAAACTCCTCTAATGATGACTCCTTCCTCATCCTTTATCACAAGTCTATTTTACCTGCTATCAGTTTTACCTGTTACTGGTTTGTTGTTACACACACACCCCTAAGATAAAACTGATCTATTAATAGCTTTTACTATGGAAAATTTTAGAGGTCAAGATATTAGTAACAACTTTCCCATTCCTCTCTGATGAGAGAAATCACTGGTGGAAACACATCATCATCAGTGAATTGTCATAGAATGGTTTGGCTTGGAAGGGATCTTAGACATCATCTTGACCCAACCCTCCTGCCATGGGCAGGGACAACTTCCAATTGTCTAGACTACTCAGAGCCCCATCCAACCTGGCCTGGAACCCTTCCAGGGACAGGGCAGCCACAGCTTCTCTGGCTGACCTGTGCCAGTGGCTCACCATCCTCACAGGGAAGAATTTCTTCCTACTTTCTAATCTACCCCGTCCTCTGCCAGTATGAAGCCGCCCCCTTTATGCTATCACTGCTGTCACTGGGAAGATTTTTCTGCAGGTGTTTTGTGTCTTATTTGCGTGGAGTTAGATTGACCCAATGCTGCAGAGACTGAGCTCGTGCGAGAAGGAGAAAAACATCTCTTTTCAGCAATGGCAGCACTGGAATTTCCCTGGGAAGGATGGAAAACGCGCCTTTTCCCGGGTCACCTTTTCCCGGGTCACCTTTTCCCGGGTCACCTTTTCCCGGGTCGCATTTCCCAGCGCGCTCCTGGCAGCGGCAGCGGGGCCGCCAGGGGGCGCTGTGCCGCCGGGCCGCGGGGAGCGGGCCTGGATTAACCACGGCATTATCCCGCTGTCCCCGCGGGATGAACCCGCTATCCCCATGGCATTATCCCGCTGTCCCCATGGCATTAACCTGCTATCCCCGCGGGATGAACCCGCTATCCCCATGGCATTATCCCGCTATCCCCATGGCATTAACCTGCTATCCCCGCGGGATGAACCCGCTATCCCCATGGCATTATCCCGCTGTCCCCATGGCAGTTAACCCGCTGTCCCCATGGCATTAACCTGCTATCCCCGCGGGATGAACCCGCTATCCCCACGGCATTATCCCGCTATCCCCATGGCATTAACCCACTGTCCCCATGGCATTAACCTGCTATCCCCGCGGGATGAACCCGCTGTCCCCATGGCATTAACCCGCTGTCCCCACGGCATTATCCCGCTATCCCCATGGCATTATCCCGCTATCCCCATGGCATTAACCTGCTATCCCCCGCGGGATGAACCCGCTATCCCCATGGCATTATCCCGCTATCCCCATGGCATTAACCCGCTATCCCCGCGGCATTAACCCGCTATCTCCGCTGCCCTGCGGCTGCAGTCCGAACAGCAGCCCCGCCGAAATGTCCGGTGTGTCCTGTGGGGTTCTCTCCCAGGATTTGCGGTGGAAGGGAACGCTCTCCTGGTTACAGCCAGCGCAGCTCGGGAGGAGCGGTGCCCGGCAGGACTCTGCTCCAGCAGGGACAGGCTGATTCCTGTTTGCCTGTGTGACAGGAATCATTGGCAAACCTAACAATACCTGAAAGAAATGGTTGTGGATCTGCATTTCCTTCCAACTTGTTTCCGGGATATTCTGTGTCCTCCAAGTCTAAGTTTTGTTATCACAGAAGCATTTTGAGGTAGGATCTTATTAACTGTTCATGCAATATTTGTTTTAAAATTGTGGGCTGGGCTGAATGCCTAACAATTTATGAGTTTATATTTTGTTTTGAAATCTGGTATCAAATTTTGGTCAGGTTCCCCATCTTACCTCTCTAAAATACTGTTTAGGAGATCTTCAGAGTAATTTATGTTTTAGAGGACATTTTGCATCAACTCCTCTATTTCCTGTAGAAAGAGCTGGACTCTTTGTTCAAGCTCTGAGCACAGTCTGTGGGACCTGCATGTGAAAACAAATTGACTTCCAAGAACATCCATATAAAAGCAGGTGCCATGAACTTCCCTTTTCCTTGATTTCTTGTGAAGTCAGTGACCTGGCTAACAGTCATCCAGATGCCTCCATGAACTCAATGTTCTCATAGAGTAATTTAAATTCTTCCATTTATTGCCCGAGAGAATTACCCACTTATCTCCACGTCTTTGATGCAGGGAAAGGTGTGGCTGCAGGGAGGGCAGAGCTGGAAGGGCAGAGCCCACAGCCCTGCAGCAGCAGGAGCGTCACCGCTGGGAGAGCTTGGGAGCACTGGGGGCCAGGGACCAGCTGGACAGGGCTTGAGGGGTTCTCACCCACAATACAAATCCCCCAGGGGGCCAGGGAGGGTAAATATGGTAGAAGCAGACTTCTTTCAGTGCTGCCTAGTGAAATCAACAGAGGGCACAGACAAGGAATGATATAAAAAATAACTTTTTTTCACTTCTTTGAAAACCCCTGAGCTTCAGTCCGTGCTGGTGTGCAAGATGCCTTTTGTGCTCGTGGCATGGCAGGAAAGCAGAGCCAAGTGCTGGACCTTCCCAGACTGGTGCACGGGTGGAAGCAGGACAGCAGGTACCTAGAGAAAAGTTGATTTGTGAATAGACCTCTCCCTGGGCAGATGTCACACAAATGCAGCAAAGGCTGTTACCACATTGCACTGCTTAGAACATTTAAAATATGTAGCACTGAACATTTCATCCTACATGTTAGGACATCCTAACTCTGAAAGAAATATCAGAATGGTGTGGAATATAGACAATCTGATAAAGACATTAAAGGATTTAATTTTATTTTGCTCAAGTGTTTTTGAAATATTCATGGTGAAAGCTGGGCAGGAGAGATAATTACTCCTGCAGTATGTAGATGGACAATATCCAATCCTTGTAGATAACTTGACATTTTACTTCTCTAATCAATCTGTGGAGGCACCACCACCCTCATTTATGCTGGACTTGATGTGATATGATGACTTCAGTTCATGAGGTGCTGCAGTGTTTGTGATCTCACCACCCTGCCTGTCTGCTTCTCCCTGCCAAGGCAGCACTTTCAGCCTGGAGCAAAGGCCCTCTCTGCTGGCTGCTTTATTTCTCCTGCTGCTCACTGACACAGCTAGAAAAGCCAACTAGCGTGGATCCCAGGTCTGTCAGAACAGGTGAACTTTGCCATGTTAAGCCCAGACATGGAGTCTTGACCCCTGCACAATGTCCCAGGAATCACCTTTGTTGCTGCTGTGGATTGTCACTGCTGAGGGTGAAGTACTGGGGGAGCACATGCCCTGTCTCTAGAACCCATGGCTGACCAAAGCACTGTGCTCTGAAATCTTGCATTTGCAGCTGTCTGGTGTCTCCAGCATTGCTTTCAAAGCAAAACAGGGAGAAGGTAAACTGTGTGTAGCTAATGATCCTGTAGAGTGTAGAAAACTGCTAAGCCCTGGGTCTTTGAGGTAATAATTTGGAATTACTGTGAGGTAGAACGAGTGCAACACAGAAAATGGGAGCATATAAGGGATGGAATTAATAGTAGATGTGAACATCTTGGATTCTTTCTTTCCATTTTCATTTCATGTCTGGAAAGCTGTTTGGCTTTTCCAAGAATCTCTTCCACAGTGATGTTTGCTCTTTTCAAGACCCTTTTCTGGAGAGCTAGCTCAAGCTCCTGTCACAAGATGTGTCCCCAAATTGCAACTTCTCTTGGCTTTCCACACTGCCTGCAGCAGCACTCTTGCAGCAAACCTGGACAAAGGTTGGGAGAACTTGACAACTTGTCCTTTATTTTCCTGGTGGACTAGGGAGTTGTGCCGTGGGTAAGGTTTTCATTGTTACTGTTCTAGGCTAAGAAAACATGAAGGGAAACCAGGAATTGTTAGGGAATACAAGCCTGGAATCTGCAGAGCCTGCAGCCAGAAATGGAGAGCTGTGTGATAATCATTCCAACCTGTCAGTGGACATCCTTCAAGTCATGTGGAATGTGAAAATGGTCTGACAGAGGGAGTTTGTTTCTGAGGTCAGTGTAGATGATTCCACATCTCATGCATTGGTGCATCAATCAAGAGTACAACCAGCTCATCTGAAGCACCAGAACAAGCTGGACCTCTCCGAGTAGACAACTGAAAGAATCTGAAAAGGAGAAATGCAGGAAATTACTTGGTTAACCTTGCCTGGAAGAACGGTAATTTTTCTGAAAATTGCTAATACATTCCCTTTGCTTTTGACCTTTTTAACAAGGCCATTTGCATCACAGATTCCCCATGAAGCGAGAACCGTGGGTTTATGTGACTGCGTGAAAGATGACCTGTTCCTCTGCAGGGACAGGGCTGGAAACAGGAGCGGGGCGCTCCTGGGGAGGCATCGCCCGAGGGGGGATTTGTGCTGGGAGAGGAGGAGGAGGAGGAGGATGGGCGTTGTGTGGCAGCAGCAGCAGCAGCAGGAGCAGGAGGAGGAAGTTTGGGCCGCAGGACATTCCGCCTGCCCCGCGATGAGCGGGCGTGTCCCGGGCTCACCTGGCACGGCTGAGCCGCCGGCACTGCACAGCTCACCTGGCTGGTGTCAGGTTCCGCTGGGACTCGGCTGCATTCCGTGATCACCAGCAGCGGAAAATACCCCTGGACATCTCCATTTCCTGCAGCTGGGAAGAAGAAATGGAGCAAGTCAAGAAGTTCTGGTTTCTCTTTCTCCTGGTGAATTTTTTAATTTCTTTCCACGCTACAGAGGCAATTTCTGTGCTGGCCTCTCTCAGTTTATTCTATTTCAACAGCACCAGCAACAGGACTGTGTTTGAGCGCTGTGAATGTGGTCTGTATGGCTTTAATTCTCCTTACATTGGCGCTCAGGGGGTGGTGGGCATTCCAGTGTCTGATCCTTATGCCTGCGACAGAAATACTGCCTTCACTGTCATGGAAGCACCGTGGATAGCCCTGATTGAAAGAGGCAATTGCAGTTTTGCTGAAAAAATTCAGGTGGCAACCAGAAGGGGGGCAGCAGCGGCCGTGATCTACAATTCACGGGGCAGAGGCAACAACACCCTCCTGATGGCACACCAAGGTGAGTGAAAGGCTGCAGGCACCCGGGCATTTCTTTCCCTGAAGTTGAGGTCAGGGCAGCACAGCCAGGCTCTGAGGAATTGGGGGTGTTTGTGGGTGATTGCTGTTCTGATCAAGAGATTCAATTAGAAAAGTAACATGTTATGCAATTTGAGTCTTGACTTCAGTGCTTAGTCAGCAAGACCCTGCTGTGACGTTCTGATCGGTACAGGGCAGGCAAAGGGCTGAGTGTCTGAAGTTAGTCCTGGTTTTTACTTAAGTGTTTGTTTTGAAGGCACCAGTGTGTTTTTTGAGGTGAGAGTACACAAATGAACCTACAGGTGTCTGCAGCATAGGTATGTGCTTTGCAGATTGCAAGATAGATCTTGTCTTTTTTGTTTTTTTCCTGATTCTGAGAGCCAGGAAGTTCTCAGTGTGAGTTAAGTGGCTTCAAATAGGTACAACTGGCATGTGGGTTTTAGAAGGTATCAGCTGTGCTGGGGACTCCCGGCCACCTGCCCCACTCCTCACTGGCCCAGAGGAGTCGCTGGCCAGGTTGGGATGCACAGGGACTGCTGCCCCCTTGCAGCTGGCTTCCCTGCCAAACCAAGCAGGGCTGGTTGAGCTTCTCCTCAATCACCACCCTTCCTTCCATCACCAGTCCTCGTCAGGGTTGCTCTCAATGCATTCTTCATATTTCTTTATTTGTGCTTTTTAATCATATGATGTACTGTAATGCATGCATGTGTAAGAGGCTGTGACTAAGCCTTATGCTCAAAATCCCCAGATCTATAGGAAATTTTGTATTCTGAGAAGGTTCCAACCTTTGGCTTTGGTTCAGTTTTTTCTGGGTGAAAATGCTAGAGCTAAACATCCTTAAAGTTTTGTAGGCATTGGAGTCTGAGCAGATTGGCTGCTGTTGATTGCATAAAGCTTGGTTGTGTTTTCAGAGGTGTGTTCAGTTTTTCTCTGCCCCTACATGGAACAGGTTTCAAAACAAAAGCACGTTTCTCTGATTGCTTATGGATTTACTTCTCATTATAGCTGGAGCTATTGCTGTTGAAATAAGTTGTCTACTTAGATGTGGAAGGGGAAAATTAAGGTTTGTTTAGGTTAGGACAAAAGTGTTCACTTAGTAAGCAATATTGATCTTGAGCAAATTGCTTCATCTGCTCTTCATTACTTGCTCTGCACACTGCTATTGCAGTAGCAAAACCAAACCAATGTCCTTGTGCTACTGAGCTGCCAAAAGCTGTAGTTGCTGTGCTGGCAGGGTAGATGCTGGTGGAGGGGTTGGTTTTGAAGCACGTGTGGCTGGCAGGGGGAGTGGGCTGGTTCTGAAGCCCCTGTCCCAGCGGGGATTCAAACCTGAGCTGGGTTTGGCTGTGTAATGCTCGGTGTGCTGCTCTGAGCACAGGGGAGGGAAAGGCAATGGGCACCACAGACAGATGACACATTCCTTGTTATCAGTCACACAGGCTCAGAATCAGCCCAAAGCCTGGGGTAAAAACTGAGTGGTGCTGACTCGGATGAGAAAGGGCTGAACTCTGTGCTTACACTAGTTTTGTTGGTGCTTGCATAGGCAGCAGCTGATCCTGGGCCATGTAATCACTGCCCAGGAATATTCCTTTCTCAGCAATGGGCTCTCACCCAGAGCTCCAGCCTGTGCATAGTGCTGTGGCTGTTGGGGATGTGTTTGAAAAGCTCCCGGGGCTGGGGGTGATCCCCGCAGAGCAGCTGATAGGAGGAAAGGCCTCTCAGTCAAAAGAGTGGCTCTCTGGAGAAGAGGAGCTTGAAATGTTCTTTCTCATGTTATTTTCCTTTGTTAATTCCCTGGCAGGACTCCACAGCATTTCACACTCGTGGTTGCAGTGACTTTGCCAGCACTGTAATTGCATTGCCTGGTGCAGGACAACCATGCCAAAAGCGTGTAAGTGCTGGAGTAAGGGACTGGTGCATGCAAACTGGCTGCCCCAAAAATAACAGCAGGGCCCTGGAGAAACAGGGCTTTTTGTAGTGAGTTCTATAGATCAAATAGTAATTAATGATGCAAACACAACTAATATATAACTAGAAAAAGGCTGGTTGAAGTGGCAGGTTTGTAGCATCTGTCAAATGATCAGGACAGCAATGGCCAGTCCAGTGAGGGAGCAGTGCTAACCCAGTATTTTGTAAGACGGCATCAGTCAGGACAGATGCCTTGCTGCTGAGAGTTCAGCAAACATGAATTCAGCTGTTGGAGGCAGGCTGGCTCACGGCTGAGCACCTTGTGCTGGCGCTGCTGTGTCTCCGGGCCGCTCTGGAGTGTCAGGATCAGGAGATCGGCATCTCCCGGAGTCCCCTGCCCGCCCCCGTGCTCTGTCCACTGCGGGCACTGGGGCGGGCTGGGGGAGGAGGTGAGCCACCCTTCCTGGAGGCACTCGGGGATCACCCATCACCCCGAGAGATGATGTCAGGAGGAGCCGTCACTTCTGAGAGGTGGCCCGGGCGGGTGACCCTCCGCATCCCCTCGGGAGAAACGCGGGTTTGTGGCGCGCTGCGCCCGGGAGAACGCAGCGAGGGGGAACGCCCGGATGCGCCCCCGCAGCACCGCAGCGCACGGGGCCCGCACTCCCCGGCAGCGCTGGGGGCCCGTTCCTGGCGGGGTTCCCGCGGCGGAGGGCGGTGCCGTGCGGTGGTGCCGTGCGGTGGTACGCGGTGCCGTGTGGTGTGCGGTGCGGTGCATTGGTACGCGGTGCCGTGCGGTGCGATGTGCGGTGCCGTGCGGTGCATTGGTACGCGGTGCGGTGCGATGGTGCGGTGCGATGGTGCGGTGCGGTGCGGTGCAGTGTGGTGGTGCGTTGGTGCGGTGGTACGCGGTGCCGTGCGGTACGCTGATGCGCTGGTGCGGTGTGGTACAGTGTGATTGTGCGGTGCCGTGCGGTGGTACGGTGGTACGGTGATGCGCTGGTGCGGTGTGGCGCGGTGGTACGGCGATGCGCGGGTGCGCGGTGCCGGGGGCGTGCCGCGGCGGGGGGCGCCCGCTCCTCCCCCGGCAGCCGCGGCGCGGCTTTAGGCGGCGGGCGGCCGGGCCGGGCCGTGCTGGGATGCCGTCGGGGGCCGCGCTGCTGGCGCTGGCCGCGTTGCTTTGCGCCGTCCCGCCGCCCGGTCCCCGCGGGGCGGCGGCGGCAGCGGCGTGGACAGCCTGGCTGAACGTGTCCTGGGAGAACGGCGTGGACCGCAACCGGAGCGGCTGGGAGGCGGGCGAGAGCGGCCTGTACGGGCTGGACTCGCCGCTGCAGCCGGCCGAGGGGCTGCTGGTGCTGCCCGACAGCCCCGACGCCTTCAATGCCTGCAGCGCGCTCACCAACTTCAGCGGGGCGCCCCCCGGCCGGCGGCTCCCCGCGCTGGCTCGCCCTCATCGAGCGCGGCGGCGGCTGCTCCTTCGCCGACAAGATCCGCCGGGCCGCCGAGCGCGGCGCCGCCGCCGCCGTCATCTACAACTACCGCGGCACCGGCAACGAGGTGCTGCCCATGTCCCACCACGGTGAGCGCCGGGGAGCGGCGGGGGGCTCGCAGACAGAGGGGTCCCCGCGCTGGGAGCGGCCCCGTCCCTCCCTCCCTCCCTCGGGGGCTGCGGGAGCGGGGCCCGGCCCGGCCGCACATCCGCGGCTCCTCGGGAGCAGCCGGGAATGTCGCTGCCTCCCCGCGCCACTGGAGTTTCTGCCCGGACTGGCCAGTGCTGTTTCAGGCGCTGATGATGTTGTTTTTTCTCCGATTAATGAGTAACCGTGTCCCAAATCTCTGGCTGCTGCTGGGGCTGAGGACGAGTGGGCTCTGGCCGGGCCGGGCCCTGGGTTTCTGGCCCGAGCCTGAAGGGGTGATGGATGCTGAGGTTTTTAATGCCTGTTGAGACTGTGGGAGTTGATTGGGGCTGTAAAGTAGGCTGGGTTTCCATGCTCAGGTGCTGTTTCTCCCCATGCCCTGAACACTAACCAGCTCGGGCATAAGCAAAGTACGAGACTCTTCTGTGGGTAACTTTTCAGCAGCAAAATGCCTCTTCTAATGCAAGTAGCTGAAGATCTTTAAAGGTTGTTTTCCAGTTTGCACAGGCTGATAACAGAGCTCCTCTTCTCTTGCTATAGAAAGTCTCCTACTTAGTGGAAGGCTTTTCCTGACCTGCCCATCTTTCAAATGAAGAGGGAGATTTGGCTGTGTTTTAGGCTAATGTTGCCTGAGGAACAGACCTAGGCTGAAAGCTGTGTAAATGCCTTCTGGTGCCCTGTGTGTGACAGGATGAGTGGCTTTGGTGGCTCTGTCTAGCTGTTGGACAGACATGCACCCTCGTGGGTGTGTTGGAGTTCTGTCAAGTGACGCTGCTTTGGGAAGCCCCGTTTTCTGGTGAGAAATTGACCAATGAAAATGACTGCTGTGTCTTAAAGCTCTGAGTGGTTTGAAAAATAATTATATCACTGCAGCAACCCTCTTCGAAGGTTTGGAGAGGATTTCTGGTAGCAGTGGAGGCAAATGTTCTGGTGAGACAAGAAAACAGTAGCTGCCTCTGGAGGTTTGCTGTCTTAATGAGCTTGGAATCTTGAAGAGCTGTAGGACTGTTGCTACTCTGCTTTAAGAATTCAAAACATACAGTCTGGATAGGCTCTGGCCTTTCTGAGGCAAGGCTTTCTTATGTAATCAAATCATCAGCTGACAAATGCTATTGAGATCTGACTATTGCTGGGCGAGTTCCTCCTGCTGAACTGACAGAGCGTCCCTGCCCTGAGCCCTGTTCTGTGTGCCTGCCTAATCCTGCAGCTCTTGGAGGAGCTCCCTTGGCACTGCTGGCCTGGCTGGGTCACTGCTGAACCTGTTCTTGAGGGGAAGGACCATGTGCTCCTGCCCCTCCTCCATCCTGGCTGTTGGGAGACTTACAGCATCTCAACCTTGCTGGGAGCTGCCTCTCGACGTGAGCCAGGGGCTCTTGGCAGGGTTTGCTCCAAGAGGAGCTCCCTCCTTTCCTGTGCTGTCCTTAAGCTTTTGCTGAGGCATTTATGTCAGAGTGGCTCTAACTGTCCTGATTATCCTGCATGATGGCATGGATACTCGAGGGCATGTTGAAACTTCCCAGCTGAGCTGCAGACAAATAGGACAGGGACTCTTTGGAGAAGACAGCCTCTGTCCAACCACTTATTTAATCTGCCTGACTCCTCCTTGCCATGTCCTAGCGCAATTGTTAACCTAAGCTTGGGCTAAGCTTGTTGCTGCTGTTGCTTTTACTGCTTGTCTTTGTTTTAGTCCCTCACTTTCTTTCCTGTTCCACCTACCCTTTTGTTATTCTCTGGACTTGAGTTCTTTTTCCATCTTTGTGTCTGTCTGCAAGTCCCTGTTCTTGGCTCTTCCTCCTGCTGACAGGGCTTTGGTGACAGCTGTGCCTGGGCCAGCCCTGCCTCCTGCCCCTGCTGGGGGCTCTCTGGTCAAACTGGACAAACACTGCAGGCTTTGAACACAGCGTGGCCAGGCTGGAGCTGGCTGCAAGTCATCAGCCTCATTCGGTTTGCCAGGTGCAGGTATCCCCTGTGCAGTGCGGATGAGCTCAGCCTGCAGCACTGCCCCTCAAACTCGGGAGGTGAAGTGGTCACAGTGCCCTTTGCTGAGCTGTGCTTTGGGATGGCTCCCCTCTCCTGGCCCCCTTGCTGGCACTGGCTGCTCTGACTCTCCTGGAGCTGGGGGGAAGGTGGCCATGCCCATTAAAGAATGGGCTTTGTGCAACTACACCTCCCACCATGTCTGCAGTGGCTGTAGCTGTGCTGCTGGTGACTTTGCAGTCTGGGTTTCCTACTTGGCTGCATTTCTGCTCTGGCTGGGGCCATATGCCATCAAGAGAAACCAAGCAAGGCCAGATGCTTCCTCCAAGCTGAGGCAGTAGGAAGTAGCAGGAGATGGCTTTGCTGGGGTGGGGGGCAATTAAACCAGCAGTACTGAGTGCTCTCCTCTCACCTGTGGGGCATGGAGCTGTCATCTGCCTGGCAGAGAAGGAAGATCTCTCTGGGTGGGCTCTGAATGGCACAATACACTTTTCTTTAAAGAACTTTGGCAGCAACAAAACACACAGTTATTAACAGAAGCTTGTCTATAAGTGTAGTATGCCTTTTTCTGGGGCCTTCAGACTTGGCTTTTGAAGCAACTTTCTTGTTTAGAGACTTAAATGGGCCTCTATTTGCAGCAGTGTTTGTCCTAGTCATCCTGCTTCCAGAGACTCTTTTTCTTATAATCATCATGTTTAGTCTGATGAATTCTTCATTGCATCAGTGCTCCATATAACCTTTTGGTGTGCCAACTTAAAAAAAACAAAAAAACAACAACAACAAAAACCAAAAACCAACAAAAGCTACCCAAAAAAGCAAACCACTCTGGCAATTAAAACAACAGAATGCAGTGAATAGCCAAATCAGATATGATCAAATCCTGCCTAATCATCTATAACAGGTAGCATATGAAGAATTTAATGGAGTCCAAAGTAAAATTTACTTTGTGGTTTATAAGCACAAACCCATATCAATTAGCAAACTTGAGTTTTAACTGTGCACGTTTTAAGATGGTACCGCTCTGTGTCAGGCTGAGCAGGGTTTCAAAGTACAGTTCTGTGTGCTCATAATTGCACCTCTCTGTAATCTCTATTGACCTTCTGGAAAAGACATTTGATTGGAGAAAACCAGCAGCATGTGGGGAAAGAACTGCAGGGCAAGAGTTGGTCTGTGTTAAAGGTGGACCTTGCCTTAAGGTAGAACCAGGCTGTTGGGTGGCTTTGGCTTGAGGGCAAGGTGGTGCCTGTGGGAAGCATTCTTTGCTGTTCAGTATTTCCTTGCAGCTGGTGAAGAAGGATTCTTTGCAGGTCAGAAAGCAACTGTGGTCATTTTCTTTGGTTTCTGTCCTATGGTGTAACTCTAGACTGGAGAAGCACATCACCTGATCTGCAGAGGGCTTATTCTGGGGGAACACAACTGAATGGTTCTGCCTCAAGCAGTAACAGCGTGAATCAGGCTAACAAGGTCTGGTTCAAGTGTAAACATGCATCAGTGGGTGAAAGGGGAAGGAAAGGTTAAATATGCAGCACTGCTGCTTACCTTATTCTGCAGGAGTTTCACTGAGGTGAAGCCCTGCCTCCATATGCTTGGAGAAAACAGTGTATGGCAGAAGTGTCTAGCTGTGCTCCACTGCTTTTTGTGAGGTATGATTTCAGAAACAAGCTAAAACTTTGCCAAGGTATAGAAAGGCTGATGGGAGCTGTAGAACTCTTAAAGATTGAGTCAGAATTGTAATCCCAAGGCAGGCTGTGTTGAGACTTTGTAAGCCTTGAGTAAACAAATAGTGCACCTCACTTTGCAGTGAGAGAAGATTTGTGCTGAGAACATCTGAGGAGAGGAATGAGGATGGAGGATCCAATTAATGACCTTGGCTCATGTTCCTTGGCTATGGCCAGATGAGCCTCTGCAGATCATTAAGCCTTTCCTACAGTTCCTTTTTGAGAAGGACCTTGCATGCATCTGCTGTGTCTGGATGGTATTTGCAGTCTGTAGTGTCTGGAGTTTGTAGTTCTTTGCATCTGAAAATAGCTTTTTGATGTGTATGTGCTGAGCTGTGTCTTTATGCACTCAAACTCAGTTTGGTTCTCCTGGCTGCCTGGTTTAGAATAAATTAATGTCACAGCTGTGGTGGCATTCAGATAAGCAAGTGTAGCACATGGGTCTGGCTGGTGACCCTGATCCCCCACCCCCAGGGGATGGTGGGGTGACAGTGACTGGGCCTGCCCCCAGCACAGCAGTCTGTGAGCAAACAGGAGGGGCATTGAGAAACTGGATGGGACTAGCTGGTGCTGTTGACAGCTTTGATCCCTGCTCTTGCTCTTTTTGATATAACTTAGATACCTCTGTGCCATGGAAAACTGTAGGGTAGGCATCATCCCTTAGGCAGCCTGGCATAGGTCTGTGAAGTGCCCTTGCACTTTGGGTTTACTGGGCTGCTGAAATGTGAAGGGATGAATTAAAATCCTCAGCGACAGCTGTGGTGGCAGAGGCTTCATTGTGAGGGACATCATGTTACTAAAACAACGACAGTGCTTGTTTGCCTCCAGCCCTGAGTGTGCTGGTGAGCACACAGCAGTCAGCTCAGCACAGCTCCCCACTGTGTCCCCTGGGACCTGTCATCGCTTCACAGACAGATGCTTTCTAGCTGAGACTGTGCCCATTTACATCATTTTACCATTAGCTTTCTCAAGCTCTCTTCTTCCCAGTGAACACTGAGCTGCCACCAGCATGTGGGGAGCCAGGGATATTAGTGGTGAGCTCATTCTCATTCAGAGAGGGTGAGCAACGTATTTACTAAATCAAAACTGCTGAAAACTGTTGAGTAAACTCACCAAAGAATTTTCATTAGGAATTTTGCTTGCTGTTTCTCCAGGAGGTTTTAGATGCTGTTTGCTAGATTGAAGGGTGGTACTTTAGTCCTGCAGGTGCCGCTGCCCAAACAGCATGTAAAGAGAGCTGTCCTACAAGATCTCATTCATGGCTGTGCCCTTGAAAAATGTTACTGTCCTGGCTGCTGTTTTAGAGCATGATTTCATGTTGTAAATCTTCAAAGATTTAGGGGATGGGAGCATTTCTGTGAGACTTCAAGGCTCAAAAGCAGGGGGAGGAAAAAAGGGTGAGTAACTCTGGGATTCACTTGACAAATAATAACACTATTTAAACTGACTAGAGTGCAGGTTGGTTTCCAGCTCCAGTATTCCACTGTGGTGCCATTCAGGGAGGCCTGGACAGGCTGGAGAGCTGGGCAGAGAGGAACCTAATGAAGTTTAGCAGCTGCCTGCACCTGGGGAGGAATACCCCCGTACAGGCTGGGGCTGATCTGCTGGAAAACAGCTCTGTGAAGAAGCCCCACCTACCCTGGTGGACTCCTGTCCATGACCAGCAGTGTGTCCTTGTGGCCAAGAAGGCCAGTGGGATCCTGGGGTGCATTGGGAAGAGGTGAGGGAGATGGTCCTGCCCCTCTGCTTTGCCCTGGTGAGGCCTCAGCTGGGGTTCTGTGTGCAGTTCTGGGCTCCTGCGTTCAAGACAGACATGGAACACCTGCAGTGAGTCCAGAGGAGGCCTGTGAAGATGATGAGGGACTGGAGCATCTGTCATACAACCAAAGGTTGAGTGGACTGGGCCTGTTTAGGCTGGAGGTGAGAAGGCTGAGAGGGGACCTCATGAGGGCACACAAATGTGTTAAGGGTGGATATCAGGAGGATGGGACCAGACTCTTTTTGTTGGTGTCCATAGCAGGACAAGGGACAGTGGGCACAAACTGAAACACAGAAAGTTCCATCTGAATAGGAGGAGAAACTTCTTTAGTGTGAAGGTGACTGAGCACTGGAACAAACTGCCCAGGGAGGTTGTGGAGTCTCCCTCATGAGATATTCAGAACCTGTCTGGATGTGATCCTGTGCAGCCTGCTCTGGGTGACCCTGCTTTAGCGCTGAACTAGGTGATCTCCAGAGGAACCTCCCCACCCCAGCCATTCCATGATTTTGTGTGAATGTTTGCCCCTGTATGTGGAAAGGCTTCTGTGTTTAGGAGGAAGAGATCAGACATAGTGCCTTATGTCAAGTAAAGCAAGCTGAAAGTAGATTTAATTAAGCTTAGGTAATAGTGTGAGGGAAAAGGCAGTTCAGTCAAGCAGTTTAGATCATAAGGGGCTGTAGCTTTAAATGACTGCAAAATAACCTGAATGTAAATGATTCTTTTATCTTGGTGCCAGGTAATGTTTGTGCACAGCATGCAAAGCAGGGGAAGAAGGAACAAGCCTACAATGTCAGCTTATCCAGGCTTATATGTCTCTCTCTTGAACTATGAGTTCAATCACCTTCCCCTCTTGCAAAGGGGAGAGCTTATCACAGGGTAATAAAGGTGTTTCCTCTGACAGTGTCTGGGATGGAGGATGACTGTGGGCATGGGCACATTCCTGATGAGATTTTGCCTTGTTCCTGTGGATGACAGCAGTCAGCACTTTATTTTTTAATCCACACTGTAGCGTGGATGGGAGCAGAGCTGGCCTGCAGGGTCTGGTTTCAGTGTCTGAGGCCAGGGAGAGCCCTTGTGTCCCAGAGTGGGAAGTGCTGCTGAGACTTGATGGCTTTCTGTGCAGTGCTGGCCTCTTGTCTGAGGTGAATTATGTAAGGCTGGCAATGCCAGCTCAGCCTGTGTACACTGCTAGTTTATTTTTCCTCCTACAGTAGCAGATAGCAGTGAGCTTGTACCAGCCTGTTTGATAACCACCAGAAATCCTGTTTCTTACTATTCAAGTGCAGTGAGATAAGCAGTGTTCAAGACACAGTATTTTTGTTTTTTCTGAACATGGAAGATAGGCTATCAGATACTCCTCTGACATGCCTGAGGAGCCAGGTGTGCCAAACTGGTACGAAATGGTTGCAGTGTAAACTGACAGTGCCTTTCATGTTAAAGAACAGGAGATAGCTTGATCTCCTAATGCCTTTTTTGCTGATGGAGGGGTTGGAGGGGTGCCAGGGGAATACCTCTAGCTCCTTTGGCATAAGGCACAACTATTACTGCTCTGTGCTGCAAGCACCGTATCTTGTAGATAAAAACAATGATCCAGGCACCAAGGCTGGAGTTGTATTTGATCTCCTGAAAGAACCTTCAGATAGCATTTCTGCTCTGGTGCTGTGGTTAAGGAGAACCTGTTCCTTCTTTGAGAATTCAAACTCAAAAGTCTGCACTTCCCTTATTTTTTTTTCTTTTTTAGAAATATATGAAACATTCAAAATCAAAAGTAATTTCTTCCATTCTGCTTTTTCTGAGTGGGTGGCTTATGTGGTTGCCAGCTGGGCTGTTGAAATGGATTGGTGATCCCACCAGCAGCAAGGATGGGGTGGGGATATTCCCAAGTGTAGTGCTGGCAGCACTGGGGTGAGCTGTGCTGGTCCGGGGCAGAAGCAGCGTGGCTGTGCCATAGCAGAGGCACTGTTTGCACAGGGTGCTCTCTGGAAAGAGTGCAGGAATACTGGTAAAACTGTGGGCACTTAATTTCAGTCTGATTAAAGATGAGGCAAAACTTCAGACTCTTGAGAAAGCTGAGGGGGAAAAAATGATGGGATCCAAAATGTTGGAGGCTGTGTTTGACATGCTGGCTTCTTCCTTGTTCTGGTTTTAACAGCTGGCAATAGAATACATACTGTTGGTTGCATCTTGCATTGCCACCTAAGACACCCCTCTAACACCTTTTTTCCTGCCTGAGCCCTGTCAGGACTCCTGTCTAGGCTGGTGGTCTCAAGGCCACCATAACATGTTTCAGTTCCCGTCATAATGAGACCCAAGCAGCAGCTCAGGATGTATTGGGTGGGGGTGATCCTCTTGCTTTTGTTATAGAAGCACAGAAGTTGTCACAAGCATGTGCTGATGGAAGTGGCCCCTCACTTCTGCCCTTGTGCCAGTGCCAGGGCCACCAGCTGGCCACTCACATGTGTTCATCTAAAGCAGAGCTGAAATTGCAGCAGGAATCTCTGGGGTTGAGAAGAGTCAGGGAGGATTGAAGCTGTCATCTGATGGCATCCTTGTGAACTATGCACTCTGAACCTTAAATGGAATAGGTTTCTTTCTTTAAGGGTAAAACTTTTTCACAAAGGATGGCTTAGTAGCTGGAATGGTTTTGCAGGCTGATGGTGACATTTCATTAATAGGAATTGCTATTCTGTGTCTTGTGTTGTGCATGTGTGGTTACAAGACAGATTTACTGTGAGACGTGCAGAAATATAGGGGAACAGGGGTTTTTTGCCTTTTTTTTTTGCAGACTTTTTATTTTCTCATTGTTGCAGCCTGTTGTTCCACACTTTCTTCCACGCTTACTAAAGCAATCTCAGCTTCTGACTTCTTTGCTTGCTGCTAACACCTAACTCCAGCTCATTTTATATGTGATGTATAAGCCCTAGTTCATCCTTAAGAGTAGTTGCTGTCTGGGAGACTTATTTTTTCCTCTTCTCTGTGTGATGTCGTTGTCTTTACGAGGAGCTTTCTGAATAAAATATGAGTTTTGTCCCACTGAGGAAAGTTGCTTGCTGTGTTGGATCACAAGCATTGTGTGAACAAGCTGGAAAACTAATAAACACTTCTCCAAAGACAGCCTTTGTGGTTTAACACCAATCCTAGGGTTTTTTGGTAGCTGAAAATTGAATAACTTTCAGCAGAGGGAAATAACTTGAGTAACTCAGCAGAGGGAAAAACAATTGACCTTCCCATTAACGAGTGTTTGGCCGGGGGGTTAGCTAAAAATAGCACTTTGTAGCAGTCTTTATTCTTCCCCCATGCAATGTCTATTATGAATATTTTTCAGGTGATGGTTTAATGCAGTGAGACTCCTGATTAGCTGGTCTCTTGTTTTTAGTTTAGAGAGAGCAGTGATAATTTACTCATCACCCTTTCTCCCTTTTTTTACCCTCTTAAGAGCCTCTCTGTTATATTGGGACTTTCTAATGTTTCTGGAAATGGTATCAAGTGTCTTCCAGCCCTTGCATGTCACTGAAAGGAAACCAGTTTGCTCTGGTCTGTGCTTGCCTGGAGTTGCTTGAAATTTCTTCCTCCCATAAACACCTTGGTTCCTTTGACTTGTTGTGGTGTTCAGTTAAGCCAATAAAACCTGTTGTTAAAATCAGGATGGCATTTGGCATCTTGCCCCCAACTGTTTAAAAGTGGAGCACATCTCCCTTCATATTTACTTCCCTCTGAATCTGCAGTAGAAACTCATAAAAACACTTAGACTTCACAATGCAATTTCCCTCAATAATTTTTCTATTGCTACTGAAAATACAGAAGTGAAGAGTGATCTATGTATTGATTGCTCAGTGTCTGGGGAAGTACTCAAAAGTACTGTCAAATTTAGAAAAGAGGTGCTAAGAAGCAGCAGGGAGGGAGTTGGATCCTTTACAGGAAGCAATCCCTACACAGATATCACAATCCCCAGTGACCTTACTCTGTAGAGGATTTATTTTTAACTTCATGTAGTTCAAAGGCATGTTAAAATGTAAATCACCAAAGTGTTGTGTCTAAAATAGGACAGTCTGTGTCCTATATAGGAGTGAGGAATGCTGTGGAGAGGAATGAATCCTAAACATGGTTCACTTATGCTCATAGGTAATGGCACACACTTTCAGCTGGACAAACACACAGTGGTGACACTTGTTCCATCAGTTCATATTGAATCTATAAATACTATTTAGAAACTTCCCACAGCCATTTCTTTAGCACTTGAAGCAGGACATTTAGGACAATGCCTCTGATACAGCAGCTGGGAACTGAGCATGGCTTCCCCTTCTTTGCAGGTGCTGAAAAGATTGTTGCAATTATGATTGGCAACCTGAAGGGCATGGAGATCCTGCAGCGGATCCAGAGCGGCCTGAGGGTCACCATGGTCATCGAAGTGGGCAAAAAGCGCAGTCTGTCCATGAACATCTTCACCATCCTCTTCATCTCTGTGTCCTTCTTCGTTGTGGCAGCAGCAACTGTGGGCTGCTATGTCTCTTACTCTGCTCGGAGACTCATCATGGCAAGGGCCCAGTCCAGGGAGCAGGTGAGTTTGTGCTCTTGTTTCTTTATACCTCCATCCCTCCACGGTGTGGATCTTGAGGTTTGTAAGTTTTGGTTAAGTACCAAAATTACTGAATTTGTTTGATCTTTAAAATGCTAAGAGATACATCTTTGCTCAGCTTAAAACTTTCCTAAAGTACAGCCAAGAGTAAACTGCATGGAGAAAAGTTGATTGTGCTCAGCTAACTGTGTTTCCTGCAAATATTCCCTGAACTGCAGTGTAGCCCCAATGCTGATGTAGTGGGGGCTGTGAGAGAGCTAAACTGCTTTTAGCTGACCCTCATCCTTCCCACATAGCATTGCCTATGTGCTTGCCATAACAGGAGGCACAGCTGGAAGTGTGTCTGCAAAATGGGGCATGACTTTAGCTACAGATTGGGGGGCTGCTGCTTGTTGAAAGCTGCTGTTTGTTGAAAGCTGCTTTCTGATTGAAAGCTTTCTGAGAATTACAGTGGCAGACTCAGGGTTGGAAATATTGGAAGTTGTCATCTGCCTGTGAGAAGTAACATTGCCACTCCTGGATGAAATGTGGAGTTGTCTCTAAGCTGATGCTGTTCTCTTGCTGACATTTGTGGACAGAGATGCAGTCTCCTGCTGATGAATCCCCTCCTTCAATACCCTGCCATCTGTCTTAGTCTCACAGCTCTGTTTAACAATGCTAAATAAATCCGAGCAGGAAAATCTGGGTGCCCTATGCACTGTTCATTAAATCAAATTTAAATCTTTCCTCCTTTGAAGGTACTTAAGAGTGCAGTTGTGAGCTATAAGGCTTTCAGGAAACTGCAGATGTTATTAATGCCTCAGTGATAGCTGGTACTGGGAAAATGCAGTCTGCTTGGCTAGAAGTCTTGGGTTCCAAGGGCACAAGGAGCTTGCTGCAGATTGAAAAAATAGCACTGATAAATGACATGCCAGTTCCACATGATTTCAGCAGGACTGAAATCAAGGAGCCCCAAGAAGTGCTTTGTGGAGTATAAAAATACAAGAAACCTTCTCTGCTGTCAGGGTGTGAAAATATACTGTTCTGTCAAAGTGAAACTCTAAGACAATCCAGAATTGTTTTCAATTGTTTTTATACCCTGACATCTCACACTGCCCTCACAGTGATGAGGTAAGTAAAGAATAACAAGAAAATGCTTGTTAGTTCGGGTGAACTAGTAAAAGGTGATGCTGCCATGTGCCCTGTTAGCTGCTGATTAGATTTTAGCGCAGATCAGAGTTTGAGAGTTTTAAGTGCTTTGGCTCCAGGAAGTACTGAATGTTAGTCAAACAACCTCCTGGCTTGTATGGCACATCTTGGTGGCTTTCCTGTCACCATTCAGCCCTTTGAAAACCCAGGTTGCTTGGACTTGAGTGAATATTGAGAAAAGCCAGTCATGTCAGCTTCTGATCCAAGTGAAAAGAGAAGTTTGGTAGCACATCTGTCCTAACCCAACAGTTAAACCAGAGCAGTTCTTTCCTCTTGAGCAAGCTACACTGTGCAACCTGCTAGTTCCTTCTTGAATGCCTCTTTTCTTCTGGGCCTGAAATTGAAGTCTCCACCTCTGCAGTTTCTTCCTGCACTGGGAGGTCAGTAGCAGGAAGGTGGATAATTGAGGCAAGTGTGGTAGGTGGCTTTCTACCTTTCTAGTCAGTGGAGTACTGACAAATTCAGTTCTCAATATAGTAACCTTTCTTAATAGAGCAAAATGACCCATGATGTTATCTGTGGCCTGGTTTCTAATTTCAGCTCAAGTCTTTGCTTCCTTTGATTTCATAAAGATTAGATGTTGCAGCTGAGAAATTACCTAATTAATGGCTTTGGAGGAGGCAAATTGCTCAACTTTCCAACAATTCAAAACTGCTTCAATGGCAATGGCTACCTGTGGGGAAGAACTTCCTTAGCTTACAGGAGAAAAGCAGGAGTTCCCAACCTCCTCAGAGCTGTCTGGTCTGCACTGCCATGGCTGTGCTCACAGGGTGCCAGGAAGGCACCCTTATGCAGAAGGGGCTGGAGGTAGAATTGGCGGCTTTGAACAAGGAAGACTTAGGACTGAGTGACTCCAAACCTAATTTTCCCATTTAGATACCTCACTACTTCTACCTGCCAGAGCCTGGAGAGGAGTTGGGACCTGACCTGTTTTGTAATATCTTGATTCTATTTCCTCAACTTAGCTTTGTTTTTCTAGCTTTTTCCGTGTTGGGGATTTTATAGTTCTAATATAATTAATGTGTCACATTCTTTTGAAAAACCTGGCTTCACAAAATGCTTTGACATTCCAGGCTTGAGTATCCTGGTAGACTATTCCACATAAAGCTTCTTCTGCAGCCTTTCTCCATCCCCTGGAGGGCTGTTCTGCTGTACTTGCCAAAATCAGTGTTAAAGGTGACTTTGTCATTGATGCATTTAACGAGAAGCAATTAAACTGGTGCCCATGCAAAACTTAAAATATTGTTTCAAGTAAATTATTAACAGTGCAGCCAGTTGGGTCCTGTCTAATATGCTTGGCCTGACATAGATGTGCAGATGAGATACTGTCTGAGGGAGTACATTCCTAGAAAGTTTTGTTTTCAGTTAAGAGCAAGTAGTGGTGACAGTGCTGGCCATGTATGAGAAGTGTTTGTCTTGCTGCATTCCTGCTCAGTTGATGTTGCCACGTTTGCTGCTCAGACTTTTGGGGCCCTCAGCAAGCAGCAGTACTGTGGCTGCTGCCCTGTGGCTTCAGCCTCAAACCTTGACAAGGGCAACATCATTTCAAAGTTAACCATAAGTGACACACAGAAACATATATTGATGCCTTCAGCAGAACTTCACAAACTTGCAAGAAAATGTCAGTAGATCTTGTTTATAAACAAATGTGCATGTCTGCATCCCTCACCTTTGGATTGTATTTCTCTTCCTTGACAGTTGTTAGTAGCTGCTAGCTATTAAACTCCTAAAATCAATACTAATACAAAAATAGCTCATTTTCTGCTAGGACCATTTGACAGGGTCCCAGGGGGATGTATAAATCAACTTGTTTGCTATTAACTGCTTTAGCACAAGGAATCTTGTGCAGACTTGAATGGCCAGTCCTTGCAAGATTGTTAGGTGTCAGCAACAGCCCTCGTCCCACTTGTCCTTCTGTACTTGTGCCACCAGCACTTGGGAAATTTTCATGTAACTGAGCTAAAATGCCTGAGGAGATGGAATGCTGGAAAGGCAACAGTGTGGGACTCCTGCACAGAGCAGTGGGACTGGAAAGAGGCTTTTTGGTTAGCTGCAAAACTCGAGTCTGGTGTGTCCCCGAGGTTAGTGTTGTGCTGGGATGGCACTGCCAGAGCTGCCTGAAGTGCACCAGGTAGGGAGAGGACAGTGCCATTCTTGGAGTCAGGAACACCAACCTGTGGCCTTTACACAGAGCTTGGCTCCTGGGCTAGCCCCAGGTACTGCAGTGACAGCTGGAGAGCAGCAGTTGCCAGGCAAGCTGTAAAGCTGTGGGAGCAGAGGAGCCGTTCAGGGTGTATGGTGCTAAGTGGGCTGATTGGTAAAGAATCTCTCTCACCTTTCACCAGAATGTTTGTGGCAGGAAGATGTCCTAAAGTGAGTATAACATAAAACAATTGATTGTTGAACTCCATGTTCAGTCTTCTGTACCAAGTCAGTTTGAAAGCTTCAATGTGTTTTAGCTGGGTCTAATGTGATCAAGGTATTATCTTTCATCTTCTCAAACTAAAAAACACTTATAATTCCTGTGCTTTGTGAGAAGGTTAGCTACAACCAAAGCAGACATAAATGTGTGTCTGGTGTGTCATCCAGTCAGAAGCTGCATCAGTATGTCCTGAAAATCCATTTCATGTTGACTCCAAATAGTATGGTCATGCTTACTTGGCTTATTCTGATAACATGGGGGTTTTAAAGCTGTTGTTTGCTTGCAGTGGGCACCTGGGTAAGTATTAGTAAATGAATATGAGATGGCAGTGTCTGACCAAGACTGCTTTGTGCCACAGAGGCAGCTGAGGGCCAGGGCCAAGAAGGCCATTGAGCAGATGCAGCTGCGCACCCTGAAGGAAGGGGACAAGGTAGGACTGACCCTGTGACCCCCCCTGCATTCAGCACAGCCTTGGCATGAAACCTGGGCAGCTCCCTGGTACTGGAGCAGGAGGCAGAAGCCTCTCTGAGCCTGTAACTCTTGGTGGCAGACACAGTTCCTCTTTCAGACCAGGTCCTTTTCCATGCCTCAAGAATTCTGTTCAATATAAACCAGTTTATTTTGTTAGCTGCTTGCTTGTAGTCTTGCTGATGTGAGAGGATGTAATTTGCTGGCATGAAGGCCTAAACATAAACTAGTACCTCATCAGCTTCCCTCGCTCTTCTTGTAACTAAAACTGGAGGCAGCAGTTTCTAAACCCCTACACTAGTGCCTCCAGTAATCCAATAACAGTTTCAGCTGGAATTCTAAACCATGGGTTTAAACTTCCAGTGCTTCTTTCGAAGTGTCAGCTTGACTCTGAGTAATCCACGAAGTGTCTTTCTATAAGATTCTATTTGGGAGCATCGTGGATGACTCTAGCTAGACCCCTTCATAAAGTAAATCTGACTGGAGTTCAGAGGAAGCTTTCAAAGTGTGTTAAAGCTGTAACTTCATTTCACTGTTTTAGGAAACTGGTCCAGATGGAGATTCCTGTGTTGTGTGCTTTGAGCAGTACAAGCCAAATGATGTGATGCGTGTTCTGACTTGCAAGTAAGTTGTCTTCCAGACTGGCCCTTTATCCAAAATTCTGCCATGTTTGTTAACAAACTTTCCTCAAGTTGTTGTACAGTGAGAATTCTTGAATATCTATCAAAACAATGTTTTGGACAACAGAGACAGTGTGAATACACAATTGTAGTGTGCCCCCATGGCCTGTGTTCATCACTTCCCCTGTGAGTGGATTGACACACATAACTTGGCAGGCCACAGTGTCCCTGTGGGATGCCAGGATTTTTTAAGGATTTCTTCCTTTGCTGGTGTATCAGAATGTTACCACTAACTTGCAGGTAATTGGCAAAACGTTGCCTGTTTCTCATTCTGTTAATTACTGTTTACTAGAGGGTTGTGTTTCTGCTAAATTTGTTAAAACATGCTGGCTTTTGTAGTTTAGAGGAAAGCATTTCTGTTCTTGTATGCATCTTCTGAAACAGAGAGCAATATAGAGCTATAGCAGTTTATTTTTCTACAGTTCTCTCCTGTTGTACCTCACTGCTGTGCTGCTGTGGAAGCCCAGGAGTGAAGCTCTAAGGCTTTAATGTGATTGCTCCTAAGGTGAGCAATGAAGCTGCCTCAGGGCTTAAGGAAACTTGTTCTGTGGGATTTCCCCCTGTGCCTGCTGGCTGGGACTGCTCTGGCCAAGCTTCTAAAATCAGAGGGCTGCCACATGAACTGCCTGAATTGTGCAAAGGAAGAGGTGTCATGACCCTCAGGGAGGGTTACAAAAAGTACTTGTAAACATTTTGAGGTAGGAAAATGAAGTTCTGAAGAATAGAAAAATGGGTAGCTGCTGTTGTGTGCTGAGCAGTGCTGTCAAACACTGGCAAATCTCAGCTGGAGTTACCTGTGCACCAGGTTACAGCTTTGCAAAGGCTTTCTCTGCTCACAAGCTGTAGGACCTCTAAGCTGTTTTGGTAACACAACATTGGTCTGCTAAGGTGTTATCAACCAACTCCCTTGATCTAATGCTTAATACTTAAAAAAAACCCCAAAACTCAATAACCTTTCAGGCATGTATGTTAATGATAATCCAGTTGTCTTGTCATGTTTATGCTCATGGGTAGTTTTGTTTAGTAATGGACTAAGTGCCATGAGTACAGAAACTTGTAGACAGGCTCTAGACACTTTGCCTGATAGGAGACCTGACTTCTCATTATTTTCCTATAAACCCTTCTAATCTTGGTATGAACCTGCAAACAAAGCATGACTTATTTGGGTAAGAGTGGAGTAACGTCTTTTGATTGTATTCTTTGTACACAAATTTGCTGCATTTGCTCTGATACTGCTTTTACATACATTTGTGATGTTTCCTTCCTCTGTGGCCCAAATGCAGCTCTCAGAGGCATGCTAGCTTAAAATGACTCATGGACTTGATAATCCTCATGAGTGGTGATATCTGCCAGTATCAACCATATTAAATTTTCCCTCATGTGAGTTCTAAACTAATATTTACTGCAAGAACATGCTTGATTTTGGTGGTTGACCTCAACACTGAGACCCTACTTGCTGGAAGCATTTAACTGTATCTATGAAAGAACCAATCAAAGGAATGTTCCTATGAATCACATTGATGGTATCTGAGTCCCTGGGGTGTGGGTATTTGCCAAGGGCATTCTTGCCCAGAGAGTCAAACTGAAGGCATTTATAGTTGCAGAAGTTCACAAGTCCAGTATTAAGTTTAAGGACTTAAAATAGTCAGGCATTAAGAAAGTTTCAGATTTTATACCAAACATGAGGTGGGTGCAGCTGGAAGGAAGTGCCAGTGGTTTGAGCTGAATTGGAGAATCTTTGGCTCCTGCTGGAGTGTGGGCTGCTGAGCACTGGATGTGTGATCTTTGCACTTACCTCATAATAGGGTTGATTAATACTGAGCAGTGCTTGTTTGCCTTGCTGTTTCTATTCAGGCTGAGGGAACAGGCAGATCACAAGATTTCAAGTCATCCTCCTAAATCTGTGGCCTAATTTAAACCCATTGTGGAATTGAGTGTCTTAATAGAAGCACACATTTGCATCTGTGATGGCTGAGCTATATTTACTTTCTTGAGTGTACAGCCTGCCAAATATCCACTTGGAATACACAGTGGTTGCACAGACACAGTAAATGGGTGGGAGTACAGTTTATCTTGAGGACATAACTCTGTGAAATGATTTGCCTGTGTAATTACAACAGAAACAAATGCTATTTAGTCTACATCTGTATGACAGAAGTTAACTTTAAAGCTAAGGCAGAGATGTCCATAGTTGTATCATTTAAATTATCAGCTGGAAATGTAGTGTACACAGTTTTGGAAAAACAGCTTTAGACTGTTGAGGTGTAGCAAAAATGTTAATGCTGAATCCTAGCAAGTTGTATTGGGGTACTAATAAGCACAATCCAGGTACAGGTTGAAAGATCAGCTATCCATAACTTTCAGCTGAAACTTGTGGCAAAATAAGGTCATCCATTCTAGAGGAAATAAATTCTTGGTGTTACAAAAGGGTCCTTCGTAGCTGGCACATGAGCAATTCTTCCTAGAATGAAACCTAACCTGTTGGCTACCTTCTTCCACCAGCCATGTCTTCCACAAGACCTGTATTGACCCCTGGCTTCTGGAACACGGGACGTGTCCTCTGTGCAAATGTGACATCCTCAAAGTGTTGGGTGTTGAGGTAAGCCAGCAGCCTGCTGTGGTGGCAGCTGCCAGTCACAGTGTTACCCTGGTGTTGTGGCCACTCCTTCAGCTTTTTCATGCTGCCCCTAGAGGGGCACAGGTGTGCCATGTGTGTGGCCAGATGCTGTAGGAATAATTCCCCCTTTTAGGGAAGCCTGCAGCTGACCTGGTGAGTTGGTGTCACCTAAAGGCTTGGGCAGAATGTCAGCCAGAGCTGACTCATGCCTGATGGAAAAATTGCTCTTAACTCTTGTGTGCTCACAGCTAAGGGTGTTTCTCAAATCTTCAGGCAGACTTTAACAACTCACACTGTCCCTGAAACCAGCTTCTCTTAGTTGCTCAGTACCCAGAGCCCTTGAAAAGTGAATGTGTTAGCAGGTATGAATTTCTGGAACTGCATGACTTCCTAGGATACATCAGGAGTATGATGTCTTCTGTAATTGCTCGTTGTTGCAAGTGCCAGAGGAAGATGCTGTTGCCAGTGCCTGATGCTGCCCGGGTCAGTTAAACTGTGAGCCAGCATTTGTCTGGGGGGACAGATCTGCACTGAGTGGAAAGAAGACTTTTCCTGATACTGGGCAAAAATGCAGAAGCTGTGAGCTTCCCACTCAATTAGGCAGTAACTGGATTTCCCCTCTGATAACAGCAGAGCTTTTATTCCATTTCACGTTTTTCCCTCTGTGAGTGTAAAAGTGCTCCAGACTCAGTCCTTGCAGGCATTGTTCTCCCAGAAAGATGCACCCTCCTGCCAAGTTGTAATTTAACCATTTTCTCTTCTTTTCACATAGCTGGATGTAGAACCACGCTCTGAGCCTGTGCAAGCCCCAGGATCCAGTGGCCAAAGACCTGTATCCACTGTCACTATAGTTAATGAAGAGGACAACCTTAGTGAAACAGCATCATCTGGATATGATTCTGTACAGGGACCAGATGAATCTGCTCAGGAGGCACAGGCACCATCAGAAAGTATGTCTGCTCTTTCATCTGCCTTGCTACATCATTTGCACTTGGCTGCTTAGCCTGTGAATTAGGGGGAGTTGCCTTCATAGCATCTCACAGGGCTTGAATACTTTGTTTTTCAGGGTCATCTTAATCTTCCCTTCTGTTTTAGCCCTTAGCTCTGACACTTGGTCTTTGTATTCAAATGAAACACAACCTTAATGTGAATTAAAAGACAAAGCCTATGAAAGAATAGTTCAAAGTCAGAGGCTTACTACTTCAAGAGCAAAGAGATTTTTCCAAAGATGTCCCTTGTCCCTTTGTCTTCAGAGATTTCATTTGGATGAGTGAGTGTTGCTTTGCTGCCAGATCTGTCTGCTTTAAGTAGTTACAAAAAACTTGTGGGGAGTCAGTCTTGCTCTAGCTTAGATGGTGCAAGATAGAGAAGACAGATACTTCAATTGAATTTCAGATTTGCCAAGGCTGAGTCATCCTTGGCTTTGGAGAGTGTTAATTTGTAAAGAATATCAGATTTTCCAAATACTTTATCTTTTTAAACAAGAGCAAACAAATTGAAAATGTCTTTTTAGTGCTCGGCTTTACACACACATACTCAGTGTTGCTGTTAGCTTTAAAAATTAAAAGGTTGCAGGTAAACAAATGAAAGTAACTATCCCCTGAATTGTGGCCTGGCCTTAGGAAGGGGAGGCTCCATTTCCCATGGGAAGCCTAGCTGATGGGAAAACTTGGGATTTGCTGCCTGTCTCCTGCAGGACATGTTGCTACAGCGAGTGGTGTGTGTTTGGGAGTGCCCTGTTGAAGCACCCCAATAGGGAAGAGGACACTTCCTATGAGGCTAAACATCAGAAGTTGAAATTGCATCCCTCTAAGCAATTCAAGGCATGCTGGGCCATTACATGACGTGGGTCATTCTCATGTATTCTCACTTGAAGTGGGAAGGACACACAGGGACATCAGCCAGACAAGGTTAGTCTGCAGGGAGAAGGCCTTCTCCAAATCAGCCCAGGTTCCCCTCAGTTTATCCTGAGCCTGGTCTCTAGGAGTTGCTCTTGATGCCTGCCTTCAGCAGCCTTAAGATAACAGACCAGCTAATATCCTCCTAGTTGGATTCTGTGGCTTATGCACACAACTTCAGCTTGCTCAGCACTACTGAGCTGAGCAGGCATCTCCAGAAAGGACAGGCAGGGGCAAGAATGATCTCCCAGACTAACAAGGGGCAGCAGGAGAGAGGTAGTTGGAGCATGGCCTTGGATTTCCATCTCTGCAGGAAAATGCAGTTTTTTGAGCTTGTGCAAATCAAGTTTGTGTGGTTTGCTTTAGGATGGTAACACTTGGCTGCAGCACTTTTTAACTTGTCTTGACTTGGTTTTCTTCTGGACAGGTGACAACACACATCCTGTGAGTGAAGAATCCCAGCCCTCCACTGTGACTGTCCTTTCACGTGGTGACAACCCAGGTTTTGAGGGAGATGAAACACAAGTTTGTGAAAGCAGAGTTGTTCGTGAAGTCATGTCCTAAGAACACGCCCAGCCACGTGGTGCAAGCCTTCTGCAAGGAGCTGCCTACTGCCATTCCATATGAACCAAAAGTTGCAAGACTGTTGCAGAAAATCCTGCGTTGGCAATGTTTAGATAAATATACCTGTCCAAATTGTAATTGTATGGTTTGCCTTTCTTAAAACTGTATTTCCTACAGGAGTCTTTAACACTCTCCAGATAAAGCTGTCTTAAATATAAAGAAAACCAGCAGATTTTAACTAAAACAAGAATTCCATCTTCAGCAAAGCTTCTCTACCATGTTTAAGTGAGAAGATTTTTTTGTTTCCTAGTTGTCTCCACTGGGAATTGTTTTGAGTTGGGGTTTTTTGTTGTTTGTTATTTTCATTCAAGTGGATTTTCATTGTCAACAAATTTATTTTGATTGTTCTGATACTTATTTATGAGACAGTTTTGTTTAAAGCAACATGGTATTTAATGTTTCAGTGCACTATTTTGATAGGAGAAAGTGCAAACTAATGCTTGTCAAACTGGATTTTGTCCACAGTGTCTTTGGTTCTCTAGTAACCGACTGATTCTCTACCTCTCAACTCCAGCCTGCCAACCACACATTCCTGAAGGGGAAGAAAAGAGAGCTGCAAGCTGACAGGCCAAATCTCACTTACTGTAAAGGGAACAACTGCAGGAACTTTTCAAACCTCGTTAGTTTGTCAGTCTGAAAGGTCCTCAAGTGATTTGAGGAGCTGTGACCATCTGTAGCACCAGCAATATGGCAGAGCCCTGGCTTTGTGGGAGTCTGGGATGACTTCAGGAAAGACTCAGCTGAAGATGAAAAGATAGTTCTTACAGAAGGATCTGCTGTGTTTTGCTCAGAAATGATCCAGTCTCTGAGAAATGCTGACTGTTGCTGTACATTGTCTTGCTCAAGTGCACAAGCTGCAGGGAGAGCTGATGTCCCGTGAGTGTAACAGAGGGCTGGAGAAGCTGTCTGTCCTCTGTGTGGAGTTGAGATGGGGTCAAGTAGGAGCACTGGGTGCCTCAATAGAAGTGACTCGGCCTTGTCCAGGGAAGGTAACTAAGGACATCTTCTAAATGCACTTTATTTTTTTACCTCTGCATCTTGGACTAGTTTCTATTGTTTAGTAGGATTTTGTCTTAGAGCCTCCAATAAATAACTTAAGAATCTGGGGGGGAAAGCAATGCATTTTCTTAGCTATAGTACAAATGAAATGGTTGTAAATATTTCATAATTTGTATTGAATTTGAATATGAAAATGTAAATGTAAATAAAACACTATTTTTGATGATCCCGACTGACATAAAGTATTATCAGCTCTCATGGAAGCAGATGCTGAATTTGCCCTGAAACACATCCTTCTTTTGGGAGGCCAAAAGAAGCAGTGTTTGCTCAAAGAAATTGGAATAAGGAGTGCTAGTTAGGTGCAGGATGCTACTGTTACATGGATTGAAATTGTGTTGAGATGCTGAAACCTAGTAGCTGTAAGGAAAATCCTGCCACCTTAGGATGTGTTCAGTGAGCTGCTGAATTGTGCTGGTAGGCATGTGAACTTCAGACCAGACTGGCTGCATCTCACTTTGTCAGGTTGCTCAGCATCCTTCCTTACTCCAAAGTCTATGTTTGCTTTAAGGAAAAAAAAAACATTTTAAAAATTATTTCTTGTCTTCTGTTCTGGCTGGTTTGGGAGCAGTTAAGTCTTGTATTTCCTTATAGCTCAGTTCCAAGTCTAGTCTAGAAAATACCAGTTGGTTCTGAGCTCCAGTTGCAAAGCTGACTGTAATCAGACTCCACTCTGAAGCTGTCATTTGCTGTGATTGCCTTTTTATTCTACCTCTGAAGTGCAGAGCAGTGAAAGGAACAGCCAAGCAGTAAATACGCAGCCCCTGATCACTTCATTCCATTTCACAAAATTGCTATAAATTTATTGTGGTGTGTAAGCTGCAATGTAGTAGAATCTTATGAGGGTAGACTCATGATGCCAGTTTTGTGTTCAATAGGAGCAAAAGCTGATGTTCAAGGAAAAAAAGGGGAAGGGATTCAGATCATTTCAATACATTGAAAGGCACTTTTTGGGTTGCTTTGTTTATAGAATTCAAGCTTTACATTTACTGCCTTTTTAGAGCAACAAACTGCCTTTCCCCAGGACTTGTATTTCTAAGGGTCAGGTGAGTGCAGAGCCCTTTCTCAAGGGATGCACCAGTGGAGAACTGGGGGGGTACAGAAGCTCTCCTTGATGAGCCTTCCAGGATCAGATGAAGTCTGTGTGATCTCTCTAGGCAGGCTTGCTTGCTCAGGGCACTTACACTAATTTTCAGAGAGAGATTTGTTTCAGAAGGAAATTTTCAGAGGGATTCTCATATCAAATGTGGCCACTGCTAAAGGAACACGTGCAGGGTCAGTACCTGAGCAGTGTGTGAGCTGCTGCTAGGCAGAACTTAATGGTTCTCCAGTTTTGCAGCTTGACTTGCAAGTCTGCTATGTTCTTATCTCTGCAGATTGGTTTGTAATTAGTAGCTATGCAAGGGATTTGGTTTAAAAAATGAAAGTATAAATTTTGTGAACACCATCTTGATACTAAACCTGGGTCTGTTGCTCTCAGACTGCCTTAAAGAAATTTCAAAGATCCACTATGACTTTTTTTTGTATTTCCAATTTCCATGGATAGCAGCTGTCTATACCAACCCTGCTTAGGGGACTGTGCAGCAAAATATTCACTTTTTTTTGGTGATGCCACAGGTTAGACTGTCTCTGGGTCATGTGTATATATGTTTGTGTGTGTGTATGCTGTGGCATGACAGACTCTTTCCTCTAAGCAAGAAGCCAACAGGAGTGTGCCTGGGGCTAGGGTTGTTCCTGAAAAGCAATAAAAACCTGCTGTTATTGTGCAATAGTTTTGGGGTTTTCTATAGATATGCTATTGCTCATGTCTAAGAAAATGGACATAATGAGCCCACAGGTGGTGCAGTTGCTAAAATGTCTGCCTGTTGACTATGTTAATATTCCCTCTGAGTCACACAGACATGTCAATTCTTCTGTCCCCAGAGAGCAAACTGAACAGGCTCTGGCATCACTCCAAGTGTTTGCTCACTCCTTCAGGGAAAGGGAGGGAGTTACCCCTGTCCCTCAGGAATGCTCTGATCTAAACACTTCAGTCAAACACTTGTGTGCTCTCAAAGAGGGACTGGGAAAGGTGTTTTATCCCTGCAGGAGAGGAAGCCTTGGTGCTGGATTACTGTGCTCTCTTGTAATTCAGGCTTTACAACAGCAGGGCTTCATTCTAAATTTCAAATCAAAATAATAGCATTTTCTCATCTTGAGTAAAATTTTCAGGTGTCTCTATAGAAATATAGTTTCAGGTGGGAATTTTGTTTAAAGGGAAAAGCAGGACTTGTGATGAGGGCTGCAAACATATAAAAGCAGTTTGAGCCATCAGGGCAGTTGGACTCTTCATAAAATGGAGAGATTTAGTCCATCTCAGTCTTCAGAGGGAAAATTCTGCACTTCTCAAGTGACCTAACAGTTGGACATAATAAATAAAGACATCTACCCTGCCTGTGTGATTTAATGTAATTTCCTTCCATGTTTAACACACCAGCACAGAAGGTAGCCCTGCCTTTTCCCTCAGACTGATGCCTTTCCTGTGCAGATGTGAATGGGCTCCTCTCCTGCAGGGGTGTAATGTCTGCAGTTTGGAAGAGATCAAAGGAAATCAATCTACTGCCTTCAGCAATTAATTTTGGTTTCGAGAGACAATTGAAATCAAATTGCAGCGTTCATGCAGTATGAACTAAAAATTACATAATTCTCCTAGAGCAACTCTGCACTGGTTGTTCAACTGCTGGTTATACAGAGTGAAGCCAACATTTATTTATTTAGCTATTTATGTAATCTTGACATGGTTATTTGAGGGAAGTAATTTACAATTTCTAGGATAAGTCTTGAATAAGTGAAAGAAAAATTCTGCAGCACTAAATAGATCTGTGTTGCTGTAGAAGGCATTGATTACACTGCAGCACGATTGTGCACTGATTAAGAAGATTTTCAAGTGGCTATAAATAAATTCCTCCATGCCCATAGAGGAGTACTCTTTGCATCTGAGCAGTATTTGATTAAGAATCCAGTGCCTGAGGGAACTGGAAAAGAGAAAGACATTCAAGACTTTGAAACATGGTGAGAAATACAAAACAGACATTTTCCAAGCAGTAGCATTTTACTGTTAAATATTAACCAATTAACAAAGTTTGAATGTTATATAAGCAAGTAACACATGTCCTAACGTGTCCAGTGTGTGTGTGAGTCGCCAAAAGGCAAGGTAGGAAATGCCAAGGGCATCTCTCCTTAAAATTAGCATCAGAATTGAAGATCTGTGTTAGGTCCTTAATTTCCTGTATCCAGGGGCTTGTCTAATTGGAGAAAATTAAATGGTTAACACTCTCTGTGGGAATGCTCTCAGAGGAGCAGGATCCATGCAGGAAGCACTCAGTCAGTTCAGCTGGTAAATCCCCAGCAATGTCTGTTACTGGGGCTCCAGGTGGGGGATTGGAGACACTGCCTCAGGAAGGGCTGGGTGTCAGGGTATCAGGGACTCTCATTAATGTTTGAGCTGTGTTAGTTACCATGTGCTGCCTAATGACTTTCATTTTTCCCGTCTAGGAAAGACAGACCACCAGAAATCTGTTGCTTCCTCTTCTGTTATAAAAAACAAGTAAAAGAATAGTAATGGTTAAATCTATATCCAGTCCCCAAAGTACAGCTCTTCAATTCTACAGCTTCCATTGCTGTGGTGCAATGAGTGACTGAAAAGGAAAAAATTCACCCAGTTTTGAAGTTTCCTGTGAGTTAAATGTGATTGCACACTTGGGTCTGCTTTCACACTGCTCCTTTCGTAGGGGATTGCTTGTGCAGCTGGCTGTAGATGGGCATTGCCAAATAATTTCTGTGACTGCTTGGCAAAACCTCAGTGTGCCTGTGCTCACAAACAGGCCAGTGCTGGCAGCAGCATTTTTGGTTGTGAAGTACTATTGAAAAGCATGAGGGAAGGCAGTACAAAGCAAAAGTGCCAAGGTTGCAGTGTACAATTAGTGCATAATGGGCATAATTTTTTTTTTAGAAAGAGCTCAAAGCAGAGGCTGAATTTAAACAACTGTCTGTGCTGAATTTTTTGTATGACACACAATCAATAAAGCATTATCCTTGAAAATCTTAGGAAGGTCAATTATAGAAATAGAGTGCTAAGAGAAGTGCACAGAAGTTCCTGGGAATCAGGAAGACTCAGTCACTCAGTTTGTACTGAATGACAGATTGTGTTAGGAGCAGGAGTGAATCGTACACGGAGGTGGGAAAAGATGGCAGCTCTGGGAAGTCCTGGGCACCAGAGGCTGAGCAGGGCAGGCAGTGGGGCGTCCAGCCCTCCGAAGCTTTGTGCTTTTTGTCAGCCTCCCTCTGCGCCCCAAACCCCGCCTGCAGTGGAAAACACACCTGGGCGCCAAACCCCGTCCCCAGTGACGTCTGTCTGTCTGTCTTGTGGACTGAGAACGGGGTCAGGCTCGGCCAGAACTGAAAACGGGACTCGTGCCATGGGCAGAGCGGGCACGCCGGGGCAGGGCTGTGTGCGGGAGAGCACAGGAGCCTCCCCGGGCACACAGCCGGGGCTAGGGACTCCCGATCCCCGCTCCGGGCACACACAGCCGGGATCCCCGGCCCCGCTCCGGGGCACCGCACAGCCGGGGCTCGGCCCTCGCTCCGGAGCACACACAGCCCGCACCCCCGATCCACGCTCCGGGGCACACACAGCCCCGACTCCCGGCCCCGCTCCGGAACAGGCCGCCGGGGCTAACGGGGCGGAGCAGCCCCGCCCCGCCACGCGGCACGGAGCGCGCAGAGCCCGACGGGAGCTGTAGTCCCGAGGCAGGGGAGCGCACAGCCGACGGGAGTTGTAGTCCTAATGCAGCAGAGCAGCGCGGCCCCTTGGCCGCAAGGACTACAGCTCCCAGCATGCCTTGGGAGCACCGCCCTCCCTTGCCTGGCACCGCGGCTGCGAGCGCGGAGCGGGCACGGCGCTGGAAGCGCTACGCCGTGAGCGGCCGCGCGATGTGGCTGAAGCCCGAGGAGGTGCTGCTGAAAAATGCCCTCAAGCTGTGGGTGCAGGAGCGCTCCAACCAGTACTTCGTGCTGCAGAGGCGGCGGGGCTATGGCGAGGAGGGCGGAGGCGGGCTGGCAGGTACTGCCCCCGTGGGGCCGGGGCAGGGCTGGAGCGGGAGGACGGGGGTCTGTCAGCCCCGGGACTCCCAGCCAGAGGCGCAGGAAGGGGACCCGCTCGGGTTCTGGAGCCTCGGCCCTTCCTGGGTTTCTCATGGGGCTCTTCCCGCCGTCCTTTGCCGGCACAGCAGGGTCCGGCGGGCACGGCAGCGGGCAGGGCTCGGGGCACCGCGGGCAGCGCAGCCCCGGCACCGGCTGAGGAGCCTCTGCTCCGGCGGAGCCCGCACAGCCCATGGGCAGCTCGGTGGAAGTGGATGCGTCTGAAGAAGGACTGATCTGTCTTGCTTTGTTGGCAAGATGCTCGTTTCCAAATCCCTTTTTGTGGGGCTGCTTGAGATGAACTCCTGCTCAGGCGTTTCGGATTGCTTGTTTTAAAAGCAAGCATATGATTTGGTGGGGCTTGTCAGCAGTGGTGGGTCAGGAGAGTGACAGAGGAGTGGGACAGGAAATTGATCATCGTATAATAAACTTTATTCCGTGAGAACTTCAAGGTATGGAGCTGAGTTTCTATTTATAATTCTTGCCTGATTGTATCATCAGGCACTGCAGGGGATCCAGCTGCTGCTGAGACCTCTGTGATGGTGGCAGCTATTCTGACTAGAACTGACTCCTTCAGAGACTGGTGGCATCTGGCATTGACCCTGTCAAGGAGAAATGCTACAGGGAATCAGCATAAAGTCATTCCTCAGTGGGATGTGGTTCTCGAGTGTTTTGCATTTGTGTAGCTTTTCTAGGCTTTCTCTAATTTGTGTCATCCTAAAGCGAGCTGTGTTAACCATAAGGCATAATTGTCGTGTGGGAATTAATTTTATTGAATAAAACCACAAGATTCAAACTTCTGGCTGGTGAATTTCAGGTATAGAAATGGCCCTTGGGCTGGAGGTGGGGCATTCTTCATTGGCATCTGAACCACTGGCAGGGCACATGAAAAGTGTGAAAGAAAGCATCCCAAAATTCCAGGTTGCTATGCATATCATAGTATTACAAGCAGATAGGTGATGTCAGGCCTTGGCTTACAACTAAGGGTGATATATTGTGAGCTTGGATGTCTTGTGGGGATCAGGCTTGATGGCGTGTTCTCTACCTTGATTTATTTGGAAGCCGAGGAAACCAAGTTGCTATGAAGGCTGACTTTCTGCATGATAAAATTCATTGAAGGACTGTGATTAAAGTGGAACAATGAGAACTGGAATAAACTGTTCTTCTGAAAACCTCCTCATAGGCTTACAGCTGGGTAGACAGCTGGCCCTGCAAGTGCCCTTTGGGATTTGGTGAAGGTGAGGCTTCTGTAGCTGCTCTCCTGTTCTTGGTGGCTGTTGACAGTGTGGGAAAAACACTTGAATAGGATAGTTGCTGTAGTATGTTTTTTTGCTGTGGCATTGCACATTTTATTTCTGTAACTTTTCTTGTAAATTCTTACAGATTCTTCTGTGCAAGTTACCTTTTTCCCCGGACAGAAACAAAAGGAGTGAGATGTTATTGAATTAAAATTGTGATTAAGCAAGATTAACAAGACAGTTGCATAAAACTGCAATCACATTTGTGTTAGCAGGTTTGGAAATATTCAAACCTCCTAGGTATAAGCCAGCATTAATTTGATATTGCTGCATGTTGCTTGAGAAAATTAGCACTTCTTTAGGAAAAAGCAAAGCACAGCTGCTGTGTTATGCAATCATCCCAAATGTACAATCCTGTTCTCCTGAAGAGCGTTTTACAGCTGGTGAGACAAGGCCTGAGGTGACTGGCAGCACTGAGAAGTGAAAAGAGGGAGGCAGCAGTGCAAGAGTCACAAGGGAAGAGTCACAATGCCTCAGGACAGGAGTGGAGACAAAGATGGGCAGTGCTGCTGGGTTTGAATAGCACTAATGGGGACGGGACAAAGGATTCCCAAAAGTACAGGAGTACAATTGGTAAGACAGGCTCTAAGGAGGGAAGTTTTGAGGAAGCAGCCAGTACCTGGAGAAAGATACATAGGTGTTTACCTGGAGGAAGATTGGGAATTCTGGTGCTGTCCTAGGAATAGAATGAAGCCTGCAGTTGGATTTGTTTGTATGACCCAGGGCCAGGGCCAGTTTGTGGTCTTTAGGTGTCACAGGGAGCTGTTGTAGCTTGTGTGCACACACACCACCCTTCTGAGTTTGCTTGTGTGGATCACTTGTGAACAGGTTCAACAGCCTTGTCCTGGCTGTGCTCAGCCTTGCCTCCCTCCCTGCTTAGCTTCACACTTCATTCTCTGTTTTAGAGCTCCTGAAGGACCTGTCTGAGTGGTGCTCCCTTGGGTAATTTATTCATCATGCAGGGGCTGTCCCAAAGTGTGCTGTCTGACAATGCAGCCGTGTGACACCATGTCCTCTGGTTCTGTCTCCTGCAGAGCCACTCTGGGAGAGCTGATCAGGTTTCCAGAGTGGGTGGATAAGAATATAGTTGTGAATATGTGTGCTGTAACTCAAATCTAGTGGGATGAAGCATGCTGGTCACAGAGCTCTAGCTTGGGTTCTGGTTTAGGAAGGACCTTGATTAGGAGATGGGTATGCTGGGAATAGCGATGCAAATGAGTGTTTGGTGTCATAAAGTTCCAACCTTTCACTGAAATTTCAATGCTGTTTTTTGTGACATGTCTCTGAGCTAATGTTGATATTTTTCTCACCGAGTCTTTTGGAGACATCTTGGGAATGACACATCTGTACTTCAAAGCTGTTCTGAATCTTTGTCCTTTATTTTCTTTTCTAGAGTATTTTACTCTATTTAGTGAAACATCTAGGGTATTTCCCAGTAGTTTTACTCAGGCAGCTATAAAACTGAAAATGTCTTCTAAAAGCAGAGCCTTTTTTCCATATAAATGTTCATCACTTTTCATAGATACAGCTGAAGTCCTTCTCTGAGCAAAGCAGGAGGATAATTAAGTGGAATCCCCAGGAAAAACTCTAGTTTTAGGCAGAGATGAAAGTAGGGTTGCGCCCTGTAAGTTGTCCCTTGGTTCCCATTGGGAAATAGCAGTCCAAGGGAGTGCCTGGTTCGAGAAACACACAAGAACTGGAGGGTACAGCAACCCTGACTTATAATAATGCAGAATTCCAAACACTGGCAGCTCGTGGAGGACTTCCAGGACTGGGATGAGAAGATGAGTGAGCCTCTGCTTGTTCCTCACAGTGATGCCAGGGTCCTTAGCCATGGAATTAGTGTGTACTGTACTGAGGGGCTGTTTATTGCCTTAGGATCAAACCTGTAGTCTGGATCCCATTCATGACTTGTGGCAGTGCTCAGGTGAAGGATACTCACCAGGTACAGTTCATTGTGTCTGAAATCTGATGATCTTCCAAGGAGACAGTAGCTGTGATGGCATTTTGAGGAGTGCTCCTTTGTAGTGCACTGTGCTAACCATTGGCTCAAGCTGAGTTAGCCTTATAAATGGTGAATAATATCCTTGTACTGTGTAACAGAAAATGTTATTAGGAGATTTGTGAATGAAATAATGCAATGTTTGCTGAAGCAAAGCCATCTTTGATATCAGCTCAGTGTCATGACTCATTCAGTAAGCAAAAGCTGCTTAAACAGACATAAATGTTGTTACTTATTCAATGTCTGTCTTCAGTCAGGAACTCAAAATAATTCTACTTTCCAACAGCAATTTACAAACTGTTAATTGCAGACAAAACCAGAGATGTAATGTACTGCTCTGGTTTTGGTTTTTTTGTTTGGTTTTTGGTAAGGTTTTGTTTTGTTTTTCTTGTTGTTGGTTTTGGGGTTTTTTTTGTGGTTTGTGGTAATTATTTACTTCCATGTTTTTGAGGAGAAGCAAAAACATTTGAAACTTGAATAGCCACAGTGAGGTAGTCCCACAGGCTTTATGCTGAAAGTGTATCCTCAGGAAGACCATGCTCTGAGGATGAGTGTCTAGACTTATAAATTCTGCTTTATTTTGTTTCCTTGTATTCTTTCACAATTTATATTTTTCATAATTTGGGAGGGGGTTAATGGAAAGAAAGTGAAACCCAAAGTACCAAAGCAGCCAACCAAAAACTTCCAAAATAACTTTTGAGGGATGCATTTGAAGTTTTCTAAATCTAGTGCTTCTACAAAATATTAATAATCAAAAAATCATTTTCTGTTAAACAGGGAAGAGTATTTAAAGATATAAAGGTTCTACAAGAGCTATGTTAGTTTTGTATTTCAGCTCTCTACTGGCATTTATTGGGAATGCTTTGCCTCCATAATCTCAACAGGTTTCTGAAACAGACTTTACAGCAGCTCTTTGAGTAATTGTGGCATGATTTTTTGGGTAATCTCATTTCTTATTTTTCTGTTCTTCTGTAGGAGACTAAGAGCCCAGTGTGATTGCTTTGGTAACTTTGCTTCAATTGAATTTTCTGTTTCTGTGGCCATGTTAGAAGGGGGCAGACATAGGAAATGCAGGAAAGAAGCATAAGATCCTGTTGATTGTATTTTTGTTTCTGTTGTAACAAGAAAGGATTTTATGGTGCATCAGGAACCAAGTTTCAGTTGTTTCTTCAGTATTGATTTTTCTTCTTTTAGAATTTCCTGATTTTTAAAGGATCAGTTAAGATATCTGGGCTAATAGCTTTATTACTGCACAGTGAGAGAGAATGGTTTTGAGTCATTATGAAATGCGCCCTCATTTTCCCAGACAATGTTTTTGTCCTGGTTCTGGAGAGATGAAGTTTGTCTTTTTAGTGAAATTAGTATATTTTCATCTGAACCCTATTTAATGGGAGCTAATTCAATACTTAGTGGCAGGGAGGTGACAGCCAATTATGGTCTTGAAGGGCTCTTTCTTGTGCCTGGAAAACAGAACAACAGTAAATGACTAATTAAGAGGTAGTTCAATTACTGCTTGTGCTCACTGAAGGCTGGGACAGCCCTGCTTGTGCTCTGGTTTCACACATATGCACGGCTGTCACTTCCACAGGGGCCATCTCAAGAAACTTCTTCACCCTCATTTGTGCCTTGTGCTTTTTACTGGATCAAAATATCACATCCCAAAGAAGTTCCTCTGGGAATACTTTGTGTTCTTCTTGATTGTGCTTCTTCTTTTCTCAGTGTTCATTAGTCCTTACTTGGGCAGCATTCCTGCTCCCCAAGGAACGAATCAGAGGGGAATGTGCATTTCAGAACTCGAGTTTCACTGTGCTGTGTACTTTTCTTGGACACACCAGGTCTCCTTGTGGGAACATTGGATGCAGTGTTGGACTCCACGTCGAAGGTGGCCCCGTTCCGCATCCTGCACCAGACGCCCGACTCGCAGGTGTACTGGTCCATCGCGTGCGGTACGTACAGTGTGCGGGACCAGCCCAGCCAGACAGGGCACAAGGAGGCTGCAAAGTGTGGGGCTCATCTTTGGCTCAATCCTCTCACACTGTCACTCATTCTCATGACCTCTAAATGGTTTAAAAGCATTTGCAAGCATTTGAGCATTTGCAAGCATTTGACAGCACAGTGTGATTCCGGTTTTTCAGAATAGATCTATGGACTCTTCCTGTTACCCCTTCTGATTACCTGCTTTCTGCAGGAGCCCTTCAGGTACCAAAGCCTTTGGGCACATTGCTACAGTGACAGAGGCACAATCTTTTGAGAGGTGTGAGGATAACTTGACACAGTTCAGGATGAGCTCCCAGCTCATCTCACCTTATTCCAAACTGTGCTGTAGGTAGGAATAACAGTAGATGCTTATCCTAACATTTTTGTTTACTTTGTCTTTGCATGTTAAAACATGCAGGTTCACAGTCATCGTCAGAGCTGAATTCTTCCTTCTATCTGTTGCTCTTGTAGTATAAATTCTATCTTTTTTATGTTGTATTACTAATCAACAGGGAATGGAAAAGTAAATACAGATTTGTTCTTGTAGCTTTAATTTATGTCACTTTAAAAGAGCAGCCTTAAAGAATTTAAACACTTTGTGAATAGACAATAAATAACATTTCATGACCACTTCTGAAGAAGTCAGACCGGGTGATAGGCTGTCAAAAAAGTACTTTAATATGTATGTTGGAAGTGTACTCTGGGGAATTCTATTGCCATCAGGTCAGCCCTTGGGAAAATACAAAGGGTAATCTTCGTTTTAGGACTGAATTCATATAGATTTTGTGAGGCATAGATACTCTTTATAACAGAAAGCTACATAATATAATTGTCCTAATTGTGTTAGATTGTTTCTTCAGTGAAGAAACTCAAGGGTTGACACTTTGTTCCTGCTATTACATATTAAGAGTCTGAAACAGTGCACTTAAACCACTTAAACAATTACAAAAAAGTTTCATTATTTCTAGATCACCTCTGTGCCTCTGATTCACATTGTGACTCAAATAATTGGCCTACATGTGTAGTCTGAGAAAAAGAATTACTTCTGAGATGTAATTGCTATGTTAATTACTCTTCATATAATTTGTTAAGTGTAGCTGCAAATCCACCCAGTGTAATACGGTCTCTTTAACTATATTTAGAGCAATTTTTATTCATTCACAGGGCCACTTTAATTCTATGGAGTCCATTGAAAGTTGGTTAATTACCCTTTACAAAGTAAGCTGAAAAAAAAGCAAGTGTTCAAGGTGTGTTCTTGCTTGAGGGTATTAACAGTATATGATCACACTGCCTTCTTTGATTGGTGAGCATTCTTGTGGAGGATAAAGCTGCCAATTAATTTATATTCTAGAATGCCTTTATTCAAACCTGTGTAAGTTCTCTCACTTTCCCTGTCCCCCAGCATGTGATGGGGAGTCACTGTCTTTAAGCACTGAGTCTGTTTTGAATTTGCTGAAACGCTGCAGTTTCACTCGTGGCATCTCAGTCCTTGCTGCCTCCCTGGTTCCAGTGATGTTTGCTTTACATCCTTGCACGTGTAAGGGATTTTGCACAGCAGGGCCTGGTCTTGAAGTTCTGCTCTGGAAACTGTTGTGGGCTATTGATCAAAGCTGAGGATATCAAAGGCACAGATTTAATTTCCTGCTGAGCCTCATGGATTTGGTCTCACATTTCCCACATTCTGGCCTGTTAAAAGGGGAGTGTTGCAGTGCTGCTGTGCTGTCTGTGTTGGGGAGGTGCTGCTGACAGGAAGGAACTGTCAGTCCAACTTAGGCTTCAGGACTGAGCCACATAATGTTGACAAAGCTGAGATGCTTTTGGATTTAATGACCAGAAATAGAGCTGCGTAAAGGACTTGAAAGATAAAAACAGTGCATATGGTTCATGTACACTGAATACATTTTCAGTGTTCACAAGGGGTAACAAGAAATTTAAAACTTGTGATTTTGACTTGTGTATCTAAATTGCTCTGTGACTCAGGAATTTGCTAAGTATTCTCTTGATGAATAGTTTTGGTGAAATGATTAAGTCTGTCCTAATTTAAAGCAATACTTTCTTTTTCAATAGGATCCAGCAGAGAAGAAATAACAGAACATTGGGAGTGGTTAGAACACAATGTTATGAAGACTTTATCAGTGTTTGATTCAAATGAAGACATTACAAGCTTTGTCCAGGGAAAGATAAGAGTAAGTAACAGGCATAATTGGGAAAGGCTAAATATTCTTTTTCCTTTAACTGTACACAAATAATATGTTCTCTATAGAACATTCAAGGACAGCATTGTAGTGCTGCCTATTCTGATTGAGCAGTATGTGACTGTTCACTTTAGCGTGTGCCATTGTTCCTCTGTCTCACCCACATCTAAGTAAGATTGTCGGGCATAAACTCCACTTAGTAAATGACACATCAAATGCCTTTCGATAGCGGTCTAAAACTATTGATAAATTATTTCACAGTAATTTTAACAGGGCCTGGGAAGCATATGGTCTATTTTTTTTTCTCCATATATGCTAAATATTTAGCCCAGGAACTCTTGGGATTAAGTGAGAAAAATATGTATGTTTCAGAGGAGGAGACACAGGAATGTGTGTCTTGCTTAAGCTGTGTCAGAGACTTGGTGGATGAGTCTGAAATAGCACATTTTATTTGTGACTTTTGATTTGATCCTCAGACTCTTCTTCCCCTTCTAAAACTTATCTTCTCTTGGGAGAGCAGGAACTGTGCTGTGTGCATGCAGGTGCATATATGACAACCACCCACATGGACACATGCATAAAGTAATGTGATTTTTTTGTTGTAGGGTTTGATTGCTGAAGAGGGAAAATATTCTTTTGTAAGAGAAGATGATCCTGAGAAGTTTCGTGAAGGTCTTATGAAGTTTGAAAAGTGCTTTGGATTACCAGAGCAGGAGAAGTTGATTACCTACTACTCATGCAGTTACTGGAAGGGCAGAGTGCCCTGTCAAGGATGGCTCTATCTTAGTACCAACTTCCTGAGCTTCTACTCCTTTTTGCTTGGAGCAGAAGGTAAGTAAGCCTTGATGCTGAGCTGTGTCCCTTCATGCTGCACTGCTCATCTTTCAGATTAGGAGGGATTCTTCCTGTGTGTTAAGGGAGCTATTTTGGCATGTGAGCAGATGTCTACAGAGATGAGCAGAAACTGCCAACATAACTTATGGAAATGCATACATTTGTGTAACATACTACTCAATATCCATTATTATGCTTCCTTAATTCAAGCTTCAGAGAGAAGGCAGACTTCCAGAAGCTGACTGTAGCTAGAAGTTGCCCATCATCTTTAGTTCATGCTGCAATATTAAGTCTATGAGGATTTCAGTTATTTCTTTACACACAAGCTTGATATTTCACATGGCTGCACTACACACTGGTGATAATTGCACATAACTCTATTTTTCCCTGTGTAACATTAGTTTGAAGTGCCCAAACAAATGCTTCTAATAGTGTGTTCTATAACTGTATTTATGTGGAAAATGGAAAACATACAAAAAATAGGATCTTTTCAAAGCTGATTTGGTCTGTATTGATAAATGCCATAGCTAAGGGGCACAGTTCCTCTCCATGCCAACACATGATGGATTTAATTTAAGAAGCCCTATTGGTGAGCTGTTGAAGGGGAGTTGGCTTGTGTGATGGTATTTATTTGCTGTTTGCAGTTTCATATAAGAGCAAGGAAAAGGAGGTGTAAACTTGTGTTGTCATACATGGTCTGTGTTTTAATGCTTTTCTATGAAATTCTTTCTAATGGAATTAATTTTTAGGAAATGTGAAGAGAATGCATTTTGTGCTTATTAGTTTGTAGTCCTTTCCAAGTGTGTTATCATTTGACTGTGTTGTTTAATTATACTCTATTAGAGCTGCTACTACTGCATTTCTTTTTTAATACAGGCAGATAGTGAGAACTGACTCATATGTCCTTACATTTTTATTTTCAGTAAAACTTATTATCTCCTGGGATGAAATATCAAAACTTGAGAAAACTTCCAATGTGATTCTGACAGAGAGCATTCATGTGTGCTCCCATGGGGAAGATCATTATTTTTCCATGTTTTTGCACATAAGTGAAACATTCCTGCTCATGGAGCAGCTGGCAAACTATGCAGTTAGGAGACTTTTTGACAAGGAGACATTTGAGAATGATCCAGTCCTTCATGACCCTCTGCAGATCACCAAGAGGTAATGCATTGCTTGTAGTTCATCTGTTCTGGGCCCAGTATTTGTTTAAGCAAAAGAGGAAGAGAATCCTTGTCTCAAGGAGATTGTAAATATTAGCAAAGCTGACATTTTCTTAACCAAGTGAATCATTAAAACGTTGGACCAAAGCCATGTGAGGCATTGTAATTTGTTATTATTTCTCAGGATCCAAAGTCTGTATGAAGGCAAGAGGTGATCAAATCTTCAGTGCTGGTCTTCCAAGTAAAAGGTTTATATTAGTTTGAATTTTGAAAAGGTGTTCTTGCAGCATTTAGAATTAGAAAATTCAGGTTAAGCGACAGTGTCTCCAGAGATACCTGATGAGGAAGGATAAGGTGGGGAAGAAATCATTTAATAGACATGTGTAGATGATAACTGCATGAGTTATATGATAAATGATAACTGATGGGTGCATGGCTTTCCTGAGGTACAGCATTATTTTGGTGGTTGGGAAAACATGAATACCAGTAATTTAATGGTTAAGGTCCTTCCTTTTCCTTTGATTCCTCAGTTTGGTAGCAATGCTGGAGAGGGATGCTGCTCTACAACCAAAATACTGTTTCTGGCTGCAGTTATCTGTGAAAAATTAGCCCCTGGCAGATGTTTACAACATGTGCTACATTTCTAGCTAATTAACCCTCCATCAAGCCAAAACTTGTTCTAGTTTTAAATGGATTAGTCTCATGTGTGGGGAAACAGAGCACATAATGCTATTAGTATCTTTTCTGCACTACCTGTAGCCCTGCAGTGCTCTACTGTGTAAGAACATTGTTGAATCTGGCCTTGTTTAGTGACATATTTAAATGTTTTATTAAGCGAATGTACAGGTAGGTGTGTCTTGCCCTTTGTTGCCTCTTCAAGAAAAACATTGAACCTTCCAAATCGATGCCACAGATTATGGGAGAGGAGAGCATGATATTTCACTGTGTTTTCCCAAGATATTTTTGACTTTTATATTTGTAGAGACATTTAAAGCTTATTAATTTTTCTTTCTCTTTTCTACCCATGTGTTATGTTTTTAATCCAGAGGCTTGGAGAGCTATGCCCACAGTAAGCATTTTAGTGCGTTCTTCAGGCTACCTAAAGAAGAGTCCTTGAAGGAAGTTCATGAGTGCTTCTTATGGGTTCCTTTCAGTCATTATAACACCCATGGGAAAATGTGCATTTCAGAAAACTACATCTGCTTTGCTAGCCAGGATGGCAGCCTGTGCAGTGTAATCATTCCATTGAGAGAGGTAATGCAAAATACAAATCAGAGTCACTTCTACCAGCAGTTTTGCACTTGTGTAGTTTAATGCCACTTTAGCAGATTTTCATTAGAATCTCCTTATTTTATGTGATGTCATGTGTTTCCTCCTACCCTGGATACCACATGTAGGAATTCTGTTTGTAGATTTCTGGAACTGCTTTCATGTTTCAGACTTGTTTCTCTGTCTTCTTTCCCCTTTCTATATCCTCTTATTTCTGTAACTTGGTACAGAATCCAATTTTTTAAATACTTTTTTTTATTAAATAAAAAAGCTTTTTCTTAGTACTTGTGGGTGAGTTAATGAGACATTCTCAAGGTAAGAAGTAAAGAATTGTAGTGGGTAGAGGACTTTGAGGATCAGTAATCATGCTGCTGTGTTTCTTAGCTCAGTAGTGCAGTTTTTTGCAGCAGTTGAGCAGTGCTGTCTGTTCAAAAGTCTGGGAAAATCCAGGTGTTGAGCAAGTAGCAATGCCATTACAGCTGATAATCTCAACAGACTATAAGGACAGAATAAAGACCATATAGCAAAGGGCACAGCTTTGGAATTCCAATAGAGTACTATAGTATTTTGCAGAATAACTTCTAAACAGCCAACCCTCTTCATTTCTGTCTTGACTTCATGTGATCTGGGACATTGCCACATTTCAGTTGTCCAGTGTTAAAAGCTTTTCATCACCACCAGGCACATTTTACAATAGCCTGCAAATAAGCCAGGTTCTATAATTGCTCTGTAATTGCTTTACATGCACTGTGTACACACTAACATAAGACACCTGACATAGGGGGTGAGCTGTACTAATCTCAGCGGTACACTTGGTGTTCCCCACCTACATAAAAAATGTATATTACATGTAAATAGTGCTGCAAACAATAGAGACTTCTATAACATAAGAGGCTGTGTTAAAGGAGCTGCCTCTAAATTTATTCTTGTGGGTTGTCAGACCTTCACTCTTTGTTCTGCAGGACCGCAGTTACCTCATTTCAGAGGTCTTTCCTTCTTTACCTACAACAATGTGCTCAGTGGTTTTCCATTCTTTACCTTTAACAACATGAATACATCAGCAATGCCAGTCAGTCTAGATTCTCATGATTGTCACACTTGAACTTGCATGATTAAACTGTTTTAACTGCTCTAGTCTGTAACTGTTCCATCATGGCAATTAAAGTCAGCTCTAGCTGTCATGTGTTATGACAGCTGTTTTGACAGGGTATTCTCAGTGGAAATTTAGTCTTGTAAAACTTGTTTTATTTGATTACTTACAAAAGTCATGTTTTCTCTGCTTTTGGATGGTAAGAAAAAAAGCAACTGCTTGAGTGGGTAGAAGGTGACAAGGTTTTTCAAAGAAGCTGAGCACTCACAGCTGGGAAAACCTTTTTGAAGATTTCTGGTACTCTGTCAAAAATCTGTTGTATAATACTTAGTGCCTTTTGCTAAAATAACTACAGGCAGTTGAGCTTTCAACTTGTGACTTGTGTTACCTGGTCTGCTTGTGTTCTTCATCCACTGTTCCATTTACACATATATTCCTAACAGGTTTTCTCTTTTATAAGTAAGCAGGTAAAATTCCTTGCTTAATTTATGTTTCCTTGGTTCCATAGGTCACAGGGGTGGATAAAGGAGATCCAGCCAACAGAGGAGTCAGCATCAGTACCAAAGGGAAAACAGCTTTTCGTTTCACAGAGGTGAGAGATTTTGAACTGCTTGTGGCAAAGCTCAGGATGAAATGCAATGCAACTGCAAGTCCTCAACACATCATAAGTACTGAGGTAACTGCTCTGGCAATTCTAATTTCTCATAATTTGCTCATAGGAATAAGTCATGAAGCTCTGGTTTTAAGGTTTAGAAAAATAAATAACCCTGCCCATGTGAAAGAGAATGAGTTGGACAATGGTGCTGCTGTGAGTGCATTCCTGTTTGGGTTCTTTTACCTTGTTTTTCATCAGGTTTTGAAAAACAACTCCAGCTGTAATGCTGGTTTTTAAGTGCTCTCAGGTTTTCTATATAGTTCACTGTATGAATGGGGTTTTTTTGGTGATGATGAATGGTCAGACCTCCTTATCCTCCTATTCTCAGTTCTCATTATGAATCTTTGTGTTTTCATAATTTAGTTTTTTTGCTTGAGAAATGTCTTTTTTTTCCCAAGTGCAGCCTCCTGAAAGCCCAGCTGTGCAAAGCAGGGACTGCTGTTTATCATTTATTTTAGAAGTCTGTATCTGGGACCTGTAACTTAATATAATGAGCAGTAATGGTCTGGTATCAGTGCTGCTTCTTGGAGGATTGTTATTTACAAGTACCACTGTTAAATTTTTTTCAAGGTTGCAGCTGGTTCTGCCACTGACAGTCCAAAGGATTTTGGTGCAGGACAGTCAAAGATGGGCCAGAGAGATAACATCAAAACTGTCAGTACAGAAGCACTTATGACTGTCTACCATCCTCAGGATGCTGAGAACCTTGACTCTAAAATGGTAAGGGATAAAATGGCCAACAGGTTTTGGAATTGAATTGGAAAGGAGTGAAGTATATCAAAATGAATTCCAGCCAGGCTGCTGATTTCCTCAGGGGCTTTGCCAGTATTCTTTCATCTGTATTTTCTGTATTTGGAGTCCACAGGGTGCTTCTTCATAGCTCCATTCAATTTTCTGCTCATCTCATTTAATAATGATATGCTTTAGCTTCGTGGACTTAGTTTCTCCTGCTCTTCTACTCCTCAGGGAACAGTTGGCTGTTTGTTTTATGATAGTGAACATGTTGCATTTCTGTCTGAATTTTCAAGATACAAAGTCACTGCAAACTGTGGGAGCAAGGAGAATGTTCTAAGAAATTGATTTAACTTCTTCCTTGTTTCTTTCTTCTGCACCACTGTCTAACAGAGTTAGGCTCTGGAGAATATTTATGTAGTTGTTTTTGCAGCAGATCATCCAATTTTTGCTTCTCCATAGAATGTGAAAGAAGACAGGTTTTATTTCAAAATAAATCTTTCAGCAGAACAGAGTAAATTAGGATATGAATTTTTTTATATTAGAAATACCAGCAAACAAATACCCTTTGGGCAGGACAAAAGGGAGTCCAGATTTTTAAATGCTGCTTATAGTATGGTGAACAAAAGTGAACAAAATCTACTTTTCCTTTCAGTACCTTTAATTTCTTTAACAATGTTAAATCTTAGTGCTGCATGCACAGAAATTGTAGTGATGACATTCACCCTGTCTCAGCCCTGGAGCCTCACATGGGCTGGAGCACCTGATCAACAATTGCTTTGCTTCAGAGAAATGTCTGTTTGACCTTCCTGTTCTGTGGCACTTGTTGGTTTCTGTCAGATGGGATACTGAATTAGATCTACCTTCTGTCTCATCTTGTATAAACATACTTTAAAGAATAGTAGGTCATGTATGAGATGGCATTTTATGCTAAATTTGTGCTCTGCATGGGCTGGATTTTGCTCTGATTTGCTTCATCGCTCATTTCACACATCAATACGGATGCCAACGCTGCAGTTTCCAGTTTATGTGAATATAACTGGGAGCAAAATTTACTTCTGTTCTCTGACACTTGAGGAGAATCTACCAGTATACTTAATGCTTGTTATCTTCTGCTTTTGGTAGTTGAAAGAAAAAATGAAGGAGCAGTCATGGAACATCCTGTTTGCAGAACGGGGCCATGGGGTCAGTATGTTTCGGACAAAGAAGACTCGAGACCTGGTTGTAAGAGGCATCCCAGAGGCATTAAGAGGAGAACTCTGGCTGCTCTTCTCAGGTATTGCATAACAAGTATAATTGGTTCATTTTGGGAGTCATCATTGGCAATTTTCATTGCTGAATGTTTCCATTAATTCCAGTAGAATTACTCTGACACATTACTTTGGAAATATCTGGAGATTCATGAGGTACCTCAGTAGTCACCACAATTTTTATACAAATTTCAAACAATCAGATTGCTGCTTTACTGTTGTCCTCTAATACTGTGCAATGCAATGTGTTGGCAGGTGCTGTAAATGATATGGCATCCAACCCTGGTTATTACACTGAGCTGGTGGAGAAGTCCTTAGGAACGTGCACTTTGGCTACTGATGAAATTGAACGAGATTTACGTCGCTCCTTGCCTGAGCATCCTGCTTTTCAAAGTGACACAGGAATTTCTGCCCTCAGGAGAGTTCTTACAGCCTATGCATTCAGGAATCCACAAATTGGATATTGTCAGGTATAGAAGATTTGAGAGTCTTAGTGTTAGTTGTTGAAATATTAGCTCATGATGGCAGTATGGTAGCACCTCATATAATCTGTCACAGAAATGTGGAATAGTTTCTTGCTTAGTGGTTCACTTACTTTGCTTATTTCATGCCATTGTGTAAAATGAGTTTTTACATTGTACTTGGTTTAGTTTATAAATGCTGTCATGTCTACTTCATATATGCATTTGCATTCTAACAAGACATATAGCACTTAAAAATCTTTTTATCTACTTTAGATACTCTTTTCTGTGTTTAATAACATAAAAGTAAAACTTTTGTCGTGGCTGTAGGTTATCCCTGCACTTTAAAATGTTCTGTAAAGTGCTTTCAGAAATACAAATTCTAAGAAATAATACCAGTTGTGTTTTCTCTGTCTTTTCTCTTAAATGTTTCCTTTCCTGTTTGAATCTTGCAGGCAATGAATATTCTAACATCAGTACTTCTGCTGTATGCTAAAGAGGAGGAAGCATTCTGGCTTTTGGTTGCTGTGTGTGAAAGGATGCTCCCTGATTATTTCAATCGCCGAATCATTGGTAACATCCATCTGCTTTTTTATCTCTCTTGAACTGAATGTCTGCCTATATTGAATGTCAATGGTTATTCATTAAGAACAAATGTAAGGAATGAGCTGAAGACTGAGCAGTGGAGAGAAACCATTGCATTTGTTTCAGTATTGTGGAGTAGAAAATGGAGAACATTCCATGACTCCTCCTTAAATAGGCACGGATGTGATTTTCAGATATTGTCAGTATTCCAGGCATAGCTATTCAGGGAATAGTTTGACTGTTATACTGTTCTTTTGGAATTATAAATGCAGTTCATACTATTTATTTGAAACTTAGCCAGTTTAGATAAAGAAAAAGGAGTTACTTCAGGTCCAGACTTGGACTTTGATCTCATATACAGTTCTTACAGGTGTATATGTTGGAAGCTAATGGGGTGTGAAGTTTCATTCTTGTTGCAGAGGGATTGTGCTGGCTGTCAGGAGAGTCACTGGAAGCAGCCATGTAGTCACCGAAGTGCCAACACACTTGGAGCATGCCCAAGGCTCTGTCCCCAGGCATGGAGAGCACAGCTTCCCGCATGGGGGAAGGAGCCAATGGCTCCCTGCAGCTGGGCCTGCATGTGCTTGTGCAACAATGAGGCACTAGGATGGGAACTTTGTTTCTGGCTGGTGCTCTGAGAAGTGTGCTTCTCTGTGTTAAGATTTGGGTGGTGGTTTTGTTTTCCTTTCCCTGCAGGTGCCTTGGTAGATCAGGCAGTGTTTGAGGAGCTCATCAGGGTTCACCTGCCTCAGTTGACAGACCACATGACGGACATGACTTTTTTCTCCTCGGTCTCTCTCTCCTGGTTCCTTACCCTTTTTATCAGTGTGCTGCCAATTGAATGTGCAGTCAATGTGGTGGACTGTTTCTTCTATGATGGAATAAAGGCAATCTTGCAGCTGGGCCTTGCAGTGCTGGAATACAACATGGAGAAGTTGCTCACTTGTAAGGATGATGCAGAAGCAGTCACTGTTCTCAACAGGTATCACTGTAACTGTTACTCTTTCAGGCTACATAGCAGCTGCTATAATTGTAGGTAGATAAGTCATTCTGAGGTAGCTGAGAAGACATCTAGTCAAGACTTCCAAAGGCTTCAAAGGAATTAGTGCTCATCTCAGGCTGAAATTCCGGAAGAGGTGGCTGGAAAGTGGGCCTGGATCCTCTGAACATCCCATCCTAAAGTTCTACTAAAACCATAACTGTTTTGTGCATTTTAAAGAAAAAGCTATATGCTTTTAACCTTGAATTTGTATGATGTATAGAAGGCAGATTGTCTTGATGAGAATATCTAAAGCCCATTATGGCTGTTCCAGACATCAGTTCAGGCATCAACTTACAGCAGCAAGTTCTTCAACTTAGTTCTTGTAGTTTAGGCTGCTGAATCCTCTGCTGTTAGTGGCTTAAAACAGACCAAGAAAATGTGATGAGCTCATCAGTCATGATGAGATGTTTGTTCTATGTTAGCAACGTGAAGTGTGCTTTTAACTGACTTTAAACTGTACTGCAAACAAAACTTGTTTTTTCTTCACTAACTAAATTCTCTTGTTGATGCTGTGATTGTGTATCATGGAGTATTAGAACAGGAAAATTGCTGTGCTATAGCAGTTAACGAGTTATGACTGTTAAGAACTGATAATAAGAATTTCTGTTTAGTGAGGCTTTTACATGGTGCATGATTGAATAGGGTAGGAGCTACAGAATTGTTGAAGAAAATGTAGTTTTTGTTATGAGACCATGCAGTCTGGTGTCTATGGTAAAATCTGTCTTCCCCACTGGATCTATTTAGGCTGGTTATGTGGGTGAGATAAGCAGGTACAGATCAGGCATGTCTTTGTCTTATACATCTGGGGGAATTAAGATTGTCTTGTTCACAGTTCAGGACAAGCCTTTTTCTCTGTCCCAATTAGTACAGCCTTGCTAAATGAAATAGACGACCAGGGGATTGCCAAGTGGAAGGGACCTTGGAAAGAGTCTAGTTTGACTTGCCACTCAAAAGGGGATCGCTGCTAGCACTAGATCACATAAGCTCAGTCCTAAAAACTCCCAAGGCTAGAAGTTCTACAACCTCCTCTGGGTGGGCAGTTCCAATGTTCATCTTTGTTACTATTATAGCATATTTGTGCTACTGACTCTGATATTCTTTGTTTTTTTCCTATTCTCTTCTCACTTTTTCTTCAGTAGATGCCAATGTTATTGTTTTATTGTGATAATCTGGTTCCTGCTGATTTCTCATGTGTTTGCTTTGTGCAGATTTTTTGACAGTGTCACTAACAAAGACAGTCCTTTACCTCCAGCTGTGCAGCAGGGCTCCAACCTCAGTGATACAAAGAGTGACCATCCAAAAGTGGACATCACTGATCTGATCCGAGAGTCAAATGAAGTATGTGTTCTGTGGGCATATTTTTGCATGCTGTGCAGTGTTAATGTTTCATGGGCTACTTTGAAACAGTGCAGTTGCATTGTACAAACTAGGGTAGAAAATCTGTCTGGATTGGTAGAAATTTGGCTCTTTACTTTGTTGAATTTTAAAATGTAGTTCAGTTTCATTCCTTTAACTCATGACAAAGTCTAATCAGGCATGAAGAAGTCATGTTTACCTGGAGAATGGAAGATTGTATAACATTTTATCACATTAAATTAATTAAGATTTTCATTATATATTGTATGTATATTCTTACATTGCCCAATACCAGTGCTCAGAAGCCAGAGCAGTGAATGAGTTACAATTCAGAGATGCAAATTCTCTCTGCTTCCACTTTGTTTCAAACCTGAGGGATGCTGGGTAGCAGTCTCCACAGGAACACAGAAAGCTAGTTCTGGAAGAAAACTCAACAGCTTATCCAGTTCAGCTTCCTGTCCAGCATCCTCCCAGATCATCCTTTGAAAAGTCTAGTGTTGTTAAAACAGTTCCACAAAAGAAAATCTGCAGAAACTCTAGTCCATCATAGGGTTTGTCTGCCCATGTGGGAAGCTATCGAGTTAATTTCTGTTGGATGTTCATAAAGCACTATTGAGGAGAGTTGGCTGTGGTTTTCTCCATAGCTCCTTGTTGCTGTTAGGTGGTTGTTCATCATTTACCCTTTCAAGTCTGGTCATAGAATCAGTTACAGAATAGTTTGGGTTGACAGGGGCCTTTAAAGACCACCTAATCCAACCCCCCTGCAGTGAGCAGGGACATCTAGATCAGGCTGCTCAGTTGGAGTCCAGCCTCATCATGACTCTAAGTGAGAAGAATGAGTTTTAACAGATTGCTCTAAGGGAATTCCCAGATCTGTTCTTTTGCTAGATTTAATACAACCAGTCCTTTAACCTTTCATCAAAGTTAATGTGCTCAGACTCTCTTGTCTGTGTTGCAGTTTTTCATATCTTGTTTAAAGGGCATTGCTGATAAGGGGACAAACAGACTGCAGAAGAGCTTCTGGAAGTCCTGCCTAATTTCATTGTTTATCACTCATTTGTTCTCAAAGTTTGTTATTAGAAGCAGTTTTGCCCATGGTACATGGTGGTCGTGGTTAGGCCATGTCTTCCTGATTGCCTGTGCTGCTGAAAAGTGTCAAAAAACTTACAGAAAAGAAGTTGAATCTATTGAATTTCCTCATGAAAGGAAATTTAATTGATTTGACATGGTCTTGATAAAGAATGTTGTCCTGTTTTGATCAACCGGTTTCTGCTTAGATTTTAATTTTTTAATAATTTGTTCCATGATTTATCTGGTAATTTCTTTCTAGTTCTTGCCTCCTATCTCGCTTTTCCTTAAAGATAAATGCATTTATTCACTCCAGTGCTCAGACACCTTTCATGTCCTTCAGAAATTACAGAAGTAGCCAGGAATGATTCAGAAATAACTTAGCTGATTTCTTAATTTCACTAGAGTGAACTTCAGTCCCTGAAAACATGCACATCTTAGACTTTGCTGCCTTGCAGAAGTAGTCACCATGTGATGACAGAGTTGGGTATAGAGCCAACGCACAGTAAAATCCCTTCCTTTTTCTTCCCACACAGGGAACTACTCCAGTTTCTTCTTTCTCCATCAATCTCTGAAACACCCTTTCAAACACCCTTTTAAAAGTTACACTGGTTAGGGAGAATGTTAGTGCTCTAATAAATTATTTTTTCCTCAGAGTTTCTTTGATCTTCCTTTGTGTCCATGCCTGTAATGTGCTTATTAGATGTTAGAGAGACAAAGGTGCTTGTTTAGATGTGTCTCCCAGCAGTTGATTGCATGCAATGGTGCTTTTCTCCTCAGAGGTACGGTGACATTCGCTATGAGGACGTGGAGAGCTTGCGCTGCAGGAACCGGCTTTATGTGATCCAGACCTTGGAAGCTACGACCAAGCAGAATGTGGTGAGTGACTGGCAAGAGTTTCAACCTTCTTCCTGATAAAATTCCCCTTTGGAAGGTTCTGAGAAGAGCTGCAGTTTCCAGGCCAAATATATGATTTTATACTGAACCCCCCTCATGTCTGCAGGGTGTCTGTTAACTGAGGCTTGGCCTGTGATGTTTTCAGGCTGTAAATCACAGCATGACCTTCTGGTCTCCTTACAAGCAGCACCATTGCCAACCACTTCAAAAGGCTGGTGCATCTCTCACACTTTGCATGGATTGGAACAGGCTGACCTATATTTCTATCTGCTGATGTTAATGCTGTTCTCTTAGAGGCATAGAGCACCATACAGTAAAACAATTAAGCACCTGCATTTTTACTCCAGGAAGCAGCACTGAAGAGGTTATTGTAGTGCATTCAATAGGGGTTGCTTTTTGTCTGTGTTGTGTGTGAATGTCTGGTAATGTGGCAGCTCTCTATCTGTCTATCTCATCCTTTCAATTCAGACTGCTCAGTGAAGGTGAGGAGCTTCCTTTGTTTGCCTGTTTTCTTCAGTGGCTCTTTGCCAATACCTGATGATAATACTAGTCTGTCCACCACCTAGTGCTTCTTTCTGTGGTAAATGTGGCTGGTAGCAACATAAGCTAAGTGCTGGTGGCTATGCTAAGATGGTATTGTTGTATTTAATTTTACAAAACATATATGTTGTGAAGTTAGAAGCTGGTCTTACTGCAAACTTTGTTTTTTAAAAGTGATGAACAATTTTTTTAAATTAAAAAAAACGAGGATTCAGCTTTACTGTTGAGAGCTGAACATGCATTTGTGCATTTAAAGGAAGCTATATGTTATGTCATTATAAATAATTGAGTTTTATCTCCTGGGTTTCATAGTGTAGGCTCCATGTATGTTAGTAATGTGACTAGCCTTAAGCTTGTCTTTTTTTTGAGAAATTATTTATTTTAATCTACAATCTTCTGATTACTTTTTAAAAGAAGTGCTCTTCTTGTAACTGTAACATGGCAAAACCTGGAATATGCAAACACTGTCTCTTAATGTAGTGTTAAATCTCCCATAATATTGTTCCAAAGAGGGAAGACACATTAATTAATTTTTTCTTGACTTTGTTTCAGCTACGTGTTGTGTCTCAAGAAGTAAAATTCAGTCCTACTGATCTTGAAGAGCTTTATGAATTATTCAAGGTAATGTGCCATTTTCCTCACTTACCAAACAGCCATCTTAACAGTAGACTTTGAAATGGTTTTAGTAAATAAAGGTTGGACTCAATATATGTTTTATATGCCAGCTGTATATATTAACTCCTCACATCTTTCCCCCAGAGAGACTTGTTGTTTCCTGAAACCTCATGTTTTATCTTTGCTTTGCAGAAGGAGCATTTCCTTTCCTGTTACTGGAGTGTAAATAGTCCTGTGCTGCAGCACCATGATGCCAGCCTGCCCTACCTTGAGCAGTACCGGGTTGATTGCCAGCAGTTCAGGGTTCTGTGCCACCTCCTGAGCCCCTGGTCCCACTGTGCCAACAGAGACTCCCTGGCTCTCTGGACATTCCGACTGATGGATGAGAGTTCCAACTGCCTTATAAACTTCAAACAATTTGCCTGTGTTCTTGGTATGGCAACAAAACACACATGAGCACATTCACATGGCTCCTGGGAGTAGTCCTGCGGTGTATCACCTTCCATACTCTATACAAAAAGCTGAGGAGATTGAGTCTCTTAACACAGGGTCAAATAATGTGATTTTTATTACAGGCAGAATAGTTTCCTCTTGGAGATTAAATTTACATGTGGCTTGGCCATCAATATATCCACAAATGAAGAATGGTCTGATCTCATTGCCCAGCCTGTTTGGTTTATGATAATTCTTCATACTAAGTCATCTTTTACCCTGATTGTGCAGGATGACCAATGCCTTATTCCTCTGGGAAACTGAAAATTGTCTTGGCTCACTGCTCTGTTCCTTTCATCTTGTTTTCAAAGTGGTATGTTCAGGAAACAAAAATTTAAGGCAAATTCTGAAGACATTAGTGCTTTATTTCTTTTGGTGCTGTGGTTTTATTTTAGTAAGTCATAGACATTATTAGTGTTCTTTCATCAGTGTAGGCTAACCCCTGGCTCAGCCACAAGTGATAGAACTTTCTTTAAGCTTCATATCTAATTATACTCCCTGTAAGGTAGGGCACATGTCCAGTTCCAACCTCTCTGGATTGTATTTGTTTAAGTTAAGAGGGTATTTTAAAGTTTGGTCCATTTGAATAGACTGTCCTTTCCCCTAACAGATACGATGTATAATGGAAGCTTCACTGACAAACTCAAGTTTCTTTTTAAGTTGCACATCCCTCCAGGTAAGTGAGAAACAGTGGCATTTGGTTTTTGTCATTGTTGTCACTGCTTTGGTAAGGCCTGGGTACCATGAACCCACTTTATTTAATTATTTATTGCAGCTTTTACTGAAGTAGAATCTCTAAGCCCTTCCAAAGGGGATGATCTTTCAAAAGAAGAACTGATGCACTTCAGCCAACTCAGTGGTAAGCTCCAGAGTGTGAGGTTTTGCCTGCAGAATACTAGAAGGAATCTATTAATTATCCTGTGAAAAATGGAGAGCTTTCTTCTGAAAACAAGTAAATCCAGTAAATCATATCCCTGTTAACAGAATCCCTTGTGAAGATCTTCTGTAGATAGTTACAATTTAATAAACTTGTGCACAAGTTGTGGATAGCTCATCTGATGGTTGAATTCAAAGGCCTGTGTGTGTTTACATGGAAATAGGGGAGTGGATTTGGTTGGCTTTGTCAGCATTGTGGGCAGCCTATTGCAGTGTTGAAGTGATGGCTGGTTCATTTCTGCATCCTGAGCGTAAAGGAATGGTATTTTCTGCCTCAAGAATTAAAATACCAAATCCATACTTACTTTGAGGTGCTAAGCATTTCAAAATTCTTTGCTTTCATTTTAGACCAAGTGAGCTGAAAAAGCTTTAGTAAATTTATGGAGTTGATAAAATAATCTGTTTCAAATACTCTTGAAACCTGTGGAATTTTTATAGGGAAGACAGATCCCTTTTTGGTTTTACAATCTGCCTAAAGTAGACAATATATAGGTGCTGTTCCTGCTGCTCTTCAAGTCCTGCACCATGAATATTGTAAAGATTATTTAATTGATAGCAGTTTCATTGGTGATCTTCACAGTGACTTCTATTTTTGTAGAAAGTATGCAGATTTTGCCATGTGGTTTCTTCTTGACCTAATCTGTGCTGAGAACATTGAGGGTCTTGTGCCTTAAGGAAGGAATTTTTGCTAAGGGAAATGAAACATTGGTCCTTTTTTTCTGAAATAAGTAACTTTTTTCCCCCCTTAAATTGTAGTTTCATCTGTTGGGGATAATCTTGAAAGTGGTTCTTTGAAGAGCAGCCCAGAAAAAGGTAAAAGAATCCTGGTGGCATATTTGGTAACTGTGTCTTTTGGGGGAGTAGAGCTGGGAAAGTGTGGGTGGCAGAGTATATTAAGTAACATCAACCTTAGGGTGCTGCTAACATACTGTCCTCTTATGTAAGTGTAGTCATGGGAGCAAAAGGGGAAAAGTAAACTCTGGTCCTCTGTATGTCCTTGGCCCCACCACTCTGTTGAGAAGGAATGACATTGAAGATGCCAGTTCTTTTGCTTATCATCCCTTGTGGGAAGGTCTCAGTTCTTGTTTGTTCACTTTTTTTTTTTTTTGCACTTCTTCCCCTTCAAAAAGGGAAGGGGAAGGTTGACATTCAGGCATATCTGAAGCAATGGCAAGATGAACTTCTTAAAAAAGAAGAAAATGTCAAGGATTTGCCACGAATGAATCAGGTAAACTGTTTGAGTCTTATTTAAATCTATTTTAGAACTCTTTAAATCCTATTACAATATTTCTGAAGGATTCGTAGGATCCCTTTAATTTCAAATCTTCACATCAGTCATTAGACTGTGGCTTTTTAAAACTGCTGTAATGTATCAAGGCAGGGACTGTGAGACACACGTAGGTTTCTCAGGGCTAGTCCATGCTGTCGTTAGAGCTGCTGCCCCAGGTGCCAGGCAGCAGCAGGCACTGGGCTGAGAATACAGCAGGCAGTGAAACAGAACAGCTGTGTTGCTCTTCTCATAGCAATCTCCTCTGTATCTCTCTGTAGTCTCAGTTCATCCAGTTCTCAAAAACTCTCTACAATCTGTTCCATGGGGATCCTGAGGAGGAGCTCCTGTACCGAGCCATCGCGGTGGTCACCAGCCTCCTGCTGAAAATGGAAGAAGTTGGCAGAAGGCTGCAGAGTCCCATGTCACCTGTCAGAAGTCCAGTTGCTGTTACAGAAGTGGCTGCTGAAGTGCCCAGAGAGAGGCAGGAGGAAAGCAGCTCTGAGCAGACTGAAGGCAGTAGAGCACAGAGTTTGGAAGGGAACCATGAATGGTCTTTTGCCTTTGAACAGATTCTGGCATCCTTATTAAATGAGCCAGCCTTTGTGAGATTTTTTGAAAAACCTCATGACATAAAAGCTAAAATAGAGAGTGCTAAAAATTTACAACTTAAAGCAAGAACCAGAATGTAATTTTCTGTACATTTGACTCTGAATTAATCACATAAAGTGCTTACCAATGAAGGCTGTAACTATGGAAATCAAGTCTGGTGTTGACATAGGAAATTAAGTTTGAAGAATTAGCTTTAAGTATCAGATTACTGGTATGTAATGTAAATAAAAATAGTTTGAAGCACTGTCACTTTCTTGCATTGTTCATAAAGTTTCACTCCAAAATAGGAACTAAATAATGAACTGCCTTTACCATGTTATAAAAACATGCAGCATTGCTTGGAGATACTGGATGCGTACCTGTTGCAAACCTGTCTGAATCACTGTTAGAGTAGGTGTTCTCCTGGTTCTTTTCTATTACTATGATAAAAGGAATGACTTTTTCCCATTTTCACTTTAAAGAAGCGTCAACAGTTTGGAGGTTGTCTTCCACATTAATTAGTTATTTCCAAATTGCTTGTGGGCTGGGGCCAAAGCAGGGTGAAGACTAAGAACAGAGGCTGTGATAGCATGACAGGACCATGAGATTAAAAAAGGAAGTTGTCCTGCTCACAATTCCTCTGCTTCAGTGTTACCCATGGGTCAGGACTGTAGTAGATTCCAGCCCCTCTTTCCATTTTCATGCCAATCCTCCTACAAAGAAAAGCTGAAAAGGATGGAAGCTTATTTGGTCATCCAGGCTGCACAAGGATGCAGAAACTAATACTGATTAAAATCAAGGGAAAGCAGTGGCTGAATCTGTCTGACTACATGGTGGTTGTAGTTTATCTGGCAAGATAAACTATTGTTGGCTTCTTAGGAGCATGTTGATGGAATGTGGAGTTTTGCTGGTGTTTGGAAAGCCCAAACACAGGCCATCTGTAGCTGAGTGTTGACTATTGAGCTGCTTAGGGACAGATTGCAGTTGCTTCTTTGCCTACCCTGAGTCCATATCTCAACCCAGTAATTACTATTGCTTTTCTATAGCACTTTGGATTGTTGCTGCTGTAATATTTTCCCTCTGTCAGGATTCAAGGCAACAAGAAAATCCCCTTGAATCTGACTTGAAATTTTTAATATATAAAATATGATGTAGTAGACATCCTGTGGAGGAAAGCTCTGCCAGTGTAAAAGCTGAGAAATGTTGACCTTGAATTTTTGGTAGCTGATGCTAGAAGGAATTCAGAGAAGGAGGGTAAGAGCTTGTATTTTAACAACAACAGCAAAGTAAGTGGGGAGTCTTGCTAAACTAGTTTAAAACATCTGTTTCCAAAGCCTGTATGACAATCTTTCTCTGCAGAGCAGCATTATTTTTATACTGTGCATGTTTTATAAAGAAGCAGAATGGGGATGATGGTATATTTTGGGGGCTTTTTGTGCAATACTAGTATGAATGAAGAATAAAACAAATTTCTGACTTGTGTTACAGGCACTTTGTGAAATGCCATCATTGCAGTTGGTGTTAAATTTATGAATGATGTCTTACACTCTCCTCAATACTCTCAGGTATTAATGTAAAATAAAGTTTTACTGAAGAAGTCCAAAAGCTGTATCATATATGTGAAGAATGAGGAAGCTTTTTTCAGAAGCCTTCACAAAGTAATTGCAGTTGGTACAATATACTGCTGATTTGTATTTTTATGTATAAAATAAAAAAAACCCGAATTTATCCATTTATATGGATATGGATAGGGCCACACTGTGTTACTTTTTAAAAATGTTTTCACAAAGTTGTTCAGAAATACAAAGTAGATGATGTTTTTCTAGCCCAGGATGTACCCAGATAAGGCTTGATCAGTGAGTAATTCTGCAAATAGCCATGATGAAATTAATGGAGCCTTATGAGAACAGATACAGCTGCCCCTACCAAAAGCTTTTGTAGGTTTATGAGAGATGCTGTTTATGTCAACAAGTAGTCAAAGCTGTAAACTATTTGCCAATTAAAGTAATAGAGATATAAAAGTCTTAAAACTCAAGGAATTTTTTGATTGAGAGCCAAGATGTGAAGATCTAAGTGCAGAAGAAGGTGAGGAACTTGCAAAGTACAACAACCTTCTGTTGTTCCCTGGATTGTAAAAAGGTGCTCAGTTTGTACAATGCCCTTTTCGTGCCCACCCAAGAGACTGCAGAGCTTTTGCCAGCTGGGTAGTAGCTCTTGTCAGATGTCATATCCATGTATGAAGAGCTTACTTATCAAAATAGATTTAATGTGATGATGTAGGGGGGAACACTAACTTTTATTAACTGCATGGATTTTTTCTGTTAAATTTATTTATACTTTTTCCCAAAAGGAGTAGTGTCTTTAAATTGTTCCTGTAATACAGCTTCAGGCTGATCCAGGAAGACCAGTCACAGTGACCAGGCATCCAGTCTCAGCAGGATGGAGGGTGGAGTGAGGTCACTTCCAATAGGCTGGCAGCACTTAGCTGGCAGGTTCTTCTTTTTCCTCTTTTTGGAACCTCTGGATCATGGGCTGATTGTTTGGGGAGAGGTAGATGTAGCAAGTGCCAGTGATTTCCAACGAGTGTAACCCAGATGTTTTATTTGCTGAGCTAATTCCTCAGGGCACCATAAGCTGAGCTCTGCTTGTGACAGAGGAACTCTGGAGTTAGTGTCCAGCTTCTTTCCTTCCCTTTCCTATTCCAGCTCCTTCCATCCCTATTCCAGACAGGCTGGCTCACAAACAGATGCAGATTTAGCTGGGACTGGTGGAGCTAGAGCGACAGCATCTCATTCCCTTCCTTCACTCCTGGAGAGTGATGCCTTGACTTCACAGCCCTGCACAGTCAGGGACAGAGATCCCTGTGCTGTGCTGCTTCTTGGCCAGGTGAAATTGGTGATACAGAGATGGCCCCAGACTCCCATCACATCCCCTGAGGGTGCTGGGTGTGCACATGAACAGGAAGCAGCTTGGTTAAGTTATTCTGTTGTGTCATTTCACTCACCTGTGTTACTTTTTTTCTGTAAGTTTCCATGAAGTTTTCCACCTTTATTTTCAGGTTCAGTCATAGGAAATAAATGAAGGTGCATCATTCAGTAAAAATAGACAGCTGTAGATTGCTACAGCTGTTTGTCCAGCTTGACAATTGCAGTGCCTACTGCAGTGTGACTTGGCAGCTGTGTCATGGTCACCCATGCTGTGGGGGACACTGCACAGCCCCAGCTTGTGGCTGGGCCATTGTTGCTGTGTGCTAAGATGCCTTTTGTCAGAGCTGTGCCTGGGGACACAGCCAGCAGAGCTGGGATCTTCCTGGTCTTGCCATATGGAATGTGCTGCTCTGGAGCCTGGCTGCTCCCTGTGCTCTGGGTGACAGCCCTGACCCCCACAAGGAACTGGCTGCTTGGCCTCTGTGTGCCCAGCTCAGGGGAGGGAATAGCTCAAATAATAAAAATACCAGCTCTTTCTACCATGGGGGACAACTGATGGTAATTAAACCAGTAGCATTTTCCAGGACATGGAAGTGGCTGCTGCCATGTGATACAGAAAAATCACTTTCCATCCATTTCGAAAACAAGCCACTTGTTCATCTCTCTAATGGCTAAATAATAATGTAATTTTAGAAGGGTTTGCTACCGTAGTGACTAAAAATTGCTGTGTGTTGATTTTATCAGAATTTTCTCATCCAATTGTACCATACAAGGTTCTTGATTGTGATTGCTGTTGTTATCTGGACTAAAACAGAAGGAAATGCTCTGATTTGTTTCCAGAAAAATAGGCTATTTTGTCTTTTTGCTATAGCTTTGTCACTTTACCAAGACGGCAGCACATGTTTGTGTTGACAGATTGGCTTTTATACAATGTGTTGTATGCAGAGGTACTGTAAGACAAATGGGGTGTTAAATAAAATATTGTTTCCCTTAAGTAAAAAACCCCTGTGTTTGAGGTATTATTATTTCCTGTGATGGCCTGCTGTGGAAGTTCCTTCAAGAGTGTTGGTCATGTTAAAGCCACATTTAGTCAGTGCTTTGCAAAACAAGGAGCAAGCCAAAGCCCCTGCTGGGACAGCAGCCTCCCAGAGGAGGAGGAAAAATGGAGACCTGAATTTTGAAGCCCGAGCTGGCTTCAGTGCCGGGCTGCTGAGTACTGGCACTTGCTTTGTCCATCCAAATTAAAACAGAATGTGCAGAGCCTGATGCCTTGTTCTTTCTAATTTATGTATTGCTCCTATTGCCTCTGGCACTGGTCACAGAAATCCCAGTCCTTGTCCTGAGCCCCATCCCTGCAGCTGTCCATGCACGTGGACACAATGGCTGCTGCTCTTGTCTCTCCTGGAGAGCAGGGATCAGATCCCTAACAGACCCACACCACCCAGGGAATAACAAAAGTACATAATGTGTAAGAGGTCCTACAAGTATTATTTTATTTCTTAATTTTTTTTTTAAATACTATGTACAATCTGTTTAAAGCTTGTCAAAATGCATGGGCTCCCATTCAATGGAGCTGTGCAGGGACATAGATTCAAAACAAGAATAAAATCTTTACTGTTCATCTTCATAAGACACTTACTTTTTCCCATTACAAAATACTTTTAAGAATAGTAACATTTATAAATGTATTTATATTCAACATCATATAAAATAAACCAAAATTTATACTCAATTCTAGAGTTTTTCTTATTTTCTTTTTTTTTCTTGCATGGACTATATACAATATATACAGTAACTCCTCATTGTGTTTGTCAAATCAGCCTGATTATACCCACCAGGCTTTAGCTTATATGTACAAATATGCTAAAAGTGCAAGACTTTATTATTTAAAGCTGCCTGTGTTTTCAGAGGTCTGGAATTGTGTGGCCTATATATATTTATATATAGATATACATCTGCATACATATAAATGTACATTAAAAATACGTATATCTATATATAGTTATGGTATATAGGTACTTGTGTACTAGAAAACCTCAGAACATTTATGACTGATAGCTCAACACCGACACTGGAGGCCAGCCCTGCTGCCATCAGTCACGTCCCTGCCCTCTGCCCATCACCAACAAGTCACACTTTTGTTTTCTTGCAGGAGGCTGGGGGGGCATGAACCAAACCCACCAGCAACCCTCAATTCCAAATGAGTCATAAAAGCACAGGTCATAGCTAACACCGAGGTAAACACATACAAATCAACCTGAATAAAGACATCTTTCATCCATCTGTTTTTTTGAGAGTGACAATATAAGGCAAAACCCCCCTGGCCCTGACTCAGCCTTGCCCTTGGATAGAGGCAGACTGAGCAAAGGCCAAGCAAGCCCCAGAAAGGGTCGGTGGGATTTTGTCCTTTGGAACATGTTGAGAAAACAAGGCCCTGCCCTGAGGCAGCACCTGGGACTGGGCAGCCCCCACCCACCAGCAGCGAGGCCAGTGGCTGGGGGGGCTCTGAGAATAAGGGGGCACGTGATAAAGTGCATTTTTAGGTCTCTGGTTTTAGCAAGGCTGGTCTAACATGTAAACATCCTCACCAAGCTCCTGTGCCCCTGGCTGGGAGCTGTGAGCAGGGGCTGTGCCCCAGCCCTCTGTCCCTGCAGCCCAGGGCTGCCATCAGCAGAGCTGTGCCCAGGGCACGGCCCCATCTGGCACACCCACCACCCCCACCTCCCCCAGAACCCCTTACCAACTCTTTTTTTTGGACTTGCTGTCAAAACCACAGCCATGCCAGAAAACTGCTCTGCCTCGGCTTCTTCCCTACCAAGCCCTGTTAAAAAATACACCCCTCAAGGCCCTGACCCCATCCACCACCACCTCTGAGATCTCTGTGAGTGCCACCCACCATGGCTGGGCTGTGTGGTGCTGGGACACTGCAGACCAGCCATGGGGATGTTGGGGTGATGCAGGTTTAATGGGGAAGCCAGGGAAACCACAGCCTTTCCCTCCAGCCAGCCACAAACTGTGCAATGCTGGAGCCCTAACACAGATATATGTTTGCCTCACCTCTGATGTTATGTGCCAAGGCTGTGGTGGAAAAAAATCCCAAAAATACAACTCCCTCCTACTGCATCCTCATGAGCAACCCAGCTGCCTTAGAATGGGGAAAGGGAGACCCTAAAACTAAGAGTGCTTTAAAAACAAGTGTTTCCTACCCTGAAGGCTCTGTGCTGGCCCTTCCTGCAGAACAAACCTGCAGAGCAGGAAAGCCCCAGGTGTTAATATTTCAGCCCCAGATTGCCCCCCAAAGGCAGGTGTTCCAAATCCCAGTACCAGCAGTGAGGTGGCCCCATGGCTCTGCTGTAGCCACGATTTCTTGTCCTGGTGTGAAATGGAGGGGCTGGCTCAGTGTCCAAGAGCAGCTGCTTGGCTGCCCAGCACCCAGGGGCCGCATGTGCTGTGTGGGCAGGGGCCCAGCCAGGGTCTGTGCTGACAAGGCACGAGCCCTGATATTGGCCACAGGCTGTCAGGCATTCATTGCCTCCATCCTGTGGGCAGCCACATTCCCCAGCATGCTGCATGTGGGGAAACATGTCTTTATGCTGCTCTGAACCCAGGATCCATCGTGTCTGGGAGCCCTGGGAGCTGTGCATTCAGTGTCCCAGTCAAAGCTAACCATGCAGCTGCTTTTGCCCAAGGGAGGGGACCATGAATAGCCAGGGGTTGGCACAGCTTTTATTCACAAATCCACCTCTGCCCTGGCAAAAACACCAAAGCACCCCAGGGCCCTGCACCAGTCCCTGAAAGCTCCTGGCTGACCCCAGCTCCAGCAGCCTGTCCTCCCACTGCCACTGCCCCATGGCAATGTGGCACAGCAAAACCCCATCCCTTGCCCAGGAGGAGCTGCTGGGAACAGCCCCTGGTGCACCAGGGCTGGGGAGCCCTGCTGTGCCCTTTTCTGAAACACAGGGCTACTGGCAGCTGCTTGTGCCAAAAGCCACCCCACCAGTAACATCAGGAACACCAGCTGCTGCAGCGCTGCAAGGGCCCAGAAACAGGCTTGCAGAAGGAATAGAAGGAAACAAAAAAAAACCCAAAACACCATATTAATAAAAAAAAAAAGGCAAAACCAAGTATTCTTCACTTAGTTTCAACAGACATTAGGAACTAAACATTAGGAACTAACTCCTCTCTAATCCTTGCTCTGTCTGCCAGCTAGAGCTTTACTGCTCTGGTCCTAACTGGTCCTCTACTCCCTGGTCCTAACTAACCACTGCCTTCACTGCCTTGCAAAGTTTATAGTAATGGCCAAACCCATCTACATTTGGGCTCTAACAATGCCCAAAGTTAGTACTCAGCTACTAACACTCCAAAAATGTACTTTTAAATGTTTCCTTTGGAAAGACACAAACAGTAGGGACACTTAACTATACACCCACTGAGGAATAAACTGGCTTTTCAATTCATAAATATAAACTTACAGTTAAAAAGTGACAATTACAAAAATACAATTTATTGCTGACCCTATGGGTTTGTAACATCGCGTGTTGTGATTATACATTTCGGGTTTGCCAAATTGAAATATGACCTAGCAAAACCACAAAGTTTGCTGTCATATGCTGTTCTATGCATGTTTGTTTTTATGAATAGAAACATTTACAACTACATCACTTGAAACAACAACAAAAAAAAAAGGAGTAAAGATTCTTTGTCCGTAACCTGAAAAATATTTGGCTACAGGGAGTAAAAACCATACAAATTTATCTTCACTTGTTAACCAAAAATAAAACACAACAAATATTGAACTAGCTGCGATGTGAGCTGGTATAACAACAGTAAGAAATTCAGGCAAAAGTGGTGTTATGTAAATTAGCAGCATTATCCAAACTCCTGGAAAAAAAACCTGCGGGACTGAGGTATAGAAAAAGGAAAAAGAATTCACAATGGACCTACTACAGCAAAACGAGTTATGTACACGGTAATCCAATGGTGTCCTGTGGACTGGTACAGTCTATGTGCTCCAAATGCTGGGCTTAAATTCACAGTGACTTTCAGCATTGAAGTCCTGAATGGAAAAAGGTTTTTTTCCATTGCAAACTGAGCTCCATGATGGCCTGATACCTGCCCTCCCTGCAGCAAAAGGCACCACTCCCAGTGGCACCACGGCACTGGGCCAGGGCACACCCTGCTGCTGGAACAGCATCACCCAATACATTCCATGCATCTGGCTGCATGGCAATCCCCCCAAACCAGGCCCCTGCAGCCATGCATCCCTGTCAGAGACATCCATCCCTGCAGGCACCACCTCCCCATGAGCCCGACCTCTCCCGAGCCGTGCTCCGAGGGCGTGCTCTCGCGCGCGCCGGGCGCGGCAGCTGCAGCCGTGTGCTCCTTGTCCCCAGAAGTGACCTCAGGGCAGCTGCATCTCGGGCAGGTCAGGCAGGTTGCAGGGCTGACCCTGTGTGTGGTGGCTCTGCTGCTGTGGGTGCAGGAAGTAGCTCAAAGGGTTCTGCTGTGGGGCGTGGGGCGGCTGGAAAATGCGCTGTGTCGGAGCCCCAGGCACCAGCTCAGGACCCTGCATCTGTTGGGAGACACAAACCTGGGCAGTCAGACCTGCCCCAGCACCCAGCTGTCCCTCTCTGCTGCAGGGCTGATGCTGAGACTCATGCCCCAGAGTGTGTGCACCAAGCCCTAAACTTGGTATGAGGGTATCAGCTGTGTCCCTCAGGATGCTGCTGCTGTCAGCAAAAACAACAATGCCTGGAGAGCACAGACCCATCTGTCCTAACAGGCTCCTGGGGAGCCCAGCAGGAATGGAGACCTCCAAAAGCTATTTGGAAGTACAATCTACAGGATGTGAAACTTTAATCTTTCTCTAGAAAGATCTTCAGACAACCAAGGAAGAGGTCCTAGAGTAACCATGTACCCATGGCTGGTACCTCAAAGACCTGGACTTGCTGTTTCACCCCCTGTTAAAGGCACTGTGTCATCAAACTCTGGTTTACTGTGGCCCTGGAGCTGTTTATCTGTTCCAGCATCATCATTCTGCTGTCCACACTGCTGGTCCTCAGGACAGCAATGCAGCCCATGAGGACACACCCAAAGCAGGGACAGCTCCTTTCCGCATTTCCTGACAACAGCGATTCATTTCTCACTTTACATCCAGTCCTGCTGGGTGGCTGCTTTCAGCTGAACCTCCTCCTCTTGCTTTCTATCTTTGCCTGGAGGACTGTAACTTAACCTCTGCCATCCAGGCAAGGCTTGGAGAGTGTGTTACTGATGAATTATTAGTTCCAACAACCCCTTTCCCTGGTGGTGTCACTAGTTCAGCATGTACTGATATAAACTGTGTGCTAAAAAAACCAAAATCACCTCATCCAGACATGTGTGTTGTGAAATACCCTTTTTTAAAAAAGAAAGCTGTGATAGCAGCCAATAAAAACTTTGCTTTGATGAGATGTAACAGCAGGAGGCATGATTCCCAAAGACCTTTTCTCTCATCATTTTTCATTACTACAGCAAGCTTCCCACCAGAGCTCCTCTGGATGAAAAGCTGTGTTTGAAAAACTGGGTATTTCTTCTGTGCACTAAGTGATAACAGAGTTTGTTGGAAAATATGGCCTTGAGCAGGTGCAGAGTCAGCCTGGAGAGGCTGAGCACCTGGCTGTGTGGAGATACAATGGGAATAGAGGATGTGCAATGGCCCTGACCAGGTTTGATCAGCCAGATAAGCCCCATTCCCTCCAAAAACCCCAACCCACCCTAAACCATCCCTGTGCCTCCTCAGAAAGCTGCTCCAATACCTGAAGGTAGAGGCGGTGCTGCTGGACCTGCTGCTGTGGCCACTGGTGCAGATGAAGGGGTGTGCTGGGCTGGTGGGAGGTGAAGCTGGAGTGTGGGACAATGAGGGATGGGGAGAAGATGGGCGGCAGGGCTGGAGGCCGGGCGGGGCTGCAGGTGGATGGCTGCACCTGTGCTGCTGGGGGAGCCAGGCTCTGCTGCTCTGCAACAAACCTGCCACAGGGAGGAAAACCAGGCATGAGAACGCACAGCCAGACCCTCCCTCAGAACGGGCACTGGGGAGCCCAGCTGCTGCAGGAACCAGCCTGGAGCAGGGCTGCTCAAACCATGCAGCCCCAGGAGGGACCTGATTCCCCTCTGCCCACAAAGCACAGACTGAAAATAAAGGTTTTTAAGGTTTTACATTTTCTCCATGTCTTGGTCAAGCATTTTATGCTTTGCAAAAGCCAGGAAATACTTAATTTTTAAATGCACTTCATTTATCATAAAGTTCTTTGTAATTAAAAAATATTCTCATCTTTCTCCTAACTGGATAAACTTTTGTTTCACTTCAGACTGAGACTGTTTGTGTTTGTGTGACCAGGTACAAGTTTTTGCATGTCTTTTTCAGTGCCATAAAGTGTCCTGCTAAGAACTGCAGGAAAATACGGGCCACAGAGACTCACTTTCCTTGCTGCCTGCTGGCACTGCTCTGCACGGGCTGGCAGCTGCTGTTGGCTGTGGGCATCATGGCTTGGATGGACTGATCCAACAGCATCCTGTGGGGGAAGGAAAACAGGATGGTCAGGGAAGGGAGAGGTCCAGGGTCCATGGTCCTGTCAGTCTCTAGAAACAATTCATTGAAAATCCTCCATGAAAGCAAGCAAACCACTACCTAGGAAACAAGCTAATGAAATAGGATGCTTCTTATCACCTCACAGCTCTCCTGTGAGTACTTGCTGAGAAGATTGGGATTGTTGAGACTGGAGAAGGCTCCAGGGACATCTTATAGCACCCTCCAGTACCTAAAGGGGCTGAAAGAGAGCAGGAGAGGGACTTTTGGCAAGGGCATGGGGGACTGATTTTAAACTGACAGAGGGTGGGGTTGCATTAATTTATGGAAATATGGTGAGAAGAGGATTTAAGGCCCCTGATGACACAGCAGGAAGTGCACAGCACCCTGCCTGCCTGCACACTGGGCTCACCCCACAGAGGGAACATCCTCATGCTGGCTGTGGCAGCCCAAGCCCTGAGCCCAGCCACGCCTGCCCTCCTTGCTGCCCAGGTACTGCTGTTCCTGTCACCACCCCAGGATGGTCCCAGCAGGGCTCTGGTACCTGAGGCTCCTGTCCTGGCTGTACTCAGCTGCTGGCTGCCTCTCAGTGCTGTCAGTGGGCACCTGTGCAGCCACAGTGATGGGGTGAGCCTGGGAGAACACCATGGGGCTGTTGTAGAAGGGCACTGGGATGCTGCCCTGCCCTGGCACACACGTTTGCTGGCCTTGGCTTCCTCTCACTGGGGGCTGCTGCTTCTGCTGCTGTACCTGGAATGAAGACAGAGGCACCCATTTAAGTTTTAAAGCTCCCTAGTGGAAGGATAAAATAACCACTCGCAGTGGGCAGATGGGAAAAGGAGAAGGAACAATAGGATATTTTCCCTGAACACAGCAGTAGGAACAGTGTATCTATTCAAGACCACCAACCCCTTTGCATTTATTGTCACTGCAGGGCAGGTGTTGGCATCCCCAGACAGTCTTTTGAGAAATTAGAACACAAGGGTAAGGGCACAAGGCTTGAGAAGAGAACAGCTTAAGAGGGAAAGTGCAAATCTGAAGTCTCCAAGGAAAATATCTCATCAGTCCTTTAAAGCAGCAGTGTTGGCTTTTTTGTTTTTGAACAACTCAAGTCTTTCCCATCTTAATAGTGGATTTAGGTCTAGTGGTGACAAAATTGTTTTTTCAAAGCTGCCTTGCAAGATTCCTCAGACAGAGCCAAAGTAATCTTTTAAAATGATACCTGCTCCTGTGTTATGAAACCACAACTCTCACTGGCTATGAATAATGAGCACGGTGTTGATGAGAGCCCAGACCTCCCATTCCATCCTCCCCAGGCACCAGGAGAGCTCCAGCACTATCTGGGGTTTAAATGCTTTTTGGCTACCTGGTTTTTATTTTTACAGTTGAATGTCATTTGTGTCAGGAGACACCTGGTTTTTATTTTTACAGTTGAATGACATTTGTGTCAGGAGACACTTGTTCACAAGTGACTCCTGACACAAACTCCTCAGCGCCAGCTGCTCAGTAAAACCAGCACAGAGAGGATGCAGGGGACCGCGGCACACAGAAGCCAGAGAAGCGGATGATGAGGACAATGAAGCAGCCGGTGACCTGGGGGGCGGTGCCACAGGGGTCCCTGAGGAATGGCTGCGGTGACAGCAGGTGCGGGCTGCAGAGCTGCTTTGTCCCCGGCAGGGCTGGCTGCTGCGACTTCTTGGCCGTGCTGTGCCTGGGCGTGCCCTGGGGCGGCCTCCGGGGGCTGGGCTGCTGCACGGCGGCGTTCAGGATGACGGGGATCGGCTGCTGCATCAGCATCTGTGGGGGAGACAGGCACAGGAGCTGCTGGCAGGAATAGCACTGCAGCAGCAGCAGTACCTCTAAATCCAGGGGCAAAATGGACCATGAGTAACAGAAAATCAGATGTTGGCTTGTGTCAAATATTTATTCAGAGCCAGGAATGTTCCAGCTCCATTGTGCCTGCTGTGTTTTGCAGGAGTGGCAATGGGGATCCAGCAGCACTAACCAGACATGGAACCACCAAGCTTTTTTGTGCATGGGAGACTTTGGATTAATTTGGGATTGCTTTTTTAAAAGCACAGAAATTACTGATTCAATACTCAGCCAGATATTGACATCACTCATCTCTTGGGAAACACCACTCCGACATCCGAAACCAAGTTACCAATTTGTCAAGAGTTCATTCCCAAAAGCTTTTGCCACAGACAATTTTGTTACTGCTCTGTGTGCTCAAAGGAAAAGCAAATGTTTGGTGAGTTTGGGGGCACCAGGGGCAGCAGGTACCTGCAGGTTGGAGTCCTGCACGAGCTGGAGCTGCTCCTTGATGACATGGAGCTCCTCTTGCTGTGTTTTGATGTCAGCCTGCAGGATGCGAGTCCTCTCCTCCAGCTGCTCTTTCAGCTGGTGCATCATCCCCAGCTGGGTGGGGAAATGGTACACTGGCTGCAGAGAACAGAAAACAGGGACCACATGGTAGGACCAGTCCCGCTACTCACATCCATAGCAATGCTAGATTCAGAAAAATGGCTGCTTTTCAGCTTTTGCCATAAAAAATACAATGCTGACAAAAAATGGCAATTGCATATTTAACCAAATGCCACTGTAGCTCCAGAGCAGCAGCACATCTGGCTTACAGTGCCTCCCTGCAGGTGTTGGGCTCTATAATTTCTGCACAGATGAAGTGTCTATACATGGGACTCTCCTGTCCCCTCAGGATAACACCCTGCTGGTTTGGGCCCACTTGTGTTTTGGGGCAGACACTGCATCCAAACCCTTGTCACACCTCCTGGCTGGGCTTTCAGTTGTGCTGCTAATGATATTTGGCAGATGCCAGGCCCAAGATAGGATGCAATCCACCTGGGGATCCATTCTTCACACCTACACTGGCCATTTTCAATCTCTGTTTTATAGTCTGAACATTTACTGCACTGACATCAAAGCCCTGTAAGGGCAGACCTTGTCATTATGGTTTATGACTCATTTTTCCTGGGGTTTTTGTTTTTTTCTTTTCTTTTCCTGGCCTAACTCAAACCTTCCATGACATCCCCTTCCTCTACTAAAACTCTTCAGCATTGTATCAGCCTGTAAGTAGCTGCTAGAGATTTAGGGAGAAGCCTTCAGCAGCCCACAACACTTTTACAAGTGTAAACCTTCTCTTATGCTATTTCTTTGGGTGTCCCACCTGCTCTCTCTGCTCACTGAAATAAGTGGTTGCAATAAGGTTGTTGCAGGTAAATCTCAGCAACAGAAAGGGCACAGAAACCTTGTCCCCAGTCTGGGATGAGCCAGCAAGGACATGAGGGCAGTGAACCAAAGCCACCTAGGCTGCCCTGCTGACAGGACACAGCAGTGCACTGGACAAAACCAAAGCACATACCATCCCAGGGTGCTGGGAGGGCACTGCCAGCTGAGCCACGGGGTGCTGAGAGAGCTGCTCACCACGGGCTCGAGGAGGGGCTATGGCCTAGAAATGGAAACTTTGCCTTACTGTAGGTCCATAGCACCTCTAGTGCAGAGCTGGTGCTTTAACAGCTCATACCAGGGATGAGCAAGTGCAGGGAATTGGACAAGGATAAGTCTGAAGGGAGAATTTAGGTTCCTGCATGCCCCTGATAATTCCAAGTCCTTGGTGTCAGCACCCATTTTGGATAAAGGCCACCTCACATGTACAAACGCCAAGAGAAGAGGGTCGGTGGTGAGAAAAGGCATTTAGCTTGGAAAAGGCATTTAGCCTGGAGGAACAAACGGAATGCTGGAAGAAGGCAGCAGAGGAGCCTCTGGTGTCTCTCCATGGCCCTGCCAGCCAGCGGTGCTCCCCAGGAAGCCCCAGCACACCCAGAGTGTGGGATCCAGCATCTCCGAGGGTGAGATCAGCGCTTGCTGTGCTCATTTCCCCGCAGCCTCAGAGGGCTCGGCACTGACCTGGGCGCTGCCGGGCGCTGCCAGCCGCAGGGCCGCCTTGTCCCCCGCAGCCCCCGGAGCCCCCGGCCGCGTGGGGGTGCTGGTGTCCGTGCGCCGCATGGAGGACGTGGCTGCGGGAGAGACATTCACCGAGATACAGCAGAGCCCTGCCTGGGTATCCGGGCTGAGCCTGAGATCCACCTGTGCACATGGGCACTGACCCCAACAGCGCCTCAACCTGCCCCTCTCTGGTCCCTCGGGCTCCCCACCTGACTTGCTGGGTTCCCTCCTGATGCTAACCCCCTATTCAGCCTGCCCTCCATGGGTGTATCCAGATGAGATCAATCTCCCTTCGGCAAGAAAAATCCCCTGAGTTTCCTACCTATGACCCTACACAGGGCACTGCAGTCATCTGGCAGCCTCCCCAGGGCGAGGAGGGCACTGATGGGAGCTGGGATGAAGCTGCCAGCAAGGCAGGCATCCTTCCGTGCTCCTTCTGCTGGGATTTCACATGAGAGACCCCATAATAAAATGATATTATCCCAATAAAACACTTTTGTCAGTGAGCTTGGTTCAATCAAGCCAGCGAGTCCCCTCTTGTCCCCAGAAGCACAGCAAACAGCCGTGATCCTCGGCTGCCTCTGTGGCTGCTCTGTGACTTGTGACACTCGGCTCTGTGCTGCTCTGTGACTCGCCATGACTCGCTGTGTCAGCCCCAGCGCTGCGCATCCCCCTGCCACCCCTCCCGCCATTGGTCACTGCCAGCCCAACCCCGGCATTCGGGAGGCTGCTCCGCCCTCCAGCCCACCCCAGCTGGGCTGCCCCGGCACCTACAGGTGGAGTCGGACAGGGTGGTGTGCGAGGAGCGCCGGGAGCTGTGCGAGGACAGCGACACTCCCTCCCGGCTGGCGTCCTGGCTGCTGCCGCACTGCCCCACCTCCAGGTAGCTGCTGTGGCTCTGCGGGAGCGAAGCACAAGGGTGAGACCTCAGCAGCAGGGAATGGCCCTGGAAGGGACCTCCGCCTCCTGGAGCCCTTGTTTGCCGAGAAACCCAGCACCTGGGTGTGCACACCAGCAAACCCTGCCCGCCCGGCCCTGCTGCGCTCACCCCAAAGCCCGCGGGAGCCTCGCTCATGGCCGGGCACCCAGCCGATGGCACCCAGCAGCACTGGAGGATTGCTCCTCCCTGGCACTGCTGCCCATGGCCCGAACTCTGCTGTGCCCACCTCCACAGAGCTGTGGGTAACGGGAATTTGCTTTTGACAAAGCAATTGACAAAGCTTTTGTCAGCCTCCTTCTGCCCGATCTCTTCAGGGATGTCACAGCTGGCTGGGGGTGGTGGCAGGGGGAATGAATGAAGGTGGCAGGAGGTGCTCCCTGGGGAATGGTTTTATCCATGGAAGAGATGGAGAGAGATGACTGGGAAGGGACAGGGGCTGGCTAGAGCCCCAAGAGGACCTACAGCAAATGTCACCTGAGGGGGACAGGCACTGGGCAGTGCTGAGAGCTGCAATCCCACTCACTGCTCCCTGGGCAGCAGGGGCTCCAGCAGCCTGTTCTGAGCAGCAGAGGGGAACGGCCTGAGCTCCCATAAAATAATGTCTGAAAGGCAATGAGGCTGATGGAATGAACAACTACACAACAGCCCATTTGAAATTACTTTGATTGCTGGTCTTATTTGTAAGCTACAAAGAGGAGAAACTTAAAAGTAGTTAAAATGACCCTGTTACTTGGGCTGGTGTGTGGTGATGCCAGACTGACTCAAGGCATGGAAATTATTGCTCATGGAAGTTATGGGTCACAATCACTTGGTGTGATCCAGCAACTGAGCTGAAATCTAGGTAAGTGTTTTTTCCCTTGCCTTCCCATCTTCATCTGAGTACCAGTGATGAGCTAGCAAAGCAAAACAGGTACCCTGTGGTACTGCCCTACCCTGGGATCCTCTGTGCCTTGCTAAGGGCGGCAGGTACAGCAATCTGGCCTCCAGCTCCAGCTCTGCTTTTCTGCTTCTGAGCTGAGGTTTGTGTCCTGGTCTCAGAAAGATTACAGGGACGAGAACAGAGAATGCAACTGCTGAATTCACAGCTATTGTGGAATCAGAGAATATTTGGTGTTACAGACCATCTAGTTCCAATCCCCCTGCCATGGGCGGGGACATCTTCCACAAGATCAGGCAGTTCAAAGCTTATCCAGCCTGTTCTAAACCAGCATAGACAATTTGGAGCCATGCACCAGAAACCTTCTTAGGGCCTGCCTGAATCATGACCCAGTTCAAGGCTTGGAATGAGATGGCAGTAAAGAAAATGGAGAACAGATATTTCCCTCATATTGGTAAGCTATGACTCAGTTTGGTTTAAACATCTCATTCAGCTGTGAAGGAACGTGGTACCTTTAGAGAAGAGGATGCCAGTTCAATTGATGACTCTTCGAGGCCAAGATCTCGTCTTCTCTCAGCCCGAACTTCTGCGTAACTACAGCAAAAACAAAAAAACCAAAAAAATAAATCCCCCAAAAAACCAAAAAAAAACCAACCAACCAACCAATCAACCAAACAAACAAACAAAAAAACCAAAACCAACAAAAATTTATTTTACAGCTTCTATGCAGGTATCCTACCACAACAAGTGTACATTCATTTTCAAGTATCCTTTTTTTTTGCATGGTAGCTCAGTGATCCGATCCCTGTGACAGTGCCTTGGGCAGGTCCCTCCTTCTGAGGGTGCACAGAACTGTACATGCATCAGAGTTATCATCCTGCACTCGACTGGAAGCTCCAAATACAAACAGGCAGCTACACAAGTGCAATGTGAAGTGCAGGACCCCCTACAAGGTGCCTCTAGAACTGTATATTTTCTTTCCTTCCTTTTTTCCCTCTGAAATAATGAAATATTTACAGTAACAAATGCCCCATGAGCCCCCACTGGGATAAATTGGAGAGGATGTTTCAAAGACTCTCTGAGTGCTCATGCATCGTGGGCACTGAGAGGTGCCAGACTTCAGGGTGATGAAATATTAATGAGCTGCAACCTTTGTGGGAGGCAAGAGAAGCTGCTGAACCGACCTCACTTATATCATTGTGGTAATGAATTTTCCTGAAAGAACATTTTAACTTCTGTGCTTCAATAACATATTTTAAGCCTTAACTATCTGAGACAGAATTGAACTTCAAAACCTATTTAGGACTACATCATTAGGTTTAAGAGGCACTGGAAGCAGAAAGAAGAAACAAGTTCATGCACAATAAATTCAGCCCTTAAGGTGAAGCTGAATCCCCTGAAGGATGGCACAAGTAAGACAACTGAGAAGTAATCTCTCTGTGTAACATTTGCTTATGTTAGCACTTCATATGTAGTTTATACCACAGATCACAGAATCAGAATCAAGAGAATTTGGGTTGGAAGGGACCTTAAAGATTATTTGGTTCCAAGCCCTCTACTGTGGGCAGAGCACCTTCCACTAGACCAGGCTGTTCAGGGCCCCAGCCAGCCTGGCCTTGAATACTTCCAGGGATGGGGCAGCCACAGCTTCTCTGGGCTTCCAGTGCCTCACCATTCTCACAGGGAAGGATTTCTACCTAAGATCTAATCTAAACCTATCTCTGAGAGTTTAAAGTCATCCCCCCTTGTTCTACAACTCCACAATTCCTTCTCCAGCTCTCTTGGAGCTCCCTTAGGCACTGGAAGAGGCTCTAAGGTCTCTCTGGAGCCTTTTCTTCTCCAGGCTGAACAACCCCAGCTCTCTCTTCCTGTTTTCACAAGAGAGGTGCTCCAGCCCTCTGAGCATCTTCATGGCCCTCCTCTGGCTCACTCCAACATTTATTTCACATTTACTAGTGTTTGCTCTCCCAGATGTTTGACAGGAAAAAGAGGGGGACCAGAAAAAAATTCATTCTTGACACTACAAAAATACTGTGAGCAATAAATTTACTCAAGTTAATAGAGCAAACCAGTGTGTCACTATTTTTTCAAGCCCTTCAGAAAATACATTCTTGCTCTTCACATGGGATTTTTGAGATGGCTGTGGTAATCCAGCAGATTCCCCTTCAGAAGGTGCATTCACAGAGCATCCTACACATGCACTGCCTTCCAGCACTCAGCACCAGCAGCTTCCCACTAGGGGGGGATCCAGGGCTGGTTTTGGGTGAGGAATAAGGCCAGCAAGCCAGCAGCTAACTTCAAGTCATAAATATTTAAAGCTCTGATCAAAAGGTTTTGTAGGAGTTATATGATCTCATTCATGCCCAGAAAGATATGTCTGATTCCCAACAGCTTTAATTCTTTCTGTGGCTATGTCATCAACTAGAGACAAAAGGGGAATGTAACACACCAATAGATTTGGCCAAAGCTGGCTTCCAGGCTTTTGGCTCAGTTGCCCAAAAAAAAAAAAAAAAAGAAAACAAAAGAGTAAATAGAAGACATATTCCCTGTTAGAATAGTTTCATTGAATTACACATCATTTCATGTGTCAGAAGACACAGCAAGGCACACTGAGCATGTTGGTTAACATGAAACAGAACTAGAAAAAGCAGTGGCTGAACACTGAGACATAACACACTGTGAAGAGTTTGGTGCTTACCTAACTACCAGATGAGTGCAAACAATGAACTCAGGCTTGGAGTTCCACTGGTGGTAGGTGATGTAGTAGTGAGTCTGCAGCCATATCCACTGCTGCCCTTTGGTCAGGAACCTATAGTAACAGGATTTGCCTTTTCCAAACTGCATCACTGTTTAACAGAAAGAGAAAACAATTTATAGCAAAAGGGGATTTTATGGTGCAATTACAGCATCCTGCTTGCTCCACTCTCTGGGGTGTCCTTGTTTCCTTTGAGCAAAACACTCTCAAGTGGAGATAGCAGAGAGACAGACAGTGTCCCCAATGAGAAACCTGTAAGTAATATTTCTTCATGGACCTTTGGTGTTCACACATTAGCCTGAACTTGACTCTTCTGCTTTGTTGTTTTCCTTTCAGATTGACCAAACATGAGCCATCTTCACCCACAGGGAAACTGCGTTCAGTGCTTTTGTATGTAAAATAATTCTGAACCTCCAGAAGCATTTTACTAATGAGTAAGTGAGGTTCACAGCACCTAATTGCACAGGGAGGTGATCCAAATGATGCTCTCAGAAGGTGCTTAGGTGAGCTGAGCCTCCTGGTTAACCCCAGAGCCCAGGGGAATGGCAAGACCCCGTGAACTGTGACAAATCAACAAAACTCACAGAGCAGAGGGGGGATAGTTCTGACTCCCAATCTTCTAATCTCATTTCATTCTGAGACAGCTTGTGCTCAAACAAGGTATGTGTCAATTTAGGAAACCTGCACTAACAGCTCCTGATCTGAGGGAATTCTGCAGATTCCAACCTCCCAGGTAAGTGTCAGCTGTGACAGTCTGACACGGACAGGAGAGTTCCTGCATGTTCCTGAAGAAGAAGCCTTTTGCAGTGACAGTAAAAGGCTTTGCACAAGTGACAAAGGAGATCAGAGACAGACACATTGCAGAGGCAGGGCAACTTACAGTGTTCATGGCACCTAGCAAGAAGCTCCAGGTCATCTGCGTGGTAGTAATCATACCCTGACGTTCCCAGAACCTCAAAGGGCAAATATCCTATAATAGGTGGAGCCCTAGAAAGGAAGCAAAGGGCAGAGAGTGAGCACAAAACTTGACTCTGACATCCTGGCAGATAAGCTGTGATACAGCAACAAACACCATCACTCACTTGGCAGGGAAACCTGGAGTGGGTTTTCATCTAGGCAGTGATGCATTTTCATATACAAACCAAAAAACTGACAGCGAGGGAGAGGTACAAATTGGGAAAATGAAAAGGTGTGTGTTTACTGTTCCACAGCCTATTCATTATGTGGGTGTAGAGGAAGGCATGTACATATGTGAGTGACTCAATTCATTAAGGATGCTTGTGAGACACAGCTTGAGAAATGCTATGGCTGATCCTGCACACAACAACTTGGAGCCAGAGTAAAATTATCCAGTAGGTTGGATGTAAGTGTCACTGGGGAGTAACTGGAGAAGAGAGAATAAGTGGGAAGCTGCAGCTTGGGAAAAAGTAATTGCTCCCCTGGAAAAGCTTGGGAAACTACAGCCACCAAAACTTCTTGTGCTGGTAGTGCAGATAGCAATAGGCATGGGGCTGATTGAGGGCTGTTTGTGCTTTGGTTGGTAGAGAAGGAACTGCTGAAGGATTTAGACAGGCACATTGCAATGACTTACCTCACTATTCTGCTATCAATTCTAGATTTTCCTTTTTCTAGGCCAAACATGAGACTTTTTTAAAGCAAGTATCCTAACACAGCCTTCACCAGAGCCTGATAGCTTATGATTATGAAACAACACTGAAATGTGGGGAGAAAACCACCAGTTTTGTCTCTGCTCCCGTATCAGCCTGACACTCTCCATCTCCCAGAGCTCAGGTCCAACCCTGCCTGCACCAATTCAAGCACTCAGGGAGGCAGGACCTGTGCTAATGTGGCTGCAGGATGTGCTGATAGTGTTCACCTGCCAAGTTCAGTGTGTTTCTCAGGAATAGGGCAAAATAGTAAATGACAGAAGATGGGGCAGGCTGGAGGTGATGGTGCCTATCAAACCTGCCTCTCCTGCTGCCCCTCTCCTGGTCAGCTGAGTGCTCCTAAGGAAGAAGGCCATAAAGTGGCCAAGACTATGAAGAAAAAGCTATTTCAGTGTATTACACATCTCAGTCCCAAGTTTCTTTGTTATTACTGTGTGAAATTCTCTCTTGGCTGTGCCACATTTTTCCCCTTGAGAGGCACAGTGGGCATTGGTTCTTCAGCCACAGAGAGCCCATGCAGGTTATAACCTCCCTCCTCCCCACAGCTGTGGCAGCCTGGCACCAAGGAATGGGGGAGAAGGACAATCTGCCTAACAGCAGTGCCAGGAGGAGCACGGTGTGAGCAGGAGCTCCTGAGTCTCAGCACAAGGGGTCAGCTGGGAGAGCCAGGCCTCCCCTCAACAGCAAATTCCCTGGAACAGAATGTGCTGAGCACACATGTGGTCTCTGTCACAATACAGCTTTATTTATTTAAGTAACTTTTCATAGCACTCTGTTCCTTTTCCTCATGTGACCCAGATTTCTGTTAATGATGATAATCTGTGTATTTATTAAAATGTCCTTGCTGTCTCTTTGGCAGAATGCATCACTGTTTCTCCTACTTTTAATAACATGCTTATATTCAAGACAGTAGTGTCTTTCAGATGCACATCAGATAAACATTTAAGCTGATCAGGAAATTATTATGCTTTCCTGAATATCACCAGAGCTCTTCATAAAAGAAAGAAACCACAAAATGCTCCTCATCTGTCATTTAACAAGGAGATGCCTTGTGGAGCAATTTAAAAGTGTCTTGTTAGCTCAAGTTCCAGTCCTGAGATCTGCAGCTTGCTGTGCAAATGGGAATGCACAGTCTTTAGAGAGTCTTTTGGGTGCAGTCTTTTAATAAATGAAGGGAAAATAAGAACACTACCACAGTGCAGAAGAGAAACAAATCATTATCAAAGTTGATGGGTTTCTCTTCCTCTACAGATATTTACATAGAGACCCAGAATACAGGTTTTCCTATCTTTCTCATGTTTATCTACATCTATGGAATGTTTTTATTGCATCTATCTTTACTCTGATTTGAATTGTGATAATGACAGCAAAGGTCCTGATTCCAGCTTCTGCTGGGAACCCTCTGCCCTGCTGTGGCACACCTCAGTGTCAGGCAGCCTGTGCTGATGCAAATCAGCAAAAACAGCAACACTTCCAGTGTCCTGCAGATTGCACTGGAGAGAGCTTGGAATCAGTGATTAAATGAGACAACTCCCACAATCTCCTGCTCATTCTTGGGTCTGAGCTCACTGCTTGCAGCTGGATCTGTCACAAACTCTGCCTCAGCATCTGCATCGTCTTAATTTCCTCTCAGTAGCAATGGCCTCCTCTCTGGGGATATCAGAGGGACTGGAGTGTCTGCAAGCACCCAGCACAGAGATTCCTCTCCGAGTCATAACCCACTTTCATCAAAAGACTCTTTGACAAGTTTCAAAGTAGCTCCTACTCAGCTTTTTCACAGGAGTTGCTGGGACACAGCCCTGAGGAGAAGCAGCTCACTTCATCAGTGATGCGAGGGGCTTAGGGCTCTTTTACAAATCTTAACATCAATCAGCTGATTCTAAAAATGTGCATTATCAGAGAGGCCAATATAAGTCTAACAAAGCCACTCCAGCAAGATCTCATCTGAATTAATAATTATCTGACTGTCCCAAACCACACATAACCAACTGTAGGGGTGTTGCAGGGTCAGTTCCTCCATGCATCAAGGTATGATGTGCGGCACACAGCTTCTGTTCTATATAAATGAAAGTTATTACCCATTTTTATTTGCTCTCTTTCTTTCTTGCTCTAAAGGTGGAGATGGTATTTAGACTTTTTTCCTCACCAATATTTTTTCCCTTACACCCTTATTTACTAGTCTTCTGTTTTTACTTTGCACAGCTCACAAGGGGTGGGAAAATGAAGAGGGTAGGATTTTACAATGTGCTTATGCACATATGTCAAATACAGAGAAGTGAGAGAGTGAATAAAACCCAGCAGCTTCTTTTGAAGAAAATTAATCCTAAATTAAGCAGCTTAATAAACTGGTTCCAGTCTGTTTCATTCACCCAAGCTGAATTCTAGCCCACCATATTGCATTGTCAAAAACTAATCTACAATTAAATAATAAAATACACTGTTTTTTATTTTGGTTTTAGAAATTCTATCCTTTCTCAAGCTGAAAAGTCAAAAGTTTATTGACACAGCAAAAGATTTAGAAGGATTCCTGGGAGCTGTAATTGTAGAACAGAGGAGCTAAACCAATATGGGGAACATATTGGGACCCACACTGCTCACTTTCAATGACTTATTATCTTGGTTAGGATTTTTCTAGACATTCTAGACATTTTCCATGGTTTCTTACTTGCCTAAAATATGGAAAATAGTGAAGCATTTAAGGATGCCTAATAGCTAAGCTCAGAGTACAGCTACTCACTAAGCTGCATGTAATTAGAACTATTCCATTTGGGATCTCAGGCAATAGGTATACAAAGTTTTCTATTTTTAAAGTAAAGTTTATTTATTCTCCAGTGACTAAACCCAAATCTCTTACCTGTGGTCCAAGAATAAAAACTTCCATTCTAAACTATGCCTCGATGTAAATTCTTCACACGGCTCTTCAACATTGCAGAGCTCCTGCAAAAGAGTGGGTACATTCAGACATTTAATTCTGTGAAATGACAAAAGCAGCCTGCTATCAAAACCTAGCATGCATCTTGCTGATATAATAAGCCATAGCAAAATACAGTGCTTTTAAAGCACTTGACTTATTTTCCTCTAAGGAATGTGTAAGACTTGTTTTATAGATGCATGAACTGATGAAAAATGGCTGAATGGTTTACCTTGAGCTGAATTTCAGAGCAAGGATAAATAGTCAAAGAGTCTTGTCTTGCACTCTAGGCAAAATTCCCCAGCTTTCTGCAAATACTGGTATTTGAATATGGATAACAGCTCCAGGTCCAGCTGGCTAATGGCCTCTTGAGCAAGCAGCACCCAGGGTTGTTATCCCTGCCATCAGCGCCACGGGACATTCACAGACCAGCAAGAGGCCCTGACACACATTGTCAATGTTTCAAGATGCAGATCCTTACACAAAGGCGTGGTGGATGCTGGTCTTTGAAGGATGCAAATTCCCAAGTGGTGCAGCCGGTCACCTTGTCCTGGAGCTTCCCTCTGAGACACCCCACCACAAACCCACCTCTTCTCAAGAGCAGCTCCTGCTCCATCCCTTATCTCTCCAAAATACAGACTTATGTCATCTCCCACTGCCAGATGTTGTGATTTCAGGGTTTACTCCAGAGCCCCGGATCCCTCTCTGATAATTCCCTGCCAGGTGTGTCAGTCACCTCTCCCTGCCCCTCCCTTGCCCCCTCCCAGCACTGTCTGTCAGTCCTGGCATTCCAGAAGGGCATAGAGTGATTGGCAGATTCAAAGGACGCCCTCTACCCCTGGGGGGCATTGGGACATCCAGGTGTCCTTTGTGCCTTAAGACCTCCCCTCCTGTCCCTGCTTGGTGGCTCCTGCCCCTTCCCGCCCCTCTCCCCGGGGTTAAACAGAACAGCAACCACGGGCTCAGGGAGTTCTGTTGGAGCTGGTGCTGCATTCAGAGGCCTGTGGGCCAGAATAAAGCTCTGGATCCAAACCCTGCATCAGAACCGACACCTTTCCTTCACCATCCCCTTAAAGCTTCTCTGGCAGAGGGAAACCCGAGGAGCAGACCCTGTTACAGGGGGAAGCTCCATCCCACCAGCACCAGAGCTCCTGCAGGCCTGGCCTTGTCTCCAAGCACCCAGCTGCAACACTCAGCCAGCCAAAAGTGTCTGTGGGGTGAAACACCACACCCCCAGCCAGCCCAAAGTGTCTCTGGGGTGAAACACCACACACCCAGCCAGCCCAAAGTGTCTGTGGGGTGAAACACCACACACCCAGCCAGCCCAAAGTGTCTGTGGGGTGAAACACCACACACCCAGCCAGCCCAAAGTGTCTGTGGGGTGAAACCCCACAGTTGCCACTGTTTGGTTCAGCACCAAGGGCCAGACAAGCTCAGGTGCGTCCCTCTGGCTATATTGGTAAATACTCCAATACCCAGCCACAGCCACGTCCCCTCTCCCCCACCAGCCCTGTGCTGCCCCTGCTGCCGTGGGTGCTCAGGCTCACCTTGAGGAACTGTGGTGTGACCAGGCGCACGGTGGCCACCAGGCAGATCTGCTCCTCCGGGGCTGACCGGAAAGCCCGTGCAATAGCTGACTCAAAGCCATTACAGGAGGGTGTAGGCACTAGGAACAACCAGACAGTTTATTTAAGAAGAAGAGGAAGGAGAGGTTTCTTCTCATGTTAAGACAGGTACAGTGACTGGAGAAACCCAGCAACCAGCTCCTGCTGCCCACAGGCTGATGCCACCCTGATCCACGCTGGTGATATTTAAAGCATGGCCCTGTAGGCTCCAAGGTACACAGCTGTAACCCCTACCCAGGGCAGCTTTGTATGACAGCTCAGAGCAGCTCACAGTGTGCAACTGCAGTCTCCTTGTCAGTCTTTCTCCAGGCCAACATTTGCAAGATTCAGGATTTTACAGGCACCTCAAAGTACTTAATCTCTGTGAAGTGTCATTTCACTGCCACAAGTGAAACAGAATACCAGATTTTACTGGCTATTTGAATAAGTAGGCTGCTTTACAATTGGCAGTGGGTCCAACAGAGGCATTTTCAGTCTGGTATCAGCTTTAGGCACAACATGCAGGAGAGTGCACTCTTCTGATCAACAGACTCCCCACCACTTTTGTATGAAAAATATATCCAATGTACACACAGCTCATTCCATCCCTGACAATTATGGGGCATTTTCAGCAGAAATAGAGACTTTAAGATGCTACAGGTCAAGACAATTTAAAGGAGAGAGGTGGAGAGACAAAGGTAGGCTGGAACAGTAACTTACCATGAGTAAAATATTTGAAATCCACTACAAATTTCACATATTCATACATCAGGGGTTCATTTGGATCTAAGCTGCCTCTTGCTAAATGGCAACAAAATTCTATTTGTTTTTCTGCTGAAATGAGAGAAAGAGAGAGAGACACAGACAATGTTATTAGAAGTCTGCACTTTAGCTTGCTCACATTTTTAATTTATCTACCAAGTGGTATCTGAGCACACCCTGCTGGGAACCTTCTGATACCCAGAAGTAAATATATAACTACTAGGAGCAATTATCATCTGTTTCTGCTTAAGGAAATGTATTCTCACCCTTTTTTCCTGTCTTTGCAGTACATCCCAGTGAGCTAAGTGTGAAGCCCTGGCTGCACTGGCCAGCAGGATTTTCCCCTGACTCCGTGGATGTAGGATTTCATGCAGGGCAGTTACATGGTATTGCAGCACTCTGCTCTGGCACTGCTCAGTAGGACCAAAGGGCACTGAACTCACCCTAAGCCCTTCCATTAACAGTGGAGGGCACTGTGCCAAGCTCTAATCCAGTTTTCTGCCCCAAGTCTGAACTCTGTGGATTAGACCACATGGCCTCCAGCCTGAGGGGAGCCACCCCCAGGCAGAGCATCATCAGGGCTGCTCAGAGCACCAACAGGCTGCTCAGAGCACCATCAGGCTGCTCAGAGCACCATCAGGCTGCTCAGAGCATCAAGAGGCTGCTCAGAGCACCATCAGGCTGCTCAGAGCACCATCAGGCTGCTCAGAGCATCAAGAGGCTGCTCAGAGCACCAAAAGGCTTCTCAGAGCACCATCAGGGCTGCTCAGAGCACCATCAGGGCTGCTCAGAGTATCACCAGGGTGCTCAGAGCATCCTCAGGGTGCTCAGAGTATCACCAGGCTGCTCAGAGCATCATCAGGGTGCTCAGAGCACCATCAGGGCTGCTCAGAGTACCATCAGGGCTGCTCAGAGTATCACCAGGCTGCTCAGAGCATCATCAGGGTGCTCAGAGCATCCTCAGGGTGCTCAGCTCCCACTGGTGCTCGTGGGGCAGCAGGAGGGGAGCCCAGTGCTGCTCAGTGGCTTTACCAAACCCACTGGGAAAGGCGTGGGGGCTCAGCACAGGCTGAAGCATTAATTAATGAAACTCAGGTGTTGCGAAGATGCTGCTGCCTGCTCTGGTCCTGGGGACATTTTCTGAGGGAAGGGGACATGGGACAGCAGCCAGCAGTACAGATCTAGATGAACTGTTCAGATAGGAAATTGCTTAAGTTACCTTAGGGCTTCTCTTGTGTCCTGAGACATGCAAGCTTCCTAAGAAAACTCTGCCAAAACTGTTTGGGATTTCTCCAAATTTTTTTCCCTTCTCAGGGTTAGTCTAGTATCCCATCTGGGGAAAAGCATCTACCATCCAAGGGGCAAAGCAGATGGTAAAACAAAGACTGTCCTGATCAAAGAGCAAGTACTGGGAGCATATAGGAACATTAGAGATGTGATGCACTAAAACCCACAATGTGATGCAGCAAAACAGAAGTGGCAGGCAAGAGCCAGCTGGAGAGCTCTGTGCAGACTTCCCTGGGAGCTGTTCACCTTTGGCAAACTTCTCTGACTGACAGACAAGAATGGAGCTTACCATTCAGAAAATCAGCTGCAACAGGATCTGTCAGGAGCACATGTGGAGAAAGTAGCTTGTACACCTCGCTCTGCTCCCCCTCAGGCAGAAAGTTCAATATATTTTGGTCCACCAAATCTGACTGATACAAAAGAATGCTTTGTCATGTTCAGCAGTACAGCCTGACACAGCCACATGCCTTTTCACCCCTCAGCAGAGCACAGACACTGCTGGTCTGGTGCAGATGCCCAAGACAAGGAAGCCCAGTCAATCTGCAGATGGATCTGGAGCAGAATGTAGCCCTTAGACTATTTTACCCCAAGATTACTGTCTATTTGCAAACGGTTGAATGAGTCCCAGAGGTTGCCCTTCAGTTCAGGCAGATACAGGCTGGAGAAGAAACCCTGGTACCACAGGAATGTAACATGATGAGAAGTGAAACATTTTTCTTTGAAAGCAGGACACAGTAGAAGGAGAGCTCCTCCCTACACCCTCCACTTGTCTTCTAGGCTGAACATCTGGCAAAATCAGCTTGACCTGCCAGTGATTCAGTGCTCATCAACCCACATATCCTGATTAAAGGGGTTCTACCAATATGTCAGCACAGATTTGTTCTTTGCACACATGACATTCAGGTAACTGTGTGGTCCAATTTTCCCTCATTTAGAGCATCCTTGGTGCTTCATGCTTGGCACCAGATAAAGAGAAAAATGTTTTTGAGGGGCCAAGCTGAAATTTCTGCACCTGACAACTAGCTGGTTTCCAGAAGTTCTCCCAGAAAACTCTGAGGCCACACATTTGTTACTGAAGACTGTGGGCTCAAAGTAGAAAAACCCAATGTCATTCAAAGCGCACAGATTCAGTTCTGAAATAATATTTACATTACCTAAGAAGAGCTCCAGCACTCATTTCACAATCATAAAATTTTCCATTAACCTGGTGGGTCAAACACCTCCCAGACCTTTAGATGGATAGCCAAGTGATGAGCTATGAGTACAGTGATTTTGCATAGTTGGGGTTTTTTTAAGCTAACTCATAGACCCTGGGAGAGAATCTGTTATTCACAGGAACTTGAGAAACTCCACAAGAGTTTGTTGGTTGACCTCCCATACACAGTCAGTTCCCTCTTTGGTTGGACAAAACCGATCCCCAGCCCTGCACTGACTGATTTGCACTGAGGAGGGGAATGAGCCTCAGGGTATTGCATGGTCAGAACTTACCGGTAAGTGTCCCAGCAGAGATGAAACACTGTCAGATACATAAATAATAATCCCATCAGTGGTAAGAGCAATGAGAAAGCCATCCAGTGCCTAATGATAATAGGCAGGGAAAAAATAAAAAGGAAAAAAAACAAAACAGAATTATGCAATGGAAAAACTTAAAATATTTTAGATTCACTGATTCTTTAGTGATGCTTCTAACAGCTTAAACCTAGCAGAAATTAATCAAAGAAATGACAGTTCAATGTGGAAAAATAAAAATTACACATGCTGTCTAATTCAACATTCTTTTTATATTCTTATTTTCTCATCCTCATTATTATTAAATTGACTTGTATTTTTCACCCAGTGAGTATTTATTTAACATGAAGTGAGACAGTGATGCTTAGAATTTCAACACCCACACAATCCTGCTGACTTCAGTCACTTCATTATGTGTTCTGAATTACACAATAGTTAACAAACTCAGTGCGTAAGGAGATGTCAGATATCATCATGGCAAATCCAGCTTTGTGGATGGATAAGCAGAGACAGAAAAATTACAAAATTATGTATTTTTAGCAGTTTATGGACAATATGAAAAGGATCTAAAGCCTTATTTATTTTAAGGTTAGTGACAAAACAATTTTAAGGCTTGTTCTGTTTCCCCTTTCTCATTCACAGTGGTTTCTGTCCCAGAGTCAAACCTCTCTGTCCCTTTTAAGTCACTGCCTGTGCTCTTCCCCTTGGATGTTGTGTTCTCCCTATTCTTCACAATATCTCCTTGTACCATTTATGCAGTGTCTGTCCTTATTCTTCTCTAACATCAAGATCTGGGAGGTTTAATAGCTGGTCAGCACTGTGCACAAAGCCAGCTCTTCTAAAGACACTGTTAGGCTGCTCTGCAGCTCAGCTACAGGGACCAAAAATGCAGCATTCCCCATCTCCCCCACCTCACTGCCACACTCTGCCTTTGCTCAAATTGGGTCCACTCTGGAAAAACCCCACTGATTTTAAGCAAACTGTTCAATGGCCTGCCAGAGTCCAGCAAGGCAGCAGTTATTACAGAGCTTGCTCTCCCCCACCACTTCCAATCTAAGGGGGGAATTTGTTTGGATTCAGCTGGAACAAGCTGGCTTGTTTGGCAAGAGAGATTCCCAGAAAGAATGAACAGACTTTTCCAGAGAGGTGAGTCATGGCATCCTGATGAAAAGGAGTAACTGAGACACAGCAGCACCTCCCAGCTCAGCCCAGCATCCACCCTTCTTTTGGTGGGGCAAAGAGCAGCAGCTGCCCACGCAGGGCAGGAGATGTCCCTGCCAGAGGAGCCTGCAGCACAGACCCAGGGCAGAAATGTGGGTTTGGGGGATGTTTCTAGATCAGCACAGCATTTCAGAGGTGGGAGTATGAGAGCTGTTTTCCTGAATGCACTTCAAGGCAATTCAAGCAGAAGAGGCAGCACTGCCATGGAGAGGACAGCAGCGCACAGGCAGCAGCTGCAGAGGCAGCACAGGCAGTGCTGCCTGCCTAGTGGCATGTGGGAGGAACAGAGCTGCTCTGCTTTTTTCAGGTCCTTTCAAGTTTTTCCTAAAACTGCCAGCTCTAGCGGCTCTTCTGAGAAAAGGAAATTCTCTTTTTCCTCTCTCACCAGGCCAAATCTGGGCCAAATCAGCCTTGATTCCCAAACGAAAAGCCATTTATCTACAAGGAGAAGCAATCTTATTTTTAATTCTGTGTCTGCAAAACATTTAGTTCAACATTGGTCTCTGTCAGGTTTGCATTGTATGTGCCAGCAGAGTAGAAATCATTAACATTGGGACCTACAGGTGAAAAAGAACTGTATATCCCTGAACTACTCCACTGAACTGATTATTTCTCACTAATCAATTTCTTCTTACCTCTAACATCAACTGGGTGAACTCCTCGTTGCTAAGAAATGAAGGCTTCCAGTCTTGTCTAATCTGACAGGCTTCTGTCTGTGCTGTGATTTCTTAAAGAGAAAATATCAAAAAAGCAACATGAGTCATGCTACTTGGACTTTTTTTTCATTTTCAAGTAAGATTTCTTTAAAGAGGTTGTTGGAGGAATAATCCTTATATCATTCTTCACACAAAGCCTTCTTGCATGCAACAGTCATTTTCCATGCTATCATAATACAAATGCATTAGAAATCAAGAAAGGGAAATGCTGACATTTTAGGTGGCCTGAAGATAACCTTAAAAATGAAGATCAATGGGCTAATTTTAGAGTAGTAGAGCATTCCTGTGAGCAAAGGGTGTCTGCAATTCTGGAGCTGTTTCACAAGCTGCTCTTGTGAGTGCCCAGGCAGCAGGACAGGCTTCTCATCTCCTAATCCAAGAGACCTGGGAAGATAGCATAGAACACCCTCTCCCCTGACTTTTGTAATGGGTGCTGTTCCTCAGCTTTTCTGTTTGAGAGTGCAGAAAGCAGTGAGGGTAATGATGTATCCACAGTAAAAGGCACACAGCACTGCACCTTTGAAAATCTGTCTGTGTTTAACTGGTCAGCAATGCATTCAGGTCTAGCCATGTCCTGAGACCAACTGCTGTCCCGTATTCTGCCCCTCACTCAGGCTCATGTCCTCTCTGGGTGGCACCTGAGATGCTTGGGATTTGCATTTTCTGGAGGAAGCTGGCTGCTGGGCAGCTGCAGGGCCAGCACCCCAGTACCTTTCTGTTTCTGTAGGAAGTCGATGGTCCTCTGCAGTATTGTGGACTTGTCCATCTTGAGAGGGTGGCCGTGGCCCTGCAGCATGGTGCAAAGCTCTTTGATGAGGACATTGAACAGGTCTCTCCTCTTCTTCTCAGATTTGTTGCGCGATGCCCTGGGGACAAAACCACAAATGCCACTCAGCAGAATGAAGGACCTACAGCACAAACCAGGGCGAGGTATCTACCCTGCCCCAGCAAAGCACTTTAAACACCAGAATCTAAACTCTGCTGGGAATGTTTATTTGTTTAAAATTGGGCTTGCACACAATGATTTTGCTGGTAGCAAGACTGAACTCACCAGCAGCAAGGAACACCTGGAGGTAACACATATTTGGGTTCATTTGGGAAAGATCATCTCCTGATATACATTTCATACATTTCAGTTCCCACTGTTTCAAAAACAGTGATAGTGAAGGTGTTATGGGACAAATTCCTCCAATAAGAGAAAAGTGTGTTCATGCATATTCATGTTTTGCTCACTTAATTTTTATGACCTTTTGTTTTGCAGTTAGTACACAAACATATAAAGGTCTGTGAAGGAAGGAATGTGAAGGATTTCTCTGATTTGCACTTGCAAAAGCAGCTTATCAAGAGACAACACTCTGCAGAGGCAACTGAACTACAGAATAAAATCTTGTATGTGGTCTTGAAAATCTACTGCTGTGATGTATGAGACTGGGAATGTTACAGGTCTGGCTGCAGAACTACAACTAGTTTTCAGTTCACAAATCAAGAATATTTATTAGGCTTTCCCCCTCCATTAAAAACATTGAAGGAGAAAGCAAACCCATTTAGTTCCTTCCAAAGTTTTCTTTCCAGTGCTCATATCTGAGATAACACTTTTCATACAACCTCTTCCAGCAGTAATTAATTTGCTTTACAAGTGTATTCATGATGATGCATACTTGCTGTGATCCAGACTGAGGGTGGTATGCAGAAAGCATTTCCATTCATATTCAGGTTGGCATTTGGATGTTCTCAGATCCAGCATTCACAGCCATCTCTGTTTTGGCACTAGTGTACAATGACTAAACAGAACTGAGCCAAAAGTTTCTATGACAGAGACTAATTCGGGCCTGGGCTAAAGCAGGACTGCAAAGGGAGCTCTACCCCAGGTGGGCAGCACTGCTTGATGCCCATAAAATCACAGGTCAGGAATCCTGCTTCAAGATAATAAATAACCATGGGATAGCACAAGATGCTGAGGGCACAGCAGCGGAATTTAAGGACCACTCAGCCAGATAACCCATTGTAGGGGTGGCCAAACTCTGTGAGAAGCCTGAACTTAAATTATGTTGCTTGTGGTCAGCTATACACAGCCTGTAAACTGTGTGGGAGCTTTGCCTCTGACATCAGTGGGGTCAAGTTCATTGTCAAGCACTGGACAGCACAGCATTTACAGCTCTCCTCCAGGAGTGCACCCTGTCATACCTCTTTGCCCTGTCCTTCTCATCTTCATCCATCAGTTCGTTTACACAACACAGGGCTCTGCAAGGGAAAGACAGAAGCACTTACTGAGACACATTCCTTATCTTGCTCAGAATGTCAGAACATGGAGTGTAGTGGTTTGTACTTAAAGACCTCCTGGATGTTTCAATCTTCCCTTTCCCAAATTCCACTCTTGGTATGTCTTTCCTTGCTTGTTCAGCCAGCTACTGAGGCATGAGAAGTGAGACTGCTGCTACATGCCCAAACATCCTCCTACAAGGACTTTAAAGGGAAAGATTAAAAGCTAGCAGCCCGTCAGCCTGCCCCTGTCCTGCCCTCTGAGCCAGGATAGGGAATCCTGCTGAAGCACCCATCTCTGCACAGGAATCAGCATCTTCCTGGCAAATGCAAGAGCAAAAAAGAGAGAAATCTGCCCTGGTGTCTGCAGCAGGCAGCCCCACAGCTGGTCCTGTTCTGGGAAATCACAGAAGTTACTGGTTGATTTCAGTCACTGCCCGCCCTGCTTGAAACATATCTGAGATTTCTTTTCAGTGGAAAGACAGAGGAGAAAGAAACTGTGCTAATCCCCTAAAGGATTGGCATTAGGCAACAGCAGCAGCATGTTATCAGGATATCTAAGAGATGATAGATAGACAGGTTCATCCAGAGCATCCTGCAGCCAGTGACTGCTGCTTGCCATGCTGGACTGCTCCCACATCATCTGAGCTGTGTCCTGGGATTCATACCCAAGGCTTCAATTTAAAATATCCTCCTCACCTGGCACTAACCAGGGAAGGAGAAAAGTGGCAACAACTCCCAGTAAGGACACAGTACTCTCAAGCTCCATTAAATGATGGAAAATTCAGCACAAAGGTAACTTCTTCACTGGTGACTTGCTTTCTGTGACTCAGATGGGCTGAGTCTGAGGGACAGGAGCCAGGGAGGTGCAGGTGAGACAGCTGCTGTCACTCCACACCACATTGCCCAGGTCAGCTTTGCTGGATTGCCCTTCAGACACCTCCAAAGAGGAAATCACACCCATCCCCACCATCAGAACCAATCTGCCCCCCATCTCCGCCGAGCACTTTCCCTGAAAAACACCCCATGCTGCCCAGAACTCAAAGGGCATTTTTCAATAGGTACATCCAAAAGATTTTCTCTGTTTAGAGACTACTCCAAGCTCAAACAAGTTGGTAGCTATAAAAATAACACAAAACAGAACCACCCATAACTGTCAGGAAGTCAAGGATGCTGCTCACAGCAACAGCCACAAAATTTTATCCATCCTTCCCTGCTCCAGGGCAAGGATCTCCCTCCCTGCAGATGACCTGGGCAGGAGATACTGTATGAATTCCTTTGTTATGAATGCACTCCATAGAGAGGGAGTGGTTCTCACTGCCTGAGTCACCAAAAGCTACAAGCCAAATTAGAAATTACCTGTTCTATTCCTCAGATTCATCAGTCCAGACTGACAGAGTGGGATTAGCACTTCTTATCACCATGTAAATAGAGACGGAGAAAAATTAACCCTGGAAGGAAAAGCAAGTCCAGTTAAAACACAGTTGCAGGTAAGACAGCCTAGACAGCTGCAATCACTTCAAGCTGAGAAAAGTCTACCACCACAAATTAGAACCATGCTCAAGTATGACCAATGAAAGCTCAGCAAAGCAATGGGAGTTGGACCAAGTTCTTGGGCTCCTGGCTCTGTGGGCACCACCCACTGCCACAGAAGCCACCCTGGGAAGGCCAATGTGAGCTCTCATGTCCAAAAAGCTGTGTGACCCAGCAGGCTGGGAGAATGGCCCCACTGGCCAGGAGCCACTGAGGAGCAACTGGAGTTCTTCCAAATGTGACAGTACACCTGCTGTGCTGTGAAAACCAGAAGTATGACCTTAGCAAACTTAAACTCAGTGCATCTGCTGTGTCTCTGCTCTCACAGCAGTGCCACCCCACTCATGCTTTACTCCAGTTCAAAAGGAGTGTGTGATCTTATTTGTTACCCTATTGAGCTGTGGCTCCTATCCCCACTGCTCATCCCTCTGTGCTGTTCTATCAAAATCACTCAGTTGTTTCTTCTCTAGAAGAATGTCCCCTACAGAAGATTTGGTGACTGGGCATAAGTTCAGAGATACACAGGTATAAAGAAAAATCCTTTTAAAGCAATGGGTTAAATTATGAGAAAATGCTTGTGGATACACAGAAAGATCCACCAATTTTTTCAGGGAACGTTCTTTGTGTGCAGACTTGCCCATGCAAAAATTCAGCTAAAGAAAAAGATTCTTCCCACGTTGGAGTGCAAAGCATTATTTTATGGTAACTGTATTTTATGGAAACTTTGCCCACAGGTTGTCTAACAACTGAAAGCTCCCAGGAAGCCTGGTGGGTTTTCTGCCCCATTAGAACGGTTGGCCTCCTTCCCACCCAGCTGGAACAGAAGTCTGTTGAGAAGTCAGACTTCTCTGACTTCTCAACAGACTGAACAACTGTTGACAAATTGAGAGAAGTCTTGGTCACCAAGAGTGTCAACAGTCCAGCTGATGCTTACTGAGTCCAAACTGGGAAATGGAGCCCAAACTGGGAAATGAAGCCCAAACTGGGTTCCCCAGTCTCCAGGAGGCGCTGTCACTGCTGCAGTACAGCAGATGTGGGCTGCCAGAGGATTGAGGCTTCCTAATGAAAGTGAGCAATGCCCTCAGCCAGCAGCAGACTTGGAGGAGCTCACAGAATAAATACCCATAAAGGAATTCACAGGCCCAACCACACAGAGCAGCTTTCTGCATGATGCAGCAGGACAGAGTGCAAGAAGAAGTCTTAGCAGAAGACACCTAAGGACAAAATAATCTTAACTGGATTAAGCACTTCAGGACTGCATTTAGCTAAGTGCTTTTTGTCTTGTTATAAGACAGAGCTAAATATAGTAGCCAGAATACTTAAGAATAGTTTCATAAGGGTTGTATACATTCCTCAGCCAGCTAAGACACTTAGCACTACTGACAGCAATATGTCTGCAGGTTAAGAGTATTTTAAATAGATCCAGATAGAATCTCTTTGACCTTAACTGCATTAACCAGAGGGATCAAAATTTATTTATTGCCTCCTGAAAATCCCCTTCTGTAACACTTTGAGAGAGGGATTCCTGAACCCTGTGGGCAGGTAAAGAGGAAACTTGTCAGTGCTGCTGGCATAGTTTCTCACCCCACCTACAATAGGTGAGGATCAGCTTTCCCACAAAGCAGTGCACATCCATCACTGCTTAATACCCTCTGAAAAGGGAAATTATTTTTTCCTTCCTTTGTACAGGGAGTCTCAAAAACCACTCATAGCACTTTAAGGGTACCTTATATTTCAGACTTTTCAAGTATCACAGTATTTGAAGTTGTTTCCAGGGCTACAGAAAGGGTAATATAGCCAAATGAGAGCCTTAACAAGACAAATGGACTTTGCAGTCAACAACTAATAGTCAAAGCATTATTCCATGCTATCTGCTATATTCTGGCACATTTTTTACTGAAGAGAGAACGGCAGAGGGAATTTTCTGTTTCACAGAACTATCTGACTCCTAAAACTGCAAACCTGTGAGTAAAGAAAATGTTTATTTATTGACTTGTTGCAAACCATCAAAATATTAACATTACTTTAGGATAATTCTTAATGGAACAGTCAGACTTGTGTCCTGAAACCAGCAGTTCCTATGAATGTTTCATTATAGGTTAAATTTTAGTGATTTGGTCATGTCACTCATGGCAAGGCAAAGATATTTCAATGGGAGATGCTGCCCATTTCTTTGTGATCAGCAATGAATAAAGCTTCCATCTATCACCTAAAAGTGTCCCTGATGATTTGATTGCTTTTCCCAGCTGTAACAACTGGTCTAATGAAAAGCATTCTCTATGCATAGAAGCTTTGTTCTGCTTGTATTTGAGTTTTCATAGAATTTTGCATTAAGGTAAGATACAGCAGTTAGGGAGTCTTCAAATCTCTACCACAGGAAACACTTTAATTATGGAAATGTGCTGTGCTAATAATTTTCACAGACTTTGCATGCAGTGAATTCATCAGAGAGCCCTCAATTACAAGATGCAGCACTTTGTGGCACGATGCAGTCACAAATAAGAGAGATAACACATTCTCCAGCAATATGATTTACATGTCAGTATGCCAATGTTTCAATATTCTTGAGGCAACAGGAGGGCACAACTCCCTGGCAGCAAAACAGCTGATTTCATTTTTAAAAGGCAGAATTTAACCTCTTCAGTCAAGTGCTGGTTCATAGTTGATGTTTATGTAGATGGCAATTGAAAAACCAAGCAGTGTGGCTGAGTCCCTGTGGTTGTTTAGCACAGGAAGGATCAGCAGCTCTGCTGATGCCAGCAGCCCTGAAGTCCTGGCCCTGCTGTGCCACCCACCCCGTGCTCCAGCCATCCTCTGCCACACGGGCACAGATGTTTGCCCCAGTGTCACAGTGAGTGGCGGACAGCAGCAGCAGCTCAGCTGTGCCATCCCCATCTGCCAGAGCACCCCACGGGCATGGCCTCACCTCTGCTGTGCCACAGCCCTGCATGGAGGCATCACACAGAAACACAGAGACTAAACCAGCTGGGGCAAAGGAGTTGCAGATCTGTGTTATTTGATCTGCTTGCTTAAATTTTTCTGCCTCTACTTCACCCTCTCCTTTCCTTTCCTTGCCTTGCCTCCTGCTGTTCTTCACTCTTTTCTGCCCTTCCCTCACTTATCCCCTGTACTTAACATCCATTGGATCACAATTCAGAGAACTGATCTCTTTTGAATATGGTTTCTCTCCATCTTGCTGTTTCTTATACCACCTGCCTTCATCTTTCCATTGCTTTTTCTCCTCCATATTCTTCACTTTCTTCTTCTCAAAAGAGAAAAAACTGTACAATGATCTCAGTTTTGACAATCACCCAGCCATTCCACTGTGGGAACTTGGCTTGCCCAGGTCTGAGGCCCCCATGCCTGACAGGTTCTCCTCTTTAGGGACACACTGCCTGAGGAATCAGGCTGGGGATCTGATGGGCTTTGGCTCCAGTGTCCAGCTCCAGGAGCACTGGGTCCTGTCCTGCCTCACAGCTCCCAGTTCCAGAGCTGTGCAGCTCCAAGCTTGACACAAACACCACCCTACACGCACAGGAAAGTGCCCCAGCACAGCACAGCCCTCCTCAGCAGCAGCAACAGCACACCCTGCAGCTCTGGGGCTGCTCTGACTGCACCTGAATCCTCACAGCATCTTTGTTTGCCACAAGGTGGGTGATGGTGGTCAGTGGGAGCCAAATGTTCTGTGCTTCCCCTTTGTCACCTGCCACAAGTGGACTTTTTGTGCTACCACTGTAACTTTTGCATCCCAATGCTCCTATCTACAGCACACTCTCCCCTGGTTTACTGAGCTCTAAATTTAGCTTGTTACCTGTGACAGATTTATGACAACATTCATTACAGCAGGAACAGCTTCAGACAGAAGCTAAAAAGTGTCCAAAGAAAATGGATTATGCAAAACAATTACACCATAAAAATGGCTGTAATGGAACACTGTGATTCAGCACAGAAGTGAAATGAAAGATACAGGCAGGAACAATGGTGGTGTGTTGGGTTTTTTTGTTTGTTTGTTTGTTTTGGTGGTTTTTGTTTGTTTTTGTTTTGTTTTCAACCAATATATGGTGTTTCTGCAAAATGAAAGGCAGAAAAGGATTAAAAACTAGCAGATACTTAAAAAGAAAAGATGATTACTGGAACATTTTGTTCTCTAGGATTTTTGTCAGATCCTGGAGAAAATAGCTGTCCAAGTTTGCTCTGTTCTAGCAAATTGCTGAACCTTGCAGGGTAAAGATACAACATTGTAGAATATTATTCAAAATGTCTCTGGGGTTTCTGTAACAAGAAGAACATGCATCTAATTAATTCTACCAATTTGTCTAATGGCCTCTTAAAATTCCCAAAACATGGCAAAAAGCAGAATGCTGATTCACAACCCTAAGAAATACAAAACTGTACTTTTAGCACAAGCAAAATAATATTTCTTCTGCAGTCTTGTGTGGATACCTGTTTTCATTTGTTGCCATTCAGTTACTACAGAAAAGGTAAATAAATGTGTGTTGTGATATGAAATGATGACATCCAACATATAAACAATTCTTTACCAAAGAGCCAAATGATTCTCAAATAATAAGATGACTCTCCCTCATGTAGGATGAGAGCAAAGGTAGTTGTTCAGTCAATCCTTCAGCAGCAGTTGAGACTGTGTATTTTCAAGGCAAGAATATTGAAAGTGAATGGTCAGAAGTCTTTTGAACAGAATGTTCTCCAAAACTTATAGCTCTTAAAGCTCTGTTTCTGTTTCTGGCTGATCCAAATGATGCAAATGCATGTGTGTGGGGGTGAGTGCATAAACACATATTTTACTTCAGAGCAATTTGCAAAGAAAATACCAAGAGCCATTTCTGCCCAGGAAAGCAGGGGTGACATTCAGGGTGACTCCTGCAGTGCTCACCTCCTGCTCTTGGGAGCTAAGTAACCATTGCTGCTGGGTGCCTGGGAGGGGAGCACAGAGCCCTTTCTCCTGCCCCAGGTCACTTCCTAGCATATTCACTTTTCTGGCAAATCACAAAGGTGTGGGGGGTGTGGGGAGCTTAACCCAATAAATTTCAGCAATGAAAACAGTGACTCAACAAGCTAAAATCATTCCTCCCAAAGCTATTGATCCTCCAGCTTAAAAAAATTACACCATCTGATCACAAACCTGGTGCTGAAATCCTGGCTCATTTCAGGGTTTCATTCAGAAGAGTTTTAACACTGCCAGAGCCAACCAGCAAAGGTCAGTTTTTAAAGAAGCCAGCACTCTGCTCTGCTGGCAGGGTTATCTTCTGCAGGGTTATCTGCCTGCCAGGCTGCTGCTGGGCACCCTGACCCCTCCTGCTCCGTTTTCAGGGAGTGCCAGCTGGAGCAGGGATCACCAGACTCCCTGGAGGCGCTGTGCATTGCTCCCACCCAGAGGACACAGCTCACATCACCTGCACTGGGGGCATTAACTGAGGTCGTTGGCTCCTTTTTCGGTTTTGGATTTTGTTTTGGCAACAGGGTAGGTATGAGGACAAACATGTCAAAGCTGCCTGTTTGGATGCATCACCCTGAAATCCTCTTGTAATTCCTCTTCTATTTACTATGGGTGAAACTCATCCTAAGCAGAGAGCTGCATGAAGCCTGTGTGCCATTAACCTGCCTACCTTTATTCCTTGAGCTCTCCTTGTCCACAGAATAAATGCAATCATTAGACAGCAAAGAAAATCAGTGATCTAATTAAACTAAATACCTTCTTCTCTACTTTTCTGAGTAAGAGAACACTCCTAGCAACTACCAGTTCATTGAAAGAGGCAATAATAGCATCCATGTCCTCAGCTGCTCTCTTTTTCTCCTCAAAAATACATTTTTTGTGTTGTTTTTCTTTGCCTTTCTCTATCTTGCATATAAAACGCATTTCAGATGCTCGAGGATGGTACAGATACGGAGATGAGCACTTGTGCTTTGTGTTTGCTTGTGCTGGAGGTTGAACTCATATTGCAAAAATAAAATGTAAGGCCTGAGGGGCTGCCTGCTCTGCACAGTAAAAGCAGGGGCCTTCAGCTGGGTCAGAGGTGGGTCCCAGGTGGTTTCAGGACCACCCTGCAGAAGTGCTCTGCTCCAGTGGGGCAAAACCACTGTGTATGACTTGGCTCCATGGTGCATCTACTGCAGGACCAGCAGAGGGTAGGAGCTATTTGTGGACTGGAGGATTTTCCTTCCTATCCTCTGTCTACAAGCATTGCTCCCTGGCCATTGCTCTACAAGTGTGCTCCAGCTCACTTTAAAGGCTGCCAGGAGCCAGGATGCACCATGGAAGTGATGCACTCACACCCCTGACAGCAGGAAGAGCCCAGCAGCTCCAGCCCTGCTCAGGAGAGCAGCTGGACACTCCCAGGGCTCTTCCACTGTCTGAGCAGATGTTCAGCAGAGCTGCTCCACACCTGCACATCAGGTCTGCCCCTGTCTGGCATGCCTGGACTGACTGTGGGTGACACAAAGAGTGTAACAGAGTCTGTGAGAAGCACACAGCTTGCTCCACCTGCATGACCCTGACTGTGATCAGTCCTATGGCTCTGGATGCCCCTTCCAAGGAAGGACAATTCAGCTGCCCCTCTGCTGCTGTGGGAGCAGGTGGGAGGCAGCTGGATGGGCTGGATGCTGCACACTCAGTCTGCAGACAGCCAGCAACCTTTGGCTCCGGCATTTCTGCACTTCCTTAGATCTGCTTGGTCCTCTGACACTCTGGGGAGCCCTTCAGCTGGTGAACTCTGGGAAGTTTGGTTCTTGTTCAGGATCCTTTGATTTCTACTGAACAATGTCTGCTTTTCTGACTCTTTGCAAGCAGCTTGCTGCCATCCTTTCTCCTGTCTAGTGCTTTTACCTCAGGAAGTCTCAGCACACTCTACAAACAGTTATCCATCCTTGTTGTACAAATGAGGAAACAGGGGCACACATTTTACTTCTGTCTCCTTTTTACAAGTGTCCCAGTTTTGGGAAGCTGAATTTGAAACAGTGAATCCAGCTACAGCCTAATTTTCAGTAATGCTGAAATCCAGCATAAGCGCCTACAAATACTGAACATTTTGGAAAAACTCGACCTAAATCATTGACCCAAGGTCATGCAGCAGAGTTAAGAAGTGAATCCAGATGTCCCCATGATTAGCTCTGTCTACTGGCATTCAGTCAAGTCTTCCCTCCTAAAATAAGCTTCCTGAAGCATCTAAGACTATAGTCTTAGAACTCCCCTGAACACCCAGCACTGGTAAAACCTGATTTTCAAATGAAGAAGGGGGGGGAAAACCCCAGTTCATTATTTTTTCCTCAGGTGATCACTGAATGACCAATCAAAGGGCAGCTCAGAGTCATTTGATCTCAAACTTCTTCCTATAAATAAAAAAAGGGAAGATTCTTCTCCCTTTTCAAAAAGCATGAAGAAAAAATGTTCTGCCTCATTAATTCTAGACCTGAGTAATTAAATCTGCTCTCTGTTGCAATCTGTATCCCATGTGTATCACCAACCTGGAATTTCTGGAACTCAATACATAAGGAAGCTATTCAATAAAAGGAAATACTAGGACAAAAGGATTAGAGATAGGTCTGACCCAGACTGAAAGACTCCCTCTATCAGAGAAGAATCCAGTTCCTCATCCAGAGTTCAACTTTTCAATTTTGACCAGCATCTCAAACCAAACACTGCAAGAACAATGGATCTCCCAGAACCAGACCACCTCTCACCTCTGGTTCAGGGGCAGAAGAACAGAGGGAACAAGTTGAGGAGACCTGTGTGGTATTGCCACAGAAGTGGAACAGCACTACCTGTCTGTACAGGTTAACTGCTTGGCAGAAGAGAATGAAACAGAATATTTCAGTCAGAAGGGAATATTCTGCAATGACCAGCTAGTCCATCTGCCTGACCGGAGCTGACCAAAAGTTAAAGTATGGTATTATGGGCATTGTCCAAATGCCTCCTAAATGCTGTTAGGCTTGAGAAATTGACAATTCCTCTCTAGGAAGCCTGTTTCAGTTTTTGACCACCCTCTCCTTAAAGAAAGGCTTCCCAATGTCCAGTTTATGTAAAAGACCTGTGAGAAAATTATAAGGAGCTTTAGTAGTTAAAATCCAAAGTCTTCACTGCAAGCTCAATTATACCTACTTATCCATTAAATGAATATCAAAGGATTCACTGCAGCTGAGCTAAGTGACCTCATTTTCCATCTTTGCCTTCATGCATTCAAGTTCAAGCATAAGAAACATCTTTACCCTCTTGGTGTGTTTAATTCTAGAGCATTTCAGGTATAATCTGCACCTAAGTCAAAAGGCATTTAAACAAAGCCGTTAGATTTCAAAATTTGTCTTATCCTCATTTGGCTCCCAGAATTTTAGCTGCTTTCCTTACATGATCTGCTCACATCTGCGCTCCAGCTGAGCCACGTTCATGCCCCACTGACCTGACCACTGCCATCTCTGCAATCTTGCAGCTGAGAATAACCAGCAATGCACTCAGTCCCTGTGAGCATCAAGAGCCTTTCATGGAGGAGGAGGCAGAGAAGAGCCAGCCTTTATATAAGAGGGAAAAGTAGGATTTCACAGAAAAAACATTGTTCAGCTAAGGTGAGTAATGGGAGCTGCACGCCTGGAGTGCCCTGGTCCAGCTCCCCCGGGCAATGTGGACTGGAGGTGTCAGCACCTTGCAGGATTACTCTCTGCAATGGCAGCTGGCAGATATTTTTCTAACAGAGAGCACAGCAACATGGTTCACACTCATCTGATTCCATTTGCTGCTGCTCCTATTCAAACTCGGCTAATCCGATCAAGTTATTTCTTGGCCTGTGCCTTAAAGCTGAGTAAGTAAACACCTTTCATAAGGCCTGAGCCCACTTCTTTCAAGTGCATGATTAAGGGCTAGACTTGAGCATTATTGTGAGAAAACCTACTACATTACTTGCAATTCCCAAAATCACTCTCAGGTGTCTTGAAGTGGCACTTTCCACCCAGTGTTTTACTCCTTGCATTACAAACATATAATACAGTCACAAAGGGGAACAAACACCAAATATCCATCTGTGTTTCAGCTGCCCTGGAGAACGGCTCTTTGAGCTGAGAATAGCTCACAATGGCACCACTTAGAGACTGTGATGCAAAATATTTTCTGTGGCTACCAGACCTTCCCCACAGATGTCTCTTCTTGTTTACTATGAAGTAGGCAGATGATAAATATAGTCAGCAAATGTATTTTGGACAAAGTTGTACTCATCTGTAGTATTTGCATTAAGTAACACTAGAAGACTTATGCAGCAGAAAAGATGTTGGCCCAACTGTAATTCTTTCTCTGGTACACCAAGGATGAACTAATGAAGTTTACAAATTTTGTTTTCAAGAAGAATTGTTGCCACTTATGCTAGTATTGCTAATAATATAACTGATCTTGGTAATAATATAACTGGGGTATTTTCTCCTATTTTAAAAACACCCCCACATGCTTCTCTTTCTCTTCTCTGAGGCATTTTTAACTTCACATCCAATATTCTCTTTTGCACGATCTTGCCCACATCACTTCTCAACTAGCTCCTCAAAAGATGGATACTTGTTTTGAAAGCTTCAGGAATAAAGGAATATTTAAACAATTAACTGCAATCATATTCATCATCCAGCATGGTACCATGGATATGCACTAGAAATATAATGAGAAAGTAAAACTTTCCTTCAGGAAGAAGAAAAGAGAAGATAAACACCCACAGATCTCTCTCTCATTACTTTCTTATCTTTTTTAGACTACAAATATGTCAGTCACTGGAACACTTTCATACTAGGTCATTATTGTTACACATATTATGCACAAAGACCCAAGGCCTCATTCTGTCATAGATAAGCTATTCACACACATCCTTTTTTTCCTCTTACAGTTTATTTGCATGGCTGGCTGGATAATCAGTCATAATAACAAAATATGACTCAGCATGGCTGAATGTCCAATTCATTTTGGGGATTTTCTTGGAGTTTTTTTTTTTTTTTAACTATTGAAGACCAGAAAAGATGTGTCCCTCCCAGATAATGTTAATGTAAAAAAGATTTGATTCAACACAGAGGTCAGGGGAAGGGGAATGGATCAAACAGCGACATTTCTACTGCTGTGCCCTCAAAGAGGCTCTGGCCTCTTTAGCTGCTCTGACCATGCTGCAGGGTGCAGGGTCCCTTGTGCCCCACTGCAGCATGGACAGGGGGATTTGTCCCAAAATCCCCTCCTCAGGGTGGAGGGAGGATGCAGGACAGAGGTCACGTTCCTCAAGGATGGGCATCCTTGATATTAAGGACATATGTACTTTTCTGGACACCTAAATTCTGTCTGTGGGTTATTGCAATTGTGCAAGCACACAGAATATTTTAAAATATGATTTATTTCACATCTGCAATAGTCCAGTACTAAGAATCCTCCTAGTATCAGTCAAAATCAACACTCCAGCATGACCACTAATGAAATATGTGGGTCCCTCTCTCTCACAGGATAACTCTCCTCTACTCAAGTAAGTTAATGGCAGTAGCAGTGGGCACTGCCATCCTGCTGAGCAATCCTGGCAGCATGAATGTGACTGACAAAGATGGTGAATCTGAATGTTTGACATCTCTGGTCCCTGGTTTTCAAGTAAGAGACTAGCCCAGCAGAAAAGGCTGCAGTGTGAGAACATATTTCACCTGGGACAGAGTGAAAATAGTATTCAGAGCTTGGCCCTCCATTCAGCCAGATCCAGTGGCACATGTCTCTATTTTTAACCATCTGTGTAATTCTTGGGTGAAAGAAGCAGGATATATTTGTGTTTTCCAGAATTAGGGTAACCATGAGTTTTTTTACCTAGGGCTTTCCTGACTAAAGCACCTTAAATTGTGTAACCATATACTAATAATGTCTGTTACTGTATTTAACAGAACAAAATTAGGCTGGCTGAGGAAATCCACATTAAAATCAGCTGATGAAAGGAATCACATTGTAATGTAGATGCATAAAAAGCACATGGAAGTTATTTCTATGATAATCTGACTACAGAAGACCACCAAGACCAGCAAGATTCCTGACAAACATCTACACAGGAGCATGAAGCCAGCAGCAGCAGTTAAAAATGCCCATGACCTTTAGCTGGCAGTCCCAGTTTCCTCAGAATTCCACACCACGTTTGAGAGGTAAACATCATCTGTACTCCCAGGCTCCTTCCTTAGTGCACTGCTTACGTGCACATCTGCCGAAAATCACTAGCAAACTACACAGTAGTTTAACTGAAACTCAAACAGGGAAAACATTCAATTAGGCAGAGAGAAAAGCTAGCTTTCTCCTTCCTTTCCTTCCTCTTAGCAGCCTTTCTGCAAGAGATCAGCACTGAAACTCTTTATCTACTTTGAAACTTGTTTTACACCCGCCCTGATTTAATGTCAAAATTTCTTCCAATTCAATTTGGTTTTAACAAGTGAGAAGTGCAAAACAAACAAGGAATTAAAGCTGTGTCCCTAATTATTGCTTACATAGAGCAAGTGCTCCAAAGAGCCAGCAGAGATTTGAGGCAGCACTGCCCGAAGGGGCACAGAGCACTGATCCTGGCCCAGCCACCACAATGGCTGTGCTCACCCCCACAGCTTGGCACCAACTGCAAAAGCTGAGGCAGAGGATGGGTGCTCAGGCTGTCATCTTCCTCTCAAAGCCAGAATTTACCCTGGTGCCATGAACATCTCCCAGTGGAAGGATCTCCAGCTCTGCGCTCATCCCGAGGACGAGCGCTGCATGGTTATCAGGTTAGGGATGTTAAGGATTGTGCTTCTCCCCCTCTACTCTGCCCTCATGAGAACCCACCTGGAGTTCTGCATCCATGTCTGGGGTCTTCAGCAAAAACAGATGTGGACCTGCTGCAGGAAGTCCAGAGAAAGGGCCACAAAAATGATGAGAGGGCTGGGGCACCTCTGCTCTGGAGACAGGCTGAGAGACCTGGGGTTCTTCAGCCTGGAGAAGAGATGCCTCTGGGGAGACCTCACTGTGGCATTCAAAGACAAAAGGGAGCTTATAAAAAAGAGGGAGAGATACTTTTTACATAGGTGGATATTTATAGGAAAAGGGAGAATGGTTTTAAACCAAATGAGATTAGATTTGGATTAGATATTAGGAGGCAATCCTTCACAGTGAGGGTGGTGAAGCCCTGGCACAATTAGCCCAGAGAGGCTGTGGATGCCCACCCTGGAAGTGTTCAAGGCCAGGCTGGATGTGGCCCTGAGCAATCTGGTCTGGTGGAAGGTGTCCCTGCCATGGCAGAGGGGTTGGAATCAGATGATCTTTAAGGTCCCTTCCAGCCCAAACCTTTCAATGCTTCTCTTTGGCTGTCTTCAAAGTGAGCCCCTGGCTACGATCAGTGCTGTTGCAAAATGTAATCCAAAGTACCTAAACTTATTCCTTCTACACTGAAGTTAAAATGAATAAGAAATCAAGTACAGTGCCACAAAATGCTTCTCTTCAGCCTCAGAAGCTTGTTTACCATTGCTGTAGTAGCTGAGCTGCTGAATGAAATATTTACAACTATTCATGCAATCAAACTCATTTTCCTTAGGAAATAACTGATTAGGTGTCTCACATCTGTTCCTGACAATGATTTAAGCCTCTGCTGATCCCTATCTAGACCTGACGTGAATGTTAATGTTTTGGAAACCATCATCCTCAATAGGAGGGTGATAACAGACTCTGGGTCTGGTGGTGCTGCACTGCAATGGGGGAGCTCTGCTGCATCTGCAGTTGAAGGGTGACACAACCAGCCCACAGTTCCCTCTAACCCTGTGACCCAGGGCTTGGGAAGCCTGGCAGGAGACAGAAGCTAGAGCAGAGCTCAATGCAGAATTATCTTGAGAATTATCTTCCTATCCCTGTCAGAAGTTTTTAATATCTCCCAGATGCTTGCTTCCTTTATGCAGAGTAGCAATCCTACTCCTCCACTCTCCAGCACTGCACGTCATCCTTTCACCAATGTTTCCCCATCAGGGCCCTTTGATGGAAGCTGCTGCAAGTGTTGCAAGGTTGTGAGAAAAATCAGCTGCTAATAAAGCTGATTGACATTATACCCTCACAAAGCACGATGTTCATGTCAGGAAAGACAAAAAATAATTCCAAATATTTTCTCACATAAAAGCAAAAACTCCAATGACAGAAGAGTTGGTCTCTATTACTCCTGGTAAGGGTGATAATTGAGCTTCCTAAATTCTGGCCAGAGCAACTAGGCCAGAAGAAAATGTTTGGCAACACTTATCAAGTATTACCTGAAGGTCAAGGGAGTAAAAACCAAGTGAAATAAATGAACATTGGCCTGCCAGTGACCTTGTAGAGCTGTAATTCAAATAGAAATGAAGTCTATGTAAGTGTCTGAAGAGTAATCTCTAAAGCAGTCAGAAATGCTGCATAAAAGTAGATTTCAAACACAATCCAAAGAAGATTAAACTGGCAATTCATCTCTCTTAGGACTTCTATACATCATAAATAGGCATTATGGCTTCTATGTAAAGCAGCCCATTATCTGATTTATTCACCAATATCTCTTCTTATTCAAACAATTCAAACCAGACTATATTAGCAAATCCCAGAAAAATTTCCTCAGCACTGCAACTTTTGAAATAAGTTGATGATTTATATTTATAAAATTCTACTTACTGTACAACTAAATTCATGTTTGTTAATATAATACACTATCTCTAAGGACAATTTTAAAGAAAGATGCTATCCCAGCTGGATCATTTATTAATATTCACATGCTTTCCTTCAAAAAAAAATCACAACACAGAAGCTGTTCTTGTTGGCATTAGTCTTTTTTTCATCCCCCAAGTGAAAACAGAAATTCTGCTCTAGTCACAACAGTATATTACCAACAAACTCATCATTCTAACACTTCAGACTCCATTTGAACACTCCTTGCCCTTTTAACTATGACTATATCCAATATAAGGAATTCAGCTCCAGATTCAAAACATGTACCCTGGATAAGACAAAACTCTGACTCAGCCCCATTTCAGGTTTATAAATGGCTTAGTGGCAATTTTAGTCCATTTTTTTGCAATTATTCTTCTCCCATTTTAGGCGATGGATTTTTGCCCTTTCCAGACAATACACCAGGATTATTGCAGAATCAAATACATTTTCCTTCTAACCACCTTCTTCTGGGAGCCTCTCCTTCCATTCTCTGAATAATTTCCAGAAAGTTGAGAAACAGAATTGCAGACAATTTTCCCATGCAAAATAATTTTCAGCAAGGCCTCCTGAGTTGTGCAACCTTCCCCAAATAATGGACTTCAGCTCCAGCCCCAGTGAGACACAGACACCTGGAGGTCTCACCGGACTGGAGCTGAAGTCCATTGAAAGGCCAAGCTGAAAGGCCAAGTCCCATGAGATGTGCAGATGGCTCAGATGAGAAGGTGCTTTCTCAGAAGCCCATGCTGCAGCAGAATGAGCAACGAGAATTGTCAGCCCCAGGACTGGCACCCAAGGCCAGTGCAAGCGCCCCGTGCAATTACACAGCTGCACATCCCTGCTGAGTGTGGGAGGTTAACCCCAGAGTTTATGACGGAAAGAAAATACAGTAACTCACTTTTCCTCTGTTGACACATTGTCTCCACTAATGAGAAGGCTCAGCCCTCTGCATAAGCAAAATTAAACAGAAGATGTAGGTGTCAAGATTAGCACAAAGAGTTTGTTTTATTAATACTTCCTGCTGTGCCCTTTGGACGGAAAGGCTGCTACAAAAGGAAGCCATTACAATTATTCAGGAGTAAAAGCAAACTATTAATACTCATCTTTAATATATACATCAGTAGCGGAGTCAACCCAAGTCCCACCTTTTTGTCTCGTGTGAGTCACTTAACACACACACTTAACACATCACTTAATAAAATTTGATTGGAAGCAGTTTGATCAGAGTGAATGTTTTTAAGTTACTGTAAATTGAGCCAGTGTACATTGTGCTCAGAGACAGGACAAACAGGTTTATAGTCAAACTTCCTCAGCAAGGGGTGTAACCCTCCCCAGCCATTAGAGCCTCCCTAATTGCTGCCTTTGCTGTCACAAGCCAACAGTGGACCAAACACACAGCATCCTCCTCTACACATAAACACCTGTTTGCAGTTTGTGCAGCAGAGCTTTGAACAGCCTAAAAACAAGCACTGACTCCTCTTTTTCTCTTCGGCTGGTACTTTGGGAGAGGTCCCCACAAAGAGCTCTGGTGGAAGTTCAACCTTTGTCTTCATCAGGGCCAGGGGTTTACCTCATTCCCTTCAGATAAAGCCTCTGCATTGCCTTGAAAATCTTCCTATAATGCTGCTATATCTATGCAAAATACCTGTCAGCAATGGGAGCTCTTATCAGCTCATCTATTGCTCATTAATTACCCCAAAAAATGGTTTACTTAGTTCGTTGTTTATGATCAAAACTTTATTGTCCAGAAGCAATGCACTGCATTGTGCTCTGCATTAAACCAAGATTAAAGTAGGCTGAGCCCAGAAAAGAACCAACAAACCTTTTATTAGTTTCCTTTAAGCATGTGTGTATGCATGTGTTTGTGGGCTGAACAGATGATGCAAGAAAGGAGATTAGCATTTTTATAGATATGATTCCTGCCATTGCTACATACTCGAAAATCTTGCCTAGGCTTTGGCACTTTGTAAACAAGAATAAACACACCTACAAATATCTTTGCATTTATCTATTAGTCAATCAGTCAATCTGCTTATAACTGACACTCAGCAAAGCACCTCACATTTACTTATAGGTGAGGGGGAACACCTCGATAATCCTTCCAACTCAGAATATTCCACAATCCTGGGGAGGCAGAGGCTCAGTGCAGGTCTCTGCTGAGCCGTGATGCTGCTGCTGGATAAACAGGGGTGAAGCCTCTGCCCAGAGCCAGGGCCCAGAGAACAGGCAGGTACAAGTGCAGGTACCACACAGCAGCCAGCCAAAACCTGGGAACTCAGTGTAAAACTGAAAACACATTTCTATTTCACACAACAGGCCCCTGCAGAGCAGCCCTGAAGAACTGAGGTCCCAGGAGCTGATGGAAGGTGCTGTGCAGGGTGGCAGAGCCCTGCATGCCATGGGAGAGTGGTGCAGGAAAGACCAACCCCTTGCTGTCCCTGCCTGCTGTCACACCAGGGGACAGGGATCCAGCAGGAGGGTGGTACAGGCTGTCAGCTCTGCAAAGATCAGGCAGCAAATGTTTGAAGGCAGTTGTTAGCCAGGTCACCTCTCTGATCATCCCAGAACATGTGTGTGACCTGCAAACCACCCGATGTTCACCTCCCACCACCTGCAACAGGAGCCCAGCTCCAATGCACAGCTGTGCATGCTTGTATGTGAGTGTGTCTGTGTGTTTATGTGTGTGTTTGTGTGTGTGTCCTCCAAAGCCCGGGCTCCAAGGCCTGGCTCTGCCCCCTCCCTCTCTCCCAAACAAAGATGTTTTGCAGCGCTCTCCACAGCAATGTTTAGCGAGCCTCCCGGTTACCATAGCGTTATGCACTAAAGGAATGTCGACAAATTAATCAATTGTATAATTGTGTTTGCCTAAGAATACAAGTCAGTCAGATGATTCAATGCATTTCAACAGCTCCATGGAGTTTGGTTAACGTATTTCCTCTTCTACCACCTCGGTGTTACCCTCATTGGCGCTGACATTTTTCAATATTTCAATTTCCCTTTACAGGCACATTGGCAGGTAGGTGATCTCTGCTGCACGCTAAGTTGAGCTGTTTTCCTTCTTCCTTGCCTGCTTCATTTCTGTCTTGTTTTATCTACTTCCTTCTCTCCTTCTTTTAATAAGATAGACATAATACATTCAACTTTACACTAATTACACTGTGTTTTTAAAGTTACTAATTCATCACTAGTGGTCAGCAGTCACTTCTTTCTTCTAGATTTTATCCTGCATGATTTAGAGAATTTTGCTCTGATCAGCACCAGAGCAGAGCTGATACTAAGTCCAGGTTCCCAACTTACTTTAGGAATATCAGGTTAAAAGGGAACCCCAACCCAGCACTCCAGTCTTGGAAAATAATCCTGGAAAACAACAACATCTCTTCAACCTGCCAAGGGGCACCAGAAGCCCAAGAACACATCCTCATGTCATACAGTAAACCTATGATTCACATAAGAAGCATGTAAGATTAAACTGTTCTGTGACACAGAAAAGGGCAGGTAGAGATCACTGCCAGTATTGCAAGCCCATGGAGCCACACAGAGTTTATTTATGCCAGCAACAGAGCCCAGAAAATTCACCATGGAGTGTAATATGGTCACTGGCAATACAGTCTGAAGGAAAAACGTCTCTGGCCCAAAATCTGATGAACAGGTTGAACCAGGGAGCATGCCAGAAAAATCTGAAGGCAATTGTGCCTGTCTAATGCTACAAGGAATCTGCACTGTTCATTTTCAATGTCTAGTGTCGAGAGGAACTCAGATGTGGGAGAACAAAGATTCAGACCTGCAGCAACAGAGAATAATATTTCTTGCCTCATCTCCCAAGAAAACAGCAGAAGACTTGATACATGGGGTTAAAATGTAAACAAACAAGATCCGTTCTCCTTTCAAGCATACATTAAAAATATGACTACACTGCAGAGCAAAGAACTAATTCTGCAAATGTAATTTCCTATCTCCAGGAACTCTCTAATTTAATTGTATAACCTCTTTCATAAGATTATCAAGATCTATCTCAAAACTACCCTAATTGAAAGACTCTTATGCAACTTCAATCCTTGGGTAGATACAAGCTTTCTTCTAACTCTCCACCCAAATTTATTCATGACCAATTTAGAAAATTTGACCTAGTGCAGATGCTATCTTTTAGACTACTTTTTTCCTGTCCTCTTGTTATATAGTGCCAATTGTGTGTAAAATACCCCAGTGTAGCCTGTCCCTTCACTGGTTCACCTGGCCTGGCTAAAGAGATGATGCTCTTTAACCTCACTTTGTACAACAGATGTGTTTGTGGAACCACATCTCTCGCCCTCCTACCACTGGAATTTAATGTTTTCTTGGAAGAGGCGTCTGGAACTATGCAAAATATCAGTAAACCACTCCAAAACCATCCTGGTGCTCTTGTATTGACACCCTGTATGATGATGTGTACAATGATCATTATCACATTGCCCTGAATTTCTCACATTATTTTCCTTTGGTATCCAAGGACATCAGTGGTCTCCTTCCCAGCTACATCTCAGTGCTTGCTCCCAGGTATCTTCTGAGCAGCCACTGCATCCACATCTCTCCCTTCTGTCATGGACAACTGATGAGCTCCTATTTCACACTGGAAATTCTTGTTACTGGTCTCCATGCTTACGACTTGACTTTGCACTCAGCACTATTAAATGCCATTTTATGTCTATCACTCCCAATCAACAAAGTCATCTAAATACCTTTCATGTGATAATCTGACCCTCCTCTATGCTGACAATTCCTCCCCAGTTTTTGTCATGCCACACAGCTCCTGGGCACACACCCACACCCTGCACACAGGTCAGAGTGGATCCATTCAACAGGCTCAAGCCCGGTCCCAAGGGAGCAGCACCACCAATCTCCCTCTATCCTGGTGACTTTCTCTGAGTACCTCTTTCCATTCAGAGAACTTTATTTGCATGCAATGGTTGTATCTACTCTTTGACCAGGTTCTTTTCTACCTTTCAATTCTTGTCTTGAACCACCATCTTCATTTTAAGCCATAACATCCTGTGGGGCATAGTACCACATACTTGGCTTTAGATAAATGACATTCCTACCCTACCCCGTCTAAATAATCTGTTATATGAAAAAGATGTTAGATTAGTCTAGCACAATCCATCTTTGATAAAATCTTGTTGTAATTTAGCCTGCTTCCTCATTATTTCCATGCCTGATTATTCTTTCCTACAAAATACGTCATAAGATGCTGGGTACTGTTGTGTTCAAACCAGCTGGCCTAACATTTCCTGCATTGCTTTTTTATTTTCTGAGTCTCTAGGGACTCCCTGTAAAGGACACAAATGCTTCCCCTCTTCTGCATCTGAAGAGCCACAAGAGAGTCTTGCTGCAAGCTTTGCAAGCCTTGTGCCACTGCTTTCAGTATTCCAGGACTGGGATTATTGGCACTTCTTCATTTGTCTCACCAAGATATTTAAGTTTTGCCTGTTTTCCCTGGGTTTTTTTGAAACCTTTGCTATGAATAGCTTTCACTTGCCTGCAGATTTGTCAGTAATTACACTCTGTTCCAGATTCTACAGAAGGTTCTGCTTTCATGAGAAAGTTGTGTCATTATTTAGAGACATCAGTTCCCCTTCCAGTTTAGGCATGTCTAATTTCGGTTCTGTGCAAATTGACTAAGTGCAGGCTTTGGTTGAACCCAAATAAGCTCATTTGAACCTAAATAAGAATGTCCGCACACAAGGTCACATCAGGTTAATCAAATCACTTTAAAAACAGACTTAAACTAAATTGGTGCAATTTCCCCATGTAGACAAGGCCAAAGACAATAAAGGAATATGAAACAGGTCAAAGTCTCTCATTAATTGCACACACCTTTGTGGTTTGACTGAATCTGGTGATTCTGAGGCTGGGCAGATGTGCCCAGCTGAGCACAGAGCTCTTGCTGGGGCCTGCCACCACCTCAGCCTCCCTTAAATCCGGGCTTAAGTGAGACTGGAGTAACAATAAGTAGGGTCTTGCAGACTTTTCTACAGGGACATTGCTCCTTCAGCTTATGGCCACAGGGCATATAGGCCATATCTTTTTGGTCACACCAAAGTAGCAGTGAAACAAGGCAAAAAAACCCAGAATGGCCTCAGCCTGGGCTGTGGATGGGACAGAGCTGGTGGAGCTACAGGCAGGAAAGCTGATCACCAGGGCCATTGTGGTGGGCACAGAGCTGCTGCTGCAGCAGAGCACGGCCCCAGCTGAGCCAGGACTCACTCAAAAGAAGGGGGTCATCCAGGTCCTAACAAATAAATACAGTTGTTCACCTGCCTGACTTCCCTGACAGAGACTTGTAACTGAAGTGGTAGAGAGGTCTATCATTTCAATAATACCAGAAAGCATTGGTTCATACTATTTTGGTATTTGTAAGTTTTACTGTTCTGCTTAAAGCCATATTATTTCACTAGGATCTGTAAGTGTTCCAGCACAAGCCTGACTTCAGTTATTCTGATATAGGCACACAGCTTATTTCTCCAGACTTGAAAGAATGATCTATGTTGGCACTAAAACCTTTGTAGCATTACATGTGAATCTTGGGAGGTTGAGTAATTTAGGACAAAACAAAGCAACTTCTGTTCACAGACAAGCCCTGGCTCCAAACTGTAAAGACATCCTACCAGTATTTTGATACTACTAATGAGGAGAAGTTGGATTTGACATTAGTATCTCTGCAATGTAATGCCACTTCCTCTATCATGAGACTTTAATTATGAACTACTCATTTGCTAATTTTAATCTTTAACTCTGAGCTATTTTTGTGTACTTGATGTATGTATTAAACCAGAAAAATAATTTAATACAGATACAGTCTCAGTGGCTAAAACCCAGGAACCATCACACATCTTACTGAAGTTTGCAGTTTCTTCCATTTCAAACCAATTTAACTTTTTCATTTATACATTTCAAACCAATTTAACTTTTTCCTCTAAATCAATTAATTGTAATCCACAACTTGGAACAGTCAGGATAAGTAAGCAGCAAGCAACCACTCCTGAAAACAAGTTCATTTTTCCTATTACCTCTTCCAGAAAAATCCTAAAGATTTGGTACTACACATGTTTAGCCCAAGAGATACAAACGCCTCCCTTACACACAAATTTCAGTTTTTGGCTTTTCCTGGAGCTTTGTGTCCTCATTAGTGCCTGCTGCATTTGTCAGGGCTCCATCAGCCACAGAGTCCTGAGTGCAGTTGTTCTGGTCCTCCCTGGTGCAGCACTGACACTCTGCCTTACTCTGATTAACACATTACAGGAGAATGATCTGCTTTTTTTTTTTTAATACAGTTTCTAAAAACCAAAAATCCAATGTATTTTTCTGAAACACATGAAATTCAGTCAGAATGTATTATTCTGACTGAATAACTGTGGTGAGGGACTGCAGCCTAGGAAGTTTATAAAAATTACACAAATTCCCAACCAAAACACCACATTGTCAGACATTCAGTACCAGGGCTGCACATTGCGTACTCTTGAAAGTGTCTGCAGCTTCAAACAACATCCCTTACATCTCTGAGGACTGTGAAGCCTACACATCAAACCCATGAAGAGCTAGCTGTCTCTTTAAGCCAAATTCGCCTTTCCAGAGCTAGGGATTAGCCAGCAGTGATCCAGCAAAATAAGGACAGGGGAGCACCGGCATTCTGCTCAAAAATGAAAGAAGTGACTCCTAAGATTTTCTCATGTATACACCAGAAATTCTAATCCCTCTAGTGAAATCAGCACCACAGCTTTCACTGCACACAGCAAAATAAACTTCAGCTAATAAATACCCCTACCCTCCCCAGGCAGGTAAGGCATGGGGCATTTCAACAGCTTTGATTTCAGGACATTATTTCGAGAGCCACCCCCCTGCTGAAGGGCACAACTTCATCCACGGATCAGGGGTACTTGGCACTCGGGTGCCAGTTCTGTCTCTGAAAAGGGACTGATGTGCTGGACTTCTCCAAAACCCACTGAGCAGGGATCTGCCTCCTGCCCTCGGGGACTGTGGCACTTCACAAAGGACTACAGCTCTCCAAACCGCGTGCGACACCTCACTGATGAATCACACAGGGCTCAGCTCCGACCTGCGCTTCCAGTGCGAGCCACCCAGAGCAATCACTTCACAATTTCTGCCACTAAGGACCAAGGCGTGGAGTTATCATTCACAAATCCATGGCTGAAACATGTGAGGGACTTTCAAAGCCTTCTTAATTCCCCACTTATAATGTAAACATTCTGTAAAATCAAATGACACAACAACCCTGGTGGGAAGAATGACTTTTCAACCTGGATTTTAGACGATATCTTTAGGTGCAAGACTCATTTCGGAGGTTTTTCTCCAGCCTATTTCAGCCAAATACATTCCACGAACGACGAACTTTAAGACAGAACGAGAAGCCTGCGATCAGACCCATTTCAGTCTCCTGAAAATCAGCTTCTCTCAATCCCAAATCACCGCAGCTCTCAGCTGCGCTCAGCCCGTGGCTGCTCCCGAGCAGCTCCGAGCGCCGCGGTCCGCGGGCTCTGCGGGACGGGGATGCCGGGGCCGGCTTCGGGATGCGCTCCTGCATCCCGGTCCCGGGGTCCCCTTCCCGCCTGCCCTCTACAGCCAGAGCCCCCCGGACAGCCTGTGCTGCGTCCTCTGCCCGTCTTCACGGTACAAGGATTTTTAAAGGAAAAAAACAGAGGACTTGCGGCTGTCAGTTTTCCTTTGCAGAACTTACCTGGGACCGTCCTGGCAGCGTCCGAAGGTAGGGCGGAGCGGCGAGTGCCGCGTCCCGGCCCTGCAGCGGGGGCTTTTCCCACGGGCTGCAGGTGCGGGTCCCCTCCCTCCGTCCCTCCCGCCTGACCCCGCAGGGTTCGCGGCCCCGCGGCCGTACGTACCGCCTAGGAAGATGCGCGTCCCGGAGCCGCTCTCAGTGCCATGCCCAGCCCCGGCGCGGTGTCCCCCCGGCCACAGGGGTTACCGCTGCCCGCGGGGTCTCGCTGCCCGGCGGTGACATGGCATGAGCGCGGCAGGCCGGGGGCAGTGCCGGGGACCCGCGGCGATGCGCGGCGGTGGGCGCACGGGGGGCGCGGGCTGCGGGACTTGTGAAACTCGGCTGTGGCGGCGGCCGGTTGTGTAACGCGGCGGGCTGGGCCCGGCCCCCGGCACTGCACAGGCGCGCTGCTTCCCCGCCCCGCCGCCACCGGCACCGCCACCGGCAGCCGCGGGCAGAGCGCCCCGCACGGGAGGAGCGCTCCGCACGGGAGGAGCCGCGCACCTCGGCGGGCGCGGGGCCCGGACGGGGCCGGGCAGGTGGCGCGGGCAGCGGCGGTGTCGTGCGCCGGGAGGAAGCGGCGGAAAGTGGGTCACCGCGGTCACCGCCGCCGATGCGCGGGTACCGGCCGCGGGGTGGCCCCGGCCGCGGAGTCCTGCCGGGACCGGCCCGTCCTCTCTCCGTGCGGAGCGAGGCCCGGCCCCGGCTGCCCCGACGGAGCCGCAGCCGCTCTGCGCTCCCCGCCAGGAGCGCGGCACCGGCTCCCTGCGCAGCACGAGCTGTGCCCTGACGGGATTAGTCATCCCGTACCGTGAGTCACCCATTTAACATTTGCCGCTTCCTTCCTCAAAGGTTTTTGGGGGTTTTTAATTCCCTTTCTCCAGCGTAACTGTTTACCCTCCTCTCCAAGGACAGCGGGCAGCTCCTTTCCCTGCCCGCGACTACGGCCGTGCTCGGAGCCGCAGCCGGCGACAGGAGCCCCGGGGTCCCGCCTGCGCTGCCACGGTGTCGCCGGACAGTCAGGCTGGGGCCGCTGCTCTGTCGTGCCATGTGGTCCTGCACATCGCCAGAGTCTGGTTTATGCTCCTCTTGTATCTGGAAGCAGCAGGTACCAAAGCTGGGGCGTTAAGACTTCTGGAGTCTCTTCCTCTCTCTTCTCAAGGCACCGCCGGGTGGGGACCAGCGCTGGGAAACCACTGGTTGATGCCACAGTTGGGATGACTTGGGAGAACATCGCTGAGTCCCTGACTCTGGCCCTGGGCTACTCCAAGCAGCTTCCAAAATTGAGCGCACTCCCTTACCAGCAAATTAATTTTTGGAGTCCTTTTCCCCCCTCTCCACTCCAAGCAGCTTCTTCTTGGAAAGCTGCTCCTTCACCTATGCAGTGCTGGGGGATCTGCTCCCTCTGGGAGTATGTTACTGCCTAGCAGCCCTTTTCCACAGCTGGCATCCTCACCGCTGCCTTTCTTTGCTCAGCCAAAATTCCTGTTCCTCTCCCAGCCCTCGTTCTGCAGAAGGAAAGGGGCAGGCGGGCAGGCAGCCTGCACCACCCCATCCCCACACGTGCCAGTGTCCCAAAGCACAGCATGAGGGACAAAAGCAGAAACCACAAATGGGACAGTGGACAAAAGACTTTCCTATGAGGCCATGAGGTTTCTAATATGAACCTGATGCCAGTGAGGAAAGGGAAGTGGTGGTACAGCAATAACCCTGAGGGACATCAGCTGGTATTGATGAGCGCAAGTAAAAGGGCACCTTTGCACACCAGTTAATATTTCTTATTTACTTTGCTATCAGAGGCAAAGAAAATAGCTTGGTTGTGCTGCCTGCCACAAGTGGCAGATCTCTTTTTCTCACTTAGAGTGGGTTTTTGAGGCACGCAGCCTCGTCATGTGAAACACAGCAACCCTTCCCTCATTCAGGTGTTAAAAATCCTTCCTGCTCACTTTCAGGCAAGACACCAACAGATGTCAAATGCAGCATTTCTCTCCACTTTTACCTGGGTTCAGGTGTGCCTCTGCAGCCCTGCACAGCCGGGACCATCACCAGTGGGATGGATGTCACTGCCTCCCTACATGGACATGGAGATACACATTTGGGGAGGTAGAGGGGGAATGATGAGAACATCAGACTCTGTGTCTGAGGCACTTGAAGATTCAGTACCCACAGACGGATGGGTGGGAAGCACAGGCAGGCAGGATGTGGCCCCAAAGAGGCTGTGGTAGGTTTCCCCTCAAGGTACAAGTGCCACAGCCATTGCCCTGAGCTCTGCTAGCAGCTGGCCAGGGGAGCTGGCACTGCTGGGACACTTCCTTGGCCATCCCCCATCCCACAAGTCTGACAGGCACAGGAAACAGCATCAACACTGCCTTCTAATAAAGCAAACTGTTCAGAAGTACCACTTTACCTCATAAAAAAAACATTATTTGCTGACCAGAAATCATGTCTTATTTGAAGTGTTCCAAGAAACTCCCTTGCAGACCCTGGCAGGTAGAGCTAGCAGGCTGGGCAAATACAGGGGCCCCTCCTCCTGCAGCAATGGTGAAGGAGCTTTCATATCAATTTCTTTAATGATCTCATTTAGAATTACACACTTTCCACCAAGATCTTTCCAAAAGTTAAGAAAGAACAGGGAAACAGACATTTCTGCCACTGCAAAAATTCACACATTGTTCAGCAAGTTGTGGCATTGGGCAGCTTTGGCCGTGCTCAGCGATGGTTGGCACAGCCTCAAATTTGTTTATATTGTTAGTTTCTGACAGTGCTGCATTGCAAAGACATGCCAGCAATAAGACTAAGAGAGAGCTGGTTTTGGACAGAAAATAAGAACATCAAAGAAAAAAATTATCTTTCTTGTTCTTATAAATATTATTGTGTATGTTTTTATATATGTTCTTGTGTGTGAATAGAAGTGTGTATAATATATATATATAATCTATGTATATGTATAAATATGTACATACACGTATATTCATATTATATATATATGTATATAAACCCAGCCTGCTGCACTCACTCAGTGAACTGGGAGATCCTGCAGCCTGACAGGCACCACTAAGGAGCAACATAATTAAATGAAGAACTAGAAGGATACCTTGAGCTGTATTTTGGAAGATCACACTCCCATTCACCATCCTTCATCCCGAGCAAAGGGCTGTCCAAACTAGCCTGTAAATTACACACTGCAGAAATTCCTACGCAGGAAACGCTTGCATTCCTCGGCGCTAAGTCAAGAACCAGCCCCGGTTCAGGATCAGTCACCTCAGCCTTCTGTCCCTCCAGAGCGTGCCCAGAAATCCAGCGTGATGTTTTCCCCTTTTCACTCAGCAGTAACCGCGAGGCTTGGGATCACGCAAGCGGAAAGGAAAGAGGGGAATAGAGATGGCAAAGAGGGAAGAGCAGCCTTGCCTTGTTCCGGAGCGCTGCTCCTGCCGGGTTCCGCGGCGGCCCCGGGCGCGGCAGGGAGCGGAGAGCGGCAGCGCCCACCCCGCGCTCGCCATCGGAGGCTGCGGGCGGGAGCCCAAGGCAGGGACACAGAGTTAATTGTGTCAGTGCTATTGCACAACACTGTTGCCTTGACACTGTGTCGTGTAAAGATTTTAAACTGCCTCTTTATTAGTCATCCTCTATTCATTTTAATTGTGCCTGATAAGCAGGGCCATTTCACCTTTGTGTTTTCTGTTCGAGCTTATCGTGCGTATTTATGTCGCCCAAGAGACTTTCAATCTCTTCCTGTAGCGTTGGTAGATGCAGAGGAATGAGGAGGCATTGCCATCACAGCCTGCTGGGTTCTCACCTGTTTGCTTGCTACCTTTTCAGAGCCCTACTCTCTCATTGTGGGCATCTCCACAGGTCCTTGATCCTTACCCCAAAAATGCTCCAGCAGAGGCTTAGGTTAATGCACGGGAACCAGTAAGAAGGGATAGGCTGATTGAAACATGCACCTAATTTTTTTTTCAGGATCAAGTGCTGTAGGTGTGTGCTTAACACCACGGGACTCACTTTGATCTTCTCCCAGGACAGAATTTTCTATGGATTAAATTCTTGCCTCTGAATTAGGGTATTGGTTATTTAACAAAATCAAAGCTGGGAGATGAATAACTAATTATTGGATTTAATGCAAAGAATATAGTGAAAGTTTATGGAATATTTTAGTCTCAATTGCAACATAAAAATATACTGCCTGAGAGTTTACCCGTGTGAACTCTGTCCCTGAAATTCCTTATCTAGCCTTATCTTTGTCAAGTCTGAAGTTTCACTGAAAGTCCCTGGAAATAGAGCATTTTCCCTTCTGTGGCATTCTGACCTTCTCCTCACCTCAAACATCCCCTTTTGTGTATGTTGTGGGAGGAGGAAGGGCCCTTTGGCCAGGGACAGCGCTGCCCACCTGTAGGAGCAGGGCAGGGGGCACAGCTGCTGCCCAGGACCTGGAGCACTGCTGGCACTGAGGGACTGTTTGCTTAGAGCACACCTCTGCTTCAGGAAGGTTATCAGAGTCCTTCTCCACCTGGAGATGGATCTGTTCACTGGGTTTATTTAGTTTCACCTTCATTTTCCCCGTTTAAAAGGGCTCAAAGGTAGAGTTCAGGTTTGAACCAGAATCATGTGTGGAGATGGGTAAAATCCCATTCTCAATTAAGTTCAGAAAAAGGAACAGAAACACCATTAAAGGCAGAACAAAAAACACATTTACTCTAGTGTGAACAGTATTTCCCCCCTAGCATAAGATCTTGCATTCTCATGGGCTGAAATGAGCTACTCACTGTCCTACACAGCATCTTTGAGGGCCACTTGGAATATTATGCAACTGCTTTAAAGGATTATGAACATACATGAATGAATTAATCACCATTTAGGACAAAATTCCGCCTAGGCTTTTGAGAACCAACTGGAATTTTTTCATTTCCATCATCCAGGACCTTATTTTGTAGAAAATGCTTTAAGATGGTTCTTATAGAGGCAACAGAAGTACTCAAATTTTGTGTGTGTTTAGGGTCCTGTATTGCCTTGTGCTGGAGTAATACCTTGGCCAGATAAATGAATGTGTTTATATGAGAAGCCGAGAAGTGCCCAAGTCATAATTTTGGCCCAGAAAAAGATTAAAGAATACTTTTCATGTGGCTGATCGTACTTCCAAAAATAATTATTATTTTTGTAAAGGAATAAAGTGTTCTGACTTAACTGCAGTAAAATATTCTCTGATAAGTGTTCTTGTGATCTGTTATTCTGCCTAACTCAAAGAAGGGAGGGGGGAAACTTGCACAAACAAGAGCCTGTCTGCCTTCTCCTGCCCATATCCTTACATGAGAGCATACAAGCTAAAGCTCTTTGACCACATTTTAGCTTGCTCCCACAGGATAATGTACCTATGAATTAATTTTCTTTGATGCTTGGTTCATATCTTCTGGAGACTGCGCTGAAGACAAATTCAGACTGCTGCATTTAAATATGGGTTAAGTCACCTCTGATTAGTATAATCAGCTACCAAGGAGCCTCTTGAACAGGGACATAAAATAGAAACTTAATAATAATTATGTTAAAGGCACAAATCCCACTGAATTCAGCAGGCAGAGGACAAATGAGCAGAGGGAGCAGGCAGCAGCAGCAGCTGCAGTATTGCCCTTGGATGGAGCACAGAGGAAGAGCAGACAAGTTAGTGCAGAATTACTGTCCATCATCTGCAAATGCATCCTTCCTAATAAATCAGTGGTTACTACTTAGCACATGAAATAATCCACATTGATAAACACTGATATTTCCTATTAATACTCAGCTGAAATTTATTCATACGTGGTGGTAATGCTTTAAAGCTTCTCTTTGGTACTTGTCCATTCTTAGTTACTTGATCCCATTCACAGCAGTTGGAATTGTGTAGGTCAGCTATTCCTTGCACTGAAGGTTTCCCCTTTCCCTCTTGGGCCTTTACTCAGGGCACATGCAAAGGTAACATTATAATCTTGCAGTTTTCAACATATTGGATTAGAGTAGCAGCTGCTGCCTCCAAGAAAAAACCCAATGGGCTTCTGGCCAAACATGCCAGATGGAAAGTTCCCCTGGTCACCTGGACTTCCTCCTACAACCCAGGGTCTGAGCAGACACCCAGGTTGTACCTGTGGGTGACAAAGGACACCCTTGTTGGGAAGGCTCTGCTGTGCAGGAGCTGCTCCGTCGATACCTCCCCATCTTTCTGACTGTCGTTCTCCTCCTGTGTTGTGTCTGGACTGGGCTATTTCCAGAGGGCTCCCAGCTATATCCTAATCTCCCACAACTGGGTAAGTGGGTCAGAAAGTGGCATTAGGGTGGCTATGCCCTGCAGGCAGTTCCAGAGGCTCCATCTGCCCCCTTTGCAGCCTTCCCCCTGCAGACCCACCTGCAATGGGTGCTGAGAGAAGCTACTGCTGATTTCACTTGGTAAGGAAAGCAAAGTCTTCCTTTTCATGACCAAGTGACCTGTGTGGCCCTTTCCCAGCTCTCTACAAGAAGACATTAAAATCAAGATTATTTAAGATGGATAAGGATGCAGCAGAAAGCAGACAGGGCATTTGTGTGGAGAAGACAGTGAGGTTGACACTTTTACCACACCCTGATTGGAAAACTGAAAAAACAATACAAATATATCTGTGTATGTACCTGGTACCATGCAAACTCGCTCACCTCAAACAACCACTGTGGAAAGGCCAGGCATAGTTTGACAGTCAGATTATAAATGTCAAGCAGAGGCTTTTTAGGCAAAAACTGTGCCAGTGGTTCTTTAGAAGAACTAAGCAGCCTGAGGGTCTCAAGGGACCACTGACAACACAGCCCAGACACTGGAAAGGACAGAAGCCTGAAGCACAAGCCCCAGGGCAGAGCTCCCCAAACACCTTCCTGTGTCTTTTAGGATACACAGAAAAAAAAAATAGTGTCCTTCATCCCTGCACCAAAGTCAACATGGTTCTTGGGTAATTTCCACTGTTTTCCTTCTGCCTTTCTTCAAAAACACTGAAACTTTCTAAATAATTTCCTGAACGCATGAAAAGGGTGGGCTCATATTCAACAGAGATTTTGCCCAGGGAGCAGGATGGGCTGAAAGCCTCATGTGTTACTGAGGCTGTGCCATTCTGCTCATACCTAAACAAAAGCAAGTTAAATTGCAAGTCTATGAGATTTTATCACTGTTTTACCACAAAATGATACTGAAATGTGCCAAAAGATATTCAGAGCTGCGTGGGATGTTCCTGCACTCTCTACTCACACAAAAGCACACGGTTTTTCTGGGCACAAGGGAGGTGCTGAACACCATCAGTGAATTATTATGGTACTGGAAACTAGTATTCTGTGACAGATTTTGTCTACAAGGAGTGTTGCAAAAAGTCATCCCTAATAAGAGGAAATGAACCTCTGGCTCTGATTTTCTGTGGGGAAAACAGGTTCATTATGCAGCTCTAAGCAATGGCATTTTTGTGTGCCTATAGAAAATGAGTATAGGAGACAGTTGGAATTTCCTCATCTAAATGGGAATATCAAGTTCAGTTTTGGTCAGGGCTTGTGATTGGAGAGGGGAGCTATCTAGTGAGCATGTTTTCATGAAAGTCAGGAAGTGTTTTGCAGAAGTAAGACCCGTGAAAAACGGATTGCAGTTTTGGTCTTTGGACTTGGCTCTTGACTTGGCCCAGATATGGAGGTGATCATGAGGGCAGTTATGTACTGCCACACTTCTCACCCTGACCCCAAACCTGCACTGCACCCCTGTCTGTCTTAGAAACAGTTTCAGGTTCTCTCCTCATTAAGAAACCCCCTCTCACTTATTCCAGGAGAGCATCTCCTGGTGCTCCTTGTCTGGCAAGCCAAGCAGCACCTTCCCAGCACATTGCAGGCTGCCAGATGAGCCTGATGAGGTTTGTGGTGTGGATCTGGTTTTTTCAGATTTTCTTTTTTGTTTTTTTTTTTTTTGTGTGTGTGTTTATTTGGTTTTGGTTGGTTTTTGGTTTTGTTTTTTTTTGTGGGTTTGATTTTTTTAAATTTCAGCAGAGTATGCAAACAATATAGTTCTACAGAACACAGTCTGAAGGTTCTTAGAGAACTGGAAACCATTTTTAGGAAAATTCTAGCTTACAACAAACTTCATTTCAATAAAACAAAAGGCTGTCCTTCTTTGGACCATCATTGCTGTCATTGTGACATCTAGTTTCCCTGAGTTTTCATCCTTCCCATGTCCATTTAACACATATGCCTGCCCTTAACGCTGGTGGTGGTGCTAGTTTGCAGAATAAATAATTTCAGCTGAGGAAAAACACAATCAAGAGATCCCAAAAATAAAAGTTTAAAAGTGCATTGTTTGTTTGGAGCTTCAGTCCTTTCAGTGGCAGCACTTTGGGTGACCTGCATTAGACAGCACTGGCACAGAGCACTACAAAAGCAGCACTCCCTGTGGGTTTGCTGCCTTGTCATCATCTCCTTCAGTGAATTCAGACACCATGCAGCACCACATACCCAGCACAGATAGTGTCACTAGCACAGCAACTGGTGGCTGAATCATAATGAAACTATGAAGAGGAAACCTGTCACAAGCCCAAGGAAACACTTGATTTCAGTGGAGTGTTTCATCTCCATTCAAGGGCTGACGTTAAGGAAGCTGGTGAGAGAATTAACTTGTGCCCTGGTCACTAAATGTAGCTTTTTATGCAGTTATTTACTGCATAAAAAGTTGATGGTTCTGTTGCCATGGGAAATAGGAATACTTGCCATGACAACTGCAGCAGAATGTGGCACATAATCCACTTCACACAGAGCATCTTCCAAAGCAACCGCTCCCATCCATGCATCCTACAAAATTCTGTGTCCTTGAGAGCAATTCAGAGTGTGTTTTTCAGGCACGGTGATTAATCTGCACTTTACCATGGCATAGTTCTTTTGTCTAATACTATTTATTACTTGGTTCTTACATATCCCTTTCAGTAATACATCTGAAAGCACTTTGCAAAGGTAATCTCTGGAGAACTTCTCTGTTTATCTTACAGATGAGCAATTCAGGTAAAGAAAAAAAAAATCTTAAAAAAAAAATATCACATGAGTCCCCACAGAAGAGCAGGATCAGGACTGGTGCTTGTACCCACATCACTTGGGCCAGGGACAGGAGCATTGCAAGAAGGTGGGATGAACTCTGCAGCCAAAATCTGCACCATCAGGGCAGAACAGCTGCTGGGGGAAAATTGAGTGAGCCCAGAGCATCTGTGCCTCTGATCAGACAGGAACTACATGCCACAGAGATCTCCTTGAGCCCTGGTCTGGGGTGCACCTGGGTGCCTGCATGACTGCTGGACACTGGGCAGTTTGGGCATGGAGGGCACTCCCTGTGCCAGCCAGAGCACTGCAGAGAAAGGACTGTGCTCCCTGTAGCATTTTGTTCCAGAAGATGCTTCTGAAAACATCTTCCCCCATCCACACAGTGGAGCTGTGCGCGCTGCTGCACAGATCAGAGCTGTGCTTGGGGTAATATGTTGCGTGCTAAAATAAAGCACACACTGTCCTTGCTGAGTTCATCCTGGTCACCCTGCAGCTCCAAGCACCCTGCAAACCTGCACTGCCCTTTGGCAGATGGGCTTCCCCATGCCAGACCTCGTGCTGCTCCCCAACAGGCACAGCTGGTGACACAGGGTGAGCCAACGCCACCAGCTTGGGTGGCCAGGCTGCACTTGCTCTATCCTAAGAGCTCATTGAAGCCTTGCCATGCCTGGTCCTCTAGTGGAGCATGGAATTTTCCAAAATTATTTGCCTTAAAGTGATTTCTGGATGGGAAAAAAAAAAAGAGAAAACAACAAATTGTGATCAAGAGTTATGAGTAACCTGGAACACCAAGAATGTGCTTGGAGTAAATATGCGACTGAGAAAACTATTACCAACCCAGACAATAATTATTCTGGGTATTTACCTCTTAACCTTGCCAGACACGTTCAAAAGTGCATAATAGGTGACATCTCTCCTTTATCACAAGATTTAGCCTAGAGGGAAACTCTCTCTCTTTGAGTTCCCGACGTTAACAATGTTGCTTTTGGCTTTGGATCCATTTGCCTGCTTTAAAAAACAGCCCTGACAACTTTTTTCCACCGTTTAATTTGTGTAGTCACAGTAATTAAATATGAATCTTCAAATATTGCTTGGCATGTTGCAGATTTATCATCAGTCAAACAGCCTTCTGCCCATTTTCATAATTATTGCTGTTCAGATCAAAATGGTTATGTGCTGAAAGACTGTCAATTTTCTCCTTTTAGTTAAGTTCTCAGTTGTTTGCCCTTTTGGCAGTGCTGCATAGAAGTTATGTTTCATAATTAAATTAATTTCCATTCGCATATGGAGGCAATAGTTTCCTTTCCAATTTCTTTTTTTGTATTTTACTTAAAACTGTTTCTTAAGATATGGACTCCAATACATACTGCAAGGAGCCAACACATCCTTTAATGGCATCTTAGGCAACGCTGCTCATGTGCAGCCCTGAATGAGTAACAGGACCATATAAATCACCTGGGTATTTCAGCTGGTTGTGGTGGCCTTGATGGCCAAGAAAATTTTGCCTGGTTGGTGTCTTTAACCCCACCTGCTCACATGGGAGGTAGATTTTGCAAAGAATTAACAGTGAGTTCAGGCCCTTGCTCAGATTGAAGGGTTGGGTTTTTTCCATCTCCATGTGGAGCACTTTTACACAATGGCTGCCACCAGCTCTGTGTATTTTCTTCAACTTGTATTCCCTGGACAGAGCAGCTTTGCACTAAAGAGGAAAGACGTCAGGAGAAGTAATTTTGGGCACCCCTAAACCCTGGCAGGAGCAGCCTGTGTGATTTCCATGCCTCAGAAGTGCTGGGTGAAGTGTTCTCCATCCCAGCTCCCCGTGCAGGTGGCTGACAACGTTACCTGTCCATCAGTCATGCTGTCACACAAGCTGTTCTCAGAGTCTCTGCCTAACTGTTCATGCATTTGTATCTGCTCAGAAACCCTTCTGGCTGTCTTCTCCTCCGTAAATAAACACGTAGGTACTTGTGAACAAAGTCTTTTCAGATTGAAGAAGCCTCTTAAGAATGGCTGAGGTATGAGAACTGGTACAAAAAAAAGCTGCAGACAAGCTGAAATACTTAAAGTGCTAAGAAGCCCCAAAGATTTTTTTCACTAAAAATCAGTATTTCATTGGGGGGGCAGATTACACTTTCATCTATAAAGGTGAGAAAGGAACAGACTGTTCCTGTTGCATGTGCCTTTCATAAGCCCTCAGCAAACACACTCTGTGTCTCACCACCCTGCAGATCCTGGGTGCTCCAGGTGGGTGCTCCATGGGCTCTGCAGGAGCTGCTCAATACATTGATAGCGCTGAGAGCTCAGGAGCCTCAGTGATGGGACCAAAGGAGAAGAGAGATTGAAAACATGACTTTTATGTTAGGAGGGAACAAGGAGTTTTTCACAGCCATGATTAAGCCCAAGATTTTTGGTTCCTGCCTGTGTATGCCTGGGACTCAGTGCTGCTGCCTGGATGGGAGCAAAAGCTCTCTCCTGATCCACCCAGGCCTGCAGCTCCTGCCCTCCTGGTGGAAAGATGCAGCACATGGTCTCATGCAGCTCCTGAACTTCTCAGCACATGGCTCAGGGTTTCATCACAGCCCCTAAGAGCTGGGAGAGCATTTCTTCATTTCACAGAAGTCAGATCAGTCCTTTTTGAAAAGCAGCTTTCATCACAGATTAGTGGCTGAGACTACAGCTCTGGATGGGTTTTTTAAATCTTCATACTCAGTATAGGTTAGAGTTACAGCTGCTGGTGAAGATGGGCAAACCTCAACTTTTCAACAGGTTTCCTCTAAAAGAAAAACTTATATTTTGAGGTGCTGAACCAATTGAATTTGTAATTTCCTGCTAGTCACAGGCAAAACCCATTGTCCACATGAACATCAGGTGCTTTGCTATCACTGATCAGAGCACACAGGGGCCAGGGAGCAGTGAAATGATCTCTGAGGACCATCTCCATCTCCTCCTCCTCGTCCCTCCATGAAGGCCTGGAGATGTCCCTGTGCATGGCCAACATTCAGCTGAGTGTTTCTATTTCAGGTCTCAGCTGCTGGAGCTGGCTGGAGCAGTTGATCAGCTTACCTGCTGTCTTGCCAGGATCAGGGCCTGAATGAGGGCAAGCTGGCTGTGACCCAGCCCAGATAAGCCTAAGGTTGTGCTGACAGGCTGGGGAAGAGAGGGAGCTGGGAGAATTTCTGCTCTCTATGACAACAGCTTGCTTTTTCCTGTTCAGATTTCCACACCCAGAGTGTACTGGCTTCTGCCCATCAATTAATTATAAGAAGAATGAAAGATGGTCTGTTTGCTTTTTGTTGGGCTGCTTTTTCTGGACCAGAAGGTGGAGCCCATTCTTTTGAACATGGGTCTTTCCAAGTCATCTAGAGAGTGGATTTCAAAAGCTTTACCAAGAGCAATGCAAGCTTTCCCCTGCCCAGGCCAAGGCAGGGTTTGGTGTGCAGCTTCCCCTGCCCACAGTGGCTGGGCACTGACACCCTGCACAGTCACAGAAGGAAGATGTAAAGTGGGCAGTGGAGTAATGGAAATGTGGGTATAGACAGGACAGACTCCTCATCCTGAGGCTGGCTGGCAGAGCCAGGCATCCCAGATAGTGCTTATTTGTCATCCTTGGAAGAATAATTTCCTCCTTTGTGTAGCTTTTCTGCTGTTCACAGCTACAAAGGGATGGCCCTTTTAGCAGGACCTCTTGTGATGGAACAAGGCTTTAAATGAAAAAATGTTGATTTAGACTACAATTTTCTACCAAAAAGGTGGCGAAACAGTGACAGGTTTCCCAGAGAGGTGGTGGATGCCCTGCCCCCAGGAACATTCATGGTTAGGCTGGGCTCTGACCAAACTGATCCAGTTGGAGATGTCCCTGCTCAATACAGAGGAGTTGGGCCAGATGACCTTTACAAGTCTTCTACAACCCAAACTATTCCATGATTCAATAATCCTGTGGCTTAATGTCTCTGTATTGTGACCTTTCCTCACTCAGATGAGTATAAGCAAATGAGCATTTTGCTCAACCTAACAAACAAGGTCCCAGACACAAATGCTAGAAACAAATGTGGAATTTTTCACAGAACAAAACTGCCTGGGTGGGACTCAGCCTTGCCATGGTGGCTCATTTCAACACAACCTCTAAAGCTGAAAAGAGCTGCCTTGGAGAGTGTTTTGGAGTGATATGCACTGTGGCCCAGTAAAGATGAACTTTGCTCAAGTCTTACATTTGTAAAAATAAAGCTGAACAAGCAGGCAGTATTTTTACTACAAAAATTGTGTTGTTTACACTTCCCAGAGGGTGAGGTGTCCATTCATGAAGTCTGGTGGGGAGAGAACTTAATCACATTTTCTTAAAATCCTCTCAGAATGGTAATAGCAGGGACCTTTTCTTCTGTGTCCTCATAAAACATATAAAGGGCAAAATTTTAAAGGGAAATAAGCATTTGTGACTATCAATTCTCTTCTGGGAGAGATAACTGTGTGCTGTGAAGGACAGACTCTCTCTTAGGCTCCCCTGCATGTTGGAGCACTGGATTTTATTTTTTTGGACTGCAGGGCCTGAGCTGTATTTTAAGATTAACTTTGAAGATATAACCAAGGTTTTCAGCCAGGTAAGTGTATGACTGCATCTTATATGCAATTTATAAGAGGAGTAAGTAGAGCTATATCCTCCAACTGAACAAAAAGATAACAGAAACCTTCAGGCAGAATTCTCTTCTTACATCTACCCATGCTGTACACAGCGATGGCAAAGAACAGCATCTTCTGTGCTGCTTGCAGGGAGAATGCAGCTTGAAAACAGATGCCCAAAGCACATATCTTAGATGAATATATTTAGCCTAGAAGTGTTTCAGACTGAGAAGTGATCATGCAAAATACATTTTCCTTGCCAGTATTATTTTAGTAAATAAGGAAGAAAATATTATCCTACTTACTGTCATAGATAATCTGGTTAAAGTGGGATGAAGGTGTAGCTTTGAGTGTGCATTCATAGGAAGAACTGTGACATGTAGTGTACCCTAACTTTTAGATCTTAATTCCTGGTTCTGTGGTTAATCAATTCAGCAGAGCTTTCAGTGTTAATCCTTTTTGGGGGAAAGGAACAGCTAAACTCCAGGAGTTTGAAACTTCTTCAGTTAGTTAATCAGATAGAATTTTCAGTGAAAATTATTGGGTGCTAATTTTCAGTGGAAGGTGATAAACAAAACTTCAGAGTGCTCAGGAACTTCTGCTGCTAAATATCCCTTCTCCAAAGCCAGGAGCCCACCTGCAAACCCAGACCACTTTCATGCCAGGAGGACTGGAGCTGCATTTCCTTTCCCCTTTCCAAGACTCTGGGGGTCTCCATCTCCCTGTGCCTGATGAGTCAAACTTGTTCCCCAGTTCCACTGAGAAAACTGATTGTGTGCATGGGGAAATCCTGCCTCCCTGGTATCCCTGCTCAGGCCCTGTCCCTGCCCAGGGGTGGCACTTCCCTTGCTCCATACCCTGGGCTGGTTCCCAAACCTGGCTCTCTGAGCTGCCCCCTGAGCCTGTGGCACAGCATCTGCTGTGTGCAGAGTGCCAAGGAGGGAAAGGGTTTGCTTCCTGCCAGAAAAGCACTTGTTTTTGCAGGCATTTGAGGCACAGTGTGCAGGTGGGGTTTGCAGCGTTTCACCTGTGCCACAAGAAAGCTGCAGACTTTGTGTTTGGACAGATCTATATCTGCACAGAAGACATCATGATGAAACAGCAGGGTGAGGGACTGTGGACAAACCAGCACACGAGCCATGAGCAAGTGGCTGCCAGCTTTACATATCACAATATGTCACTTACTGACAGGCACAACTTCCCTCTCAGGGCCACTTATTTATTCTCTAGGATAAACTCCTGCCCTCCATGAGGATTCTGTAAACACTTCCTGGGTGGGGAAGCAGCCATCAGGATGACAATGATGACACAATATAATGAAAACAATTTAGGGATTGCTTAGCACAGAGTGAAGAACACAAGAGCTCAGCAAGTTTGAAACACTCCTGTAATAACAAAGAACACAAGTCAGAGGAGCCTTTTCCTTGTGGTATCACTGCATAAGAGCTTCCCATCTCTTTAACAGATGGCTCTGTTAAAGTCAGTTTTGCACTGGGAATAGCCACTGGCAGGATGACAGCCTACACTTTTGCCCCTTAATCTCATTGCCACATTTAGTTGGCCAGGGTTTGATTAATACTAGATCTATTTATAGCTGCAATCATGAAGGATGTGCAAGTTCTAAGAAGAACTTGCAAAGTCTAGATCCATGAGATTTCTTCTCATTTTTTGCTGCTCAAAATTTCTTTTTGGAGCCTTCAAATATCTCTGACCTCTCCAAGCTGAAATTTGGAGGTAGGATGGCTCCATAAACGCATTGGGAAAATAACACTTAGTAATGGACAAGCCTGAATCAATGTGTCCTCTCAGCTCCTTTGGGATGGGTGAGCCAGCAGAGGCAGAAGTTGCACAATCCCTGGGTTGCCTGGCTGCAGCACTGCCCCAGTGCAGCATGCAGGGAGGTGCCTGTTTGTGCCTCTGTAATGGGGGAAGTGTCCATTCTGAATCAAATCTAAAAACTCTTTCTCAGCATTCCTGGGGCACACATGGTGATGACTGTGCCTGGTGGCTTCAGCTTGGGTGGGACAAGCCCAGGGAGGAACTGGTTCACAGGAGGCCCTGCAGCATGGCTGGGGTAACAGCACCCTCTCTTCTCACCATCCCCTGACTGTGCACCTGTGCGTCCTGGTGTCTGATGGCAGCTGTTGCTTCACTGATGAGGTGCATACAAGTAGCCAGCTGAAGGTGGATGGCACTAACAGGGGCCCAAGTACACTAGCCCTATGCACAGAAAAAACTGAAGCTGGTGCTACCAAGCAGCAGAGGTTGCAGACTGAATAATTCATGTAACTACAGTGCAACTCTACCTTGACATGGATTTCAAGCCAAAAGTAAGTAATGTTTTGAAGGGCCTTAATGACAGGGGAGCTTGGGTTCTGTCTGTAAATCCCTTCAGAAGGCAGGGTTGTACGTGCTTCTGAGGAAAGAAAATTGCTGTTTTTTGGAAATGTCACACATTACTTTTGCCTTTTCAAGCACACTGAGATACAACCAGAGAAAGTACTAGCTAGAAGGAAAATTATGGCTCTGTTGGATAACTGTCTGGCCAATAAAGAGTTATTCAGATATACCCTGTTCACAACTATCACCAACTAATTGCAACATGACTATCAGATCACCAGGACTGTATTGACATGCTAGGAAGTGATTATGAACACAGAGCTTCCTCAGAAGCAAGGACTGTCCCACTTTTCACAGTGATGTTGGAGACCAGAAATCTCTGTGGAGCTCTAATGGGCTGCAGGGGTGAGCTGACAATAAGCACTCTTTAATTAAGCTCTTTGAGAAAGTCAGGCTCCCAACTGGGCTTGTTGTGAGAGCAGCAAAGCTCCTGATTTATAGCAATTCAATGCCCAAGCTTCCTAATACTGATGTAGGACACCAAATCACCAAGACCTCTTCAGTGTAATTAAAGGCAGGATGTGCTCCTGGCTGGCATATCCCAGCTCTGAATGGGAATGCAGTCAGGGATTCCTGGAGTTTGTCCTGTGTCTGTGCTATGCTATTCAATAGGTTGCACTGGTGATGGTCAAAGCTCATTCAATTAGAAAGGGGGAAAAAAGTAGTGATAGGGTGATAATTCAGGATCTTCCAAGTTCTGACCACAAACTTGCTGCAAGTTTTGGGAAGTCCAAAGTTTCTCTTTTCCTCTTTTAAATTAAATGGAAAAAAATAATGCAGGGGTTAATTAGTTATGGCTTGATTTTCAGAAATGCTAAGGCAATTTCAACTCATTCTTGGCACTCTTTATCTTTGAAAAGTAAGGCCAAAGAGTGTTATATTTCTGGCAGCATTTCTTTATAAAGAGACTATTGCCCTTACAAGCTAAATATACCTTGGCCATCTCATCAGGGCTCTAGACACTGATGCAGCCCATACAGTGTCTGCAGTAACTCCCCCTGAGCTGTCCCTCCTGGCCACCCCATTGTCCTTGTGGGGGTACCCGAGCAGGGGCTGCCATGCCTCTGGCTGGGGCACGCTGGGCTGGCCACCAGCACATTAAAAAATCTCTCTGCACTTGGAACTGCCCTGCACAGGAGGATCTGATCTCTGATGAGCCACAAAGATCTGTGCAAACTGAATTGAGAACTCCAGCTTCTGGACACTGACACTCATATAATGCCTTATGTGCTAAACAGGAGGATTCCCTACTCAGAAATGTTCCTTGTAGGGACTGTTAGCCCTTTCTGCAGTCAAATCAGCCCTAAGCCTCTTCTTTGGCAAGCACAGCTGGTGGAAGCTGTGGGCACTTTACCAACCTATGCATTTTCCAATCCCTCTGTCACTCTTGCTCCTCTGCAGACTTTCATCATCCTTCTTGAACTAAAGGCTTGTATGAACAGAAACAACATCACTTAACATCCCTGACTGTAGTCCCTCTAACTAATGCACTGTGACTATTTAACTGTGACTCCTAAAGTCTCATCCAGAGCCATTACTTTCAATCCTGTGAGTTTGCCTTCCCATCTGTGTATTTTGATGCATAATTCTCTATCAGCCCTCACCCACATGTTTGCCACAGGCAGCTATTCCCTATGTATTACCTTACAGGGCTAAATAAAAGCAGGAAAAAAAATAACTGCACAATTTGGATCACCATTACACTTGCTTTCCCACCAGAAAAAAATTGTCAATGTTAAAAAAAAATAAATAAAATTCTGCTTTGGTGCAAAAATACCATAGGAAAGCAAATGTCAACAAGAAAATTGAGGTGCAATTACAACCCTCAAGGTCATAACAGTACTATGGCCAGTGGGACTCTTGTGGGTGAAGTTACTCCCTGTGCAGAGGCCAATCTGAGGCCTTTGTCACAAAAATTCTACAGAAACGGGTTCTCAGCAGCAGCTAGGTTGCTCTTTTACTCAGGATTGAATTTCAGTCTGTGTGCATATCAGATGAGTAAGATTTGGTTCAATGAAAGAGTCTGAAGGGAAATTTTTTTTTTCAAGCTGTGTGATGTGCAAAAACACTCAACCCATCAAGAAGAAAGACATGAAAAAAACAAAAGATACCAGAAGCATAAAGGAGGAATAAAGACATCCTTTGGGATGAGGCAATGGAACACGTGTGGGTGGAAAAGCACACAGGAGAAATATGGAAAGTATTCAAAGAGAAATTACCGTATACCAAATGGTTATGTGTGCCATTGAGCTATAAATACTTCAGGACTGGAGACAAGGGTAAAATTTATACAAGAAAGTGGAAAAAATCATCTGATGTAAGGTAAAGCTCTCTAAAAGCATAGGGAAATTGAAAAATTTGAGGTGGAAAATGGAAAGAAAGACCAGTTAACGACACAAAGAGAGCAGGACCAAAACCACATTTGGTTCTTACACATATGGGTGTGTGTTTACTAAAACCTTACTGTTCACAACCCTGCTGTCACTGTGAAAGAGTATTGCAGAAGCAGCTGCATCACAAAATCCCAGACACCCTTCAGAGCCACCCTGGCAACACCTCCTGGTCATCCTGCTCCCCTCCCATTGCTTGCTGGCTGCACCCCTGCCCCAGCACCATCCTGCACTGCACTGCTCAGGGTCCTGACTGCTGCTCTCTGTGTGCTCAGCACCCAAAGGATCCAGTGCCTCCATGAGCCTGGGATCTCTGCTCAGCACCCAAAGGATCCAGTGCCTCCTTGAGCCTGGGATCTCTGCTCAGCACCCAAAGGACCCAGTGCCTCCATGAGCCTGAGACCAAGCAGAGCTACAAATCACACCCCCAGTGCCAAGGCTGGGTCTTAGAACCATCATTGCTGACTGCACACATTTCTGCTTGCCCAGCAGCAAACACCTGTCTATTGACCCTTATAAGCAGGAATTTCAGGTCCCCAGGTGATGGATGTGAGTATACAAATAAAATGTTGCAAGTCCTGTAACTGTCACAACACACTGAGAACCACATACAAGACCTGTGCCCGGAGGTGTGAATAACTTCCAGCAAGGGCAACCATGCATTACCTCAAGGAATTCAGGCTCCCCAGGGCAGGATTCATCTCAGCCAAACTGAGTTATTTAAGAACTCAATGCTTACTCCCAGTTAATTGTGCTGACTTGTTTCTAGAAACAGTAGAGGGAGAAAGGTTCCTTCAAAGGCTTTGACTCAGAGGCACGAGCATTGCATGCATGCAACTTCTCTTGCCATGGCAGTTTGTTGGGCAAGGCATGGGAGGCTGCCCAGTGACTTCAACCCCATTGCAGGAAATTCTGTTTTCTGGAAATGGTCGTGCTGTTGTAATATTTTGGGGAGGTGTGTCAAGAGCTGAGAAGGAATATTTTACAGAAGAGGTTGAAATGTACCTTCAAACCTCCTTGAACTTACCACAAGCAGCTGTACAGTGAGGCCCTGTGCACGTTCATCCCAAAAAGAGACACTTTGCCATCACTGTCCCTTCGCCTGGGGCAGGTCCGTGCACTCTGTGCTTGGCCATGCAGGCTCTCTGGGGGAGAGCAGCCCCTGCAGCAGGAGCAGCAGCCACACAGGCAGGGCTGCCTTGCCCTGAGCGGCAGGCAGGAGGAGGCTGAGCTTGGCTCCCCGCTCTCTCCTCTGTCCTACTTGCTTTGCTGTCATTACATAAGCAGCATTTGCCTGGCTCCTACTTTCTCGTTTCCTTTGCTTGTTCTCTGATTTTTAGGACACTCTTTTGCTCGAGTTACACTGACCTCTTTTGTGACAGAGGGTACGATATTTTCTGACTAAAGCCTCTTATCTTTAATAACCCGGCACACTTACTGTCCAAGTCAATAGTTAGACTTGGGAATTCTTTTAATTAGGAAAGCAACCACTCTAATCAATAGTGGAATCTGAAAGCCCCATGTAACAGAAAAGGAGCTGTGCAGAAATCTGCAAGCAAGACAGACACCCACAACAAGTATCACATTCATTTTCTCCTTTTCATTCAGCAGGGGGAAAATATGTGAACATATTGCAGGGCACCCAAGTGACCCTAAACACAGTCATCTATGAGAAGTTCTGCTTTAGTTATAGTGAAATGAAAAAGAAGACAGCATCATAAAAAAAACTGGGTACCAGCTAATAACTTCCACAGGTCTCCCTCCACTGTGGTTAAACCATGCAGCTGTGGGAGACTGTCAGCAGCACAGCGGCTTATCTGCCTTGGCTAGGAGCTTATCAAACACAAGCTGAAGGTTTCCTTCTCAGATGTGTGGCACAGGTGGCAGCTGATGCAATGGCACAGATAGCCAAACCCCTAGCCCAACCAGCTGGCATGGAGATGGATTCTCTCTTTAAATCATGACACGTCCAGGTTAATTCAAAAGTCATTTTATCCAGGATGTAGGAAAACTTGTAATGTGGAGGGCAAGAAAGCAGAAGACACATAGTGAAGGGACGCAGGAGACAAATGAGTTAAACCAGAAAGTAACAAAATGCATAAGGTACAGCTTGGTCCAGGGGTCCCCTTCTAACCCCACAATGGGACACAGCACGTGAGGTACACGAGTTGCTCTCTGTGTGTATCCTAGGTACATGTTAGGATACCAGAGGATTGCTGTAAAGTCTACTTGCCATAGACTCCTATGGAAAAAAAATCTGGTTCCCCAACGTTAAGCTAAGCAGCTGCCAGGCTCCTGACTGGCAAGGCTGAACACAACCCCTGGGACTTTGCTTGCAAGCCCTTGCAGAGGACAGCACTGCTGAGTGAGTGCGGAGACCCTTCCGCCTCTAGCCCAGCATGGTGGTGCTTCTCTGCTCAAACAGAATGGAAGATTAATCAGATGTTAAAAATTACTATTCAAAAGATATTCTGTGACATAAATACCCAGACTGACAGCAGAGCACTCAGCAACATGTCCGAATCATTTTCCTTTTCAGGAGAGGAACAGAAACCACTTCTCAAACAAATGAGAAAAGGACTTTTGTTTTGCTTTGTTGCAAAGGAGAATCAACTGATGATAGCAGACATTTAAAAAACAACCCCATGCTTAATTATAATCTTTCTGGAGCAACCAGGATGGCTTCAGATTATTTTACATAACTGTGTTAAATCCCCCCTGAGAATTATTCGCCTCCTACACTCCAGGGTGCCTGAGCTTAAAAGATGGCCAGTTATTTAACAGGCTTGTCAGTAGCTTAAAAAATGTACCAGCACTTGCTGCAAAACAACAATTGCAACTGGGTTTAGTTCATTATCTTCACAGACCCTCCACAATGGGCAGGAAATTGTTCTTTGATGGTGGATTTTATTTTGAAATGTGTATTGCACTTGTGAGTTTAAATGGTAATGAACATAAAACATATTTATAATATATATGTGTGATATATATACATATACACACACATATATATATTACACATCTACATATATATTATATGTATATAAAAAGGGTACTGCCAAAGCTGGGTGTATCCTTTTTGAGCAGTAGCAGCCTTGCAAAACTTTACTAGTTAGCTTGCATAAAGGCAGCGTGTTTTTCTTCCGTAATTTGGAAAAGGAAGAAACATCTTATTTTCCTGCATTGCCTTGCTAGAAAAAGAGAAGCCATCTGACTAATGAATAGCCTAGTATTTTGTTGGTGACTTAAAAATGCAACTGGGAAAGGGAAAGGGGACATGATTCAGCCCCAGCTGAATGTTGTGATCTTTCCTTCTGGGGTTACATTTATTTGATTTTTGGTGTTTAAGATATGTTCTTAACCACAATTCTCTATGTTCACATAACATAAATTATGAAGTGAGGGAAATAACACAAATAACAAATTGAGGAAAGAACTGAATTCCTGTTCATGAACTTTTAAGCCCAGTAATTTCAAAGGAGTTTGCATGCAGACCTTTGTAAATCTCAAAGGTACAAAGAGGACAAGACTGTTGCTGGGCTTCAGCAGGCAGAAGGACAATTTGTGTCCCTCTTCTGAGCTGTCTTTTCAGAGTGAAGACAGGCCTTCAGGCAGGTAGGTAAAAGAATTAAGCAGTGTGTGGGCTTCAGCATAGGCCAGGTACTCACTGCCATAGAGACAAGAAATGAGTGCACTGGTAACACCTTAATTCTTATTTCCCTCTAATGGTCTGGCAGCAAAATATGCCTTCCCTTAATCAAATTCTCAGCAAATTATACAGGGACAAAAGTGCATATTAGCTGCAACTATGAAGATGAAAGAAGTCTCAAGTGAGATTCACCAGATTTTTCTCAGCTGCTGATAGTACTAAACAACCCAAATGTCCCATGGAGTTGTAAATGGGAGAAGAAGCCATTCCTGAGCATCCCTGTGCCACCTCCAGCCCCCTTGGGACTGCACCTGTGAAGGCTCAAGAAGCCTTTTCTGTTATTATTTTTGGTGGTTAGTCCATCTGAGGGCTGGAGGAGTGGCACCATGCTGACAGCAGGCAGCCAGCCCCGAGAGCAGCCCTTGGAGGGACACCCAAACTCTGCCAGCACTGACTCCCAGGCCAGGAGTCTTTCAATTATAACCATAACTCTGACTTCTTCTGGCAGTGGGAGAGCTGTAAGGACTGGAGTTATAGCATTGCTGGACTCAGGGTTAAATCTCATGCTGGGCAACACAGAGGAATGTCCCCCTGTGCCCCATGGTTCCAGTCCCCTCTGCCAGCCACTTGCACCCAGTAAATCCTGTTCTGCTCTTGAACAGAGTAGCTGGGACAGATCAGGGAATGGGAGGAGGATGCACCTTGTGGATTCAGTGTTCTCTGTGCCCTGGCACTGCATTTTCTGTGCTCATGGCAGGGCAGAAGGGAAAATACAGCCTGAGCCTGATGACTGTAATCCTTATAACCAGGGATCAATGTAAAACCTTCAGCACTGAAACCAAAACCAAACAACAAGCTGGTCACTAAGTGAAAAAACAACCTCCTGCAAAGTGCCAGAAGGGAGTGCAGATCTCAGTGACCAGTTACAAACCAGCTGAGAAGGACAGAAGTTCATCATGTCCCAGGCAAGCCTGGACCACACACAGTCAGCATCCCCCAGCAGCAGATGGACCCCAGTGCTGAGCAAAAGGGGTTTTGAGCAGCTGATGCAAACCCAGCTGTGTGGGAAGCTGCAGGGTCAGAGCTGCTGTCACCAGTCCCTTGGCACTGCAGCCCTGCAGAGCAGCACCCTGCCTCCCTTCATGCCTGGTCAAAGCTGCTCAAGAGGATGTGCCAAAACATGGATCTCTAAGCTCAGAAGGGAAAGGGTACAAGCAGAGTTCAAGCTGACAGAAATGATGCCACAAAAGCTGAGATGAGCACCAGGATGAATGGAAGATGGGATGGAGGCAGAGCAGCCCTGAAGTGGCTAAACCACAGCTGGTTTCTCATGAGAGCTCTCTGCAGAGCTGGAGATGGCAGCAGTGGGCAGGACACTGTGCTGGCTTAGATGGATGGATGAGCAGCACAGAGGGACTGATCAAGGCAGCACTGGCACCTCAGGCCATGCCAGTGTCCAGTCCCCAAATCTCTGTGCATCCTGACCCATCCCATGTACTGTGGGCTGTGTCCGACCCTGGGCCCCCACTTGCTCAGTCTCTTGGGGTTATGAGGTAGGAAAGAGGAACTCTCCTTCCCTTTCTCTCTTTTTCTGTATTTGTGAAAAATTTCTTCTGAAATAATGTAAATAACCTCATCTAGAAACAAGAAACTCAAGTTTTCCGAGAACACTTAGGAGAGACTGATTTTGTGTTTCTGAGGGTGTAAATTTGGGCTTTGTGACTTCAGCAGAGCTATTTTGAATTTTCCCCATATAATGAAGCTGGCCATTTTGAATACAAATAGAAAATACAACAATTGATATTAAATGCCTTCAATTCCATTTAAATGAGCTCTGTAGTTCAGAGCTGGGATAAGTGCCCTGACTCTCTGCAGTTAGTATAAAAGCCACATGACTACCCACTATTATTATATGTCAAAACTGACACAAAAGTACAAAACTTCATCATAATTGGTGTAAAGAAAGTTACAAGTACATAGCTGATGAACTTATCCTGGGTTTGCCACTTATTCTATTCAGGGGAATAAACATACACCGTTTACACTTGTGAGTACATTATGTCCTTACTTCCCCATAAGTCAGTCCCAGTAGGGAGCACTGCAATTGAGCTGCCAGAAAGAAAACTTTGGAAAAAGTCAAACCAGACAATTTCAAAGCTTGAGCCTATTAAAAATCAACATTGCCAGTGCGACAGATTTGTGTTTTATAAATCAGGCTCTAACCAGCTTTTTAAAATATAAAGGAGCAGTCCGAATTGCCAGTGGCAGCTCAGTGAGCAGGGCTGGGGGGGAACCACACCAGAGCACTGAAAAGAACAGCCCTGAGCAGCTGCCCCCTGCAAGAACATCACTGCCACAGCACCTGTCTCACCCACCACAGGGAGAAACCTGCAGTGATAAAGTGATAACGTGCCTGAGGAAATTCAAACCCTGTTCTGTAAGTTCTCACAAGGAGTTCCAGCAGCAGTCCCAAACCTGGGTCTGTCTCTGAGGCTGCCCCAGCTGGTGAGCAGCATGTGGCTGGGCCATGTCTTGGGTTTGAAATGGAGGAGACAATCCATCCCTCATTGGGAAGGTGTGAGTGCCTGGGTTGTCTCCTCTTTTGTCTGTGGTCACCTGGCAGGGATGACCCAGGGGAGCCTGCAAAGGGACCCTCCCTGGGGCACTGGCCCAGGTCCAGAGTGTGGAGAGGCTTTGGGCATCTGCTGCCAAGCCTGAGAGCATCATCAGCCCAGGGCTGCACCCTCTTACCTCCCTGCTCAGTAACAAAGACACGAAATCCCCTCAAAGCACATAGTCTATATGCTAATTTAGGCGTTCACCTATAGATCACGGGTACCCAAAGTGTCTCCATTGGCTGGACACTAAAAGACTGAAACACAAAGTCTGTATCAGGTGCTGAAGTTCATCTCTGGTGGCATGAAGGCTGTTTAAATAAGTGCCAAGGAGAAAGGACTTTCAAAGGATCTCCTAAAATTATCCTCAGGAGAACCAACTGAGATAAATCCAGCAGCCTGAGGTGATTTCCATAGCAGAGAAGGAGCACCATCCCTTCCTCAGCACAACCAACTGCACACCTTAGGACCTGTATTTGGGAGCAGGTGCCCAGTGGCACTGTGGGGCTGCAGGATGCTCAGAACAGCCCCTCACCAGTGTGGAGCAGAAGGGCCCATGTGAATCTCATCCCCTGCAGAGCTGGTTCTCCCTGCATCATCCATGCATTTTTCCCTGCATTAACCATCCAAGGCAAGCCTCTTTATCCACCCTTGAAGAACCTCTCCTTATTCATGGGGCAAAAACAAAAGAACATTTTACTTGAAACTTCAGGTTGAACTCTATGAAACCTCTAGGTTGCATTTCTCACTGAAAAGTAACAAGTCCATTTGCAAATGGCACTGCTGCTCAGTTTAATTTGTCCCCTTTCCCAGGGGAGCTCTGACCTCAAAAATCCCTGAGGCTTTTGGAATCGATCAGGAGCTGTATTTTCCAGGAGAATGCCTTATTTAAAAAGCATCTGAAAAGCTGACTCTCAGCTAATCCCTTCACAACAAAAAGGCACCTTCTTTCCACCTTTTTGTCTCTCTGCTATTTTTTCTATCTCCCTGCCATTTCCTACACTTTAATGTATATCCAAATTTTCCTCTCTGTCTCCTTCTCGGTGGTCAGCTCTTAGTTAAAGGATAAGTACAAGACATGTATTTTTATACTCCTTGGGAAAGAGCAGATCACAGGAAAGAAAGAGCTGGGTGAGTGAGCCATGTACCCTCTCTCCATCACCAAGCATTTGAACAGGATGGCTCCTCTGATCTCAGAGTACAGAAATACCCTGTCTGGAAAAAGTGAATTTCCCTAAATGCCTGGGCAAACCAAAGGTTTGGAGCTGTTATTAATAGACTGGGATAGCTGGAAGAAAGCTCCCTGTATACACTAATGAAAATGTGCCTAAGTACTGCAGGGCTGTGAGTTTCTATTTTGAGAGGATGTGGGAAGTTAAGTAACCCCTGCCTGCTTGTGTCAGAGCACAAGTGGCAAGTGCCCTGCCTGCAAAAGCCCCAAGCCACAGAGGAATGAAATAAAGTCCTAAAAGACTGAAGCAGAGCCTTTCCTCTGAGGGAGACCCAGAGGGCAACGACAAATCCGGATGGATGGAGAACCACAAATCCCTAGGGCAAGCCCAGCCAAGCCTGGGGTAAAGGCAGCAGGGAAGTAGCAGGACAGACTGACCTAGGGCAGGAGGTGCAGGAGAGCCCACCAAAATCACAGGGGGCTCTACAGGTGGGTATTGTGAATTATTCCTCTTGGGATTCAGCTGTGGAGCTGGAATGAGTGCCCCCTCCTCAGCCATCAAACCCCACAGGCAGTCGGAGAGCCCTGGGCTGCTGCCCCCAGAGCTGGGCAGCTCCCCTTGGACATCGCCCTGCAATGCCAGCCCCATCTCAAACCTTGCTATCAGGTAACACAAAGTTGTAAGGCATGAGAACAAGGAGTAGAAATAAAAATAGTTTATGCAATTTCAGGTGAAATATAGAGAAAACCAATTTTTGTTGCCACACAGCCCAGGGAAGAGGCTGTTCAGGGCTCACTTGTCCACTACTCCTTCACTGTGGTCTTTGGCAAATCTTGGGGCTAGGTGACTAAATGCTGCAACCATGCTCAAACTCCCCCTGAAAATGGCTGATTTTCCCAATTTCCAATCAACCTACCTAACGTGGTGCTTCATGGGGGACAATTAAATAGCCAGGAGCAACAGGCATGAAGATAGCCTGCTGTGAGCTCTTAAGACTTTTCTATGAGTCTAGTATTTACAAGGTTATTTACTCCCTGTGGTGGCCAAAAAAATGCAAAAAAAAGCCTACTCTAGCATTAATTTGCCTTGATCAGTTCCTATTCATAACAAAAACCAAAACCACAAACCCACCATGTTTTGCTGCAATTAAGAAAACGTGGCTAATGCTCAAGCTTGATTTTGCCCACTTAATTCACCTGAAGTAGCAGCACTGAGCATCTGGGAAGCTGCTGAGAAGTGAGCATGTCAAGAGCTGATCTGAGGATTTGATCTGTATCACAGCCTTCTCTGACCTTCAGAAGAGCTGAACATTTCATTAGGGGCGTTCAAGAGGATGCTTGTGATCCTGCTGTGTGCAGTACATGTGCTTATCTTAGCGGCATCTCTGTCCATCAGCAGCTCAGGCTGCCCAACACAAAAAGGGAAAAACACAAGAACAGCCTAAGAAGAGTATGGATCCATCTGTATGGATGGGTGGATAACAAACCCACAAAGGAGGAAAATTCAAATCTCTAGTTTGTTCAAGTGGAAATTCTCCTTTTCCTCACCTTTGGCAAGTTCCAAAATCTGAAACAAAAATATTCGGTGAGGAATTCTCCCTGAAGATATACTAATCATATCCTGATGGAAATTCTGCAAACCACCTCCCATGTCACAGACAGGTATTCCAGGTGTTAGCTGACTTCATTTCAAAGACCAGAGAGGGAATGGACATAGTGGGACTACTGACACCCCTGGGCTCTGAGTAAGGAGCTCCATCAGCACCATCCCTGTCTCCAGGAGCATCACTCAGCACCATCCCAGGTCTGGGATTAGCCATGCCATGGTGATGGAGGCAACAGAACTGGGGCCTGCTTGGGATATCTGGATTAGGTTCAACTTAGCTTCTTTAAAGAGTTTATCTACACCAAATGCAGAGTCCTGGAGAGGTGGAACAGGACCAGTGAGTGGGTGCAGTGCAGAGGTAAGGGAGGCATAGAAACAGCACAGATTTTGTGTGGCCGCCATTGAGCTTGATAAGCAAGGCTGAATCCACCCTTGATTTCTGCAGAAGTTTCCAAGTGAGCCCATGATTCCTTCTGGGAGTGTAATGTAGGGCAGGGTTTCTTCACGTGAGAACAGCTCACGTAACTCCAGTGCCACTGTGCTCTGCACATGAGCTAATCTTTCCACCTGGATCTGGGAGCTCAGGCAGGTGCACCAGGTCAGAACTTACATAAAGAGATGACCTGAAGGAATTTGTTACAAACTGCCTTCTACGAGCTTAGGGAGATTGTACTGCCAGCCTTCTCTTGGTATACCTGGGGTCCTCTTACTAAAACAGAAAGAAAACACTTGCCTATTTTTGAAACATCACAATGTATTATAAATGCATGGGAATGGGAGAAATACCAGTTCTCATGCTTGGTTTTCATGAAACTAAAGGTTCTGGGCCAAAATTTTAGATCCTGGGATGGCTAAAAGGTAACACCTAAATAATTGTGGAGCTTTCTGGACCACTGCAGGGACTGCTGTGCCATGATTTCAACTGGTGTGAAGCACCAGCTGCAGGCCAACAGCAATGCACATCAGATCACTGAGCCTGCATTTCCCTCCCACGAGATGAAGGTGTGCTGATGGACGTGGCAGGGGCTGTCCAAGAAAGGTAAACTCTGAGCAAAGAATTCAAAGCTCTCAGAGATACTGAGAAAAGGGAAGTGGGAGATGCCTACCCCTGCTGTTCTGGCAGGCTATTTGGCAAGTGTTCCTTAGGACCTATTTGGGAGTAGGGGCACTTTTCAGATCAGAGAGAAGAGGAGCAATGTCCTATCACTGCAATATTTCCCATTGAGGGAATCATCCAGGACTCAGATCTCCACCAAGAAAGACAAAGTGGCTCAAGAGCAGCTTAGAAGTGCAATCTTTGCTAAAATATTCCAGGCAATTAGGGTTCAGTTGTGTCCTCTCCTCTGCTTTCCATTCTCCTCCAAACCTGGTGATGCTCCACAAGAGCCTGAGGGTGGGGGGTGGTGGGGACCATGGCAGAGGCTGGCTGTGGCTGGGGAGGTCAGTGCCAGCTCTGAGTCCTGCAGGGAAGGGCAGCTAAGGATCCCCCCTGGTGCTCCCAGGGGTGAAGGAGGGTGGCAGAGGAACCAGCCAGTGTCACCTGGTCCCACAGGGGCACCACGGTGGGGCAGCCCAGCCCCTGAGCCCCAGCCCCCATCCCCTAGGGGGGACTGCTCAAACCCCAGCTGGAAATCACAGACCTGGGTTCAGCTCACAGAGAGTTTGAATTCTGTGCTTGGCCAGCCATTGTAACAATGGTCCTTCCTGCTACAAAACTCTCTCAAACACAAACATCTGTGTGTGAACATTAGCATGGCCTTATTTTGAGGACAGAAAAAGAAAATACCTCCTTTCCCACAACACCTGTTACAATGAATGGTAACTACGGAATCTTTCACACTTGTTGTCAGTTTTCAGATGGAAAAATAAATCTTAGCAGGTATAAATAAATGGGAAAGATATAAATATGTAATATAAAGTCTCACCATAAATTAATGGAATACAAGCATGTCTGTGTCTGAATCGAAATGCATCAATGAGTAAATGTTTTCATCTTTCTTTTCCATTTTTCAAATACTCTTGAAAATAAATATTTGGTGTATTTTTCATATAGACAGAAAGAGAGGAAACCCATTAATCTTACTTTATGAGCTATTATTTTTATATGTCTAAATAGCTGCTGTATTAAAATGTCAAGAAAAAGCAACAGTGTATTTAGTCCCAAAACAAACTCAGTATGAGCAGAGTCAGTGCTGGCTGCTTTCCCAAGGGTCTTGGTCTGACACACTTCAGCTTTGGTTTGGAAAACCATCTTTAGGCAGGGAAAACACCACAGCCCCATGTCTGCCTGGCTCCTTGCCTGCCTACAAACAGCTGGTCATGGTGCTAAAGAAGGCAGGGATGGGACTGAAAAAGACACTTTCCTCCCTTCAAAAGGAAGAAAGGAAAGAGAGAAAAAACTCCAGCAATCTAAAACCTGAAGAGTTTATGCACTGACTGCTGAGCTGAGGCTCTTCTTGCACAGGTCACTGGACAGATATCAGATGGTAAGACCTTTTAATTGCTAATGGCCTGGTCTGGATTTCAACACATGAATCAGAGATAAAGGACTCTGTATCCTATTATCAGTCTCCTGAGCAATGGTTACATCTCATTAAGTGTAACTATATATTCACAGGTCAGAATCCCATACACGGAGAGTATCCTGGTACCATGGGACAGTTTGGGTTGGAAGGAACCTTAAAGATCATGCAGTTCCATCAGATCTTTGACTGGAATCAGAGTACTACTAGGGCATTCCATTGCTGTAATAATGGTTTGTGAGTTCCAAAGCAGAAGCCCAATGTCAGGCTCTATTTTTGCTTTAATGCTTCAGCTGTTGAAGTGACAAAGCTGGGATGGAAAGCTATTTGTGCAGCAGGGAATGAAGAGCAGACACAGATTTCTGGTCTTTTGTGTCACTTTACACCCCAAAAAATAAAAAGGGATAGGTAAAAGCATTCCAATAGTGCTGTTGTCATTGTTTTTCAGAGAGAGAAATCAAGGCTGGGCACAGCTGCAGGCTTTGCATCAGATCACACCCTAAAGCAGGGCAAGGGCAGAAGCAGAAGTGAGCACATGTGATGTGCAGCTCTCTCTAGCCAAGAGACCATCACTTCCTCTGCTAACCAGGGAGGGAAAGGCAGGATGGAGCTGTGCAGTGCCTGCAAACCCACCAAGGATGGCACACCAGAGAAAGATGTGGCTTTTCATACAGGTCAGCTTCCAACATATAACTATATATATATATATATATAAACACAATTCCCTGAGAAACAAGGCTAGCAAACACTTTATTTGCATGTTAAATGCACACCTTTCCTTAAACCTGTAGCTTCTAAACAGACACCTGGCCAAATTCTGCACCAGCACACATCAGCACAGCTCCACTGAGGGCAACAAAGCCATGTTTACTTTTATCAGCTAAGAATCTGATCCAGCCTTCTAAGAAGAGGGGGCACACAGGGGGTGAGATTTCCTGCCTCTTTAATGCTGCTTCCCACACCAAACACTTGGCACCGTGCAGGACTGGGGTCTTTGGGCTGAGGCTGAACATCTATTGCCTGGCAGTGGCTGAACTGGTTGCCAGCAGAGAGGGAACTGTAAGCCAGCAGTGATAACCAGGGCCCTGCTGAGCCATCACCAGTGGGGAACCTTTGCAGCTCTGAGAGGTTGATAGTCTCATAAATAACAGGTCTTCTATGAGATACTGCAGTCTGAGTGCATTTCATTAAATGTAAGGAGATGAGCTGATCCTTGCTTTAAAATATGGAGATTTGTGTGTTTATTGGCTGCATTGCCCACCTCGCCTGTCTTTGAGCAAGTTTTCCTCCAGTTGTAGATATTTTCAAGTCATGGACAAGGAACACAAAGAGGTATGTGCAAACCAGAGTGCTGAGGGTGGCTTTTGCAGGCTGCACAGACCATTTTCTGGGAGTGCTGCTGATGCAGAATGATTAGATGCCATTTTAACTCAGCAATGAGCATTAATTGATGCTGTTCTTTCTCTGTCCTGCTACATCTGGTCGAGCAGCAGAAAGCTCTCTGTGATTTAAGACAGATTTTGTGAGGTGCAATCTCTCTTTGAATCCTGCTTTTTTTTTTTTTCTTAAATTTAATTCCTTCTAGAAGAGTTTTCAGAAGCACTGAAATCTTGACGAATCACTTGACTGAATAGCCCACATAGTTTCCTCTTAAGTCAGCTTTGGTAATGAGCCACTAAACACATCTTGAGGCTTTGCTTTGAGTAATATTTTAATTGGTGAGATTATTCAAATATTTGAAGCCAGGCCACCCATTTCTTGTGTACCCCACTCTTTGCACTTACCCAGGGGGAGGAGAGCTGGAGTATCATGCTGTAGAAATCGGGGCACAAAGACACTGAGCAAGAGGAAAGTTTATCTCCAACCCAAAGGAATTTCCCTTTGGATATGACATTGTGTGTCCAGCTGCAAGGCTGGGGCAGTGCAGCTGTGTGCAGCTGGTGTGGATGGCAGCTGGATGTGACCAGGACCAGAAAGGGCTCGTGCCAGCCCTGCAAACCACTGCTGCTGCCTTCATGCTGCCCTCATGGAGTGATGGAGCTTATGGCAGCAGTGGGATGAGAGATCTGCTCCAGGCCGCCATCACCCAGCACCAGAGGGGCTGTGGGGTCCCATGCTTGGGACAGGTACACACCCCCATGCAGACTGAGGCAGCTTCCCCTTGGCAATCACAGAAATACAAAACCATAGCAGTGCTTAGGATGCTGCCCCAGACTTCTAATATCCCCGAGTCCCACCATGATCCTCCTGCCCCTGTGCTCTGTGTGGGAAGGAGGCTGAATTCTCTGTCAGGTTTCCCACCCTCAGCCTGGCACTCCACTCCCTCGCAGGGACTCCTGGCAGCAGCTGCCCTCTGTCCCCATGCCCTGCAGCAGGTCTTGAGCTCTGGCTTTGTGGAGGCTTAAAAGGACAGAACACAGAGGGGGGTTGGAGGTGGGGAGGGGCAGGGTGAGGGAGGGAGTGACCAGGTTCGGACAAAGCAGCTCAAACAGCCAGAGGTATTTCAGACTGATCACAACTGGAATCAAAACTCAGTTATCCCAAGATTCACTTTCGTGAGCTAGATTCAGATTTTCCAGATGTCCCAAGGGATCTTCTCTAACATAATCCTGGATTTGGGAGTAAATTCTCAAGTACTGAATTTATGAGCCTGCATCTCTTCACTCTTCAATGAGTTTTGAAAGATTTTTGGCTTCAAGCTAATAATTTAAAAATTACTGTCTTTTTTCCTAGCCACTGGATTCCAATTAGCTTTACTTTTCTCTTCAAAAAGGGAGCCCCCATACAGCAAGCATCCTGCAGACTGATAATGGGATGCAGGTACAGAAGCACGAGTTCAATCAAGCCCATCTCGCTGCTCTGGAGCTCTGCTCCTGCTCATTTTAGACTCATTTCAGCGTGGCAGGTCACAGCAGTATAAACATCACAGGAAAAAAAAAAAGGGCCGAGCTGGCAAACAGTCAGAACTTGCTGTTCCTGACCCAGTAACCTACTTTTGAGCACCACGTAACACGAAAGCCATCCCTGGCTCAGACTGCGACGTCACCTCTTACTTAACTTCTCAGAGGCAAACAGTGGGGCTGGTTGGAAAGAGTGAGACGAGACGTGGTCACCATTTACTTCATGCTGACCACAAAGATCTGCTTAGTTTAGACAGGAAGGCACAGAGTGAGTGGTTTCCAACCTCAAGTGATTCACAGCCACCACCTGAGCACACAAGTTCCATGCACGGCTGGGACATTGGAGTCCATCCTGCTGACACACGGAGCAACCTTAAATTTTGTCTACAGCACTAGTGCCACCATCAGCTTCACAGCCACAGGCAAAGAAACTGCCCAACGGAATCCTTCATGAAGGACCCCTGTTTTACCTCTGCAGTGCTGCTTTAGCTGTTTTCATTCCAGCTCCCTCAGTCTGACTGATGAGAGCACAGACAGCACACAGCTTAGTTTCTAAAGGTAGAAAAGACTTAAGATATAGCCAAAGATATAACAGCCAAAACTGCTCTCTATACCTGTTCTCCCTTCAACAGGGCAACAACAGCAGCCATTAACACCCACCACCTCTGGGATAGCAGCTGTCTTCCCCTTCCCAGGTTTCTCCCCCACCACAGTCTTTCCTTCAACCAGCAAAGCTGACCCCATGCTCACATACTTTTTTACCTCTGATGAGGTTAGTAAAGGATTTTGGGGAATGCTAAATATGGCAGGAAAAGATATGTTCTCAAGGATGTGCAGCCTCCCTTTTCTGCAGGATAACTTGTGGGCTACTAGGGATTTTCTCCTGCAACTTATACATAGTTTATCTTCTTCCTTTTTTAGTGACAGGAGTGGCATCACTGGTTGAAATGCACCTGGACAGCATTGCCAGCCTGCAGAGACGAAACCTGTGGCACTTGTCACCCTCAGACAGTCCCTGCTTAAGAAATGGTTAAGCTTAACAGTTGCTTAAGTTCAGTAAAACATCTTCAAAGCATTTTGTTTGCCTAAAGCCATCAGGAGTTTTCCCATCAACACACAAATGGAGATAGACTAGGAATAAAGTTTTCAGGCAGTTTTCTACTACAAAGAAAAAATTGAAATCGTACTCATCCAGTGTTCTTTGCAACTCTATCTGCCACTGTGAACATCCTTACAAATCAGTGTTTAACACTCGCCATTGGGAAGTAATACATAAACTAAGACTAAACTCAGGCTTAACACTTGAAAGGATTAATACTTTATGCACATCAGAGAAAAGAAATAAGTGTGGTAAGACAGAGCGAGAGACATTACAAAGGGAGCTCTTTAGGGAAATGATTCTTTACCAAAATATGCCTGTTTTTGCAGGCAATTGCTTCCACTGCATCTCTCAGCTGAAACACACACACAAAAAAGAGGAAGAGGTAGAAATGAAATTACTTTTGGTTGAATATTCCAGCTGCATGCAAAAAGAAGTGGTTGAAATAATCAGAACAAAGTGTCTTAAAGTTATTCCACCTTCCAGCTGGCTCAGAATGACCATGATTTTATTTCTATTGACACTTGGACTTCCCATTGCACAGCCAGAGGGGACAGGGCACTGCAGTATCTTAAAAATTCTAGATTCTAGCTACATTTCCTTGCATCATCACAATCCATTTTCCCACCATCTCTTCTACCAGCAGTTTTAACTTAAACTAAGATTAAAAACATGGAACTATTTTACTCTGGCTGGCATAAGCACAACACAAACGTAAATGTTCTAATAGACATAAGAAGTAATTTTTCTTTACTACAATGTCTAATTTAGATCTCTGAAATTGTAAAATTAAAATCTATTCTAACCCATACTTACACAAAAAAGGCATTTGTAGCAAATTATAGTATCTAACTGCTTATTACACAAAAATCTCAGAATGACTGTATTGTAAAAAAAATAATTGCTTAATTATGAAATCCTGATGATAAAGACACCATTGTCATGAAAACATCTGGACTGCCAGCTTCCCAGAATACATGAAATTTCAATAGGCAGAGCAAAATCGGGAGGCACATGAAAGAAGAGTTTTAAAGAGGCCCAGAGAAAAAACTATCACCCACTGCATTTCTCTGTCAAAGTGCAGGGGATGGCTACAAACAAACCAACCAGTAACAGCCTAGTCACAGCAGCAGAGCAATAAGGATGTATGGGGAGATGAGAGACAATCAACAAACACTGTGCCTATTCTTGCACAACCTTGGGAAAAATATACTTCTACTCTACTCTTCTACAGTGTCAACCTGGAAAAATAGTCATTGCCTCAGGGTGTTGTAAACCTGTTTATCAATCTGATGCCTGAGAATAACAGAGTGGACAAATCTGAACAGAAGAGCAATCAGTAGTGTTTCTGTAGAATTTAACTTGCATAAAACATAATTTAAATGATATTTGAAGAACAAAACAGGGAGAGGAATAGGAATGGAGCAGGGGGAAAGGTCAGTTACACACTAATAGAAGTATTGAGAAAAGTAAGAGAAGCTTGACTGCTGTGTTCAGTTCAGCCAAACAGGCCTGACCATGAACAAGAAATCTGTTCCTTGTCAAGCCTGTTCTAAATGTTATGTTGATGGTGAAGTTAGTGCCCATGCACATTTTAGCTGCTTATGAAATGATGAAAGTTGCATTGGAAAAATGGGAGTTCAAAGATATCATTATCCCAGATGTGAGATGTCACATCAAAAGGACCCGAAGAAGCAAGAGAACATTTCCAGTGGACTGGGGGATGCAGTCTCATAAGAAGAAACCTTGTCTGTGAGCCCAGGATATGACCATGCTGGAGAGAACTCTCCAGGACAGGACTTCTCTCCTTTCCAGCTGAGCCCAAGTCCTGAAGCAAGTACACCTGTAACTGGGCCTGAGCATGCAGGCAATTCCAGGGAATCTAACGAGGGCTCCCTGGTCAGATAGCTAAAAGTTCACAGAGCAGGGTTCACAGGGCTGACAGCTACAGTGAGGTGTGATTCCTCACCTCTAACTAGAGCTCCCATTGCTGGCAGTGACTTTTTCCCTTGGAATCCCCAGTGGAAAACTCACATTTAAATAATCTGCAAGGCCCCAGAACAGACAATGGATGAGACATCAGAGAATGATGTATCACTTATGGGGTAGGACACATCAGTTATGGGGGGGATTACAGGGCAGACAGCACCAGAAGCACAGTAACCTCCTCACATGGTTGCCATCTGTGCTTCTCTGCTAAAGGTTATATCAGGACTCCATTGTAAAACATTGCTGGCTGGGATTTATAATTCAGTGGACAGCCAAGTTCTCAGCCAAGAATCCTTCCAAATGAAAACAGCTGAGTTGTGGGGATTCTGCCTATGGTGGATATTTTTGATCGCTAACATGATAAAATCCACAAAGTAGCATCAGTCTGTACATCTGATGTGTTTTCCACAAACAGCTCTACACAACAGCCAAACCAATGGAGTTGATCATCTTCAGTCTCAGATCTCACTGCTTGTTTGCATGGTGTTCAGATGGTGGGATAAAACTCATTCCCTGTGCAAGGGCTCACTGTGAGATCTGTACAGCATTTCAGTCTCCCCTAAGGCTGATACACAGGGGATTTAAAAAGTGTGTGCCCTGAGGAACGGCCTGCATGGTACCAGTGAACAGAGCTGCACGCACTAGGAAAAGCTTTCATAACTTTCTCTCAAGAAGCATTACTCTTCTGCCAAGTAAATGTGCCTGTTATTTACTTTCCAGCACATATTGCAAAGCTCATGTTAATTAAACCTCTAAAACACACAACAGAATAAATCTTTATTGACGTAATGGCAACAAATTGTATAGGAACTCTCCTCTGCTGTTTACTCAGTAAATATTTGCTTGGAAAGAATAATTTGCACTATCTTAGACAAAGGACAAGCCAGTTAGGGCACTGTAGCCATGAGCATCCTTCCTGCTCTCCTGGACTCCAGAGCTGAAACTCCAGGATCCTCCGAGTCAACTTACACAGAGTTCAAACACCAGGCAAACACACCAGGAAGGAAAGAGCTGGGATAAATGGTCTGATGTCAGCTCTGTGGCACCAGAGAACTTTGGTACAACATCAAAAACGACATGCTTTTCCCTGGGTGATTTATGGGTTATAGCACAGGGCTCTGTCAGTTGAAAGGATGGTCCAAACACAAAACCATCTCCAAAGCTCAATGCACATCACAGCAAAAAGTCTTCCTTTCTTTGGAGATGCCAGCCCTTTAACAGACTGCAGCTCTCAAAATCCAGGCACTGGAAACCCAGGAATATCAGGTCTGCTGCTTACTTATCTTTAGGTGAATTTCTAAAGTATCCCACACATGGATAGATTTCTAAAATCTAGATTCCAAACCCTAATAACTCACAAAATAAAGCACAAGGAACCCCCAGTCAAACGCTGTATGGCATTTACAGAATGCCTTTGGGTAACTCTGGTCTGTAAAGGCAACTGCACTGTTAGACTAGGCAGTGACCAAACACACTTGGTAATGGCAAAGCTGCCTCTGACTTTAGCAGAGGTTCATCCCTAAAATCCCATGAAATGTCAATCTATTAGGACCCTTCTCATTATTAATACATATTTATCTTTAGAGCAGATGGACTGATTGCACAAGGCTGAAAGTTGTCCAAAAGAGAAGTGTCTTCTACTGGGAAACAGCCTATGAAATACAAACACTCCCAAAAGACATGACTCATGCTGGCAGGCTGTCACAGCACTTTTCTGAATTTGAATCAACATAATCTGAAATCCTTTTCTCAATGGCCAGTTCAGATACATTTCAAGAAAATTGCAACTATACTAGCAAAGCTTCTTAACCTTCACATCTTCCTACTGAAGCACATGTAGAATGTACCAGTAAAAAAAAAAAAAAAAAGGAAGATCATCTTAAACTGACAGGTTATTCACACTCTCATAGCTGTCTTTCAAATACAGAATGATAGCATTATCATCCTGGATTAGAGGGTCTGGGACTCTGTTCAAGTTTCCAAGGAACAGTCATGGGGAATTGCTTTTAGTTGGTTTCTTTTCTTCCATATCCACAGGGATAATGGACATGCAATGCTACTTATCTACACTCCATACCTACCTCTGAAAGACAGAGGCATTACCATTGCTTCCTCTATAAGAATAAATTCATAAGAAGGCATATTTACATAAGTTTTGATTACTCATGCAGCAGATAAAGAAGACTTAATGTACATTTTTCTTCTCCTACACACTGCTGTGTGCTCAGTGCTTTGTCTAAAGCTATTTCACAGAAGAATATCTTAATAGCATATTGTTTCCTTCCACACAAGAGCTGTTTCCAAACACCAATGGTAGCTTCTATTCCAGAGCACTGCCACCCAGTGCATTGTTACTGCAAAGCAGATCCATCACAACCACCAAATTTCAGCTTTGGTGAATGCAAACTGAATTTTTCCTCTTGGCATTGCAGTGCAATGGGCTTGTGTGTTTGAGAAATATAGCCTTGCATTTCCTACATAGCTGAAGGTAGTTCTGGCACCAGCTATTACTTGATTTTATTAACTTAGACCCTTGTTCAGCAACTGCTGTAGTGAAACTAAACTCATGCTTAGGTTCATCCCTGTTCAACAAAGTGCTGCTGCACAACTGAAAAATTCAATCACAGGTTTTGTGTTCCAGTACTTATCCCTCACCAGAAGCAAGACTGCAAATGGTACCTGTGTTATTTCTAACATTGCTCAATTTCCTTGGTTAGCACCTTTAGGAAGAAGCCTTAACCCCAGTGTCCAGCTCAAAAAGATCAAACCCACCCCAGATCTCCTCCCCAAAACCAACCAAACAAAACCACCACAAATAAATTTAACAGCTTTAGCCTGACACAGAGGATGTCAGATTGTCAGAACTGCAGAAATGCCCTCTGGTAGAGCCCAGTGAGAGCTCACAGGTAAGTGAGCAGGATGAAGCCAGGCTGCAGAAGTGTCCCTATAATGTGCCTGGGGGAGCAATGCCTGCCTTCCACCTTCCAGGAAAAAATCCTGACTTGTGAAAAACAGCCATGCCTGTGAGAGCCAGCAATAACACACATGCAGAGTGAGATACCTTCCAACAATGATAAAGATCTAGACAGGGGAAATGTTATCTAAAACTAAATTCTGTTGTCATCTTATTGCAAAGGTCCCATACCTTCTCGGTGATTTCTCATGGGCAGCTCCTCACAGCACTGACTCCTTCTTCTTCACAGCACAGCCAACAAACTGCAGCTCTCTCCTCAGCCTGCTCACCCACTCTTTTGTAGCAGTTGTCTCCTTATTGGACACAGCTGTGGCCTGTTAAGGGCAGGCCTGTTCCTAATCTTTGGTGATTAGCACAGCTGCAACTCCTCAGGTGTGAGACTACCTTCTGCACTATCTTTATTTTCTTACATTCTATCCCTCCACAAAATTCCTCAAAAAAACCCCAACACCCATGACCAGATGAACTGGAGATAGATACTATTAAACTTTTGACAAGTGGCTCAGGTCATCCAAACTGAAATGCCTGAAAAAGATCCAGTTTCCAAGATATCACTTGTTTGGAGAGCTCTCCAGCACTTTTCATGGGTTCCCCAACAATGCCTTCAAGGTGGAGCCCCTGTCTGGTAGGTGGGCTAATTTGGGGAGTGTTTTTTCAGGCATAAATGCATCATTGGATCTTTCCAGTGGCAGTGCAGCATCCTCATAGGCCTCATACCAAAGTACCATCTAAAGAGTGTTCAAAACCTCAGACTTTCCATCACTTCCTAAGTAATTGTTTAAACCATCTGAAACCCTACCCTAATTCTGTGGTGTTGAAGATTGCAGAGAACACATGAAATATAAAACCCTACCAGAAAACATTTTTCTATCCTCAAAAAAAGTTACTTGTACTGATAGATACCATTCCAGCTAGAAACATCTTCATCTTTGGGAAATAAAGCCTAATTTCAACAAATACTTCTTCCTGAATGTAAAATTAAATAAAAGTACTGTGATGGTGACAGAGCTGTGCTGTTCAACAGCTTCAGTATTACATCTGATTAAGGCTACAGAGACGTGCTCTCCAGCGAGGCACAACAAACTTTTTGACATTCAGTAGAATGATACTGCAGCTCCAGCTTTGCTGTGTTTAGCAGCTGGTAACCAAAACACATCCCCAGGTAAGCACCAGAGGAGCCAGGCATGCACTTCCCCAGGGCTCTGCTCTGTGACCCCATTTCCCTGATGTTATCACTCTATCCTCATTATAACACTTCAAGAGGAACATAAATATCTTGTATATCAAAATGCTCTTGACTTTTACAAGCAACCTGATTCAGCAGCCCTCAGGGTGCAGTTTCATGACCAGCTCAAGCAAAACTCATCCTTGAAAAGGCACTTCTGCTACTCCCAGCCTCCTCTGCGTGTAAAATCAGGCTTGCATGGTTGAAAGCTACTGCTTGGAGAGACATTTTATAAAGATCAGCTTTTAACTCCTTTGCCACTACTGTGCCAGCACAGCAGAGATTGCAGGGAGCAGAAGACAGAACTGCCTTCTTTAGTCTCAAACCAGCTCCTCACGAATTTGTCTCTGTTCGAGACAAGTTAGGAGGAAATGTCCTGGAATGAACGTCTCCTCTGAAAAAATGCAGGTTTCACAGTCCCTCCCCCACCAAACAAAGGAATTCCTTGGAGGAAAATGAAAAATTTGATTTATTTAACACAGAGAGTGCATGCAGGCATGGGAAAATGAATGAATAATGTTAGATATTAAAACCTTCTCTCTGTGGAGAAGCTGGTGGACATTAGGGTCGTGCTTGTCTTCTCCCAAGGTCTGGGATGTGGAGCCCCTGCAGCCCCCAGTGAAGGTCTGGTGTTTTGCACTGGAGCTAAGCTGAACAGCTCCAGAAGAAGCCACAGAAATTATTGGAGAAGCTGCATGCAGTCCCAGGAAACCCCCTCCTCAGCTAACAAACAAGAGCCAGCTAAAAGCCAAGCATGCCCTCCCTCCCTGCAGAGCTGAGTTTGGGAGCTGTGTGAAATCCTGCTGAAAGAAGGGGCTCCCCCTGCCCCAGGCCTAGCCTAAAGTTACAGCAGCCATGTCTGGGCATAAAACAGATGATGGGGGATGTTATGAATGTGAACGAGGCCAAACTTTCTCCGGAGAAAGAGGTTCTCATTTATTAAAATAGCTACAAGGAACGGAGTACCCAGGATAAGCTCAGGCACTTACACAGCGAGCCAAAAACTAAAACAGTGCGCTAACCCCATACAGTCACCCCAAGACAGTTGTTATACTTGGTGGCACAACCTATTGCCTGTGATGGCCATCAATGAGTCTCACGTGCTCCCTGGTACCTGCAGGAAACAGAGGGACCTCAGCTCTGTACCTTGGAGGCTTGGGATTATTCTTAGCATTGGTCCCTGACAGCCAGGAATTCTACACTGAACCTAGAGCCCTGTCACTGAATTATTTTAATAAGCCATTTAGCTTCTGTCCCACCTCCTTTTTCTGATAGCATTTAAACCTACCTTCCTGCCTTGTTTTCCTAAGCTGTAACTTCTTAAACAGTAAGTCATGTAGGCATCTCTCTACCTCTGACTGTTGTGGATCCCCTTGTGGGGAGTCACCAAGTTGGGGATCTGCTGAAGCCCGCTGCAAGTGTATTTTGTACAGCCTCATCATTGCAAAATGCACATTGTAATTGACAGCCTTCAAATCCTGTGCATGAGCTACTGCCCCAGATTAATACAATATTCCAATCTCATGTGGAACTTCTTCTCATGCAACCACAGGAAAGACAATAATACCAGCAAACATCTTCGTCCTGTGGAGCACTGCAGAGGTGACAGGACAATTTTAAGAGAACAAAGATACTCTTAAGAACTACTAAATGCCATGAAGGAACTGTTGTTAAAAGAGGATATAAAGGCCTGTGAAGAGGAAACAATTCCCAGTGCTTAGCATTGAGGTTTATTGCCCCATAAAATCCAGCCCTGTGCCCCATATGCTGCAGTGTTATCTGAAGAAACTGCATCTACAATTTAATGTTTACACGCATAAATACTTTTGTAGCACAAAGGTTGCCAAAGATCAAGGACCTGATGCAGCAACAGACTTAGTTTAATATTAAGCAGCACCTCCATCAACATGATTATTTATCTACTCCAATTCAAGGAACTGCTATGCACTTTGGCCCAACGAGGCCAAAATGGGGGATTGTTTCTGAAAAACATGTTGTGCACAGGTGAAGTCTCACTTGTAAAAAGAGAGAGAGAAACCTGGGAGAAATAGACTGCCTTCCTACAGAGGCCTGAAGAGACAGTCATGTCTAATGCAGCAGCAGGGAAGAACGACCTAGGGCTGAACATGAGCAGGAGGATGTGCAGGAAGGTGTTTGTTAGAAGAAGTGGGTGCCTGCACCTCCTTCCTGCCTCTCCAAACCCATCCCAGAGCAGCTCACACTGCTGCAGATGAGGTCCCAGTGGGGTACCTTGGTTGGGAATTGGCATCTGGCTGCACTGGAAACACAAAGAGAGAACCAAGAGCCTCCTTGTGTGCTACTTCCACAGCTGCCACTCATGACAGCTTTGCTGAGAGTCCAGTACTGTTGACCAAGTCTCATTCTCCTTTTCTATAAAAGAAAATCCTCAGATTTGCTTCCAAATCTGTGCTGCATTTTAAAGCAATGGGCAAGGACACATTTTCTGACAAATTCTATGTCACTTCTGTTCCTCAGAAGTCCTACTTTATCATTGTTCAGGAATGAGGGTCTAGAAGACCTGGAGTAGACACACAGATGGAGTTTATGCAGCTGAATTGATGCCTGTTTAGGTTTTTAGCTTTCTCTGTGCTTCTGAGACAACAGTTTCCAAGGGATAACTGTGCTCTCGAGAAAAGCAGACTCCAAATTTCACTTTGGGTAGAGCCCCAAGGTGGATTAGCCTGTCTTTCTGCCCACCCTCACTGCATGCTGTAAGCAGATTACTTGCAATATGACAGATTTAGCAAAAGTGACAGTTGCTTGCTGTCCAATATCATTAGCCTGCCTGCCACAAGAGCTCAGACATGGTGCTCCATTCTCTAACAAAATCAGCTTATTAATAACCATACAGCCTGGCACAGAATTTTCCATACAACTGAAGCAGTGCTTTGAGCAGGGGAGTTCCCAATTCACAACCTACGGAGATTCAAAATTGAATTCTAACTAAGATGAGGTCCAAACAGCAAACAGGTTCAATGGACTGGCATGTCAGAGGGACTAGGATAGATAAGCATCTGTGCTTGCCTTTATTACTCATCCTTCATTACCTTTATTACTCTGGTCCCTGAGTCTGTGAAGGGAATGGTAATCTAATAAAAAGGTTACCTGAGTCAATGAAAACAATGCAATTCACTGGTGTGCCTTGGGCTCAGCTCCCCAAGGAATCAGGATCTCCTTTTCCCTGACAGGGCTCAGCACCTGCCCCAAGGCGCTCTGTGGCAGCAGGTAAGGACCACACTGCTCTTCCAGGTAGACAGAAGAGGATGCAAAGGAAGAGGAAGACTTCCGCTTCCTATGTACAAGTGTTTGTGTTACAATGTTAAAAAAAGTTTGGAAGTAATTCTCCGTTGATTCCTGCAACAAAATACTTCAGCTAGGAAAAAAAAAACTGGCATAGTCCATGAGGTTGTTGCAAACCACACTATTTGTAGTAAGGCCTCCCTTTTTATGCTAAAAAGTTAAAGAACAGAACCAATTTCAGTGCTGAAAAAGAACCCCTACAATTTCCCATTTAAAGCCAGGCAGGCAAGATCACGTTCTGAACCTCTGCCTCCCCTCTACACCAACCATGGACCTGCACAGCAGCAGCACCTCCCACATAACACAGCCCAGGGGAATGATTTCCCAAAGCTCCTCACAGTAATCCCAAGACCAGGTAATTCTGTAATAATTCCGAGTGAAATGTTTTTGTTTTAACATACACCTGTGGGAAAAGAACACCTCACTATTTTACAATGAGCTCTTTAAAGACATCCTGGGAATTTTTCCAAGAGCTACACCGAAAAGGAAGAACATTTAGATATTTACTTTAGGGGCTTATTAGAATGTTTGAAATAATTCTTGTCCTCTCCTCCCCACAGAATAAAAGCTTTTATTTTCCTTGTCAGTTTGAGAAATGTGGCTCTGATCCTGCTGCTGAGGTTTGCATGTGGACACTGTCACTGGCTGCAGCTTGGAGCTGAACTCTCAGGGCTCAGCCTGCGCCAAGGGCAGCAGGGGAACAGGACTGGGACACAGCAGGGATCCATCACCCCATCCCAAGGAACTTACTCTGCAAGCAGTGACTGAGTTGCCAGTCAAACCCAGCTCTGGGCCAGCTCAAAGCTAAAGCAAGAAACGCAACAGGGTTTAAAGCCATTTTGATAAATCCTGAAAGGTTTATAAACCCCAAAGAGTCATTTTACTGCAAAGTGCATTGAAAGGCTTTACGTTGGTAAGGTGGGATCAGCACCCATTCTCTGAACAGGTACCAGCATCAGGGAGTCAGTGCAGTCCTAATGACCCTTGTCTGCATCAATACAACTCTCCTCCAAGAGGGAGTTACTCCTTGGGCAAAGCATGCCTAGCACTGCTCTTGCTGAGCCATCTGCCTGGTAGGATCTTTAACCAGGCAGAATTTCCACTGTAGGAAAGACTCAGGAGAGGTGCTGACACCAACATATCCTGGCAAGTCAGTGACAAACACAACAAGCCACATCAGAGAGAGCTTAGAGAGCAGCTCACAGGGGGCAACAGCTGTCCAGTGTTCAGACAAACTTGGAGCAGTTTTGCCAGCAGGAGGCTTGCGGTTAGACTGCAAATCCCAGCCCCATTCCACGTTGGAATGACATTTTAGATTTCTTTATTACCATTTCATAATGGTAATTAAACACAGGCGTGTGCACAGAGAAGTCTGCTTGCTATCTAGGACAAGGCTTACCATCTGTAGGCAGCAACCCTGCAGGCTCAGCTATGGGGCTGCAAAAGTTGCAAAGCCACCAGCACCTCAGGGATCATGTAAGAAAAACTATGAAAGACTAAGAAAATAAAAACTAAAACTATGCAGCAGTGGTATTTCTCTACCTGTGATCACTTCTGGCAATCTGCCTGTCTCCACTGATGCACACAATGCTTGGGAGCTCACAGCACTGGATGGCCCAACCCCATTGCTGTCTTTGCCATGCTGGGATCCTCTCCTGATCCTCTCCAGGTGACAGGGTGTTTCTGCAGCACTGAGAAGCCACCTCCCCTGGTGCAAAGATGGTTATATGCCACACCTGCCACCAAGATGAGATTTCATCAGCTCATTTCCCCTCCCAGGGTCCAAGGCCTGGACACTGTGGCTAACAGCCCTCCCAGGTGCCTGGGTGGGGGTACAAAACATCGGGGAGCTGCTCCCTGCAAAGCTTTAACAACGCACCAGAAGCCCTAGAAATGGGGAGATGCAAAAGCAATGGTCACCACACACCTGATTACCCATCTGACCCCAGAGGTTCAGCATGGCAACCAGTCCTTGTGCAGCTCCCCTGAGTCTGGAGGAGAGACTGCCCTCAGGTTAAGCCCCTGTGTTTACACTCATCTCCTCACACAAAGGCCACACAAGCAGTCAGGGGCCAGCCATATCTATGGAACCACTGGACTCAAGCACAGCAAGAGAAAGAGAACAAAGATGCAATGGGATTTAGGCTGTGGGCCCTGGCAGGCTGCTATTCCAGCTGAATATTGCAAGGAACAAATGCAAAAGCCAAAGTGACAGGAATTGTGACATCAAGTGCCTTTTAGACAGTAACAAAAAGAGTCTAAAAATTGAGTACAAGAGACTCTCAGTCCCAGGGGAATACGAGCCTGTATCTCATACCAAGTGATTTTTCTGTTGCACAGTTCATTTTAGGACAACGCTCACCCTCACAATGCCAGTCCCATGGCCTGAGGCTGCTCTGGATTCAGATACCTGACTACTTGTTCAGGAACAAGCATTTCTGTTTGTGAATAATTCAGATCCCTTGCTTATTTAGGTTCATTTGGGCTCCGTTTCTTGCCGTTGGAACCTTTTGAGTTCACAGCAGCCTGTGCTGTGTGTGCACAGCCCCCCTCAGAGCTCTTCTGTGTCTGTAAGGGAACCAGTTCCCCCAGTAGCTCCCAGGTACCTGAAGCACAAACAGTACTTACAGTGCAAACACAGCTTCCACAGTATAACCCTGAAAAGCTCAGGCATTCCTTTTGTTCATCTTGCTGCAAACCAAGATTGCTTTCTGCTCTGAGACACACATTTGACAGTAGCTCCATGAGAGTGCTACACATATGAGTAACTCTTCCATGACAGGGGCAAGCACATCCAGACCTACAGTCCCAGTCTTAAAACAGACACAGACATCCAGCACTCATGGACACAATTATTCAGCACGCACTCATCAGTCAATGTGAACATTTGCACTCAGACAGGCAAACACAGCAACTGTGCTGCAAACAGGTACAGGTCTGCAAGTGCAAGAAACAATAGCAAGTCCAAGAGCAACAGCAAAGCCCCAGCAAGTCACATTCTGAATAGTAACAGCAGCCTGGATCATTTGACATAAAGCATTTCACTGCCTGAGCACAGCCTTCTCTCACAAAATATTATTACCACTATAAAAGGAAAGCCATTGTGGCTTTAGCACAGCTTATTTTTAATTGTGTTTGAGACGTGTTAGACAAAAACAGACAGACAGCACAGACAAATTACAGAGCTGTTTCACAAAGTAGCAATACCCCAAAATGATCTATTTCAGGTGAGGTGCTGAGTGGCAGTGATTGCTCGAGGTACCATTGCCCACATGTCAGTCACTAATGCTGCAGCGCTGCGCACACCGACACCTGCCTGTGCACCCCAACACACAGCCCCCCCTGAGGAGCACATCCCTGACTTACCCTTCAGCCAGCAGCAGCCCCAAACCCTCTGAAAGCTCCTGCAGAAGAGTTGACAGAGTTTCACCTCGTTAGCCAGCGAGGCTGTTACATAAGCAGCACCGTTTCTGCCGGCGGCAGCGGGGATGCGCCCCGCGCACATCCCTCTCCTCCCCATCCCACACGGACACAGCTCCCAGCAGCAGCTGGGCCACAGCCACAGCGGGGGCAAGGTGGGCCACGGGCACTTGTGGAAAGCAAAACCAGCGGTTTCAAAGAAAGTTCAAAAGGTGCCTGATGTTTATGAAGAGGCATTGCTACTATGAAAGGAAGTGCTGCAATGGTATAATGTTCCTTAGCCCACTGAAAGCAGCTTGGCCTAGATTTTCCTGTACTGTTTGATGTGACCATTCATGCAAACAGGAGTAAAACTTTCTCTTTGCTTTTAATTAAGCAACAGCATCACAACAACAAAAAGAATTAAAAAGTGACATCTACAAAACCCCTTTTTTTTGCTGTCATCTGGGTCTTTTGGGCTACTGTCAGACAGAGAATATGCAGGAATCAGCCCCATTGATTAAACTATTATTAGCAGTAAACAAACAGATGTGTTCAGCCAAAGACAGGACAAACCCCATGCTCTGTACTTCAGGACTACAAACAGAAAAAACCCCACTATATAAAAGGCTTACTTCTTTTTTTAAGCAAAGGATTCTCCAGCACAATGTGCAGAAGCAAAGTATACAGCATTTCAACATTCAGGAATTAATATAAAGAAATAGAACATTATTACCTCTGCTCTCTTCCCACAGACTAAACCCCATCAGCTTTCATAAGACTGGGAGCAGATCCTGTATCTGTAATAATCCTAAACAAAATGTGGCTCGTAGTCATTCAGGACATTCTGGTGTCCATGAATCACTGGCAGACACCCTATGCAGTGGACAAATGCATAGGGGCTGTAGCTTTAGGACAGACATAAAACTCTTATGTAAGCCATAATCCTCGCACAGACTCCTTATTCAGTGATTTTAAGAACGGTGCCGTAGAAGCCTGCTGGCATTCCAGTGGCTTTTAAGCAATTTGAAAATAGGGAGACTCCTGTCCCACCCCCTCCCTGACACCAGTGCTGCTGCTGGTACCCAGACCTACCTTGCAGGCTGTGGGGACACAGAGCATTGCTGTTCACCAATATTTGGGTCCTCCGCAGAGCTGCTGCTGTTGCTCTCTGTGCTGAGTGAATCACTGGGATTAATCTCCTGCAGAGTTCACTGAGGCTAATGATAATCAAGTTAAATTTACACTATATGATCAGAGTTTAATTAGGTACTGTTATACAAGTCCTATTAATTACAGTGGTAATACCCTTACGAAATGCAGATGAGAGGGTGGGGCTGTGGTCAGAGGGGGCTTGGCTTCAGATGAATTCAGGAAAAAGCCCCATTAAAATGATCTGCTTGTCCCTTCAGTTACCTGCTTGCCTCTGTCAGTGCTCAAGATGAAAAAAAATGCTTTAAAAAAATTATAATCCTACAAAATGTAATAAAGCTAGAAGATTAAAGACCTCCTACATGCTACACTATCACTTCCGATTTACACCGAGAAGCAAGAATTCCATTTTAAACTCCAACAAGACTCAGTCATTATTAGCTTGCTCTGCTCAAAATCCTACACAAAGAAGTCCCAGGTGATAGAAATCATCTATTTTGCGCGGAGATAAAGCTAGGCAGGTCTTCCTAATGTTAAAAAGTAAGTTTCTCTTTTCCTTCCCTAGTTTCCTCCTCTGGATGACCTGTTGGGTCAGAGCAGACGCCAGCTAAGGCTTGGCATTTGCTGTGTACAATCACAGCCTCCCCTGGGACACAGACCCACAGGCCCAGGTGCCTCCTGTCCGTGCCCCTGCAGCCCTTGCAGGGCATCAGAAGGGTGTGGGGAGAGGCAGCTGATCTGAACCTCTCTGTGGCCTACATCACCTGGAAATGGATGTCTCTGCCAAGGTGCAGCCAGGGAAACTCTGGATCTCAAGTTCAAGAGCAGACCCCAGGTTTCAGCAGGCAGTAGTAGCTACTTTAGGAGACAATGAACAGTGTGACATTCCAAGCCCCAGGACAGATCTTCACTCCTGCTAAATCTTCTCTGAGGTATTCCATAGAAAGAGCAAAGCTTGTGCCATGTGGCTTCCATTGGCATTTGCTACAAATGCTGTTGGATGGCTTTAGTGAAACCTGCCAGAGACCCTGTGCTGGTACTGCTACTCACTGGAAACACCAAATCCTTGCACCCACGTGGGCACAGGCACAGGTGAAGGTCTTTTCTTCATTAACTAAATCAGCAACACAGAGTGAGGCTTGTTAGCCAGAACAGATGCTGTTCTTGCACACAGACCTGTGTGAGCCTCCTGTACCCAGGTTCCCTCTCTGCAAAGTGCTTGCTCACTCACAGGAGAAGCCCTGGCACCTTGCCATTTCTGCCACTGCAGTTAATTTAATTAAAAACCCAAAAGATGGGAGGCATATTTCCCTCTTCCTGTAGGATTTGTCACCCTCTTCCTGTCAGACAGCAGCAAACGAGCACACCTCAGCACTCCCACTTTGCACAAACACAAGTAAAGCAGCAGCATGCTACAGTAGGCTGTACCAGACATTAATTACCAAGCCCTCCAGCTATAATTATCTTAATGAGTTTTGGCTATAGACACTATATTGGCCCTTTACAAAGAAGCCTGGAGGATACAGCCACACAGGATCCAGGAGGAGAGTCCTTTCCTGGAGTGTACACCCCTCCCTGCAGACAGCCAAACTGTACATGGAGTTATTCTGACAAAATGGCAATTTCAAAGCAGCCTGCATGGTGCTGTGTGCGTATCCAAATCCCCCTCTGGGCCCCCTGATGGACAGCTCTCTGGGGACACACAGGAACCGAGGCAGGAGAGGGAGATGATGGTTCCTGGACAGCTCCTTGCTCTGAAGGCAGACTGAGGTAGGCTCTGGCCCACGTTTCCCTCACAGTCCAGATGTGTATCCTCTGGAAGACCCTTAGTCTCTCCCACATCTGGGAGTTTGGCCAAGACTATGAAAGGACCTCTGGAAGGACAGGGCTGGCCAAACACCTCAGATCCCTTGCTGGGATTTTTGCTTGATTTAAGCACCAAGGACTCGCTACTCCCCCTCATTCCTTGTGCATTCCTGGCTACAAGGTACAGCTGGGAGCAGGACATCCCCCAAAAGCCATACCTTGAGAACCTCCACATCCTCATTTCAGCACAGCAGTGCTCTGAGGAGATGGGCACCAGGCTTTGGCCAAAGCCTTTTTTCTGCAGTTGTGACACTTTTTGGTCCCTCACTGCTGAGAATGGCGTTTGTGACACACTAATGGGAGCACAGCAGTGCTCCTTCAGCAAGGCTTTGATTTAGGAAGCAGAGCTGCTCAGCCCACTCTGCTCTTGCTGATGTAGTGACCTGGTTTTGTCAAGACTGTTTTTCTCCTTTTGTCTTTGATGTCATTTTGGAAGGCAAGTCATGAGAATTTCATGGAAGCATTGACTCAAAAGTTGGACTAAAACAAAGCCAATCACAATACCATTATAAATGAATGAGGTGCAATTTCCCCTTAGAGGATTATTACACTATTTAGGGTTCTAACACATTTATTGCCGCAGTTTAGTAATAATTTTCATGCTTCTCATCGAAATATAATCCATTTATATTTTAATGTAACAAGTTACAAGGATTATCAGCTCATAATAAATATACTCATCCCCTAAAGCATTTAAACAGCCCCTTCACTTTCTGAAGAAGATCTTACTTAATGAGCAGACACGTACAAATGAACAAGGAAACTAATACTGTGTTGTATGGAAACCATCAAACTGCAAAATACATGCTGCTTGAATTACTTTTCTGTGAAATTAAGTATTTTTCAGCACACAGATTTTTACTTTGAAATTACTTTCATCATGAGAAGACTCTGGAAGTCTTTGAGACTGCCTTTTGCATTGGGAATTTGTTTACCTTGCAGTCTTAAATTTGGAATATTACATTCAGCTCATGCATAGGACTATGTCAAATCAACACATCACTCATGAAAATCAAATTAAGGAAAGCTGTCAATAACAGCCAAGAGAAATCCACCCAAAAGAAAACCCTGCTTGACTTGAACTTAGGTCAGTCCTAGTGCTGAAGTGCCCATGAAACCACATCCATCAAAGCCAACTGAAACCCACTCTGTCAGAGAAATGTAAAAATCTCTCTTGGCCCGCAGTGAGTCACAGTAGTTTTCTCTTGCAGTTGTCTGGAGACGGGATGGGAGAAAGTAAATATTACCTGTCAAACTAAAGACATTCCTTGCCTATTCACAGAGCTGCCCAGCATATTTCTGGCAGAATTCTCATGCAAGCTTCTGGTGCTCACTGCACTTGCAGCCATAATTCTGACTGAGCTGTAAGGCAGGAGTATGAATTAACCTCTGGAGCCTTCAGTCTCCAGAGACTTCTCTTGAACTACGTGTTGAACTGAGCTTCAACACATAGTTCAACTTCCCAGTTCTGCCAGTGGTGGGGTTTTTCTTCTTCCTTCCACATGTTGTATCTGCTCAAAGCATTTTTCTCCGTAAGAAAATGTGAAATTAATGGTCTAGGTTGTTTTTGTCTTTCAGTTTTGCAGATGTATGTTTTCTTAACCCTTTGCTGTACAGGTCAGGGTCACTTGCAGTTCTGCAGGTTCACCTATCAAGAACTCCATTCACAGAAGCACACTTGCTTTGGAGAGTTCCAGGAAAACAGAAGTGCTGCAAAATCTCAAAAATCCTTTTAACAGAAATCCATAGATAGCCTGGCCTTAGGGTTATACAGAAAGAGGCTTTTAGCTCTGGCTAGCAAAGAGAATGGACATGTCTATTGTGCAGCCTCTGCAAATACAGGCCATCCCTAGGGAAAGGTGAAGGGAGGAAATAATTATGTGTGAAGTTTTTATTGTTCCTAGAAAATCAATCTCATGAGTCTTTTCTTAGTTAAGTACCAGTTATCCCAATATCTGCAAGGCAGTGTTTTGTGAGCAGTGTCCAAACAGGAACAAGTAGATGTATAGGATATAAATTTATTTTTTGAAAGCTCCTTTTGCAATCCTCTCCAGATTTCACCAAAAAGAAGTACTTGGATGTCCAGAAGACTTAGCTCAGTTAAAAAGCCCAATGCAAAATCCACAGCTTTGCAGAGAAATTAGCTATTTTTCATGCAGTGAACTGTACAAGTCAGGGTCTATGTCCTCCTGGCTAAACCCCTGTGGTCCATCCACACCGTGGAGTTGCAAGCCCATACCTCATTTTAGCTTTAAAAAGCTTCTCTGCATTAATGTGCAGCCAGCTCCAGCTCAGGGAGTCTCCTCACCACATGGAGCTCCAGCAGGTACACTGACTGCAAACACCTGCACCCATCCTGCACACTCCCTTCTTGTTAGACCAGCACAACCATTGCAGGGCTGTGTCACAATGAAAATTGAGCGTGTTTTTATCCTGGATCAGCATAGAATCTTACATCCTGATGCTCTCCATCTGCAGGACTAACAGGCCCAAAGACAAAGCATTACAGGTCTCTGCTTTCTGTAGTCTCTTCATGTATCAGCACCACAAACCTTCTGGCATCCTGGTGAAGTGCACACCAGACCAGGATCACTGTAAGTGTGAGCAATGAATTAAATCTAATGCTCTTTCTTCACTTCAGGAGCAAACTTTGCAAAGCTCCTTAATGCCCAATGAAGCAGTTTTACTGTAGCAAGGAATTTTCCTCTTGTGAGCTCCATGTTCCAACAAGCACCCTGGTGAGGTATGCACAGGCTGGCTTTTAATACAAACACAAAACTCACATTTAACTTATTAGTTGGGGGAGGAATACAGATGAGGGTTGGATGAATCTCATGAGTCATTGTTTCTGTAGGATAAAAAGCAAGCTTGTCTCAAACAAAATAAATTCGTTTCTATTATGTATTGCAGATAGAAGTGCTTAAATAATAGAAAGATTAATAGAAACACTTCAACCAATTGTTCTAGAAAAATGAAAAATAGCTTTTGCATTATGAAAGAATATTCTTTAAATACGGAGAAGTAAAACATTTCAAATGAAACAATGTTTTGGGAGAGGGAGACAAACGCAGATTAGTCATGCCTGGATGTACTTTCCCAAACAATGCACTGCTTAGAGCTAAGACTAAGACATGCACATACCCCAAGGCACACATGATAAAATAGGGAATGTATATTAGTTTAATTCCTTTATCATTTGCTCACTGCTGCATTTTCCTCATGCTAAGCCTTGCCCTGGATAGCACCATACGCATATTCTGCATCCTGACCACTGAACTCATTCCCACCTGAACCTTGTGGCTAAAGGAAGGGACATGCTCTTGAAGTGTGAAGCAGGGCAAAAGCCCAGCACTAACCCCATGGAAAAGCTACTGGAATGGCACTGTTCAAGTGCAGCACCATCCTCCAGTGGTGTGCAAATTTCAAACAGCCTTTTTTATTACTTTAAGTTTTTAGATATGGAAGGAAATGATAAGACAGGGAAAAGGTGTACCTGAAGGAAACCCAGAAAAGTCTAAAGCCAGCTGAACAAAGGCAAAAAAGTACTGAAATTGGAATATTCAGAAGAACTGACAAGGAAGGAAAGCATGGGCTACAATGCCTGCAGAACTTGAAGACAGTGTCAAGCTATGCAAACTTAGGTAAAAGTCCAGGTATTCACTGATTCAAGTTCTCAGCAGAAAAAAATCCCTAGAAAATCCCTGTGGATGGGTGGTAGTGAATAGCAGATATTGCTGGCAGTGGGTAAAAAATTCAAGTTCCAATCCCTTCCCCCACCTGCCCTCCATTTCTGACCCTGTGATCTGCCATAGCCAGCAAAGTGAATCTCTTTACCCCTCCAATGGTATCTGTGCCACAGCTTCAAGGCCAGGTCCAACAACTCCAGGAGCTATCCTGTGCTAACTGCACTAACACTTCCACCTGGACACATTTGCTGTGTTTGCTGGCAATCCCTTCAGCCAGACTGATCTTGCTGTGTGGTGACTTCAGGACAGAGACCAGCTCTCCTGTGTGCTCACACAGAGGGAGTGCAGCTGGATCCTGCCTTGTTCTTTGGAAATAGCTGCAAGAAGAGCAGGCAGCACATGCAAGGCAAGTGGTACCTGGATACTGCACAATGTGCCATATACAGTATTCTGTGATAGTCACCTTTGTTTTTAGCACAAAAGGAATATGCAATGAATTCTGGAGAAGAAAATCCATCAACAACAACACCAGTTTTATCCAAAAGCTCTTTTTTTGGCTAAAGCAGCTTAAATTTGTACCAAGTCTCAAAAGCCTCGTTTAAAGCAGAATTTTTTCCTGAGGAAATATTACAGACAGATTGTGCTTTTCAAAGACTGTTAAGAGTAAATGATGGCTTTATACTGCTTTCCCAGTGCTAGGAATGCAAATGAGAAAAAGAAGAGTCAGTTGACATTCTGTTACTGATGGATAAGTCTTCTTACCCACCCAAACCACAGCAGTTCTGGCACAGTTACCTCCAATACCTCATTTTCTGCATTTCAATTATCATCTGATTCAGGACCAGTCCTTGTTAATTCTCCAAAAGCCAGGATTGCAGGCAAGGGGACTTCTCTTACAATGCAAAGCCTCACCTGCTTTCCCCAGGAATCTGGAGCACACTGGCTTCTACAAACACACCAATTCCTCTTACTGGTCAATCGGCCTGTACCTGAATCTCTGAGATGAGCAAACTGCCGAGTTTGAACTGAAGGAAAACTGTCTTGTCACAAATCAAGGAGACAACACAAAAAAAATTACCCTAGTCTGCTTTACTGGTCAATGAGTTCATGTATTATATCCACACACAGATATGATCAACTGAGCTCATGCTTATGTAATCAGAGACATTACTCCATTGCTTCATCTGTAACTGAATAGAACTGCAGCAACTTAGTTCTGGTGCTCTGCAGAATTACCTGCTGAGATTAATTACTTGTTCACTTTTTGAACAAAGTCCATAAAAAGCACACAAAAATAATTTATCCCATCAAAGACCATGCAGCTAGAGCACAGCTGAGCTGAAGTAGAAAGTTCACAAGCCACTCAGCTCTCCTTCCAAATGAATCCCTTGCATAAGCTTGATGTAAAGCAAACACAGCATTTTGGCATGGGCAGGTATCATGAAGAGCTGCGTCCATCACATATTCCTGAGGGGATCTTTAAGATTTCCTGACCTAAAGGCTCAATGTAGTTTTCTTTTAGGGCTGGAGAAATGAAAGCAGCCTGGATCCCACTGCCAATGCTACTCAGTGTACTTACATGTTCTTGAGTCCTGTAATATGCTAAAATAAAACTACATTTGACCACAGAGTTTGAACCACTGTTTGACCACTGTTCTGAACTTAGTAAGTATCTGACAACACAGAAAAATGCTGCTATTTTGGTGTTGTTAATGACTCCTCCCAAAGGCCCATGACAAATAGGTAACTGATACAGGAATTGTCTATAAAACTGGATTTTTTTCCTCTGAAATCACTGTTTTCATGCCTTAAGTATGAGAGCTGATAGAACAAACAATTCTGAAAATACACAGGTAGGAAAGCAAAATACCTACCAAGTGTTATAAAAGCCTCATCTTGCCCTACAAAGTTCAACCTTATCTTAACTGGGGATCACAAGAGATATCTCACTACAGGCACTACTTGCTTCCATAGAAAGCACTTACTAAGGAAAGATGAAGAGGGAGAAGTACTAAAAGGAGTGAGTGACTTGCTGCTGTTTGCAGAACTGTAACAGGTTAAAAATAAATTCTAGATAGGAAAAAAGGAACTGGCTTAATGATGAGTCAGTCATTATCATATAGAAAGAGGCCATTATAATTCAAATATAAAACCCAAGGCCCAGTTTTCACTAAGTAAAACTGAGAGCTGGGTTGAAGCCCCTAAGCATTAAGGCCAGCAGAGGAATCTCTATGAAACACAGGATTTGGTGTCTACCCAAGTCTCAGGGATACTGGGCAAAACCTGCAGATGATGAGCTACAGCCACTCCACATTTGAACAGGTAGCTGCACCTAACACAAACAGCCATCAAAATAGTTCCAACAGCCAGAGCATCAAAATCACCTCTGGTTTGAATTTTTTGGTGAGGGTATACTTGACTGTGAAGAAAAAAGCATTGCATTGCAGACATAACACAAGTTTGTAAAGGGAACTTTATGCTCTATCACAATGCTTCACATTAAGAATCACCCAACACTTGCTAATTCTGCAGGAATTATTCTAGGAATGGGCTCAAAGTGTGACGTGGTTTGAGGGCAAAGTGGGTTCTTCTGTCTTCTCAGTCAGACACAAAATGAGCTACACATCAAAGACTCATGCCCTGAAAAGAGCAGCATTCCAGCTGTGAAGCCAAACTTCCAGTTGATCTCTAAGATTAGCAGAGCCACATTAATGACTTAAGCACGGTAAGAAAAACTGCATCTTGAGGATGGAGAACTGCAAAGGTATTAAACATCTCCTCCATGGTGCCTGCAGCATGGGCCCACACCCACAGAAGTGTTTATTCTTAATCTCTGACTGCTATTACTCTCACTCATAAATCCTTCTTCAATTACAAACAGTTTTAATTAATAACATACCCCCTGTGCCTATGCCCTGGGCCATTACCACTTAAACTATTAAACCACAGTGTCTCATGTGGCAACTAAAAGCAGCAACAGCTTTTTTTGCAGGCCTGTGAGCCGTTTGTACTGTGTTCAGAGCACAGCTGCAGGTAAGCAGCTGATCACCCCTCCAAACAGTGGGAATCATCTCAGCAAGAACCATCCAAAGCTGGTAGGACAAAAGGGTTGTGAAGCATGACAGCAATGCTGCACTAAAAAATCTCCATCCCAGGCATTCAGCCAGCCAGCCCCCAAATTAGCTACTCAACTTTCCTAGCTCTTCACCCTGGGCATTCTTCCCTACAAAACTTCCCAGTCTGTATCCCTGCCTTTTGAAACAGGATCTCAATTGGCTCTGTCTCGTGGTTTCAGAACTGGGACACTAACACCTAAGAAAGCTGCTTTCTACAGGAATCCACATGCATTTTCTCCATCCCTTTTCCTACTGCCTTAGGTTCAAACAGAGCTCAAGTCCCAAGAGCTTACCTCCATTTCCGCTTTTACAACTACAGCTCAGCATTGTTACACAACACTGTGCTTCTCCTAACAAAGAGAATCAAGCTGTACGCCAACAGCTCAGAAATTCAGACACTGGTATCTCTTCAGATAAGAGAATGACTGTGGGGGCCCTGAATCACACAGCAATTTCTTCTTGCAAGACCCATTCAAGCACCTGAGGGCTTCCTCTTACAGGGACACAAGAAGTTCTGCTTTCTGTCACCATCAAACAAGCAGCTTCTGTATTACTCTCAAACTGACAGATGATTGGAGCTAATGAAACATTAGAGTGGCAGCTGCTCTTTGGTATTTTTAAAGAAATATTTACACTCCAAGGGCTTGACCATGCCCTATGAGATGACTCAGAGCCAGTAACAATGCAGGTTTGTACAAGACAAAGTAAATAAATGTGTCCCAGATCTCACACAGCAAAGCTGTCAACCTATGAACAACTTTAGTTGGAAGTTTAAAATGGAATTAGCTTACTATTTTGTATTATTTACATTCAATATTTCAGACCAATGGTTCTGCCAAAAAAACCCCCATAAAACAGTGGAATAAACACTTCCAAACAAAACATATGGTGCCTCTGCCATCATATATCAAGCCATGCTAGCACATTCCAGCCCTCACCCCATCTCCCCAAGTCACTCCTTTGCTTCACAGGACCCTTGTCCTCTTGTCCCATGGGCTGCACCTTACCTACATGTGTCATACCCAAAATATGGTATTTTGGAATACCACAAAGTATGGCTCACTTGGTTATTTAAGGGCCCTCTGCTTTCTCATCTCTTACTCACCTGTACTGGTACAACCACAGCCCTGCCTGATGCTCTCAGTACACCCTGTCCAGCTGCAAGGGCTGTCAGAAGCCTAAGCACGTTTTGTTGAACTACAGTACTCACAGCAGGCTAAACCCCACCAAACTGGCAGTAACATCAAACATTTTATTGCTCACCAATGCACGAGGTGGGAACAGAATTTCTCAGTGAGCACCACACCTTCCCCTGGCCCATCAGAGTGATCAGGCAGCACAGCCTGCCCTCTGCCTGAGGGTGAAAATAGCACAGGAGCTTGGACCTTCTGGAGGGTAGGGTTGGTTTTGTGTTTGGCTGTTTTCTTGGGGTTTTGTTTTGTTTTTTTAATGTTGAGTGTTATTACTAGGACCTTTCTTACAATGCAAGAAACAGGTAAGCAGTGTTTTATTTTGTTTCAAATATACCATAAAGACTGTTTCAAGTTCCTATACCTTAATCAGTGATAATTCCTGTTAGTATCATGAACACCATCATCACCATTTGCTCTGGACACTCCTTACTCAGTGCTAGCAGTTAATAATGGGTTTAGTCAGGCATCCCTAAGCACAAACCACAGCTGCTCACTCACCTGCACAGTCACAGGCTGGGTACTCACCACCACAGTGTCCTGAAGACATTTGAAAAAAACAGAGATATTAAGTACAGAAGACAAAAACTAATGAAAAGTCACTCATTTCCCACTTCCCAATTCACTGTCTATTCACTCTTGGAAAATGTTCTGGGAAAATTCTTCTAAAATCTGTCTCAAGGTATTTGCTCACTGTGAGATACAATTGCTTGCTTTAGCTAAACTAATTGTCAACCTATGCAAACACATGATGATAGACCATTAAGTGAGAGGCAACTGTGAAGTACTGAAGGACTTATGTAGTTTTCCCAGCTGTCTTTTTAAGAGTTGTCCCAAATCCATTCCTAGTAGTAAAATTAACAAGCTTACAGTATCACTTTAGAATACCATACTGTTAAAAAATTTACATCACCATTCTATAGAAAATAAAAAAATCAAACCAACAAGAATTCTGATCTCTCCACAACTTTTATCAGTTTAAATGTGGCGGGGTTGACCTTGGCTGGGCACCAAATGCCCATCAAAATCCTGGTAACACTGCCCTTTCTAGCTAGATGGGGAAAGAAAATGTAACAAAAGGCTCCTGGGTTGAGAAAAGCACAGGGAAGTAATTTACTAATTACAATCATGGGAAAAACAGACCCAGTTTGAGGAAATTAATTTATTACCCATCAAATCAGAGCAGGGTGATGCAAAATAAAACCCCTTCCCCCCAGCACTTCCTTCTTCCCAGGTTCAACTTTACTGCCAAGTTCTCTACCTCTCCCACAGTGGCAGAGGGGGACAGGGAATGGGGGTTGTGGTCAGTTCTTCACACAGTTCCTGCCCTCCTTCCTCCCCAGGACAGTCCCTCACAAACTGCTCGAGTGTGGGTTCCTCCCACAGGTGCAGTCCTTCAGGAGCAGACTGCTCCAGAGTGGCTCCCCACTGCTGGCAAGGAGAGAGGGGACAGAATGCTCCCCATGGAACTCCCTGGGCTCCACGGGGACAACCCTTCACAGGCTATTTTCATTGCAGCCTTGCCCTGAGGGATTGTTCCCACCCAGAAACACAGGCAGCATCAAACCAGCACCTGGCTCTGGCTGTGCAGACTCAGGCAGTGCCTCTTTTCTCACCAGGAACGTTGTGGTGGATCAAAGCATTATCTTCAAAGATCTTCCAATGGATGGATTAATGCTCAGCTCATTACCCCCAACTGCTGAGACATTACACTGCCTGCATGTACAGCAGAGGCCAAACTTGTCAGATTTTTTAAACGCAACAATTATAATAAGGAATTATTTTCCTGTTATCCCTAGGAAATTAACTTTGTGTCTAGGGATTCTGCTATATGAAACATAAAATAGACACAGCACAGGACCCAGCTAATAGAGCATAACAGGTGTGTTCCCCTTGAAGTCAACATCTTAGACTTCTGTAACATTCATTTTTTCTGCCACTGTCTTCTAGTACCAAATAAATTTCTTTATTTCGTAAGTGTAATTCTTCATTTATTCTCCACTGTGAATAAGTTTAAAAAGAAAAAAAGCTAAGCTATTGAGCAGCACTATATATTTGCTTTAAGCTGTACTCTAGACATGGAATATTAACAACATTATTCAAAAAGTGGTCAGCACATATTGTTCACTGGATCTTGTATTGCAGGGTAGGTCTTTATTGAAAGGCAGTATTTGTTCCACAAGGTACACGTCAGACACTGGAGAACAGGATGCCAATTGCCCATGTACAAACTAACTTTGTACTTCAAGTACTCTGAGAAGATTCTCCAGTCTGCCAGCAGCAACCTGACAAGGGGGGTCTGGATGAGAAAAGGTAACATGGCAGAAACAAAGAGTAAAAACTGATTTGCATTAGTGTGCCATGGTGCATATGCTTGTGCACACCTGGGACTGGGGTGGACAAGACAAGAATGAGGCTTGGGGACATAATTCTTAAGCCACTGGGCACAGATAACCAATTTTTGCCTCATTTATACCTAAGTTTTACCACAGAGACATGCAGCACCAAAACCATGCCAAGCCCTGTATTAAGCAAAGAACTTCCAAGAAAGGCTAAACTAATACAATAAACTGGAAAATTCAAATTAACACAATGACCTCAAGCACAACAGCTTAACAGCCATCATTAGGGTTAAGAAAGTTTGCTTTGCTGGAACATTAGGAAAAATGTTTTAGCCAGAGATTAAAAACCTAGCTAACAACAGCACAACAGTGGAATGAAATTCATGTTATCTTACAGCACAAAAATCTCACTAAGGTTGACAGAAGTTCTGCACACAACCAAGGAAAAAAGAAAACAATCAACATATTGTAACATTTCACAGTGTACAAGTAAGTAGTTATGAAGAGAAGTCAATTTTCCATTTTTGTGTCCTCTGCTTCAAAAAGAACACCATTTGCAGACAACTACAGCTTGTTTTTTCTTGCTCCTTCCCCTACCAGCCATTACAGCAGCTTATAACTGTTACTGATACTGCTTTACCATAGGAAATCCAAGTGCACACTTTAGCAAATATCAAGGAGATACATCTCTGTCTAAAGACATACAAAAAATATGCTATGCCCTTTCCTTTGCATTACCAGGATAAACTGTAGAAAAGGAGAAAGATGAGCAATGTGTAATACCAGTCCTCCCAAAAGGAAATTAAAGATTGAACTCTACACTGCAATAAAAATATATTTGAAAAAAAATTGTACTTCACATTAGAAAGACATCACCTGAGTTTCTAAACAATTCTGGTTTTGAAATTACTTCTAAACACAGAAATAGATTAATTATGCCTATCCCACTGTGTTCGTTTGGGCTGGGATAGAGGTAGTTTTCTTCATAATAGCTACCATGGGGCTTGGTTTGAATTTGTACTGAAAACCAGCACACTTATACTTGGAGCTTTTGTTTTACCTATTAAACTATTTTTATCTTGACTCATGAGTCTTCTCACTTTGCTTTCCTGATTCCCCCATGCATCCCACTGAGGGGTCCCAGTGAGTGAGCAGCATGCAATTGCTGGCTGGAGTTAAACCACAACACATATAAATCAGGAAACTATTCACAGCAAAGTGAAATTCCATCTTTACACTGTAGCTGTGCAGTAAGTAATGCAGCTTTTTTAAACAGCAATTTAATTCCTTGAAAATGTAATGCTTGCTTCATGCCGAATATTATTTTCAGAGCAAGCGAGAAAAATACTAGGCATGGCAAAAGTAGCTACAGGAATTTTCAAAAGAATATAATTATTCCACTTTAATTGCAAGTTAAGGCCTCCTCTGCTCAACATAGTAGAAGCTGGCTAAAGAACAACTTCCATCACCATTACAGAAAACACCAGTACACAGTCAAGATGAGCACAAGTCTTATTTTAACCACAACTGAGGCACCAGCCTCCTCTTAGTGCATGTGTATTACACATTTGGAAGAATGCTTTTCCTTCAGCTCACAAAAAAAAATCTCATTTACAGTCTGTGGACATCAGACACTGAGGATCTTCACTTCAGTCCTGTTTGCCTTCGCGCCACTGCCGCGAGCCCTCGTTCCAGGCCACGTAAACAAAGAGAGCAAGCACCACATGGACAGTGACCACAGCTACTATGGCAGCATAGAAATAGCTGTCCCTGTCAGACATTCCCAAGGAACCTGAGAAAACAAAGAAAGGAAAGAGTATTAGTTATGAGCTAGGAACTCCGACATGGCAAGCCATAATTCTCCCTAAAGACCAAAGTTACATTTGATACATTTACTCCTGTATCAAAAGTCTGAGCTCAAAACTATTCACAGGAAACAATTCACTGGGACAGTTAAAGGCCTTGAAACCATTTCTGGGGCAAAGCATCACTGCAGTATTCAGTATTTAAGCTAAAATAACCTAGATTTGATGTCAACAGCTTAGAGTTCTACAATATTCACTTTTTCTGATAGTACCTTCCAGAACCAAACAAACCTCAACATCCTTTTTTCCTAAATGTAACTCTCTTTGTGGGGCAGTAAAATGGGGGAGGGAGATGGGAGGAAGAAGAGGGAGAATTCTGTAATAATTTGTCACTAAAACAGGAGAAAACATTAGAAGAACAATTAAATTTAGAAAATTATTACCGTCTGTATTTAGGCTGTGAAACCATAATGCCCCACCAGTTAAGATACATGAATGTATCTCATATAAAATAATCTTTCAAATATCCAAAGACCAAACACTGAAATACTGTTTCCTTTAATTAATTAAAAAAACCAGACAAAGTCTCCCCAAAAGCAAACAAACCTACACATTACAGCGCTCCAAAACCCTGCAAACACAATCCTTTCAGTGCCAACAGATCTTGCCATTAACTGACACAGCAAAGTTAAAGCTCAGCTTGCTACACCTCAAATTAAAAAAAAAAAACTAAAAAGGATCTTGAAAGTTACTTAATGAGCTTTGAGCCTTCCTGTACTACATACAGCAGTACACACCAAAGGAGAATCATCTCAGAACAACTCATAAACTGCTCATAAAGCAGCTGCTTTCTCCCTTCCTCCTCCCCACTTCTGAAGGAGACAACTTCCTAGAACTGCAGGAGGTGAGTATTAAAGCTTTGCAGAATCAGGACTACAACATAGCTGCTTGTTCAAACAAACAGCCATAATCTCTCTTCCTTTTTTTTTAATTGAAAGAAAGCTCCAGAAGCAACCACATTCAATATTTGAAATTGCACATAACTTGTTTAAATGCACATATGTTTCAAAAAGCAAAATATAAACCTCAGAAACAACATTATTCTGTCTCAAACACATAATTAAGTTTGCAATACCTGCAGGAAACGTAACTCTGATGATTCTGACAAAAGTCTTCTGCACAGTAGTGTTAAAAACCCTTTAGGTAAGGGGAACAATGCACCCCTATGCAATATAAATCACTGTATAATAAACAGCAAATTTTGGATTGCAGACCACAATGCAGGGAAAGACACATTGACCATTCATATAATTTTCTGTTCTAATTAAGACATTACAGGACTTTATATATATATATATGGAAACAAATATTCAAAACAAGAAGAACAAAGATGCTATTAGAGGATTGTGCTTCTCCTCTATTTTTGTAATAATAATATTAATTGGCAGAAACAAAATTACCTTCAAATACATAAGCCTTTGATGAAAAATATAGCCCAACAGGTAATGTAATCATTAGAGCTGTGAAGAATAGAAGTGTTCTTAAAGTTGATGTTAATGAACCCTCATTTCTGAAATAAATAAGAGAAGTTACACACAAAAGAAAGTCACAATATATATGCCTGAAACAGGACAAGAACTTGTTCCAAACAGAACCTGACTACTTTTCTGAACTGAGTAAGTGTATTGTTTGGAAGCAATAAATACTTGAAGTAAGCATTTGTTGGCTGCAATAAAAATGAGAGTATTCAAAACAATGTAATGATTCTGCCAGTCTAAGCTCATAAACAAAATTAAAAACTAAAATTAAAAATTAAATCTTTACGCTTTTCCCTGTTACTGCTTTGCAAGCATTATAACATAGGGGGGGTTTGTTAATATGTTTATCAGTGCATCACTGCATAATTATTAAATATCGAATATTAGTTATACGTGCACATGTCAGATGACAGTATCCTGCATTAAAACTTGCCAAGTTCCTTTTTTGTTTTGTAAAGTAACTACAAGTCCAGGAAAATGACAAATCCTACAGGCTGGGATAGAAAGGGAAGTACACTGAATGAATTTAACAGCTTACTACTCCAAGTTCCTTTTTATTAGGTCTTCTTCCTCTATTTAAAAATAATTTCTCAGTTTTTAACTAAGAAAGCTGCAATAAGCATAGTTACAGTCACAACATAGACCCACTACACCAAGACTTTGCCTTCACAGACCTAAACCTAGAAGACCTTTGACAAGAGAGGGCTTATAAAATTTTACGTACTTGGTAGGGTGCCCTTGAACTTGACCTGCTAGAACAGGTGTTGTGTTTACAAAACACCACACACAGCCTGGTTCTGTGTGTTTCCACCAGTTCTCACTCACTCTGCCTGGCTGACTACATTATTTTATGATTATATGTAAGCCAGGCAATACCCTTCTGACTTTCAAAGATTGCCTCGTTCAAAGACATGAGTCCTTACGGCCTTGAAACACAAATATATATGTTTTTCTTTGGAAAAAAAGTGGAAAAAATGGTTTCATCCTCTAACAGTTATGTGCAGCCATGCACAGCTTCTACACTGTAGCCAACAGCCCTGCTGGCTGCTCATGTACTGCCATACATTTAGGCAGCTTTAAAAAAGAAAAACATCCGAGTTCTTCTCCTTTATCAGCGTTTGCCTGAAGAACTGTCAGGGTGGAGGACAAAACTGCATTCACAATTTTCCTGGGGAAATTAGAAACCATTCTATCAACACTTACCCACAGAAGAGTAAGATGACCTCCAGCTTATTAGCAAAGTTAAAAACTCCACTGCTGACAAATACTTTTCTTACACTGACATACTCTCATCGCTTCCCTACGCGGCAAAAACAAACATTCGTGTATAAGCTCAGCCTAGCTCGGCACGTTTCCCCACGGCCGGCAGCCTCCACGCTCGGCACTGGGGGTGACCCGGGGTTACACAGAGTGACCACGGCAAACCGGGGCCTTCCTCCTCCTCCTCCTCCCGCTCCGGCCCCTCCGGGCCCGAGCCCCGCTCCCTCCCGCTCCTCCCCGGCGGCAGCCCCAGCGCGGGCTAAAGGTGCCGGGCACGCGGCCTTCCTCGCGCCCACCGCCGCACCCTCCCGCCGCCGGGCCCTTGTCCCGCCCGCCCCGGGACTCACGGCCTGAACTCGGCCACGGGCACGGCGCTCACGGGACCCGGCCCGTACCGCTCCATCGCCGCCCGCCGCCGCCTCGGCCCGCCGGAAACCCCGGCTATGGGCGCGCATGCGCGCGGAGCGCCGCCGCCGTCGCCATAGCAACCATGGGGCTGGCGCGGCCTAGCGGTGGGAGGTGAGTACTGCAGCGGGCACGGCACCCGGCTGGGGGAACGGCATGGAGGGACAGAGGGACGGGGGATAGAGAGTGAGGGATGGAGGGACAGAGGGACGGGGGATAGAGAGTGGGGGATGGAGGGACAGAGGGACTGAGGAACGGAGAGACTGAGGGATGGAGGGACAGAGAGACTGAGAGGTGGGAGGAGGGACAGAGGGACGGGGGATAGAGAGTGAGGGATGGAGGGACAGAGGGACGGAGAGACTGAGGGGTGGAGGGACAAGACAGCTGGAGGGATGGAGGGAAGGAGAGATGGAGAAACTGAGGGATGGAGGGAAAGAGAAACAGAGAGACTGAGGGATGAAGGGAATGAGGGATGAAGGGACAGAGGAATAGAAGGATGCAGGGATGAGGGATGAAGGGACAGAGGAATAGAAGGATGCAGGGATGAAAGGACAGGGATGGAAGGACTGAGGGAAGGAAAGACAGAGGGACTGAGGGGTGGAGGGACAGAGATGTGGCAATGGAGGGCAGCCTGGGACCTGGACCACAGCAGTGGCTTCAGCTGGGCTTAAGCAAAGTCATTATCTTTACAGGGAAAACTGCCCTGAGCAGGCTCACTGCCAGCTTGGAACAGTGGTGCCATCTCTGCTGCTTACAGGTGCTTTCCTTGAGGGATATGGAGAGTGTTTGTGTATGGCAAAACTGCTGTCGGACGTCTTGGGTGAAGGTTGAGGCTTTCCAGGAAATGGCTGTGGTCTCAGAGCCAACAAAACCTGTGGTATTGATGTTTTGATGAACTCATCAGTACAAAACACTTCAAATGAAATAAGACAGGGCCAAGGCATTCTCTGAAAGGGAGACTGCAAATTGTCTCTATGCCATCCTGTTAGGAGGGAGGCTTATTCACTTAAAGGTTTTCTGCTCTCCTGCTGCTAAATTGAAATTCCTTCTCCAGCCAAAGAAAAAAATTCTGATCAAAATCTGAAAGAAACCATCCCCATCATAACTAACAGGTTCTGCAAATGAGAGTCCAGGGACTCCTGCAGAGTTCACTCTCCGCCAGCCTGATGAGCACTAAGCATTTCCAAGGTTATGCTCTGTTCAAGCTATTCATTCACATTCCTGCTGAAGCTACTCTGCTTAAACACTCACCAAAGGATGGACTTGAACCCAGCTGTCCAACAGAAGCCCAGAATGTTACAGTCTCTGCTGTGCAGTCTCATTTGCAGGGGAAATAATTGTTGACACCGAATGAACAGCTTTTGCAGGAAATAAAGCCTTGCAAACTTCCAAACAAAAGCTCTGGAAGCTGTTTAATTGATGTTGCAATTTAATTGAATCTCATATACCACAGTAATTACATATTTGCCCCTTTTATGGTAAAATCATGTTGTTGTCTTGCCACTCAGCCACGCCAAACCTTAACTGTGTGAGTCACAGGCTCCATACGACTCCTTCCTCATCTTTTCCTGCAGGGTGCAGCCTTCCAGCATTCCTGCAGCCTCTGCTCTGCTCCTGGCTGCGGTGCCAAACAGCACATGGCATGGCACAGTGGCCTCTTCTTTCCCTCCCGAGCCACCTGGGCATCCTGCTACCCTGGAAGAGAAGAAATATGAGATGGTTCCTCTCCTTGCAGTCAGTAAGATGAGGAAATAAGCACTTTGGTTTTGGTAGTTCCTGCTGTGATCTTGCCTCTCAGAGTTTACTCAGAGTTTGAGTTTCCTTCACCTGGGTTGGAGGACACTAAATGGGCACCAGCAGCTGTAGTGGAAGGCAAGGAGCAGCACTGTCTGTAGCATTGATTTCCTACACTCTGATTACGAATACTGAGGCATTTTATTTTGTTTTCTCCAACATGCGTGAGAAAGAAAGTGAATTTTGTTAAAAGCACTTTTTTTTTTCCCAGCAATGAACACAGCTCAGCTGGCAGCTCCTTTGTGTTTGTTAAGATGCAGCACAGTTCAAGCTGTTCAGCACTTATGGGGTCAGGTCTGGCTCTTGGGGTCGTGCTTTCACTGTAAACCAACCAATTTTATGTTCTTTTAAAACAGAAGAGCCCTCCTCGTCTTTGAATCCACTGCTACCTGAGCCAGCAAAGTGACAGCTTGCATGAGGGGGACAGCAGGGGCTGGCATGGGCCAGGGAGGGCCTTGTAGCCCCTACACAGCAAGGAAGGTTTGCTGTGTAACTCAAGCTTAAAACTTCCAAAGAGTTCTTCAAAACACCTAATAAAATTTCAGCTAGCCAATCCCAACATTCAACTCAAATGTGGGAACAGGTTTTGTTTACTTATAAACAATTAAAGCAATTACAAATCATTTTAGAAAATCAATGAAGTTAATTTAGAGTTGTTAATTTAAGACAGAAAGTTAATTTAAGATAGAAATTGGATCGCTGAAAAATTATGAATGTGGGTACGGAGAACACCTAATCACTAGAGGATGTTCTTTCCACTTTTGGTTTGACTTTCTTGATAGTTTCCCCAGCAGGGAAAGCAATGACATAAGAAAATTTAATAACAGAACAACAAAACAAGGAAATATAAAAGTGGAATAAGTCTCACATCATATAAACTTACCATAAAGATGCATATCAAGGATTAGGAAATAACAAATAATTATAGGCTGAACAGTCCAAGTCATTAACTTTTAATATAAAGTTACTTCATATCTCACCACACTGATGTTTTTATCTCCTTGAATAATAACAATTTTGCTGAATGACTTCCTGCATATTAGCTACTTTTCTTTTGTGAGCACACAAAGGAAATACAAAACTGTTGGAAAAATTTTACAATTGTAAAAGAAAAAGAAGCCTTTTATTGGCATTTTTGTATTAGCTAAAAGACTTGGAGGATACAAAGTTTTGTCTGTTTGCTTCAGATTTTATACATCAGGTATTCAGAAATTTCAGGCAGACCACAGACCTGCCTTACCTTCTGGATTATAGAGCAAATATAAAACTTGTCCTTAAGCAGAACTGTGCTGCAAGCACAAGAAGCTGCCTGCTGTGGGACTAAATATCTGCTATTCTGTGTCCTCAACATTTGCTAGGAGATGCTTGAAGAACATTAAAAACAAAGGCAGCCACTGCTTTCTGGGGTCTGTGTCTCAAGGGTGCAGAAGAGGCAGGAAGGTGCCTGTTAAAGCAATACCATCTAGTGGCAGATGCAGAAAGAGAATCCAATCCCCCAACAGGAGCAGAGCTGGAAAGGTGAAAGCTGAAATAACATCTGAAAACAAAACCACTTGCTTGAGAGTATTTTTTTCATTACTTGTTTCCATGGTAATGTATCAAAAAGGATGATATACAAATAAATGTTTATCTGTTCTGTGAACCTCTACACCCCAGAAAAGATGTTTCAAGGAAGATGAGATGATGGATTGGCTAACTCTAGAATTCTCCATGATAGTCCAGGCTGAAAGCCCAACAACCACAGCGCATGTTACACAGCTGGCCACCCATCTTCTGTGGGAACAGATCCACAGAGACATTAATGTTTGGGTTGGCAAAGAGAGCATTTATCTGGGCATTATAGGGCTATACTCCCTGTTACTGCACAGCCCAAGATAAGTTAGAGCAAAGAGCTCAGACACCCCTATTAGCTAATGGAACTTGGAAGTATCACAGTGTAATTTTCACCTCTCTCTAGTATTGCTGTCACTTTGCAATGAAAACATAGGGCTGCCTTCCACATGCATTGTGTAATACCTGTGGCACCTTCATAAACAGAGTGGGAAAGGCTTTATTCCCACAGCTGATACAAGTCAACCGATACTTACCAATTTCAGGTGAAACTCTCGATACTGAAGGAAACAGATGCTCTTTCTGTAGAGGCAAACGTAAACAAAGTCTTACAAGTTATATGCAGTTTAATCAGTATGTGACATTCTATACCCCTGCCCAGACAAATGGTGCTGACTACGAAGTGGGTAGGGTCAAATTTTTTTGCAGGTTTGGAGGAGTACTTTTCAAAAAACTAGTGTATGTTAGCACAAATGCATGGAAAACATATCCCCTTCCCAGTCCTATTTGGGCTATAGTCAGCTGCAGAAAATGCAAAAGGTTTTTGTGAGGATGGGGGTGGTGTTGATAGGGGTGGTGTTTCCAATGGCCCCATCCTCAACCAGTGATGGGTTCATTTTGTTGCCAGGTGACATTGACTTTGTCTGACAAAGGGGAGGCTTCTGGTGTCTTCTCAACCTCCACCAAAGCCTTGCCACAAAACCCAATACAGGACAGAATTATTTAAACTCTAATACAGTGGCCATTAAACAATTTAAAAACAGTCATGACAATTAGCTTTGACGTTAACAGGAATATTCAATACATGAAAGGAAAACTCACAGCCTAAAGGGGACCACAACAAAGCTCTTGAAACAGAAGAAACCTTAGTATTGGTAAGGCATGACAGGAGTTTCAGTGGGTCTTTAACTAGTGGATTCTTTACATTGCATGGCCACAGTTTCTGTTTTTGAGCTCTCCAGTCATGACCTCATTCCACTAGTTCATGGGCTGTTTTCATTGCACCCCTTCCCTGAGGGATTGTTCCCATCTGAAGCGCAGAAACATCAAACCAGCACCTGGCTCTGGCTGTGCAGAGACTCAGGTGGCGCCTCTTTTCTCACCAGGAATGTTGTTATGGATCAAAGCATTCTCTTCAAGGATCTTCCAATGGATGGACTGAGGCTCAGCTCATTACCCCCAGCTGCTGAGACAATATAGCGGCTATATGTATCCTTTTGCCATAAATGTAATTCTCTCTGTAGGACAGAAAAAGGGGGTGGGTGGACTGTGGATAATTCTCTAACTTATTTTCCACCATAGCAGGATAGAAGAGTGCAATGACAAATAAATTTAGATAAATTCTACCTGTTCATTTACTGAAAGTGTGTTCCTTGATTGCAAGTTGATCACATGGGCAAAAATGTCACATCTGACTAATTTCACACTAGATGATTAGATAAAATTTCACATTATTGTTTTAGTTGAGGTAGACCACAAACACTTTCCACCTTAGCCAAAAGGGTCACAAAGGGGAGATTGTTTTCTAGTAGAAATTTTGTAAGAAAAAAAAAATTCAATAAAGACAGAACCATTGGACTGCTCTAAGGGCCCAGGAAAACCATAAAAACCTGGGGATGCTTCTACTTTTATATACCAACACAGAAGCACTAAACTGTTCATCTAGGGTTATGTGGTGTCTTCTGCATTTATTCTATGTTTGGTATTTATTTTCCTTATCTGACTCTCTAAGGAATACTACCTGAACATATATTAGAAAACCAATTAGGGTTGAGGCACAGGCATGAGCTCTACCTACCACCCTGCCCATTCCCCCTTTTCTGGCTTGCTCCTGGAGTGGATTTGTCCTGTGGCAGCCAGGGCTCTGCAGGCTCTGAGTGGGGACAGCTGGGCAGCACCAGACCCCAGCAGGAGACAGAGAAAAAGCCCTGTTCTCTTTCTGAGCTCACAGACACCACTGGAAGCAAGAGAGTGGCTAGAGCAAATGCAAGTAGGCAATAACCTGGATCAGCAGACCAGGTTTTGGGGTTGGCACATTAACCTCTAGACCAGGGAGGGCTCAGTGCACTGGGAGCAGCAGGGGAAGAGCAATCCCTCAGTCACAGTAGCAGGGGACTGTGCAACAAACATTGAATGCATTCCTCAAGTCCACCCATACAAATAAACTGGAAAAGCTGCGGTTCCCTGGACAGATCTGAAGACACATTTTACAGAGTACAGAAACATCCATGGATTTTATGGCTTGCATACTGTCAGCTCATTAAAGGATGCTGTTTAATGCAATGGGAACTGCAATACTTTATGCCTACTAGCTCTGGGCTGACAGCCCTTTTCCTTCAAAAGATGCCCTCAGCAGCAGAATTGCCCTCAGATGTTCCTTGCTTGCAGGTAAGAAGAAGCAGGAAGAAACTTAGGTCTCCAATAAGTTCTTCCTGGTGTGAAGCATTCGCCTTTGTGTTGAGATCAATATTTGTGGAGAATAAGGGAGGGAAAGGGTCCTTTGCAGAAGCAGGGTCATAGCCATGCCCACGCGGCTTTCCTTTTGTTGTAGAGGAAAATTCCTGGCAGCCAGGTTGACCAAGTGGTTACATTACCACCTTCCTCAGCACTTGGGGTCAGATGAAAACAGGGTGATGCTGTTTGCAGACAGAAAGCAGAAAGGTTTGGTTTAGAAAGAAGATTGATAGATATGAACACATACATACACATGTACTTTAAACCAGCAATAAGAAAGACAGTGCTTGGGAGTAAATAATACTATAGTACAACAATTAGTGATACTACTATATGACTGCATTGTGTGGGAGGATTTAAAAAGCTGTCATTTCATTGTTGAAACAGCCCTAAAAGTGAAGAATTTCTGATGAGCTTCATAACATCAGTTACATGAAAATTGCTTCCCCTTCCCACTGGTCCTGAAAATCTCTATTTTATTTTCATTGCAGCTGACACAAAAAATAGTCCCTGTTCATCCTGTGTCCTGGAAAGCATTGGAGAGATCCAGCACACTGGGCCATCCACACAACAACATTTATACTTTTATAAATTACCAGCTTTTCCACCATCCTGTTACATACTAAGCCATCCATCAGTATTATAATGATGTCATTTGCATTCACCACTAAAATGAATGGTAATATGCTTATAGGCATACAGGATACCAGCAGCTTAGGATGTAAGCCAGACTTAATTAATAGAGTAGCTAAATTTTAACTGACATTGTGGCTTCCGTTCTGTTCTTTGCATTTGGCATCTTCACTAACTAATAAAATTCTCCAAGGTCAGCTACAGTGACAGGAGTTATTTGTTTGGATCCAGTACTCACCCAAAAGACATCTGCATCCAGCCAGAGCCTTAGTTTGGCTTTCAGGTGAATGAACACTGCTCAAAGGGCACTATGAATATACAGATTTAATTTACTGAGTAGCATGCTTCATATTTTCTCCACCAAGAAGGATGGAGAGCTGCAAGTCAGGCTTTTCTCCTTGTCCAGCTTTCCCACTAGGCACAGGAGGAGAAAGTCACCAGGAGATGCTGCAGAGTGAATCAACTGAGCATCCTCACTCAGGGAAGGCTCTCAGTGAAGAGCTTTGCTTTATCCAAAGCACCCATGGCAGCTTTGCTCTGGGAAAATGGGCAGTGCAGCATGTGTCACTGAGCAGCAGTAGCTGTACAACTGTGTAATCAAATATCTATGAGGATGGTTCATTTCTACACTTTAAAAACGCAAATTGAGATCTGTTTTGTCTTTACCCACAGGAAGGATGTGGGATACAAAAATCTGGAGCTTTGGAGATTTTCATATCTGAAGATATCAAAAGGTTGGAGAAAGTCACCAGCTCCTCTGCCGACTAGAACTGATGATCCTCTTCTTAGGCATGTGGAAACCCTGCCTGAAGCTCCTCTGAGACCCCACAAGGACCACAAGTTACAGCCTTTAAAACTCACATGGGTAAACAGCTGAGGCTTTTGAAGGTTTTCAGGACTTAGGCTTTTTTTTTCTGATTTTTTACATAAACTAGCAACAAAGAGACAAAAGCTCAAGCCTACTACTGAAGACCCCTTGGTGAACATAGGGACAGATAGGGATTCTTGTAGTGGCTCTCTGGCAGGCAGTGAAGGACCCTGCTTCACAGACCCTGGCTGGATGGGATGCAGTCACAGGGAGACATGAAGGGTGCAAAGCCCCCTGTGAGCAGCAGGGACCAGTATTTCTCAGCCTTTCCTTTTGACAGGATGGCCCCTCCTTTCAGACTTCTTATTACCTCCAGTCTTTTCAGGAAAACACATCAGTGCTCCTCTAATTAGTCTGCATGTAGGTACTTGTGTGTTGTGAGAAGCTGCTGGGGAACAGAGAGCCTTGGAGAATCTGAAGGTACAGAAGTCTGGGCAGGGTTTTACTTCTTTCCATTGTCATAACTTTCCATTACCTCATGTCTCTGCCCCATGACTGCTCTCCCCACACGTGCACACATTCCTGTTCTCTGTGTGAAAATGAGAAAACACCACTTTCCTTCTGTCAGGCTTTTCACCATTGCACCAAAGGATTGCATCTCCTTCTTCTCCCTCTCCCAGAGCTGAACTGGCTGCTTCAGCAGTAGTGGCAGGCCCACAGTTACCCATTTGGTGCTGTGTGAAAGGTCTCTGCTCTATCATCCCCTCATGGAGAAATTTATAGACAATTACTAAAGCTGCTAATGAAGCATGTTGGAAAATATAAAACCCTAAAAGCTCTGCTTCAAGACTGCAGTAAATGCCATGCACTGATTACATGGAGGACAGGACATGGGCATGGGAGCATTAGCTCCAGGCCAGGTGACAGATGTTCCTGTTTTACTGGCATCCACCAATGATATGGTGATCACTCTTTAAATAAATAATATTCACATTTCATTGAATCTCGCTGCGTCTTTCTTGCCAGAAGATGTTTCATTTGCTGGTCTTTCCTTTGCTTGTTACTGTTTCTGCTGAGGTTGGTAGAAATTTGGCCTTTAATGAAATGTCATGTTAAGACATGTTGACTGTTGCATACAGAGCAGGAAAGGTATTTTTTTTTTTTGTGGCCAATTCTTCTTCAGCTTAGAAGGACCCTCTCAAAATGATTCTGGTATATTGGAAAATGGCTAAGTATGATGTAACTGTGATTACCTGTAAACTCAGTTAATGATTAGGGTGTTCTTTTCACTGCTGTGGCAAAACTGAGATCTTTCCCCTGGGATCGTTAACTAGCAAATACTTAGGAGTCTTGACTTTACGTGCTGACTCTCCCTGCTGCTGATGTGCTTCTGAATATGCATCAGATGGAGCCAGCAGGTTCCCTGTCAGCTGGCCTGGAGCTGGTTTTCCTCTCATTTGAAGGCAATTAGTGTTTGATCATATATTACCACTCATCAGCTCCCCAGCAAGCCTGGAGCAGAGCACCTTCACTCACAGTTTGAGTTCCCCTGTCTTTTCTCTATGTTAGGTATTCAGAATCTGCATGCTTTTAGGTTTACCTCTTCTATAAAGGATAATGCATAATGCCACAGGGTCAGCCTTTTTTTACCTGCCTTCATGCCACATGTGAAGGCTGCAATGCCCCACTCCTTCCCAGAGCACAACATTGTTCATGTGCTTTCCTCCCACCTGAGGGGCTTCATGGCACATGAGCGATGCAGAGCTGGAAAACAAGGCCCCCCTCAGAGAACCTCACCAAAGTCCTTTCTGTGTAGTTCAACACAGAAAACCAGCCCAGAAACTTGCCCTGTCAGTGCCCCAAGCCTCACTCTGATTAACTGTAGGTCTCAGCCTGAGCTCAGAGGCAGAGTGGTGCCTGGCTGCTCTGCTCTCCCAGCCCTGCTGCTGCTCTTCCCTTCCTCCCTGTAAGCAATGCCTCCACTGAGGGGGAGCTGCAAGTGCCCTGAGCCTGCTCCCAGCCCTGGAGTTCACAGCACCTCTCACCACAGGGATGAGGATCAGTGAACCAGAGTGAATTGCACCAAATGGGGCTTAACTCGAGGTAAGCCTGAGTTAATTTAGAATTGCAGAATCATTGAGGTTGAAAAACCCTCTAAGACCAGCAAGTCCAGCCATTAACCCAACACTGCCAGGTCCCTGAGTAAACCATGTCCCCACACACCACATCTGCACATTTTTTAACTTCCAGGCATGGTGATTCCATTACTTTCCTGAGCAGCCTCTTCCAACGCCCTTTCACTGAAGAAATTTAATCAGGTTTAGCTCAAGAAGACACCTGCTGAAAAGTGGACGCTTCCAAGAGCCTCGTGTCCAGCGCCATCTCAAAGAGGAGTCACCTCTGCCTGCCCAAAGCACCAAACCCTTTTTGCACTGACCAGGCTCAGTCCCTGCTGGTGCCAGGGCTCCTCTCCCCGCGCTGCCCAGCAGGGCTGGGGGCAGCTCCTGAGGGGCACAGGCTGGGGCTCCTGCATCCCCGGCGTGTCCCTGCTGGAGCAGCACATTGCCCGGAATCCTGCCCGGCAGATGCCCGGCTCCGGCTGCTCCCGGGCAGGAGCAGCCCCTAGATGGAGCTGCACAGCAGGGAATGGGCACCCAGCGCCATCCCACCCTCCCACCCGCCCCGTCCGCGACCCCCGGCTGTGGGCTCCGTGCTCAGCATCGCTGTGCTGAGCCCCCACATCTGCCTTGGCGGGCTGGGAAAGCTCAGCCGACCCGGCAGCCCTGGAAGCATGGCTGGCCCTGGAGGTTTATTTAACTCTGCTGCATTAAATCCCATGTTTTAAGCCTTTTCTAGAAGCTGGCTGCACTTTTCTGAAATTATTTCAGTATAGAAGGAATCATAGCTGAGCCCTCATCAAAGAAGTTTATTTCTGGCTGTTAAAGGGGGCTGTTAGTTTACTTGCATAATATTTTATAACCCAGCATCTATTTCTCATTTCCAGACTGCAGCTTTGTAGTCTTTACTTGCTCTGCTCATCAGTGAGCTGTGAGATACCTGAACAGAGGCCCAAACCACACCAGCACCTGTGAGGACCCCGCAGCAGCAGAGTCCCTAGCACATGGCTGTCCTTACACTGGGACCACTGGTGCACATCACAGCCCTTTCTGCAGGCCCAGGGGTGCAACAAAAGGCTGGACATGAGTTCAGAAAGAGCAGGAGCTGGTGATGCTCACACCAATCCAACCTTCACTATAGGTATTTACCCTAAAAATCTATCTAAATTATAACTTTTATTATGTGTTTTGCTGGGATACATAGTTTTCTTTCTGGATACTTTTCTTTCTTTAAGAAGTCAATGCTACATAGCAGAAATCACAGACTGAGCTCTGAAGAATCTACATCAGCACTTTTTGTCAGGCCAGAGTCTGACCTAAAGGCCATGAAAGCAGAGAAAACTGCTGTTGCCTTGGGTGAACACTGGCAGGTTGCTACAACTACACTGCAGGGAAAATTGTGCTCTGCATTAGCTGTGTGAGAGCAGCCACCCTGAAGGTGACAATTTCCCAAGACAGAACACCTCATCTACCCAGAGACTGGGTCAGGTGTAAACACCCTTTTCTTTGATACACAAAAACATAATTACTGCTCTGGGAAGAACATTGGTAACTTTTCCCTGCTAAGAAAATGAAACTCACAGGAATGTCTTTTTCTTCTCCCTTTCATCCATAAAATCATGGCCAGGAACTCCCTCAGATATGTATTTTTTCACTCAGCACATGCCACTTCTGATCAGTTGGGCTAGATCCATCCACAAAAGATGCTGAACAGTTGGTGTTTAGCCCACACAAAATCCCATCCACATCCACAAAACAAGGTTTTCCTTTACTTTTTTCACCTACAGGACTTGATTCAGCTGATATTTTCAGGGGATACAGAAGGCAGAGAAGCAACTATTGTCCTCAGCTCATTTACCCAGTTTCAGTTGTTGTGTGGTCATCCCAGACTGAGGAGAAAGGGGCTTTACTTCTGGGATGCACCTTTAAAGTTTAATTCACGTCTGCCTGCCAGGGGACTGCCCCCAACTATCTAGCACCAAATGAGTCTGGGATGGCTACTTTCTTAGTCTGTTGACTTTACACAATGAAAAGTCTTTATTGCTTTCCAACTTTTAGCATATCACACAACCTAAACTAATCTCCAACACACTCAAAGAGTTTTTTGAGAAATAAGATTCATCTTACAAGTGTGAATGTCTAAACATCACCCAGAATGCAGAAACATCTTCTCAGCCCTGCTTGGTGCCACAGGCAGCCCTCTGTAGCCTGGCTCCAGGATGAGAACAGAGCAAGGAGTTGTAGGAGATGGTTGCACATCTGGATGGAACACAGCGGAAACCACTCCTGAAAATACAAAAAGCAGGATGTGTTATCTGCTAGTGAGGAAAATGAACCCTTATTTTTCCCCCCCACTATATGGTAGTTATGAAATTTTTCACAATCACAAGTGAACAAGGTGTTGTCGTGCCTCACTCAACACACCATGCCCCAAAATACCTCAGCTTGCTCCTCTCACAGCAGGCAAAAATCCACAGTGCTCTGCAACTTGGGCTTTAATTTTGCAGCCTCGTATCCCTGTACAAGTCTGGGCTGGTTTTATGAATTCTGATGTGTTGCAGCCTAATGTGGCAGCCTGATAGATGCAGGCTGAGAGAAGGGAAGGGAAGGGGGGATTTAATAACCCTGGCCTGGGCACAGAGCTGGTAATGAAGACGGGTTGTTATTAGTCATTTGCATAACATAAAAGCAGATCCAGATCGAGGCTTAATAAATTCTTCCTCGTATAGAATAACACAGTTATAGCCATTTCTATAAAAATGTCAAAGCCTTTATGTGAAGTAAGTGTTCCTTCAGAGCATAAAATACAGTCCTACAACTCAATAAAATCACTTGTATCACTCACTGATTTCTTTGAAGTGTCACTAAAAAGGGCAGGGTTATGAACTGAAGCATTATTCTTCACACCTGGGATGTGAGACAGCACAATGAAAAGAAGAGCTCAGGTTAGGGTGCAAGAACTAAACTGGGGACACTGAGGAGCAAGCATAGAGAAGAAAGGCCCTGGGTGTGCATCTAGTCTAAAATCACACTATCTTTTCTGTTTAGGTGATGTGTTGGCCCTGAGAAACTCATCACTCCAAATTAGGAGGTAACAATTGGCTCACAGGTGGGTCAAACCCCCAGGCAATGGGAGGTGGATGGATTGGGCAGCAAACAGCAAGCCAGCACTGTGCAGTTTGTTTTGGTACCAGGCACAACTTGCAGAAGGCAGATTCAGGTTCTCAAAGACAACTGGTGATGGTCCACGTGGAAAAAATTACTGCAGCAGTGGGGAAGGTGCAGCTGTGAGCAGCCTGACTGTGGGGAGATGGAGGTGGGGTTGCAGGAGCCTCAGCCACCTGCTCCATGTATTTTCCTGACTGGCATTGTCCCCTTGGGGAGCTGCACATGCCCCTTGCCTGGATCAGTGTCTGTCTGAGCTGGTGTACAATGCTCTGATCCCTCCAAGCACTGCAATATGGAACATCATTTATGGATGTGCAGAGACATGCAGTAAAACATGTATTTACTGCTCCACACAGTCCTGAGTGGAGAACAAGCCTTTCATCCTTACACAGCAGCGCCTCAGGGCTGTTTGCTTGAAAGCCCTAAACTTGGACTGGTCTAAGAGACAGGTTTATTGAAAAGCAGTGGCTAGTAAAGTCCTTTCACAAACTGTGTGTGCAAAATTTATGTTCCAGGCAGCTTAAAAAGCATCTCTGCACCTTCATTTTTAAAATTAAATTGTGACAGCTCACACCGAGCAAAGATTTTCAGGGCTCACACTGACCATGCTGCACCTCTACAGCCTGGAAGCACTCTGAGCTCAACATGTCTGCAGAGAAACATTTGAGGTATCAACTTTGCACCCTCAGCTCTTCCAGTCAGCATTTTCCCTCGAGGGCATCTTCTAAAACCCATGGAGCTTCTGGGCAATAAGAATCCATATTCATTAAAACAATCTTTTATTAACTTTGCTAGAAAAAACTTTTACCAAGGGGAAAAATAGACTACCTGTAATTTTAAAAGTAATTTTCTCTAGTCCCATCAGTTATTCTCAGCAGTATTAATACTCCAATAGCAACAAGATTCTCCAGCACTACTTCAGAGCCTTTCCTCCCCAAGTGCTTTTAAACCTGCTTCACCCTTCTCTGTCCCCCAGAATTTCAGCAGAGTTTTGGGCCACACAAGGGGAACATGGTTATCTCATCCAGCTCACAGCCAAGACCCATGGCTAGGATGTGACCAAAAAATAATGATTTTGTTTGGAAAGGAGTAGACTGAGCCCAGCTGCACAGAGGCCTGTTACTACATTCACAAATATTCAGACTTCATAGGGGATTTGGGTTGTAGTTCTGCAAGATGTGAGAACTTTGTTTTTAGTCTCAGAGCACTTGATCAAAAACATCACAGTCACACAACACAGCCCAGCAGTCAGGTACCAACCCAACCAACCAACCCAGATCTGCTCCAGGCTTCCCAAGGAGTGACTTTGGGGCAGAAATTTCCACCCCAGATGGAACACCACATGTGCTCCTGTAGCCAGCACAAAGCACACAAGCTAGCATACTCTAGCATGGCTGTGCCTGTGTCCAGACATTTGACCCTGGAAAATATTCAGGCAGATGGAATCACATGGATTCAATGCTTAATCAAGTGAAATTGTCCAACATTCTCAGTTCTGCTCCCACGTACCACACAGAGTTCATGCATTGCTGTCTGCTCATCTGTTTGAATTTAGGCAACCTGAGGAGTAACAGTCTTCAGGTTATTTACACAAATGATCCCATTCTACAAAGTGCTGTGAGTCAATGTGAAGATTTTCAGGCTATCCCAAAGCTTGGGAAAACTTCATAGGCAAATTGCATGGCTCTGCTGAGATACACACTCCTGATTTGACTGAAGGATGGTGAACCAGCAATCCTCTCTCTTGCTTTTTTAGACAGAATATAGTTAAACCACACAAACACATGCATGTAACATACAGCTGTGATTAGCAGCACAGTGATTAGCAGAGATTCTTTGCAAGAAAAGAGCAGAATACAGCCAGTTACATACACACGAACTTCCACATGCATATAAGACATTCTCCTTGAAGGGGAAATTATGGTACATGGGGTGAATAAATCATCTCAGTCATATTTGGGGATGTCCCACACTCCCTCACCACTCCCTCAGGAAACAGAATGTGGAGAAGCTAAAATAAATTGGAGAGATGAGCAGTAATTTATTTTCCCGTCTGGAAAAGATAATTTAACTACTCAATTAAACATTGCCTAAAGCCATACTATTAGAGTTGCATATCCCATCTGTAATACAGATGGATTTTGCTCTCTTATTACTGGTCTTCATGCTGTCTGGTACTTAAAAATTCTGGTTTAATTAGATGACACCTTCCACAAATGCTGAGCTATTGGAACATAATTCAAGCAGTATCTAGGAATTTTTGCCATCCAAGAAACCTTCTGTAGGAATCTTATGTTCTCATATCTCTGGTACAAAATGGCAGGTTGCAAGCAATACTGATATATTATTTCTTACTTAGTGTTATTTTGAAGCACAGGGCTTCAGTCTGGGCTCTTTTCTTTCATTTTTCAGTAGTTGTCACCTAAGACCATCCACAAATCAGATGGTTTTACAATCTATTTTTCATAGATTTTTCTTAAATGTTGATTCAATATAGAAACAGATCATTTTAATACTGAATTAAGAAGTGACTAACCTCATTATGAAGAGATTTCATTCATTGCTTCCCTCTGGGCACTGCTACAAGTGGAGCATTTCAGGAGCCTGGAAATGCCTCCAATCTCCTTGTCACCCCCTCACCCCATCTGAGCCCACAGGCAGTTTCCCTGCAGCAAAGGCAAAACCTGCAAGTTTAAGGGGCTCAAAGACACAAAGGTGCTCACTGGTTCCAGCTGAGAGAGAGAAAAAAAAAGATCCACAGACTTGTGCATGGGAAACTGAGGGACAGGGTGTGTTGGTGAGCAAGGCAGTGCTGGGTTATCAGCTGAACTTGATCATCTTAGAGCTCTTTTCCAGCCTAAGTGATTCTGTGATTCTATGACTTCTGCCTTAAAAGTTCTGGGGAATTTACATGTGATTGAGAATTTTGCCCCACAAGTTCAACTGAATGAGCTGGAATGTTTTGCTTTCTCATGAAGAGATCTCTGTGTCCCTGTCCAGAAGCAGTTTGTGTCTCGGACCCCTATGGCATCCTTCTAGCTCAGTGGGGAACTAGACAAATACCACTTTGTTACCCCATATATGGTATTTTCCATAATCCTTTTTGTCTGACAACTTTTTCCAGGATGGGAGATTCCTTCATCTACTTCACTCCTCTGCTGCTTGCTTGGTAGCAGTGGTTAATGGAAAGGTTTGGGACAACTCACTCAGCCTTCAGCCGTCCCCAGGGATGGCAGGAGTACTGGTAACTCTTCAACAAACAACTGTAAGCACCTTCTATGTTCTCTGGACCCTGCAGGTTCCACGAAATCCCATCAAGGCTAAGCCAGGAGGCTGACTTCCTTCCAAGAGCCTTAGAGATAGTTTTTAAAAAATGAATTTTAAAAAATTCCAAAAGATAATTTCTTCACTGTTAGATTTGTAACAGAAGCTCATCACATATATCAGATCCCTGGGTACATATGCAGATGTTTCAGCCATATGCAACGGCATATGGCACGTTTCTCTCAATAACTAGTCTTTTTTTCCTGTGTAAGGCTATGAAAACAAACACAAAGTGTCTCAGCCAGCTTAGGACAGAGGGGGTGCCTCTCATGCCTTCATCTCCCCCCTCTTCTCCCTGTCCCCAACTTCCCTCCAGCCAAACACTGGTTCAACTTCCTCTTGCTCTCCAGTCCACTGCCCAGTTATCCTGGTACAGGTCAAGCTCTGCAGGTCACCCCCAACCTGTACTGGTGGGTGGGGTTATTCCTCCCCAGGTGCAGGACCTGCATTTCCCTTGGCTGAACTCTGGACAGGTCTCTGCCACCCCTCCAGCCTGTGAAGGTCCCTCTGAAGGGCTGCACAGCCCCCTGGGCTATTGGCCACTCCTGCCAGCTTTGTGTTGTCAGCAGAGCTGCTGAGGAGGCATCTGCCCTTCAGCCAATGTTTGTGCGCTGATGAACAAGTTAAACACCAGGCACACTACTGAACCTGGGGACACCACCAGTGACAGGCCCCCAGTTGGATCCTGTGCCACTGCCCCTCTGGGATCTGCCATTCAGCCTGCTCCCATTCCATCTCACTGTCCACCCACCCTGAAAACCAGGGATTCTCCTTTGCCTTTTCCCACATGCTGTGGGGTGGGTTTCTCCACCACAATGAGCCCAGCCATGTTGTCAGCAAAGGAAATTAGAAGTAGGTACCTTTCCTCTTGGCCCAATAGCCTGGTTTGGATCATGGTATCTGTTGCCTCTGGTGGAAGATCAATAACAACAAATTAAGTGCTGCTTAAGCTCTACTGATCAATCACCTCCCTGCCCCAGATGTTCCAGCAGCAGCAGAGGCTGGTTGCAAATACCATCTCACCTCCTTCCCTGATGCCCTTTAACAGAAGTGCACATGTTGGGAGCCACCAGCTTAACAAGTCTCACCAAATGCCAGACGTTTCTCCTGACTGATTAGCAATGAGTTTTTGCATTTGTGAAAGTTATTTGTAGGGTGAAGAATTTTTTTTTCTGGGTGCTGGAGGAAAAATTGCTAACTCAAATGGAATTCAGTGCAAGCACTTGAGATTGAAAAGGTCATGGCTGTTAGAGTGAGCAAAATTTATTTCTTCGTGGTTATAACAGCCACAAACAGGGAAGGAGAAGCTTGGCAGTTCCAGCCTAACTTGCAATGAAATAAAAACACCCACCTGCAGGATATATTAAGCTAATAAGCAGAAAACCAGATCAGTGTGCTTGATGATATAGGATTACAGAGAGATTCTTCAAATAGTTACAAAATCCCCAAAACACAGAAATTCAGAGCAGCTGCTGGGATAGGGAAGGGCTGCATTCAACATAACCTAAGTGGTGCACACATGCCATGTATCAGAGAGGATGGAGGACCTTACAGCCAAAAGCCTCTATCAGGAAGGCTCCTCCTTACTCCAACAAAACCCTGTGGTGACTGCAGGAAGCTGCAGTTCCAGAAGGGTCTGGAACACAAGCCTGAGGAGGAGCAGCTAAGGGAGATGGGGGCTCAGAAGAACCTTATTTCTCCACACAGCTACCTGAAAGGAGGTTGTAGCCCAGTGATGGTTGGCCTCTTCTCCCAAGTGACAAGCAATAGGACAAGAGGAAATGGCCTCTGGTTGTGCCATTGGAGGTTTAGTTTGGATATTATGAAAAATTTCTTCACCAAAGGGGTTGTAGAGCATTGGAACAGGGCGCCCAGGGCAGTGGTGGAGTCAGCATCCCTGGAGGAATTTAAAAGATGTGTAGCTGTGGCACTTTGGGGGATGAGTTAGTGGTGGGCTTGGCAGTGCTGGATCAGTGGTTGGGCTCAACCATTTTAAAGGTTTTTTTTGACCTGAATGATTCCATGATTCTGAGCATGTGGCTTCAGTCAGGTAATAGTGGGTGGTTTTGATGGATGTGCCAATCAAAAAGTGGATTCCTTTGAAACTAGAACCTTTCTGGATATTTTACTTCCCAAAACAGGTAACTACTTCTACACTTTTCCCACCCCACAAGACACATCAAAACTCTGCCAATTATCCTGTGGCTTAGAGCTTCATTTCCTACTTTCGCTACACAACTTGCAACATCAAAATTTCTCTCGCTACAAACACAGTCTGCCAACCCCTCAAATACAAAATTGCAATTTCCAGTAGAAATATGAATGCAGCATAAGTTCAACAGTAAAAACACATGAATCTTTGAAAGTCTTAATCTTTGAAGTACTGTTTCTTTCACTATGAGGAGAAGGGGTGCTTTACTCACAGACAATTTGGTTTCCTAAATGCCTGTCTGAAGCAGGAATTATTGAAATAATGTGACTTTCTGGAGAGACATCGCTATTTCAGACCTCTGCTGGAAGTTTATTGAAGAAAATATTGGTGTTTACATGTAAAAGAGAGTGTTTGTGAGGGAAAGGACAATATTCAGATACGAAAGGATAAAACCTGTATATTTTCAGGTTCTAGTTCTAAGTTCCTTGTCTGAATAGCAATTCTGCAGCTCTAAAGGAATATGATTGTGAAGTCCTGAACCTCTGCCTGCTTTCTCTCTCTGAACCTGGGGCAGAAGGCACTGTGGAGGTCATGGAGCTGTGAGCAGTTTGCTCATTTGAGAGCTGAGGAGGAGCACACTTGGGAACTGGGTATGTCCAGCTGGTTCCCAACCCACCTGCCCCTGGAAGGAGCCTGTCCTGCTTGGCTGAGCCTGCCAGCCCCAGCCCTGTTTCCCACCACTCTTTTCAGGGGCCAGTTCCTGCTCTGAGTGTCTGTTGGAGCGATGGAGCTCAGGGAGTGCTGGCTCCAGGGCACACGCTGAGATCTCAGAAGCAGGGCTGCAATGCCAGCTCTCGGCCTGCTCTAAAAGGATCATTTCATTATTTAAACTATTTAGTTTGTTCATGAACTAGAAGCTTAGAAATTTACTGTGCTAGATGAATAATGCCTTCTTCTATTAGAAAACAGAAAAAACCAAACCCCAAACCCATATATTTCACTTTTCTCCTGAGTTCCTCTTGGCAGCTCTACAGCTGCTGCCTTACTGAACATATGCACTCAGGAAAATCAAGTTTATCTCCTTTTTTTCTCCTCAGAAAAAAAATCCACCTCAATTCTAGGCCCAAAGTCTGGCCACCTTGTGGGTACCTAACTTGAGGCAGGCCACCAAACCACCACCACCCTTCAGCCTGGGAGCCAGCATGCCATGGGAAAGAGGGCAATGAGAAGGGCAAAAGAGGCTGACTGGCATCCAGGGAAAACATCCAGTCCTCCAGAAGAGGATGATGGCAAACAGAGCAACAGCTGGCAAGAACAGACCAATAAAAATGTGGTGTTGGGGGATGAGACAGGAAAAGATGGATATAACAGTCTGTGTTTTCACAAGTTTGGCAGCTGAACCACATACTTTGGAAAAGATAAGAATACATCCAGGCTTAAAATGTCTCTCTGGGGATCTTATACCTGATGGAATGACAGCAAAGAACTCTCCATCATAGGCTCTTCTGAGCACAGTGACAGGAAAAAATTGAAATACAGGCAAAAAGTAAAAGCTTTTTGTTTACTTTTTTACTGTGAGGGTAGTCAAACACAAGAATGAGGTTGCCCAGGGAAGTTGTGGACTCTCTGTTCTTGGAGATACTCAAAGCACAAGCAGGGCTAGCACTGGACAGCCTGTTCTGGTGGGTTCTGCTGCCAGCAGGGCTGGACTGTGTGATCTCCAGAGGTGCCTGTACCCCTGCTGTCCCCTGATGATAAATTAGACAAGAACAGCCAGCCTAAGAACAACCTGGTGTGTGTGTGCTGCACCACCTTTTGTCAGAGCACGGAGGGCACCCTTCACCTCAAAGAATAAGACAAAGAATAAACTTAGTGAGGACATCATTTGCATACTAAAAAAGAAACCTTCCACATCTTCTGGGCATACTTTGTTCCTCTCAGTGAGAAAGGCTTCAGAATAACCAGAGCAATCAGGGACCTGATTTCTTCAAACAAAACAGCTCAAATGAGTCATCCCATATTCCTGGCACAAACTGCTGCTAGCTCTTGGGTGTTAAGTGAGATGGGCAGGATACACTAGGCAGTAGCCTGACTGCACATGAATTGAGAGCTAGATTTCATCATGCCAATTACCTTCAGAGATTAGCCTTTGCAAACACACGTTCTACACAAATCAATCCCTAGCTCTATTCAGGCACCTTTGTTCTCCCACCTTCTCTGTCACCCACCACCCTGCAGCAGAGCAAGGAGCCTCTCTGCATGCTGAGCTAGTTCAGCTCTTCTCTCACCTGCATTTTGGTTTCCACCTGTGTCTTTTTGCAAAAACAGTGCACAGCTAGTGCAGAGCTCCTATTTGCTTTTTCATGCTGCTTGATGTATTCCAATAAACTGAACCCAGAGCACACAAGGGTGAAATCTTCATTCCAGGCAGGACAGAGAAATGACACATTTCTGTGCTTACCATCAACCTTGGCACACTGTTGGTGTAATAATCTGTCATTCTTGAACAAGAATAAAACAAGTCAATGACCCCTGTTTGACTCCAAATTGTTTTCTACATTGTCAAAACACACAGATTTAGAAAGATAATTACCCCAATACCTCTGGGTGACAATCTCAAATTAAACTACAAGAGCTCCATGCTCCATCTATCTCTTTGCAGCTGAATTCACTCCAGATGAACACAAACCACAAAGGAAGAAAACAAGAAAGGCTTTATAGGCCTTGTGCCTCTGCCTCTCACTGCAGAGAGAAAGGGCCAAGAAGTGCCCCATTCTCACAGGAGGGGGGGTGTGGAAGCCCCCAGAGCCTGCAGGGGCCTGGGAGCAGATTCAGCCTCCCCCAGCTCTGCACGGCCCACCCACCAAAATCAGCCCTGTGACAGAGCAGGGAGAGCAAAGCCAAAAAGCAACCCCCTGCCAAGGCCATCTCCATCTGTGGAGTGGAGCTAATTTAACTAGGAGCAGTGGGGAATTGGCTGGGTCCCAATTAGGCTAATTGGGGCAGTGGCGTGAGTCATGGAGGCACTGAGGAAGAGCCTGGCCAGGTGGAGAAATTTGGGCACCTATCAGAGACTAACACTGATGTTGTAATTGAACATTTGCTTGAAAATCTGTGTGTCTCACCAGTTCTCTCTTTCCCATGGGGATTTGGGCTGCCCAGAGATCCCAATCCTTCCTCTAAGAACGCAGCACACCTCTTACCATGCCTCGGGCAACACTTGCTTACTTGATCCTGCAGTGTCATTCTGTCGAGTAAAGCCTCTTCAGAGCGGTCTCCACAGTGGGTTTTCGCTGAGAACTGTTCATCCAAGCATCCTTTTAGCAGTGAGAAGACAGTGCACGGGCACACGAAGTTAAGTGTGGAGCCCAACCTGCACACACTCTGCCACAGGGCGAGTGCAGGTCCCTGCAAGCCATGGATCCAGCTCAGCATGCCCAAAACCATTCCCAGATTCCCACCTCCCCGTTTCCTACACTGCCATGCATCTCACCTGCTGCCCCACTGAGAAGTGCTGAAATTCTAGGTGATAACCCTCCCATGGAACAACTATCAGCCCCAAAAGCTGCACTTCTAGTCTGTCACCTGCTCTTGTTGCCTGACCTGGATTTCACAGATGTTCAGTGTCATGGTACACTTTTAGCATAGGTATATAGTTCTCTTCATTTTTTTCCTACCCCGATTACAGAATAGCTAAAAAACAATCCAAATATGTTTTATTACAGGTAAAAGCTAACAGTTATTAATATGACCAGGTATGATATGCCTTTCAAGGCAAAGCTGATCTTAATTCAGTTTTTTTCCAAATCCAAAAATGTATTTCATTTTTCTGGATCCATGTGGAAAGCAATGTGATATAGTCCTTCCTATTTATTTTCCTTGGTTTAGCTTCCACTACTATAATATTAATGTAGGTTGCTACTTAGCCAGGGCCAAGATTTAAGATGTTATTGTGCTCTCCTCAGGATGCTAATTCTTCCCTGAGTGCTCTTGCTGAGTACTGCACAAATCAGGTGGTTAATCACACCTCAGTTAACTGGTCTCAGAGCTCCTAAGGATGTTGCCACTTTTTTGTTGTTGTTGTCATTCCTGAGCTCTTTTTTTATGGTTTAATGTAACATGGCAGAGTTGGAATGTGGGTTACTGCAGAGATAAACTAGGCAATTCACCGCTGGACATGCAGCTAGAGGGAGAACTACTGAAAACCAACATAATTAACCAGTGGTAATCTCTGGCATAAGATCTGAGACCAAAAGCCAATTCAGGATTTCAGAGAAGGAAGAAATATTTCTCTGACTAATAGGCACAACATTTATTTGTGCTCTGAAAACATCTGAAGCCCTGTAAGCTTTATATTCCAAAAGAAGTGTCTGCTCCCAAGTTGTGGAGCAGAAGAGGGCAGAAGGTGAGGCTGTCCCTCTGGTGAGCTGTGCTGGCAGGGTAGGCCATGGGGCAGAGGGGCACTGGGGGCCAGCAGCTCACTGACCCTTCACAGACTGCACCATGTTTTGTAGTCAGAACATCAGTGACATCAGTATTTCCCTGCTGCCCTTAGACAGATAAATAAAATTGTACCTTGCATTGTTTTTCTACGGGGTTTTTTGGCATCTTTTAGCTCAATTTTTTTTCCTTTTTTTTTGTTGCTGTACAGTGAAATTTTCTGCTTTCTTTCAGTTGCCTTAAAATTCAATTACTTAAATCAGGGAAATGTTTTTACTTCTCTGTTAGATAATCAGCTTTCTTTGAACTGTGAGGCAATGCAGGAATGCCCTGTGGGGAGCACCAAGAGAGGATAGATCAGATGAATGCAACAGGGTGTAGTTTTGGGATTCTTTATTCTAGGATTTGCCCACCATCCTTATCTAAGAGATAAGGACACTGGAGAGACCATAAGCTCCAGTGTCACGTGGGGTTGAGGGACCTTCATGTCACTTACCCCTGGAAGTGTTAAAAAACATTTGGATTTGGCACTTTAGGACATGCTTTAGTGGTGAACATGGTGGTGGTGCTGGGTTGATGGTTGGACTTGATGAATTAAAGATATTTTCCAACTTTAATGTATCTCTGATTCTGTGATTAGAGATGAGATCCACTTGCTCCTCTAGCAGTACCTGCTGTACATGCCCTTGTTTTATTTTGGGCTCTGGTTATCTGCTTTGGTTTTACCAGTTGTGTTGGTGATGAGTGAAACAAATGTGTGATCATCGTGTTCAAATAAGCTGTCAGCAATTTAGCCCTGATTTTAAAATGTCTGCATTGCAAAACCAGGCTACCACTGAACCAGCATCTCCTTCAGCTCTCAGAAACACAACCAGAAAATGTCCACACACAACTGCCCACAGAGAGCCCCTTACCAGCCCAGTAAGGATGAGCATCACCCCCTTGCCCTAGAGCCAGGCATTTAAGCAGTTACTGAACTGCAAATAAAATCCATAATGGCTTTTCAAATGTTGCTCCAATTAGTGCTCAATTATCTGCCCTCCTCTGGGAGGTCAGATCTTGTGTTTATTTAACTCATTCCAAGTCTTTGGATGGGCTGGCAGCCCGAGGTCAGTGGGAATTTTGATTTGAGGAAGGGAGGGAGCTGGAAGTTCAAGCAGGCACCAGGGGTCCCTGGGAGGGGGTGTCCCTCTATGGCCACCAACCTCCTGGGGGGACTTGGAATCCTCACCTAGGGAGCCCTGGCCAGCTCTGCCAGGTCCAGCCCTGGCTGCCACATCCAGGCACCACAGGATGGGGAAAGGGAGAAATTCCTCCTGTCTGTGCATGCCTGAGCTGCCTTTTCTGAGAGCTGTGCAGGGGAGTCTCCCTCAGGCCAGGTGCTGGCCATGTCCCTTCCTGAGGGTGTGCAAGAGGGTTCTCATGGTTTGCACCTACCTGTTCTCACACCTCCTGATCCTCAGCCAGGCTCTTCCCCTCCTGGCACAGCTGGGGCTGCTGTGATTCACAGCAAAAGGCAGCAGCTCATCTCTGGGGCTGTCAGCAGAGCAGCCCATGCCTGGGGGACATTCCTTTTGAAGAATATTCTTGAGTTCACAGCAGAAGTGAAGGAGCTCCAATGCTGTATTAAGCTTCTTGCATCTACCATCAATTCACATTAGATGTAGTCAAGCTATTGACTTAAAACCTCAGTTCCCCTCTTATGAAAGAATGGAGCTGGAATTGGATGAGGAAAAGAAATTTGCATTTTCATGAGTCAGTGCCTGTGATTTTTCGGTGTGCAGATGAAAATTGAGAGGAACGCAGTGCAATAAACCAGGAGAGGAAAGAGCCCAGTTGTGAAGTTGTCACCAGGAAAACCTCAGGCACAAGTTGTACAGCCTCTACAAATCTGCTGTTACCCCTCCAGTGAGGGGCAATGAAAAACAACCCATGAAAAGACATCAAGGTGATGACACAGAATTAAAAATAAGTCAGAAAGACTGAGCTAGCTGAGGAAAGAGGCCTCAGCTGTTCCTGCTGCTGGTGTGTGCCCAGCACCCTGCTCCTGGCAGGGACTCTCCCTGCTCTTTGCCTGGCCTGGCTCTGCTGGGATCCTCTGAGCTCTGAGATGATGAAGTTTCAATGGATGCCAGGAAATCCTTATTCCTCTTTTCTCCAGAATGTGGGTGGGAAGTTTTAGTAGTTGTGGCAGCATCTGGGGAATTAATCTTTGGGGAATTATCACCCTGTAGCATTTGCAAAGTCCACCAGAGCTACCCACTCACTTCAATAGATTACTCCTTAAAAAACCCCTTTAACCTGTATTCCTGGTTTATGTTACACCTCTATTGATGTAGCTAAAGTGCCTGCAGAATAACTGCTATCATTATTCCACATACTGGTTATAGAATTTTATATTTGCTTAATATAAAACTAAGAAAGGTTCCAAGAAGACCTAAGTGGAGATATGTCTCCTAGCAAACTGAGGTGTGACTAAGATTTATTCAAATTGTATAAAGAAATAAAGTCAAGAAAGTAATCAAAAGCATATTTAGTGGACTCTCAGATAATTTAACCAACATGTTCACAGAGCCAAACCTCTGTATCTGTGTCTTTACTGCTTCATTAATTTCTCTTGGCATGAACTAATTTAAAAACATCTAGATGACCTTGACATTTGAGAAAAGTGGATTCTGACAATTCCTTCATTTATATCAGGAAAAACTTATTTGCCAGGAAGTAGATTGAAAGAGGGATTCAAATATTGTTGCTTTTCCCCATCTTGAACTAGGATTACAGAATAAAAGCATTACTGTCCTCTTACAGCACATGCTGTACCAAAAAAACCAATTAAATTACTGTGAATTAAAAGAACATTTAATGCAAGGGATTCAGATGGATTAATTTTATTTACTTGCAATGACTTGTTAATTCAGAACTACTTCAATATGAAACTTCACAGTCAGGCACAGCACTGACTAAGGAACTCTGAAATGCATGAGTAACTACTGCTCACTTACAAGCAGGCTCAGAACTTCTCACCTGTATTAATAAAAATGTTGATTGTACCCTGTGCTTGTGCTTACTGAAGTGGTATAACACTCATTCCTTTCCTTGCCTGAATGACACTTGCTGCTGTTACAACTTGATCCACAAACTGAGCTCTCTTTTCACCTACAGTGGTATTAAAACCCACCAGAAATTATGAACTTGAATTAAACCAATTTAATCCAGCCTTGCTCACCCCATTCTTGACGTGCATAAGCTGCAAACGCTCAGCAGATGAAGCTTCATGAGAATGAACCCAAGCAAAAATTGTGCTTGAATCCATCTTGTATTCAATTTTGCCCTAGATCAAATCCTACCTCACAGAAAACAGAATATTGGGCAGCCTTGAGCAATGCTTAGTAATATTCTTCATGCTTAGGACTTAATGTAGGACAACCTCCCTACCAACAAAAGTGTTTTGCAAAATTAGGACCTAAATCCTTCAGCTGTTCAGTTTCTGCTCTCATCAGTTCACAGACCTGTCTGATCATCATTCCTTAAATCATCTTGGATTAGTTATATCACTTTGATAATATAAAATTATCTTCTATTAGTTTCTCATAAATATAAATTGCATTAAAAAGCCAACCCCTTCATTTCACTTAAGGTTCCCCTGTGATAGCATTACGCTTCCCTATCTCATAATTTACAAAAATCCAGACACTTACGAGCAAGAAAATTAATAATTAAGAATATAATAAATCATATATGCCAACTTAATAAACACATTAAAAACTAGAAAGCACATTTCATCTCAGTAACAGCCCAATTAAAATTTCAAGGGCAGTTTATGGTTGGAGGTGGCATTATTTCTGCTTCAGAGTCTGAGTTACCCATGGCTGGGCAGCTGCATGGCCCCATCCAGCCTGGAGATCAGGGGCTTTTTCCCCCTTGTCTCAAGGGGATGCAGAGAAAATGTAGCAGCTGCCACAGCCCCCAGCTGGCTGTAGGTGAGTCTTGGGGCACATCTGGGCACAGAGAGTTTGGGGCGATTGGGCCAGAGGAGCTGGCTGTAGATTGGGCAAGTCTTGGGGCAGATCTGGGCACAGAGGAGTCTTGGGGCACATCTGGGCACAGAGGAGTCTTGGGGCACATCTGGGCACAGAGGAGTCTTGGGGCACATCTGGGCACAGAGGAGTCTTGGGGCACATCTGGGCACAGAGGAGTCTTGGGGCAGATCTGGGCACAGAGGAGTCTTGCGGCAGATCTGGGCACAGAGGAGTCTTGGGGCACATCTGGGCACAGAGGAGTCTTGGGGCACATCTGGGCACAGAGGACCAAGCAAGGACAGAGCAGAGCAGGCTGGTTTGGGGCACAGAGCTCATTTCCCCTTCCAGGGAGACACAGCAGCTTTCCCAAGCAGTGGGAGATTAAAGACAGCCTGGCAAGCATACAAAAGGTCTGGGGCATTGTGAAGAGGAGAAGAGTCTTGGTTTTGAGACAAATCACGAGGAGACTTCCTGAAAGGGTGTCTCCTCTAAAGAAAGGCAGGTTTCAGCAGCAGCAGCCTCTCCCCCACAGTTTTGAAAATAATTAAATAATTTCTTTGAGGAAAGTAAAAAACCCAGATTATTTAACAAGCAGAGTGCACATAGGAACAGGGAAAAAAAACCCACAAAAACCCACCAAACCCAAAAAAACAAATGTACCTTCTCATTGTGGGGAAAACTGGTGGACTTTTGGAGTCCTGCTGGGCTTCTCCTGAGGTCCAGAGCTGGGATGCAGCGTGGGCTCCTGGTGATGGTCTGGTGCTCCAGACCAGAGCAAAGCTGAACAGTTCCAGAAGAAGCCACAGTCCTAGGAAAAGCTTCTTGCCTCAGCTAAAGAACAAGAAGCTAGCTAAAAGCAAAGATGTACCCCCTCTGTCCGGGCCAGACAACCCAGCTCAGAGAGAAGCAGGGGAGTCTGAGAGAACTGAACACAAATCTGGCACTGAGGAATTCCCCTGGCTCCCCCTTCTTTGAGGGGAAGTTACAGGACCCATGTCTGGGCACAAAGCAGACAATGGGGGATACAGTATGATAAAGTCACCCCAAGACAAGATGGAATATTGCATTTGAAAGGCTACCAGAAACTGTTTTGAATGTACTGCAGTCCTTCATAAAGCTCATTGCTATCTTTGGACAAAAAAAATATGTTTCAGACCCTTAGAAGCAAAAATAGTGGCTAAAGAAGCTCCATTTTTTATTTGAGCTATTCCTAGAACTGCAAAATACATAAACTTACCCAGACAAAGCTTTAAGAACCATCACTGACTCACACTTTTTAGGTTTAGCTGAGTTTAAGTCAGATGACTGGTCACTCTCTGAGAGCAGGGAAGCAGGAATTCACAGGAGACCCCTCTGGTCTGGACTCACTGCTGAGTTACAGGATTGCAACAACACACTCACCCCACAGGCAGATGAAAACACCCCTGCACACTGTGACACCAGCTGTGCTGCAATGAACTGCACAGCTCCTCTCACTTTAACAAGGTGCTGGGCCAGAAAGAGGCTCCCTCAGGCCAGCTTGGAATCCCCAGCTGGGATTTATCCTGGCTGGTGAGCACTCATGGACGCTCAGAGGCAGCTGCCATAAATATGGGTAAAAATAAGCTGGCTTTTTTTCTCTCTGAGCCAAAAACACAGCTCCTGTTGGTCCCTGTGGGATCTGGATCTGGAGGACACAGCCAATATCTCTGTGCCAGTCTAATGCCCTGCAAGAAGAAAGAGAACAGTAAGAAATCTCTACAGGCTCCAAAAGTTAGATTCGTGCAATAGACTTCTTTGTCACTGCCATAATAAATTACAGACTACATTCTCCTTGCACTGATGAAGAGGAATTCTTTTTTAATTTATTACTTTTGGACATTTTTATTTTACTGTAACAAATCACTCCAAGGCAGACATGGCAAGGACAATCTGCTGGGCAATTTCTGCCTTTCACAGGACTGCTTGGGAAAGGTCTGCACAAGAGTTTCCAGTTTAGCAGGATCAAGCATTCAGATCAAATTTAAAGATGAATTATTTTCATATCACACTTAAGCCTTTTGAAGAAAGTTTGCTATAAAAAGATTGACTGATGTGATCACACCTAGGCAGCCCCACCATATCCCACTTAGCAGTACAGGTACAGTTCCAGTAGACACAAGATGGGATAGAAAATTAAATTTATGGGATAAACCTTGCTTTGCTACCTCAGTTCTCACCATGACAACCCTCCCTCCCAGGCCCCCTGTGGAAAAGAACCTTGGCCCTATATGTGTGCCAGGGTCTACTCCCTATTTCAGAAACATTATTTTAGAAAACCCAACCAAAAAAACCCAAAGAAAGCCAGATGAGAGCCCCACCTGATTGCACAGGTCAGCCATCCTCAGCAGAATCTCCTGTTGCACATTCATCTCCCATAAGCCCTTCTCATAAGCAGATGGAAAATGAGAAAGAGAGCCAAGAGTGCCTTTGACAGTGCAAGAGCTTATTAGAAATGATGGGGAGGTTACAAGGAAAAACACTTTATTAAAAAGAAAGGACAAGTCCTTTTGGGAGCCTGGCACTGCTCCTAATTCATCAGCACATTTCCTCTTTCTAAAGCAAAGCTACCCCAGCACTCCTGAGTGAGACACAGTGAGCAGCAATGGCCAGAGTCTGCTGGACTCATTGCCTGAAGGTGGGAATGAGTCTCATCCTGAGGCTGGCACTGCAAGGGCCATTGGTGAATGAATCTCTGGGTAAACTGCAGCCTGACCTAGGAGACACCTGCTCCAGGGACCATGAGAGCAGCACACAGGGGGCACAGGGGTGGGAAGATCACCGTGCCCTGTCCTCACTGAGTGTGGCTGGGGGAGAACGGAGTCCAAACCCTCAGACAGCCCCAGCAGCAGAAATGGAACATGCATAGCATCATGGCAGGCTGGAGGAAAAGTGCATAAACTCGTTGATACTTGCCCACAGACAGAGCTTGGATTGCTAACATGATCTCCAGAACAGTTTTGAAATGAGTCAAAGTAACCTTACATGTGAGCAGGGTGAGAAAGAGGAATGTTCCTCAGCACCAAGGCCAAGCCTGCCTATGCCTGGCTGCTGATCCCTACCTCCCACTATCCCTCCATGCCTGGGATGCCCACATTGCTGATGGCAATCCTCAGACTTTCCAAAATGAGACCCAGCCAAGCACATTTCCACTGCCTGGCCACCAGTGAGGGCTCACTCTTCAGCCTTCACGTGCCAAAATCCAACAATCCTGCCAAGCAATTTCTCACTTCCCAGAAGTTTCAAAGCACTTTAATTAAATTCTGCAAAAAATTGCCTTGGAAATCCCTCGTGGTACTCTTGAAGAGGGTCACTTTTAAAAGGCTGCTATTTTATCTCCTCATTTTCCTCCATTTTTGCTAGCCCGAGCTGGGCACCTTCATTCAATATCTGCTTCCAGCCAGATCTGGAACGGAGCAGCAGCCCAACAATTTAGCAGGGCTCTTGATTACTCTACTGGTGCTGTAACACCTCAACCATTTCATCTGCTGCTTTTCAATAATTGCTTTTCAATCATTTTTATCTTTTCCTCCTAAATCTACACTGGGTTTTATTATTTCTTTCTAGTCTCATAAGCTGCCACAGGCTAAATACCTTGCAGAATCAGGCTGTAGTTCACACAGCAGAGGTACCAGCAGTTATCAGCTGATGCACTTGATCAGCTGAGCACTGCTCTAACGTATGCTCTCTGACAGATTAGCCACCATAAATTCTCATCACTTGGAATTACAATCCTGTGAAGTTGGCCCTGAGCTGTGGCTGTGCCCTGGGAAGGGATGGCTCAAAGCACTCTTTGAATGCTGCACATGTTTCAGGAGGGCCTTTTGGAAACACAGGAATTACAGCCTTTATCTAAACTCAAAAATGCAATTTCCCAGGTAGGGAGGGAAGGGACAGGGAGAGGATTTGCCATATAAAATGCAGATTCAGCATGGGATGCAAGCTCAGCACAAAGTCCTGTGGTACACAGCAGCAAAGGGATTGAGAGTTTTGTCCCATCCAGCCACAAGATTCAAGCCTGTTCCAAAACTAATTTACACCTTTTAATCAAAAGAAGAAGCTCCACTTCATTCAGTCCTTGCCTCAACCATTGCAGTAATTTAACACACTGGGTTTTTTTAAAAAACAAATCATACATTCCAATTAAAGGGTACTTGGGATGGTTCCAGGTACTTCTGTTGGGTGTTGCCCAGGTGAGGAATCTCTGTCAATACCAGAACAACATTGATCCTGGAGCCCCAGAACACAACAGTTGGGTCCCTGCCCAGGTAGCAGGACCTGACCTTTCCACAGCAGCACTGCCAACAGGAGGATCCTGAGGAGATCCATAGGTGTAGGCTGTGCAAAAATTTCCAGCCCCTGTGCAGCTGCCAGAAGCAGCATTACTCACCCTCTGGTTAAATTACAATATTGTTTTACCTCACAGTGCTGTTTGAGAGCTCACAGGAACCTTTGGCAGATGGCCACTTTGCATTTCTTCAGCGTCCTAAAAATGAAATCCGCCTGTTTGCTCTTGCTGCAGGCATAATCTCAGCACTTTTAATCTCTCTTCCTCTCTCTGGCATTTACATTAACACACTTTCAAAAAACATCAGAGTTTAGTCTCAGGACATTATATTCAGAGCTTCCAACTCAGTAGGAAGAACTATAACCCCAAGAATATAGAGACCAGTAAATCCCTAAGGAGCCTGTATCACATTATTAACTGCTACATAAACCTTACATGGCTCTCAAGTTACCTGAAAACATCTTAAAACCTGGTGTCCTTTATGGAGTGTGCTGTCTTTTACTGACTGTGCCACGCCAACTGGATTATTGTGTCTTTGCCAGCCCTGTGCCAGGGAACACCTCCTGCAAGGGAAAGCAGAGCAGTGGGATGCTTGGTGGCCCAGCAGGAGATGTCCAGGGGCAGCCCTGGGACAAGCAGGTTCCATCCTGCAACACCTTGAACTCAGCCCCCGAGATCCAGAGGTTGATCTCTCAGACATCCTTGGAGCTGCAGAGAGACAAGTTTCCAGACTTGAGAGTAACTGGAGGTGAGTCATTAGTCAAGTCCATAAAATGTCAGAATGCCCCAAACCTTCTTCAACAACAAAGTGCAAAAGTTAGCCCATTTCTGCAGAACAGCTGTGTGCGATTTTTATCTCTCTTCTCTCTGCATGTACTTGGTCCAAGGGAAAATGTGGCAATCCTACCACAGCATTTCTTGGTTTAGGATGTAAAACAGAGTTCTAGTGCAAATAGGGCTTAGAGAAGATTAAAGAAGACACAAGAAAAACATGCTCACAAGGCAGGGAAGGGCAGTAAGGAGCAGACCACTGTGGGACACTGTGCCCATGTCCTGGGACATCTGGATGAGAGGCTCACCAGGAAGGGCCCAGGCCTGGTGCTGGGATGGTGCCCATGGTGGTGGCTGTGCAGGCACTGACAGGGCTCCAGCTGTGCCAGGGGATCCTGGACCACATACTGTAGTCCCCCTAAAGTTATAAAACCTAATAAAAACTTTAAAACCTTATAAATAATAAAGAATAATAAATAAACATTATTATATAATATTATATAACATTATATAACAGTATATAATATTATATATTAATATAATATATTATTATATATCATTATATGTATTATATATAATTATATATATAATTATATAATTATTATGTATATATTATATATATTTTATATAATTTTATAATTATATAATTAATATTATATAGTTACATCATATTATATAATTGTATAAATAATAATAAAAAAACCCTATAAAACCTTATAAAGTTTATAAACCCTAAAGCTTATACCAGTTTGTGTGACCTGTTCCTGGGGTGGAAGCTCAGTTTCAGAGAGTGTGTTCTGGGTTTGCTGAAGCTTTCCCCACAAGGTAGCAGAGTTGTTCATCTCCTCTGCTGGCCCCTGCAGATGCTGCATCAGCTGGTGAGCAGGGGCTGCTTGCAAGCACCCTGTGCCAGTCACAGACCTGCAGCCCCTGCTGCACGGCTGGCAGGAGGCTGCTGTGCCAGGGGAATGACAGGCTGCTTGCTTTCTGCAGGATTTCAGCTCAGTTCTGGTATCAGGCACCAAACCAAGGTGGCTCCAGCCCTGCAACCAGGCTGGGACTGACTACCAGCTGCACAGGTGGATTTACAGTAAATACAAAAGTGTGACCCCATCTAGATGACATGCTACTTTCCATGTTTAACTTTTATTAGGAAAACAGGAGGAGGCAAAACAAGGGCTTGCCAGATGTCAACCTGTGGCTTTCTTCATCCTGCCTGCTCTTTTGGTTCCTGCCGTGGCCCTGCCTCGGTCAGTTCCTGGTGTGGCTCATTCCCAGCCTCTCCCTTTCCCCACTGCTCACCCACGCTCTGCCCAACACTCACCTGCTGTCAGTCTCCATTCCAAGGCTTAAATCACTAATAAAGTCAAATTCTTCAGAGTCTGCCTGCAAGTGCTGAGCTGAGAGGCCCTAGGGGAGGGCAGTGCTTTCAGGAGATGCTGGTATTTGTCTGAAGCAGATCCAAACCAGAGGAAGATTTAAATTCAGACCTCCTGTGCCCCAGAGGCATCACAAGTTATCAGCCAACATGGGACAGTGTCACTGTGTCTCCTGCTCTTCCCTCCAGCCCTCCACTATTTGGAGTGGAGGAAAAAGCATTTTCTAAGAGAAAGAATATGGAGATGCTGGTTTAGCAGGGCTCCTGTGCTCTGGCAGGGAGCCTCTCTCTTTGCCCTCTTCCTGGGAAGTTTTACCAGGGCTGAGTGGAAAAGAGTTTGCCCATCATATTGCATTTGAGACTTTGAAAATGTTCTATACTCCAGCACCAAAGACAACCAAGAACCTCTGTGAACTGAAATGTCAAGAATCCTCTTGTAGTATGGGACTGATTCATTCAAACTGGAGCCCTAAAATTATTGAACATTTTGACTTTGACCTTGAAATTATTCCTTTTTTTTACTTCAAAGTTCAAAACATTATTATTTCCATTATTTCAGAACAACTCTTTTTAATTTAAAGAGCTTCCATTTTCCCCACCCACTGTCCCAACATCTGAATGATAAAGAAATTTAGGAAATGCCAATAATCCAAATAGCTCGCAAGTTTTATTTTTAGTTCACAGAGATTCAACATCCTTCACCTTAATAAATATTCTATGTTTTACTTCAGTTCGTATATTTTCCTCTCTTAGTGAATAACAGACCTCTCAGAAATCAACACATCTTGTTAGAAAAAAGACAAAATGCCTATTAAATTATCAAGTGCATTTCTCATCAGAGTGCAGCCATCATTCTCTGCAAAGAATCACTGTAGCTTAATTGACTTTCTAGAAAAAGCAACGTTTAGGCAGATGGCAGTGAGAATCATCTGAGTGTCATTCTTGAAATTGCCTTGCTTAAGTGGTGGGGACCTTTGGGAAACAGAAGGCAGGAGTGGGTACTGCAGCTCGGGGCTCACATCTCTCTCTGGCCACTGTGGGGGCACTGGCTAGAGTGGGATGTGAGTCCAGACTGATCCCCTGGCACCACGCTCAGATTGATCCCCCTGGCACCACACCTAGTTTAGTTCCCTCAGCACCACACCCAGATTGGTTCCCTGGCACCACACCCAGATGGATCCCCTGGCACCACACCCAGATGGATCCCCTGGCACTGCACCCAGATGGATCCCCTGGCACCGCACCCAGATGGATCCCTGGCACCACACCCAGATTGGTTCTCCTGGCACCGCACCCAGATGGGTTCTCCTGGCACCGCACCCAGATTGGTTCCCCTGGCACAGCCCCTGGCACAGCTGGCTGGAGGGCACTGCTTGGGGCAGCGGGTGTCACTTTGTGTCTGAGCTCAGTGCCCACAGTGTGGCACACACACAGCTGGGCAGGAGCAGGGACTGCTGGGGTGATGCAGGGGCAGCCAGGGCTTTGATTAAAAATGGTTGGTGAACCTTTGCAGGAAAAGAGAAACAGTCCTGAAAATAAATACACTTCCATTCAGCTATGAAATAAAACAATCCATGAAAATAGGTGCCTATGGGTCCAAGGTGGTACAGAGCTGGCAAGCTGTGACTGAGCCAGGTAAGCACCCTGAGCACCTGCATGTCCAGCCTGGAGCAGGGCACTCAGAGGTTTGGGTGTTAGTGCAGGGACAAAGTGTCCCCTTGAGGATGCAGGGTGTCCCTCTGTCACCATGCAGAAATACAGAAGCATTTCCCAGCAAAGGACAACCTCTTTACTGCTTGTTCATCTCAAAACTGAAGAAGCTGCAGAGGTAAATTAAGCTTCATGGCAGTAGAGTTAAAATAGAAATCCTATTACTGAACTTTCCAAGGCCCATTCCTAAAGTGAATATCAATACTCTGCTCATTAACAGGCTTCTGGAGAAACAAAGCCCATTTGCTTAAATTCTTCTGAATTTCATTCTCATTATTTTGGTTTTGCCCTCAAATTATATATTAAGTAAAAATAAAAATAAATCCTGAACAGTTTTAGGCTTGTGACCTTTGGAGAAATGCTGATATTGGTGATCATCTCCAGAACTTTTTTCTATCATTAAAAAAATGGAAAATGTTCCTTCAAGTTACAAATCTATTAAGAAGCTTTTCAGAGCAGGAAAGATGCCTGCCTATAAATTATTTAGACTTCACCTTGCTGGGAAATTGAGCAGTAGAATCAATGGCAAGCACAGAGGAGCAAGAACATTTTAGGATCACGGGCCATCCTGCCCTTTTCCTGCCATGTTTCACTGCTGAAGCTGCCAGCAGAGCCTGTCAAACAGCTAAGCACATTGCTCAGGACTGTCTCCCTGCAAAGCAGAGAGGAAATCCTGTAAATGGGATTTTAAGAGCAGTTGGAGGCAGACTGCAGCTGCTGAAACATTTTTCTGGCAGTGTGACAGCTTCAGTGAGGAGATGCACCCAGCCAGCACAGGAGCTAAGCTGGGAGCTGGAGCTGCAGGCCTGGCTACTGGGACAAGACAACTGGCTGCCAAAGCACCCAAGAGCTTTTATGATGTACCAAATGGAGAGGAACCTGTAAAAAACTTCACAAAACTTCCTTCCCAGTGCAATCCCCAGCAGCTCTGGCTACTCTCAAACAACTCTGCTCAGGTGAAAGCCACATGTGCCTTTGCAGTACAAAAGCTCAGCCTGCCTGGCTTGCAAGTTAAGGGCCCAGGACAGATAATTTCAGGATAGATGTGCCCCAAATGTTGATATCTGGGAAAACCCAGGGCATGGCAGCCAAGTCTGGTGGGTGGATGCCAAGGAGGAATAGCAGGGGCAATACAAGGCTGCCCTGGCTGGGTCCCATGGGCTCTGCTGGGATGGATGAACAGGACTGTGCACACTGCACTGGGCTCTGCTGGGATGGATGAACAGGACTGTGCACACAGCACTGGGCTCTGCTGGGATGGATGAACAGGACTGTGCACACAGCACTGGGCTCTGCTAGGGTGGATGAACAGGACTGTGCACACTGCACTGGGCTCTGCTGGGATGGATGAACAGGACTGTGCACACAGCACTGGGCTCTGCTGGGGTGGATGAACAGGACTGTGCACACAGCACTGGGCTCTGCTGGGATGGATGAACAGGACTGTGCACACTGCACTGGGCTCTGCTGGGATGGATGAACAGGACTGTGCACACTGCACTGGGCTCTGCTGGGATGGATGAACAGGACTGTGCACACAGCACTGGGCTCTGCTGGGCTGGATGAACAGGACTGTGCACACTGCACTGGGCTCTGCTGGGCTCTGTGTGCTCTGTCTGTGCACACAGACCTGTGCTCACACAGCAGTGGGCTCTGCTGGGATGGATGAACAGGACCTGTGCTCACACAGCACTGGTGCCACACACCCTGCAGGTGGAGGGTGCACCGTGGCAGGGAAGCAGAGCAGAAGCTTCCACCACTGAAAAAGCCTCCCTCTCTCCCTCCATAAAAATGCCTGGGCTGGGGTAGAAGACCAGAGGGGTTAAAGAGAAGCACAGAAGGCTCATGACACTTTCCTCTTAAGCCAGCTTTGCCCTGACTACTGGGGAGGCTTGCAGTGATCATGGGCTCTTGGATGGAGACTGCAAGGACCTGACACCCAGGCTGCTTTCCTCATCCCAACCCCCAGCAGGCAGCACTTGTCAAGCAGGGCTTTCCTCGAACAGGGGCTCTCCCATCTGTGACAGCAGTAACAAAACACAGGAGAAGCACCATCTGTTCATCTAATGGGTACCAGTGGCATCAATCCTCACCACAGCAGTTACAGACTTTAATAAATACATAGAAATATTTTTTTCTAAATATGGGGAATTGGCCTAACCACAGAATTGCTGTGCCAGCAGGGTTTATTGTTGTTTGTATTGCACCAACAGCCTGCCTTTGTAACAAACATCCCAGGCTGCTACAACACTGTTGAGTCCTGTAACAAATCCTTGGTGCTTGGATGCCCATTCCTCACTCTGTGCCCCGTCAAAGTGGAAGTGTGAGATGTGGTGCAGGTGTTTCCTGCCCCAAACATCCCCAGGAGCACCTGGAGAGGAGACAGCTCTCTCCAGAACCCTTCCCCTGTGGCTTTACAGGCACAGGCTGGGGCTCACCTGCACCCCATGTATCCCTGGCCCTGCATGCACAGCCTTCTCCAGCACCACCCTCTTTCCTTGGTCCCAGCACTGCCATCACAGAGAATTTGGATTATCTTCTAGTTTTACAGTTGTCACAAGTGTCACAAGTGTCACAATACAGTCCCATCCCAAGCTCCAGCATCCAGCCTCACAAGGTCTGTCCCTTGTTGCTCTCTGGAGTTCCTACTCACGGATTTTTCACTCCCTAGAGCTGGCTGTAAGACAAGCACTGATTTAATGGAGCTTTTCCTGGCAATAGTCATTTGTCCTAAGCAGGGATGTGGGATTAAAAACCTTGCCTTGCTTCCTGAAAGGAAGAAAAACCACACACCTGAGGTGGGCTTGGGTACCATGAGGAACATCAGGCAGGTTGAGAACGTCACCTCTAAGCATTCCATAGCTCAGAGCAAGTGTGGAACATTACTGAAAGGAACTTTGGGTCCCAGCACCCAAAGCCAGGAGCCATGGGACCAGCTGTGCCTTCAGATCCTTCTATTTTCCTTGCCTTGCTAACAGATGGTACCTTACACTCTTAAAATAAATAACATTTGTTGCCTAAGCTATGAATGCTGGCAGGAGCTTTCAGGTAAAAAGAAAATACCCACATACAGGCCAGTGTTCTGAGGATGCTTTTAAAGACGTTGGAATTACCAGGAAAAGGAAGGGCTCCAAGTGTCACCATTCCACTGACAGTAGCAGGGACTGCTGAATCAGGCTCCCTCATCTGACAAATGCTGAGCAGGGCTCCAGGAGCTCATGGGGCTGTGCCACCCAGCCTGCTCACTAATGACAGACCCAGCAGAGCAGTGTGGGCACTGCCTCATTGCTGTTTTAGTCAATAAACCCCACTGGGTGAAATTACCATCGTGTTTATTACAAATAATATTTGACAGGATGAAATTAGCACATAGATGCTCTTATGTTGGTTAATGAGGTCTGAAATCTAATCCTATAAATCATCAACAACTGCCAGCTGGTGACAGACAGATGAAAAGCAGAGAGGGTGATTATAACATATGCACATCACTGCAGTTACAAGGGTTTAAAAGAGCAGCATACCTTTATGCAGGACAGCACTGACTGGGAGACAGCTGGGTGTGAGCCCTGGTTGCAGGGTTTCCTTTCAAGCAGTCACCATTGCTGGGGAGCTGGGGCCAGTCCAGGGCTGCTGAAGCAATCAAACCTTCCACTGCATCCAGGAGCAGCTTGCTGGGTCCTTCAGTCACCTGTTGGGTGAGAAAAGACTTGGTCATGTTGTCCCTCCACCAAAGAAGAAGTTGCATCTGCCATGGTAGAACAGGCTACATCTGAGTTTACAGATCAAATAGAAGGAGAAGTGCCTGTGTGCTTTCCAATCCTAGCTGGTACCAGTCAAAATAAAGGCAAATCAGGGCCAGTCTGAAACTGTTGAACATTTATAAGAAATGCAAGCTCTAATTTGCAGCATTTAGCATCCAATAGAATCCCACATTCTCGGGATTTAGGAAGCAGTCAGGCTTTCTAAATGCACATCCATTCTTATTCAAGGTCTATAGCAGACAGAACAAGAGTGAGTAAATTACTTTATTACTGCAATTCACATTTACTGTCCAGCACTTTTTATTTAGGAAGTAAATCTACTTGAAAGGCCACCACAAGTAGGAGGAGAACAGGAAGCAAGAGTGAGTGTGAGGCACCAGACCCACTCCCACTCCCGTGCACAGCAGAGGCACAGCTGCAGGCACATCTCTGCACTCAGCTCCTCATAGCTGGGCTTGTTTATGGGCACACGTAGCTCCTGCTTTAGTGCCCAATTCACAACATATTCACTATTGGAACAAATTTAATTCACTATTTAATTCACAACGTATTCACTATTGGAACTAATTTAATTCACTATTTAATTCACAACATATTCACTATTAGAACAAATTCCAGGACTTGACTTATTTATTTACAACCTCCAGTCATCACCTGGGGGTGTAACTGACTGGTCCAGACAGCCCCTCCCCACCTGCCCCTCCTGGGAAGCATTGCAATCTTTGCATAAAGGGTAAATGAGCACATCCTAACCTGTTCTATGACTTAGACAAGCACTTTCCAGAAAAGCAGAATATTCTTCCCTGTAGGCTGAATTCTGGGAGAGAAGTATATTGTAAACATTTAATATATAACTAAATACTGTGCAAAAATTATAGCCCTAAATATTTACTCACTGCTGCTTGCCCTGTGCTTTAAAATATCCTATGATGGAGTTATAAAATATCCATACATGTTTAAGCTTTCTCCTGTTTTGTAACCCACTACAATCTGCTGCATCACTAGTGGTTTCATTTCCATTTTAACAGTGCTCATTTGGTTTTCCCACCCATGCAAATGTGCTGCTAACACTTCACCTCACCCCTGTCATTTCAGTGTTCAATAGCATCCTACAACAGTGTAAGGCTTGCTGTGCAGAGGGAGCTGGAATTGTTTATCCTGGAGAAATGGAGGCTTGGGGGGGGCCTTCCTGCTCTGCACAAGTACCCAAAAGGATGGTGTGACAAGGTGGGGTTGGGCCCTTCTCAAGTATTAGGGCAAGTGGAAATGGCCTCAAGCTGTGTCAGGGCAGGTTTGGATTGGATATTAGGAAGAAATTCTTCACAGAAAAGGTTATCAAGCACTGGAACAGGCTGCTCAGGGCAGGGGTGGGGTCACCATCCCTGAGGGGTTTAGAGCACGTTGGATGTTGGGCTTGGGGACGTGGTTTAGTGGTGGCCTTGGCAGTGCTGGGTTGATGTTTGAACTCTATGATCATTTCCAGTCTAAATGAGTCTATGAGTTTTGACAGCAACAACTGCAATATTTACATATTTCTTATCTTTTCCTCAGTTCTTTGGTATTTCAAGTCATGTCAGCCTCCCACTGGGGATCAGACCCTCTAGGCTGGATGCTGCAAGTATTTCCCTTAGAATCAAACAGGAAATGTAGCAGAATATGTGTGAATTACTCATATTCACCAAGGAAATAACTGTGCTCTGAAAATTTGGGATGAAGAAATACCTCATCTAATAAACAATATTCATTTCTGAAAAAAAGAATAGCTCACTGATGCATTGCATAATTTTAGCATAAGGTTACATATGCTATCCCCAGTTTATGAGAAAGAGCATAATTTTGAATTTCCAAGAACCAGCACATTACAGTGACACCTGTGAATATTCCTCCTACTCTGTGAACTGGGAATTAGCTCAGAAAGAAACCAAACTGCACTTCATGTGTAAGAGACTTGGCCTGTGCTCTGGGTATTTCTTGAAGCATATTTTCTTGCACACTGCTCACTGGAAAGATTTGTGTACGACTATTATATTGCAGGGGAAAATGAGGTTTGTGGAAAACCAGTACAAGAACCTGGAAATAGTCAATGGCAACATGAGAGGCAAAACAGGAAGCTCCATTACTTATCATTAATAGGAATAAAGAAGCTTAATTAGTACGAGCAGTTGCAGTGATCCTCAGAGGCTCTGGAGCTGATCCTGACTGCACACCTGCTTATCACACACCAGCAAGCAGGGACAAGCTGATCAGGCTTCTCACAGGAACTGCCACAAAGGAACAAGAAACCCAAGAAAAAACCAAACCTGTGTGACACATGTAAAGCCCCTGCTGAAGTGCAGAGGCTGAAGGGGGCCGAGCTGCAGGAACCCTCAGTGGGTCAGTCTGAGCTGGTCCAACCCTGTGTTTGGGGAGCCCCTGGGACAGAATTGGTGTGGCAGAGGTTTGACAGAAAAATGTGTGTTCTGGCAAGCTCCCTTTGAGGAAACATGGCTCTCAGGGATTTGGGACATAGGCAGGATCCAACTTAAGATGCCGGGAAATGCCTGGGCTCCTCATGGTAAATGAACTGTCAGCAGTAACAGAAAACAACTTTGAAAAGCTGGGCACTAATTCCAAGAATGAGGCAAAGAGCAAAGAATGAGGCACAGAGCAAAGAATGATCTGGTTGCATGTCTTTTTATGTTTCAATACCAAACTGCCTTCCAGCCCACAAACAACAATAGGTTTTGCTCAGTTGCCTGCTCTGCTGATATAACCTTATCTCTCCCAACACAAAGTGCAGTGATGGCTTTGCTGCTGCAGTCACCATCCTTCACAGCCACACTTACCTGCAGTCACATAAAGGTAAACCTGACAAACATGTAAACATGGCTAGAGAGAAGTTTTGATGAACACCCACACTAGCCATTACCAACCAATGGAATGAGTTACAAGGAGCTGCTGAGCAATTGAAATTAAACATGGTGCTTTCTGATAATCACATAAATATAACAATCATATAAACAGTCATATAAATATAAACTGTGTGTATTAAAGATTCTGCTTTTGCCACTTGAACTTTGAAGGGTTGTGTCCATCTTTGTCCATCCCCACAGTGACAATATGTCGTAATACTAATCTGCAAACATCCATTGTGAATCTCTTAATGCAAATAACCCACTTTTTGTAGTCATTCCATTAAAGAGATTACATTTGCAGAAGGATACAGGGCTTTAAAACGTTGTCACACCTTGCAGCCTATGAATGCAATGCATTTCTAAGTCTGCCTTGTCACAGGCAGCAGACACAGCATTCAAAAACCAGCAGCCTGCCTCTCTTAGCTTCAGAGGTAACAAAACCAGGAGAAATTTCCTTGAATGTCAGACTGGGGAGGAGAACAATTCTGCTCAAATCACTGTTAGTGCTCACACAGTAATGCTGATGAGTGGCAATAAATAATAAATAAAGGTGTACCTGACTTAGCAAACAGAGCCCTGCAGCGATCACCCGGCTGACACAGAGAGGTCCTGGCTCGGCACATGGGATGTGGGAGAGGACTCAATTCCCACCCTGCAAAGGCAGTCCTGGGGACCTGGCAGGCACAGCCTCACTTGCTGGGACACCACTCTGCAGCAGGGGCTGTGGCTGCCAGTGATCCCCTCTCCCATCCAGGGCTTGGGAGGGGCTCTGACATCCCTGCTCCCTACAGAAATCCAGGATTCAATTCCTCCTCCTGGCCTTCACAGGCCTTTCTGTGGGTTTCATCCCCCAGAACTGACCACTGCTGCTCTGCAAAAGCCACACCTTGAAGTATTTGATCACCTACCCTTCAAAAAGCCTCAAGACCCCAGCAGTGCTCAAAGCTGCAATGACTGCCTCTGCTAGCAGTGAAAAAGCAATTACTCAAACCAACTGATGAAAGAATATTCAAGCTGAATATTTAAGGAGTTTCAGAAGCTTATCAGGGATCTCAATTTTGTGACTTGATTTCAAATTTCCTCTGTAAGTCATGTGTCAGAAAAAGAATGCAAATAAACAATGAAAAATATATTGAAAATATTATTTCAGACAGCAGTAAAGTGAAACAATGCAATGCAAGATTATTTTCTCCTCTGCACGTGCTGAGTGATGACACAAATTCTCATTTCAAAAGATGCAAAAGGCTTTGTGCCCCAAAAGACAGAGCCTGATTACAAGCTTAATGGGTTGTTTAATTTGATAAAGTGCCAGTTTCTAAATAAAAACTGTGCTTTAAATATTTAATCAAATTTTGAACAGTCTTCCTTTTTTTTTTCCTTGTCTAAAAAAAGACACCAAAAAATTACATTTTTCTTTAAGCATCCAAAAATATTGACAGAGAAATTAAGCAGAAGAAGGAAGATTTAGGTAAATTTGAACCCATTTAGGTTCCTTCTAATCAAAGCAGTGAAGCTTCAGTGCAGAGCCCAGCTCCCTGTCAAACACATCACCCAACAGATTTGCCTGTGCCTTTTCCAATGGTTTACATACCCACAAGTGGCACAAGGAGGGGAGATTCTTTCCCTGGCATGCCCATGGCTCCTCACACCAAGCAGTGCGGCGCCACCACCACAGCCTGGCGTCCTCTCAGCACACATTCCCAGGGAACTGAGAGCCCTGGCATGAGGCTGGCAAGAGAACAAACACACTGTGCATCAACCTCACCACAGGCACCCTCTGCCTCTCATCAAACCTCCTGCATTGCTGCCCTCTCCCACCTGCTTTGGTCTCCACTAAATATTGGTGGAGCCCCTGAGCAGTTCAGGACACCCCCTGACTGTCTTCCCTTCTGCCACATGGACTTGAGAAACCTATATATTTCCATCAAAAGATACAGCAAACATTTAAAATAACTAGAAAAGGGATGTCAAACAGTCCTGTTGGAACCCAGGCCAAGGCCACTGTCTGCTATTTTGCCACGCTGGGTATGACAAGGCAAAAGGAGGATGAAAATGAGTTTCTGGGGGCCCCTCTGAGCCAGAGGGATCCCCAGCCTGCCCCTGAAGGACCAGGGTGCCCAGACACTGTGGGAGCAGTGAGCTGGTGGCACAGGAGCCCTGGTGGCTTTAGCTTTGAGCCCAGCAGGGCTGGATCACCCACACTGAAGTGCCACACTCACGATGTCACTGCTGTCCCCTGGCAGGCTCTGGCCAAGGACCAGAGCACATCACAGCAGTCCAGCCCCAAAACCCAAGGGGCTTTTTCCTTTCCAAACACTCCCATGCATGCTCTCTCCAGTTGTCACCTCCCATGAGACAGAAAAGTTGCTGTCCCTTTTTTTGCCAAGGCCACAGCCCTGGACTCAGAGAGAAGGAAATGTGTTTGTGGGCAGAGGTGTCACACCCCAGTGCCACACTGCGCCCTGCGTGCAGCAAGCCACTGTCACCTGGCCTGGTGGAGCAGGGATGGGAACAAGCCCTTCAGCAGGCACAGGGCTCAGCTCCTTGCAGAAATGGGTCTCAGGCAGCTGGGAACAAATTAACATTCAAGTGAGTCTGTTTGGATAGCAGAAAAAGCAAAAACTGCATGGCAAGTGCTCCCTTTTAGAGCAGCATTACAAGCCTGGCAGCTGTCCAGCTGGCACAGGAGCTCTCAAACAGTGAGCACACACCATTTAGCTGGTGATGTGTAAAGGGCACCCCTCAACCATTCCTGCATTGAAAACTGTCTTGTGAAATGTTTGAACTTGGGTTGTATTCATACACCACCCAGATCAGCAGGGTACCATTCTGCACAGCTCTTAGTTCCAGGCTCTAAATAAACCCAGCATCGGTGTCACTCACCAGCAGTAACAACTTTTTTCAATTTGCCTGTTTTCCCTTTTTTTTTTTTTTGGCACAGATGGCTGGGTGATGAAGTCATGGGTACTTCCTAACGTGACTGTTTTTACACCCTTCATTGTTTTAGCTATCAGAAGCTCACTGTGTTTGGAGCTGTAAAACCCACTGCACCCCCAGCTATAGTTTAAACTTCCCTGAAAGTTCCCTTTTCCAACCCCTTTTTCACTTATACCCTCACTGGATCAAGCATCACAGTCAGCTGTGCAAGGTGTGCTGCTCCTTTGTTTTGCCACAGAATATTTCAGCCAAGGCACAGGTGCCTCACAGCCCAGTCTGACTTTTCTAGAAGGGACCTGTCGGGACCATGTCTCTCCTCCACTGAGCATCGTGGGCACAAAGGGGCAAACCCAGAAGGAAGAATCCTCAAAGCAGCTGCCTGGAAGCATTTCTGCTTCCTCAGGTGCCAGGGCACTGCCCATGGCCCTTGAGAAGAGAGCAAACATTCATGCTGATGCCCCACAAGAGCTTCCTGCCATTTACAGAGGAATGAGAAAGAACTGATATCCATAGGCAGGGATATCACTCACCCACTCACAGGGAGCAGCTCTGGAGACTTCCAACCCCTGATATACTGACAGAGGGAATCACCATATTCAGGAAGGCTTCTGGAAGCCAAGGAACTCCAAACAATGCAAGTGGAAGCATGTTCTTCTCTAGGTCAGCTTACACCCACCGTACTCCCTCCATTGATAGCAGCGAGGTTTCCTGCAGGATAAATTCCTGATCAGCAGTGAGATAAAAAATAAAATCTGCCCTTCGTAGGATTTTTGCCACTGTTTGTCTTGCTGGGATTTTTTTACTTCTGATGTCATTATTTCTATTCTGGAACTCGTTACTTTCACTTGCTCTGAAGCTATCCTGACAACAGCCAATTTACAAGATTAAAAATTTAATGTTAAAAAATTTTTAAAACTAAAAAACTAAAAAAAACCTAAAAACTGGCAATTTGAACCAAAAAAGGTCTAATGAAATAATTATATGCAAACAAGCAGATTGCATAGGCAGCTGACAGGGAGAGAGAATATTAAGAAAAGAAGCAGTGGTAGGAAAAGCTGCTTTGGTAACTTAGGTAGGAAAACAGAAAACTTTTTGCCTGATATCTATTTAGAGGCCAGTTGGACAGGAGAGGTTTTGGAACATGAGGATTTTGCCCCTGGCATGAGTGAGGCCCATACATACTTCAAGATCTGACTTTGTGAACGCAGTTTCTGCAGCAAATCCTCAATGTCCCTTGCCCAGTCAAAGCCACCAAGAGCCAGGTGAAGGGAGGGATGGGACTGCTCCAGTCAGCCTGGCCACACACCCTCCCTTCAGCCCTGCAGCACACTGGGACGTTTCTGATGCCTCCTCCTGCCCAAAGAGTTTGTGAAGTGTTTGCTGCTTCCCAGAGCCACCTGCAGGGACTGGCTGAGCACAGCGCAGCTCAACACTCACGCACAGATGGTTTTCCCTTGTGACTGGATTCACGTTTGAATTTCACTAAAAGCAGGCAGTTCTGCACAGCCCTTTGTGGGATCAATGATCCCTCTGTGGGATCAGTGCCTCAATCCAGTCTGGTCATCTCTGAGATGGTTGAGCCCCCAGGGTCATGGCTTTTCATGCCCTATCATTGCTGCATGCCACATTCACCCCAAAAAGCAGCGGGGTTTGCAGAGTTCAGCCCCCCACAGGACACAGGCTCAGCTAAAGCTGCAGCTTCTTCTGCAGACCACCTTCCCCAGACAGACTGACAGACAGCAGCTGCTCAGCCCTGTGCAGAGGGACCTACTAACCTTTTACTCCTTCTTTCTGCCGCGTTATTGCAGCAGTCCAGGTTTCCTTCCCAGATCCAGATGGTCTGAGCACATGCCAGTCCTGCAGCAGGTGAATGTCTCACCTGCAGGGCTCCATTGGAGATAAAATACCACAACCACCCATTGTGCTGCCTGACCAAGGCTCACCAGAGCACACTGAGAGCAGCCAGGGCCACCTGTGTTTGCAGCCATTCAAGCTGAGGGGGAAAGTCTATTACAAGAGCTATTTAGGAGTCCATTTAGAGCACAGAGGAGAGGGGACACCCAGGGTGGTGGCAGCAAGGGGACACACAGACCTGCTGGTACACATGACCAATGCAGAAGCCACTCTGCTGGCCTGGGGAAGACTGGGCTGCCTGCACAGCCTCATCCCAAGCTACACCACCTCCCAGAGCTGCATTTTCTCCTGGGAGCATATTTCAGCTTATTTAGCATCAAAAGTAAAAAATAATAGATAAAAACATCAAGAAATGCAAGACAAAATTAGCTAGGATAAAACCTGTGTGATGGGTGGCATTATAAATGCCTAGGAATAATCACAGCCCACCCAAGATTATTTTCAAAGGAAAGTAGCTCAGCTTTGATGCCTTTGGAGTCCAAGGACTTTGGCTTTTTGCTTAAACTCCTTGCATTGTGTTTCATGTTTTCTCAGGGGAAAACACAGGCATCAGAAAAACACCCTTAAGTAGGCTGCAGCTGAAGAAATGGCTTCATTTCTTGTGAAGAGATAAGAAGTGCTTTGCTTTTCAAGAGGTTGAAGTAAACAAAAATCAGCAATCAAGGGAATCAAAGTGCCCAAAGAGTCTTTGCTCACTGCTTGTCAGTGCTGAACAAGTTTTAATAAAACCAAAAATCCAAACCCAGCCACAACCCCAGAATCACAACAGATGTTCAGGCACTCACACTTCCCTGCCTGGCTACAAGAGGAAGAAGTGACAAAGCAAGAAGAGATGCTAAAGTGTACTTTCCTCCAGGAAAACAAAAATAAAAGCTCTGAGAGAGACACATTCAAGACCTGCACCCTTTGAAGCCCAGCAGGGTCATTGCTTGTCCCGTGGGATGATGCACCAGGGCTTTGCTTCCTGCTCTGAGGGCTGATGTTTGCCTCCATGCCCGTGCAGCCCTGCTCTGTCTGCCTCTTGCAGCACCCCTGGCAGCTGTGACCATTGCTCAACCCTTCTGGCTTCCTCTCCAGGTGGTGGTGGAGTCCTGCCCCAGCCTTCCAGGTCACTGTGCTCTCCCAGACCCCCTGATCATCCCCACAGCCCAGGCAAGGCATGGCAGAGCCACAGGTGTCACCCTGCCTCAGAAGGCCCCATGGAGCACTTGGACAACTCCCTGCAGTGGGACGAGGTTGGAGGCCATGCACACGAGGGGACAGGGTGGTGGCACTCAAGGGCTGACTGGCAGCACTCCAGCACTCGGGCAAGGAGCAGATGGTGCCTCAGAAAGCTCCTCATGCACCTGGTCAGGAGCCAGAAACACACTGGCCACCACACCAACTTAGCAGCAGCAGCCAACCCAGCAACCAGCCTGCAGACAAGTTCTGCATTAATCCAAGAGCTCACACAGGGAGAGGAACCCTATCCACAAAGTGCAGGGCAGTGAAATGCTGTTTGCTGGGCCAGGCTGGGGTGCTGACAGCAGCAGAAGGCGCTGGGTGCAGCACAGCCCCAGGAGCAGCAGGGCAGCAGCAGGAGGAGGCACCTCAGAGCCTGCCTGCCCCTTCTGCTGCTGGCAGACGTGGACTCTGGCTGCTGGAGCCCAGCATTCCTGGTTTAGCTTTGCATTTTCCTTAGGCTGGCCTTGTTCTTATTTCCCTCATGAAAACACAGCTCCAGGGTTTGTCCCACACCCCAAACACCCTGACAGCCCCCGTGCAGCCCTCAGCCACTGCTGCAGACTGAGTCACCGTGCCCAGCTGGAACTGGAGGGCAGCAGAGGGGGACAAATCCTCAGTGCTGGAGCAGAAAGGCTGCTCAATAGGACAAGCCCAACCCCAACCACAGGATCCACCTCCCCATCTTCAGGCAATGTGGATTTCAGGTTTCTGCAATAGTCAGATGGACTTTGATGCTTTTTATGATCAAATGCATGTATCAAGCAGGACCCTTCTAAATAAAGTGGTCTCAATGAAAAAATCTGATTCTAGTGCTGTAAACGATGGCATTTTTTGAAATAGGAAAGTTGTTAGCAAACCCTTGCCAATCAGCATTTAATGAACCAGAATATGAGAAAACTACTACCATAATTATCTGCCATGGTAATTTAACATTTTATTTTTCATTCACTTAATAAAAGAAAGTGACCATAATTATCTGAGACTCTAAGTGAAGTCTCCCAGCCCACTTAACTATGTGACACTACAGTTATTCCTCCAACTGCACAGATGTAAGAGGAGGCCACCCTGGGGGGCAGCACCATGTGCATTGTACAGGCAAACACAAAAGAGAGGCAGTTTTACCTACCACAGGATGAGGATGCAGCTATTTCATAGGCAAGGACCAGATCTTGTCTTCACCAACATCAATGAGCCCCAGGGAAGTGCCATCAGGCCAAACCTGGTGTCAGCCAGAGGAAAAGGACCAGGTTCATTAGTTACAGATCCTCAGTGGCAGTCCCCTGGGTGGCACTGGGTGGCTCAGAAACACTGGAAAGCCCCCAAAAACCCCAGAGGAACAAGGACATCCCCTTCCAGCATCATGCCACTCTGCTAAGCTGGGAAGGGGTCAGCAAAGGGCATCTCCTGTTGGGTTGTGGTACCTGTGATGTGACATAAATGAAAGGTGACCCTGCTGCTGCCTCCACCATGGCCATCAGGGAACTGGATGGCACTGGAACACTCCAGGCTCCTGCTCTGCAGTAAACCCAGTGACCTGACACTGCTTGACAGACAGAGGAGGAGACACCCAGCATATTGGAGCTGTTAGCAAGAGCCAGGGACAACAAACAGTGTCGTGCTAGGAAATTAAATTGAAATGCAATAAAAGTCTCACATGGGAAATATGCAGATCATCCTGAACTTTGTCACTTTGCTGAATTCCAGCACGTTTGGTGACAGGGATTGCTTTTCAGCTGGAAAGTAACAGATTTTTTCTCTCTGATGTTGCTGAAATCTGGACATAAAAAGCAGTTTTCTTAGGAAGTGACAGCAGAAATACAATAGAACTTCTAGAGGATGTTGCTTCCTTTCATTCAAAGGGATATCGGTTTTAAGGAGAATTGAAGTTTTAATCAAAGATCTTTCTTATGTTTGTCAAAAGCAGGGGAAAATGACAACTGCTTGTTGGCTGCTGGCTCGTGCTGAGCCAACCCTTTGAATATTATTCCAGTTGATTAAATTTGCATTGCTAATAGGGGAGAAGCCATATGCCTTGCACACCTGTAGAATACAGCTCAGGGTTTTGAAAGGTTATTAATGCACCATTGTGTTCTGGTGAGGGAGGATTTGATCAGAGCAGGATGAGGAGCTGCTGGGCCTGCAGAGGGTCCCCTGCCACTGCTCCCCCTCCATGCTGAGCATGTGCTCCCTGCACAGCTCACCCCAGGGCTGGCTACACAAGGTTAGCACCAGGGGAGGGGAGAAACCTGCCTCTTCCTAGGCAGAAACCCTTCAGATTGAGCAGGGAAGTGTCTATCAGGGCAGCATGAAATCTCACTTAGAAAAAGGAAAAAAAAAAGAGCACACAAGAGATTTAAATCTTACAGAATGGCTTATAAAGATAGTGGAATTGGTGCTCTCTGTATGCCTTCAGCTGAATTTTAAATGTCTTGGGTAAAACTGAGGCATTTCTTTTTCCTGTTGTCCAGTTAAGAAATTTGTCATCACTAGAGATTGCTGAAATTATTGCTTTCTCCTTCAGGTCATATTAAAAAAATTAAACAGACTACTCCTACTCCCCTTAAGACTTTGTAGAGGGATTTTATCCTGATTAAAGCATTAAAAATGAATGCCACTCAGAACAAGTCCCTTTGGATTCTGCAGACTGCAGCTATTGCCTGTCTCCTCCAGGTATTTCAGTTGACATTATCTGTAATTAACACTACGTGTCTTAGCCAGTGGCTTTTTGACAGAGAATTTTCAGCAGTGTAAATGGAGCCAGCTCTGCCTGCTGTGAAAACCTGCCTCAAATGCCAGGCAGATCCAGTCTTGTCCTCTTCCAGGCATGCAGCAGTGAAACAAACGCTACATTGAGACAATTTAGTGTGCATTTAACTTTCCAGGCTGAGGATCCTGGCAGGAATCGCTTCTCAGCCCTCCCTCCCACCCCTGCCACATTCAGGCTCAGGCACCATTTGCTTTTTCTATATAAAAGCTGCTGTCTGGGGAGAGGACAATGCATTCAGGCAACTCAGCTGAGCTCACTCTGTGCTTGATACAGGTGGGAAAGTGTTTGGACTCAGGATGAAAATGACTGCCAGGAACTCCCACCCACCACCAAAAGAGCCCTGTGCAAGCATTACTGTCACCAGTTACCAAGCCCATTAACCCAGCCTCAGTATCTGGGAATGACAAGTCTCACTCTCCCCTGAATTTCCAAAGCTTTATTGGACTAACTGAGAGCCCTTGAAGGACAGTCAGACAGAAGTTCTGCACAGCAGTGGTGCAGAGAGTGTGGCAGAGGGACAGAAACATGGGCTGGTATTTGTCAGAAACTTTTGTTTGGGTTCATGAGCAATTTGCCTTTTGTAATTTCAAAGTCATTTAGATTTGATAAAGCTTGTTGTCAGTTTGCCAGAAATGTCTGGGGTGATAATTGCCATATAAAAAATATTCTTCAGAAAAACTTTCATTTAAATTTGTCAAATTATGAGTTTTTAAAACCAGTGACTCCTTTTTTCTAAGTTTTCAAACAGAAAATATCTGGTATAACAGACAGAATGAAGGAGGCAGTGGTGGCATGAAATGACTTCAAAAATTTCATGTTCTTGACCTTACACAAGGCAGAAATGTCAAACCCTCAGAACTGGGTTTGACAAGAAATCAAGCCACCACAGGAAGCTGTACTGATGCCTTAATGGCCATGCAGGGCTCACTGTAACATCAGCCATGGTCAGGATGTTGCTGTTGAAAACCTGCTTTACCTAAAGTTCCAATGACTCCACTCCAGCCCAAAGAAGGTGCCCTCTCCTGTGACAGCCCACCCCGGCAGCCAGCAGGGCTCTGGAGCCTGGCATGGATGCACAAACTGTTCTGCTGCCTTTCCAGAGCTGTAAAAGGGCCTGGGTGGCTGGACAAGGCTGGTTCCAGCAAGGGGCAGCTCTGCTCAGCTCTGGGAAGGGCACAGAGCACAGATTCCCTAGGCAGGCTTGTTCTAAGCCTCCACTGTTTACTCCTTCCCAGAGAACAACAACCCAGGAAAGCAACAACTGTAACATAATTGCAATATTCTGAAAATAATCCACTTCCTTTGATAAAGGAGCATGTTACTAACAAATGTACAGGGGGAAGATTGAAATTAAGCTGCAAGGTAATGAAAAATGTGCAAGGACTCAAAACAATTCCCAGCAGAACCACCCAGCCTCTGCCAGGCTCAGGCAGTGCCATCCCACACGTGGGACAGCTCCTTGAAAACACCCACGGGGCAGAGCAGAGCCTGGGCCAGGGCTGGGAGCAGGAGCTCAGGGGAAGAGGAGAGGTCAAAGCCTCTCCAAGGTGAGCCAAGGCAGCTGATGTGGTACGAGTTGAACCCATGGGCACAGTCAGCCTTAGGAGACAGCTCACCAGGCACAGACACATCCTTCCAGAACAAAGACAGCCCTCCCCAGCCACGCTGTGTGCTCAGCTCAAGGACGTGGTGTGTCAGCACACAGAGCTCCACTCTCTACGCTCCAACTTGGAAAGGGCCCTGAATGCTCTGTTGAAATTTAATTTATAGACAAGAAACCCAAAGTTTCTTAAAAGAGCATATCAATAAATTAGCATCACATTTTGCTGCCTTGTCAAGGATTAGCAGTTTTAATCCATTTCAAGTATGAATTGGGAATTAGAAAATAGTGCTGAGATATTAATAACAAGCAGCTCAGTGTGTGCCCTTAATTCGCCTAAATTTAAAAGGGCTGGTAGGAATTTTTTTGCAGTGGAGATAAAGCTGAGCAGATAGAATAAAAATGTCTTAATGGCACAACATACCTAGAGTTTGGGGCTAAAGCTCTGTTTTTCTATTGCTTTCTACACCAGATATTTGCTGGCTGTCTGAGGTCTTCTGCTAAACCCTTCTGTCACTAATGGTTGCTGTCTCCAGCCACTCAGCTCCTCTTTACAGCAGCTGGGAAGGCAACTGAAGATGAGCTTGAACAAGCAGAAGTTGCCTATTAGAGCCTGTAGCTGGGAATATCAGTCAGGCCATGCTCACACCCTCTCTGGACACAGTACCTGCACACCCTGGAGCCTCCAGACAAAGTGCTGCCCTTCCAAAAGCAGAACAGAGGGGGATAAAGAAGGTAAGATACACCAAAGGGATTTTAACTGATTGTCAGCACCTCGGGGATAACATTTACATACCCCAAGGTGTTTGGAGAAAGCCCACAAAGCCTCCTCTCCAGCACAGCCCCATAAATCATCAATTTAATGGGTGTTAATGGGCTGGTGCCTTCAAAGGTTTGCAGTCAGCACAGATGTTTCTTCTTTGACAAACCACTTTGATCATTTATGCTACTAGCAATTTTTAATTCAGAAAATGTCATATTAATTATTTGAAATGTGCTGTACAGCAGGCCATAGTATTGCTGATTGCCTTCCCTAAACTCCTGCAAAACAAGTATCAAAGTTTGGTCCAGGCATGTAAGAAGGAAATGCAATTAATATAAATTGAGCTGTAAGCTAAGGTTCTGTTTCTCCTCCCAGATAACAGTAGAAGCCATTAGGATAAGTTGTGCAAAGAAGTTGAGACAAGACTGTGATATTGTGGTTATAAATCACAGTGTCTTGACATAACCTCATTTACAAACTGCACCTCATTTGCATGGCCCTTGCCATTACACAGGAACACAGAGGTGCTCCAAAACCAAGAGGAGATTGCAGAACTGAAGAGATTGCAGAGACCATGCTCATCAATAGTTACATTCCAGCAGCAGAAAACAGTCCTGAGGCAGAATGACAGCAGTAGAAATCTCATGTCACACAGTCACTGTACATCACATCTCTAATCTTGTCTGTCCAAGGTTTTTCAACAGCTCAGTGCATTTTCCCGTTCAGAAGAACTACTGTATGTGGAGCATAACAAGCAGGGTGACAAAAGCCCCCAAAGCTAAACCCAACAGCTGTGGATCAGCCAAAACCACGCGCACTGGTGACACATCCATGCAGAGGGGGCAGATGTCCTGCTCAGGGGCTCCATCAGTAGCACTGAGTGCTGGCCAGGACATCAGGTCCCACCATGGCATGTGCAGGAGTGCTGACTGGCTCCAAATGTTTTGCACTTACTGAACTGTTCCTAAGTAAAATTTTCCTGATAACATAAGAGAATTTTATTTTGCTGATAACATTTAAGCAATTTCATAGTATTTCCTATCAACCAATCCATAACTTTTGCTATGATCTCCTAAGCTAAGGTGAAGGAAATCACAAAAACATTAAGAAACAGAAAGAAAATGGCTAAGATTATATTTGTCCTAAGTTTGACTTTATCTTGGAACAGGCCATAACAAAATGAAAGTAAATCTTTTAAAATAGAGACACAGGTTTAAATTGTTCCTAATTAAAAAATAGCTGTAAATAATCTAAGGAGCAGTTGCATCCCATCTCCTCCCTTCATTTGAAACAGGCCAAATCAGCTTACTGCACTTCCAGGTTGTTGACAGTATTCCAGAAGCAATCATGCTGCTGTCTAGCCAGGGAAGATTGATGTCTATCTGTGCTGACATACCTGCTGCTGCCTCTTCTCCTCATGTTTCCACGATTATGCTTTGACAGTCAATTAAAAAGTTCTCTCTTCCCTGACAAACTGTTGGGCTCCACTTCCTCCTGCCCCTTCCCTACTGATAAAACACCTTCACACTGTCCCCTTGACCACAGGGCTTTATGAGCTCCCTCCCTCAGCAGCCTGTTTTGGGAGGACTTTCTGGAGGAGCTTTGTGGGTGCTGTGGTGCTCCTCGTGGTACAGAAGGGTTTTCTCCAAACTCTTCTGTACCACAGAGCAGCACCCACAGCTGGGCCCTGCTCACACCTCCTGCCCAGGGGACACAGGGACACAAGTGCCACAGCTGCTCCCACTCACACAGGAGGCTCAGCCATGCACCACAAAGTTGCTGTTTCCCTGCTGCCCCTACCAGCCCTGCCAGAGGAGGATGGAGAGGTCTGTCCCCAGAGCCCTGCCCTTGCCTTTCCCTGCATGGCAGAGCTCATGGCCACCACAGCAGGAGCCAAGAGAGCAAACCTGGACAGATGGGAGATGCCAGAGCTGCACATTCCCAGCTTCATTCTTCTACCTGTAGATGGCATGGATATACCTTGCTATCTCCAGCAGCTCTGCACTCCTGCTCACGTGCTTGGCAGGCAGTGTTCTAGAGATCAGCACTTATAAACACGAAGTACTATCTAGTGGGTGAAATTCCCTCCCACTGACGATCCAGGACACCTAAATAAAGTGTCTGTGTGGAACACCAATGCTTTTAAGGGCAGTGAAAGTATTACTCAAGTGAGAAACAGCTGTAGGGACTATTGCACTTGGCTTTGCAGTAACATCTTTATGCAGTGATTTCCCACGGCACATGGAGTTGTCTGCAGAGTGAAAAACAAAACCTGACACACTTCCAAAGAAGCAAACAACCAGGAGAAAGCCATCTGAGCAGAATCCAAGCTGCACAAAGTGTAGGACAGTGTGCCTGTGAACATCACCCACCACGACATCCCTCAGCAAATACTACTGCTGAGACAAGCTGTAGGAGGCTGCTCTCAGCAGAAGCTGCCTAGCTGGCTAAATTTGCTGCTGTGCCTGGGTAGCTTTGGGCTGCTTCTTCAAAAAGGATTTCAGTCCCTCAAGGGTCACAGCAGTGCTTAGTAAGAATGACAGGGAAAAGTCAAAACATCCCAGCAAGTGTGACTGCCAGGAGCAGGAGGCACCCTTGCATTTCTGTAACTCTCACCCTCCCCCTCCCTAATTTAACCAGTTAAAGCACCTTTGTAAATCAAACCCACAGCATCTTCCTTTAGACACTCCTGAAAAGTTTATTCTTAACTAAAAAACGCTCTGATTTATTTTTTCCCCCAAAACATTTTGACACTTTTGGCATTTGATTAAAACAAGGGATTTACTCTGTGCAGAAAGCAAATCTCAAACAGAACTTAAAACCTTCAGCTGAGAACGCCCACAAAAGTGATTCAGTGTCTGCAGGGAGCTGGAGGTTATCTGTACAAACCTGCTTGCTGCAATGCCCGTCCTCCACAGAAAAATAATGATGATATTAATTTGGGGCATTTTAGCTGCAGTGTTCAGAAGCCATTCCTGCAAAGGCTTCTCACATGGTGCCATCAGCACCTACTTGCAATGCACCACTGTGAGTGTGTGGGCAGGATTGTGGAGAAGTGAAGGCAGTAATTTGTATGTGCAGCTACCTAGGACACTGCTTAAAAGACACAACAGAAATCCTGCACATAACTTAGTACTTCTCACAGTCATTTCATTAAGACCCCCAAATTTTCCCCTATTCCAAGAGCACCAAGCAGCTTCAGGTCCCCCAGCTGCTGACTTGGACAAGCAACCTGCCCTTAGAGCAACAGCTGCCTGCTGAGAGTGTATCCTCATTTCACCTCCTCCCGTACCTGAGCCTAGCTCTGCCAGTCATTGTTGGACATATAAATCACTCACCCTTTTGGAAATGGAAAAGCATTTGGAATCTGGACTGGCTTCACACTCTGGACATGCCAAAAGTTAGAAGAATTAAGTTGGCATGGGAACAATAAGCACTAATTCATGCCTGCATTGGGGACAAGGGTTCACTCTGAAAGAACTACTGCTCTGTTATTTCATTTCCTCATTCTTTTTAAAGTTGGGGCGGGGGGAGGAATGACAGATTTTTTAAAAATTACATTGAGGACAATATTTTAATTGCAGATTTTAAATTTTGAGCTTTGAAAACATGCCCATATTCTTCAATGGGTTTGAGAAATGCTGACCTTCATTCTTAAGTGACTAAGATATCTTGTTCACATTCATAAAAATCCTGATTCACTCTGTAGTATGAGCCACAATGGACTGTGTTTATGCTTTAAAAAGATCAAATGAAGCAACTGGCATGCAATTAACTTCCTTTTAATGCATAAGAAAACATAGAGGCAATTTCCCCAAGTGTGCAGTGATACCACACACATTTAGTATCCTGCACTGAAATTCAACCTTTAAAATAGAAAGCCCCATGGAGAAATGGGAGTGGAGCACAACATCCTGCTACAGACCTGTCAAATATTCAGGGTGGTTTTTCAGCCAACACGTTTCAGTTCAAATCAGAACACCAAAGGACAATGCCAGAAGCAAAGTTTCATCTTTTGTACTTAGACTTCATATTGATTTAATCAAGATAAATCTGCATTGCCTTATAATTTACTATATCTGAGGGTTCCATAACCACCTCTAGCTTGTGTTGTGCTATGTAAATTATTAAATGAATATAGAAATTAAGACAAACCTCTCCAAGTTCTAGGTACTGAAAAGAATAATTAAATGTGATCTTAGCTCTGTATTTTGGTGTTTGATTTCTCAGCTTTTACTTTCAAAATAATCCTCCCCTCCTTATTTATAAATTACACAGATTCTCCAATTCTGTCCCTCCTAGAGATAGGTAACTGCACAATCTGTCCTCTGCATTCATTTAGCTGAGAACATCTTCACAAGCTCTGAGGGAACTGGCAGAGGGAGTGCCTAAGCCACTGTCCCTCATACTTGAGAAGTTGTGGCACTCCACTGAAGCTCCCACTCATTATAAAAGGGGGAACACAACCCCCATTTTTGAAAAGGTTAAAAAAAAGACACAGGGAACTACAGGAACAGTCAGTGCCACCTTGGTGTGCCTCAAGATCATGGAGCAGATGCTCCTTTCTGTGCCAAGGCACATGGAAAATAAGGAGATGGTTGGTGACAGCCAACACAGCATCACTAATGGCAAATCATGCCTGACAAATTGTGGCCTTCTAGGATGGGGTTACAGCCCTGGAGCACAAAGGGAGAGCAGCTGGCAGCTATCTGGACTTGTGCAAAGTGTTTGACACGGTCCTGCACAGCATCCTTGTTTCTAAATTGGAGAAACATGGATTTGATGGGTGTGATTGGTCAGGTGGAAGGTGTCCCTGCCCATGGCAAGGAGTGTGGAACTATGTTATTCTTAAGGTCCCTTCAAACACAAGGCATTCTGTGGTTCTGTGATTATTTATGCCAAGTCTTCATTTGGATCCACTGCAACCCGAAACAAGGTGCCTTCTATCCTCCAGCCCCATCCCAAAGCCCACATTTTAAATATGTTTGGTCAAGTTGTCCTATCATTCCCCTAACAGAACTGCAAAAATACAGGGTTTTTGATAAATGAGCTGTTTTTAGTAAGGTACAGAGTGTCCTTTGGGTTCAGCCATTCCCCATTGCTGCACTTTCTCTACCCTCAATGCAGTTGTATCAAAACAACACAAACTGTTGTGCTAAGGGCACAGAAGGTCTTGATTGCTTGGGGTGAGCCAAGCAAGAACTCATTTGCCTCTTAGTCACACTCAGGTATTTGGTTGTTTACAGCTGCATACACAGGGCCAGCCTGGGACTCCTGAAGAGCTGGACGAGGATGGGCAAGGCAGATATTCCTGTTACCAGGGCCTGCACAAGGGAGGCAGCTCACTCCTGACCTCTTCACACCTACTCATAGTCAAAGGTATGCCAGCATCTCAGCCTAAATAAATCTGTGGGCAACCAGTGACAGGCATTGTCTCCTCAACTACCACACATGAGTCAAAGTCTTCCCTAGAAGAAATGATCTAAAAAATCTCCTACACTCAGCTACAGGCTGCTGAGAAGAAATAACATTCATCCATGGAAAATAAGTGTCAAACTTGGAACACAAGCGCCAGTATAAAGTTGATAAGCTAGAGTTGCCAGAAAAATAAAAGCTTAAAAAAACTGCCTTGAGAAAGTTGACATTGGCATTGATCACCAATGCCCCAAATCAAGAGAGAGCTGAGAAGTCCATGAGCCTCTGAAGAGCTCTCTTTGCACAAGGGTCTGTAAAATAGGACTTTGCAAACAGCACTTTTCACTGCACCTGATCATTTCTGGATCCCACAGCAGAAAAACGTGGCTGGAGAGAGAAACCACCAGGCAACAGTTTCTGTTCCATTTTCCCTGACACCCACCAGCATCATTCAGTGCTGACTTCTGACAAATGGAATGCTATGGGTGTTCCAGAGGACTGGAAGGAAATAGATGGCCAGAATAAGCAGATGGACATGAAACCATAATCTTGCATGAACCCAAGCAAAAACACAGATAGGCTAATGTGCCACATAAACACAAAAGAATGAAGATTATAACATAACTGAATGTCCCATCAAGATAAGTGAAAGTCTCAGCTCTGGCTGATAGAGATGACCCTGTTGGTTCAGCATGCTTCTGTAAGGTTTTTTACTCAAGTGTGTGACTTGATGCCTGCTGGTGCTGCAGGACAATATGGTCTAAGTCAGCCCTATGGATACACCAACGTAGATCAAAGTTGACTGAAAGACCATTCACTGATGAACCACAAGCAGCAGTTGTACCATTATAAACCCACTCACACTGCAAGGGGAGCTCAGGCAAGTCACTCTTGATTTCCCAGCAATAAGGAGATTCACAGACACACCAACAGCTGCAGGTAGCTGTAGCCTCATTAGGGCTGTGAACTCCAGGCCAAAGAATCACATTAGAGCTGAATTAAGACAACATGTTTAAAAAGCCTAATACTTGCTCCAATCCTTCTGCAGAAAAAGGACATTCATCTGTCTCCCCCATCTGTGTTGCCAGTGGAGGAACTTCTGTAGAGGGTTACCTGGCTGGCTTCTCTTCCTAGAAATGTGTTGGATGAAGGGCTGAGTGGATTCTCTCCTTGCCAAGCACACTTGTTTACCTCCTCTCCTTTTACCTGAAGAGACAAAAGCCCACTGGGACCAGTCACCCTTCTAACTGGTGATAATATGGCACTTTATGAACTGCCTGTGTTCTCATAGTCCAACTGTGCTGGAATCCAAACTCTTCCAGGATAAACTCAGTGCACAGACCTTTGTCTACCTTCACCTGACCAGCATTGTCATCTGGGTGGTTGTTCCATGTCTGGATCATGAACACTGACTTCCTTCCAGCTTGCAAAATGTGATCTTGCCCTGCATACTTCTGCAGAGTATGATCTGACAGGGGTTGTTAACTTCTACACATATTCCTACTATGGTTTCATTACCAGGTTTATAAACTGAGGAAAAAAGGTAAAAAAATTTCCCAGCCATACCCAAATGTCTGACCTGCAACTTTCACAGTAATTTCTTGATCCACTAGGATTGTATTTGCTATTCATGTGAGTGTAAACACAGCAGGAATAATAAGTTTGTCCTAATCAAGGTTGCTGCTGCTCATTTGCAGAAGGGCTGATGGACAGCACTGAACATGCCTGCAGACCCCCAGAGCTGCATGACACACCATCCCTTCAGCTGTCAGAAAACAACACATTAGTGATGTATTCATCCAGCAGAGGTTGTGACAATCAGCATTGTCCAATCCTGGGGCACCCACACCACGTATTCTCTGACTCTCATGTTCCAGCTAAGTGCATCCCTCCTGAAGTGGTGGGCGTTCTTCCCCCTGGTACAAATTGCTGAGCAAAAATGCATGACTCCATGGTTCTCAAAGTCTGTAACCTGCTAGAAGACTCCTCTGCTACTCAGTTTCACTGGGGGGAAGTATCTGGGGTCAGTAAAGGCTCTGCTCACATAAGCCTGGCCTACATTAAAATCCCACTGGAAGCTGAGAGCAAATTCGAAGTAGCCCTGAAGGAAGAAGCAGTTTTACCAAAAGAAGAAGGTGGCCAGTTAAATCTAAATTTTTTAAAGTAGCAATTCTTGGCCTGGAGCAGTTTTATGCCTAGCCTGGAGGCTCCTGTCCTTATCACAGCAGGACAGCACAATGGTAGAGTTTTAGAAAACACAGGTAATCCTGCCTCAGCAAGAAACAAAGATGAGCCATGTAAATACAATGTCCTGGACACCAACCAATGCTCCACACACACCTGTCCCTACACAGCCTGGCACCTCCCTTATGGCAGCATTCCCCTGTCCCCACCTTCCTCAGGCAAATGACCTTTTCCAAAAAGTCCTGAGGAATTTGCAGCTGCAAACCTGCACTACACCTTCAAACCTGGAAGATGATATTTCCCTTATGCATAGTCCTGGTAGCAACAAAACACATTTTATTTACCCACAGCAACCCAAGAGGCAGGATTCAGACCTACTACTGTGGAAGAAAGCAAATTCAGCACACAATTTCAATTACTTGGGTTAGACAACTGATTTCCATTACTGCTAATGGGATTTATGCATCCATTCAACTGAGCATGGTACTGAAAATCTGCTCCTCATTCTGACCCCAGACGTTTCTCTTCCCCACATAGCTTAAAAAGAATAGAATAAAATGCAAATAAAATGAATGCTGTGTTAACCACTGTCTCAGCTTTGGACCATTAGCAACGCCTCTGCCTCTCTGGAGTGCTCATTTTATTTTCAATACACATCTCTCCCACTCCAGTGATGAAGCTGTTGTCCCAGGCAGTCTGTCTGCCCTGGGTTTATGAGCTGCCTGTACTGGCAAGTTCTGGTTTCATTCATCTTCCTAGAGGTATGAAAGCTCAACTGCTCTGAGACCCTTGGCTTTGTCAGATATCTTCCAGAACTTGGTATTTCATTCCTGTTGAATTAACACTGCACAGGGAATCTCTTCCCTCATCTGTTTCCTACATGGAAGGCGCAGGTCTGGAGGAGCAGTCACCCCCAGGAAGTGCTTGGATGGAAAACCTGCTTAGTAACACTGTGCTGTCCCTAATGCTCAAAAAGCACAGAGTCTCATTTTTTCAAGTGGTAAGAAACAGTTAAAATCTGAATTGCAGCAATGAAAATGAGAATGTCAACACCTCTTCGTCTCTTGGATGATTTCCAGACTCGCTCTGTTTATTTAATAAGAAACCATGACATGGCCACCTGTTTAACAAAGTCTCTGCAAGCCTCTTGCTAACCTTTGCTTTTCATTTTTCTTAAACTGTTTATAGACATGGGAGGGCTCTGTCCCAGCCAGAGTCCTGGGGCTTCCTAGTAGTTTCAATGAAAAGGTCAACATGAGGAAGCAGTGATTGCGTGCTGAAGGAGGTAAAGCCTGCAGGAGCTGCATCCTGCACGGGATGAAGCACGGAGGGATGACACCAAGGAAATTCTAGAGATTTTATTCTTTTTGCTCAGTTTGGTTGTGTTTTCACACCAAGGAGTCTGTGAAGCAGGTACTCTGGTAGTGGGATGTTAGGATTTATGCATTGGACACAATAGTTACAGGTGAAATTGCATGGAATAACAGATCTCTATGAGAGTCTCCCATGGGGCTGGACTCCCACATCCCTGCTGCTGACAGGAAAATGAAAAAATCTCACCCTCCCTTTCTACTTTGACTTGTCCTTCTCAGACACAGCCTTCCCCCCTTTCCAGACAGTTTGGTCACTCCAAGAGCATTCTGATACCCTCAATCTCTTAAAGGTATTAAAGTGTATTCATTTAAATGCCACCTAAATGTCATCCGGATTGAATTTGGATTTGCAGGACACAATGTCACTGCCCACTGTACTGAGCCCACCGTTGATGGGAGCTGTCCCCAGTGACACACATCAGGCAGATGGCCCTCCTGACCCCCCTGAGCTGGGACATCTCTTCAGTGTTGACCATCCTGCCACCTCCTCATGGGATCTGCCAGAGGACATGGAGAGACTTTCCCAGTTCCTTCCAAAACACAAACTAGTGCAACCCAGCCTTAGTGCAGCAATCACAGCAGGTCCACACTTAACACAACACTTAAGGTAGCACATCCCAGTCACATCCCAGCCTGAATGAACCTGAAATACTGTAGGCAAATTTTAATAGCTTAAATATCAGTTTAACAAATGTGGGGAAATAAAATATTTCCTGCACAAGCTTGTACTTCAGGTGAAATTATATTTGCAGGGCAGCCAAAAAACCAGAAACCATACTTTTGGACATGGCATTGAGAGGAGAGGTTCCTTGCCCATATCCCAAATGTAAATGAGTTCTGGGCTCCTTGGAGAACCAACTCAGCAGCAAACACTGCAGGGCCCAAAGGAATTTTTGTAATAAATAAATATTTTTGTAATTAAAAAAAAGAGCTGGAAGGCTGAAGAACATGACTGAAACCAGGCTGGGGAACCTGCTTAATGTAGACCTTGGTTTGGGTTGGCAGAGACAACCATGAGAGCAAGGTGTAACAGGCAGAGATCAAAAGAGAACAGACAAGAACAGCAAGTACAGGCATCAGATCATATTTTAGGATTAGTTCCAGGGATGTAAAGGACTATTGTTATTATTTTCATGCAGGTGTTAGAGATACCTTCTGCGCTCCAAAACAGATTCTGTACCAAGGACTTTAAAAGTCTTTAGTCCTCCTCACACTCATGTCCTTTAGGTCACAGAAATCACTTTCAAGTCAGCAAGGAAAAAACACCCTGCTGTCTTCCAACAACTAAATGGGGCATACCCTAGGGCTGTCAGCAAGATTGAATGTAGCCTCTGTGCTCTGAGAGACCATAAATCCCTTTATTGGCACAGATTACCAACCTGATTGCTTGCATACAGATTAATGCAGCAGCATGAGTCCTCTGGGTGACTGCTGAGCAGGGAAAGAGGGGGGGTGGAATTTATTTGCTGGGAAGCTTGTGATATGGATCTATCAATCACCAAAGAAAAAAACATTTCATGAACTTAATTCCAAAAATATCTTTGTATACAGAGAACAGAGAGCTGAGAAATCTACCCAGATTAAAAGAGGGAAGGAAGCAGCTCTGTAGTTGCACACATGAAAATCCAAAGTTGTGCCAGCTGCCAGGGCCCACATGCTGTGACACCACACCTGTGACACCACACCTGAGGTCTCCCCTCCAGCTCTGGGATTTCCTACCCTACATCACTCCAGCAGTAAGCACCAACAAAAGGGAGAGCATGGCTGAAAGAGGAGAGCTAACACATGAAACAATCATTCATCTTCTTGAGAGCCTCAGCAAATTCTTTCCATTTCCATTTTTAATTCACGACTAAATACGGTGAGTTGGAGAGAGGCTGTGAAACCTTTCTCATGGCAGGGAAGACGAAGGGGCAGCCCCTTCACAATCCGAATTAAGGGTGATGACAATTGATAGCTTATCACCTCTATTTCCTGCTCCTTACCCAGCCCCTGCCTTGCTGGTGTGACCAGCCACAGGTGGCACAGTGAAAGCCCCTCAGCCCAGGGAGGGGTGGCACAGACAGATTTTCTGAGAAATCCTTTTGCTAAGATTTCTCTCCTGAGAATCCTCAGAAATGTAAACAATAACTATCTGATGGCTGTGGAATGTAGTTTACCAACAGGTGCATTTTTGATTAGTTGCATGTAAATTGTTTTTAATTAATGGCCAATGACAGCCAGCTGTGTCAAGGCTGTGAGCAGGATCTTATCATTCTTTTCTAGCTTTCTGATGTCTCCTTTCTCTTTCTTCAGTATAGTTTTAATATATTACTTTCTTTTACTATAATATATATCATAAAATAATAAATCAACCTTCTGAAACATAGAGTCAAAATTCTCATCTCTTCCCCTGCTGGGGCTGCCTGCAAATTCCACAAGGGCTCCATCCTCCCCTGCCCCCAAACCCCAGAGATGCTGCTGCTGGCAGAGCACTGGGGCCCAGCAGTTTCAGTGCTGAGGGGAGCCAGGTCCAGCCCGTGGCACATTGCACCTGGAACACAGGGATACACCAGGAAGGCTCCACAGAGCCAAGCCAGGAGCTCAGGCCTTTTCTTCCTCTCCAAGAGGCTTCCAGGATCTAGGGACCGACTGCTCAACCAACCCACCCAACTGAAAGACCTGTCTGATTAGTGAAATGTTGCTCTGATGCTCAAGAGCAGCTCTGTGCTTGCTGGCACACAATTCAGTTTGGAGTCCCAGACCTGACCTGCCTCATGCCAACATGTTTTTGGCAGCTGGATGTACCAGCTTGGCACTCCTGGGAAACAGTTCCCACATTTGAAAACTGGCCTCAGACATTGAAAATGTGACTTAATTTAACACAGTTTGTGTGTCTATATTTTTAAGACAGCATCACTTATTTTTAAATGTTTTTTTCTTTTCCTGAGCTTGGCTCTCCCTGAATTTTTTTACTAATGAAATTACTTGAGCAAATTTCTCAGGAGACAATAAACATTACAGACTCATTTAGCAAAAGGGAATTCTTCTAAGCTGAATTGACTCTCATATATTAAAACTGAGACCTGCTGCTAAATGCTTTGTCTCCCCCCAAAGAGCAGACTATAAAGCCAATAATTAACATGATGATATATTTACCAAAGAAATAGAGGGAAGAAAAATTGACATTATCTGTTCCTAAATAAATTTCAGTGTAGAGAAAACAGTCTGGTTCCATTTCTGAAGTAAATACTGCCACTTGCACCACTTGTTTTACCCAGTTCAGCGTGGATCACAGAATTAGAATGGTTTGGGTTGGAACAGAACTTTGGAGCTCCCAGTCCAACCCCCCTGCAATGATCAGGGACATCTTCAACTAGAACACCTCAGAGCCAGATCCAGCCTGACCTTGAATATTCCCAGTATAACTCATTGATGCAGCTTTCTAAACACAACAGGAGCAATAACAACAACAACAAAAAAAATCACAGTCATCAGCACAAAAACATTTCCAGCCATCACTTGATTGTTTTCTGTTAATTATACCTTGGACTACAGACAATATTTATTTTCTGACTTGCTACAGTTACTCTGTCTGAGCCATAAAAAAGTGACTTTTACTTGGGAGAAAAGAAAATACTGTCTATGGCAAGTGTTGTTGCCAAAAAAAAATTCTTCCAAAGTAACTTCAGAATATTTGTGTTCAGGCAACTGGCCACCATTTTAAAGTAATTTGATTTAAAGAGAAAAAATGACAACATCATAACAGCACTATCTGGATACAACCCAGTAAAGTGGATTTAATTCAAGACTTGGAAGCGAAATTGGGTAGAAAATTTGAAAGGAAAAGTAAGTATTGAATTGCAGTATTTGCAATTATTTTACTTTTTAAGTTTTTGTAAGTTCCATGCTGAGGATCAGTTAGCACAACCTAATGGGGGCACACTCATCCCCCAAACTGATTTGCAACATTCTTCTGAGGATGGAACCTTCTCCACACTGGTCCACACAAGGGAAACGCATCAGGAGGTTGATACAAAACAAAAATAAGAGGAAGGAGAAGAAGGAACAGGACTATCATATTTGGGCAGAATTAATGGAGCCTCCTTGTCCCTGCTTTCCCCCCTGTCCCAGGAGAGGCAATCCCAGGTCAGAGTGGCAGCACAGCCCCTGTGGCCCAGGGGAAATGACCAGGCAGCTGCTGAGGGCAAGGTTAGGAAGGCAAACCAGAGCTCATCTGGAAGTCAGAGGCAGCCTGGGCAGTCAGTCAGGCTTTGTTCAGAGGCTGCACAGCCCTCAGGATGCCCTTCCCCAAGAGCCTGGTCCTGCTGTGACAGGGAGAGCCTGCCCCTGCTCAGGACAGCAGGGATGGGCACAGCCACAGGTTCACAGCAAACCCTTCCAGCCCAGGGACAAAACTTCAGCCAGCTCCAGTCTGAGAGATAACAATTAAAAGGCAATTAAATGAAAATTAAGGCAGCTAAGAATGAAAAGGCAATTAAAGGAAAAGCAGAGTAAAAAGCTGCTCCTGCCCTGCAGTCCCTGCTGAATGCAGTGGTGCTGCATGGGTGGGCTGGGACAAGGAGGTTGCCCAGGCCTTCTGGAGCCACAGCACACAAAACCAGGACGACAGGAGGGAAGGATCTGTTTGTAAGGACTTGCACGGACCTGCCTTGCTCCTGAGCACTGACCCTGCACACAGTCAGCTCCTGTGCTTCTGGAAGCAGAGCAGCTCTTTGATTTCCCAGAAAGTAACAAGTTGTTCCACACTAAGAGCAAACACAGCATTTGTGCAACACAGCAGAGCCTGCAGAGGGTGGGAAGAGTCCTCTCACGGAAGGATGATGACCTTTGCTTTTATGATCTGCACTCCGAGCACACTCCCCAAACCATACATGGAAAACCCAAGTAAACAGAAGCCAGGATGTGCTAAAAGCAAAGCAGGTTCCCCGGCAGTTTTATCAAATTCAAGGGATTTAACCTTTTCTTTCTCTTGCTCTGAATTGTTCTGAAAATAAAACCATGACTCCTAGAAATTTGTGTACCCATTTTAACATGCAAGGGTGCCACAAAAAGCTGTGTTCATTTTTGATGTAATGAGAGGGATACATTTCTTATTCCTTTTTGTATTTTCAGCCATAAACATCAAGTATGACCACAGCTCTCCCTGGTCCTGCTCTGCAGTTACAGGCCAGCCCTCAAGCCCTGCAGATCAAGCACTTCACGTGTGCCCAGGTCACCAGTGGGGCACCTGGAGCCTGTAGCCATGATATTTTCTGAAAAATCCTTTCTTTGGGATTTTCTCTCCTGAGAAGCTGAGAGGCCTCAGGAACAAAATGTAAACAATGGTTATCTGCTGCTGTGGAATGCAACAGGTGCATCTGTGATTGGTCTCATTTGGTTGTTTCTAATTAATGGCCAATCACAGTCAGCTGGCTCGGACTCTCTGTCCAAGACAGAAACCTTTGTTATTCATTCTTTCTTTTTCTATTCTTAGCTAGCGTTCTGATGAAATCCTTTCTTCTATTCTTTTAGTATAGTTTTAATGTAATATATATCACAAAATAATAAATCAAGCCTTCTGAAACATGGAGTCAGATCCTCATCTCTTCCCTCATCCTCAGACCCCTGTGAACACAGGCACAGTAGCCTGCCCAGGCAGCAAGTGACTCTATCAGTGCTGGATCAGAGGTGACATTTCCAGCCCATGCACACACTGGGGCACGAGCAGCACACCTACAAAGGCCACCACAGGCCTCCCTAAGCCTCTCCAGGATGACATTTCTTGCACATTCCCTTGGTCCCTGTCCTGTGCTGGCAGCTGCCATCACAGCCAGGGGCATTTGCCTGCATTGGAGTTTCATGAGTGACATAAAGCAGCACCTAAAGGAAAGAGCTGGTTCCTCTCTACTCCTGTCCTCCCCTCCTGCACTCTGAGAAAAGCAGCACTGAAGGGTTGCTTTAGATCACCCGTTTTCACTGCAGGCTGGTTTGCAGTAGACTCTCAGCACAGTCCTGCCCTGCCCAGCCTCCCAGCAGCTCTGCCAGTGCCAGGGGAGCCCAGGGCAGGATGAGCAGCATGGGCAATGAAGAACAGACTTGGCAGGTTTCCCACTTTGAGCTTTGACATTGGTTTCAGCTGACCTTGGGTGCCCTCCCTGCTGGAACAGGAACCCCACATCCCCACCTATGTTTCCAGCATTGTCTTTGTGCCAACACCAGACTGCCTGAAAAATAAACTGAAGAATAAAATGCTTTTCCCTCCTTTACCTTTTCTCTAGCCGAGACACAGGTGTTACCATCAACTAAAGTGGTAACCAAAACACAGCACTAGGCTCAAAATGCAAACATATCATTTCAGCTGCAAGTCTGGAGGCTCAAAGCCCCCAGGACACAGATCCAACACCATGTTAATCTCATGGCACTAAAGCTGAGCGAGCGCAATGCACCTTTGGGGTGGAGCATCCCTCAGCCCCGTGTTCACAGCTTGCTAGGTTCTCCCATTTGAGCTGCTTGGCTTCATCTGAAATTCAACACATCAGTGAATCCTTGGTTTCATTTGCTCTGCAAGCAGGGAGCAGGCTCAGACCTTGGGTCTGAAGCAAGCCACATCCTGGGGAAGGGGTCAGTGAAAGCAGAGCAAGTGTTGTGTCACCAGAGCTCCCTGCTCAGGACCTTTCAGCATCAAAAGGGGCTGATCGGAGGTCTCAGAGAAAAAAACCCAAATGTGCTAGCTTTGGCCAGCAACTCTGCTGAAGAACAGTGATAAAATCTTACAAAACACACCCTGCACCCCAAAGGGCTGGGGACAACCACCCCACTCCTGACAGGCACAGAGACCTTGTAACAGCAAACAAAGAGCAGCCTGGAGAGAACATCTTTGGAAAAGCACTGAGACCACGTGGCTAGACAGCCAAAGGGTAAGCAAATTGATCAGGAAAACCAAAATAAGCACCACCAGAGCTGCAGACAGCTCACACATCATAGCTAACACCACCAGGGATAGGAGAATGGGAAAAAGCAGTTGCTTGGCTTTGTCCTCCACGTCAGGTACTTCACTAAGTAGTTCAAAACACCCTCTTCCCTCCAGTGGATGCACAGCAACAATGACGTTCTTGGAGGAGCTGATGTGTGCAAATACCTGTGTAATTGTCTGTTCTGGCTCACAGACTCCATGTGATCACAGCAGCACTCCTGCTCGGGAAAGTGAGCTCAGCTATGCAGGTGGAGACAGAGGAGCTGCCTGTGCCCTGCCCTGGCCTGGGAGAAGCAGTCACAGGGAAGGGATGCAAATGCAGCAGAATTAATGAAGAATAAAGTACTACTTTAATGTACAGTTTCATTTTTTCCTATTGGCAAGAAAGTTTTGTGCATTCTTTGGGACTGTTCATGAGTAGATAATTTCTGCATTGAAAAATGCTTCTATAAATTGATTTTAAGGGTCTGCCTAAACTCAGAAATATTTCCAGCTTATTTTACAGCCAGCTCTGCCTAAACTACTTCTAAATTGGTGAAAGTCATCATATAGATTTCAGATAGTATAAAGCAAGCAGCCAGTTTTTTACCTGCACTAACTTCAAGGTAACTTTGAAAAGTCCATTAAAGCTGATGCAAAAAAAGCGTTCAGATCACCTGTAGTCTTGTTGTGCTGGTTTTGGCTGTGGTAGAGTTCACTATCTTCATAGTATAAGCTGGTATGGGGCTGTGGTTTGGATTTGTGCTGAGAACAGTGTTGATAATTCAGGGCTGTTTTCGTTATCATGAGCAGCACTAACACAGAGCCAAGGCCTTTCCTGCTCCTCACCCACCCCACCAGGCAGAGGCTCCACAAGGAGCTGGGAGGGGGCACAGCCAGGACAGCTGACCCCAGCTGACCCAGGGCATATCCCATAATATGGCACCAGCTCAGCATGGAAATCTGGGGAGGAGGAGGAAGGGGGGGCATTTGGAGTGATGGTGTTTGCCTTCCCAAGTCACTGTCAGAGGTGATGGAGCCCTGCTGCCCTGGGGATGGCTGAGCCCCTGCCTGCCATGGGACGTGGGCAATGAGTCCCTTGGGTTGCCTCACCTGTTAAACTGCCTTGATCCAACCCATGAGGTTTTCTCACTTTTACCCTTCCAGTTCTCTCCCCATCCCAATCTAGGGGATGTGAGCAAGCAGCTGCAATGAAATCATGGTGAATAAAACACTTGGGAAAAGTTTTGGATTGCCAAAACCAAGATCCAAGCAGGTACTGAGTTAACTGGTAAGGAATCACCTTATTCCTTCCTTCCAACTAAACTAGAGAAGGTAACAGCTACTGCCAAGAAAGGTGGGCCCAGCTGGAATCTATTGCTGGAAGGAGGAGCTGGGGACAGGCTATCAAAAAAGGTGTCCCATTGTTGCACTTCCCTCTGCACTTGTGAGTGACCTCACCACGTTGTGATCTCAGGTCTTGTGGCCCCAGCCTACACGTGCTGACTCCTTTCCTGCTCTAACTCTCCATTCCCTCCCTTCCAGCTCCATCAGTCAGGAGGAGCTGGAGCAGCACTGAGTTGTATTTACTAGCTCAGCAGCCAGCTCCTGTGGCTGCTCCTTGGGGGCTGACTTGAGGCTATATTTAGAGCATGAAATCCCTCTTACCTCTATAAATTCTTTCAGTGACTCATCACAGGAAAATTAGCAGCCCTATACAACCATGAAAACAGAGAAAAGGATACTTTTGGGAGAACTGCCAACACCCTTTATCTCCAATGAGACTTTTCATTGGCACCAGCATTTGTGCTCATTTTGATCCACACTTTTCTACACTCAACAATGATATTTAAGCACGAGAAGGCGTAGAAGTGGTACAGATGAGGCATGTGACCATGAAAGCCATATGGGAAAGTGCTGAGCCCTTCTCTCTCTAGTACCAGCCTGCATTTATTCCAGAGTCTCTGCTGCAACTCAAGGCTTACACAAAGGCAGCAAAGATGGTATTTGCAGTCAGTGAGGAGCACACAGGCACTCATGCTGCACCTCAGCTGACAGCAGTAACACCCGCTCTGCTCCCATGCCAGCATTTAGAATATGGCTGGACCAACTTATGTTCAAAATGCCATGTCCAGGGTGGCAGGCAGGGGTCTACTCAAGCCCTGCTGTCAACAGCAGGCAAGAGAACAGAAGGTCTGGTCCTCACCCCCTCTCTAAGCATGGATGGACCTAGGGGAGAGCATCCACCACATCCTCTGTGCCTGCCAGCCTCAAAGAGAAGCCACCTGCTGGAGTATGCAAACCTTTGCTCTGCTCTGAACTAAGCAGGAGTGAGAGAAGCTTTAGCATTCTCGTGCCTATAAATGCTCCTGAGACATCAGAGTTCAGAGCTGTTTTGCCCTGCACTAACGACTCTAACAAGCCACAACAGGGGAGCCACTCCTGTGGGCTATGAGCCATGCCAGAAGCCTGGCTGAGACCAGGGAAAGCAGCAGCTCAGGAGACAATTCAGCCCCCAGAATTCCTTCACCAGCATCACTGATAATAATAAGCGGATGCAGATGATTAGTGACTGGGAAAAAGCTCTGTGGTTTCATTCAGCCCTCATGAAGTAAGAACCCTACAGTGAGAAAGTCTCTCAAAAACAGCTGAGTTTGTGTTTGGGTTTTGCTTCCCAGTGTGCAGAAATTAGGAATGAAATACTGCTGTAAATCAGGCTGTTAGAAGAGCTCCCCCAGCCCTTTACTTACATCAATCATCTGATTGCCTGCAGTGAGAGTGTTTCCATGAGTGAGGACTTTTGGCAGGAGTAAAGTTGGAAAGATGAAGCACTTGCACATAATGACAGATTCATGGAATAATATGAATATTTATACACGCTGGCATGGGAGCACTAAGCTTCCCATACAATTATTTATGCTCTGTGTTCAGACATGCCATTTATCTCTCTGCTCTCCATCCAGCAGGTTTGTGGCTCACAGAGGCGGCCAACACACCCTCAGCCACACTTTGCTCTGGTTTGCACCAGCTCTGATCCATCCTGCAGCTCCTGCTGAGCAATGCCAAGGCAGTGAGGGCAAACTTCAGCCCAGCACTATCACAGGAGCCTCTCAAGCTTCACTGGCTGGCCTCTCCTCCCCACAGCTCTGCTTTCTCCCTGCTTTTGCATGAAGCCAGAGGGACTCTCCTCCACCACCTGACATCTCTAAATGACTCACTGAGGCTGAGTGTGGAAGTTTGCAGGCAGCCCTGACATGGGAAGAGACAAGAATGTTGATTCCATGTTTCAGAAGGTTGGTTTATTATTTTATGATATATATTATATTAAAAATAACTGATACATTAAAACTATACTAAAAGAACAGAAGAAAGGAATTCATCAGAAGGCTAGCAAGGAAAGGAATGATAATAAAATCTTGTGACTGACCAGACAATCTGAGCCGGCTGACTGTGATTGGCCATTAATTAGAAACAACCACATGAGACCAATCACAGATGCACCTGTTGCATTCCACAGCAGCAGATAATTATTGTTTACATTTTGTTTCTGAGGCCTCTCAGCTTCTCAGAAGAAAAGATCCTGGCAAAGGGATTTTTCAGAAAATATCATGGCTACAGCTGAGGCCCAGAGACAGAGCTTGAGAGCTCTGGACTCTCTCTACAGGTTTGCCCATGTGGCAAGCACACCATTTTTTGGTGCCAAAGCAGCATTTTCAAGAGCAGCTGCAAAGAGTTGAGCAGTTAAGCTCAGACATTGCAGAGCTGGGGTGCCAGCTTGCTTTTCCTGAAGTGTGCTGCAGGAAAAGAAAATACTTTGCTATTGTTACTTCTCACACTGGCAATAGGAATGAAGCTACCAAATGTATTACGAAACATCAGGATGCAATTGTTGCAGGGAAAAGCTACCAGATATCTCACTGGGATGTGAGCAGGCACAGAATGGAAACGGTGCAGATCTCCCACCCAAGAAAACCAGCCTGGGACAGGCCTTCAGCATGGTGAGGTAAGAAACCTTACACAGTTACTGTATTCACCAAGATATTTTCCTACCTGCAGTGTTTTCCTTTGCAGAATAGAAACCAGCAGAGTAAAGCTCCTAAGCCCATGGTGTGGGTGGCAGCCCAGAGACTCATCCTGCCAGGGCTGAACTGTGAACTCCTAAGCCCAGAAAACGTGTTCCCAGGGAAGATTGCTTCCTAGCAGCATTTTCCTCCTCATTTTTTTAATATACAAATGCAAATAGCACTGCACTCACAGACTGGAGCAGCAAGCGGGGAAGGGAGCCACAGCCTGCCCCTCTCATGTAACACCTCCCCAATTACTGCTGCCATCCTGCACAATCACAGCTAATTACAGCCACACTGTCACTTCTCCAGCAAGGAGTAAAATGCTGATAATAACGATGATGGAGTAATAGAAACATTCATCCTGTGCACATCAGCAATCCAAACTCACTCATGTGCTCTGAAGGCATTGGGGTGGATGCGCTCTGAATCCAGAGAGGTGCAGATCAGACTAGGAATAGCTGTGTGAACCATTCTGACCATAACCCCTCAAAGTTAATTAAAACATCAAGTGCCTCCAAACCAGTGGCCTGTAAATAAACATTTTTCATAGGTACTCTCATTCATGAGAACATAGAAGACAGATTGCATCAGCAGCAAGGAGATATCTGCCATTCTTTCAGGTGGAAAAAGCACAAGCTCATCCTCCTCCAGTGCCAGTTGCTGAAAAGTGGTTTGGGAGCACAAGATCCAGCAGCTCTGTTGTGGGACTCACCCCTAGAAGCTCCTTGTGTGCAGCCCACACTCAGCATCACCCAAGGAGTGAACTGTAATGAGCAGAGCAGGTTTTCCTAGCAGAGCATGACCTGAATGTGGGCAGGCTGTGCCCAGGGGGTCAGTGATGTCCCAAGGGCACAGCTTATCCCTGAATCTCACAGGACCCTCATGGCCACAACATACAGGACAACACCCTGAGCCCTGCAAATCTCACACACACACAAAGCTGTCTCCAAATCATGCATGCCTAAAACCCAAACATGAGCTTTCTTGAGCATTGGAGTGCCAGACTCCTGTGTGTGAGGCTCATTTAAGTCACACAGTTCAGACACACAGGGATTACCTTTTTCCCCCCAGTGCTACTCCACACACCAGACTCAGGTGCTGAACCAGGAGCCATGAGCAGCAGAGCGCCCAGCAGGATCCTCTGCTGACAGACAAAATGCCCCAGCACAAATGTGACCATGGGCACTGCAGCTTTTGGTGAAACACAGGAGCAAAGTCAGTCTGTGTGCCCAGCCAGGTCTGGCTCTCAGAACATTTAACCAAGAAAGGTAAATAGACAAAGACTGAAAACAGGCTAAAAGTCTATCAATAAAACTTGCGCTGCACGGTAGAGTTTGGAATAGAGCCTGAGTGTCTCCCAAACCCATTGCTTTCTGATGCATATCTAAACTCAATCTATTGCCTTCCCCTCCCACTGGGGAGAAGATTTATGCAAGACCCAAGCAGGCCTATGTCAAATTGAAAGGTATTAAACATACAGAATGCTGCTTTACTTATCACAATGCAAATTATATCAGCCATAAGCCATAAAAGAGCTCATTTCAAACAACAGTAATTTAACAGAGTTATTCCAAGAACTAGTGGCTATATTTGTTTTCTTTCTGATATTGCAATAACAAACCATGCATGAAGTTTATTAAGCCATGCTAATGTCTTTCTGTTCTAGCACATTTTAGCCATATGGAGAATCTGGCTGGTGCTCAAAATACAGAATTGTTATTTGGGGAAAAATATCCTGAAAAGCTTCAACCACTCCAATTGTTAATTTCTTCGACAATGTGGATAATACATAATTAAAATGTCAGAATGGATGTGGTACAACATGTTGGAATTCATCAAAGGAAGGTAATTTGCAGACCCCAAGGAGATGCAGACAGGAAAACATCTGAGTTCACATGGAACATTTGCCATAACCTGAAGGGTTTGTGCTCCCCAGGAGAGCAGGTGACTGTGCTGGGTGCAGAGCCCAGCCAGACACAAGAGCTGTGTCATGCAGAAATCCCTCCCAGGGCAGCCACATCTCCAGACTGAAGGCTGGAGATAATAAATCTGAGGGGAGAAATCAGGGTCAGGTTCAAATCCCAAATCCCTGGCTTTCACTGTGAGCTAGGGAGGAGCCCAGAAAGCAGCGCAGCCCATCCAGGGACACAACCCCTGCCCAGAAAGCAGCACAGCCCATCCAGGGACACAACCCCTGCCCAGAAAGCAGCACAGCCCATCCAGGGACACAACCCCTGCCCAGGGCAGTGGGCACTGAGTGGGTGACAGAGATTCAAAGGGAAAAAGAGTGATGCTGGAGTTACTGATACCATTTCCATGAATCAAAAAGTTCAAAGAGTTTATGCAGAAACAAAGACATGGGAGAAGCCTTCTCAGCATAGAGAACCCCCTAAAAGGTACATGTAAGTGGTTTTTCAGGTGAAAAATCTCTTTAAGGTGGTAAATTCTGAATCACATACAATTCACAGGGAAATGCCAGCAAAGGTTGAGACTTTGAAGTTCATCAGTATCAACTAACTTTGTTAAACTTTCCAGACCCTTTCAACCATATAAAAGATCAGAATCAATATACAAGATTTGGATTTCATAATAATTTGCATGCCTTGCCTGATTATTTTTATATTAGACACATGATTTATATTTTATTGAAAGATGACACAATGTCAGTAAATTAATTCCCAGCAACATTTTACATGCCCTCATTTTTTTGCTATGCTCAGGACATACTTTTTTTTTTGCTGTTATAATTCATGCCACTATTTGAAACAGCGACTTTCAGTAAGGTTAGCCATAAAGCAAATTAGGGCTGATAGTCTTATGATACAATTCAGTTATTTTTGAAAAAAGAGATTTTATTTTATTACTCCCTTCTGACCTAAACAATAAAATGTAAAGACTTGCTGCTGAGAAGGAAGACACGAGCACCAAATCATGACATATGAGATATAGTTAAAATGAATGATATGGTGGAGTTTTATTTTTAAATATTTTAAATAATACTGACTGTGGATTAAGAGAATTTATGGTTGCATGATTGTCAGCTTTTTCATTACCCATCTCTGAACCCCCAAACCAGCAGAATAATTAATGTATTATGTTTTTCTTTATAACTGATGGATAACGAAGTGAATATTAAGTACAAGGTAAAATGTACAAAACACCTGGAAGCAAATTGTTATCTAGGTGAGCTTGAGGAAAATCCATGTGCACCCAGTGCCATTACCCAGTGTTTTAACTGTTAGATTGAGGAAGATAAGAGAATATGTCAGAAATGGAGGGTAGCCCATACCAAAGCCTTCATCCACACTGCCCAAGAGGATGCCCTTGGATGGACACAACAGCCATGCCTGGCAGCTTGGCCATCCTCCACAAGGCCTCATCAGAGCCTGCAGGAAGAGTGGAGGCTTTCCTACAAATACATCCTGGAAATGCAGCCTGGAAAGGATGGGCAGGCAAGGCTGGTCCCCCCCATGCCCGCACAGAGAGCTTGTGCCCGCTGCTCCTTGGAACACTCTGCAGCCTCTGTCTCACATCCCAGGGCCTGGAAACCCCCTGCCCTGAAACACCAAGCTCCAAAGAAGCTCATAAACCCATATTTCTCCTGCCTGATGGAACTCCCTTCCAAACAGAAACTGCTGAAGCCCATTGTTTTGTGGATCTCAAGTGATTCTTGGAAAAAAAACCCCAGGATGACATGAAGCATCTCCCAGGAAAAGACAGTATTTTCTGTATAATGAGAAATGTTAGAGAGCAAACAAGCCCACTGCCCCCACCTCCATGCTTGACACATGCACTGAAACAAACCCTTCATTTTGCTTGCTGAAAACCAGCAGGAGAAAAAAGTTTGAACAAACCAATAATCAGATGTCATCACGTAGGCTGTCCTGCTGGAGCTGCATGGGAGCTGTGACTCAGTGCCTCAGCCAGGAGCAGAGGAATGACTGAGCTGCACTGAGGAAGAGTAACTTCCATGACAACTTTTGTTTCCAATATAGAATTTCATTTTCAGCATTAAAAGGAGATTATTCTTTCCACAGTACTTACACACATGCAGGCATCTGCTACCAGATGAAGCCAAGCCCCACGTTGCTTTAACACCTTTATAGATGCATGGGAGTGCTTTACTCATCCCAGTCCTTGACAAGGGCTTGCTAAACAAAGGGAATGAAGAGCCTCTTGTGGTTCTCATTCCCATCTGGCAGTTTTGGAAAACCAGACACAAAAACCAAGTTTTGCAAGGCTTCAGAGGTGACCCTGCTGGCATCGCCAGGATTTAGTCCTCCCCCCACTGAGCTAACTCAGAGCAACACAGAAATCACAGAATGGTTTGGATTGAATGGGATCTTTAAAGGTCATCTGGTTCAATCTCACTGCCATAAGCAGGGACATCTGAAACTAGATCAGGTTGCTCAGACCTTCGTCCAACCCAGCCTTGAATGTTTATAAGATGATCTAGGTTAATTCTAGGTTTATCTGAGAATATATGTAACAACGAAAAAATAGGAATAATAATAAACTAATTAAAAATATCACCTACTAGCACAAGATAATTTATCTGATGCAGAATCAAAAGAAAGTGCAAACTGCCCCTTACTAGAGGGCCACCCTGTGCTGCACATGGGCAGTGGTGCCACACATTTCAGAGTAAAAGGCTCCAGGGACACCCGAGAGCAACTTCCAGTATCTAAAGGGGCTACAAGAGAGCTGGAGAAGGACTTGGGACTAGAGCAAGGAGTGACAGTACAGGATAAAATGACCCCACACTGACAGAGGGCAGACTCAGATTAGGTATTTGGAAGAAAGTTTTCCCTGTGAGGGTGCTGAGGCACTGGCACAGGCTGTCCAGACAAGCTGTGGGTGCCCCATTCCTCAAAGTGTTCCAAGTCAAGTTGGAGGAGGCTTTGAGCAATGTGGTCTAGGGCAAGGTGTCCCTGCCCAGGGCACTGAGGGGTTGGAACAGGATGATCTTCGAGGTCTTTTCCAACCCAAGCCCTTCTGTGACTCTGACTTCATGCAAAATGAGCTGTGGTAATGGTATGTGCTGCTCTTATTAAAAAAAAAAATAAAAATAAAAGCTCTTCACTGTGTTGGGGAGAATTCCTCACAGAAGCATGCCAGGATGATATAGAAAAGCTGCAGAAAAGCTACAACTAATGCCAGATCTCCTTCCTCCCACTCTGATACTTTTAGCTGTAAGGCCATCTGGTAAGAGGGATATAAAGCAAATTTTAACTTGCACTCACAACACAAGCATAGTTGAAAACTAGATTAACTATAGTCCATTTGAGCTCACTGGAAACATGCCAACCAGTAAAATTAGATTGATCACCACTAATCTCCATCTCCATCACTGCTGGGCCCTGGTTGAGCCCAGGGATAGAACCAGTAGAGCCAAATGGGAAGAAATCAAATCAAGGCTTTGATTGTATGTCTTCTATAATTTTTAAGGAGCAGACTGGCAGACCAGGCCACTCTCAGCTTCCAACCCCTTGTGGTGGAGAAGCTACAGAGAATTCATTTGCAGAAAGTTTGCCCAGAATTTTGACCTGTGACTAAAAGATTATTTTAGCCTCATCAACCCAGTCAAGTGATTCCACCCAAGCCTGACCCTTAATTTTAAACATGCAGTGGATGTATGCTACAAGGCATTCACCTCATAAGCTCTGCTCCTTTTATTGTTTTAGAAGAGTTCAGTCTAAACAAACCCTCTCTGAGGCACAGGTCATGTGTACTCTGCAGAGAGATCCTGCAAACTCCAGATAGTGAAGAAAGGTTCTGGATGTTTGTGACATTCAAAGGCAGAGCTGGCTGAAATGGCAATTATGTCCCCTGCAGAAGAAATGTCTGTGCTGTGAATTTCCTTCAAAAAAACCAAGCCACTTCCTGATGTTTAAATTCCTCATAGAAGAGCCAAGGGAAAAAAATAAAACCACAGAACAACAAAATTTGTTACTGTTGATTTACATTAACCTCATTTTTGAATCTCTGGGGCATGATCCTCCTCTGCTGAGCCCAGCTTGAGCATGAGGCAGCCTTTGAGCCCCCCCTGCTAAGTCACGGATCCCTGACCTTGCTGTGCAGCACATCAGCAAACGCAGTGTCCTGATTTACTGAGTGATTCAGGGGTTAACTATCAGGGGTCACTGTAGACACAGCTTTCTAGCATTAATAGTAATCTCAAAAATATTATCCTGATTAGCTCTACTTCTCACTGACCCTGGGCCATATCCTTATTTTTCAGCTGCCTTTCCCCTTGCTACTGCTCCATTTCCTTCCGAAGTTTTCAGCTAAATCCAAGCCATTGACGTAATTCAGGCATTTTGAGGGCAAAACAACACCCACCCTTGATCCTGAGCCAGAAGTCTTTAAAAACTATACTGAGGTCGAGTCATTAGGATGTCTCAGCTGAGCAGAGAGCCTCCTGGAAGGAGCTCCCAGGTGCTGAACAGCTCCACGTTGCTGTTTTTAGGCTGCCCCAGCTCCTGCTGTAGCTCACTGGGGGCCTCAGCAGCTGCCAACACTGAGTGCTAAAGAAGCTTTCTTAGTTTAGCAGATGGAAGTTGGATTTCACCTGTGTAGCACTTGTGCACATGAGCAAAAAGAAGATATTAAATGCCTCTCACTTCAAAAAACAATGTACTAAAGATTCAGTGCTAAAGATTTAAGCTCTCAATTTCCAGACAAACCTGTCCCTTACTTCACCACGAGTAAAAGCAAAAAAATTTATCAGCAATAAATCCATAATCTAAACAGATGCCAGAGTTTAGATTCAAATATGGCTGGTTTCTCCTTGTGTCTTCTAGTTTTGAATATCCAATATCTTCCTTCAGAAAGATATATCCCTGGTGTCATTATTAACAATGTTCTACTTTGAACATTACTTGAGCTGTTTAAGCGAAGAAAGCTGGAGGTTTCTGCCAGGTAAAACATCAGAGAGCAAGAAAAGCAGCAAGCAGTGTTAAGAGAGATCAGAAAATTTGTAATTGAACAGTAGTTAGCAAATAACAGCATCCAACCCACAGTGTAACTACACACCCCCCACCTCTAAGAAGACATCACTATACAGAATTTTTAGTATTTTAGCTGCTAGTAGGGCTACATGTGCAAAGCTGGTTATGAAACATGATTTTTAAAAAGCAGCATTTCAGTAGTCTCATATCCCCAGTATTATTTGCAAATTGTCAAAGATTATTAAAACAGAAAATGTTGCAGGTTTAGATAATCTTTGCTTCACTGCCTCTAGTAATCAAATACAACACCAGCAGAAATATTAACCTTGAAAAATCGCATGAAGTGCAAAGCTGGGCGCATATTTTGGCAATGTAACTGTACTCTACCCAGTGCAGTTAAATAAACTATGTGATTGCCATCTGCTCTGTGTGACTGGCATGCTGGACAGATGTTGGAACAGATCTTTTCTGCTTCTGGTAAGTGGATTCCCTGGTTCACCCAGTCACAAACCAAGATCTTCACCAAGGCACTGGTACTACTTTGGCAAAAAGGGAGAGCTGACAGTAGGTGGGCAGAGCTACTCAAAAATGATCAGCAATGACAACATTTCAGAATTTCATATTTTAGGACGTTGAGCCAAAGAATCGTGCTCTTATCTGCAATTCCATGGGAAAATGACAGTTTCTCCTATGTATGTCTTAGGAATATCTTCCAGTTGCTTTTGCTGAGGTTTAACCCAGCCAGCTGACACACACTGAGCCTGCTGTCAGCTGGCCAAGCTACAGCACATGGGCTGCTTGCCAGGACTCATTCACAATAAAGCACTCACTAAGTGCAGCTTCAGACAAATCTATCTGCATCCCACTGGGACTTGTCAGCTGGATGGCACCACCACAATGGGCTAGAGAGCCTGGAAAAAATGTCTTGGGATAAAACAGGCACTGGGTCCAGCACCTGGGCCATGGCAGCCATGCCCTGCCATGAAGCTCTCCTTGCACTAGGCTTGCCCTCTCCCTGCCAAGTGATTCACCCAGTTATTATCATCCAGAAAATGCCCCAGCCCTGGGGAGAGCTGTGGGCTCACAGCCATTGCTGTGATAACATCCAGGCTCCTCATGACTTGTTTGTGGTGCAAAAGCACTCAGCTGCCTTAGGCCATGGCTGGGCTGGAGGTAGGGAAGGGATTGATGGAGAAAGCAGCCAGAGCCCAGCCTGCCCTGCTCTGACACAGCAGCAGCTCCCTCCATCAGCCCTGTGACTGTCCCTGCCAACAGCTCCACTCAGAGCTGAGTGCAGCCCTGTGCCATGTGTGGGCATCCAGCCCCAACCGAGATGGTGCTGAAAGAACAAAGTTTTTGTCACATTAACTTTCACCAGACATTTCACTCTTACATAAAACAGGTTTCTTGCCTGTTGGTTTTAATGTGATACTAATTGTTAGAGTCATACAGGTTCACATCACACTGGTAACTGCTACCAAACAATGAAAAGCTTTTACTTCCCATTGCTAAAACTGGGAAAATATGGATGGGAAGTTGGAAGTGCCCGGACAACTCCCACATCTCTGTGCTCACCTATTTCAAAAATGTAAAGACTCATGGCTGCACTGTCACTTTATTCCAGTAAAGAGGGATCAGGTCTTTAGCAGTTCTTGCAGCTGATGTCACCAGTCCTGTGGTGATCAGCAGCATGAAGTCTGGTACACTTGTACTGCAGTGATTCCCTGGAGATGGTTCCATGGGGCTTCACTTAGGAACAAATCAGCTCCCTAAGGATCACAAAGAGTACATTTGCAGTAGATGGTTTTTCTCCTTAGCTCTGTACTCAGTATTCCATCCTCCTGCTGCTGCTGGAGCAGTTTGTCTGTTATAAACACAAACCATTGGGAAGGTCCTTACAGACCCACCAACTTGCTCATGTATATTCCAGTTCTCAGGGCCATTTGCTCTTCCTCCTGCTCCCCAGTGCCTCTTACCACCATATCTTACCCCATGAAGCTCAGCTGCAGCATCACTGCCATGCTCTAAAGAGGTGTCATTGAACACCTACCTACCTCTTCCTGAATTTCACTGCTGCATTTCAAGAGGTGGATTCATGCTGGCTGACATCAGGTACTTCACATCTGCTTGGTCGCATCCCTGACAGTGTCTCACTCAGGTAGCTTGGGTGATTTGAAGAGCTGAGTGCTAGATCTGAGCTGGGTGGTGCCTGCTGCACAGGCAGACAGGCCTCGTGTCCCAGCAGAGAGCTTCTCCTGCAACTCCAGAATGGGTGGCTGTCACTGGCATATTTTATGAAAAACCCCTTTGCCAGGATTTTTCTCCTGAGAAGCTCAGAAGCCTCAGAAATGAAATGTAAACCATTTTCTGATTGCTTGGAATGTGGTTTGGAGGTTGCTTACCAATAGGTGCATCTTTGATTGGTTCCATGTGAATTGTTTTTAATTAATGACCAATGCCAGTCCAGCTGTGTTGGGACTCTGGTCAGTCATGGGTTTTTTATTAATATTCTTTTCTAGCCTTCTGATGTCTATTCTCTGTTTCTTTAGTATAGTTTTAGTATATCATTGTCTTTTAATATAATAAATCAGCCTTCTGAGAACTTGGAGTCAATTCTCATCTCTCCCCTTGTCCTGGGACCCACAACAACACCACAACAATTAATAACCACAGGTGGTTGCCTTCCACAGAGAGAGGATTGCAGATCTCAGTGCCCCCAACACCTCCTGTGGTCTCACTCTAATCAGGTTACTGATCACCACTCTGCCTCGGGAACATCTGATTTTCCACATGCCTCACTGCAGCTCATCTCATGCTCCAGACCAAAACTCTAGAAACTGCAACTGGCACCAGCCCAGCCCTGCATCTGGCCTTCATTTCTCATCTGAAAAACACAGATACTCCATTCACCCCACAGAAGCCCAGACATCAAAAAAATGTGAGCCATAATTTGCCTTCAGCAAATTGCCTCCTTATTGCCCTCTGAGTGTCATCCATGGAAATGGATAACACCAGTCTGACTCTCATGGAGCCTCTCTCAAGTGTTTTGTTGGCCAAAGCCCATCTACCAGCAGATAGCACCAAGCCAGCTGTCAGCAAGAGCAGCTCTGGAAAGCTTGTTTACAAGAGCTTTTGTCTAAAACTCTTGTAAAAAACTTTTGACAAGTCCTAGTTAAAAAGCTACTCAGATGTTTGTCTGAAATTCATTCTCAAGCTACAGACAGCCACCCCATTTCAGCCAGCACAGTATGCTACGAGGGTTCAGGAGGAAGGAAGGGGTGGTGGATTTTTTTTAAACCATAAAAGCCAAACATGAAAAATTAGTTTGTTTTTCTCAGGTAATGCTCCATCATTCCAGTGAAAAAAACAGGATCTGATTTGGAGGAAGTAAAAGGCAATGGCTTTCTTTCCTAGCAGCCTTTACTTTCCCAAGCAAGCAGGGATGGGAGCAGAATGAGAAAAAAACCCACTGAGCTAAGGACAGTCCCAGCACTCAGCAACTCGCTGAGCACTGAAGCTGCACTGACAGACTGATGGGTCCCAGGGGTGGCTAAAAGAGTGAGGCCATCAGAAAGAACACAGGCTTTTGGAGAGCAGTAGAAGAATCTTCACAAGACATGGGGGGAAAAAGCATATAAATAGCAGCTATCATTAGCAGATACATACAGACTGAAAGGGAATGCAATGCACCATACCACAAATGTTATTTTAAGATGTGATGAGAATATATCTGACATATCTCCATTTTTATAAAGGTTTATGCATACTATGGTTGCACTGTACCCTAGTGGATGTCTAGCCACACAGGAAATATTTTTGTTGTTAGCATCTATGCATCTCACCATCCAGAAAATGCACCTCCCCAAATAAGAGTGGGTATTTATTTCTTATTGGGCTATTCAGCAGCAGAAAACCATCAGCACATCACCAGGATGCGCTGGAAATGATGCAGTGCTCTCTGTTGGAAGAAAACCAGATCTAAACCAAAAAACTTCTAAAGTTTTCATGATAATTAGGTGCCTGTAACATCTCCTGCCTCCCAGGGAGGGAGGGAAAGAAGTAATTATCAGCCATCCAAACTCCCTGCTACACAAAGAGGGCTCCCACGCTGCTGTCATCTGTGACAAGAGCCAGTTCTCTGTGGGCAGCACCTGTCCTATCCCCTGCCAAACAGCAGCTGAGCGAGGCTGCTTTCACCACTGGCATGGGCCACCCTCCTGCACCACTCAAACTGCCAGGCTCAGACTGAGGAGCTCATTGCCAGCCATCTCCAGAGCACTTTGGAGAGACGGGGCTGATGACTGCCAGCCTCAGTGCTCACAGCTGCAATCTGCAGAGATCACATCTGGGATCACATCTGGCCAAAGCAGAGAGCCCCAAGCCAGCTGTCAGCAAGAGCAGCACAGCAGCTTGGAGAGGAGCTGGGATTGCTGTCCTGCCCCACAGGCAACAGCTCTGCTCCCTCAGCCCATGGATGGCTGATCCTGCCTCAAGAAACAGCAAAAGCTGAACATTCATTCTGTGCTCACAGATTTCAGTAATCATGTTTCAGCCAACTTCAACAAGGGCAGAATAGATTTTTCTTAGTCAGTTTTTTCTTCCGCTTAAAAATAGGTGACATCAATTTGACTTGTCAGTTTTAATTAGTATTTGCATTATGTTCTGCTCTAAAGAAGTTGTTCTGTTTTGACAAACAAGGGAGAAAAAAATCTGATCCATAAATCAAGCCTAGAATTTAGGATGTCAACATGAAAGGCAAAACTAATTAAGATGCTTCACAGGAGATCCCAGCGCTTCCCACATACACCAGTACATGATGTTTTAGACAGGCATTCTTTGTATTTGTGTATATACAGACACAGCCAAATAGTCAGGGATTCACAGAATTAAAACTGACATCAATTAGTGCTAGCAATGGAACACAGACCAAGACTTGTAGCTAAGTTCAAGCCTAATGACACTGGATATTGCTGCAAAAACTCATCAAGAATCAATCCCTATTTCAAATAATAGAGCGTAGTGACTCAAGACAAGGATGTGAAGTGTTGTTAGCAGCAACAGCTAATGAACAGAAAACTGACAAAAAAGTGCAGATTCTCTAGACTGCACTGCTGTAGTCAGTCAGTATTGCATACAGATATAACCCCAGGGACATCAGCAGAAATAGGGATAATTTTTAAAACATTATTTGACCTATTAGACATTTCAGTTTACTCTGAAGCAGACTGATAGAACTAATTTTTTTTCCTTTTTTTGAAGCACCTAACCTAACCAAACTTACAGGTGAAGTGTGCAGTCAGGGCAAACTTGTATGCACATTCCAAAGATTCTGTTCAATGTCTAGTGCCATTTCTGACACTGCAGAGTGTTAGAAGCATGAATGATGTAGAGCATTGAGGAGTATCACTGAGAAGTCAGTCAAAGCACACTGGGAGGTTCTTCTCCAACCCTTTGAGGAGCCTTCAGCTCTTGCAGCAGGAAGAGGCCCCCAAAAGATAGGAGCCATTATCAGTCCTAGAGCAATATTCAAGTTTGAATCATTTTTCCACTTGCCATAAATTGTTTAGATGCCACTGATGCTTTTAAACCAAGTGAAATGTGCTCAGGACAGCTCTACTGAACAGAAACAGCAGAAACATTTCCAGTTGTGTGTATTCCCCTTTGCTCCCTCACCTGCTCCCAAAGGCAGGAATAAACTCTGCTCCAAGCAAGGCTTCCCACAGCACAGGCAGGCAGAGCACAAGAGCTTCATTCTCCTGTTTTGTACTTCTGGCATTACCTGAGCTGGAAACAGAACCTGCCAGCATTAACCAAGGCTTGAGTAAGGACAGACACAGTAACTTTATTGGAATTCAGCAGCAAGACAACCTCACTGAAGGAGGGGAAAAGCTAGATAAGATGAACAGTGCAAACCCCCCCAAACACGGACATGCAGGGGAATTTCACTGGGAACTGAGAGTCACTAAGAGTTTTCTTCTGCCTGTGATAGTTTGTGTGACATGGCTGGATGCAGTGGTGAGTGGTGGGGACACAGGCAGGACCCCTGACCAGGGTGACCTCTTGTACATTCCTTGTGCCAACATCAACTGCTTGCTTGAAGTGTGCTTGAATTTGAGCAAGAATATTGGGGAAGCCTTGGTGGTAGAAGGGGTGGGGTGAACAGAAAGGAGAAGGGAGGAGAAGGCATGAATACTTCTAAGACAATACCTCAGTTTTGCAGGACAACAGCTATTTACTTGTTTTACAGGCAAGCTATGAGACTCTTAGGAATCAAGCTTGGTACTGAAGTAGCAATTGACCTCTGATTACAGCAGTGTGAGCTCTGCTGCTCTACTAAAATAAAACATCAAAATCAAAGCTGAATCATGCCACAAAGGGAAGACTTCAAAAAGAGGATTTTTTTTTTTTAATTTGTTTTTTGTTGTTTTGTTTTTTGAATGGCTGTGACCTGATCATAATCAAATTAGCCAAAAAGCAGTTGGTGGGTTTTTTCTTTAATATAGAGAGAAGAGTACAGACAAGAAAGGTAATTAAAAAAAAAAGAAGGGAAATATTTGCATTAATAGAAATGCTGGAGTGTTTCAGTAGAAGAGACAAAGTGCTTTGGTTCATCTCCCTCTTGTGCCACAAGCTGTCCCCTCAACATGTCACTGTGGTAGGACCAAGGCTTGCCAGAGGGAAGACATGCTCATGGCAGGGATAAAACACCAAAACAAGTCCTGCAGTGAAAGCTCTCTGACTACCTCCATGAACCCTGCCCCTGTAGAAATCACCAGGTTTTATTCCCCCTGGGTCTTCTGAAATGCTCTATCCTTTTATCTAAACTTGATTATGGTGCTCACCCAGAGACAAATTCAGGCTACTGCAGGTATTTAAATCTCTCCTCACAGGAGGTACTCAAATTCAAGATCAGGGCTATAAATTTAAACACAGATGGGTCTGAGCATCTTTGTACATGGGCACAGCAACAAACTCCATCTCATTTGTCAGATGGCAACCAAGGCGGCAGCCTGTGACTCTCCAAGGTAGAGCCCAGAGATGAACAAGGCCAGTCTGAGCAAGACTGCTGGGCTCTGTGACCTGTACCTCAGTGAAGCTTCCCTCTGGGCACCTCCAGATTTGTAGCTGTGTGCACAAAATCCTCAAAGCTGAGGTGCTGAGTGGCCATCACCCAGGATGGGACCTGGTCCAGCATCCCAACAAGTTAACAGCAAGACTCCCCATCATCTCCCAAGAACTCCATGTCCCATGCCACAGCCACAAGAGGGATCTGCAGCAGGGTGAGGATCAAGCACAGCGTGGCCACATCATCTTTTTTTAAAGGTCCAGCTGAGCAGAACAACTTCACACGAATTAAGCCCATGTATCAGTCTACTGGTCTGCTCCCAGAGTTAAAGTCTTTCCCTAAATACAACACAAAATAAGGGAGGCTTAAAACTCTCACCAGGCTCACATAAATGCCTCTTCTTAACCATGAAATATTAATGTTAATATAGGACATGAATAATTGACCTCCTGATTTCTCTGAAAATCTAGCCTTACCAAATGTTACAGGACACAATTTATATTTGGGTAGTAGAGGAAATAACAAATGGTTTCACCTCTTAAACCAGTCTCATAGGCAGCCTTAAGTGTACCAAAGTACAGTAACTGCTATAATGGCAGCATGCCCACAATAAGGCTTAATAATGCTATAATAAAAAGTTTTTATGGCTCTTCTTTTTAGGATTGATTCACCTTAAAAAGTAATCAATAAATGCATTTTTTCACTTCATCACTGCAAACAGCTGCTTGGTATTTTTTAGCTTTTCCTGCACTCAGCTTTGCTGAGTCCTACAGCAGTGACCCACCTGGTCAGAGATGCTCTAGGCATCCCCTCAGTCTGCAAATGGCCTGGGACAGATGGGGAAACAAGGAGAGACAGCAGCAGTGATCCTGACATGTTTCAGTCTTTCTGTCAGACTCCTCAGCCCCATTTCCTATCACTAGACTCCCAAGCACATTTAATTCAAACAGTGCCCAAAAATAAACATCAGGTGGGGGCTGACCAGGGCTTGGCTGGCTACCAAAGCCTCTTCCAGACTTTCCCAAGAACTGCTGGGCCCTGCAAAGGACCCTGTGCAGAACTGCATCCCACAGGCCAGGCCAGTGTTGATGGTGCTGCTGGCACAAGTGGCTGCAGAGCTCTCTCTGACTGAGCACATGGATCCCATGACCAAGGAGTCCTCAGAGCAATCACTAGGAACCATCCTCTGTGCAGACTTTATGGTGTTACCCTTCCCTTTTGATCATACCTTCCACACTGTTAACAGAATTTAAAACAGGCCTGAGACACAATATCTTCATTTCACCTGATTTAACCAGCTATTTAGAAATAAATTCAAATGAAGAAGTGATTGCATTTCCCTTTACAAGAAGAAACACCACCACAGCAATTATTTTTTACCAATGTAGTAATACGATATCTGACCTAGAGCCAACAGCAGGGCAGTGGGAGCCAGGCAGACGCTCAAAGATCCCCATGCCCAGCCTAGTCCAGTGCTGAGGTGCTCTTAATTCAGGCTTATATTTCTCAGGTTCCTGCCTAACTCCATATATCATTTTAGGGCTGTATTTGAGCACTGAAGTCACCCATGCCCCAGTGACAGGGCAGGAAACAGTGAAGAGTCAAGATGTTACTGCACAAGCTGCTCACCTGAAGCTGGCCCAGGGATGAGCATTTAGGTGGAATTTCACACAGCCAACAGCAGCCCTAAAATCAGTTAAATTATTTAGAAAAGGATAGTTACAAAAGCTCTGGATATCTCTGTGAATAGTGAAACCCAGCAGATAATATAATTGAATATCTAATTTCACAGCAGCTGTGAAATCATCTGCAAAACATTTACCCCTCACATGTCTCATCCCAACTACATAAAATCCAACCCAAGTGACTTAGAAGCAGCAGAAACTCAGTCTAGCTGGCAATCCAAAGCAGTGGATGCAATTTTACAGCTAATTGTGACAAATTCTGTTCGGGCCAGTTTATATTCTTTATCAGTTATCTGGGTGAGGGGATCAAGAGCACACTCAGTTTGCATCTGACACCCAGCTGGCTGGGAGAACAGGAAGGCTCTGCAGAGGCATCTGGATTGATGGGTCCAGAGCAATTGTGGAAGGCTCAAGAAGGCAAAAGGCTGGATCCTACACACACAACAACCCCTGCAGTGCTCCAGGGTCAGGGCAGAGGGGCTGGAAGGTGCCCAGAGGGCTGAAGGACCTGGGGGTGCTGGTAGGGAGCAGCTGAACAGAGCCAGGTGTGCACAGGTGGCCAGGAAGGGCAGTGGCACCTGGCCTGTACCAGCAGCAGGCAGGGACCATCCCCCTGTGCTGGGCACTGGGCAGGGCACACCTCAAATCCTGTGCTCAGCTCTGGGCCCCTCAGGACAGGAAGGGTCTGGAGCACGTCCAGAGAAGGGAATGGAGCTGGGGAAGGGGCTGGAGCTGATGAGGAGCAGCTGAGGGTGTTTGGCCAGAAGAACAAGAAGCTCAAGGGGGACCTTATCACTCTGACTCCCCCCTGGCTACAACCTCCCTTCAGGCAGCTGTACAGTCTCTTCTCCCAGGTAACAAGCAACAGAAGAGGAAATGGCCTCAAGATGCTCCAGGGGATGTTCAGATTGGGTATTAGGAGAAATTCCTTTACTGGAAGGGTTGTCAAGCACGGGAAAAGGGAAGTGGTGGAGTCACAATTGTGGGAAACATAGTAAAGGTAAGAAGATTTTCAGAAAGCTATAAAAATAGCCCTCAGAAAGAGCAGAGAGCTTAGAGCTGCAAAGTCTGAAATAGAAAAGTTACAATAGTATAGCAAGCAAGGACATGAAACAATAGTTTGAGTTTTAGGTTTAGCTAAGAGAGACCTTAAGACTGTAGAAAAATATGCCTTACAAGACAGTAGAAGGTTTTAAACTTAATATTAGAGGATTGTGTATTGTTGATAGAAAAGCAGACGAGCAAGCATTGTTTGAAGCAAGTGTACATGAGCTTTTAGTGATTAGCTAGAACAATCATCTGTAAGCTTTAGCAATGTGCTATTGGCTAGAAAGTTTTAAAAATACTCTATAACAAAGAGATCTTTAGCAAGATGTGAGCTGTTGCCATCTTTCAGTTGTCTCAACCATGTAGTGAGACTGATACCACAATAAAACTCAAAGAATGTATCCCAGCAGTCCTGAAGTGTTTGTGAAAATCTCCAACACAGCCATTCCTGGGGGGATTTAAAAGACACACAGATGTGGCACCTGGGGACGTGGATTAGTGCTGGACTTGGCAGAGCTTGGTTGGACTTGGTCTTTTCCAAGTTCTAATCTAAGTGATGAGATATTCTTGTTGAGAACACAAGCTACTATGCCTCAGTTTTGACAGGCTTTCACTGTAGCTTAAAATACACATTTTCTGCATGAATATATCTCTCACTAGTGCACACAGCCACTGCTATTTTTCCTTAAATTAAGAGATTCTAGCAGTAACAATACTACCTGTGTGAGTTTATATGTGTGTGTGTATATATATATTAATGTAATATCTGATTTCTCTCTCCAAATACAGTCTTGCATTGCATTTAAGAATATTCAATACAGACATTATGTAATTTTGTGGAGCATAGAAATAATTTTTAATACCTTTTATATATATATACACCACTTTTTAATGGTTTATTATATACCATTTTTAATGGTATAGTGAGACATCATGGATATTGTTAATTTAGCCTACATGTGAACTGCTGGAGTAATCTCCAATTTTTAAAAAAGATCTATTTATACTTCTATCATTAAATCACTTCTCACTTTCATTTTTTATTGCCACTTTTACCACCAACAGTCCTAATTTTTAACTGATAAAACCAAATCATTCTGGATTGGGCACAGTTCTCCTCCTACACTAATGTTGCATTAGCATAACTACAGCTTTCAGTGAAATTAGTCTTGTTCACTTTGCTGGGAAACAAAGAAAAAGAATCAGTCCTACTGTTTCCTCCCTAATACACTTACAGGAGGAGTTTAGGCCACAAACACATATGCATGACCCAATGCTGGAGGGAAAATTAATCAGTGTGGCCAAAGAATATTGCAGCAAATCGGATGTTTCATTGTCACTAAGTGTTTTCACCAAGAAAACTAGCTCATTTCAGTTATCACACCACCTGCAGACACTAGAATTAGACAGTAGACCTTAGTATGAACACCAAATAAACCAAAATAAAATCAGTCCTACATCTGCATTGAAACAACTTCACAAATCCCACGAGGGAAATGACAAATGAGCTCGACTGGACTCTAATGTCTTACAGATAATTGCACATCTAAGCAAATCAAGCATGGCCTGCAGATGTGATCTTTCCCCCACTGCTTTTAAGTGTTCTCACAACAGTTGTTCTATTACAGAAAAAAAAAAATTAAAAAATCAGGGACTGCAGCAGGTGCCAACCTGTTACACACACCCAGGCCCTGAGGTGTGCCCCAGGCCAATATAAAACCATGGGCTCTCAAAGCTTTGTCACAGCTGACTTATTCAGTCCTCTACACTTCTAAAACCAATACTCACCTTTGATTTTCATTTCAAAGGTCCTGCTTCAGCAGGCTTAATGGGAAACAAAGAAACCACAAAGCAAATTAAGGATTAATCATCGTGCAATTCCCTTAGATAACTTAATTGTCTCATCCTCAGTGTTTTGCAGTGTAATTAACCACATCTCAGAACCAAAGGTAAATCACACTTCAGTTCAAGGTCACAAAACAAGTAGAAAAAGGCAAGAACAGAGGCAAGAGGTCCTGACTTGTCACCTCCACTCAGTCCCCTGCTTCAACCACTAGGTAGCATCCACTCTTGAAGCTGACACAAAACCCAGGACACCAAAGTCAGTGCTAGCTGCTAACTAAAAATATGAGAACAGAGGCTGGGAAAAGGAGCCTTTCCACATTGGTCATATAAAGGAACTGCAGCTTAAGGCAGTATTTGATGTGCAGTATGTCTGACAAATATACTTGTGTACAAAGCTACCTAGCTCTTTTTACACACCCTTGTAAAAACTTACAGCAGCTATGGACTTTAAAGATTCAAGCACCATTTCTGAACTCAGCTGTAATTTACTCTTCCTTGCTGAGCTCTTTATCATCCTAATGGCCCTGCCAAAACTAGAATAAATTCCACCAGACATATCATTAAGGTATTTAGTAATCACTACAAGACAGTTACATAATTCACTAAACACAAAATACCCCAAAATGCTGTTTCTGTCCCTTTACAGTCACTGAAGTGCCTGAATGAAATTCTATTTGGCTGCAAAGTGAAGATATGGATGGATTTACATATAACATAGAAATACTCCATTTAATTAGCAGCTGAGATGTTTAATGGCTAGTATTAATTTGTGTTAAACACTGAGACATAACTCAGCTGAAAGCTCTGCATTCAGACAATTGTTTAGGATTCATTTCACTTCAAAGGCTCAAAGGTAAATTTCAGATGAAACTGCACAACTAAGAAGTCTGAGTTAAGAGACCAACACTCAGAATTGAGAAGACCTACAGAAATTGCTCCAAAGTGGCCATCCCACCTCCATCTCAGGTGTAATAAGCACTCTCTGCTGCAGCCCCAGGGGACAGTGAAGTTAGAGAGGTGCAATTTGTTCCTTACCCACAAGCCTGATTACCATACTCCATAAAGCATGGAGATGGAGAGATTGAGCCATTGCCATCCCAGCCGTTATCACCAGCTGTGCTGCTCCAGCCCAGCTCCCTGCCCCTTCAGGAGGCAACAGCAATTCCTCAAACAATACCCACAAACACACCCTAAGGCAAGCAACCAGCTCCAGGCATCCACAAGATGCTGCCTCTTGGGGTGGGAGCAGTAAAGACTATTCATTATTTTCCAAAACTTCAGCATCAGAAAACAGAGCCAGGGAAAGGTCTGGAATCTGAAATGACACATTCTGCCAGCCCAAGGACCCACAATTAAAAACAAAGTCTTTATTTCCTTCTTGGAGTAAAGCCTGTCCAAATCTCTCCAGGCCTCCGAGGGATCAGCATCCCCACTCCTGAGCTCTTACAAAGGCTCTGAGCAGCACCAGTCCCACTGCAGAGCAGATAGCCAGCACAACTGGCCTGGCTTTCATCTACAAAATTCACTTTTTAAACATGCTGAGCATAGGAAACCCTTCAGTGTCTGTATTACCAACCTCCTCACTCTTTTTCTGCACAGTCCTAAGAACATGGCAAAAATAAACTGGGGCTTCTGCTTCCTGTTGAAAAGCAAAGGAAAAGCTTGTGCATAGCAACGAAAGCAAAGCTCATTTTACACTTTTCGGTCAGTGATACACAAAGTGCAAACCCCTGCATTCCCTGATGGAAATCCAGGGTCTCCAGGGTGACCTTAGAGCACTTTCCAGTACCTACAGGAGCCAGAAGAGAGCTGGAGAGGGATTTTCACAAGGGCATAGAATGACAGGACAAGAAATAATGGCTCCAAACTGACAGAGGACAGGCTTAGATTAGATATAAGAAATTCTTCTCTCTGAGGGTCGTGAGGCCCCAGCACAGGTTGCCCAGGGAGGCTGTGGCTGTCCCATCCGTGGAAGTGCTCAAGGACAGGCTGGATGGGGATTTGAGTAACCTGGTCCAGTGGAAGGTGTCCCTGCCCATAGCAGGGGAGTTGGGATTAAATGAGCTTTATAGGCCCTTCCAACCCAAATAATTCCATGGCATTTCCTCAGTAAAAATAAAAATACCAGCTGTCTTCCACATGCACAAAACCCCACATTTTTCTTTGTTGCTTGTAAGTTACTGATTTTCAATTGTTCAAGAATATGTGAATCTGTAAGAGTTCACCTCTAACTGCCCTGCATGTGCTTTTATGTTACAGAGCAGTTTCAGGCAGCAAAATGTCAAAATAAACAAGATAAACAGGTAACTGTGACAAGTTTTCCCAAGGGTAGAAAAACATTAGCAGCACCTGCTGCGTTTTCCATCTGTTCTGAAGTACCTGGGAAGAAAAAACCCAGAACTTTTGTGTAGCAAATAATTTTAAATGCATGACTAGTCTTGATTCCTCTAGGAAAACCCAGACTGTGTCAATAAATAAATAATAACACATATACACATTTCTATACAATGAGGAAAGCAGTATAAGGTCTACTCTAGAATCCAAAGGGCTCCAAGTCAAAGTACAGTTCTTTTTCCTTCACCTGTCTATTCCTCTCTTTCAGTGGTGGCCTACAGGGAAGGGATGAGTCTAGGAAGGAGGGAAATTTCTGGTCTAGGACATATCAAGAGAGTTTCACGTGGAATCAGTTGCCCTCAAGGTTTGCATACAAAGGCCCTGCTACCACTTTGATGCATGGCTTGGTTATGACTAACCCAGGCAGGGTTTAACCTGTGTCATTGCCTAAATATTTAACGTTTCTCACACACCCCAGGCAGGGCTAGGTGTCACCAGCTCAGTCAGGAGCACAACAGCTCTGTGAGGACAGGAGGGCTGGGAGGGGCACAGCCAGGGCAGGGCAGCAAGGGCAGGTCCTGGGTGTGAAAAACACCCCTTGTCACCACTTTAACTCCTCCATCACCACCAGCAGGTCAGAGACAGCCACAGGCTACAAGCACAGAGCAGCTCTGTTTCCCACAGGAGATATCTGCTTTCTGGAACATCTTCTGACTTTCCCACAAAGAGCATTGTGCCAAGGAAGCAATCCTCCCTCCCACCCCCAGCAGAACTGCCCCCTCCTACCTTAGTGTGGTGCGTCTCCTGGTTTAGTCTCACCAGACCCCACTGGAACTGGATGTGGTCCCACTTTTGCACCACCTCAAGGTGCTGGAGCCCTGTAGTGCCCCTGGGGCTGGCACAGCAACCTGTCATTGTTGTCTGACTGTAAAACTTCCATGCCTTCTTTGTGAGCTCTCATGGGTAGCTCCCCACAGCCAGCCTACCCCTTCCTCCTCACCACAACACCATCAACGGACTCCAAGTCTCTCTGAGCTAGCCAGCCCACCCTTTTATAACACTCAGCCTCATTGGATACACCTGTGCCTATTAAGGGCAGGCCTGTTCCTAATCCTTGGTAATTAGTACAGCTGCAACTCCTCAGGGGTGAGAATGCCTACTGCACTAGCTCTTATTCTTCAATTTTCAATCTTCAATCTCTTATTCTACAACCCATCCTTCCACAGCACAATAGCATCCTCCTCTCCAGGCCATTCACTGCCTGGAAAAGCAGAGCCTCTCCCCAGGGGCATTTTAGCCCTTGAGGGCTCCACTCTGCCCAAGGGCAGTTCATTAGCTCCATCCTATCCCTGCCTGGCCAAGCTGTGCCCAGGTTGCCATTCCTACAGCTTGGGGCTCCCTAGAGCCAGACACAAACCAAAAGAAAATTGTCTTTTGGGAGCACTTGACAGTAACCACTTCATTTTATTTACAATGAAATCACAGCTGGGGAGGGAAAGAGAAGAAAGACCAAAAGCAAAATCTTACTAAACTACCAATACACGTTTTCACTGAATAGTTTCCAAAGTGTGCTCTAGTTTTCTCTAGGTTTCTTTAGTTTTCCTTACTCTATTGACTGTTTCTCTGCAGCCAGACACCCATTCCCTGCCACCTGTGTGTCCCTGTGCCACAAAAATCCTTGGGTCATTTTTTATATTACAGGGTTTCTTAACTTCATTGTCCTGGCCAGGTCCCAATTTAGTACAATCCCTTCAAATATTTCTCTCTTATTTCAACCAGAAATGTCTATTACAATTACTTCCTGCAAATTGTTTTGGAGCTTTTTCCACACCCTTTTTTTAAAAATTGCAAATCAGCTGTCACTTTTCAGCCAGAAGATGGTTGTATTTTGATGCCACATTAAACCTCTATCCTACACACTTATCAAAACCAGTGGAAACCGACCTCGAGGCAAAGCAACCTGCTTGCAGTTGAGAAAGCAATTTTGCATCCTATTTCCAGTGAAATTCAGAAATTTTGCTTGCAGGAGAAGCACAATGATGAAGGAAGGACATAACAGTTTATTAAATGTGCTATGTATAAAATACTCCACATACAAAATAAATTATGTGCTTCAACTGGACAGACATAAAATGGTTTGATGGCTCAAGTCTATTTAAAAGGTAATCTAAGCAAGCCGTGACTGCTCAGACATTGCACCTAATCTAAAAGACATTAAAGTTTCCCTGATCTCTTAGAAGCAATCATTTGAGTTAAAAACCTTATCAGGAGACCATGCTTGGCAGAAAATATAGAAACATATTTCAGTTAATGTTTCAGACCCACCTTGTTTGCTCTGGAAATCGACCATGTACTGTAAATTCTATCTCTGCTGTACAGTACTTATAGCCCATGAATAATGGATATTATAAACAAGCACTTGAAAATGAAAATTCAGTTAACAATATTATGGAGCTTCCATTCACAAATGTAGTTCATGAGTGATATGAATTTTATGGTTCTTATCACCAATGAAAAAAATTTGCATATCCCATCACAGAGTTCTTACAAGAACCTATTCTGCATTTCTTATCTCGGGTTTTTGTGGTAAGAAGTATTACATTAAGTCCAGTGATTTACATTTTTTCAATAAAATTCTAAATACATATGCAGTAGCTCTTCACTGACTGGTTTCATGTTATAAATTATAAGCTTGGAGGTAAATACATTAGGACAAATATTGGTTTCTAAATAGTCACTATGAGTGAGATTTTATCCTAGTATTAAATTACCACACCTCTTGTGTTTTATATCTCTGTCTTATCTCCCAGTTACTATACTTTGTGACAAGTAAGTAAATAAATAACACTGTCTTACTTCTGACAGTTCAATTCATTCTGTTCCACATGGCAGAAACAGCAGGTACAAGTCCATGAAAGGGTTTTCTGGCAGCTCTGCACAGAGAGACATTTTGAGATATGCCACTATCATAAACACTGCTTTCAACATGTCACACCACCAAGCATGGCAGGCTTCACTGTAGAAGCAGCAGGTGAAGTCCAGTGCCTGTTGGAAAAGATTAGGGAAAAAAGTAACAATACTGCTTGGGGATGTAATTGAATGAATAGTCCTTGTTCATTCAACATGTCTGCTCCATGGCTTTTCAGCACTTCTTTGGTTTAACAGATGTTCTTTGTTTTCCTGGATAATCTCAGTCTCTAGTACCTTAACACCATGGCTCTATGTGACATCTGGTTAGGAAACAGGAGCTCAAGTTGCAGTTACAACTGGACCCCTCCATATTCCCATATTCCCTGTTTCACAAGCAGCACAGAGACTCCCCCAGAACAGCTCCAGTCAAGGCAGCATGGGAATGTAATCAGTGCAACCTGTGGATAGAACCTATTGGCTGAAGAACTCAATGAGTACAGCAAAACCTGCCCCAAAACAAAGGTGGGGAAAAGAGCACAAACAGAACATCTTGGATGCAGCACCCTCACAAAGCTCCGTGATGGAGACCAAGTGCGTGTCAGCCCTCCCTGTGCCCCCAGCCCAGGGTGACCCTCTCTGTCCCATCCCTTCCCTACAACCCAACACCCCCTTGTGCCAACTTGCAAACACCCTGGCTCCCACACCCTCCTGTTCACAGCTCAGCTGTGCTGTCCTTCCCAGGAAAGAGCAAGGGAAAGGATATGACAAACTCTGCTCCCACAGCACCCCTGGACAGACACAAGGACAGGCACAGATAGGGACAAGAACAGCAAAGGACATTGAAGGGGCACACAATGAGAAGAGCAATGGCTTTATGGAGAAAGTTTCTTCCCTGATGAGGAAGGCCAGAGTGCATCAGGCAGCTGGCTCACAGGCAAGTGGACGAAAACATGTGGATCCAAGGAGATGTCTCAGATGGCCTGGGTCATTCACCTCCAGGTCCCAGCTGGGCTGCTGAGATGTGTGAACTCAAACATGTTTGTCAATTCAATCTGCTTTCTGGGAGTCAACAAAACTCAGGCTGATGTTCCAAATATTTATTAAAAAGTAACTGCTAGTGGAGAAAAAAAAATCAGTAAATAGTCCAATGGCAGATTAATTACATTTTTAACAGGTAAAAGGAATTAATCTATTTTATGAACAAAAATGGCAATAGGAAAGTATACTGAAGGATTCTCAATTAAACATTAAAATGGAAACAGCATATATATATATATACATTTATATATAAATATATTGGTTACATTCTTCTTAAATGGATGAAACAACATTCATTAGCAACATCCAAAAATATTTCTTTGTGGCAAGAGATTAATCTTTCTTCACAGCAATACTGCCTCTCCATAAGTTTCCACCACAACAATTTTAGAGCTTGGGACTAGAACAGGTATTCAACACACCATATCAAACCCAGAGCAAGTGATTTGAAACTAGTTTATATGAGATCTCAATGAGACTTAAGGCCAGATATGCAACAGGTGGAACTGGCAGAATGTGATTAAAATTGTAGGATCTCACTGAAATCTCAAATTTGGACTAAAGCTAGATTCCCATAGGGAAACTGTGACACTGCTCAGAATTCTCAGCTAAAACACACTTCCCTTTTTCTGTAAACAAATGCTAACAAAAATAAACTCTCTGTACCCTGTTAACCCTTTCCTAACATAAAAATAAGGAGCTGCTTGGGTAGTTTTAAAATAAGTCAATATAAAATCCATCCTATCCTAAGCGCTGCCTCTCTCAAAGTGCTAACAAATGGCACAGTGTTTCCTCTTTGAGGCTACATTCCCTGCTTCCCATGGTTCATATTGCAAACCTCAGCTCCAGCAGGACTGAGCTCAAGCCTCCAACCATGGTGGCTGAACCAGCCCAGCCCTGGCACGTCCCTGGGACACCCAGAGCCTTCTGAACAGGTTGTGCCAGGGCTGTGCTCCCTGTGCTGCCAGAGCCACCCCCAGCCTGCGGGGTCTGCGCTGCACGGAGCTGCTCAGACCCACCCCAGCACAGCAGGGTCTTCGCCTGTCCCCTGCAGAGACCTGGGCAGCAGCTGGGCTCAGAGCCTGTGGCAGAAGAGGAGCAGATCATTTTGCATAGTTTGGTTGAGTGGTGACTCCGTGAGCCCTGGGGAGATGCCCTATCGTGCTCCTGCTGCTCCCATTCCTGCCAGGTGGAGAAGGGACTCTCTCAGCTTGCCTGTTCAGGACTTCTTTGGACTTGGTTTGTTTCAAATACTTGCTGGCTGTTAACTTTGGAGCCTGAATAGGAAATAGTGCAAATACAAGCTTAAGGAATAAAGTAATAATAAAAAACCCCCACATTTCCTCCACTGAACATTCAGTTAAAAAGACAAGAATCCTAAGATGAAACCCCAGCTTTGGGGTATTTGAGATATTTGGCAAACTTGCACAAGATTCTTCACAATTGTCTTAAAGCAGTGTATTTCACTTGGCACTAGATGCTTCAAATTATTTGCTAATGTGATTCTAACTAACACTGTTGTGGCTAATTGCAAATGACTTTGAAGACTAGTCATGGAACACGGGACATCTCCCAGGCGTGATGGGACAAACACTCCCTGCAGTTATGTGCCCTCAGTGCTTTTCTTATCCAAGTTTAACTCAAAATGATTTTGCTTGCATGGAATGGTGTGAATTCATCCAGGGTGGTTTTTCTGGAAGGCGAACAGACAACAGTTATTTCTGAGGGTCAAAATACCTTTATTTGGCCATGCTGAGACAGATTAAGAGGCCAAAACAGAGCTCAGTTTGATTCCTATTATGGGAGGCTGGCTGCAGTGCATTTTAAAACAACATTCATCTGAAGTGGCTGAGATGTTCAAGTTTGAAACTTCCTAAGTGCCAGGGCACCCTATTAATGCAGGGCCCCCTATTACTGTAGTGACCTTCACCACATGGCAGCAAAGACACTCAGTCCTCATGGAGCCAACGCAGCATGCAAAGTTCCTTGGCCCACTTCAGAAAGAGCCTTAATTTCTCTCAATTCCTCTTCCCCAAAAAAATCAGCAGAAGGGACATTCAGCAGCAAGTTGGTTTCAGAAAGCAGTGCACAAATGGCTTATTATTTTCACTGAGAATTAGGCACACTGCCTGCTCAGGCTTTGGGGAAATCCTACATACCTCTGTGTCCAGGAGCCTCCGAAGTCTGGTCTTGGTCTTTCAGGCTCAGTGCTGGGAACTAGTCCTGACTAGAACCAAAGAGAGAAGACTGCAGTCCTTGACCAGGGGCAGGGCTGCCTGCTGTCCTCGTTAGACCCCCAGGGCTCAGACCAGCCCCTCTCCCTGCTGTGCCCCTCAGCACACCAGCAGGGGTGCTAACCTCAAGGTAGAGTTGCACCAGGGGAGTCTTACATGTTCATTTTATGGGATTGTTTCAAAGCAGGATCCACATTTAAAGCCATAAAGAGATGAATTCACAATGAAGCTAAGGAAACAAAGAAGTCCTATCTACAGACAGCTGCCATCACACACACACACCCCTTTCACACTCCATTAAAGAAACAGCCCTATCTTTGCCCATGTGCTTATGTCTAATGTGATACTGGCCTCCCCAGAACTTCATGACATTGTTTCCAATGATACAGATAGCAGAGTCCAGGCTTAAACAGAACTGATGCATAATTATGCTTAAGCAGCTTTCGTCTCCCCACTCTGTGAGTTAATTACAGTTCTGTATGTGAATAAAATGGGAAAACAACCTCCACTTTTTCTCCCATCAGCAAATTCATGTTCTGTGATGGGCAAAAAGAGGGATTTTTGTAACAACACTGTCTTCCCCTTCTGCCTTTGTCTGCAAGTGTAAATGTTACTGGAACTTAAAAGTCGCAATCTGTGTTACACAGATGGGACTCTGCTATGTTCATCTTTTTTATTGTGATGTTCATGTAGCAGTGACTATTGAAAGATGTTTGGAATGACTGCTGGCCATGATAGGATACTGCCTAAATTAGAATCAGGCTCCAAGTATCTTACTACAATTAGATTATGTCATATGTCATATACTTACTCATGGCCTGGGAAGGAGAGTGCAAGGGTACTTAATGTCTGTAGATACTCAATTAAAATGAGTGCATCAGACACACAGTGGTCTGGCTTCTGCCTGCCTCACATCTAGCCCAGGCTAGCTCCTAAACCTTAAAAGAAAGGAAAAAGGAAAACACACACCATGCCCATACATACACCTGCTGGCTAATATGGTTACTTATCTATAATGTAAAAAGCCATGCAGTTTACACTTTGTTTGATACAGTTCAGGTTAAGTTAATGATAGAAAAATAGAATTCAGAGGGAGGGGAGAAAGGTTTGTGGGTAATAAATGGCAATTTTGCTGCCTCTTGAAGGTTGCATTTCAAGCATAACTGCATTTCTCCATGCACTCTGAACGCTTCCCTTTTCGGGTATTGGCATGCTTGTGGCAAAAGCAACCAAACCGATTAATTAGGCACACAGTGAAAGATGACATTAAAAAAAAAAAAGATCAGTTATTTCCCTTCTGAAAATTCTTATTCAAAGCCTTGATGTCACAGCAATAAGCTAAGCATGAAAGGTTGCAGACTCCTTCCTTGCATGAGGGCAACACCAGCTGTGCAATGCACACAGCTAGAAAGGCTCTTATATATTATATATACAACTGTAATCCAGAATAAATAGTAGTCCTGACTCATAGGTGTATTTCAGCGTGGTTGTTGTTGGTTGTTATGGCTGGAGAATGCTTGCTTTTCATCCCTTCTGTCCCGCCCTTGGACACATCAATGAACAGCAGCCTGGGAGTCCACAGTGTCAGCAATATCCTTTTGTATTCCTTCCGAAAATTCTGGTTAAGAAGCCCATAGATCACAGCATTGAGGCAGCTGTTAAAATAGGCCATAAAATAGCTCAGGACAAAAAGCCATTCTGGAATGTGTGGCTGCACTTTTGAAGGATTAATTGAAACAGCAAGGCCAATAAAGTTTAATGGTCCCCAGCACACAGCAAAAAGGACAAAAACCACAAACATAGTCAAGAAGTTTCGGATGTCAGCCGCCCTGAGTTTCTGCTTGCAGTCTTGTCTCACCCGGTGTTTGACTTGAATCACCAAGATCCAGATCCGTAGGTAGCAAAACGTCACGACGGAGAGCGGGACGATGAAGTGAACCACCACCACCGTGATGGTGTACGACGTGCTCACCGTCTGGGCAAAGGTGCAGGAGTAAATCCGGGGGTCATACTGCAGGGAGCCAACAAAGAAGTTTGGCACAATTGCCACCACTGTGAGCACCCAGGTGAGGCAGAGATAGCAGCAGGTGTTCTTCAGGTTGAAGAGCTTGTCGTACCGAAGGCTGTGGCAGATGTAGCAGTAGCGGTTGATCGCGATCGCCGTGATGTTGAAAATGGACCCGATGACACTCAAGCCCATCAGGAACCCACTTATCTGGCAGTGGACGTTTCCCATGGTCCATCCATTGTGGAAGATGGCACTTAAGATCAGAGGGTACGGATAAACTGCAACCACAAGGTCTGCAACGGACAAGCTGACAACAAAGATGTTGCCTACAAAAAAGAAGAGACCATGAGAGGTTAGTGTAGGTCCAGATGGACAACTTGCAACTCAAAACTCCTCTTTAGGCCTAAGTCCTCTGATGGGCTTCACTCTATTGTCCACTTGGAACTTGAAACCCTAGAAAATAAGACTTTGCTCTACTAGTGACAGCAAGGGAGAGTAACTAGGCATGATTGACCTGCATGTTCCTTCTTAGGAACAGTCTGCACTAGAAATGTTATCTTTAACTTGGCTACAGCTGGGAGTCAGGCACCTGTGGTCCTCTAAGTTGTGTAGGAGAGAAGGATTTTGTTCTCCTTGTTAACCAGCCAGCTTGACTCTCTCTGACCATCATGGGCCAAAGGAGTATTGTAGGCAGTTTATGTTTTCAGTGGTTTATTCATTTCACTGACAGCAGCTGCACAGGAAAAGTCTCTTTTGTTCTCTTGCAGGTATGCATTAACCAGATTTTCTGCCCTGTTCATGCTAATGATTGTGTGTTCTTCAAGGAACCATGTGCAGGCAGCCTTGATGTACTTATCTTAGTTGGTGTATTTTCCTGTCTTTTTAATGTTAAAGCTGTCCAGTTCAATATGGAAGGTCAGTCACTTCTTCACTGTCTGGTCCTGGGCAGACAATGTGATTAATAAGCTGCAGTCAGTCATCTCTGCAGAGTATGTGCTGCAGCTTGTTCATTTAGGCTCTACAACAGAGAGTTGAGGGTCTCTGCAAGTATAAAACAATTTAATTCCTTATTAGATTGAAAATGCTGCATTGTGTGGGACAACACTTGACAGCTCCATTGTGAGGAGCAGCCTCCCATGACCTGGGTGACCAGTGACCTTCTAACAGCATTTGCTGCTCATTTCATGAGTCTGCTGTATTTTCAGGGAGGCAAAAAGCCTTTCTGTTCAGTCTGCCAGTCAGCATAGAGGATTGCATTAAGAAAAGGACCCTGAGGTCTTGTGGGAATTGGTGTAACTACAGGACTAGCTATAATGTGGAAAAGGACATCTCTCAATACTCAGCATTTTGATGACCACAGAGAATGTCATTTCAGCAGGAGCTCAACACTTCAGTTAGAGGACAGCACACTAGAAAAAGTAGTTGGTTTTCCTAACTCTGCAACTCTCAGGTGTATCTGCAGCAGTGGGAAGAAAAATATTACTAGACAGCAGATATATATACACATAGAGAGAGTATATATAGAGAATACAGTTGTATGTAACACATTTGAGGTGTGAAGACCTGTCCCCCTCTGTGATACAGGCAACATCCCATCCAACTGATCACACCTACACCTCCTCTTCAAACCCTCATATCCCGCTGTCTAGTGGAGTAGATATCTATTTTAAAAATTACTAGAAAGAGGTATGTTTGTGTAGTATCCCTGAAAGGACTCTCTTACACCTCGATTCAACCAGGTCACAGACTTTAGCATTTGGAAAAAACATGCAAGGGCTTTTGGAAAGCATGGCTGCATTGCCATTGCAGTTGGGTCATGGCTACATTTATGCCAACAAAAACTATCAGGACAAGTCAACAGCTCATATCAGGGCACTTCATGCTGACCAGAAAACAGTCCAGACTGGAGAACAGCCCCTGGCAGTGTGCAGCTGAGGCAGCTGACACAGACTGTCACTTCAAAATAAGTATTAGCAGAGGTCATGTGAAGTGCTAAAATCTTTTTAGAGAGAAATTTTACATACACAGGTTTACCACAGCACACAGCTTCTGCATCTGCTGGGCCTCAGTGCTGCTTTCTTGCTGATTTAATAACCTACTGAGAGCCTTTTAAAATGCAGTTACTAAACCTGGTCCCCCATGTAATTAATTCCATTTATGCCCATTTTCAAGGGCAGAACCAACTGTGGCCAGGTTTAGTGAGGCTGCAGACACCTCAGAGAGGGAATGCTCTTCTGCAGCAAAACTTGTATTCACTTGATCAAAAACATTCACTTCAACAAAAAGAAAATGTGTCCCCAGCACCAGAATTTCCTCACCAGAATTTCCTTTTCTAAAACAATTTTCAAGAGAGTGAAACAGAGAGGTATCAGTGATCCAGTTTAGGAGACTTCCAGAGGATACTGGAGACAGACTCCACTAACTGGACCACAACTCTCCCTCTTCACCCAACCTGTCAAACTTGGATACACATTTATACACAAGCAGCTAGAAAGCAAGTCTCTGCCTTTGCTGGGCATGAAAGAGACACGTTCAATGTCCAGTTCTGAGCCAAGCAGAGCAGAACGAAGCTGAATATTCCCTACTTAAAACACCACATCCATGGATTTAATCCAAAGCTTAGAAAATCATAGGGAAAATTACTAGTCTTACTTCACTGCCAGCTGCTGGAAGAAATAAGCAGTTTCTGTTGGTCTTTCTTAACTAACTTGAATATTTGAAAGTAAAAATATAAGGAAAAAAATCTATAGAAATAATATTCACAGGATGAACTTTGTAGTTTGGATTCAATCCAAGAGCACAGTATTGCATGTATTATTTTGACACAACTTCATTGCAGGGAGAAAATGAGATTGTTTTATCAAGAAAAGAATCATCTCCTCCTCCACTCAGGGAGCAAACCTGCCCTGCCCTGTACCTTCAATGGTGCAGTCTCACTTCTCCTACCCACCAGACCTATGGCCCAAGCAGGGTGCTGGGTGCCTGGAAATACACCCAGAAGGGTTCACTTCATTCACAGAAACAAGCCCAGCTCCCAGTTTATGTGGGAATGTGCTCAACTTCATCCTTTTCTTCGGGTGAGGTGAAGGGGCAACTCAGACCCATAAAACAGCCACCTGCAGGTCAGTCCTGGAAATCAGTGCATTTTTAATGGTGAGTATGGAAAAGAGGGGGCACATTGCATGCCACCAAAGCAGAACATGCCCTTCAAAGTATGGGAACTGGCTATTGGCTAATTATTAAAATAGGAGAAATCTGAGTTAAACATTGCTTTAACTTTGCAGTCCCTGATTTGCTGTGAGACCACCGCGTGCTGAGCCCTGCACCAACAGCTTGTGTCTTCCCTCTGTAGCATGAGGTTGGACCCCCCTTACCAGAGACACTGCAGAATGGAAAGCCATCTAGTATGTGGCTTTTAGAACAGGTAAAGAGCAGTCTCCTGTCAATGATGTTCAGTACTGCTTTTTTTACATTTTCCCACTATAAAACAAGAGAGTCTGGCCCATAAATAGTACCAGTAGGGCTTTATCTCCAATTTAAATTTATCTGCTTCTGCAACAATATTTTCAGATGTATCTTTTTCTCTTTGTTGCCATGTGACTATATTTCCTTATTAGCTTTCCCATTTTCCATCTCTTTTTTAATTTCTACTTATTATAAACACAGTGCCTCATGTGCCACGGTGCTCCATCCCCCAATTACAGAGTCATACATGAAGAGGCAGGAATGGGGGAGAAAGGCAAGTGTAACACTGGTAATATACAGACTTCTCCACATTTTCAGAGAAATTACAAATTCTTTTACATTACAGAAGTCCAAAACAAAGCTACAGATTATAGAGGTACAACACACTGTTCACAGTGTAATCCAAAATTGTTTAGGGAAAAAAAAAACAACAACTCCAAGCAACCTGAAGCCCAGTTGCAGAGCAGATTACAGGCATGTGCAAGTGATGCAAAAGGGAATTTATCCTAGAACATCTCATGCCTAGCACTTTCCCCCTCTGCTCCCATAAACCTATTTCTGCCCACTCCAGCAGTCTGCTCCTGTACTCCAGCAGCTCCCTGGCCCTACCTCTCATTCTGCCTGAATTATCCAACAACACAGGTCATCTGAGGACATATTGTCAAGCCCTGGTTCTAGGAAATGTGAAAATACCTCAATGAATTCTGGAAATCAATAAACCACATACACAAAAGTCTTTACTGGCAGGCTGCCCCAACAGCACCTGACTCATCCAAACAGGTATTGTTCTACAGAGATTAACTGAGCATCACTGTACAAACACCAGGGTCACTGGCACTGCCCGCTTCAAGAGGCTGTTGGAAATCCCCTGGTGCCCAAGCTCCTGTTGCACAGATCCAGCCTCTCCCTATTTTTCCCACACAGCAGCTGTGGGCTATACTTTACAGGCTGTGGTTTTGCATATCCTGAACCAAGAACCAGAATTAAAAGTTAAGGGGGGAGAAGGAGATAAAATGTTTTTCTGAACGTTGTCCCTTTTTGTACATCTCAAAATGTCCAAACACCCAAACCTTTTGTTCCTTTGTTATTCATATGAAGTTCTTTTACATTCCTTGTTGAAGTATTACAGAACTACAAAACTGTTTCCTTCAGGTGAACAAGACAGAGATACTCAATGCAACCTGAAGTTAGCACTGTTACCTGTACACCCAGTGCTGAAACTGAACTGTCCTGAGCGACAGGATTTGCACCAAAGCAGAAACACAGTTGTGGATCAACTTCTGCTCACCTGGAACAGTCTAGCTCCAAGTGAGTCTGCTGTCCAGGCTGCTGCTTCCTCCCCACTCTGTTCAGGGATTTGAGTTGCTCCCAAATAGACAGTGCCCAGCACAGCATTTTGAGGCAAACAAAACCACACACAACAGCTTCAAAGGCAGCAAAGTGAGAAGCTGACCCATGAGCACAATGCATGAGTGCCATGGGGCTCACTGTATGACTGGTCACCTTGCTGTTCCAGCCTCTTCCCAGCAGTGAGATCAGACCCTGGTGTCTGTCCAGCTTCTGCCAGATTAACTGACAGCTGTAGAAAAGCTAAAAACCTGTATTTATAAAAATGTGCTAAGATACACAATAACAGAATTACAGAATCACAGAATGAACTAGATTGGAAAAGACCTTTAAGACCATATATTCCAAGTCATGACCTAATGCCTCCTGATGTTACGAGGCACTGAGTGCCATGTCCAGTCTTTTTTTAAACACCTCCAGGGACAATGACTCCACCACCTCCCTGGGCAGATGGTTCCAGCACACAATCACTCTTTCAGTGAAGAACTTCTTTCTGACATCTAACCTAAACTTCCCCTGGCACAGCTTAAGGCTGTGTCCTCTCGTTCTGTCAGTTACTGCCTGGAGAAAGAGACCAACCCCACCTGGCCACAGCCACCTTTCAGAAAGTTGTAGAGAGTGATAAGGTCACCTCTGAGTCTCCTTTTCTCCAGGCTGAGCACCCCCAGCTCCCTCAGTGGTTCCTCACAGGGTTTGTGTTCCCAGCCCCTCTCCAGCCTTGTTGCCTCTCTGGACGCGCTCCAGCGTCCCAGCGTCCTTCCCAACCTGAGGGGCCAGAGCTGGACACAGCACTCCAGGTGTGCCCTCACCAAGGCCAGGGACAGGGGCACAATGACCTCCCTGCTCCTGCTGGCCACTCTATTCCTGACACAGGCCAGGATTCCATTGGTCTTTTTGGCCACCAGAGCACACAGCTGGCTCATGTTCAGTCGGTTGTCCAGTACCTCCAGGTCCCTTTCTCCCTGGGCATTGTCCAGCCATTCTGTCCCCAGCCTGGAGCACTGCAGGAGTTGTTGTGGCCAAAGTGCAGGACTTGGCACTTGGACTTATTAAACTTCATGTTGTTGGACTTGGCCCATCCATCCAGCCTGTCCAGGTCCCTTTGCAGAGCCCTCCTACCCTCCAGCAGATCGACACATGCTCCCAGCTTGGTGCCATCTGCAAATTTACTGATGGTGGACTCAATCCCCTCACCCAGATCATCAGTGAAAATATTAAACAAAATGCTGAAAGTTTATGGATACAACTGCTGTGTTTGCAGTGACTTCTTACTCCTATAATTATACTATTAACCACAGTTTATAATAATCTTAAATTTTATGTTTGTTCATTTAGGCTTTATGAAAAAATCAACAGACTCAGGTCTTCCAGATAAATGGGATTTAAGACACACATCAGCCTCAGAGACATATATATAATGAGGTTCAGCAAACAATTTAACAGGCCATGACTGTAAAGCAAGCCTCTGATGACCACTTACCATAATCTAATACTCTCTGTTTAACCTTCCAAAGCTTATGCTCACTGAAAAACAGAAACAAAATGTACTATTTGCTTCAAGCAAAAAAATAAAGTCATAAAAAGCTTTATTCAGCATGCAACAAGACTCTTTATTAGCTGTGATGGCCTCTTTTTCCTGTTTGTTTTTACCTGCCACTTGCTGTGTGATTGTTTGTACGTCGCCAACATCCAGCCTGCAGATGTAAAGTGTGTGTGCTCAGTTCTGCTAAGTGGCAGTTCATAGGAAACGCTTTCAGATCAATTTTCTTCTTTTTATGACATAAAATACCACTGAGCATGTGCAATCATACTGATCATGTACTGCTGTAATTAAGTGGATGCTGTGGTCGTGGGGGGGATGCTGAGCCTGCAGCCCTCACTCTGACAAGCATTTCTCATGTCACAAACTCTAAAGGGTCATTCCTGGGTAGACAATATTTACCCCATCAAAGTGCATTAAGAACAATCCTTCTGTAGGGGATGGGACCATTGCACTGATCCTTACAAGCTCCTGGCTTGCACACCACACACAATGACACAGGAGGAATCCCAGGCTGTTGTCATCTCTTTCCACCATTCTGATAAGCACTGATACATTGATGTACCCACATGACAGCCCAGTGTATACTTACCCATTTTGACAACTGAAAATGTTTGACAGGGGAGCACAAGTGAAAATCAGCAAAATTCTCACTGAGATCCAGGCAAAAAGAAAAAAATAAAAAAAAAAGAAAAAGATTTGTTGTTCAATTCATTAATCCATAAATTTTAATTGAGGATTTTATTTGTGTATTGAGGGAGTATGTTCAAAGAGAGGAATAAACAAAAGAAAGGAAAAGGCATTCAATTAATTATCTGCTATCATTACTCCATTAGCATTCAGACAGGGATAAAGTGTGGTTTCCTGCAGTTAAACAGACAGTGCAGTTGGGCTGTCAGCTGCTCTCAAATCCTGACTGTGCTGCATAAAATGATACACAGGATAATAACAAAAAGGGCAGGAGGCATTGCCAACCCACAGCATTCTTAGGATATAAGATTAGACAATGTGGAAATATCCAATTTAAGGACATTATGAAAGTCCTAAAAAATGCATTAAACTCCAGAATAATTTAACTCCTGAAAACAGTCCTTTGACATTTCTCAGCACAACCACAAAGCCAGAAAACAGCAATATGCTATGGGCTACCAACTATTATCTGGTTCACTGGCATCATTCCCTATGGGAAAACTGTGGGCATTTAGAGCTGCTCCCTGCCTTGTGCCAGCCCTGCAGATGCACAGAGCAAGGCCAAGGCAGTGCACAAAGCAAACTCTCCTCCTCCTCCACCTTGCTGTGACCAGGCACTTTGGTATAGCTTTGGCATCCCTGACTCCATGAGCCCTCTCATCAGTACATCACTACAGCTCTGAAAGCTGCCCTTCCCTCTGGACCTCTGAGAAAGGAGGAGAAAAACCTCCGAGTATTTACTGGAGAAGAAAGGACCAGCCCTGTAGGGCTTAAATAACATTTGTTATGCACCATATATTACCATGGCTGATGGCTCAAGAATTGCTTACATTACCAGGTGAAGGACTGGATTTACTGGATTTTAAGCTTTTAAGTCATGACTTTCTAATTGTTTTGCTGCCAAAACCATTTTTGAGCCATGCCTTCAGCCACTCTAACTGAATGCAGAAAAGGGCAATAGTTGGCAGTGTTCACACCCCAGAGATTCATAAGTTTCATTGGGCTAAGATCAGCCAGATTCACAGCCTTAGCTGAGCTCAGAAGTCTGTGGAAATGAGCTAGAAATTAGAGAACAGCCCTGTTAACATGATTTCATATCCTTCCTTATATCACTTACCATTGCACTGGAAGCAATGTAAAGGGGAGGATTTTTCTTTTGCTGTTACACAACTGGTAGCTGGACATTCACTCTCAAATTAATAAAAATTATTAAATTATATCTTCTTCAGAACCCTTAAAAAGTGGTCAGCCCTCTTTTGGTACCAATGCAGAGCAACTTCCCCATCTTCAGAATTTCAAATACTTTATAAAGAAAAAGAAGCTTTTACATCATCCTAGGGAAACTGTATTTGGCAAGTTTCCAAATGTTGTTCCCCATTAATCCTCACACATCCTGCTCACCTCAGGCACTCCTTCCTGAAAAAGTGATCTGAATATAATATAAAGAAAGGAAAAATGATATAAAGTTGACACTTTACCTACCTTCAACATTTTTCAAGTTTCTAAAATACCATTTAATGTTCATTTAAGTGTCTTTTAATGATTTCTTCCTCTGTTTTCCTGGAAGTTCTGACCCTTCGCATTAGGGAAAACTCCATTCTATAATTCTTATGGATTTCTATACTTAGTTCTTGCTAGTGGGATGTTTTTCCTGAATGCAATTATGGCAACTGAATCTGCTAGTAATGGAGAAGGAGTAAGTGGTGGTCTTGATCCAGCTCCTAATAAATACAAAAGAAGTGCTAAAAAATGCCCTTTCTGCTTATGAGCCCCAGATTTCTGTCATTTCACTGTTATTTCCACCAAACTCATCACCTGCAGTAACCCTGTGATATAGTGAGCCAATCCACAAAAAATCCTGATTCCTTCTCCTATCAATTCCAATTGCTTGGACTAAAGACGGGGCTGGAAATCCTGCCTGCCTTCACAGCACATCTCAGCAAGGCTGATGGAGAGCAAGAGTCAGAGTCCAGAGGGCCTTGGGGCCATGCCCCAACCTGCACAGAATGAGAGGGAGCCCGAGCATCTCTGCCAGTGCCAGGTGATCTGCAGAGCCTGGGTTGCTGTGTCTGACTCTGCAAGGACAGCATGGCTGCTGGCTACCTAACCCTAAGGCAGCTTCTTGTGGGACACAGGTGTCTTTGGGAACATTCTACACAAATCTCCACACAGGCAGAGGTCAGTCCAGCTACCCACAGTAGCACCTGACACCCTGGATACCAGTCCTGCCCCCTGAATTCCAACTGCTTGCCCTCCTTTTCTGCCTGAAACCCCTGTTGAGTGGCACTAAGTTATGTAGAGCAGCTGCCCCATCCACATCCAGGCTGTGTAGGAAGCACAGGCCAATGCCCTTGTGTTTACCCTGCCACATAGGCTCAGGGATGAGCTCTACCAGCCCACGTTAACTCCAGGCCATTATTTATCACCTGGTTTGTAAAGTGCTCTCAAAGAGGAAAGACCTTGTATAAACATAAGTATGAATTATTGCCAGCATCCACTGAAATGACAAACCAACATCCATCCTCTCCCAGCCCTAGCAGCTGTACCACCAGCATTTGCCATCTGTTACTATTCCAGAAAAAAAATCTGCCAACTCAGGCTTAATGGACTTAATAATGCTCTTTTGCTATTGGTGTTGGTCAAAGTGTGCTCCCAGAAAGGAGCTGTGTGCAAGCAACCAACTCCTAGGCAGATGTCAGGCAGAGCACACAGTCAGATATGAACACACAGCTCATTTTAGTGTTAAAAATCTTGTCTGACTGCCCTGGAGAGCCCTTCTGAACCACCACAGCTGAGCCTGGGAGCTGCTCCTGCTCCTCCTTGTGCCTCACCAGCACAGTCTGTTGACTAAACCTTAGTGCCAGCACCAGTCACTACAACCATGGACATCCACTGCAAAGGAGCAGATGCCACAATGAACAACTTGTCTTGACATACCAGGCATGAGTCTCTCTCCAGTCCCAGCTCTTCCTGCTTAGCTGGGGAGAATGGGAGGTGGGTTTTTTTTCCCTACAATTCTTTTGAATTGCATATGGAAATAATGAACCTACTAAAGAAACAGTCACCACACAAAAATGAAGACCATTTAGTGTTTCATTCATTCTGAACCAATTCTAGGCTTCCTGAATGAAGGCTTGGGTGTTAGGGCAGTAGCAGGATGATGATCACCTGTGCTTCTGCACAGCATTTACCACTAGACTTAGGAAAAAGAAACATAATGTGGATCCAAATTATTTCCAAGGTGATAGCCTAGTTGTAGGCTACAGCACAGTCATGGTATGCCATACAGTGCTGTGCCTCAATTGATTGGCTTTCCTTCAGAAGACCTTAACATATTTTTTCAAACAAAAAAAAACAACCCCATGGGCTAGATTTAGATCATAGAATTCCCTAGAGCCCACATTTTTTTCTCCTGTGGCCTCACACTGAACCTGGCATGAAGCAGGTATAGCCACAGTACACACAAGCAGTGGAGGTGAGGCTGGAACAGAAATAATGCCATGAGGGACAGGAAAGCAGCGTGACTAAGGGCAATGAAAAGGGCTGAGATACCTGAGGTACTGTTCATCCAGCTTTCACAATCTGCTATAAGGGGCCTTACAAAATGGATAGGCAAAGAAAGAGTCCCAAGATGTCATGGCTTCATCAAGACTGTGTGAACTGTGAGAGACATAGCGCATGCAAGCAGGAGAAAAGAAAGTAAAAGAAAATCTGTTCTGGAACCTCCTGGTTAATTCATAACTATTTACTAATCCCACAGGAAATGGAGAGTTACTTTCACCTGGAAACACTTTAGGGACTCTGATACAATTACATAGGCAAAAGTCCAATGCAAACAGTTAAAGTTGGTTCAGTAAGAATATAATGATACTGGAAAATAAAAAAAACTCTCATGCCCTCATTTTTCCCAGAAAGGAGTCCAAAAACATTGTTTCCCAGAACATCAGCAAAAGTTTCACTCCAGATATTCCACAGGGTTTACAGACCTCACGTCAAGCCTGGGTACAGGATGAACAACAAGAAACGATCAATGATATGAGAAACTTGGACTAGGGAGTCCCAAATGTATTGCTGGATGGCATCTGCTACTGTTCTTTTCCTCCTGACTTACAAAACACTGAGGTGCAATGTGTGGTCCTTAAAAGGAGAAAAGATGTTTTTGCAGTAAAGTCCAGAGTAAATGAGTTCCAGCACGAGCCTGTGTGAACAAATGGTTCAAGTGGGTGTGCTCCAACACTGATCTCAATGGGAGTCTAGTGGTGGATAATGTCCAAGCGGCTTGAAGGCAAATAAGACTCCATGGGACACTGACACCTGAATTACTGCAGGCAGTAAGTAGTCAGACTTACAGGCAGCAATACACACATTCAAGGGCAGATCTCACACTTGTGGATAATACCTAAGAGGCTGGCAGACACTTTGCTATCAACAGCTTCCAGTAGAAGAGCACTGCTGGATTCTGCTCTTACAAACTATGTTTTGCCCTCAGCAAAAAAGGAAAAAAAAGCTCCAGAAAGAATAAAAGATGCTGTAAAAAAGGCCATCCACATAAGGCAAAGAAACTCTGACGTATTTAGCTAAATTGCCTAATCCTGGAATACCCCTGAGTCCTACTTTCTAATCTGTAGTGATAAGGGCAGGCCTACTTTTAGAGTTGTATAACCACCATCAATTGATGATGCTTTCAGCATCCCCTTAAAAATTTTCCCCTCCTTTCCCTTTTTCTCCCTAATGAAATTTCTCAGCAAGAAATAAATCACAGACATTTCTTCTCTCTGAAACTACTTAACAACCACACCTCCATACTTCAAAGTGGTAATGTGTTCACTTGAGTCTCACCATTCCCATCAGGAACCCAGGAGGTGAGGGCTGCATGCAGCCCTTTAATGCTAACCCTGAGTGGACCTTTCAAGCCAGCTGGAGGTTGGTAAAGGAGAATCTGCTCTCCATCTCCATGTTTGTGTAGCCAAGGGTGTGACTATAAAACCACCAGCAGCAACAGAGCTGGAGGGACCCTGGGAAGTTGACTGATCATCTCCCTCAGCCACAGCTCTTAAAAACTGCTGACAAGGAGTTTCTTCACCTGGGACAGGCTGCCTAGGTAAATGGTGGAATTACCATCCCTTCAAGTGTTCCAAAAGTGTGAGGATGTGGCACTGGGGAAGCATAGCTCAGTGGAGAACGTGGCAGTGCTGGGATAATGGTTGGACTTGATGACCTTAGAGTTTTTTCCCAACCTTAATGAATCTATGATTCTATGATATCTATAACATCATTGCCCTTACTCAAATCCAAGCTACCTTCCACCCTCTTTGCTACCATAAAAATGCTTTATGCATGTGCTTGTTGAGTAAACTCAGAAACAAAGGAATAGCTCAGCACCTTCAGTCAATGTGAGATCTCTCCTCTGGCAGGGGCAAAATAGAGGAAAAAACTATAGCTTTTCACACTGCCTTTTGCTCCTGAAGTGTTGGAATTTCTATCAGTTTTAGAAGACATGCTTTCATTTGTCACTCCCTCCAAAGACAAGAGCAATGGTCAAGTTTGCGAAATTTCTAAAAGAAAAACCATCTATCAGTCTGTGCAATTTCTGAAAAGTCCTCTTCTCCACTCCTATATTGCTTTATCTAACAGCATTTTTGAAGGGCTGTCATTCATTAAGCATAAGATATTAATTCCTGACTTCAAGTCTCTTCAGAGCCATTTATGACCCTCCATTTCCTCTCCTTAGGATTCCCTGCTACTTTTCATTTAATTGCTGAAACCCCATGTTGTTATCTGTCCCCAATAAAGTAATTTTGTTTATGAACTAACTCCAAAGTAAAAGAAGTTTTAAGGATTAAATGAAGCGTGGGCTTAATACAGAGCCTTCTAGGGAGAAGTATCTGTAACAAATACCAATGCCATACATTCACCATGAAATCTTCAGGCAGTGGGAATATCACATATCATTAAAGATACTTTTCTAAGAGGGGATTGATTTGGTAGGGTTAGAAAGGATGAGGGTTTCTAGTCCTCAGCAGCAGTGTAACACAGACAGAGCCAGGGAGGGAATGGAAACTCACAGCATGTTTCCCACCTCCTCCTTCAAAGGGAACTCCAAAAGCACAGAAACACAGAGAGGACAGGGAGACAAAAGGCAAGGTTAGTGTGCATTACAAAGAGTTTTGCAGAAATTCCAAACAAAAATTTTCTTGGCACTTTGATGGCAATGGATGAGAGCTTTGCACATGAATGAGTGGAGTCCAGCAAACAGTCTCTGCTTCCCAAGCAGAGCGGGCAGCATGCAATGACATGGTGTGTATTTCCCTCTCAGGCATGGGAGCACACCAGTGTTGGTTTTAAATGCATTTAGGTAGCTCAAGAAACATCTTAAAGAGTATGGGAGTCACCTTCAGCCCAGCAGGACCATCCTTGTACAACAGCCACATGAAATGTCCAACACTGAAATAGCTCAGCTGAGCTCTGTATGTACTCTAAGGAATCAGGGGGTTATCTGCAACGTCAGAGCTAGCAGAACCAGGATTTGCAGCTTCAATAACAGATTTACACAAAATAACAGAGCCCAGCCCTTGCAGCAAACTCTCCAGTCTGGACCACCCAAGAGCCTCCCCAGGGTCACACCGTGCCCAGGCCATCACATCACCCAGCCCTGGCTGTCACATCTCCTCCCTCTGGGGCAGAGGAAGATGAACCCCAAGGAGCGTGGGCCATGTCTGCTGACTCAGCAGGTCTGACAGCCCTGATCTGGGAGCACAGAGCACAAACACAGAGTGTTTACTGCACTGCAGTGAAAAACAAACCTCCCATGATTGCCAGAAGTCAGTGTCTTGGCACTGGGAGCACAGGGCGTGGAGTTTAACTGCTAATTAGGACAGGACAGCAGCAAGGGGGAGAGCAGGGGAAGAGGCTGGCTTTGGCTCCCTCAGGAGTTGAAAGGCTTTCCCAAATTCAGCCACATAACACATCCTTTAAAAGGAGAGAGATGGCTTCTTCTATGTTAGCAACAAAGCAGAGACTCTCATGCCAGCACTGCCTTCTGATACTAGCTGTCCTTTTATCATCTATTCGGGAATAAAATTCTCACAAGGCAGAGTTATATCAAATGACAAATAACAGCTGTAGGGAAAAGAAAAAGTGTTGCACTTCATTAGAACTCTGTATGACTCTGACAACCAGAAACACACTGCCAAAGTGGCAAACACAGCCAAAAAGACAAGAGAGATCTCACAGCAGCTGTTAAACCAAATGGGAACTTGTTAAAATTAAGGGCCATTTCCCCTCTTTCATATTTAGTCTCAAAACATCATGTAAAGAAATTCAACCTCTTACAAAGACAGACTGAGTCATTAGTGCAGAAGAGATGCAACACCCTTGCAAAGTTTTCAGTTTAAAAGGAAGCAGTTAATACCCAAGCAGTTCCTAAAACCCTATGAATATGTTAATCTGGTATCAGCTTAAGCCCTCCAATATTAAAGTAATAAATCTTACCAGACTGAATTTTATTGCTGTTCACTTGACGTTACAATATTCCATTATAACATGGAAGTATTCAACATGGAGGATGCTGATGGGCCTGTAGCAGCAATGCCATCCTGGAACAGACCACACATTTCCTTCTTCCCAGAGAGGTCAAGGCCATTCCTGTCACCACCTATCAGCACTCCCAAATTCTCTATGCCACCAGGCACTGGTAACTACACCATGAAAGCAGCTGGGATTGCTGGGAGAACAGGACTGTATTAAGTCACACCTGGAGCTGATTTTGTAGAGGTACCACAGAAACCACAGGGAAATACTTGGGACTAAAAAGTGTCCTGCAAGCCAAGCTGTACTTTTTTGCTAGAAGGATGCTGATTTCCAGAGGAGATGGGATGATTTTGCTTTAATCAGGCTCCTAATAAACACTGACAAACCAAACAAATTAAGTACATAACCAAGAGCCAGTTCCAGATTATTCCACAGCAGGAGAGTGCAGTGCTGACAGGTTTTGTTCTCTATTTCTTTAGAGGACAGAAGGTGACTGCACTGGGTAATTCTGCATTTAATTAGTAAGAGCTAGTCTTATACTGGGGAACTGAATGTAAGGACAAACAAGAGACACATTCTTGTTCCAAGCAAGGACTTTTCCAGTTAAACGCCACGCAGCACGAGCAAACCGCTGCCTCTGCAGGTTTCAGCTTCCTGCTCTGCCAGCAAAAGATCTGCCTCCAGTGGATTCACTGATATCTACGAGTACGAGGATGTCATTGACTGGAAGGCAGAATAGATATTGAAACATTTCCAACATGCTCACCTTTTGGCTCTGGGGAGTCCTCCCACACTGAGCACTTTGTACAGCTCTGTGCACAGCGGGTTCAGGGGCTGTGACAGCAAGAACAACAAAAGAAATGGGATATAACTGGCAGAAGCACATCCCTGTTCACCAGTCCTGGAGTTCCCCACAATCCCCCACACTGGGAGGAGTTTAGATGAGAAATGCTGAATGTAGAACATGCAACTTTAAATTCCATAGGCAACATTCTTCCCACAACTCTGTGGAGTCATTCCCCACCATGGTACCAGAGGAACATTTCCTGTTGAAAGGATGCTGCTGACTTCAAGTGAAACTAACTCACCTTCAATGTCTCAGATTAGAAGGTGAAAACTCATTGTGGATAAGAAGTTATTAGCAGAAATCTCCTCTAAACCAGTATTTTCCCCTAAATTCCTAATGGCTTCAGCGACACCAGCAAAGGCAGGGATAATAGCTGGCATACATGTTTCTTGGAAGTATTTGAAAAATATAACACCAGGGAATTAGCAAAGAATCCTCAAAATGTGGACATGTTAGAAATATTCCAAAGGTGAAAAAAGTCTCCATCACTGGTTGGACTTCAAGTTACACCAGAACCTCTGTCTATGAGGAATCTCCAATCCTCTATCATAGGAAACTAAAATGAGGAAAATAAAGGCTGCCAAGACAACCCAAAGCAAGCCCACCATGGAGCCTGGAACAGGTATCCTGAAAGGAAACCCAGAGCTGGCACTGAATAATGATGGGCACATAAAAATGCACAATTAATAGAGGCAACTTCTACTACAGGCATGTTCTGCAGCAGCCTACAACAATGATTAGGATTGCATAGTCCCAGAAATTAGTTTTCAAAGAACTGGTACATTCACAGAAGAAGAAAAAGTTGCCATGAAAAAATAAAGCTAAACAAAATCTGCTTTAAAAAAATTTAAGAGGGCAGTAAACCTATTTTTATGCAGAGCAACCACCATGTAATGTTGCAATACAGCAGTGAAATTCTGAGTTACCTAAATTGTCACCTAAGGAGAAAAAAAAGAAAGACAAAGAGGCTGAAATGGTGTTAGCCAACACAGATAAATTGGTTGACTAATGGATTTGATGCTGACTTAATCTTCTTTTTGGCAGTGCCCTGAAAAGGCTGCTTTTTTGCCTTTCCTTACCTAAATGAAATTAACCTATTCCAGAAAATTAAGAACAATTTATCAAGTCACTGAAGACAGACTGCTTGTTGGATCTGGATCTGTGTTATTCCATCCAAAACAAAAGATGAACTTTGCAATTCAAAAAACCTGAAAATGGAAGGATTGATAAAGTGTGGCATCTGGAGTGTCACTGCTCTTTCCTCACACACTTCCTGGCACACTCCAGCACACAGGTTGTACAAATAACCTTTGGTTTGGAACAAGAGTGTGTGGCTCCTGCTACAACACAATTTGTTCTTCATTACCTCAGAAAATGTAATTTCCAGTGCATCAAACAAGAAGAAATTTGGGAGCAGAATATTTCACTGTGACTTCATGCTCTTTTACTATCATTATAAAACTAAAGTGTTGGGTTGGTGCTTTTTTCAAGAAAGTTTTACATGAAAACCTTATTTTCTGAAGACGTTAAAACTACTATTTTGTTCTTCCTCACAACACAAAAAAAATTGTTTTCTGCAAAAAAGAATCTAGGAAATTGATGACATAATTTTTCACCAACAAAGGTTTCTTCTGTAAAACATTATCATCTTGCACTCATTTGAGGACCTGCAGTGCTGCCATTGCTCACTCCCTGGAAGAAAACACAGAAACAAATCTGCATCTCAACATTTCAGAAACCTCATTGGTTTGAAAGCCAACAGGGAAAAACCTAAGAGTAAGAATTACAGGCCATATTTTCTTCGAGTATGAACTGGTCACATTCTAAAATGAAGGCTGACAAAGAAAATTTGGCTGAAGAATCAGCTGGAGCCAGAATGCTCCATCACAAAGGAAATCCTCTCAGGGAAAGCCCAGTTTGGCACATCTTTCCTCTCAACCTTTGAGCTCTGCCTGCAGGATGCAATAAAAATATGCAATTATCTGTAAAACCTTTAATGGTAACTTTTAACTTGGGACATGAAGTAAGGCAGGAGGAAACATGCTCAAGAATAACAAAAAGGGTTCAATTAAAAGGGATGTAAGTGAGAAAAAGGCTGATGAAAACACATAGGTTGGACTACATACCTCATCAATACAACTGTATGGAATTCCCACCGTCCTGCAAAACTCACTGATATGAGATGTGACTGCAAGGCCTGGCATCACCAGTGAAAGCTGTGGGAGCTGATGGGCAATGTCCCCTCCTTCTGTAGTGCCTGCTTGCTGCAGTCAGCAGGACAGTTCCCTCTCTAACGTGAGGCTGCATTCAATGAGTAGAGAAAAATCAGGAGTAAGAGCAGAATGTGCAGGACAATGCTTAAAATTGCTGCTAGCTGACTTTAAACTCCTAAGTCACCCTCAGATTCATTCTGGGGTGGATGTGACAGCAGAAGGAAAATGACAGCCCCTCCCAACTCCCTCTGTTGTTTCCATACAGGACTGGGCTGAAGGCAGACAAAGCCCAGGAGACAGGCTGTGAGGGAGGAAGGGGACCAGGATGGATGGAATGCTGGGGGAGTCGGGGGGCACTGCACACTCTCTCTAGAGACCCAAGAAGTACAGTTGTCTTCAACTTTTGACACTTTGGGAACCATGCAAGACCCCTGTCAGCAGAAGCACAAGGCTCAGCCCTGCCCCTGCAGACAGCACAGCAAGGCATAATGACACATCTGCATTTCACATTATCCATTTAAGCCAGTATTCACATATTTTTTACCCTCAGATTGCTGTGTCATGGGAAGCCAAACCCAGTTCTCACTGAACTAGTGTGACCTCTGCAAGGAGAAGCAGTAGGCCTTAAAATGCTCCTTCATTTCCCTACAGGCAGAGCTGGAAATTGAAATGCTCTGTCCAGTACACGCAGCCTGAGCCACGTAGGGTGAGCGTGCTGGAGACTGCATGGGAACAAGCCCTCTGGAAACAAACCCAACTTTGCTATTTCCTGGATGTGTTTGGTCTAGCCTCTTTGAGCACATGATGAGAAAGATGCTTTGTGCCTTACCTCACCGCAGTGCATCCTACAACACGTTTTGGGGTGACGTGTCCACAGCCCACACCCACTAGCTGCACGCTATGACAGTACCTGCTCTAAATATTTACCCTCCCTCACTTACACATTCTCCTGCAATGTGTATAAAGATGGTATCAGGATTAATTTGGATTTTTATCCGTGGACAGGGGTTTTTAAAAGAAGGCAAAGCTGGCTCCTCTCTGTATTAGAAAGTAAAGGGAAAACACATTGGGAAGGTTACAATGCTGCTGACACCATTTAAAGTCCAGGAAAAGAAAGCCCTACTTTAGTAGTCTTCTGATCATTTACAGATTTCTTTCCATGGATGTGGTCAGATGTTTACAACAATATTTGCAGCTGCTGCAACAGTCATATAAACATTGAAAGGACACAAATTCAAAAGTTCAAATAATGACATTTCTTTAATTATGATTAATGTTCATTACTGAACATCCAAGAACCAATACTCTGGAGATGTATTTTGTAAACTTGAATGACATCATGTGAATTACCCACATAATATCAAACGCAAAATTAGATATTTCATAAAGCCCAGGTTGGAAGCCATGAATTTCTTCAACTCTGTAACACTTAGGGTATGCAGTTGTTTGGATAATTACATAGATTTTGACTCTGGCAGAGTATTATGTGAATGATTATCTATCTACACGCATTTCCCAGAGACACAATCACAGAGCCCTTAATGGAGAACAGCACACAACTACCTGGGGTAAAAATAACAAAAATCAAACACACTTTATCATAGAATCATAGAAAACCTGGAAAGGGGCCCCAAGGATCATCTGGTCCACCCTTCTTGGGAAAAAGAAATCTCCCCAAGACATTGTTCAGGCACAGAAAAGATGTGGAAAACTGGAAAGAGCACTCATTCTGAGAGCATAAATCATCATGTTCTTAAAGCTAACAGAATTGGATTATTATTTCTCACTAAGAAAAGCAGAAAAGCATTTTATGAGACTCATAAATCCACATCCCACAGACAAGGGAATCCTTACCATTCCTTTCTTTCTCATTTCTACCCCACTCCCTTGATGCTTTCTTCTATTTTTCAGCAAAAAATAGGAAAAGTGTGTGCAATTAGAAATTCCTACCTCATGTGGTAGGAAAACTAACCCACTTGGTACTTCCCTTCCCACTGCTGACAAGTCTCAAGGGTAAATTCCTTCCTTTCCCTTTATGGGAAGGGACATTCCCAACAGGGCTGATCCTGGTGTACTGAAGGAAGCATGAACACTCACACTGCTTCTGTGGCAACAATATCAGCACCATCCCTTTCAAGATATTTTTGAAGGATGGATTTAGCAGGGGATTATAGGTAACCTTATAAGAAATATTTTCTGGTGCTTTTCTTTTCTTCAAACTCCATCTCATCCCATCCCACAGCATTAACTGTCCTGTTTTCAAGTTTTAGGAGGATAAAGAACACATAAAAAAATAAAAACTGCCGAAAGTACCCACCCATAAAGTAACTTAAAATTCTTCCTGTTGATTGGAATTTACTTGTATACATCTGAAGTGAATGAATTCACACAGTTATGTCTGATATAATAAATAAAAGGTTTTCCCAGAAATCATTCAGAGTGCTAATGCAAGGGGTTGCAATACATGGAGCTGTAGACTGTTACATTTTGACTGTTTTCCTTTTGGTTCAGTACCCTGCATTTTCAGGTCTCTCCATAAAAAATGCCTTGGACTTTCTGAGTGCCACTAGAAGCAAAAAGTTTTCAGAAAGCCAGGTAAATGAGGTCAGAATTTGCCACATTGAATTAATGCACAGAGGTCTGTTAAGGCACTGTTTTCTCATACCTCATGGAGACCAAAGGGTTGATGAATGCTCCGAGCCTGAGAACAGCCACATCAAAGCAGACCTGAGGGTCATCTGGTGCCATGCCCTGCACCACCACTGCCAGAAGGAGCTGCCTCGTGGAAAAGTTCCATTTTACCTTATATGCACATTTACATTTTTCAGCACTAATAGAGTGTTTTGACAAGCTGCAATCGACCTCTAGTCTGCAGAGAATTTTGACTTTTTGTTCCAATTTTAAACACCAAAACCCAAATCCAGACATGACAATTCCCCATAGTACAGAAATGAAGAGTCAAAGACATTCACTCCCTAAAACAATATACAAGGCCAAATTTGTCATCTTTCTCTGCCTTTCCCCATTGGCAGAGGGGAATAATCCCATACAATGGCACATGTCTGATATGATTTTCATGGGGAAATTAGAGTCTTCTATGTAGAGAAGGAGAAGCCCTACATTACTAAGGTTTCCTCTGCCACCAAGGGAAAGAAACATTGCCTCCTGGTGATTAAGACTGTAATTATTATTATAAATTCTGAAACACTTTGAATTATGAGGTACATTTTCTTTAAATGGGCACCATCGTAAGTGCAAGTTGATTTGAACCAATGATTTATTCATGGCTTAATAACCCTGTTTGCTCCACATGCTCAGCACATTTTGCTCAGTATATTGTATTACTGGCTGGTTGCTATAAACAGTCCATTTAAATTTAGACAGAAGCTTTTGGAAAACTTCTATTTCTAACAGATATGTGAATTAGAACTGCATTGATCAGGAACTACTGGCTTCTTCTAAGAAGATTCTCTTAACATTTACCTGTGTGCCTCAGGTTCTCAAAAATGTTCACAGGTTCAGCACACACTGAAGTTCCCATTCAAACAAAACTCTCTATTCAGGCCAATCCTAATATTCAGTCAATTAACGATCAAGAGAAAGTCTGCCAGACAGCACTGCCAAATTGTGAAATTTCTGCAAATAAATCAGAATCAGACTTCCCCATCGTGGTGGTAATAAAATACATCCAGCCTTGCCAATAAATCTGCAGTACCTTTCTCCATCTTCTGAAGTAAAAAAGCTTTGGCTTTACTGGCACTGTTGCAAAGCAGGTCTTAATCACAATTAGCCACAGAAGAGAAAAAAGTCTTTAAAATTTGGCTAGATACACTTTTGTCAAGAAATGATACCTTTTTAACCACTGTGAAACTAAAATGTAGTTTTTTTCTGAAATTCTTCCAAATTTCTGGCTTGAAGGTGTTGGAGAAAAACCAGACTACACCACTTATGATGTACAGAGCTCTACAACCAGCTCCTCTTGGGCTACTTCATATTTTAATTTTTAAAGATATTGCCAGGAACCAAATACTGTTGTTTACTCTCCACTGTGCTTACAGCACTTTATAAGGGTCATATGCTGTTCCCTCTCCTGAAATTTCCATGCTGCCTTTTCTTAATTGGTCATAGTTTTCAGGATGACAGTTTTTACTTGGCTCTTTGGAGAAGGAAACATTTCTAAAAGAAGCATCACAGTCGAGTATGTATAAAGCTGGGAGAAGCAACACCTGCTCCCTGTTATACTCCCTTCCTCTACTCAGAGCAGATGAAGTTACATGTATGTTAAGAGGCATTGATTGTTGAAAACCTTTTTTTCTGAATGGTGTGAAAAATTAGACTCTAAATCAAACATGAATGAGATAAAGCCATAAGCTGGAATGATGGGGCAGTGATTGTCCCAGTGTGCAGGGCACTGGTGAGGCCACACCTGGACTGCTGAGTTCAGTTTTGGGCCCCTCTCAAGAAGGACACTGAGGGGCTGCAGTGTGTCCAGAGAAGGACAACGGAGCTGGGGAAGGGTCTGGGGCACAAGTCTGATGAGGAGCAGCTGGGGATGTTTATCCCAGAGAAAAAGAGGCTCGGGGGGACCATATCACTCTGTACAAGTGCCTGAAAAGAGGTTGTACCCAGGTGGGGGTCAGGCTCTTCACAAGAGGAAATGGCCTCAAGTTGTTCCAGGGTAGGTTTAGATTGAATGTTATGAAAAATTTCTTTACCAAAAGGGTGGCCAACCTTTGGAACACACTGCCCAGGGACATAGTAAAGTCATTATCCTGTTAGGGATTTGAAAGGCGTGTAGATGTGGCATTTAGGACGTGGTTTAGTGATGACCATGGCAGTGCTGGGTTAATGGTTGAATCTTGGAGGTCTTTCCCAACTAGACAGCTCTGTGATTCTCTGATGTCCTGGTATCCTAGTGATGCAGTCATTATTTTTGTTAACCAGCACATTTCAAGAAAACATCAGACAATCAATTAGTATGCAGAAAGTCCATTGTTTAACTCAAACAACTTGGCTGGCCATATCTCCATTGTGTCAGAACAACACTGAAACATGCACCCTTGTTTGGTCCCTTCAGCCTTCAAAGCATCTGTTCACACAAACCCCTGCCTGAGCTGCCAGAAGCACTGATAAAACAATTTACTTTTTTTTTTTTAGAAGTTGAAACTTTTGGTAAGATGACAAAGGTATGACAAGGCACATGATACCCTTGTGTTGGTGTATGAGTGCCTGGGCCAACAGGGTTGGTTTTGTGTGTGTTTTTAAGCACTTGACTTTGAACAATTGAAAACAAAAATATGGTTTTCAACACAGATAAAAGACAATAGAAGTTATACGAATAAATAAATATAAAGTAAGTAATTAATAGGTATCACACTCTCAGGTTCCAATGCAGCTCTAATTACAGATGAGATTGTGCATGGAGATATTCAGAGATTAATGAAGAAGACTGGCAGAAGAGAGCAAATATTTTCCATGCTGTGAAACCCAGCTTATTGGCTTTACATTGCTTTCCAGAGTGAAACTGTCTTGGCCTCCTTCCATGGGAGCGTCACAGGAGAGGGAAACTGAGATGAAGACTCATGGCAGGCAAACCTAAACACCAGACTCAATCTCACCCTTTCCTTTTAAACCCTGTATAAATCCACTCACATGGACAATGGCTTCTGTTTCTGAGCAATGATTCAGAACAAAAATCTTAAATCAGAAGGCAACAAGCTGCTTCACAAATTAATTTTGGACTATTCTTGCTCTATTTCTGCCTTTTTACTGCTTAAAACTAGCTGTGTTTTGTTGCTCTGCTAAACTGTTTTAATGCAGGTCATTTACCACCCAGGCAGAAGGGAAAGGGCAAAAGCAGAAGTGCTTGAGCTCTTTAATCCACAATCTTGCAGCACGTTCAAAATCTGTATAAAGATTGCCTTGTCCTGCTTTGAATTTTATCTGGCTTCTTACTTCTCAAGATACTGACAACACAATTACAGGCAGACACTGTTAGTCCCTAAAAAATTACTACAGCAGGATTGTGAGGAAGGCAGGGAAGTACAAGAGGCATAAGGACCAGATCTGATGCATTAGCAGATACCTACTTTTTGGATTCATAGATTTAATATATTTAAACAACCCATAAACCTTTGCAAACTTAGGTGTTACTGGACTGATGAGTTATAATACACTTTTTGATAGAAAATGCAGAGGAATTGTGATCTTGGTGGTGGAGATTGAAAGTTTCTGAATGTCAGTAGCTTTCCACAGCTTGCAAATGCACTAAAAAGCCAAATTAATTTTAGATGAAGGGAGAAAGAATGAGACAAAGAAACAAATACAATGTGAGGGGAAACTATAGCTCCACAGGCAGGTAATCTGTAGGTCTCACATTCCACCACCAGCACTTCTCCCAAGGAAGAAGCATTGTCCCTGATGCAGCTCCTGAAGTGCAAACTGGGCACTTCTGACAAAAATAAACCAGATGATGGGACAGTGTCATGCTTTACCTCAGCAAGCAACTAAACACCACATAGCTGCTCACTCATCTCCTTCCAGTGGAATGGGAGAGTGAATGGGGGGGAAGGTAAAATTTGTGTGTTGAGAAAAAGACACTTTAATAGCACAGAAATGGAAGTAATAACAATAATAGAATTAGAATATACAAAGCAAGTGATGCACAATGCAATTGCTCACCACCTGACAACTGATGCCCAGCCAGTCCCCGAGCAGCAGTCCCCGGCCAGCTTTGCCCATAATTTATAGGCTGAGCATGACAGCACAGTCTGGAATATCCCTGTGGTCAGCTGGGGTCAGCTGTCCTGGCTATGCCCCTCCTAGCTCCTTATGCCCCCCATGCTGGCAGGGCAGCATGAGAAGATGAAAAGTCCTTGAGTTAGCGTAAACACTAATTCAAGCTTGGCAACAACTAAAACATCAGTGTGTTATCAACACTATTCTCATCCTAAATCCAATGCCCAGCACTGGGCTCCAATTAACCCCATCCCAGCTGAAACCAGGACAGATGGACACAAACTTATTTTAGCTTCTTTCAGGTACCACAGCTCTAAAAATCTCCTTGTCTCGGACAGAGAAAGCAGCATATAGTCTGTCTGAAGCGTATTGGTCTGGCAGCAGTCCCTGGAAAGGAGGGACTTGTTACAGTCCACAGCTCGCCACCATCCTAAAGAAATCCCATCTTCCATCTTCCTTTCACAAGGGTGAAAGATAAGAATAAACATTACCAGGCCCAGTTTTGTGGAAGAGATATCAATAACATTGGGGTTTGTTCACAGCTGCCCAGAAAGCCAGCACAAGAGCTTTCTAACCACTCACACCCTCCACAAAAGGAAACTGAAAACTGTTTTTGACAAGCACACAGGCACAGAGATCACAGGCAGAGGCATATGAAAGGGGCTGTATATGAGCCAAAGCTACTTTCATCTCTTTTGCCACTGAAGGACACTCAGCTCAGACTGTCCTTTTACCAACACTGCAGGAAACTTCCACAACAGCTTCCCCTGTTCTATTCCTGGGCCACTTTAAGGCCACTTCAGCAGAGACCTCACCTTTAAAGTCGGCACCAGCCAGGCCAAAATGTCCAGAATAGAGTCTTGTTTTAGCATGATTGCAAAATGTCTATCTTCCTATTAGAGCAGAGCTGTTCAAGTAATGTTCAAGTGATTTGTGTCCAAAGAAGGACAAGGAGGCTGGGGGAAATGTTCAAAAAATGTGTAGATGTGACACTTAGGGACAGGATTAATGATGGACCTGGCAGTGTTAGGTCAATGGTAGGACTCAGTGATCTTGGAGATTTTCCAATTCTACTTTGAGCTCTAGGATGACTGGAGTCATTCTCTCTCCTGATTCCACTCTGTTTTCTCTCACTCTCCTGCCCACAAGGACCACTCAGCACAGTGGCATAACAGGACAGACACTCAATGCCCTACAGAGACACAACAGCCACTGGGTCCAATGCCTTTGTTCCCAACAGGGAGTTCCCAAGCCCTGCAGTCCCTGCTGGTGTGGCAGCTCAGAGCTATGACACTGCAGCCAGGATGCCACTACAAATACAGCTGTACCACCAGCTACTCACAGTATTTAGAGGGCTCCCAATTCAAATCCAACCCAGTTACTTTTAAAAGGATTCAGCACACACTGAGAACCCTGCTTTCAAGAAAGTCCAGGAGTTAAAACAGATCCCTCAGAACAAAAAGGGCCACCGGTTTCTGAAGAAGTGCAAGCCACTGCCACGTGCTCATCTGTGCTGGCATCCTCATCCACCTGCAGTCAGCAACCAAGTGCATTTAGATGCCCCACACACAGCACCTTTCCTCAACCTTCCTCATTTCCTGGTGAAAGATCAGTCTCAGCAGAATTAGAGAAGCAAGGATGAGCGAAAGGACAAATACAAAATGAATGCTTAGCAGGAATTGGCTTCTCTGTTCTTTAAAAAAAAAGAAGTGCTTTTCTAGAACAACACAGTGCAGAATAACTGTTCAGCTTTCTGTTTTAGAATGAATTGTCTTACATGTCCACGGCAGAAAGTTAAAGTCAACAAAGGGCTGCTCAGCACTTCATCTTCATTGACATGCTATATCCTCCCATTCCAGTTTGGGGACAATTTTAGCCCAGCTAAGGAAAGCTTGTGGCCAAGGGCTTGACACAACAACTCCCCAGGCAGGGAAATCTTCCACTAGACCAGTTTGCTCCGAGCCAAGTCCAAACTGGCCTTGAACAATTGCAGGGATGGGGCATCCACAGCTTCTCTGGGCAACCTGTGCCAGTGTCGCATCATCCCCATGTTGCCATCCTATTGCAGGGGTTCCATACTGCTGTCTGCTATCAGAAAAGTTTCATATCCTCTTCGTGTTTCTCATGAGCAGCTCCTCTTTCTTCTTCACAAAGCAGCCAACTGACTCCAGGTCCCTTCTCAAGCAGCCACCCCACTCTTTTATAGCACTCTTCTTCTCATTGGTTACACCTGTGGCCTGTTAAAGTCAGGCCTGTTCCTAATCCTTGATAATTGGTCCAGCTGCAACTCCTTAGGGGTGAGATTACTTTCTACACTATCTTTATTTTCTTATATTCTATCCCCCTACATCCTCATGCTGAAGAATTTTTTCTTAGTATCTCATCTAAAGCAGCCTTCTGTCAGCATGAAGCCCTTCTGCCTTCTCCTGTCCCTACAGCCCCTCTCGAGTTCTCTTGCAGGCCAGGCCATAGACAGTTTTGTTGACTACCAGGAACTGAAACTCATTTAAAAACAGGGAAGGGAAAAATAGAAGAGTTGATTACAAACCAGGATCATATTCCAGGAAAAAGGTGTCAGAGTTTGATCATTTCTCTTCATTCTGCATGGGAGGAAAAACTGGTATCTTTACAGATTTGTTAGAAATTATTAAAAGAATCACTTTTAAAGGTAAGAGGAAACTGTAAAAGACTGGTCTACCAAAGAATGGAAACAGCCCAGCAGCAGCAACTGGTTTTGTAATGCAATGATCAATCAGGAGAAATCCAGCCTCTCCTGGGAGAAATTTGTCTCAAAAAGGAAATAACAAATGAGAGAACTGGAGTCAAAATACCAGTAAGGAAGAACAGATGCTGCCACAGCAAGACTGAAAGAGTCTAGCTCCTTGTAAGCCCTGTTTGTTGCTTCCCCACTTCTCTGTTTCCATATCTGTATAATTCATTCCAAAGCAAATTTATTATTTTAAAGATTCCATGGAGAAGGCTTTGTGTGTGCTAAGGGACACAGTGCTAACTACTTCTTCCTCTTCCCTATTATCAAAGGCTTTGTCTAGTCTGGGATTTAGCAGGACTTTTAATTAATGGCTTCCAATGGTACATCCACACTGGAAAGACTTCTCTCATTAACTAATTAGTCTATTGTCTTAATTAGGCAAGTCACTTTTACTTCCTCATTGCCTTGCATGAGAAACCCTGGTTTTCCCAGCTATGTTTTCCCTCAAGTCAGTTCCTGGCTTCTCTGTCCTCACTTGCTTTTTGGAAGGACTTAGAGCAAGGTGTTGGCAGACAGCATTGCCTCACCTTTCCATGCAAGTCTAGAGCAGGCAGGGAATGTTTTGTTCACTGCAGCTGTTCTGAAAACAGGGCCCCCTCAAGTCCCCAGCAAGGTCTTGGGTCATTAGGAACTGGCTCATCAGCATGTGTCAGGAACAAGAGTGCATTGTCTTACAAATTCTCTGTTTTCCAAGAGGGTAACACCAGTGCCAGTGGGCTTGGAATGAGACGGCCTTTAAAATCCCTTCCAAAACAAAGCATTCTCTAATTCTATCCCTGAAGGACCAGAAGACCAGTACTCGTGCTGAGATGCTCAATGCTCCTAACCTAGGTGAGGAGTGACCTGAGGTCGGGCACCTTCCAGCAGGCTGGGTTTGTTGATCAGCTCTGGACCCAAATGTATCTCAGCAAGGAGTGCAGGTGGATCCTCTGCAGGAGCTGCAAACCTGTGCCTTGCCAGAGCCAGCAGAGCTGTCACTGCTGCTGCTCCTCCCTGCTCTGACTGCTGCCCATGGCATTAACTCTCAGCAGACAGGACTGCCTCTTCCAAGGCAGGGATTCACCCACAGCCTCCCACCACAAGTATCCCTCTGTTCCCATCACACATGCCCCTCCTTCTCCCATCACACCTGGGTTTTTCTGCAATCCTCACACCACACTTCTCTCTTCCCTACAGAAACTCCCACGGATGAGCACAGCAGAGGCAGAGTTTGCAATCCACATTGTAATGTCTGACCATTTTGGTGCCTGTCAGCTACACCTACTCTTGAAGTGTTTTGTCAGCAAGCTTTCCACTCAGTCCAATTAATTTTGACTAATCACTTTTGGTTAGTAGAAAGACTGTTTAAGACACAAGCCATAATGGCAGAGCTTGCCACTGACTTAATGCTCATATCTTAGGTACAGTAGAAAAAATTTTTTTTTCATTTCTAGTCTTCCCTTGAAAAAGCCAAGATATAATCTCTGCCTTGACAACATGTACTTCTACATAATGGCACCAGTATACTTCATTCTAGCTTAATTTCTCCCTGCAAAGCACAGCAATGAAAACTCCAGAGATGCTGCCAATATTTTTGGAAAGGCCAGAAAGAAAACAGGCAGAACTAGTGATAGAAAGCAGAGGATAGCTAACTCTTCCACTCATCCTCATTTTGGAGCACTCTCCTATGAAGGACAGGTTGAGATTCTTGGGGGTGTTCAATCTGGAGAAGGTTCCAGGGAGACTTTACTGTATCTCCTCATACCTAAAGAGGTCTGTAAGAAAGATGGGGACAGACATTTTACCAAGGGTTGTTGTACTAGGACCAAGGGATAATGGGTTTAAATTAAAAGAGGGTAGATTTAGATTAAATATTAGGAAAAAGTTTTTTATAATGAGGATGGTGAGCCACTGGTATGGGCTGCCCAGAGAGGTGGTAGGTGCCCCATTCCTGCAACATTCAAGGCCAGGGTGGACAGAGCTCTGAGTGACCTGATCTGGTTGAAGATGTCCTTGCTCCATGAAGGAGGGTTGGACCAGATGACCTGTAAACATCCCTTTCAATCTAAACCAATCTGTGAATTCTATGATCTTTGCCACTGCTGTTTATTGAGGTGCTGGGATCATACTGACCATCTGTAAATAAGCTAATGTGCTACACTCAGAAGAGACAGATATTTTCAGTCAGATATTAACAGATACGGCCAATGTGAGCACAATCTGCCTTCACCAGGAGTCAGAAGAGTGGAGATGAGAGACGAGCTTGAGAGAACAGCAGAAATACTAACTTTGGCAACTCCAGACTATTCCAAATGCTACTGGAAACCTCTTCCAGGAATATTCTGTGTTGTCATGACTTGCTTTCAGTCTCTGTACCAGGAATTGGAAAGGGTGTTTACTACACTTGAGGTAAAGCTAACGCACCTCATGCCCACATCTTCATGGCACCACTGGCCAAGCTCTCTCTGAGTTTCAGCTCTGACATCCTCCCTTAACACACAGAGAAGCCACAGGAGTGTCCTGGGGGTGCTGTAAGGCTGTGCTGCTTCACTTGGCTGGGCAATCAGTCACAGGCCTGGGGTTTGCTGTTATTTGGGCTGGCTCATATCAGCTCTGCAAAGAAGCCATCAGGCCAGTGTTGAGAGATCTCCACCATCTTCCCAGCACTCCACAATTGAGACACTTCAGAAAGTTCCAGAGCATCTCAAAGATGAGGAGGGAGGAGCTTGACATGTAGAGACTGAAGAACTGTCTCTAGAGGTACTGAGGCTGAAGAACAAACTCAGCTGGCAAAGGTGTAGTAGTAGGGGGAGACTGCCCAGCCATTCAGCCCTGGCTCTGCTCCCTGAGGCACGTCTGGCAGAGCCAACATAGAGATATGACCCAGACAACTGCAGGGAAAAGCTGCAGGTAGAGAATGACACAATGTACAGCCCTTGTCCTCAGACAGCTTGGGGCCAGGCTAATGACACAGGCTATTGTTCTCCCATTCTGTTAAAAAAGCAATGACTTGTGTGGATGCTGGCTTTGGAGTACGTGCTTGGCAATGCCAGCAGATAAACAGAAAGGATTTCCATGGAATACCACTTCTGAAAGAAATACATTTAAGTTATTTTTGAAATATTATTAAATCCAGTAGTGAATATTTTGAATGTGGTATAATCCATTTTCCTAGAAACCAGCCAAGAAAAACTGACAGCAGCACAAGGGAAGTGCCACCATGCTGCCATCCCCGTCTCACTGCTCCCTCAGGGACACGAGCAGGAGCCTCACACGCCTCCTTCCTCCATCAGTGTGCCTTAAAAACACGGCTCCCATCAGCTCTTCCCTCTCCAGGCAAGCCTGGATCCTTCCTGCTGATCCTGACCCTGCTCCCCTATGACCCAGGGACCCTCCATTGGCCCATGGAAGCCCCAAAGCCGAGTGCTGACAAATGCAGTGGGAGAGCCAATGCAAGCCACTAAAAAGACTAGGCAGGGGTATTTCAGCAACCTGCAGGTGGGACTGAGGGCCAAAAACTGACACTGTGAGATCTGGATGGCTCTTGCCATGGACACTGGCCAGCAGATGAAAGCAGGAGACAAGCAGGTGGATTGGGTGGGTGCAGAAGAACCATCCCTGAGCACAGACCATCATCTCCCAGTCTCCTGTAGTTCTACCCTAAAAGCAGAGCCCAAATCCATACCCAGGCACCAGGACTCCAGTCTTCTACTCTATCTTACCTTCTATGTGCTGTTCACTCCACAAATCCTCCTATGCCATGTTTGTATGCAAGTCCAGGGACAGCCTAAGCTGCAGTGACCACCTAAAGGAATAGGATCTCCTCACCTTAGGGACATAAGACAGAAAGTTAGTAACTCTGCTAAAGTCATTGGAAAATCCTGGACTACCTGGAGAACATCTCCCTTTGCTAAATCGCTCCTTCTGAATCTCCTTACGAGTAGGACAGAGCTGAAACCACCAGAGGAGCCCTGTGCCCCCATCCTGGCTCATGCTGGGGGCACCCTGGGGAGGCTGCTCCCTCTCACCTGGCTGTCCGGCAGCACAGCCAGGGCTCCATTCCCTAATGCATCCAAATGCAACTCTGCTGTGGATTTCACCCATCCCATTAAGACTCAATTTGATCTATTTTCTACTGCAGTATCTGCAGAAATAAAACTCACAGCTGAGATCTGAAGGCCACACAACAGGCTGAGAGCAGGATGAAATATGTTAAACTGCATTTAAGTCACAGCTCATAGAGCCCATGGGAACTTCAGGCTGTGTGCCCGCTCAGCACCAGAAAAAGCAGTCCCACCAGACTGGGGCTGCTGCAGACATGACTGTCCTGGGATTGTGGCACAGCCTTCTCCTGAGGACTGCCCTGTCCTCCTCCACCCCTGCTCTCTGCTGTGGGACAGACTTGCAAGGAATTAAACATCCTGCACAAAAGCAAACAAAAGGCAAACAACAAAATGCAAACAAAATGAAAAAAAGATAAAAGTATACAAAACCCACCTCTGAATTAATTTCCATTTTATTTATAGGCCATGACATGACAGTTGTCCTTCTAAGCCTTTTAATTAATCACAGGGAACAGTTACTTTGAGCACATATGCCCACCTTCCCTTTTCCTGAAAGATGTTCCAGCTCATATTGAAGGACTGTCTGCAAGGTAATTAATTATTTACCATTATCTATGCCAGTACTTGGCTCTTGAGATTTTTTAGGAACATCAAGTCCTTGGGCAGCAATGCTCTTTGGGCCTGAAAAGAGCCTTTGCTAGAGACAGGGAAGGGCACAGGGCTAGGAGGGACTGAGAAAGGGAGAACAGGAGCTCAGCACTGTGCTGAACATGGCTTGCTCTTTTGTCCATAGGGTGGCCATCTGGGGAGGCAGGGTGTTATTTGACATGATACAAAACACAAACCTGCACAAATCTGCCTAATAAGAGGAGTTTGGTTTCAACTAATTTCAACTGTATAGAGACGTGTTACCCATGTGTAACAGAACTTCTGTCAAACACTGCAAAGACAAATAATCTCCAGTTCAGAAATGCCAGAATTACTGTTTCTAGTGGAAACATGATTCATTGGTGCATTGGTTTTGCACAGCCTGGTTTTTGGTAGCAGGGGAGCCACAAAGATGGCTCCTGTGAAAAAAGCACCTGGAAGCTTCCACCATGTCCAGCAGAGACAGCCTCTGATGGCTTTGAAGATGGACAGGCTGCTGGCCAAAACTGGGCCAACAACAGAGGATGGTAATGCCTCTGTGATGACATATTTAAGAAAGAAATCAAAACAAAGTCACAGGTTTTGCTTCTAGTCAGAGGAGGAGGTGAGAACATGTGAGGGAAAACAACATGGAGACACCAAGGTCAGTGGAGAAGGAGGGGGAGGAGGTGCTCCAGGCACAGGAGCTGAGATTCCTCTGCAGCCATGGTGAGACCATGGTGAAGCAGCCCATGGGGATCCACGGGGATGCAGAGATCCACCCACAGCCCATGGGGATCCATGGGGGATGCAGACATCCACCCACAGCCCATGGGGATCCATGGGGGATGCAGAAATCCACCCACAGCCCAAGGGGATCCACGGGGGATGCAGAGATCCACCCACAGCCCATGGGGATCCATGGGGGATGCAGAAATCCACCCACAGCCCAAGGGGATCCACGGGGATGCAGAAATCCACCCACAGCCCATGGGGATCCATGGGGGATGCAGAAATCCACCCACAGCCCATGGGGATCCATGGGGGATGCAGAGATCCACCCACAACCTGTGGGGGAAGGTGCCCACCCCAGAGCAGGTGGATGCCTGGAGGAGGCTGTGATCCAGTGGAAGACCTGGTGGAGAAAGAGGGACCCTTCTTCCAGTGTGGGGCAGCCTGTCCTTGGAGGGCTGCACCCCACAGGGAGAGAGAGCCACGTCACAGCCGTTTTGGGAGGGCTGTCTGTAGGGGAGTTCATGTTGCAGCAGGTGTGGTGTGGCTGCTGCTCATGAAAGTGGACCCACTCTGGAGAAGTTCAGGGAGAACTGTGTCCCATGGGGGGGACCCCGTGGTCTCACAGGGGAAGGATTCCTCTCCCCAAGCAGCGGAAGAAAATCTCGATGATGAGCTGACCAAGCCCCCACGCCCTGTCTCCCTGCACTGTCAGTTGGAAGGAGCCAGGGGCTGGGGGAAAGCAGTGTTTTAGGGGCTTATTTTACTTCTCATTATCCTCCTCTGATTCTGTCAGTAATAAATGAATTTTGCAGCCATAAGTTGAGCCTGTTTTGCCCTTTAAGTGTTTTTCCTGGTCCTTATCTCACTCACGAAATGTTTGTCAATTTTTTTCCCCCTCTCCACTGCCCAGCTGTAGCAGGGGAGGGTGAGCAAAAGACTCTTGTGGGTGCCTGGCATTGGGCCAGCATCAAACCATGACAATTCCTCTCAAATCATGTATTTATCACTTGACCACATACCATCTGGCTCCCAAACCACTGGTACACCTGAAGTGCATGCTGAGCACTGCTGACTTACTGAATGACTAACAGTGCTTCAACTCCACTCCCCAGTCACACATCCGTGATTTACAGTGCTGTCTGTGTTCAAGTCCTACTCCAACCCAGGGTTTGGGAGTGGGAGGAGCAAAAATTTCTGCTGGGAGTTACACAGAGTTTCACAAAGGGGCTCCTGAGATCCAGCATTCCTAAAAATACTCACATATACATAAAGACTTTTTTCCCTGGAAAAAAAAATAGAAAAGAAAAAACCCAAACCTAAATATTGGAAGCTTTGACCTCACAGAGTTGATGGGATGGAATCCCCCTGGGAACCCCAATGGAGCTGCATGAAGGACCAATTTAGAAATATTTCTGAAGCTACTGTGCTACAAAGCAACTTAGGAGCTGCTCATGGCTGAGTGAGCTGCTGCTTCCTCCAGAGCCCTGGGAGCACAGCATGGGAGCAGCACAGCATGGGACCAGAAATGCCACTTGGAGCAAGACAGGGCAGTGGCTGAGCCTCCTTGGCACTCTGGACACAGCCCAGGAGGAGCCCAGAGCAGCACTGCTGGAAGGAGGGATGTGCCAGGGCCCAGATGGGAACACAGCCCGAACCCTCACCAATGCAGGAGCAGGTGAATGCCATCAGAGACCTCTCCAAGTTAGTCTGGCCATGGGGCTGTGCCTGTGGCTCCAACACAGCCCGAACAAATGCCCTGTCTCTGTGTCTCACTGTGCAAGACATCTTCAAGGAAAAGACAGGTTAAGACTGTTCTCCACTTTATGCTCCTATTACGCTTAAAGTTCACAGTTCACCTTAATCCAAACTGATTTTCTCACAGGTTTCATCCCACTGTCACTCCAGTTTCTCCCACCTGCCACAGCCAGGTGTGGAAGGGTGGCACTCCAGTACCCACCTGCAGAGCCATGGGAGCAGGGGGCTGCAGCAGAGGGACAGATCCATCCCCCCCTGCCCTCCAGCTCCACTGCTCCCAGAGCCCACCACACCCCCCAAGAGACCACTCTCAACAACTTCTCTGCACCAGCCCTGCAACCCATGCCCTCACTGTGCTGAGCCCCAGCCAGGCTCCTCTGCAGCCCTAATGCTGCAGGTACCATTCCCACGGCTGGGGCAAAGGGGGAGCACTGGCAGTCAGCTCGATATGGCAAACTCATCACCAAGCTCTTGGTGCATCAGTAACAAAGCTAAGAACAACCACTGGCATGGACAGCCCCCTCTAGAGCAGAGACACCTGTCAGCAGCTCACCCCTCTGATGTCACAGGTGCCCATCCCTGCTGAAGGGCAAGGGGGTGCTGGGTGCCACCCTTCCACATCAGAGGTGGGGAAGGGGAGACCCTGGAGTGCCAGCAAACCTTCTCACAGTTTAACCAACACACAGCCTGCTCCTCTCAGCAGAGCCCCCCCAGAAAGCCCAGCCACCTGCAGCAGGGCCCCCCTCCTTTCAGGGGCCACGGGCTGGGTGCATCAGCAGCACTGGTAGGAGTCTGCTGTAGACAAGTGAATCAGTGGAACAGATGAGCAGCTCCTGAAGCATCTACCCACAATGTACAGCAAGAAGAGATGTAATTTCAGGCTTATGGCAGATGCTGGAGGGTTTGTGGTGCTAAAAAAAATGTAAAAAAATAAATCTCAACACCTACATATAATAGATAGCTTTCTAGGACAAGGAAATCCTGCAGTAGCTGGAAGAAAATCAATCACAGTTCCCAACTACATTTGAGGTAAGGAAACAGAACATGGTCCAAAACAACATCTCCTAAAGGTCAGTTTCACAAAACTAGAAAGAACCAGACACAAAAATAACTGAGAGAAAACATCTAAATATAAGTAAGTGTGACAATGCTTATTGGTAGATGTTTAAAGATGCCTTAGTAGAGCCCTCTTTCCCAAGAAAAGCAACAGTATATTTTTTAGAAATTATTTGGTTTAAAATAGAAATTAAGACAAGAGCCAAATTAAAAAAAAAAGTAAAAAAAAATTAAATCTACTATAAAATTAGAGCCAATTTTAGAGAATTCAATACATTTTATAAAGAAAGCGAAAAGATATTAAAAAAAACCTAGAGGCAATAGTTCTATCAGGAGAAAAGCAACAATCTATCAATACGTTGGGCTTGATGCTAAAAAAGTACAGTGAAAGTATCCTGATATAGATGATGCACAAAGTATTACTTTTTATCTTTGCAAATAAGGATGACTTAAATCTCAGCTATAGCAAAATTCTCTGAGAAGCGAGTTGGGAAGATCCCCAACACCATCTGCTAACCATCCTCACATCTGTAACCAGAAAACCTGGACTCAGAGCCTCTGAAGGAGCTCACCCAAATTCCTAACATTGACTTTAAAAAAAAAAAACAAACCAGAAGCCTGTCCCAGGCTCGCCAGGAAGTTCCAGAGGTCTTGGGATAATAAATAAAAAGCCCTGCTCAAGCAAACAAAAACTTAGCCCAGTGCCAGTATTTCCAGAGGGCAAACGGCTGACCCGGGCAGTGCAGGCTGGTCACCCTGCCCGTGCTCAGGGATGGAACAAAACTCCTGTTAGTGAACACAGGCTGGAGGGCTTGTCAAACAGATCTAGGATTTCTTCTGAGAGTTTGCATTTGGCTGACAATGGTAACTGCGTTGACATAATACATACAGACTTCTGTGTGACGCCCGACTTTGGCTGGGGTGACAGTTCAAGAACAAAATCCCCTCGCTATGCAAACAGCCGTGTGTAGTGTATACCCAAAGGATTAAAAGCCAGTTGAGCCCAATGACCTCATTAGAGTTGTACCTGCACTGCCTGCCCCTAGAGAGGTTTTGGATCCCCAGAAATGACATTCCCAAGAGCAAAAGGGCCCCTAGAGAGGTTTTGGATCCCCAGAAATGACATTCCCAAGAGCAAAAGGGCCTGTGAGGCAGCAGAAATTGCTCTCTGCACACAAATCTCCAGGCAGCACTGCTGGGAGACATGGGTTTCCAGGGAATGCATGTTTGGGCTCTGTGCCTGAGTTTGCAGTGAGTTCAGAGGAACTAGAGGAGGGTATTGCCAGAGCCTCTGCCTAGGGAGCAGGCTAACTCATTGAAAAATATTGGCTGGTTTTAGAGCCGATTTTCACACTTGTAAAGCTGGCCAGAGGCAGAATGGAAAGCTGTAAACTCAGCCATGCCAGCAGCCCTCAGCTGGTCCTGATCCCGCACATGCCCCATTGTACACAGCTCACTATCATTGTCTCTTACTTGGATCCTAATCTGCGCTCAGCACTCTGAGCATCTCCCAGTAACAACACTGGGCACATCAACTTACCTTACACCTTCCCAGATGGAAAGAGCAGCAGTGTGATTTCTCTTGAAAGAGCAAGTTCTTCCCAACTCCCCCAGTGCAATAGAAGGATGATCAGGTTTGTCAAAGTGTTCAGCTGCCAAAAAACTTCACCCCTCCCATAAAGACATATAGGCATCTTCTGAGAGGAGCAGGGCTATTTCTCACACCCTTCACCCTCAATCACGTCACTGCCCTGCACTGTGGACATACACACCAAACCCTGGAGCTTTTTTTGAACCTCTCTGACCACAGAAATATCTCCAAGTGTCCAGGCAGCTGGATAACACCAGACATTCTCCAGCATGACTGGCTGAACAGCCAGCTGTGGATGTGAGCTGTCTATCACAAAGAACACCTGGGGCTTTCAGTGAACCCCAGTTTCCTCTGCCCACAGGCACCACTCACCTCCTTCTCTTTGTTCAGTTCCAGGCAAATGCTGATGTGAGATGCTGCCCAACAGTCACACTCCTGTGGCTATGTGCCATTGCAGCTGTGGGCAGTGCTGAAGTGACAAGCGACAAGTTCTTCAAAAGCATCCAGGGTAACAGACCAAAAATCCCCTCACAAGAGTGACCCCCACCACAGCTCCTGAAGCAGGGCCGGTTACACATCCCAGCCTGAACCCAGATTATCCTGACAATACAGTTTTAGCTCCAGCTGGATGACCTTGCGTGAGCTTGCTCCAGAAAAGGAAGACTTGGTCCTTTCAGGATTTGGCAAGAGCTGACACAGCCATCACAGGTGCCCTTTTCATTTATTGAACTGGTTTAGGGTATATTTGCACAAGAGCAGATAAATTCTTTGTCCAAAGGACTTCAATCTGGCTGCTGGGTTCCAGATGAGCCTCCCTCATTCACGTGGCTGTTCATACGTCAGGAGGAGCATGAACTGAGCTGAGATCCCTGACTTTTTGTCCTGCATCCAGGGAGGCTGACAGACTGCTTACTTCCCAACATAGAGAGATGCAGAGAGACAGGACTGTCTGAATATCCTAAGCATATATGATCTTTTTAGCAACACAAGATGACAACACTTAGATGCAGGTTAGACATTTTACTTCACTGAATCAGACCACCACCACTGGCCTGACCACCTCACCCCCCTGCTGCTGAACCCCTTTGTGATTTAGCACAGGAATTCCCAGTTTAGGCTGCGATTAAAGGAGGAACAGTGCTCAGGTGAACAAAACAGGATGGGTCTTGGGACTTACCACAGCTTCAAAGTCTGTCACACTCACGTTCTGTGTGCATCAAGAGCCACGTCCCCTCAGATCAGGAAGGTTGGTTAGCACTGTTTGCACTTGTGTTGACTTTATTCCTACACACTGACAGCTCGTACAGAGAGCAGACAACAGGCTACTGACAAGGACTAAGATCTGGAAAATATCTCCGTGATCACTTCAACACAAAGCTGTTCTTTTTCACTTTCACGGCAGCTTTAACTCAACTCACAGTGGAGGCAGTCTTAAAACATGAAATGCATTCAAGTGATCAACGATGTGAAAGGTAATAAAAGCCATTAATAGCTTCAAATCTGCTTGCAGCCAGATAACATAAACAGCTAGTTATCTTGGGAGAAGGGTAGGGTGCTTTTCTTCCTCAGAACCACTGATTACAGGCTTGCAGCACCCACATTTTAAAGCAAAGCTGAAGAGAAGAGCTTTTCCAGCTATACTGCAGTTCCTCATAAACCCAGTACAGCCTGTCTGCGTAGCTATGGGCAGCGTTTTATGTACCAGTTAAAAAGCAACTCACTATTCAGGGTCACTGCATCCAGTGCCTGCCCAAGCCAATGGCCATTTCTGTGCTTTCTTTCATTAATAAATCAATCAAATGTTAGAGGCACTGGAGTGAAATTGTCCCCTCAGCCTTATCCATCCAGTACTTTTACTGAGCCTTGTTGAGTTACTGCTCATTTACAGGAGACTGAGAGGGACAGTGAGACATCAGCATCTCAAAATACTTGCAACTTGCACACCATAAACACCACAGATATTTCATTAAAGCCATTTTACAAGCTATAAAAGTGAAGGTCATTTTATGTCTTTCTCTATAAAAGCAGACAGTGATATAGTCCTCAGTAAAACATACTCTATAGTACAATTTAAGCAGCACTACACAGACTACTTGAAACTCCTTGCAGAGCAACTTATATCCAGGATAAGTTCTCTGTTAATACTGACATCCAGTATTTCTTTGCTAAAATAACAAGACTTTGAAGGAAATAAATTTACACCCTCAAATAATACAGCCTTCTTAAAAATACTGAATAGTATCAGTTTAATAATTTTCCTAGATGAATTCATTAGGGAGGTCAATACATAAGGCTACAAGACAGACTTCAAAGTTACCCGTGGGAAAAACACGTAAATTTTCACTCTGCTTTCAGCATAGCAGGTTTGTAATAAAAATACTAAAACACTGAAAGGCTGGAACACAAAAGCAAGTGCACAACGTTGTAATGGACTTGTCTTAAAAACCCGAGCACTCTTGCTCAGCACCTGACGCGGCACTCGGAGTCGTCCTCACCTGCACCTCTGCCCCGCTCCTCCCAGCGCGGGTCGCTGAAGGGACGTGGGTTTTACCTATCTGTCTCCTCCGTCTGCAGCTGCCTCTGGGGGACAAAAGTTTCGAAAAGTCGGAGGACAGCAGCAGCAGCAGCAGCGGGACGGGACGGGACGGGCTGAGAGCGGGAACCCGGCGGCAGCCCGGTCACCGGAGGGAAGCGACGGGCGGGCACTGCTCCGGCTCAGCGGCAGCTCGGAGCCCTCGGCCGGGGCAGACCGGACCCGGGGCTCCCCAGCGGAGCTGCCGTCACCGCCCCGGTGCGGGGCTGCCGTTCTGCTCTCGCCGCCCCCCGCGGGCTCCTGTCCCGCCAGCAGCGGGGCCGTGCGGGGCCGGGCCGGCGGAGCCCGGGGCGCGGTGCGGAGCGGTGAGGGGCCGCTCCGCTCCGCCCGCCCCTCGCGCCCGCCCCCGCGCCCGCCTCGCGCTCACCGGCGTTGCGGAGCTTCTTGTTCCGCAGCACAGACAGGATGACCAGCGCGTTGCCCAGCACGTCCACCACGATGGTGAAGATAAGCACGGCCGCCAGGCCGGTGGCGGCTCCCGCCGCCGGGCCCCCTCCAGCCGGCAGCCTGGGCAGCTCCCGTTGCTCCCCCGGCCGCTCCATGCGCGCCTCTGCCCGCCGCCGCCGCTGCCGGGGCCCCTCCTCCTCCTCCTCCCGCCCCGACGGCAGCTCTACCCCCGGGCCCGGCCCGGCCCGGCCCGTCCGGGGCGAGCCCGCCACCCCGTCCCCGGCGGTGCCGCCGCCCTGCCCGGGGCGGAGCGGGGGGCCGGGCGGGGTGCCCGGTGCGCGCCGGGGGCACTGAGGCGCTCTCCGGGCCGATGGCGCCACCGCGCGGCGGCGGCGGGCGGCACGGGGCGGGGGCGGGCGGGGGTCCCCGCACCCTCACGGCGAGACCCGCACCCCGCCCGCCCTCCCCGCGGGACCCGCACCCCGCAGCCCCGCCGGCCCCGCAGCCCCGCCGGCCCTGACGGCGGGACCCGCACCCCGCCCGCCTCCGCTGCTCGCCCGTCTCCCGCCCTCGGGCACAGGTGCCGGCAGGGAGGGATTACGAGGCGAAGTTTCGCACCTCGAATCGCTGAAGTTTTTCCCGGTGCCTTTACTTCCCATCGCCCCGTGGCTCCGCTCCCAGCCAGCCACCCCTCAGGCAAACCCATCCCCACAAGGACTTTTTCAACCAATTATGCCAGAATAAGACCATTCACTTTCGGTTTAATACTTTTTACCGATTGTAACGTGTGCACTGCAGAAGGCCCAGCCGTAATGTAAGCTCAGCAGCCCCCTCACTCAGCGGCTCCTCAGCCGGAGGAAAACAGCACTCAGCCGGGGTACCGAGCTCCCGTACCGGGATACCCAGCTCCTGTGCTGGGACACCCAGCTCCCTCAATCGGGATACCCAGTTCCCACAGCCCAGCCCCATGGCTGGGGCTTCCAGGCACCTTCTTTGCTTTATTCCACACCACCATGAGCAAGAAGACACCAAACCACTGTGGTCAGGCTGTGGCTGCAATACCACAACCACATGAGCTCTCAGCTTTGTTTAGAAAACAAAATCAGAAAAGAGAAAATAGGGATACTATAGAAGCATGGAACAGTTTGAGTTGGAAAGGACCTTAAAGATCATTCTGTTCCAATTCCCCGTGCTGTGGGCAGGGACATCTTCAGGAGCACCAGGGTGCTCAGAGCCCCATCCGGCCTGGCCTGGAACATTTCAGGTGATGGGGCATTCGCAGCTGCTCTGGGCAACCTGTGCCTCATCGTCCCCAACAGTCAAAAATTTCTTCCCTATATCTAATCTAAACGCAACCTCTGTCAGTTTAAAGCCATTCCCTGCCCTTGTTTAAATTCCTTCTCCAGCTCTCTTGTAGCCCACTTAGGGACTGGAAGGTGCTATAGGTGTCCCTGGAACTTTCTCTTCTCCAGGTTGAACAAGCCCAGCTCTCTCAGCCTGTGTTCATAGCAGAGGCGCTCGGCACCAGCCATGGGCAGGACAGAAGGCAGGTCCATGCTCAGACTGTCCAGCACCACCTGTTGCTCCTGCCCAAAGCCTCCCCTCTGTGTGCAGGTCAAAGTGTCCAAGCAAACATTAAGGTTGTGTCACAACCCATCATGGGGGTTTTATTGCTGCTTGGTCGAGTGAGTCAATAACAAAGCAAAAAGCAAAGCCTTTGGTGGCTCATTCCCTGCCAGCAGAGACCAGCAGCAAACAGGGTCTGCCCTGGCCTGGTGGCCCAGGGTCAGAGCCAGCCCCACATCTGCATTCAGAACATTGCTGAGCCAACCTGCTTGAAATGTCTTCTTACCTTTTCCCCATAACTGAAGAGTGCTCAATTTTGAAAAAGAAAATAAAAAAGGAAAAAAAAAAGAAGAGGGTTTTAAACAAAATCATCAAAATCCTTGAATTGTTAAAGACAGCATTTTAGCTTGATATGTAGCTTCTTTTGGCTTCCTTTTGACATTCTGCACTGAATTCTGCATAGTTTTGAAAATATTTTCTCCATGTAAACCAAATAGTTTTGTTCATGGGCTTTCAGCTGCTCTGTTCAAGACATACCTGCAGACAGGAGTAAGGTGAACTCTCATGGAATATCCCTTCAGCACCTTTCACCTTCACTCTGCTCTTCTCTGTCAGTTTTGCACCATTTGTAAGATGCTCTCAAGAGTGTTGCAGCTATGGAGAGCGAGGATGTGACTTCAAAGGACCAGAACTTTACATAAAAAAGTCTTGCCAAAAGCACCAAATCTACCCAAAAAAGATTTTGGCCTCATATTTTAAAAAACTTTGCTCACAGAGCAGTGCAAGGTAAAGGGGGTGTAAAATTTCATGAAACGAATGCAACCGGAAAAACATAAAAAGGGCTTTTAATCTGGCCACATTTTGGTGTGTAATTTATACCTGCAAAAAGCAGCTCTTTTTCCACAGCCTGGAGTGACTGCCCCAGACAGGAGGGTGTGCAGAGCTCTACCAGGCATGTGTGGATCTGCATAGCTGCAGCAACTAATCTTCCATAAGAAACTTAGAAGAAATTATGATAGATGTAGTGGGCAACTGTTTTCATCACTGGAGTGATTTAGATGAATGATCTTCAGGCTGTTTCCTCCCACCTTCCTGCTAAATGGACTCTTCACTACTTCAATTAAGACAAGGCAAGCACTCTAGGAAGCAGTGGCAAGGGAAAAAAATTAAGGTAGAGGTATCAATGAGACCTTTTTAATTACACTTTACCAGAACTGCTGACATAAATCACGCTGAAATAAGAGTATCCCCAGTGTGTTAGAAGAATTTAGGCTCATTTGAAAGGATCATGAACATGATCACAGGAGAAGGCACCTGAATTAGGGCCAGAAACCAGAACCCTTCAGTACCTGACCTACACCAGCAAGAGTAGGTACATGTATACAAATAGGAAGACCAAGTAGAATGTAATCAGTGCAAAATATTCAAGCACCATAAATGCACACTCCATGTGCAAAATTGTCACAGCTTTGCAGACAGGGAGGCTGGGAGGGGCAGTGCCTGGCACCCTCCTGCCATGCCTCTCACAGCAGCCCTGTGCAGAGCATCTCCCATTCCTCCCTGAGCATGTCCAGTGGCACAAAACACCCCCGTTTCACACCCCTACCTACCAGGGCACACAGCTTAGTAAGAGTTAATCCAGGTATACTGTAATAAATGGAAGCTTACATAATTGAAAAATAGCTGAGGCATTAATCTTCCTTCTCGCTACCTTGAGTCCTCTTTAAAAAGATTATTTTGTCTTCAGAGACAGCTTTAATGCTACTTAATGAATCGCTTATAAATGAAGAATTTTTTTCCCCTCATATACAGGGACAGGCTGACTACTACCCCGATTGTCACAGAGACAATTAACTTTTGTCAAATATACAAAGATAATAGCTGTTCTCTACAAATACTACTATACTGAATTTGGCATATTTAAGGCCAATTTTTCTTGCTGTTTTGACTAAGCATGCTTAGTGACAGTGACATACCCATTCCCTTTAGCCAGACCTGGGGAGCTCCTCACACTTAGGAAAATAATTAGTGGGCGCCTGGGTACCTGCTGGAACAGGTAGGTTAGCACTGATTCAGGAACACCAGGTTGGAAATTTCAGAATTCCAACATGAACATGAGCTCATCCAAAGGTATCTTGGTGTCCCACTTCAAAGGAGGGAGGAGACATGAAAAGAAAGGAGAGAGATACAAAATCAGAGCCTCAGCTTCCACACTGCCTGTCTCAGTTGCAGACAGGGTGCAGGCAAGCCATCTCTGATCTGTAACTCCCTCCTTGCAAAAGCAGTACCAGGACCACAAGGACCACGGGGACCACGGGGCAGGTTAGTGGTTTCATCACTAAAAATAACTCCCAGTGAGCTGCACGGGCAGTTTTATAGTCACTCCTGACACTGAGGTCCCCAAGCAGTAACACTCAGTTGTCTCCCTTGCCCATGGCCCACCAAACACCTGCTCTGTTCCCCATATTCACACATGCAGGGCAAAGATGCTGAATGAAGCTCAACCCCTCTCCTCCCACCACACCAGCCTAGCCAAGTACTTGTTTTTATTTCTAACAAAACCAGCAGGCAATGAAAGTTGTAGTTTCTCAACACGTGCATTTTGACTCAAGCAATGGCCTTTGGGAGACACACTAAGCAGAAACAGAAATGAGGCTGATGAATCCTTTGCCACATGGACTACTTCCACACTCTTCAGCCCCTGCACTCTTTGGGCCACTCCTGGTGATGGGCAGAGCAGGTTTCCTCCACCCCTGAACAGACTGGGTGAGAGCTTAGAAGTCTCTGCTGCCTCCCTTATTGATACCAGCAGCCTACAGGTGTTGAATGCCACAAGGATGCTGTGCTCAGCCAGTAGGGAGCTTCAGCACATGCCTTTCCAGTACAGTCTGGTTTATTTGCTTAAGATTCTGATCTAGACCTCCCAGACAGTGGAGGTTCATTCCTCGGTGCAGTCTAAGACTCACTGAGCCCACAAACACGACTAAAATGAGTCATTTAGTCCTGCCATGCATCGTGACTATTAGCATAAAAATAAGGGCAAACACTTTATCCCCCCACCTCTTATCTCAATTCTGCCCTTAAATCCAGCACGTGGCCAGGAGGCAGAATCACTACTATGCAGGGGGAATCACTATTGCCCACCTGCAGTTCTTTAGCCAAACATATACAGCAGTGGTTCCTCTCTCCCAAACTTTTCTGTGGTACAGAGAGGCAGCACAGCACTGTGCACGGCTAAGGGAATCCCAGGGCTGGGAAAAGCAGCCCTGGCTGCTTCAGTACTAAACAGATGAATGCAGCAGCTTGCCCTGAGCTGCCGTCCTGGAGCAGATCAACAAACCAGCGGCTCTGTTTATGCTGTCGAGCTTGCCCAGGAGCTCCAGACAAACAGCGAACCTCGTGTTCAGCCACTTCCCCCTTTGTCCCCGGGCAGCAGCAGCGAGCAGCACACACAGCCCCCGCTGGCCAGAGCAGCCCTGGCTGCTAATCACCGCCAGAGCCCCGACACAGGCCCGTTCATTCAGCCCAGCTTAGCGCTGCAATCTAAATAACAAGGGAAAGAAGGAAAACTCTGTATGCCTTTTGCACCCTGAATAATAAATGACACCATCAATGTTGCCTTGCGATGCAACACCAAGCCACTTCCTTTGCTCCAAGATGAGATTTAAGAGGAATGACTTTGAGGCTGACTTGCCTTCAAATATCCCATTTTTTCCCCCATCTCAAACTCGAGGATGCAACATGAATGAAATCAGAATTAGCTTCATTACAAACAAACAAGGGGGGCTGACCTAGATTCACTCTGCCTCTCAGAAGGAAGTGATGGCAAAAGTTTAAAACCTGTCATACGGGGCTGCAGCACATTTAGGTCAAAGTTTGTTGCAATCAAATCGTGCTTTCTGAAAAGGCTTTTGCTGGTGGGATGATTTGTATGGCAGTGGCTGAATTATGCATGGGGTTTGTACAGTCTCTGCTGGCAAATAAATATGTGTGAAGAAACTCAGAAACTGAAGCTTCTTCCTGCAGCATCATCAGTGCCTCTGCATCCCTGAGGACACAAGTGCTGGGTTTTGTGGTAGCTCTCACCACCAGCTACATTGGGCAGCATCCCGTGGCTGGAACCAGTCTTGCTGCTGGTCTCAAGATGCTAGGACAGAATGTGGGATTTTTCAGTCACTTTATTTAATCCTGCCAAAAAAAGGCCAAATTAGAGGGCCTGCTCCCAATAAAGACAGCCTGGTTGCTGTGTAGGCTGCTCAGGGGGGAGGTTCAGATGACAAATGAGAGGTAGCATGGGACTCTCCCAGGTGACAATCATGGTGGAAGGAAAGATATGGAAATGGTCCAGCTGGTGGGGTTTGTTGGGGGGAAAAACCCTCAGGGAAGGATTTAATTGATATATTTAATAGCTAACAAAACCTGAAGAATTAATTGTTTTAGTATCCAAGTAAGAAACTTCTGCAAATCAAATCAATATAATGCAAAGTGAGGAAAGCTTGTTCATGACAGACCAGTCCCCCTACCCCATTTGTGTTCAAGATCTGCCTTTGACTCAAGCAGAAGAAGGACCACTCATTCTCCTCACACCATCCCCAAAATGTGTGTGCTCAAGTGAGGTTGGGGCAGACTTTTCCCTTCCATAGAAACTTATTGGGATGGTAGGAGAAAAAGAGGGAGAAAAAAAGGAGCACCTCATACTTTTTCTCATTGAGATTCCTGAACCAGTCCCTTTTCCTACCATTAGAAACCAAACCCATTCCTGCTCCTTACAGGTCTCCTTTCACCATTCCCTTTCCAGCCCATCCCTTTTGCCCCAACATGCTGTGCACAACAAAAATCTCACTGTTCTCACAGTTTCCCACATCAGCACCTACAGGGATGCTGGCTGAGTTGCTCTCAGTTTTCCCAGTGCAGCTCTCACAGCCTGTCTCACCTCACTTTCTCTCCCCTTATTTCCCCCTCCTCCAGCCTGGGGGTCATCCTAGTTAGAGATCAACTGGAGGAATCAGGCCAAGCTTTTGGAAACATCAGGGTATTACCCAGTTCACCACCACCTGTATATAGAAGGGGTCTAATTTTATCCTGGCTGTTCAGGGGCAACAGTGTGAGATGGAAACTGCTGAGATGCTCTGGGGACTCTCCCCTTCACATTCCCTGCCTCCCCAGCCCCCATTTGTGTTTGGATGCACACCCACCTGCAAACATTCTGCCCACACCATGTCCAAGCTGCTTCTCCAGCTGGGGATGGCACAAGCCATTGCCATTGGCAATTGCTTTCTAATGCTAAGGCTGAAATTCCCATGGTTGTCCTCTTCAAGACCTGCCTTAAGAAAGAAGACAGGGAGCTCTCCCTTTCCTGGAGCAACCCTCCTGCAGCCTGGATTGTGACTTGAGCAAGCTTCAGGAGCACTTGGCACTAAGCATCTTGCTATGAGGCAGCAGTGTAGGAAGGACAGTGCCACACTTTTGAGCTCTTAATTATGTCCCAAGCAGCACCTCTGTGCCTGCAGTAATGAGGGCTCAGCTACATCCACGGCTGTTAGTGAGATCCTGTTTTACCTCACCCTCATTATGGGAAATGGCCTGCTCAGATCCAGCAGCCGTGGAGATGTTTCCTCTCATGAAGCAGATTGCCTTCCCCTGTCAATTACAAGCAGAGAGCTCGACAGCCCTGTGCAAATTGCTGGGTGAGAGCATAAATAGGAGCACAAGAGAACCGATTACAGCCTTGGTGGCAGGCCTGCTTAAAAACACCCGATGGGAACAGGAGGGTCAAGAGTAATAAAAAGCAGAGAGGTGGTGGTGGCTGGCACAGCAGTGCTGTGGAGCCAAGGGGGATGTGGTACCTACCTGCCTCTGCAGAAGTGCAGCCATCCACAGTGGCAGTGTGCTGGGAGTTAACAGAGGGGCTGCAGCCAGTTGACTCCACAACCAAAGCTTTTCTGCAGTGAAGAGATTCCCTTTCCTCAGGCTATCACTTTGGTATATATCAGCAGTGTGCAGCCCATAGATGGGAAATTATTCTCTTCTCTTGCTGTACTCCCACTAATAGCTCTGATTTCACTGGACCATCCAGCACACCTGCACAGCTCTGCAGCATTTCCAAGAGGCAAGTACCAGGTCTCTGGGCTGAGGTTGCACACAAACCTTTACCCCGTGCACAGCACTGGTGCTCACGCTGCCCACAGCAGCTGCTCTTACCTGAGGGACCCCAGGGTTAACTTCCATCATAAACAGACCCATTCCAGAGAACAGGATGAGAAAGTGTGTGTGGATTTTAACCAGTGGTCTTGATGATGGTTTGCTCAGCCCTACAGACCTCGCTGACTCCTCCTGGGCCTGTTTCACAGCCCTGCTGCCCTGCTGGACCCCTGGAGCCTGCCTTTAGTCCTTCCTTTGGGCAAGGAGGTGGCAATGTCTCTTCTGCCTACAGGTCAGCCCAGGGTCAGAGACAAATAAGCGAAGGAACAACTTTCCTGCAGCAAACAGCTGAGTGCCCATCTTACAAGAATCACTTTGCTCTGCCCTATAATACATCACTGCTCATGAACTTACACTGGTCTCCAACTCACTCCCCATTGCCTGGTCTGATCTTCAGCTGCCCTGGTATCTTCAGCCTGCCACTGTAAGGTGCACACCAACACCCAATGCACGTGTGAGGTACCCCTCGTGTTTGCTCTGTCCCACCCATCTCTGCAATAACTGCACCCAGAAACCTCCTCTGGGCATCAGCCCTGCACACTCACACCTGTCAGTGTCTTTGCAGGCTCTGCAGGAGGGCATTGATTCCTGCTCATAGAGCAGTTCTGTCTGAAGGAAAGCTATTGGTTTTGCCTGGATGGGCTTTGAAAGTGGGCCTCTCTGTGCCCTGCAGATCCATTCTTCACCTTTCAACTCCTGCTGTCCCCACAGACCCACTGGGGTTGCTCACCCTCCTCACCCCAGCCCCTTTGCTTTCCTTCTAGACCCTGCAGGCAGAGCTGCCTGTGATTTATTTCCTTGTATTTAATTCTGCTAAGTCATAGGCACCAGAAATCTGCAGCTGGCAACTCCAGGCTGCTTTCCAGCTTCTCCATCCAGACCTGCTAGCAGACGTTTTCAGTTTTGGTTCTCAGATCTCCATTGCAGTCTGGTCTCAAAACCGTGGATCCACCAACCCTCCAACTGTGCACATTCAACTCCACAGCCTTAAAGCTGCTACAAATGAGCTGCAAGTTCCTCCTGCTCCTCCAGAGAAGAGGGTATCCCTCCAGTGTGTCTGTCTTTGGCAGAGAGTGGTATCCTCCAGCTCTCCTTAGCACAGTTTGGTGCCTGGTTTTCCCCTCTTCCCCATTTGTAGGCTCATAAGCATAGACAGCTCTCTTCAGATCTGGTGATGTTAAAGCTCCTCTTTATCAGTAACTCCACTTACCTCTGCAACAAGGTGAAAACAGTGCTTGAATTTCTGCTGCTTTCCTAGAGAATTTAAGTGACACTGAGCTGTAGGACCATCCATCCTCCTGCTGCCTTTCCCTCAGCTCCTCACTCCTGGTTGTGCTCTGCCCTTTTCATAGGCATTTCTTAATAAAGCCAGGGCCTGGGTTTTATTCAGTCATGGGGAAGAAATGAGAGCTTCAGTTCATACCTCATAGGAAATTCATTGAAAGTCGAATGAATAACTTCAGAGAAGAGAAATGGGAAGAAAAAGGAAGCATGTGCATGTCTCAGGTTCACCCCACTTTCCTAAAATCTGATTGAAGAAAGCAAATTTGGAGATGTTAGGTCAGTTATGAGGTTTAACAGGGTTGTATGCAGTTAAAAGGAAGCCCCCCAGTAGATGGGATTACCTCCCCCAGTCAGAGTCTGTCCCTGCTCCCAGGAAGGGCCTAAGCACTCTCCCCAGGCAGTGGGCACTCCAGCCTGGCATGCAGTGTGCACAAAAGAGCCTGAAGGAAAAGGCAAGGCTGCTGAAGCTATGGAAAAAGAAAGCTGGATGCAAATTAGATCTGCAATACAGAGAGCTTGAAATTAAATATAAATTCAACTACAGAAAAGGTTGCCAGAGATATTTAGGATTTGTATGTGTACATTACATATATATATATACACATACACACACTCATATATATTTATAAAGACCAACAAATGCTATCTGTGTTCATCGTGGGCAAGATGTTGCTATAGTAATCTTAATTTTACATTCCTTGCATTAAAGAGAAGATTGCAAATTGTTTGGCACTCAGACTGTCTTTTTGTTATAACATGTGCTGCATTTAACCCAGTGGGACTCTGTTCTCTACCTCTTGGAACTATGGAAATAGAAATAACTACTAACAATAATGTCATCATTACATGGCAGCCTTGGATTCAGTTTCCTTTAAAAAAAGGGGAAAAGAAAAATAAAGGGGCAGACTGATAAAGAAACAGCCTGGGCATGTTAGCATTGAATTTAGGCTTGGACATGAAGATGTTCTTGAGGACAGGCAGAGACCCAGCGAGACAGGGGAGTCCTGGGTGGGAGTGGGGCAGAAGGAGAGCACCTGCTTCAGATTTCATGTGACACCAGCTGTACATCAGAAGTGACTCCACCAAAGCCAGGAAAGGCATCAAAGGGATACCAAAAAGGATAAAAACCAAATGAGGTACCTGTGCTGCAAACACACTGCCTGTGATGAGATGGGGAGCTTCTCCAAAAGCTGCCGTGGGACAAGGGGCTCTCTGCCCACAGTGGGGGTCTCTACCTGTAAGTGGGGAGCTAAAACCAAAACTTTAACACCTCTGCCAAACCAGCCTCCCTCTCTGGTAGGAGCAGGTTGGAGGGTGGCAAAGGGCACCGGGCAGGCATGGGGCTGCCCCCCAGCAGCTGCACACAGCCCCAAAGCCACCCCCAATGCCCCTGCCCCACAGCAGCTCACTCCTACCTTGGTCCCCTTCTGAGAGGCTGCATGGGGGGCTGCAGCCTCCAAAATCTGGGGACCCAAGCCCTCCCAGGGAAGAGGACAGACAGCACTTTGTCTCCCTGGATTTGCTGGAGCTTCAGACCTGGGCAGGTGTGAGGGATCCGTGCAGCCCACGTGCACATCCTGTGCTCTGCAGAGACAAGCACCGACTTCGAACATCCCCACCTGACACCAGCTCCCAGGAATGTTTGTTTTCTCCGGATTGATGGTGTTTACAACTCCAGGCATCTTCCCAGTCATCTGTGATCTCTGGCCATGAGTGGGTCTCTTTGGGACATTGGATGACAAGTGTTGCTACAGTGCCAAGGAGATGGGACTCCCAACTGCCTGTGGCAGGCAGATCGCTGTGAAATCATGATTTATCTGGAGTTAGATTAAGTTATGTCTCTCTCTCCTGCCTGCCCTGGCAGTGGCTGCATGCAGGTATGCTGTATTTCTTCCTCTAAACAGGAGAACGTGGGGCCATTTACCAGCAGCTAGAGGTCAGGAGGTGCCCAAATGTAAACTCCAGGACAAAGCTTGTCTGAGCACATTTGAGGGACAGAGCTGACAGGTGACAAACGGCCAGAGCTGAGTTTGCTCTATTTTGGCTCATGCCACTGCTTGGGGAAATACAGGAAGGGAAAACAGGTGAATTATTGTCACCTTCAGACATAAACAAATAGAGGCTTCAAACAAAATTGCATTGCTTAGGTGTTCAGAGGGGAAATATTTACCTCGCGTGCAGAAATAAATGTTAAAGTTTATGAGTCACATAAAGCCTTTTTATGCTGAAAATCCCTTCTGGATGAGAATGGGGATATTTCTCATTGTGATCTTGATCCATCCAATTTATTTGTGGATCAAAAGGATCAGTGAGGGCCTAATTCTGCAGAAGATCTGGCAATGGGAAAAGTTCTTTCAGTGGGGGCTGGATGCCCACCTGTTTCTCCCCATCCTGACTCACACAGGTCCCTTTGCCCCCAGTAGGAAAAGCTCCAGTTGCCTCTTTGCACATTTTTGGCTGCAATAACAGGTCTTCTCTGTCATGTGGTTTCTCCCCAGGGCCAGGGGATGGAGTGGGGCTCCTCCAAAACCCCTGTTCACAGGCAAAATCAGGCTTTGGAGCAAGACAAGGAGCAGAGCAAGGTGGAACACAGGAACTGGCAGGCTAGGCAGGGGGAGGGTGCCCTCTTTCTCTCTCTCTCACTTCTTGCAGCCCTGAGCACCCACCTTGCCAGAATGCCAAACACTGGCATTCACTGCTCTCCCCTTAGCATGTGAGATAGAGGTGCACCAGTGCATGGAATAATGGATGAGACAAAGAGGGGCAGCCCCAGGCACTATTCCTGAGCTGCTGGCACCACATTCCAGGGAGACAGACAGCAGCAGATCCTGGGAGAGGCAAAGGCAGGAAAAACTCATTCATATGCAAAGGGGTTAGATCTTGGGGAGAGTGGCAGTGAGCTCATGCAGCACAGAATGAGCCTGCCCAGAGTTCTCTGCCTTTTGGAAAAAGACATTGCTGCTGCAGGAGCCTCAGGCCTTGTGGAAAAGCCACCATTTCCTTCATTGGTGATGATTTATTTGGGAAGAAGCCTCATTTTTCACTGATCGTATTAGAAGCACAGGATGGATTACAGCATGGAGTAACCCTGATAGCTGAGAAATTCAGTGTATGCAAATGTGAGCCTTAAATGGCTCTTTCTGTGAAAGATTGCCTGTAGCTGGGATGTGTTGGAGATGTGGCACCAATGAATAGGCTGGTATTTATTTCAAAGCAGAGGCTCTGCCACAAGGTACAACACAAGCTCTGCTGACATTTACAAATGCAGCTGCTCCCTGCGAGCACAACTTGCATCTCTGTTTTGCAAACCTGCTCCTTTTGCTGCAGAACCCTGTGCCTGGTACACACACACACGTGCACCAAAAGACTGCTAAAAACAAACACAAAGTGATGTGCAGCATCCATGAGCTCCCAAGGCCTCCCAAGCTGCTCCCTTGTACCCAAACTGCAGCCCAAGAGGGGCCAAGAGGCAGCACCAAGGGCTGTTTCATCCTCTCCCACCTCCTCCTGCCCCTCAGAGCTCAGGCATTAGAGGGGAACACCTTCAGGTGGGAGGAGGGATGAGGTGAAACTTGTGTTTCACTGATGCTGCCCTTTGCCTGGGTCACCTGGTGCCTCTTCCCTTGGGCATCCCTCATGGGCCCAGGCTGCACCCACCACCTCCAAGCAGCACAGGGATGCACAGGGATGCTGTGCAGTGTGTGGCAGCTGCCTGAAGATGGCAAGCCAACACTGCAGTTTATAATACATGCAAATAACCCTGCTGGAGGGAGAAAGGGGCTCCCTACAAATAAGAGGGCTATATTTTCTTGGCAGCCCATGGAATGCCAGAGCAGAATTTAAATTGCTGTGTTTATCAAACAAGTCTGAGCCTTTTTTTCTTCCCTCTCCTTTGTTAAATGCTGCCCATCTTGCAGAATTTTGAGCAGTACTCCTGGTACTGCATCAGTCCTCAAGCCCAAATGCAAAGTCTGAGGAAGAAATTGCAATGCATCCTTTGGCACCAGGGAGCCATAGAGCTGGTGTGTGCATGCAATAATTTATCCTAAGCCTTCTAGTGGCATTTTATGTCTTTTTGCTGTAGTGCTATTACAGCTTTGATTACTCCATTTTTATGTTTGTCAGCACAGCATATGGGCAAGATAATTTGTATTCAAAGTATTAAACTGGTAATGTAAATTATTAAAGACCCAATTCATAAACGCATTACACACCATATGCAGATTTCTTCCTCTTAACTCCCTCCTTCTCCTCCTCCTCCCCATTTTGCAGACCTGGCTTCACACAGCTGGAGCTGGAGCAGGAGCACTGCCAGCTCCCACCCCACGGGCACCAGGCTCATCAGGTGGAGTGGGTGTCAGGCAGGAATACCCAGCCTCTTCTCTTTCCTGCTGCCCCCTGCACAACTCATTCATCCCCAGGTGCCTGTTGCCCATCAGCTCAGCTCATTTTGGCACCTCCAAAGACAAGAGAAGAAGCTGTTTCCCATTTTTACCCCGACCCCTATTTGCAGCAGAGCACCCTCTGAAGAGTGCACATCTCCCAGGGCAGGCATTGCAAGGAGGCACTGGAGGGGCACAGGAGGAGGGGCAGACAGCCACTGTGGCAGTCCCATCTCATGCCCATCTCCATTCCACACGTGCAGGACAGTGAGAGCTGGGCTCTGGTTTTGTGGCAGGGGCTGCTGCACCTCTGGCAAGCACAGAGCTTCATGGGCAACAGGTCACCTCTGCCTGTGCTCAGCCCCAACAGGGCTGGGGGCAGTGAAACCCCCCAGTCCTGCATGGAAATGGGCTGTTCAGCTGTAACCCCTTCCATAACAGGCATCTCCTTTCAATAGCTGTTTACCAGACCATACACAGTGCCATTGTGTTGAGCAGATGCCGTCTTCTGTTTTTCTCATTACCAAGATTTACTGTCTTATCAGCTTATTATTGACCCAGGCTTTAGGCTTCCTTCAGGGCTGAGGCCAAGGGAAATGCAAACTCCCAGCACTGCTGTTTGCAGGAGCATCCCCCCCTGAACTGACACAGGGCTCAGGGCTGCCCCCTCCAAACCTGGGCTCTCCACCTCACAGCAAAGGCTCTGACAGCCCAGAAGAATATCAGGGAGCTGCAGGGTGCCCTGTCCCTGCCCTGGGGATCCCAAAGCCCCTGGGCAGCCCCTCAGGCTCTCCCCCTGCTATGGAGCAGTTTCAATGTTTTGTGCTGCCAGCACCTCTGAAAAGTTACATTACAGCGGAGGAAGAACTGGGACTGGGATGCTTAACTGCATTTAGTGTGTGTAAAATCAGGCAGGTCGCCTAACCTAGAGCCCCCAGCACACAAAAAACCTTTCTGACCCTGCTTTTCAGACAAAATACATGCCTCCTCCCACCCTGGGGCAAAAAGGAGTATTTTGAATCCAGCTTTCCAGAGGTTTGGCTTCCAGGGTGCCCACGGGTGACCACAGCAGTGTTGCTCTGCTCCTCCAGACCTGCATTTCCCCAGCCAAAAGGTGCTGCTGGCACAGACCAAGGGGCAGGATCCCTGGTGCAGTGCCCTAGCAAAGGAGCTGTTTTACCTGTGTGCTCACACTCCATCCAGTGCCAAGAAATCACCCTCAGCAGAAGCTCCCTAAGCTTCTACCCAGAAAAAATGTACAACTACATCTCAACCCAGTAGGACACAGAAGTACAAAAGTAAAAATGCTGCCAGTGCTTACTGGGACTCAACTGTGCTCCCCCAAGCAAAAAAAAAAGCACTTTTGCCAGAGACAGACAAGAAGACAAGGCAGCACAGCAGGAGCCACTGGCCACTGGTGCTGTACCCAGAGCCTCATGGGTCAGGTTAGTGTGTGTGTAGCTGACAGGTAAAACAAGACCATCCCCCACAAATTACAAATTTTTCAAGGCTTTCACACAACCTGGCCACGTACTGCTGAGTCAGAACTTTCAGTGACACAGGCACACAGCTCAGTCCTCAGTCCTGCTTTAATTCCTGGGACATGGATCCAGCAGTGACGGCAGTGCCAGAATCAGAGCAGGGTGGGAATTACTCTGCTCCTGAACAAGAAACCTCTCACTGCTGGCTGGCTCAGGGTGATGCCCTCCCACCTGTGGCAGCACAATGCTGCTCCAGCAGCAAGGATGTGTGCTGGGAGCACTGAGAGGCTCCAGCTGTGCACAGCCACCTTTGGGTACTCACAGCTGTGGCCAAAATTGAAGCTGTCAAGGCAGAGTATGCAGGAAAAGGATGGAAACATGAGCAAGGTGCTGGAGAGGGGGAGCAGAAAGGGAGCACATGCAGAGAGGCTGGGGAAGAAATTGCTTTTTGGGAAAAACCAAACCAAACCACTATTCAGTTATTTCTGCTCACAACATATTTGTAATTCCTTCTCCAATACTGTTTTAAAAAAAGCAGAAGGATTTTTGAACTCCTCTTTTATCATCAAATGAAGAAGACCCTGACCCATCCACACCCTGATGAGCAAGCCATGAACCTTGTGCCTGCAGGGATGAGGGTGAGGGGCTGGGAATGACAGAGGGATGGAGCAAGTGGAGCTGGCCCCGGGCAGACAGTGCTCGGAGCAGATGCTGCTGGTGGCAGAGGCAGCCCTGCACTGGAACAACGGGCTCAGCTTTGGGAGAACGGGGCTCTGCACATGGGAAGGGTTCAGAAGCCCCGAGCTGGGTTTTCTCCTCCTCCCCCAGGCATCTGGCTTTTCTGGTGGGTTCTGCAGAGCTGCCCCTGCCCAGAATCACAGGGGCACTGTGCAAGCAAGGCCCTGAGCATCTGCTGTGTAGCACCAGCCACGGGATGTGTGAGGCTCCCCCCAAAACCCCGGAGCAGCAGGCAGAGGTGGGGCAGGCACACAGCGCCACCAGAGCAGAGCATGTCCCTGCAGGGGCACAGGGGGAGCTGAACGCTCTGCTGGGGAGGGTGGGGTCCTCTGCACAGAACTGCAGGGATTGTTATTTTGGAACACATGCACAGAGAGCCACCGTGAGCCCAGTGCTGTCCATTTGCAGCGCCCATAACCCACATTATGGAGACACGGCCCGGCCCAGCCCAGCAGACGAGCTCAACAGCAGGCTTCCAGATGTCCACCCGCTCGCCCATCTCAGACTCCTAATCCCCTACTTTGTCTGAGCTCTAGCTCATTTCTGATGCATTCAGATTATCCAGCGAGCATAACTGCTAGTGAACATCTGAATATTTCCCCCTCCATCTCACATTTCACCTTGGAGGAGAAGCGCTCCACAGAGCCCAGGCCCTTCTTTATCAAGCCAATTAGTGCAACACAAAGGCAGTGAACAGCACCAGGCAAAGCTCAATGGCCTGTAAAATCCCCAATATTTCGAGATGGGCTTAGGCTAAATATGACTGTTTTTTAAAAAAAGGGAAAGCTTAGGGTGAGTAAACCAGAGTGCTGGCCTTTCCAACCACACTAAAAAGAAAACCCAGCAAATCAGAGCAACGTACAAGGCAGTTCATGGATCATAACGAAAAGTTTACAAACAGAGCAGCTATAATTCCTTCTATAACACTGGAGGACCCAAGTTTGCAAGGAACAAAAGGAAATGATTAACAGGGGAAATATGCATGGTACAAAAAGACTTTTTAGTCCAAAAAAGGATGTCCATATTTAGAAACACTTGATTCCTGTTGTCAGGGCCCTGCTTTTCCTGAATGTGTTTCTCTCCCGTGAAAGAAAGAAGTCACAAAGGCAGTTTGTGCACAGCCATGTCACATGCACACAGGGCACCACTGATTCTTCTCCAGGATTAAGGGAAAAATGCAAAGGATTCCAGAGCAAGCAAATAAAAAATTAAAAATAATCATGTCCATATTTAGGAGAAGGCTTCTAGCAAACCGGCAGCTCCTCTGGCAGGATCCCCTCTCCCACCATGGGCACCCTGAGCCCTTGTCAGGGTGGGCTGCCCCCACAGAACCCTCCCTGGGGGGTTCTCACTCCCCTGGGGCTGTGGGGCCAGAGGCAATCCTGCTCCAGATCACAGGCATCTGCAGCTTTGCTCTGGGAGAGCCTCTTGCTACAGGGTTCTGCCATCTGCTCTGGCACAGCCCCACCAACCAAGTATGGCCTGGAAGGGGGTAAATGGAAAATAGACCTTACCTGAGTACCTCTGATGGGCAGGAACCTTGTGTTTGGCAGGATGAGCATATATTTGAAATATATATTCTTCCCACCTGCACATTCACTAGCAGCCTGTCTGTGTCCCTGCCACGAGAGGAGTGCCCAGCACAGCCTGACACTGGCAATAACCACCTCCATGAGAGACCTGAGCACAAACAGCAGCAAACATTTCTGAGAGCAGCCCTTCCCTCTGAGCCACAGTCAGGGCTGAACCTCGTGCTCAGGCTGTGAAACCCAGCACCATCTGCTGCCTGCACAGGCAGGGACCCTGTGGGCTGCACGCCGTCTGCTCAGGACCTGGGGACCCCCATCCCTCAGCTGCCTCCTGCTCCTGTTTCCCACCTCCATCACAACTGCTCTCCCCTCATGGGTCGGCTCAGCAGCAGCTCCTGCAGCCCCATAACCTCCATCCTCATCCTGGTGCTGCTGTGAGCACAGAAATCTCAGGGGAGCAGCAACAGTGGGCCCCAGCTGGCACAGAGCAACAGCCCATGACAGTGGAAGGTCTTCCCTAAAGCACCTGACTGCTGGGAAAACACAGTCCAGGCTGCTCCCAAAACTTAAATGCAAACCACACCATCTGAAGTGAGCCTTTGGAACAGGAGGAGAGGGTGGGACATCCACAGCTTCCCACGGGCCAGTGCCTCACCACTTCTTCCTAACTTCTAATCTAAACCTACTCCCTGTAGTTTAAAATCATTTCCTCCTTGTCCTATCACTATCTGCCAGTGTAAAATCCCACTCTCCCTCTTTTTCATAAGCCCCTTTAAGCATGGGTAATGGAAGAGTCAAAGGGCTGAGCTTTACACTCTCCCCAAGCAGAGCCCTAAAAGGGGACAGGCCCAATTACTCCCTCTTAGCAGAGATGCATAGGAAGAGTAAGAAACAAACAAGGCTAAGTCCTTCTGGTTCAAAACCACTGAAAGCCTTTTGTGAGTCGCCTTCAAGGCTCAAAATATGTGGTCTAGTGGATTTTTTTTGCTAGACATCTCTTGTGGGAATCACCAACAAATGGAGCACAAGTGACAGTGAGCAATTGGACAGTCTAACACTAACCTTGTCTAGGGGAAGGGGTCCCTGCTATGGCAGGGGGTTTGAACAAGGTGATCTTTAAGGTCCCTTCCTACCCAAACAATTCAAGGATTCTGTAATTCTATTTGGTCAGGTTCTATTCCACTTTCAGACATGTCCTTTGAAGAAAGGGTTCTCTTTAAGAGTTTTACTGACATCTTGATCTTTGAGCTTGGATTGAAAAACCTCCCAGCAGCTTGCAAAAATTAAGTTACTACATGAAGCAACAAATAAAGCAACAGAAGACCCAGCATGTTTCCTTCTGCTCTCCCTGCTACTGGGGAGAAATCCTAGCCAGGACCTACAGGTAGTAATGCCTTAAACAACTGCAGAAGCCAAGCCCAGGGAGGATCCCCAGCCTGAGCTCTAAAGATAAAAAGAACAAAACTCAACAAACATATCTTGAAAGAAAGTGGGAGACCAAATTGACCCTGCTTCCACGTTTCTCAAGCCTCTTTTGCAAGACCATGTATTACTGCTGGCACAGCCAGGTAACACACAGTAAAAGGGCAATCACACACTCATTAGCAGCAGAAAAGAGGCATTTGTCTCAAGCAATCCCTCAAATCACTTCATCCTGCTATGGGTATTAATTTTCTAAACTAAATAAAGCAAATTTTAAGCTTCACAAAGAAGCCGTTAAAAACACTTACAAGCTATAAGCTCTTACAACAACAAAGCCAGGCCATGTTTGATTAATATTTTTAAAAAGAGCAGTCTTCTGACTTGAAATACCTGAGGGAGCTTTACAAGTGAAAGGGCTGGGAAGAAGAAGCAACTCTATCACTCACAGCATCACACAGGTTTGGCTCCAGCGGTGTGTGACACCAGGGCAGAGGAGCTCCTCTGGCTCCCCAGGTGTCCCACAGGGACAGAGCAGGGGGCAGGTATGGAGGCAGAGCAGCAGCACTCAAAACCAACCACAAACACCATCTAAACACCCAGCCCCACACCAACACTGGGCTCCCAGCTGTGGTTTGCCTGGCTGCTGAATTCAGCCAGAAACATGAAGTGAACTGTGCCAGGGGACACAGTTACAGGGCAGGCATCCCCTTACCACAGTAAATGCATTTTCATCTCAACAAATGTCTGCTTCATTCATCCCAGCCTCCAAGGGTCATAGCCCCATCCCAGTACCAGTTTGCTCCTGCACACAACGCTCAGGCTCCCCTCTCCGGGGGAAGGCACTGCCAGCCCTGCTCCAGCTCACCCTGCAGCCCTGGCACAACACATCCCGGAGCACGAGGAGGAGTCACCACCCAGCACACAGAGCTGTCAGCTCCAGCACGGAGCTGCTTCCTCCTGCCTAATTTAGGGATCCAGGTGCAGGAGGGCACTCAGGAAAGAGCTCTTAGCAGCAGACAGCTCCAATCAAGAGCATTAGCACATGCAAGGAGACATTTCCCCCATCCACACCTTGTTTTAGCACGTAGAGATCAGAGCTACTGGAAGGGTGAGATGTTTGCAGAGGGCTTTGAGCACAGGTTATCAAATGCTGCCCAAGAGGGCACACACCAGAGCCCAGCCTGCAAAAGGGGATGAAGACACTTCATGGGGCACAAAACCCCATCAGGCATGCTGGTTATTCAGTCCCTTCCCCACTGCAAGCTGACACATTTAGAGAGCAACTGCTTGGTAACAGGGTCCCCAGCACACTTTGTTTGCAGCACTGCTGTGATTTGCAATTCAGTTTATTGCATTAAAATGTGGTGCAGCCGTAGCCCTAGAAAGTAATAAACATGCCACTTGTCACAGTTCCTCCCATTATCTTTTAGAGCAAAGTGAGCTTGGGTGAACATTCATAGAGGGGAGTCTGGGGCTTGTCAGAAAGCACTGCCAGAAATGCAGCATCCTGCTCTCACCCCACTGGAAACATCCTATCTCCTCTCCAAGCTCCCCAAAATCTGCAGCAGAAGACAGCTTACTGGGGACATGTTCCTCTGCTTGTGGAGCAAGAGCCTGAGCCAGCAGAGGGAAAACATGAACTCAAGGTGGCTGCCAGGATTGTGCTGGAGGCTGGAAGTAAAAAGGCATTCACCTGCCACCTGCTGAGCCAGGACCAAGAGCAGCCCTTGCACTTTGCTGCTGCTCCTGCAGGGTTTATTGGGAGTGAGTAAAATTACCCAAAAAAGAGCTGTTCAAAGGGAGAAGGTGTGAGAGGTGCTTTGACTGTGTTTGTGTCCTCAGTCCCACCCCCAAAGAAGACTGTCCCTGTCCTAGGGAGATATGCATTTGTACTAGGATTTTTAATTAATTTTACTATAGGAAATTAACACACTCCTTCCCCACAGGTGTGTTGGGGCCTGACCCAGCAGAAGAAAACCATCCTGCAATGGAGTTTTCCTTGTGGCTGCTGGTGAGGAGTGCCTGCCACAGCCACGCTGGGACTCCCCTGATGCAGCCCCTTCCTGCCAGTCTAAGTGCTCCGATTCGGCTCACACCAAATATTCACCATATCTCAACTGAATTTTGGCACATACAGGCTGCAGAGCAGTGGGTCTGTGGCTCTCTGGGTCATGCTAAGGCTCCCAGGCTCATTTCCAGGAGAGGCAGATTCTGCCCTGCGCAGGGCAGCCCAGCAGCCTCGCTCACCCCACTGCCCCCCAGGTATTTGATCCCAGAGCACTGTGATGCCCCTTGGGAGCAGCTGTGTTCCCAGGAGCCTGGGCAGTCCTGATTGCAAACCAAACAGCACTGACCACGGGAAATGACCTGCAGGACAGGGGTCAGTGCTGTCTCTGCCCCACACCACCATCAGATACTTTCTCTTGAGCAAAAGTTCTCAGACCTCTGACACCCCTTTAGGCATCCAGAGGGACCATCCCACAGACCAAGCCTTGCTCTGCCTCCCCCAGCACTAAGGGGTTTTAACAGCTGCAGAACCAGCACCATCCCTTTTTCTTAGCTGAGCCCTGGTCTCTCAGCCCGACTTCAGCAGGGAGAGGGGCACCAACACATCACATTTTGGAAACATAAGCAGTCTCACAGTCAGTTCTGTCAAATTCAGAAGTCTCTTCATACATCCCCCCTCCCTTTGCCCAATCTATTTTATCCTTACCCTTCTCTACACATCATGGAGTTAATAAGGGACATATTTACTTGGGACTCAAGTTGAACTAGAAGTTTGAGTTGTGCAGCAGCACAAAGCAGAAATGTCTTCTCTGAAACACCACAAGCATTTCAGAGCAGAGAAAAAAAGAGCATTTCGAGGGTGTTCTATGAAAATAATGGAGCTGGGTGAAACTAAGCAGTTCCCAATATTTGAGATGACATGTCAGAACACAAAACAGTGGGGGGGAAATTATGTGTAATTTATATGCATTCACAGTATGGCATTCATCAACAGCAGAGTATTCAGGGAAGAAACATCACCACTACATCTGCAGTGTCCAAATGTGAGTCCCTGGAATCCTGCACTAGGGCTGCATTGGACAGCATTCCCCAGGAATGCCATATTTTAGGTGTGTGCAGAGCAGCAGCAGGTAGTGCACTGTAAGGTATGAGACCTTGACAAGCTCTGCAACTTAAATGGATTTCCAATACAATGAAGACAAAGAGGTGTCAGCTCCAGCCCTCATTTGCTGATACTATCAATAGGGGCTCAGCTCACCAGCAGTTAATTCAAAGCCAAGCTCAATTTGCACAACAGTGATCTACACCAAGTCCCATATGTGGCTAAGGGGAGATTTTGCCAACTAGACAATAGAAACAGCATTAGAGCTCCTGAACTGATGCCATCACTTTTTTTTTCTGCTCCACCACTTCCCCATCAAATTTCCACAGGCTAGGATCTCCAGCTGCCTACTCCCCTACATCAGAAGACATGCAGAAAGGGTAGCAAATACAGAAGTACCTATTTCTTTTCCAGATGCAGCTTTATTGAGGCTTTTAAAATGCAACTGCCCATAAAATAGGGGCAAATACCACCTTTTTGTGCAATAAAGATACTAAAAATTACCATAATTAAGCAACTATAAAAGTACTTCTAAGTGATTCAACTGTCACTTAGCCTTAAAAACAAAAGTTGCTACATGTTGCTATGCTTCATAAAAGTTTTTTAGCTTGCTCCATTCTGAAAATTTTGCTTTCAGGTTTTAGTCCACCTCAACACTAAACCAGACTCTTCTGCCAAGCTGTTGCTGGTGAGAAGTTGTCATGCTGCTGAGAAGACAGAGGAAGCCAGAAGTGCTACCCAATTAGGCAACTAAGTAGTTTTAACCACATTCTAATGTAACTGCCTGCAACCCTAGACCCCATTAATCTCAAAGCTGGTTCAAAAGCAGAGGTGGCAGCAGCCCATGCCCAGTGTTTGCACCTGTGAGTTCCTGTGTCTTCTGAAACCACCCGGACACAACAGCCCACAGCTTTGCCTTGCTGCTAATGCAAGTACACCCATCTACTCCCCACCAAGCAAGCACTGACTGCTAGAGCCAGCCAGGAAGGAATTCTGGGTAGTGTGGGGTGCTGTAGTTTTCCCAACTTGTGCTGTTCCCATGCTAAGGAAAACCAAGGTGAAAGCCACCAATTAGAGACCAGGAATTACTTTTCAAGTGCCTCAAATCACCCCCAGCTTGGATGTGGAAAGAAGGCAAGACTTTGACACAGCCAGCTGGTGACCAGAGGGGAAAGAGACCTGTTGCTCCCCCACCCCAGCTGAGAGCCCCCAGCTCCTGCTGAACCCTGCGTCATCAGAGAAAGGACACAGAGCAAGTACCTGCGCCACGCTCCTACTGCAGCAGGGAGTCACAGAGGCACCTGGCTCCTGCCACGAAACAAGAGGCTAGAAAAAACCACAAGTCTGAAACAGTTTAACACAGGACAAAAAAGGCACATTTTAATATGTACAGCAATGCATTTGGGCTATAAATTTACCCAACACAACTGAAAAAAATCCAAACTATGCTTTTATACTTATTCCATGGTGTCAGCCTCATTCCTAGCCACCTACCTTTCTCTGCATCTCTGAATGCTGCTATATACACACACAAACAAACAATTACGTCATGAATGTTCATTTAGGCTCCCAAGTTCAAGTAATAAAGTTCAAACTTGCATAGCATCTTATGCCACTCAGCCATAAACAGTTACGATTGCATATTAGCTGGAGCAGCCATCTCTTTCAATTCAGCCAGTTTTGGCTGGCCACCATTTTTTAAATTTTTTTTTTTTTTAATCCTTGAGTCAGAATGTTTCCTAAGTCACCAGCCCTGAGGGATGCCACAGACTTCAAAATGAACCTCTTGCTGTTGTTAAGATCCTCTTAAACCAGAAATTTAGAGTGTTGTCAAGAACAGTTTTAAAAATGTAATACTGTTTATTTTGCTTCAAAAACATTTCAGCATTCTAAACATACAAAAAAAACAGAACGTTGCAAATTTGTTTAAGTACAGAGTGTTTTTGAACTTCAGTTGCTGCACTGGCTCTTCACTTAGTTGACGATGAAGAGATGTCTACAGTTTCAGTTTAAAAACTACCGCACTTAACTAAAAAAACCCATACACTTCTCATGCCAGCTGAACCCCCTTCCACAACTAAGAATGGCAGCAGAATGCTATTTCACTATATACAGAAAGACAACTTTAAGCTAAATGGACGCCCACTGTAGTGTAAATAGATCTACCCTCACAGTGCATGCTTTGGGCCATGGCACCCCGGGGAACGTACAGCCTCTCCAAGTCATCACTGCTCCTCTAAGGCATCATCACTCTAAGCATGTACCACAAGAATCTGTCTAGTTTTTACAAACTATAGATATGTACAGTTTATAACCCAGGATTTTCTAGCCAATAACCATATAGTAACACCACCTTACAAATTAAAAAAATGCTTGAAACATTTTTAAATGCTTTGTTACACCAACAGCAAAGTGCACAGAGTTAGGAGAACACTAGAGCGCCTTTTCATTTTAAAAATGTTTGGAAATATGTACAACTTTGATACAGTTTCAGGGTGCTCACTACACCCATGGCCACTTCATGTAAACCAGTTACAATTTCTAGAGCACTTTTAGAAACTACAACGCGATCGGAATCCAATTTTTTTTTTAATTAAGCCTAATAAGGGCAAGAGACACCATCTCAAATAAGAGGTGCTTCATTTATGGTGTTTCCCCTACTCTATGGTATTCACATGGAGACAAGTATTGTACAGTTTTATTCATCATCATCATCTTCATCCTCCTCTTCTTCATCCTCCTCCTCCTCTTCGTCTTCTTCCTCTACCTTTTTCCGAGCAGCTTTGGTTGCTGCTCCCTTTGCGCCATCAAACTTTCCTTTAGACTTGTAGTCTGCAACATCCTGCAAAGTCAAGGGGATGTCTTAATTTGCTCTAAGCAGCAAACACACACAGCATTTGTACAGGTGTTAAGGGAAAGGGACTGGCCTGCCCAGCTGTACCCCAGGGGCACACAGCTATGCAGACACCTCAGCATGCTCATGAACCAGGGAGCTCTGGAGCCCTGCACCATGGCCACTTCTCTGAGGAGGAGAAGAGAAGCCAGCCTCTCGAAGTTTCCTGATAATGGGACAAAGCTCCACTAACAGCACAGCAGACCCTTTTTGAAGCACCACGAGCAGCCCCTGCTGCACATCACTGGGGAAAGCTCTCTCTCCTTGCTGAAATCTGCCTGTGGATCTCCATCCTGCTCTGCCCCAACGTGTGCAAAGCTCAGCTATGCTGGGGCCAACTGAGCTGGGCCTATGTTAAAAAGCACATCAACAGAAGAGCTGGTACAGAGGAGGCACAAGTGACAACTCTCCTTACCTTCTCGTACTTCTCCTTCAGTTTAGCTGCCTTATTGTTGTAAGGCTGCTTTTCACCATCACTGAGGTTGTTCCACATTTCGCCCAGTTTCTTCGCTACATCCCCAATAGATATGCCAGGGTTTGTGGACTTGATCTTGGGGCGAAACTCTGAACAGAAGAGGAAGAAGCCAGACCTTGGGAAGAAACAGCAGAGGACAGTCAGCATTTGCAGCAGCACCCCTTCCTCCATCCCTCCCCCACAACACTGACACATGCATGAGCACACAGAGCAGAAACTTTTCTTTAACTTACAAAGTCAAACACAAGCTTCAATGTGTTTTGATTTTACTGAGGCCCAGACCTGCAGCCTCCTTCACTCAATGTTCTTTACTAATGAAGTGTTTTGTATCCCCTCGCTCAATTTCATCTTAGATACACAAGTCTCACTGTGACTCAGCCACTTGTGTCTTCCTATCAGGCACACAGAGTGTCTTCCTATGAGACACTCTTACCACTATGAGTTTAAGACTACCAAGCATTGACAGTTTGTGTCAGTGCCCTACACTCAAGACACAAGCTGCCTAGAAAGTTTACAAGACAGTATCACTACCAGTCCTGCTATACCAACACTGTGTCCCACATCTACCTCCTTCCTGGAAACCCATGTTACATACAGGGTGTGAAAACGAACCAAAACATTCATGCATTTAATGTCTCCAAGTTACTTACGGTGGTCGTTTAGGGGCATTGGGGTCCTTCTTCTTCTTGCCACCCTTAGCTGGTCCATAGTCCTTCATTTCTCTATCATATCGTACCTTATCAGCCTTCGCCATTTCATCAAATTTAGCCTTTTCCTTGCTTGACATGGTCTAAAAAACCAAAACATGAGACATCAAACTTGTGATTACCCAACTGTTCAATAGCTGGCAAACTTTATGTAAACAAGCCAACACATATCAACTCAATACGGGAGTTTCAGAATTTGTTTGTTTTTTTAACTGGACTGTCCTGTACAGGAAATCACAGCCACCACAGACACACTCAGCAACAAGGAAGCGACAGAAATGAGACAAGCACAGTCAGAGTCCTCCTTAGGACACACACCTGGAAGGAAGTAGCTGCTGAAGGGCATTGCTTGGGAATCGTAAAAAATGCCAGACTCTAGCAGAAGCCTCTAAATGGGCAGACACACAAGGCTAAAACGTTCAGTATTGCTACAGGCTCCAGCAGCACCTGACCAATGGCCAGGTCAGCTTGCCAAGAACAGCACACAGACCAAAAGAGCACCAACTCCCTTCATGTTCAGACACACACACATCATCCTAGCAGCTACTGCAAGAGGTTCTTTCAGGAAGTCACAAATTAAGGTACCTTCCACCTCTCTGAGCACTTCTTGGAAAACTCTGCAAAGTTGACTGGAACCTCTGGGTTCTTTTTCTTATGTTCCTCACGGCACGTCTGCACAAAGAAGGCATAGGCAGACATCTTGCCCTTGGGCTTCTTCGGATCGCCTTTAGCCATCTTCACTCTGTAGGGACAGAGGAAAAAATAACAAATAAATGATATTTACATGAATGCACACACCGATGCATGCATACACATATGGTGTGCATATATTTATAAACACACACACGCCCTCATCATCTTCTGACGTGATGTCCCATCAGAAACACACCCTTTTCTTTCCCCTGACACCTCTTACCATCCCCAATACAGAGACTTAAATTATTCTCCCTTGATACTTGGGTTGCAGACAAGCCAAGAGAAACTAGTCAGTGGATTTAAGTGTTACATTAATATATATTTACATCATGTCCAAAGACTGGAGACAGAGTATTAAATATACATACTTCTGCCTATTAAGCCTTATATATGAACTAATATAAAGTATCTGTTTTAGTTGGCTACCACACTGGGCTGGAGTGGCATGCACAGTGCCAGGCAGTGACTGATCCCTTCAGGAGCTGGAGTGTACATCTCAGCAGCTGCTGCCCAGGTAAGCAGGCAGGACAAATTAGCTGCCCCGAAAAAGTGCAATAACCTTTTATATGTAAAAAGGTCACAAATACAGGCTGACTTTAACCACGATAGGACCCGTGGAGCTCTGCGAGGTGAGTTGTGCTTGCTCTTGCTCCACCAAGTGACACATGTTTGAGGCATAGTGGTCAGTGCAAAGATGCAATCGGCAAGTTACCGAAACGACGGTGCTAACTTTTGGGCTCCATTTCTTTTCCTGCTTCCGTATAAAATTTTCCCCGCTTAATAAAAAATATCATAAGCCCACCACAGTATTTTCTATTTACAGCTTCTAAGTCCCTTAAAAATTTAATTTTTATTAGCACAGCGTTAATATTTAATTGCGCCCATTAACCCGCCAGGTGCAGCCAAAGTGGCCGTGAGCCGCCCTGCCCGCTCCGGCCGCTGCCGGGACAGCGCTGCCCCCGCGGGGGCGGAAAACGCGCGGTGGTACCGGGGCCGGGGCGCGGAGCCGGCCCCGCTCCGAAGTTGGGGGCGAGCGGCCCGCGGCGGCCGGTCCGGTCTGGTCCAGCCCGGCCCGGCCCGGCCCCGCTCCGCGCCCCTCCCGCATCTGCGCCCCCCAAGGTCACAGCGGCGGCCGTGCTCCGCGGCGCGGGCACCTGCGGCGGGGCCGGGGCCGGCGGGGGCAGCGGCGGCTCCGCCAGACGCCAATAATTCATCTTCCATTTTGTGAAACGCCTCCTGATGAAAGAAAGTGCCCCTGAAATGCGGTGGGGCGGCGGGCGGGGGCGCCGGGGGTCCGGGCGGCGGCCGGGGGCGCGGGGCGCCGGGCCGGCCCCGGGCGGCCGGGGCAAGCGGCAGCGGGAGCAGCGGCGGCGGCCGCGCTCCGCGCCCAGGGCCGGCCCCGCTCGCTAAGATGGCTTCTCCCGGCGCCGCCGCCGCCGCGCCGCCGAACAAAGCCGCGTTCCCCCTCCGCCGCGCTCGGCCCCCGCGCCCGCCGCCCCCCGGCAGCCGGCCCCGCCAAAACGCCGCCCCCCGCCGGCGAGGGGCTCCCCGCTGGCCCCCCGGCGGGCGGCGGGGGCGTCGGGGCCGGGGCGCGGGCGGGAGCCCCCCCCCCCCGGCCCCTGCCTAGCGCAGCGCTCTCTAACAAAGGCTCCCGTGCAGCCATTACCGCCGCCGCTACGCTCCTCCGCGCTGCCAGAAAAAGAGTGCGGGGAGCCCCGGGGCGGCCCCCCAGCGCCCGGCCGAGGACACGGGAAGGTGGGGGGAGAGGAGCCGGGGCGAAAGCGAAAGGTTTGAGCCCCCGGCGGGGCACGGGGAAGGAGATTTTCCTGGCCGCGACCCCCCTCCCCATCCCTGTGCCGCTCACACGTCTTTCTTCCCTTCGCCGGGGCTCTCCAGCGCCAGCCATATTAATGCCCACAGCACGGGCGGCGCGGCGCGGGGAAAAGGCGATGCCGGGCCCCGCCGCGGGCGCAGCCCCACCAGAGACACCTTCTCGGGCAGGGGAAGAGCGGCGGAGGCAGAAGCGAAGGGATCTGGGGAGTTTGGAGGCGGCGGCGGCGAGAAAAAAACTGCTTGGCCGGGACCGCCGGGCGCAGCGCGCAGGGTTTATCCCTGTCAGATGCTAAAGCGACAGCCATATTAATGCAGAATAAACAGCGGGCACGGCACTGCGCACGGCCGACAACTTTCCCACCGCCACCAGCCCCACCGAGCCCACCCTGGGAAAGGGGCACATAAAAGCCGAGGGCGCCGCGCGTTTTACCGTGCGACATTAGGAGGCGGCAGAGAAAAATCCCTGCCCATGCGGGGGAGAAGAGGAGTTAGTCCCGGTGTAGTTGCTGCACCAGCCATATTACTCTCGGCGGCACGGGAGCCCAGCGCGGAGCTACGGGGCTGCACCGGGGGCAGGTGGCCCCTCGGCGGCGGGGGGAGCTCCCGCTGGGGCAGGGCAGCACCAAGGGGGACAAACGCTGCGCCTCGCCCGCTGCCCACCGCCCCGCCAGCTGCGCAAAGCATCTGCCCCGGCACCGCCGATCCCCGCCAGAGCGGCGAAACAAAGTTTTGGGTGAATTTCCCGATTTCTTTCTAATTAAAAAAAAAAAAAAATCAAAAACTCGGAGGAAGGAAGAAACGAAACGCAACATTAAAAAATAAAAAAAAAAGAGAGAGAAAAAAAAAAAAGCATGCTGGGGCAGGCGGGACAGAAGGACGAAGGCGCGGGGGCAGGGCGGGGAGGGGGCAGCCGCCCCCCGAAAAGTTGCGGCGGGGCTGCACGTACCTGTATTGTTCGCGGTAGTGTGGACAGGAGCGGAGCGCAGGGCACGACGCGGGGCTCGGCGCGGCTCAGCCTCGCGTTGGCTGCCTACGAGAGCGGCCTGATTGGCTGCGGGGCTCTGCCGTTTAAAACAACCTCCTCGCCCGCTCATTGGCGCGGCGCCTCATGAATATTAAGCGCGGCCGCGCGGCGGTTGGCCGGCGCGGGTGAGGTCATTCATTCAAAAAGAGCGCCCGCCGGGGGGACCGCGCCGCGCGGCCAGCGCGTGCCGGGGCGCGGGAGGGGCGCGCGCCCCGCGGAGCCCCCGCCTCGCGCGGCGGAGCCGGGACCCCCAGGAAACCCCCGGGAAACCGGGCGGGACCCCCGGGAATCCCCGCGGAACCGGGCACCAGGCGGGACCCCCGGGCACCGAGCGGGACCTCGGCACCGAGCGGGCACCGCGGGGCTCCGGCTGTGACAGCCCCGGCCCCACCGCAGAGCCGGCCCCGCTGCCAGCACCACGGGACCAGGGGCAGCCCCGGCAGTATTCCCGGGACCCCCCCGGCCGGCAGCAGCCCCGTTATTGCCGCTTTCTGCCCTAAAGCCGTAAGTGCGGCTCCAGTTGCGGTGCACTGTTTGCGAAGCCAGCTACTACTGCGCGTAGTGGAACCGAGCCCAAAATAAACTCTGCTGACAGTCCCAACACACAACGGGTGGAGAGGGAACTACAGAGCAAGAAACTGCGTGCTTGTGCGGGGAGGAACAGAGTTTTACCCGCTCGTTCATCAAATAAAGTCCATTTGCATTACTAGTTCTTACACACTTTTACAGTTTGTTTGGTATTAACTTTCCAGGATTTGCGTGTTGTTAAAGAGGCTGGTTGCATACAAGGAAATTTTAAGTGTGCCCTGCTGACTGAAACCAGCCCAGTGTGACTCTAGGGCTCCTTTGGCTCTCTGCAAAGAGCTGTTTCCTATAGGGCGGCTGCCAAATGGTTAAACTGGTATTCGTGGCTGACCACAATTGTTGGTTGGCTCGGAAAAAAGAGCTGTTATTTTTAAGGATGGAGCGGTGAGACTCAGAAACCACCCCGTACTGTTATGGGCTGTTGGTAACTGCCGCCCTGTTATGATAGCCAGAAGAAACAGTTGCCTTCTTTAGGGAACAGATAATGAAAAGGAGCCCCCACCCTGGGCTGAGGCGCTGTCAGGCGGCAGGGCTCACCAGATACCGCCCTGTGCAGCCCTTGTGGCTGTAACAACATATGGTCACAGGTTGCCTTTGCCGGAAGAGATCAAAACAACACGGCTGAGGAGGCACACCAGAGTGCCAGCCTCCTGCTGACAGAGCCACTGGGAAGCACGCAGAATTTCACCCAGGGTTTTACCAGAGTCCTGCCTGGGTTTCTCCCTTAGGTTACGTCTCTAGCAAGCATCCAATCCAATTGTTGGCCCATGTGCATTAAATACTTATAGAGACCTTACAGCTATGCCTTTGGGCTTCTCAAATATGATAAAATCAGTCTTACTAGCCTCTTGCCCTATTTCTGCCTTCTCAAACCAAAAGTATAACAAGGGGGTTCGTTCATAAACATTAATGAGGTTACCTGAGGGACTGTATTCTGTAGCATCATCATAAAATAAGACAAGCAATACTACGGCAGGAAAATCTCTTTGTAGCTGACAAACATCCCTTTCACCTATTTTTAGGGATACTTTCAAGTGTTCCAAACTAGCTGAATAATTAAGGCTTTTTTTCTTGGCTCTTGAGTCGCACAATTTTTTTATTCTGGAGCACTTTGTTCCTCAAACCACAATCTCCCCCTCCAGAGCACACCAAGCAGAGAGCATTACTGAGGGGATGGAGCTGGCTTAGGAGAGACACCTGGCATTGAACATGCTGTCCCACAGGCATCTCCAGAGCATCCCCCGAGTTCTCATCAGCCAAAGGAAACATCCCCTAAGACACTTGTTCTAGGAAGGCCAGGAAAGTTTTGACAGCTGGCCAAGGGGCAAAGGAGATATTCTGGTAGCTGAGAGACAGCTGGGTTGGAGGTTTTATCCTAGCACTTGCAGCATGCTTTTGAAAGCAGAGGAGGGCTGAGTAGCAAATGGGTGAACATAACCCCCAGAGGGAAAGCTTCTACTCACCCCCAGAAGTACCACTGCTGCAATTCTCCTGTGCTGCCCTCAGCTCCACACATTGCACCTGTGTCTGGGCCCTTTCCTGCCGTGCTCCAAGAAAACCACACAGAAAGTTGGCTGAGCAAATCCAACCCTTTACTGCAACCTCTTCCAGCCCATGCAGCCTCCCTTCCTCATGCAGCTCACCTCTCCTCTCCTGGCCCTTCTGGAGACAAGGCAGCTCACTAACCCAGCAAAAAGGAAACAAAGCCCAAAGTTCTACCTCCTTTTATGCTGGGGCAGCTTTCTGCTGGATTAGTGGACTGAATGAGTGTACCAAGGAGTGAGGTGACTACCAGAGCCAAGGCAAAGAAAGGAGCGTGCAGAAGGATACAGCCAGCAGCAGAGACACTCCCAAGTGTGGATTTGGTAACTTCTAGGGAGTTTTGGGGTTGTTTTGGTGTTTTTTTTTTTTTTAATATTACGTATTACCATGTATTTAACTACAGGAAGCATGAGAAAAAACCCACAACTTAAAGAAACTTTAGGATGCCTGGCTTTTGGCACAGCAGGCAGCAATGTTTGCACTGATGCTAGGAGAGCTCAATACATAGTTCTGTACCTTCCCTTCAGAAAGTCCTGACCTGATCCCCACCAGGCAGGATCTCTTTTGCAAACACATTTTTAAGCAACCGTCAGCCTTACCCTATGTGCCACAGCAGGGACCCAGGTCAGTCAGTACCTTGAATATAAGGACTGAGGCCTAAAACCTTGGCCCCAAAGGTCCCATAGCAAGCAGACAGCTCCCAATACTTGCAGTGCTTGTTGCTAAGAAGATGGATGGCAAAGACTGTCCCAGGCAGAGTCACAAACACTGAATGCTCCTGGCCCATGTACTCCATGTTGGTGCTGCCCAAGAAACAGCAGAGGTACAAGCGGCTGGGTCCATGCTGTTACCTGCCAAGATGAAGCAGTCTCTTCTCTTCCACTGGAGATGATGGAACAAGGAGGCAGCTGTGAAAAAATCTGGAGCCACTGAGGACTCCTCCAACACATCAATAGACTACATAAACATACTTTAAATTCAGTAAAGTCATCCACAAATGAAATTGCCTTCTTCTGTTCCACATAATTGCCTGAAGTCTGTAGTAAGTTCACATATTACTCAGCCAACAGCCACATCTCATCTGGACATCAGTGACAGCTTGGTGGGATTGGCCTTCTGACAGCTCTGTCCATCTTCTGTTGTGCCAGAGGGCAGCAAATGAAGGCCCACTGTGTACTTGAGCTATTCAGAAACAGAAGTGCTGAAAAGGACCAGAGCTGTAAGTGAGCTTTGTGGAACACTGATCAGCTCCACAGCTCATCCAGCCATTCTCACAATGTCTCCCCACCCTCCCATTCCCTTCGGTGAGACCATGAATGCCTTGGAAGGATCATGGAGGACAACAACTGTGTGCTAAAGATTAGTCTCCAAGACCTTCAACAAGCTTCCCAGTATGAATCCAGATTGTCTTGATGTAGGAAGTTGGCCTGACATTAACCTGTGCTTGAGCTTTTGCTGATTGCACTGTGCCACACCTGGGATGATTTCAGCTGAAGAGTTGAAGTGATGTCTTTACTGGGCTTGTCCAATATTGGTCAGAGCACGTTGTGCTTGCTGTGTTGGACATCTTCCTCATGGGCAGCATCACCTACTAGTAGCTAGGAAGAGGCTGGTGTGACTTAACACATTGAAATTGTAAAGCATCTTAATGAATTGGAAGTACATCAGTCACAGAAAAATTATTTGGCCTTTCAATACAATGATATCCCCAAAATGAGTTATTGTGATGAAAAGCTTCCCAAACATATACCCTAATTTCCCAGAGGAATAAAATTGTCCTGGTTCTTATTTTGGAGGGGCAGCTCAAATACACAGTGCATTGTCAAAGCAGTTCCCTTACTGAGGGGCTTCTTGGGCTCAGATTTGGCAGCAGTTCTGGGAATACCCACATAAGCTCCTCTGGTCTGTAGCATACACGCTTGGACATGTGCTATTTCAGCCCATCATTTCTCAGTGCTGATACCTGAATTTCCACCTTTTTTATCTATCAGCTGATGCAGGTATCAGAAAGGCAAGAAAGTTTGCAGGGGCAAATAGCTGCAATGAGGCATTGGATACCAATACAGCATCAGTCCATTTGCTCTTTGCCCACCTTTGGAGTATGTTGAGCACATGACTGTGATGTAAATCAGAAGCATCTATGCTGTTGTGCCCCTGACCATGGCACTGGGGAGCTTATTTATGGCAAGGAGTAGAGGAGCCTTCAAGAAATCTCACAGGAAAGCTGTCTGCAGTCCTCCTGAGATAAGAAGTAATTTTCTGAGGCCTTCTAGACCACAGAATGTCATGGGTCACAGAAAAAAATAGAAATGTCCCACATGATTTCCACACATGGATTTTCTGATGCCCACAACCCGAGGCTGAATCCCAAAGAAGAAACACACTTGCTGTTCACAGGGTGAGGAAGTTCCAGAAAACATTTGTGAAAAATACTCAGCTCTCTCAGGCATGCAGCTTGGTTCCCATGAGATGTTGCTTCAAGCAACCTGGACATCCAATGTCAGCACACCAAAGATGTGCTCACCAGAAACAGGAACACCACATCAGGGACATCCCCTCTGTCACCAGGGTTTAGCTGCAAGGCAGGGCCAGCACAGGGCACCCTCCCCTAGCCCCACTGTGGCCCTTCCCGAGGATGGTCAGAGACAGCTGAGCTCCCTCTCAGCACCCTGTGAAACTGTCCTGGCCTGGGCACAGCAATCCCAGCACATCAGCAGAGCTACCAAACCATCCTGCCCTCGGCCAGCCGTTCCATTGTGGTCACTGAGCTGCAGCTCCAGCAGGATAATTGTAACTGCACTTGGGCTTCCACTTCTGTCTTCATTGCATCTCTTCAACACTCGGGCAAAACCCTCCAGTGGAGACTTGACCCGAATGAAAAGGCTGATATAAATACATCCGTGGGGTTCTGCCAGCAATTAGGAGTAAGGATGGGGGGAAAATCCCTCCTAGGAATCTAACAAAGCCAGGAAACCTTTTTAAGCAGAACCAGCCTATCAGAGTGACAGAGTTGACATTTAAGGTTGGATGGACAATAGCGACATGAAAAGTGTTAAATGACCTGTTTATCTCACCAGCATATTCATTAGGCTAGTTAGGGGGCTATTTCAAAAGCCTTCAGTGTGGACCTGGCTTCTCCCACCACTGACCTTCTGTGCTAACATGCAATGGAGATGAAGAGGCTCAATTAACCCTTCTCTAACTGGTATAGTCAAAAGCTGATTGAAGAGGTTTCATTTACAAGTCCGAGCTTTTTATTTTATTTTTAAACCAAGAGTGTAACTTCAGTAAAATGAGAAGGAATCCCTCCATATAAAACCCTCCCAGGCTTAGAACACTTGGGATTTCCACACATGGATTTTCTGATGCCCACAGCCTGAGGCTGAATTCCAAGTCCTGTAACTATAATAAAATATTTGTAATTGCTCACTGGGATCTCAGCCAGTTAGAATATTTCCTCTTTAACCTATGAAACAAAAAGAATTATCTTAAATACACGCTGAAAGTAGAAAATAAAATTAGCAATGGTGTTTAAGGAGCTTGGCAGCATGCAAGTTCACAGAGACAGAGGTTAATCTGTTTCCAATTCAACTATGAGAAACCTTATGTTCCAACAATTAAAATATTAGTTTAAATGACCAGGTGATTCCCCCAAATTCCCCAATGGGGTGGCACAGCCTGTTATCCCCTGTAGCCATATCCCATTAAGCTGACACCTCTGCAGGAGTAGGATACACTCTCAGTTGCACACACAAAATTAATTATTGTCAAATGCACTTCATGGGGACTGAGGTGAGAAATACAAGTTAGAATAATTGTCAGTCATACTAGGCAGCAGTTCAAAACCTCCTTGCAGTCTAACCACAGGCAAGATAAACAGAAACTCACGGTTACCTTCACAGGTGGCTCCCCCTGTGTCTTGTCATATTGTCCTCATTCCTCTCAGGGCTTTTCCCTTCCTTTTCTTTCTCCTCTCCCTGTTTTTGTTTCTCGTCACACTTTGGCCCTGGCTCTTTCCCAGCACATGCTGCCAGGATGCCCAGGGGGTGGCAGGCAGGCAATTTGCCCCTGCACACCTGCTCCACGAGATTTGCCACGGAGCACAGCACCTCCCACGCTCCCAGACTGCTGGAAATGGTGTGCCCCTACATTCCTGGCTTGTCTCTGCTCCCTCATCTAACACATCCCTCCTGCCACAACACTCTTTCTTCAGGCGTCTCCTTCCATGCTCAGCTACCACAGGGCCATCTGCTTTCATCATGTATTTTCTTTTTAAAGATGCACCATCCCAAGCCTTGTAAACCCTTAGCGACCTGGCATGAGAGCAACGAGCAAAAGTCAGCTTCAGAGGGGTCTTTCTGCTTCTGCTTCACATGCACAGAACTACACCAAAACCAAAAAACAAAACCAAACCAAAAAAAAACCCACAAAAAACCCCCAACAACAACAAAAAACCAAACCCCCAAACAAACTAGCAAAAAAAAAACCCCAAAAAAACAAGAAAAAAAAACAGAACAAAAAAAAAAACCCACAAAAAAGGCATTTAATGAATGCAAAAAAGAAAAAAAAATAAAAGCACATTTATCTACCTACCCCACCAAGCCAAAAACCAAAAGTAGAAAGACAGGACAACTGGAAACAACCTCTGCAAGTTTCCCATAGCCTTCAGAGAAGGTGGAATCGAGATGCAATTTTAAAGGAGAAGATTGTAAGTGTTTCCCTTGCACTTTAATTGGCAAGTAATCAAGACCACATTCAATGCAACACAAGATCTTGCAATCACGCTGTGACAGCAGACCAAGAAACTCTATTAAGAATCCAATGCAATTACAACCCAACAGCAGTCCAGCAAAGGGCTGGATATAAAGGGAGGCATGACCCCACATTAGAGAGAAGTCAGTGATGATACAGCTGAGGTGTAGTTCAGGCACCACGGATGTGACACTGAACGAAGCAATCAGAACGTCTGGCACTGGAACAGGAAAGCTGCACTGGATACTTATTTCAGGACTCAGATCACTAAGTAACTGTTCCCAAAGCCAGGAATACCTGCTCCCACCCCACACCCAGCAGTATCTGCACTCCAGTGTGCATCCTTTCCTCTTTGGCCATCCTGCCACTGTCCACAGCTCCAAACAGGACCATGGCAGCACACAGCATGCTGACAACATGATGCTCCAAAAGCACTCACATTCAGATGAATGAAAGAGGAGAATGCTCTCCAATAAGCATAATCTTGGTGCTACTCTCTCTCACACGTGTCTGAATGAAGCTTTGAGTCTGGCCGTGGTTTGCAACTTATCAAGCTAAACTCCTGTCTGCAGTGTCACAGCGAGACAGGGAGTGACGAACAAAATCCTTGGCTAGAGAGAAGGAAAGATGAGTTCTCTCCACAGGAGCTGTGAGCTGAGTGCTGGGTCCCTTCCCCACCCAGTCAGGCTGCCCAGCAATCAGCTGCAGGGCTGCCGTGCACAGTCCAGCTCCTCCAGCTGGCATCTGAACGAGGCTGAAGGTCTGGGTGTCGGGAAACACAGGGAACACTGGGGGATTCCAGCTGGGTGGGGAAACACACTGCTAGCACAACAGGCCTTTAGGAAGGGTTAAAAATCTAATTCTCAGAAAAGACAAATGCAGCATAGGCGCTGCAAAGGTGGAGGGGAAAGCAGCTTTTCTTGATCCATCACCTGCACTACACTGCTGGGACTTAAGATCTCCAAAACTGACTGTAAAGCTAGGAAAAGAATACATTGCCCATGCATGTAGGTGCAGGAGAAGCAAATGAAAAAATGTGAATTGAAGTTATAAGTGTCTACAGTTTAGGGGAATATTTAATTGGTTGTAAAAAAACCCATTGGGGTGACACTGCACAGGATGAGTCTTGCCTTCAAAGGTCAAGCAGACCTTCAGTTAAAAAAGGAAGGTGAAAAACTGGCTCAGGAAAGTGCTCAAAGCCCTTTAAGCTTTCCCCACTCTTCCTCATGACCTCTCTGTACCTATACTTTTTTTTTTTCTCTTCTTATAAATCTGTTCAGAAAATATTGTTTCCTTTTTGGTATCAGTTTTGTGCCATCACTTCACCATAGCAACAGACAGCAAACAGCAGTTCCAACAAGTGAAGTTGCTGGCTTGCTCAGGTAGGCTCTCCTGCTGCAGCAGCCCTGAGTGACTCCCTGCTTTTGGAAAAACAATCAGTTGCAGAATTCCAGCTTTATTTCCACTAAAAGAGAACTCACACAATCAGCTAAATGCCACCAATTAAACTATCAATGAGGCAGGGATATTTTCAGTACTGCACCTGTACACGGCTACACTGTTACTGCAGCACACCAGGCTGATTTTAGAGTAACCACCCCAAGTTCTGGGGACAGACAGGGCCACAAAGCCCCAGGTGCCATCCTGGGCAGTTTCCCTGCCCACACCTCTGTGCTGGCACCGGGCACAGCAAGGCCTGAGGCACCAGGGGCTGGGGGGGGGTTGTGAAAGATCCAAATCCAGCTGCCTCCCGAGCAGAGCCCAGCGGTGAGAAGGGATCTGAGCTGGAGCAAAAACTGAAGCACTTGAGGCTCAAACCTGATAGTGGAGCATGCAGGTGTTTTGGCAGATCAGCAGGAAGATAAAGAGGTCAACAGGACGATGAAGGAGAGGAAGGGAAGTTTTGCAAGGCACAGTAGGGACTTGCATTAATATCTTTACATCACTGAAAAGCACAGGAAAGTCATAAACTGTGACAAGGTACCTAAGTCAGGTTGCTACCAACACTGATCCTTGATGATGTTGAAGGAACAATTGTTTTGGGGAGAAATGTAAAAATAAAGGGTGTAGATTTCTGCCAACTGCTCCTGAATTTCTCTTGCTTTACATTCATTGGACATCATGTTTTGTTAACATATTTGATTCCTGTTTTGCTTTGGAGTGTAGGAACATTACAGTGAATGAATAAAAAAATATATTTGAAATATATATTGAAAATGTTTTGAAAAATATACTGAAAATGTTTTTTAAATTGTTTCATTTATGCACATTCTTTTTAGAGAAATACATATGTATACAAGACACATTAAGAATCACTTTAAAGGAAGATGAACTTCCCCCCAAAAACTGTGCTATTTAAATTTTCTTTTAGGTTTGTTAACCCATTTTAGGTTTAAAAGACATTGTCTATTGAGATTGGGGAGTGTCTTGTATATCTATAATTAACTTTTCCATTAACTACAACTTCTCATAGCAAGACAAGTGTTGGATAAAATTCCTCCAAATATCTCAGCTGTCTGCTTTTCCCCAACTAAAAGTAGATGCTTTTCAAAGAAACACAGCTTCAATGACAAAAGAAAGACAAACATATTGAAAATATTAAAGCAAAATAAAAATAAAAAATCTGCCAAACTTTCTTCCCAGTACCATCAGTGACAACACACTTTCAGGATATCAGCAGCAGCCTAGTGTGGCATTTAAGAATATCCAAATAGCTTAGACCCTGCACAGCCCCTGCTGTTCTTTGATTTATAAATTAGTGTCCAAATCCTGACCTCAGATACAAAACCCCACTGAATTCACTAGAATTTCACAGATGAAGTTCAGGACAGAAATCAGCTTTGAGCTGCTTAATTTTAATTGGCCCATACTATGTTTGCTGCTGGGAGATGTTTTTTTTTCCCACCACTACGCAAACTGGGAAGATAAAAATTTAGTAACTAAAAATGTTTCCCAGAATCCTACTTTCCTGAGGAAAAAAAAATGTAATTACATGTAAATGGCAGAGTTATTGATCTTACAGTGAACATGGTAACTGTGGTGTCTGGGCTGTCTTGTATTCTTTCTGTCCTTCCATCAGCTCACTTGTTTTCCATGTGGCTGCTCGTGTACTTACAATTGTGTCTGGTTATCATATGCTGAACATGATTGTTTTGCACTCAGATTTAGTCCCAGCATGAAAATTATTTGAAAATGGGTGGAAGAGAGAAACACAGCCATCATTTGAGAAACTCACACAGCAGAGTGCTCAAGGGCTTCCTTTCAGATTTGTTTTCCATACCAAGAAAAGGCATTATTACAATGACAAGTGTGTTACAATAGGAAAATCATATGGGATGCAAAATTAAAATCTCAGTCACAGGTGCAGAATCGAGGCAGGAGAGGAGTGCACACACAGAACACTTGCACTGCTCTTTTCTCCCTGCTCCTAGGAAAAGCTGGCAGTGCCTTGTCCCTGCAGAGGTGACTCTGGGAGATGCCCAGTGCCCAGGGCAGGGTAGTGGAGCACCCCCAGCCCTGTGTCCTTCCCTGGCTCTGCTCAGGGCACTGCCTCCCCAGTCTCCAGTCAGCTCCAGTGCCCCCAGCTCCCCCAGCCTGGGTCCTGCTCCTCTCTAGCTCCATCTGAGCCTCTGCCCCTCTGCCAGCTCCTGGCATTGCTCAGGGGGAGGCAGAGCCCACAGCAGGGGCAGCCAGTGGGACAGGGCACAATTCCAGCCCCAGCTGAGAGCTCTCAGCACAGCCAGGCTCCTGGAGCCCACCAAAGGAACTGGGAACTTTCTGCTGCCTGTTCCACACCAGCAGAACTCTGCAGCACGGCCAGTGGGACTCCTGTGCTGTGCTAGGGCTTCTTCAGGGGAGCACAGGGTGGCACCTACACTCAGCCAACGATTTGAAACACACCTGGTGACAATTTAAAGTCACACTTGTCAAGCCAGTGCAGATCCAGATAGAAATCAGGTGGGATCTCCCCATGCACAGAGCATTCTGTATTTCTGAATGGCAGATTATGCTCCTCAAGTTCCTCTACTTCCAGCTATGAAGCATTTCTTCTCTCTTGTAGCAATTCTGGCCAACAACCCCCACTACTACTTACCCTCTTTGAATAATCACACCCTTACAGTACCTCTCACAGCCTAATGTTTTAAAACGAAATCTGAGAAGCTCTGAATAATCCTAATAGCAGTTAGGCAGCAGCACTCGCACAATTATGATATAAAAGGTAAGTGTGCTCCCACCAGCTCTCCATTTAAATTTATAGTGATTGGTTCCATACAGTTACATGGTAAATGAAAAACATCCCCCAGCCTTCATTTAAGAGGTTTGTAGTAAATAAAAAAATGCTGAGGGTTGTGTGTTGGCATCCAGCCTGGCAGCTCCAGCACAGGAAGGGGATTCAGGCTCCTTTTCCTAGGCACACATAAAATGCTGGGTGATGCAGGGCTCTGCTCCACGAGCACTGTGGCTGCAGCAAAGCCTGAGCAAGTCAGGCTGCTGGTCCTAAGGAACCTTCTCTGCCAGCCTGGGAGGGCAAAGGCAGAAATCACCTGTGCTGTGCTGCCACTGCTTTCCAGAGACACTCCAGCATCTCTGCAGGGTTTGGTGATGAAGCATTTCCCAGCCACGAGGCAGAATGGAGTTCCCTGATTAATTCAGTACACAGTGCCCTGATCACACTGAACAAGGGCTGGCAACTGTCAAATGTGTCAAGTGCTGACTAAATTTTTTTTTTACAAGGAACACAGACCTGGAAGATTTTTAAACCTTCTCCAGAGACTAAAGACTGCTCTGTTGTTCTGAGCTTAGACTGCAGGGAAAACAGGTCTTCACTCATGAGAATTTAATTTCAGTACCTTCACTAGTACCTTTAGAAAATGCAACTTGGGTCTGACCCTCTTACAATTAACTTGCACAAGATCCTGTGCAAGTTAATTAGAAGAAAGGTGTAATTCTGCTACACAAAGCCAAGCATCTGGGGGATACTCAACCCTATCCTGCTACAAAGTACATCACTCCTGGGTGAAAACACCGAGGCACCTGCTCCCCTGTGCAGCCTGCAGGTCCCCTCTGCCCCTCAGCACCAGACCCACACCACAGCTTTGGAGTAAGGACAGCCAGCACAGCCACACAGGAGAAGTGCCCAAGGATGCTCTCCTCAGACCAGCTCCAAGAAGGGTTCTGCAGCCCAGTCAATCAGTACAGCAGGCACCAGAGAGGCTTTCATCATCTTTGCACTACCAACATCACCTGTGCATTGATTCTATGGTGCCCAAAACTTCCTTCCTTACCATGAGCCTGCATTGCTTCTCCTGGTGAGGAAGGGCAGATCCTTCAGGCTTTCACACCTTCACCAAGCTGTTTCCACAACAGTGCTCCACATCTTGCACTGCTGCAGTGTCCTGACACTTGTCCCCTCATGTCCCTCTCCATCCATTTCATCCCTAAAATAAATAAATGAGAGAAGGCATTGCTGGTTGAGCCTCAGCCCTACACAGCCCACCCTACTGACAGTCCCTGCTGTGAGACTCCTCTCCCCAGAGCTGCTGGACACAGCCCAGCCTGTCTCCACCACCCTGCTTCAGCCCTCCCCGTTGCACACCGACATAAAGGGATATCGCCTGCCTCTAATTTGCTGGGATTTCACACCAAGAAATGAATGCCAGTGTTTGTGTGCAGGGTGAAAGTCACCAACCGTGCAACATCCACTGTCAGACTGCAGCTCCTGGCCCAGCTGGCTGTGGCTGGCATCCACCTTGCAACCCCCCCATTATTATATCCCAGGCTCACCCTGTACTTAAGGAAGCTCTCCCCTCCCTACAAGAGGACACAAAGCAGAACAGACCAGTTTGTGTTTCCCAAGGCACCCTGGGAAGGCAGTGGTGAGGGAAGGGCTGTGCCAAACGGCCCCAGTGAATCCCTGAGGAGGAGAAGTGGCTGTGCCCCCTCCCCAGCTCCAGCAGCGTGTTCCTGGGCTGCCTTGCACATCTGCTGAACCAGGGCAAAAGCAGACACTGCAGAGCTGTGATTGATGTCACCAGGGCACGGCACGGCTGGGGAGGTCCCTCCCTGCTGCAGGAGAAACACTCCAGCACACTGCTCTCTCTCTGCTCACACATCCTGCCCCTGGCATCACAGCACAGCTAGAGGCGAAGCCTGCTATGAGATTGTCACCTCTGCTACGAGATTGTCACCTCTGCTCCTCAGACTCTGGCAGTGCCCAGATCTCCCTGGGCTTGTGGCTACGGTGCCACCCTACAGAGGCAGAGGAAGGGCTGGGGCACCCCTGTCAGAGTGCCTTCACACAGTACCCCTCAGTCCCTGTGCTTTGGAGCAGCACGGGCAGCTCTACCGTTCAGGAGCACTGAGTGAAGAGCTCCAGCAGAGCTGGCAGCCAGCTTGCCTGCAGGAAGAGTTAACTGGGTGGAAGGAGGCAGAGGAATAAAAGGCCTTCCTTTCTGTGTTTGTCAGGCAACAGGTCACACATGCTTGCAGACAGATCCCAAAGCCTGTCTCTACTCTCACATTTCCTCTCTTCCTTTCTCTGACGCTTTCCTGACATATCTTCTTGTGCACTTTGCTCAGCTTTTGAAGTAACACTCCTCCCTGCTTGTTCTCCTTCCCACTCCTTGTCACTGAAGTCCTGCTGCTGTCATCACACTCCCATCAGACTTCTCCTTTCAACTGTGCGTTTCCACGCTGTCTCTCCCAACTGTCACACACGCTTCTGGTTCAAACATCTGTTCCTCCCCCTCCCAGGGAAGTTGCTCCAAAACAAGCTGCTTTCTGTCTGAATGGCAGGGAGGAGAGATTTGGTGGTACATGTGGCACCACACGACCATCGTGCTGCCAAGGGAAAGGCTCCTCTTCTGTGATTTGGTCACATCAGTCCCCAGGGCTACAGGCTCAAGGCCTCCTTATTGTGCCAGGAAGGAGAGTGAGGAGCCTGTTTCCTGCACCTCACAGCCTGGTTGCTCTGGGCTCAGCCTCTGCTCTGCAGGGAAGCAGAGGAAGGGGACACTTGCTGCCCTGCACAGAGGGAAAGTCTGCATGATCACTCTGCCCATGCAAGAATGGCTCGGCCCAGGGGAGCACCGAGAGGCCAGCAAGGAACTGACAAGTTACAGGAGCATTGTGGCTGCCCAGTGCCCAAGAGCTGGTGCTGCCTGCTGATTTCAAAGGTCTCGTGTCACTGCAGGTGAGTCCCAGGCCAGTTCCAAACTCACAGTGGGGCTAACCCAGGCAGCATGGCCAGCAGGGTGTCCTGCACAGCCTGCCAGTACCACGGGGCTCCGAGGCACAGCACATCTCCAGGCCTGTGCAGAGGCCACAGCAGCCCCCCTGCTGCACACCCAGCCCCACTGGCACCCTCAGGAAAGAGAACAAGTGGTCTCTGGCCTGCTGCTTGCCCTGTCCCCATGTGCTGGCTGGAGGCGAGGCCCCAAAACAGGTGTCAGAACATAGAGAGGAAGGTTCAGAGAGGTTTTATCAGCATTGCTAAGTTCTGCCCATTGTGAAGAAACAGAAATGTAGTTTCTATTCTATTCCCTTTTCAGCTGCTTATAAGTTTTTCAAACAGATTCCTATTCAGGGTGAAATGTTCAGTGCTTGGTCTCAGATCAGAGATGATTTCTTTTATTTTCCCCTACAGGAACTGTGAGCAAAATACTAAATGGAGTAGATTTGGAGTTTGGGGAGCATGAGCAATCAGATATTTCCCCCTTGTTCCCTCTGATACCATATGTTCCAGTTGGAAATTTTACACTTGCAGACTGGTAACTTGTAAATGGTGGAGATGATAGACTTCAAATGTTCTCATTGAGAGGCAGAAAACAAACCCAGATTTAACAAAATAATTGGTTCAATACTGTTAAGATGAGTTTAAAGAATTCTGATAATGCTTTCCCCTTCCGTCATGTCCCAGGAGAGACAAGTACACACATTTTATTTCAATCTCTCTGCTGTAATTTTAAGGATAGCTGACAAGAGGTGGTCTTTGTTAAGATGTATCTATTTGCTTTGAAATCCAAAGAAGTTCAGCATTTCCAGGCTGCCAGAAATCACAGACTTATTATTTAAGGAACTTTTGAGCTGTGCTGTCAAACCCATCAGAAGTCTGTACACTGCACAGCTCCCATTCAATGCATTTTTGTGCTCATTTACAAACTCTGCAGTGGAATTGCTTGAAGCTTTATTCCCTCAACTTGAAACTCACTTAAAACTAAAGCCAGGGAACCCCAGTGTTCTTGTAAAGGCATGTTTGGAAACCCAGCCTTACAGAAGGCTATATTGACACCTTTATTGTCAGCTAGGTCACTTAAAACATCACAGTCTATCTAGCTGATTTTTTTTTTTTACTTCAAAGTCAGGCCTGCAAACCCCAGGTGAGCTTTGGATAACCTGTTAATGCTCTGCATGTTGGTATAAATGCAGAAGTTACAAGGCAGACAATCAGCTTTGAGCACTGAGAGTTCCTGATCACAAGTGCTCTGCCATGATCAGACCCATGCATGCACCACACCCAGAGATGGTCATTTACATTCTCTTTTCCAGGGCCAGGTTCACTAAGGGGGACAATACTCCTGTTTCCCTCTCCCACTGCACAGCACAGATGTCCTTTTGTGTCTGGGGAGACACTGAGCAGCTGCCCAGCCCATCCTGCTTCCCCCACTCCATCCACGGTGCCACTCGCAGCTGAGAGAGGCACCGCTGACAGCTCACGTGTGTTTAACAACTTGGGCAGCACCAGAACATCCCAGCACACTGTGGCACAGTAAAACAGGACACAAAAATCACCCTGCTTGAGCTGCAACTCACCGCACACCAGGGCTGGCAGACCATCCAGGAGGCAGGTGATGGCTCTCTTCCAATCCCACTGACCAAAGTGACCCAGCAGCCACCTGGAACACAGCAAGAGATGAAATCTCTGGCAAGCAGCTCCCAGCCTGTGCTCTGCCTCCACAGCATCTGGCACCAGCTACTTTCACCTCAAGCCCCTGATGCCTTTGATCTCCCAGATAGGTATGGACCTTAATGATTCATGATTGTTACATGAGTGCCACCTGCAAGCAGGGAAGCTCCACACCAGCCTGCAAAGGTTATGGGATAGCTGTGGGCTCCCCTCCCCAGCCCCTCCTGGGAGATACTTCCTTACACCAGTCTCACAGCATGGCAATTCTATTAAGTGCTATGGAATTAATCATGATTTATGCCAGTTGAAAGGAGAGAATAACCTGTATCCTCACCTCCTGTACCACTGGTACTGCTCTAATCTTGTTCATACTTCCAAGTGCTTTATTCCAGGCAGGTTGTTAGAATTACTTTGTGCCTGTACCCTTAAGCTCTGGTCATTCTTTGCTGTAATTCCTTGCTGTGGCTTCTGGAAAGGTGTTTTTCTCCCTCCACTCCCCACAATAAATGAGTTTGTCACTTGAAATATACTGCCAATGTGTTACATGTCCCACAGTGTTTGTGGTTATATCAGAAGTGTTTGTTTATAGCACCATAATTCAGCAATATCTTGATTACAGGAGAGATGGTGTTGTAACTCACTGTGGCTTGAGAGAATATTATTTTTTCTTTTCCTTTAATATAAAATGTTGATTTTCAGTCAATACACTGAAAGAAAAAGGTGCAGTTGTTGCCCTAGTAACCAGCTGCCTTGTAAACCATGAGATGGTTGGAGCACAAGGTGTTAATGGTTCCAAGTGCTGCTTGTGGTCAAGGGTACAAGCTAGAATGGGAGAGATCACAAGAAACATCTGGGAAGATAAAGTCAGCTGGTGTGAGGTTGGAGAAAGCCTAGCAGGTAAAGTGAGAAGTTCCACTGCCACCAGAGGTGCAGGGTGAGTGGAACTGTGGCCTCATGTGAAAGAGTCCCTGAGTGGAGCCTGCAAGAGCACAGCACACCCTGGGAGCTCGATGGGTTTTACCAGGCACACTGAGGGTTCAGCATTCCATCACCACAGGCAGCAGCTCCCCCTGACAATGCTCATTCCCTTCTCCCCAACAAACCCGTCTCCATTTACCCTTCTGCTCTGTGTCCTGGTGTCTTGCTATGCTCTGCTCCAGAGGGTTCCTCCCTTCAGCACGGATTTAGGCTCGTCCTTCCCATCACACACCTACCTGGGTTGCAGCACACCTCACTGCCCTGCTGAGCAGGTCCTGCTCTCTTTGCGTGGCACAGCCTGGCACAGCTCAGTACAACATCTCCCTGGCTGACCCTGCTGTGCCCATCCTGGCTCTGCTGAGGGCCAGGAGGGCAGAGTGAGCACAGAGCATCTGTGCCGCTGCCCCAGCCCTGTGTGAGGCACAGCCCCCAAATCCAGTGGGTTTTGTGCTGGGAGGCAGCACAGGACGACTCTGTGTGCAAGAGAGGAAGGGAGAAAGGGAGAAGGGCTGCCTGGGGGTTTCCCTCCCGTGCCTCCTCCCTCAGACCAAAGCAAGCTGGCAAGCAGCAGCCTCCTGCTCCTCAGCATCTGCCACCTTCCCCTCTCTCCCCCTGCCCAGTCCTTGCCACCTGGAGAGCAAACAGCAATACTGTCAGGTCTGGGGGGAGCTTTCCTGCTTTGTAGCAATTTACCATGTCTGAATGCCTACCGAACCTGCCAGCATGCGCATTCCCCTAGGAAATAAAGGCAAGGAGCACAGGAAACATGGTATATTTGCAGGATAAGCCCCTCCCAGGGGCAGGGTTATGCTAAGCAGGTGCCTCTGCCCCAGCATGGGACGTGGATTACATCTACAGACAGCAACATATGGAGAGGAGGGCTCATGTCCTGCAGAGAAAAAGGATGGGACACCAGGATTTTCCCCCCTTGGACTCCATTGTCCAGGGATGTATTCCTGATGTCTCATTAACTTCTAGGGGGCAGTTTTTTCCCCCTGTTGCTTTTATTTACTAACTCTTGGTGTTGATACTTTGCAATAAAGGCATTGCAGTGAGCCATGCCACAAAGCCCTGAGTGCAATCTAATGACATGTCACACTGGGGATGAAGCCTACATTTAAGCAGAGGCTTATTTTCTTTCTCTTGCTTCCCCTGGTCCAGCTGGCCATGACAATGCAGCCACCTTCCTCTCAGCACAGCCTGATGCAGACCTCTGCTGCTGATCAGGGCTGGGATTTCTGCCATTCATCCTTTACACTAAGAAAACACAGTTTCAGTGAATAAAGCTGAGAAATCATTAATTTTTCCAAGCAGAGAGTGCCTGGGCAGCACTTCAGATAGTAAAGCTGCATTTTAACTGGGATCTGTGGGAAAGGCTGAAAAATAAAGATGAATGAGTTTGGTTGGGTAATTAGATAATAAAATTGAAGGCTCTGGAGTTTAGCCCAGAAATATAACCCAGTATATGTGGCTGGCCAGCCTGCTCACTCTCCTACTGCTGGCAGCACTGTCTTAACCCAGCAAGGAGACCTGTCCTTCAGAGTCCCAGCACAGAAAAGCATTTGTGTAGCACAGGATCAGTGGCACAGGACAATCCTGCCCTCTGCCAGACTCCCAGCAGCTGGATTTGCTCCCCACAGGTGCTGCAGGACTCAAAGTGGGCTTCCCAAACCCAGAGGGGAGTTGGGCGCTGGAACAGGCTCCTCATGGTCACAGCACCAAGCCTGACAGAGTTCAAGAAGCATTTGAATAATGCTGTCAGGAACACGGCGTGATTCTGCGGCTCTCCTGTGCAGGGTCAGGGGTTGGACTTGATGATCCTTGTGGGTCTCTTCCAATGCAGGAGATTCTATGATTCTATGGACTCCCATGCATATCTTGGGCCAGTAAATACTACTGTGGCTCTGTAGAGGGTGGTGTTTCAGGGTAAAAAGGGCAGCAGAGCCAGTCTGAAAGGAAAACTGGGAGTGATTTTGCTTTCTGAGTGACTGTTTTCCTAGATTCAGTTTTCAAATTGCTGCAGAGCTGAAAAGCAAAGCAAACGCAAGTTCTCTTTGACTTGGGAAATACTTCAAAAATACAGCAAACTCATTTTGAAAGGCACTTTGTCAGCTGCCCTATTTTTAGGATTGACTCCTACAGGTCCTTCCTTCAATGATAACAGTTTTGCCTGAGCAATGACTAGGGACTGCAGGATTTAGGCTTTTAATAAAGCAATTGTGTAATTAAAAATAAATGGGTCTCTAGTGTCACTATTTAAAAGAAAAGAAAACTTAGATCAAATAAGGCATTTCTTTCTTTTTGGTTTAGTCTGCTTGGATCATGCAGAGCTTTAATGACGCAGTCACAAATGTTGTATTTAAAAGGCCTCTTAGTTGCTGAGAGGAGCCCCAGGAGAGGGCTATTAACTGGCCAAATTAGGCTATTTATTTTTGTGAGTTTTGCAAGTTTGAAAAAGAGAGGCACATTTTCACTTAGGAGAGTGATATTTCAAATAGGTCACAGGAAACTCTGGCAGGCGGGGAGCAGAGCAGAGCGTCAGTAGGAAAACATTAACCAGAGACATTTTGCAAGTGTAAGTCGACATTTGGGTTCCTAATGGCTTCTGAAGTCCATTCAAAAATCTTTCAGGGAACATAAAATAGGGGCAAGGCACTGCAGCTGCGCAGGAGCCCCAGCCTGATCCTGAATCCCTTAAAAATGGCAGAGCCATGCCCTGGGTGCTGCTGTGAGAGAGCCCAGGGCTGCCAGCACAGCCAGTGGGAGGTGTTTGGAGGAGATGGACTCTGCCTTTGGTCAGAAGAGAGCTGAGGCTCACAGCCAGTCAGTCCCAAAACCTCACTGCACCTTCCCTGCCTTTAGCTTTGATTTTGATTCTTAGGACAAGCCATGAACTTCATTTTCCTCTCACATAATCACAGCCCAGAGACAATCAGGAGTGACTTCAGTAAATTGTGTAAATCAAGCTGCATGTACACCTTCAGCATCAGGCACAATAGATTTTAAATACAGGGTGGGAAAGGTGTCTCCACACCACCTCTGCAGGCACAGCACATGCTCACCAAGTATATACATATATATATATATACCTATATATACACCAAATGTGCATATATATACACCTTTTCCTCCTTTTACCTTTGCAAACAGAATCAATTACCTTAAAGCCCACTCAGGAATGATTCAGGTGAAATTACATTGAAGGACTGCCCCACCTCCCATTACCTTCAGCAGCTGAGGATGAAGTTACCCAGGAGTTAAGAAGCCTCTGTGGCAATGTCAGGCTGTCACTGAATCCTGTCCTGCTCCAGCAGGGCTGGGGTCCCTTGAGCGGCTGCCACACAAGCAACAAGAGCAGCACAGCACCTGGATATAAAAGTTTTGCAGGATCAGGGTGAGAAAATAAATGATATAGTAAGATAATAAAAAGCAGTGTTCCTAGAAAGTGAGGTCTAATGGGTTCTTCTTGGTGGATTATAAATCCAGCAGCCATACACATCATAAGACAAAACCAAAGTTAAATAACCACATGCCTATTAGAGCAATCTTCCTCAAGTTCTTTCCCTACATAAACTGGGTAATTGAGGACTCAAAGTACTGGCACGTGTGAGGCTGGGACTGTTGCTTCAGTGCTTCCACCAGTGAATAACAAATCTCTATGAAAACACCTTTGTGTGACTGTGGTGGAACAGGTTCTCAGTACCACATTCTGCTCCTCTGGCTGGTGATCAGGAGGAGTTGGGGATGCTTTGTGCCTGGTGTTTTCACAGGAATTCAGGTTTTTTATGACTCAGACAAATCAGTGCTTCGCTGGATCAGAATTACTGGTGTAAAGGGAGCTGAAAGGGAAATTTGGAGCTTCACCAAAAACCTTGTCAGTCCATACACAAAATGTCAGACAGATCTGGCCCACAGCTTTGTTCTTCTCACAATCACTTGTACTCTGTCATAGTAACATAAAACAGCCCATCCCATCCTGAACCAACCCAACCAAAACCAGGAGCGGTTTCTGCCATGGCCTTGTCCTGCACTGGAAACAACACTGCACACTCAGCAAGAGGAAACCAGAGGTAGAGAGAGTCCCTGCAGCTGTGTCATAGAAGAAATCCCTGCTCTGACCCACGTGGCATGTGACAGGGGGAGCATATTTTTCAGAGGTGAGGAGGGAATTTATAGGTACAGGGAAAGCACAAACATATTGCTTGTCTGTTTGGCATGAAGGAAGCTATAAATAGTGTGACAATTGTCTCCAGAAACCCAGGACAACCTCTGCCCTGATTGCCAACCACACACTGTCCCTTTGGACTTTACTGATGCCATGCAGGCTGCAGTCACCAGCTCAGCTGACTCAGTTGTCTGTTATTGCCTTTAAAACTGCCCTAGCAAACGCTGCCTTTTCCAATGAGAGCCAGAGGCTGGTTCTCTGCCTCAGACAAACCTGCTGCAGCTCCAGTGCTGATCATCATCCAGTTGGACACTAGAGCTCTCCAGCTGGACCCTGTGCCTGCTTCATGGTTGTAATTTTTCCAGACCTCCTCTGTATATTAGCTTAGCCTGGCAATATTTATTTAGCAGATAAAACTTTAATGCTGCTCCTGTAGAAATGGTTTGCAATATATTAACAAGGCCCTAATATTAGTCAAAAGCATTTTTCATGTGCCCCCAAATGTTTGGTGTAAAAGAATCAGCAGATGCCAAAGATGACAAGTTAACCAATAGGTAAAACAGAGGGATGAGGGTGATCAGGGGCACCATAAACCAATCTCTCCTCCAGAACCTTGCAGCTCACACCATGCTGTGTATAATGCATGCAAGGTTATTGTTTAAAACAATACAATATGATCCAAGTCCATCCAGACACAAAGAAATAATTCATCCTTTTCCCATGGATGGGCACAAAACAAACCATGCCATAGTGCCATCCAGGACAAATAGGTGTTTCTTGTTCCATGCATCTGGATGGACTCACACTGCCTGCCTGGCTGAAGTGGGGTTTCAGGAAGGCCTGCAAAGATTTGGGTCACTCTTGCTTTCCCTAAACCACCCCATCCCCTGCTCCCCTCCCAGGCACAGCCAGGGGCATCACAGCCCATCCAGCCCCAGTGACAAACAGCTCCTCCTGGCCCCATGCTGGGGTCACCTTCCCCAGGGAAGGGCAGAGACATTCCTCATGGTGATGGGGGCTGGCAGTGCCCACTGCACAAACCTCCCCCTGGCCTGTTTTCTTTCTTTCTCTGTTTCCCCATTCAGGAAAAAGCTTCTGTCACAACAGCTGCTGATTCATTTTCTGACTTGGTGCCGAGCATGCCAGACATAACATTTGTTTGCTGCCAAAGTGGTAAAAACAATGACTTACCAGCTCATTTTTCTTCAGTTGATTATGTGGTGGGGGGAGATAGGAGCTTTAATTAAAATTAGATAAGGAGGAGAATAAATCCACTGAGATGCAAAGAGCAATGCTCTGGAAGGCAGGAGAGGGGAGGGCATCTGAGGAGGTGCAGGAATAACCATCACTAAACAAAGGACAACAAGGGAGTCCATGGGCAGTGGTGAGGGATCTGTGGTCCCTTGCTGCCCTTCACCAACTTCTCATCCCTACACTTTCCACCATCCAGATGTCAACAGCTTCCCAGACCAGTAACTCTCAGATCCAACGCTTTGCCTGTCACACTGAGAGGAGAGAAGCCACCTGAAGATGGCTCCAGTGAGGGCAGACAGGTATACTGGTCTTTGAGCCTTTCCATTTTTCTTCCCTGATTTGTCTTCCGTGATGGAGGAGTCCCACCATTAACATTTATTTGCTTCTTCAAACACTGACTAATGATTTACTCAGCAGAGACAATCTACATCAATCCACATTTTGGAATTGCTCAGGGCAGAGTGACTGGACTGAGATTTTGGCTTGCCTGTTTAACACTAGAGCCAAGTCTGGCTCCAGTGAGTGAAAGTCATGGCAATAACCAGAGTGAGCGTGAGAACCTGCTGTGGATGAACCATCCAAAGCCATTATCCCAACATGACCATTATCATTTCATCTGATGATAAAGAAAAGCCTAAATCATTCAGAGGCCACAAGAGAGATTTTTAAGGCAGATGGGGAACAATCCTCCCACAGGTGGAATGTGGCTGTGTGGTCAGATGCTACAATTCAAACCAAGGGCTCAGCAAGGACTACTTATCCCATGCCTGGTAACCTCTCCAAACATATGAGGAGGAAAAGCTCACTTTTATACTTCACGAGCTCTTGCATTCTTTGCTTTAAATAGTTGTTTGCTCTCTTCATCTGAGGGGAATACAAAGAATGGCTATTTGCAAATGCAAAACCCAAGATCAAGGAGTCATTCTTGTTCACCAGAGAAAATAAAATAGACACTAGAGAAGCTCTTTAGAAGGAAGGAAAGAAGGATTTTCAAGAATACCAAATGAAGCACCGAGATACCACCAACAAGCCACTGAAAAAGCTACACACCTTCTTGGAATATTTTTGGAAAATCACCTCATTATGTCAAATTGTATTCAGAACCTGAAAGGAGTATCTCCACCACCACACTCTCACAGAATGGGGAAGAGGGGATTTAAGAGGTATCTTATGTTCTCCACTCTTCTCTGCTACACAACTAAACTGTTCTTTCCTTGACTTGCTCTACCTGCATCACTTCACAGGTCTTGTATACACTGTCTCCTTGGATGGCATTGCTAAATTCCTTCACTATAGCAAAATGTAAGTGTTTAAGAAAATCTCAAGTTGCTCTCTTAACCAACCATGTTACAACACCACCAAGAAAGGTTTCTCCCTCCCATGACCTTTCGCTGATTCAGATCCTACAGAGAGCAACGCTCAAGCTGTGGATTGACATACCTGACCATCCAGAGACACCCTGCCCTTCCTGGCTTCAGCTGGACCTGTAGTTTCCCAGCACCTTTGCAAATTAAGTCTAGAAAACATTAAATTGTATTGCTGCATAAGGACCTTCATTTCCAGTCTTTTATCAGCAGGAATGATATTGCCATTCTGTACACTAGACCTGTTTTTGTAATACTATGGTTCATCAGAAGTTTTTATGTTAATACCAAATCAGAAATAATACACATGTGATTCATAATAACCTAACTGAATGGCTGCACTGAATGTATTGTAAGAAATTCTGGTTAGGCAAGAAACTCATTAAAGAAATAGTGACTACTATTATCCCACAGCATATATTGTTCTACTGGAAAGTTTCCTTGAGTAGTTTCTTTAATTAGCAGTTTGATATTTTGAAATAGTGTGATCTCCACAACACACGATTTGTAACACAGACTTGGCTGGCAAAACAAAGGAAAACAAGCAATCTTTTCATAGTTTGCATCTCTAGGGCATATCTTGTCATTTGCTGCTGTATATATGTGTATAACTTAGTGACAGTGTTCTTGTGGGATTTTGATTCTTAAAAGTTACTTAGATAAAGACCTTTTTTATTGGAACATTATATATTGTCTTTTTTTTTTCTTTTTTAGAAAATCCACATAAAATATTTGCATAACTTTGGGCTGTTCAAATAGAAGACATTGACCCCAGCTGTGTTCTGGTGAATGAATCATTTATGTAGGAGCTCATTGCACAGAACGTATGGTATTTTATCTTTGCTGGGTTTCTGCCAAATACAGTCTGCAACAATTTTTCCCCTTTGCCGCATTTACTGCTTGATATCCCTTAAAATATCCCAGCTCCAAGTGTGAGAAAGCAAAACAGATTCTGGCCAGCTCTGGCTGAGAGCTGTTTGTGTGGATACCCCTGCGCTGGCACCGAGGTGCTCTTGTTTTTGGAGAACATCCATTCCAGATCTGAGACTCTCCTTGCACTGACTGCTTTTAATAAACATGGAATCAAAGTTAATTTAAACCTGCAGGGAACTGCAGAAGCCCAGGAGCAAGGGAAAACAGGGATCCTCTTCATAAACATAGGAACTGCCCCAGTGAGAGAGACAAACTTCCACTGCCTTGAACATCCCAAGCCCTGCACCTGCAGGGAAAGCCTGCAGGGAGCGAGGGAGGGTGTTCCTGCCACTGCTCTGCTCAGTTACAGCTATCCTCCAGGTATCACTTAACTGGAATTTGGGCAAGACATATTTCTGCCCAGAAGGGCAGGGAAAAAGATTATTTCATTAAGTGACTGAGGCAGTGCATGACCAAAGCCACTATTACAGCAGGTTTGATTTGAAACGCTGAGGGAGAGGTCAGGCTCTCTCCACACTGATCTCCCGGGGGAGAGCAGATAAGGCAGAGTGCTAAGGTTTCCAGCTCCCACATGAATAGATAAGGTCTGAATGAGCAGCCTCATCTGTAGGCTGCTTCCCTAAGTGTTTTTCATAGCTTTCACTGGAAACCCTCATACCTTTCTACACTGAATCACATAATTATGGTTTCCACAAGAAATTCAGAGCAGGATCTCCTCCCACAAAATTTCCTCTCACCTGCACTCCTTTCATCACCAAAGATGACTATTTGTCAGCACTATCTCTGCTGCTGAAAGGGTTCACAAGCAGCTCAATTTAGCAGCCAGAGTCAAGAATATTTCCCCATGTGCAAGCTTCTAAAATGTGTTTTTGTGTCGCATGAGCATCTCCATGAGGAATCCCTCATTCAGGACACACTTGCAGCCTCAATGTGTTCTCCCTGCTAAGCAAGGAGCTTCTTTCACAACAGACAGCCTCCACCAGCAGGAGGTTACCTTCCAGTTTCCCAGGAAAGCCTTGCTCAGATGGAGATATTGCTAGCAGGATGCAGCCCCATCAATCTCTGCCATCCCATTCCTTCTGCCTGAGCTGTTCCCTGTCATAGGAGGCTCCCTCTCCATCACAACCTCCCACGTGCAACAGGAATATAATAGCCTGGTTAAACCTGACCTGGGTAAACTCCAAATACAGACAGCACAGTGCTCTGAAGGTCACCAGTTAATTCATCTTTCAGCAGCAGATTATTTCTGATGTGAAATGTTTGCTCCTATTCCCTCAAGAAAGCAAGCCAGAGTTTATCTGGTGTGAAGGACAGCTCTGCAAGTCCTTCCTGAGAGTCACCCCAGAACCTGCACTGACACCAGTGCCAGTGTTCCAGAGCTGAAAGTGCTGCTGTAATCACACTGTTGTACAAACTCCAGTTTTGGTTGCTCATAACTTCATCTATAATTAATTGTTTAGGCTGAAAATTTCTCCAGCTGGATTCAGCCTCAGGCTAAACTCTCATTTTGGCTGAAATGGCTCGTGTCTCTCCCAAGAATATATTTAAGGAAAAAAACTCTCTTTTGCCCCTGTTAAAAGGGTCTTTTTTGTAATTTACTGAAATGTTCTCACAACTCCATGCTTCTAAAAGCAGCATTTGAAATACTGGCAGACTTGGCTGTTGTGAGACATGTCTCTTCATATTGTCAGGGGGAGAGAAGGATCACAATTTGGCTGTTTTCAGCCTCCGACTTTAATATATATAAACATGTATAGGTATGTAGATCCATACACACACACATATATTTAACTCTGACTGCCCTCAGTGCTGAGCAAGCCTGGTGCCCCACTGTGCCAGACACACCAGTGAGGGGACACACACAGAATCCAGCAGAGACCAAGGACACCTCTGCAGCAGTTCAAAAGCAGTTCAGTAAAGAGCTTCTGTCTACTCTGAGAACAGCCAGAGGTGTCTCTACAGAGGGCTGTTCTACAGTGAGACAGAAGTGGAGAAAACGAGTATATGATCACTCATTATAAAGAGCACAGCACAGTGCAGGGGGGCTGAATGCAGCCTGCATGAACAACCTAAAGCTTCCTTCTTCAGGAATATCTGAAGTTGAAACCTTATGACAGGCTAAAGATGTTGTACCCACTTTCAGAGTGATTTCTGGCCATGCAAAACCAGGCAGAAAGCACACCGGGCTGCAGAGAACAAACCCTAGAAACACAGGAAGTCTTGAAAAATCTCAACTGAAAAGTGAAAATTACTTAATTAATTTTTTTACCAATTCAATAGAGTCCAGAGATGTCATTAGAAAAAGAAACCCCAGCACACATCTGCCTCTGAGCTAACCGGGAAAGCAAAATGGCCCCGCTCTAACTAAGAAATTAAACCACTTTTAGACAGTTCTTACTACTCTGTGAACATGAGTCAGTACAAGTGAAAATGGTGCACAGATGGGCCAGCACAGAAGCAACAGAAGTGCCGTGATATTTACAAGGGGGAAAAAAAAATCTTCCTTTACAAGTGTAAATATACCAGAGAAATCATCGGCTTTGATGTAGCAAACACTCCACCAGGGACAGCACCAGGAGGAAGAGGCATGGCAGACACTGCATCTGGAAGACAGTAGGCTCAAAGCACTGAGCTCTTCCAACGAGTCACAACACACACAAACATGCCAGACACACAGACCATCCCATAGTCTTCATGCAAGCAGCAGCAAGGGGCCAAGCACTGGAGGCCATGGAGAGAGGCTGAGAAGGAAAGAATTGTGGTGAGTATTGGGTCTAACAGCTGGAAAGAGCATTGTGAGAGCCCCACCAGCCTGGGCTCTGGTGTGCTGCCCACAACACCAGACATGCACCAGCTCAGACACACAAATCAAAGCTGGTGGTGTTCTGCATGGAGCCAGGAAAGCAACACCTGAAGCACTCTGTCCAGCTCTGGGGTCCTCAGCACAGCAAGGACATGGACCTGCTGGAACAGCACCAGAGGGAAAAGATCCAGAGAGACTTTAATACATCTTCCAGTACCTAAAGGGGCTACAAGAAAGATGGAGACAAACATTTCACCAGGGGTTGTTGCAATAGGACAAGGGGTAATGGTTTTAACTAAAAGAGTTGACTTTAAACAGATGCAAGGAAAAGTTTTTTTACAATGAGGGTGGAGAAACACTGGCACATGTTGCCCAGAGAGGTGGGAAATGCCTCATCCCTGGAAACATGCAAGGTCAGGTCAGATGGGGCTATGAACAACCTGATGTTTGGCCTGAACTAGATGACCTTTAAAAGGTACCTTCCAACCCAAATTATTCTATGATTTTTGGGGCCCTCAGCCTCTCACAGAGCAGCAATAACACAGGGGGTCTTTTTCTTCAGCCTCTCTCAGGTCTCCCCCTCAGTGCAAGCTGCTCTGAGTTCACAGCGAGAGCATGGGGCTGAGCTCTCCAGACTAATCACATTCCTCCCCACACGTCTTCCCCTCACCTGTAAAACAGCAGTAACAATATTTACACTTCTGCAGTTGGCTCAGGATGTGGAATGAAAATTTAATTATCATCAGTGCTATTCACCGGTGAGGAACAGCTCCCAGGCTGACCACAGCAGGAATGAGTCGAGCCCGAGGAGCCCAGAGTGGAGCTGCAGGAGACAGCACAAATCTCATCCCAGTGGCAAAAAGGTGTGGCAGCTTTGAATGGGAGAGAAATAGCTTCCCCATCCCTTATGAACTTGGTTATAGTGAATTATCATAGAATTTTGTAATGGGTTTCCAGTCTGCAGGTCAGGCAGACTGCTGCCATTCAATGCTCTGCCCACTGGCTCTGCAGTGACACATACTTGTGTTCTACGGGAAAACCATTTTTAAACAATAAATCCAGCTTTCCAAACCTCTCACCTCCCCTGGGTCCCTCTAACAACTTTTGTAGGTTTGTGCTACATTGTCTCACTCCTGAAGACCTTTTTTTCCCCAGTGTTGCGTGAAAGACCCAAGCACAGCAGGAGAAATTAATTAACAGAGCAGACAGCTATTCTGCCATCAAATGAACAAAATTAAACAGTACCAGAGACTTACACTCATAGTCACCCCTAAGTGTTGCACATGACAACAGCAGGGAAAACACAGTCCAGACTGTTGTTTTAATGTTGATAATATTCCAAAATCCACAGCGCTTACCAATTTCTCAGTGGAAATAAAACCTTTGACACCAGTGGGAATTCTGTCTAGGCATGAAAGCTGGCTGTTGTACTATGATCTAGCAGTAAGAGTCTGTTTTGATTGTCAGATGTTTAGCACCATTCCCTTCTCTGCCTGCCCAGAGCACCTGGACTGACAAGCTGAGGACAAAACTTGAATACATCTGTGCACCCACGTGCTTTCTGCCAAGGCTTGTGCTGCTGAGGAGCTGGTTCTGTTCTCCACTACAGGCAGGGTTTATTTATGCTTTGCAATCACCTCCCAGCAGCTGGAGGGCTGCCTGATGTGTCAGTCTGCTCTGCTGGCTTTTTGCATCTCAGCGGGTTTGTTACTGCTCAGATGCTGACCAGGACTGGGCTGCTAATTTCTCCCAAAATCATGAAGATGTTAAGGAATATAGGGGGAGGGAAGGGGAGAAGGAAAGCATTATGGTACAGCAACAGTAAGAGGGAAAAGAGTTAAAATGAAGACAGGAACAAAATTCAAAGGCGCATGAGTGTAAGACAGCATCACTTCAGGCATGTGTCAAAATAGTGTCAGATTTCTCTCTGTTCATTAAGTCAACAGTTAAACACCCACCAGCTCTGCTTTTTACTAGCCCTGGAGTTTTGCTGCACCTGGAGAACCTCTCTGTGACATCAGCAGTAGAAACAACTGGGTTTGTCAGCAGATAACCTCATTCATGAATAGGCTGAGTAACCCCTTCCAGTCGTGTCACCATGAGGGCCACGAGCAGGGGTCGGGTCACAGACTCCGTGTGGTGGAGAGCAGCCCAAGCACAACAGAAGCAGTGGGAATATGGCCTTAATTTTAACAATTATTCCTAGTTTTAAGTCACACGTAACAGCACTTAGTATTTGTCCCCAGAGTTTGATGAAAAGAAAATCATCCCTATAATACTAAATAAAAAGCATCAAATTCATATCTGTCCAGCTAAGGTGGTAAAGATCACCAGCCTGCAGTGAGGAATGGTCACAGCAAGGGAACATGCGTGCATTTTGGGAAGAATGCCCCCTCTCCAGCACTTGGGGTTCTTAACGCCCTCATTTACAGAGAAAGAACCTGACACATGAGTGTCACACACTGCTTTCCAACAGGACTTTGAACCTGTAACATTATTCGATATAAAATTACTTCCCAATTATAAAATTTTGTGGTGCGGCTACAGAAGACCCAAGCAACCCACATGCAATAACTTAGGAATAAAATGTTAGTTTCCCTTTTTGTACATAACTTTTATTATACTCGTTGGAACTTTTCCATTCCAGGTAGAAGGATGAGTAAACAAGCAAACCCTTATTTACAAAAGAGGGGTAACATTGTCCAAGGGAGAGTGCATATTAGATTGAGACTGTGGTAATTTCCTAGGACTGTATTTAGATGAAAGAATCTGGGGTTTTTAGCAGTTTTGGCCTCAGAAGTCTTCCCAAGGGACACATATAATTTAGCTGTGATAAGTCTCCCTTAGGTTTAGGAGCCAAGAAGACAGACTCATCTCTCTTCTGCAAGAGCCAGCATCCAGAACTTGGCAACAAACACACTTTGCTCCCCGGCAGTGTCAGCCCTGAGCTGTACCTGCTCTTTGCCATTACACCACCCCAGGCACATAAATCAGCCCTGTCCAGTCTGAGGGAAAATCCCACACAGACACCTTGGCTGCCCTGACACTACCTGTTCTGCACTCCAATTTCCACACTTCTCAGTCCAAATAAGGCTGCTTTATGCACTGTTTTATTACTTCAGGTAATACTGCACACTCTCAGCAAGAGGAACAAAGACTTTGGTGAAAGCAACCTTGTTTGTCTGAGGGTTTTGGGGTTTTTCCCGTAAAAAAAAAAAAATTCTCCCCACTTGTAACTATGAACATTCCTCAGCAGTCCTCACCTCAGTCAGCCAAAAATCACATGAGGTCTTTCTGAAAAACTAAGTTCTGTGCAACGAAGTTATTAACTGCTGGGAAAGGCAGAAAAGCTTTTTTACAGCTGTTCATTGATGCACTGAACGTCACCTTACACTCTATAGCCCTTTTGGATTCTGCAGACTTCTGGAGTAGGCTAAGAGAAAACAAAAATCTTGGCCAGAGCAGTTACACTGCTTCTTGAGACATGTTTTTTTTTTTGGGTTCAGGCCTCAGATTCTCAGCCAGCAATTTCTGTCCCTGGTGGAAATTGAAGAAACAAAACAAAACTCCCAAAAAACTGAAACAAACAAACAAAAAACCCAAAACAAAACAAAAACCCAAACCAAACGAAACACCCACAAAAAACCAAAGCAAAACCCAAATAAAAACAAACAAACAAAAAGCCCCCATAAACCACCAGCAAAATAAAACAAAAACCACCCACAAAACACAGCAGGTTTTCTGCTTTTTAGGAATCCAGAGAACAAATATGAGTTCCTAAGGCATTTGCAAGGGATGTGAATTGAGCCCAAAGCCCCAGCAGCCTTCCATGGAAGATCCCAGTTATTATTCTGACAAAAGCCAGCAGTGTCTGGCTCCAGACCAGAGTGCTCCCAGACACACAGCGCTGGGGAGTGGGAGAGGAGCAGCCTGGCCTTGCCAGCTCCCATTTGGCGCCCTGTGAGCCCATCCCTGTGCACATCCAGTCCTGCTCCCACAGAAGGGGACAGCCTGGTCCACCTGATGCTGAAGTCCCCACACTGATGCTTATCCTGTCCACACAACAGCTTTAATGGCTCAGAAACTTTTCACACAGGGACCACGGCTTGTGCTGCTCCCTTCAGTTTCAGACAGGTGCACAAACCCCTTGGTTTAACCAACTGGCTGTCATCCTGCAGTGAATGAGGCCAGAATTAACTTTCTCTGTTTAATTTATGTTTCAACGTTTTTATTCTAAAACTGTACATGGATGCTGGGGTACCAGCAGGTGAATTTCATTGGTACACAAACCATACCAAGCAGTCCTGTTCTCATCCCTGTGTGCTCCTGCAGCAGTACACCACTCCTCACACCCAGTCTGCTGCTCAGCTTCCTTTCCTCTTTCCCTTTTAAATGGCACAGACAGCCAATGAAGAGCCAGGCACTCACCTTGACCCAGACTTTCTCAGCAGGAACAACCAGGTTTGAAATGAGAGAAAATGCTTGGCAGGTGCTCCCAGGGGACTGGCCAAAAATAACTGCGCTCTCTAGTTAACGTCCATCCGAGTATTACTAACATTTCTCCTTTAAGAGTGCAGCTGAAGCATTTGATTTACACAAGGTGAGGCATTTGTTTGCAGCCGCCCGGCAGACCCAGCACACAACAGGGAACAGTCAAACCCATTTCAATCACCTATGTAAGGTGCCCGCGCTCTCCATACACACAAGGCATCTTTTAGGGTGTGATTAACTGTAATTAGGAACCTACCTCTCACCTTTGATTATAGCAGTAGTCTAGACAGCCAGTGTTGGCAGAGAACTGACAGACTTAAAATTACCTTGTACAAAAATTCCCCAATGCGTCGGTTATGCAAGGAAACAGACCGGAGGCTCTCTGGGAAGAGGGTTACACGGAGCAGCACTCGACACTTGGCAGCAGTGAGGAGCAGGTAAGGCTGTTTACAGGGAGCTCTACTCAGCCGTGACTTCCACCGGGAGCTGCCGCGGGCTGAGCGAGCCGGGTCCGGAGCCCCGAGCGGCTCCTTGCGCTGGCACCGCAGAGCAAAGGCTGCTGGATGTCAGCTCTGGCTCAGCACCAGGGCCGGCAGCGTGGCCAGCCGCCAGCCCGCTGCTCAGGAAAACCTACTGAAAACCTGCTCCTTCCTTCGGCACGGGTATGCAGCTGCGGCTGAGGAACCCGGGAATATCCATCCTCCGGTCCTGCAGCCGCGGGCTGCTGCGTGGGGCAGGCTGCTTCTACCTCTCATCGCCTACTACTGCTTGTAACTCTCATCTCCTACTACTGCTTGCCTCCTTTTTTTTTTTTTTAAGGAATCACTTGGATCATAACTTTAATCAAGACTTTAGAAAACAAAGCATTTTAAAAATTTGGCCAAATGCACTCCAGCTTCATTAAAGAATTTAAAAGCTCCCCCGCCAAATTAGCAAATTTTTTAACTTAAAAAAGAATTGTTCTATTTGAAAATACTGCCATAAAACAATACCTCAGGCAGGAGATAGACTAAGGTTGAAACATAGTTCAGCCCCTGAAATTACTTGCTTTAAATTGTGTATTTTCATTTTCCATCTCAGATAACTGTGTGGCAAAGCTGTGCATTGCTACATGACAGCTCGTTCTGCTTTTAAAACAGCAGCCCTTCAGTAGTAGCTAAATTGATGCCTTTTATAGGTCTATCACTTCCCGAGGGTAATTGATTAGCGCCTGTGAGGGGCTCTGAGATCCAACAGATTACATGTTCTGAGCCTCCTAAATTATTTGAATAGATTTAGGAAGCAAAAGATTCAGAATTCTGTGTGATCCAGTATTACCTTTCCCAATCAGCATTTCCCCTTCCCATATTTTTGGCTCAGTTACAAAACAAGTGTGCTAAACCCAGGGAGCAAGAAGAGTTGAGCATGACACCTGTTAAAATATAACAGAGAGCGAGTATATTTTTCCACGGAGAGTTTCTCTGATGACTGTTTATTCCGCTATTTAAAGATTACAGCTTTAATCTCGCTCAAGAGAAGAAAATGGAAAGGTCACAGCTCCGTGGAGCTCGGAGCGATCCGCCGGGCAGACGGCAGCCATACAACACGCAGTGCTCGAGGCTCCAGCCTCACAACACATCCTCTGTGGTGCAATTTGGAACCATTTAAACTCAGCTGCCTTAAACACAGCCCGAACCAAGAATAGCCTCGGCTCCCGGGCACAGGTCAGGCGATGCTGAGTCACTTGCTGGCCGGCGCCCAGGCTTTCCAGCTGCCTTGGGCTCGGCCTCCTTAAAGACCCAACTTGTGCCTGCCGCACGCAGCCCAGCTCCAGCTGGGCACGACCAGCCAGGGCTGGCACCCTCGGATGCCGGGGGTTTAGCCAGATGCTTGATTCCAATACGAATTCCTGGTTCGTGCCGCCCTGTTTCCCTCCAGCTTCGGAGCGCAGCGCTGCTGCTGCCTCTCTGCCCATTCAAAGCTACATTCATACATCTCTTTGTAATTATGAATCAACTCCCAGGCATCGGCGCACACCCCAGGCTCACGCAGAACGGCAAACAATATACTGTCACGGGTTGCATCAGCTGCACCCTGCTCTCTCATGCCTTCAGGCTTGCTAAAGCTGATCCAACGCTAATATAATAATAGCCTTTTTACCCGCCTCCTCCCCCAACAATTACCGGAGGCTTGGAAAGCCATTGAAATGCAAATAGCACACGGAGAGGTTATTGGGAACCAGGCTGGGAAGGTACAAATGCTGTCCCGCTAGTTTCCTTTAGTTTGAAACGAACGGGACTGTAGTCCTGATTTTCTCTTTGTATAAACAGGGAGAGAGGCAATATAGTGGATGTACAGACGGCCAAGTGTAGGAGCTGAAGTGCATCTTCTCCAGTACAGCTTCTCTTATCTGGGACCCCTGTTACCCCCCTCAGCAGCTGCAGTCAGCACAGCACGCGTCTGTAGCTCCGGTAATACCAGCGTCCCCAACTGCACAAACTCACAGAACGCGCGCAGTGTGGGTGTGAAAGATCTTGCCCCCACAACGCAAGGCAGTGTGGAGGGTGCGGTTTGCGCTGTGGCCAGATGAAAGTCAGAAATACAGCATCCCTCTCCCTGCTATCCCACCGCATCCTTCAGCCCAGGCGCTCCTACAGGGGACAGGACCCCCTCCCTGCCCCCCGCCCCATCATGGTCTGTTTGCCTGCTGTCTTTTCAGGTAATGTTTCCACCGAGGACAAAAAAAAAAAGGGCTTTCTGGACCCAGGGCAGTCCTGACACTCGGCTGGAGCAGCCACCAACAGCAGCGTGCACCATGCTGTGAGGTGACACGGGACTACGATGACCCAGACACTTCAGCCTCTGAGTCCCCAGTAAAGCTTCAGGAATACCTCCTAAAAATAGGCTGCACCCTCATCCCCTTTTCTGTAGCAAAACAACCTGTAAATATCGCAAAGAAGATATTTACCCTGTTATAAACAAATTCCTACCCCCGTTCAAAAGAGCCATAGAGAAGAGGGTCCAGCAGCCGGAGCACAAGGGGGTAACTTGTTTGCTTTGGCGAGAAGGCGGCTGAGGCAAATCTAACGGCAGTTTAGAGCTACTCAAGCGCAGTTATTAACGCGACAGAGCCAACACAGCTGGGGGTGATGGCTAAAGGGCCAGTGGGAGGGGCAGAGTGAACCCAGGAGAATCTTCTTGCCAAGGTAGCATACAGCACGGCCATTGATCATCCCTGGGGAGGCTGGGGAGCTTTCAGCCCTGGAGGTGTTCAGAGGTGGCTGTGGCTGATGTAACCTGGTGTCCATGGGTCCCGCTCCAATGGGGCCTTTGGGCTGGAGACCTCCAGAGGTCGCTTCCAGCCAACAATTCCATAGCTCCGTAACCTCCACGTTAAACACTTGGCATTAGAGCGTGAAACTGCGGCAGCTCCTTCCCCTGTACTTCTGTACGGTCCCTGGAGCAGGGCACAGCTCCCAGGCCGCGCCACCGCCCCAACCCAGCGGGAACGCGCGGCCGTCCCTGCCCGGGGCTGCGGGCATACGGGGCTCCCCAGGAGCCGGGGCTGACAGCAACAGTCCCAAACCCTCCCTCGTTCCCTGCGCGTCCCCCATCGCTGTTTGCCGCCCGCCTCTCCCCGCTCGGGCGGGCAGATGCGGCACTGACGCCGATGTGGCGAAAGGATGCGCGCCGGGGCCGCGTGTTCGGCGACAGGCAAAGGGCGGCGGGTGCCGGGGCTCGGCCGTGCTCCGGAGCCGCGGGTCTCCTGCGGACACCCCTCGGTTCTCTCCGAGGGCTGTGCGGAGCCGGGCGGGGGCGCGGCCCGGCGGGGAGGGCGGGGGGCGGTGGCGCGCAGCGCCCGCCCCTCACGGCCGCGTCCCGCCCCGGCGGAGACGGGAGCCGAGCCCGCGGCAGACGCAGCCGTGCCGCGCCATGGCCGGCCGCCGCCTCCTGGGGCTGCTGCTGGCCTTCGCCGCGCTGCTGGGCGCAGGTAGGGCGGCCGGGCCGGGCTGGGCGCGGCGGGAGGGGGCGGCCCGGGGCAGAGGGCCCGGGGCGCGGTGAGCTGTGCGCATGATCGCGGCGCCGGGCTCGGCCCAGGAACGGCGGGCCCCCGCCCGGCCGGGGTCACCCCGCGGGATGCTGCCCCCGAGGGATGCTCCCCATGAGGGATGCAGGCGGTGCGGCCCCTTCGCCGTGGCGGCTTCTCGGGCTGGATGTTCCCCTCGGTAGCACGGAGCCTGTCCCGGGGGGGCTCAGGGGGCCGGAGGGATGCGCCCCGAGGAGAGGCCCCAGCTGGGAGGGTGCAGCCCCGGGGATCGCCTCGGGGAGGGGGCTGCCCCCTTCGGGCCCCACCCTGCGCAGAGCACCCCGAGTCCGCAGCGATGGCGGGGTGCCAGCCGGTGCATCAGGGCCGGGCCGCAGACCGTCCCTGTCCCCCCTCCTTCTCACGGCCCCGGGCCCTGCTCCCCCGCTGGCCCCGGGGCCGGGCCCGCAGCCGTGCCCTCAGGCGGGGCGGCTCCAGCCTGCCTGAGGTGACAGTGACAGTGCTGCTGACGGACGCATCGCGGCTGCCTTCGGGTGACAGTGTGACAGCGATGCTTAAGAGGCGCGATGCTGCAGGTATAAAGCTCTGGAGCCGCCTGGGGCTCAGTTAATCCTTAACAGAGGTAGCCATGGAGTCACCGCCAAAGGAGTTTGGGTTTGTCTGTCTGCTCGCTGAGCTGTTGGATTAGAGGATTCTCTGTGTGACCCAAATTTGTCGGGCTGCTGGTTGTATTCTCACTCTTTTTTTGTCCCGCTGTTATTTCTGCAGATCAGAACAGTCTAACCCAGAAATCGTTCCCAGCTAAGCAGCAACTAGGAAGGAAAAAATAAAATACTGTTTTTAGGAGAGTAGGAAGGAAGAAATTAAAATCAATGCAAAGTTTACCACAACTCTTTGTCTCCTTAAAAAACCCCAACGGTACTTTAAAAAAGCTGTGTGTTTGAATTCAAAAGAAACGTCTTTCTAAAGATTATACAGAGGAAATATACAAGAATTATGTAAAAAGCCTCAGGAAAGTTTTTCTAAACAAAATCTGCTATTAACCAGGAGGCACCCGGCAAGCACAGACTGGTTAGAAGATAACATCGAAGCAGATAGCAAACTGAAACCCAAGGAGCTCTTGCTGTTGGAATAGATTAGGTTTTCCATGAGTCAGCCTGGAATTAGTTTGTTTGCGTTTGGTGCCTACCTGTTTGTGTACCTGGAATGGTAACAGCGTGGTACACAGTTGCTTATGCTGACCAGGTTAGCGGCTGCATTTTTAATTGATGGATATCAGTTTGACAGGCTGAGCTGAGACGGTGCATAAAATCTTGATTTTGGGTTTAAAAAAAAATCTCATTAGTCCGTACTAAAGCTATTTGCATTTTGTGTTTTTCGCAATGTGGGTAAACAAAAATGCTGTTTTGGAGCTCTTGGGCTGCAGAGTCCAGCTCTTAAATATCCTTGGCTGTGTTTGTATCAAAATGAATTTCACTGAAACATTCATAAATCATTCCTGCCAGCGTGAGGCTTCACAGGTAATTGAACAACATTAAGTTTGTCTCCTCTCTGAACAGTTTAAATTGCCTCTCCGTGGCAATCACTGTGCAAGGGGGAGTTTTCTGCTCTTGGCTCCCGTCCCGTGGGGCACACCGAGCCGGGGTGCCGGTGTGCAGCGCAGCCTCTCACCGGGCCTCTGCTCCCTGCCCCGGCTATCCCGGCAGCGGCTCTCCCAGCCCGTGGGTGGGAGCCTGCTCCTCCCTCCCTCTCTCTCTCCCAGATGTGTTGGAACGGCTTTGCAGCACCCTGAGAGAGCCTTGGGAGCCCTTCCCCACCTGAGCACTGGCCTGGCCTTTTGGGTACCAGCACAACCTCCCTGCCATCAACCTGTACCCATGGGATGAGAACTGGTGGTGGCAGGGCAGTGGTGTCCCAGGCAGGGCATTCTCTGCCATTTCTTCAGAACAGCAGCAATAGAAATCACACTTCTTCATTGCCTCTGTTCCCCAGCAGGTTTTTTTTTTTTTTTGTTTTTGTTTTTTTTTTTTTTTTTTTTTTTTTTTTTTTTGGGTGGTTTTTTTTGGGTTTTTTTTTGGATTCTTGTTCTGAAACAGCTGCTCCAGTAGTGCTGAAGGCAGGCTGTGGGCAGCCCAGTCTCTTGGAAGCTCAGAGATTTACAAATTACCAAGAACTAAGAATAAAAAAACAACAAAATCAGTACCTAGCATGATTCCTGCAACCATGGTCCACCTGTACCACTGACACAAGACTGATGATGTGTGTGTTGTCTGTGACTGTCCAGTAAAGCAGGAGCAAACTTCACTGCTTAATTGGAAAAAAAATGGATTTGGGTTTCTCTTTGATCACATTCTAGTGCATTTTGCTTCATTGATGGCTGTGTGCTTCAGTGCCCTGTCCGGGCTATCAGACACAGCTGTGCCACATCTGTCTGTGCCTCCAAGCTGCCTCTGTTCACAGCCTGTCTGCCTGTGGCTGCAGTGCTGGAAACAGGCACTGCTTGTAGGGCACCAACCCACTGGCCAGTGCTGCTAAACTCTGCCCTGTTCCCAGTGTGTTGGGAAGCAGGAGCATTAAAGTACTTTGAGACGGTGGAGAAAACCAAACACCCTGCAAAGCCTATTGGCTGCAGCCAGCGGCAGGCATTCCCCATGCCAGCACATTACATGGTGTTTTAAATTCACAGATCTGTGACTTTTCCAGAATGTAGTTATGTTTCATGTTTATGAGTCATCCAGGGTTAACCACATCCTTCTGGAAAACAGTAAGAGTCGAGCAAGAAGCTTACCAGTGTTGTTGTTTTCCCCTCTCCTGTCCTCAGTCTCATAAGCCAGTACAGAAATGCATTGATGTGTTTTCTTTGAAAGCTGGCAACTCTGACATCTGAGGGCTTGTTGGAGAGAGCACAAGGTTTCCTCTCGCAGGCCGGGCAGAAGGGGCACGGGCAGTTTTTGTGCTTTACCTTTTGTAAGAAAACCTTCTCTCCACAAGCCGCGGTAAGAGCAGTTGGGCGTGTCCTCCGAAGTTGCCACCTCAGCATGACAAGCTGCGTTGTCACCCGTGTCTTCATAGGCAGCATCTCACAAATCCCCTCTCCTGCCGAGTGTGGCTACCAGCACCCAGCAGCAATGACAGTAATTACTGGAACGTGAAGGCAATATCAGGCAGTGCAGTTAGCTCGGTGTAACTGCTGCACAGATGGCCGCGGTCCCTGCAGGCAGCTCCCCTGCACCCGCCCCACACCACAGTGCTCAAAGGAGGGCGCAGGCAAAGCAGAAAGGAGCCATCTCTTCTCCAGATGTTTTTTTCAGCTGTCTGGACTCTGTTTTGCAGTGGGCAGCTGTGGATGCAGCTGGCAGAAAAGGGGTGCCAGTGCCAGGTGACCCTGTGTCTCTGTGCCCCATCACTTGCTAGAGTCACTCGCCGTGGATGTTCCAGAAGAGTTGCAGGGAGGAATTATTTGGAGTAGAACAGAAAAGCTGGGTTTGGCATTGTTGTAGAAACTAAAGGAGATAGCAGCATTGTATAAAGCTGCTAAAAATATTTCTTATAATACATTATTGTGTTATTAAAGTTATAATTACCAGGTATCAGTGGCGAGTAAAAGTAATACATTTAAAGAATAATTTTTACTTAGATAATGTCTTTAGTGTATATGACAAAGCAGGAGAAGCCAAATTGGTTTTCTTACAAATTATCTCTCATCTTTGAACACATATGCATTAATTAAATGTGCCATGCTCAGATATTTATGTACATAGCTGTGGAAATAATTAATTTTCATGGTTCTACTTGTATTTAGATTTTTTTTCTTCCACCAGCCTAGTGATAAACATGCTTGGAAATTGCTGTTTAACTCTTGAGGGTTTTTTTCCCCCTCTACAAAAATGTGATTTTTTTCTTACATCTGTTGCAAGTGTTTCAGCCCTTAAAGCACATAAAACAGAAGTGTCTATTGATCTCCTGAGCTGACTAGAATAAACCTTTAAAACTACTTGGTTTAAACCCAAATTTGTTTTCTTGTTGGAGGAATATCTCCTGGAGGTTTAAGGCATTAACTTTACAATTAACTAAAAGAAAAACTGGGGTTTTATTAGACATTGCTTCTGAAGCCACTCTAGTAACAAAACATATGCTTAATAAACTACATAACACTGAAGGCAAAGAGAAAAGCTTTGCAATAATTCCTTTGTAAGCTGATTGATACAATTCACAATCAGGGGAAGTGCTCAAATAGAGGAAAGCGGGAGAAGATGAACATGGCACATCAAAATGTAGAACATGAAAGGACTTTGAAAGGGAAACTTCAAAGTTGGGGATCCAGATGCTGGAGTCACTAGCTGTGATTTAGGATGTGAGCACAGGAACGTGACTGCTGAGGGAACAGTGTGTTTGACAAGGAAACAGAGTCCTGATACAAGCCATGGCACAGAGAGAGGTGAGTGCTGCCTTGCACTCACAGGGATTTCAGTGGAGCTGCCCAGGGTCAGCTTTGGGTTTGATCTTCTGAGAGCTCAGCCTGCTGCTGTGATGGGGGTGAAGTTAATGCTAATACATATTTATGAAACTGCCTTGCAGTCACTCCAAAATCCTTTTCCTTTGCTTTTCAGTCTTGTCTAGGAAACCCAGAAACTTACTGTGGGAGGAGAACTGGGGCCACAGGCAGAAAGCTGATGCTGAGTGTGAGCTCTGTTTTCCAGCCACATGAGCAGCATCTCCAGGGAAGGAGATGGCCAGGTTGCTGTAGGGTCTGGTGTGGTCATCACATACGTATGTAAAAAAACCAAAGCAAGTGAAACCAGAGGCATTGGCAAGATTTTGGAGATGGTGGCTCAGACAGGGAGGAGGGACACTGAGAACAGCATCATTCTGCTGTTGCAAGGCTCTGCAGGCTGGTACAGGGTTGTCTCCAGCAAACAAGGTGCTGGGGAAAGAGAGCTGCACAGAATTTTGCTTGCCCTTTGAAATGCTCTCTTTGCCCATGCACAAAGAAGTCTGGGTAAAAGAACTTGTCAAAGTTGGAATAATCTTACTGAAATCCTGCTTCAGAAGGATGTGCTCCAGGTTGGGTGTTCAGTAACTGCAGTTCTGGCTCTGGGAGAGTAGAGGGCAAAAGCTAAACAAGCAGAAGAGGTTTCCAGCCCCAGCTGTGGATGGCAAAGAGGTGCTTGTGCTGCAGAACAAGTGTTAGATAGCTGATGAGATTTTGAACAGCCCATTAGTCTGTGTCCCTAAAGCTTTGTCTGCTGGCAAAAGTGTCCTTGTTAGGGGTAGGAGCTTGGGGAATGCCTCTGTCTTAATGTCTGATCTCTATATGATCTTTCTGTAGGGTGAACTTGAGCAGCTTGGTGGGACATCTCTGTGGTGACCAGACACCTCAATTCAGGTGTTGCTGCTACTGCAGGACTTGGGTCATCTTTCCAGACAGTAAAATCTGAGTGAAAGTAATGCCAGGCTAAATGCAGACTCCTCTTGGAGCTTTGCTGAGTTTCCACTACAGAGCCTGAAGAAGTAGAAAGACTCAGAATTGGTGCAACTTCACCCTGGCACATTTTCTCACCCTGGAAGTTCTTTTGGTCAGAAAATCACAGAATCAATTAGCTCAGAAAAGACCTGTGAGATCATTGAGACCAACCTGTGACCAAAGACCACCATGTCAACCACACAATGGCACTGAGTGCCACGTCCAGTCTCTTAAACATCTCCAGGGACAGTGCCTCCACCATCTCCTTGGGCAGTCCATCCTAATGTTTCATCAGCCTTTCAGTGAAGAAATTCCTCCTGAAGTGCAACCTAAAATCACCATGCAGCCTTATGCCAATGCAGTGCTAGGCAGAAGAGGTTGCACCCCCCAAAATCAACCATCCCATCCCATCCAGTGTTCTGTTTCCAGCTGGTGCCAGCCTGCTCTGAGCCCCTGCTTTGTGACCCAGCCACAGGCTGGCTTCTGCCCCAGGTGCACCCACTGGGGTGGGTGTTCAGCCTGGCCCCACTCACCAGGCCCCAGCTACTGCTGCTGGTGCCAGCCTGTCCCTTGCCCTGTGCAGAGACACTGAGCCCATGCCATGCAGTTCTGTGTAATTATTTGAGGAAACTGGAATGTGTTATTTCCAACCAGCACTCCCCCCCCACCCCAGGACAGCGCTGAGCCTTGACCTCATTATGCTTTTAAAAACACCCACAGATCCCAAACATGTCTTTCACCTCGTGCAGAAAATAGAGCATTTTAAGTGAGGTTAAACATATATTTGGAAAGACAGACTTCTTTCTTTTTTGTAATGATGGTCTTAACTGAGTGAATTATTTATACTTTCACAGAGAAAATCTCAGAACCACAACAGCTTGCAGACAGTTGGGTTTGCAAGTGTTGGTGCTATTTCCTCTCCAAGTAGGGTCAGAGAGAGCAAGAGACCTGTTGCTGGACTTCTCTTTGAACTCACTGACACGGTTTTATGTTTAAATTATTTCATGCCGCATTAATAGCACAGAGTGCTGTTGTTTACACAGCACCTGGTCCCCAGGTGATGGGGATGCAGCATGTGCTGGGCATGGGAAACAGCAGAAGCTGGATACACACCCCAAACTCCCCTTTTCAGAGACTTCTGTGTACCCCCCTGTGAAAGCAAGGAGCCAAACTCACCTTATTGAAGACAAGCTGTTGGGAAAGGCTGAGGGATGTGGCACAGCCTCCCTTGCTGTGGGTGAGCCAGGGGGGTGGTCTCACAGCTGCCGGCTGGGCGGTTAAAAATCACCACCAGCTCCTGCACCACCTGCTCAGAATTATCTCCAGCAGATCTCTGTTCGTGCTTCCTACTTGGAGGGTGCAGCCCCCCACCCTGCTGTCTCTCCGTGCTGTTCTTCCCGTGGCAGCCCCACCTGGAGCAGGGATGCTCCCGGAGCACAGCGGGGTGTGGGTGGGCCGGGAGGGTGCAGACAGCGAGCAGCACGGGCTGGGCTCTCGGCTCTCCCCACCTGACCCGAACAGCCCCCGTTTGCACGGGAGGGGCTGTGGGGAGCCGGGGACAGCAGTGGCCAGGCGGGAGCCCCGCAGTGATGGGGCAGACAGATGCTCTCAGCCCCAGGAGCAAACTGAGCCCCCCGTGCTCTCCCAGAGCCCTGCTCCATCTGTCAGCATTACCCGAGTCTTCTTCCCACTGCTGCTCTGCTTCTGATTTTAAACAGCACAGTATGACAGGAGCATCACATCCCAGGTGATGAACCAGCATTTTTACTGTGTAATTCCCTATTTACCAACTTTTAACTACAGCACCTCCTCTTGATCTTTATCTGATGAGAGCAATCTTTTTCCACCGGGAATCAGGTGATAAGCATTTAATCTCCTGCTTCAGTTTCTTTGGGTTCCTGCATCACTGACTTTGTCGTCAGTTGTTCCTGCACTGAGTTATGGACAAATGCCACAATTGGTTGTCTGGTTGATGAGCAGGCATCTTTGGCAGTAGACAAATTCATAGCCATTACTTAATGTGTAAGTAGAAATCATGTGGCTAATGTGAATGTACATTGTGATCTTTCTGGGTGGACAGCAGGCAGGAAAACATGGAAGCAGCTGCTGTGGTGTAACCCCAGCTGGCAGCTCAGCCCCACACAGCCATTTGCTCGCTCCCCCCCTGATGGGGAAGAGAACTGGAAGGGTAAAAGTGAGAAAACTGAGTGGGTTGGATCAAGGCAGTTTAACAGGTGAGGGACTCATTGCCCACGTCCCATGGCAGGCAGGGGCTCAGCCATCCCCAGGGCAGCAGGGCTCCATCACCTCTAACAGTGACTTGGGAAGGCAAACACCATCACTTCAAATGTCCTCCCTTCCTCCTCCTCCCCAGATTTCCATGCTGAGCTGGTGCCATATTATGGGATATGCCCTGGGTCAGCTGGGGTCAGCTGTCCTGGCTGTGCCCCCTCCCATCTCCTTGTGGAGCCTCTTGCTGGTGGATGAGGAGCAGGAAAGCCCTTGGCTCTTTCCTGCTCATCATCAGGATGAGGGTGCAGCCCACCCTCCAATTTGTCCCGACCAGTGGCCTGCACACAGCATCTGGTGGGGACAGACCTGAGCCCAGGGTGACACTGTTGTTTTTCCCCATCACTGAAAAGTCATCTTTAGCCACTCTCCCTCCTATGCAGTTGGTTCAGTGCTAATTTCCCCTTGGCCTCTTGCAAAGTGGTTGGGGTGTGGGAATAAAATAACAATGCTGTTCACCTCCTTTCCCCTGTAGGTATATACTTGTTCTTCCTTTAAAAATCCCCAAACAAACAGCAAGAAAGTGGAAAGGAAAACCAGCTCCCTTTCTTATAAGATACACCTTTATATTATTGAGGGTTACACCTGGAGCATTTTCCCACAGTCCCAGGGAGGGTCAGAGGTTTGCAGAGCTCCTGTGAGGTCTGGGACAGGTGAACTCTTCCTGCCCTCCCTAGTCCTTGGCTGCAGTGTCCTGGTACCCACTCCAGGCACAGAAAGTTGGGCATCACCCCATCCTCAGCACAGCTACAGGGCTGGGCTCAGGCATGCCCAAAAGGGGAGGAACCTTAAATATATCTGCTCTAAACCTTTCAGCCTTTTGCTTTGGGTGCAATTGATTTGGGGCTAATTGAAAGCAGGTTTTGGCAGTGCTGTGGCAGAGCCCTCTTTGACACAAACCTCAAAGAGCAGCTATCATATTAAAGTTGCTTAGAAAACATCACCTGCTCCATGCACTGCGATGGCAGAGAGCCCTGGAAACCTGGAAAGCTTTGAGTGCTCATACTGAAGAGAACTGTTTTGTTATCTTGTGTTGCCAGAGCAGGACTACCTGGTCTGGGACCATCCTGTGATGGAAGAGCTGCTGAAACCTTTGTTTCACATGAGGACACTGCTGTGGAGCCAGGGATGGGGCAGACCTGGCCATCAGCTCCCAAGGCATTCCATGGGAAACCCCATGCAAAGCCTTTCCTGGCTTTGGTCCTGCTGACCTTGATGGGGCTTTGCTTTCCCTCAGAGCCGTTCAGGGTTGCTGCTGGCACTGGGAGGTGTTTGTCTGTGGCAGGGACCCTCAGCTTTCCAGGGTTCCTTGCAGCCTCTGTGCTGGTAAACAGAGTAGGCTCTGTGCCAGCCAGTGACCAGATGCAGCTGTTGGCAAAGACAAGTCAAGGGTGCTTCCCTCTGGGGTTTTAAATCTTGCTGTGGAGGAGTGGAAAGGCTGCGCAAGAGGGCAGCAGATGAAAAACTCCTCCCTGGTGTGTTTTTTGTCTGGTCAGTCTCTGCAGAGGGACTTGCTGGCAGCTCCTGCTATGGCAGCACAGCCTGAGCCCCCAGCTGCTCCCCCGGGGCTGTGGGACATGGCGAGGCATGCAGGGTGGTGCTGCTTCTTCAGGTGCTTTACAGGCAAGCTGCAGCTCTGTCCTTCCACAGCAGGTGGGGAAGGATGCCCTCAGACCTTCGTGCAGCCCTCAGCGTGGTGCAGGGTGGGTGGGCACTACATCCCTTGGGCATCCAGTGTGTGGCCAGGCAGGTCCCAGCAGGGCTCCCCTGCCCACCAAAGATCCCTTCTGGCCCTGCCCCACATCGTGGTGCCAGTGATGTCTGCTGGAAGGAGCCTGGTGCAGGCTGGTTTTGCTCACCAGCTCCATCACCCCTGCTGCGTGTCGAGCTTACTGGGTACCACTGCCAAATAACTTATATCATTCCTAGTAAGCCTTGAAGTCGAATTGCACCAGACACCCGCTTCTCATGCAGCTGCCCCACAGAACCACGGTGTTATTCTGTGCCTTAGGGCCCAAGTGAGATGTGTTACCCTGAGCTGCAGAGTCCAGAGCTTGCACGGGGGCTGTGCTGCCTCTCCTGGCCTGTCCTGGGGCCCTGGCTGGAGGAAGGGGCAGAGCTGGGGTTGTGGTGGGGCTGAACTTCCCAGCAGGGGCCTGAGGGCAGCGTGGGCACTGCATGGATCAGGACAGCAGAGCCCTGGCTGTAGTGGAGGCTTTTAGGCATTTCCTTTAATAGGTTTCAAACACAACCACCATCAGTCCCTCCACAAAGAGAAAGTCTTCATTATGCAAATGCTCATCTTAAAGCTTTATTCATGTGCTTCCTGGCAGGCTTTCCTTTAATCTCAAGAGCGAGATTGCTTGGAATTACCATACACCCTTGTTAATTGCATTAAAAAAAAATTCAGCAGAGGTTGTTTTTGCCATAATCAAGAGTGATTTTTGATTAGTACTTCTGAAAATCAAAATGTTTCGCTGAGAATAGAGAGCAAGGACAGCAGCATTCCCTCATCCCCTGCAAGGAGCAGGGGTCATCCCAGCTGGGGGAGTGTGTCCCACTGCTCTTTGCTGGTCGTGCCCTGGGCTGGATTGCTGTATCCCCAGCATCAGCTGTTGGTCCCACTGCTGGGGTGAGTGCAAGGAGCTGTTTCTCCCACACTTTGCTTCCCAGCAGAGCCCCTCCACCCCTCGCCCTGGCAGGCTGCTGACAGCTTGTTTGTGCAGGGCAGCCAGTCTTCCCTGGCAGCAGCTGAGGAGATAAATTGGAAGCTCAAAGTCTGCTTTTCAAGGCAGAGCTACCTTGAGGAGGAGGTCTGTGCTGAGGAGGCAGCCTGGCCTCTGCAGGGAGCAGTGCAGCTGCGCAGGAGCTTCCCTTAGCCACCTGCTCCAGCAGCAGTGCTACCAGAGACTGTCTGTGACACCTCCGAGGAGCACTGCTCTCCCTACACACATGGAGCTGTGCTTTGGCCTTAGCAGCCAGCAAGAATTTGGGATTCACAAGCAAATTTCCCTCCCATTTGGCAGTGGCGGGGGCCAGTGCCCAGACAGCAGTGGGGGAGGCACTGGTGATTCCAAAGCTCTGCTCTGTCCTGACTGGGATCTGCTCCACTCTGGCTGGTGGTGTTGTGGTGTCACCTGCCCCAGGAGAGGTCCCTGGGGATGCTCGGTGCTGCAGCAGGGCAGACCCATGCCCGGGAGCAGCCATTTACTCCCCACAGACTTTTGTGGTGTGTCTGTGCTGAGATGGCAGAAACCCCACTGCGAGGATGCAGCCCACAGGTCCAGCCACACAGCTCTGCTCCCAAACCCCTCCTTCCCCAGCGCCCTGCCCAGAGGTCCCAGCACAGCTGTGGGTGCCCAGCCTCAGGCCCACCCACCTGTGTGTGCCATCATCATAACTTCGAGCGAAAAGATGAGGTTGGTCACTGGGGACACCCTTTGGCTACCACAGTACTTGCTCTGCTGCTTTCCTCCTGCTCCTCTGCCCTCTGTGTTGCTCCCGAGGTGGCTGCAGTGCCCACCCAGCCTGCACCATGGAAGTCAGGCAGTTGGAATTACTTTCTGCTGCCCTTGTACCTGCTTTGCATTCTCCCGTAATCTCCCGGGCTGTCAATCTCATGCTGTTGCAGCTCTCTATTCCCAGGGAAGCTAAACACACATATACTGCACAAAGAGATCCGTGGGCTGCTGCTAAAAATGGAATACACCTCGCTCTGAGTGCTGCAGACGGCCTGGCAATATCCTGGGTGTGAATTATGATACTGTAATTCAAGCTTTGTCAAACAGAGGGGCTTAATTAGAATATATATATAATTGTAAAAACTAAAAAGCTGACGAGTACAATTGTGTGTTTGAGCTGCCTGCTACAGAAAATAATGAGGAGAGAATACATTAAGGCACAAAAACCTCCTACCTTCAAAGAGCAGCTAGCTCTGATTAAAAATACCCCCGGCAAGGCGAGGGGACTCAGCAAGAGGTGGGGGAGTCTGCAGTGCTGGCTCGGCCATAACTCTCACTCCTGTTACACAGCTTCTGCTGGACACAGCTGCAGCCTTGGGGTCCCCCCACCTCCCCATTCTGGCTTTGGGGGATTCATATTGGGTGCCCTGTGATGTCCCAGCTTGGTCTCTGTGGATTGCCAGATTAAGTAAAAATATGGAAAATATGTCTCATTTGCTTATTCCCCCCTCACCATAGAGCAGCAGTCCCTTGGGTGCTCCACTGCCCTTGGCTGGGGGCACACAGGGCTGGAATTGCCCCCAGTTGCCCCAGGGGATGTGTGTTTTCTCCCAGCAGCCAAAGAGCAGAGTTCTTCCAAAGACCCAGTGCAAGGGTAGGGAAAAAAGTGACCCAAACTAGCCTGGTCATCAGCCCTGACAAGGATCCCTTACTGATCCAGCACTGAGCAACCAGCAAAGGGGGGCTTTGTGTATCACTGCTGTTGTGGCCCTGTAACAGGTTGTAGGTGGGGGTGTCCTATGGGGGAGGTGACATGTCAGGGCATACACAACCCTGAGTCTGCTTCATGGGCATCATGGACAAAACTCTGCTGCAGCTCAGCAGCTCGTGAGTGCTGCTGATGTATAGGAACAGGCCCCAAGCTCTCCCAAAAAGTATAAACCCTTACTGTAAAGATGCTCTGTGCTGTGCATGAGTTGCCATCATGGAACTCCACTCCTGCAGTGACTGTGGAGCAGTGTCAGGGCCCCAGGAGCAAAGGGATTGCACAGGACAGTGCAGGGAGTGGCAGTGCTGCCTCCAAAAAGCTACATGTACACGGTAAACACACCTACCAAGAGCTGGTGGGGTTTCCAGTGTCTGGCCATGAAGTACCAGATTTGTTACCACTTAATAACAGAGTATAAGAATGAGGAGAGCGTTCCAGTCTTATCTGTTGGAGCGAGCAGGGGAGTCTGTGTGCCTCTGACAGCAGCACTTGGTTATTGATCTATAAAAGGTCTAATACATCTCTGTAACACCCTTTGCATGAAATACAGATGTTAGCTTCAATTAACTGGCAATCTGTTATTAATCCTGGCTAACACCTGGGGGAATCTGGAAAAGGATGTTGGTTTGCCAGAGCAGCGTTGGGGAAGCCCTGGGTATGGGGCTGTGCCAAGCACTGCTGCTCCATGGGAGGGTTTTGCTGGGCAGTTCAGTGCATCCACAATTTTCCCAACCCTCACTTGGGCAGCATTGCCACCTCTCCCACCAGGGCAGGGAAAGCCCCCAGGATGCAGCTCCAGCCCAGGGCTGTCCAGCAGTTGCTATTCAGCTCACCCCATGAGGATGGAGAGCCCTGAGCAGCTCTCCCCCCTTGGGGCCAGCTGGCTGTTTGGAGAGGGGTTTTGGAAGGGGCACCCTCCTCTCATCCTGGGGAGAGTAGCCAATGGAGCTGTCACCAAACCCAGGGGGCTGTAAGTGCTTCTCAGCTGGCAGGTCCAGTGAGCCCCCAAAGCCAGGTGGAGGGACCCCATTTTTTGGGACACTGTGTTCCCTGCTGGGCCCCTGTCCCCACTGGGGGACATCTCTGTGCAGCCCCACAACCCCCAGAGCCCTTGATGAGAGCGTGTGAGCTGCACACACCCCACAGCTGTCCCCTCCTGCACTCGGTGTTTGGGCTCCTGCACTAAGGCAAAGCACGGGCAGGATACACTGACACAGGGCTCAGCACGCAGCAAGTCAGTGCCTTGATACTGACTTAATCATGGGGAACAGAGGGAGAGGGAAGGGAGGCTCCTGGCATTCTGCTGTGAGTTGGTGCTGCCACCACGTCCCTCCTGCCAGCTCACATGGTGACAGAACATTTTCCTGCTTCGGGCTGGTAACGCTTCTCATCCCACCAGAGAGGCAACGTGGGTTTCCCCTTCTGCCTATTTTTAAGCATGCTTTTATATAGAAAGAAACAAATGGTGGAGTCCTGTTAGTTCCTGGAAATCCAGTTATGACTGGGGAAAGAGCCATTCTGGGAAAGGAAGACTGCACAAAATTGTCAGACTGACAAGGCTGGGGCAGTTGGCCAGCACAATGATGAGTGTGTTGAGTCTCTGCAGGGATGTTGGTGGTTTGACAGCCCCCAGTGCAAGCCCTGGAGCTGGGCAGATGTTTCCCAGCACTGTGGATGGTCTTGCACATTTTTGACTGCGCTCCTTCACACCGACAGACCGCTTGTTAACTCTGCAGCTTCCCCCAGGCTGTCAGAGCAGGACAGCAATGCCTGTCTCACGGTGCCAATATTTCACCAGCAATAAGGCCCAAGAGGGGAAGATTTTGGGAAGAGAGGAGAGAGGCATGGAGGGAGGCTGAGGGTGGCAGACACTGCCCTGCTGTGCTGAGCAGGAGGCTCTTCCATGTGCCTCTCCCTGTGGATTTCCCAGGGATGTTCCTGCCTCGCCTGCTGCTGGCCGTTCCTCCAGGCTCACAGGGAGGCGTTGGCATCACTCAGCTCGATGAGAAACATAGCGTGGGCTGGGACACTGGCTCTGTACACACCCTCTCCAGCAGCACCTAACTCCAGCCTTTGCCAAGGGGAGAAGCCCACAGCCACTTCCCAGCCCCTGGCCTTGCTCACAGATCACATCCATCCCCTCAGGGCTGCTGAGTGTTTCACAGGCAGCAGATGAGATGAGAGGTGATGTGTGAGTGAGTGGAACCCGAGCTGCAGCTGTTGCAGTACTTAGTGACCACTCTCAGTGAAGTTTTTCACTGAAACGCTGATACCTGCTTTGTGATGGACTGGTGCCTTCCCATTGTTATTGTCCTTGTCAGTAAAGCTTTAAATTTATTCATGAAGCACGCTGGAGCTCAGGTGGCAATAGCTAAATCCATTTAGCAGTAGGAATAAGAGGAAAGCCATTTTAATGTTCTCTTGCAGTGCTGCAGTACTTAGCAAACCCAAAGGATATTAATTACTCAGCATGCTCCGAGATGTAAAAGCATGAATTTATCAAGACAAATACATTCAGAACTAGGGTAAGTCAACAGTAATTAATGCCATGCAAAAAAGAGACGGAGAAAGGAAGGATTAGCTGGCCCTGTTGCAGGAGAACATGATGTAGCCCTGAGTTATCCCTGGGATATGGGACTGGAGTTGTGGTGAGGCATCTCTAACAAAAAAATCTGCCTGTGCCTGTCACGAATATCCCTGGGATGGGGGTTTCATCCTGGTTCACATTTCCAAGGCAGAATGATGCAGGCTGCCTCTGAAATGCTAAGTCGTGCTTGGCAGCCAGCAACAGCTTTTTTATGCAAAGCCTTTGATGTTGGAAGGCACTTAAGAAGGAGAGGGGCATAGGGCTTTTTTGTTTGCCACCAAATTTGTCTGCACTGTCCCAATGTTTTCATGGAGTTTAGCAATCATATAATCGTGAGCACAGCCAGACATGAGTGGCAGCTCAAGAGATGTATTGGTAGGTTCTCCTTGACAAATATAAGCATAACATGTGTCTTTGTACCACATCCATTAGGGCAGACAAATGGAAAATCCAGAGATGGCTGCTCTGCATTTAACAGTCACAGCATTTGGAGAGGGCTGATGTCTTCCTCATCACCAGTGTCGGGTCAGGCTTGGAAAAAAACAGCAAAAAAACAAAGCAATTTGAGCAAACAAGTCTAGCCATGCCTTATTTAAAGGTGGTTTACTCTGTGTGGAGTGAGTACAGCCAGTGCTGATTCTTTGTCTCCAGGTCACGGGGATGACACAGATGACTTCAGCCTAGAGGATGCCCTGTTTGACCCCGTCACCAGGAGACGTAAGTCACATTTATGCATTGCTTTAAAGAGGAGAAAACAAATAGATGTGAATAGATGCAATTTGTTCTTTGGGATCTGGTGCTGATGGGAGGGTGGTTGAGGATACCCCTGCCTCATCCTCACTGCCTGGGAGACTCAGGGTCTGGGTTGCACACACGTGGAGCTGGGGACAGTTCTGGAGAAGCTGCCTGCTGCCCTTTGCTTGCTGGCTCCTGTGAGGAGCCAAGAGGCACAGCACACAGAGCTCTGAGGCAGCAGTGACACTGAGCTTGCCCTTCTGGCTCCCTTGCCTGCCTCAGTAGTGCCTAGCAGCAGCCCTGGAGCCATCATGCAATCCCTCCCCAGCTCACTGTGCCCGGCCAGGCAGGGGCAGTGCTGGCCCCTGTGCTGCTGCCACTGCAGTGTGGTGCCCAGGAAGGCTCACAGTGCCCAGGGGCACTGCTCTGCCTCACTGGGGTTCCAGTGTAGCCCACCAGTCAAAGCAAACTCACTTCCTCAGGGGTGCCCCACTGCTGGCAAGCAGCATTCAGGATTTTGGTGTTTTACACCCCAAGGACAAAACCTAACTGCCAGCACAGCAGCTGAGGGATGGGAGGAGGCTCATGTCCCTCCCTGGGAAATGTCACCTGCCTGACCCCAGTGCCAAGGGCTGAGCCCAAGGCCACTGTGCACCCACACACATCTCTGGCTCCATTTGCTCCCCAGCCGTGGGGATGCTGTGGCAGAGCTGCAGATGGCAGCACCCAGGGCCCCTCCCTGCCCAGCACTCCCCACACAGTTCCTGGTGGCTGTCCCCAGACCCAGCTCCTGGCAGGGCAGCACAGGGAATTGCTCCATGAGCGATGCCAGGCTCTGGGATCAGGCAGAACATACCCACCTGTGTGGAAGGGAAAGCTGTAACACTGTTTGCAGCCTCTTGTGCTGTAGTTAACAGCAGACAGACACTTGTGCTGTGTTACTTTGGAGTTTATGTGGAATAGAGGGTGCTCTCTGCAGCTCTCCTGCATAGGATGGGCCATGGGGTATCAGACTTGGTCACAGGGCTGATGCAGCTCATCTAGGATTTTGCTGAAGTCCTTTAATGCAGCGTGTGAAGGGAGCTGGTGAGAAATGACTGATGGCCACCTCAAGTGGAGGGAGAGTTCTCCAGGCTGGAGTCCCTGCAGTGAGGGAGGGAAGGGGCAGCGCTGTCCCCATGGCCTCCCCACACGCTCTATCCCACTCTGCATTTGTGTCAGCCCCAGGAAAAAGCAAACGTGAGGGTCTGGAGTTGGGTCACATCAAACCATACCAGCACACTGGAAATGAAGCCCAGCAACACCACTCCAGTCTAATGGAAATTAATGGGAATGGAGCAGCCACAGCTCTTGCTCATAATTTATTCATATACTTGGTAATGCCAGCCACTATTAATAGGCAGTGGTTCCCATATTGCTCCCTCCCTCCCCCCTCAGTGGCTGTAGCTTGTTTTAGCCCAGGAGCACTGGGGGGCTGGGATCTGAGTATCAGGGTGTCAGTGAAAGCCCTCCAGCTGACAGGGAACCTCCTGTGTGCAACACAGCACAGGAAATTGTCTGTCATTGGACTGCCTGACCAGCCAGGGACACCAAGGCACTGGCACCTCCCTGCTGGTTTCCACACTGCTCTGTGCAGTGCCTGCCCCTCCTGCCTGCTGCTCATCCCAGAGCCTTGGAGCAGATTGCTGCAGCTCCCTGCTCCCCTCCAGCTGGGCTGGGCTGCTGGCTCAGCTCAAGGCAGCAGGGAGTGCCCTGTGGAGCACTGGGCTCCATTTCACCCATGGGCTGTCCTGGTCCCTGTGGCCACACATTGTGTGCAGGGTGTTCATGGCCCTGTGCCCTGAGTGTACAAATGCAGATGTCAGAAAGCTGTGCTGAAATCTTTGCCATTCCTTCTCAATCCAATCACATTTTTGGTGATGCCTGTGACTAACACTTTTCCTCCCCATCTCTTTTGTCACAGCCACTCCCAAGGGTCCCAGGAAGCCAGCAGGTGGGACAGGTGAGACCTCCTTGCATGCTCCCACCATCTCAGCTCAGTGTGGGGTGCACTTCCCCAGGGACTGAACTGTGAGCCCCCATGGGCTGCCCCTGTGTGGCTGAGTGCTGCTGCCTCAGCAGCTGCTTTGGGACCCCTTCACTTGCCCATGGGGAAGCTGGAGCTGTGTGTGCACCTGCACTGTTCCTGTGTGGCCAGAGAAATGCAATATTGATATTTCTGTCCATGCTGAGGGCGAGTGGCAGTGGAGCATTTACAACCAAGGCAGAATTTTGCACACTTTGCAGTATCCTAATGGAGAAGACACAAATCACTGCTCAGCTACACAAGAGCTTTTGTTCCTGTCTGCATGGCACCTGCTAGCTTTGCTTCCAGGAGGAAGCCCAGAGGATATTTTCCTTCCTTTTTTTATTCCAAGATATCCCCAGACTGTATGGAAAGTACCATCTTGGTGACACTTACCCATCCAGAGGAGAATGGGTCTCTCACTGTTGGTGCACATCAAATGTGCTGTCTGGCCAGCTCCCAGCAGTGCCACGGTTGAAGAAGTTCCCTTCAATTCACATGAGTTTGTTGTCAGCAGCTCCTCTGGCTCAGTTTTGGCCAAAGAGTCCCTGTTAAGTATAGCACAGTCACAGGAGCTGAAGGGTTGGTCAGTCCCACTGGAGGAGCCTGCAATAAACTGCATCAGAGGAGTACTAAGAAGTAAATCCACTCACCCCTGCATGAGGATCTTGGCACAAATTTAAGCAAATTCAACTATCTGGCTCCTTGGCCACCATGGTCTTTGATAGGGACAAGAAAAGCCAAGTGCCAGAGGCACACACAGGGCTTCAGTGCTTGGATTGCAGCCTGAATGAGAGATTGTTCCATCCAGTGGACTCCCCCTGGGAAATGGACACATGTGGAGGCTGAGGTTTGTCTCAGCCAGTTGCTTCTTCCCCAGGGAGTGTTTTTGGATTAATGATAGCACTGGGAGGCTCCTGCAGCAGATGCCTGTGCCCTGGCCCCTCTCTGTGCATGCCCTGCTCAGCTCAAGGTCACTCACAGGCAGCTGCACAGGGAGCAGTGTCCCAGCCACTGGCTCGGTTCCACTGCCCCTTCTCATTTCCCAGCCCTCAGGAGATGCTGCAGGTACCAGCAGGACTCCCCCAAAAGTGAATTACTTCGGGATTGCTGGGGCTGGGCAGCAGCCACAGCTTGGATGGGGGCGCTGAAATGGTGGCCAGGCTTTTCTGAAGCCTTTGTGATAGGTCATGATTAAGCAGAGAGTGGCTGGATGCCCTTTCCAGCTCCAGCCTGGCGTGGGAGGCCTTGGCAATGGTGCAGGGCCATTGCACAACACCCACAGAGCAGGGTGTGTGCCAGCAGCCTTGTGCTGCCCCCACAAACAGGACTGTAACAATCCCTTCTCTCCTGCAGACTTGGATCTGGCTGATTTCTTTGACACGCCTGCGGAGACAACCACCAAGCCAGCCAAGCCCACTCCCAAGCCCTTCCCCAGGCCAGGGAAGCCAGGTAATGCAGAGCTCCTCCCTGCAGGCTCCAGCCTCCATCCCCAGGGATGGGATTGTGTAAAGATCAGAGCTCTGAGCTGGCCCAGGCAGCCCCAGTCTCCCAGCACTCATCTGAACCCACCTTTCAGAGGGTAACAGCATTTTGGTCTTTTCTATTCCTCCCTTCAGACAACAGCCTTTGGGATGTCATTCGCACCACCACGACCAAGCAGCCAAAAACTACAAGAGCCCCTCCTAAGCGTAACCCAGGTGAGCATCATCTCCACAGCCCCTGCTGCTTCACTCCAGCTCTGCTGCTGGCACAGGGGAGGATTTAGTATCTGCCAGGATGGTGGCAGTGCCCTCATCCTGGTACTTACAACCTCTGGTCTGTTTGCTCACCTGAGACACCTGAAGACAAAAAGAAATATCAAAAACCACAGAGAGGACAGGACATCTGAGCATTACCCTGCATTTCCCAGGGCATCTCAGTGGTTTCTGGACCATGCTTCATTCCCATGCTTGCTGGAAGGCTGTGGGCTGGTTGTGCTCCCTGTCATGGCACAGCCCTGTTGGGCTCCACTGGCAAACACCCACAGGTTCAGGGCACCTTGTCAGCTGAGCATTTTGCTGCCTGCCCAGGCTGGGTTTTGGTTTGAATCAGAATAAACTGAGGAGAGCACGGGTGGGAGGGCACAGTTGGCTCTGTACTGGGCTTTTAGCTGCTATTTGTCAGAGACAATATCCTCTGTCAGCCAGGCAGCTCGGGGGACTAGCTGAGCATTCACAGAGGAAAATAACTCCAAGGAATCAAACCACAGCCATTCCAGCCAGCGCATGAGCATGGTACAGCCACCTCCCTCCCTTCACTGGCTGGGCCCTCGGGGCATCAGTTTGGCTCTGAATTGTCCTACTGGCCTCATTTATCTGATTGCCTGGCCCTGCAGCCATGGGGACCCTGTTCCTGCAGGAAGGACAAGGTATTCCCCAGCACAGCAGTGTGGGGGCATGGAACAGGATGGGTTTGGAAGATCTGCCATGAGGCCCCATAGCAGAATTGGGAAATGCTTGTGTCTGGAGTTTCATCTCTTTCAACAGTGTTTTTCCCTGATTAATTAATTAATCACAGAGTTCCTCAGCCTATCACCACATTGCTAACCCTGGTCTTGTTTTCTAGAAAAGGATCCTATGGATTTTGACTTGGCTGATGCCCTTGATGATAAGAACGATAGGAAAGATCCTGGGAGGCCAGATGTAAGGCCAGGTGAAGGTAGGCTGACCTCTCCTCTCTGTCCTGCTTGCTACCAGCCCTGCTGTTCCCTGGGGCCTGCAGGAGATCCTTCCCAGCCTGAAACCATTCCCCCCAAGAGATGGGATAAGGAGAAACAGGTGCTGCCTGCTCCAATGTCCTGTCCTGCCTGCTCAGAGTGGGGACGTTTCCACAGGCAGCTTGATCCTGGGGAGGGAAGGAGCCTCTTCCTCAGTGGTCCCTGGCAGAGAGGGGCTCTTCCTACCAACTTGCTCCGTGTCTGTGTGCAGGTTTTTTCCCCCAGGGTCTCTTCTGATCCATTAAGTTGCAGTGGTTATGTTGAGTTGCCCCCATCCCCAAACCCAGCAGCTCTGTAACCAAGGGCGTGGGCTGCTGGGGTTCACACTCACTGCCAAGGTGTCAATCTAGAGCAGGCTCAGGTCCTGGCCTGACACACCCTGTGGGCTGGGAGGGTTCTTTTTCCATCTCTGAAGTGCTCCAGTGAATGAATCATTTGTCTGTGAGGATTGTTCCCCTGAGCACTTGAGCTGGGAAGCAGACTTTACACGACTGCTTTATTGATGTTGGGATGGCTGTACACCCTGCTCACACGCCTAATTAACAGGCAGGTATTTTATTACATTGTATTAACTAGGTGACTTGTCTGCACTTTGGTATTCTGGGCTTGCTGAGTTTTCAGGCTCCTGCAGGAAAGGTGGAGGTGTTGAACTGCTGGAACGTGGCACTGGCCACAAACCAGCACACACATTCCCCCAGCACCAGTGCTCCCTGGACTGCCTGGGACCTCTCCAGGCTCTGGCATAGTCAGGGCTTTCATTCTTTTCACACTCATTACTGAGCCCATAAATCTGGTTTTTGTGGCAAGCTGATGAATAAGGCAGTCTCTTCCAGTTAAGGCAAGGGAAATCCTTCCCAATGCACAGCATCAGAGGAGGGGCCTTTTGCTGTCTCAGTGTTGGGTCTCTGCTCCCATCACTCACCTTGCTGCACCCCAGGGCTCCCTCTGGGACTGCAGCTGAGACCTTCAACAGCACCACTCATTCAGCTGCAGAGTCACAGACCCTGCTTCTCTGTACTTATCCTGCATTAATTAGACTTGCCCACTACAAGATAACTTTTTCATGTGTACCAAAACATGTTTGTGCTCAGATTTTCCCCAGACTGTTCTGTTCCTCTGGGAAGGATAAGGGTCAGCTCCTGCTTGCGGGACTCCTGGCCCAGCTGGTGCAGCCAGGGGCTCACTGATCCACAGCAGCAGGGCCACAGCACACACAAACCACTTCTTCCTGCCTCCTCCACTCTCAGCCAAGGCTGACCACCAAAACATTTAATGAACTCTTAAATTAGCAGTCATTTGTGATTGTCAGTCATCCTCATTCCTAAAAATCACTCATTTCAGTTAAAGTAGCATTTAAACTAGTCAGTTATTACCTCTTCTATGACCCTGAAGTAATTCAGGGTTAACATCTGGTAACTGTGAGAGAAGCAGTACTACTTTTTGACCGGTCCCAGTTCCCAAGGGGGAATGGAGCAGCCCATGATCCCAACTGTGGCACAGCTGTGGCTCCCTCAGGTGCCAACCACTGTTTGTTCCTTTTAAAGGATTTTCAGATGATGACCTGGCCAGCATCGTGGATGGTGGCTACAGCCCAGACAAGAAGAAGGGTAAGTGCTGACCTAGGTATGGTTGTTTTCTTTAGCAGTCCTGGCTCAGGGTTACCCCAGCTCCTGGAAAGGGCCCTGTGCAGAGCTGTGCTCACCTCCATGGTGGGGGCAAAAGGGGTCTCGGCCATGGAGCCAAGGGAAAAGTTCTTGGCTTCTGTGGTCACTCCTGGTGCCAGCCATTGGAGTTGCTTGTGTTTGATTCCATGGAGGCTCTGCAGCTCCAGCTGCCACCAGGGCAGACAGGACCTGTGTCTCCCCATCACCCTGAGGGCATCCTGGTGCCATGCATGGCTACATGCCCTTGTTTGCTTTTCACCACATGACCACCAATGTCTGGAACAAGAGGGAAATCCAGCAACAGCGGGATAAGCCGTTCACAAGGATCCACAGCATTAAATATTAAAAGCAGTCACATAAAGAGCTGAACACCATGAGCCTAATCAACATTTAATAAATCCCCGTGCCAAGGACAAGACGCATCAGAGGCATTAATACAATGCTGACCTGCTTCCATAAATTCAGATGTAAGTGACTCGGCAAGGACTGCGGCTTCCAGGGGGAGCAGCTTCTCCTCCCAGCCCAGTTTCTCCAGGGAAGGTGATACCAAAATAGACTTCAATCCCATTGAGGGTTCCCTGATGTGATGGAGCTCAGCCAGTCACCTCCCTGTGATGGTACCCATGTGCTGTGTAACACTGACAGCCCTGCAGGTGTTCCCTTGACACTGAGCAGTGGAGGTGTAAAAGGTGGGGGTGAGGGCAATTATCAGACACAGGCAGAGGTGTCTCATGCAGAGGATCCCCCCAAACTCCCCCCATGCACTCACAGAGGGACAGGAGCAGCTTCAAAGCCCTCAGAAGCCAAACCAAGCAGCCCAGTGGAGTGTGGGGCAGCAGAAATGTGCAGCCCATGGAGGCATCTGCTCACCCCTGTCCTGTGTGTCCCCTCACTCTGAGCAGAGTGGGGAGCAGAGGGCAGGGAGGTGCAGGGCACTGATGGATTGTGTCTCTGCAGGTGCCAGTGGCAACACGGACAACAACGACTACAGCGGAGGTGGGTGTGTCCCGGGGGAAGGCGGGCCGGGAGGGAGCTGCGGGTGGGTGCCCCTCCCTGAGCTCTCTGTGTGCCCCGCAGTGGCCGAGACGGGGACAATCGCCGGCATCGCCAGCGGCCTGGCCATGGCGCTCATCGGGGCTGTCTCCAGCTACATCTCCTACCAGCAGAAGAAGTTCTGCTTCAGCATCCAGCGTGAGTCCTTCCCCCAGCACCCAGGGCACACGGCCAGCACCCACCTGTCCCACCCTGAACCCCGCTGCCATCTCCACCCCGTGCCCCCAGCTGGCAGAACAAAGCCCCAGCACAGGTCACTGAGCCCCCCCATGTCAGCCTTTGCACAGACAGGAACCCAGCAGCAGTGGCAGCCCCAGGACCCACTGCCACCCCCGGGGCTCACACTGCCCTCTGCCCTCACACCCCACACAAACACAGCCCAAGGCCAAACCATCAATACCAAACACAGGAAATATGAAAAAAACCATCCCACCCCAAAATAAACAAACCAGCACCCCCCAAATCTCAGCAAGCAGTAAAAACTCACCAGGATGCAGGGAAGGGAACAGGGGCAGTGTCTGCATCTGGGGCTTCAGCCCACTGCACCCTCAGCAGGTACGTGACAATCATTGCAGTAAACTGCAAATTAAGCAGCAAAACTTACCATAAAACACCTTTTGCATGAGCTGCCCCTTAGAGCTGCTTGATGCAAGCATTGCAGGAGAGTCCTCACAGCCTCAGCCCACAACACTCCCCTGCCATGGTGGCTCCTGCAGCTCTTTATGAGAGGGAAGTTACAAGCAGCTGAGTTACAAGCTCTTTTTTTAAATTAATCAATTGAAATCTCCTGTGAGTCCTATTTGCTCTAGGGAAGGGGTGTTTGGGGTTGGAAATTTCTGTTGGGATCGTGCTATTTTCCCAGTTGTGCCTGAAACAAACAGCATTTTGGTAAATTAGATCAGCAGGAAAAGTCAAATGAATGTGATGGAATGAAACACTCTTGTACATTCCCCCCACTTAAATGATATTTTGGCAAGAATAAATAATAAAAGAAATGGAGTAAAGGCTTTGATGAGGAGGAAGCTGAGAGACACAAAGCCCCAGAAAGGCAGCAGGAAATTAAAGTTAATTATAAAGGAGGATTAATTTAAGCCATCAGACATGGCATGCTGGGCTAATGTCAGGCCTTAGATGCATTGCAGTGCATGACAGAAATCTAAGAGTTGTCAGCCACTGCTTTTTATTGAAAAACATAAATTGCATTTGCTGTTATTCCAGCAAAGCATGTCTGACCATTCACTTGATGCAGAGAGGAACAGGCTCACTTCTTTCTCTGTCCTTCAGCTTTGAGTCTCTTCTGAGGAGCATTTGCTGATGATTCCTCTAAAGGAGATGCACAGCACTGCCTAGAACTCTCCATCCCACTTTCTGTTCTTACACCTCACCTGGTACTCACCAGCCTGGCCGTGGCTCAGCCTCCTCCTGTGCCTGGGCAGGGTGGCAGCTGTGCCTCTCCTGTCTCCACAGCTTGGCCAGCTGCTGCCTGCAGTGTCCCTGCTGGCATGAGGGCTTTATGGGGGTTTTCTAGCCATTTGCAGAACCCTTTTCTCCTGCGTCTTGGAGGCAGCAGCTGCCCCATTGCTGCCCAAGGCTCCCACCACACTCCTTTGGCTTGGTCCTGGCACCATTCCCTGCCTCCCTCCTTCACTGGGAGATACCAGTGAGCCCTGTCCAGACCTGGTGGTGAGGCACAGCCAGAACCTGCCACACCCTGAGCTATATTTAGATGTGCAGACAGGTTACAGATGCCTATAAAGTGTGTGCTGCATGGCCTGATTGCCTCAGGCTTCATTTGCAGACCAGCACCTGAATCCCCTTCCCTGGTCCTTCTCCAATGGATGCAACAGCTAGCACAGCACTCCCACCTCTGCCTTTCCCCACAGTTGTCCCTCAGAGGAGCTGCTGAGGATGCCTGAGGTCCATGGCACACGCCAGACTCTCTTACTTCACCTCCAGCTCTGAGCTGGACCACCCCCTTTCTCCTGCCCACCCCCTTTCTCCTGCCCACCCCTTTTCTCCCGCCCATCCTCCTGCAGCCACCCCTGCCCACCAGTGCCCAGCCTTGCTCCACTTGTTGAGAACGTTGGGAACTTCTTTGCATTTAAATAAGGGACTTATTCGGGATTTGACACCCCACTGGGATCCTGCTTCATCACCACGGCCCTGCTCTGAACTGCTGCTCGAAGCTCTGCATAACTTAGCTCTTAATGAGGCTGTGGCACATCTCTGTGCTGAGGCACACAGCCGTCCTGTCCGGGAAGCCTTCCTCCCTTCCCCTCCCGCACTCCTCAGAGCTCAGCTCCTTAGACAGGAATTAGCTGGGCTGTCTCTCCTGATAAAGATGAAGCAGGAGCCTCAGACAAAAGAGCTGCTGCTGGAGCTGTGCCTGCCAGGAGCTCCATGGGCACTTTGAAACCCAGCAAGTCTCAGCACTGGCTGTAAGTTATGGAGGCTTCTGTGCTGCTGTCACTGCAGAGGAGGTTTCAAAAAGGCACCTCAGCTGTTACAGCTCTGCACCCATTACCAGTGTTTTTAAGGCATCAAAGCAAATAATTTCACTTTCTACCCTTCCCATCTCACTGTGTTTATTGTGTTTCTCAGAGGGACTGAATGCCGAGTACGTGAAGGGAGAAAACATGGAAGCTGTCGTGAGCGAGGAACCCCAGGGTGAGAGCCTTGCATCCCTTGCCCCTGCCTGCCTCCCTCCACTAAAACAGCTTCGCCCAGGGACTTCCCTGAAGTCCCCGCTGCTGCATGGAGCTGCTGTGTCCCTTTGATGCTGGCACTGCTTAGGTGATGCTGCAGCTTTTGTGAAACACCCACCAATGTGCTTTACCCCTTTAGTGCACACAAAGGAAAGCCTGCTAAGAGCCCAAGGAGCTGGTGCTGCACACGATGGCAGTTAACATGGAGCTTTCATGTAACCAGCCACTGAGAGTCTGGCACAAGAGAAGCATGATCCTTCTTTCAGTGACAGACAATCAAACAGCTGCAAAGGCTTTTCCAGTGTCACACACAATCAGCCAGTGCTGGGGTTGCTTGTGCCCTGGTTCCATCGTGTGCTATTGTACTCATGGGTTTTTTCTTTCTCCCCAGTTAAATATTCAGTCCTGGAAACGCAGTCAGCAGAGCCACCAAAACAAGACAGTGCGAAGATATAAAGCGTGACCCAGGGCTAGAAAATAATCAGTCAGCAGCAACAGAGATCTTAACGTGCTTGTAATTTAGCTTTTAATTTAATTTGACTCCAAAGCTATTTAATGTGTATTTAAGCTTGAACTGGCTTTTTATTGCTCTAGGCTTTAGGGTTAGACTGGTAGCATGTGTTCATTTTTTGTGAAGAGGTTTATGTTTACATCGAAGCAGTAGTGTAGGATGGGTGTGCAGTTGGATGGAAATCCACAGAAGGTGCTTCAGCTGTGGTCACTTTTCAAGAGCTTACAGGTGTGAGGACAGTGAAGTGCCTGTAAATAGCAATCCAAAGCCAAACCCTGCAAAGCGCCTCAGCCACCTTCTGCCTTCAGCTCCGGGCAGTGTCACTTCAGCGGTGGGGACAAAGCTGCACATTTCCTGAGGGTGGATCACAGTCCTTCGTGTAGCTACACCTGAAAATGAAGTGCCTATGGTGGGTCCTCGTGTGGGGCTTGGGCTGAGCCAGGTGACTCCCTGCTCCCAAGCCAGGAGTTGAGGATGCTTCACCACCACCACCCAGAGCTCGGCTTGTAACCAAAGGACCTGATTTTCACACCAAGTCACAAATACAGCCGATAATGTGTGTGCAGTGTTCACTTCTAGCAAATGCCATTTGAATGCTCTGTGCTGCAGATCTGAATGGAACTGAAGTGATACAGTTTGTCTTAAGCTGCACCAGGGGAAGTTTAGGTTAAACAGCAGGAAAAAATTTTCACTGAAAGAGTGATTGGGCACTAGAATTGTCTGCCTAGGGAGGTGGTGGAGTCACTGTCCCTGGACTTGTTTAAAAAAGACTGGATGTTGTCGCCATCTTATCACAGGGGTTCCATACTGTTGTCTCCTATCACAAAAGTTCCATACCTTCTTGGTGTTTCTCATGGGCAGCTCCTCAGAGCACTGACTCTTTCTTCACAAAGCAGCCAACTGACCCCAGTTCCCTTCTCACCCAGCCACCCCACTCTTTTATAGCACTCTTCTTCTCATTGCTTACAGCTGTGGCCTGTTAAAGTCAGGCCTGTTCCCAATCTTTGATAATTGGCCCAGCTTCAACTCCTTGGGGGTAAGATTACTTTCTACACTATCTTTATTTTCTTATATTCTATCCCCCTACAGGATGTGGCACTCAGTTGATGAGGAGGTGTTAGGTTAGGTCGTAGGTTGGACTTGATGATCTCAAAGGTCTTCTCCAACCTAGTCCATTCTGTGATTCTGTCTCTGTGGCTTGAGATACCTACAATTAAAGCTGTGTGCATATGGATACTTTCAAGGACAGGTTCAGATCTCAGTCACACCAGAACAAGTGACTGATTATACCCAAAAGAAAATAAACAAAGCAGGTATCTGTTAAGACCTGTAATGCTCAGTACAACAGAACTCAAGCTTAACAAGATGCAGTCCCCTCCTTCTTTTATCAGCAACTATCAGGAGTGTCCCAGGCACCCAGAGACAGAAAACGGATTTAAGCTTCACTCTTTGTGTCACTGGCTAACCTTTAAAATAGGCAGTACCTCCTGAGAGGAGAAATCCTCCATCACTGTCCTGCATGGGGCTCCTGCAGCTGCCTGGAAGCACTGGGCTGTGAGTGGTGCTCAGCAGGACACTGGGCTGCACTGGGACAGTGCACACACAGCCCCTGCCACGCTGCTGAACTGCTGCCTAGAACTGACCTTCACTACCTTGCAACAATTTCTGTTTAGATTTCTAATCCCTCCCCAGCAACCTTTCTGACTGCTGCTAAAATACGGAAAACTGCCACTTTCCAGTACATTTTTCCAAATCAATAGTTGCTTAAAAAGCATGCTCTGAAGTGAAGGAAATTTCACTTCACATGGTGTAACAGGTACTCACTACTTATATACAAACCTGAAATGTGAGCATTTTGTACAGGTTTGCAAATTCTGTGTTTTATGAATGTGTATTAAGAAAACAAGCCTTTCAGTAAGATGTACAAATTCACAGCTTTCAGGTAGACATGACTTCCAGAAGGCCTTGCCAGGAGGTGAATGAGCCCAGGAGCATCGCTGTCTAACAGCTCCATTTGGAATGAAATGGCCTAGTAACTTGGTTAAGTATTTTGCAATAGCTGCACAATTCTTTATGCTCTTTTGAACACTTGCATTTTTAAAGCCTTATACTAGCTCTGGCAGAACAGCTACAGTGGTTTATAAGGTGCCTCACAACTATTCAGAATGCTTAGGCTACAAGAAAACTACTCTGAACTACTGCTGCTTTGTTTTATGAATGTTTGGAATAGGAAAGAAATGTTAATTATTGGCTCAGATAATGGAAGCATAGGAAAGAGATGGGATGCACTGTTTGCTTACTCCCAGAGAAGGTTTTCATGGAGGAAGTGTGCTCTGCAGAATCTGCAGCAGGAGCTCAGGTGCCATTGAAGCCACACAGCTGAGTTTGTGTATCTCCAGTCCCAAGCACCAGCACTTGTTTTTTGTTCTTAGCCAAACACATTAGAAATCTGTAGCATGAAATGTGTTTTCTGTAAGTTATTGTAGATGAATTGTTACAGCAGGGCACTGATGATCACTAGAAGCTGTTTGCCCAGCTTAGATGTAGTGCCCATAACTCCTCCTGTCCCTTTGCCAGTGACTGTCAATAGTCAGTGTGGTTTAAAGAGTACAGCACCTACCCCTCCCTTGGGGAACTCTTCCACTAGGCACAGAGGGAGCACAACTCTAATTCAAAACACTACAGGGTCACAGAATAAACAAGGAAAAGGCAGCAAGGTGTTTCACTGAAACCCCAGGTTTTGGGACTCAGAAGCTGCTGCTTTGCTCAAGGCTCTTCTATAACGCTGGTGACTACTTAAAAGTTAGTGTAGTGTGTAGGTGTGTGGAAATCCATAAATGCACAGTCAAAGAGAACACTTCCAAAGTGAACAGTGACAGAACTCAAGATTTCTTTCTCTAGGATTTCAAATAGGAAAACACTTGCAAATTCTGCAGTAGAGAAATTAGGCTTGGCTTTCTCTTCAAAACTGAGCAAAAGTCAAGAGTCTTAGTGGTAAATGTCAGCAAAGGCTCAAATGATTTTTTATTGCTGTTTGTCCCCTCTTCCATCTGAACTGCCACCAGTCTCTGAAAAACAGGGAGTTATATCATCTATATTTTAGTCATTATAGCAACTGAGAGGTTTCCTGTGTATTCTCCTGGTAGTGATCCAAGTTCTGGGACAGCTGACCCAGCACTGACCTGTACTTTCATTTAATTACTATTTATTCATTTTAAATTGGGATATGGATTTTTTAAAAATCCTGCATTTAAGCTCTGTATACATGACATGAACTTTCTTGTCCTTTTTAATAAAGGCAATAAACCACTAGAAAATTGGTTTGCTTTTTTTTCATGAGTCCAAAACCTATATATAGACGTCCTGAGAGTTTTTGTACTATGTATGTTGTGAGCTTTTTTCTTATGACACCTCACTTCTAAAGTTATTTTAAATGGCAATAAAATGATTCAGAAAAGGTTTGTCAAAGGTTTGACAGAGAAAAGAGAGAATTGAAAGAATTCAGCTGGCTCTTTTCCTGTTTTTTCTTTCAATTACTTGCATTTTTCTTTGGCAGTACTTTGTTTCAGATTCCTCAGCTGAGAATACTCTGACACAAATTTCACATCTTTCTGGCACTATAAACTCAGTCATTTTCAAGCAACCCCACTAACGAACCCTTACAAGTGCTCCACTGTCATCCTTAACTACTCATTTGTTGTGATAAAAGTGGAATTAGTCCATAATACTGCTTCAGATTCTGAAAAAGGATGAGTTGGCAGGCTGAGCTTTAAAAATTGCTTCTCTAACAGATGAGGTTGAGGAACAAATGAAGTTCAGAAACAACAGGGCTGTGAAATTAGAGAACTCTTTCTTTTGAGTGAAGTTCTAACTTAGAAGCAAGACAGATTCCTTGCTGCTGAAGAAGTGACCTGTACCAAAGGAAGGTTGAATGTTACTGTAACAAAATACATTTTGTTAACCTGTATGTAAGGGTCATGGGGGGATAAAAACCAGAATTTAACTACCTTTGAAAACACCAAATAAACCAAGTTGACTAGAAAGACATTTTAGACTTGACTTTTTTTGTGGGTTGTTTTGTTTTTTTGGCTTTTTTTGGTTTTTTTTTGGAAGTAAGCTGCTAGTGCTTGGCTATATCCTTATGGTACATCACCTCTTCGCTAACTACACTGAAGACTTCATTTAAAAAGCAATCAAAACTAGATTGTGAGAAAACAAATACCACTATGAAAACTTTAATGGTAAAAATTCAGTATTTGCACACACCCACACACACACCCACACTCACTCTCTCCTCAGGTCATCAGCAGCCAAGCTCAAGGCAGTGCCCTACATTTCCTGCAGTTTTCCTTTACATTTTCACACCCAGTAGGATAAATCTCCCGTGCAGTGCAAACTAAGCTTTGTATCATGATGTGATTTTTGACCACAGTCAGAAAAGGTGGTTTATATTTCAAACCAACTGCTTCTGACTCATGTTTCTTAACTCTTTCCTCCCAACTGCTAAAGATCTGGCATTTGAAAGCTATCAATACCTTCTTAGTTCAGCAGATATGGTCTCAGCAAATGGACATTCCTTTTTGCTTTTTACCATAAATGTTTCACCTGGGGAATAGTCTGAATTGCCCATTTTACTGTGTCCTCTGTTGTGAGGCTTAGTGCACATGAATGAGAGCTCTTGATTCCTTGTTTTCAGCTTTCAGAGAACCAGATGTTCTTGGTGTTACTACATACAGCCCATGAATTAGTACAGCTTCTCTTGGAAAATGAAAGCCATGAAACACTTCTTGTTTAAAGCTCTAACTCCTTGAGAAGGCTGTCTCTGCAGGGAACAGAACCAGGCAGTTAGGAGTGTTTACTGGCTTTAAAGGCCTTCTTCCATTTCAAAGAAACAGCAAAAAAATACTTAGCTATACAGGGGAAAGAAGTGTAAATTCAGCTGTGAAACAGGACTTAAAATGGTATAATCTCTGATGCTGATGATTCACTTAACTTACTTTACAAGCAAAAAATGTGTCAGCTGGTTACCAAGGCTTCATCCCCTTCTGGGACACTGGATTCAGGTTGTACCCCCTCTCATATGCCACTGAGAATAGGAAAATCCTGCAAGCCAAATGTAACTGCTTGCTGTCTGTGCACATTCCCTTTATACTGAGCAGTCAAAACCAAAATCCAAAGCAGAAGATGTAGTGTTTGAACCAGAAGTTAACAGCTCTGTCCAAGGTGCAGACAGGGAACAGGACTCTGCTTGTTCCTTAGCTAGCTCAATATTGCCTTATTGAAAAAGAAAAAAAAGGAATTAGTTGTTAAATCAATAGGAAAAAATCTGATTATTAGGAAACAGAGTGAGGACAACAACAATCATCTCTTTAGTGCAAAGCTACGCTCTAACTCACCCATATGAGCTACAGAATACCTCTGAATATTTCTATGCTAAGTGTGTACAAACACATCCATTGTGCTGACACATGGGACAGCAGGACCCTCCCCCAGAGCTCTCCCTGCACATCAGGGACTCACTGAGCTGTGCTCAAACTGGATACACAGCCAGTCAGCTGAAATAACTGATATTCCTCGATGCAAAACCAAATTCTCAGAGTTTAGCTTTAAAAATCTCAGAATGCCCAAGCTAATCCAGTCGTTGCTTTTGCAATAATTATAGAGAAAATGTTGTGATTATTAGCACAAATATAGAGAAAAACTTCAAAAGATTTTCTTTAGCACTGCATTTTGGAGATAATGTGCTTTACTTTAATATACAGTAGAAATGTCAAGGAAATCTGAAGTACAGAAGAGTTTAATTCAACACCAGCTCAACATATTTTGGCAATGTAAAATTCACTGCTGGCACACTGTTCAGCAGAACCATTTTTACAGGAAAACATCTTTCATCTATTTATAAAGAGCCTGAGGCTGATTAAGAGATGCAACATTGCAAGCCTTCCCAGACTGTGTTTGTGTAGGTGAATATTTATTATAAAAAGCATTCACTACAGTAAAAAGGACATGTTGAAATACCCTGCACTGCACAGTAAATGTGTAAGAGTGGATACAGCACTTCAGCCTCTGCAGCTGAGGTCAGGAAGGCACTCAGCAGCTCACCTGGCTCATTAACTGTGCTGGGCAGAGTTAATGCAGAGAACGAGACACAGAAAGCGCCGTCGTGTATTGGGAACAAAAGTGCAGCAACAAGTGAATACTCACAGTCAGGAAAACCCACAATCACCATAGAGAATCAAATGGCTCTTAAAAATGGGGCTTAATTCCCACCAGCAGAACCTGGAGCAATACAAGAGTCAAAAAGCAGAACTGCAATATTTGAGTTTCCTAAGGAGAAGAACCAGATTTGCATGAAACACAGCAGGAAAACAATCCAGGGAAAATCTGCAGCATGCACCATTTCTAGGCCTTCCAAGAATGCCAGTGAGTAGTTTTCTAAAAGGAGGAATGTTACAGTAATCAAATCTCTCCAATATGAGTATTTCTGGTGGGAGATGCAAGAAAGTTGGGAACATATATTTAACATGACAACACAGTTAAATTAGTACAGAAAAAATGCTAGTAGGAATTTAAAAAACAAAAAGCCAAGAGGCTTTATTTCAAGAAAAACAATTAATATCATATTATTCAAAAAACTTTGTCAAACAAAGTCATTGCAAGTTAAGGTCCTCAGAAAGGTTTGGACAGGCAGGATCCATTTTCTGAAGGTACAGCTGAAACCCACGGGAGGATGCATATGTTCAACATCACATACACATGGGTGTAAACGCACACAGCTTTGCATTTTGTGTGTACACTTAGAAACAAAACACACTTCACAATGTGGAGCTATACAGACTATACAATTTACACAGCTGGGTGTCATTCCAACCCCAAATATTACCATTTGCTAGAAAACAAACTTTTACTTTGTACAAGACCTTGACATGAGCAAGTTTACCCCTCGCTCAGGAGGCTGAAACTGAACAATAAGCTAAACAGTCAAAAGACTTTATTTCAACTTGTACAAAAGGCATTAAAAAACCTAAAATACATGCTTTACCAAATATATTACATCATACAAGTCAGTGTGGCGTACTTGATAAACCCAGCTCAACTTCATCCACTTTTAATGGCATATTTAGTTCGAAATGTAAAACTGACTACACTGGAAAACATTTATTTTAAAATCAATTTCCAAGTGCATTACCTAAAAAAAATAAATTGCTCTAGCAAAAAAAAAAATAGAAATATATATATATATATAACTGAGTGAAATAAGGAGCTCCCATTCAGAAAAACATTTTGTGTTCTGTGTAAGCATCATGTGGCATTTCATCTGATTCTCTCAACCAGGCATAGTACTCTAGACAATGTGTGAGGCATTTTCCTCTGTGCTTGGCAGATGGATTCCTTTTTAGAATGGTTAAATTGTTAGTTGCTCAAAACAAAGTTTAATTTCACAATTGGTGACTTAGCTAGAGTGTCAAAACACATGTGGGAACTGCCAACAAGAAAATACATCACATCTACTGAAGCTCTTTTTGGCCTCATCATGATAGTATCAGACACAGAGTAAGGCATGGAGATCATAGCAATCACAAGTCACTCACAATCCTTTTGTGATGGGAGAAGCATTTCACCCTCCTGTGTTACCTGACACGGATTTTTCACATGGCTTTAGTTCCACATCACACAGAGGTGTGCACTGGGGTGGCAGAATGGGAAGGAGACGAGCCTCTGTCAGAGGAGGAGGAAATGGAACGTGTGGCAGCCTCACGCTGCAAATCCTCAACCTTCTTCTGAAGCTCTGTCCTGATGGCCAGCAGCTCTTTAAGATTTTGGTGGATTGGAACCTGCCAGGTAAAGAAAGAAAAGGCTTACTGTGACTCTCATAGTGAGTTATCCTTTCCAGCAATGCAGCTGCTGTTGCTTTCAATAACAAGGAACTCAACACTTGTGAATTTCAGTATGTCAATATTTAGGGAAAGTGTTTCTTTAGTCATTTGAAATGAAACATTGCAGGAAACTGTCCCTTTCTAACAACACAACTGGCAGGGAACCTATTAAAAAGTGTTTGCAAATAGTTTTGATGGGATACCAAATATACTCCAATAAATGTACCTGTATCCCTTATTAATACCACTGCCAGCTAAAATTAAAATGCCTTTCCTGGGAATGATTTCTCTGGCCTGTTGGGACAGGACTTTACACATGGAGTTAAAAAAGCTGGTTCCATATGGAGCATCTTGTTACTCTTCTAACCAGGCATCCTTCCAGGAGTCTGACCCCTTCCAGTGAGAAAGTGCAGCAGCCAAGTGAATGGTGCCTGGACCTCCCAGAGTCTTACTCCAATAAATCTCTCACAGAAGTGCATTGTACAGGTTTCTGCTTCTGACATTACTCAGCAAACATCAGAGATGCACCACTCTGCATCAGAGCCCTTTCTCATATTCATCTGAAACATTCAATTATATTGTGGCCAAAGGAAGATTCAAGCCATACTGAATTTTGCAGCTGGATTTGTTATCTCAGACAAGCAGAGAGAACCCTCCCTCTCTTTCAAATTCCACAACAAGGCCAAAAAAGTTTTACTGTAAGTTGCTTTTAATTTATTTTATCCTGTACAAACTCTAATTGTTTATAGTTTTTGGAAAGAGCAAGAGGGGAAAAGAATTTAATCGCACTGATGCAACCATCATGGGGAAATGCAGCACTGGGATTGCTAGATGAGTAATTTATATCCTGGGCTTCTGGAATGCCAGGGAATTGCATTCTCCCACCATCAGTCCCTGCTGCTCAGCAGTCATTGCTAAGGCTGGGATGCACACCTGAGCCTGCCACCTGCACATGGTGCTATGTGAAGGAAATAGCAAAAACTGGAAAGGGTTTTACTTGCCATCAATACACAACTGAGTCACAACTTATATTTTTGTGAATTCCTGCTTTTTAAAGAACATACATCCAAAATCCATGCATTTGATATTGATATTTTCAAAACCTAACATAGAAAAACACCATTTAATTTTTAACTCTTGTTCTAACTTAAAACAATGAAATAGTACCAAAGGTCTTTTTAGGTCTACAATTTTTTGGCCATTTAGTTTTTTTCTTGTTTGTGGCTTAGCCCATGAACAGAAACTTCAGTGTATTGAGAAAGTGCTGCTCCCAGTACCCTGGGAGTCATCAATTCATCCAGCATGTCATCTACAGCAATTTTAAAAGCATAACTTTTGGAGTCTTCTGCAGAACAATTGCTGCACAGCACCAGCTCCCAATGACCCTGGAGCCCTGCCCTCACTGTGAATGAATTCCCTCTCTTGCAGTTTTACCCTCCATCCTCTATAGAAACTCTTCAGCAAGTGAGGCCACAAATCTACAGATCTCCTTCACTAATCAAACACAAAGCACACTCTCCAGAAAGCCAATCTCATTTTTCTGAGGTAGACTACAGAAAGTAGAACACCTACAAACATGGCAAAACTGAGCCTGCTGATGAAGATTATCCAAGATGCTGTAATACACCGTGTGGAAACTTCAATTTTTAGTAAAGATTGAGATTTTCTGGAATTGGCATCCCCTGTATTTATTTTTCCCCCCTCAATAAAAGATCACTTGCTCACAGACTCCTACTTTGGATTTCTTTAGGAATACATTTTCCTGAAACATGTAGGTCCCTAACAGAATGATTTAGCACTGGAATCATCAGTCACACAATGGCTCCCTGGTCATGGGAGATCTGTACACCCAATTTCTGCACAGCTTAACCATGACTCAGATTTCACACGGGCATCAGCTGCCGGGGTCACTGCAGAGCTCACACACTCTCAAAAAGCAGCTCCACAGAACTGGCTCTTGGGGAGCCTACTACAAATCTTTCCAGGATACAGCACACAAAAGCTGCTGCAGGACTTGGCATGCTCTGCAAAGTGCTCTGAGGAAGAAAAGTGTGGCTGCACCTCTCCTCCCTCTGCATGGCCAGAGCCTCATTCAGCAGCCTCGTGCTCCAGCCCTGACGCAAGTGCTGTTCTCCCCACAGGTCCGTCCTGAAGAGCAGAGCTGCCTCTCAATAAATTAGCTAAATAACAATAATGACATTTAAAAAGCCTGTGTATATTCAACTCACACACAAAACTCTTCAACATTAAGATTGCAAAATTACGCTCTCAAAGAATTAGGAGGTGTCAGAATGAAGATTACTTCTCCAACCTCAATTCAGCCTTCCTGTACATCTTTATAAAATCACTGGTCAAATAAATATTAAAATACTAGCTTCCCCCTTGTATTCCTCATTTACTCGGTGCACAGGCTGAAGCTACCTAATTAATGAGAAGTTATTCAATATTTAGTTTTCTTTGCAGTGTCTGACCTCATCTTTTATTTATTGTTCTGAATTTAAAATGCTAAAGTTTCCTTTCCTGTACTTTCATCTCGTGTCAAGAAACAAATTTATTTCTGCAGCACCCTAATGAGGTATGGGAGTATTAACACTCTACTTTTACAAACAAGGATCTGAAGCCAGCACCTCCTAATTTAACAGAGAACTTGGGAATTCTGCAGCTGGGGCATGAGGGTATCAAGCAGGACACCCAGTAAATAAGGACAAAAAGAGGGACCATTCTGTTCCAGGTGAGCTCCCTGACAACAGAGGAATCCCGTGGCAAAGGCAGGGAGAAACTTCATTTCTCTCAGGGGATGACTCTTTCTCTGCCTGCAGCCATGTCCCCTCCAGCCTACTTTCCCAGACTCTGTTCCATGGGTTGAACAGAAAGCCAACACCTCCAGCACCCAGAGCATTATTCACTCCTATTCCCAGCTAGACACAACTCTCTCACAGACTCTGTATAAAATCCATCTCTCAATCCTTTGATTTATTCTCAGTTCTTGAGAATTCATTGAGATTACTGCAGCCTCAGACCTCTAAATTGGAGGAATTTCTTCCAGGATATGAGCAGGACAGTTTCTGAAATATAATGTCACTAAAACCTCATGTTTTCCCTAGAGATGGAGCATTTATAGAAAAGCAGCCCCTTGCCCCAACAGAAGTCCTGTAAGTTTCCCAATATTTTCAGATGGGAGAACATTTTTCTTAGTCACATTCTCATAAGCAACTGAGCCTTCTTGGATTAAGTTTTACAAAACAATTCAGTCAGACACACAAAGTTGGGGACTCAATGCAAACCATTAGAGCCCAGCTATGCTGTGAGCAAGGCAGAGTAGGGTCTCATAGTAGGGAAAAAAGGGGTCATCTTCAAAATATTGGCCATCTTTCAGTAAGGGCGTGTTAGATTTAAACACTGCAGGACAGTTCCACATGAATATCATCATGCCATTTCATCTGGCAGTGTAAACACAACAGAAGGGTTTTCTGATATGATGCTTTTCCCAGGAAAATATTTTTTTTTGATTGCCATTAACACAGCATCATGTAGATGAACACAATAAACAATAAAATTCCAGAAATAGGTTTCACATATTCAACTTCCAATACACACTTCAATTTCATGAAATAACACGCCAAATTCAGTCTAGAAAAATCTCAAGCAGCTCAATTTTCAAGCAGCTGACAATAGCTGATTTTTTAGTAATAAAGGTTCATGTTCAAATTACATTATCATGGGGTAAGGAGAAGGTGGTATAGGCAGCTGAAGTATCACAGAAGTTCCTACAAAAAGACCTGAAAAGCAGCCTGGCATGAGGATGAAGGAAGAGTAAAAAGATGAAACAACATGAATTAAATTCTGTCATGAAAAACATTAAAATGTCAGTTAATTTCCACACTTCCTGAAGACTTATTCCCAGGGAGACCTGTTGCTGTCAGTGTATCCTCAAACCATCCTGTACAAATTCTCACAGATAACCATCTCCATTTTTGTCACTTCACCCTATTCTATTTCATTATGAGATTCCTCTCTCAATTAAACCTTCTTCAGAAGGAAATGAGTCCAACAACCTCCACAACAACACCTGCAATGGCTTGCTGTGAACGAGGTTCTCCTTCACTCTGCCACTGTTTAGAATGAAAGGAAGTGGAAGAGTGACAGATTCTGGAAGGAACAAGAAGTTTGAAGAAGATTGTTTATTACAAGATCTTGTTACCACCTTAACCCTAGAACTGTGTACTTGCACAGCACAAGTAGCATCTCCAAGGCAAGCTTTTATTACTGTCTTGTTAAGAAATCATGTAATTGGTTTGCCCAAGATGAATTTGTTGGGAAGCTGACAGCAGCTCTACTGTTTCCTAGTCTCTCATTCTGCCTCTCAATTAGGAGTGGAAGCTCAAAAGGTGACTCTGGACCTATCACCCAGCTGCATTCAACTTATTTTTGCTGCTCTAGTCCAGAGATTTTCAGCAGATTTGCATCCTTTCCTTTGTCACACCAGTGTCCCCACAGTGATGCTGCCAGGCAACACTCAGCTTCTACAGCCATCATTTCTGTCCATAACCCAGCTCAAAGTACAGAACTATTTCTGCTGCATGAGAGGTGCCTACACAGATGAAACTCTACCCAGCAGTGCATCTACAGTTTGGCTGGGCTGGAAAATTTCCTGGGCCATTGCTCCTCAGGATGTCTTTCATGTGCTATTTAAACTATTATCAAAATGTGCTGAAAACCAGTACATTTAATTTCTGTGATTTAACACAATAGTCCAGTAAAAATGAAGTAGAAACATAAAGGTGAAAGTACTACATACCTTTTCATGGTTTTTGGAGCGTGAACCTCATAAAAAAAATCTGCTACGTACTATTTTCAAGAAATAGAAATAGATTTCTCTAGTCACATAAAACTTACTATGAACAGTTAGAAGCTGATCACCCCAAAACAAAATTGGCACTAGCATCTAATATAGTAGCTAACAGAACCAAACAGGCACAAGAATATGGAGTTTGCCAACAGCACTAAGCAGTGGGGAAAAGGGCCTGGATCCTTGGGAAGTCTGACCTCACTCCAGGCATTAACCAAAAAGCTGGCCCAGTAAAAGCTGCACAAGAATCTGCCCACAACACTTCAGAAAGACTTTTCAGTGTTGGGGCTTTTTTGTTTTGTTCCCCTCCTCTATTTTTTTGTTTTGTGGTTTTTTAAAGTTTTTTTAATTGTTACTGCAATTTTGACTCAGGAAGTCAGACTACAGGCTGCTCCCCTACCTCATGACTAATTTTTCCCACCATTTACCCAAACCCTGTGCCTCAAGTCCTTTTACCTGTCCTGAGCAACACCTCAGCATTAAATATAAGCTTTACAGACTTCTCCCAGTTGTCCATGATTCTGGCACCTTTCTGTTTGGCTTTAAGCCCTAACCAAATTTTGTACCATCACATTTAAATCCCTAGTTTCATTCCATCACCTCTCCTTCACTGAGTTATCTTAAGGACCTAACTTTTTTTTTTTTTTTTTGTAAACAGAAAGTAAAAAGAATATTCAACTCACCAGGAAGATTTTATTTAGGGAAGCTCACATTTCTTCCCATTTCTTCCCATTTCAACATTTCTCTAAGTTTTCAGTTCAACTTCTCTCCACCAAGCCACAATTCAACATAGGACCTGATTCCCTCCTCATAGAACCTATTCATTCACCTGTAGCTACCTTCAACTTCTGCCACTCTTTCCTGCTACTGGCTTCTTCTCCCTTCCCCTTCCCTTCCTATTTCATTCAAAAGCAGGTACTTTTCCTTCACCTTAACAGTAGGGTACCTACTGCCTACACTGAGCAGAAAAATATTTACAAGACTGCTAAAAACATTCTTTATTACTAAAAATACCATTGAAATGAAACAATTTTTAAAACTGAATTATCCACATGTATCAAAAGCAGAACCTGGTGCAGTGTAATGCTGAGCACATGCCACTCCACAGTTATGATGAATTATTCCTGCTGGGGAAGGATTTGAGGAAAAATAAGGTGTTTGTTTTTTTTTTAAACTATGCCCACTAGAGAAACTATAGCTATGCTATACCATACACATACTACATCCCACATAAAAACCATCTAGACATAAGACAGCTTCATTTCCTCAGAAATTCAAGCCTTCCTCTTCACAGAATTACTACAGTTCACTTTCAGTATTGATTTTCAGGTTTTCATTCCCAAGGAATCCTTCAGGATCCTGAAGTGCTTTTGGATAGCAAAATTTGTCAACACAAGGATGGATAAAAGAGAAATTATAATAGTTACTCACTTACAATACCACCAAGTCTTAATTGGATGGATATCTAGTGTGTGTTACTCCACTAGCTCAAGGACAGCCATTCACATGAAAATTGTTCACCAGTGAATGCATTTTGCCTTGTTCAGTGAGCACAATTTATGTATTTTAGCAACAGGGAAGAAAAGCTGCAGAAGAAAATGGATATTTTAAATTCATTGCTCAGCTTAAGACTGTCAGTTTTCCAAAAACCTACTCTGTGCTTTGGAAAGACAACAATATCTTTCACTGGAGCTTTTTGTTCCTCTCTGTGAAGAACTGGAACTCTGACAGCCTAGTTAACAGGACACCTGTAGCAAAAGGCAATCTCAAATGATGAAGACAGCAATTTTCAGTAATAGTCAATACTTCCACACTCTTGCTCCTGAGAGATCAAGCAAAAAGCCCTGGCCTCCTGGAAAAACAAGGATAAAAATTATGAATTTTGGATAGCAAAATTCATAATTTCCCCACAGTTACCAGGTGGGAACTGGAACAACTGATACATTTCCAGACTCAGGAAACTGCAAATGCTACCAGCTGATGCCATTGCTTGTTAAAACCTACAGCCCACTTAGATTCAGACATCTGAGACATGAGAGAAATGGAGTGCTTGCCCTTCAAAATGTGTTAGAAATTCCCAAAAATAAAGATTATTTGCACAGTACTAGCTTCTGCCATTCTGTGCACATTCTGATGCTCACTATAGGATACCAATTTCTTTTTCTTAGGTAACTAGAGTTTCCTTCAGCATTCAGGATAAGCAGTTAGTCTCTATTTTATTCTATACTGATTGAATACTGAGACTTTCATCTATAGATAAAAATTATCTGCAGTAAACAAGACTCTGGAAATCTTTACTTGACACTCAACTAGAGAGAAACTACCAAGTACTGGCCAAAGCCTGCCTCATCTCACAAGAAACTCTGTTAATTGCAGGGATGAAATCTGCTTTGCTAAGGCTACACTCAGCTGTCTAAGCCACAATTCCTTCTCCTGACATCTCCTGCCTCACTCTTTCATCCAAAAAGAGGGACTCAGGACCAGCAATGCCAAGCAGTTCCAGGGCTGTGTGATAGCTCTGTCCTGCCACAAAATGGTGGTAAATCAAATGTGTGGACTTCGAGAAATATCCCAATGGCAACCTGCTGGGAGGGGAACACAGCAGGCAGCGTGACTGAAGGCAGGGATGAATACATGAAGACTCCATGTGCCAGGCAGTAAGTTACATGCAGTAAGTTACACATTATCCCATTACATGCAGGATAAAGCATTTCAGTAATTATGTTTTCCAGTTTATTGTCAGCAATTTTCCCAGTGACACTCAGGATCTTATTTGTTGTTTTCACTATACAATATTCTGTGTTTATTGACACTGAAGCACAGCTAACGTCTGATTGCTCAACTGTTCAACACATCAAATCCTTTGGCAATAGCATCAAATAAAAGCAGCAATTGTAAGCTATTTATATACTTTACAGTCATTTCTGTACATACTGAACAAACAGCTTTACTTATTCCTACCTTTCCCTTTCTTTAAGTGAGCTGCTAACCAGCCAACAGAATTTCCTGACTCTTGCACAGAAGTTTTGAGATTGCCTTTAGCAGATTATTCCACCACAGAAGCTGAACTGAATTTCTAGGTGATAGATGGTGCTAGCCTTTTACTCTGGATGACAGTCCACACACATGAGGAAAAGAATGAATATGAAAAATTACAGGGATTTCTGTGGTTTCAACATGAGCACTGTGGCCAAATTTACAGAACAGAGCTTGAAGAGAAAATTAACAAGCATAGAAAAATAAAAAAACCCACATAAAACTAAAATTAAACTAAGCCCTGTCATCCAAGCGTTAAAACATAATTTCCAAGAAAGCATAAAAAGAACTAAACATATCCTAATGGACTTGCAAAGTTTGGTGACTAAAATGCATTATTTTCCTTGCCTCTCACAGCTTGACTTGAAAGGACTGGAACTTACACTCATGCTCTGCATATGTGAATGATGGGGAATGTTAGTTCAAAACTACTGCCCCTGCAGAGATCATATGCAAGAACATCATTGTTGTGTCCTCCCCACCTTCCAGAGATGCCCAAGGAGATACCTAATGACCAAAACTCCTCAAATCAGTGTCAAGAAGAGGATGAAATGACTACATAGAAAAGGGAAAATATGTATCAACTGAAAAAATTTAAAAACATCATATTATCTAATGTATTCCAGACTAGCAGGGTCATCTGTAAGGCCATACCCACAGATCCCACACCTCTGTATGACAGAATGGAAGAGCTTCTCTTCCACATGTCACATACAAATACACATTTCTCCAACTCAAACAAAGAAAGAGCAAATCTGAAAAAGGTCTTCTCAGTCAATGAACTCAAATAAGACAGAACTTAGATCTATCTAATTTTCTTGGGACAAGAAGCCAATAATGATGGAACACCTCCAAACTCAAACAAAAAAACTTATGACCTTGTTGAAGCACAATTTAGCCACAAGAAATGTCCACAGTTAACCTAGAATTTTCCACAGTGTTCAGTTCTCAGACTCCTCAGCTTTGAACCCTATGGAAAGAGGCTGTGTGTCCTTATGTGCACAAGATCTATTGCAATACAAAATAAACAGGGTTCTTGATGCAAATAAACATGATCAAAATCACCATCTCAGGCTTCCACAAAGCTCAGACAGAACTGAAGTTATATCATTCTGAGCAATCTTTATAGAACACAAGAATAATGCTAAACCCTGTATGTCCTAGAGCAATGAAGTATATGCTCAGACTGTACCACACTGGTAAAGGTTGAGACACAGATATTTGAAGACAGAATACAATAATACAAAAACAAATAAATAGTTATATCAAGTTAGCATTCAGTAATTTTCAAATAAAAAAAAATTACAGGTCATATATACCCATTTCCAATAGAAAAAGCAATGAAGTGCAATGAAACTTCTCTCAGTCCATTTGAAAATCAAGCTCACTAATCAAGTGGAAATGAGAAAACCTAAAATATTGCCTCCAACCAAAACCTGCCCTTCTGCTCCGGTGAGATTTCTCTCCCATAACATCAAGCTGGTTCAAAACAGGTATCAAAGATCCATTCTGATTATATTCAAAGTACTATTATTCATCTTCCCTTAAATTCACCTATTGGGCTTTTTCTCCTTTTTGGTGAGCACCTCAAAAACAATAAACATGGTTGATAAACATGTACTGATAAAACAGTACAAGGTTGCCTTGAACTAATCATCAGACAACTTATTCATGTTAAATATTTCATTTTCTCTTATATCTAGTTGAAAATCAAGATAACACATTAAAAGGTATTCAACAAAATCACCTTTTATCAGTAGGCAGGGATGCCCATTATTTTAATAAATCCACTGATTAAGAAATTTTTTCACTGAAGATAAGTGAAGACCTGCTGGGTGTCACAGGGGTCATTGCCTTTTTTTCTCTCACTGAATGCATCTGAATGTTACTGAATTGGTTAACAGGGTGTGACACCAGACAATGCAAACACAGAGGAAAGCAAACTTAGTATATTGTGATTAGTATATTCTTATTGCACTTAGTATATTCTGTGATTGCAGAAATTGTTTATTTACTTGCTTATATGAGTTTGTGCTTTCATAATTAGACTGCCAAATGCAATTCTGCAACAAAAAATTGTAATTTCTGCTGCTAATTTATCCAAGTAGATTTGAAACACTCCCAAATGTTGGTCATAAACATAAATTCAGGCCAGAGACAAGAAGAAAGGGATGATGTATCAAGACAGAAATTATGTGGCAGAATTAAAAAGTTGAAAGTTTTTAAGTGCTTGAAGAAAAGCAGGTGCAGGAAAGTTAAGGCAGTTACCAGACCATCACATTTGTTCCCTTCAGCTGCTGGAGGGACCTGCTCTCTCAAGTGAATGAGTCTCATGTGCAGAGTGACTGAGGAGCATCTCCCAGAGAAGCAGGCAGAGCACTCAGCAGTGAGCAGAGCTTTCACTAAGAGATGACAGCTCTGCTATTTCCTCATTATGTCATCTCTTCCTCACCTTTCCTCTTTTGGAGCAGGACTGGCTTTCATGTGGTTCACAAAGCCTGCTTGCTCTCAGGGCCTGGAGATCTTCATCAAATACAAGCCATAAACCAACACTACTGCAGGTAGTGCAAACACCACCCAAATGGTACCCAGCAAACAAGCTGAAGGAAAGATGGCATTTTGCTAAAAAGCAGCTGACAATTTCACTTGAAAATTATGTAACTTAAAATACACCATCTTTCAAAGTTTTAACAAGTAAGAGAAACAAAGCACCTCAGTGAGAAAAGCAAGCAATCCAGATTTTTCCAGGACCTTAAAAGGTATTTCTCAGAAATCTGGACTTCCACCAGTGTAGTGGCCTTGAAACTTACCTTGGAAAACCATCTTTTACAACAGCCTCTGACTTGTGGATGTCTAATAAATCTGAAACTCACATCTCATTCTAACTGCTAGAAGATGAAAGCACCTTTTGAGCAATCACTTAATACAGGTAATTTATCATAATATGCTTGGAGGTACCTTGGAATGTTACCTTAATAAAGAGATGGTGTAGCAGCCTCAGATATATTATGGTTATGACACAATCTGAATGTTCTTTCTTCAGACTTCTAAGCATGAGAACATATGGGGCATTTGTCTGATGAGATTTAGAGATTTATCTGAATAGCAGACATTACTTATAAGAACAAATACTGGATGAATCAAGGAGCATGTATAGGGAGTGTTTAATCTTTAGTATGCCAGCTTAAAACTATAAAAGTCAATTGAAAACAAGCATCCATGGGATGCTTAGTTTAGAGAGCCTGCAAAATGAGTTGGCTAGTCCAGTTCTTTCAGAAACTGCTGCTGTAATCTATGTCAGTGCAGGGGAAAGGGCAAGACATGATTAAAAACAAAGGTACACAAAAACTAGGAGAAGGTCAAGGCAATAAAAGTATTAAAAAGTGTTACAAAGTATTACAAAAGTAATCTTCTGACAAAAAAGACTGTTAATCATTACAAGCCAATACAGTGATACTGTAACTCCCTAGTCTGTGGGTGACTGTAGAAAAAGGAAAACATCCTTTTTCCGAGTTTGACCTCATCCTGCATTATCTTCATGACAAACACCTTTTCCCCTATCAGCTGAATTATGTGCAACAGATGAGCACTTTTGTATTAAATGCTGCATTTGACACTATGAAAAATAATAATTTCTCTTAATCTCTGTGACCTTCAGTAAAACAAGACATATGAGAGCTCCTACCTGAGGCCGCATCCTGGGGTTCCACCTGATGTAGTAATTCACCCACAGCTCCAAATGGTTCAGGCTGGCAACAGGATACAGGACATGGTTTTCATAGTTTACATAGAAGGGATTTGTGAATTCCTCTAACTGGCTGTTTATATAGGACCACAGAGACACAGTCTTTGTGCTCACCTCCTGATTGGAAAAAAAGTAAAAAAAAAATAATTCATGACATGGACTGCAAAATTTTAAAATATGATGTTACTATCTACATATTAGTAATTCTGTCAGAATTTTGCCTTATCTACTAGAAAATTACATGCAGTCTGAGAACACTTCCAGTAGCTGATCACTGAACAGCCTTAAAACTTTAGCAAAACATGTGAACACTTATTTTGGTCCAAGGCTAATAGAGAAAGGAGATTCAGATGTATTATCTCCAGAGACACTAAAGGCTAGTTGAACAAAAGCAACCTGTGCTGCTCATAATTCAGAGCAATATATACAGTACTTAAATACATGCTTACACACTGACCCACTAAACTAAAAATATTAGCTTTAACAGGAATATCAGTGAAGAGACAGGGAGATTGGAAGATCCAAAACAGTGTCTGTGAAAAATAATTTTTCAATCTTCCCATTCATACTATTTGCTCCTAACAAATAATTGATATTATGCTTTAAACTGACTACTTGTACCTTTATTTGCACTTCTGAAAGTTGTATTAATCTAAATTTAATCAGTAATAATGACTGGATCAAAGATTGGAAATCTGAACTTACATCAGATTGCAAATTTAAACACCTTCAGTGTTGTAAAGCATGTGTTTCTACCACTGATGTGTCTTAAACTGCATTTCTCTATTGAGAATTGCATCTGACTATTTATTTATGAAAGAAAGCTGTCTGGAAACCCTGCATTTGCTGAGAACATGTTATTCAGCTCCATCTTGTGGTATTTACATGCAACTTTTTCCCTACAGAAGGAGTAGAGACAAATTAAAAAAAAAAAAAGGCAGAACTAAATACAACAAGGAGTTGTAACTTGTTCAAAAAAATGAGACAGTAAAAACAACAAAGCCACAAGTAAACAAAAGTGCATTTAGAATAGCAATGAACTTCTATTTTTTCTTCACTAACACATAATATTTCATTGAATCCTAACTTCATTCATTTAGATGATTTTAATTTCTGTAGTCCTCGACCACAAGTTCCATCCAGTTATGTCCTATAGTAACCTGCCACATCATCCATAGGAGTTCCTTCAGAAATACTGAAAGAAATGCTAACATAATTTGATAATTAATATTATTTTAAATTTTGTATTTTGGCTAAAAATAACGGCAAGAGGACTTACTAAAACCCTCAACCCCACAGACAGATGATAACTAAAGAAACCTAAGTGCCACCTCATTTAATAGCAGGGCATTAAGTATATATTTCTCATACTATGAAATTTAATGTCTGAATTGTTTTTTAAGACTATATGACAAATGTATTTAAAAACACAGGTCAGACAATCTTACATCCTTTTCTATGCTTTTTAATATAAAAATAAGAAAAACAAGAATGTGCATTATACTAATTATTACCTCTTTTAATCTCTCTTTTTCACAGTTGCATAAGAAAGTCCCGAAGAGACAACTATAAAGGTGATCCAGAATGGTGATCAAAAATAACTCATTGAATTCAAAGGCTGCAGGAAACTGATATTAAAAAAAAAGGTGTAAATTACTTTAAGTGTTATTTCAAGCAGTGTAGAAAGGAAGAAGATCAGACATAAGAAGTAACCAAATAATCCAGGTAAGATTTTTGTCCTATTTAGGGATTATTTGCAGGAAAACTCAGCAATTTCAGTAACTCCCACTTCAATAATTCATTTCACCTACATACTTCTCTACAAATACTTCTCAGAGCTATACTTTACATTCATTATCCAAGTATACCAGAATACAAACATTAGCTGATGTGAAACTGGTGATATAAAGCAATCCATTTTAAGAAGCTCTAACAGTGTTCTGTTCTACCCCAAGCCCTCTTAAACATATGCTTTATATCTCTTATTACAGAACAAGAAAACATTCTGGGGGAAAAAAAAAGAAAAAGATAATGGCATTTAAGAGTTTTATTTCCTATTTCAACATGCAATGAATTGAATAATAAAGACTACTACACATACATTGTGCTTAACATTTAATTAAAATTTTTATTTCACTTTCTACTTAAGTAAGTTACTTTTCTCCATTTCACCCTGAGTTTACCATCAGCTATATACAATAAGCCTTTAATCCCTCTTCTTCTGTATGGGAAAGTAAATTCTGTACATCTGAAACGAAATAACTCTTATTCCCCTGAGCACCATTAGGTATTTTATTCACAAGCACAGGTTATCTGACATATTCTAAGACAAACAGTCAGAAATCTGAAAATGTTTCTCCTAATCTGTAGAGCTCTAAAATTCATAAAGGAAGAAGTTACTGCAAAATGCATGGGCTGCTGCCCATTTGGATGGAAAAAGTCCTTCTCCAATCAGATTTTATGGTAAGACTACCTGTGGTAACTGCTTGATGTGCTAAAAAACTTTGTGTCCAGTATGACAAAGGTAGCAAATACAGACATGGAATGATAGACATTTAGAAGAATAACAAATTGAGAAGACTTAAGGAAAACTTAAGAAGTAGCATTTCTCTCATTAACAATAAAGAGCATGTAAAAACAGAATAATGTCCAGGACAAATGAAATAAACTCTGTGCATTCCCTCTAAAAGAGTACATCTTCACTGAAGTCTAAAAGACAAAGTTTTAGATTCAAAAGGCACAATTTCCTGCTATATGGAGAGATCTTAAGTCATTATTTCAGATGTGCAGAACGCACAGTCCTTCTTAAGAGGACTGGTTTCTGTTTTGTGCCACTGAAGAACACTGAATACCTTGGCAAGTGCCTCAAGAGCTACTTAAAATGAAGATGACTCCTATAGTTAGGAGGAATAACAGCAATTGGGACTGTGGGTGAACTAGCTAATCCAGAAATTCCTCTTCAGTGTCACCTGTGATTTATGAAGGGCAAATGTTTATTCATGTTGAAAGTAAAGAGCTGAATAACACACAATGGGTGTGCTTGTATTAAACTCAGAAAGAGCTAAGTTTTAAACAGTGTTTCATAAAAAACAAGATTGATCTAAGACAAATATTGTAAAAGCATTCTCTTTCCAAGACTTCTCTAGCTAATACATACCATCTCTCGACTGAAAATTTTGAGTAGGGACATTATCCAAGACACAGAAAATGAATGGGAGCCTTTTCTTCTATGACTCTGCTACAGATTGTGCTCTGTTCACCAGCACAGTGTGCTCACACTGGGGCTTTGCTTGCAAATCATGGGTTGTTTTCAACCTCCTCACCATTTGTTTTCATAAGGCATTGAGGAAACTAAGATTATCAAAATCTCTTTTTCAGTCATGTTCATAAGTTAACTACTTTTGAACTTCCTTCTCTCTAGGAAATCATGCCAAAACTTAATTACAAAACAATGATGTTAAAAACACAGCTATTACTTTAAGGAAGTATGAACAGAACTTGACAAGCAGGTGTGCTGAACCAAGTCAGGAGAAAATTCACTGGGACTCAGATCTCAGGCTGCTGTGTCCAACTCAAAGCAGCAATCAGACACAGAGAGCAAAAATAATTTGCAAAGCATCAAAATGATATTTGGAAAAAACTTTGAAGACAAAGAGTCCCTAGAGGGACTCTCTTTAACTGAAAGCATTTAATGAGTCCTGTCACATCAGGGTTCTGTGTTGTGACAGGTCCATACTAATCAGAAGGAGGCCGACATGGCCACTATTCCAATCCAGTGAAGCATATTCAAAATTCCATACATCAGTGGTTGCTCTCCAACTAGTTTATTAATAAGTGATAGCACTTTATTGAAACCCAGTCTTTGGATACAAGAGTGTACTGTTGGAGCTGATGTATCAAGACTGTAGAGCTTCTATTACTGCTGCTGAAAAATCACTGACCTAAAAATGCCTTTCTCTGTAGTTCCAAGCCTATTAGTGCCTGCTTGAAGATTCAGGTGGAAAAATTCCCCAAATGGAAATTTACTTCTTCTCAAATCCACTAATTATGAGAAAACACACAGGTCATTAAAATCTCCCACTTGTTGCTGCGGGAGTTGTTCGGGGTTCTTGTAAAGTGGCATTTAAAAAAAGAAATTATCTTGTTTAAGTCTGATGGTGAGAAGTGGCATTTGATTCAGAGACATGCAAAATACACTTGCTTTTTAATCACTGAACTTGCTCTGTACTACATAACATTGAAACACTTGGCAGAACAACTGTGCAATGGACAATAATGGTTAACTGAACACTAGGCAAGGGAACAGTGCACTGCTGAATCCAGTGAAAAATGCACTAGAGCAACAGCTGACACCCAGTAACAAACAGGATGAAACTTTCTGCTGACTTTCTGCAGACCTTCCTCCTGTGAGGGTTCTGTGCATGAAAGGTAGGAAGCTAAACTGCAGGGCTACATGCAAATTTTACAGTTCTGTTTCATTTTTAACCAGGCATCAGTATTTCATCAGCTCACATGTGGCCTTTCCAGTTTGACATCTGCTACTCAGTATCACCAGAATTTACCAACAGAGGAGGGAAATCACTTCACCATGAGGGTTTTTATTAAAATCTGACGTCAATGTACTTCTCTCAAGTTCTCTGTTATTTTATTAGTGTCATGAAGACCATAAACCCAAGGGAAAATATAAGGCAATCAAGGCCTAAATTTCATTGCCTGAAGCTATCTGGAAATTTGTACCTTAGTGGGAAGTTAGAGATTCTCTCAGTTAAGGTGACTCTTTTAAGAATGTAACTCTTAGTCCCCAGAAGAGCCTATTTGCTTGGTTTTAGGCCACGCCCAAACCAGAGCCCTTACACCCTCCAGTCATTAACACTTACATAAGCTTTGGAACATTTCACCTATGTTTACCATGAATTCTAAACCACAAAACTATCACTGTTTTATGAGCAAATGATCTACACAGTGATAAAATAGAATCCTGTTTTTCAAAGGTCTGTGTCAAGGTAATCACAGTCTTCACATCTATTCTCTAAGTGTTCAAGTCAACTGAAAAATTAAAATAAGTGGGCAAGAACTGTTCAAGAATAACTTTTTCTACTTTTTTTCCTGTGCAACATTAACGATTTTTCAATGTCACTGCTGTTCATGAGTTTCAGAACAATTTCTGGATCCAGGTTTTTAACAGATGTGGTATTGGCAAAATGTTTCATAGAGTCCCCCTCTGCCCTCATTCCTTTCTCTTTTTTAAACTAGAGGCAACTAAACTGTTTATAGAGAGAAACAGGAGGCAGCAAGGGAGATCACAAAAACAGAAGAGGCTGCTCTCAATTAAGGATCTCCCCAGAGGACTTTTGTTCCTACCAGGTGTTTAGAACTGCTCCTCTTTGCTATTGTTGTTAGCTTTCCTCTGAAAGAGGGACAGAATTTTTCATTTATTTTCTCCAGCCATACTAAACAGAACATTAATGCTGAAATATAGATACACAGAAAGTCTACAAGACCCCCTGGACAAGGGCCCAATGTAACAGCAGGGAATTTTCATAAAGCACCAAAGATGACTGTTTTGAATACAAGTTTTGGAAATTATGATGTAAGTTTTAAGAACCATGCTCAGAACAAGAAGACAAAGGTAAGAGATCTGGGAGTGCTAGGACCAAATGGAACCAGGCTGTTACCCTCCTCCCTTCAAAACAAATCACATACTACAGAGACTTCAGTATAACAGCTTTTACCATAAAAGCACAGATCCTTGTTAGGTTTCAAGGATGTAAAAAAACGGAAAGAAGAAAAAATAAAAGATAGAGGGGAAGGTAAAAACCAAAGGAGTCAAGCGCCAAGAACTTCTAAATCACTTGGAAATAAAGCCTTCATGTGGGCAACCTATTTCAATAACCCCCCTAAAGAATGGCAATATAAAACCACAAAAAAAGCTTAGATTTTTGCTCATAAGGAAAATGCTAAAGACTAAGACTAAATCCATTCAATAACTTAACATTTCAGAACAAAAATAAGAACCTGAATATTTTGGTATCTTAAGAATCACTAATTTCAGAGATCTCCCCTGATCTAGAAGTAAGAGCAGTGATGGAAGTAAGAAAACTTATAAAAGAATAGGCTTGTGTGGTAAAAATGCTGTCCTGTATACATAAGGATGAAAATGTTCACATTTGAGACTTATATAAAAGAACTCTCTACTACCCTCAGGTCACAATCAGCCCAGATTTTTGCTGTTTCTTAAGGACAATCTAAATCCATATGAACATTTACTCCATTAGTGAACATGCAACATAAATAATGTATTTCATCAACAACTCTTATTTATATAAGCACCAAACCCTTTGTAAGCCTGTTTTAAATAGAAAAAAAATTGCTGGTACTTTGGCTTCAAGACAAAATCTCTCCTCTAGTTCCCTGTACCTCACTTTCAACAGAAATTTCCCTCTGTGTACATAGTGCAGCCACAGAGCAAACATCAGCTAAACATGCTACTACTCTGTAAAGGAATGTGCTCTCCTACACAAATTATGTTTCAAAGATAAAGACTGATACCTCATAGAAACAGACTCTTCAGCATCTTACCTGCCTTGTCATTTGCCAAACACAGTCAATGAACTGCAGGAAGATGGGAGACCTGTCAGCATCCGCGTGATCATCATCTCCATGTCCCACTCGCTGCAAGTCAGAGCACACTGATTTCAGCCTGCTGTGCCTGCAGTACCATCCCAACTCTGCAAAGCTCAGGAACTCTTAAATATGCTCCAGGAGTGAACAAGACAAGCAGGTCTTCCATAACATTAACCTGCATTTTTCAACTACTAAAAATGCCTCCCAATATTAAATTAGGGACATGCCTTCAGCATTGAGCAGAGCTGGAAAGCTCTACCTGTTGCTTCTCCATCTTCTACTGCACAGCCACTGACTTCTACCAGTGGGTGAAACTGGTAGGAATTTATTAAGACTGAACTGAAAAAATGGTTATTCTATATCCACCTCTCATAATTACATGCCATTTCTACTAAATAATCCTAAGAGTCAGAGCCCACAGAATGTCATAACAATTTATTCTAATTCCCCACTAACCCATGTGTTAAATAAACACTTCAACCTTAAATCAGAGTAATAACTCCAGCCATTTTACACTTTAGAAACCTTAATTGTTTTCCTTGGTTCTCCATAACATAAGTTATAATCACTCATTCTCATAAAAAAGCCACATGACTTTTTCTCACCATTGCACTCAATCCACTTCATTTTTATTTACTTTATATTAAACGTCACATAGAGGTTTCTGGTTAAAAATGAATGGGTCACAGTCTGACACACTCAGACCATTAAAAAGACACCAGAGACAATAACTAAAATGCAGCAGTGAAAAACTGCTATTCAAAGTAAAGGTCCTGAAGGTGACAAACTGCACACTACATTTTCAAGCTTACCATTGCAAATCGATGTCCAAAACTTATCCATTCTTTCTCTACAAGCACTTCAAAGCCCTTGATGGTTCTGTAGTAGCTGTCCAGCATGAGCATGGCCAGAGCAGTGAGCTGTGCAGTTCGGTCCCAGCCATCACTGCAGTGCACCACTACAGAGGTTTTACCAGATTCAATTTTATCTGCAATTCTTACTGCTCCAGCAAGAAGCATCTAAACAAAATGAAGAAACAAGTGTATTAAATACTACCAAAACTTTACTAAAAAAAGAAAATATTAAGATTTTATACTCTTTAAGTCATTATGTTTTAAATTTTCAGATTAATTACATAATCATCCTGATGACAATGCTTTAAATTAGAGATTTCCAAACAGTGGTGTGCATGTCTCTAGAGGTACAAAGACTGAACTCTCTTGTTCAGACAGAGATCTTACCAGCTCTCCATTACTAGGAGCACACAACAAATTAACCTGGGAATCCCTTCTCTAAATTAATTGATATTCTGTATTATGATAAAAAGACACCAAACATTGTAATCTATTCCAAAGGCTGAAATTTCAAGGTTTTCAAAAGTTCATTTCACATTAATCAGTCACTCTTTCTTGCTCCATTTTCAAGTTCAACTGAAACTACTGTGTTTAGAGACAAGGACAAAGCATCCAGCTAGTCTGTATCAAAACACAACACAAACAAACCCAGAAACCCCTGGCTGGGAGCCAGTTCTGATTTGCTGCTGCATGAAGTATACATGATATTCAGCTTCTGAGCTGACCATCAACAGTCTGGATTTGATATTATGGTAGAACTGAAGGATGCCAGAAGGGAAATATCAAGAAACAACACCTAAGTGTCTATGAGAGAACAGAGTTTGTGGTATGAACTAGTTAACTGCCAATTATTTCAGTTAGAAAGCTCTGTTGCATTAATATTAACACAGTTTGGTCTTCAATAAAAGCAGAAAACAAATCTATTTAACATACAGGTACGCAATAGCTTGCTTTAAAGAGAACACATGCCTCTGAAGGAAACCAGCTGGAAATAAACAACAGAACAGGTACAGGAAATGAGCAGGGAATGGGAGACAGAAACCACATTTACTATTAATTCAGCAGATATCTGTGGAGTATGTGAAGCACTTTATTCCACTTCGGACAGCAGCCTTTAGAAAGGCTTCCTCTACAAATTTTTTATTCTTTGCAGATTTTTCAAAACTTGGTAACCATCACAGTATTTCAGTTAGGGCTCCTAAAAAATAACTGGCTTTGGACTGGTTTACAAATTGAGAATTGAAAAATAATTAATAGCACAAGTTCTACCCTCAGACAGAAAATACTCCAGGTATGCAATAAGCACCGAGTGCCTCTACTCATGTTGTTATTCCTGTCTGCACACACAGAGTTACTGGTGCCTTCACTCCTAGACCACCTCTGGAGCACTGTGGGTGCCAGGGTTGGAAGGTGAGTTTGTGAGTTTCCAGTAATGCATTGCATTCAACTGGGACACAGCCACACTGGTTTGAGACCAGAAAACAGCAGATGTGTTTAGAGTAAAGCTGTGGAGTGTTAGTGCTATAGCAAGCTAAATCAAAAGGCAAAGAACACTTGGAAGAAATCTCAGAGAGACACTATCAACACTGTTAACACAATAATGGCAGCCTTCAAGGAATCAGCCTGCAGTTTCTGCTGTCAGGACCATTAAAGTGAAGTAGCATGTAAGGGACAGATCCATGAAGAATGTCACACATGCATCAATTCTTCAAAATAATTTAAATTACATTTCCAATTGCTATGCTATTGTCACCTGTCTGACAGGGTTATCAAAGTTCACTCTGGACACTGTCTGATCCAAGAACCCCACCAGAGTCAGCGGCAACGAAATGTGACCACAAACACAAAACAGACAATTGTAAAAGGCCAGGCTGATAAGAAAAGTGTTCCAGATACCCAATGCTGTTAGAATTAGATTCACAATGCTGTTTCAAATAGTTCAAATTCAAGTGAACAAAAAAATTAAACTGTTCCCAAAATATAATTAAATTTGGCTCTTAATTTCGTGTTTGCTCCCTCTACTGGCTCTGCTGCAGTTGTCAGAGACTGCTTAACAGAGTCAAACTAATGAATGATCCCAAACATGTTTTGCATGAGTGACATTTGAGCCAGCTGCTAATAAAACAAATTACACTCCATCCATACTGTTCATAAACAGGGGATTGAATGTTGTAATGAAATAATCTGCTCTACAATAATTTCAAAGGTTAGTGAAACTGACTGTAAAACTGAGTGTGGCAGTGATTTATTTTAATATTATGTTAAATAATAGGGCAGATGATAATCTGATAGATCACTGGTTACAAACAGCTCATGAAAATGTAGGTGCCCATCACAAGAACTGAAACACTGCACTGAAGGAGGGAAGGATGAGAAAGACTGTGGAATTCACAGTCAAGTTCTTTTGGCAGTGGCTCAAATACACTCTGAAGTTCCCAGTGCATTCTTCCAAACAAGAGGGATAATCCTGGACTGCCCACAAACATTCCTTCTCAAGAAAATAAAACACAGCAATAAATATGATACTGTATTATTGGGAATTAACTCACTATCTCCCAGTACACAAAACTAGAAATACTAGGTTATTATGGAATGTTTAAAATGCTGTGTTCTAAGTGATTATTTAAAAATTACACTTTTTCACAAGATTATTCTGATTAAAGCAACATTCTTGAGTTTCAGCATTATTTTACCAATATTTTCAGAACTGCAAATTAAAAACATGGTTTAAAAAAGTAACTGACTTTTCACACCAAAAGCATTTTACCCTTATATATTCCAGCCAGTGTGTGGAGTCCACGTTTGACAGCCACCGAGTCTCATCAATAGTAGGATAAACAATTTCTTTCAGTTTCCTCAGGGACTCTCTCATGACATGGATATTGTGAATCTCCAGAAAGACCAGCTCTGCATTTGGGTAGGCACTTTCACTTTCATATCCTCCACCTTTAGCCTGTCATTCAAAAGGTAAAAACAGACAATGAGAAGGACATGTGTAAGACTTCAGTATAAGGTGGAGAGAGTTATTTTATTCAAGTTTCAGAATTTTCTGAGAGAAGGGATTATTTTAGTGCTGATAAAAACATACTTTTAGCTTCTGTTTTTTCTAAAAAAAAGTGAAGGTTTTTTCAGGTGAAAGAAATTCTAATTGTGACAGGCTACATTTGATAATACATCCATATACCTTCACTGCTTTATTAATGAAAGCTTTGGTCTTCTGTGAGCTTTACTGCATAATTTCTCAGCTATATCTGTGGGTCTGTTCTTCAGCTCAGGTTACAGCCAACATCTGAGGTCACCATTTGTGGTATTTTCTGGGTCCTCAGGACAAAGGAGGAATTGAAAATCTGACTCCATGTTCTTAGAAGGCTAATTTATTATTTTATGTACTTATATTAAAGAATACTATACTAAAACTATACTAAAGACTAGGGAAAGGATACAGACAGAAGGTTACAAAAGAATGATAATGAAAACTGACTCCTTCCAGAGTCCCAACACAGCTGGACAGTGATTGACCATGAAGCCAAAACAATCCACATGAAACCAATCAACCAACCACCTGTTGGATAAAACAATCTCCAGCCACATTCCAAAGCAGCAAAATACAGGAGAAGCAATCAGATAATTATTGTTTTCAATTTTCTCTGGAGCTTCTCAGCTTCCCAGGAGAAGAAATCCTGGCAAAGGGATTTTTCAGAAAATATGACAGTAACAATATCTTCATCCTGCCTTTGATTCCTGCCAGCCTTTCTAAACTGGTACAAACAACTTACCTCCCTTCCCCTGCCCTCTTTAGGCATCCTTTCTTATCTCTTTTCAACATCAGATTCTCCACATTCTGATATCTGGCTCAAGTTCAGCCTTGTGATAAGGCTGATGAACTAATGCCAGTTATGATACAAACCTACCTTGTTTGTATCCGCAACACTATTCTGCCTGGCATCAAAGATGATAAGTTTATGTGACTGAGCATTGGCATCCATAATTGTCTGCAAATATTTTTCATCTTCCTTGCAACGTTTATCATTTGGGCCAACTGATGGCTGGCTGCATCGTGTTATCGTTGCCTGACTCTCAGGATGGATCCAGGATAACACCTGGAACAAGAGAAAAGTATTTAATTTACTACACTACTATAAAAGCAGCAGGCCAGAGAACAACCAGACAATCACATTGCCTATCTGGCATCATTTCCTGGCAAATCAACAAATGCAAGTTTAAGGATAGGCTGATGCAAAAACATATTGACAGCACAATAGCACTGACTGCTCATCCCAAATCTGAGCCTGAAATCCAGAGTGATTCTAAACATCTTAGCTTTTATTTCTAACAGCAACTAAGCCTGTATTATTCTAATGGGGAAAAAAAAAAGGGTAATGAAGGAATAAAACCTGCTTCCATGTGGGAGAGTATGGACCTATATACTACCTTGCTAAGCACGAAAACCAACATAATCTAATATATTTAAAGTGGTTCTAATGCTACCTTGTCTATTCTGAAGCAAAGCCCTATGGCTATGACACACTCTACTCCAAATAAAAACACAAGCTAACACATGTCAGAGCATGAGATACCACTGTGACCACGAAGTGCTAATCCAAACCAAAAACTCACTACATAGCACAGTAATTGTGCAATTAAACTCACACTTGAGTTGCTCCCCTCAGTTCTAAACCCATTGAGTCTAATTCTTCTTTCTTTTCCCCCCACCCCAACTCAGGAAGGAAGCCATCCCACTGCTGTTTAAAAAACAAAGCCTCAAAGAACAATAAATATTTTTTAAAACCTACAACTTTCTAAAACACTTCCATTGTCTTGTACAAATTTCACTTACAGGAACTCTCCCTTTTGCTCTAAATGCTGCCACTTTCGAGAGATCATCATCCTTTACACTGGTTGGCACAACAAGAACAGCAGGGTATGTATCACAGAGCTCATAGGTGCTGTTAATTTTGGATATTTTCCAACTCTCATTGGGCAAGCCCTGTATGGAAACAAAACAATCTTGCATGTTAGACCTTTACATATCTCAGTTTGGGGCAATGAAAAATTTTATGTGCTGCATGCTTTTTAAAAAAAGGTGTGCCCACTTTTTTTTTTTAATAAGCTATAAACTTAGGTCTTCATGCTGAATCATAAACCAATGGAAGTCTTTCCTACTAAACTGATAAGGAAAATAACCATATGGAAAATGCAGATTTAAAATTACAAACTCCAGTTACTTCTCTGTTTAGTGATGTTTATTCAAATTCAATTTTTTGTAACACCCGTGTTTTGTAGAAACAGCACTTGAAAAATGTGGATTTCAGAACCATGTTAAGTCAGACCAACTCACTCAAGTACTCAGCACCTGTATCTCCACCAACTTTAGCAGGTGCTCAACACACAAACTCAGGCCACTTGCATTTTATTATCTAAACATGAGATGCAGACAGTCAGTCTATGTAGCAAGAGCTACATAGACTGAAAATGATGCATTTTCTGTAACATTTTTTCTTTGTTTAAAAGGCTCTGGGGGAGATGGAGAAAAAAATACATCAATTATTCTATAACTCACCTGCCTCTTATATTCTGCCATTGGATCATACACCTTCCAGCCATTAACAGCAAACTTTTCTTTATAGCTGAATGCAAAAAGAGGCTAAAAACAACAGAACAAAATTATAAATTACTGCCTGACAGGTTGTAAGCACAATAACTCCAGAACAGTCAACACTCCAGTATTTCTAATCTAAAGCAGACATAACACCTTCAGTCAAGACTGGAAAACACTGAGCTGGAAAAAAGCTCTGTTTTTTTTCCATTAAGTATGAGTTCCACTAAGCATGAGTATGAGTTTAAAGTTCAAAAAACTTAAAAAAAAAAACATAGGAAACAGAAAATTTAAGTTACTTGCCTCTGATCACACAACACATCAATGGCAATGCCAAGATTAGAAAATTGGTTTCCTACCTCCCAACCAGTTCCTTACCCACACAAGCAAATGAAATAGGATTCTGCAGCTAACTAATAACAGACTAGTTGAACTTATTTGTTGTATTAGATAGAACTTCTAGATTTAGTTATCTACTGCAGAAAATAAAGAGTCAACACATACATATTTTTAATCCGCAACATTAGGCAAACCTAGATCTCAAGGGTTATGCATAAATGAACTTCACCAATAGCAGACACAGCTGTGTTTGATGAATTAATGCAAAAAGCACACAGGGCCAGAGTGGCCTGCCTGCTCTGCAACAGATTTTATGAATCAACACTTCAAAGTTTGTTATACAGCCCTTGTATTTCCTCCCCTACACTTTCCCAAAAGAGGAGAGCCAGTGACAGCCTCTCTCCATCTCAAGACTTACCAGCCCATTAGAAACAGGAAACGCACGCGTTACAAGGTTTTCAAAGATCTCCAGTCTGTTCTGCTCTTCCTGTTTATAGGCCAGCCGCAAATTTCTCATATCCTGTCAGAAATAAGTTACAGTTTTACTCTATGATAAATTTAAATAAAAAGAAAAAGCAGTTATAAGACATTTGATTGAATGAAGACATATATGGAACACTAAGTCACTGACATCATCTAACCCCCAACAGAACAGAGTTGTGTAAGCATTCATGAGATAACTAGGACTGTCAGTAGAGACGCTTGATATAAAAATTGCCACTTTTCCTTTGAATTCACTCTTCAGACAAAAGGCAGAAGTGTTTAAGACTGCAAGTATCATAAAGGAATTGAAATAAATGAAGCACAATTCAAATACAGGGAACTGATCAGACAGAAAAACAGCACGCAGGCTGGCAGATTGTTCTTACAGAAAAATGAAATGAAAATAATTTACTATTAATAAATCTCTACCATGCCTTACCTTGCAAACTATTTCTATACCACATGAATTGTCTCCATGGCTCTGTACTCCAATTTTTTCAACCCTACTTATAACTCCAAGGGGAACATCAACAACAAAAGGTGGATCCTGAAATTTGTATATAAAAGAAATACTTTTATTACATTACAAGAAATACAAATTACTATTATTCATGTGTGTTTCATAAGAGCCAACAGTAATTCCAGTTTAGTAAACTGCTGTGAAACATCACACTTCATGGAATTTGTCACTTTCTGAAATCTACTTCAGCAACATTCCTACCTGAAACATCAGGCAGATAGATAGTGAAGTCTTACCCTCTCAACACTTTTGATGAACATTCTGAAGTCCGTCACTGTGAGAGTGCCACTGACTGCTCCCATAAATGGACAGATGTACATAACGTCCTTAGCTGGAAAACAGATCAATTAAAGCTTTGTTTTACTATTACAGACATTTGTTGTATAACAATCTATTTTCACTTGAAACTCACAAGATTTTGGCAGCTCCATAAGATTTTGATGCCTGATCTCTTTAGGAAAGTCTATTCTTGCAGAGTTGTCTTTATCTCAACAATGAAAGGAATCAAATTACTCCCCTGCTGCTCCTGAGCACTTGGGGCAGGGCTGCAGCAAGGGAAGGCAGGTCCCCAGCATTTGCAGGTACCCCAGGTGCAGAGCAGCCACTCACCCCAAATACAGAGCATCCAAAGTGGCAGTTACTGATCCACAGGCACCCAATCTCCAAGTAATTCAGTTCTATGCCCATAGCTTTGCTTTCACTTTTTTTCGCTGGTATTCTCTCCTATCCAAGTACTGCACTGCTAGCACAGAGCTTGCTGTCACATGCCAGAGTGAAATAAATCCCACTAAGTACTGGAAACTAAGTTCACCATAACTTCATCTTTTTTGAAGAACAGAATTTTGAATCTACGATATATCCTTAGAACCCCCAAGCAGAAATACAATACATACATCTCTATGGAACAAAAAATCCTTAGGAAAAGAAATATTATCTATATGGAGCAAGTCATCCTCTGGATCTGATTTCTCCTTCCTACACTTGGATTTACAAGACAAAGAAAAGAAATCCACATCTAATTTTAAGTGGCATTAAATGAAATAAGAAAAGTCAAAAGGAAGTCATATTCTGTTTTTAAATAAACCAGCAATTTAACAGTATTCAGTGCAGCACTCAGTGGTACACTTACCAATAACTTTGATTGATTCTCCAGGAAAAAGTGGAGCCTCTTCCATCTGTGCCAGTTTGTTTCCATCCCGCAGTGCCTGGCAAAAATCCAAAATCATGAGTAAATCTCACTCTCCATCTGTACCACATCGATATATTTTGATGCAAAGTGCTTTTACTACCAGATTACTGGAACACAAGAAGTGTGTCTTTTTAAAAATCACACAACTGTACTAAACAGTACCACAGTAGAAGAAAAAAAACAAGAAAACAACCAAACACAAAACCAAGCATTATAAATTTAACACAGACATACATGTTAGTTACACATTAGTAACAAAGCATTCATGCAACAATTAGTTTCACATGCTAGCTATATATAGCATACAAAAATATGAACAATAAGATCAGCCCAAATTATTAATTAATAATTTGTTAGTGTTTTGCTGAATGCAGGTATTATTTGGGGTATTTTATCTATTTGAGAACATTTTAAAGCTCTTTTGTTTGTTTTTAAATGCTAACACTGCTTATTTAATATTTGAGTATTTTCATCTGAGAGAATTATATGGCAGAAACTTTATTTAGTTAACATTTTAACTTTGTGCTTTTGATAGCAAGAAGCACCCCACAATGCTCTATTTCAATCAATGCCTTACTATGAGTGCCACAGGTTATGGAATAGGTTCTCTATAGGAATTTTGGATCCAGATGGTCAGATTAAGAATGAAGTAATAACAAAATATAGAAGGACAATTAGCAATTTTAAAATAAAAGTTAGTTTAATAAGTTTTCATTGAGGTAAATGGCTTCATTGCTGAATGATACATGATGGATTCTTAGGGTCCTTTGTTGGCAGCTAAGATTTACAATGTACTAAAGATTGTAATAAAGCATAAAACAGTTTGTGGGACTGTTAAGGACCATGTAATAAAGTGATCTGCCTCAGGTCAAAATGATGAGAAATTAGGGTCTCCATTTTTTACATCCTGAATAAATACAATGGGGTAACTTGTTACAACAAACAACTAATCCTCCCCTTGTATTGCAGCTCTGACCCACACAGAAGTAATTGGCAGGATCTCTCTGCTTCCACACAGACTATCCCAAGCTCTCCCTAATAAATCATTTCTAAAAATATTTCAGCTGATCTCTGGCTTCAGTTTTCCTTGGAAAATTTTGGAATTTTACATACAGCACTCAATCACAAAAAATAACATGCAGAGAAATAGCCAGTGCTTACAGACTGAGGGCAGATGTGCTCTGTAAGCCGGGCTTATGTTCAGTATTACATTTTAGACTACATGACCTTACAAGAAAACTCTGTCTGGCACATAACCAGTTACAACTAAATGCTTTCTAGGGCTTCTCTTAAGTAAGAAAAGTAAGATTTGTATGCACTGTATGAGTACTACTTTATAGTACCTTGCTACATAGTTAATGAATGAAAGATGAGTAAAACTTGCCACCTGATCAGGTTCTGCTTCAGAATGATAGCCATTGTGTCCATCCTGAATCTCCTGCTTTGCATGAGGCAGCAGTAGGGCAAGAGAGAAGTAACAGCAAAAAAATTGCAGACAACAGGTGAAAGGACAGAATCTTATCTTTTTTTTTGTTTCCCTTTTTAAAATTTCCTTAAAAAGACAGCATATACTTTAACTCCAGTTCAGCTTTCCAAAATCTTTCACTCCTGGCACACACTACCTTCCACAGAAGGGAATCCAAGCTATTAACACCATCCTTTGAATGTTACTTGGCACAACACAAAATGAAAAATTTAGTCCCTTTTTCACAAAAGAGTCAGTGCTGGTAGATAAGAACATAAAAGTACGTACTGTCTTTTTAAGACAAATGACATTACAATGAAGAAAATTAATTTCAGTATGCCACATGCTTATCAATAGAAGAAATTGAGTACAACTTGCAATGGCAGCATTATGGGAAAACTCATGCAATCTTTCACAGAAAAAAATAGATTGACATCAAATAGAAGTACCTAGACATTTAAAAAAAGCTTTGCTGTGTAAAACATGCTGTAATTGAACTCTCAATCTTATAGTATTACATGTCTTTCTAGCAACTTCTATGTTGTTGTTTGAAACTTGGCCAGTAACTTTACAGAATCTAAAATTACTACTCATAGCAAAATATGCAAACAATTCACATTTTCATGGTAATTTATTTTTGCATCATTGGCAGCAAATCCTGAACATTAGTTCAATTTCTTTAATAAACATAAGGTCCTTTTGCACACTGGAGAGAAGCACAAATGTCATTGGGTCAGCTGGAGGAATTATTTTAACATATTCAGCCAAAAATGTTCTTCCGTCTTCTTCCTTTAACAACTGGAGAGAAGTTGTGCTCATGACAGTCAATTACTCCCAGTTCAAATGCAAAGAACTCACTTGGTCAGACTGTAAAATCATCCTCAGTCTAAATTTACAAGAGTTTGTTAGAAGTCAATTTTTCCTTTTACAGTATTTCCACAAGAAACCCTCAAGAACAAGCTTAGAAAAAGGACTTCAGATAATTTGAACTCTACATAAGTTAAAAAAGTTGTATGTAATTAAGAAACCTTTTCCAGTTATAAAGTTATTGTGTTACTAACATTTAGGTATGGGTAGAATTCTGTCATACAGAAATTACTTAAATTTCAGATCATAATTATGTTGTTTCTGAAATCAAAGAAAAGTAGACACTGTGATCTCTGGAAGAAAACCAGCAGGACAATGAGCAAATACACCAAAAAATTTAAATATATGAAAGACAAATAAGCAGAGCAGACCATTCAAATATCAAAGCCTTTACACAGAACTGGGAACAACTGAACAAAACCACTTTTTGTTACTCAACTCAGACCAATTATTTGAAGTGCTGTCTATTCACAAGAAAAAAAAAAAATCAAATTGTGGATTTGTATGATTGGACTAAACACATCATTTTTAAATAGGTAAACAACAGATGAGAAAAAGAAACCATTCAGACTTCATCTCTTGGTTTCAGACTGAACAAGAGGTCTTTGTTTGAATAAAAGTGTTGGACACATTTCACGAACAATGTCAGAACACTATCCAGATCATTTCTCACTCCATAAATGTTACTAAGAGAGAGGGGCAAGAAAACAAGGCATGCCCTTTTTAATCTTCAATGGACAATGGGCAAGCCCTGGTCTCAAAATTATCATTAAAAAGATGTAGGTCATTGCACTAGTGCCTAACTTCAAACCTAACTTTCAATCCTATTACAGCCTGGTAACAACTAATTTAAAACAAGTACAAAGGCAAGCATGAATTTGGAACTTACTTAAATAGGACAGACACAGACAAAATGCTTTTACCACTGGTATTCTTTAGCACAGACATGTTAGAGCTGCTAACACAGTACTCTGCAGTCTGAAGCACGTAAACCTGAATTGCAAGCATCCATTTTGTCAAAATTAATGTAATAAAACTGAAGTTAGTATTGCACATTCATAACATAATTTTAAAATATTGCTCTCTTACATACTGACTTTCATTGCTCACGAAGACATTGTAATGTATATAAAGCATTTTTGTGGCAAGAAGCTGTTGCACTGCATAGCAAAATGGCCTGACTGCTTCATAAAACCCATTAATGAGGTAAAGAACGCTTGACACACCAAGATCTCACACAGCACAAGAGACACACAGGTAGGAGGCTGTTCACTGCTAGCCAAAGGTAATCTTACCCGTATAACTGGCCTCCTGTACACCTGTTAGTTAAAATATAAAATATTATCCAATGAAACACATGGGATTGATTTGTTAAAGATACTATATCTTATTTCACCAGATTTTCAAAAGAACTCTACTCCCAAACATTTTAATTATAGCTGGATTTTGAAAGAACAAAACAAAACTATGCAGAACTAGTAACTCTCATTTGCAGAATTTTTTTGCTCTAAAAAAAAAATCTCAGCCACTTGATTTTAGTAATGTAACAAATTCCAAGCTCTTTGGAAACATTCATTCCTAATCAGGCTTTTATCCTGCTACACTGTGCTATTGTTAAAAGAGAAGAAAGAGCCTGGTAATCCTTCTAGGTGGAAGACAATAAGCCTGCACTAACAACCATGAAGGAGAGGCACTGGACCTCAGAAAAAGACAACTCTTCTCAGCTTCTGAAGGTGTTTGTAGCCAGCAGCTACAATCTGAGCCATTTTCATTTATATGAGCCCCTCATTCAAGAACACTCTGCAGGCAGAGCATGTGTCAGAGAAGACACACAGAGCAGAGCTCAACTCAGCCTGAGATCACTGCTGCTGTAGGGTTTAGCAAGCAAGAGCTCCCCCAGTGCTCTCCAGTTCTGACCATTCCATTAGCTGCCCCCTTGCTTCCCTCCTCCCTGGTAAGCCAAGTCACATAGGAGTAATGTGAGTTACACTGTTAGAGTCAGGAATCATTATATTTACCTGGTTTTGCAAGCATATTAATTTAAACAATAAATAAGAAAGAATAAAGCAATGAGTTCCTGGTAAATCCAGCACAAACTAACAGAACTGCCTGACCAGTTCCAGAAGCAAACACACATCTGACCTGATCTGAAGGCTCTGACTTGTAAGATAGTCTCTAAATGCAGCAATTCGAGGCAACCAAAGGTAATGAAGACGCAGGAAAGTGCATCAAAAGAGAAAGATGTCTCAAAGGAAAACTGAGCTTTTCATGTGTGGATTCCACAGTAATAATGAACAAACACAACCTGTTAGTAGTACTGAGTAAGCAACTATAAAAAATTCCATCATGTTATATACAAATATGGGATTTCAAATCACAGCAATGCAATGATGCTGAATACAATTTATCCACGAAAATTCTTCATTTAAACCATCAGGCTTAAATCCTTTTCTTTCATTTCTCAGAGAGAGAGAAAGAAGTAGAATTTTAATTAGGCCTTAAAAGATTTATTCCTGTTAAATAATATCTGAGATGAGTTTGGTGTAGAGATGGAAGTTATTCAAAATTAAACAGTGCTCTTCATTCCAGAGGAAGGCACTCTACTCTGAGATAAACTGAACACCAGGCTTACACACATGGATTTTACTAAAATGAAATCCTTGGCAAATACAACATCAACAGATGCAATGCAAGGTTTCCCACAGTGTTTTACCAAAAATGATGGCCTTGACCTGGAGCAAGCATTTGCAATTCAGCTGCTGTAGTATGGGAGAGCTACTCTTTACAAACTGCTGACTGTGCCAACTCTGTGAAACTCTGTTGAGGCTGAACTTTTAAATACACTACAGTCAAAAACATTTCGTGGACTCATCTCAGACTCAGGCTGAATCTGACCTGCTGTCACTCAATCTAAAATGTGATGTTTCCAGACAACATACTTTGTAATCACATAGCATATGTGAATTAAAATCTAGTTAAAACAAAACAAGAGAAAGACGTAAAAACTTTGCAGTGGCCATTCTATATGAACAATAAAACTGTCACAAATCAAGGAAGAAAAAGAGATCTAAACAGCAGCAAGTTGGGCTTCTTAAAGGGAATTGAAACATGGGCAACTTTTGTCACGTTGTGAGAGGAGAAAAACTGCCCATGCTCCATTCCTAACAGCTGAGCTGAGTGGCTGCATGAAGGGAACAGCCAGTGAGGGTGAAAGAACAGGGGCACAAAAGCACAGTGGAACTCAGAGAAACCATACTGTGCAGTCACTACCTTTGTGACAAAAATGCTGCTGGGAGGGAATGAAAAAGGTGACTTGTTTGTTTGATGTCAAATTCTGTGTCTCTGGAGAAACCCCATCAAAAATGATACTCAATTATGTTCCCTACACATCTAACAAAGACATTAATTTATTTTTTGTGGAATCTGAGGAGCTCAATTCTGCACTCTGAATAACACACACCAGAAACCGTTTCAACCTATAACTATGATCTACTTAACTAATTATTTTATATAGTAATTAAAAGAAAAGACACTTTTGATGTTTTATTCAAAACATTGACTTCTAAAATTTCCTTTCACTTCTGTGTTAATTTTATTCTCTAGATTTCAATGGCACTATTCTAAATATAGAGGAAAACAGGAAGCAAATTCGAGACTCCTATGGATAATGAGATGTTTCTAGTTCTGAAACACTCAGATCACTCAAGTGATCACTCAAGTACTTACCACTGACTAATCAAGATAGCAAGGACCTTCCCCATCTTCCACTCTTGTATCTTAAAACATATCAATGCATTCTTCAAGTCACTTACCCTGTAGTCTCTGGACACACCCTCTGATGGGACAGACCCTGAAATCTGACTCGAAATGGTTGCAGCTATCAGCTGTTTACACCATTCCACGTGGGATCCAGTCGGGCTACAAAATCAGAAATTTCAAATTATTTAGCAGTAGTTCAAAATGTGTATTTTGAACAGCACAGATCCAGAAAGCAACACTGTAAATGATCAATAACATCATAAAACTTTGTTTGCTTTGTGGGCAGAACGCAACTATTTTATTGCTCAAGTTACATAAAAGAATATTACTAGATCATGTCAGAGACACAGAGCTGTCAGGAGGTTAAAAGTGAGGTTAGGGTCCTAGGAACTCAAAAAATGTTCTGCTCCTTATCCAGTGTAATTTTTACCATTCATATGCTTTTTTCTTAAATTCATCCATGGAAGGAGTTTGGCCAAGTAAGAGGAAACTCCTTATATTGTCCTTATTAATATGTCCTGATTATTCAGTAAAGCCTCAGAATTAAACTACTTTGTACTAGTATTAAAAAATTTAAACATGCTAATGTTGTATTCTATATTAAATGTTGAAAATACATGTTGTCCAAAGGGTTCTAGTTAGCTGCAGCTTTTTCCAAGGGTTCTAGTTAGCTGCAGCTTTTTCCAATTAATGAATTAAACCCTGGATAATCTTCAGGCTGGGCTTTCACATGCCACAGGACTGAACTGTAGTGCACAGGGTGTTTACAAGAACCCTAAAGCATCTGAACCACACTAAAGCCCAGGTGATGCCATTTCAGAACAGCCCCCTGAACTAGAGCTGCTCACAAGTAATGCACCGCTGAGAGGGAGAAGCAATGACAGTCTGAAGTACACTAGGTCTGTTCAACACACACCAGTATCCAAGGAAAAACTGGGAATGCCAGAGGGAACTGCTCCCTGAGCGTTCCCACAGCCTCAGACAGTATCTTAGATAACTGCCACTTTTCCTCACACCATTCAGCTGTGCTCGTCTATAGATTGAATGCTTATTCAGAAGTCAAGTACAGAAAGAAAATGTTATTTTTTTAAAGTTAATTTATAAAATAGCTTTGTATTCTATGAATCCAAAGATTCATACTTACACATACCCAGCACCCAGCAGGTGCACCACACCTCGGACATTAGGAGGGTGGGGTAAGACCTTAGATGACCAATCACTACTGAAAAAGAGATCTTTCCTTACATTACCTCTGCCACTATAGCTAGGTATAAGGCACAGATCTATGCAATAATGTCATACTTGAAATGGAAGATCTTTCCAACATTTTCTGATAAATTTTAATAGCTTTCACCCCACCTGCACATTCTACACAAGACTAGATCTCACAACCTTGTTTTGCAACTAAAACACATCTATGGTAGTCCTGCTTGAAGAACAAAGACAACTCTCAGGTTAGTGCTGAACTTAAACCCAGATTTACTTAGAGAACTCCTCCCTTAAGTTCTACAAAAGAGCCCAACATCTAAATCCTACAGAAATCCTTTTCTTACCTCATTTATTTCTCCTTCTCTCACATCTCTTTAATTTCCAGTATAGCTCTTCAGGGCTTGCCTAAGTTTGTTTTCAAATAAGCACTCACTTGTTAATTAAGTAAAGGATTTATTTTTCTATGGCTTATCTTCACAAGGAATCACTATATCAACAGAGCTAGTAACAGCAGGAAAACAAATATGAATGCAGGACCATCCCCTGAGGCCAGTGCAGGGGATATGACAGTGTTCCAAAGAACACTGATCACACCGAGGTGCCTTCTCCCCATGCACCAGTGGGGCACCCAGCAGAATGACTGCCTTTGCATTCTATCTCATCTGCAGTCACATACCTCAGCCTGGCCTGGTACAACCCTTCTGGCAAACAAGTGAACTGTATGATAAATGGACATAACTGGGCCAGAAAAGAGCAAGATCAGAAGAAGGGAAGATGAAAATTAGGATCAGAAAGTGCATTAATAAGGAACACAAAGGTGTATATTTTGATGACAGAAAATGGACATTTGATGTCCATCCTCACTAGAATGATGGAAATTCCCAGGTTTCTACAGAGAAAAAAAAGAGAATACAGAGACTGGAACCTAGCACTGATTTTAAATATTATTTTTTATTTAGTTTTCATCAGGGTGAGACTTCCGTTTACTTCTCTTGCTTAAGGATTTTTAAGCTCAATTCTGAAGTCCACCTGCAGCTGGAAACTTCTGAGTGAATTGATGTCTCTGCCAGCGGCTGCCGGAGGAGATGCGGTCTCACCTGGCACCGTTCCGGTGAGACCCTGCAGACCCACTGCACACAATTACAGACACACACCAGGACACACAGACAGCATTCCGGGACACACCGCACACACAACACACGCCGCACACACTTACAGACACACTCCAGGGACACACAGACAGCATTCCGGGACACACTGCACACACAGACACACACCGCACACAGACATACACCAGGGACACACCACACACACAGACAGCATTCGGGGACACACCGCACAAACAGACACACACCAGCGAAACACAGATAGCATTCCGGGACACACCGCACACCGAGGCGGTGCCTGGGGACAGTCCCACGTCTGGAGATTAAATACTCGCACGGAAAAAACCCCAAACCCATCGGGAAGAGACTCAAAACCGCGGACGGTCTCAACTCGGGTTTGCAGGACGCTGCCCCAACCCCCGGGCCAAAGCCCCAGCCGCCTCAGCCGCGGCCAAGCCGGCGGCGGCACTGCCGGCACACGGCAAGCGCAGGAGGAAACTTTGACAACGGCCGGTTCCCGCCGCGGACCATCCGCCGCTGCACAGCAGCCGCCCTCAGACTGCAGCTTCTGGGGCCGGAGGGGTCTGGGGAGGCCGCCCTGAGACCGGGGGACCGCGCTCGGCCGAGGCTCGGGCCGAGGGGCGCCTGCCGCCTCCCCCGCCGGGCCCCGCAGGCCGCGGCGCCCCCTCTCCCGCCGCCCGCTCCGCCCGGGGCCGTCCCGGGCCGCCGGCCCCGCTCACCTGTCCAGGGTCTCGGTGCTGGGCTGCCGCGACCCCGCGCCCGCCGCCGCGGCGCCCCCCGCCCGCACGGCTCTCCGGCTCACGCCGCCGCCCTCCACCGCCGGCCCCGCCGCCGCTCGCTCCATGGTTCCGGCCGCGCCGCCGGGATGGCGGGCGGTCTCCCGCCTTCCCGCGGCGCCCGGCCCGGCCGCCACAGCCCAGCCCGCTGGGGCCCCGGCAGCGCCGAGGGCTGTCACCTGGAGCCGGCGCCTTCCCAGAGGCCCCCGCGCCGCGAGGGTGGGCGGACGGGCGGCGGGGCCGGGCCGGGCTGAGGGAGGGCCGGGCCGAGGGACGGCAACTCCCGCCCGCCGCCCATTCCGGCCCCAGCACGGAGACGCGGCAGGAAAAGGGCTGGTAGAGGCACAGAGTTCAGCACGGACATCTTTATTTTCCCCTCCCCGCACATACACGGCAGACGGATGCTGTTCACTGCTCTCCCCCGACCCACGGCCTGGCACGTAGGGCCCGGCTCCAGAGCAGTCCCGCGGCATCGAAGGAGAGCGGCCCATATGGTTAGTGAGGAAGCGGCAGTACTGAGGAGATCTGCGCTGGTACTGATCATACTGATCATGTTTTCTCATGCATGACAGAATGCTCGCTGCGACACAACATCTGAACTCAAGGCAGAGGTTAACAATACATCAAAAGGAGGTAGCACACGAGTCATGTCTTAGGTACAGCCATTACTGATACTGGGGAGAAGGGTAAGGCATGAGCAAATAAAGAAGGCATTCAACAAATAACCTTTCTAAATAAGTAACAGAAGCCCAGCACAAAACCTAGCTTATTCTCCTCATGTCCATGGAAGGAAGAATACAAAAAACCTAAACTAGCATTCCAAGACTGACATTTCTTATGGGATATTGGGCATTCATTGCTGGTGATGCTGACACCCCAGCTCTGCTTTTTCACCCCTCCTAGAAAAGGCACTCAGCGCCTGCAAGTCTCATCCTCACGAGCTCAGAAGCTTCCCCAGGTGTGCTCCTGGCAGGGACCGGTGTGCACAGAGGACAGGAGGTCTGTGCAGAACAGCCCAGAGCACCCAGTCATGGGGGAAGGAGAGAGATGTTCTGCTAGCACTGATAAATCTGTATGCCTACATTCACAAGTAGTATTTTCCAGAACATACTGGATTAAAATCACCTTTATGTTGGTCTCATACGTAAAAACAATTAAAACACATGTCCTATCTGCTGACTTGAAAAATTCCAAGCCTGCAGAGCCATGTTAGAGAGCTTCAAAGACAAATTCAGCTGAAGAGCAATACAAAGTAATATGTAATGAAGTAAGTGCAAAAAGATCCTTTCCGTTACATGACACTTTCCCAAATGTAACAGGTTATCATGTAGTGTTTACACAGTAAAAACTATTAGATTTTCAGAACTTAATCACACCGCTCAGAGATGTCACCAATATGTTAAACTCAAATACAGAAACTTTAAATATTCTAATAAAAATAGCGTTTTCTTTAAATAAACCACAAGTAAGTAGAAGGCAAGTATACCAGAGTATGCATAGCTTTCAAAATGTAAAATACATCATGAACAACTGAGTATCCTTCTTCATTTATCTGACGCAATGAATCTTAACAAGTCAAGATTGAGGGACAACATTGTTATTTTGGATACACATACTGGAGAGCATAGATGGGAGAATGAAATTTAGAGGACAAAAGTCATATAATTCTGCATATTTAGAGCACACATGCTGTATGCTCTGAACTTCCCTGAAAACACAGTGCAACTCAGTGCATATACTGAATTAAATCCAGAGGCGGTATATTTTTATTCCTTTGAAAAAATACTATACTGTTTTAAATATTCAATGTCCTCTAAACTTTGACTTATTTTATGGAACTATACCTTTAAATTTAGTTTTCATATGCAAAATATTTACACTTTATAAACTTGCAGAATTTCTAATAAACTATATTATATACACTTACACAAAACTTTATATATAATCCTATTATATCTTGCAGATCAAAACTCACCACATGTACAATAATTTACAATGACAGAAGCCTCAAGCATCAAAATATTTCCTTTAAAATAACAATATTAGAGTCCTTTACAGATTCTGATTTGCAGTATTTCCTGGATTGCTTGAATATCATTAAACTTATGAGAATATGCAAAATTTTAATTAAATATCAAGAGCAAAGTTTGTACTGTCATAAGAAATGCTTGCAACTATTTAAAAATTACCTGAAAGGAACAAATTAAAGATTTACAAAAAGCCTCTGAAAGGTAGGCTTGAAACTAGAGCTCACTTAAATGTTCAATATATAAGTGCACACACTATATGCAAATCTTGGATACTGAAGCCCCTTAAATACATTAGAATAAATTTGCTGAACAGGAGTTAAATTAAACGGTAAAGTATAAATGTACAAGTTTTCAAAATTATCTATAACTGAGAATTTTTGTCTACTTTGGTATAAAAGCTCCTTTAAACAGGCACATTTATTTTTAAAAGACAAACAGAAGCTTTAATACTATGGCTATTGCTGGATATTTAAGCAATGTCTCTGTGGTTCTGTTTTTCATTTTATAAACCTTCTTTTGGAAACATTTAATTCTGTATTAATCCAAAGAACCACTACTGCCCACAGTGATAATTTTTACTGTACTTTAGTGTTGAACAGCTAGCCCAAACAGAACTTCTCAGAAACCAGTACAACTTTCATGGTTTTTTTTTAAAAATAAAATCAATTTACAATAAAAAAGTTTCTTTTATTTTGATATCTACTGAGCTATTTGAATTTTTATTTAGAAGCATATCACTGAAATGCCTTCCATATTTCTGTTTATTTAAAAAAAGGAAAATTTGGAATTCTTGGGTAATCAGAAAGTTTCAACACTTCTCTCTGACATCTTGCAATATAATTTATTTTTCTCTCATGAACTCCATGAATGTATTCCTAACAGGAATACAGACATACCTAATTATATACAGTGTTAATATTCCTATTGCCATTATTGTGTTTATTCATGACAGGTAAGACTGAGCATGAATTTCCTTACAAAAACATGACCTAAAATGTAATAAATTAAAGCATTCTTATGAAAACAATATATCAATTTAACTTTTACCAGACCTACCAAAATAACTCTCAAAGCCCTCCATCTCCATAGCTATGAGTTGATTAATAATGTTCCCAGTCCACAGGTTCTGAAAGGCACGTAATCGAAGAGCTGGGTTTGTTTGTTTTGAAGTCCTCCTCAAATGAAGACAGTCTAAAATAATTTGTGTTAGGACAGTCTAATGTAAGGCATTAGAATATTCCTCTTTAGAGATCTATGTTAAGCACCACTTGCCATTACAGTATAGAAAGAAGCCATCATTTTCTTCAAAAATGTGTTTGTACTTGGGACACCATTTGTGAGGGAGATGTTGATGAGGCTGATGAGTTGGATATCTTAGAATTATTTGTGATCTGAAGCTCTTCAAGTCTCCTGATATAATCATCACGCAAGGCAAGGAGCTCCAGGTAACGCTGCTCCATGGGGTTTGGCTGCTGGGAAGAGATCCATGTTAGTCTGAGCACTTCACTCCAGCTACTTGCACACAGGCTGCTCGAGTATCCAGGGCTTCCTGGCAGGTGTAGCACATCAGAGCTAAACAGAACCACTTGCTGCTGTGACCTGAGAGCCCTCTGCCTTCCAGCTGTCTCCCCCAAAGTCCATCTTGGCACAAAATCCTTTGTCCTAACTCAGTAAAATCAGATGCCACTTCCTGGAACATATGGATTTTATTTTCTTGTTATCTAATATTGTGTGCAAGACAGTTACTTGTATATCTTGACCAAAGCTTTTTTCTTGACTTACTAAAAGGTTTTAGAGTCCAGAAGCCAAATGTCTCAGTATCTTCCATAAAACACAGTGTTTAGCCAGATTATTTTAGCTACACTGATCAGATTTAAGATCCATGTCTTCAGCTTAAATAACTTCTCTCACCGATGAAATTGAGTTTTTAATAGTTAATTTGCAACTTAGTGGAAATAAATGAAAAAACTTTTTAAAGTGATTTGCACATGTTTAAAATCAACTGCTCTGGCTTTCAGGAGATTACTCAGAAAGAGCCTTTTAACTATTTCTACTTTGAGCTTAACTTCCTTTTCAGCCTAATGAAACAAATGGAAAAGAACTATTACAGATGTCCAAAGCAGAGAGAGAGCCTTAAGTTACCTTCAGCTGAATATACCTGTCTAGAAGATGTTGCTGTTTCACAGTTAACTGCCTGTAATTCAAAGCTATCAGCAGTGGAGTTTCAGCAGCAAATGGCTGAACACCTCACCAGTTCAAAACCAGTTCAACCAGCACTCTGGGATGCACCACTCACTGTGCACCCATCTGAGGATCATGGTGAATGCTGAGGCAACTGTGGAAGTTGGATCAATGCTGATGTAGGTACTAAGATGACTGGTGATGTAGGATAATAATTTTGCTAGCAGAACATAACTCTAAGGAATGGACTAAGAAAGGTCATTTAAAAATGGTTCAGGCCACATGTCATTACTCAGTTGCTTAACTGAAGATGAAGCATAAATTTTATGTGCAGGAAAAAAAGTTACATTTTGTGTACAAAAATGGTGAAAATTAGGGACCAGTAGTAGCAGCATGGAATACTGTCACTTGGGTTTGCATTTCCAAGAAGAAACTCCTGCCAAAAAGCTCTCCTGAATAATGGCAAACTGCATTTTTAAGTAGATCTACAGCTAATCTGCATGTCTTATAATCCTTTATTTTCTAAAATAAATCTTTATATTTGCCTTTTGCAAAACACCCTCATCTTTCACAACAAGCAACAAAAGCTTTAAAACCAGGACTTCCAATTCCAATAGGCAATGTATTTGTAAAAAGCCATAGCAAACTGCCAGGCTTTCCTGAAGCCTCTAAAGTGCTCTAAATAATACAGGAGATCAGCTGTGCAAAAGGAAGTGTATTGCTTGAAAACTACTGACTCATTCCAAAGGCTGGACTGTGAAGACTGCTTCTGTCAAGCAAATTGCTTCTTTATCTTCTACTCAAATCTCCACAGGCTGTTAAAAAGGACAAAAAAGTCTCTATACAAAAATCTGTATCTGCCACATGGTGGAGATTTCCAGCAAGACTGTAACAAACACTGAGTGTCCATATGGATTAAAACCACAGAAATGAACTATGTGTCATTTGATAAAAGCTTTTCTGGACTTCCAATCTGATCTACCTGTACAATTTTCAGTAACAGCTTTCATCCACAGTGTAAACAATGCTAGGTCATCAATGTTACATAAAAATATTAAATCTTACCATCAATACATATAGCTTTGAAAGAGGAAAGACTCAACAGGTCATTTCATTTGTAAATTGTTTCATACCCTCTCTCAGCAAAATGAGAAAGACCAAGCAAATGCAACTGTGTTTGTGTTGCTAATGCTCCATCTCTTCAGGAATCAGCAAGCCCCATTTCTAAGCATTGTCACTCAGGATTTAGTAGCATCAAATGCCCTTAGACATGTGGACAATAAAAAGAGCTAGAAAGAGCTCAAGGATGACTTGCCACTAAACAGAGAAATAAATTCAATGAGCTAAGAGACAGCTAAATAATTGCTTAAACTTTTTCCTCCATCTTTACAAATAAATAAACATTAAAAACCTGAACAGATTACAGGTACTGCTCTACAAAATCCTTATTTCCAATGTCTAAGAGCATTTTTAGTATGTTATAGAGAATTTACTTACTTGTTGCCGAATCCTGGGGTTCCACCTGATGTAGTAATTAACCCAGAGCTCTAAATGCCGCATGCTGGCTACAGGATAGAGTGCTCGATTTAGCTCTTTACTATAAAAAGCATTGGTGTATTTAGATTTGTCACTGTTTATCAAAGACCATAAGGATAACGTTCTCTCAGTCACTTTCTAAAATGAAATCAAAATAAGGACAGTAAATACATGCATAAAATCAAGAAATCCATCATAGAAGCCGTTGTTACATTCCAAAATTAGTACACTTCTGGTTTACTTAGAAGCATAATACATTACTGCATTATAAAGATTCCAAACCCAATGCTTGACAAGTATTTTAGTAACTGCATGGCACTATTCTATAAGAAAAAAAGCCAGTTCAAAATCACTGTCTGCAAGGGCTATAACCAAATACAATACAACCAAAAAATTTTGCTATCATCTAGAGTAAAGGCAGCAATGCAATGACACAATTAGTGGTTTGACCAACCTCTTTTTCTCTGAGGAACTCGCTGTTATACAGGAAAGTGCCAAAGCGGCAGCTGTACAAGTGATCCAGGATCGTAATCAGGAACTGCTCATTGAATTCAAAGGCCGTAGGAAACTAAAACCAGGAAAGACAAACTCATTGTTTACATGGAAAATGCAGGCGGATATGCACATGCCCTGGTTAAAAGGCTGAAAGCAGAGTTTAGAAGTGTGGATACATCTACAAATAATTTTTGAGATAATGCTTTCATATACTGTATAGCAGACTAAGTGTTCCAATGACACAAGGTGTTCAACTTTCTCAAACTAGTCACTGAAAAATCTCTTCTCAAAATGTTCTACCTACCTTTAATTTATAAAAATAATAAAGTACAGAATGGTTACACATACACTTTTACTAGCAAGACAGAGTAAGATCTCTTCAGTGCATTCTTGCAGTCCAGCACCATACAGGAAAATAAAGGTCCTGATCCTTAGCCCTAAGTGGACTAAGTTCACTGCTCTGTTTCATTACTTACTGACATTACGATGTTTAAATCACAGCACTCAAAAGCTCCCTAGCTTCGTTTTTAAGCATAGATAAAATAACAAGTGTCCCTGCAGTTCAAGGGACAGCTTCACAAAATGGTCAAACAAAACATCAGACCCCATTAAGACAGTTGGGTGCAATTCCTGTAAAAGCTTTCTGCCAGGTTGAAAAATCCCTCAGAATGTGTCTGAGAATCCCATATCCAGGAACACCAGTCATGCCTGCACAGCCAGTGCCATGTCCAGCAACAAAACCACAGCCTGTGGTTATATCACTTTCAAAAAAGTAAATACACTCTTTTTTACTACAGGCCAGAGCAGAGGGGTATGCTATCCTCTTCAAATACTTTTTCCAAAAAAATGAAGATTTAGGGTTTTAGTTCAGTAATCTCTTCACACTGTTACCTTCTGAAGAACATCAGCACATACCTGTTTAGACATCTGCCACACACAATCAATAAACTGCAGAAAGATGGGCGATCTGTCAGTATCAGCATGATTTTTATCACCGTGGCCTATTCTCTGAAATGAAGCAAAGCAGCCTCCAGTTAACTGAAACATGATATTTTATGGCAACAGACATGGTTTCTTGTTTGGTACTAGAGCATTAATTCTTTTGCAATAAAGCAACCCACCGTTAAAATTTCAAAATTAGTTACTGCACCAAGGAGGAGAGATTCAGATATAGAAACCCTGCAAAGCTGTTCCAAAGATATCTGAAATAAATTCCAAACTGACAACTGGTCCTGTTATAAAAACCTGTTGATTTTTAGATGAGCAGAACTGTTGAAGCATCCATTACTTAAATAATCCAGACATATTCTGAACTACATTTACATGGACAGTCTGTCAAAAGCCAAGCTGCATACTTTGTCTTTATTTTAAACTACTGCAGGACCTAGATCATCAAATTATCCATACATAATCTTCTCTTTCTCCTCCATTCTTGAACCTTAATATTCACCCTGAGATAGTAGGCAAACATGAACAAGATCAAAAAAAGTCCATGTTCTTGACACAAAATTAACACATTGTTTAAGTTCAGGTGAGCCCCTTATTCTGAGGTGCCCAAAGGAACAATCAAAGGAATTTGCCCCACAGACAAAAAGTAGATTTGGTAAAAGCTGTTTTACTTCCTTTTTGCATTTGATAGTTGAGAACAGGTAAGAGATTCAGGGAAAAAGAGTTTCTTTTCATTCCATAATTCTGTTTGAATGTACTTGCTGGAGGAGACAAAAGAAAAGCAAGTATGTTGACCTGAGATGTTGTCTATCTGCCTGTAAAATTGAGCTTAATGCCTCAAGGACATGAAAATCATAAGAGCAGTACACTACTCTGTACAATGGCTTCCAAGATAGTTTAAAATAATAGAATTGAATGGGAGGAAATAGAGGGAGATGAGGAATTACAGCTGAACTCAGTCAACAGTAACAAATGACTAGAAAAGGGCTATAAAGAAGAAAACCAAATTGGCTTCCTTGCTCTTCAGTTTTCATGGTTTGAAATACTCAATATGCATTAAGAGTCATATATGTGTTCAGTAAGGAGTGAAAGTCTGTCCACTTCCACTATAGTTAGCAGTTTCAGGATGGCTATTTTCCATCTATAATTGTCTCATATTTGAATACATAATTAGAATTAAATTCCACATAAGCAAATTTATCATCTGGAGAGTGCACTAAATTCAGCACACATAGAAAACTTGGGGCAGGGAATTCCTTTTCAACAAGGACATTTATTGTTCACCTCATTTAATATAAAATATGGAGAGGAACTATTAAGTAGCCTACTATTTGGTTACTTGATATTAAATAATCCAAATTGCCACCCTGGTATCATAAAAACATGAAGCTTGCACCAACCCAGACAACGTAAGTAATGCTCTACCCTTCAACTCCCTACTAAAGGAAAATGAAACAACAACAGTTTCAGAGATGAGGTTCAGGAACTGCTCTAACTGCACTAAGTGTCTGGTTCTCACTATTCAATGTCACAATTCTATCACATAATTACCCAGCTAAAAAGGAGTATGAATGATCATAATATTTTCTGCTTGCATTATAATTTTTTTGTCATAGAATAGTGAAGGTTAGAAAAGCCCTTTGAGATCATGGGGTCCAACTGTTAACCCAGAAGTGACAAGTCCACCACTAAGCCATGTCCCCAAGCAACACATCACATGTCTTAAATCTCTCCAGGGATGGTGACTCCACCACTTCTACAGAACACTCCAGAAAAGACTGACTTTCACTATAAGCTAAATAACCCATCAAATAAAAATTTACAGTACTCTCAGATTACAGCAGATGGCTAAAGAGTGGCTTCAACCATTTCCAGAGATTGCTACTTGACTGAGCAAGTTGGGAAAATAGCAGTTTAAGCAAAAGCAACTACTTAAATCACTCTTATTGCTGCTACATTGTCAGACATGAACCAATGGACTGAGTGAATCATCTGGAAGGGATGCCAAGTCCTGCCTCATTATTTGGAAAAAAACATCTGTTGAAGGAGAACAAAATCCTTTGATTATCCAACTAAAATGAATGGTTTAACAAAAAGAAACATAGATTACTTGAATTTATTAATAATGATGAAGAACACACAGATCTCTTTTTAAGATCTGTGGTAAACCATAACACATGTGTTTGACTTCAAGTGCCCTAGTTATACCATCTAATTTTATCTGCATCCTGACTCTTAACTTTTTGAAGTACAAAATAAAATGTGAGAATAAAAACCCAAGACACTGGATTCACATTTTCCTGTGGCTGTACCAAGACAGAATACTAAAAGTTTATAGAACATATCACTGCTAAAAGACCACAAGTAAGTACACAAAAAACCCGACTACATCAGCTATCACTCCCAATACCCAAAATACAAACCTGCTAAGCCTCAAAGCACCTTTTGAATGTCAGGTCAGAAATTGTCACAGCCTACAAGCACATGGAAATGGTGAGGTGATTTATGCTGAGTAGCTATACATGGATTTCCAAATGACTACAACACTCTTCATGTTTGCAAATGTAAAATGGGCATGAAACACACAGGTAGGTATATTTTTCTATTTCTTGATTTTTTCTAGATTGCCTATCTTCTGAATTTTAGCAATATGAACATCTTTAGAATACTCCACTAGGGACAAAAGATCCATGCAAGTAACTTCTATTGAAGTTGTAGAAACTTACTGTGAATTACGGGGTTCAGCTCCAACAAGTAGCACTGCTGTAATGTTTATACTAAGTAACAGCACAGTGTCCATGGCAACCTAATCGGCTCCTCCAGGTTCCTCATACGGATTTCCTGGTTAAATGGTTAGCTGCCACATTTAGAAAAAGTTCCACAAAGACTTTGAAAAGTTTTCTAACACAAAAAGGATGAACAGGGTCCCTTCCAACTCAGAATATTCTGTGAATTTTCCATGAAAATTATTCACATACCTGTGAAATATTAAGGACTTCCTATGGAAGAAACTACTTGAACCTTCTGAGCTTCTAACCTTCTGCCCAGAAGACAACTGAACAGAAGTTGAGCCAGCATTGCCAGTGACAGCTTCTTGGGAGCTGTTATGACAAGTTTAGAATATTTGGGAATCAGCATGCAAAATCTCTCTTAGAAGACATGGGTCAGACTCATTTATCTGCTCCTTGTGACAGTCAAAACAGTCCAAAGAAAGAGTGATGGAGAACCTCATGTCCCAGCTTTATCTGATCTTCAGCTGAAGAATTTGAGGACACAATTTTTCTGCCTCCTTATTTTCTTTCTGCCTCTGTATTTTCTCAATAACCACAGCGACCCTAGCAATTCCATGTAGCCATGATATTTTCTGAAAAATCCTTTCCTTAGGATTTTCTCTCCTGAGAAGCTGAGAGGCCTCAGGAACAAAATGTAAACAATGATTATCTGCTGCTGTGGAATGCAACAGGTGCATCTGTGATTGGTCTCATGTGGTTGTTTCTGATTAATGGCCAATCACAGTCAGCCGGCTCAGACTCTCTGTCCGAGACACTAGTTTTTGTTATCATTCCATTCCTTTTCTATTCTTAGCTAGCCTTCTGATGAAATCCTTTCTTCTATTCTTTTAGTATAGTTTTAATATAATGTATATCACAAAATAAGAAATCAAGCCTTCTGAAACATGGAGTCAACATTCTCGTCTCTTCCCTCATCCTAAGACCCCTGCGAACACCGTCACAATTCCATGCTTTTAAAAGGATGCAAAGGACAACATATGAGTTCTCAGAGAAAGAATAGCACAAAAAATATCCATCAAACAGGTCCAAACCTAAAAGTTCTGCTCAGTTTACCTGGAAATGTTTTAAATGTAAATTCAAAAATAATGAAAGGAATTATCAAACCCTGATGCAAAGCGAGCAGTTTAACACTGGAAGCTTTTCAAAAAGTTAATACTGCATAGTCTTTACAATTATCTTCTAATTCTTACCGATGCAAACTTGTGTCCAAAGCTGATCCACTCTTTCTGCACCAGAACTTCAAAGCCTTGGATGGTTCTGTAGTAGCTGTCCAGCATGAGCATGGCCAGGGAGGTGAGCTGAGCCGTGCGGTCCCAGCCGTCGCTGCAGTGAACCAGCACCGAGCTCCGGCCCGACGACACCTTGTCTGCCACCTGGATAGCTCCTGTCAGCACCAGCTGGCCAGAGCAACACACACCAAACAAACACAGCTTATTTCTGCTCTAATGGTAACACTACTTTGATTTCTTTGTATCTGAAATAATGATGTTTCCATTAAAAGGCCTGAAAAGAGCAGTGTAGTTAATTGACAAAGAATTTTCTAGGAGATCAAGTGAATTTCTTGCATAAAAATAGAGAAACAGATTGGTTCCCTAATCCCTTAGTAAGATCAAATTCATCTCACAGCAAATTCTTAAAAAACGGGACAGAAAACAGTAACCTTGATAAACCAAAGAACATAAGCTTCTTTTTCAAAGAAAGAGGGGATTTACCATAGGATATACTCTCTAAAAATTCAGTGTTATTCCATTTGACTCCTTTCTTTGAACTAAATGACTGAATTATCTCGGTTGTTGGAAAAAGGAGCTTGCACCCTTCTAATATACTTTTTTCCCAAATATTAAATTAAGATGAAGATTTTATGAAGCAGGATTCATTACATAATACTCTAATTACTTTTGCACAGCTGTACTTGAGGCAAAAGATCCAAAGGTCAACTAGTAAGAACACTGGTGAATTACCAGCTTAAGTAGTTTATTTGTGCTACCAGATGAAAATTACAAAATTTACAAATAAATTTACAAGATTTATTTACAAAACCATAATTCATAAAATAAAGTCACATACACACTGACAACTAAAGTATTTACTAATATCTCACAATGACAGTCACCTGCAGGCCTGTATGTCAAGAAACCAAAATAAATCAGTTCTCATGCAGTAAAGCCAATCGGACTAAGAATGCATTCTTCTACTAAAGACTCTTAACTTGAGGCATGCAACAAACATTCAGTTTCACCTGTTGCTTAGTTATGAGTCTCATAACATACTTTAAGATTAGTTGGCAAAAAAAGCCAACACTCAGAGATGTTGTTTTGGTAGTCCAAGTAGTTTGATGTGTTCTAGGACTATTTCAAAGCTTAGCAAAGAAAGCAAGTATGACATGACAGATTTAGACAAACATCTTTCAAACAATCAAGGAAAAGTTACCTTTATATGCTCTAACCAATGGGTTGATTCCAGACTTGACAACCAGTGTGATTCTTCCACATTAGGATAAACAATGTCCTTCAACTTCTTCAAAGATTCCCGCATGACATGAATATTATGAATGTCCAGGAAGGTAAGTTCTGCATTGGGATATGCATCTTCACCTTCATATCCTCCCCCAGTTGCCTACAAACAAGAGATCTGAAATTAACTTTAGTCATATATACATTCTTTTCAACCGAGCAAGAAAGGAATGAATGCCATTTGACATGGAAATAGACAAAAGTGATAAAATGTTTGGCCAAATAAATTTAAATTTAAGAGTTCAGTTAAGAATAAGATACCTTTAATTCAAAAATTATGTTTAAGAACCTTAGATTCTGTCATCAAGAAGTAAATTAGCAACAACATTAAGCTAACTTTAACTTCTCTAAAACTTAATTTTAGTGCTGAAGACTAAACACATGTTTAGACTGTTAAGATATTAAAGAGCCACATAAGTAAAAAGTCTGCTCCGCTGCTGTTCTTTCAAAACATTTCACCATCACCACTACAGAGGATGTGCCTGGTCACAAAAGAAAGCAGAAAACCCACACATATTTTAGAGCACAAAGCCACCAATGAGACTTTTCAAAGATAAACATGAAATTGTTTGGCTTGGAAAAGACCTTTAAGATCACTGAGTCCAGCCATTAATCCAGCAGTGCAAGGCCCACCAATAAACCACACCAAGTGCCACATCTTTTAAATACTTCCAGGGACCGTGATTCAACCACTTCCCTGGACAGCCTTTCTGGAAATAAAATTTCCCTGATATCCAATTTAAACTTCTCCTGATGCAACTTGAGGCCATTTACTCTTGCCCCATCACTTGTTACTCAGGAGAAGAGCCTGACCCCTACCTGGCTACAACCTCCTTTCAGGCAGTTGTATAAAGTGATAAGGTCCCTCCTGAGCCTCCTTTTCTCCAGACTAAACATCACCAGCTCCCTCAAAATTGCAGCATTTCCTGCAGACAGCAAAAACATGCCATAAATTTGGATAAATATATTTTGCCTTTATAGGCCATTGCAGGCACCAGCTACACATCAGACAAGAACCTAAAGCACAGTGTAGCCTTTCCCCAGGAGTGCCACCTACATGGCTGTACAGCAGCACAGTATCTCTATTCTGTGCTCTTCTCTCAGATGTGGGGTTATTATCAGAGCTGTCAGGCTCTGCAGTGAAAGAAGTATTTTTCCCTTTCCTTTGATTGTTATGAAGTCTTTGTGAGGAATGACTGCAATTTCAGCATCAGGGCTGCTGCAGCTCCTGACTGTCTTGACCTATGTACAAGAAACACAGCAGCACCTGAGTAGCACAGCCCAAGATTTTGCTTAGACAAATCTCCACAGATGTTCACAAAATAATTTCAGAGCTGATCAACACTGATTTGCACTTTTTATGTCATTCTCCCTCAGACCCAGAAATGTACCCTACCGTGTCTACTGCTTTGATTGAGCATTTCACATTTAGATATAGAAGAATTAATTAAAACATGTACATATCAAGTTTGTCTATAAGACATTACCTAAAATTTTTCTGCAGTTCTTGGACAAACTCAATTTTTTACCCCATTTGTTTCAAAGATGCAACTGACAATCTTTCCACAAGGCAAATAGAATGATGACATGTTTTGTTCACCCATAAAAATTCAGTGTGCAGAGGACAATGGGATTTGTACAGTCAAATGCAAACAACTGAGGCAGACCCTCAAAATACAAACCATCAGGCTAAAACAGCCCCTAGGATAAAGTCTCTGAAAGAATGTGTGCTATAAACACAAACATAGTATCAAGGCTTAACAAACTACATTCTGTATTATAGAGAAGGCTGTACAGGTACAAATAGGGGCACCTAACTTGCACAGAGCAACCTGCCAGTATTATTGTCCCCCTTGAATTATTATTGTTATTCTTGAAAGCAAATTAACATCTGTTACACATAAACCTCTTAGATGCAAACAAGTTTTACCATTTCATATTCCTTTCAGCACAAACACTGAAGAGGACTCATTTCACTGAATTGGTGTTTGCTTTGTTCCACAAAACTATTCGGAAGCTGGAATTCCTTATTTCCAGATAAGAACACTTATCATTTCACTCAGGTCTCAAACGCTCTTGAGCTCAGCTCTCATGCTCTTTGCTGTGCAGACACACACCTTCACTAGTAAGTACTGAAGAGCATGTCCCTTCATTTGTGTTTGCTAAGGGACTATCCCCAGGTGTGGCACATTCTCTCAAAACAAAAGCATTAAACTTGTCTCCATCACCACCACTCCCTAACATGGTTTTTGCATATAAAGATGGAGCACATCCATGTCTACTGTGCTCCATGCCAAAAACAACACTGACACAGTGTACTGGCATTATCTGAGCTTGCCTAAATAATCTAATCCTCAACAGAGCTGAAGGGGAAGCAGAGGACAAAGCAATCCACAGGCATACCTTTTCTTCCTGACAGGTTAGAGGACATGATTTTTCAAGATCTGTTCCAGCCTGGGCTGGTATGATTCTGATCCCACTTAGGTTTTGATGCAAAGAAACAGTCGCCTTACCCAATGAAAACACTGTTTCTGTACTTACCAACTGCAAGCACTTGGGGAAGAACAACAGGTACCAAGGCATCCAAGATCATACCCATAGTGCTGTTTACACTGCAAACACCCAAATTAACCTATTTATCACTTTCTCTGTATTTGATGGATGCCAGGATAGGTCTGAAATAGTCCATGTAACGGTTAGGAAGACCCAAACAAAAGATGCCTGTCAGTGGGCTTGGCTTTATGCACACATCCTTTCTAGGAAGGAATTTTCCCAGACCATCCGCAGGTTGCACAGAGGTGGCTGTCATTCCAACAGGGGACATGCTCTACAGACCAATGCAGAGTGGAGTCACGCCCAACTTCAGTCTCATCCTAAGATCTGTGCTTGGCTGAGAACAGACACGGTAAAATGTGTCTGGAAATCCACATATGGTCCTGAAACTCTGCCTAGGGACCTATTTTAGACACTCATGTCCTTTCATGGCCTTGAGGCTCAGTAGTTAATTATATAAATTTATCTATATTAAGATTACTACTACTCTCCAAAACTTCCTCACAGAAAACTGCAAAGTAAGTCTCCTCCTCATTCTCTTCAAAACGAAGACATTAGAAGCATCTGTTTACCTTGTTTGCAACTGCATTGACATTGGGCCTTGCATCATAGATGGTCAGTTTGGAGATCTGCCCGTTGGCCTCCCTGATGATATCGAGGTACCTTTCATCATCCTTGTTCCGCTTGCCGCTCATTCCCACCAGGGGCTGACTGCAGCGCATGATGGCAGCCTGGGTCTCTGGGTGAATCCACGAGAGAACCTGGCCACAGGGCAAACACACAGCAGAGGAAACTCACTTTAGTAACAAAATCATAGATTAAAGCTATATTCTTTAAAATACACAGCATGAAAATTAACACCTTTCTATTTATTTCTTCAAAATACAATCCCTTGACATCTCAAATGCTTCTAGTCTTATAAGATTTAATAATAGTCTTCCAAAGAGTTCTCTTACGTATTTAATGCTTACTGAAATCATACTTACCTATATAATCATGTGTATTTTAATATTTTCCTATAAGTCTTAGGTTACACAAATATCCTTAAAAGTAAATTAGTAACAAACACAGCAATCTCTGCTGAAACTAAAATCAACCCAGGAAAATGAACTGATTGTAGAAATGGTGACTAAGATGCTCCAATTTTACAAGAACAACTTTTCCCCTTTTTTGGATAAGGAAGGGAAGTTGAACCTTCCTGCAGTATCTTGAATGTTTTCTCTTCTCTTTAAAGCACATTTTGTTCCTCAGCCCTCTTTACAAAGAGAAGGCACTGGAGCAAAGCACAGGCTGTCTTTGTTGTTCTGAGCCAGAGAGGACTTGCCACAAAAGACAGTGAGCTGCCCAGGGAACAGATGCAGAGCCAGAGATTAAAGATAAGCAAGAAACCCAAGAAGCAGGCAAAAAAATGCAATTTCATTGTTGAAAAATCTTAAGAAACAGTATTCTCACCCACTCCAAAGATTGTGGGTTACAGAGTAAAAGAAGATCAAAGTTCAAACAAAAAAACCCCCAAAATCCAATCCTCAGAAACTGTTCATTCTTGAGATGTAGATCAGAAACAAGATCTGCTGGGGGGAGGGGAGTGAAGATAAGTGGCTATTTCTTGACAAGAATGAAATTACTATTTAAAATTACTATTTTAATAAAATTACTATTACCAAGGTAATTACTCACTGTACAAGCATACCAAAAGGCCTGTCATGAATTTTGAGGTGACAGGGATGACACCATTAGGTTGTTAGAACTATATGCACAGGCTATACATTACACATATGTATTCTATACATATTACATATTCTACACATGTGTGTATATGTAGTAAATTTATAATTACAGACCTAGTCTGTCAGTAAATACCATATCTAATAAATATCTGTCATACTGAGCTGTGCATCTGTTTGAAACAGATTTAAAGGAGCTTTCTGATACTGTCTAAGAATCCAGCACATCTTCCAAGTTTGCCAAAAGAAAATACCACTTAAAACGATTATTGGGATAGAAATTAGTATTTTCTATAGTACTGTAAAGAGCTGATAAATAAAAATTCTCTTACCTCATAGAATTTTCATTACAGAAACTCAAGAAGTCAAATGGGTTTCTCTTATTCTACAGATTAAAAAGCCCAAGAATTCACTAAAGAGACTATGCATGAGGTCTTATTTTAGGACTGACCAGTGGAACTATGTTTAAATGCCATGTGGTTTGCTTGCAGGACAACATTTGTGATTACTTTTTATGGGCATTCAGCAAGAGTAACCAGTGCATATGGCAGTAAGGCTCATTCCTCATCAAGGGAAACTGCACTGCTGGCCACTGTTACTGGGCAAGTCAAGCTCAAACCAATGAAGCTGTCATGGGTGACGGGGGAAAAACGGAAATGTGGTTTGACTAAGATACCAGTTTCAAGCAGTGAAAACCACCAGCCAATCAAAACTATTTTGCCACAACCATTTCCAAAAAAAAAGCATCCTCTGTGTCATGTTCAGCAGAAGTTATCTGGATGTAACTTATAACTAGCTACACTTTCAGGCAACTTCCATCAGCCAATACTCACTGGGATTCTATTTCGGGACCTAAAGGCAGCAACTTTCTTGAGATCCTCATCTGTGGCGTTGTAGGGCACGACCAGGAGCGATGGGTACGTGTCACACAGCCCGTAGTGCTCGTTAATGAAAGTCACCCGCCACCGCTCATTGGGCAGCCCCTAAAACACAACATGCACTTAGTCCATGTATTTTTGGCTGGACAAGTAATAATTCTGCTTCTGAATTTTACATGACATTATGGCCACACAGCAACAATTTAACTAAGAACCATGCCAAAGGAATAGAAGCAAAAAAGATTACCAGCTCATTGCAGACAGATTCACAGCCTTAAACAGCTGCAGAGCCATCTCATACCCTTATGAACACAATTCTAGCCTTATAGTAGCTTTCAAAACAATGACTGAAACTAGGAGATGTATTTCTTTAACTGTGGGTTTGAGGAAAAAAAATACTTTCTCTCCTTGCCTAAAGCTCTGCTTTTCCACCTTGCTGGTGAAGTGGAGGAGAAAGTCTCACTAGAATCTTTCTTCCTGGTAGCTTGGTACTACCATCAGGTTAAAAGTAAGATTCGGGGTAACTTTCTTACAGAGAAAGAACATCTCCTAGTTGCACTCTGACCAGTAAGGCATTTCCAGGAGAAATACTGCTAGGTCCTCCACAAATGCACAGTGGGGTTTGTGTGGGTGTTTGTATTTTACCTTTTTTGGGCCTTAGGCTTCTAACCATGAACCAAAAAAACTACAGAGGGTAAAAAAATTAAGGAAGTTCTTATTGTTTGCTATTTAATTTTTTAATGTCATACTTTAGGTATCTAACAGACATTTTAAAATGAAATATCATCCTCTTTCATTGATATTTTTCCAAGACCACATAAAGAGCAAGGAAGAATACTCATAGACATCTGTAATTTCTGTAAAGCAATGCTCTTTCTAAAACCAGCTGCTTTTTTTCCCCCCACTTCATTTTGGGAAGAAGCACAAATCCAATCTATGTTTAGGACACTACAAGTACATATTTGGCACATTCTCCCCACCTGTGCTCACTTAGCAGTGGCACATTGTAAGAGGCATCAATAACTTCCTTCAAAGAGCAAAGATTACCTTCCTGTGACATTCTAGTTTTTTTTAAAGGCTCAAGTGTTTTATTTCTTTCCTTTACTTTTCTTTAAGTTGCAATTCCATCCTCTCCCAACAGCTGATAAGAGAAATGTACAAACAGTAATTCCTCTATGCAAGCTGGGAGATGTGAAAGCACCAGGCAATGGCAGCTGTAATAACTCACCTGTCTCCTGTATTCAGACATTGGGTTGTACACCATCCACCCATTTTCAGGAAACTTTTCTTCATTTACAAAGGCAAAAAAAGGCTGTAAGATATAAAAGAAGCTTATTACACCAAACTCTGACTGCAAATAGCAAATATGAGGGCTCATCATCAGTTATACCCTAATGCTGACTACAAAATAGGGTTGACTGCTCCATGGCAGCCCCACTCTTTCCATTTATATCCAGTATGTGAAAGACTATGAAGCAAAGAACAAGTAACAAAAAATACAGATCTGGTAAAAAATAATGAAAATATCACAACAGTTACCAGGTAACAAAAAGAACAGAAATCATAAAGGTTAACAGGTTGAATTTTTTACTGTCAGGAGATTGAAATGTTTTAGAATGGTTTAGTTCCCAAATTTCACATTATGACTAAACAAACTACTGTCTTCTCACCAAATTTCTCTGACAGGCACAGCCTCAAGTACAACATACAACATTAGATGCTAAATTCAAAGTGGAAAAAGGTTTTAATTGCTATTCATTGCCATTAGGAAGCAGCTGCCCTTCTGCATCCTATCCCAATTACTGTAAAACTCCACAAAATTGAAAAAGTTGCCATTGAAAAAGAAGCTGTTAGCTGCTTACATTATTTACTTTTTACTTGCTTTATTGTTTGCTCTCACAATTCATTTATACAGCAGAGCAGCCTCACTGAGCATTCCAGCAAGTTCCTCATACCTTTTATCTTCCTTCTCCTTCCAACAAATTCCAAGTGGGCTGTATTACCTAACTAACCCCCTTCTCCTCCCTTAGTTTGTTTCTATAGTTTAGGATGAAAGCAAAAGTAATGTGAGAAAATTTATTTTGGTGGCCTAAAAACTCTCCAGACACCAAAAGGAGCATGAAACAAAGTTGTTTCAAACAAAAAACCAAAACAAGAAAACACAACGGAGAATGTGTTGTCCTGAGCTAAGTGAGCAACAGCATAGAGAGCACAAACAGTGCAGAGCCCATCACAGCCCATCTGTAACAAAACAGCTGAAAGTTCCTGAGCTACTAAAAAACCTTAAAAGGGGAAACCAAACACTAAACTGAACATCCCGCACATGCAGAAAACCCAGTAAGCAAGAAAAAAACTTGTGGCCTAAGGTGCCATGATACCATCCTACAAAGCTCCAGAGAGAAGGGAATTCTTCAAACCTGCACCACATCCAACCCCCCAGGAGGAGGCTTTGAACCTTAGGAAGGCTCTGGGGAATCCTGCTCAGCCCAGTAAGTTACACTGCTTTAAACACTGAACAGCTCACATCAAAACACAAAACTGAATCCCCCTCAAAAGAAGTTTTTTCCTCATGTAGTTCAAGTAAACAAATATTATAAAAAGATGTTACTGCTCACTCAAGATGCTTTATGACACTAGTTTTACAGACTAAAATTTTAAATTAAATCACTATTTTAGAGCAAGTGCACTCGTTGGCAAGTTTGCAGAAGTAAACACTGCATTGCCTAGTTTTATTTTCTGAATGTCTTTACAATTTTTAAAGAGGCAGACCTTCAGTGCAAGTAAACATTACAAATTATTTTTACTAAGTAAACTGCCCTCAAGTGATCAAGCGGTACAGAGGGAACAGATAAAGAGGTGGGCAACTACTCTATCAGAAAAAAACCCCATTTCATCAAAATTAGATGCAAGTATCAAAAGTTATTTAAAAACCTGAAAAAGGTTGGTTAATTACAAACAAGGAATACAGCAAAATGGGAATATCACTATCTGAAGCAGTAGATGCAACTGATTTGCTGAACTATTAATACACAGCTACACACAAGAACCATCCCCTCCTCCCTAAGGAATTTGCTAGACCCCAAAGAGCAACTATGCTAAGAATTCACCAGGGACCCAGAGACAAAGGAGAATCTTAGAACAGTACAAAACAGAAACACTGGAATTCTAACAGGTCAACTAAGATGTCTTCAAGGCAGGAATAAGTATTTTATTTAAGTTCCTACTTACTGCAAGTTTCCTCATGATAAAGTAAAAATTACCCATCTGAAGCCCTGGTAAGTAAAACTCATGAGTTTATTACAGTGCACTATGATAGCTGGTACATAGAACAGGTTTTTACTGACAAAAATAAAAAAAGGTGTTGTTCTGAACTAAAAATAAATGGCAGCTATGCTGTTCATGTCACCCACAAAAAATCCACAAGACAAAGGAAAAAGTGCATTTTGTTTTCATCTTTTAAAAATCAGAGTTAAATTTATTATGCATGAGGGGATGGATTGAATCCTTTCTGAAAGAACAATGTCCTACTATGTACAGCACGAGTAATTTCAAATGCTTGGCTACAGCAGCTTTACCACATCTGCTACTAAAGCTTACATTCACACAGCCCTTAGCCATTTAAGTGGACAATTATTCTTCATCAGTTTTGTCAATATTTCAGGTATTACAAATTCTTCCTATGTTGCTCAATCAAAAAAAAATCTTTAGTAGAATAGATCAACCAGCAAAAACCTGAAGTCTTCACAAATCACAGAACACTGCCATGAATGCAAAGGTGGATGGAGAAAAATTTGGGCTCAGATTTTTATGTGAATAATTCAGAGAAAACTTCTGCATTGTACTACTCAAGAACTACTAACTGCTGGAGTCTGAAACACAGCAACATCCCCACCCTACCTTAGGCCCACTTCTCCCAACAAAATACACAATTATTGCTGTGTTATGTTGTCATTGAAACAGAGTAGGAGATACACAGATGCAATACTCTACATACAGTTATACTCAATTCACATAGGTCTATTTAATTTCTAACTACAATTTACCTTACTTGACTGTAACAAGCAACCCACATTTATAACAATTTTATTAGAATCATATACTTAACATAAGATATATGCTTGGATACAGTTACATTTTCTGACCTGTGTCAGTACAAGCATTATTTAGCACATGTTTGGACATGACTTATTTTTGAATGAAAGAAAATGTGATAATGAGCAACATTTTTTATTGAATTGGGTATTTTATTATTCTACTGCAACCAAACTGACAAACCAAATTAGAGTGAACAAGCAAAGGTGATAAATACATATTGAGATCCCAGAAGGGTTTGCTATAGTTCAGGTTAGCTTCACATCTGCACTAATGACCCACGTATTTCTACTTTTGTCCTGAATAATCCAACATTACAGATTAAATGCAGTATGTTTGTATGTTTATGTCTCCATTAACTCAACATTGCTGAAGCTTTCACCTCACCATGCATGAAATCTGAGTGCAATTCTACAGCGCAGCAGGCAAATGGAACAGAAATAAACAGGAAGGAGAAATGCCATTCACACTATAAGATGCATAGGTTCTCTTTATCACCTGATGTAAGATTTGAGAGGTGCTATCTTAGTAAAATTCCATGGCTCAGCTTTTTATGGACACAGGCTCCTTCACATTAGAGCCCCTCACACACACACACACACTTGCACAAGGGGAGGGAAGCAGGGAGGTCTCACACTGGGTACAGAGCAGCTGGGTGGGTATTTTATAGCCTTCAGATGCAGAGGGCAGAGCAAGGTCAGAGCAGAACAACATGAGCAGCACTCAGGATGGCCTGGCCCCAGAAACCCTGCCAGTCCCTCTCAGGGCACCATCACTCACACAGGAAAGCCTTTCAAATATCACACTAATTCAAGGTTGGTTGGTTCTATGCCTTCTTCACAGATCTTCCCACCAAATCTATGGTACATCCCTCCTAGATGCTCCTTCTCCCCAAATAACACTTTAGGTACTCAGAGTCTCCACCCTGACCTCCATTCATTTTTTCTTCCCTCTACACACACAGAATTCAATTCCTTTCTCTCATTGTTAATCCTGCCTTGTGGTGTTTGTGAGGATCTCCAGGATGAGGTGAGAGATGAGAATCTGACTCCATGTTCTCATAAGGCTGATTTATTATTTTATGATATGATATTATATTAAAGAATACTAAACTAAAACTATACTAAAGAAAGAGAAGGATACAGACAAGGCTTAACATTTTTGGTAACCTACTTTTTATGCTTCACTGTGCAAATAATAGTTTACTTCCTTGCAGGTGTTAACCCACAATTTCAATACAGTCTCTATTTTTAAGCCTCCTACAGACAGAGTGCTTGTCTTTAACATTCAATTTCTCCTTCTCATGTAGCGCACAAAAATAATATGTAATACACTGGTTGCTCAAAAACAACATAGTTCTGTGAGGTAAAGGAGAAAGCATCTGCAATCTGACAATTACAGTTTAGCAAGCAGTCTATTTAGCAATATAAATGTAATGTAAATATATAAATATCAATATAAATACAATAGCTACGTATGGAATCACAGCACATAAATACATGTTATACTTGTACATGAATATATAATGTAGACACAATCTAGGAAATATTTGACCAATCTATGCAGTGCAAAGGAAGAAAGCAGCAAAACTAGAATAAGAAGGTACCACACACCTGTAAGAAAATCCGTTGCATTTTCTATTTCTAACTCACCGATGTACGCTTTTTACATATAATAAATTACTACTTTTTACTCATTGTAAAGGCTGACAGTTTCTCAGTGTATTCAAAAATAAATACATCATTATCCTTGCCATTATTAATGGTGTTTAGTATGCCATTACTACAACCTAGCTAGTTACACCTTACCTGTTGATCTAAAAACTAAGGTCACACATTGTAGTGCTGGTATAACTTTGTGAACACTGTCACCTCACACCACTGCTGCCCTGGCTCTGATGTGACATGAGGAATGAAGCCTCAAGCCAAGGGGCTCTTTGCCAATTCAGGTGCTCTGTCAGACAGGCCCCTTTGCCAGCCTTGCTCCACCTGAAGTCATCTCTGCAGATCCAGCAGCAACACTGGTGTGAGCCAACCCTCAGACATTTTACATGGCCAGGAGGAGCAGTGACATCAGAGCAGTTCCAGTCAGCCAGCACAGCCACCAGTCTCACCAAAATGGGCATTTCCACAGACCTACTGGGGTTAGGAATAAACACAGACTGTGCAGATACCCTGGTGCTGAACAATCTTACAAAAATGATGATGTGTACTTTCATGGTAAGACCAGGAAGTGAAACAGCTGCTATGTAGAAACTAAACTACAGAGACCAAATATATCTCATCTTTTGTGGTGTCCTAAAACATCTCGGGGGGTGGCTATTTTGTTTTTATTTTTTCAAATGTTAAAAAAAAAAAGCAAACACTTTCAGCAACAATTTTCTTTCAATTAGCACAAGTTTGCAAATAGCAACAGCAGCTGCTTGCTTCCCATCAACAAAGCTGTCAGTCAGATGAGCTATCAGATTTTATGTTACTGATTCAAGGATATCTGAACCCAACCTATGCTCAAACTGGAGACAAACAAGAATCAGCTTCTGGAAGTAAGCACCAAGGACAATGCTGAGGCACAGAGGAACAGTTGTGAACAGGCCTGTGATTTATTATAGGCTCTCAAACTGCTACTGGGATGGTGCTACTGGAGATGAATCTTGAAAACAATAAGTACACTCAGAACATCTTTTGGGTTTTATTTACCATCCATTTGTATGAGAATGGAACAGCATGAAGAAAACAGAAGCAAGGCAGCTCTACCAGTTCCTGTTTAGGCTCAGCTCTTAGGATAAAGTTCCACTACAGCTGAAAATCAATCATATAAAAATATGATATAAAATATAAAAATACAGATAAAAATCAGGACAGTAAAGCATTAGAACTTTATTGTCTGATGATATCTTCTTTCCACTGCAAAGCTGTACAAGCACCAGTGCTCCTGAACCAGCTAAACATCCAGGATGCAGTTCCACAAGATGGTCTGAGCTAAATTAACATTTTATAATTGCTAAATCCCCCTCTTTTCTCTCCTGTCTTCTCCCTGCTCCACTCACATGTCCACCCTTGCACTGGCTCTGATGAATACTGATTTCAAACCAGGTCTCCCCAAATTATTCAAAGCAGCACAGAGCTAACCAGAATATTTTGCGCTGGATAAGTGAGTTAGGCTGGCTCAGTGATTATACAAATATCGGTTTGGTATTAGAAGAATAATCAACCACACAACTGAAAGATAGAGAGGAGACCAGAGAAGAACAAGAGCTCAGATTTGAGCATCAGAGGGCTTCCATCTCCACTCAGCTGTCATGGGGAACTACAGCACATTCTTTGCAGAACACCTCCCTGAGTAAGCTGGCTACACTCCAAGGGGAAGGCAGGCATGCACAGTCCCAACACTGCCACATTCACACAGTGAAACCTTGATCGGAGCCAGCCACTGAAAGGAGCAGTGCCATCATCCCTCCTCATTCACATCCACCCAGAGAAGCTTTGATACCACTCTCACTTTGGACTAACAAGACAGGAAATAACTCAGAGTAAAGCTTTTATTTTTATCTCCTTGTTAACTTTAGTTCCTTTCACTTCCCTATCTGGTTCAGCATGCAGCCTCAAACTCATGCAGCAAAAAGCAAGTCAGGAATGGAAAACCAGGCAGAAACACTTACCTTTGGCAGGATCAGTTTAAACTGCTTGCCAAAATACAATGAAAGCACACCAAAAAAAATCACACACTTGCTTTAGGTCATGTTGAAGTTAAGGGCTCATCAACACTGTGACATTAGAAAATAAGGACAGCTGCAATTTCAGATGGAACACAGGCTCACTTTATTTCCCTCCAAAGTAATCCTGATTTCTAACAGGCATGCCCAGCTTTAGACATAGTTATGAGACAAAGTACAGCCACTCTCCCTTCACATTGTCACCACCTCCCCAGCTTCTGTGCTTTACTGAATCCAAGGGCCAAATTACTACTGCCTCAACCAAGACTTTTGTTATTAAGCTTAACTTCTGTTGGCAAGTGGCCTTCACATGGGCCATATAATGATGAGCTTTATTAGGTTCAACAGGTCCAGCAAATCAAGCAGGAAGTGGCCAACTCCACACATCACTCACCGCCATCGCCAGACAGGATCTCTGGGTCCTTTTGGATGATGAGCCTAATACAAGTGCACATCTCATCACCAAGGTATTCATGCCCCATAGCTGGACCATCCCACAAGACACTCTCCTAAGTCAGTTACAACTTGATTTGCCCATAGTCACTACATACAAGCCTCAAAAAAAACGCAAAAAAAACCCAACAAACCTCTTCCTCATGATAACGTGGAAGAGATTGCATGGGCATGATGGAATTTACAATACAGGAAATATTCAACAATACACTTGACTGTGCCCTGGATAACCCAATCCACAACCCTCTTGCAACAGAAGCCAGAACTCTGTGATGTTTAGAAGACACTTTTGACCTGAACCTCTCCATAACTTGGTATTTTCACATACAGCTTCTTCTTTTCCATCATACTTTCATGGTTCACATATCCTGTCATCCTTTCAAACATTCTCTATTTTAAAATGGATAAAATGGCAACAGAAGAATTAGATATATTCACTTCTTTAACAATTATCTTATTTGTGATTACAACTCCTCACACCTACCCAAATGCAGAAATCTGTTTCACTTCTGAAGGCCTATTCATTAACAATACAAAACACTCTAAGCAAAAGCATCTTTTCCCTTATGCTTTCACTCCACAGTTTGTGTATAGAATGAAAATATCTGCAGAGAAGTTTTAAAGAATTAAATGTTTATAAAGTCTACCCCATTGACTGACACATACATTCCTGGAAAAAAGTAAGATTCTTGCTGCAGCCTTGCATACTCAACTTTTCTTTGAACAAAGTTCTTAAAATTCAGAGCAGAAGCTCCCAATACTTTGTGAACAGTGCTCTTTACAATTATCCTAAATTAAAGCACACCAATAAAGTGTAAATTGAGTGTTACAATAGACAAAATAAAGCATTTACTAAAGAGATGTCAAACCACTCACAATAAGGACAGTGCATGGATTGCAAAAAGATGGAAGATAATGATTAGCTTTTATCATTGTTGCTTAATTTCTTCCATAAGATGCTTTTTACCCGGAAATAAATCTGTAAATCCATAAATGCATTCCCGTTATATTTTTCATTAGTTTCATCAATAAAACAAGTATTGTCTTACAATATCTTTTTCTCCTGAAGTAAAACCCTTGGTGATTCATACTTACCATTGCATTGGAGACTGCTTGATTAATTAATGTTTTCAAGAAATCAGGTAAGGCATGCATTCCCTATATTCCCAAATTAGGGAGGATAATTTGCAGTTTCTAAGCAATGAAATCTGTATGGAGCAGAGGTGCTCAGTAGTGTATCTGGAGTACATCCATAACTTTACAAAATATATAGATTTAAGTGATGTAAATATACAAAATAAAAGCTGCTGTTTAGTTTATGCTAACATCACATTCTATTCTATTATTACACTTTTTAAGCAGCCATGATGTAGCCATTACTAGGTCAGATAGGTAGTTAATTAGCAAGAATTCTGCATTAATACAACTTAGCAATAGAAATGATGTAACTTACCAAGTTATGTGACTGGGGAAAAGCATATTTTGTGAGGACTTCAAATATATCTCTTCTACTGTGCCCTTCTTGTTTTAATGCAAACCGTAAATTCCTCATATCCTAAAACAAAGCCATTATCTGTTAGGTGAACCAAAGCTGTAAGATGCTTTTCTCTGTACAAGTGCTATATTATACACTAAACATGATTTAGAATCTGCTTGTAACTCACCTCAAACCCTTGTGAATGTTCAGTTTTATTTCTTATCCCATAAAATAGAATAGAGTGTAAGAATTGTACAAATAAAGTAGTACCACACTCTGCATGCTGCAAACGGCCCTTTGGCATGAAGCCATCAGAAATGGCTCTACTTGATTCACTAAAAATCTCATGAGCTATTGAAAGTTTGCAGGATGGGAATTATTTTATTTTTGAAAGAAAGATTTGCCAATAATCTGTGTAGAATACATTGTTCCTATGTTCTCATCACTGGTGTCAAAAATAAGAAATCTGTGCATTAGCTGCTAAGAATCAAATGAGCACATACTCAGTGAATCCAGTAAAGGACCCTGAGTTATCCACTGGGAACTCCCCTGTGACCATAGCTTTCCATGGTGACAGTTTTTTGTGATACTATAGATATTTTTTAAATAAACTTTTCACTGGCTTTATAGTTTTCAAAGACCTTGTTTGAGATGTTCTTCAAAGATATCAGAATTAAAATATTCATTCAGAATGAAAAATATTCATTTTAGAACAGATGAAATAACAAAGCAGTGCAGTAATAACACTAAAATACAACTGACGTGCAAAACCTTGTCAATTAGTGATTTGGAAAGCAAGACCAATCCCTCTCCTTGCATGCCCTTTATACAAAAGCTATTTCTCTGTCCATTTTCAAAAAGCTCTTTTTAAATTCATCCATAAGCATGTACTTTTCCCTTCCTATAAACAGGTAATCCATGAGGAAAAAAACCCTCTAGATTTCATTTCCTACTGAATTATTGGAAAGTCTTACTTTACAGGTTATATCTAATCCATAAGAGTTCTCTCCTCTGCTTGAAGCTCCTCCCATTTTTTCAATCCTTGAAATTACACCCAATGGAACATCCAATATCACAACTGGATCCTGCAAGAAAAGTTTGAGTAAGGAAAAGATTAATGTGAAAAGAAGACGCAAGCAAAATGTTCTTACGCATTCCAGAATAGAAAGCAGACATGAAATACATACAGGAAACAAAATCATGTTTCTGCCTTTGAGTCTCCTCTCCCAGCATGTTACGAAGTCTGTACAGTCACTCTACAGCCTTGAGCACCATCCAGTTTAACATGCTACAAAAATATTTCACGCCTCGTTCAGCACGCAGAGAAAACAGTGGCAACACCCTAAGAGATGCCTTCTGCTACACACTGATTGCCCCTGCTTGTTTAAACTGCTTTATTGATATACAGCATAAAGCAGAGCTACATGAAAAAAGACATTACTAGTACAGTTAGCTAGAGCCAGAAAGACCTCAGTTCAATAGTCCCAAATCCTTACTTTAAAAAAAACCAAGAAAACATTATGAAAGAGATCACAAGCACATTTCACTCTCTTTCATGTCACTGCTTATCAAACACATTATCACTCCCCCCACCCATATAAGGTTCTACTGATCAAAGTATTTTTCTTTTCTAACAGCAAGGACAATCAAAGCCTTGGTTTACTGACAGCCATTTTAAGAACTATTGCACATCATTAGTTACTGCCCTTGATCTATCACAGATTAAAGTGTAAAGGGAACAGCTATAAAAAAAGCTCTGACAGACAAAAGATAAAGGTATCAGTTCAGTCTAAGTGATTAAACTGTAATTTTACCAGGCAAAAATCACACTTTTACAACACAATTAATTTTAAAGAACTTATATTGTAATACAGATACCTCAGTGGCATAAAGGCAATTACTATTTAGTCATTACAGAATTAAGATATGGTTATCACAAACATTACAGACCATTTCAAGCAAAAAGCCTCCCATGCAATCCCACAAGCATATATGTGCCAAAACTAAAACAAATGAACTGGCCACAAAATAAATCAAAGGCAGTGGAGGGGAACAGAAGGGAGTTTAAAGTCAACTCATCCCATGAAGTAATTGTGGGTGTTACTCACATTTTCCACACTTCTTAGGTACAGCCTGTAGTTTGTGATGTACACTCTTCCTTTAACAGGGCCATTAAATGGACACATATAAATAACATCCTTGTCTGTAAGAAATGTAGTATTTCTTAAAAGATTGTGAAAAGACAAAATGAGAGCTGAGGACAGTATTACTTAAGTAGCAGTAAAATAAAACAAGAGCTGTACTCAGAGACGAATTAATTTAGCAAGTAATACATCTGAGTTTTATCTACTTGAATTATTAAGAAAATGTGAAAGACTCATATACTAAACTTGTCCAAATTAAGTGCACAGATTTCAGCAGCCGTCCCTAGTTATATTTGTGTTTTCTTTCTCAGTACTACACAGGAGGACATAGAACAGGGAGTATTGTTATTACTGTACCACAGTCTATTCACCATCCCAGAACAAATACATTGTTGATACTATTACACCATTCTGTAAACAATTCTCTACTGGAGTAGTAGTTCAAGTTGAAGAGTGTTTAGGGAACTCACCACGCTGCAGAGAAACACTACATTTCAATTTGAGGCAATCAAACATCAGTAGTGCTTCAGCAAGGACAGTAAGAGAACAAATACTAACACATACCACTCAAAAAGAATTAAGCGAAGCAATGCAAGCAGAATCACAGAATTGTAAAGGCTGGAAAAGATATCTCAAGATCATTGAGTCCAATCATGACATTAAACACTTCCCTATTTCTTCCTGTCGACTTATTTCTTTAGCCCAATCTATTTATCTGCCTTCCACAAAAAGTGCCCTATATTCCAGTGCAGTGCCCCACAGCACAGACAATTTCCATAAAGATCACATCACACATCCATCTCAGTCCCACACCCTCTCCCTCACACCTTCTTCATTAAAAACAAAACTACTTCCTCTGAATCACCACTTTGTTTTCAATTAAGCCAATCTTGTTTACAAATGCACCCAACAAATCTGGCCATAGGGGAGAAGCTGCAAAAGTAAAAGACTCCAACAGATACTTCAATTTCAGGAAAAGCCTCCATCAAGAAAAGAAAACTACACAGTACACTAATCTCCCTCATGTTGCAGCATTTGTGTATGTAAAAGCCAACAAGAGCAGAGAAGCCCTGTTCATGCCCTCTTGTGTCAAGGAAGCATAAGATGGTACTTTGGGAATTCACATTTAGACTTGAATTCCACACCACTCTACAAGGTATCAATGCATAGTGGGTAGAACATAGAATTCTCTTGAGTTCAGAAAACTTGGAGGAGCTCCCATCACTCAACATGTGCTGTTTAATCTGTAGGTACAATTAGGACACAACTTGTAATTTCTTTCTATGGGAAGATCTGGCCTGTGTAGAAACCAAGATTTTAAACACTGAAAAGTTATTTGTGGTAAGTGATAAAAAGAATCTTTCACAATTTCTTTGAAAAACTCATGACATTTCAGTATATCTTTGCCTCCAGCCCAAACCAGTCCAAATAACAAAACAATTCAGTAAGATACAGGTGTTTGTATCTTCAGACTGCTGAACATCACTGCATCAGGCACCTACTGAGCTTCATACCTGTGACCCTGGTCTCCCCTGGCAGACGAGGTATTTCTTCATTTTGTTCCCAATTAGTTCCATCTTTTAGATTCTAAAGAAGAGAAGCACAACAACACATCACAGTTATTTACAATTTCACGTTCCAGATTAAAAATAAAACCAACCAAACTTAAAGGTAATTCCTGCATGGGAAAGAACAGGTCTTGCCAAAGTAGGAATTCACAGATTGAACCAAAACAGGAAAACACAACACTACCTTACAATGCAACTATGACATGTTTAAAGGTTGAACAGATCTGAAACATAAGCAGGTTTTAATCTTTTTCCTAAAAGAACAGTCAGTTATTTTTATTCAATTGAAATTAAACACCTATACTCTAAATTCTCTGGAAGTTGTGTGCATTTATTTTTCCAAGTACATTGGGCTTGGAAGAACAAATCAACTGCAATTACTTAAGCAATGTACTCACAACTATCACACACAAGCCACTGCTTTCTTGCACCCTGGTTACATTTTCTTCAGCTGCACAGCATTAGAAAGCAGAGGGACATGACATTAGATTGTTTCAATATATTTTTCAGTCTAGATGAACATCTTAAAACTGAACCAGACAAACATAGCAAGGTATAACTTAGCAATTGCAATACAGAATCGAAGGCAACAAAGTGCTCAAAATTTTCAAGAATGCCACAGAATATTTTAAAGTAGAAAGCAAGGATAAGAGTAAGTACATTAGAAATGATTTTAAGGAGTCTCTTGTTAGCTATGATAGCAAATACTTTGCCCATCCACTCCAAAAGACATTTAAATAATCTCAGTTAACTGCATTAGAATTTTAGCAAAAAAAGTAAGCATATACATTCAAAAAGCTTTTGGTTGTTTTTCTAACCAAATATGCAAGACAATGCTCTCTGGGAACTCTGATGTAGAAAACCAAAACATGAAAAAAGTTACACTTACCTGTTTACTTGAGGAGTTCTCCAAGGAGTTTGAATTATATTTAGATGTTGATGAAGAGGCCATGCCGGGTATCTGACAAGTAAACACAAATTGAAGACTTAAACTACCTCCTGAGCTGCAAGACTATTTCCAGGAGAGATTTTAGACTTTTGAGGTCCACAGGTACACATGAAGAACTTAAAAGAATGTTTTGCAAGCTACCAGTAATTCAAAAAATTACACAATCCCTCATAATTGAAGGTTACTATTCAAAAACATCCAAATCTAACAAGAAATTCATTTCTAGGTTTGCAATTGGCTCTTACTATAAGGAATATTCTGACTCAAGCTCTCTAATGGAATTCCGATGTTGGAATACGAGTATTGGTTCAGTAAACAGACATTAGAGTGCTTGTTTTAAGTCACTGTATACACATATTATGAAATGCTACCTACTTGGAGTATTATTGCACAGCTCTTGAAGTCACAAGCATGTCAATACACTCATGTGGCTCAAGTTTAAAAAACACAAGAAAAGGAAGGGCTTCCACAGTACTTCTCTGTTTAAAAACAATCCCCCATTTCCTAACTGAAGCTTCAGCTAGTACACCAAAAGAATGAGGGTCCAGCCTTCTGGTCTGAACAACATTCATGTATTTAAAGGAAAAGGATTTTCTTTATTTTTTAAATGGTATTAATTAAAGACAGAATCTTGCGTGACAGAGGATTCATCATCTTAACACTGCACAAGGGAATTTTAGAACTAACACTGGGAAAACACTTCCCTTTCACTACTCACACACCGTTCATCAACTGATCTGACATCACACAGCAGTCTTGAAGAGATCCTGTTTGGCTGGGGGGGGGGGGGAAGACGATTACAGACTACACAGTCTTTGTTTCCATTGCACAAATGTGTAGTCTTTAAAAAGCACTGTCTCTCCCCTCTCAACATGGGAAAGTTTGGCCAGATCTCTGCGCCATGAAAAGCAGCCCAAGCTCCTGCGTCACAGGAGGGCTGACAGTGACACTGCAACAGTCCTGTGACAGAGACACATTAAACTGCAAGAGCAAAAATGCTTTGACATTACTTTAACAGTACACCAATGGGTCTGTGCAGGAATAAAGTGGAACACCACATCCTGCGGGTTCTACAGGGTTGTTACCCAAGTCTTTCATCTCTGATTCAAACAGAGAAAACTTGACATTGTGTTTAAAACTGCAATATTCAGTGATACAGTTTATCAGTAAAATAATCACATCCCTGCACCAAAAAAAAATTTAAAAAGAACAGACATTCAGCTGAAGAAATAAGGACAAAAAAGCTTTGAATGCCACAGAGCCTGTATGACCCTGCACACAGAGGTTCCTGCCTCCCTTCTGGGTGTCCAGCTATCTTAACTTTCTCCAAACACTGAAACAGGGGCCCTGAACTACCTCTAGTGCAATGCCAACAATTTCAGTGAAAAGCTATTAGCAATCAAAATTAAATCATTATCCTTTCAAACTAACCTACACAGAAATACTGCTGCAACACTGGAGTCTAGTATTTTGCCCATAGAGTATAAGAGAAGATATTTTCACAGCTTTTCCTTCCTTGCAGTATCTTACATACTATAAACTTAAAGTAGATACAATTTTTGCTATATTGCCATGCCAACTTGTCAGCATCCAATACTTGCTCAGATAAGATTCTTCAATTTATAGAAGTTTAAGATTTTATAAATGTAAAAAGCATATTTACTCAGAAGGTTGTTTTCAAAAAATTTCCATATGAAGTGTCCTTTTTTCCATATTTTAAATGAGAAATGCCAGGTGAGACAGCAGCCCCAGTTTTCCTATGTCAGCAGAGACCAAGTAACTGCAGCTTTTAACTGGAGCTCAACGTAAATTTAAATTAAGGCTGCCCCAACCACAAGAGACAAGTGAGCACAGACAAGCCCCAGAAAAGTGACTTTTAAAGGATGTGACAACCCTGAATAGATCTGCACTGCTAAATGGAAATAGTGACTGCAGCAGGTACCGGCACACCCGAGCTGGCTGATCTTGCAACCACAGCTACTCCAGCAGCAAAGGCACAGGGAGAGCTCAGCCAGGCCCTGGGCACTCGCCTCAGAGACAGCCCACTGCCAGAGCTCAGGAAAACAAACTCTTGTTTGGACACTCCCCATGCCTTCCAATCACAGTGTACTCCTGCTGCTCACACAGGGAACAGCACCAAGTGTTTCAAAAGCCTTCTGTGTGCTCCTTTGCTTTTTTCCTTCCCTCACTGCACAGTCACTGAGTTTGGGCTGAACTGCAGCATTACATGAGGTGAGTTAAGATTCTGAGACAATCCAGAACACTGACTATAATTCACACTGAGATGTGGAAAAGTTAAAATAAATAGGCAGAGACCCTGTCAGGTTCTCAGAAAAGAATTCTCTTTGAGGAAGCTGACAATACAGCAGGACAGAGCCCCCCTTCCCCCCATGCTGCCACCCCACCAGGCCATTTCAAGCAAACAAGATGTGTGTGGTCTTGCTGCAGATGTTTATGTTTCTGTGCATGCAAGTTTACTTTGTGTAAGATTCCCCCAACTCTCCCTGAGACCCATTTCTTTAAACATACTTTACAGCAGAAATAAATTCATTATCTTACTCCAATTTCTACAGAAAACTTCATTCTAGAATTACAACCAACTACTCTGTTTCATTTCCAACACTTCAATGATGCAAATTAGACTTATTCAGAGCTAATCAAGTTGAATAAATATGTAAGGAAGATAAGGTGCTATCTGTGACAGTATTTTTTAAATCCATCAAACATTTTCACTAAAATTAATGTGAGATAATTTCATCAGTATGCAAATGGAAGAATACTTCTAATGCTAAAAAATTTTGCTTTGAAATCTAGTCATACCTAAAAATCCCAAATACTAATAAGCATATTAATAACCACACACATTTCCATAAGTAAACTAAGTCCTAGTAATTAGTTATAGAGCACTCATTAGACAGCATTTAGAACAGTGTTTTGGACCCCAGTACAAGACAGGCGTTGATAAATTGCAACAAGTTCAGCTGAGGTTCCCCAGGAGGAGCAGAACACGGAGCACCTGCCCTCCTACAGTGAGAGGCTGAAGGAGCTGGGAATTGTCCAGCCTGAAGAGGAAACAGCTCCAGTGGGACCTCACAGCTGCTCACTCAGCCTTTGAGGCACTTGCTGAGAAGGCAGAGTCAGGTCTTCAAAGTGGTGAGTGACAACAGAAATAAAAACAAACTAGATTTCAGCTTGATTTCTGGGAAAATAGAACAACAAAGCCCTTCTTTTGCACTGCAAGGCAGTCAGGCTGTGAAACAGGCCTCAAGAAGCTGTAGTCTTCAGCCCCAGAGGTTTCCAAGACCCAGCTGGATAGGGCTGTGAAAAACTGGTTCTGATCCTGCTTTGAGCAAGAGGTTGAACTGGAGGCCTCCTCAAGTCCCTACCAACCTGGATTATGCCTCTGCGTTCTTCAAACAATAGACAAGATTAAGTTCTCATTAAAAGTCCATCAAACAAGGACACACCCTTAAGGAAATGGACTTCTCTATAACAAGAGAAAACAAGTTTTCAAAAACATTTAAAACTAACATGAAATATTTCCTTTTTTATATATTATTTCTTAATCTGTCTAATTGTGCAGCTTCTGGCTGCCACCCAAAGTAATATTGCCATGAACAATTCAAAAAAACATACTCCACCACACTCTTAAAATAGCTACAACTTTCTCATTATCACAGAGCAGCAGTAGTCCTTCCACACAGGGAGACACCTTTCAAGTAGTTTTCCACTGCAAGCACATTTTATTCCCCAGTACTCATGTGTACTTCTAGACTTGCACAAAAATTGATAACCATACAAAGCTCACACTTGTCAGCAGCCGAACAGGAGAATTACTCTGCAAATTTAAAACAAATCAGGCAACTTTCTTTGTGATATTCTCCAGTTAGCAACAGTTGAACATTGATTCCTGAATCTTGAATAGCAAAGAGACAAAACAATTTTACTGGCTTTAGTTTGAGCTGATAAACAAAGCTTTGTTTAAGTTATCAGAACTTAATATAGTAACACTATCGAGAAATGGATGCTCTGGTGATCTTACAATAACAAACTACTTGGAACCTGTGTTTTCATTAAACGTGATATTTATACTTGTGCTTCCTAGGATTGGATGGGAATGGAGACACACAGCAATGTTTGAAAGGTATGCTGGTAGAGTTTTCCTAGCTATAATAACAACATACACAGCCAGTATGAATATACTGCCTTGTGTTTCCCATACAAAATTAAAATCATAAAATACAAAGTCCTAAAACCAAAGGGATGTCTGTCAGAACCACAACTGCACAGATGAGGTAATACACAATAGGTAGGATTTCAGAAATAACATACAGAATAGCACAGAACTCCAGGAATTTCTAAGTATCAAAGTTAAGCTAGGACAACTACAAAGGAAAAAAGGCAAGAAAAGTATTTCACTCTAAGTATTAAGCAGAAAAGAACATAAATCCTTTACAAAATATATATGGAAAAGCAGCAGTCCTGAAGTGTCAAGCCAACAGCAGCATCTAAGTTATCAGAGTCACCAAAGTAAGGACCAGCATCTCAACACTACTAAATACTTATTTAATCCAATGAACTGAAGAGTTCATCTCAGTAAAGCTTAATAAAATTTTAGGATAAGATATAAAGACATACAGGGGTACAAAACAAGCCACAAGAATGATCTAAGGCAATGAAGGCAGTTTCCCAGACATCAGCTGTCCCTAACCAAACAGCACCAACCAAACAAAATGAAACACAGTAAGACAACAGTGCCACAACAACTAACCAAGTCCACAGAACTAAATACATCTCTTTCAAGCTCATTTAACCAGTTGTATTTTAGCACAAAGGAACTATACTCAGAAACAAAGATAAAGTAGCAGAAGTCTCCAAAGTTACAATGCTACAAAAAAAAAAGAAGTAGCATAAAGCAGAGCATTCCAATTTCAAAACTGGAAACAACGAAAACCCCACAGAAAACCCACACCAGAGAAATACTTGCTGATATATATTTCCAAAGGATAGAAACCCAACAACAATTTCCTGCAATAGTGAAAGATATCAATGCAGAGGAGATTTAGAAGCAAAACTTCTTGGGCTGGAAGGGACCTTTCTAAGTCATCTGTTCCAATCCCCCTGCAATGAGCAGGGCCATCTTTAAGTAGACCAGTTTGCTCAGAGCCCTGTCCAGCCTCACCTCAAACGTTTCCAGGGATGAGGCATCCTCTCTGAGCAACCTGTGACAGTGTTTCATCATCCTCCTGAAAAGCTTTTTCCTTCAACTAGTCTAAATTGACCCTGTTTTACATTAAATCATCACCCTTGTCCTATCAAAATAGGCCCTGATAAAAACCTTGTTGCCATCTTTCATTTAGACTCCCTTCAGGTACTGGGAAGTGCTATATGGTCTTCCTGGAGCCTTCTCTTCTCCAGGCTGAACATCCCTGACTCTCAGCCCATCTTCAGAGTAGAGATATTCCAGTCCAAGATCATTAACCATAATGATGTTGTTTGTGCTCTCTTATCTCAATCAGCAGATCACAGAATCTCCTATTTCTCCTTTACCATCACTGCTACAGAGTCTAAAATCCTTCCAAGCATAACCTCTTTGTAATGCAAGTCACAGCCCTCACCTTTCCTCAAATGATTCTACTGATCTGAGACTGGATTATGCCACTAGTGTGTCTTCTCCCTTAATGCCTAAATAACATTCCCTATTCACATGCACTTACTACATCTACATTTTCCAGGGAAGCCATATGAGCTTTCAAGTCTCTCTGAAAGTCTTATCACATCAAGGTGTAACCAGAACACACAAAGCAAGCCAGCAGTGCAAGCCTCAATGGAATACTGCCCATGCAGAACCTATCTGTCCTTCTGCACCAACGTTTCCAAGTCAGTTAAATAAAATTCATCAATAATCACTATATTAAAAAATCAGTGTCCTACAAAAACAGTATCACAAAAACTCTCAATCTGAAGCTGTTTGCTCAGCACCAATTCTACACCAGGCTTCCCATCCCTAAGAAAAATGCACTCCAGAATTGTTGCCAATTCTCTGCTAGACTGTACAGCAGCTGCACAACTCAACACAGACTGCTGAATTTGTTTGTGAAGAGCCAGAAACGCTCCCTCTCCCAGAAAAAGCATTCTCTTGTTCCCTAATGAGCCCTGCATTTGACAGGTCAGTTATTGTCCCCAAAGGATTCAACACAAACAAATACAAACAAACAAAATTCACAACAGTCAAGTGACTGCTAATTCACCAAACCAATTACAAGTGTGTCAGCTGCCTGCCCACTCAGATTTTACAGGCTCACTATAGTAGGGAGTTTTCAAGATATTAGAAGGAAGACCTCATTCTAACAATAACTGGTATCCTGACAATGGAAATCTACAAATGGCAGCAAAAGAAAAAACTCAGCAGAAAATTTCTCAGTGCCACCAGATCTTACACAGTTCTATGTATAAGTTCTTAAAAAAAAAACCTCTTGTAGTCTGTACATGGAAGGCAGGTATTGAATAAAGAATAGCTGGATAAAGGAAAAAAAAAATCTCAATTCTGTCTTGATTGATATTTCTCCTGTCTACATTTGAAGGTTTTTGTTTTACTGTCTTAACATGGAATTTAACTCCCATCCTATTTTCAAAGTAAATCATAACTTTCAACAAGACCTAACATAAATGTCTATAACATTGCCTTTTCTAATTATCAACCCAATTGCTCACTCCTTTCATATTATATTGGAAATACAGCTTAGGGTGATATCCTAGCTTTTATCCTGGCAAGCTTTCTTTTAAGAGAATTACAAGTCCTCTCACAAAGAGAGGATATAGGGTAGAACACATGCCATCATAGATCTGGTAGTTAGATCATTTTTGTGCTTTATATCACCATTACAAATAAAAGCAGCACCTTCTTCAGTAGTAATACATATTATTTTCTAGGGCCTGTATACCAGCAATAGTTGTATTCCTTGCAATCTATGCTAACAATCATTTCTGTCCATTTGTACTCACTTATTACTAATCTTGTATTTGTTCTATGTGTACTACCTTTCCCTTATCATGATTCTCTTTTTTTTCTGGACTGCTTCTTAATATTCATTCTGGTAGCTGAGTTCTAAAGTGGAAGTTCAGTCCTGTGAGTGGATCAAAGGAAGCAGTTTTCCCTCTAACAGCTAAATCTACCTAGATTAGGTGGCATGACAGAAGTCAGTGGGTTTTTTAAGTAAGCATTTGTCAGATTACCTCTAGAATCAACATTACATCTGTAAGAAAGCTATGCCTGAAGGCTGATCCGTGGCTTTCCAAACCCACCCAGTCTATTTTCACTGCCTCGCATCCCCTGCAGGGAATGCATACCTCCCACATTGTCAGAAGCTGATGCAGTTGACAGGAAAGCCTATGGGACAGCACACACAGCTTCCCAGTCTCCTATTAAGAAAGCCTTCAGTTGCTCTCTGCTCATTCTTCTTGAAAGATATCCCCCTAGGCCACTGTAGTTCTGTTGCTAAAGATCTAAGTGGTGATTCCACAGGAGAAATGGAAATTGCATCTGTTATGCAATGATACACTGCATTCAAAAATGACACTGTAACAGTTAAAACTACATCCCCCTACTCAGACTTTCCTCCCAACTTTCCTTTAAGAACATGTACAACCCTTCAGACTCATCCTCTGCCATCTGCTGTTTAGTTCCCTCTTCCACTACATGAATACACACAATGCCAAGGAGGAAGTCTACTTTTTAAAGTACAGACCAGCTCAGAATGGTACTAAGTGGACTATGATTTTATAGACTATGACAAAGTCATTTACAAATCATTGCTGGATTCCATCCCCAAGAAAGGAGACATTGGGACTACCCTGCCCAATGAACGACCATAAGTCAGTCACAGGGCAGCACCACACCTTTGCAGGTGCTCTCTTTCAAGCAACAGGCAGGGTTTTTGCTGGGCATAGAAACTTGGATACTTCCCACACTGATGGGTCCAGTGACATCCCAGTCTTTGCTGTACAGCCTTTCCACTCACTACATGCAATAACATGAGTAACTTGGACTGTGGCTTTTCCCAACCATACCTATCTTACCCAAAAGTGTACTACAGTCTACTAAAAGGCACTTACTTTTGTTCTTTCTTGCTCAGAAGTCTCCAGATTCAACCAGTCATTTCAGTCATATAAAATATAGATGCCCTCTTCAGTGTCAGATGTCAGGAAACTTGGGTTCATTCCTTCAGCTTTACAACAACATTTGACTTTTGTGCTGTAGCTGGCCCCTAACAGGAATGGAACAGGTAGGAAGACATTGTTAGCATTGCCAGAAAATTTCAATTGACATTACTTTTCAAAACTTCAGAAAGGAAGCAAAATCCCAGAATAGTGCTATCAAAAACAATCTGGAGAAAGGAAACAAACAGTACTAGTTCTTTTTATGTTCCACCTTATGTCAGGTTTGGCATCAAGTAGGTGGAATTGAGAACTTTCTCTTCTAAAACTCTTAAGAACCGGTTTTAAAATGTTGTAATTCAGTTTCTTTTCCCAAACACACTTAGGAATGACTTCCATATGAAAAGCTATGCAAAGTCACAAGCAATAGACCACGAAACAAAAAACTCCTTCTACCCAATTCAGGTTCTTAGAGAAACTAGTATTTTGTGTCCTTTGAAACAACTCACACAATACCTACAGTTTTGCAGCTACTTCTCATTAAATCAGTCGTGCAGTGTAAATTAACTGTTGATAACTAACTCTGTAACTCTACATACAGGAATACAATAGCACAGGGTTTGATCAACCTTGATGATGCGACATGCCCATGTCTTCAGTGAGAGTTTTCTGCAAGTTTCCTTCTGACCAAGCACAAAATGATAAACAGTGCAAAAGTGAGAATTCTACATTTTACTGAATTTAGCTCTATAGCTCATCTCCTGGGACACTTGCCACACAATGAAGTCATAAACAGCACCAGAAATTCCGTGTGTTAAGACTCTGTTAATAACTGTACAGCCTAACCTTTTTAACTACCTAAATAAAAATTAACTTTAAAAAGAAAACTGTAGCAAGGAAGAGGTTCTGGTTTTACATCATACTGTTCCTGCACCATCAGATACCTGGTTCTTTGAATATGGCTAATGATAAACAGATTCATGACCACTAGGAAGCAATGGGCACAATTCCTGCCCCAGAAAAGAAGCTGTGCCACAGAGCCAAGCTACTTTTTAAACCCAGTTTTTGTCAGTGCCTATTGTGGCAAGCCAATCTAGAGACCCACAAAAAAACATTCTCACAATTTTAACACTGAGTTTGCCTATGCTGCTTTTATAGCACTAAGGTAGCACTGGGGTTTTCTGTGAAAAAACCTAACACCTCCTTATGCTCTTAAAACACACACATCTGAAAAAAACCCACACCAACAAATCAAAATCCACCAACCATACAAAGCAGAAAACAAGCCTTTTGACTGCCACAACACAAAAACCAGCAGGAAGAAGGTCTGTTATCTTCAAGAGTAATTTCTTGCTTTAAATCAACTAAAAAGTTTCCTCTGAAATGGAAGGTTTCAGCTTTTTAGTTGTGAACACCAAAAGAAGTCACATGCCTCAGAATAACTGTTAAGCCAGTCAGAAATGAACACTACAGTGGCTTAAAGGTCTGAAAGCAAATCAAGAGCACTTGGGACATCATGGAGAGAACTGAACAGGAAAGGTAAAAATTACACTTCAGAGGTGTCTTTGCTGAGCAGGAACATCTCGCTCCCAGACGGATGCTGCACACCGGGGTGCGAATCAGGAGAAGCCGGAGCCCAGCGGCCACAAAGTGCCCGGGCAACCGAGCCCCGCCAGCCGCGGGCCCCGCCGACACTGCCCAGAGCCACAAACAGGCCGGACACTGCCCGGGGCCCGCACGCACCGACACACGCACCGACAACGCCGGGACCCCGCACCGGCACTTCTGGGCCCCAACGACACGCAGCGCTCCCGCACCGGCACTGACCGGCACCCCCGGGCCCCAATAACACACAGCAGCCCCACACCAACACTCACCGGCACTCCCGGGCCCCAATAACATACAGCAGCCCCATACCGGCACTCACCGGCACTCCCAGGCCCCAATAACACACAGCAGCCCCACACCTGCACTGCCGGGCCCCAATAACACACAGCAGCCCCGCACCGGCACTCCCGGGCCCCAGTGACACACAGCAGCCCCTCACCGGCACTCCCGGGCCCCAGTGACACACAGCAGCCCCACACCGGCACTCCCGGGCCCCAGTGACACACAGCAGCCCCACCGGCACTGGTCCCCCACACAGCGCCCCACACCGGACTCCGGGCCCCAGTGACACACAGCAGCCCCACACCGGCACTCCCGGGCCCCAGTAACACACAGCAGCCCCACACCGGCACCGCCGGGCCCCAGTGACACACAGCAGCCCCACACCTGCACTCCCGGGCCCCAGTGACACACAGCAGCCCCTCACTGGTACCCCCGGGCCCCAATAACACACAGCAGCCCCACACCGGCACTCCCGGGCCCCAGTGACACACAGCAGCCCCTCACCGGCACTCCCGGGCCCCAGTGACACACAGCAGCCCCTCACTGGTACCCCCGGGCCCCAATAACACACAGCAGCCCCACACCGGCACTCTCGGGCCCCAGTAACACACAGCAGCCCCACACCGGCACTCACCGACACTTCCCGTGCCGCCGCCGCGGGCCCGAACACGGCGCTCACGTGACGGGCCCGCGCCCCTCCCACACCGCGAGGGCTGCCGGGAGCTGCGGCCGAGGGGCGGGGCTGTGGGGAACCGGGCGGGGCCTCAAGGAGGGGCGGGTCCGGTCACCCATGGGGCGGGGCTTCCCCGAGGGGCGGGGCGGGGCGCAGCGGGCCCTCAGGCCGTGAGGGCGGGCGGGGCTCCATGGCGCTCTGAGGCGCTCGGGGCTGTGGCCGCCGCCGTCCCCGCCCCGCAGAGCGGCCCCGAAGGAAACAGCCGGGGAAGAAGGAGGGGCGGAAAGGAACGTGTGGCCCGTGTGAAACGGATCAAGCTGATGGAGTGATCAGACACCCACACTTCTGGATACCCTTTGGACACGAATGAACACTATAATAAAAGGAATAAACGATAAGAATAAACACTATGCTAAAGGAAGTAAAAGAATTGGCGATGTAAATGGCAGGCGTGTCGTTCATGTAAAATTAAAATGAAATAAAAATTGGCCATGAAATGGCCTGTTGGCCTGGTACAGGGAGCAGCTGTGCTTGTCTGGAGGGCAGGGCGGAGATCGGGCACTCTCTGTGGTCTCACGGTCTCTGCTCTCAGGAAAGGGGGTTTGTGATATTGCCGAGCCTTTTTGATGTCGTAAAGCACATTTTTGAGCTACAAAACAGCAGTGTCTAGCTTCTCCAGTGGTATGACCAACCCTAACTTGATTCCCCATCAGTGGAAGGACAACTCCTCTGTGCTTGCAGGACTGGATACCACAGAAGAGCTGATCAAAGAAAAAATTTTAAAAAATACATAATACAGAAAGTAACTTGGGTTCCTTTGTGAGCAATTAGGAGCTCCATACTCAGTTTAAGCAGCTCTCACAGACCCAGCAGTGCTCCCCTCACATCTGCACAGGGCCAGCACTGGCTCTGGCTCCTCTGGGGGAAGATCACCCCCTGCCAGTTCATTAGCATCGTACCAACAACTATATCAAAGAAACCATATCACTCTTCTTTTCCATGTCTTCTTGGAAAAGTCTTTGTCCAGTTTAATTTTGGCAGTTATTTCTTCTCTTTGAACAAATAGTTACACCATCTGAAGAGCTGACTCTGGCCTAAAGGCTCCTTGAGGTGAACCATGCATTTGTACAAGGCAAGAAGTACTTTCAGAAGAAGCCACAAGACAGCAATTTTAACAATAATTTTATGCATTACTTTTAGGTGTCACCTTTATTATCAACAATTTACATCTGGAATTCCAAAAACTTTAGAAAATCAAAACCACAAAAACACAGGGGAACTGGGCTGCTGCATCTTATGACAGAAGAAAAATGTTTCTGGAGTGACAAATATTTTCCCACAATAAGCATGGAACTGTGTGTTTTATATTAATAAGCAGCAGGAGTAAGCAGTGAGCAAAAGGAGATGAAATGTTCACCTCCCTCACACAAGCAGTCTTGTCTGCTGCCTTCTGGTATGATATACCTTTGCCTCTGACATTATCCTCTCAGCAAAGATTAGCTAAAAAATCCACTGATGCAGTTTTGAAGTCTTGCTTTGATGTATTCCAGTGTGGTGTATATATATATGTATGCACAGGTCTACATACATATGTGTGTGTACACACAGAGGATCCTTGATCATTCTTTCAAGGTTTCATTCAAATAATGTTTTAAAGGTTTTTCTCTGTCATCATGAGAACTAGAACTCATTTCTGGCATGTCATGACTCAGATCACTAAAAGTGCTCTCCCCAAATGTTCTCATAAATTTATTTCCATCAGTTTTGTCCTAGATTTTTTCCAACCTGGCTTATGCCCTTTGCATTTCTTTCAGACGACAAAGGCTCAAACAGCCTCTTGCTCATATGACCTTTAATGATCGCAACTATTATTCCACCTGAATCTGTCAAGTGAAATACTCACCCTTGTTCAGTGGCTGACCTGTCCGTTTTTTTCCTCCTACATTTCTAAGACACCAACTGGCACATTTTTGAGGGACTGCTTTTTACATGCCTTCTGGCTTCCAGTCAGTATTAACCAGCTCTTTCTCCCTGGGTCTCTGCTCTAGCCACTCCACACTTTATCCCCAGATAATTTGTACTATGACCACAGCTCAAATGACCTTTTCCACTCTTTTTTTTTCCCAGCTATGCCTCCTCAATACAGATTGACTTGCTTTCCTAAAAAAACTTCAGCTTGTATCTCTAGTACTTTCCTGTGACTCTTCTGTGTGACTCCATCTTCCATTGCAGTCAGTCACAATGGTCCTGTGAATCCTCCCACACATGCATGGTCAGGCACCCAAAGGTGACATGAACTGGAAGAAATGTGCTTAGTCCCCTGACTGATGATCTGCAAGAGCATGAATTACTGTTAATAACGTGGGACATGAGTGGGGTGTGGGGATGTTTAGGCTCTCTGTGTATTTCTGAGCCTGTCCTTGTTGTGGTACACTGCTGTACTGCAGGATGTGGTGCCTCCACTGTAATCAGCCCAGACAGCACACAAATACTCCACCCTCCAATCCCTGCACCATCTGGATAAAAACTAGTTAATTGACAATGCTAATGTCATTTTCAGCTCAGTACAGTTAAAATAGTGTCAAGCCTTCTCCCACCAGTACTCTCTATCTATTACGCTCTTATCTGCCTGTATGTAATCATCTTTGACTCAGACCTTTCCCTAGCCCTTTATGGTCAGACTATGTCTAAATCTGTCCATACAGCTAAAACTCCCATCGTCTCAAATCTTAATTACTGCAACATCCTTTCCCTTGGCCTTGAAAAATATAACCTTGTCTTACTCATATTTATTGAGAACACTACTGCAGTGACCATTTTTCTAAGTCTGTCATTCTCACCGTGTTATTCCACTCTTTTCATCCCTGTGCTGGCTCAGCCTACTCTATCACGTGGACCCTTCCTACCTGTCTTTGCTTTGGAAGGCCTTGGCAGCCTGTCCACTTGCCATTTCCATTCCCTGCTGACATCTGACTGCAGCTCCAATCAGCTCACCATGCCAGCTTTCCCCACCCACTTGTAATACATTTAAACATGTTCTTTTGTGCATTCTCATTGCTGCCTTTTATTTCCAAAGATCCTATAAACAGCCCACAGGTTACTGGTAATTTTCTTTAAAACCTCTCCTTAAAACTTTTCCTTCTTGTAGTGTCTACAACAGAGGATCACAGTTCATTATGCTGCCTCTCCTGCCTGTATTCCTCAGTTCTCTAATTTCATTCTTTGTAAAGTAGAAAAAGTATTGACCCTGATACACACCAGGCTCTTGTAGCACTATGGTAATGCAAATAATAAATACACGTGTAGAACTGAGATGCCAGGGGGAACTAAGGCATTATGAGATTGATGATATAAAATTGCAGTTTGAGAGCACAACAATACCTGATAATAATATTAATTCATTTTCCTCCTATTCTGGAGAAAAAAACTAAGTGGAGGTGAGGAATCTGCATCTTTAAATCAGGCCCATAGGTCAAGTTAAAGATGATTTATGTCCCACACAATAATTTATGTTACCACACAATAATTTCCTGTTGCTGTTTTCAGTTGCTGTCGTGACAGATAAAATGGAAAGGACAATGCATGTTAAACATCACAAATCCACAGATGTGTCTGTATGCTCACATGTGTACATTTTTTGCCCTTTAACAAGTTAGATATTAGAAAAGATATGGTATATCAGTGATTCTTTTGCTCTTCTCGCACAGTGCTACTTACACCCTTTGTTTCCTGTCATTGTTCTTTGTTTGCTAACCTGATGTTTATTTTTGTCTCTGCTAAATAAAGACCTCCAGATTTAATTCTTTTAAGCTGTACTTTAAGACCTCTTTAACCTATTTCTGCCTAGCTTTCCCTTCAATTAGCCTAATTGTTTCTTTATCAAGTAACATGTCACCAAATAAAACACATAAAGCACCCTAAAAAAAATCTGCCCCTTTCTGCTTGACTCACAATAGCAATAAGGTGAGTTATATAAGAGGTTTCTTGTATTTCTGGATCCTGTGACTCCCAGGGGCTGGAAATAGCAATTGTATTTTGGGAAGCACTTTCAGAAGCCCTGACTGAATACTTGTTATTGTGATTTCAGGCAGATGATAGCTCGCTTTTGGATACCTGGGTTTGCATACACAGCACTGCTGTCACCAAAACCTGGCACTTGGCAACTGATGCATCCAATATATACCTGTCTATGTGTATGTACATAAATACACACATCTGCTGTCACTGCCTGACACACACTGATTCCTTGTCTTCAAAGACAAGGAAAATTAGTATCAGGTATGTGCTGATCCTATATTTATGTAGGAACCACCTCCCCCCCTCCCCTTATATTCTCTATGCAAATATTAGAAGCAGTTAGTATGTTTTATTTGAGAAATAGCTGCATTTCACAGAAAGGCAAACTCATTCTCACATCTATCATACCTAATTTGCATAGTACATAAAGGTTTTAAGAGAACTGGAGTATTTGGATTAGAAGAACCAAACAAATTGAAGTTAGTAATATCCACTGAATTACCTGATCTTTTAGTGGAATTAATCCTAGTAGAACAATGCTACAAATTAAGAGAAATAGAAGAAAATCTTCTTAAAGCAAATAGCACACAAAAGCATAACCTTCCAGTACACTTTCTATTGCATACTGCAATAGAAAATTATCTGTTAAATGTATAAATAGAGCTTGTAAAAGAGAAGGACCCTTTAGACTAATACCTGTTAAGTGCTTTGCTTTTGCTCTGTAGTTCTGTGAAGGGCTGAGGTTTCATTCAAATCCTGAAAGAACTCCAGTGACACAACTCAGGCAGCTGAGACTTCAGGAGTGAAGTGGTTGAAGTTAAAACACCTTGTAAAAGCAAAAGCATCTTGGCATCAAACAGTTTTATCAGGGAAAACTGTGCAAGATGGACCCCCAAACACCCCTCTCCTATTGTCAAGGTCCACACATGTGAAGGTTTAACATCTGAAGCTTTTACAGTACTGTCTGAATCACTCACAATTCAGCATGTAAGAATTATTTTAAGCATCATTTTTAGTATGTGAATGAGTGCGACAGAGACAGGCTGTCACAGCAGAGTTAATACATGCTCCATTCAGAAATACTCTTTGTTTTATTGCTCAAGAGTCACTGCAGCTGATGGGGCAGGACAGGAAGCCAGCATTTCCCACTCACAGTGGAATATCTGTGAATTTTGAAAACACAGCACAGCCCCTTTCAGCTGTCATCCCACAACAAAGAGGAGGGAGCTTCAAAATTCAGACAAGCTCCAGACAGCAGATTGCAGTTGCTGAATTTAAATAGTCCCAAGGTCACAGCCCAGCTAGAGAGCCATACTGCTGTGGATCATTTGGCCTGGCACATCTTTACACTGTGGTGAATAGGAGAAAATAATTTTATTATGAAGCAGAATTTCTTTGGTTGCTCTAATGTGTGGAACAAACCCTCTCTCAGCTCTGCAAAATCACTGAGACAAGTGGGGTCTCAGCAGCCCTGAATATCACATCAGGTGCTGATATAAGTTCTTCAGACAATTAGCAAATCTTCAAGCAGCCACCTGAAAGAAATAATGGCTTTTATTGGAGCTAATGCAGTCATTTCTTCCATGAAGCTTCTTGTGAACAATTCTTGCTGGAAAAATTGTACACGATTTCTTTTCATTTATATTTTAATGCAATTTATTATACAACAGTGACCCTCATTCAGGGTTCAGAAGATCAGAGCACGTACAGTAATCTTCACAGCACTTTTTATCTCCAGCTACAGCTTACATTCACAGCATGAAAAGAATAAGAAGTTAATGTACCAAATCAGAAGGGTCTCTGTGTAGCAGTGTTAATCTCAGTGTTGAGCTATTATTTATTAGTAGACTTATGGTAGCATCTAGAGACTAGGGCCTCATTGTTTGGGCACTGCATAAAATACACAAAAATACATAAAAGAATATATTTGCTCTCTAGGATAGCTCAGAGTTTAAGTTTGAGGATGATTTCAGGATGTGGACAAGAGGTACTACAGCTATAAATACTGCCACAGCCAGAGGAAAAACTTCTCATGCTTATTGTGGATGCTGACAAGAGGAATAAAATTACCAATTGACAGAAAATTAAAATGGAAACATTCTGGGATCAGACTTCTAGGTGCAAGAAGATGAAAAGAGTCTCCCTGCCTGATTGCATGCCAGGACAAGCATGGATGCAGATGGTGTCTCACTACATCTTGGGTACATTAATGATCCATTAGAAGCTCAAGAGGTGTCAGGTTTGAATTGCAGGTTTGAAGCAGGAGTAGGACTCCACCTGCCTTCAAGATGCACAGGTGGCACTTTTGAAGGGTTTGTTGGCAGGAATATTGGCCAAGAAGAGTGACCTGTTTTCTGTGTGAGCCCAAGCCCTGTGGCAGGGCCAGGTGTGCCACATCACAGAGGTGGGAACAAGGTATTGAGTAAAGCAAAGAACTTGCACACAGGAGAGCTGGAATCCATGGCTCGTTCTCCACTGCCTACCTGCCAGGCTGCATGCTATCCCTGCCAGAATTAGCCAGCTGACTCTTATGGTTGGAAAATTAAGACACCAAGGGGCCTGACTCACAGCCCCTTTTTACCCACAACAAGCCACACAGAAACAACCAGCTTTTCCTGGATCTGCACAGCTACTGATGGTAACACACAACCCACTGCCCATGAGACGTGGCTGCTAGTCCTGCTTAACTACACTTGAAAAATCCTACTGGTGTTTGCCTGCCTCATTAGGCACCTAAATATCTTTGGGATTTGAGTCTTGAGCCTTTTGTGCCTCATGGTCCCCCACTGCTAATGGACATCATCAACTATCCTGAAAGAGCACAGGAAAATATATATATTTCTTAAGGATTGTAAGGCTCAAACAGGGGGTTAATGGGAACTGCTTAGGCAAATAGTGCAGTCAGCCAATAGGTGAAAGAGAATAGTAATTTACAGGCTGAGAAGAGGAAAGGAATAAGGGAATGCCAGGTAATTCTCTTTCTCTGGCTGCCATACAAAGCCTGCAGAGTTGACGAGGAGCAGTCTGTAAACTTGAAACAAAGCATGTTTCTGCAGCTCGCTAGCCAAGTACAGCTCTATATCAGCAAAACAAAAAAGAGATTTCACAACTTTATAGCTTTGGGCTGGCTTCTCCTCAGGGAGTGAAAATAGGCCAGTCCCACCATCCCTGCTACTGCCCCAGGTCTTGTCTGTCCCAGTCATCCATCAAACACAGCACAGCTCCAGGACAGGGAACCCAGCAGGGTCAGCACACGTGTCTTTTCACTCCTTGAAAAGGGATCAAGGCAACACCAGAACAATTAAAATGTCCTTTTTAAATACAAATCCAACTTTAGGCTTAAAAGGGCATTTCTTTTTTCTTCTCCAGCCAAGTTGGTTAAAGACATTAAACTGCAGCATCAAAAACCATGATAAGGACAAAAACAATGTGATGCACAAACCTCAGGAGCTTCTCAGTGGTCTTTGGCTTTGGCACACGTTGAGAGTGGCAGCAGGGCTCAGCCACGGGCCCTTTGCTGTGGGGACAAATCACTGCTGTGGCAGGGGGTTGTTTTAATCAGCACACAGCTGTTGTGAGAAATGATACTCACTTTCAAAACATTTAGAAGGTTTATTATAGCCTTATCAAACAACAGAAGACTAAATAGAGATGATAGTACAGCCACAGGAGCAAAGGATTCTACCACCATGTGCTCATCTACATAATTGATGTTCTGCCCTTTAAACCTTTAGCCCCTCCCAAAGTCTTGTCAATCGACTCCTTCTTCACTGTGCAGTGGTGGAGATGACTTTGTTACATCTTACACCTGGTTGGAGCCCAGGTGCTGCCACAGTAACAAGCTGAGCCTCCCAAATGCCCGACGAGCCAGGCCAGCAGTGACAACAATGAAAGGGGGAGACATAACTATACATCTACAAAACTTCTCTTAACATGTGCATAATAATATTTTCCCTTTAATTGTGAGAGTCATCACTCATCTATAGCACAGGCATGGCTGTGATTAACTGCAGCTCCAGTGGTTTCAGCCCGACTGCTTTAATAACCTGCCTGTCCCTGGTTTCATGCAGGATTGTACACAGGAGGCCTCTTGCCCAGGCAGAGTTTGAAGTTCTCAGGAACTCTTGCATCTGCCAACCAGTACTTCTGTTTCACCTTGCCCAGGAGAGACCCTTACTGGTATCTAAAACATCTCACTTCTTTCTAGGTTTTTTGTTTGTTTGTTGGTTTGTTTGTTTTAAATTTGCTTGCTATCTCATCTCTCTCTCTCTCTCTCTCTCTCTCTCTCCTGTATCTCTATATCTCTATTTATCTATATCTATATCAGGGAATAGAGGAAACAGGCATTAATCTGGAGTTTAGCACCAAAACCTGAGCTCAGCCTGAGTAAGTGTCTGGGCAGATGTGCCAGGGCCAGTGTCCCCCAGGAGCATGTGCCACCTGCCTGTCAGTGCAGATGGCAGCAGCAGAGAGGCAGAGCTGGGCAGTGGCCACTTGCCTCATTCCTCCCCGTGTCCCTGCTGCCCTGCAGCACCAGCAGGGAACAAGTCCTCCCTTGGGGCCCCCCTGCACATCTGTGGCCTGTCCCACCACGAGGGTCATCCAGGCAGGACCATGAGACAAGTGCCAGCTTCTTGCCAGGTGCTTGCTCTGCTCCCAGAGAGGTGTAAATCAGAGGTTACCCTGCAGCAGGCAGTGGAATAGCTCCTGATTTACAACATCCTACACAAGAGGAGAGCTTGACCTTACACTTCAACATCAGGGCAGCTTCCTTTGTTGAAAGCTTCTTAAGACAGACATGTAATCAATCCTGGAGAGCCTCTGAGCAGCAGGGCTCAGGTTCTGCATAAGTCAGGGCTATGCTTCCCAGGGAAATTGCCTGATCCAGGCTCCCATGACATCTATTCCTACTGTCTAATAGGAGAGAGTGTGTTTTTCTGTTTTTCCTTTGTTATAAATGGGCTGCTTTAGATTAATACAATCCACAAAGAGACTTTTTCCACAGTAAGTCTGGCTTACCTATGCTACGAATCTTTCAGTGAGAGAGGCTTTCAGTGAGCTCAAGTCTTTGGAAATTCTGGACTTTATAGGCATTTGATGTTATTTTAGAATCCAAGAGGAAAAGCTTACTGCCTTGCCTCTGTTTTTTCATGGCCATAATTATGAGGGCAGTCTGGTGACGTAACTTGTATGGAAAATAAATGATGGCATTCAACAGTGAGTGCTGTCAGACACTTCATTCCTTGTAACTATTTTAGAAATCCAAATTCAGTTTGCACTGCCAGAGCACCCCATGCTGCTCTTATTTATGTTTGTATAAATCCCATACTGTACCATTGCCTTCGGGAGATCTATTGTGTGTTTACACTGCATGGTGGCAGAATTTGGCTCATAGCATAAGTCCATGTACATCTTGTGGGGTGATCTGCTGGTCTAGTAAATACAGCAGGAGAACTGTGCAGATATGTTTAGTCCTACAGTTCACTAGCCCTTACTAGCTGTAATTATTTGCCTTAATGACACAGACTGTCAGAGTGAAGGCAGGATTACACTTTGAGCATTTTCACACTTTAAACAGAGATCAGAAAAGGCAAGGCAAAGTACAGACAAAGGTAGGGTTTTTTTTTTAGAAAAAACAGGCAATTAATTGTCATTAACTGTTACAGCTGACACCAGCCAGGACTGCAGTGCTGGTACTCCAGCTGCTGGAATATTTGTCTGTGGTCATCATGCCTTTGCCCTGCACTTCCCTGTGCCTGTGCTGCAGCCCAAGCTGACCCAGGGAGAGGCAGCAGCCTTGTGCTTGGGCTGCAACCCAAGCAGGGCATTGGTCATTGTGGTTTTGTGCCAACTCCCCAAAAGACATGTTTACTAAAGAGTACTTACAAATACAACCAGCAAGACAATAATAATTATACTTAGTCCAGTTCTTCTTCCAACAACACCTCTGTGGCAAGGAAGGATCATCATTCCCTCTTGAGGCATGAGGAATGGGATTGGAGGGGTGAAAAGCTCCAGCAGCTGAAAAGGTAGACAAAAAAAACAGAGTAAAAACAAGTGCATACATAACAGAGGTACAGGATAAACTGTTTTACAAAAATTCTGTTGGAAACATTTGGCTTTTGAAGACATCCTCCCCACAGTATTTGTAACCCAAATCGTGCAGAACTGAAAAGATGAAGTGTGTATTGACACAAACAAAATGAAGAATGAAAAGGGGACATTTTTGCTGTTTTTATTAAAATCCCAAAGAGGACCATGCAGGCAGTAGCCTCTGCCAGCAGTGGCTGCTGTGCTGCCAGCCTGGAGGGCTTGAGTGCCTCTGGATCCCAGACCTGTGTCAGACCTGCCACTCCCTGAAGCTCCCTTGCCCTGGCAGGATACAGCTCACGACAGAAAAGCTGCTGAAATGGTGCCAGTTTTCACAGCCAAACAAACTCACCTTTGTCCTCACCACAGACTCACCCATGGGCATTTCTCCCTCTCTCTGCTGTCCAGAGGCAAGTCAGCATTTCTGCCTTAGACACTTGCTGAGTTCTACAGCACATTTTAGGCAATTGTTTGGTTACCTTTGCTGGAAAAACTGGCTTTTTTTGTCCTCATCCTGGTTTCATACAAGTACACGTCAAACTGGAGATGAAGCTGGTTAGGGATCATTCCCCTCAAAACCTCTGTCTCAAGGGATCTGCCTTCACCATCAGGAAACCACAAGGATCTCTGACAAGGCTGGAGTGGCTGTACCCAGGGATTCTCCTGTGCACCAGCAGCAGAGCATGTGCCTGGCTGCTTTAAAGCCTGACTGTCCCCTCTCATTTTTGACTTCAGGAGCTGTTTTCTGCCCTTTGGCTCTGGAGAACAGGCTCCTGGAAGGACCCACTCAGGACAAGAATGTCCTTGCCAAACCCCTCCCTCCAGCAAGGAATCCCCCCAGGAGATTTCCTCAGGCTTTCAGCGCCCATGGTGTGCCTCTGACAAAGGGCAGCAACAACACATCTCCAACAGGAACATGGGGAGTCTGGCTCAGTTAAATGGAGGCAATTTTAGCTCCAGATTCTATTTGTGCATTTATTTAACATTGCAAAAGTTTTCCTGTTCTTTCCTACCCCTCCTCTCAGCCTGGCCTTCCCCAGGACAGGTGCCAGCTCTCCCATAAGACAATTTCTGTAACATTCTGTAACCACCACTGCCCTTGCAGGTATCACAGAATGAGCAAGGTCTCCTTCTCACTGCCTCACACTTGGCATTTACATACAAGAACTGTCACTTAAATAAACATGGTGCTATGTTAAAAAAAACCCCAACAGAGATTAATTTCACATTCACCTATAATTATACTTGAAAAGGACAGTGAGCCTCAGCACTCCCACCTTAAAATAAAATTAAAGCCTGCTTAAACTCTCTGTCTGGCCCAGTGCTCCTACCAACAGCACACATGCATTTGTACATGTTATTAGATTGACGTTGTAGCATCCTGGACAAATCAAATTAATTCAAATATCTGCGGGTACAAAACACTGTAGCTGAAAAATGAGCACATAAAGATATGCAATTTTCCCCTGGCAGTTTATTATGGTATGAAGAAAAAAACATTCTGTGCTTGAAGCTGACGTTATATTACAAATGTACTGCGAAGTATGACGTGACTATTAAAATATGATTACACAAAGTATGAACATTTTAAGAAGTTTACAGTACAGCGAATCTTTTATAAACAGACTCTTAAATATACAGAGGACAATAGTAGCTGACAGAAAAACATCAAAAATTAACTATTAATGTTTGTAGACTTTTCCCCTGAAAAAAGTCTTACATTAAAACAGAAATTATGAAAAGCCTTAAAACCAGGAACAAATCACCTGTACACTACAAATATACATGGTAGAGGTGCACAAACCAGAACTGCCTTTTTGCTGAAGGGTTCAGTGGCTGGAAGCTGGGCAGTGCCTGCCCAGCACCTCCTGTCCAGCGTGGACACCATGGGCCACACCACGCTGAGCCTGCGACCCCAGGCACACAGCACCAGCACTGAAGGTCACCAGCACACACTCCCTGCAGGACAGTGACCTGCTGGAGTGTGTCAAGCTGAGAACATGCCCAGGATCTGGCAAATGGATCTCTGCAAGCAGATCCCTGAATGCACTCGATGCCTGGATGGGACCTGTATACCAGGTTTGGTCTGCAAGACTAAGTGACGAGGGAATCAGCAGCTCCTTTGAGTTTATTTTTTTTTTTTAATGCAATTTTTCAATCTTTCCTCTTGATATGGGGAATAAATGCCACATTTGATTTCTGCTTAGTCTGGTTCCAATGACACCCCTAGATCATGTGTTAAGTTATGTCAAAAACATAAGTATTTTATGCTGTAATACACAGTATTACTGAAACTAACAATATTATTTGCATATTTATAACAAGGTATAATGAAATCGCCTATAATAAAACCAAAAGTTATGCTATAGATTTATTTACAAAGAGTCCAGCAAAGAAGTATAAATACTTCTACATTTAAGGTTTAGGAAAACATAATTTACAAAATATTCAAATATATACAGTCATCTGAAAAACTGCCAATATTAAACTTTGATGCAGGCAAAGAATTGGCTGAGTCTATTCCCTCTGTATTGAACGAGGCAGTGGCTTTCACGGGTTGTCTGTTCTGTTCAAAGCCATACGTGTGTTATTTACAATGAGGCTGCTTCTCTCCGAGCTAAACGTGTCCAGAGCTTTGAGCATGCTGTCCCAAAATGTCATCTATCATTGTCAGATTGTTCAACCACTCTTCATCGTTGCTGCTGCTGCTGTTCTTCATGAGGGAGTCGAGGAAGTCGGTGTCGCTGCAGTTGGCAGGCATGATGGAATTGCTGTGCTGGGACACAAAGTCGTACTGGGGCAGCTCAGCAGTGCTGCTCATCCTGCTGAAGGCGTCGGGCTGGCCCGTGGAAGGGTAGCTGGGCGGGCCCAGCCCCGGGGCAGGATTGAGGTGGTTAAAACTGGACACTCCTTGGGGCAACGATTTCATAACATTCATAGCTGGCAACGGTCCCCTGGTTAAATTGTGTCTCAAGTTCTGATTACTCATTGAACTCAAGCCCTGGCCAGACTGTCCCATGCTCAGTTTCTGCATCTGCCTGACCTGGATGCCAGGAGCGATCTGGTTTGGTGGCACCACAGCCTGCTGGGAGAACGCCTGCCCTGGTGTGCTCGGCCTCACGCCCTGTTTGGAGAACACCGTGTTCCCAGAAAACTGCTGCATGCTGGTATCCATTTGGCTTTGATTTGGCATTCTTGGCACAGTAGTTGGTGTCCACATCTGGGCTGATGAGTTGGGGTAGACACTGGGGATTCTTGGCATGTTCGGCTGCCTCAGGTGTTGCTGAGTTGCAGAGTGATTTGCTAAGGAGCCAGAACTGAAGCCTCCCATCGGCATTCCCGGCCTCACAGTGGAGTGGCTGTGACCAGTTTGGCACCCCGAGTTCATGCCTAGTGCGTTCTGGCTTGGCCGCAGCGGGATGTTGAAGTCAGAATTAGGTGGGAAAATCCCCTGCTGCTTGCCAGGGTTGTGTGGAATCATCACCATGGTCCCGCTGCTCTGGCTGGCGGGGGCTGAGGCCATGCCAGAGCCCAGGGTGCTCTGGAGCATGGCTGGGTTTGACGGCAGCGTGCGGTGGTTGGGCGGAGGAGCGGGAAGCACCTGGTTGCAGTCAGCAGGGATGGGCTGCTGCACGGCTGTGGACAAAGAGACATGTTAGCTGGTGAGCATGGATTCACCCTGGAAACATGGCTAAAGCTTTAAAAACTGCTGTTCTTTCTTTTGCCACGAGGGCTTCTCCGTTGTGTTCTTTGTAAGAGTTCTATGGAGCCATAAGGAAATGGGAATCTCACAATATGTGATAAAATGCAAAATGCTTGTAATTCGGGGCAGAGAATCATTAAGTGTCTCTATTTAACCAGACACCAGGCCTTGGCACCTCAAGGATTTTCAGACTCTTTTCTGGCCATTTCCTTCCTTACCTTGAAACTGGTTTATCTGCTGAGCTGCAAACAAGCTCCTCTGTTCAGATGTTACTCCCAGCATGTTTTGTCTCTGCTTTTCCTGGAAAACAAGAGGAGTAATACTGAAGTTACAGTCTCTTGACTACCAAAAGAGCAGCAGACACTTGAAGTGTAGCCACTATCATTAACAACCTCTCCCATACACCCTTTACCCCCCTTCTCCAATGAGACTCAGCCCAGACAGCTCATTTCAGACTGAATTTCAATTTCTCACATTCCCCTTCTTGCAGAGGTGTCCTGATGCCAGCCCAGCACTGGGAACTGCAACCTTCAGGAGATGTTGTGCAGGCAGCCAAAGGGGAGCTGGACAAACATGGAGACTCCTGTGTTCACCAGCTTATGAGTCAAGTGTGCTGCTGCTGGAAGCTCTGTCCATGTGCACCAATGCCCTTGAGTGCTGGTTGCCACTTGTAACCAGAACACAGGAGCCAGGGATCCACAGCAGGTGCTCCCTGAGCAAGGCATTGCTGGGCTAGCCCAGGTGGCTGATTTGAGTCTCCCACCCTTTAGTGCCAGAACACAGCACTGCACTCACATCCCTGCTGTGGGCAGCAGCTGTGCCCTGGGGAGCTCTCTGGGTATGGAGGAGCTCCCCTTGTGTTAGAGAGGCCCAGAAAAAGTTAGAGCCATGTGATGGCAGGGAGCCAGAGTTGGGTTTGAAAGGGAGCAGCACAGGACTTCATTGAGGGTTTTTGAGCTACTTCTCATCTCATTTTCCATCCACAGAAATGAGCCTCCTTGACCCAAATCCAGTAGCACATTCAGAAAGTGAGAGGCACATGGTCAGACCCAATTAATTGGTGGGATTTCCCCATCCCAGCTTCCTTACACAGCCTGTGGCAAACCTCCTACAGGGGCTTCTGTTGCTAGAGAGATCAGTCAAGTCCTGGACAAACTGGAGCCTAACATCTGCTCTGCTAAATCCCCAGGGAGGCAAGCATGGAGAACATCTCTCTGGGGCTGATTCACTTTCCAAGCCTCCCTTCTCTGCATCTTCCTTCTCAACTCTGTGGCTGACCAAAAATGACATCAGGGATATGGAGGTGACCAAATGCTTCCCTTGCATATGAGGGGGCAGATCTGCACTCAACTCTGGCAGAGCAGCACTTGGCCTCGGCCTCTCTTGGCTTCATGCTCGACTCACCACAGCCTAGTCTGACTCAGCCTAGCAATTCCAGAGTCACTCTTAGTGTTTGCTGACTGATGATTTCCTCATTCCAGTTAGTCCTGTCCCTCCCAGTGAGGTGAGAGCACAGCAGCCCACAGAGGCATGCACACTGTACCTGCATCAGCTGCCGTTTCATGATCTGCTGCTTCAGGAGATGGTTCCTCATCGTGTACCCATTGACCGTGGCCGGAGCCGGCACGGAGCCGCTGCTCGGGATGGAGCCTGGCTCCTGCAACCTGGCAACGATGCCAGGGCTTTGATCCTGCCAAGAAAGAGAAAAAAAGGAAATTAATCTCATCAGGGAGGTAACAACAGAAGCCCTTATCCTCTCTACTGATGCCCTCTCTTCAGTCTTCAGCTGTCCCAAGGCCAAAGCACCTCATGGACTCACATGGCCCTGTGTGCTCCAGTGAGGACAGTGAGAGGTGGGAGAGTGCTCTGATTTCTAAGGATCAGCACAAGAAGAAGTAAGAGAAGCTAAAGGTTAAACCCAAATTCCTCGTGTGTTGCCCAAGGCCATGAGGACCCATTCACTACCAGAGCTGCAGTCACAGGGCTGCCTGGCTGGCAGAAGGGGTGGGAGTAAAGCATCACATTTCTCACAACTTCTCCAACTGTTATACTGAAAGACAGAAGGAAAGGAAAGTTGCATCAGGGCAGGATTTAGCATGTGAATGTAGAGGAAAAACCTACAGGAAAAGAGCAAACTAAAGGCAAAGGAATGGAAAGGGTGGCCTCGGACCCGGGATCCAGAGAGATAAGGAAGATGTGGGCCTGGGATTAAAGTGGTTCTTGTGAGTTTCAAGATCAGATAAACAAGAAGGGATCACTGTGAAAGGAGAGAAGAACATAAATGCAAGGTCAGGTCATGCCTAGGCACAAATCAGTAATAAATGCAGTGAGCCCTGCTCCTGCCTGGCACAAAGCAGCCTCTTTCTAAGTCCTCAGTGAAAGATCCAAATTGACTTTGACAGCTGAGCTTTTGTCTCCAAAGAAAGAGTACGATGGGGAGGAGAGAAAAAATAATTCACCAGAACATGGTGAAGACACAACCCAAAATGGAAAAAGAATTTAAAAAATACTGAATTCTAAACATCTTAGGGCTGGCAGGTATTCAGGGAAATACAAGAGAAAAATGAGGGAAGAAGTCAAGGCCTCGCTAAGGACAAGATCCTGTGAGTGCTGTACCCAGGAACAGCAGCACCAGCGTATTCCCCATTCTCTGTTTTCACATCCAGCTTCTACATTATTTATGATGTATTGTTATTATTGGAAGGGAGAAGTATGTATGTTATATCCAGCATCCTTAGCTGGGCCACGCTTCCTTTGTTTTCAGAGTGGAAGCCCACATCCTTTGTTTGAGAATCAATGTTATCAGGAGATAAGCAAGAAGAAAATGGTTGTTGCCTTCTGACATCTGACAATTAGAAGCATGCTCAGATGGAGAAAACAGGATACGAGCCATGTTTCAGAGGGGCCAGAAGGAAGCCTTGAAAGGCATTTGTCACCAGGAAAGCTCCTTGAGCCTGGGGCACCTTTCCACAGGGGCTTCACCATGAGGAATCATCCAACTCCTTCCAAGACATTCTTTCTAAGAGGGATTACCAAGAAGGTCACTGAAATTACTCATTTTTATGGTGCCTCCTTTTGTTGTAGCACTTTGGTCTATTATGCAAAAGCACAATTGATGAAATGTAAATGCCTGCTAGATAATTTACTAAAAGACACAAACCTGCAGCTCATCACTGCTCTCATTATCATTCCTATTCATGGGCAGTCTTGTAAGACTAGATTTTATTACTGGTGCTTTGCTTACAATTCTGCTGGACATCTCTCCTCCTCCCCCTTCCCTCCTACCCATTTTACTCCATCTCTCCCACGGAAAAAAAGGAGGGGAGGAAAAAGTAAATATGATTTACTACAGATGTAAATATGAAAGTTCATTTTAAGCTGGCAGTCTGCTTTCATGTCAGACAGGATTCTGCAACCACAGTTAAGCTTTGAATAATGCAGATTGCCTCTGGGGGAATATTTGAAAGTGGAGAGATTCAGTTTGTGTACTCTGCACATGAAAGACGCTGAAATGTTCATACCACCAAAATCCCTGCCATCTATCCAATTTCCTCCAAACTTGTCTTGTGGTGCACAGAGGGTCTGTGCTTAGTGAAGCAAAGGAGTTTTAGTGCAAGGACAATCATTCTGATGTCTTGCTCTGGGCTATTGCATTAACAAGTCATAACATTAAAGTCTCTTTTCCTAATCATGTCCACCTCATTCTAATTTCTCCTAAACATCATCAAGAAAATAATGTTGATGTTTCCATATTATTAATGGTAAAGAAGTGTAAATCACATTACTAATTGCAGCTCTTGTGCTGTGGCGGTACAACTGCTTAATTATATGGGATTTTCTGCAGGCACCCTATAGCAATAATGACAATCAGCAAAGTTCATTTGCAAATACACTGAATGGGTTGCTGAGTTTTTCAGAGCAAAGTTGTATAACACTTAATTAGCCAGTAAAGAAACAATCTAGAGATATGCAGTTTGCTTTTGGGGAAATTAGGACAAAATAGCATAGCTGAGAAGCCAAAGAGTGAGTTTGAAATCCCGACTTCTACAAGTTCACGTTTAGGTTAAGACAAAAAAGAAAAACGTAAAGGAAAAGGAAAAAAAAATTCTCTCTTTTCACCACTAGTGGGAACTACTGTATTCCTGTACAATAAAAAATAACCACTCGCACGTCATGACTAAGAATAGCTATGGTGTAGTCTAAAGGACACTGCAATCTGTACCAAAGGTTAATGAACTTTAAACATTTTTCCTTTTCATCACTTCCCAAGAAAAATCACTTTCCTTCCCCCAATAAAACCAAGCCAAAGCAGCCATAATCTTAACTCGTCTGTAGTTTGGTTTTATCCCATTATAAATCTAGGAAGACAGCAAAGAGAAGAGGATTCTGCTGCCAAAGCTGGGAATGTTGGAAGTGGATGTTCCCACCCAAGGGTTTGTGTGGCTGAGCTGAACAGTTACACTGGAGGGTGCAGAGAGCTACGGGAGGTTCTGATTCTTTGCCTTAAAAAAAAAAAAGAAAGAAAAAAAGCATTTGTTTGTAGGTATCATGTTTTTTTCTCTGTTTTCCCCTCCCAAAACTCATATTAAAATGGGCAGAATCCCTAACTAAATAGCACACCACACAGACCTGGAACTGGAGAGTGAGTTTGAGAACATGTGTTCCTGTTGCCAGGCAAAGTGCCACAGGGGGTCCAGAGCTCCTGCAGCACTCCCCAGGCTCCCCAATGGGGCAATTTCTGCTCAGAAAGGCCTTGGGGAAAACCACACAGTTCTGACTTAGTATCTCATGCACTAGTTCCAAGAGCCAGCAGAAGAGAGTCAGGTCCCAGGCTTGCAGGAATGTGCAATGCTCCTGTCAGTGTTCAGGCACTGAGTGCCCCTGTGAAGGCCATGCCCCCCCAGTGACACCAGTGGCACCAGTGACACCAGTGCCCTTGGCCACTCCATCGGGCTGCCATGGCACATCCCCGCTCACCGCACACAGCTGGGGCCAGCCTGGGCTGCTCCAACAGCCACCCAGGCACTGCTGGATGGAAAGTGTGCACACAGTGCCACTGAGCCCTGCCACGGACATTTATTAACCTACATCCTTCCAAAAATCCACTGACAAGCTCAAGCCCCATCACCTGACTACACAGAAAATGCACAGCTGCAGCAAATAAGTGTGGAGATGAATCGTTCTGTGTGAACGTGGTTGATAAACTTCAGTCCTCAATACTTAGTGATACATCCAGTAAGCACTTTGTGGCTTCACTTAAGCAAGAATGAGTAAATTTATGGCCCCTAATTCCCCCGAATCCTCATTAACAAACAGTCCAAAAAGAATTTAAAAGCAAGATTTTCTGAGGAGCTGAACCAGAGCTGTAATCACTCTTTGGTAAGTATGTAAAAAACCCTCTAATCTTTAATAAAGAGCATTCATTGTTTTTAGGACTATGTGAAAATACTAAACTCATTTATCATTATTAAACTTTCCCATCTGCTCTTACAGTGTAACTCCAAAGAATATAACAAAGAAATTGTACATGTTAAACTGTATTGACTTAAGCCCACAGCTATTGGAGATGTACAATTTTTTCAGCGAGGGCAGGAAGGGGACTGCAGGCTGCTAGACAGTCTCATTTGTCCAATGCTGAAAAGACAGTTATCTGCACCAAAATGGCTCTCTGAAAGGCACATTTGCTTTATAAGAAATAAGCTGCCAGGTGAGACCATTCAGCATTATGTTAAAGGCTCAGACAATAAAACTAAGTCATGAATTTGAATAGTTAACAGATGGACTAATTAGAGACTGAATTCTTTGTGGTTCTAATAGATAACCAGGTCACAGCAAGGTTACTGAGAGAGAGAGGCAAGCAGCACTGCAAATTTCAGTAGATATTTGCAGAGTTGGGGAAGAGCTGCACTTCCTAACTGAAAGCATTAGCAGTAGTGGAGGAACAGAAAAAGGGCTCATTTAAAATACCTCTAGTACCTGAATTTAAAAAGTTTATTCCATTTCAAAAGACACTGCTGATTTGAGAAATATTCCCTCTGCTTCCAATGGGGTATCCAGCTGAATCCAGTGATTTCAGAGCTTAAACCAGAAGGACTGTTGAGATGAGCCACAGCATAAAAACAAAAGACTAAAGGAAATGGGGCACCCAGGGTGGATGTTTGCTTCAAGCACATGAGCGGGACAGACTGCTTTTTCCACCAGGTTTGGGGATTTTTTGGCAACCAAAGGTAACTTAGTTTGAAGTAAATATCATGATATCACATAGCAAATAAGAAACACAAGAAGTAACCAGAAAACCATGGCTACAGGACTTGAGCAGAGCCACTCCTGACCTGCTCTAAGGCCCTGGCTCCTGGGATGGGGACTCGTGGGCGATCCGTGCTCGTGGCAGGGACAGCTATTCCCTGGGGGTGGGGTGAAGTTACACAAACCAAGTGTTGTTCTGTATTTTTAGAACATCTGTTACAAACAGGGAGTTCTGTACTCTGCTGAGAAAATGCAAATACTAGTTTCAAACTAATGTCCCTGCATTTCTCTGTGCTCCCACCTGCCCCCTGATGCATCCTCTTTCATCCAGGAGCTGTGCTCCATCTCTTTGGTAGGGTTTTCAAGTTTGGGCAGCACTTCATTCTGAAGCCCAGGACTGAGACCCCAGGCACAACCACACTGCAAATACTACAGACTAAGCAGTTAAAACACCAACAGTATTAAAGCTGTCTCACCCAACTTTATGGTTTTAAGTTTCATGGCTTAGAATGACAGAGAAGCCGCATGTAGACTCCTGGTGTGTAGTGACTTTGTGCCTATCCACAGGAAACCTTGATGCCACCTTCACAAAGAAGGCTCATGGCCTCCACAGCTGTTAGTGCACTTAGATACTAAGATAGTGACCTATGTATACAAATAAAGCAAACAAAATTCAGGGTCAGTTTGTCAAAAGGATTGTGTCAGCCCCCCAGGAGTGTGATGTCTGTGAGATGCCACTGTCATTTGCTCCATGCAGAAGTCTGGGGCTACCTGTGCTTCTTGCCTCTGCCCCTTGCCGTTAACAAAACCCTCCATCTGCTCTTTGAAAGTTTTCTGTCTTTATTTTCCCTCTATTCTGCTCACAATTCAGAGATGCTCTTCAGGATAAAACAGCCTTTCAGTTCAGAAATGCTCCAAAGCTTTCTGTTTGTTTGCGTGTTTGCTTTAGCACAATGTATGAACATTGATAAAACAAACTGTGCAGTTTGGTGGATCTGGGCTTTTTTTACCCATCTTTCAACCATTTACTTGATACATGAGCATGTGAAATACTGCCAGACTCAAGTTTCTAAGCTTATCTTGGGGGCTGTCAGTCAGGAAAAGGCTTTGTTTGAAGACTGTAAGTGATCCGTGGGTATATGGTTTGGTTAAAAAACAATCTTCCAAGATTTTTGTTCTTTTCATACAGCATGAGCATGTACAGTTTCCTTGAAAGGTAGTCCTCCTTCCTTGCTAGGAGCAGTGACAAGATCACCACACCTGGATAGCAATTTTATCAGGATTTTCCTCCTGCCTTCAAGCAAAGCAGTTGAAACACTGATTTCCCTGTAGTTGTTCTTATACTTCATGCAGTTCAAAACAAAACAAAATTCCATCAAAGTATCCAAAGTGCTTCTAATATGGACCCAAAATTCTAATATGATGGAAACTGACTCCACTTCCTCTCTTAAAAAAAATTGAATTAGATAAAGCTGTTGTGCAAAGACTTTACCAATGTTGTCAGAGTTGGTTTCATCCATCAAAACATGTCCTTAAAGAGCAACAGCAACCAGAACAACAGAAAGACAGAAAATCCAGAATGCATTATTGCAATGGGGATTTTTCTCTTAGGCAATAATGCTTCCTTTAGCAGGCATGTGGAAACCATTGCTGTTACCAATCTAGTTATAAGGAACATGGGAAACAGCTTTGGGAGCAGCCAAGAGCTTGAGGATGGAGGAGCTGGTGTGTAACAGACAGACACAACCTTCCAGGGACTGCAGTGCTTGCAAAGAGGTGTGATCAAGATTCCAGCAACAGCAGCTCCCTTGAAAATAGTTCCTTTGGCCCAGATAAACTCCCAGGCCACGGGTGAGTGTAGCCTTTGATCCACCATCCTGAATGCAAGGGAAACCTCTCTGTATAACATACAGTCACGATCCAAAATTGAATTCTCTGCACAGAACATATATTTATATTGGGTTGTTCAGCTGCCATGATTCTCCAACCCTTGACACCACCCTCTTGTTCCCATGGAGGGCAACTTGCCTATAAACTGAATGAGATAATCTAAAACTGTATTTATCTCACCTAATTTCAGCTGGTAGTCCTGCCTGTCTCTACGAGGTTGTGGTAGCTGTGATGACAGACTACAATATCTTGTATCTTATAAAGTGGTTTGACTCGAGCAATCCTTGTGTTATGTCAAGTCATGCTCTCAGAGGTGTCGATGAGATTCCAAAGGAGTCGAGTGAGCTCAACACCCAGCAGAAGCTGCTACAGGGGAGGGCAATGATTGGCTGGTAAATTTATGTATTAGGGAGAGCAGAGAGATCTGATAAAAGAAATACTGAAGATTTCACAGTAGCAAAGTGAAAGTCAGAAAATCTTGAGCTAATGGGATAAATCAGCAGTTCTCTACCTGCCCATTTCTGAAAAGCTCTGTGAACTGCAGTGAGGTGGTCTGGATCACTGAGATTTTGAAAATCCCCTGCTTTCTCCAAGTTAACATTTCCATTAATTTCTTTTTCCTTGTCATGCAAAGGATCAATTTGCAGAGGCAGATGCCCAAGTCTTCTTCACTTTCAGTAGTAGTAGCTGGCTGCCTAACAACTTCTGAGAAGCCCTTTGCATGGAAACCTCCCCACATGCAAAACCCAGCGTAATTACAACTGATTTCTCATGTAACTGTACAAACAAAGCATGCTGTGGCACAAAGTATCACATCACTTTTTCAGTATTAAACTCCTCACACCCTTACTCTTTCCTAACAGATGAAACTAGTCCAACACCTAAAAAGAGTTTCATCAAATCCTCTGCCAGGTGTCAAAAATCAGGTGTCAAAAATCACCGTAACTTACAAAACAAAAGGCAGCGATCAATCATATGCTAAAATAATGGATACAAGGAAGGCTGTGACTAGGTAGTCCTTATGATCAAATTTTTAAAACCATGATATTGACATGTTAAAAATGAAAAATGTGTTAAGGTGACCTTGAGTATGGGGAACAAGGAGCAATTCCATTATGTTTTTAAATGGAAATTATTATTAAAACACCTGAAGCTGAACTGTTGTAACCAAGTCAACTCAGTCTCCCCTTAAAAAATCCCTTTTCTCCCTTTCCATTCAGATTGTATTTACAAACTGTTAGATGTCTCATTTTTTTCTTGTGTCATTTCATTATTACAGAGTTGAGACTAGCCATCTGCAGCTTCATTTCATAAAGCTCTGATTTGTCCTTGGAGCAAGGTCATCCAGAACAAGAACATAAAATTCTGCTTTCCTCAACTGACAGTTCTTTATGTCTTCCTGTAAATACTCCCTACTAATTTTAAATAATTTTACCACTTCATACTCCCCCTCATCCACACTGAAAGGCTGATATACACACATATTAATAAGGATCTTGTCATTTAACCACTGCATGTCATATTAGAAGCAATTAATGGTGTTTATTTGCTGATAACACAGGCATTTCGAGCTCCAGCTCAAGAATCCCCAGTAGCTCCATGTGACTTGCAGGATATTAGCTATGGGTCAGAAGTTGGGATCCCCCCATTCAGCATTATCGTATGCTTGGAGCAACTCTGTTTCCTATCAAGCAGAAAAGAAAATGCAGTCAATGCACAAAATTACCAGCTGCTATAACATCATATGATAGGTGAGTGATAATAAAACATCACTAGGTGTATGTGGGTTCATTAATCGAAATCAACAGACCAGTAAAGAAACATTTTCAGGCGCATTGCACAATGTTCCAAGCTAAAAACAAAGAAAACTGAACATGGAATTCCTACACAGATCAGATATGACTTGCCATAAATTCTGGAGCATCTTCTCTGAAGCAGACTGCTGTTCTGGATTACAGCAAAAACCAAACCAACAAAACAAAACAAAACAAAAAGGCAGGGTAAATTAAATTGAGAATCATCAAAAGAACCACCAAAAAGAAACAGGGAATAACTGAGTGACTGAGAATAATCGGCATTAGCTCTGGGGGTCAGTCTCCTCCCCGATCTCTGCCTGCAGATGTTGGCAACAGCAGACTGAAGGTCCTGGCTCTAATCTCCAACACAAGGTGCCTATCTTTTGGCACTGGAAAATTCACTACTGAGCGGATGTGGTGGATTCTGAGATATGCTCTGCTGTATGCAGCCATCTGCCTCACAAATAACCATGTGAGAGCCTTTACCTGGGTGCCTCTAACAGCCCCAGCAGTCCTAGCCATGCAGACACGAAGAAACTGGGGTCTGTTTGCAAACACTCCTGGCTCTGTGCTGTGCATGCAAGACTCTGAGGGGTTGAGCCACACAAGCAAGTGTCCCTTTGGACAAACAGCTGAGATGAGCTCATGAGAATGCAAGCATGCAATTTGTCAGAAGGAGAAGTGGAAGCTGGGATCATTACAGGTGAATTCCCAAGCCTCTAAAGCCTTTGTTTCATTACTGAGTCAGAGGATAAGAGCCATTCCTATGGACTTGGGCTTACTTAACCAGGTCCAGTTTCCAGTTCTGTCATACAGAGATCCTTCACTGACTATGGGCAAAGAATTTCATTGCTCCCTGTCTCAGTTTCCCTCCAAAAGGAATTAAAGTTCCGCACAGAAAGAATGAGGGAAATTTCCTGAGGCAATGTGAGGGTTTACATCTGAAACATGCCTCTCCCTTGCCCAGGGGTCGTGACCCCACAGACCTGGCAGAGCTGCTTTCCTTGTTGCTCAGCAGTGCGGGGTGGAAGGGCTTTTCCTGCTTCACTCCACATGCAAGTCATTGTCATGTTCTCCTCTCTGCACCTCTCCTCCAGGTGTGGCCACAGCTGGCTGCATCTCAGAACAACACTAAACTACACAGAGTTGTAATGGTCCCCCAGGGCCTCTAACCTGGCTGCACAGCAGGTGAGTGCAGCATGTCCCAGCCACATGCCCCATGATCTGCCCCTTAAGCCCTCAAAAGGCTCTGCATGCAGCAGCTTCGGACACGGCAGCACCTGGAGAATCCCTCTGTGCCCAGCTGGAAGCTGTGTGAAGGGAGCTCAGTGCTGGGACAAGTCAGCCCTATGTTTTGTCTTTACAAAAATAAGAGACTGGCTGAGGTAGTTTCCTGAGAAAATCCTGGGATCTTCCTGCAAGTCCTGCTTGATACTTTGTTATAACAACTTTTACTTCAGGGAGAGTGGTGCAGTGTAAGTCCACATCCTCTCACACATCCCTGTCTTTACCCTGTTCCATCCGCATTATATGTGCCTCTCTGTCATTCACATTGCAGATGTTTTTCATTCAAAATTTACCCATGATGAGAAAACCTTCCAAGTGCCTCCAAATACCATCTTCTCATGTCAGCCAACATTTCCCCAAAATTCTGTGGGATTCTGGTGTCTCTGTCACTTAAGCTAAAAGGAGTTTAGGAAGCACGTGCCTTTGAACATGTGGCCAGCCACACTTTTGCTGTAAGGAAAGGGGACAGAGGGACGTGTTCAAGAGGCTCAGAGCTGGAGCCCAGCCACACTCCCTGCCAGGCTGGGAGGCTGCAGAGCACTGCACGTGTCTCTTCTGCAGAGACACTGCATGTCAACAGTTAACTTCCCTTTGTTCCCATCCAAATGATTAAGCTTAGAAGCTTGCCTGGTGACATCACCAGAGTTTAAACATGCTGGATATGGTCCAGGGAGCCAAAGTTATTGCTGACCCCATGGTTACTGATCCACTCTGCAAGTAGCTGATGTCTGCTCTCACTTTATGAATTATTTAATGGGTTAAAGATTGGTCAGATCTTTTTTATGCAATATACAGCTATACATTGGGCAGGGGGACGTAAACATGCATTAACAAGGTTAAAGTCATATACTGTAACTACACTGTTTTCAGCTTGCAGCTTTATTGACTTAATCATGCCAGCACCGCAGCCAACAAATCATTAAATCCATTCCATTCTTCTGCTGGTTACCAACCACAAAAACAGAGGCAGGCAAACATGGAGCAAATCTGGGAGGGGGTGGGGAGGGCAGTGGGGCGCGGGGCCGAGGAGAACAGTGGGATCACTATGGAGTGACGCTGGCCTGTCACTGCAGCACAAAGACACCAAATCTGTCTTTATGGACTAAGTGGTTTCATGGTTTAAAGTGACACACTCATTTGTTCCTGTTTTGCAATGATTATAGAAAAGAAGAAGGGGGGAGTGGGGAGAGGCAATAAAAAGCAAGCTGAGCTTCTTCATACCGTAACGGGGGGAGGTGTGTGTGTGTCTGTGTCCGTGTCTGTCTGTGTCCATGTGTGTTGTGCTTCCTCACAGAGCCACAGATCTCAGCTGCAAACATCCCCCAGGCCAGGGCAGAGGAGATCTGGGTGCTTGTGGCACCCGAGGGGTCTCAGGCTCTGTGCTGCACTCACTGCTAAGCTGCTGCCAAATGCAGGCATGATTTAGAGTTCAGCATAAAAGCAAGGAGACAAGGAGCATTAAATCAGTCCTTCCACTGCCCTCCAGAAGCAGCTCTGACCACACAGAGCCATGGGAGAAGTCTCTGCTCTCAGGCTGAGCTAACAACTTCACTTTCAGAAAAAGGCTTTCATCTTTGGCCTGGCACTTAACTGTAGCTTTTCAGATCTTGTTCAGGACCCCCAGAAGCTCCCTGACTGTCAATAGTGTGGAGAGGTGTTCCACCACAGTCAGCAGATTACTAAAATACTGTTTCTAGGTGGTTAGTTGAAAACATCCAGCTTTGGAAATGGAGCTGTCAGCTTATCAGGTTTGAACCTGTAAGACCTTTATTTGTCACTGGTGTTGTTCCTGTTCATTTATTGATAGAAATCATCTTTTCTCTCACCAATGGCTTGGTGCCTGTGCTAGTGGAGCATCCCATCAGGACACAGGCATATGTGTTACAAGCAGGCTACTGAGTAAGAATTCAGCATGAGCTCCTGGAAACCTCCAGACATCAGGGTGTTTTGCCTCTTTTACTGATGCCTATTTGCCAGCTTTCCTCCAGTGCAAGAACATGAAATAAGCTCCCCCTCTTTGGGGAAGACTCAGCTACACCAGGAGAGATTCCTGGCCCATTTCTATTTGTTCTGAAAAGAAGAAATGGCCCACAAGCTCCCTTTGCTTTGCCTTCTGGGTACAAGCTGCTCAGAGCTCCCTGTGAGAATAACCCAGATTTTAGCATCCTACTAGTGCAGGGGCTTGGCAGATACATTTGCACCTTGTCCTGTCATACACCACTCCAGACCTTTTTGAACATCATCATTATTTGGTTTATAGTTGCTTTCTTTAGACCCAAACAACTCTTACAGTTTGAGTTCCAACCTTGCCTTTTTTTGTTTACTAGTCTCCAGATCCCTATCACCCAGAGACGGCTCCTGGCTCCATATATTGCAAATAAACATATCACTACTTGGTGCAAGAGTCAGCCAGAATTCTCTTGGAAACAGCCTCCAAGAAGAGCCTGTCCCCCTGCCTCTCACCCACGGTGTGGAGGCAATGGAACACAGCATCAAAGGTGCTTCTTTCCAGCCACCACACTGCAGTAACAGGCAGAAACTAAAACCATTTCTGAAAGTCAGAAAGTAAAAAGTCAGCTATTTAAGGTACCTGTGTGACTTTCAACTTAATTTACTTTATGTATTGGATCACCACAGCTGCTGTTGCCTCCACAGATTGGGAATAAAGGCAGGCAAGGGCAAGCCTTGGTGTGTTTTCCAGGCTCCTCTCACTGCAGCCTGCCCACCTCACCTTGGAGGTGCACATTAAGGTGACTGAAATTACTCTCTAAACAGCTTTTGCTCCACTGGCCACAGCAGAAGTCTAAATGATGGGAGCAGAAAGGTGTATCCTGACCAGCCACAGAGCAAGACTGACAACAGAGAACTCTAAACCCACAGCTCACGAGGCCCAAACCAGTGTTTAACCACACACCTGTTTTGCCATTTTTCTGGGGTTCAGCAGCCCCAGCTCCACAGCTTGTTCAGCAGAACCCCCTCAGCTGCACTGGGCCAGCACTGCCTCCCTCCGTGAGTCCCAGCTCCACAGCTCCCTGCCAGCCTGACCAGCCCCCATTCGGGTGTGCTTGAGGGCTGGTGTGATGGACCCGGCTTGGAGAGCCTTATCAGTGCCCTGAGCACCTTATCAGCGCCCTGTGTTTATCGGGGAACAGGGAAGGAGGAGGAGGCTCCCGGCTGCGGTCATTAGCGACAAGCCGCTTCAAAGGGAAGTGACAGCTGTGCCTATGTTCCAGGGCCGACACACCCAGCCAGGAGTAACACACCAGTTGGGCTATTTATAATCCCTGATTCTCGAGTCTTAAAATAGCACTGCTTTTATTTTTACATTTTTAGGCACACTGGTATGTTTAAGCAACTCCGTACGCAGGCTCCACATCAAACCCATCACAGGCGGGCTCGGAAGTGACACTCGGGACTCTGCCTCCCCTCGAAAGCTGAGGTGAATTTCCCTCTCCTCATCACCCCAATCTCCTTGGCAATTGTGACCGGGCCTATTTCCATGTATTTGCATACAGACTGCCTCTTCCAAAGGCACAAAGGAGGGGCCAGGCAGACACCCAAGGACAGCAAGCAGCAGAGGTGTTCCAGGCTGCAGTTCACAGCCACACATCTGCTGCTCTCATCAACAGGCACCACAAAGCCTCTGAAGGAGTTAATGGGTCCTATAAGAAAGCAATACTGTTTGTGTTTTTCTTAAAAAACAAAGGTCAATATACAGAACTAGTCAAACAAACCAGGGCTGCAGGTCTGAAAGGAGTGCTCCCTCCAGCTGCAGCACAGCCCTAGCTATTTGTTCTCTGCTCCCTGGTGCCACAATGTACCTTGGTTGGCATTTCTTAATGACTGGAGCATCCATGTGCTCTTTGTAGAACAATTATAAAATATTCAGGGCAGGAGAAAAAATTTCCTTGCACAGCCAAGGCTCCTCCAGCAGCCTGCATAGGTGTCAAATGGTAAATCGTTAGGTGTTTTAATTGCAGAGTTATTTATACCCTGGAACTTGTTATTAACATAGGAAAAAACAGAACCTATTGTTACCCATAATTAAAGAGATTATTATGGGACTGCAAAAGCATGGATAGCCCCAGCCAGACCACCTGTCTTTTGACAGTGGTGACTGTCATGGGGAGGAACATTAAACAGAGGCCCAGTCTACAGCCAAGAAGTTCAGAGGGGTGGTCCCAACATGGGAACCCCAATTTCTTTACTCAGTCTCACCCCATCACCCCTCTGCTGCCTCTGGCCACAGGACTGGCATTAAGCAGGGGAGCTCTGAGGAGAGGGTACTGCAGGGATCCAAACCCATCCTTCCCTTTTCTGACCAAGGGGTGCACAGATAAGACACATCCTGGATTTGGCCTGGAGTTGCATAACTATCCTGTTAAAATTCAGGATGAACAGGTTATATTTTCATTTGCGAGATCATTATCTGTCCCGAGAAAGGTTTCCGATTTCACCAGCACTAATCAGGAGCCACAATGGATTTCCGGTCCCAGCAATGAGGCTTGAGAGCCTTTGTACCTTGTGGAGCCAGTTTCAATTCAAATCTAACTGGCAGAGCTATCATAGCTGCATGTTGAACAGATTAGGGGAAAAAGAAAAGTCACTGCTACTTACTACTGTAACTTATTTCTAAATCCATTTCTTACAGACACAAATCTCTCTGAGCACCAAAGCGTCTCGTAGCTACTCTCCCTTTCCAGGAATGACACCCTCAGTCTCCCCAATGGCACTGAACAGTGATCCCAACAAACAGTGGCAGCAAACAGGTCCAGAATCAAGAGATTAGTGTGCCACGACAGCCCGTGCCCCCAAAACCAAAGAGCTGTGTGCCCTGCACTGGGCTGTGGGCTCAGCAGCATTTCCCATTGGAATGCTGTCACCCACACAGGGCATCCCAGCACAGGAACTCCCTTGGATAGGACAGTCAAGCACTACTGATGCCATATTAACACCTGGGAGGCCAGACAGTCTCACAGGAGGTACTGTCTTTGTGGGCAGAGAGGTGAAGGGCTTACTGACAACTGCCTTTACCAGATAGGTAAATTAGGCCTGGGTTACAGTCTTCATGTTCTCTCACTGCCTCCACTCCCTGGACTGCATGAGTCAGTAGAACTGGAGGGAAAATACTCACAAAATTCTACAAGTGCAGGAATTAAAGAGACATCTCTGAAACTTGCCTGTGGCACTCAATACCAGCTGAAAAATTGGGTTAGCTTGACATTGCTGCTGGAGGTGAACAGAGCTGGGAAGGCTGGCTGAGTAGTGAGAGCAGAGCCCCTCTCTGCAGAGCAGGTGAGCACAGTGCTGCCCACAGCCTCATTGCTCCAGCATGGAAACACCTTTTAAATTTTTAAATCCAGGACTGAGAGCAATTAAGGAAACAAACTTTGTTTCCTTAACAAACATGAGGTTCAGACAGTTTGGGATTATGTGATACATGCAAATCTGCAGGTCTGGCCTGAGCAGTTTTTGAGGGCTGGAGAACTCTGCGTGTTCTCCAAGGTTCAAGAGCTTTGCCTTGAACAGTCATGGCAGGACCATTTTGGTATCAAGGCTCCTTTACCATCACCAAAGCAGCCCTAGCTGACAGTCACACTGCCTGGCAGGAGGCTGGGAGAGCTCTGTGAAGGGAGCAGCAGCAAACCCCAAATGTCTCGTAAATCCTGCTGCAGGGAGTGCCACATCACAGGGGGCTCCTTGGAAGGCTCTCCCAGCTCAGACAGGATGCCAGGCCCTGCTGCTGATGACACCCTGCTGCTTCTCCTGATACCAATGCTACCCCAGCCACCTGCCTGCTGCTGCCCTGCCCCTGTCCCAGCAGCTTTCAGAAACCAGGGCACCAGCTAACCCAGGAAAAAAACAACAAACCACCAGGTTACACCAATGTTTTCCTTAGTACTTTACTTTCTGCTTCCATTTGCTGCTGGGCTTGAGGAAAGAGTATAAGGGCTGATAAAAATGAGCCCACAAACCTCTGATACTCTACCCCCAAGCTGAGGAGGTTTCCAGGGGCTGGAGCAGGGGCTGCCTCTGGAGTCAGCTGGGAGGAGGGAGAGGAGGCAGGGGAGGGAGAAGGGGAAAAAATGAACAGCTGCAAAGCAATTAAGCCTGCCTCCCTGCCGTACTGTCCAAAGCAGGAGGCAATCTAATTCAGCCTGGTGCCTCTCTTCCTTCAGCCGTCTGGTGCCTGCCTGGGATTCAGGAAAGGGGCTGTCTGACTGCCCACTTTGTCTGACGAGCCAAAGGGGCCCTTCCCAGCCACAATTTCCAAAGGAAAGAGATCTTGGCTGGTGGTGTCTCTTCTGAGAAAAACATGAATTGAATGTAGTGGCAGCAGCTTTATAACCCTCTCCTGCCCTTCCTCAGCAAACAACCAAAGAGGAGCTGGAGCAAGAAAATGACCCGCTGGCTCTCTGGCTCAGCACTTGTCTCCCAGCACAATGAATCAATTGGCGTCCCATCATTATTGTGGTAACTGTATCTTTCACAAGCAAGATTTTATATAGAGATAGAATAGGATGTTTTCTGCTCATTTCCTTCCTGTCATTCCAATCACGAACTACTGTTAAAAATACAATGCATTTAAAGGCTGTAACATTTGCAAGCATGTGTTCCAGTTTCCCAGCTGAACGGCTGGGCTTTTGTTTTCTGCCCAGTAAAGGTGTGGAGAAACAGTGATGGAGGGGAGCCTGTGGTGCAGCTGGGTTAGAAACTCACATGTACAGAAGGTCATCTCATTTTTATGCTCCTAATGTCAGGCATTACTTTAATTCCTTATTCTGGCCAACTGTTTTGGTATATAATCCTCAGCACAGGACTCCTTCCAGCCTGTCTAAGGTGGTACTTGTTCTGCTATTTCTTCAGAAACTGGCAAAAAATGTTTTATTTGGAAAATGTTAGTGAGGCAGGGCAATAAAAGCCTTTTAGTACCCAGTCAGAGGAGCAAACAGGGTCTGTTAGGAGAACAGAGTACAATTCAACTCTGCTTTCAGTTATGTTTGACAGTAATCTAGGCAGCAGGTACATACCTTTCCCCTGGCTTGATCAAGACAGAAATATGCAAAATGTGTCTTTTAAATGCAGCTAGACAGCATTTCATCTTATGAAATTTCTCAATACTATTATCATAAGTAGAAAAAATAAGAAATCACAGAGAAAGCAAGATTTTAGCCCACCATTTTGATAAATGCTTTATAAAGGATGAAATTTGAGGATTATTCTTTAGCTCTTCATAAGCTAAAGCACAGTAACTTTATATATTGTGTCAACCTAGAATGGAGCAACCCACTGAAAACAGGAGTTCCTTACTAACCTAATAACAGATAAGGTCCCTCATGAAGACCACAGTTATTTCTAAAAATATAATTTATAGACATATAGATATATGCCACCTATCTAGGAAGAAGTTCAGACTGTGGACTGGGCACAAAACAGATTGGTATATATTCCCCCTCAATGCCAAAATTTTTCTTATAAAGAAGTTCTTATTAAGTAGTAATTTTTAATTTCCTAAAAAAAAAAAAAAAAAAGAAAAGAAAAGAAAAGAAAAGAAAAGAAAAGAAAAGAAAAGAAAAGAAAAGAAAAGAAAAGAAAAGAAAAGAAAAGAAAAGAAAAGAAAAGAAAAGAAAAGAAAAATGCAACATAAGTAAATGTTAGGGATTTTAATCCAAGTCCTAAACTATGGGAAAACTCTGATATGTCTACCTTTTTCAGTTAAAGATTTACTCACATTTCAGAACCATCACACAGTCTGTGGTGATGTTATCAGCATTTCTCTGTTCTTGGTGACCTTAGGTGCTCTTAAACCATTATATACATAATATTCTCTGATAATAGAACACCATTCACATTTCAGTAACAATAATTCACCTTAATGAGATAAGAACTTACACATCAAGTGACTCTACCTCTATTTGAGAGATATTAGCACACTTTGGGTAACTGTAGAATCACAAATAATGACATCAAGAGTCCAACACTATTCCTGGAGAGCTTGTACTCCCAGTTACATCAGCAGGAATTTGAGATGTGTAAGAATTGCAAAAGCAGATGCTGATCTGCTGCAAACACCACAGGTAAGGGCAGTCTGCATTTCTGCCTTAAGCAAACAAGAAAAACAAGACTGTTAATGAGAGAAAACAGCACCAGTTTCTAACTGCATGTATAAATAGGCATTAACACCAACTATATTCCTGAAGTGACTCATTACCGTGTAAAGAAAACTTTTACAAGAAACTTCACGTTGTTTACAAATTTCCCGTTTACATTTTGTTTTAATTCTTGCTTTCCCACTCGTATCATTCACCGCAGCCTTAGCAAAGATCTTCAGGAGACGGAAACTTGAGGCTTACACTAAAACCAGAACCAGCAAGATGTACTCCTTCAGCGAACTGGTTCTGCACTTTTCCTGCAGTCAGGTACCTAAAGCAATGTGAGCACAGGTATTTTCATCAAGGCAAGCCGAGGCTGCTGGCCCAGGGAGGGATGGACACTGCCCGGGCAGGGCAGGGCTGGCTCCGGGCTGGGCCAGGCGGCGCAGCGCGCTAGCGCCGAGCCAAGGACGGAAGATACAGCAGGAACAGCCTAATTCCAGCTCTAAATGAGCTCAGCAGGGAATCTAAACAGTCAAGTCAATTGCTAGAATCTGCACTTTTCAACCTCGTTCTGCTCCTTTGATCAGACTGAATTTTGAGCCACGGCGATTAATGGACTAATAGAGGAAGTCACAGGGCATCTCTGGGGAGGGGAGGGAAAGGAGAAAAAAGCGGCTCACACTCATCATGCAGCTATGCTGAGAAACACAATTCCGTGTAGAAAACGAAAATGCCACTGCAGAAAGTGTGCTGACTGAGCGGCAAAGGAGGAGAAAAAGGGGGTTGTATGAAACAAAAAAATAATGCTGATATGATTGCTCATTCATTGCTTAAACATAGCCTGCAGAGCAACCGGGAGAGAAAACAGACTGCCCGAGCACGAGTGTCCTGTAAACTACCCTTCAACCCAGTGCTGAAACTGTTTATTCTTAATGCCACCGAGTAAAGGAAATATTAAACATATTTATTATGCAAAGAGAAGCTTTCAAAAGCCCTGAGTAATTAAGCACTAAGAGCAATTGATTTGTTTATGACAGGGATACACAGTACTGATATTCCAGGGTAGTATGTCCTCATCTTGCTGGAAAGGGAAGAAACACATTAACATTAGAAGTCTGCTAATCACGAAAGAGACAGGGAAAGTGTTTTGGTTTTTTTCCCCATTTGTTTTTTTTTATTGCTGTGCCGGAGAGGATGGGACAGCTTCTCTTCCTACAAGGGGCAAATTTTCCTTCTGCAATTGATGACTTTAAAAAACAAACACAAGAGGACTTCAAATAACCCCTGGACTGATTAAAACATTTATTTGTTTGAAGCTTAGCAAGTTTGTAAAATGCTGGTACTAACCCCTAGAGGGAAAAAAACCCCAGTACCAACAACAACAACAACAACACCACCACCAGAAAAGCCAAAAATAATCCAAATGTAAACTCGAGCTGAGGCAGGAACAAGTGTATCAAAGCTTCCAACTCCCTGTCTTTTTTTGCTGCAGCACTAATATAGCATTGCCAACGACTGCTGGGCCCCTTGCTGCATCCTTCTGCTCCACCTTTGGTCTTCCTTGAGCATACAAAGCCTAGACACATACATGATTCACTCTGCTCTCAGAAATAATCCTGCAGTCATCCTGGAATGACCTCCCACTGCGTAAATTTAGGTGTGTGTGTTTGAATCTTTACAAGATAAAGCTGTTAATGTAATGTCTTAGGCCAGGATATCACACTATTTTGGCTACATTAAAGGGCTTACCCTCCTTATGGGTCTCTCATCAATTCTGTAGTGGGGAAAAATAGCTCAGCACAGCTTGTGCATAACCTGCATTCACATCTGCATCTGCCTGACACTGATCCAAGGAACTTCATTTTCATTAATTCAATGACAAATGTTAAATAATTTTGCTGGTTATGCAGAGAATATTATTCATACTACAGTAATGCATTCACTACCTTCATCTTTTAACATTCCTATATTCCAAGGGTTAAATTGTAATACAGGATTATTCTTGTTAATGGTAGTGCTTTTCAGAATTATGTACTGATAACGATGATATTTGCCTTTATATGTGCTATAAAAAATTTAACTTTAAAACATGTAATAGAGTGATTAGCCTTCAAAGCTCTAAGAAGAGCTGCTGCATTCTGATTGTGAATTTCTATCAATTATTAGTGCTGGAAATATCTGCTTGAAATATCCAAAGTGCTCGAGACAGAAATATTACACAGCCAACAGGGCAGACTGATAGGCTTCCTAAATGTACAGTTTTTGAAAACAGCTCATAATAGTGTTTGGCTTTCAAACCTTAATGTTATCAGCTTTGATGGGACTGCTTCTAATTCGTATTTAAGACCCATTACCTCTTCCTCTAAGCAATCTTCATGAAACATCATTTGTTCTGGGGGGATATCTGCCATCCAGTGCAGCTCTGTAATGGCTGTTAATTCACACCATTTTGCTTGCTCCTGTATTAATCAGCAAACTGTGAATCATCCCAGAGTTTCCAGACTCACAAATGCATGAGAGAATCACCGAGGCCAGTTCAGTTTCTCTCCCCATTCAGTCCCACAGACAATATCAGTTCCTGTTTACAGACACGGCTTTGTTTTCCCCCACCCACACACTGAAATTTCTCCAAAATGCCCAAAGAAAAAAAAAAAAAAAAAAACCCCACCGAGTTCATTTTACCAGGAAAGTTATTTCTAGGTATTGCATCTGAATCAAAACATGTTTGTACTTTGAGCTGGTGTGCAGGGCTCATGCAGCCAGGCAGGAAGGCAGAGGAGCAGAATGGGAAGGCAAAGGGGCTGCTCTGTCAGCCCGCCCTGCTGGAGCCAGGCACGACATTAACTGCATCCAGGGACTCTCCTACACACTTGTTTGCCTTCATTCTGTTCGCTTCTGCACGTATTTTTGCCTTGTGAAGTACTGATATAATTTTAAACTATAACAAGACAATACTAGGTAGAAAGCACCCCAAAAATCAAGGGTAGATACCATGCTCTAACAGTACTAGTGTGGAAAGTATTAAAATTATTTATTAATTTAGGCATCAAATTTGAGGAAATAAGTAGGGCATGGTTTTAGGGAAGTGAGCACATTTTCCAAAAGGCTGCTTTTAGTTCAACACAAGCTCCCCAAACTGTCATTATTAAGAGAGAGACAGAAAATACAGACAACGTACAACCCTACCTTCCAAAAACATGGGGAAAATGGAATGAAGATGTTCTGATATTAATGGGGATTTACAACACAGTTGAAATGAGCTGGGTGTACAACAAGGTCATGGAAAGCATTTCCTCATTGCTATCCCTCAGCACGCTGGGCCATGAACACACCTTTGCAATGTAAGAATTATGGGTGTGCTGACTTGTGAGTGAGGATGCACCTTACCCATCACTAACCACTCTACAAGTAGTTATTTTTAAGAATGATACACAGAAGGAAGTTATGGCATTCATCCTGAAGCCAAGCAGTGAGAAGGCTGTCAAGCCCTTCCCTAGATTCCCAGGATGTTTAAAACTTCATTGTATCTAAGAGCATAGTTGAGAAAATATGTATGTTCAAAACCTTTTGCTCAACTGCTTTTAATTAGAGATTTCTGCATATGGATTTTTTTCCAAGCTGTGATAATAAAGAAGGTAAAATGGGTTATGTGGGAGGAGAAAAAAAGGAGAAAATCTGCAGATAGGGCCTAATTCAGCTGATGTTTAGCCCAGAACACCTGTGAACTGCTACCAAGCTGTCTGGAAAACTCAAGAGGAACTGTCCACATGGGCTCTGTCATACAGCCTGGACACACAGCATGGGCACACAGCCCTGCACACAGCCTGGACATGCAGCCCTGCCACACAGCCCCATCCTGAGCACCTGAACATTGCAAGCAGCCTGTCAGGCTGAAATGCAGCACCTTGCCCCAAATTTCTCTGGGCTAAGTCACATTTCCCTGTACGTGTTCACAGCACATGAGCACTGCTTCCTCTTTCTCCACCCTGGACAACCCTCCCTCATCGCTTCATTGTCCTGCACATAAGGAAGAGAAGACTTCCTCAAACCCTCCAGCACCCCTAACTGGTGTTTACAGTACCTCCTGAGCCTCTTTTTGCTTTCCAGTTGGATTTTAATTTGTCCAGTGTGAGATTCCCACAGAGTTGTCCGTGTCCTAAATGCTCAATTGCTGGCTGTACATTTTCCGTTTTATTAAACAGGTCATAACCAAGGGAAAGACCAGTCTGGATGGAGCGAAGTGCTGCAGCTTTGGTGTAGTGTCCACATTAATTTCAGATCCAAAAGGTGGGTGATGGTGAGAGTGGGGGAGGATGCTCCCCACGTGGTGTTTAGAAGGATTTGGTCTATTTACAAGCTGCTTCTGTGCAGATTGCTTCCTCTAATGATGTGCTGTGTGGTGTCCAAGAGTCCTATCAGCACAACAGAGAGCTAAACTGGAAGGAATTATGAGTGCATTAGGCAGAGCAGTTGGAAACATCAGTGCCTGCAAACATCTGAAAATACAAGCCAAAGAAGTGGGAAGGTTAAGACACAGAGTCCTTGTGTCTGTAAGGGCTCCAATACAACAGGGGAATGCTTTAAAATACCCAAAATGGAACACAACAAGACAACACATGGAATTTAAAAAAACACTGAGAAAGAGCAATGGGCCCAGAAAATCAGATGTGAATTAAGGGTTTTTTATCTTGATTACTGCACTTCTGAAAATGTTGTATTACTGTTGACATGTTGAGGCCAAACACCCCATTTTGTTCCACAAGTTTACTTCTTACTTTCCAAAACCTCTCTGACATTATTTAGTCCCAGGGGAGGAAAGGGAGAAGAAGGCAGTTGATAGTTTCAGTCAAGCTCCTCTCAGACTCTCTTGAGAAGAGAACAGAGAATCTCCAAGTTTGAAAAACATATCAACTCATTGGCAAATGCACAGATAAATAGAAATTCAGAAATGACCATTCAGGAAGATGTTTTAACATCTGTGGAGATGTCAAACTCCAGGCTCAGCCTTATTGCTCTCTGTAATCCAGATTCATCACCAGCTTCCTTTATTCCCCTATTCAAAGGCACTTAATTAGCTGAAGGGCTTGTTGCTTTGCCTTCAAAAGCCCTCCATCCCTCAAAGGCTTTGCTTTGGTATTGTGCTGCCACTGTCCTTTGAAATCAAATCTGATTTTCTCTTCACAGCATTGGTAAAAGAAAAAAAGGTAGATTTTAAAAAAGAGAAGAGAAGAGAAGAGAAGAGAAGAGAAGAGAAGAGAAGAGAAGAGAAGAGAAGAGAAGAGAAGAGAAGAGAAGAGAAGAGAAGAGAAGAGAAGAGAAGAGAAGAGAAGAGAAGAGAAGAGAAGAGAAGAGACCAGCAGAACTTCATTCAAAGTGGCTTTAAAAATAAGTAGAAAAAGGTAAGAAGAATAAGAAGAATATTCTTAAAAATAGGAAGAAAATGGGTAGGGTATTGAAGCTGCAGATGAAATCTAGCCAGTACTTTTGGTTTTATTAATAAAGCATGATACTGTAATTGTTTTATGCATTAGGAAGATGCCTTGTGACATCTTGGAAATCCCAAATAAAACATTATTTTCCCCTGTACTTGCAGGAGGACTGTATGTACTCAGATGATGCAGGTTGTGTTCTCTGCTTTCCCAAACTCTTCATCAGCCTGCATCAGAGCTCATAAAGTGCTGCTGAGTCAGAACAGTCTCACCTAACAATCACAGTGCACTGACTTTTCACAGGCAGAAATAACTTCCCATAATATATGGCACCCAGAAATCAGGCCATGGTATTACCATTTCTTCATATTAATAAAAGCTGTATTTTGTATTCCATTATAGTTATTTAACCTTTGACATCTACCCTCTGGGTCAGTTTGCTCTTCATAGCAGCACATTTCTTCTTCAGTTTTGTTTCTATATTTAGAAAACTTACACGCTGAAAGATTTTTTTAACTTTAAAAAAAGAGTATATTTAATCTAGCTCAGAAGTTTTGGTGTTTCTCTGCAACCTATAGTTTATTCTTCCAACTCAGATAATGTATTGCTGCTTTTACCACAGTCAAAGAAATACTTTACTTTTCAAAGGATATTTTAGTCCTCAGAATGTTCTTCACTATCCCATATGCAGTCCATATGTAGTAAAACTACAGCCACTTTTACTGCAAATAATATTAGTTTTCTCTCTGTCTCTTCCCTTGTCATTTTTTCTCTATCAGTATTTTTGGTAATGGAGATGAAACAAATATCCCCTTCACTGACAATCCAGCGCACAACTCCCTGGATGTCAGCAGGAATGCAGAGAGCTCTAAGAATAGCACATTTGGTTCCCAGAGACACAGCATGTCCCTCCCAGACAATGGCTGTTTATCACCTACATCCATCCCCCCAACACAACAACCTTTTCAGCTGTGTTTTGGTTCTCAGCATTTCACACCCGGAGCAGTCAGTGGGCAATCCTGCTCTCCTCCCTGAGACTCCCAAGTTTTAACTCAGATCAGCTTGGGCTTGGAAAAGAGCTAGCCACCCAAAGGGTTTATTGTATTCCAGCCCGACTCAAACTGTGAATGTCACCGGCTGCTTTTCCTGCCCCAGGGTAGGAGGGGATCCCTCCTTCCCCTGCACTCAGCCCTGTGCTGCTCTTGCTCTGGAGGGACTGACAGAGCAGCTTTTCTGAACGGAGGTGTTGTATCAGCATTGCTGAAGGCAGAATTGGGCCCAGTGTATTGGACATTCCAGAACAGGAAATCTGCAAGTACAAACTCTATTTAGACATGAAAATCAGGGAGATGCCCAACTAGTCAACCTGCCTGGGCAAATGCAGCTTTTTGTGCTCCCAGAAACAGCAGGCAGAGTCAAGTAGTGAAGCTTTACCCCTGAAAACAGCATGTGATAGCTCTGGAGACTACCTCTGACTCTGGCATTTACTACCATCTTTATATTTGGATTTAAGAGTCCAGACCTTTGAGTATAATGTCACTCACCAGTATCAGCTCTACAGGAATAAAATGAAAAGCTGCCCATGGCCAGAGAGCAGCGTTAGCCCCACCAGGCTTTGCAGTACCACACAATGCAAACTGTCAGCGCCTCAATCAATACCCGTCCTGGCCAACAATAGAGACACAGTGCTTCAGATGGGGGAGATTAGCCCTATCAGATTGAGCAGTGTCCAGGCAAGACAGGATCTGGGACACACACTGATTGCACTTAAAAGATACATCACTAACTACGAAAATGGCAGAGCTGTGAGGCACCAGCAGCAACCCTGCTTTTGGAATGTGGAGTGTTTGCTTTAATACACAGTGAAACAACAGCAAAACGCTCACTCTGGGTCTGCGGCTGCTGCTCTGTTCCCCGTGTTGCTGTGCCTGCTACAAGGATCAAATTTCATGGTTTATTGTTCTCTCTCCAACTGGCCACCATCCACATTCTTCTTCTGTACAAAGCTGCACCTCTTGCTCCAAAGAAGAGAGAACTATGCCTTCTTTTTATAAATTTTAGTCACATTTGCAAACACACACACAGAGTAAGGGGATGACTTTTAAGCACTAAACAACATTTCAGGGAATGCTTTTATTTTTCTCTGAGCAAATTTCTGTGAATGAGGCTAAAAAAGGGCAAATTTCCACCAGAAATTTACTATTTTTTGAGATGCAGAAGTTGTCTCCCCCGTCTTCTGAATCTTTAACATTGTGCCTTTTAATGAAACAACTGCTCATTGCTTGGAAAGTCCTATTCATCACCTGCCTCAGGAGGGAACTGCACTGAAATTCTGCAAAGCTCAAATTCAGCTCTGGATACACTGCTGGAAATCAGACCCACAGTCACTGGGGGTACTTCACTCTAATGGAGTAAAATCTCCATGCTAGATTCCATGAAATGTAGTAAGTAGCTCAGACTCAAGGATTCCTACACAGAATCATTTTCCTATGTAATCTTTCTTTTTATTTGGCACTCAGGATCCATTTTCTTCTATGAGATTTGCAGTAAAGTTATCAAAACCTTACAAAATGCTCCACTCCTGAATATCCACCATCTTTCTTCAGCAGCTCAACAGACTGTAAAACTGGAGCACTGTCATCTGGTGTGTAATTATTGGTCTAAGTCTGCCCTGTAAAATGAGGGAGGCACCATAAGCTTACCTAACTAGTCTGAAAATGTAAAATGCTCATCACCTGTAATCATTGTCTTAACTGTCCTTGATCTTTACTGATAGCAGCAAGATAATAATAATTCTCTCTCTGACAGTGAGAATCAGCTGAAAATGCAGCACAGGCAGAGCACCAGGAAAGTTGCTCGAAGAAGGAATATTTCGGCCAATTAGACAGACTGACTTCAGGAATTTTTTTTTTAAATGTCTAATCAGTGATGCAAAGGGTTCAGAGGTATAAGACTAAAATGCAAAGCAGGGAAAACTGGGGCATAGAAACCTCAGGAATCCAACAAGGACATTCCTACTTCACAAACTAAGTGGTGAAGCCAAAAACAAAAACCTCAAAGCTTATGGACGCATGATCAAAAGTGATCATGTCACTGTGGTTAACAACTTACTAGTCCTCATGCAAGATGCAGGAAAACACCATGAATGTATTCTTCACCCACACCTGCCTCCAGAGTAAAACATCTGGTGGGCAGCAATTCGTGGAACTGCTGCACTTTGCTCCCTTTCAATCTTATCCACAGCCAGGATCCCCAGCCAGCAAGACTCTCCACTCTCTGTTCAACCTGGGTCCCACCAAACACAAACAGGGTCCTCCTGTGCCTGGAGCAACAAACTGCTCCAGGTCTTTGTTGAATAAGGGTCCTTGATAACCCCCTGAAGAGCACTAGATGTGCCCCCCTGTTACCTGTTCTACACAAATCCAGTGAGGCACCAGTCCTGCCCTGCTGCCTGCTCTGGGCTGCTGCAGGAAGGGAGAACGGAGGGAGCACAGCTTGGACAAGAGGAGGGGATCCTGAAGAAGCACAGTGGCAAAGCACCTCGCTGCCTTACCCCTCAGAAGCTGATAGTAACTATCCCCTATTTCTCATTGCTGTCACAGGACATTTTGATATTTAGTTACACCAGCAGTACGCCAAGATTGATGAAATCCCCCTCCTTAAGAACCAGTCACTTTGCAGGGAAGAAGGGCAAAGAAGACCTGGCTCTGGAGTGCATTTCACACTTCAGCTCTCAAGCAGATCCCAGTAGAATTTCAGTGATCAGTCTGTGCTTTACTGGGAGAGCAGTGTCTCAGTCCTTCCCAAGCTGCTGATGGAGTGACTGTGTGCACAGCTAAGCAGCTTGGAGGAGTCTGCTCACAAACTGCTGGTTCAGCCTAACAAAGCCTTGGTTTGGTGATGAGGTTTGGTGTTTCCAGCTATTCTTCCAAACAAAAAGAGTTTATTCCTCAGAGCCAGGCTGCTCTCAGACCCAGTCCCCGAGCCCTTCCCTGCTCCCAGGACCCTGTTCACAGCACACCTCTCTGATCTGGAGTGGTAGCAGATTCACACCTCTCACTGAGTCTCAGGGGGAGGAGGAGGTCGCTGCACAGAAACCAGGGCTGTGCCTCACTTTTGCCAGCTGCATTTTTGCATCTACCAGCTGGATTGGTATCAGAGATCACCATGGGTGGGGAATGGCCCTCATCCAAAGCAGGGAATGGCTTCTGGCAAATGCTAGTAACAGGTATTTCAAGTCTGCCTCTTTGCTATTCAGGAGCTGTACTGTTTGACCTGCTGTCCATGAAGGACACATTTTAACTTCACTTCTCACCCCACCTGATCTTTTCTAGCCTCAGAAGCATAACACAGAGATGAATTTGTTGAAGGGCACTAAGATAAAAAGAAGATACTCCCTCTGAAAGGATAACATGAAACATGTAAGGAGAATATCTCTGGAGATTATAATATAAGCTAAAAGAGACTATCACCTATACAAGTAAAACAATTACTTTAAAATAGCACAAAGTTCTCCACCAGGCTAAAACAGGCGGAATTATGGTCCACTTTTAGTTGAAGAAATAGACAAATTTCCTATGATAACACCAGAAGTTCTTATTGCCTTGTCCGTGTATGCACTGTGCACACCTCAGAAATTTAGTGACGTTGCATTTGAAACACAAATGGAAAAGCAAATTAAGAAAATAAATGACTTGGTATTTTCACATAAGCCATGTAAGACAGAGAGGTTCTCACCTGTCTGCTTTGAGACGGCAGTGTGGCAGCCTGCATCTGCCTCTGCATCCGATGGGGCTGCATCAGCTGTCGGAACTGCTGCTGGAGGAACTGGCTGCTGTTGTTCTGCTGGGGCTGCTGCGTGGCTGGGGACTGCTGCTGCTGCTGCTGCTGCTGCTGCTGCTGCTGCTGGAGATAGTGAATGAGGGACTGCTGTCCTTGTCCTGCTGTCAGAGGGGACATTTTCTGAGTAGCTGACTCTGAGGCAAAGTGAGACAGTGGTTTGGTGTTGTTGAAAGAAAACTGGTCTTGGCTAACAGGGCTCTCATTCACCAGACCTGGCTGTAAGCTACTGGATGGCTGTTGCATAATTATGTTCATATTTTTGGTCTGGTTTGTAGTCATTGATTTAAAAAGCGAGTTCTGCATATTTGTGGGATTGCTGGTGGGAGTGATGTTGGAGATTAATGTACCTTGAGGACTGAAGGGCTGCTGATGCAGAGCAGGGCTCGACAGCTTTTCTGGCCTGTACGGTGGAGAAGGTCCAGTATTTGTGGAGGCCATGCTGGCAACCAGGTTGTTCTGTGGGCTTTTAATGCTGCTGGCTGGCAAGCTGGCTGCTGTCAGAGCAGGCAGCATGGAGCTCTGAGGGCTGAAGGGCTGCTGACTCAGAGCTGGACTGGAGAGCTTCTCAGAGCCATAGGGGGGAGAGGGGCCATTGGATGGGGTGCTGCTGGAAGTCATGCTTGAAAGCAGAGTGTTTTGAGGACTCTGAATGTTGTTTCCTGGTAAATTATTAGCAGGCATGCCAGACACCATAACATTTTGAGGACTGAAAGGTTGATGGTGTGGGGATGATCCTGCCCTGTAAGGCGGAGAGAGACCAGGAGGAGACATAGTTGGCCAGCTGGGAGCCTGTACTTGTTGCTTGGCACCAGACACCTGCTTGCTGGCTGCCAGCTGCTTTAGCTGCTGAGCATGCCAGTTGGAGCCAGGCATGTTGGGCAAGGGCACTGGGAGCATCGGTGGTGGCTGGTTTTTGTTCTGAGCTGCTGTAGAGATGGGTGATGCAGCAGGTTTGTTTGAGGGAGGAACCTGGAAGTTAGCTCCAGCAGATGATGGTCTCATCTGAGGGGATCCTCCACTGGTTGGATTGCAGCCTGGAGAAAAATCTTTGTTAGCAACATGGTTCTCCAAGTGGGAAGTCTGCGGGGAGGACTTTGGAGTGGTACTTATGTTTGGTTGGGAATGACTCAGACCAAGTGGATCTTCAGCCTTGCTGCACAAAATCTTCTCCAGATCCAGGTCATTGGGAGAAGGATCAGGCATTTTGGTCAGCTCTTCCAATAGATCTTGCAGCTCCTGGTCCACAGACTGTAAGCTGTTTCCTTTCTCATCGTAATGGACAATGTTGTTGGTTTGCCCTCCTATTGATCCCTTCTGATTTATTTCTGTGTTGGCTGGCACTGAGAACGGGGAGCCAATGCCACCCCCATTCATGTGATTGTTTTCCAGGAGCACTGGGTGCCCTGTGACTCCCAGGGAAGAAGCGCTGTGACCGGTGGGGAATGGAGAACTTTGCATTTCTGGACACGCCATGCTGGGATTGGTGCCTTGGCCCATGGCAAGGTTTACATCATCAAGACAAAGTCTTTTACTGTCATTTGGGAAAGTGACATCAGGCACACCACTGGAGGCAGGAGAGCTATCATCTTCCAGTTTTCTTTTAATGGATCCCTGTAACTGTGAAAATATAAAAGGAAGAAGAAAGGATCCATTATTGACCATATTCTGACATGTGCTGAAGCACCACACTACAACACTGGGTTGGAGATAAAGAAAATTAAATAATGCAATTTAAAAGCCAATCATGTGAGACAAATTCAATCAGGATTTAAATGTGTGCAACTTCACCAAAATCAAAAGAGTTCTAGTCAGACAAAGCCTAAATCTCATGAGTTGGCTTTAAAACAGATGTTAAAGCTACAGAATACTGTCTGTCATGTGAGCTGTAATAGAAGTTTTTAAAATAGTTTCTGGTTGCATTTCAATTAAGACATTATACTCCCTGCATAACAAACATGCCAACATTTTTATGGTAACATTTTTTAGGTCTAAATGGCAAATCTGAATGAAACCCTGGACTGAATTTAGTGACCTTCTGCCAGTGACTCGAATTAAATTCAGACCTGAGACAATTAAACTGTTTTACATTCTTTATAGGCCAAACATCTGAAATAACTAGCATACTTTCTAAACAAACCAAAACAAACCAAATTCTCAGCTATCTATCTAAACAGACTTTCAAACTTCCTATCACAGATGTTTTAAATTCCAGAAAGAGTAAGTAACAGCTAAACTTCTTAATTTTTGTTTATTCTTCTATGTCTAAGGCATTGTGAGCTTCATTCTTTTGAAGGATTGCCACTCATTCATAAAAATGGATGTTTTCAAAATACAATTATATAAATATCTTGACCTACAAGAAATGATGGGAGTTGTAAATTCACAAATCTAAGGGAAAAGAAACCTGCTTTCTACATATAAAGAAAGTGAAACTAGAAACAATGCTTCTCATACCATTTCAGCATATGGCAATCTCTTCCACATAAAATCATCTATGGCTTTCAATTTTAACAAGCATGACCTGTATGTCACAGGATTAATCAGACCTTAACATTGCTGCTTCAAGTTAAGGAAAATAAGCATTATGACCTTGTTTATCAATAGAGGGAAGCAGTATATGGAAAAGTATCTGATCAGCAATGGAAAGTGAAAGAACACTGGTTCCTCTTAGCCAGCTCCCTGTAAAGCATCTCCCAGCTCTGGGCTGCAAGTCCAAATAATTCCCATCATGTAGTGCTGTAAAAAAATCCCATCTAATAAAAGCTCATATCAACAGAAAACTTGCCCTGCCAAACCCAGCATAACCAGATCCAGTGCAGGGCTATGCTGCACATGGCCAACTTCTAAATGCTACACTAATTTTTAAACACATTGCAGTTATGCCTCAGTCACCACACAAGTGCAGCACTTTGGTGCTCTCAGAGAACAGTGTCACAGCACTGTCACCACAGGGGGGGCACACCAAGTGCAGCTCCTCTGCACTGTGCAGGCAGCTCATGCCCACCCCTACATTCAGCCCATCTTCAGGCAGCCCCACAAATGTGTATGGCTCTGACCTGGAACATGGCAGGTGGCTCACTCAGCTGGTCTCACACCTCTCATCACTTATTTCTAAATTGGTGGCTAGAGGGACAATGGCAGATTTGTGCCCACAGTTGCTGAGGGTGTAGATGCAGTTTGGGATTAGTATCAGACATTGCCAGTATCAGACATTGCTGGTATCCAGTTTACAGAGACATTTGGAAGAGAGTGATGGCATACAAGCTGGTTGTCCATGATCATCATGGCAGGTCTGCAGACTACAGTGAGCTGCTGAACAGCTTTTAGGAGGTGTTCATCTCCCCTCCATCACCAGACACAGCAGCTTTGGCACTGTGGCAAAGAGACCTTTGGGTGCTTTCCCTTTACTCCCCAGGAGTTGTCCCTCACAGAGTTATTAGTGCTTGTCTCTGGTGCTCTCCAGTCACATTGCTTCAACATGGGCTGTGCTCAAAAACCACAGGTGGGAGAAGTGAGGAGAGTTCCTTTCAGTGCCTGGTTACCTGAGAGCCTCTCTGGGCAGCAGTGTCTGTGCTGGGCCAGGATTGCTGCTCTGTGAGAGACGGTCCCAGTGTCACACACAGACACTGCTGCACCAGCAGACATTTGCTGATGAGGCCAAAATTTGCTTAGCTTTAGGAGATGGAACCAGGCCTAAATCTTCCCCCAAATGTTAGTCTAATGATGGATGAAATAGTTTTCCTTCATTTTGTCTGCTAAAATTAAGCCAGAGCTGCATGTTTCAACAGATGTTGCCCTGTGTAGGCTGAAACATGTTGGTAGAGACTAACTACATATATTTAAAACTCAGACATGTATAGAGGGTATTTACAGGGGCTTCACACATCCAAAACAAACAGAGTGTGCTCCCAAGTTGCACCCTGGGAACCTTCAGGCAGGAAGTGGTGGGGGATCTCCCACCCTTGGCCAGCTGACATGCTGGCATGCATGTCCTTGCCAGCTCTTCCTTTGCCATAGGACATTCCTATGCTCTGAGTTACCAGGGAAAAATGTGGGCTTTCTAAACACTCTGAAAAACAGTTCTTTAACTGCTGCACTGGGGAATAAGTGTGATGGGAAAACAAAACTTCATTTCCCTATGACTGTTACTAGATATAAACAGATAAAATAAGGCCATAGCTTTCTGATGGCACAGGTATTCCAAAACTGGGACAGGACTTTTAAATAGGATGCTGTTGCTCAGCCCTCCTGAGAAGATTTGCTGTAAGAGAGGCAGTGAAATTAGCTGGGTGTCATGTTCTCTTGAAAAGCAAGATTCCTGTTTCCCAGGTGAGTATTGCACAAGTACCATAAAATCCAGAAGACCAATTTCTCCCAGTGCAGGCAGGTATAACTCCACAGAATTTAGTGACATTGCTTTTGCTTAAGATAGATTTGACACAGCCCCAAACTTGAGAGAGAAAGATACGCTCCTTAAAGCAGCTAAACAAATCACAGAATAATTTTGGTTAAAAGGGACACTTGGGTGCCATCGTCCTTCTGCTTCAAGCACATCACCAATGTAAAAAATAGACCATAGTCACCAGGCACTAAAGTATGAAGTTTCCATTATGAACAGAAATCCCTCCTTGCTCTGGCTGAGGCTGTTTTCAGCGTTCCCCACTGACACCTCAGGGGTTGTTTCTCCCACACAGCAGGCTCTGGGCTGGTACAGGCTGTGGGGAGCCCCAGCTCCCAGTGGCTGCTCTCCATGCACGTGCTGCTGTGGCAGCCCTGACCACTGCAGGGGACAGGAACACAATTCAATGTTACTGGGCCCTGCCTGGCTCAGACACATCAACCACAGTGGTGCCAGGAGAGCATCAACAAGGCACTACAACTTTTAGGATCAGGAGGTCCTGACTTCACTAATTCAAGGAGCTGTTTGCTGCAGAACATTCCTTCATCTGGTTCCAGATTCCCCAAGAAGGACCCATTTTTTTCCAACTCCTTCTCCTCTTCTTTTTTTTTTACACAATTTGACAAAATCAACAGAAAAGAGAAGAACACCAAAGCATGTTCTTCCCCTTTCTCTGCTGATTAGTATATTGGGCAGCTCTGTTTCACATCAAATACCTGAGAAGTGAATGGAAATATTTTAGAAATGCATCACACACACACACACACACACACACACACACACACACACACACACACACACACACACACTCTCCTGAGCTGGCTGGCAGCTGCCTATGGCTCAGTATGGGAAAGCTTCATTCACTTGTGCAAGCAAGGACGAAGCAGACAAGCAACAAAGGGGCTCTTGTGACATTGTCAAAATGCATTAAAATGCACTGGCATGCACAGGCTAACTTCTGTTTGGGAACACCTGGGAAACAAAGGCAGCTCTCCGATTCAGGGCATATCCAATTGTGAGTTCTCCATTATCTCAGGTTTGCTTTTAGCAGTGATCCCAGCACTCCTGTCCTCTCCCAACCAGCAGGCTGTCTTTCTGGGAAGGACCAAGTCACGCAGGAGCAACGCTGCTGGCTCGACATGGCAGCACAACCAGAATAAATAATAACTGTTTACGCTGCTCTGTCCACAGAAGCTGCACAGCTGCGGTTACAAACAGCTAATTTGTCACACGCTCCCTCCCTGCACCAAACTGATTCCCTCCATGTGGGCAGAGCACTCCACAGGCTTCTCTTGTGCAAGGAGGGAAAGGCAGCCTCAGCAGGAGAAGCCAGTCCTTGGCTGTGCCCTCCTCGAGCTGGGCTTGCTGTGAGGGTGACCTTGGGCATCAAGAGGTGGTGCTGGCCTTGAGGAACTCACTGTTACTCAATGAAGGGACAAAGGAAGGCAGGAAGTGGTCAAAACTGAAGCAGAGTGACCAAATTGTTAATAAATACATACTGTGATGGTTCCATTGGATTTTAGTAACAACCACACATGGGCATCTCTGGACTGGCTCCCTGCTTTGCCAGCACTCAGAGCCTTTCTTCTTTTGTGACATGTCAGCTATCTCAGCTGCTGCTCCAGCTCTCCCCTGAGCCAGGCTGCCCCTTGGCCCTCCTGACAGCCCCTGTTCATTCTCCTCCTGGAGCTCATGCCTTCCTTCACCGGCAAGTGAGAACCTGGGAAGGAGCACCTGCATCCTACACTGGAGAGCCTTGTTCCTCCAGCCTCACAACTGACCCCTCCACCAGAAACAAGCCACCTCTAACCAGAGATCCCTATTTAGGCCAACATACTGCAGAAATGAGAGAGGAAAAACATTAGGCGAGGTATTTCAGTGCCTTTTCCTGTGCCTACAGCCTGTCAGAGAGTCAAGCCTTGATTTACAACAACCGCAGGGTGCTGATTATTGATCTGCACCATCCCACCCCACGCCCTGCCATGGACAGATCCAACCTACAGCAGTGATTCCCACACCTACACAGCCTCTTGGGGTGAGCACTGGGACCAGAGGGCTGCTGCCATCCACACCCTCCCTCAGCAGCTGCCCTGTGTCCAGAGCATGGCCAGAGACTCTCCTGATTTAATTAACTGATGTTCATGGATCCCTGACTGGGATATCCAGAATGGGAGTCAGATAACCTTCTTTCACTAAGAGTCTCAAGACCCTTGTAACCTTGGGAAATTCCACGTGTTGGTTTTTCTGTTTGTTTCATTGAGGAAAAGAAATTATTGTACAAGGAGATGGGGCAGGTGGGGAAGACATCAGTGTCCCCACAGATCCTGAGATTTGCTAATATGGTGGCAGCTTTGCACAAAGCCTTTCAGAGCAAAACACCTCGGGAATCCAGGTCACTGACAGGCTGCTAAGATCTGGCATATCTGAATTATTTTGACAGATAGAGCATGTTTAATTTTTGGTGGAAGGACTGAGCAAGGCAGAAACCTGAGATAAACAGAAGTATTTTCCCCCCCAGTATCTTCTCAAGGCATATTGCAAACTGTTCCCTCTGCAAAGTATAAAACCTGAGTCTAAGGTTTGCTTAACTGAACTGACCAGAGAATCTATCAGTCTCTGTCTCTTTCAAGCACTAGACACTGCCAAAACTGGAAGTATGTATTTGCCAGAGGCAAACTGTTTGCAGCATTCAGCGATCAAGACTTCAGCCTCTGTGGCTTCAACAAGCTTCAGCGAGACCTATCTGCCCATCAGCCCAAAATGTTTCTATCTGTTCTGACAAAAACAGTCATGCAATGAGAAAATGGAACTGGCAATTTTCCATATAAAACAAGAAAACTTCACATTTTTTTTTCTCCTGTGCCTTAAATTCACAGTTTGGAAAGTTTTTGCTCTCTATTGCTCATTTATCCACACTCTAGACAGATTTTACTGTCCTGCTAATGTTTAGGGACAGTTGGTGAAAAAGAAGTGAGAATGTGCCTGTGTGTTTAAAGGCTGGAAAGTGGATCTGATATAAAATATTACCTTTTAAATAGCAGCAGTTACTTGCAGACCCTCTGTGCTGGGTAGTAGGCTGGCTTGTACATGAACAGCAAATCCCAGATGCTCCTGGGCAACAATCCCACTCCAGTACAGCAGGACCTGGCACTGCAGTAAGTGCATTTAGCACATCTGTAGGTTTCTGTTTGTGCATGCTGGCTGCAGTTTGGTAAAAGACACTCACATTATATACCTGAATCCAAGAAAAATTGCCTCCTGCTGACCAGTGAGCAGCCAAAGCAGGACCTGACTACAAGAAACATAAACTACATTTTATCAAAGTCGTATCTCAGGCTACAAGGGGAACTCAAGGAGGCTCAAGCAATTAAAGCTCTCTTTCACTCACTTTCTCCAGACTAATATTAAAAATAAGCTAAAATCACATTCTTCCTACTACATTGGGCTGTTTGGCCCTTCTGATTTCAAGCAATTTGAGCATGGATGGACATTGTCATTTTACAGTGTCAGGAAAGAGATCACAACGCAGTTCCAAGCTACCAGAGGAATGCACCAATGTGCTCAAAAATTGCAATTCCCCAATTTTTCAGGTAAGGAGTACCAGAGTAAAGGCCACTTTGGTCTGTTGGGTACTTGTAGACTGCAAAGGTGGCAGATTTGTTTGTAATGAGGTGTGGTGGTAGAGAAAGGATTATGAATAGGGAAAATTCACAGGGTGGATTTCCTTCTATTCATCATGCTCATAGAAATAGGCAACTGGAAGGGAGGATGTAGGAAGAGGAATGGGGAATGTAAGCAGTCACTTTAACCATGAAAGCACATTGGTTATTAGCCATCTTGTATGCATGGTGTGGATTGTTTTTACCTGACACTACAGCTTAAAGATGGGAGTCTCCCAACTCCCATCTTTAAAACAAATATCATAACAACAGGTACTGGAAGTTGCTACTTGGGTGTGCAGATGTAAATCACCTCCCAAACACTGCTGCTGCATGTGGAGAGTTTGATGCCCCCTCAGTACACAGCATCAGCTGACTGGATGGGAGTGCGCACTGATCTCTGCCCCGTTACTTGCACCACTCATCGAGATCTTCCCCAGTTATTCCCTCTGTAAATCAGGGACCTCATGCTGTGTTAAAAGAGAAAGAAAAGAACAAGGTGTGTGCTTTCCCTTTAATAAATGTCACACTCCTGTTGTGAGTGCAAAGCTGCAGGAACCAGGGGCTGTGCTCACACACCCCCTGAGTGTGCATTGTCAGAGACCACAAAACACAGAACTGTGCCCTTTAGCTGGTAAGCACAGAAATCCCAAACACCAAACATGACTACACAAAACCAGAATAATGTGATTTTACAATAAGCTTAAGCCACAGAAACTAACAGGGATTTCAATGTGGACTACCATGAGCCTAAGGTATTAGCTTTATTTTTTTCTAAATTTTAACAAAGAATTAAGGGGAAAAAGATACTACAAATATGATTTTCTCATTCAACAATTTGTGTGAATGCAATTATACTTAGAATTATAGAAATACGTGTGATCTATGTCTGGCTTTCAAAGGGAACAACTTACACCCTACAGAGCAGCAAGTATGTGAACAAGATTTTTCTAATTACCCCTGTGCAAAATCACAGGAAACATCACTAGTGTCTGAATAAAGGTATCAATGTAGGATGAGAGAAGAAAAAAGGAAAAAGAAGAAAAAAGACATAGCCTAGGATATACCTATTTTGCCATCCTACACAAGCAAGATGCATGCAAGAGGCCAAGCACCATTCACTATACAGAAATGAAAAAAAGAAAAAAACCCAGCAGCTTTTATACTTTTCAGGTCAGACAGAATTACCAGACTCATTTGGTAGGCACCAACAGAGATCTGCCCTATCAAAACAAATGTTCAGAGCCTTCCCATCTTGTCTTTCCTCAGCAATTCATCTGCTTTCGGTATTAATGTCACTGCTAAAATGGAAATTTTTCCAGGAGAAAAATTGCCGTTGACAAATGGATCTGGAAGAACAGGACTAGTGCCTGCTCCTGTGTTGTGCTGCTAGCAGGAGATCTCTGTGCAGATGCCTTGTAATTAGTCATCTGAAGACTTACAGCAATCACGTCACACATATTGTTTGGCTGTAAGTTCCACGTTCCATTTAATGACAAGTGTTATTAACTAGACATCTGAAGACAGAACAAGTTCTTTGCCTCTTGGTTTTAAGCTGTAGTACAAGAGCAATTTTTCATATCTGGCTGTAAATCAAGATCAATCTTAGACTCAGTGCCTTTCCATCAGTATTACCTCATCTTAGCTCAGTTTTAATACCAGCAGTATTGTTTTATATCTTTTTTATAGTCCATTAATTTCAAAGTCCTATGGAACACTTTGCAGTAATTTTGTAGACTACATTAATTTCTCACAGCAATGTCTAGGCTGGAGAACTGCAGATCTTCTCCACTGAGCAAAAAGTGATGTTTTTGCTACTTGGGTCTCCCAGGATTTGTAAGATACTTTTCTCTCTTCGTTTTCAGCCCCTAACGCTGGCACAGTTATGCAATGACCACAAGTAGAAGAAACAGGATGTACGTGTTACTACATTATGAGGTAGGTTTTCCACTTACTAGATAAGCAGATAAAACCCAGTCTGACACTTCTTTTCTGCTACATATTGTATTATATTTTTAATATCTCAGAAGACTTAGTCCTGTGGTTTTACCAAACTACAGGTGCCATTCTGTCAAAAGGTATGGTTGGGGAATTCAATAGCCTGGAGGCAGAGCCTCCAATTAGGTCAAACCTAGGGACAAAATGCTTTCAAATTCACAGAACAGTAAGAAACAATGTGATTTCAGTCTGAAAAAAGGGCATTTTTATTCCAACAGCTGAAATAATCACACTTACTCCTCCAAAGAATAACAGCTCCAGCCTCCTGTGTGTGGCTGCCCTGAATGCTGAGACCAGCACCCTCACATCTGCCAGCCCTTCTGCTGACTGCCTGCACTGGAAAATGATCTATTACTGAATCCAGAGCTCTCCTCTGGGCTTGGGCAGGACAAAACATTTAAAAGAGTAGTTTGAGGTTTCTCCTAAATGGTACCAAAAACTGGAGCACAACTCTTAAGAAGGATGGAACAAGTGGGCAAGGAAAGAAACATCCTGAACAGCTCCTCTCCTGCTCCTTTGATATCTTCTGTCTTTCAGAAAATGAAACAATAAACAGGATATTGATTACTACAGATCCAAAAAACCAAGCCTCACTTAGAGAAAAAAGATAATCCATCTGGTCCCACAGAAAGTGTGTGTAGAGAGAGGTCTGTATAACGGCCAGAAGCAGAAATCTTTTGTAAGGCATGAGGAATGAATATTTTATTTGTTTCTGACTACTTCATGTTATCCCACCACTTTCATCTTCACCAACCCAGCACCTCTGCTATTCTCAGTGTGCATCAGCTGGAATATGAAAACGATTCATTGGAAAAATGCTGTTTGTACACACCTTTCCTCCTGCAGCAGGCAGATGACCAGCTCAGCATACAGCTCGTGCTCCTGTACTACTTGCTCTTTGAACATGGCTCTTCAACTTACCCAGAGACCTTTAAAGGGATTCTGCATGTCAGTGGTGCTATAAACCCTAAACCAAACACAGATTCCAGTCCTGAAGCCCGTGTTCTGTATAAAGCTGCTGAAATCTTGGCCTCTATTTAGTAAATTGGTTGGACTTGATGATCTTAGGTCTTTCTCAACCTAAATGGTTCCATGAATATTTTGGGACGCTGACTTCATCAGGGATGACATTTCACTCTTTGCTCCTTCCTCCTAACTAAAGGAGTGAATTAAAAACACACAGGAATTGGAGAATTTCTCTCTGCCAGAATATGCAATGCCATAGTTACTGGGGTTTTAACCAGAGAACCTCTCAACTTGCTATAGATACCAATTCCCCTCTGTCCTAGAAGCAATGTTAATCACACATTCATCACTGCAAATTGACAACATAAATGCTGACTTATGCAAACAATATTAGAGAAAATGGTGTTCTTGCTGCAGAAGTGAATTACACAGCCTTTTAAGCTTTCTACACTTCTCAGTTTTATGTAAACTCTAATTTCTAAGCTTTTGTTCTGCCTTGAAAGGTCACACAGTTGAAAAGCCATGAAGCATAGCATGTGTTCCTACTGATATTAAAATACTGTTTACTAAATCATGCATATAAATGTAAAGACGAAACTGTTTGCAACCTACTGTGTTAATAAGAGATGATTTATAAGACAACACAATTCCAAGTATCAACATGTGGAATGTAAAGATCTGAGCTCAATCACACAACGTGATTTTTTGGGCTGTTTTTTGAAGCTAAGTCTCTGCACTGCAATCACACTAACTTCTGATGACACTGTATTTGACTGATTAAACTCTTAATCGTGCCAATGCTTAACTTCAGGAATACAAGTGGCCTTTTCAGATTTGAGCATATGACTGCACATTTGCAAGATCAGGACTTCATTTGCATATTCAAATTGCAAAACTGCATCTTCCCTTTGTCTGTGTAAGGCCAACTATAGCGCTCCAAATGCTAAACAACCACCGTGGAGTTGGACAGTATTTTTAGCATCTCTGTGGTGCACTCCTATCTTTAGCTGCTGTGTTCACAAACAATCCCACAGGACACTGCATAGCTAACATAGCTCAGGCTCTTCACCACATTCCAACTTTTCTCCCAAAACATGGTGAAAGCAGAGCATAAAACAGACCAGTTCAGGACCTGCTACAGTTTCCTAAGATGCATTGTCTTGAGCAGAGCAGAAATATTTTCAAGCACAAGAACAATAAAACCTCAGCACATTCTCCTCTGGAGTGGTGATGGAGCTCGCTGTGACTTCCTCGGGGGAAAATACAGCTCTGCACTCCGAGTTTGCACTGTGCAGATAAATCAAGTAGGACAGCAAAGGATTTCTGCATGTTGTTTCCTAGCAGGATGTGCCCATGGGTTCATGGCAAATTTCTGGTCAAAGCTTAACCCTGCAAGAGAAGTTAATAATTGAACTTGCCAAATCATCACAATTTCTAAATCCAACTGTGCCTTGTTTTTACAAAGGAGCATATTAAACCACTGAGCCATTTTATTAGACTCATGCTCATGTAACAAAAACATGTGTTAGCTCTTGAGTGCCAAGTACCATCCTGGAGGGTTACCAATCCCTGATACACACTTTGTAGCCAGACTGCAGTTATCTGTCACAACAGAGGAGGTAGTTTGGAATACACAGGCTGAAGCATGCTGCTCCACTTGGGAATACTTTATGTGGTCCTGGTCTCTTTGTAAAACTCTAGGGAGATGAACTGCAGCAGGGAAAATGAGCTTGAAACCTACTGCTGGCTGTAGTGGGACTATCTCACAGAAGCTTCCTGGATGGCTGAAGCTCCCTTAATTCCCTACAGGAACATTTGCAATGGGTGCAGCATCAACACGCAGCTGCAGCAGCTGGGTCAACTCTGAGTGCATAGGAAATGCTCTCAGTCATCTGCACAAGGCATTTCAAAACTACAGGGATACCACAAAGAGAGAAAAGACTCATCAGGGGAATGGGAGTATTAATCAGATGATTGACCTTTGAAGCTTTGAATATGAAATGCTTTGCACACTGAGCTGGAGCTGCACATGGAGACAATAGCCTGCAATATCTTGATTTACAGAGGAAGTACTGATGGAATTCCATATATCCTGTTAATGGTGAAAGGAAGGGAATTATATAAAGGAACTATTTTTTTCATTAAGTGTCTTAGCTAAGCCTTGCAGATGAGCCTAGACACTTGGCTGCAATTTAATTTCAACGGGACAAGATAACCTGAAAACTCTCAGAAAACCCTAGACGTTGTGAGTGCTTCACAAACAGACTCCTCATTTCCCTGTTTCACTTATCTTCTCTCCCAATATGTTTATGTGATCAAACATTCTCTTATTAGAACTCTTTAAACACTAATGGACTTTCAAAGAAACTGTGTTCATTTTCTTCCTCTGCCCCACCACAGGTGTGGCTGTATGTCTGGGAGGTGACAACTGAGGACACAGTACCAGGGCTAGGAGGGTGTCCCTTGGCCCTGCAGCAGCACCAGGGCAGCAATGCACAGGAGGCAGTGGCCAGGCAGCAACATGTACCATGCACTATGGCTGCTATACACCGTGGCTACAAGATACACATGCTCTTTTTTTGTGCCCTGCTCAGAGTTATTTTTTCCTTTTAAGCATAACAAATTAAATTCAGACTATCACGGGTTTTTTGTCCCAAGTGTTCACATTATGTAACATGAGCATCAGGTTACGGAGAAAACCAAAAAAACCCTGCAGGTACTTTGATTTTTTTCAGAGCCCCTTCTTAAAGGACAAATTTTCAAATGAGTAGAGGCTTTCCCTCCACCCAGAGAGCAAGGCTGACATCCTGGGTTATAGTTCTTATCCTAGTAAGGGCTCCTTAACTGAGAAATGTGGGTGGCAAGACTTGGCCTTTACTAAGAAACAATGATATTACAGGAAAACTCACTGTATGCTTTTGAACATCAACACTTAATTACCCTTCTATTTTCTAATACAGACACGATGTCTGGAGTTGAACAAACACATGCTTGAAAGGTCAGAACACTTAAACTGTGTGTACCTAGTTTAGGTCGACAAACCTGTTGCTGCTTTTTAGCAATGACATTTCAGTTTACCCACAAGAATTACACTACTTCCCCCAAAACTTTCAAGCTCAAGAACAGGGTCTGAAAGTGAAGGCAAAACTCTTCTTTGACATAAATTTATCACAGCTGCCACTGAATCCTGTGACTTACTGAGAATTCTGCCTCTCCTCCAAAAAGGGCTTGAGTCACCAGCAGACACAGGCACAGGGATGCCCTGTCCACTTTGGGAGAGGGGCTGGCTTGGCTGGCTGCTGCCCAGGCCAGCACACACAACCATTCACCAAACTGTGCAAACCTGAACCAACAGCTATGAATTCTCCCAAACCACACAGCTGGAGGGCAAGTAGCTCTTCGTTTTTTCCTGAAAGAATGGGAGGAACTTCCTCTTTCAGCCATCGTTACATGGGTTAGTGAGGATTTAACTGCTGCAACCATCAGGAAACGACTGTCCAGATGGCACCATGGAGTGTTTCTGGGCAGCTGCAAGGACCTAACAAACTGGGAATTAAAATCTGGATTTCCTGGAAGTGAAATCTTTCACTAAACACTGCTGTGCCCACCTTCAAGTTTCAGGGCACTCAAGGAATTGAAGGGGCACCAGTTTAACCCTAATCCAGAGAGGAGAGGTTCACTTAACTTCAACAGAGCTGCTTGAGATGACTTCATCCCTTCAGACCATATTCCTTCCGTGGGGCTCAGAGATCCTGAAGCCAAGGCCACTGAGCTAGCTCTGGGACTAATTAGCATGGGTGGGCATTGTGTTAATGCAACCCACCTGGCTGGGACATGCATGTGCTGTGTTCAGGTAATCTCAGCAATCTTAAGTGGAATTGTACTGAGAGAAGGTCCCCTTAAGGACATCCTAGGCACAGTAAGATGACCGTCCTCCACAAGAAATGACAGCCTCTCAGGTGGAAGTGGCTGAACCCCAGCTGAGAAGCACTGACTGACTGCAAACTCACTGGAGATAGAAGAGGTGAGCCACTACAAAGTGGCTGAGGGTAACCATTTTATCTCACATTGGCACAGAGGCTGTCATGTACTGCTCTGTAGAAGGAAATGAAACTTGTTCAAATGCACTAACTTGAGTCCTTCCAAGTGCTCACCACGGCTGCAACCCCTCACCTCCATCTGCACCTATTCAAAGCTCTGCCAGGCCCTTGACAGCATTTCCTGCACAGGATGATCATGACCATCAATATGCATTTCACCAGCCTCCCATTCCCAAGTTCCTATAAGAGGGCCGCCTTCTCTGCTGAAGCAAATTTTCAGCAGTGTCCCTCCTAGCGCCTGCCAGCAGCCCTAGTTCCTCACCATGGCACACACCCAGCCCTGGGTACCTCATCCCAGCCCTGGGGGCAAGAGATCTCCAGTTCTTCAAAAGTAACTTCCTGCTGAACTGAAGAGACTGCAAAGAAATGGTACCTGGTTTCCTGTGCTTCAGTCACCACATTTACCAGACATGATGTAGGAAACGGCAGGAAACACCAACCTTATGTATGGCAGCAATTCTTCCCCCTCCCTCCATGACACATCTGAGCACTCCAAAACCTGACCTTGCACTTTTTAGTGCAGCCTTTCTTGCACAAATATTTGAGTCAGATCTGGAGCCAAAACCAAATAGAAAGCCAAACACATTGCTAAACGCATTAATTTTTTTTTTTTAATGAAAAAGGTTGACACCCTGTTTTATACCTATTTGTACTCAAATCTAAAATGTACTGTATATTTTTAACTGCATGAATTTGGTAATATCAACAAAAATAAAAAAAAACTTTTCAATTTATATATATCTATTTTATATTCCTTCTGATACTGATGTAAAAACTGTTAACGAACTGATATAATTTGGGCTCCACACAGATATGAGAGGTGCTGATGAACAAGAAAGGTGTACTATCATTAAGCACATTGTTAGGAGGTTTCAGCTGTTATATTTTTCCCTTTTACAGTCATCTTCACTTTGCTTTTATTTCAAAACCTTATCAGAACACCAACACAGAATTAGTCCTTTACCTCGTTTCTTTGCACAATTGTTTGGACAATGTATTTAAAATAGCACTGTTCTAACCTGGCAGCATTTATATTTACTTTATCCAGGCATAAATGACAGCCGAAAGAATAAGGAATTGTAATCAGATACAGCATGTCTTCCCCTAGTAGAACTACCTCTTTTTTCCTCTTGAGCACCTAAAGTTGAAATACAATTTCCCTCTTTTGTTTCCCCATTCATTATATACGATCAGGGACAGATAAATGTCAAGTGTATCTTTAAAGGAAAAATGCACCACAATTTATCAGTCCTCCAACACAAAAAAAACCACTCCTTCTGCTTGAATTTGAAGTACTTTTTCTTAGTATACAACAAGACACCAAAAATAAGACATGGGAGAAGTGGGGTGACATTAGGGCAGACTGTTGATTTACGGAAGTTTCTGCTCCAGCTGCGTGTTGCCTTACACAGCATTTCCTGGTTTCTGTGAGACAAATCTGCTCTGTAACAAGACAGACAGTAAGTCAGAAGTGTCAATATGAGCAACTCCCTGAAAACAAACTTTGCTCATTTACAATACAGTGGTTCTAGTGTGGGACATGGAGCTGCACTGTGGGGAAGGAGCTCGCCTGGCTCCTGGGAGCAAACTGCACCCACGGCAAAACACGAGGCCCCGCTCCCCAACTCTGCCAAGAAAAGGGCATTCCTGGGAAAAACAAGCTGGCCAGAAGCTGGGTCACCAGGTTTCCTCACCAAGCACTTGTGCAAGATGAGATTCTGCTTGTCACTAAGTGCCCCCACTCCCAGGGCCTGTCAGGATGGGGCTGAGATAGGAGGGCACCTTGGGCAGCTCTTGCACAGCAACTCTGAAAACCACAGGCTCTTCAGGACTGCCCATTTCGTGATGCCAAAATGAAGCTGTTATGGGATTCCTACATACCCCTCACATTGCCGTGGTCTGGATCTCTCACTGGCCCACATTAGTTTTGGGTTTTCTGAAAGAGGCCAAACTTCTTTTTTCCCTTAAACTGTGCAGAACCTCATGGATTGAATGGGAAGGGAGGAGAATTACCCTCAAGGACATTTCCACTATTTTCTAATGGTTTGTGCCTAACTCTAAGAGCAATCCAAGAACCAGGAGGAATTTCTGTTACCCCTTAAAAACATGTATATCTCCATAGAAGAAAACAGTGGCAGCTTTCACCAGCACATAGTAAGCTCCTGGCTTCTGTCAAACAACTAAACACTTTTAATAGAAACCTGGTCCATTAACAAGCTGAACCATCAAGCAGTCACAAAAGAAAAGCAAACAACCCCAGCAAGAGCTGTCTTTCCATGCTGAACAAAAAACTATTTACAGTAAGCGAAATAGTGCAGCTTCTAATAATGCTTTTCCTCCCTCTCCAGTGCATCTGCACACAACTGTCCCTTCATTCCTGGTGCAAATTTAAAAAAGCAAACCTTGCCCTTGTCTGTGCTCACCTGTTCCTGGGGGTTCCTTTGTGCTGATGTCCTCCCAGCGCCCATTTTGCCACATTTCAGTGCCAGCTGCAGATCTCATTGGGTCCAGGCTCTCCACTGCCCCATGCACCAAACACATTTCTGTTTGGGTATTGGTCATCAGTAATATTTTTTAAAATAAAAGCAAAGCTTGGGCTTTTCCTCTCTGAAATCTGTCTTTAGGATATTCTATACTCAGAACAATCTGTATTCAGTTTTATAACTGGACCTGAGCTGGTGAAACAACTGGAACCTTTGCTGCTGATTTCAGTGGGCATTTCTCTGTGTATCCACTCACAGTTTGCTCTTTTGAGGATGAAATGATCTCCACATCTTTTACAGCACCACCAGCACTCACCCTCACTTTCCGCATACCTGTGCATTAGACATGAATAGAGATTTTATTGTTTCTGCACTCTCCATATTTGACTTCTTTCAAACCCCACGTGCAATACAAATAACTGCACTACAAGGAAGAGAAAGTACATGTTTAACACAAACATTTATAATTCCAAAGCCTTAGACAACAATTGAGATAAAGCCAGCATCAGTGGCAGTACAAGCTGTGCTGGGTGATTCAAGGGGGGTCCTCAAGGTGCAATTTGCATTTAATGCTTCTGCCACGAGCTCAGGCTTTAGGTGAAACAGAACACCCCACCTCACTAGGCAGGTGGAACAAAATGAAGGTGAGGTTTACAACACTCCTATTTGGTGTGGGAAGAACCACACTCACTTGACAGGAAAGGTGATGCTATGTCCTCTGATGAAGATTTAATTTCTGGAATTTTTATTTCTGAAAAAGTATTGACCCCCTCCCCCCCACCGTTTTAAGTATGTTCCCAAAGGCCTTCCTAACAACAGCAAATCTGTGTGCAATGCTCTCCTCAAATCTTCTGCCTTTCACATACATACCAGCTGCTCTCCAGACACAGCACTGGGCTACAGAATCGGGCTGCTCTGATTTATAACCAAGGTGCTTAAAATAAGGCAATCTAATTATTGACTTGATAGCCCACAATGTCTACAGTCAGCAAAGTTTAAAAAATGCAAAATATTGACAGGATCAGACAAATACATAATGAGGGAGTTATTAAAATGCAAATTGCCTGTCTTCTGGTACTCCTGTGGTGCATGCACAGGACCCCAGAGCCTGCATCCCTCTAGCTCTCTGCGCTGGTTACAAGGAAGAAAAGAAACAGAGCTGGGGAAAACGAATGAGCTATCACAAGGCAGCTGGATGGGACCCCACACCACAGGGATGCCCCAAAGAAAGACAAGGACTACATGGGAATGGAAGGCATTGCAAGAACAGGCAGCCCTGCACACACTGGACCCCAGACTTTTCCAGGATTTCAGAAAGGTCCTGGAGCAGAGGGAAGCCCAACAAGAACAGTTCAGTGCCACATCTACACATTTATTTTGGGGAAACATCCAGAAGTGAAACTTTTTGCAAGTTGGTGAAACTTGGTATCAAAATGCATGAAAGGCACAGCATTAAGATTTATTAAAAAAAAAAAAGTCCAACAAAAGGATGTAACAAAAATCCTCTGTCCAACCTTATCTGGGATGCTAACACCTGGCTTTACAGGTTGATATGTTCAGAAGAAAAAGTTCACTGCCCTAATCCATTTTGAGAAGTCATAACTGGAAGGTAAATAGGGTATTGTTACAAGACATAAAATTTCTTCCCTTCTCATCTCTGTCCTCCACTTTTTCTTCTCATTTAAATAGCCTTCTAATCCTGTGGACTGTCTGGTATACACTTATTATTTTACCTTGCAGACACATTCCTTTAAGTCTGAGGGCTGTGTATGTGTCTAGATGTCTATAATAGAACAAGTAAAATAATACCATTCCCAGCTGGGCTGGATGATCTAAGCCCCCACCAGGAGAAAACTTTGATGCATAATATAATTTCATGCAATGCATTTCAGTCATGTTAATATTACTGTAACAACTTCTAAAAATGACTCCAATATAGACAGCGATACCTAATTAACAGGCAAATTCTAAGGGGGAAGTTAAATGCTAATTTTACACTGGCATTTAGCCTAAGAACTTCATTATGCCATCTTCTATTTTAAACTGTAGCCATCCCACCTTGTGCTGTGCCGCCGCCTGTTCTCAGGCAGCATTGCGTGGAGCACAATAATTCCTTGCAAGACAGACAAGGTCACAATGGTTGGGGCTGGGAACCTGCCTGAAACCAGGAGAAAAGCTGGTCCCTGCCCCTAGGAGGCTGCAGGGACTCTGACACTAAGCTTTAGCATCCTTCCATGCTTTCCCTTGGAAAGGGAATTTTGTGCAGGGCACTGAAGTGGTGGCTGGGACAGAGGGATGTAGCTGCTCAGGGCTCCTGAAAAGGCATCAAAAGGAAAAGGACAGCAGCAATACAATCCCCACTGAATATTGGCCCTTTCCAGTACCTGGTTAGAGCAGCCATGGGCAATGTGGGGTCAGGCAGAAAAGGTTGCTGAGCCACTGGTGAGCAGCACTGATACCAGCCAATTCTCCATCTCATCTTTTGGATAAATAAAATCCAAAATAGATGGTGCTTAAAACAATGACAATGGCAAAAGTGCAGAAAAAAATATTGAAAAATACTACAGAATACTTGAATTTACAGCCAGGCTGTGGTAAAGCTGTATCAGATTTGCATAGAAATTAGATGCCTCATTAGCTGCAGATAGATGCACAACTGCCCAAATTTAAACTTCCTCCTTTCCCCAGCTCACCACAGTCATTACAAATCATGTGGCTGAATGAAAGCTGAAAAAGCACCAAGAACTTGGCAGTTTTGCTGCAGTGAGTCCCATAATAAATGAGGGACAAGGAGTGGCAGCACTGATAATAACAAAAACACATTTTGTGCAAAGCAACCTACTATTGTTCATATGTAGAATACATCATGTTGCTAGGAGGGAACAAACTGTCCTGCACTTTATAGATAGCCATTTTATTACAGATTCCCCCTGACTGTGACTCTAAACTCACACAATCCACTCCTCCTTTCTTTTTAATAAATGCACAAGATACTCAATATGGCTGGATGATGTTATGCAGCTCTAGACAGCAGTTTCAAATGCAGAGTTGGGGGTATATTTCTAATGTGCAGTATCACATATAAATTATTAACAAAAGTTAAGGAATGAAAGCAGAGCAAAGCATCATCTGCCCAACTAAAGTCAGATCCTGAACCATGCTGAGCAGCACCCCCCTGTACTCAAATCAAATGGGCTGGAGGCAGCACAGTACTCAGGAGCCCTGGTCCCCATGGCATCTCTTCCTGGTCTCCCCATTTTTCTCCCTGAAGCAATTAAAAAATCCTGAAGGCTTCTTGGGCAGCCAATTTTTCTCTTCCCTCCCTCTGAAGTGAGAGTGGCTAGGTGGGGTTTAGTTTTGTGAGCACTAGACCTTTTTCCTAAAGCTAAAAATGTTTGTATAGATGCAAACAGCCTTGACCACGTGCAGGAAAATCTAGTGCATTGCTTATCAGTCGATTTGGCTTCACACCAAGAGTAACACACTGCTATAAAGGGCCAACACAGTGTGAAAAAGGAGCTGTTCTACTAGAATACACTCCGTTAATTCTGGTTGAACTGACATTCTTCTAGGACAAGAGCTCAAAACACATTTAGACTGTTGTACTAAGCGTGGCAGGGAATGGAGCAGCAGGCTGGTTTCTCTGATGTCACTAAACAACAGGCAGACACCCCCCTGCTTCCTCCCCCCCCCAAAAAAAACCACCATCAATCTCTTGAGAAAGCAAATGTGAGACAAACTCTCACAGCATCATCTTCCACCAAAATAATATACCAGGTTTTGAACAAAAATCCCCGCCACCCTAGCAGGGAAAAAAAAAAACCTGAAAAGTCAAAAATTCCAGCCTTGCTAGACTTACAGTAATTGTCCTTTATAAGAAGAGCCCTCTAGTTATGTGAAATGACATTGCCTCAGCGAGCCAGGCTCCCCACGCTCCGCACAGGAAGGAAGCAGACACACATCTCTTTAAGAGCCGTTTCCTCTCTGCTCTATTAATTTCAGAGATTAAGCAAGCCACTCCTTTGTGGCATAACAGAGCAAGATAGAGCCATTGTGTTTGAGGAGAGTCCTGCTCACTGGCTTCCTACCTTTCAGTGGGGGGATGCATTAGCACTTTATTCTCAGATGAAACACCAGAAAACTTCCAGCAGCCCTAAAACCCCCTCATTCTTAAATTACAGTTTCAGCACAGAAGAGGCCAGCAGCACCATTCCTCTCCCCCCCACTGATGAGGGTTTCAGTGTCTCACTGACACAGTTCAGGATGTGAAAAAATCAAACCGGTTGCATTTGAGGAGGAATTTTCTTTTCAAGTGCCCTGAATCAACAGGATTTATTTAATCAGGATTATTTTTCCTGGACACACACATCCCACCTCCTGTCCCTCCCCGCCGTGTTGAACCCGAAGCACTAAATTTACCATAATTTTTTTAATCTCTTTTCTTCCTTTAAAATTTATATTTATAGAATTTATAAAATCTTCTGCTTGTACAAAGTCCCTTCAGCTTGTACCAGATGCCTGATGACCTTTAATAATACCAAGGCCATGGCCTCTCCATTTCAAAGACCATCACCACATCTCGTGTTGGAGCCTGGGATTACATGGGCAGCCAAAGCAACCACCGACTGACCAGAGCATCAGCTGTTCCTAAAGTTTTCCGATGGAAGAAGAGAGAAGCAGGAGAAGATTCAGCCACTGAAGGGTAATTTGGGATCCCCACTCCAAGCCTGGGCTTCCACATTTCCTTCTAAACCACACTGAGATATTTTATCCTCAGCTTTCCAGGTTTCTTTCCAGACTGCTGAGGCTGGGAACACAGGACCCTTTTGGAGTCAGCAGCCATAGGAAATTCCACTTTGTGGGGGCGCACAAAGCTGCAGAATCCTTGAGACACGGTCACATTTCTTACAGTGTCACCACAGCCCTGGCTAAACAGAAATGCCATCAGCAGCAAACAGATACCTTCAGGGGGAGGGGGAAACAGATAACACAGGCTCAGGGCTTTTGAGCAGCAGCAGCAGCAGCAGGACTGATCTCCTGGCTGAAGCAGGAGCGTGTGAGCCAGAACACTGTTTGTACTGTACCTTCCCTTGCAACACAGAGTCAGGAACACAAAACTCATCCAGATAAAACAATCTGCCTATTCAGCAGCTTTCTTTTCATGAGCTGCTTCATCTTTGCAGGCTGCCTCCCCCTTTCCCCTCCCCGCTTCCCAGTCACCAACTGAAAACTTCAGAAAGAAAAGCAAAGGAGAAAGGAGTTGTTCAGACAAAGGGCTGATTCTCTGAAGGGGAGGGCACACACAGAAAACACGGTCACGGTGTTCTGGGCGCAGAGCTGGCACCGAGCTCTGCCAGCAGTTGTAGGACTCTGCTCCCCAGGCTCCGCTTCAGGTTTTGGGACCATGCATTTAGAAAAAGGAGGCAGCTGTAGCTCCTGCACCTCCAGCAGCAGCCTCCTGGATGTGTTCCTGGCCAACACTGCAGCTGGGAAATATTTGCACCTTTGCACTTTCTCCCAGCAGCTACACAGGGCAGGGGCCTTGCAAGCTTTTGTCTGTCTGTTGTCAATAGAAATCTTAACCCCATCCAGAGATTTTTCCTCTGGGACATTCTCTTCAAAAAACCAGTTTGGGTGTTCAGGTTATTTTTTTTTTCACTATTAAACAGAGACACTTTTCTGGTGTATGAATGTAAATCACCAGTTCATATTGCAGAGGTGACTCAACAGCCATTTAGATGCCAACATGTAGTTAGTTACTTCTGGATGAAGCAGGATGTGATTCAGCAACTACAGGCAAGTAGCAGTGTACTCATTTCATCTTCAAGACTCCCTTTTTTCTTAATAAATTAAATAAAAATCAGTTTATTCATTTTTACTTTGTTGAGTTTTTTTAATTGAAGTCATTACTGGTCTAACATAACTCTTTAGTATTCAGAAAACCTATGAGGAATTGTAGTATTGACACACATCAATAAGGCTAAAAATCCTCTGCTTGGCATCTCATTTGGCTTAGCCTCTACATTTTATCAAAATTTCACCCAAAATGCAGCCCCCACTACAGCTGTTTTACACCAACAACTGGAAGCAGCTCCTCTGCTGCTCTGTTCTCTTAGGACGGTGCCAGAGCAGGGCACATCAGGTGCTGGCCCCTGCTCCATGGGCAGTTTGAAGGATCACAGTCATCTTCCACCCACGTCCAAGCTGCTGGAACAGCAGAGATGAGGTGATTGCATAACACAGGTGAGATGTTTATTTTTTACTGTGTTCTTTGTGAGGTACAGAAATGGCTGCACTGAACATATCAACCTACAAAGCTGAGCAGGAGAAGCCCTGGTTAGCAGGGATGATGCAGAAAGTGCACAAGGATGCAGGGACTGACCCAGAGGTTGGAGGTGCTCCTTGGCATCTTCTCCTGAGCGCTACTGAGTGCCTTCATCAAAAGCAGAAGTGTTTAACTTTACACAGTGCTTTGCATCAAGGTTGGCAGGGGGGAAGCAACCTACCTGAGCAGTCCTGGATCTAAAAGGCAGGATTTATTAGTTTTAATACTAGAAAACTAAAAAAAAAATCTACCCTGATCATAAACTCAGGAGCTTTGAGTCACTGAAGAAAGAGACAGGGATTTTTTTTTAAATTGTAATTTTGGAGTTTAGAAGCCCAGACTGAGTGACAATATTAAAATCATCAGTCACAGCAACCTTGTTTCCAACATACAAACCTTTGCTCACATCTTCTATACAGGCAAATCCTGTTCATTTATTGCCTTTTTGCCCAACCTGACTAAGGAAACAAACATGCTCTTTGCCACCCACTCACTTTGTGTGGCTGTACTTCCCTGTACCACTTCCAGGGATTAAGGGGAATTTGGTGATGGGGTAGGTCTGGACCAGAACTTTGCATTAGAGAGAATACCATGCTTATGGACAGGTGTTTTGGTCCCCAAATCTGGAAACCAGCTCCCCATCTACTTACAGCTTACTGCAAAACAAATCTGCACTGGGTTAGTTAAAACCATGAACTTCAGTGTTTATATAAGAACCCCTTTTCTGAAGTGCCATAATGGTCTATTAGCTTTCATTTAAATTGGCTCCTAATGGAGGTAAATAAAATAAAAAGCATTGTTTTCACCCTGCCTGCCTAAATCCCAGCACACACCAGCTGATGAGCAGAGTCACTACCTTGCTCAGACAAGACCTGAGTCCTCCTGATTTAAAATTCTGCCCTGAACAGTTCACCTTTCAGATGTGTTAAATCTCAGCCCTGCCATGCAATAGTAACCTTCATATAGGGTTAAAGCAAAACACAATAGAAATAAACACAAACAGGGCTCAGCACTCTACAGGCACTTTGAGGAAAAAAGGGGGGAAAAATATTAAATTAACCATAGGGCATAATTGCTTCAAAATTTGGTTGTTCAGAAAAAATTACCAGTGTTTCTTTGCACAAGGAAATATGCTTCTAATCTTTGCCAGACACAAAACCAGGAGCAAGGAATTAAGTAATGAGCTAAAAATGGTTCAACTCTAAAAGCAGATTGTAAAGCAAGGGGAAAACTCCCAGGGAAAGCCGAGAATAAGGTTTCTTAATCTTCCACTGAAGGGTCATAAATGTGCAAGCTCAATACCTCACAACCCTTTTTGAGTAAATAAAGGTTTAAAATGTTCTTTCTTTAGTGCGACTGAATTCCTTTCCAATGTGACCTCAGCATGCCATTCCTCTGTCTTTATCTGCCGACACAGCAGAGCTGTTGACCTTTCACCAATGACCTGAGCAATCAATAAACAGCCCACAAACTATCTCCACAGAAATTCTCCACCAACGAGTTCCTCCCTGGCTCTCTGCCGCTCCTGAACTTTTCCTCAGGCCCTGGGCCGTGCGTCAGTGTGACTTAACAAACAACGCAGGGCTCAGAAATACATTTTCTTGGGCATTTCCTATCCAAACATATTAAACCTGTAAGTGGTTTTGCTGTTGTTTGCAGTGCCACAAGCTGCTTTCATGTTACTGTAGGATCTACAAGATCTCTGCCTCATGCTAAGCACTTCGTGTTGATTTCCAAGGACAGAATCCAAACTCAAAATAACTCAAATATGCTCAAACTGTTGGAGAGTAAGATAACAAATCAAGAAAATTAAAAATCTTATTAAAGTCTTGCCCGAACACCGATTGGCAAAATTTCATCTTAAAGAACATTATTACACAAAGAATGAACACAGTCAGTTACAGATGCCTGGAATAAGAAGAGAATTAAGGCAGCTCAGAAAATACTAGTGTTACTATGGGTGTCTCTCAGATGAGTTCCAAAGCTATAAATTCTGTTGTACTGTCACATTACATGAAAAAGGATCGAATGCAACTTTTCTATCAATATGATTTATGAAATCCTGACTCAAACAGAGCCATACTTTAAAGGTGTTACAAAATGGGGAATCAGTCAAATGCTGCAATATGTGTTACTGGGGTACAGCAGAGAGAACAACCATTCCCTGCCGTGCTTACAGCAAACACACCAGAGCATTGACCAAGATCTGAGAAGCCGAAAGAATGAAAACCATCAGATATCAGCTATAAGCAGAAATGAAACTAATTAGCCCATAGAGTCTTCATCAAACTGAATGAACACAAAGGTAAAGCAGACCTGCAAGTACTGAAAAGGGATTTAGATTATTAAAACTGAAAGAATAACAGTTTGAAGAGCTTATTCCCATGACAACTAAAATGCTTAACAGAGATGGAGTATCTCTACATCTCTACATATGCACACACTCATATATATAAACTTCTTACTCTCTATATATTTATTTATATATACAAAATCTAAGGAAGAGCTTGCAATGGCTCTTAAAACATTAATAACAGTTGCTGATCCAAGATGCCTAAAGTTTCAAAACCTAACAAACTGCTAAAATTTGCTTGAACTGCTACTTGCTCATATACTTCACATACTCCAGAAGACTGCTTTATTGTTTCTCTCCACACAATTAAAAAAAAATGGTAGCATGATTACAACTGTTTTCTGAATTGTTCTCTTACATTAATAATGTAAATCAGTACTAAGTAAAGCATAACATGGTATTCTTTTTAGATAGATTTTTTTTCAGTCTCTCTCACTTGAATGTTCACTGGGCATTGTTACAACTCATTAATGACAAAGATTAGGTCTTTAAAGGGCAGTAGCACCAAAATTTTAATAAAAGTGATAAAGTGATTAACCTGCTTGTTGCAGAAGTGTTTGCATTATTGCCTGCACTGCAGAGAGCTGCAATGTGTGCAGCAGCTCTGGGTCATTTATTTATCCTTAATATAAACAAGCCAGAGTGGCTCAAATAGCAGTATTCAACAGATTGCATTGATGGATCAATACAATATTCCACTGAAATGAAACTTCAGACAGACAAGAGCTATCAAACCCTTTAAATAAAAAAACCACTTGGCCTTCTTGTAATTTCTAAGTCCTGCTCTTACAGCCTGATCCCCCCAGCAGGATTTCATGGGTAGGAGCCCCTGCATTTCACCTGGGCTGTTTCATGCCTGTGAGAGCTGCTGAGGCTCTGTGTGAGCACAGGAGCCACCTGCACCAAGCCCCAGGCATTTCTGAGACATCTGCAAATAACTTGGTGAAGGGAGAGAATGACACTCTGCAGATTTCCACACATGACAGCTATTCCTCAGTGTAAGAGTGGGAGTCAAACGTCCTGTTTGGGATTGCTTAAATAAACTGGCACAGATTTCCAGCTGGGCACCTCTCCTGCATGGCCTGTGAGTGCAGGATGCTGGGTCAGGAAGGAAGTGCTGCACAAGGTATAGAGAAAAGCAGGAGCCCTTGGCTGCCAGCCCTGGTCCTCACCTCACTCACTGGGACTGCATCACCCCACAGAGCTCTGACAAGAAGGACCAACTGGAAATAATACGGTGGGAGAAAATGCAAGCCCATCTTCCTTTTTTTTTTGCCTCTCAGGATGTACAGAAAAGCCCTTGAAGTGCCAGCACTCTCCAGGTCAAAGCTGTGTGGGAATACTTGAGCTGTGCTGGGTTTTTGGCTTTAGTTTTTTGTTCTTTTAGTTTTCTTCCTTTCCTTTTTTTTTCCTTTTAATCTAGATGGAATTAATTGAAAGTGCTGCTTAAGAAGAAAATAAGAATGTAAAACTGCAGAAGCACGATAAGTAGGTGTATTAATAAACAGGTTTCTAATTTCTTATCTTTGATGGTATTCAGTACTATTTTAAATATTCTCAGAAGAATCACAAACATACAGAAGGTCATATATAAAATCCCTGATGAAGCAATTTAATGCTAAATTAAAGCTGAAAATAGGTAAGCCCAACTCTTGGGATCTTGGGTATTTTCAAAGACTAAAAAGGAATCAACACTACCCAAAAATACCGTGTGTTTTTCAGATTTTTAAATATTTATTTCCTAAATTAAATCGAGCAGGATTAGCTGGTTCTTACAGCTTAGCAGGAAACAATTTAATTTCCAAGCCAATTGTATATTGACAGTTGGCAACAATGGGTTTGCTTTATAAAAAGAGAATGGGAAAATAGTTGTGCATTTCTGAAACACTTCCAGAGAATTTCCTTTGAGAACACACTGAGTGAAAAGTATACAAACAGGCATTAAACATGAATGTAATTTAATAAATATCCACTCAGCTATATGGTGTGATAAATAGGTAATAAGAACATAATACAGGCATTTACCTTTCAGCTTCCAAAGGAGCTGGAAGCTAAAACAATAATACTTTCATTAGACTCTCCTGCCTGGCATCAAGAGCCAATTTCCACCTATTAATATGGATTTCTATTACCTGCCTTGTGAATACTGTTAACCCATTTATCAAGCAAGAAGCCATATTTTTGTCACTTATTACAAGCAGAAGGGGAGCAGAAGGATTGCTAAACCATGTCACATTAGAGCATCAGATTAAATCATTTGACCTAGAAGATATCCCACTTACATTTAAAAAGGAAAAAAACCTCACTGCAGCCCTGCTTGTCTTACATTCAGTAAGACCTCTTGCAGGACCAAAGTTTTCCTTGTGGGGTCAGGAGAAAAAAAAAAGGAAAAAAAATCAGTCCGCAGACTAATTGTAAACTGGGTGTATGTGTAATTAAACATGCCTCATTGGTTCTCTTGATCTGTCAATAGTGGGTAGGAGGAGGTTGATTTAAGTTAAACGATTCAAGCCTTATGAACATTTGTCCCTTTTTGTGTCCTCTAAGCAAAGCATCACTGAACAGAACCACAGCCAAATATGAGGAGCTCGGAATTAAATGTTTATTATTCAGATTACAGTGGTGCCCAGAACATGCCAGGCAGTTTTCTAAGTGCAGAGGGAGGTGCTGGGACAGGTCCCTTTCTCAGTTCCCGATTGCCACCAAGAGCACAGATCCCCCACCCTGAGCAGGGTCCCTCTCCTGCTCCCCTCCTCTGCAGAGGGGAGATGAATGGAGGGTGCTATGGCAGAGATGACAGGCACTCAGCTATTAATCACATGGTTGTGGCTAAACACACTAAATTCCCACTTTCCCACAGTGCTCAGGCCTCCTTGTCCTCACAGCCAGTTCTCAGGTGCAGTGAGCAGCACTCAGCAGCTAATGGGTCCAAATGAGCGTTTAGCTTCAGCCCCCCTTGTACCTCCCTGCTCCACCAGTCACCCCTCACTAGGCTATCACAACTATGAATTTGTCTTGCTGTTCACACTGGATCAGATTATAAAACATGTCTGCTTCCATGCCTGTGATAAAAGCTCCACAATCTGCACCTCAGTCCCACTTTCTCTGGAGCAATGACCCAGGAGCAGTACTTGTATTCCTCCCACTCGACACAGCTCAGCTACAGATGCCAAAAATACTTAAGACCTCAATCCACAAGGGATATATACAGGATCTGGTGAAGCCGCAGAATGTGAGCAAAGTTTCTGAAGTTACAATACCTCCAATTTTCTGCTCTGTGTTCACTGGAGTCATTGAAGATATTGAAATTGAACTGGGATGTCTCAGCTTTCCTTGCCTCATGCCCTACTGCTGGAAGACCACAAACTTGGTCACTCGACTTCAAGCACTTGGTGCTCGGTTACCCCCCTCACCTGGCTATTCTTGCTTCAATTCAATTTGGTCAAGCCACTGAAGTCTCCCTCTGTGTATCTTTTTGTAAGATTTCCACACAACTTCCACTCTTGGCACAGCAGAGAGTTTCCAGCGCCACGCATTCCAGTGGGGCCAAGGGACCTCCTCAACTCCAATGAGAAAAGAACATTTCTCTTTTACCCCCCTGAAACCTCACAGTGATCCTTAAGTTAGTGAGTTACTCAGAAGTCATTGAGCAATCAGGCTGCTCATTATATCCTCAATGAAATTATTACCACAAGTAATTCTCAGTGCAGTACTACAGGTTAGCCAATCTTACATCCTCTTCAAAAGACTCAAAAAAGTTCTGCACCTTTGTGAAACAAATTTTTAATTCCTCTCATACTCTTGGGTAGTAAGTAGTTTTATCCCACATTTTACTGTTTCTCACACTGCAAGTTAATGCATACCCATTTATTTCTCAGTGGTCCTTTAATCCTGTTCTGTTTGTGCTGCAGCTCAGCACAGGGATGAGGGTATCTCTATAAGCCATGTGCTCAGGAGGCTCTATCAATATGCATGCACGGTGCAAGGCAGAAACATATTTCTTCCAAAGAAGAATCAGGAGTTGGGGTCAGACATTTTATACTTTAGCCAGATTTTGATAAGACATATTAGGAATTCATAGGGCTTTTATCATTTTCAACAGCAAGAGGATTAGACCCTACACTGACAAGAGCAAGAACATCAGTTGTTAGAAGAAGTATGTGCCACTCTGAAATACAGTAAAGCACCTGAAAGACAAAATGTATTGTTTGATAAAAATATTGTAAGCACTTTCAAATTCAAGCCAGTGATGACTTGCCGAGTCAGTGCTTCATTTGTCTGGCAGAGTCAAAATTCCAATGACTTCTGTTCCAGCACTCAAAAATGCAACAGACATGCAAAGGGAAGTCAGAATTTAAACCATGGGCTCACACAACAGCAAGGACTCAAACTATGCATAATATACTGATGTTTAGACCGTAGGGAAGAAAGGAACAGTAAGAATCTTTATTTGGATTCTAAAATTTTATGCAGCAAGCTTGCAATGTTGACAAAAAGACCAAAGCAATTCTTTTAACCCATATTCAGGAAAAGGTAAAGATAATGATTCAAAAAAACCTAATCTCCTTCCAGTCTGAAGAAAGATCCCAAAACCAAAAAGAATCTCAATTTCATCCTTCTTCTCCCTAAAATATGCAGAGCGCTGCAAATGTGTTACAAACTAAATGACTTTTTGTACAGAACTTTTAAAACCCTTGACTTTTAATAAGGTCGTGCATCATTTGATTTTAATTACAGATTTTTTTTATCCCTTAAATTTGACTAAAAATGATGTGATTTACAAAGCAAACAAGCCAGTTAAACAAAGCTAATTAAATTCACTAGAGACAGCCTTGCTTTTCCCCTCAGTGAGTGTTTATTTCAGCTCCCAGTGCTCTGATAGCTCCTGACAGCTTGCTGGGACACAAGAAAGAAGTAGGTCAGGGTAAGCTGGAATCAGCAACAGAGGATCCCATTAGACAGGCTTGTAGGGTAATACGGAGATCGAGGAAGTGTGTGATGTAGTGACAGTGTTAGAGACACATAACAAACAGCCTGAGGACAGCCTCCAGCAGAATCGGTACATTTATCTTCTCCGTGTTACAATGACCCCTCACACGGCTTAGCCAGGCTGTGATTTCTCGTACAAGAGGTGCTCTATAACCCGCATGGCAAAAGGCGCTCCCGCTGGCCAGGCGGGGCTGGGGCAGCGGCTCCGCTCCCCGGGCAGGGCTGTGCGGGGCTGTGCGGGGTCTGTGCCCGCTCCCCGGGCAGGGCTGTGCGGGGCTGTGCGGGGTCTGTGCCCGCTCCCCGGGCAGGGCTGTGCGGGGCTGTGCGGGGTCTGTGCCCGCTCCCCGGGCAGGGCTGTGCGGGGGCTGTGCGGGGTCCGTGCCCGCTCCCCGGGCAGGGCTGTGGCGGCGGGGTCTGTGCGCGGGGGTCTGTGCGGGGCGTCGTGCCCGCTCCCCGGGCAGGGCTGTGCGGGGTCTGTGCGGGGTCTGTGCGGGGTCTGTGCCCGCTCCCCGGGCAGGGCTGTGCGGGGTCCGTGCAGGGTCTGTGCAGGGTCTGTGCCCGCTCCCCGGGCAGGGCTGTGCGGGGTCTGTGCGGGGTCTGTGCGGGGTCTGTGCCCGCTCCCCGGGCAGGGCTGTGCGGGGGTCCGTGCAGGGTCTGTGCAGGGTCTGTGCCCGCTCCCCGGGCAGGGCTGTGCGGGGCTGTGCGGGGTCTGTGCGGGGTCTGTGCCCCGCTCGGGCTGGGAACGCGAGAGGGAACTCACTGCGCACAGAGATCACAGCAGAACAACACTGGCTTCTCCTAACCAGCTTCTAAATCATTATCCTGACGATGGTGGTTGCAGTGCCTACACTGGATCTGAAATCCCAAGAACCCCAAAGGGGCAGGTGAAGCCACAGTGGCAGCCAGGATTGCAGCGATCCCGTGTGATGGGGCACAGGGGATGCCTGCTTCCCACTGAGCTGTTCTCTGGGGCTCCTGGGGAACCAGCACCGTGGTCCTTTTATGCCATTACATGGGGCAGGAGGGCTTGGGTCTGTCTCCCCATGCCACAGCACCTCTGCCTTGGGAGCAGTGACTGGCAGGGAGGAGAGGCTGAGAAAGCTGTAAAGCTGTGGCTTCTGCTGGTTTTCCCAGATGGGTTTGCTGTGAGATGAAGAAACATCAGCAGAACCAAGGAGGAGAACGTAATCAAAAAGACCAAAGTGATCCATGTGAAATATAAAATGCTCTATGTACCACTGTTTTAGATGATTTAATGTGAGCTGTATTTTTACCACGTGTATATACCCAAATACTTGCTAATGCAACTCTTCCTTCCTGAGGAAAAGTATAAAAGTATTTTGTTTGACTGCCTGGGCATAAGAGCAGAAAACACACCACCATAAACTCTCCAGTCTCAATATTAAGTCAGAGGCAAGTGGAAAAGCAGAGTGCTAACTCCCCTTCTTCTTGTGACTCCTGCTCACACCATTAAAAGTCCAAAGTGTCCCCACCATCTCTGGCAGTGCTGTACATACACCAAACATTTAAATTATAAGAGTCTGTTTCTCAGGCTCACACACAGCCAGAGAGATTCTCCCCAAACCCAAACTGTGTGGCTCACATTAAAAGGAGAGCACAAGCGTGTGCTGTCTCAGAAAATAGGTACTTTTGACAGGAACAATTTGAATCGCCATGGGCATAAACAAACACAAATGGAGAATGTTGTTTTATTTTGTTCAGAGCTCAATACATTCACTCTGCTCAGAGATGTCTCCAGCATCCATTTCACTTGAAGTGCCTAAGTGACTTGGTTTGCAGCAGCAGTGGGGGTCATCTTAATAAAACAGGAGTTTCATTTTTCTCACCCCGACTTCATTCCCCCTTTTACTCAGTGAGAGTGCATCGTGCTCAGCATTTGTCCCCTCTGTTTCTCATTACAAGCTTTCTGCAGCACAATCCCCATCCGGTGGCAGCCGTGCTTCCTGTTCTTCAGGGGGTCATGCTGTGTGGTCACTTGCACCCACCCATTTTACGACACCACACATCCCTTTCCTGCAATTTTTCCTTAAGCAGACAGTTCCACTGACTTCACAGAGCTTTGCACTGATTGACGCCTATTTGCTCCACCCCTGAGCGTGGAGGCAAAACCCCAGCCTAGTTCAATGTCCTAAAGAAAAACATGCATGTCCTAACGAAAATATGCATTAGGATAAAAGCATTAAAATAAAGGAAGACAAAGAGAATGATCAGAGCAGCACTGCCTGCAAGGAAGGAAGGAAGCTTTTAATAGCACTAAAATATAAAATTGATTTGTACACATATTTGATAAAAATCAATACAATTAGCAAGTAACTGAATACTAGAAAGGGAAATTGATTGCTTGAGGGCCCAGAGGACTCAGGGCAATCAGTCCATTCTTCTAGCTCCTCCACTCTTAATAAAAATTTACTTTTTCATAATCCTGCCTGAACTCTTTGCCCATTAATAATGCCACTAAATAGCTCTTCTTTTAGCACTATTATTGCAGACCTGCTTGAATTACATTTGGAGGCAGTTTCGAGTGGCATGTCCTGGCCATTTTGCTATCTGCCGCACAAACCTCTGAGCAAGAGCATAAAAGAATAAGGGCTAATGAACGGCAGCACAGGCACACTCGAGAAGAGCTTATAAATTTAAGTGCCAAAGTTTAAATAAACGGATTACCATAGAATTGATTTGCTACATCAGTTTGGTCAGCTTTTGCTGATACATCATTCCTGCCTCAAAAGAGAAGAGCCACCGGTTTGAAACAACTAATTAAGTATTTTGAACCATGGCCTTACAAGGGGAGTGGGGCTGCACTGCTTTGCTCCCCTGCCTCCCTTCTCAGCCAGTGACTCCTCACTGCAGCATTAAAATCATTACTCCACGTGAAACAGGAGGCTCAATTTACAGTCAAATCTAGATAAAATGAAGTGGCTTCTATGACCACCATCCCAGAGTGGATTTCAGTTTCAGGCAAGGGCATCTTCCCTTTCTTCTTTAAGGTAGGATTGGAGGAACTAAAAGGCAATTGCTTTTCCCCACACAAGAGGAGGGAGGCTCCCAGGTGAGGGTTTCCATTATAGTCAACCAGCTGCACAACCAGACTGAGGATGCACAGAACTCATATGCATCTACCAAGGAGTCTTTTCTTTCAAAAGATCAGATGCCTTCTCAGACAAGAACTTTCTCAGATGTTAAGCTTTGTCCACTGACTCATCTTAATAGGAAGCTCTTTAAGGCAAAAACTACCTTTGGGCCCTCAGCAGGGTCCCTGCCAGTCTGCAGTTCAGGGTGGCATGGCCTTTGCTGCAAACCTGATGTGGCAATAAACTTCAGTGTAAACTCAAACAGAACTCTATGAGTAGCCGTATCCAAACCAAAGGTAAACAAATAATTTTTCCAGATTAATGAGATCCCTTGCATACTTAAAATTCAACAATGTAATTTAAGCACTTTCTATAATGCAGTAAGCCATTGAATTGATTCAAATCGTATATGCATCTCATCATATTCACTTCAGCAGAGACTCTTTTATTCCAGAAATCTCAACATACACTTATTTCTCAGTGGTGCAACCAGACCAATGACTATACTGGGCCATTATATCAGCCTAAGGAAAGATCCACAGGAGCTTTGCAACTCAAGTGGCAACCTGTAGGAATGCCTCTGTAAGGGAGGAGGAAGGAGAACAGGCTGGCAGGGCACAAGCCTAAGCGATCCCTCACTGAGCTCTTATGATGTTCTTACTCCAAAGTGTGTCCTGCTGTTTCTTCTTACCAAGAAGAGACATTAGTCTGGACTCAGAAATAGAAACCTGGAATTACACAGTTTCAGGGCTTCTTTGTAACCATGACCAAACTACTTTAATCTCCTTGCTTCCGTTTCCCTGCCTTTATTAATAAAGCCGAGGGAGTAAAACTTACTTCACCTAACTCATACATCTTTTGTGAAGATGAAATGCTTATTCTGTGTAAAGTACTTGGAAGATGAAAGACATCAAGTAAATATTAATCATAGTCACCACACCTACCAACAGGATCTTCAGTACACTGATTTGGATCTGTGCTTGAAGAGGCTTTCTTTGTGCAGTTCAGGAACTATGCTTTCTTGGAGTAGTAGAGCTGAATTAAAGCTAATCAGGAATTCCCATGTTAATCGGCCTTCTAGCATTCACAAGATCATAAGAAGGATGATGCTTCCATTTCAAAAGACAGCACAGTGCCACAAAATGAATTACATCAAACTGGCTGAAGCCCATTTACAGCATGGTCATGGAGGAAACTATTGGAGTTCATCCACTGACATTCATCTCAGGGCATACACACTTGTAAATCAGCTCCTATTCAGTAATGAAATGTCGAGTGACTCATTCTTTCTACATTTGAAAAAGCTCTCAGAGAGTCTTTTACCAGAGAGTCTTTTACTTTCATGTCAAGTTATAAACATTGAATTACATCTCCTTACTTCAGGGAAGCTACAATGCTTCAGAACCAGCTGTAAAAGAGAACATTTCCGTCCTTGGTTCAAGAATCCAAGGCCACCTTAAGATCCCAAATTGCTGTTGAAAGAGATTTGGAAAGATGTTTAATTAGCAGCTCAGATGATCTTCTGACCTAGCTTCCCAGTGCACAGCAAGGTGCACTGGTCTCATGCAGACATGCCCCCGAGGCCGTCCCAGGGAAGGCTGGCCCAGGGAAAGCTGGCCTTGGGCAGGCTGGCAATGCTGCTCCAGGCACTTCTGCTGTTCCATGTGTGTCAAGGGCCAGATTATTTACTTAACATCTTAAGCAACTTCTGCAGCTCAAACTCAGCTCACGCAGCCATTGCTGTTCTGCTGGCAGTGAGCTGCAGTATGGCCAGGTGAAAGCTGCCCTCACTCTTTCTGCCTGAACCAGCAAATTCACAGAATAAGGACAGCAGGGCAGTCACACCTTGACTTTTGCCCCAGTGTTAGCACCAGCTCACATCCAAGGGGCACATCCTGCAGCTGCACAGGGAACAGCAGCTGTGTTTCAGCCAGCTGTGCGATACCTGGGCTGCCCCAGCACTGTGCTCACCCGAAGAAAAATCCTTCTGACAAAACAAACCCAACCAAGCCATGCCTGTGATCACAGGGAATGCTGTTCCCTGCCACAGCTCTGCCTGCCTCTGGAGAGGTGACACCAGGTGAGATCCCAGGAGCAGAGCAACCACAACAAAGGCATGAAGGGAAGAGTACAAGGGAAAAACAAGGGTTGCAAACTTAAAAGAGACAACAGAAATAAAGAAAAGCAGTGCCTGGAAGTCAGCGTCCAAGGAGCACAGAACAAGTTTGCACACAGGAAGCACTTACTGCTTGAACGGAAGCCGCAGGAGATGCTGGACCTTGTGGACCGGGCACGTGAGAGATTCCAGCCTTACTGAGGCAGTTCTGGACCTGCTGCGCCTCCATCATCTCCCAGACACCTGCCCAGTTTCCTTAGCTCTCCTGTCTCCTTGGCTTTGCCCTCCCTTTGGTCCCAGCCCATCCCAGCTCTCTCTCCCCTACCATTGCCTCCTTCCACTTTGGACCTCTTCACCTCAAGCTCTGAGGCTCTCCATGAGTGGCTGCAGCAGCCCCAGCCCATGCGGCCGGTGCTGGCAGTGCTGGGCTCCAGCAGGATGAATGCACAAACAAACAGGCTACACTACCAACACAGCTATGCTCCAAAAGGAAATGACCACTGGATGTTATTGCATAACCCTTCTGAATAATGAACGTGTATTTCTTGAAAATACATGCCACCTAATCCCCTTGGCATGGCAGACATGAACCACAGGATGGTAATTTAAGTTAATCAAGCCCTAAGCTCCATGCAAAGTTTAATAGTTTGCTTCACTACAGTTTGAGAAGCAGATGGCAAAGCACTCAGTGGCACATTTTCTGCCATTCTTGTACAAAGGGCTGTACCTGTTTCTGTTCCTGGCATGAACACCAACAAATGGATGTTTGCTGGACTAGCTGGCCACTGAATACCCTGAAATAACATACACGTAGATGCTCCACAGGGAGGCCTTGTGGGCAGCCAGAATTGGTCATTTCCTGGCTAGTTTGCCATTAATGCCATTCTTAGATATGATAAAATTAAAGCTACAGGCTAGCAGAAGGCTCTTTGTAAGTAATCCAGGTCTGATCTGCAGAAGTACCCACATCCACAGGCAGTTCCATGCAGACAAGTAGTACGGGTTTTCTTACTCAACCACACTTGACACTGCTGCTGTAGCTCACAGTATTTCTATGTACACTGTCTTCCAAATGACTCTGCCTTTCTGGTGCATGTGGGCACCAGAAACCAGTCTGAGGGTGTCATTTGGATTTCAAACCACCTCTGTGGACAGTCACTGAAATGCTCTATTTCTGGCTAGTTTGTGGGATGCTGGGCTGGGGTAGAGAAGAACTGACAAGGGGAAAATAGAAATTCATAGATAATGTGTAAGGCCAAAATGCTCTTAAAGAAAGGGCAATTCAGATGGCCTAAGTCAAGCTTTTTCTAGGTATGTAGAGAGAATGGGAAGTGAGGTGATGAGAAATGAACAGTTTATCCTGACACATTCAACATCCTCATAATTTATAAACAGCAGAAAAAACCACACTTCTCCTTCAAAACAGGGAGCTGAGCCCCCAGCATGCAGCTAATGGTGGTGTGCACAGGGGATGTACTTGCACTAATGGACTGGGCCATGGCCACGGCTGCCCCAAGCATTTCTGGAACCAGCATTTCTACAGCAGCACCGAGCAGAAATGCTTCACGTTTATTAACTTGTTTGGTTTTGATTGTTGGATTGGCTCCCCATTCCCAAGGCTCTCAGATTTATTCTTTTAGCTTAACACTACAAAGTAATCAAATCACTCCGTTACAGCTGACAGACTGTGGGAGCCCTGAAGGGGAGGGGAGAGTGCTGTCAGAAGAAACAGCTACATTTTCTCTTACATCCTTCACACTTGCCCTAAACTTCAGATTTGACTCATCTACATTTCTGGAATTCAAGAATATTGAACTTTAACTGACACGGGAAGTTATTTGAAGATGCAGGACTTTCACTTGAAATTAAGTCTGATCTACCTCCTGGGATCAGGGACCAAGATTCACGTCTCCTAAGTACTGAAAAGCCCAAATGCATTCTCATTCTGCTTCAAGTCAAACACAAGTGTTGCTGCAACCAAGAAAACATCTTTCCAATGCGATGTAAATTCAAACCAACAAATTCATACCTAAGAAGAGGAGATGAGATGGAAGATTCAAACATGCCTTTGTGCCCTTCCATCAAACGTGTAGAATAGGTAAGAACAGGAAGACAAAAGAGATGGCTCAGAGAGTCAAGATTAATATGGAAATGGAGGAAAAGGGCATGCCTTGGGCTGGATTTTGTCTGTCTCTCTTCAGTACAATTTATTTTCAGCTTTACGCTATGCAGTATTAGAAAATGCTTAGCACACAACACTTGATGTGGAAGACAAAGAAAATTTTTTTGATTTAGATGAATTCCAATGTCCTTGTCTAATGTTACCCAATGCAAAATTAGAAAGAAATTACTGCTTGCTTGGTCATGTGTTTTTAAAAATAATTTGAATGACCCACTGCTTAAAGTATGGACAGGGTCCTCTGTTATTAAAATCCAAACAAAGTCTGCACTCAAATTGACAGGGTAAAGCTTGAAGAAAATCCCCCAATGGGTTTCTTTAATCGAGAAAAACGAACAAAAAAACCCATGAAGCCTGTGAACAAACAGTCTTACAGGCTTTGGACTTAATATACCAACAATGTCAGGCATTTCAATGCAGTAGCATCAAAACTAGGTATTTACTGCTTGGTAGTGAGTAACCCTTTGGAAAGGGAGGAACAAAAATTCCTTTTTAATGAGTCACCATTTGACAGTCAGAGATCAAAACCTTTGGCTGTATTTCTGACTAGAAGATTGTATAAACTTGAGTTTTTATCTGTGTGAATTTATTTAAATCAACACAATTAATTAAGAAAATAAGTAAGTTAAGGTAACAGAAAAAGTGAGGTGCTTAAAAGTACCTGACCATCAGCAAGATCTATTGGGTTAGTGAAGTATCAAATATGTTCAGAAATTATTTCCTTATATAAACTTGGACTTGTGAAAATTCTAGTAAGATTTTAAGTATCTAGTGCAAGCAAAGTGAAATTATACTCAGTATCCATTCTGATAACCACATGAAATGAGTGATACATAATTATTCTTAAACTAATGTGAATGTTTACATACTAATGCTTGGAGACAAAGCTACTGGTGTGTTTGGAACTTCTACAAATGTCTTTGTAAAATATTGACTTTTTTACTACTGCTGAAAACTTAAACCCATGAAGACCCCTGACAGAGAACGAAACATTAAAATACATGCCTCAGGGTAGATGCCATTTTTATCTTTAAATATTTTCTTTACCCCTACATGAAATTCTGAAGTTTCAGCAAAAAGAAAAATAATATAATGTCATATCAGGGGGAAAAATAAAAAAAAAAATCCACCTAAGTTGGCATTACAGCCAAAGCAAAGAAATACGACTGTTGTTCACAGTGAGGGAGGCTTCCAGTAGGATATACCTGCCTTTATTTTGAATATAATTTCCAACAATTTGAAAGGACCCTAAAGACCTCACCTAGTAACAAGCACTGATGATTTATTTAACTAGTTAAGGATACTTAGTGTGAAGGTAAAGGTAAAGCACCACCATTCCCATTTTACAATGGACAAGTAAACCTAGGAACTATATACTCCTAAAATTGCCTCCAGCAATACATACATACAGATATTCAGACCCTTTGAAAAAAAAATGTGGATAACTTTGAAATTAGAATAAGCATTACTCAGTCTTGGCTTGTTATATGAAAACTGATATCCACAAAAAATCCCGCTTGCTCCACAGAGCTTTCAAACCATCCTGAACTTCTGACCAGTGAGAGCATCTCCGAACCTGTCAGCTCACAGAACCACCCTGTCCCTCTCATCAGTCGATCTTAATTCATGTTTGATTTACTTGTAGATTGGAAGTAATTAGAGTAAATAACCACAGTAACTGGTTACAGTTTGGGAATTGAGAGAACTGAAGAAAGAATTTAGAGAAATAATCTGATCTACTACTGTAAAGAGAATCAATCATCACTTTCCTTCCATTAGTCTTTTTGGCAATCCTGTGTCACTGTTGTCACAAGCCTGGATAACGATGCCACATTAATTCTCCTTTTGAGAAAGGAAATACAAGATGTGACTCTGTAACTGTGTCCTACCTGACCTTGGGGAATCTTTAGGGGAAGTTTCCCATTAAATGCACCTACAGTTTTTACTGAAGGAGAATTACTGAGTTGGGCCCATGCTTTGTAGCTCAAATGCATGACACAAAAATATACAACCAATCTTCTGTTTCCATTTGAAATTAACTGTTAGTACATAATCAATGATTTTAAAAATCCAACCTTACATAAGAAATTACATTTTCAAAATTAAAATTACATTTTTAACAAGCCTGGCTCAGAGTTGATGAACGCGGTGCTGGATGACAAGACCCCTACTGCACATTTCTGATGTAACACCAACAACCTTTAGCTACATTCTAGCTACATTTCCCTAAACTGGAGATAGCCTGCATTCCCCAAGCCTAACGTTTCCAAAAGGAAAACAACAGCAACTGACACCTTTGTTGCAAATAATACAGAATTGGAAAAGAAGAAAGTCATCCCATGTTTCATAACAGGAGCAGACTCACGCTCTTCCTTAGAGACAGCAGGCTGCTCTCAGTGTGAACTGTGGCACTGCTGATGTCACTGTGAGCAGGGACAAGGGGACATACGGCCTTTTGTACTGTTCCCATGATGCCGCATGTTAAAAAAACCCCAAAAATCAAAAATCATTATCCAGGCTGGAAGAAGCCCAAGCCATCATAAATGTTTGTTTACTGCAATTTGGCAGACCTTTTGAGAAAAAACAACAAACTACACTTAGATATGTAATCCTAACCCAAAATGTCAGATGGGAATCAAGCAGAAACCATGCCATTATTTTGAGGAAACCATGAATTACTTTGGGGAAACTTTTGCTGAGATTCTTTTTTGAGTGTTTCTCTGTAAGTAGATATCACTTCTATTACTGTGGCTATAACTAACGAGTTAACAACACTATTTACACTAGTACTGTTGTATCATTAGAAACAACAAGATTATGTACTTTAATTCTAAAGCCAGCACAATTATTTTAACACCAAGTGTGTCAGATCTGACTCTGTACCCCCTAAATTAATTTCAGAGTAGTGGCTAAATAAAATGACATACTTCTTTGTGCTTTTGTTACAACACGCTCATGTGCAGCAAACTGTGAAGAAAATGTAGTAATTAGAGGTTAAATTAATCCTTGACAGACAGGCAGCTTAGTAAAGCTGGGCCCTCTTCAGAAAACAGAGCATAAAGCCTGCCAGTCTTTCAGAATTAGGCACAAAGAACAGGGAAGATTGGCAAGTCCCTCACTGCTGTGATCCAACCGAAGGGATGGAATGCTGAGAAGTCGGTGTAAGGCTTGGAGCAGCCAATACTACCAGGCAGATCTTGTGACAAATGTGATTTAGAGCTCCAAGGGATTGTTGCTGCAGCCGCTCCAACTGCCTGATCAGGATCAACCACTTGAAATTACAGACAGTCTTTTGCCCAGCAGAACAGGCTTCTAACCACCGTGTAATCTACCTCGAGACATTCATAAAAGCCAACAATGGCATTATATTTCACAACATAACTAGAAAGTTACCTTGCTGCTTTGGATTTTAATGCAGGTAATGGGTTTCATTGCCCTCAACAGAGTAAATGTGCTGGGTTACTCTGAAAGCAATAAATAGGTAGGTCTAGGGTAGGTGTAACTCTCAAATCTGCTCAGAGTTTTGAAGTACTTAATTCTAGAGAAAAAGAAACTTACACAGAAAAGAAAAAACATGCAAGAAGAAAGAGGCAGCCAGATCATGATGATGATATCCAGTAAGTATTTCTTTTCTATGTGTGTCAGCAGAGGTAAACGATTTTCCCAATCTCTCTAGCTGTGGCACATGAAAGTAGCCAGGTTTTAAATCCATGCAAACACAGCCTGTCATCAACGGGGGGGTAACTGAAGGGCACCTGTTCTGTGCTGTGTGAAAAGCATCTTGGCTCCTGTGCTGGCAAATCTTGGCACAGGAATTGCAGAGGCATCCCATCAAATTCCCTCCATTCCCACCAGATACCTTCCCTCCAAAGGTGGAAGGTGCAAGGAACAGGATTCTCCCTGGGCTGATGCTGCTGCCACTCCAGAGATTGCCTGACATGGGGTGACACCTGGCCTTGCAAAGGGAACCTCGATCCTGCCTGCACCAGGATGAGTCCCCAGCTGGCCCTGACCAAATGGGAAGGCATGACAGGCACCTGCAGCACGATCACCAAGAAAATAAAAAGAACCCCCCCAAAAAAGGGAAAAAAGAAAAATGCCTGTATTACAATTAAAGTAAAACTCAAGCAGGGAGCCTGCAGAGATTGCAGATCTATGTGGAAGTGCTTGAACAGCACCAGCATTTCTGTACTACCCAGATCATCAATTATTAACAAATCAGGACATGCCTGATGGGGTACTTATGTAACACTCCTTTATCAATAAAACTGCCAAGTCCCTTCAGGGAAAAGCACTGTGGCTCTCAACAAGTCACAATATGACACCTTCCTCTGGACAGGACACTCCAGTGAATTCTGATCTGTCCATTCTCAGTCTGGCCACCCATTCCCAAGAGGAATCCTGGGCAGCCCAGCAGCCCCTGCCAGAGGCCCAGGGTGCACCCCAGCCTCCCGAGAGCAGCAGCCCTTTAATCAGGTCAGCGCTTATCAATGGCTCATTGTAGCCACGAGGCAGCTCCCAGCCAAGGCCATATGAAATCCTGCATCCCGCTGCATCTCCCACGCCTGGGCCCCACGGATACAGCCTCCAGCCACACACTCCCTGGGCACTGCAAGTGTCCTCCAGCCAGCCCAGCTGCCTAGTGGGTAGGGAGGGCAGGAGGGAAACCCACAGCTCTTTCCTCTGCTCTTCCCTTTGGGCACAACAGGTTCTCCACAGGAGCAAAGAGCCAGGTAAAACTCGTCCATCAGGGATGGTACACTGAGCCCTGCTTTGCTTCCACTTAGCTTCCCCCATCAGGTGAGAATGAGCAGGGTGCAGGCACACAACAACTCCCTGTCTGTACTGAAGGGTCTGATCCTTGAGCCCGTAATTCTTGGATCAAATCTGAGCCTCATCCATTTCAAAATGGAAAAGGACTGCTAAGCTGGGCCCTGGAAGGAGAAAGCTGGGTGTACTCTCCTACCACCCAACCCAATGAACAGCTTGCAGTTAACCCAGGGTGCACACCAAGGGTAACAGCTCTGAAAGACCTACTCCAACTTGGCAAGTAAGTGCTGCACAAAATAAGTATTTTCTTCTTAAAGGAAAGTAATGACTTAGTAATATTTTTTCCTCTATTTAATAAAATGAAAAATATTACCAGTGAGAAGGGCTCCCAAGAGGAATAAGTACTCCTTCCAACTCATTTGCAAGTTACCCCACTCTGACTGCACTGCTCTCTGGTAGTGTAACTGGCAACCTCTGAAACCATGGAGTCACATCCTGAGAGCCACAAGCCCTGCTTATGCTGTCACCCTGAGATATACTTCCATTGTGAACTGAGCTAACAGGCCAGGCCATAGCAACTGCAATGAGAAATATCTACCAGAAGACAAGGACATACAGTGAAACCTCTAAATGACAAAGACTTCAATTTTCTGTGCAAAGCACTAGCAGTGATAATACAGAACAAGGGAAGGAGACTGTAATACAAGCACAGACTGTTTTGCAGTTTTCCTTCAGCTGCTGGCAGTCCTGAAATGGGTTACAGAAAGTTAAAATTGTGGTACTGATCACTGCCTGTTCTACAGGGCTGTTTTTAAAAATTAAACAGCACTTTTCTATTTCTATTTTCACTTAAAACAATATTTCAGTATCTTCCAAAAGCCAGTCCAATCCTGAAACAAACCTAATGAAGGCAGCACTATACACCCAACCAGTTTTATCACGTATTTTTTCAGTGATTGCCTTTTCAAGGGTACCCCTTTTAGGGGTGCACAACACAAAACTTACTACAAGTGGTATCATGCACATTTGGCATTTTACAGCTGTGCTCTAAAGTTCCCCTTCAAAATCACTGGCAAAGAAGGAAGTTCTGTGTAATTTTAGCACTCAACATCTGAAAAAATTAGAAATGTCCCAACTGTTCTTTGATATGTAGAAAAGAACAGTTGAAAAACTTACAGTTGACTGGTGCTACCTAGGTTACCCATCAATGGCATTGAGACTGGTATATTATTAAGAGAGGTGTATGATGGGAATTGGTTTATTGTGCTGATCCATAGTAACCAACTCCTGTTCGTCCATCATTTATCTCTCTCACCAGCGACATATGGGTTTGTCTATTCACACTCTCAGCATTCTCTCTGCTCCAACAAACAGTCAGCCTTTTCTGCTGGGATAAGGAGATTTTTTAGTTACATCCATTATGTGCGTATCAACATTTATGGCAGGAAGATAATTGCCAAAGAGCTCAGGGGGATAAAAGCTCCCTCTTTATAACACAAACCCCCTTAAAAATCAATATTGATATAAAACAGTTCAACACAAAGCCTTGGTGTGTCTTCTGCTTCCTTCAGTTCAAAATGCTGGTTTTGGGGTTTTTTTAAACATTGCAAGTCAAACTGGAACATCAGGTAGAAAGCCTTCATAGTGAGTTACATCACTGCTCTTCCCACAGAGTCGTGGACAATATAGCAGTGTACAATATTAATTGTTCCTCAAAGAAGTTTGCAGCAAATGTGTCAGATATAAAGAGGACTCCTTGGAGAGGTGCCAGCACCATTTAAACTGATTTAGCTATCTTTATTTGGAGACCATACCAATTACTAATGAATCGTAACTTACAGTCACCTTTGCCTAAACGCTGAAAAACGCTGACACAGACAGCAGCAGGGAACAATGAAAACCTGGGGATTCTGCCCCTCTCCCTATTTCAGGAGCTCAGCCTTCTACTACTACATACCCCAGTCTGGATAAACCCATTTGTCACAGCTTCTCCATGATTTACTTCACTTTCCCATAGCTATGTACTCATAAAAGTTATTTTAAGGTGACTTTTATCAGAGCAGTAAGTAACATAGACCATTTATTGATTAAATTACAGGGAACCAGCGAGTTGCACTGTACTTAACCTACAGGACGACTTAGGGATTTTTCTTACTGTTATTCTTGCCTTGTGTTTCCTTCTGCCTCCCTAACTTTTGTCATTCTCATGAAGCCCATTATTGGGTCAATTCTTGTCCTACAGTCACACCCAGGCAGGTTAGTGACCTCTTAAGTCAGGGCAAGAGTATCACCCTGACACCTGGGATCATGAACTCTTGCAGTAAATCTTCCTGCATATTCAGAAACCATCTAGCACAATAGCTTCTTAATCCCGTTTTAAATCTCGAAATGCTGCCACACTGTAACATTTACAAGGGGGCCAGTAAAAAACATTGTGTTTATTAAACACTCCTATGTGTGTTAGGAGGAAGTCATACAAAAAAATTTTAAAAATATAACTGCCTCCTTTAATTACTAATCTCTCTCCAAACCCTCTAACAATTACCTTAGCTTTAAAAAAATCCAAGACACTTTACAGTTCAAAATACTTAGTTACAAGGGACCAAAAGCAAAGCCCTGCCAATATGTGCTTTTCTGATTTTGAAGTATTACTTAAAAGGAATAAAAATAGAGCTGAAAAACCACATGTAAAAAAGACAAAAAAACCCTCAGAAAATAAAAAGCTAGATTGAATTTGAGGTGCTCAATTGAGAACATTGAACAGCTTTTCACTCACTCGAGGGCTGTTAACTGCATGTTACCTGCCTTACAGTACAGACTATTTGTTTTTTATCCCTGAGCAACAGACTATTTCCTGGTTGAGTTTAAAAACTCTGTGACGTTCCAATATCAGCCCACACATGTGTGTCACTGTCAACGTCAGTCGCAGGAAAACATTAGAAGTCACCCCTTGCTAATGCTTTCCTAACATGGAATTTCCTTGTACCTCGCCCCCCAGCCCACCTCCTCCTTCAGCTGAAAGCATCCTTCCCAAAGTGCATTTTTTTTCTCCCTTCTAAACATATGGCAGGCAGAGAGGACTGAAAATGGGCAGTGCCAGCACTAGATCGCTGCTTTTTTAGGTGCTCGCGTGTGACTTACTCAAACTGCTCTCGCTGCCTTGCACGGGGCGAGCGCGGCCGCGGGGAAAAGCCCCCCGTGCGTGGGGGCTTCCCCCTCCCCCGGGGCGAGGGTTCCCCCGGGCACTGTCGGTGCCTCCCGCCGCTGTCGGTTCTCCCGGCAGCAGCTCCGCCCCGGGAGCGGGAGGGCACGAACCGGGCAGCCGGTTCTGGGGATGCCGGTGCGCCGGGGGAGGCAGCACCCAGCTGCCGGGACCGGCGGGTTCAAGGCCGTTCCGGCTCCCTGTCTCCCGCAGGCACCATATGGTCCATCTTGCACATCAGCAGCTTTACTTCCCCATCAGCTCGGCCCAGAGGGGGAGCTCCGGGAGCAGCAGCCATCCCCTGCCCCGCAGCCCCCCGGGGCACCGGCATTAGGTATTACCCGGGGATTACGGGGCTAAGTAGGGGAAGACTCGCGTTATATAACCGGGGGAGCGTTCCGCCCTCACGGCGCTCCCACAGCCCGCCCTCCGCCCCAGCCGGGGCGGCCGCACGGCGGCGGGGGGGGGAGCGCGGCGCCTCCCTCCGGCCCCGGCCCGCGGAAGGGGCCAGACGCAGTTAATCCCCCCGCTGGCGGGGCGGGGGAGGCACCGCGGGGTGCCCCCGCTGCCCGAGGAGGAGGCGGAGGAAGGCTCTTCCCGGAGGCTCGTCGCAAGCGGCGTTCAGCGGCTTCCGACGGGACGAGGCGAGAGCAGCCGGCCGCGCGTCCCCCGCACGCCGCACCGGGGACCTGCCCGCCCGACCGCGCCAGGCCGCGGCTCCGCGGCGCCTCCCGCCCCGCTCCCCGGCCCCGGGCTCCGCCGCCCCCCCGCCGGGAGCACGGTGGAAAACAAAAGCGGCCTTTTAATTTATTGTTCCGGGGGGGAGGCCGGAGGGGGGGCGGTGTGAAAGGAAATCAAAGCCCGTTTTCTTCCCAGAAACGGCCGTTCTCCCCGGGATCCCTCCGAGTCACCCTGGTGACAACCCCCCTCCAGCCAAAGACGAACAAAAGCCGCGGTGCCCCCGGCACCGGCGCTCCTCCGGGCCGAGCAACAGGCCGGGAGAGGCGGCGGAGGAGGGACCGGGAGGAGGGACCGGCTATTGACGGGGGAGAGGGGCAGCCCCTGCCTTGGAGGGGGGGACGTGGGACCGAGCCAGCGAGCGCCGTGTTTACCCTGCCATTGCTCTGAGCCCCGATCTTAACCACAGCATCAGAAACCAAAACAGTTTAAAGCGTGAGTCAGCACGCGTTTTGTTCACGCGTTCTGTTCCGAGCACACGGACGGACGGCCGGCCGGCAGCAGCGCCCGCACTCGGGGCTGCTCCCGCACACGCGCTCCCGCAGCCCGGGCTCAGCGCCGCGCTCCACGCTCCCGTCAGCAACAACCCAGGGCTCCTTCGGGGCTCGGACGAGCCTTTTGTTCACAATCCTGCCTATCGAACGTGCGCTTCAGGTTCCCAAAATAACCAGGCACGCGGCTGCCAACGCAAATACCAGGAATTATTTAAAAAATGATACTAGAGGGACCACCGCTAGCCCCTCCACGCGTGACACCCTCCCGGCGGAGTCCCCGGGCGATGACGGGTTTATCCTCCCCTGCCCGTCTGATCCAAGTTTAGCTGGAAATCCCCGGACGATGGCTGAGCGGGCCCGGCCGCACTGACACGAGAACCCGCGGGCTGGCGGTGCGGGGCGCACCGGCGGGTCCCCGCTCCCGCTCGCCCCCGACAGCATCCACCGCCTCTTCCCGCAGCATCCAGCGCCTCTGCCCGCAGCCCAGCGCGTCACCACCCGAGCAATGACACGGAAACCCACGGAGCGTCCCCCGCTGCCGCGCACTGGCTGCCCCGCCGCCGTGCCCGGGACCGCACCGCACCGCAAATCACCTTCTCCACCACCATTTTAAAGCCCACGGACCCCCTCCCTCCTGCCCTCCTCTCCGTGGTCCGACTTCAGCTCTGACCAGAATGGAGGGCGAAATTCCTCCCTCAAGTTTCTGTCCCCTTCCCTCCGGCGGCCTCGGCACACGGGACCCGCGGGCAGAGCCAGCCCAAGGTGGACACTTTCTTGAACCGCCCCTGTAAACTTTCCAGCCTGGCTGCGACCGTGCCGAGCCCGCTGAGCAACTGTTCCGAGGGTGTTTAAGTCCTTTTAAACCAGCTCCCACTTTCCCAGCCCGTATCGATTTCAAATGCTACTTACTGGAATATGTGGCTCCATCCGTGGTGCTTCTACCCGCTGGGAAACCAGCAGCATCTTGGACTGGGAATCAGCCGGCTTTTAGATCCACTTTGGCTGTATTGAGCAAACCCAGCGCCGCAGAGGACTCGCAGCCTGTTTCCTCCTTTTAGGTTCCAGACAAGTTCATCCTGGCGTTGCAGTTTGCTAATGATTCACTGTCTGTCTCGATCTGCTCACTACATTTCCATCAACCCACAGCTTCCTCACTTAGAAGGTGGAGTTTGTGGGGTTTAAGTTACTGATAGGCATATCTAAGTGCTGTGTCACTCAAAGAGGAGGAGACACACACTCACACACACAGCCCGCACACTCACACACACGAACGGCGCCAGGCTTAAAGGGGAAGTAACACTTTCTTCTCTACAGAAATTGGACACCTCACAGATCCAAGGATTTAATTTTTTTTTCTCTCGTGCATGAAGGCGAAAATTAACCAGCCGATGGTCAAAATTTTAACACATAAAAAGCTGCTTAGAATGTTTAGCACCTTCCTTGTAGAGCTTCAAATTCATTTAGTACAAAGTCAGATAGGTCAGAAAGCTACTGGCAATTAATAGACTTTTTTCCTTCCAAATCAAAGTGCTCAAATCACTGAAAAGAGAGCCCAAAGCATGAAGTGTAAATGTTTGAGTTATTCTTACAGAGTGTACTTTCCTGTCCCTTTATGACATAGGATGTTCAGCACTCTTAACACAAAAGGGTTAAACTCATTTTGCCCAGGTGAACCCAGGTTAGCAAGAAGGAAACAGCAGAGTTCTTTCATTTTCATCTTTTGTGCTATGTACATGTCTTTTTGAAGACAGACACAATTCCAAATAGAGAGCTCCCATAAAGCCACGCACTTCTCATATGACTATAAATGTGCTTGCTACAAGCTGCAACCTCTGAATACTAATTTTGATAGACCATCAACTGAAAGCTGAGAACCTATTCAGACCTCCTCTTGGACTGTGCAGAAAGAACTGGGAAGAGCAAGTTGCAGGCAGCTAGGAGAGCACACTGGGTCCACAAATAATTGCTGGTATAATTTCATTTTATTACCTTGCTAAATCACTACAATTGTCACTCCTATCCTGATAAACTGGAGATGCTAGAAACTCTGTCCCAGTACATTGACTCAATGGATGAGGTGTGGAAGACTTACTAGCATTTGTAATAAAATGTCTAGTTTCTAAGATCATTCCTGAAATAGTGATATGAGTAAATTATGCTCTATAAAATTAGCAAGTTATTTGAATACAACCCCTTTACTGTAACCAAATACATAAAAGTGGAGCCAGAATCTGACCTTGCTTTCCTGAAAGTTTTCCAGACAGCAATCACCTTCAACTTGCAGCAAACTTATAGACCTCCAAACCCATCTTTGTACCCTGAGCTAATAAATATTGGCAATAACAGTTCATCAACAGAGAAGCATTGCTTTTTAGCTTTGCTGAAGCCTCTGGCTTGCCTGTGACAGCTGCAACAATGGGCCCGCTTCCCTGAGCAGTATTTGTGGTATTTCAGCTTGCATTGTTTGGAAACTCATTGGTTTGCTTTTCTAGTGCTCTTGCCTTTTAATATTATTTAAAATTACTTTGATCTATTTTGTCAATTGAAAAAAAAAAAAAAGAAACACAAAAATAATACACCTTTGTGGGTGTAAACACCCTGAATTCTACAGCCTCTGAGGGCCAGATCTCAAAAGGTTTCAGTGACTAAGGGGAGTTGTATCAACATCTGATGTTTGGGTTTGCTGGGCTGCCCAGACCAAATCTACTGCCCTGCCTGAGTTGCTGAGGCCCAAACACAGCATTAGGGCATCAGCATGGGATCTAAAAGGGCCAACATGCTGAGCAGGAGTCCCCTAAAATGAGCAGGCTCAGGGAAGATACACATTCATCACACCTGAATAAAGCTCCACCTGGAAGGAGGTGCCACTGTCTGCCCAGAGTGCCACGTCAGAAACCCTCCCCTGAAGATACATGTGTGTGTAAGGGCTCTCATCTTCCTGCCTGGAGATTTTGGAACTAAAATACATATGTATGGAACACCAGGGATTTACACACACTGTAGCTGGACCTACTGACAACACCATGATCATATGATGAACAGTGGGTCCCTGTCAGTTTTTCTATACCAGTTATTGTCAAGAAGTTTTGTCATTTATGAGTCTTGCCAAAGATTTGAAGTTCCTGACAGATGACAATAGTTCCTAAGAACTGTCATTTGCTTTGTTCACTCCATAAAACTCGACCAAAGGCCTCCCCCAAAAGGAAGATGATGTGGGTAGGGTAGAGGAGTCCTGTGTGTGCCTGCTCTGCAGCAGGATTGATGCTGCTGCCTTTAGTTGTCAAGGGCATCTGCTTGCCAGGCAGTGGTTTGTGTTCCCCTCTGTAAGGTGGGGTGCGCTCTCAGAGGGAAATCAAATCAAGACACTTTTAGCAGTTAGTCCATGACAGAACTGTGGCAACGTTTTCCTTCTGAACCTGCTGGCTTAAGCTGTGTAGGCTCTGGATGTCACTGCAGCAGCTCAGTGCCAAGTGTGCCCATGCTGCCAGACCTGGTGCACTGGCCTGATCAGCCTGGATGGCTCAACAATGGCAGGGACAGCTTTGGGTGTGCTCAAAACCCCAATTTCAGGCTGTGGAAGCATTTAACAAACCCCTTGCAGAGATCACTCATTTTCAGTGATAGGTAATGGCTAAGCAGGGGATTTCAGGGCTGCAATTTTGGTCTTTGGTGATTAAATTACGAGCCCTTTCTCTAGGCATGTTTACTCTAGTTGACCTGGGGGAATCCTTGGCTGCTCTGGAATCAATAACAAAACTTTCACTGACTTCTTCAGGGCAGTATTTCATCTTCTCAGGTTAGGCTTACCCTAAGCATGTTGCAGGCTACCTTGTTGCTATGCTTCTGTCCTGTTTTGAAAAAGTGACTTGTGGGATTCTGCAGAAAAGATGTGATTCTAATGGCATTAAGGCTGTTATGGCCATGAGGCTTGGCAAAACATATTCTAGTACCTCAAATGCTTCTCCTAATGCTGGGCATCAAACCTGGGCCTGACTGGCTGAATAATCACATTATTTATCAATTTTACAGTAGTTTGCCACATTTCATTTAGCATCTTTAATATCCATAGAAAATACAGTTTGCTTTGTTCCTTTATAAAACTAGTATCATTTCTTTCCACATGGAGATGTCTTATTGAAAAACCAGAGTTGGAGAGCTGAGAAATTATAACTTTATCTGAAAAATAACAAAAGGATGAGAAGAGTGCCTTGAACCAAAACAAAACCCCCAAAACATAACAAACCAATAATATCCCAAACAAGAGCAATGTTTTTCCTTTACTCATGGGTTTGAAAAAGCAGTCTCTTTCTACCCAAGGAGAGCAGTTAGCTGGAAAGCTGCAATATGCTAAATAACTGTCCTAAGTTGTGTTCACCAAACAAAAGGATAGAGCACTCAGACACAGCCTTGATGGGTTGTGTCAGCAACAGGCATTGCCAATGGAAGATGGCCAAGGGCTAGAAAAGGTTTGCATCTTCCAGGCTGGTGTGAACTAAAGATGCTAAAGCTGAGCTTCCAGGTAACCATGATGCTGCGACTCCTCTCTCAGGAGAACTGTGCCTGACTTCCAGCTGGCCTCTGGGGTTCCTGACACCAGAAAGGATAGCAGAAGTCTGAGCAGACAAGGGCTGCCCCACAGCATGTCTAGTACACTGAAGGGAAGCAGCAAGTGAGCAGCACAAGGATTCACCACAGATTCACTGAAGGATTCACAGGTTTGTCAGTGCCTCAGAACCAGATGGATGGCAAGCATGTGATGCCTTCTATTGCACATCTGCAACCTGAAATCAGGTGAAATCAATGGCTGGGGGTAGATGAACCTTCAGCTGGACTAGTCAGTACTGCATTTCTTAGGCTAGATCAGATCAGCAATCCAGCTAATTTGGTATCTTGTCTCTGACCACAGGCAATAGCTGATGTTACAGAAGATAGAAAAGAAACTTTTACTGAGCAGTTGCAGGAGAAATTGCAGGTAGTGGTGCAAGCCTCTTAGCAAGTTTCTTTTTAAGCAAAGCCAGTCTGTAATTGGCTGATGCTCAGAACCAGGAAGGCTCATGTCCTTTGGGTACTTCCCCACAGTACAGTGTAATAACCTAGGGATGAAATTACTAATGCATGCAAAATTTCAATTCATTTCTGAAAGTCACAATACTATCAGCACCAGTAACATTGTGTGGAGTAAAACAGAATCTCAGGTCATTTCTGAATGTGTTTAATTGCATGTCCTTTTTCATAGAATCAAGCCATTTTTTGCTGCTATGGTTTGGGTTGGAGGACACCTTAAAGACCATTTACTTCCAGTCCTCTGCCATGGGCAGGGACACCTTCCACCAGACCAGGTGGCTCAGGACCCCATCCAACCCCACTGTGAACTTCCAGGGATGGGGCATCCACACCTTCTCTGGGCCTCAACACTCACAGTAAAGAAATCCTTCCTACTGTCTAATCTACATCTACCATCTTTCAGTTTCTCTCTTTTCAATCCTACCAATACTTGATTTTTTTTTTACAATTTTTTCCTACTAGAAGTATATGGAAAATACCTAAAAATAGATAAAATGCACCAATAAATTTTAATTTACTCAGTAATGCTTGCTACATTGAGTAATTCTGTAAGTCATACAGAAAAAATATATGTATATGTGGTAATGTAGCAATTCAATTCTTTTAAAGAAACATTACTTTTAAGAAAATAAGCTTAAAGAAAAAAAGCTTTTGATTGTATGCAGTTAATTAAGGGTTTTCAGGATGGTCTTCACTGGATATGAAAGAAAAACATGTATGATCAACTTTTTGTAAGTCCTTCAACTTCCATAAGTCATTATTTACATGAGTTCCCATGGAAGAGTCTATAGGTAAAATCATCAAAGGATGGATGGCCATATTAACCTTTCAGTGGGTACATGAACTATCTTAGAAAATTGTATAAATTGAAGTGAATTACAATTTTGTCTTTTATATGGGAAAAACAGATACCAATCTAATCTATCTGTTAGGGGTTAAGAGATGACAACTTTGTAACTTCTTCATAATTTCAGAAAAGTACATTGCTGTCTTCTATTAAAGTATCACTTAAAATCAAGTTGTTAACGTCTGCTTAGTGACCAAATGCTTCTTTCCAACTGATATCTTTTGAACTTAATTTTTAAACTCAGAAATCAATTATTTGCATAGATTCACACAGAGATCCACTTAGGCACATGCTAACATTATGTCTGAGTGTCTCAGAATGAAGGGATTACCCAAGTGCTGAGGGAAGCACACAGATGATCAGGGTGGTGAAATGCTGACAGGTTGCTCAGAGGGTTGGGGGATGTCCCATCTCTGGAGACTTTCAAGGTTAGGTCGGACAGGGCTCTGAGCAACCTGATATAGTTGGAAGATGTCCCTGCTCAGTGCAGGGGTCTGGACCAGATGACCTTTAAAGGTCCCTTCCAAGCCAAACCATTCTGTGATTCCATGAGCTGCTTGTTTAGAAGCCTTACAGACATTTCAATTCTGACCATCTTGCAGCTAATAAGATTTTTCATTAAAAGCACAGAAGCTGATACAAATTAACATAATTTCATATTCAATAGCTCTCTTGTCAGCAACAATACATTGAAATGTTTGATAATGAATGACATTTCTCCAATTTTGACTTGTGCATAGAACATTTTTCCTCTTGAACTGTGATGTGTGCACTCACAGTGTGGCTGCTGCTGGCTCTGCCCAGCGAGCACAAGCCCTGTGCTGAGCTGCAGGTGTGTGGGATGGCAGGGCTGAGCCTGCTGCACATTCCACCCGCAGCCTCAGTCACATCTAAGAATAAAAGCTGTCATTTGCTGAAGTGAGAGGTACCTGCAAACACTCAGGCATTGTTTAAAGGAGCCCCTGTCTCTCCCCAGGAGATGCCTTTTCTCCAAGCATTATGTTCAGCAGCGTTGTCTCATTTATCAATTGCTCCAGCAGCCAAATGGGCACAGAGCCAGGTCCCAGCACATGGGGGGTATTGGATCAGGAGCAAACAGTGACAGGTATCACTTGCCAAAGTTCCAGGTTAAGAATAGGTCTAGGCAATAGGACACACTTATCTGACTCCTGTACCCAACTGCAAGTAAGACACCACTCAGAATATGTAATAACACAAACAATAGCAATAATTCTAGCCTTGCTGTTTTTCACTGCTGGATCACACAGTTCACATACAAGTGCAGTGATCAGGGACATACAGATCTGCCTCAGTTCCTCTGGAAGTCAACAGAAAGGCAGAATCTGACCCATAGCTGATAGAAGATATTCCAAATTGCTTTAAGTATCTAAGCATAAGAAAATTCTTCTACATTCACATAATTTTGCTGTCCTCAGGAAACACATCTTTTTTCCTTAATTTTCCCTTTCATTTCTAAAGCTGTTCTCTCTTTGCTAAAGCTATTTTTTAAAACATTCTCTATTTCATGACTGTCAAAGTATTCTTTCCATGCCAGATACATGGCAAAGTTACATATTCTTCAACTCAAAACAATTTACATGAATATTCATAAACTACCTGATGGCAGAATTGGCCCTGAGATTTAAACCCATAAAGCTCACAGAAACAAATGTTACCCTCTTTCCTTTGTCAGAGATCCCTTGGATCATGCTTAGAAATTATTCTTTTATGCAGTTGCCAAGAAAATGCAAAACCAACGCATGAAACATTGTATGTTCTGTTTATTAAAGAAGAGTGTCTGTGATGATACAGATATTCAGCCAGACTAGGATGCTGCCAATGTCAGTTTGTGATTTACTAGAAATTATTGATTTCAATTCTTGGTTTCCCAGGGCTACTGAGCATATCCTGTCATATAAATATGCATCCGTTTGCTAGAGGCTGCAGCCTTCTGTAGAAATGTGTGGTGTCTCAACTAGTGTCAGATTTTTTGAACCAAAAAAATAAAGCTTTGCTTCCCTTCAGAAAAGGAATGAATAAAAGCTATTAAGATACATTTCTATGTCCAATACAAAACTATGGCATCCATCCAGAATTGTACATTTTGTTATTCAAATAAATACAGCGGCACGGTCCAGAGAAATTGTGCTACCACCCTCCCTGTCCCCCAAAGGAAAGTACAAGACCAGGAACCTCAGACTTCTCATATAAATCAAGAAACAGCCTGAACTGAACTACTTTTAGGTATGTATAACTTACAAGTCAGTTAAACAGCATGCAAGTGCAAAAGGATGATGAGTATAGTTACTCTTTGTACCTTAGGGCCAAGAGTCACAGTTCGTTGCCAGCACTTGTAAAAGGCAGAAAGGAGAATACCACTGGGAGCCCTTGGGAGCTCCAGCATGTGTGTCCTCTCAAACTGTCCCCCTCCTAGGACCCTCTGTTCTCCTGCCCATCTTTTGCTCCTGGTCCCCAATGCATTCCTGCACAGTGTTTCTTTCATTTAGCCCTACTACTCCTTAACACTTTTCTCTTGGTCCTTGTGCTGTGTTCACACCTCTAATTCCAGCTACCCACGCTGCTGTCTTCCCCTTCCCAAGGGAAGTACTCCAGGGTGGAGACAGGTCTCTCACCTACTGCTGGAGCTGCCAGCATGTGCCACAGGGTACAATGGCATTTTTGGAATTTTATGAAAGATGCTGACAATTCTGCTGCATGCAGAATGTGGTCCATACCCATCTCAATATTCAGAGAAGGGGTATGGTTCTATATTTTTCTCCAAAAAACCTCCCTGTTTTACCATCCCTTTTCTCAAGTCAGTTGCATGCCCTAATGAATTCCGTGTTTACAAAAATACAAAATGTTCAAGGCTGACAGTGGTGGCAGAAACGACAGAATAAACAGGATAGCATTTTCTTTTGTCTTCTCACTTGTTTATGTCCAGTGCAGAATAGATTAAGTTTGGGAACAAGAGAACAGGGCACAGCCTCACAGGACCAGCCAGTGTGACCTTTGCAGGTAAAGGCTGTGAGATGGACAAGAATCAGCTTTGCTCCCTCCCTGCTGCTGTGGCTGGTGCAGCTGGGACGGGGAAGGCACTTCCCTCTCAGAGAGGTGATGGGGATCCTTCCTGCTCTGCCTTCCAACTACACCCACTGCTGTTTGGAGCAGCATCACCTGCAGTTTACACACTACATCGAGGGAAAAAGTTGGGTTTTGCCATGGCAGGATGGACAAGGTGGGAAGCAGCTTCCAGCCCTGGGGGATGTTGCCTGGCTGATGCCTGTTTCCCACAGACACAACAGTGATCACCACATTGTGAGGGAAGGAGCCCTCTCATTTGGGGACAATTTTCAACTGGCTTGGAAATGAACCCCTGAATTCCTTTTCAGCACTCTGGCTCTTCCTAAAGTATTTGAAAACAACTCATTGCCAGATTATGGTGAGATCATCTTGCTCTTGCAGGAAAAAGAAAGGAGAGAGAAAAGGAAGCACTGCAACTTCCCAAGGCACTTCAGCACTAATAGCAGTATGATCCCTAATCAATGCAGAGGGGTTGACAGCAACAATAAGTGTTAACTGCTGAGCTGAAGGGGCTGTTTAACCTGGCTAGGAAAAGTTATTTCTGCCACAGCTATTTGAAAAAAAACATTGGCAATTAAATTAATTCAAGCCTCTCCTCTCTTTTCATGGGAAAAATGTGGAAAAAATCCAGGCAGAGAAAGAATGGCACCCAGATTAATGAGAAACTGCTCAAGAAGAGAAAAATAATGGTTTTCTAAAGTATATTCATATTACATTCTGTGGTAGCACCATATGCTAGTTTCCTAGATGCTGGTAATCCTGATGTATTTTTATCTTGGCTAGTACCAAGGAGGGAGCTGTACAAGGCCAAGTTCTTCCCACATATCCATGTTGAAAGCAGTTTACCTTCCCTGCGTTGTGAATGTGAACCAAGACAGCCATGCAACTGCTTCAGAGCACTCCTTTATTTCCTGGCTGTATTTGACTGGCTTTTAAAAATCATCCTACTGCATCTCTTGAGTCTTTTATGAAGCCTCTTTTTCAATGATAGAGCCTAGAAATGTTGGACTTAGAAATCACAAACCTCTACTGCTTCCATTTAAGGGTCAGATTCACTAATTAGATGCAGCAGGAGACTATAAATTGTTCACGTTCCAGACAGAGGAGAACAACAAAAACCCATTCTCTGTTAGTGGGGATGTATTAACATATATGTAGGACTTCATTCTTCTCTAAGTTGAACAAATATTCTTTAATCAGTCCTTAGAAATCACTTCTGAAGGTGGTGGCATTCTTCCATTACTAGACAGGGACAAACAGCTCTGACTGTACTAGAAAAAACAACCACCACTAATTAACATTGTTTAATCAGATGGATTTGAAACATCTATAGCACAGGTGACCCTAACTCTAGCCTGCTGCTGAATTACTGTACTAGCAGCCATGCTGCTCTGCTCCAGCTGCACCTCTAGACACTTAACCAGAGATCTCAATGCAATTTCTGGTGCAGTGATTCTGAGGCTTTTGGGGAGTCAGCAGTCCAAGGATGAAAGTGATCACACATTCAAAATTCACATTATTTTGAGGGTTTTTGAAAGATGCTGGTATGAGCATGTATTACAGCTTCCACAGGGGCCATGGGAAAGGGTCTTTGAAACACAAGGATTGAAGTCAATGGCAATGAAATGGAGCACAGAGCTCAGAGCAGTTTTCTCAGGTGGGGCTCACCTGATACAGAGCAGCCTAAAGGGGTGAGGCAAGAGAGGCAAGTGCAACTTTGGGGGTAATGCCTAGGAGGAAAGCAAACCATGGTATGTCCCAGCAAAGCATGGAGAGACAAACAGCAATTCCTCCCCCCACCAAAAAAAAAAAAAAAAAAAAAAAAAAAAAAAAAAGATTTGTAGATTTGTCTCTGTCAGGCACTTCAGGAGGAAAATCCAAGTGTCTCTGACCATCTATTTAGCAATTCATGCTGTGCTCATCTGCACGGTATGTGACTCCCTGTGACCACACTGCCTTTTGGTAACTTTTAGCCACTCTGAAGATAGGTGTGGTAGCACTTTGGAGTCACTCTGGAAACCAGGAATACACGTTTGGGAGGCATCTTTTATAATTGGCATGGCTGAGCTGCAACTCTGCCTCAGGCAGAAGGTAGACTCTGTCTCGCTGGGGGTGGTGAGATGAAATCTCTTAGCACAGAAAGAACACAGAGCAGCTCAGAAGCCTGGAGGAAGGGGCTGGCACCTGGGGTTGCACAGAACCTCCTTGCAAAGCAACTGGAGGGAATTTTTTTCCCCAAGTGAGGGAACAGTGTGGAGGATGTTGTTGCCGAAGTCACCAGTGAAGTAGGGAAATTGAAATAATGAGCTACAGGAATCTTTCTGCATTTTGGCAAGATTTGAATCCACATCTGTTTATAAGAAAGTAATTAGTGGCCTGTCAAGCACTTTGAAGATGTTCTGAGTGCTAGAAAATTGTGATAAACTTATCTTTCTGTGCCTCTGTGTCTTGTGAGCGATTATTCAATCAGTGGGGTTGTTGACTGGAAGACTCAGCCAAACAGTGATTGGGTTTCTAAACTATTCAATTACCTCTAATGAAGAAGGATCAGAGAAACAACCCTTAAACACCTTAAACAGAGCAGCAGTATTAACACGCAAAATAACTCTCAGGAGAAACCTCCAGACACTTGCCAAGGTTGGCTTTGGAGCCAACTGTGATACAAATGCATAAAATATTAGTTCCTTAATGGTTGTGAAGTGTTGCTCTTTAAAGGTTACTGTCTTCCTGTCCAGACAAGGCTGCAGTGGAATGATGAATGAAGCGATCCATAAATCTGAGGTTTTCAAGCACCTGCAACTCCCATTGGGGTCAACAGGAATTTTGGATTACTGGGATTTAGCCAGTAAAACCTGATTCTGCATGAGATTAAGAATCCCCAGGGCTATTGGCCTCATCAGCCACAGCGTTTACCTGATGAAGTACTTGGAATGACGGCTCCAGAAATGCTGGTTATTTGGATGCATGTTTGTGATGGGAGACTTGATCTCTAAAGCACAGGGACCAGGTCTGTGCCAGAGAGGCTGCCTGGAAGTGAAATTGGGAAGAAGTCTCTCTGTGGCTGGCAGAGAAGCATAGTGATCCCTGCAAAAAGTGCAAGACAGGATTCTGCTTCTGAGGCAATTTCTCTCTCTTCTCCATTACAAGTCTCACCATATACAAAGAGCTGACTTGTTATTGGAGCTCAAAGGAATGAATGAGCTCAAAAGAATGTGACGAGGAGAGAATGCTACAATTCCACTGGGAAGAGCTGCTTCTTTTTCTTTAACTTTTGCATTCAGTTAATATTTGACTGTGGCCTTGGAGCACAGTATCATCGGAATGCCTCAGTGCGGCACCGGACAGTCGGCTGCAGCACAAACACTGCACCTGCCTGGAGCTGTCTAGAAGCTCTGTGTGTGTCTGCATTTTTGAAAGTATCTCACGGTTTTGTTTCCTGTGAATGTGCATTCAGCCCTGCACACTCGTGAAATGCTTAGCTGGGCTTGGGAGCGTGTACATAGAGGGCCACAGTGGGGGGATGGGGCAGGGGAAGAAAGAGGGGCTGTAAGGCAGCTTGAGAACTGATACCATGCTAGTGTGAAACTTCTTTGTGAAGGGAACAACGCTGCCAGGTTTTGGCTTAAAGATTCTCAAACACTCCAGCAGCTTTAGAAACTTGAACGTGTCCTAGGCTCAGCTGTGTGCAGACACAATGCTGGAGAGGAGCCCCCATTTAAAATGGTGCCAAGGCCTCCAACAGCTTCTGAAATTCCAGGATCAGGCCCTAAAAATAACAACACGTTTGACCCAACATAGCCAGCAGAGCCAAAGGAGATGATAGGCTGCACAGCATAGTTCTAAGCCAGCTTTCCTAAACTGCAAACCCATTAAATATTTAGGTGGCCATATGCAAATCATTTAAATTCTGTTTCTCAGAAGCACACCATGGTGTACAGATGTGCTTTGTGCTGAGATCCTCATCCTAGGCTTTCAGCAACTATTTATTTTAAACCAGTAAAGGACTTAATTAATGGCTAATTGTGAGCTACCTTTTTTAAAGGGTGTTTATTTATGAGGGAGGAGGGGGAGGAAGCAGAAATGCAAAGACCTGAGTTTCTCTCAGAGCAAACTCACATAGAAGAAAACACACTTTTGTGACTGTACCAAAACCCTGGGATTGCTCAGATATTTTCAACCCCCTCCACGGGTACCAATTTGCTAATTCAACAAATAAACAGCCCTTTATGTAGGAGCTGTCTCGTGGACAGTGTGAACACTTTAGAGACTAGGGCCCCAGATCTTCTTTTCTTAATGTCACTGTGAATTTGCTTGTGGAAGTGTATGACACCATGCACAGAGCCCAACAGCTGAGCTCATGCTTCAGGCATTCTCCCAGGACCGAGGGGGAGGGGGCTCTCTGCCAGCTCCCGGCCGCCTCTCCCCTCGCATTTACACACACACAAATCATGTTATCATAGTGAAAATATGTAAGAATTCCAGGAAGCAGAGGAAGTTTGTATGTTGACCTTAATTTATTTTTTTCCAGAGGAAGATCACACCGAATGTAAAAGGACAGTGGACGCTAGCTAAACTCATTTGCAGATATTTTTATTTTCATTGCAACTCTTTCTTCTGCTGTATTTTGTCTTTTAGGATTAATGCTGTTTGTATTTTATCCCATGTGGCTACTTTGACTAAGAGAACTGAAATCAGTTGGTGAGAGGTCTATGGGACCTATTTAGCCTGAAAAAAAATTGTAAAGGAGGTGCCAGTGCATTCTGGATCCTATTTTCCATTACAGTACAGTAAAATTGGGTGAGACTGTTTCTGGAGGGAAGGGAAGGAAGGGGTGGATGAAAGAGTGGGCTAACACATTAGGCTTTGGCACATGGAGGCCTGGGTTTATTTTGCTTTACAGTTCTGGGCTGGAACTCTTAAAATACTGATCAGTTTGGCCCCAAACTCAACTGCACTTCTAAAAACACACTTCACTTTAAACCTGCAAATGCCTTTGGAAGACTGTGGGACCTTAGAAGCTGCTGTGCTGGGAAGTGCAGTTACCTGCACAGCACCTTGCGACATCCAACCATTCCCAGCAGCTCATCCCTGATTCCCTGCTTCCCTGCTCCTTTCATTAGTACTCACACCTGTAAGGCTTTGCACACATTCCAGCACAGCCATTCCACCACCCCTAGGACACTGATGCAGGGCCAGGGAAATAGTACCTGAGTCCTTAAACACTCATCTCTCTCCATATACCATGGACAATGTGGTCACACACACTTGTAAAATGGCAAGTAAAGAGACCCCATTCCTCTTAACTGGCCAACAAGGAACCCAAGCATGGAAAAGATTTCTGTTTAATTGCAGGGGTCAGCCTGGCAGCCTCCATGAGGAGCACCAGCCATACCTGCTGGAGCATCAGCTGTGCCCTGTGCTCCCAGCACACCTGAGCCTGGTGGTTATTCCTGAGGAACCTCACACTCTGTAGTGTGCTAGGGCTCTTTAGGTTTTGTAAAATATGCTTTGACCAGCATGTTTAACTTGTAATAGGACTGGGCATTAATCCTGGACACATCTTGAAGAGTTTGATTTGAATTTATCAGATTGCTTAGAATTTCTTTGCAAACTATTTCATTCCTTATGTTTCTCTGTTGCAAACTTAAGCTTGAAGCCTGATTCAATTTTAAATGAGCAAGCCTGTTCTTCTAGCTAGCTAGCAGCCTGTGATGTATATTTGGGGCAGGCACCCCCACCCAACAGCTCTGCTCAAACCAGCAGGGCCATCCCTGCAAAATCTCCTGAACAGCTCGGTGTCGGCAGCTTCTCTGAAATCAAGGGATATGTCACTGAAGCTGTCAGGGTAGGACTTGTCCCACAGAATTTATTGCTCTATTCAAGTTTTCCTTTATTCTTTTCTACAGGTTTTCTGAATGCGCTTCTTTCTCTCTCCCTCCACTTGCCCCCCATTTTATTTTCTTGTCACATATTTCAAACACACACCTGCCTTCCCTGCCTCATCTCTGGAGGGCTCAGGCAGAAGGTGGCAGGAAAAGTAGTATTTGAATTATATTTTGGTTTTCAGACTATTCAGACATACAAGTAGGCAATGCAAGCCTGCTACTTTGCATGTTGTGGCACTGAGGCTTTTTTCTTTTTAAGCATACAACCCCCTACCAGCTGCAGTCTAGATTTACACCATGGGGAAGAACACAGTAGAACCAGATTGGAGATTAATCAAAGCAAATTCTGACCCGCTGTTACATGTGTCTCAATGACAAAAGATTTAAAAAGTAAAAATAAAAAATGAGGAGGCTTTGCTTTGGTAATAAACACTACAACAAAAAGGGACAACTTTCCCAAATATGCTGTGAAGAGAAGACAGATGCCTTCTAAGGCTTCTTGGTGTCTCTGGCCATTGTTGTGGATCTGTGGCTGCACGCTGCCAGCACGGGGAGCTGCCCCAGCAGGGTCCAGCATTCCTGGCTCCAGCACATGCTGGAAACATCCAGCTCCTTCTGGGGTGTCCAAGGCAGACTACAGAGCCCAGCTCACCTGCCTCCTGCTCACTGGGAAAATTCATGATCCAGAGGTTTTGCTGTAAGTCAACCACACTGCCCAGGAGAGAGCCAAATAACCCCCTGGGATCTTTTCTACACAGAAATCCCTTCTAGTCATTTGTTTGTGACTCTAAATCATATAGCTTGTGAATAATAAAACAGAAAGTCACATACAATGATGAATTATCAGTTATCCTGAAATGTTACATATTCTTCAGCTTTTAGGAGTATTTTTATTCTACAGGGATTACAATCAGGTGAAAATTTGTAGTTCGCAATCACTAGAGTAGCACTGTTAGTCTGCATTAAGAACATCTACTTAAACTTTTGGGCTACCATCCTCAAATGGCATAAACTAACAGCTCCATTTAAGTTACTGTAGCTCTACTTAGCTGCATCTTCTGGGGAGCCAGCTTTTGCTTTCTTGGGGAGAGAAAAAATGAAAAACCCCAAATAATTAGTAGGGTGAATATTTTCTATTTTTTAAAAATATATTCACAGGTGGCACAGGTAAATCACTGTATTTAGATGTAAGAACTGAGAAGATACCAGGACTTGTGAAAACCATCTGTATCTAGAAGAAGGAAATACTCCAATCCTTACTGGCCTGTATGAGATATTTTAAAGACATTCACAAACGGTTTTAAGTATTTTTCTCAGCAAAGACCTGGCTGAATTGGCCCATGTGTGTAATCAGGGCAGGGTTAAACAGTAAGGCCCCGATTCAGCAAAGTGCTGGAGCGCACCTTCAGCTTTTAGTGCATGAGTGGCTTCATTGAAGTCCTTAGTAATTACATGTTTTGCTGAATCAGGACCTGAATTTATTTGGGGCAGGAGGACCTTAATATCTTCCAAGGAATTATACTTATTACAGGGGACAGTCTATAAATTAGTGTTTAAGTTAAAATCAATTTCTAGATAATACATATCCCTAAAAGACAGATTGTTAGTTTGTATGAGCTTTGTAACAAAACTTTAATTAAACCCTTTTTAAATAAAACCTGTCGTACATTATACTGCTAATTGACTTGACCTGGTACAAAGAGGACTCTGCCAGCTAGAGGAGACTAAAGGAGATTATTCTGTCTGGTGCTGCAGTGATTGTGTGTTAATAAAATTTATTTCTGCAGTCTTGCCCAACTCCCTATTGTGTATTCAAGAAATGTGTGGGCTTGCAGCCAGTCATCACAAAGCAAAAAGTAATAAAACCTCAAAAGCTGACTTTTTCTACCTCATTCTGCTGCTTTGCTGCAGCATAAAGTACATGGTACAGTCTGCTTGCATGCACATCTCAGAGTTCTCTTTTTAATTTATTTTTTCAATTATGTTAAACTCTGCACCTTATTAATGTTAGCACAGTAACAAATGAAGGACAATTAAAGGATTCAAAAAAGCTCAGTGATGAAATAGTCTGGGTGTGGCAATCATATTTTATTGCCACTACACTGATTACATACAATATAACACATCTAGCAATTAGAGAAACATGTTAATCCTCCTGGCCCAGACCTATTTCACACAGAATTCATTTCAGGGGGCCAAATTCTTCCTTTACCCTCATGCAAGTAAATCTGAAATAGCTTCTTGCCAATCAGTAGAATCATTTGGATTGACATTCATGTAAATGACAGCAAAATATGACCCTCTGACTTCACAGAGTTATTCCTGATAGATGCTGGGTGCAATTACAAAAAAGTAATCACAAGAACTTATGCAAGAAATACATGGAATAAACAGGAGGACTTGGAAGTTTTAATACGTGCTCAAAATTATGAATTAATTGGCACAAGAAACTTGTAGGGATAATTCACAAGACTAGAATATTAATTTATCTGGTGGAGCTCGTTCAGGGAGAAGGACAAAATGCTGTCCACAGAGACATTCATCCCACAGAGTAAAACATGGGAAGAGATAACCAGCTGAAAATCCCTAGCTAATAATAACAGAGGGAATGAGCACAGGTGCTGTCACAGCAGAGGGGGGTTGAGGGGGTGTACAGAGTAAAGCCACAAAGAACAGATGGACAGAACTCCTTCTTTTGGAGGGCAGGAAGATGAATCATACACACATCCAGGCCACTGGGCTTGGAGATGATGGAGGCACAGGCAGGAGCTGATGGAGATGCCTGCTGGGACACAGGGATCACAGGACAACTGCACGCTGCCAGTGTCTTCTGGAAACAAGGCTGGAGAAGCAACTGAAGGGAACATTCTTTACTCTTCATTTTAAGAGTCAGGGGAAATAGGTTTAAAAATAAGCAAACAGAATGCAATTTGGTGACAGTGATCATGGAATGAGAAAACCCACTGCTCCTGGAAGGGAAAATGAATAGCAAATAGAAGCAATAAACTTGAAAAAAGCCAGATTAAATAAACTCAGAGAATTTTAAATATTATCTCATGGGGAATGCACTCAGAGGAGCTGACAGTTCCTTAAAATAGTTCTATTAACAGCATGAGTGCAAATTATCCCAAAGCAGCAAAACCATTTGAAGTGTTGTAAGAAACCATCTTAGCTAAATCATGGACTCCTCCTCTCTGACCTCAAACACGAGGAAGGCACAGAAAGTTGAACCTAGGTCAGATTATTGAAGACCAGGAGGAAAGAAAAGAGAGTATAGGGCCCAAATCACAAAAGTCAAATGAAAATGCATTGGTGCAGAAAGGACAACAAGAAAACAGGATGTAATCATACATCATAAAGAGAGGAAGATGAGGAAAATGTGTTGGCCTTCTATTGAACAAGGCAGGGAAAGTTATTGACAGGTGATGCTGAAGAGGCTGAGGGCTTTAAGGTTTTTTCCTGCAATCTTTACCAAAAAGGTCGAATGGGAAACAGCAGTAGTGACAGAGGTAGAAACACAAGTGAAATCAGGGAAAGAACAGATTAAATAGCACTTAGATAAATCAGATCTTTCAAATTGGCTGGGTCAGTTACAATTCACCCTAAAGTACTCTACTGAACTACCTGAAGCAATGCCAGGGCCATGAGTGGTTTTCTTGGAGATCTTAGGGGATATGGGTGAATATCCACAAGACAGAAAAATAGAAGATAGTGTGTTTCCTTACACAGAGGGAAAAGATTGTTATGGGGAATTAAAGAGCAGTGAGTGAAGGTCAGTTTTTGGAAAAATATGGAAACAATCATATTATTTGTAACCGCTCAGGAAATAACAAGGAGATGAGTAACAGTTAGCATGGCTTTGTCAAGAACACAGATTTGTTAAACCAATTTAATTTCCTTCAGTGGGAATGGAGGAGAAACAACAGATAAATCTCAACTTTATTAAAGCTTTCCAGGATCAGCCTCCTCATGGTCATAAGTGAGCTAGGAAAAATAGTCTCCCTCTACCTACAAAATTCTCTCTAAAACTGGAAGTATGTTAAATACATTTCTGTAGGCATCTGCCCTGCATTTGCTCCTATGAAATACTTCTACTCCAGTCTTTTATGTTAGATCAGAATGACTTAGTTTCTGCACACAGTAAAAGTGAGAAGGGCTGCACAGGTGACACCAGGCCATTCTGAGGATGCTTGCTTAGAATACAATGTGATTTTTTCACAGCTGGAGCGGTGTAGGCAGTTTGTAGCAAGTCCTTTCAGCTTTAAAGAAGACACCAAACAGAAAAGATCTAGCAGAGAGCACTGAGAGTAGCCAGAGGCCCAGCAAACACAAGCTACAAGGAGAACTGGAAGGAACGCTCTCATATAGGCTGCGGAAAAGGCTGAGGAGGACTATATATGTAACACGCACTTAAAAGAGGAAAGGACTAAGTAGTCTTCCTTATCCAGTGGATAGGATAAGAAATATTGGGTTAAACAGGAGCACAGGAAATTTAGGTTAAACATTAGGAAACCCTGGGTAATAATATGGCTTGTTAAGCACTGGGAAAGATCGCCTGGGGAGGTCATAGAGCCGCCCTCCTTGGAAGGTTCCAAGAGTATGCGAGATGTACACTTAACAGAAGTTCTGCTTTTAAAGTTGTGGCAGACTTAGATGACCTCTAAAAAACCTACTTCCCTTTATAAGGGCTACTATTCCCCCAGTTTGAAAGGATAATTCCCTCTGGGGAAATGGATCTGTGCCTGGATGCTGGAATGGCACAGCAGCCCCGGGCCGCTCTCGGCGTCAGCGGCTCCGCAGGTGCGTCAGCGGTGCCTCAGCTCCAGCAGAGAGGTGATCCCTCCTGCAGGCACCTCTGTACCTGAACTCACTTCCCAGCACTTTCCTCAACCAGGAGCTCAGCTGGCAGCCTTTCCCCTGCCAAGGTGCAAACACAGCTGCCCAAGCTTTCACCATCCACTGTTCACACCTGTGGCAGCACTCAGGAATTGCTGCTGAAGGACACGCAGGGACTTCACTCAATGCTCTGTGTTTCCAGAGAAAACTGAACTGCTGGGCAAAAACACAGCCTGCACTCCATGCTCTAGCTAAGAATTCATTTCACAGAACAAAGTCCTGAACACTGAAGTCCAAGTTAGAGTCTCATGTAGCAGATCAGGTCCTACCCACTGCACCTCCTGCACCACAACCTGTGGGTAACACACACGCAGACAGAAAACACCAGATCATTCATTGGCCACTAGCCAAGAATTTATCCTACAACAAACGTGTTTCAACCCAGACCTAGCCATGTGCAGAATGCTCTGAATGACACTGCTGCTGAAACTTTCCAATAAAATGGTAACTAGAATATCTATCATTAAGCTCACAGTCACAAAGATATTAATGTTCCTAGCACCCCCAGCAGTCCCAGACATGTCACTCTATCTCTGCCCACTGAAGCCACAGTGCTGTAAAAAAGTCACAGCTCCCAGAAAATGAGGAAGTTAGTTTATCTGAACTTACACAGCATGAGATGACATCGCTAAAATGATAATAAAATTGGGGAAATCAGAAGACAGAGCTTGTCTGCTGTTTGAAAAGGCAAAGTGTACTAGAATTCTTGCATTCCCTTCCTGTACAAACACTGATCTCTATCTTAGGGTGTCAGTTGTAAAGGAGGTGTGATCTGTTACACAACACATTTCATTCAGTTAACAACACTTAGTTACATGCTAATAAAGCATGTCTTAAGAATACACCAAACTAATAATTTATTCACAATTTATTCTCCCATTCTCTTTAGCCTGGATTAGATTTGAGGCATAAAGAGGATCCATTAAGTATTTTGCTGTTTCAGTAGGTTTTTCTGGCATATTGGGCCAAGTTTCTCAAGCTTGTAGGAGGAAGGAGATAAAGCCACACAAGGCATGTGCATACTCACACACACACATAAACACAGAGCAGGGAATGAGATGATGTAGCCACTGGCAGGATGTGTCTGCTCTTGATTTCCCAGTGCCACCGAGCCCTTCCCTGGGTTACACAGTGGTTTTTTTCCATGTTGTTTTGTGTCTCAATGCCAGCACTGATTGTGGTGATTGATTGACTGAGCTGGTGCTGCAGGATTCAAAACAACAACCCTGGTGGCAGCAGCTCAGGGAAATGCAGAGAACACCGGGTTAATCCAAGGAGAGAAGAAACAACGCTGGTGATCTGCCAGCTCTGAGCATCCTACAATAAATTAGGAATAGCTATAATCATTGTTTTAAAATGAAAGATGCAAGCAGAGCCTGGCAGAAGCTTTTTAAGCACTCTGTGCTGGGCTTTAGCCTGTGGGCACCCACAGAAAAAGCCCTTTTCCCTTTCCATTGAGCTCTTCCTCACACATCTCATCCCACTCAGCCTCAGCAGGTGGGCTCACAAAAGCCATTCCCTCCCTCCCTTTGGGGTGCAGGGGCTTTCTCCCTGGCTGTCCCTGATGTGACCATCTGTTATTCACCTACACTGAGATGGAAGAGGTGCTCCTCACACAGCATCTCCTTCCCTCTGGCAGCAGTGTCCCTTTCCCTGGGGTCTCCCTCCTCCTCGCTGAGGATCAATGAAACCCTCTCACACTTCACACCTGCACCTCCTACCAGGGTAAAGGAGGTGGAGATTCTTTTCCAGAAGCAATGTTTCTCCTTGGGAAAAACCCCTAGATAATTCAAAGACCATCCTTGAGCTTTTTGCTGTTGTTACTTTTCCCCACCATCCCTTTATCTCCCGTGATCTCCTGTTCCTTCTCACTCCACTGCTGCTGCCTCTTAATTAAACATTTTAACACTGACCCTATTTTCACTTTATCTAACTCCCCTCTCACTCCCTTCAGCAGAGTCCCACCGACGTGGTCCCCATTATGTTTCTCCTCCCACTCAGCTCATAGTAGTAGCTACTTGTCTGTTTTCCTGATAGGAATTCAGCCTTCCCCTGGCTGCATTATGAAGATAAGCTGCTCCTGGTGACAAAGGAATCACTAATGGACGTGCCTGCTTTCCCATCCCAGGGACAGAGGCTGCTGCTGTCAGGAACTTTTTCCCTAGCACAAGTAGCTTTCCAGCATGCCCTGTAAAATAGAGCACATTTATGATTGCTGGCATACTCACAGGGTTCCCAGGCAGCTTTTTGCAGCACAGACTTTACAACTTGCATATAGATGGACCCAGACATGGCTCTGGTTTGAGACAATGGGAGATTTACTATTGCATGTATTTGCACCATGATTTGGTGGTTTTGTATAAACAAAATAGAAACAGAAAATAATTATTTGTTTGCCAACCCACTGAATGTAGGGAAGAAGCACAAAGTTTTATTCATCTGCAAGCTCAGCAGATGTCAGTGTATGAATGGCCTGATTTCAGTCTCATTTTTGGACTAATGAAGATTTAATATAGCTAACAGAACCATGAGGTAATTCTGGGTTTGAACAAAAAGTGATTCCATATCATCCCATAACTTGTCACGATAAAACATTAACTAACCCCATGAATTTTGTTGGTGGTGTTTTGTTAGAACAGCTTCTGAGGGGAGTGATAGTTCAGTCATTATTTGAATGTCTGCTATAGTGGAGTCTATCACCACTGAAAGCCCAGAATAATGGCCTGTGTTATTCTTTTGCATCTTTTTCTATACAGCTTTTGAGGGAGCTGTAATTGAAGAGAAATGAAAGGGCAGCCAACCAAGAGACAATACTGCAAGGATCAGTACTGGAATGTGAGACAACATAGTTTAAAAGCTGAAACTTTAAAACTCCTGCTACGTGTGTACTTTTGAAAAGGGTAACATCAATAGCAAAAAAAAAAAAAAAAAAAAAAAACCACAGCTATTTTCTCCTGATTAAGAAATAACCAAACTACTTTTTAAAAAAATTTTTGTTTATAATCTGGTGGCCTCCTATGAGGGCATGAAAAAAAGGATTAATGCCTTCACTGGGTACCTATTTTTTACTGCTGTTCTCTTTAGAAAATGTGATTAACTAAAAAGGTGAAAAAGAGACCCATGGAATAAAGATATGAGAATACCAAGGCAGGGTGTTATGAATCAGGGACCCTGCAGCAATTTACAAAAAGCCTTGCAAAATATAAACTGCTACTTAGCATCAAGTCCTGTGTCAACTGGGTCTCCAGTGATGTCAGTGTTGTACCCCCTGCTGAAAGCATTCCTGGTGCTTACAGAGAGCTGAAACACCACAGACAGCATTTTCCATACTTAAGGTTCAAACTCCAGTACTTAGAGGATTGCAAGAGGATCACCATTGTGCACTGACTGACGCACCAAGCTTAAATTTTCCTCCTGTTTCTACAAATATGAGAAGTAGAAGCTCTTTAGCAACCTGGTGTAAAGCTACTGAAGCCATTTTAAAGCCACTAGAGTCAGTGAGAATCTTTACATCTGTCTCTTGCGCTCTTGGATTCTCCAAACACTTATGTGTGTACTTAATGTTCACATGAACAATCCCACTGGAGAAATTGTTTGTCTTAAACTCAGAATAGGGCCAAGTTTAAGATGGCTTTAGCTAAATGTGGCCAGGGTAAGCCCAGACATAAGCCTTTCCCTACTCAAGCCAATTCAGCCATGCTCTCAATTTCTAAAATTATCTGTGCATCTGAAGATATTTGGGATATCTTTGTGCTTAAGACTTAAAATGATACAGTAAGGGACTGAATTTGTTCAAAATAAGCTGGATCCCAAACACTAGAGTTTGGGTGTCTAGGAGTCACTAGATCATAAACATAAGAATACTGAGGCTGTTTCAAGCTGCAATAAGCAATGTTTCCTCCAGTGTACACCCCAAAAAGATTAAGTTTATGTTGCTTTTAATGATGAAGAGTTTAACAAAGCATAATTTGGAACCAGTTTTCAGTACTCCTGCCAAACTCTGAGTAAAACATCATTTACCTCCTAAGTGAACATTTTTTCTGGCAGTTTTGTATGAATTAAACATTTTGGTCATTTAAAGGAAAAATGTTAAAAATCTGGAGTGTTCTTAAAAATAGCAGATCAGTACACTTGAAATATCTTTTCTGATTTTAGGGAACTCCCCCATGCATGTAACGTGCTATGAAAACCAGAGCTATTTTGCACAAATTTCAGAGCAAGCTTATGAAAATAGTATAATGAGGCAAAGTGCTCAGCAATGCCAGAGCATGGGGACCACAATGCTGTAATAGATGATATCAGGATGATGGCAAAATAATGTCACTGCAATCACTGGAGACTACATTACTATGTCAAGATGATGGCAAAATGATTTTGACGCAAGTCTATTGAAACTCTGCTAAAATATCCAGATGATTGCAACATATCAGGCAAATGCCCCAGAGGCAGTGACTGATAAATTTGTGTTAAAGTATTTCAAAGACACCACTCTAATCTATGTTATATAGGCAAGATCCTGGTCTGCTAATGCTTTAGTCTGACACCACCAACACTGGCCAAGGCTCTCAAAAGGAAGCTTTGCCTTTTGGTGAGAAGTTCTGATGATCCCAGGCCATTCCAGGATACAGAGTTCTTTGGCCTTCTGTGCAGGCACAGCTATAGCTTGAGATTGCCATAGCTGAAAAAACAAGTCTACTTCAAATGTGGCCTCATCTGAGGTGAGCAGTTCTAGGAGTTTATGGTGTGGAGAGGCAAACTGTGCCCTGGTGGTCCAGATGTGGAAATATCAGGTGATAACTAAGAATCACAGCCAAAACAAGGAGAAAGCTTTCCCATTGTGGAGAATGGTAAACATGTCACAGGTAACAGAGAGCTAAAGCAGCTTTAGCATCTTCTCCCCATATAAAGTAACAAGTTAATCAGCAAGGGATGCTGCCTTAGATGAACTCATCATTTACCCAAAGGGGCTAATTTTTTTGCAGCAGTAAGAGACGGTTCCTGAGAGTCACAGCAGAGTTCATGGACATTGAAAGGAGTTAGCTGTGGAGACCCTGATGGAAGCAGAGCAGATTACACTGAAGAACTGTATCAATAACAAGTAATGATGTCTTCTCCTTTTATGCAAGAAAATCTTGCAGAACATCAGCCAGCACTGCTCCCTGCTCTGCCAGGGCTGCCAGTCCCTGAGTTTGAAGAGCAGCATGCTCAGCAGGAATGGTTCGTACTGACTGCAGGACTGAGCCCTCAGAAGATTGTTACAGCAATTAGTGCAGAAGCAGCAACATTCCTGCTATCAGAACTAACAAGAAGCTGCAAGAGCTATTTCAACAGAAATAGTCAAAGCTGCTCTAATTATATGTTCTTTGCATAGGCTGGCAAGTATGATGATTTTAGAAACTGGGTTATTCAAGCTTCTGAGGTTACAAATGCTGCTGTGCCAGCTCCACCCACTAAGTAAAAGGTTGCAGGCTGCAGTCAGCTCTGGCTCCTTCAGTGCAGCCACAGCCATGGGCAGCTTAGAAGGGGAAATAAGGCTGTTCAAAGGACAGCCAGGCGTGTTTAGGAGGTGGCCTTGCTGGACTTTCGGTTCTACCACAGGTATATTTCAACAGTGGTGAAAAGTGTTTCCTGCCATTTTCTAGGGAAAGAGGCCTTTACTGCTTGTTTTCTAATCTTGCTGCTCTGACCCACTTGCTCCTCACCTCCAGCTGACAGTGCTGGGCTGGCCATCACATTCAGCTGTGCCCTGGATCTTGGGCTCATCGTGTCTACTGTGAACAGATGGAGCTTGGGGTTCCTGCAAATCCCATCTGCTCCAGCAGCAGCCAATATTAGTAGTCCTTTAAGAAGAAGCCTAGGTCCTTCCAGAAGCCCCAGTCATCTTTCTTGCTTTGCACTGTCACTTACTGGGGCAGATGGACCAGTGAAAGATGGCAGAACTGTCAGCAGCACTCCCAGAACTGGGGGCACCTCATCTTTCCAAAGGAATATGAGCAGGGTCCTTCAGGCCTTGCTCTGCAAATGTGGACTTATGGCCACCTCTGCTAGAAAGCTGCCTCACCACAGTGCAAATCCAGCTGCAGGAGTACCTGTACCTTATGGGTTAAATGTGCAAAGGAGGCTGATGAAAATACAGGGGTTTGCACAACACAGTTCACAGCCTTAGTTGACCCCTGTATACCTTTTTTGGCTCAGATTTAAATACCCAATCCTAATTTAAGAATTTTTATTGTTCCAGGGCTAAGTTATGTGAAGACCTACATTCAGGCACATCTCTCCATGCAGCTACACTCACAAAAGAAACCACATCCAGGAATTCTGTCACTCCCGAAACTCCAAGAACAGGGAGAACAAGTACCCTGTGGGAGTTGAGATTCAACTGGAACCCAGCCTGCCTCAATTCAGCTTTTCTGCTCAGAAAAGAGGTGAGAGATGAAGGGAGAGAAGGGGAGCACAGACAGCAGGAGTCCCTTTGCATGCAGCTCTTCAGGTGAGAGGTTTGCCCATGTTTATGCCACAGGCTCGGGCTCGGCTGGAAGATACAGGAGCACATTCCCATTTCAGATCCCTGCCTCAGCTTCTTGCTAGCTCCTGTCAAGGGTGACCCAGCCACTCACCACCATCCCTCCCCATTTCCCAGGAAGGATCCTGGCTGCCTGGGCACCAGGGAATTTGATTTGCACACCCAGGGATCTTGGACCCCCAGGGAACTCTCCCAGACCATTCGGTCTCGATGCAGCCCCACACAGGTGAATTATAAACCCCAGGTTAGAATGCCTGGTCCTGTAAAAATGGCACAAAGGAACAGGTTTTGCTTTATGTGACCAGAAGAAAACCCTCCCTCACTACAGGGATAAAGCCAAGTGGAAGTGATTTCTGTGCCTTTCCAATCTCATTAGGGATTTTAACTGGGAACAAAGGGGTATTTGGGATGCTTTGCTTCAGTGATCTTCCACTTCATGTAAACTCCATTCCAGTGGTGGAGAATGGAGTGATCTCGCAATCATTTGTTAAGGCATCCAGAGTCTGTCAGTATAGATTGATCAGCATATAAGAGGCTATAGCTGCATCTTTGACATCTTCCCCATTCTCTATTGCTGAGCACAATTGTGCTTTAACATCTTTTACATTAGAATCTGGTAGAAATACAGATTGTTTTGTTTCCTATCAAGACAAAATTCTGCTTTCAATAGCACTAGCTGAATACAGAATAATGCCATTAAATTGAGTGTAGATGGCTACTAAATTATTTGGCCTTCAAACATGCTAGTCAGTGGTTGAAATACAGGCATCTCTCCTGGAGTCACTGTGACAGTAGCAGCAAGCAACTGGAATGTGAATACTGTTCTTTCAGCATGAAACTAGCTGTTGTGGCTCAATTATTTCCTTTATTTTTCTACTGTCACTAATATAAATCAATACTTTTCCATCTGCTGCCATTTCTAGACTTGAACCATGTATTGCCTTCCTAACCATTATGCAACCTCTTGACAGAAACCCATTATAAACCTTTCAATTTATTCTGCAGCACAGCTCTGCTAGTGATATTTACATCTATAACACGCACATCTCATACTCTTTTCTTTCTTGAAGCCTCTTTTATTGCACCACATTTTCACACTGTCCTCACTTCAGCCTCTAGCCAAGGCAAACACAGACAAAAGTATACTTCTTAAACATATTTCCGTTTTAACTGCAGACTTCAGTATTTCCAGTGAGAGGATCATAAAGAGCTGTCAACAGAAAAGGGAGTCAATTTCAATTTTTAGTACAGGAGGCTTGTTAAAGATCACAGCACTGTAGTGGATGTTGAGCTGTTCCACTCAGCGTATAAAGCTGCCCCTTAGATGTGCAAGACTCAGGCACCCGCCCCAGCTGCTGATCCCCTACTTGTGCCCATCAGACACCCTCTCTTTCCCAACAAACACATCCATACATTAGTTGCTCTTTTCCAGCAAACACATCTATACAGTAGTTTCCCAGCACAGAAGCAGCAGCCTGACAGGACCTCTGTCTTTGGTGGCAGGACATGACAGGTTTCACTGCTGATCTAACAGGACCATACTTGTTCAAAGTCCCACCTGCCTTCCTGACAGACCTACTCACAGTGTCTGCTGGTCTCGAAGTAAGGCAGGTGGTAACTACAGAAGCAAGAGTCTTCCCAAAGTAGAACATGAAGTAATTTCCCTATTCATATACATATATATATATGTATATATATTTCCCCCTCAGGCTAACTGCTATCTTGTCTTGAAATAACACTGCTTAGCCCACAGCCATCTTCAACAGCAACACACAAGAATGAGAACACTCCTTGCTGGACCAGGCACTGGCTAGTTTGGTGTAACATCAGACCAACAGTCAATTCACAGCAATTTTGGAAATGTTTTTAACAAGGTTACTCGGGAAGGAGCTTAAAATGATAAAAAACAAGTAAGTGGAACCCCACATATTGCCTTGGTGAAACCCCCAAATGTGCTGCACACTGGCAGTAGGCATGGCTCCAAGAGAACAGGGACTGTCAGCCACAGCTGTGACCTGGCAGGAAGATGAGAGCTGCCACTGTGGATCACACCTGCTGTCCCTGTACTCTGGTACCATGGGCCACAGGAGTGTGCCTGTAATGGCTGATTATAGAAAAGCCTGCCCTAGAGGGAAATATTTCCTTAAGTCTCATCAGTCACTACTTATGCTGTGAATCATAAACATTTAAATCTCTTAAGATTTTTATTCTGGTTAACATCAGTATAGATAAGCTCATGACCTGTTTCTGAACATTTAATTGTTCTTTCTTCAATACTGCTAAGGTCTCTATATTTTATTTCTCACACAGGCAGAAAAACAATGCTTTGTTTGTGAGTATGAAGTCTGAGTAACTTTACTCACTGGTGATGTCTTGTGCAAGCAAGACCCAGCATTGCAGGCAGATGGAGGAGAGGCTCCCAGCCACTAAACAGGAACAGTATGCCGGAAAATTAGGAAAAAAAAATCCCTATCTTGAAAGAAAATTATCTTTCCATATCTTGCATGGCTTTTGGCTTTGTTATTATGAAAGATGTCTTGAGAATTCCCTGATGCACCTTTTGTATTAGATTCATTGTTTTACATATCACTATTCTGTCAGACCTAATTTGCCCATTTCCTGAAGTGTTCTAAAAATCAGTTTTCCTCAAATATTTCCATGTGTTCTTAATGAAAGAAAACTTCATTTTCAAACAAAGTACAGCCCCACTCACTGTATTCACTGCTGCTCAGTGGCTTAGCCACAGCTACACCCTTAGCTAACTTGTCAGTGTTAGTCAGGACCTAGCCAAGAACAGCCTCCCCTCCTGTGTGCTCTGCAGCATTGTTCCAGTTGTGATCACTGAAGGGTTTAAGAACTTGCCCTGGCACATCTGACCAGTTTATAAGAGGGAAGCTGCTCTCACCACTTATTACTGTGTTACTTAGGGGTTTGGGCTTTTTTTGCCTCTTTGATCTCCCTCAACATTTTAGTCACAACATTTTCTTAGGCCAAAGAAATAAATATGACTTTATTTATGTAACAGTATTCTCATTGACTTGGGATTTTTCTGTCTCGTGTTTATAGCATAGTTCAGTTCACACAAAAATGTAACCTGTACACAAACCCTTGGCTATGGCACTGGTTGCTCTGCTGATGAGCTTGTCTGCTCTTCATAAGCACTTTACACCTTGGCACCATGGCTTGGCACTTGGTCCTATTTCAGTGGTGTGTTCACAAAGGAAACAGGACTGTACATAACATGATAGCAGAGCTACCCAAAGAATTATTAGGGCTGAGGTATCTGGTTGCAAGCAGGAACATGACTAAGAAATGAGATAATAATTTTGGTGTATTTGTGACTGTGCTGATAATCACACAGAGCTACTGAGAGCATCCTATGTCTACCAAAAAGGTGAAATCCTGGTTCTAATGAAGTAAAACAACAGAAGTCCCAAGCACCAGAGTAAAATCAGCCACAGCTGCCCGCTCATGCACTTAATAGGTAGTGTGCCTTCTCTCCTGAAAAACCTGCCTCTCGAGTATTTATAAAGCATTACATGGTGTCAGAAGTTATCTTAAGCCAGAGATGGAGCAATTACTTCCCCCAAGTCTGCTGGCTTTATGAGGGAAGGGTGCAGAAAAATGGTGTCAGCTTAGCAACGTTTTGAAATACTCTTCTCTGCCATGGGGACTGTAGGGGAATTAGCTGAAGGGCAAGTGGTGATACTGCTTGGGGCACGGGGTGCTCAGCAGCCCCTTAAGTACACGGTGGGACGGGAGAAAAACAATTTAACACAGCATTAGGTGCTAAATAAAAACCTTACAGTGATTGGGAAGATCAGTCACATTAACTTGCACTGACGTCCCAATGCAGAAGGATCAGGTTCAAAATCAGTGGGATATGCTGGGGTGTGCCATCCATACATAAGCATCACAGAGGTACACACAAAGAAGGCAATCACATACACATTAATTTCAAATATTTCAATCCTTCTACTGCCAAAATAGAGTGCCAGAGCGGCAAACATATAAGCTGAGGTTTTCAGTCACAATCTGGTTTCTTTGTGCCTTTACTATAGGAAACAGGCTACAGCAGCTGGTGTAACCCCATAGGCAGCAGGTTTACCTAGTTCTGCTTTGGGTAGAGCTGACACGTTTGGCTTTCCCTCATTCCTTATATTTTACCCGTCACATTTCCCCAGCCAAACGTGCCCCACTCGCTCGTGTTGACAGTGACCCCGCAGAGACTCCCAGCTTGGCTGGAGCCGCGATGAACTTTCTGCTTCTCCTCACTGGGTGTGCCCGGTCCTGCTGGGGATAAAACGGCGCATTCAGCTGCTGCTCACCACAAGGAATAAATAAAGCCAGGAAGGAACTGGAGGCAGGCGGGAGAGACGTCGGTAGCGGTGACGTCCGCGCTGTTTGGCCCCGCTCGGGGCTGGCCCAGCGCCCGCCGCTCCCCGCGCGTTCCCGGCGCATCAGCCCCGGACGGGCCCAGCGGGGCCGCGCTCCGGCCCTGCCCGGGGACACGGGGCAGCCCCCGCCTCCCCGCCCGGGGACACAGCCCCTCGCCTCCTGCCCGGGGCAGGGGCAGCCCCCCGCCATCCCTGCCCGGGGGGACACGGGGCAGCCCCCCGCCATCCCTGCCCGGGGACAGGGACCCGGGCCTGCACAAACTTACATCTGCGGATGTCTGCGGGGGAAGGGCACTCCTCTGCCGGGGGACACGGGGCAGCCCCTCGCCATCCCTGCCCGGGGACACGGGGCAGCCCCTCGCCATCCCTGCCCGGGGGGACACGGGGCAGCCCCCCCCCCTGCCCGGGGGACACGGGCTGCTGGGGGGCCTCCCTCCTGGGGAGCCCCCCGCCGCTGCTGGCCTGAGAAGCAGCTGTGCCACTGTGGTGCCTCATCGCTGCTGTGCCACCAGCTAATCCCGATCTGTGGAACCCAGAGGATTTTCTTTTTCCTTTCCTTTTTTTTTCTTTTTAAGAGGAAAAAACCCAGGAGAGAGTTTCCCAGAGCCAGGCTAGCAAGCCAGCACCATAGTCCTGAATTAGCACCACTGGAGCAGAGCAATTCCCAGTATCAGCTGGGAAAGGGCAGGAGCAAGTGAGCGAAGCAGGCATAGGGGAACGTTTAATAGAGAGCCTATCTAAATAAGCGCCATGTGCTGCTGCCAGGAGCCCAGCTGTCAGCAGCACCTTTCACCTGAGCCCGCGCCTCCCGAGCCAGCTGGAGGAGGATGTGTGTGTAGGCAGCTCCCGATGCCATTCAGGGAGCCGAGCTCCATGAGCTGCTGCCTCCCACCAAGCGCTCAGTGGCCGGGTGGCAACAAAGGATGGGGCTGAGGGGGAAGGGCGCTGGTGACAGGGATCTGCGGCGGCTTTCATGTACACTGCTTCACCTCTGAGCCACCCGAGGTGTCACCTGAGGTAAGGCACAGTGAACACTGAGCTCAGCTTACCGGCCACAGGTGCTTTTGATAGCTCAAGGCTGCCCATGCTCGGCCCAGCTCGCCCTTTACGGGCACAGCCAGAGGTTCCTCACATTGCTGGGGCACAGCCCAGCAGCGAAGGCGCAGAGCAGACAGCCACGAAACCACCCTCGTGAGGCACGTCTGTCTCATCTCTTTGAAGCTGGACAGATTTCAGAATGACTCAATAAAAGTTACAATTAACAGTATTGAAAAAGATACTTTAAGGAAGGCAATTTGAGATAATTCAGCCTGAGACCATACTAGCCTTCCCTGGGGAAAAAAACCGAAATCACTATGGAGGAAAATGAACATATTTAAAACACTGCAAAAGTGTTTTGCCACACAAATTGAGGAAGGAATTGATCACTAATACCTGGATTCACAACCTGATTTTCTATTTGAAAATTTCTAGATTTCATGATGTCCTTAAACAAGTGCCTAACTGATTCAGTATTCTAGTTTGCATTCCAAAAAAACCCACAAAACAAGATACCATGTGAAACAACTTATGTTTATATGTTCTTCCATGGCTTAAAAAAAATCTGGCACACAGTTTTCTATGACATTGTTCAAAGCAGTGTTTTATATAATCGCTGTATTTCAAAGGCAAACGAAACTGAAAACTTGATAAGAAAATGAGAAGTGGAATGTTTAACTTCAAAGAGAAATAAAACCTCACTTCCTACTTCTGCCCCACTGTTCTACATTGCAATTAAATGTGAAGTTTCATACACAGTGCTGTGATTTATCACTAGTCAGAATGTAGAAGCTAGCTTCTGCTTTAATAAATACTGCCCAGCCTGTGATGCCCAACTGTGAATATATTTTACATACACACTCAAGAAAAAGACACGAATGAAACTTCAAGAAGGTAAGGACCAGGCATTAAGAAACAGCAGGTTAAAACAGCCCAAGGCTTCCATCAAACTTCCATTTTTTGGTTAATTTCTTAAAGTGCTAAGCCAAAGAATGAAAGTACAACTCCAAGGCTAGAGCAAAGGAATCAGTAGGGAAAACCACATCAGTAATCAACAATATAGAAACTATTCTATGGGGTTAAATTACTGTTTTCAGGAATCAACATCCTATATGCTCCTCTGTTTTGAGTTACTGGAAATTAAACCACAAACAACCAAAAAAACCTGACATCAGAAAAATCATCTTTTTTGTCCCTGCTGCCCAAGCCCCACCAAGGACCAGAGGGAAGCAGGATGGTGCTCAGAGAGCTCAGCTAAAGCCCTGGGCTCACCAGGGTCTGTTACCCTCGCAGTGGGAATCCCAGGGTGGAGCGAGTGGGAGCAGGAGCCCAGCTGGGAGCTGGATTTCCTGACTGCTCCAGCGCCTTTCATCCAGGGCTTGTGGCAACTCCACAATTAAGAGCTTAATGCACGTAAGATATACTTTGCAAGCAAAACATTATTCATTAACAAATCTGATTAAACTGCTAATGCAGTGAGCGCTAGCACAAGTTCAGAAAGACAAATAGTCTCAGTGGTGCAGTGTTTGTGAGGAACATTACCTGTAAATGGATTTTAACTATTTAAATTGGCTTCTGTTCAGGAACTATGAAAAGACACAATGTAGCACAGAACACTTCATTTAGCTTACTGGGCTTAATGTGAGGAGGGAAAAACCTAAAGAATAAGGTTTCTGACTTCAGAACACTAATATGTGTAATTCTGCAAAGATATCTGTGTCATAATCCTGGACTAAAAAAAAAGCAAACCCAAATAAAAATAATAAATAAATAAATTCCCCCAGCAGCACTTCACCGATTATTAAAGATTTGTTGGTGAATGGTTTCTTACTGTGTGTAGAACATTTAAAACCCATTCCATATAGACTAAATCATGTTCAAATCCTGGATTCCACAAATGTACACTGTGCTTTGCTGCTGCACTAGTAAAACTCTTCAGCTTTCATCCCTTTATAAGCCTTCTGATATTTCAGATCATGGAGGCAAGTTGTTACAGGAGAATTTTAGCTTTTATCTTTTTAGTAAAGGTATATTTTCATCATTTTGGCAGAACTAAAAAAAGTTCCCACTGGCCACGACAGACATCTGATGGCTTTCCATCCTTTCTCACACCTGTTTTCCCCCAGTTTTTTTCAGAAGCCTGATATCAAATCCTGTAAGGAAGTATCTCAGGCTGATACATGCAAATAAGCTGTAATAGTTACTCCTGTTGATTGTGCTCCTGCTAAAGACAGGTCCATTGTGAGGCTTTCAGAAGAAGCTGCCCCACTGCAGGCAGACACCGAGCCCGTATGTGCAGCTGCGGGGAGCGCTGGGCGAGTGTGGCAGCCCGAGGTGAGGGATGGCTCGGAAGGATTCCCGGCGCTGCCTTCCTTTGATCCCTCTCTTAGAGGTGGTAGGTGCACGGCTTTGACCTACTGAACTGAGCTATGCTAATGTGGCCACAACACTGCAGTAATTATTTAATCGTAAGACCCAGAGCTCCAATTGCTTCCGTACAATAGCAGCCTACCAAAATGCGTATTCCTGTGTAACCTGAAAAATGAATAGTTTAAAAAACTCTAGGTGGTTTTTTTTACTCTTCTGATTGATCTTTTATTTCATTCTCTAAAACTCAAGATAAGCCTCAACTCAAAAGATCTGAGACCAATAGGAGTTTTGAGTAAATCAGAGCTATAAGATTTGGCCCACGGTTTCTAGAACTACTCCTGCAGCCTGAGAAACATTGCTAGTCAAATCCCCCAGTGATAACAAGCTGTGTACACACACTGTTTACAGTGGCCTGATATAAACTTTACATTATAAACTCAGCACCTTTTCCTCTTATAGCAGCCTGTTTCATATGTTCAAATCTTGTTTGATGGCAGTCACAAAACCAAGCAGTTTGCAATTTCTGAAACATCCAGGGAGATAGAAATCAAATGGTGCTCAAGCTAGTTAATTAAAACATTTCAGAATCTTTCACCTGCGGAGTCAAGCTGTTTTGTTAAGAGAAGAATTGAGAGACTAACAGAGCAGGTGCTGCCGCAAGCACAGATTGCCAGAGAAAATCACTTTATAGAAGCCCATCAGAAGTAGTCTGACTACAGGATCTAATAGAGAGGGCAGTGTATGCTCATTGCTTCTCATTACCTGATTGTGAAATCTTTAGTTTAAGAGAGCTCTTATTGAAGTCAATGGGGATTTTCCCAGAGTCAGACTGCAGGATTGGGACCACACTGTGCCATTATGGTAGATATCACAAAGACCAGGCTGCCTGTATTAGAGTTTTCAATGGCAGCATCTGATCTGAAGCCAAATGAATTTAATAGAACACTTTCCATTGATTTCTTTGCAGATCAGTCCAGGGGAAGAGTCACCCAATAGCTGAAATAGTAGAATGAAGCATCCTTGAAGTTGTTTAACAGGTTGTGAATATATATATATATATATATATATATATATATATATATATCTCTCCCTCAAGTTAAAAAATAGAACAGTTATTAAGGACTATGAAATGATAGTGCAGAAAGGAAAAACACCTAAGCTGCAATCAACTGGAATGATGTGCATCCTGCTTGGTATTTCAGGGCATCATTTATTGATTTTTAATGGAAAAGAATGTTAAAAGGTCAGAAGCAAACATCTGCACACCACTGCACATCTGAACAGTACCAATGAAGTCAATGATGCTTGATCCATTTGTGCAGAAAGACTAAGGCCAATGCTTACAACACCAAACGTCCAAGACCTGTCCTGCTGGGAGGTCTCTTGAGCCCTGGCTCTGGAGGACTCCCTTGAAATCATTGCCAGTGTATGCAAGCAAGAGTATTTGCCTCAAGCAGCAATTTGCAGGACACAAACCTTAATCTGTGTGATCTTTGGGGCAGAGGGGGTAATGTATCTGCATTTATATGGATCCCCCAGTCCTACCTAGGATGGTAGGTAACAGCATAAAAGCACAGTGCTTCTTTCCAGAAAAACTAAGAGAAGGGAAACTAGAGGATATTTTAAAGGACTTTTCTGAAAACATTTACTTCAGGAAGAAACCTTCCCAAACCCTTGTATTCCTACTAGGCTTTTAAAATGCAATCCCACCTTCCTACTCATCCCAATAAAAGCTATAACCAAAATAAGGCATTTTTACTGAGTTGAACATTGTTTCTCCCAGTGAACTAATCCCCTTCTGGAAGTTCATCTTTGCTAGGACAGATGTGTTACCTCTTTTCCATTGGTGCAGCTTTGTGTTAGCAGTTACCTTTGTGTTGCCTCAGAAGACAAGAACATGGACTTTACAGGGGCTAGAAAAGAGAGATATTCAGAAAGAACAAGTGGCAGAAAGATGGATGTGCAGTAATGAAGCGTCTTTTTTCAACTTATCTCTGTTTACTCCCGTGAATGAGCCCAAACCAGTAGTGTTCTCCTAGTCTCAACTGTACTGCTTGATATACATGTGTGAATCAAAGCAGATGAAACTATAATTTACAAGAGCTGCCTTCAAACATATAGGACTTTTTTTCTTAAAAATATCAAGAAAAAATGATTCTATTGTAATACATAGTCTGTGTTTGCAAATGCACTATTGTTTGTTATGTGTTAACTTCCCAGGGTTCCTAGCATGCATTACTGCCATGAACCAGCCCTCTCAAATGAGCACACCAGTCAAGATGAGATTGTAAAGATGAATTTCTTTCTTTTTCAGAGGTAATCTGTCCTTCTGGTGTTCCCTCCCCCTCTTAGATGTTCTTTCTGAGAAGTAAAGAGCCTTTTAAGCAGTTGCTTCCTTTCCATCCCTGTTCTTTTCTAAAAGGCAATGTCTCAGTTATAGAAGACTTGAGGAAGGGTACTGAACTGGAGTCAAACTTGAGATTCCCCATGCATCTACTTCTTCACTTGCCAAACTACTGCAATACTGAATCGTCTTCCAGGCTAAATTCATTACATGGAAGTCCTTTTATGAAAAGTGGCACATATTATTATGGTATCAATGTCTGATACCATTTTAGGACAAGTCTTAGAGCAAGATTTCTCTTCTCTCCTGAATGGAGAATGAGTACATATAACTAAATATAGTAAATATAACTAACTAGGTGCATTTTCCTCAGGAAGCAAACCTAGACTTTCAACACCAAAATCCCTAATCATCACTATCTCATATGAGAGGACCAAAAAATCACTATGAGGTGGATGATAAGCCATAGCAGACTGAAGCCTCTGTGCACATATAACTGGGACAAAGAACCATACCAGTCAGGATTACACATGCGTGCATAATTATCTGTTACCCAGCAATTATGTGGAGAAAGCACTGCCCATCTAGATCTGCAACAGCTACTGTGCACACACACAAAGCATCTACATGCTGCCTTATTGAGGAACAGGAATGAAACAACTTTTTTTTTTTAAAAAAAATCACCAAAGAGGACAAAAAAAGCATATGTTAAGGTATGATTGACAGCCGCCATAATGGACTGTCATGTCAAAAGAACTGCCTTGCTAATTCTCTTACATAATGAGCTAGATGCTAGGCTCTCCTTGCAAGTTTGATTGTGCACCCTTCCATCAATCTTACCGACATCTTGGCATCTAAAATACAGCAAAACCACTTAAAAAGGGCTCTTTAAACAGGAAAGAGGAGGGATGTCTCTGTGTATTAAACGTGATGTGGAGGTTGCTATGGTAAATTTGAACATGAGAACATTGCAGTGCAAAATTCCATACTGGTGGCTAGAGCTGAAGCTAGCCATGCCTCCAGGTTCTTTAGGAATACTTGGATTGCATTATTCAATCAGTTGAAAAAATATGGTTCTGGAGCCACTTGCATGATAAGGATAAAGAAAAGTGCCTTTGTCTAATACTTTTCTTTGTGTGTGTCTGCAGATCCCCAGAGTATTGATGAGGAGTATCCAAAATAGGTTGTAGTATGTTCTCTCTGCAGCTTTCAAATATGGGGTTCCATCCCCCAGACTCCTTCAGTAACTAGGACTGGAAATATACATGCATTTCTCTCTCTCTTTTTTTTTTTTCACTTCGTCTGGTTGTCACAGTTACATAATGCTGCCAGTTGTAATCGCAGCTCAGTGGTGTTGTTAGGCAACTCCGTTAGCTTTAGTTATTGAATTGAAAATTGCCATATAGGTGTCGACTATCTGCCCTGCAGTTCTGGTGATTATAGCTTTAACTATTGGCACTTCCCTCATTACCAGTTCTCTGAGTTCCCATTTTGCTTGCCAGATTTATAATCCACAGAGCCCCCTGAGCTGTGAACTGCTCCCACCCAAGCAATTGAAGATTAATTGCCAGCTCTGCTCCAGGGCCCTGTAGCAGAGGGGGACTGAACTGCTCATCAGAGTGAAGTTTAGTGTATAAACATTTACTGGGATTTACTGTTCTCGGGGTTATTTCATGTTTCCCCTTTAGAAGAAATTCTATGAGAAACCTACTGATTTCTCAGCTCCATAGTTACATTTCTTAAAACACTTTTTTTTGTTTCTACTCATCTTTATTGCAAAAGTACCAAAATAAGTAACACACTGCAAGCTCACTGATATCTCCACCGTGGCCCATAGCACACAGGAGCTGCCACCATTATGCCTACTTTATCCAGTGCCTTTGGAGTTTATTATTATTTATGCTGTTCTATTTCTCTATTTTTTCCTATATTTTTTCTTGCTGACACTTTGAAGTTCTAAACATCAGTTTAGCCTATGGTCCCTTTGTCCTTTTGGTCAAGAAGCATTCCCCTCCACAAAGTATCATTTTTTGCATGCACGATTCCATTGTTCTCCCTTTGCAAAAATCAAACTGTCTGGCAGACAAGTCCTGGGCTGACTGAGCACAAATGCTGATCTGACTATTCTGTATGATCCTCACAACTGAAGTTATTTTCAACCCCCTCAAACTTCCCTCTTTCCAGCACTTGGCTGGTTTCAACTTGCAGGGATTTTGTGCAATTCCAAACAACATTAGAGCCTTCTCTGTGCTTTTGTTTAAACACATTTAACAGGATTCTTGACTTTCTTCAACTCAAAAATATTCTCCTAAGGCACCTCCCCTCCCATGGCTCAAGAAATCAACCCCGTTCTTTGTACAGCATCTCTGACAACAACAGCACCAATTCTGACTCACCCAGCCAACCTCTACAATTTTCACAGTCAAAAATACCAGCCACAAAGAAACAGATTTCATACCTGAAATATCATTTCTCAAGCTCTGTCAGTACAACACTTCTTTAGCTGGGATTTCTTACTCATCTCATGCTCCCATGTCTCCTCATTGTAGTTCCAGGCTCCCCCAGTGCTCTGGATTCTTTCCAGCCCCCCAGTGCTCCTTCTTATTCAGCCTTTCCTCTCACCTCTTTCCCAGCAGCACCCAGGAAGCCTCAAAAGCTTTGTGTCCCTGCAGGACCCTCCCTTATTTGGACAGCTGTTGCCAAATTACTGCTTTAACTGATCAATTATTAGAATTGCACCAAGATATTTAAAAGCTTGTAGCTGTAGCTTTTAAATTCATGGGGTTAGAGGTGACTTTCTGAAAGCATGAACAGATATGGGGAAGTTACCAAGTCTGTTTTATTAATTTTAAATTTCATTGCTGTCCCTTATTTTTTAAAAAATTCCAATGAACATTCCCCCAGTATTTCTGTGTGTATTTTTCAAAGCTCTATGTCTGTTCTGGCCACATGTTCGTTCAGTTTGCTTATGAACACCTTGGCAACAAATTCATCCTCTGGATTCCTGAATCCTGGTCCTATGTACAAGTCTTGGCCATTTGCACATATCAGTTTAATATGAGTGAGATATTTGCACAGGCACTGGAAGTGAAATTTGGGGTGGGAAGAATATTTATGTGATAAAAGCATGTGTTACAGACTCTGATTTCTGTTCAGCTTCTGATTTCTACCTCTCACAGGCCTTCTTGGTGATCTTGGATACTGCTTTACTCCTTTATGACTCAACTTCCTAGCTGTAAAATAGTGAGGATAATGTTTGGAATGACTGGTGCTCGTGAGGTTGTAGGGAAAAAGCCACTAGACAGGAAAGTAAATAGAAAGATAAAAAGATCTTTTGCTCTCATCTGTTGGAGTAAGGTTTTTTTCCCACCTAGCCCTCTTCAGAGTACTTGACAGTGAAAAAAGAATTGTGTTTCTCAGTGGGCTAGATAGTCTCAGCTAGAGCATTTCTCCATTTTTAAAAAGTATCTCTCATTTCAGTTGTCATTCAGGTAATCTGTTTTGTTTGGGGTTTTTTTTCCCCCACTTGTGTATCTGTTCTACTTCTAGCTTTGTTATCGTGGGTTCAAAAACATTTCCACTCTTACTATTCAGATGGTTTTGTGTTCAAAACTCCAGACATCAGCAGTATATGACTTGTAACACGACATTTAATATTTTTTCAAGTGTACATTTCTCTATGGGGCTTTTGAAATTGCTTTTAGTAAGGGCTATCTCTTAAGAGAAGAAAAAAAATCATGGCTGCCTTGCTTTGCATTACCATGTAAAATCATCTTTCTACTTTTTGCAGTTTTGTGGTTTCTTCTATGACAGTACAGATTAATGGATGCATTTTTTGTTTCTCAGAAAGATCTAATCATAACATGCAAAGAAAAAGAAGTCAGTGAGAAGCCTCTGATCAGCCAACTCTCCCTAGATCAAATGCTCTCTGTTTGGGAACATCTGCCTTAAAAAATACCACCTGTTCATAAAAAAATAGCAATAATAAAGTGCTCATATGTCAGATATTGCAAGGAATGTTTAAAAGCTTATAATAATCATTCCTTGTAAAGTAACTAGGTTTTAAATTTGAGCTGAAGATATTGAAGAGCCAAAGCAAGTACATCTGCCTCTGTGGTTGGTATGACAGGATGGTACATGTAGAGCCATGAGCACATTATAACATTTGATATTTTTAATCAAATCCCATTTTAAGATGTGATGTGTGTTACTCCACTAAAGGTCATTTTAGTTACAGTAGCATTAAGGGTTTTCAATAAAACATTTTAAATGCCAGTTATATAACTGCTTTTAAAACATTTAACAGCCACATTGGTTACATGACCTGAGACAAAGGATATTTTCTCAGCACTTTGATATATTGTGGCTAGATTATCCTTATGGGAACGTTCAGTTCCATAATGGCCTCAGGTCATCCCATAATACGTGGTATAGGATTTTTTTCACCAAAACAATAATTGCTAATGAAGCCAATGGTGATGGAAGTTCAATGACATGGCAGAGGATGGAGACTGCAGTCAATAATAGCAGCAGACACTGGCCAGTACAAGAAGTTCATCAGCACTATTCAAGGACAAAGAGATGTAGCAATAAGGAATGAGCACACACAGATCTGGGTCTCAGCACTGCATGGACATTACAGAAAAATAACTCAAGGAAAACAGGAGTTCTTTCCTCCTCTGCCTTTCCAAGAGTTTTTGCACCATTAAAACATGCTAGAATATAAGATATACATAATGTAATACAGAATATATAGGATATGTTTCAGGACTTCACAACCAGGTGTCCCTGGGCACAGACAGAGAAACACCTCTCCATACCTCTCCTGTGAGGTGAACCAGCTCCATGTGATGTACAGGAGCCTCCTGCCAGATCTCATTATTAGGGTAGACAGCTATTTCCTGTTAGGTTCTCTGCAGAAAGGTATCAGTGGAGCAGCATTTTCAGCTGTGGCATCTCCCCTGCCACTCTCAGATGCTGGATCTTGCCCCCAGACCCAGCAACCTTCTTGACTCACAATCCACGTGGCAGATCATCAGCCAATCAACAGGACACATTCCTCTCTGTTTCTTTAATTTTTTTTACTTACTTATCTCTCTGGGTTTTGGGTTCTTGTGTTGCAGCCACCTATCCACCTATTCCTGGACTGTGGAGCATGGATGGGGTGGGCAGAGGGTCCTAGCCATGCTTGTAGACTTCTGCTCCCTCAAAGCAAAGCAAGTGGATTTTTTTTTTTTTAATAAAAAGAAAATATTTGTTGCAAAAAATGAAAAAAAAATAATATATTGTTGTTTTCTTCTGCTCTGGGCAGGAGTTATTTGATGACCTTCTGAGAGCCTGTCCACCATGAATTATTCTAAGAAAATGTGTATATTTGTTGAAAAGCAATATACGAAAAACTAACAGTGGCAATCCTTTTTCACTGCTCTTAGGCATCCTGTCTTTCTCAGTGACTTCAGGTCATAATGAAATTAAGAAGTTTCTGTGTTTCAGAATAATATCTTTTGCAGCCAATTTTATCACGAGCCAATGAAATAAATGTTTCCAAAGTGAACAGCTGGCATCTCTTTTCATAAAAGATTCCCTTTTAGAACACTATTTCCAAACAATATTACAGTGGCTCCATTCATATGGCTATAGTTAAGACTGTGTCAATACTTCTCTTATAAACCTTGTTTTTCAAGGGTTTATAACTTTACAGCTGAGCCATAATTAGCTGGGATTTGGGTTAAGGCACAAGAGTTTAGTCTGTCTGTGACGGCATTTTTGCTAATATTAATAAAATCAGTTTTAAATCATAGAAAAGTAAAACACAGTAATTTATATGCATAAAAAGGATTCTTGAAAATTCAACAGCTTGGATTTTAAAAAAGAGATTTTGACAAGTGATTAGAATATACTGTGATCTCCGTATTTTTTGTCTTTTTAAAAGAAAAAGAGAAAAAAAAACACCCCCACTTTAGAAACTCAGTTTGACAAACATGGAAATTCAAAATCTAAGTGGATGGTCTCTGCTTAATTTATGTTGTTATGAAGAATGGGTACAATGGTCTCATTAAAAGGCACAGAATCAAGCTTGTGTTCTGTGGCTTTACTCAGTTCTTGATGGCATATAAGCAGAGTTTTTAATACTTGATATGATTTTGTTTGAGTATTTTATGACAATACCAATTTGCATCCTGCCTGTTGTTTTATGGGCACTTCAGTCTCAGCCAATAGCCCACTTTCTGCACCCCCCATTTCCAAAGCCATTCTTCATTACAGTGCAAAATGAATCCTTTCTGTTTCCCATTCCAGTCATCCTCTGCCAGCCCAGGTCCCCCTTTCAGCACGAGCCCACCCTGGGTTCTGTCACTGGGCTCTCCTGGCTGCAGCAGGATTGCATGGCAGGGAGAGGCAGAACTGATTCACTCACTCTGTATCCTCATGGCAGGGAACCAACAGTGAGGAATACATGTGGTGACACACAGAGGGGTACAGCCCAGGATTTTACTCACAGACATCCAGAGTGACCTCTGCATTAATACAACCACATGACACCCCTTCCCCTTTCTTCCCTGTGTAGGCACTGTCAGTGTTTTCCTCCTTCTTCCCTTACCAGGCAGTTCTCCATGCACCCCGAGTTTGGTAACATAACCTCCTGACTTTTTTCCTGAACAGAAGGATAATTGGGGTGATTCGGAAACACACCTATTTAGGCTAGTATGTTATCTCCAGTGATGCTGAACAGAGCAAAAGGGACAGCCTTTCACCTCAGCATTCCGACACAGTGGAAACAAACACAAACCTTTAAGGTTTGAGTGCAAACAGCAGCCACAGAGCTCTCCTTGTTACCGCTGCTGACTGATCTGTTTGGGAATTGCAGGCTAGGATGACTGTATCCCTCCCAGTCCAGAGTTAACTGTGTTACACAGTCAGAAGCCTTCCTGAACTCTGTGGCCGTCACCCTCCACAAAAGCATGAAGTTAAAATTGTTTCTCTGAATTCAAATGGAATCAATACTTCCCAGGAGACAGAAGGGCTTTTCTTTTCTACACTGAGAAAAGAATCAGCGTCTGGAGTTCTGCTTTAAAGTTTTCATTCAGCTACAGGACACCACTAGGAAAAAACAGCAGAGATTGGGCACCTGCTTTTTTACCTTGATCAGCCCCAAATCATAGAATTTGATATTTTATATAAAGGGAGCTTGCTGTTGCTCTTGCATGCAGCTTTTTAGACTATACAGTCTGGCTCAAGCAAGAAACCCATGCTTATTCTTTTTTGGAGCTTTTTAATTTTTACTTGTAGCTGAATCCTCTAGGTCAATTGTATCTGCAGGGGTGGGAGAGGAATTTAATTGCTTTTACTTCCTACCTTCATCTCAGGGTGACCAGTCCATTAATAATGCACAGGAAGCAACTAGGAAATGCATGGTAGATTAGGGATTAATTGATATTTGGAAAGATTTCAATCCACATTTGAAGGAAAAGGTTATGCACTGTAGTCCAGCTCTAGTTACTATGTGCATTTGATTATTACTTCTTACAGCCCTGCTTCTTATGGTTTTAGATCGGTTTCCCCCCTTCTTTGGCCAACAAGGCTTTTACAAAAATTTCCTTGTTTGTTTCTTGCTAGAGATATTTTCTACATTTCTGATAGCACTCAATATCAAATAAATACATATATTCCTCTGTATTTTCCAGTAACTGAGCTTTTTCTGCACTGACACCACCCACAGTTCCGTTATGAACAATTTGACTTTCCAAAATGTTATTGATTTCTCTGCTTGGAAGGTACAAGATTAATAGCTTTACAGGCAAAAGTCCTTCAATCCATTCACTGAATAGGTGCTGCAAGCTTGCTTCAATGCCTGCAGATGTGCTTCAGCACATCACTTTTAGTTAGAAACATGAGTGAGGCACTTCTCAAATCAACAAGGCACTAAAATACAGGAAACAGATGGGTAATTCCAGTGATGTCAGGACAGGAAGGTATGATTTAGTTGGTTTGAAAAGGATGAGCCTGACAACTCGACTTGTTTTGCCATAGAAATGATAATGACTTCAGTAAGTTCTTTAGCCATTTTAGAGGCTTCAGAACAGCTAATACTGACACCCATAAAACCAGTAACTACTGGTAGCAGAATTTGACTCTAGCTGTCAGGAGTAAGGGATGAGTGTAAAGAATAGAAGAACCAATAGTAAAGATATATTAGATTCTTTTAAGACCTTGAGAAAATCACCATCTTTTGTCAATGCTAGTTACATTAAAAATAGACTAAAATAAGGAATGTAACATAAATGTCCAGTTACAAGCACTTTGATAATGTTAGGTGAATTGGGCAAAGACCTTTTGAGGACCCCTGGTGTTACAGCAGCTTTTATGATGGTATTTGAATTTGAGAGTAATGGATTCTTCTAAGCAGCTAAAGCCAGACTATTTGGAAAAGGTTCAGGGCTGCTAAATGCACACTGCAGAGAATGTAAAATTTGAGTGGCCATCTCAATCTAGGACTGAAATGTCAAAGGAGAGGTAGACCTGTGTTTCTTATGTGGTACCATGGAGTATTTGGAATGCTAATCATGGAAACACTTAAGTACTTCTGTAATAAACTGCCCTTTGGGAGCAGAGCTAGACTAGTTACTAATGTCTGTCAAGATCCAGTAAGTGAGTAAAGAAACAGTGCTGGTGACTGTCCTTTGCAGCAATCGGTTGGGATTGGAGGAGTTCATCCCCTGAGCTAGTAAAGGTCACATCATAAGTGACTTTTACAGTCTACCTGTGAGTGTTTTGCACTGCCAATGCAGTTCTGTTCTAATTCCCTCTTTGACAGACCAAGAGAAAAGGAAAGTTATTGAAATATAAGAAGTATCTCAAGAAGATGCCCGGGAGGAATCTTTGCTCATCTCACCACATCACACAGTCATAACAGCTCTCAAAATGCCACCTTTTTTCCATCGCATGATATCTTATTTAAATACCCTCTGTCTAATGAGTATGAACAGTAAGCAGCATATCCTATATTACAGTATTAAATTTAAAAATATGTTTTTACAACTATTGTTAAGAGCAGTTTTCAAATCCCTTCAGTGTTTTTCATCTATAGAGGTATTTGGGGTATCTTGCTAATTCTGGTTTTAATAATGTATTTGGTGAAGGTTATCTGAGTTTCGTCTCTTAATCTAGGAGACTTTGCAAGCACTATTTGCAAGCACTGATTTATCTGCTTTGATTCATTAAATAAATGAAGAAAGAATTGTAAACTGTAGTGGTGCCACAATGGGGTAGTTATGCTTTATTTTAATTAAAATCAGGATCTACAAAATATTTTATTCAGCAGCTATCTACCTTGCTGTTCTTGGCCTAGTTCCTTCAAGTACCTAGAGATTCTGCTGAAGTCTTCATTTGCTCAATCTGCCAAATCCAGAGCTGCATTCTGTGTACAGCTCAGACTGCAGGCACATTTTCAGCCAAAAGAATCTGAATTCTCTGGTCACAAGCATTTGTGTAAAGCCTGTGTTGCTTTTAGACAAATCTGCTCTACTTTCCACAACTTCCAGGCTCTGTACCTTGCTGTGGTTGCAAACTTCCCCTGGAACATTTGAGGAAAGAAGACTCCACAACCTTCCATTTCTATTTTACTTTCCACCCAATCTCTGCAGGAACCCAGAGATTGTCATGGGCAAACTTCTGGCTCCACTGAGTTTGCTGACCAAGAATCACAAAAAAATAACGAAACTTGTGCAATCATCACAGCACAAAGCAATACAAGTTCTTTCAAACAGAGGAAGCAAAACCTAAAGAGAGTTTCCTTACCTTTGGTGAAACTCCCAGCTATGTGGTTTATGGCTGGCCCTCTGTTCTTAGTCATGCCCAACATATCCCGAGTTCTGCTGGAGAAAGTAGATTGTAATTACCAATCAAATAAATATGAGTTTCCATCACAGCTTATTTTTCATTTTACTTGGCAATGATCTCATCCCTCTCAAAATCAGTTACATATTGCCTTGGAGACCACAGGTTACCTGAATGTTGCTAGGATGCACCATTTGCCTGATTCTCTCTCCTTTTCCTCAGCCACATTGCCCACTCTCTGTGCTGTGAATCCACTTGGATATTGCCATTCTGCACCCCTGTGCTGGGAAGTTCCTAAGTGGCCATGTTGCTTACCTTCCTTCTCACTGCACTGTGCTTATCTTGAAACACTGAACAGATAATATTTGCATGTGCATTTATCCCCTAGATGGGCTCGGTTGGCCTTTTGTGGGAAATGTTGCAAACAGACCACAAATGAAGTTGATGTGAAACTGAGAAAAGCAGGTGGATAGTGTTATATACAGAAAAATTGAGAGGGGATGTGGAAGACAGAACAATCTACTCTCTAAACTTCTATACAATCAGTGCAGTTTATCTGATTGACCTGTATTACCACTGGCAGCAAAAAGCTCCAGTTGGGAAGCACTTGTTGGTACTGACAGCAAAGGGAAATGGAGTGAAGAAACCTGAATGAACTGAGCTGAAAGAAATAAGTAGCCCAAGTACCTTTTCCTTCCTAATCATCATGTTTTAATACAACAGAATAAAGTGGCATATAAAAGGGCAATGTGCATTTTCTTCAAGGACTTGTTGAAACCCATAATACAGTAGCTTTGTAATTTACTGGTAATAGGTACACAATACAAAAGATCAGGAGCAGAGTACTATCACTATATTTAGAGATAATGCTGCTTTTCTTTCATAGGCTTGATATAAACTTTGATTACATAGCATTTCTTTAATTTGCTGCTATTCAAGAAAACCCTTAGAGCACTGCAGCAAGCAATGCCTCTCTTTTACATTTGCATTTTTTAATTTGCATTTTTTAATTTCCCAGACTGCAGCTCCACACCTACACAGGCTTCCCCTGTGGGAAGGAAGAGAATATATTTCAGTATGAATGATACTGTTTTCTTCTCAAATAGCTGTAATTATTAATTCCAGAGATTTACAAAAAAATCACTTTGCTACTGTTTCACTTAAGTGTGTAGGGTTTTTTTCCTAACTAACATCAGATGCCAATCTATTGCTCCACTGGTACCCATTTTAAATAGGGCAGCCAAGCAAAAAGTTCAGCCTGCTCAAATGACTGGCTGCTGCTCTCAGCAGCCCGCTCCTGCATTCCTTGCATACCCCAAAACGACTCTGAGTGCAAGAGGAGTTTGGTGCTTTTAAAGGAAGAGCCATTATGTCCATAATAGGTTAAGCCCCCCGTGGCACATCAATGGCAAGAATCTAGACCAGGTTACTGAGCACCACAGACTATTTACTAACCAGCAGGGACCAGTTTAGTCAATACCTTTAAACGTGCACTAAACCCTGATTGTAGGAGCTGGGGTAGGTGCCTGTGGCCTGGGTGATGCACATTTTAAACCCCACTGTTCCTCTCTTGGATGGGGACCTCAGCCTGGATCTCTTCCATCTCTTTAGAGTGTCAAGCTCTTCCAAAACATTCAGAAAAGGCTGTGACAGGAATATCCTATAAAACAATGGTTATATCACTCATATGGCAAGTGACAAAGTTGGGACATTGCATCGAGTAATTCAACCACTGCATAAAACACAAATTGTGGCAGTGACACTGGAAGAGGCTAAGAGAGCCCACAGCACTCAAAAATCCTAGTGGGCAGAGCCCTTCTGAGACCTAAATTTAATTCTATATGCCAGATTTAGCAGAGGGACATTTAGCTTTCCATTTCCTAGAAGATGTCCAATTAGCAGAAAAAAAAAATTCTTCCTCGCTCTGTTTGGTAGAGAAGTGTTAGCTTTTTTTGAGCATAAACCTTCAAGAGAAATTTCAGAATCCCAGGTGACACCTATGCACTCAGAGGCCAGAGAGCTGTCCTTCCCTGGGGCATCTGCTCCTGTCTCACCCACCAGTTCCCTTTTCGATACGGTGGCTCCTGGGACTGGCATTTTTATCTTCCCCACCTGGTCCAGCTTTGCAGGCAGAATCAGTGTCTAAGGTGGATTTCTGTATCTCACACAGAGTCCTGCCCCTGAAGAGCCTGGGATGCTAAATTTAAAGCATGACATAAAGAGAGAAGGCAACAAGCAAAATTAGACCTGGAAAAAAGATGGCAGCAGGAGGGCAATGGCTCTGCTCAGGAATTTAGCCAAGTACTAATGCCTGTCTGTTGGAGTGTATCTGTCTCCAGAACAACTCCATCTACAGGCTGAGGCAACAAAATGAATTATTTGACTTTCTCTATCCAAGACCTTGCAAAAGAAAATTTACAAACACATTGTGTCTTCCCAAGACTGAACATTTGCTCACATAACAAGGTGGGGAGAAAAAAAAAAAGACATGACTTTTATATAACAGTACCATCTTGCAACAGCTGCCATAACAATATTTTATTTGTCAGTCTTTTCTTATCCCATGTCTCTTGAAGTTGGCTAGGTTACTCCATCAAAGATCAGGAGCAATAGCATCACTTCAGATAAAAGAAAAAGAGGGAAGTGTGCTGTACACAATCTGCCCATCACATCACCTCACAGTTACATCAACCTAACAGGCACCACATCTATGAAGAGTTTACAGACATGGCAATCCATGCCAGCTGCAGCTTGTTCTCAGGTATGGGAAAAAATGCTCCACTCTTATATGGTGCCTATAATTTAAAATGCTGTACACAGATTAATTAATGTAATGTTCTTTATGCACATCAATACACTGAGTCAGAGAAAGATTAAATAAATGACAAAGCATGAAATTTAACAGACACAGGAAGCAGCAGAGCCATAAACAACACTAAACTCCCAGATTTCACAAAAAAACCCCTTGTACTCTAATGCAACTATATAATTTCCCTTTCTTAAAGTATATGTTTCAGACAGCAAATTCTGCTGTGCGCAGCATTGAGCACATCATCAGCTCTTTGCAAGTACTGAACTGAATAAATAATATTATCTATAATCCCAGTACTATGTTTTAAACCACTACATCTATTGCAATTTGAAACCTTTGTATTTAACTGACTTTGGTAAAGATAATTCTGAAAGCTGCACTATCTTGGTACGACTAATTAATATGTAATAATAATGATAATAATGACCAATAATGCTGTTTTAATAAGGATTTAATCCTACAGATCATTTTATGAAAGCACTTTGATAATAATGATTATTTATTCTTACAGTGCGTTTTTCATGTTAGCAACTTGATGATTAATAAAGCTAAAGAAATAAAGAGATACAAAAAATAACAAGCTTATGAGACTGCTAATATGCTGAGCTTATTTAATAAACCTCACCAAATATAAAACTGTAAGGGAGATTCTCTTGGGAGAAGGGGAAAAAAAACCCCAACATAAAGCCCCTGAAGGCTATGTCAGCAGGATTGAATTGACCTGTGTATCACTGTCATTTCCATTGTCACTCTAGCAAATAAAATAAAATAATAAATAGCATTTAGTGCATTATGGGCTAGTCAGCTGGTGTAAAGAGGTGCACTGGCATTAATCTAAAGGACCTGTGCATCTGGACCAGCATTTTCAATGGCCTGCATAAGCATAAGAAAATACCAAGTATGTCCTGTCCATGACTTCAACAGCCAGCAGAGGAAGGACACGTACTGTCAGTGCTCACATCCTCTGGTGACAGTGGATGTACTTAGCTACTTAGCTAAGTATTGGGACTGGGCATACTGAGATCTTTCAGGGGCTTTTTTGGCTGCAATAGAAGTGTCTCTTGCCTTCCTTCTCTTGTGTTCCCACTCCTGCAGCTAAGCCAAAGGCTTTGGTATGACCCAAGTTAGATTTTCATAGATATTCATATCAGGCCAATAGAAAAATTCACCTGGTCCAAAAAAAAATCCTCTATAAGGGATCCTTTTAGCCTACAAAGCATTGCATAGGCAGCATTTTGCCAAAATAGCTTAGAAAGGAAATCACCTGAGCTGGCACAATTTATAGCAGCAAAAGAAATCTTCTGCAGGATGGTTTATATAATTGGAGAAGTCTGGTTAGCAATACAGGCAATTTTTATACACAGTACTCAATGCTCATCAAGAAGCTTTTACTGGTTTGACTTCCCTGGCAAAGTCTTGGTAGTAGAGACCAATTTTAAGAGATCTATTCATCAGCAAAGGTCTCTCCTGGAAGGTGAAATTTCTTGCGTTAAGTAAATTTCTACTTTAAAGAGTCCCCTGAATTTGTTCCTACCCGGCACAGATTGCTCCAGTAGCAATGTGAAAACAGGAAGAAATGGGTTATGGGACGCACAAGAGAGGAGAGAATTCCCAATGAGAAGGTATACTGAGGCATGAGATATTAATGGAAATCATCCACAGTGATTTGCTCATGGGCTCCACAGCAATGTCCACATGCTGGAGCCAGGGAAGTGGAGAAGGGAGTATCAACCTCAGGTGTAAGACAGGGAGGCAGGGGCAAGTCTTTGGAAGAAAAGCTGAAGAAACCATTGAAGGGAAATTCAGCAGTTCTTTCTCTTCAAAATCATATTTGCTCAGGCAGTGTAGGGACTGATTGTGCAGAGAAAGATCTAAAAGAACAAAAAGAGATGCCAGGTAAACAGAAGCCCTCTGATAAAAGAGAAGCCCAGCTCATGGTCAGAGAAAATACATGATGGTAAGAAATAGCTGGCGTGTTTTGAATACACACTATATAAACACTGTCTGAAGTTCATGGAAGTACTGAATGGAACCAACTATCTCTTTGTTAAGGGGATGAACAAAATTTCATTCCAAATAACTATCAAGAGTAGCCTCCAGCCACAGAAAGCAAATCTGAACAGGAAGAGATCTTAGCAGATCCCATACCAGCTTTCTACACTACTGGTCGATCCTTCTCCAAAGTAATTTGTGAACAAATAGAATAAAGGGCACATCATATTTTCTAACTAAATAAATTATGTTGAATGAGAGTACAAAGTCATAAAACATTTTCAGGCTATTAGCTACATAAGAATTGAGGAGAAGACAGAGTGCTCCACACTGCATTCCTAGTGTTACATATGATAAGTAGAGACAATAGAAATCAGTGGGAAAAATTGGCGTGCAGTGATTTCCTTCCCTGGGCCTCCTGCAATTTGCAGAACTCCGCAGAATTTCTTGGGCTGCTTGGTCAGCTTTCTCTTTTGCTGAAATATACTTGGATTTCAATGCTAACTACCACTGCTACAAAAGGAGGGTAGTTATAAAAGGTTGATTTGCAAAAATATTTATAAATTCTGCAGCTTTCTATTTTTAGGTGTTCAATTTAAGGCTTCTGGTGGCTGCAGACATCTGTCTTGTCAGAGATTTCTCTGTGGTGCTAACAGAAGTGAAGACTTAGATTCATCATGAAATGGGAACTGGGACTTTGATTCTACAGAAAATAGAACCCAGAGGAGAATCATAAACACACACACACATTTTCTTTGCATATAAATGTTTCTATTATTCTGATGCCAAGATGATTTTTTGCCTTTTCTTTTATATACCTTTTTTATAACTTTCATGTATCTTCAGTACTCTTAGCATGCATACTTGTAACTCTTTAAGTCTGATAACTTAGCATAGCCCCAGTATTCTGTGAGGCCAGGAGACCAAACATCCTAACTCATAGCAGGAGGCTGGCAAACCAAGGTCGATTCTGGAACATATCGTGCAAACTGGAGATTTGGCCCAGCCAGGGGGGAATTCCACGGATGGGGGAATATCACACCATTCATCCAAGCCTCCCATTGGGGCATCCTTGATAGATCTGCTAATTTATAAGGTCTATAAATTGTATAGGTGATCTGTCGTGCATGTGCATTACAGTGCATCCCACCTTGCTGAAGTGGTGGACCATAAGGATCCTTATTAAAATAATGAGGTAAAAACCCTTATCCCTTAACCATGCTGGCTCTGAATTTTCTAAGGCCAGGATAAAGCATCAATTCCCAGGATTGTTCAGCAATGGAAATAAATAGGAATTTTGTTAGGGATTTCCAGTGGAATCAAGATGGAGCCAGGCTGTAGTCAGTAACAGCTTTCAGGACATCAGCAAGCCTAGAACGATATAATATTTTGTATGGAAAAGACCTCTAAGATCACCCAGTCTAACAGTTAACCCAACATTGCCAAGGCTACTACTAAACCGTGACCCTAAGTGCCATCTACACATCTTCTAAATACTTTCAGGGACTGTAACTCAACCACTTTTCTGGGCAGCCTGTGCTTGACAGCCCTTTCAGTGAAAGAATTTTTCTCAATCTCAAATCTAAAGCTCCTCTGGCACAACTTGAGGCAAATTCCTCTTGTCCTATTGCTTGTTACTTGGGAGAAGAGACCAATCCCCATCTGACTACAACCTCTTTTCAGGCAGTTGTACAGAGTGATAAGGCTCCCCCGAGCCTCCTTTTCTGCAGGCTGAACACCCCCCAGCTCTCTCAGCTGCTCATCACACCTGTGCTCCAGACTCTTCCTTAGCTCTCTTCCCTTCTCTGGACACACTCCAGCCCCTCAATGTCTTTCTTGTCATGAAGGACCCAAAACTGAACACAGGATGTGAGATGTGGCCTGACCAGTTCCCAGCACAAGGGGATGGTCACTGCCTTGGTCCTTCCTCCCACCCAGCTTGATGCCATCCACATCTGAAGATGCCCTCAGTCCCCTGGTTCAGATCATCAATCAAGATGTGATAAGAGAACTGGCCCCAGTACTGAGCGATGGTGCACACCACTGGTGACAGCCCCAGCTGGGTGTCACTCCATTCCTCTGGGCCTGGCCATCCAGACAGTTTTTACCCAGTGAAAAGTGCACCCATCCAAGGCATGAGCAACCAGTTTCTCCATGAAAATGCTGTGGGAAATGGTGTCAAAGCATTGGCCCTTCTAATTTTCTCCCTGAGTAATCTCATGACATCTCTGTAGTCCTCCTGAGTTGTGTGCCCCTTCTTCCTAAAGTCAAACTCTCCTTTTGTTCCTGACTTACAGCCAAATCTCTCTGTGCAGCTGGGACAGTCTTTTGATGCATGGGGACAGCCTGTTCCTGTGCTTATACACTTTCCTTCTTAAACTATGTCCAGCTCTCCTGGACTCCCCTTCAGGACTGCTTCCCAAGGAACTCAGTCAACCAGTCTCCTAAACAGGACAAAGTCTGCTGGAAATCCAAGCATGTCTGTTTGTTGGACTCAGTTGTTGCTGTTCAGCCTAATGTGAACTCCTAAGGTTTGTGTTCCCTTTCACTTAGTTTGTGTTTCAGCAACACACAGCTTAATATCTCTGCTTAACCATGTACTCTTGGTTAATGGTTCCCTATGCAGTCTGTCAATGCTCTCCTCAGTTATTCTGTATTTCTGTATAACTTGGAATGTCAGCTGAAGTAAAATTAAAGTTATCAGAAGCCCATTTGCTCACTGTTTGTGCTAGGAGACCAAAGCCCAAGAGTTGAAAGGGAAACTTTTTCCTTGAAGGATTATCCCAAATACCATTTTCACAAAGGCTGGAGAGTGTATAATACACAGAGAAGAGATCATGCAATACTTCTCCTGGAGTCTCATCAACACCATATTTGAACAACAGAAATGCAAAAGGGGGAGGAAAAACCTGCATGCATGTCCATGGGACGATCAGCATGGACCACGTGATAGGTGTGTGGTGTGTTAGTTATGAAAATTCTACTAGCTAGGAGAAGGCTTTGGACGAGCAGAGTCTAAAAATGTGATTATTCAGGCTATAAAGAATAAGAGGTGCTGGAGTTCCATATTCTGGAGTACATGGAAAGAATATTAAAGCATGGCAATGAGGAAAACTTTTTGGAAAAATCACCCTGCTTAAGGGACTAAACTCAGGCGTGGTTCACAAGGGAAGCAGTGTGCTTCTGCCATCAGCAAGGTACAGGGCATGGAAGACAAAATTAAGCTCAAGAACGAGTTGGTAAAAACTGGGAGAATACCTTCGTGTTTCAGATCCAATCATGGTTTATGATATGGTTGGTTTTGATCAATTTGATTTGCATGCTGCAGCTTCTATTACAAAATCCAGCACAGGATATAAAATACTTTGTTTGTTCTTAAGATTTCCATTTTTCCTTTCCTATAAGGTTCAAAAGAATCTTTTGCTTGTGCTATTTTGCTCATACCATACTTGAAAGCAGAAACATGTGAACTGTTTGTTTATCCTCAGGGCAGGTGCTCTGTAGATTATCACAGTCAAGCTTTGTTGTTCTGCCCTACAAAGTCTTCAACCTTGACCTGAGAGGTTGTTTTTTCCCATTTCCCCACCCTCTGAGAAAAGGAAAAATAAAGTGAAGATGGAGAAATCATTCTGTATTCTAAGCTAGTGCTCTGTCTTGCTTTAGTAAAGCCTTTGTTGTACATAAACATGTACAAGTTTTCTAGTTACCTGTACCTGGTGTTAGTCAGCAATGAAGCTGGTCTGGGGCTGGAATCACTGTCTTGGTGTGGGTACAAAATCAGAAGTGCAGACTCTTGTGGGGAATTCAGCAGTGTTAATTGTATGACTTGGCAATACTCAGGGGAAAACTTCCAGGTGACATGTAAGGAAATAACACACATATATCTTACTTCAATATGAAGGAAACCAGAGTGCTCATCTCCCTGCAGTGTGTTGACAACTTTACCCTTACACTGAATGATGACACACAGGTGGAATTATCTTGTTCTAATAAGGATCTTTTAGAAAAACATATATAACAACAAAAGTCTGCAAAGGCTTTTTCCTCCCAGACAAATATTGGATAAATCCTAAATTCTGGAGTTATTTCAAAAGAGTAAATCTGTAAAAAATAAAAAATGTTTTCTATTTATTGGTGTGTAGGGAAAAGTAATACAGTAAATTACTGCTCCAGTCCCATCCCCCAGTATGATGTGTGACACGAGATAAAAAAGCAGACTGCACTCAAAACAGGAGGTGCAAAGGTGACTTTTGAAATCCCCCAATCCCAACCTAATTGCTAGACAGTCCCAAAGCATAAGTTAGAGCAGCTTCCAGCATCAGCATCTAAACATGCTTTTTGTTCTCGTGCAAAGCCCACCAGGCACCAATACCACAGGAGTTTTCTCTGGGAAAAGAATTAATAGGTTCCAGAGCCATTTGCTTCATCAGCCTGGAGAAAACCCTATTTAACTCTTTGCATAACTTCAGTATTGATACTTTTGACCATATCTTCTGAGAATATACCACAGTGGCTGCTATTCATAATTTAACAACATTTCTACAGTATCTTGCTGAAATATCCTCCTGATAATCCATGAGTGACTCTTTCATTATCTGAGTCTGTGAGCATTTCTGCTTTTTTGTTCTTCTGCAGAAATTTAAAGGCTTTAAACAGCCATTAATCTCAGGTCTATAGACCTCAAACTTTATCTAATAATCTTGGAAAATTTTCTCAGGCCCAGATAGACACAGATTTGAAACTTCTGACCAGACTGGTTAAAAGGCTAAAGCATAAATATATCCCAGATGTTACCATGGATGTTTGTCTTGACTAGTCATTAAACTTTGATAGGCATAGATACTTGGCATCAAAACACATTTTCTTAAAACTCTTACCACTGGAAATTTGATAGTTATGAAACCCTTTTTTTGGTATGAATGCTGAAATGTGACAATTATCAGTACATAGGGCCACTGGGTTTACACAGGACATTCACATATGAACAAGGGAAATAATTATTTATCATGAGAGACAGAAATATTTCCCTTATTTCCTGCAGTGACAGAAGTGCAGATGGGACAAATGGATTGGATTCTGATCACATGAGGTCACAGCTTGCAGGAATGAAGAAATGGGTGTAAAAATTACATAGGGCTAAAAGCAGTTAGCAATGGATCTTTTTCTAAAATAAGACTTCTGTTGACTCTTGCATTTTAAAATGAGTCAAAGATAGTTGGAAATTCTATTAGTACAAAATGTAGAAGTTAAATTGTTTCATTCTTGTAGGTTCCTTTGATAGAAGGAACTTTCCTAGTTGTTGTAAAAACCCCTAAACCAATCCTATCTCTATTTATACTTTGGCTATTCCATCTCCTTCTCCAGGAGGACCAATACTCCAGCACCACATAATCAGGTGACTGGTAGCTGGGCACCTCTGTGCTGAAGAGTCAAATCCATTAGATGTGGAAAAAAAAAAAAGAAACTGTGTCAAGGAAATCTCCATCAGCTTAGCCCTGTATCTTAAAACTAGAAGCCCCAAAGTGTGCTACTTTTGAATGCTTGCAGGGCTACAGGCCTCCAAAACAAATCAACCCTGCCAATTGTGAAACACCCTAGAGCATGTATTGGAAATAATCACTGTCTTTTAAAGTGACAGATTAAAATCTCTAGTAACAAAGTTCTTCTTTCCTTAAGCAATCTGTGAGCAATTCCACTCACTCTTGCAGTGAAGGATTTGGGTGCTCTTCTGAATAGGAAGCCCCACCAGCCTGCTTCAGACTGATTCTGATCCTGCACCAGCAAAAATAAATGTCAGTATACTGTATCAGAGGTACTTTGGTGCATGTCCATAATTAGGCTCCAGCTGCAGACCTGTGTATTTTTATGCTAAGGAGTCCTAAGTTGGGCATGCAGAAGAGCTGTGCTGGAGGGGGCCAGGGAAGAGTCCTATTTGGGTACAGGGTTACCTATTTGGGTACAGTAACTCAGCCACACAATCCAGTTCCTGCTGGCCATTCTGACTGACTTATGCCTCTAATGTTTGTCTCAATGCTGTCAGCATGCCAAGGAAGATTTGGACACACAAAATCAGGAGTGCAAAGGCAAATATCATGTCTCACTAAGCCATTCACGAATGACCGTAGATACCTGTCTCCAAAAAATCTGAAAGCTCTTCAGATTTTGTGTGGTTATGTGGAGTCCTCTGTGCTGAAGTGAGGAAAGGGTCCTTCTTGGTTGTAAACAGAGTATGAGACCATACTCAGACACTGCTTGAGAGATTTCCAATTGCATTTCATACTCTGCAGAAAACACCTAGAAAAATCCTCAGTAGTTGCAGTGGCCACAGGTCCAGCCATGTGTGCACTGTCCTCACCCCAAACAAAAAACATGGCTCATGCCTGTGGTACTGGCCCAGCAACAAACTGCTCAAAGAATGGAAGAACAAATCTGGGGGAAATTATTCTTCAGTATAATTTCAGTTGAAAGAAAATATTTTTCAAACTGGGCAAACAGTAACTCACAATCAGGACTTGAAGACACCATGATTAATTCTGTCTTTCTGAGTTTTCAAAGGAAACTGCTCCAGGAAATACAAATGACTTTTTTATTTGTAGTGGACTAACTCTGAAACCTAATGATGGCAGTTAAAAAAGAAAAGTTTTATATTTCATTACCTGATAGAACCAGAAAAATATTTAGCCCAATATATCTACCCATAAGCCCCAAATAAGCTCCTTCCACATGTGAAATTCATGTGTCACAGACCTCAACTGACTTTGTACATGACATTTTGTATTTCACAATTAGGCAATTTCAACCCAAAAAAACAGATTTGCCATGCAATGCTGCAGATGGAAAATGGAGACAATGGACAAGACATGAGATACACTGAATACCACAGTAGAAGAAAAACCATGGTGTGGCCCCTGTTCTGACTACATTATTCATTTTCATATTTAATTCATAAAAAACTTTGTCTAATTTCCACAAGGTTTCCAGTCTCTTGCAATAAAATACAGCCCTGGAATCCTGACATCCTCCTGCAAAATTCTGGTTGAGCTGAGTACTTAAGAGTAAAAATATTAATTTTAAAGAAAAAGCCCAAAGCGCTGATCACACAAGAGTTTTAACACTTAAGCTATTGTAAACAATTTTGGACAACAGTTTTCAAGAAGAAAGTGCCTGTCTTGTCTACCAATATCTTTTGAAAAGCACCAGGTTTTGACCAATATGTAAGACTGATGTAAATCAGAAGCAATCTCCTTGAAGTTAATAGAGATCAGATTCCAGGCTTATAAGCTTTTGCACACTGAATTTAACTATCTGTCATGCCTGCGAGGTTACGGCACAGACCTAAAAGAAGGTATGGTGTAAGATCAATGTTAAGGAAGGAGTTTCATTTAAAAGACCATCTTTTCCCATCAGACATGATAGGAGATTTATTATTCCAATATTATTGTTGAAACTAGAAGAGAGAGAAAAAATAAACAGGAACATATATTTTCATTTTATGACTGTGAACAACATTTCATACTGTAAACATATCTTGGTCTATAACATTTACCCACTAAAAAAATAATTTCAATACAGTCCTTATTGCTAGCTCGGCAGAGCCTCTCCAGAACATTGTGTTAATGATTAATATGAAGTCAGTGGAATTCCACAGTTGCTGAGAGTCTTGTGCCCAAGAATGAACTGCATTGCTAAATCAGCAAAGACAGTTGTCAAGGTAACCTCTATGTAATCTATTTAACTGGCTCCCAAAACACCAATCAAGGTCAGATAACGCACTCAAGCACCATATGAACACACTCATACGGCATAAAGCTTTGTATCAAGACAGCAGGGAGGAAAAAACCTCATTAGGAAGCAGGAGGAAAAAAAATTCAGTTTTGAGAAGTGTTAATTGGGATTGCAGTTAGCTTTGTGGGGAAAGCATGCTGCTCATCTGAATATGTTTTATCTGTTGTAGAAGTAATTTCACTCCAGTTCAGTTTGAATGGTAATATCCTTCTACTAGTGTTAAAAGAAAAAAAAGACAAAAACAACCCACCCAAAAAGTAAAAACAGCCACATATAAATTATTAATTTCATTTATTGTTTTATTAATGCATGTCTGGCATCTACACTCTGATACAGAGTTCTCATTTTGTACCCTCTGCAATAGATTATTGTGTTACTTAGCAAGAAATAGAATGCCAGCAGCATCACAGGGTGGGGGATACAGCTCCCCACAGAACACAATTCCACAGGCCTGCTCCCCTGAGGCCTCTCTCCTCCCGTGGAAACTTTCCAGTCAATTCTGCAAAGGAGAAGGATCTATTTGGAGTTACAACCTGATGGTACCCTGAATTTTCAGTTGTATTTACTTGCTGTGAATTCAGATCTCTACAGCCATAACAAGGGCTGGCAAGAGTCACTGGGGTCTGAACTGATTTTTATTCCAACAATGGCTGCGCATACAAATCAACATCCTTTGCTTGATATTTACTGCTTTGCTCAACATTTACTGCTTTGCTCATGCTGGAAGCAAAGGACAGCAAGCATTATGAGAATTAAACAGGTTGTCTGTTTTCCTTGGAGCCTCCATACCCTTGTCTTCTGCTGGGAAGCTACAGTACACCACAACTTCTTACAGCCTCTAGTCCTCAATGAATCTCAACAAATATCCCTGTGCTGCTTCCAGTAAAAGTACATACCAGGGGAGCTATTTCCTTCCTTCAGTTATACACTGTCAGTGCCATGGAGCTGTGCTAATTCAGGACCCTGCTCCTGTTCCACAAAGATGCCAAAAGGTCTTGCTGTGGAAATGAAGAGCTAAAATTAACAGCTCCAAAACTGCAGAAAGCAATCACAGTAAAGACTATATAACATCTGTGTGTTTAGACAATATTTTTGGGCAAGGCCATTGATACAAAATAAAAATTCTTCTTTAAGGGCAAAAGGACTGTGTACAACATATGTGTACATCATACATCTCATATGTAATCCTGAGAATCAAGAGCCACCAGCAACTCTGCTTAAGTTCTAGACGTGTAGCATTTCTCAGGGTTTCCTCCTTTGTAACAGTGTGTGAGATCTGTATGCCTGTCTGGGATCAGTGCAGCATCCAAGGGCAATAAAATCATGTACTAGATTAGGAAACAGGGAAGACAACTGCACATTCTAGTCATCCCCAGTGTGGGAGGGTGTGATGGTGCTACAAGCTGCTGCTTATCATGTTGCTGCTGGAGGCAACCACGTAGGCAGAACTCACAGCCTTCTCAGAAGTACCCCAGGACTGCTCTGGATCCACTGGCTGGGAATAACAAAGCTGCTAAGCTGCCTCCAACTTCCTTGAGAAGTCAGGCACCAGGAGAAGACAAACTATGTTGCCTGTCACAGCATCTCACCTTACAGATGTAGGGTAGATGTGCACCCACATGGTGCACCCACACACACCACATATCGTGGCTGGGTTCCAACACATGCTCTGAGTTTCCATCTCAGGAAAACAAGATTAAAGGCTTGGAAGGACCTAAATGTCATCTGGATGTGGAGTCAGGAGAGATGAAACATGAACAATTTCATTTGAGCACCTTAAGAATCCAAATATAATTGACAACATTTTTTGTTAAAATAACCATCACCATAAAACCTTAACACATTACCAATACTCAGGAATTCACCACAGACCTATGAGATACAAAAAGCTGTGGGCTCCATTTTGAGATGAAGAAGCTAATGAGGATGTGGACTAAGTGATTTGCTCACTGTCAACAGGATGCAGTCACAGTTGGATGCCAAGAAACCCCCAAACCCCAGCCCAGATGAAGCACTGTGGTCTCTGTCAAAAAAACCACTTGAGAGCTCAGAGCACCCACAAAACCTGTTGATTTCAGATTTCATCCAGAAGCGAGAGCATTTGGCATTTGTCAGGTGTGTTAGCATAAAAGGAAGGAGCTTGTGTATCTTTTCAAGCTCTAGAGACTGTGGCTGCTTTCAACAAGAAATTAGCAGGTTGTCTCTGGGTTTTGACATGTCAGACACAGAGACACTGACAGCTAATGAAGCTCAGAGACAATTACAGTGACTCTCCCATGATGAAGAGAAATCCACCCCTGCATTGCTGTGCACCAGTGTAATGGAAGTTGGACTATGAATATCCCCTTTTGTGCCACTACAAACACTGATCTGACAATGCAGATAAAGAGGAAAGAGGATGAAAATTGAATGCTCATTCCTTAGACAGACAATGTCAGACATGCTGTATACAGTCAATCAATGTAAGGGCGTTTCTTGTCCAGGCAAACACATGATAAGCCAAGTTTCAAACTGACAGGACTGTAAATATAAATATTTGTTGCCATGCCTAAAGTAACTAGATATTTCAGCTCTCAGAAAGTGGTTCTGGATTCACAACGACTTCAGCTCTTACATGCCTTTGAAAGTGGATCTAGGTTACTTTTGAGTTAATTTTGTAACATGAACAGAACTCATTTGAGTTCAATCAATACTTTGCCACTGTATCGTTTGTGGGTGTAGGCTATGTGTTTTCTTTATTAATCCCAATTAGAATTGTAAACATGGACTGTACCAAAACCACTCTTCTTCGCATGCATAAAATTGCTCTTCTATTTCTAGGAAGTTTAATGCAGGCATGGGCCGCAGGTAACAAGACTGGCTCTGTGAGGGTGCAGCACAGCCAGCGCAGGCAATGCTGGCAGGAGATACCATGCACTTCCTACTCAGAGATAGGATAATACAGTTCTTGTGGACAGCCAAATATAAATATGCATATGGAATATAAAGCAGGATGGTTCTACTATCCAGCCACAGAAGTAATTTTAAAAGCCATGAGTAAATGCATATGAAACCATCACACTTACTGCACCATCTCTATTTTGCAAATTGTTACAGTAAAGTCATGGTTACAATCATTTCAGTCAGCACTTCCTTTATGGAAGTAATTTCTGGAGGTCACAGCCTGAAAGAATGTTTATATCTAATGAAAAAAATCATGCTTGGAGGTTTCTGAGACTTAAAAAAACCCTCAAAACAATCCCCCCCCCATATCATCAAAACTTATCTTGAACAATACTATTTGTTGACTTTATTAAACAAAGTTTTTAAAAGAGGTTTCTCATTTTTTTCTATTAACTTTGAAATACAATTTAAAGACTTAATTTGCTTATTCCTAATTCAAAGATATACAATGGAAAGCTCTGAAGTAGTTAAAAAAAATTGTAGGTGTGGTTTTCATGCATCTCTCACCCACCCATACACTTCAAATGTACTGTTAGAGCTGTGTTTAAAACCCTGGAAATCTGGAGGGGAAGGGATCCCTACAGACCCAGCCCCATGCACGGCTTCAGGATCAGCACTCATGTCTCCAAAGGAACATGAACTAATCCACACAGTAAGACAGGATTTACAAGACAGACTAACAGCTCCTAAGATAGCTGTTACTGCCTCTGTGTTGTTAATGTGTTTGCAAGATTAGTATTAATTACCCAATAAGGGATATATCTGTTTTGAGAGCTTCTAATAAGTCTGTACTTAATATTAAGCAAATCCCATGCAAATGAAATAACATGTAACATAAGCAAGAAAGTATTTAATTATTTGTATGTATATTAGGGGTTTATAATAAATAAATCTGTCTTTGCAGGATCTGTTGTAGGAATATATTTATGTATCTATGAATAGTGATTGTATAAAAGGATATATTCAATACAGACATTCAAGTTAATTAAGCAATGGAAAGGTGATATGAACTTATGATTGTCAGTACACTCAGATACCTTTGATTGTAGCTGTTTTTGTATAAAGAATGGTGAGTACCTGTCTGCCCATCCACCCCTCCCTTCCTCCAACTTTATCAGTCCTGGTTTAGGATCCTGTTCTGAACCTTAAGCATCCTGCTTAATATGAGAATTGCAATATTTTTCTTAGGTAAACAAGAGAGAAAAAACAACTGATAGAAGAAACCAGTGCCAAGTAGAACCATTTCACTGCAGCCCACCAAGCAACCCTGGCTTTTACCAGATGGGGCCCCAGCTAGAGGCTCTGACCCCCCAGTCAGGCACCTGATAACGAAATGCAGGAAAGACTCTGCTCCTCCTCCCACCGTTCATCCCATTTCCCAGCTCCTCTGCCCAGGGGAGGGCTGGGGGAGCAGGGGATGCCAGGCTTGGCTCGGCTGCACCAGCGGCTCCTGGCGCTGCTGCCTGCGACTCACCAGCCCCCACAAGGCTCACACTTGTTTATTCCACTGGGATTCTTTGCTCCCTATCACGCCACAACAGCCAGTGATACTAATTCATCTTCATTTTCTCAAGTACAAAAAACTAACATGGCAACTCGGGCAAATGTTTATAAAAAATGTGCTTTTTATCTCTTGATACCTCTGTGACTGAATTTTCCTTCAAGAATAACAGATGGCTTAAGTGTACCAGGTAAAGACTTTGCATGAGTTGGTGACAAAAAGAAGGGCTGTACAGTGGGTTTTTTATAACATAAATCTCCCCCAAACCCACTCTTGTAAACAGTAATAAGAACATGCAGGGCTTTTTAATTGAACATTAAACTCAGAAGTCCCATTACATTCACAGTACAGTATTCAGTTAATACATCCTTTGGGGTTTTTTTTTCCCTTTGTCCCACCCACAGAGATGTTACAAATTGGATTTAAATTAAATTTCATTCTAAACACATATATTCAATCATAACAAAACAGTGACAAATTAGCTTATTCCATTTAAACTCATTGTATGCTGAGGCTGAGTGCCTCCTGCTCCAACCCAGGGCCTATTTCCCAAAGGTTGGGTATTTAAAGAACTGACGCACAAATGTGTGTGCAGCTATTAGCAGGGGAATTGGTTTGATTATTACATGAAATATCAGGTTGAACTGCAGTGTGTTTTAAAGTGTGAATATGGAAAAGGGTTGTTTTTATTATTGCATCAGTAAAGGGGTATAAAGGGATGGGTACAGAGTGCTGCAGAGGTAGGTGCAGCTGTTCTAGAAATGCCTACATTTTCTTTTCCCTCTTTCTTAAATATAATCTGATACAAAAAGAAATCTGACTGGTAACTTCCCTTTTAACATAGTCTGTTGTAAATCCATTGAAACACTGTTCCCCATTAGCTACCCTGCCTGTATAGGAAAAACATATAAAGAGATTTTCTTGTTTGGTTGTGGGTTTTTTCCCATCACAGCTGGGCCCTTGCTAGTTTTAGCATTTAAAGGAAGCCAGAATGGGTCAGGTGTGGAGAGAAAAGAACAAATTTGATACCACTCCTGAGAGAACTTGGATAGATTCCAAATCAATCTGTCTCAGGGGGTGGAGGAAGGGCAGAAAATCAACAGGCATGAGAAAAAAAAATCCTGAGTGTTACCATGGCTGAACATCAACTGTGGTAAGATCAAACACTTGTGAAGCAAAGGATATTGAAACCGTTATTTGTAAAGAAAAAAAGTCATCATTTCAAAATTATGGTGGAATGTGTTTAGAAAATAAACATTCTCAATTTGCCCAAAAATTTGTTAGGCATAAACAAACTCACTGCTTTTACCAGATTTATGCAGTCTGTATGCACTGAGGATATTTTGGAGATAATTCAGGACTCATTGTTAGAAATTTCTGTAACAGGTAGGACTGTGATGTCCCTACATGGGGATGTGCTTTAGCTGTCTATTGGCCTAGGGTAGTTAGTCACCACTGCTAAAAAACAGGAAAAAAGAAACAATTAAAATTCTAATTGGTTTGAAACTTTAAATCCCATCCCAGTATGCACTCTCATTCTTCTACATACTACCTAAATCCTAGCAAACCTTTTTACCTTCTCTCTGTGGGCCAGCCATGCACAAATTTGCTGCTTCCAAAATTCAAACTCCAAGTTTAACTCTGGATTTAATCCTGCCAGATACCCAGAAGCTACAACCTTCCCTGAACATGCTAAGATCCTCACAAGAAGGGCCCAGTACCTAATGGAATTGCTATGAAGGAACATTTCACAGAATTGCTTAGGTTGGAAAAACCCTGACGATGAGGAAGTCCAACCATTAACCCAGCACTACCAAATCACCACAACACCATGTGCCCAAGTGCCACATCTACACGTCTTTGAAATACCTTCAGGGGTGGTGACTCAAACACTTCTTTGGGGAGCCTGTTCCAGTGTCAACCCTTTCAATGCAAGAATTTTTCCTAATATCCAACCTAAATCCCCTCTGACACAACTTAAGGCATCTGGTCCTATTGCTGCTTGGGAGAAGAGACCTCCAGGTCACCACATCCTCCTTTCAGGCAGCTGCAGGGAGCTATGAGGTCCTTCCTCAGCCTCCTTTTCTCCAGGTTAAACACCCCCAGCTCCCTCAGCTGCTCCTCATCAGCTCCAGCCCCTTCCCCAGCTCCATTCCCTTCTCTGGACGTGCTCCAGCCCCTTCCTGTCCCGAGGGGCCCAGAGCTGAGCACAGGATTTGAGGTGTGCCCTGCCCAGTGCCCAGCACAGGGGGATGGTCCCTGCCCTGCTGCTGGTACAGGCCAGGTGCCACTGCCCTTCCTGGCCACCTGTGCACACCTGGCTCTGTTCAGCTGCTCCCTACCAGCACCGCCAGGTCCTTCAGCCCTCTGGGCACCTTCCAGTCCCTCTGCCCTGACCCTGGAGCACTGCAGGGGGTTGTTGCATGTTTAAAATATAAATAATCATAAATCAGGACATGATTTATGGTAGCTGTCAGCTGAATTTTTCCCCACTTGCCAATGGTGTGAACACTGTGAAGTTCTTTTGTACCTTCATGTTGTCATCTTATCACAGGGGTTCCATACCGTTACCTCCTATCACAAAAGTTCCATACCTTCTTGGTGTTTCTCATGGGCATCTCCTCAGAACACTGACTGACTCTTTCTTCTTCACAAAGCAGCCAACAGACTTCAGCTCCCTTCCCAAGCAGCCACCCCACTCTTTTATAGCATCTTCTTCTCATTGGTTACACCTGTGGCCTGTTAAAGTCAGGCCTGTTCCTAATCTTTGATAATTGGCCCAGCTGAAACTCCTTAGAGGTGAGATTACTTTCTACACTATCTTTGTTTTCTTATATTCTATCCCCCTACACCTTCACAGCTGTACCCAGCTCACTGCCCAGGTGTAACAGCTCCTGGCACCAGTAGTTTTTCCTTTGCCACATGAAGGAGAGCTACAGAAGTGCTGGTTACACCATCACCAATAATTGTTTACAGCTACAGGATCTCAAAACAAGTTCCCCATTTCGTACAAGGTACCAGCAGTGTTTGAGGTTGTACCATCTGCCCAAACAATACTTCCACATTATTGCACCCTATAAATCAAATACAACGGCAGGAAAGCAGGTGGTCATAAACTAACAGAAAAATCAGACCTATATTAGACTAGATCCACTCATCATGTTGCCCAGTGGTTGAATGCAGACAACAGGCCAATTTATTTAGGTTATCTGTGGCTGACAGGGGTGCTGGGAGAGCATGCACATGTTCTGGATAACAAGGCTTGCATGTTCTGACTGGTCTGACAGGGAAATACCTTCCCTCTGTCCTCACTGCTACTTGCCTGCTGGGGGTCCCAGAAAAAACCCAACCAATGCAAGGATCCCCTGGAGGAGGAACACTTCTCTTAGCAAAGAGTGAAGTGGGGCACCTGGGATAGGTAATGATGCTTAGGTAGATGAGCAACTGCAGCCAGAGACAAGGGCAAGGGGTGTCTCAAAGAGGTAAAGGAATTGATGCGGGTGGGAATTGCAAGTGGAACAGAAGGCACTTGAGTGGAGTGGAAAAGTTGACTGTAGCATTGATAAGCTGGAATCTTCAGCAGCCTGGCCGCTGTTTGACACCAGGTCTGCTGAAGAAATATCAGCCTCAATGAGAACTCTGCCTGAGCAAGGATCTCAAGCTGAGAACTGTGGTAAACAATCTGGTTTTTTAGTTGCTTGGGGGTATTTTTGGGTTATTGTTTGTTTGTTTTTAATAATCAAAGACCTTGAGCACACCACCAGCAAGATAAGGACAAGAGACAGTGGCACATCCTCTGGAATAGGGAATGGTGCCCATAGCACAGGATTATGCTCAGCACCAGGGCACAGCCCCACAACATCTGAGCCCAGCAAGCAGAGTAGGGCAGTGACAGCAGCGGGTCTTGGTGACAGCTCAGGGAGTCACAAGTGGAGTGTAGGTTACACATTGACTTCAAGGTCAATTGAAATCCAGGTGACATTCCAAGACAGGGCTGGGGCCATGCACACCTCCACTGCAGGGACTGAAGCCCCAGAGAGGAGCTGCAGAGGGGTTCCTGGGCCATGGACATGCTGCCAGGGGCTGGGCAGGGCTGCTGGGGATTGTTGGGGCTGGTGGGGCCCTGGTAACCATCGAGGGGTGTCTGTCAAATCTACCAGCACACACAGGGGCAGCTCAGGGCAGCAGCAATGCCAACAGAATGTCATATCCTAATGCTGAAATAAGGGCAAAGCTTAATAGGCACAAGTGACCCTCATTCCAAACCACTGGAACTGCTCTGGTGAGTGCAGGTTACACCAGTTGGAGCCAGTGAGATCCAGCCTCTCTTGATTCTGAGGTCAGATCCAGGTACATTTTAATTAAAGGACAGAAAAGGAAGCAGAATGGTATGAGTTAAAACCTACTGCCAGCAAAAGCCTCATCTTTTAAATATTCTTTAAGACTACTTAAGTATTCCTGCCCCAAGGAAGCAAATGAGATTATTCATATAAGTAAAAACTACTTACACAAGCTACGGTTTGCAAGACACTTTACCAATTACAGAGACAGATTTCTGTAACAAAGTCTTACAAAATATGCAAAGACCACTTTTTTCCTACTCTCAAAATAATAAAAACCACTGACTCTCCAAAATTGCAAATTGGAGGGAAGAAAGGGAAAACTGCAACAATAACCCCTCTGCCAATGGTGTTGTTTAAAAATTAGTTTCCTTCTAAAAACCCTGTATTTCCTCTTTACTTTCAGTTATTAGCGTATGATTTCAAATAAAAAGGGGCACTTGAAATAAGTACCAGGAGTTGCTTGGACACAGAAATGTGTCTGATCACAAAATTGCTTACAATGTTAATGATAAAACCGTTCCTGTTTGTCATGGCCACAAAAACCACCTTTTTGAAAGGATAAGGTCCTTTATGATGTTGATAAAGTACTCCTCTTGCAGAAACATAGGGTACCATCAATCAATAACATTTGTCTCTGGCTTCTTTCGTTGACATCCCAATATTGCAACACCAAATCATAATCCTAGCAAAGTGAACAGGCTCTGGGGAAAAGCAGCTATAAATTGGGCCTGCTTGGGTTAAATGAACTCTATCATGAAGGTCTGTTAAGCACTGAGTGTTTTACTTTCTAGCAGAACATTCAAATTGAAAAGAAATAGGTGAATTGAAAGTAAGAAGCAGAGTTAGAAACGAGACAGCCAAAGTAATTTGGTTCTTTACTTAATTAGCAGCAGATCACCCTGATAATCACTGTTGTGTGTTTTTCTTTAGCAGTTACTAGATTTCAGTGTACCTCAATATTTTCACATTTATTCCTCCTCAGTTTGGGAGATTTCCTTAGGTGCAAAGCTCAGCTCCAGCTGAGCAGATATCAGTCCATTGTTTTAATGAGCAAGAAGGGCCTGTGGATGTCAGGGGCTGCTGCAGATCACAAACAGCTCGTTATGTAGAACAGCTGAGCTGAGCTGCACGGGGTTAAAGTCACTTCATTGGGGTTTGGCCCGGGGTGACCATGCACCAGCCCAAATGAAACCCAAAGTTTTCTCTGGCACAGGAAAAGGCAGGCAAAGAGAATCTTGCACCAAAATATGCACGTTTAACTGATGCAACTTTGTCACAAAGATAAGTCTGAGCTCTTTTTGTTGACCCTTTAGTATATAAGTACTAGCCCACTTAAACAACTCCAGTTTTCATGAACGGATTTAATGGTGTTTTGTTATCATAAGAAATTATCATTACAATTATTCCCCTTCAGTACCCTGGAGCACGCTGTGTAGTGCAGTGTCAAGGTTCAATTTTGATCTGGGTCACACATGCATCAGGCATGAGAAGGAACAAACTCAGGTACATGAGTATTGAGCTGTTACTTCCACCTTGGACAAGTGCACAAGCAATCTGTCAATACATGGTGGGCAGCAAGACCTCAAGCCAGGGAGGGAGCTCACCTCAAGGCAGATTTTACTGAGCTTCACTGCTGCCAACACTGTGCAAGAAGTCCAGCTGAACCCCAGGACACAAGCTAGACCTTGACTGGAGGTAAAATGCAATGATGAAAAGGGGGCAAAGTAATTAAAAAGAGCCAGTGCAGCCACACTGACATTCTGCGTAGACACTTTGAGGGTGATGTCTCTCCACAGTTCTAGAATACAACATTCTGCTGCCTGTGTACTCTCACAGATCCTTTCATGTGCATTTTGGTGCACACAGGTAGTATATTCAAAATCCAGTGTCAAATCAAAATTATTATTATCAATTATTATTATCAATTATTATTATCGATTCCAAGTAAAGTAAAAAGTACTCCTGAGGACTGTGGAGATGCATTTCTGACACAGGGAGCAGGATCTAAAAGCTCACCTTCTGACTCAAGTCTTTACACTATTTACAATTGCTTTCCCAACTGCTCAGGTGTCAAAAAAAAGCAAACTGTATTGTGCAGAAAAAGTAACTTTGACAGGTCTAATTTACTGAGACTGATTCATGTGACAGCATAAACAAACCATTCTTTTCAAAGTCTATATTGAAAATGGAGTAAATTGATCGTGGAGTCAAGTGCACTAGTAATTTCAGGGAGTATTGTGATTTCATTTGTAAAACTATTGCAAAGAGGGAAAAACCTGTCTTTCAGAGCTGGCTTCAATTTTTGCACTAGGCAGAACAGTGGAAGAATATGCTGGTTAAGAGCATAGTGCTACTAACAGCACTTTTCCTGTGCAATCCTGCTACTGTGTATTCAGGGAAGGAACATGAGAAATCCCCTGAGAGCTTTTGTACAAATATACAGTGGAGATCAACAAGAAATCCTCAGAGTGAACAAAACATTCTGTATGTGTTTTCTTACTGCTTCTGTAGGGGCAGAATGTTGTGACTGATTAGAACACCAGCATAACACGCAGTTTCTTACTGGAATTGGTTTTTATGCTTAGGAGCAATTAGAGAAACAACAATATGAGAATGATGGTTTTTAACATGGGTTCAAATTATATAATCTCTGAAGTCATTGTTTTCTTGCTCTGCAGGGGAGAGGGCGCGTTCCTGAGAGCATTCACTAACTGACAGTGCCCGAGCTTCTTATCTGGGAATGAAAACGAACGAGATGTAAACTTTCTGAAGATAAGCAATAGCAAAACTCGTGTGCAATGTATCCAGCCAAGCTAAGAATCCTCCAGGCAGAGAAAGTGAAGCCAATAAGTTATGCTAGACAGGCACTTACAGAGGGCTTCTGGGGTCATGTTTACTAATCTCTCTCTCTCACTCTGTCAGAGTGCAATGAAGGACCACAAAGCATGCAAACTACAAGGCAGATAAAGAGTGAATTATTCAAAATTATACCTTCATGCTTTCTATAAAAATAACAAAAGTTAAATCAAGAATGCATTTAACCAAAGAAAAAAAATTAATAGCCCAGATCCTCAGTATGCCAAGATCACAACAACTGGGATGTGTCTTGCAAGAACAGTTTTGTCCATTTTGCAACAAATGGATTTAATAACATGCCCCTGTTTTCTCCAATCCCTTGATTTGGTACAGCCCTTTGGCTTAAGTTCCAGCTGATCCCCTCTCCTTCCTTTTTTATATGTTCCCTTCCATATACAGAAGGTACAAAATCTATTGTTTGTATTTCCAGGGGAAAACCAATTCTGTCTCAAGAATATTCACCTTTTGTGTTCATCTTAAAGATTCATAAGGTCAACACAAAATAGGGAAACAGAGCATTAAATTTCTAAAATCAATAGCATGTACATAAATTGACATTCATTACTTTACAGAGATTTCCAGTTTCTCCTTGATTGATTAAAGCCAGGGGTTGAAAGTAAGTGCTTTTCCCCTGCCTGGAGAAATTCCCAATTGTCCATGCTGTGAACCTTCCATTATGAGACATGAGACAGCGGTAGCAGTACATGGTTCATTTCACACCGCCACAAAATAGACTTGTCATTCCACAATCGAAAGTAAGGAACCTGATGGAAGAGCAATGTGTCAAAAACTTGTCAAAAGCGCCCCGTGCTTAATGACAACTGAGAACAAGGAAACCATATCCTAAGGTTTTCACTGGCCAGATCTCACACGTGGGGAGCAAAGCAGAAAAATTATCCTGTTAATTTGTTATAAGTTTATATGTGATATTGAATGGCAAATCATATTTTTCAAACTAATTAATTTTGATTCCACATTAATTTAGAGAAGATTAATATTTACAATACAATTACATTAGTTAATTTACAAAAGCAGAGGGGCAAAACCATTTAAATAAGGGCTGCTTAAATTAATGCTAAGAAAAAAGAGATATTTTCTCTACTCTAAAAACGCTGGAAAGCTAATGCTGCATTAAATGTCCTGTTATTAAGGGTTCTCTATACTAACATGATAAGTATAACAAATTGATATTTTGTATGAATTATGTTAGACCCTGAGAAATGATAATGTCAAATTCTGCGGCACAGTGGAGCTGAACCAATTAGATGAGTAGATAATTTGGCCCTTCACACTAATAACACATCGTTAGTTAGAATATCTTCAAAGAAAAACACCTATCTGGGGAATACTTTGCAACTAGGTGATGCTTTTTAAATGTTTATACAATGGAGATGGGGATCTGATTTCTTAAACCTCAAATACTAGGAAGGCAATTCCATAAAGTGGGGATTATAACTATATAGAGATGACAAAAATGTTGCTGGTTTATTAACAGTTCCAGAAGCACATGCACATGCATATGATGTATATAACATTTTTTTATGGATGGGCTGATAAATGAATGATGGGCAAAGCTTCAGAGGCACAAGAATTCATGAGGATTCACAAGTCTGGCTGTTTATATCTGAAGTCCTTCAACTAAAAACGGCTAGAAATGCCCCTTAAAAAGGACCTAATGTTAGATTTACAGTACCTCTTGGTCTAGCACAGACCAAGAAAAATTTTGGAGGACTGTCTTTCCTCATAGTGCATTTTTGCATTTATTCTCCTGTCTGAGCACATGGAAAACTTTCCAGAAGTTTATATTAGACCCTCAAAAAGGCTTAAGTTCATTTCCTCAAAGCAAAGTTTAGAGGAAATGATACACATGCCAAATCACTTGACCCTGCAGGAACCTGCAGAGGCAGCAAGTCAGGCTGCCTTGAGAGACCTCCTCGTGTCACAAATGCCAGAAGAGTTTTGTTCAGTGGGGATCCAGGGAGGTTTCCACCTATCCTATTCAGTCATGAACTTCTGAGTGGCTGCAATTTCCCTGAATTACACGTGTTACAAGAGCTGTAATGGCATCTAACAGCACATTCTTCCAGGTAACTCACATAAAACTTGTACAATTCCATTTTTTGACCAAGAGAGACTCAAAGGCAGACACTCACTGAGCCATAGGGCATCACAGACATGTAGAGCAGCACCACTGCTGGGGACACAGGGCAGAATTCTCAGTACCCTGAGGATTATTTTGCCCATGCACTTCATGATCCTTCAGTGGCAAAGGAAGGATTAATGGATGAGTTCAGTAGATAAAGAACTTCCTGGAGGTTCCCTTCCCTCCTAGGACTGCCAGGCTATTTGCCAGAGCAGTCTCATTACCTTCATTTGTGTCCCACAGAGCTTGTGATGGAGTCAGGTTTCCACTGGCCATTTACAACCTGTGGACTTTGCCACACTTTTCTGGAGCTCATAGGACGAAATCAATATTATTCCTGGTGACTCAGTTACTGGGTTGTGTTTGTGTGCGGGGGGGTGTTCAGGAAAGCCTTCAGGAGAGTTTCCTGCATTCATAGGGAAGTAGAGAGTTTGTGTGGAAGGAACGGCAGTATATTGTCAATTCTGAAACCAGCCAGCTCTAAACTTTGTTCAAAAGTGGAAGGGTGAATAAGGTTTACATATATACAACTCTTTGTCCACAACAGTACTTTAGGGGAAAAAAATTAAATAAAATAAATGTAACATCATAATATAATAAAATAAATGTTAACATAACAGGTAACCTGAAAGTGCTCTCTGAAATGATTTTGTAAGAAATAATTATCATTTCAAGGTGAACTGAATCCAAACCCAAAGGCTAAAAGAGGTCTTGGACTCTATCAGGCAAGCACACCATGCTTTGTTGCACTTTCTCCTGGCTCTTTTTCTGGGAAAGATTTTCCCACCTCCCATCTGAGTTAGGTTACTATTAGCCTTCAACATGCAGATCCACTGTGAATACACCACAAGATGGTTGCTCTAACAGCGCACTATGGGATTTGAAAGGAAAACCCCAAGCAAAAAGATAAAACATAGAAAATGTAATGTGGGAATTTAGGAAAGCAGCTGCTTAATTCTGGGCCTTTTCTGCAAACAAAAAAATCTCAGAAACAGCAAGACTCACAAGAAAAATTGAACTCTGAGGCAAAATTATAATTTAATTTCAGTAGTATTAGCAAACACCTTGACTTCTCTACTCCACAGTGAAGGAACTGTGGCTGTGGAGTGATATGTGAGTGTGTGCCTGTGCCTGGCAGAGGGGAGGGCAGCACTGATATTCCCTCTCAGTCTCACCCTCCCCAGAGCATTTACTCTGTTCCTGTTCTCAGAGCCATCTCTGTCTATTCTCCTCGTGCTACAGACACTAAACAGCATATTTGATAAAAAAAAAAATCCTTCCACATTTAAAGGACAATAGGACAATTGGCTAATTGAATAAACTGATTATTTTAAGGGCATTTACAAAACCATTCTAAAACCATTCACCCCATCAAGGAAAAAAATTCCAATTGGTGTCGGGAGCTGTCCTTAGGGATCCACCACTCTAAGCCTCTCAGCATTGCACTGCCAGTGTCTTTGTTCTTGACCTGACCTAAAAAAGTGCTCTCTTTATGAGTCACAGAGGATTTATTTTCTGCCTTAGCTTAGCCTCAGCTTCTTTTAGGTATAAAATGACAGTTTTGCTCAGTTGTGGCAAATGACCTGCACTTTTTATGATGTAGATGATTGTCCAGCAGGATCTATGCTGAAGCCACCAGTGTAATTGAATTTAGGAGCACAACTGCCTGGAAATGTTTACTAGAAACACCACTCTTGGGGATGGCAGTAGGTTTTGGAATTTCCTCCTGTTTTCACAGAAATGTTTAAGCCTAAAAGTGCAATTTATCAGAATATTTTACAAGATACTTTTTTATTGTCCAATGAAACATTTAATGTGTGAATTAAATCCATAGTTCACACAAGTCCCTAAGAAATGTACAGGTTTATCTTATTTTACACTGACTGAGGATCTGGTTGTATGAAAACTCTCTCCTTTCCCCAGTTTTATACATAAATTTGTCCCTTGAATCAGCTCAGAGCAAAACCCTACAGTCTATATGCTCAGTTCTGTAACTCGTTACAGGTTTTTGTACATCTGCAGGGAAACATTTTATAATCTAGGCATTTAAGCTTACTGATATGTGCTTTATGGCTAACAGAAAACTCTGAAAATATGTTTCAGGATAGTGTTTGGATTTGAAATAAAACTTGTGCAGAGAGAAGTCATAAACACTATCTACTCCTACAAATTTGAATCAGTTACTTAAGAATTGTCTCTCCCAGATTACATAAGGGGTCTCTTTCCTTAAAATGATTCCTCTTTGAAACCTGAGTCTGGGTTATAGTCCTGCTTTAAGACACGGCAGCTTGGTCAGAGACAGCTCCTTTCAGCAGCTGGGCCTGTGTTTTTCAGGCTTATTGAAGACTGCACTCATCCTTCCATTTGCTAAGTATTAATATTTTCTCACTTAATTCCTGCTCTGTAAGTTTTAATTTCCAGAAGTCAGGTCTTTGTAATCAAATCAAAACTTCATTATCTAAGTAGTATTGGTAATGCTCAAAATCTGTAACCCTAACCTTACAGTGTTGTAGTAGGTGATTTTAATTATTTTTCCTTTAAAATTCTGATCACATTCAAGAGCTTCTAGCGAAAAAAAATCCTGAAAATAAGACAAAACCATCTCAGAATAATCAGAAGCTAAAAGAATAGAAAGTTGAAGTATATTATTTTAAAATCCTCATGAATTTAAGCCAAATTTCAACCTGAGGTGGCTGAGCAATTGATTTTGTAGATATGGCTAATTGCTTACATATTTTCCCATAAATAACAGAGTTTAGACTTCTATCAAGGTTTTACAGGGCTGTATTCTGTACACTATGTAAACAATGCAGTGCTAATACTTCTTCCCTCTCTCTCAACCTTCCCACAGGTTTTACATCCTGACATTTAAGAAAATGTAAATGTTAAAGGTTACCTACTTCTATAAGGAAGTCATTTACTCTACCATTCAGGGTAAAGTCACACCATTACCATCTGAAATATTAAATCACTACCAATTCATACCATGTGGGAGTTTTGTAGAGCAAATGGATTTCTCACTGATTGCCACTGTTACTTTCAAAAAAAAAGGGCATGTGATGAGTGGAGAACTGGCCTGGGGACCCTGCAGTGCAGTGAGAGGGCTGGCACTTCACTCCTGCAGTGCACAGTTGCTGTCTGCCACACGGGTCCACCAAAAGGGAAAATATGAAGTTTAGCATGGTGGGACTGGAGCTGTGCACATTGTCCAGCCACCATCCTGGCTAACAGCCCAGCTGTGGCCCACCTTCCCTGGCCTCCAGGATAACTGAGAGCAGGGTTTCAGCGCTGCTGGACAGGGTGTGGGTAGTACACACTGCCCTCCCTGGATCCATCCCATCCTGACAGAGCCATGGAGCTTCGTTCTCTGTGGGGAGCTGAGCCTGGCTGGGCTGCTGCCCTTGGGTGTGCTCTGGAGCTCTGCCTAAATCCACACTTCAGCACAGGCTTGTGCATAAACAACACTGATGATGAACAAGCTGGGGCTTGAGAATCAGCTCAGATCTACATTTAAGCAGTGCTGTGGATGCCACATACTCAGCTTGAGAATTCCATTTCATCTTGTCTGGAGCAAGGGGTGTGCACAGCACAAGGGATCCCAGGGGCTCCAGAACCCACAGCATCACTGAAGTCAACAGAGGTTTTGGATTTTAAGTTGATTCTGTTTCATAACTGCTGGATTCTTTGAGATATGCAAACCAGAGAAGCCCACAAGCTTTCCATAAACAGTATGAGAAAGCTACAATACTTCTCTAACCACATCTTACACATTCTGTGTGTTACTGTAGGACACAGAGTCCCACTGGATGTTATTTATTTCTAAGAGTATTTCCATACACTTCCCTGACTTAAGAAGCCTGTATGCCCAGATGCAAAAGCAAACATTGCTCTTTGTGAGTAATGTTTGCTGAACTGGGCTCTAACCAGCTGTCTGCCTCCTTTTTTGTTCCCTTACAAGTGTACGCAGTGTCAGATGTCATCTAGTCTTTGTACATTTCTACAAAAAACACATAAAATCTCTTTCTTGATTATCTTTGCTTAATATGACATATACCAAAGCCCTACAAAGTCAGCTGTTTGTTAGATTTATCATCCCTTCAAAAAAAAGTTCATCAATGCCCGAAAGATGTTACTTTCATGTGGATTTGTGCATTGAGAAACTGCTGTCTGATAACTTAAGCATAAAGTAAATCTTCCTTAGCTAACAACATCAGAAACAATTTCCAACAAAAGCTTCTAGGAAATATTCAATTCACTGTACAAAGATTCATTTTTATCTCTGTATTATACCACTGATGTGCCAAATGGGAGCAGAATTGTCTGCACTGATAGAATAACATGCTCTCCCCTCCTATGGTAGGCATTTGCTTTATTTTTCTTTCGTGCACTCTGGGCAGATAAAGGCCATGATATTAAACTGTTTTGCCATCTCGTCATACTTTGTTGGTTACTGTTTAAAATAGAGCAGATGTAGCTTCAAAGTGATATGAGAATGCAGTCTAGTACCTAAGCACAATACACATCCCTTACTGAAGGCTATTTATTGAGGAGAAAACATTTCACACATTTGTGTGTTATACAGAAGATGCTTTAATAAGGTTATTGTATTTGCCTGTCATATTGGACTGGCTTTGTACTGGAAATAGTCTTATTAAAGAGAAAGACTGTCTTTTCTATGACCAGGGTCTTTGATATTTAGAGAAAGATAAAACAAAAAGAACAAACTGCTCGAGCATTTCTTTGACATTCTGACACACTATTTCCTAAGCTGATGCTCTTGAGGTGAAAGCTAAGAAAAGCAGAGAATGAAATGCTTTGCCTTTTCTACTCCCTAGTCAGTAATAAGCCCTTTCATAATCAGCAATAGTCAAAGATATTCCACTCCATCAAAACCAAACACAAGTCATCCCCTGTGGAGCCAACAAGAATTTTCAATTTTCCACCCTTTTAGTACAGGTGCTTTTTATGAGCGACTTCGAAGAAGACTACTCAGTGCTGAGCCATCTGGTCATATCCAAACCCCCAGATACTTTGTCTCAAAGGCTATTAGAGAATAGTTTTAAGGCAAATGAAAAAACAATAAAACTAGGCGCAGCATTCTTTATCGTCAACTGTACTGTGACATGCTGCTCTCTCACTAATTCAGGTACGTCCCCTCCTGAATTCTAAAGTGAGTTTCATCCAAGTCCTTCATTTTCCAGGATGGTGGCCACCAAGGGAATGAAGCAGAAAAAATGTGAGGATCTTCAAGGCACCATTAGCAGCTCCATTTTTTGCTCATACACATGCACATACCACCCCAGGAAAAGAGATTTTTACTAGAAAATTCATTCTTTCTTATACTAAAATGAAGTCTCTTGCAAAAAGTGGTTGTAGGTGTTCCACCTTGGATTAATGTTCCATTTCCTCCAATATATCTCTGCATTCACTGTTTTTATCTGTGCCCAGTTAATTCTCTTTTCATGGTTTTCTCCTCATTTTCTCTTTTACCATCTTTCTCATTTTTAAAACATCTTTTACTATTGATTTTCAACCCTAATTACAACCACAACTGTGCATTTTATTTTCTCTCACACAGCAGGTGAAATTTCATCACTAACTACAGTGAACTTGCACTGATGACAAACACAATGGACTACAACTGGCAGCAGCTAATTTATCAGCTGCTGCCATCAACCCATTTGAAATAAATATAAATGCATGAGTGCAAAACAAGTGAAAAGTTCATAGAGCAGGTGGATAATAACATCCATCCTGAGCTTCACTAGTCTTTCTGCATCTTATTTTCTGTCAGCCAAGAGAAAACACTACAGTATCTCTCATGTTTCTGGCCAATCATTAGGATTTGAAAGCAAGCACCTGACAGCACCTTTTCTCATGCTTATACTTTTGTCATCTTTCACCTGTGGAGTTGGTTCTAACTTCTGCTTCAAGCTGCCCTTTCTGATGAACTTTCCTTCCAAATAATTCTGTTTGTTTTTATATGTGGGTTGGTTTTTTTGGTCGGTTTGTTGTTTGTTTGTTTGGGGTTTTTTTAAGTACAGAAAAGGTAACAAGAATGACAACAATGCTGCATAAAGGTATAGAATAACCTTTGACACAGAGAGAATTAGGATTTTTCAGAATGGAAGAGTGATAACAATCAGTGGATAAGGTGGAGGGCTATAAAACAAAGAACTCACTTATGAACAATTTTTTTTCCTCACATCCCAAGAATTTGTTGGTGTACCCATTAATTAAGTAGCAAGCTTAAAACAAAGAACAAAGAGAAGTACTTTTTCACCCAGTACAGAACTGAATTGCAGAGACTCATCTTCACAGACTGTTGTATATGTAAAACGAAAGAGTGACAAAGTCACAGAGTAACTCCAGTGGCTGCTCTGAGCACAATCGTTCAAATTCTACCTCTGCTCAGGAGAAATGCAAACTGGTGTTTGCAGGGCTGTCTCCATCTGTCCTCATTCTTACCCTTCCTTAACTATCAGACATTAACTACTATTCTAGTAAGAATATAAGATTAAATGGACGTTTATTATGATCCAGGTATCTTCTTGTGTTAACAATAAAGCTGCAATGTAAACCTTTTGATTTGATATTGTTTACTGGAGAGTGGGAGGAAGATGTTTTCCCACATTGAGCACTGGCCTTACACGATCCAGATCCACCCCCACTGCTGTACCTGGAGTCACTTGCACATGAATCTGCCTTGTGAATCATGCCTAAAAAGCACACACCACTTGCTTTGCACTGAAGCGTACAGATAGAGAATGTCTTTGGGGGCTGGGGTTTTTTATTTCTTCTTCTTCTTTTTTTTTTCCCCAAGTCTATGAGTGGATGCTTCAGTTGCTTGCAGAGATCAGACACACAGCAGAAGTGTTTCCTCTCCTAATGGTCTGCTATCTTTAGAATATGACTAAGTTTCTAATTTTTTTCCCCACCCACTTGCACAGCTCAATACAGCTGAGCAATACTGTAGACATAGCAATGAAGATAAACGACACACTGAAAATATGTTTTTACTTTAAAACTGACAGAAATGACATGCAAATGTCTGATCCCAAAGCCAATATCACAGATCTATTTGCCTTGCCTGCTGGAACCAAACTTCAAATAACTAAAAAGCATTAATTCCCTTTCTTGAAAACATTTACAATGAGATTTCGTGTAAACCATGGCAATAAACATAATGTAGTAACAAATTGCACTGTTGTCCAGAATAAACTAACCTATATATTGCACTGTTGGATGCCCATTCTTTCCAGTAACATTCAGGTTGTTTCAAATTGTGATCCAGCCTAGCCTCATTTCAGTGGTTGTCTCTTGAAACTTCACAATACAGAACCCTTCTTCTAGAGACTCCAGTGGACAAATAAATGAAGTTTAATCATGCTTAAGATACAATGCTTACTCTTTGAGAAGTCTTTTTCTCATACAGAAATACGTTTAAGTCAAACACTCGTTACTCTGGATTCAATATTTTAAAAGCACTGCAAAGTACATTTACAGACATGAAGGAAAGATTCCGAAAAGCCGTAAAAGACTACATGTTATCTCACATCAGCTTAGCAGAAATAGATCCTATTGGCTTAATATGTATACACATATGCACAGAAAAGAGCAGCTTCACAAAATATACATTTTAAGGTGCTCTGCAAGTGACTGTCTATTTAATAATAAGATAGGTTGTGCAGTACCCTTATTTCATGATCAACATTTATCCTATGTTTTGCACTGCACACTTGTAGACGCATGCTTCAATTAGCGCGAGACAAATGGCATAATTCCAGATCCACTAAACCTCGGAGACCTATATTGTCATGCACACACAGCATGCACTTTACTACTACCTAGGAAGCTGTATCTCTTCACCTCCTCCTCTTTTTCAAAAGAAGCCACTTCTGAATAAATGGGATAAATAGCCCCCAGGCAGATACTCAGAAATCACAGCTAGAACAGGCCCTCATTTTTCTGTAGGCAGCCTCAGTGAGGTGAGTGCAGGGCATACCTGGCCTCACACAGTGCCAGGCAGCTGAACGGTGGGCAGAGCTGCCCACTGCAGTGCTCCTGCTAGGGAGAGACTCCCTCTTGCCACAGGTTTATGAGGCAAGGGTGAGAGAGACTTTCCAAACTGATCAATATCAGGCAACATCTAAAACAATCACACCCCTCAGAAATGCTCTGCAGTAACTTGGGAAGCTCCAGAAGCAACATATTCTGCACAAACTCTGTCTTGCCAGGCTTTACTCCAGCCTGGGGATTTCTTGGGTTTGTTTTGCACTTTGCTTTTTTCTGGGTTTGTTTGGTTTTGGGTTTTTTTTGTACTTATTCCACTTCTGATCTGGAGAGCAAAGTCTCTCCACAGTACAGGGATCCTCTGCAGCACCCATGGGCCTATAAACATTCTCATGACATGTATGACACAGACCTACATGATGGGACACTGCCTCTTCTGCATCCAGCAAATGAGGCCAATTACTCTTTCATCAGGGTGCATTTCTGTTCTGTGCTCAGCCTAGATCCATGTAGGAACTGCTCTGGAAAAGCAATGAATCCCCTTTATCAGTTAAAGGTATGCTGCAGATGTCCCCATACCAGCAGCAGCCCCACTGCAGGGACTGACCACAGAGAATCCTCTTCACTGTGTCCTCACAAAGAGATGACAGAACATTTTCTCCAGTCATGCTAAAATCACTTTCAGGCTGCACTACATTTGACAAGAGCACTTGTGAGGAGCTTAATGGCTGATATTTTGGAGCAGCAGCATCCTTAATAAGAGCTGCAAGGGTCAAATGTGAAACCTTCAGGAGCCTCCAGGCCCTGAAGACTGCATACAGCAGAACCCTTCCTTGTACTGCTGGGTCTAGGAAGGGGCAGCTGGTACTGACAGGTACCACAGGAGAACTCTGTGCTGCAGGAAGAACTCACTGCCCTCCATGTTAGGGCTACTAGACCTAAGCTGACCAAAGAACCCTGTCCTGGATAAAAGAAACATTGAATAATTGTGAAGTTTTCAAACAACATCTTTAAAGCTCACGATGAGGCTGACATTTACCTCATAAACATTGTGGCATGTGTTTCAATATTAAATGTGCTTGGTAAGATGGAGAGAGAGAACAAAAAAAGAGGAATGCTAAATAAAGTGATCTCTAGGAGCTGAGCACTGAATAAATCCTGTGTGTTGTCAATTAAGTGGCAGTTTTACAATTAAAGCATTTGATTTTCATAAATCTTTTGCAGCATGTCAGAGGAGACTAGGAAGAGAAAGTTTGGGGGTGGGAAGTCACAGAAGGAGGCTAGAAATTTTCCCCTGCAGAAGCCTAACATTCATTTACAATTGATTCATTGAACAGAAGCATCTTGCCACAGCAGCCACCCACCTAACGATGACAAAGCACAGCAGTGCAGTGATGATGGCACAGCACAGTCAGGCAAGACACCTCACATTAGCCATGGGTGGCTGATGCCACTACCCCAACACCCATACTCTGAGCTTTGCCCACTCTCTTGCTGGGTGAAAACAAGTTACTTCAAACCTCAAGGCAAGGAATACAATAAATGAATATGCATTCAAACAGGAGGTCTGTGTTCCCTTATGGGTTCCCTTAGGAATATTCTTCCTGACACACTGCAAGGTGTGTTATGCAAAGAGCAAACACTGACATTTCATATAAAATAGTCAATCAGGACTGTATCATAAATATATAATTTCATTCTCTAAAAACACCCCTAAAATGACTGACATTATTCCCAGGAATTAATCTTGATGAAATTGTTCAGCTTTCCTGTCACTTGTGAAGGATGCAAGTGGTTAGGTTTATTTAGGACAGAGATGGACATGTCAAGCCATGGCACAGGGTGAGCTGGAGGGAAACATTAATGCACTAACTCTAACCTGTTTTTATATCATGAATCTCTCCCCCCACTCCCCTCCCCCAAGTATGTAAATTGACAGTAAATGACTGGCATTCACAAACGTGCCTCCAAGCAGGTTAGGGATAATTAGTAAAGCATGTAGACACCCTGTCCTAAGAGCCAATTGTGACAAATCCAGAAAATAATGAATCTCTATTAATAGTTAATGATGTATGTCAAGAAGAGCCTAGACTTTGGGCTCTTCCCCTTTAAGCCCGTGTGCTATCCCCTTGTGTTTCAGCTGGTCCGGCTGAATGCCTCCCTCCCTCCCTCCCGTGTGCTGGCCTGCTTTGAATCCCAGCCAAGATGAAGTAATTGAAAACTGCCAGCCCGAATACTTCAGAAGTCTATCGTGGAACAAGATTCAACAAGCCTCTTCTCAACTTGTAAATATGTTGAAATATAAGTAGTAAAAAGGCTCTGATGTCAAACAAGTTTAAGCATTAGCTGTGTTCCTTTATGAGTGCTACAGCAGTGCTTAATGCTTCACACATTAAACCCTATTAACACTGTAAAGTTATTTCATCCCTGTGTTCCTCACACTGTTTTGCTCACAGATTTTTTGACATTTTTTTAATCATTTAGAGCATTCAGTTACTGCAGTGATGTATATGTATTGATAGTTTTAAAGTCATATCTAGAGGTCTGGCTTGAAAAACATCTTATTTGTATGATTTTGCTTGACACAAAAGAAAAATAGTTTTAGAAAGAACTTGTGTTTTGTATATTTTGTTTCTAACATGGTAAGTTACATATTTTGGGTATATACACATTCATGACCCACTTTGGGGTTTTTGGAACATATTAAAATACCAAAGTAAAACATAAACAAAACATAAACCTTTGCCATGTGAAGAGAGATGAAGAGTAACTGTGAGAATTGAGATGACATTACAAGTTTATGATGAATGTATTTAAGTCCTCCTGGTTGTTTGCAACTTCCTGGTTCCTGATGCTCAACCATTACTGACAGGCCATGTACTGTTAATTGGACTGAAAAAATGACTTGCTCCAAAATTCATCACTCTTAATAGCTTAGCCTCTTTGTTGTCTTCACAATTAATCTTCTTACTACCAGAAAAGCTGAAAGAGTTAACTCTACATACAGTGGGTCATCAAATTTGAACCAAAAATTTTTAACCCAAACTTCTGGGATGTGTTGATCCAGATCAGTGTCAGCTTATGTCCCTCCCTAATTATTTAGAAGAACAGCTGACAGAGTATTTGTAATACTTGACTCCTCATGGCATATATAGGAATCATGGGTTTTAATTTGATCTCACAGAAAAAGCAGGGTTTTAAGAGAGAATTCAGGTGATTTACTGTAATCTGTAGAAGAGCAGTGCAGCCAGCAGTGATAAAGAAGAACTTTCAAATTATCAGATTTTAACATGACAGGGTCCCTCTTAGAAGCTTTTACACCCCCTGTTTAAAAAGAATAAGGAGCCTATAAAACCTAAGCAAATGTTTCTGAGTACAGCCCCTACCTTTGTGAGACAAGGTTAGTGAATCCCCATCCTTTATTTGCCTTTCTTTGTTGTCTCTTCAGAGACACATCACTGCAAGTCATCGAGCCATATAGAACCATCACAGGTAAAGAGCAGCTGAGGGTTTGAAAAGTGCCAGAGCATTAATTAGCTCAGAATTCCTGAATCTCCACTGATACAATGAAAGTTACTCAATCACAGGATCATGTGGAAAGCCTAATAGCAGCTTTGTAGTTAAAGCACAGGAGTGGGAGGCAAGAAGCGCAGGTTCTATTCTTACTGCCAGCACCTGCGTGCAACCTTCAACAAACCATTCGTTTTCATTGCTCATTTTCTCTGTATGCAAAGTGGGAATAATTGTGCTCACAGGACTCTTCTTAAGCTAACTTCACCTCCATCTGAGAAGCACTTTGGGATCTTCAGGTTAGAGAAACCACTGAACTGTAAAATATAATTTAGAATATGTATTTTACTGGATGTGCTTAAAATAAGTATTCCCTGTGCCAGTGTAAAGAGGAATTTTGAGTGTGGGATTCCAAGTCTAGGTAATTTAACTGTTACCTTGAAATGTAAAAACGTTGTTTGCAAAGGATTTTTCAATTCAGCGGATGACTGTAAAGCAGCACTTCAAACAGCTTTGCCCAGAATATGTATTATTAGTAAACAACTGTGCCTTACAGGATTATTTGCAAGACTCTGCATTAGCTACACTTGAGGTAGGCTTCTGAAAATAGAGCTGCAAACATGTTAAAAGATAATACGTGTGCACATGGATAAACTTCTACATTTTCCTCAAACTTGCATTTTTGTTCTAACAGAAACATAAGTAATTTCAAAAATGATATTCAATATCTGACTCACTTTTATGCTCAGTAAAGGTGACACATTGCAGAAGAACAAAGCACAGAGCTGGCCTGGCTTTGGCTGTTTCCTGTTTAGTCAGGAATAGCTGTTGGAGCTGTGTTTATACCTTACATCACATCAGTAACAGCAATCCTCCCTGAACACATCTGTCCAGTTGGTCCTGGATGTAAACACTGAAAAGTTCTGTTCTGTGTGACCAGTTTCAGGAACTTTTATGTAGGAAAGAGAAGGAGAACAGTTACTGTGCGAGGACTGCCAGTAGGACTGGTGACCCTCTTCAGACTTTTCCTTTCAAACAGATGCACAGATTTGTCTACTAAAATCATGTTGCTTTGTCTTCATTCATTATTGTGCACTACAGCTTTTGTGCTCATCTCAGTGTTTTTTCCTAGGGCCTTTCTACCCACACAAATGGCAAACATTTTGTAAATATTTGTTGAAGACTTCAAACAATCTACTTTGAGAATTCAGATTGTTAGCTGAATTAAAAAGGTATAGTCTGCATGCAATCATCAGTCTGACTCCAAGTAAACAGGGGCTCAAAGCAGGTCAAAGTCATAAATAAATTCTTAGGCTCAGACAAAGCCTTAGTCATTAACAAGAGCACAATAACTGGAAAAACAGTATTATTTGAATTTGAATTCCAAAATTGAAAGTGTTGCTACATGAATTAATCTACAACAATTGGCAGAAAAAATAACAACAGTCCTCACTTGCAAAAGCATCCTCCTTATCGCATGACTTTTATTAGAGAACTCTCCTGAAGGTTTTCCTCTTCTGATCTGCATGCCCTACCCAAAGGGAGACTGAGCCATGCCAGGGAGTACAACAGGAAAGATACAGCAGCCCTATTTTGATGAACTAAAACCACTGCCCCACAGTTTATCTTTACTACTTTTGCAGGAGTGTGATTTTCTGTTACTAGTGCTTGGCACCAAAGGTCATCTACTGCCACCAAAATTGCTAGTAATAGACAGAGACCCAACTCTACTAAGTCAAGGTAAATATAAGTTAAGCAAAGGAAGACAAGTTACATTTTTTTATCCAAAACTACACTTTCAAAGTCTTGTTATATAAAAGCTCTCACACTGCATTTCCACCTGAAATCTAGTAAGTTCAGTGTTTTAGAATTCCCCTTTTCAAGTCAAGGGAGAGACAAATCACCACATAGGACAGACCTGCAGCACTGTCTGCAGCGTCAGTAGGTATGGTGACCCACTGTAAGCACTTTCTCCATTTTTGCAGTGGAAAAGCTCCAAAAACCTCTGCCAGCAAACATTTAAGAAAGCAGCTGAATCTTTGCCTTCGCAAAAGAAGAGAGACAAAATTACCCAAAGACAGGGTAACAGCCAAGCTGACCATGCAGGGACAGCTACCAGCATTCTCCTGTAAAAAACCTCTAGAACAAGCTGTTATTTTCAGCCCAAGAACAGGACACAATTGCAAGGCCACTTATCTTCTTCAAGTTAGCAGAACTACTCAGCTCTTTCCAGCATCCCAGAAATCCCTATCTGTAGAGCCTTCCTCTGCCTTCTCTTCTGCAAAAGCTGCCAGTCCATAACTCCCTCACCCTTCCAGGCAGGCAGCCTGCTCAGCCTGCCAGCTGGGAATAGACCACAGCTGATTCCCAGCACCTCTGCCATTTTACAGCCTTGGCCAGCTGTTCTTGCAGGGCTTTAAAGACCAGGAAACTGCCACCCTGCTCACCATATAAAAAGAGGATATGCCCTCACTGTAGGGAAATTACCAGCTTTGCTGTGCTTGGCCAAGCAGCGTTCTGGCAGAGCACACAACCCAAACCCCTGTAAAACATTTGCTTTACACAAAAGCAAGCTGAGAATAGAGAAGTGGAAACTGTCAGATATGCCTGAATCAGGCACAGAGCATTACCTTTATGCAATGTGACTTTGTCTCATACTGAAATAGGGCACAGCTGAATTTGTAAATAGCCTAGTATTCACTCCTCTGTCCTTGTGTAAATTAAACAGGGACATTTTGAACGACAGTTCTGGTGTCCTCTGCATTCTCTGCTGGAGGCTCCACGTGGAGCCACCTTGTCAGGTGACTGAGATCTTCCAACGCCCATGCCATGAAACATATCAGAGATGAAGGCAACTTGTAGCCAATGGTGAGATATGGTGACATTGAAATATGGAAGCACCTACAGGAAAGATTTTTGTAGCTACTTCTATGACAATCCTGCATGATTTGGTGGCAATTTAAAAATTAAACTACATGGTAAACGTTTAATTGCATTGTTATCTTATAGAAAGCTTTCCTTTGAAGTGCAATATTACATTAGTCATTTTTGGGTTCAGCTGTAACAGAATCTAATCTGGGCAGCTGCAGTCCTGACTATTAGCTGCTTTTATGATCTTGTGGATGTTTTTTTGAGTTGAGCCTTAATAAAGTGTTAGAGTATAAATATGTATGTACTTCCTGGAAAATGGATGCAGTCTCCAATCCCATTTGTGTTACTGCCCATGAGCCAGCCATGTTCAAGGTCCCACTTGTACTTACACAGCAGAACTTAGCATGGTTCTAGCAGCTTCTCAATGAGAGTGGTTTTATTGAGAAAATGTAGCCCAAGCTTCCCTGCTAAATGTCATTTATTTTATTTGATTTTCACATGTCACTCATGTCCTTGTTTTGCCACCTGCTCTATCTCAGTCAGCACATAATTTATGAAACTCTCTAAGAAGGATGGAGACAATCTTCCTCTTACTGTTCTGTACGACACGAAGACAAAGCGATCCTGGGTACAGGAATGCAGCCATAAGTATGGTTTCAAACTAGATCTGGAAAAAATCTGACTGATTTGGTAACATTGAGATTTCTAGGTAGTTTAAAATGTGCCCATTTGTTTTTGCAGTGCAAAAAGTCACCGCCAAGAACAAACGGTTCCTTGAAGTTAACGAAATGGGGATCAGAAGGCTGCTGCTCCTGTTTAAGTCATTTGGAATTTTGCCACTGGTACAACAGGGCTGAGATTTCACCCTGGGATCTAAATGTGAATGACCAACCCCATGCCAAAGGGGAAGCCACACATCCTTTTTTGTTCTGGTAGGCTCAATTGCAAAAATAGTTAAAAGCAAGACCATGCAAAATCACTCTGCCTCAAAGGTGAGATTTCCTGAGGAAAAAAAAATGGTCCTGACTCTCCATTAGCAGTGATGTGTCATGACTGATTTTGGTGCAGATGCAAAAGAGGGCAAAGAAATGGATCTAATACATTTTTCAAGAAAACAGGACTTCCAGGCTTCCACTCAGATATCATGAGATGCCAAGTTTCTGCTGACCGTGCTTAACAAACATGTTCTCTTTGTATTTGTCTGTGCCAAACCATGAACACTTTAAGTAATTCTGAACTTTATCTTGATAGTTATTTTTCTTTTTCTCATTCATACTCTGACTTATGTATGATTTATAATGTTTCTACTGGGAAAGTTTCATATGCAAGTAAGCTTTCCCTTGTGAGAGTTTGTACATTACCATTTGGAGGCATCTTTTTACTTTTACTATAGTAATATTTCCTACATCGATTTTAAACTTCATCATTACTGGAAATTGTCTAGGTAATAATTTTAAAGATGTTAGAGAGCTGCTGGTATTTCATGCAAAAGCCTGACAAACATTCCATTAAAAATTGTGCTGGTGATAATTCATCCAAAGGCACACTTTTCTAATCCCCTTCTTTTATTACAGACTTTGCCACCTGAAGTTACACAATTTCTGATTGGCCCCAGCTCCTCTTGTTTGTATTTTCCCCAGAGGAAAATGCTGAGTCAGACAGAGATAAAGAAAAAGAACCTTCTAACACAACCAGTCATCCATGGTGTTCAATCCAAGATAAAGTGGGTTGGGTTGCAACAGTCTTTGAAGCTTTCTTTTTCTCAGAATCCTGTAAAAACCTCATATTGAGACTTCCCACAAATGGAAAAGAAATAGCAATTTTATTGGTACCAATACAAGATCATCAGCCCTAGCTGAGATGACAACAATAAGGAACATAATTTTCACTCCACTGAAGACCTTTTTTTCAGATGTTTTCTGCTCATAGTTACCCTTATTATTGTTTTCAGTCACTATTCACACACTGGGCACAAAGCATTCAACTTTTTATCTCTATATATTTTTACCTACCTATTGCTTTCATAGGTATAACAAAGTAGCTGCATTTTCATTCAGTTCTTTCACTAGCATGTTGAATTTAAACAGACAGTATTCAGATTACATGGATTAATTAGATGTTTTATTAAAAAAACCCAGGAAAATGAGTTGCAGAGTATAATATAAAACACAGCAGGCTTTGACTTTCTGCCTGGAAGCTGTTTAAAAAAATAATAATTAAGAAGGAAATGAAGAGTACACTGTATTCTGTGCATAAATAAGAGATATTAAAGGCAAATATTTGCTTTTAGATTATGATGAACTCAGATTTACACCAAAAAATGGACTTGAGATGTTAATTTAGCTAAATATGAGCTCTAATCAGTCATTCCTCCTGCATCATCTTCCATGGCTATGCATAATTATAGTAGAGGTGCTCATACTGTAACACAACCTTCCACTGTAAGCTACAGCCCAAGGATGTTTTCTCCCCTTATCCTTGAATCCCCTTTGCACAGCCCTAAGCCCCATCACACATTTAGAAGGAACAGTTCAAAAACTAGATGGAGTATAATAAATTAATCTGGACTTAGTGGGTGGATAAAAGGTCCAGCAGGGGTTTGTTACAGACCCTGGGGACAAGAAGAGAGAGGAAAATGGAATACTGCACAATGACATTAGTAAGGCAAACAGAGATAATACTCTGTGTGCATGTGTCTGTGTGTGTCTGCAGAGTGCTGGGGGAAGGGTGGCATCAGTATTCTCAGCCTTGAATCATCTTAATGTAATAAGGATTGAATACTGCCAGCCTGCTTCCAGAGAGCCAAGGAAGGAGTGTTCCTACATCCCTCCTTACATTATCACGCACCACCAAAGCACAGACACAAGAACTCTACAGCAAGAAGCAAACAGGGTTAGCAAGGCTCCATTCTGAACACTCCTGGGAATTGGAAACCTTTGTTCTCTGACCAGAGAGGGAAGGTGTGCACAGCCTGCATCAACTTATTATGGTATAACTTCATAACAGGACATGCAAGAAGGCATTCGTGTGCTTTTGAATAACAGGTAAACACGAGTGTTAGATACCATAAACCAGGTTTGTCCTGATACACACTCTTACATATAGTACTAGTGCCATATCAGTGTTTAGAGCCAAGGCAGCTGCACTGTGTTTGGCCGTCCCTACCACCCTTCCAAGGAAAGATTAAACAATAAAAATGCTTCTGTCCCACTCAAGTTGTTAAATGGGCTCTCCTTTCCACACAGACTTGGGCTTCCTACATGCTATGAACCATCTTCAGGAAGAAGATCAAGGTAAAAGTGTATAATTTCTTAAAGGAAACATTTCAGAATGCAGAGAAGCACACAGCAAAACTTACTGCAAGGAAAGAAAGAGGGGGTTCAAATGGATTGAGAATTGCATTCTCAGAAGCCTACAAACCAATGGGTTTGGAAAAGTAATTTCTGACGATCCATTTCAAATTTCTACCTAAAATACGAAAGGTATGAATGAAATATTCCTGTCTTGAATATATATTCATCACAACTCAACATGCAATATGCACTTTGAAATTTAAATGAAACAAAACTAAAGTAATTGTAAAACATGCCTAAACAGCAGCTGCTCTTCATTCCCTTTTTCCACACCTACTGTAAGCAAGGGCTTGCCATAACTCATGCAACTTGGGTCATTACACATTATATCAAAGACTATAGATGCCAGTGCTTCCCATTTCACTTTTCCAGCAAAATTCTGGATGGCATCTTTAGCCAAACACAGGGAGAGGGAGAGATATATTGCACCTTCTACTCCACTGGAAAACAAGTTGAAGTACCTTCTACCACTACTTGCATTGACCAGATCCCCTTCTCAGCTCTCCTAGAGCTGTTGAGGAAAAGCAGGGACTTGACGGAGGTCCTCCCGGACATCACTCATACTCTCCCCATATCCACTCTTTTCTAGAGGACTCTCCCAACACAGCAGACCTACGCTTTTTGAAGAGGAGCTTCCAATTTTGAGCCTAGCTTTACTTTAAAAACATCATTTCTCTTGTACATTCTCTCAAAAACTGCATCTGCAATGGAATCTTTAGAGTGCAGGAATTGTGTGGTTACTGGCTTAATCTCTGCTGGATTCCCAATGGTCTATTTTTATCTCATGATCTCAAAACAATTTGGGATGTTGCACAACAACCAACAGTTGTGATGCAAAGAAATGGTAGCAATGCAGTTTTTCAAGTTAAAAATCTGGATATGATGCTGGATTGGCAACATCTGACTGGCTGAAGATTGTGAAAGAAAGAGCTGAAGTAGAGTAAAGGATATTACCCAGAACAGATAGAAGTTAAAATAAGCCCAAGGTTATCAGGTCTTCAGCAACATCTTACATATAATAAAAAATACAAAGCTATGTAATTAACTGGACAGTGGAGAACATTTCCAGAACATGCAGAGAGAGTTCATTTTGAAGTCATAGCAATTTTCTTCATCTGCTGGGACTGCATCTGCCAGTTGCCAGAAAGTACTCAATGCTGAGTATCTCTATTCCTGCATAACTCTTACAAAACACAAAAAGAACACAAACAATGTTCTTCCTTTAATCTGGTTGTAAATTTTAGATAAAGCTATTCTGATAGTTTAAGACTATTTGTTCAGATTGCACGAGCTATTCAGTGCCAGAGTTATTTAAATCCTGAGAAGAGGTACTACAATAGATAGAAATGTTGTATGAATAGAACATAAATGATGATAATGGAAGGGCTGATTCAATAAATAGAAACTCTAAGCTGAAAGCATGAATGAGAAGGCACTGGATCTCCAGCTCCACTGATGCAGAACGTGGGGTCACAAAAAAATGAGGGAAAATGCTCCATGTTGCCCTGTCTAGTTTTATCCCATGCTCTGAAAACTGGACACTGTTGGATTAGCTACTGGAGCTGCCACTTTGCAGATGATACTTGATACTGGCAATCTAATAATCTGCAGCACTTTTTGTAAAGAATAAGGAATTAGCTGTAGTGAACTGGCCTCATTTCAGCCTGCATAATTACACCCTGCACACCTATGATTCCTTTGCCTTTTCTTAGGGGAAACAAAGAACATGTTCTTCCCTTGCTGTAAGCCTTTTGCCTAGGAAATCTCAGCTATAGCTGCAATCATCTTGTGCTTAAGTTGATATCAAAATGTTAAATTTGCAATGTACTTTGAGATCATTTATTCTAAATCTTAAGATTATTATTGCAGACATCTCAAAGGACTACATATTCCACCCTGCATGTTCCAATAATGAGGCATGAAAGAGTAAACTGAGAGTTTGGTTTCTGATTCCTTCCCCTTTTTTGCCCTGCCCATTTATATGCTTTGAAAACTGAAGTCATAACACTGTCAGAACTTTTTTTTTTTAGTGGTTTAATAAACATGACATGCTTGCACTTGCTTTGCATTTTAATAGCAATGCAGTGGCAATAAGACACTTCCACAAATATAATGCAGGCAATTACATAGGGTTTTAAGGGCTAACTTTCTGTCAGGCATATATACACACACATATTTTAAAATTCTTTTGTTCAAAACCTAAAAATCCTCTCTCATTTTTCACTTTCTCATTATGGGTACCTGATTGCCTTTCAGGTGGAATTTGAAGGGCACACACCACTTAGAGCTGTTAAGAGCCAGATTTTTGTGATTGTATCACTGTAGTTAGCTTCAGTGGAAACTTTTCAATGGCACCAGAAGAGTACCTATGGAAGTGGTCACATTGTTGATCTGACAGTTTTTAATCTTTCTTCCTTGAGGACATTCCAACACAAGGGATCTGCTCCCTAATCTGCATATAAATATATATATATACACACAGTTCTGCTTGATTGTATTTGTATTTTTCCTCTCCTGCCTTCTCTTAACTTCAGTGCTCTCCTACATTTCAGTACACACAGCAACATGTACCTTGACTGTGTCCAGGGTGTGCTGCATTTCAGTGTTGTGTGTCTGGTGCTTTGACCAGCAGACAGATGTGACAGAACACTGAGGAGTGACCACTGAGAGCATCAGTGCTAAGAGCAACTCTGGCCAAGCATTGTTAACACAAAAAGTTTGGTTCAGGATTTTAAACTCCCAAAGTATTGTAATGGCCTGTCCAGGGTTTTGCTTTGACCCATTTTAAATATCTTATGTCTATTATGTGAGTAGACCTTCATTAACCTGCCCTGAAGTTCTTAAAAATTAAATTAAATCTCACTAGAAAAGATTCAAGTAGGAAAGGGGTAGTTTTAGTTCTAAGGGATATAACTCGTACTGTGTTATACTTCTGATTTTGGGCCATCACCCCTCTTTCTCTCTTGCCAGGCTCAGGGTGACATTTCACTTATTTTTATTCAGAGGTAAATTGGATGACCAGGAATGAAATTAATTCCAGAGTCTGGCTCAAAGTGCATTAAAATAAACAAAAGGACTCATATTAACTTTAGCTGAATACCTACAACATGTAGCAGGGCAATGTGGTTAACATAAGCCAAAATATGCACATAGTTTTAAAGGAAAAGCTTTAATATTCTATGCTATATTGACAATATTTAATCTATGTTTATGCTAAGCAGAATAACTTTCTTTTATGTTTCAGATGTTAGCATTCTAAATTTACAGCATAACATTGTATTTTGCTTTTGCATTAGGTTCAGCTAGACTGTTATCCTGACAAATATTTTCAAACATTTTTTACTTACTAACTCAAGAGACTTACAATCAGAATTTTTCTGCTACATACCTTCACTGGTCTAGGGATTATAGGCTTGAGCAACTTACATTGTATAATAAGCTGCCAAATGAGATGAGGTAAAACAGTAACTCCACAAAAGGATCTAATTCAGTGTACTTACTGTGTGCTAGCATTAGCCAGTGATTAGGTTATTAAATCCTCTCTAATTATTATTTGAAGCTTTTCATAAATAGCTTTTCGCAAAATGGATCTTATCTAAAAATTTAATTTATTGGATGTTTACAGGCTTAAAAAAAGTGATTTTATGATATAAACCCAGAATTACTTCCTTTTTAAATAAACCAAATTGGTGCTGTAATTGAGATGAGCATGCTATTTTTTTCACACAATGATCTGATATGGGACTTTCTTCTCTCAAGAGACTTGCTTGATCTGCTCTTTATAGACATTCAGTCTCTGTAAATATGCTTTTGGTTTCTTTATCAGTAATAGTATTAGACCTGAATGCTTCAGTATACAGTATAATGGGATATTAAAGGGCTTTCTGTATATGTTTTAGACAAGCTAGTCTAATAGAAAGCTAGTCTAATAGATAGAAAATCACATTGCTTTCTTTCCCTTTTTTTTCTCTCTGTCATTGTTTGCCTTTTCTTCCTGCTCGTACTTTGCTACTGAACCATCTGACTATCTGTGTTGCCATGGGAAGGACTGCAATGCCATAAATTCAGAGAAGATAAGTTCCTGTGCTTGGTTTTTTTTTCCATTTTATTCTTAAACAATCATTAGCACAGGTTAGCTGCTTTCATAAGGATGTTCTGGCACTAGAGGAGGATTGTAAAATATTCATTTCTGGAAAAGATACAGGAAAAACATTCTACTTGTTTCATAGAAAGGAACCAACCTACACAGGCAAAAATCCATGCTTCCCAACTTGTAGATACCTGACTACTGAGAGCTGAGCCAAATTATGGGCAGTCATCCATCTAGTCTTATGGTAGCAAATGTGAATTTCAAAAATGCTACAAACTGAGTTAAAAACATGTTGAATCAAAAAAAAAGTGCTGGGTGCCTCAGAGGATTTGTGATGCAATTCAGAGGTTTTCATTTTCAAATCACTGGTCAAATACCCCACAGGCTGAAATTTGGCACCCTCTAAAATTTCTGAAGTGTGGCCCATGCAGAGGGAGCCCAGTGGCCTCAGCTCAGTTGCCAGGGCCAGCTCTTCCCACCAGACAGAAGAGCTCCCTTATGCAAGCAGGCTCTCACTCAGTGGGCTCAAAAGGCAAAGGCCAGAACACCTTCCAAAAGCCTTCAAAGTTCTCCAAGTAGCATTGTAAATAACAGACCTGGGTTTGCTCAACAGAAAACTCCTTAAGCATAAATTGAATGGTTTTGGGCAACGGGGTCCTGAAGCCAAATCTACTGAAGTAAAAGGGAATGTCCCACCTGGGCATGGTAGAATCACACACTGTAATGGGATCTCACTTCCTCAGGTAAAGGCAGACCAAATGCCTTTGCATGTCAGAGTAGGGTCCTGAGTGCTGAACACTGCAAGGGTCAGTCAGCATCACCCCAGGCCATATCCCCACAGTACCTGCTTTTCCCATTCCAGATCAAGACTGGGGGCTCACACTCCCTCAGGATAAGTTCCAAAGCTCCAAACAGGCAGAATGAAGACCCTCACTGGTACTTGGCAACAAACACAACCTGGCCCTACTTCTGTCACTGTATTAATCATCAGTGCTGACATGAGGAACAGCTCATTTTGACCAGCAAACAACAGAAATGTGACTCAGAAAATACAGGGAGAGACGTGCAAGGCTCAGGAAGCCGAGCGTAGACTCACCGTCCTGTCTGCAGCCACACACTAATCTCACGTTTGGCTGATGGCTCTGTGCTGAGCTGCTCTGTTCAATATTTTGCATGTTGATTGGCTTGTTATTCACTTCTGCCTCTGCTGGAAGCCAGACTAACCTGTGGGGGAAGTGTGGAAAACAATTACAGTATATTGAAATGGTCATACAAGTGCAGTACACTGCAACACTTTACATAATTTATTAGGTGTTACTACACGCACTGGCACTCACATAACAGAGATCTTAACAAGACCAACAAATAGGACAACATCTGCATTCCTGTAAGAACATTTGAGATGAAAATTTAACATTAAACCAAAGCTGTACTTACTGCAGCACAAACACTGCAATCAAGTGGTCTGCCTTGACTTGCAATGTATTATGTTAACATAGTACGGCTGCCAGAGTAAAACAGAAATGTTCATTACAGCAGCAATTAATTGCTTGCTATTTTTGAAAATTAACTGTTAATATATTTTTCCAAACCAATCCAATTCAGTGCTACTCTGAATTTTCATGCATCATTTCTTTATTTTTGTCCCTATTGTGCACACAAGGTCAATTAACTGGTAAATATAATTATTTTACAAACATAGCAAGCAGCAGCTATTATAAATAACAACTAATTTGCATATTTCCTTGTTTCTGAAGAGAACAGCGATGTTACAGGTCTGAAAATCTTTGTAACTCTAATAAAGTGAGATACTGGTTTTAAGTAAATCTTCTGTTTCAGCAGGTATTCTAGTAAACATGCCATTTCTTAGATTAAAATCAGCAAGTAGAAGCTGGGTTGCAGATTTCAGAACTTGTCTCATTTGCATCTTCAAAACAGAATGGAACTGAAAGCTTTCAAGCTTTATTGTTCAATGCCACAATTCTGTTGCTCTTTGTAAATGAAATGGAAAAGAGATGTATGTGAATATATCACACATTTCAGGGTAAATGAGTTTTTCAAATTGTAAATGAATATCATTGTTTGTAGTCACCTTCACAGCATTTCTGAAGTTGAAGCTGTGAGCTGAATTCTGACTGAATTTTATGAAAGATTTCGGAAAACATGACTCACAAGATTTTAATACTGGCAGACAAAGACCCCTTTCTGACGCTATTTTTGATTTCCAGAGCCCCTTTAAATAAAGAAGATATTCAAGACTGAGGGACAATGGAGAACAGCTGCAAGGATGATTTCTTTTAAAAGGAGAAATCAAAGGGCAGTACTCCTCATGTGCACTATATATGGCAATCTCTTTGGCTGAATATCCAAGGACTGGCTGGTACTCACATGCTGTGCTGAAGCTGTGTGGCTAGAGAGGTTTTCCTAGACATACTTCTTGATGACAACTGCATGCTGTTGGATTTGTTTCAGTGGCTGTGAATCTGTAAGCCATGCATAGTGTGTTCCATTTGCCACTTCACAAGAAAAAATATTTAGTGAGCTAATGGCAAGCAAGACACCTCATTTGTGCTGATTGGGGCAGATAGGGTGATTTGTAGATTCACACATGCTGAGCTTCAGGCACTTTGAAAAAACCACATTGGGCAAATTTGAGATTTATGCCCCAGCCCCAATGCAATTCATGTGTTGGGGTGCTCATACTGAGACCCACCAATGGGAACTGACAGCTGCACACAGTGCACTGGAAACATTTTAGAGCTTGCTGTAAAGAAAATAGAGCAGTCTTCGCCTAGCAGGGAGAAAAATCGATGAGTCGGCACTTGGCAGTGGTGACCAGCAGGAGGATGCTTCTGATGAATGCTGAGTCATTGATTTCCCTCCCTGATCAGCAGCAGCTGCTCCATTCACACTGCAGAGCCTCCTCGCTGCGACCACACGTGTCAGCAGCCTTTATTGGCATTAAAGCAAGAGGTATCAGCTGACAAGACACCCAATTAATGCATTTTTGGTTTCAATAGCACTACCTTACAATTTCTAAGTTGCTTCCACAGATAGGGCACCTAAAAAGACATTGATATCAAGGCAGGAGATCCAATAGCACAGGCAGCTCACAGGTACAGGCAGTATTTGCATGACAGATGTGTGAATGTCACCCAAGCCTTTGGTTTCTTTTCTCACCGGGAGGCATAAAATTCATAAACTCAGAGCAAGAGTCAAGCAAAGAGGTTAAGACATCATCTGAGAAGGTAGGGAGCAAGTCAGCACAAACCTTGCATGTTTAAAAGCAGACATACATGTAAATATGCAGATGGACTGGGCTCTGCTCATGTGCCATGGCTTCAGTATGTGTGGTATGGCTGAAGACCACGGTATGGCTGAAGACCAAAGTACAATTGTACTTTGCAATTTTATGACAGTAAAAAAGCAACAGGTAAAACAGGTGAGACTACAGTGAATGACTACAATGAAAGCGTAGTCAGAGCAGGCTATTACAAATCACAGCATTTGATGAGGATGTATATATTTCTTAACATGTTCCATCATTTGCTATATTGCTTACATTGCCATAATTATTACTTAAGAAGTTAATGTGTTTGTGTATCTGTTTGAATTGATCTCTAAGGAAGCAGTTTACATAAGAAGAAAAAAGAAGAGAAGGGGCTGTCATGAGATAAATGCTGTTTCTCAGGATTAAAATCGACTGAAATACACTATTTATAGTCAGGCACTTCACTGCTAGTAGCAATGCTGAGCCTCTGCATTTCAGGTTCCATTCATTGCAGAATATGCATGACTTTGCCTCAAAAACACTCACAGAAAAAGCCATAGGTCAGGCTTCTGTGCTTGAACTGGTATTTTAGCAAAAGCTCACATGGCCAGCCACAAACCCATTCTCCCTTAACTCTACGGGTGCTTGTCCTCTGAGAAAGAGCCTCTTCACCACAGTGACAAGCCTGGATTTAGGAGAGCCCATCACTGGCAAACTGTATTTTCCTAGTTAATTCAGCTGCAGATTGAAAATTGATCTTTTATCGTTTGCTCCCTGCTTTCATAAGGCACAAGTCTACTTAAATTCTTTTGCTTTTTCAAGCAAGCCTGACCTGGCTTCAGTGAGTCCTTGTTAGAGATGCATTGAACTCAGTGGTTTTAGTTTAGATAGATTTTTGGAAAGTGTACATCAGTTACAACATCCACTCAGGTTGGAGTGTTTTTAGAGTTTATGAACTCTAAAATTTAAGATAAGCATCACTGCCAGCACCTTTCCTTTGCCTTATCTGCCTGCATTTCTGAAAGCCAGCCTTCCCTCTGCTGTGCCTGGGGCAGCGGAGCAGGCTCCTCCTCATACCAGTGGTTGCATTAGCACAGAAGCTTTCAAGGATAACTGCTGCTCCTTGGGGAGCCCCAGAATAGGAGCAGGCAAGAGTGCTCTCATTCTTTTATTCCTTCACACATCTGGGGCCTGAAGTGTCTTAGGCTGTGCTAAAAATCTGCTAACTTAAGAAACAAGTCTCTGAAATCAGATTGTCAGCTATATTGCAGGTAATGAGCTGTGCAACTTCTGAAATCATACACATATCACTTTCTTTAAAACTGTTGACCAAGGGTATGAAAAATACAAAACAGAAATAGCAAATGAATTCAAAAGTATAATGTGACCCTGCCTCATGTCTGAATTTCTTTGGTATGATCCACATGGACAGAAATGACTTGCACATTAGCAGTTGCCATTGACACAAGGAGCAGTGTTCTTGTAGGTCTCCATTTAGTTTGCCAATGATTTTAGTAAAATAGTGACTTTGCAATCTGAAGGCCAGGTTGTGGTACTGACAGATGACCAGGTGGCAAGGAATAGAAGAGGAATCAAATGAAAAATAGAGAACATGACAGATTCTAAATAAATTCATTATTGACTGAAAATTAAAGAACACTGTACTCAGGGCAGAATTCAGAGAGAACAGAATACTTGGTAAAATGTTTTTAACTTCTATAACCCTGATCAGAAGGGGATATGCTACCCATAAATAATGAATTTCCAATACATATTATGCATATTGGGACATATAGTCCAAGTTTCTAGTAACAAGAAGTTTCATTAAATAGATGTTCCAGTGAACAAGATTCTGCAATGTTTAGATCATATCTGACTAATAAAATTAAAGATTTAGACATAATTAATATAGATCCAGACATTTACCTAATTAAATTGAACAGGGTAGAAAGAATTGATTATACATTTCCTTATGAATGAAAATAAACATACAAGTTAGTGTTCTTCTAAAGATAATGTATAACTCTAATGCTTTGAATATATAAATCTCACAATTTTTTAAATGTAAGATTGCTACCGATCAGAAAAAATATATGTTATTACAGTTAGTCAGTCAGATTGTCCAAATCAGCATATGAGTTGATGGAACAATGACAATTTACCATATCTGAGAATCTGCTCATTATCTTCAACCAATGAGGAACACAGAATCAACATTTGTAAAGAGGAACAGTTCCCTAGAGACACTATCAAAAAAAACTTTTTCAGATGAAAAATGAAAATCAAAGATTACACTGCAAAGGCTGTCACCATAACCAGTACTCAAACAGCTTTAGTATATGTAAAAGAAGAAAATTTATCTGGAAATAAATTCAAAAAAGGCTTCCCATAATGATGTGAAATTCTGAGAAGGGGTTTAAAATTTTTCTTGAGCTCTTGAAATCAGATAAGATCCTTGAAAATAGACTTTGTCTAGATAGGGTAACATTTGGAGTCATATTGTGTGTATCCCTTTCTGTTACATTCCTGAAAATAAGATCAGAGTATTCAAGAACAGCCCCAAATAGGCTGCCTTTTGGACACAGAAGACATTCTTAAAATATATTCCAAAAACTCGCAAATGTTCAGAGAAACAGCTGTTCAATCTTATGTCATATCACTACACCATTCTTGTTGCAAAAGATAGAGACCTTGCATAATCAACATATTTTCCTGGCATGGTCCCCTATCACTCCTGTTCTCACTCTCTAACGTAGCTGCTGCATTAGCAGCACTTCTGTTTGACCACATATGCTGAAGATTATTTTCTAGAATAGACTTTCACAGTCAAAGCTTCATGAATGCTGCAGGTCAGAGCTGTCAGGACCCTTCTTCACAGAAGATATAATTTTACTTTTAAAGACATCTGGTCAATATTTGTTAAAGCTTATAGATTGGTTTGATGACGTGAGACTAGAAACTCGACTGATATAAAACTGATATAATAGTAATATACTCTGCAGAGATATGCTGAATTAACATCAGAACAAAATACATCCCTAAAAACTACAATATAGGAAGACATTAGGCAGGTATGCATCTTTTAGAAACTGATTTAAAAGTAAAATCTTCACTTTCCCTAGATGTAACTTGGGAATATTCTAGGCCTTAAGCAAAGCTATTTGAAGGTAAAGTCCTAGTGCAGATAAGAACTGAATTTGGCTCAATGTGCTCACTGGATATGCTCCACCCTGTAGAAACACCTCTCCCAGATCAGTATGGCAAAAATGTAGGACAGAGAGCAGACAGTACTAGTTCATTTTTTCTCACTTTTTAAAGCCTTCCTTGCAAGCATCTTTTCTCTCTCCCTCTGTGTATGTGCATGTGTCTACCCCTCCTCTTTCATTTCTTTTCTCTGTAGGGCATCGAAAGTGCTTTTCAGGTGGGAGGGCAGCAGTGTAAAATTGACTGCCATTCTAGTCAATTTGCTTCAGCAGCCATTCCATGTGTAAAGCACTTTATACAGAAGGAAGCTTTTTAGACATGAAGACCAAGAAATCTATTCTTTTACAGCCACGAAGTCCCTGTGAAATCAGAGGTTTCAAGAACTCATGCGAGGATAGAATTTGGCACGAAACCCACTGGAAAAAAAAAGTCCATTAAGATCTTGCAATCTGTTTCCCCTTGTTTTTCTTATTAGCACAAGAAAAATAATTTGTTCTACAGAAGAATGTCTTTACCCAGGACCTTGAAGCAGGCTGTACACAGTACCGCTGGAGCACTTTCCACTGACTTAGACTGTCTGAAACCAGATTTTAGTTTTAATTTTATTTCTCTAAGCTCTATTTGATTTTAAAATATCTGTCTACATCCAGCTTGTGTGTCTCATGCTTGGTTGAGTTGGTATCATCCAGTGATAAGTACCATCCATTTCAGTCTTCTGGTGTTTACTGTTTTTCTGTGACCTTAAATAACTTTTACTTAACTCAGTATTTAAGCTGTAAAGGCTGTAAGCACCTTTAACCACTTTCACTGAATATGTTGAGGGCTGGCTTTGAGAACAAACACAATTGTTCTTGTTGCTGTTGATCTGGAAGGAAGGTCATTCTCGCTGAAAACATGTGGTTGCTACTTGACATAGGAAAATCCAGCAGCCTTCCATGTGGCCAGGACAACACCAGACCAGTCAGATATTTAGTGTAACAAACAAATCTTTTAAAGACAAACAGTCTCACTGATTCTTTCTCACAAATGCTTCAAGGCCATCATTTAAGAAAAATCCAACACAACAACTAGTTGCCAAGTCCATCACGTAATCCCTTATGGAAAGTCTGCTACTAGCAACCCAGAAAGTTGGCCAAAGAAACAGTGGGCCAACCTGCATCTCAAAAATATGGATCCAGCCTCAGGAGGCTCTTCTAGAGTGACTTAAACCAGTCAGGGCCAGCCCAGGGCAAGCAGAGAAACAAGTCTCCTGGAGAGATTCCTAAAGCCTCTCATTACAGGGCAGAGAATGCTACAAAAAATAGGAAGGAACTTCAAGAAGAAAAGTTGAGGCTACCCCAAGACATCCTGAACTATATCCTTCTCATTCCAGACAGCCACTTTTTCTGACCTCAGCTTAATGAAAAAAGGTAATGGTTCTACAGTAATTTGTGTTTATTGTCAAAAAAAAGCTTTTGCCTAAAGCCTAGCAAAACATTTTATTTTGTGCTTGAATCACTCACTCTGTCCTGTCCACAAGGTTATTCCCTTTGGCTTTGCACCAGCTTTCTTTTGTATTTGAAGACTGCTATCATGTTTCTACTCAGTGTTTTAACCTCTAGTCTAAACAACCCTCTTTCTCATAGGTTTCTCTGTTCTGGTGCACATAAGAATTAAAACTTAACTTAGCTTAGAACTTTTCACAGCTGTAAAAGAGAAAAAATACTTCATCCATTTTGCAGACTGTGCTCCTGTTTTTAGAACTCAAAATTTCTCCCCTCCACTTTTTTTACACTAGTATGGCATTCCCCATTCATGTTCAAGCTGTAGACAGCTAAAACCCTTAATTCCTTTCCTTTATGACTGCAAATTGGTTGGTTGTTTCTCATTGAACTGATTCTATGAATGATTCTTCTTGTCTAAGTACAGAAACTGCATTTATTTTTAATTGCATCCTGGTTTTTTTTTCATACCATCTTTCTAATTTGTAAAGATCCCTTGAAATTCTAATCATGTTCTCCTCTATACCTCGAGTCTGCAATGCTTTGTGGTATCTGCAAATTTAATATGAACATTTCTTATCCAATCAATGAAGTCACTAATGAATATTTAACAGTATCTGGTTCAGGACAAATCCATGTGAAACTACATCTGATATATACTTTTCTATTTCCAGTAAATCATTGGTAACTATTCTTTGACTTTGTTTTCCCAGCTCATTTTGCTAATCCTCTAGAGTAGGTCTTTTCTAGATCTTGTTTTTCCAGCTTAAGACAATGTTATGTGAAAAAATGTGTTAAAGCATCTCTAAAGTTATGACCTATAGCTTCCAGAGATATGGGATAGAAACACAGTTCCTGAGCTTCTAGTAGCTTTGCACCTGCAAAGAGCCCTTCCTGAGCAGTTCTACACCCAGAGGGTGTTATCCCTTCACTTGCCCCAACTTTCTCCCACTGTAAAGAGATCACATCCAAGGGAAAAAAACCCCATTGAGCTGAAACAGAAATTCATGGAGTTTGGAGTAGTATGAAATATGGAGATCAAGTTATAAAGGTATGCTGTTTCTGAGCATTCCTTCATACCCTGGAAAAATCTTATAACTAAAGATCCCTGTTCCCACCTTCTAATTGTAGAGGGACTCCGCAGGTATGTGCAACAAAAGCTTTTACCTCCCAACCACTTCATCCAATCTAGCCAGTTCCATCAGTTTTACTTCTACCAGTGCTGGAAAAAGGGAGTATCCAGACCCAGACTTGTGTACTAGCTTGGCCCAGCTGGGTGATCAAAGGAAGGAATGTTGGCCTGAATTTCCTCAGTTACGTGCATTACATTAGGCCCTTATCGTTACTTTGATGTCAGTTTTTGTGGTTTAATTATATATTAAGAAGTATTCTTAGGTAAGCCAGGAAGAGATGTCCTTATGACTCAACCAGCTACTTTTTGGCCAGCTGACTGTACATTTAATTAACATCCTGGGCATCAGTTCTGCAGTCCTACCCCAGGCAAATCTCCCATCAAAGTGAATGGGAGTTACCATCTGTGCAGGGCTGAGCAGAGAGTCAATAGAACAGCACCACAAGTTTGGGCAAACAGTCAATCTTTATGAATTTTTAAAGCTATTAAAGTTGTTTTTAGATTAAAATATTCCTTTTAGTTTGAAGATATTAGTTTTTTCCTTAACTAGTGCATTTGAGCTGGATATTGGTGAAAACATTAAGAGAGGTCTTTTGTACTCAGTCTTTTAATTTGTATTCCTTCCTTGAAGTGGGGACATTTGAGCATGGTGCATCTCATAGAAGCAGTGTATATGCACTACATCAAGTGCATAGGACAGAAGTTACTCCTTTGACATAGATAACTGTGCATTTAAAACTCCAGGTTGAAATATACACTCTGGTCAATGCCCAGAGGCAGCAAACACGAAGGTATTTAATGTTTGGTAGTAAGCTAGCATTTCACCCATTGAGCTTCATGGTGAATCTGCTCTCAAATTCAGATACACAAAAAAAAAAGTCAATTCTCAATAGTTCTGAAGCACTACCCCAAAATTTCAAATTCTGCTACTGGATAACCTTAATCAAAAATACATACTATAAAATCAAATAAGTGATGGGTCACAACCACTTGGATCTTTCACAACACTGACTTTAAGAGGCAGTATAAGAACACAAATCCATGATGGTATTAAAGACTTTGGAAAAAGCTCAGTGGGATTTAGAAGAGCTGAATCCCATGCTAACCTCTACCTTTCCCAATTCAATCTGCTTTTGCTGTTACCAAGGATGCAGCTTCCACAATGGTGCTGGGTCCCTTGTTAAACTCTGCTCACCTCAACACAACCTCATCCCTCAAAGACTTTACAGACTTCCCACACCAGTCACAGCTCTGCTTCACTTCTGAGTTGTCTTGGAGACAAGAAGGTGCCTGAGAGGGACAGAGGAGCAGCAGAGCTTGCCTCAAGCACCAAGGCACTGCTCTGGAGCTGCAGCAGAAGGGCTGGAACAGCAGACAGCACTAATGCTAGAGGGGGACAGAAATCCAGAGAACAGGATGTAACACTTCTACTGCAGCACCAGGACAGCCCAACAATGCCGTGTATTCAGCATGTCTAATGCACATGTTGTATGGGGATTGTCCAATGTGTTTGTTTTAAAAAGCAGCTGAAATCCAAGCAAAGACCCTGCCAAACGCAGAAATGTAATTTGGATTGAAAGAATTTGCCATGCTTTGCCTCAGCAGGCAATAACCTTAATTTGCCCCCCCAACCACAGTGGCCACAAGAAGTAGCAGTAAGCTGCATCTGTGATTCAGGAAAGAGTAAAAGCTCTTAAGAAAATCAGTGATGGACCAAAAATATCTGCACTGGAAACTTATATACATTGTATCTCACATGTCTCACAGAAAGGCTGTTCTTTGGCAGAAATAACAGGCACTGGTTTATTTTGTGGAAGAGGAGACAGAAGAGATTTTTCATGCTGAAATGATCAAAGAATAAATTTAGGTTTTAGTTTTCTCTGTATTGTGTTTAATTAGGGCAGGGGAAAATGGGGAGGTGGGGGGAGGAGAATTTAAGAATCTAGTTGTCCTTAAAGAAGGTTTTCAGCAGCGAACAGTGCTGGGTAGAAATCTATCTTGCACTTGTCACATCTATATTAAATTATCTACTTTTTTCATTTTACAAGGGAAGACGTGAGCAGAACATTACTCAGCTGTCAGGATACAGGGCTGTGCTGCTGAGCAGAGTAAAGTGAATATATTCTACAGTGCTGCAAATCCAGCACAAAGGTACCAGAGGAGGGATTTGTGTCACTAGTTTTTCCTCCTGTGTTCCTGGAAGGCAGTTTTCAGTAGGCTTTGTTTTGACTACTTTTTGCTATGATGATATTTAAACACGATCAATGGCTCTTTCTTCTGTAAAAATAGTGTCTCCTGACTGCAATGTTAGAGATAAGGACTGGAAAAATATTTTTAGCTTTCATCAAATACAAACTGACCAATGTTACGCTACTATGATGACTTATACAGATCCTTGCCTAAATACCAAAGGGTAGTAAAGAACAATCCTTGCAACTCAGTTTTTACTATGCTTTGCATGTATTTTGGAATATCAGAAAATTAGCAGGTTACAAGAGTATTAAGACACATACTAAGAACATTATAGCTATCATATCTGTGCTTCCCTAGACTATATATATGATAAAATAGAAAGACGACCACACAATTTCCTGATAATTTCCTACTTTTATCTTGAAATCTGACCTCATGGGTCTTAGACTTTGCTGTAATCAATTTTCCCACTTACAGGATAAATATGCAAAAGAGAGTCTTATATTCCTTGCAAGGACAATTTTAGACCACAGAGTGGTAAGACTTCCAGGGTTCAAAAAATGCCAGAAGGCTAAACCTGAGTGACTGAACTGTGACCAGGGAGTCAGGGAATATGCTAGGGGACAGGTAAAAGTTATATTATAGAAAAATAAATGCTGAAAACCAAGATAGTTCCTGTGCCTATCACTTCCTTCCAATACATTTGCATGTCAGCAGTGCTTTTTATGACATTTCCCTGACTGTCAAGGTAGTACTGTACTTCTGGGTATGACAAGAAGGTGAATGAGAGCTCTTTTATATGAGAAAGTTACATACAATAAAAGTAGAAAGTCATATTACAGTGTGCTAGCAACTTTTCAATATATGCATGTACTCAGTATACTGCAGAGTAAATTCCCTTTATGTTTACTACCAGCTGAGAATATCAGAATACAATACTAACCAGTTAGTGCTGTCCACATTTAAAGCCTAATATATCATACAGTTCATCAGACAGAAAAATTGCAGAAGACAAACAAAAGAAAAGAAGAAAAAGCAAATTTAGTCTACTAAATAAGCAAGCAACCACAAAGGCAAAATATCAAATACCAACCCTGAGACACTTTCCATAAAAATACAAACACCCCACCTCTTAACTCCATTCCTAACTGCCACCCTGGTGAGTCATTGTGCACAAAGAGCTGGACATTATTTGTTTGCCAAGAACATGTTTAATCTAGAATCTGTAGACTGACACCAGAGACACAAGAGATGCATACAATGCACTTCCCCAGCTCATTTTCAATAGGGGAAAACACCAAATCAGCTGCCAAAACAAGTGCAAATCTTCAGTGTCATCAGAAAGCGCTGAACTTAGACTATGCCGTCTGTCTCGTCTGCTCAGTTTCATTTCCCCTCTCACAGATTCCTTTCAGCAGTTGCACTTCATGTGGCATTGGCTTACACAGAAGCCTGCTCAGCTCTTGTTTGATCTTGTTTGTTTACCTTAGTCATGTTATAAACACTAAATCTATTTTCCAGCTTATGACAAATGTGTCCATTATTCTTTCTTTCCAGCATCCTTATGCTGGCCTCAGAAATGCTGCTGTTTTCTAGTTTCCATTTTCTCCTTTGACAGAAACATCTACAGAGGTTTATGCATAATTTGGCTTCTAAAGTTCACCAAGCTTTTGCAGTTCCTTACTTGTTTGCTGAATATGGAGACAAAGACAATTTTTAGCTTTTTTTCCAACTACTTTTGTGGAATGAAAAGGCTAATTGACAATCTGAGGCCCAACTATGTAATTTATCTCAGCTCAGGCTAAACTGTGGCAAAATACCTTGAGAAAGGAAAGTAGGAGGCAACAGATCTCTACCTCAACCAGATGCTTTTGCTAGGAAAAAATAAACTTCCATCTTTCCAATTAACTGTAAGTCAGGAGGGTCCAGGCTGATACCCACTCCCTTGAGCTTGTTAGCCCGAGAACACTGCTGAACCACGCCATGAATGAATTTCTGGAACAACACTGACTGTGCATCCCTCCAGCTTCCACCTGTGCCAGTGGCATATCTCATGGATGTCCACCTTTCAACATTTCTCATTTAGCTGTATTCCAAAATTGAGGAGCAGTACTTTCCCTTAAAACAAAGGCAGAACTTACCAGAACATTGTTTGATAAAAAGAACGTTCTTCTGTACTGCTGAACATCCTGCACTACTAATAAATTCATAATGAGAATAAAAGGTGTTCAGCTCAGTAGGGAAAGGATAGATCCTTGTACTCCTTATAAATATAGATACATATTTTACAAAGATCATTTATAAGTCAGATCTAATACCTCTTTGTGTCTCAGCATATGTCACAGTTGAGCTGGCCATGCTGCACAGAGTAACACCACACCACTTCAGAAGGCTGCAAGCATCTGCCCTTCTTGTTCTTTGCCCAGCCTTTTATCCCCTCCTGTTAATGCTTTGCACCTGTGTGCCCTCTGCTCCCTTTGGTGGTTGGTCAGCGCACTGGGCACTCGTTGTGTCAATGCTGCTCACCTGCTGCTCACAGCTGTAGCCCATTAGAAATGAGGCTGGGCCATCCCCACTCCCAATGACCACCAACTGTGTGCCTACATCTTTGCACCTTGTGTAGGAGAATACTGGGGACAATGATGTAATTAGTCCTCATGCCATATGAGGAACCTCCTACCTACACTCACTGTGAGACAGCTAATAACCAGGATTCTAAGGAAAGCAGCATCTTTATCTGCTTTGGAGATTATTTCTATGTATTAGGGTATTTCAAAGGCATTTCAAAGTCACACAGCAAGATCTCATTCCAACACTGACTCTGACTTCTATGGCAGGAAGAACTGGACTCTAAGATACTGCCCAGTTTGCAGAAGCAGAAAACTTTTTCAAAACCTGCTCTCTGAAAGATATGAACTCAGGTCTTTCTAGTCCTTTACACCACAGCTTGGCAGAGCCACTGGAAAACAAGAATGCTGTGGATCTTCTTCATTATTAGCCTTTTGCCCAAGATGCTTTCCTCACTATTTGGTTTTTCTTCCTTTCCATGCTTTTGTTTAGCTTAAGAGGTTCTGCAGCAGCTGCCAGAATATGGATGCCCAGGACCCATTGTGGCATGATGAAACGTTGTGCTAAAGCTCCACAGGCTCATGTGACAGTAATCCCCCCCACCATGCACATACACTGCGGATCTGTCTTGACATCCACCCTAAAATTTCCCAGAGCTTCCTTTCAAGACCTCAAGGGAGATATCTTTACAGTTCATGTGCCTTATCACTATTATTTTCAAACAATGTGGGATGTGGAAGTAAATGCCCTGTCCTCACACAAGGGAGACAGGCAGTAAAACCAGAGTGCCACTGTATGAATTAAGAGAAAGATGAAAAACATTGAGATAATGTTGTTAACCACAGCATCTGACAAAACATTGTATTGTCCCTTAAAAAAAGATCATCTAACACCAATTCCTAGTGTTTTTATCTCGGCATATAAAATTCATGCATGTAGTTATTAAAATTAAACTATGAATAAAAATTAGATTACATTATACAGGTGAACTACAAATGACAGGACATTCTCTATTCTGTCCTATTGACATTTTTGCTTGTGGTTTTATATCCCACTGTTACTTTTTAGGTCACTTCAGTTGTTTTGGAAAACGACTGTATTTTTACTCATTTAAATGTCATATACATGTACTTATTTACCCAGTAAATAATAGGAAGAGTTTCTGATAATTTGGGAAATCCGATAACATATTGTTCATGAACTCTACTTGAAATTGAGGAGGGACCAAGAAAAACACTGGAACGGATAGTTTTCCTATGAGGAGAAAAGTGTTTTTTAATCTGTAGAGCTCCTGACATTGAAAGAAGCTGACTGGAAAGGTCAGAGTGCCACTCTATGTTTGAAGGGCAGGGCCTTAGCTAAAGAGGTACTTAAAGAGAAGGAACTCACAAATCCTGGCAGGACATATACCCAAATCCTAAAGAATAACTGTAAGCACTTAGGACAGCCACAGAAAATGTCAGGGGAGAGGTGAGTGTTCTATATGGATATGCCAATTTTTCATGCTAAAGCGAAGAGGATTTTCTCTTAAAATCCCTCTGCAGGATGTGATGACTTCCTTGTCTGTGTTTGTGACTGTATGGCTGAAACTGATCCATCAGACAAAGAACAGGAGAAAGAGATGATGAACCTCAGCAGGTTAAAACTGCTCCTGGAACTCAAGGCAAGGGGGACTGAAAGACCCTCCTTTTAAGCAGTGATGTCAGATGGAATATCTCTGCCAGAGAGGATGGCAGAGGTGGTGCTTGGAGCATAGGAAGTGATCCTGGGGAAGTTTGGAGTCATGTCTGTAAATTCAGACACAATCCACTAAATGCGGAATTTCAGGAATGTTACCAGAGCTCAATGCAACAATCCTCACCAGTAGTGCTGCTTGTGAATGTTCACATAAAACTACTGTCAGACATGGAACAACACCTTGAAAAAGCTGCTTGGTGTCTCCAGAAAGAGCTGATTAACTTGAGCAGCTCCACCTTCCTGCAATTACAAAACATTCATGAAATTCAAACCCCACAGAAAAGCATGGATCCAAATGTTCAGAAATACTTGGGAAGTGGACAATTACTTGGCCGTTTTCTAGAAAGTCTGAATTGTAAGCTAAATTAATGGAGTGCACTATGAGTCACACAATTATTTCACAATATATAATCATCAGGCATCCATCCCATTCGTTTAACAAATTTTGTAAATTTTCTAGTGAAAGAAGAAAACAGTAAAAACCCTAATCTAAAATCAAAAATCCACTGCACTTCTCAGTATTACTGCACAGGTCCTCTACCTGCACAGCACTGTTTGTATTTCTCTGGGCCAGCCCCCACATCAGGAGGCTGTAGCCAAAAGCACAGCTGCTCTGGATACTCACTGCCACGTCCTACAGTTAAAAACTTCACCAAATTCAGCCCCAAAGCTTCTTAAACAGAGCTACATTTGGTAGTGCTTGTGCACAGCACTGCTTGTATCGAGGCGTTTGATATTGAAATCTCACATATGCCCTTCTTTCTAAAATAATTAGTGATTGTAATTTTGTCCCAGGCTGTGCACTGTCTACTCAGACACCACACAGAACCCATGGCTGTGCCATCTGCAAATACATTTGAACAAGGAAGTTTTGAGCACCTGCCAGAAAGCAGAATATCAGCAGAAAAATACATTTACTCAAAGAGAATGAAAATTTGCATGGCAGCAAAAAGAAACCAAACATTGCCATCACCATTATGCTGCTGAAGTGCTATTGTAAATGTGCAGTGATTGTTTGCTCACTGACAGCAAACAAGAAACAGGCTGCTTGTGTGAGAGCAGGATACAGTATCTTCAAAAAGAAAAGGATCTTCTAAAATATCAAGTCAAACTGCTAGGAAATGGATCTGTCCATTTTTATTTTTTAAGTGAGAAAAATAAGTGGGCTTGGTAATTAAAAAACCCCAAACAAACCAATTGATCAAACAAGCAATCAAAATTAAAAAAAAACAAAAACCCAAAGCAGGCTTTTCCCTGGAAGTTCCTGAGAAAAACTGTATTGCCCTTAGAGCTTAATTTTTTTTATTACCATCTATAATTGTTTCCCAGGGTGTAATCACTCACATGTAGCTAGAACAGTACTGACTGGAGAATGTCTCTTATATAGGCTTTATTTATTTTTTCCAGAGAAGGGAGACAGAGGCCTGAAGCCATGATTTTGTCTTCATTCTGTGTGCAACATATCTCAAGGACAGAGCACTGGACTGTAAACAAAAGGGACAGCTGTAAGGTCATGAACATTCCTGGAAGCCTATTATACACAAATACAATGTGGAAAGAATATGGAAATCAGACTGAGCTTTAGCAATATTCATTTTATGCAGAGTTTTACATGTTTCTAAGAACCCAAGCTATTTCAAATTCTATTAGATCTTTTGTGTTGTATCATTTAATGTATTACAAAGCAGCTTTAGCTAACAGCAGAGGTGGGGGAGAAGTACAAATCTCACAGCAGAGCATAAAATAACCTTATTGAGTCAAAATGTTGTCTTTTTTGGAACAAAAAGTAACCCTTTATAAAAATGGGAGTTTCAGTGCTAACTGAAACTACATGGAGACAACTGAGGAAGTATGAACAAGAAAGAGATAAGAAATGTTACATATGTGTTCTGTAGGTTATATTATTCCTACCATCTTCCATTCTGCTTCTAGGCTGATCGTTTTACACTTGTCCTTTAAGTAAATAAAAAATAATAAGAAGGAAAGGCCCTAATATTAACAGCTTCAGGACTCCAGGAAAGGTCAGAATTCAGGTTTTGTTTTGGTTTGGGTTTTGGGGGTTTTTTCTCCTGTGCAGGGTAATATTTTCAAGACATGTTTTTCCCTGCATATTGTGCTTACACAGACTTTTTGGTGGTGCTCCAATAGAAAAACGTCTGCATGTGCAGTTCTAAAAAGCTTTTCAGCAATGTAAATTATTAAAGACACAGGGACTCAAAACCATACAAATGCAGTGAAAAGCAAAATCCCTGTTGGCTGCTGTACATGACTGAGTTATGCATTGCTCTCTCCTTATCTTCATTAAAGTTTGCACAGGAAAATCATTCTCTGTGGTCCCTCTTCTGTGTCAAATGCTCAGCCATATTCTATGTCCAAAGCACTGCGTCCTCAAGCAACACTCACTAACTCATCAAGTTAGTATGGGGACTAGAGTAAAATTAAATGGATACTGCTAAATTCTTCAGCTTTTGGATTATCACATGTGGCTCTTTGCACTGCAATTGCATGAGTGATTACCCATGAATTCTCACCCATTATTTTACTGGATAGTATGTGCCAAGAATGACACAATGTCAAGTTAAAAAAATATATAAAATCTCTCACCTGCTCCTAATAACTCCCCCTTCCTACCTAATCCTTTTTTTGGCTGAAAGAAGAGATAGGCTTCACAGTGAGCCCTGAAGGTCAACAATCTTGCATTCCACTGGAGCAGCAAGAGCAGCAAATTCCACAATTAAGAACTAATATAGGAATGTCAGAGTCCCACGTGATTTCAGCAGTTGTAGTTGAGGTTCAACTCCATGCATGAAAGCCCTGCTTGTTAAAAATCAACACAGCAAATTGCCCCTACAAACAAACTGGAGGCCTGCTCCTCTTACAGATGGTAGAATCATATTCTTGAATATTGAGCTAATATTTATTTGTTGCTGCAGCATCAAGTCTGTGTGACAAGCATATGCCAAAGTGCCAAGAACCTCCAAAGACAGCACCTCTTCTGTTCCTCCCCAGCTAACAATTGGCATAAGGAATACAATATTGTTTCTGTAAGAGCTGAACAGTGAGAAGTGACCTGCATAGTCTTTGACAGACGGAAAATCACAAGCAGAAAATTCATTTCTCACTGAAATGCATTTCTCACCACTTTTTTTCCTTTGATACCATTATAATAAAATATTTTCTATTCTAAGGAGGTCTCCTGAATCCACACATCACAGACAGAGGCTAAGTATTTTATTGGCACTTTCTCCTTAAGCAGCTACTCAATCCAATGAATCTGTCTATTCTACCTGCTCTGCACCACCCCCAGTAAAATGTGATCAGTAGATAAATGGGAGAGCAAGAGGGAGGAAGCAGCATAGATGGTCTCAGTGCCAGCAGCTATCAGCTAGGCAGGTTTGTGTGCCATTAGGAGAAAGAAATACAAAGTGCTCTTTCTGTATGCTCTTCTTTGTATTAAAGCAAAAGCTCCAGGGAGTAACTTAAAATCAAAGGCTGACAGGGCACAGTGAATCTGAACAGTTATAAGACAGCTGGGAAGGAAAGGCACACAGGTGCAGAGTGGAAGGAAGAGATCTGGATACAGAAATAAAGTTGAGCAGTAAAGTATAAATCCACCTCACCCCTTCATCTTGTTCCAGCAGATTCTGGCAAACAGCTAAGTTTAGTTATTTTAGAGTTTTTCTGAATTCTGTTGCGATGCAAAAATGCTTTCAGCATGTCAGAGACGTGTGTTTCCCCCTTTTATATTTTTAATTGTTCAAATACATTTAATGAAGCCAACATAACCAAGCATTTGGAACTCCCTGCTAATATACCAAAGTGCTGAGGCAATCTGAGTGGATCTACTTGCAAAATAGTTCCTGTTTTATTTGCTTTCTGTGTTAAGAGTCCAGTGCCACAGAGGACTTGGCAAGCCTACAGTGTTCAGTGTTTATCATGAGGAACTGGCTTTTTATTTCTTCCCAGGACACAGTGTTGATACAGAGTGAATTCAGTACTGAAACAATGCCTCAGGATGACATTAAGAGACACTGCTGTGGCATATGAAATCTTTCAATATTTATTCTGTTCATATTCCCAGCAGTAACACTTTAGTTAATAAATGCACCTGAAGTCTCCACTAGAATTTTTCATTTCCCATTCTAAGCTGTTTTAAAGCGCTCCTGTGCACTTTACAATAGTTGCTCTCTTTTGTCACAAACATATCTTCTTAAGAATGGAAGAGTCTGATCCCTGTAGATCCCAGAATTACCATATCCTACATATTAATCAAAGTTTATGAATCTACTTACGATTATAAGATTAAAGTAGCTTAAAAGTTTAAAGTATAAATAACCGTGTATCTATTTTTAAAAAGAGCTGGAACATGTTGGCAGTCTTAGAATTCACACTATTTTCTTGTTGGGTCAATAGAAAAGGATTTTCTCGGCTGATATTTGAAACAGACTGCTGCTAAATCCTATGCAAAGTCTGGAATGCATCATGCCTACATGTGCTTACATTTTTTTATATCACCAAGACAGCTAATTACACAGCATCACTTATTTATTTATAACTGAATGACTTTGATGCTCTGATGCCTATGAGATTCCAAAAATCAAGTACAGCTTCAACACAGGTACCTGCTTGTGGATGTAAGTACCTGAACAGCAGAGAACTGGAGCATCTCAGCTCATTTCAGGAGCTCATTCAAAAGCAGTGTGACCAGCAGGTCCAGGGAGGTGCTTCTCCCCTCCTCTTCTCCCCTTCTGAGACCCTGCCAGGAGCTCTGCATCCAGCTCTGGGACCCTCAACACCTTGGAGTGAGTCCAGAGGAGGCCCTGAAGATGCTCCAAGGGCTGGAGCTCCTCTGCCAGGGAGACAGGCTAAGAGAGCTGGGGGTGCTCAGTCTGGAGAAGAGAAGGCTCCTGGCAGACCTCAGAGCACCTTCCAGTGCCTAAAGGGGCTGCAAGAGAGCTGGGGAGGGACTTTCTGCAGGGGCATGGGGTGACAGGACAAGGAGGAATGTCTTCAAACTGCAAGATGGTAAGTTTAGATTAGATATTAGGAAGAAATTCTTCCCTGTGAGGGTGGTGGGGACCTGGTACAGGTTGTCCAGAGAAGCTGTGGATGCCTCATTGCTGGAAGTGTCCAAGGCCAGGTTGGATGGGGCTCTGAGCAATCTGGTCTAGGGGAAGGTGTCCCTGCCCATGGCAAAAGGTTCAGAATGAGATGGTCTTTAAGGTCCCTTCCAACCCAAACAATTCTGTGATTCTATGATGATTCAATGATTTCATGCCTGGAATATGGCAGGCCTTACTTTGCATCATACTCCACGTCATGGTAAAAATTAAAAGCGTAGACTAAACTCCTCTCCTGTTTTAACTATCATACCTCCACTTGCTTCTGTGGAGCAATGCCAAGTGCTGAAGAACTGGACACCTTTAAAAATTCCTAACAAAAATTCACTTCAGGTTTCACCAAGGGGATCACTGAATGCTGCATCAGTTGTGGGCTGTATGTGAACAAAAGGGTTTTCTTTAATATCTGCTGAAAATGGAAATTAGCATTAGTGATGCTGTTCTGACTGTGAGGCATTTTTCAGTGACAACTTTTACAAAGAGAAGTGAAGAGATCTGGCCTAACATTGAATTCAGGGGTTTTTTAAGCACAAGTCCTATACAGAAATCCAATGACTAACTCAGTGTCCTACCTGCAACTCAAAGAAACACATCCACATGAGGTATCCACCACAGGTTTTCTTAGTGCAATATTTATCCTGAAAAAGCACTTAGGGATTTAAACACATATATGTGGTTATTTGTATAACATTAACAGGTAAATGTGCGTGGATCACTTCAGCCTGACTAAACTAAATACATCCTTTAAACTGAGCAAAACAAAAATTTCAGAATAAAATTTCACTGGGGTTTTAGGAGCTGAGGAATACTAAAAATTTAAATTACAACTTGGTAAAAGGTAATTATCCTTGAGGAGATGCTTCCTCTAAAAGCAGTTCCTATCTTAAAAAAAATTGTCATATTATAATCTCTAAAATATATGTACTTATAAATTTAAAAGACCTTTAGTAAGAACTTCATGTGCTCAAATTCTTAATTTACACTGTGAATAAATAAAAAATGGAGATATTGTGAATTTAAGTCAGGACAAAAAATCATGTAAACATGAAAGGGCAATTTGAAGAACAGACAACATTAAGAAAAACTTCTGGCAGTTCTTATTAATCATATATAATCATATGTCTTCCATTTGTTCTATATCACTGTAAATATGAGTAGACTCAATATCCCATTTTTACAGACCCTTTATATTGCCAAGCAAAAGACAAAATGTTATTTAAAAAGGGTTCAAAACCACTGCAAGATCAGTGGATTTAACAGCAACTGCAAAACAACTTACATTTAAACTCTTATTACACTAAACCTCAAAAAACTTAGACCCCACTTAGATTAATTGGAAAGATACAGAATAATGCAAAAATATTTTAAAAAACTATTCCAACACACATCTTTAAAAGAAATTCTGTGGTAAAGACATCTGCCTGTTGTGGCAGCTCTTTTCTGTGTTGCCATTTAGACCTTTATTACAGGGGCACAACAAATGCCAGCTAATGAATGAGAATCCACTTTATTTTCACCAATTCCCCCATGATCAGTCCTATATATGAATATAATATGTTTTCCCACCCACGATTTGGCTTTCATATAAAATATCAGCTCTGCTATATTCTGGTCACATACTGATCCTGGTCTTTTTACACCTTCTCTTTAACTAGGTACAGAAGCTATTGTTTTAATTGAACAAACAGAACTGTTAACTCTAGGCTGTTGTACTTGTTAACCTGAGATCTAAATACAGGTTTCTTTAGCAAAGTTTCTATATCTATCACCAGGAATGAAATGTGTGCAGACTTCACATGTGACTTTCCACTCACTCTCAATTTAATAAAAATAGAATCCCTAAGTGTTTGAATGTACAGTTCCCACTTTGTTTCTAAATTTGGGCCATTACTTTAAATTATTGTTTGAAGCATCTCTCCCTAAAGGAGATCAGAAGGAAAAGGGACAATGTCTAACTGTAAAGTCGTGATTGTGGGGGAGTTTTTTTTTACTCAGTGCTCTGCAAAAAGCTGGTTTGTGGCATTGCAGAATGCCATGATTTGTTGCATCTTACTGCAAGGTGAAAGGAAGCCTCATCATCTGATCACCACTGTATCTTTACAAGCCCTGAAGATAAAGTATGGAAAATCTATAACTGCAATGTTATGTCTGTTGCTGCTGCGCTCTTTATTAATCAATCAATGCCTCTCAACAAAGCTCTTTCAGCCTCCTCCTGTAGCAGTTAGACCTATAATCAGCTAGACAAAAACAGTTCAGAGATGCATCCTTTGTGCTTCTATGTAATTTACATACACTAAAAAAATCCCTCAGCGTGCTATTCATAACATATTATGTAGTATAGAACACACCACATTATGTGCTATAATCACAGCCATTATTTAAATTGGCTAAAACGTTTTTTTATATTCTGGAGTAAATTTCACTATTAAGACCAAATGGATTAGATCATTGTTTCCCTATTTCCTCTGTAAGTAAAACACAATTGTTAAATAAGTCCCTGACCTTCCTGTGCATGTAAGGTAGGATGAGAGTACTGTTACAGAAATGACTGTGGTAACAATTTGTAAACATTTGCACCTGATATACAGACACCTTCTGGCTAATTTTTAATAATGAAATTTTTAATTTGCTGAAACTGAACCACAGTCATCAGTGGAGCAAAAAGCATCCCGTGCTGCATTGACAGGAGCTTCAGCTGCTGCCATTACTGTGCCATTTCAGACACTGCTGTCCTACAGCACAGATCGATTCACTCGCCTTTGCTTCACCGTGGTTCTCTAGGGGCCTTCTCACCTGAGTTTAGCCTGGTCATTTTCACCCCCTGCTGTTTTAATAAAAAGTCAGATTTGGAGGAGTTAGCACTGCAGCTAGCGACTGCACACCGGATTTTACTTTGCTTTTTTTGCAGGTGAATAGTCCAGAGGGCAAGGAGCCTTCATTTCCCCAGCTTGCCCACCTCGTGCAGCCAGGAGGGTCAGCAGATCCACAGTGATCAGAGCTCTGGGTCAGCTGCACAGAGGCTTGCAAAGAAAGTCATCTGTTAAGTACTCAAGGAAAGATTTATTTAGAAAGCTTCCGTAGGAGGCCAGTGATGTGGATACAAAGGGTGACAAGTCCCAGGTGCTCTACTTGTTTTCAGGGCAGGAGCAAGGTTTACAGTGAGCTAGGCTGCTCTGGAAAAGAGGTAGGTAGAGTTTGTTTGTAGGTATGTTGTCTGACTCTCACAGAAATGTTGCGAAGCAACGAAGTTTTACTTTTGGTTAAAAAAACATATCATTTGTATAAGCTTCTCTGAAGTGTCAGCATTGTAAGAGATTATTTCTGTCCCACTAAAATCAAACATCTGGCTGTCAGAGAAGATGAGAGTACCTCAAATAAAAAAGAGGCTGTTAAGGCATTAGAAGAAATGCATATCTTATACAAACTAAGCTATAATATGCTGTGGTCATGATGTGCGTTATGATCAATTCAAACAGCTGTTCAGGCATTTTGATAAGAAATAACACACAAGACTTGCCTAAAATTTAAATCCCTCCTTGTATAAATATATTTAACTCCTTGAAATAAATTGTGATGAGATAGAAAGAAAAAAAGCGAGAACAGTACAAGAGTTAAGACCAAGACAGAGTTTCTTCCTCTGTATTTTTATATCCCACTTCCTTTGACAGTACCTGAAAATGTGAATTTGGCTGGCTCCTTTGAGAAATTCATGGTGGAACATACTCTTACCAAGAGTATGAATTCTTAGGAACCATCATTGGCTACAAGTGGAATAATACACATCCAATTTGATTTTTTCAGCATGAAAAAGGCCATTAACTACCTGAGCTCAAATCCACACACTCCATGAAGGGATAGTAAAAGTGTGAATCACCAAGCTAAAATCTAATTCTCCAGACACCAAACTTCCCGGCATCACTTATTAGCAGATACAAAGCCAACAAAAAATTTCACCCTCCAATTCCAGTTTCCAACTGCTATCTATCATCATGTTGATCTTCAGTGACAGAGACTACTGGAGAGCACACCCCACAGAACATTGCTCCTAAGCAGAAATTCAGAATTTGGGCAAACTGGGACAACATTCTCTCTAAAATATTGCTAATCTTCCCTTCATTCCTGTAAGGTCTTAATCTCAGTTTTGATATGAATGGGCCAGAATTTTGAGGAACTCTGAATCCAGTTCTCTACTTTGTAGTTGAGGTCTATATTTACTGATGCAAATACAGCGCCTGAGTTTTGATTCAATGTAATCTGTATATCAGTGTCATCTTCAGAATACCGCACGGGTTGTATGGGGAGGTGTGGCAGTAAGACTGTCCCTGAGGGTGAGCTATATTGGATGTAACATGCTCCAGAGAGCTGTATCCACTAGCATGGCATCAAACACACAACTGGATTAGCAAATCTCACTGGACAAGTTTGGAAACCACAACAGATGTTGGCAATCACAGAAACAGTGTTGGAGTGCAGCCTCACGTATTATCCTCACCCTTGGTACTGTTATGTTGAATTTTGACAGGGACTGACCTTTCAGTCAGAAGATCTTTTCTGTTTGTCTGCTATCAAATAAATAGGTCTTAACATGTACAATATTTTAAGAAAGATATCTAGCTGTGTCAGTTCTCTATATGAGCAAAAAGCCTTCTGCCAAAATAAGGTGACAGAATTAAAAGAAGATCACCTCTCTCAGCTATGTGATTACAAAATTGAGAGCCTTTACAGCAGAATGTGCTGCAGGCCTCAGAGGTCTGCAGTCACTCAGAAGTTAGCTGGGAATTTTAGATTAAATTTTTCCTATAACCTTCTTTTGTCAAGTATCAGTACACTTTGCAGTTAATACAAGAATCAGGTTGATTTGCCAATTTACCTGAACATGGCACCACAAATGTGCCTCCTTACTGCTTTTATGTACTTACCGATTTGAAATTGTGGTATACTTCTGCAGGTGTTTTTATGATGTCTACAGCTGGATGACTTGTTGGCTTCTAACAACTGACTAACCTAGTTAGAACTCTCCTTTAGGCTTGATGTTTTTAAGAGAAGCTAACATTCTTCCTTTTCCAGTCTCCTCTAACTCCCTGTTCTTTGGTCATCCCCTCCCCAACCCTCACCTTTTATCCTCCTCTCAGGAGCAAATACTAACAGAATTTATATTCAGCATTTATATTTATATTCACATGGCAGACATCTATTTTTCACTTGTCAGACTGGCCAAAATTAAAGCAAAAGAGTATTAGTATCTCATCAACTAATGCAGATTCTCTGAGTGAAATCGTTGTCAAAAATGGGTTCAAAAAATACTTGAAAATTATTGAAGAATACTCAGGCTTGCATAACAAGGGACAAGATTTCTGCATATCCATTAAGGATTTTTTAAAATAAACTGGAACAAGGCAGAGGATGGGGCACAGCTAAAAGCACATTGGAAAAATCAATAGCCATAAACAGCAGATCCTTTTTAAACAAATCTATCTGTAAAAAGAAAACTGAAAGTGAGTAATTCTTTATCCTCCAATAAACAGCTAAAAATTTACATGTGCTGCCAGTTTGAATAGAACCTACCATGTTTAATATATTCTGGGTTATATTTTCCCCTAGATGAATCAATTAGAGGCAGCCATTCCCCAAGGTAAAAATATACATTAGGAGGAAAAGACACCATGCCAAACAACCTTTCATTTATTTAAGTAGTAGTAGTAATAATAGCAGTAGTGGTGTTTTCCCTTGCTTGCAATGAACGTAGGTGGATTTTATCTCCAATGAAATATCAGTATGAGATGTAATAGTTGTAAGAAACCAGCTGACACTCTTCCCTGTTTGATAACACAGAGCTCACTTTGCTCTTATTGATTCTCCCACATAAGTGACCTGTATGGAACATAACATGCTGGTTAGATTATGATCCACAATACTTGAGAGAGAGTGAGCCCAGTAAGCAGAAGGTTCCCAGCTGCATAAACAATCATACCCTGCTTACTGCCTGATACAAGAGTGAAACAGCTGTATTAGCCTTGGCAGAGAATTATTTCAGACACAACTGCACTTGATTTATGTAGGGGATCCATGAATACAAAGCCAGACTTGAATTTCTAGGAGCTGATATGGTCAGACTCACTTTATCTACTGCTGTGTGCAACCAAGGTAAAGCGGCAGCAGCATCCTGGACTGGACTGGACACTTTTGCCCATGGTATAGTAAAGTCCTTTAAGAGAAGATGGTTATTTTTCCCTTTTTACCAAAGGCATGGGGTGCAGTAACATCTTTTCTCAGTGATGAAGAGATCAGAAGAGGTTTTGATATTTGAAGATACACAAATCACAGTATATTTGGGTGGATGAGTTCTGACAAACTCCAGCCCTTTAAGAACCCTGTCCTCTCCATATTCCACCACACCAGCTCCTTGCAGCTCCACCCCTGCCATTCTGCTTTCTGTCCCCACAGCTGTACAGTCATCTAGAGATGACACAGCACTCTAACTTCAGAAATAGCCAATAAAACCATGAAGCAAAACTTTCTAGCCTGTCTAGCCACTCTCTTCAAGTTTGTGAAAGCAGGTTTTCAGAGCTGACAGTTCTTTTTTGGTATTATTATGTCCCCAGGAGCACAGGTACACATGTGACTAAATTCTGAGAACTTTTCTTACCTAACAAGGTAATACTTTCCTAAGGAAGAAAAGTAGTAGTACTTACTCTCTTACAAGACTATATACTAAAGCTAAAATGACATAAAGCAGTAATTGTAATTTTAGTAACCTCTGTAAAGGCTGTAAATGCAACAGAGCCAGGCATCCTTTTGAATTTTAAATAAACTAGAAAGAGAAGTGTTTTAAAGGTCAAAGATTGTAGCAAAACAAAGGAGTTCAACTTCCAGTGCACACTGCCTAAATGCACAAAACTTTATATGTCTAAAACAAAATTGAGTTAACAGGGTGGGGAATTTGGGTTAATCTCTATATTGCAGGCATGAATTAACCATAAAAATACACCACAGAGTGGGTGAAGCATTTGGAAGTATTAGCTGCTCCCAGAGAGAGCACACTGAACCCAGTGGCTCAGTAAACCTGTCCCACAAGGCAACTTCTTTGTTCCCTCACACAAAGCACATTTAAGCATGTTTTTATGCAGGATTCAGGATTTGGTTCTAGTATTTTAAAAGTGATAAAATATGTGTACCATGTTGAATGCCATCCTGAGAGTCAGGAGCCCAGGCTTCTGTTCCCAGGTAAATTCCCCATTTCCATGTGATCTCAGGCTGGTCATCCAATCTTGCAGTCTTTCAGTCTACCAGCCTGCAGTATGGCTATAATGGTATTTGTCTATGCGAATAAGATATTTTAAGACTGAGCATTTACAGCAAGCTTTAAGAGTCTCAGATGAAAAGTATTACATAAATCCAAAGGATTTAATGCTTAGAAAGATGAAACATGAAAAAATTATTTTCAGTTACTTTAAACCACTGACAAGAAGAGTTTTTAAAACCCATTTTGTTAAATTTGAACAGATATTTATGAAAAAAGGCTTTTGGGGTAAAGTTTCTAATTCTTTTTTGATTATCCATTTTTAACAAGTTTGCTTCATTTGCAGGAATGGGAGAGAAATTTAAACAAAACTGTGAAGCAACAAAAGTCAGAATATATTGTAGATGTGTACAAAACCTACCAGTTTACAACCTGCAAAAGCTTCCATTCAAAAAGGAAGGCAACCTGCCACACACTGCAGAAGCAATCCATTTTGATAAAATGCATGTCTTTGTGAATCATAAGCAGACTTTCCACAAAACTGTCTCTCTTTTTCTCCTGATTCCCTGCAGACGTGTGCAATTTTCACTGCCTGTCAGTTTATCAAAAAGACCAGAGCATCAAATTTCAGCTCTGGATTGTCAGGTCTGATCCCTATTTCCTTTCAAATTCCAAAATACTGACACATTGATTGGAGTTCATAGTGTCAGACAACAGCACTTAAGAGACATTTTTGCTAAAATATAGCTTCTGATCTATCTTTTATGTTGGGTTGGAGTTTTTTTGTTCCTTTTGCAGCCTCAAGAGTATTGATCTGGGACTCATTTATATATGATTTTCACCAAGTAGAAAGCAATTCGCTCAAACAAAACAGTTCTTTTGTATAACCTTTTAAAAGGGGGCCCATCAGAGGGGATTGATCTAGCTTATTTAGCTTGCCAGGACATCCCCCTCACACTTCCATGAATTGCCTGGATTTTTAAGTTTCCAAATGCAAGTGAGAAAGATCTATAACAAGTGCTCACAGCTACAGAGTGCTCAGTGTATCGCAAAGTTCTGGCGTCTTAACAACATGTAAAAGTTGTGACCCTGAGCAACAAACATTTTTATATACACACACACAGAGAAAAACACTGAATATTATCTGTAAGCCATCTTTAGCAAATACATTATCAGAGCAGATTTCCTCCATCAGATAGTATCTAGGAATAATGTCTTAACACAGTGTATTGATTTTAACACAGGGTTCTCTCTGAAGTGTGGATCTCTGAGGTACTCAAAGAGTCATCCTGTCTCCTCAATAGCTGCCCTTTCCCACTGGAGACTGTGAGACTGTGCTGGACACTGCCCACACCCGTAATTCTGAGGCAGTAGCAGCGTTTGGGGTACTGCAGTAGCTCCACAAATTGCATAACAATGGATTTGAAGCACTCTAATTCGCATGTACGCTGTAATTTAATGTAAATGGTTAATCTGATTCTCCCTCAAGTGTGGAAGTCAGAGAATGCTGCAGTGTTTCTCCAATTTCACTAAGTAAGCTCACTTTTTTCCCAAAAGTGCACAGTGAGGGGGGATTTACTTCCTCCCTCCCCCCAGCAGTATATTTAGCAATTCGTGCAGATTGCATGGATTTGGTTGTGATGCAGAATGAAAGGTTTGTTTCTGTCTTCCCTTTCAGAGAACACACTTTCCCTTTTTCTTAAATGTTTCATATTTAAACCAAGAACCATTCAAGGGTAATCCTTCTATATAAATATACATGTGTGTTTTTTGAAAGCATGCGTATACGTATATAAGCATGTACACAAATATTTTGATCCAATAATCACCTTTTTCTGGGATGGCCATAGAGGGAGCACAAAATGAAATACCTGTTCCACCATACTCTCAACTAAGCCCCTCTTTTCATGGACAAAAATCTTCAGGGCTATTGTTAAACTGTGGTCACACAAGGGAGAAAGATGGACAGGGTAACACTGTTTGTACTCACTGGATGAAAACTTGCAGAAGCTTCTCCATAACATTTGAAAGGAACGAGGAGTAAGAGTAAATGGGAAATTTTACAGAGTTTGAACTGAGATTAGAGGTTCAATGAATAACTAATCCTTAGAACTTCCAAAGATGAAATGAAACCAAAAATAATATAAAATAGATCTACTAAATTCTTTATGTTAAAGCAAAAATTTACTTATCTAAAATTCTTTGCAAGATATCTACCCCCTTCAAGAATGTTGTATGAAAAGTTACATGAACTTTATCATATTCATACTTAAACCTTTTCATATCTGAGCTATGATACAAAAAGCTTTTGCACTATCCTTATAATTAATTTTCTATTCGTGTTAATTTCAGAAACCTTCAAAATATGCATATTATTTAAAAAAATACTAGGGAGAAAATCATGGTGGGGGAGGAGAAAACAATACAACATTATATCTGTTCTAATTGGTAAAAGCCTAAATTTCCAAAAGCAGAAATGTTTTTGTGAAGGACCTGAACATAGAATGGAGGAAAATACTCCACAGGCAGCTCAGACACATCACGCAGCCAAGGGAAAAGATGTATAATTAACTGAAGAGGAGCCTAAGAAGTTGAGCTGGCAGCACACAGAGCTGGTGGGAGCCGGCCCCGCGCGGGCGCGCTGCAGCGCGAGCACAGATTTCCTTCTGCGGGAACTGACCTACATTCATCACACGAGCTGGAGCTGCTGCTTGCTCCCCTCAGCAAAAGGGATCTCTGTTCTAAGGCTTCCAGATAGCACTGGTTATATCCAGACAAGACACATACAGAACAATGAAACCATGAAAAGTGAATATCTAATTACAAGGAAACATTTCTTGTTAATACACAGTATTTGTTTATTGTGTACTCATTGTAGCACACACATATACAGCTACATATACTAGCTAAAAGAGCTGGTTTTCATTTTGAGGCATAAAGAAAACTGTAAAACCTATAATGGCTAGAAGAAATCCTTTGTTTTTTGGGTTTATTTTGCAAAATACTTTGCTTCTATGTGAATATGGAATCGAAGGATAAACAGATGAGTGACAATAAAGAATATGTGCTGTGATGTTCTCCCTTTATTACAGAACCCTGTCTTTATGCAAGTAAATGAATACTTTACCAAAAAGGTAAAAATGCCTTTGGCTAAATGAGGGATTGGTTATGAAGTTTTCAACATTATTACTTTTGATCCATTAGCACCTGAAGGCCAAGCCAAGATCAGTGTAGAAGTCTCGTTGACAAATCATTTACAATTTAGTTAATTAATACCAAAAGAAAACCAAGGCACCAAGAAGCTGAGTGACTTGCTAAGGGTCATAAAGTAGTTCAACAGCAGGGGCAATAAAAGAGTCCTAGTTGACTTTCAGCCCACTTCCCTTCCCACTGTGCCTTTCACCCTGCAACACACAAGGCCCAATTTTCCCCATGTGTTACTTACTCTGTCAGATAAAAGTATAAACTGGTAAAAACAACATGGAATTCTTTCTACTGGAATTAACTGGCATTGGTATTTCATTTCTGAGAGGATTTCATCATTTATCTTTCATGAAATGAAAAGAAATTCCTTGTTACTCAACCCACAAAACAAGAACAAAAAACAAATTAAAAACAAAAACCAAAACCAAACATTTCCAAAGATCTAAAATATTTCCAATGCCTTTTAAAAAGAAATTGAGCAGAAAGGTACCCTTCACAGTTTCCTAATTCTTCATGTCAGTTCTTCTACAATCAGAACCTCATTACTGCTAATTTTGAGAGAAGCAGGTATGGGAAAGCTATGAAAACTCTCAAACAATGAATGCCCTGAAACGCAGAAGACTCTTCTGTCAGCACGGATACATATCTGTCGGTTGGGATGTGAGATCTTTGCAAAGGCATAAAGCAACTGAGTGTGAGCTGGTCAAGAAGTCAGATACTTTTATTTTTAGGGAGATGAATCAACATATGACTCAATTATTGCGCAGAAACAAAACACATGAAGTAAAACATGCCCTCAACTCCCCTGGAATCACCATGGTGAGACAGAGCTCTTTCTTTCTTCATCAGCTGTCATGAATTGCTTTGTATGTGCAGACCTTCTATGCCGTCTATGAAGCACTTACACAGTGAAGTGTTGGACTCAGAATCCACTGCCAGACCCCCTTTTCTTCCCTGTCTGTCCTCCAGTGCAGAGACAATTTCTCAGATCTGTTTCTAGTCAGGTTTTGGTAAGGCTGATCCAGCTTCAGTCAGACTCAGGTTTTGCCTATACAACTCTGAGTAGTGCAAGACCAAATCCACCTGTGAGACAGGTTTCTGTACAAAGCGAGCTGTGCTCAGAGCAGAGCAGGCAGCAGTGCTGTCAGCTGCCCACGGAACCTCGCAATCAGCTGGCAGTGATGCCTCACAGGAATGGCCAGTGAGCTGGGCAAGTGGGCACAGTGCCACACCAACAGATGGGCAGGGGTCTCAGGCAGCCAAGAGAGCGTGTATGTGTGTCAGGAGAGGGTACTTAGGGCAGGATTCCCATGGCTATCCAGCCTAAGCTTGCACTTTGACAAAGGAACGCGCCATTGCTAATCCAGCTCAGGGCTGGATTAAGTAGCAAGGAAAAAGAACAGCTCCTATCACCACTTGGGACTCAGGATGGCCGGGTGGCTGGAAGAGAGAAAAGCCTATTGCTGCATTTGCTTTTGTCTTTCACCACAACACTCACATGGGAAACTGAGCGGATAGGATATGAAAACCAGGAGCCGCTGTCTTCAACTGAGAAAGAGCTTTACTTCCTCTTTTTAATATACATCCATATAAGGAATATTCCTCTTGCCAACCCCCTTATTCATCTGAGCAAGAATGTGAAGGGCCAGTAATCATTTCTCTTTTTCTGCTGTACTTTGGTTATGCAATATTGGGGATAACTGCTATGTAAAACATACACCACACATTCCACTTACGTTCCACTTACTCGATTTTTCCAGTCCCTGCATGGAATTATTGTGAGGTATTGCAAGGCAGAGGTGTGGAGCAAAATCTTCATTGATGTCAAAACCTAAACTGAGTTAGAAGTCAACATTTTGGGTCCAACCCTACCCTATTTTAAGTTCAAAGTAAACCACAAAACAATCAATAGGATCACAGAGGGTCAGGTAAGGGCTGGATGTGTAGCTTTAGTAACTACAGTACAGAAGTGATTACCTACATTTAATTTGATGTTAATGCATGCATAAGCCTTCTGCAAAACAACCAAATGTTCAATAATCAGGACCAGTTATACTTAGATGACAGCATTTAGTACTTCTAGGTCATTCAGGATCACAGACTTTAAATAATTTCCATTACACTCCTAAGAGGCAAGAGGTATTATCACCATACTACATGTAAAGAACTGACACCACAAGCAGCTTTAAGGAGTTGCTTACTTTGGATGAAACAAGTGGCAGTGGTGATGGATTTACAAGGAAGTTTCTGGTTCCTAATTTTGTGACCAAACCACTAGATTTTAGCTAAGGTTTTAGGGCCAGAAGAAGCAATTTTTGCTAGGACTGCTAGGATTGTAGCTAATATAATGTGTATGCTATAAAGAAAAAGCAGTCATTCTGAAAATTAAAAAAACAACAGGATTGGATTCACAATGGCATTTGCAGGAATGCTGCACAGAGGAATATGAAGCAGAACAGAAAGGGACTGCACATCATTTGCAGACCTTTGCAGTCCTTTGGGCTCATGGAAAGCATAGAGCCTAGCAACTAAGGTCACTGTGAATAGGTTTGAGTTTGAATGCAGCTATTTAAAATACTTTTGAATATTTATTATCTTCATAAGACAAAGTTATGTTTTTTTATTATTCCGCTTGATAAGGGTTAGAAAAAAATTACATTCATGTTCTCACCAGTATGTAAATCACAACATTTGTCTGAAGAGTTCCCAAGACTTTTCTGAATTTAGTTGCATGCCCTTAAAAAAGCAGCATACATTTCAAGAATGAACGCATGATGTTCTACTATATTATATTATTTTTAAAAATCATCCTAAATTTGACATGCTGACCTTTCACTTACATCTCCTTCAGTCAGAAAAAACAGAAAAAAAGAAACTTGGTTTTAATGAAAAAGGTGCAGTGTAGGAATCCTCAGTTCTATTCAGAAACTCAACAATCAGGCTGTATTTGAGCTGCAGTATTTTTTTAGTGAATGATACTGATAGTTCAGTACAGCTACAACTAGGCTTCTCTACCTTGGCTCTAATATTCCAATATTTACATCATGGTGATTAGTTACAATTTCCAATGGTATACCAAGGGAATCTTTTCTATTTTTATCACACCTGAATTTTTTTCATCAGTCCCACTCATTCTGCAGAACCAGGAAAAATATCATGCAGGAGAAGTAACAGAATGCCAACATTTAACACAAGAACAACCCCATCCTCTTTAAACATGGGTTGATGAGCCGAATGCTTTTGGATTTGCCTGTTTGTAAGTGGTTCTGTGAAGAGAACATAACAACATAAGCTTTGTGAAGCTCCCAAAAATGAGAAAAGCATGTTGTGCTGTATCTCATTTCTATGTAAAATTAATGAAAATAAAGCAATGCACTTCCCATGCATAATGAATAACCATGCCAAACTGTATCAGCTTTTTCAGACTTTCCCTCTAGAGGGCTTTTAAATGAGGTCAACAGCAAACATATCTTTACATTTGATCTGAGTGGGAGCAGCACACAGTAACAGTGCTTGGCCATGCAAAGTGCAGTAACAAACTCTTCTAATTCTGATGATGAAAAATAGAATACTAAATAGTGCTCTTGTATTTGTACCAGATATGGATTTCACAGATTCTGTTGGGAGAGAAGACAGGACTGTGAGTAGAGCTACACAGTCCCCATTAACAATGCTGAAAAGATCAATGCTAGCTAAGCACAAGAATGACAACCCCATATGTCAGATTCAGTAGGACCAACAGCACATGCCTGCTGAGGGGGAATATTATTCCTTAGAGGAGTTTCAAAGAATCAGGCAAAATGCTCCCTTTCTACCTCAGAAACTGATAATTATGATCCTATCTTAACAGAAAGCAGCACCAGTATGGTCAAAATAAGGAAAAGGCAGCACTAATTAAGTAAAACTACCACAGCAACTCATGTTCCATTTTCCTGGTTGGAAGCTGATCAGATCAGCACAGCTCAGTTCAATATTGTACATTTTTTTCCTGGTCCATGCAAAGACACTATTTCTTGTCTATGACAGACCACATTTTGGAAGTACAATAATATACAGCAAATGTGTTGCATAACTCGGACTCTTTCGTTCTGTGCTTAAAATAAATCAACTACTGTTTTATTGCTTTCATAAATGTGCTTTTATTATAGAAGAGAAAAATTCCATTAAAGAAATTATTGGTAGTGTTCTGGAGATCTCTCTTAGCCCTGGCATCTCCTGCTTGATTTCTCACTTACTCTGTTAATCCCTTTTTATGCCCAGCAGCCTCACACTGGCATGTCCCAGGGAAGTGACAGACATGGGAGTATTGGGGATCCTTCCAGACATTCCTAGGATCTGTCTCTTCTGCACTGCCTTTCCCAGGCTGTTTCACAACCTCCACTTAGGACTTCCTGAGGCATCTTTGCTCCTGAGAGGCTGAAATGTAGTGGCCATGGATAAAGCAGCAGCCCAGCAGCCGCAGGCTTGCCGTGCGAGGATAAATTCAGAACATGTCACAGTTCCCTTCCCCACAGCAAGATCAAACTGGAGCAGGCAAGGCTGGAGTCCCCAGGCCGAGCAGCTCCCTCTCCTGGAAGGATGCTCTCTCTTCTAAGTAATGAGATCTTACCAGGCCACTTGGGAGAGGGCAATTTGTTTGAGGGAGCTGTACATAAGAGACTGTTGCAGGTGTTTTATTAACAGAACTAACCTAATTAAGAACCAGTCTTCTATACCAGTGGGGCCAGAAGTTGAAGATAACATCCTTGATTAAATTTTCAATATTAAGGGTTAATTTTTTTTTTTTTTTTTTTTGGGGGGGGGGGTGGTTTTGTTTGTTTGTTTGTTTCTTACTAGTTGTACTATTATTATTTTAATTATAATTAAATACATTTTCCGCAAAACTTACAAGACCTGATTTCCATTGAAACCACACTGTGCTAGGAATGGTAAAATACACTCCAAAATACAAAGTCTCTTGTCCTGGGGTTCTTGTAGTCTGTATAGACTGGTTTTTTTTGTTTTTTAGATGGAGGATACAATCACTGACAGAGTGATCTCATAGGCAGTCTCACAGAAAATGTCACGAATCAAATCCACATCTCCAAAGCGTTACTCTAATATTTTAAAAGTGAGGCAATTACTTTTATAGATATATTAAAGCTTTTTTATTATTGTTATCATTTGAAATGTTTCGCTTTTCCAAATCTTATCTGCCTCTAAAACTTTCTAACTCTGGAGTGGGAATGCTTGTATTTAACTGGCAATTACCCATGATTTTTCATTAATCACTACATTCTGTGAAGTTCAAAGCAAAAAGGCTACACTTCCATAAATACATTCTTTCTTTTTGTATTCTATGCAGAGGCATCGTTGGAGTGTTTCTCTGCAGCCCCTTTTGCACCACTCACAGGACCAATCAAACCAGACATCAGGATTCCAGAGCTGGGCCACCAAAACTTTAAAGACATCTTGATTACAGACACAGATATTGTTGTTTGCCTCTCAACAGAAGCAACCATAAACCATAAATCACTTCACAGCTACCTCTTAGCAAGGATGAATCTCCACTTAAAATGGCAATAAAAAGAAAGAGGCACCATTTCTCCCCTGAAATGCTGGATCCTGGAATGGGAGCCTCACAGTTCTTGTCAAACTTTTTTTTTTTTGCATTTGCTCACATAATTTAAGACTTGTTGGGGAAAAATTGTTTATTACGTTTGAAATACAGGATCTTCTTAAAATTATGATAAAAGCCTAATAAGTACAAACATAAAAAAAGCTTCTTCCTTTAACCCAGCTCTTGTCACACTGCATCTCTTCAGCGAGACAATTCACAGCCATGATGGTAGGAACACAACATTTTTATGTTGATCTTCAAAGTGGTTATTCAAAATGGGTGTTTCGACTTGCACCTCTCATTGAATTGAGAACTTGGAATGCATTTAAGTTGTTCCTGGTGTACAACTTGTTAAATACATTTATTTGTATAGTAAATTCTAATGTACTCAGGCCTGCCACTAAAAGCAAAGAGAATCCTCAGTACAATTACATCTCAGGAATGTGAACTGCAAAGCCATACCCACCCTCTTCTGATATTCTTCTCATCTGTATGTCAGCATTTCTCCCTAGGATGAGTCAATGCAGTTGATTTTGTCATTTTCTTTATACATGTTATTTAAAACAAAAGTTATTAAGTAATGATACTTCTGTTGCATTAAACTGGCAGAAAGGGATTTGGAAGAAAAAAGACATCCTGAAGTTCCTGGAGAAGAAGCTGCAACTATGCAAATTGTTCACAATCTCAGGAGTCTGGATGGAATTTAGGGAATTTGGGTTAAGCCACCAAAGTGAGCAGAACCTATTGGGAAGGTGGAGTGGCTAGGCTAAGTGATCACTAATTTGGGCTCTCTAAGGTAATTTACATTATAGTAATTAAAGTTTAGATTCCCTTGCTGTTCTATTTACGAACTCCATTAACCTATGACCTTTCTCTGAAGTTTACACCCAACTGTTTTAATTTTTTTTTTCCTGAACAAAAGAAAAGCAGTTCCTATGGAAGTTATTTCTCATAATAATTAATTGTATTTAGAGCCCGAGAGGTAGATACACACTTTAAGACAATCCAGCTGCAATGTTGTGCTGTGTAATTATACTACAGATCCTTTTTTTTGATCCTTCAGATGAACCATTGCTAATATTCTTGGTTTTGTTTGCCTTGATTTTGCTTTAAGTACAGCCTGCCATATGCTTTTCATTTAGTTGAATTTAAAATGATGGGTAAAATTCTGCTGCAAATTACAGAGATGCAAACAAAGAAACTACTTTGACCCTACATTCTTATTTGCCTGTTGTTAACTCAAAATTAATGACATTTTAATAAGTAAGGGCAATTACTTTTATGCTATGCATAGACACATTACATGGCAAGAATAAAAAAAAAAATTGCAGCTGAAACATTATGGTGTCTGTTTCTCTGAACAGGTATGACCACATATCCTCAGATATCCCAGCCAGTGAGTCACAAACCAGCTCACTCTATTCCACAGCTGAAAGGCTCTGAAATAAAGGTCAGTTTCTTGCTATGTCTTAATATTTGTCTCATATTCTTCCAGCATGTTATGATTTGGAGAGTGCTGCTTCTGGATGATGGACCTTGAAAGCTGAGGGCAATTGTTCCCATCCAGAGGCTCATCCTGTGCAATACAATGGCTTAAGAACACGGAGTAGAATAAAGAGCCTTCTTAGTAGTGTGGGGTGAAAATCCTCTCCCAAGAAAGGGAAGGGAGTTAATCTGAGACTTTCTGCTTTGGGGGGCTGAAAATGGGCAACATGGATGGAGATTTGTGGAGAAAGGGGCACGTGCTGGGCTACAGAAAGAGCACACTGCTTCTCCCAACAGGGGGAAAGACTGCACAGAGAGAATTAATGATTGTGTTGGGCACCAGTGAATAAAACAGCATCATAAACATCAGTAATCAACAAAGCTCCAGAGATGGTCTCAATTTGTAGAAGACCAGGCCTCAGGAATCTACTGCCCTTCTACTGGACCAGCTGCATCAGGCATTGACAGCCACATCTATAGATTAATACATTTATATGTAGCTAATGTGAGGAGCAGAGATATGTGCACATTCACAGAGACACTGCTTTTCTGCTGTGGGAGGTATGAAGGAATATCTTATGCTTGGCTCCAGAATTATATTCATATAGATATCTCATAGATTCTTCTCCAGAAATAACTTATGACAAGATCTCTATATAAAATAAAGTTTTAATTAAAAATGAATTTCCCAATACCACAAGCTAACTATCCTTCAAGTCCACATTTTCCCTGAGAACCTGGATATGTTTTTTTTTTTCAATTTACATCACTAAAATACAAGCCTGTTCATTTGTTACATTGATACAAAGACATGACCATCTGCCATCCTCAAGACACCTACAAGGGATTGCTGTTTTTCTAACTAATCTTGGATATGATATAGTCATATCACTTTTAATGTCTCTGGGAAGAGACATCAAGAGCTAAGACACCAGAATTTGAAAGAAAAAAGTAGCCTGCACTTATTCCTTTAATAAATTAGAAATTTTGTCTCTTCCAAATTGCAAGTAAATTTTGAGTTAGTGCAATAGATTATGTTGATCAGATCATCAAGTTGTCATGCTGTTAGTCCTGTTTTACCAGTAAAACATTAAGGGATGTAATGCTATTCATAAACAGAGCTACATTTTCAACTAAAAACATGAGTTAATTGAATTCCACCAAAATTACTGTCCCTAGTCAATCTGAACACAGTTTCTTATCCACATGTGCTCACCAATATGTAAATAGGGTGAGTGATGTCTGAGAGCATCTTATTTATATGCTGATTAAATAGTAATCATTCCCAATAATTTCCCAGGATGTAGATGACACTGCTTGGGATTGGTTTAAGATTATTATCAGTGAAAATGCAAGAGTTTGTTTAATTAAAGTTATTTCAAATTATGATTAAAGCACTTCTATTTTGACTAATGTGCATACATCATAACCCATGATATATGTGGTCTTCTATCTGTTGTTCTAATCTATTAAAGTGTTTGCATTCACAGAGGACAGATACTGTGAGTGTTTTGCAGGAGAGATAAAGATAAAATGCATATCCTGAAGTAGGAAACCAAAGTGATCTTTTGTGAAATCCAAAAAGGAAAACTTATAACCCGTGTTCACAGGCATGGGGGAGAAATGTATTTGTGATAAACTCAATCTATATCAAACAAGCTATATCTTAGGCTAACCTTTCCTCCTGACAAAAGCAAAGGCATTGCTGATAATGGAACAGAAACTGTCTCCAAATAGGATTTGAAACAATACAGAACTTTCAGTTTTCAAATAACTCTTGCCAATTTTCTCACATAAAAACATGACAAAATTCATTGGACAAGAACACTGGACATTCATTGGAAACTCCTGTATAACTTTTAAACTCCTGTATAACCTTCAAACTTGCATATTAGTCTTAGACGCATTCCAGAAAAACCCAGAATTATGTAAGACATAATTTCTAGTTTTCCAGGGTTTTGTTAAAACTAACAAACTAATTGCATTTTTGCATAAGTTTATTTTGAAAAATCATATTTTCCATACTTCACATGAATAGAAATTAAATTTTTAGTGTTGTGCAAGCATTTAACTTTTGATTAAAAAACAGAAGTTGCAAATCCATAAGGTAAATAATTAATCTGTGAATTACTGAACTAGCTTAGTTACCTCTTCATGAAACAACTGCACTGGCAATAATTCTGACATTTCACCTGAGAAGAAAAGGGACTTTTTATTATATTTTTTCACTCTGATCAAAAGCCCACAGAAGAATTTCATTTCCTGGCCCAGGAGAAGGTAGCATGCCAGCAGTCTCCAGCAGTGACAGTGCCTATGTCCAGTGTTGGCAGAGCTGAGCATCCACCCATTGTGTCCCCTCTTTCCCTCACCTAGGAGCACCAAGTCCTGTAACAGCTAGGGATGTATAGTACATATATATTTTATATACATACATCTAGTTCATATTACAAATGAATACGCTAAACTGCAAACATTTTCTTAAAAGCATTTCTATTGTGTCCCCTCTTCACAGACTGTTATGCCATTTTTTCTTTTTATTAATAATGTGAAAATCCTGACACATTTGGGGTTGCAGTTTACAAGCAGCCAAACTTTCAGCAAGAACAGTGCAAGCCATGTCCCAGTGCTAGCTGAGGCTACAGAAACATATACTGTATAGATTCTAGAGTATTTTAAAATGATTCCACAATCGGAATTCATTCTTAAAGATATTCCCAAAATGTTTATAAATCACATCAGTCCCCTTGGGCAGCAGAAAACCTATCTTTTTTCTCTGCTTGGTTTCAGACTGTGCATACCGTGTGGTATCATTATTAGATACCAAGAACAAGGGTGATTTTCTTCCTTGGTGTGAAAAGAACATACAATCACTTAGTCTCCAAACCTACAATATAGGCTAGAGCAGGCACCTTTGTGCTAGGGTAGCTTCAAATCTATAATTTTCATTCATTCCCTGCTGGCATTGTTATTTATCTCCTCTCTCTGCTTCCCCAGGAACATATGAGAGGATACTAGAAAAATAAATAAATAAGTGGACAGATGAATGCAGCATTCCTCACTTTAAAAAGATACTATCTAAACCCCAAAACTAAACCTAGTCTCCAGTAATTCAGAAACCACAGGCTAATATCCATTACAATGTGTTTTTTCACTATACTCAAATCAACAAAGCTTTGCAGTAACTATATCCCTGACCAAGGCTTTAGTGATGACCATTCTGTCAAACATACTACAGACATCACAGAAGAGTTACTATTTTCTCTGTTTTTTCATTTATAGTCTTGCTAGTTGCAAGAAAAAAATTATGTAAAATGCCACCCTAAATTCATCTCTAGATTTAGCACCACGTTTTTAGCAGAGCTACAGATTGACTCAGAATACTTTAAGGACAAATCTTGTCATAAATACCATGTATGAAAACTTCTCCCCCCTCGTTTATCTGTCTCCTGAGAGAGTAGTTAAGATATTTTTATATTCAATATGAAAACTTTTAACTGATGTCCATCAGTGTGGTTGTTGACTTCAAAACAGTTAACGAATCAGTGGGTAGTTACTGATAACATGTACATGTGAGCTAGTACCTGAACCTAAAGCCCATCACCAATCCCAATGGTTCTAGGCTGTTTCCCACTTGGCTGAGCCCCAGTGCAATGTTCACTGCAGGGTGCTGTGTGTGGCATCTGACCCTTTCCACTGCAGAGCAATCCAGACACTGAGGGGTAATGAAACAACAGAACCACAAATGTCTCATTCTGCATTCAAATGACAGTGCAAGAGATGACAGCTGGCACAATCTCATCCTATTCATTTTACCTACCAGTTTACCCTTAAAAGTGTCTCAAAATCACTTGATGCAGTAAGATCTTGAAATCTGAAGACCAAGTGCCCCATTTCTCTATAACTAATTAGTCCTCACATTTTTGCAAAGCAAAAATATAATTGTCTCTGTGTGTAAAGCTATCTGGGGAGAGCCAGTGTATTTGCATGCTAATATAAGGGACTGTTTTTAAAGATAGACCCCTCCATTATAAATGGGATATCAGAAAGGTGCCAATTATGAAGAAGGGGTGTACTGCATTATAAACCAACTGCCTTGTGCAACTAACTAATTGCTCTACATGCTCTACAATCCAAAAATATAATTGACCCTATCTGTATAGCTATTTTTGGGAACAATAAATCATTAGCATGCCAAACCAAGTGCCAGTTACAAAGCAGGGAGCATGACCATCTGCCTCCTAGATGAGTGAGCTACACTTTTTGGGGGGGTGGAGAGAAAAAGACCTCCCCCCCCCCAGTCCTCTCTTTCTTACTGCTGTCCAAAATACAATCAGGGCTTATGGGATTTTATGTATAGGGCATTTTCTGTACTCTGCAGTACAGGAATATCTTACAGAGGAGTCTTCTGTTCAGACTGGAATCCTGATGGGAAGGATCCCTGTCAATGGGAGTACTGTGTCTTTGAACACTGTTTTGGGCTGGCAGTGACTCTCTCCTAGGGATGTTCCTTATTTCCACCTGGAGGATGGGTTCCACTCAAATACATGCAGAAAGTCCTTTAGTCAGGCAACAGGCTTAACTTTTTCCATTACTAAGCAATAAACATCAGTGGAGTAGAGACACAGCGGGATGGCTCTCTGTGTACTTGGAATAACAACAATGGGACAGATGCTGCAGCTTATATGATCCCAACCCATTGTGATTAATCAGCTGTGCCAGAAAAATACCCAAGATTTTGATAATATGTTTTTGTGTTCAGAATGCATGAAATGGTTCAAAACCACCCGCATCTTTCATGTATAAAACACTTATGTATTTCCATGATCCAGAAATACTGATGTTTACATTACCCATAATTGTCCAAATTTCTTATGCATTGAGATATTCATGAGAAGTTTCTTCTTCACAACTTTATTACTCTTAGGGAAAACTGCAGAGAAGTTTCCAATAGATTGTACCACTTTAAGCAGCTCCTGGCAAATGCTTCTGTTTATTTTCCTGGTACCATGTATTCTGGTGGTAAAATAATCCAAATGTGTCTTTATAAGTAGACACTGTCTTTATAAGTGACACTGTGAATCACTAAAAGAAACTTGAATTATAAACTGAAATTAATTGGATCATTTTTTGGAGATTCTGATGGGACCCGATAAGAACATGAGTTTTCTCCTGCCTACATCTTGTAGTGGAGCAGCTAAATGGAATAGAGTTTATGAATTGTGCACCATTTCTTCACTGCCTTCAAGGATTTCCCAACACACACTGCTCATGTGAAATAAATTCTACAGTCTGCATTTGGGAATTTTGACTTCTGGGCTTTGATCCACAGACTTCAGTTCTTCTTGGGAACATGCCAGTAAAGTCCCTGGTGAAAAGCAAACGAATAAACTTCTTGTAAAAGGGTTTGCATGTGTATACAGAGGTGAGTTCCTGTCAGTAAATATTATCTCACTAAACCCAAACATCTGTCCTGCTGAGGAGCATAAGTAGTTTTGTTGCCTCACATTGCCTGGTCATATCTATTTGTTGTTTGTAACTAAATGTTTTTTACAGACCTGTATTCCAGTTTCAATACATTTTAACTATTTCTTCTAGAATGTCTATAATGACACTGTAGAATGTCTATAATTTACTCATTTTTAGTAGGCCTTCACTTTAAACATAGAACAGATTAATTTAATTTCACAGTATTTTAGAAGAGGCATGTACTTCTGAGCTGTTCTTGGAATGTTTTGTTTACTTGAATTTTCTGCCTAACTAAATGGAAACCGATAGACTGAGTCAGCAGGAAAAAGAAAAAAAAAAGTAAAAAGAAAAGAGAAATGCAGTCAACAAAGATTTTCTTCCAAGAAAGTTTATAATCTAAAATATCCCAAAGTAATGATTAGAAAACAAAGGTTACCAATCTGGACAGTAGAGCTTTATTTTCTGTCATTATCCCCACTCTCTTCAACAAGCTTACATATACTTGCTTGGCTCCTCACATCAGGAGAAACAGCAGATGAAGTCTGCCCTGAAATTATATTACAATAAATAATACATTGCAATGACTAAATAATCAACCTGATTTACTAGGATAATTTTCTAACTTTCCCACACCATATTTTACTAATACACAAAATTGTAGCATATATTTATTAATAAAAAGATATTCTATTAACACAGTAAAGTGTATTAATAAAACTAAGCAGAGTTTTACAAATTATAAAAGTTTTGCTGTCATCAGAACTTTGTGGTAATTTCTTTTTTCTAAATGCACTTTTTCAAGTCTGTTGAGAGGCACTGGAATATAATGCTTTCCTACTGTGTATTGTTTTGAAGTAAGTGCAATTCCCCATCATTTTTATTCCTAACTGTACAAGCACCCAACTGCAGCAGTAAAGGCAGCCTCACTTGTAGTATCACATCTGACCCAGAGTGCAAGCCCTGAGAGCAGGGGCTGTGAGCTTCTCCCCCTGAAAACTCAGCAGCTGCAGTGACATAATCAACACTCCCCCTTATGTGGGTATTAAGGCACATGACTTTCCTTTCTTTTCTAGTTTCTGTTCTTTTCTAGAAACAGGAGAAATGTCAAAGTCCTGAGGAAAGCTCAGGCCCTGCAGCAGCAGCCCAGGAGAGGCTCCTGGTGATGTCAGAATTATTCAGCTGCAAGCGCCGCGGTTCCTGGGGCTGAGCCCTGCCCAGAGCGCTGAAAGGAGGAAGCGGCCGGAGAGGAATACAGAGAACTCGCTGCCCTTACGCAACAACACATTTTCTGTTTCCTCTAATGGCAATAGTATCTGTATCTGATACAGCCCCGCTGTCGATACTTGGTGCTGTCATCAGTTTCAGCTTCCAGAGCTCATAAACATTATCAGAATTCACATCTCTCATAGACATCATGTTCACAAAAATTTTTTGCTCTGACACAAAACTTGTCTTAAAAGTCATGCTTCCTAAAAAGCACTAAAGCCACCTCTAAAATTTAATTTATCAGACTCTAAACTACAACTACTGTTTTATAGGCCTATTTAAATAAAAAAAATCTGCAGGAACTGTAATATTTTTAATTAAGTTTCAAACTGAAAAAAGCAAATGTTTATACTAAGCAATTCCAACTTCAGGCTGAAAAGCTGGTGTGCTCACATTGGTCATAGCAAATCTATGAACATTACAGTGCATTCTCAAATTACCTTGAGTAATTCCAAACAAACTAGCACAGTTTGCAAGACATAGAACATTTGAGCAATTTAAAAAAAAAAAAACCAAAACCAAGAACAAAAGAATAATAGCTGACAAAAAAAAATTCCTTTTTTTCCATGCCTTTAACTCACTGCCCCACTGAGAAAGCACTATTTGACTTCTATCATGCAATTAAAACAATGTTAAAATCCTCTTCAGTGTTACTGCAGCATCTGCTTCACTGATTGGTGTCAGCTGAGGTAAAATTTCAGTCTTTATTTCGCAGGATTCTGCAGTGACTAGCAGATGCTTAGCTATTGTCTCCAACAAGCAGAATCTAAGCAGTGAAGACAACCATATCACAAACAACTGTTAGAATAATCACGTAATATGAGTATTCAATGCACTACCTCCTGCATTTCTTAGATCTCACAAACTATAAGGAAGACAAGAATTTTGTGATGTAATCCTCCTCCTTCACTTTTCCATGAGGAATGTAATCTGTTAGAACTGTAAAAATTTAATGCAAATACATCCTTCAAACCACATGTGGAAATAGGTCCCCCAAATTTATAAAGACATTCATTTAATCAAGTATTGTAAGTTTCAAAGTTTAAAAGGACAATTATTTGAGGGTCACACACTGTGCACCCTAACAGCTGTACACAGCTGCCTGGCCATGAAATGCAGGGAAGGTGTGAATTTCTTCTGTTAGAAAGTCTTTTTGTTAGTGAGATTCAGTTTGTCGCCACTATTTTGAGGTTATGTAACAGAATAAAAGTCAAAATGTTGGAAAAGGCGGTCACAACTCTCAGCTCTCTTTGGCACCTTTGGCTGAGACAAGGAAATAGCCCAACATGCTGATTTCAGAGGCATCCAGAACTAGGCAAGAACTGTCCCTTCTCCCTGCAGCTCTGCCCAGGCACCTCAGTCCTGGCTCCCAGTATCCCCGGCTTCAGCTACCAAACCTCTCCTGTCAGACCCTGTCACTTAGGGAAAACTGGGCCAGACTCCAGCTTGGTTTTGTAATTTGGATTACAAATATATTCTTGGAATCAAATTGAGTAAACCAAGCTCATTAAACCTGTCCTAGACAGCTTCCGAAGCAAGGTCATCAGAGGTGGAATGTTATGAATTAATATACACATTCCAAAACTTGACCTATTCCTTCATTTCTTTTTATTTTTCTGCTCTCTTTTAAGAGCTATTTATGCTCATTTATAAAAATGTTTAGTGGCCAAACAGGAAAATAAAGTAATAAGCAATAAATAATTAATAAAAATCAAAGTATTATCTTCAAGTTTTAAAGGAAATAAAGCATAATAATGGTACCTTGAATTTATCCTCTTCTTCATAGGATATGAAATATGAAGAAAGAAAAGACAGCAGGAACTGTCATGCTGTCCTCAATACAGATCTAAAGAAGATGCAAAGAAAACTCAAAGAAATAGCTTTATGATAGCTGACTAAAAAATACTAACATGTAGGGTACCTCTTTGTTAGAGGAAACACTACATATTCTGGATTAACTTGAAAGCATGTGAAATGACCTTGCTGAACTTCTTTCAAGAGTTTCACCAGACCTTCATTCAAATGTTCTGAGATCAGCAGTATTTTTCTGATTGGCAAGATCTGCATTCTGATCAGAGAGCTGCAGAAAGCACCTGTGCATGTCCAGCTGCTGTGAATCCTGCTGCAGCCAGGCTTTTGTTATTTATGGCCTGGTGGAAATGCAGTCACCATACTGCTAAATGTCATCCTGATTCAGACAGTCCTACTGCAAGGAGATGAACTTTGTTAGTGGTCAGGCTGTCATAGGCATTGTAATAAAGTCCTTCTTTGGCATCCTTCAGGTATTGAAGTTGAAGCCTCTCTCCTCCAAAGCTTTACTCCAATCATTGAATCAGGGTTGAGACTAAAATCTTATAAAATCAGAACTGCCATCACAGTTATCTCTCTGTTGCAGTATCTATACATCTATACATTTATATAGCTATAAAATCCTTTCCCTGGCTCCTTTGCATTACTCTGCAGTATTACTATTCAAGGCTTCCTAGTGGGAGCTGCTGCTGAATTGTGTGGTGACAGGGTTTGCTTTCATAATCAATTACGAATTCCACTGAAAAAGGCAATCCAATTATTCCCTAGCTCCCAACTATGCCAAGCACAAGAGCTTATGAGGCCACACATTCAGTCAGATAAGGGAACTGATCCAGCTTAAAACTGACTTACCAAAGAAAATGGTTAGCCCTCATTTGGGTGACCCCTTGGCCACATGCCAATGGAAATGGAAAGAATCTTCCTCCAAGAACAAGAACTTACACTGTCTCAATATCATCATTTCAATTCACCTATGGATTTTCCATTCTCACTCCTCAGAACACAGCCCCCATTTTTACACAGATTGTACTGCCTGTTCCTATCCATCCAGCCTTATGAGTCTGCATTTGTCTGTAGTAAATGAATAGGTAGATTTGTTTGCACAGTCTGAGGTCACTCAGTAACACAAACTACTCTTCATGGGTGCCCTGACCAGGTCATGACCTGCCACCCAAACAATTTTTCCATCACCCTTAGGTACCCATGATGATTTTATATCTATCATTCACGTGCAGAAATGCAGAGAGTCAGACCTCCTACTGTCCCCACACAAACATGGTAAAAACTTTCCCATTTACATGATGATTCTCTATTAAAAACTGCTTTTTGATAATTGTTAGTTAACCAGCACTTAATCCACTTAAGATGGGCTTTCCTGATATTGTAGAGTGTTAATTTTTTATCAGAATGTCACACAGTAGTAAGTCAGATGCTGTACAAAAGCCTAAGTCTATTACATCTACATACACAATAAAGCCCACCCTATTATCACCAAAATTTTACAACTTGAGCTTCCAAAGCTGCTAAATTCTTTTCCATATTTTAATATTCCATGTCTAAGTTTTCAACCTTGAACAGTAAGTGAAAAAATGGAAATTAAATAATTTACCAGTTTGAGATTCTAACCAGTAAATTGCTCTGAATTTGTAACCATGCTATCATTTTCATTGTACTACATTGGCCATTTAGGTGAATGATAACCCAGGAGACAGCACCATGCAGGGCTAGCAAACAAGTAAATCATTTAGATTGCACGCTGCTTTCAACTGAAAAAAGGGGCAGTAAATCTGTCCTGCCATTGCCTTCTCTTTTGTTGAATTTTCAGGATGGTGCAGTCTTTTCATTGAAACAAATAAAAAAAAAATTCTAGAGATTTAATTTATTGTCTGGGTTTTGCGCATAATGACTGAGGCTGACCAATGCAAGGCAGTGCCCTGGAAGAATAGGCTTGGCCATTTAAGATCGTGCCAGATAGAACACACAGCTGGCTTTAAGCAGACTAGGAGAAAATTCTGGTTACAGCATGGCACCATCTAATGGCTTCGGCTTTAACTGCAAGAACTCAACCAGCGTTAAGTGCTGGCCATACAAATTGCCCTTCTATCATTATTTTGCTCACTTATCTCACTATGTAGCAAAGCCATATGGAAGAAAAATAATAGGAAATAATGTACATTTAAAATATAAATCTGCGCTGACAACTTACATGGTAGTAACAACTGCAACCTCTTTTTAAACCATGACTGAACACTTCAGTCCAAGAGAAGTATTTTAACACAAACAAAATTTAGGTATATAAAGAACACAGTATTGTCTATACACAGAAATAACAAAATACTGTATTTTCATAGAACCCTAAAATGGTTTGGGTTGGAAGGGACCTCAAAGATCATCTAGTTCCAATCTCACTTCCATGGGCAGGGAATGTCCCACTAGACCAGGTTGCTCTAAGCTCCATCCAGCCTTGAACATTTTCAGGGATGGTGCATCCACAGCTTCTCTGGGCAACCTCTGCCATGGCCTTGTGATCCTCACAGGGAAGAATTTCTACCCAACATCTAATTTAGAGCTACTGTGTCATTTTGAAGCCATTCCCCCTTGTCCTGTCACTACAGGCCCTTGTACAAAGTCCCTCTCCATCTTTCTTGCAAGCTCTGCAAGGCCACAATTCAGTCACCCCAAAGCCTTCTCTTCTTCCAGCTGCGTGGTCCCAATTCTCTCAGCCTTTCCTCACAGCAGAGATTCTCCATCCCTCTATCACCTTGGTAGCCTCCTCTGGATTTGCTTCAACACGTTTCTGTGTGGCAGACCCCCAAATTTCTAACTTACTTTTGGATAATTTCTGCTAAGAAAAGGTATGCCTAGATTTTAGGTTATTTTGCATGGTGGAATTTCACATTTCTTTGAAATTATGCTAAGAACCACATAACTTTGTACAATACTGTGACTTCTTTTTTTGTTTGTCAGCAAGTTCAAGGAAAGAGGTAATCAGGACACTTGGGTTGCATTCCCATCTTGCTGGTGACTTCCTGTGTTATACTGAGCAGATTGGTATGGCTGGATGAAAATCATTTTTGTTGCAAGTATGGAAATGCTAATATTAAAATTCCTTGTAAGCATGCCAATTATTTAATAATATTTGAAGCATATTAAGAGCTAAAAACATGCATCATCATGAGACAAAAAAAACCACCATTGTTATAGCAATTTCCTAGTAGGAGATGTATGGCCATCCATGCTCAGAATATCCACAACATAGGCAGAAATCTTCATTTGAATATTAGGTGTTGTTTAAGACCATGATTGACTTTAGATGTTAATAAAAACCAACTGGAGAGGCTGTGTGGTCTCTGCCCTCAGAGGTACTGAAAAGCCAACACAGCTCAGCCCTGGACATCCTGCTCTAGCTGCCCTTGCTCTGAGCAGGGTTGGACTGGTTGTTCTCCAGAGGTGCCTGCCCATTTCAGCCATCTGTGGGGCTGTGATTTTCTAAAATTTCTGTTACTGCTTTAGAAACAAAACCCAAAACCTCAATGCAGAATTAAATTGTGTTCATCTCCAAATCTTGTGATTATCCTTCAAATCTTCTAAGATTTAGAAAAGTTCCCTCTCTTATAAATATTTAGGATAATATCTCAGGCTAGCTAGGGAGTGTACTACTGGAAAGATTTAATACTGGATCTGGAACTAACTCAGTGGCTCCAGGGACAAACTAAACATAATGAAAATGTTACAAATCACTGAAGTGGAATTCAGTCCCGGCCAGTATATTCCATAAAACACAGATCTTTTTCATTTTAAAAATAACGCTTTGAATAAATCAGAAAAAATTTAAAGGCAGATCTATAATGTAATTTAACTGTTCTCACATATTAAAAATACATTTACAGAAGCTGTAAGAGTTGAAATAACAATTTTTGAAAAGAATGAATAGAGGTACAAAATCTAGTGATAGGGAAATAGAGTTAACACACATACCCTCCTCTCTTTTATCCTTTAAGAGACACAGTCAGAAGATCTCCCTGCTACCATTTTCTCCAAACAGACTTTCACATGTTCAACATATGTCCAGCTAACCAGTAGTTCTTGTGACCACTGCTGCCTTGGAGCCTGTTCATACCACTACAGCAAAAGCCTCTGCTGGCTCAGCTGTAATTTGGTTGTCTGCTTTTAGGCTTACAGGGAGAAGAAGCTTTGGAAGTGCAGCTGAGTGTGACTCATGTTGCAGGCAGCAGGATGTGTATGGATGCACATTTTGGCAAAGCCTAAAGACCGTGACAGTGCATTTCTACAAGATCCCTCAGGTTAAACTGCATCCCAAACACAGCCTTGAGGTCTGTGCTTCAGGGATGCACTAACACCCTTGTCCAGCTCACAGCAAACTGAGATGTGAATAGGGAGCTGCTGCTTCCAGTGCTTTGAACAATTAAAGTCATGGTCACTTGGACAGGAGTGCAGCATATGCCACAACCTTGCATAGATAAAAGAGGAGATAGTCTGAAATACTCTGTTAATTGTAAGAGTAGATACATTATTCAAAAATAAAAAAAAAATATTTAGTGTACTAGAAGCACCTGCTGTGGAAAAAACCCAAACATAAAATAATTACATATTCAGTCACAGAATCATATATTATAACGTTATATTTATGTAAAATATTTAGAGGTCTGTTCCAACTACAGATTCTTGCAATTGGAATACAAAAGCCCTCTGGCAAAATTTAAATATAAAAGTGTAGACATAGTTCTTGTTTACAGGGATAGTTGTAGAAGCAAGAAAGAGAAACAACAGCCTCAGGCACTGACAACAAGTTCTTTCCATCTGGAAATGCCATGCACATAAGGTAAGCTGCTTTACAAGGTAAGCAGAGGAATAGATTTACCACTGGTTGTACAAACACACAACAAAAGATCACCATAGGATATACATGGGGAAATAAGTAATAAGTGCATAAATGTCTAAATGTATTTTTTGCATGAGAAGAAATCAGAGCATTTGTCAATGGCTAGCATTAAAACTAGGGAAAAAGATTCACCATCTTCCTACACTGAAGAGAAAACAGAACACAGATCCAGACCCAGTGGACTGCCTCCTGTTCAGTAGAAATATTTGTAGAGTTGTATCCCTTACACTGACTTAAATATGTGACTTCACTGAAATTTTTCCTCTTCCTTTAATACATCATTCAAGCTTGGTAGCAGAGAACAGACCTTTCAACAAATAGCACACTTTCCTTTCTGCATAAATTAGGCTGATCTGGCTGGACAATCTTCATCCAGCAGTTGAAAAAAACTGGTTTTGCAAATATTCTGCACTCCACTATCAGTCAGAATCTCTGCTTTCCCCACTTCTCTAAAATCATGTCACATCCTATTGAAGTGTTAAGTAGAAAGACAGAAAAATGCAAATTGCTGTTCACATTGAATGACAGTTTAGAGGGTTTGTGCAGCACAATTCAGAAACTCTACATTATTTTACTGCTTGCATGTCTATCCTCTGCTACTGACTGCTCCAACTACAGTGCCACACACTCCTCAGAAAACAACTACATCATAATTTGTTACTTGAACTTTTTTTTTCTTAGCAGAGTACTTCCATAAATTTCCTCCCAACTAGTTCTTCTAATAAAGAATCTATTTCCCTTTTAATGTCCAGCCCTTTGTATGTTATAGATACAATTATTACATTATATTCTGTGGTTTTAAAATTAATCATTTGGATATATCAACAAGGAAAAATACTATTTTCTCCTTTGTACAAAAAAACCTGTCTGAAGAATGCCTGTGCAGATCTGATAATGCTCCTAGAACAGAAAACACATCACATCTACCCAGCAAGAACAAGAGTTTCTCAGCAGCCACTATCTGTTGTTTCTCCTATTGTCGTATTTTGCATGACTGTAACCCCTCTGCTGACACTGTTCACTTTCCCTAAATTGCTATGTATTACCAGAACTGGTTTCCCTTTTTTCTGTATGTGCTTCCTTCCCACAAAGCTCTCCCAGTCACCACCTTCCACCTGGTCTCATGAAAACAATGTTACATAAGTAATTCTGTCCTCTACATTTAGTACATTCTCCAGCTTACATTTGCCTATGCTGTTTATCAGGCAGACCAAGCATCTTGTAATACAAAATGTAACTCAAAGGACTTCCATACATGATTCTCTGTATTTTCTTGCTGTGATATTTACCCTGGAACTGCCAAACTAAAGCTCAGTTCAGACTATGTATTCCCTATTGACCAAAAATCTTTTCTCTGAATTTTTTTTCTAAGAAACAAAGAACCAGAATAGCATTGAGAGTCTGAAACTATGCTGCAACAAACATGACTATATTAGTTGGCATGAAATGTAGATGAATAGTTTGAAATTGATGCTGAACTGGAAGTTTATATTACACACCAGCTTTAAGCTATATGAACCAGTCAAGTAATAATTTTCAGTTATATTTACAGAGTTTTAGTTCAAGTGCTTCAGATGGCCAGAGGCCCATACAGATGCCAAACTCCTACCTTTTTGTTCCAGCTGGATGGCCTTGCAGGGCACTGAGCAGACACTGTCAGTGGCAGCACAGCCGTGCTGTACATTAAGCTTCACACCACAAGCACTATTTCTTCACCCATCTATTTTGACTTCTACTGGGTTAATTTAGGTGGATTTATCATTAATTAATACTACAATGAATACAGCAAAGCCAAACAAAGTTCAACTGCCTACAAATAAAATATAAAATAAGGCACTGAGTATGTTCACTGCTAACCAACTTCAGGTTCTGAAGTACCATTCCCAATGTCTATTTTTCAGGCAGTTGAAATAACATTCAAGGAAGTGATTAGATGTAATGAAATAGTTTCAGAGTAGTTTTACATTGTATATCTAGAAAGAATGTATAAAGTTTTGTCTTAAAGTCTCAGTAATTAAACAAAACCATTGGGAGAAGGATTGTCATATATTTGTAAATAAATACTCTGCCACTGTAAGCTGAAAAAAGGCATTTTATAAGAGGAAAGGAAAGCAGTATAAATGTTGAGAAGTAGTATGATTCCATACTTCTAAATCTTTTTTCAGTAGCGTCCCATAGCATACAAGATAATCTTAACCAAACACTGACTATATTTTCATTTAATTTCTACAGTTCTTAGGAGAATTCTCAAGACAGTGGAATAATCAGAACATAGAAGGGTGAGCAGTCCAGAGCCTCCCCAAAGAAGATCCCTCACCCTGCATTTCAATCACTCAGGAATGTATGAAGAGGTAATACTATATGAAATATATATATATAATAACTTGGATACATTACAATGCTGTCTGCTTAAGATGATTCCACACTTCTTTACCTCTAAATCTTTCACTAACTCTATTCTGGAATTATCAGCAAAGCTGAAAGGGGCAAATAAAGCAAGGGAGAGAAGCATAAAAAAGGCCATAGCATTAACTCAGATATAATAAATAGTCACTCATAGCACTTTAAACCATTCTTGAAATTCATGGAAACTTTGCTTATGTGAAGTTTCTCTCCTTCACAGTCTTCTCTGAATTACTCTTCAGTGGGATTTCCTCTGTGACCAGCAGCTCTAATAACCAGGCACTACAGAAGGGTTCTGCTCTGCTGGTGCTGGGGTGGTCACAGTGATGCCTGACAGACTGTACAGAGGAGAGGATGTGTAATACTGGAAAGGGGTAGGAGGCTATTAGTCTCTTTTCCACAACCTTTCTGTCCTTTTGCTCCCTATGGGAGGATTTTACAGTGGCATAATGCAGGGTTTGTACACCCCATTATATGAGTCTGGAAGGAGCTCATGGGCTGTTGGGTACCTAATCAGCCTCTCCCAGAGGCAAACAAGAGACTTCAAAGGAGGAACAAAAAAGGAAGAGCCCTGCTTAATTAGTGTTCAGCTGAGAGGAGCAGACTTGGGGGAAGACACAAGGAGAACTGATCCCTGTCAGAGTCCCCTGGTAGAGAGGAAGGCCTGGCAAAAGCTGTTCCCTTCTTTGGCTGCCGGTGCTCAACTTCAGCTTCCCTGAGCCACGGCACCACAGACACTTCCATGAGTCAGCAGTTCAGAGAAAAGAACAAAGAATCTGCTGTCAAAACACCCTAGAAGGAAACATAAATGGAACACTTCTGTATGTCCCGGTCTGATTTTATATACACCAAAAGAAATAGAGCTGCCCTATCTTAAGCAGAGGGTTACATCCATGCAGTCCTTCGGGTGTCCCAGGGCTGCATGGAGCTGCAGAATAAAGCTGCAAAAGGCTTTTAAACATTAATTTTGTAAACTTTCGTGCCTTTTATTATAAAAGACATTAAAAGATTTGTTTTTGTCAGGTGTTTTTAGGTCTTTTTCTTTCTTACATTTTACCTAAGAAATATCAGAAATTAAATCTGGTTTTTGGTGACTTGCCTGTGAGAGTGGACAGTATCTGAGGAGAAAACAATGTTCCAAGACAAACGTATATTCACAAGGAGCTCATAAATGATACTAAATATAGGAACAAATGAATCCTGAATGTCTCTTACAGAATTCCCAGAATTGTGAACCACATGTGACTCTTAGCAGGCTATCAATATATTATTCAACACAATAAATTTTAAAAATCTAGGAAAATTAAAAGGATAACCAAGAAAAGTTTCGATGGATTTTTATATCTGTGCCTTGTCTTTAGTATAAATGGATTATGAGAAAATACTGTTTCAGAGGAATAAGATTTCACTATCAAATCAGATAGATATTTTCTGCTTAACTGTTTTATGCATGCATGTGTATGCATGAATATATTTAAATAAAACCATTTTGTCCTTTTCCTTGGTATGATTAATTTTAATTTTAAATGTTCTTTCTCAATTCAATTTTTCTCTCCCCAACTTCATCTTGGATCAAAGCTGGGATAACTAGGTACACAGGTATTAACAGAATATACCATTTGAGTGTAGAGACCTCCAACATGAATATTTTCTCTTAGAAACGTTTTAATTTCTTGCTTGCATCTTGCTGTGTTGGAAACAAAGTAGATTGATTTCCCACAATACCCAGGGGAATTCCAGGCATTGACAGCTGAGGAAAGGGACACAGAAGCTTCGGAGACATTAAAATAACAGAGACAAGAGTTTAAAAACAGCATTTATACAAACTGCTTCACATCCTATATTATGAAACCTACTCACGTCTAGAGGATACCACTTTGTTTTCAAAGACCAAATGAAGTGCACAGTCAGATTTACTGTATGCTTCAAAAAAGAGATATATGTTCTCTGAATAAGGAATCCATGCTCTAATGCACAGCAAAACCAATGTACAATTTTCCTGTTTCACATTTTTCATACTGAGTATCATAGAGGTGCACAAGCATTTCCATGCAGGTTAATTTATAGACAGGGAAATAAAACTCATGTTAATAACAGAAATCTGGAAAAGCTCAAGTTCCTAGAACAGAGGTTTTAAAAGCAAGGAGAATTAAGAGAGGCTGTTCACCACAAAGTAAATGAGGGATAAAATATTAAGGATGGATAAACTCTGGTGACAGTGTCTGTTTATTCTTTGTCATAAGATAAAGGCCTTAAAATGGGCTGTAGAGGGACATGATATACAATGTGACAAGCGAAAGAGCAATCCAAAGTGTGCAAGACCACAGGTTTCCTACTCTAGGAAAGTACATGGTTTGAAGGCATGCAATTGGCTCTGCCATCTGAGCAAAAATAACCTTGTGTGCCTCAATTTCCACTGCTGCAAAACTAACAGCATTTGGGTGCTGCTTTTGGTTGGGATTGCTAAAACCCCATGGTTCCACAATATGGTTTAGTGGGCATGGAGGTATTGGGCTAACACAAGACTTGATTACCTTGGAGGTATTTTCTAACCTTGATGATCCTAGAGAGTTAATTTTCTTTATAGAAAACCACTTGGTTTGGATTTGTGCTGAGAACAGTGTTGATAATTCAGGGCTATTTTCATTATCATGAGCAGCACTAACACAGAGCCAAGGCCTTTCCTGCTCCTCACCCACCCCACCAGGCAGAGGCTCCACAAGGAACTGGGAGGGGACACAGCCAGGACAGCTGACCCCAGCTGACCCAGGGCATATCCCATAATATGGCACCAGCTCAGCATGGAAATCTGGGGAGGAGGAGGAAGGGGGGACATTTGAAGTGATGGTGTTTGCCTTCCCAAGTCACTGTTAGAGGTGATGGAGCCCTGCTGCCCTGGGGATGGCTGAGCCCCTGCCTGCCATGGGACGTGGGCAATGAGTCCCTCACCTGTTAAACTGCCTTGATCCAACCCACTCAGTTTTCTCATTTTTATCCTTTCAATTCTCTCCTCCAGTGAGTGGCTCTGTGGGGCTGAGTTGCAAGCTGGGTTTAAGCCATGACAACTTATAAACTTACCTAGCAGAGGGTCCTGAGAATTTAGAGGTGACATTATCAGACAACACTGGTACAGACATAAGATGCATCATTCTGTTACTATTTACTTAAGACATGGGACACAGATCAATAAGCAAAGATGTGAAGTGTTACTGTAATACTTTCTCATTATTTACTAGAAGCCATCTCTCCTTCATATTCAAAGCAATCCATATTTCTCAAGGATAATAGTAATTCTTAATTACAAAATGATGATTTAGTCAGTGCACCTGGCTTTTAAGCATAAAATACATTCTTTACAAAGTATGTGCCTCTTTTGTGATTTCAAAGAACCCTGCAAATGTAGAAGAGTGTGAAGATCAACAGTCAGCAAACAGTCAAAAAGCTTTCTGATGATGAATAACCCCCTTTGAAGTGGTCTACTTCAATATTGTTATTTCTGGAATTTCAAGCATGAACTCTATGAGCAGCCAGACTACACATTTCTATTCAGTGGCAGTAAAAGTCAGCTAATTTGGAACCAACTACAACAGGATATTATCGTTTATGTACAGTTTTTATCTCATAGTTAAGGACAAATCTGCCAAATTCCACAAGAGAGGGAACTAAACTTCCTTGTTAAAGGGAAGTTTAGAAATGGAGGAGCCAAAGTGTTAAGAGTGGAGATCTCTACTTTTTTTCCATTGAAATGAAAACTTCACCCTTGGAAAATACACTTCAGTACTGAATATATTCATTAGCTTTTTGCATTTGATCCTAATTTGATGACAAAAACACTAAAAGGATGTCATATTATAGTAAATGCAGTTTTGACAATGGGTTCACTCATCCATTGTACTAAATCAGAAAAAGTTCTTAAAAGCAGCTTAAAATTTTCAAAGAATCATCTCAAAAGGTGATTAATTTACATTTTAGCTTAAGAAAAAAATCCTGTCACATTCATTTTCTTTTTTTTTTCCTTAAAAAGTAGTCAAAACATATTTGCACATTCCAACACCATTGAGTACCCCCCTGAAAAATGACAGTGCATAAATTACAAAGCAGGCTTTTTACAGAAAACACAGATCTGTGCACAAGTTAGAATAACATTCTCTTAATCCCTAAAGCAGAGCAGCAATAAATGCATCTTTAATATATTCAAAAGCTGTTACTTTTTCCTTTTTTTTAGCCAAACTGCAGTGCTATGAGCTTAAACTTCTCTCATTGCATTGCTCCAGGCAGTGGATCTCTGAGCACACACGCTTTCATCCTGTGAATGTAGGTGAGAGAATAAACCAACGCCTGTTTGCCTGTCTTCAGCATAAAGGCATTTGTAGCTAGACAAGAACCTGTGAGATATCAATCATGCTAATGAAACCTGACTGCTCTAAAAGGGGCTGGCTGAGAGCTTGGCTTTCATTTGATAAATAAACATCTGAAGTTGTTATCTGCTGCAAATGCTTTCACTTGGGGTCCAACAGTAACTTTCTTCTTGTAACACTAATATTTAAAGTAACACTAGAATGCCCTGTATGTTAACTGACTCATGGTATTTGTCTGCAATAACTATATTAATATTAATATTAATTTCAGAAACTTCTATACATTGAAAATATAAGCTTCTATAAATCTGACGAAAAATACAGGTATAATTCAATGCCTGAATAAAGTTTCCCAAGACTTGTTTCAATTTCCTACTACACAGCCTGACTAGAAACTGATTATCATCAATAAGAAATCTTACATCTCTTAATATAATATGTACCTCTCTTTCAGTGAAAATGTAGTTGGATTAAAAAACAGTAAAATAACAAAGTGATATTCGTGAGAGAACTACTATTTCACTACATCCCTTGTACCTACACAACATGTTGTATTTATATGGCAGTCAGCTCCCAAATAGATGGCACCAGAAGATCAAAATAGTTGCTTGTCACAGCATGCAAAGAAAAGGGAATTTTCTTTATCTTTACACACAGTTCTTAGAAGCTGTCCTGATCCCGAGGTATCTCTCAATTAAATATCACTTTTTCCTCTCTCTTCCTACCAAGAAAAAAAAAAAATTGCAAACCCTTTTATTGTGCCTAGGGGGATGGATAAGAAATTACAAACATTGCCAAATGTGTAACTAGAAAAAATGCCTTGAAGTGGGTGGGGGTGTTTAGATCTTGGCAGCTGCTGTGTAACCAAAAGCTTTTACAAAAGCTGAAGTAATTTAAGTATTTTCAGAGAGGCTCACTGATTCTGGTAGTTATTTTCCTGCAGACACCGTAAGTTGATCAGCTTTTCACACAGCATTCACTGGGGCTGTCATCCAGAGTGAGTGCTCTGTCTGTTCACTCAACGGGACCAACCCACAAAAGGACAAAATTTTAGAAACAATGCAAAACACATCCTTTAGAAAGCATGAAATGTAGCTAAGAACTAAAACTCTGGCTGTTTGTTTGCTAATTTCTTTAAGTCCTGTTAACTAAAGAGATCAGTAAGGTCTAGAAAGGTACCTTCTGTGGCTGACAGGGATACTCAGTACATCTTTACTGATATTTCTAAAGGAAGCCATAGGCATTGAACACACTAAGATTTTTTTTTTCAACTGCCTTTTGCTTAGAAAGTTGAACTTTCATCTCAACTCCTCACTTTCTCAGTTTTGAGAAACTAGAGGTCCAAGATGGTACCCTCACTATTATGCATTGGGTGATACAATAATGGCTGAAAGCCCTCAACACTCAAAACAGCATCAGCATATGCAGACAGCAAGAGTAAGGTTTCATGCTAGAATGGGATTTTGAAATTTTCTGGTTTTAACCTGTAATTCAAAAGAACTACAAAATGTGGAAGTCATCTGCACCTGGGCACCTGGACAGAAGTTGAACAGCACACCTGTATACACAGCCTGTGAAGAACTGCTAAGCATCAAGCAGACTCAAGTTTTTGCTTAAAAGCCAAAGAGCAAATACAAAAAATTTGAGCATAATCAAGCAACAAGTGTTTTAAAAAAAACAAACATAACATTAATATTTTCCTGAATTAATAATTTTGTATTTAGAAATCATATATTCAATTGGTCAGGTGTCTTCTGAGATTCATATTGAGTGACATACATGCAATCAAATGAAGTTTAAAAAAAATCTATTTTTTACATATGATATTAAATGCACAACAACTCCCAAGGAGAATGCCACAATATAAGCAGAACACCCATATAACTTATTTTTTTTCCCATGTGCACAAAGACCTATGATTAAAGTCTGAGCTCCCATGGTTTTGATGCATACAAATATGTGTTACACTCACTGTCTCAGCAGGCACTCATTATGCAGTCACAGCAAAGAAAAAGTAAATGCCTCACTGAATTAGAAGGAAGAAGGAGATTTTTCACCAGTTCTGTTGAAAGGCAACAACAACAATAACTTAGAGAAAGAGGAATTATTGCATATCCCCTTTTTACTCATTATTTGGGATAAACAATTTACTTGTATAAATAGCTAAAACAGTAATTCAGCTAAAAATAATTTCCAGAAGCTATAAGCCTCAAAAATTCCTTACCATTCAAAGAGTAACTCAACAAGTATACAAGATTACCTAGGCAATGTAAAACCTGAGTAAATTATTAATTTAAGCCAAAAATAACAACCTGCTCTTTAACATTTTGGGGATAAATTTTATCTGTTCAATTACTCAGATGTGCAGTCACTGAAAGCAAGAGTTACTCCAGGAGATGTGGTCTAGTTCTTTACAGTATTTTTCTTCCACAGTGGATGTCAATTAATTAATCATTTTCAGATAGATTAAATAATACAGATTAATATTCACAGTATTCTAGAAAAGATATGACAGTGATTTCCTATGGTTAGGATTGTGTATCACACTTTAGCATCCACAGGCAAATCCTTCTATAAGCGAATGTCATTTATCTATACCTGATGGAAGAATTTATTTTTAAGAATGCAAATGCTGACTACATATTTAAATTAATGAAGCATGTGATATAGGTCAAGGACGAACTGGAGAGAATTTTTTTTAGTAGTTTAAATGCTATCTGCAGCAGTTTTCACACATCCTTAAATTAGTCTGTAGGTATTTTGAAGGTTAAAGAACAGTGAACTTTGAGAACATAATCATGAAGTTCAATGTGAAGAACAACCTGGAAGGGTGGCATTTCAATTTTGCCAGAGGCAAGGTAAAAAGCTTAAAAACAACTGTGTTAAATGGAAACTTGCTACATAAAAGTACAGGTAAGAAAGAAATAGTAAGACTAAAGCTGAAAACTACACATTTCTCATATTTCTTTCCTGCAGTGGTTCTCCTGTTCAAGCTTTACAACCTACAGAGTCAAAGACAAAAAGTGCAGTGACTGTAGAAATTTAAAAAGTATTTATCAATAAGGAAAACAACTGTAAATTATGGAGTAGCATTTTGAAAGCATATCTCTGGGAGATCAAATGCTTCTCAGCACATCAGGAATGTCATCTACACTTATTATTACACACTGATTATTTAATAATTTCTTTCACTTCCATCTTTACACTACTAGAGGTTCATAGTTTTTACCAAGACAAATACTCCCACAGAAACACAGCAGCTGGACCTGCACTGCTGGGTCATTGAGCCAAATTCTGAAACTCTGGCTACTAAGTTTTAGACTGCTATATGGCCAGGCTTCAGCTCAGCTTATTTTAAGTGTACAGCCAGTGTGATATCATAGGTGCCTACATTAAAGTATGTACTCTAAACATGGGCACTAAGTCAAGCATTTAAATAACTTCCCTAGCAGTTTTAGGGTAACCTTTTTAACAGATACAAAGAGTTGGAAAAGATCTAACATTTCTTTTTCCCCTCTAGCCTTTTCTTCCTTGTAGTGGTTGAAATTTTACCACTCTGCTGCTAACAGGACCTGCACAGTCACTGCTGCACCTAAGGTCTAAGGCAAAAAAATTCTTACCCATCAGAACTGTGGGCTTTTGCTGACTATTTTTGATGGTTTAAATTTTCTGTTGAATTTTAAACCCAAGTCTTTCTCTTATTAAAAATATCATTGCATAATTATTTCCTGTTTTATTATTTCCTATCATCAGCTGCTACTGATCTGTCTTGCTAAATGCACTCCTTTCTGCACCTTACCTTCCCTAGCACCAGAATAACCATGCCACAATTGTGGCACACCTTGAGTTGCAAAGAACCTTTGGAGGTCATTAAGTCTGAACACCCTGCTCCAAACAGAGCTAGGCTGGGTTGATCAGGGCCTGTCCTGCTTTGAGTAACTTAAAGAGCAGAAAATCTACAATGTCTCCAGACAACCTGTGCTGCAGTTTAATAAGAACCTTCCTTGATGCTAATTGTCACAAATTATTACCAAAATACGGAATCTGAAAATGCTGTTTTGATCAAGCACAGCAAAAGCTGCTAAATTATTTTCCTCAGTTAGGAGGAAAATGCTTCAAAGTATTTAAGTCCCTTAGAAAGTACTAATAAAACCCATTTTTACCACTTAGGAGCAAAACTGTAAGAGAAAGGGATGCAGCATCAGCAAATTATCCACTGAGTCCAGGTTGCTTTATTCACTGTGGAAGTAGTGATTTCACTGCCATATTTGAAGAGGAGTGTTTTACTATATATACTTTTACAAATATGGAGTCTAAGTACCATCAAGGGCCTTGCATAGATTCCCACCAAAATATGAGCCCTGATGATGCCCTGTAGGTTTTGCAGGGTAACAAACATCACATCCATTCATCTCCCCTCAGACCACCCGCTGGTCACTTTCTGACATTCCAAATTTCCTGTGAGCCATTTGCAGAGGTCAAAGGTGGCTGCATTATACCAAAAGCACTGTATTTTCACACTGAGGAAAGTCTCTCACCAGACACTGTGACCGACATATAAACCATGTACTAGAAGTGCTTTATTAGTCAGTTACAAGCACTTGTGTACTTGCAACCCAGAAGCTATTTCAGATAATTTATTAAGAGAATACCAAATAGATTCTGTCCCTCTTTCCACAGAAACATCTAAACTTCTAATTTTGCATTTAAATGCTAAGACTTACCAGCTCATGATCTGCAAATCCCAATGAGAAACAGGCTTTAAAATTATTTAAAGTACATTTTACTAGATAGCCTCCTTTGATTTGTGAGACAGGAAACCTAAAAAGTGTTTTCTGTGTTTCCAAAGGATGTAAAAGAAGATGATTTTCATTCTTTGATGCTGTCACAAAGAACATACAGGAAATGCCAGCAATATACTATAACTAAACAAATATGAGCAAGTAAATCTCAATAGTGAGTGTATAAGACCAACAGTATTTCCTTGTTGCTGCAATTACACCTTCTAGCAAGGTCACAATTCTTCAACTGAAGGTCTCTCCAATAAGAACTTCAGCCAACAAATTATTAAAACACTGTACCTCATTTTCATACAGTATGAGGGTAATGAGAGCAGCATCAGTCACTTTTTCCTTTCCACCCTTACAGACACAAACAGCACTGGAAGCATCAGTCAGATTTAGACCACATGTTGATGCCACAACTGCCACCAACAAATACTTCCTTATAAAATCCCTAACATTAACTGGCTGCTATGAGCAGCTCCAGATCTTCAACTGTGGGCCATATGTGCAAGATGTGTTAATACAAAAAAACCTTCTACTTAGTCTGTTGAACCAGCAAGTTTTGATTACTATTACAGCTGGATCTTTATGTACTAATTAGTTTCACAAATTCAACATTGGCACATTACAGAAGAGTCCTACATAGAGCAAACAACAAAAGTCACAGAACAATTAAGTTTGTTTGTTGGGGCTTTTTACTGCTGGACTCATCACAATCTCTTTTTCTTGATTTCTGATAAGTCTATTGTCTTTGAATAGATTATTTTGATAAATTTCAGAAGTAATCCCAAGAATTTGTTAAACTTTAATAATCTGACACGCTATTTCATGTTACAAATGCTACACACAACTATTGGTATATGGCAATACACATTACTGCTTAATGAGTTGTTGCTCTGAGGCCAGAGCACTGACAGTGTCTCAAGGGCGTGTCACTTGAGGAGCCAAATGAGACAGCCCCTCTATCTGATCATGCCGGTTTACCACTCTCACGTCTCACATCCAAAGGCAGGACAAGAACAAGGCACAGAACAAAAAAGCACAACTTTGCTTCCTTGGAAATGCACATAACAAGCAAATCCTGCTTCAAACCCCCAAAACCTTATGTGCTTGAGGCACTGCATTAGGAAGATGCACTTTAAATCCTTCTTTTCCCAGGCCCCATGCATTGTCACCTCCCTTGGGATAAAAGGCAGGTCATCATTTCTGGAATATAGGCACTTGTCCTCCAGTGCCCTCCCTTTCTATCTGTATATTAGGATAGACCATGTCAGACCTAATAGGAGTGCTGAAAACATGTTTATTAATGCTCACATGACAGTTTCATAATTAGTTTACGAAGGAGATCTAAGGACTGTGAAAGATAACATCATTTTTTAGTTAGATCTAATTTCTGTTATCTCCTTTCTTGTGGTTAGTCACCAGGTTGTAGCCCCAAAACTGTTCTGCTGAGCTCTGCTATCTACCTTTTTGCTCCATGTTTCAAACTAATCCACTTCAGCTCAGGTTTAGACTGCCACCATCAGCATTGCCAATACCCCATTGTGCAGCTACAGCAATGATTTATTATTCAGTGACAACAATGTAGCAGAAGTGCTGGCGTTATGATTCTTCATATATATTATGAGTTCAATCAAATAATCTGCTGAAGATCTTTTTGTTTCTCTGATATACAAAGACATTCTCTACAGATAACACAGGAGATCACATAGTAGCAAGTATGAATCTCAGTAGGAAACTAGTATGCTCTATTTCAAAACTGTCAACATTTTTCATGTATCTCCAAAAAAATTATTCATTGCATTTTCCTCCCACAAATTCTCCAAATTAAATCTGCTTAATAGAGGAAATACAGGAATGGGGAAAAAAAAAAGCACATATTAATAAAGTCAGAAAAGCATGTCAAGTTTTCTCCCATCTCACTACTTCTTTCACTTTTAATAACATAGTGTGCTGAGCTAAGGACAACATTCCAATAGAGGTACATAAATATTTGCATACAGCGACAAAAACATTTTCCAAATGATTCTGAAAAAAATGCAAATTCAGGGCTCATTATTAACAAGCTGAAGATTACTAATTAATGATTTTACTTACAAAGAGTAATGTTTAAAAACAAACAGCTACATTCATAATTAACAGGAATAAAAAGTATATGGATGAATTAATCATTTGTTGCTGTTATGTATTGGCTAAAAATTGATGCGCTGCAGAATTACAGTTTGGAGTGGGGAAGCATCCACTCTGTGAAAAAAACCTCAGTATTCATCAGCTACTTGTTTATTCTCTTGTTTAGGAAGTTGCAGAGGAAATTACTACCTGTCTGTGGTAACTGGCCATTAAAACAAAAAAGAACCCAAATTAGCTAAAGTAACTGCTATCTTACTAAAATGGAAACAGGCATTTAACAAAATAAATAAAACAGAGCTACAGCAACAAGTTCCTTCAGATGTCCAGTTTCTTTATGCAGAACACACAGTATGGGTGATGATGTTTCTGGTGGCTTGTGATGTATTGTACAACCATTTTAAACAGTGATACAATATGTCATAGACAATAAATTAGTAAATACTGTAGTGGCTCCACAATCCCGCTCTTTCTCATCAACATGATTCCATAGTTCCTGAGGTTAAAAACTGTCATGACTTTAGATTTTAAGCACTCAGCATAGAAATAATTTATATGTGGGAATCTAAAGTTGCAAGACTTTATTACACTGCACTTGCCCTGTGCCATTTTCACAGGCAGTAACAACACCGGAGGCTCTACTGTCTCCAGCGCTGCCAAAATTGATACATCAGACTCCAAGAAAGTTTAAATATTTATATCCAGAACTGTTATTTTCAGGCTTTCCACAGATTTAACAGCATTTAGTTTTAACTCTAGTAATTTCCTGTGCACACTAAATTCGTATGCCAGATGTTTAAATGCCACAGAGGACTATTATTACATATTTACTACATACATTTATTACATATTTACTTATATAGATCCATCCCTCATATATGTTGGTGTTAACAAGAAAGTAAAGACACTTCCAGAGGAGGCAACAGCTTCTGACCAGACTCAGCAGCAGACTTGTTGATTCTGAGTTCTGTATATAACCAACTTACTAATTTCACAAACTTACATCTGGATCCTCATCAATGAACATATAAATTAAAGATGTTCAATTTTTCAGAGGCTAAACTTTAGAATGCTATAACCAGTTTTAATCATCACATATCAAACCAAACAGTTCTATATTTGACTTTTATAAATTTTTTTGAATCATCACAATCATAAACATGCACAGCAACTCTATACAGACATCTATATGCATATTGTAAGTTTCCCCTTTACTGCAAATATTTTTAGACAGCAAGAACAGAAAAACAACCTGTATCAGCTAGAAGCAACATCTTCCCTGAATTCTTTCATTTATTGGAACCTGCTCTAAGACAAACTATACAGACACTAATATTCCACATCAACCAAACAAAAATTACCTCAAAAGCCCCCAAAACACAAGAAAAATACTTTCCCAAAAAAAGTCAAGAAGAAACAGAACTAAACTGACCCCTGATGTGGAAGCACTTCTCTCAGGGAAGATAGCTCAGAGAGGAAGATAATTCAGAGGAAAACTGCATTACCTGTTTTGATTAGTGTTTTATCAATAGTCAAAAAGTAATGTTTTAGTCATAAAAGAACATACAGAACCAGTCAGAAAATGCAATTGCTTCTGCATATGAATTCTTTTTCTTACAGATCTTGTCAGGAGTATCTTTTGTGGTTAATTCAAAATGGTGAGGCAATTCATTTTCTTTTCTTTCTTAAAGTGTCTCCTGATTAGATGAAACTAAAAGGTACTTAGCCAAACATAGCAGAATTTGTGGAAGAACTCCCAAGCATTTTAACTGTCGTATAAAGTAGATTTTACAAAGGAAACAAAGGAAGTCATTAATATTTTAGTTTAGTAGTGCCAACATTCTATTACTTATCTATTAGAAACAGCTCCTCAGGATTTTTAAAAATTTGCAATAACACCTTGCATCTGAAAACAGATTAAAACCCCAAATAATTATAAAGCTAGACAGACAGCATCAATTAGAGAATTAAAGATACCTACTCCCTTTATAGCAGGAGTGCAATTTAATTTTTAAAAAGTTTTCAGCATTTGGAGGGCATGACCCCTGGTTGAGGGCTTATGGCCATAAAAAGATGTTGATCAGTCTTATCTTTTAAAATGTTTTATGCAGCCACATACAGCAGAGTTGCCTGTGGATTGGACATAATAATCAGCAGGGGAAGGAGAGCTCATTACTACAAGCTCTCCTTCCCCTGCAGATTACCTCAGCATGAAGCCACGTATCTCAATCAAAAAAGATTGCTATGGAGAGCTACACAAGATGTTTCTAAATCAGCTAGCTTGGGGCTCAGCCTATAGCTGCAACCTTCTTTTAACCTTCAGAAAAGCAGAAGAACCTGGATGGTCTCTAAATATTAGCCATCTGTAAGTTTAGAAATAAATCACTTAGTAGATAAAAGTCCCCAGCAGACCTGGCTGTCTCATGCTCACACTACTGATGCCCAGTGCAAACACATGGAAAATTCAGCAGCAAGATCTGTTGGAAAAGGGACAGGGCAGGACATTGTAGACGTGGGGGGCAGCAGGGGCCTAGGGGTGTCTAGCACATTGTAGAGTACTGAGAAGAATACTTAATGCTTTGGCCTGTTGTATGTACCTCTTTAAAATATTTCTCAGACACAAGAAAACTTTGCTGTAAGTCACCAACAATCTATGACTATTTATAATGCCCAAATTTTTGACAAGGCTAGTGATGTCAGTGATGTGTTACAAACTAGAAATATGCTCTACTTGCAGGGTGTGGGGGGCAAGGTGTGTGTAAAAAAATAAGAGAAAACACAGTATTGCAACAAATGTGGTAATAAAGAGAATCATCTAAAGAAACTGGAGACATGTTTACTGAGCCAAGCTTGAGACAGCCATAATTTCTTATGATAAGTACAAAGAAATACAAAACAGCATAGCAAAATATAAGTATTATTTTCACTATAATGTTAGAATCAGAGGCTGAGTAAAATGAAGGCAAAGGGGGCAAAATGTAGAAGGCTGGTAGAAGTCCTTATGATGGAATTACTGCCAAAAGAATACAGCTGCAGCATCACACTTCACATTGTCTGATGTTCTAAAATGCAGTGTATGTTCAAATGTCAACACAGTACAGAGTCTCATGAATGTCAGCTATTAAAATAGTGACCATTCACTACAAATAATTGTATTGAATTGTATTTCATGCGTTATTAACAGCTGAAATTTCAGTTTTGACCCCCAGTTTCCTGGAACATACTGCACCACATCAGTCCCCACTTTGGAAATGAACTGTAGCTGATCAAGTCCCTTGACCTGATTTTGACACAAGATATCCCAGCCCCTATTGCTGGGTACTGAACCCTGTAAAATCAGCTGCTAAGTGAATGTGACAAGGAGCACAGCAATGCTTGCCTATCTAGATGAGATCAGACCCAAGTCCTTATAAATGATGTACCAGGCATTGTTTTAGCTCCACAGAAAGCAGTAACACATTCTGTAATGGGAATTACGTAGGTTTTGTTCTATCAAAATTAAATGTAGGGACACCCTAAGAAAAGCTAATAGAGAGGCATTGAAGTGAAGTAGAGGTTATGGAAGCACAGACACAAGTGGCAGAATTTCCTGTTGGTGAGATTGTATGTGAGGTATTATAATTTGGGATTGGTATCAGCATGTGAAAGCCACAGTGACCAGAAAATAATAAAGTGCATCTAAGATGCCAAGCATAAGCTGATCATCTGCTAAAATCAGAATGAATTTTCCATATTCACTTTGTACATTATCTTTGAATGTACACTTTGAATCATTATCTTCCATCCTGAGAAAACCTACTAGAGTCCCTTTATCACTCATCACACAAAAGGCTGAACAATACACAAGGACTGCTAATTACAGAGCCTTATTTACATGCTGCTAGAAATTGTTTAGTCTTCTGGTGAGTGTTCCAATATATAGGACAAGGTTTCTACAAACCAAGTAACACCATTTGGTGAGAGGAGATTTTCAACATATTAATTCACCTTTGGTAGTAGCACACGTATCTTCTGCTACTTATATTTTATTTAGAGTTGTTATACTTGAGATTTTAAGTACCCTGGAGATTTTTCCTTAGATCAAGGAAAAAAAAATCTATTTTATTTATGTGATGAAACACATGATACAAAATCATGCCACAATGTACATGAATGAAAACAAAGCTGCTTACACAACATGAGAACATTCTGGCCTATATTTTCCCCAAAAGAAATAACCCCCACATAAAACACAATTATACAGTGGAAAAATACCAAAAGCAAATACCAAACCCCCCCTGAAAGCTCATTACTCACAACTCTAAACAGATTCAACAGGTTCTTGTACTAACCATGCACATCTAGCAAGATGGAAACAGCTCAAAGCAAAAAAAGCATTTAAAGTAATAACCCTGTAAAAACTACAATGAACTTAAATTCACATTATCTGTTAACTTCTCTTCTTATTATGATTTTATATAAAGGAATTCCTCCATATGGAACATTTTGAACAAGATATTGGAAATATCCAGGGGAAAATGGGATAATGAAGCAGAAATTTCAGAAAATGGTAATAAGTAAAACTAAGTCTAAATAGTTAAATTCTATCAGCCATAAAATACTTCAAAATACACAAAATTCACTGAAGGCATATTTAAAGCATATGCCAGAACTGGCTCTCATAAAAGTTATCATCAGAAAAGAATCACTTAACCCTGCAGCTACAGAATATTAAAGTTAGTTGTAAGGTTTGCCAATAAATATCCATTATTCACAAAGTCAAAGACTTGAACAAAAAAACCCCATAATTAGTCCTACCTTCTGCTTTGTGAAGTTCCTCCGCCCTTCGAAGCATAGGATCCGCCCATCTCTCTCTCTCAGTGTAATTCCAGCAGATCACTTCACTCTTTCCACCTGTGAGTTCCTGGAATTGTTAAAGTAGCTTTGAGATTTCTCATGCTTAAGAAATGTGGTTTAACAGAGCAAAAGACAAAGAAAGGTCATCATTACTTTTCCCCTTTGTAAGTACTACCATTTTTTCTTTTCCTTCTCTAACACTTATTTTTCCTCGTCTGTCTCTCCTAACTCACTCCTTTTGGTCAACATTCTCTCCTCCCTTTCTTTCTCTCAAATGCTGCATGCATGGCAAAACTCCCCAAATACTTGTTGTATTTACCTCCCTCAGCTGAAAGCTATGGCTTTACAGGAGAGATGCATCTTCCATGATTTTTATTTGGACAGAGACATATCTACAATTTTTTATCTTCTGTACCTGCAGAAATTCAGGCAGGACTCAACTCTTCAACTTGCTGCATTAGTAGCCATCTTTAGTGTCACTGTCTGCCCTAATGAGGTCACTTTGATTTGTGTACCTTGTAAATTACCATGTAAAAACACGTGTTCACTGTTTCAGCTCATATGTATAGGCTGCCCATTCAAACTGAACACATCTAGCAGGACTATACTATTCTAACCCTCTCCTTTTCCAAATACTCTTTTCCTTGAAGGTCTCTGAATTGTACTGTGCTTGCTAGATTCCCACACGTTGTTTCCTGTTGCCAGGGTTCACAGCGGTACCAGCACAGACAAAACCTGTTGTCAAACAGTAACTGCGTTGTTCAAAACGCCAGTATTAGTAGGGCAAAGCCTTGATGCAAAACGCTATTGAACGCACCAGGGTAAGACTGTCCTCAGAGAGTAGGGCTGGATGAGAGCTCTTTGGGGAATTCTGTGCCAAACAAACCAATGCCCAGAGAAAGCAGGGAGGTGAGGGCCACTGAATTTTGACATGCTGAATTATTTTAGTTCTGACCAGAGGCGCGGAAGCCCCGCACGGCCGGGCTGCAGAGCCGCACCGGGACCCCGCGGTGCAGCGGGCACGGCGCTCCGGGCCAGGAGGGCACCGAGCGCATCCCCGAGCCCGGCAGCGCCGCACCGGAGCTCCCTCAGCACCCACCGCCGGGCCCCGCCGCTCCGGATCGCCGGGGACCAGGCCACAAACCCATCCCCCCTCCCGGGACGGCCGAGAAGCCGCAGGAACGGCGCGGCCGCGCTCCTTTCACCGCAGCCGGCCCCGGCCCGCGGGGCCGCCGCCTCCCAGCGCGCCCCGCCCCGCTCCCGGCACCCACCGTGCGGGCGGGCCGGCGGAGCGGAGGGCGCGGAGCTCGCGGCGCAGGTAGGCGGCGGCCCGGGGCCTTCATGGCCGCGCGGCGGCGGAGCGCTCCCCGCGGGAGCCAGCGCAGGGCAACCGGGCCGGGCCGCGGGGAAGCGGCTGCGGCCGTGAGGCGGTAGCTGGCACCGGGGCTGTGCCCGGCACCGAGGCTGTGCCCGGCCGCGGGGAAGCGGCTGCGGCCGTGAGCGGGCTATGCCCGGCCGCGGGGCTGTGCCGGGCCGTGGGGGCGGCTGTTCGGGCGGCCCGGCCCGAACCTGGAGCGCGGCGCGGGCAGAGCGGGGCCCGTGGCCGGACCCGCCCCAGGGAGGCCGCGCAGCTCCCTCCGCGCAGCTCCGCGGTTGCAGAGCCGCCAGCTTATCACGGGCATCGGCCGCTGCTGGAGACTGATCCCCGGGCGTCTGTGTGTTTACAGGAAATAAACGGCCTCTAATGCGAGGAGCACGATGAAATTCGGTTGCCTTTCCTTCCGACAGCCCTACGCAGGGTTGCTTCTAAACCAAGTCAAAACAGTCGAGACGCGCTGGCGTCCTTTGCTAGCAGGCTACAAGAACTGCACCATTGCTATTCATATAGCTGTTAAGGACTGGGAAGATGAAACATGGAGAGAAATTCTTCTGAATAGGTTCGGCATGACACCGAAACAACTGCAAGATTTGTTGGATGAAGGGGAAAAATTTGGCAGAGGAGTTATTGCAGGTAAGTATCCTTGGGTTATATTTTGTAAACCAACTTTCAGTGTCTTAACAATTACTGAAATGTACATCTGCTCTATGTGTTTGCACTCATGATATTTCTTTAAGTCTTTGAAGGAGTGGAGCATGAGTTGTGATTGGGGGGGTCTGTTTCAATTCCTGTATGTTTTAGCACAATACATGTCAGTTTCACACTTCTTGCAGCTTGAGCTTAGGAACTCTTGCTGAAACCATTTTGCAGTACTTGTGGTCAAGCGAATTCATGATGTTGCAGCACTGTGCATGCCATTTTAAAGTACACATAAAAATTACATAAATAAATCCTATTTCAGTTTTACAAGCCCCTTGTGTTGCTTTTAATATTTGGGCAGTGAAGTTTGTTTCTGTAACAGAGTAAAGAGGCAGTGATGTTTCACTGCATAGATTGTGCTGACAAATAGCAGATGTGCACTTTACACTTAAAAAGTTTTTAGTGCTCATTCTGTACTATTTTGTTGTAGCTATCTTTGTTATACCATCTTTCACTGTCATTTGAATACTTTTAACTATTCCTGCACAACAAATTAATTCTATCACATACACTGAATGTTGTGGTTCTGCAGTGCTGAAAACTGTAGGTCCTACATCGTAAGTAGGTTTGCAGCCTTAACATAAATTGCATGCTTAATTGTGGTGTAGGTAGGAATTTCAAAATAGTTTAATGATTTTAAAATGTTAATAGAATAGTGGCTTGAGTGGAGCAGACAGAGTTTTATGCTTTACTGAAGCTGGTCCAAGGCCAAATGTAGCTCAGGAGTTTTGGTAGCAGCTGTGTCTCCTTAGATGCAGGCTGCTTTTCAAGGAGTTCTGCAGCACTGGGTTGTGGTGATTTTAACTGTGCCCTCGTCCTCCTTTTCCTGACCCACCTGAGTTGAGTCCCATGGACTTTTGCAGCAAACAGCACAGGTGCGAGGTGTGCCTTCCTCTGAATGTGCCCTTCAGGTAACAAACTGGCTGTTCTGTGTCCTCAGGGAGGGCCACCTTGTGGAAAACTTTTCTGTAGGAGATCAAACTGTCAACTAATTTTGTATTTTACTTGTCATATACAGGATTAATTGACGTTGGAGAGACATCACTATATCCAGAAAACCTGCCTCCTGAAGAGATTCTGGAGCTGGAAAACAAAGCTGTCCTCAGTAATCTAGAACAGAAATACTTGACTGTTGTTTCAAATCCCAGATGGCTCCTGGAACCCATTCCTGCCAGAGGGAGAACAGGGGTGTGGCAGGTGGACATCCCTGAAGAACTGATCCCTTCAGAATTGTAGCTGTTGCCCCTTACTATTATTTTTTCCTGCCTAAATGCAGACTTGTATTTAAGATGCTGACTTGTGAATTACATCAGCATTTTGTCTAGGATTCTATTCCAAAACTATTTGAAATGGCAAATACTGCTTTTTTGAGGCAAAACAAACAAGATGTGTCTTTATGACTGTTACATGAAATTGTTTTTCTAGACTTTTCCTGTATAAACAACTAAGTAAATGCCATTTTTAAATGTACAGTTATACACTGTGCCAATTTAAATGTAAATTAAAAATATTTTTTGATACCTGCATCTCTGATTATAGGAAAATGGTGCTTAAAAGCAGGCTGACACAATTTATAGGACATCTGTCCCAGACCACTCCTTGTCCTACTTTAAGGATAGATTATTTTCATTCACATTTCAGGCACACAAGATGTGCATATGATGAATACAGCTCTGTGACCTGATAGACATTGCAGAAAGGCCAGTTTGAGAAGGTACCTTGTACAAAGTGAAATTCATTGTACAAAGTGAAATTCAGCAAGTATTAATTTTTTCCTCTTATTTAAGATGAAAAATGCTAGTTGTCTTTGAAAATATAATACTGAATTTAAAACAAGTGTGAAGAATTACAAATAATAGCCACTAAGCTTTGGCACTCTTCAAGTTTTTAAAAATTCACACCCTACCTTACAGTGAAAATCCTTTTGATTTTCTGAAGCAGGGCCACACCTAGAACAGGACACAAGTGGCAGTGTTGTTAGTATTCAGACACTTTACTGGAGCACTTGGAAACCTGTTCCCTTGGACTACAGCACTTGTGCCAGAGCTGTGGCCCTGGGCCAGTGCCTGCAGCTCCAGGCTCTGAACCCCATGTGGAGCTGGGCTGTGACCTGGAGACAGACTGAGCTTCCCAGGGGTGAGAAGTGACTGCAGGGCAGGGCTGGGTGAAGTTCCCTGAGCAGTTCCTGGCCCCAGCCAGGCCCTGCTGTGCCTCAGCTGAACGGAAGGTGCAGAGGCTGCACCTTCCCCCTGTTTGTCTGAGCAGCAGCAGATGGAGCTCTCTGGGCAGCAGTGACTGAGACCTGCCTTGGCACTGTGCTTCCCCAGTGCAGAGCTGTGCCTCTTCTCCCTTGCCCCTGCTGTGCTCTCCTCCTGGGACGTGGTTTCTCATGCAAGCTCAGCCTCTGGTTTTCTTCTCCATGGCAGCATGCAGGCAAATTGATGTCCAGTGACAATCCCACTGATGTTTGACTCGTTGAACCAGAATATAATAAAATATATATAAATTAAGACTGCAAAAAAATTTCAGCTGTGTGATAGGACAGTGCTGGGTTGGGTTTTAGGCAGTAGCTGGTGCACAGGCAAGAAAGGGAAGCTCTGGAGCATCAGAAATGGAAGTGCTGCATCCAAGTTTTTCAGGCATACACCTTGAACACATGCAGAAATGTCCACACACTCCCTGCTCTTCCTGCCATATTAACACTAGGCTGTGGTATTTAATCTATCTAAATGTGGGTTACCTAAACAGAGAGCAGCTGCAAGGTTTTGGGAATATGAGACATCTGGTTTTATATACTACAGGACTACACATTTCATGGACTCCATTTCTCCAAAGCACCTGTAAGTCCATGGCACACTGTCAAAGCAGGTCTTCAGACAAGAAAATGCTATGCCAACACCAACAAGATCCTATCTTGAAAAGTTTAATCATTTACAGTGACCAACACAAAGTTGGTAACAAAGACCAAGCTATGATATTTATACCAGCTAGCCAACAGCTGTGAAACCTACCACAAATGTTTCTGGCATAGACCACACAATGTGAGAAACAGCTTATTAAACAGCCAGTCTAATGGGAGAATGTACATGCTGCTCAAGAAGAATCAAAACATGAAACTGGAAAAGCAACAAAACAACATGTAACTCCCAAGCCAGCACAAAAGTTGAAATACTTACATGAATATTTACACAGCTAACTCAAAAGCATCATGTAAGTCACCATATATTCTACTTCCCCTCCCAGAAAAAGCTTTCCAGTGTTGCCTCAGAAGTGCAACACTCTTGTGCCTCTGTGATGATTGCAGCTGAACAGAGAAGAGGTACTATGCTAAGGCATCCCGAAGCATTTAAAAGAGACATGAAAACAAGTGTATATTTAGGACCTAAAAGACACTTGGAATAGCATAGGCATTTCATACAGGGTTTTTAAAAAAATACTTTTAGATAATACTTATACTGTACACAACAGGACTTTTAAACAATATATTACACTGCTAAAAATGTTCATATAAATACTATACAGGCAAGCGTGCAACCAACCTGTTAGGAAGGTTCACAAATTAGACAACCACATATTTCTGGAAAAGCACTCAGATTATCTTCAAGATTTCTGATTTGTGTAATCCAAGCCACTGATTCAGCAATACCTATTTTAAAGGAATTGGGACAAGGCATGAGATGAAATACATCTGTCTGCTGATGACCAGTTCAAGTTTAATATGCTACTGTCATCTTAATCTGGCATATCAATGTTTAACTTGGGAGGTGGAATCACATATTTTCCAGGACTCTGTGTAATGACCACTCCAGTCTTTTTTCGGAACATTGGTGCAATTTTTGGTGGTTCAGGCAGTGGTGTTTCTTCTGTCTCCTCATTATCTTCATGATGAAGATCATAAGAGATATTTCCATATTCTCGCAAGAATGGGAAAATTTCAAGCAGGAACTGGCAAAAGTCTTTGCGAATTCCAAACCACCCTAAAAGAAACAAAATCATTTTACACTATTAACAGAATGAACACTTATTTAAGTAGACAGACTATTGAAGGTCTCTTGATTTTTTGCATATAAGTAAGATTTGTTAATGCTACTTCTCAGCGTTCCTTATGCCTATCATAACATTACAGTTCAGGTTATATACACACAGACAGTCTGGACAAGCATTTGCACAGCTCCATATCTGCAAATGCATGCCTGTGTTTATATCCATCTGCATAAATTACAGCTACACCACCCCAGCAAGAATCCATTTCCTTTCACACATTACACAGTGTCGGGTCACATCAGTACAGAGAAGAAACACAAAAGACTTTGCACCTCAACCAAAGTAAACAGTGCCACAGGGGAGGACACTGTAAGCACTGAAACCCTATTATAACTGCCTGAAAATAGTAGTAACAGAAAATCCCTTTCTGAAAATACAAATCTTAATAAAACACATTGATTTTTAATCTGTTTCCAGGATTCTGAAATACTTACAGTGATTGCCTCCTTTTTGTCCAAATGTTGTTGCCATTAATGTTATCAGTGAAAGCCAGAGAGGAACAAATATGGGTATGAAAGAAAAAGAATTATGCCCATCCAGTCTGTGTACTAGCAAGATCTAAATGGAAAAAAAAAATCATACAATGTCAGTTTAATTGCAATACTCACTTTCAAACTGTTTAAAACATATGCTGATCTGAAATCTTTAACTTCACACATCTGTGAGGAAAAAGTGGCCTTCACAGAATTGTGTAGTTTTAGTTCCAATGTGATGCAGATTTTACTCATGAAACTTTAAAGGAATGTAGAATTCTTGTTCGTGTTTCCTCTTTGCTGTTAATATTTTATTTCAAAACAAACAGCAGCATTCTCATTTCAGTAAGCTCAAAAATCATCATTCATTTCTTACTGAAAAAAGAACAAGACACATCAAACTCATTATGGCTTTTTCTACCTCAAATGTGAGCAGTGGAACTACAATTGTCATCCAGCTGACAGCCATGGTTATGTGTGTCCTCCTCTGCTCAGCGATCACGTCCATGGAGCGCAGGAACAGCACAGACCACACGATGTAATAGAGCACCACCAGGCACAGGAAGGACATCAAGATCCACAGAGGGACACAGACAACCTGAAAGAAAGACACATTTGATTTGTTTCGGTTGTGGGGTGTTTTTTTTTTAAATAAAGTGAGTCTACATACTAATCCTAAACAAGAAAATGAAGTCTTTAACTAATATAATGTCTAACAGAAGGGCATCAAGCTCATGTGTGTTGTTTCGAGACATAATCAGTTCAGGGGCTCCTCAGCTTTCTAAACCCCATCAAGTTGAAACAATTTGAAAATTAAGGCAATGTAGTTCAACTTAGGTAAGACTTTTGTGATTTTGCGTGGGCTCAAACTGTACTTGAAACTGATTTTTAGCAAGTACTTCCTTACTTTAAAGAGTTTCAATACTTTCTCAAGTTTTTTTGACAATAGAAAGGACAGATTGTCAGTTTTATGGCAGTTTACAGAAACCCAGACACAGAAGCAGCGCTTTTGTATTCTAAAGGCCCTTGGGACAGGACATTTCAGCAGTTTTGACAAAGACTACTTGCACAGTAAGTGGATTTACATTCATGGTAACACAACAGATAAAAGTAGTTATTTACCAATTCTCTAACTCACCAATCATTTTCATGGCTCGTTTAGTGTTCCCATTGGGAACTTTGGGTGAGTATTTCTCTTTCAACTGCTGCTCAGAATGAACTGCAGTTGATGGCACATTCCCCTCCTTCAAAGGATGATGTGCCCAAAGAACAGCCCCTGACTGCCATGACCACTCAATGATGTGCCAGACCTTCAGTAAAGGATTGCTAAGTGAGCAAAAATGGGATCATGGAATGACCACATATTAACTGTTCCCTAGAATAAATATCTTTATGAAATTCAACATTTAAACAAAGATTTAAAAAAAAAACCACTGGTTACATACAAGCCATGGCCATCTGATGATCTCATCTAGTCTGAGTGCAATAAATATGAACTGTAGAATATTGACTGAACACAAGATTTCCAGCTAGAAAAAGAAAAAAACATTAGTTAACTCTTAGTATGAGAAACTTACTTCCAGGATAACCAATGAACCTGTCAAAGCACTTCGCTGACCCCATTCTTATCACTGAAATATGAAAATGCATTTGCATTTACATTTTCTATTACTAAACATCCCTAAATTTGTGTGGGTGTGACCCCAACCAAATAATGTTGAGTCTGCTGTTTTCAAGATCTTCCTTAAAAAAAAAAGGGGGGGGCACTTAAGAGTGATTAGAGAAATAAGAAAAGCCAAACTAATCAGAAAGAAAAAAGCAAAGCCTCAGAAAACAGCTGTACTTTTCATACTTTTCATAGAAGAAATACTGCTAGAATTTAATTAAGTAGTAAAAAGACCATCAACTTAAAATTAGTAAAGTGAATCTTTTGGAATATTTCATAGTTTCACTAATGGGCAAAACTACCAACAGTCCAAATTAAAAGTCTAATTAAAATTAAAAGCTCTATCTAGGGAAAAAAGAAATACATGGAATATTGGAATATGACATCCAAATTCAAACAATTTACTGTATAATTGAGAGATATTTTAAATGACACTGAAGACATGGGTTTTGTGGCAATAGAGAAAAGCAATACTTCCCATTAAAATGTTTAATGAAAACTTTTCATGAGTTCTGCTTGCCACTATGAGAAACAGCCCTTCATTATACTTTGGGTTTTTTTTTTTTAAGTCTGTGTCTAGCTTGAACAAAGTGAGACAATGAAACACCATCACACTTGGCAAGATTCTACTTCCACAGTTTATGGGCAGCCCTACAATGGGTAGGATTTTCAGAGACCACAGAATTATTATCTGAAAAGTCTAATTGAAGCTCTTGAATGCAAGCTAGAAACATTACTCATTTTAATAAAAATTATGCAGTTATGTAAGGCGTCTTTCAAATGTAAGATTTCTCTGAAGGCAGACACTACATGCTACTTTTCACTAACACACATGATTGTGTAGATTGTGATCTGGATAAATGCCTTTGAGTTCAGGGAGTCAAAAATCCAACAGGCAGCAGGCACTTGCCAGCTCCAGAGACCACACCAAAGTCTCCACTGTTCAACTACAAATTACTTTAAAAAGACTGAAAAAGTAGATTTAAAATAATTTTGTACCACTGGCTTTTTTAAAAGAATCAACCACCAACCCCCACACCGATGCAAGCGTAAGACCAAGCAACCAAAAAGCTGCAAGAGCAAAGAGATGGAAAAAATATAAAAATCAGAGGATCAATTGCTGTAAATAGTTTATAGAATCAAGTTAACATATGAGATCTATATGGCAAGTGCACACATATTTGCAGTGGTTCACAACATAGTGAATTCAACGTGCTTTAAATAAATAGTGCTTTACTGACTATAAAACAGTGTAACACATAAAAGGAAGCTTTTTCTGAGCCCATAGAGACAAAAACCCCAGCATGTACTTACTGATCACCTAATCAGATGCAGAACAGGAATGAGCAGATATTGTATCAGATTAAATACTTATGAAAATAATAACAGATTAACAACTGCTTTGATTACTCAAGTCGAAAATTGATGTCCTGATGTAAGGCAGATCCCTTACATTTCTAGCAAATGAAAGGGAAATAATGAAATCTTCACAGAGTAAAAAGAAGAGAAAGTAAAACAGCACTAGGTGAAGATGACTAAGAGTAAAAAACAAAATAATAAAAATGGGTTGAGACAGCTGTTGCCTTTTATGGATTCCACTTTCCTCTGCCAGCACTTAGCAGCTGTGCAGTCATCTGTAAATCAATGGGCAATCAAGCATCATCCAGTAGATGGCAAGCACTTCCACACAAATTTTACTTTTAGCAATGCTTAACTGGTAATAGAACCCTGAAAAATAAATTTCTATTGGCAAATGTTTCAAAATGAACTTAGGATATCAGTTTACCAGCCATTATAACAATCACTTCCCAAAAATGTTTCTCTCTAGTGAAAAACTCATCTTATGCTAATGTTAGACAAATAGCCCCTTGAAATTAAAATACCTGAAAAAGATGAGCCTCATCTAAAAATCAGATTTTAAATTGTCATGGGGTAGTTTGAGGACATAGCAAAACGAAAAACTCCTTAAAAAAATTCAGCATGAATTCTAAATTTATTGTAAAATGTCCCAATTGTGAGACCACCTTGAGAATCCTTCCAAGGTTCTTCCAAAACCAAAGGGAGTTAGAGATAAGATAGAGGCAGAAAATAAAACCCTAATGTTACTACCTACCATTTACATTCCCAAATTAAAGATTAAACATGTAGATTGTGATATTAAGACATTTTTCAGCCCTGATTACATGGGGCTCTAGAAACTCAATTCTGCCTAGAGACAGGGCTTGCAATCAGTGGAATTTCTTTCTGTTATTTCCATTTAAGTGTTTGGTATTGATCTACACTGCAGAGTTCCTGGCAAGTTATTTTAACACAAAATAATAAAAAAGCAGGTTCAAAACATTTGGTAGTTGAAAAAACTAGAAGATACTAGAAAAAGTTATATTATTCCTGACCCTGATTTCACTCCCATTTGCAGATGAGTGGATTTACAGGTGAGTGAAATTAATTGGACTGATGTAGTCTTCTGAACTGTGCTTTCCTAAGAGACAAACTGCAGGATCCAGAACTGATCCCAAGCCCTGCAGTCCATGTGAAGTGAAGCCTCACCTCCAGAGAGCGGTCGTGTCGGAATCCCCACACGCACGCTGCAACTGAGACTGGAGACACAAAGAACAGGGGCATGAACACCAGAAGCCAGAAATGGGTTCCTCTTTCAATCCTGTCACACACCAGGACTTCAAACATCAGCAGGAGCAGGTGGATGCCGACTGCAATTAGCATAGCTTTGAACTCCACACAGGTTTCTCCTTCTGCTCTGAAGAGAGGATAAGGAAGAATTTACTTGCGTGTAAGAAAGCACATTACCCTGCAAACATCCCAGAACATTTGCTTGAGCTTCAGATATATATAATATAAAGATAAAAACATTTGTTTTTAATAAACATACACATTATACCCATTAAACTCCACTGCTGATGACCTAATAGGATTTTTCCCATAAAGCCGCATGTTTGAAGTATTTTACTCAAAGGGTGCCATGGGATTTTTACAATCTGAAAATTTTTTAAGGATTCCACAGCTGGGCAGATAAAATGGGATTTCTTTGCTAGTATATCAACAGTCAGCCATCACAAAGGCTGTTAGAAAATAAGCTAAATTTAAAATGGCCTGCTTGATTTCTGCACCAGCATTCATTGAATCAACATCTTTCTCCAGAATTTCTTTATTTACCCAAGCCAGAATATTGGAACAGATATTTTCTGTTACCAAAAGTAAAATGCTTGTAAAATGACAACACACAGAGCTTCTCCCTACACCACTAGACCCATTATCAGAAGCAGCAAACAAGACCTGAACCACACAAAATTGGGTGTATCAGGAGACCTGTGCCCCAAGATTTTTCATTTAATATTCACCACAGACAGAAAAAAATATTTATTGCAATTCATTTAAAGTCATTTTTCTTTTGCCCTGGGATCTTGAAATTCCCATTCTACTCAAATTACCAAAAAACTCAACACTGATGTATTAAAGACATGAAAGTTATTCTGTCCTAGACTGACAGGCCAGGACATTCCCCTGTTCTGCCAAGCAAACATCAGCCACTTACCGATACTGTGGGTTTCGGGCCCACACTCCCGTTCCCACCGAGGCACCAACAATCACCATTAACTTCCACAGCCATATTGGAGCAAACACAGCCCAGTAACTCCACTGAATTTTGTCATCCAGACGTAGAGAGAGCAACACAGAGAAGAGCAGCAGGCAGGCATAAATAAGGAATTTGCTATTGAACAAACAAAGAAAACAACCCAGTCAGGAATCAAGGGAGGCAACTTCAAATTAACTTTGCAGAGGACAACAAAATCAGTCACAGCTGAAATTTCACTGGGATACTTCCTAATAGAAAATATGTCAAGCTTCTTTGCAAAGAATCAAATATTTCATCATAGATATAGCATATGTCACCTCTTTCACTTACAAAACCACTGCTTCAAGGAAACACAGCAAAAGCATTTCTGCAAAACAATCTCAATGGACTGAGATAAATAGCTCCCTTCCACAAGGATCCAGTCAGGAGCTCTGTTATTAGAGGCTCACAAATATACCAGCTGAACATGTTTTTAGAAAAATGTCTTCTGTCATACCAATCAGATGAAGCAGTTTTTGATATTCAAAACTGAGTTACATAATTTATGAAATTTTATCCACACCAAGTTATTATGAATTGTAATATGGCCAACTTCAGATAATTTTTTCCTTAATATTAACATTCCATTAAAAAACCAGTATGTATTATAGAAAAGAAAAACCCAACAGGTTAAATGTTTAGCAAAGTTACCCATTGTACACTGAAGTTTCTCACTGGAACATCGAGGATAAATGCTTACAAATTTAAAATAGCTACATTGATACAGTTTATAACAGAGTCAATTTAGCAACTGCTTGTACCACAGAAGTCAGACAAAATAATCACACAGTAGGCAATTTCCTCAAAGGACAGGAAGGGAAAAGTCTCCCACCCATCCACCAGAAGCTCACAGAGTGCTTTATAAAACATATAAATAGGTTTCAACACTGTTTCAGTGAGGTAATTGTATGTATTTTAAAACATGGATAACCTAAGGAACAGAATAATGCAGCAACAGTCAGGAATACTTCGATTTCTCCAACAGCATAACTCAAAGTACCCACCTTCACTCACATCAAATAACAAAGCGTTAATCAGATCAAGATTCCTACGTTAAATCAAGCTGTTTTGTCTCTACTCAGAACAAGTGTCTCATCTGCACCTTAATAATGAACAACAGATTTATTATGTCAGCATCTCCCTGCACGCTTGATGAAACAACCTCGGAATAGGATGATATCAACCGGTCACACCTCACAGCAACAAAGAGATGTCTCAGCTCCTCGGCTAGTCATCCTTTCTTGACATTCAATATTTGTGTAATTTGCACGTTCCCTCACTCCTCAATAAACACAGCAGTGAAACACCACTGCTCCCCGGGTGTTCCAGGCACACCAAAACATAAAGACACCTGCAAAAGTGCAACACTCGGCTTGTTCATTCACCCAGCACCCAAACAAGCTGCAAGCATCGCTCTGCAGTAACGAAACTTTATAAGCTTTTAGGACTTCTGTTCCTACTTTTCCATTACTGTGACCACACATATTTCAATTGTGTGTTTCACCTTCTGTTACAATGCACTTCCTGGAGCTCTGGTTACCCTTTTGTTTCTCCAAACAACTGACTGAACACAGCTTGCTCTAACTGGCATCATGTAAGGCCTCCTTCTTGTGCAAAGTTCTTCCAGGACTCTCAGCATCTCAAGCCACCTTGCAGGTCCTTAGTCTGTGGTCTTAAAATTAAAACCCGGTAAAATTTAACTCATTCTCTCGGTTTCTTTAAAAGTTACATGGCCGTACTTGGAGAGCCAGCAGAGCCCCGGGCTGCAGTGACCATCCCAGTGTTAATGTTAAGGAGGCCGAGGGAAGCGCTCGCCTGCCCCGGTGCTCCCCACGCAGCCCAGGGCTGCTCACACCCGCGGACACTGAGCCTCCGCCGCTCGGTCACAGCCTGAGCTGGGGCGTGCGGGGCCAGAGCACCGCGGTGCAACATTGGAACACCAGAAAGAGCCTGGGAGCAACGTGAGAGTTACACAATAACAAAGCAGACGAGTGGAAGCGGGGCTGCAGAGCAGATGTGCAGCGCTCGCCTTCCCAGCCCGGACGGCGAAGCAGCCGCGAGGAGCAGAGCACGCACCGCCACCCGGGGGATGGGAAGGTTGGATTCGATCATCTCGGAGGTCTTTTCCAGCCCGGTTGATTCAGTGATCCCGGGCAGGAAACCAGCGGGAACGGCGTGTTCCAAACGCCGCCCGAGCTCGCGGCGCGGAAGGGCCCCCCGAGGCCGCGCTCCGCTCCAAAGCGGACGGGTCCTGCACCCAGCGCTGCTCCCGGCCGGACCGGCGCTGCACGTACCGCACTCACCTGGGGTTGAAGTCCTGGAAGAAGCCGCGCAGGTTCATCGCGGCCCCTCTACCAGGCGCTCATGGCGCGGCCCCGCCACCGCTCCAGGGCCTGGCCTGCCCGGGCCTCGCCGCCGCCCCGCGCATGCGCGCCGCTTCTGCCGGGAACCGGGCCGGCCCACTCTGCCGGGCTTCGCAAGGAGCGCTGCGCATGCGCGCCGGCCGGGGCGGTGGCTCTGCCAGAGGAGCGGGGCGGAGACGGGGGCGGGGCCAATGTGGGGCGGGGCCAAAAGGCGGAGCTAAGATGGGAGGGGCGTGGTCAGTGTGGGCGGGGCTTATATGGGCGGGGCGGCCCCGCCCCAGCATTTCGGCCTCTCGAAGACTTTCTTCCTCGTTTGTGTCCCAAATTGGGTTTCTGCCTGTGCAAAGCCAGTCGTGCGGGTCCTGGTGCTGCATGACCTCGTACAAGTCCCTCTCCAGTTCTCTCAGAGCCCGTTAGGTACTGGAAGGTGCCCTAAGCTCTCCCTGGAGCCTCTCTTCCCCAAACCGAGCAGAATTCGGATGACAGTTTCAGAATCTCTGGGTAGTTCTGGGACATTTCAAGAAAGCAAGGACAAGGACATGCCAGCATGAGGAATGGCAGTGGGGAGGGTGTGAGGAGCCTGGGGAGAAATCAGGATAAGAGAGAAGCAAGAACACAAATGGAAAAAATGGCAAGGAAAGGATGAAGGCTGGACACTTTTCAGAAAGATGGAAAGGGCTATGACAGGATCTGTGCTAGAGCAGTACAAAAACTTGTAAGGAACCAAAGAATTAAGAGCCTTAAACAACTGGAAAGTAGAACCTTGGTTTTCGTTATGCTTTTGAAAAAGTTGAGCCGCATTGGTTTGGAAGAGAGAACAATTATGTGTGATGTATTTGTCCAAGGTAAAATACATCTACTGCAATGCATAAAGAAGCTACTAGACAAGGCCTGTAAGCAGCCAGATGCAATCATAAAACAAGTCAAAATATTAATAACAAGGAATTAGCTTGAGAACTTTTAATAATTCAGAAGGCTAATAAAGCAGCTTGGCATTTCTGAGAATATTCATGAAGTTCTGTAGAAGTAAATCAAGAAAGATTTGTTCTGCAGTTACAAAGTTTGGCTGACTGCCCAGAACAGTTCCTATGAGGTATGAAGAACTAGGAAAGAAACCCCTGGTTACAGAAATGAAAGCTCAGGGAACATACTTTTGTACTGGTACCTCAGGAGAGCAGAGCTAAATTTTTTGGTTTGAAGTCAAATAATCGTGAATTTTAGGAGCTTTCTTAGATTTTCTTGGTGGTCTCAGATTTCCTGATGACTATGGTGAGATACTACCTACACATGTGAGGGTGATGTTAAGGAGAGCTGGAGAGCAGAGAAAACCCAAGCTCCTGTCTAAACTTAAAGACTTAAAAGATTTCTCTTAAGTTTACATTTTATTGTAATTTAAGGGCAGGAAGGGTAATTTGGATGGCAGATAAAGGAATCAGGAAGTCATCTGCTTTCTGTGAAGTCTTTGTGTCTACAGCTGATTGAGCCTTGAATGCTGGGAACTGAAGTGAATCCCCTGAGACAGTTTATGTTGGAGACCAAACACAACTTCTGGTTTTACTCCATTTATCTATTTTCTCAAATTAGTTCAAGAAGAGATACAGAGTTTCTTTTATAGTCACTGCCATTACTGCTTTTATAAGCCATCTACTTGTATTCTTATTCTGTTTAAAAAATATAAACTAGGAGCATCCCTATCCTTGACAGGCCAAAGTTAAATGCAGGAAATAAAACCTGAATCAGCCTTCTAATTTGAAAAGCTTGCTTTGCTGTTGACAGTCAGCCTTGACTCCTTCCTAGCATACCATATAATTCACATGTCCTATTTGCTTTATAGACTTCTCCAGGTGCCACTGTTAGGTGACTGGAATGCTGCAGCATTTAAAGGGAGGACAGCAGTTCAGCAATAACTGACTGATGTGGCTGACAGCAGCCATGAACTGTTTCTAGAATAATTTTTCATGGTCTATGACACAACATCAAATTGTTTACAAAAACAAATCTTCAGGTTTGAAAATCCCCATTTGAATTTCAGTTGATTTTTCTGTAGGCCTTCCTGTTAACATTGATTCACAGAATAAACAGAGTTTGGCCAATAATTGACAAAGAAGAGATTGTTCAATCTATAATAATGTATTTATACCAGCCAGTAATTTTGCACAGTTAAGAACAGTAATGATCTAATAAGTACATATGTGTTATTGTCATTGGCAATACACACAGCTGCTTGGTTCTGAAATGAGTTCAGTTTCAATGAAAATTTCAGTAATTCCTGCAATAATAAAACCTCTTTGTAGAGTTGTAACAGTTCAGCAAGTTGCAGTTTATACTGATGCCAACTATGATTGTGATGTGAAGCAAGTTACAGATCAGGTGTTCCAAGAATCTCAAGGATCTGTGTGTCTGGATAACACACACTTCAAATGCAATTTCTGTTCCTGACTCATCTGGGCTTCTCTCAGAAGTCAAGTGAGATAGAACAAGATAAATGCTTAAATACCTTCAAATTAAATAGGAGGTTTTGGATGTTGGACACAAGAGGTGAGTTCCACTCAGGGTACCTCACAGCACTGTAATCATTTGCAGCAGGGTTGCATGTGAGTTACAACCCTGGCATTCTGATGTACTAACACTGTGCAACACATACTTCAGCCAGAGATGCTAGAAAAGGATAAATCAGGCTTCATCTTATCAGAACTTGGATGTGTCATAGCTCCTTTTGCAATGCATTCAGGAGAAAGCAGCATTGGGTTAAATATCAATATTATTGTGGCATATTTACGTGGCTTTTACAGAGATAAAACACTTCACCAGCTACTTGCTGCATTTTATTCTGTGACAAGGACTTACTTACATCTCACCACATTGAAAAGACACACAAAGATATCCAAAAATAATACAGCTCACTTAAGTCTCTGATGTTTCAGCCATGAAGTAAGAGATGAATTGCTAATGAAAGTGGATGGGAAACAGGAAATGAAAGTCAACAACACTAAAGGAGATTAGCTTTTTTTTTTTACCTTTACTTCAGATCTGAAGTCTAGCAAGATGACATTTTGGAATCATCTAGCAGCTATCAAATTTAAACATAAGGGAAAATCAGAAAGCTTCAGCTCAGTGATCCAAAGAGGAGTGTTGGATTACCACCTCTCACAAAGGATGACCTCAGTAAGAGGACAGCATGAGGTGATTAATCTTCCCTGGGCTTTCAGCTTTACAAAAGTCTACCAGCCCTTTGGTTTTTAACTTGGACTCTAGTGAATATGTGTGTATCTTACAAGGAAAAAATAAAAACAGCCTAAAAAAATAAGTATTTTAAAGTATAAGTATTCTCACACAGCCAACTGTGCAAAGCAGCTTTCAACAACAAAATCACATGCTGTTTTCCCCCATACATTCCTGCTGAAAGTTGGAGTTGTCCAGTGAAGCATCATCTTGGGTATGGTTTGCTGCTGAAGGTGAAAATTGTTCTTGTGAAGGAGTCAAGGAATTTCAGGAGGAAAGAATGATCTTCCCTAAGGCAATTGAATTTTACATTGTGTCTATGTGAGTACAAGCCAGGCTTCACTGATCCTTTTTTCCCCTTTGCATTTCTTACCCACAGGGTGTCTGTGATGGAGATCCTGGGAGCTACTTCGCTCACACCTGCAGTAGTGATGAGTACTTATGCTCATTCAAACCCGTATTACAGGATCATGTAACAGCAGGAAGTTTGTAAAATCAAGTTCTAGATGGACAAAATAAGTGGGACAAAATCTGTTTGTCTCTCGTTTTTCTCTGTTCTGTAATTCCATCCTTTTATCAAAGGGATGAAATACTCTTAGTGAAGAAAGAACATTTCTGTGCTCCATTCCAACAGCAGGATAGCTTAGCCTCCAGTTGCCTCCTACTCGCTCCCATGCCTGCCTCCAAAGGCAGATGGGAGCACTGCCCCAGAGGCAGCAGTGCAGAGGGGGTGACCAGATCACAGCTGCTCACTTCTTAGCAGCTTGGTTCTGTGCCTCTCTTGCAATTGCTGGGAGACGCAGAAAATTTTGCTCAGCTGAGGCTGGAGTTTCTGCTGAGCATGTGAAAAGTGGTTTCTATTTATTTATTTTTAAAAGAAGGTTCATAAGATTATCACCTTCATGGAAGGTGACAGCAAGATCCATCCTTATTTTTGGTTGCCAATGCTTGTAAAGTTATAATTTATATTTGGTTTGACATTTTAAGATGTGCAGGGGCTTTGTCTTTATCTAACTCCTCTGGTTTTTCTTTTCATTTCTTGTGGATATTTGCAGTTTTCATACCCTGCTGCTCCTTGCCATCACTATGGCTACCTCCTCTCTGCAAATCTTAAGTTGCCCAAAACTTATTGCCACTATGTACCATCTCATGGTACATATGAAAGTCCTTTGCATAGACAGTGATCAGAGATATTATTCATTTGAACTAACACGTTCTAGAACACATTTGTCCCTTTGTGGTTTTTACCTGAACCTTTTGAACCGTAGAATACTATTGACAAATTATAGGGAAAAGAGTGTTTGGAAAGGATGTTTGAGGTGTTCATCAAACAGCTCCTGCAAAACACCTTTGAGTGTCACTGACTGAAGGGAAAATGATGGTATCCAGAAGAGACAGGTTACTTTGCTGACATATCATGCTTAAAAGAGTAAGCTCAGCATGGGGCCTTTGGATCCAGTACTACACTTATTATGGTAGGAGATCAAGGATGCAGGTTAGACAGAAATAATCTCTGACTTTTTCCTGCTTTTGCACTTACAAAAGAATAAAATGCAGAATAATTATTTTAGTAACCAGACACAAGCTATTCCATCCTGTAGTTGTACAGAGTAGCACCAATTCCTGAATACATTGTGGATTATATCTTGGTATGTTACATATTGATTTGGGAACATTCCTGTGCTGCTTCTGAAGAACCAGGAGAACACAGCATCCCGTGGGGCTGGCTGTGTACTGGGGTCATCCCGGGCGTGTTGATGGGATGCTCTGGGAGGTGTTGGCCATTTTCAGCACAGGAAGCAGTGTTACTCATGAGTAGGTGTAGATCACTTTGTATCTTCTTACAAATCAGTGTTTGGAACATACTAATGTAGTAACAGAACTAGTGTCCTACTGTGGACACAGTAAACTCAGAGCGGTGCAGGAAATGTCTGCAGCAGTTGTGAGAAAAATGTTTTTGTACTTCTGAATCTTTTGCCTCACAGTTCTGTTCCTAAGGTGAACTGTGAAGAAAGATGATAGTAGAGAAAGAAGGAATTTGATCTTACCAAAAAGACACTGTTACGTACTACTACAATTGTTAGTTCTATGTCTGTTGTTCTTACTACTGTTGCTCTAGTCAAGCATAATAGAATGTGTCATTAAAAGAATCCTCATTAGCAAGTCCTTACTAATTTCTAAAAGGTTTTATCCTAACCTTGAGCAATTTTTTTTCTACCTTGCTCTGCTTAGGTACAGATCCCTGTTTATCATCCCCTGTGCTTCCACTTTCATAACATTTGCTTTGCATCCCACAGTTTGCACATATGAGAGGCAGAATTTGCCCCTTCACAGGAATCACTCCTCCCATGCTTTGTAAGTAGAATTACACTCAGAAAACATCACCTGAGTCAGAGCAAAGTAGTCATGTACTTTGGTGTCCTTGTCAAATTACTAATTGCAAGGTTTTAAAGTTTGAAATTGAGAGTTGCTTAACAGAAGGTGACCTCCCTGTTAGCAATACCTGAATACTGATGAGCTTATTCACTTCCCCTCTAAGGCAGCTGTAGAAAGGGGAAGAGAGGGTGTACAGGAATAAGAGGGAATAGATTTCGCTATTAAAAATAAATGGAGGACAGGTTATTTTGGGGTTTTAAACAACTGCAATGTTGTTATTATGCAGAGGATGCCATTCAAAATACCCTCTAAAATCTGCAGAAACTATTAATCCTGAATAACAAACAAAACAGAATTTTTAGATGTTTAAATAATAGACCAATCCTTGCCAGCTATCCACATTAAAGAATTCAGTAGCCTTCCATGACATCTTGTTTACACAGGCTTTCCTGTTTGGGGGCCTTATCTTATTATTGTACTCACCGTGTAAATTGAGAAATTGTCTGTGTCAGGGCTTATGTGCATGGAAATTATTTCTGCACTCAGCTTGCCTGCCCTCACTAAGCACTTGGGACAGTGTGATTTCTTTGAGCAGCAGCTGTAGGCACATTTCCTGAAATGGGAGTAGGGAGGGTCAGGAAGAACTCCAGTTCCTCAATCCACCCAGCTGCTCTCTGGCCAACACATCAGAGCCGGAGCTGCCACTGTCTAATTTGCCATGTTTATAGGCCCAAACAGGAAATGTGAGAAACCGGCACTGAGGTGTGCCTGTAATCCATTGCTTCTGGTGGTGATAACAGCATCTGCCTTAGCTGCTGTCCAGCACTCAGAAGCCTAAATAGTACTTTAGAAAGAGCTCTGATGTCCTTGGGAAAACTCCTGGTGTGAGATCACTGACCCGGGCCTGGGGAGGGAGGGAGCATGCTGCAGGTGAACAGATCTGCATGACTCACTTCAGCTGTAGAGAAATGACTGGATACGAAATGAAGGCTTATAATGAGTATTTCTGGATTAGGAATGTTAATAATTAAAGTCTCCAATGTATTTCCTAGTGCATAGCTTTGCAATTCAGGCTGCAAGGATGGACTACAATGATAGCATCTCATCATATGAATGTTAACAAACTAAAACTCTATGCAGATGCCTTTCATGCAATGTTTGTACCTTACCCTTGAGTGCTAATGTTCACAGATGGCTTAAAAAGTATGATTGGTTTGATTCTAAAAGTACAGCTATGGAATTCTTCAAAGATAAAAATGCTGTTTAGAGATATATCAACATTATTTCTCAGGGGTTCATGTTTGCTATTAGTATTTCACTTCATCACAGTATGTGCCAGAGGAGGATACAGATATTAATGCAGGTGTTAATACTTTTAACAGATCTCTCTCTCATTTCCTTCATGGCAGCTTGTACAGAAATTAATTTCATCGGTCTATAAAATGAAAAGGAAAACAGTGCTTTTTTGATAAGAATCAAGTTAGGGATAAATAAATTTGCCAACCAGAAGCTTCCTGTAGTGATTAGTCACTTTCTATAATGCATGAGGATTAAATGATAATCGCTTTGTGATTACTTATATTGATTAATTGAAAACTGCTTTGCTGTCTTGGTGTTTGAGTAACTTGACCACATTTCACCATTTGTGAAAACCTGGTTTCTTAGAATTACTGAGTGATGCATAAAAATTCCTTAGACTTGCTTTTGTGCCAAATGCCACTGCTGGTGAAATCACTGGGGAACATGTGCAAGGGCAGGTTTCATATGTGAAGAGTCAAGATGTCCTTACCAGGCAGAGCTCAACACCAGGCTATTATATATTGCCTGGTCATATGCACAGGGTCTCAAAACACACTTCCTTGTCAGAGGAAACTTTACTGGAGAGTGTACCAGGCATGGAAATGATACTGTATAAGATCTGCTGTGGGTCTGATAGTACAGCCATTTCTTTCAGAGTCCTATGAATAGGATTTTTTCCCACTAAAATATTGCTGTGCTGAATTCTTACCATGGCTTAATGTGTGTAATAGAAAATAGTTGATTTTAGGATATTTAGCTGTTATGTTGGTGGCCTCACCTACATAATTAACACTTGTGCAAGCACTGTGGTAGACCCCCCAAAAATTTTGGTATGTGCTTTGGCATATTGCTAAGCTAAAAATGAATTTGATCCTCAGTGGTGGTGGTAGGTGGAGAAGGCTCCTGGGACTTCCAGCAGAGTGACTACAGAGGAGTGCTGTACAGGGTATTGCCACTTCAGCCAAGGTTTAGGTTTAACCCTTCCTGTGACACTCCCAACTCATCACACTGAATCCAGCAGTGGTTCAGTCCAGGAGCTGAACAACAGGCTGCTCAAAGGCCCATACATCCGGGGTGGAGGGGACATCTGAGCTGTGAGACCAGTTTGTCCAAGGTGTGTGATTTCAGTGTCTGCAATTATTCATTGGCAGCATCCCAACTTGCTTTTTAGCACCAGAACTTGTGTGCTGTTTGAAAAAGACTTTTCCTCTGTAATTTGTTCTTCTATTGGACTGAACTTTAAAAGATTGCTATATACTCATGTTAGGTAAACCAGGAAATTCATATCAAGTACCACTTAGTGTATTTGCATTTGAAAGAGGCAAGCATTATGGTAATTAAATGCATGTGCAATAATGAAATAATTCCTTGGCTTTTTGCATAAAAAGTCTCCAAATGAAGAGAAGTGTCACTTGGGGATGCAATGTTCAATACATTTCCAGCAGCTGATCTATGTTAGGAGAGTTGCTGATACCTGTGAGATATACTGCTTATACACAACATTAATTCCAAAATATGCAAACATCAAATATACTGAATAATATTCATGAGGTGATTGCATGTCATGTGCTCAGTAGTAGCTGAACTTTTAGTAACAGTGTTCTTTATTTGATTCAAGCTTTTCTAGCGTGTGCAGGAAGGAAGTGTAAGATCCACATCAAAATAAACTTCACTGTAATAGTTTAGAGGAAGTACACGTGCTTGAATATGTATGCACTCACTGTATAGTACACAATGTACTGCACTTCTGAGTCACACATCTCACTGAACAATAGCATTGTGACAGACCACTGGAGCCATCATTCCTGCTAATCTTATGGTGAGTGCACACACAGCATATTTGAGGCCTCAGGTATGGATCTTTACAGAGCAAAAAAGCAGATTATTTTCAATCACATTCTCTGTGATGAAAAAGCGACAAATGAGAGCATTTCTGTCTCAGAACTTTTACTTCTGATAAGAAAGAGCAACCAATACAGTCCTGAGACACTCAAAGAATCAAATTGTAGATTCCCATTAGAGTTGCATTAGTTTTCTGTAAATGGGGCTTTCTTCTCAAGCTGTTTTTGGGGTGTTTGAGTAGTTTGGTCCCAAAGACAATGGTATTTACCAGTACAATTCACTAATAAACTTTCATTTGTATTCAAAAGTGCACCTATCACTTGCTAAAGTAGAAAAACGCACAAACCATCAGATGTTTTATTGTCATAGTGGTTCCCACATCCAAGTGAGTTCATGTTGACTATTTTCAATATTGGTATACTTGTCATCAGTTTACCTGTCTGTTAAATGTGTAAGACAACATAGTTACAGTCTTTTAATTCTTTTAATCTTCCTGTGAGCTGCTTTATTATAAATCTTTGATAATCTTTCAGTTGCTGATTGGGAAGTGTTTTGTGTAGTTAACAGTGAGTTTATTTTGTACAGGAATACTGACAATAAATCTGTTATCTTACTGCAATTCAAGATGGAAACCATGAAGACCTGCTGAGCTTTTAATAAAACTAGTTCTTAATGAAACATTCAGTGTCATGGGGAGCTGTTTAGTTTATGTAACTTTTCACACATTGGCGACTCCCTGGCTCTGCAGAGCGCGCCCCCGGACAATCGGAAACACTGAACAGAGACCAGAGTGTTAACAGATTCACAAATAGCGCTGAAGTGCTGAAGTGCAAATAGCACTGAGCTTCTCTCAATACTAAACCTTGATTTCCGCATTCCCCAATGGTATTTCCACCAGAAAAAAATAATGTTGGGAACGCCACTGACATTCCCTTTCCACGGGAGCTGCGGCGGGTGCTGAAGAGCGTCGGCAGGAACCGCAGGAGCAACGCTGCGCCCTGAGCAGCCGCGCACAGTGCCGGCGCTGGATCCCGCTGAGGGCTGAGCCCAGCCCCGCACCGCTCCGGCCGGGCTGGGCCGGGCCGAGCCCCGCACCGCTCCGCCCCGCACCGCTCCAGCCCCGCACCGCTCCGGCCGGGCTGGGCCGGGCCGAGCCCCGCACCGCTCCGGCCCCGCTCCGCTCCGGCCCCGCCCGCTCCGGCCCCCCGCTCCGGCCCGGCCCCGCTCCGCTCCGGCCCCGCTCCGCTCCGGCCCCGCCTGCTCCGGCCCCGCTCCGCTCCGGCCCCGCTCCGCTCCGGCCGGGCCCATCTCCGCACCGCGGGGCCGCTCTCTCGCGGGGCCGCAGCGCCCTCGTGCGGAGAAGGGGAGGAGGACCGGGAAGGGGAAGCGCCGCTCCCGCCCTGGTTCAGGCTCCGGCGATGGCTCCAGACACCGCCCCCGGGCCGCCTCGGCCCGGCCCCGCCGCCTCGGTGGGCCATGGCGGCGGCGCGGCTCTGCCTGTGCCTGTTCCTGTGCCTGCTGCGGCTGCCCCGTGATGCCTTCGCGGCCGGCCCGGCGGCGGCGGGGCCCGGAGCTGGGCGCGGGCCCGGGGGTTCGTTCTGGCGGCGGGGCTGGGCTGGGGGGAGCGGCCGGCGGGACCGAGGGGCCGAGGGGCTCGGTCTGTCCCGGGGGGCTCGGTGTGTCCCTGGGTCTCGGTGTGTCCCCAGGGGCTCGGTGTGTCCCCTGGGGCTCGGTGTGTCCCCAGGGTCCCGCTGTGTCCCTGGGGAGGTTGCGGCTTCGAGCGGGTCCTGCGCCCGTCAAGTCCCCAGTGCAGTCCGCCGCCTTGAGAGGGCGTCCTAAAAAGACGTGTGTCATCAATTGAAGAAAACAGTTTTATCTGTTAGGAGCAGAATTATACAGGACTGCAGTTTTGTTTACCGTAGTTTAACACCTTTCTCGAAGCTTGCAGGCCGTAGAAATCGGTAGTAGTTATACCTATAAAATACCTCTTTATTTTGCACCACCCTGCTTTAGCCAGCTGCAAGGAGTTGCCCTCTGCAGTACCTGGAGAAAATACCATGGGTGCAAGCAGTGAAATAGGAAGGGAATGAAAACCACTATATTTCTGTCTAGGCCAAATAAGAATTTTTGTCTTTGAAGAATTAATCCCGTTGTTTACATTCCGTTACAAATATATTCTTGCTCTTTTTATTTAATTTTATTTTTGTCCTCAAATATGTTTAAAGGTTAAAAACTGATAAATCAGCATAAAGTAACCACTCAGGTTAATTTATTTCTAATTCTGATTCTTCATAGATGGCATGAATGTCTTGTTTATAGTTGTGGATGATCTGCGCCCTGTGTTGGGCTGTTATGGAGATAAGCTTGTGAAATCTCCCAACATTGATCAACTTGCTTCCCAAAGTATGGTGTTCAGCAATGCATATGCCCAGGTGAGATAAATGACTTAAACATGTTTTCTCTATGCAAAATAATTACTGGTTTTATCACAGTAGGTGTTAGGCAGGCCACTGGAAAAGGCAAGTATTTATTAACTTGAAGTATTTTCAGCAGAAAATAAATGATTGGGCTGAGCTGCAATGTGTGAACCTATCTTTACTAAGGTGAGAAAAATGAAAACAGGGCATTTAAATTATGGTATTTGTGTAGCCCTTGGAGGAGTAGATTGCCACTCAAGCGCTTTCACTGTTTGCAGCCAAGTGCTGCTTAAAAATGCCATTTTACTAAATTAAAATTCTCTTTTTCTACTGCTTACAAAAGATTATGTTTTACTTTTTAATCTTTTGAGGGAATCACTTCTATAGACTGCTGTAAAGGGGCACTTTGTGTGGTAAGCATCACTCTAAAATAGAGGACTGAAAATGTCACCAATTGCTTTTCACTTGAATATTCTGTATAGGATGTCTACATTCCCAAGTTCCTCTCTGCTGAGAAATTAGAACTTTGGGTCTAATTCCAGCCCAAGGCAGTAACTTTTGGGTTTTGTCAGTCTGAAGCAGAATTGCCAGACCTTTGGACCATAACCCAGACCTCCTGTGTTTATCCTTTCTTTATTCTTAAAGCAGTCCAGATCAACTAGACTTTTGGCTTTTATCAGCACAGTCCACCTGCCACTGCTCCTTAATTCTGTGTGATGTGAGCAACCAGATTTCAAAAGCACTGCCTTTATGGAACTTGCCTTGCATTTTTAAAAGCTTGCAGTTTGGAATTGATATGCTTAATAAGGATGCTGTTCATTCCAGCCTGAGGTGATGTGAAACTCATTCCCTGTGATTCCCGAGTTTTCAGACGGTTGTTGCACAGCTGTTGATGCCTTGAGAAGCTCCCTGGAACAGAGGCTAGACAGTTTTGAAGGAATAAAGTAGGTATTTATTAAAAAGGCATTCAAAGGATACACCTTGGGCAGTACAAGAGCCCAGGTGAGGCTACACCCAAGATGGACAATGGGTCATGAGTTTTCACACTTTTGTAAGTTTTGGTCCATTTACATATTGGGATTAATTGTCCAATTACAGCTTCAGGTTATGAAGTCCCATCCTCCTAGATTGCTCTCCTCAGTTCACTGTTGTTTATACTTTTTAGGCTGGAGCTGCAATGGTGTCCTTGGTTCTCAGGCTGGAAAAGGATTGTTTTGTCTGACTGAACTGTGAAGAGAACTTGCTAACACTTACATGAAGTTCAGAGTTATATACTAATGCAATACAGAATCTGGAAAATACGAAAGCTGAAACTTAAGGCATCACTGTGCCTGAGTTAATTTGTGCGTGTGTTTTGGTTTTTGTTCCAAATGTCTCTCCTTGGCTGCCTTTCTCCCCAGCAAGCCCTGTGTGCTCCCAGCAGAGTCTCGTTTCTCACCGGCCGCAGGCCTGACACCACCCGGCTCTACGATTTCTACTCCTACTGGAGAGTCCATGCAGGAAACTATTCCACCATGCCCCAGTATTTCAAGGAAAATGGCTATGTGACCATGTCTGTGGGGAAAGTTTTTCATCCTGGTATGGTTTGATTTGTCATTTGCTTAACATAGAATTAACATTTGCTTAACATATTTGCTTGTTGTGTATAGTCTCTCAAACTTACATGAGTATTGATGTGTGATTCCCGTCTGTATTACGAACCTAAATCATAATCATAAGGCAGATTTTACAGTGGTTGTCATTAAGTCTTAAGGTATTAGAGGTGAATGTATTAGATGACTTTTATCTAATGGATGTTTGCATGTCTTGTCTGGGAATTGTGAGAATAAATGTCTAATATTCTAAAAATACTTCTGGAAGTTAGGTATCTGCTGAAAATGAAATTACCTGTTGGCTTAGTTCTGCCTGTACATGCTTCATGTTTCCGAATAGGCTGTGAGTCTGGATTAGGACATGTAGAATGTATGACTAATGCTTCAGGTTCAGTAGGAAATTAGTTCACTAGCTAAAAAGCAATAACACTACTGAGTTGAAAAATATTGTAAAACTGATCCTCATTTTGGCAGTTCCTTATCCTAGAAATAAACTTGTGTAGATAGTTTCAGTATGTGTTTCAGTTTATAGTAAAGCTAATCAAGGATGTGCATGAAGATTTATTAATCCTGGGTGGTTTTTTTGTTTTGGTTATTTTTGGTTTTTGGGTTTTTTTATTAGTGTTCCCTGAAGTAAGGTTCTTCCACAGCTTGACTCTCCCTCAGTAGTACAAGGTGTATTTTGGGGAAAAATATCTGTCTTAAACTTTTTGACATTTATTTCTTGGTTATCTTTTCCTCAGTTGTCAAAGGTTCATTGGAAACATTTCTTCATTTAACATATTTGAAAAAAAACCCATTTGAAGACAAGTTAAACTTGTGTATGAGCTTTTCCTGGTTCGGTGAACTATTAGAGGATTTTTAATATCTTTATCCATTCCAGGGGTTTCATCCAATTACAGTGATGACTATCCCTACAGTTGGTCCATTCCACCCTTTCATCCTTCAGCTGAAAAGCATGAGAATGATAAGGTAAGTGTGATTTGGGACATTCTAACAGACAAGGTGTTCAAGATATAACCAAGGTCTTTGTATCAAGGACAGGCTGTGCCCTCTGGGCTGCACCCTTGCGCAGGAAAACAAGTAACCACTGCAATGCTTTGTTTCTGTGCTTTCCAAAAGAAGGCCAAGATTATCAGATGTGTGTTTTGTCAATCAATGTGCCCATCCTGCAGATGTTTTAAGTATTTCTAAATTGGTATTTGGTAATTTGGTATACTTCACTTACTGAGATATAAGCAAGAATGATCCTTATTTGTGTCTAGTTCATGAATTCCTTTATCTGAAAAGTGTGGTTGTCAACTTGCACCTGTAGCTGATCTGGCTTTGCTTTAGTTAGTGACAAAACATTGTCAGTAGTCTTGGTAAACTTAATGTGATAAAGAGCTCAGGACTAAGTAGGGGCCATAATTAAAATGATGTTTAAATAATCCAAAACTTTATAGTCTGATCCAGTTTTCTAGAATGTTTGTTACTTTTAAGTGTGACACAAAAGAGTCTGGTTTATCTTTATGCAAACATTGCATTGGCATTGTGTGTTGGAGTCTGTACACTGCCCAGCAGGAGCTGCAGTCATGGAGGTACAGCTAGCCTTGGCAGTGCTTTGGTCTTGAAGACTGGTTTTAATAATAGCAGCATTTGCATCCATGACATAAAGAGAAGTAGGTTCATTTAGCAACCCTCCCAAACACCTTGCTGAGGCCACCTTTCCCTGGCCACTGTTTAGTCTGATTTATCTCTCTTCACTGATTACACGTCAGCCACTGCTGGCCTTTGCTCAGAAACTAAGTCAGTAGCTTCCAGACAGCTTTCTCTGAACTCTTGGGATCTAAAGAAGGAACTAAAATGTGTGTATATACAGGAGAGCCAAATGCTGCTGCATCTCCACTAGATCAGAGATTCTATTCATCTTAGAAGCTGTGGGCTTTTGACCCATGTGACTACATTTAATCTTCTACCCAGCTTTAGAGAGGATTTCTGCATTTTCATAGGCATGGAAGTTGCATTCTTTTGTTGGTAGAAACAAATTGGTTTTGAAGTTACAGAACAGAAGATTTTGTCTTTGTATTTACCAGAAGTTACTGAACTATTTTTTTTTTTTGTGAAGACTTGTAGGGGAAAAGATGGAAAACTTCATGCAAACTTGGTGTGCCCAGTGAATGTGACAGAAATGCCTGGAGGGACTCTGCCTGATATTCAGAGCACTGAGGAGGCCATACACTTACTGAATGTCATGAAAACCACCAGGCAGAAGTTCTTCCTGGCTGTTGGTTACCACAAGCCACACATCCCTCTGAGGTACCCACAGGTGAGGAGACTGAAACCTGCAGGAAAGGGAACTTAGACAAATGTTGCTTTTGTTTTTAAAAGCTGTTCCCACAAATGCTTTATTGCTGTTTCCTGAAAGCAAGTTGGAAACCAGCCTTGATTTGGTGTAATTTCAGGAGTCACCTGTGATGTATTTCAGAACCTTTAATGGGAATGAATTGTGACTCCTCAGCCAAAAGCCAGGCTTCTGCCACCCTTATGGTGACTGCTATTGCATGGAGATGGGCTTCAACTTGATGGAGTATGACATAATGAGGCCTTACAAGAACTTGTATTTCATTCTCTGTTTGACTTGGTGGCAAAACTACTGATTTCAAAGTAGGGTTGGACCTTTCATTGCAGTGTTGTTTTGAGATGCAGGAAGCTGGGTTTAGGTATTTACTAACTCAGTATTTTTCAGGAATTGGTTGGGGATATCTAGTATTGCTGTGTTTCACACTCTGGTAGAAGGGGAGTGAAGCCTTGTAAACTGTAATGTTAAAGGGTCCTGAAAGGGAAAGTGGTTGCTGTTTAAACACAAAATTCACAGTATATGTTGGAGGTGAGGACAGTCATTATATGTGTTTTGTCTTGTAAAGGAATTTCTCAAGTTGTACCCCTTGGAAAATATTACATTGGCCCCAGATCCCTGGGTGCCTAAGAAGCTCCCTTCTGTGGCATACAACCCCTGGATGGATATCAGGCAGAGGGATGATGTGGAAGCATTGAATGTTAGTTTCCCTTATGGACCACTTCCAGATGATTTCCAGGTAAGCTGTCAATACAGTGCTCTGAAGTCAAACTGCTTTCACTTGTTCAATGCAAGGGAGGAGTCAGCTGCTCTTGGATGCTCACAGTTATTCAGCAACTGACCATTTGCAGTTATGAATTCCCTGCCTTGTATACTGTCACCTCTAGCTCTGTAGGCAAACCCTTACTGTCCCTGAAGGTTGCATGTGAGGGAATGTATGTAGCAGCTACCAGTGCTGGGTTTGTGTTCATTATCTGAGTCTCTTTATCTGTTTCAAGCCAGCACACAGTGTATCCTTTTTTGCAAGATTTTCATTACTCTCCAGTCCTTATGCCAAAATTAGGTGCACTGACTAGACCAAGAGATGCAGAATGGGTTGGTTTGCAGTGTTTTGCTTGAAAGCACTTCTTGGAGGTGGAATTTTCTAGTTGCCCCCTCCCAGTTTACCTTTTCTGGGACATTAATTGGGCTACAGACAATTCAAATTAAAGCTTTACAAGTAGAGTCCTTTAGTTCTTTTCCACAGCCACCCCCTGGTTCTGCTGTATGTGTGTGGGAAAGAATTTTTTCCTCTCCTGTTTTCTTGACCTGCAGCGGCGGATTCGTCAGAGTTACTATGCAGCAGTTTCCTACCTGGATGTGCAAGTTGGCCTGCTTCTGAGTGCTTTGGATGATGCAGGGCTCTCAAATAACACAATTGTAGTTTTTACTGCTGATCATGGTAAGCATTTAAATCTTTCTTGAGCTTACTGTTAAGAACTTCATTGTGCAACTCAGTGCTGGCTTATTAATCCAGTGTGTGTTTCTGTAGTGTCAAGCAGAGCTGTCACACCTTGTCCCTCTGGCTTGTCTGAGCCAGATTGAGGGGACTGGCTCTGGCTTCTGTGGCTGCACAGTTCTGTCCCCACAGGCGCTTTTAATCAGGTTGAGGATTTGCTGGTGAGGGATGAGGCTGCCTGCCAGGACATGGGGCTGAGCTTGCTGTGTTGCCATCCCCTACCCAAGGAGTGACTCTTGCTGGGAACTGTGCTCTAAGAGTACAGCCACCACTCCTCCCCCCTTAGCATTTGTAGAAAGCCATCTGGTACAGTGGGTGACAGGCTTTCTCATTAACTGCTCAAGTGTGTTTTCTTTCACTTGTCATTGCTGCTTGCAGAGCATCTAAACTGATAAAGATATGGTTCCCTCTCATAACTGAGATCCTGCACACTCTGGAGCCTCATCGTAAAAAACTTAATTGGAGCTGTGAGACAAATGCCTCAAGCATTTAATGCTTGTTTCAATACTCTAATATTCATTAAAATAACCCTGTCATGATCCATTTGATTGTGGGATGGCTTAGCTGATTTAAACCAGTTAGGATGTGAATTAACTACATCAATTTAAAGTCACATATATAGTTAAATTGGGTTGACTTCTGTGAGCATGTGTGTATAAAAAGCTCTTACAAGTTGCAGTGCAATGGGATTAATACTTTTGGTACTAAAGTGACTCTAGATGTTTCTTCTGACTTGTTTGTAAACTGAATTTTTCTTTTCCTTGCCTTGGATAACTGTAAACAGTTGGTGTTTCCAGTACCATGGCTGGCAAAGTGATCAAGAAAAAACATGTGTTAACATAGCTGTCACAGAGTTCCTTTGTCTTCCCCCAAAGGGAAGTTGGCAGTGTGTCTGCCTGGAAGGAAGTCATGTTGGCATCCCTTCCAAGAGGAAGAGGAGAGCTGAAAAGTTTTGTCTCTATTGCTTCCTCAGGGGTAGCATCCTGATGTGGCAGTCTGGCGTAGAGAGCAGCCTTGGCTCCAAGGGATGTTCAGCTACAGTGTTAACAGGAGCACTGGAGAGCTGGCAGCTGCCCAAAACTTAAATGAATGCTTTGTGGAATTGATCTGGAGACTCTTGCAGGCACTGTCACACACCCCAATTCCTCTTTTCTGCTGTTTTAATGCTGATTTCCTAATTCTAATCTTGAGAATCTAGAAATAAGGAAAGATGTAATTCTTTCCTTTATGAAAGAGTATCAAGTTGCAAGATTTAGGTGACTGTTGAAATAATTTTCATATTAGAGGAAAGCCTTGTTACATCTAAATACAGATTATTTACCTTTTCATATAACCTTTATAACAGACTAGTGGCCTCAATAGTCAGAGTCAATTTACAATGAAGAAGAAATCACTACTAGATTACAAACCAATGTCTGCTCTGAATTGTGTTCTTTGTCACCTAGGGTGGTCCCTGGGAGAACATGGTGAATGGGCAAAATACAGCAATTTTGATGTTGCTACCCGAGTGCCACTGATGTTTTATGTCCCAGGAATGACAACTTCCCCTGTCAGTCGAGGAGCAAGAGTCTTCCCCTTCCTCGACCCTTTTAGTCATATTGGAGGCTCAGTACCTCAAGGTAAATTTCCCGTGCTTATTTTTGTTTGCAGTGGGTAGATAGAGGTGGTTATGTGTCTCCAGGCACCTTGAGAATTTGATTTATCTTTCTGAAGAGCACTTTTTCAAACTAATGGATATAATTATCTCCAAGGCTAATGGAGAAACATAAATGCAGAAGTTTTCTTGTTAAAAGAACATCACAAGTGCATGGACTGGCATCTTCACAGCTAACTGCCACTCCTTAATTGCCTTGATTTCAGTACCCCCAAAAATCCTGTACAGAGTACTTTGAATAAAACACCATCTGAATTATTAGAAAATAGTAAAACTTTGAATAAAATACCAGCTGAATTATTAGAAAAAGTTGTTGTCCAACTACCCTGTTCCATAACTTATATTTTGATATTATTTCTTCTAGGGCAAAGTAAAAAAGTGGTGGAGCTGGTGTCTCTGTTTCCAACACTTGCAGAGCTTGCTGGCCTGCAGGTCCCTCCTGCATGCCCAGAGATGTCATTTGGTTTTGTGCTGTGCACTGAGGGGAGAAGCATTGCCCACTATTTTAACATCTCTGAAGGAAAGGTGGAGCAAGGCAAGGAAGGGTGTGATGACACTGAGAGGTGTTTTAATGAAGAACCTGTTGCTCTCAGCCAATATCCCCGGCCTGCAGACACTCCCCAGTGGAACTCTGACAAGCCAAGGCTGAAGGACATCAGGATCATGGGCTATTCCATGCGTGCCTTTCACTACAGGTACACTCTGTGGGTTCAGTTTGACCCCAGCAACTTCAGTGCTGACTTCAAGAATGTCCATGCAGGAGAGTTGTACATGATGGACAATGACCCAAACCAGGATTATAACATCTATAACAATACTTCACATGGTTGGTTTTTCAAAAAAATTATTGACTTTCTGAAGCACTAGGGTTCAGAAACTTCTTTGTGCCTGTTCTTGCAACTGAATTAATGCTTCCTTCTCTTGTATAGAACCTTTCTGTTGTACAGAAAACATTTGGATTGAATAAAAATCCTGCCTGTATCAAAACAAGCTATTGCCTTTGTCTTGTTACAGCCCTTACTGCACTGAAGGAGTCAGAGGGGACTTCTGTAGCTGTTTTCAAACACAAGCTTGTGACACTTCTGAAAAGGCCACACAGAGCATCAGGCCCATACTCTGAAACATCTCAGTGGTCTTCTGTAGCAAGTGAAGAATTAAATTTCATTATCTGTGCTGAAGCTGTTGGTGTGAAAGGTGGAAAACCAGAAACTTATATGTTTGAGTGGCCATATGGAGAATGTGAGTCATGACACAGGGCCTGTCCCCTTTACCCAGGAGCCTTGGGGCTGGAGTGGTCGAGCAGACAGTTGGTAGTGGGAAGGGCTGAGGTGTTTGCCCTCATTATCCTTACCTCTTACTGTTGCCCAAAGAGAAACTTCATGTGTTCTATCCAAAATTTAATTATTTTAAATAAAAGTTTTAATTTGGAATTCATGCTGCTTATGATACAGCAGGAGAATCTGAATATTTAATTAGTTAATGCGTGTGAAAGAGTGTTTTCATCACTGAAACACTAAATAAGACTGGGGGGTTAAGGTAACACCAACATGGTCTTCTGTGGATTTTCCTGAGGATTGGTCTAATGAGTCTCCACAGGTGAGAGGAGATGGAAACCTTCAGCTTTTGGAGCTGGCTTTGCAGAACTGCTCAATGTACTTGAGGTTGTCACATCCAGTGACAGACCTGGATGTTTGCCTTCCTAGATGTTAATGGGCTTGGCATTCTCTGTTCTGGACTAAGAGAGCTAAAAGCCTCCCATTTAAATTTTTAGTGTGGCATTTAGCCACACAAGATACGGAGCATTAGTTGTCCTGAGCTATACTATAGATAATGTCCAGATGGCCAAATGCATTAAGGTAAATATGTTTGGGAGCTTGTATCTGAGAAAAATGGTTTTGCTGAGTATTTTATGTAAGTGCTGTCTGTACTTTGTGCTCACAGCCTCAAGGTACATGGTGCTTTAGTGTGAGGGCAGTAATTTGTGTTGTTTTCTATCAGCCTGCTGGATTTCTGCAGTTCTGTCTTGGTAATCAAGAGTCTTGGAATTTGTACCTTAAAAAATAAGAGCTTGTTCAGATGGTGTTAACTCCTGCTACCCTCCTTAATGAACTGCTCCAATTTCTACAAAAAGCTGGCCATTACTTGTCTTCCTCAGATAAATTGACTTTAATATCCTGAAGAAGCCATAGATATAACTTTATTTCATTAAAATCCATGTGACAGTCTTATTCCTAATTAATGTAGGGATACCCACCATGCATCTGATTCTCTGTTAGAAGACAGTGGTTATTTAGTGCCTTAAACTCAATTACAAGAATGTATTTCTTATGAGCTCATCATTTGTTTTACTCAGCCCGAGATCCTGTGTGTTCTGCAGCATTATTATTCCAGGTAAAAATGTATTTTTCCCTCACTTATGCCTATATACTTAGATCCTCAGCTGGTGTGAAGTACTTCAGTTGCATGTAGCAGATTCAATGTAGCTATACCAATTTCACACTGCTGAAGGTGTGTTTTACTGAGAGCAGTGCCAGGCAGAGATTTGGAGTCTGCAGCTAGAGCTAATTATATCTCTGACACAATTTCCTTCAAAGGAAAATCAAATATTGGGGAAGTTATTTTGGGGAATGTATTGAAGCGTTAAGGATTAATCTAAATCTCTGGTATGCTGGGTCAGTAATACAATGTGCATTTAAAATTGTTCTGGCAAATGGGTATTATCTGAGACTTGGCAACGTGAGCTTTGTGTTTTGTTCTCCTACTAAGACATCTGCAAAAAAAAAACAACCCACAGTTTTTGGGGGATGTAAAATTAGAGTATGTAGATGAATTATTTAGGATTTTATTTGCATGGAAACATTTCTGTGCATACCCTGCCCTAAGCCTTCCATCACTTCAGGCAATTTAATTTTTCAAGTGGAGATAAGAGTCCTGGTGCTAGATGATGAGTATTTTTTTCCTCAAGTCATTCTCTTTATATTGAAAGGGAAAAGCTGCCCTTGACCTTTCTTAATCAAAATCCAGTAATCTTTTGGGGAGACATGAAACAGAATTGTCTCTGACAGCCAGTGAATCAAGATGTATCTGCAGGCTCAGGGCAAGGACGTTCCTGAGGAATTGCAGAAGTCCCTGAGCAGGGTTCTACAGAGCACCTGGAGAGCTGGGCCCTTCTGCCTGCTGCTGAGGTGGGGCAGAGTGTTTCTGGGGATGAAAGAGGCACAGCAGTTAAAAAATCTCTGCCCTTGCAAGTGCTGTGTTAGTTTTGTTGTGGAACTGGGTGAGCGAGGTGCAAATGCAGCAGTGACAAACGGAGAATGCCCATTTTTTCAAGCAAACCAAAACACTGCTGCTGCTGGAGAGCCTGAGCTGTGGGTCTTGCTGGGCTGATCAACCTCCCCTGAAGAACAAAAGAGCTTAACAGGAGCAATAAAAGTAAAGTGCTCTTGCGAGCAGCGCTGTCTCTAGAGGGAAGAGGTTGCAAGCCAAGCATCAGGAAATAAATGAGATGCCAGTGTTGACCCTATTTCTCAGGATGGCACCAGAACAGCTGGAAGAACAGCAGGATGCTGCCTCAGCAGGAATTGTTACCTGTGGTACATGGATGGAGAGCCTCCACCAGGGACTGCAGAGTAGCCTCTGTAAGCACTTGGCACAAAGCAGAGTCAATAAACAGAGCTCTGTTAATAAGCTAATGTACAGCAGTGATTAAGCAATGGAATTGAGATTTTGGTCCCTAAACAGCTGTACATCAGTCAGTCATAACTCATGATGTTTTTTCAAGTGTACAGATGCACAGAACCCTAAAATCAAACTTTTTGAAGGAAAGTGAAATAAACACTATGTACAAAGCAGAAGCAGTGGGAATCTAAAAAAAAAAAAAATGGAGGCGGCTGTGTTTGGGTATTCTTTGTAGCACTACGGGAATGTTTATGGCATGCAGTTTGCAAAGCAACGATTTGGGTCTAATTTCAGGCATGCTGTGCACACTGGAGTAGATGGAAATGCTGTAGCTCCACACTGTGCTGTGCAACAGATTGGAATCCCCCCTTTGGCCTGTGCTTGCTGGGGGAAATGGGGTAACATTTTGGATTAATGTGAGAGCTGCAAGTGTGTTTGTGTGCTGAGGCAGGCAAAGGCAGCTGAGAGTCCCAGCTATTGGTCAGATGTTACCTAATTAATCACCTTTGCATGTTAATTATGTATTAGTGACTTGCTGCTATGTTGTCTTGGTCAAGTGGAGTCCCCTGCTGGAACGAGTGTTCCACAGCATGAAGGATGGGATGCGGGTGTGATGGTTCAGTATCAGGGATATTTCTGAATTCCTGGTGCTAATGTGTATTTTCTGTGATAGGCAGCAATATCACCAGTGGCAAAAGGACCATAATGTCATGGCTGGCACCCAGACTTGCAGGGCACTGTGCACAGCTTATGTTTCATATACTTGGGAAGTGCCTGGTAGTTGCAGCTGAGTTCCTTTGTTGAATGTATAATTTTTTTTTTCCTCCAGTGGTTACTTAGCATTCAAATGTGAAACGCTACATAAAGAATGAAATTGCCCTCCTGGTAACTAGGTTTTCCAGCACTTTACAGTTTTCTAGGCTATAGAACTTCTTGCTTTTCACATCAGAAACTCCCAACCAAGTTGACTCTGTGTCAAAACTTTTTATGTCTCTGTGTTTGACTTCCTAGCTAATGAAAATTATCTTCAGATCTGCATGGGTGGATCTTGACTCCAATATTCTTCTCTGCCTAAATGTACAGGTCTCCTTTTAAAGTCTGTGGGAGCTCTGCTTATGAAAGATAGACTACCAATGTCAAGATCTACCATATGAAGCAGCAAAAAGAGCTTTTTGCCCTCTATCTGTTAAACATGTCTCAGTGCTGAGTAGCAGAAGAACATTTCTATCCAGCAGTGTGTGAAGGCACCAGCTATAATGGAGCTTTGACTAAGCAGGAGGAAATGGCAAAGTCTGAGATGTTTCTGTAGGTGCAGTTGGACAGAGAGCGGGATAATAGAGAAGTAGGAGGGAAAAGAACAGTAGCATGCAATGAACAGTGAAATCAGATGTAAGTCATGACCTGGAAGATTAGGGTCCAGCAAGAAAACAGAACAGAAATCTAAAGAGAACAAGATTGGGAGTGGAAATATTTATAACTCTGGTTTTAGTTTCTGCAGACATTTAGGGGAACTCAGATCTTCCTCTTTCTGCTCTAATTTTCTCCTGAGTTTAAAATCTATGAGCTTTGTAAATGTTGTGTTTGCACAAGTTCTTTCCCTTTATCTCTGAAGCACTTTTGAAAATCTGCTTTAGTATCTTGTGACTTTTGTCCCAAGTACAAAAATCTGCTTTAGTATCTTGTGACTTTTGTCCCAATGTCAAATCTGGCATTATCCATGCATTAAAACACTTGCCCTTTTCTTTTGGTCCCAATGCCACAGTAGAATCAAAGTCTGTACTTTCTAGTATGTATACATATTTACACTTGTGCTGGAGATTCCCTGTGTGGTGTCTGACTGAGGAGCAGTTACCTGTGGGTTGCAAACCCATCCTGGTTTGTGGTCCATGGGCACCCTGCACTGGATGTCTGGCAGGCCTTGGGGTTGGATTCTGCTGAGGCTGCTGGGTAAGGTGGGGACAAATGGCATCAGGGTGGTCATGCTGCAGTGCAGTGTTGGCTGCAAGTGTGGCTGCACATCTCATCAACAAAGTCCTGCTTGTGCACCTTCTGCAGGCTTTGTAAGATCTGCCTAGTATTGTCTGACTGCAGCCTTTTTCTTTTTTTTTTTTGGCAGGGAAGTGTTGATTTGATTAAATCAAACTGTCTTATGTAGAGATATTGCTTTGGTGACAGCTATATTGAAAAGTTTTGCTTTGATAAGATCAAGGACCTTTGCTTCAATTTTATTTCAATTTTTATTATATTGCATAATTTTGACATAATTTAAAAGGGTATTATAACAAATGAGAATGTAATTACTTTGTAAGAATAATAAAGTCAAAACAAAAAATTTTGATCTCTGAAGGAAAGTGTTCATCTGCATCAAAATGAAGCCACTCTGTTCACAAGTGTCAATTCAACTTTCTGAACTGGATTTTTTTGGTAATTTTTGTCTTGTGGGAAATCTTTGAAGTTTTGTCAGCAAGAAAGTGATGGAAAATCCCAATTCATGTATCTCCTTATGGTATTAAAATGCCAATTCTCATCTGGCTTCACAAATAATTACTCACATTAGCAGAGTGTTGAGGGCTGGATTGGGTTTAGGCCATTTCTGTGTGCAGTGCTCTGTGCAGAGTGGGCCAGGAGCTGGGCTGGGTGTTCCTTGTGCTCCCTTCCAGCTCAGGCATTGTATGTTTCTTGTTCTTCTCTGAGGAATGAAGCAGCAGCTTTTTCCAATTCCCATCTCACTGCCACCCAGCTCTCCTGCAGTGCCTCACAGCTCAGCCCCTGCTGCTGTCAGACACTTCTCCTGCTTCCAGGAAAGCCAGGCTACACGGCCGCTGCACCGCCAAAAATGCTTCCCCTGGCAAGAGATCTGTGGTGACTTTTAAGCAGGGCTTTTTTTTTGTTTTCCCCGCGACAAATTGCCTAATAAGAGGGCAAATATTAATCACATGTCTGGAAAAAGTTTGTTTTGATCTCTGTGTCTGCTATTCCAGCTTTAAAGAACAGAGCCTTTTCTGAAACAGTTTCCTGGTAATAGAATTAGGACATAATTCCTAGAAGACAAATCTTGGCAGGTATGAAGTGTATAATACCTGTCCTTGACTGAACTTACAGCCTAGCCTAATACTTCCCACATTTTCCTGGTTTCAAAGTGAGTTTGATCTTGTGCTGAAGGAAATGATTCTCTTTACTTGAGCCCTCTTGAATATTTCACAGTAAGAAGGATGTGATCCATTACTTCAGGAGCCCTCATTATGTGCAGCTGTGGGATACTCATCTTTTTCCTTTATCTGCTCTGCTGGAAAACTTGGATACCTTGTTTTACTCAAGATCAGAGATGTTAAAAATAGATTGACTTATTGAATTTGATGGAATAATAATTTTCTTGTCGCCAGCTTTATCTTTTCTTTGCCGAAATAAGATTAGCAGAGATTAAAGCTATTTATTTTGGAGGTATAGCATCCTGGTCAGGGAAGCTGTGAGGAGTTTTTCTTTAAAAAGATCTTCATATTTTACACATTTGCAAATTTTCATTTCTTTTGAGGGTTGTTTGTTTCTGTAACTGCTACTCTTGCCTGGAGTTGCTCTTTTCCAAGAAAATACCCAAGTTTCTTCTGTATTTGTTCCATTTTGCTCAGTTAAAGCAACAATGTTCTTTCTGATATAAAGCCATGCAAATGAGATGTGAATATTTCACTGCCTTAATAAGGGATGGTTTGTCTAAGGACTCTTAGGATTCACTTTGTGAAAGAAATAAGCACTGACCTTCATTTACCTTTATCAAACACAGCGAGGGCCTGACCTGGTGAAGCATTAAGCCAGGCACTTCAGTACGTTCCTAGTCAGTAAAACAGTGACATGTGTTGGCTGAGTTTGTGTTTGAAATGCTCTGATGGGTCACAGTCTTTGGCACAGCCATGCCAGTGCTAGTGCCACCAAAGAGCCTGCATGAGTGGGGGACTGAGTGTTAATCAGCAGGGTTTCACTTCTGCTAGGAAAAACTCTCTTGGCACTCTGTGTTTTCAGGTCAGTTGTTCACTTTTGAGGAAGGTGTAGGGTAAATGTAGCAGGGCTTTGGGAGCACAGGATGGAATTTCTGTGCTAGTTAGGCTTCATAAGGCTCCCACATACATCTCCCTTCCAACTTGCTCATAGTTTTTAGTTTAAAAGAAGAGCCAGCTCTGGATTTCTCACAATTTCCTGTATCTTTGATTACAGTTCAGTAGTACTTTTCCTGAGAGGTTTAAATAAATCACAAGACATTAAAGCTAAAAACTAGGAAACGCAAACACACAATATTCTACATAAACTCTCCCCCACAAACCCGGTGTAAAGCTTCCCTCTGCCTGCAGAGAGTGCCCGGCTCTGCTGTGCATCGCCTCTTCTGGATCCCAGCTGGGAGGGGCAGGATTCCCCTGGCTGTGCCCGCCTTTGTTTGTCAGGGTTTAGGGGCAGGGTTCCCCTGGCTGTGCCCGGCTTTGTTTGTCAGGGTTTAGGGGCAGGGTTCCCCTGGCTGTGCCCGGCTTTGTTTGTCAGGGTTTAGGGGCAGGATTCCCCTGGCTGTGCCCGGCTTTGTTTGTCAGGGTTTAGGGGCAGGGTTCCCCTGGCTGTGCCCGCCTTTGTCAGGTTTGAACGAGCTCTTCCTTGCATGCCATCCGCAATGTGGGAGCGGCTCTGCTCTGTAATTCCAGAGCTTCTCGACTAGAGGTCAGTAACACATCAAAGAACAGCAGCCTGAAAACCAGAAACTCTGGGATATGAGCTGCCACTAAACATTTCATTTTGCATTTGAAATAAAGGCTTGTGATTTGGTTAATCAGCAGCAGCTATAAGTCTTACAGCTATGTAAGTCTTACAGCTATGGGATAAGAGTAGTGGAGTGCTTCTGTTATCTATTTCTTAAATACTTTTTTGGTATTAGATGCATGTTGTTAGTAGTGCTTCTAAATTTTAAACAATAAGAAAAATTATCACCCTTTTAATATCACTTGGTCTTATGTAGTAAGTTGGACATTTTGACTTGATATGTAGTTTAGAAAATAAATCTGATTTTCAGAAATTTTCATTGCTAATTCTTTATATAGTCACTTTAGCTGCATTGGCATTTTCTCCTGACAGGGCTAGCTAATTAACTTGGAAGAGAAAACCAGTGTCTGAAGCAGAGGTGGTTAAAAGTAGATTATAGATAGGCTCAGAGTCCTATTTGTTGTGTCTTTACAGCTTCAAATGTAGAATAGATCAGTAATAATAAAGGACAGGTTTAGGAATGCATAAAGATAAAAGATTTGTTTGTTTCAATTTACTTTAAAAATAACTTTTATTGTTCTGTAATAATTTAATTCTGGGGTTTTTTCCTGCTGAACTGTTTGTACTCAGTGGTATAGGAATTGGTCATCTGGACAATTAAAAGCAATTTATGGAGTATCTCTTTCTCATCCAGACACATTTCTTTAAAGCACAGCCTTGAGCTGTGCTGCCATTTTAATAGCAAGCTGGTCAAATATATACTCTGAATTATTTCCTCATAAAAGCAGGCACAAAGGATTCTGTTTGTATTCTTTGAGTGCATCCTATCCTGAAAATACTCATTTCCTTTATCATGACTAGTGCCATTACTGAGTGGTTTTGCTGAGGCATTTAGTTCAGCTGTGTTCATGACTGTGATTAGTGCATTTGTCTCCAGCTAAAATGCTGATTCCTGTTTGAATACTGCACCCCTAGGAGATGTGCTCTAAGTCTTTATGAAGGAGACATCCCTGTTTCCAGCATTTTTGTGTCGGTTGTTTTTTTCCCTGCAGACAGAAGCCTAGACCAAGGCATTTGGATAGTTTTGTTACTCAAGTCCTATTTCCTCCCCTCACACCACTTTTACACTTGCATGATACATTATGATTTATGCTGCAGTTGGTAAGAGTGGAACCAAATGTAGTATTCCAAAAAGTACTATCTGTACAGATAAGCTCATAGGGAACTTGTTGAATAGTGAGAATATAAAGTCATGTTTGCATTAAAAAACTCCCAGCGTATCTTGAACTGAAAATTTAAAGAAATAAAACCAGGTGAGTGGGGTTCCTGTTGTGAACTGAAAACACGGGTACCTCTTGGGCTGGAGCAGCAAAATACATTAGTCTAACAGTGTCTGGTTTTAAGAAATGATTATGCCTTGGAAATGTTACGTACAGGACATGAAGATGAGTTTGAGGGATGGTATTTAGCTTTCTAAGGATGTTATTAATAATAGTTATATTTAGAATGGGGATCAGGGTGTAAAGATGTGTCCTTTCCTTCATTTCTCTTCTCAGGCAGTCTTGGGGCTGCACAGCACCTTCACTGCTGTGGCCAGCTTGCCCTTCCATGATCTCTATGTCCTGGGCAGTAACCCTGACCCACTTGGTGCAATACCAGCACCTCCCTGTTTAGCACCAGCAAAGCGAAAAGATCTTCACAGGCAGCAGTCACTGACTGGGGGCTGAATGGTTTAAGTGCTTTTAAAAGCCCAGGGCAGCCATCCCTTCAGGTCTGGCACCCCTGTTTCTTGAGCTTGCACATTGGCAGAGTGCTCCCTCCAGCCTGCCAGCTCCACAGTGAAAGGTGACAGGCCATTTTCACCATCAGCATCATCATCTGTTACACCCTGTCATTCCATGGGGTTTAAAGTGGAACCCTGAGCTGTGGGGTACGATCCAGGACTCTCACACGTTTGGTCATTGAATGAGTTGGGGAAATGAAATAGAATGGGAACTCTGCTTTTTAGCCTCTTCATAAAGTAAATCAAGTTCTCTGCTTGTGTGACTGCATGAAAGGCACTGGGATTGCAGATTTGCATTGTTTCACTCAAATGGCAGAGGTAGATTTCTAGTCTAAGTGGTGCTCTGGTTTGGGCTTTTTCCTAGAAAATGTTCAGTGTTTCAGATCTCCTGTTTGCAGCGCCAGACACTGTACAAACCATTGAAGGGGAAGGTCTGAGCGGTGGCTGAGCCAGCTGCCAGCAGCAGGGACAGTCCCACCTCTGAGCTGCTGCTCACAGCTGGCTGGCTCTGCCCTTTTTTGGTTCAGGTCTGATTCCCTGGAAACCTGTTCAGCTTGATAACCCACCAAGAAACACTTCTTTCTTCCCCTTCCTCCTGTTGCTTTAGCTCACCAGCAAGTCAGAGTAGGAGCAGAGCTGGAGCAGGGAGGAGTGAGTGGCCTAAGACACATCTCCTGCCTTGCAGGACTTGGCACCTTTGTGAAAAAGAGCAATGCAATTGCCTTCCTTTTCCTAGTAACGTGTCTGAACTTTTCCAGGGTCTTGGCAAGGAGTGTGGTGGCTGTATGGAGGCAGCAGTGCAATTGGGATGTGCATCAGTATTTTCTTGCCAGGGTGAAGGTGGTAGCCTGGCCAGAATTCAGAAGGGGATGAGCACCAGGTGGGCACTGGATGAGCTATTCATACAGTGATACTATCACTTTCCAAAGTGGGCAGTATCAAGATCCAAAACCAGACTTTTTTTTGTCAGGTATAAAAGACCATTTAAACACTGCTGCTTTAGCATATTACTGGTGGCTTGGACAACAACTGAAGAAAAAATCAATACTATTCCCATTGGAATATGTTGCTTTATCCTGTGTTGTTCTGAAGATTAGTTTTTGTACAGTATGGTTTTTACCATTGTGGATCTACAGTTTAATCAGAAAATGATAAAGATGTATAATATTAGCAGACAACTAAGCCAATGTTTGCTTTAGGGTGAATGAGTTGTTCCAGCTCCAGGTGGAATCTGTAGGTGGGAACTTAGCAGATTTCTTCTCCTTCTCCCTGAAACTCTACAATCTGCTCTTACAATTCACTGTCTTGGACTAACAAACGAGGTCCTTTAGCTCTGTGGTAGTACACTGTCTCAGAAAGCCCAGCTTTAGTCCTATAATTGTCTTATCTCCATAGACTCATTTCGTTATTGTTTACAGCTTTTGAGAACAGGCTTATTGCCAATGTGAAAGCAAAGAGCAAAACTCTCTCTCTGACAATTTTCATACATCTGGTATAATGATAAATATTTTATATTATTAATAATAAATAGCAGTTTTATAGAATTGGTTCCCTTTTATGGGCAATGGTAGGACAGCTTCCTAGCTTGTAGTTTTATAATTTGTCCTACAGGCAATTTTGTGCTTATGGCATATTGACTTCAATAGGGAATTCTGCTTTAAACCTGCTCACTCCATTTCCATGAAGGCAGGTGTAGGCATTTGTGTTCCCTCTGCCAGATCCCTGGGTGCCTCTGTGGAGAGGCTTTAGAGAATCAGTGGGATTTCCAGGTGTGTCCTGCATGTGAAAGGTGAACTTTCTAGGAACAATTACAATGATCCACAGTGTGAGAGAGCTGGAAAGTTACCCACCCTTCCCTTAAGAATTGTTTTAATCAATTCAGAATACCTTGTGTCTTTGGCGTTAGGAATAGGATCACAGTTTGGATCAATGTTAATGAAATTGCAGCAACAACTCAAAAGTTTATCCAGAAAAGAAGCCACATCATGCTGTTACTGTGGAAGTACAAAGACCTCTGTTTGTTTGGTTTCCTGACGTGTGCTGGCAGACATGTCTAACCCCATCAGTGGTCCTTGTATTTTAGTGGGACTTGCTGTGGGGAAGGGATTGCTGTCTCTATCTGAAGGATGCCCTGGTTCACCAGTGGCAGTCCCAGTCCCTGAGAGCAGCCCCTGGCAGTGAGAAAGGCTGATGGTATTGAGCAGAGCTCTCCGTGAGCTGAGCTAAGCTCTGTCTGGCAGGTGAATCAGAAAGCTTGAGAGCAGTGAGGATCTGGAAGAGTTACTGCCTTCCCTAACAAGACTCTGACCAGTAAGTTTGGTTTAATACTTCCAACATTAATAGCAAAAATGCTGCCATTTACAGACTAGTTCTCAGACACAAACCAGAGACCAGGGATCTAGTAAAGAAAGTCTTAATGCCCAAGGCTATTGGGCCATTTTTTCACTCTTTCAAATAACCTTGCCTCTCATAAATCTGTTGCTCATTTAAAGCAAACTTTCTGCTTGCATCAGAAATTACTTCCAGCGCTGGATATGAAGCATTCTGCAATATGTTTTAAAGTGAGGGCTGGATTCACTGCTTAAATAAAGAAAGCCAGTTTGCTTCAAACGGATCATTTATTGCTACCTTCATGCTGTATATTTATTGTGAGGATATTGTCACATTTCTTTCAGTTTTGAAAATGTAAGTTGGATTTTCTCTTTCAGGTTGCCATCTGGTGTATTGCGAACAGTCTCAGAGAGTAAGAGGCCATCTGTTAATACTTTTTCAGGAAGCTTTTTATAGAGCAGTGAAGTGGCAAATCTCAAAAACACGTTGTAATGACTTACAAGATCTCGGGTATGTGTACAAGTAAAGGCTGATATTTTATTCCTATCAACAATATAGCTATCAAGCTGGGGAGGAAAGGAAGAGAAGAAAGAGAACTTGCACACAAATGCACATGCATTTTAATGGCTCTATTGCATATATTACTTTTTCTATTTTTACATAAAATGTAAAGTGAGTTTCTGAAGCTCTGATTCAATTTATGCTCATGTACTTTAGCAAGACTGATTGCCTCTTTGAGAAGCTGTTTCCTTCTTTAACCATTAACAGAGATCAAATTATCCAGGATTTTGCCTAATAATACTAAGAATGTAGCTTGTGTTCCCATAGCATGTGATTTTACATCTCTAGTGCTTGGTGCTCCCAAGATGCTGATATGTCTATTGCAAGATTCTGCCACGCAGGAAAGCCTCCAGTTCAGATCTGCCAACAACCTCTGGCCAATATTTGGTGAGTCTAAGGCAAAAGGTTATTTCCACATTCAGCTCTGCAAGTAGAGAGATTTTCAACCCGAATTTGATATGCCCACTCAGTCACTGAGGGTAGCAGTGGAGGACATGACTGACAGAAGTGCTGCCTGATGATTCTGGCTGTTGCAGGAGTGGGTACTGACATTATTGAGAGCCTCCCTGTGGGCTGTATATGTTGAGCCACCTTTTCCCACTCCCATGGACTTCCTCCATTATTTTGTGGCGCAGCAGAAGAAAATAGAGCTGCATCACGTCCCAGCCTGTGCAGGGCTGAGGTTTATCTCAACTCTGTTCTGGCCTGTGGGAGAGGAGACGTTGCTTTCAGGATCAGGGTCTTTGAAAGCACTCAGAGAAGCATCAAATGACTGATTGCTTTGTGGGCCTGACATGCAGAGAAAGAAAGGCAAGTGCTGATTAGCTGGGCAGGTGACTACCGTTTTGCTACCACAGAGCTAAACAGCATACATTCAATGCCCTTTTAAGGTGATTTTTGGGTGCTCAAATGAATCCTTCCTGAATATTGTGTTCCACTTCCAGCTCTGCACCATCTGAAGTGTCCCAGTCAAGCACATTTTTCTGTTTTTTAATACTATATTTATTTTCTGTGCCTCGAGTTCTGCAGTAACAAGATTCTGTAGTGGTGTTCTTGGGCATCCCTCTGTGGAACAAGTCCTGCTTCAATTAAGTGTAATAGTAAGATCTTTTTCTCTTCAGTGCTTCCAAATTTGATAGTGAGACATCAAAAGTATCATCCAGGTGTCACTGATAATAAATGTCAGTGCTGCTGCATGTCAAGGTCATAAAAACCTCCAGTAAGGGCTGTTCAGGCTGGCATTGTGCTTAAATACTATCATCATTTAAACAAAACTAGGCAGCTCTAAAAGGAAAGGCAGCATGAATATCACCATAAAATTAAGCCCACTAGCCAGTGGGGAGAGAATCTGAAGCCTGTATGTTGGAAGAGTTCTAAAAGCAATGCAGGATGGTTTTTCAGTGCTAAAAACCCTCAGAAATAAAGAAATAAGTGATTCCAGCTGGGTTCAATATAATGTGAGTCAATTGTGCATAATGGTATTGAGCAGTAGTCAGAGTATCTCTAAAAGTTTTATTTATAAAAAGAACATTTCTTCCAAATTATTTTTAGAAACATTCTCTTTTATTAAATGAAGAGAAAGTAATCTTTGTCTTTTTCCTATATTTTTAGTGCAAAAGAAAGAGAAAGAATGCACAATAAAAACTGGGGGAGGGCTTTTTTGTTGTCCAAAAAGATCCTGTCTCAGCCACAATTTTTAGTTAAGAAGCATGCTTCCCCCCGCCATCTAATACTCATACTATGTTGCTGAATGATTATTAACCCCAGGCAACAGGCAGTCATAATTTTTTAACCATATTATCTGAGAATGCTATTAGAAAGGCCTTGAATGCAGGGAAGCATTCACAGAAATTAGTTCTGTTGTCTTTATTTCATCTCAAAACAAGCCTAGGTGGTCTTGACTGGCAGCTGCCCTGGGCTTTAGCATCCTTCTTTCTTTGTTAAACAAGAGAAGCTGCCAAGAGGTCTCCTGAGATGTCAGGAAGCTAAGTGCTGCTGTGAAGATGTGCCCTGTGTCCTTCATCCATTCCATGTCTGTTAAGCCAGGTCAGCAAACAGACAAAAAAGCTCATGGCTGAAAATAGTTCCCCAGAGGTGGAGGCTTATACAAGTCCCCTAAAAATTACCTGCCAACACCTCAGCACTGAGAATTATGGCTTACTGGGTCACTGTGGAACAGATGACTACACTCTCTGCCCAGGAGTGGATTGCATTAACAGTGCATCCCTGATGAATTTTGAGGTGCCCTAGCATGTGGGGCACTGCATTTTGCCGCCAGAACTGAGATGCCACATAAACATCTGTGTGCTACACCTGAGATGTACTGGTGTGATCTGGAGCCCAGGCCTAGGAAGTGTCAAGAACAGACCTTTCCTGTGTTGTGGTTTATTTTGTGTTGCTGTGCATCACATCTACGAGCTTGTGTGGATTTACTGGGGTAATGAAATATGAAAGATTGACTCTAGTCCTGTTTAGGGTTAAGAGTCTGTAAATCCACTGTGCTTGCAGAGACCAGGAATAATTTAAACACTGCTCACATTCCTGCCTCCACAGTAGGGATGGGTATTTTGTTTTGAGGATTTTTTCCTTATCTCAACTGCTGTACCATTTGGCTATCTGAAGCTTTTGCATGCTTCACAAACACCATCTGTTACAACCCAAGACACAAACACTGCAAATGATTAGTAATATAAGGCAATGTTGCAGCTGTATGTGGTGTGGAAACCTGATAGAACCAGAACTTTCTTTGTAAGCCTGACGTGCTGAATAGTGTGTTTGTGATTTGTCTAAGCTTTTGCATTTGTCAAATAAAGATTAACTTTCTGCTGCTGTGGGGACATGACAGAATAAAAAAATTAAAACAAACCATTACCCCCCACCCAAAAATCCCCAACCAACAACAAAAAACCCCAACCCAAAACAGAAAGAAAGAAGAAAAGAAACCCCAATAAACCAAAAGAAACCCCAATAAAACCAAAACAAAGCCACAAGTGTTCCATTTAGGAAATATTCTTGGAGCAATTACAACCTCTAGGATAGAGGGAGTCCCTAGCAGGGAAATGTTTCCAGCTGCCACATGATAATACTGTATTAGATGAATCTTTTCTGGAATAGCCTATATATTCAATGCCCTTTTAAAATCATAAAACACTTAAAATATACATATGTTAGGGACTATTCAGCTGTTCTGGCCATGGGCAGATTGCAATAAATACCCATACCCTCCTTCTTGGATTGTCATTCAATGTTCATGGCACAGACTGGTTCTCCCCAAGCTCCAGTACTGGTTTTCCTCTTTGTTTTATCCTCCAGCCTTGATTGCAGAAACAGATGAAGAACTGTTTGTGCTGGGGGGTACTAGATTAGAGAGGAACACCCTGTGTGCTCATGGATGTACATGAGAATGAACAGGCAAGGAGAGCAAGGCTTAAATTTGACTGCCTGCAGGATAATTGTGTTACTGTGTGATAATCGAGGGCATGGTCCAGCTACAGAGACAGAAACTCTGAATTGGTGAGATGAGTCCCTTTTTAATGTTGAATAAAAGAAACTGTTCAAATCAATAATGGTGTGTTATTGTTAATCTTCCTCTCCATCATTAAGATATGCATGTGTCTTTGCCATCTCTAGGCATTTGGAAATATGAGGACAAAGTTAGAATCACTTTTGTATTTCCTCTCTCTGCACTCAGATCCTTATCCTGTTCTCATATCACGTAGTGCTTGTTTTAAAAACAAAAAAGAGTTTAAGAGTTTTAACTCTAAAAAACTCTTTCATTTGTGTCAGACTAATAGGTGAAATTTGGCAGAAGGTAGGTCTATGGTTTTTGCTTATGCAAACTGTTTACTCTATATAAGAAGTGCACTATTGTCCTTAAGCTTGTATTTTCAAAAAAGTATCTCTTGTCCTTGAAGAGAGGGCAAGAAGTAACACTCTTAAACTGAAGCTAAACCTTCCAGCTAGATAGTAAGGAAAAAACCAAACCCTCACTGATGGAAAGGACAGCGAAAAGGGGAGAGACTCACAGGGAAATCGTGATGTGTGCATCACTGGAGACCTTTAAGAGCAAATACCATATTTACAGTTCATCTCACCATGAATAGAAAGATGAACTAAATGGCCTTCTGGGGTGTGTTCCAGGACTATGATTTTGAAAGCTTGTGACCCAGGAGGCCTTTCCCAGTGCTGTGCTGTCAGTAAGGAAGGTCAGGATGATCACGGAGACGCTCGGCTCGGGGGTGCAATCCTGAGCAGACCCCTGGGGGCTCAGCATGGGCAGGAAAAGCTTCATGTCTCCCCGTGGGCCCTGGATACAGGGCTGGCTGAGCAGGGAGGTACTTCATTTAGCTAGTGGGAAAAGCTCAAGAATGAGCAAATCTTAATTCTGTTTCTCTGGAGTTGTGCAGCAAGAAAGCAGCAGTGTCAGAGCAGTGGGTACAGTGAAGCCTTGCCTGCATCGTGCTGTGCCCTGCTAAAATACAGTAGGTGATACTCTGATGGAGGAAACTAAACTTATTGTGCCTTTCCCTCTTCATGGCTGCAATCTGGAGTGTAGACTTGATGTGGTTGTTGGCTTGTGACAAGATAAACCCACCTTTTCTTCTTTCCTGAGTAAGTCTTTAATTCCACTGAGTGTGCTGTGGCTGGCTGGGCGTTTGCAGTTCCCCACCCAGGAGTCATCATGCTGGAGGAAGGCAATGAGACTTTCCCACCTTGTGAGCCAGGCATGTCCTTGGACAAGGAAAGGGGCTGCCTTGCCACAGGAAGTGCTGATGCCAGTGCTGTGGCCTGCCTTTTATGGGGGACTGGATTGCAATGCAGAGACCTGGCATTTTCATAATAGAAAATCTAGACAGTCTATTCTGCTGGTTTGATAACTGATATTTAAATAACTGCAGCATATTCCAGAGCACTGAGCAGGCACGTGTTTATGCCCTGCCAGTTGCCCTTTTCTGTGTATTATGAAGTGTAAGACAGCAGGATTGTGAGTGGCTGTGATTTAAATGACTAAATTTACTCTAGATTAAATGTTTGCCTTTCATGTTTGATTTCTCATTAACTGAGAATTTACAAAGTCAAGTACACAGTCCTATTCTTATTTGTAAACTTGCAGCTTTCTATCTTAATGCCTAATAATAAGTTCTTCCCTCTGGTTGTTTAATGTATCACTTGTAATTCCGTTTTGACAAATCTCTCAGCAGTTCAGAAAACTCTTTGTTACAAGGAAATAAATATCCTGCTGACTCAATGGGAAAGAAACGCTTTTTGTCCTTTGAAAAATGTTGCAGCCCTCTAGATTGGTCAGTGTTACTTATCTGAATAGTGCTATTGTAGAGAGGAAAAGGATTCTTTATGGGCCAAAGAGCATTCGAGGGTACTGGAGTATGTAGGGCAAGGTTATCAAGGCTTTGCTTTGGTAATGTCTATTTTTGCTCTGAAAGATCATCTTACATGTGATATTTGTCTCTGTTAAATACATTGCCTTTATTATTGTAGTAGCTTTTCTTTTTTAATTACAAAATGCTGACAAGATGTTTTGCAGTGACATATTATAACTACATTAACCAGGTGCATTAGGATCTGTGTGCATGGCAATTGATGCTTTCTCTTTGTCACTTACATAATGAACCTTCTGCCTGCACAGAATAAAATATTTATCTGGAATGCAGGCTAAAGCAAATGCTGGAGACTGGAGGAGGAAAAAACAGGCTGCCTGCAGTGAATAATTGTTATAATCTCATTGTCCTTTGCAAAGTTGTTAATTAAGGCCTTTACTAAGCAGACTGTGCTTGCAGGAGTCCCACAGAAGTCAAGTTGTGCTCTTGTGCATCTGTTAGCTCACAGTGGTTTGAATGTGCTTAATGCAAGGCTCCCCAAGTTTCATCCTCAGACAGGCTGTGTCTTGGGGGGGTGTCTTGTAACATTCTCCCCTCTCTCTCCCCTTCACTTCTTTCTTCGAAATAAGAAAGAAAATAACACCTGAAGGAGGATGGTAAACTAATGTATAGAGCTTGGGCATCTCCATCATCAATATTGGCATGTAAGCCTGCCAGGCATGTGGGGCTGTTAGTTTATTTGCAGGTGCTCTCTGGAGTTTTCTCTGCAAGGAGCAACTGGTATAAATTGTGTGTACTTTGCCTACTCTAGTTCCAAATTCTTTTTGTTATTTAGTATTTCTATTTCTATAGCAACTAGAAAATCCACTTAGGGATTTTGACCATTCCTGGTAGGCAGCAGTGTAAATAGTATAAGGAAGCAATATTTTAGGTGAAGAGAGCTGAGCAAAAAATGATCTATTGTTGTCATATTTTCTGTAGGTATTAATGGAAAGGAAAATTTTTGAAAACCAGAATGAATTAATTTTTAGATTGTTTCCCGAGTGAGGGGACAAAGGAAAGAAAGCAAAAAAAGGCCTGATTTTAAAAAGCAGCAAATGGAGAAGTTTGGTGCCAAGGGCTGATTGGAGGCAAGGACTGACATCTTGAGAGCAGATGAGAGGAAATGGGATGTGTCAGTAAATTATGAACAGCCTTAAAACTCAAGGCAAGCAATTCATAAATAACAGAGAAGGGAGAGCTGAAGGAGGAAGGGGAAACCAGCAAGATTTGAACTCAAAAAAAGGTATTTGTCACAAGATTTGGGAGGGAAGCGTATGGGGGAGCAATCATTTTAGGAAGGCCAGAGAGAAGAATGTTTATGTGACAGGACTGACTGGTTCCTGTGTGAAAAAGCAGGGGGGAAACTCCCAGCATGATGCAGGCAGAATCAGCAAAAGAAGATTGAGTAGGGAGAACCAACAGGTGGAGAAGCAAGCAGAATCACAGTGGAGATTTCCTGAGCAGGGACAAACTGAATGTGGTAGTGCTGAGTGTAAGGAGACACAGAGGAAAATAGGAAATGAGGTGAAGATGAGAACAATTCCTGAAGAACTAAAAGCTGGCAGCAGCAAAGTAATTTCTATGTCTCATGGGAAAAGAGAAGGAAGAAGAAAGAGCAAGACATTCAAATGTCTAAAAGTCTGGTGTCCTTTCTTTTTTTTGGTAGCTAGTTGGCAAAATCCTGTATGGATAAAGAATAAATTGTGGAGGTGGATTTATTTTTATCAGAAAAGCAGACTTTGTTAGAGACGTGCCAGAGAAACTGATGGAGCAGGTAATTCTGGTCTCCACGATTCCACTGGAACTGCTTTCTTTTCTGAACTGAGCTGATGTGGTGTAAATGGAGGTGATCTGGGATGGAAGCTTGGAAAATGAAATCTTGTTAAGTGAGAAAGAGTGAGAGAGTTCTTATAAATGGAAAGGAAGGCAGTGAGGAGGAGGCTGAAAGCAAACAAAAGTTTTTCCTGTGTACTGGACACATGAAGCAATTGAATTGTGAAAAAGCTGACAGTCATGAAGTGGGAGAGAGGTGGAGAAAGCAGATAGTGCTAATAAAGGCATTGTGGAACAAGGGCTCTGCAGCAGGAGGGTCAAGCCACATGTGCAGGTGTGAGACCAAGGAGATGGGTGACAATAAGCACAGATAGCTCATTGGTACAGAAGTTGTCCTTGAATTAAGCTGAAGGAAAGCCAAGAGTCAGTGACAGAGGAAGGTGGATGATGGAGCTGGATTTAAGGTAGCCAACAGCAACAGTGAGGAGAAGAGATGGCAGGACTCCTTGTTTACTAAAATTAAATATCTCTTTGCTGCTTAATAATCAGTTGTTTTGAGTTAGAGCACATATTTCATAGTTTTTGGCAGTATCGGTAAAAGTAGGATTTTAAAAAACCCACAAATACATATAATTGAAAATGAGCTCTCAGTTACTAACTAAACTAGCTGTTTGGTGTTTATTTGGTGATATAGAGATAAACCTGGAGTCACACTGTCCATTGCTGGCGCAGTAACCCCAGTGGGGAGCAGGTGGTTGGAGCAGCCCCTGCAGTGGATCTGCAGGGTCCCCGCAGACCCTGCCCGGCTGCTGGGCAGGACCAGGGCAGCGCCAGCACAGCGAGGGGGAGCTGCTGCTGCCCCAGCCCTGCCGATCCAGCACGTTGGATTTTATCCCTCATTTCTCCTGTCTCTCTGAAGGAAATGAGTGCTTGGAAACCGAGCTTCCACCGGCAGAGGTTGCTGCTGTTCTCTTCACCTCCTCCTCTTCTCAAGCTGGTAACCTGTCATGTCAAGCGTTTAGCTGAAAGCAGTGGGAATTGTGAAGGTTTAATGTTTCCCAGACTGTAGTCTGCCACATTAACAAATCTTTCACTTTTCAGAAGATGATAGTGTCAATCACCGTGACAGCCTGAAAGACACCATTCATTGTTAATTAATTATTAGCTGTCAACTCAAAGACTTTGTTGAACTAAGAACATTCAGGCAGATTGTGGATTTCCTCTTTTTTAAACTTTATGTTTAAAGGACACTAAATACCCTTAATTATCAAAGTACGTTGAAATCCTTTCAAACCTCTTTCTTCTGCAGGTGAGTGCTTCAGGTACAATATAAATTATAAATAGAATGAAGATTTTGTAGCTTCTTATTGCTGATTTATGTTTTCATAATGGGTGAACTAAAAAAAAAAGTTGCCTTTTTTTGCTTTGCTAACAGTCTGTGATCTCTGGGTTTTGGTGTTTGGAGGAAACAAACAAAAGGAAAGGAACTGGTTTCTTGAGAGGGTCTGAGGGCTGTATGACCTACAGTGGGAACCACGACTTTGTGTCTGACTCCACCACAGAAGTCCTTGGATTTGAGTTGTTGCAATATTTCAGTTTCACTGTTTGGACCAAGAAATTGAGGATAGCTTTCTCACTGTGCAGGTGGGAATGAACCATTAGATGGCTTTTTCCTATGCAGTGATCTGATTTCCCAGCAGTTCTGAGCCTGCCCAGCCATCCCTGCAGAGCTGTGTGCTACAGGAGCCTTGCAGTGAGAGGTGAGGATGCCCATGGGGCTCATGGGGACTGAGAGTCCTGCAGGGAGATGTGAGGATGATGCTCATGGGGGCACTGCTCTGACTGAGAGCCTTGCAGTGAGATGTGAGGATGATGCTCATGGGGACTGAGAGTCCTGCAGGGAGATGTGAGGATGATGCTCATGGGGACTGAGAGTCCTGCAGGGAGATGTGAGGATGATGCTCATGGGGACTGAGAGTCCTGCAGGGAGATGTGAGGATGATGCTCATGGGGACTGAGAGTCCTGCAGGGAGATGTGAGGATGATGCTCATGGGGACTGAGTCCTGCAGGGAGATGTGAGGATGATGCTCATGGGGGCACTGCTCTGACTGAGAGCCCTGCAGGGAGATGTGAGGATGATGCTCATGGGGGCACTGCTCTGGCTGAGGGCCATGGGAATGCCCAGCCCAGGAACTCAGCTGGGGCACAGAATTGCTTCCAGAATGTGCCTGCACGTTTGAAAACACTGGCCAAGGCTCTCTCCATTTGGGCCTGCCAAATGCAGAAGGATACAATAATACTTACCTACCTTACAGGAGTGCTCTGAGGCTTAATTAATGCGTAGGGTAAAATGCTTTGAGATCCTCAGGTCATAATGATACTTAGCACTTTATATCTTCAAAGCCCCATACCCAATGCGAAGGAACTAATCCCAAACTAATTAGGCAAAAGGCACTATAAAAGTGCCAAGTGTTGTTATTTGCCTTAAAGTATTATTATTTAATCACAAATTGCCTCAAAGTGAAGTGTGACTGTATGAGATTAGAGACATAGTAATTAAGGCTCTGATTTAATATTTTAAATTTATTCAGCATACTTCAATACTGCTCTTGAATTTTTTTTCATTCTTTCCCAAACACCCAGTTCACATTTTAATTTTTATAAACACTGCATCCTCATCACTTAATAGGCTTTCCCTCTTCTCTCAGTTGTGTGCCCCTAGGATGTTGCAGTGCTGAGGGAAGATAGTTTGGTGAACAAGGATTTGGCCAAGTTGGAACACAGCAGACTGAGTGTGTGCGGGTATGAATTAAATATGACAAGAAGGAAATGTGTAAATAAAGTCTTTCTTGCATGCGTGGTAGATATATTTATGTATGTGCTGTGTAAGTTCTACAATGCAAAAACAGCTCTGAAAGCATCTGTCACCCCACATTACTTATTCTGCCTTTGAGATACAAGCTGCAGCAGCCCTTCTGAAATACAGCACTTCCCTGCATGTCAGGGAGCAGCTGTACTTAGACTGATTTGGGAAGCAATGGCTTTGGGTAAAGAGTCTGGTGAAATTCACCCCTCTGTAGAGAAACTCAGGCACCACTTCCCTCACAGATAAACCCATTTAAATGATGGAAGGGATTGTGAATACCTTGTGTACAGGATTAGATTTCATCCACAGCATGGTGGTGAGTTTAGGGAAACTCTCTTGGTGGGTACTGACTATATTTTCTCTTCTGTCTAAGGCAATAGATCTGTTTTTTGGGTGTAATAGACCTGAAGTTCATAGGTACATGTGGATTAGATGCAGCACAACCAGACTGTGCCACTTTACAGACCTTGGTGGACATAATCCTGCCTTCCAGTGCTGTGAGATTACAATTAACAGAGAGGCTGGACAAGGAAGTTTATGGGATAGGAAGGCTTCAGAGTGACAAGGGAGCAGTGTGGACACTTGGTCCTGAGTGAGCCTTGTGATGGCACACAGCCATTATAGTAACAGATTGAAAACTCAGCAGCAGCCACACAGACACACACTCTACAGCCACCACACTGGAGAGAAAACTTGTCTGCAGCAGGGGAGATGGGGAGAGGCAGGAATCCCTCAGCTCTGGATTGCAGTAACACTGGGCTTCCTGAGGAACCTCACTGCGACAAGTGGAATTACTTACAAAACAATGCTGAGAATGACAGCAGCACCACTGACAGCATTTTAATCCTTGTGTATGCATTTACATTTATAAGTTATAATTATTTAACACTTATCCAATCAAAGGAAGCTTTTGGAAGTTTGGGATTCTTTTGTAGAGCAATGGTTTCTCATGAGCAATAGTAAAAGCTTATAAAGGCAATTTTCTTAGAGAAAATTGTGAAAACTCATTGTCTCTGCTCTCTTGCCTTCTCCCCAGAAACTTTCCCTTGCAACTTACAGAATTTTTTCCATTTCTTGAAAGCTTGTGAAGCTTAATTTTGGGGGAAAGCAGTTCCCTTCCAAGCTGATCTTGGAAGAGATTGGAGACAAGAAGCGTTGACACTGGTCTGCATCCAATCAGAGAATTGCTTATATAGCAGCTGGTGAGGCTGGCCTGAGCTGGGGGAAAAGTTGCAGGATATTTGTAGCTCTGTTAGTCTGAGATGTGCAAAGTTAAATTCAGTTTTGAAATGGGGAAATTTTGAGGGGGCTCATGACACAGCCACATTCAGGGCTCAAACTTCTGTTCCTTGTGCTGTTTGCCTTGCATGCTGCAGGAGCTGAGGGAGATGCAGCCAGGGGCATGCAAACCCTGTTTGAGGAACCAGGTGTTCTGTGAAACTGCACTTGCTTCCCTGCTTTCCCATCAGCTGAAGATGCAGTGCTGCACACTGGGACTGAGCTGCAGCACACAACTCTTTGAAGACTCAGAGCTTGAGAGAGTTTATTTCTCAGCATGAAGGACCAGAAGGTTTCTGTTTATTCTTAGCTTACTTTCACTGAAGTATTCAGCTGTCTTTTGCAGTTCAGGTGCATTGCTTTTACAATGAAAGCCGAATAACCTTTGCCTCCTCCTGGAAGAAAAGCAAAAATCCTCCATCCTAACAGAAAACATCAACATAGCAATGATCTTTAAAATGAATAACTGAACCAGGAACTTGTGCTTAAACAAACAAGTGTGGTTTTGTCACAATCTTATTGCCAGAATGTATTTTGATAGAACTTCATGGTGGAGAGGATCTGTGTAAAGCAGGGACATTTGAGTGCTCCAGGTAGGCTGCTTCATTCTGGAGAACTGAAGCTCTCATTGAAGAGTCTGACAGTGAGCTCTCTCTTGAAGCTTACTCTTGATGCTAAGGGAGGAAAAGGTGAAGAGATGAAACAATGAGACCTGCTGTACTTGGGAGCGTCTTTTGGTTAAACTTCAACAGCTCCTTTTGTGTTAGAAGCAAAGGCACCTGCGTGAATTGTGAGACAGAGAGCTCAGACTGGTGAAAATCAGAATGACTCTGCTAAGAGAATGCCAACTTTGACCAGGTCAGCACCTGATCCATCTGCCCTTACAATGACAAAACCTGCTGAGGGATCCAAAACCTGCTCCTGCCACACCCAAACATGGGCTGGGATGGGAGGCATTAATGTCTTCCCACTGCTCACACACCTTGGGGGAAGATGAGGTGTAATGAAGCGCTGACCTAAAAGACAAGAGCCCCCGAGGAGACAGGTGCTATCAAAATGTCATCTAGATAAATAAGGACCCAAACTCCTAGTATCTTAAGTAGCTGGGCTATTGATTAAAGAATCATGATAAATGAGTATAGGGCTGTGAATTAGATCAATACCATCAACCTTAAAAGTCAATCTCCTGTACCAGCTTGAGGAGAGACTAAAAAAATGCACTCAGGAGAACCACAAATCCTTGGGCTGATGGTGGCCTTGAGGCTTTCAGCTTTTCTCTGCCATTTCTTTTCTTCCTTTGTTTCTCTGAATAGACTTTAAAGAGCCGGTAGAAGAGAGGTTTATGCCTGGTAAATATTTCACAGTTCACAAAACTAGGTAAGATTACCAAACCACAGGCCTTGCAGTAGCTAAGAATGTCTGTAGGACACTGTTAGGGTACTGTAGAAGAGAAACATTTCTGTGGCAATTGTGCTACAAGTACAGGGTCAAATCCCCAGAAATGCTGGACAGACATTGACCCTCTTGGGATGAGTTCATACCCACAAAGAAGGAAACTGTAAAGTTTCTTGTTTTGTTGAAAAAGAGATCATGTGCTTGGGATATTCTGTACAAAAAAAAAAAAAAAAAGGAAGTCTTTCTACAAGGATAAGAAAGAAATTACTAGATTTTGGGAAATTAAGTATCCTTGCTCTGTGTAATTCTCTGGTTGAGGCTTGGGAGGGGGGTGTTGGCCATTTTAGCACTGCAGATTTTGGAGCAGGATAAAAGTGATGGTGCTATGCTGAAGCAGAGCTTGTGCCTTGCAATAGGGCTCTGCATGTACCAGGGCTTCATTAAAGGCCTGTTTCTATGCCCATATTGGCCTCTTGGTGTAAGCTTCAGCAAAGTCACATAAACTTTTCCCCTCTCTGTTTTTTTTGCATCTACAAAATAGAAATGTGTAAGCCTTATTGGATATCAGCATATGTTTCATTTTTATCACTTATTTTTGTTATTCTTGCAGAAGTATTGCTCCAGGCTTTCTTAAAGTACCTTCCTTTGTTTGCCTACATCTCTGCAAAATGAAGTTGTAGCAGCCACAGTTCAACACCAAGGGCTGTTGGTTGTAAAGACAGGTAAGGATGTTTGTAGGAAGTATTTCCTTTGTTTTCTTTTGGAGGGAGAAGTCCTAAGATACACAGTCCTTGTTTTTGACTTTTGAAGTCTTTTATTCTTTGATTATGGTTAATTTCAGAGGTTATAGGTATGGTATTTATATCTCACTGTGAGGGAGAGACTTTCATCAGACTCAGCACAGACATTGCCTGCAAAGGTGTGGTTTCTTGATGCTGCTTTTGGAAAGTTTCATACAAATCAGAGTCTGTGAACAACCTATTTCTGACTGTAGGTAACAATAGCAATGAGAATTTGTTTTATGATGCTATTAAGAGGCTTTCCCAATACTAACATGAGAACTGTATCTCTCTGCTGGTAATCTGTGTGTGTGTTGATTTTAATAGAGCACTCTCTTGTCATCTGACTTCTCAGGATGAAATTAACCCCCTGTGCAGATATCTGGCACTTGTGCATCACTTGACTTGCCTTTTGACATGTTAATTGTGATTGAAATGATACCTAATACTTCTACTGGTTTACTTCAGAGAATTGAATTTCCTGCAAGCTAGGTAGCAGCTCTCATACAGAAATCATCTCCTTCCTAGAAGCATCCTCATCTTCACCTTCAGAGTGCTGATGCTCCCACCTGAAATAAGGAGACCAGCTCTCAAAAATCTGTTGAAGAATAGGGGTCAGGGGGATTGCTTGGGAGCAAGCTGTCATTTGTGGTCTTTTATAGACGGCAAGATCCTCAGGAAGTGGTAATGGGTAGGAAAGAGAGCTCCATCTGAAAGTAGGTGTCTACTCTAGGGAGTTCCAGTCCCCTTTTCAGTGGGGATATGAGTCTTTCAAAAGGATTAGTGATGCAGTAGGCCATCAAATTGCTTTTAATCTTTAAATGATTCTTCTTCATGGCAGAAATTTGTATTAAATAAGGAAAAGTTAAGGAAGTATTTTCTTTTGTTGTTGGGAATATGTTTTCCAAATCGTGATTCTAGAAAACTAAAAAAAAAAAATTAAAAATGGACTCAATTAGAAATGCTAAATGAGGACCATAATGAGATATCCAAAGTATTGCCAAGTGAATTTAATCACTTTCTGATCCTAACAGCCACACAATTCAACTCTTTCTTAGCATAATTAAGCAAGTGACAATGAGGATGCTATTCCAAGACATGGTAATGAGATGCTGTGGGGCCTGAATTCAGCTGGAGGGGATTTCCTATTAAATATTTATTGTATGTGCAGCTTCTTCAGTAGCTAGAAATATAGAAGAGGGAATTTAGCCAAATCGAACCTCTTTTCTGAAATTAATATGTGAAAAACTGAAGAACTGCCACCACTTGGTTTTGGACTGACTATTATTTTTGGCCTGCAGGCTGAATTCAGCATCAATAAATATCATTGTTTGTGTAGGAGGAAAATAAATATGAGGAAGCTAGAATGTAGGAAAATGGAAAGGGTTGAGGAAGAAATATGAATGTGACAAAGCAATTAGGGACAGTTCAAATGATAAAATTCAACAGGAATTAACTAGTCATGGGCTGTAGAATGCTGAAAGGTTTAAGGGGAAAAAACCCAAGATGTAGAAAGGAAATGGATAACAGAGATGAAGGTATGAGCCACTGGACTAAAACATAATAAGACTTTTAAGCATAGTGAACATTTAATTTTGGATCCAGGGGAAAGTAAAGTATGCTTTCATCACATTGCTTTTGGGAGTTTATGGATGTTGTGGAAGTCATGGCCAGCCTATATTTGACTGAAACTGCAGGAAAAAAAGCTCTGTCAAGGCCTCAGGGATTTATATCCCACTGGCACATATAAGCCCAAGAAGAATGCTGTGTAGGCTCCAAAACTGAGCTGGGGCCTTCTTCGTTATTGATTTTCTCCAAAAAATCCAGCTTGCTTTAAATCTCTTCAAATGTCCTGATCATCTTCCATACTGTCTTATGACATTTATGATAAAGGGGAAAATGAAGTCAGATCAGAATTTATTCTTTATTAAATTGGGAGCACCCAAAAGAAATTTGGGAGGTGTTGAGAGTGGCTGTTTTGTTTTGTTTTTTTTGTTTTGTTTTGTTTTGTTTTGTTTTGTTTTGTTTTGTTTAAACCCAACTGGTGCATAAGGAAATGTATTCTTAAATGCCTTCTTGTTCCCGGCTGGAGTGTGCAGGGGCAGCAGGTGCTGGGGATGCAGGGGACACAGAGGTGGCTGCAGCCTGAGCAGAGCCCAGCAAGCCCCACGGCTGGGGGAGCCCCTGGCCCTGGGAGCTGCCTGACTTGTAGGGACTGCAGCTCTTCCTGGCCTTTGGCAGAGTGCACTGCAAGTTCTTTGCACCTTTATTTTCTCCATGGCTTTGAGAAGCGGATGGATAGCTGAGAAATGAATGAGATCTGGGAGAGGAGCGAAGCATTATTGGCTCCCATGCAGAAACAGTAACCTTCCCCTTTTTGCATCCTCACACACCTAATTCATTTCTTGGGCTTTGCTGAACTTCTTTCCATGTGTGTTGGAGTGATGGCTGTGGAGTATATTGGAATTCCAAGGAGAAGCTGCTATGTAAATAATAATAATTCCTGTCATACTTGCTAAATGGCACTCATAATTTAAAAAAAGTTTTTGGCAATAGGATCAAATTAACTTGATGAGAAAGCTCTTTTTTCTTGTAAAGTACTAGGAAAGCTGTGAGACAGGAGGCGCAATTAATTATCTCACTTGGATTAAAAGCTCTTTTATTTGATATTTGATCTCTTATTACTTGATTTCCCACAAAATTGCTGGTAACGTGCAGTCCCACTTAATAGCTCATTAGCACTCCGGTAAGGTGGTCAGGTTTGTGTATATTAAAGCAGTTGCTGGCTGGCAGTGAATGACTTCAGCCATAATTAATTAATTAAATGTGTGTAAAACATGGTTCATTAGCAAGGTGTGTGACAATCTCATGGTGTCCAATGCTGTCCCTCTAATCGTGTAATGGGCATGATGCTGCTGCAGCACTGCTTCATTAGTTTCCAGCTTCTGCTGCTGTTATTTGGGTAACAGACCTCTGATTTCCAGGGCTTGTTCCAGTGACCTGCTGCTGTTGGCAGGTATAGTTTACGGCAACCAATCGAACAGCATTTCTTCCTCTTTTCACTTAAAACCCACACAATTAGAAATTATTGCTATAGCTTAGCAGCAGTAGCAGAACAATTGCTAGGGAAGCTGGAAATCTCAGTTCAACTGTAGTTCAGGCAATAACTATTCTTTATACTCAATTATGCACTGTAACCCATTAGGGAAGTCTGTGGTTTCCTGATGTAGTTTTTTTTCTCCCCTCCTGTGTTACAGCAAGGTTGCAACTGGCTGCAAGTATATTAGAAATTGGTATGGTTGTAGAATTATTCTGCAGGCTGTCTGACTTCTGTCCACTATATTTATCTGGCACATTTAGAGACAGAACAAAGCCAGGAGCTTCAGGCCTTTAACCCAGGTGTTGTTAAGTGTGGAAGAATACTAATCTGCAGAACTGTGGTGTAAAGCCATTAGAAAGTCATTCTTCAGACCTACTAAATCCAGAAATAAGTTACTACTTGGACTGCTGGGCCCTGATCATGATTGTCTCCTCACAAAAGAAAAGTTTGAGGAGGGGTTTACTTGCACCACTTGAAACCTTTTGCATTCAATCTCTGTGAAAATGGGATTGACTGGTTCTGTCAACATCTTGGTTTTCTTTCACAAGCAAGGCAAAAAAATGTCTGAGTTTTTGAGAGAAACTGTGGGTGTGATAATAACAAATTCAGTTAAGGGGGATATAATAATCCCCATTGTAGTGAGTAAAGGTATTAAGAATGTTGATCTTCCTTGGTTTTAGGTTCAATTGTACTGAGCTTGTGCATTTGTTCTTGTGGAGGTGTTTCTCTGTGCCATGTCGTTCTGTGGTTAGGAGGGCAGGTGGGTTTGTGGTGTTTCTGTTATGGTTTTGTGCTGCTTTGTTTCTGAATGAATTCCCAGAGAGCTTTGGCACTCTGTGATATTGATGCATGAAGCCTGCAGTAATGATGGCTCTGGCTGTTGTTCAGAAATATGGTTTTACAGGATTACTGTCATATTTGACTGGTATTTAATTAACTTTCTGTTCCTGATGTTTGCCGCAGTCAGAACATGCACAGGTAGTTTCCTTCTCCTGTGGGTGCATTGGAGGTCATTAATGAGGTTATGAGGGCACTAGAAAAAGAATAATGTGTGTGTCCTGGTTATGGTGCCTTTTATGCAACCATTTCCACACCTAAGGCATAGCTAATTTCAGGACTGTGTTCATTTTGGAGTTAGTGTGTTGAAGTCTCTCTCAAAACACCCCTTTCTAGATTTCTCCTGTCCAGAGAAAGTCCCCTGCTTCCTCTGGAAGAAGGACTGGCTTATTCAGTTGTGCAAATTATTGTGGTGTGACTTTGACCCAAGCTTTTGGATTGGATTGTCTGAACATTGTGCTTCATCCAAAATGTTAATGAAATACTGCAATGTGCACAGGGATTTTATCTTTTTACTTAAAATACATCTAACTATCAAGGACAAAGAGAAATTAAGTAACCAAATGCATGGGAAATGTCACTGAGAAGAGCACCTCCAGTTTCAGGAGTTGTCTCCTTGCTCCAATTCCATTTCACTGCCATAAGTGTGGACATGAGCAGGTAGTTACAGGCCAAATATGAATGTGCAAAGCTGCTCTTCCCATCCCTTTATTTTGAGCATCCCTCACATGCCAGTTATGTGGTGCTAATGCCTTGAAAGCCATTAGCCCTCATTGCAGTGTTTTTAAGTCTTATCTTTCAAAGTTCTCCCATAATATGTTTCTTTCCAGAGGCAGGCAGTGAAACTTGGTTTATTTGAGTGTTGATTTCTGAGGCTTTTCACGGGTTTGTAGTTTTTGGTATTTGGGATTTTTTTTTGATGTTTTGGTTTTGGGTTTTTTTTTTTTAATGCAGAAGGTTTTTTTAAAATAAGGACATATTATTTCCTCCTCCTTGAGTCTTCTTTCCCTCCATTATTACAATTTTCAAAAATGTAGATATTTCCTAAATGTTCCAAATACAGAAGAGACTGTTCCACAGCTCTGCCTTTAATGGAGTGAGCAGATTGCAGTAAGAATGCGGTGCTGCTCAGTAAATTTAATGACTCTATGAAGATAAATGTTTCCCTTCCGAAGCCCCTTCTTGTCAGAATACATTTAATACCACCATTCCTTTGAGAACTAAATTCCTGTAGCACTTTGCAGCATATTAGCATGTTTTTCTCACCACATGAAATTGCACTTCAAGCAAGAAATAATAATGTTTCTGCATCCCCTTGTACATTTTTATTACTGCCAATGAATAGGAGTAAATTAACTATTATGGCTAACATTATTCACAGGGACAAATTCCTAACTAATTTTACAGAGAATAATAAATAACTGAATAAATAAGATGCCTTTAATTTCACATGTGAATCATCAAAGACTCTTCTGAATAGGAGGAATAGGGCCAGTTGATTTTACAAACAAGATACAACTCTATAAGAAAAGCTCTAGATGTGTGTCCACTCATCTTTATTTCCTTTTATCTTCCCAAAAGTATAATAAATATCCTTATTATTACACGTGATTCCTATGAAAACAGGTTTCTCCTGTCTAATTATTTGTTTCTATCTTTGTTTATCCAGATACTAATCTGGGAGATGAGCCACATTTTGCTGTTGATTGCTTGGATGCTGCTCTGATTGATGGCAATTATCGTATGGTTTGCTTCATCTGCAGACCTCTGAGTGCTTTTTAAAGACAGACTCATTGCAGCCTTTTACAATGAAGGAAACTGAGGCTCAGAGTGATTGGGGTCTTGTAGTAGTTACTCAACATGTCCAAGTCAAAGCCCAGTGGATCACAATGTCTTAGGCCATCCAAAGATTCCCTTTCCACTTGACCAAAGAATTGGTCTTAGAAAAGAGCCTATTAAAAAAAAAAAATTATATTGGTATCCAGTTCATTAGGGATCACTCTTCATTCAAGCATTTTAAAGTGTGGTTAAAAATGATTACCAAAATATAAATATACTTCTGTAGTATTCATAATTTTCAATTAAAATAGAGTCCATATTTTTGAATATGGAAAAATGGGAATATTTGCCCATGAATTTCTGAACTGTGGAGAAAAAAAAGGCACAAATAAATTTCTGCTTATTAAAAATCTGATGGCAACAAAATATTTCATTGAACAAAAACAGTATTTAACCAAGACATTTTACAATTCTTCTTGATAATTTTAAAATTGTATTTCAAGTTCATGTGCTTGATCATTATGTTTGCTTTTCTGTCTGTGTTTAGGCATGTGAACACACACTCATAAACCTACCTTGGCTTCATTCTGAACTGGTGCTGCACTGTTTTTTTCCAACAATACGTGGGGATCCAGCAGTGCCCTACAGGGTGAGTTTGGCTGCAGTGCCAGTGGTGAGAACATCCCTTCTTAACAATATTTGCCACCCAATTCCCTCGACTGACCCACAAGGGTCTGCCTTAAGCCTCCAATCTGAGGAAACTGAATTTCCAGTTCTGCATATTGAGGTGAAAAGGGCCAGGTTTAGCATGAATGTGTTCTGACAGTGCTGCCCCTGGTGTTGGAGGTGGAGGAGAAAGAAGGGCGTACCCACATCCCATAATGCAGCATCTGGCTCTGTGTTTGAGGCACCTGTGTGTGTCAACAAGAGCTGCCATTGCTGATTCCTTGGGGAGAGCTGCAGGAAGGGCTGGGTCTGAGTGGTATAGCATACATCTCCACTATTCCTCTGTTATAAATGTATACCTCCATTCCTGTAAAGGTGAGCATGAAGATGTGTGGGCGCTGTTGTTATAACTAGAGCTATTGAAAGACAATCTGTGAAAAGTGTTTTTTACTGAGTGGAAAACTGCATCAAAGGTTTGGTGAAAAATGTCTGTTCTGCTTGAAAAATTCAAATTCCTTATTGGAAGCCACACACACATACCCCTCCCAACCTCCAGCACGGAGCAATTTTTATCACTATGAATTATTTTATTTGGCTTATCTTTATTTTGTTACAGAAAAGAATTTCCCTCCCTAACTGGTTTATTTCAATCTGAAGAATATTCAGAATACCACGGGGAGAATCACACAACAGCTTGGGTTGGAAGGGACCTTTAAAGCCACCTAGTCCATCACCTTCATGTAGATCTTGTTGCTGAGATCCCTGTCCCACCTGACCTTCAGTGGTCCCATGCATGGGGCATCCAGCACCTCTCCTGGCAGCCTGTTCATGTGGCACTGACTGCCAGTGCTGAGCATCTTGGAATCCCTCAGTCCCAGAGCTTTGTTTCTTCCCCTCCTCTGTTCCCCTGCAATAACTGTTGTAAATTAAGCAGTTACTTCTCTTCCTACAGTTTCAAAGCACCAAAGATGTCTGTGAGCCCTTTACCTTTGATGCTAGTTTCCTGTCAGAACGTGTGTTTTGGCATTGCAACATCCTGAAAAAGTTTAATCTGAAGCAGAAGAACTGTAAAATGAAGAGAGCAATTATACACAGCCCAGAGCCCCAAGCAGCTGAAATGACAACAAAGTTTCATCTGTTTATTAGGTTAGCTCTGTTTAGGATAAAATGCTATTAGCAATTTATGAAGAGGAGAGTAGGACTTTGAAATTGAATATCTGTCAATTAAATCTGAAAATCTTAATATGAAATGCTTTTAAAAGTCAAATAACATCTATTAAAACTCCAGATTTAGTAAATGAGAACAGTCTGTACTCTGGGTATACACTGAAGTAAAACTTGTGTATGACAACAGAATCATACCTGGGAGTGGGAGGGGATCTCCTTGTAGACAGAGAGGAAAAATGAGGAATTAAAACAGCCTTCTACTCTTCAAAGGGAATTACTATGTAAAGATGGCTACAGTTGTCAAGGCAACTTTGCTTTTATGAGTGCTCCAAATATGGGCTCTGAAATCCCTTCCTTCCCTGCACCTCCCCCTCTTTCCCCACCCCAAAAAAGACCCCAGACCCAACCCAAAACCCAAGAACAACCCACATAGATTTCTTTGGATAATTTATATTTTTCCACAGAAAAACCTTGGGTAAAAATAGCTGAAAATTGACATTCTTTCCAAGATAAAATAATGAAAAATCAGCCAATATTTGGAATTGATATTTCTCTCTGTAACTTGTTCTTGGTAGTTAGTGATTAAGGTCTAGTGTTTAACAGGGTGGATTTGGGATCCTGCTTGGAGTATGTGGAGAAGAAAAATAGACATTGATAATCTTTAATGTAAAAGCAACTTCTGAGCTCTTTAGTTTCAATAGTATCCTTTTGTTCTGTGTTTGCACACCACTCAGCTCTTGTACAATCTTGGTCCACTCCCTGGGATAAGTGTCACTAAAAACCTCTTTCTTTAGGCTTGAAGGTAAGCGTGGAGAAGAGCAAAAATCCTTTAGCTGACTCTACTGAAGAGGGTGGCAGGGCAGCCTGGGTGAGTGGGATTTGCTGTTCCCTTTGCTGCAGAGTGCCTGCCTGACTTGTCCTGCTGGGTGGCCTTTTCTGTTATATTGCATTTTCACCTGCAGATTGAGCACTGAGAGTGACAGCCTGGTGCTGCTGTGTTTACTGACACACAGCTCTTGCAGCTCTGCCCTCACAGGACCCTTTGCTTTCCAGAGCAGAAACCATCTTTTGGTGTGCGTAAGTGTCTGATGTACAACATCTGCAGCAAGGGCACAGGGTTTCTGATCAGCACCTAAAGTTTGACAGCAGTAACGTCAGTATTTTCTGTCTCCATGCCTGAGGGCCAGCCATGAATGCTTTAAATGGTTTGTATACCACAATATAATCTTCACTGAAGCTGCCTCAGATTTTCTTATTTGGTCACAATAATACTGACAATAATCCTTGTTTATACTGATAATGCAAAAAAGAAGGACAATCTTGTACTTAAAGCCCAAAGTTCAGCTTTCTGACCTATAGTGCAGGAATATGAATAATTCCTTTTTCACTGCATCTTGCAGTACTTAAAATGAAAGCTCTGCAGGGCAGATGCTGTATCTTAGTGTGTGTCTATGTGGTACCTAGGATATGCTCTGATCTCAGCTGAGCCATCAAAGTGATGCTTTATCACCTGTAATGTCAAAGAACAGATGTAGCTCAGTTTTTTCTAAGCTATAAGAAGGGTTTATATCCTTCCTGTGGTGCCACACTTGAAAATCAATATGGAAAAGCTGTTGGTTTTGAGCAAGTTAATAATATACAAAATTTGTTACAATCCTTATGTTAAATTATGGTTTCTCTGGTTTCATGTATCTTTGTGGTTGTAGTGCATGACAGTATAAAGCTTTTCTGAACAAAATACTTACATTTTTACATTGGTCCCAGGAATTGTCTTTGCCATGATACTGGTTGCTGGTTGAACTTAAATTCCAGACACCACACCTGGCAGAGACCATCACCCATCCTTTTTTTGCTGGACCTTCTGTGATGTCTTGTAGAGTACCTTGTATAATCCACTGTGGATCCAAAGCAGGGCTATGACACAGGTGAATGCCTGTCACAGGGATGGGATTCTGATTTCCAGAGCAGATCAAACAGTCCACTGCTGGATGGCTAAAAAGTTACAGATCAAAAAAAGGCATCTATATGTGTGAAGTTGTGCTTGGATTAATAAGAAAAATATGGGTATTTGTGATGCAAAATATTATGATGCATTGTATTAAGGAATCCCAGGATCTCTATTTACATTGACAGAGTGAAGTCAATTATAAATTTTCTTTGATACAACCATTGATAAGTGTAAGACTACATAGACATGGCAAAATAAATTTTTGCTGTAGGAAGGATGTATTTTTTCTAAAAATTCTCTTTACTGTCTCAGATCTGGTTTGCAGGCAATGCTTCTGGGACAGAGGGTCTTTCTCTCTAGGGGCTATAAAGTCATACTGGACAAGTAGCATGAATGGAGAAGTCCCCACTGGCAGTCCAAGTTTGGTTCCTCCCCCACCTGTTGGGACCATATAATCCTCAGGACCCAGCTGCCTAGAGGCTGGACTGAAGCTGATAAAAAGGTGTTTCTGAGACATTTTTGTTTTTCAGCATTTCCAGTCTTCTGGAAGCCCAGACTTGAGTGTGAGGCTGAGCTGCTTTAGCTGAGTCTCTCTTCCCAGGAAGCTGTAACTGCTCAAAGGTGTCAGTGGTACCCAACTGCCAAAGGACAAATGCAGTTGTGGCAAAGGGGGAAAACATTCCCAGACTCATGCCTGAGTTCTTGACAAGTTCCCCTCTGCCAAGTCACATTTTCTTTCATGTTAATATGACTCTCCTGTGTGTATGTTGGTTTTATTTTTTGGTGGAACACATAAAGCACTGGTGCTTGTCTCCAGTCCTGCAGGTTTGAATGTGCCCATGATAAATAGTTAAGAAAAAACGTTATAGTATGAAAAGTGTATCTCAACAAAAAGTTAAGCTACATTGGCATTTGCTACTATGTAAACACCAGTTGTTAGGAAACAATAAGCATTATTGATATCCCAAATGTATGTATTAGTGGGAACGATGTTAGGTAAAATGTTAACATCTGTCAAGACAATATAAACAATTATAAGTAACTTTCTTTTAATGATGCAATTAAACCATAACAAAAGGTGCACTGTAAATTAACATGACACCACACCAGGTTTATGTATTTTAGGGCATAAATTCCAGTCTGGCTATGAAAATAAACAAAGTTTCCAGAAAATCCCTTCAGAAAAAAAAACCACCTCTGCTACAGCTTTACGAAATAAAGTCTGGGAACTGAGATTGTTATTAAATCTGACCTTGATCAGATTTTTATTATGTCAGAAAAAATGGTTCTTGAGAGACAGAGTTGTCATGGGATTAGAGTACATCTACAGCAAGATGTTTCCATGGCAACAAATCAAACACCATTTCCTAAGTCTGCAGTCGTCTGCCTCAAACCCATGAACTTAGCATTGAATAATTATAGAGAAATGCTGTAATGTTGTGTAAAGAGAGGGGGGAAGATAAATCAATCTGGAGGCAGTGATTTATTTTAAAATGCCAATTAACCCCATAAGTGTGATTGTTTGGAGCTTCTGTTGGTGGCGACAGGTCCCACGTAGGTATTTGGTTTTACAAATTGAAAGCATAATTTTTTTGTCACACATAACCTTAAAAAAAGTGAAAGACGAATCATAATTCCACCAGAATTAATGAAGTCTGAAAGTTATGTATAAAAGCTGTAATAGAAATTCAGAGTTGTGTCAGGGACTCAAGGCAGCAGCAGCACATGATACCCTACCTAATTCTCCTCATGTCTGAAGGATCTGAAAACATACTTGATATGGGTACGTGTTTAGTCTCCTACAACCAATGAGCTATCTAAATTCATAGGCTCCAATGTCACACAGCTGCAATCTTGGTGGAAAGTTAAACCAGTGAACACATCACCACTTAGAACTCGGGGAGTGAGTTAAGGCTATTTAGTTTATCAGTCTTTTACCCATTCTGCCATAATTGTATTACCAATGTGTTGTTCTCCTCCAGAAGCTGCACCTTCTGAGTTTATCTGCTCTGTGGTGACATCTGGCTCTGTCTCTCTCTCTTCCTCCTCTCCCAACCCCCAAAATGGAAAGTGCTCTTCCTCCCCAGTTACTGGGAGGTTTCACAGGTACCTCTGAGACATTTTGTACCACCAGTACAAAGAAGACAAGTTGTGTTTTGACATTGCACCTGATGAATGACCTTTAATAAAAGGATACAGGTTCACTGTGGAGGCACATTCCTTGAGCACTGAGTGCAAATATCCCATGCCTGCTTCCTACATCTCAGGTGCCTCTTACTCCACAATGTGGAGGCTGAAAAAGGGTGTTGGAAGAAGCTTTGGAAACCATAAGTTTGAGACTCAGTAGTGACACTTTGTCCATGCTGTTGTAATTTCTCACACAGCTGCCTATTCTCATCTTCAGCAAGGTCTGTCTAACAGAAAGATTTTAAGAGGGCCATTGCTGTGCATTTATTCCAGCTACTAATAATTTGATTAGTGACAGTTGGTGTCTCACGATTAGGTTGCAGAAAGCCAGCAAAGAGAGAAATGTGCTAATGGTGGATTGCAGACTGCAGCAGCAGATCTATTCTCACAAGCTAACACTAAACTGGCCTCTGACTACCATATAAATTCTGATGAAAAGTGTGGATTTTATTTTGCAGCGTGAATGGTCTTAAGAGAAACTGGTGTAGTCTTGAATCTGATCAAAGCTGCTGCTTTCTCCTTTCTACTGGTTGATAGGTTCATTCAACTGACCCTGTTTCAGCTACCCTTGCTGCTGGTGTGGCCCAAGGAAATTTGTTTCCTGATGTGGTGATGAATCAATGTTCTGTTCCAGATCAGGTCATTTGATACCTGTGGGCTGTGGGTGAGTATCAGTCAGATTTTCTCAAGAAATGCTGTGGAAAAAATGCTAGAATTGGGATTTGTACAGTATTACTTTGCCTACCTCAGGAGGCTAACTTCACACTCTAAACCAGAAACTGTATCTTATTTTAATTCAAAAGATCGGTGGGGGCATTAGTGTAATTTTAAAATCAGTGAGTCAGAATAAGGTAAATGCTGCAGCTGAAATTTTCATGTAGATTGAAATGATACGAATCTTTCACTTCTTATGTGCGCACAATTTACAGCCATTAAAAGTGTATTAGTGTCGTAGAAAATGGGAAAATTGTTTGTTCCCTAAAGGTGTAAGGAAAATGATACTCTTCTGTTCACAATAGGGAATTATTAATAAAGATGGATAAGTGATCCCTCTCTAAAATATATGCTGTTTTTAACATAGTTAAAAATATTGGTAATATTCTGAATTTTTAATGAAACACTTATAAATATTTGTATTTTCTTTTTCTCTTTAATTTTTTTACAGTAATAAGCCCATTAATGAAGGAAGTAGCCAAAAATCATTACCATGGCATCACAGATTTCAGTGAATCTCTCTTCCCAGCAGCCTAGTGAGGCAGAATGAAGTCTTTCTGGATTTTACAATTTGAGAACACAGCCTCTGAGAAGAAATGTATATTTTTTCTAACAACTTCCTTAATACTTTCACAAATTCCAGGTGGTGCATAGCTGCACCATTGACTACAAGAAAACTCTGGAGTCTAAGGCCTTCCCAGCAACACACCAGCTCCACTTAGCAGACAATGGTTTTTAAGCAGCCTTTTGCAAGGCTGTGGTTACATTTCTCACTGTTGGCCCACACTTTTCAATGAGGCCCACGCTCTCAGGCAGTGACATCAGCATTTGGGGGCTGCTGTGCCACCCACAGATGGACACCATGGGGAATGATCAAGCCTTTGCTAGAAGGAATTAACTGCCAGCTGAGGCCATTGATCCCCAGGCTTCACCCTCTCCTGTTGAAGCAAAGTTATCTGAATGTGAGGAAGATGGGAGTGCCCCTGGAAGCAGTGTGTTGCTGCAGGTGTGGCAGAAGAGCCAGGCGAGGGAAGGCTGCTGCAAGACATGCATCCAGCTTGGCAAAGCCCAGTGGGGCTGTTGTGTGCAGGTCACCTCTGAGTCATTTGCCTCCAGAAATGAAGAGGCGCTTCAGTCTGTGCACCACTTGGGTCCTTCATGAGGGCCTAACTCTTAAATTAAGATATACAAAATGTAAAAGCTACCACAGGCTTATGAAAATGGGTTTGTGGGTGGAGCATGGCCCATTAAATGACATCAAAGTCTTCTAGGAGAACACAAAAGAGCTGAGCCATGTCCTGTCATTGCAATGGGCCCCTGGCTGGGTAATAACTAGGCTTGACTCCATGATTCACAGAAGGCTAATCAATATCTTTATTATAATATAACAGTACTAAGAAACCCATTGCTTTTTTAGTTACAATACACCTGGACCTCCAATCCAAACACCATCAGCATTGGCTAATTAAGAAACCATCCTTTGGTACACAAATCTCCATAACACATTCCACATGTTCGCAATAACAGGTGCAGCAAGGTAAGATAAGAATTTTTTCTCATTCTTTTCTCTGATCTTCTCACAGCCCTTCCCAGAAAGGCCTGGGAAATTTATATGTTGCTCTCTGTGGCCAGAGAGCTGCTGCCACAATGTCCCTTTTCTGGTTTGACTCATATACACCTGCATCATGTATAAGTTTCTGGAAATGTCACCCTGTTATCTTTTGCCCACTAGTTGTCAAGTTATGTTTGAGATTTGAGACATGTTTCCAAATGCTTTTCTTTCCTGTCTTTATTTCAACAGTAGAAGTGTGTAGAGATGTCAGTCCCTAGACGGATGTGCCATCTTGGTGGATTTTTACAGCAGAGGTGGATTATATGAACCTGCATATATTAAAAAGCAAGAAGTAACCAGAGATGGGACTTTTTTGACATGCTCAGGTCAAACTGCATGTTTATTGCTGTTTGTTCACAAGATGGTTGAGATACACAATCACTATTAATTGTTATGTTGTGGAAATATCCAAATGTTACTTATTTTTTTCCCCTTACCCTCCCACTGAATTCAGCACTTTTCCCAGGAGACTGCCCTGTCCTCACTGGATGGAGGATGGACGGAAGCACAGAACCACCTATAACCATGACCCACCTGGTCTAAGGGAGGAGACTGCACTGCACAGGTCCTGAGACCTTTGGGCAGTGAGCTTCTGGCTGGATGTGGCTGCTGATGTTGGGTGGCTGTGGTGTGTTGAGCCAGTGAAGAAGCTCTGGACAGAGCAGCATTGTGGCTCCTCCTGTGGAGCCAGGTCAGTGACTCACATGCAGTGAGTCAGAGGACCTGTTTTGGAGTATGATTTCAGAAGAGCTACCCAGTTTTCAGGATTTTCCACTGAGGTCCACGTACCTTCTCCCTGCAGGCTCAGAAATGCTTCAGCTCTCATTCTTCATAATTGTTGGAGACTCATTGAGCCAGATGCCAGCAGGAGGGCCCATCATTATGGGATGAGGGCTTCTTGCTGTCAATGATGGTGCTTCTTGGTCAAATGAGAACATTCTTGGGCAAATGATGTGAGGTCAAACTCTGAAAAAATTAATCTGAATGAATCAGACTACACTGAGTCCATGTATTTATGTGTAACATTCCTGGAACATCTTTCTGTATAACTAAATCTTAGACTTACAGGTTGTATATCCCATGTAAACACAGAGCTGCAGATGAATGCCAGAGCAATCAAACACAAACTGAAAGCAAGAAGCATAATCAGAGTGATTTTCCCTCTCTAAATAGAAGCTCAGGAGAAAACTTTAGTGTGAGGAGAGACTGAAAAGTCTGGGATAGTTGAAGAGACTGAGGGGAAACCTCATCATGGTCTCAAAAGGAGATGTGGAGGGGTAGCCACTGATCTCTCTGGTGTCCAGTGACAGGACCCGAGGGAATGGCATGAAGCTGTGTCAGGGAAGGTTGGCGTTGCATATTAGGAGCAGATTCTTCACCCACAGTGTGCCTGGACACTGGAACAGGCTTCCCAGGAAAGTGGTCACAGCACCAGCCTCAAAGAGTTCAAGCACACAGTGGGATTCTCGGGGCTGTGCTGTGCAGAGCCAGGAGTCAGACTTGATTATCCCTGTCAGGCTCTTCCAGCTCAGGATGTCCTATGATTCCATGACTGTTAACTGAGATGATCATCAAGAAAGGAAATACAACAGGGACTGTATCACAATAGGGACCATCCAGACAGATGCGGGCGGTGGTTACTCCTGTTTGCCCTTTCTCCAGGAGGCACTGACAGGGAAAGCTGCCGCGGCTCCGATGAGCTCAGGCCCGGCAGCTTGAGGCAGGCCCCGGCGATTTCACACAGGCCCCGGCACTCGCTCCGGGCCGCGGGCCGCGGCTGCAGCGCGCCGCGCGGTCAGCAGGTGGCGCTGTCCCCCGCCGGTGCCGCCGCGGGGCCGCCCGCGGGCTGAGGGCGCCGGGAGCCGCGGAGCCGATGTGGGAGCTGCGGGGCCGATCTGGGAACGGCCCGGGAGCTGTGGGCCCGTTCCCAGGAGCGGCCGGGAGCCGCGGGACCGATCCCGAGAGCCGTGGGGCCGATCCCGGGAGCTGCCGGGAGCTGTGGGCCCGATCCCAGGAGCGGCCGGGAGCCGCGGGGCCGATCCTGAGACCCGGGGGGCGGATCCCGGGAGCGGGGCGGTTCCTTATTGAGCTTTGAGGGCAGATTTTCAGCTGCGGCTATAGAACCCTTAGTGAGAACCTGCTGCAAACGCCAGCGCTCTGACAGTGGGTTTTCTATTGAGGGTGACATTTAACAATTCATATAAAGGAGTTAAAATAAACAATGTGTTACTTGTACTCTTGCTGTGTATCTTTGATGTCTGTCCCATTTTATGAACGCCGTTAGGACCCCCAGCGCCAGCTGGGAGCGAGGGCTGTCCCGGAGGGAGGGACACACCCGGGCTGAGGGAAGATCCGGGAGTGCCCAGAGGGGCTGCAGCCCCTGTTTGAGACACGGCGTCCATACAAACATTTCCTAAGAGGTTGGTGCCCCAAAGCGAGCACTCCCAGCCTTTGGCTGATGCTCAACTCGCTTGATGTGGCTTTTTGGCCATGGAGGCTTGTGCACGGCCATCGAGGCGCTGGACCTTTGTCCTGTGCCCCATGGGCAGTGTCCTGGGCCCAGCAGGAGCAAACGTGCACGGTACAGTACAGGTATCTTTTACCTCTCATCAATCTGCCTCACTATCCTCTGCACATATTGACTTGCTCTAAGGGAAGGAGCCGTAAAATATTGGCCAAGGGTTAGTTCCTGAGAGAATGTTATGTTGTTACTCTGTCTTTAGACGAAGACTGAAGACAGTAATCAAAAAGGCTATTTTTAACCATGGGTTGATTTATTTGTTTTTCTTGTACAGCTATTGCACCTGGAGCCACTGATGATGGCTTGATTAATTTTCAGGTTATTTTTTTTCTCCATCTTCCTCCACATGACTCTTTTGAGTGGCACGAAGTTACACTGCAGCCAGCTCAGTCTCTGGGCTCTGCCCTGCTGGCCCAAGTAAAGGCAGCTTTGGGCTGGTTGGCGAGGTCAAAGATCCTGGAGCCTTGTCTGAGTTGGCCAAGTGGGTGGTACATGTGGAGATAAGCCAGCTGAGAGGGTTCTTCTGTTCCTCCTGTAGCCATAAGTAGATACAAGTGTGGCTTAAGTCACTTCAAGCCACGGACCCTGTGCAGGGTGAGCAAAGAAGTGCAGGTTAGACAGTGGCCACCACTGGCTGCAAAGCTCTCCCAAGCAAGTGGATGAATTGGTGGTGATTATTATCCAGCCTCTGGTGGATAATGTGCTTCCATCATCACTGTGCTGCTGGCTGTACCACAGCTTGTGCTAGTCAGGCTGCGTGTCCATGCAATATGGTTATATTGACTTTGTGGTTCTACACTGAAGAAAAAAGATTGATTTGGAGATTTTTAAAATTCTTCTTTGTCTGTGAGCATGGGAAAAATGCTCAAGATCCTCCTTTTCTTTGGGCTTGTTACTTGCAGTGGGGGAGAGAGAGTGAGATGGAGTTTCCCCTGCCATATCCTGGGGCTGAATCTGCTAGATTTGGCCCAGCAATACCTGTCTTGACTCTTGTACTCTAGCACTCAGTGCTATGGAAATTCAAGGCTACACATAAGGGACCAAGATTTTCAAAAGTGTCTGTGGATTTTGAAATCTCAGACTTCAGGGATCTATCCTGAGAAAACCTAAGGAAACCCACTGTCAAACCTGTACCAAAGTAACTACTTCTGCAAAGCCAGTGCTGCCAGTGTGTCTGCCCTATCCAGAAGCCTTTTCAAAATACTCTGCCTCCTAGGATTTTCTGAATATTCTCCATTCGTTCCCATCGTAATTCACACCTTATTTCTTTCTCCTCTCTGTGACTCAGTAACAGTCACCTCCCTTTTTTATTTTTCCTAGTTAAAGGTCAGCCTGAGCTGTGTATTACAGATGAAAGGGTGCAGCCCAAAGCCAGCCTAGGGGCCCAGTTTGTGTTGTGGATCTCTCCTGAGGGCACCTCTGTTTGCAAATGTGTGCCTTGCAACTTCTGAGAAGCCTACAGAGATTGCTGTTGTTTAGGATAAGTTCTGTCATATTTATTATTCAGTTAGTAATTTTTTTTCATATTTTCTTCAGAGAACCCAGTCACTTTCAGGCTGTAGTTTTACTCTGTGCTAAGTGTCAGGAATGACTTTTTGTCCTCAGTGCTGAGGAGACATTTCCCACCAATGCAGATGAAAGTATTGCTTCCCTTCAAGGATATAGAGGAGAAGAGGGCACAAAGTGAACTAAATTCTGTTCTCACACTTATAGATAAAAATTTGTCAGATTTTCTCCAGACACACATGTTCCTTAAAATCTAATCTTGAGGTATCTTTTCTAATGTACTTGAGCAAACAGTAGATAGATGTGGTGGGACGAGTTCAAGGGCAGCTGCAGTAAGCCCTAGGTGTAAATACAACTGAAGAGAAACGAAAAAAAGACAATGTCCCAATGAAGGCAACCCTCAAAGTGACAGAACCTCACAGGACCTTCTAAAAGGAAAAGACATGTTCACCCTCTCATTTTTCTCTATGGCTCATGCTTTCACCTAGGCTGCCAGGTGGATGTTTACCTCCAAAGCAGATATCTCCTTCCCGCAGCCTGGATCCCACTGCCTGTGGGCAGCGTGGCTGCTGGCACTCTCAAACACCTGGCTCCCCCATGGTTAATGCTCAGAGCTGTCTGTGGCTCTGTGGGTGAAATCTGCAGCATTGCCATGTGTGCCTGTATTTTAGTTTCCAGACAAGCTATGCAGATACACGTGGCAGAAACTTTATATATACACCTTTGAGATGCACACCTATAAAGGGAATACACCAAAATCTTGTAACCTTGTATCAGTTGTAAATAAGGAATGGTATGTCATGTATTTTTTATTCTTTTGAGGGGATTTTATCTATAGATTGAGAATGTTAAGGGAGTTTACCTCACTGCAGGTGTACCTAGCACTTTTATTGTGATGGAGCATAGACTGCACCATGATTTCTGAAGAGGCTGCTCTTTAAAGAGAGATACAAAACAACAAGAGCATTCATATAATAGATCATCATTTAAGGTAACATATTCTGCCTGACATGAAGTGTTTTGCACATTTTGAATTGTCTCCTGCCAAATATTCAGGCCTGCAGCGGGAACCCCTGTTGGGAACACAGGACAGATGGATCTGAATCCAGTCATGAAACTCCCTGGGGCCAGCAGTGTGATGTTAATGATCACACCACAGTAAGATGTAAAACATACCTTTGTGCAGCTCAGTGTAAACAGCAACTCCAGTATTATGATGTAAATGAGAAACCAGCAAGAGATGATGTGTGAATGGAAACACAGCAAGGTGCTCTGAGGGAGCAGGAAGCACAGTGCAAGGGGAAATTCTGCACATTTCAAGTGGAGGTGAAATTAAACCGTGGACTCACTTCATTGTAGAGATAAACATTAAATACTGCTTGGGCTGATGCAGAAGGGAGGGAACTTGCCAAGCTATATCTAACTCCACCCAGTGTTCTGGCAGGGCAGTGGTTGGGTTGCAGTCAGGCTTGGGTGCCTGAGTTTACTAGTCAGGAGCTGGAAGATGGCACCTGTGTCCAAAGGGAAGATAAAAATCCCCAATAAGCCTTATTGTGATAAATCCTGTGGTCTACCTCTCTGCTCAAATCAGGGCTGGCTTTCAAGTTAGGCAGTGTTGCTCAGGACTTAGTCTGATTTTCAGTTGTCTTCAAGGAGGGAGATAGCTCTCTTGGAAGGCTTGTTTTAGCATTTGGGCAACTTCATGGTGAAGACATTTGCTGTAACATTACATAAGTCTGAAATGGCACCATGGTTGGAGGGCATGAAAGATGAGAACAATAGGCAGAAATTAAAGGGACTTGAAGCCATGCCCAAAGGTGCAGAATGTGCAGCTGGGTCCTCAGCTTAATTGCAGAAATCCCTGGTGCCCCTTTGGAAGTTCCCCCTGTGTGGGTAGTGGCAGCTTGCCTTTGAGACATGATTTGCATTGGGTCCTGGCAGAACAGAAGGTGCAGTCAGAGAGCCTGGTGTCACCAAGGTAATTTAAAAATGTGCTGGGCAGCAGGAGTGGTGCTGTGTCTGCTGCTGGCGGCATTGTGACAGTGATGTGCCTCTTTGTCCCAGAGTTCCCTGTCCTCTTCCTCTCATCTCTAGCAAAGGAGTGAAGGGCTTGCTGGGAAGCTGAGCTTGAAGCTGGAGGAGGTCATACTTAACTAACCTCCTGGAGTTCTTTGAAGATATTACTGCCAGGCTAGATAAGGGGAATTCAGCAGTGTGCTTAGAGTTTCAAAGAGCATTTCACAAAGTTCCACATCAGAGATTAATAGCTAAGGCAAAAGGTAAAGGAAGAGGAGGTAATAGAGGCTGTTGGATCAAAACCAGCTCGAGGGCAGGTATGAGACAATAAGCACAGATGAAAACTTTTCAAGCTGGCAGAAGGCTGTTCTTGGGACTGTTTCAGGATCTCTGTGATGCATAATCCTGGCAGCACGAAGGCACCCCACCATGCTTATGTCTCTAAGGCAGCCCAGATTTGGCACCACCAGCAGCAAAGCATCCTAAGACCCCCTTCTGACTTCGCAGCCTGACCAGCCCAGAGTCCTTTCATGTCTCTGCTGGTGGGAGCAGCTGTCAGCCAGGTCAGGAGTCCTGGGTGCCCTGGGGCTGTGCAAGGGGCTGCCAGCCTCGCTGTGCTGCCACGTGTGTCAGAGCAGCCTGGGTTTGCTGCACCTTGCAAAGAGGAGCCTGCTCCTCAGGAGCACTGTGTGCATATGCACTGCTGCTGTCTGAGGAGCTACTCTGGCTTTGCAGGGGGCTGAGGGAGGAGATAATTTGGTGTAAACTCTCCCCATGACTGGGCACAGCCTAAGCAGATTCACCAGAGCCACAATCTCTACAATGACTCTGCTAACAAATTAAAATGGAGTTCAGTGTGGAGAAATGTAGAATAATTAACCTTGAAGGGGGGGATCAGTCTGGGGAATATGCCTGAAAAGAGCAAACGTTCAGCAGAGGGATGAAGAGGGGGATTTTATGTGTTTGGTGTTAGTTTACTTGGCAAAAACCCTTGGAACTCTCTGCCTAGATTACATCTGCGGCAAAAGGGCAAGCACGAAACAAAGCTGTATTAATGGAGGGACAGGATAAAAAACCAAAAGAGACAATATGTCTGTGGTTGGCAAAGGCATTGGATCCCACCTGGAATAGTGTCAGCAATGCTGGTCACTGTAACAGTGTGTTGTAGCATAAGGCAACAAAGAGCAGCCCTGCAGAACCTGTGCACAAAGGTAAGAGTGCTGGGTTTTCCTCTGCAGGCTTCTTCTCACCCCATACGTTCATCATCTAAAAAGGGAAATCTGAGAAGCACAAATGGTTTCCCTTTAAGTCTAACAAAGGCTGGGAGTTTTGAAGTCAATTATATTTTTTTACAATTATATTATATATTTTATACAATTATATGTTGTGTATATTATATATAATATATAATATATAATATATAATATATAATATATAATATATAATATATAATATATCATATATCATATATCATATAATATATAATATATAATATATAATATATAATATATAATATATAATATATAATATATAATATATAATATATAATATATAATATATAATATATAATATATAATATATAATATATTATATATTATATATTATATACTATATACTATATACTATATTATATTTCTCTCTGCCTTTCTCTTTCTCTCTTCCATCCATTTCTTCTTTTCTTTTCAATTTTCCTATTTTCTTCCCCCTTTTTCTCCTCTCCCCAGCTGGGTGTTGATTTATTGTTCCCTAATACATCGTTTCTCCTCCACCCCTGCCTGGGAAGAGAGGCTATTCAGTCAACTTGCTTCTGGGTCCTGAAGAAGCCACATCTCCAGTGAAGGGGTTGTTGCTTACAGGCTGGGCAGCATGATGAATAATACTTTTTTCCACATAGATTTGTATGAAAAGAAATCAAAGTTGTTGCTGTAGAAGAGAAAGAGCTCAGCAAACTGAAGGCAGAACATGGAATGTTACACAAACTGGCCATTGAATCTCTCAGATGTGGCTTTCCTTCCACACCCAAAGGAGTTCACAATGTGATGGCTGTTTCAAATCATAAAAATTCAGTACTAAAATCCTCCTTTTCCCCCCTCTGGTATAAATTCAGCAAGTTGCTCTGAATTTACCCAGCTATAGAAGACAGCTGATTTCATTTGAGCCATACAAGAGGCAATCTTATTTTGCTTTCTCTTGGATTATGGTAAGCATGTCAATCAATGCCCAGGGCCAGTCCATACCACACAGCTGTGCCAGGTAAGAAATGCACTTGTCAAACTGTCAGAAGGCTCATTTCTTCTGCCCCGTTCTTAACCAGCCCTGACCACTGAAGGAAGGCTAAGCATTTTAGACTTGTATGTACATTAAGCTGGAAGTTATAAGTCACAGTTCTGACAACACCCTAAATGACAGCAATTAGTATTTCTCAAAAATAGTGCTTTTTTCCTTCATTGACTGATACATCAATCAACAGACTGATGCAAAAAAATGATAAAATAGGCCTCTTATAAGAAAAGGAAAATCTATTATTCTTGCTTTTTATATGCCCTGAAGCAGGACTCGTTATTGCTGTAAAATCTGTGGAGTTTTCCTTACTCTTTAAACTTGATGAACCAACCTTTTATCCCTTTATATTCAGGTCTGTAGGGTAACTTGCCAAAATAATCTCTTGGCATCACTGAGGTGAGGATCCACATAGTGCTGCTCATGTAACTTCCCTGCTCATAGAACCATTCATCCCAGAAGGATTTTGACTTGGAACTTGTTTTTTTTGCTTTAATTTTTTAGCTGTTTTTTATTTTTAAATACTTGCTATCTTGCAAGAAATGAAGATGCTGTAATGTGCCATGACAATGGTGGTTGTGGAGAGTGCAAAGAAACATTTAAATGGAAATTACAGGTAGAAATGGAGGCATGTAAGAAAAGTCAAATTATAGGATTTACCGTCCAGTTCTTAAGGGCAAAGAGATTTGTTTGACCCTTTTCTTGGTTGTAGCTGGGCAAGGGATAGAAATGCCGAGTCTCATATGATCTTAATTATACACTGTGGGTGCCAGCAACTTCCAGGGTATGTGTGGATTCTTGACTGAGGCTCAGTGTGTGAACTCTGTCACTAGAGGAGTATGTCACACACAGAGCTGGGATAGGAGCCATCATTCACAATTCAAACCAACTCCAAGCCCTTCAGAGATTGAGCAGAAATATTCAGTTAACCATAAAAACTGTGTCACGATTCTCCATACCCCCATGCCCCTTGGGAACAGAAATACATCAGGCTGCAAAGTCAGGCCTTTCTTGTGAAGCTTTTTGACTGGACTGGAACCATCAGCTATTCAAACCATTGTGCAAAATCCCACTCTTTCGCAACTCCCAGCAGTTTTTTCTAGACAAGGAGCACTGGAATTCTAGGCTATAGATGCAAGTCCACACTCTCCCTCCAAAACATCCTCCTTGATTTCTTGGGTGTCTTGGCAGAGGGAGACTTTGGACACAACAGATTCTGGAGGTTCTTGCCTTGCTGTGGGCTGAAGCAAACAGAAGAGAAAGGGGCAATTAGAGGGAACATACTGACTTACCTAAAAGAACAAATGCAAACATTTGAAGATATCCTTTTTTTTTTCTGTTAACCTTTGGAAGTACCAGCAAAGATTTTCATGTTTGTAAATTGTCATTTTCTTTGAGCAAAGCCTTATGGAAAAGTCAAGCATTTTTCATGAAAGATGTGATGGAAACTGTTACAGCTCTAATTCTCACTCTTGCTAGAAAACAGAGGTAGCAACAGAAGAGGAAAGTAAGCACTAAAGGTCAGGTATGAGCCGCAGGAAAAATAATGTGGCCTCATCATAGTTTTTTTTGGCTTCCTGAGGTCCCTCCCTGGCCTTCCAGGCAAGAGAGTTCTTTCTTCATTGGCTTCTGTGTGGATGTGTCCTCTGATGGCTGAACAAACTCTTCTCAGCACTAATCAAACATGAGAGTGATGACTTTGCTTGTGAGGACCACATCTGGCCAACCACTGTCATCATTGTCTGTCCTGCTTGCCCTAATTCTTGACTTGGAGGGGGAGAGTTTGGCATTTCAGTGTATGAAATGCCAGCTGGGATCAAATCAATAACATTGATTTAATCTTGTCTCTCCAAAGAGTTGAGATTTTTCCTTTAATTTTTTTTTTTCTCTGGTTCTATTCTTTGGGAAGTAGAAGAGTGAAACAAAGGCACCGAGTGCTGCCAGTGGTCCTCAGGCACAGGAGCCAGAGCCAGAGCTGCAAAACCCTCCATGAGTTTGAATAGATTTACTCTTGCAGGACTAAATCAGCTTTGGATGTAGGAACTTGATTTTCACTTTCAGGGCTGATTTGGTTCACTGTTTGTGAGCCCTAACAGGACAGAATGCCCTTGTGTGGGGGGACCTGCAGCCAGCCCAGGCAGGGCAGAGCCAGATGTCCAGCTGGTGTAGGTGACCTCAAACCTTAGAGATTGAGCCAGGTTACAGTTGCTGACATTTGGCTCTGTATGTTTTTTGACAGATTATAGTCATGCCTGGACTGTTAAAGGCAGTCACTGGTGATTGTTTTTGTGGCCAGAGCAAGCAGCAGTACAGGAGGTTCTTAGTGCAGCCCTTTGCAGCTATGGAGCAGGCAGCAAAGCTGCTGCACCCCTTTTGCTCTGCTCCCTGCTTCTCAGGGCAGTTTGGACATGTAAATCCTGCTGTGGAGCACTTGTAGTTTATCATATTAAGGCCTGTGGAGTGGTTATGGATGCTAAAGTCATGCCAAGATCTTCCTATGGACCTGTTTGTTCATGAAATATCAGAGGGCAGCAGAGGACAATGCCTAGTGAGGCAACTAGAGTAAAATAAAATGGAAAGATGCAAACTTGATAATCCAAATGAGCTTACTTTTTATACAACAGATGTTGTTTGACCCAGGAGAAAGAATAATATTATAGAATCTGAGGGGAAAAAATAAAGTTGTCTAAAAATAAAACACAAATAGCAGCTGCTTGAATTGTATTTCTAATATATTAGTGTTTACAGCTCTCTCCTCCAGTTGACCCAGGAACTTACAGAAGTGGCTGGTAAGGAGGAGCTGAGGAGGAATGTTTGCAGAGGTGATGGAGAGGCAGAATTGATCCTGATTAGTGTCAGTGTGTGTCCTGGGCAGAGCAGTCTGAGTGAGGGGATGTGGATAGTGTCACTGCCCAGCCCCTGAGGGGCTCAGGGTCAGAGGCTCTCACTGCAGTGTGTGACACTTCTGCACTTGGGAATATCACTGGAATGGGGTACAATAAAAATACTAAAATAAATAAAGTAGTCCAAAATTATACTGCTGCTGAATCCTTGCTTGGAGTGAGGTTTCTGGGTTGCATTAAATTGATGTCCTGTGTGTACCTATGCCAGATGAGGAGCTGAATTTGCATAAGGGTGGTGGGCGAGGTTGCTGGGATGCAGATGCAAAGCAAGTTTCTCACTCTGTAAGCTCAGTCAATGGGAAAAATACTACCTAGAAAAAAGGAAAAATACTACCTAGGAAAAAGGAATAAAGAACACTGCAGCCAGTGGTTTTGGATTGGCAAGCTCGGGCTGTTCAGCCAAGACTGCGTGCCTAGGTCTGATTTGCAGCAAGTGGCAAACACCTCTTCTTTAACAAGTGGTCTCTGACAGGGGCTTGAGTTGAACACAGAAAAATCAGGCATTCCTTCATTGTTTGTGAACAGTTGGGCTGGAACTGGCACAGTGAGGCTGTGAGAAACACTGACTGTGCTTTGCTTTGTGTGTGAGGAGCTGTGCCTTGGGCTGTGAGGCGCTGGGAGCCGGGGCAGGCACGGTGCAGCTCCCAGTGTCCCGTCCGCAGTGCGCACTAGAGCAAATAACACATTTTTATTTTTATACAAATGTACATAACTTCATCCATTTCTTGTGGCTGCTCTGACAGGAAAAGGAAATTTATGACGCACATCACCCATTTGTTTGGCACAGGCAGTGTTTATTGCTGAGGGAGGCATTCTCATGGAATTGATTGCACAATTTCCTCTTGGTGTACTGTTTTCAAGTAATATCCCAAGACCTCGGTGTACTAAGATACAGAGGCACTTCTTTAAGGCCCACAGAATACTACAGCAGAGGTAAAAAAGAAGCCATGTAGTGGAAAATGAAATGGAAAAATACAATTTTAATTACACTGTAAATCTGTGGCTTTCTCCACTCTGCTGGGAGTGTATGTGAAAACACCCATTCCCAATAGGTTAAATTTCTAGGTTTCTCCACAGAAATAAGAACAGCTTTGGATTTTATCACTGTTCTATTTTCACAGGTATGAAAGGTGGGGGTTTTGTCCAGGTTTAGTTGTAGTTCATGCTTCAGGAATGCCTGGATTATGGACATGTGGTGGGGAGAGAAATTCTGCACTTTGGAAAAAGAGAAAGGTATATGCTTAGTGTGATGGCTTGCTGAAAGGCTGGGGTTGTTGCCTGTCCCAACAGGCATAAAAGGGTTGAAACCATTAATGTCACAAAAGGCAGGATGAGACGTGTTGTTGCCTTGATTCAAAGAACTGTGTGACAATATATATTTTGAAAACTGTGAGTGCCACACAGTATAGAAAAAGAGAGAGAAACATCTGTCCTCTTGCTTTGTTTCTTTTTTTTTAAATTTAATTTTATTGTTTAAAAAAAATATTTAATCTGCCTATGCACAATCATTTGTACCAAATCTTTGGTATAATAGTTGTCTCATTTGCATGTGGAAAGGCACGGAGTTGGATGCTTGCATACAAAAATGTGCCAGGTGATGACAGCGGTTACAAGCAATCATGGACTGAAGATTACAACCAGAAAATTTGGAGCATCTTTTGTTCAAAGATGACTCAAAGTTCAGGGAGAGAAGAATGGTGGTATGTAACATCATTTATGGACAATAGATTCTGCTCCCTTCCACTCTGTAGGGAACGTCAGTGACAACTCCACACATGTCTGCATGCTGAAGGTACACATCTGCTTCTGAAAGAGGTGGCTGATGAAAACCTTTTTTTCTTTCCTGGTTATCTGGTGAATGGCTCCTCAACTGCTTCACTCTTCTATTTTTTTGAAGGGGAGTTTGACAGCCAGCACTGCTTTAATTTTATAATTTCACTTTTCTGGTGTCTCCCTTAGTTTCTGCTAACTTCACAATTTTTCTTTCAGGCTCCAGATGAAAGCAATCTCCTCCTAAGCTTCTGTTTTCACACTTCTGAAGGCAGCTTCCTCATCTCAGCCTCCTGATGCTCCTCCTCAGGGCTGGGAGCTGGGGACCAGCTTGTGCCCCAAGCTGCCTGTGCTGCAGCTCTCGGGTGTGCAGCTGTGTCATGGGCTGCAGTGGGTGTTTGTTAGCACAGAGGAGGATGGCTCACTGCTGATGGCCTTTTGTATGTGCTGACCTCTGAACCAGAAACAAGACTCAAACCTCAGAGGAGACTGGTTATTAATCAAATCAGGGACCAACTGTGACTCAGTCTTCAAATCCCCAGCTGAGGTTGTGTCCATGGCTGATTAAAAGAGGAAAATATATTTAGCTATTTACAGCTGTATCTCCCTCTGTGAGAGGACAAGGCACCATGGATAAACATATTTATATTTGTTAGATGTGCAAATTGTGGTTCCTTTGAAAACCTCACAGTTTATCATAAAGCCTCAGAAAGCACAGGGCTGTTTACTGACACTGCAGAACTTCCAGGGACTGTGCCGTGGACATCTCTGCTTGGAGTGTTTGACACAGGCATGTCTACAGGGGGCTGTGCCCAGGCACTGGCATCTGCACATTAAAGACTGAAGGTGGCTCCCAGCAGGCCTCTGCAGGAGATAATTTTCTCCCTCAATTAGGTTACACTTTCTAGATGCTGCACTTCAGAAGCCTACACTCTTCCCAAGCCTGGCTCTACAGTCAGTCACTGGTGAACAGAACATACAAACTTTCTATTGCTAATATATTTCACAGTGCTGTGTGATATTAGCAAATTCCAAATAGCTGTCAGGACCTCAAGGTATTCTGGAACATCCTTTGATGTTACAAAGTAATGCATTTTCCATATTATTCCTTTGAACACATTATATATGCAAAGTCTAGCACTTTTTATGGGAGAGGTGGAATTATCATACAACAAAATATTTTTTCCTCTAGTTCTTTCATGGCTGATAACATATAAAGTTTCTTCTTAAAATCCAGGCCCAGGAACTCAAATTTAATTTATTCAGTATTGAAAACATTACAGGGCATAAATCAGTTCAATTTTTAAAGTTCCTGTATGATATTTTCAGAGCAGCCAAATTCCTTCATTCGCCTGGACTCCTTCCAAAATTCTGCCAGCGCTCATGGAAATCTAAATAACTTTGGAGAAAAAGCAGGTTTTCTGTGGAGGCTCAGATTACCCTGTCACCCTTCCTCCACTGCAGACAGACCTCTGATAAACAGGGAGAATAGGGACAGGGAAATTACTTCATTACTTCATGTCCTTTTCAATTATAAACATCAAGGAGTCTGAGCCTCCTGCCAGCTCATGCCCCAGACCCTTGCAAATTTGTGGCTTTCAAAAGCCAACAGTTGCATTTCCTTCGCCAGCAGGGATAAGTGATAGGAAGCGAGCAGGGGAGCTCACTTGAATTTTATTTCTGAGTGTAATTTAAAAAGTTTCAAATCTCAGCTCTGTTTATTTAAAATAGGACTCCAGCTGAAATGTAAGTCTGTGAACCAGAGAAGTGATCAAAACAGGACTGCACCTTCTTTTCTTTTCTGAGAATTAATCAGTCAGTGGTGGTGTGTTGCTGTAATTGTTCTATGATCACTTAACCTGGAAGCAGGACTTCCAGAGAGCTTTGGAATATTCTCCTGCTGGCATCTTCAGATCTACTATTTGTACCGTTCACCTATTTTCACAGCACATGAGGTTAATGCATTGTTTTTCTGCCATCTTTACTTTGTGTTTTGATTTACACCTAAAGAAACAGGTGTATTTTCTTTGATGTAATTTTCCCATTACTGATGAACTAGTGTTACAAAGCCAAGGCTGTTTAAGGTCTTACTTAGAAACCCTATTATTTCTAAAAAAAAAAAAAAAAACACCCAAAAACAACAACAACAACAAAACCCAAACAAACAAACAAACAAACAAAAACCCAACAAAAAACCCCCAAACCAAACCAAAACCAAAAAACAAACCAAACCCCCCTCTGAACAACCAAACATAAAAAAAGAAAACCCAGCTTCAGAACATTGTGTTGCAGAGGTGGGGGAAATGTTGCAGGAGTGAATCTGATTTCCTACTTCAAGCATAAATCTTACAGGCTCAGCTTCTGCTTACTTTTTAGGTCTGTGCTAAAAGTCCCTGAAATAGAAGCCTGTGGTTGGATTGACCACAGGTGTCTGTGTGTATCTCTTGGGAGGGTTTTCTGTGGTTATTCTGCTCCTCTGTTTTTTTCCAGCCAGATTCTGCAGTGTGGGCTCAGGTCACTTGTACCTCGACTGGCCAGACATCCTCACTGCAGTGCTACATGGCCCTTGGGATCTCTGCTGTGATCAGGAGAGAGGGAGGGGAGACAAGGACCAGTAAAAAGCTTGTGGGGTTTTTTGGCACCTCACATTTCACGTTTTGCTTTGATAGGAATTAAAAAATCCAGACTGTTGTGAAATGAACCTGAAGTGGGTATGGGTAGAGCAAACAGCAGATGACATGGAAACCAAGAGCTATCCATGAATTCTAGATACAGCCTTCCCCAGGTTTAACTTGTTTCTTACTTGCACATTACTTGAATATTTCTCTTGAAGTCAGTGGGAATTCTTTTAAGTGAAATTGAAATGTGGGGAGTTTTTAGTTGGAAGGCTTGCAGCATCTTTTTCGTGCTATCAAAGCTTCATCCCTTGGCTACAGCTCTCCTGGATTCAGACTGTGTGTGGGTACATCTGCCTCTGTGTGTGTGTGTGCATTTGCTTCTTGAGATTCTCTGCAACCTCTTGGGCCATAAATATTGTGTGAACCACAACGGAGACCTGTCTACTGCTGGTATCAGCCCAAGTGTGGAAGTACATAAAACAAAAAAAGTACTAAGGAAAAGTTCACCACACTTGGAAAGTCCCAGCTGGCCAAGCCTGGGATTTGGGAGCTGCCTGGAATGAATGATCTGTACCTGGAATAATTTTGTCTACACACTGACTCCCTAAGATATGATGCCAACTTTTTTTTTTTTTTTCATAATGCTAAGGTTGCTGTGATACAGGTATTTTTTAGGTAATGGAAATTTTGGACGCACTGTAAGAAATTTTTCTCTTTAAGAAGAAAAACTACAGATGGACTCCCATTGTATTTGCTGATATAAAATAAGGAAAGGGGTATCACCCCAAGAATGTCTATTGCTGTGACAAATCACAAGAAGGGGAGCAAGAAAGTGCCTCCTAAATTTAGCCTGTACAAATCCAGTACATTCCAAATCCATGGAGTAAAATACTGTTTGCAGTGAAATATGATTGAAACTTTCTGGAAATATAACTCTGCTGGCTAGTTCACCACCTGGACTTAATTTTCATATTGTAGGAGAGTAATTAAATTTTTATTATTTTTAAATTACAGCTCCCCCCCCCTTCCAAAATATCAGTTCTCTTGTCTTCCCACTGAAGCAAGCACTGTTAAGCTGCTATAACTTTTAGAGCATGAAAGCAAATGTTGTAAAGAGGTCACTGTAAAGGTCACGCAGCAGGTTTGATGTGTCAGTGGATAAATGATGGGATCACATCTGGAACAGTTTGGTGAATAAATAAAATGTGAAAGCTCATATATCACTGCCCACCTTCCAATCTGTAAGGGAAAGAGAAAATAAATTCTCTAATAACCTTGTAAAGCACATAAAAGATATTGAATAAACTCTTGAAATTTTGTGACTAAAACTGTCTGTATTAAATAATGATTTTAAGAGTGGCAAAAAGCTTGAAATACAGTATGAGTCTTCCTTGTAAAATGTTGTTTTATTTTATGGTTTATTTATTAGACTATACTTGGATAGCTTTGAAAAATATAATTTTGAGTTTAACTATGTGTTATTGAAACACTCTTCCTTTAGATATGTCCCCCAGAGGTATTTTATATTTACACTTAGGGAAAAGAATTTTCAATTTTTATTATGCAGTGCTGCATTATTGCTCATACTGCCACTATATTCTGCCTTCTGAAAGTAACATTAATATATGCATATTTTACTGCCATTACCTTCAAAAGGCCTTAGAAAACCCATAGGTCTAAAATAATTTCTCTAAGTTGGTCATTACCGACTACTGAATTAAGATACAACAGGCCGTATATTGTTTTACTGGGCCATTAATAATAAGCCCCTGTGAGCTGTAAGACAGTAAGGTAGAAACTGAGTAATTCTGGGCACCAAAGGAATGCACAGAATTAATAAAAGGCTCACAGAAACCTGCTCTGGCGTGTGAATGCCTTTGCTGTTGGATGTGGGCTGCAGGCAGGGGGTGGGTTTTGATCTGCAGACTGGTAGGGGAGCTCCCTAGGGCCAGTGGCAGTGGGGAGGAATCACCAGTGAGGAGTCACTCCATGCAGGGGTGTGTGATGTACGGGCACTGCCAGCAGCCCCCAGAGCTCTGCTGCCCCTTGTCCTCCCTTGGACAGGCCATGGCAGTGCCCCAGCTGTGCCCTGAGTGAGGCACACAGAGAGCCTCCCTGTGCTGCAGCCACTGGGCAGGCACTGGGTGCGCCCAAACACAGCCTGGGCTGTGGGGAAAGCAGAAAAATCGGTCGTGGCACTGCTGAGAAGACAAAGCAGACAAAGCAGTCATGGCACTGGCACTGTTTTCCTGGGAAGTTCCCAATGCAGCCATGGAGAAAGTGCCTCATCTACTTCAGCCAGAGTCATCTGGGAGCAACAGAGTGAATGCATGTTGTTGGAATTGTGGGTGTAGGGAACTGTGGGGTGGATGTGGGTTTTGGGTAGTTCTTGCACAAACCTGAAATGTCACCAATGCTTTTTTGACTCCTACCTTTCACACGTGCAGTTCAAGGTATTTAGCATCTGGGATGATGCAGGAAGATCTAAAAATAAATGTAGGCAAAGTCTAAGCTGGTTATATCCACAAATAGAGCTTTTATTCTGAAAGACCGTGTTACCTCTAACCTTTAAACTAAACTTGGAAATCACAGAGCACCTTGTAACATTGCTCGACCTCTCTGAATTTGCTGCCAGGAATCAAATCAATGACTTACAAGAAAACTTTATTTTCCCAAATCCAATCTTGTTGCAGAAGAGTTAATCCTGCAATTTCTCCAATTCATTTATTGAGTTCCCCCTTCATGTGGGTTTGGTTTCTTGTCCCTGTCAGCTGTTCTAAATATCTTATTCCTTTGATGAGCCGAAACCTCTTCAAACACCCAGCTCATACTTTGTAGCCAACTTAGCTCCATTAAATTTCTGGCAAATGTATGGTCATGTGGTTTTTGAAGACAGCCATATTTAATACAACTCTGTGCAGCTTTTTTTCCTCAGAGGAAAGGTAATTTAACTTAGAGAAAGAATCTTATACTTTAGCACTCGTTTCCCTGAGCAGACCAGCAAGTGTGTCAGTCTTGCCAGAGGAACCTGGAGCTTTGGGCTTTTCTCTTTTATTTCCTTGTGACGGATTCCAGCTACTCTAAGGATGAACAGGAGCATGTGAAATTCTCCACAGAGAGTGACAGAGTTGGGGCAGAATGTGACACCTGTTCTAAGGCAACAGACATTGTAAAGGGAGCAATTTATTTAGCAGACACATGATGAGGTGCTGTGTTGAGACAGTCTTGGCCAGTGGAAGTGATCCATAAGTTTCTTTGCAGAAATTAAACTTACTTCTTAGTCAACTTTATTCAGCTTAGATTTTTCTTTTTGCAAGCTGAATTGTATTCATCTAGAAATTCACCTAGGAATCTGCACCCAGGATGGCCCTGGGGGACAGCCCATGAAGAAAGGAACATAACACAGACATTGCCTGTGTGATGACAGAGAAAGCATCTCAGCATGAGTGCCTATCAGAAGCTCATTATTTGTTACCAGCTGATGATTTTGCTATTATCTGCTTCAGAGGTGCAACCTGTACTTCCAGCAGTGAACAGCTTTGTGGCTCTGGACCTAATCAGGGTTTCAACCCTCAGCTGAGAGCCAAGGCTACACATCTTGTGTCCAAGTCCTCCAGGCAAACCCTTCAAGGCTTCGTTCTGCCTCGTCTCACAGCTGTGGGGGAGGCAAGACCCACCCTTAAGTCAAGGGGTTCAAAGTCCATAAACCAACTATTGCAGGCCTACACTGAGCTGTTCTGCACACAGCCTTGTTGGTAGCAAATGGTGAAGGTGGGAAGAAAAGCCAAGAGCCCTCACTTCATGGCTGGATTTCTGACTCTGTCATTCTAGCCCAGCACAGGGCAGCATCTCTCAGATTTCAGTAGTGGCTAAGCACAGAAATATCACAGTTCATCTGCCCCTAATCCCACAGATTTTTGCCCCACTCATACCCTCATTGTATTTTGGAGCCAGTTACTAGTTTGCTGCGGGATGTCTTCAAATTCCCTGTACTTTTCTGAGAAGTTTTAATCTTGAGGGAATGTCTGGGTTTAGAGACATGCTCGGCAGAGCAACTGGGCTGTGAAGAATATGGTTTTAATCAGAGTGAAGCAATGCTTCTGCTAATTGTGTTGTGTAGTGTGTGTGATAGAGGAGATCTTGTTCAGTTTTCTCTTCCATACCATGTGAACTTTTGTATTTTCTGTTCCCTGCCAGAAGCCATCAAATCTTCTTGAAATTCAGTTGAAATTCAGCTGTCCTTGCAAATAAGAAGAGGTTAACATGATATTCTAGGCTCAAGAAAAATCATGAAAATGAGGAAGAAAATAGGAATCTTTCAGAATTATAAAGATCATGGCAAATACTCATAAAATTTGAGCTGGTGCCATGTTGTTAGAAGATCCAATCATTTTCATTTTGAAAGATTTCAGCACATTTACAAACTGTGGTCAGCTAAACATGCTGCTAAATCAATACCTGAAACACTTTTTAGCTTTTTCAGCTTAGTTCTTGCATCTGGCTTTTCTGGGGGAGGGTACAGGTCTTCGAAAATTTACTGTAACATAACATATATGAGGTGAGATGTGATGCATGGCTGAGGGGAGGATCAGCCCAATAATCCATGGTAGGGCTACATTATGGTTCTGCAATCCCCCATCCATCTTTGTCAGGTCGGTGTGCTTTAAATGGGAAGTGGTAGCCATTGGAACATGTAAGATTAATAGGTGATGTGTGTGTTAATTACAGGATCATAGATGTTGGGTTTGGAATGGCCTTTATAGACTGTTGAGTCAAATCCCTGGGATCTCTTGTGGTTTACCCCAGGTATTTTCCCTCTGAGAGTGCTGGCTGGTGTCAGCTGGGATGTGTCTGTTGATAATGCTCCTGCTGTTTCTCTCTTCAGACTGCTACACTGTTGAATTACTGTTCCTGTTGGAAAGTTTTTTCTTGTTATCTAATCTAAACTTGCCCTTCTTTAATTTAAAGCCATTACCTCTTGTAGTACATTGCACTTGGCCAACCTTAAATAAGTCTTTCTTCTCCTTTACATTATTTCCTCTCAAGTATTAATTACCTCCAACACTTCTCTTTATTTCTTTAAGCTATTTAGGTTAACTTCCCTTAACCTTTCTTCGAACCCTCCTCTCAAAGGTTATGTTAGCTGACATATTGTCTTGAAAATGTTAACTGTTGCTAAAAGGAGTTCTTACAGAGCACACTCCTACCGAGTGTGCAGCTGGATAAATACATGGTGACCTTTTTTCTAGGACGTCTCGTGGCCATAGCATGGTCATGTAGATGATTCTTAACCACTGATTTCCCAGCAATGTGCTTGGTGTTCTCTGTTCTGTTTGTAAATAAATTGGGGTCTGCTCAAGAGTAAAGGAGCTGACCTGAGAAGTATCCAATGTGATTGCTCAAAACCTAACATGAAAAACTGAGAGAGGCTGGATGGGCTGGCAGTAAAATCTGAATTGTGACCTTCCAGAGGGCAAGCTCTGTTCATTAGTGCCTCAAGATTACTGAGGGAGTGTGGAACAGCACAGAGGGTTTAATGCTGTACACTGCTCTGTTAGGGGCTCAGAGAGACTTTCAGCCTCGTTGGCTCTCAGACCTGAGGGCTGGAACCTGTCTGTGGTCAGGACACTTCAAAGGCACTTTGGTGGAAACTCAATTGCATAATTAGGGTTTGCAGCTGATGTGGCCCCTATAACAGAACTGCTTATAGTGAAGCTGCCCAGAAGACTCTTCCCCTCTCTCCTGCCCTTGGTAGGTTATTCCTACCAAGAAATGCCTGCTTCTAGAAATTCACAGGGGAAAGTGTCTGTGCTCTCCTGGGCACACGGGCTAATTTTGCAGCTTCTAATGCTGGGTACTTATGGCAGAACTGGTTGGAATCTGGTCCTTAATCAAGAATCATTATGGCAGGATTAAAAAGTTTTGCTCTGCTAGTCTGAGCAAGGGACATGCATATGAGGAGAAATGATGTTACTCCTTTAACAATCCATCCATTAAACTCCACACGGGAACATCTGTTTCCTTCATATTCTTCACAGAGGATGGGGGTTTTGCTCTCAAAGACAAGGAGCTTTGCTATCACGTTGTATATTTTATTCTGTTCCACTCTTTTGCTTTTTCCAGAGTAGATTTGAGGTGTTATTTGAAACCTGTCAGAAAAGGGCTCATCTCTTACAGCATCAGCTTCTTGTGTCGCCTTTGAGACCCTCCAGTGTTGCTTGTTCCATCAGGGAATTAAAACATTCAAATTGATGCAAGCAAGATGAGAACAGGCTGAGATTCTGGCAGAGTGGTTTTTGTTAACAGTTGTTCCCAGGCCAACAACATTTGAGGACCTCTGTGTTTGGGGCAGAGTAGAATTTTTGAGAAGCCACCTCGATGTCACACATGCATCCCGTTTGCTGGCTGACAAAAGCTGCATATCCAGCATGCTCTGCTGCTTCCATGCCTGACAACAAGCTCCTTGGGATCTTGTTTTAGAAGCATATGAACACTGGTAAAACTGAGGTTTGCTGAATTCTTGCCCAGAGCTTTTCTGACTCATCATATGGTATATCCACATGTAACTCATTTTTCCAGCAAATCTTTACTCCAGACCTCAAAGAGGATACAGGAATGAATGAAGAGTTGCTGTTTCTTTTCTAAAAGTTTATGTGGAAACAGATTCTTTCCTATTTCTGTGGTCCTGATTGCATTTTCAAGCCTGCTGCTGCTCTTTGTGCTGTTTTAAATCCTGTACTTGAAAGGGTTCCAGAATAAAGGGAAATCCTTACAGTAGTTGTGCAGCTGAAATGAGCAGGTGACAGGTAATAATTTGGTGTAAAAAGGCAAATGAATTTATGAATATGCCATTCTCTCAGGAAAGTGAGAAAAGCAGCCTTTCTTTATTTTTTTAAACTTTCTTATGTGCCACATTATAAAAGAGCAAAAAAGGGCTAATTCTGATCTCCAGGCCACTTTGCATCAAATGTTTTGCCCTGGAAGAGCTGTTTGCTTTTTCTGATAGAAGCCAACTGGCATAAACTCCCAGTCAGAGATGGAGCATGGAGGAGCTCTGTGGTGGCCCAGGCCCTGGCTGGCTTAGTGATGTTGTTTCAGCTACCAGTTGTGAGCCCTGATCTCCTGGTGCTCCAGTGTTTCCTCCTTCCAAGGTGTGTTATTTTCTGCCATCATGAATTGGTGATCTCTGCTTGGTAGTACAATTTCTGTAGGGAATTCCCTAAAGGGAAAATTCAATACTACTTTTGAATCATAAAGCTGAAAATATCTTATATCAGTGCTACTTGACCACTGAACAGTTCCTTATGCAGAAATAGCAAAATGGGACCAGGACACCAGGGCATATAATGGTGAGAATCCTGGAAAATCCTTTATTTCACCAAGCTGGGCAAAAGTTTGGGGAGTAAATTTTTTTGCATTACAGGTTAAGAAGGCTGGTCTCCCTCCCTGCATAGGGAAATTCCAGGATTTTGTGCAGAATCAGCATTCCCAGAATGTATGAAGTGTTTGTGATGAGTGCACATAGCTCTGTCTGGGCACTGGAGCCTCCTCAGTGGGTACAAAGGGAGCAAACGTGGAGTAGAGCTCAATCTCCTGCTCACTGGGCTGCTCTCTGCAAAGAGGGAATGGTGGAAATGTGGTGTTGCTGCTCGTGCTGGATGCCTGCACCACAGTAGCACTGTTTGGTAAAGGAGCCTCCTTTTGAAGCTCCCAGAACTCCTGATTTTGCAAATCTCCTGATGTCTGCCAACACACATGCACTTCTAGTCCTGTCCCACAGAAGCCAGAAATCACTGAATCGTGCAGAGACATCTCTAGAGGATCATCTTTGGCATATAAATGTTCATACAGAATGTGAGAATGGGAAAAACAAATGTGGCACCCTCTTGAATGGGTTGATTTATGATAGAAGAGGAGTTGGGAAGTACAAAGCTGCCTTCTGGGAGCAGCTAATTTCATGTTTTAGTTGCTTGTAAATAAGTGTGTTTCAGATAAATGCACCCATCTAGCTGACTGCACGTTTCATTACTGGGAGGATTAAGCCAGTTTAAAAGATTTAGGCAACTGCTGTGCCAAGTTCATGTTTTTTAAGAGTGAGGACTGCCAAGCCCTGTGGGTGTAAGAGCTACTTTGGAAGCACTTTTATGAACTATTCCTGATGCATATCTTCAAAATATTTAAAGCAACACCTGTCATAGGCTGTTCTCTCTTTATCCTCTCTTCATGCCAAGTAATGGTGCCACGTGGTTTCTACAACTGAAATAACTCTTGGAATACAACATCCTGCAGCTCGGTGTGCAGTGTATGTTGGCAGGACTTCTCTTTTTCCTTTTTTTCCCCTCCAGGATTTCTGCATATTGGATATGAGTGCTAATAAACTGCTTGGGAGCCACTATTATTGTGTTAATCTGGATTTGGCATTGGAAGGATATTAAAGCTATTCCATTATCAGCCCTGTGAATATAAAATACCATGGACTTTTAAATATTTACATTATTGCAAGGTTCAGGCCCAAAGGTATGAGGGGGCTGTATTCAGGCCTCCCACGATGGAGTCTTGGGTGTAAAGAGGGATTTAGCCTCCTGACTATGCAGGATTATCACATCCTGTCTCCCTATATAATGAATGGAGAATAAGGGATTTTGTTGGCTAAATTATGTGTTTATAGCAAATGATAATTTTTTTCCACTGGTTTTAGAGGGAAGTGGTGTCTGAACAATAGGTTAAGCCCTTCTCATTATTCTAGATGCAGCCACCTGAAAATCTTCTCACTTGGCATCCTTGAGTTCAGGTCTGTACCAAGGTCAGGCTGTGCAGAGCTTCAGTTTGGGGTCCCCTGAGCCCAGACTTCAGGTTGTTTTACCTGTTTTTCTCAAAGAGCACTCAAAAAAGAGGAAAGCTTTTCCAGGACACTTGTTCATACCAACACCTCGTGTTCTTTTAGGGCATGTCTAGGCATGTTACCCAAGAGTTCTTTTTGTTGCTCTCTGTACCTGGTGGTGTAGCCTGGGGGTCACTGCCACAGCAGGATGTTGCTTCTCTGTGCTGTGCAGAACCTCAGAACACACTGCAGGCCATGTGAGCAGTAATATGTAAATCATCATTAGCATATGTTTATTGTTTCTTTTCAGAAAATCAGATTTAACTAATCAGCCTAAGTGAAACATATGCTGAAATTAATTAAAGTTTGTTTTAAAATAATTTGCATGCTTATTGCTTTTAACTGATTGTAATTGGGGCTTTTGAATACTTTTTAACAGACAGAGTCACCTAGGCTGAGCTTTTCACAGCACCCCCTGGCATGTCGCCATCCATCTTCCACTGCTGCCTAAATGATCTGTGTTGCACTGAGTTGCCAACCCCACCAAATCACAGCCAAAAAGAAGGAGCACGTCATTGTTCCCCATCTTGCCATGGTGGTTTTGTAATGAGTGCAGTTGCTGAGATATGCGTGCCATGATGAAAGATGTGATGATTACAGAATAACAGAAGACAGCAGAGCTTTTATGAATAAAACACAGAGCGGACAGCATTGCTTGAGCATCGTGTGTGGTGGAAGGTCTCATTGTTCTGGCAAGATTGCTCACCTACAGGCATGAATTCCAGCCACCTCGAGCATCCCCCCTGGACAGCACTGGGGATGTCAAGACTGTCAGAGACACCCGTGGTGTGGGGGGCCCCACAGGTGAGTGCCCTGGCCAGCCAGGCTGTGCAGGAGCTGTCTGACACTCTGCTTTGAGCCTGGAGGGAGCCAGCTGGCTCTGCAGGCAGGGGCATTTAGGGTGGGGAGGGACTGGCATCCCCTCAAGTTGTGCCCCAACACGCAGCATGGCTCAACTGGCTCAGCCCCCTTGTCTCTGGGAGCCCAGCAGAAGAGCCAAAGGCAGCAGCAGCCTTGCCAGAGCACGCTGGTGTCTCACTTGCGGGCTCAGCCAACATGCCTGGGTTCTGTGTCTGGTGCTGCTGCTGGCTCGGGGCTGAGCACTGGGCAAGTCCCTCCTGCTCTGCTCTCCACGCTTTTCTAGCTGAAGGAAATAGCTGGGACTGAGAACTGTCTCTTTGATAACAGCAGGTTATACAACAGGGCTCTGAACAGGACATGCTTTTAACTCTGGGTTTCTCACTGGGAGCCAATGAATCATGTGCTCCAGGTTTTACATGGGCTTCTTAATGGTCTCCAGGTGGAGATGAAGGTGTGGGTTATGACCTATAACTTCCTAAATAGCCTGGGGCTGGCCTAGCCGTGGGACTGCCTTTCTCTGTGTTGTGTTCTGCCATGGTCGGCAGCAATGTGCTCCTTAATGGAAATAACAAGGTGACCAGCAGTCTGCAGCCAGTCTTAAGGAAGGGGTCCCTTTTCGCCCACCTCCTCTTCTTTGGTTTGAAATTATCAACAAAGAAAATGTCAAGAATGGCCCTGAGAAAAAAAACAAACATATTTTGAGTGGATCTAGAGCTCCTAGGGGTAAAAGGCTACCTTAGTCAACAGGTGAGCTGCAGTGAAAGGCCTCTCAGTAAGGTGAAAGTTATATTAATTGAACTAAAATTTAATTGTATTTAGTCTCACACATCCAACTGCCCTCATCTGGAGAATCTAAGCAGACCTGGACTCTGGCTCCTTTATGCAAATATATGGGCCTGTCTGTGGAGCCACGAATCAGCATCCTGCCACTGATAAATACTGCTCATCCCAGCAGAGGATTTGTCTCACTAGCACTGCTTACCCTGCAGCAGAGCTTGCAGGATTAGTGCAGGACTTGGTTTGTTCTTCTCATTCATTAGCTCTCTTAGATCTTCCTCAGACCACACTGAAGACAAGAGGCACTTATTAAGAGCAGCAGTTTGTTTCAAGTGCTTTCTCGTAAGTTTTCAAATCTTTCTGCTATAATGTCACGGCATCACTGGCTCCTGTGATGGAGAATAACAGTGGTTCATTAAGCTCATAAATCCAAAAGGAAGAAAGACTCTCCTGGAGACATGAGTAGCTTTATAACAAACAGAGCAGCAGGAGAGCCTGCAAATTATCAACCCAATGCTTTATAAGCGTTTTATCATCAGCTGGGGGAAATTACAATAAAGAGCAATGAGTAAGTGAAACATAAACCCTGGCATAAACATACCCTGTGTTCCCTTCTGTCCACGTTTCACGTAAAAGCTTATTGGAAGTCATGGCACCAGGGTTAGAATCCAGGAAAGTTTCAGAAGCTCTTTCTCATCCAGGGATTTTCCCAGGCTGGAAATTACATAGGGTTTTTTATGTTATGTGTACAAATTCTGCCAGAAGAGTGAAAATATATACAACATTTAACAATATCTCCCCCATTATTCCAATGCAAGTGCTGCATGACAATGAGCTTGATGATGTTTACACCCTATCCAACAGCTTTGTCACTACCACATTTTTAAGTGTGCAGCTTTGATTTATGACTAGTGATACTAAGATCCCAGCCTGTAAATTTTTACAGCAAGCAGACTTGAATTATGTGTTGAGTCTGCTGCACTGGATCAAAAATGTTCAAAATCCTCTCTGGGAAGATTTAAATGTACACAGTCTCTAAGCCATGAAAATATTGCTCTAATGTGCCTGTGTGATTTTTAACAGATTGTGAGTTCAAATCCATTTATCAGCTGATGTCTAATGAGTTTGGCAGGCCCCTACTACATTAAGTTTAAGAAAAACTATGAGCATAATGATGTAGACTGAGGACAATTTAATGAACAAATAAGTGACCTTCATGTTTATGTGAGGTAAAGATTCCATGCCAAATTTTGCATAATATACACTGGAGGTAATGGAGTATTTATTAGATTTCTTCTCTCCTTTATCCTCTTCTTTACACATTGTTTTTTGCACAGCAGACCTGTGTCATGCATGGTATGTGACTGGCAAGAGCACAGCTGGCCTGCAGTGGCTAAACCTTTTAATTCTGCTTGGGGGAATCTGACTGGACAAAATAAAGGAGTAAGTCATCCAAGGCCTGTTTCAGGGTGGCAGCTCTGCTGGGGGTCAGCACATGGTTGCCACATGTCCTGGGGTTCCCCTCAGTACCTCCACTGACATCACTGCTTGTCACTTCTGCAAAGTCATGTCACCAATTTTGATGCTTGAATATGTATCTAGGAGCTTAATTACAGGCACCAATCTCTGCAAAATGCATCCCAGCATTCTGGCCTGAATCCCACAGTGTTTCCTGACAAGTGACCATTAGTGACTGGCTCTAGTGTCTTTGAAGAAAGGACTGTCCTTTGGGTGAGGAAATCTTGAGCTCAAGGGTGTACTTAAAGCTGGCTGATTTGGGCTTTGTTTTTAGGGCTGCTTTGAATGATGAGGCTTGGAAGAGCAGGATAAAGCTCCAAGGGTCTCCCCATCCTCCTGCCCTGCCATCTCTCGTTAAGCTCAACTGCTAACTGGTATTTAAAAGTCGCTTTCTCTCTTTAAATGTCATGCCCTGCTTGGTAAGCTCCTGGATGTTGTCTTGCCCCAAGCCAGGGCACTGACTGCACAGGGTGCTGAACAGCAATGAGGATGGCAGACCTGCAGATCTGGGTGGTCCTGTGCAGCCCCTACCCTGAGCTCACCACTCATGGGAAGCCTCTTCTGCAGCCAGACCAGCTGTAGCTGTGCCTGCCTCCCCTGTGCAGAGCTGCAGACTGAGCCATGGCCCTGTTCCCATAGAGCTGGGTGGGTGAAGTGCTGCTAGATCAGCAGGGGCTGCCTCCACAGCTCATCCCCTGTCCCAGGGGAGCAGCTGGTGCTGGGTCTGTCCCAGGGCACTGACTGCAGAGCAGCAAGCATGAAGGACAGCCTGCACTTTGTGGAACACAGTTTGTGGTCCCTGGGATGGGGCTGGCCCAGCCTCATCCCCAGTGGGTGCAGCTGTGAGCAGCAGGTGAGCAGCACTGACAGCAATGAGTGCCCAGGGGCACTGAGCAACCACCAAAGGGAGCCGAGGGCACACAGGTGTAAGGCATCAACATGAGGGGTATAAAAGGCTGGGCTAAAGAACAAGATGGGCAGACACTTGCAGCCTTCTGAAGTGATGTTCCTCTGTGTGGGCAGAGGTCTGAAGCCTGCTGTGGTAAAGTGTTACTGTATATGGGCAAATGCTTAAAGCCTGCTGAAATTGTATGGTGACACTCTGTGTGTCGTGGCTGTCTCGACTGTGGTGTATGCTGTGACAACACTTCTCCTTGCCCCAGCTTCCACCTTTCCACAAAGGCATCTGGTGGCTGCTGCCTGCCCTTGGAAAGCCTGACAGAGAGACCACTTGCAACAGTCCTGCTTGCAACAGTGAGCTGCACTATCAGAAAAAAAATACTTTACTGTTTCTCGAGTCTGTAATGTTGTATTTTCATTAAAAAGTAACCAATTCTGAGGATGTTTCCACCAAAAGCAATGGGAGATTTTGCTGAGGCTGTCCAACTTGGTGGGAAGGAGAAAATCACAACCTGGTAATTAAAAAGGGAAGAGGGCAGACAGGTAGTGCTCTGAAACAAGCTGATCGAGCCAAGTGGCAGGAAAAAGAGTATCTTACTTACCTTTTCCCTCTCATCCTTGTTTTTGTTTATGCAGGAGCAGCAAAAGCTGACTTCATTTTTCTATTTGAAGTGATCTGTGGCTTTTCTGTGTGTCCTGTAACTCGGCAGGTATTACAAACTGTATTCCTAACTAATGAACTGAGGGAATAATTTATTTAATGTGTCAGACATGGCAGAAGGTGCTGCAGCCAGTCACTGCTCAAGAAGCTAATTGCTGCACTAAGAAAACAAATCTGTGCAAGTCCTCATTTCAGAGTTATTTCCAAACATTAACTCAAAAGTTATTTCAATAATGAGGCCTCTTAAAAGAAGCATCACTTTTCACAGCACATGGCACAGCTCTGTTGACCCTCAAGCACTGCTCAGCTGGGAGAAGCACAGTTCAAATGAAACTTCAGCCATAAAACTTGGGCAAGAGGGAGGCTGTGCAAAGTCTGTGATTAATTAGCAGTTAGCAATATTGAAATGCAGTGAGAAGGGAAAGAACTGGTTCTGTGCAGAGATTTTGGAAACCCTGTTTGTGGTCTGGATGACAACATATATCACTGGCAGAATCCCTCCCCACTCCTTCTGTCTGATTTTTTTTTGAGATCTTACACAGACCTCTACCTACTTAAAGTCACTCTTAGCTTATCCTGGAGAGGTTTTAGGGTTATTTCCCAAATCACTCCTTAACGTCCTAACTTGCTGAAAGGAATACATATGAAAGAGAAATCTTAAGTAAATTAATTTTTTTGCTCAGGCAGCAAAAAAAAAAAAAAAAAAAAAAAACTAGTTATCAAAGCTGGTCTAGACAGATTAGTTTTGTTATGAAAGCACCTAGGCAGCAGATAGCAGGTAACTGCAAAATGATGAGCTGGTAGCCTGCTCCTGGGAAGCACCACAGAGAGCTGAGGTTTCCCTTTGCTCTATGGCCAAGGGATGTGTCAGCCTTGGTGTGAGTGAATGCAACTCCATTAATTTCCATTTGCATTTGATTACACCAAGACTGAAGTTGGTCCATGGTGTTTTATTGTATTCCTTTATTCGATTTTGTTTCGTTTGCTCTTCCTATACCATAGAGCTGAAGCATACAGTATGTAGCAATTTACAGCAAACTGTCCTTGTTCTGCTCTGTGATAGATGGAAACAATTCCAAAGTTAATGGTATTAGTGAGGAAATACAGTCATTCTTAACCAATCTTGTAATGCCTTTTTGGAAAAATGATACTTAAAACTACTTTTATAATTCGATTTACAAGTCACAGATTTTTGCAAGAAACTTGACTTTAAGTCAGTCACACACCTTATAAACTGTGCAGGGCCAGTTCACAAATGGTTTTACAGTTCCATACACTCCCTGGAGGAGCCATCTCCTTCCTGCTGGCCAGACACATTGCCTTGAAACGGCTGCCAACTTTTTAAGAGTTCCTTTTTGGCTATATTCTTCTTTTCATAGCAGCATTCATGGCCCCAGCCCAGGTTCATAAGGAACAAAGTGTAAAATTAATCAATGGATTGATGCACTGTTTAGAATAAAAACAGCCTGGTTTTGGCTACATTTTCTGCCCTTCCAGCCAAAAGAGTGCATGTGTGTACATGAAATGTAATTTAGATTTTCCTTTGCTGCTTGTTGATTTTCTCCTAATTCATTTTCCTTTTGACTCTTATTGAGTCTCCTCTTGTCTGAGTAAGTTTAACCCTGTAGTGCCTGGTTTGTGGAGCACAGAGCAATCACAGGGACCCTGTAGGTGGGCCCTGGCATGGTTACAGGCTTCATTAGCCCCTGGAAGGGACATGACAATATGCAGGAAAAGGGCCATGTGAACTCAGCAAGCCACAAGTGAAGCCTTTGGTAGGTAAAACCTACCTGGAGTTTTAATGACTTGTAAAGCCCTGAGAAAACCTCTCACTTGGTATTTATTGCCTTGAAAGTCTTCCAACTGAACTTTATCTAAAATGTAGCTCAGCTTTTTGGAAGCCTTGGTTGGAGCTGTTAACACACAAACAGTTCTGTCCCTCCCTGGACAGAAACCACAAGCCAGTCACAATGGGATGTAACTCGAGACTCTGTGCTACAGGGCTGTAGTGCACAAACATGCACATTCACACTTTGAAATAACACTAGCAAATATTAATCAAACATCTTGAAGCAGAATGTCTGGAGCAGGAGGAGGGTTTGGGTGGGCTGATGGATAATTGCATACATCAAACAGATTCCAATGAGCCCTTTGCAGCCAGGGGAAAGTTGACAACAGCTGTGTTGGTAACCTTAATTTCAGAAGTAGCTGGTCTGGGAAAAAGTTAATCATATTTTAGGCACTGCCTACCGCCACTCAATCTCATTTCTATCACTCTCAAAGTCATGTATTTTTAAAAATACCAAAAGCAATTTAAAAATACATCTAACAGTAATCACTTCATTGGAAACAACACACAGCAATAACATAAAACAGCAGCTACTTTCCTGTGAAGATTTATGAGACAGACTAGTTTTCTCACGACTTATGTTATTCCTGCCTTATTGTTTTGTCAGCAGTGGATATGGAAAGTGGATGATATGTGAACACTCTCCAGCACTAGAAAGCTTCAGAGTTTTGATTAGGTAACAAAATTGAAAAAGTGAGTTTGCTTTCCCTGTTCAATCTCTGTGATTTAAATTTCAGTATAACAAAGATGCCTGAGCAGGGAGCTGCCCTCTCCCAAACCCACACTGGCTCTCACAGTTCCTATCCAGAGCTTGATTCTGAATTTCCCCTGCTGGGTCTGGAAATCCAAGGGGATTTTACATGTCAGTCAGATGCTGACTTTGCAGTGCAATGAGAGGTAAAATGATAGCAATGGTGAACAAATGGAGACATGAAGATATTTCAGGGCATGTAAAACCACATTGACACAGACCTTGTGATCACATCTGTGTGTTTGGCTCACACTGTGTCCAAGGAAGCTCTGTCCCATGTTTTTGATGGCTGTCTGCTGCTGTCCCCTAGAATTCAACAATGTGAGATGGCAATGATAGGTCAGAAATGAGGAGCCTGCATGGAAAAACCTCAGTAGTTAATGGGGGAATCTAGACCCTGTGAAAGCCTAGAGAATTCAGTCCAGTGTCCATCCCTTTGGAGGTGGCAGGCTGCTCAGTGGGACACAGGCTGCCAGCTCTCAGAGTGACAACAGAAAGCTTTGGGTTCATTCCCCCACCTTTTCCACTGAACTGGAATGTCTGCCCTGCATGCAGAGAGCAGCCTCTGTTGGGCACTCAGCACTCCCTGTCACAGGTATGCCTCTCATAACTTGCACCTTCTTACACCAAATGCCTGCCACATCTGCAGCAGTAATGCAAAGAAACAGCTCTCTGTGCCTTTTAATACCAGAACAGTCACAGAAGTGAAATTTTATTCATATGAATATTACATATATATCTCTAGTTACAGAGAGAAAATGTGTAAATAATAAAATGGGGTTTTCTATATGCGTTTTTCCACACCAGAACATATTACAAAGCATTTGTATTAGAATCAAATAGGAGCCAATAACACAAAAAAAGCACTAGTCTGATATTATTGCTCTTGGTTTCTCACACATTTTAGCCTACCTCCCTAATGGCACTTCCAATGGCATCTTGTCTGTTGTGTTTATAAATTAATTGTGAGATTCTGAAACACAAAGTTATTCTGGAAATGTCATAATTCAGTGTATTCTCTACTGGCATGCTGCATGTCCCAAGTCCCTTGGGCAAACCTTCTGACTGCACAGCTGCCTGACATCTACAGGTACACTTACTGATGGGAGACCATTTTGTCAGCTCAGGCCATATATTCATTATAATTTGTAGCAATTCAATAGAAATAAGTTGTCTGTATTCCTAACAGAGCAGCAATTAATGTATATTGAAATAGTGATTGCTTTGTTGTAGTTCATTAGGAAGTCAAATTTTAATTCCTATTTAATTACAATTCAGTTACTACAATTTATTACCAATAATTCTAATGAGGTAAAGTAAGAGGTGTATTGAGGACTAATGAAAATGTTACAAAGGTTCATTTGGAATTCACACAAAAATTCCCATTTAATTACAATGGAATTACTCCTATTTCATTCACGTGGAGTGTGGGATGTGCTGTGATTCTTGCTGGAGGATCAGCCTCTGCCAGCCATAGGTGTTTGTTCATGATCCTCTGAGCTTCAGCCTCTTACTCAGAGCTGTGTCTGCTGCATGTTGATGTGCCAGGATGCAGGGAGGGCACCTGCTCTGTGTCACACAGAATCTGCTCCAGCACTCTGGTGCTGTGCAGGGCTGCAGGTGCCCACGGCCACCAGCTGCCAGACAGAGCTCTAAAGGCAGGGCTCTGATCAGGCTGGAGAGTGCAGAGGAGGATGTGATGGGAAGCTCCCTCTGCCTTGGGTCTTCTGCAGGGAGGTGGAGTCAGGAGATGAAATGGAGAGCAGCTCCTGACCAGTGTCTGTGCGGGGATCATTTCTGAGTCACAGTGACATGGGAGTGGTTGTATTCAATGGAGGAGAGAATGAGATGTGTGTAAGAGGGCACAGTGAATTCATCACTGTAAAGCTGGACAAAAAGGTGGAAAGTGCTGTCTTCGATTTTGACCTGAGCCTGGCAAGAACTCCCCATGGTAATGGGGCTGGTAATGAGGCTTTTCTCTGGTAAGAGCTCTGCTGTGCTCTGCCTTGGGAGGCACCACGGCTGCAGATCAAGAGATGCTGAAGTGCATTGGTCACTCATCTCTGAAAAATTGTTTTCAGAGAAGACTGGGATGTATTAAAAACAAGGAAGGGTACCAAGCCCCAGGCAGGCTTCCTAAGCCTGGCTCTGAGGGTCTGCCTTGTGCTTTTTCAGAAATGAGGATGCAGTTCCTTAAGTAAAACCAAGCGAGTGTGTGGGTTTTCTTCCCCTTCCCATCCTCAGGGAAGGTAGGCTCTAGTCTAGGTTTATGTTCAACTTTTGAAATTCAGAAAATTGTAGGGTCATTTCTCATTTTGCAAAGCAAGACCACCTGATAAATAGGAATTTGAGGATAGTAATTTTCCTTTGAGTTAGACAGCCTGAAATGTTTGTGGGAAGTTGCCACATACTTCCCTTGCTGACATAAAGGCTTGATATATAAAATCCCCCTTTAAAGCAATGAACTAAGTCTGTCCCTGGTGTAAGCTGTTTGCTGCATTCACAGGCACTCCACCAGGGGCTGGTTTGGTCAGATGTCCCTGATGCCACAGGCCTAACTCAGCAAAAGTGTTCCTCTTCTATATTCAGCCCAAGGCACAGGGTATTTATAACACCCACTTACTTAGGCCCTCATATTTCCCCTCATTCCAATTTCCCCCTTCTCTTTATTTCCCTGTGTGTCTATCACCTTTTTTCATGCCTCTCCAGATGCATTTCCCAGCATAAGATAATTGAAAGTCAGTGAACTGAGTTCCAGGTTATTTTGCTAAAAGATGCCTATTATTTTGATGAAGCAGGTGCACAGAATTAAAAAAAACCTCCATAATTGCTACTTTACTATCAGGCTTCTGCTGCCTAATCTTCTTTGATGTTGGTAGAACAAGCTTTCCATCTCTTCTAGGATGATTACAGGGAACATTGCTCTGTTCCTCCTACAGAATCCAATCCTGATGGATATTAAACCTGGGTTATCAATTAAAGTTTCTTTATGTGCCGAGTGATTAGAGTCAGGATCGTGTGTGATTTCTAGCATAAAGCAAGTTTGAAGTGATTTCTGCCATTAATATTAATTAATCACTGATATGCCTACTGCTCACAAATGAATGCACAAGGTAAGCATGTGCAATTTAGCACAGTAACCTGGGATTGAAATAAGAACTGAACTGCTCTAATTTTAAACATTTGGCAACAGTTTTTATAAAGTCTTCTTGGTATAATTAACTAAAAAAAAAATTAAGAGAAGCCAAATGAGTAACTGGGACATTAAGAGCATGGCTGTAGTACTGACTCTTATCAAAAAGTCTGGCTCTTACCCTCTTATGCTCTGTTCTCACTCATGGCTCTGGCATGCTTCAAATCATTCATAGAATTTAATCAAAATTTAGTAAAAAAAGTAGTAAAATTTTTGATGCTGGTTGATAGCTTTTCTGTGTGTAAATAATACCCAAATATATGCATGCTGAAAGTCTTATAAGGTATGTGGTGGTAAAGAGAGAAAGTGCTTGAGACAGGATGTGCACTTGTACAGACTCAAATTTTGGCAGAGTCAAAATCTAAAAAGCATCTAACCTCACATCACTCACATCTCAACTTCTCTGTGGGACTGGGCTGCCCCTGTGCTTGCTGGGGACATGTGTGGGGGCATTCCAAACACTCACAGAGCTAAAACAGCCTCAGACATGGGCATCCATTGGCAATTTTAGGCCCTCACTGCACATGAGTAAACAGTTTGCTTGCCTTGAGGGAGAGGCTGGTGGCTGCCCTTTCATCCAGGCATGTTTACAGGTATTCAAGCAGCTCTTAATCTGCACTGTCTGATTGCCTCCCAAAGGGCAAGGAAATTGGGCAAGGAATCATTAAAGGTCTTTTCCAACCTAAATGATTCTATGATTATTCCTGTCTTGGAAATGGAAAAGATGAGGACAAAAAAGTTAAGTTGCACCAAACAAAAGCAAAGTTGGAATAAACTTTGACACTTTGGACATGTAAACATTGACACTTTTCAGTGTCAATCCTATGCTTTAGATGATCCTGAAGTCAAAAGGTCACAGGACCATATAATTGAGATAATGGCAAACAGGCACAGAGATGACCATTGCACCTCTGACAGATAACTAGCTGGGAAATGGGATTTAATTATCCCACAACACTAATCACACAGTCCATTCCCACTTTTAGTCTTGGCAGGAGTATGAACAGTGCTGCCAGGCATTAAGGACCTGTTTTTTCCCTCCAAGCACGTGATATTCTGTGCACATACAACATCATCAGGTGCAGGTGGCAAAAGAACCTGATGCTGCTGTACACAGGCATCTTCCAGTTGCTGTCAAGGTCCTCTTTTCAGCACAGCATGTGCACTGTTTGCATGACTGTCTCTGAGACCCAAATTTACTGCTAGAGCTGATGCAGTACCTTTGGCCTCCCTGGAGCTGTACATGTTTACACCAGCAGTGAACACAGCCAAGTGCCTGTGGTAACTTGTGGCTTTTGAAAACATTTTCAAATTTCTCCCAAGAAATGCATCTCCTAGTTGGCCACTTCCTCATTTGCATCAGCACATCTTAAATCTGGGTCTTGTTCAGCAAATGCCCAGTTTATTCGTTACTCACATTGTCATAAATCTTCCAGAAAAGCAATTATGAGGAAATCATATTTCATACTTTTATGGAATTCCTTAAAGCTGATGAGAGCAGCCAGATGGCTATTTTCATCAATGAACCTTTGATAGAGCATTAGGAAACAGAGATGGTGTCTTTTAATAGACCATTATTACCTGCCTTGGGTGTGAGGAGCTCTCATGCATTCCAAAAGTATATTAATGGCAGAGTAAAGGATGACTTAGGAATAATATCTCCAGAAAGGGCCTTATTTTCCCTCTTAAAATGATTTCAGATGGGTTTAGCTTTCACACACGTTCAGCATGGGAGGCTGGTGAGGTGAACCTGCATTTCCAGCCCCCTGACAGAGTCTGAGGCTCCTGCCTTGCCCAGGAACCCCTGAGGTTCTCAGTGCCAGGGCTGGCTCAGGGCTGTGCAGAGCTGAGGGCACTCAGAGCCCAAGGGCAGACCTGGATCCTCTCACTGCTGAGCAGGCACTGGCACAATAAACCAGCAGAGAGCCCTTGGCAAAGTCTTTTGCCTCCCTTTCCACCTCCTTCCCCTCCCAGCTGTCCTGCCCCAGCTCCAAAGGGCAAAGAAGTGAGGGAATGGAGTTATTTCCAGGACAATGGGATAACAGACAGGGGTGAAGCTAGGAGTGCCATTGCATAGCAGGTTTTGCTGTCACATTTGTGACCATATCATCTTCCTTTATCCCTACCATCAAGCCTTTATCCATCTTCCATGTGAGGGTAGGACTAGGAGAGTGGGATGGGATGGGATGGGATGGGATGGGTGGGGGATGGGATGGGATGGGATGGGATGGGATGGGATGGGATGGGATGGGATGGGAGTGCCTATACTGTGGCCTGCTGAACTCATTTTTGAGTTCAGCAGCCCCTGAATGGAGCACACAGGCAAAGGAGCACCTTCCAAAGAGCTTCCCTAGAGCAGACAATGAGGAAATGTGATCCAGATGCTGAAGCTGAGAGAGAAGAGCTTCAAGCAAGGCAATAGAAGGAAATAATAGAGGACATAGAAATAAAGGAAATATAAAAGGAAATAGAGGCAGTAAAAGGAAATAGAGGCAATGGAAAATAAGGGAGGTTAACTAGGAAAATGAAGAGGCACTTTTGGATTTAAACAAAGCTGCTGGCTGTGGGAGATGGTGATTCCAGGGAAGGCCATAACAAAAGCTCTGGGGAAACCCTAGACAAGATTTGGCTGCAGCAAGGAGTAAATAGGAAACTCTGCTCTGCTTCCACAGGATATTTGAAGGAAACATGTTGACAGAAAAATGGATTTCTCTGTTTTAGGAGAGATAAAGCATAAATGTTTCTAAGTCTAAATGAGGGAATGATGAGAAATGCTTACAGAAGTGCTTGCCATAGTTACGGAGCATGGTGTGCACAGGCCCCCACAGTGACTGTGCTGTGTTGTGCTCCTTCCCACAGCAGCAGTGGGAGGGATGAATGCACAGGACACCTCAGCACCTTCACCTCCATCCATGGGCCGGCAGGAGGGGGTGAGCAGAGGGCCTGAGCCACACCCAGCTGTGATTCAGGAGGTGGACATGTGTTGTGTCTGACACAAACACACATTAACTGGCATTGCCTCCCAAAACAGGGAGGCTGCATTTTCCCAGCTTAGCAGCACCAAGGCAACAGCTTCCCCCAGGGCTGCTGCTGAGGGCTGGTGCTGCTGCAGAGCAGCCCTGGGTGCTGCCCGAGGAGCCCCTGCAGCCACTGCCCCCTGGCCCCTGTCTGCCCCAGGGACACCTCAGGGGCAGCTGGGACACACGGGACATTTGGAGCAAATTAACAAAATCAACAGTAAATAATATTTACCCTCTTCCACCACTATTGATTGAAGGTAAGTTTAGCTCTACAGTCTTAAAAGTCTTTCCACACGTGACTCTTAATTAAAGTTATGAACTTTGTAGGGTTGTTTTTTCTTTTGGCTGCATAACATGAATTCTTTCTCCTCCTTTCTGCTCAGGTAGCCTTTCCTTTAATGATCTTCACAGGCCATCTTTAAGGAAGAGGCAAGCAAGCAATTAATAAAAGTGTTAACAGGTGGTTGCTCTGCTACTAAAAATGATCAGTAGTGCAATAATTTCCTAATTATTATTATAACTTTTAAAGGTTTTTAGATACATTATATTTCCCCATTTTTTCTTCTGGCACCCCTCTTGCTCCTGGCATTATTTCTCATTCCAAATAATAATTAATGAGAACTGAGGTATCTAATATATATTTTATTCCTTCTGTTTCAGTCCCTTAAGTAACCATCCTGTCACATTTGTTATGCAAATTTTCACACATTGCGTGTAATTTCAGCAATATGTGAGAATGCCTCTCAAAAACGCCTTGAGTATTTTATTTTATATATTTGTAAAAAATTATCAGGTTTTTTTCTTGAAAGCAACATTTTTCCTGAGCCCTTGAGAGAAATAGATGAAGCTTGCATAATTGCCCTTGCTTTATTGAAGTAAAGGAACATTTATAAACATATGATAGTGATAGCAATAGCATGATAATGATAATAATGATGATGATAATATTTTGTTTTCTTTTTTAAGACAGCACCCTTGTCTTGCTTTAGGGCTGCAAAATGTACAGCTATAAACAAAGTACAGTCTTCACTTGGATAGGTAAGTCCTGTGCACGTGTTTAAAGCTATTTAATGCAGATGATGGACCACATCAAAGACAGGGTGCTCTAGTGAGAGTGCAGCACATTCACTGTGCATCTGTCAGCTTGCTCTCTTTGCTTCTAAACATTTTGTTGTCTAACAGCAATCATCCTCACTGTGGGCTGAGTAAAAGGGATATTTAGGCACAAGGATCTGGAGGGGCTAATGGAGCTTCTGGGCAGCTTTTGGAGCAGAGCAAGGCAGGGGAGCTTTGCCCACTCCCTGTGCAGGTCCTTGCAGCAGGATGCAAACCCAGTGAACTTCTGAAAGCATTTCCTCACAGCCTGTCCTGGACCAAGGATTACTTCAACAAGTGGTTGGGCTGAGAATTCATCTCTCTTGTACTCTGTGTCGTTTATTTCACTCCTTCTGGATGTCCACCAGGCATGTCCACCCCCCATTCCTTGGGATCTGCAGCTTGTACCTGTGAACTTCAGATGGGAGTGTCCCAGGTTCAAAAAACAATTGTATGGGCTCAAGATAACCTGTTTTCCTGCTGAGTTCAGCTGTGCTTTTGCTGCAAGAAGCTATAGATTTCCCTGTTAAGTTGCAGATGTGCACAAAGCAGAGCACTCATCAATTAGGGCTGCATTTTGGATTTTGCAGCCAGCAAGTGTCCATCTCTGGGATGGCATAAGGGGATTTGTCTGAGCCTGATTAATTTTAAATATGTGTGGGCAGAAAAAATACTTTCTGGGATTAAACTACTGTACTGAGAAGCTCACAGAATTGGTCCTTACTTGCAAATTCATGTGGGATATCAGCATACAGTCCAGAAGGGGTGAGGAAGAGAGATATCTGACCTGAGCGGCCACTGTGACCCTGTGTGCTTGCATATATGAGGATCAGACACTCATTCCTGAAGGGAAGCCTTCCATGTGCTTGCATTGCTTGCAGCTATGGAAAGATAAGGAAACTTGGGCTTCTTACATAGCAATCTAATGTGGATGTTATGAATTGGTGCTGCACAACTCAACAAGCAGAATTTTCCTTAGATTTAATGTGTTACCTTCCAAAAGGACTCAGTGGGCCTGGAGTACTTACTGAATGTTTTCACTGTGATTGTTTTACTGGCAAGGATCCTGGGGTCATGCAACTCTCTCACCTGGTTCTCTCTTTTACCCTTAATCATATTTTTACAGTGTTGGATAGTGGCAACCATTTGTCCCCAGAGTCCCTTCAAGGCCTTGGCAATCTGTTTCTGGTGACCTTTTCCATAGTTTGTTGGAGATGTGGTCAATGCTAGCCTCAAATTAATCTATGAAGGGAATGATTAATTAGGCAAATTTGAGGGAAAGTCAGATCTATTTTTAAACTGTCCCACCTTGCTGAACAGTGGAAATTCTCTGTAGAAAAAAGGTGGTTGATTGGTATACCAAAATATCCAGGGTGGTTATATGGAATGAAAGCTGTGAAATGTGATAGTGTCAGTGCTGTAATGAGTGAACATGGAGACCTGGGGTTTGGGCTTGGGCTTCTGTACCCTCTCTGCTCAAGTTCAAAACTATAATTTGTTGTGAAATTAAAGATGACTGTGTTTTGGACAATGATAGAAAATGTCTTTCAACATTAACAGCTTGGCTAGTGAGGGAGGATGAAGGGTGGCATGACTCCCTGTGCCTGTGTGTGCCAGAGCAGTGGGAAGCAGCTCTTTGTCACCCAGGCCTGGCATCTCTGAGAGGCGCCTCAGAGGTGCCTCAGCAGCCCATCCTGTGAAGGGTGCTGAGTGCCACACACACCTTTGGCTCCTGCCTCACTGCACCCTGCAGCCAGCCCGGGCTCTCTGGCACTTCAGAGGCAGAGCTGTCCCTGTCCACTCCAGGTTACTTGTGGCCAATGCTCAGTGCCAACATCGGGGATCAGTGTCTCTTTTAGCAGCACTGATAGATTTTCCTCCTGCTCAAAGAGTGAGAAGCAGCAGGTTCTGAGAATCTGAATGCCAAGATCTGCCAGGAGCCATCACTGCCTCTGAAACAAGCCCTGGAGTCTCAACAGCAGCACTTGGAGCAGAGCCTGGTGTGGGATACTCTCACTGAAACTGGAGGAGTCTGGAGGAGTAACTCTGGGACTTCTTAGTCTGGTGTTTTCTATGCAGGAACAAAACTCCAATATAGCAAACTGCTAATTCCCAAAGATTTGAAAAGCTAATTGGGAGGGAGCTAAAACCAGCCTTGTATGTAAATAAGGACTGATAGTTTGCCCTCCCCATCCTAAAAATCCATTCAATAAAAATGTAAATATATCCCTTAAAGGCTTTCTTAATAAACCCTGTAATTTCCTTAAAATTCTTTCTATAATATCAAAATCCTAAACCACTTTGAGATGAGCTATTTTAGGCTGTAATTGGGCTATTCATTCCCTATGCATACAGCGATCCTAATCTAATATGTAACAGGAACTTAAAAGCTAATCAATAATGGAACACGATTCTCTATCAGTAGAGCTGCCTGTTGACTCCTGTGAGAGGGATCTTCACAAGACAGCTCAGCTCTGATGACAGCCTTATATTTATTTTAAACATGAAGTTGAAACATCATCTTTCTCTGTATTGTCACTTCCAATTATTTTTGGAACAAAAACACCGGGGGAAATGAGATCCTCATCCTGAAGGGTGCATTCATATTTGATAAATTGCCACAGATTCTGGAGAATGTTTACTGAAATGTGGGCTTGGAATGCTTTCTTGTGCATTTTACTAGAGCCATTGATTATCTGTTGTAACACATGTCCAGGTCGTTTTACCAAGCTGCTCCTTTCCTATGCCTCAGAGGTTGAGAAAGAAAAAGGGCTGGTTATCCTGGTGTGGGCTTCCATGTCTTCCCTGAATAAAACTAAGGTAAAATTAGCATGGAGAGGGAATCAAAGTGCACTGTTCTTCAGTGGAAGTCAAGAAGCTCTTTATACCCTCACGTACAAAAGACAAATTCCCACTTTTCATGTCTAGGCAGCGGTTTGAGGTGGAGAGGGTGGAGGGAAGGGTTAAGTGAGTACACAGATGTGCCTAAACCATATCAATCACAGGCAGGAGAAATGCCTCCCCTTTAACAGGCAGAGCCAACCAACCCACAGAACTGCCTTTTGAATTTTATAAGCTCCCTCAATAAAATGCAAGTGGAAGACATCTTGCATCATTCCCACAGCTCTGACATTTGGGCATTGCACCACTTTCCCTCCGAGCCACCCTGGGGAGGGAGGACTGGAGCCCTCCCTGCAGGGCTGGAGCCATGTACAGCCCCCCTTGCTGCTGTCTGGAGACAATTAACATGCGCTGCAGAAATATGGGGCTGGTTTCTGATGTCACACACACTTCCACAAAGGCAGTGGATTTAATCTGGAATTACTCAGGGTATGAGGGATCAGGAGCTGGCTGGGAAAGCTCCTCTCTAGAGGCTCCTAAATGCCAGCAATTTCACATGATTATTTATTGAGCTTCATAATAGTGCATATATCCTCATGCACACCCTTTCTCCTACAAATTGCCTTACAACTTCCCAGCCTTCATTACGTTGTAGAGGTTAAAGCTTTCCTAAGTAATCAAAACATCCAGGAAGGGAAGCTTGCTAAATGCTGAGCTAAGCTTAAACACTGACCCTATCTCTTAACTGTAAAAAGAACTTTATGTACACCGTAAAAAGTAATAATTGCTGTGGTAACTGCTCGTTCATATTAACTAAGGGCGTAAATAAAGTTGTGTAACATAGCCAGGGCTGATGTTGGGAGCACAAGGGAGGTGTCCCCATTGAAAGGTTTAATTGATACATGTGTCCTATAGAAAAATTTAATAGGTATATTTAACATCTTTAAGGCAGCTCTTTTTCAGTCTGCTCCCACTCTTGCCTTGAAAACCATTTGAGTATAGAAAGTAATTAGACAGTTGCAAGGACATGACAAATCAAACATGAGCTGTGTTTGCCTTTGTTTCACTCCTGGCTTTAACAGTGCAATAATTCAGCCCTGTCCTTTTCTCAGGTGATGCCCCATATTTCAGCTGTGCCACACAGAGGGCAGGAGTATGTGCTCCTCCTTTTGTGGTGGATTATTCCCAAGCTTGGGTTCTGCTATTATTGATTCTTCTTCACATCCTTTTGCCAGTATTTTGATCACTTCCATAGTAAAAAATAATTTAATTTTAGATGCTCTGAGTGGTCTGCAGGAAACAATGCCAATGGAATGACTGGGAATTTTATACAAGCCAGTTCTGGAGCTGCAACTGCCCTGGGCTCAGACAATGCATTTACCCCACCTGCTCACTGAGACACTATGGATCAAATTAATTCTCCATGCGGTTGGTAAAGTCACACAGATGCATCCAGCCCCAGAAGCAGAATGAATGTACTTAGATTGCAAAAAGATATCTCCTATCTTTACACAAACACACTCTCCATAAGCCTTAGTTTAGAATTTTCCCTTTGCCTTGCTGAAGCTCAGTCTGCACCTTGAATAATACATGTAAGTTTTTGATTGACATGCAGTTCTAAGCATTTAGCTATCTTGATGTCTTGTCAAGTCATCCTTTGATAAAAGCATTTTAGGTGCCATGAAATGTAATCACTTCACTGCGGCATTCTACATTGCAGATTCAAGTTTCTCTGCACATTTTTCAGCTGAAGATCTTGGCAACGTCAATAGATCTGTTCCATGGGCGATTTTGGATGGATCTATTAATATTGCCTCTAAGAGTAATAAGTCCCACTCCTTTACAGAGTGAATCATCTGTCTCTCCTGTGGACAAGTGAAATTCTCTCTCATTGGAGTCGTAGTCCACAAGCTGGCAGGGTTTCCTGTTTTGTTAATAGTCTTCATACAGCAATGAAGTCATTTCAAAAGATGTTCAGCCCAGTTTTGGGGCCAAGTAGCATGTCTTGGCTATTTGTTCTTCTAGACAGGCCATGTCACCATTAGTCATACTTCAGAATGATGGTTTACTTTCATTATTCACTGACTGCACTGCTTCCGATTCAACACTTTCCAACCCAGAAAGATTTTCCTGTGCTAATTCATCTGAATCATTTCTGGTGAAGTTTATATCAAAGGACACATTCTCAATGTTAATAAAGTGCAGCAGTTTTGAAACAGCTTGTAATTCTGGTTCTTTAAAAATGTGCTTTTTAGAGATGTTTATACTATGTGTGTGAGCACAGTGTGTGCCAGTAGCAGTCTTAACATGATTGATAGTCCTTTCCATTTTTATTTACATTCTATTTGGGACCTCTAGCACACTCACTGTGTGACCAGCACTGGGCTAACGTGGCTCCAGACTGAACACTGAGGCTACTGCAGCAAAACCAGATTGGTTAGGGTGAGCCAGATTCTCCAAAGTTGCCAAATTTCTTCTCTTGGTGATCAGTGGAAGGACTTGTGTTTCCAGTCAATAAATGTGGGATGTTTCTTCTGAATACCTGGACAGGATTTTGTCTTGAATTTGGAGGTGCCTGTTGATGTTGGGTGCCTGGAGGCTTTTGTGTGTTTGCAGGGTGTGAGGTCTGCTCAGCTCACAGCCTGATCATCCCCTGTTCTGAAGAGAGGAAAAACAGACCCAGCTCTGCCCATCACTGCCTGCTCTAAGAGCTTGGCATTTTCCTTTGGCAACACTTGGAACTGTGCCAATTTTCCCTCACCTTTCCATCTCCCCTCTCCCATCTCAGAACAGTTTTTTTGGGTTTTCTGGTTGCCATTTGGCATGGCTGACATCTGAGCCCTGGGATCACTGATTGTGCTTGTTGCTGCTCAGATCCCTTCAAGCTCTCCAAACCAGTACAAGGCTCTGGGCTTTCAGCCAATTTACTTACAGGTTTATCATATGCTGACATTGTTGCTCTATAAATAGGTATACCTTTACTGACTCTATCGATTCAACTGCCTCTCTTCTCACTAATTCTCTTTTTAATGTATCCAACCTGCTTTTGTATTTCACCTAATGAAAGGCTGAAGTCAGAGGGGTAGAGGTTGAAGAGGTTAAACTCTGAGCTTAAAGGTCCTGGGCTTTAAAGTCAGAGTTTGCTATGGGAGACCCACAAGCTTGTCAGTGGAGCAAATCTGCAAGTCCAAACTCTCTTTTCCACCAGAAAATATAAGCCATCAAGTCAATTTCACATTTTATTACTAATAATTTGAAATAAGAGGATATTATTTTGCAAACTGCTTCATCTGATACATTTATGGATTAACAATGATAACACAGACCCTAATCTGCCCATCTTTGGTAAGAAGGAGCAAATTATCCCTCAGAGATAGGAATACTTGCTGTTTGTCTTGGAGTTACTCCAAATGAGCAGACCAAAGATGCAGTTGTCTTGCTTGTAAATTAAATTCAGCTTTAATAGATCATTTGTGCATTTTCTATATATAGGGTTGGGTTTTTTTGTGACTGTTGTGGCAGTTTCTGCATAGAGCCCAGCCCTCCAGTGCAGTGGCAGCAGCAGGAGTGCTCAGCAGTGGTCACTGGTGCAGGCAGCAGCACTGTCCTGCATCCTGGAGGGACAGCACTGCCCCCTCACCACAGGGAAGGGACAGGGGCCCCTCAGGGCAGTGTGACAGCCACTGGGTCACACCTTGTGCCCTGCAGACACCTGCAAGGCTGGGAAGTCATTGCAGCCTTGCAGGAAACGTTCTCCACAGGCAGGTCTGTGGGCAGGGCGGCTGGGAGCGGGAGAAGCAGCAGGGCTCAGTGGCCAGGGATGTGCCAAGGGCTGGGACTGGGGCTGAGCAGGGCAGAGAAATGAGACTGGTGTGGGGGAAAGGGCACACAGGACCAGGAGCCATTCAAGATGAGCAAACCTGGGGGCAGCCCTGCTAAAGGCTCCAGAAGCCTCCAGAGCTGCTGGGGAGCTGCACCGAGCCTCAGCAGCAGAGTCCGACAGATCTCCAGGGCCATCCCTGAGCATCTGCACAGCACAGCTCCCTCCTGCCCTCACTGTGCACCTGTGCCAGCCTGGCAGAGCCAAACCCTCCTTGGTTTGCCTCAGGAGGTTTGGGCTGCTGGCCCCAGCTCTGGCACGGCTCACCCTGGCCGTGGAGGCCCCTGGCAGCCACACTTTGCTCTGCCCTCCTCCTCCTGGTGCCACCTCAGAGCTCCCTTCAGCCAAATGTCCTCAGCAGGGCAGGACGGGGAGTTAAACACCCCAGCCTGGCAAGGGAAACTGCCAAGGCTGCCAGAACAATGTGTCATCAAATCCCACACTGAAACCAAACAGCTTCTCCCTCCCCAAATAAATCATAAGGAAGCAGAAAATGTTTAACATTTTTAGAAGTTTAGACTATCTCTGACTTCAGACATGTTGCCATTAACCTGGGATTTAATCAGGGATTTTCATTTGCTCCTTGTTCTGAACTATAATGAGCCCTTTAACAGTGTAAATAAAAAGATCTAAAGATTCAATAAACTATAATGTCACAAATGGCAATCAGCTACATTGTGAGGCCTCAGTGTTAAAAAGGATCTCACAGCTGGAAACAAATGCTTCTATATAACATTGTAAATAACCTCTAAGCCCACTACTAATTAAACTGAAGCCTCTCCTCTCCTGGGCATTGAATATATGAACCAATTAAGAAAATATAATTTGTTTTCTGAGAGACCTGTGCTGTACCTTTTCAAAAAAAGAGGAAGGGGAGAGATACAGGAAGACACAGTGACAGAGAAAGAGAGGGAAAGGAGAGAGGGGAAAGAAATGAAGAAAAGAGTTTCACAGGAGGGACCACACTGATGTGCTGGGGTTACAATAATGAGACATTTCTGCTTTAAGCAAATTTTGCACCTGTAACCTGCAGAAATATAGCCATAGCACTTGAAAAATTACTTCAATGCTGCACAGTGCCATGAAAATTTATCTTTGAGATGATTTTATTGCATGGTTACCCTAGGCAATTAAATCAATAAATCTTAACTGTCAGAGAGGTTGGCCTACTGCCAGGAATAAATGAAATGCACGGAATCAGTAAATAAAAGGTTTCTGACAACTCATTCTAGGAATTATTTAGCAGTTGGGCTTTTTGTTGGTGGTGGTGTTGGTGTTCCTTTTGTCTCCAGCATTTATTGACATTCTCCATGAGAAATGATTATGCTAACATAAACAACCTAACCCAGGGATGTAGATGGATGGGGGAGAAGAGTCAGGCTCTTCAGGGTAATAAATTACCCTCCTGGAATCCCAGACAAACTGCAACTTTGGGGGGCTGATAGCACCAGCAGAGGCAATTAGAGAGCTGGGGCTGAGCCACGGGCTGGCAGCACGTGGGCAGCCCCAGTGCCAGGCACCAGGAGCTTTTTGTGCTGGCCCATGGTGCCTCATTATTAACATAGATGTGCTTTTTTCATTGATTGGTTCAGAGATGATTGAGATTGAAATGCCTCCCTGAGACACGGAGGTGACGTTTCTGTTGATGCAGAGTCCAGTGCTCACCACAGGAGATGCCAGTTCTGACAGTGAAATCATAGTTATGCCTGTGTAAACCCTGAGTGGTCAATGCAGCTGCATTGTTTTTCATGCTGGTGTTACAAAACTGAAGGCCCAAGTCTGTTTTCACTTACCCTGGGATTTGACATTTTAAGTTAGTGTGGAATAAACTGTATTTAGGCTTAGGCTCTGTCTCTCTCACTGTGGTGAGATCAGCTGACCTGATTAATAAACTGAAAGATTATTGTGGTAATCTACTTTCAGTGCCAACAGGCCACCAAGTTCACCTGGTAAGTCCTGGTTCAAAGCTTCCTTCACTGGCTGAACAAGCCCATTCCTCCCTCAAGGCAGCAGCTGCTGGGATAACAACGGGGGCAGCCCTGGCCATGGGGATCTGCACATTCCCAGTGCCACTGGTGACAAGGACACCAATGGCAGAGCAATCTGCTGTGCTGAGCACTGAAGGAGGCCTTGCCTTCCTAGAGTAGAACTAATTAGACTGTTTGCAGGGCCAGTCCCTCACCACCATCACATTGGGGCAGTCTGGGGCATATGGGTCTGTCCTTGAGCCAGCACCAGCTGCTGGAGCCAAGAAGGGATTTATCTGTGTAGTGTGGGAGAGAGCCTGCTGTGAAAATGTCTGCATCCAGCCTCTGGACACCCAAGTGACCTTCAGTCACAGGAGCCCTTGGGGAGAAGCTCATCTCTCTGCCTGAGGCTGGCAGAGGCTCACCAAAGCCTGGTCCAAGCCAGAGACATAATGTCATCTTGGCTGGGGAATATTCCATTTGAAAGTATTTCCTTCAAGGTCCTCTATGGTTTCTCAGTGCCAATGTCAGAGTTTCCTAAGCCATACTGCTCCTCTGACATGTCCAGTCCCACTCAGGATTTTGCAGCCTTTGTGCTCCCTTGTGGGGAGAAAATGCTCCTGCATTTCCCTGTGGCAAATTTTCTGCCTCCAACCACGGGTGTGTGGAACCAGGAGGACACTTGGGAACAGCAGCTCGGGCTCAGGGCTTTGGCAGTGCTGGGTGAGGGCTGAGGCACTGGGAATGCCCTGGACACCCATCTGGAGGAGGCTTCTCCTGGCTAATCAGCTCCCACACCATGGAGAGCATCAGAGATCTGAGTGCTGTGCTGAGCTGAATGAGTGGCACCCATTTCCAGGTACAGATAAAGCCAATGGAGTTTCACAGGGCTGATTGGCAAGCAGCTTCTCATTGCAGATAACTCCCTGCCAGCACATCCTGAACACACAGGTGATTGCTCTTAAATTGATGGCACAAAGCTTTTTTATTTAGCTCCTGCTTGATAGTCGGTGAATGTAGAGTTACAAGAAAAAACACCCAAACCACACACACAACCCCACCAAAAAATCAACCCCCCAAAAATCCGAAAAAGAAAGAAGTGCTGCAGAATTTGCTCTCTGTTACACCTCTCTAAGGATGAAATTATTGGAATGGAGAGGTAAAGCTCCTGATGCTCCTCAAAGCCTAAGATCAACACTGAGGGGGTATTCAGGGTGTGCTGAATTTTCCAGCAGCCCCTGCCACAGCTGGGAATTGCCCTTCAAATGCAGCAGCCATTTGAGGGCTTCACTCTCCCCACAGATTAGAGCTGGCATGTGAATCTGAGAGGGAAGCTGGCACCCTGGTGCTCTTGGCTGCATGGCTCAGCTTTTAGCAGAAAATGGAGCATTTTTCATGTGGCTTCATCATTTCCAGCCACACACATTTCTCACAGCACCCCTTGTGAAAAGGGTGAGCCCCATGTGCTTGGAACTGGCTGAGAAATGGGGGATAAATGGTGGTGGTGGTAGTTGTGGCTGTTGGGTCTGTGTTTTACTTTTTCACTCAGATTTGCCTTTCAAGAATATAACTTCTTGAGCAAATAATCCTACAGATAGGTAGAGTAGGAATTTGATGATCCTGATGGATCCCTTCTTACTCAGCTGATTCTATAATTCTATGACAGTATCTTTTCTTCTGCAGTGATGTACTAACTCATGTCTTGTGTTTGGCTGGTCTCATGTGTCCATAGGTTACGAGTCCCTAAAAGAGAGAAGAAGAGAAGAACACATCTCTTTCACAAGGCCAGCCTACACACACATCTAAAAAATATCAAGAGGGGCTCTTCTGTAGCTCATATGACCAGAAAATTTTGCTTAACATTAATTGACGTGTGGTGTGTTTGCTGAACACGTTTACATTGGCTATAATAAAGTCATTCCAAATGTATGGACACAGTTTGGAGGGGAAATCCCCCCATGCACATGTGCTTTTTTTAATAAAAAGGTATCTAAAATCACGTTGAAATGCAGCTGGTAAGGGAAATGTAGAGTTGATGTTGCTTTGCTTTCCTGCTGGACCATGTGTGTGGGAGGGGCTGAGGAGTGACAGTGTTTGGGCTGTGCTTTCTACTCCTTAGCCCTACAGACCATGGGAAGCTCAGCCTGACTTTTTAGATAGAAATAAAGGCTTCAAAAGCTCTTCTTGTTCCGTTCTGGCAATGGAACATCCTGTGGTCTAGAGCAGTTTGTCATGGACCAAACTCATTCCTGAGGTGGTGTGCAGTTAAATCATCTGGCTGCCAAGCTGCAGTGCTTCCTTCTCTCACTCGAGCCTTTTGTAGCTCCTACAAACATCCTGCTCCATTGCCTCAGCCCCAGCCAGGGAGGGAGGGAGGGAGGGTGTCTCCTTGGCTGTGGAACAGAGCACACAGTACCTTGCCCGAGGTTGTTGTGAAATTGTGTATGGAAATGAGCATCCAAATGCCCATCTTCCATTATCCCTGACACTGCCATACTTGGAGGAGACATTTCTCCCCCTCCTCAACAGGGTGGCATCTTTTGCTCCTGTGGGAATCCCACATACTGGCTGTATGAAAAATTATCCCTTTTTTATTTCCAGAGGTTTTGTGGGTTTTTTCTGAATTGAGCAGTCACACTAAGAGTGCTGTATAGCACAGGTTTATGTGGAGCCATTCATCATTCATAGCTGGGATCACAGAACACTTCACAGCTGATTACAAGGTTACACACGCAGGGAATGACATGAACTCCCAGTCTGAAGTCAAGCTTCAAGCAGGTTTCTGGGCACACCCAGAAGATGAAAAGAATTCAGGGAGGAGTGAATGGCACAGGAAGCATCAGACCTGCCCTCCCTCCTGCTGACCCACAAGAGTCTCTCTGAGGTATCCACAGAGGATGTTTTCTGTCTCCTTGGACACAAAATGGGCACCTGTGACACACAGTGTGCTCCAAACACCCCATTCCAGATTTCCCTTTGAAGTGACTTATGCCTGGCAAGGACCGGGGCTCCAGCACCCATTTTCCAGGTGACTATTCACACCAGTGGGATGATGAACTACAAAAGCCTCAGTCTGCTCAGACCAGAGAGCTTTAGTCTGCTTCATGAGGTTGGGGTGTTGCTGAGAAGCTGGAAGATACCAGCTACTGGCCCTTTGTTTTAGGGGGGACACTACAACAGATGCTCATTCTCAAATCCAGACTAACACCTACTGCAGCGGCTCTCCAGGAATTATTCTGTGACACCATCTACTCCCTGGGCTCAGCACCCCCTCCCCTGCACTGTCTGGGGTGAGATGTGCCTCCAGCTGCCTCCCAGCTGTGCCTTCCTGCAGCAGCCCCAGAGCACACAGCTCTCCAGGCTGATGGAAATGTTTTCAGCAGCACTGTGAGTGTGAGAGGCCACAGAGCAAACCACAGCAATGGCTTCTTTAGCTTGGGGACAGCAGCCTGAGATGGACTCTGTGCCAGAGAGCTGCAGTTCCTCTCTGCCTGCAGGCACAGTGACCTCAGCTGCCCCGTGAGCAGCAGCAGCAGCACCGGGCACTCAGCCTGGCGCTGGGCACATCACACTGTGCCAGCATCTCCAGGGAGCTCTTCACATCTCCTCCCAGCTGGTACTCGTGCCTCTGCCTCTCAGAGCTAACCCTGCAGTGATGATACAAAACCTGGCCTTTGTTCCCAGCTCTGTCACGCCAGGAAAGCCCTGGGGAACAAGGAACCCCAGCAGGGACAGTGACACTGAGTGGCACAGCTTCAGTCTCCCCAGCAGGGACAGTGACACTGAGTGGCACAGCTCTGGGCACCCCAGCAGGGACAGTGACACTGAGTGACACCACTGTGAGCACCCCAGCAGGGTCAGTGACACTGAGTGGCACGCGCGGCCCAGCAGGGTCAGTGACACTGAGTGACACCACTGTGAGCACCCCAGCAGGGTCAGTGACACTGAGTGGCACAGCTTTGGGCACCCCAGCAGGGTCAGTGACACTGAGTGACACCACTGTGAGCACCCCAGCAGGGTCAGTGACACTGAGTGGCACAGCTTTGGGCACCCCAGCAGGGTCAGTGACACTGAGTGACACCACTGTGAGCACCCCAGCAGTCAGCCACTGAGTGGCACAGCTTTGGGCCCGTATGATCAGTGACACCACTGTGAGCACCCCAGCAGGGTAGTGACACTCATACCCTGGAAGTCTGGCCCCTCTGCTCTCGGGCTGCTTTGGGACAGACAGATTTCGGCTGCTGCCTTGCAGCTGAGGCCCCTCAGGGATGGGGAAAGCACATTATTGATCCTGTTACCTCACACTGGTACCAGCACTACATTGTTTTCTAACATCAAGTCATTTCAAGTTGCCACAATGACACAAACACATTGATTAAAAATTAAAACCAATGACGGTTCTCCACAAACAGTACTTACTGTACTGTACTTATGCTGTCCTGGGAGGAGAAAGAGAAAATAGCAGAAGACAGAATAATTTATAGTGATAAAATGGGTTACATTTTCATAAAAATTTTATTTTACTTTTTTTTTTAAATAATTCAATGCACTGGCAGTATAATTAATCCCTCTATGAGAGACACGAATGTACCAGTTCAACCAATATTATTTATACAGAGACATTGTGTTTAAAAACAACAAAAGTACATTTAAAATGTTTGTACATAAAGTATTACTGTTATTTCTTTTTTTTTCTGAAGAAGGAACAAATGTAAACAAAATGCATAATTGTGCAACACGTTGGAAATACAAAGCAAAACAGGCAAGATACAATTTTATACATATAAAGCAAAAGAAATCAAACTTTTTTAACTATACAACATTTCAGTAATTGCTTGACAGTTTAACAGTTACCTTGGTCTGTACAAAACATCTTAACTTATACTTAAAACTTTACAAGAATAACATGCTTGTTCAGAACAAAGACACCTTGTGGAATTGCAATGATTATTGATATGATACTTGCACACATGAGAAAAAGAAGAGGCTACTTCAATAGTAAATAAAAAGTAAGAACATAAGAACGTAAGGTAAAAGGCCATTTAGTAAACCATAATCTAATTCCAATAGCTAATTAAGTTGCACTGCAATGCAGAAATTAAATCTGACTTTTGCTGGAAGACCATAAGGTCATAATGTTGCTCTATTTCCAGGAACCAGAAGAAAGCATATATAAATTTTCCTGATATTTTGGTTAATTATACATGCGCACGCACACACACACACACACACACAAAAGGAAAAAAAAGCGAAAAAATAGTATTTGCCACAACAGCCAGAAATGGTGGGTGAGAGAACCCACAGACCAGACTACTCCCAACATGGCAGGGTTAAAAAATCAGGACAGCTAGAAAGAGCAAACAGCCACCAAGTTTGCTGGGATTGCTTTTCCTGAACCTTAGTCACATTTTGCTTTTTTTTTTTTTCCTAAAAGACAGGAAGAAACTTGAATTGAGTTGAGCCATTCCAAAAATTCTGTGAGTATCACAGCCAAGCCAAAACACAAACTGAAGGAGAGCTCAAAACCAAAGCAAAACACCACCAGATCTTTGACTTGTTTTTATATTCTGTGATGGTATGTCCTAGACTTTTGAATGTGGGTTTAAAAAAAACAGCATTTAAGATTCAATAGAAGATATGCAATCCAGAGATGTCAAAAATACAGACAGGAATAAGTTACACAATATTTTGTGGAAATACAAGGACTGTCAGCTTGGATAAAAAGTACATAATTTTTAAGTGTCCTCAAATGATACATATGGCTAAAATTAAACCCCTGATTGCAGCAACCTAACATATGCAGTGCCTGCTCCTGCAATCTGTGTGCTGAGCACCAATTCTCACAGTTACTTCTGTGGACTTCAGTGGAGCAACCTGCTCACCAGGATGCTCAGGGGAAGAACAGCAAAATTGGGCCTAGATAAATATTTGTCATGACTTCTAAATGTACAGAACCCAACTGGCTTAGAAAAACCACTTTAGCCTGCTGCAATGTCTTTGAACTAAAGTAACAGATTCCATCTCTAGACTGAGAGCATTTGTGACATGTTTGAATTTATTTGCCGTTTTTCTATGCAAGCTAATGCTGATGCCAGTAAGTATTTAAACTGGGAGGTAATGAAATTGCAACATGCCTTTAGTAAAAACCAAAGCATATGCAAGCCTAGATGGCAAGCAGAAAATACCCTCCAATTTTTTTAGCAGGGATTATCTGGTGCTGAATCAGAATAGTTCACTATAGGCTCAGCCCCAGTGTGCATTTCTAAAGCTGCATTAGGGCATGCAGCACAGTATGAAAAGGGAGAGGACTGGTTTTTCAGCTGGTGTAAATCAGCACTGACATCCACAGTGCTACTTAGAGGTGCATCAGCTGAGGCTTTGGCCCACAGTCATGAGAAGCAAGCAGGCATCACTCAGTCTGTATGAAAAACTCAGCTGTGGAAGTGCAGAGTGAGGTGTAATTGACATCAGATCAAAAGATGCTCTGCTTGTCTCGTTTCTGAAAATAAAATGCATCTCCAGACTGTGTGGTCTAAAGCAGTTTTATGATGGGCTGTACACTGCACAGCTTTGCAATGTACAATATTTCCTCACAGGCAAGGATTATGGTATGTTAATAATTTCAATGGCATGATCAGTAAAAAGGCATGATGATAAAAGCTTTGGGAGTTTATCTGCATAGAGATATACTGGCAAAAATTAGTCTGGGATTAGAAGGTTTGCTCCTTGGTGTGTGCACATTGGATTTACTGCACTGAAATCAGTACTCCTTCACCAGTTTACAGCAGCTGAAGAACTTGTACTCTACCTCTGTTATAAATAAAACATTCGTGTTGCCATCCACTACTCAGTTATTTCATAAATCCAAGGGTAAATGTCTCCTGCCAGTGGGTCAAAGCTTCTCTGAGTCCACAGCATTGTTACTTGTCACGAAGTCAGTGGTGGTTTCCCTGAGCCAGGGCTGAGCCAACACATGGTCTGCTGAAGTGCAAATCTGCTTGCAGTTATTCCAGCTCTAGTACACAGACCCTGAACTACTTTCACTGAGATGAGTGCCCAGCAAGAACAAAAATGGATGGAATTCCATAAATTAATTGTGTTAACGCGACTCAAGTTCTGGCTTAATACACACAACTGCAGGAAGGCTGTACCATTTTTGTTATCCAGCTTCTCCTTTGATAAACAGTATTCAGCAAGCTCTCTAAGACTTGCACTAATGCCACATGACAGCAGAATTTGGTCCCATGAATTCCACCAGTTAAGCCAAGTTATTTTACATTTGCTTAGCTCAAATTTTGGTCCACTGTGGTTACTGTTGTTCAATAAAACAATTAAATTCACCTCTGAATCTGACCTTCCTTTGAATTCTGAGAATAACTGAGTGGAAACTAGGGCTATCTATACTTGAAGGGTCTTTCAGTGGTAGTACAAAGGGTGACACTCACACAGCTGTGAGCAAACTCATATCTAGCACAGAGAGCTTATGGGACTTGCAGACAGAGGAACTCAAAATCAAGAGGAAAACAAGCCTCCAACAGCTGCATTGTCCACTCATATGCCTTTTTAGACTGGCATCAGTGGGACTCCGTTGGAGTCCTGTAAACATGAGTGGTCCTGTGGACAGCATGATTTAAATTCCAGTTCTGTGAGCAGTGGGAATGGGCTGAGCTCTCTGCTGTCACTGTGAGCACACTTCTGTCAGCTTGACTGGCATTTCCAGACACACTGCAAGTACCAGGCAGTGCTCAAAGCCCAGTCCAGCTGCAGCTGCACAGGACCAAGGCCTGAAACAATGCAGAGCCCCAGCTCTGCTCACCAGGCAGTGGGGCTGGGGTCCCTCCTGGGCCCAGCACTGTTCCCCCAGTGCAGCAGACAGGGCTGGGTGGGGATCCACAGCACACAGACCTGCAGCAGTCCAACACCCAGAGCAGGCTGAGGGCTCAGGAGCTCTGTGTGGCTCCACAGCCTGTGGGAGGCAACATCAGGTCACACAATGCTGCCCGAGGTGGCTGCTGGGCCTTTGCGCTTGGTCCTTGCTTCTGTTGTAAAAATAAAGTAAAAAATAATGATTTAACTGGATGGTGACTTCAGGGTAGTGACCAGAATTACCTCTCAGTGACATGAGGTGGCACTCTGAGGTGCACTGAAGAATTGGAAGTGGTGGTGCTGTATTCTGATTTCACAGGATACCATGGTATAGGTATTATTTTGCAGGACACATCAACAGTAATAAGTCCCCTTTCCCAAGAAGCACACTCAGCTTAAATTCACAATGCCAGAGCACAGCAGCTTGCCCCACTTCCTTTACACCACTCTTGACATCTTTACCATTGCCTAATATCATGACAGTGCCAGTGAGCTGCCTGACATGTCACTACACAGCCTGTGATTCTGGGAACAGCTTTTCATCACAGTGCTGTGCCTCCTGATGAGGCCAGGCTCGATTCTCATGTGACACCAGCTTTATGCAGTAACTCATCTGCACCTGAATTTGCTCTCATCTCTCTATAGAGCCACAGGCTCCCCTGAATTGAACACAAGATCTGAACACAATCTACCCTGGCTTCAGCAGCCACCACAAGAGGTTTAAAGTGGTGTGAGATGATCAGAATCCCTGATCTTGGAAGACAAAACATCTCTGAAACAAAATGGCTTAAGGAAAGCTATGAAGTCCATCAGAAAGGCAGGTCTGACAAGGGTACTGGGGAGAAGATGACCACTCTCTAAGTCAGGCAGGAACATTTTGCATTCAGGGGCAGAGAGGTTCCAGTCATGAAGGAGACCCTAAGAGCTTTTACCCTATACATTTAGGCTAAATATCAAGTGATCAACCAAAATTTGCCCCCATACAGACTTATTAGACAACAGAGAATGCCTATATGCATTGGTGTGCCCTGGTTATATCATGGAAGTTCAGGAGGATTGTTGGAAACTGAGGAATTGAGCTCTCCCAAGATTAAGACTTATTTGTACTTATAAAGTAGCTGTAAAGTAAAGCTGGAAGATGTCATAAGGACAGTGGATTAGTTTTCCATCTTCATCCCCTTTGCCTCACTCCCAGTGCATTCAGGTGTGGTCAGGGAGATGCTGAGAAGGAAAGGCCCTTTGCAAAGAGCCCTGGTCTGCAGCCTGCCTACAGCTGGGACACTCCTACACTTGCTTCAGAATGGCAACTTGATTTTCTTTGGTGTCTTGTTAAATATTTTGTCTTTCTTAAAACTTCAAGACACTGGTCTATGGCAAATGAGTTAACCTGAAAACCAGCACACTGACACAGCACATTCATTCTTACACTGACTTCAGGGACCACAGGACTAAAATGACAGAGTTGTTGCTACTTTCTGCCACACCTTCATTGTCTGCAAGAGGCAGTAGGTGCAAACAGGACTATGCACAAACTACAGAGGAACATTTGAATAATGCCACTACCACTAGCAGTGGTAGGAGTGTTTTCTGTTTCCAGCTACCATATCTTTTCTCCTGTGCTATGAAGTAATGAGCAGGAACTTTCTGCTGCAAATCCCCATATAAATCCACACAGATGTGTACACACACTCACACACTCCTGGCCTTGCTTCAATACTGCATGGAGTTTCTCCTGAACTCCAAGTAAAAAAGTATGTTAATACTTGAGTCAGAATCCCTACCAGCCCCATTTTTTGTTATCTGTTAATTTACACTCACAAAACTAATAATTGGATTTAGACAGCATTAAATGCTGATAAAAACAGTTTTTTCCAAAGTACCTAAAAACATCAGTGAATCTAAACTGTCATAACAGAAGAACATAATAAAATCTGTGAAATTTTAAAAAGCATGGAAATTAAATTCCAGACTCAATTGGCTTATTTTGTTTCTTTAGGAGGAATGAATATCTCCAATCCTCTTATTTTAAAATCCCCCACATAACTATCAACAGATCTGTCTCTACTTTTCAAAGGAGATAATTCATAAATGAGGCAATCTATTCACAGAGAGACTATTTAAATAATTGAAAGTCCAAAGAACATGTAAGAAAAAGTGAAATTAAGATGCAAGCCATGAAAGTTGCCACCAACATGATCACAAAAAGGCTTTCCCTCAGCTCCCTGCTCTAGAGCACCCAACACACATCACATGGCTGGAGATGTTCACTGCACTTGGAGCTGGATATTCTGCCTGCACATTGTCAAATCCTTAAGACCTGCTGCAGCCCTTGAAGTGGAGGTTAAGTGCTATGTAAATGCCTCTCTTGAGCATTTAGGACTTTGCTGCCCTTGGGTCTTGCATCCCAAATGCCTGAGTTTAGCCCTTGACAGGCCTGCTCCCTTCACTGCTGAACTCCTGATATTGCTCCAAACCTCAGGCATGGGTCACAAATGACAGTCTTGTCAGTTCTGGCAGTGTTCTACAAAGCTTGGTGTCCTTCTTAAACCCAGCTACAGGAGTCAAGAGATTACATCACTGTTCCAGTTTATCAGTATTAAAAAGAAATGTGTCAGTTCCAGCCCTTGGCACGCTTGTAAAATGCCTGAAAATGTGTCATGAAACCAGTCCCAAAGCTCATAATCCAGAAGGCAATACAAGAACCAAAGAGTTTATTTTAAAAAACCAACAAAACCAAACCACAATTTTAAGCCAATCTTGTAAATTTTGGTGCTTGGTTCATGAGTCTGAAAGCTTAATTTGGGCAGTTTTAAGTGCAGACATTGCCAATGCCCAAGCACAGACATGCTGCTTCCCCATGGATTGAAACAAACAAACAATCTTATTTGATTAGCTCTGCTGGAAGTAATATTTTAAGGGGTAAAATGATTCCATGAAGATGACATGTTGGCAATTGAAATGAGATGAATATAGTGCCTGTAAAAGTGCAATAATCCTTAATAACTAACCCAAAAGAAGCATCATCCCCAGGGATAAGACAGTAATTTACTCTCCATATTTAATTTGTTTCTAAGCCGCTTTTGAAACAAGACTGCTAATAGTAAGTTGGCTTGTGATCCTAGACTTGACTGCTGGACTTATCATCATGCCACTGATTCAGCATGCATTTCATCCTAAGTCACAGGATACAAAACCAGGAGGGCTAATTCCTTAAGCTGTTTAAGCAAAAGATTGTGAACATGGGGTAAATTTAGGGATAGGAGCCTGTTTACCACAAGTAACGGGGAAAAGGTAATATATGGTGATCACTGAGTGGCTGCAGCAAACTCTGACGAGTCCTGTGTCTGAAGACTGTCTTTCAAGACATTGCATCCCTTGTAAATGCATGGAAGTCTTGGATTACAATCTACATTAAAGGAGCAAGTGATGACAATGCCCTTAATTAGAAATAGTTATTTGCAAAAAGAATGGAAAACTCTGGCTTATGACAAAATCAGCCCAACCTTAGCTCATCTCAAGTACTGTTAAAAAAATATTTAAAATGTTCCATTTTCATTTTCTTTAAAGAAACCCCAACCACCACCATTCATTACATTTCTGAATAGTTCTCACTGCTGTGGTTTTATTCATTAGCTCCTGGGGCCAGGTTGGCATGACCAATGTGTCAGATTCAGATTTCAGCCGTGTTACTGAAACCCTCAGAGAACAGATAAGGCTGAATCAACCACTTCAGGAACAGGAATGTGCAGATAATACAGGATGGGCATGTTCTGCAAATGTCCTTTGCAGAAACCCTGCTGGATGATTTCTCTAATGATGCACGTTGGCTATGTTTACAATACAGTTTTGTGGAACAAAATGTTACGAATTATTGGTTTTTAAGAAAAGGTAGTACTACAGGGAGCTGATATGCAACAGTACTGAAATGTTTGTCTTAAATGTGCACTGGGCAGAGTCCTTAAACTGCTCTTATTGCAAATATCCAAGGCGTGCTCTAAAAATCTTAACAGTCTGAACCTTTTAAATGCAAATTTGTCCTATTTATCTGGTCACAACCCAGTGAGTAGAATCCAATAACTCACCAGATTAAAGAATATACAGATTTATATAGCAGAAGGTAATTACAATTAACTAATATCTGGATGGCATTTAATACACATATTGTATTATTTCAATGAGATGAGACAGAATAATATTTACATTGCTATGAGCATTTTCTGTTTATAGAAATGGAATTTACAGTTCACTAAGGTATGCAGGCGTTATATCAAGAATGAGATGAGACCATTTAAAGTCTTGTGAATTATTGATATAAATTCATTTTGTTTTGTTTCATGCACCAGTGCTTCTTGCAGTGGCACCAGAAGAGCAGTGCAGTTTATAACAGGGAAAAAAATAAGAGGAAAGAGCAAATGTGAAATGGTGCAATTTATTCACAATTGCTTTGAAATTCTATCTGAATTGTCTCATTATTATTCACGCATTAGAGGAATGGTCCAAAACATGACAGCATGGGTAAACAGATGCAGAGCTTGGAAAAAAGGTAATCTGACTGAAGTATTCATGGCCATTATTAGACAAATGTTATATTGCTTTTGGGTAAATCTGGTGATTTTATTTAATTTGACAATGTTTTCAAGATAGCAAGATAATACTGTTCGCTTCTAATGCTCTGAAATGAACAAAACAGGTGAAAATTGATGCCACATGGAATTATAATGTTTCAACAGTAGCTGGTTAGTTAAACTTGTAGATAGTTCATGAATAATCTGCATACACTTATTAATGGACTTCCACATACAATATCAATGCCTAGAGTGCAGTAGTCCTGTTAAAATCTGCTTTCAGTGAGTCACTATGCAAGGAGAGATTGTTCTATGAAGAAAAATCTTGGATAAGTATTTGTTTGAGACTAAACAGTAAAACAGAAAGAAAATTCACAGATTTAGTACAGGAATGGTAGATAAGACTAAGAAAGCTAATATTTTGAAACTGCCTAAAAATTGCAATAAATTCTGCTGCCTACTGAAATTATTAAGCCAACAATAAACAGGAAGAATGGAATATCAAAACCTCATTGCATAGTGTGTCATCATTCTTTAATGAGGCATTCCTTCAACCTTTTACCTCTTAACACCTTTGGTGATCTTACATTATGTACCTGTAAGATATTCAACATTCTCTTTTAGAGATTAAACCCATAGGGAGTATGAAATCTTAGGAATGTACTGAGTCAGGTAATGATGCCAGAATTAAGCGTCGAAAAGCTTGGTTCAGGTTCAGAAGATGATTTTGAATGAATAGCTATAACTTCTACTAATTTATTTCAGAAGGGACTTCTCATATATACCCTCAAATATTTAAGACGCTTTGTACTATTTCTCAGGAATCCATATCTTCTCAAAGTGCTTTTTTTGTTTTCACTTGAAGGCAGCATGGACTTAAAACAACACTGCAGGGAATGTACCGTTCCATAAAGCACATAAGGATGGCAGGATCCAGGAGACACAAGGCATAGAAAATTGTCAAAGATGATTAGATGGTACAACACATACTGCTCTTGAGTCATAAGTTTCATTTATGGTGACTTCTACTTCCAATAGATAGGATATTAAAAAAGGCAATAAAAATGAAGTTACATGAATAAACTTCCAAAAATGAGTGGAGTTCCACCAGTGATCGTCTCTGCGCTGGTAGAGGTAGAAGAATGGGGATGTCATGAGCAGGGCAGCAGTCACTACAACAAATGAGCCTCGATGCGGAGCCAGTGGAGGCCCTGGCGAACGTAACGAACCAGATTGGTCATACTGCTGTGTTGTGTTAAGGGTCCCATCACTGAGTCCAGCTCTACAAAGAACTCTGCAATACATAAGAAACAGAAGCATTTTTTCAGGCAATGGTACAGAAATAGAGGTACTACCATGATTTACCACACAGAAGCAGCACAGTGTAACCAGTGAGTTCTAAGGACGGTTGTGCACATGAGCACATGGTGTGTAAGAAAGAATTTAAATGACAACAATATATTGAAACAAACCAAATTAGATTATCCGTGCTGGAAGTCTACCACAGGATGGTATGAGTGATTGTCAGTAGTCTTCCTTTAACTCTGATCATCTGCACTGTCAGTTTTTCAAGATTAGGTTTGCTGACTGTATGATTTAAATAGCTGGCAATGAAATCTTGCATTACTTTTCCATGCTGTACTCCTTCCCAGACATGAAGGGCTAGACTGGATCTTTCCAGGCTAGAAGACCTTTCTTGCTCTTTTCCTCACCCTCTAATTTCTGTCACTGCAGCACTTTTGGCCCTCTGCTCATCCTGCTGCAGCTGCAGGCCCCAGAGGATGAGTGTGGGATGGGAGCTGGGGAGGAATAGGAGAGAGACAACACAGCAGGAAAATAACTTCTTGGAGACGGGAACCTCTAAGGGGGAAGAATCCCAACCCTGGGATTCCTGGTCGGGAAGGGTTAACAGGAGGTCACTAAACAGAGAGCCCCAGTTAGGAAGCGACACACCAGTTTACTTTATGTCATGTGTTAGATGCTCTCTGGGTGAAAGACTAATCCTGTTAGGGCCAACAGACCTTTCCTAATTGCTGTCAATGGAGACCTGAATTGTGTCCTGTATTCTCCCATAGTTCTTTATGCTTGCTGGGGCACAGGCATTCCCACATATCCAACACTTACACTATATTTAGGCAAGTGGGAACCTGCTCTCACTTAAAGCCCCTCAGAGCTCAGATAACAACCAACAATCACAGTAAGGAACGGCTGAGCCCTCACATTCTCACCCTGTCTGCAATCCAGCGCACTGAGCCAGCCAGCACTGCATTGGCTGCACTTCAGGAAAGCAGATGCTGGGTACAAAATCATTATCAGTACTTTCTTCAGCGAGTAAGTGCTGCTTTGAGGTCTTCTATCCAAGTATTGACAGCCTGACCCTGGTCAGCTTGGGAGCTACAGCAGTATCAGAGCACAAAGTGATTTGGCTGGAGGCAAGCATAACGAGAGCTCAGGGCTAGCACCAGTGCTGTTCAGATGTTGCAGCCAGCAGCTACTTTTAATCTTCCTTTCTCTGTCTTTCATTCATCTCCTCCAGTGTAAAATCAATACATTTTGAAATGAAATAGTGCACTATCTTGCTTGAATTCTAGAGATCTCATTCTAGGCTCAAATAAACAATAATTGCTTTAAACACTAAGAATTCACCTTAAAGCCTAATTTCAGGTTAATATTTCTGGAAAAAGCTACAGGCACTGAAGCCACTTAATAAATTTATGCGTGAGAGAACAGGTCTTGCTCCCTACAGAGCTGGTAGTTTTCTACTGCAGAGAAAAAGTCCTGCTTTCTTCAGAAGCATAAAAAAAGATCTAATCTTGTAAAGTCAGCTGAGAGTTTGATGTTATAGATGGTGAACAACACCACTTTAGGTGATCCAACACAAAGCTTCCCTTGGGCTTTGGGAAATCTGCAGTTTAGTTTGGCCTGCTACAGACACAGGTTTATGCCAAACTCCATCTATTCTCCCCACACTCTCAACTCTACAGACCAGGGGATTCCACCAGAGGTACATGGCAGCATGTTCCTGCTTTCCTTTTCAAACCAGATCAGCTTGGCGGGTCGCAGCTCTGCTGCTCTCCCTCTTGCTATGCATTTTTATTTTAATGGCACATCTTTTGTCAGGCTGACAAAGAAAGGCTTCTGTCTGCTGCTCTGAGCCAGCTGAACATGAGTCAAGTTCAAACTGGGAGCGTGCAGCAGACTCAGAGGAGCACAAAAGCTAAGCTGACAGCCGTGGACAAGGGGCGGCTGCACAGCTCCTACAGTGTGGAGGAAATTCCTTGTGACTGCATGGGCATGACCTGAGAAGCACTCATGGCAACAGTAAGACCCAGAGGTAATTGCTATTAGGCCACAGTTTTATACCCATCTCAGGACAGATCATCAAGGACATATTCTTATGCAAGACACACCCTGTGATTCAGAAGACAACAGAAACAATTAGAGCTGACCACAAAAACCTCACAAAAGTGACTGAATCTGGTTGGTTTTGTTTTGTTCTGTTTTTTTTTTTTTTAAGGAACTATATTTTTATCTTATCAGGGTTTCTTCGCAGGTGTGTGGGTTTTTTGGTTTTGACATCATTCTTATTTCAATGAGAGGGAGGAAAATCTCATTTTTTTATAAAGAACTGACAGCCCAAGCTCCTGAGGGAGAGGTCAAATGATGACCTGGGACTCACAGCAGAGTCTGGGGTTTGCACTGTCCTGTCTGCTGTCACGTGGCAGTTTTGAGTCCACAGGCCAGTGCAGCAGAGCTTGGGCAGTGCAGCAGAGCTGAGACAGCTGGCAAAGGTGGACTGGAGATCACTACAGAGAAAGTGTGAGTCGTGTTCCAGCCAACCAGATAAAGGTGCTTTGAATTATGTGAGAGGTGCAGATGACATCTAGTGAAACAATTACAGCCAGTTTTCATGAAACACTGCAGCGTTTCTCATGTCAAAGTGTCTTGAATACATCCTTTTTTAAAGAGAATCCCTCATGTGGTATGATGAAGACCTGCAGAGTACCACAGCAGTTCTCATATACTTTTTGCTACACCATGAATTTTTCAAATTGCAATTTGTGTTTAAGCATGCAACTTTAAATCAAGTACTTAATTAGAAATGAGATATCTTTCCAGAAAATATATAAAGGCAGACATGCTATAGCATGTAGGAAACTCTGATCTCTCTCCAATGGTTTACAATACTTAAATGAAATTTGAAGTAACATGAACTTTGCATTCCCTGTAACATGTCTGCAGGTTGTGAAACAAGATATGAGAGAACAGGTCACAACCTTAAATGTCTTGCTCATGTGAGAAACCCTTATTCATGCATCCAGTCCCAGTAAAGTCAAAGGGACTGCTCATCTGAATAAAGAGTATTCCTATATGGCTTTGCAGAATTGGGTTTATTTGATCATAAATCAAAATGAGAACAAAGAAGAGAGCAGGGAGGAAAATGCAGAAAGAGAATCAGCAGGTTTTTCTCATCCAGCTCTAGGACTGATAACAGCAGTGGCTGGGTACATTTTCTGTCTGCTGGCTGAATGCCTGAGCTATTTTGATTTAATACCAAGTAGAACATTTAACAACTCCACAACACACAGGGCTAATTACAAGATTATCACCATCTCTTCCTCCTATCAGGGCATCCTTCTGCATTCCCACTGTAACATTCTGCATTACATTTGACAGGGAATCGCTTTCACATTTTGTGAAAATGGATGCAGCTATGGAAAAAATCCAAGATGACTGCACTGCTACTAAATTAATCAATGTGAACAAAGACAAGAAGCAGTGGGGAGGACTGGACAGAACTTCTATTATTGTTCCTCATCCAGGGATGGATCATTATGACCCACCATTCAGACATAAAACTCTATAAATCTCAAGCTCAGTTTCTCTAAATCAGTGGAAATTTGCCACTGACATTAATGTGAGTAAGATCAAACTGCATACAGCAAGCACATTTGTCAGGACAAGTCGGCCATCTGAAATCTCACTATAATTTAAGAGAATGAGCCAACTCACGATGAGACTATTTCCTAGTTAGGCTCTGTACCTCTAGTGTCAAAGGAAGCTTTCTCAGTGATTTGTGCAAGCCCAAAGCTGGAGTCTGAATAATTATGTTGTCATGGGGAAGTTCACAGCTGGGGAAGTTCAACAACAGGCCAAATTTGTCCCTTAGTTATATCTCAGTCACTCCACTATACTTGATACAATCCAGTCACAAACTGCTTGCCAAAACTCCTTTGAAATGACTGTGGTAAAGACTTACATTTTGTTGTTGGGAATTAACAAACAGATCTGCAATCCAATCAAAGGAGAGTCAAGGTCATGGCTTTCAGTGGACATCTCCTAATCGGACTCCCCACATAAACACAACATCTAATGTTTGCTTATTATCCTAGCTAGCATTTTAATAGTCTTAAACCCGTTGACAGAGCAATCTGAAAATAACCTTGGTGCTCTACAAGAGGCTGAAACTGTGAACGAATTTGCAGACTTAAAAGCTCTCATCACTTGGGGCTTGTGTTCACTAAATTATTTGCCAGCTGCTCTGATAACCCCATGTTCAGCGTGTGTCACACATCCCCCTCTGTGCCTGACAAGAGAAGATACGCATTGGCTACAGCCACCAGCAAGCAGATTTGGTCTGTTTGCTCAAGCTGTCACAGTTGTGCTCCTAGATGCGCTGGTTCTGGCTCCAAATCCAGAGAGCACCGGGAAAGCGAAAGCTGGGGAGCCAAAGGGGACACAGAGACAGCAGAGAGGGGGCACCTTTGTTCTCCTTGGTCAGCTTGTCAGCCATGTCCCAGTGCTCGTAGCTGCGCAGGACGTTGTTGGTGATGTTGACGTGGCTGGCAGCCATGTGGTGGATGCGCTGGGGAATGGTGATGGTCCCCGCCGAGGATGAGCCGGCGCTGCCCGAGCTGCTCCCAGCAGAGCTGACAGGGGACGGGCTCAGGGACATGGGCGAGGGGGTTTCTGTGCTCCTGCAAGAGGCAGAGAGAGAGAGTGAGGCCCCCTCACGCCCCCCACTTCACTGCTGTCCCAAATGCACCTGAAAAGTGCACCCCAGTAAAGGGGGAGCGTGTGGGGGTACCCTCCTGACTTTATGAGAAAGGACAGCTTATCAACTGGGAATGACTGAAAATAAAAAGGGATTTAATTCTCCCTTTAAATGAACCTGTTATTTAAAAAAAAAATCTATCAGAAAAATAGAGCAATCTTTCAGAGAAAGAAGCATCTCATAGCTGTAATGATTTTTCTACCTGCTGCCAGAAGCTGCAATGGCAGTTAGAAAACACTCAATGTGCAATATTGGCTTATTATCAAAGTATTTTCTGGAAACCATAACGACAGTTTGCTCCAAAAACAGTCACCACAATAAGTGAAGAGCAAGTCTTAAAAGCACCCTGTAGAGCAGTATTAGGACCTGAGGGTACTGCAGGATTATGAATATCTCCATAGGATTCTTTTAAGGCTATGGAGATTTGTTCTAATTGCCTACAGTTCATCCACACGGTTCTGCACAGCACAGTGTTTTAAGTTACCTACTTAGTGAGGCACTAATGTTCTAATATAGATTTTCCTTTAATTCTAACGCCATCAATTAGGAATCACCTGCTGGCTGCAGGCAGTGCAGCGGTCAGCACAGCACGTTCTTGTTTAGAGCTGTGTAGTGCTGAATGCTCACAGAACAGCTATTCTCTTTGAAAATTTATAGGATCAGGGATTTGTTCAGGAAAACACCTTTAAGATCATCGAGTTCAACAGTTAATCCAGAACTATCAAGTCCACCAGTAGCCCATGTCCACACATGCCATGCTGACACCAAGACATTTTTAAATACCTCCAGGGAAGGCAACTCAACCAAGCCCCTGGGTGGCCTATTCCAGTGTTTGATGACCCTTTTGGGGAAAAAATTATTCCTAATCTCCAATCTAAACCTCCCCTGGTACAACTTGAGGCTATTGTCTCATCACTTGTTACGTAGGAAAAGAAAAAAGAGCCACCCTCCTGCCCAACTTGGTGTCATCCACAAACTGACTGAGGGTGCCCTTGATCCCCTTCAAGATCAAGGGGGCTCCAGATCATCAATAAAGACATGAAACAGTACCAAGCCCTGGGGAACATCACTGGTGACCAGCCCCAGCTGGATGTAATTCCATTCACCCATTTGGAAGCACTTGCCTGAACAAAAGCATTCTATTTGCTGTGGAACACACTTGAGATGCAGGGCCAAGACTCTCGTGGCACTCTCTGCATGAAGGAAAGAGACCAAAACTCTCCAGACAGGGATGTTGCAACCCCTCTCTGGACATGCAGCTGTAGATGCCTCGCGCTGTGCAACAGCATCAAGCTCAGTCACTGAGCCTGATCCAAAGCCCAGGACAGAAGGGCTTGGCCTCTTGGCTTTAAAGGCCACTGTCAATGGCCCTGCCTGGGCACAGACCTGCTGACACCTCAGGGTGCTGCAGGACAGACTGACACAGCAGCACAGCCTTGGGCTGAAAGGCATCAATGGCAACAGCTTTTGCTGCAGATTTTCCAGCAGTGCCCTGCTATAACCTGTGCTCAACAACAGGCTCCTGTGATACATTCTTTTTCCAGAGCTGGAGATCACATTGATTTGGCAGCTTGTAGCTTTTTACCCAGCTTATGGGTTAGAGTTTAAGCATGTCCTAATGTACAAATACTTTATTTTTAAGTCTCAAAAGATCCTGGTTACCTGACTTGCCACAGTGTCTTTATTGCACAGAAGAGCTGAACTATACTAGATTAGGTCTGGGAGCAGTTAAAAATGATAAGTATCTGAGGAGACCAAGAGTATTTTGTTAGAGCCACTTACAACCAGCTGACGCACTTCTGCCAAATAAAGCACATTGTTCATTGGATTTACCCTGTTGTGCACAGCCATTATTACTGTGGTGAGTCTACTAAATCTCTGTATTTTGTGCTTTCTGTCGCTAGAGGTGGGAAACATTTCTGTAATGAAACCAGAGAAAATTTGTTTCATTGCCAGGATGGAACCTGGGCCAACTTTGTAGAGGTTCACAACCCTTTCAAACAAGTAGGCAGAAATTCCAGTAAGCCAAGCTGTGATTTTTGATGGATCTGAGATCCTGACTAGACTACACTCCATGGCAATGATAAGCTTTGCTTTGTTAAAGAAAAATACATGAGATTACCCCACTGTCCCCCCATCCTGCACCAGGCTGCTGCTCCATCTCCAGTGATGCCATGTGCTGGAAGGTGTTTGGTCTTTTTTTTCTGTGGTGTGTGAATTCTCTTCCCATCTGACACAAAGAGGAAACTGTAGAGCAAGTAGCCCTGGGAAAGGCAGAGCAGAAGCTGCCAATGGCAGCACCAGGTCTGTGACAAACCTTGGAGGAACGAGGAGCCACCTGAGATAGATGGCAGCTCTGGGCCAGCTCGAGAGCTGCTTTCTTCTGAGGCTCCACACAGGGGGGACACAAGGCCTGAGTGTGGGCTGTGCTCTCTGTGTACTGGGTCACAGGTGTCACAATAATGCTGTTATAACACGGCCTTGTCACTCAGTTACTCTCACATGTCAAGTGCTTCCTGCTCTGAACAGAAGACAGAGATGTGCACTTTCAGAGCTTTCCTTCCTTATCTCCAAAGTTAATGGGAACAGACTGATCAGCTGGGTGTTATGTTAGAAGTGATGCTGACCTGGAGGCTGGGTTTCTGCTGCCTACTTTGTGGCCAGACAAGAATTTTCTCCTCCAGACAAAACCTACTTATTCAATCCTGGACACCTAATAGCTCCTTTAAATAGTGAGGGAGATGTCATCACCTGCAGAGCACACACTTCATAGGGGTCTATTATAGGACAGGAATAAAAGGATAACTTCTGCTTCATGAAATGTTTATGCACAAGCCCCTTCTTAAGGAACAAAAGAGATGTTATGCTCCAGTGGTCTATTTGATCACTAAAACTTTATGTTAACATTTATGTATTTTTATTATGATACAAAGTTTCACTGACACATCAATGCCTGGAAAAAACTGGCACATAATGAATAATTTAATTTAGTGTTTGCTTTTCCAGTGTTAAAATATCTTTTTCATTTTTATTTAAAGTGATTTCTTATTTCATCACTTTAGCTTGTGTTACAATCTATACTTTAATTGCTCTATATATACATATTCAAAATAACTGAGTATTTGGGGTGTGTATATATACATATCTATGCCCCAAAATATTTTCAATTGTTTGAGGCAATATTTCACTTTCAGCAAAATGTTGGAATTTTTGGTTTTGCACTGATTGAGAACAAAGTCTGTTTGAAAACTTCAGTTCTTTGTGTGCTAAACTTCGACCCCTTCTTCTTTGTTGCCCTGGCATGTCTAATAGCCATTTCTTCTTCTGAACCCCAGAAAGAGACCATTAACAATAATCATTTTCACCTAGAATTTAGCCTACTCAAATAAAGATGGAAAAAAAGGTGAAGTCCTTCACCTTTGTTTTACTTATGTCTGGATGTGTGACCGGGACAAAAGAGAAATGTGTGTCAGCTGGCAATAGCCATTGCAAGATAAAGGCAAGGATGCAGCAGCAATGCACCTCCTCTGATCATAACTGCATTACCCTGACTTCATACCTGAGGTGAGGGTGTTTTAACGTTAATATGAAGCCACTGATAATTGGCTGACTAAGTGCCTTCACATTTTCACCACTATTATACCTTCAATTTTATTAAACAGCACTTACCATATATCAATGAAATATTCATTGGTCTTTCATTGCTGAACGAATCATTGAAAAATCATTGCAATGAAGGTTAACTTTACTTTGGCTTCCTAAAGTGTCATGGTACTTGCCAGCTAATTAACTGATATTTTTATGGCCTTCATTTGGCTTGAGAAGTAAACTGTCAAAGAATTCAGCACAGACCCACCATGTCTGATTTTAGACTTAAGGAGGCTTTGCAGGGATGAAGGTGGGATTCAGCTCTTCCTTCCTACCCACACTGGATGTCTCACAGGGGGATCTGACTTAGTCCAGTGGGAGCCCCTCACCCCCACGAGCCCAAGGCAGCTGTATGATCAATTCTATAGCCCAGAACAGTTTATACATTATACATGTTTGAAATATACCTGCAGCCCCCAAAACACTGATCCCATGACCTGTCCTTTGCCTTGAGAGGCAGAAAAACACTTCCCCTCCTCTTGGAACCACTTGTTCCCAGACAGAAGTACTCAGGAGAAAATACTCACTTTCCATTGCCACCCCAAGGGGAGGGGGCCTGTGAGGCTTTTGAAGAGTTCTGTAAGTACAAAACCAAAATGTAAATACAGGTGATGCAAGTACATGAATACTGATGACACAAGGCTCAACATTCCCCCTTTTCATTGCAAGAGCTACAGTGCATGGAGCAGAAAAGCTCTGCACATTGGTCCCATAATTAAGTGGCTGGCGGATGATTGGTAGGTTCCAGCTAGTAGCTTGAAAATCATTTGATAAAAGAGAGAATAAGTTCCAGTAAAAGAAGATGTAGGTCACAAAGAAGTGGTTTAATTACCAATGAAACTTATTCTACAAAGTAAGTTCTTCAGAGTGAAAATGACTGCTTATCTTTAGAGGGACCTTCAATATTTTAATAAGAAAGAAAAATAATTTGGCTTGATGCTTTAATGAAATGGATCCCTCCCAAGTTGCTTAGGGAAGGTGGCTTGGGATTCAGACAGTAGTATAAATAAAATTTTTAGTAAGGATCTGCTTGAATGCTTTTGTTTTTATATATTTTAGTTGCACAAATTGACTTTCCTTACCTGCTTACTCATTCTGCCTTTCACGTCTGTGTAGCACCTTGTAAAACCCTGTACAAAAAGATTGCCGAGCAACAATAAAGCCCAGGTCTTTCCAGCCTTGCTCACACTGACTGGCATCTTAGTTCCCATACAAAGTGGCAGTATCAGGGCTGAGGCTATCTGTGTGTGCCCTCTGAAAACAATCATTCAGCTCCCTTGCTGAGAAGTCAGCACGCACAGTGAAAATTCAATCAAGTTTTACAAGTTCTCTGCAAAGTATTACCCACATTATTACAGCCCTCATCTGGTTACTGTAATCACTATTTTGCATGGGAGGCACAGAGATTCAGTGGAGCACAGACAGCAAGCACCCTTGACTCTAAACCACAGCTCACAGCCCAACATTTCTGACCAAAGCAGAAAACATTGTCCAAACCACAGCACTGGCCTGGCCATTCCTGCACAGCAGCCACTGCTTGTCACAGAGGATGTGAGCATGACTTGGGGTGTTTCACAGCACAGAGCATATGGAGCTTATGAGGAAAGAGTGACATAAACTGCCCTGGAAAGCCTCCAGAAATGGAGAAGAAGCTTTTATTGTTAATTTCTCCTGTCTGGGGATTGCTCCCAACAGTACCTGGAGACAAATAATAGCTCTGTCAAGATTAAGATTAGATCTCAATGAGAAGCAGTTATTTGATAATGAAAATATTTAGCAAAAATATTTCAGTGACTCCTGGCAATGCATTTTAAAAAACTTCCTCAAACTTTCAGAGGAAATGCATCACAGGATGTCACTTTTTGTGATCATAAAAGGTCTGATTTCAATTTAAAAAAATTATCACTTTAGTGGTGTTTTACTCCAAGTTGCATCTAAATTTCAAAACTGCTTTCATGATTAAATGGCTATTTTCTGTTTTGAAATGTTAAAAGTATCATTTTGAAGCTTTAATTGGAAATTAATCAGAACCAGTTCTGTCCACAAGTGGTTTTAATTTGGACAAAGTGGCATTTGTAAGGAAAAATATAAAAAACAATTTAGCTGAAAAAATCCTCCCCAGCTCTGCTGTAAACAGTGGGCTGCTTTTCACAGTTAAAATTGTGTAAAAGTTTGAATAACAGCTCTATTCAAACAGTTAATCTGTTTCATTTGTATTACAGATTCTTGCTAGTGAACACAGAGAACATGGTGCAGCAATACAAAACTAACACATAGTTAATAGTTCCCATTCTTCTCTTTTCTCCTCCTGTGCCACTACTACAGAAAGAACCTGAACATATAATCTGTATACACTCAAACCCTGCTTCTAGCAAGTGAGTTACAGTGCCCATAGCACACACACTGTAACATTAAGTGAAACACTTTGCTTCAACTGCATGCCTATGCCTAACATTCCTGATTCCTCTATTTTATTGCATTTTTATTTTTTCTCTTATTTTAATTTACATTAAAAGACATTTTCTTATGCTGAGAGTGGTAAATATGTTCTTTATCTTACCTACTTGCACATCTAGAGAAAATAAAGTGGCTTTAAGGAAAGAGAATCTCCCCTGCTCCCGCCTTTTTTTTTTTAAGAAATCATTACTTTCTGCAGAAAAGGTTTATTTGTCTAATAATCCTTTTTTAAAGATACAATCTACATTCATCCTGGATAAAATCTGAAGTGTCTGGAATACATTTCATGAAAATGCTGAGGTTACAAATGCGTGTAGCTCAAATTTAATTTGTTGTGCAAATCCCCGACTGAAAACTCCATGAGCACAACAGAGGCACTCCTAATGGTACAAGAGAGTCTCCATTTAAGCACAAGATTAGGACTAACATTACTGGAGTTGCACAGAGACACACATAGGGGACACATGGGTAGTCAGGACAATGGCTGCTGCCATCTCAGAACTGGAGTTTTACAGCAGAAGGACCATTTTATCACCATTTACATGAAAACATGAAAACTGCAGTGTTAGAGGTTTTTACTGATTTGCAGTACCAATATGTCAAAGCCTTGAACAAATTCACAGAGGCTGAAAACACCAACAAAAAAAGACTGATGGGCTGACAAGCCAGTATAATTACATAATTATAGAATAATATGTAGTAATAAAGTAAAAAAATTAATGTATGGTTCAAACAGCATTAAGCAGTGAAATATAAATATCAAAACCTCACAGCTGAAGAAAGATTCTATTTCTGTCTTAATCTAGGAACAGTGAGGATTTGTCATTCTTACTGGGTAAACAGCATTTGACAAGGTAAAATGAAACATCCCCAAGTCATGACCATCAGATCTCCACTCAATTTAAGGTAAAGACAAACCTTCAAGATGTAGATAAGGTAATTTATCCACAGGAATAAAAGAAGAAATCTCTGAAACTGCAATAAGCTTCAGGAAATCTCACTGAATCTAAAATCTAAACTTAACTAACTACAGCCCAAATAATTGCTTTATTATGGTTCATTAGGGGTCAGTTCATAATCATTTGCACATTGAAACCTTGAAAGAATCAGAAACTTGCATAAACATTACATGGTGTTGAGAATAATGTTATTTTTGTAGAATTACTGAGTATGGTCCTCTGAATCAAGAGACTAATCCAAAAATCCCCCAAATCACTTCTGTCCCCATTCCCTGGCAGCCATCCTGCCTGCATTTCCCAGGGGAGACAGACGTTAAATGTGGGACTTTTAAGTCATGCAGTTATACTTGTGAGAGCTCTCAGTGTTGGCATGAATTTCATTTCATATCAATACATTAAACAGAATAAAGATTACCTTAAAATATTCCATCAGAGATCTGGAGTACTTCATAGCATGGTCCTTCTTTAGTTTAAACATTCTCAAGTAGAGAAGTGATAAGCATCGGTAGCTGTGGTAATTAGGAAAGGATTATGTTAATTCCATTGCTTAATGAAACCTATAAACTTAAAAAAAAAAAAAAAAGCTGACCTATATTTTGCAGTCTCTGTTCTAAGGTTACATTTTGAAACATAAGCAAATGTAGAAAAAAAAAAAAGTGGTCAAAAGCATTAAAATCCCATCTTGATAAGAGTATAAATTAGAAGAATAAATGTTTAGTCAGCTGCTGAAGAAATCCATTAGTTATCCTTTAATAGTTTAATGGAAAACAAGAATAATGATCTTCTGTAAGCTGCTTAAGTACTTTTAAAGTCCTCCTTAAGATTTTAGCTGCTTCTCTCATTGTCGCAAAGGGACTTACCATAAAACTGCTAATTTCTTGTCCCCTTCTGTGGCAGAAGAGCCTGTGAAATTCTTGAGTCTCATTGCATACCTTGTCAGAAAGGTGAGAGATAAGAAATTGAGAGTTAAGATGTTTCCAAAAATAATCAGATATTCTTCTCCTACTGCAACAGTTATTGGTCACAGTGTTCTGTAATGAAGAGATCAACGTAAAACTCAACAGAAAGCACCACTTAAAATCTGGAGGCCTTAAGTAAATCACCAACCAATTTTTTGGGCCAACAAGGTGAACTATTCTTGGGCATATTAATGATATTATATCCAGCCAGCTAGGCTGAGTGCTGCAAACATTTGGGATGAGTGTTGAACAGAAGCATGAGATCTTGGCCCTATAGGTACTGAAGTGTAAAGTAATATATAATAAGGTTTTACATATAATACTTTGGGTTTGAATAATAACTTCAAAATCGTTCTCATAAATATATTTTATATAGAAAATGGTTTTACATACAGGAAAGGTCATGTTCACAGCTTTTTTCATTCTTGGGCTCATTAATTTATGAATCTTGTGTACTTGGTCTTCCCTCTCTATTTAATTGCTGCTGTCCAGCATTTGGATGATCAAGGACTGAGTATTCCTATTTTCCTCTGTCTTTTTTTTCCTTTAACTGAGCACACTCCATTCTATGCATTAGTCTCTTGAAAATCAATTCATCGCATAAAATCATTGTTCTGAGCCCTAATGCAATTTCACAGGTACTTGTGTTAGAATAAGTAATAGGGTTCAGCCTTGCGTAAGAAAGTTTTAAGGTATCCAGGCAGTCCTGATGAGTTCCCATTTACAAGGAGGTAATGGAGTGCAGGCAGCTGAGCTGCTCTCGCCTGCCTGGCTCCCAGCACCCATCCCAGCCCCAGGCTGCAGCTGCAGTGCCCAGCTGGAGAGCTTCCTCCACATCCTGTCCCACCTGCTCTGGGGGTCCTAGTCAGACTGGATGAATGGGATCAAACACAAAGATCTGTGTCTCTTTGGGATTTCAACATTACCATTAAATTAAAACACATTTGACAGTCAGATCTCTGATAGTCCCAATCTCTTTGATGCTCCACTTGCTTTCACAAATAGGTGTCTGATGCAGATAGTCAGGGCAGACACAGTTAAATGCAAAAAGGGGAAAATTGTGCTTCTGATGAAGGGAGGAGTAAAAGTGAGAAAAGTCTCCCTCTGTTTGTTATCTCACAGTAAACAGCTATGTTAATACTAGCAGCTACACTGAGAAAGTGTTGTGTGCACAGCCACATACTTTGTCTGTACATCAAGCACCCACTGTAGCCCACAAGAATTGTGTCTTTGTCCATGGAGCTTTACTGAGCCTGTACCAGCCTGCTGCTCACCTGGGCAATCACCTTTTGTCCATGTCTGACCACTGACAGCAATCAAATGGACAAATCAGTCTCACTGGCTGCCACAACATGCTGCATGCAACAGCTGGTGAATTAAACTCTACTTTTGGTGGTAGGGGGTGGAATTAATCTCACCTGACTTAAGCTATTTATATATTGGAGATCTGCTATAACACAGCCTCCAGATTCTTCCACAGCCAAAAGCAGTTCCAGAAGCAGTTCAGGTGCCACTTCCATGCCAAGGTCTACCTGTCCCCCAGCCTGCAGCAGGACTGTGCCAGGAGCAGCACGGCAGCAGGGCTGTTGATGCTGAGGAGCGCCAGACACCCCAGGATAAGCTGTGCCCTCACCTGACTCCCTGCAGGTCCTGCCCTGTTGTGAGCCACTCCTGGAGCTGCCATTCCCTGATTTAAGTGCTCACATGTTGTGGGTGAGCAAAGCTTTTTGGCCTGTGCACTCTGAACAGACAGACTGCTGGACTGAGGAGCAACGATTACAACTGGGCTGTGTGGTTTTCTTAAAAAATAAACACAGTCTCCTATGAAAAAGGGCTCCCTTCTTTAAAGAATATTTCTTTAAATGCAATTTATTCTGCCATGCAGCTTCAGCTATGTAGTTCAGGACATGCTGTCAGACTGCAGGATGATTTGGGCATAGCAGAGCAGAGGCAGGTGGCTCCTTTTCTAAGTCCTCTGCTCTCCAGGGTTTAACATGGATCAAGTGTTGAGTGAACATAATTTTTTTCTTGAGTGATTTCTTTAGATTTCCTTCTTCCCTTTATGAAGTGTAGAATGTAAAAACCATGTTTTTAAATATTTAACAGGCATATTATTTACCTGAGAGTAAGAGCTTAAGATTTGATACATTTTATTATGCAAATACCTACTTATTCAAAATGTAAAACATGCATTATCTTGGCAGTCCCTAATAGCTAATCTGGCATGTTAAAAAAACCACCGTTGACATATTAGAAACCAAATATTTAGGGCTTGATTTGCCTCTTTTTCTTTCACTTCTGCAAACTGCCAGTAATTACACTAACATTAACAAGGATATTCCCAGCATACACTGGGGAAAGCAAAGGTGCATCACAGTGAAGAGGAAAAATCCTGTTCTACTTACAGGTAAATTTAATCTTGCTTGATTTCACTTTGATAATTTGCTCAAGTAAAGCAAACTTAGTTACTCAGGAGATTATTATTTCTATAGACCCAACACTATGAAACAGCTATAAGGAGCAGTAGCAGATTTTAGAATAATAATTCAGACATTTTATTAGTATGTAAAGACTCTCTTATCCATATTCTAGCCTATGAGTCTACAAAACTGTACTTAAATTAATTCAGCTGGTGCACATTCCTTTAACATTAAAAATATACTGTTTGCAAGACAATATATGCAGAAGCTTCCTCTCTGGCTATGATCTTATATCCCAAGTTTCAGCTTTTCTCTTTTTAACAGCCAAGTTATAAACCTCTAAAACCACGGTTTGTAATAGAAATCCTGATAGACTCCCTTTAATGTTTTGTATTATAAAACTACACCTTTTAAAAGACAAGTGTCATTGCCAAACAGTGAAATTACTATACTTTACTTCCACCCACTACATTTCAATTTTAATTTTATGAATATTGCAAATTATAACACTCACATTATAACCTCTAAAGGGGATAATTTATAAAAGCAGTGTCCATCAATTATAAATTTTCCATGACATTAATAAAATGGCAAGAACTAATTATGATGACTTCTGAGATGAAGATGCCTTGGACAAATCATTAATACGTTGAAATGGTATTTTTTAAAACATAGCAGGTTCTAATTATGACTGAAATGAGATGATGAAAATGATCACAGAAAGGACATTAACCTGATGAGTTCCACAGTCTCTGAGTACATGGTGTATGGAGATTTAGCTTCTAATGGATCTCGCTCCATAGCGTTCCCGCACTCGATGAAGGAGAGGGCAGCATCAGCATAATTCACTGCCTTGCCGAACTTCTCCAGCTGAAATGGGAAGGACACTGTCAAGAAAATCCTTCAGCTTTGATTTCTAGGTGGGCAGATTATTCTACAAAGCAACACTAGCTTTAGGATGAAAGCAAAGCGACACTGGTAGTTAGGAATGAATTCATACAGTAATTAAGGCAGGATAGGTTTTTACCAAATCTTTTCAGGGCAGTGTGTGGCTGAATGCTCCATAAAGGAAAGTCAGTGTATGCCCACTAATATCAGGGATTTACACAAGCAAGAAAGGGCACTAAGCATGTTTGTGCACATCCATACTGCTCTTTGAGAGATGAACTAAGCTTGAGTGTCACTATGCAAGGGTTAAGTAACAACTCCATGGCACTTGGCTGATGTCATATTCTGTGTTAACTGTTGGTCAAAAAAAAATCACATCACTTATATGATGAATAAAAGAGCAGGGAAAAAAAGGGGAGACAATATAGCACTGCTTAATATTTCATTTTACTAGGATTTTATTGCAAAAGGTTTTAGCCCTCATAATGGTTGTGATTAAACTGACTTAGACATACTGATTTCTTTTTTTATGTGTAATGAATATTATATATGACGTTTTTATAGTACGCACTTTATAATAGTATTTAACATTTTCAGTTTTTGATAGCTGAATGTAAGAATTCTACTAATGTGGCATTTGATAGAGGGGATCCAATATACTTTAAATAATTTAAAAATGTCTTTCTATGTCTCTGTCAAAATATTTTTGATGCATCTGCATATGTTTCCATTCACAAAACAGAAGCCTGCTCTAACAACACACAAAGCATAGCATTTATTACTGGTCCAAGATAACAGTATACTTGTCTTTGTGGCTCCTGCTAAGCCATAACTAGTTCTCTCTGCCCACCTTTAATTTCAAGTACTGCTCTTGTGCATTGATTACATACAGAGCCTTTGTATAATTGATAGCTATTAAATGAATGAGCAGAAGAAGGGAAATGTTTCTGACTGCTCTCTATTCCAGTGGCTGCTTCTCTTCAAATTCCTTTTTTCACTTTGAAAGAATTTACATTCCTTTTGGAAGACAAAAAGTCTTCCAAAGATGACTTTTTTGTGGTATGGAAAAAAGAATCTGGCTGCAAGCAGATTTAGTAGAGACACAGAATTTGATCCAGGAACAGGATCTGATTCTCTGAAGAAGGTGGAATTATTCCAGCTCATCACATCTCAGACAGGCACACAGTGAGGTCTCCAAGATCTCTTCCATATGGTACAGCCAGTTGCCACTGCAGCAGCCCACCCAAATTAGCTGATCCCTTCCTGCACCCCCAGACAAGGAGAGGTTTCCATGGGGTCGCTCCTGTAAGACATGAAATGTCCTGCCCTTCACCAGAAATCTATTTCTCTACAAGCTCAGGAACACTGCTGCCACAAATCTCATTAACATTTGCTGACACATTTTGAGGTCACATGCATTATCTTTCTAGCCACTGCAACACATCTTTCAATGCTGCCTGTGCTCTGTCATGTCAGCACCAAGTAACCAGCAGCAATTGTTTCCATAGGACAAGTAACACTGCGGGATTACACACCAAATGTGTTACATGGAGTGCAGCTGCATTGGGTGGGAAAAAAAAAAAAGACTTGAGATCTAAATAGCAGAAGGAAAAAGCAGATATTTTGTTCATGGATATTTATGCCTGCCAACAAGTTGATCACAGTGGACGGCCTCACATTGGGGCACTCGGGGTGTCAAACTGCGTGCGGCAGGCAGGACCTGCCTGCAGGCAGCAGTGGGATGGGCTGTGCCTGCTCCTCTTAGTGCTGCTTGAGAAACACCCAGATCCTGCAGGCACACGCACAGGTGAGAGCACAGAGAAGGGCCAACACCTTGTGTGTCTGGCTGCAGAGGGAGATGAATTGATGGAGCGTGTTGAGATCATCAGGGCCTGAGCCTGTAAATATTTGGGGCAGGTAGCCCTGTGCCAGCACCATGTGTGCTCTGTTTAAAGGTCACCCAGCTGTGGGAGGTGTTGTGAGCCTGCAGAGCCAGGCTGTGGCTGGATGTGCCCTGCTGAGCTGGCTGGAAGCCATCAGGCCACCTCCTGCGAACGGGCACGCTGGGAGGGATGACTGTCACCTTGCTGACAGCCACAACAGGTGCCAAAACCCTGAACACACCTCACACAGAAAACACACTTGGAAACACTGTGCCCCAAGCCAAAAGGGAGCCTGGAGAGCTGAAGCAGACAGCTTGAAATGTCATCCCTCCTTCAGCTCACTGACAGCAGAGGGAGAGACTTTGGCTAGTTTGCTTTTTAAAAACGTAGCATGTAATTGTTTTGGAATTTTTTTTTTTTCTAAGTGCAAAATCTCTAATGGGTAATGATAGAATATACATGTAAAACCCCCAGAAATAATAAAGTTGAGATGTGAATAATCATGCAGCTTTTTGAGGGGCAAAGTGGATGGCCACACTCCATTTTAGACATCTTAGTTAAATTAAGCGGAGGAGTCAAGTTCCACTAAATCTTCCTGAATGAGCCTCTGTTCTGCACCCTATGTAGCACACAAGGAGGGAAAGTCCCTTCCTACAAAGCAAATATTTATTAAGGACACTTCAGAACTGGCAATAGCTAGTATAGAACAAACCATGGTAGAAAACAATCTGTCAGATTATGCAGTTTTATCAAAATCCAAACACTTGGCAAAATTAGGCCAATCTTACTGGAATTTCCTCTGGGGTAAAGCAAGCAAAAAAGCTTTCCCAGCATTGAACTACCTCACTACCAGATTTTTTGGGAATAAATGTATTGAGACTTTTTTATCAGGCTAAAACCATGCAATAAAAATGAATGTAGTACATAAAAATGAATTGTTTCAGATTTTAAACAATCAGATTGGAAATATCAGTTTTACCACATGATAATGGGGTGTGAGGTGATTTGCCTGTCTTTCTACTATGGAATATTTCATCACTTCTGTTTTAAGCTCAAAATGAATAGAAAAACAAATTTCAAATACACATCAACTTTCATAAAATCATCTTACATACTTCATAAACAGCATGATTGTTGCTCCCCCTTGGAAGAAACACCAGCTATTGTAAGTAGCTTTCTTTTGGAACAAATACTTAAAAGTTAGGAATGGCATTCAGGGATTAACTTGTGCACAGTGTGTTTATGGAACACAATCTGAAGCACAGTTTAGTCAGTAGCAGAGTTCCTCTTGGTTTGAGAGGCTTTAGATCTTGTGCAATAATGTTCATTTTTTAATACTGAGTTCCACAGTGGAAAGAGACAAAAAAACCTGTGATAACCTACCAGTGCATCTGCTTTATGCTTCAGCTTCTTAGCCTCTTGCATGTAATAATCTGCATTGTGCAGCCTAGAGAGACAAAATCAATTAATTCAAGTCTTTGCTTTCATATAGTTGGACAAATGTGGCTTGAAAAAAATTGCTGATTGCTTTAAAGAAGAATTTTGACATATATGCCCACTTATCTCTTTAAATCTTAACCTGATATCAATCTCAAGCTGCTGTATGCAGAGATATGATGGGTGACCAGAATGTAAAATAAGTAGCTGTAGAAACTGGTTGCCCAAAGGACCTATTAATGTGTGCTGAACAGAGGAAAAGGAAAAATATTTTAAACTAATTAAGTATAAGAAGTTTCCATTAGAGGAGCTAAAATAAAAAAAATGAAGAAGAATTACCGTGAACCAACATTCATGATCTGAAAACATTTATCAACAGAATCTTCATTAATCAGTGACAACAGTTCATTTGCCAAGATTAAAACTGTGTGTGCCTTTGTGCAGCACTATCCACACAGGTGCCCAATGCCAGCACTGTAATCAAAGATATTCTCTTTCACTGGGACCTCTGCTTGCACAAAAATCCCAATCACAGAGTACAAAGTCAATAAAACTTACACATCATCAAATGTTATTTTGGGTCTTCTGGGCTCAGAATTCCCATTGGAAAGCGTTGGCATTGCAGACCAGATGTCTGGTTCTAGATGGCTGGTGTCAAGAAGAGTGTTGGCTGTGGGTGTACTGTGAGAGTCTTCCTCCTAGGAAACACAGGACTGTCATCCATAGTTCAAACCAACACCTTCTAACAATGTAAGGGCTCACATCCACCCTCCCTGCCAAAACCCCTTCCCAACAAACCAAAGGCTAAGGCATCAAGCAGCCCACCTACCTTCATGTCACCTCACCAAACCACCCTCCCCTTCTTTGTAACATGAGCCTAACAGATTAATTAGGGAGTACAACTCCACTTCTGGGCTCTCACCTCAACTCAGTAATTTACACTTAGAGGTGTAAGGTTTAGGTGGATACCATGGTGTCACTGACTAGAGACACCGGTTAAAGCAAGGCTGGGAAGATCTAATGGGCCAGCCTACATCTAAACTCAACTTCTTCAAGGTGTATCACACTAATGGAACCTTTTTTCTATATTACTAGGAGCTAACTGTTAATGTGGCTGAAGAATCTGCTTGGATTTCAGCAGGGAACAATTTCCTCTCTTGCTACAGAAAGAAGAATGGAAAGCAGAAGTCAGTTGTGACTTTGCAATGATTAAAACCAGAAGCATAACAGAAGATTTTAAATCAGGCAATTGCAACTTGCAAGCTTGGTCCCCAACCAGATAAACTAAATTACAGATGAACCAATGAACTAGGGAAAGAAGTCTAACATATTTTAGGGGAAAAATATTTCTTGCATCAAGATAATAGATTAACAAAGGATAAATCTGACTAGAGATGCTGGGATGAGAGGAAGAGGCCCTGCTGTTTACACAGCACTGTTTATTTGCTGACATATGCAGTTCATTTTGGCACTGATTTCAGTTGAAGGCGTGTGTATTACTGGCGCAGCTTGAAGTGACACAATGATATCAGAAAGCAACAGGGATGAATGAATAAGGTGAAGTGATTTGTCACCTACAATTCAATGCAACTTGTGAGTTTTACTATTACAGTGCAGGGTAACAACCTCTCTCAAAGTGGTGAACTGTGAAAAATGGGGCTATGCATGGCCTTTTCTGTGGCAGAATTTTCTTCTTGTTTTTTTTGACAGCGATACTAAGATACAGTTTGATAATATAAAGTAAGGATGGGTTTGAAACTCTAAAGGAAGGACTATTTTCTAAAATGGGCCAAAACCCTGGAGTTTCTCTGTTTAACCTAAAAAGAGGATGACAAACCAATGTGAAGTTTTATGTTGTTTTAGTGAATTTGATATGCAGTTTTGGCTCTTTTTCATTTTCATTCTTTCTGTATTTTCACAAAGAAACTCTACCTGAATCTGGTGAAAAGCAAGCAATAAAGAAGCATCTCTGTGAGAACCACTGATGGGGAGATGGCCCTAACAGTGTGATATTCTTCTGGGGGAGAAAAAAACCCCCAATTTACAAATTGTCTGAGAGGTTACAAATAATTAATGAAGATTAAGCATAAATAAACCTTACTGTTGTGAGCCTGAAAACCTGGGAGAGGTTATTAACATGCTGAGTGTACTATGGACAGGAATTTTTTGTTATGTTTTTATTGTCTGTTTAGTTTAGGCCATAGTATTCAGTATGACTACAGTGCTTAACTCTGGCTGAGAATTTGGGGCAGTAATTCAGGTGATATTCTGGAAGTTTTATTTTCAAAATGTTGAGTGCTGCAGCTACAGAGTAAAGGGACTAATTTCAGCTAGTTGATGGCTGCAAAGGCTCTTTGAGGCTCAGGGTTTAGGTGCTTCAGGGAATGACAGACAACACCAAGCAGACGCCTAATGCTGACCGAAAAATGGAGCTTGCAAGAGCTGTTTATGCCTGGCTCTGCAAAGATCCACTGCCCCTGAGTGGGGCTACATAAGGATTTAGAAATACATACTGTGTGGGGGAAAAAAAATCCAACAGAATAAAGCTGAACTGATTTCATTTTATCTTGTTCACTGCCACCAACGGAGGCTGGTTACTTACACAGATTCCTTTGGGGTTAGAAGAAGATTTATTTTCATTCTTTCTGTGTTTGGAAGCAGAGGAGGAAGAGCTGCTGGTCTGTGAGGTGTTGGTGACAGTGGGCTCCTGGCTGAAGGAGCTGTTGTCACTGCTGTGCCGCCGGTGCACAGGGTCGTCCAAGAGCGGGGACAAGGGAGGAGGGAACAGCTTCTCTTCTCTTTTCTTTGTCACCTTCTTCACCGAGCTACTGCTGCTCCTGGGACACACAGAAAAACCAGATGCACTTCAAGAATGTTGGTTAATTCTCCACATCACAAAGCTGTACATTTTATTTACTGAGAAGCCAGCTCTGCCCTCCAGTCTGTCCCACAGCCCCGTGACCTCCATGGCGAGGCACAAGGGGACAGCAGTGAAAACAGAAGAGCTGCTTCTGCCTTTTCAATGACTGCAGAAACCTTCTGCTTTGGAGGACAACTTGCAGTGCATTAGTACAAATTGCACCCAATTTAAATGCTAATTTGAGTCAGTCTTCATTTGAGAGGTCATAGAGGTTCTGACTCAGCAAAGTGCTGGAAAGTTTTATGCACGGGGTTAGTTCCTTTGACATCAGGTATGACTATTTATGTGTTTAACATTAAGCATCTTTTTAAGAGGTGGATTAGGGCTCACATAAGCAACCTTTGCAAAAAAACCCAAACAGCACATGGCAGCTTATGAACCAAAAATAGAATTTATAACAACTACAAAATGATAACCATAACAATAACAAGATAATAATTATTTAACCTCTAGAATAAAGCCATCATTCAACACTATATTAAAATGATACATTGTAGCTGGCAAAAGCCCTTGAGCAAATATTGGTTGATGAATTGAACGTGATTCAGAAAATGAATGTGGTTTTGACATGAAAGCTCAAGTAACATGATAATCTATTGTCTGTTTTATGTACAGAGATTGTTAGCTGGCTAGAAATGGCAGCTGTGATGCACAGTAAAACCAGAAAAAAAACCCAACCTGGTAGACCTTTCTCCACTCAAATTCATCAAAAAAGAAAAAACCAAACCCAAGACTTCACTGACTGCTTAACATGTTAATATACTCATAGATTTTTATTTTAGGTATTGTCCCAGCTCAGTCAATGAAGATAACCTGAATTTTAATCTTTTGTTAGACATCTAATATTGCACTACATGATCATTTACTTTTCATGATTATTGACTAAAATTTCAATAACAAATTAAGTCAACAAGAATTTATGTTTTGTTCCCATTTTCAGTCAGTGTCAGGGATTATTGATCTCCTTTGCCTCAAAGTAACCAGAGAAAGGGGAGAAGGCGACCCAGGTTTCCTTACTTCTCATTTAGGAGCTCTCTCTCATTTCAGTCTGGCCTCTTCTGCAGTTTTACTGACAGTATCAATATCTACACCTCAGTCACTGCCCTGCTTGGGACTTTTGGTGATACAGAAATATTTTAGCCTTATCTGTGAAACCAAACAAACTCTTCGTGTTTTATAGCTTCTCTACCCAAAACTACTTTAATTCAACTGAAGCAGAGTTAAAAATATCTTATTTGAAACCCTCTGATATTAAAGATCTTCAGACTGAAGAAATAAAACAAGCTCAAATTCATATTGCCTTATGGATGGATGCTGTTCTTCTTGGAAAACACATGGGTCTGAAGAAGATCAAAGGCAAACAACCATGTTGGACTAGACCAGCAGTTCTTGGAGGAGACTGATTTCATGCACATGTGGTCCTGCAATATGTCCTCCAGAAAGTTCTCACTCAAAGCTCCATCTGTTTGCTTTCTGACCCCCAAAGGGCATTTTGGAACTCAGACAAGTTACCATAGTTATAGCTCACAACACTCTGAACTTTTTCCAGAGGAAAATTTTCCAAAGGAGGGTGAGCACTGCCCCAACAAAGCACACACAAAGAAGCAGCAAAGAGGACACAGTTAACCCGCAGAAGCACCCAGGAGCAGAACCCAAACCCTCTGCCTCCCAAAGCACATGTCCTACACAGGGAACCCTGAACATGCACTCACAGGGGGAACAAAGTGATTTTCTGTGCCACTGTGCACATAGGAGTTTGCAGCTCTTCACGATTTAGAACTTCACCAGTTCACTTCATCTTTGGGCTCAGATATAAGATGGGGCAAACCAAGGAACAGGTGCAGCTACTCAACTCTGGCACATAAATCACTCTGTGGCTTGTAAGAATTAACCACAAAACAAAAGGCTCTAGAGGATATTTTTTCTACATAATTTACGTTTAACTCCGCCCCCCATAAATACAGTTTAAGTTGTCCATTGGGTTTTTTTTCCTTTTCTTTCCCTTGCCCACTTAATTCTATAAGTTTTTGCAGGAATGAAGCTGACAATTTATTCAGCAATGTTACCTCCCTCAGATTTACACTAAAGCATTTATGCTAACAATAACCTCCATGAAATAGGTTGTTACCAGCAGTTAACCAGATTGTCACTTTGCTTTGGGCTGTTAATGGCCTAAGAAACTGGTCTTTGATTGCAGGAATCGCTAATTTTGAATGAATTTATTGCAATAATTACTGAGACTCAATGGTTTAATTTGCTGACATGATTGTTAGTTAAAATTATTTAAAATCTAGGGAGAAACACAAAGTGCACTGAAAAACTACAAGCAGAACTGATGGTCTTGTGGCTGCAGGGTTTTAATCTTTTGTGTCTAAAACAGGCCAATTATCAAAGAAGGAGAAGGTTCCCCATCTGCTTTTTTTTTCCAGACTGTATTTTTTTTTAGGGCAGAAGGCAAGCAAGCAAGCAGGCAACAAGAGGTCATTGCATGAAGAAGGGAGAATTTCCAGCTACTCTCATGTTTCAAGCTGCTTTTCTTTGCCCTTTCTTTAACCACTCCTTGTGGTATGCGGTGGTATCTCTGGCCTGGTAGTGAAACAAAGCCACCCCAGGCTTTATCTATACCAAGAATTTGGCTTTCCTTTGCCTCTCCTCCCCTGGCCCACAATGAAATGCTGCAAGATGGTGTATCTGACTTTCTGCAGGGGTTTACAGGGAAAGGTCACTCCCACATTGGCCTGGACCATTTGGCAGCCCCTGAATGGAGCTGAGGTCATTGTCATAGATGTGAAGGCTGCCTGTGCCACGAAGGAGCCCCAATGAATGCTGCTGTGACTACCCTAGGGATCAACTAATATGTATTGCCAAGGAGAGGTGCATCTTCAGCTAAAGGTTGAAAACAAAAGATAACGGGAAATTTTGAAAAACAAAAACGCAGAAATGCTTGCCTCAGACAGATTTCTAGCATGCCTGCTAAACGGTGGGCATGTCTGACTGGTATGAGTCCCGTTTGACTCATAGTTTGCATTAGCAAATAAATCCCTGTGTTGTTATAAAAAGCCAAATACTGGTGAGTATTTGGTGAGTCCAGTTTCTGTCTGGACTGGGTCTAACAATCAAATATTCATGTATCAATGGGATTCAGCAGCACATACAATTAAAGCTTAAATTAAAATTTCTCTGTCAAGGAACTAAATATAAATAAGTAATCCTCTGCTGCAAAGCAGGCAGGTGATCTGACAAAAATTCAGCTTTGCAGAAGTGCTTCAATGTATTCCTATAAACACACTGAAACACCTATTCCTTCATTTGCTGTAAGTATCAGAAATAAGGAAAAGGCATCAGCCCCTGAATATGTGAGGGAAGAAACAGAGAGGTAATTATGGCTTATGCAATGACTACATAACACAAAACTGCTCTCTGGTTGTGCAAATGCCTTTTAAGTTCACAAGTGGCCATTTGAAATGTCTAAACTCAAATTGTACATGTAGCCACAGAAACTTGTGGAAATTAGGCATATAATTGCCCTTAATAGACATGTGACCCTTTAAAGATTAATTGTGCATCTTTGCTTGCTTTATTGAGCCCATATATTTAGGGGAAGATTACAGAGAAATGTATCCAAGTGCCTAAACCATAGCAAGGCAGGCAACGGGAGCTGTGAAAGCACAGGTGTGACCTGTCTTTTGCTGATTGCTCCAGACTCCTGAATGCCTCCAAATTTTGGCCCAGATTGTGCTCTTTCTGTCAAAACACTCTTGTACCTTTAAAAAAGCCTAATAAAAATCTCGTGTCTGCCTTGGGGAACTTGGCTTATTGGCACAGGGATCAAGTTCTAATAGGAGAGACCGAAGTTTCCTACTAAGTGACAACATCCACCATGGGACTTAACACCTCCTTAAGGGATGAAGATCATCATCACACCTGTAGCTGACTCACCCTCATTTCTTAAAGAGAGTTCTAAAAGGAAACTTAGAACTTTTGGGAATAAAAGACCAAACGGCAAAGTCTGTCTTTCAACCTTTTACCCCTGAAGTGTTATTTTCCCCCATGGACTTGAACACTGGACTTTCTTCTGCCTCCCCTTAAAACTTTACTCAATCTTCTGGAGAACAGAATCACTCCTGACTGCTTAAAAATGAATGTTTAAATTTCTAGGAAATTGTCTTCACACAGTTCATCCAGCTCCCTGATCTTTTGGGAAATACATTGATCTATATTCAGTTGCATGATTATGGGAGTTGAAAACCTGAAGTGAAAACCTGAATCAAAAAAGTATTGCATTTTCTTCAAGCAAACTCAGAAAACACTAATAACAACAAAGGCAGTATGATCCAGGTCTCACTGAGGTGGAAAAATAGTCAGAAAATTTTGTTTCAAAACTCCAGGCAGATGAGAGGAAAAGCTAATATATGGAAATAACTATTGATGGACACAATTATGTTTTAACAGAGAATACCCAAGGGTTGAAAGCTCTGAGGAATCAAATTAACGACCTGGAAAACAAGCTCAAATTAAGAAACATCAGGTTGGGGGTGGATCCTTAGGGCTGATGGTGACAAGAATAGAAAGATTTTTTTAATGGATTGTGGAGGTGTTGGGGATGGATAATCCTTGATTCCCTCTGCAATATATCTCTGCTTATTGTATATCCAGCAATGACAATCAGGCAACACCCATCATGATGTTTATCAAATGTGCAACATGTTACAGATCCCACTGTAACTTTCATCTTCCTTTTCCAGACTCCAACTCTGATTTTCTCAGTGGCTGAACAAGGGGCTAATTCACAGACTGATGTTACTCCATATTGACACCAGAATAAATAAAATGATGCTCAACCTTCCTTTAGGGATTTTAAAATTAGTGTGCTGTTTCATTACCTGCTTTTGAACCTTATCAAAATTTACCTGTATTATCCTCAAATTGTTTTTAGAAGCACGCTATGATTTTGATTCTTTGCTTATCCTAGTGCAAAGCAGAAAGAGCACCTCATCTCAAAATCATAAAAGCACAAAATAACAAAAGGGAATTGGACTCTGGCTATTTATAGAATATTAACCTTGTGACTCTATAATCAGAATCATTATTTATGTGGCACCTGTTTGTTCAAGCATCATAGCCACCTCTGAAAGACACTCTGAAAGGCACAAACTATTGCATGGTGTGTCTGCTGAGATACAAAGCACGTCTGAGACACCTGGGATGGTGGCACCTGACATTGCTGTATACACAGGTAAAACAAAGAGGCAATTTCACTATTTTGTTCAGTAAAACTGGGAACTGTCTCTCATGAAAATTATTTTAAAAAATTAATTCCAGACAATCAAATAAATCCCACTTTTAGCAGGATTCTCTGTCCAGAGGCTAAAGGTAACAGAGGCAAGAAAAAACATTGAAGGGAGGTTGAAGAGTACACCAGGACTGTGGCAGCATCCTGAAGTCCTGTAGGCCATCAGAAGGAGGCATGAATCTCATCCAAAGCCATGTGGATCCTGTTCCTCATGGATGGGAATACCAAGGTTGTGCCACTTATGCCGATGGGCTGTAAAGCCCATCTGACTCTACAGCAAAGATATTTATGGAACAGTACTGTGAAATCCCTCAGGAATGTGATTTCAAAAATCCACTTACTCTTTAGTGCTGGTTATTCTGTGGTTTGGAATTGGAGAGATACAAGGTGGGAGCAGACAGGAAGCCGGAGGCTCCTCCAGGCGCTGCTTCTTGCTTTCCACAAAGGTGTCCAGGCTTTCTGTCTGCTGTAACAAAACATGGCAGAGCATCAATGATCCAGCACTTATGCACAGCTTCACTGGTCATCCAGAGGACCTATGGAATCTCAGTGTATTTCCTTTACAGCAGCAGCAGTTAAACTACTCGTCTAAGAGAAGTGAAAGTCACCTGAAATCAGGGCTAAGCGTGCTCCAAATACAGGACATGGAGTTATATAACAAGTGACATAGCAGATAATTAGGAAGCAAAATGTCTCATGTACTAAAGTTATCTTCTGTAGTGCACTGGAATTTAATTAATAATTTAGATGCAATGATTTGATAGCACCAAACCTTATTCAAGTAAATAGCTTTTACTCATTGACCTAATAGAAGTTGATGGGAAAACTTCTCTGAGTAAGTATTCCTCACAGGACTAGGAGTAGAGGACTGAGCTGGGGTAGTCATTAACAGCAATTGCTCATTTGAAATTTGCTTTGGAAGACTCCCTGATGCATGACTTTTGTGCCTGAACTAGGATGATACAAGCAAAGCTGATTATTGCTCTGTCACTGGAACCTTCATATCAGTCTTCGAGCCCACTAATAGATGGCTAAAATAAATTTTTTAATAGTATGATTTAGAAATTAGTCTCTCCCTGCCCTGCTTTAACTCTTGGTATACCCTGAAGTCATCCTAATTGGCTTGTTTCTTAGGTAGCAGTGAACAATCACATTAAAACATTACTGGGGCTCATTCAGAGTCCAGCTTATGTTAGCACAGGCCCAGAGCAAGATTCTCCATTTTGTTACTTTCTGATTCAAAGTTTCAGTCAAGGAAATGATGAGGTTCCACCTTTCATATAACCCCCTTATTTTTTTTTTCTTCCCTGGGAGCCCTCACTTTAATTGCCAATACTACACTTGTGTTTTAGTCACGACACCTTCTCCATGATACAGACACTCCACTAAGCTACCCAGTGAGAATTATTTTTGGTATAATTAATATGCACCACCCCAGTGTACTTAGACATACATAAGTATGGACATTTATACATCCCTCTCCTCTTTTTTTCTCCTTCCTTCTGGCATCTCTGTAGTGTGCAACTAGAATTTAAACTGAATAAAAACCTGCTGAGTTTACTCATGTGATTACTTTCACTTAATTCAGCAGGGAAGGAGCCAGTGCAGTGACTCATTTAGGCAGTGGTGTAGACCCTGTGTCTGTCTGGCATCATCTGTCTTTGTCTTGCATTAATTCTCTTGTACCACTGGACTCCTCAAACTCAGGATTTCAAGAAGTCCTCCAAAACAGACAGCTGAAGTTATATTCACAATGATTTATAAAATTTGGGGTATAAAAAAAACACACTCTGGTGACTTTTCACAGGCAGACCAGAGTATAAGCATTTCAGCTGGAGAAACTGACTACAAAAATTCATTTAGGATATAAAACCTCAGTTTCTTTTCTGAAAACACATTTAGTTTGAAGTGCAGTGTCATATCCCACAAGGTAGGATACCCTTGGGCATAAATAACATAAAACACATGATAAAACATAATGCCTTCAGTCAAAATATATTTGTTTTTTGGGAAGCTGTGCAGAGAAAGCAGCTAGTTAAGTAAATTATATTTCTATGGATCATATTTGTTCATACCACAAAACAATACAAAAACTAAATTCACCAGGAGCGTAAGCAAGCACCATTACACTGACTTTGATGAAGCCTGTTTAAACCAGTGGTGAAAACACCTTAATTCTGCAGACAATAAACCCCTCCCTTCCAAACTGAAGTCACATTTTCTGAGTATGGCTGAAACTGCACTAATATGAACTCATCACTTTCTGCAGATTACAGAACACTGGAAACTAACAGGTGAGTGAGCAAATACAGTGAAAAACTTGTGAGTAAAATCTCAAAAAATACATTGTTTATTGATTTTTTCAGCTGGGGTTTGCTTTTTACTAGTTTCTGATGTTAATTTGTAGTGCACTTGTAAATGTCAGTCCTTTGTAAAGCCAATAAAGCCTCAGTGCTGTGATGCCTCCCCACAGCCCGGCTGCAGGTGCAGTGAGGAATCACTGCCTCTGGTCCTGACTTCCAGGGTGCTCAGAAACACAAGAGTTTCCTTTAAACAATGGGAATGACTTACCTTGTGTTTCCTTTTGGATTTTGTGGAGGGTTTTTCAGCTGCTGGGGTGGGGGACTCTCGAGATGGTCGCCTGTGTTTCACATTTGCCTCTCTTGGTTCACTTTTCACAGATGTGGTCTCAAAAGTTTCCTGTCCAGGTATCCTAGAGAGTAAACTAAGGTCTATTTTCACCCACAGAGATTTGAGTTCTTCATATTCTCTCAGTGGGGACAGAAGTTCATTTTGTACGATTGGGATAGGAGAAAAGAGCTGCTCCTCCAGGTCATTGCTGGTCTGGTCAATGGATGTGTTGCTGCCATTGCTGGTTAAGCTACTTACGCTGAGGATGTTACTGCCAGAGTCCTTCACTTTGACGCCACTGCCAGACCCAGTGCAGGCTGGCAGCACCTTGGCCTGCAAGCTCTCCTCCTGGTCTGTGTTTGAATCAGAAGTAGATGAATCAGTTTCAATGAACTCCCGGGACTTTGGGACAATTTTGCTGGGGCCTCTGTACTTTTTCTTCTCTGAAGTGAGACCTGTGCTAGTTCGTGGTTCTTTCCTTGGAGCTGTCTTCCCAACTGCTGCTTTAGTTCGAACCTTTGGCTGCTCGGGGGGTTCCTGTGTGTCTTTTTCTTTGGGAGTGTTGCTGGTATTATTTGGTTTGGGCCAGTTATACTCTTCTACACTGGAAGTCCTTTCTACCTTTTTGGGTTGCTTTTTCCCAGTAGTCCTTTGTGAAGTTGGCTCATTATGAGCTGGTGACTTCTGCTTGGAGCTTTTTGCCTCTGGGGTTTTCTGGGCAACCCGTGGTTTGGCTTTCTCTCGGATGGGACTGAGGATCGCCCGGTCTTTGGGATCGGTCGGGGGCAGGCTGCTGTTGAGCTTCCCTTTGTTTGACCCTTCGGCCTGCTGGTTGCTCTGGGCCTGGGAGCTGCTCTCGCTGTGAGGCTCATTTTGATTGTTGATGATGGTCTTGTTGTGGGGGTTCACCTTATTTAGCCATTTATCCAGCTGCCATTTGTTTGTTGAGGGGGGTTCGGGCTGCAGATTGAAGGATGACAAGGAACAAATCTCAGACAGAAGCAGTGCTTTTCCCTTTAAAAGAAAACTTTTTTAATGTACCCTTTTATTTCAGTCAACTAGTGGTGACTGCTAGTTTTATGGGAGTATTTATGGAGTATTTATGGTTAATTAGGCTTCCTTATCTGGTTTACAACGTAGCCCTGGAGAAATTTAATACAACTAAAAAGTTTAGCTAGTCCCTGAAGAGATAGTTTTGTCATGTTGCCTTTCCTTAGTCCCAGCTGAATACTGTGTCAATAAAATCTTCTCTAGCTACTGGCAAAAATCTAAATATTTCTTTAAAGCAGCTCAAATGTAGGCCAGAAAGATCCTTCCAAAAGCTAAAATGAGTATGTGGGTCATACATGTGAAACAGCAAAGGGAAGCCAACAGCATCAAACAGCACAGAACTCCAACATCCCCCTAGCAAGTAAGGGGATTTGCTCCCCTCCACCCTTCCCCCCTGGGCAGAGCTGAGGGTGGCCTCACCTCTGGCGTGGCACTGCGGGACTCCTCATTGCACTCGCTGTCACTGGAGCTGCTCTCGCTGTCGGAGTCGGACTCGGAGCTGCTCTCGGACTCGCTGGAGCTGCCGGAGCCGCCGCTGGAGTGGGCCAAGCCAGCAGCGTGTGCCACGGGCACTGGCAGGCTGCTGGGGGACAAGATACTCTCTTAGTGTGCTCCTGGCCTTCTGCAAGGGCTGCCCAGTGAACCCCATTGACACTGAATGTCCTCAGTGTCACCTCCCTCTCCTGGAGAGCTCCAGGGTCTGGGACACCTCCAGGGGCCGTGCCACCTCCAGGGCCTGCGCCATCTCCAGGGGCTCTGCCACCACAGAGCCACCAGAGGAGCTGGTTGGCTTCGTGACTCATGGGACACATTGATTATGTTAATAGCAGTACCATCATCATCACCCTCCAGTAAGAAACACTTCAGTGTCACAAGCCTGAGCTTATTAGGCCGATGATTGCAAAAACTAACAATCACACTTAAATAATTCATTAATGGAATCATGGTTTCTTCGTTTTTTGCCAGTTCATTTATAATTTATGATCAAAGGAAGGACATCAGGCAACTAATATTGGACAGGACATTTTAAAAATTCATTTTAATGAATACTTTTACACTGCAGTGTACAAAAACTACGTACTTTTGACAAGTCTCCAGAGAGTGCCTGAGAATTTTTTATTTATAGCTTTTTTCCCTCTCATATTTATGATAATGCAGTGAGAAAATAGCATTCATGCTGAAAATAAGCTTCTCTGTGAAATCTATTTTTCTGTGTGCTCAACTGTCCTCTAAGATGTATTTATTAGCAGTGCAATGTGTATCGTTTCTCCTCATCATTTGTTTCTAATCTGAGAGGTCAGACGACCCCAGCTTTTAGCACTACAGAATTCTGCCAATCTGAGTCCTTATAAACTCATCTTTAATTTCAACTTTTTCGTCAGGGAGATAACCATAAGGTTATATGTCTCTTCAGCTGATCTATACAGGGACTTTTTGATGATTGATTTTAAATTTGTGAAGCTGACAAAGCAAAGTGTTTGAAAATTGACACCATTTGCTAGTACGCCTTTATGGATATTCAATACTTCACCTTAATATATCATACACTGTGTGTGTCCCATATTGAGTGATCCAGAGGTGCCTACAAGGTATAACACAGCTTTGCCTCTGTTTCTATTTGCTTTTCTATTTTCCTCCACGAAGAAATCAACTAGGCCAGGAATTTTCTTTCCTTCCCATTTCAAACCATGATGCTCTGTGCATCAAGATGCCCTCTTAAAAAACCGCAGTAACCAAGAAACTGGAAAAGCCAGGGGAAGAAACAAAAAAGGAAAAGCCAGAACAAACTGATGGGTGACCCTGCTCTGCTAGAATCTTTACAAGCATTGCCACTGGCTTCTGTGACAATAATAGATGGACTTTAATTTTCTTCCTACACTGAGCTACTTTCTCTCCCTCCTTGTTGGTAAAACCTATCGCTTGCACCGCGGTTGGTAACAAAACTGTCTCTTTGAGCCTGGCAATGGCCCTGCAGTGCCCATTGACAAAACAGCTTGGTGCTTTAGGGTGCATTAATGAAACAAAATTACTCACTTGGGTAATTGCTACAGATCACTAACTTTGTTGCTCATTAAGTCCATACACTTTTTATTTTTTAATTCTTTTAGCGGCTCCTTACTCAACTGACTCAAGTAGACGTAGTCAGAAAATGTCAACTGGACATAGCAGGTAATTCAAAGAGCAGATGATGAAAACATACGGGCATTTCTGAAAGTATTATGGGAAACTAACCACTGAATTACAATGGATCTTACATTTTGTATTTAATAAAATTATTTTTGAATACCGTTTTTATTTCTTCCTTTGTCATTCCTTTTCAGTGAGTACTTTTCTTGTACTCAAGAAAGTACAAGAAAACACATTTTTCATTCAATTTTTTACAGTAAACAAGGAAACAGAAAAGTGGAGAAAAAGAAAATCTGTTTGTAGGAGTGTTTGCCTTTCTCATCAATATCTAGTAATTTTGGTCTTATATTTTTTACTTGGAAAACACTAATAGTAGATGAAAACTGAGCTTTCATATTTCATTGCAAATGTTTCCAGGAAGAATAAAATAGAAAACACCACAAGGATTCCCAGACTGAGGAGGCAAACATAGCACTTCCATTCTATAATGCCAGAATGAAGCACCAGCCTTGGAAAAAAAAAGTGTTATTTATGGAATCATCACAAGACTGAAGTTTTAAATTAAAAACAACTTTCCCCCTAAATCAGAGAGCTTCTCTGGAATGGTTTGTGCCAAAGCAACCTCCACACAGAGGGGTGTGTGGGGCTGCACATAGCTGTGCACATCTGCCTAAGGACATGCTCTGCTCTCATTAAGACAACTGATCTAAGGAGTAACACCTCTTATCTTAGATCAAAGAAGGGAAAGGCAGTGCCCCAGCCAGACCTTTCCCACCTTTAAACACAACTTACCTCTCTTAGCACTCTGGGACTAACACTGCAGCTGGGATGTGCTCACAAAACAACAGGAATCATTCTGGAGCAGACTGCAACTGTCTGACAAAGAACTCAAAGGGCAGGAATAAAACCATGGAAATAGCAGCTCCAACCTGGCCTTATTTTCTTTCTTTCTGCACACCAGCCTCACTCAGAAAAAGCTACCATGTGCCAAACATAACTGAGTAATACAGCTCAGCAAGCATGCAGGAACCAGACAGGCTCAAAATAATGTTTTTCATACAAAACACAATGAGGTCATATTTTTCTTTCATCTGGAATAATAAAATTATGCCTTGGCTACACCGGGCAGTTTCATGCTGAAGGCATCATTGCTGATCCTCATTACTAAAGTAGAAGCATTCATTTTCATCATGTAGTTTGGGTTGAGAGCAATTGTGTGTGCTTTGCAAAACAATCAGATAAGACCCAAAATGCCTTTCCTAGCATCTCACCATACTAAAGATAGATCTAGTACATAGCTACAAGCACAATCATGTTCTTACAATGCAGTTCAGCAGAGAAGAAAAAGGTATACATACATTTCACAAACAAACAAAAGCATAAAAGTGTGTAAAAATGAATCTTTGCGTCCAATAAAATAAGTTTAGTAGATATTCTGGATTGCCTTTTGTGATTTTTTCCTTAAATAAAATGCATCTCTTAGTTCAAAAATACTCGGTTTGCACTCTTTCCAGAGATTTCTGCAGATATAAAGTTCAATCATGTTTTGAAAGATGTTGGCCTAGATTCTGCAATTCAAGCAGCTGTTATACAAATAAACTGGGCTTCCTCACATAGGTTTCAACTGCATGAACTGGGGGTTCCCTCTTGAAGAGACTTTCAAAGCAAGCTTTGTTATGTTGCTAAGATTCAGACAAGGAATGCCAGTCCAGACAAGATTTAAAATGGATTTAAAGCATTTTATCATCAGACCCAAGTCCTCAAAGTGACTAAAGGGGGCAGGAAGGACTGATATTTGAAACTATTGAATTTTTATTTCCCAGCAGGAGATGAGCACTCATATTGTTCCTCAGTGTTTGGGTGGACAATGTTTTTATATCATGTGAACTGAAAAAAAAAATTAATAAAAACAATGCTGCACAATGGAACACAGCATTGTTTGGGTAAATAACACTTAGAAGAAAGCCAGTTCATTATTATCACTTGAGATTGGGGGCCCCTACTGAGACCAGTGACCCGCTGTGCTGGATCTGTGTAAATACATGATGAGGCACAGTCCTTGGGCCAAAGAGCTTGCAGTGCAAACACACAAAGCAAACAGCAGAGGTATTACAGTCATCTTCATACTCAGTGTGGGCCTGTCACATTCTCTAAGTGCAAGGCCTCTCTGCAGCTAATAGAAACATCAGTTTTGCCCTCCTTTTAAGTTTGTTCTCATTTTGCTCAGCACTTGAGCTGAGTCCTGCAGGGCAGTCAGACGTGCTCTGCCCTGACCCAGAGCCCTGACCAGGCTGGGGGCAAAGATGCAGAATGACTTGGCAGGGAGAGCCCCATGACTCAGGCCAGATGGATCAGTGGCTGCTCACCCCTCTCCCGAGGAGCTCCTCCTGTGCTGTGGGGATGAGAGCCCTGGGGTGACACCCACACTCAGGGGAAGGGCAGCCAGGCCTCTGTCCCTTGCTAAGGTCACCATGAGGATGTCTCCATCCAGCTGCCTGCAGACTGGGGAGCTGGGACCCCTTCTGGCAGAGGAGACCTGCACTTCTGGAAGCCAGCTGGAAGGAAGCTCTTCTGCAGCACCTTCACCCATCTCCCTTCTTATGCTTTTGCAGTGCAAGTGTTTCCCCAGTCCCTGACAACTGTGTACAGCATGGCCACAAAGTATGAGATGAGAAATGCCTTGAAGGAGGGGACAAACACCAGCACCATCAATACCTGGAGTATTTTTCAGCTCTTGCTGAGCTCTTGCAAGCTGAGACTTGCAGGTGCACGGCTGCTGATGGCCCCAGGTGAGGAGCTGCACTGACCTCATCACACACCAACCATCTTTCTTTCACTGCACTTCACTGGTACAGGTCATCTGCCCAAATCACCCTGAAGCTTGTTTATTTTTCAATTCATGGGTTATTTTTCAAAAGCCAATTAAAGCAGACATGGAATTATTATGTGGCTGGATCATTATGCTGCATAGAAAACCAAAGGCCTGATATGTGGGTTATGCTTTTTTGTTCTTGTTGACATCTGGACCATTATATTGTTTTCAACATATAATTTACTCTACCGTTGTTATAAATGATCTTCAAAATTAAACCTGCTAGCTACAACAAAGATAATGTGAAGTACTCCAACTCATTAACATCTAATAAGTAAAAAAATAAACTTTAATCTTGTAAATACAGATGTTAAAAAAGGTATAATTCTGATGACAGCAGTAAAACGCATCAAGGAACAAAACCTATTAACAAGTCCTTAGCTATCTCCCTGAACCTTTTCCCAATTAGATGTAGTCATGTTAATTGCTGTGAGGAGAATTTGGCAAATAGATGGTGCTCTCCAACAATAGGTTTATTCATTCTAACCCTTCCTTTTTAGGGTAATGATGAATAGGCCACTTGTTTCACTGTTCTACTCAGAAATCAAAATGTAAACTTAGAGAAAGCAGAGCATTGCTGGACAGTGGGAAATTGTAGATGGGAACTGACCAGTGAGTCAACAGTACATCCATGCTGGCAATGTATTTCCATTAGAAGCAGCACTCTACAAAGGTTGCTTTACTGTACAAGTCTATATTTAGGGAAAATTCAGCCAATGAAATCTGGAAATGACAAGGTCTATGCTGGAAAACTGACTACAGACTTGACAGAGTAGTTGATCTTCCTGTTGAGGCACTGCATTGGGACTGAGATGAATTTTGCTTTTTGTCAGAGAAGAAAATATGTCTTTGCATCAGTTCCTGCTGTGTAAAAGAGAGGCTATGTGGCCTACCCTTAATCTGGATCGTCTATTTAAAATGCAAATTCCTGAGAACAAAGGTCTGATTGCACAGGGCACTGAAAGTTGGGTGCCCAGCTCTGAGCAAGACTTTTGGGCAATCAACTACACTGCGGCATCTACCAGAGCAGACAGCAACACTTCTGTTATTTGGATACTGTTGTTGTCCCACTCCCTGCGTTTTATTTGAAGAGAGAGACAGAGGAAAAAAACCCTCTGGGAACTGTTCCCAAGCCAGCCCAATCTCTCCTTTGGATCTATTTCTACAGAAGAACTGCAAACCTGACGGGCATTACTTGGAGTTGCTGGACTCACTGAATTCTGCATAAAAAAGGCTGTTTCATTATTCTAGCAGATAATAATAGTGCAGCACCTAGCAGATTAATATTTAGTGTCAGAATTTAATACCATAACTGTTCAATAACAAAGTTTTATTTCTCTTCTATTCTTACACCATTATCAGGAAGTAATATTCTCTTCTAATTTGAAAGGGAGCTGCAATTTTTTTTATAATGAATTGTTCATATTTTTATCTTCAAATGTATATACGCCTGCCATTAGATTGCTTTTTAAAGAAAAGGATTGCTCTGGATGATTTGTTCACTGCCTTTCCATTGGTTAGTATTAAATTATTTAACATCAGGCTGGTAGGATTCAAATCTAAACTTTCAAAGACTGGGTTGACACAGGAACTGAAAACCTGTATCAAGGCTTTTAAAATATTAATCAGCACCCAGGTCAATGAAATGAAATAAGGTGTGGAAATTGTTGCTTCAGCTAACATTAGCACATGTAGTAAGACATCACTTATGATGGCTCTCTCATTTCAAAACACATGGAAAGGGAAAACCTCTCTAATATGTTATTCAGGATGTGGCAGCTGATCTGCCTGTATCAATCCTGAGCACTGTAATGCAAGTAGGATCTCTGATTTATTTTGAAGGGGAGGGTAATTTACAAGATGTTGTATGTAAAAAGCCACAGCCTCATTTTACTGTGTTCAAAAGTAACTGTTTTAATCAAAGACTGTTTATAACAAGGTTGATAGAGTTACTGAAACCGATTTTTTTTCATATACATATAACCCTTTTATACTTCCAGCTTTAAAGACCATAAAAAAGGATAGTAAAGATGAAAGAAATAAAAAGAATGACAGAGCTAACTCCTATGAGCCACAGTCTATGTCAAAGCAGAACTAAAGTGATTGACAGCTTGCATTAGTAATGAATAGAGTGGGGAAAAGCTGCCAAGAATCCGTAACAAGGTCAAAGCCTTCCAATAAAGAATTACATTAGCCACAAATCCTAGGTGGAACTGTGTATATACATCTGCAATGTGACTTGAACCATGGCACTGTTTCTACTGTCCTATTCTGACTCTTCTCCAGTTTTTATTTCTGGGCTTCAGTAAATTCTGACTCCATCACACCCGTGATACGTCAGAACAGGTGTAACGTCTCAACTTATGACATTATAAAAAAACAAATAGAAGGGGAGGAATTTTAATGCCACATTTCTAATAGTGCACATAAAAAACTTTCTGAACTATTGGTATGGTAATCACTCTCCTTCCAGTATCACAGCACTGTTATACACACTTGATGTGGAAGAGAAGGGTATTTTGCATATTAAAAGCAATATTGTATCCAGGATTCCTGCATGCATCACTCTGCTCACCTCAGAGTTTAGAAACAATTTTGTGAGCATGATATTATTCAGGGAATGCAATGTATGTAGGCTTTTTGATGTACAATATTTTAGTGAATACATTCAAGTGTCAGAGAGCATTATTTGTACTGTGCCCTGATGTGCTGCTATTTGCCTGGCATCTGGAAGAACAAGAATACTCCCTCTTACTGTGAGACTCCAAAGGGTCTCATTTGATAAAAATGGAACCACTTTATTATATCAATATTGCCCCACTGAATCAAGCTAGATATGAGGATTGATACATAGAAACATCTTTATTTTCCGCAAAGGAAATCCTGGAATACTGCATTTTTCAGTACACTTTGCAAATCTTCTGTGGAAGTGCAGAAGCACATATTCGCCCCTCTACAGTTCAGAATTTCAAGGGAACATAAAATGTTTTTTAAGGAGTCAGTTATTTACACTTTGATTTTATTTACTACAGCAGAAAGTCTAAGTGTGGTCACAAAAAAACCCATCCAAAGTGAACCTCTGAAAGCAGTGTGGTGTTTTTTCTCATTCATGTGTGGCAGAAATTTAGGCACGTAACGTTCTAAATGAGCTACCCTTCTCATTCTAACTCAATTCTGCTTCAGTTCTAACTGAAAACAGAATCCAGCTTGCAGAGTCCAGTGGGATGAGAACTGTGGGCTCGGGGACCAAATCACACTGGTGCAGATGGATCCACATGACACCTCCAACTCCTCAACGTTTCCAGTCTCATCTGTTATCTGAGGAAAGCTAATTTTACTATGCTGAGCAACCAAGCAATAAGAAAACATTAGAAAGCTGGAGGGTTTTTTTCTCTTTCCATGTAAAACAACAGCTCTGAGCTTGAAAAGGTGCCAAAAGGCATATCCTGATTTTCCAAAGCTTTATGGCACACTCACAGTCCTTTACACCTGAGCACTGAACAAGTGTCCCAACATGAGCTCATGAAACCATGGGAGGATTTCCTCTCCAGGGGAATCCATGGGGAGCAGATCAGCAGTAAAACTGGTTTTACTGACCAGAGCAAAGGGGAGGAACTGGGAGCAAAAGCCAGAAGAGGAAAAAAGCCTGTTGCAGGATGTTAGAGCTGTCCTTATTTAGAAAAGACCCAAGATGTTGGTACCATCTGTGTTGTTATCAGGAGCACGATGAGTAAAACAAGCAATACAGAAGGGGGCAGAGATAAAAACTGAGTATAATCAGAACAAATTGGGTAATATTCTACTAAATGAGCTTCAGCTGCTCACAAACTGGTAGCAATCTCCACGCATTATGCACTGTAGAAAGAATGAAACAGCAGGATTGGTGCTACAGACATGGTTGGACATAGGAAGGTACGCAAATGATTGAGGCACAAATAATCCACCTCTGTGGGGATGACTGCTGCACCTTTGTAAAGAGGGACAGCCCCATGGTTACAGAACCAGTCCCACACTTCAGGATACAGGTTCAATTCCTGGGTCTCCCTGGGATTCAACGGGTAAAATAATAGAATTCCTGGCACTTTCCCCTGTTATTAATACATTTAGTTTTGTGAGACTCCAAGCATATTTACGTTCATCAGATTGAATTTGTAATAACAGGGACCACAGAAGTACACAGGCACTCATGAAAACCACAAGTAGACACTTTGTTTCACTGCTACTGCCATAACAATAAAAAGGAATCATCATTATTAATAATGGGCAATTACTCTGAAATAGTTTTTAAAGAAGTATTCCTAAAGGAACATGATGAATTTATGGCACACCACCAGAGCCTTTCATGGATATAAAGATGTACTTCAGCACACATGACTTGTTTTTTGAACAAGGCGAAAGCTGTCTAGTAAAATATTAATAAATCTGAATGCTGAAACATAGGTGTCTTCCTTACAATTCATTTTAAAATGGGGTAGAAGGCTCCATTTGGACTGAAAATCTTAACCTTCTGTATATTTATGTTCAATATGATTTCCTTTTAATGCTGCTGATTTTAGACAGTTACATAATACTTTGCTTTATAGACTTGAAAAAGGTATCAAATCTACTTGGGATTAAATATTATCTTGAATGCTCTTATGTTAAGAACAGAGCTAAACCGTTAAGCAGCATCCACCCTTAATTATGACACACGTAGGTATTAAGGAAAAAAAGGTGCTTCTCTGAGTGACAAATGGACCTAAAGATCCTTCACAACATTTACTATAAATCACAAAAGACCATTAATAAACAGTCAGAAAAAAAAATGACAGTTGCTACAAGTATCTGCTCTCATACTCTGCCTAATACTATCACTGTCATGTTTAAACCTGACATCTTAAATCTTTGACACGGAAACCCTTTAAGTCAAAAAGGCTCATCTATTTTAAACAGAATTTTCTATGCTTGTTATTTTGAATGACAGGAAAAGGAAACAGAGAATCTGTAATTCTGTAACCTTATCTGGCTGAAAATCTTTCCTTTCAGCCTTTTACATCAACCCCAAAATAAAAGGAAGATCCAAATAGCTTCTGCAGTTACTTGCTGGGATCTTGTGGGCAAACAAAGCTCCATGTCTGCCAGAGGGGGCTGGTGGAGCTCAGCAGCACTTGACTCTGTGGGAGCCAAGTCAAAACACTGCAAACACAGGGACTGCACTGCCTGTGTCAGGATGAGGACAAGTTTGGAGCCAGCTTTCATTCAGACAGGAAGGAATAACTGGGACTGCCAGAATTAACACTGGATGCCGTCCTGAAGTGTCACACTGCCTGCTTTCTTAACACAGGCTGAGAAACTGGGATGCCTGGCAGAGGCACTTAAACATCTGCCTGGGAGTGGGCAAACATTGTATTCCCCAAGAGGGCTGCAGGAAAAGAGTGACCATAATCCTGAGCATAAAGTGGGTTTTGTCAAGGGAGTGCTGAAAAACACTCAGTATGGACAAAATTATTTAGATCTTTAGGATTAGTCATATTATTTTTTCTTAAAAACCTTCCACCTAAGATGCTTTCTTTTTGGACATTTATGTTTCTGAGTGACCAGAAATGGACTTTTCAACATTACCACCATCCATTTTCCCCAGACTCAAGAAGAGTTATTGTATCAGCAATGATTTGCTGAAGGTTTGCCAACAAAGGTCAGGAAAACCCAAACCCGTCACGGATACAGAGGTAAATAGGCAAAGTTCGATCTCTCTTGCACTTTTTATTGTTTTCCACTTGATAATAATTCCCTTAGTAAGGTGCAAATGTCTTCTTCACACATCTGCCTGGATCTTTTAATGTTCTAGCGTGGCATGAAGGTTACTGATTACAAGAAATTCTTTTGTTTGTTAATGACAAAGATCAGTAGTGAGATGTCACTCTACCAGCAGGGAAGTGGAGAAGCAGTGACTTATTTTCAGCATTACACTTAAAAAATACCCCATCCTCTCGAATTCTACCTGCAGTATTTGGGATATCACAGGCAATAAAGCTGCATTAATGAAGGACAGTGCTCCAAAGTCAGCCCCTGCAGCAGATGGTAACACAAATGGTCCAGGGTTGAGCATGACCAATTGCTTCAATAGCAAGGTCTGAGGTGAACACCATCAGTGCTTGCATCCCTGAAAATATGCAGGGAGAGACACAGACACTCTGGCCCAGGGCTAAAAAGCTCACCCTGAATTTCAGATCAGTACTAAGCTGGATCTTGTCCAGTAATAACACTGCTTGGCTGATCTCTCTTGTTTTGCAGAGCAAAACCTACAAATGCCAGTCAGTAAATTCAGATGATGCCTTGAACATGCTGGAGCAGTTTAGCATCTATTCACTGCTTTGTCTCCTCCTTTGCTTTTTAAGTGAAGCAACATCCCTAAATGTTTTTGTAACTGATTTGTGCAGAGGCTGCTGAGAGAAAATCTAGTGTGGCAGCATGTTCCTCCCACCACAGTCAGGCTGGATTCCTGCACCAACAGACTGTCAATGGGAGTTTGCATTGGGCAAAGTTTTGAAGCTGAAAGCTCTACTTGCAAGTTTTGAAGTGGAGAGGCTGTTTTTTTTTGAATCTGAAGTCATAAAACACCACTTAACGTCTAGGTTACAGATGGACTCAGGATCCCACACTTGGCTCCTGACTGTAGATAACTCACACTGCGTATCTGTGGTTTGGGTTCAAGCCCATCTTGAATATAAGTTTAGACTGAAAGAAATACATGCAAATAGCAGGCACTGCCAGCTGTTTTCCTCTACTTACAAGGCCATTTCTGAGAAAGCAAAGTGTTTAAGTACAGGGTGGAACATGGGAGTGATGACAAGCTGGTATCCGTGAGTTCAATGTGAACCTGACATTCTCAAGTTTAGGGTGTCTCTTGTTCCTGACACATGTTTTCCTAGGACTCTGAGGCTACATTCTTCATTAAGTTTGTTGAGAAATGGAACAGTATGCTCACAACCCTTTTTTGGATCTCTCCTTAAGAAATATCTGTGTTCTATCTGTGCTTTAATGACAGCCTGCTGCTCATTTTCCAAGAAAATCCATGCCAAAAAGTCCAGATAACACTTAACTCACAGGCTGGTATACACAGAGCTGGCCTTGCAGGTCATGTTCCCAACTGAGTAATGGACTCATTATATTATCCCTGGCGAGTCTTGCAGGTTGGAATTTTCAAACAAAAGCAAACAAAATCAACTTTTGTTTTTTGATTTGATTATTTTTTAATGCTACAGCTTATTCATTTTGGTTTATTAATTTGTTGGTCCAATGGTTTTTATGTGCTGCAATTCAGGCTAGGCCTTTCTCTAGTATCATGTTTTATATAGATATGGGAAATGAAATGTAAGTCTGATACAATTACGGTTGTGTGCCATGCAAGACAATACCGTAAACACGACGACAGCCTGGAAAGCTGCTTAGCAAAATGATCTTAATATACAAGGCAGTGTGAAAATGTAAAAAGAATCTATAATGACAACAAAGATTAGCCATTTGCTCTCTAACCTTATTTACAGAAGCAATCAGAGGTATTCAGGTCGAGTTAATGACCCTGTCTCCAATTAATTCAATTGTCTACAAACAACACTGATGCAGTGGTTGTCTCAGAGTCTGCCACATAGTCTCTGAGGGAATACATAAGACTCCATTAAAAGTGACAATAATAATGCATTTATTACTGTAACACTATTGTATTATAAATAAATTCCTGATGTTAAATTATGCTCCACGCTTTAACAGAAATTCAATTACTGAAATAATAAAAAATATGGTGTATTTGCCAAGTGCACGGACTATAATTTGGCTGCTTAGTTACCAGCAGTTGGCTGTTTTGCAATTTCTTGTTCATAGAGTATTTCTTTTGAATAAACGCCAGACTTTTTCATACAAATTTCATGAACAAGTTGCAAAATGAAATTTTGAGCTTTTGAATCCAATTATGAAAGACATAACTAAATCTATTATTGAAAAAATATTCTTGAAAGCCCTTCTTGCTGTTGTTCAGCTCAGTGTAGTAATTGAGGTAAGCACAGGTGCTGTTCATTATGGGCCATTGTGCACCATCTGAATTCTGGGAACTGAGGAATTCAGAGGGTTTCAACTCTTTGTGTGAATAACAAACAGGCATGATTCGGAGGTTGTTTGTACAAGCTTGCACATCGCTCTTCTGGGACTCCTAAGACACCTGCTTACCCTTTTGAAGCCAAAACAGTATCATTTATGTTCTGGCTATTCTTCCTACAGTGATTTTTGCAGAAGCAACATATTTCCCCACCCCTCTTCCTGCAGGCTTCTATCAGTGGTGGAAGTAGGAACAAAAGAAAACAAAGGATGAAACCATTATCTAGTGGGGACAAGAAGCCTTAGAGAAGCCCTTTTTGGCTTGATGAGATTTCAGCAAGGAAAACCTTATGAAAAAAGAACTGTTTCTCACACTTAGCATCATTCCCCCTCTCAACCAGTTTCCTGTGGTAGGCTGTTAAGCATTAAATAGAATTAATTTTTTTCTTCTAACACCAATCTGTATTCTCTCTTTGTGGTTTGGCCATGTATTTATCTTGCTAATGCCTCTCCCACTCTCTTCACATGTTTTACAGGGAATACACGAAGAGGTGCATGCACCTTGCAAATGAAAAACTGCTGACAGTCTTCCTACAGGGTCCCACAGGTGCCTGCAGCCATATGGCAGCATGTGCGTGGGTCTTGGTTCTTTGAGGATGACAAACTCTCACCTCTGCACATTTCAAAATGTGCTGTCTCAACTATAGATTTCTGGTGACAGTGATTATTTACTTTGCACTTTTATTTGTTGATATATTGCTGGTACTTATCAGCAGAGATGTTATCAAAACTTCTGGGGAGGGAGTATGTGGAGAGCAGCTGCAGGCAGCCCAAAGGAAGGAAACACGGAGGGGAACTTCCACCAGTCTCAGTGTTAAAGGCTTTTTTTTATTTACCCCCCCTTACACTGATTACAGTGCAACTAAAACTGCCTCAGTTCAAGTACTCCTGGGAATATATTGAGCTGTTAGGAGATGCTATCAGACTACACTTTGCACAAGTCAGCAGGCACAAGAATTCCTTGAGCATGTCAAAGATTCAGCTACAACTCAACACCGGCATTATGATTTCTCAAAACTCGCAGCGACCCAAGTTAGATGACTTATTCTCTGAATTAACCCCTGTCACAAGCCATGTACAATTACAACAGCAGATCTCAGTGCCACCTGAAGGTCAAGTTAACGCCTGAGAAGAAGAAATAACACCATACAAGAAACAAAAAATTGAAGAAAGGCAACTACTTTCCTGAACTTCAGGAAAAACAGATCTTCAGGAAAGAAGGCTTGGGATTTCAGTGGCTGCAGGGCTGCACACTGCAATAGAAACTGGCTGGCCACACTGGAGAGGACCATATTCACATAGGATAAACCTACAGACTTCTAAAGGGGGTTGAGCTGGCAGTGAGGGACAAAGTTGCATTCCATTCACAGTGTCTGAATTAGTGATGAATGGCAGAATCCTCCTCCAGCCAGGGAACCAGAAGGAATCTGAGCAGAAGTAGATAATTCCTTCCAGATGCGTGGTCAATTAGCCACACATGGATAAAGGAAAAGAAGAATGAAAAGGAAAAGGAGAAGGAAAAGAAGAAAGAGGAATAAAGTAGAAAAAGAAAAAAGGAAAAGGAAAAAAAGGAAGACGAAAATGATAAAGAAGTTGTTGAAGGAAGCTGAGAGCATTCATCAGTCCAAATCCACTTCAGGAACTTGAGGCAAAGGCAACATTATAATGGCAGATTACAGATGGAATTAAGTTCAACAGCAAAACAACATATGCAAGGATGAGAAACAAAAGGAGCTTTGTTGGCAAAGATGGAGACCAAAATTATGCTGGCCTTCAAGCTCCAAGTCTAACATGGAGACAAGCTCCAAGAGCAACCACAAAGCTATAGACTTTATATACAGGTACTGTTTTTCTCTGAGAGTATGCCATGTTTTAATACACTGGTGTGAATTATTTGGGGTTTGGGCTGCAAATTGTAAGCAAGCAGTAAACTAAATTCCTGGAAAATGTATCAACTCTGAGAATCCAAATCTCTGGGACTAGGTACAGTCCTGATTTTCACTGCATTTTGTTTGACTTGTATAAACATGCACTTAGTGTAGCCATCCCCACAGTCACTTGCACTTCTGTACTGCAATAAAAGAGACTCAGGAGAAAGACATTTTCTGCAGATCTTTCTCAGCTTAGTCACTGCTGGTCACACACAAGGGAGCTGCTCATCACCTGAAGAACAGATATTTAAGTGGGATAGGCAAAACAACTTGCCACTGCCATTTCTTTTTTCTTTTTATGAGATCTTGAGAGGAGAGTTGAGGAGATACAAGAATACAAGTAGCCACAGCCAGGGCAGGAGAAGTGGAGACTCTTGAACAATTTGCCATTTTTGTTTGGATAGGAAAGAGTAGCCCACAGTTTGTAGACTGAAGATGGCCTTATATTTTACATAGCCTTTGACAAGATATTCTGTAGCTATGGGAAGACCTATTTGGCCCTCAGATTCCGGCTAGTGAGACTTAACAGGTCACTCTATCACTCCTTACTTCTGCTGAAGACTCTCCCTACTCTACAGAAATATAATTCACTAAACATCTCAACATAGCCAGTGAAAGCAATGTATTACCATCACCATCTTTTGTCAGCATAATTCTGTATAGTTCTTGGTAGAGCAGAGCTAGGACCACTGCATGATGGTGAGGATAAGTTATTTAAATGTGGGATCTAAAATAAGGCTGGAGATGCAGAAAGATAATGGGAGGAGGGTGACACTAACAGCAGCACAGGCAGATTATAATTACTTAAGTGGCAATTTGGCTGGGACACAGGATTAACACCCTTCACTCAAATTCTTATGAGAAAGCAATGAAATCTTAAATGGGAGGACCTTTGCTTTATACCACATCTGAAGCAGCGACTCTTACAGCACAGTGGCCTCTAACACAATGGAAGGACATTGTGGCATGGGGACAGCGGCCACTTTGTCAGCCCTACCAGCACCTGCAGAGCCACAGCACCAGCCCTGTCAAAGCCAGCTCTACACAGCCCCAGAAAAAGGCTGGAGGAGAACAGCACAGGTGGGCATGGCTGGGAGCCAGCAGAGCATTTAGCTGTCATTATCCCTACAGCAGATTCCTATGTACTGCAAAGTAGGCCTAATGAGGGAATGTTAATTTATATCCCCTCACAAGAGCATAGTGGGGCTCAAACACTGACCAATCGGGGGCCTAGCAGGCTTTAAAACTTGAAAACGCCGTGGGATCAGAGAAAGTTATACACATGATAACGTCTAATAAATCAAATAAAAATGGATAGCAGCCAAAGTAAGTTCCTGCATGTCAGATATTAAATATGACTAATGTTGTTTGACAGTGTTCCACAGAATGTGCATTGGAGTCTCACTTCTTCCTTATCATTATCACAGAAAGAGAAAGGTAAAGCACTGCAGGAATATAAATAATTTGAAAAGCCTCATAGACAATATTCTACTGTGCACCTCATTTGCACTTAAAAAAACCTGCCCTACAGACCTTATGTACTTTTAAGATTCATCTGAAAGATACATGAAGAAGTCTTCCAGTCAAAAATGTACATATTTAATGGAATTAGATCTCTAGGCAAGAAAATGTCAGAAGAAAAGGAGAAATATTAAAGTGAATGCAGGGTGCTCCTTTCTAGTGCTTTCCTGCTTTGATAAATATCTTCTGGGATGTCATTTACTAGAAAGTCATGATTTAACAAAAAGAAAAACTGCAGTATAAAATATACTCTCTTTATTGCTGAAGTAAGTTGCTATTTTCATATTTTCCCTCTGTATTCAGCTTTTGTCAGCCAGAGGCCTTGATATTTGCTTTTATATCATCCCCATTGAAAATGCAGTGATTATTGCGAAATATTCAATTGCAGAGCTCTTCTGATTGCATGGCAAGGGGAGATCATAGGAATCTGTACTGCCACAGCCCTTTCTCTGCCTTCCAGCCTCATGCGAGGGCAATCAAACTTTAAAAAAACAAGAAAAAGTAAAAGACCCTGATTGTAGTGTTCAGTAATCACCCCGGGCCCAACGGGCTTGAAAGAAATCCTCTTTATTCTGTCACATCAGCTCCAGCTGCCTGAGCTGAGCAGCAGCTGAGCATCTGCAGAGCTGCTCACCCTCCACTCTGGCAAAGTGGAATCACCCGAAAGCTCAGCCCCAAGCCTCACCCTGCCCAGCCCCTGGCCTGATCTGTACACTCGGGGTACTGCCATCTATTATAACTCATTTGCAGGGCCTGCACCTCCACTAGTGATGCAGGAGGTTGTACCACAGACTGTCCCCCCAGCAGGACTTGAGAAGTACAATCCTAATTAGCTCTCCTATGGAAAACATGGTGGAGCTCTTAAAAATTCTCCCCTAGGACAACCTGACAAAAAACAAATTCTCATTAAAATCAGCATTACTACGCACAAGAAAATTTCCAGCTCCCCTCCAAAGTAACACGTTTCTATTGGGAAAATTCAAGTAAAATATTTTGAGTTAATTTCATCTGCAATGCAATATTTTGTTTCATTAAAATGACTTAAAATGTTTTATGTAATCAGTTAAGCCCAGAGTGCAGTCCCTGCTGAGAGCTTTAAGCTGGCTGCATCCTGTTTGTGAGGGATGTCTTGTGCAGTGCAATGCAAAGCCAGAGGAACCTTTCCATCAATTTAATAAAAGTGTGTTGCTTTCAAGTCTGTCAAAATATTTTATTTCATTGGAGATATTTATGAAAAAAACACTTAATATAGTTGAATTCATACATTTCTGTTTCTTTTCTGTAAAAAGTTGTCAATTTTTCAGACTACACTAGAATTTTCCTCATTCTTATGCATGATCAACAGTTACAGTTTTTTCACACACTTTCCCAAAAAGACCAAAATGAATCTGCTCAGAGTTTCTAGGCTCTTCTCTATTCTAGGTTTTGCAGTGATGTAACTATTCAAGTATTTTTCTAGTGCACACTGGCATGCTGTGCAGGATGTATATATTTCACATATATGAGAACACATTTATTCATACATGAAGTCTTCAACAAAATGTCTTATTCCAAATTCCTGTGCATTTCCCACAACAATTCTCCAAATCCCAAGTGAATCTTCTAGTGTTTCTTGTTTCTCTACAGATTTTTAGGATGTCTACATCTTGGCACACAGGCTGGAAAATTCTGAATTGTCTGACCAATACTACAGAGATTATTGGGAAAAAAAGCAAGCATGGAAAATTAGGATTCCTATTTCAAGTCTTGTTTTTAGGCCACTGGACCAGACTTTTCTAGTCTCTCCTACTTTGCAAATACAGAATGCTGCTGCAGTAAAATGCAACCAGGGACATCCAGGATAACACATGTATCTTGTTAAATGCCTGCACATGTTCATGTCCAGCTTCTCCCACACATGTATCTACCATACTGATACCTTGCCACAGATTTAGTTCCCTCAGTATAGGCAGAACTCACCCTAAAAATGCCCACACTATCTACTGGAGGGATGTTCCCTCCTTTCTGGCCATGCTGATCCTTCGGGTAACAAATGCTGATCCCTGAAACATCTCTGTCACCATCTCTAGCAGCCTGCCCTGCACTGCCCAGAACTGTTTGCTGCTCAGAGAGAAATGTTGTCAGGCTATTCACAACCCAGCCAGACACTTCTGTATCAGTTACACTCACTTCACTTTCAAAGACTTTTTTTTAAATGCTCAGTAAAGAGTTGCCTTTTGCAAAATGAGAAGTGTGAAGGTCCCATGTAGCTGCCTGGGATGTGTTCCATCACATTTACTTGTTTCCACCCAGAACTGAACTACAACTGCTTGTTGTGGAGGAACTGATCCAGCTCACATTAGCTTGACTGAAAGCTGGAGCTGATCCCAAACCATACTCCAAAGTGTTGCTGCTCTGAAGTATACAAAAGTAATGCAAAACCACCAAACTTCCACAACTTCATGGGAAGCATCAAACCCTTGCTCCTTCTTTCAGTTCAGCTATTCTGAAAGTATTCACCACTTTATGAGATGTCTCCAAATCCTTCTGGTGGCTGTAAAGCCGCTGAACTTTACCTCAAAACATGAGCAACAGCTTCATGTCACTGACACAGCCCCTTAGGCCCATTCTTCACTACCAATACTGGGTCTTGAAGTCAATGTTTCTACTAAAAGGTTTATTTTGACAAGAAGTCCTAACATGGAGTTAGAAAGAAACATTTTTTTAAATGTAATAGATATTTCTTTCACTAAACTTAAATTGTTTTGGATTACACCAGCTTGATTCCTGTGACTCTTGGCCCAACTCAGAAAGTTTAATGCTATAAGCTTAGCTATGCCAGGCAAACTTTTATTTACATTAAATAAGCAGGATTAAAAAACTCAAAACCTTTCATTGGAGAATTAGCTTGCTTATCCCAAAGTCACAAACTGTCTGTCTTCACTTTATGTCTTGTACCTCATGGCTTCAGCTGTTAGCTCCTCTTGTAGTCTTGTCAGCTTTCTCTACTTTTGCAATGTTTTGGAGCAAAATTCTTTGCTGGGGTAACTCCAAAGAAATGAATAGAGATACACACAAGGGGAAAAGGCGCAAACCCCTTGTCATGAGGCCAACCCTTAACTGGTGTAAGATGATGCTGACCTAATGAAGCAAATGCATCAGCTGTGTAATGACAGAGCAACTATCAGCAGCAGCTGTGGTCCTCTGCATCTAGCCTGTAGACAACTTCAGGTAGTCAGGAGAATTTGCTGCTGCTGCTATCAAACACAGTGAGCTTCTCTCACATGCTGTGTAGCCCAGCTGTAGCACTGCACTGACCTTCTCCCTGATGTGCCAAACAGACACCAAATGCTCTGGCTCCCCACAAACCAGGGCAAAGGACATTCTAGTGGCATCTAACAATTAAGATTTCTTTTTTTTTTTCCCAGCCTGCAACAAGGGACACTGCTAGAAGTGGTAGCAATGATGCACACCAGCCTACTGCTCATTAACATTCACTTGGGGACAGAGATAATTTACCTTTGTCTTTCTGAGCCACGTTGAGAAATTTATTTCAGTAGCATCAGTCATATAAGATGATAAAAATAGTGCAAATCATGTAAGGGAAAAGAAGCTGCCTTAGCATGATTTGAGTATATACAATGAATAAGGTTAGTAATTAATTGGTAAAGTGCTATTTGTAATTGTTCCTGTGTGATAAATGAATTAGAACAGATGTTTTAATGTCTTTTTTTTTTCCATTGCTTCACACATAAAAATATGTGTAAAACTGAAACAAAAAAGTGGTGATGCAGAAAGCAGGCTCTGGGAGATAAATGGAGGGTTACATAAGACCAAAAAAATGCCACACTCATTTCCTGGAACAGAAGTCACACAAAGAGCCCAATAACTTTCCCAATATGTGCAGCAAATGACGACATGAATGAAATGTATTGTTCATAAATGTAGATAAATAATGCCTAATCACTTCAAGCACTAATTGAGTGTTCTCCAGCCCAGGACTTGAACAGCAGCAGCTTAGGAAATCAAAAGCACAACCCTGTGTTATCCTGATCCCAGGGCAGTGCCTATCCCACTGTGGAGCTGCTGTGCCTCATGCCCACTGCCTGCTGAGTCCCAGCATGGCAGCAACTGGGAATCTGCACGGAGAAGAGACCCTGGCAATGCCACCCAGGGGCAGGCAGCAGGAATGTGCACTGCTGCCACCCCCGGGCAGCCACACAGGCTCCGGAGCCGGAGAGCCGCGTGTCCTCGCGGTGGTGGCCATCCAGAAGGGAAGGATTAATAAATCCACAGTGGATTTATTCCATTGTAGAGATGGGAACTGATATTACTTAAAACACTGCCATCAGAACCTGATCCTGCATAACTGAATAATCCTTCACAATCTCCTGGATGTCAGAGAGGTGCAGGAGGCTGAGGCTGTGTCCCCTTCCATAGGCAGCACTGCAGGGAGCATCCCTGGGCACGGGTCACAGCGGCTCACAGCCCTGCCCTGGGCTCTGGGCTCCCCTGAGCTGGCAGCAGGGAGGAAAACAGCAATGCTCCACCTTATCCCTGCCCCTCCAGTGCCCACAGCTCAGCACTGAGATCTCCCAGGGACACAGCATGGGGTGTCACAAAGGGTACAGGCACTAGGCCTCTAATGGCCAGGGCACGAAAAGAATCCTGCAATATCCATCCCTCTAATGGTATTAAAGGAGCCACCATTACTTTTCATTTGTACAAAGTAATCTGATTGAGTGCAACATAGCTAAAATTTCATTTCCTATATCTTTATTAAAGCAGTGCCACTCTTTAAAGAGAAATGTTAGCAGAAGAATAAACAGAAACTGTTTTTATTGTCTAGGTTTAAAAAAGAAAAAAAAGAAAAGAGAAAGGTAGACTGGCTCCATATTAGCTTCTAATCAACCATGATTCATGAAGACTTTTTAGAAAAAATATTAAAGGACTTGCAACTGCAATGTAATTAAGTTTTCTACCTCTGGGGGGGGATTTGTGTAAGTCTGAGTTGAACCGTTCTAGATGTCCACGTAATCTGTTAGCTCTTACCAAAGGACAAAGATTACACACTAATTCAAAGGATGTGTACAAGACACTTGTAAAATTGAATGGGTTTGACAAAATTAATTAACTAATTAATTGTGGTTTTTTGTTTTGTGACATACGACTTCCTCCAGAATGCTCTGCTCCTGTTCTTCTCTATTAAAACACAATCACCTTTTAAAAAACATGTAGTTTTTTGATACAACCATGTTTGAGACAGGGTGCCGTGCTCAGGTGGCATTTGCTCACAGAAAAATTCCTTTTAATGTTTTCAATAGTGTCCTTATTGTGCATAAAGTATGAAAACTTCACTGAAGAAATATTATGAGACTATAGGAAAACAATCCTCAAAAGATGCTCAGATTATTACTGACAAATGCCACTGTGTGATACCACCTTGCTCAGTAGTAAATGAACTAAAGAAGAGCTAATTGCTTTGAAGTTAATGAAGACTATATTGCCTTTCAATAATTGGTGTTTGTTTAGCTACTATGATTATAGCTATCTCTTTCTCGTTGAGCAATGTAAGATGGCAGAAGTTCCACCTTTTACAAGTTTTAAATCCCTGTAGAATTGACAGAAAAAGCTGTAACCACAAATTGGTTTGCAATTTTCCTCTTTCTTCCCAGCAAGCTCTGTATGGTTATATTATGAACCTTGCTTCAAACAAACTGCTTCTGACTTTTATGATCCTTTTGTGATCTAAATGGCTATCTCATAAGATATTCCACTGCAGCTTCTTTTTCAATTGCTTTTACTGTGAAATGGCATTCTGGAGATTTCTGGGGACCATTTCACACTCTTATGGTATTGATTTGCTAAACCTGATGATAGGTTTATATTTAAGATGCAGTCTAGTATATGAGCAAAGTGTAAAGCTTATGAAGAGGAGATTCAGGACTTTCAATAACCCCATTTTCTTGATGGGGTTTGCCTCTTTAAAGAAGGTTAGTATTTTACCCCGAATTTCTGAAGGCAGGTTGCTATATGGACTGTGTTTCTAATTGTCTTGGAATGTTTCCATTCCACTGAATTATGGCCACAGAAAAAGTATGGAGAAGATGACTGCCAGTAACTTGTAAATCTTCCCAACATAAGGTCAGAGCAAATACACAAAAGCACATGGGAACCTAAATGGAAAAACGTATGTGAGATTGTTCCCAGAGTTCCCACTTACGAGGATGGCAGAGGATAGATTTACTCCTGGGGACACTAAAAAACTGACAATAAAATGAACTTCTTTGGGCTTTGGTGTTGGAGATATTTTTCCAGGACACTTTTCCTTAAAAGACTGATCATTGTAAAATGGTTACAGGCCAAGAAGAAACAGTCTTTGATGGAGTTATATTCTAACAATGAGTCAGAAACACCTTTATGCACAGGACAGTTTCTTATTGGGTCTAACCACAAGCCCATGGCTCTACCTTTACTCTGGCAAATGTTATGAATGTAAGACATGGACCCAGGCAACCCAGCCACAGGAAAATAAAACCATCAGGTATTCACAAATGTAGTGAGGAACACTCAGTGAACAAGGGAGTGTCCCAACAAGAGTTCCAGGACATTTTGTTTAGAAGATGGAGCAAAATCGAAGCTATAAATATTAACAGCAATATATATACTCAAGGCTGCTCCAATTTTCTTCAAATGGAAGTGAACTCCTTCCTGCAGGATGGTGCAAAAGTAGGAGAATGAGGGTCTGAGACAGTTTCTGATGTGGAGGCAGTATTTAGGTCTCTATAGACCTGTAAGTGGCAAATTAGGGAGAAGAACTCAGAAATTCACAGCAGTGGAGTATACAGGACAGAGACAGTGGGAAATCCTTTACCCTGTAGGTAAGACACTTTGAGCAGTAATCAGAGATCATTTGACTGTAGTACAATTATATGCTAAAAAAATAGAATTAAATGGTTTAAAAGAGAAGCTGAAAAATGTATGCTGGAGTATAGGTTCGTAACAATTCACTACATATATTATTAGATGCAGGGCTTCATTACTGAAATGTGTGGATGTATTTTGCAGTGTGTGCCTGAGTGATGATATGATTACGTATGACTGCTGAGTGAAGTCTAGATGAATTGCTTGTTGATATTAAACAAATGAAGAAATTCCTCTAGCAATATCTGGAACAAGTGAAGATAACACCAGTTAGAGCTGACCAGGATCAGCTTTTGCTTACACAACAACAATCTTGTATGCTCATTTCTAAGTCTGGCCTAATGTCTGACTTCTTTCTCTCTGCTTCCACTCAGCACTATTTATTTTTTTGCTTTGTTTTTGCATCACTGTCCCTCAGCGGTGTAGGATCTGCACTAATCTCTTAAATGTCACGTAGACTAGAAAACTGGGATTTTTCTCAATACAATTTTCATGACAAAAAGGTACACATAAAACTAAAGAATTGCCAAGTGCTGCAAGAACACTGACAGTGGGCAGTATTTAATGAAATTCTTATGTGGTAGGTTAGAAAACAGTCAGAGCTGCAGAGCCTTTAATTGCTGGTGAGGGATTTTGAAATGTATTGCAAGGAGGCATTTGTACATTTTTGTGGCTTGCTAAATGAAAGTTTCACATGTGTGCAAAAAAGCTGAAAAAGTCCATACCCTCCAGGATCTTCATACTTCCATAAGAAGTCCTGTAAGATTTGCAGCCATTTCAAGAGTTTAAAGAGTTGGTCCATGCTGGTAAACTGTCCATTATAGACCACATAAATCACCCAAACCACCAACAGTATTTTATCTCTTTGCTGTTATAGATCTGGCAAGAAATATCTACCAAGACTACAGCCTAGCTACTGCCACAGTAACTAAACAACAAACATGAACATTTTAAAATACCATGACTGGTTTGGATGGGAGAACAGCTGGCTAAATTAGCAAACAATATCCATGTGAGAAGGTGTACAACTATTTTGGAGAATCGATCAGAATATGAAAAGATCCTGATGAAGTTTCCTAACAAAACCACGAAAAATTCACTGTGGACAAGCACAAGGTACTAGAGCTTATCACAAAAATTCAACAGCAAAAATACAAGGTAAGGAATGACCAGTGAGGTTGCTTTCTACAGAAAGATCAGATGGTTATAATGGATTACACACGACACATCAGTCAACAATGCCAGGTGGTTCCAGAAATGGCAACCACTTTCTTGGGATGGAAAAATAGAAAGTGCAGCTTCCAAAATCTGTGGTATAATTCTTTTAACCAATAGCACAGGTATGGCTCAAGCTGAAGAATCTGTTTACCTGGGAAATAAAACTAAAGTTTGCCTCTCTGCTTGTAAAATAGAAGCAGGTTCTGGTTTTGGGTGGTACATGAAATCTGCCTCTCTGCAGAGATGGGAACTACTGTCCAGAGCAAGAAGATCAGGTCTGTTCTGTGGTATCCCCACAGATGCTGAGGAAGATTTCTGCTGAACTGTAATTCAAATTTTTTCTTGTTAGCAGATAATATTTAATTATTCATGTTTCTCTCATTTGCCTTGTTTTATTGCAAAACAAAAAGAAAAAAAAAAGAAAAAAAGCACACCTGTATACCCTAGTGTCCCATATATCTGTCTCACCTTTATCTAATATCCATAGCTACCTGACTGTCCATCTGCTTGTCTATCTGTCTCCACAGAGATCTGTACAAACCAGACCTATACAACTGGATACACTGGAAACACCAACATACAGTCTTTCTGTAACACACTCAAATATTTCACCTTACTTATCATTTCAGACCTTTTTTCACCACATTAAAATCCATACTGCACTTAGATAATTTTTTTCCTTAATTTATTTTCTCTCCCCAACAGTTTTACTGATTTTTCATACAAAGCACCTTGTGCTGTGTGTAGTCAAAGACATCTTTGTCCTGTGCCCATGCAATTGTGCACTACAGGACTGCTGAAGGCACATTTCAGAGCAGGCATTAAGGTACTACATCCCCTGGGTCAGCTGAGAATAAACTAGAAGTAGAGCTGGCAAGAATTATTCTGTGATTTCCTCTGTGAAATATTTCAACATGGTCTTTAAAGATTCAACCAAACACTCCCAAAGCAAATTAAGCAGATGACATTATCCTTCCCTCTTGACTTCATGCCCTTAAACACTGAATGGAGACATTGCCAGGGTCAGATTCCCAGCTCCAGTAGAGATACAGTGACTGAAAATCAGTGCCTGTCAGCAGAATAAGAATAAATAACACTCTATCAAGGAGGGACTCAACATCCTGGCTTTGAGAACACCACTTTACAAAGAAGGACTCTGTCTGTAACAGTAGGAAGGCAGTTTGGACTACCAACCTGCAAAATTTGTTCAACCAGATTCACATGTAGGAGTCTCTTTTGAACCAATGCCTTTGTCTGGATATGCTGGCTGTCCTTATTTTAGGAAATCAAACTCCAGTTATGCTTCCTAAAATAACCAAAGACAGAGCATGAAAGCTTTACCTTTCAGATCAAAAAACTTTATGCAAATACACCAAGAGGAAACCGAACAATCCAAAATATACAATGTTAATTTTCTATGGCTATTCCAGATAAATATTAGCAACACACGGGCTACTTTTCAATGTTGGTATCAATATCAAAAGACTGGAAAATCTTAAAACACTGAAAGACCATCTGTGCATACTAGCAACTGCCAAATTTGCAACTGTGGTTTCTTCCCTGCTAATTCCATATTTTCCTGATAGATTAATGGGCACCATTTATCCAGAATAAATAAATGTGGAAGGCCCGCCTTCCCCCTCCCCTGTACCTCATCATATTACTGATTTCCACCAGACCACTGAGCACATTAATGCAAGCAAGCCTCTGTCTGGATTCAGAAATTATCACATTTGCTAGAGAAGAAGTGTTTGGCATTGCCAGTTTCTTAACATTGAAGTTAAAAAGAAATATATTCCAAGAACTCCAGACTGCAATCAACACAGATAAAGTGCAGTTGAAGGATTTTTCTTTCCTTTCCCTGACTTAAATGTAACCTATGTGCAAGAAAGCATAGATATTTTACACACACAACTACTCCTGTTTCACCATGTGCATTTATCTTATTTCTTTTGAGAGGCATGTTAGACACATATATTTAGACTCCTAGCTTGCTAATTTATGCCAGCTAGTGTAAAATTATAGGGTAGAGAATAAAGTTGCAGAATCAAACCTTTATATGTGCTTTGAAGGAAAATTTTCTGCTATATACAGTCAGACTTCCACAATCCACAATTTGCTAATCTTTCCACTTAGCAATTTGCATTCCTGCCTGCACACACATGCATTCACAAACATACATCCTTCACACAAGAGAATGGTATTTCAATGAGCTCTCACATTATTCAGACTACACTGATTCCTACAAAATATATTACTGTAGCTGTGCCTCCTTATATCTAACAGCTTGTTTAATCTACAAAAAGTCTAACTACATATATCTAACACATTATCTGTCACTTGGATGATTTCATTGTGTGTTCATGGGGTGATAATTGCAAATGTAGAATGCAAATAGTATATAACCTTGTTAAATACATTTCTTTAAGAGGAGGAGATATGCCTTTGCTGTATGTTTGCTGTCCCCACTCACTGTAGCTCTAGGTTTTGCTAAGAGGTATAAGTTGATAAAGCCTGTTGGTGCATTTGCTGACATATCTTATCCTGAATGACATTATCATGACATATTACAGCTAAAAATAAATAAATTGCTTAGGACTGGGCATCCCATTGGCAAGACACGAGCTTGCCACATGCCAAGACAAGCATGCACTGCACGGATTTGTAGGAGCAGGGCAGAGCATTGCCTTTGTGCAGGCTCTGACACAGATGTCTGTTGAAGTTCTTTGCTACTTTTGTAATAGTCTCTGTCGTCTCTTCTTCCTTGTAAATACATATTAGTTTAAAAACAAAGCCTGGGAATTCCTCCAAGCGAAGCACAAGTGAGGAGCCACACAAGCTCCCTAATCCCAACAGGCAGAAAAGGAAGGTAGAGCAGCATGGGTTCACCTTCAGCCCATAGAACTAGCAGAGGAAGCATTTTGGTTTTATTTTCTACTAAGCAGTATTCCACTACTTATTGCACCATTGTTTCTAATATGCTAAATTAGCAATATGAAGGTTAAATTAACCTAAAAGAAATTACTAAAATAATAAAGGGGAAAAAAGTAATCTCCTCCTCTCCAAGATGCTTTTCTCTTTTATTTTTCTAAAGACAGACAGAAAAAGTGTCAGTCTTATACTTTCTAAATAGCTTTCAAAAGCCTGGACTTCTCTAGAAACCTTTTGGGTTCTTATTCCATTGCTTGCAACACTCTCTGCTAGATTTACTTGCTATTTGCTTAATTTTTGCATATATTGAAATGATCTTTTTCAATGCAATTTCTTCATATTTACATCAGTGTGATGAGCAATCGCATATATCCATAAATTAATGAGAATATGAAATAGAAACTTTAATTATTACTTAAGTAATAAAATCTGATATTAGTTAAGTGAAAACTTAATGGGGCTTAGTGGGACTTAAGGAGATGATGAAGTATTTTTGAAATGGCTATTTCCTGTTTATGGCTTTTACAGCCCTGACTGGGTCTAAAGTGACAAGCACCAAGCTGTAACATTCAAGAAGTTGAAGAAATAATATATTCAGCTTTAGAAACACTGACTGCACCTGCTTGTTCATGCACACAGTGGCAATGAAGGGAACTGGTTATTCAGTTAAACAAATACATCAAGAACCAGGAAGAAGATGAAAAAATCCAACAGCCCAGCAGGCAGTTAAAAAAAAATCTGTCAAAAAAAAAATGGAAGTCCTCAGTTATAGCTTATCCAAGATTTTATGGAGGGAAGAAAGCTGCACTCTTTTGAGCCAATACTGTTTACAGTTGCTGCAATGAAAATTCTAATTTTGTGCTCTAATGAACACAAAACGATCCATAGTCAACCTTGGCAAAACTTATAATGACTGTGTAATTGAAGTGACTTTGTCACATTAAAAAAATATTTCACAAAATTGTAGGAAACTGCCAAGAAATAAAACTCTGGGATGGGCAGTCTTGGGTATGTGACACAGGCAGCCATATCATCTGTGCTGCTTGGTACATGTCAGGATTATAAAGCTGTGAGGTATTTGTCTGCAGTTGCTCTTCTTACAGCATATTAAGACTAATTGTGAATTACAGCAAATAATTTGTGGTAAAAGCTGTGTGACACAGAATTTTCTTTTCCAAGACACTGCTTGTGCTGTCACACTCTCTGGCACAATCCAGATGCATGGGATATGCTATATGGAAAGCTGCCAGGTGAATCTCTATGCACAGGTTGTGTGTGACATGGGTAGACCTTGAAAGAATTCCTCCATTCTATAAATTTACAGAGAAAGGGCAACGAAGGGAGAATGGGATTGGCTCATTAGGGAGGATACAGCTTCAAGCTCTGGGCAGAACTTGAATGGGCAGAACATTCTTCAAGATACCAGATTTCTCCAGAAATATCCCTGGCAGAAAAGATGAACACTTGTCTAGTAAGTTTATGCTCACCACTATCCATATTCTGGGCTTTTTACTCTGACTTTCTTCCCACCCTTCCCCATATCCTGACCTCCAGCAGAGTCCATGCCTTCATCCTCCAGCAGGCAAAGCCCTTGGCTCCCTCCCTCTGCCTGCAAGGACATCTCTCCACTGAGCTGATGGAGAGAAGATAAGGACCAGAAGAATAGCAGTTCTGTGTTAATGAAGCATGCTCATATTCAACAGATGCCATACTGAAATATAGAGGGATTAATTCATATTTGAAGTCCAAATTCTCATCTAACTACACTTATACAGAACTGGTCTTTAAACATCATAGTTTTGATTTCAAATATGACTGACCAAATATTTTCTATTTACTTATCACAACAATGACTTCAGCAAGCACCTGGGTAAATCCTGTGAAGCACTCTAAGACCATCCCCAAATGCAGTACTAAAGCCTTGTTTTGAGTTTTCCTGAAAGATCTGGGGATTGGGCACTGAAGCATCCTTAGGAGAAATAAATAAAAAATCCCTTCCCATTTTCATTGTGGTAGGAATTTTTCCAGACATCAGTATTTCAGAAGACTTTTTACAGCCCTCTTTCACTTGAAGGACAAATCCGATTCGACATGAAGTTCCATTACGAAGAAACTGTTACATGTGATGACACTGGTTATTGAAAATTGAAATGAAGTGAGAGGAAGCTAACACCAACTTGTATGAAATTCTGCTGTCTTTGAATGACACAGGGAACTCAATATATCTAATCATCAAAGTGAAGCCCATTGGGAACCAAACTACAGTTGTATAGCAGGAGGTTGCTACTTGATTGCTAGACCCAAAAGTGCTAAGCCATATGCCACTTATTTCTGTGTCTAAATAGCTTACTGTGATTGATACTGAGAATGGCTCTCCTCTTCAGAGAGAAACAATCATGAAAACAACAGGAATTAGGATACAGTGGATACAGATTATTTTTTACAATCCTAATTTTCAACCCTGTCGCTTCCCTGAGCTTAATGTAATTTATTCTTTAATGAATTCTAGCCCATGCTCTGTATTTTCCCAGTAGAACACGAGCTTTTGCACAGACCTTAGTGTGCAAGCTGCACCCAGTATTTTTTTCTCTTGCTGCTGTTGGTGTGTGGCCAGATGAACCTGACTGTAAGGCTTCGCTCTTGGCCTCGAGTGCAAAAAAGTTTCCCTTTTTTCTTTAGAAAGATTTTTTTCCACTGTCCTTGTGCCAATCTCCTTGATTTTTCTTCCTCACTAATCTGTCTCAGTGAATCAGCCTTTCCCCAGCTCTCCTGCAGCCTCCCCAGGCTCAAAGTCGCTCCAAGGTCGGCGGCAGGCCCTGGTCCGCGTGTCCCCGCTCCAGCTGGAGGCACAGCGCGCTGGGGTTACAATATGCTCACTTCCCACTTGGAGAGGCCTGGGAGCCTCTGCACACATCTGAACTGTGGTCAGAGAGCGTGGGGCTGTCATGACATGGCCCTTCTGCAGTGACAGGGCTGCTGCAGGAGCTGATGCTCCAATTACAGAGCAATGGGAGAGCTCAGCGCAGAACACAGCACGGAAATCACAGAAATCAGCCCCGACATCACAAGCACCTCCAACTATGCTAATCTCCTCTTTCATCCATGATCTCTGCTAGTCACATAGTGTTACAGCAAAGAGCTCTGCACTTAAAGGAGTATCTGCAGCTTTCCTGCCACTATTGATAAAAATGTTTAATACTCTTGTTAGGAGGCGCAATTTGATTACCGAACTGTTATCCAACAAATCCTGAAAACAATTCAAAGTAAATTTCCCTAATATGTCTATTTTTCTATCCTGCCAGAAGGGTTGCTAATGAATTTGCTGCTTGAATGCACAGACAGATTGGGAACTATAACTGTGCTGGCCTGGGCAACATGGCACTGGCACCAAAAACCTATTTGTACCCATGCAAAGTTCTCTCTAGAGTATGTCTTTCATCCAGAGGTGATTTTCCAATAAAATCAGCCTCGATTATTGCAAGCGCAGGAGCAATCCCTGAGGGAGTATATCTGGCAATTCAATACTAGGAAATGTTGTACTAGGCAAAATTAACCTTGTAGCAGCGTTATTTCCTGAAACATTATCTAGCTTTGCCTTTCTTTCGTATTCATTGATCATAAATGACTGGAATTTTTTTCTTCTTCTTTCACTTAGAACAAGATCATTATTTTCTGAAGTTGTATTTTAAAAAAATGCTTGAAAGACACCTGTTTTCCTTTTATTTCATTTACTGCCAAAGGAAAGGACCTTTTACTGTATAGCTGCATGTTTTTTGGGGTATTTAAAAGGTGATAACAAGGAGGACCATGTTTACTCAGTCCTATTTTCTTGATCATGCTAAACAGAGGAACCCTAAAAGATATATATAATCACAAGGCCACAAACCAGGAAGAAAAGGAAACTTCATTGTCCCCTCGCACACCAACAAGAAGTAGGAGAAATGCCAATGAAATGTGTGGAGTTTTACAGTCCAAAGGGCAGCAGGCACAGGCCCACAGATTTCAAAGATACAACTGGGGAAATACAGATTACAAGGATACAGCTTCAGTGAAATCCCACTGCATTGTAGCTTTATCCACTGCCTCTTACCAAGCTCTCCAAGGCAGGGATCTTCATCTGGAGAGTGTCTAGAACATGCTTGAATCTCACTAAACTATATAGTCTTATACATACTCTAACAGTTACAGTTTTGCTCTGGTCATTTATCCTCCAGCAACACAAAAATGGTCTAATTGTGATATTCAGGGGTATGAGTTCTGAATGCTGGTTCCTGTGCTGGATTTAGCCAGCTCTACTGAAACCAGCAGCACAGGTTCCCCCAGTTATATCAGGATCAGGACCTCCTTCAGTTTTCCTAGCATTTGTTGATTGGAAATCAACACTGGAAAAAAAAACTGAGTTTCAATACTGGAAACACATTTTTAAAGCATAAATATAAAAAAGATCACAGGTAGTTAGAAAACAGCTGTTATTTGATGCAACACCCTAAGCAAACGCTCTGAATAATGGTTTGAATAAATGCTAAGCAATTTAAAATTAAAAATAATATCCAGGAAGACAAATATAAAATCTAAAATGATCAAAACCGCAGGATGAGTGAGGAGGAACAAACGGGTGCTTCTTTGATCAACAGCAGATACATGCTAAAACTGGCAAAAAAATATTGACATTAACTAACTTTTTTTTTCCCATCAAAAAGAGCCAGGAAAAATAAGGTTTTGTTTGGCTCTAACTTTCATTTTTTCACAACTTTTAAAAATGGACCTAAATTTAATCTTGACAAGCTGCATCACAATGAAGGTGCAAAAATGTTTTGAAAAATAACAATAGTGACCCAGTTAAAAGGAAAATACTTTTTTTTCCCCATCAGCTGCAAGACTCCTAACAAACTTTACAGAAATATGTGATTAGCCTTGATCATCTGGCCTATACATGTATTTGTAAATACAAGGATCCAAATGTAAGGATTCTCCAGGTGTCTGAAGTTCTGTGATGGCCACTGAGCACCTCGGCAGCTGAGGGGCGTCCCACGGCTGGGTACAGCCAGCGGTGCTTGATATGGATGGTGTGCATTCAGATTTGTAAGAGATTAATTGAAGGAGCTCTCAGGGTCTGTCCATCTCATTGTCTTTAAGCAAACACTGTGCACTACCCAGGCCATGTGGTAATTCAACCACCCCCTATAAATTACACAATCAAATCAGAAGCGTTTTGCTGTAAAATGCATTGTGCCCGTTTGAAAAACCTGTGCCCTCTCCTGTTGTGGCACAGGTACCTGTTGTGGTGGTAGCTGGAAACCTTAATAAAGCACTACCTGTTATATTTCAGAGCCTACCAATGTGACTCATTTGTACAGTTTTAAGTCCAAACAAACTGCTAGTCAACTAAATTATAACTTATTACCACAGGGTACAGACTTTTAATACATTCTGTGGTTGGAACAGGACTGATTTACTGCTTTGGGCCCTGCCAGTAGTTATCATGCATCATTTCACTAGGAATAAAAATAGCCCTACTGTGGTTATCCTTTGGACTGATAAAAATTTATCTAACAAGATGTATCAGAGGAACAAATTCAGAAAATAAAGGTAAAATATTAAATAGACTTCTTATTTTATGCCTAAAGTACTACATCTTCTAGCTGCTGTGATGACTTTGGAATAAAGCAAATGGTACTGCAAAAAGGAAAAAAGATCTAAAGGAGCAATTGAACTCTGATAAAACCACATGGGGATAGCTGAATTGTCAGAGCTTTGCAAGAGTCAAAATTTACATAAAAATCAGTATTTAGGGATTAATGCAATATCATCAAAAAAGATTTAATATGTGCGTTTCTTTGCAAACAGTTGAAAAGCAGGAGCTCTGTAATCCATTTCCAACACTAACCTTTAACTTGTGAGAGTAAAATAATCCTTTGCAACATTTCTAGGGTTCACATTCTGCTGAGGAAATGCAGCCCTGGACAAAACCCACTGGAGACCAGCAGCAGCCTGTGCCTCCTGGTTCCACTGCAGGCGCTGACCCTGCTGGGAGGGTGGCGGGTCTGTACACACTGCACCACAGGGCCCAGCTGGCAGACTCTGGGGCATTTTGTGAAATCTTGGAGGAGCTTTATTGCTGGTGCAATAAATCAATCCCACTGACCAATCACTGCACTTGTGAGAATTCTTAAGTGGACAGACTAGGAAGATCAGGGGCTAAAGAACATTGTCTATAATTGCCTGTAAGTGAGCTTTTTGCTGGATTTCTGCTGGGGATTTGAGTGCTTTTGCATGCTAGACTTAAAGTATTAAAACGTAAATATGAATGGATTTCTTTGAGAAATGAATATGGGCAGGCAGTTTAGGCACTATGTTATAATGGATTTTCAGAACTAATTGAATTGGTGGTCTGATTTAGTAGTTGGCCAGAAATAGTCTGAAGAGAAATGTCAAGAAGGAAGGTTTAGAATCAGAGATAAGCAGGTAGCATGTGGAAATTGCTTATAGCAGGTTTGGAGTTTTTGTTTCTTTAGAAGTGGTTTATGTCCTTTAGTAAATGTTCTGTACATAGAGAGAAATGTCCATAGGTACCTATGGCCCACAGGTGCCTATGTATCCATGTAGGTACATATATATATATACACGGAAGGATGGAACAGTTTGTGTTGGAAAGGATCTTATAAAGGTCAGTCCAACCCTCCAGCAATGAGCAGGGACATCTTCAACTAGATCAGGTCACTGAGAACCCTGTCCAACCTGACCTCAAACGCTTCCAGGGAAGAGGGATCCACCACGTCTCTGGGCAATCTGTGCCAGTATTTCACCACCCTCATAACTTTTTCTTTATATTGAGGTTAAATTGACCCTCTTTCCCATACATATATGTGGCCATCCTCCCATACAATTAGCCATGAATGGGAGACTTTTTCAACCTTGTCATGACACAGTTTTTTCATCCCTTTTTAAACACAGGCCAGGAGATACCCTGCAGTGGAGGAGCTGCATGTGTACCAATAGCATGCTGCCTCTTCCCTGCTTCTGTTGGGTACAAATGCCTGATCTGGCTGGTCAAAAACAAAACAACTTTCAGAGTCAGCCCACTGGCCTGCATTTTTGCCAGTGGGAGCAGAAGATCTGTTTATGGTTGCTGCTATTGCTGCATACATTAACTGACCCTCAGAGCCTGACCTGCTCGCCCTCCTGCTTAGTGAGTGAATAAGAAAATCCTTTGGCTCTGCATGACTTGCTTAGACCTCAGACCTTCCATGCAGAATAAGGTCTAGCCAGGGAGGCAAAACCAAGGTGCCACTCCAGCTGGTAAAACAAAGATATTTTTAAAGTGCAGTCAGGAGAAACAGGCACTCCTATCCCATGTATAATCAAGGATGAAAAGGCCACGAAAAATACCACTGCGCTTTGCAAATGAGAGGTCAATTGAAATGTCAAGATATCAAATGTTAATGGATTGCATTTCCAATGATGGTTGGGACAGAAAACCATACCAAGTCAAGTCAGATGCCCTTCAGAGGAGAAGATGAATTTTATGGCAGGAAAAGACAATAAACACCAGAAATCTTGCTGGTTAACAAACATGTGGCTGATGGAAAACAAATATATGTTGCAGCAGGATTTTAACACGAGCAATAATCTCAAAACATGTATCTGGAAGTCATTAAAACTACAGCAAATTTAAGCATATGCAGGTGTTTGGGGAAAATGCCATTACTTTCTACTGAAGATTTTAAAAGGGACTATAAAAGAAGGGAGTATAAAGGACACTCAAGGAAAGCAATGTTTTCTTCCCTGAAGCAAGAAGTCACTTCCAATATTTTCACAGTTCTACAGAATTTCATGGACTGCATGACTACACTCTTAAGAGTATTCATTTTCCATTTAAAATTTTTAATTTCTTTCTTACAAAACCCTTGCATTTTATAGTGTTGGATGACATCAAGTTTTAGCCAAACCATTCTCTCACCTGCCCACATTTTCCCAAGGAATCCATCTGGCCATTTTCACAAATGACTGTAAATCTGAGACATTTGTTTAGAGTGACATTATATCCAGTCCATAGTCAGAAGGGCATTGCCATGCAAATAACTCATCTCTTTGTATGGAAAACCTGAAAAGAACATGTTTATCATCCTAACACTGTCTCTGCCCAACACAGCAGACACAGATTCTTCCTTTCTAATTGCAGGGAGACTTGCCTTGTGTCTGTATAGCTCACTGGTGGGCTAATCCACACTGTAAGTGGATCTGGAGTAGGAAGACTCCTTGGTCTATACAACAGAGGGATGTAATATCAGGAATGAAGAACAGTGACTCATCATTTGCTCTTTTCTGAAAGAATAACTACTTGAGTGGATTCCAGTGAAAATATGAGGAAAAGGGTTTAAAACAAACAAACAAAGATTGTTTTTCCCCACACTGCGGTGCTCAACGTCACACAAGGTTGTAGTGACAGGAGGTATAAACTGACTTCATGAAAGACTTTGCATGGAAAGTAAGTCCACTGGTGCCTCCTAAACACAGGATGTGTGTTTGTGAAAGTGCAAAACGCTGTGTGCAGGAAGGTGGGAGGATACTCCCCATGGAGGAGGTCTCTGTAATTGCTGTCCTTTGCCCCCCACCCTGTGCTGCTGGCAGAGATAAAGCCCTGGGCTGGTTGACCTCCAGTCCACGTTAGTGTAGAGGCTGCCAAGCCAAGTGCATCTGTACTTGAGAGTGGGGACTACCCTGGATTCCGGGGGATCCTGCAGCTCAGCCCACCTCAGGACAAGTGATGTGATCCAAGTCACCATGAATATGATTCCTCTAAGTTTTATGCTGATGTGAGCTCCCATTGTCCACACAAGTTCAGAAAGAAATCTGAGTTTCAGAACAAAGCTATTGTGGGGTTTTAATGATATCACTGTTTTTCCCCTCTTGCATCAAATAACAGGGTATATAAAAGATCTGCCCTAATTCAAAACCATCTCTCATGTAACAGATCTTTAGAAATCAGAAACCCTCCACAGAGTGAAATTGTTTAAGTCATGTTACCTCTTTCAGATGCAGGGATAGGAACTGCTTGATAAGGACCAGCAAGTAAATAAGCATGTAGGACTTTATATCCAGGAATCCCTTTGGTACCACAGACTCTCAGTGTAAACATGGATGAAACCAATGGGGCAAAGCAAGTGCTCCTTCCATAACAAGGCCAGGAGAGCATAAATCAGTTAAATGTAATGGATTCAGCAGATATGGGGCCCACCTTGGTGTCATACACCAACAGAAAAGGGTCTTATGCTTTTGGAAAAAAAAAATCAGTTCTGCAGATACAGAGATTTCTTAGCTATTTTCTGAGTGCTTATTTATAGTAATATTATGTAAGATGATGCTACCAATACATAAAGATGAGTTCTGAGGATGCCTTGTGCCTTCCAGTACTACAAGCACCACGGAACTGAAGCCAAGCCTTCTTTCTGAAGCAGCCAAGTGCCACTGCACCTACTTGGGCCATCAGGAAGCTCCCACAAGATAGTCTGAGCACCAACATACCCTTGGACATTGAGAAACCAGCTGCTTGGATGCCTTACTGAACTGCAAAAAGAAAACTTCCTTGTTTTTCCCCCTTTCCTTGTATTTCCGCCTTATTTAATGCTGTAGGGATTCCAGAGAACATAAAAGAACAGTAAAATTCCTACCAAATATTACACCAGCAACGTTAATGAACTGAGCAATGAAAAGTAAATAGACCATTTCTATAGAAATCTTCATTGTGCTCCTAAACTAATACATTAAATGGTGGCACTGTTGGCTCTGTCCAAGGACTTTATATAACATACAGTCTCTCAAAGGAAGTGATTTTTGCTTCGTTTTGGAACACAAGAACTATGTCAGCATAAGGTAAAAACAAGGCAATTTTTTATGCTAATGACAACTGCGAATATTTAATATATATATTTATATATGTAAAAAAATATATATATTATAGCAGATGTCAAATGCAGTTAGATTCAACTCTACTTATTAGTGCATGGCTTTTAGCCAAAAGCAATTCACATTTGCAGAAGTGTACTATCACATATGTCTTAATAATAAAAATGTGTTTTTAAAAATGTATGTGATAAGTCACATATGGTAGAAGGAATCTGTACAGCTTTCAGCCCTTATGACAATGGAAGCTACTAACTTTATTTTGCATAGCTGAAGAACATTAAAATTCAAGTGAAATTCTCCTTGACATTTGAGAGCTACAAAAGCAGCTACTAAAAGCTGGCCAAGCCTGAGCTGTACTAAGTGTGGCTCTGACACTTACATTAATGCAATCCATGGCTACTACTGCTATCTTAAAGACACTATTCTTTCTTTTACCTGGAGAGTTTTAGCATACACTCATAATTGTACACAGGTACCTTAAATAGTTACATGTCACTGAACAAAACTAGGCAGATTTTTCAGCTGCTTTGTTATGCACAGTGTAATTAATGTGTATAATGGATCCCCTAGGGTACTAATTGAAGCTGCCACCATGAACATAGTCAAGGAGAAGTTAAACAACCAGTTGGGGGAAACATGACAGGGTGAAATACACACATGTAAGTGGAAAGAGTGAGACTGTCCATCTGGCCTTCTTCCATCTCAAAATATTACACTTACTCAAGTCCTATAAAAAATATCTTAACCTAAATCACCCTTTCTCCCTAACTCCCAAATCTTTCTGGTGGATTAATTTGGCATCAGTGGCACATACATTCTGTTTAATGATTGCAGTGCTCAATGCCTCTGTTATAAGTGGGAAGATACAATTCAGTTGAGTCATTCTTGAGAATTTGACTCAAAATAGATAAAAAAGTGTATGAATGATAAATGATTATTTTGGAGCTGTTCCCCAGGAATTTCATCACCTTGCAACTCCTGGATCCTGTATAATGTGAGATGAAAACACAGCTCATTTCACTCTCTATTAAACAACCCCCAGCTAACAATGACTTTAATTCAGCTTGCACTGAATTTGAACTAGCCCTGTAGGCAAGAAAGGTCCCTTGTCCTATTACAAGTTTCACATGCTATCAGGTCCTTGCTGGATCCTATTTCTAATTTTTATCAGACTGAATGAAACATAAGGAGAGAGTGATTTATGTTCATCTGACATATCCCCTAATCACTCCAAGGAGTGTTCATACACATTCTGTGTTCACTTTATAAGGTGTAAATGACTATACATGATGGAACCCAAATGATAAATAGAACTGTACTCTTCTGTTACGTGTGCTAGAACATAATGACTGGGGAGTCCTGTCAGTGCATGTTCTTACAAACACAAACCCACTCCAGTCTAAAAGTCAGCATTATCTGCAAACCACTAAAAAAAATAAGAACTCTGTCTTTAACAGGAATATACAGTTACTGGGACGTAGTTAAACTGCTATGAATACCTACTGAAGTTTAAATATGTGTTTTTATTGGTACATAAGAGCCCATTAGGACTGGAGTATTCATTATTTAAACAGAATAATTGATGCTGTTAGCTTTAACTGAAAATGCCTTTTCTCAAAGAGCCAGGACATCTATACAGCAACTTCCTTAATTCAATGATATATGGTTGCGTGTTGCTGCTAGTGCCCTAAGATTTAAGAACTTATCATAAAATGCCCTTGAAATTGCTCCCTGGTAGCTTGCTCATCCTTCACAAAGCCCTGTGCAAAGAGCAGAAACATGCATGTGTGAATGGTGTAAGAGAGGCACATGCACAGAGGGAGAAAGAGCTCTTAATCAACAGGATAGCAAAGCCTTGATACATAGGTGCAAAAGATTCCCATGTGCCCAGAAATTATTTGGCACATTCCTAGTTATTTCCCCCGTCAGACCTTCTCGAGGATTGCAATTAAAAATCATAATCTTTTTTGCATGTACAAACCTCCCCAAGGCTAGAAGCACTATGTATTGAGCATGATTGTGATTATTTGGCAGCTATTCATAGACAACACATTAATTTATGGAAACTGGATGAAACTTGAGGAGTGCAATCATTAGGGACACAAGAGAAATCTAAGGCTTTCCTCAATGATACTGACCTTTTTACTACTATGATTAGGGACATGAATTCTGTTATCTCCTTCATCACCCCTCTTACTGTCTTTTTAGTCATTGTATACAACGGTGTCATTAAACCTGCATTTTCAAAGGGATATAAAAATAACTTACTTTACAGGAATGTTTCTCAATTTTGTCTTTTCGGCAGCCTGTAAACACAAGAGGGGTGGGGGAAACAAATCATTAAGTAAGAGCCACACCAAAGCAAGCAAACATCAGCTCATGGGAGCTCTTCACCAGCAACATCCCAGGCTGTGGGACCATTCAGAGAGATAGTGCTGGGTCTGAAATGCTCCTGCCCCAGTTTGTGATATCAGTGGGGTTTGTTTATTTTTAATGGCCACCAGTCTTTAGCAACTGCTCATTCAGGGCTGATACTTCATTTCCCACTCTGAGGTCTGGCCCCTTTGTCACAAGCTATCTGTCCCTATCAGGAGCAAGAACAACAACAGGAAGAAACAGAGGGAACAATGGATTCCATTTCCAAAACTGTTTTTATTTGCCAGCAACAGAAAAGGGCAAGAGATGACCAAATGTTCAGATCAATTTCCTCTTGTGAAACCTTTGAGAAAACACACTCCAAATCATCTAAATGAGTAAATCTTTGGGCCCCTCGGCCTGCACCACCTCAGACATGGAGCCTGGTTCCAGTTTATTGCTGAACCCATTGATCTGTGTACAGTCCATTTATCATTCATGAAAAGAGCCAGTGATCTTCACAGTATATTAGAAGAAACAACTCAGATCATCTGTCAACGGCCCTCTTATTTCTGTTTCCCTCTCCACGGGGATTTCATCTCCTTCGATTCTTCTTGAATTAAAATGTTGCTAAGCAACACAGCTGGGGGCAGCGATGGCAGCGCCGCGCCAGTCTGTCACACTGCTTAAGCTGCTTGAGATGTTAGGGGAGACTCTTCCCTTTAATGCTTCTCTGGCATAATTATGTAATCTGAACCGATCTTGCATCCCACTCTTGTTTTGTTGGGAATAGGTAAATAATATTTTAAAGGAAGAGGGATGGAAATAAAACTGGCAGAGAAAGCTGGTGTTCTATCATTTTGGAGAATTCCTCCTGGTGTTTGCAGAACAAGGTTGTAATAGATTTAAATGGGGAAAGTGGTCAGATGGTTGGTGAGATTACAAGCACAGAGAGTAGTGAAAGGCAGAATTAAGACAACTGATCCATAAACCCATTACAGAAAGGAAAGTTTTAGTGCCTAATTACCTCCAGAGGTATTTTTACAAAGCCTGCCGACATTTAGGAGAAGGGTTATGGTGAGGAACTTTAACCTCTGCTATACTTAGGGATGGAAATAAAATGGAAGTGTGAATATTAGTGATTCAGAAAAATGCTCATATAAGCCCTTGACAAATTAAATCCTTTATGAAAAATTATGAACTTTTGAAACCTCTGGGATCTGCACAACTGGGTTCTAAATTTTGCCAGAATGAATTTTCCCTTGAGCTCTACGATGGGGCTAGTTTTTCAAAATACCTGCTGTTTTGGCACTTTTGCCTCCCATCATAGCAAGGGTAATATCTGCATTGAAATCCATGAAAATCCCTAATAATGAGTTTAAAATTTGGGAGAAAGAATGAGAGCTTGTGAGAGCTTGGATGGTGTAACAGCAATCCTCTGGGCTGGCTCCCAGCTTGCAAAGAAAACTTGTGTTTGTTTCATTTGGATTATATTTTCCATCTAAAGAATAAATCAACGAATGCATGATAGGAATCAATTACATTAATTGTACAGTAGGGGTGCTAAATAAAACACTTAAACCTCAGGAAATGCTCAACTTCAGATTGCACAAGTAATTGAGAGAAACCCAAGCCTAATTACGCCTTCTCAAACAAGCTTATGATGAAATGGGGTCCCTGCCTCAACAGTGAGATAATGTGATTGTGTCTCTTTCCAATAGTTCTTTGCAAATGCAGAGTCAGAAGTATGCTATTAAGAAACTTCCTAAGTAATAAACTACATGTAACAACACACAAATGTTTAATTTAAAAAGAACTCAAACATCATCAAAAATGGCATTTTAGTTTACCAAACTTCCCACTAAAATCCAAGTTTCAGTCCCATCCTGCAGGAAACGAAAATTATTTTTTAAAGCTCAAAAACATTCTTCCACAATGTCAGAATATTTTTTGACTATAGAGTGGTATTTTCCTTGACTCTTCTATATACCAAATAGCTGGAACTTAACAATTCTGAGTTCAAGCATGTGAAACTTGCATCTAAATCAAGGTTTTTCCCTGAATTATTAAAAAAAATCACTACACAAAACTAGGTATCAAAATACAGATAAAGAAGAGGAAACAGCAGAGAGGAGATTGTCTAGGATCACAAGTAAATAATGATAATGCAGTTGATTTAATACAAAGTACAGCAGAATATATTCTGGAGAGCACATGCATGATGGTGTGAGCTAAACTGTTTACATGAAAGATTAAAGAAGATGAAGATATTTCAGAGAGTGAGAACTGGCAATGTCAAAGTCACAGAATATTAAAGAGCAGAGTCTAAACTGCATGTTTGATTTTTGACCACTTAGCTATGTCTATCACAACCATTTACCCTTAAAGAAAGGTAGCAGTTTCAGGAAGAAAGATTTATAGATACATTTTGTTTTCTTGGACTTTGAACATTCTAGCATATATCTTTCCCTAGACTTTTACATGGAGAATTTCCACCTTTTTTTCCCCTTTGTTACCAGAAAATCACACCTCCTAACTCTTAAGAAGAGGCACGTGCTGGAGGAATGTCCTTCACACACATGCTTGCTAATACAAAACTGAAAAACCATTACAAGCTCTTGGGTTAATCTACATGCCAGCCCAGTTTAATGCTGGATCATCAGACAAGTGGTCATTTCCTGTTACAAAGGATTCACTTTGAGTGGGATCATGGTCATGTTAAACACAGCACACAATGCATCAGGGATTCCATCAGAGAAAGAAATGCAGGATCTGTCCTTCTGTTTTTATTTGTCTTGTAGGTGCTGCTCATTCATTTTTCAAAGCGTATTTGTTGCGATATCATGAGCATGCCCAGTGGCAGAAGATAAAGGAAGGCAAAATCAAAGTGACATTGAATAACTCTACACATTAAGCTTTGATGCAGAAACATATTGTTTGAAAATATTTGGTGTGCAGCAGGTCTGTCAATTAGAGCTAATTATTTTTCTCTGATCAGCAAGAATGCAATCTTGTTTTGGGCAGGTTTCTTTGAAATGTACGTCTTTCATATAACTTCATTATAGGAAAATACTTCTTCCAAATTACTTCTTTTCTCTGCTGCTTAGCTATTGACTCAAATTGTCTGTGTTGAGTAGTTCTCTCTGCTTTGATAATTAACTTTTGATCATTACTGAATTTAGCAGCTCTAGTCAGATGTGTTCATAGCCATCCTCCTCCACTATTTCAGTGTTCATCGCCTTTAATCTTTGAACAAAATGATCTCATTGAGCCTCCATCAGCCTCGCTACTCAGTTAATAATTCCTGTTTCTCATCTTCACCACTGAGTTTGATTTGTTTTAGACTTGATGCAAGCTTTTGATTATTAATTTAAGATATTTCAAAGACAAACATGTTTTAAGAGTTATATTTTTTTATCTTATATTCCTATGCCTTTACAAGTAAGAAATTGGTGTTAACTTCACAATGACTCCTGAACTTCATGTATTAAAAGTACTATCTAGAAACAGAACAGGTGGGAGGTCCCTAAACCCCCATATATGTGCCCTGAGTGACAGATGCTGCTGCCAAAGATTGAAATGAAATTGGACTGGTACAATGAAATATTTAATGGGTGTTAGGAGAATTACATCATGGGACCTTTGCTAATTTTGAGCTTGAAAACATGCATTAAAATAATTTAGGATGATTAGAAAATGGAAGTCAGAGTGAACCAGACAATCATTCCACTTTAATTTGTAATTTTCTTCTGATTTTTTTTAACAATTATGGCCTCTGAATAATTGTGCTTCTGCTCCCTAAGACCTTATTTCAACAGCTGACTCCAGTGTTGAATAAGAAGGAAGACGATGAGCAATGTGTGAAAAGCAGTGAGACACAGAGATTCATCCATCAGAGAGTTTGTGCCCAGGGATGTTTTACCTGATTCCTGTACCTGTGAATGACTCCTACCTCTACACCTGATTTTGGTGCTACTTGTTTTGCCATTAGCTGAAGAGGCACCTGCACTGTGCTGTACTTGTTCTGTAGTGTGATTTACCCATAAATTTACTTTGTTAGAAGCTATTTAATTATTACACAAAAGATTAAAAATGAGAATAAGCACAAACTACTTCTAGATTATGAACAAGGACTGCAAAATGTGAAAACAATGCTTTTACTCATCACTATCTATTGCCTGACTGGCTTTTGGATTGAATGAACCAGAAAAAGTATTCCAGTCAGTACAACTTTCCTACATCACAAAGAAGAGATGAATGAACTGACAAGAGGATGGCTCAAAAATAACCAAGTAAAATAGTTAGCATCTGCAAAATGCAAATTACATTTTTGGTTAAGTGTTACAGGCAAAAGGTCTGCTATCCAAAGAAAAGATGCACTTTCCATTGCATAACTGAAAATCCAGAATTTTCATTGAAAATTATTTGATTTTGAGAAAGTGAGATTAGACAAAAGATTTTTTCCAAGAATGCCCCCTCACCCTCTTGATTCAGAAGCACTGGTGAGCCAGCTAAGAAGGCAATTGCTGAGCCTCAGAGTATCTCCTAGGGTGAGACTGAGGACACTTCATGCCACTGAATGTGCTGGCAGAAGAAGGCAGGCCTTCATGCTCAAACTTTCCGCCTTTTTCCACGAGCTGCTGCAACTCTAACTCAGATTTATTCCCCAGTTTCCAACCAGCTCTGCCTGCTTGGGTGAACAGCCAAGTGAGTGTACAAATAAGTTTATAATCCACCACACTCTTCTCCTGTGCTGTAGGTACAGAAGAGGCTCCTGAGAGACTCGATTCAACAGTACAGTAATAATAAAGATACTTTCCCCATTAGTTAAGTTTTATATATACAGTTTATATCTCCTCATAGGTTATAATTTGTTTTGGAAATTACACCACGCTCTTATTTATAGACAATGCCTTCTCTATGATCCTAAGTAACCAGCTGAGAACCACAACTGATTGACTGTGCTGTGCAGCAAACAAAACCATCCAGAATTGTGCTGGGAATCAGAAAGCCAAAACCCAAGGCCTGAAGGATCAGTATGTGTATGTATAAATATGTGTGTTGCGTTCCTCATTTTTTTTATTCTTTACTTCATTGGTTACATTCTCCTCTACCTGTCCCCTAATGTCAACAGAGGAGATTGTATTTCTTTCTTGCTAATTGCATTTGACATGAAGTTGGCAACCTTGCATTTGGATTCTGTGTGTGATGTTCCCAGTCAGTCTCACCTCGAGGACAAAAAGGCCAATGTTACTGTATCTAGGACCAAAAACAATGGAAAAGATACTGTCCTCCTCATGTCACAGTTTAAAAAATGAGTATTTTCCCCTCAGGATTCAAATATGTGGAATGGATTAGCCAAAAACCAATTTTTTGTAATATCAAGTCACCAAGCATGTGGTATCAGCAAATCAGAACGGTTCACTGAGCCCTCGCTGTGCATGAGGCACAGAGAGCTCCCATCATTGCTTTGAGCAATGCAGTAACCTTCATGGCTTCACAGGGAGATGCTCAGCAGTACTTGAAATACTGAAAATTTCATTTCAATTGTTGCAGTGGAGGTTGGGTAAAACAAAACCAAAAAAAAAAAAGAGTTTAAATGACCAAATCTAAACCAGTCTGTCTGTGGTTTAAGAGTCACCTTCACCCTTGATGAACACGAACAGCTTTTAATTGAGCAACAACACGGAAATATTTGGGCTTCTATCAACAGTTTTTTCCAAACCCCTGTTTTCCATCAGTGTAATGGTGTAAATCAAACTAAGAAAGTGTGCAATAACAAAATGTGGCCACTTCCAATTCTTGAAGAACTATTCTATACTTTTTTTTTAACAGAGAAAAGAGCTACACACACTGTGAGTGCACACTGCACTCTGAGGAGTGCTTGGCTGCTTGTGTAGACACATCTGAGCTGGTTTTAAATTAGCCACTGTGGATATGTGAACATTGTTGCTCTCACCACACAGGTTTCAGTTTACTCAGCGTCTTTGGTGAACTTTACAATAGAAACTGTTTCAGCTATCTGTCAGTGAGCTGCCTTCTGCAAAGATAACTCACAGAACATGTTTGCTTATTGTAGGACTTCAGTACTGATATACCTTGACAAAAGAGGCTTGAAACAGTGTCTTCCTTTCCCATAAAAACGCTCTTGATGAGAAGCCACTATTTGTACTAATTTTGAGTCCTTAATCTAACAAAGGAGAAACTGTAACATGACATTACAAATTCCACTGATTCTGCTTTTGCAGTCCTAAGAATCACTGTAACCCACCCCAGGTGACTCTGCTTTGTCTGGGAGTTGGACTTGATCTCCTGAGATCCCTTCCAACCCTGGAATTCTGTGACTGTCAAGTTAATTTAACAATGCTAACCAATGTCTCACAAAACCTAGCAGATGTAAGTGTTCTTAGAGTACCAACCATTGCAGGGAATGGAACTCTTTCTAGAGCTAGACCTGATTTTCCCTAAGAATTGTTTTATTTGGAAAACAACTATACATCCCTGGTGACAGAAATTTGGAAAACTGTACTGAATGGTCCATTTTTAAGAAAAAAGACCCACATTGAAATTGTGGTTTGAAACATCATTTCCTGGAAATTAATTTGTTACAAATTGATCACAAATGACCAAGGCTTAGTGGATGATAATCTTATTGTGAAAATAGAAAAGATCTATTGGTAACCAAACTCAGTATTTGCCATTGTCTTATTTACTGATGATTTTTCTAAAATATGTGCTTGGTTCAACCCTCCAGAAGGCTAACAAATAATAAAAAACCCTTGCTGGGTTTACTCCATTGTGACAGTCAAATCAATTGCACTGTCACACTGTGGTCCTGACCTGTCCCTGTGTGCAGGGAGATCTCTTCTGGAAAGATTCATCCTGCCAGCACAGAATAGAGCACCTACAACCCCAGCAAACCTTGCAGCGGCAGATGAATTCATCCTAAGAAAAATTAAGGTGTTTAGCTTTCCTTACTGTTCTCTTTCTGGAATACCTCCAGGAGAGATCAACTTTCACATCTCTCCTTCTTCTGGCTGACAGAGGCTAATTACTGGATTTAGCACGCCCTTTCCAGCACCTACTTTATGGTTTTTCTGGTCACCTATGAGTCCCTCCTTCAGCCTTTTGCTCCCTGTCTCAAACCCAGCACTAGCACTATCCTCTATCACAGTAAAAAACTCCCAGGAATTCAGATTTTGAAGTTCATAGACAGTTGCTTAGGCTTTTACAGAAGAGCAGTGCTGCAGATGGCCAGTGTAAGAAAACCAGACACTTTCTTCACCAAAATGCTTCACGAGACATTAATGATAAAAATCCCACTCTCCTTCTGAGGAGAAAAGGGAGATAAATGTGTCCTATGTGGTCAGATTAGTGAGTGTTGAGCACTGAGATGGCCTGCAGGTATCACACACTTCAGATTTATTTTACAGGACAGTATGGCCAAGGCTGGCTTTTCTCTTAGCAACAACAATGCTGGGGTTGATCAATTCTCTCACCTGCTACTGCCTTTGCTTTGTTGCCAAAACACTACAGGGCTTTTGCATAAGCAGCATACACAGCAAGAGGCTCTGGTGAAATATATTTTCCTCATGCTTATAATAAAGACTTTAAAAAAATTGTGTGCAACCATGCACACACACAGTACATGGCCCATCCTGTGGACTGAAAGCCTCATCTCCCTCTTCTGTCCCAAGCCCAAAAGGCTGGCACATCTCCAGCATTAGTCTCTTATGGCTGTACTGAGGAATGACCTCTTTTTAAGTAGTGACAGAGGCATCAGGGGCTCTAAATCTTCTCTCTCACAGGAACTGTGTCAGACAGTGGGGCTGACAGAGCTTGGTAGCCTCAGGGTGGTGGCAGAAGTGAACCCAAGAGCAGCCCCTGTTAGAGTGCTAGGGGATTGTGGGGTGCCTGCTTACTTGTGGGGAAGAGAGGAGAAGGCTTCTTGAAGATGTACATGTGAAACTTTTCAGCTAAGTTATGTCATTCCCACTTCATTAGGGCTGTCTGCCTGCCAGCATTTCCCTTCCTCTATTTTTTTCTTTACTGTGGTGGAAGGTTTTTGACACTGAGCTGCCAGTGTCAAGCCATGGAAATGCTTGGAAAAGGTGAAGTGGGAAGGATGGGGTTCCTCCAGCTCCTGCGCTGGTCTGGGCAGGTGCTGCCCCAGAGCCCAGGCAAGAGCACAGCTGCAAGCTCCAGGGGAAAAGTCCTTCTTGTTGATCTCTACTCCTGTGCACTCTACAGCAACCATTCTTCCTGGCTGTATTAATCCCCTTCCTCACTGATGGATGACCTCCACAATAACAACGTGTGTGAAAAAAAATTACATGTGATTCTGTGAATCTGAACAAGTTAAAAGCTTTTGATAACACTTAGTGTTTTAGTGGCCTGCCATGCTTTTTGCAGACAGCTCAGCCCAGATCTCAGGGTGGCTACTGAAAGCTTCTGCTGATAATAAACAAATGATATGAACCTACATCATTACCATGTGAATTATAACCTTAGATACCTCAGTCATCAAATCTCTTAGCACCAAAGATTTGCCTAATACAAGCTGGAGTATTAACTCACCCAGCTGATATATTGTTGTTTCACCCAGTGTTGTGCACAATAAAATAATTTGAATAACAATTAAAATGGACTGAGGTAGCAAGAAGGGACATATATCCATGAAAGGATTTTTCATGGTTAGAGACTGACAAGGTTGGAGAATGACTGTATTATCCTAATAGCTTCTGTTTTCATTAATGGCTTAATGAAAACATTTCCCTACAATTATAAAGCATGACTGCAAATCTTAGACACTGGAATGTGTGTTCTTTATCAAACGTACACTGCTGTGGCTACAACTGATGCTGCACCACTCTGGGATTTCAATGGAACCCAATGACAGATAAACTGTTTACATTAAAAGACTCTATCAAAGTTATTTTGCACCTAGTTTCTTCCTAATCCATCTGATTTTTCTATAGCTTTGACAAGATGACCTCTCTCACTGTGTGTGCAGTATTGATGTCATTACTGAAGAGCTGTTCTTCAGCCTTTCTGCTGATAACAAAGTAAATGGAAATGTAGAGAAACCTTGGGGAGGTAAACAGCTTGTTCAGGACCCAGCTAAAAAATGGGACAAAATACAACAGGTAAGGATATCTATTGTTACAAGGAAAGTGATCACTGTTGCACTTTAAAAAACGTTTACATGATACAATGAAGGCATATTATGCCTCAGAACTTCATAAATTCTAAAAAATTGAACTTGAATAAAGGCCTTGAAAGCTCAGCATGTATTATAAGAATATAAAGCGCAGCCTATGGCTGATTATCTTTTAAGGCTCAGCTAAAAAGGAAAACATTTTGAATTTAATTATCTAATACTAACCTAGTGAAAAATAATTATTTTTATGTAAAATCCAAACAATAGAGTAGGGCCATGGACTACATGCATGTCTTGTGTTTCTAAGGTTTTCAGAAAAGTGGCAATCACTAAGGGGAGAAGAAAAAAAAATCAAGTAGAAAAGAAAAATATCTTATTGATTTGTTCTGCCAAAACCACTATATACATGAAATACTGAAAATGGAGCAGGTCTGTAACTAGTATCAAAGTTTCTTTGGTCCAAAAACACACATAACACTAGCAATGTGCTTTAAATTAAGTACACATTTAAAAGGTTAACAGGACTATTCCTTAGGCAGAAGAACAAAGAGGAGCTGGTTAAAGAAAATTGGGTGCACCACAGCTACTTAAAATACTGTATCCAGGCACAATTCATTTGGATGCCTTTGAGCTCAAAGCTTATTTGAATTATACAGAGGTGTTTTAGAGAACAAAAATACTAACCTGTGTTTTATCTAAGCTCTTTCAGCTGAACTGAGCTACTAATTAAAAATCTTCACTACTCTTCCTAATTTCTGATGTACTTTTTTAACAGAGTAATAAAGCCATCTAAAAAGCTGTGTCCTTCCTCAGAGAAGAGTGTTAACATTAGCATCTCTGAAATGCCTTGTCATCTCCTGGTTTACTAATAGCATGTCTGTCATTTGCCTTGATTGTACCTCTTGCAGCCAGTCTGAACATCCTGGGCCATACTGAATGCAATACTGATGCCTGTGCCAATTGACAACACCAAGAGAGTTCACAATCCAAGCGATGCTTACATGTTACAGTACCTCTCAAACAGTACATTTAACAGATGTGTACCTGATATTATAAATATGTGACATAAAAATCTATTGGGTTGGTCAGCGTATGTATTAAAAAACCATTCAAGTAGGTCAAATTGTGGATAACTTAAAACTTTAAAGACAGCAATTTTAATAAAACTGTCAATACAATTTTCTTTGTAAAAACATTTGACACTGATTATGCTGCTTATATTGAAAGAGAAACACAAGGTCTATATCTTTAGATCTTTTATTGAACTGTGAGCGCAGCATCAATAACTGCTTCTCAGCTGTAAATGAAAATTGATTCCAGATCTAACCCATCGTTTTCTGTGTGTCTTTAATCCCAAATCACCCACAATGAGACGTGAGAATCAGCATTTTGTCTATGGGACAAAGCATGTGTCACATGGCCAGCTCCACAGTGTCTGCACTGTGGGTGTGTTTCCAGGTGTAGGTGCAGGTTTGTGTTTCCATGTGTGGGTAAATGCAGCCCCTCACTGCTGCACCAGAAGGTGCTGACAGGAGTTTGGGGTGCAGTCCTTGTAACTTGCCCCACGCTCTACTGCAATGACCTACATGGTCCAAAAAATGGCAATGCACTCGCCTTGCACTAGGAAGCATCCTAGCAGGATTCCTCATCACCTCATTTATCATCCCCACAAAAACCCCTCCGACAACCATACCTCTCTCCATTAAAATAACTGCCCTAGTTGTGACAGCCCTAGGCATTGCTTTAGCCCTAGAAATCTCAAAAATAGCCCAAACACTCATCCTCACAAAACAAACTCCTTTCTCAAACTTCTCCATATCTCTAGGGTACTTTAACTCTACATTTGAAATCTGAAGGCACCCACAATGAACATCTCACTGGGCTTCCTGCAGGTTGCAGCCCAAAGAAATTCACTCAACCACTTCTGCATCAAGCCCACAGCTGCCAGAAGGCTAAAAGGAAAAGAATCCACAAAGTTTCCATGCAATTTGCAGCACTTTGACACAAGGAGGTTGAATTTGCAGTCAGCTCTCAGTTGCTGAAGCCTCTTAAGCCCTCTGGGGTGAAATTAAAGCGTATAGTCTCCTTCAGCATTTTCTTGGTGATATGTTGCTAGGCCATCATCATGTGTGCCTTAACCAAAATAAACATAACACTTACATTAAGGAGGGTTTTCCAAATCATGTTTATAACTTTTAGGAGCAATTTCCAGTTATTCAAAGTTCTATTTGAAAAGGGAATGCCAAAACTGGGGAGCACAATCAGTAACAGCCTTGCTGACGCTATCTGTAGAATAAATACCTCTCATTGACTTCAACCTGCTAGTTCCTATCCTATCCAGAAATGAAGCTCAACTTCTCAGTTACATGACTGACTGGAGCTATTGTGTGGCTGTGCTCCTCCTCAGCAGAGGGGAGAAAAGGAAGGAGATCTGTAACACCTGAAACAGTAAAGGCCCACAGCCCCATGAGTAAATACAATAAATAAGGGTGCTCGTTCACAGGAGTGAGGGAGCAAACAGAAGAGCTTTGTTTCTTGCAGCCATGTTTCTAACAATCTTCCACCTTGACAAATGGACTACTGCTAGTCTCAGAACATGGGCTGATAGATCAAACTCTCCCCACATTCTACAGACTTTCACTAGAAGTTGCTTTCCAACTACAGTTATGGATCAGTGTCACTACTGTCCTGTAAGAATTGAAGAGTCCATAGCAATTCTCAGAGGAGAAACCCTAGGGCTCCCTGCTGACCACTGTTCCAAAGAATTTTGATTTCCTTAAAATTAGAGCAGAAATAAAGGAAACAAACTTGATTTTTACATACTGTGTTGGGGTTTTTTGAATAAAAGCGAGTAAATGCCAGAGCTCATGCTTCACACTGGCTGCAGGCTTATAGCAGAAAAAAATCATAAAGACTGTAAAGACAATGATTCCATTTCCTTATAGAAATGCTGCATAAACTTCTAGAATGGTTTTAAGCCAGAGTTTTAATCTTTTCTCTCCCTGCCAGACTGAGCACATGTGTACACCTGAATAACAGCGGTCACTTGACTGCAAAATATTTATGTTGAAAAAGCCCTTGAAGTTACTTTTTTGTTGTTTATGTGTCTGACCAGTGGGCCAGATCAACCTTTCTTCCAATTTCCAATCCCCTCCTTAAAGAGATGTGGCAGAGGCTACTAAAGTGTAATGAATGAGAGATGCACCAGGGTCCTGCTGCTCAGCATTGCAAGGCCTTAGCCTGACAAAAATATAAAGGTAGACACAGTCATTAATTCAGGAAACCCAAATTCCTGAATGAGGAATGTATAACTCCCGAGTGAGCTGTATAATTTTGTCTATACTCTATTTGTAAAACAAATAGAAGAGATGCAACCATACATATGTGGGGTACACAGGAGAGCTGAAGGTTCCTTTGAAGTGCAGGGCGTTTAAGAAATGTTCTTACTGTGCAGTTGTGTCCAGTTGCTTTGTTTGGAATCCCTAAGGATACAGGTCAGTTAATAGGTGACATCAGATTGGGCTGTCAGTGGTGGGCTTGGTAGTGCCTATTTAAGAGTTTGACTTGATCTTAGAAGATACTTTCTAAATGAAATGATTATATGAGAAAAAAAATCAAAAAAAATTCTAAGTAGTACAAAATGTTGAGAAACTCCATGAATGGTCCCTGTGGTGCTCTCTTTGGCTGCAGCCCATGCTGTGAATGCATTCTGGGAAGACACGAGGAGCTTTGGAGCAGTCTGAGGCTTCCTGCAGCTCCACGTCCCCACCACAGAAGGGCCCAGGCTGCAGGCCTGGCCTGGCAGCAGGGACACTGCTCACCCTCAGGATGCTGCTTGGTGAGAGGCACGTCCCACACTGACAGCAGCGAGGGCTCCAGAGCTGTCAGGACCCCTCTGTGCACTGGGCTCTCTCCTGCTCGGGGCTAACATCAGAGATGACATCTGCTCAAGTCAGTCAGGGCTTTTCATTTGATGTCAGCAAACACTGGGCCAGGTCTCTGCTTCTCCATTCACCAGTGATAAGGGATTTCAGCCTAGCAGTATAAACTCTGTAAATTCTACTTAAGTCACTAGAAAACTGTTATTGTGGGAAAACAACAGTAACTGCTACCTGAGAATATATTTCCATTTCTGTATTTTAGGCATCTCAGGATCACAATGTCATTTTACAGGATCATTTGGGCAAATTTGCAAAGCTGATGGTGTCATCAGTCACCATGTTTGCACAACACTGCATTGCACAAGGATTTTGACCCTTTGGCTTGAGAAGACATTGCAAGTCTTGCCAGTGCTAAAAAATACTGACTTGTATGACTAAGGGGTCAACTTTCACCAGAAGGTAAATCTTTCCTGGCATGACCCTAAGGATGGATGAGGTAGGCTGAAGGAGAACATTTAGGTGGTTTAAAAATAAATAAGAAAGAATGATTGGCCTATAATTAACATTTCCCAGACTGAACAGATGATCTTAGGTTGAATTATAGCATTACCTTCCTCTCTATTGCAGACATTTAAACATTTGAGTCTATTGCACATATAAAATAAAATGAAGGAGGAATTTAACACAAAGTTTCATTTTTTTTCTGATAAGAATGTTGAAATATGAATTTCACCAGCTTTCTTTCCCAGGATTATACATAAATATTTATAAAGTGGGAAGGATAGAGAATGACATGAGCCAGTTTTCTGAAAATGATTATTCATTAATATCCCAAGTACGTGGAGAAACTTTCAGTATTGATTTAGAGCCACATGCTGAGGGCTTTCCCTTTCACAAATGGGAGTCACTGGATTACTGTGGACTCCCAACCCTTTACTCTCTGACTGGAACAAAAACTTACAGATCAAATTTTCTTGTGTGGGCTTGTATAAATGGATTGCAAAGTGCAAACAAACTCTGCAGTTGTGTTGGTGCTCTTATGTGGTCCTCTTACACGCACTTCCAAAAAGCTCATCAATACAGAAAATGGGTGCAAAGCAAGGGGAGGCTGCTCCACAGTTAGCTTGGTACAGTGGAGGACAGAGACTCAGAACACATTGGCTGCTCCTGGGTGATGCTCTGTGTCTCTAATTCAAAGGTTAATAAGTCATATTTTAGCTTAGTTTAATCCACTTCACAAAGTTAACCAGCAAAACTGAAATACATTCCTGTTTGAGATTGTTTCCTCTAATGAGGAGGCAAACAAGGTTTAAGCTAATGGATTCTGCAGCACACCAAAATGCTTTTCATGCAAATATAGTATGTCAACACACAAACAGATCCAACCAATGAAATAACTTTGTTAGTTTAAATGGTCTATGCATGTATATTAGATGTATTTACCTGTTCATTATCATCTTCATCACTGCTGAGTTTTAGATCATCCTCAAGCATTCTGAAAAAAAAAGAGAAACAATACAGATTTACATTTAATGAATTAACTTTATGTACAGTGGGCCAAATCTACACCTCAGCAAAGTCAAAGGGAAAACTCAGTTCAACAACAGCAAAATCAGACCTGAGGTAAGTAAAGTCCACATATGTATGTATTAGTGATTCTTTGTGATTCTAGGGTAGAACAAATGACTTTCAGACTCATCCATCATAAAGTTTGGCAGTCAGCTGCTCTTTCATGTCCTCTTTTATTTCCACATTGTCTCACAGGGATTAGTCCATATACACCTGCAAGTGTTTCTAAATCAGAAGAGAAATTCAGCTCCAAGAAAAAGTTGTCCATGTTTCATTCCCAGTTTGGGGCACCACCAATTTCCTTTCCAGTACCTTATCAAACTGAGAATGCAGAGTGGATAATAGCAAGAGGAGGAGGTGCTTGTTTGAGGTTTGATGGGACCTCACAGTTGTTAGTGTCCAAAGGCAGACCAAACATTTTCCAAGCTGGGAACCTGCCAGTTCATACCCCCATTTTTGATTATTTATTTATATTTTAATACAGGGAAATCTCACTGCCCTTGGTTAAAGGGGAAGGAAGCTTCAAGATGTGGCTGTCCCTATGCTTCCTTCCCTTCCTTTGGCAAAAGAGTTGAATTGCAAATTACTGTATTAACACTCAGATGACTTCTTTCAATCCAAGACTTGGGTACAGGAAAACACATGGGGTAAGAAACCATGTTATTTGGTGCTAGACAGACAGAAAAGGTCTCTCATTTGGGGATCTCTCTACCCGTCTAGAGAGACGAGCAGTCACCAAATAAGCTCCTGTATAGCTTCCCATATATTCATCCTTTTATCTGAGGTGATAGTCATCTGGGCACACTTCTACCTCACACCCATCTTTTCACCTTGACAAATTGTCTTATCAGGGGATGACGTAGGAATGAATTGGCACATCTCCCCTGACCTGCTGCAGCAGCCATTAAAATCTCAGATCTTCCTTTCTGCCAGCCCCAGCTGCTTTACCCACGGCAGGAGGCTTGCAAATTGCAATTATTGTTTCCTTTTTGCCTTGATGGGGCCTGAAGTCTATGATTTTTTATTGTTAGCCTTTAAATAACTCTAGCAATCAATGGATGTTCTGTTAGGAAGGGGCTTTTTTGTTTGAAGACTACCAGTAAATCATGGAAGCCTCCTGACACACGGAATTTTAAAGAGGGGACAATAATCCCAGCGTGGAAATTTTAGAATATTTGAAGCCCTGATGGTGCCCTTAAAAAGAAAAAGTGAAGGAGATCTTTAAACTGGTTTGTGAGTCATCTGTCTTCCAGTGACCTCTGTTGTCGGGCAACCCAGTGGTTACAAAGTACCTGGACACATAACTACCAGTCATTAGCATCCTGATAAATGGCCAGTGCCTCCCTGCAATATGTGAACCCATAAAAGTACAACTGCAGCATGGATTAAAAGAAAAAAAATCTTCTAAAAGTTAGTATTTGTGAGGGGTTGACCTTGTCTGGATGCCATGTGCCCACCAAAGCTGCTCTATCTCTCCTCTTTTCATCTGGACAGGAGAGAAAATGTAACAGCAGGCTTGTGGGTTGAGAAAAGGACAGGGAGAGATCACTCAGCAATTACTGTCATGGGCAAAGCAGACTCGATTTGGGGAAATCAATTCAAAGTATTGCCAATGAAATCAGAGTAGGACAATGAGAAATAAAACCAAATGATAAAACACCTTCCCCTATCCTTCCCTTCTTCCTGGGCTGGACTTCACTGACAATTTTCTCTGCCTCCCCCCTCACAGTGGTGCAGGGGAATGGGGGTTATGGTCAGTTCACTGCACATTGTCTCTGCAGGTTCTTCCTCCTCAGGAGGACTCCTCCCATGCTTCCCCTCTTCTTCCAGCATGGGTCCCTCCTGCAGGACCCCTCATGAACTTCTTCAACTTGGCCTTCCTACAGCCTGCAGCTCTTCAGGAACTGTTCCAGAGTGCATTCCCTCTGTGGCTACATCCTCCAGGCACAGGCTGCTCCGGTGTGGGTCCCCCATGGGGTCACAAGTTCTGGCAGCAAACCTGCTCTAGCATGGGCTTCTCTCTCTACCAGGACACCAGCACAGCCTTCCCATGGGGTCACAGCCTCCTTTGGGCACATCCCTGCTGCCAGGACCCCCCTGTGCTGCAGGGCACAGCTGCCTCTCCATGGCAGCACCAGGGGCTGCAGGGGAACCTCTGCTCCAGCACCTGGAGCACTTCCTGCCTCTCCTTCTGCACTGAGCTGCCTGTCTGCAGGGCTGCTCCTCTCACAGACTCCTACTCCTCTCGCAGCTGCTGTTGCACAGCAGTTTTTTCCCTTTCTATAATCTGTTATGCCTGAGGCACTGCCACTGTCAGTGCTGGGCTCAGCCTGGGCGGTGGCAGGTCCATGGTCCATCCTGGAGGTTGGCATTGGCTCTGCTGGAAATGGGGGAAGCTTCCAGCTTCCACCCCTGCAGCCCCCCTGCTACCAAAACCTTGCCATTCAAACCCAACACTCAATTTTTCAGGGATTATTAATCTTTAGAGGCCTGGACTTTGGCGATGAACAGAAACTTTTAATGCTGTTTATCTAGCAGACACATTCATTTGTTTCCCCAGAGCCATTACTTGCTGTGCCATTCTCAATGTATCGCTGTGCCTTGATCTATCCACAGTCCCTGATTGTTATCTGCAAGTCTCATTACACCAGAAGGACAATACCCCCAGGAAACCGAGACCATTTTCATACAGGACTATATCATTCTGACTCTTCACTCTAATTCAATCCTACATTCCTGCTTTTAAACCTACATTTCACTTTAATGTGTAAATTATCCACTGCTTTAAAGAATCACTGCTAGATAATGCATTCTATTGTTATTTTTTAATGCAGATTTAAGTGGATATAATGCAAAGATCTTCTCATGAATGAAACCCAAAGGGTGGTATGTTTTCTTTCTTTCAGCTATTGGGTGGTTTGGGTTTTGGTTTTTTTTTTGTTTGTTTGTTGTGTTTTGTTTTTTTTTTTTCATTTTTTAAATGTTAAATTCCATTTTGACATACCCTGGTAGAAATAAACCAAAAAGGACAAAAGAAATTCCATATTGGATAAATGGAAAGAACAAAGAAGAAAACATAAAAAAGATAAATGGATACACTTACTAAACTAACCCTACAGCCATCTGAAATGGCTGATTAATAACTGTCCTCATACAGCCTATACTGCAGATACTTTCTAACAAGTACAGTAAGCACAAGACATGTTTATTGAATATTGAAAAATATAAAATTGATATAAAACATGATTAGTAGGAAGGACAACTGTTAGAGTTGGTTTCAGAGAAACTAAATTTGCAGGATTTATGACTTCCCTTCAAGAGACTAATAGATGTTTAGACAACTAGAGAGAGGAAAAAATTGGATTTTGGCATTTCTTTAGCAGTTCCAAGCTTATCACTTGGGGTATGTAATTCTTCTTAGCCCATTCTGCTAAATGAAGAATATGTCATCCCATCCAGTTCCAAAACTCAAAGCTTAAACAACAAAACCAACCAGCTTCTAAAATGCATCACACTCTTCTGGCAGATGGAATAATTAAAAAGAAGCTGAGTATAGTATCAACCAGAAATATATGGTGGCCAGATAAGTGAGGAAATAAATTAGAAATGCACAGTACATGCAAATGTAGAATGCTGAACAATTCAAATAACCTGCTCCCAGAGAATATTGGTTAGAAAAAGTAATATTTTACAGAACACAAAGGAATAGCTGGTGTTCCACAATTTTAAAATGTGCTTAATATTCTGAAGACATGGGTCACAGTAGCTTGTACTGTTTAATGTTTCCATTAACTCTCATTTATAAGCAAGTACCATCTGATTGCACTCAAAGCTCAATAAGGACTTTATAAGATTGCCAGCAACCTTAATTCAAGGTGACTATTTCACGATCATATCTAGAAAGGTATTTTAGCTTCAAAGCCTAGACACAGAAGAGCTCTGTATCTACAGCTCTCCAAAACACTGTCTGGATGGTCTGAAGGTGAAATTAGGCACTCTTGAGTGAGAGGTGCCTCTAGATACCCATATGATCTATTCTGCTCTATGTAATTGTTCACCTCAGAAGCACCCAGACTGGAGATTAGGAGTGTGTTTGTTATTAAGATCAGGACAGCTATTAATAAAGGCCAATTTGGAGGCTATGGTAAAATTACAATGAATGCTGCCAATGAGGGCAAATCAAAGAGAAAACTGCCTGTATCAGAAAGCTACCTCCAGGGGTGTTATGAATTCATTTTATTTCCTATTCTTCTCTGACCCAGCTGACATTATTATTGAATATACATGTACTTGTTTGTCTTTTCATCCATAGCTAATGCAAAACACCACTTTAGGGAAAGAATAGGATTAAGTAGGATTTTTTATTTCATTATTAGAGCAATGCCATTTACTATTACAGTTGAAGTTGTGTCAGCACATTTATTATAATCTACAATTTTCAGAGGTTTGTAATTTGGAATGTGAAATTATTGCAAAGCAGAAGTGTTGGGACAAAGCAACACATTTATCTGTGGTGTAAGTAGGGGCAATCTCATTGACTGACTACAATACCCACTTCCTTCAGGGATGAATTTGCTCCCAAAGCAGATTGTTCCTACATTACAAATTTAGCTAGACAAATGGCTGAATAAGGGCTTTATTAGGATGGGTTCTGTAAAAGTCACACTAGAAATAGTAAGAACATGAACACTGAAATGGGACTTGTAGCCCATCCTGACTTTTGAGTTCAGTGGATGTTTTGTGCACACCAGACCTGCTGATTTGGGATCCTCTCAACAAGCAGGTGAGGATTTGGAGACATGAGATAATTCACTCCCTGAAAAAGCACTGCCACAGTATTACTCACAGTATTACTCCATTTCAGTTACTTTTACAGAAGATTCTGAATGTATTAAAGGAGGATTTTCACTGCATCCTTTTTTTTTTCTTGTTTAATGTATAATGTATTTAAATGCTTTTAACAAATGAATAAGGTCCTGATTCCTGATTGCTGGTAGGCTTCTGGGAAAGCTGCATTTCTTCCTGCTCTAGTTGTGGAGGGCTGGGATGGGAATCTGCTGTGTTTATAGCAACATGTTTGGCGATACAGCTTCCTTAAGGAGAAGGTGTTTAAAAGGCAGCATGGATAGGATAAGGTTCTGCATGTCTAATTTGCTCTGGGATCAGTTCACCACTGCACTGGGGCTCACTTCAATGTGAAAAAAGCCTTGTAGGAATGAAAAGGATGGAGGAAAGGGAAGAGGGTGTTGCAAGCAGACAGCCAAGGGAATACTGGACAATTCCCTAATCCTAAACTGCCCAGAAAATTAACTCCCTCATGTCAAACCAAATCTGTACAAAATGCATATCCCATCTGAGTCACATCACAGAAAACACAGGTGTTGATTCTGCACAGGAAGGAGGACAGGAAGTGGTGTTAACCAGACATATGCACATGCCATTCTTTTCTTGTCAGGTTTGTCTCTGGTAAAATATTGGGGAATATCTGGGAATACATTTCTAAGATTTCTGTGGTACAACTAGTTATTCCATCTGATATTACAGAGAGAGCTTAGACTGTTAGAGCAAGTGTCAAACTTGTGAAACTTATTAAGACTTAATCCAGAACAGGCAGGAATCTAATAAATGACTTTGGGGTGAAAAAGGTAGTACACTGCAGCCTGAGTTAGGAAGGCCTTGTCACTCCTGCTTGCAGCAATATTCCTGCAGAGGGAACACGGTCCATGCAAATAGTGACTAGCACTGAGATGCACCTTTTCTGCCCCTGAACTTGCATGGAAATAAGGCCATCAGTTCAACACAATCTCTGCTGGTTTACCCCATGGACTTCATACCCAACTTGTTTTTCATTTTCCTAGTGCATTTCTCTGTAGTATATAAGGCTTCTCCAAGAGTGGTAACTCAAAAGGTATCATGCAAATGACAAACTGTATAATGGAATTCAGATGTATTTCAAGAATGTGTTGCACACACTGGAGCACAATTTTATCATTTATCAAGGGGGAAGAAGGGGGCCTATGTGTGTGAAAACATCTAACAATAGATTTCCCCAGAGAAATTCATAATACAGTGAACAAAAAACTGAGGAAATGAAAATAAACGGTAGAGTAATTCCAAAGGAAAAAAGAATATCTTTTGTTTTAAAACATCCCATCAATAAATCTTGAAACCTTATATTCATTCTTTTTCTGAAATGTGCAAGTCATCCTTACATTATTTTCTCTGAGATACTGTAAGAGTTATGGTAAAAGAAAATCTCAGAAGATTAAATGGAATTTACAAGCACCATTTACCTTAATAGTCAGGACCATTTGTCCAGCAATTTTATACATACTTAAATATAATTTATTAATTTTCCCTTCTCCTCATCCACCATCTTCTTTCATTACACTTTTGTCAATGATGAAGTCAGTCTTGCAAACTGTTACTCACAGAAGTAACTTCTGCTCATTAAAACAGATTCAGTGGCCTCAATAGGGCTCATTTGCTTAAGGTATAGATCAGCTCCTCGGCCTCTGGCCTTAAATCACCTCCCCTCAGGAAGGACTGAAGTCAAGTTTTGTGTTTTCACTGTGAAACAACCTGTGAGCAATAGAGGTGACTGTTCTCTTCCCTGGCACAAGAAAGGCACTCATTATCCTGCTGACATGGTCAGCCTCCTCCTGGCCACTGATGGAGAACGATGGCTTGCTAGGACACACTCCATCGTGTGTTGTCACATGCAGCCTGCCTTAGTGTTCCTGGCACCATATCAGTAATTAGTGTAATTACAGATGGTGAGAGAGAGGTAACCCCTGTGGTTTTCTATTAGGTACCTCACAATTAGAGAGTGCACTTCATTACTCATCTCTCCGTATCATCTCTTAATTTCAAAAGGATTAAGCAAAATTAATTCTTTCAGTAGAAGAATTTCTTTATCCAGCCATCCATTAATGTCTACATATAAAAAGCTCTTCAAGGCTACTAAGATATTAAGTTGCTACCTAAGTGCATTATAACAACTGCTCTGTTGACAGGCATTTTGTGTTTCATTAAAACTGAGAGAAGAACTTTGGGAGGAGGGAGAAACCTGCTGCCAAATTTTATGGGAATTGGCATGTTTAGCACAAATAATATTCTGGTATTTCCAGTAACTTCACCTCTCTATTGAGCTTCAATTCTGCTAGCAAACAATACTTCCAACAGAATGGGATCAGAACTGGGTCAAATATTTTAACAGTGTAACAGGAAGTTGCAAAAAAATCACAGAAAGCAGAATCCTTCTGTTTCGAGCTGGTGAGTTGGTATTTTTGCCTTAAAAACACTCATACTACTGGGATTTCCTTCTGCCTTAGAAAAGTGCAATCTCCTTCACCTTGTGTCTCCCTCACTTCCCAGTGACTCTTCAGTACAACACACATCTCTGTTTGGCAAGTCCAGAGTATGATGTATCGTTGAAGCAAAAAGAGAGGGGAAAAAAGAGAGAAAAGAAAGACAAGAACAAAGGAAAGTATGGGTCCACAAAAAACACAGGGAGTGACTAATAGTTTCTAAAAATGCCAGTATAAAATGTGCATTCTTAGAATTTGTGAAGAATAAAAATGAGTACCCACCTTTTTTAGTGTGTTCAATTCTGACAGTGTGCACAAAGCTTTTACTATTTTCCCTCTGATAAACTGCAATGGCTGATATAATTTTGGGTTCTGCTATTTATCAAGAGCAATATATAGTCCAAGAGCCATTTCTGTGATACATACTCATTTCCAATACATTCCACATGAAAAACACCTGCTTACTCCAACCATATTTGATTAAAACTGTCTCCTAGCCAGAGCACCAGTATTTTCTCTGGTAAACAAGCCTTCAGTTGGCATATTTACACACAAAGGCTACAGGAACTTAGCACACAGTTAAACAATGATTGATAATTCTACCACAACTTGCAAAGGTGACTTTAAAAAATCATGCCAGTAAATATATTAAAGAAATTTGTTCAACAAGGAATGAAATCACACAGGACTGGCTCATCTATCCAATGTTCTACAGTGCATATGACCCTGTAAGTGGGTCTGGCTCCCTCATTTCTGTGCAAATGAACAACTACTTAATAAAAGTGTAAAGGAGTTCTTTACTTGTTCAAAAGGAAGACTCAAGATGTTTAATAAAGACTGGTTGAAGGACGTCTTCCAGCTGAAGGTATTGAAAAGGCAACACAGTGAGTTGTGACATGGCTTTCATGGCATGTTATGGAGAATGGGAGCTTTAGCTTCAGAAACAGTCTTTGTGCAGATGGAGGAAAGAAAAATTTGCCACATCAGGTTTTTAAAGAATGCTGTAAGCTTAGTGCCTGACTTACAGAATTTCAGGGGTGTGCATTAACAGAGCAGAATTCCAAGCAGGAATCCAAGTCTCTGTATTGGCCTGCTGATGGTGCACAGTGAATAAAGACAGGGGCTGGCCACAGGAAGACGAGCAAGTACCAGGGGCTTGTGTGTGCATGGGAGAGCTGAGCAGCTCTTTCCAAGCTGCAAAGGCACTACACCTTTACAAAAAATATGCTGGACCATGCCTGGTACACAGGGTAGTTCAGTGATGATCATCAGTAAAAATCCCCACAGAAAGCAAAAATAAGGGGATCTTGAGGAAGGTGAATTTCATTTTCACTGCCCTAATTTGTGATCAGCTCTTAAAGACACTTTTCTACCTGCAAAATCCTACATCAAGAATCCACAGCTATCTCACAGATCTGATACAGACTTTCAAAGAGAAATGAATCTTCAGTAAAACTGTTCACTTCTATCCCTAAATGAACATTCTGTTGATCAGTCTAAAAATGTATAAACAGATGAATCCAAGCAATACTAAAACTAACATAAATATAGAGGATAAAAGCAAGCAAGACTAAAACTATTATAAATAGATTGGATAAATGAAAAAAATACTTAAATGATTTCTGAATCTGGATGATTTATAAGGCGCTGCATATGCATGAGAGAAATCAAGTACCAAGCACAGTGCTGAAAACACTGACTCATGCAAATAATCCTTGCTCCTGCAAGCACTATTTTTCAGGCTCAGATCCAAACACAATGCCTGACACTGTTTGCTCTGATAATCACTCTAAGATAAACAGATTTGAATAACTGCAAATACTTCCAAGCATTTCCTTTCACTTATAATGTAAAAAGAAAAATTAAGGGATAAAATGAAAATGTATGTTTCCACTTCTAGATTTCATACATCATTAATTCTGTAAAAATATATCCATCTTCATGCTGATAGTTCTCTTTGCTTGGCAAGCTTGAAGAACGCAATATGCTAGATAACCTGATTGAAAATTTGATCCTATTGTTTAACAGAATGAGGATTGTTTCATAAGGGGCTCCACCATGTCTGTGCACATTTTCCCCTAAGTAACAGTGTAAGACTTGTATTTCCCCAGACAGCTGAACATTTACGTTGATGTACTTGGCTAGAGATCCAATCTTGCTCTGGCTATAATACAGGAGAATTTTCCTCGGCATTTTGAATTATGGCACTGAAATAATTTAACAGTGCCTTCTGTGCATGTTACACAAGTTTTCTGATACAGTTAGCTCTTACTGAAAGTTTGCTTACCCTATAAATTGTGCCACATGGTTGCACCATTCTTCATCCTGAAAACTGAGGATTTTTTTTTAGAATCACTGCAAATGGTGTAACTCTGGAGAAGCCAGCATTTCCCCACAGCCACACACACCCTGTGTACACACACCCTCCAGTCTTTACAATCCCTAGGACTAGGTAAATTCTGAGCTCCCTGCCAATTTGGGCTTGCAGAGCCCTCTACAGAGTTGGAAGAATGAAGCTGGGAAGAACCAAGAAAGGAACATTTGTGGCTGGTTTAAATGGCTGCATTAGGGATACTCACAGACACTGTTTATGTCCAATTTACAGAACCACAGAATGGCTGGGGTGGGGAGGTTCCTCTGGAGATCACCTAGTTCAATGCTACCAAAGCAGGGTCACCCAGAGCAGGCTGCACAGGATCACATCCAGACAGGTTCTGAATATCTCATGAGGGAGACTCCACAACCTCCCTGGGCAGTCTGTTCCAGTGCTCAGTCACCTTCACACTAAAGAAGTTTCTCCTCCTATTCAGATGGAACTTTCTGTGTTTCAGTTTGTGCCCACTGTCCCTTGTCCTCTCTGCTTTAATATCTCTCTCCCAAATTCATCTTGAGACCACCCTGGTCTTCCTTTACCACAAAGCCTTTGAGGAGCATTGTGGTTGATTCTCTGAGAGGCAGGTTAATATTATTTTCATACAAAATTAGTTACGAGATAAAATATATGTTACCACTGAAAAAAACCTCAAAGTATGGTCCTCAGTGCTAAAAACATTCTCAAAAAGAAAATTCCACACTACCATTTTTTTGCCTTTCTTGTTGACCATTTATATAATGTCTGGCACTAGGTTTCTTTGTCCCTGACTTAAGTACCTCAATGTTATTATCAGACAAATAAACAAGAAGATTAGTACATGAAATTGATAAATGGATACTCAGTGTTTTCTTCAAAGGGCAAAACTTAAGGATGACTCAGACTAAACTTAATTTAATTGATAAAGTCTAATGACATCATGACTTTACAAAGACAAATAATAGAACAATAATATGCTAAAATTGTCAGACTTGATCTGGTCCGTGGTACATCTAGTTCATCTGTCAGAGAAGGGTGTTCAATGGAACAATTTGTTAGTACTGAACAACTTTCCCTAACACAGCTGGAATGAAAAACCGGTTCATTATGCTCATGAAGCACCTATGTCTCCCCAAATTCTTCATTACCATCTTTTCTCAGAGTTTCTTTGAACCGTGGCTCCACTGTTGGCAGGAACAAAAGTCCTAACTGTAGGCTCTGTAAGAACCTATTTGTTTTTCCTGGCCTTTTTATCCTAACATTTAAATTGTGAGAAAATAAATGGGAATTTCATTGGTTCTAAGTGAGTCTAGGTGCTTGCCTCCCATTAAATTTCAAAACTTGATTTTCTATCAGAACAGTTATAAGGACATAACACACCTTTTTTTCCCCAAGATTATTCTTTTCTACTTTCTCATCTTACTCTACACAGCTGCCATAACAAGTCTAAATCTTAGACTATTATCTTCAGAGGAACAAGTGTGTACATTCACCTCATGCCTAACTTGCAAGCTGCAAAGCCCTCCCCACATTTGCTGAGTTTTGATGTCACTTCAATTGAAAAAAGATGAGTCCCACCAAGAGGAAATTGCACAATACACCTTGCACTTGGTGCAGGAGCTGCTAATCTACAGACTAATCCAGTTGATACATATGGTCAGGCAGTTGGGTAACTATCAGGGCACAGCACCACCTTTCATCTCCTAAGGTAATGCAAAAGTTATATCTCAAATCCAATTTAAATTGCTGCTCCCTTGAGCTCAAAGATAATTTCTCTCTAATCCTCTTCTGGTTGTCTATAGGGTAACCTTCAAAATCTCAGAAATGACACTGTAAAAAAAATGATCAAGTCATAATTTTTTAGCACAAAACTAAGCTATTTTTCCTGGTGGCACTATGTTCCAGCTGTTATCAGATTCAAGAATTTTTCAACTGCCTTGAACTCTGCATTTATTTTACTTTTCCAGATTTTTGCCAATGAAAATACCTCAGCACTGCTTGAAGAGAAAATAATCTTGTCAGTTTTATTGTGCCATATCTGAGATGATGAAGGTCATGCTAACTACAAGTCTGTTCCAATTGCTACGGGGTTGGGTGAGGTGGGCTTTTTATTTTATTTTTGGTTTTCCCCTAGCTCCTACCACAAAGTAATAGGGATTTTCCCCTTTCATTCATCTTGCCTTTTGTTGTTTTTAATCGACCACCCATCAGTGCCGAATTGCCTTGTAACTGTCTGCTGAGCTTTCATTTGACAGAGATAGCTGCTATTGTTAGCAGGAGCCTTCACTTCAGCCCATTTAACTTTCCTCAGTTTGACAGCTTCACAATAGCCACCTTCCATCTAAAGAAAACTGTGATTTAGTAGAAAGGGAATGTGGGACAACAGCCTGATCTGTCACTCAGTCTCCAGTGAGTTCTCTTGGCATAAAGTTCCCCTACAAAGCTGGAGGATGAAATACTACATGAAAATAAGACGGTCATGAGACATGTTCAGTTATACATTCTGGCAAAATCTAAACAGCAATCATACTTAAAAATACAGCCCTTTCCTTCAGTAATACCCCAAGCTGGGTAGCAAAAGAAATATTTTGACTAATTCTAAATTTCCATTTTTTACTTACATTTTAGAGTAATACTTGACTTCCCCCCCCGCCCCCCCCGTTATTCACCTAGTAATTGTTCTCAGATTGATCTACAAGAGCTCCTAGTGGAAACAATATGCCACAAGTAAATTAAAGCTTTCATTGGAAGAGTCGTTGGTCCTGCTCCATGTAAGCCTACATGAAATGATGTTGATGAATTAAGAGCCTGGATGTCCTCCCTTACTGATGACTAAAAAAAGTCAAATTATAGCTGCCTTAGCACAGCCTCTGAATACTTCCCAGCTCAGCTCCATGCTCAGCTTTCCTTTCATATGTGCTGTGGAAATACCTTTTTAGCTGATTTTTAACTGTTGTGCATTTATGCCTAATGCCCTTTTGCATCTAAGCTTAAATCTGGTTTTATCATTTGGCATAAATGACAAGCTGTAGACATCCCACTATTAGATTTCCAGGCACCATTTTTTCCTAGCCAGTTAAGTAACATTATTTTCTTGTCCAAAATCTTGGTTCCCAGTTTGATGAATGCTCTCTTGCTAAAAAATGTGTCTAGGAAATTGAATTTGATTACCATAAAGCATAATTTATTTCAGTCTCTCTTATGCCTTTCTTTAACTCTCATTTAACTTCATCAGAAGAGGCATGAGAAAACAGAATTGGTAGAGCTGCATGCTGCAAAAGGAACCCACTGAAATGACTTCTACATTCACCTGAGTCTGAGAATCATTTCCTGGTATTTAAAATAAATAAGTCACTTTGGTAGTGGTGACTAATCACTGAACAACATATGAACTTCTGTTTTGTAGCAGCCATTCAAAACTGAGTGAAGAAATTACCACAACTATGTGGAAAGGTGTGTACAGAAACAGAGACAGAAAATCAGATAACAGATAAACTCCAGTAGAAAGACAGATAATAGTTACTGGAGAGGAATCTATTGCCCAGAGCTCACTTGTGAGAGAGTACCCACGAGGCTCCAGCTAGGAAGAACACCAGACTGCTCCACTGTTTCTAATTAGAGACGACATCCTTCATTTTATAGCTCCTGTGGTCTAATTTGTAGAGAGCCATATCCCCTAAAGCTTTCTGTAAACCAAATTAAAACTCATTCCATCAAGGAGTTTCAGCAATATATGGCCTCTGATCACAATACATACTCATGGTCATGGAGCTGCTGCAGGCAGTCAGCTGGGGGGTGCTGGCTTTTGTTTATTATTATTTTTTTTAATTTTTCAAGGAAACAGCAGATTTCTTCTAGGAAAAAATATTTTAAAGACCAGAGAATCTGGTCTGTTTAAACAGTCACTCATGAGAAGGAATAGTACACACAGTCTCTCTCTACTGATTTTCCTAGTATTCTCTGACTTTTAATTAAATAATTTTTCTCCCTCCTTTTTTTATTCAAGACACCTCAAAGCTTCAGCTCAACAAACACTGCTAGCAATTCTGTTTTCTTTCTCTAAATTAAAAAAAGTTAGCTTAGGGCTTTTTGGAAGCCTTAAGACTACACAAATGCTTTTGAAGTTTGCAGTCCCTTTTAACCCAAAAAACATTCAGATATTGTGCAGCAGTAACACAAACACCCTACTGGGCTTTAACCCAGCTCTGGACAAGGAGGAGAAATTCTGCCTCTGTGCCCATTGAGCTGTTGGCCTCTATGATGCCACTACCAAGAGTGCCAATTATCATTACAGCTCCTGGATTTGGACACATGTCCATTAGACTCCAAGGGAGAGCTTCATTTCACACAGACATCAAACAGCTCTGAGAGTGTGATGAGTTTTGTTCCCTACAAATCTGCCTTGAATTTGAACTGGTAACCTGAAGGTGAAAGGATCCATCATCCCAATGCTAGGGCAGATTGTGCCAGCCAGAGTACCCTTTATACTAAGAATTTGGTGTCATTTCGTGGTTGAACTTCTTACACACACCCAATTCCCTGCAAACATGGCCCTCTCCCATCCCTGAGGGCTCTGAGAGAAACACACAACTCTGTGGGTCTGGCAAAGCTGCTTGTATCAATCAACACCAAGTTAGATCCTTGTTTCCTCCCACATGCACAGGGACTTAGCTAAATTTCTTCAAGCAAGATTTCAAGAAAGTATTTATCACAGCTGGTGTAATTACAGAATTACCTGTGAAAACCCACAAAGGCTGAGGGATCTAATGAATAAGTGGAAAACTACAGCGTAATATCAAACAAAAATGTCTACAGTCAAAATATTCCACTTGGTAAAGGTCACACACTCCCTGCCTGGAAGAACAGCAGAGCAGGCTTTGAATGCAGGCAGGTGAGAGCTTTGCTCATATCATGTGAGGAGATTTTGATAAACATTCCAACCTATTCTGACAATGGGTGGCAAATATGGCAAAGCGGTTCACTGTGGTTCACAGTAGCAGTTTGATATTAAAAACTGACCAGTAAGAAATTTGATAGGCTGGCCCAAAATGCTGAGAGTTATTAACCTTGAGTAGCTTCTGGAAATGGGATGCCCTGGGCAGGCACCACTGCCAGGGAGAGTCCCCAAATCCCCAGGAGGTGCCTGCAGACCACTCCATTCTGCCTGCTGTACCCAGCTCCTTTCTCCCCACTCTCTGCACTCATCTCTTCCATTATCCACTCATTTCAAACAAAATGAATATATTCACTGTTGTGTAAAAGCTCATCTACATTTCCTGTGAGCTATTTTCATCAACAGCACTCTATTAAAGTTATTTCAAAGTAAACTAGAGAGAGAGAGCAGAGACTGTGTAGCACTATATCATGTGTCTTCTCAAACCAGTTAAAACTCAGCAAGAAGTAAAAAAAAAAAAAGAGATCTATTTAAAACTAGATTAAGCTCAAGCTGCTAAAGCATAATAAATTGCTCTATTTTAACTGACTGAACTGTGCACACTTAGAATACAAGGGCATATTTCATTTGGGTTTATGCAATTGTTCAGTCTACTTTTCTACCATTTCACCCATCACAAGATGAGAGAACTTGTCAGGCAAAATTGTAGTTAATGATGTTTAATGGTGGCTAAGCCCAATAGACTTGTTTATTTCTTTTCTTCTTTTTTGTTGCTTTACTCTCACTGAAATAATGAAAATATTACATGAAAAACTTCTATATTATTTGCAGGAAAAGCTTCCATTACCAATGCCAGGTAACATAAAGCTTTATCTGATTTATATAGCAATCTATATAAATCTACTTTTATGTTTTATTTGATTCCAGCCATTAGGCTGTGCTAGGAAGTAATTCTAAAATATATATCATAGTGGCAATTCACTGTACTATACCAAATTAATCTACATAAATCTATACCTGTGTGCAGGGAACCAGCATGGTAACATCACCAGCATGGAGGAGGAATGGATGCCAGTAATTCTACTTGTAGGCTTTCTAGGAAGTTCAAGCTTTCTCTAATTACTGGGCAGAGTACAAATGTCCCCTGTTGACCAAATTCCTCCATCTAAACTAATTGTACTGTCATTAGCATAGCTCTTACATTCTAAATTTCAGAATACGAAACTGCATATTAGGAGAGGTATTTCCTCTTTATGACTGATCTAAAATCAGAGAGCTGGAGAATGAATGGGCTGTTTGGAACAGCATATCCTTTTAAAAACCTGTATTCCTTTCTGATTTAAGTTCCTTACATAGCTGAAGCCAGTGTGCTCTGCACAGCTGAATGAGGCCAGCTGGCAAAGTAGGAGCATATCAGCATTCTGACTGCTTTTCTTTTGTTTGAATATTGCCTCAGTGGCCGCACACTAAACGATGTGAACTTGATGGGCTTGACTATGACCTCAGCTAAACTGAACAATATGAAGCTGGCACATCTGTAATCTCAGGCTTGCTATTTTTCAATTTATTTTTCACCTGATTTGTATTAAGATGTGGTTCAAATTTTAAAATAAAAATAAAAAGGGTCCTTCTGCATTCCAAATCAATCAGCAAATGCTGCCATGCCAGAAGGCAGGCTTCATCTGCCTCTTCACACCACATTTGGTGAATCCCTGACTTATGAGAGCTTGATTTCTAAATGTTTATGCAGAAAGAAATGCTTTACACATCCGCTCCTTCTCAGATAGCCTACGGGGATTTCTGGCAATACTTTTTTTTTTTTTTGCCTGCCTTCCAGGTTTTCTCCCTGTGGATACATAAAGACAGAGTGACAGCAGGAGTAGGCTCAACTCGCAGCGAGCAGCATCCGTGCTAATTATTGATATTGACTACATGAGATAAGCTGGACATCTGTCTTTACTTTTAGCAAGTTCTACAAGGATAAACATGACCATGAATGTGGGCTGCCCCACGGACAGTGTACTGGCACTCTTTTATACTCCCAACCCATCGCTGGGCTTCTGTCACTTTTGTTTGAGCTACATTTCAGCCTCAGGTCACAAGAGTTCAAAACACAGTCAATTAATCAAACAGCTTCTATGAACATAACACTGCAGCTCAATAACGGTTTCCTATTCAACATAAGCAAGGAAATGAAAGCAGGAGGTTAATGTGAAGATAGCTAGGTTACATGTGGAGCTTTAAGCAGCAATCCTTGATCAGCCATCGTCAGCCAGTGCACTTTATCAGAGCAGTTATTTTATGTGAGACAAAAGAACAAACCCAGGATGTGTTTATGGCCTGATCCTGCTCTCAATAAAGTCAAGTCAAGCTCTTCTCTTGACTTATGCCTACTAGTTCAGGATCTTTGATCTAGGCAATAAAATTAACACAGCAATAGAAAACAACAAAGAGAGACAGAAAAACTCTCTCTTCGAATGCTCTGTGTTTACACTAAGGAAGACAGAGGATTCAAGGCTGAGGTTAAACAACTGCTCCCAGGAGGAGGGGAACTGGATATGGGACATGGTAGCCCATGGGCTGAAGTGGTGGGGACAGGGTGTTACATCAGTGCAACAGGTCTGCACGTGCTCTATCAGTTGTAGGAGGTGGCCTTCTCAAAGCTGTGATCCCAGCAGGAGGGAGTGGGAGGCCCAAATTCCTCAGTCTTTGCTGCCCAAACATGACCTGTCAAACGGGTGGGAAGCAGCGTGCTTAGTCTGCCAGCCCCCCTTTAGGAGGGCTTTTCTGTCTCAGCTTTAGAAAAGTGCTGGGATTCTGCTCTGTATCGTCCAACTCTTCTAAAAAGGAGCTGAAAAAACCCTTCTAAGCAGTGTGAGAATTCTTTTCGATGCGATAAAAACCGTAAATATGTGTTTCTAACCACTGAAGACAGCAAGCTTTGGAGGGCTTAAATGGAAAAAGCTAGTTTAGATTGAGCCAGTTCTGGGTATTGCCACACATGTCAAATTGCACTTCACTTGACAAATGGTCCCAAAGAAATCTATGGAGCTATTCAGGGGGTACGGTGATGTTTGGTATGAGTAAGGAGATTAGAATCTGGCCCTTGCTTTATTTTCAGAGAGATTTCAAACATGTGTTTGTTCTAATTTTCCCTTCCTTCTAGGATTGCTGGTATTCACTTGGCTCAGCTTAAGAGGCAGAGGGATGTGAAAAACAGCATCAGTAAAAAAAATTACAAACTCTCTAATATATGACCCAAAATAGCTTTTCCCCCTGTAAAATATGTGGCATAAACGAATTCCATAATGATGCTATGTGTTATAAAAGTTTTATTGGCACTCATTTGGGATTACCCACATAACTCACTTGTGAGTTCACTACTCGTGGGTAATGCATTCATCCCAAATGCATGCTAAACACCGGCTTATGTAAAAGTCCTATTAGAGTTTAACAGAGATTAAACTAACAGATTTTTTTACAGAAGCCTCTTATGGTACAGAGGTCCACAGAAATTACAGAAATCTTAGTCTATAACAGGCAATGTTTTCATTAGGTTTATTCTAATCATCCTGTATTAAATTCTGTAAATTCTTAACCAGTGACATGCATATCCTCTCTGCAGTTTTACATTTTTCCTCTCCCTACACACAACTTTGTGTAGTATCACAGACATGAGACTGCACTGAGAGAGATCCCAGGGCCTGTACAAACACAGAGTGCAGCAGTCCTTGCTTTAGCAACTCTGCTCTCTAAACTGAAAGGGCAGGGAACGAATGGGAAAAAAACATTGTTCATATTTACAGACTGAGAACAGAGACATAAGTTCCTAAAGGTCATACAGGAAGTCCCTGTTAAGGCTGGAATGAAAATTAAATTCTCCTAAGCACTAATGCCTTAACAACAAATTCATCTTCCCCCAACATCTGTGTATTTCTTCATCTACCGCATTCCATGCTCATTCCTGCACCATTTGAGTGTCTCTCTCCAGCACAGTGACATCATTAGTATCTGTTTTGGCCTAAAGCATCACAACACCCCCTGCACACCTGGACAAGCCAACTCATGAGCAGCATGGACAAGGTTGTCAGGCAGTCTGTGCATCAGGAAACAACAGTTCAGTTTTGCACAATAACCATTACCAGGCACCTAAACTTGGTAACCTTAGCCTAGGGCAATTTCACAAAAAAAGCTGCAAGAGAAACAGGAACAGAGCTGATGCTGGCTGGGCACAGTTAAGCTGATTTTCCTGTTTTCTTTCCTGCTTTTCCCTGTTTTCATCTTTGAACATCTTGTGACTCATGATGACTCTTGGGAGGCCTTTACAGGCAACATTCAAACCTCCTATGCTGCCAAGCTCAACCTGAAATAGCCCCACCACCCAGAGGAGTTCCTCTGCACACTTCTGTGCCTCCAACCACACATCCTTCTTGGTCAAAATTAGGGAGAATTTCTGTAATTAATCTAAGATTTATTTTTTTTTTCCCCTGAAACAAATGGAAAAGGGGGCAGGAAGACACCCAAAGTACCTAATTGTTTTCTCTAAGTAAATATTTCCTCTCAATATTCAGATGAATGTTCTGTGACAATTTCTGACCAAAAATAAAATGTCAGGCAATGTTTTATGGACAATATTTTCCTATTAATTCACATATGAGAGAACTCTAAAACTTGGTATGAATTAAGGTTAAACATTAAAAGAAGCATCTAATATGCCATTATAGCAAAAGATTGAAATTAAAGAAAATGCCTTGGTAATTTGCTGGGTATATTGAGTATTAATGTGATATGGTTGTTTCCAAGGAAGGTGGTAAGTAAGGAAAAATATCTCTCCTAATTTTTAGAATGATTTCCTACCTAAAGATACACGTATCACTTGATTTTCAATCACTTCATAGCAAGTAACTTTATCTAAAACCTAAAGAACCTACCTGCTATTAACAATCTCAGCAGTGCCTAATAAAAAACCACTTAAGCACAAACTGTACTTAATTTATATGATGAGTAGCTATAAGTTATCAACCCCAGAATCCTATGCAGAAATTAAATATTCAGTTTTTCCTTACTAATTCAAGCAGGATTTTTATCCCTCAATTGTGCAAGCTTGACAGTGGGGGGAAAATGAGTCAAGTCAATCTTGCAGCAAGAAACTGTATCATGGAGGGTGCTGGGAGAAGGAGAGATGCAGAGAAGTCAGAGAGGTAGAAAGTTTACAGACTTTCAGAGCATTCTCAGTTGTCAATACAAGAATAAATATGTCATCTGTTTTCACTGAACCCATTGGCAAAGCTATCAAATTGCTGAAAAAAAAAATTATTTTACTATTTTTAGCCTAGGCAAGCCCATTGCTGAAATGGATTACAGCAGGAGTGGAAAGTGCCTGAATCAACAGATCAGATCTGATGTGCTGGATCAACACTAAGGAAAAGCTGTAGGAAGGACAAACACACACATTCTGCTTGGAATATATTGGAAAAGAAATGTCAGAGCATTGGTCAGTCTGGGAAAAGGGATAGGAGGAAAGAAGGTAATAAAGCAATAATCTCAGGTCCTGCTCTGGAATTACCCAAAATCTGCAGTGTTTTGTAGGGATTTTAAAGAGCATATTTAGAAAATTTCTTAGGAATTAGGAGAGCAGGGTCAATACAGTTAAAGTCTGTCAATAATAACTCTGTAATATGTACAAGGATCTTCCACCCCAGTGCCCAAGGGCTACCCCTGAACTTAGGACTGAACTTTTCAAATTTAGAAAAGAAGGCAGTCATTTGAGAAAATCTTATTATGGAAAAAGGCCTAAAAATAAAGCTGTTTTTTTAACACTTGGGACCGAAGCAACCCCACCTCTTTCCTCCCTGGGACCCTCTGCGAACCAAACTCTGCCAAGAGGAGTAATTAATGAGAGGTTTTTGAGTCTTTAACCCAGCCTGGCTGGGCTGCAGGGCCTGGCTGAGCTGGAGCTGGCCACACACAGAGTGAGCAGGTCACCCAAACAGGGCTGTGGGAGCAGCACCCATGGGTGGCCAGGAAGGAGCAGCACCAGCTCACCTTCACACCTCTGAGGCTGTCAGGCCGTGTCCCCAGCATGTCCTGGTGTGTCAAAAGGGTGTTTTTACCTGGCTGTGCTGCCAGGGCCACCGTGGGGACAGACCAGCCCTGCCCTGGGAAGCTCTAATGCACAGGACACACAGCTCTTCCCATGGCTCTCATCCTCACGGGCACTTTGGGACATCACCCCAACCAGAGGCTCAGCCACAGGCTTCGGGGATGACTTGGCATTTGGCTTTCAGGAGGAGAAGGGAACAAAAATTCATTGCAAGCTCATGTTTTACTGGAGTATTTACACAAAGCATGTGGTCAAAGTTAAAAAGCCCTCCAACTCTCTAATTCAGAACATTGTGGCACTACAGGACACCATTAATGCTGCATTTATACAGATACCCACTGCCTGAGATTGTAGGCACTTGAATGGTGAAAATATCCAAGAGGAAGAATGGGAGTTGTGTGCTATATACCATCAAGAAGCAAAACAGGCAATTTTTTTAAAGAGAACTACCTAAATCATGGATGTTTTTAAGAGGACTATGCAGGCCCTAGAACTTGATCTTGCTCTTTTTTTGCAGATGACATTCCAACAGTCTTTTGTTGTTAAATAGCTCCAGGGTGCTAATCTGCAATGGTATGTTACCAGAAAACAGAAAATGCCCAGGAGCACTTGATAAACACGGCTCTTGAAAAGGACCTTCATGTCCTTCAGATGAATGACTCTGGTAAGTTCACTGAGATGACATTTATGACTAAGGGTACTGGGATCCTGCTCCACTGTTAATTCATCCAGTTTATCCAGCAACACACTCAGCCCACCACAGTTTATACTTGTAGCAGACTCAGCTTTTGGGTGTCACATAAGAAAATACCAACTTGATTTCAAAAATTTCAGATTTAACCACTGATTTCAGTTGGAATAGACCACAAAGAAACAATCTGTCCTCCCTCATAGCAAACAGAGTTTCACTGTTGCTTTATAAACAGCCTTCAGGAGCTCGATCCTAAAGGCTCTTGCCACTGAAGTCCTACCCTGGTCAGGCATGAGATCACTTGCTCACGAGTTTACAACCAGGAGCTGGCAACACAGCACACTTGTGTCTACCATCACCCCTCCTTTTTCCTCAGCAGGAAATTTTATTTTAGCACAATTTGGAGATTTTCGTGACCAAACCCCTGGCACCATCTGGGCTGAAGTGAATGAACTTGGGAACTGCTGCAGTACCCTGAGGGCTGTCCTGGGCAGGCACAGCAAACCCCAGCACACTGTAAATAAAGAAAATGTGCACGTGTTTCTGCAAGGGAAACATGACAGATCTGTGGCAAACCTACTGCACTCTGCTCAGAAACTTTGTGGGGCTTGGTACTCACTGAATAATCTGCACCTGAAAACCTTGAATGCTTAATTCTGCATCCCTGCTTCATTCTGCTTACTTATGCTGTTCAAAACCCAGGGAAATCAACTGTAGTTTGAGTATCCAGATACTAAGTTTAAACATGAGGGTTTTTTCCGGAGTACAAGCTCTGAGGCTGTAAATTATTAATATTAATAATGGGATAAATCTGTTATGTATAAACAATGCAAGCAAACAGTAACAACCATTTAAAATTGTTAATTTGCGAATTTCTTTTCTCTGATTCCCTTTCATAAACAAAATATTTTTTTCATCAGGCAGTATTCATTATATTCATCCTTGGTGTAGTTACAAGGCAAAAAATGTGGATTATTGATGAAATAGATCATAATGACTCTTTCCAAGCCATTATCATTTATCATTTAAATGTGTATTCAATGAGCTTTAATCTGCAAATTTTTCACGTTTGGGAGACATTATGATTTAACAGATTCATTGTGTTTGCTTTATTCTTTTTTTAATACAACGCATGGCACATGTTCTGCAGGCTACACATGAAGTAATTTTACCTACCAGACTAGACTTTAAAAAAACTTACTAGAGAACAGCAGCTGATTATTAAGATCTCCAGTCTCCAGAAACACAACAGTGCAGGAAAACTGTGTCATTATACTAATAAATGAGTCCTGAAAATCTTCATAACCAGGTATACTGGCCTTTCTTCTGAAAAGTCTCAGTCTCCCATTACTTCTAAGGACAGCACCTCAACCAATCACACCTGAGATTTCAACTATATAAATTTTCTCTAATCTCCTAAAAAGGTGCTTTTTCTAGTGACTTAGATTAAGCAAACAAAATCAATGAATGCTCTCTTGCTGGTATTAATCAGTGTGAGTTGTGTACCATATATTACCAGGAATCCAAGCAACATCAGGCCTTGTGTGGGTTTTTTTTTTTAATAACAAGAGTCAATTAAAAATAAGGAGAACAATGGTTAACACTTTGGCTAAAGAAAAGAGCACAGAAAGTTCTGTCCTTTGGAGAAGGAAGGTGATATTGGATTTTTGGGTCAGTGTTTGCATAGCTGCACAAACTGCAAGAAAATCCAGCAATTGGCAATACATGAGCTCTTACCAGGTTTTGGCTACAGCAGATTAATTCCATATCCAGACTGTACATAATTCACTTAACACCCTTTCTCATTCAAGTTTTGAAATTTCCTGAACAAAATCCCTCTGAAAAGGACCTGCACTTTCTCTGAGCACACTCCCCTTGTCACCAGGAGCACTGCTATTTGCTTTCAAAGACATGATGGCTAAATACAGACAAGCTCATCCACCCACAGCCCTGTTCAGACAAGCTCATCCCCAGTTCACAGCCCTGGCTGTGCTCTCCTGCTCTCTCCTGACATCATCCCTGGCTGCTGAGGGGTGGGAGGGCTCCCAGCCAGGCAGGATGCCAGGCAGGGCTCAGAGCTGCTCCTGGGGCACAGCTTCCCTCATGCCTTTCCTACTTACAGCAGGCTGCTCTGAGCTGGTTCAGGGCTCTGACAGGGAGGGCAGTGATGTGCACATGACTGACACATGTGCCAGGATCAGTTAGGAACAGTGGCCTCCAAAACATCTGTGAGACACTGTGCTCCTCCTGGGGATGCCCTGCTGCCCTGGAGCAGCTGAGAGCTCACCAAGGCACCACTGGGCTCCAGAGTGAGGAGCTCTGCCTGCCCCAGGAGGGGAGCTCTGACCACCCTCAGGCCATGCCTGCAGGCAGCTGAAAGGAATGACAGTGCTGCAGGCTTTTCTCCTCACCCCTCACAATTCTGTAATTCCACAAAAAGCCATGGCAGGACTGCTGCACTCTGCCCACCTGAGGTGCACCGGGCACCTTCATTCTGCCCTCAAGCATGGTTTGCCCCATGCTCACATATTAATGAATTATTCATAGACTTTCAGAGGACAGCTGATTTTTCTGTGAAACACAAGTATGTTCAAGTATTAAAAGATATGTATCTCAAAATAAAAAAGAAATAATCTATTGGGCTTAACAGAAAATAATCTCACATAAAAGGAAGTATTTTTTAACAGCACACATCTACTTTATGGTACTGGTCTCAACTTTATGCTTATGAGTTAAGGAAACAGCCCCTTGGTGGATTACTTTTCATAGTTTGCTCAGTAATGTGTTTACAAAGCCATTGTTGCAACTAGATGCTAATATATTTTGATATACAGTCTGCACTACCACAGTACATCTTCAGAGGTTTCATGCTTATTTCAAAAACCGATTTAAATGGTTCTTTACCTGCCCTCCCAGTAAAACACAAGTTTATTGCCAGATACTCCAGGGCTCCATAGTCCAGTCTGACAGTAATTAAGGCAAAATTAGTGGTGTTTTGCAGGAAATGATAACTGTGGCAAGTGTAGAGCTGGATGGGCCAAATTCATCTCTGACAGCAAGTCCTCTGAAGTAACTAACTTACTCTAGGAATTAATTCGACACTTCAAATTTCAAATAATGGCCTCTATTTTTAACTGTCTGAAGCACATAACTCAGGGCCTGAGAAATGTTAAGTGGCTTTTATTTTCCTTTGTTAGAAAACGGTGCATCTACTCACCTGCTTTTTACTGTGTATCAAGTCTCTACTCCAGAAATGGGAGTTTTGTTAAGACAATATTGCATTATTTGTTAAGATAATATAATGCATTATTTCAATGCAACCTGCTTATCTTCCTTGATAATGGACACTACTAGTGATAAACATTTCTCTAAACCATGCAATGAACAATACAAACACCATTAAGCAAAATTTTGTGTTTGTAAACATCTGCAACATTTCCTCTGATCCTATAATTCTAAACTACACCAATACATAACAAATCCAGTACTTGGGCAGTACAGTCTTAAAAAAAACCAAAGGTAGTATTTTTCCATGCCTTCTGCTTGAATTTAGACTCCAAACATGGCCTTGGATTTGGACACTAAGCTTTGGCAAAATAATCTCTTCCACAGTTTTAGCCATAGCTGTTAAATTTGCACCTAGTTCTATATGGTACTAGTCTGATTCCACAGCAGTTATCAAACTCTACAGAACAGCTAATCCAATTCAACTCCATTTGTCCATTAAGAAACATCCTTTTTCTGATATGTAAACCCTACATTTTTTGGGTTTTTTTTTTGTTTTGTTTTTGTTTTTTTGGTTTTTTCTTTTTTTTTGGTTTTGTTTTTGGTTTTGTTTTTTTTCCCCAAGAAGCCAGCAATCCCCACCAGGACTCTAGAAAGATGTGCCTAGCTGCTGCCAGGATGCAGCATTCCCCTGTGTGATGGGGGCTTGTTCTGCTCCTTTGTGACCTTGGGAAGGTGAGCAGGGCCCTCAGAGCATCCTCAGGACCCTGGGGAGAGTGAGGAAAGCACAGGTTTACAGGAGATTGTGCTGCAAACTGATCCGCAAGATTGTTTGATTTTGGGATGAGGGGTATTCCCAGATAAAGGGAAAAAGAGCAGGAAATCATTTAGGTGACCCTCAGCACCTTCTCCCTTCAGGCTACTGCTGCATTCTGCTCTCCATGGGGAAAAAACAACTTAACCTCCCTTACCAGTGAAGGACTTGCACTATTATCTCCCTCTGACTGTTGCATTGATTAGATTGGAAAATGAGTAACTTTTATCACACTTGATCTGAAATAGCACTATCTAGCTTATGTTTATCCCTTTCCATCTACAGAACAGATAATTGCATGGATCCTTGGAGTCAGAGGAGACACTGTGATGTCTCTTTTGATCCCTTGTGTCAGGTTAAAGGAGAAGGAAATGGAAAGTTAACCTGTGATTTAACACTGGCCACTGTCTGGCCCCTGCTGCCAGTCTGGTCTGGGGGGTTCAGACCTTTGCAAGTGCACGTCTGGCTCCCTTCCCACCACGCAGGTTCTCTTGCTGCCACCTCAAATGTCACAGTCTGCTGGATTCAGCAGTGTGAGCTCTGAATTGCAATAGATTTTTGCCTAAAAAAATCAAGTCACAATTTTTTGGGGGTTTTGCTTGTTTGTTTGGTTTTTGCCTTTCATTTCTCTCTTCCTTTTTTTTTTTCTTTTTGGTATAGGGAAAGGCAGATTATTTCAATTAAGAGCCTGTCTCTGACATTTGTAAGCAACCTTTCTTCAGTTCAGTGCAGCAGTTGCAGTTTTAAGTTTCTCCCTGCTTCTGCCAGGATCTAATTTTCAAGGCCCGTTGCCATGGCAGCAAGTTGGAATTTTAATCCAGTACTAAAGGTCAAGACAGGTCACCAGTTTCAGTTCCTCTTCAATCTCCCCATAAGGAGCCACAAAAAGAAGCTGAGATAAAGGTCTGACCTAACAAAAAATTCCAGTCTAGCACACAGCCAGACTTGAAGCTCTATGATTTGTACGGGCTCCCGAATTTGTCTGGAACTACTGAAATTCATGCTAAATCAAATATGGGCAGCACCGATTCACATTCCTCTCTCTGCAAAAAAAATCATATCTATGTCCTTAAAACACAGTTGTGTGCATTTAAGTAAGCAGGGACACCCAAAAAGCAAATACTTAGTCGAGTCTAACAGGTAAATAGCTGTGAAAGCAATCCCCTCATTACTGCAGGCATTTACTGCTTCTGCAGGCTCAGATGAGCCTGACAGCTGCACTTACATCTTTCCTGACGATATGAGGTAGATGAATCAACATCTTTCTTTCAAAACCTGTAAGGATCTTTTTGTGAAGCATTTTGAATAAATAAGACATTCCAGTAAGGGACAATTTTGTTAAAGCCAAATCACTTCCTCCTGTGTTTCCATGAGATGGATATTAATTAAACAATTGCTTTGTACCTACTGAAGTAAGGCTATAAACATCTCCCTCCTCTTCCTGGGCTACATTTCCTTGGAAAGCTGCATTTGCAGCATTAGGAAAGTCTCAAAACGAATTTTCTGAGATGTATGGACACAAGTGAGCGAAGCAGCTCTTCCTCTGGGAATTTAAAGCAATAATTAGCCCAGTAGTGGGGAATATTTTCCTTTTTTATCGTTTGGGAGGATGTATTTGTAAGGTACAACTATTCTGAACCAAGGGCTATCCAAGACAGAGCATAATGCAGTGAGCGTGGCCTTGCCCCATGGGGTGTTGTGAGAACTTCACTTCATAAAAAATAAGCCTTCTGGCCAGAAAATTGATAGGCTTTGGAGTCCTGCTGAGCCCTCTGCCCAAAGGATAATGGCAGCAATAGAAGTTCCTCTGGACAGAGACTGTGAAGCTGAGAAAAATGTGGCGGATTATTGGGGTTGTCAGAGGGATTCAGAGGAAAGATGCAAAGGATTAAGTTGGTGTATTAGGAAAAGTGGCTGTTAGTCTTACCTAGGGTATTTAGGACACAAATTGGGAGTTTCAAGACCACTCTGGTATTATGAATGCCAAGCTTCCTGGCAAAATCCATTCTTCTCTCAAACTTACCACCCATTTCTGATTATGACTATTCTGCAGCCTGGTTCAGATGAATCTGGGTGACAATTTTCTCTGTCTGAGGCTACTCAAGTCTAAGCCATGACAGGAAGAATGAAAGGGACTGGAGCAAAGGGCATCAGGAAGAAAAAATCCAGAGAGAAAAACGGCTTGGCTCTGGACCAGAAATTTACTGACAGGTCAGAGTTAAGACAAAGGGAACATGGTGAGGTCCAAATTATGGGAGCCAGAAAGCCAAGCAAGAAGTTCATTTTTATGTCTTTTATCAGCAAGTGTGGGTCACAAAACAAATGGGTGGGAGAGGGACTGAGTGTGGTGGCTTCCTCTGCTCTACCCTGATTTAAATGTTCAGATTTACTGAGTGCATTTGTTTTTCAAAATGAATGTTTGAAGTTGCACTGAAGTTCGGAAGTGACTCCATCCCACAGAAATGTACATTGGGAGGTCAGTTTGAGACTGGCCTTAAGCCATAAAGGCACAACATATGCTGCTGCCTGTGAAAAAGCTCTTTAAAGACAGGGAAACCTGTGGAAGATTTGCAGTCTAACCACTTTCCAAAATGGGAAGTGATATGTAGCAGACAGGGAAATACATCAGGAATCCAAACATGTTACTGTGTGTAGTTTACCTCTCTCTATTAATGCTGACATTTCAGTGGTCGCAGTTCAGTGACTGCATGCACTTGGCACTGACACAGGAGTGCATCCTGCTTCAGAACAAAGTATTTCAATTGCTACTCGTTAGTTAGGGCAAATAAATGTTGAATTTTTAATGGGGGGTTATACAGTATCAGAAGAAATTCAAATGGTTCAGTGCCCACTTGAGTCACAATCAGCAATGCTAGCAAGAATGCAGTTGGTTAGCTTGTTTCAGGCAGCCTTAAAGGCAGTAAGCCTCTGATAGGCAAGAAAAATTATTAAAAATTGATCAGCAAAATATCACAGAATTAATTTCGTTCTGTTCCCACAATTTTTTAAACTGATTTATAAACATGTCAGGAGAAAGAGATCATGGAAAAGAATGTATTAGGAAATAACTTTATTTTGACAGGGAGGTTAAACTGTATGTAAGCCAGCTGAATAATGAAAACAAATTAAAAGCCTAATTTAGAAATTATTTTGAATTATGGGCTTATCTTCAAAGATGAAGGGCTTTTAATTATGACACTGGATTTTCACGTATTTCACATCAGCTGAAAGATTTTGCAAGTTTGCTTCTATAGGCAACTGTCCATAGGAAACACTTGTATATTTCATTCCAAATTACTTCATACTTTGCTGAAAAGGCAATGCCTGCAGCAGTGAGGAACAAAGCAACAGTCTGGACTGATTATCATTGCTTCAAACCCAAGAATTTACAAGGCAAAAAGGATTCAAAGAAAACTTCTAGCTTACAAAACAAAACAGTAAATATGAAAGATGAGTGACACTTCTCAAAAGAGACCCTTCTATTTTCATCTGCTATTTGTCCTTTTAATATAGTACACTGGAGCTCTCTAAAGATTAATGGAGTTCCAATTACATGCCACTGTTGTTTCACTTATCATAATTTGTACATGGCAGTGAGAGGCCCTGGTAGTCATGACTTTCCCAGTTTACCCAGAGGGAATATCTTTGGAACTTCCCACTTCTAACAAACAGGCAGCACTCAGTGCAATGATTCAGGCTGGCCACGTGAAGGTAGGCTGTGACAAAAAGCTGGCTGTCACCACTGAGGGCTCACCTGGTGCTCTCATGCTTTGTTATGGTCAGCTAAAAACTGTAATTAGAAATAGGAACATTTCAGCTTCTCCTGTGTGTTACACCTGGGCTGCATTGTGACTGCAGCACTGATAGAGAGTTGATACATAAATAGAAACCTGCTTCCTATGCCAGTTGGAGATGAATTTTACATTTTTGGTTCCTGGTACATTTTTGGAAATTATGCATGAAGATGGAATGAATCCCTTTTTCTGCTGTTGTTGTTTTTTTTAACTGATTTCTTTCCAGGTTAAGAATTCATCAGTGCTTCTTGATTTGAATGTTCTGAATAGTTCTGAATAACAACATTACTTGTTGTTGCAATATCTAATACTTGGTGTAAAATCCTCTTGATGTCTGATTACTCTCCATAAGGACCTCATGCTGATTCATTTCAAACCGTGAATTACCTTTAATTCATAGCTTGCACATGCTGCCAAATTTTGTTTTCTATGTTCCCAGGTGGCTGTCCCTGACACAGAGGAGATCTTCCAAAAAGCCATTAGATACTTATGAAAAGTATTTAGATGTTGAGAAGCACATTTCCATTTTCAAACACGCTTCCATCAAGTATTATGATAATATTTGGGATTAGGAAAGTACTGGTATTTATGTGAATTTTTTTGGAACTGTGAAATGAAATCCTGGCCCAACTGAAAGCTGTGCTGAACACACTTAGGAAAATCCTTGCTGAAATATCACAAAAAGATTTTCAGCTGCTTGCTTTAGTTTTAAGCTCCCTGTATTTTGCTGCTCACTACTCCACACACAGGTTGTGTACCATTAAGTATGATGGATAACAAAAACTCCATAAAGATAAAACAAGTTGGTTTAGTCTGATCTATAAAAATGTGCTGCTCTAAGTTTTTAATGGTTTCCGGCAGTTCACTGAGCCCATGAGAAGGGCCTTTTAATACTGTATTAATACAGTAAGTATAGGAAGTAATTTTATGACAGGGGAAGAATACCATTATGATTACATTCTTCTTTTTAGCTAGGCTTTTATGGAAACTACCCAAGACTACTCTGCAGTATGATTTCAAAACACAGGATGTGCTTGATTAAAAAGGTTCTGGGTAGATTCCAACTGGACAAAGGCCAAATGCTAACAACCAAAACAGAACAAAAGGACTGGATGTTTGAGGATGACATACTTGCAATGGCAATTATATAACAGAAACCCAAGTCATGAGCTGAGTCCGTCCCCTCAAATTCATGGAGGCTGACAGAAAATCCTTTGCAGTGCAATTGGTTGCACCTTATCTGTTCCTGCTTACTCTGCTTCATAATAAACTAATCAGAGCAGACTGGCTGAAAACTGACCGCACAATGCCCAGCAGAGATTTACAGTGAATTTGAAATTACAAAAAGGGAAACCAAGTGCTGCAGTTTTACATAGCCTGATTTCAGCTGTAAAAATTCACCACAGTACACAGAGATGCATGCACATCAGTTTTCAAAATTTCATTCTCAAGATTTTTGAGTGTAACTTAGGAGCTGAGTTTAGTTATAAGTCCATGTTCTCATGGGCATAGGTGTAGAATTTAGAAAAAATCCTGACTATTCTAGCTTCTATTTTACCCACTGCACTGGGGATTTGGTTTATTCAGTATGTGGATGTAACAAACATTATAAAAAGGATGAAATTTGTATTTCAGAAAGCTCTACTTGGACAAGAAGCCATGCATCTTGCATCCCTCTACAATAGCAACAGATTGGTAAATTAATCCACCTTGCAGGATGTCATCTTCACTTTTCCCCCAGAAGCGTGCACTTGAGAAGTTATCTTGCAAAAATCATAAATCCCTTTGGTCTGATCTTCTATGACCCCAATGTCCCTACACCTGAACCCTGCAATGACACACAGACAGCTTGGCTGCTGGAGCAGGATGCAGCATCATGCAGGTAAAGTATCTCTGTGCTGCATTCACCCCATGGCATAACTCAGCAATATGGTGAAGGCAAGCACATTATTACCAACTCCTTTGGATCTCTAACAAAGCCAGTGGAATCTACAGGACTGTCACTAGGACCAATGTAAATGGAAAAGATAATTTAAGTTTCACTTAAATTGCACATGAACTTTAAAAAGTTGGATAACAGCTAGAAACATAACCAGGTTAAAGGGACTCTAACAAAGCATACGGATGAACAGAGTCAAATTCAGCCAGATTTGATCAAACTGAAATATGGATGACAGATCCTATTGACAAAATATGTAATTGGTGGGGGATAGAGTTTTGAAGTCAGTAACACCATAGTGTGTGGCTGAGAGCATAGCAACAGATATTACTGGGGATAAGCTGGACTGTCATTTCACTCATACACTGCAATATCCCCAAAACCCACCAGTGTTAGAGAGACTAAATCCTCCTTTATACAACTGCAATCTGATAAACACTCTATCATTAAAATACACAATGACTGCAGGAGCTGCCTACCTCTCAGGGTTTGTTTGGACTGCACTATCCAGCTCTCCTTGATACCATTACATCTTTCTGTCCCACTCCTGCTTTAATTTCATTATGTGCTCAAGTACTGCAATTCCCCATGAAGGTGCTGGTAACTGCACACACAGATCTAAAGAAACACATTGGCCTCGTAATTCCAAGCCTCACAGTGGACTGCCTTCTAACCTCCCAAAGCCCTGTGGAAATTCTTAGAAGCTGCCTTAACAATTTTTCTGCAGTAAAAGAGAAAAAGTGATAGTAATGGGTTAGCTGATCTTCATTTGGAAGCTAAAAATAAAAGTAGCTTTATTGCAGCTCTGATCTCTCATGTGTAAAATCTATCACCTACCGTAAGAAGGCAGTTCATTGCAGCAGAAATCTGATTGATAGTACTGGAACTTTAGATCAAGCAGCAGAACAGAGAACAACTGGTTCATAAAATGTACTCAGTGTCTTCGGGTTTTATATCAGGCTTCCTATAGAGAGCTTTGGTCCCATTAAATGCACTATATACCACTGAGCTCTGAAGCACTGTTCTTTTGAAATTCGGCTTATAACTATAAACCATGATTGACAAGTCTATTACTGTTGGTTACAAACTATTGAAATATTGTATTTTATGGTACACTCACTCAAATATTTTTCACAGTGGAATCCAAATACATTTGCTTTTAGAGAAAAATAATTTTAAGATGCAATAATATTTTTTCCTTTTTTTTTTATTATGGAGTGTGCTTGATGCTAGATTTGGATCCCTTTGATGTTCTGAAACATGAATGCACCCATCCTGTTACCAAGAACTGTGTGTATGGTTGGCTAGAGTCTTCACAAAAAAACAAGTCATTACTGGAAGCCAAACAGCAAAGGGCAAAAATTAATTTGTCACTAAGTTTAAGAAATAAATGCTATTCATGCAAATTAATCTAAATATCATTAGCATTCCTATCCAATTCTCATTTAATCTGAAAAAAACGATTTAATTTTAAAATTTGATCATTTGCTCAGCCACGATTTTGTAAACGTTTACTCAACCAACTGTATTTGAATGGGCACTTCCATGACTTGAGTTTATGAGAGAAGAACTGGACCTTCTGAGCCTGCTGAGTACATCAATGGATTCAGCACCCACATCTACAATAATCCTGTACCCCCACACAGTCACAGACACATCACTGAACTCCAAGAAGACCTTTTGTGTACACAAATTTGCACTAAAAATCAGTATATTTAAATTCATTTTTAAAACTTGCCTAGATATCTCCACATTGATTTTTCTTCCTCTATAGGGATTTTTAAAATTGTGTCTTTAGTAGATGAAGGGCAACCACTAGAATAATTCTGAAGTAATTTTAAATGAACATATTGTATTTACACAACTGTCAGTTAAGCTAGTGCGGTTCTGCATTCAGTACTTTAGAACACTTAACACTAAAAAACCCAGCAGCTCTGAACTGAAATCAGACCCATACATTTTCATAAATATAAAACAATAGCCTACTGTTCAAAGTTGCTATTTAGCTCCTGTTTGCAAATTAGAGAACCTGGGATAAAAGTAAAAAACCAATTCATTCTCCACTCTGCTACACTACTGCAGCCTTACACCAGAGAAGCACCAAAGAAAAATGGTTTAACACAATGGAGAATTAGCTCTTTCACAATTTTCAACTGTCACATTTATAGATCATCTGTGATTTTCAGCTGTTTCAAAGTGTATGAAACTCAAGACCAGCTTTTCAACACCAGCAAGCAGAATCATTCTGTATGATGTGTTTTACTCTCACTGTATGAATGTAAAAATTCCTGCATCATCTGTTCACTGGGTTGCATTTTCTATTGTAAGAGGCTTAGTATCTGATGAGAGAAGCATAAAAGTGATTTAATTTTGGCAAGCTGTAGAACTAAAATCAGCATTATTTCTGCTTAATAAACTCATCTTTCACACATACCTCTGTTAGCTAATGCTTAAAAAGAAGAAACAGTAATAAGCACTGGAAACATAAAACTGGTTTATGGCTAATTTTTAAGGACTACAGAGAACACCTGAACACCAGGACAAGATTATGAGCAGAGCTAGGTTTTAGTTACCTTTGGAGAAATAAGCCCATGCTTTATGATAAATTTAAAATGAGATTTAAAGCTGGAAATAATAATACTTACGACTTTTGTGGCACTGACTTAGTTGCAACTTTCCCTGCTGGATCACTCCACTCTGCAAACAAAGGAAACACATTTTCAAATGTCAAAAGATTACTGTAGAATTAAAATGCACCCAAAGCTGTCAGCCCATCTAATTATACTTGGTTTCACAACATGCCACAATGCATAACATGTAATAAAAAATGGAACTGATCTGCTTTAGCACCACAGAAATTAATTTTTTAGCCTTTGTTTTAATGATGTTAAGCAGACAAAAAAAAAATATACCCAACCCTGAGTGTTAGGACTAGGATGATAAAGACCTACTTTGTACATTGTATCCTGAGGTCAGATGTTGGGAGTCCTACAAAGAAGAACACACAAAATGTCAGCATTAGTTAAATAAGATGAAGAAGGTAAGATATATCTTGGCTTGCTAGATTAAGGGCACTGGCACCATACCAACAGGGAAGGAGATGGCACAGGGAGGGGATCACAGCATTGTTAAGGCAGCACCAGTGACATTAGTTTAAAAAAAGCATTAACTGTGGAGACAGAGCACCACTGAGGGACCCTTCAGAGCTCAGGCAGGAGCATGTCCTCAGCTGCTATAAATCTACACCCCCCTTTATGGAGACAACACACAGATTTACACCCACAGCAGCCCCAGCCTTCCCCAGGCTTGGCCATGGATGTGCGCAGGAGCCATGCAGGATGTACAATTTAGAACACAGCATGATTGCAGCTATACATTAAATTCAGTGCCATTGCCTTTCTGTTGCTTGATCCCACTGCCTGGAACTACAGGAACCTTTTATTGGTAGTCACTGCTTTTATTTGGACTGTGACACACGGGATTTGATAAAGACACGGAAGTAGATCTTCACCTGATGGAAATTGGTCCAAATCCAATGAAATCAATGGAAGTACAACAACTTAAAACCAGCAAAGAGTCTGGCTTACAACACTGAGCATGCTAATGCCAGGATTCTTTTTGGTTCACAATTACTAAGCTGTTTCTTTAATGTCACTGTGTTTTCTGGCTTAGTTTTTCTCTAGGCTCTGTAGTCCACAGTGATTGTCATCAGCTTTCCTTCCAAGCTGAGTTTGATCAGTTGAAATTAAGGTGTTATTTACAACCTCATCCTACAGCCAGGCACTACTTTGCTGGAAGTGTTAGTTCTGTAGGATGTTAAAGTCATTAAAGCCCTCACTGCACTTCCTCTTAGGGCATTATTAGTTCCCAATATTATATTGTGCTGTCAGTCAGTCCCTTGTGAAGTAAATAATGCCCTAAGAGTAAACATGGCACTTTAAATTTGAATGTCAAAGGGATAAGTTGTTTTGATAAGCTCCACCTCTTTTATCACACTTCCTAAATGTATGTTTCTCAAGAGAATACCTTTATTTTAATAGCTAAATTGAAAACTTCTAACAGTGCCTGTCTCTGGTTTATATGGCTGCACAACCTAGCCATATTATGTCCTAGATGCATAATTTGGCAAGCCATAATTGATTTAAAGTGATGTTCTGAAGAGACACTTCTCTTGTATTTTTTAAAGTAAGACTTGCAAACATGAAAACATTTATATACTTGCCTATTTCCTGCAATGCCAGCTCAAAAAAAAAAATAATTTATATTTTGTATTGAAGTGATATGGTCCAGAATTTTAGGATCAACATTTAATGTGCCCAGAAATTAACTTTGATGTGGATCTTAAAAGTTCAAAGCCAAATTGATAGAAACAGAAAAGCAAACCCAAAATTTTAGCTTCTCTGAACCTCTGCTTATACTGCTACCAATGGAGATAGTGTCAGTTGAACCCTTTAAGGTGAACTGTGTCAATACAGGTTTTTACCTGCTGGAAGCTGGGTTTTTGTGTGGATTTAACAATTCAGTGTGGATTACATGAACCAGAGGCACTCTCTAGGCAGCTGTGCCTAGACTCTGTGCCTCCCTCTGGGGTGTGACACAGACAGATGCCACCATGCTCTTCACATGGTGACCTTTTCGGTCACCATAACTTGACTATGCAGCCAAAACCTCACCATGCAATCAATCAGTAAGTGGGAAAAAATGTCCATTTCAAACTTTTTCATTGCACAAATAATAATGGAAGAAAAGCAAACTAAATATATTTTACTTGATGTAGAAAGACTCCCATAACAACAGAGATAAAAAGCTCACTTTGCTTCCACTGGGTCTTCTGCAGCTTTAAATAAGCAGTTCTATCAGTAGCAACAGTCTGATTGGGAATTTCCAACTAAAAATAGTATCAGATTTTTTTAAAGTGGAACCAATTACAAAAATAAACTCTCCAGCAAAGATCACTCAACAGAACAGAACAGAATGCTAATCAAGTCACTGGTAATAGCTCACTTGTACCTTGCTTGGGATAGAAAACTTGGTCTGCTCAGCCTTGCCCGGAGTGTGAATAGCAGTGAGAGGAGGAGGCCAGGAATGGGTCATCTCCTAGGGAGAAAAGAAAAAGTTTAGAAAACAAATTCATGTACATAGAGAAGAAAGAGAGATAAAAATGGTCCCATCTGCTCCACTGAGCCTGGAGACAGAATAGCTCAAGGAGTCCACCCCACCATGCCAGTCATAGATGAACACCTAAACAACCTCACAGGCAGGACTTCTCAGAATGAGAGTGAGGACAGGTTTTACTCTTGAAAATTGTGGCCATCCATGACTCCATCAGAGGCCAACTGGCTCCTCCTCCGTGGTCAGCCTGCCAGGCTGTATGAATAGAGGAGGGCTCTACCTGCAAAGCCCAGGCAGGAAGGGGGGACCCTCCTGTCCAGCACTGGGTGCAGCCCTGCAGGGGAGTGCATGGAGGCAAGATGCAGCCCTATTCAAGACTGCAGAGTGGCAAAAGAAACAAGAGGCAAGTCTAGAAAAATTTGGAATGGGCTTGCAGCATGAATGTCTGGTGTAGGAGAGAGCAGGGACAGCACCACAGCATCTTCTTATGGCATTGGCCATAGTCTCTTGCTGTGATTAGCAATGTCACAGCCCCAGAGCACTACTGATTCCACTTTAAAATGAGGGACTGAGAAATCAGGTGAATCCAGTGAAACCTGCCTACTAGACCACCTAGGCAAAACCCATCCATTTTCTATATCAGTGTGTTTATTCATCATTTGTACACCTGTGTCACAATTATCTTTAAAGAAACAGCCTGGGTGCCCATGGCTACCAAGCACCAGCAGAAGAGCAGCACACACCCACTCCTTCCCAGTGCAGGGAGCTGCTGCCCCAGCAAGCCTGACAGGAGCACACTGGGGCTTGTGCTCATTGAAGCAGGGGCAAAATCACAGAAACCAAGGAACTGCACAACTGCTGGCTTAGGCAGAACTTGTAAATGCCCTTCCAATGAGTGTGCTTTATGGAGACACAGCTTCTTTCTTGCTTATCTTGTTTTTAATGTAATAAATATCCAGAGGGGCAGTAATAGTTGTCTCTGGCATTCTGTTGCATCTTTGTCTTGGTTGTTTTTCTTTGCCTAAAAAGCTCAGAATTCTTTCTTGAGACAAGGGAGACAAAGAGCAGAAGAGCCTCAAATCTCAGAAATGTTATGTGCAATGGCCTGACTGCAGTCAACTACATTTCCCAGCTGCTATTACACACTGGTCAAACCCAGGGCTAGTCACAACAAAGCTTATAAACAGGTCAGTTTCTGTAGGTAACATGACAACCACTCAAATGAACCACAAATAAAAACATAACATAATGCCATTGATTAGGAAAATATAGGTGGTGTAAAAAGGGCAGTGTGGTGGGTGAATTTTGGCTAAACACATGCCCCGGTTGGCTACAGCTGGTTGTAATTACAGTTCACTGAAGACAGAGCCAGCAAGTTTCAAAATTACAGTTGTCCCTCCAAATTATGTCATACAGGAGAGAGAAAGGAAAACACTGCACCATGGTCCTCAGTCAGTGGGACAGGCAGACACAGAGACTTTCTTGGGCAGATGGGCCAGGCTGCACTCCTGGAAGAACTTCTGGGTTTCTGCTGTGGAGCCCCGGGCCAGTTTTCACTAGACAAACCCAAACGGCGGCAGTGAGGTGGAAAGGAGCAATTGCTGAATGGCTCATCCCTCCTGGTGTGCGAGGCTGCGGCAGCTCAGAGCACAATTAAATGGCACTGATTGTCTGACCTCCACACAGGGGAAGGCAGAAAACGATTTCAGCATCCCCTGAACTTTGCTGTGAGATAATATAATCCAAATCCTGCATGCCTTGGCCAAAGCCTATGCCATGGAGGTTGCTTTGTGGCAAATCTCTTCATAGCAAAATGATGAAACAGAGAATGTATCACATAATTAAAAGAGGACCAGGCATTCTGACTGAAGCAGAAATGAAGAATATTCTAGAACTACAATTATAGGCTTGACCTCAGTCTCTTCCTGCCCACACAGAAAATGCACAGCGAGCCTGGGATTCATGGGGACGTGATGCCAGCAAACATTTCAGAATATTGCCTGTCAAAACACATGTAGTATCCACTGCCTACCTACTTGGCAGGCTGAAGTGTAAGCAAACATCTCCCTAGTCATCTCCCTATTAGGGGACACGTGAATATAAAACAGTGGAAAAAGGAGCCTGCTATTATTCGAGGAAATTCAATTACAAGGTAAGACATTCTGCCTCCACTGATGTTAGGACTATCCAATCTGTGTGTTTACAAAATGAACTCATGAACACCAAAACCTCTTACAAAGGTACAACCTAGCTACATGGAGGCATTTCACTTCAATTCTCAGCGCAATGAAAATTATGGGACAGAAAATTCCAGATAGGATCACAAACGTGTAACACAAACATTTAAAGCTCCTATAAACCATATAAACATAGAAACCAAGACTGTGTGTGGAAGGAGTGAGAAAGCACAGATTTAGCTAAAGAAACATACCTACATCTACCTACAGACAGGTGCCAGAGCACTGCTGACCAAAGAACCTTGAGTGGTGGTAAAGAAAGTTGTGAGTTCACTCATCTCAAAAATGTCACTTCAACACGTCTGGGCAGCCACCCCACAGCTGCATGTTCCAGTCACACAGAGCTGAGCTACAGAAGGACATGCACAAATGGCATTGCACTGTTGCCAGGGAAGGGTCAAAATCCCAACCCCACACCTTGTGGGGATGTGGCTGCTCAGCTCCCTCCTGTTCCACTCCTTCAGCACAGATAGGTTACTCTGGAGCTTCAGGAGAAAAGATGTCATTTGTTTAATCATCCACATGACTTCACCCTTCTTCCTTGTGCCCCAATTTCTTCTGGAGGTCCCTCATCTTTAAGTACTTGCTAAGCTCTATTTTGTTTAGCTTGTGAAATCTGATATATTCACCTTCTAATATGTTAAGACTATAAAGAGCCACACAGATGGTGTGTGTTGTGTATGCATCCATTAAGATGTGTCTGTAACCACCTCAGTTTGTAAATACCTGGGAAAATAGACAGGGAATTAAATTCATGTTTTTTTTCCTGGAAAAGTTAAAACACTTTAATCCATCCAAATTTGGAAGTATTTAGAAATTCCTGGAAGTAAAAATAATAAAAGCAAGCATATGAAACACTTTAAAGAGGAATTTAATGGAAACAAAGTAATCCCACAAAATTGAGTTAGGATTTATTTTCACATGGTTTGGACTTAAAATAATTCCAAAATCATGTTAACTGTTGGAGGGGGAAGATGACTGCTATAGAAGCATATATTTTTTTTAAAGACCTGGAGATTAAATGAGAAAGTAAACCTGCACTGTTTCTTGGCTTAAAAGTCACTGTGGTCCTCTGATGTAGTAACATCAAGCATCCTCCTTTCTGAAAATTATTTAAACATTGTTTTAATTGACTCCATGTGTTTTATTTATTAGAGCTAGACATGCTTGTCTCTTCAGCTAAGTCTGGTTTTTTTGGCTATAAAAGCCCTCAGGTAAGTAACTAAGAAGGACACATGCAGACACGATCTAATGAATCACCCAAAACACAAATACCCCAAGCAAACCTTCCAAGGGATGCAGAGGTACAAGGACAAATAATGATTTAAATGGAAGGAGAGGGCTGGGGAAGGATTTAAATTTGCAAGTTTTTAAGGAAGAGGTCAGAGAGAGAGAATTGAGTACAGGGGATATGGGGCAGATGGTAAATAGCTTTACCAAACCAGTCCCTAAAATTAATAGCCGCCTTCAAGATTTATTTCCTGTCTCTGTATTTCATTTTTCCATCATTTCCTTCTTGTTCAAAAGAAAGTGTACTGTGTTTTTAAGTACAGATAAAAGCACTGAGCCAGGCTCTGAGAGGCCATTATGGAAAAAAAGAAGCAGGATTGTGTACTCTGCGTTCCTACTGAGGCAGCTTCCCTTCCTAGTGTGCTCTGAACTGCTTAGCCTGATCTAATTTGAAGTCTCCCAAGATACAGGGCTCATGCTACTTCCCTTGGGAGAACTGAGGGGAGACATGAGAACAGCCTTTAATTACAGAAAGAGCTGTTCCTAAAGGAGAGAATAATCTGTTCTCCAGCTTTATGGAGGATATGAACTTCAACTGCAGCCAGAAAAATTCCAGTTAGAGGTAAGAGAAAGCTCCTTAATGGTAAGGATCCTGCAGCACTGACACAGATTGCTCAGAGGGCTCCATGGACTCCATCTGTGCAAGAACATCCCTAAGAACAGATAAGCACACATCAGTCAGGCATGGCTTAGGCAGAATTGATTCCTACACTGGGACAGGGATCTGTAGGAGATGATGAGATTTCTAAGACCCTTCCCAGCTCTCTTCTTATTCTGTAGTTTTGATAGATCACAACTGGTTTGGCCAAGCCCTACCGTTACTGCTTCTCTTGTGGGTATCTCCACAAAAAGGCAGAAAACAAAGGAGCAATCCCATTTTTTTTCTTCTGTGGCCACAAAGGCAGTCTCAGGACCAACATTTCCCACATTAGAGGGCAGCCAGTGGAGCAGGAGGACCAGCCCTTCACTCATCACTAGCAATAAATTCAGTCTGAGGCCACTGCTGCTAAAGAGACCTTACCTGTGATATTCTCTGTCAAATGACCCTCTCTTTTAAATCTTAGCTGACTTTTAGTAGTTTTAAATCTTAGCTAAATCTATTGCTTTAAACTTCCTCCAATTTTTGGAGACACAGCATGTTAAAGTTGCATTCAGAAAAAAATAATATGTGAAGAATAGATGTTCTAAGGTTATTACAAACTTGATGTTACAGCTGGCGCTAAGCAACCTACTGCCTTGATTGAATAAAGATAGGAATAAGTACAGCCAAGTGATTTACCATTTATTAAAGACTCTATTAATGATTTATTAATGTTTTATTAACTATTTATCAATGCAACCTTAGTAAAAAGCCTGTCTTGTTTCACAGCATCTTTCTGGTTTCTGCATTTATACAAAACTGATCAAACTCTCTCTGGTAGGAAGCCAGTAATGCATGAGGGGCAGCCACACTTTCTGTGTGAGATGCATACTGAATTAAAAACCATTTCAGCCTGTTTCAGCTTTGGGGGAAAGGCTAAGGAAAGAATGAATATATAGATATATATTTATATATGGAAATGACAAGCAAATTACACTAAAGCCTAAATGAACACAAAGACAACCTACAGGTTGTTTTTATTCATATTCCTTATGAAGGAATGGATAATTTGAGCAAGCAGCTGCAAATACCCTGACCAGTAATCTGGCCAGCTTTATAGTGGGTCAAAGGCTCTCTTAGGAAGGGATTTTGATACATTTTTGGTATTGACATGGACACGATAGATAATTTCATTAATATACATTGATTATGATTTTCAGCATTTTAAAAAAATCTCATCATTACAGAGATACACCTTTTTTTCCCTGTAAGAGGAAAAAAAATATTAAAAGACTTTGGTGATGGCCTCCAAAGAAAGCTATTTTTCTTGCTATGAATGTTGAAGCTGAAAACCTTTTACTTATGCAATTGTTTTAGCAAATTTATTACGACTGGCTAGTGCCCAGCACATATATTTTGAGGAACAATGTGGTGGCATCTACAATAATGTCTTTGTCATACTACAATTTATCTTGTTACTGTCCCAAAAACTGCTTGAAAGACAATTGGAAATACATGCCTGAGTTTATTATTGAGAAACTAGAGTTGATTCTACAAAAGCAACCATTTTTCTGACCACAGCCTAAACCACCGTGTTCACCTGTGGGTTTTATCAATGATGACTAATGAGTCCCCTTTGCCAGCTAGGGAATAGGATGCATTCCATATCATCCAATGGTAAATTAATATTTCTTTCCATTTTAACAAGAAGGGGACAGACAAAAATTATACTCTGTGAAAATGAATATCGAAATTGCTTTAGAAGCCAATTGTGGTTGACTATAAATTTTACAGCATATGTTTTCCTTTCCTACTTTGTTAGCATTTGGAAACCCACATAGAAATATGGGTATTTTCTTTTTCTGTTGAGTTTCTCAGTACTCTATGACTCCCGTATACCTGAAACTTTTCAATATATTTTCCTCATACTGTAGCTTTTATAACTAATAACACTCATATTCTTTGCTTAGAGCATTTACAAGACAATAAAAAAAAAAAAAGTAAATCATGATTGATGCACTTACTGCTCTAACCAATCTCGTGTGTGTGAAGAAAAGCACAGCTCCATTACAGTGAGAAGGTATCTCAGCTCAAGAGGCTGTTTCAGGGGGAGAGTAATGAAGCCACAGCACATGAACCCACACTGGATTCAATTTCACAAGTCTGCTGCAGTCCTAAGGAAAGCATAGCCTATAAAAGTGTGTGTGCCCTGACCAAGGATGCAGCTCCCTGCTGGGCCTGGCCCCAAATGTCCATGCTGTGCGTACAGGAGAGCTCACCCCAAAGCTCCTCTGTCAAACACAGTGAATGCTTTTCTCCAAGGTGGATCAGAATAATTTTCTTCATGGTCCACCTCAGGAAGATTATATGGTCAAAAACTGGTCTGAATATGTTATATTGCCTATGACAATCAATCCTTCAGTTCAATACCAAGCAGGTTTTGTGCCCTTCAGCACCTTCTCATGTGTTCTTAGCACTTTCAGGACCATGCAGCACAATCCCCTATGGACCCCCTATAAAGCACCATTATGATGAGCTGCACAGAGCCAGAGATCTGTATCCCTACTCCTGCCAGCCTTAGACTCCCAGTACCAGTAAAGGGCATGTAGGACATGGGGACTCCCAGTACCAGTAAAGGGCATGTAGGACATGGGGAGTTCACAGAATATAACTGGCAGAAAAAAAATCACACAATGTAAAAAATGAAGCAGGACCTAACAGCAAGCACACAGGACAGCTTTCTTGATAGCTTTTATGTGATGAGAGAATTAAGAGTTCAGTGGAAAATGGGGATGTTGGAACTCATGAAGTCAAAGGTAGATACACCCAGCATGCGTGACAGCCTCTCTGACCACCATGTCTTTGTCTTCCACCATTGTCTGAGCTTCCAGCCAAAGCCCAGGACACGAGCAGGAGCCAGTGCTGTCTTTGGGATGAGCCATGAGCTTCCAAATGGTGCAGGCAGGCATGTTCTGAGCAGGAATAATGACACTGACTGGAGTGGTAACTCTGCTTCCCAGCCAGGATAGGCAGGAGGAATCCTGTCAGCTGCAGGAATGTGGGGTTTGTTAAGGACAGGCCATAAATGGTGGTGGTGCAAGGAGACGATGATCAGAGTTTTGCCAGGCACACAGGAGATGCTGGGTCACAGGAGGTGTTTCTGTTTCTATATAACTGTTCCTCTGCACAGACTCACTGATGGGTCAGGAACATCAGCTCTCAGGATGGGTCAGACTCGAGGTCCTGCTCCTCTGGGATGCCACAGACAGTGTTTGGTGTGTGTCTTTCACAGAGCACTTCAGGAACAGCATGGCAATCATGAGGGCAAAATCCTGATCCTCCATACTTACAAATTCTCAGCTGCGCTGAGATCTTTTCTGTTTAATATAGCATCCAGAACTGGATATTGGGTTCACACCAGCTAACACCAGTTTTAGAGTCTCAGAAGTCAACGATACACCCATAAATATTCAGGTACCTGTAGTCATGTGCACCAAACCCAGTTCCAGGAGGGAAGGCAGCCTCCAGCTGTCACTCCTGGTAACTGAACTAATGGCTTTGCTGCCCAGCACACAGAACCAGAGCCTGCTGTGGACAGCACAGCCAGTGCAATGCCTCCTGCTCTTGGCAGCTTCTCAACCCCACTGAGATGCACTGCCATGTCCCACTGATTTTATTTATTCAAAATAATACTTGTTGGTAACCATCCCCAGGGATGGCACATCTTATTGCCACAAGGGCCCCACGAGGTAGGAAGTATGCATTGAACTGTTAAATACAACATAACATCCTGGCACTACAAGAGTATAGTATAAACAAAGGCACAATAAGTCATAAAAAGCTAATTCTTTCAAAAGTTACCAATACCAACATATAATTTCATCTCTGCAATTTAAAAAACATTGGCAAAAAACCCATTCTCCAAGCAAATAAGCAACTGTGTTTTGAAACTATTCACTGCTGGCACTTGTTTAAGGGAATCTGGTAATTTGTTCCATCCGTCCTCAGCTTCACAAGCATGAAAGCATGTCTTGAATTGCCTGTTTTCTTCTCTGAAACTTAGGGTTCACACCAAGAAGAGAGCAGAACTATAATTTACAGTTACAAAACAAGACTACTCCTACCCTAAGGCACTCCACTGTGTGCATTTATACAATACATTACATCATCTCCTTTACATTGCCAGATGTAATCAATTCATGGGCTTTTTCATACAAGTACAACACGGTGTTATATAGTCACAGGACAAGACCTTATCAATGGAATTTATTATAAAATGCATTAAATTTCTGAAGCAACTTACGGCAGCATAGTGGAAAAAAATCTCTAAATTCAATATCAGGTAAAATTAGATTGCTAAACCACAAAACCTCTTGTTCTGTAAGCTTAGCACAGAAACTGTGTAAGTTGTATATTGTGCAATAATTTTTAGACCCATGTAACCAGCTTATAACTTACATCCTGACAATATGATGAAACTGAGTCCAAAAATCATAAGGAATTTGAAAGCATTAACTTGTGCCAGAAAATACAAGCTTTGGCCTTAAAACAGGAGCATTAATTACCTGAAACAGCATATAGGGGAAATTAAGAAACCAAGTTAGGCGACTCATTTAAATTTAAAGCCCAATTCTTTTGTTTAAGCCATGATTTGCTTTCATTGAAATTGGACTCTGAGTTGGTACTCATCAAATACAAAGAAATGAAGCTACCACACACTGCTGTACAATACACACTGGAATCCTTACAAAAGCTGTTTCTTTGCCTTCCAAACCAAGACTCTGCCAGATCTCTTATTCTGCTTACCACACAAGCAGTATTGCAGCAGGGTTTTCCTGCGGGGGTGTGCCAGGGTAGCGTTTGTTTTTGATGCTGTTCTTACACAGTCTCATCACCTCCACTCTAATGCTGGTAAACCAGCAGTCTGAGGCAGAAGTGAAGACACAGTGAACACCTAGAAAGGCTGAAACCTGCCCTTACAAAGCTGTCTTTTTTCACCATTTCTTTTCCTTGTCTGTGTGATGTTCTCCCTGACGTGTGTCTCAGTTGAGAACTTGCTTCTCCCTTCATGCATGAAGAATTCACTTTCCCCTGTGAAGCATGGTTATCTTCCCATAAGTGCCTACTTCAGAGACTATGAATGCTCTGTGGGGCACAAACTGTCTCATTTTTTGTCTTATGCAATGCCTAGGGCAGTGGTAAAACTTCTGAATATTGTCTGAAAATTTGGAATAGAGATTATAGGCTGAAAAATCCAATGGGTGTGTCCAAAATGTATGGATAACACTGGCACAGCTTGATCAGTATTCAGCAAGCCCTGGATATACAAAGCCTGATGATTGGTTCCTCTAATTTTGTCACCTGGGTTTCTTTTGTAAAGTTAAAAAGCTTAGCATGTCTGCCATACAATACACTATGGGTCCTCATCTGTAACACAGAGGCAGAGTCCTTGCTGCCTCTCATGCTCAACCCTTTAATTCTGTTCTCTTACAGAAAGACCTAACCAGACACCTGAAACCCTCTCATGCAACCTGGCATTTATTATAGTAATTTTAGCCTTTAGAAAAGAACAAACATTTCAGTCTGAATTTCCTTTTCCTCACTTGCACCTTGAAGCAGGTCTGTTCCTGCATCTGTGTGTCCTGTAAATCATGCCAACACTCCCCTTTGATCCACTCCTGCTAAGCTAACAGGTGTAGAAAAAATGGATGTATGTTATAGAAGATATTTTGATACAACATATACTTTTTTGGCATGTCAGCCTTATCCAAATAAACCAGCTTAAACAGTAAAGAAAACTGAAGCCAAAACATGCTGAGGTCTTTTTTGATCTCCTTTAAGGTATGGAGGCTTCAGAATATTTCTGGTAGACAGATTCCCACTGTTGCATGCATTTGATTCCTCATTTCCCAGCGTGTTCTTTCTTATAAAGCTAGTTGGAGGCTGGAAACGTTAAATACTTGGGACTGCCACTAAGACATACGACAGCTGAGGATGCCTGGTCCCACACAGAGCAGTCCCAGTGTCTGAAATCAGTGTGTTCTGACTGTGCACCAGATTGATAGAGCCTCCTGTGTCTGCATTTTTAAAAACTTCTGACAGCAAACTACATTGAAACAAACTAACTCCTAAAAACAGGGCTGAAAAAGGGCAAAGTCCATAACCTTCCTGTCTCAAAGCACTACACTACTTCTTTTCCCACAGGAAAATCAATGAATAGGACACAAAAGACACAGCACTGAAATGCTGTAAATTCAGTGCTCCAGCATTTAAACATCGGATCTCTACGTTACTAGATGATGACATGTATTGTCTTTTTCGCTTCTAGATGGCCCAAAAGGAATAGCAAACTGTTCATTAGTAATAGTTTATCAGGGATTGTGTGAGCAATTTGGAACAAACTTGGAGCAAGCCCAAGAAAAGACCACCCAGCAGACCCATGGCTGCCTAGTTAGCTCCAAGCAGTGCTGGAGTGACACAGCTCCAGCTGGTGTCAAACACTGACAACTACCAGCTACCAAGCAAAGATGAACTGGAGTAAACATGTCAAAGGATGGTGGGGGATTTTTTGGGATTTTTTTTTTTTTAAGTATGAAGTGCAATGTATTATTATGTTCAAGCAACTACCAAAAGTTGTTGATCTCGCTTTGCTGGAGACACACAAAGGCTGGATGCAATAACATGGCATTCTTTTTGAAGGGTAACTTGTGTTGTAAGTGAAAGATGCTAGAAAACGACAATGCTGCTGCAAAGTAGACAGAATGATACATTTAGTTAAATTCCCAGTCTAAGCCTTTTCAAAGAACACAAGCAGTTAGTGCAACATTCCTTAGGGCTCCTGTATCCTTTCAAACATGATCGCTTTCTTGTAGTTTACACTTATCATATTAAGAAAAATGGTAATGAGAAGATCATGACAACCTCTTTTAAAAGAAACAATGACTCAATTGCCAAGGAAAAAAAGGAGTGATAACTATTGTCATGGAAAGAAGCCTCCAGTGAACGCCTCACTGTTGAAACTATGTTCTTTGTTTTTGTCTGAAACTCAGGAATGACAAGGGGCTGCTCTTCAAAAAAATTCTAAGCACCAGTTTTCATTTGATTGGTACATTACTTTTCAGATAACTGGCAGTTCAGACCTCTTGTTGAAAAGATTAGGGACTCAAGAGGCTGGAAATGATAAAATACTGGAATAAGTGGGAAGGGATTAATTGGCTTAATTTTAAAAAAAAATTAAAAAATCAAGTCGCTACTGGGAATGTGCTTACAAACCAAACATGAAGTGTTTTTATCCTAAAGCTCAGAAGAGTATTTTTAAAGGTTACTGTACCTTGGTGTACGCAACATTTTCTTTAGTAGGATATACTCATGGCAAAGAAATTAACGGACTACAAAGCCCAAAGGGGCTTTTAACACTCAATGCTTGTTCAATAAATGCCATCAGAAGATCTCAAAGCATCCCTCACAACAGATCAGTACCTGCCATTTTCTAGCTTGGCTCCAGAGGTGACATTTGGCCCACACTTTAAACCCCTCAATCAGCCCACAGCAAACACAAAGAATACAACTCTGCCCATTTTTTTTCCATGCCATTCGGCTATGCTCTTATGGGTTCATGTTGCTCCTGTTTCAGCCTGCAAAATACCAGTAGGTATTTCCACCTCCCCAACAATATTTGCTTACACATTGAACGGAAATTTCGGAACAGAGAAAACATTTAAACAAGAGCTGTAGAGAGTTGATAACAGGTTTCTAATGACAGCCACACCAAGCCCTGCCCCCAGGAGCTCTGCAAGGCCATGCAGGGACACTTTCAGCAGGTAGAACACACAGGGTAGGCAGAATATAGAAAAAACAGATCTGGGCACTTGGGTCAGACCTTCAGATTCCTGTTTGGAGACAGCTTTTCTCTCCTTCCTCTGAACAATGGTCAACAAACACCTCAAGGCCCTGAAGAAATCCAATCATCTTCATTCTAATGCTAGAACCTGACATTTTCTTCAGCTGACTTCTGCAAGGCTGGGTGCCTGCTTTTTTATGACTGCTTTTAAATCAAAAAGAAATGTGAGAAATTCATTAAGGAAAAAAAAAAGAAAAAAATTACAAAAACCATTCTGGTCAGGTTTTCCAGTTATCCAAAGAAATTGTTACACCCTTGACAAATCAATGTGGCAGGATCTACTGGCTAATTAAACAAATGTGACAATTTTACTGTGACAATTTGAAAACACTCAAAAGTGCCACCTATCCACAGTGTGCATCCTTCTCAAATGTATATTAAAACCTGTGTAGTGTAATAAGAAATTGAAAGGAACTTACATATTCAATAAAAACACAATTATAAGCATAATTTGAAATGTACAGCTAAAATAGATTGGAAGGTCATAAGGCTTCTCAGAACATTAAATTCAATGACACTTTCTTTAAAGAAATGTTAGAAATTCAGATAAGCCACAGTATGTAGCATAATTTTAAATATCTGATAGAGCTTTGCTTTTGCCCAATTATCACACCAATAATTCCAGCTGAGGACATCAATGCATTTTGCTAACAACTAATTTAACTTTCAACAATGGCAGTGTGGGTGAGGTTCTATTTCACCATTTCACAGAAGGAGACACAGCAGAGCAAAGGAGCATCTCAAGGTTATTCAGGAAGATCAAATGTAGGATGTTTTATCTGAGTCTGTGTATTCAAGCATTTATTGAGAGGGTGTTCAAAGACATGAGAAGATGAACCATACCAGTCTTTCACTGGCAGATTTGAAGTGGTATATTCTGAAGACTGACAGCTGGAACAATCTCCACAGGTAAGAAGGAAGATGCCTTCAGAAAGAGCTCTGCTGACTATGGAGCATGACACAATGCACACAGCAAAGACATGAATTCTCCTCCCCAAAAGGCAGCTTCTAGAGCTATTCTCACTGCAGAATGTGGAACAACTTGAACTTAAGACAGATGATGATCACAAGATGGCCTGACCACATCAGGCTCCTTCCACAAACCTCATGGGGGCTGGCAAGTCTGACTATGTGTCACCATATGACTCTCCCCAAGGAAAAGTCCACCTGCTTGTCCAAGTGGTCTCTCAGGAGGAAATAAAATAAGTTTTGGTCCATACATCAGTTGGTATCTGCATTCTTGCCTTAAGAAGTTAAGAGTAGCTTCAGTTAAACTCAGACCTCAGTGCATTATGAAAATGGCAAAGCATTCCTGGTCACTGCTGTAACAGAACACTTCCACCCATCTCCGAGCCCAACAATGGGATTCACAGTTGAAACTTCAGGTTTGCTCCAGGTTTCAACTTTGTCCTGTACTCTTTACTTTTCCTCAAGGAGCTCAAAGCAGTAAAGCATCAAAAGGTGTAACATGCAGGTGTAGATAAAGCATAAAGAAGGAATCTGAGCATGCCTCAAGTACCTGGTGTCTTTTTGATCCATCACTTTAATTTCCCTAGTCCTTTCCTTACACGTTTCTTTTAACCATCAATTATTTTTTTATTGTCATAGCCAGAAACTTCAGAGGGGAATTTCAAAAATGTAAGCTCTTGAAACTGTTTCTTAAGGTTTGTTTAGTTACATCTCCCAGTCCAGTCTTCCCTTGGACACTACAAGTGTCCTAGTCCTTTCCTAGTCTGTTTCTCTTGACTAATTGTGATTAGACTAAGTTATCCTTCATGGACCCCATGAGCCTCCTCAGCAGTGCTGACTTATGGGGAAGCTTTCTACCAGGATTTAAATCATGCAACACTTGCCCTCAGGGCTGCAAAAATGGAGCTCTTCCCATTTGTGAGAGAAAGAGCCACAGAAGATGTTACAGACATTTCAAACCAGAATTGTTTCCAAAGCATGCATTCATTTCAGAAAGCCTAACATAATTTTAATATGTTTTCAATGCCTTCATTTTGTGCCGAAAGCAATTTGTAATGTAGACTACACATTCTTAATCTATTTAAATGAAAGGTAACATTGCTAGCAGTTTAAACACTCAGTGCCCATATTTACCATGTTTCACTTTGACAGGACAAGATGAAATAACAAAAATGATTAATCTGAGACCAGAGAAATATTCTACTACCTGTATCTCAAAACAAGACTAGATTTTTTGCTTAATGCTCTGTCAGTAAGCTGTGTAAGTGGAGTATGGGAGCTTCAGATGGCTTTTCTGCTTGGCCACACTGCAGACTGTCATTTTGGAATCAACAGCAGTACTCCAGGACAGACACACAATAGGCTCTGGAGTTCTTAATCATGTTTTTATACAACATAAACTCATGAGCCCACAAGGTCCTTAGGAGACGATAGCTGGTACAACTAGAGCCAAACACTGTAACACCACAGTGGTGTTTAACATTTTCCACCCAGTTCAGCACTTGGGGCCTTTTTCTGTTCATGGGAGCATACAAAAGGTCAGAGTTGATCTGACATGCCAGATTCCTTGGGTCTGTTTTCTTTCACACTTTCACTCCAAGATAAGGGAATTACTCTTTAGTTACAAGGATGAAAAAGGATGGGAATTCAGGTCCCACGGGTCTCCAAATTGGGAGTAGGAATCTTAGTTTTATGACATTCTCCACTCAACTACAAGACTCCACCAAATTGTTTTCCCACATTTTTCATCTCTTTCACTTATTTCTGGAACTGCAAAACTTAGTGGTATTTGAAAAAAATAATATATAAAATAATGAATGTTTTTAAGTTCTGCAGAGAGTGCATTCAATCTTCCCCAAGAGCTGCAAAACTTACTATCTTTTCCTCTAAGAGAATAACTTTGTTTCAATTACTTTCTTGTTTGATCTGTCTTTAAAACAATTACTTTGTAGAGTCTCATAAAAAGTAATTATTTTTATCATAACAGAGTACTTAATCAGAGTGAGGATGCTGAACATGTAACATTGCAATACATGGTGGATTGTTTCTGAGCTGACTTCAGTGAGGGAGAGAAATTAGAAATGGTTGTTTTGGTGAAAAGAGATGCTGAAGAGGCTGGAAAACAAACTTCACTCCTTCACTGGTAGTCATTCACTTACTATTTATCATGGGAGTACTTTGTTTCTCTTCAGGAGCAGCAATACATGTCCAAACTCTTGTGATGTCAGCTCACTTTACAGTAATTTTAGTAGCAATGGTAAATCTGGCAATGATGGCAGAATTATATCATACTACTGAAATCAGCAATATTTCAATTTGGCAGTACAAAAATATGTGTTAAAATATTATGGTAAAGGAGGTAAGAAAACAGAATTGAATAGTGAGTTTGAAACAGGTGCACAGTAATCTTTCTCTCTTTTCCTGAATACCTTTTGTAATCTTTTTTTATTGTTACAGTGTAGACAGGCTGCAATAGACCCACATAATGATCAGATTTTACATTTCAAAGTTCTTTGCTAAATAATTTATTTAATACTGCTATGAAAATAAAACCTTTATTTGATAAATGTGCCTGCAAGCTGGAATCAGACCTTGCTTGTCTGTCCTGACAAAGGTCTAATCTTTTGCTGCATTACATCTTGAAGAGGCATTTATCCCTGTAACAGGCAGGTGCAGAACACCAGCTTTCGAGCACAGGAAACTCTGCACACCCACGCGCATTTGTCAGAGCAGACAGCCAACCTTTCCTCCCTGTCACCTCCCCAGCAGCACAGCCTGCCTTGCCTCCAGCTGGCAGCACCAAGCAGATTTATGCTATAGATCTACACCACAAGTGTAGATCACCTCAGATGTAACCTGTGCAATCCAGCCGTGCAATGGGGACCCACAAACAACCAAGCACTGGGCATCGACTCACCAGCTTCCCACCCTGCCAGCCTGAGGGCAGCTCTGAGATTTACACATGAGGCACCCCCAAGTTAAAGCCGGCAGCTTTGGGATAGTGCTCCTCAAGTGCTTCTCTCATAGGTGCCACCATAATGTTGTCACTGTAAAGGTGAATGGCCAAAAATGTGCATAATCCTTTTCTGCCAAGGTCAGGGGCAGCACATGGGGGCCAAGGGTGTGCTCTGGGCTGGGAAGACCTAAGGCTGCCTTTTCCAGCTCCCAAAGAGCCTTCTGCACTCTAAGCTTACACCAGGCTGTCCTCAAATGACTCCAACTACTGATGTCACCCTGCCTGTGTGCATTCTGGACAGTGCACAAAATGCTGGGAAAAGGATTCCTTCAGCCTTCCTGGAATTGCTGCTGAATGCAACAACTGTGGTGATAATGTTTGTGGTGATACTGAGACCAAAGTTGAGCTGGTCACCTACCAAACCAGGAAGGAGCTGTTCTCAAGGAAATATTCAGCATTTCCATTTTCTGGAGTGAGACCAAATCTGGAGATGTGCTCATGAGAACAAAGAACAGGTCTCTACCTTTATGTACACCTAAAGTAATGCAGAGGTAACTCTTTTTTTTATTTTATAACAGCAGCAGCAACGTAAGTGGAACTGCTGCCAATTTATACCACTGTGGGAGGAAGAAGAATTCAATGAACTCAAATGAGATCAGAGGTCAGTGGAATTACCCCTTGATTTATATTGATGTGAGAGCAGAAACTGGTTCTGCCTCCATTGAGAAAATGCTGATAAAAAGCTTGAAAATGCAATGGCTTAGAAATTGCTAAGAAATTAATTGTTTTTATCCATCCAAATCTTTGTGTACATAAGCAAAGTCTGAAGGGAAAAAAACAACTCTCAAAGCAGGCTATTACCCGTTCCTTGCATGCTTTCAAAGGCTGCACGCCAGAGCAGGGACAAAGGCCACAGATCCACATTTACACTTGGGTTAACTTTTCAATCCATTTTTTCATTTCAATAGAAATAATAAATCACCTTATCCAGGAGAAAGAAGCAGCTTGACACAAAACATACGGTGCTGGGCTATTTTTATAGCACACCTAAGATGTATAGGGATTCATTTATTTACTCAGCTATTTAAAAGTGGCTACTCTTACTCATTCTCTGGACAGCTAAATGCCAGGTTGCTAAGTTACTGTTACTTGACATCATCTCCTCCCCAACGTGTTCCCACATTTGACAGGTTCACATGATTTACTAGGCCAGTCAGCTCGTTATTCACTTGTCCAGTGACGTCTGGATAATCATTTTAAATTCACATCATGTCCTCCCCAGCAAGCCCCCAGACTCCACATGAAAATATTTAAACTACCCGTCAGCTACTAAGTGCATTTGTAACCACACTGGACAGCGTACCTGTATTTTTCAAATTACAATTATTATAATTAGGTTTAGCATAATTCTTCAATGTTGTTTGTATTTTAGAAGAGAAAACAATTACTGAGGGGCAAATAATGGGCTGTATCTGTTACAGTCTAATTTTGCTATGTGAACAGCTCACTTCAGCTGAGGGTGAGACATATTAAATCCATTAGAGCTTTCAATTGGCATGAGGAAGGTAATCCTACACATAATTTGCAGAGTCAAGGGCATTTTCACCTGCTGATCAATTTACATATTCTCCCATGTCATTAGACAGGAGCTAGTCATCAGAAGACGACCATACAAATTACAGACTTTGCTCATTTAACTCCAGTCATTTTTACACTTATTACCATCTGAACTATATTTGGGATCTGTTTTGCTTGCAGACTGGAAAGCTTCTAATTAGTATCACAGCTGTCCACATACCATCAGAAGTCCATCTAGTTACTTGATGCCTTCCTACTGTGAATATGCACGTACAAGAATTCTTTTGTTCCTCTAAGCAGGGATGGATTTGCAGACAGCGGAGCCTGCCTGGGTGGTTACGATACAGCCACGAGAGCTGCAGCACTGGGTTATGTCCAACTGATTGCCTGAACACCCAACCCAAATTTCCAATTTACACTCCAAGTCCTCCCGAACATGTAGTTAAAAAAAATTCCTTTCTCTCCCGTGCGGTGTTGTGCGCTTATCAACTCTTTAGCTAGTGCAAACCAAGGCTAAAGAAGATCCCTTCTGTGCTCTCCACAGGCAGGAAAAGGATCACTGCTTTTCACCCTCAGTGTCACCTACACACCTCCTTTCCCTGGGCCAGCACATGGCTCACATCACAGGCAGCGACAGCAAGGCACACTGATGGAAAGCATTGGTACAAGTGGCACAAGTAACAGCTTTGGAGACTGGTTGTAAATGTCAGCTCTCCCGCCCCATCTGCACTTTGGATCACAACATTTCAATGAACTCATTTTTCAATGGATGCACATAGCAAGTGACAACTTAATTTAAATCTATATTAACAAAATGTGAATTACACAGACGTACTTTTAATTGCCTGTCTTCCATATTATCCACACTTTCAAAACCATTGCATTTGTTGGAAAAAACAATCCCAACCAATTTTGGAACAGAAAAAAGTGTAGACCACCAGGTATTTGCCTTTATCTTTCAGTTTGGTATTAGCAGCTTGTATTAAATGCAATCTGTGCTATCATTACTGTTTGGCCTTAGTTGCATAAGAGACAATGATGATGATTACTATTATTATTTTTTATTATTATTTTTCACAACCTTCTCAGCCATCCTGGTTAGAAAAGTAAAATCAGCAGGAGACTGGTCTGCCATTAACCTTTGGCTGTAGTATTGGGAACAGTCCTTAAAGCATTTACACAAGATGACATAAGTAGCTAAGTGTTTCAGGAAATCTAAAGGACTGTGAAATTTTGTCTCTGAAGACTCAGGGGTCTGAATGAAGTCAAGACCTTTCCCCTCACTTTGTTGAAAATTTTAGAATATAAATTCAATTAAACCTTTTTTTTCCAAGACGGAAAAAAAAAAAAAGCAGAAGACAGATTAAGAATTACAAACCTCTACAATTACAGAAACCATTAATCAAGTTCAGCTTGAAAAAAGAGCTGTGTAAAATCAGAGGTCACAGATCTTTTCAGGACTACCTCTTCCTTGGAAAGTCTAGCAAAGAAACCCTCGAGAGTTACTGTGTCTTTCTGAGGGATGGAACTGAATTAATTCCCCAACTTAAAAAAACAAAACAAATCAAAACCAGAAAAAAAATGCAAAATTCAAGGTATGCATTGCTCCAAGGGTGAGTGCCAGGCAGAGCACCCTTCCCCAGCCCTTTCGGGAGCAGACAGCAGACACAGCCCAGAGCAGAAACTGCCAGGGCTTGCCAATGGTTTGGTTGGACAAAATACACAATAACAGCCAATTGCCCACTTTTGGGGCTTGACTGTCTTGGAATCCTTTGTGTTTACCTCTGTAACATCCCTGACAGGACAGAAAAGTGAATAACATGGTGTTTTCACTGAGAGAAGCTGCCATGAGGGAGCTGAGACCCACACTCCCAAAAGTTCATCAGAGCCTATGTAAAATGGCCCTGAAAGGCCAAGAAGTATCTGTCAGGGCTGGAAACTTAATCCAGATTCTCAAAGTGCAAATTTCTGCTGAAACCAAGGGTCATTCTTTCATCTGGAGCAGCCAGCCTGAATCTTCTGACACAGTTTCCATGGGGAGCCCAAAGACTGTATTTTGACCACTGCTGGGCATCACATTCTCTTATTTTCTCTCCATTGCCTGTCAAGTAGAACATGATACCCTGCATGCAGTCAAAACACATTTCCTGCTAGCTTGTTCTGCAGCATAAATTTGGGAAGAACAAAGTAAAACACTGACAAAACCCAGGTACTTCTAGCACCAGGTGTGCTTCAGCACCACATGTGGCTGGAATCCTGAGCTGCTGCCCTGGGGGCATCCAGCTGGGGCTGGGGTCTGCTGGGTCTTTGCTGAACAGTCCCAAAGCAGCTCAGGGTTGCTGTGCTCACACAGGCTGGGCTGTGCAGCCCAGTGCAGGGAGGTTACAAAGGCTGAAGGCAGCCTGTGGGTGCCCAGAACAACCCAATGCCATGCCAAGGGCACAAAGCCCCTGGGAAGCAGCAGCAAATCTCCCTCCTGCCCATGGAGGGGAGTACCCTGGGGGAACCATGGCTGAGGCCCATGTGCCAAGACTGTATGTGCACCCCAGCACAGGTGTCATGTGCTCCAGGTGCCTTCTGGCCATGCCAGTGGCTATGCTGACAGGTTTACTCCAGGATGGGCATGAGGGATGCCTCTGGGCACCTGCAGCCATAGTCCAGAAGGATCTGCTGGTTTGTATTCCTTCTTCACAGGCCCATTACATGTCCTTGTAAGAGAGAGCCCCAGAGACATGGAATCCTGCTAAATCCCTGCTCTGTCCACCCCAAGAGTGCCCCCAAGTTCAATGGCCCACTGGTGGCAGGAGTGGGGACTCTGCAGGTCATCCCCATTCTCTAAAGGCAACAGAAAATCCTGCTCCAATCTCAACAGGTTTCAGAAGGAAGCCCAGCATATTGTGCTTGTTTGTTGACTCAAATCCCGACATAGGAAATAGGGTCACCATCTTGATTAGAAAAAAGACATTTCTGCTTCCTGTGATTTATACGCGCTGTTCCCACATTAAAAGTGTCACCTGGATGACTGATCCCTGAAATTCACCCCATCACATTTTCTTTTGATACCTTTTACTGAAAACAACTGCTTTCCCCAGCCAACAAGTCATTCATTCCAAATATAGTAATGAACCTAATTGAAATATATAAACGGAAGAAGACATTTTAAATGTACCAAGTACTTTGCAGAGCCCTTCAACATTTTCTTTGCTTTTCCTCCCTTAGTGTTCTGTAGGTAATAAACCTCTGCTCACTTTGAAGGTTGAAAGTAAATATTATTTATTTCCTTGCATAATTGCTCCTGGGTGCTCATGCAGGATCCTCTCCCTCACAGCAGGTCTGCAGGAGCACGCCTGCCTGCTGCCTCAACACACTTCTGCAGCAACACTGCCACCCCATAAGGACATCTAGAGCAGCCCAAGATAATGTGTGTACAGAAACCAGGAGCAAGTTTTCCAAGCTATTTAACTCTGAATTGCAATGAATAGTGAGAAGCTTATTTTATTTTTAAGCAAGTCTTTGCAAACAAGCTGGCATGACTGTTACACATGATTTCAGGTCTGGGTAGGTCTGCAGCACTAACTCCAGTAGCAAGGACATGGCTGGCACAAACTCCCACTGAAATTTTAATCCCTTCTACACCAAAAATCAGCTGGTTGGCTGGCAATCCCAGGCAGGTAGCTCTGATGGATGGGAAACTCAACCCATGAGGAGAAAAACTTAAATCTGAGAGAGGGACTGGTGGGTTGCAAAACCGCCCCCCGGCAAATCTCACTGCCAACAGGGAACCCCAAAGTTGGGGTGTCTGAGGAAAAGCCCATCTTACACTTAGAGTAAGGCATACAACTTGTGCACACTCCCTTTTTCTTATTACATGATCTTGTTGCAATTAAGCCATTCTTAGTTTGGAGTTGCAATTTTCTGTATTCAACCACTGACCAAAGATCACAGAAAAAAACATGTCTGTAAGTCTTTAACAAAACCATGAATGATGAGCAATTGTAGTCTAGAGGAAGGAGGAAGGCTGTAGGTCAGCTTGTGAGTAGAAGAATTAAGGCAACTGCACCTCAGGGTAGGAGAGAAATGCGTCTTGGATAGACTCAGAGACTGAGAGCTTGAAAAGAACAGGAACATGTGTAAATCCTGACTGAAACAAGCTGGCAGATGCAGAGTCTTAGGTGAACTGATCTCACTAAGGAGTACCCTGGGCCTACCCCCTGTCTGTGTCTCTTAATACAGACCCACTGATATGTTATTATTTAACTACAGTGTTAAAGACAGCCCTATAAACCCTCTCCTTGGAAGATGAAAATAACAGCACTACAATTATACAGGAGATAAAAAAGCAAAGGGTATTACTTACCCGCAGTATTTCTTCCACACAGCTGGAGTCATTGGGAAGGGCAACCTAGGTTTAAAGAAAAAAAAAGAAATGTTTAGTCAGGTGCTGGATGCAAAGTTCAACCACACAGGTGAACAGCTAACAAGCAACAGCCTCTGTTTGAAGACTGCTGTATCCATGCTTGCTGCCTACCAAATTTTCCAGTTCAGATCAACATAAATCATCAGCAGGACCCATTTTGTCAAAACTTTTTTTTTTCTTCCACGCTGCTTTGTGTTCCTAATGGCACTTTTGAAGCAATAAAGTACTCTGATTTCCTCACAGTTGAGAACTGGCAGTGGAATTGCCTGAAACTTCTGTAATTGAAGAAGATCCCACTGTTACTCCTATCGGCAGCCTTCAGAGAGAGGGCGAGGTTTGCTTTAACTTGCCACATGCTGCAGAGAAGGACAGAGGTGATAACAGGAGAAAGCTGTTATCATCAACTATCTTATCCTACAGCTTAATAGGCTAACAGCCCAGACAGCTCTTAAAACTTAAATATATACTGTAGTAAAATACTGGTTGGACTGTAAGGGTGGTTGCTGATTTTGTTGTCCCTCACTCCATCAGCCTGTTGCAGGTTCAGTGTCCTCTGCAGCCTGCACAGCACACAGGTATCCACCTCGAGAGGCCTGACAGCTGCTCCTTCCCCCCTTAGAAAGATTCAATTCATCTCTGCACCCAACCACACCCACACATACACAGAGTGATGCTGCTAATATATTCCACTTGAAAATACTTGTTAAATGGTACTGACAGCATTTGCCACAATCCCTCATTCTAAGGATATGAAAGTGCACAAAACCTTTAAATACGTGAACAATTACAGAAACAACAGGCAGGTGTGACCTGTATGTGCAGCCACTCTGTGGCACTTGCAGAGAGCTGTGGTGGGCTCTTATCATGGGGTAAAGCACGAGAGGAAGAGACAATATTCAGGAAGGGACCAAAGCACAGGTAAGTCCTTTGTGCCATAAATATTCAGTGAGACTTTTCTGTCTGGTTCTTCTACCTTATTGCCCCTAGTAACCAGTTTGGTGAAAGACAGTCATGACTAAACTTAATCCCTGTCATCCTAATCTGCTATAGAGCTTGACCAGAGCACTGACCATGGCCTTCTGCCTGCATTTCAGCCAGCTCTAAGCTTCATGGATAAATCCACACAGCTACAGAAGTCAAAGACCACAGAGACCTCTTAGATCACCAAGCTCATGCTCTGCTTATGTACCAGATTTTCCCCATATCTTCTAGTACTATGGCTAGTCTGACCCAAAAACTGTAGGGAAATGGGTCTCCCACTCCTTCCCTTAATGAAATTTGGAGTGTTGTAAACTACTTGGTACTTTCTTTATAATGGTTAAAAATTTTGTTTTCAGTGTCAACTCAGCTTTTCTGTAGAGCTCTTCTCACTACTAGAAGTAATTAATTACTTCCCTTCACATTTACACCATACACATACATGCACTTTTCTCAAATGCTGTATGCTCATTTTTTACCTTCTTTCCTGATAAACCAGATTTTCCTCCCCTTTGGCTTATTTCATCACTGTTCTCTGAATTCCCAACAGTTCATCAGTATCTTGGTAAAGGATTTACCCAAGTGAATATGACTACGCCACAGGGATATTAGTGATTTTTATCTATTATAGATTATAATATTCCACAATATCACCTTAAAACTGTCAAACAACCAAAAAAAAAGAGCCTTACCTTTTGTCCCCAGTTTCTACTCAGCTCAAATTACCTAACAAGCCTGGCTGAGAACTGCCCATGTGTGGGCAGCATGAACTGCAACAGGCATGCAGTCCACCCTTAAATGACAGGACTTGGACTTGATGGGACTTACTTCATCTCCCTACTTTCCACTTAAATTACTTTTTTCTCTATCAGTATTTTAAGTTCTCTGCTCCTCTGTATTTTCCATTCCTCATACCAGCTCCCCATTCAGTGAGGAATATGGTTAATCAAAAGGTTAGCAAGCAGGGGTATTGCTGCACTGTGCAGTGGGACAGAACACGTGTCTCCAATACATGCCTCATTTTTTTTCGTTGAAAACCTAATATGTTGGAATATGAGAAAACAAAACAGACAGTCCTCCAAAAAGCTCACAGAGAACACATCAACCGCAAAATTTCTCACCACAGAAACAGGAGCAGCCCGAAATCCAGCTGAGTGAGTCAGACTGGGAAGAGTGAGAGCAGCAGAGGTACAGAAGCTCTCTTTATTTAACACCCTTCCCTACCATTACACATGCCAGCTGTAATGGTTAGCCAAGGTACCCCGAGTATTTCTTTGTTTAGAAAAGTGGTGACTGTGTCCCTCACTATTAATACAGGACAGAGCATGTTCTTGGTTGTCTCACAGCCCAATTCACAGCCCTGTTTAAGTTTATGTTACTTCAGAACTAATGATGATAATAACAGTAAACATACCATTTTACTTTAATAAAGCCCACTATATATTATGCAATTGTAACCAGCTTCTGCTGGCAGCACTTGCTAATAACTTTAAATGCTCATGCATCAATTTAATTGTGTTAATGGCAAAGAAGATTTTAATAGCTTGACAGAACTTTTGTTCCCTTTGGCATTGCTTTGTTTTGAATCATTGGTATTAAAGTAATGCAAGATGTCAAAGTGCTGTGATTGTCATATAGGGAGATCCAAGTAGAAGAGAGCACAAAGAGGAAAACATTTAGATTGATGCAAACATTAAAAGAATAATTATTACAACATGGCTATCAGAGAGAAGATCAATGTAAGAGTCTTTCAGTACATTACTATTAATGGATTTCTAAAGAAATGAGACCATTTTTCTAAATTCATGCTGCAGTTGCACATTCTAAGAGACTTGAAAGGCACAGATCTATTAGAAATTTAGAGTGTCTTGAAAAAAAAAAAAAAGAAAAAACAACCTCTCAACCTTTCAAAGTGTGAATTAAAAATTGCAAGTTTAATTGTCCATAAACACTCATGTTCAGCTAACAAGTGTGAGCGGGCCCACATGGCATACCATGGCATGCAAGCACAGATTCACTGGGACAGAATGAAACAGAGCCGATACAATATTCATCACTTCCCCAAGTGCTAGTGCTACAACAAATTGTTATTAGAACTGCCATTAATAAACTGCCACGATCCTCTTGTAGTTTAATCAAGATTGGACATTCATCCCATACTACTACTTTCCTAATCTAATAAAAATCAAGCATTTTAGGACCCATTATGTGATTCTCCATCCCCTCTCTCTCCTCTTCAGCTTTCATCACTAATCAGAGTCTAAAAAGGAGGGCACAGTTTGCACTTGTGCATGCTCTTGGTGCTTTTCTTCCTTTATGAGCAGCACGGCCTAGCTCAGCTGAAAGGACAGACTCCAGGAATTTGGCTTCTGCAAGACTGAGTGGTTGCAATTCACATCATGAGCTCTTCTCTCAGCCAGCAGTGCATTCACAAACCCCAGACTGAAGAACAGCACATAAGCTGCAGACAGACGTCCTGAGGTAATAAAACTTCAATCAAAGCAAGGAGATTTCACAACAGCTACATGCTACACTGAACTCATCTTCCAATTTCCTTTTAATCTGGCACACCTCTTCTGCATCAAAATGCTTCATGTTTACTTTTAAATATTGCTTGCTAAAAAAAAAAAGAAAAAAAGGAAAAAAGGAAAAAAGGAAAGGTCAGATGGTCAAATATTCCACCTAATATAAGCCAGCATTCTACAGCTTTCTTCACTTTTTGGTCTCACAGGAGAGAGGAGAGAGCTTAAATGATGTGGAACCAAAGGGTTTAATGTATGGCTTGGGTGGCTCAGTGCTGAACTTTAAAGGGAGAGAAGGAGGGCAGAAATCTAAGAGTGAGGGAATAGTAGCCTTTAATGTTGTACAGATCAAATGACATTGGGTGAATGGTTACAATATCTGATGAGTCACGTTGGTCTAACCTTCCATTTATTCATTCTACAGTTCCTTGACTACTCTTACCTCCTGGACAATTTATAACCTGCATGAGATCAGATTTTGTTTTCGTGGCACAGAAATATCATACAAAGACTCTTTTCCCTGTAATTTACATCCAACAGCAGATATTTTTCAGAAATGTTAGCAACACAATCTTCCAACAGACTTGTGAAAATAGTTCTGAAAATTCAAATGTAGTGCCATAAAGAAGAAATACACCATGAATAATGTCTGTGCCAGAAGTGACCAACTACATTTTCATCTGTATAAATTCTTCATGAACAATCCCCCTGGTTTTATTGACACACAATTGGCATTCAACAAGTAATCTCTTCTTCCTATCTTTGTTTCATTGGAATGGTAAGTGTAGCACGGAAAATGAATGTAGGAGTCCACTCATTTCTTGCACATGAGCACGTATGTGCTTATACATCAAGAGCTCAGCTTTCCTTGTCATCTCCTTTATCAAGGAATCCATTTTGACTCTGGGGAAATGAAGCTCGTGCTACTGTTTACTCCTTCAAACACAAATTGATTTTTCACTTGCCAGCATGAAAAGATCCTGTGCATGAGCCTTGATTGATCATTTCCAGTGTGCACCACACAGTGATATCAGGAAAACACTTAAAAAACCAGAAACAGCAAAAGGAGGACAGTCAGCAGAGGCCTTGTCCTCTGAGTGCCTTCAGCTCCTGCCAAGCTTCCCATTAACAGAGAGTGCTTGGTTTTTCTGATTTTTTTCTCATTGATACAAGTGGGAAATGGATGGGGCAGTACTAAGACTAGCAGAATTTCCAGATACAACATACTGGACTGGATGGTGTTTGAACATCCTCCCAACCTGTGTGAACCTATGGTTCAATTCTTGCAATACACCCATTACAAATCTGACAACATGCAGTACTTAACCTGCACTTGTCATACACACCCATGTCTTTCCAGCACCACCTTTACTTTGACTGCCATCCATATTTTCTTGCACACTCAGGCTTCATTTCTCCACTTTAATGCTCCCAACATTCCCCTCAGCTGCGATCTGACTACACATTTCTCCTCCTGAGAAGATTGTTCCATTTTTACTTCAAGTAAAGTTCACACCACTGCTCAGAGCCCACTGCCCAAACCTCCTTGGAATGTTTCACAGCTCATGATCCTGCTTCCTTTCTCAATACTATGTCCAAAAAGTGTCACTCATGTTAAAGACATATGGAATAGTTGCCAGCTAATCTCACCAGCTGGGAGGCTCTTGGCTCTTCCTTACTAACCTTAGTGAAAGTGTGTAAGAATGGAAGCAGCAAAAGAGCAAGGAATGAATATTGCAAGCTGACAGTAGGGTTTTCCTGGTGTATTTGATATTTGTGGGGATATTGCCAACATACTTTAGGGCTGTATGTTTGCATTTTAGAGGAAACTGAATGAAGTCAAACATGGTGGTATTAAAAGAAAAAAAAAAAACAACAAACAAGCCCAAAATTGCTCCCTTGGTATTAAAACACACACACGTGTTTTTCACAGGCTTATTCATTTCCAAGGGAGCCATTTGTGGGTCCTAAATAATGCATATGCACTGTTTTCTTTTAGTGTCTCCACCATCCTGGAACCAAAATACCATGAGAAGACTACATTTCCCATTATTTTAACCCCAGAAATATCTCCTGGGGCTTATTAAAATGTCTGTGGAAATAGATACTTTTCTCATATATAAAAAATTAGGAGAGAAAGAAAAACTATTGCCTAAAACAAAATACAGAACGCTGCTCCTCTGTTCTCCTTTTTTACAAATACTGCAGAAACTGTGTAAAATATGCATTTACTGGAGAACCTGAAAACACAAAAGAGTTTTAAGGAGTGAGTTAATTCATTTGTTGAGCAGCCTGGCCTGCAGTCAGAGCTGCTTGTCCAGTGGTGGCCAGAGAAGTTTATGCTTTTTCCCCCTAGTAAAGCACCTTATCTAGGAAAAACAACTTACTGGTGTGGTCCAAAACATGACTGAATCAGACTCACACTGATTTTAGTGACCTTCCCAAAAGGCCTCTAGCTCTGAAGCCAAAGCTGCCCACAACGGGTATCTTTAGCTTCATACAAAAGCCAGTGACTCTCGAATGCTCCTCTGCAAGAGCCAGACAGACCTGTGCAGTCACACCAGAGGCTGACCGACCTCACACTGAAAGGGATTCAGTTTCATCTCCCTACAAAGAACTCAGCTTACAATGACCTTTTTTACCAGTCTGAGCAAGCCCAGCTATATGTTTTCCCACTGAGCAAGCCCAATGTTTTTTCACTGGCATTTAGTTCTGCTACAGCAACTTTTAAACCAGACTGACCTGGATGTGACAATTATACTTTTCTTGTTCTTCCCAGTATGTGTTGAATTTAGTTCATTTTTTCCTTTTTTAATTTCTTTGGTGTTTTCTTTTAACAACACCATTTCAGTGTTGATCAGCATGAAGCAGTCTCCATGAAAGTACAATATGCTGATGCTCAATTTAAACTCAATGGTTCACCATTGTTTTCATGCAGTAAATTGCCAAACTCTATTAGAGAGGGAAGACTGATAAAGTGATCTCTTACTTCAAGGTCTCCAGGGAGTTTCTTAATGTAGGTAAAGCTGCACATTTTACTTATGGAATATTCTGAATGTAGTATTTTAGAAAATCACCATAGTGATAATACCAGAGTATCTGATAATGTCAATATTAAGCCAGGCCCCAACAAAAGTGACTTTTGCAGTACTTAATTTATGATCAAAACACTGGCTTGCAGAAAGGCTGTTACAACCATTTAATATTGGCAAAGAGCAAGGAAATTTGGAATGCCAAATTTCTTCTTCTTCCTTCCTCTCTTTCAGTTCCTCCTTCTCTTTTAACTTCAAGTACCTATTTACTTACATAAAATACACATTTTCTTATGTGCCTTAGCATTTTCACCTTATTCTGGAAAACATTACCTTATACATTTCCACTAAAGTGATGACAAAAGGTGCCCTGACCTAAAATGCCACCGTGCACTTGTCCACTTGAAACATCAAAGCCTGACTAACGCACTGTGCAACCCTCTGCTGCAGTGAGATATGTGGTGTGGCAGAAATAATGATCAAGTGTCTGTTTCTTGTCTTCCTTTTGCCAGTGTGAATGAAATTTAACTTCTCCTAAGACAATGAAACAGAATAAAAGGCACGAAGGGACCTTGGCTTACAAGTCCACTTGCCCTCAGTTAGGGGGATGTAAATTAGACACCATATTTATTCTCAGCATAACCCCTTGAGCAGAACCTCTTGGAAATCATGCAAAATCCTTTACTGTACAGACACAGCTGTCTAAATTTAATATAAGTTGGAATTGGATCTCCTTTAAATCTATTTCACGTTAGTGGGATGTGGTGTCTGTTCCCAGTAGTGCCAGCACAAGAGCAGCATCAGGCAGGAGTTGTGTAAATTCCTGCTAAAATAGTATCAAAGTCACCAGGTCAGAGTGTGGCCTCGGCAATGGGACTAAAGCTTTCCTGATGCCAGTGAGGCTCCACCAGTGTAGTACCTGAAGTATTATTTGACCCCGGGAATTCAGACTGTAACATTTCTTTGGAGGTTTTAAAGAGGAACCTTCTTAAATGTGTCTTTACATCTGACAGCACCCCTACTGTGGCTACAAGGATGCAGTGGGTGGTTGTGTTGGTTACCTGTTTCCCTTCTGCCTTTTAAAGCAGGTATGAATGTCCTCACAGAAAAATGTACTCCTGGGTATAATTTGCACAGCAGCTCACACAGCTGCGAGGCCCATGCTGGGACCCAAACTAATTGCTCAGAGCTTGTTTGCAAATTAGTTGTTTTCATACATCCTTCCACCACAGTCACAACTTGCAAGCCATGACCTCAGACTGTCTTCAAAATAAAGGGCCAGAATTCAAAGGGCAAAGCAGGGCTGTTCCTGCTCTGAGGGAAACAAATGTATTTTGAAATATCTTAGGGTTTAAATACCAATCTGTTAGTATAACTGATCTACACAGATACATTTTTAACACAAATTTCAATCAAATAAATTATTATAGGAAATAAAAGCTATTTTCCTTTCATTAATACAAAGTAGTACAATTATTGAATATGTTTTTATTGTGATTGCATCCAGACTCAGACTACGTTAAGAGCCAGATCTTATGCTCATTAAATAGTAAGACACACAATTATCCCAACTGCCACTGAATGTCATGGTTATCTACAAAAGGGGAGTTAAATAACACTTTTTGGACAGTAAAGAATAAGGAAAATCTGATTTTGAATGGGGTCTTTATGGTCTCTCTTTTAGTTACATTTCTAATTAAAATGCTTTGATCTATTAATGCCAAGGGACACTGCTAAATGTATTCAATGCAGAAGTTGCATACTTTTCCTGAGCTCCCCAAATCTCTTAGATCTGTGTGCACTTATGCTGTGTGCAGTTAAACTGCTCACTAAAATGAAAAGATATCTAAGAATAACTCACTTCCATTAGATTTATAAATCACATTAATTAATTCTACATCTCCAGTGGTGTAGAGACCAAACTCTAATGTGAGATCTAATTAAAGAAAAGGGAAAAAAAATTGCAATTGAAACACAGAAGTAACTGTTTAGCCTCAAATTAATGAGGCGCTATGCTAAGCAAGAATGTCCATAAATCCCTAATGAGGATTTTAAACACATTAAAACTTCCTAATACAAAGTGTTTGCCTTCCTTTTATCCAATAACAAATAAGCCAATAATTTTCTGCCTCTAAATGACACTATTAACTGTCATGGCATGTTTTATTTGACAAACCCTCCATTCAAATACAGTAAAACCAATTAATTTGCCTGCTGTGAAATGTGTTTCTTGATAGCTTTTATGTGATTTTTCTTCTCAAAGAAATGTAAATAGGAAGTCAATGTAGGTGCCTGATTTTGCTTAAAAATACGATGCAATAACTATAGATTTTCTAGTCAGTTTGCATTTCAAATGAATTGAAAGATAACCTCCATTTTCAGGTCATCAATCACATAATGGTCTCCTGATAAGTAAACAGTTACAGAGTAATAGTTTTATTACCAGCGAAACGGCCCCATATTTGAGCTGTGATAGTTGCAAAATTACCACTTTGTTCCTTTATAAATAATGGTTTGCAGTGGGGCCACTTGGCCTCTGCCACCCCTGGCACCCACCACGGGCAACACAGACAGCCCTCTGAGTCCACACTACAATTAAACCACGCGTCTTGGAAGGGTGAAGATGGTGATGTACTACAGTTTTTTTTTGGTCAGAAAAATCTATAGAACAAATAAAAGATAATTCTGTGGTTTCAATGGTCCCCTGGGTCCCACTTAGCAGATCTCAACAGAGCAAAGCAAGACCATGTTACAACTGCCCCACATTAAGCAGTACCTGAATCTCTGAAACTCTTTGAAGGTTTTGCAGCTGGGAGGATGAGCCTGCTAAAAAGTACATGTCACATGTCAGAAACAGACTTTGGCTGTACCCACTCTAAGAACTGAAGGAAAAGCAGAGGCTAACACCCTGCTTTATGGAGCCTAACTGAATGCCAATTAATCTTTACAACATATGGACAGTCTCACCAGCTCTTGCACTGCATCACAATCACGTGGACACTGTTGTTTCTTTGCCTTGAGATGGAAACCCAACTGGAAAAAATCCCATGACACCCCCAGAACAAGGAATTAAATAAAACAAAGATTTACCAGTGCTGAACAGGACACAACCACTCATTTATTTAATCATCTGTAATGGATTACCAAGCAGAACTGTGTAATTTATGTAGCGTGCCATGACAGCTGATTTTCAATTTGCACTGTCCTGTGTGTGTGTTTCTTATTGAAACAAGCAAAGCAAATCTGGGACTGTGCTGGTGGAGCAGTGCCAAGGCTCCTGACACAAGAGGAGGGCTGGGGACAAGTGGGGTTGGGATGGATCAAAGGCAGCAAAGGTGCTCTGGAGCTCTCTCAGCCACTGTCCCCATAACTGAGACACAGCCCCAAGCCCACATTTGCTCCTTTTTCCCAACAGAAATTCCTGTCAGTATTGCTAAAATTTTTTTGCATAGTGACCTTTTCACAGGGATGTCTGGAGAAGCAATTTATGTTTATACATTATCATCATTCAAAATTATATAAGTATGTATTCAGATAAGAGAAAAATGCATTCTGCAAATATCTGTATTTTGCTCCTTAACCACAATCTTATTTAATAAGCTTAGGAATTGGATTGCAGCAGCTTCAAAAAAGTAAATTGAAGAGACCTCCTGCCCTGCCTCAACAGTGAGAAAAACATGGTCTTTCTATACTCTCAGCTAATAAAAATTCCCAAATTAAACTTTAAAAATATTTAAGTGAACTATCCTTGACACAGTGAAATATCAGGAAATCAATTTCCAGTTGATTGAAATCAAGCTTTTGTGCTTAAGGTACTGCATATTGTAACCTGCATTCTGCTCACTTTGCAAGTAGTGTTCCTGAAGGTTGAACTAAGCTCCAGCTCTCCCAAATGCAGCTGTCTGCATCTAATTTTGATCACAAAATGTAAATAAGAATACTTATATTTTTGAAAACAATCTGATATGATATCCCACATCAACAACTTTTACATCTACTTCTTAATCGAGACATTGAATTGGACTAAGACCACCTGACATTATTTCACTTCTGACCTTTTCAACTGTCAAAGCAGACAGATTTTTATCCTACAAGATTCGAGCCAAAGCCTCAAAGGTGCAGTGCCAGAGCATTAATCCATTTCACTAGACAGTCATTGAAATTATAATTGAAAGTTCAACTTACTTTAGCATTTTATGCTGAAATACTTCTGGCAGCCCAGGGCAGAAAGTCGAAATCTGGTTTCCAATGGAGACCATTTCCAATGGTTTTTAAATGCTGGCAGTGAAATTCCTTATTGTCAAAGAGATCAGCAGATGCCTGCTTCCATCAATTTACTTTCTGTGACTGCTGCTCACTTTAGGAAGTCTTTCTTTACCTAAGGTTGCTGACCTGCTGCCAAATCCTATCAGAAATGGTCTCGGAAAGACACTGATTTGTTAGGAGACTGGGGACACCCCAAGAAAAACCCCTACAGCAGCCAGGGCAGATCCCATCCCTCCATTTATTCTTACCAATGGCATAAGCAGAAAAACAAATCTGCACAAAAGACATGACAGAGGTCTGTAAGAGGTCCAAATTCAAACTAAATAACCTGACCTATGTGCATCACACTATCAAGAGTACCTCCAGAACCTGAAGGATCACTAGACAGCTTTTTCTCTTCACTAAAAGGTGTCATAAAGGCAAAAGGAATCCAAAATTTTCAATCTGAACAGAACAGCACCATTTTAAGTAGTCAGTGGGCTGTGAATCCTTTGTTCTGGCATTCTGGTGCTGCCCAGAGGTCTTTGGCCAGGAACCTCCATATAAAGAGCAATTTTTTTATTCTTAGGCTAATCTCAAAAGCTATCTAAACAAGCATTTAAGTTAACTTAGAAGACATGTTTCATAAAACCTAAATGCTTTTTTTTCCTTAATTTTTGAAGTTGAGATTGACTAGTAATTCTTTATTGTAATTATGGCATCTTATCTAGAGGCTAAAAAGGCTTCCTGTCTGGGAGGAGGAAGGGAGAAAAGGGCACATGAGTTCTAATACCTGTTATGCAATGATGGGTCATTTTATCAATGCTTTCTAGACTACTGTTGTACTTGCTCTATAAATTCTACTGTCTTTATCTGCACAAGGCCCCTTAAATCCTTAGTGCCAGGATATGAACCCGTTAATTCAAAGCACTGAGAAATAATTCTGCAGCAATGCATGAGCAGTGGGAAGAAAGCCACATTTACAAGGGGTGTGCTGGGTCTCCTTGAGGCACAGCCATCTCAAGGCTTAGTTCTCAAAGTCACACCATTAAGGCAATGAGAAAACAGACCAGGGCAATGCAAATCTCACAGAGGGCACTGGAGACAAATATCAGAATTGCAAGGTACCTTTGGGACATAAGCAGTGACATTAGCAAACCTTCTGTACCCTTGTGAAGGGTGACTTGGCACTTCCTGCTTCAGCACCTTTAATTACTTTGCTGCTGCCAGCCTACCTGAGGTGTCTCCCACTCTGCACATGGGTATTTGTGTGCGTAACTGAGTGTGTATTTTCCTTTCCTTCTCCTTAGATCTCAGTGGCAAAGCTCACCTGTGGATCTCTGGGCTGCTGCTAGGGTTATTTCACACACAGTGTGATGCTCCTGCAGCACTTGGTGTCCAAGCCCTGAATGCAGCACAAGCAGCACTTGCTCTCTGGATCTGGGCTCTTACTCAGTTTCCTGCACTGCACTCAACCCACAAACTCTGTCAGTGATCCAATGCACAACTCTCATGCCTGCAACAGGATCAGGATATGAGTGCTTTAACACTGAACTTTCAAAGAAAACAGTTAATTTCAAACATTTCACAAAAATATTCTGACAGAATTTATTACAGTAAAAGATAAAAGAATTTTGAAGCCACAGAGAAAATTTGGGATTTTTCATTTTGCTAGATGCGTACTCCAGCTTTGGGTTAGTAATTAATGCTGCATTTCTATGTTTAGACATTTGGGGAAACAAAAGAAGCAACAGATAACTTGCCAACACCTAGATATAGCAGGAAACAGTGGCTTGGAGCTGCTGAGCAGGATGGTGTCATATAGGAGTGACATCTCCTGTATACAACTGGAGATTCCTGACTGCTGTAAATGTCAATCCTCAATAAATGGTTTGACCTTTTTTATCTATTATTTCCATTTTATGACTGAAATCAGGTCTGACACACAGAGAATTTCAGGGGAATAAAGGCAGCTTGGGGATGACTTTGCAGTCTCATGTCTCACATCACACCCCTGAAATGCATCATCTCCCCAGAAGGACAATGCTGTCTTGGTGCTTAAGCCCCAAAGACCTCCAGCATCTGTTTGCTGGCTGACCTAACAAGCCAATGAGCCCAATATCAGCATTCTCTGAAAGCCAAGGAGGTTTCTTTCAGTGGAACTGCTTAAAGCACATAGCAGCTTGATCTTGGAGAAGGTATTCTTCAGGCATTTAATTGAGATATTCCACGGGCAGTGTCACCTTCTGGGTGAACCCACTTCTGCACTGACTACAGAGAGAGGCCAGGGTCAGCACAGGGCTTAATTGGGGAGTCTCAGCTAAAGACTGAAAGTTAGGTGAATTAAAGATGGATCACAAACCCCACAACTGTGCAGCAGGCTTGTGTGCCAGGCTGAACTCACAGTGTAGAAATGGAAACAGATGGGGAATAAATTCCCCATCAGACAGTGACTTGGAGATCTGAATGTAAGACTGAGAGCCAACCACTCCTGTTAAGCCAGACAATGAGCAATTTGTTGCTTAATGATAATTTTGAATTGGAGGGAGGAAGGGAATTGCTTTGATTTGGACTTAATATTTTAAAAACGTTGCAGAAAGATAAAATTTTGACGTTATTTGATTATTAAAAAAAAACCCCAAAAACAAAGAACAAAATGGAGGGGTTTCCTACTGATTTCAACCTGTTAAACCACTTCCATGAAGGAAACAAAACAAAAAAATGGCAGAAGCTCCGTAAAGAAACAATTCAGAATTTGTTTTAGTAAATATTAAAGCTAATTAAGAAAATGCCTAAATGTCTGTTCCTGATTGTCACAATTTCCTAGAATTTTTAAAACCCAATAAAATAAAACTATAGTAAAAGAAGTGGCAGCACTGCTAAATTTGATCTTTCAATGTAGAAACTCTGTCCCATAAGTTGCAGAGCTGCAAGGCTCAATTTCAGGCTTTCCTCACCAACAATTTTGCCAGTGGGATAACAGAAAATCCAGTTTCCCTTCCACATACAACTCAGTTTATTAAAATCACAGCATTGTCGCAGGGCTAAATGTGTGGGTGGTGTTTTGTCACAAATGCTTCTGTTTGTGTGCAACCAGCAAGCTCAACAAAATGAAATGGAAGAAATTCTCAGATATTATCAAATTGCCAGATTTTTCTCTTTGGCTTTTTCAGAGAACAGCCCTGCTTTAACTGGATGAAGAGAAAAAGCTTTTGTATCTGAAATGGCCAGAAGAGAGAAGGAGCTGGCAGAATGATGTCTTCCTAGGTGAGGATAGTCCAAGACTTAATTCCATGTGTCAGCTCAAGATAACACACAGTCATATGCACATGATCTCATCAGCCCTTCAGGAGAGAGGATTTCACTTGATGTTTGGTAATGTTATTTTAGAGACTTTCTTAATATGCTTGCAGAACACATAAACAAGGAAAAATGCCATGTAAACCTCAATCTAGATGCCACTTAAAGGGATATGTAATCATAATCAGAGTAACTGCAGCATTATTAATTATGAGATGAAAAATAAGGAAAGGACAATCAACCCATAGGAATTCCATGCTGACAGAAGCACTCACTGTCTATCATCACTGTTCACATCTCTCCCACGCCTATCTGCACCCCCGTGGTTATACATGTGCCCCACTTGGGCCAGCAGTGTACCCAACATGAACCAGCTCTGTGCGCTATTCAACAAAACAGGGTGAAAAACGTTCCTGCTGCCACCTCTGCCCTGCCACCAGGAGCTGCCTGGAGGGTTTGTGCCCATCCACACTCCCTGGCCTCCAGCAGCCAGGCTGTTCCTGATACAGCACTGGGGTAGGTTTTGCATTCCAGAGCTTTGCACTGACTCAAAGGGAATTCAGGGTCAGTTACCAGATCACTCTCATTTCTTGAGACACCGTAGGCATTTCCAGTGCTCCTGCCCTGGATGTCTCTCTGCAGGGACCCCAGGCAGGGGTTCCCCAGCAGCCTCAGGGCAAACCTGACCTGCTTTCTGTTGCCTTCCCCAGCTCCATCAGGGCTCACTGGTACAGCAGCACAACCTGAGCTGCCTCACACGAGTGCCCTTTGGCTCCCACTGGAGCAACCTGCCAACCTAAAATGCAGGAGCTGGCCACACCAGCAAAAGGGGTCACGCAGACTTGGAAAGTTTTCTTTTAAATAACAAAAGCGAAAAACTTAGGAGTTGATTCTCTGTTGTAGCATGACAGCCAGAAGGGAGGTAATAAAACTGTGCTGGCAGAAGCTCCCTTCTCAGAGATGGCCTGGCCAAGCTCACAGGGCTGCCAGTCCCTGCTGTGCCATGTCCCCGTCCCTGCTCCCCTGCAAACTGCCCCCCCTGCCCAGAGCCTGATCAGGCCCCCAAACACAGCCCAAAGCCACCCTCAGCCTGCCCTCAGCAGGGTCAGGGAAACTAACAATCAGAGCTTTCTTTTCAGCCATGAAAGCATAAACTCTGCAATGCTTGACAGCAGCTTGTGCTCCCAGCAAAGCCATCAGCCTTTCCAAGCCTTAGGGAGGGACAGAGATACTTGTGGGATTTTATATATAAAGTCATAGGTTTGTGTAAATACTCAGATGATTTCCATATATGCCCACTAGCCACACAATGCAATAATAAATTATTTCAATAAATGACATTACTCTAAGAAAGCAAGAAGGATAAATATAATTGCACAAGGTTTAAACAGGATGTAAATCAGTGTGAAAAAAACACAAAAAACCCCAAGTTAACATGAAGCTGTTTACTCCTAGAGAATCTCCACTGCTCTAACATTTCAGCAATAGCCTCCAGTCGTGAGCGTGCTGCAGGAAGTAACAGAGAGCGGCTCAGCAGATGAAACAAAGAGGACCTAATTACCATGCGAGGCACAACATCCTTCAGATGTGATGAGAAACGTGACTGCATGAAAAACTGGTCCTGGGGAAATTTCAAAATATGACCACCCAAGCATAAAGAAGAGAGTGGTGAAAACCAGAAAAATTGCAACATGAGGGTATAGTATTTCTATACAAAGAATATGAGTTTAAAAACATTTATATACAGATATTGTGCATATACACACAGCCATATGCACAGAGACCAATACAAGGAACTGTGTAATCGTGGATGAAAGCTATAAGTGTGTAAAACCTTTCTAACTACATGCTACATATTAATAAAAAAATCACATACATTTTTATATGTTGATTCATGGAGATTCCTGACAGAAAAGCAAACAAACAGCCAAATGCATAAAAAATAACCAGCAGCCTGACAATCCAGCACTATCCTTCCTTTTTTATCATACTTGATCCCTTAATATTCATTTTTTTCCTACAATTCTACAGTGTGAATGTAAATAATTTATGAATATTGGCCATAAGTTATTTTGGGAGGTTATTGTGTATGTGTTTTTGGTTTTGTTTTCTTAAGAGAAACATGGATGGTTAAGAACTGACATCCTGGCACAAGGTAAAGCCTTGATTCTCAGTTAGCGGTAGAGGGGCCGTGCCATTTGCACAAAAGTTCAAGGAGGTATTTACAGCCACAACAGAGAAAAGGCTGGCTTGTGCTGCAGCTGGGCCCAGCACAGGGGCCAGGCTTTGGGGGCTGCAGGTCACCCCTGCCAGGCACACAGAGCTCACAGGGGCTGGCACCAGCACAGCTGGGGAGACCCAGACCCCCATCACCAGTATGATGTGAGGCTGTGCTGGGGAATGCTCACTACTCCCTCCAAGTGGAAAAATACAGGGCACCAGTTCTGATTGTGACATATGAAAGCATGCACCTTTGGAAAGGAAATTGCAAGAAAGAAATTTTATCTCCTGAATGTCCTTTTGCTAGAGAGCCAGAGCAAGGCAGATGTTAACCTGCTCATTTAGTACCCAGCCAGGAGGTATGGGTGTGGGTGTAGGGGTGTGTGTACAAAGCTGGTGGTGCATCTTGAAAGGCTGTTCAAAGTGTGCAAAAGCTGAGGAATAGTTTGCAAATTCCTTGGCACGATCAATACTGCTCTCCAGCTCCAGATTCCCTTTATCAATGACAGACTCTCTTGTAGCAGTGATTAGAGATTCTACATCTTTTAATCACAAAGAACATGACAACTACACCCTATCTATAGCTTTGTGATTTACAGCAATTGATGCACTATCATAATTGCATTAGTGCAGTGATAGCTTTTGGGTGTTACCCAAGCAGCTGAATTTAAATATGGTTGTGTTTGTGACAAACTGACAAGGAAAATCTGATGTTTGAAGCCAGCACTGATTTTAACCCATTCAGCTTCCCTTGACTCCCTCCACCTGTTAGGGATGAGCCATTCTTTTCCTACCTCACTAATTCTAATCATAAAAAAAAGAAAAGCTGACATGTGGACTAAACAGAGAAGGTTGTCCGGTGTATGTGTTAACAGATATATAAGTTTCAGGAGCAACATCCCAATCTTCTAATAAATTATTGTTGTGCTATGAGTGAGCATATTTCAGCTTAGCTGTGCGCAGTCCCTATTTTGCACCTTTTTAGACAATTCCTCAGTTTATACCATGAAGTCATCTGAACACTGATGCTTCTTTTTAATTTCAGGGGATTTGTTTGTTTTATTTTTAGCCTGATTCCTGACAGAAGAGACACCCACGGATTGTAGTCATGAGAGTCTGAAATAATGCATGTGTTTGTGCTCTCATACAAAAAGGGTGTTCAGCTCACCCCTGCTGTCCAGCATCAAGGTCAAAAGATACAGAAACTCTTCGGAGTTTGAAAAGAAGGCAGTGGGGGAGAGGAGACGGACCCTACTGCTGTCCCATTTCAGGAAAACCTAATAAAGCTCACTCTTTGTAAGATATCAGAGGATCCACATGAGAGAGAGACATTATAAGCCAGGCTTCATTAGCTCCTCTGCTCACAGAGTGACTTCTTTTTATGAGAGAACAGAAGATTTCAGTCCCCTGAGCTGAAAGAAAGCACAGGCTGGCAGTGAAGAATGAGAGTAGATGAAAAGCAGGTTCTTCTTATCTCTTTCTAAATATTTTCATATAAAATATTGGCTTGCATCCCCCCAGCAGTGTCCCACCTAACAGCACTCAAAACAATGAGCAAGTGCCAGAAGCTGGTGCCTGCTACTTGCAGGCAATAGGAACCAATTCATTGGCAGCTTTCCCCAAGGGCTGCCCAATGCCTGAGTGGCCATGCCACGTGTCACAGGCTTCCCAGGAGACTCCAGCTGGCTGCTCTACCAGATGCTTCCCATGCAGTCCAGGAGACTGCACTCCCTGTCTGACCCTCAGCTCTTCCCAGAGGCCAGAACAATGGCCCAGGGTCTCTGGGAACACCGCATCAAACAAACACCACATCACATCTGACGGGGAAGCCATGCCAGGATTCCCTGTACCAGCACCTTGGTTGCAGGCACACAGCCAGCCACAGAGCATTTCCTTGGGAGAGCTTTGGCTTTACAGCAAGAGCCCAAAAGCTAATAGGAGATTGAGGAAACTCTTGGAGACTTAGACGGCTGTAGCAGAAGTGTCCCAGCACAGCCCTGGCTCCAGCTCCAGCATGCTCAGCTCTGGTCAGAGCAATGGGCAGGGCTGGCATCACTTCTCTGCTTGCTTTGGACACAAAGGGGAGTGCCACAAATGCCCAGAGTGACCAGCCCAGTCACCACACTCACAGCAGGGCAGAGGGGGAGGACACAGGGAGACTAATATCCCTTACATTGACATGAAGCCTCAGAACTAACCCCCGGCGTTTTATTAAACTGCTCATTTAGATTCTACATCCTGCTAATGTTTCTGAATACTTTGAATGACTGGGGGTTATCAGGACCTCCAGATTTTAGGCAGTGTATGAAGCAGAGATAACTGGTCTCTCCCTTCCTTGCCAGAGATCCTCAGCCAGTCTGTCCAGACACTGTGCTCCCCTCAGCTGCTGCCTTCTAGGAAGGTCTACTGAGCAAGGTCTACTGGGATCAGCCTCATGAGCCTGGCTGTAAACTTGGCTTTGCTGCTGGAGCTGATCATTTTCTCCTGATGACAGAGCACAGGAATGGGACTGAACTGTGTGTTTAGTTTGGGAATGTTTAAAGAGCTGGAAGGAGGATGCTCCAGCCCAGCGTGCATTAAGTGTTTATTGTTCTAGATCAAAAGCCAATACATAAACACACATCTTTTAAAAAATCCACTCTTTTTATGAAAGCTCTGAAAACACACCCAGGCTATTAAGTCTCATCTCTGGGATAAAAATCTGTCTGCGATGGCTGCATGCATGGCAGGACCATAGCAATGCTGGAAAAGACAAATTGTGTGTGCAGCTGTACCAGCCTTGTGCCTGCTCTCTCTGCACTGCCTGAGCTCCATCTCGCTGCTCCCCAGGTTCCCACTCAGAGGCACAGAGCTGTAACTGTGCTGTGACCCAGCTGCACTGCTGGGCTGGCCCAGCCCACGGTCTTGGGGCTCCCCTGGTAAGTATCTACTGAGCCACCAAGCAGAATTTTAAGAAACTTGTCTTAGACAGCTGCTGGATATTCTGCTGGATATCCAGTTTGGATATTCTGCTTCTGGATAGAGCTCCCTAGAATAAACAACTGTAGTAATCATAGTAAAATAAATACTTTCTTGCAGTTGAATAATGTTGGTTCTAATTACAGTATCATTGATGTATTTTCCTATTAGAGGAAGATTTCCACTTATTCTTTTCTATATTTATTTACCCAAAACATAATACTCAGTATGATGTTGGCAATTGGATTGCTGCTGCTCTTTTTTCCTGCCAGTTTTACAGCTGGTTGTTAGGCAAAGCTGATTCCACATCCTTCCCAAAATGAAACAGGTAAAAGCTTAGCCCAGACAAGTCTCAAAAAGGGCTTTTCCTATACCTTCTGGGGGTTAAATCCCCTACAACTTCTCTAACATCTGAATGGGAGTCTTTTCCAAGGAATTAAAAAGCCTTCTGGACCAGACCTAACAGGCATTTAACTTTGTTCTTAATGCTCAATTGGCTGTGTTAGGAAACTCAGGCTGATATTTTGGTAAAAGTGGCTCTTTTTTGCCAAGAAGATACCCTACGGATTAGCACTTAGTAGGAAGAGAAAATTGCTACGAATATTGTTCCTTCAAGTTATTTTTCTCATTGGTGCTGCAGGGGAAAACTGCAACCACTTAAATACAGGACAGGCAAGGAGTTGAATGAGCCACAGCTTTATTTCTGAGTGTAGATAGCAGCTTACCTGTAAAATCCCAATAACATGTGACTCAGCTGCAGTAATATCATGTATGCTGGCAGGGGTAAAAAACCAGCTGATATCCCTGTTGCTCCTTCGTAGTGGTGCTCTGCATCTAAGCTCCTACTGGCTGCTCCTTCTCACCCAGTTCCCATATGTTTGGTGGTCTGGATGCTCTCCAAGGATGTGGGGCACCTGAGATTATGACCTGAAACTTTTACAAATGTAGGTTTATAAATGTAAATGCTCTGTCAGGAGTGGGTTATACAGGAACACAGAGCCAGTGTTTCTACCTATTCAAGCAGTATATCATAAAACTAAGCTCAACAAGAACAGGATGATGACAATAAAATGGGAAAGTGCAGTTTAACAACAGAAGTCCTTCAGCAATGATGACAATACCATACCATAACCTCAGCAAACAACGGCAGAGACAGATCAGGGAACCACTGTGCTACATGGGCCATCCATATATAACATTTACATATATATATAAGACTAAAGGTCTCTGGGTAAGAAAAAGGAGTTGGAAGGAGATAATTTATTGATTTCCACGGCTTTGAGAGCACACTCTCTATATGCTGGACTGACACATTCATTCAGAGAAAGCCTTAATGTCTTTTGCTCCTGATCCACCTTTTCTTGGAACCATTGCTACCAACAGCACCAAGATAGCTACCAAGCTACCAAGATAGCTACCATTGCTACCAAGCCACCAAGAAGGGGCTTCCTGATGCACTGGAAGTAAAACACCTCCAAGGACTTGAGGGGTTTGCCCTGGGCTTGGACCTAATTCTTAGCAGATGAGTTGGGATGGAGGGAGAGAATGGAGGCACAGGAACGCGACAGTGGCTGCTCCATAGAGCAGAGACAGCAGCACATGCAGGGAGCAGAGAGCAGGGAGAGTTTTCTGGAGGTTGAGCAGGAAACTGGGAACCAAATCCAGGGTCTGAGACCTCCACTGGCAAAATTGTCAGTGACTTCAAACACCATTGACTCGTAACAGCTGCGACAATTTACAGGAGCTGAGGACCTGCCCCCATGAGTCCTGCCCGTGCCCTCTGCTCTTGCTGCTAGAGATTGATGACTCTTACAGGTCAGATTTTTTGTTTTGTTTTGTCAGGCTTAGATTGCTTCTTTGTACACTGCTGAGATCAAATCAATTACTTTCCACTCCAACCATCTGACCAAAGTAATTCTAATGGAGCAGAAAGCAGAAACTCAGATAAAAGAAGGGACAACATATTTTTCACTGTTATCTTTGTGCTGAGCATGATAAAGAAGGAATGAAGGCTGAAATAAAGATCATTCTTAATAATTCCCCCTCACATAAGAGTAATGATCTTAATCCCCACCCTTTGTCTTTGTTGTTAAGATTGGGGACATGAGTTTAGATGGAAGATGAACCCTGTAAGTCTTCAAAAAAAGAACACTTATAACAGAAATCCTGTTTCCCTGATAATAATATCCAGGAAAACTATTATTTTGGAACATGATTGCATTTTTCTGCTACCTTAATACCATTTTTACTGCTCAGCTGCATGAAAAATTACCTAACCTGTTGGAATGGATTTCTTGACCCACACATAGCTACATTAAAGGGTGTAATTTAATGCAATCTAACTAAATTAGCACCAATTAGACAGGCTAAATTAAAGGGCATGTCACTAATAAATTTTATGCTAAACATATTACTGATAATAAGCTCACTAAAAATTGCATAATGAAATAAAACATTCTTTTTAACACTGCTCAGTCTAAATATGAATATATAAAAAGTCATGAAATAATGAAATACAGTATGCTAATTCCCAGTTGCCTTTCAGGATAACATCACAGCAATATTAAAATGCATCAATTACAGTGGTGTTTAAAAACAATAGGTCAAATCCTAGAGGGAAGCAGAAAGCCAGGCCAAATTCCACGCAATACATAGGATCCTGATCCTGCAAACATTTACATATATATACCCAGCTCCTTTGAACTCAGCAGGTTCTGCTCCTGTACATGAAGTTGTTGGCTTGCTGCTGTGCCTGCTCAGAGAGATGAACTGCAGCAAGGAGCAGGGTGTGATGGAGGGCAGAAAAAAGTGCCTGGATTTGCATTTGGATGCTTTTTATGAGAGATATTTTCCAAGTTCTACTTTCCAAAATACCCTGTACCAAAGTTGTACAGTACACCCTTCCTAAGTCCTGTATGTGAAGCTGTCCCACTGTACAAAAACTAAGACAAAGGAGATTTATTGAAAGCTTGCAGCCACCAGTGCTTTGATCAGTGAGAAAGGTGGATTTCCCACATGTTTGAGTGTATATCTGCCTGTCCCCTCCTTTGGGATTGGGTCCTCTAACAAATTATGAGAGCTGGGCTCATACCATGTCCCATTTCCCAACCACAGACTCGCTGGGCTCTCTCCTTCCCAGCTGCTCTTCACAAAACTTTCCACTCTGAGAGCACTGCCATCTATTCCAAGTTTGGTGTAAACTGGTCAAGAGGTGCTAGGCGGCAAAACCACAGAAACACATCTCCCTCAAGTGCACAGTCCCCATTCCCACCCCGGGGTGGAATTTGGTGACTCAGCCATAAGCACAGTCTGAGAAGTGCTTGTTCAGCAGACCCAACACCCCGGTGCCCACGTCTTCAGCTGTGCCCCAGTGAGCAGCTGGGACAGGTGTAAATAAACCAGTTGTGACTCCATTCACTTCCATCCTCAAAACTCTTGGATGACCCTCACTTCCAAGGGCTGCTAAGCCAGACAACCTGGCTGCATCCCCACCTAATGCACCTGTTCTCTGCTGGGTAGACCCAGAGGTTTATGACCCTTTTGCATTTTCTCTCTGATCAAAAGGCCAGACAAGCTCTGGCACTCCATGTACCATTAATCTATCAGATATTTCTTAATCAGTAATAAAGTAAATTAGGGATAGTAAAGTGGAAGTGACATCTTTATTAACACAGACCAACATGTCCTGAATAGTAACGAGAATGGGCTGCTGGAACACATGCTCTGCATTCACACATTCACTAATTAGGGCCCTCAGCATGGACCTTGCTTACAAGTTGTCTTTTCTCAGACTGGTAGTCTAAAGTTAACAGGCCCATTCATGTGAGTAACATCTGTAAAAGGATGTTCTAGACTCCTAGTCCCTGTCTCTTCAGCTTCTCAAAAACCCAAAATACATTACACAGAAACAGAGGTGCTGTTTCAGTAAACACGAACAAATGTACATAAAATCTACATTCAAGTCCATCTGATTAATCAGCTTCTGGACACATTGTGCACAGATTGTAACCAATGCTTGACACAAAACTGAGCTTTAAGCCAAAGAGGAAAAGCAGTAATGTAAAATACAACCATAAAGGGAAGTTTTGCAAGTTAAAAAATTAACATATGGTGGACATTGCCCAGTTTCTTGGGCTGCAGCATATTCTCAGAAAAAAAGGAATATTTCATATCAGAGCATGCTTCCCTTCCTCCATAAATATATCCTTCCTCCCTCTTAAGAAAATAAATAGGATTTTCTGGATTCTGTTCAGGCCATGGTGAAAAAAAAAAAAAAGAGGTGTAATGACATTGTGCAGGGTCCATTAAAATCCTGAAAAGTGCTAAAGGCACCTGCAAACTTGGCATTTCCTGCTCAGGTTCTTCCACTGTTCAAACAGATTTTTAAAACAGCTAAGAAACCCTGCCAAATGATCGTTGTTAATCAAAGACTCCTTTTAAATTGTATGAAAACAAACCAGCGTCAAAACAGTAAACTGCACACTTTACTACATGAGGAACTGAAAAATGAATGAACTCACATTGGCGCACAATGTGAGGAAAAATGCTGGCTTTGAAATAAAAGGAATGTATTTGGGGCTTTTTAGGAGTGCTGTGATTTTGTTTTAAAAAAATAAATTCTTGGTTTTTACAAGGTTTTTTACCCCAGCCAGTCTTCAGATCAGCATCCATGTGGATGTGAACTGCCATAATTTTACTTACTTCAGATCAGTTCTAGGGGTGTTAGCCTTGCAGGATCCAGCCCACTGGAGACAGGAATACCATTCCAGGACACTTCTGTGCACTGTGCAGCAGAGAGCCCCAGATGGTGGCTGCCTCTCTGCAAAGTGTTCTTGCTAAATCAAAAGCAGCCCTCTAAACATGCAGCTTCACTATCACTTCAAAAACAATACACAAGTGATTTATTCTCTTTAAAAAAATTATCAGTTTGGTTCATTAACCCATAGCCGTACAAAAGCAGGAGTCAATTAGGTTGCCACATCAGATGTGTGTAAAGATAATTACCCTGAAAAGAAGATGTAAAGGTGTCCATAAAGGCAGTGAAATGTGACCTATTAAATCAAGCTGTAACCTATTATGGGTCAAAAAACACATTTGTAAGGCCAATGGGCTCATGGCAATGGCCAATCTAGCATGAATTCTGCAGGTGTCCTTTTCAAATAAACATGACATCTCTCCTTTTCATTCCTGCCATGTTACTGTCTTCTTACCTTCCACACACACTTTACTCAACACACACATGCAAAGGACACACACAAATGTCTTCTCAAAATTATGCAGATGAGCATAACATGTATGAGCAGGTAAACAGCAAATATGACACAAAAGAATAAAGAAAACCCAAAAGAACATCAATACCCTGCTGTTTTACTGGTCCTTCCATAATGGCATTAGTCTGTCATCTTACACAAAGTATCTATTCTACACTGGATGTTCAAGATCTGACCCAGTTGTCTATAAAGATGAATACAAATCTTGTAAATGTTCTGAAGTTCTTTCTTTTGTGAAATTTTCTAACATTTACTTGAACTTATTAAAAAGAAATCTAGCATGCAACTTTCGTTGTCTGTGACTAACTTGTGAGTGATGTTCCTCTTGATTGATTTAAACCACTTCATTTTCAGTAAGCACCTCTAATACTACCTCTAATACATTGAACCAGTTAAGATTATATTTTACCTCATTTGTACTCACTACAGCTAATGGCTTGAAAAAAATCTACTTTATGTCACATGCTAAAACACACAGGTATCAGATTTCTCAGAATGCCTCTCCTTTTCAGCTCCTTTGGGATCATTCTGGATAACCTTTTGGGTTATACTGGGCTTGATTCTGCTGTCACTTTCACCAGAGGTCTAATCAGAAGTAATTAAATGGAAGTCACCAGAGCTCTTTCATGGCAATCCCAGTAGAACTGAGTCTATAATTAAACTTGCAAATTTTTAAAGTATTGCCTTCGTACAGGTGTACAGGACTGAGGCAGAAACACTGATGCCTTGTAAACAGTTTCACCTCAGTGCCAAAGACTATCCCAGTGTGGGAAGCAGATGAATTTCTGATTTATGGAGGTGCTGTGTCAATGGTTCTAACTGCAGTCACTGCAACAGAGCTAAGCCAGATGACCACTGTGAAGGGTCTCACCCTTGAAGGGGTCACAGAAACAAACTGCAATCTGTGCAACACAGGAATAAATCATGACGAACCCACACTAAGTCACCAGAGTTACTGGTGTAAAATCCACACATTTAGGTAAAGAGCCAGGGCCAAAGTATTTAATCCTTAAATTTATTTACATTATTAAAAATGTGATTTGATTAAGGCATCCATCAGAGAAAGAGCATACATTTTGAGGAAAAACATCTATATACTGGAAAGCATCCAGATGCTTTCTGGACTAGGCAGTTTTATGGGTAGCAGACAAAAGCCCACCTCTGTCTCCTTCAGAGTTATTATATTTTTATTCTTATCTAACATACTCCATACTCCTTTATATCCTTCACGCTGCATAGCAGGCTTTTAACTGTTCTAAAAATAACAGTCATTAAAGGAAGCACAGAGATGTTCCAGTCTCTTTGCTGAATGTGAATTCATACCAGCTCTGTCAAGGAAGGTTGGCCACAAACCTGTCTGCAGCAGGTGTGAGGCTGAGCTCCTTTTTGGAGAATTAGTCTCATCTATCATATAAATTTGTTTTGGGTTAACCGGTATGCTGCTCACAGCAAAAGAAATTGAGAAGCCTCCCACCCAGTGCAGGATAAGTTTAAAGTATTGGTCAGTAAAGTGAAATGACTCTGCAGAGATATCTGCCAAGATAAATTGCCCACTTCATCTACCTTAATTTGTAAGACACATCAGGTGTCATATAAGACATTATTCCTAAGGGATTAAGTCACCTTCATAATCATCATAGAGGTGAAATTGTTGGGAAAACACTAAATCAAAACAAATTTTCTTCAAGGAAACATAATTTTTGTAACTCAGAAGTCCAACAAACAAAGGTTTAACAAATCCAGTATCTATTGTTTGTTTCTCTGTGCATATCTGTATCTCCATACATGTCCTTTAAGAAAAACACACTTAATATAGTTATGATGATAGCAACACTATCCTCTGTGTTCCTTCTTTTTCTTAAGCAATTCCAGAGAAGAAATTAGGTATTGATTCTCTCCCTACCTATGTCATCTTTTCTCTTTAATATATTCATGGCTTTCAGGCTTTAGTTCCACAAACCAGTAGGTAGCATCTAAACAAGATTCACTTTTCTGAAAGGAGCCCTGATTGCTATTAATTCTTCTGCTTTTTTTTCTACAAGTGTTGTTGAAGTGCCTTTCTAGATAAGTTAAGAATTAAACATTTTCAAGTTTCAGAGCACAAAGCCAAGAGAGTTTCTCCTTCCAGTCACACCAGACCAGTACTGATGCCAAAATGGTCTCTTACAAGTTGGACAACTAATTTCAAACTTCCAGTCCCAGCTGACATTTAATTATCCTGCACAGGGAAGAGCAGTTCCAAGATGCCCAGCAAAGAGGTTCAAGAGTCTCAGTTGAATTCAAGATATTTGGAGCTTTGCCATCCACCCCACAAGAGTGCTCCAATTACTGCATGGTTCCTCACCATCCTCTACCAAAATGGAGTCCCTTCTCCTGCCCAAACAGGGACATGTGTTACAGTGGCAATCCCTTGTACTTTTCTGGTGTTCAATGAATTTGTTCAAAGGAGTTGTGTCACTTTGCTGATGCCACACACCAAAGTGGCACCAGCTGTTGGAGCGTCCAGTGAAGCAGAAAGGTCAGAACCAGCCAGAGGTGTGTGAGCCAAGAGGTAACAATTTTGTTTGCCATAATTTTACCTGTATTTGACAAGCATTAATCCCAAGAATTTCAGCTATCAGGAAGTCCTGTCCTGCAAAATCAATTCTGTGGGAAAAGAGGCATTTGCTGTTAAGTTCTCCAGTTTACCTATCCCTCATTGAAGTCAGCTTCAATGGAGATGGGCTGATTTGTCAGCTATAGATCTGCCCTTGCTTCCATTCAAAAAAGACAAAACAGACTCTTCTTCTGATCAAGAAGTGAAATTTTATAATTCACTTAATGAGGAAGAGCTAATGTCCATAGAGACACTAGTGTTTAATATCAGATGTGTCAATCAAAATCTATTAATGTTGAGCCGCTAATTTGATTTGTGAAATACTGTAACAAAGATTCATATAATTTATCCTTGAGGGATATTCGCTGGGTATTAAATTAACCTAGTGGATGTTTGTCCTGTTTTCCAACCAAAAAGAAATGTGTTCACAATAGTTTACCATACAGGGCAAAGCCAGTGAGTATAGAAAGAAACAGAAGAATGCTTTCACATTCATGTTTACTCTAGTTGTGTGCCATTTAAATTCATCTTATTTTCCTCAGCTCTTTATAGTGTATCTTCAAATTCCTGGCAAGGTTCATTTCAAGAGTCAACAAACAAGGGTTGGCTTTAAAGAAATCAAGACATTTAATAGACCATTCTGATCAATGAACTCTTGCTGGCATAAGGATGTCTACATTTTGGGTCTCATCTGTAACCAGGCTCACACTTTAGGAAACTGCAAGATGACAGTTTCATCAGAATTATGCTGTTGTCTCTACTGTTCTGTTCTACACTAAAGACTTGAGAATCACTCTAAATCTCCATTCAGTGTAACAATAAAACACATCGAAAATTAGCTGATTAGTTTCAAAGCAAGTATACCTAGGCTTTAATTTGGGTTTTATAGCTACAGTGAAGTTCTGTTTTGGAAGAAAATGTGGGGAAATGAAAATTGAAAGAACAGCCCTCCTTTATGTAGCTGTATAAACTTAAATGTGGCCATTTTTAGACATTGGACAAATAATATGTATGCAAGAGTAAATTTTGGTTTTACACAGAAGAATAATGCCTGGACTACGCTTCACTCTGCCTGACAAAAGCCAGACTCAGTGAGCTAATACCACTGTGTATACTTTGAGCTGATATCCAACAAACCATCTTATGGCATCAACGGAATGAAATTCCTAGTTGCTAGATTACTTCCTTCAGCAAAGTGTGCTTCAAAAATTACCACTGCTCATATTTATCATTTAGGGACTATATTGTACCAACTCTGCACCAAGTGTCTTTGCACTCCCTGATTTAAGTGGGACACTCCCCAGGAGAAAAAGCACTAATTTAACAGCCGTTATGGCAGCACAGGGCCCATAGAAATGCTACAGTTTACATTTGTTTTAACCACAATGGTTATTTTTTGTTACAGCTAACATAAAAAACTCCCTTCTCATTCATATTTGTCACTATTTTGTTTTTATGTAAAATAATAATCATTATAATAATAGTAATTCCAGATGTTCATGTAAAGGCAGCTCATTAAATCACAGTTGTGCACTCTTCCATGTTGCAATTTACTCAGATAAATTCTCGTTTCTTTAAGCAGGTAATAAATACATAAAGCTTTTCTATCTATATATCTTTTAATCGACTGCAGTCATTTAACCTAGACCCTCTAACCAAATTAATAATAGAAAACGTGTCATAACAATTCCTTACCACAGGATGAATTACCATTATTGTTTTGGCATTGAAAATCCTTTCTGCTACCTCAAATTACCCTTCTTTTCAACAGTGCACAATACATGAATCGCTTCCCTAATCCTGCATGTTACTAAAAATCACATCCCAGTACAATAGAGCCATCTGACAAGCTACTTTCTGACAGCATGCTAAACTATTGTGGTGGTGAATTCCCAGAGACCCTCTGGATCTGTTTCATTAATAAAAGTTGCAAGTGAAAGCCGAAGGAGGAACTGCTCACAGCCAGTGAGAATCCACCCAAAGGCTGAACTTCACATCCCAGCTCTTCCCACCATCCTTAATACCTTGGGAACAGCTTCCTTTGTGCCAGGGAGGTGTTAAGCAGACAAACATCATTAGAGCTCCAGCCATACTTCTTTTGAAATCTAAAAAAAAATTAAACATCTGGATTTTTTTTTTACAGCTGGGGGCAATTACAGCGCCATTTCCCAACACCATAAATGTGTGTCTATCCACAGTATTATATATACACAGGCTCTGATCCTCAGCTCCCTGTTAAATTAGTCACATTTGACAATGTCAAGCAAGTCCTACTGGATTTATAGCACCTGAGAACCAACGCAGCCTTCCAATCTGCAACCATTCGTAAAAGGATGAGTGATCTGTAGAGCAAGGGTAGAGCTGAACACCAGTGAATTACAATTTTCAGTGTTGATTTTTGTTCTGATACTGACACCCTCCATGGCTTCAAGCTAGTTTGGTTTTGTTTTTTTTTTTTTCTTGCAGCAACCTCATAAAACATATTTTCTTCCCTAAGACTTCAGGAGCAGGACTTAGGCCCTGCATCAAAAAATCTGCACATTCAAAGATCTGCAACACCCTAGAATTAGTGTTGCCAAGTCTGTTTCTATTACATTTGTTTTTGAAAAGATAGTAAACCATCTTCCCTCTTTATGGTCTTCTAATCAGAATCAACTTGTGCTTTTACCAGACAAGTATTTAAGCGACTTTTTATTGCAGCAAACCAGCATTCATCAAAAGTGGTGTATTTTTAACACTAATTCTAATTATAACAAGCAGTGCATTTTGTGTGCTTTCCAATTATGCATGAGAAAAGTCAGTGTAAGTGTCCTCTCTTATCATAATTATCTGTTTCTAATTTCAATTTTGGCTATGACTTTGCAGTCAGTGATGTAAATGTAAATGTTCCTGTCAGATAAAGATTAATTTGATTTAAGCCCTCTTTGTTCTAATTATATATTCTATTTCTGCTCACCATGCAAGTTTCATTTGAAGGCACATCTGTATTTTATCACAACAATGAAGAAATTCTTTGGTATTTAAAAAGGTAACTACAGGATTTCATCTAGTCCTGTCAGGCACTGTTATGACAGTGTACACTAGGACGGTTCCAAATGAATTAATATTTTAGATGACTAATGCATGAATTACTGTAATTATTACTTAACTATTAAAGTATGTGAACTTTTATCAAATGAAATAAAACTTGTTGTCCTAATTGCTCTCTGCACTCCTAAGGAAATATGACCTTTATGGGCTTTGAACCCGAGCACACTGAAAATACAGAATAGTACCTCACAGTCAGAATAGGAGATTTAACAAGCACAGAAAAATCATTTTATCTCTGACATGGAACATATCTCCTTGATATTTTCTTGTCTGGAAGTCAAGGTTTTAGGAACAGTCTAGAGAGATTTCTATCATTCAGCACATCCATGCTGTGTGGACATCCCAGTAAGAAGGTAACAGATTCTAAGTGGGCAATTCTGCTGCATTAGTCCAGACTTGAAGTCTCACACTTACAAGCACCTAAAACTATTTAAATACTGAGTTCTGTGGGGCCTGCACTAAGGGAACACTCAAAACCACAGGTTAGTCCTGGGTTTGATGAAAATGGGATGTGATCCACTGGCCATGTCTTCTGACAAAGCTCTTCTGGAGGCAGCACAGAATATGTTTTGGCAGAGAGGCGATTCAAATATTGCCAAAGCCCACTGTGTCTAACCTTGCTTGTGTTCACATCCTAGAATGACACGGGTTTCACCAATGCCATCACAAGTGAGGGCTAGCTGGCTGCACAGTCAGGTCTCTAGGCACAGCTCAGAGAAGAGCTGTGCACACCTCTCTGCTGAGTGCAGATGGTTGCACATAATTTAAAAATTACAACATTTCTAGGATTCATTAGAAAGATAAAAATTAAAATATTTTTAGCTAAATATTAAAAAACATATTTAAAAATGCTTATGGCAATTTTACAGCCACAGTCAAGACTCAACAATGCTGTTATCCAAAAGCTCAGTGGTGCAACATCTCTTTGAACAATTTTCTCCTGACATTTCTGTCCACTTCAAGGAGCAACCACTCAGATAAACAATCTAACAACTCAAGAGATTGAGATTTAGACACTTAGCACTCACTGACATTTAGACTTCCCACTTGATCTGTGCCAACTGCTGTCTTAGATGCTGACTTCTGAGCATGCCACAGCTGCAAATTGGCACATAAGTACTTCTGACTGGCTACTGTCTTCAGAATATATTTACAGCATCTTCTGGCTATCCTATGGACTAGAGAAAAACTAAGACTAAAAGTGTTTTGATAAAAAGTCTCACCACTTCACACTGTTTCATTTATAAATGAAAGAGAGGATGCACATGAAATGCATGTTTGGGTTGTTTGGGTTGGTGCTGTTTCTCAATTGTTCTTATTTATAAAAATGTTGCTGTTTCACTTGCCAAAACAAAAATATACTACTGTAATATTGCAGTGATCTCGGCACAGTGTTTCCGGACAGGACATGACCTTCTGTACCTTTTATCTGGAGGAATCTGGCCCAGAGAAGCAGAAATCAAACAACATGTGATTCAGAGCTGCTGCAGAACCTGTCACCTCTCATCAGCTTGTGATTTAGTGTAACCTGAACAGGGACAGCCCTGTTATTTTGTATAGGAACCTACATGACATTATCCAGAGCCAGGAGGTCATTGGTTTAAATCCCAACTAATCTGAAGTGTCAGACCAAAGGCTCAGATTAGGCAGTTGGAGAAAATGGAACCATTCCCCTGCAATTTAATATCATAATTAACTACGGACAAAGGATACAACTACTTCAAAAGAAATAAAGCTTTAACAAGAAAAGATAATGGGTCAAATCCACTGTTGGCATAAACTGCCAGAACTATGCTGATCTCACAGATCTCTGTCAGCTTTCACTAGTGGCAAATTAGGCTACAATTAATGAATTTCAGTGATCAAATTCCAATTAATTGTTCATTGCTGCAACAATCCAGCTGGAGATGCGTGTGTGTGCAAACACTTTATAATATCACCACAGCAGTACTTCTGTTATCAAACAACAACAGACAGTAAGAGGCACTGCAGCAACTGTTTGTAATAGCCAAATTTACCTACTAATTTTAGTCCAGTTAATATTTTAAAAACAGTCAGATACTTATTGCTAACAGAAAAATATTCTACATACTGGGGAGAAAGTTTTACCTAAAAATCCAACTATTCCTAATAAATGAATGACTTTTATTGAAATGGGCTGGACTGCATCCATCTGCAAATGAATATTGGCTGCATGTGCTTTCCTGGAGAGCATGCAATAAAGTGATTGAAGTGGTGATAAAAAGGAACACATTAGTAAAAATGTCTACCATAACTTTATAATGTACATTTTTACACTGAAATATCTCTGAAACATTATAAACATCATTAAAAAACGAGCAGTGGGACCAGCTTCAGGATACTTGCTACCTTCTGCTGCAGACCTGATTAGCTGAGCTCTTGCCTAACCAGAATGGCCATTAGAATTTGTTAGGGCTTATCTGTTAGAAAATGCATTATTTGGAAACGAGGTATTGGTTTAGGAAGGCATTTAAACGCAGGCTTGAGTGCTCTTTCCAACAAATATGAATTCTACATTAGGACCTTGATTTGGCAAGTATTTCTAGACTTTTAACAAAAACATAGTTCACTTGACTTCAATTCAACAGCTGGAATACTCCAAGTTACACTTTTATGTCAAGTATTTAATTGGAGAGGGGGTTAACACGCATTTTCTCATCTTGCAAATGTTTGGAAGGACATGACCAGGAAAAGAATAATTGAAACTTTAGCAAAGGCACTAATCAATTTGTATGAAAAGATCAAGTCTAGAGTTCTGTGGAGCTCCCCATAAAGCTGTAACTCAACAGCCACTTCTGTTCAGGGGAGAACCTCTGGACTGATGCAGATGTAATGGGAAGAAAATTGCCATGCTGCCCCTACTTCCTAAATATATTTTGAGAGGAAAGAAAAACACAGCAAAAGTATCTGGGACTGACGAAGGTTGACTGCTTCTGAATGAACTTAAATGCCTCTTCCTAATGCTACAGCCTTGCTCCCTGCTCTGAACTACTGAGTTACCTCTTAAATTCATTCTTATTATTTGCAGCAGCAGTCTCCTCTGTCAATTTATAACTACACTTAAAATTTACCTCATGGTGTGTAATTTTCTGTGCAAAAAACATGGACTACAAAGCAACCACAGAGCTAAAATAACTAGTGAAATAGTTTCTATTCAGTTTCTCCTCGAGAACTGAAAATACTGTCACCCTAAAACAGTTTTTTAAAATAAAACAGAAGTAAACGATATTTTCCATAACTTCTGCATACAAAGAAATATAATTAAAAATGCACAGTATGAAAACTATGGAAATGAATGAATCCCATCATATTCCTATTTATTAAATCCTTATTATCCCAGGACCAAAAAGCTAACTCTTCACCACGTCCCTGCTGTCAGCCAAACAAGATGGCAGAGTTAACCATTCCCTGAACTACATTTTGTGGATTAATGAAAAAAAAGGAGACTGTGCTTCCCAGGTAAATGTGTGACAGGACAATTGTTCTTGAGATGAATGATATTAACTGCAGCACATGGCAAGGAAGAAAAAGTGGATTTTAATGCTGTTGAAAATTATGGCCTTAAGAAATGTAGTGGATGACTAAAAGTCCTCTATTCAATGAAGAAATCATTGAGAAGTTCTTGGCAGGATGTCAAAAACTGCATTTAAGAGGACAATTAAAACAGTATAATGCAAACTCTATAATTAGAACCATATCTGGTTGAGCAACATACTATTTGTCTTCCAGGCTGTTAGAAGAAAAAATCCCCATGAACTGCTGCCAGTATTTATTGGTGTATTTACTAAATAATACAGATTTGGTCAGAAGATGAATTTTGTTACCACAAAGATGAAGTGAAAAAGTGCATTCACCTCTGTACCTTAAAAGATTCTTGTCTGATATTCTTTACCTCCCACAAGTAAATTGACTCACAAACCCATATGTTTATGTTATTTTACAGGGACAATGACAAGGCCCCCTCCAATTATGCAACCTCAGGCCTGCTCTCACTAAGGTGTCAGAGTTCTGTGCAGTTTAAGCCGGCACAGCTTAATTTCCACCAGTTGAGAAACAGCCTGGAATTTAAAGTAGAACATGGGAAATGCACCAGAAGTGGTACAGGGAGCCCAAATTTCATGTACACACAACAAAATAGGCCATCCTTATCATGCATTATGATGCAGACACTTGCAAGTAGTAAAATGGTAAGAATTTGTCTCAAAAACAAAGCTCACACTTCCTAGCTAGTGAACACAAACATTAAATGGCATTTCCATGATACAGGAAGACATATGAGGAGAACATTTAAAACCAAGTGCAAGCTACTTTCATGGCAAGCCTCTGTCCTTGGGCAACAGCAAAGCCCAGGCTCAGCACAGTCCTGAGGAGTGAACCAGGAGGTTGGCCAGTAATGAAGTCAGGGAATCCCAAAAGTGAGCAGTGTCCCTGCTCAGGGAGGACCTTTCCACCTGCTCCTCTAGCAGTCCCTTGTGGGCTGCTGGCAGGGAGCAGGCAGAGCCATCCTGGTCATCCCTGATGGAAACGAGCTGGATTCTCCTCTGCCATCTAGCACCGGCAGAGCCATCCTGCTCATCCGTGGTGGAAACAAGCTGGATTCTGCTCTCACATCCAGCACTGGCAGAGCCACATGTACCTGCCCAGGGCACAGTGGCTCTGCCATTATTGCCAGGCCAGGCAGGAGATCAGTTCCACAGTACCATGTGTGAGGCACCTACTGGAGCCCACGAGCCACTGAAGCTCCATGTGCTCTGGGGCATGACTAATAAGGGACTTCAAAGCTTTGAAAAAGCTGCATTTTTTGACGATTATCTGAACCAAATTTCAGAATCTTTTGAAGATGGTTTGTCTCCACTCAGGGGCTCTGTTTTACGAGGCACTGGGAGAAGTTGCAATTGCTTAACCTCATTTTAGCATGCAGCAATTTTACAGCGTGCTTTCCCTTCTTAGTGTTCTTGTTCCAAGCCCAGAGGTTTGGTATCCCAATGTGCTGGATATCTGAGATGGGGGGAACATGAGAAACCACATGGAAACCATGAGGAGAGTCTAGTTTTCCATGCTGGGTCTGGGGATCCTGCAATTCAGATACACTTGCCTTGTGTTCGATACTGCCTCTTTGTGGAAAAATGCTGTTATACATGGTAAAGTTTAATTGCTCAGAGAAGCTTTGGATCCGGGTTTGCAGAACAGTTTCTCTGAATTTAAAACAAAATCTCATGGAGGATCTCCTAATATGGAGTTTTATTTCCTGTGGGAACACTTCTGTAGAGGAAGAGGCAGGGGAATACATAAGAACGAGATGTGAATTCCAGTGGTACAAATAATCATAATGTTCAGCACAGTGATTATACTGAACACGATGCAAACTCCAACAGAGAAAACCCACACATATGCATTTCTTCTAATGAAGAAAAACTAAGCGTAAAATTGAGGCTTAATCCTTGATGGTTTTCCTCTTTCTCCCACACTCTGGACTACATAAATTCTACAGCATATTCTACTTTTCTTTATGGGTCCTGGTTGGTCTAGGTGAGATAGAGGGATAGTTTTCCTAAGCCAAAGAAATCAGATGTTACTCTCAGCAGTAAAACATTACAGAATTAATTGACAGCCTATTAGGAATACATCCCCATAATAAAGAGTGCTACCCTATCACTCTGCAAAGAAAGCAAGGAACAAATTTCACAGTTACTGTAACCATCAAACTAAATAATAAGTCTATTATCTTCAGCAATGTATTGCCTTATACACATGAAATATAATAGGTATTAGTATGATACTTCTTTTGGTACATGACAGATTACTTCAGATTATTTTGGCATTATTGAGATCTCTGGAACATCGTATCAGTTATAAAAGAAAAAATATAGCCCAAATTTGTAAAGGTCAGAGAGTAATTGTTAACCTTGGAGAGGAAAAAATCAGTACTTTTACTGACAGCACTCAGAGCCTCTTGTAAATCATATTCATATTCATATACTTAAGCATTAATTTACATAGTTAATTTCTGACAGGTTGACAACTGCAGTCCTTCTATCCTCTTGGTGTAAAGTAAGAAGTCAATTGTTATTCAGTGTATCAGTTACAGTGGTAGTGCCACTAACTGTATTTTATATAATGTGCTATCTGCAGAAAAGCAGATAAGAATTTGATTTAACATCCAATTAAAAGCCGTCATTGAAAAATTACTTCAAATAAGCCTTTTATTTTCTTTAATCAGTCCTCAATTCAAGCCTTCCTTGGACCTACTGAACCAAGCATCAGGACTCATGAATTTTGATTAAAAAATTTGAGCCCATTTCTAACTTAAGCAGATTTTTTTTGTTGCACTGTTTGATAGAAATTTAATAAATCTATGAATCCTTGCCAGCGTCATTTATCATCTTTTTTTCCGCAAGACTGGCCTATTATGCCTCGGCAGTAAATTATGAGGAAGCCAGCAAACCAAAACTTTTCAGTCCGATACTGAAGAAGAGATATAATCACTTGCATTGAACCATATAATTATAGTAGAATATGAATCTCTGAAACATTAGGTCCTGTTTTGAATATGTAATGCCCATGCTTTGAGAGCCTACAAAGATTTCTAGCTGATCTGATATAGCTCAGTTTAGCATTATATTGAACAATTTGCTGTTAATGAAAATGACAGCAAAAGCTATAAACAACAAGCTGGGAGACTCGGTAAGAAGTATTAGGGAAATTTCCCTGTCTTTGGAATAACAAAACAGGAAATCAAATAGTTACCTTTTAGGGTTCCAAGTCAACCACCTCTATTTTAAATTATCACAAAGAGCTTAACCTGGGGCCACGTCACCAAAGGTTTTCTGGTTTAGGCACAAAGTTGGGATGTGACTGAGCCTCCCCACCTCCCTGAGAGAGTTCTAGGAAGAGAGAGGCCCCTCCAGGGAGGAATTTGGATAAGGAGTTGAATTAGCTGCTCCAGTTCCCATTGCAGAGATGCTCATCTCTGTTGATACTGATCTGTGGGAGCAAAGGAGACTCAACCTAATTCAGCCCCTAAATTAGGGGGTAGGGCTAAGCAGTGCAAATGTCCCACCCCAGCTGCCCCCAGTTTGCATTGGGATCCCTGAATCTACAGTGAAGGACACCTTGCCCAAGGAATACATGTATGCACACCTGGACAGAGACACAAGACAAAAAATAAACTGTGTGTAGGATGAAGATCCAGCCCAGGTTTTCCATTATTTTTGAGTGGAGGTCCTTTCTTTGTTCAAAATATTTTTTCCCTTTTTTTTTCTCAACCAAAACAAGTTGTTCCACAAGCAGTGGAAATGCCAAGGGCTGGGTTTGTGGCCCACAGTCCTTGCACAGCACAACAGCCCAGCCCCCCACACTCATTCTGGGCAGAAAGCCCATGCAGCACCCCTGGCTCACCCCAAACATGTGCTACCAAAGCCATCACACCACTGCTCCAGTCCCTGAGGCTTTCCAGAGCGTCTGACCACACCTCATCTACCCCTCAGGAAAATTAATCAGAAAGAACTTTCATTTCTTTGGCCATCAAAAAAAAGATTGGGTTAGGTCCCTTTTGTATTTTATCTAAACTGGTTCTTCTACCATCACTTGGAAACTGTATTCTCAGACCATCATAAGACTAACTTTGTAGAATAATCTCACTTGTCCAGGCTTAAAGGTTTTTTCGTAATATGAAAATAACCTGGACTGTAGTTTGGCTGATGCAATGAAACTCACTGTGTCAGAAGTGCTGTTCTCTGCTGTAAAGCACCCATCAGTTTCTTATTTTACTTTCAAACCACATTGGAACTTCTGTGTAAGAGCCTGATGATATAAAGTATTCATTCAAAAAAAAGAAAAAATCTCAAAAAGAAAGGTTAGGCTGAGCTGTAAGAAAATTAAGTACCAATGCACAAACAAGGACTGATATTCAAAGAGGGAAAACAGAATTTTAAATGAAAAAGCCTGTCAAGTATTCAAGAATTAATTAAGAATAGATCTAAAGTACATGAATATTCTACTTGAGTGGCTGTAGTATCATCAAACTTTTGCTAATAAAGCAGCCATTTCTTCTGACACTATCTCCTAAAGATTGATATTTCTTACATTATAGCTGTTTTACCACTCCTTAATTGAAGAGATATTTTGTGATCCTGTAGTTAGGGACATGAAAATATGTGTTATTTCAGTACTGCCCTGTAACATAAAAGACACTGATAAAATTAATGCACTTCATTAAAGCCTAGAGATTCTTCAGACTACTGAGCTGCACGAGAACCAAAAGGTCCCCATACAAAGTTGGTTTCACAAATTTGTGTTATGTCTTCTTTACATTCACAAATGTCAGACTCCTGAACAGAAGACACTAGGTGTGAAGGTGGTTTGTGAATATATTGCTTAGTGCAGACAACCAAGTAAATCTTTGCAAATTCAGCTGGTGTATGGACACTGAGGGTAACCAGATCCAACCTCTCTTAATGGGACTCCTGACATAAATCACTCCAGCTACCAGGCTGTTTATTTTACAGAACTTTCTGATCCCTCTCCATCAGACAGAGCTAGACACAACCACACAGCCTTGGAGTATGTCTTAGGAAAACAGTCCAACAGTTCCAGATTTCACAAATACCTGTGCAGGAAAGCATGCAAGTGTCTGGCTGGCAGAAAGCTGACAATCAGCTCTGCAGTGTTAAGTATTTTGAAAGCTTCTTAAAGTAAAATAATTCAAATTGCCTTTTCTCTGATCCATGCAGAGAAAAAAACCTTTTTTTTTTTTTAGTTTTTAATAAGCTTTGTAAACAAAGTGTAACCATACCTGCTAAATTACCTAACTGATGATCTCCTGGCAGAGAGAAGCATTTCTGTCTTGCAAAAACAAAACTGCCCATTGTGGGACATTTTGCATTAGGCTCAGAGGAGCACAGGGAGTAGAGTTTCCTGCCCTGATTTTGATGCTCTCTACAGGAATTGCCCTCTGGCCCCTTGGCAGGAACTCCATGACCCAGCTGAGCTTTCTACTGAATAGCTCAGCAGGGTGCAGGAGCCAGTTGCATGGCTTCACATGGCGGAGAAAGCTGTGGAGATTTTCTCCTGAACAGCACCTCAGCCATTCTGAAACATCTGCAATAGCTACTATTCAGGGGATGGAGGGAGAGGGGAAGAAATTCTCCAGCTGTTATGTCTCTGTTGCATTTTTCTTTATTCCCATCTACTGCCCTCATGATGATTTTGAAGGACACCAAATGGTTTCCATTATTTAGAATGAAATAACATCTGCTCAACAAATATTGTTACTCCTTGGGAAGCACCTCATTGAAGCAGCAGCTCTCCTTACAACATTACAACACATTCTGTTTTATATTGTGTTTAGAAGACACAATCTCACAGGCACACCAGAGAAAGGAAGGGGGAAAGTAGAAATAGCTGCGAACAAAAAAACTAAGATGGTGTTTGAAGAAAAGACCTTGTTCTGTAGTTGAAGGGAGTGGATAGACCATGTCCCCCTCTTGTAGGGTAACTCAAGAGGAAAAATGACCTCTCTTCGCTGCACCAGCTCAAACACAAGAGGGGAAACTGTCACAGGGAGGTGACCACGCTGAGAGAGGGTATGTGAACAGATGGACATGAGGTCAGTAGCATGGAATAAGTCCAAAGAGATCAGTTTTGGGTTTTATTTAGACTTGAACTGAAAGCTAAAGAAGAGAAATTGAAGTTACTGAGCCTCAGTTTCTTTGAACAGAAAAATAAATCAGCTCGGAGCACTGAATTGTAAAGATCGGACTTCACATTTCTGATAGAAAGCTGCTACTGAAATCAAAATGTTCTTTTGGGCTGCTATGTCCTTCACATCACTTTTTTTAGAGCAGACTAGCTCAATAATCCAAAAACTGGGTGGCACTTAACATAGAACCTTGGGTGCTGACAAACCAGAACTCAGACACTCGCTAGACTTTACCCCATGACCTGGTCAAACACACAAATCTCTTTTAGCAGTTCAATTAAAATTATAAAAATCATATGAGGATATGCCTGCCTACCATGTGGACACCTAGATCTATTTATTCTAATTTTGCTACTAGCAGCATCATTTGGATGAGGAATTGAAGAAAGAAATAAAATTATGTGAAAGAATCCAGCATTAAACTGATCTAGAGGCATACTTTTTAGCTTTGTAATTTCTTTTTGTTTAGGGGATGAGTGAATTTAGAAATATCACCAACATTTCAATTTACTGAAGCTCCACTAATCCTGCAGTTCCTCAGCACCTGTCAGAAGGGCAATGAAGACTTCCCAGGGCCTGTCTATGGAGATGCAGTCATCAAATTACAAGAAAAAGCACAGACATCTGCACAGATGACCTCAGAAGAGATCTTTGTAACAGATAAACCTGGTAGTTATTTATTGTACTTCTGGTGAATAACTATTTGACCAGATTTAGGGTAATTTTTGGAGTAGAGATAACATCTAGCTAATGCTTATACATATAATTTCTGTGTGATCTCAAGTTGTATCATTTGTACATATTTGTACAGTCATTATAAAGCTGGTGTGTTTAATGTTATCTACACCTTCACGTAATGTGCCAGATGATGTAACCTGCAGTATTTAAAGACATTGTGACATTGAAAGGTCTATTTCCACAGCTATTAAAACTGTTTAGAGGCACATAAAGCAATATAGTCAGATTGTTAAAAAGAAGTCTTTCAAAGTTTATGTTTTTTAAATGTTGATTCTATAACACTGTGCCAATTCTTACAGATCTGGATTACTGAACAGGGGACCACTAAGTTTTTTACTTGCTAATTCATAGTGTTTACGGCCTCAAAAGAAAAGCAGAAGACATTCTCAGCTGTCTGTAAACCACAACATTTCTAACAGAGAGTTGAAAAGTCATATCTTTAACACTCACCTCTAGCTCTTGTTTTGTTTGCACATCTAAGTTCTTTTTTGAGGGAGGTAAAAAGCCTCAGAAGCTATATGAGTTTTTAAAACAATACCTCAAAGATGTGGATTTTACATTTCTGCTAGCATTTCATAGTAATATTTTACTTCAGAATACATTAGAGCATATCTGTGGATCACATTATTTTAACATTACAACTGTTTTCAGAGGAATAGCTCAAAAATAATGTGTTTAAGGATAGCTCACTGCAAAGGAAGAAACTTGGCCCTGTGAACACATAACAAATTAAGCTGTTGGTAACCTCAAAGTCAACACCTAAAGCAGCTGGTTGGCTGCCCATATCAGGAAGGGATGTGCCTGTTTGGGCTCCAGCCTCTCCTCGTGTTATGCATCCAGCAGCAGAGGAACCTCATTAACAGCAAAACCTGGGGACGCTCTTGCCAAAGTTCATCCCGTGGCTCCTGTGTGTGCCAGGACACAGCCTTTAAGTTGAGTACTGAAGATTTTTCATGGCCAATGAGTGTTTCAAGAGAAGACAAAACAGAAGAAACAATAACTGAAGCGAGGGCAGGAAACACAAAAGCCCCACAGAGCAGCAGGAGCAGCAGGCACAGCAGAGGTACCAACAGACTGACGTTCAACTCTCTGAGCCGTTCAAATTAATGAGCTCTAGAAATGTGGGGTCCCACTGTATTAATACCCATTCCATAATGTGCTTCCTCCCCCAGTAAATAGAGGATTCAGGATGCCTGGGGTATAGACAGTCTCTTACTGAAGATAATGGGCCCAAACTGATTTTAGACACAGGTCCCTTTCCCTGGAGACAGTTCCTAATGATCTTCAGTGTTACAAAGGCATGACAAAAATATAAAGCAGTCACATTAGCCTAGATAGATCTTTTACAATTACCTTGACTCCTGAAAACAGTCCATCACATCTTACTCACAAAATTTGTATTTTTCTCTGTTTGCACTTACATAGCTTTGGTTCATTGTACTACAAATGGAATATACATTTATTTTTCATGCACACACCAGAATGCCTTAGATAAAAGAAGGAAATGTCTCTCAAAGGCTGTTCTTAATTTTACTTTTCTTCCCTAACAGTTAATTGTACCATGCTTTAGCAAATTTTACTACTGGAAATTGCTAATATTACAAATGCAAATTAAAATGGATGTCAATTTTTTTTTTGCCAATATAGGTTACAATCTGATATTTACTCATGCTGTAAACTCTGGGAAGGCTTTCTTTCCTCTTTGCACTTGTCTCCATTGCAAGTAGGTGAGGGTCTGTCCCAAAACAAATCAGTATTTTGTTGGCCATATTGTCAAACTCAAACATTTCTTTATGTTTGTGAGACAGAAAGCCACCATTTTCAAACATTAACTACATTCACTGGTGGTAGTGAGCGCATACATACACACTGATATATTAAGAAGTTGTCAGCTTTCCAAAAACGCCTAGCAGCCCAAAAAATTAAACATTTGTAATTTATAAAGAATGCTTCCGAGTTTTAAGAAAATAAGAACTTTTTGCTCTAATGCATTTTTAAAATGCAGCATGAATAAAACCCCCTGATCTTCCTGGCAAAATCTGCAGAGGGAAATGCGGCTTTTGAAACACCCAGGAGTACACTGGTTTTGATAGCTGTCATGAAACCATGGGTGTCTGATAAGAAGGAACCCAACAAAGACATTATGTTTTTCTCTTAATGACCTTCCTCACCCCTCTGAAACGCAGCTGGAGCTCTGCCATCTACCGTGGGGGAGCTGGTGATGCTGCCTGCAGGACATCCAAAGCAGGACTTCATGAAACCTCAAGAGAAAGCTCACCCCAAAACAAGGACAGCTCCCTGTGCCACATTACAGAACACTCAGTCATGCCAAATGCAGCCAGGCAAGCAACCACCAGATCCCCCATCCTCACTCCTGGTTCCCTCCTTATGCTTGTACATTTTCCAACATCCCTCAAATCCAGTTGAACCAGTAGAGCCGTCAAAGAAATAGGCAAAGGGGCCTGATGGAGATAGGAACAACAACAAAACCTGTTAGGGCCCTGCTGTTTAACTAAAATATCTGGTAATAAAGCATGGAAGGATGGTGAAATAAATGAATAGAGTTATGGACATGGGGTCTATCTGCCCAAGGCCTGGGACATTTGACAAGCAGTAGAATAAAATTTCCCTTTGGACAAGAGCAGCCAGTGTCAGGGCGTGCGAGGTGCCAGCGCGAGTGTGGCTGGTGGATGCCCGGCTGCCCTGGGGACCCTCAGGGTACCTGCCAGCTTCTCTCCTCCTGACAGTGTCCTGGGGCAGGTAGGGCACACAGGGAATCCACAGTCAGCACCCACTGCGGGTTGCAGCTCTGCTCAATTTGGGTGTTGCAGGCAAAACCCAGCACCAGCCCAGCGGGACCTACCACAGCAGCACTGGTGTCTGCACAGAATTAATCACTGCAGCAATTAGTCTTGGCCTCTAATGACTATTTGATTGTAGGGCAGATCTGGATTCCCTGCTCACGCCTGATTGAGTCAGAAGCATTAATATCAACACAAAAAGATTTGGCTGTATGTTTGTATATTTTGCTCTAATAATGCTCCAGGACAAACTCAGACAAATGACATCTGCAATATTTACAGTGACAAAGTGATAGCATAATGTGCCTTTCTCTGTACTGAACAATTTGTAAATGTCTCATTAAAATGTACTTTTTGTTTCTTCCCTCTTTACCTTAAACTGGTTCATCTCCTTGGTTTTTACCACATTGGGGGAGAAAATGTCAAGCTGCACAGTATCAAAACAGCCATTGTGGTTTGATTTTTTGGTTTTTTAAGACATCCTTAGACGCATTATTCTGACACATTTTGTGGTTAAAGAAATGGTTTTGAAATTCACATGTTTAGAAAGATTTGACATTTCCATTTTATTTTGTTTGTTCCTAGAACAGGCTACTTATATCAGCTGCATTTGTCTCTAATGACACAAACTAGATATAAATTAATATAAGCAAATACTGTATCTACAGTTTGCTGTGATAACATACTCTATTATTGCATGCTTACACTTAAAATGTGGGAATATAGTGGAAATACATCTTCAATCTATTTCAAAACAGTGAGAGGAAAAATGATGTCCAATGGAATCCAAACAAGCTCAAAGAATAATTTAAAAATCTATGGAGGAGAAACATACATGTCTGGTATTGCATGTCCAGCAAATACCTTTAAATGGCTTTATTACTTGCCATCTGTTCTGGCATTTTCCCTTAGTGTTTATATACTTTTATAAAAATTCTGCTTATATATAAGCAACAGATTAGTTTTTACAGGAATGGATCAAATATAATAGCAAAAGGTACTTTATTTTTATATGAAAGGTATGACCAGAAATACACTGTAAGAAAGGTAGGGATGCAGGACTGTTCTTGTCCATTGAATAATCCTTTTTATATGTCCAATAAATTGACCAAGGAAACTGAGCATGCCTCCAGCCAGGCAAAGTTTTACTATTCTCCCATGAAACATCCACCCACTCTGTTCCTGTTACATTTCTTTGCAGCTTCTGATTGCAGGAGAATATAAAAACTGTAACTAGGTAAGACTGAAATGAAGCAGGAATAGAGCAAACCCATAAAATTGGGATACAAACTTTCCCAAAGTCTGAAGGTGTTTGAACCCAAGATTTTGGCTCAAAACAATCCTTAATTTGAAGCAGCATCTGGCAGGCCAAATGCTCTGCAAATGCTGGCACTATGAAAGATGAAGTTTCGTACGACACAGAATGTTGGAAGAAACACTTCCTTCATGGAGGAAGCCAGGTCACACAGGAAGGGTGAATGCAGGAAAGCTGGGATTTGCAGCTGCATGGAGGGACACAGCTCCCACCATCCCTGTGGTGCTCACTTCAAAGGAGAACCGACCTCCTGGTTGGATTCATGCAGTTTCTGTGCTCCCTGCTGATCCTCTCGTTCCCTCCCTGTTCTTTCAGGGACCCAAAGTCAGGGACACAGCTGCCAAGCAGACAGCCTCTGGCACTGAGGTCTGTGTCACTGCGCTCCTCCCAAGCCAAGTGCTGTGCCCTGAGCCAGCAGAGCCCATTACAGCATCCCAGGAGTCTTTCCATGCTTGGCTTTCAAATTGTTTAGGTACCTAAGGATGCATAGGGATAAAAGAAATTTCAACAACACCTTGAGCCTGGTGTTCCCAGTGACTTGGAAAGTCCTGAGCACTTCTGAAAACCTCACTCTGCATTAACCACTTCTTCCATATATGCACAAGCTTGGTCTTCTGGCCTTAAACTCACCACTTCTGACCCAAAACAGATAGATGCTTTATCCTGGTATTTCTGCATTTAGTGTTAAATGATACTTAATTACAGTTGCAAAAGCTATCTGTGTATTTTAACAGCTTGGATGGGGCTGAAAATAAGTGGCTTATTAGCTGCTGTGAGGAACATTTCACAATCGGATCTGCATTTTTCTAGAACTCTGTAATTAAAGTATGAGCTAACGTGACCACAACGTTTTTAAACAGCTGGCACATGGAGCTGAAAAAATAATTAGTTTTCAATAAAAAAAGTTGCTTTTTATTACCCAGGCAAAGTTCTCCAGTGACTTTTAAGGATCTGCCAAGTGAAATTCAAAAATGAAAATAGAGTCTCTATGTTGGCTGTTATCCAAGCTGAATGAAACACGAATACACTGATTTGTGCCAAGTATTAGACATGCTGAACTGAGGCAAAGTGGTTAAGTATCTCTCCAGGTTGAATGTTACACAAAACAGTCTATCTGCCCCCCCAAAATGCTGTACTCGGGGGGGAGGGCACCGCTGTGGCTTTCACTCATTATAGCCTTCTTCTCCCAGCAGTCAGGAAATGAAAAAGCAGTTCAGGAAACAACCAAAATATTCTCTACAAGGAGCTGAGGCCCTTGGCAGCAAACCCTATATATCTGGGTTTAGCTGTTACATAATTTGGAGCAGGGCAGAGCAGACAGGGTATCAAGGGGAGGCTGGCAGCAGCCAGGTGAGCACTGCCCTGAGCTCACCTGTGCCACACCCACTGCCAGTGCCAGGGCAGGGCACAGCTTTGGCACTGAGGGGCTGCAGGAGAGAGCCCAAAGGCAGCACATCTCTGCTCCACCATCTTCACTTTGCTGATAAACTTGGGAGACTTTTCATTTTATGTTCTCAAATCTATAATCCTGACAGCTGTACCTGAGAATGAGTCTATGGATATTACCCACTCAGATAATGGCTTTTTATGTGGTTCTTCCAGCAAACTCCCTTTGCATTTATACTGATGATAGTGTCTTTAAATTAAGGCAACCTACACAGAATAAGGCAACCATGAAAAGCAACTGACTTCACTGGTATGTGCTAAAACAAGAGGTTCTGTAAGAAGGTGAGACCTTTGGCAGAAAAAAAAAGCTATATATTTGGTTTTAAGAGTTAAATAATCAGAGGTAGGGGACAGCAAACCCAGTAACAAATAGTTTGACTCAAACAGGCACATGAAAGCTACAGCAATTTATGGACATACTGAAAGTCTTCCCAGACTTGCCAGGTGTTTTCACCTTCCTCATCGCTTGACAAAACGTAAAAAGACAAAAATTAAGGGAAGTGTGGTGTCTCTCATTTTATCACCACCATTTAGTTTACAAATACTTAAATAACTGATCACTTGAAAGCTTATTATTTATTATTCACAGCTATTGGGAACTCACAGGGCCAGTTCTTCCAAGTTAAATGGTAGAATGACAACTGGCAATTAAGTGCTTATCTGAGAGCACCAAATACACCCTGATTCAACCAGGACCTAAAGGTACTTTGCTCCAATCTATCCCACAGCTGCTGTAAGAGTTATTTTAATCAGTTTGTCTACTGATTTACTACTATTGTTAAATGAATTCTAAAATTTGCTTAAACATTTGTGTTTGAAGTTAAGGGAAAAATAGCTTCGTTAGCAAAGGTTGAGTCTAATAAAATGGAAATAGGCCGTCTGCTCCCCACCTACCAGCTCTTAACAATCAGGCAAACTGTGGTAGATGAGTTCCAAGGACAGGGGGAAAAGAGGCAGATTTGTATTTCATGCTCCAATAAGGATAATTACCATGCTATTGTTAATTTAATATATAAATAAAAGCAGAATGAAAATATATTTCAGAGTTAGAGTATTCTATAGGGTCCCCTTTCACAGCACAATGATGAAGAAAGCCAAACCTGGAACCAGTTATTTCAATATATATTTTAATTAAAACACATGGGCTATTTTCAGGTGGATAAAATCACAGTGGATTCAATGGCAAAGGACTGACTGAAGCTGCATTTGCACACTGAGCAAACCTGGTGTTAAATCATTGCAGCAAAGGTGCTCTGTCAGAAGGCTTTCAAGTATCACAAGTAAAATAAGTCTGGGTTGCTTAAGTTCTTACAGCTGATCCCCTTTCATGGAAAAAGCCAATTACAGATCACAGATGTCTCGACTAATCCTTTTAAATATCACAGAGGCAGGAAATAATGTGAAAGTGCAATAAATGACAATTTGTATAGTTTGGGTAGGGGTGGAATAAGACAGCGCATGAAAAACAAACACAAAAAGGCTCAAACATACAAAGGAAAAAAAAAGGCTTATATTAACATTCAAGCTCAGTATGGCAAGACTGGAGACCATGGGCTAGATCCTGTTCTGATTTACAGCCTGTAAATCCCTTTCAACTGCATGAAGAAAAATTAAGCACAGAATGTCTGCCTGCTCTACTGAATTGCTTATTCCTCCTCCTTTCACCTCCCTCCCCTTTATTTCGACACTGCATTTTATTCTAACTTTTCTATGATTTCTGAAATTTATTTTAAACCAGAGAAAGAAAAATTCTGCTTTCCGATAGTGCCTGCATCTTTCCAAGGCATATGTCTGGTAATTAGCATGGTGGGATCATTAGCATAAATATACAAAGAAATTTGATTTTAGAACACAAATACCATTTTTGCTACAGAGCAATATAGGACAGGTGACAGGCCCAGCTGGGAAACCTCTTTTTCATTTTTCTGTGACCACAAATCAGACATCTTGGGCTCACAGCAGGACAGGCTCTACTGGCAGTAATTGGCACCATCTGTAGCTGTCAGAGCAGTGCCTGGCATTCCAGCATTTCATCTTTCCAGTCAAGGCATTCATCACTAGTCCAAAACTCAGCCAGCTGACACTGAAAGATTAACTTGCATTGATTTGCTTGGATAAGCTCGCCTGTGCCTCAGTTGGTACTGAGCATTCCTGTTAAATAGCCATCACCATCACAAGATGTTTACAAGGTGATTGTCTACTTAGCTTTTTCCATTCCCTTACTTGGTCCTAATGTGTTTTCAATTATTATAATTTAAGAGATAGTGAATTAAAAGAAAGCGGACGTAGCCAGCAATCAGGGAGCGTGACTTAATGAAAGGATTAGAAATTCACAGCAGCGGCTGTTTACTGGTCTTAAATGAGCAGTTTCTCCCACCCCTGTGTGTGTCATGAGAAAAAACTTGTTGATTTGGGGGTTCAGCAACAGACCGAGTCTTCTCCAGCTGTCAGTCTTGATGATAAAAATAAATGAAACTGTTATTATTTCAAATGCAATTTTCCAGTACTCGGGTAATTTGGTTTGCATTTTCCAGGAAAGCCTTATGGCAGCTACACCAGATGCAAAGTTCAACCTCTCTCTCTTAATCACCTAATGCTATAGCTACTTACCAGTGTTTTTAAGCCTCTGATGTGTTCAAAGCCCAGAGCTTAATCTTTCACAGTCATACAAGGGTCATTACTATTTCAATTTAGAAACCTAACATATTCTGTAGAATGTTTTGGGGTGAACAAATAGCAATTTGAAAGTTGAAAATTCATGTCTATTTTAGCAAATGACAGACAAGACCTCCCAGGCAAACCTAAGACAGTGAAATTTGTGTTTCACATAAATTACAATCCTCTTGCTTAAAAATGAAAGCAATTATGTTTTTTGTGAGTAAATAAAGGGGATTATTGGGGGCTTTAAAATCTCCTATTATAGCTCTATCAAAATCCTGCTCAGAAATCCTTATTACTGCTCTCTCCTAGGCATTTCCTCATTAATGACTTATTTCCCACAGCACAGGTGATATGCCACAGCCCACACAACAGGTGGGGCTGTGGCATATCACCACAAACATACATCCTGTTTGTAGTTTTAGTGGTTTGGGGCCTTCTCTGTGTATCTATTTCAGACCAAAAGCTCCATCATCTCATGTTTCATTTTACACCCATTATGGGATGAAACTGAAAGGGTTGACAAGTTCGAATTAACACTGAGAAGCAGCTGAGCTGTTGATGTTGTGTATCTACCAAGCACAGTAACAGAGGATGGAGAGATACCTGCTGATGCCACCTGTCTGAATCAGCTCACTTGGAGCAGGGGGCACATCAGCCCAGGCCAAGCACCCAGCTCACACCCCTGTACAGCACCCAGCACCTCCCCAGCCCTGGTCTGCATCAGGCACAGCTGGCTGACACTGCAATGGGCTGCAGAGATGGGCCTGGAGGGTGTCCTGCTCACCTGGGGGCACCCATGGAAAGAAAAGTTAAAAAGCAGAGTGCTCACAGAGAGAAAGCTTGTGAGATGCATGAGATACTGACATCAAGCTGTTAGAGAGTGTCCAGGAGGACACAAGGATGGTGCAGGGTCTGGAGGAGAAGCTGTGTGAGGAGCAGCTGAGGACACTTGGTCTCCTCAGCCTGGAGAGGAGGAGGCTGAGGGGAGACCTCACTGAGGTTTTCAGCATCCTCATGAGGGGAAGCAGAAGGGCAGGTACAGATCTCCTCACTCTCATGATCAGTACAGGACTCAAGTGAATGGCATGAAGATGAGTCAGGAGAGGTTTAGGTTGGATGTTGGGAAATGGTTCTTCACGCCGAGGGTGGCTGGGCAGTGGAACAGGCTCCCCAGGAAAGCGGCCACAGCACCAAGCCTGACAGAGCTCAAAAAGTGTTTGGAAAACACTTTCAGGTAGCATTGTTGGGGTGTCCTGAGTAGGGCCAGGAATTGGACTCTGATGACCCTGAAGGGTCCATTCCAACTCAGCATATTCTATGATTCTGTGATGAAAGAAAACAGGTCAGAAATGGCTGCAGAATCCAGCTGCAAGATCCTGCAGGGTGAATAGAATAGCATATCCATCTATCAAAGCCTAAGGTTTGGCTTTAGGGATGGCAATCCCATCTGGGCATGGAAGCTCTGCAGGCCCATGAACTACCAAAAGCAATTTCAACTTTGCATGAGGTACAAAAGACACACGAGAAGGCAGCTCTGTGTCAGGGAACATGAAAGAGAACAAAACAGAGGCTCAGTCAGGGGCCTATGGCTCCCCCAGAGCTGAACTTGCACTCCTGAAGGTGATTCATTGTGCCCCTGAAAACAGGGTATTTTAGATAAAAGGGAATATTGTGGCTATGATTAGTGGCGCCTGTCCCAGCCCTGACACAGACTGCCCTGAGAACATCTCCTAACCTCAGAGATGCATGTTAAGCTAGGCTCATAACTTAGTGGGGTTTGTCCTTTTCTGCACACAAAAATAGCAATTTTCTCTCTTTTTCCAATGAAGACAGGATGTACAATACTTCATCAAATAGAAATGAACTTAAATAGCGTATATAAATTATATCTATTTTCAACTATCTTTGCTAAAAAAACATTTCATCTACTACAGAACACTCATGAGTGTTTGCAACACATCTGTAGAATAAAAAAAAAGAGTTAAGCATAAAGGAGTATTAAGTCATCTGGTTTGGAGGGATTTTTGTATTAGATCTTGTTCATTTATTAAGTGTAATGTGATAGTGGCCAGATGATTAATACAGTGTGGCAGGAGTGATGTAACAGGAAAGATAAAAATGGATATCATGAGCAGAGAAGAGGATGGGGATGTGGAGGGGGTACACAGAGAGGGTTGGGATAAGGAGGTCAGTGTTTACAATGTCTGAGTGTGACTGACTTCCTTTGGAATGGGCTTTAGGGAGGATTTACTCTTTTGGATGGTGATTATATTCCACAGGATTTCCCAAGTGAGGGAAGGGAGTACAGCATTACTCTGCTTTCAGAGAGTTACTATCCCGCGCCCCAACATGTTCAAACCATTTTTCTGCATCTGTGGGGAGGGAGATTTTGGTTGCCTCCACCTGTTTTGATCAGTTCCCACCAGGTCACCCCACTACAAGCCTGGCAGGGACTCAGGGCAGAAAAGGCAGAAGTGATGTTCTGCGGCTAAGAGAACTGCTGAGAATGCAATGACTGAAGGATTTGTAAATCCCTGCTATTAATTAATGGGTCCAGCTGCTTTTGGCAAGAAATATCTGGAGAGCAACGTCAGCTATCAGCAGTGTTGACTGACAAAAGAGCTAAACTGGTGGCATTTATGCAGAAAGTCTCATTGCTTTCAAATATGTATTCTACCACAGTTGTTGAGATCTCTTACATCTAACTGTATTTGGGATGGATCTAATTAGCTTGAACCAGAAACTATAAAACTCAGTGTTTAACCAGGTGCTCTGTAGAACAGTTCTACAGAATTCAGTTACAGCTGTGCTCACACTGGGACCTAGGTCAGGACATCACTACCTCAACACCCTATCACAGAACCCTTCTACTGCAGGGCCTTCTCATCAGGGCCAGCTTTTCAAACACATTCAGCACCAGCATATTTCACTGGTGATGCCTGGGCAGATTTTCAAAGATGGCCTGATCACCCAAGAACAGCTACTGAGTATCTAAACCTGAGGGAAACACAAAGGATTTTATAAGTTGACCAGATTGTTCACTTACAATTTTACAGTATGTACATGCCAATTCAGGTTGTGTAAGGTGATGTCAACACACAGGAGAAGAAAGGAAAGTGCTCAAGGTCAGCCATGGCCACGCAGCATTGATGTGCTGAGATCCCACGGTTCTGTCTCCAGTAAGCACACTTGACAGGTTTCTCCCAGACCAGCCAGGAACATGAAACCACTGCTGATTAGAAGGAGATTTCCCTTCAGAGTGGTAACTGCTCAGGGGAATCAGATTTCTGTATTGACTTTTACATATACAGAAGGTGACTAAAGGAATTAGGCCAGCCTGGATTGCTGCAAGGGGATAACAAGCCCCATGGTTAGATGGAAATGCATGTGGATTGTTCCACACTCTTCTCTGAGCACTTTCATATACTATTAAAACAAACTGTACTTTTATTTTCAAATAATGGCTGTCTCGTTACTACAGTCACAGCTGGGCACAGACTCAAGGAGACCCAGTGCCCTAAGCCCCCCTGGTGACAATTCCATGCAGAACTCATTGTCTGAGCCAGAGCAGAGCAGTGCAGTCACCTGAGGAGAGCCACCAGCTGAAGGACAGCTGTGGTCCTGCCCATGGAGGAGCAGCAGAGCCCAAGCCAGGCTCTCAGCACAGTGCAAGAGCAAGAAGCCAGCAGAGTTCAGCTGGCCACTGAGCCAAGAGAACCACACTGACCTGTGCTCTCTCTGATGTAGCTGGCACACTTCTGGTAGCTCAAGACTTTCTACCAACTCATCTAGCAATAATGAAGGTAGTAGGACAATAAAGTCTACACAGATGAGAAATTCCAGCCAGCGTGGAGCGGTGGGAGCTGTCAGCCTTTCCCACAGCCTTCACAACGTCAGTAGGTGTCTGTGATGTGCCTCCTCCTGCATTACAACACTGGTGTCTGTGGTGTGCCTCCTCCTGCATTACAACACTGCCTCTGCCACTCCTGCTCCCCTCTTCTGACCCTTCCAGACGCAACCAGGCAAAGCCAGGGCCACGTCCTTACAGTGCATGAGCAGAGCTCAAGAGCAAAACTGCTACCGACAAGAAGTCAGATTATGTGGAATACTGGCATAATGGTTCTAAAAAGACAGCTCAGTGAGACACTGAGGAACTAAGGACGGGCTCTGTTTTTATGAGCTTAATATTTATAGCACTGGAAAGCTTTATAGTCAAAACCTTGGTTTCCATTAACTAGCAGATTTTTTCCACACCTTGGAGAGATAGATGTATGTGCATGTCCACTCCAGAACAGCTCAGTGTACAACAGCTTCTGAGTTACACAGTAAAACAGCTACTTTCATTAAGATTAAGGTAATTATAGAACAAAAGATGCATTTTGAGACTCTTTATAAAACAAAACGCCTTATGTATGGAATCAAGCAGAATCTGTTTGCTATCAGTTTGACTGCAGGAGTAAGGAACTTTAAGACAGCAATAACATTCTTTTTTAAAGGTATTTGCCTTTACCTAAAAAGAATTAGAATAAATCTACCAACTTTGATGAAACAGTGCTAGTCCACCAGATTTACACAGAGTTCTGAGACATTTGGTGCTTCACCCAAAGCCTAAGCTACTACATAATTTATTCACATGAAGAACACAGTTTCAATTTATTTAAGAGCTTTCTAGCTTACACAGTCCCAAAGAAAAGCTTCAGAATGTTATTCTTACTCGTTTGGAAACCAGAAAGCAAACAGGAGCACATAAGAACTTATTACATTTTAAAATGTCATGATAACGATGCCAGTCTCATGGTTTTTTAAGAAAGAACCTTTGTCTTGGGTTTTTTCTCTTACTTTTTTTTCCCCCCTTTTTTCCCAACTGTGTGTCAGTGACAACACCCAGTTTGATAAATATTTGGTTGCAAAAGCAGCATAGGATAACTGGCATTGCAAACCACATTTCCCAAAATTATTATTGGTTTGTGTGGCTTAATTAGAGGAAGTGCAACTTTAATTTCAAAATTACTGAATGTTTTCTGTAAAACCAAAGCTCTTTTTATAATCCCTTAGATTGTTCCACTGCCTCCCAAAATAAGCATTTGAAATTGCCCAGTGTACCCAAATACATGGGACATAGGTGTGCATTAGAGTGGAGTACAGCTCTCAATCACACAGCTTTGAATCCCTGGGGGGAAAAAAAAAAAAGTTGCCTGGAATAGGTGAAATCAGCTGTTTCAGATGTATCCTGCAATAGCATAGCAGAATTTGCATCTTTTCCAGCATCAAGATTGTACTGATAAAAACTGTGGAAGGACAAATTGGGAAAATCTATAGCATAACCCTAATTTATAAGATGTGGGGACTTTTCTATATTTAAAGCACAGTAATAATTGTAAGAAAATCTGTGAAATCAGAAAGCCTGATATGGTGTTTTACGTGTTTTACATTGCATAACTTTTATTATGGAGTCCTGCCTGCTTTTCACTCTACATCAGTGTTGTCCTCATTAATGTCAAAAGGATTTATGTGTGCACATGGAAGCAAGAATGTATGCCTATGTGTTTGCAGTCTCACCTGTTATCTTTCTCTTGCCATTATCCAGCAACTTCCCTTTCAAAGGACAACATTTATAGCTCACTGGTAAATATAAGGCAGATAAATTTTATGTACTGAAGCAACATGAGTGTGAAGTTGGTCTGACTCAATTGTATCAAACCAGCTGAAACAGATATTGTGTACACAACAGACACATCTCTGGTTTCAAAGTTTTCATAAGGAAAAAATTCCTCTGGGCAAAAGAAATCAAAACATTGGGATGAAATACATTGGATCTCAGAAATTTCCTTTGCAACTACTAGGATCTGCACAAAAATGAACCATTAAAAAGCAATCCCTATTTTCCAATCCTATCAGCTACAGCACATCATCAAGAGTTTACATAATTCTTAAAATCAGACACAAAATGTCAACAGAGTGCAGCTGAATGCATTATGGATACGGAATACTCTTGCAGAGTTTTCATTAAGTCTAACATGATTTACAGGACTTAAGACACATTGCTTCAAGATTTTTATATCACTGCAGTAAGTACTCCAGGGATGTTTCGACCCACTCAAAATTGTTTTAGCTGTGCTATTACCTGGGTCAGAACTGATGGCAGCATATATCAATTAGACTGTAGCAGTTTAATACCTGCTCCTATGCATCTGGTCACTCAGAAATTCACATCTAAGATTTCCATACCCTAAAAAGAATATTACAGCAGAGCCCTGGAATGGGCTAAGGTTACCTCATTTATTTAAGAAGCAGCCTTACAGAAAAGACATCAGGAGACTATACCCATTCAGATTACAGATGTCCCTTCCATTCACCACAGAGACTGGCAATACTTCTTTTGCCTTGACAATTTTGTAGATTATGGTGCAGCACTGTATCTAATTGGGAACAGTGGACTGTAGACTTTTTGATAAACTCAACTAGTATCATTGACACTGATTGACTCCAGTTTAGGATCTGGATTCTTTATTAGTTTTAACCCTATTAAATAGAGAACATTTAAAAATAGTGGCACTTCAGTATTTTGTCATACCTAGAGTCAAAAATACATGGTTGTTACTTCTGTCTAGAGAGGTAACTATAGTTAATGACTGTGTCAGTGATGACCACTGTGTGTATTTTATATGACATGGCAGTATTGTAGACCTCCTTTGCTGCAGATTGTTAACAGGCACTTGTATTGGCAGTGGATTTGTCCCTGAAACTTAACTAAGTTGAGAATAAGTGCCCCTGTGACATAATTTTATTATTCAAGGAGCAGGTTTACCCACAAATTTTTTCACCTATCCAGCACAACATGGTCACATGGCCTTTTTAGTAATACCTGAGAGGCTCCATCTCTCAGGTAAGGAATTTTATCTGGTGCCAACAGGTGAGACATTTGAGAAAAATCTGTTGCTTAGTTCTCTGCTGTAATAGTGTGAAGTTTTTAGATCCCTGGGAACACTGGGTTTACCTGGTCTACAGAGCAAGAGAGTTTAGCCAAGAGACTTCATATGGCTCAGGGAAAAACCTATGGTCACTAACACTTTATTTGTGGTTATGTCCTTAAGATCTGTCCTTTGCTCCTCTGTACCTGTTACTCCACAGAGGTGCCATTTTTAGCATTAAAAAAACAGGACACCAGCAGAAGACTGTAAAATCAGTCTCTACAGAGCTCTTCCCTGCTTCCTCTTTAAACACTCAGCATATCTCTAACAGAGGGCCTTACTCTAGCAACACTAATATGAGCTTTCAAGACCTCTTGCTCCCTACCTGTGAGTGCCAAGATGTGAAAAAGGAACAAAGACAACTGAGAATAAACACTAAAATTATGGTTAAGCCTCACATTAAGACAAATATCAGGCTTAAAAGTATTCTGTTAATGCAAAGGACTGCACATATAAACCAACTCAAAATCTAACTTGCACATCACATGGCAGTAGCATTTTTACTATCAAGCTTCTAAGAGTCCAACAAAACCTTAATAAAAGACAAAACTAGGGCAAAAAAGATGAATTAAGGGTAGAAAGCTACAGGATTTGCCCTCCAAACTTTCCTCCAAGAGTGGGGGAAATCCATCTCTTTTAGCATAAATGTGTGCAGTTTTACAGTGGTCCTGCTTCTACATGAATTTCAGAATACATTTACTAGAAAATTCATTACATGAAACATTTATCCCATGAATAAATTAGAGACTCTGAATTACAGTGCAATAAAACTTTTGCTGCTAGAAAGATTTTTATGGGTGAAATCATGTGAAAATTAGTAACATTAAATATGATTCTTCTTAACCCAGAATAGTCACCACACAATTATTTTGACATGTTCTGGCATACATCATCATAGATCTAGTCAAATAGTGTTATAGAACAGATTTGGAACCCTTTTATAAAGCATCAAGAAACACACAGAAAAGGGCAATGGAGAGGCAAGTTTTCAATCCTGAACTGCTGAAGAGAGCAATTTTTCCCAATACATTCCAGATAAGCAGGATGACTTTTTTCAAAAGGGTTTTGCTCAGTCCTTGAGTGGCTGAGCAAATAGTTTCACTTTTGTATCTTTTGTGTGTGTGTGTGTGTGACGCTCTAGGATGGGGGAAATGCACTGAGGGCAAGCCTCCCAGGGCATTAAATGAGAAGTCTGCATGCTGTGCTGAGGCACAGGCTCCTTCTCTAATTAAAACTTCTAGACATACATACACAGAGCTGCTCTGTGCCATTAGGTCAAGCACTGATAAGCCCATAACAAAGTGTCAGTGCTTAGCTTTTTGGGGGCCAGATCACACCAATCTTCTTCATGCAGAACAGCTATCTGCATTGTTGAAAGGTACTGCTACTTTCTATGAATAAACTCATCTAGAACTTTAAACTCTTATTAGAAGGTGTAGTACCAAGTCAGTGTACACTGAAATGTGGTCTCAAGATACACTGACAACACAGGTGAGATCTTTCACCTACACTTCTCACTCTGAGACAACCTAACCCTGGACAAAATGCTCAGTATTTTAAGTGACTAAAAATCTGCTAGGATGAAGGATATTGCCAGAATTTAAATCTAACTTTAGAAAGCAGAATTTCCTTATCCTCTACTTTCCAAAGGCTGATGGAATTTCCATGCATCCCAGAGCTGCTGTACTGTGCTCAGTTGCTTCAAACACTTGTGCCAGGCTTGCAAGAGAGGTGTCTCTGCTTTGGAATGCTTGTTTGTGAAAGAAAATAGATTATTTTTGCTTTATTGTGGAAGGTATTTTAGGGGAAGAGAGACAGAATCCGTGTATTTTCTTTGGGAATTTCCCTATTCATAGATTTTTGTCTAGTTAGGTGGACCTAGGGTTTTGGCAGACTCTCAGCAGACTTTGTTTATTGCCTATTCTGAAAAAACAGACATTTGTGTGGAACTTTTCTGGAGGTGCCCCTTTCCAGACTCAAATGATTAAATAGATGTTTATGAGTATTAAAGTATGTCTCTTTCTCAGGAAGGAAAAACCACTGATGCAACAGAAAGCACAAGGCTGCAGAGCACTGTGCACACCAGCCATTCCAACGCAAGAGTGCAGGAGCATGACTGTATTCAAAAGAGGTAAATCAGACACCCTTGAATGCTTTATCTCCCTCTCTCTGTGTTTGGTTTCCCACAGCATAACTTTACACATTACCTCATGACATCTTTATAGTGGTGGAGAAAATTATTAGACTCCAGTCCTTGAAAAATCGCAAACACAGACTCATTTGTAGCATTTGGCTGCTCTAATTAGCACATCACTGAGGGGTAATGAATAGAAGTCTGTGAAGAAACCTAAAAATTAGTACCACTAGCAATGTTAGAGTAAAAATCAGAACTGTGAGTAACAGTACTCAGAGGATTTGGGTAATTACTGGATACTCCCAATATAAGGTCTGTCACTTGATCCTATGGGACTCTAAGGCTTCAACAAGCCCCAGAGGCCCAATATTCTACCCCAATAAATGAGGCTCACAAAGTTCACTCAGAGTTAAAGACAGCATCACAAGTCTATTGTTCTTGTTTCTTTTTTTAAAGGTGGTTCTTAAACAGCATGGAATTAGACAAACTTTTTTTGTGTGTGTCAATCACTGGACTCCTCCATCTGTAATGAGATATTATAGCTTCCATGTGTGTGAAAGCGTGGAAATGACATCACTGCAATAACCAAATGCGCAAGGCCACATGGATTCCTAAAGCCCCACAAACAGCTGCAGTATTTGTGCTAAGGTTCTTTAAACATTTCAATGGTCTCCAAGCAATTGAAAGGTGGGGAGGGAAATATTACTCTTCAGTGGATGGTGAGAGACCTTTAGCATGTAAAGAAAGGGCAATGCCTTCACCTGCTCCTACCTGAGCACTCCGGTCACTCATTCCACCAGCCCATGAGCAATGGCACAGAGGGGCAGATGTGCTGCAAAGCAGGTGTGCTCCCCCCTCCCAAACAAGAATGACCACTGCCCAGGGCACACCAGCCCACACCAGGCAGTCTGGGGCAGCCTCCAGGAAAGACCAAGCTGGCTCCTCCCAGCCCAGGGAAGCAGTGCCAGCCTGATGGTGCCAGAGAACCGTCCCTCAGCTAAGCAAGGGCTTCCTCCTCCCCTATGGTGGGAAGCTTTCAATTCTGACCCATTCTCAACCTGATGTAAAGGGGCTCCAGCCTGTATTTTATAACATATATTTTAAAAAAGCCCTGTAGGATCAACAACTTTTATTGCAACTTTCAGCTGCACTGTGCTCTTGTAAAGCCAGATTAAGCTGGGGTCTAAATGTCACGACCCTTTCCTCTCACTCCTCTCCATCTCCCATCATCTGTTTGTTTGTCTTTAAGTGATTTCACTCAGGATGAAATAAAAAAAGAAAAAAGGAAAGAAAGAAAAAGAAAAGAAACAAGACCCAAATTCTATATATAAACAATGGCAGCTTTCAGGCTTGCTTTTCATCCTGAACCGAACGGGCAAAGAGCGTCCGTGCATTTGCAAGCTTTTCCAAGTGAGCCTAGAGGGGCCTGTTTACCAGAGATCAAATCTCTGGCAAACAGCTCATTGCAGCTCTTCAAACAAGCTGAAATTATGACCTTATGTTATTGTTTCTCAACAACCCAAACCTTTGATGTAAACTAATGTTGACCTTTCCAGCATAAATTTGACATGAAGCCACTTTTGTTTCAAACACCCTAAGAAAATTCAGCTACATTCTTATTGGATAAAGCCTTTTTGTGAGATAATAAATAATAGATAATAAAAAACTGGAGCTAATTTACTCACAGAAGTATTTTCTTTTCCTGACTATCACAATGGAACTTTTCTACCTTGGCTTGTGTTGGGCTGTCTCACACCACACCGTGGGCCCATCCAACATATGCTAAATCCTAGTGAAGTCAAAGGAAAAACCTCTCAAGAATTTCAGGTCCTCAGCCTCTGAGTGAAACCTAGATTAAACTAAATTAAACTGCATAACTCCCCTGGATCTCTGTAGAGACATTCCTACCACTCGCTTCAGCGTTAGGTGGGTGTCCAAGGTAAGCTGGTGTCTCCACAAATGACCTCAACACAATTTGGGCGGAAATGGTCCAAATTCAACCTCAGCAAGTGCTGACTTCTGCCAGTTACAGAAAGCATGGAGAGGTGAGTTCCCAATATAAGCACCTCTGATCTCCTGAAATGGTGACTGTTCACTCTTGTTCCACCATGCCCACCCCTGGTGATCTGCACATCTTCCCATTCTGCCAGGGGTCACTCAGGACTGGTGTGTGTAGGTATCTGCACACTCTCTTCCAACAACATATTTTATTCACTATGACTAACCTCTATTCCTTATTGTTTTGCCTATTAATTTTGAAGTAGTAAAAAAAAAAAAAATCAACAGACAAAAAGGAAGAAAATTCTGTTAATTTTTCAAAGTGCTGCTATTAATATTTAGTGCTCTCCTCGCCAGCTTAGCAGTTTTAAACCCCAGAAATTTAGTTGGAGAATCCAGATAAAAAATGAGCAACCTTTATGTGGAGTCCATTAACTAATCCTAAATTAAACTGGCATTGGAATGGAACTAGAGAGATGTGTATAAAAAAGAACACGTGACGAGCACATGGATACCACATGAATCCATTATGATAAGTATTCTTCCAGTAAGAGCAAATGAATTCATTCTGACCACACACTTAAAATGAAGCCAAACTTGTTGGGTTTTTTAATAAATGTCAAAGTATCATTTAACTGCTAAACTAAGCTTATCTTTTGCTGGGCCAAAAGACTCACAAGACAGTGCTTCAGAGCAAAATATCAGTATATATATATATATATATATCTATATACACACACACACACAGACTATATATCAGTATACTCACTGTACAATCACTACATATCAAATAATAATAATCTTGCTTTCTTCTTTTGCGCTCCAAATTGGGGATTCAATCCTTAGCTGAGCCTGTTACAGTAAATCTGCTTTGCTGTGTGAAACACACTTGAAGTGTCTGAACTCTGTTCTGCAGAAAGCTTCTTGTGCTGCTTCCCTCCATACAGCACAAGTACATAAATACAAGCTGCAAAACAAAGGTGATGAACTCAAGCATTTCAGGTAAGCTCCACTGACAGCTCCTCATCGCCTAACCTAATAACTACTTTCAGAGATCACCTGAAATAACTTTCTCTTAATATTAGAAACATTAAGCCTTTTGTCTAAAGTTTAGTTTGAGGGCCAGACAAAGAGGCCATGCATTTTTTTGAGATATGAGATCCATGCAAATAAAAGACACACTTGTGAACTTTGCTTGCTATTCATAAAGCAAGTCCCATGCAAATCACAGAAACAGCAATGACAAATTTCATGGGTTTGTCATGGCAAAAATAGCAGATTTCACAGCATGACACTGATTAAAAGACAGACAGGAAAATCGCAAATAAAGACATTTAAGCTGCCAAGAAAATGATGTTTTTAAGTACTGAATTATTTCTTTATTAATACAGTCATCCTGAATGGATATTCTCCAAAGCAGCAAAATTGTCACTAAACAAATCTGCAACCCAAAAATACTCCCAGTTTTAGGAAGTGTTCAGTTTTCCTAATTCTTAGTCTAGATACTGCTGAATAATAAAGTGGACAAGAATCCAGGATGACACAATGAACTTCACAGAAATGTATTTTCTGAGCACAGCCTTCCCTGAGTGGGCAGCTTGAGTCTTTATGCCAACATCAGTATAAGGGGTGCATTTTATCTCTCTGCACAAGAAGAAACCCCAAGGGAAGTCAAGTGTCACATCCTAAGTATCAGATCAGGTCCCAGCTCTCCCTTATGGACTAAGGCTTCTTGTTTATTTTTAGAAGCAGCGACTCATCAGTCACTGCACTGATGTCCATGTCTAAGTGGTTGCCTAGAATGAATGAAAAATTCAAAGCCGAGCTAGCACTTCTGCTTTAGTGCTCAGGTCAGTGCAAAACCCCTCTGTTTTGGTGTGAGAGTGAAGTTTTCATCTAACCTCAAAGATGAGCCCAGGAAAAAAAAGTTAAAGCTCAAGCTCTATTACAATCTCCAGAGCCAGACTTTGCACAAAGCCAAGTGCTGGTCTCCTGCCCCATCCTGGTCCTTCTGCACCCCCAACTCTTCCTGCTGTTCTCCACACTCTGTAAAGGAGGCGGCAAAGGGAAATTACAAATGTGGAGAAAAACAACCCAAGCTGATTATTATGTCATCATTGTGTGCTGTGTGACTTGGTTAGGAATGAGAATTTGCACTCAATGGAAAACTTAGTTTTCAAAAAAAAAAAAAAAAGGTCAGAAAGGAAAAACTATAGCTAAGATCCAAATAAAAATTCTCAGGAAACCATTATAATGTCCATTAATATTATATGTAAATTCACAAATTCTATGATACTATGGTTCAGAAAAATATGAAATGTGTTTTACTTCAATTTGGACAAAAACAATATATTCAATTTCAGTGGTTTATTCAACCACATCTATTCCATTTCAGTTATTTATTCTATCAGTTCTTAAATTTTGGCCTTTCAGCCCCTCCAGCAGTTCTGTCTGAAAGGCAAAGAGGAACACAGCTGCACAGCTCCTACAAGCACACCAAGGAGGCAGGAAGATCTCTCCACAGCACCATTCTAGGGTTCATCTGAATGTGGTCCTATGCTGCAGGCTTCTTTTAGGACTAGAAAGAATGTGATCTCCTATGAGAGCTCAGCACTCCCCAGGATCATGAAGACAATGCAAAGAGAATTTTGTGAGGGGAGCTTCAGGGATCTTTCAATTTCCATATGGATTCTTTTAAAATAAACCTCTTATGGGCATCTCTGAGCAAGGGAAACTCAGATGTCCCTCCTTCTCAGAATTGTGGCACGATGCTCTCAGTTGAGGAATGTGAGTGCAGCATCTTTCATAGAGAGAATTCACCTGAGGCTCTTGCCCAGAAAAGTACAACATACAGTATGCTGGCTACTAGTATTTTATACAAGTTCTTTTTCATAAATAGTGGCAAAAGCCAAAGAAAACTGCATAAAAATGAATGGTTCTAGCACTTCCTAATGAAATGTAGACAATCCCTCATGCAGAAGCAAAAAATTACCCCATCACTCATTTCTCAGAGGGAGGCAGCAATTTCACGGGGTAGTAGCCACACAAGGGACAAAAACTAAGATCTTCTTCATTATTATCCACCTCCTAGTTCTGCTCATCTGTATCTCATCAGACAGCAAAAATGTTCAAATTTATTTAGAACTTTAAACCCTGTTGAGGTTCAAGACTTTAAGCCAACAGGCTGTTGACCAAGAGTGGAGAGCTATACCTGAGATGGTTTATGGTCAGGAATGGGAAAAAGGCATACTCTCCTGAGGCTGAGTTTTCTCTAGTTTTTTACACAAGAAAAAGGATTAATTACTATCTATTTAAAATCATTATTTCATCTATCAGTCTAATGCTCTGACTTTTTCTGCCATGGATGTTGGCCTCTACCAAGGTGAATACAAAAACCGCTTCCAAATACCAGCAGTAGACAATATGGCATGATGGACATTTTTCAAAACCTGCTGCACCCCTACATCTTTCTTGATTGCTCAACACATTGGTAGTCATTACTGTAGCAACTTATTTCAAGCCAAGAGATATAAATGTCTGTCTGTGCTGACTGGCAGGGTGCTGTAAAACAACGCTGCCAGCCAATCAAACACGCACTCTCTCTTCCTCCTTGGGGTGACAGTATATATTTTCAGTGGTATAGCTGGGACTGATTGCCATCAATCAAGACTTGGATTCCCAGTCCATCTCCACAGCATACACATGCTGAGTGAAAGGCCAATCTAACTCAGTATACTTTGGTAAACTCCTGAAACTTTATTAGATTAACATTTTAGACAAAATCATTATCAGTTCATCAATGCAGGAAAAGAGCTCGAAAGTCTAAATGCTTCCAAAATTGGATCTTCTCTGCTTTTAAAGGTAAGCAGATGGAAAACATTTGATTCTTATTTATTACCAGTTAAATTTATGTCCCTTATTTCACCATAAACTACAAGACTTCACAAAAGTGTATCTTATTTCACTGATCTTTAATAACCTGAAAACCGGTAACAGAAACCTATAATGAAGCACCCCATATACTGTAAATTAAAAATAAATAAGAGACCTCAAAGAGATTTTCTTCAAAAGCTGCTTCAGTTTAGTGTTTCATTTTATATATACACTAAGAGAGAGACATCTGTAAACATTTCTAAAGTATAATGCAAAGGAACTAGCTGTGCTATTATCTATTCTAAGCACATGGTTCAACATTTGTTTATGCAAACCATATAATTGGAAACTCTGTCCATTTTCTGCTTGTGCTAAATATTCTGTGTATAAATACTTTTCATCGTAGATAAATAAGGTTTTTATTTAGGTCTTATCACCTTCATATTACATATTCATTGATTTCTAAACTGCCTTAAACAGCTCTGTAGATGTGAAACATTATGAATTCAGTTTTGGCACCTTGGTATTAAATTTGCATATCAGGTCACGCACCGCTTGACATACATGCAAAATTGCACTGCGGCTATTTTATTACAACCCACAAAATATATTCAGAAACTGCATGCAGCATCAAAACAAATTAAAATGGATAAAAGACCCAATAGTGAGCCACATTTTTTTTATTGTTTAGTAGTGCCTAAAGCCATTTATATGTTCTAGTCAATAAACAAAAGTTAGACTAAAACAATTTTTAGTCTTTCTGTTATTATATTTTAATTGCAGGGGTAAATATATTTTTCCCCTTACCAATTGTATCCTACTTAAGGCTTGAATTCTTTTAAATCATATGCTATAAAAAGCAATGTATATGGATCACTGGCAAGCCTTCATGTTTCTCTGAGCATGTCAGAATGTATATAGACACCGTGTATCAAAAGTCAGACATACAAAGCAATATATTTGTCTAGTTGATTTTGTAGTTGGAGTGTTTTTGTAACTTACTGTGTATGCCAGGGCTGCATTTGCATGGAGACTGCATTTACACAAAGTTAAAAGTACATCAGTCAGTGCTGCTCAGCCATTATAGTGCCCTCAATATATACCAACTAACTACCTTCAGTGCTTCATCTAAAAATTGGCCTCTTTATATTCAGTAAAGATGCAGCAAAGATATTAGAAAATTAAATAGTAGGGGATACATTTTCCAATTGCCCCTCACTAGGGCTCCATTTCAATGTCTACAACACTTCAGGATAAATAATTTGCCATTTCTATTCACTTGTTCCCAGGCCACGCTCACTTGGCTGCTCAGGCACCTCATCATGCCTGCATCAGGGACTCAGGTGTCTCACAGACTCTCCAGGGGACAGAAGGGTGCCCACAGGGCAGCTGTGCCAGCCCAGGTGGCCGTGGCCAGCCTGGCCCCTCTCCAAGCTCCGTGCTCCAGCCAAGCCATGGGCAGTGAAAGCAGCCCCTGTGCTGCTGGAAGGAGATCCCAAAGAGCCAGCCAGGGCTTGAGCTGGGAGCCTCTGCTGCTCAGCCTTCATCACCCTCGGAAAAAACACAGTTCCCCTCCATGAAAAGCAGGCAGTGTAAGCATCCCCTTGCTCTGTTACGGGTAACAAGTGTCTGTGAGCACTGGGGTGAACCCATTGTCCTCAAACAAACCATGAGCACTGCTGCATCCCCACACACAGACGAGGGCTCAGGTAGGAGCTAGGCACACACCACTGCACCATTGCCTGACCAGAGCTGGGCAGACACCATCACATCCCTGCTCATCCCACGTGTGCCAGGGCACGGGTGACTTCTCCTACATCACCTGCTCTCAGCCATTACTGACTCTTAACCTTGGGAGATCCATTAGAAAAAAAGGCTGGGGGTGGTTGGTTAAGAGATTCTAAATGGCATCCTCCATCAAATCAGGACAACAGCACAAACGAGGGAAATCCCGTAATTAACACACAATTAAATTTAGAGTGCATTTTACTGAGTTTAGCTCACACTAACATGGAAGTTACCTGACAGAGCACCCCCATTAAGCCAGCAAACAATCTTTAGCCACACAAATGAAGCGGGTGACGACTACACTAGGCAGTATCTGCACTTGGGCCCTCAACCAAAACTTCTGGCTTCTAAGTTTGCTCTGTGTCTCCTCAAAATATCACAAATGAAACCTGAACATCTACATTCCACAAGAAGATCACTCACTGAATTCAGGGGAGAAGGATCAGAGCCTCATCTATAGTTGCTGGTGGAGACAGACAGACCTCTTAAGAAACCTGCATGACTACACTGAAAATCTAAGCTCATCAGCACCACTACGTTTACAGCAAAAACCTTTAAAAATCGACATAATATAACAAATTGGTTCAAAGCATTGCTACAGACCACCGTGCTAAATTCTCACATCCTTAGCAGTTTGTAAAAATGTTTAATTTATGTTTATGTATTCTTATTCAAAATGTTAGTTAACAGCCTGTAGGGACCTGGTAATAGGATCCTTTTTTCTTTTTTATGTTTATTAGCTACATTAATGACTGTTTCTGCAATTCTGCTACAAAGACTTGCGTTAATGAACGCCAATTAATTCTGAAATGATTTTAAACAAAGGGTGATGAGAATAACCAATCAACCATGACAGTGTAAAGAGCAAGCAGGCTGCTGTGACCTAATTTTTCTCTGTTGATTCTTTGCTGTCAGAGTGCATTGTTATTCATCAAGAACACCTATAGATTTTGCATATACATACTACAGTATTATAATTTTAGAAATGCTCTGTTCCTTTTCAACATGGAAAATTACTTCACTTAAAGTACAGGTTTCAATAATATCGATTCACAAACTGCTAATCCCTCAGAGGTCAGGCACATCTTCAGCAGCATTAGAAGGATCCTACCAATTTCAGCTTCTTAGAATTTAAGAAAAGAACTGGCTGGCTCAAACATTTGGAACATCAGGCCTTTCACTCAAAAACATAACAAAGAATCATCTCCCTGTTTCAACCGGTTTAATTAGAGGCATTATATTTATCAGTCTGTTTATTGCCCACAGCAACTCACAAGGACATGAGTGTGAAAGAATTCCCTGAAACCAGCAACAAGTTGAGTGATTACATTCCTGAAGTAACACATATATGTGTCAAATCTGACCTAAAAAGTAAATAGACCATGCAGGCAGATGTGACTTACACGCCCATTGTGTGAACAAATATCAAAAAAGCCATCTAAAATGGTTCTAAATTTAAACAAAATGAACTGAAATTGAGAAATATCATTTGATTTTTCACTGGTGCCCAGTTTGTGCTTCCACCACAAGAGCCTTGCTAATAACAAAAGACAGACATTTTAAAGCTAAAATTTTTATAAATCGTGGAGTGTACAAACAGACCAGATTCTACCACTTCATTTTGTAATAGACTTACAGTAGAGAATGGACCTTCCTTATGAACACTCATGAATGTCTTCTTTTGTCCAACATACTAAGTGACACTAAATGTATCACACAGCAAAAATTTATTTTTATTGGTGGTTTTTCAACTGAAGGTTACTCCATTGCCTGACAAAGATGCAGAAAATCATTAAGCCTACAAACTGAGAAGGTCTCTAACAAAGAAATATTGACCAATCCTGTAGGATCATACTAGAGAACACAGAAAAGTATAGCACAGGTTATAAAAGGTACTACTAAATGACAAAGAAGTAGACAGAAAAAGTTCAGCAGTAAAAACATCATTTTTTCTGAATTTACTGTTGTCATGCACAGACTGTAAAACAGAATTAGTGGAGGTGCAGAAAGGGAGCTCCATCTAACATAAACTGTGTGATTACTGGCAGGTGGATATCTGTGGTCCTAATTAACAGAGGCAGCACTTGTACCATGTCTATCCCCTGTGTCATTCATGCCCTGTTCCAGGCAGGATCCACAGCCCTCTCCCCACTCCACCTGCTCACACAGCTTTTGTGAGCTTGTGTTCCTCTCTCCAGCCACGCTGGCATCCCTCCTGGCTTGGAACAGGTACTCCTCCAAAAGTCTAAATTCTGACAAAACCTAAGTCCATGCAAGTATTTAAATTCCTTAAGGACTTAAGCTTTGGTGCTGAAGCTGAGGCAACTGCTCCTTCCATCCCTTATCTCAGGAAAAAGAGGAGGGAAATGTATATGGGCCTATACATGAAGTTCTGCTCTCAGAGAGCTACCCTTGAAGGATTCTTCTTGCGTCCACTAACATATTTCAAATCTAAATCTCAGATCAGCATTTAGTCTTTTCTGTGCAACAGCAGATGCCCTCAGTTTACCATGGGGATGCCTTTTATCTCTCAGAGAAGCACAGCTGAAGTAACTTCCTTGTAAAAAAAAAAGACAGGAAAAGAATAAGACAAGAAGCTCTGGCATACAAATCTTTTTGTTCACTTCTCTACATGCAATCCAGAGACTGCTATTCTCAGCACAGTGTGAAAAACATTCTGCTGAAAGAGAGCGCAAAGTGCTGTATCAGTTTTACAGGGAAGCACTCATTTTTATTGCAGTAGGTTTTACTTGAGTAAAGGCAGAGGGCTGGATCCCCAATGCCAAAGGCACAAACTGAGATGGGCTTTGGTGCCTGTGTGAAATACAGGCACAGCCTGGGGCTATGTTTAGAGGACAGCAATGCATTCAGCTCCTGCCCTCCAAAGGCAGCAGTGCCAGCCAGGCCCAGCCCAGGGTGCTGCAAGATCCACAAGCAGCATTCCTCTCTAAACCAACCAACCGTGTTCTCCACTTGATTGCTTGCAAACATTTTGGTGGCAAGATGTCAGGGCTCTGAGAGCCACAGTGCCATCTTTCAGAAAAACAGGTTTTCCCATGTCCACTTACTGAAGTCACTCCATATTGTTGCTGATGGATTCATATTTATAATGATAGAAGTTTTGCATTAACATCTAGCCCTCCACAAAGGGTTTATTACTGAAATGCCAATTCAACCATAGCTGTAATGACCCTATTTTATAAGGCACACATTTCAGGCACTTTTGCAAATGGTTTAAAAAAATGGAGCAGTTAAATTATGCTGCTAACATAATATGAATGTGTCATCACACCCTATCAAGCAATTTCATATCAAACAAGGATGTGATATGGAATTTTGCTGTTATGATGCAAAAGAAGGAACTTGGAGGAAAAAGTACAGTATTAGAACAATGACACCCTTCTCCACCTTATGCTTGGCAACCTGCAGTGTCTTTCAGTTATGAGACAGACTAGGACGCCTGAAAGATACAGTTGGACTGACATCCTATTAGATATTTGTTTTGTTTGTAAATATTAAATGGAGGGTCTCAAATTCACCATGTGATTTCAACCAGAAAAACTGTGCAAAACAACAGATATCTCAGCCCTAACGAAGCTGTATTTTCAAACTCTGAGTCTCCAGGCCTTTCATCATCACATTTCTGCATGCATTATACCACTAACGATGCAATACACAAAGAGGACAAAATGTCAGCCCTCAATGGAAATGAACTCCCCAGCCTTCAACATTCAACACTCAGACCCTGCTTAATGTAAATGCGTTAGATCATCAGTCTATTATTCTTCCAGCTTTTTATAATGATTTCTAACACTGGCCAGGCATTGTACACCTGGCTGGAAAATGTTTCTTTTTAAACAATGCAAGAACCAACCAATATGTAAAGCCAATAATTAAATTACATTTAGCTGCTGGCCATTGTTATTTTGCACTCCTTTCCCACTGAGGGAGCTACAGTGATCCGATTTAAACAGCAATCTAGCAGAACATTTTTCATTGCCCATGATTGTTGTGCAGAGTAAATTGGCTCACATCAGATTTGACTCTAATTTGGGTTTCAGAACAGTTAATTTGAACTTAAGCACTTATGGAAGGGCTGTTAACAAGAGGTGCCTGCACTGGAATTCTTCTCATTGCAGTGCTGTTATAATCCAGACCCTTATAGATCATATGTGTGTGGTTTTTAGCACTCCACTTGCAACATTAGGCATGTCAGAAAACAACTTATCAGATATTTAACAATGTCAAAGGAAAATAACACAGATGCACACAATAGGTTCTTGCTATATGAGTGGCAAACAGAAATAAATAGGTTTCTTTTCAGACACGCAGCTGCCTTGTGACTTAATCATCCCAGGATTAAATCTACCTTAGTCCTTTATTGTGGTGTTTTGGTGTTTCAGCAAAGCAATGAGGGTCAAGCTCTGCTCATTCATAAGTTACCAAGAGATCCATGGAAATACTTAAGGGCTGAATTTTATCATCATTAACTGTTACATTAATAGCTCTAATGTCTTAAATCTTAATACTCTGGCTCATTAGCTTAGGTAAAAGACTATTAATATAAAAGGTGTATTTTAGCCAATCAACAGAATTTATAAAGGCTTTTGTTTTGTTTTATAACATTGTCTCTCTTGCAGTCCTGGTGGTTAGTACAGACATTAGAGCATAATAATTCTATAATTAATAATGAAAATATGATCTAACACTATAAATACAAGCTCTACTATCACTTTAGATCAGAGCTTAACTTACTTTTACTCTGTCATTAATCAAGTCTGTTACCACTATCCATACCTAATTGTTTGATTATTTTTTTCCCCAACAAAAGTACAATGCATTTAGAAGGGGCTGAAGGAAATCTGGGTGTTGGGTTTGGATTTGCCTGTTTTCCAGCACATATCAAGAAACAAATTATTCTAAGATAGGCTCAGAAATTGGTCTTTTAAGTGACAATGCTGTCTACAGAAAACAAAAGCATTCAGAACATATCTTAACCACTAAGATGGTCCAGTGGGCAAAGGCAGACTCCTGATATTTTGACTTCTCATTAGAAGTCTCCTACTATCTCTGGTGCCTAAATGTGACCACAAACAAACAGCACAGCAAAAGCTTAACCAGAAATGATGCAAACAGAGCATCGGAAAGGAGAGTGACAGGTCTGGCTCATGCGTACTCATACACAGTAACCCAGAGTCAGGGCCGACACTCCAAACCCAAATGTAAATTCTATATGGGCATACACAGAGAACACCACAGATTATGATGGGATTGAAAACTGGCAAATGTCCTTTCAAGGAAATTCCAATTACAAAGTCAAGCATCTTTAGAGCATCAGTGACTGCCTGGATCCAAGTGCTGCTTCTGCAGTTTGAGGGGGCTGTTTTCTGTTGTTCTGTTCAGAATAAAGAGACAAAATGTCCTAAGCCCAAAGTTGTACTTGACTGAGTAGATGTAGAAATGCATTTAAGAAATATGTACCTAATTTTTCATTTGAGTATTACCCTTTTGCATCCTGCATTAAATTATGAACTGTATCTTTTCAGATGTAATTAAAATAATTAACAATAGCAACACCAACTATTTATTACACAATTAAAAAAGGTTCCACACTGTTCTTCATGTGTACTTGTTCACTTCCTCCAGACATAAGTAATGTGTAGACAGATACATTGTTTATTTACGACCCCAGTGACAGTAAATGTGGCATATGTGCCTACAATGTTTGACAGATAAAATGAGTTATTTACAGAAGCTGGGTTTATTATGTATGAATACTGAAACAGCGATAGTATTTGGAAACTTCTCCATTTATTTTCCCAAGAGCTTGTTTCAGTGGAAATTGTGTTTTGAAGTGCTACATAAAAGGATAGCACAAATAGCCCAGTCCACTCTGTAATGCAGTCATCACTGGTATCTGCTAATTTTAGAATGGTCCTTTCTGACTTTATTTTTACAGGTCTTGAATCACACACTACTGAACTCAATGACAAGTTTTCTATAAGCAACTGTGGGTTTGGAATTCAGTCCTTATAAATAATATCTCTGCAGAAGGGTGGGTTCATTTCTGGGTCTCACTGTTTGGCATAATATGGAGAAAGTATAGAAATATGAGAGGAAGGAAATGGAGAACACTTTTGATTTATTAACCTTATGTATGAGATGGGAAAAAATGCAGAACACTTATGATCTATTAAGCTTAATTCTAAAGGGCTAAAAGTTGTTTCTAAAAATTGCTTCCCTGAAACCAGAAATAAAAAATTACACGGACTTTGGCAAGAAAAAAATGGACCCCCCTGGAGAAGATGCATTGATTATTCCTTTTTGGTAAAACAAATAAGCTTAGACACCAGATTTTGAAAAAAAATTACATATATCACTTTTACTTGTGCAAGACTTATGTGTAGTGGGGTATTTTCCTCCTTTTTCCCCAACAGTCTCCTTTACTCCATTTTCTACCCTTAGTTTGAAATGGCTCAGAGCATTCTCACAAAACACTGCAGCCAATGTCAGTGGCAGTGAGCTCTGCCCTGGCTCTAAACCTGCTGCTGTGAAGTGCTGCTTGTTGTGCAAGTGGGTTATGCAAGATGCTGCAAGCTGGAGAGCCCAGTGTCAAAGGTAATCCCTATGGAGCCTTGCATAACAGCCACATGCAAAATTACACTGGTGGCTTTTCATTGTTTCTGCACGTGGGTTGTTTTCTTTTTGTGGTGGTGGTTGTTGTAGACTGGGTTTTTGTCTTTTCAAATGAATTCTGCAATTTACCTTTTTTTTTTTCCCAAAATCTTGATAGAGCTGTGTGCACATTTTGCTTAATTTTCAAGTGCCTTTATACACAACCTATATGGCACATATTTTTATATACACAAACTCTTGCCACAGCTATCCAGGCCTCAAAACTTTTGGAAGCCTTTCAAGGAATATTTGTGCTGTCTATTGTGGGCAGATCTGCGTTATCTCAGTCTGTGTTTCAGGCAGGAAAAAATAAAGTGTAAGCCTGAGCTGAGGCTCTCAGCACAGTTTATTAGCTCAAACACAAAGCTGTGGAAAATGCAGTCCTGTGGCTTTTTTTCCCCCTTCCTCACAGCAGAGAGAAGGCAATCATTCATGAAGGAAAACTGTTCCAAAATATCTGCTATGCTCTTTGCCCCATGTGACACTCAATCCAAGGTGAGACTTTGCTACAAGGATGTAGGATTACAATAATCCACATGCAAAGTCCAGCCTTCACCACTGAAAAAATACACAAGAAATGGTGGGAGAACACATCTGAAACCTTCTCTTATGTACATAAATACAGAAGCTTTGGCTCAACACCTCATACACATGTATTATAATCACCTCAGGGTTTAAGAGCAGCTTGTTCATTCAAAGCTCCCTAACAGAAGATATTGGATTGCTTCTCAGGTACAAAGCACTCAACTTGAAAGGTTCAGACTTTTCTATGACAACAGAGTACATGTTGTGCTGCTGTCACAACACCACAGCTATTTGCAACCTGCATCTGATGGTATATAAGAGGGAAACAGGGGAAACAGTAAGTCCCAAGAGTCATGGGACATCAACATTCTGGGCAAAGAGGATCTTGCTTTGTTTGGAAAGGGACTAAACAGGAAAGTAGTTGTGGGAACAAAGAAGAATTTAAGAAATAATTGTATGATTCCACTCAGTAAGAGACAGACAAGCAATGCCAGTAAATTAAAGCATTGAACAGAACAGAAAACATTCAGCTGAAAACTGATTCCCTTGGGTCTAATTTTTGGTGGAAGGACCAGAAACGACAATTATTAGGACACGTGATATTTGTCTATTCAAGGCCAAAATCAGAAACCAGATTCAGTGAGGACCTACACGTAGCTCCATGTCACAGGAGACAAGGCAACAAAATCTGTAATTCCTTCCCACTTCTATCATGTGTGATCTATTGTGAAAACACAGCAGGGTAGCAGGAAAAGCCCTTCCAGCCTCTGTAAGTGTGGATGTAGATCTAAGTGCTCACCTACATACTGCTTATCTATAATTTTGGATTTGTACATATGCACAAACACAACACAAATTGGTGAAATCACCGCCAGAAAAATAATCATCTATGAAGCCCACAAAAGCTCAAGTTAATACAGTGCAGAAGTCAATTTTACTTCCAGTACTTTGAAGAAACAGGTGCCCACAATCACCTCCCTGCTGACCATGCAGTGCCCCATGTCAGCCAACAGGAAAATAAATGAAACACAAGGCCTTCCCACAGCCAGGATCCCTACTCAGCTTGGCTTCATTAAAGGACAATCCTTACAGGGTTCACCTGGGAGCAGTATTTCCTATGTATTTGACACAAACAGCCTTTTCTCCAGCACCAGAGTTGCTTGTCTTATTTTAGCAATTTGTTCTTGAACAAACATATCTTTTGTGGTTAATGAAAGGGGAAATCCCTCTCTCTGTTCATGCCTCTGTTCCCTTCTGTCCTTCAATGATCTGCCACTTGTTTTGCCCTAGGATCTAAAATGACTGGAGCAACCAAGAACATGGAGAATTCTTCTGAGCACCCATTTCTGAAATCCCATCCAAGATCTGTTATGGAAAATAGAGAAGTTTTCCCTTCTCAAAGAGCTGGAGAGTGCAGCCCATGGTGAGGAGAAGGCAGGGTCTCCTCCATTCCTGCCCCCTGCTCATACTGGGGCTCATGGCTCTTACAGGCAAGCTGTGGAAGTCAGGTGCCCTTTCTCTACTACTACGACCGGTAATTTATCCCAGATCACTCACTACCTGTCCCAGGGCCAGAGGATGAAGCTGCATCTCCACCAGTAAGAAGTGCAGCACAGCAGAAGCCAACCTGCAGAGAGTCAGTGCCAGAGAGCACAGGGTGTGTCCTGGGGGAAAGGAGGAGAGAGATGGGGCTGTGAGGCACTGGTGTGACTTCTCCTGAGCACCAGAGAGCATCTGGAGTGTGTTACTGGCATCCCTGCAGAGCTTCTCTTGTTTTCCTTTCAACCTAAATAACTTTGCTTCACATATTCAGAGACCACACCTCAATCAACCAAAAACTGGGGAAGCTCAGATTTCTTTCCAAAGTGTGCTCCTCAGAAAAGGTAAAATGCTAACAGAAGGGCAGTATTTTTCTTTCTAGCACCTGGCTCTTGCAACCAAGCAAAGTCAATAGTAATATGATATTCTTGATTTAGTTAAATAATTTAGCATCTGAAATCTGGTTGCTTATCTGAAGTCTTCATTACAGGTAAAACACCAGCTCTGATAAAGGGGATGAAAATTATAAGTAAATAGGGCATCTCTCACAAAATCTGATACTTGGGACTAGGAACTTATAGCATGCAGAATTCTAATAAAAGCAGAAAAAACCCCATTATTATCAAAATAAATCAAATATATTCAATATATCAAAGTATATTAAAAACTGTAGCAAACAATTTTCTTGATGAAATACAGGTGCAGTTACATCTTAATAAAATGTGTTTACAAAAAGAGCATTTGCAAATTTTAATTTTTCTTCTCCTCTGAAGAGCAATAATTCTCTATATACTTGTTTTGCTTCGAGTCCTAAATAAGTTTAATTCAGACTGATCATTTATGGCCCAATTTTGCTTCTTCTAATCAAAATCGGAAAGCCTTAGTCCTCATATGGAATTATTTGGTTTACCCACAGCAATACTATCACAAAAGGGCAGACAGATCTAGCCTAGCTGTATTTTACCATCACCTCAGCACCCCACAAAAAAAGGTCTGCTTCTCAGTCTGGTTTATTTTGTTTAGCTTTAGCACACTCAATTGGGTATTTTATGTGTCAAGGAACTGGCAAAAAACAGTTTATCACTACAGGAAGGGGAAAAAGCAATAGCACTTGTATGTAAAAGTTAGTGGGATTTAAATGTATTTTGTATGCAGTATGCAGAAACTTGGTGAATGCAGCCCTGCCTCCACTCCACTCTGGCCAGTCTTCTTCTATCTGGTAGTGCAAGAAATAATTTATGACAATGAAAAAATATCAACCATTGGCACAGGCAATGCTTATCCCCTTACTGGCTTTTTGTCACTCCACAGACCTCAGGAAACTTTAATGGTCAAGTTTTGCTCTCAGAAATACTGGCAAAGCTCGAAATCCTGATTTCCAAACTTTGGATCTGCAACCCATTTGTGGCCCATGACACCACAATGCGTGGTGCTCGCCATAAACCCATATGAAATGGTGACCTTTGTGATCATGGGATTGGGAACGAATGATGTGGTTGCTAGGATAATTGTTTGGAATAAAAAGTACCCCTCTTAGTATTTCCCTAGCTAAATTTGTGCCATATTTCATGTCAATGTGAAACTGCATGTGTTGGCGGGAAGAAAAGATGTTACAATCTCTCGCTGTTCCAATGCAAAATAAACTGTGAAGTTTTTCTTCACAAGGAAGGCACTTAAGAAAGCTACTCCTGGATGCAAAGGGAGGTTCAAAATTAACCATGTTCAAGTGGAAGTAGCATATGCTAGTCCCAATTTTATTTTGGGGGGGAAGTTCCAGGTTTTCTGATGACATGAAAGTTAGGGTTACTTGACATCAAAAAGGATTAAGCTGGGTTAAGGTTACTAACCAAGATGTGAAGGAAGCCTTCATTCAGGATCAACTCCTGGCTCCCACAAGCCACCTGAGGATTCCTATGATTTTCTAAGTTTACAAAGTATATATTAGTGTTTTAACATATTTAAGAAAGAATTATCTCAATGTTTATATTTAAAATACTAGCAGATGTAAATGGAAGCCTGAGTATTTACAAATAGCAGAAGTAATTGCCAGCTTGTCTTGTGGATATAAGCAGCACAGCTTGCAGTTCAGTGAAATATAACCCAACAAGTTTACACATCTGGGGGATACAACAATGGGAAATTATTCTAAGGACATGTGCAAACGGAAAGTAGTATGTATCAACTGAAATATGTTTAGACTGGCAGTATTAATTGGCAGTATTAATGGAGATTGAAGCTTAGACCTATGATCACTGACATCTCTCAGAGATCTTTGTGAATCCAAGCAAAATTTCCAGGCTCATTAGCGTGAAAGAGACTGAATCTGTACTTATCTTGCCTCTTCCTCCCTCAGCTCCCCAAACCTTTTCTTTAAGCTCAGTGTTACAGGACAAATCACTACTTGAGCAGCACCCATAGAAAAAATTTAAATCACCACCTACCTTTTTTAACTTTCCTGAACTGAACGTACATAAAATTATCCCCACTAATGTGATTGTGGGCGATCAAACCTAAAATGCAACTCCAAGAATTCCCTCCTGGAGGTGGTTTCTATATGCTCTTCTGTCATGAAAAAGAGCAGTCATTCCCTCCCTAGTAAGAGAAATGGATACTCTGTGGGCCAACCATGGCCACTTATTTTTAGTGAGGAGTTTGGTATCTATAATGCTACCACAGTATCTCTCCCTGCCTTGTGTGTATTAATTTAATAGTATGGATACTGTTTGTTCCATTTACATGGAACAAACCTAAATTTATGCTATTCTGCTGCTCTTAAGATTCAGTATAAGAGAATGGAAAACAAACTTAGCAATGACCCAGCAGGAAGAGAAAGGCAGAAGTGAATTCCTCCACTCACAACAGGAGACCTGGTGTTGGTAGTTGCTACATCACACTGATTTTTCACAGGAGAGATTTGAAAACTTCCTTTGGCCTAAGATGAAACTCTTGGAATTTTTAAAGTGTTTTTCTCTTGCTTTATTATACGAGGGAACAATCCAATGTTTCTTTTAAAATGGGACATGGTATCACTCTGCCATAACAAAAGCCTGTTTTAGATTGGTTTATTGCCCAATTTTTAAATGCACATTGCCACAGCATTTCAGAGGAATGTATTTACATTTACCTTTCTAAAACACACAGTATATTATGTTGCAGTTAAAAACCCACAAACTCAATCTGATATTTCTTCACTAATTTATTCCCAAGCCAATATGTATTTTAATGTTCCAAACTGTTGCTAATTAACACATGGAAATATTTTAACATGGATTTTGATTAATTCCATTTAACAGTCTAACCAGTGCTAAAGCATATGTGGTGTGTCATTTCTTTCTTTTGAGAAAGGCATTGGCATTAAATCTTTCAATCTTCCTGAGCACCAAATGCTAATTTCAGGAAGATTAAATAACAGACTGCAGCTACAGTTTCCTTTCTTTACTTCCCAGAAGGTGAAATGAACATATTTATGTGGGAGGAATTTCTTTACTGCACAAGCCAAAATACAGAAATTAGATTTTTTTCCCCAACACTGCTAATACACCAGCAATTGCCTGCCAACTAAATAACTTTAACCTATATCTGCAGTTCATGGAGCACTGCCAAGTTATATGTTCAACTTTCTTTCACTGTGGTTTTTTTTATTAAAGTATTCCCATATGATGTTTTCACTTGCAGCTCCTAAATGCTTTTCCATACTTGAAGCAGAGACTACAGCTCACAGTGGGGTGGCTCTGGCCATAACCAGAAATGCTCATATAAGACCTCCTCTGATTTTCACATTTTGAAGGTATGTTATACATATGATTAATGTTGTGTTGCTGCAAAAAAAATTAAAATCTGGGTGTAATTCTGCATGTCAATAAACGAAAGGACAGAAAACAGCCTGAGGTGTGCATGTGAGTGAGCACCTCACACCTGTGAGAATGCAGGAGACAGAGCAGGAGAGGCTGCCTGGGACCAGGGGTCAGTGACCCCAGTATCAATCCAGCTTTTCATGAGATGGAGTCTGATCAGCTTAAGAGCAGTTAAGCACTTCTGTTCTTGTGATCTCCATCAGAAAGGTGACCACACCTGAGCACTGCAGTTGCTCTTTCCCATATGGAGAGCCCAGTTTCACTGAGCTTACACCCCCTGTCCATTTGCTGCCCTATGGTCAGCATGTTCCTGCTGAGAGCCCAAGCAGAGCTCACTGTACATTCACACCACACCTGCATCTCCTCCATGTCCTCCTCACCTCTGTTGTCTGAATAACCTTTTCTTCTGATTCTTTCCCTAGGTCTTATTTTACCTGTTGCGATATTCTCAGTAAATCCTCATTCAGCTTCTAATATATGGTGCTGTCCCTCCTTCTTTACCTTTCACTAGCTGTATTTCTGTCTCAACTGCTCATGTAACATCTGAAGTGTTTTATGTTTGATTTCCTACTCTTGTCTACAATACCCAATCACATTCTGCACCATTCAGCTGTCCTGGCATTTGCAAGGAGCATTCCAGTTGTTCCTTACTGATCTACACCTACCAGATACAACAGTCCAATTTTCTACTGTTTTCATCAGGATTAAAAATTTCTTCTCCTGCATTTATACTCCCTGATTGTCTTTATGCTTCTTTTTACATATTTAACAGGTGTGTGTTGGATGCAATGTGTTCATCATATTCACTGAATGAGTGGGACTGGGAGAAAGTAAATTATAGCTTCTAGGGAGAGTCCCTGCTGTTGTTTGAGAAGCAGAGGCTGTCCAGAGAAGCCCCAGGTTCAGTCCCAGGGACGATTCACAGCAGCTGTCACTGCCCATGCAGAAATGTGTGCACAGTCTCCTGCCTGCACTTGAAAAACCATGTGACTTCTGTGTTCTCAGACTATTTAAAACCTCAGTTTCTCTACAAAGAATAAGGGTTGTGAAAAAAAAATCTGAAAATTATGACAGAAATGAGCAGTAAATATGTAAGTAGGTATTTTCAAACTAGCTGTGTGTTACTTTAGAGGTTGCATCAGGTAAAATAAAATTTAACATAGCTGGTGGTAAAGTTTAAAAATGGGCATTCATTTTGGTACAGAAGGCCAAATGCTGATACGTGAATATCTGCCCATCCTGTTCTGAGAAAGAAGCAGGCATGCTAGTCACTCGAGGACTGATTACAGGCCAGAGTGAAAACATACCATGAGACATTCCAATACTTGAAAATGGCATTTTCCCATCTTTTCTTACATGAGCATTGTTTATTTCACTGTTCAGAGAGAATGTTTTTATTAAAGCAGGTTATGTTCCAGTAGAGTATTAAAAATAGTGCAAAGGCTCCACCTTTGTTTCACCTGCTGGGCTGGTCCTAAAAGAATGCCCTTATTAGCAGACAACTAAGTAGAACACTAATACTAAGATCCAAGAACATCCTTCCTTATGCATTTGCACACCAGATAGGTGGATCAAAGGTGCTGAAAAATTAGCTGTACCAACTCCTGGTTATTATTCAAAATGTACATTAACAGTCAACATTGAGATAACATAACACTCAATGCTGGTTTTACACAGCTTGTGGTATTTTCCTTTAAAAAAGTGATTGTTCCATAGTCATACACCAAATTCACTGTCAAAGTTATGAATACACCCTACAGTCCCCCTGCAGCCTTTGAATAATGCCTTCACATCTTTGCTCAAGCCAAACAAATTCTTTTACAGCTCTCCCCAAAGCCTTTGAGGTCATTCTACTTTGTGACATTTCATGAGACACCAAATGAGACAAGCAATTACTCTGGCACTGGGAATTTCAAAAAGGTTTACAAAAAAAATAAATCACTCTTCAAGACACCACAGGTCTGACTCTTCCCAGAGTTAACTCTAACTTCACTCAGACTTTTTTCTTCCTCACAGCAAGTCAAAATTAGGAATAGCTTACAAAACAAAAACCACTAACAAATGAACAATGGGAAAGAAGGAACCTAACCCTTCTTTTCCCAAACCAAACACACACGGTCAGTTCTTTCAGCCACACTTATGCAATCGACTTTAAGTGCTCTGTTCTGAGATGCAGACTGGTCACAGTGGTTCAAAATCAGGCCCTAGATATGCTTATTTATGTTTGATTTAAAATAAACAAGCTGTCCTCTCACTATCCTTGCAAAACAGCTTTGCTAGCCATTGTCCAGGCCATGGGACAGTAGCCTTCAAAAGGCCACAATAAGAGGTCTTCAGTCGAGTGGTGTCATATGGTCTTCATTTAGAAGTATCATAAGAACATTACTTCTCACAGTATTTACAAATTAAAAACATATGGCTGTAACCTCTAATACTTCAAGAAATACTGCTCTTTGGGTTTGTTTTTGGCCTCAGACTTTTGAAATATGAACCAAGCAAAGGGATTTCATCTTAATGCGTGATTCAGTCCATTCTTCTTCCAAGCTCAAAGTCAAGGGGACAGCTAAAGCTGGCATTTGAAAAAAGTGATTTACCCAGAACTATGGTAATGTACTACAGTTGGCAACTAGAGTAGCATGTATATCAAAAAGGGGTGGGGCTGGCTAAAGCCATCAACTTTCTATTAAATTTAAAAAAAAAAAAGGTATTATGCTGGCTTTGGTTCCTATAGAGAGTTTTATAAGTCATATACAAGCCTCTTGGATTTACTATTTAGGTTCAATCAATATGGTTATCTACCTGTCAATTTTTCTTGCTCTTTAATGCAGAAGGAGAACAGCCTTTTTTATAGCTAGCTCAGAAAGCACTAAGCAAATCAATACATGCAGCGATAACAGAATGATTTGAAACACGTAACAGAAGCTTATCACTTCGCAGTATACTGAACCCGTCAAAATATTTTCCTAGAAGTAAAGTGAAAATAGAAGTTCTCCATTTTTTATTCCATAAGTGGAAAGTGACATAGATGTCGTAGGCCTTTTGGATTTGTTCCTAGCTTTGTATTTTCGGCAAAATTTTGTACATGAGCATTTGCTACTTTGCAGGAACATGAAGCCAATTCTGTAGTGAGATTTAAAAACTGCCTTGAGAATCAAAAATTATCTCAATTGCTCTTGATTCCCCATCTCTAAACCATTATTGGAAATCCATGCATTGTTCTGGGGAACTGGGCATAATGTTTTCCAGGAATGCAGCTTCTGATGTTCCCACAGACCTTAAAACCCTCTGCTTTACTCAGTGCTCCCAGTAATTTGTGTTTCAGCCCAATCTGAAAAGTACAGGCTTTCTTTCAGCTGTCACCTGCTGCGTTAGTCAATTTGAAATAATTTATAAGAATCTGATTCCTAGAGGTTTAAATATACATACATGTATCAAGATTCTGGATTTTAAAGCAGCAGAGAGAGGATCAGCTGTTATTGTAGTCTCTAACATCTACTTTTTTGAAGAAATGCATAGGATTTAACTATGCAGCTCTCTTCGAGTGGTAAGTAACAATCATCTGCCATCACAGGATTTAAGTAGGTGGAATTCTGCATAATACAAAAGCTCTTTGCAATATTCCCGGCTTGCCACAATTTATCAGATGTTAAATGCAAGTTCAAAATTAATATATACATACTGCAATGTAAGTATGCATGTAAATACATACTAAAGAGGTGGGAGTTGATAGGAAAGGAACAGGAAATAACATTTACAGGTTGAGGCTTTCTAACATTTTGTCTCCCAGTTTTAGCTCCAAGGCCATTGTTATCAACCCTGTGTCATGAGATCTGGTGGATTTCTGTATGTGCCCCAGGAACTCCCAACATGGCCCTATGGCTTCCCAGTTCACGAAGATCTGCTCCACAGCCTCTGAACCTCAGGGTCTGCCAGGCCACCTCCTTGGTTACAATGGGTTTGGCTCAAGGCATCAAACCATAAAATGTTTTACCTTACCCTTAGAAAACAATACTGATATGAAAAACAAAGCAAAAAGGTAAAAGAAATCAATAGGATTACAAAATCACAAAGAAACCCTTCCATAACATAAGTAAAAGTTTACAGAGGCTCTGCTACTTCTATTTCTCTACCAGAGATGGCCACTCATGGTGCAGTCAGGTCTGAACTAGCTCTGTGTGGGTGAGCCAAGGTTGGGGAATCACACAGCAGCACCCACTCTGAGGCAAGGATTAGTCCACAGGTGTGCAAGAGCTGCTAACCACCTCCTGACCCTACCTGGTGAGTCTGTGTGAACTCCCTGTGAATCTCGAAGCCCTCAGAAATCACTGACCCACTACCCCTGGCCCAGCAGAGACACGCCAGCAGCGAGGCATTAACAAATCTGTCTGCACAGAGCAGCTGAAAGATGGATGGGCATCTCTGATGGCAGAATTGGGCCCAGCAAATGAGCAAAGATTCTTAGAGCAACACCTCAAGTGACACAAATTATGTTATAAAATTGATCACTTCCTTACACATGGCAGAACGTTTCCAGGGCACTCAACATCTTATTCCATTAAGCCATGATAAATGACACCATATTTCCACATCAGTCTGAGCACTTCTTTTAAATCTGCTTGTTCAAATATTTGGTTACTTATTCCTCTCTCTCTCTGTAAGATAGCAAGAACAGTCTTTTTCTTTTCCAACACTGGATGCCATTATTGCTGGACCATCGCCTAGGAATTTTATCTCTTCACAGAATTCCTCACCTTAAGAACAAGCAAAACTTTGATAGAATCACTAAAAACCTTTCAGTATGCATTCTATCTGCATACACTCAGGAACTTGAAAAAATAGACTCAGATACAGAGGAAAATCACAGAGCAAATTATGCAGAAATGCCCCAAAACAATTCTCCTATTGCTAGCTTGAAGATCACCACCAGCACCTGGAACAGTGTTAAGATGGAAACCCATGGAGTAGGAACAAAATTGTTTCAAGCAGATCACTATGGCTCGAGGTGGCTTGGGAAGGTTCATAAATTGATAAGCACCACCAAAGGATCGTAAGCCTCCACATCAATTGTATAAAGATTACAACAGAGCCACTCACTGCAGTCATTCTGAAAAGGTTATGGGTTTCACAGGTGTGCACTGTCAGTTCTGATTAAGCTTAAACTAAACCAGTTATCTATAATGTTGGATTGGAAGGAGTTTTATAGCTGAACACAAGGTAAATCAAATTCAGGATACACATCTGTGGAAAAACACAGAGGGCCAAAGTTCACAGTCCTGACACAGGCGAAAAAATCCAACTCTCCAAACTCAGGAGGAGATTTGCCTGTAAAAGATCCATCAGTCTGGCTATTGTCCTGTGTTCTGTCTCAGAAAGGAAAGTTATTTTGTCACAGCTTTGGGTTTTCCTTCTCTCTTCAATTTACTATTCACTCTCAAAATGCAGACTGCTTTAAGATTATTATCTACTTTCATTTCTAAATTGCCTAGAGTTTACCACTTACCTGAACATGAAATTAATTATACACCTATACTTTTCTCTACGCAGGATGTAAACTAAAATAGCAACAAATTCATAATGCAATTTTTCATCTTTGCAACTAGGAATCCTTCCAAAACCAACAATTCATATCAGATTTTCCTAGAGCTATGCAGGAAGAATGTGGGTGAAATTCTGCACCCAAAAAACATTGTTAACAACTCAATCGATTTCATAGTGCCAGGATTTCACTCAAAAAGTAAAGAAATTAAAAATACATTCTTAGTAGTTGACACAAATTGCAAAAAGTACAATTTATTTCCAAAAATACTTTGCATTAAGTCTGCACTTTAAAGTGCTTCTATTGACTCACAGCATTAATAGATGGCAGGAGCAAAAAAAAGTATTTGCTTTTGCAACATCATTATTTCCTTTGCATGCAATTATTTACTCGCCAAACAATGCTAGCGACAAATCGCAGCAGACTCTGAAGTCATCTACACCAGCAGATTTTTAACCCAAGGTAAAAATAAACAGAAACATCTGTAAAGTAATCTTGCAGAAAGCTACGTTTATTAACAAATACATTTTCTAATAAAACACCATCTGCAAGCAACCCTCAGCTTCCACTTGATATAAATAGGCCTTTTACTGTTTTCAGATGCAGTTCCCAGAAAATTATTCCAAGCTCTACTGCAAAACACATCAGTCTTTGTTGCTGCCTGGAATGTTAATAAATAACATCAAGTTTTTAAATAGTCAAACAAATTATTGGCTTGAAACAATTATTCCAATAGAAAAAGCTGACCTTTTGCAATAAAATAGTTTAAGAATGCATTGCTCCTCATTCATAGGATAAAAATATTACCAAGCAGGGAAATATTTTTGGGAAAACAGAAAGCTATGAAAAACCCATCTTGCAATTCTGCTTATATGTACACTGTACACCTACCTTCCAAAGGTTACAGGCTTAGAGAAACTCAGACTAAGAGAAAAAATACACAGAGTATAAATAGTTCAATCCATATCCTTATTATACATTTGTGCTTGGAATGGACACGAATATGAACCAACTAAAATGTTCCTCACAGGACTACTGTTCTGACCAGCAATACAAAATTCAACAGCTTAAACTGTTGGTTGCAGAGATTGGGACTGAATCCCAGTATTAAGAGCTCTTCAAAATGCATAAAAGCTTCAATGGGACACATTTTCATAAGCATTATTCACAACTTAAGTCATATTAATTCCAATAAAAAGAAAAAAAGGAATTTAGCAAACTCTGCAAATAAACTCCTTACTGGCAGGACTGTTTAGTACCACTGAAATTTGAACACTGCCATTTTTCCTTAGAATTTAAAATACCAATCTGTCTATCAAACTACCTACTAAGTGAGAATTCAAGAGTGAAAATTGCAGATGAACTGAGAGATTAGAGTTCCCTGTCCAGAACCAGTATAGCTGGTATACATATATTACACTCAACAGAGATCTAGCCTTTTAATATTAATCATAAACAAGAAATGTTAGTATTCCAAGCTGTGCTTTAAAAACTACATTAAATATTGCTACTGGGACTGTCACAACAAACTGCTGAAAGTCATGCACATTCTAGAAAAAGGAATACACTGTACTGTTTATTCCAGTAATGCAACTGCATATTTCCAGAGAAAAATATTTAGTGAATGTAATACTCAAGCAGTACTAGAGAGAAGATATTTTAAACCACTTACTTCACTAACAGGAGGAATGTTGAGCTTTGGTACTTTGTTCTTCGAACTAGGTGTGTTCACTTTTCCTTCCAGCAGTGCTCCAAAGGACTGATTTCCATATCCACTCTCAATTTCTATTGGGGGTTTCAGTTCAGGTGAGTCATTGGGTACCTGGTCCTGACCATCCATAGGCCTGACATAAGCTGTAGGCTTTTGCTGGACCATGCTGTTCTTACAGTGAAGTCCTGGTGGGAAATTCTGAGTGGAAAGACCATTGTTTGCAGTTAACAAAGAAGTGGAAGGAAGTGGAGATCCAGGACCATGGCCTACAAACTCAAGCTCTGTGGGTGACTTCGAATGACTGTTCTCTTTGTAAGTGTGTTCTCCAGGTGCTGACTTTGCATGAGTGTGCCTCCTTGAATGTGAAGATGTTGCCATAGCATTTGCTTCCTCAGTTCCCCCACTTTTATGCTGCTCACTCTGGCAGTTGTAGAGATCTTCATACCTGCCCTGTGACTGGTCATGGGAAGAGCTGTGCTTTGTCCGACTCTGCTGACCACTGGATTGGCTTGGCTGGGCCCCACTGGAGTTGTGACCACTGCGTGACCAGTCTGTCCTCGACTTCCTGCTGCTCTGGTGGCCGTGCAGCAAAGTAGAATTAGATGACAATGAAGAAGGTGGAGGCATTGATGTTGACGAGTTGCCACTGATCTGATGAGATGGGATCATCCTGTTCCTCGGTTCTGGGAAAAAGTTCTGTTCATTTTTGTCAATGGGTGTCTGTGGGACAGAATTCTTTGGGATTCCTACAAGGTGGCTCTGGTTGGAGTGGTTGGTTAACAGATCCTTCATCTCATCATAATTTCCCAATGTGTTCTGGACACGGTTTGCAAGGGCGTCGCCTTTATTTGTCTAAAATATATAAATAAAAAAAAAGACAAGAAAAGCGTGAGTAAATTCCTGATTTACAAGTTACTGCTCAGAATAGTTGTCTTAGAAGATGGCAAATGTTAGCTGTTTAATGGTGTCATGCTGACATTTAATTAAATTTCAATTACATTTTGCATATGTTATGTAAGAAAAACCTATCAATAACTGTGTTCAAAGAATCTCTTGAAACAGGCTTGCATCAGTAACACTTGTCTACTGCTTCCCATTTTCTTAAATATGCTCTCAGAGAACTGTTTAAATTGCATCAGTTATGGATGTTAGGCGCAAAATAAGCTGGGTTTATGTCAGAGATGTTTGGCTTGTACATTTCATATCGTGGAAAGCACAAATGCGCAATTACTGGCTACTGAGCATTTGAATTGTAATCACACAGTTGATACAAGTATGTTATTGCTCTATCAGCCCCTTGACCCACAGTCCTGCCATAAATAGAAGCTGGGCAGTCTGTAACAGCACCAAACTCTTCACTCCAGTTTAACTTCAATTACTTTTCCATAGAAAGTAGAGTTTGACCTGAAGTATCTAATCTGAATCCAGAGAAGAAAAAGCTTCTACCACATGCTATGGTAGGTTCAACTAAAAGATCATTCAAAAATATTTTCTCATAGAACATAAACAGACATGATTGCCACATTCTTAAGCATCAGGATTCTTCTGCCGTCTGCAGGCTGGTTGTGTTTCTTAATCCTGCTTTTCTTTGATTTCCAGTAATTATTAAATAAATACTGACTCATATTTGTTTCACTGCTATTCTACTTTTCCTTTTGAAGCATTAAGTTTATTTTTCCTTTTCCCTTTCACTTGTGAAAAGCTGGACAAATAAGCTGGAAGCTATCATTAATACACAGCTGATTTCCTTTCTCTTCCTGTTCTAACTCACCCCACATGGATGCAAAGCAGCAGCCTTCCTACTGACCTTTCTGTTCCACTGAAGTGACCAGCAGAGAACTAAAACATATTATTCCCCATGCTCATGGCTTTACAAGACTCAAAGGATAAAAACAAAGCTGAACTACAGTTCCTGTTCAAGCAGATGGTTCAGTTCTACAGTCTGGAATTAAATGACAAAGTTATGTCATGATACAGCCAACTCTACTTCTGTTTGGAGGGGTTTTTTCACTCAATAAAACAAGTAGTGCTACAGTCCAATGGTGCCTTAGCACCAGGCCATTGAGATGGGGAAAATCAGCAGTAGGAGCTTGTGCTTGGTTAGAGAGTGTCACAGTTCTTTGGTGAGGGATTCTGCTATGCCCCTGATCCCACTTTCCTCAAGTATTAAAGAGAAGTTCGAGTGATGAAAAAATTCATGCATGGATTTCTCCTGAAATATCTACTTACATTAGACACTGCTGAACTAGTCAGAGGATGAGCAGAGTACTAACATGCCATAAAAATGTTAAAAAAAGAAGATAATAAATGCAAATTTCCTTTTGCTCATTCTCAGGGATTGTAACATATATTAGGACTGCAATGAGGCAGTGATTTAAAAATTAACTGTTCAATGTTGTTCCCGTCTCTATACATTTTGCCAGTGCTCCTAAGTGATACAGTTAATAATCCCAGTTGTAGAGAACCACGAATCACTTTAATTCACTAAGTCCCTAGGTTGGTCATTTTAGTGGCAAAAATTATATTCTAGCTAAGCCAAGAATAAGCTCTTTGTATATGAGCAGTCTCCTTCAACTGAGTTGCACAATGAGCTGTTTGGGCAGCAGCCAAAACCAGGCTTTCTCTGTTCAACCCCCAAATTTAAAACAAGGAGATTCCATTGTGCTTAAGGGCCCAGCAGGAATTATGATTCGAAGTCTAAACACTTACATACTTGTTCTGTTTCCTCCCTGCCCAAACACTTTAACTCCTTACGGGATAGAACATGGGAAATAACAGCACCAAAAAAAACCTGACCACCAACCTTCACCTCTGTGGTTCAGCTACACTTCCAGGGAGCATTTAGCTTACTTTCCAGAAAGCACAATTTAAAAAAAAAATAAAGGTACTGACAACATATCATAACTGTAACACTTCAACATCCCAGCACACTAAATGGCTCTTGTCTAGATCCTCACAGAGAAAATGTTTTAACTTGAAAGTAGATCTTTTCAATTATTTTATGTTGGAGGTACCTAATTCTCTCCATGTATTTTCTTTTACATGTCACATGATGATAAATAGAACTTTGCTTTGTATTAACTCTACTTTATGCCTAATGTTCATATCCTGGGGATAAGAGACATTGTATAAATGTTAGGTAGTATTATCATTATTATTATTCATAGTCTTTTACAGGGAACATTAATAAAAACATATTTACTGAAAACCATGGAGATTAAATTATTTTAAACATCCTTAGTGTATTTTAAGTACACTAAAGCTCATATCCAATGGTTACTGAAGTCAATGGAAAGATAATTACTCTTTTCAGTGGCCTTTGGACCAGTCTACAAAGCAAAAAAACCCCATTATTAATGGTAATTTGGCTTAAATTTAAATAAAATTAGAGTACACACAGCTAAGATGAGACTCAGGCATCACACCACAATCTGAATGAGCTCAGGAATGTAGTGCACTGTTCCATCTGCATTTAAGACATAAAGCATAACAATAATGTTTTTACTTTATTTCCACAACAAATTCAGAGCTTGTACAAAAAGCACAGTACTCTTGACAAGCCCAGATACCAGCACGAGAAACACAAAATCCAGTCATAATTTCCCCTTGCTCTTTGTTACTTCCAGACTGGGGACAATTTCTACCTTCATGTGCTGGGTAATTGGCTGATTTCCTAAAGAAAACCTCTGTATGTCTTATTTTTCGAACAGCATGCTGAATCACAATTTTGTTGCTATCAAGGAAATGCAGCATTTTGAGTATTCCAAGGCATAAATTATATGCCTGGTTTATGACTCATGGCTAGTAGCATTCCCCCTCATTCTAGGCTTCTGTTAATTTAGGAAATGCCCATCTTTCTGCATTTGCTTCTATTTCTTTCAAAAGCTATCTATAATAGAATCCTACTGGAAGACTAATTTGCTAGCTAGCTATTGCATTATAGTTTTACAAAGAAAAGAACTAATGCACTCAAAGTTATAGGCCCCATTTACAAGGGTTTTTTGAAAATTTGTGTGAAACTTGAGGTTTCATAATTCATTCACTTCCTTATGCCTCATAGTTAAACTAACCTCCAGAGATTAGAAGCTGAGATCTTTTTTATGCTAACCTTGAAAAGCATGGAGGGGCTTTACCTGAAAAAGATAAATGATTTAATATTCACCAAAGGCTCCACAATGGAAATGCTGCCCATTAGGTTCTCTTTCTCAAGCTGAACTCTTCTGAGGCAATTCCTTTGAAAAGTAACAAAAATACTCCTACTGTTTTCTTTTAAATCCTCATCTGTGAGTAATTCAAAACATTAAAAGGTATCAACAATTCAGTAGTAAAATTACAGCTTCTCTCAGGAAAGCTCCAACACTGCTTTTTCAAATGTCTGTTGCTGTTACACTGCAGGCCCTTCTCTGATCCCTTCTGCAAAATCCAGCATGAACAGGTTGCACCAGAGTTTGAAGGCAGGACCTGCAACCCACTTGCATTAAAGAGCAACACAACCCTTACTGCCTGACCTTCCCAAAATAATGCTGGATGTCATCATGTTGTCAAAGGTGTTGTTTTCCCACATGAGACACTGGAGCTTCAAAAGGAGACATTTATCTTTTAGCAAGCATGGAAAAATGTATTTTATACACCCACAGAAATAAGTATCTCTTTTCATCTAAGTGCACACATACATAAACTACAAAGAATCAATGTAGAAACACGCATTTGTCCAAAACTATAATGAACACCCACGTTTTATTTGACAGAGGGAAAGAAAGAGGCTGTAACAGCTAGAGCAGAGAGATGATAGATGAAGGCAGATACTCCACACATCTCATGATACACAATGGCAGTAGGATCCATGAGAAAATCTCAGCTCCTTGCTCTTTTAATGCAACTTTTAATATAAATTTCTTAGTGCAGTCTTAAAACAGCTGCCAGTTGTTCAGTTGTTAAAACTTCAGAAACAGCAGTGGTGGTTTGCCCTGCCCTGACCCTACCTGGTCCCTCTTCTGGATACTGTTAAAGCAAATGAGGAAGGAATGATAAACAAGTAAGGACACTAGGTCTGGGAATAAAAGAAAGAAAAAGAGATGTTTCCTTTTTCCTGAAACCTGCTATTCCCAACCTTCTCTTTGTCACAGCAGTGTCCATGTCAGCTCCCACCCTCAGATCTTTCAGAAATGTACCATGAGCTGATGCTCAGCAGCAGAGCCAGCCCAGTGAGGATGTGTGGAGCCTGTGCCCATCACAGGACACAGCACTTTGCTGGGCAGTGTTTTATCTCACTCTGCTCCCACTGAGAGTGACCAGGAGAGACAAGGGCAGCTTCTTGTGTGCACAAGGCCTTAAGTCTCATGAACGCAGAAACATCTGGTCATCTCAAAATAGAGAAGAAATTCAAACTGCACGTGCAGGATATTTGTTCTCACATCAGGGTCTCTTCATTTTATTTTAGAAAAAATGTAAACAAACCTCTGAATTTAATTTTGCACTTACTTAAGAATAAAAATCACTACATATCCACTGAGAGTTAGATTCAGCTTTTAACAGTGCCTAGGAAATTCTACTGTGGCTGAGTCTTAGCAATGCAGAACTTAAAAAGGAAACAGTAGTCTATCTTTCCTAGTGTAAAGTGAAAGCAAGACCTAGCTTTCCTATCTCATTTTGCTTCTATCTGATTTTTCAAATTTAAGACTGATTTAATCAATGAATGTTTAACTACTTTTGCATGCAATTTCCTATCAATTTTTATCTTTCACAACTTATAATGCTTTTTTAGGGTGGTATTGTATTATATTTTGCTTAATCACATGAAGTTTACAAACTTCTCTGCCAAGCAGGTGAAAAGCAACTTAAAAAAAATTGCCCAGAAAGACCATCAGGATAATTTTTGGCTTTTAATCATTCACTTTTTGAAAAGAAACCACATTCTCTGTGTACACTTGGTGCAAATACACACACACTAAATAGATCTAAAATCAGATATTGTCATTCTTATTATACAACAGATAGTGGTGATATATGATTTTAGTTCTTGCCACAAAATTTTACAGTGTTTTGCCTACTGAAATCCAAATTTACCAAGTGTATGTCACAGGTAAGGATCTCAGCCTTGGGTAAAGAGTGAATCTTTATCCCTGAGAGGCATCCCTGCTCAAGCAGAGGGTCACCTGGGGTGCAGTGCAGCTGCACTTCAGGGAGAGATCAAATTGGGCTCATCCTGGTGGTGATATTTACAGGGTAAAGCAGTTGGCTGCTAATCAATACAATAGACAAGATAGATGTCTTCACTTTAGCTCTGATATCTTGCTCTGTACTTTGGTTATCTTCCACTTCAAGGTTTCAAAACCACCTTTTGAAATGTTTGTCAAGACACCTTTACTCTCTTGAACATGAGCCAGGGGCTTTCCAGCTGGCAAATTCATGCCAAGAAAGAAAGGCCTACTGCTCTTCAGCCTGCCTGAACCAAAGTACAGCCAGGAGTCGAGTGCATCCACCACACTTTCGTGGTCTATAATTATTAGACACCATGTGATAATAATGGCAGCCTTTTCTCCTCCTTTTTGGGTGATTTTCAAAGAGCCCTCATCCTCCCTTACAGCTGCTAACAATGTAGAATGGAAAGATGAAGTGGTGGCCTTTCAATGGATGTCACTGATTGGGAGGAGAAAGAGATATGGAAATTTACATTCTGATGAATTCTTTAGGGAATGTCTTACTGAAAATCAAAGCAGCAGAAATCATAAAGGGGGATATCCCTTGGTGATAAAAATCTCAGGCAGCAAAGCTCCTTAGAGAGAATAAGACTTGTAACAAAAGTCCCTTTCATATCCTTGTTATGCTCCCCAAAGATTCAGTCTCCCCAAAGACTTCTTTGGATGGTTATGATTGCACAAGAAAGATTATGGACTCATTATTTATAGAGAGGACATTGGTTTTAAAAACTCAGATATATTTTCTTCCTAAAAATGAAAGAAGTTATTGTAAGCTTTGTAGGTACAAACCATTTGTAGAAATACCAGCTGCACATACTTCTACTGCAGGACTTTGCTGTGTGTTAAGAGGAAGAAATCTTGAACTGGACTGTAACCAATACTCCTGATTCTGCCAATGCAACCTGGGCAGCACATTCAGTTTGCTCTGCTGCCCTATGCTGATTTGGATAATCAGTGTATTCAAGAGTAGAAGTACCAAGGCAGATGCAACACTTCATTTCTTAGAGGGGATGAGAAGCTTTATTTGTATTTGTGTAAGACATGCTGAAAATGCAAAATGTAACAATGTAATTTACCTTGTAGGGTTCCCCAAAGAGGTTAAAACCTGAAGCAAAGAGATCTTCATCTTGCTGGACTTCCTGGTTCCTTCTCTCCCATTCCTTCCGTTTAAGTGCACTCCGGTCTTGCTCATAGTGACTGGAGAAAGACAAAAATGACAACACATTATTTTCCCCATCATTTTGTTACATCTTTATTACTATCAGTAATAGCAACAAACCATCAAAAACAATGCAACTCCTGAGGACAATTCTGAAAGAAAGAGCCACTGAATAATTTTCTCAAATTTAAATCTGGAATCATAAACCTACGCAAAATTGGGCAGTAGGGCAGTCAGTACACTTCTAAAATTGAAAGTGATTCAATGAAACAATGAAAATATTGTTTACCAATTCACAGAGCATTATGCAGAAGAATAAAATACATTTTGACATCCTTGTACTAGCAGCCTGTAAACACACATGCACCTGCACACAAATGCACACGTATGCCCACAAAGCATGGGTCTGTGCAGGGAAAGCAGATGTGAAGGCAAAGAAGCACAGCAACAGCTACAAATCCATTACACTGAACATCCATCCCAAGGCTCCAGTTCAGCCTCGTGTGATTTAGACCACCTAATTCTGTCCCGCTTCTTGTTAAAATTTATGTATGGCTTCATTGGAGATGTCAAGGAGGGGTTAAGAAGGCTTTTGTAGAAGCAGGCTGCCGGAAAAGATTTTAGGATAGTTGATGCCAGGATCAGATAATTCTACACACAAACACAGAAAAAGATCTAGCACCTCGGTGTAGCAATGGTGAGTGGCACTTATCTGTGTGTCAGCCTGCTTTGTGCACCTGCCAGACCTAGATGACAGGCTGAGAGACCACATTCACTTCTCCCCTGAATAACACTGAAGTACTTTGGTCTCTTGGCTCTGCAAACTACCTCCTGCTCCTCTGAGGGAAGAGATATAATTAAAACCCTGAAGGAGAGGGAAAAATAGCAAAGGAAAGAGGAAAGGAAAAGATGCATACTTCAACTTGCACTGACAACCTCTCACGTGACAAGCACTAAGGGACACTTCTGTGCTTTCAAGCCGCATTTGATTTGTTATGAGGCTTTTGGCTCTGCTTTGTGTCAGTTAATTAGCTCCCGAATTCCAGATGACAATTTGAATAGCAGATTCGGTGCATGCCCTGATGTTATCTGCAGTAAGCACAATCTCCCTGATAGATCCTGGCCGTGCATGCACACATCCACACACAGCCTGGATGTACAGATGCTTACACACAAACACACATATTCCAGCTGCAACAAAGAACAGTTAATTCTCCTATCTCGGGCAAGAATGAATTAAATCTCCATAGAGCTCCACTGCACTTGGAAGATAACCAAATATCTACAACTTTTGCCTTTTTAGCTCAGCATGATATTGTATTGAAAGCTTCACACCGAGAGATATAATGAGGAATGAACTGCACAGTGATGAGGCTTTAACAGTGTATAAAGTCACTGATTTCTGAGTGAAACCACAATTACTAATTTGAAGCACCAGCTAATTAAAACCACAGCTATGTATTTAGCCTCTTGTTATACCTACTGCAGTTTATAATTATGAGGACCTCTTTATCTACTCAATTAAAGTTCTTATGATTCAGGCAGGTTGTGTTTGAACCTGCAAGCCCTGTGGAGAGCACAGGAAAGCATATGTCTGTTGCCTGATGACTCCATGTAGCCTTACACTTATACACTTGTTTTTATATAGGCAAGGAAAGAAAAGAAGAAAGACATGCCACAATGAGATTTCTAAATAAAAAATATGAATTAATAATTGGTTTAAGCAATTCAAGACCACTCAGACTTGGATTGAATAAGGCTTGATTATGGCTTGTAAACTGAATGCAAAGCCACCTACATAGGCTGAGCTGAATGATTGCCGTCCACATTTTCCTTCTACAAATTAGAAGGCTGAAAATATGCCATGTTTTGTTTTATTTAATTTAAATGTTTGTAACACCTCCTGATGTACTGACATCACTAACACCAAGAGCAAGCTCCAGAACACTGTTATAATCAATGCTGTATTTTTGCAGAAGGTTTGTTGGTACTGTTTGCTGGTCTCCTGAGGGAGACAGAGAGGAAAATTGTTGTAAGTACAGTCACTTTTCTATTCTACACATGATCACATTGCCAATGTAACACTCTAAATCACAAGCAACCTGTTCACTAAAAGGTGAAGGGGGGAATTCCTTTCGAATCCTAAATCAAGATTATCATCCACAAATATGAGAGTAAGTGAATGCAAGCTGTTTCCCAAACTGGTACCCAAATATGAGGCCAAGGCTGATTCCATCTTTCCCCACAGCTTTGCTGCAGTAGGGGGTGGGGTTAACCCAGAAATAATCCAGCCCAGGAGCAGTAGGAACACACTATATTTATCCCTCTCATGGGGGAATCTTTCCAGAGATTTCTCTGGCAGTTTGACCCACAGGCTGTGTGACTCTTCAGCAAGATCAGGTCATGGTGAAGTTATAAGCCCAGTCTCACATATCTAGTCAAAGCAAGATTTTATATCCTGCATAAGCAATGTTTGCTATGGAAGCACTCCCATCCCAGCATTCACTTCAGAAAGAATTATTCATGAAAGTTAGAGCTGCATTTTACAGCTTCCCAGTGGCTTCCACGGCCTGGGGTTTCAGGGTGAAATCCTGGGCACGTTCAAATCAAACAATCTGGCCACAGAGATCACAGAGTACAGCACACAACACATCTCACCCCTCATGTGAGGTTACAGCATTTTGTTATCTAAAAGCCAGCTCAGGTCACAAGCATGCAAAGTATTTAGGAAACCAAGTGAGGCATTATGCCATATCCTATCTGAGAAAAAGCAGCAAAGACCCAAAGACTACTAAGATAGGCTTTATGACACATTACAAAACCACAACTTCAAAAACTATGAAAATAGCACTGATGTAACTCAAAGTGGTATAATCACTTTAAAAGACATTAACTTAAGCTAACACAGTGTTTAGAATGTTAACATTAAAAGTTTGAAAATACAGTATTTTCCAACACAACACAGTGAAGTATTTCACTTTTATTGTGTTTATGAAAGATTTCTATTTCAGGTACCCAAGAGGTGAGTACAAAGGCACACCTCAAGCCCTAGACCCCAACGTTTACAGACTACAAAACTGTGAAAATCTGTTACAACACAAACAAAACCTTAAGTAAATTGTTACCTCTGCTTCAATCCAAATCTCACTCTCATATATTCTCTTGTGAAATAGAAAAAAAAAAATAAAATTAAAGCTGCATTTTGATCTTCCTACCGGCAGAGTCACAGGGCAGCTTTAAGTGTACAAAGTATCTATGCAAAAGGAAGTGGTTGTTCATCCTGTCAAGACCATTAGTTGGTTTATTTCTCTGCAAATGTACTTTTGCTATGACAGTGCTTGACACAGAGCTGATTGTGGCTACAGATTATGACAACAACTTATTTGGGTTCTGTATAATTCAAAAAGGGATGCTGATTAGATCTTAAGGCTGCAGTGCACTGAGAACCTAATGGGATGCTCTCCAGAAATTCTTACTGCAGACACAATGCAATCTCTGGGACTTATGTTTAATTTTTAGCTTAACTAATGTTCTGTGAAATACAGATATGTGATTAGTGGTGAAGGTGTCAGTGAAAACTACAGTCAGATACTGTGAGGAACATCAGAGTTCAGTCTGTCTCACTTGTATGAGAAGGACTTCATGACTCCTCTAAAGCCAGGAGAGCAGGATATCACAATACAGGCTTTCATAAACATTTTATAAAAGAGATACAGAAGAAAGCAGCTGTAGGCCACAATATTCACTCTATCCAAGAGGGCAGCTCCCTAGACACAACCATTACATGACAATGCAGTTTAAATATGTGAGCTCTATTGTTTTGTTACCACTTATTAGATTAATAATTGAATTTGAATGGGGAAGCCTGTATATAAATCTCAGAAGATCAGGAATGGTGAGCAGTAAGAATAGTACAAGAGCACATGAGACCGCCAACCTACAAATTACCAGTGTGGTGGATATGGCAGAAAGAATAGCAACTACAGTTGTAATGTTGTTTTGGTGTGCTAACATTGGGGCAAAATGCATTTTGAATAACAGCATTGGATATTTACTGCTTTGCAATCAGAGCAGCACAGATCCATTTGCCATTCTACTCAGCCACAGGCACAGTGTGGGGACAGTGGTGAGCTGCTCCCTGTGACAGGCCAGGTGCTCAGCCTGTGGGAGCCTGCAGGGTGCCAGCAAGGACAGCAGAGCTGCACCCCACTGCAGCCCACGACGGCTGTAGGGACAATCCAGCCCAGTCCCTGGAGAAGAGAGGAGAGGAGGAGGTGGCTGAGGCAGAAGGAGGTTATATCAAGGCAAAAGATAACAGACATACACACAGATTTTGGACTAGAAGCTAAAAATGTGGATCTGGAGATAAGAGATCAAAGTCAGATGAGCGCTGGCTACAAAAGGAGAACTAGAAGGAGAATAAAATCTGGGGCACTGGAAAGTACAGTGCAGTCATCTCTGGTGAAAGTGAGAGGATGTGGTGCAAAAGATGTGGAGGAAAAAGAAAAAACCTTTTAGGACAGACTGCAACAAAGTAAGAGGTTATAGGGAAGAGTTAAAGGGAAGCTGATGAAATGAGACCAACAGCTAAAGGCTGAGCCCTAGCGTTTGGGGTTCATTTTCAAAGTTGTGCTAACTAAAGCCACAGAAGTCTCCCAAAGCACAGAAGACTAGGAAAGAGCCTGAAAGGGTGGAGAAGGAGCAGAAGAAAGAAGTCAGACCAGACAAGTTTGAAGGAGTAGTCTCTGTGATATTAAGAAAAAGTAGAAGAGAGAAAAATGATCAAACGCCTCATGTTGCAGACAAATCACGAATGAGAACAGAACACAGCTCTGTTGATTCAGTCAAAACAACAAGAGCCCAACAGGGAAAGAATCAATAAAAAAGCAGGAGCAGAGAGGGTTTATAGCAGTGACAGAATACGTTCATGAGAATAAATGAATGACATTCAAAAAAGCCAGCATTTATCCACAGTTTAAGGAAGAAGCAGTTGCTGTTCTCAATAGCATGTCTCAATTCACAAAAATGCACACTACAGCAAATCAAACATTTCCCTATACTAGTTCCACCCCCCCAAAATATCAGATATGCCTAAATGATGAAAGAAGTTCTCAAACTGAAATGTTTGTAATTTGTGGAAGCAAAATATAAACACAAGCTTCTAAACTAAGACACAGTGGATATTAAATGATATGAATTTGAGAACTGAAAGTCCTTTCCCAAGGTTGTTGCTTCATAGTTTTTACTTTGCCCACATGTACTCAGGAAGTTGGAGAAGTAAACTCGGAAACTGGGCTTCCCAATAAACTAACTCATATGCCTGCATGAGGTACAAAACATCCCAAATCAAAACCCAATCAGAGTTTATTTAACTTACAGGAGAAATCCAGCTCAGGTCAATGAGGATTTCCCCCATACTTCAAATACATACTTGATTTTCTACACCTATGCAATTCTTCAATGTGACTTAAAAGCACAAAGCAAGAAAGCATTTCACCTGGCAATCAAACTAGGTGAAAGACTGCTTCTAACAAATACATTACAATTGGAATGCTCCTCTACATAACTCCACTGATTTCATGTGAAAGCAGAGTACCACCACAGCTCTGTGCAAAGGAAGAAGAACTGCCTTCCTTCATCTATGCAGATTCTCCCAGTATAAACAGTGGTATTTTAATGCATTTATTCCAAATGGAAAAAAAAAAAAAAGAAAAAAAGAAAAAGAAGCCTCAGGTCTTAAATTTCATAGCAGGTCATAAAATGTATTAAGTAAATGAGAGGAATTTCAAAATCTGATATTTAGGCAGAAATATGGCCAACTTAATGTATCTTCCCTGCTGATCTGAAGCCTTTGTTTCACTAATGATAAACAATATAAGCACTACCACATTTAAAATAGCAAAATTCTTCTTCCTCTGTTTATCACCACTGAGCTTACATCTTTGTCCTAGTAATTTTCCTACTTGACAGAGACAAACCAAGACATAGCAAAAATAGCTTTACAAGTTCTTAGTATCTTTCATATTTAATGTTTACTTTAATGTTGTCTTCCTTTTCACAGCATGAATAGTTACTGAGAATATCTAGCACAGAACATATCTATCAGTGCACTTCAAGATAAATGATTTATTTTAAAATATAGAATATTCTGTCTTTGATGTTCAACAGTTCTGCAGAGAAACACTTGAGATGGTCACTGGTTATCTATCCACATGAGCTAAATCTCTTCACAATTTGCATTAAAAACAATGCCATTCCTGTAGCAGATTTAATAGAGAATACAGAAGATTAAAGCCTCCAAAGAAAATAATGCCCAAGAGACCCGTGGGTGAATTATGGAAATGTAAGCTAAGGGTTTGGCTAGTATTTGTCATATTCCTCATTCTTTTTAGTTATCCCCACATGTACCAAGCACCTGGAAAATGTTATTTTTACCTCAGTTTTCACCTGTTTTTAGTACTATGCAGCCCCAAACCTTTCCTGAACATGAATTTGGAAGGAACAATTCTGGGGGAATGGATGGCAGAGATAAGCTCCTGGATAGTAAGCATATAAAGAATAGATGAGGTTTCAAAGGGGAGCATTTATTGTTTCCTGTATCATAGCACATTGTCTTTCAATATGATTAGTTATCAGTCTGAGTTATCAAAAAGTGGGATGAAATAAAGCGCTTACGCAGTTATGCTTCATTGATGTCAGCTAGGGGAGCATGAAAATCTCCATGAAGTTGGGTAATTGATGTGTAAATCAGAGCTCAATCACTCTGTAATAGAAATGGTCCCACTGAAAGTAGGGTTGTTGAACAGTATTGCAGAGGGGTGGGGAAGAAAAGAGAAACAGAGTCAAGACTTATTTATTAAAAAATATAATAACTGGCAATTTACACAATTTTCTCTTCAAAGGAGAAGTGCTGTCAGAGACATTTAAATGCAAGCTGCAGATCACTATATTTGGGTACCCTTATTCGGCAATAATTAACTGTTTCTGTTTTATTAAAATGCTTGGGGACACTGTTATGGATATTTAAAAAGCAAATTAAATGAACACGTTCATCCTTTGAAAGGCAACACGTGTAAATGACATCAGCAATTGTAATTTGCTTAACAATGTGTGTTCAAGGTATGTTTTGGAGTCCTATTACAGTCTTCCTGTCAGTTCAAATTTGCAGTATGAGAAAAAAAAGCAAAACTGAAAGAAAAGAGGGGGGAAAAGGAGCCTAAAGAGAAAAGTGGTTATAACCACATCTTCAGAAGGACATAAAAGACAAACAGTCATTAGAACATCAGTCACATAAAACAGCTTTCCAACATGTGGTATTTATAAGGGTAAACATCTGATTCATAAAGAAAAGAGCTGGCTAAGATAACATTATGGGGTTATTTTTGTTGTAATTTTTTTTCTTTAAATAAATGAATGCACATTAAAGTGTTGATATCAACCTCCCAGAAACACCTGGAACCCAGTATTCTAGTTATGACCTGCAATAAACCACTGATAAACTCTAGCAAACTTACATAAATGTGAAATTAAAGAGCATTTTTGGCATCAAATGAATTACATTCAGGACACTAAAGCTCGATTAGGAAGCTTTATTAGATGGGTAATGTGCTGTGACTCTAAGGGGACTGATCACTGTATAGGGGTTGAATAGGAAAAGAGGTTCAACCTTAACTCTCAATTTCATTGCCTGAGTTTAACAAAATGTAACCTATTTCTTAATGTTTTTTTGGTTTGGGGTTTTGTTGTTGGGGTTTTTTTGGGTTTTTGTTTTTTCTTTTTAAATTTTGATCTGTCCAGGGATTTGTTTCTACAAAACTCACTGAAGGCAATGAAGCCATGAAGGCTTTGTCAAAGCCTGTACTGTGTTTGAGAGACACCTCTCAATGACTTCCTCACTGCCATCATAATTCACATGGCCATCAGCACTCTGTGTATGAATGTACCAAGGGTGAATAGAGTTGTGTTTAGCTGCTGTGCATTATTCTTCATACACATTAACAGTAAATGTGGCATAGTACTGCTACAAAGAGTATATTTTACAGATATTACTCCCAAGACATAACGCTAATTTGAATCAATAAAAACCTTCTGACAGTGCTTGTTACAGTCTGTTTTTCCTTCACCTGAACACCTCAAATTGTGAAACATTCCTTGGAAATGCCCACTTATTTTTGTACACGTACCATTTTCAAAGATTAAAATGCATTTCAAAGTATAGAAACTCAAAATCTTTAACTTGTCACTTGATATGTACAGATTGAATAAGCCACCTAAGCCAAAAACCTTACACCTGAGCCAAAAACCATTTTGGAACTCTAGCTTTGTCTTCATCTTTTCTCATTATTACATTTTTTTTTTAATACTGACACTCAAAACTTCCTAGGGACCTGTAGGATGCTTCTTTAAAAGTGGAGTCCACATGTTTGTATTTGCTTGAAAGTTTGGCAGTGATCTGCAAGAGATGGCAGAATAGACAGAAAGAAATCAGGTCTTCTAAAAGAGTCACAAAACAATCCCTGATTAACACAAACTTTGGGTACAGATGAATCAGCAGAATCAACTGCTTGGGTATTTTATTGCAGAAATGCTTCTGTGTGCTCCTACAGCTCTTAATAAATGCATTCATTTACTAACAGGCACCTCTGCTTCCTTGAGCATTTTCACATGCTGTACAGCTCTTTAACCACATGTTCTTAAACTTAACATGTGCTGAAGAATACCACCACAGGAAAACTGAGAATTCAGTAGGATTTCATTCATCACTTTCAGACTGAGGGAGAAGTTCACTCAGGTCTCTGTGTGCAGTGCACACATACAGGCTGATTCAGACTCCAGTGCACAAAAAATAGTACTGCAAGCCTAACAGAATTTAATTGTTTGTTATTTAGGACATTGTCTGGCTAAAGAAATGATAATTTACATAAATTATTTTTCTCTCAATTGAAATCCTATATAATTGCCTCCATGTGTTTTGGTAGAACCAGAGGAAAGGACAGAGATGATCAAATAAATGCAAGGTGCTCTCAATTTAAATTCAAGTTCATCTGCATCCCCTTTTCAAAGCTGTTGAGAAATATATTGCTCATCCTGGGCACTAGCAAGTTGCAGGAGATGCCATGATGTTGTAGCTTTGTAAGACCTAGTGCTCATCAGGATCCAAAGAAGCTAGAACTTTTCAAACTCCAAATTTTCAGCCTTCTTCCACCAGACTTTAAAAAGCCTCACAGAAACAAGGTGCCTGTTACAAACAGCTTAGAAGAGAACAATAATATTTTGTGCTTATTTTTCCTAACTATATTCAGAGTCAGCAGGTCAATGGATTATCATCATCCTTGGCTTCTAGTGAGGAAGATAATCTGTAACAAATACTGTTCATACCTTCAGCAAACATATAAAGTTTATTCCTCATTTATAAACACAGTATAAAGTATGACAAAATAATTTAACCAAACCAGCACAAAGTTCATCAGCATTGCTGAGGTTTATATCCTCTCTAAGGGCATAGTTCAACTTCAACTGATGCTGCTGGCAATTTTCCCAGTGAATTCAATGAGGGCTGGATGGGACCAGGCCATTTAATAATGACAAAAAAGCCAGGTCTCAAAACACAGCCAGCTCTAAGCAGCAACTTCTTGGTATAAACTAGATTTTCTGTTATATTCCTCATGCTAAAAAGAGATTTTTTTATCCAATGTCAAGAGTTTAGAACTCCTAAGTATAAATCAGCACATACCAGAGCTACAGAACTTCTATAGTCAATACTTAAAACTGATACTGACTGCAGAGATTTTCTGGTTGACAAAGGTGAATAAACACAATGTACAAATGTCTTAAAAAAAAAAAAAAAACCAAACACAAAACAAAAAAAAAAACCAAACCAAACAAACAAACAAAAAATTAAAAAAAAAAAAGAAAATAAACCAGAAATCAAGAGAGATACCAAATAAATGTCCCAATCTACCCCACAGGCCATTATCACCTTGAGCTAAAGACCACTTATATATACATAGACAAATTTATTTTGTTTTAGTGGTGTCATAGATTGTACACGTGAAACCTCAACCAGCTGACTGGGGAATAATCAAATTTGCCTCTGTACCACAATGAGCACACCATTTGCCTCTGTACCACACAGACACACATACCAGGCAACAGATCACACACCCTGTCACAGAGAAAAAGTAAACCAAATGTAACATTCACCCTGAAAAAAACAACACCCTTAAATTTAACTCAACAAGGGAATGCTGTGCAATTAGGGATATGGCATGTAGGTGTTACACAGGTTTGAAATATGCTCTGGGACTTGAAAGCTAAAAATGAGCACTTAATATTGTAAAATACTTCTTCAGACAGAGTAAAATCATAACAAAAATGTTATTTAGACTGGCTAAAACTACAAACTCATGCCTGAAATTACTTGAATTTTTAAGGTGGGTGTGATGCAAATGATTATCCCAGTACTGCAGTTCCCCAGAGCCAAACAGAAACTATATCTGTCTCTGCAATTATGTTTTGAATGTGTTTGAAACCTCACATCTATAAATGACTTCATGAATGACTGAAATATCACAATGCAGAAAACAAGGCCACTTAAGGGCAGACTGCCAGAAGGAGGTGAGACCAAAGCTCTGTGTGACCCATGGTGCCTGTGACAACAGGCACCAGGCCCAGGGCAAAGCAGTCTCCACAATAGTGCCACTGCCCTGAGAAAATCTGGGCACATGAAGCTGTGTGTTAAGTACAAAGGAGCAGGTGTGTTTATATTTACCACCTCTAGAAGACTCTTCTCCAAAAAATGCTCTCAAACAGAATAGGCTATGGCAAGGAGTTGCACAGCTCATCTGAAAATCACTGCCCTAACTCAAAGGAAATTTGCTGCTCACATAAGGTCCAAAACTATCACTGATTTTAAAAGATTCCACTATACTGAACACGTGAGAAGAGAACTCACAGTATTTTTAAGGGCATTGACACTTATTGCAGGCAAACAGAGAGGAAGCTCCTGTGCTTTTTAGTCTCTGCAGAACCTCAGGTGCACATTCCCCTGCACTTTTAAGACCAGACACATGGGTTACTGCATCCTGAATAACAGTTATTTGCACTCCAAAAACCTATTTCTGTCCCTTCTGCTGTCAATCAGCAAATGAGTATCACTTATTTTCACAACATGAACACAATGTGATACTTAACAAAAGTGCATCCTTTTTTAATTCCCTTCTATCAACCATTTGTCTAATAGAAATATTATACTATGTAACATGCACAGATTAAAATGCAATGTAAGTTGAATCATATTCATTGGAGGCTGGCCAACTTCAGCACATTTTAGTATTTAATAATAAAACAGTCTAGTGTAAAAATATGTAAACTAGCTTCCATCCTGCTTTAATATTCACTTAACATGAGAAGAAAGGGAATGCAATTTTGTTTAAATATTAAACATTACATTTCTTCTTTTGATTATTAAAGTATTATTAAAGTTAAATGAAAATGTGTTTGCAACCTCCTTCCTCTGAAGTCTTACAGGTCACTGTTACCACTAATATTTTGTCCCTCTAGCTGGCTTCTTTTGGGAATCTTAAAGCAATTTAGGAATCAGATTGAGCCATGCCCAATTACACCTCTGGGATGGAGCAACTACTGTCAAGCAAAACAAGTGAGGGAATGAAAGTTTAAGCGAGGTGATGACAGTCATTCAAGAAGAGATGGCTAAGGAAAGAAAACTGAGGAGTCCCAGCTCCCAGACATTAAACTTTACCCTAAGACCAGCTGTAACTTGCAACCCTTCATCCACCTCTGAGCTCTGAGATGACAACCACAAGTTGAAATTTAAGACTATCTAACACCACCACATAGCAAGGAGGAATTATCTTTATGTGCCTTTCCAGAACACTGGGTCATACACCGTGAGACAAGTTTTCTCCTGCTGAATGTCACTGGGAGAGGTCAGAAAGGATGTTCTTATTACATTTGCTGGAAGGATGGAGTATATCAAATGATTTAATTTTGTGTAGTGCCCCACTTACTTTGACAAACTGATACTGCACAGGGCATAATGTCATTAGGTGATTAAAGCACAAGAGCACTCAGCTTCCCACCTTCTTTCATAACAAGAGCCTGTGAGAGCTGTTACAGCAGGCTCAGCACCAGCAAAAGTTGTGGCTGTGGAGGCAACACAGACCCAGGACCACAGAACACCAAACTCCTCCTGTCAGCAGGAACTCCCACCCTGGCAGTGACCAGGAATAAGCTTTGTAGTCCTCCTGAGAGATCCCACCTTCCCCATGGGCTCTTGCAGCACTTTCAGCCCTGGCAAGACCTAAACCCAAGTGTGACCTTCAAGCATCCTACACCCAGCCCTCTGATCCCCACAGCAAAAGGACAGCAAAGTATTGACAGCAAAGTGACAAGACATGGACAAAGTAAGTAAATGTGGACAAACTAAGGATATGATGTGCTTCACTTTTCAGCCAGTATTGCCTTTGAAAATAACAAATGTTGAGTTCTCCTTATTATGCCAAATGTATTGAAACCTCAGAACCCACGGTAGGAAATGTGTGTTTTGTCACACACGCCCTTTAAATTTATGTTTCCTTTCATACAAATATCTAATGGGGTTTGAATAAATAAAAAATCTGCATATTGCCATGTGGAAATTAATTTTAAAGAACTGTTTGTCAATTTAATTTCACTGATAGTAACAGACAGATTTATGAAGCAATTAACTAAATATTTGTTTTTTTCACATTTCAATTCATTATAGTAAATTAACAATTTTCCACTTGAAAGTCTTGCACTGCTACACTGAAAGCCTAAAAAACAAGTGTGTATTTCTGTCGGGCTAGGAAGGATTCTCTCATTTTCACAATGTGGATTATTCTCCTCACATTAACTTAATATACTGTATATGTAATTCAACCCCTCTTATTTCTATATTACCATAGAACCTGTCATTCTTTAAATGCCAGTTTCAAGCAACCAGACATAAATAAAGAATAATTACAGCTCTAAAGCCAGTGTTACATCTGCTCAAGAAAACAATCCTAGAGAGTGGATTTTATAGCCACATGACACCCACCTATGGTTCAGATAATCCCAGAGATAAAACCAAGGCTGCTGACAGGTCCAGCCTGACCCTGAGCCGTGATGCCAACATCAGACCACGAGCCCTGACAGAGCCAAGGGAAGGAGCAGAGTGAACCAAGCCCAGCATAACATTAAACATCAAGTAAAAAGTTCACCCTTTCCTCTAAGGGTACATATAGCTCCATTTCACATCTACTTTTACTTATTTCAATGATTTAAACATCTGAATTAATGATTTCAGCTTGAAGGAGGTCATCTGGCCATGGCCGTGTGGGTCTCTTTACCATTGCTGGCCAGATATTAAACACATTAAGGAGCAGTCATAAGACAGAACTACAGCTTTATGTTCTTTTAACTGGTATTGTACCAAATTAATATCAGGAGGATTATACTCTATAAATATAAAAACATCAGCTCATATGGCTATTGGATTCTTTTCTCTCTGTGTCAGTGTTTCAGTACCTGAACAGAAATAGCCTTGGTCCCTCCATATCTCAGCTGCCCTTATGGAGAGCAGATGTGTCAATTCTTACTGATCTCGTGGGTTGCTGTCAGGTCAGCTCATCAAGGATAAACACTCTTGAGGAAACTCTACCTACTACATTCCTCAATTCTGCAGAGATTCTGGTTAAGTATTTCCCTGAATAAAACATAGCTTACTTTTTAAAAATCATCCTGTTAATTCACTGGATTACAACAAAATCACATCAGAGTATTAGTCTAAATAGGATTTTGTAGTCAGATCTGATCTAGAAGATTTAACGTTTTACAGGCCTCCATCTCATAATGCTGACAGAAATCATCAGGCAAAGAGAGAAACTGGGACTGCATGTCACACCAAACGGTGGAAACGAACCCTGGAAACTATCAGATAAACCCCTCTGGTTTTTTCCATTGTTAATATTTACAAATTTGGCAACAAAGACTCTCCTGACAGCTACTAGTTCAAAACAATATGCAAACACTAGTTAAGAGTTAATTGCCATTACTAACATGCATTGAGAAACTGAGGCATGGAGAAATTAAAGGACTTGTTCATGGCCACAGAATGCATCAATGGCAGCAGCAGGACTGGAACCACTTCCCATTGCCCATGTCTTAGTCCTGGTATTTACAGCTCAATTAACCTCCCTTTTCAATGATAAGGAGTCACTATTACAGCATCTCTATTTGCAATACCTGCCAGAAAACATACCCCCTGCTTTTCATGTTGCAAGGGTTTAAGCATAAACTGAATGTTACCATAAATATTCTGTTTATAGTGGTTTTCACTTTTTAGTTGCATTATCACTGACATCAAAGTAACACTTCAATTTTAGCACTCAGGAGGCTAATAAATATCAAATTAATGAAATACTAACAAATGCAAAGTACTCCAAGTGGCTAGTAGAGAGGCATTAATTCTTGATAAATGGTCCAAACATTATTATTATTTGTCAAGTTTTTAAGCACTGCTTAGTATGTCATCAATCTACCAGGTTAAACAGATGAAATAAGTACCAGCACAGTACTTGAGGATCGTTAAAAACACAGACAACAAATTGGAAATGCTCTTTATCTTTTTCACTTAAAAAAAAAGAACAATGAAAAATATTAAAAAGAAAAAAGATCAGTAAATCAGGGATCTGAGTACAGGGCATTTTCTGGAGACTAATGATGGGCTGGGATAGATGGCCCTCACTTCTACTTTAGGTTATCAACTCCTCCCACACAATCATTAATTCCCCAGGAAATGCCTTTTGCTTCAATAACTTTTGCTTAAATAGATCACCAGTGAGAGGAAAAAGTCATGCCACTAGAAATGAACTACTGTAGAGCCTCTGAGCTGCACCTGCCATAATTTGCACATAAAGATTTTACAGGTGACTTGCAAAGGCCATTTTAATTGTATTTCCTACTCCTCCTTTTTACCCTTAGCATGATAATAAAAGCAGCCAGTGGGCAGATTTGTGATGCTCACTCTAAGTTTGCTGAGAATGCCTGGAAATGTTAAGATGCTTTCGCTGAGCTCTCATCCATTAAAAGGTGCAGGATACTGAGCCTTAATTAAGAGCTTCTAACAGTGGCTATTTGTGATAGATGAAATGGCATTAGGCCCCTTAACTGGAAGGGAGGAGAAAGATGGCAGAGAAAGAGAAAACAAGGTTTCAAACCGTACTTGAATAGCAAAACAACTCCTAAAAGAGCATACTAACAACTCCTTAATCTGTTTGCAAGACACGTTTAATACCAGGATGCTGTGGAGAGCCCCTGCATCACTCAAGTTTCATTATCATTACAAAATATAGCAGAATGCCTTACTCACAAGTTTATTATCATAAATAATTAAAACAAAACTATCCTTATGGTATGAAATAAATGAACAAAGTACATTATAGGGTGCATTTGTTCCGTGTTTTATAGCTGTTTCCTGGCTCCCTACATCAGAAAATTCTCGAATTTGCAATCACTCTCCTGCTCATTAGTCCAAATCAGGAAAATTTTACTGCAGCTGGCTCAAATGACTTGTTCTGTCAAAAACAGGACCATAAGTGCTCTTTACTAGTTGCATATGCAACATACTTTTTTGTGATAAATCAGAGTATGTGATATGCAAAATGTTAAAAGAAAATCAAAGCATAGGATTGATTGCTGAGAAAAAAGAAAGAAAAGAGAAAAAAGAAATTCTACCTCTAAAATGGACTGTCTGATTTCTAATTACAAAAATGTGCTAAGGTACAGATGAAATTATTAAATCTCTGCAATACTCACGCTAACAGTTTGTTCTCATAAGCTTGAAAGTGTTGGGCACACTCATGATCTTTGAAGTTTTGCTTTGTTCCTTTGACTTATTTTATGCAGGTCAAAGATCACCATCGCAGCACATATCTGTCACTGAAGGATAATAACACTACAACTCAGTTTGGAATCAGGCTGGGCTGGCGTGTTAAACCAGCAACAGACACATCAATCTTGTGCTCCTGAAGACTGCGAGTTCAGCGCCGGGAGAACCTCAACTAATGATAGTCACTGGTTTCTGCATCTTGATGCACCAGGTTAAGTCTCTCTTCTTTTGAGCAGTCTGTCCTCATGGACAAGCAAAACATGCCAGGAAAGCAAATTATCCTGCTAATCCAGCAAACACTGACAGAATCCTACTGGAGAGCAGCAGGATTGCAGAGAAGCATGCAGAGACCTATGGCAGCAAAAAAGAGCTTTCCAGGGAAGACTGAGAAAACAGAACAGTCATCAGCAGTTGGGTAATAATCATAATTTGTGAGAACTGGATATAGTATTATTTGTGCAGCAGCATACAGCATGAAATACTGGAACTTCCCTGCTGTCTGCCAAGTAACTGATCAGCACTAGCCAACAAGCAGGTCAGAATATAATCCCTCATTCAACTGGAAGTAAATTTTCTAATCTATTACTTGACCATGATAAATAGCAGAACAGTTTTTAGTTTTACCTAAGAAAACAGCATGCAATATCAATATATAATGCATTTACCTGCCAGTCCTTTGCCTACATCAAGTCCAATTGGTACTTGATGAAATTCCAGTCTCTGTTTTACTCTTACAAATAAACAAGATCAATGCATGCCTGTAAAAAAATGCAGCCATAACCTTGGCCCACAATGAAACTTGCCTGCCATGCTAAACAGAAGAATTTTATGCATTAAAGACAATGGCATTTCTTAGTCCCAGAAGCAAGGGGAAGAGAGGTGATGTTTATGTTCAGTGTTCATGCCTCCACTTGTCACACAAGGCTTGGTGTAAAACACCCAAGAGGATGCCTTTGCTGAGGGGTTTTTGGCTGAACTGAGACAGATTTCTGAGCAGGTATATATGTGTAGATGTGTTTGCACTGCACCAGTTCCTTGAGAGCCCTCACCTTACACTTCACACTTCCAACCACAAGGGCTACCAGAGAGGAAATCTAGAAGAAACAGATCATGTAAAGATCATCCATGCAAGTGCTCGAGAAACCCAGAAGGCAAATAGGGACCTTTTGTATTGGAACTGGTATGGCAATTTAAAACAAGGAGAGGAAAAGTGGCTCAAAGTTCAAGCAATGAGTGTAACGGGCTACAACCTTCTCATACAACATAGGAATTGAAATGGCAAAAATGGCAAGAATATACTTCTTTCCAGTTCCATGGGTCACCATTTCGTCCAGGTGCCTAGAGACAAGTACCACATTCCAATGTGCAGTTTCTATTCCTTCTATCTCAGGCACACCTGAACATTCTTGTGGATAAACTATCTCTATTTTGTGCATCAGAACCAAATCTCTCAAAAATGAAGTGGGAGCTCCCTGTTGACCTCAGCAAACCCCATACCAGGCCCCACTGCAGTAGAAGGATGGCTTTATTTTGCAAAGAGACAGTACTTATCAAAATCAAATAAAAAACATACTGTAACACAGAAGAATAAATGATTTTTAATCAAACATAGCCAGTTATGTATTACCTTCTTTATACAGATATTTCCACTGAATCACTGTTGAGAAGGGAGGTGAGGGGAATCTCTTTGCACTCAAGACTCCCATGTACTACTATTCCCTTGGGAAATTCTGCACAGAGAAGTACTCTAGGGAGCCAACTACAGCTATGTAACAGAAGAGAAATAGCTAGTGTAGCTTCCTATTTACAATAAAAAAAATTGCACTTAAAATGCAGAACTAGTAAGAGAGAAAAATGTGATTAATACATGTAGGACTTTTTTTTTAATGGGAAACTCTGAACAGAGCCATCACCAGCTACTCTGTAACCACAGCACATAACAGTTGAAATTGTTACTGATGCTGCAGAAACCAAACTAAAAAAAAAAATAGAATTAAAAATTGAGAAATAACACTGAAATTATTAAAGCCAGTTTGATGCAACTAATAAAGCTGACCTCAGAATTGAACAAGCTGCTGGTATATTGGGGCAGAAGATGAAATACCCTTCAGGAGTTTAAATTCCAATCCTAGCTGAGGAGTTTCTCTTAATATCAAAGTAGCTTCTTAGGAAAGTAAATGAAGTACATTACCTCTGGTAATGGTAACCATTTACTCCTTGAAAAGCCTTGAGAGAGCTCTCACACAGTATAGCCTATGTTTTATTAAATCCTTTTGCATAGTTTTATTTTCAGGTCATATGATCTGAAGGACAAAGTATTCGCTTAAACTTTTTAAAGTATTCTGTTTTTATCAAGGATTAGTTTTTCTGATTCTTCAATAATTCAAGATTCATCCTAACTATTTACCATGTTTAAATGTGAGCAGCATTAAATCAGAACATCAACACACCATACTTCCATTGAATCCTAAATGTTCAGCACAAACCAACCACTGGCAAGACAGTCAACATTAAGGCCTTGCTAAGATCTTAAATTATTCACATTTGTTGTTTACACTGATGAAACATTATTATTAAAAATTATTTAATTGCATGGCATGAGAACATGGCCACATCTGCCTACAGGCAGTTATTTTTCTATTTAGAAAATGTGAATCAGAAAGAGAGAATTGGATATTACCTCAACTCACTGGTTTACAGTTATATCAAATAATACACTATTATTTGGTACAATACTTGTGCCCTAAAGTTGTACAGCAAAGTCCTCCTAACAAACCATCTAAACTGTGCATAAAGATGCCTTATTTTACAAAAGCAGATAGAGCATCTATTACATATATTTAGAGTAAAAAATAGTATATATTATTTTAAAATAACCCTGAAAAGAATTTAAACCATGGATTATCAAGATGCTTTTATTGGGAACTTCTCACAGTCATTTTAATATTAATTTTGGCATTATACAAAGCACAGAAACTTTACCCCAGACGTCAGAGGACATGAGACCTGATGCACACAGTTCAGAACTGGAGTGTGATGGCAAGTATGCATGACTGAGGCACCAAGAAGGAGAAGCAGCTACAGTTTAGCTTGAGTTTCTGCTAATGACTGAGAAGACAGGGCTGCTTAGAAAAGCCATGCTTGACAGAGAGGCACGGATTGCCCTCCATTTGCCAGGTGAAACATGCTGCTTTGTTTTCCTTCCTCGTCATCATGTACCTCTCAATCTTCTCAATAGGACTGAACAATTCCTTATACCAAACTGCTCAGTCAAAGAAAAGTGGGCCTCCCCTGCTTAGCTGGTTTATTCCCTACCTCCTCTAACACTTGGAAAGGATTCAGACAAGAGCTACAAGAGCGATTAGAGCGCCTGGAAAAACTTGCCTTACAAGGAGAGACTAGGGCTCGGTCTATTTGGTTCATAAAGGAGAAGGTTAAGAGGCAACCTGATCACAGACTATGAATACTTACACAGGAAAGAGATTGCAGAGAGCAGATGGGTATTTAATCTAGCAGAAAAGGGTGTAACCAGATCCAGTGCTTGGAAGCTGAAGCCAGTCAAATTCAAACTAGTTTATGCAGCATCCATTTTCAGTGGTAACAAAATAATAACCATTTCAAGAACTTAACTAAAAAGCAGGGAATCATGTGCAGTTTTTAAAGAGGCATTGGAAATCTTTCTTAAAGGTACATTACAGCACAGAGGATTTGGCTCAGGCCCTGGTAGGAGGGATGAAATGAAACCTCAAGCTAAGTAGCCCCGAGGATGCACTCCTGGCCTGAGCTGCAGAGAAACTCAGACCTGTTTATAAATGGCCTCATCCACATCACAGGAACAGAACAAAACCACAGGACCAGAAGTTACCAGCATGCCTTCACAGTGACATTCACAAACTTATGCACAGGAAGATGCTGAAGTTCTTAGCCATGATACAGAAAGAAATTTGGAAAGGATTTTAGATTTAAAAAAAACAAACAAAAACCACATAAAACAGCCTAGCAGACACAAAAGATACAAAGTGATGCACTTGAATCTCTGACTGTCATATTAATCCATAAGACAGTAGTTATTCACATAAGTATAATATAATCCACCAAAATATAGATTGGGCCATTCCATTCCCCCAGGCAGCGCCTTCTGCAAAAGCAGCAGCAGGCACCAATCTGCAACTGGGCCACAGTGCTGGTACATGAGGCCCTGGGGAAAACCTTTGCACAGCACCACACCTTCCTCAGTAAGGCCTGGAATGACTTGTTTCAGGCAGCCATGCAAGAGTTAAATATTACTGAGTTGCTAGGAAAAATACCATCAAACCAGTTTATATCTTACCATATTTCCGCTCCATTCAAACTGTATTATGCTGCACACCATTTCATCACTTCACAATGCCACAAACTACCTTTTAATGCAAAACAAAGCTTTTCAATGTAAAGCCCCATATTGTAATCCAGAAGAACTTTCCTTATCTATTTCGACAGCAAATCTTTAGTGGCAACCACATGTTATTGTGTTTTAGGGATTGAGATTTTTGTATGAACATGCTGATTGTCTCCTTGAGACATATATAATCAGCATTTTGTGCCAAGAAACACTTAAGCCAACAGAGACTTATACCATTCAGAAATGCTGTTGGAATTGAAAATGTATATTTTGGCTTATTTCCTTAAGCCTGCGATAGCAGGAATTTCTTAGGGGTTTTTTATGATTTTATTTTAACTTCATTCTCTTCTCAAACTCTCAGAGATTGAACAAAAAGTCAAAACACATGTTCTGAAAGAAAGGAGCTATGCCAAGAATATAATTCATTCTGATACACCAATGCTACCTAATACAGATCCCTCCTGGCACAGGGACATCCACCTCGGAAACTCTTTGGTCACCTCTGCCCGTGGCTGAGGAGCTGTACCTATACTCACTCACAGGCAGCTGTGAAAGTGGAAAGGAATGCACTTTTTTAGATAAGTGAGTGGGTATGAATCTTATCCAGGAACAGAGCAAACACCAAAGCAAACAAGTGTCTATTTGTGTGTTTCAGCAGCTCCCGAATGTCAGTTAACGGCTTGGAGGAGTTGCAGGAGTAGTGTGTTCAGTATTCAGAGAGCATCCACCACATTTGCTGCAACAGATATTTTTAACTCCCATTTGCTCCATATGTAGAATGTGCAAATACACAAAAGAATGTCTTAATTGGTCCTGCTTTATATAAATGAATAATGGGCTAAATGGGTTGAAGTGAATGTCATATTTATCTCTCCACTGAGGAAAGACATGATGATTCAGAAACAGTGAAGCCAAGAGGATTCAGAGCTGTACTCACAAGTGGAATATATATCTCCTGTCAATACATTATGTATTCCATTTCTACTACAGCCCCCTAAAGGCACAAATAGAAAAAGGGAAGCAAAATCTAAATGTTTCATTTCTGCTCAACATATATTCATGGATGTGAGAGGTTTTTATACTTGCTTTCAGGACTTAGGAATCAAATCTCTGGAGCTCTTTATTTTACTGAGTTTTTGTAAATACTAAACTCTCCAGTGTTAGTTGCATCATTTGATATTACCATTGCCAAAAGACATTTTATATTCCTAGGAAGCAGAGGCACAAGTAACAAAAAAGAGACCTGAACTTTCACCTGGCACACTTGTGCAATCCCACCCAAGCTAACAGCTCTAGTCTGCAGCTGCAGCACCTTTCCAGTTAAGCAGAGACACTTCCTACCAGGCATTGGAAAGCAGGTCAGGAAAACAAAAATCTTTAAAGATTTGGGGTTTTTTTTCCCTGATTACAAGTTTCCACATAGAACTACTGATTAAAAAATCTATGTAAAGAGCATATGCATTTTATATCCTCCTCTTAAAAATACAAGCATCATCAAAGAGCTCCAAGAAAAATAAAAAGCATGGTGTGCAAGACTGTGCTGATATTTTGATTCTGATGATTCTGAAGACTGATATTTTCAAGTCCTGCTCTGGTTGGATTTAATAATTATACTGAGCAGAAATCAAGTCTCCTCTGCACTCACCCCGCCAAGCAGGGAATCACTTTTAGGGCTGCTGGAAAAGTGGAACATCTCATTTCCATTAATCTGGCTCATAGCTTCAGATTCCTAGATGGCATTAGCAGAGCACCACTTTCAGCCAGAGTGGAAGTTCAGCCTTGTGTTTAACTCTGCATTAACTTGAGCATGACAGAGTGAAAATGCAGGAAAGATGGCAAAAAAAAATCATCTGGTAATATTTTTTCAGCAGAAGGAAAAGCTTTACAAAATGTATAGGTTCAGTTATTCCCAAAGCAGTGTTTTGTTAGTAGCATAGCTGTGCATAGAGTGCCATGGCTGGAGGATCTGCCTTGCCCACGGCAAGTAAGGTAAAGCCTCAGGCACATGCAATTTAAAATTCATTTTTACTCTAGCAGACAGCTTCAGACCAGCACCTATGTTTATTTTATAAATACAGCACTCTCAATTTGCATTCCTGTAGTCCCTAGGAGCTAACACCAAAACCATCTTATGTTTGAGATGCGTTTTAGAAAATAATGCACAATTGTGTATTTAAAATCCATCAGCACAGGTTGCAAAGGATCCCTCTAAGTTCCCTCATCAGTCCAAACCCACAATAATTTCCTCCTGGACATACCCATTAGGAAGTGACACTGCTGGCAGAAGGTATTTGTCAGATTGTGCCCAAGCCAAAAAACACTTCCCTAACAGTGTTGATTTTAAACATTGTTTCTTAATTAAAAAGGAAAAGAAGGTCCTCCAAAGGTCCTCCAAACTTCAGTAATTATTATCTCATCAGTTACTAAAGGTGAGCTGAAGTGTTCCACCTGGGACTGCCACATAAAAATGGTGGGCAAATAACTTACTGCTGCATTTCCCTCTTCCTGCTCCATTTTTCACATTATCCAATATTTAAAAACAGCTAGCTGTCAGTAATGACTGCTCTTGACAAGGTAAACTATCTGTTCTTTTTAGGAGTTAAATTCAGATGGACGGTTATAAAGCTGACTTATATCTTACTCTTGCTAAAACAACGAACCACAAGCTGCCCTCGGTCACCTATGGACATGTACTGCCATAACAAATGACTACAAGGTATAACCAGATAACAGAATCTTGGCCTAAATACTACTGTCCTGATCAAGTGGTTAGTTCATTTTGTACATTACATTATTCAAATACAGCTGAAGGTCCTCAAATCCTACCAACTTCCCTATGAAGACAATTAGATGTTTTACCTCACTGTGACTTACAGGTGAAAACTGTGAGTAACTTTAAGTAACTGTAAAGCAAAGAAACAGTCACCTCTAATGAACTGCTTCTTCTATTTAGTATAATATCAGTCATGGATAGTTTTGTTGACATTTCAATATTCTTTTTAAAATATAAATATTGGACAAAAAGATACAGTAGTGTCACCTACTGACTTCTATATAACAGGTTAATAAGTAAATAGAGTTAGTAAGCATAGAAGGTATCATTATCCAGACACCATTTACAAATGACTCTTGATTTCTAAGTGAGAAGAAATGCCTGACACACCACAGTTACCTACATTATCCACCAGATCACTCCAGTTGGGTTCTTAACCATAAATAGTCGGATAGCATGAACAAAGGTCAATGAGTGAATTTACTGCTGGATAACTCCATAAATTGCTAATTCAGACACCTAAAGCCCAAGCTATACCTGCAGGCATTTGAGACAAACAGTATCACAGTCTCAATAACAAGGGAAGACAAGTGAAACCTGGCTGCTTGAGTGTTTGATGCTTCATTTTTTGAAACTTTAAAGTATAAATACTATTGCAGAATGAAAAATTTACACTTACTGCCTCAGGGACTAATAGAAATATTTTGCTAACTATTGCAGAACTGTTTAGAACAATTAGTCACAGGTAAACACCTCAAAGAGCTCAAAAATTAATTTGGGTTTTTGTCTGAACAGATGCTCTTAAAAACTACAAATTGGCATTTCAGGGAGTAAGTTCATACATCTTGACATCTACCAAAAGCTGGCTTGCTGTATGAAGGAAAAGAATATAAATGAAAAGGACAGGGTATCAAATAAGTTACTGTGTCCCAAGGATTTGGACATGACAGTGCAGATTTGGGTAAGTCCCTAATTGGTTTATTCAACCATAGCTCAGATACTGAACAGTTTCAACTGCACTTCATATGCTTAGCTCTGTGGCTCATGTTCTTATCAAGATGCACGAGCCTGAGAGGTCTTTGACATCCAAAAAACCCTGATACTAACCCAAGACCAGGAGTGCTCAGTATTCAACAATCACAAGGAATTAAAAGCATCTTTCTTTTTTTTTCCTTTCTTTCTTTCTTTCTTTGGCTGTGTATTTGCTGAAGGTGAGGCAATGGTTTATCAGTTTTAATCCATTTTAATTCCCCTGCCTCCATGAAAGCTGAGGGTGAATTCACAGGGTATCAGTCAAATTGCCTTACTGCTGAAGAACACAGCAGGAAAGCTCAGATTGAAAGAGGAAGCCAAAAAGAGGAACCAGGAGATACACCATTCAGCCAAGGGTGGTGTACAACAAAGAAACTATTCAAATTCCCAAAATAATATTTGGTTATTAACTGTACTTACATTATAAGAAAAGACATTATGTATGCTGATGGGACTTAAGATCCTTACAATCCTTGGAAAAGCAACTCTCTCCAGCTCTGCATTTGGCAAGAAAGGAACATAAAAGGAATAGGATAAGCCTGGCTTTAGCACTCTGTGCAATATTTACTTCCACTGTTCCATCACCAGTTAATAGTGTCTTCAACATCATTAGTTCATTAGACATACATTCAAGAAATGAGGTGGCAGCAGTCTACACTAAACACACAGAACTCCCTTGCACCAAACAACAAAGGGGGGACCCCAAAAGCTAACAATTTCAGCTTGAAATGTATCTAATTGCCTATATTCTTCCATGGAGAGAGTCCACAGGATCAGACAATACAGATTCAGCAAGAGGAGCCGTGTCCTAAGTCTAAGGAGAAATTTACTCCAAGACATAGAAGAAAATACAGATTTGGAATATTTTCCTGTAAATAGCTCTCCATGTTCCCATGTCCATAAACACCTCCAGGCCGCTGTGTGGTGTGACAAATTATCAGACCAACCATTTGTTTCAGCAGTTGGTGAAATCAAAGGTTTTAAACCCCTCAAAATGCAAATGGACAATGATGCACTCAATTTATATTTATATCACTCTCATTGTGTGAAAGTCAGGCATTTGTCTCATTCTTAGCTCTGCCTTCATCATACCATATTTTTATGTACTCTCCAAACACATCCATACAAAGCCAAACTGAAGGTTTTTCCTGAGTAGCACTGGCTCTCCATGAATTAATTCGCATCCTGGGAAGCAGTGCTGCAGGTCTGTTTCAAACAGAACGACATTTGCAGCGGAGTCCAGCTGCCGCAATCTACCCCGTGCAGATGGACTAATACATTCCTTCATGGGTATTATCTGAGCTGCAGGGCCAGAAAGCAGGGGAATGTGTAACAGACTGAGCTCTTGCCACATTGTGAGAAAAGGTAAATTGTCAACAAACATTTCCTACATCTGATATCTTTTGTATGGAGAGCTACGCTTTTAATAAAGAAGCAGCTGCCACTGCTGAACGATTAATCAATACTGGTAAGCTGACATCTTAAGAACTTGCTGAACTAAAGCTTTTCTTTTCCTTCTGCATTTACAAATAAAGTGCTCACTATTTGACTAAAGCCTGTCTACTTGACTGGAAAATATCAGAGTCCTATTTAAATGACATTTGCAGAGAATGAGATTTTATCCTGGTCGCTGCTCCTTATCGCTAATAATAACATCAGATTAGTGGATTTAGGCCAGCCGAGTAGCAATGCCTTTTCTGATCCCTTCTTAAAGCAGCTCTTTCCATCTGTCTAGCCAAGCTTTCCTCTGCTTGTATGGGCCAACGATTAAGTCTTAAATGGAGCTTCAATTGATACCATGTGGGATATCTATACAGAGGTTCATTGTGTTGCTAAATTCCAGCCAAGACATTTATCAACTCTGACTACTGCTTACTTCAAAATGGCAAAACACCTCGATATTTCCAGGTACAAACATTCCTACACTGTGCTGCCTTCTTGAATAAGTACAATAATTAGACAATCCGATTTCAAAAATGTACAATTTGCTGTAAGAACCTCCAAATAAGATAGAGGATCAGACACCAAGCTCATTTCAGAGAGCGTGACTCAACTGAGGGCTGCAGAGTACTGGCTGCATGACTTTCTGCACATTCAGAACCCATCCCACAAACTATCAATAAATGGGTGACTTACACTTAAGCACAGTATGGCTTGCCAGCAACAGTGGTTTTCAATTGGGGCTCATGAGGTCATGACTGAGTAATTTGGACACTGGCAGAAAATAAACTGCACAAACACACACCCCACTCCCAGTACAACTTTTTAAAAGAACTAATACTGGTTTTGTCATCCTTGCTTTTAATAGTAGCTGAGTTCAGTAGCCTAAGCAAGATGCAATATCCAAATGCCAAACACTTTCAATAAAAATTACTAAAGCCAATTAGAAAGTAAATCTGGTTTATTTCTCCTCCTCTTTCTTGAGGTTTTTAGTTTAAAGGTCACTTTGTATTCCTAGTGAGGCCACTTACAGTATGTTAATAACTGACATTTCCTCTTCTAACATATAATGCAGGCCTGACAACTGCTGTGCACTAAGGATAAGATGTGAAACCAATAGTTCTCATAAGAAACCAGTGTTTCTAGATCATGCAAATCTTCTAACTCCAGTGCTTGTTTAGTTTTTAACAAGGTCTTGCTCATTACTAACCTTGATCAAAAAAGTGTTTCCACATGGCAGTCAGACTCATGCCAAGTATAGCTACACACAGAAAGTTGCCTGACTTAATCAAGCAATGCTGGAGACATGAAATGAATATTTAGCAAGGTCAAAGTCAGGCTGCTCTTTGAGAAGCAGCAATTGCTGACAGTTGAATGAGCAGCACACAAATCTGGGATCCTATTTTAATACCTACATATTTTCACTATTTGTCATCCTGTTAACAAAACTGCATTAAAACACAATATTAGAAATCTAAGAACATTTTTATGGAAAGGATAAAATCTACTGTATATTTATGCACGTCATAAAGCCCATAATGTATCTTGCATGAAACCATTTATCTTCATTTCATAGGGTCACAACAAGTACACACTCCTTTTCCTTCAGGAAGCCTGTGGCATGTTGAGCCAGGCATCAGTCATAACAAGAAAGACAAACTTATTTCATTTAAAAATGGTGCATGAAGTAAAATGGAAAAGTCCAAATTTTTTAATTAACAGGATTGTGAGTATCGCTTATCTTCAAAAACAGCAAATTGGAATTAATCACATTTCAAGACCAAGTTAATATTCTCTCTCTCTTCTACAAAATGACTGTGATTGATCTAAATCCAGTTATTTCATGCAAAACTAGGTTAAATACTGTAGATCTTTATGACCACACAGAAAGCACTACCATGACAGACTATGCTATTGTATTTCTGTAAGCCGCAGTAACTCCGACCGCAAGCGATCAAAATGGGGAAAAATCTCCAAGCCTTGAGAACAAAATGTTTGCGCAGTAACTCTTCTACAGGAACAAATTACTGACTTGCCTGGGCATCCAGGTCCAATAAGAACATCATCCATCACACCCTCTTCTTTCCTTGGTGCACATGAGGGCACAGCAGCCAAGGACAGCCCACCCACCCCACAGCACAGACACTGACAGGCTGCTCCCATGTCTGACTGCCTTTGAGCCCTCCAGAGAGGGTCACTGAGGCACCAGGGGCTCCTATCATGTGGCCTTCCATGCCCTCTTTCTTGGGGAGAGCAATAGCAGCCCACCTCACCTGCTCCAGCTATGGCCAGGATCAGCAGGCAGGTTTCTGCATGAGAAGAGATGCTAATCCTTTAGGAGGTACCTTCAGGGAGGCACCTGAAGTCTCCAAGCCTGGCCAATTCTGCTCATATGCACAGAACTGTCAGAAAGGATACCATCTTTTATACTTTTTTTTTTTACACACACACACACACACACATACATAAAATTTATTTACTATCTGTGAATTACCATGTACTGAAACATGCTGATATCTCAGTACTGCTATAAACTATTTAGCTCTGTGACCATGCAAAACACTTGTTAACACCACAATAATTAAGGATAATGAGGAGCAATAACATCATAAGAAATTCTGACAAACATAATTGTGAACCTTTTTTTGATTCATATGTTATTTCGTGCCCATACACATAACAAAGCTTCTTTGCAGCTTATCTACCAATATTTAACATCACAGTTCAATAGCCTGATTTCAGGGTTTATCAACTGTCTGAAGCCAATGTGAACAAAGGCCAGATTTGTTTGCACATCAAAAGAGAGCTATGTACTGTCAAAAGAGAGATCTATACAACACCCAAAGAACAGGCAGCAAATGCTGGTTTGACTGAGAAAAGGTAGAGACTGGATATTTCTGAGATGTAAATGACTTCTTATTTGGTGAGCCTTCCAGTTAGATGTTGAGAGTGCAGCTCACCATTTCTCTCCTCAGATTCTGGCAAGAATTCCCACCCCTCCAATTCACTTTTGTATGAAATCTTACAGAACTTCCTGCTAGCAAGAAGGCAGTCACAGGGATGTGGTTGTATGAAGATAATCAGATTCCTGAGGGAGCAAAGGTCCTCATTTATTTTTTTTTAAATCCTCATAGGAGTCATTTTCTCCTAACACACACCCCTCCCTACCCTATTGTGTCTTACTGCTTAATTAGCTACTGGATGAGATGTAGTTCTGTTTGCACCAACTTTATGTCTACTGTAATTGCCCTGAGTTGCAGTTCTGAGAAGAAAAAATTGATCAAATAACTACATATTTTGTTTGATTAATAATGAAAAAATCATTAAGGGATTAAAGTGAAACCATTTCACTCCTGTTGATCATGCTCAGCAATTTGAAATTATTTTATGATCCTGATCAATGTAATTAATGAGAATGGCTGTTAATTAGTTACACTAGCAGGTGGGCCACGTAAAACATATCCTCTTAATGCCATAGAATATCATGCAATTAGAATTTGGGTTAATTCTGTAGCATTCCCAGAGTAAGAGTTTAAAAAACTGCACAGCACCATGGTCTTTGAATTTTCTACATACACACCACACAGACACACGTGCACACTCAGCCACGCCAAATGACTGTCATAAAGGCACCACAGACACACAGCTGTTTGGACATTTAGGACCATAATCAAACCTCCTTTTTGCAACTGTCATCTCTATGACAAGTCCCTACACACTTTTACAGCAAACCCTCCTCCTGGTACACAGGAACAATCCAGGTTTCAGTGTAACTTGGGGCTTCACTCCCAGCATCTTGTTAATTCAGTCACTCTCATCTGGTCCTTTCTGATCTCCCCCTAAGGAGAGGGCTTTTTTCAGGAGAAATAACCTCTTGAGTGTGAGCTGAGACAGACAATAAAAGTGTTAACTGCTTAGCAGTGCTATGTAGCTAATTAGCAGTATTACGAGTTTAAGGGTGGTTTTGATAATCACGGGGCCTGTGAGGGTTCCCCATTCCCTAGGAACACAGGCAGATTAATACTTTTTCTTTCTTTGAGGAAAAAACAAAAGGCAACAAACTGAATTGTAGAAAAATGTGTGTATTTATAGAGTGTGATACAGTTCAGGTTTGCATTTCCTGTAGGACCAGAGCAGGCAGTATAACATTACCCAAACTGAGGGAGCAACATAGCTCCTCGAATTCCTCTTCAGCCAGCTTATGGATTGGGTCTAAACACTGCAGCATCTGGAGAGAACATGCAGTCTCACAAAGGCAGAAGCAATTTCTGAAGCATACTGGTCTACTGACAAGGCAGATCAGAGAAAGGGAGGTCTGGGTACATTGACAGACTGGGGTAGGACAGGGGCAAGGGGAGGGGATCCACCAGAGTTGAGCACAAAATTTCTGCCCCCCATTTTCCAAGAACTTGGTGAAAGTCAATGACAGCCCTCCTTGCTCTGCAGCCTGTTTTGTTCGACATCTGCAAAGGTTTTTCCCCTTCTTCTCTCTTGTGCTATACTCTACTCATAATATCTACACAAGCCTATGTATAGAATCTCAATGCGACACCCATTTGGCTACACCTTGTAGTCACACACAACCACACTGCTGTACTAAGACATAACTACATCTGATAACTATTAAACTTCAAATATTTCTTTAAAAAACATATGGCTTTGCAATTAAAAAAATAACCACAGTCAATCAAACCATCACAAGTCATCCTTAAATATCAAAATGACAAGTGCACTAGAAATAAGGATTTGAACTTACTCTTTGCATATTAAGAATATCCAAGATTAGAGACTCCAAAGGCAGAAGTGATCAACAACCACACAACTGAATATGTGGCCAAGCTGTGTTTACTGTTGGTAGAGGAAACTCTAGGTGAGCTTGAGCTCCTGATGAATCCCTGACATGCCGGGTCAGTCCATGGCTCTGAACTACACTGTTTGCAGAAGGCTTTTTTCACTATTATCATCAGAAAGAAGGCAAGAGCTGTCTCCCTTTGAAAAAGGCTGACATATCAGTGAAGGAAGAGACAGCAGAGCAAAACTACTGTGATAAAGCTTAGGGGTAAGCAATCCCACAAGAGCCTGGTTCTAGCAGGACTCAAGTCCAACAAGCTCTTCAATGGTTATGACCCATCATCACCAGGGACACTGGGTGTAAGAGGAAGGGCTGTGTTTTAGAGAAAGGGCTCCCCAACAAAAAGAACAATTCCCTATTTACAAAAGAGTACCAAAAAATACAAAACAAACATTGCCATTGTTTCTATAAAGTCTTAATGGTAATCTCAATGGACTGGATCCAGATTCTGTGGAATCAGCCTCAGTCTTTACCTGCTGGTTCCTACACTAAATATTACACGTACATAACTGTCGGCTTGAGCCAGTGTATATTGGCCTCTTCAGATGAAAGAAAATTGGTGTCAGCAGCCTCCTGAGCACATTTTAATAATCAGCCTGATCATGGGTGCATGGCAGCTGCTCGATTGATGGTGTTAGACAGCGAATAAAGAAAGATGCCAGCAGTGCCCTCAGATCTGACATAACGAGGGAAACATCAGTCATTTGGCTAAAAGGCTCATAAAGGCTCCATCAGCTGTGACACAGGAGTCTGTCTTATGCAAAGCTAATGAGGAAATGTGGCAGCGTTAGCATTCTCTTTAGACAGTAACAAGTTGCGAGTGAGCTGCATTTTAGATGAAAAATTCAGTTGAAAACAGGGCAGTTTTCATGATCTTTGCCTAGATAACATCCTGATGTCTGGTACAGACTGTTAGAAATGAAAAGATTTTGAAAAGGTTTTAGGGCAGCCACTGCCAGTCCCAGTAGCCTGGGTATTGATTGCCAGTTGATACTGTGTGTACAAAAGGATTAGCTCTTCTGACTGGATTTTGATCACCCTCACCATGGATCAGACTCCCTTTAATGCTGGGTATCCATTGATCACCAGTGAGCAAGGACTGGGCACAAACAGAGCTCTCCAATGGATTGATGCAGACCTGAATGGGAAGCAGTGAAGACACAGCTGCACAACCCAGCCCTGCACCGGCGGCTGCTTTGTGCCCCTCAGGGCTTGGGAAGCAGCGTTTGGAGTCATTTGAGAACACTGCCCGAGTCTCCTGTGTGAATATTTTAAAGCTGTCGTTCTTCAGGAGGGTACAGGCAGCTCACCCTGCCCCTGGATTGGGTTGCAGATCCAGCCTGTGAGAACAGCATACCCTGGAGCTGTCAGAAGGGTTGCTTTGGAGGGTAAGGTATCAGTAGAGAAATGGGGAAGAAGAGACTCACAGATGAACTTTCGCTTTCAGTCAAATTTCCATTTCTAACAACTTCTCCCATTTCAGTTTCCCAGCATGTTGATATATTACACTAATTATAAGAACGACCTTCTCCCCTTCTACATTTTTTTCTTCCTTCCACTGCTCCAGTCAATAGATTTACAGTCTAATGTTATTTCTCTGTATGTCATGAGAGCCATTCCAACAGCAACAGGGCATTATGAAAAAAGCAGTCAAAAGGTAATTAGAAATCTTGCTGAAATGTTATGTTTGTTACGTGAGGATTACAGTGAATGATTCAATGAGCCTCAAAGTTCATCCTTAACATTGATAAGTGGGTTTCTGCCAAGAAATGCACAGCTGGTGACAGCAGGGATTCAGGGTTTGGGAGGGACACACACTTCTAAGGTGAAATTGGAGACAAGGATTAGAATTGCAGAAAACAAAGGAGGTCTTTATTCCTGGAAATGTTAAAGTCATTTTTCAGTGGCAAAGGAAATGCCATTTTTATAGCACATACCTAATCTTTCCCCTAGGTTTGATAGCAGATGTTTAGTTACATAGGTACAAAGTGGGATTCCAGAGCTAGAACAAAGAAAATGGCCATCAGGTTTTCCTACATTGTTCCCCAGACACAACAGTACCACATTACATTGTGCCTTGTATGTGCCACATTGCCTACCCATACCTCTAGCTCCACATTAACAAAGCATCTAGAAAAATAAAATATTGATAGGCAGGGTTAAGCTGTCAAAAAAAGAGAGGTCCCAGCACTCTGGAACTGCAGATGTGCAGAAGTTACCCACAGATTCAAACATTCCATTCCTGACTGTTCCCACCCAAAGTTACAGTGCTATTTGCCACAGGAATATTCAATGTAGCCTGCCTGAAAAGGCAATTTGCTGAAATAATTCCTATGAGGTTGTTTCCAAGCACTCTCAATTGCTCTAAGTAATGTTTCATTTTTTCTAAGCAGTCCATCTCAACTGCATTTTTTCAGTGCTCTAAATGACCATTTACAACAACTTTCAAAATAATACCCATGGACAGTAGCTGCTATTAAGGTTAATTAATTAATGTTTCTGAAGACTGCTGAGATTCTTGAATGAAAGGTTACACATTGTATATCAGTGCTTCACTGATATTAGAGGAGGCAAAAAATACATGTTTTTCTTATGAAAATTGATTCTCTGGCCTCTTCTTAGACCTCTGTACTGTAAACTTTCTCTAGCTGCTTTCTATATAGTAATGACTTACAGACTGTAATACCTTTCCTGGGAAGAGACTTCAAAATTGCACCAGCACTTTCGAACACCCTGTCAGCATCAGAGTTACACTACAAATGGTTTAAGCACATAGTTTTTTTTAACAATAGGGCTCTATTTCTGCTGCAAGTTAACATCACTGAGGTATTTCCCTATTATCTAACTCCACTTGCACTTACATTTGCTTGATAATGTGGCTTTGCCAAGTTATACTAATATAAATTATAGATTATTGTTTTGGGATATACTCTTTTTTTTCAGTTGTATTTTAGAGCTGCACAATTTTTATGTGGTATTCTTTGCAGTTTACCTTCTACAATGTATGTGGTACAACCACACTGCCATTTAGTGTAATGCATTAGGTTAAGGGATATACTGCCTAGTTTGTGAGAAGCCAGAGAAATTTTCCTGAGAAATAAATGCATGCCCTAAAGCCATTTCTGCAAAATACTAAATGGTAAACAATTACAATGCTTATGCTAAGCTCCGTGTTAACAGCTGCATGTATTACAGACTGACACACTGAACATTGATACAGCAGGGGCTGTGCAGAACGTATTTAAAACCATATTTCAAAACTTGCAACATGCCAACATGCAAATTAATAAATTTTTCTTTCCAAATGTCACCGGCATGGTGATTTCCTGCCAGCCCCAGCATCATTCTCCTGAAGCAGTAAAAGTAACACAGTCAATCTCCTCTGAATCCTATCTCCCCTGCTTCCTGCAGGGTCCCTGGGAGTTTATGATTCATATTCCAAAAGCTGTATGCAGTAGCCCTTTGGGGATATATATTAATGAAGAAATTTTCTCACGCCAGACCTGCCTCTTTATTGGAGTACGAAGGGTACAGTCTGTTCTGAGCGGCTTTTTAATTTCTCATAATTAACCCTGCCAGAATTAACATCGGTGGCATCACTGACAGCAAATTAAAGAAGCCACATCAGCAGAGTTAAAGGTTTTTCTGCCTTCCCCTCTCCCTCCTCCCCTTTTCAGCCCCCCCATTTTCTGTGTGTTTAAAGAAGAAAGTTCTCGAAGTCTGACAAGACGATCATCCTGTCATTGCACTAAGAGCCCTGCTGGGAGAGGTATGATTAGAGCATTTCCAGACTTCCCTGCCGTTAATACCAACCTATTTCAGCTCTTAACTGGCCTCGTGCCATGTAGATTTGTGGCAAAGAACCATGGTTTCCGTTTCTTTCGCTCTATGAGGTACAGTGGCTCACCTGATCCCCTCTGTGAGCTGATGGAACCAAGATCTAAAGCCCTCTGCAGCACTCAGACAGCTTCTTCTACCAACAATGTTTTAAAAGCCAGATCAGCTGTGCTTTGAGTCTCTTTAATCTAGCTTCATACCAGCCCCTTTTACACAATTCTGGACAGAAGATGAAAACATACTAGGAACACCAAGATACCCAAACAAACACATTTTTCCCTCTGTTCAGCCAGAAATAAATGTGTTAAATTTTGATATTCCTGCAGCCACAGCCATTTACATGTAGAATTTCAGAGAAAGAGAAAAGGAATGGACTATCAATGTCTTACCTGCCACTGCATGTCTGAGAGGAGAGAGGGATCCTGGAGAAAGCCCAAGGTGGTGAATGTCATAATAAGAATTACAGTTCAAGCCCTCCTGTCCTGTTTGAGTGCTCTGAGCATCAAAGCCCTAGAGGTCAAAACTAGACTGGCTTACATAAATACTTACCCCGTTGTTTGATCTTTTGCTGAAAACTGACGAATTATGAAGCTGAAACACCTACCAGAGACAAGATATGATGAGACTGCTGCTGTTACAGTCACATGCAAAGTAACAATGGATGAACCAAAACACACTGCTCTTCATTCATCTACTTACTAATTTCTGTGGAAATCATATTTATTGATCCTCTTATTCCCTCTCTATAATCATAGCCTTTCATTAGCAATGAATGAAACTTGTGATCACGGTCACTGTTTTCTGCAGGGGAGAACCTAAGGCACCTACATCTTTGCACATGATCACACTAGGAGTTGGTGATTTTAAAGCCACAAAGAAGAATTTCCAGTACTACCCTGCTGCTCTGCACTTGCCTTGTTTCATACTGCCTTCTTCCCATGAGCCTGGCATTGCGTCCCACTTAGAATTTCCAAGTGTTAAAATATTTGCCTGGACTTCAAAATGTCTATGTAAATACAGGATGTAAATTTTGCATAACACTGTATGTGAAGTATCTTCCATTACCTGGTATGATGTTATTGTAAACATCAATCTAAAACCCCAAATCTACAAAGCCAATAATATTTTCAGAGATCTGATGGCTTAAGACCAAGAAGAGGGATTTCCATCAGCAGAGGGTAGAAGTCAGGGAGAACACAATGGCTCTGAGCAAGCATGTGACAGCTAACAGAGGTGCACACACACTTTCCTCGACAAACCACAGATTGCACTGTAAAACACTGCAGTTGGTATAGCACTGGAAATGTGCCAGTGCAACCAGAACGAGGATATGCCTCCTGCATTGTCATCTCACTTGATAGGCACTGTTGGAACACAATCTGTGAGCAATTTCAGTGTGCCACAGAGCCCACCAGAGGGAAAGGGTCTGATTTACATTCAGCACTCTGAAAGGTTAGAGCAATAATGGTGCTGAAGATTACTTGTAGATATGACAGCAGCATCAATTTCTTGAGACTAAATATTAAGTGTTTGTCTGTGTCTCTGTACACAAAATATATGTGTAGTTCTGGGAGGAGGAAGCTGAATTGCTAAATAACTTTCTGCATTAAAACTGGGGGACAATTGGATTTTTTCAAAAGTTGTCATTATCTCTGACTTTTCCTTTGATTTGCAAAGCAATGCAACCCTGAGAGGGAAACAGTTTAGGACAGAACTGGTTCCATGAATGCCTCAGGTCACAACGGAAGAGGGATGGTATGTAGCACCAAAGTACTGGACCTGAAAAGCAGCAAAAAATTAGAGCTAAATATGCTCTGAAGACAAGCTCTTCAGCTGGCTATAATTCCCATGTAACTCCAGCTGATAGTTTTATGGGAATGTCAGCTTTAGTCACCAGTAAATTGTCCTTCATGCAGCTACAGTCCTGAACCATACTCTTGTCCACCTTTAACTTCTCTGATCTAACTAGAAGTCTCATCATTTTAATTAACTCTCTGTGACTCTTCCCAACAAATACTACAGCTGAGAAGAATATCAACTGCAGGGAATTTCTGGGGTTGAGTCTTGATGGTCCTGAGGGAATTATGAGAGGTTTCCAATAGGTAGCTGGTATTCACACACCCTTCTGAGTTGGTTCTCTTGATTATTTTTGACTAGTTCCATTACTAACATACATCTTTTTAAAGGTCTACAGATGGATAACTTAGTTGGGAGTGCTGTAGCATAATAAACCAGGAACGAGAGAATAAACACGAAAAGAAACAGGCAAAGAGTGCTCAGAGCAACTGGGAAGGCATTTAGAGCTTAGTGTAGAAAAATCTCTGAAGCCATTTGTTCTGTGTATGGCTGCAGTAAAAGAAACAGCAACAAGGACACAGAGATGCACCAACCAAGGGCTGCAAAACAAATCATAGGCAGCAAGGTGATTTCTCTAATAACTACTTCACAATTGGAATTCTGTCCACAATTTTAAGCATCACACAGATAAGCTAATTTTACTGCAGAGGGGGTGCAGCTTCAGAAACCTTGACTAACCTTAGGTACTTAAAATTATCTCATGTCAAGAAAGGCCAAAGTGATTGAATTTATTCTTGCTAGGAAAGAGAAAACTTTGAAATGACTGAACAGAAATATTTCATTTCAGATTAGGAAAAATTTTCATATAACACAAGAGATGTGGGAGATGGAGAGAACTTGTTCATTACCAGTTAAAATAAAATAAAGCCAAAACTGTGGCCATCATTTCACATTTGGAAATAAAGAGCCAGTATCTGCTATCAGTGACAGCTATAAAAGTCTCATTGATTTCAATGAAAGCTGCAAGTGTGCATCTAATTGAGGAATCTGGATCACAAAATGTAAAGAAAAATCATTTTGCTTAGAAAGTAATGAATATGCCATATTATGCTGCCAAGTAATATTACTGCCACAAAGTCTCAATGAGTTTATGAAACAGATTGATATTTTTATTAGTAGAGAGTAGATTGAAAGAGAGCGACAAAACAAAATGAGGATGAAAAAAGGTAAAAGAAAGCAGGCTTACTGGGCCAAATGGCTTTTTCATGTCCATAAATTGCTAAGTGTATTTCTAATTAATTTCCCAATTCAAACAGCCAGGAATAAAAAACAGGCTTTTGAGTGTGCTGTGAACTCAGGAGAGACTCTGTAGACTTGGGCAAATAATAGTATAAAATGGTTTATGAAACCAGAGGGTTTATGGTCTATAAATAACTTCCATGTATTTTTATTCTTTACACGTACAATATTACTGAGGACTGGATGATAGCTTTTCACTGCTGCCTGGTTGACTTCTTCCACACACACACACCCCCAAGGTAATGACGATATTGATCCTGAAGAGACATTTTTTGAGGCAGATAAAAAAGCCACACAACTGAACTAATAGAAAGGGCCTAGCAACTTTAGTGGTAAAGTTGTGGTCCTTTAAGTGAACAGCAATTGGCCATACAGTTTAAAACCTACATCCTAATAACTTCAGGCATTTAGGATGAAAAAAAAAAAAGGAAACAAAAAAAAGGAAAAAAAAAAGTAAGCCATCTAAAAGATGACTTATGGCATTTAGTGTCTTTAGCAGCCTTTTAGATAGCTAACATATAAATTTTTAGGAATCCAAGTATTATTTAAATAAAAAAATACGTAAGATACATGTATTTGTCTGTGTAAACAAGGGACTCACTGAGAAAATGCTTCTGATCTTTAGATTTACAGCATGCTCTTTTTTTGGCTAAATGTGCAATTCAAAACGTGCCTAATTCCTAAAATCCATATATGTGACACTGCCTGGGTTTCCATGACTACTGCTCTGAAAACCATATTAATTATTCAAGAGGTCCATGCCATTCTCCCTGTGTTCCATAAGGAATGCCGGGAAGCACTGTCTGCCTTTATAGAGCAATACAGATATTTAAAAGGACTGCATCGCTGGCTCTAAATACCACAGATATTTTCTTACAGCACTGTGACATCTGCATGATAGGTCCCATAAATATTATCCAAACACTCTAGTGCATCAGTACAAAAAGAAAAATGAAAAAAACCAAAACAAAATCTCCAAACCAGAAAAACTGTCCTATTTGCTTTTTTTTTCTTCTCTGTTTCAGCGATCTTCAAAAAGGTGCTTTAATTCTAGTCCCTGTTTATCATCCTGATATAATCCTATTTTAAACAAAGTCAACTAGCTTGCATGCAGGAGGGATTAATAGCCTGTGTTTTTCTAGAGGATATAGTTTCAAATGGTGAGACTTACATTAAATCAAATTTCTCACATCAGCTGTGACTAAGCAGCTGTTTGCCATATCTGTTGATCTCTGTATATTTTAATAACCATAATCAGTGCAGAGAACATTCTTTACAGATAACATTATCAAAACATGCTGTAACAAAGTGAGGAATGTCAGTGCTGGAGCAGTGCATGCCACCGCCGCCGGCCTGTCACAGCGATCAGTGCCAATCACACCACAGCAGCACTGGCACATTACAGGGCCAATTACCCAAAGGCAGAGATGAGAGGAAAGTGGGCCAGATCCTCTTCCAGTGGGAGCAGAACAATGGAGTTATCCCAGATTTATACCTGTGTGACTGAGAGTGTAATCTGGCCCAGCATCAGTCTTGCCGAGAGTCGCCTGGGATCTCAGATTGGCATATGTGTAATACTCAGGCAGCCCTTGTGGAAAAAGTCCATAGGATGTAAGAGAAAATGAGGGCTTTTCTGTAGAATTTTGTAAGTCAAACCACTATAGAAATGCCACTGCCGAGATCCATTCTAGATCTCAATTAAAGACTCTTTACTCCTCCCATATTTTAACTGCAAAAATAATATTCTTTTTTACTGACTACATGCTTGGGGAATATTTTTCTGCTAAAGAAGATTTATTTTTTCCTTCCAGAACCTTCAAGTTCAGCTCTATTACATTCTCCAGCAACATCTACAGCAGATCTGCTGCATACGCTGTTACTCTTTTACCTGAAGTGGGGATTTAACTGGTAAGATGAATCTGAATTTCCCCTGAGCAAGGATACAGCCCTGTCACCACATAAAAAAGTGAACAACAGGGAAAACAGAGCTCAAGATCCAAAGCCTATCGAAATCACAATGCCATGAACACATCCCTGACTGACACTTCCTGAGCATGATCAAATACACAATAATAAACAAATCAAAAAGTGCAGAAATATTTTCATATCTCTGAACCACAGGAACACCCACCATGCCTCAGCCTACTTCTCCCCATGTCCTGTCTCTTTACAGCTCATCTTTACAGCACATCCCACTGTCCAGGCTGGTCAGCATCCTGACGTGGGCCACAGCACAGCAGAGGAGGGTGCAGGAGCAGGACCCAAGACTGAGCTGGCAGTTTTTTCTGAGATCTCCCACATCCTCTAGCATCAACTCACCCCCTCTCCACAACTGCTCATGTTTGCTGGATGAAGATCTCTGCCCCTCAGGCTGTGTATAGCACCAAGCACAATCCTCACCCACCCCAGGTCAGCTCTGGCATCAAGAAATTGTTGTGATACAGCCAATACACTGCTACATACAACCATCATTTCCAGTTGTCTGTCTTCAGGGGTTTGTTTTTTTTAGTCTTCCTCCCAAACACATTGCACTAACAGGGCACCATCATTACTATTATTATTTATTATTCAGATTGCAGCTCTAGCGCCCACAGTGAGCTTTCTTTATTATTCCCAAGTTCTCACTTGCCATATAAAGTGCTCCATTGAAATACAGATAAAAAGTAATTTCCTCAAGAGCAAGGTGTGAACTGAGCATACTTAATTGTGCACTGTTATATCAACTGTATAATGTTGCAATAAAATTCCAAAACAATGTGATTAAAAATTATATCAAATGAGGATACCTAGGTGCCATAGCCAGTCAAAGCGCATTTATCCAATCTAAATTATATGCTAAGCAAATAAAATAAACATGCAATTTGCTAATTAAAGTGCACTCTCATGTATCCTGTAACCACCATAAATTATACAGCAACATTTAATTTTTTGACTGTTTAGCAATGTTTATGACTGCTTTACTAAATTAAACACAGAACGAAGGGGGCAAATTAGTAGGAAAGCAGTGTTTTCCCCCATTTCCTTTCAGATTTATTTTTTCTATCGTTCTGTTGTTTTGGTTTTTAATAATTGCACCTTCCTATATCAGCATGTTAATTTTACTGCGGATTTTCTCCATTTTTACTTCCTAAGTTCCACTCTATTCAATTCCAGCTACTTGCTTTTGCAAATTCTATACAGTATGGAAGCCAGTTTATCTTATTTGAACAATCCTTTCATAAAAACTCCATGCTCAAAGTCCCCACATTTGGACAATGACAAGAATGACGGGTTTTCCCTCCCAAATAAGACAACAGTATTTAAATCCTTTAATTTCACCCAAAACCTACTGCCCAAATCACAATGACTGGGTTCTAGTCGAGGCTGTGAGCCCTCCATCATCTGGAGTCCAAAGCTGAAGGCATTACTGGACTCCACTTGAGAGAAACTGTGAACAGTTGGGGTTTGTTTTCTTTCAAAATCTAAGAAAAATCTCAGACTCCGTTTGCCTGGCAACTCAGTCAGCTGTGTTTTAAACTTCTGAGAAACAAGGTTTTATCCCAGAATATGGTCAGGTAAAGAGAAGGAGGAGTGGGGGACAGAAGCTACTCCTCAATCCCTTAGTCTACTCTTTTCTACAACAGAAATAGTTAAGGGATCTGCTCTTGTCCCCGTTTCTTGCTTCCCCATTTACCACCCCTCTTCTTCACTCTGCACTCATGTGGAAGGCAAAATATCAATAATTCATAACTACAGATGCAAAGTGGCTCATTTTCAAATTCACACTCAACACCCAAATATTAAAATTCCTCAAAATTTTCTATCTACCTGAGCTTCAGAGACCATTTATGACTAATGTGCTCTTGTAAGTTAAAATGAAAGTATCAGACCACAGGATCCCTTTGCAGTTGGCCATAACAGAAGATACAGTTCAGTGGTATTAGCACTGGAGCTGATGTTCTGCACCCAAGAGTTACTCGCAGGCTCCCCCAACCCCTATATCCCACTGGTACACTAAACCCTCTAGGAATGTCCAGCTGATCACACAGTCTGGCCTTCCTTGGCAGCAGTGCTCCTGAGACAGTTTGGCAGATTCTGATGCATTCAGAAATGCAATTCCAAACCAACACACAATTGCCAATACACTTAAAGAGTTTTATGCAACTTTAAAGATGATTAAGGGCAAGAAAATCTTTCAGCTGAAGCCAAGGATCAGTGGAAGGAAGCCCCAGATGGCTGTATCCAAACAGGGTACAGAAACTGCTACTGAGAAAACCTTCTCACAGAGTCAAAGTGGTTTGCTGGAAATGCACAATGTTAACATCCTAATGTCAGTAAATTTATCCAAAAGTTAGAATCTTTGCTGAGCCATTTTTCCCTAGAATATTCTAGAACTGAATGCTATCAGAAACTGGTCAGCAGATGTTCTGCAGAGTAGGGCTTCTAACAACAAAGCTACAAAGGAACACTTTCTCCACCTTTCAGCTGCACTTGAGAATAATAGTATTGTTTCATACATGTCTTCCTTTCATAGCAACTGAGATAAGTGAATCTGTACTTTGTTTGTTACAGATGCCTTTTTAATTGGTATTACTTTGCTGGGAGGATCAATGAGTTACCTCAGTGCTGCCCAATTTGCAGTTTTGCTGCAAGACCTTTTCCCTTAGAAATATTCCTAAATTCGTGTCTTCAATGAAAACTGCCTCTCACTAGAACAAGGAAATAATTTTGCTATCTAATCTGCCTCCTGAAACCTTGCCTAAAGACAGCTCCTGCCTCATTGGTAATTTATTTTTTGGGAAATGGGAGGAAAATGCATTTCTTTTTGTCTTTCAGGCCATCCTTTTTCTAATTTTTCCTGCCGACTGGCATTTAATAATATTGCTTCTGCAATGAACAGAAAGCACAGGATTCTCTTGAAAACAAAATGTTGCAATTTAGGAAAAAAAAAAGAAAGTCAATTTCTTCTTCTTACACATCCACAGAGATATGTTAGCTAGAAAATATCCATTATTCCCTGCCCATGGGGGGGTATGACACAATCTCTCAAACCTCTGCTTATGCCATGTGATATAAAATAATTTTAAGTACTAGACAGAAACAGCCCCTGCAACCCTGCAGGTTTAAGGATGAATCATAGTTTCTGCTCTCTGAATTATGTCTCCATCTGCTTTGATTTTGGGGATTGGAACTCTATCTTGGACAAAGAAAGTTGATGCCAACAGCTTGTGAAGCCAGTGCCCATCAAAGAGATGTGCTGGCTTTAATCTGAATGGTCCATGTCAGTAAATACTGCGGGGCTGAACACTCCAGTGCAGGGATACCATATGTGAATGGAGAGGAATAACCAAATGCCTAATTCAGGGGTTACAAAATGGATTTATCTTCAATTGGTGAGGTTCTAGACTCAGTAATATTTGGTCCAGCTGTTTATCAGACTTAGCACATTTACATATGACCTTCTTCAATCCCTCCTCCCCTCCTGCCAGCTGAGAAAAATCAATAGTGCTTTGTTGTAGGGTTGTGAGAAATTCCAGAAGTGCAAGATAAGCTACTCTCTCGGTTCAACCCTAATAGCCAGTGGAGCTCAAGGGAACTCACAATTACCAGGGCTATGGCTCACTACTTTTGTGCTAGAATGACTTCATATTTTAATGCTGGAAAAAAATAGTTGCCATCATTTCCAAATGTCTTTCTGCAAGATACTTACATATGATGTCCTGGGAAGCCTTCATAGGAGGCTTGAACTTTTGGACAAATGGAATCAGAAGGTCTCTCACCTCCTTCTTCTCCCAACATTAAAGAGCAAACTTATTTTAAAGTAAAAACAGTGGTAGAAAGCATTTTTAATTAATTCCCAATTTACTTAGAAAAACCCATTTTATAGGAAAAAAAGCAGCTGAGTTACAAAAGAATTCAAGCATCTTATTTGTGGAGCAGGATTCATCTCTGTTTTACCACTGTGAAGCTAAAGTAACACCACAGGGCTGAATTGTATTAGACCAGACTTCCCGAAAATAAAGATCACAGCCTTGCCTGTTGACCTCTGCGGGATTTTTGCCTAAGTGACGACTGCAAGATAAAGCCTTTTGACAAAAAGAGAAATGAAACTGAATTTTAAAAGAAAAATGTGTAACAGAAAATGCAAGGCAATTATCTGATTACTAATAGGAAGAGGTACAGAGCCACGAGGTATAATGTTCAAGGGATTATCCAGCTTTGAACAATGCTTGCTTAACAGCTGCTACCGAACTGTGGTTTGTGTACTTGGCAGAGAGTTTCATTAATGATAATCTACAGTGTTTACAGCCCATAGGCCTCTAAATATGTTAAGAACCTTTTTTATTTGTATTTTATAATCCTTTTCCCTTATGTTTTATGTTTTTCTTGATATTTTTGAGATCTGAGGGGGTTTATGTTTCAAAATGATTCATTCTGCTCTGACAACTGCAGAGCAAGATTGCAGTAAATGTTCCCTTGTTATCAAGACTATGTATTTATAAACAGAAAGGAAAACCATCTAAATTCATACCAAGATTTGGATCACCACCAGCTAATACATTCAGATGCCAATATACAGTGCTCCATTGTTTACATGCGAAAGTAAATGTCAAACAGAGGTGTCTTTGCCCGTTACTAGATATTCCTCAGTCACTCCTTGGATCTGTCAGGTTGCAGCAAATTGAAACTGCCTTATTTTTGACATTGCATGTGACCTGAACTTCATTTAGAGGAATCCTGCAATTATTTTAAAGGTACAGTATTGATTAAGACCTGGATTTGCTTTAAAATTTGGTTTTCAAATGCATCCCTGGTCTGTTCTCTATGGCAACATTTAGGTAACATCAGGAAAACAGAACATAATTAAGAATATAATTTTGTTGTGGAGGGCATTATGTATTATGCAGTACACTAGGAAGATCATCACGATTCAAATGCCAAGTCACTGAGTCCTGGCTGCAATGCTTTGAACACACACTATTTCAGTGGCCATGATTCTGTCACGATAAAACCAAAGGAGATTATTACTTCAAGGCAATTAGCATAGCTAATTCTGACACAGCAACACACTCTCCTTCAGTCTGTCCCCCCTTTTCTGCTCTCCCCGGGCTGCGATGGGATTTCTGCGTGTTCGGTGGCGGCGGCCGTGCTCGGCTCCAGAGCCTCCTGCCAGGCTGAGCTCCCCGGGGACTGGCACTGCAAGGGCTCCCTGCACCTGCTCCGTGCCAGCCAGGGCTCCCAGAGATGTGGCATCCCTGTTCCAGCTGGTTCCACAGGCCCAGGGACGCCACACCTCAACCCACAGGAGCTCTGGGTTTTCACACTGGCCCTCCGGAGCACTGAGCTGCTGAGCCAGCCTCACTAAAATGTACACTTGAAAGAAATCCTCTCCCCTCCTGATCACTATTGGTTTCTATAGAAACAAGAAGGAACCTCTGTTCTTCTCTAAATTTTTCCCCTAATGCTTTTTGCAGACTGTGTGAAACCAATTTTTTTCTAAGTTTTTTTTTTTATTTTTTTAGACTCCACAGCCCTCCACTTCTAACCTAATTCATCCAATTAAAGAACAATAGATTAGCTAAAAAATGGGCATGGGGTTTAAATTTTAAGCAACTAAATCCTATGCATTAACTATCTGTGGTCAATCCATCTCTCCTGGGTCATTTTATGACTCAAGCATTTCAAAGTAAATAGTTTAAAACAACGGTGCATCACAAGAGTTAAAGGGGGTCAAGAGGATATTTACTTAACCACTAGTTGACTTTTTAACTTAGAAATATTTCAGCAGTTACTGTATTTAAATGAAATCCATCTCCTCAGCATCCCCATAAATTATTCTAAAACTCCAGGGTTCCCATCCACGTTGTGAGTCACCACCCCAATGCCTGAAACTTATTTAGAGAACTGTGATGTTTGCTTGCTTTGTTATTTTGCCCTTCTCTGGAGACTGCATTTGCACAGGAATTGCTACGGCTTGTAAATATTCTATCTGCCTTGTTGTAATCATTACGCAAATATACTTGCAGTCAGTCACATAAAAAAAAATAAGGGCTGTTGAGGCATGAAAAATTGCTCTAACACAGGTTTGACTTAAAAAACATTAGAGAAGAAAATCTTTACAACAAATAGAGAACAACAGCCAGAAGTGAAAGGAGTATACAAAGATGTTATTTGGGATCTACTGTTCTCTCCTATCATAAAATAAAGGAAGCAATAATCATTATTCACACCACGATGATGCAATTTAATGTCGTTTTATAAAAACAACAATGAGCACTCAATTTCAGCATACACATATAACTTTCTTTTATTGTCAATTCATATTTACTCACACGTTTACTTGGGAAGTTTAATATTCATGCACATACAAATCACTTACTGTAGGTAGAGAGTTGAGCTAAACAGAATAGAGGTTGATTATATCAGGCAATTGCAGATGGGACTAAATTGATTCCTGATGTTGTACTAACACAGTAAAGTGACACACAGGACAGCTTCTGTCCACAGGTCTGAGGGAAGAATTCAGTACAAATACTGGGTTTGCTACTGTTGCTACCACACCAGCACTGTCAGATTATCAGCAAAGATAAGACTGGGACAATCTTTGAAGTGGTTTTTGTTTTATAATCCTACGTTAGCCTTTTTTTTTTTTTTTTTACTTTAAACGAGTTAAAATCCTTCTGCAGGTGCTAAGAATATTATGAGAGTTGTAAACTGAACAAAGTGCTGTGTCAGATTCCTCCCTACTTAAACTCTAAGTCAGCACACAATTCTTGTACCACTATATATAATGTTATGACTTTCAGCACCAGCTCTGAGGGTCTAGCACAACAATGAGCAGGGCTGAAGTCACCTCAAAGCCCTTGGTGGGTCTTGTGAAGGTCCTTACTCAGAAATAGATTTTTTCTCAGGGAAAAAAAATGCACTTATTTTATTGTTTCTTTCAGTAAATAATTTGTCTCATGTTTTTTAATCTATTTTTTCTTGTTAGATTCAACATGGCAGCTACAAATGCAAAACTAATTCAACACAGAAGTAATGAATAAAAAAGCATGCCAATGTTATATTTTTTTCAAAACAGTCTATCATAGAAACAGCTGTTCAATATTAATTGTTTCACATTGCCAGAGAGAACTTGTCCCATAACTAACATATTTTCAATTTCTTGGAAAAACAATTATGAAGTATTTGCTCCATAGGCACTAATCACACTAGAAGTCATAAATTTGCAAAGGTTTTGTTCCATTTCACCAAAGAAAAATATTGTGTCTATAAAGAACCATTTTCAGCATTCATCCCACTTTTTAATATTTATTAAAAAAAAGAAAAGCCAAAAAATCAAACAAAAAAGTCCAACAGTTCCAGCACAGAGTGGCACTCCTCAAAGGTTAACATGAGAAAAGATGTATATGACTGGCTTGTTCCAGCACTCAGCAGTCCATCAATGATACACTGATATTAATAACGATGGAAATATCGAATGCCTGGTAATCTGCCAAAAAATTGTATGGTACCTACTATGCACTTTCTCCTCCTGTCTCTCCAGGGAGAAACAGCTCTCTAGAGCTTCATGCAAAGAAACTTATTTTAAGGGATATATTGGTCAAAGGGGGGAGGATGAAAACTTCATGCCAAGAACCAGAAAAAACATGTGCCACAGCTAACTATTACTGTTATACCTAGAAAGAATTGAATATATGCTAAACTCAAAGTGAATGGATATATATGATGTAGAAGAGTGTTAGTTCAGAAATCTCTGTGAAAGTGCAGAGACTTCTTTGTCAATGTTAGACTATAGTGAGGCTCACATGTCCCTAATATGGCAGTGGGGGAAGAAAAGCCACCTTATTGATATTATGCAACTTCTAGAAGTAGAAAAAAATATCAACATAAAAACCCCCAAAACTTCAGAAACAGATGCAGTGATACACTTTGTTTTGGGAACAGCAGAACATGTCTTCATTCTTTACTTTACTCCTGGTTTATCCTCCATACAACTCCAGGCCACACCTGCATGTGGCCACCTCCAGCTCTCGTGACACAGCTAACAGGACCCTCTGCCTGTTTGCTGTGGCTGCTATTACAAGATTATGTAGCAAAACAAGAATATCCAGTTGTTGGTCATTGATTTATCTATAAAACAGTAACTGTAAAAATGATAGAAGAGGTTCTGTACTAGACAGTCTTGTGAAACAGTTTATTACTTAAGCATTAATGACCCGTTTAGAGGTCTTTACTGGTCAGGTAATGACCAGCTAAAGGAGTTAAGGGCCCGAGGCAAAGCACTCTAATAAAACCCTGCATACAGCATGTGTTTGGTTCCTCCAAATTCTATTAGGAAAGAGAAGTGTAAAGGGTAATGAAAGACATGTCCAAGAGGCACTCGTATCAGCCCTCTCATTTTATATTTGGCATAACACACATGGCCTTATTCCAGTGGCACAAATCACTCCTTGTTTATGCTAGCACCTATCATGGAGAAGAGCAGTAACTACAGCTGAAAATGGCCAGCCATGATGTTAAAGACTCTGTTGCTTTGGGCAAATAAACCTTCCTCCAACTGAGAGAACTCACCCTGCTGTTGGAAGCCCCACTGTCCTTTGCACCTACAGAGAATGTGTGCTCCAAAGGAGAAGGGAGCCAATATATGCTGCCAGGCACCTCAGCCAGCCCTGCCAATCCTAAATCCTACTCTAGCTGTATTAAGGGTGGAGGGATTAAATGCTTTCTGTATTCCCATGCAACTCTACTTGAATATGAACGTCCATTTGCTTTTTACTGTTCGCATCATGAGAAAAGGCATATTAAAACAGGAGTTTTATATTGATATCTCCAATCTAAGACTGAGACAGCACAGCTGTATATATACACTTGCCAGTAAATTAGAAGCCAAGGGCTGGAACACTACCCAGGGCCTCACTCTTGGCTTCAGAGGCAGGTAAAACACTCAGGCCCACACAACCACATCTCACTATTACAACCCCACAGCAGCATTGATTTTGGTCCTGATTTACAGCATCATTTGTTCTTGATAAGAGCCACTTGCCAGAACTACTCAGAAAAAAGTAAAATACAATCTAGGAGTGGAAATTAGAAACAAGAAAGGATAAGAGGCTAAGAACTGCTGAAAAACAATGGGTCAAGATTCCTGTACTTGCAGGACAACATGTTCCAGGTACAAGCAAGTTTATTTGCTCAGCATTTATTATTGTCTTCTCAACAGCAAATGAGGATAAAGAGCATTCTGATGACTTAGTCAGAAAGTTACTTAATTTCACTGTCACTTCTTTGCCTATAGTATATTTCAGTATTTATTTTAAAAAATCACTCTGCAGTGTTTACATAACTAATTCTAACAGCTTTTGTAGAGTATTTCTAATTTTTTTGTGCGTAAACAGCCTTTTAAGCCATGCTCAAGGCTTATTTCAGACTTTAACAATCCTTCAGAGCTATTGCAGCTAATCATATAAACACACATTAAGCCAAATTTAACTCGTCTACTGAGTAGTGAAATGGTGGCTTAACACTTGCACCTTCCAGCTTTCAAGGTTAAATATCTCAATGCTTTATTTCAGACCATCTGAAGTGATCACAACAGTCTAGGCATTTACTAAAATTAAGTTCTCCATCAGAAGTGGGCAGAGCAGAAAACATACACAATGTTAAATAGAAGTTATTATTTCTACATCTATATACTGTGGAGAGCTAAGGATACAAAAATAAAATCCAGGCCCTAACTGGAAGCTTATTCAGTGCATACAGCACAAAGCCTGTATTCAAACCAGAGGATTTCTTCATTTTTTAGAGCCAAATTAGAATTTTTTGCAGCACAGGGTTAACAGCAAAAGTGCTGACACAACACTAAGTGTATAGTGGCGCCTGCAAGCAGCGCTATAATTAATCTAAGTGTACTGTCATTACACTAAACACTGCTTCTGCAGCATCATTCCAAATCATGAGGCTCTTTCTCTGTTTCTCAGATAACATGCAGTTTATTTTCAATCATGTAAGTTTCCAGTCGTGGCATGATTTGCTAAAGTAACATTAGGTCTTGAAGCAATATCTTAATCAAATCAGAATCTTCTGTAAAACAAATCTTTGGCTCTTGGAGAATTAGTAACATCTAATGCCTTAGGATAGAGATGTGAAACTGTGAGCTGAAAAATGCACTGCTGGAGACCATACTCAGCCTCCTTGCTTCCAGCCATTTACAAGTACATCTATCTAGCCTCCTACCTACACACCTCCACTTTATATGGTCATAAACCACCAATGCAATATCTAAATTATACCCTGAAAACTCCAGGTTTGAAATGGGTTGTATGAAAATTCACCTCATGTGGTTTATTCATTTCTGCAAGAATACAAAGCTCTGATTCCTTCTGGATGGAGCTCATTTAAACAAAGCCCAACAGCAAACACCCATAAATTAAAGCATTATTGGTATTTATGAAAAGACACATGTAAACTGAGTGAATTTTGTGTAAAAGGCTTAAAAAAAGGAAAGAAGTGGAATCTGGCATATAAAACGCTAATTGCATTCACAAAGTTATTAAGTACTTTGTGAATTAATACTTTGAAATACACATTACAGGGAAAGAAATAAAAATACATCCTGTCTGGAAACCTGTTTATTCTCATGCATTTCAGATTTCTCTCCTAATGCCTCCCACATCCACTGAAGTTATAATGTCTTAATAAAATAAGAAAATATGGGAACAGAAGGAATTTAAGTATTTCACAATATCTGTCTGAAGCTAGTAATTTATAATGGATATAAATTTATCCAGAATATACTCACTTCACTTCAACAAAAGCTATATTTGAAGCAATTGTCTGCTTCAGTGAGCAAGCTACTATGATTATGTTTACCAAATTAAAATTTATATACCAGAATTATTTATTCTTTACTTTTCATATGCAGGTCACTGAATAAAGACCAAGAAGAATCCTACAGCAGGATTACTATAGTTGTGACTTTACTGTGGAATTGGTATGATAAATTCATGTACATTGCTTGGAGAACTCTTAGACTCTTCAGTGTAGAGTTGGGTAAATTTATTTACAGAAACTAAAAAACGCACAGTAAAAGTCAATGAGCAGATGAGAAGCCATGGAACTGGGCCAGCACTGGTCACTGAGTTGTTCTGCACCTTTACCCTTTGCAGAGTTGCAACAGTGAGAATTAGATAAAACATCTTCAGAAGCACCTGTGTTTAAAATACACAAACACCACCAAGCAATCATTCATGCTAAAGGTTGATGTGCTGCAAAGTCAAGTCATATTTTTCCACCAATAAATGTATTTCATCCAGTAAACAAAGAGGACTGCAGCACACATACATACTCAGAGAAGCCACAAAATATGCCTGATAACTATTCTACATTTCAAGAGTGAATAATGGCTACAGGCACATGGTCTAGACCATAGTGTGTCAAAACCTAGAGCAAAGTAATATTAACAAAATAATCATACTTATTATTTTATATCTAAAGATGGCAGTCCAGAAACATTTTAATTTAGCAGCAATTTTGCTCCACTCCTTATGTTGGCAGTGGCATTCATGCAACTGCACAGGCAGATAGACCAGGAAATTAATCTGGCTGCAAAGCAATTTCCCTCCCTCCCATTCCCACCCCCACAAAAGAGAATAAGCAGGACCATTCAGCTGATCTGATTCACAACATGACATCCTAAAGCCAGCAGCAGCACAAGGCAGACAGAACAAATGCATGGCTGGGGTAACACTGGAAGGCAGGACAGCATTTGTCATGTATGTGTCAGATGTAAAGTGAATGAACAAACACACCTACAATTGACAGTGTCCAGGCTGTGATATTTTAAAGACAATTACATGAATACCCAAGGTTCATTATTCCCTTTCTCTTTTCAAGCTTTCCAACTCTCACCTTTGGAAATCCAAACTACCTCTGACTCAGACAACTACACATGAAACATATCACTAACAGCTACCAACATGAACATGTCCTCTGTGCCAGGCAACAGCAGCACAACCAGGCTATTGCTATTGAACTGGAATGGCCAAACTTTGTTACAGCATGGAGACACACGTGTAGTTAGGGAAAACTAAATTTAACATCCACAGCACAGGCACAGAGTCCACCAATTTGCTTGGTAGGGTGATTCTCTGAAGTACAGAGACCACCAGAAAGCTGCGGAGAAAGAACACCCTAGGCCAGCAGCCGAAAACATTCAGAAAGAAGCGACTAAGGGTGTACTGTCTCCTGTTGACCGAAGGAAGGCATCAGCTGCAAGAGACAAGGTGGTTAAATTGTGTGTCAGGCGATAGTCCATCACTAGCCACACCTGGTTAACCCTCCACATCACCAGGTCACACGTGTGCCTGAGAGCACAGGTGAGCACAGCAGGTTTTGGGAGCCAGAGACAGCTCCTCAGCTCGTGCCTCCACATCCACTTAATCCACTTCCCATTTTTAACATTCTTTCCTTGGCAGCATAAAAGATCTGCTAAAACCAAAAGCAGCCAATGACACTGGGAGTGCTTGGGACACAAAGCACCCCACCATGGTGGGGAAGCCACGGTCACACAGGTTCTGGTGCCCCTCAAAGGCAACGTGTTCATTCCCACAGCACAATGGCAGCTCACATCTGCCTGCAAAGATGATAACCAGGAATCCTGGTTATTTTGTCCCATTTTTACCAGCTAGAAAACACAAACACTTCCGACCAAAGACCCAACCACCCTCCCCAGGTGAATCCCAGGCCACAAAGCTACAGGATCAGACTTACTTCTGGTGCTGTGACTGCTGCATTTTTGGTTGTGTTGTAGCTCATCTTCAGGCAGGTGCATAGAGACTGGTTCCTCCAGGATACCCTCTTGCTGGCAAGAGCAGCAGCCTCTGTCCTCTCAGGGTGCCCAGAGTCCCAAAGTCATGCTTTCTCTGCCACCAGGTTATTACAGTAAAGCCACAAAGTGCTATTATGGCAGCCACGCTCTCTGAGGGTTTTGCTGCCTTCAAGGAGACAAGATGGGCTCAGATACCTCACATCAGAAGAGGGCTGTAGGCACCAGATCATTAGTGGGCAGATACAACCCTGAGTCAGAGCCGTGTGCCAGCCCTAAAAGGCAGGAGCTCAGGCATCATCGTGTATCCTGCATTTGCTAGTGGCTAAATCCAGTGATTAGTCAGCACGGAGAGCTGCTGAATCACTCTTCAAAGGCACCTATCTCCCTGCTGACATCAGCGAGGCAGCCTCTGAACAGCCTGGGCTGCTCTGCTGCTGACAGGACCCTGGGCTCAGCTTGCACAAGGCCTGAACAAGCTCAGAAATCCAGTCCCTGACCTGCCAGGGTGCACCTGCTAATACAGTAATAATATTCACATGCATAGCAAAACAATGCATGTAATCTTGTATTAGTTGTTCATATAATTTTTCTGATAATGTAATTTGAGATGTAATGCAGTATTTATATTTGGTCTTGAAAATTATTCATATATTTCAAAGTCTTTTAAACTTCTTTTTAATTCAGATTTTATCTCTCATTATTAATTGTTTGGGCATTAATTATTTTAGATTAAATGAATGTAGGCATTGATATTCATAGAAGACAAATGACATACTACGCAGATGAGACAATTAGCATGAATTACTTCAGTCAGCTTGAAGTCCCTAAAATCTCTTTTTTGATTAAATAAAAAAAATCACAAGATTAATATCATAATTTATTACAGTGATACTTTAACTTTTTACTGACCATGGCAGACTTCACCTGGTTAAATCTGAATTCTGTCAACCCTCATAGTAACAAAACCCAGTCTTAGAGATAAGGTGCTCTCCACAGGGGCCAAACAAAAGCTAATCAATATTTTCTAGCTAAAGGACAATCTTTGAGTCAAGATCTGTGCAAGGAAAATCTTTAGCCAATTCTTAGAGGAAACCAACTACTTAGAAATACATAATAAGCAATTAAACTTATTGCTTCAGAATTTAACAGGAGTTCTAAAGAGTGGCAATTATTTTCCCATGCTAGTGGATGAAAATAAGTGTAAACAGCACTTAAAAATGATGCACGAGACAGAAAATATTTGTGACATAAATCAGAAAAACAAATACAGTAAAACTCCTGCTCCTCTGTGATAAAACTGAACAAAAGGCATGTTGGTGTACAGGGGCTTTGTTCTTGACAGAATTTTGGTATTGTTCTAACATCTACATTGACAGAAAATGGCTGTTAAGCCCTGTGTGAAGAATACATTTAAATTTTTTCTTCTTTTCTGTTTTTTTTTAATATCTGAGATCAATTAAACAATAACTAAGAATTGATTTTGGAATGCTTAATCCTGTACATTTGTGCAGGGTTGTTTATTTTTTTTTAAGTAGGGTTTTTTTCCTTCTGGGGAGACTTAAAATATCATTGAAGAAAATCCTCAGGACTTTTCTTACCAAACAGTGGGATTTATAACAGAGAGGCAAATCCTCCTCTCGTTTTTTCAGAGGAGTGCTCCTGTCAAAGTCAACGACACTGCAGCATCCTTGAAAAGCAACAGAGCTCACACTGTATCACCCACTGGAGTCAACAGGAGTGCCAGGAGGATGATAAACAGAGCTATGTTTCAGAAGCACTTTAACACCTAAACAGAGACAAATTAGAAACACTTAGGGGAGGTGTGTACAGGAGAGGTTAATACAATTCCACAGAATGTTGCAGTTGGGTTCACATCTCCAATCTGTCCACTCATGGTGCGGCAAAAAGTCAATATATGTATTTCAAGAACCATCAGTAACTTTCCCACTAAATCCTGATTGTACTACGACCATGGGAGGCTTCCAAAAGATGCAAGTTACATCAAACAGACACATCTAATATGTCTGTGCTTGAAGACTGTGAGAAGGGCCCCATCTGACCACGAGAGGGAGAATTGAATCATACACATTGTTTATTCACAGACATTTCCATCTCAGACCAAGTTCACAAGGAGGGCAGTTCATAACTTCAGTATATTTGGGGACTCCAGGCACAGCACTGAGATCCCTGCTTGGATGTGCTCAGGGGAAGAGGGAAGAAAACCAAACACCAGAACCTCCCTTTTATGAAGGGATGTTGAAGCACAGTTAGGAATGCTGGTCAACAGGGAAACACCATTTGAAGACATACAGGGTATGAGCTTTCCTAAGGATCTTTGGAAAGATTCAGGAAAGCTGCCACAAATTTTTTGCAGATGCAGCCGTGCTTTGTGGTTTCCACCTCAGAACAGGATCCTGGTGTTTCTCTCCTGGGACTAGCTACTTCTGAAGTGCCACTGGTGCTCCAAAGTCTGTATGGGTGGCTGGCTAATTTTGATATAGAGTTCTAGATACTGGGTTTAGGTCCTAACACTTCTGCTTGTTTGGATTTTGCCAGTCCTCTTCCTCATATGGAAGACAGCAACAGTTATGACCCCAGTCTCCCAAAAACTTCAGAGATCCTGATGACAGTATTTTCAACAAATAATGTGGACACTGAAACATGATCTTTTCCTCAAGTCTGCAGACCCAGAGTTTGCTGATAACGCCTTTTCAGGCCCACTGCAAAGTTCATCTATTTTCTGGCTGCTGGAGAAGTCACAAATTGAGGAATGTATTAGGCTGTCGTGAGAGGTTTACGTGTACTACATTTATTGCTGCTGATAGCAATAACTAAGAACAGTCCCCACTGCACAGGACTTTGCAGATCTGCAATAAGTTCTTGTGTTCTGGTCAAGTTTCAGTGCTTGGAGAAGTGCAGAGTAATGGATGTAAATAAATAAATTGCAACATGTGGATTTTTTCACCCAGCTTCAAAACATACTCCTATTCCTCATTTTTCAGGATCAACCATTCCTCACACTCACTCCTGAGGATTTGTTTTATTTACAGAAGAACTCATAACCATATGAAAAATTCTGTCTCAAAGCTGTCCAGAGTTATTTGTGACTGGAATAATCACAGACCAGTTATGAGAAATTTGAGGCAGTATTAAGTATAGAGCATGTTTTGTTTGTTGGCCTGGAAGTCTGGACCTTTTACTGTACTCGAATACATTATGTAAATCTCTAGCCAGCAAAAGGAGATGGGAAGAAAGCTCTGTTCAAGCAAAGCACGTCACAGCAGATGTGACTGGGTCCCAAACCTTACATGTCAGCAGACAGATCTGGAAACCCCATTCCAAGCCAACAGCAGTTTTTTAACCTACTGATGTTTAATGAACATCTACTTATCTTCAAAACAAAACCACATGATGCACATTCTCCTGCTTTGGAGGCATGTAGCTAATTTTTCTCCATTGGATTTTTTTTTCCTTAGAACACAGCTAAAATCTAATTCTACTCACAAAAGCCAGCCTGTATCTGACACATAACAGCAATATGGGAACACCTGAGCCACATTTCCTATGCCACTGCAGCTGCAACAAAATTAATGAGCTGACCTATCTCAGAAGGGAGTGAAAACAAACTTTTCCTGCACAATAGCAAAAGCTTTGTTCAGAAGTAGGTCTACTTACATTGTTTCATACTACAGAGTTATACACACTTAAGCATAGGAGAACATTTTGAAGTCCAAGACACAGAATAACAACTGCCCTATAACATGCACATGTATACACAGCATATATGATATTATCATACAGCACACAAACAATCCCAGCAGCTACAAAGGTGTATGCACACATTTCCAGAGCTATATATGAGACCTCTAAAGCCCAAGAACCCTCCCTAGCACACACTCAGGGCCTGTTCATGGACAGTGTATCCCAGACAAAGGTGCAGCATGTCCTCAGAGCTATGGGGCAGGCCATGGCATGGGGCTGGCACGTGCCTGCCCATGTCCCTGGAGCAGGGCATGCAGGACAGGGCTGGATCCACCTCCCTGATCAAAGGGTTCCCCCACAGGCTGAAGGGGAAAGGTCCTGCCCCCAGGAACTGCCAGCACTGCCATAGCAGAATCAGTTTATTACTTTCTGGAAGCTCAAGAATCTGCAAAGAAGTTATAATGAGTTTTACAAGTCCTGCTGAAAGCAGAGGTTCTCAATGGACCAGTAAAGCTGGCCAGTGATACTAGAAAATACCAATGCCAGCACTTCTGATAAGCAGGTTAGCCTGCAATGCCTCAGCTGCTATCCTTGGTGTCACTAACTGCTTCATCCTGAGTGTAATTGACTCCAGGGGAAAACAAAAGAGGGGATTTTGTTTTGTTTTGACAAATCCACTGCAAGGCACCACACTAAGGTGCCAAAGGCTACTTTGTATTTACAATGCTGATGATAGGCACAACTCAGAAGTTTCCTGACCTCAAGTACAAACACAACATGAAAGGTGATATATCAAACTGACACTATCACAGCTAGGAAAAAAAAGAAAGAAAAGAAAAGAAAAACACCTCAGATTTATACCAGGCTTGCCTGCCTAGCATAAATACTAACATCAAGCTTGCAGGCTTTGTTATATCACTGCTTAAAAGTGTGTGATACAGCACAAGGGCAAAACAGTACAAAACCAAACTGAAAGTGTTTCCAAACACAAACTTAGAGGAGGAAGAGGAAGAAATTTGCTGAACCCAGAAAGGAACTTCAAGTTCACAGAAGTAACAGCACATTCAGGCCTCCAGTACCTTCCCCTTTGTCTTCATGCCTCATCTTACCTCCAACCTGCAGGCTGTGGCATCCCTGCTTATTGCTCCCACACTTTTTTTCCCACACCCTTGTGCATGTGTGAGTCCTAGCCCTGCAACAAAGGGTTTCAAGCCCTTAAAACACACATCTCCCAAAGAGTCTCCGTACCTCAGGCTTCTTTACACTGAGGCATTGATAAAAACACTACTACTAAAAAGCCCAAAACAAAACAGGCTTCCTCCCTCCATAAAAAAAAAAAAAAAGTTCTTGTTGGTTATCTGGAACCAAATGGAGTGATCCCATACTCAGACTGGCCCTCACTCCCTCTGTACATTTGGGGAAGTTTAATTTTTAGGAAAGAGCACTCATGGATTTTGAGCTGTCCCTCAATCAAGTCCAACAGCACAGACAAGAAGCTGCTCACTGTGCTCCAGGACATTCCAGTACAATTGAGGCCAAAGGGAACTTTTTTTAATAATAAAAAAGTGGGGACAGATAAAATAGCACTACACAGCATCTAAATGAAAGTAATAATGAACAGAAGAATTTGCAGTTGTAATTGTATTTAATGTCTAAATGACCCATTTGGAGAGAGACATTAAAATAAGTCACTCACTTTATAAAAGATAAAATAAAAGCATTGATCATAAGTGTGAACACAGTAAAAGCAGACATGTATAAAATAAAAAATTTTAGTGCTTTTTATAACCTTTCATACAGACTAGACTAATTGTGGATATTTTGAAAATAATAATGTTAATAACACAGAGATAGCATTGCATTTCCTCCAAAGAACATACATTTGAATGACAATATTTATAATATGAGCTCTGTATTGTAATTTAATTTAACCATGAAACCAATTTCTGCCTTCAACATTTTATGTTTTACAGTATGAAACAGAACATTATTTGCTATAATGTAGTTTATTTAACCTTAACCTGATGTGGTGCAACAGTGAATACAGATACACTCAAAATGTTAATAATATGACACACTGAGCTGATTAAAATTTCAATTGTGTTTCCTCCATCTCCTTTGGAAAGTTAATGAATTAATGAATCTTTAAAGGACAGTCAGGGAGGCCTTAAAAAGAAGATGCCTTTTTGAGTAAGGAGAGAAAGTGGCAGATTACAACTTAATGGCTTCAGAATAATGGTAATTTCCCTATTTTCTTCACTTGCCTTAGCTCAGCTAATGGCTTCATTAGTGTCCACACTCTCAAACGAATAATAGAGGACCATGTCACATCCATCTTAGTCACATCACAATAAAACCGTTAAATACAATTCAGCTACCTGCCTTCTGCCAGTCTGGGCTGCAAGGCAGAATTAGCAGCACAATCAATACGGAATCCTGTTATTAGATTTTTTTCCCCTTTAAAAAAGAAGTATATCATCAGGTATAATCATGCAGTGCTATTTAACTGCAGTGCACATTTTATGCTGATTAGATAACTAGAATTACTCAAAATGGACATAAAAGGAAGGGGAAAAAAATCTGCTTACTTTACACCTATACATCAAAAAATGCACCAAAATTCTGGCTCTGTATTTGATAAAACTGATGGGTTACCTCAAAGTCACCACAGATGTATCACATTTTTCATGACATCCCCTCTACCAAATCATTTCACAAACCAAGCTAATTAAGCAGCTAAAAACCTTCTTGGCTTTAGCTACTTCTATCTTGGGAGAAAAGATTCCATTCAACCAATTAAAATTTTTTTGGAAAAAATTCAGTGTAACTGAATGTAGCTCCATCAAAAGATATCAAGCCTGATGCAACAAGTTCACAAACTGATCTTAGCACTGTAAAATCAAATGGGAATTATGATTTTTTTTAATATGCTAAACATTTTTAATTTTCCAAGTAGTTGAATTTAAATTATTTTGTGGTCGTTAGTTTTAAACTTGATTTAAGCAGCACTGTGCTTTTTTTACTCATTATATGGTTTGGCTACTCTGTGCAACATGAAATCTCTGCTCAAGCGAATTTTTTTCTCATTATATACATATTTTGCACAACAAATAATATGCAGACTTTTTAACAACAGTGGTTGAAACATGCACACTTGGCAAAATCTAACGCACAAGTACTATTATTCCCTGCTTTTTATCTTTGGAGCCCAAAGGAGCAAGCTCCAACTTCTACCTTGCTGAACTGCAGCTGGCAGCAGCACATAAGTAACAGGCAGAGGAAAATGGCCTGTTTAATATATCAGGAAAATCTCAAATGCTTCAGGCAAGATTTTGTTCTCAGATCCACACCACAGATCCCAACTCCAGCGCTCTGCCCCTTCTTGACCTGAGTATCTAACGCTACCAAAAACTGCTACGGACATGTAGAGGCAGAGCTTTATTGGATCATACCAATCTAAGGCAGGATTTTGCACAAAAGGATTCCTGGACTGATTCCCCAATTCTCTACATAACCCTGCCATAACCACATCCAACTGACGTCCAGGAAGAAACTGCTTTGTAAATCTCAGCACACATGACGTGCCAGGTATCCACACTTGTCAGCGGAATAAATTTTTCTGACAACATAAATCTGATCCCACTGAGAAACCTTTTTAAAAATACATTATTGACTGAAAATATTTATATGCACCACTTTTCCTGTTAGCAAAGGTAATATATTAACTGCTTTGCCATTACCACAAGTAACTGTAGGCCTAAGAGAAAATATTTCTGTATGCACGCTATATATCCATTTCGAATTAAAACATGATGCCAATATTATACTAAATCACAACAGAAGCCTCAGTCCTAAACAGATCTTGAGTGACACCTGCATTCTAATTTTTTTTTTTTTACGAGCAGTTTGTCAATGATGAGACTTTAATGAGAGGTACTGCTTTCAAAATATGCAGCTATGGGTAAACATAAAATATTCTCTATTTATCATTTCAGTTCTTAGTTGTTATTGTACAAATAATTAAATGAATTCTAACAGACAGGTAGCAGGGATACAGAAGATCACCTACTTCTTGTCTACCTTAGGATACTAAAACCTTACATTTAAAAACCAACTCATAAAATAACCACAACCCCAAACCTCTCAGGGTGATTCTCAGATCAGTTCACAGCTCACCAGGGAAGGATTGACTCCCACTGTCCAGGTGTGCCACCTTGGCCTAGGCAAATTCTCATCAGAATAAAGGAGGAAAACACCAAAAATACACTTGCCAGTCGAACCTCAGAATTTACTTCATTACATCATGGCAGGCTGCAACTTTCTCTAATACATGTTAGGGTCCTAATTAGTTCTATGACTGAGCACAGAGAACAGGGCAAAACCAATAGGTATCAACTCCAGATGCTGTTCTGGGATCAGCACTAGAGCATTACCAAGCCCAGACACTCCAGATACCACACTTATTGTCTAACATTAAGTGGACACAAAATTGCCTATGCTTTAAATAAAAAAAATAAAATTGTACACATAATTGATGCAGAATATTCAAAATACACAGAAGTAATTTTAACATTTACTTTTATAGGCATCCTTAGGAGTTCCAAGTGAACTTTTTCTTGCTCACTGCCCCTTTAAGATTTCTGCATCACCCCCTCTTTCATTTAATTGCCCGTAGAAAGAATATTTACCGCAGTTAAAAGATGCAGGAGGGAGATTACAATTTGTAGGTAAGTTAGGCAAGGAAGATGCATTTGCAACTTTTCTGCTTAAACTACCACAGAAACCAGTTTTACACAGAGTAGAGGTCCCCTCAGAGTAAGCTTGGTTAGCATGCAAGTACACTATCTGCCTAAACTCTGCTTTTCTGATTAAAGTTTTGTATTTAATTAAAATTGTCTTTAATTAAAATGCAAATATTCTAGGACTTTAACAATAAATTGTTTACACTAGACTGAGAAACAGCCCTCAAAGGCTTTGGGAAAAAAATAGTTTCAATTGCAAGCTGTATATTCAAACTTCACTGCTCAATGAAAATGGGTAAAGATCCTTTTTTCTCCTATTGGCTTAATCTTTTTTAAACAAATGGAATGATATCCCAATTTGTATCTAGAATTCACATAGAAAACAATTCCCAAAGTTATTGGCTGTTGAGTAAGTAATTAGGCCAGTTCAAAACATCTATTGTGTTTGAAACAATTCCTTTAGCCAATTTTGCTAGGAAATGATACTGACACCACAAAAGAATTGCCAGTTAAATGAATGACAGCACAGCCCCTTCCCTGAGTGATAAACACGGAGTGCGCCTGTGTGCACGCAAGGATCCATCTGCATTATCCCTGCACCAGAAACATCCTGCTCAGGGTTCAAAAATAGCCATTCTGTTTACAAAAGAGCAGGGTTTAGATACAGCAGATATATAGCCTGCTCATTTCTTTCTTTAAACAAACACAGAAAGACTCTGCACCCCAGGTTTTGATTTAGCACAAGGCAGATTATGTGCTCTGCAGCATCAACAATCCTTTTCTGTACAGAGTGCTGGGGCTCACAGGTGAATTATCCTTATGACCATTTCATAACCATCCTCCACTGGGAATAAAATCGAGCCTTTGTATTTCATCTGACTTAATATCTTGAGAACTTCAATTTTTGTCCAGAGAAACTTAAAACTGAGCTCTTAGCACTCTAGTGCAGTAACAAAAACTACAGTAATGCACGGCTTGGAAAGAAATTTACCAAATCCCAAACCTTCCACAATTAAAAAAAAAAAAAAGTAAACAGTGCTTGGAAGGTTTTATGGTTCATTAGCAAAATACTGCATTATGCTCATCACCATATCCCTGTTCAAACACTGAAGAGCAGTGATATAAGTTAAATGAGGTAGTAACATTTAAAGTTTGAAAAATCCACTTCCAGAAGCCAGTGGAACAAATCATACATGGGAACTTTCTAACTGGAAGTACTTGCAAGAATAATGGTATGAATATGACCTCTGTGGAAGTAGCATAAAGTATCCTCATTCTTGCAGAGAAATTCTTACAAAGACCCACTTGCTATAAATTTGAATTTCCTAAATTCATTGCAGATCTGAGAAACCAAAATGAAATAAATTACCACAGTTTGACACCATCTCCTTCATCACAGTAATTCCAGATTTCAGTATAAAAGCCATTACTTAACTTGCACGCCATAATTTACACACTCTTTTACACAATAATTTTTGATCCAAGAAAAGATTCATTTTCCTTTTATAATTATCTCGTGTCAAAGTCTTTAACCTTTTCATCTGAAAAGCCAGAGCTGGATATGTTTCCAGAAGGAAACATATGCCCTGAATTCAGCTCCTCTCTTTGTGCCATGGCAGGAAGAGGCTGGACATGAGCAGAGAGCAGCCAAGGAGAGCAGCCAGGTCTGCACATCAGGGCACCAACAACACCAACACCCAACAACAGCTGCCTTCCAAACCCTCTACAGCAAAACCATCCATTGTAGTGAATAAAACCTGTGTCAGCCCAACATGAAGTTGTAAGTACAGCACGAGAACCACCTAAACCACAGCGGTGGCAACTGTCGATTTGCATAATTTATACAAATTAATGTAGATTCAACGATTAGCATTTCAAGAGGGTTTCCTGGTGCCCAGGGAAGGCTGGTGTGAGCCAGGGCAGCCTCACCTGACATGGTGCCCGTGCCACGGGGTTTGTCCACGCACAGGCACCCAAACCACGTCCTTCCCACATCATGCGGCTGAGGTACTTTGGGTACTTCGTTCTGGTGCTTCTCCAATGTTATGATAAAGATAGAATATTGCTCTATCTTCCTAAAATTCAGACAACTTCACTAGATGCATACACACTTGTCTTTTCAAAATAGCACTTCACAGGCACAGGCAGGAAGCCTGGGCTGGCTCCAGCAACTGCGGGCTCACTTCAGAATAGCCCCCAAAACCACAGGTTGTCTGAAAAAGAGCTGCTCCATCTCCACCCACATTTGGCTCCCCAGTGGACTGCTGTACCAGCAAGGCATCCTCATCATCATTCTTCATCACATACATGTGGCTGTACCCTCATTTCACATTTCCATCACTTTGGGAACACACCTTTCTGCACCAAGGGCAAGAGGCCACTGTATAAAACTACATGGTCTGTGTGGACTTGCTTCCACCTGAAATTGTCCAGTAAAAAGAAAAAAAATTATTTTAAGTGATACAGCAATTATGTTCCCCATTCCTAAAAAGCACACCATTCTGTTACAGGGCCAGCCATTAGCTCTTACTTCAGGCACCTCTGCTGCCTCAGGAACAGACTGCTCATTTTTAGCCTGTTTCCAATTTACCCGCTGGCAGAGGTGCGCAAGAAGTCTCTAGCAATGGAGTTGCAAACCCACGTCAGTATAAATTTCCTTTTTCAGAAGTTTCAGTCTTGTTTTATCAGAGACCAGTGCCTGTGCTGAGGAAAGCCTATAATGATTTCTCTTTTTCAGGCTTATTCTAGAATTGCATCTATTTTGGGGTTTTGTTTAGATCTGTCGCAGCTTTCGTCCCGTTGATCATGTTGTTTTTCTAACCCGCCCTGAACATCTGTTGGCTCTTTCTGAGGCTGCATAATCCTGGTTTTTTTCTTTCCTTATGTATTCCACTGCTATCAGCTGGCTGTTTTTCTGGGTTTTTATTTTTCAGTGTACATTTTATTTCTTTTAGTTTGGGAAAAAAATATTGTTTTAAAAGCATTGATTCTTTCTGGCCTCATGTTATCCTGCACAACAAATTCATATCCGCCACAGCTTTTTTTTTGTTCAGCTGGTTTGTTCTTTTTTTTTTTGTTTCTGCTTGTTTTTCTTAAAAAAAAAAGCATCAATATAAAAAATCAGGTTGCAGCAGACCTAAAGGTGGAGTGAGAAGACGATGAAGGATCTTGTTTTCATAATGATAAAAATCAGTACTTATAAAAGATACGGGGCTGGCAGCCCTGCAGAAAACAGAGCGAACACCGTTTAACCACAAACCAGACACACACACTCTCAGCAGGACCACTGCAAGCACTGAAAGGGGAAACAACAGTCAAGCCTTGGCCTCCTCGCCGGGCCTGCCAGCGAGGGCAATCATTAGTGCCAAGCATGGGGGTGGGTTTTTCTTGACGCTGACATTGGGAATTGTTTGGAGACTGCAATTATTTAGCATAGCCTAACAAACAATTATCAGATGGCAACAGCTTCTGGTCACTACCAGGCTGGACTGCATTCAAGCCTAAGAGAGACATGTATCTCCTCAGCCAGCAAGTCTCCCTACCCAGTGATTACAGAAGAAGTAAGATTTTGAGGTTGACAAGAGTCCCTTTTAGCAGCATTTGGATTATAAAATTGCTCTGACTCACTGCAGCGTATTGCTCCCTCTTAATTAACAGAGCTGAACTTTGTACATGTCTAGACTTCCTCCTGCAGAATGGCAGATTTTGGACTCCATGAATATCATTTGAAGTCATATTATTTACAGAGCCTTTATTCATTTCAGTCATTTGTTTCAAACATATTTTCCACAGAAAGAAAAAATGCACCAACTGCTGGGCCATTTAATCCAAACTTAACAGTTAAGATGTTTTATTCAGCATTTTAAAAAGGATTGTCTTAGGGAATTTTATGTGCTGCATTTCTAATGTTAACTTTACAGATTGTAAAGTGCCTTGGGATGCACTAGCATGAAAGGCATTAAGGTATTGCAGGATTTAAGCAAATGTGCATTGCACTAAAAAGAACCTTTTATGAAAGCACATACAGATAAAAACCACAGTAAAGCTAGTGTTTATTAAGAGATGTTCAGATTTATTTCTTAAAGCAAAACTATTTTCCTCCTCCACTGGCAAAAACGATCCTTTTCTAAATTAAAAATTTTTCTTCCAGTACTGACATAAAATTGTTGAAATTTTATACTTTATAGAAGAACGTATTTTCCCATTCAAATGTTTAGTCTTTAAAAAACTCCACTGGATTCACATTAAAAAAGGCTTTTTTTTTTTTTTTCCTAAAAAGTAGGATTTTTGGTTTGTGGGAGGTCAGTTTTCTCCTATGACTTATTATTAACAAATTAATTAACTATATTAATTAGCTTGGCTATTGTTACAGGATTTTATGGGTACAAAGAAGGATGAATCATACATTTTGATCCATGCTTCCTATTACTATCAAAAAGTTGCATTTCAAATACAAGAAAAAGCTTGTACAGCTAAATCCCTTGACATGCCTGGAAATCACAGAGTAGGCTTGTACACCAATCACTTATGAGAGAGGATTTAATGTCAGTGGGTGAAGTTCAACACGGCGAGAAGGAGCAGCATTAACACAGCCAGAGCAGCCTTATCAAGGAGAGGTGGGGTACTGTATCAGGCTTTATCTCCACCCTTTAAGTGGGAGGGTGGATTTGATCTTCACCACTTCCCTCCCTGTTTTATACCTTTGTAACACCCAAGTACTCCAGCTCTGTGGTCTCAATCCAGAGACTATTACAGCCTGTTAAAAAAGTATCACTCGATTTTAAAAGGATACAGATAAAGCCCAAAGAAAGTGTCATGGATTTCAACACATAGGACTAAACACAAGATCAAAGTTTAAGTGCAGAATATATATAATATTATTCAAAAAAAAAAAAGTAACGCTGCTGGAATTCCTATCACTCTAACATCAGAAGAGAAGCAACAAACAACTTTATAATGCCAGATCCACCTTTTCATTAAAATTACATTAAAAATAAAACGTGGTGAAGAAAGTTAAAAAGCAGCATATGACTTCTACCAAGGAGGGAAGGATTAGTTGTCCTTTGCATTCTAAGTTTGAAAGTTAATATGACAGTCACAATACCTACTCATAGCCTCAGATCTTTTGTGAATGATAGGAACATTTTCTCAAAGGCTTTCAGCTACAAAATAGCCCTCAAACAGATTTGTTTCTCTAGAGCACCTGTAATTCAAAAACATTACTGATAAATAAAGCTGAAAGCATTAATTTTATTTATAAGTGAAAAATTTCAGATGACTGCACTGAAATCCAGTAATATTCTGTTTCAAGAAAAATAGTGGAGCTATGTACTCTAATCACAGTGGGTCATAAAACTGAATTAAAGGAACAAGATACTGTTTTAGCTAATGATGCTTTTTAACTACCTCTCATGCCTTTCAAGTACTATGGCATTTTCAGTTACATATTTGCCACATTTTGTTTTCACACAACTGCTTTTTCCACTCAAGTTCAAAGCAAGATCAACCCATTTAACTTCATCTATACTTCCACTGTAGGCATTGAATACCCATCTCAGCCTGTTCCTCACAGACGCATCTCCTTGTGAAAAAAATCCAGACAATGTATGTCAGCAAGGTATCCTTTGCCAAGCCACAAAGACCACATCTCAGTAGCTCTGAGATGTGGAATAACTCTGAGAAATGGAAATACTAGTGTCTACATATTTTACACCTGGATTCATCCATATTTCTCCAGTGCTTTGTCCATGCATTATTGAAAAGACAGTTTTACTGAGCAACAGGCTACATAGCAGGTTGAAACAATCAATTGTTCTTCCTGTGATGGACTTCAGACTGGGAGAGCTGCACATTCCAACTTTTGGCTGCTCCCATAAACTACACCTTAAGCCCTGTCGAGGCTTAAGACAGAGATCTGGGTCTTCCCAGATATACAGTTATCCATGTTTCTATTTTCTATCTAACAAAGCTGTCAACCAAAAGAGGCTGATGGAGACACTTCCCCTGTCACCAGGCTGCCAATCGAGGCATGACTGCAGTTACTTTTACTCTGATGTGGTGTAACGTACAGTTGTTACTACAAATACAGCCCCTTTCTTAAACCCAGCTTTTTATAAACTGTGCACCTGTGCAAGTTCAGAAGAGCAAATCTGGGGACTCCATGACAAGCAGCCCTGATTCCCAGACTCGATTTGAGTATCACGCTCAAATATCACTGTCTGAAACTGCAGCCACACACAGCACCTTCCACCACAGCCCTTCTCTTTGTCTGTGTGTTTATTTTACACTAATCACTAAAACATCACAGCACAAAGTGTTATGTTATCTCTGTATCCATCTCAATATCTATAATTACTTTCTCTTTTGTAAAAACTAGGACAGGGAGTTGTAGCCCTCAAAGATTACAGATACCCATCTTCCTAAGCCTGACTAAGCCTAAACACACAACAATTATAAGATGGTAAACAGCAGTAATTGTACACTAAATGTCTTTTTAAAGAGCCAAATGTGCACTTAAAGTTTAACTCCCACTCACTGCTGCTCTAGAACAAACAGTAAATTAGTGAATACAAAACTAAAAAAAAAAAAAAAAAGAAGCCCTGCAGCATGTTCCTCAGGCAGGAAGTAATTCTATTTCCCCCCCTCTTTTTTTCAACCTTTGTAGACATAATGCAGGATAGTTTCAATAAAGCACTGCCTGCAGTAAAAGCATGTGATGATCTTGCAATCCAAACTAAAGTGTGATAATTACCCTGCATTAATGGAGAAGGGGACACACAGAGAAATAAACGACCCTCACCCTGCAAAGAAGTGCAGCTGTATTCTAATTTATCAACAGTCAATTTATTACCTTATGTACTTTCAGACTGTGGGTTTTTATTTGCACCTGTATGTCTCAGTAAAGTGCAGCTAGTTTCATGACCATTACAAGCAGTTAAAGCTTCCTCTTTTCACTGGAACAGGTGGTGTGCACAGGGCAGAAAACCACTCAGCTACTTTTATCCCACGTGCATCAAAACCAGCTCTGAGGTATCACTCCAGCCCCTTTCTCAGTGACATTACAGACACCTAAGACACTGCACAAGTCTCTTGATACATTTGCCTTTTCTGGATTGGTGGGAGATTGCTTTGGGAGTGTTTTGGGAAGGAGAATAATACCTAGCAAGAATGTATACAGAAGTCAGTCCCTAGAAGCATGACTGAGATGACAGTGTACAAGTAGAGGAATAAGGGATTCCTCAACTTCCTTCTGGAAGTGGCCAGACCTGAGCCAGACAAAGGAAGAACCTTGTTCTGCCAGGGCCACTTGATAGGCAGAGGACACCAGTTTCCAGAGCTGTTTGCCTTACCCATGAACATGTGTAGAGATCAGGGGGAAAAAGAATTAAAATATCTTACAAAGTAATAAAATGTAGCTGTGAAATGATAAAAGCTGATTGTTCTTTCAGCATGTTACTGTGTGACAGCTCTCCTAACAATTAAAATGAAGAGGTTCTGTGCACTAATGGCAATGTCTATGGCATACATAAAATATACTATAAATATTCCAGCATGCCCAAGAATGTCTGTGACATTTGTTGCTAAGAGGTATCATGTTTGCTTCTTCCATGTCCATTTCCATGTCTCCACTTATAATACTGAGCACTTAACCAGGAAATTCCCTCCTCGGAAGTAAAAGAAGAACATTTTAATACTGATACAATTTTGCTTGGACATATGAAAGCTATTTGAAGGGTCTTTATGCATCTTCACAACTACAAGGCCCTGGAAGGTCTCTAAAGCCAAGTGTATACTCCAGTGTCCATTCTGCAAACACTCAAGAGTGAGGCAGAGAGAGATCATCTGCCCAAAGGTTCCACCCAAAGCAGGGCACCCTCTAACTCCACAACTACCCTACACCCATTACACTGGTGGGTGCTGTTATTTATTTCCCAACATTTACTACTGTAATAATGTCAGGAGACAAACAGGCCACACTACTCTGTGCCAGACAAATGGCTACAGAGGGATTCCACTGCAGCACAAAATCTGCAAGAACTAACTGTCCTCGCATAAAGTGTCACAGGACAGGGGAGAAAGGCAGAAGATATTCTGAAAACTTTGAGTTTTTCTGTTTTAGGAGTAAAACTTGAATATTTGAAGCCTCCCCAAAAGGGTTAGATTATTTATTTTGTTTTGAAGCATACCATCACTTTGAATATAGCAGTTAAGCAAATCAGCACCTGTCAAGTCTACTGAACTACTCTCTATTTAACCAAAATTTACATTTAGTTCAGTCAATTAATATAAGCCTTATCAGGCTCATGATAATTAGCACACTTACTAAGAGAAGTAACAGCAGTAGTTGTAGTTGGGCCTCACCAGAGACCCCTATCTGATCTCACCTAGTGATCTACTTGCTTTTGTATTGCCAAGGAGACCCACTTTTCCTGCTCTTAAACCAGACAAATTACTGTGACAAGAAGCAGGCTTAGGGTAGCTTCCATTCACAGATCACTTTAAGTACTTTACAGGTCATGTGCTATTAAACTACTTACTTTATCAATTTCTTTTGGCTTATCCAAGGCTAAACTGTTTTAGTTGGAGGAGGAGGACTTATTTTGTGTTTTGTTTTGCTCTCCTTTTTTTCATTATTCTTCCCTTCCTGTTTTATTTTTACCATGAATAGTTGAGAGCTGTTGGACCAAAAATAATTTTAATCAACAAGGAAAATAAAAATAAACTTTTGCTTTCCTTTGCTTCACATATATTGCTGAAGTGTGCTTTAACACAGGCAGACTTCTTTAAGCAAGTATCACTTGGAGCAATCAGTAAGGCCACTTTTTGGCAGCCTGTTTTAAAGGTTCAATGGCACTAACAGACAGGTACAATTTGGACTCTCCACACAGAAGATGCCCTCTTGCCTGTCATTCCAGAACTTTAGGAATTTCAACAAGAATTGTCAAATCCCACATCATTGCTTATACACATACACACTTTTTTGTGACTCTCTTGAACTGCAGGGTCATAAGGGTATAATTTTCAGTGCAAAGTAGTGTTTTAAGAAAATAGTTACTCAAAGCATAATTGCTGGGGTTTTTTCCCCCAACTTGAACTGATAATTTTCCTTTTCTCTTAAACTCATAACCATAAAGCCACATCATTAGTCCAAATTATTCTGAGAATAAGGCTAAAAGTTAATATACTTTGACAAAATTAGCCACTGCTTTAACAATAAAGGGAGTATTGTGCTATCCTTCACTTATCACTATTCTTAAATATTTGATATTACATAAGATCTGGAGAAAAATGAAATCCATAAATTACACTGTGGCATATTCTACAGGCAGGCAAGAGACTTTGAAGAAGGTGAGACAGAGCTATAAACCAAAAGTCAAATCAGAAACTGAACCTTCATTTTAGATTGCCAGGCTTTTTAACATTCAAGATAGACTGCAAACATTATTTTAACATTCTCTATTTTTGTAAGAGTACCTACAAGAAGCAGAGACAATTTAATACAAGCTGAGTTGAACTTTAGTGAAGGTGTTTCCAGGCTATGTTTTTAAGAACATACTTGAAAGACTGGCAGAACAATCCAGTGCTCTGGTATTTCCACAAATTCAAAACAATGAGATACTTAAGACTCTATTCACACACAAAAAAAATAGAAAAAAGAAAAAATGAAGAGGAAAAATGGAGACTTAAATGTCTCTAAGTGGAAGAAACATTTCTCATTTCAACTTTAGCACTTTACTACTGATATACAATGAAAAAAGTGCTTGTATATAACCCAGCCATGTCAGCAGCAAAATGAATCTCTGGGCTGTGCAATGATCTAAGAAAATCTGAATGGGCATATGGGAACAGCTCATTTTGCAAGACCTCTGAAACCAACCTACTGATAAACACCGGAGGGTGCCTGACTGCCTGAATACTCTCATGCTTATTTGTTGTTATTCTTATTCATTACTGAGTCATTATTATTATTTAAGTGCCGACAATGCACTTGTGAACCAGAACAGATGCAAAATATCCTGTGCTAATGAGAAAATCAAAGCCTTTCTCATATTAGCAATTTCATATTATAGGATCTCTTTATTTTTGCCAATAAAGCACAAAAGTAATTAATACAGCAATATTTTCTTATTGTTCATGAGTAAAGCAAGTAAAACTGCTCAGATTCTGCTTTGGCTCTCACCCCTACCAGCACAAAATACAATAAATACTATTGAAGAATTCCTACTAAGACAGCTGCCAAATAAAATACAACAAAAATCTCTCATAAAAAGCTGTTCTCTGTTTATTCAGAGATAGAGTCAGTATTCCTCACTGAAAATGAACAGTGTGGCACTGCTCTTTCATATTTAAATACTTAAGCTGTGTCTTATTGCTGTAACCATCTCAGAGGATAAGTTTTTAACTGGAGGCAGGAAGGTGATATTAGTCCTCGGTGTATTACCAAACTGTGGGTCCATTCTTGAATAACAATTAGAACAACAGATAATGAGCCAACACTTTTCACCCCCAAAATTATGCTACTATATACACAAGGAATCTGACAAATACTTCCATTTAAATATTGGTGCACACAGAAGATGTCAGGTTTGGATATTCTCTGATGGCAGCAATGGATGTGGGCTGCTGCCATGTCCAGCTCCAGGATGACACCTCCAGCAGTCCAGGTTTGATGTGAAGGAGGGTGGCTGAGGAAGGCTCCCTGCAAAGTCAATCTCCCCCCAGTGCTGCTGGAGCTGTGTCTGCTTCTCATGACCACACAGGTTTTAAGCAAGGTCACAGATACTAGAGCTGCTTCATTGTGTGTAGGTAACCCTACAGCAGAGGACACTTCAATTTAGCTGAGGAAGTTTCCATTTGGGTAGAGTGTCCTGTATCTTGCCCTCAGCAAACCAACCTGTGCACACTCCCCAGATCTGGCTACAGAAACCCTCCACCTCAGCAAACATTACTGCCCTTTTGAGGACCGTTCTGCATCATGGGAATGCATATGACCAAATCACTTTCATGAAAAGTAAAGGGTTTTTCCCTTCAATTTCAGTAAGGAACATGACTTAACTACAAAATGACTCAGCCATGACTGCAGGGCTCAGCAGTGAGCACAGCACTGCTGCAGAGACACTGGCCAAGGCAGAGCAGAGCTAAGCCCTGCTGTCACTTCTCCTAAAACAAAGCATGAAGAACAATATATGAGTCTTAAAGTCTTGTTCAAGAAGCTTGCTGGAGTCAGAGACAGGCCCAGTCCTGTGCTGGGAGTCAAATACTTCTGTGTAAACTCTTTGGCAGCCCAAGCCCAGCACAAGCCCTCTTCCCACCCCAGTGCTCCCACTGTGTCTGCAACCAAAGCCTGCAGGAGGATCCCTGACCTAGAGAGGAGCCTGACCACACGTTTTATATCAGAACACTCCCACCAAATCAAAATATGTGGGCAAAGCAGCCAAGATTTAAATGACAGAGCCAGTTAAACTAAAACATGTATCAACAATGAAAATGTAAATGATGTTTTGTCCTCAGCAAGTCCTCAGAATGGGGAACGGAGATCCTCAGAAGCTGTCTTGACTAAAAAGACAACCAAAAGAGCTGGATAGTACCTTCTAGTTGAACACCAGGATCCAAGACAACCTCATGTTCAGAAGACCAAGTCTGGCCCTAAACAGTCAATAGGATTAAATAAAAATTGCAAGATCCTTACATACAAATAAGAAAACATCTATGGAAAGATCTACTGATACTACTTTTTGAAGGTCTACAACTGCTAGTTGTAACAGCAGCATCCTGTCAACGACACACATTTCAACAAAACGAATAAAATACACAAACAAGAAATAAGCCTCCCAGCACCAGTGGACAAAAAATGCCTAGATTTCCATTAAATACTAATCAACATCCATGCATCTGAACTAGAAGAGTGTTTTTAAAACCAGTGGAAGTGTGACAGATGAATGACAGTTGATCATAAGTGACAATTCACACTGAAGTCCAGAGGAATGCTCAGCCTTCACGTCCCCTTAAATCAGCCCTGAGTTAACACCCACTCATCATTCTGTGCACACTCAGTGCCCAGTGACACAGGCACACCCACAGTGAAGGGCTGGGGGTACTGGAGCACTTGCTGAATTCTGACACACAAACACACACATGGCCATGCTGCTAGAAGCCATCACTTTCAGATTTTTGACAGTCACCTTTTGCCCACATCCCTGTTTGCTCCTGGCTGGGTATGTTCTTGGCCAGAACGTTTATAGCCCCTGGTATTATCCCTCCAAAGCTGTGACGCATTCTTAACCACAACTCTGAGAACACACTGACATTATAATATACAAACATGTAGGGAAGATATACACACTCAGACACACCAGGGGATAAAACAGGCTGGGAGGAAACGAGGAACTTTATGTTACTGTCTTTTCTAATGAGATAGAAAGTGGCAGATGTAAAGATTTCATTCAACCAACAATCTCTTTTATGATATGAATAAACTACTAAAACAGATTTAATCCTTTATAAAATCAGATTATAAGAAGCAGACAAAATCACAAGTTTATTCAATACGCCATCTTATCCAGTGTGACTAATGCATTATTTGTATGAAGTTAAAGTGGCGCGTTGGAAAGCTATGAAATAAATCAAATGCTCTACTTTATGTAATCTTAACAGACAGATCCCATTAGGATTCTACTATGCATAGCTGTTGGTTAAAATCATTGACCAGTATCCTTATAAATTAATCAACTGAGGTAATGCTGGCTTGGCTGTCATCATTTATTCCTAATCTACATTTAGAATTCAATTCAACTTTTCAAGGCCTTTAGAACAGGTTTATCAATTCTCTCACCCTTGCTTCAGACATCAACCTAACCAGTAATTGTTTACAAAAGACCCAGTACAATGGAACAGTATCTTTTTTGTTCCTTTTCTTTCCACAGATACCAGAGTGCATACAGACACTGTGTTGTAATTAGTTAGAAAGATATTAAATCTTAACCAAACATTCTAGCCTGCCTCAATTTTTTGATGAGACCTTTTATCATTGAAGTTGAATTTGCAGGCAGATTGTGTGAGTTTACACAAGCGAGAATCATTACAAAATCTAAAATAACCCTGATCTGGTTGAAAGGCAGCTAGCAGAATATTTTTGGTTATAGATATATAGGGGGGAAAAATGCCTCCTAGATATCAGGTTATTTGTGGAGCTCGAATGTGTTTTCAAACATATGACTTCTGTGTTATGTCTGTGTATTTTATGCAGTTTCTAGTCATGTTTGTTAGATGTCTGCATGTCACGTACTGCAAGATTCATGAGCAGTCTACAACCAGGAAAAATTCTCACACAACAGCTTGTCTTGGGTAATGGGGAAAGAAACAGCAGAGTGAAGTGACAGGGAAGTGTATTATTTATTATCCTGATGAGGATAACACCTAGTCATGGTCTACAATCCAAACATGCTCACTGTCCTGCTGACAGAGCTATGATTCTAAATGAGAGCACAGGTGTTTCCCTACACAAATACCAAAACTCTCTTTAATTATACTCCCTTACCTGGGCACACTAAAAACCAGTCAGTTTGGGCAAGGGCTCTTTAAAGAGAGAAGGGAAGACTGAGCAGTAACAAAAACATTGCAATAGATTGCATAATATTTCTGGAGCTCTACCACAGAGTAGGTAAAGGTCATCTGCTCCCAAAATGAAATGAGAAAGAAAGGGAAGCTGTGGCTAAGTATGGTTTAGAGTTCACTAAATCAATGAAAAACTTCAACCAGCTGCAGTGGCCTCCAGCTCAGCCCTCTAGTGCAAATTTATTGGCCCACAGACAACAATCAAAGCCACAAAGACAATGCTTCCAAGTATGTATGACACCAATCATCTCCCTAATTGCCTAAAAATGATACACAGGATTTCAACAAAATTCGTTCCCTTCTTCAAAGGCACATTGTTAATTTCATAATCAAATTCCACCAGCATAGTCTATTTAAACACATATATGAAAATACTTCCTACGTTTCAGGGACATAAAGACCATAAATTGTTTTTGCTGCCTGTTTTCCCTTGAACCTTGAAAGAAAGGACCTCAGAATAAAATTTTGCCCCATATTCTTTTTTTGTCCAATCACAAGGATGTACTTTTCCTCGTGCTTGCTGAATGCAACACAGTAATTTGTATCCCCAAGTGGTATAAATAGAAAATATGCTCAGTCTAATAACATATGTGAAGAAAACTCATGCCCAGGGTTAACCAACAAAGCAGCAGCGATCTGCTAGAAACAAAGGCAGCTGGCTCAAAGAGCAACAATGCTTCTGAAAAACTGTGGATGTACTATTCAGTGAGCCATCCAAGGGATGACATTTACTTATGCTACAGCTGCATATGCAAAGCTTTGCTATAAGATCTGGTAAATGACAAATCTTCTGGAGTGACAAGATGGTTCTGTCTCCAAAAGGTCTGTGTCCAGCTACACTAGCAGGGCAAATTACATTAAGTATATACACTATAAATAAATTCTGCCCTTCAGAAGAGTTCTCTGCTTTGATTATCTTCTCCAGCACTGCCCAAATCCCACCATTTCTCTTTACAGGCTTGCCTTCCCCCTACTAATATATCTGCCTAGGTTTCTGTCCTCCTCTATCACCATAAACATTCATAAACATTAAGGGATTTAACCTCATCACACCCCCACAGAATAGGAAAATATACCCCTCAGACTTGGCAAGCAGTGAAGTGGAACTCAGCTGCATTCCTGACCAACGATGAGTCCTGCAAGGCACTTCTCTCTTCCCATTCCCAACTGTGTAAGGAGGGGTGATGACAGTGACTTCTCTGAAAGTCTAACAGTAAAAACTGGAGATACACTTCTCACTTCACAAAAGGAGGTAAAGCAGAGACAGATCATTATTGGTTGAAGGGTCTCTGGCTAGAAATATCACCCTATTTTTCTAAACACGTGTCTGATATCATCAACACAAATGTTTCATCCAACACAAGGATCTCTGTGCATCAGCTATGCCACAGTCAATACCATTTGCTTTTCTTGTAGGTAACACTGTACAAGCAAGCCAGTGAAGGACTATGTAGCTAGAGTGAAGTTCATAGTAGAGAAAATGTCAAAAGCAGCTCCCAGCTGACACCCAGGAAGATGAAAAAGTGAGCAGAAAGACCAGATAAAGGTATCTACACAGCTGGCCCTTCTCTCTCATGCTTTGCACTTGAACAAGAAAAAAAAAAAAAAGGCAAATCACCACAGAAGTAAATATTATTGCCTCACTTTTGACAGATACCAATGACTTTCCAAAGGCAGTAAAGTAGCTAGCCACAGTACCAGTGAGAGAATCTATGTTCTGTTCCTAAAAATATATATTCACCTTGATTTCACAAACTTAAGAATGACAACCACCCTTTCCAGTATTACAAAAAATAAAAAAGCAATGCAACTCAGTTCTTTCTCCAAGCAACCACTAGCCCTCAGTCACTGGCCAATGCCTCAATTCCTTCACCTACCCCTCTTCAAAGGCTTGGTGGGCTTGGTGAAGACAAATGGGCTTTCCAATGTGCAACCAAGCAGAAAGCCATGAAAATCAAAGGGTTGCTTTTTGAGTAAATATGAGCTCCAAAGCCATTGTCCTCTCCCACAGAGGAGATCTACAAAAATGCTTACTATAGCATATGCACAGTATTCTTTACAGCTCTGCCTCCCTGCTGACCACCAGCCCCAGGGCTCAGTCCACTTCCCATTACAATTGGCTTCACCACACCCACTGACTTGTATTGGAACTCTTTCAGGGACCCTAACTAATGAGTTTTTAAACACTTGTAGACAGAGAAGATAATTCCTCATCATTATTCTTCATAGGAAACACCAGGAAGAATGTCACTCCATTGTTCTACAGGAAAGAAACGGGAAGAAAAATCACCCCCACATTCAAAAGAGCAGTCCAAAGTTCTCATACATGAACTGGCTGCCCCCCAAGCTATGGGGGTCTCACCTGAGAGTTCAGGACAGGGATCTAAAGCATGTGCAAACTTCTGAAAACATCTCTTACACTGGCATCTCTGCACACTAAGAGGTCCATAACCAACAGACATATAATGTTCCAAGACAGTATTCTCAAATGCAAGTGTGGCTACTGGCATCAGCACAGAAACAGACTCACCTAAACACCGTATTACTGCAGGATCTCAGTTACCCTCATGACATGAGACTGAAATAAATAGGAATGGGAGGCCTTTATATTTAAAGCTTTGCATTTGCTTTCTCTACTGACAGTTATATGTTCCTTTTCCTCACAAGAGAAATCTTGACCTAAACCAGTAAAAAAGGACACACACAAAAAACGTAGACTTACATAACAAACTGTTACCCTCAGACATAAAAACATTTTAAATAAAAAACATTCCATTATGAAGCCACCTTCTCAGCACAGATCATAAGCCACCAAGGACTGCTCTGCTTTTACCCAGTGTCACTTTCGGGTGTCTATCACTTTGCAGGCTGCAGATATTATCACCTATCAAAAGAGCCTACACTTGGATGTCCAAGAAAACTTTGAGCTACAATTGAATCCTGCCAACAGTCCATGTAAATTAGTGCCAAATGGAAAAAGCACTAGTCTCAGTAGTAAGGCTTCTGCAGGTTTGAGCCCCAGGCACTAGCAATGTAGAGCTACAGAATTTACTCATTCCACAACATTATGCACACCCACAGCATACAAAAATAGCTATTAAAATACTTGTCAAAGGAACAACTCAGTGATTTTTAACTTGGTGCTCTATCTTGTTTTCTTCTTTGCTGGTTGTTAATACCCCACCCCTATAACTACATATAATTATGAGTGGGCTATTCATGTCTTACTATAACTGGTAGCACCATGCAGCATGTGAGTCAGGAATCTGAACTGCTGACTACAGCTCCTCACTAAACAAGTCTTACACACCACACATAGTAAATGGCATTCCCTATTCTCTGCTCCACCTACAAGGAAAATCAGCTTCCAGTTGTGGTATCACCTCCAACTCTCCTTAAAACTCACCATCCCAAATTCCATGAAATAAGGACTCAGCTATAATATCCAGCAAAAAGACAGATCAACAGCTGAAGTCACAAGAAAAAATATTTCAAGGGAGAGTTTTCTTCTCTCAGTGGCTTCATTTGAATATAATAATAAAATGTTATTAAAACATTATATACAGTTTTACTAAAGAAACTACAGACCTTTACTTAAAAGTCATAACAATTTATGTCGTTGATCTGCTATGTACAGGTTGAGAAATAGTCTCTTCATGATAAAACACTTTGTAACAGCTGGGAAGTTAACTGCAGGAAGTTTTGGGTTATTCCCTTACCTCAGCTCTCTTGCTCCACATTACTTTTTCAGCACTACGAGCCCAACCTTGTAAACCCATCAAACTGACTGCACTCAATAGCAGTCCTGTTGAAATTTAGGAGCAATATACAATTTTTATAAAGTTTCTTCAAGACTGGACTCCAGCACAGTGTATTTGAAAACAAGCCCTCGAGCTCATTCCCCTACAATTTCCTCACAAATAAAGACTTAACATCATATGGCCTTAGTGACAATCTTTGGTCAAACAACTGTCTCATCAGAAGTTATTCAAAATGGGGCTTAAAAGCTACTGAGACACACACTGCCATCCTTCCTCTCATTTTTTAAATCTCTACAGTTGTCCATTAGTCAGGAGTAATGTACCTTCTGACCTCTGACCAAAGCTATTAGAACAATTTAAACAAATATTTTGGTTACAAAGCATCAACACAGAACATTCAGTAACAATAAAAGGATGAAAGAGCTGTCTTTTAGAGTCACTGTTGTGACTTCCTGACCATGTTATATTATGGAAGGTTATACTAACTTGACATCTTACTTGATTTACAGCCTTCCTTTTCAATGCTTAAGAAAGAATTTGCAACATTGCAAAACCCAGAATTGTGGCACATTTTCAGTTTTCAGTGTTAATAGGTGTTTGATGGCTTTAGAAAATCCATTCTGCTAACTGCAATCAAGAGAAAAGATTCAAGCTTTCCCCTCCATTTTTCTTTTCTTTCCATAAAAGAAAGGCAGTAAATTTGAATTGGACAGGTTCAGAATTGGGCTCTGAGGAGTTTTTCCACATGCATAGTATTAGGCATGCGCAGGGAGCCTTGCTGACCCTGGGCATCAGAGAGTTGCTCCACATTTAAAGAAGTCTGCCTTTTGGCCAAAATGGGCAAATCAAGGGCCCTCTCAAGTCAACTGGGAGCACCTTCACTGGCATCACTGGCCATTGACTCACACCAAGGCTGGAGGAAGACACAGCTTCTTCATGGCATTTATTGACTATATACATTTAACAAACATTCAGGAACCAAATCCTTCCAGTCCTTGACACAAAAATAATTTCATTACCTCAAACTAAAGGCACAGGGAAAATACAGGATAGGGTCTATCTGTTTAGATGCTTATTCTAAATGCTTCATGGGTTTAAGGCATAAAATGCTTTTCACAATCCCTCTAGATTTTTTTTAAATGACATTTAATATTTGCATTCTTTCTGACTGCCCAGTTATTGGTGAAATCATGTAAAGCTGCTGTTGATTTCAGGGAAATAGATGGGTACCATGCAAGCAAAAATAACATCTGCTTCCACTACCATATACATCAAAAACTGGGATTCAGTCATTAGTAAAACACATTGAGCATTTTGGGAGTGATCAAGGATCCAGTCTGTGAAACTTAACTCGAAATCAGAGTTGTTTTAATAGATCTCTCATGAGCTTAAAACCCCATACCTGTCTATGGGCTCTGCTAAATTAAGGCCCATGAGCTTTTTCTAAGTTTAGCACAAATTTTATCCCATCTCACCATACTGGGCATTTTTATTTATCCAGATAAAAACAGAATTTGGACCTCATAATACAAAAAGCATCACAGCACTCATTCCAAAAGAGACGTATTATCACAGTCCTAAGAAGCATAAGAAGACCAGCAGTGTCCATCCATTTTCTCAAAGATCATTTGGTATATTTAAGTTAATAATTTGCAGAATGTCACATTTGCCACTCTAAATTATTTAGAAAATTCCAGGTTGCAGAAGTACTCTTGTCAGACAAAAGGAATAATTTTGCTTTACTGAAGGACCTGCATCATAGTACCATCTTTTACTAAGAAGAAAACCCCAAACAATATAATTGCCATTCATGTACAAACTGCTTAAATGCTTTTAAGTTCTGCCTGGCTTCAGAATAGCTGAACAGTACCTGAAGTATCTACTCTCCATTCCAATTTGTATATTTTAAAAGGCATTAAATTCTTGAATGAATCATTAGGAAAACAATTCAAATGATGTTAAACGGATAGTAATTTTGCCTCATAGGATAGATGTGAGCTTAATGTTTGCAAACAGTCAAATTCTTTCAAGATTTACACTCCATGAAGTTCAATATCAGCCAGGGAAAAATTACTAAATCAGGATGTACTTCAAGTACAGGTTTTGGCCCAAGACTATTTTTGGTCTTCTTCAGCTGCTTGTTTTGACAGCATGTAATCCCTCTCACACACCCACCAGTGGCCACACAATCTATCCATTTACACTTTCAAAGCAAATTCAAAATGAAACATTCTCAAATAATTACTCTCGGATGTCTGTAATACAAATCCAAAAAGTAACTGCAATTCTGTAATATTTCTTAGGGAAAAGAAAGGGACAGGGAGAAAAATCTTACAGAATCCATTCAAAATGTGACTTTCTCCTACACTACTGCTCTCACCATCACCCCATAAAAATTAAAAAATAAAAATTAAATCTAACTCCCAAAGAGCTTATCCACTCTATTTCACACATTCCCATCAGAAACATAACATAGTTTCCACGTTTAGACGACTTTTCATTTAGTGAGTTATTACAATCTCTGGTGAAAGAACAGTAACTGAGAAGGTCTTCTGCAGGGGCACAAGGCAGAGAGGAAAGCAGGAAGGTGGGTGAAGAGGGGGAAATAGCCAGGGCTGGAACTGAAACAGTTCACCTTTGTCTGGAGAGCAGGATCACCCCCTCCAGGTTGAGGGCTATGCTGAAAGAGTGCGCTGCTGTGGCATGCAGTGTGTTTCTCCATTCACACAGGAGAGGAACCTGGCCCACAGATGGCCTGTTCTCAGCTTTGTCAGCCACAAACAGACCTTTGAACTTTCTATTTATATAACAGTTTAGTGAGTTTAAGCCTCTTCCTGTATAACTGGCAGTTTGCTGGTTTTTGCTGTAATTAGGCTACTTGTGATACATAATATAAAATAGGAAAAAAACAAGAGGCTTGTTTCTCTGCAGGGCTAAGCCTTCCTCCTTGCAACCACACAGCTAAGATGACACTGTTACCTGCTCATCTTATTTTACCTTGCCAGGTTTTGATTTACATACCTCAATATGCATTTTTCTGCTAAGTACTTTCTCAACTTCCACTTTTTTAAAGATTGGAGGCCTTAAAAATATTAATACCTATGACAATCAATGTAACATAAACCAAGAATTTTTCTGCCTTTGTTTGTGCAAGTGAGGAGATATATTCCAGGGTGGTTGGGTCTTTGTTGGGTTTTGTTGTTTCCCAGCTGCTGATTAATGACACCACCTTGCTCCGTAAGCAGGTTCAAATCTAGCCACATGGTCCCAGGCCACAGCAAGATTTCATTTACTTGGTTACCACAGACAAGCATGGAAAGTGATTTAAAAGATGAAATTTGATTTTTAACAGCAAGTGGTCCCCTTGGTGCACACAAGCATTCAAGCTTTTCATTATATCCATCTCCCTTTCTTTCTCCCTCATAGAATGGCTCATATTAAATGCAAGCCCAGGTGAACACTTCTTATTCATCCAGGAATCATAGCAGACTTCAGCCTTGGCCCTTTCATCTCATCCTGAGTTTACATTTACCTAAATTGTTTTGGGTATTTTTCAGTTTTTTTCAAGTCTGGCAAAACATCAACAAGGATATTTGTGGCCTCATTTTACACATTTTACCCCAGTGTTAACAAAAGCCCCCACACCAACTCTCAGCTACCTTCCTAATCACATTCTCAATGAAGGGTCAGTGAAACATCTCATTCTTGTACTACAGTCATCTCTCCTAATATGGGAAACTAAAGGGCTGGTTCTGCAGTTTGTGTCATCAAGACAAAGCTCCCACTAATCATCTGGAAGGCCAGGTGAGAATTTCAGCACATGTGCAGTGGCAATGCACACTGTAACAATCACAGCTCTTGAGAAAATATGTTTCAAAAAGTGACACAAAAATGTACCTCCATTGGAGGTGGGGGGAAATTAACTATATTTTTCCCATCAACGAATAACTTTCACAAAGTCATTTCCTGGTATAAAGGCAAGGCAAAGAAAGTTTACCTTTACATCTTTTCATCAGATTAAAAAAAATTCTGCTCAAGCTATAAATATTTTTTTAATATATTTCTCAGGCTAACGATGTTTCTGTTGTACTTTGCATACAGATAATACAAACACCCACACACACAGTAGGCCTGAGCTTGCCTTCTTGGTGATTGCAGCACAGATTAGGAGAAGTTTTGGGTTTGCAAGGAATGCAGAAGAGGGTCCCTAATTGCCTTATAAATGCTTGTGAAACACGTTTTACAAAGGCCAGCTCACAGGCAGAAGGAGGGCAGCTTCTAAATAAGAAGTAGCAATTCACACATCATGTTATATGTACTTATTTGCAAATATTACAAAGCAACCACACCATATTGGATACAGAGACAAAAATAATAAATCTTGATGGATGTGCATGCATATTCCTGGGTGTGTGGAAATGATGTATGTATAATACATTACATACATACACGTGTTTGTGGACAGAGGAGCTAAATTTAACTCTCTCTAAGCTATGCAACTACTTGTCAGAGACAAACATATTTACATGTATAATAAAATACATGTCACATTTGTGTAGACATGTAGATTATGTACCCACATATTATATATGCACTTACATATACTAATTGGATTGCTAAAAGCTAAATGCAACTTGATCTCTGCAGTAACTGTGTGTGAACGCCTGTGCCACATAGTTTGAGCAGATATCAAACTGTTTGAAACAGTCAGAGTAAAAATGTTCTCTCATCATGAACCCTAAAACCACTAAAAACAATACATTTCACAGTACAAAAAACAGCAAATAGAATTTTAGAATGAGAGGCAATATAATCATATTTTATGGAAAAACCGAGGCACGAGAGTTCCTCTCTTTCTGCCGCACATCTCTAAATCCACATAAAACCATGGTCAAATGAAAGTAAGTTATTCAGCAAACACTAAAACTCAATACCTATAAATGCTTAGTATTTGAACTACACCCACATATTGGGTTGTAACAGCTTCTATTAAATTAATGTTACCCACATTATAAATTAGGCAAATTGTATGCAAATATTATTTGAGTGGTAATACGGTGGTTATCAGTTGTCTGCAAAATAAATTAGTGTAGCAAAGATAGCATAGTAGAAGCATAATATTTAATTGAGCACTAATTTTATTGTGATTATTACTTTTAAATAACAACAGCATGATTATTAAAAAGATGTAATACAATGGATTATGCAGAGCTGATAAAACATGCACATGATCCAAAACGCCTGCTTACAGATTAATATTGATATAGTGTAATTTATGGTCGTGAGGATTTACTCCCAATTGCTGTAAAATGGAACGTGACAGGTATTTGGTTCTGATTACTATGGATTTGCAAGTATAGCTGTTAGACCGTGTTTGGCAAAATGATAGTTATTAACAAGATATATTACTTTTTTCCTAGACATACCTTTATATTATCAACAAAGTAAAGTAAACCCTCTGCAAAACACGAGGTCCAAACGCACATACATACACATATATAATCTGTGTGGCATTTAGAGATTAGGATCACAAAATACAGTATTTTAGTCTTTCTTCCTTGGCAAACTGCACTCCAGCCTAAAAGCATTTAACAAAGCAGTACCCAACCTCTGAATTTCCCCATGCATAGTTAAGGAATTATATTCGCTAAATTGAAAAGTAAAGAAAGAACCAATAAAACCAGCCAAAGAATAAGCATAATCTCATTAACCAGCCATAGAAGTGACTAAGTACCTACCCAAATTCTAACTTTCCCAGCTACTTGTCACTCATCAAAAATTCCTAAACATTCACTTTGATAACAAGTTTACAATGCACTTAAACAGATGCACGGATCTTTTTAAGGTGTGCACCTATTTACAGAGCAATATAAACCTAAAATTCCATTCTTAAAATAAATGGAAATAAAAGAAAAATGATGCAGAGACGGGCAGGGGAAAAAAAGACCTGTTATAATATCACGAGTACTGATCTTGCCACTTCCAAAACTAACTTCAATAATGCTTCACCTAGAATAGGAAACCAGCAAAACCAGCAACAGAAGCCCCCACACCGATCAGAGCTACAGCCGAACTGTGCCACACAGCGAAACTACAGTTGCGGTTCTCCCCGTGAAAGGAACATTGTCAGTGACAGCAGTAAACACAACATTAGCAAAGCCGCGATCCCGGGGAACATCGCCGCCCCTGCTCGGGAGGGGGCTGCCACCGCTGATCGCAGCCGGCACCCGGCACCTCTCGGCGCTGCCCTGCGGACCAACTTCGCCCCCCGCCGCCGCGCTCCGAGCGCTGCTCCCCAGCCGGGGCCGCGGAGCGTGGCTGGAGCCGGCCGGCACCGGCTGCCCCGGCCGGCCCCGCTGCCCGCGGGCGCAGCGCGGACCCGCTCCCCGCTGGCACCGGGTGCTGCGCCCCTCAACAAAGGCTACGGCACCGGGGGGAGCGAGCAGGGAAGGGTAGGAAGGAGGCAGCTGGAAGAAGGAGAGGGGTGGAGAGACGAGGAGGGAGGTGGTGCGGGAGGGGGAGAAACCAAAAAAAAAACCAAAAAACCAAAACCCCACCACCCGAAAAAACCTACCACTGCTGCTCTAAGTCCCAGTCCCTGAAAAAGTCGAATAGGTCCATAACGATGTGGTGGGAGACTCAGAGAAGTGGTGCCCCCTCCCCGCCCCGCAGAGCCGAGCCGAGCCGAGCCGGCGCGGCTATCGCTGGCCGGCCCGCATGGGCAGCGGCGCCGCGGGGGAGCGGCGGCCGCCGCGGGGCCGCGCGGAGCCGCCCGGGGTGGCGGAGCGCCGCCGCCGCCGCCAGCAGCGCGGCGCGGCTGTGCCCGGCTGGGAGAGGCAGCGCAGCGGCGGCGGCGGCCCGGCGCACACACACACAGACGGGCGGGCAGGCTGCCTCGCACACCGCGAGGGGAGGAGCCGGGGCGGCCCGAAGCCGCGGCATGGAGCCGCCGCGGCAGCACCGCCGGGATCCGGCGGAGCCGCGAGCCCCCGCCGGGAGCGCGGGGAAGTTTAGCTGGAAGGAGGAACTGCGGGGATGCGGGCAGCGGAGCGGCTTCGCGCCTGCGAGAGATCTAGGGAGGCCTGGCTGGGGTCGGAAAGGGGGACAGAGAAGGGGAAATAGGGGAGAGAATTTTAAAAAACAAAAAAACCCCAAACACATACACACACAAAACCAGGCATCTATAATCCTATCATTTAATTGCCAAAGCCAGCTCCTGCCGGCTGTGTGGACAAACCTGCCTGCAAGGACATGGCAAGGCCAGAGCTCCGGGTCAGCTGCGCTGCGAGATGCAGGATGGCAGGCAAGGGTCAGAGCAGAGTCAGGCTGGGGCAGCCCAGGAGGGCGGGATGAAAAAGGCTCTCCCGAGCCCCTTGAGGTCTGGAGCCAGGGGAGCACCCCGCTCTCCCACTGGATGATGACCCTTCCAGCTGGCCCTGTGATGGGCAGTGGCTCAGCTCACCTACGGGCATTAGTCAGGACGTTGTCAGGGGCATCCCAGAGCTCCCTATAGAGCCCACCCCACTCCCCCACCAATCTCAGGGAGAAGCCAAACACAAATCCCAGGCTGTCCCTACACATAAGCAGTAAGGGGCCCACTGCTCCCTCCATCCCCTAAATGAAATTATTCTCTACCCAGATTCACACTTTCATATCTGAATTGCCTTCTTAACAGTAACCAGTGCCTTATGACTTTTCACATCCATTTTATAATACTTCAAATATATATACCCACTATACTATATATATATATATACTTGTTTATGTATACATAAACAAGTGCATACATTGGTTTTGCAAAGACAAGACCAAAGCCATCTTCATTTTTACTCCAGTCTTCCACAGAATCAATCACAGAACATCCCTGCGTGCCAGCAAGTCTTGAGGACTTGGTGAAGTTTGAAATGACCCTTATTTTGGTGAGGACCTGTCTCCACAGCTGTGTGCCAGCCCCAGGAGACTCAACACAGCTGGTCACAGCAGCCAGCTCTGCCACCACAGACAGGCTCCAGTGAATCCTCTGGCAGGAACATCAGGTGCACACAGCGTTTCCTTTCTTGTATCTGTTTTCACCACTGACTCAAACACACTACTCTGGCCCTCAAGCTTTAAAATATCATGAGATGGGCCCCTCTGTTCTCTTATCTTAGCATCACTGTTGGTTTTAAAGGCCCTATTCAAAATCCTAGTTTGTGGCCAAGGCTTTAGACCAACACGGGAGGTGGAGTCACACTTTCAAAATTCCACATTTCTCCAGATGCAGGTACAGAGAGGTTTTTTTTTTACCAAACAATTACTATTAACAAAACTAAAAGCCTAGTCTGTCACCTAATCACTTACATTTAATATCTTGCCTATTTGCAGTACATTGAACTTCAACCATTAAACTCTAACAACTTACTAAAAGCAGTGGGACTTACAAAAGGTGGCAGTTCTGCTACCTGTTTTTTCAGAGGGTCTTTTGGCTGCCAGCTGGCCACCCCTGCACCAAAGCAGTCTGCAAGAGAGAAAGGGCTCTTACCCAACAGAAAGAAAAATCACTTCCCAGGTATAAGTACCTTCACTTTCTTAAAGCAAACCCTTTTCAATTCTTCAGAAACTAGCAAAAGACACACAGAACAGATCCTGAAAAGGCTTTCAGAGCTCATTCCAGCAAAGGAGTGGGAGATCCTTCATCACCAAGCAAACCTGCTGTCCCCATGACATGCAATAGCAGAGGTAATGGATCTCCTTAGGAGTTGTATGTTTGGCATTTGGAGCTCCCCAAGCACCCTGTGCCCTCAGGTCTGTGACAAAGTTTATGAATGAAGCTGCTTTTTACTGTCAGTTTCAAACAGCTCTTTGCAGTCAGTTTCAAACCCTCAAGGATGTGCCTGAGTGCCACCACTGGGGACACCCAGCCCATGCTCCACTGGAGCCCTGTGTTGGACACACATCTGTTCCCACAGGGGTGGTGGGACAGTGCCGTGCCCAGCCCTGTCCCCAGGCACACAGCAGCCACACTTGGCTACACATGGCCTGGACAGACAGCAGTGGAGCACGAACCTGCTCCCCCAGGCCTGGCCTGCAGGAGAGAAGGGCTGGGGACATGTCGGGTGTAGCCGCTCCCTCAGTGCCCGGCTGCTGGCACAGGGATCCAGAGCCCTCTGCAAGGCCCCAGCTCAGGGGCAAACACAAGCACGAGGCTGCCCCAGCTCTGGCTCCACACAGCAAAGGGTTCATTTACTCGAACTGCCAGGAACAGAAAATTCAGCTGCCCTCGGTGTGACCTCTTTTACAGTTATAGTGGAAAATACAACTGCGGTTCCCAGCACCTGCAACAGCTCAGAACGGGGATAATAAGATCAGCAAGGCCTCCTGGCCCTGTGCTCTGCGGCCCGGCCCCACAGCCTGCCACAAAGGGGAGTGCTGGCTCAGCACGGTCAGGCTCCGCTTTTTGCTGTCGAGGCTGCAGGCGGCAGCCCTGCTGCCCATCCCGCCTGGCCCCAATGCCCCAGGCCGCCCGGCCCTGCCCTGTGCCAGCCGCCCTGCCCGGCTGCCCCATCCTGCCCGGCCCCGCTGCCATCGCACTGGCCAACTGCTATCCCGCCCGGCCCCACTGCCCCATTCCCGCCCTGCCCTGTGCCCGCCGCCCTGCCCGGCCTGCTCGACCAGCCCAGAGCCGGCTTCCCGGCGAGAGGCTCCTCGTGGGTGGCTTGGGTGGTTGTTCCCATTTAGAGGAGAAGGAGTCCTGCTGGAGTGTCCCTCTAGTGAAGGCACAAATGCCCAGACCCCTCTGGTGGCTGCTGTGGCCAAGGCATGGGTGGGCTCACAAGCTGAAAACACTGAAGCTATTGGAGGTGCTGGGCTTGCACCAAAACAGTGAAACTTCCCACCTCCTTCGTCAGGTTCAGCAGCAAACAGGGGAGAAGAGAGTTTGAGGCAGGAAAGGGGCATCCCAGCCTCATCCTTTCTCTTTCAAACCTACCTACATCCCTTGATAATCTCCTTACCCAAAGTACTTTTGTATTCTGTATGCAAAGGAACATACAAAGGCAATGAGGAAAGTGAACTAGCAACAAGGGCCTGTGTAGTGCTCCAAAGACCAGGGTGCAGCTGCCACCACCTGCCCCAATGTCCCTGTTCCTGAACGAGGAGAGATTAGACTGTCCATAGTGGGTCAGGTGAGACAGGCTGAGGCCAGCAGTCCACAGCCACAGAGGCACAAGTTGACTGAACTGCACCCCTTGTGAGACAGCACAGAAACCTTTTCTGCTGAGAACACTCCATTTTATCCAAAGAAAAGCTTATTTTCCCCCAAAACAAGAATAATGAAATCACAGTTTTCTATCCAGAAAATGTTAATGGAAAATTTGTGCCCAGCTATGAATACAGATTGGAGATATTTGGATTTCTGAGGAAAGGAAGGTCAAGTCATTTTCACAGTGTGAAAAATGAAGCTAACAGAGTTCATATTTCTCTGTGAAGCAATGATTGATTTTTCTTTCTGTGCCTCATTCATACAGCACTAAACATGTATAGAGAACAAACTTACACCTTAGATAAAGCACACAGATTACATTAATACATTGAAAATTAAGTTAATATTAGCATCTGTTTGAAGGTAGGCACAAGAACATTTAGCTCAACTCTGTGAGAACAGGCGGGAGTTGGCATAAATCTTACATATCCTAAAGCTGCTATATCACAAAAAACCCCACCATTGAGATGTGCATTCATAAAGTAGGAACCCATCATGTTCTGCCTCTATGGCTAAATTTCCTCTTCAGAAGTACATAAGGATTTTAGTTACTGAAAGGATGTTGTTACTCAATTTCAATTGTGTATGTATAGGCAATCTTTATTTTCTTACCATCTTAATTGTAATTATCAACTCCGTGCTGCCTGAGCAATTCATTTAACTGTGCAGAACTATTCTTATTAGAGTTGCTACTCCTATTTTATGAAACAAGATTAATTTAAAACAATAATCACTTCTAGAAATGTATTGATAATGTATTCTTACAGTAAGTAGGGGGAATGTTTTCATGTCCTGTTGAATAATCCTTCCTTCAGTAAGTTTCTCCAGACTCCTTTAGGAAACATGGCATTTTTTGTTATAGTGGAGTTCATAATGGCAAGCTCTTACATATCTTATGTTAGGATGCATCCACAGCTACCTGCCAGGACACTGAGTTTCACCACACTCAGATCCTATAAGGCTCACAGGGGATATTATAAGGTCTCACAATGATTAGATGTGAATTGGCCATTGGGGTTTTCAATTCTCTGTTTTGGTACCTCTGTTTCTCGACCATGTGTCACCAAAAGCCCCAGGAATGCCAATCAGGTGGTGAGAAAATCCTCCCTGATACAGGTTGCAAACTAATGCTTTCAAGAGATGCACATTGATAACTCAGCAGTTGTGCTAGAAGTGTTGTGGTGCTTAGACTGTGACACTGTGTGACCCTTTCTGACCAAGGCACAGCTCCACTCGATGTTTTGCCACTGTCAGAAATGTGAAGAGGAAAAAAGGCAACAGCAATAAGATTCCTATTTATTGCTGTCAAACAGCACATTAGCCAGGCAGCTCTTAAAACACTGTCAGGATAGTCTAAACTTTCAAAACCAGGCTGTAGTCAAATGCTCCAATAAAGTAACTTCAAACAAGTAACCAAAAACATCTACTGGAATGCAGATGCAAATCAGCTGTGAAAAGCAAAAGGGCGAATTACAGAACTAGGAATTTGGAGGGCACCACTGGCCAAAAGTACAGAAGCTTTATGAGAAAAAAATCAAGACCAACTCGACTTTTGAGTAGACATTTCATTAATTAATTAGAATCATCATGGCTTGATCTTTCTCTGCCATCCGCCCCCCATCCCTTTTGCTTATTTTTTTCTTGTTTTGACATTTATGACCAATGCTTTGTTTTGCAGGATTTAAAGCAGCTGGGCATCTTCTTCTAGATTTAAGGAACAAAACTTTGCCATGCTTACCAACTGATTGTGAACAGTGGGTCATAGGGAGTAGTTGAAGATTTGACCATGTATTGCAATCCTTCCCTTTAACCAAACCAATTGCTTAGAGCTTTAGCATGGCTCTCACCATCTCCTAGCCTGGCACACAGATACAGTCCCTGTAGTAGCTTTAACCAATTGTACAACCATATGTTCCCTATGAGTGGAACTAAAGGTCACACACAGTGTAAAACAAAACTACCAAACCAACTTTGAAACACAAACACAGACAGAAAATTGAAGTGCAAAAACATGGTATAAAGGCTTTTAACAAGTTTCCTTCTCTCTGCCATGTTGTTTTCAAAAGGCAGAAGCACTTTACAGCAATGATGTCTATACATAAGCTGCTGAAGTAGTGTCTTGTCTTTAGTGATTTTTATGATGATATTGTCTAATGCACTTCACAGAAATGTAACACTAGGCAAAGCTTCATTTTTATGAAAGAAACAAAAAGAATAATATATGGCACATAGCATTAGCACAGAGGTGGAATATGAGACAACAAATCTGATCTTGTTTCCTTTCTATTTTCCCCTTTCTTCTTTTTTTTTTCTGATAAGATCACTCTGTTATGTTCATCCTTTTCAACCTCAATTTTCTGGTCACCCTATGTTAGGAAAATAAGACTTTCCTGTCTTCTACTAACATTAGAACATGGTATCTCTAACAAACATATTCAGAGCAGATCTTCTGGCTGTTCAGGATTAACCATGAGGGACCAACATAATTCAAGCAACAGCTTGGGTATTTGTCTAGATGTTTAATACCAAACAAAGGAATTTGATGATAAATACAAAGCACTAAAAAGTGCAAATACTATCCACATATATAAAATAGTTCATGTGTATAGTGAACAGGGCAGACAAAACTGAAACTCATAAGAAGAGACTTTCCCCAAGAGGAGGTCGATAAATACTTAGGGGTTTTTTCTAGTGAAAAAAAAAATTGTCAAATTAATTGCAGGGTCCTTGTGTTTTCACAATTACATTCCCAGTGAAGATACCTGGTATTTTTGTTCACAAATTTGATAGATCTCACAGTATTTTTGGAGCATTTTACCAGTGCATTGGGGAAGGGGTGGAGGGCAGTGGGGAGACAGTTGCAAGAAAACCAGAAGTGTCAGCTGGACACAGCTTCCTCCAAATATTTTGGCCATTAATGGATAGGTCTTATAGACATGTTATGTTCTAGTTTGCTATGATGTGACAAAAGTTACGGTAGAGAATACACCTTTGGGCTATCAGCCCACATATCCATTTGACAAACTCATCAGTGGTCATGGGTGTTCATATCCTCCCAGTTTCTTATAAGAAACATAAGCTAGTTATGACTTAAGAAGATATTCAGGCCCACTGAGACAAGAGCACAGAACTCCCCATTTGCTCTCCTCCTAAGCCCTGGAGGACCTGGTGCAACTGGTACTCAATACAGAAACAACATCAGGATTAGAGCATCTGAGATGGTCCTTCAAAGGCCTTTGTGAGGTCTTGGAAAGGTTCTGCTGAGAACAGTGCTAGACCATTGCAGCAATTTCTTTTCATTCAAGAGATGAATGTCTGGCATATTTATTCCATAAAGTGAGAACCAGTATCCCAAACAAATAGCTAGAATGAGTATTATTCAGTCTTTTTCCTGGCAACCAGCTTAAACGACCGTGTCTTGCTTTTCTGGGAAACCTGCCAGGTGAGCTTTGAAAGGATTGTAGTGCTGACAGCAGAGTCTGGAGGGCTCGTTCCATGTGCTAACCAGAGGTCTGCTAAAACAATCAGGAGGAGGAGGCAAGGCCTTCATCCTGTTCAAGAGAAGAGGGCTGGAGCGTAATGGCATTGCCGTGAGGAAACCAAGAAGGCTATTAAGCTCACTGGGGCATGGACTGTCTTTTACCATGTGTTTGCACAGCTCTAGCACTGAGGCACCCCAGAGTAAAGTCTTTAAAAGTGGTTAAATGACTTATGCTCTCAAAATCTGGTTCCAAAAGTGAGTAGTATAACTTCCATTTACTCCCCTCATTGGGTCTGGGGTGCAATTCCACTCCTACTTGCCTTTTTTTTTTTTCTCATTCCTGATGAAAAAATTATTGCCTAGTCATTTACCTGGTTCACTTGTAACTCTGCTGCTTTCAGTGACTGTGCCTCATGAAATTATCTCCACAGCTAGAAGAGGGGGGTGGCACCAAATGATGTTTGATCATTTTGTGATGTCACCACATTTACTGAAAATTAAATTTTGAGGAAAAAACTGAAAAACCAAACAGAATTCTTAAATCAGAATTAATCCAAGCTACATAATGAAGAGCTGCCAAGTGAAAAATTTGCTACCGTGACTTACATATTGAACTGATTTAAATGACCTAATTTAGGAAAATGCATTTTAGAATGTCATTCTGTCAGTGTGGAAAACTGGTGCTGTAAGAGTCAGTAATCATCATCCTTCTGATAGTATTAATGTGAATTTCCCTATTATATAGTATAGATTATTAGCTGTTTCATCCCTAAGGAAAACACTGATATTGACAAAGGGAGAATTTCACTTTGACTTGAAAAGCCACACTTGGCAAGGAGTTTAAAAGCAGAATAGTATTTATATAAATATAATGAGATTATAGCTGATCTCCTTGATGTTATTCTTCCATCAAATGATGGAAACATTAGAAATGTATCTAAACTATGCTAAAATAGCTAAATATTGAAAGGAAACCTTACAGCCAGCTACACTGAGGCAACACCTGAAAAGCCTATTGTCCTTCCTGTTAGGAATAGATAACTCTTTGTACATTGCAGGTGACTAAAACCAAACAGAGTTTGTTACAGATAACACTGCAAATCACCAAGGAGCAGCTGGTGGAAGAATTGACCTAAGCGATGACAGACCCTTATATTGCTTGTTCACTCTCTTTGAATTTTAAGACCCAGAAATAAAAACTGGGGCCAATGATGCATTTCTTTAATGCAACTGAAACATGTTATTCATGAGTATACCATATTTATGTTTTTTAAAAGGTAGAAGAACAGTATTGCAGCACTACACCCAGTTACAAGAGCAAGTCACCAAGTCAATGGTCATACTTGAAATTAGTTTCAGGGTCCTGGTAGACATCAAAAAAAAGTCAATCAAGAGCAGAACTGCCAACTACCAGCATAAGGGTATTAAAAATATAGAACAATATCTGTCATCCTAATTGCAGCCTTAAAATTGCATAACAGATCATTGTTGGGAGAAAAAAAAGTTAACCACAGACCAATGTAGTCAAGAGACTGGTTATTTGACTGAGGAAAAAATTAGTATACTATGCATAGAGAGGTTTCCTTTTGGATTACAGTGACAAATGCTTCCTGATCTTTCTAAGACCTGCACATTTGCTGATGGTTCATTCAACAGCCCTTACAAGAGGCAAAGATTTTCTTAAGTAGGTGCTTGAAACTGCATTGGCATTTTTAGAGGAAAATCAAAACAGTTCCTTTGGTCCTGGTTTGTGAATGTAGTTTCAAGCATAGAAGTTTTAAAAATTAGGGTAGGAGCCTTTGGGAAGGCTGTACAGAAAAGAGACACAACACAGTAAGCAGATGCAAGTAACTAAACAAATTAAAGCACGCTTAGGTCAGGATAGCTGCTCTCATTTTATGCATGTTATTTTAAAAATCTTTACTTATTTTAGAGATTTTTCTTGATAAAAATACTTTATACCTTTCACATTTCCTATTAGCAAAGCCACAAACTCCTGAGTACTACTGCCACTATGGCAAGAAGAGTAATTTTAGAGGTCAGTTCAAGTCTTCAATTTCTGAAATCCAGTTTTATCCCATACTTTTGCTGACAACTGGGTTCCATTTCCTCTGTCACAATATAGAACTATTTGAACAGATTTTAAAATTAGTTATGCTAACCTGTACTTCAAGAGCAGTCACCGTTTTACATGATAGATACCCATTAGAAGGAACAAGTTGGAGTCATTGAAGCCTTTATACAACATTTTTGTAAGAATTTAAACATCATTTTGAGAAGCAGAAAACGTGCCAGTCCAGAGATATCTGTCATTACTCATTTTTCATGTGCTCAACATGATTATTCATTACTCAGAAGTGACATAGTTAAATGCTAACTCTTGCTAAAATATTGATCATAATATGTGGGGGCATATAATTTATCTGAATCAAGTGAAATATGTTTTCCTCAGCAAGATGATGAAAGCTTGTCTCATTACAGCATCATTTCTACTGAAGTTTCCACCATTAGTTAGTTTAATGACTCTGTGAATATTTTAATTGAGAAGATCCCTGTGCAAGTTGCTCATTCAAGACACATGGATGGGTTTAGACTTGAGAATGAGAGAAATGTGCAGTCAGCTGTGCTCAGCCTGAGAGTGCAGGCAGAAAGCAGAGAACCAGGCACAACAAAGTACCCAGATCAGGAGGGGCAGGAGTATTTGGAGAGGAAAAGGCAAGGTGTTGCAAGCCAGGAGATGTTAAAGGATGTAATTTGCAAGTAAGAATATTCAGGCTGGCAATGTGATGTACAAATATGTGTTTGCTTAAATTGTTCTCACCCCCTGAAAAAACAAAATGCACTGAGGCCACTGAAAAACAGTGCTGCCCTTTGAAAGTCAAACCTGATAAGACAAGGTAAACGTGGCTATGACCAGCCCCGGTTTCACTCTGAATATGTATTTCATAAAGGAGAACAAATTAACCACACTCTTGCATCATCCCTGCCTGCACATGATTCACACACATTCAAAGGAAAAAGAGTAAACCACTGCTCAGTATCAGCTGCATGCAGCTGGTCAGCAGATCTGTTCTAGTGGTGCTCTGCTGGCCTCTCTGGGGATGAGCTGGGGCTTTAGACTCACACTTTAGAAGTCTGCTGTTGCTGTCAGGAGTGCCACACCAAAGTGCTGACACCAAAATAACTTGTGGCTATCTCATCCTGGTGACTGATAAATTAAGGAAGGTGTAACTACTGTAAACTGCATTCCCTCTGCCTAAGTGGAAGTGGGGTCATTCCCACCTGCACAGACACTTCTCTGAAAATAGAGTAATCTAGGAGGAAAACGGATACATGTCCTTATCTAATCAGAAAAATAGCCTGGGGATGCTGAAAGATTTTTATTTCTAACTCCTAGCTACTGAAACAAAAGCTGAGAAGGGCTTGAGTGATTTGCCTGAAATCACAAAGTTCTACCTATTTCAGTCTGAATGTCAGATCAAGCAATAGGGCAAGAAGAAAGAGCCTCAAGTTGTGTCAGGAGAGGTTTCAGATTGGGTATTGGGAAAGATTTCTTTCCTGAACAGGCTGTCAAGCATTGAGCAGGCTGCCCAGGGAAGTGGTGGAGTCACTGGAGGTATTTACAAGATGTAGGCCTCAGGGACATGGTTTAGTGATGGGCTTGGCAGTGTTTGGGTAACATTTGGACTCGATGATCCAAAAGGTCTTTTCCAACCTAAACAAATCTATGATTCAGCTGCATGGAAGCATTACTACCACACTGCATCTTGCATTTATGAGCAGAAAGAGCAGAGAAACCACAGCAATTTAAAAATGTCATTTCTATTAGGAAAAAATGGAAGAGGAGGAATCTCTGAATATTTCTCAGAATGTAGTTTTATTAAATGTATCCAAACCTGGAAATCTTAAGCCTAGAAAAGAATAAAAAAATTAAATCTAATAGGATCCATTCTAAACAATCACACATTGTACATAAAGAAAATGAAGTGTTTGACATAAACACTTCATAAGCAAGATGATTTACATCATTTGCACTTTGTTTCTGATTATTTGATATAAAACCACACAACCCTCCATTCATTTCTAACTTGTTCTATAGAACCTTTGCTGAACCTCTCTATGAAATCATACACGTGCAGGATCAAAACAGAGAGATGGGAAGTGGGATGTGCTTCATTATGGCAAGTACAGCTCATATCCTCCTCCACAACAAAATTTATTAGTATCTAATAGAATTGTAATGTTTCTCATTCTACATTTTTACAGCTGCATCAAAATATTAAAGTGTGAATTGCAATTAAGCTCACACAGTGCTCTTAGCATAATTTCCCTTGTATTAATACTTAGCAAACCAAGTTATTGGCATAATATTACTCTTGATACTGGTTGTCATAAAGGGATAAAGTCTCCAAATAGTAATAAAGTATATTTTACTGGAGAGAGAGCAGCAGTACAAAAAAAATTATGCTACTGGAGTTGTTAATTTCTGTGGAAGAGGGTGGGGAGAGAAAGGCTTTTGACTCCTTAAATTATAGTGTGCAGGTTAGTACATCAACTCACTTTAATCTCTCTAAACAGGTAATTTACTTCCTTTCTGAAAGCACCCATGTGCAAGAAAATGCTAGTGCACTCCAGGGATGATTCTAAGATTGATTGCTTGGCCCTAGTCACCAATAACAGTATGAATTCTGCTAAGCTCCATCTTAAATGTACCTGAAATATTTAAAGATTTTAGAGGGGTAAAAATGGAGAAGCAGTATTTGTTTCCTGTAACCTCAATTTATGCATGTGGTCAGCTTAACTAAAGAATTTTGAATCAGAAGGGCTGAACTACTACTTGCAAATGACAATAGGTACGTTGACTTAGGATAGAACAATTGCAGGTGTGGTATCCCTGCTTATGTTACCCCTTAGGAAATTCAGAAGTTATTTTGTATTTCCCAGCTGCTCCTTAGATTTGCAATTGGCTATAGCTTTTTGTGGTTTTTAGTTTGGAATTGAACTCTGCAAAAATGTGCTCATGGGAGAAATTGAGAGCTTTAGTATTTTCTTATGGAAGGAAAAAAGCACCTAAATTAAATGCCATTAAGTAGACATGACTCTGAGAAGATTGTCTGGGCTGGATAGTTCTCTAAAAGCATCTGGAAGTAGAATTCAAATGTCAAGAATTACCTTTTTCCTGCTTCATTTAGGAACACATCAGGTAAAACAAACTTTTTCATATTCTAAGTGCTGACCCATAGTGGAACCAGAAGTGGAGCTGCAGGATGGGCCAACATGTTTGATCAGGTTGTGCCTGCTTACCAAGGGCTGGAAGCAATGAGGACTTGGCCATGCAGGCTGCAACCAAAAACCCGGTGAGGTTGTGTAGTCTCCTCTGTAAATCATGCCATGAAAACAAAAGACCATTTTATTAAGTTAACAATAAAATCCCAGTCTCAGAGTGATGCTGAAGGAGGTTTTGAAAAATTATCTTGACTTATTTCAGATAGGTTTGTGGTTTTTCAGACATCCAGCGTGTGTTATGGAAAAAAGGAACTCAGTTTTTTCTTTCCAGCCTGCAAAGCTGTTTCTGTCAGTGCAGATTTCCCTCCCTTACAGAGAGAAGTCCCTTTGCACCGCTGGGGAGGAGAGGTGAATCTGAACAGACCCCCAGATTCAGGTCCATGCATTTTCACACATCATGGACCAAAATACAAATAAAACCAACTTCTAAAACTGATTCAAGCTCCAGTCCTACCTTCCATTGATGTTAGATTGTTTTTAACAGATTTGGCTTCTGTCTGTGACAGTTACTGATGATAGATCCTCTAATCTGGGTAGGCTGAACATGAGGAGTCTGTATCACAGACAGCCCACAGAATCAACACCTTGGTGTCTGTCATTTGCTGTGTCATTCATGAACTGCCAAGATAACTGCATCACTGCAATGTGTCACACATCTCATATTTTGCCTCCCATTTTGTTCTCCCTCCCTTATATTTTATCTCCCAGAAATTTAATCTATCCTGCCTAAACCACCAGCTACCAGAATAGACCAAAGTACTTGAATATGATGAAAAGGCCATTAATTGCCACCAGCCTGACCCCCCAGCAGAGGCTGCCTCCCTCCTCACTCAGCATGGAGAGGTTAAGCTCCAAAAACTCTGTGCTGCTGTACCCAGCACAGTAATCACTTCTGAGCTGCAGCAGTGGTGACATCATTTTGCTCATGAGGCTATGAGAACATGGTGAGCTAAAGGCTACAAAAGGAAGTCATGTCACCACTATGGTGACATTCTATTAAAAAAAAAATTCAAGGGTCTAACCCAAAGTTTATTTAAATTCAGTAAAAATTTCAAATATGGCCCCTAATATCTTCACCACATCTTGGAAGGACCTTGAGCACCCAGGGCTGTGGATAAATTTACCCATGTAAGTTTAGCTGAAAATAAAATTCTCCATTCCTTCTCCTCTATTCCTCATGGCATGTTTCCTAACATTATAATTTACAGAAAAATGATCAAAATATCATTAAGAAATGTCAGTACTCTCAGCTGAACTCCTTTCAGACATATAAGCAGAGTGTGGCAGGCATAATAAAGTCATGATTAGGAGTGTCCTTTAAATCACAGGAATGGGAGGCAGAGTGAGTAGATGTACCCTGTTCCATCTCTAAACTGGCTCTTCATGTGACTGAACAAATGCATAACTAGTAAATGCCTGGGCATAACTCAACTCTTTCATGCCTGTAAAGATGTTCATAGTTCTGCACTATCCAGTAATAGCAGTAACATCATCCTTTTCTCCCTGAACATCAGGAGCCACAGGCAAACCTGTCCAGAAGCTGCTTCCCTGCTCAGCCCAGTGTTGGGGCCAAGCAGAGGCAAAGAAGCAGCTGAACCACAGAGCATGAGAACAGGGGCTGAGGGATCCTGGACATTAGCAATGGACCCAGCTACCTCAGAGTTAGATGAGGAAAGGACAAAGGACCTACAAGAAAGAGAAATAGTACTAAAGAATGTGTTCTGCATGAGCCCAGTTCTCAATGTTCTCCCAGCTCTGTTTCTGCTAACAAGCCCACACATACAAAACAAGGCAGATATGCATGTGAGAAGTGATCCATTTGTCCCACAATAATGTTACTCTAATTAGCCACTTATTTATGGCACTTAGAACTACATCTGAAAAGAAAAATACATTCTTCATTGCCTGCTCTTTTCCTAAAAAAGAAATAACAGCGTGGCCTCTGTGGAAAGCACACTCAATAAATGAATTTGGGTAACACCAGGAGCTTTGTGAAACAGTGTTTAATAGCAAGTCTGAGAGAAACTGAAAAGAGAATGTATGCTAAGATAATCAAGCACATCTCTGTGTGCAGCACTAGGTTTGTGTTGACTGCTTCACATTTTGAAGGAAAAACCCATGAGACAACAGAAAGGGGTGAGCCCTCAGAGCATTATTCCAGGGAGTTATTCCTGGCTCACTTCCATAAAGGATACTCCCAGGGCGGATATTTCTATTCTAGGACACAAATACCTCATTTCAGATTCCTTTAGTTTTTTTAGAAACAATAGCTCACCTGTTATATTTGGCAGATTATGCCAAATCCTCTTCCCTGGGTATATACCCTCCTTATTGTAAGGAGTCTATTCTTAGATCCAGGTAAAATATTATGTGACCAATCTAGACATGAATTAAAGGAAAATATGTGCATGAAGTATTTAATATATATTAACACCTGTCAGGGATGCTGTGGAGTTCATAGCTCCAGCCTAGGACCAGTGGATGGAGAGATGCAGAAGCTTCAGTTCCCTTGTGCCAACACGGCCATGAGTGTGCCTGTGTCACTGTCAGTCACAAAACAGGTGCCCCAGGAGATTTTTGGACAAGGAAACTCTTGATCCTCAGAAACTGTAAAGGAGTGGGGTCAATCCTATCAAAGGGTTCTCTGTGAGCCTGTTCCTTTCTCAAAACAAGTTCTTCAAATCCTAAATCCACCTATGTCTAGGTTGCCAGATTTGAAGCAGATACCAGATTGTTTTACTTCCTAAGTTTGGACATAGCAAACAAAAAAAAAAAACAACCCCAAACCAACCCAAACCCACAAAGTAATACACATGGGAGATGTGAGCTTTTCTTAAAGCTGAAATGATTCTTTCATAAAACAAAATATTTCTGTTTGCCTACTCTTGCTGTAAATGTAATCAGTGCCAAAAAGCACATTGGCTTTCCTAGCCTCATTTGTCCAGCTTAGTCATAAAGTGGTAAAGAAGCCAAAGCCTAGATGCCAGCTAAAACTGTGGCAAAGCCACAGGCGAAGACTAGATTGTACTGTCCTTCTGGTGCAAAGAGTGAATAAAGGCACCTAAAAAGGATTTGACTTATAGACAAGGTGACAGTATTTCTGAAATAAAAGACTGGAATATTTTTGTGGTGACTTTTTTAGGGTCATAAAGAAGACAGAATGCCCATTTCCCAAGGCTGTGCGCTGCTGGTGCTGCTGCCAGCCCCCAAGGTGACAGCAACACTTGCATATCACTCCCAGTGCAGGTTTATTTCCAGACACTCCATGTTCTGGAGACATTTATCAAACACCACCAAACTAATGTTAACATCCACTTTGAGCAGAGGAACAGATTTAAATGTCTCTGCTGATCTGACTTTTCCTCTCTTCTGTTCAGCAGACACATCACTTGTTCTGCTGGACTGTTTATCCCTGGCAAACATGGAACAAATTCTTCTCAGCCTTGGAAAACATGCAACTTGTAGTTATTAAAACAGACAGAGAAGCAAAAGAAGAAAACCAGGTCACCAAGATGCCACAAAAAAAAAATTGCTTTATATCATGAGAGAAGAAAAAAAAAAAATCAAGATTGTCCCAAGTTTTGTTTTAGAAGAGATGATCAGGAAGGATCTTGAAAAGAAGGTAAGGATTACATTAGAGTGCTCATAGTGTGACTTCTCCCAGCTGCCAAAAGGGATGGCAAACCCAATAGCTCATGACCAAAAATAAAGAACAATTGTAGCTGGGCAAAAGAAAATTGATATCTTTAAATGTATAATCTTTAAATATATAATCTTTTATGCTGGTGCCTCCCAGCAAAGAACAGAAGCTGGACTGCTGGGTTTCCAATGTAAACTTATGGCATCCTGCTTAATTCCACTTTTATTTAATGCCTCTGTCCTTTATGTGGCATTAACTTTAATGTAATATTGAAGGATTTGGGGTTTTTTTTAATAGTGTCATAAGTGTAAATGTAATAGTTATATAACAATAACAATAAATCAAGAATGTACTAGAGTCACTGCAATAACTAATAATAACATTAAGACACAGTTTATGATGTATCTAAAGTTCAGTACCTTAGAGAGTTAATTAAGTCCTAAGTTAATTGGCAATGATCTTATTTCTAGACAGGAAATGTAGCCAATTAGCTTGTTTATGCTTAAACAAGTAACTGAGGTCATAACAAGACTTTTTGGGGTGTTATTGATTGATTTGTAATTTGTTAATTAATTTTGATTGACTTTACAAGTATCCTACTTAATTCTTTGCTTCTAGGGAGATGAAGCTACTGACATGACTGGTGGCAATGTAAAGTCCCAGTCACCATTTTCACTGTACAGTTTCCTAACTCCACTTGTAAGATGCCACACTTACAGAGAAAAAGCTTTTGTGACAAAGTGCAAATCAAGGTACTGTTTTTATAACTTCGTGCCTACCTTTACCCATCACAGAGTACATAGTAACAGCAGAGTTGCCAAACTGTATTTAACCATTCTGACCAGCGCTGCTTTGTTACTTTGTATGTTTCTATTGTTAATTGCACTGCATTACCCTCTTACTGCTTTAGGAAGTTATTTCAGTGAACAAATAATTAATGGATAAATATATGAAAACCAAACCCAGGTAATGTTTCCCAGATTAGGATTGAAGGGAAGAAAACCAATCTTTTGCAAGGTGACCTTTTTCATCACAGCAACATCTTGAAGTTTTTTAATTGCAAGTGGCTTCTCCCCACATAGCCTTATCCAGAACCAATCCATCAGTTATTACACAGATTTAAAGAAACTAAACATAGTGTTAAAATTCAGCTCATGAGAAAGAAGGAGCCCAGTAGGACCTTTAGCTCATGGCATCTCCAGTGAAGAAATTCTTTAGCTGCATAGTCACATAACAGGGGATAAAATTAACAGCTCATTTACCTTGCCTTCTGCCCCTGGGGACCGGGATAGAGGCACAGAGCAGTAAAATGCCAGCAGTGGGTGACAGTGCAGGGGTGTGCAGCTGTCTGGGACAGGCAGAGTGGGGTGAGTTGGGCAGCAGAGCTTCTGCTGCTGCAAATTCCTGATCCTGGAGGAGAGCCCTCAGCAGCACAGCTCATGCACCTCCTGCCTCAGTGCCCCGAGGGACTGGCCCCACAAACACACCTTCTGTTCCATGCTGATGGTCTGGGTAACAGAGATGGCCTCTCTTCATGAGGCAGATTAACCCTGAGGTAATTAAAGACCACAAATGATATGCAGGAAATTCATATCTAACACTACAGAATCAGAGGTGACAAATCAGGTCCAGGAGGACAGAGAGTCTGAGCTGAGAAAAAGTAACAAGACTTTTTTAAGATCAGAAGCATCAACTGAGATGCTAACAGTTTATAAATAAAGGCCAAAAAAGTGCAGATATGACCACATATGAACCACTACAGCCTAGGCAACAAAGAGCAAATGGTATGAAATTGAAAGTACTTTTCTGCTGCAGATACAGAACAGTTCCACAGTGATAAAAATACTTTCCTTCCTTATCCTCATTCCCTCTTGAAGTTCAGTCCCTTTTTTTTCCTCATAAAAAATCCCATAGTTCAGGAATTAATTGACAAATCAGGATGGTTTCTTCCCTTTTTGTTAATGGGCCTGTTCTCACTTAACAAAATATTGTGGCAATTTAGAAATTATTCTTTACATTGACGCAGCACTCTTCTACTTAATTATGTTTTATTTCATTGCTGGAGTTTTCTACTTCCTTCAAGTCCCACTTCAGTATCCCTTGAGTACCACTATTTCACTCTTACTCTGATTTTGGGTTGTGCAATTCATAGCAAAGCATTAATTTTCAGTTTTATCATACACTCAGTGTTGAACACACCCAATCACTCCGCCCTGACTCCCTTTGTAGCTGGATCAGTACTTCTCCAGCATGACCAGTTTCTCCAGTAGTGAAAGGCAGAAGTTATCCTTTGGATAAACACTTCCCTTGTAAGAATGATATGGGCTGATTTATCACACTTGTCTCCTCCTGAAGAGCTAGCACCAACTTCCTAGATCAATCTGCTTCCAAAACTTGCTCTGTTTTGGAGGCAGCCACCCGAACACTGAGGGAGAACATTTATCCACATGTGCTGAGATTTAGTCCAGAGCTTCATTTGTGTTAAGGTAGATTTATTGCCTAGGAATCATAGGACCAGTTCTAGTTTGAAACTTACCTTTATTGCTACTGTCTTATCCAGCATGCAAGGCCTCAATCATTTAGGAAACTAAATTAAGGTATGATGTACCCAGAATTACTGTGGGAGGGTTCAGGAAAAAAAATGAGCATTTTATAAGGAAAAGCTGTGGGGTTTTCTGTCCTGCTTATTATCATTTTCCCTACTCTTGTGGTGTATCTGTCACAATGGCATCCTTGAAGCTTCTGCCATGAGCACTTATACTTTCTTTCCACACTTGCAGCCTAATTTTTAAAGTATTAGGGTGAATTCTTATTTCACTGGAGAGGGAGAGTGCTTCCTTGCTTATCTTTCAGCTTTTGTGGTACAAACACCTTCCACCTAGCAATCCTCTCCCTCCACCTGACACAGGGGAAATCCCCCAGACCCAGAAACAGGGTCAACCCTCTCCTCACCAGGAATTTTGCCTTTCCTACAATCCAAAGCAAACATAATGAGAGCCAATATTCTGGGGTGGCCCTATCTGTAACTTTATTTTATACTGTGAGACAACTGAACATCTTTTTTCTAGGCTGGCAAATATAATCATATAAAACTGTCATGGTTTAAAAACCAAAATTACTCAGCCAAGTATAGTTATAAAAATAAAATGCACTTTAAAAAGAAATAACAGTAATGTCCTCATGCTGTATAAGACCTAGAACACAGATAACAAGTGGTTATCAAGATTTTATTGTCATATATATTGACACAAAAGTTCAATATGCAACACATTTAACTCTCTTTAAGCAGACTGAGGTAGGTCCTTAAGTAGAATGACAGAGAAATCCTTCACAAGTTTATTCACAGGGGTAAAGCCTGACCTCAGATATACTTGCACATCAAAACAGAAGAGCCCAGACTGGCACAGGAACCCAGATCCAGGGGGATGAGCCACGTGTGAGGTGTCTCATCAGCGCTCATTAAGGTTTATTGTCTGTGACAAAGCACTCTGGCAGCACAGCCCCATGGGGCTGGTATTTCACTGCTGGAACTGGGGGCAGGTTGGGCCCAGTGACTCCGTACACTTTTAAGTCAGAGTTAATTTAAGTTGCTCTTTCTCCCCATACATCATTTTACATCACAGAAATATTCATATTTCTGTATTCTTGAAGGCAGGGGCCAGCACAAGGTGCTACTACTTGGGAAAAAACCAAAGCGTTATGACAAAAGACAACAGTGATGGTGAATTCTCCTGGGCACCTTTGCTCTCGTGCCAGGCCAGGACTTACATTGTTCTCTTTGGGACAGCCCATGCAAGACAATGCAATAGAAACTTCTGCTTTTATGATCCTGCCCTGTATTTTATGGTCTACTTCAAAATGTATCTATGTTATGAAACTGTTATGCCACCAGTTTTTCTCTTTTCCTGGTCTATGCTCTTTGGAGACAAGACTGCCTGTAGCATTTCTGCAAACTTCTCTCTTCTTGCCTAGTCAACATATACTCAATTAAAAATATATTAATAGTCACAATCCTCAAATACTCATTTGCATAAAAATAGGGCCAAATAGTACCTAATCTTATGTGCCACCTTTTTTGAACAGATATCATGTGTTTGGAAAGCACTGTAAAGATTTGGCTGTTTCCTAAACAGTAGTGTCTGCACTGATGCTGTTTCTAGTACTTGTGAGTTTGTGCTCATTCATCTTAATTACAAGTGGGACTTCAAATAAAACAAATTAAATTCTGATGACGTATGCAACTCTTAACAAAACTAATACCCTGCTCACAAATGCCATGCAATTTATGAGTAGTGTCCTCTGGGTAACAACCAAGACAAAATGGAGAGCTGCAGACACATGAGAAGTCAAAGCAGACTGGCCTAAATTTGATTCTGGGGTTTTGGTTGGGGTTTTTTTGTTGGTTGTTTTTTTTTTTTTTTTCCCTTTTAATAATTGTGACTAATCACTGGTCTTTATATAAATGTGGGGAGAAAAGGCAGGATTATCAGGATCATCTAACTTCATGGACAGAAAAAATATATAGGTAAACTTCATCAAATACAATCTGTTCCCAGAAATCATAATTTTATGAACTGTTGCAGCAATCTCTATTTATCAGCCATTTACTTGTGTTTCTGGTGATGGGTATGAGCAGCACATGATCATTCTACCAGAAATAAGTGTTAGCCCTTTCTCCAGCCCTGTCTTAGCCAATTCTCTCCCTCCCCTCTCTTGGTTATGGTTTGATATTTCAATTTCAGAAGTTTCTGGTTCATTGAAGATTTTTGGTTGGGTTTTTCTTTTGAGGGAGTGAGGGACAGGGGGAGGAAAGTTCAGTTTATAAGCTAATGATCTTGTTATCCAACCCATTTCCCCTGTCCTGTTTTCAGTTGTTACAGTCATATACAGCTGCCCTCTGCAAATTAATATTACCATTGCCATGCTTCAATGCTTTGTATTTCCAGCCCCTTTAAACCTCTTACTTTTGAACAGTGTTGTGCAATAACATATTGAATAAATGGGTAACCACTTCATACTGTTCTTGTATTTATGAATAGCCAGAGAAATTTCTTTTTAGACAGTGAATGAGAAATTAGATGTACTTTAAAGGCTTCTAAAGTGTATCTTCAGTTGCTACCAGATGAAATCAAAGAGACAAAATTACTTTTTCCTACTTAAATATTTCATTGATTTTTCTTAGAGCACCATGCTCCCTCCTCTGTCTCCAAGGCGTGCATGATGATTCCCAGCCTATACCATAAGGCAACCTTATAGATCCAGACCTGATCAGAGTATTTATAAAGAATGACCCACAGTAATGTTAAATGCATTTTAATGCACATATTCTACCTGTGTAGTGTTCTGCCCGGGAACTTCATAACAGAACAGAATTTTATTCTCTGCCTGACAGGCGTGTCTGCGAGAGCTGTGTCTGCAGTGCTAAATTACACCCATATTCTGCCTTCACACACCCCATGCACATTAATTGTTGCAACCAGAAACAAAATTGAGAAAGGCATGTGGGACTGTGCATGAAAGGGGGGCACACTTATTGAAATTCATGTATTGCTCTGCTTGATTCCCCAAGCCACACGTGGGAACACTCAGCCATAGGCAGCTGCATCACTGTCTCAGGGAGGAGGAGGAACTGGGGCAGAACAGTTCCACTGTGTGGTTTCACTGCTGGGCACAGCTTTTCAGACATGCAAGGCATAAACCAAGAACCTGGCCTGTTGGGTTTCAGTGCCTGCAAACAGAATAAAATTCACCTAGAGGTTCTGTGCCAATTATGCACCAACTGATGTGCAGTTAATCAGCTATTTTCTAGAAGTAAAATGCAAAGCCTTCCAAGTTCTCATCACATAAAAGCAAAAAAAGCTTATGCATTCCTTCAAACTGAGATCAAACTGTGTCCCCCAGATGTGCCAACAACCTGCCCAGCATTTTAGTGACAAACTTCTTTAGTCTCTCCAACACAGAAACAGCAAAACACAGCATTTTTAAATTAAAAAAAAAAAAAAGAAATTTTCTACTGCAAAGACCACACACAATTACAGCAGCACCCAAGTAAGTCTGCATGTGTGCTTTGGCTCTCACCAAAGCCTTGCTCAGCCCTTTGCTGGTGCTGCTGCCTCAGAAGCACTGGTTATTTCAGCAGCAGACTGCACAGGGGCCATCCCTACATCAGAGTGGGCTCAAAAAGAAAGATTCTTTGATTCCAACAGCCATTTCTTAATTCTTAGCAACTGGTGTAAATCAGGAGCTCCATTCCAGTTGCCCCAGTGTAAAACCACTTTAGAGGGCAGATCCAAGTCTAGTCTTTCAGCTTGCAGAAGCACCTGGACTCTGTCCAGGCTGGACTGGTTGGCTTTCTGCAGTTTGGAACTGGAACAAGGAGAGAGCTGCATTTCACACAGTTCTACTGCTCATCCCTCTGAACCTGACAGAATACAGCCCTCAGGGAGGTTACAAGTACACCTTTTCTGGTTAGATTGAGTCTTGCAAGTGCAGATAACTTTTTAATATTTTAAAATACGTTTTGAATTACAATTGTAATTAAGCAGGGAGATTTTTCCCCATAATCACATAGAATAGCCCAAGCAATTTAGTGTTCTAATTTTTATATTCATAGAGCAAATATTAGACTGTCCAGTTACATTATTGAACAATAGATAAGAACCCTAGGTCACACTGTATGTTCTATTTAAGAAGACGTATAATAACAAATACTAAAAAAATATTATTACAAAATTTATGCCAGACCCCTATGAACCCATTAGTCCAAAACTAGAGGCATGGTGTAAGGGATGATACTCATGCATAATCTAATTGAAAAAAATGAAGCTAATTAAATATATATTTGTTCACCACAAGTTAGGAAAAACCATCATTCTGCCACTCCTATTTCAGATCCCATTTCACAAGCAGTCCTTACAAACATCTACTTTGTGATAAATTATGTTTTTTTAGGATCCCAAAATCCCACATTTTCCATAAATGTTTCCTTGAGCACTCTGCATCAGTTCTGTGTTCATACATAACTGGCTCCTATCATACCACATTCTTCATGAAAGCAGCTGCTTTTCTGTCTTTGGTGTTTTAAAAAAAATTAAAATGAGACTTAACACTTTTAATTAGATGTTTAATTCATGCTTTTGTGAGCTATTTCCTTCCAATCTGAATTTTGTCACACAACTATAACGGTCTTTCCACTGCCAATTTCTTTTTTTTTTAATGCTAACTCAGTGTCTCAAAGAATGTGTATTGCACAATTTGGTAAAGAATTTGAAAGTGAAAGTCTCATTTGTGAGCAAAGTAGGAACGCCTAGTAACTGGCACAAGCTGTGGCTGTAAAAATATGCAATGTTCAGAACAAAAACCCCTCCAAAACCAAGGGAACAGTTTAAACACATTTCATAGGGCATACACTAAATACTAAGTTTAAGGGACTGGTTGAAAGAACAAATTGAGCAGAACATGGCTCTTACTGATGAGATACAACTATTTTACTGCTTTTAAAGAAGCAAATGCAGAAATCCTCCTCAAAAACCAGATGAAATGTGAGTCAGCCGTTTGACGAAGGTGGCAAAGAGGAGCCCAGTTTTCAGAAGGAGCTTCCTTCCCTCCACCCTTCTTGGCAGTCAGCACATTCACAGCATTGCTTTCCAAATCCTGCAGGAGCAGCTGAGTGTCATTCAGCCAAATTATGTTCCCATTAAGAAAGCAGCACATAGCATGCCTTTTTCTCAGCTGTCAGTTATTGTTTCTCGTCACAGGATGAGGGTGAGCAGGATTTGGCCTGTCCTCAGGACAGGGTAGTGGATTATCATTACTGGTAATGACAATGTTCTGCAGGCCTAGAGTCCTTGTTTTGCTGCACCCAGTGCTCAGGCCCAACATGAACAGCCCTGTTAATCCACTTGCTAACCTGGCAAACCTGCTCACCCTCCTCTGAGCTTGTTGGACCTGTACAGTGCCCACTGTGCACACTTGGGTGAGTCTCTTCAAACTGCACACTTCAGCTGGGCTCACCAGCAAACCCCATGGCTTGTCAAGACACAAACCCTGAGCTGAAAACAGCTTCTAATCCTCAATGGAGACAGAATTTTGGTGACTATCCTGAGATACTAAAGGTTGTTTGAAACTGCTGGTTCTGCCTGGACACTACCACTCTCCTTCAGAAAAAGTATTTCTACATCTATGCTCATATAAGCAGATAAAATTACCTTTGGATAGGCTGAGCGTTTTCACATGCTTTTAAAAAGTGACCTTCTAAAATCCAGGCAGGCTCAGAAAAGTACAGTTCTGCCCACAAAATATGCAGTGTCCTAGTGCAGTTTGAGAGTCTGAAAACTCCATAAGAACAACTGTGATCCCAAAGCTGTGCTCAAAGCCTGGCTCTACCACAACTGTATTGCCAAGCAAAAGTTGGTGGTCATGCTTCTTCACCATTCCTCCTTTTGTACAGACCCTGTCACCTGTACTTCAGCTGGCAGATTCTGAGCCTGCACTCAGATGTTAAATTGTGAACTATTATTGCTTGTACTGCAGAACTGCCAAAACAGAAAACAACTGCAGCAAAAACCTCCCTCTGTCTTAGACCAAAGCATGTGGCAGGACAGGGACGTTGCTGCTTAGTATTACCTGGCCTTGGATGCTGGTAAATATTGCCAAAATAACTACCAAGTACTATTTATCAGTGTGGGCACTCACAGAAGGTGTCATGATATTATCAGCATCACTAACTGAAGGTAGGAGAAGTGTGACAGTGCAGCCTGGACAGCCTGAGAACACAGGTTCATACCTTGAGGTGATTCCTCTCCTTGAGGCAAGGTAAGCAGGTCACTACCTGAGTGGCCATGTTTGCCTTGCTTCAGGTAACACCTTAGGTCACAACTTGAAAACACACACAAAAATCTGTATCACAATCAAACCCTTAAAGAACCAGAATCTTCATTTCACTCCAGGCAACTGTGCAAAGACCTGCTGCATCAATAATTTATTTACTTGCATATTTACTTCAGTCAAATTCTTGGCAAAAGCAAGGTCAGAACCTCAGCAGGCAGTGGGGGAGATGCTGCAGGGTTTCAGAGTGCCCAGTAGAGATACACACACCCAGAGGCTGGCAATCAACCCCTCGCTGCAGCTGGTGGCTCTGGGCTTGGGAGGGCATATTGTGCACACTCACAAACATCTTTAAATTTGGCTTTCTCATCTGGGTGGCTGAGCTCAGAAAACCACTCCAGACACCTCTCAAAGTGTTTTCTCAACTGGGAGCCTAGTTAAGTCACTTCAGGGGGAATTTAAATCAAAGATGGTTTTCTGCATCCAGCTGAAATGGATTGTTTAGTGATTACAGAAACACAACCCTTCAAGAGGGCTTGGGGTTCTGTGGAGAGGTAGAAAAGCTGGGAGAGGTCTGCATGAAAGAGAGTAAATAGTTTTGTGGGGGGAAAGGCATTTTTCTCTTTTAGCACAGCTACTAATGAAATAGCAAGAGTGGCTTACAAGGAAAACATGCAAACATTAGACTGCTGCAAATTATGCAGTTTGGTAAGAGATAAAATAATAATCAGCTCACCGTCAAGACCAAATCCCCAAGCTGCTTGTAGGATCACGATCGCGGTGTTGAGTCACCTCCTGTGCACACCTCTGGCATTCCTGGCATACCGGGGCAGGCAGCGCTCCCCGGCAGCCACCTCTCATTCCTTTATCTCCTCTGGAGGCACATCCCGAGTGACCCACAGCTTCTCCTGGCTCCCAGCCACCTCTCATTCCTTGATCTCCTCTGGAGGCACTCTCCTCCCTCCCTCTCACACCTGTGAAAGGCTGGGGCTTGCAGTCACTGATGGGATGGTTCGTGGCCAGCTGGGCTTTCATTTGTGGGCACAGGGAGGTGTCATTAGCTCGAGGAGCCCTCCCTGGCTGGGTGTATTTAAGGAGCTGTTGCAGCAGTTCTAGACTGCTTGATAACCTCGTTGTCACCTCCCCAGGTGGCTCTAATGAAAGTGGTGCAATTTTCTTTAGAAGGGCAGGAACCTGCAAAAAAATTAAATATGTCAAGTTAGTCCAGTGTGTGGAGACTCCAGGGTAATTTGCTTCCCTTTAAAAACTTGAACTTGATTTGCTTAATTTCTTTCTAGATGAACCTAAACACTGGCTTTCGATTCTCATGGCCTCTTATTTATTATTTTTTAGACAGTTCATCTCTTCAGACGCAAACCGTAATTATCAGAGACTGGAGGGAAAGAGCCCAAATTCAAATAAATACATACATACATATGTGTGTGTGTGCACATGTATATTAAACTGCTGCCTGTCAAAGCTGGAGGGAAGCTTTTAAATAAAGTCATGTGTCAAGCAATGTGAAGCAACCTAGTTAAGCACTAAAAAAATCAGTCCTCCCTTTTGTTTGGCTCCTGATTTATGTCAAGCTGGAATAAATGGTAATAACACAAGGTTATTAGATTTATTTATGATATAAATATGAAGTGTATGCATTTCGTTACCTTAAGACTATAAAACACATATGGAAGTACATCCATAAGTTCCAAACCACCTCATTTAAAACTTATGCAAAGTACACCAAAAAGAGAAAGCATGAGAAAAAGACTCAAGTGTCAGTACTCTCCCTGAAGCACAAATTTTCTCTGTGAGCCATATTAGCACAAAACTGCTTGAAGGCAGAGACTGGCCGGTGTACAAAAACGTCAAGCTCATGTTTAATTTTCATCAGATCTTAAGCCAAACCTCCCGCAGACGGATTAGTTTTACAGCTGTGAGAAGGCATTACCCCGGCAGGGCACGGACACCGCTGCTGGGGAGGGTGAGCCCGCTCTCTGAGCGCCCCCTGCTCCTGCCCCGGGGACGGTGACACACAGGGACAGCCTGGGGGACGGTGACACACAGGGACAGCCCTGGAGGTGCCACACACCCTGCCAGCCTCCGGGACTCGCCCACATCTGGGCACACTGGCGGGTGTCGGGGCTGCCCTGGGAGCACGATGTCTGTCTGGCCAGGGAGTTCCCTATCGCCTAATAATTCTCCTCCCTTTCTCGAGTGGGATATCACTGTGAAAACCTTCTCTGAACATCCCTACGCAATATGAATTTCCAGAAAAGTGGCAATGCTGTTAGCAGTTCTGCCTGTTCTCAAACCTCCTTTGCAGCAGAGAAGTCTAATAGTGAATGTATTTGACAATAAACTTCACAGAAAAGAAATTAGTATTTTTGTACATCTTAGTTCAACAGGCTCCAGGTTAATTCTAAGCCCTTCATTTGAGAAATCAGTTGTGAGGTTGATTTTATGTCAAAATATCCAACCAATGAATCGTCTGCCCAGGGAGGTGGTGGAGTCCCTGTCCCTGGGCGTGTTCAAAAAAAGACTGGACATGGCACTCAGGGCCATGGCTTAGTTGATGAGGAGGTGTTAGGTCATAGGTTGGACTAAATTATCTCAAATGTCTTTTCAAACCCAGGCCATTCTGTGATTCCGTGATTCTCTAATGTTGATGCTATTTAAAGAAAAAGTAGAAAGTGTAAGTTAAAGAGTTAAGACCAGTGAAGAACAGAACATTTGAATATTATCTTCTACAGGTGACTAAAGATCTAATTGCTGTTAGTAAAAGCAAACCCTTTGTGTCAGAAAGAGTGCTTACTTCAGTGGCTGCAGATTAAAACACTCTAGTTAGTTCTTTTTATATTCAGAAAAAAAATTAGCCCATAAATTCTTTTATACTTTCAGTGAAGATATTTTTGGAACTGCAATAAATTTCTCATTACATATAATACACTACTGTCTGATTATTTTTTTTAATTTTTACCTTAAAATTATGTCTAAATGGGACAGTCCAATTATGTCTGATTTAATGTTCTAATGTAATCCTGTGTGATTACAAGAAAGGTCTCGGGTTATTTAACAAGTGACATTTTGGATTTATTACAAAAGCGATATTGGAAGTATAGGACCTGTGGGGAGCCAATTAAACTTTCCTGGACATCATCTGCTTGGCAGTGTCCTCCTGCCACCCATATGGGAAACTGGAGTTTAGTTTAGGGCTGTGTCCTTTCAGAGAGCACAAGAAGAAGGCTAAAGACAGATTTCAGTTGTTCCCATTGCTGACCCTGCCAAAATGACCACCCCATGGAAACAGTCAGGCCACCTTGTCTGTGGTATCCCAGAGAGTCAATGCCAAGGAGAGAGTGGGCCTGAGTAAATATGTAAGTGAATAAATCTTACAAGCCGAAGAAATGAAGCACCTGAACCAGGTTTACTCCCTTTTGTACAAAACTGGTGTGGAAGCTGAAATCATGTCCCATCCGCTCTCACTATTTCAGTGCAGAACCCATTTAAGGTGGGGCAGAATGCTACTTGGTGGCTGGGAAGGATGTGTGAACAAGGTTGACCCTGGCTGGGCTGGGTAGAGAGCTGCTACAGCTGGCAACTAGAAAAGCTGAATTTTAATTGCAAATGAAGAGTATTTGTTCAGTGCTAGACATGGAACTGTGTGATGACTGTTACAGAGTCATTTTCAGGAGCAGAACTTGCACTTGAAAAGGGATTTATTCGAAATTTTATAGCTCTATTTCTCATTATGAGATATTGATTTTTCAGCTAGATATAAATGAGTTAAAATAAAGGGGGAAAAAATACTAAACTTTGTCATAGTGACCAAAGTGATGTCTGCTATAGAAGCCTTTTGCTCATACAGGCAAGCTAGAGTTGCTCAGTCCTACCACGTGGCTCATGTGGCCAGGTCACACAAGGCAAGTTCCATATCACTCCAGTGAAGCCACTTGCAGAAGTAGAATAGGATAAGCTTCCTAGAAGAAGTGCAATTTTAGCAGAATAATTCTGTTTATATAGCAGCTTTCACTGGTACAATTATGATGACTAGATATTACACTCCTCTCTCTCTGCACCTGAGAGGATTCATTCCTGTGCCAACAAAACCTTCAGACCTGGCCAGAAGCAAAAGTTGAGTTAATTAGAATACAGATGAGCACTTTATGACTTACCTCTGTTTTGCCACTCTTATTACACAAGCAAAATGAAAGTCATCTCATTATGCTAAAACTGTACCAGCACTCAGCTTCCTGCTACTGGTTTCTAGCTGGAAACCAGCTGTGCTGATGGATGTAATGAAGAATAGACAGGTACAGACAAGGAAAGATCCAGGGAGTGGCCAGTCATCACAGGAAATATTATAATCTTTTGATCTCTTGCTGTATCCAAATCATTTAAACATTGCAACTGAGAACAGTATCATATAAAAACTCTCACTCTGCCCTGATGTGCCTCGCAACCATTTTTATATTCCCCTTCAGCCCTCAGAAGTCTTATACCCATGTTATTTCTTTATTGCTTGTTTGTTTTCCTCTCCTTCACTGCAGCCCAGCTCTGGCTGTATCAGGCATAAAGCAGAATGCACGATACACTTTTTCAAGGCATTCAAGCGTGAACTATTTTTCACTCTGGATTCCCTCTGCCCTGTTTTGCTCCATAACTTTTCCCAGTGCAGTGATCAACCCGTCCTCCAATCGGCTTTACAACCTCCCCAACAATACTGCTCCATAGATCAGCCCAGGTTGCTGCAGGATCATGATGGTTTTATGCCTCCAGCCTGCCACTTCCCACTGCCCCTAACTACCCAGTGAGTGGAAGTCCCAAGGTTGTTTGTAAGCTGGTGTGTGTAATGCAGCCAGCAGCCTGGCCTGGGTTGTAAATTTGATGTATTTCATACTTAAGTAGGACTGTCAACTGTTAAATCCATTCCTTGCTAAAAATAAAAGCTACATAATAAGCCTGATACTGTAGATCACTTTAAACCAGATACTGTAATCCCCACTTGAGACAGATACATGACCTATTAAATTAAACATAGATTCCCTGAAATTACATGCAGAAGCTCTCTCAGATCAGACCGACTCCATTACTTTACCCTGTAAATAGAAATATTGAACTTGTATATATATTCAGACATGATGTATATAGTCACTTACCAGCTTTTGTATATGCATGCTGCATTAGCAGAGGTGTGCCTTGAAACAAAAACAATGTTGACAACGCTTTCAAAGCAAAATACCTGATACCATCTTTCTAAATATGTACTTAATTTTGTTAACAAAATAGGTCTTTTTCTGAACAGGTGACATCAATGGCAGCTGAGGAAAAATAAAACCATCTATATCAAGGTGCCGATAAATTATTTCAGAGATGAACTTTTGAAAACAGATTTTAACAACAATAAAAACCAGAAGTGAAAACCTTGGGAATGCCCTTATATTTGAATAGTTCCACAGTGATTTTTTTCCCCTGGTAAAATGCATATTTCTGTGGAATTTGCAGCTCAATAAACTCTGTTGTTGTGGTTGTATTTTACAACTTTCTAGATATCTTCACTCTGTCAGTGAGATGGGATGGAAGTGTTGAGGAGAGCAGCAGGAAAGAACACAGCCCTGTGACCTGGTGTGGAGAGAGGATCTGACCACACCAAGACTTCAGCCTTGTCTTCCCATGGTTCCTGAGATGGACAGAAGAATGAATACTGGCTTCATGTGGATTATTGCAGAACGGAAGAAACAGGTTATGCCTATTTTATGCTTGTGTGGCACCTACTTAGTGAGCTTTAGCACTGGACACTGCATTATATCATTATGTACAGGGTTAAACCAGATTACTGCTGAGTACCCACACCCAGCATTTCACAGCTGCTCTCTTGCTTTGGCACACAATCAGGGCTTTCTTCCAACATAGCTCAGCAAAACTGCTACCTCCGTGTCTTGCAGCAACTCTCATTTATTTATTCAGATTTATCACCACACCTATCAAGCTCTTTGCTTTTACATGTTTTCTTTCTCTCTCTTTTTTTTCCCTTCTCAAACTTCACTGCCTCAGCTGTTTTTCTGAGGACTTACTACAAAAATGGAGCCTTTTCTATTCTTTTGGAGTGCAGGAGCAACTCTGGTATTTCCATATAAAGCTCTAAATTGGGAATGTCAAATGGAATCAACAGCATCTGAAACACAAGCAGCCAGCTGACCAAACAAATGAATAAGCAAAAAACTAAGCAGGTTATGTGAGGCCACCATTCAGGTGGATGCAAAAAAAATAACACTTGTGCTTCTAGAATGAGGGTAAATCAAGATGCTGCAGTCTGTAGCAATATTAGAGGGGTAGTAGTTTCCCACACAGTAAAATTAAGTTCTCTTAAGCAATTCCTGCAGCGGATGAGTCACTGTCTGTCTTGGCTGGTTTATTCAGAATTATTTCTGTTCAGCAAGAATGGAGGAGAAATCTTTTTCTGCCCTGTCTGTGAGCCCTCAGATTTGCCAGACCTGTGCTGATGCAATGCATTCCAGAGCCCCACTCCAGGTACAGTCTCAGTGAGTCTGTAGTTTTCCAAGCAGCCTGTCCATGCTGGAAGCAGGGAAGCTGAAAGTAATCTGTTGTTTTTTTGCAGGAAGCCCTGCTCCTGAGCACGAGGCTGTTGAGGCAGGAGCAGCAGCTCTGTGAATGGGGATGGCAGCTGGTGGCAGTGGGACGTGTGACGCCTGTCTCAGGGGTCACAGCTTTGGGGAGTAGCTGTGACTGGGAGGAGCTGAAGCCATTCTTCTATGGGGAAGTGTGAAGCCAGCCTATATATTGGTGAAGCCACTTCAGGGATATGCTTCAGCAGAAAGACATGACAAGCTGTGAATTACAGTGCATTAATTCAAGCCTAACATATTGTCAAGTATGGGGCCAAAGGGCTAAGAGCCATCCATACAACTAGGTGTGAATTAATTCACACTGGTTCACACACTGAAGTGTCTTATTGTGATAATAGATTTAATACTCCTAAAATGTTATTTTAAAATATCTTTATATTATTAATTAAGGTGTAAGACTTATGCCTCCAGAACACTGAATTATATCTCAATGAAACCATTGCTCAAAATTCTTATTAACCCAGAAGGTCACTCAATTTCTCCTGCCCATTTCATAATAATAAATAGTATAAACTGTTCCGACCATTCCATCTCTTTGTTACAGGAACTATCACCATCAAAAGGGGAATCCCTCTTCCTGTATGTAAAATTAATGCTCAAGTATGTGGTTGGATAAATGTTTCCTGCATGTAGGTGTTCAGCCATATGTTTCTGGATTTCTCTTTGATAAGTAAGTGCTGGTTACCACTGAGTGATTATGTGCAAAACCTGTACCAGGAGGAAAGGTTCCTGTACACAAGTGCTAATCAATGAACTTTGCTACCCATCAATTCATATTTCCAAAGTCCTTGCATTGAAATTAAAGTCATTATGGCTATGCCAATTAGTAAGAAAAATACACTGGGCTTTTTTCTCTTGCCAGTGGAGGTCAAGCTACTTTAATTTTAACAGGATGTCATCTAGAGAGGAGCTGAAAAACAGATTGGGTGGAGCCCAGCCCTGAGGAAAGTTTATTAAAGCTGATGGGAACTGCCCAGAGTAGGTCAAACTCATTCTCTTCTATCAAGAATGAGTTTGGTCCCCAGGGAACACTTAAATATTAAATCCATTTCTGGTTTTTGTTTTGTTTTGTTTTTAACCGAGTCTTGGCTTCTGAGCTGTTTATAAGAGAAAATGATATAGTAAATTATGTAAGATAAATGATACAGTCTGGCAGTGTGAGAAATCTACTATTCGTAACTAATTCTAATTTTTTAAGCTACTGTATGTCATAGCTAAAGCAGCACATGCTATCACTGAGCTGTCTTCGAGATTTACTACTTGTGTTAGTGTTTCATCTGTGGTTTGTTTAAAATGTTTGGGGGGGCTTGAGACTGTGGTGCTGTGCTGAGGCTGTGAGCTGCATGTAAAAGGCTGGAAATGCCCTTCTGCATTTGGGTGCTGAGTGGAGAGGTCTGCTGTGGAGGCAAATTGAAGTAAATGACCAACAGTCAGTTAAATACTTCTCTATCAAAGACTGCTCTATCAGGGTATGACACTGGAAGACCTTGGCATGGGTGAAGATGAGATTTTGTGGAGCTGAAGGGAGCAAAGGCAGCCAGATCTGAGGCTCAGTACAAAGGCAGCCACGAGAACATGTGCCCTCCGCACCCTGGCTAAGCAGACCTGTCTCCTCTTAAGACAGAAGGCTTCCCAGTAAAGGTTTTTACATTTTATTGATCTTTGTCTTTTATCTTCCTCTGCAGCAAACCTTTCCAACAGCACAAACATTTTATTAGCCAGTTACACTGTTGTGGCTGCTGTATGTTCCTTCCAGAGCACACCTTTTCTATGCTGTGCTGGTTTTGCCTTACAAAGCAAGTTAATAAATTATATAGTGATGAGCTTTGATTGCTTCACGTTCAAACTGTACTCTCCCAGAGGCTGTGTTACCCAAGATATTAGCAGAGAGAGCTGCTCTGACCTTGTTTAGTGGGCAGGCAGGAGCAGGGCTGAGGTGCAGCCTCTGGAGCATAGTGAAACCATTGTCTCCTTCCAGGACAAGCCACGGAGCCTGAACCACAGGAGCATACCCTTGGATGGCTGCTGGCATTGCAGTTCTGCTACACAGTGAAAGGAGACTGTATCTGAGCATCTGGGAGAAAATCCTCTGACAGGTTTATTTGATATTTTTACTGGAGACCATACAATTACTGGAATACCTGGATTTATTTGAATGGAAGTATTATAGAAATATTCTCTCCAGTGGTTTCCTACACAGGGAGGAAATTTCATTTTGCAGCCAAAATTTTGTCAGAGGGTCACAACCTCTTTCTCAATGCTGAAAAACTGTTGGAACTCACCCTGTAATAAAATGAAAGTCTTCCAAAGACATTAACCCCCCTCAGCCTATGATGGAGTGCACACTGATGCTGCCCAAGGCTGGTACAACATGTTGGGCCCTTTCTCCCTGAGAAAGGCAGCATCATGATCAGGGCCTGCTCTGGGCCTTGATGAAGGGCAAGACAGGCACAAAAGGTAAACACAAACATGAAATGTATGTTAAGCCCATTTCTGAAGGCAGCAAAGTCCTGCTGAGAGAATATTTCTCAAACTCCTGTGCTGGCAGACCCCAAGGGCTTTAGAGAAAGAGCATCACAGCTACAGGTGAGGAAAAGGGGTACAGGATCCTGACTTGTGAAAAATGCAGTAAGGGTTTGTTTTCTCATGGAATTACTTCTGGTTGCTGTCTTCTGAGCAAAGCCTTTTAAACATGCAAAACATGTGGCTAAAAGGGGAATTCAGAAGTACTGGTCTGTGCACTTTGAAGTGAAACTGAAAGTTTTGGGTTGGAAATCTCAGTGACCTGGTACAGCCTTCCCTTACTTCTGTGGAAGCAGCTGCTGTGGCCATTTCTGTGCTAAAGTGAATAAAAAAACATGAGCTGGGGTCGGAAAAGCCTGTTCCCCCTTTTTTTATTTCCCAGCATCTGAATTGCCAGATGAGATCAGAGCCAGAGTCCACCTAGACCAGTTTCCTGTCTCTGATAGCAGCCAGAACCAGATGCCTTGGCTAAAGGTGTAAGAAATCTCAGTTCTGGCAGAAAGAGAATAATTTAGCCCCTCCCCCTGCCCCCCCATGGGTTCATCTTAATCTCTAAGAGTGGGAAAGTGTTTGAAACTTTGAGGTATGAGCTTTTACAACCTTTCTATGACTCTCTTAGCATTAATTATCATAACTCTGGCACCTCGAAAAACTTGTTGTAACATTTGGCAGTGTGTCGAGAGTCAGGCATGTTGAAAGAAGAGAACAGGACTTCTAAAAACACTGAGGCACTGCTGGGATTATTGACTCAAGGACCTCAGTGAGGGAACATAACATAGGGTCATGTTTCCCAGTAATAACATGGGTGGTTGACTTCCCAGCATAAGGAAAAACTGGAAAAAATTGAAGCTCATGTTGTTTTGGATAGAGCCCAAGAAGTTACTGGAGATTTACAATTAGATCATGCAGAAACTGTGGGCTGATTTGGTTTCATTTTTTCAAACAGATGTTGGAGAGGTCACACAAGAGGTGGTGTGGAGGGTGCTATATTAGTAACTGAAATAAGTGTAGCTAATTCCAATTTAATACTGCATTTTATGCCTTACAATCACTTTCCTAAGTGTAAATTCCGAGCATATTAATTATTGCATGGTAATTTTCTAGCCCTATAATTAAGTCGTTTTCCTTGAAAAGAACCTATGGAGTCGTGGTGCAGATTTTCAGCAGGCATTTCTCCTATTGCTGCTGCCATTGGCAGCAACATAATCTATCCCATTGTCATTGATGAGCTCTTCTGACTAAGAGGGAAAGTGACAGTAACATTTATATCAGATCATCTGGAATGGGCCAACTACACATTGCATTAAAATATGAAGTGGAGAGCAGTCCTGTGGGGGCAAGGTTAACAGTTCCTCTCCATCTGTAATTCCTGTCATTCCTGGGTGCAGTCTGTAAGCTGTCACATAGCACAAGCATTTGTGGTGCATACACAAATTACCAAAACTGACCACAGCAAGACAAATACAAGCTGTTCTGGGACTATTGGTCACTGTGGGTTTGTACAATAGAATTTAGTTTTCATCTGTGACACTGGAAACTGTCTTGGGGTGGAGGATGTCACATGGAATGGTATCTGATAGACTTTCTCAGATTGTTCATCTCATTTGCTGTCTCAGGTAGTCATTTCTGCTTTCCTGTGCTGGGGTACTGATGCTATCAGTCTGGCTTTGCCCAATCATCTTTAAAAACAATTATTCTGTGTGGTTGCATTCTTAATTATATCATACAGTACCCAGGAAGCAAGCATGCTGTTTTCTCTGCTGTCCACTATTAACAAAACCCCACATCACCACCAGCACTAAGCACTGCAGTCAGAAATCATATTACTTAGGAAACAATCTCATTTTCTTTTTCCTAAAAAAACCCACACAGAACTAAACCAAAGCATGGTTTTGATGTTCTCTAGTGTTTGTTCTCTAAATACTGGAGGACACAGAGAGCCCTAACAAGCAAAAAGCTCAGCTGCCCCTCACAGAGCTCTCTCTGGATTCCCTGGATGTTCTGCACGCAGAGAACAGACCAAGCACATCCCTCTGTGGCTGACCCTCTCTTCTACCAAGAATATATTAGCCCCAAGCTTTTGGCAAAGCACAAATAAACTTCCAGAAGTTTTGCAGTGGTATCAATGTCCCCTCTAAAAATAGAGCTTTATCTCTTAGTGAGTGGAACACCAGGAAGCCATCAGCACCTGGGAGCTGCCCAGGCTGCTGACGTGGTTTTCCTTCCATACTCTGCACTGAAGATCAGCCAACCCTTTCATTCCTCCATTAATCACCTCTCATATTTACAAGATAGTAACCACAAAATAAGCAACCTGGTGACTCTTGCAGTAGTTTGGCATTTCTGTACTTCCTAGCAAGGCTGTGAGTATTTGTGTTTCCAAAGTTAAGGACCTGGGGGCTCCTGACACATTCTTCCTGTCCCACAGCTGTGCCACGTAGTGCCCACTGTCTGGAGGTGAGTGAGGGCTGGTGCTTCAGCAGCTCTGGTTCACTTTTATAAAGTTCACTGGGAGCTGAATGTGCTCACAGCCTTGAGGCTGGGGCTCAAAACATCTGAGCTAACCTTTAGACACCTCTGCTCTGGTGTGTATTTAGTGAAGTGAAATGAAGACTATAGAATAATTAATCCTTCTATACTGTGACGGGTCAAATGCTTATTTTAGAACTGTCTTGGCTGGTTGATTATTTAATTTCCTTGAAAGCAAGAAAAACAATCATTGTGAAAGTTACTAATGTACTCCAGGTGAAATGCAACTAAACCATTCATTCCAATATTCACATTAGCCAAAATATGCTTGCAGTTTTATATTTTGACCCCTTGCTCCTTCCTTGTCAGAAAATAATTATAAAAATGATCAAATTATTTTAAACTATTGAATTCTAATTTTTTTAAATGATTGACTTGACATTTCAATTCTTTACCTTTCAACCTGAATTGAAATTTGTTCCACAGTTCCTTACTTAATTTGTTAAGTTCTAACTTTTCTGTTTATATGATTGGCACTAAATGAAGACATCATTTACCAATGCTTTAATTGTCATGCTTTGTATGCAGTGCACTACAATAAGACTGTCTGTATTCACTATAAAATGATCAAAACATAGAATTTGACTTTTCTTCTCTTTTTCTTCCAAATTTCAATACAATTTGGGATTTTTATAAAGCTTTTTTTGTAAAAGCACAGGTTCATATGCACTTAAATAATGTTGATGGAATCATAAAGAGAAGCTGTAATTATACTGTCAAATTTCTTTTATTCCTTCTGTGCATTTCTAGCAATATTTAGAGCTGCTCTATGTTTCTACTACCAGATAAACCTGATTTGATTGCAGACTGGGTAAATTAAATAATCAGGGACTCTCTACATGCTGTGTCCTTTCACAGTTTCTGAGCTCACTTGTACTGTGGTAAAAGAGCACAAGTTGCCCTTTGGTGCTGCTCTCAGGGATGATTTGGGGTGAGTTATATTCAGGCCCCTAAATCTAAACCCTACAAGTTTTCACCACACAGCTATTGAGGGGGAATATAAAGTCCACTTGGGCTCCACTGGGAAAGTTCTCCACTGCCAGCAACCTCTCAGTCTTCCCAGAGGGGAATAAATTTATATTTCTCCATTCCCTAGAGCTCCCTGGAGTGCACAAAGCAGATGCTTCCCTCTGCCTCTCTTGCAGGGACAGCCCATGCCATGCCATGCCATGCCGTGCCGCGTGCCGTGCCGTGCCGTGCCATGCCATGCCATGCCATGCTGTGCTGTACCGTGCCGTGCCATGCCATGCCACATTACATCACACCGGTGTTCTTGGATCAGATCTGAAAGAAGTCCAGGCAGTCCATATTTTCTGCCATTTGGGCAAAGCAATGGACAAGATGAACTCTGAGGGTTATCTCTAGACCTCTACTGATGATAAATACACACAGGAGTAAAAACTGCCCGTGAGCAAGGGTGAGCACAACTCCCTGACCACATTGCTGGACCAGTGGAGTGGAGAGACCCAAGCTCTGCTCTTCACCTTTTTGGGGTTTTTTTAAGCCCTGGCCCTGCATTTCTAGCACAGCTGTGCAGCCATCTAATTACACACAAACCAGATTTTATTCAATTCTTCTTACATTCAAGTGTTTTCTTTACCTGTGGGTTGAAGCAGGTAGGTATTTTTCAGCCCATGGCTGCAGTAAATTTCCTGCAGCACAGTCTACAAAGGCTGAGTTCATCAAAAACAGGAGTATGGCCATGGAGAGGATCCAAGCTAATCAAATGGTAGAAATTTCAATTATATAATCAAACAGTTATATTTTAATTATAATTGTTGCCACAGGGCAGCCCAGGATTATTTTGTGTGTATTTCTACTTAAATGTTTATTTCTGAAGAAAAACATTATAAGGCATCTATGGCAATTTCATTATTATTAAGAAATTAAAAAGAATCTGTAGTTTGGTAAGGGACCAGTACAATTACCCGCATCATCTTTCAGAACAGTTAAATGTAATAATAAGCCACAATGAGAAACTGGAGCCTTAGAAATGAATAAGGTGGCACTAAAAGAGATTCACTGACAGGGAGCTCAGGGCTTACTGAGCTGTTATTTATTGCAGGGCTAGATTTTTAAAGCTACACTAGTGAAAATAGAACAACAAAAATATTGCAGCAGAATTAATTGTACAGATTCACTCTTCAAGCCAAAACAGACTATCAGGAAGTGGTCTTCAAATGAAGTAAGGAATACAGAGAATTTAATTCATCTCTCTAAATCTCCAGGGAAAAGTGTTTCTCTGACAGAGGGCTGAGTGTGACTCAAATATCCCTCCTCTTTAAAATCCACATCCCACCCTCTTCTCTCCACCCATGTGGATGGGCAGGGAAGCTCTTCTGGAGCCCTCTGAGCTCTGCTCCTACCAGTGGTGTGTAAGTACTCTTTGAGGAGTACCTGCCTTCAAGTGCTCTGACCCATGAGAGAAGCATTTTGACCTTTAACAAGACCTTTGGGTAAAAGGGAGACTTTCAGTGGAGACCAATCCATTGCCATTGCAGTCCAATTGGACAACAATTTGAATATAGAAAGAAAGTGCATTTAATTCGATTTTAGACTTTTGATGGAGTTTTGAGATCAGTAGGGATCAGAGTTCAGACCTTTTGCCCTCTCCCCATTTCCCCACTTGGTGCAGTCAACGTGGGTTATAAACAGGTGCCTGTAAGGCTGGGGACCATGGGCACTGACTTTCCCAAATACTCTGGAAACCTGCCCATATTCCATATTCCATATTCCATATTCCATCACATCAGCCTGCAGAAAACCCAGGCCTTCATAAATTGTGCATGAGGACAGAGGGGAAACTGCAGGAATGCACCCCACAGTCTTGCAGAGGACCTTTTTACCTCTTTGAAGTAGGACTGTGCTCCACAAATGATAAGGAACGAAACAACTCTGAGGAACCCCTGAAGAAATTATACATTTTCTGAACAACGGGTGCATTGATTGGGATCCTAAAACTGCACTGGAGGATGTAGGAAAAAGAGAGGTTTTATTCAGTAGCAACATATCTACTTTATTTTGGATAGGAACAGCAGAATAAACCTCTTGAGAAAGTTTTTGGTTTATATTTAGTGTTGCTCTTTGGGAATAAAATTGGATTAGAGAATAGTTCATTCTTCATTTCTTAACGCAAATTGTCATCACTCACCACACACTTTTGCATCAGCAGCATGATTTGGCTGTACTTTGGTCAGACCTTGCTCAACCCCAGTGACTCATCTCTAGAACTGACCCATCACTGAGAGGCTTCAGGCCCTGGGGAAAACATTTCATCTCAGTCCTTGGACTGGAACAGAGTTTTCCACTGATTCAGACCATCAGGACTTTATATCAGACCTTCAGAACCTTCAGAACAGTACTTTATATCTGCACACAGATTTTGTCAAAATAATGATCCTATGGTGTTGGAAATTGTGTCAATATTTCAGAGCAGAAAAAGTTAAAAATATTAAAAAGAATAATTTAAAAAAAAGGTAAAAAAGAAAGAAAAAAAATTAGAAGATTTAGTTGGATGCACTAATTACCAGGAAGGACAGAAAAGGAAATATAATATGGAATCTTAATGTAAATTGTGCTTGCTTTCTGCAGTAAGTAAAAACTAGAAACCACCCAAAAATGCTCTAATGGTAGGTTGAGGCCAGTCTTTGAACATCTCATTGCCTTAAGAAAATTTACATTTTGTGTTCAAGAATAATTGTTAGCCTGGATCTTAACATGTCTTGGTCTGTAGACTAATCAATGCAAGTACTTCTGCTATTGCTGCTGCAAAAGGAAAAAATAAATTCCAAGAGGGCTCAGGAAAAATTGCAGATGTAGAAGCAGTTTCCTGATGGATCTTAATATCTTATTGACACTCCTCAACCCCTGTATCTAACACATCAGCTTCTGAAGTTTACTCACACTGAACATGCTGTTTTGCCTCTTATGCAATTGCTATTAGCTTTACAGCTATTGTTTTTCCTTGAACACAGACACTCAGAAAAGATGTTTCATGTTTATAATATAATTTAGTCTTGAAAAGTATTTCTTGCCTGAACCACTGCCAAATAGCTGATAGTTTCACTTTACAGTTTCATTTAACATTGGCTTTATATTATAGAAGGCACATAGAAAAATGTGCATGGAAGTTTTATTGCAAGATTTTGCTCACCTTCTTCATATACAAGCTTCCATTAATCCAGAACAATCCGACTTTGGAAATCTACCATGTGCAACAGCATCCTTTAATTACCAGATAATTACTGCCTTCAATGGGAACATTTTCTGAACAAGATCTGCTCAGCCTGGAGGCCTGGAGGAATAGCACAAACCAGTTAGAGTTTCCCCATTTCATACACCAGTCTGTGCCAGGCACAGAGCAGCCTTGGAATGGTTTAAGAAAGAGTCGTTGTTGCCTCATTTCTGCCACCCTACCCCGAGAGCCAGCTCTCAGCCTTTCTATTCCATCCCTTTTCCCCAAACAGTCTTCCTAAATCTCTTGTGTGCGTAGAGCTAGGTGCAGGAACCTGGTTTTAAAAGGATTTGAAAATGTCCCAATCCAAATATTGCGTGTTTCCCCTGTCCTTGTGGCCTTGAGGTGTTTCCAAAGCCAGTTTTGCTGTCGCTGTCCTAACATTAATGCCATGAATAATGCCACAACATGTGATTGTAATGCTGTGCATCTCCTGGGCCTAGAGAACAGCACACAGAGCTTTGCAGATAGTCCTTAAATGCATCTTGTGTGCAAGCAAACTCTCAGTAAGACATGACCTTTCCTCTGGAAAAACACCTCGACCCACTCACCCTCCATGCAGGCAGAACAGGCAGAGCCAGTTCATTTCCATAACCTCAGCACAAGCTCTCTTCCCAACCTTTGCATCAGAGCAGACTCCATGTACAGCCTGTTTTTAGGATATAATCAGACCATATGCAGCATAGGAACTATAATCCCTCACAGGGAGGCTGCATTACTACATTGGCTGTGCCCAAATATGTAATTTGTTTTGGCTGGAGGTGTTCTGGTGAATCTGCCCATGGTTTGGTGCAGGGGTGGCCAGCAGGCCTGTCAGTCATCAGCCACTCTGCAATGTCTCTAACCATGGGGAGGGCACAGATCATTCCAGCACTGTAGCCACAGCAAGGGTGTCACTTTTTGATGCACAGATGCTTAACTCTCTCTAAAAGCTGCCTCCCTTTTGAGTGTCTGAGGTTAGGATCTCTAAACCAGTCACTTGGTTTAGATATTTCAGCTACTTTATGCCCACTGAGTAATTTTTAAATTTTATATATTTTTATAGTGCTTGTATCAGATTTACAATTTTTATTTAAGTCACATTAAAAGACATTGAGAAAAGGAACAAGTCACCCACTCTCTTTCATGTCCCTTGATTTCACTGGCTGTAGTTGGAGGAGATCTTTGGTATCCCAGAAGTGCTGTTTTACCACTTACATTATGATCCCCTCACCAATAAAGGCTGAGTCAGCTTTGATGTTCTGGTGTTAATTGTTACAGTACATTGTGTCCCACAGGACAGAATAAGGCACAAGTGGTACATAAAGAAAAGAAAAACACCAGGACACTCGAAGGACATTTTGATACAATAAAAGGGAAAGCAGGCAAGTGAGCCACATCTGCTCCTGATATTTGGATTAGCTGATTAGTGATTAATACAAAAAATAGGTCTGGAACAGAGTTTGAATAAACAGATAGTTGAACAATAGTCCACCCAAAAGTGCAAGGCACAAATTTAGTCTGGCTAACCAATAGGGATAGGCTGGAACACATCACAAAGCACCTGATTTTTCAGTGCTTTCTTTCCAATGTTTCCCATCTCACAGGTTTTAAATAAATCCCTTGAAAGGGATGAAAATTTTAATTGCCAGAATTTTTTGCTGACTGAAATCAGAAAACCATAAAGATTAGGGTTAATTCAATATTTTGATTTCAGTCTTTTTCTGTTACTCCATTCTACTTCAGTTCAAGTCAACCCCCAAATTTCACAATAGAAAATTGTCAGTAGCAGGGATATATTTTGACAGGAACGTTTTGAGTTCTGAAATTCCATAAAACTGGATTTCTTTCCAAAACATTTTGGATTTGATAGATTGGCATCTCTCAAGGAAGTGAAATGAAATAAAACCCTTCCTGCAAATCATCTACCCCATACAGTCCCCCATAAAGCAGAGAATAACATCAGTGGGACCTCGATCCTGCACAGGGATGCACAGAGCAGTCACCTCTTCCTTCATCCCTTGCCCAAAACACCAGGAGACAGCAGCAGAGGTTATAGGGTAGGAGGGAGATAAACAGTGATGTGTTCAGCTAAATAGAAGTTTTGCCTGCTTACTTTTATTTAGGTGATACATTGACTCATGCCCATCCTCCCTGAGGATCTTCCTAACCCCTTTACAGGTTAAAGCTCATTTCTGATGAGAGCTGGGAATATCCCTGTGCATGGCCCATTTGTACCTTTATGTGTGACCCAGCTCAAGCCCCAGCCCAAAGGTGATGCTGCTGTGCCTGCCTCAGCCTCCCAGCCCACACAAGCAACAGGCCCAAGTCCCACAGGCCTTTTATCCACCCACAGCAGCCACGTGCCACCTTTCTCAGCCAAATTCTTCACCTACACCTTAAAAAAATCATGAAAGAAGACATCTGCAGTAGCTTAGTCTACCTGGCATGACACAATCAGTAATGGCCACTGGCTCCTAACTCATCAGAGCACACTCCATTTCCATGTAATTGAGAAGCAGAGTAAGTTTGCACAGATTATATGGCTGGTTTAATGAAGTTTAGTGAAATGAGCTCATTAATGCAGCTTTCAAAGGAACTTCTATTTTCTACATCACGAGGCATGATTTTACAATCTTTCAGCACTAACATTAAAATCTCTCAGATTCTGCCATGCTGCCAAATCACAGAGTGCACGTGGAAACTCCAGAAGTTCCTCTAATTGCTTGTAAAATGCAATTACCATCCCCTGCTTATGTGAGATGGGGCTGTGATGGCATTTCCCTAACTGTGGATGGGATCTGCTGCTCTTGCTCCCAATTGTTTGTTTCAGAATACAATGAGGAATGCAGAATTAAAAAAATAAATATCAGGAAAGTATCCAAATAGTTTCTAATGATACCACATACATACACACAGACCTCCAATGTTTTCCAAGCACCCCTAGTTGTGTACTTAGGGTATGATTTCTAATTTCTATCCCACAGTTGTTTTATCACAGCATTTGAAATCTCCCCAGGTGCTTTTGAAAAGAGGTGTTTTCCTAGACTGTCAGCACAGCACTTCAGGAATGCAAGCAGGTGCTGCTGTGGAGGGGAGCACACAAACCACACACTGGAGTGAAATATCAGGCACAAGGATTTCTCATGACTCTAAGACACCCAGAAGTCAATTAACCTGCTTATAGCTTGTACAAAAAACCAATCCATTGTTTTGATCAGAATCAGATTAATTTTTTCATCACTCTCAGGGGCATGATAACACTTGTGAAGTTGTTTGTTCTCAGGATGGGAAATGCCCATTGGAATGATAAAATGTGTCATCAGATCATTGGCTCAGGTATCTGCCATATTTTATTTGAAGCATGAAGCCAGCTGGAGGTGGCTAAATCTCTCCAGACAGCTGTTTTGAAATAAAGCCCATCTAACTGCATGCAATGTAAATCAAGATAAGGCAGCAGCTCAACAGTTTTGGAGATAGCCATTGTAGGGCCTCATATCATGACAATATGGAAAACAACAAAGGAAAAGAGTGAGGAAAAAGAAGAAGATTGTATTTGAGAGAAGCTGATTTTTGCCGACAGCAGGCAAACAGATGGGCAGAGATGGTGGCAGAAATCTTGCTCCTAATCTTTTTCTTATTCCTTCTTGCCGTAAAATTGAGACATTAACACACCTGTGCATTTATGAAAAAAAAAAAAACAATAAAATCCAACAATGGAAATGGAGAAGATGCTTAATGAGGTTTCTTTGAAAGAATTGATAGTGCTCAACTTTTAAAAACTTTGAAAGCCACTTGTAAGGACAATCCATGTGCAGTCTCTGTCTGCCCTGATAGCCAACCAAACACATGGCAGAAGCACCAGACAACAACTGGGATATTCCTTCTCTGCCCTCCTGAAGGAGGACCAGTCTCTCTGCAGATCTCCCTTCATCCTGAAGCACCTTGTCCTTCTGCTGTGTCCCACAGGAGCAGGAACCCACCTGGCAGTGGGAAGGAGTCTTGTCCTCAGGAGCAAAACTTACCCAAGAAGAGAAAAGAGCATTTTTTGTTTTTCATTAAAAAAGAACTGTACTCCCCACAATGTTCTTTGGCTAAAATACTGGGGTCAAAGGGATAGCCAGTTCACATTGGAAAAGGTAGTAATTATCTTTAGCTCTCCAAATAAGCATCAATCACTGCTTAATTAAGGCCACAAAGTAAATGTGCTGCACTAGACTTCTCCAGAGAGGAAAAGCTCATGTTGTGTATAGTTATTTCCTTTTTCTAACATGTGTTTTGGTTTACATCCACATATACAGGGGCTTGGGGTGACAAATAACATCATTACTGGAAAAGAGTAAACAGCTCACAGAGAATAATTTACATGATTTAATACAGCTTCACTTTCTGTTCATGGAGCATATGTAAACACACTGATTTTCTCCAATTATTCAATTGAATTAACTTGACAATATGTGTATATATTAACTTGTTTGCAATCTAGTATTTTGAGGATCAGCTGCAAAACACAATATCTGAGATTTAACTTAGTTGGTCTGTTGGCCATTTTAATCACAAGAAAGTATTTCTGTTTCCTCTTTGGATAGTCCCGTAGAGAAAGGATGAGGAATCACCTTTCCCACATTTGTTCAGCATCCCAAGCAATTCAGTTCCAGCCCTCCCCAGAACATGTGCAAACTGCCATAACTGAATTTATCAGGACAACCACAGAACTCCTATGAATTTGAATTTCAGTGTATCCTGGCATTATGGCATCTATGGATCTATGACCGTAAGAGTCAGAAGGGTTTCAAAGCAAACAGAGGGAATTCACCAAACACTGAAAGGATTTGATGCCTCTAATATTCATACTCCTCTTTATTAGCTAAAAGGAATAAAATGTGACATTGTTGTTGGAAAAAAATGCAGTCTTTCTCATAAAAAGCCATTCAATCAGTCACTGAAAACCACATAAGAGTAAGCCATCATAAAACAAAATAGATTTTAAATTATTCTCCAGTGACCAAGACAACTAGCATTTTATTTGCTGAAACATCTTTGACATTTCTTCTTGTTTCTTAGAACTTAGCAATGAAATAATTTCTCTAATATTTTTTCTGATCTCTTAAATTTTATAGTCATGAAAGGAAAGAGTTCCCCAGCTATCTTAGGTTCTCTTATGTTTCTGCCAATGGTAAAAAAATTATGAGAATTGAAAGCACAGAGCTAAAGATGATCCCCTCCTTTGCATCCACACCCCCAAAAAACATAGAGAATTCTCCTGTGTAACCTTGTGTTTGTTACTCTCCCTGCTTTTACTGAAGATCTTTGAATAAATGGTGGAGGAGAAATGAAGAGAGAAAACAGACTACAGTGCTGATGGCACTAAGCCTCAGAGATTAGTTAGAGTTTATCTCAGCACAGATGGCAATCCCCCAGAGGAGCCCTGGACCTTGGTGCTCTAAGTGTTATGCAAACACAGCACAGAGATGGTGGCTGTCCCACAGGGCTTCTGAGTAATCACTTGCTGTTCAGTTACCTTCATCCAAGTTCATTTGTAGCTTAAAGCGTTGTTCAGTGTCAGCCTGAACTTCCACAAAGTGAGAACAAACTCTTAGTTTGGTGAATACATTATTACAAATACTATTACTATTGTTGTTGTTGTTGTTATTTCACTAGATTTAAAAGACTGAGGGAGGTGGGGATTGGTGGGAAGGTCAGCCTTGATTTGGATGCTCCCAGCCCCAACTCAGCACAAGCAGGATACCTCCATAATTGCAGGCAACAATGTTCAGGGACAGTATAGAGTGGGTAAAAATGCACTGTAGATGACCATTTCCAGATGGAAAAGTTTCTCTGGGCATTTATGGTTGGATTATAAGTGCTTTGTTCCAAACAGTGGGTGAACATTTCTTGTGACCTTGCCATGACCGTGACCCCTCTTTCCATTGGATTGGGAAACTCCCTTCCTTGCACAATATAAAACTAACTCGAGAGGAGGTTCCAAGTTTTCACCTCATTAGCTATTCTGGTGGAAAGCAGCTGTATAAAGAAATATATATGAAATCCAGGTGTGAAGTATTTCAGTGTCACAAGGCAGTTTCCAACTAGGCATTCATCATGCATAAAAATTGCAATTTCAAGATCACTACCAAGCCAAACAAAAAGGAACATCTTTGAGTGTGTGTATTTTAATAGCCCCACTTGTAGAAAATGTTGGTAATGATTTTGAGAGAATGGTCAATTTTCTTTAAGTCCCTGGTTTCTCCTCTCTCTCAGCTGCTTCTTCTATTGCTCTCTTTCTATTCAGCACCAATTTGCTGATTTGCAATCCCCAAAGACATGTGTTTTCTCTTCTTATTTTACTCCAATTTTGGCTGGACCTCAAACCAAAGCCTGTGTGTTCTCTCCTCAGAAATTCATTATTAAGTACAGTCTAGTGCTTCTTGCATCCTGCCTTTTATTTTCCCAGGCCTAAATCCACAGAGGGACTAATAAGCCTGAAGTGGAACATGGGTGGAATTTAGGCATTTATGTAGAAGAGCATAATTCCTAAAACGTCCTACATAAAGCCTAGCTGGAGTCCCCAGATATCCAAATTTGCATTTCTAAAGTCCGTAGGCATTTAACTTGCCTGTCAAGAAGTGTTGCCCTCCCAGAACAGCTCAGTAAGTTGGTGCCTCATCTGCTCAAGGGCTCTCCAATTTGTCAGACCACAGTCCAAATCACTGCAGGAGCTGGAGCCAGCCACCCAGCCCAAGCTGAGTGTTCACAGATGCAAAGGAGCTACACACAAAAGCCCAGCAGAGAGGGCAGCTTTCCCTCAGCTGGGTGATGCTGTCTGTCCTGCCTGCCCCAGCTCTGCTCAGCCTCTGGCACAGCACACGGGAGGTCCAGGCTATACAGCCTTCCAGGAAACAGAGTCTAAAGGAAAAGGAGCCCAAAACCCTCTCTCCCATCTTGCAAGAGTACCAGTGCCTCTTCTGGGCTCTGGGACTTCCCACTCTTAAAGCTGAACTCGCAACTCTGTGCAGGAAAACATTTCCAGTTCCCTGTTCCAAAGGAAGAAAACTGAAACGTGTGACTCAGATGCCCTAAACAGGGCAGGACTTTTAGTCCGCGCTCCCAACATTTTTCAGACATTTTACATTGGATTATCTTTGGAAAGGATAGAATAAAATTATATAGGATTTTCTTGAAGCACAGAGTGCCTCTCACAACCTTGGGGAGCTCAGACACATTCTTGACCATCAGTTGAGCGCTGGTATCAGTAACTTCTGCTCAGTGAACACCCTTCTGAGGTGCCCATCTTTGCCTTTACAAAGCATTATTAACCCCTCAGTTCAGATTCCCAGCTTCCACAGATGGTCAGGGCCTCTCAAGCTATGTGCAGTGATGACAGGCATCCAAGATGGAAAACATTTATAGGGATGAGGTTCAGTACCATTTCCTCCCCCAGGTGAGCAGTAATTTTAGTGTTCTCAATCAACAAATCTGAAAGGAAAATGTAAATGATCTCTCTCCCCCTAGTATGAGGCCTAAGATGGACAGGAGTCCCACTCAGAGAAGAACAGGCTCATCTATCACCAGATGGGCAGGCACATCTGGTTGCTGAGGGCAGATGTTTTGGGGTGCAGGTGTTTGGAGCAGATGCCTGCTTGAATTATATGTTCTGGTGTACTGCATGTACAGTAGATAAGGACAGATACAGCCAGGACATTCATTAATGCTTCCTCTGAGAACATGACATCAAATAGGAAACTAGTAAATTGCCCTCTGACACAGTGTAAAGCTCTAAGTATTCAATCCACACATTTTAGGAGCTTGTTGACAAGCTGGAAGTGATCCAGAAACATTTTTGCAAAGATTTCAGGACTGCAGAACCCATCCTGCTGTTGGATGCTCCAGAAACTCTGTCTGTTTAGATTATGCCACAGAAGGTCAGTGGATGATTCACTCATGCTCTCCAAGTAAGGAAGAAGAATCCTTATTAAGGAAAAAAGCTTTAGTGGAAACACAGAAATTAGGTTTTCATGTAGAGAGGAAAGAATTTTTTATATTTTTGGTAATTCATAGTGACAATGAAGAGATATGGCTGTACATCCACAGCTGGATCCTCAGCATCTGAGATCTTTAAGTGTATCTGTTCTCTGGGATGTTCTCTCTGACAGTATGAGAGCAAAGGCTGGACACAGAAATGAAAGGGGGCAAGTCTGTGGCTCTGTGGTGCCAGTAATCTTAAGGTCATCTCAGTAATTCAAGCTATTTTTAAGAACCTATGCATCTTTTGGGAGAAATCCTCAATTATTTGCACCATTATGCAGTATTTTTTCTGTCATAGTTTTACTTTGAATCTTTCAGCAAAACATATGATTTTCCATCTTGCTCTCCAAGACTGTCTTTTTGGCAGGGATTGCCAGAGTTTTTTATCCTCTAAGGATGTCAGAAGGTTCTGCATTTTGTCAAACTTTGCGGTAAATAACTCAAACATTTACTTTCCTGTTTTGCAGGCTGCTTCACAGATAGAGTGCAGGACCTTTTCTCCAAGCCAGTATATCATGTCCTGGTCCTGTAAGTACTAGGAATGATTTGAATGGTTTCTATGGCAGTGAACAAGACACAATTTCAAAGGGTAAGACTGGTAAAGTCATTAGTGGCTGTGCTAGGACAGCATGGTGGTCAAACACTCCCCTGAGGGTTTCTGTTCTGTGCCCACCTCTGGTGCAGACACATCCTGTGCCCTGCTCAGGCAGCCACCAGCTCTCAGAGCTGTCACCCTCCCTCTGGCAGTGCCACCCTGCTGCCCCTGTCACACAGGCTGCACACGTGTGCTTCAGCTGTGCAATACAGATCACACACACAGATACAAACACAGGTGTGGCAATTGGGGGGACACCAGTGGGGACTTAAAAGAAGATAGAGCTCTGTGTTATAACATATATCTTTTGTTCCAGAGCCACACATTCAAGTACCAATGCATCATTTCCTGAACAAGAAACAATGCACTTTCAGATTACTCTGCAAAGCAGTAATGAAGATAAAATTTAATTTATTTCAATTAAGAAGGTTTATGAGTTATTACTTACAAGATTTGCTAGCAGCCATAAGAGTGATTGCCGCTATCTGAGGCTTTTTTTGAACTCCAGCTGAGCCACAGAAGCAGAGAGTTATGAAAAGCTACCTGACTGATGTGTTGAGCTCCTGGATTTCTACCATGCTAGGACTGAGTGATCTTACAGCTTAGTAATGACAGGAATGATTACCTCTCTGGATGGATGTAATGCTACATTTCAGAGCTGAGGTGCATAACTGCTTCCCTCTTATTATATCTCCCCTTTGTGCTCCATGTATTCTAGTCAATGGCACTGCAATTTCCCAAGCAACTCCTGCTTTCATAAGGAGCCCTGCTAATGACTCTGCCTTGCCTCATTTTCTCCCCAACAAAATGAATAGCTCCCCTGCCCTAACCAAAGCCTGTTTTTATTTTCCTTCCTTTACATTTGTGCTTTCTGTGATGGATGTTAGAGATATGGCTGTTTTCAAAATTTGGTGAATTCAGGGCTGAGGAAAAGCTCCACTCTACCATGCCACAGTACCACAGCCACCTGTGGGACCCTGGTGCTGTAGCCAGCTCTGCTCCCTGCACCACAGAGCCCCAGCAGTGACCAGGGGTTACTGGGAGGATCCAGGCAGCACAAAGGTGGATAATGGCAGCACAAAGGTGGATAATTGCAGCATGTTGTGAGGAATTAAACCAGAGCCTTGGATGTGTGGGCCCTGGGGCATGAAGGGGTTCTAATCTACACACCCTGGTAAACTGAGGCAGGCGAGCTACAGAGTACAGTCACCAACCCACATGACTGTGATCATGTCAGACTTGGATCTGTCACTTAACATGAAACACCCTTTACCTCAGCCATCCTGCAGTGTCAGATATTCCAAATACACTGATACTGCTACCTCACTTTTTTCTCTGTTTGTTATTTCAAATGCTGTCCATGAAACTTCAGGAAGAAATTCCCATGCTGATTCCCCACAGATATTTATCAGACACAAAATGCAGTATCAGATCTCGAAGTGCTGACAGTTCCCCCTGCACCAGGCTGGTTTGCCCTTGTTTGGGAAGGTAAACAGGGTTTATTCTTTGAGCCACTCATTGCACAAGGCAGGCATTGAGAGGCAGTCAGCATTCCTGGATACATTCATGGTGCTGAGGGAAATCTCCCAAGTCATAGGATCAGCAAGGTTGGAAGAGACCCTCAAGATCATCCAGTCCAACCATCCATCCAGCACCACCAATGCAACCCCTAAACCACATCACCCAGAGCCAGATCCCGACACTCTTAAACACCTCCAAAAATGGTGACTCCACCATCTACCTGGGCAACCTGTTTCAATGCCTGAACACCCAAACACTGAAATGGTTTTTTCTAATATCTAATCTGAATCTCCCCTGTCTCATAAGGCCAGAGGACTCCAACAGTGGAAACCAAGCACTTTGTTCACTTCTAATATTTCTCCTCTATTTTACAATTTCCTTATTTTCTCTCTTTCTCTACTGTGGAAATCCATGGAATGTAGTAGCAGCTGTTTTCTTCTCCTGTTCCCCTCCACTGATGCTTGTTTCCTTCCAGTAAATATATTTCCAAAATGCTAGTATTTATTTTGTGTTTACTGGCTTTTTCTTTTTCCAGCATATGTCCAAATAAAGAAGCTGACAATATAAATGACACTTGCAACCTCATTTTAGCATTCACTTCATGCAGAAAATATTCATACTCACGGCACACTTACTAAAGCACAATATCCCTTTAAATCACTCTGAACATAATATCTTTAAAGCACTGATTAAGTAGTTGCCCCTTTCAATGTAACTACTGCCTGCTAAGTGTGCTGTTAAATCAGCAGCTCATCAAATGGCCTGATGCTAGGATGTAACAAGTTTCTGATGGAGTTGTGCTCCTTCAAAGAACAAGCATTTTTTTCATCACCCTCTTAGTCACCTAATTTGACTGAGATCTAAGATCCTAATGCATCAATCTTGTTAATTCTCTTGCCAGTACATAAGAAATTGAAGCAATAATCCACAACCTGTTTGTAGTGGTGTTAACATTATTATGTAGTACACCAGCTGACAGGAGCACCGCTTTTCCATTAAACTTCAGCCAATACAACAAGCCTGTAGCTCTTGGGAGTGTCTATCTTGTCATGTCTTTTTTCTTTCCTTCTTCCTAAACCACTGATGACTTATGCAGGCTGCTGACCCTTTACTCAGTGTTGAGTTTTGCATGTGGAGCACTGACATGGTCTCTCATTTCCATTGTACTTTCTCTTTGAGTGACGCTGTCATCTGTGTGTCACTAATGCTGAGACTCCAACTCAAACCAGCAGGTGTGAAATGTTCCAGGAGAATGGTCCAAAAATTTCTAATGGGGTTAAAAAACATTTTTCCTCTACTCTGACTCCTCTAAGTGGTTGAGCCTTTTTTGTTGTTGTTGTTGTTGTTTAAGCACTTAAAAAAGGAAACAACTCAGGCAAATAGCATCTGCTTCAAAATGTCAGCCATAGAGCTGAAGTTTGGCAAAGTTGTATATACAACTAAAAATATAACAGCATATGATAACATGCAGTGCTGATGAACCGTAGCAGCTCACCCTTGACAAACCAGCTTCATCATAAAGAAAGTTCAATCTCAAAATTGGACACAAAAACTAATGTAAGCAGAGTGTCCTGTGAAAGACTCCATGAAAAGTATACAGAATGAAAACCATAAGACAGGATTTTAATGGGAGCTTTGTCTCAGCAAAGCCTACAGTATTCCAGCCCCTGGGAGCAATGGTGGTGCTGATGCCTGGGAAAAGGGAGAGAGGGAGTTCCGAGGTCTTTTTGTATTTTACTTTTTACATTTGGGGCAAATGCTGAGTTTTTTCATTGTTTCTGCAACCTGGCTTTCCCATCCTTAATTATTATGTATTGTTTCCTCACAGAGAGAAACTACACCCTTATTCCTTTGCCAGAACATGCACATTTCCTGTTGGTGGTTGTTAGAGATACCCTACTAGTATATAACTTTCCATGTGAGGGCTGCCATGGTAACACAATTTACTGTATACCAGGGTTAATATGTGCATAGACACAGAATAATGTGCAGATACACAAATTACTGCTTCCCTATGGACTACTTCTTCTGGCACTGATTTTGCTGCTGTTGTTGGACACATGCTTTATACATTAGAGAGTGAAAAAAACCCCTTTTTACATTTGATCTTGTAAACCGAACGTTGGGATGTATAACAGAGATGTGTTACTTATTCTTGGAGGGGGGAAGATATTGCAAAATCACATGTGCATTTGTGCTTCTGAAAATGCTACATGCAAGTGAAAAATTCAGAGCTGATCCCAGGCATTTTTACACATGGCATATTAACAGCTTTTTAAAGGTCTAGTCTACTCACAATGGCAAAAAAACAGTTCTTTATTCTAAATAAGGAATGTATCATTTTGGAAAATAAATGAATGAGGCAAAACAAAAGATTTGCAAAATATCAATGGGATTTCCTACTCTGCAGCTGTGTGCTATTACCAGCTCTAGTATATCACTCACACTCTGCTTTTAGAGGGGTAACTGTCAGCCTACAGGGATTGAGATTGAGAATTTGCAATTCATCATCTTCATTTGGAAGTCTGGTAGCTTGCCTGCCCAAATTAAATACTTTCTCTATCACAAGTATACTTTTCAATTAGTTAGAAACATGGACTGCATTTGATTTCAATAAATAAACAAATTATAAACTCTTGAATCTTCATTAATTTAAATCAACAGTTTAAAATTCAGTCTTGCAAAGTACATGACACTCTGAGATATCTTAATATAATTATGCCAACCTATTTTTCTGATTGTCAGAATCTCAAACATTAGCTCAATTGCTTCAAATACAGCACACTTGATGCAAACTGTTGGCATCAAGCTGCTTTAGAATTTTGCCACAGAAATTCTACTAAGGGTGACACTGAAAACAAAATCAGACCTACATCTTTCTACGTCCTTTCTTTTGTGTCTCTGGAGTACAGATTTGCACTTAGGAAAACATTATTTATCTGTTTAAAAGATTCCCAGTAATTTGCAGAAGTGGATTTTCAACCAGAGTAATTTAAACCCTTTCTGCTGTTCCCAGCACTGTTTACAGCATTCAGGCAAGGCAGGGTGGGGTGGATGAATTACCAAACCACTGCTTTTACCCCAGGTTAGCTGACCTAGGTAGGGTGACAACAATCCAGCTGGGACTGAAGTGGCTGGAGCCTGTTGTTTAAATCACAGCCACAGTGCAGTTGCTGAGGTTCTGGCTGGGCTGTTTGACTGCCAGAGCAACTGGTGTTGGACACACACCTGAGTGCGTCCTGGGGGGCTGTGGGTGCACACAGAGCTGCCTTTACACACGCACAGATCTGCTCCTTACACAGGCACAGATCTACCTTTACACAGACACAGATCTGCCTTCACACAGGCACAGGGCTGCTCCTTACACAGGCACAGGGCTGCTCCTTACACAGGCACAGATCTGCTCCTTACACAGGCACAGAGCTGCTCCTTACACGGGCACAGCTCTGCTCCTTACACAGGCACAGAGCTGCTCCTTACACGGGCACAGCTCCTTACACAGGCTCTGCTCCTTACACAGGCACAGATCTGCTCCTTACACAGGCACAGGGCTGCTCCTTACACAGGCACAGGGCTGCTCCTTACACAGGCACAGGGCTGCTCCTTACACGGGCACAGCTCTGCTCCTTACACAGGCACAGATCTGCTCCTTACACAGGCACAGAGCTGCTCCTTACACAGGCACAGATCTGCTCCTTACACAGGCACAGGGCTGCTCCTTACACAGGCACAGGGCTGCTCCTTACACGGGCACAGCTCTGCTCCTTACACAGGCACAGATCTGCCTTTACACAGACACAGATCTGCCTTCACACAGGCACAGGGCTGCTCCTTACACAGGCACAGAGCTGCCTTCACACAGGCACAGGGCTGCTCCTTACACGGGCACAGAGCTGCTCCTTACACAGGCACAGGGCTGCTCCTTACACGGGCACAGCTCTGCTCCTTACACAGGCACAGGGCTGCTCCTTACACAGGCACAGATCTGCCTTCACACAGGCACAGAGCTGCTCCTTACACAGGCACAGATCTGCCTTCACACAGGCACAGGGCTGCTCCTTACACAGGCACAGCTCTGCTCCTTACACAGGCACAGATCTGCCTTCACACAGGCACAGAGCTGCTCCTTACACAGGCACAGATCTGCCTTCACACAGGCACAGGGCTGCTCCTTACACGGGCACAGCTCTGCTCCTTACACAGGCACAGATCTGCTCCTTACACAGGCACAGGGCTGCTCCTTACACAGGCACAGAGCTGCTCCTTACACAGGCACAGAGCTGTGCCCATCCCCACCTGCCCTGGCAGCTCCTGGGCTCCCCAGAGCAGGTTCAGCTGCAGAAGGTGTCTCACACACATCCCAGTGCAGAACAGGCTCCCTGGAAGGCATTGGGCAGGTTTGGATGGTGGCACTGTCCTAGGTTTAATTCAGTGCCACCCATTTTGTATTAGTTTATGGATCGAACACAGTGCTCATCTGACTGCATGTAGGAGAGTAGGAATATGGAAGATTTGGCAGCCTTAGGAACCTTTGGAAATGTTGGGTTGCAAATTTTCCATGGGCTTTACAAGAGATTGGAAGATTCCCAAAGGTGCAAGACAACACACCATGCACCACCACAAACTCTGGTGGACAAGCCACTGATGGGTGCTCAGAAGCTTTGCAGCTGTGGGTGCTCAGTGTCAGCTCAAGGCACACTAATTCAACGTCATGCTGCCAAAGCTGCATGGATCCATGGCAGATAGAGCCTTAAAAGTAGAAATACCTCTTGCTTTGAGTAGGATTTAGTGTTTCTGGAGCTCCACCCCTGATTTTTACTTCATGGTCATACAGAGCTGCTTCCAGCCCTTGGGCCAGACAACAGTTCCTACAAATTCCTGCATGAAGCTCTCTGGTATCTCAGAATTCTCCCAGCCCCTGACTCCTAAGGAGATCACAGGCCCCTTTTGTTTTCAGCACTGGATTCTCCATTAAAGCCATGAACACTTACAGCTTGAATGCCAGTTAATGAAACATAACCACACAACTGGAGGTATTCAGCCATCAGAACAGAGGAGAGGAGGAATAAATCCAGATAAAATAAATACGTGCTATATGGCAGTAAATGACTAAACCAGCAAGGACTAACTGCACGTCAGGCTGTTCTTCCTTTAGTGAAAGGAAGTGTGTGGAGAGGAAATCTCCTTTGGTAACCATAAACACAGGGTAAAAGCACACATAGGACACCAGGTATTATTCACTAGCTGTAATTGCTTCCTGTCAAAAATGGACAAACAGACCAAAGTCATTAATCTGACTTATCTCTGGGTTTTATTGGGAAGAGAGAAACTTTATGTGAGAGGTCAAGCAGGAAGAGCTCCAACCTACCCAAGGAAACAAAATGAGAGCCAGCTCCAGCCTGGCACTGCTCCAGGAGGTTCAGCCTCTGAAGCTGCCAGGAGCGATCCTGTGCTGCACTGGCAGCCCATGGAGTGACACAAACTGCACCCCTGGTGACACTGCAGTGTCATTCAGAGTTGGCTCTTTGGTCAGGGCACACAGGTGACCCCAGCTCAGAGCCCTGGGTGCAGCCCACTGCAGCCTTTCCTGTGCAGTGCTGCCTTCAGAGGGACGACCCAGCCACCACTGCTGGCATGGGGATTTACAGCAGCTTGGGAATCTGGTAATCTAACCCATATAAAAACAGTTGTGTCCTTTGTAGGTCTCCACATTTTGGGTAGAATTTAGTCTTGATGAATGACCATTAGTGATTTAGCCATGCCTTTGTAACTTATGTAATTTGTGTGACAAATATACATTTTTTTCTCTTACTACTTGTGTGTAACATGACGCGTTACTAATATCTTCAAATAAGGAACAAGGGCAATGTCACACATGGTTTTATAAAATGACAATTTTCCTTTGTCTGATGCCAACTTAGAACCCAAAATAAGAAGGTGACAGATCAGTCCAAAATTAGTCCTATTTGTGTGTGCTAATCATGAATCCAATTGAAAGTTTATAAATACCACAGAGAAAGCAGGTTCATTCTTCCATTTTGGTGTTACAGAAAAATTACAAGGTGGCTCCATTTCATTAATTACAAAAATAATCTAAAGTATGTGCTTTCTGTATTTTATTACACAGGAGAAATATACTCAAATCCATTAAGAAGACCTACATATGATGAATTGTCCTGGACTGAAATTATTTTATTGGCATGATCTGACATCCTCTAGGCATTTCAAGAAAAATTCCCCACTGGCCTTACTTGGCAGGGTCTGATGCCATATTTTGTCTAAGTTGTCCCAGCCTCTCCCCTGGTGTCCCTGAGGAGCATCAGTGGCCATGCTGGGGGGGTCTGGTGCTGATCCTTTTAATAGCCATGTTCAAAGCTGACAGAAATTGGCCAATTTGTATTTTTAATTCAATATGTGTTTTTTAATTAATTCCTAATTTGTTTTCCTCCTCCTAGTGAGTTTTTCCAAACAATTTCCGGTAGTTTCTCTGGGATTTGTGAAATACTGCAATAGGAATGAGTGGAGGCTTTTCAGGACAGTTCTGCTCTGTTGGGTATCTGCAGACACATCGCTGTGTGGTTCACTTATAAACAGAGAAATGCACCAAAAACATTTCAGATTAAACATGATTATTCATTTTCCCCTTTCTCCATCTTCACAGATTTCTTTGTGAAACAAACACCTCATAATCTTTCACCAGTATGAGAGCAGCTTTCCCCTGAAAAGTCTTGATCCAACAAACATCAGGATGACTTTGGTGCTGTTTAGGTCAAGGTTAGGCAATGACATGTGCAGTACGCGAGTTTTGCTGTGATGCATATCATCTCAGAGAGATATCTAAAAGTAAATATTTCTGCAGCTACAGAGCTTAATAATAGAGAAATACTTTCACCAAGAAGGCGAGTGACTTCAAAATAAAAATCAAATTCAAAATTCATTAAACTCAGGACTAGCTTCTAGGAAAAAAATAAAAATAATACATCATCTCTAGTGTGTGGGTATTGTACCTGCTCATCCAATTTTGAGTGCTGTAAAATTGGTTTAAATATAACGTTACAGGTTACATTTCCAAGCTGTGTTTCAGGAAAGGCCTTTTCAATGTGTCCTCATGGGAAAATCATGCTGCAGTTTAAGTGGTGACATTTCAGAAAGCAGAGAAGTTGCACAGTATGAAATTGTCTGACTATGGAAGAGATGGATATGCTATTTATTACAGTAAGTACTAGTTATGTCCAATCACTCAGAATTTACTCTTCAATGTGTGCAAGGGGAATGCAAGGTACTTAGGTTGCAATTAAATGCATCTTGGGCTATTGAAGTGATGAAGAAAGAGCAGGAGAGACAAAAGAAATCTTACAAGTGAGCTATGAGAGGGGCAAAAAGCAGCTCTTAATTTTCTGTGACAGACTTAACAAGGCAGATCAGAAAGCACAGAAACATTGCAGGCCTCAGGTCCTGAAATAATAAGGCAATGAGCTAAACATCAGCCAACAGACTGGTCAGTATTACGTACAGAATTTTAACCTACACTCTCACAATTTCTTCTAGGACTGCAGAGAAGAGACCCAAGTCCAGTTTTAGGATGATACTATAACAACGCTTTTCATGCAAAATTTGACTTACTTTCTCAGAAAAACTAAATGTTTCATTGCAGTTTGTCTGTTTAAAGGGCAGCTCTGTATGGATACCACCAGGACTGTACTCTCTCAGTAAATCTCAGAGGCCAGCAGGGAAGTTTGCACAGAAAGCAAAAGCTGCACAGAGCATGTCAATGGAAAGAAGAACCACTTGAGCAGCATTTCCTGGCTCTTCCAGCTATTTACCCATTTACAAAGGGAAAAAAATCACATTTACTGACTTCATCAAAACAAAGATTACAAGAAGCTGCACTTAGAAGTGTACAGATCTTCCCAAAAGCCACGTTGGAAGAAATGAAAGTGTCAGGTTTCAGTTTAGATATGTACATTTCCAAACTTGCAACACTCACAGCCAGTGATTCTCCAGATGTTCACTCTTTTACAGAAAGGTGCAAGACATGCTAAGTCAAGAAAAAGAGGCTTGTCTATGATTCTCCACTCTGCTGCATGGGTATAAAATCCTCAGAACATGAATAAATAACATCACTTCAGGGTTATGCTGAGTCTGGGTAGAAGAGTTTTTTCAAGCAAACCTCATTTAGATTATTTTTAATGACTATACTTGGAATTAATTTCAACTATTTGCAAAAGAACACTATCTGTGGATTTCAGAGAGTGCCAAAAGCAGAGAGTGGGACTGCTCAGGTGTCTTTGCCACTCAGGTTCTCTTGCCTACTTGAATTTCTACAGACATGGGCAGAGGGCAGGAGTGAAAATGTGTTCCTAAACCTTAGTGTTGCTTAGTTTTACACCACCCATGAACCTTTCCCACCCTTTGCCATCTCATTATTGCACTGGTGACCCAAGTACAGCATTTGTGATTATTGCGCTTGGACTTCCTGAAGAAACAAGAGCAGCAACCCTTAAACCTGTGTATCTAAACTCCTGTATAAAAATCATATTCCTGTTTCAGTGTAGAATTTAATGGTGCCAAATACTTTCTTTTGGCATAACAACACAATCAAGAACTTGGAGAAATTCACTTTCCCTGCTATGCTCTATTTTCAGCAGTAGCTGGGAGTTACTCGTCTCCACAAATCTTCAGGATAACAACAGAGAACAAAGTCTCTGTAAAACAGAGGACACAGCCTGATCACAGATTAAAATACAGGAGGGTGATTAAAACAGCAGCAGAAGAGAGAGCTTTTGTTCACTACTACATGGAGCAAACTGGAAGCATCCAAGTACTGCACAGTCAATAATAAATAATGATGAGAGGTTCAATTTTCAAGTTGTAGATAATACTGAAAATTTGGCTAATAATTTTGCACCTGTGTACTATAATTACATGTTTCCTCTGAAATTTTAATGCAATTAATTAACATCTGATTAGCATATTTTTATTTAAGGAATGGAAGAAGGGTTACATACTGCTCCTTTTGGATTTGGAGAAGAAGCACTTTGCTATGAAGCAGGATTTCTGTTGAACACTCATGCAAAATTACTGCCTATATCACAACTGGTTCACAAAGAAAGTGAGATTTTTAACAGGTGTCACTCCAATGACAACTAATATCAAGACTTCCTTTATTTTTGTCTGATCCCTGAATATATAGTTACAAATTATTTATATACCTGCAACTATATTCATAAAGCTTCAGAAGACACTATCTTCCACCAACAGTTTAGATTGCTTAGAATAAATTATAAATGTAACAGTCATTAGTTAACAAAGCTCCCCAGTAACGTCACCACCAACAGTGTTTAAAGGAACTTCACAAAGTTTCATAATGAGATACAGAGATGAGCATTTCATTACCAATGAAAAATTGTTGAAATATAACAGATAAATTTGTCAAGGTTGCATGCCAGAAATAGTCTTCTCATTTATTTATTTAGTTTAGTTATATTTAAAGGTTCCAGTAAAGAGAAGTTGAGTGGCATTTCAAAAGGAGGAGGAATCATTAGAAATAATAAGTTGCACTTCAGATAGTGGTGAAAGCTTGCATTCAAGCTTAATTTGTAAAAGCATTTAAGAGACTGGATGGTGCTTAGAAACAAAGGCAAAAATACATCAGTGTCCAGAAGCTAAATGCAGTGGAGACAGTCCTTTAAAAAGGCCAACTATTCCTCCTGGCTGAGCTGATAAGCAGAAGAAATACTGCAGAATCAAAGACTCATATAATGCTGGTTGTAGATCTGTAAACCCAAATGTTTACCTTCTAAAGCTCAGGACAGAAAGAAAGAGGACTGTATTTAAAAGGCTGGTGTTGAGTAAGTTGAGCACCTCCCACAAAGGACCTCTCTGCTCTTTCCTGTGTACTTCATGTGCTCTACCTCAGTTTGAGAATTGACAAACAGATGATGAAAACTGTTGTTCTGTGACAGGTTGCTTCTGCAATCTTCTCTTTATGTATTTCTATTTTTTTTTTCTACAGTATGCTGCTCCTTTCCACTTATTCTGTTCCATTTGTTTAATTTATAGAGGTAAGAAAAGGATTGAAGACAACACATGACCAGCAGTGGTTTGTTGAGAAAAATGTGTCATAGAAGAGAATATTCAAAAAGAAATTGACTATATTTTTCAATATATTGAAATTCCTGATCATATTTTTCAGAATATTGAAATTCATGATCATATTTTTCTCTCTCTCGTAAGTATTCCAAAGGTTTGTCCACTTCTCAGGAAAAGTCCCTCATGTGCTCACAAATTTATGGCAATTTTTGAAGACTTCAATGCCCAGTGGAATGCAGATACCCTGGCAAATTATGACTAGAGAGGAGGAGTCAGGCACTCTTTCAATCTACTCAGAGTTACTTTCTTGGAAGCCTGAATTAATTTTTCCTCTGCAACAACAAAGATGCAGTAAAAGAAGAGCACATGAAATTTGCTGGAACTCATTCAAGACATGCAGTTCCATTCCTAGGCCATATGCCCTGAAAATCACTCAGGCAACTTTCTCATATGTAATAGGAGTTGAATGAAACCAATCTTTCCCCCAAAGACATTATGAGGCTAAACACAATATTACTTTAATTTTAGGAATACATTGTCCAATGAGAAAATATTGTTCTCTTCCTGCAAAATTTGTAAAGTAGTCATGAGTCCTTAAAATAAAAAAAAATTAATAAAAAAAGACTAGTGCTACAGGAATAATATTCTATTGATAATTGTGCTTATCCCATAAAATTTCACGAGTAACACTTTTCTCCTTGATTAATACAGCCCCAAAGGCCTTTGTTTCAAATATTATTTCTAATTATTCATGGTTTGTAAGTGCAATTACAAATAAAGATGAGAGGAAAGCAGGCTTATGGTTGAATGAATTGGATGGAAACACTGAACTTTAAATATGTATAGAAATTGAAATGAACACTCATATCTCCAGTCTAACAATTAGGTTTTGTCAGAGGTAGGATTTTCTTTTTCATAGTAATAAATTTGTGTAAATAGCTTTACACACATGGCCTTTGTTCACAGAACAAATAGAACAGAATAAAAGATTAACAAGTAAAATGCTGTGAAAAACAGAGGTAAAGGTACTTATTTTTTATTGACTTTTCCTATTAATTCTGTATGGGATGAGTCACCAGCAACCCACTGTGATCTGGGAGGGTGAAATGCACACTGGGTTTTGGGTTACAGCTGCTTCTGGGCGTTTGCACTCCAGCAGAGCAGGTCCTGCTCTCCTCTAGGTGAAGAATAAAAGGCTGCTTAAATCCCTGGCCTTTCTCACTAGCAGATTGAAATTTGCCATTCCAGACACACTGTGCCCAAATTCTGCAATGCAAAAGAACAGACAGCCAGGACAGAGTGACCTTCTATTGTGAAGATGAAGAAACTCCAGATGTGAATCACCCAAAATCCCCCTGGTGCAAAACACAAACCCTGGGTACCCAAAACTGGGCAGACTCTCAGCTCTGCTGTTGTGGCACTGTTTTGCAGATATCTGATCAGGATTTATAGAGTGAGGTACTGACAAGCAAGGCAGAAAGAATTCAACCAGTGTTTGAGCATGTTTACATTGTCACAGCCTGGTCCTTCAGCTTGCAGAAGAAAACCCTGGCCCCTGGTGTTAGAGCAAACACAATATTTCAGGCACAGCCCCCTGTGAGTTGATAGGTAAACCAGAAACATGGTGGTGTGCTCCAACTCCAGGTTCATTGGAGGATGGAAAAGTGTAGAGGATTTTCCTTATGTTCATGTACAAAGCATGAGACAATGAAGGTTTTGATGGAAAACATGTCCAATTTTCATGTATTGGAGAATTTTTAAAAATTTTAAAAATAAAGAGTTGTTTTCCTCCAAATCTGACTCTGCCTATGTCCTTAGACCATCATAGCTGTAATTTGTGTAATGTGCCTGCGTTTCACATGTTCTTTAAAGGACCAGTTTCTGCAAGTGTCTGTGATCTGGGACTCCATGTGGGACTAGGGGCTTGTCAGGATTTAGCCACACATTAACATCATCACACTTCCCTCAGTTTTCAGTGTGGCAAGGAGAAAAACAGCCACATGAAGTGAGGGCTGAAGGAAGTGCCAGGCAGCATCATCAGACATACCACAGGAGATCTGCTAAATGAGGGTCCTGCCAACAGAGCACCACGGCACAGCCACACACATTTACAGCATGAAATGCATTTCAGTTCTGAGGCACAGCTGAAGCCTCAGCTTGTAAGTAACTCCAACAAGTTTTACAGCAGAGCAAGTGCATCTGCTTCTGGATCACCCACAATTTTGTCAGAACATGACCTGGTCCTGAAATGCACAGAGAGGTTAAACAATGCATGGTGGAGAGGAACACCCAGACAGCCAACACCTCCACAACTGCCTTTGAATGCTAAACAATGCATGCCGAAGCTAGAATATTCTGTGTTTGTCTTTAATCACCAAACACCACTTTTTAAAATTTAAATTTATGCCTTTGAGTCAGTTTTTGTTGCCAAAAGCAACAGGTCTTAACAGATACAGTGTGAAACCTATTGTTTAGAACTGGCACTAACTGTTCTTCCTCCTTCTGTAGCAGTAGGGAGTTTTTCCAGGTATGTGGGAGGCAAGCTGCTTGGAGCCATTATATTGCTTGTTCTCTGCATGATCTCCTTCATTAAATAATCTTTTAATGCAACATTAATAGTAATTGCAAGATTACAGTTCAAAATATTTGATAACATCACACTATGCAGTTGAAAAGCCATGGATCTCCTCTCTAAAGCTGGCTGTGGGGGGCAAGCCTACTGTGAAACACCACTGGTCCCTTGAACTGAAAGTGTTGCAATTCCCTTTATTATTTCTGTTCCAGATCTGGATGTCTCACAGGTGATAAGTGGTACAGCCTAGCAACAGAGAGAAGCAAGGAAAACAACTGGTTAATCCTTTTCTTACTTCTTACTTTTTAAGTATGTGAATATAGAGATTTTTTTTAATTGATTCACAAGGTGGAGGGCTCTCAATCACCTATTAGAGATGATATTTATGTTCCAGTACTTGCCTTGATAATTTTTGACTACCCATAGGTATTTCAGAAATGCAAAATTATTCCATTTTAATCTATGTTGAGTCATCTGCTTCTTCTGCATATTTTTGTAGATATAAAAATTACTATTAAGGAGTTATTTAACATTAGATTCTGTGAAGGACTAACAAAAATGCTTAAATGTGCTATTCTTTCTGAGTCAAACATCCTTTCTGTAGTGATTAGTATTGACTTCTTTTGACTTCCTTCAGAAGAAAGAATAAATTGTAAGCCATTGCTTACGCCAAATATTGAGGTATAGTTAAACTCTATTTCTTCCATTCTCTCCCCTCTAAGTATCCATCACTGGTCTCAAATTTGGCCACTTACAGAATTGGAAAAAAAAAAAGTCCTTTTCCTCATTCTCCTGAATATTGATCTTCATTATGGAGCTTTGATTCTAACTTTTAATATCAGTAGTAGTACTGCTAACAATAAAAACATTTCCTATCTGCAGAAGTAGTCTGAATCAGAGTTAAAAGAAAATGTTATCAGATCATTGCTTTCTGTTTTTGCTATACACAAAATTCCTTAAATCTGGACTCTCAATTGTCCTTAAGGTGAAATAATCAAAAACTTTACATCAGGGAGCATGACAGGATGGAAGGGGCATGCAGAGCAAACCACAATTTTTGTGTACACAGGGTGTTGAGAAGGGTTCTTGCAAGAGCTTCACAGCAGAGCAGAGCTAACCAGTGCTGGAGAGAGGCCTGAATCCCAGACCTTGAATGGCTGATTGCATTAGTCCATGTGAAATATTCAAGTCACAAAAATTCAGGCTGAGGATTACAGCTCGTCTTCTCTAAAAACGGGAACAAACATGCAGAAACTGCATAAAAAAACCCTGCCTAAATTGGCTTAATATAACATAACTAGTTCAGCATCAATGATGCTTAGTTCAAAATAACTGATATAACTGGAATAACATTCCAAGAGCAGCTTTATCTTGGAGCAAGGTAACCAAACTCCTTAAACTCAGCAGGCAAAAGTGAGGACCAAAACTCCCCAGAGACCATGATTTGTTCTGGATGGACATTGTTGCTGCCTTCCATTTCTGTGAGGCTTTCAGTCTTAAATTCTGGAAAAGAAAGGATTTCAGGAGCCATTTCATGATAGAGGCTATTTGTGATCACTTTCTCTCAGCAGGACAAAGCTGCTCTCTCACCACTAACATAACCTACCACTTATCTGCAGCAGGCTTTCACAAAAATAGCTGAACTACTAAAACTATAGTTTTCTCATTCCCTGTCTTGAAATAAAAACAGGTGAAAACAGGGATGTCCCAAATTTTCAGAAAGGGGAGATTTGGCAGCGTAACCAGACTCTCCATATACATATCAACACTCATAGTTAGCATAAAGAAACCTGCAACTTGTGAGAACATAGACACAGGGAGTGACATGTGCAAGGTATTCTCAACGAAACAGGTTTTTGGCATTGGAAAGAATGTGAAAAAGCCAAAACCACAGATATTTGTCCAGCATGGAATTACCAGACAAAATTGGATCAGAACAAGCAGTTCCATGAACCTGGAGGAAGTGTTATTAGTATAAGGAATCTGCCACTGTGGAATGGATTTGTTATCCACAGTACAGAGTGGTGCAACAGAGACAGCCCAGTAAAGATGCAGAGGTACAAACCTCAAACGAACTCCAACCTCTGTCCCATGACAAGCCTAAACCCTGTCAACATGGCCATATTAAAATATTTCAGCCCTCAGACTGGGAGGTGAGAGCCCCTTCACAGTCCCTGAGCTGTTGCTGGCCATAAACTCACCATGCCTACACCACACTGGCCCTGCTGGTCCATAAACACCAAGCATTGCCAGGCAGGTTGTCAACATTTGCATGGCAAGTGAAGACATTCCAATAATTGACTTAGTGAGTTGCAGACACTGGCAAAGAAGTCTTATCTCTGCCATTGATATTGCTATGAAATAACTGAAAAATGAACAGCAAGGTTCATTACTAAAAGAAAAAAAAGAAAATTCAAATCAGAAGTAGCCAGCCACCCATATCCCAGGGAACTTGTAATAACAGTGTTTTCTGCAGGACATATTAGTTAGAAATTCAGGGAAAAATGTAAAATATTTTATAATTTATATGGTATATACATACCGCTGAGTATGAGGAATTCTTTCTGCATGAAAAGCCTGCAAGTGGCACCTCATTAAACAGGACCTAGACTTAATCTAACTTAGAACAGATAAAAAAGAAAGGATTCATATGAAGCTATACTGCCTGGGGGTTTAATCTCAAAGCTTTTGAGTATAATGAATGAATTAAGTAGGGCAAGTGATTAACAACAAAGAAGTGATCACATAATAAAAACAGAAATAGTACTGAATTTAGAGCAATGTTTCCATTGTTTATGGACAAGATCCTGCTGTGCTATTTTTATTGTTTTAACTCTTAAAGAATAGGCAAGCTAGATGACAGCACATGTTCTCCAGGTTGGGATGGAGGGATGTCAGAAAATGCCACGAGCACAATTCCTAATGATGCATAAATAATGGACTGTTCTGATATCAATATTTGCATCATTATGAGAATAAAACCAGTCTGCAGGACTCACCAGTATTTTGGAACATATTTCTCTTAATGATGTAAGAATGGGATAAACACCATCAGAATGATGATGCTTTATATTCTGGAGGTGCTGCAGCTGCTCTGCCCCTCAGCTGGAGCAGCAGGAGGCACAGGTGGAACAAGGTGCCAGAGCTCAGCGGCTGAACCTGCAGCACCCCAAGCTGCCAGGGCTGAGGCTGGGCTGCCTCTGCTTGCAAACCTCCTGACTCAGCCAGGGACAAGCTCACACTGACACATCCCAGGGCTCTGCTGGGGCTGCTGCTTGAACTGGCATCACTCAAATTAAACTGACTGCCAATTGATGCAAGCCAGCTCTCATCAGGGTGGATATGAGGTGCAGACAGGTGCAAAGCAGTGCACACCTCCCCTCAGCTACAGCCCAAGGTAAATCATGGAACACTGTGGCTGTCAGTGCTACTCAGCTTGTCTGCTCCTCACTAGACAGTTTCCTGCATTGCTTTCTTTACCCCTGCTCTGGCATTATTAATGCTCTGGCATTTCTCAATCCATCCTAAAATATTTCCCTGATAGAAAACCACATGCTATCAGTAGTTTAGGGAGATCCTGAAAGAACCCCCCTGAGCAGAGATCGGGATGACTCAGGGTCAACAGTGAGAGGACTCTTCCTGGCACAGCAAATTCCAAAGCCAGCCCAGGTGATGTGAAGGACTAATATCCCACTGACTGCCGCAGGTAACTGCTCCTGAGTGAGCAGGCAGCTCTCAGTCAGCATTTGCCACCCTTCTTTATCCACACAGGCCCAGCCTTCTCGAAGCAAGAGGGCTTAATAGTATTTAATAGTTTTTTTCTGGGTTATGAGTTCTTCTCATAGCATGTGCTGAGCAATACAACCACTCCAGTTCTCACACAGCATAGACAAAACACTGGCCAGCAGAGATGGGGACTCGTGATCTTTTACATGCCAAAGTGAACTTGAGAATGTACAACACCCAAATTGATGCATTTTCTTCTACTAAATGAATCTACCAGGCCAAATAATTCTTCAGGGTCTAACAAGTATCAAATGAATTGCACACAATCCTTCTCTCACGGTAATAAGTGACAAGAAAGAATATGTTTTTTGGGGTTTTTTCTTCTATTGCCTTCAGAAGCAAATCTAGTGCATACTGAATTATGTCTAACAGAGGAAATAAACACTAGCAGCTTGAATTTTGAGATTTCAAGACAGAGATCACTAGGGAAAAGCCCACATTTTCTCAAGGCACTTGATTGGCTCATAAATTTTGCTTTCCATTCACTAAAGCTTTCAGGAAAGAGAATGAGAGGATAAAGGCTGTAATTGATGGTACAATGCCCACAAGCCTCAACAGATGTGATCCCTCGTAATGAAGCATGTGGGCCTAATTTGGCATTACTTACTACCAGGAGGATCTTATGCAGGGTATCTTTCTAAATCTATGTTTGGTTGGCACCTGTGCCTTGTTGAAACTGGCATAGCACCTTCTGAGTGGGCACAATGCCACTCTAGCAGATGGGCAAGGGAGCAGATAGATGCCAGAGATCCAGTGCTGCATTGGCAACAAGCTAAAAGTAGCAAGGTCTGAGGTCTCATCACAGGACAGCTGAGGTGGGAAGACACCTTGGGAAATGAGCCAGTCCCATGCACTGTTCAGAGTGGGATCAGCTAAAGCAGGCTGACTCCAGGTGGGACTTGAGTATCTCCAAGGATGGAGACTCTGCAGACCCTCTGAGCAATCTGTTCTGTGTGTCTGACCACCCCCACAATAGAAAAAGGTTTTGCTTGTGTTGAAATGGAATATCCTGTATTTCTGTTGTGCCCATTGCCTCTTGTCCTGCCACTGGGCACCACTGAGAAGAATCTGTCTCTGGCTTCTTTACTCCACCACCAGCTATTCCCACAGACTGGAAAGCTGCTCCTGATGCAGGGCCAGCTCTTCTGGCCCTCCCTGCTATGACAGATGCTCCAATCCCTTAATCATCTTCATGCTCCTTTGCTGGCCCCTCTCCAGTAAGTCCAGCCTGTCTTGTACTGGGAGGCCAGACCTGGACACAGCACTCCAGGGGTGGCTCACCAGGGCTGAGGAGATGGGAAGCTCACCTCCCTGAGCTGCTGGCATTGCTCTGCCTCAGGCAGTCCAGGCCTTTCCTCTTGGCCCTCCTTGCCACAAGGATGTGTTTCTGGGTCATCCCAGGGTAATTAATGCAAAATGTACACCCATACAATTCTTGGGCCTAAGATAACTCTGAAAATCTGAAAAGTATCCTCTGTGTTTGGGAGATCATGGTCCTGCCAGGAGGGGGGATGAAAGAATGGTGAGGCAGAGAGACAGCTGAGCACAACCCCCAGAATGAGATACACAGGGGACAGAGGAGATGGCAGAACATAGCCACCTTCCCAGCTAAATGCATTTCATTCCAGAGCCATTAACTACACCCCAAACTGGAAAAAAAAATGCTAACAGGAACATTTCTAAACAGTAGAACTGCAACCTATAGATCAGGTATCACTAAACAATATAACAAAACAAAACAAAACAACAACAACAACAACAAATAACAACTCAGCTAATACCAATTCACAAGAGCTGTCAGCTAGGTCCAGTGCTTTGAAATAGCCTCAGGTGCAATGGCACTTCCCCACAGTGCCATAAAAGCAGTTTAGTCTCCTGGGGAAAGAAATGCCAGATATGAGCAGAATTTGTATGCTACATATGAATTTGTATCAACCCAAATAACTTTGCTGTGTGCAGTAGAGGGATATGAGATGTGGACCCAGCCCTCATTCTCATAGTACTGCTCAACTTCATGAATGTGTGGATAGAGAGCAGCAGATCTGACTCTCCTTCCTCGTGTCAGTGTTTGCTTTGGTCCCAGCACAGGCACCTGCTGAAGCAAAGAGAAGACCACTGGACTAATTCCATCTTCTTTGGGTTATTTGCTCTTTGTCTTTTCCTAATTAGTCCATGGCATGAAAGATGCTCCTCTAACTGAAATTCATTACCTGAAAGAGGAAACAATCCATCCTGGGAGCCAAAATGTTTTGTGAATAGTATTTTTATAAAATATTGTGCCAGTCACACAAAGTACAAAAACTGCATGTATTGAAGTGCCCCTGAATTTTCAAGTGTGCCGAGTGATTTGTGTGATGTGCATTGCACTGAGGTTGAAAACATTATTAACATCTTTGCTCTAAACCTAACAGACCAATTTATTCTAACTGGCACTAATAAAAAGTATCATTAGCAAACAAGTGTCAGTGGAAAACACAGCACAGAGAGCATGCAGAGGAATAACAGATAGTTCAAGAAAAAGGATTAAATCTACTTCAAGCTGACACTGTACAAGTGGCTCATCAGAACATTATTCTAACAAATGATATACCACAATCATAGTCATCTATTATGCTCAGCATTAAAGCAAAATAGTACTTCAAGAAAGTGATGCAGAAGAAATGTATTAGCTTCTTGGATCATCTTTAATGACACCAAGTTTAAAGTATGATATTTGGTGTTCATCTTCTTATCTACTAAAAATATCCCCATACCAATTAAACTTGCAAATTTTTAATCTGTATTTTGATTTATTACAATTTTTGCATTCAAGAGTCCAATTATTACCACTTATTTTCAGCATGATAATTTAATTTGGCTGCCTTTGCCCTTATGTCTTTAGTTATCTATGTTTAAAACTAACTTGCAATGTTGATAATTTCTGAAAGACAGAGGTTACAGTGAACTTTGCTATCATGCTGTCATGGTCTTTCCTGTTGGATCCAGGTCTTTCAGAACCTTCAGTGCTTTTTAAGCCTCTCATTCTGCAATAAAGAAAAAGATAAACCACTTCCCAATTGAGCATACACAGACTCACACAACATAGGGAGATCAAAGAGAATAAAACGTTGAACATTCTGCAAGTCCTTGGACAGACTGGGAGCAGAACCCAAGCTGGCTGTGTCTCAACACACAGCACCATTTCTTCCTCCAGATCTTCATGAAAACCCCTACTCATCTTCCCATTTAACTTTGGTTTTCACATTGCAAAGATACAAATATTTTAAGCTGTTGGGATTTCAAGTCTTTTACAGACGTTTAAAACTATTTCATACAGAGAAACCCAAACTGTCTCCAAGGATAGGATCCAAAGATATTATCAGCATTAATTTTATCAAATGAAGGGTTTTATGTGGAGTATATGGGAGGAAGCAAAGCTCTTGCAGATGGTATTGAATAAATGAACATTCAAGCACAATAAAGAATATTGAATGAGCCTGATTTTCCTGTACAGGTGCAGAAGTAAAATATTAGATGCTGTTTTTCACTCTTCATGTAGCACGAGTATGTTTAGTCCATTCTTGCACACTTTCTGTGTACTAATATTTGTAACTGAACACAGTCCTTAAAGGAGTTTGGCTTTAACACCCCAAAGCTTTGGATAATGTTTCATGCTCATAAGGAAACAAATACAATGAAAACAGAATGTGTAAGGGTTATAAGGCATCAACGATCTACAATAACCATTATAAAGCCAGAGAGACAGCAACATTTTGAAAATAGCAGATCTCCATTAGGATCATAAATTTAAACTATGATAATTCTATAAAACATGGTAATTTCAGCCTCTAACTCTGTATTGTAAACACCCTTTGGATGCTATGAAATGGAGAGAAAGTGAGTGAATTTAATCTACTGAGAGAAAAATGTCTGCTCTTACAATACTTGGCAAAAATCTGGTACTGGATAAAAACCGAATGTGAGACTTCAGTGCAGCGTGGCTAAGGCAGAGGTAATTCTGGTTGGCAAAGGAAAGTGTTTTGAAGAATTGGCAAGGTCTAAGAGTACTCCCTTGGCTGAGAGCATCTGCTAACCCATGGCAAAAGCACTTTATAATCTCAGAGTTACACTCTTCCTTGCTTTGGGGCCCCAGGTAGCAAAAAGAATCAATCAAACACTGCTCTATCTTTTTATAATCAACACATTATATCTTTGACCCACAGACACAAGCCTGTCCAGTTTACCTGTTACCATTTTCGCCTCAAACTGGACTTGTAGCTCTTGGCTGAGGTTCAGTCCTACCAAAAGGGCTTTGGCAGGAGCGTGCCAGTGCAGCTCCCTGGGAGCAAGACATCCAGCTGAACACAAAGCTACACCTGCCTTCTCTCCTCCCACCCCTGCACCCAGCAAAGCAACATTTGCACCACTATTCACAACCCAGGAACAAAACCCAGCAGAAGCACAGTAAAAACAAGCAGCTGTTTAGCTGTGGGTCCCTTTGAAGTTTACACCCAGCCACGCTCAGGCCTGCAGCAGGATCCTGGGGGAGCAGCCTTCCCTTCTCTTCTCTCTCCCAAGGCCGTTTCTCTCTCCCCAGCCTCCCTTGCACTGACCCATGGACCTGCCTTTTCTGCTTCTGAGAGAGGCTTGGGCAGAAATGTTTAGCCCTTGTCAGGTTCACACCTTTGAGGAGTATTTACCCACCTTTGTTCATTCCCACTGGGCCCCTCAGACTCCCAACACTCAGCGCAGGCTGTGCAGAGGATACCACATTATAGCAGGTATTTAGTAAAAATATATATATTTTAGGTGAAGTATGCATGCCTCAAATAATTTTGACCTAGATAGAAGGCTGCTTTTATTAAGTTGCCACATCTATTACCAAGGAGAATGAGTCAAGTAGGCTATAGTATTCCATGGGTTTCCTTTTACAAGCTCTGCTCTTAAAGGGGAACTTTTGAAACATTGTTCTCTCATCAAAGAAGATGAGAAAGAATAGGATTAAGGTGAAGAGAAGGATTTCTTTGAATAGGGAAGATATAATTACACATTTTCCATGACACATGCTGAAAAATGTAATATTGGATAATGCAAGAAACCTCAAATTTTTCATTGTATTTTAATAGAGAGCTCTCTTTTAAGATTTTTATATTATATACAGCATATAGTTACAGGTATAGACACTTCTCTCACATAAAAGAGATTGAAAAGGAATCAAACAAGAATAAACTCTTCCTCCCTAACCACTAAGGAAGCATGATAAAGAAGGATGATATCAGATTAGCTACAGAATTTCCATCTCATTGTTTCCTGAAAAATAAAATTTTATAATGAACATACTCCATACAAGCTGTGCAGAGCAAGTATCTCTTCCAAAAATGCACAGAGCAGTAGTAAAAATCAAGCATGGACTCAACGACATCTGTTGTGGCATTGTTATCAAATGCCATCTTTTTTACACAAATCTGTAACAGTCACTACTTTTTTTTTGTGTGGAAATATTAGTTTGTATGCAGCATCTAAAAGCTGGCACATGAGGACCGACAGATGCTTTGGTTTTACCTCATCTTCAACTTCCTTGGCTCCTCATTACACCAGCTACAGCTCGGCAAATTATTCCTCTGCTTTGGAAAGCCGACAAAATGCCATCTGTCTCTGTGTGGTTATCAAAACTAATACTGCAACGTGATAAAACTGTGATCTGAAATTGTACCTGGCAACTGCATGGGGAGGTCGAGTATCCTGTTAGATTACTCCCAGACACAAATTTCTGTGAGTGGACACCCACCTTTCCCACTGTGCACTCAGCTGCAGGAGCAGGCAGGCTCTGACCTTTCTTGCTTGTAGCTGTTTCTCATGCCATTGACATTGACTGACACTAATTATGGCTCAGAATGCAAAATGAGGTAGCTTCTCACCAACTGAGTCTCCAAGGTCACTATGATTAGAGCATGAGCAGCTTTTGGTTTTCCTTATAAAAATGAGAGGCTGAATGCATGGAGGAAAGAGGTGGAAAGGTCAAGGAAAGAGAAAGAGCAAGATTAGATCAGTGTGGTTCAGCATGTAATCACATTGGTCCAACAGCTACAAGATTCATCACTAAAGCTTTAGGGAAGGGCAAACATGAGCATGGTGTCATTAGATAAAACAGAAAAGAACCAAGAGGTATGAAATGGCCTGACAGTCCTGCCCTTAAGCTGACAGAGAAGTCATCCTCAGAGCTTCTCTTCCTTTCTAAATACCACGATAATTTCTCCACCAACTGGTGAAGTACAGCCCAGAATAAATGCCTTGTACAGACACAAAGCTGGCCTTTGTACACTGCAGAAATGCTCTAATGCCACCTCCAGGGTTAGCTCCAACCAAACACGTGCTAGAGACAAAAATGAGGCGAGGAGCACATGGAACAGAAAAGGAGAGGTGATTAAAATCCAGTTCAGTAGACACTGTCCTCTTTTGTGGTGCTCCTGAGCTGCACACTGATCAAAATCAGAGTAGAACAGTTGTTCTCCTCCTCCTAATCATCCCCTGCAGCTTGTGGTCAGAGATAGGACACAAGGTGAGCTCCTTGTTCTGCAGCAAAACCATGTTACATTTGTTGCACAGAGAATAGTTGAGAGTTGCACAAAATCCGCTGTTCTGCGTCTGTATTCAGTAAAATGAGTATCACATGCTGTCATTCTCCAAGTTCAAAAGAGTTCTTCTAGATTCTCTCTGGTTGAGAAACCATCCCTTGGCCAGCTTTGGTCATGCAACTAAGCAAATAAACTCAGAGCAGCTTGCACAGAACATACAATCCTTATTCTTATCTCTTGTTTAAAGAGCATTTCCATCCTCTCTTCTGCTTCCTCTACCATCTGAGATGTATTGAACTGAATATTAATTATTTCTCAAATTGCATACATGTATTAATATTCAATATGAGAAATACTGACCCCCAAATCCCATCTCTTATATATTTGCAGGCTGAAGTTACTCATATCTTGCACTGATGTATGGTAACAATGGAGTTCACTCCTGATACAAACGTGGGTTTTTCTAAAGCTATCCAAGGTAGGAGAACACTTTTGGGAAAAAAATGCTTTAGATAAATAACTATTTTGTTGTTTGTTTTTTTATTACATTTGTAAATTTGGCTCAACAAAATCAACATCTTGAGTTACTACTGCTTTCCTCTATCATGACCACTTGTTTATAGCTAATGATGAAGTCTGTGTAAATTACACACCACCTTCCATGCAGTTCTGGCAATAGTTACTAGGGGTTCATTGTGTGCTGTAGCAAGCAGTCCTATGGCATATGCCCTGAGGATGAGGTCCCTTGAAGCTGTGCTCTGCTAGCCCTTGGAACTGGCACCAGAATGTAGGACTGAGGAATCACTGTATTCCATTGGAACCCCTGTCTGCAGAGGAGGCAGCGTGCGTTTCCTATCAGTTACATTCACACCTCATCTAAACGAGTAGAAAAGAACAGAAGGATGGAGAAGGCTCAGAGCTTCCTCCCTTCCTTCAAGGCTCCCTTTTTTCCTTCTATACAACATTCTCCTTTGTGTTCTTGGCTACGCTGCGTTATCATGAGCTCCTTGGGAAAAGACCTCTTCTCTCTATCTACAAAGAAATCATTAAAAACAGTAATGTCTTGGCTTCACTGTGTAGTTAGTTCCTCCTTGTATGTTCTTGCTCCCAGCAGTGTTAATTCCATGTGTAGCTCTTATTCACAGGAAATCCTTTTAGTCTTACAATGAGGTCTTTGTAGCAAGTCTTTGGTGTTATTCTTCTGTATTTGCAAGGATTCCTGAATACCAAGCTGCCTGGGACACAGCATCTAGGGGAATAACTAATATAGGCTAAACGTAAACTAATTTTGGGGGAAAAAAACAGCCTTCAAGCTATATGCAAAGTTACTAAAAGCTGTTTTTTCAATGAGGGTGAGTGGAAGTGACAATTCTTTTTCACTTAATGAGCCAGAGTAGCAGAGATTAGAGAAACCCTCTAAATTATTTGGCTGTTGAATAAAAATCCAATTTAAATCTAGTGAAAAGTAAGAGCTTTGGTTCAACTGTAGAATCAGGGTGCATAGGCAAGGAAAATAAGCAGTCTTTTTAGATCTAGTCCCTAAACTAGTAACAGCTTATTATATAAAAGCCAAGCACAGATAATGAGAAAAAGAATATGTTAAGAATAAAGAAAAAAAGAAATCCATGGGAGACCAAGAGGTTTGCTCAATGTTATTAACTATTCTATGTAAAACAGTAGCCTTTCTAGAGAAACTGATATGCCTTCCTTCACATTCCCTTGGGCTAGGGCCTCAGGGGAGAAAAAGCTCACAGTAAGGCCAGCACAGCAGCAGCTGACAACATTTCTGCTTACTGGTGTTGCCCATTAAAATATTTCAAGCACCTGAAAGATACTCTGTGAGGGCTTGTCATAAAATCTGCTCTGCAAGGGAGTGAAACCACCAGAACAGCAATAGAAGAGCTAAGGAAAGGTTTAAAAGGTCTGCAGTGTGAACTTCAGTCAAGTATCCTCAACCTTTCTCATCTTGGAAAGTCCCACTTCTGCATCAGCCAGGAAAAAATTCATTTCTTGTTTTGTTCACAAGAAGGAACGATAACTTGGCAGTGGTCCATTGCAAACAATAAACACCAGCAGAACCTCGCCAGTTTCCACAGTGGTTAGACATCTCCACAGTGGTTATACATCTTGGAGCCATCCTTTCTTCTTTACTTTGGCTGTCTCTGCAGCTGCAAGGATTGTCTACTATGTTTTTTGACCACACGTGTGAGCTCAGTGAAATGGAATTAAAAGCTGTGTGCATGAATGGATAGTGACTTTTGGCCTTCTTGAAAACTGTGACTCCCTAGATGACAAGTCTCAAAAATGAAAAAAATATAAGGTCTTAACGCAATGAACCAAAATAACACACACGTGCAACCTTCCCAAAGAATGCTGCAACTGCTTGTCCAACAGAGCCAAAGCCAACTGGCTTCCTGTGGATTTGTCATCTTAGACATAGTCTTTAACTACAGCAGTATCATCAAGAAATGGGGAATTCACATGACTCTTCTCTCTAGAAAATGTGTTATCGAAACCCAGAATCCAGATCCTGTTTTAAGTGGGATAATCATCATGATCTTCTTAAACCTGTACTTCCATTAAACTTGTAACCACATCTCCTAGAATTTGCTGATTTGCTACTCTGTTTCATTGAAATAATCAAGACAACCAGCTAATAGAAGTGGGACAGAAGGGGAATTCTATCACATGGTCACATCACCTCATTTCTAAAACAAATAAGGCTTAAAAATCATAAACCCCCAAACAAACTAAGAGGGTGAAGTTAGCTCACACTACAACTGATGAAGCTTCAAAAGACAGCTAAGCTAATCTAATACCCAGATGAGTCCACAACACCCTCTAGCTCATTATTAAATACAAATCTATAGAGCACATCTCTGTATTCAGCCCTCAGAAGATAGGCCTTTATGGTGACTGTAAAACTCTCATTAGGCTACTGGGATTATCTCTTCCCTTTATCTTATTTGTTTGGCTCTATAAATGCTGAAGAAAAGACATGATGAATCAATGAGTGATTCAGATTTTGCCTTCAGTCTTTATCATCAGGCATTTATCTATTTTTTTGTCTCTGGAGTTTTTTATCCTGCAGCAAATTTATTGTAGTGCCTCTGAGTGATGTTTTTTTCTCTTCCTTCCCCTCCCTTGCCCCAATACTCTATTGATTTTCTCATTTTTACAAATAAGCATAGCAATAAATAAAATTACAAAAGCTCGGGACAGAATTGTAGCTGAATAAATACACTCATCAAGAATAAAAAATTGTTGGCTAGACTCGGAAAATTACAGCTCCCTCATGTACATTCTTTATTATGAAGAGAAAATGCAATTAGTAAAGCAGAAGAATCTCAGAGTCAGGCTTTTATTTCCCATTTTGCTACTGTGTTCACAGGTGGTGTGTTTTAAAAGTAGCTGGGCTCAAGGTGGGATTGAAACAGAGGTGTGTTCTAACTCCTCTGGCACCAGTGCTTGACAAGGAGGTCATCGCATCACCCTTCTGTCACCATCACAGCTCTATGCAAAATCAGTGTAATGCACACACCTCACAGCTTGGCTGAATGGAATGTTGGCAAGCTGGTTTTTAACTTCCTGGATTGAAAAATCCTGTTATATAGCACATAGAGGAGTGATGGATCAATATCTTTCTGAATATTCTACAGACTTTGGGATACTAAATTCTTGTTCCAGAGTATTAAAGAATTATTTTGTGGCCTTAGGCATTTTGGTATGATGGAGGGGCTGTTTTGCAGAGTAAGAGAAGATCCAGCTCAATGTTCTCTATTAGGTTTGTGTTTTCTACAGATAGATTTATATTAGTATAAATAGTCTCCTAATACTTGGAAAAAAAAAAACATAAGGCACTGAATAGATAATAAATGTTTCCTGAAAGAAACCGGCAGATCAATTTCATAACAAATTCATGGCTGTCTGATGTTAGCATCTGCTTAAAAACTTGCTGAGGTCAATAGGATCCCACACATGAAAACCTGACTGCAGGATCAGGGCCTAAATTATTGGTAGTAGCCCTTTGGCCAAGCCAAAATTAACAAACTTGGGGAAAAAGGTGGCAGAATTCTGTCATAGCACTGGACTTGGAACATGCTGGTAGAATTAATAGACAACTCGTTCTCATTCAACTCAAACTCCTCGTACTGATGGTCTTGCTTTATACACATGATTTGACCAACACCAATAAAAAAGGTCTAAAAACTGGGGGAAGTTAAAAACTCGGATAAAATTGCATATCAGTTCAAGTGCTGCATGCTCTCACTACCCTTATATGCTTAGAAAGGTTTGAAGATTTATCCTTTTGGAAACAAACAAACATAATACCTGTCACTTCACTAACTCTGTAAACTAGTTATGAGAAACGTTTTCAAGTATCTAATACATCACCTGTTATATTTTTCTGCATAAAAACTTGATTTTTAAAGTGGCATCATCCGCTTTGCCGGGATGCCGCAGCCGCGGTTCAGCACCTTGGCCAGCTCCGCGCCCGGCGGGGACAGCGCCAGCCCCTGGGCTGCCCCCGCTGCCACTGCGGGACACGAAATGTCACCGCGGGCACACACTGCTGCTCTCAAGGTGAAAAAAGGGAAGCTTGTTTTCTGACTCTAACATTTACAGATTTCCAAAAGTGACAGTGGATTGGAGGGTGAAAGTGCCACCTCTGCAATGACACTGGACAAACCAACAGTCCATCAAATTTCTCCTCCTCCATAAAAGAATGCAAAACAGTAAGTTATTTACAGAAAGTGTGTGAGAAAGTTTGTTACAAGAATGTAAACATCAGAAGGCTTAGAAAATCTTAAAAAATCAGGGTGGCATCCGGCCTTGCCACCACCGGCGCCACCAGCATTGTCATCAGCACAGCGTCCCTGCAAGGGCCATGGGGACAGGGAGAAGGATGGGGAATAATCCTGTCACACTCCTGCACCTTCAGTGGTTCAGGCAGCGCCTGCACAGCTGGCTTCAGCTGTGGCCTTGCTCAGAAAACACATTTGTCATTCTTGTCGTGAGACACGTTTGGAAAAACTAAAATAGTGAACAGCGCAGGTGAAAAATGAACCACAAAGAGAAAGAAACATCAGGGAGGCAAAACTGAAGGGAAATATAAAATGAAAGTTAATACTTGCTTTTTTTTTCCTGTTTCTCACTCTAACACAAGGAGCACAATATAGTTTGTTTGTGTCTTTTTTAGAGGAAGTAAAAGTAGGATAGAGGGACAATCCACAAGACAGCTGGAGGCAAAGTACACTAGAACCTCATTGCAAGAGGGACTTGATGAAAAAAAAATCTATAATCTCAGTGCAAAAGAGGGTGAGCTGTGGTTGAGAAATTAATTGTGTTGGACAGCACAAGTAGTGAATGAAAGCTCCATATGGATCAGGTTGACACTAAAATAGGCTGTAACAGAGTCTGGCAAGTTGACTAAGCTAAGCAAAACTCCCAAGAAAAATAATAAAAAAAATTAGAGAAAAAAAATCAGTAGAAGAATAAGTAAATTTGGAGAATGTGGAGATTGTGGGGTGTGGTGGTGATTTACATCCCTGGCAAAAAAAAAAAGCAGTACAGGAATTACATAAATGGAAGAATTAATTTTGCATAAAAAATACCTGAAACCTAAATGTAGAAAGAACTCCAAAGGAGATTAATGCTGCAGGAGTTGCTCGTGCAAAGCTGTGTGGGATGATGACAGAAACAACACAGAAGTGACCTCATCCAGCATCAAAGGAGCTGCCTCTGGCACAGGAAATAAAGCAATTGCTTCTGAACACAGGCCTAATTTCCTCCTGATAAATCTTAACGAGAGGAACAAACCAGGGGAACTTAATGGTATCCTCAAACAAGGATACCTATCTCCATATCTACATTTCAGAAAAGTTAATAGACTTGATATTTTCTACTATAAAAAACATGCTTGATTTAAGTATGCTGCATCTGTCAGGAAAACATTGGTATTGCTAGAGCAGTCACTGGCAGACTCTAGAGAGAAAATGTCACTTATTTTATAGTCCAAGAATAGCAAAATTTTACTTCTTCACAGTTGTCCAATTGCCAAAGAATTTAAAAATATGTAACTAATTTCTAAATTCTATATTTAATTCAGTGAGGTCTTTAATTTGCCTGACAGATTTATGTCTTTGCAAAGATGGCCCTGTGTATGAAACCTGCACCAAGAATTTCCAGGCATTCACCCCAGACAAGGAGAATGGCAAAAAGTTAAAAACAAAGGAGGTCATTTGGAAGGTTAAAACAAAACAAAAAAAAAAACCCACAAAATTCTAGCAGTACAGAAGAAAGGCAATCCGAATCCAGCTTTGATTAAAGCTTTCAGCAAAGACTATTCAGTACATATTCCACCTTCAAGGCAAAAATAAAGTTCTTCACTTCAGTCAGTGATACAGGATAAATTGAAATAAATTTAATTAATTGGAGGAATTTGAAAAGGTCATTTAAAAATCATCACAAAGTAATGGCATCACTTGGGCCTAATCCTGCCCTCACTGAAAACAGTGGTGCTCCTAAGCTTCCTCAGCCCTCAGAAAGAAGAAATGTGTAATTAAGGAGGGTCACAACATGTGCTGGCAGGTCAAAACATTATAGCCAGAGCTAAGCTTGAACCCCAGATTCCTTTTCTAGATGGGGTACAAAACTGTATTCAACACAGTAGCATCTGAGAACTGATAAAACAGAGTCCCTTTCTATTAAAAAACCTTTCAAATCTGTGAGAGTAAAACATGCTCAGTCATGTATGAGTAATAAATGCTCTGCTTCTCTATTTATTTCAAGAATCTTTTCTGATTTATTTGCACATCAACCTGGGAAAAACATGAGAAATCTTTCCAGCATACCTGTTCCAGGAGTGCAAAGGTGCACAGAGAACAGCGAAATTCAGCCTTACCCTCCATAGCAAGAAAAGAAAATATTCAGGTGAATGTATTACACCTACGCACAATGCTTGGTTGTCCAACACATCCAAGCCAGAAAAAGACACCAGGGGATCTGTAACTTCCATATAGGCAGCTCCTCATACTGCCAGGGACCTAAATTTCATTCATCATTATGAGTCTGCTGGCAAGAGGAATCCATGGATTGGGACCTCAAGCCTCCTCATCTTCTTCCCTGGACACCTGTAACCATAAAGATACCTCCTCTCATGTTCTGTATTTGCAATTGCCTTAAGTGACCTGTTTATTTGGGAATGGATGGTTCCTTATTTTCCTTTGTAAGAGCCATGTGGGCTGTATTCCAGGCTAAAGAGCAAATTTACTCCTAAGAACAGGAACAGCAGTTTTTCCAGGCAAGATGACTTCTTCTGTGAGGAAAGGACTGTGAGCTCAGTCAGAGCTTGGCACCTCTGTGCCACTGCCCCTATTGTAAACTTCACCAAATCCATTTAGCTCACTGGATTCCCAGTTTCTTTTTCTTTTTTTTTTTCTGTGAAAAGCTTTCTTGCCCCTGGGGGACATTGGGAAGACAAATTCATTAATCTCTGCAGAATACTGAGAGGTCTGCTTAGCACTGGTTTCAGAAAAAAATCTCCCTGAGAGTACACTCGCAAGAATGGGAAGAGCATTGTTTGGTTTGGATCCCACATAAAGAATCTGAGTTAATGGGAGTGATGAACACCTCTAGTGCAACAGAGGAAGCTGCAGGAGGGAAATACCTGCTGGACTGACCCAGAAAGAGTTAAGTGCCTAATGGAAAAATCCCTATGGGTTTGAATTTAACGTGCAGTGACAATGAGGAAATCCATCTGGATGTAAAGCTGCAAGAAATACAAGACATAAGAAAGGCAGCATTCATGCTTTTTGTGACTTAGGAGTTATTGTATCCAGCATTTATCATGATACCTTAGATAGCACATAATTGTTCTCCAAAGGGTTTTCCACAGAGCTGGCATAATGAAGCGGGTTACAAAAAATGCTTGGTGCAAAGAGAAAAAGGTGTCTCATGACAAACATAAATGTTCCTTGTATTTCAAAAGGAGCCAGTTTCAGTAATTGAAATAAATTCTTCACACTGGTAACAGGCATGTGAACAGACCAGATTGTATTTAAGTTCAGGAAGATAATCAGAGCTCTCATCTTGCCTGTTTTTAAATCCAGGGTGCTGCTCTGAGATTTGCAGACAGCCATGTCCAGGAGCAGCTTAGCAGGGTCAGCCACAGCTCATTTGTGGAAGAGCTGGGACTTAACAGCAGACAAATTAAGAATCCAGAGTAAATTAATAAAACCAGTATGGAGTCAGGTCAAGAACAGCCCAGAAAAGCAAGAAGTTAATTTCATATGCAAACATGTTTTTGGCAGTTGATTTTGTATCTCTGTGGTTTTGGGAACAAAAAGGACCATTCCTTCTTTGCTTGCTTCCAGAATGCACCTGTTTGCATGAAAGGAGATGGGAGCCATCAAAACATCAGCCAGACCCAGTAAAGCACACTTTTGTAAGACTGGAAAAATAAGAGGATAAATGAGCACAACTCAATGAGAGCAGAAAAATTCAAATGACATTGTAGGAAACGAACACTCTATTAAATAGAAATTCATACCAAGGTGATGAACTGATGATGAGGCAAGCTCAGGAGATAGTTCAGCTGGACACACTGGAGGACTTTGGCAAGTCATTTAGTCAGCATTGTCCTCATCTGCCTGAGGGAAATAATTTTCTAGTGTTTCAAAGACACAGTGAACTACTTGACTTATATATTGATACTTGACATGCCCTGAAATTCTATAATGTGCTTATTACCATAACCTTTAATCAGGTATTTTATTAAAGATGTTTTTAAATAGTGCAACTTAGAGGGTAAAATTAACAAGTAAATAAAGTATTAAAGCAAAGTCATAATCAGAACGAGCAAGACACAGTGGTTATTTCTTGAGGCTGCTCATGTTTTAAACACCCCCTTCTCAGGGCTGCTCAGTACTTTCCACTGAACACGACAGCATCTGCTGGTGATTGACACTCAGCCATTACACAGTGCAGTTTTGTCAGCAGGAACTCAAGGAAAAAGTGAAGCTGAACACCTTTGGATAAGTGTGCACTCCTGAAAATGGCCATAATTTACTCAAGCCTCTTCCATTGATGCTGATAGGAGTAACATTTTAAGATAAGCCTGTAGAAAAAAACTGTAATTTTCTGGTTTCATAAAAAATCCTTGTTTCTTTTCCTACTGCTTTTGTGGGAAGAGGAAGCCCCAGGCATCTGACTGCAAGCTCTCAGTCACCCAGTGACTCTGACCTACAGAGCATAATACAGAGCAATCACACCTCCATGGGGTAGCTATTCACAGACATTCAAGCCTATACAGGTGAACTGGGTTCCTTGCTTTTTTGGGTTGGATTTTTTTTTTTCTCTTTCTTTTCATCTCTGAATTCCTCAGTCTGGGCAGATTTTCTTTTCTCTTTTTCTTTATTTTATTTCATTTTTATTATTTCACCTCCTCTTTGCCTTTGCCCCCCCGCCCAAAGGCACATCAATCACCACTACCAGTTTGAGCTGGGAAAGGAAGGCTACTTCAAGGTCACGGTGTAAAAAGCCCTAATGCTTTCCAGTGAAAGGGAAGGGAAAAGAGACTGCAAGTGTCTTCCTGTTTCTATTCATTGTTTAGGGAAACTCCTTGGGAAGGAAAGAGAAAGTACCCATGTGGGGAAGGCTGCATGGCCAGAGGAACGGGGAAGGGCCACGCACAAAAGGGCAGTCCTTAAAGGTAATATCCCTCCAAGAGGAGAAACTGATTGGCATGCAAATAGATGAATGTGAGTTGGGGAGAGATGAAGGAAACAGATGCAATTCCCCAGAGACAAGCAGTCCCCTTGAGGCCAATTGCCCGTGAAAGGGGCTGGCCATCCTTGACAAGGACAGATATCAAAGAAGGGAAGTGAGGAACTGCTACAATAAATCCAGCATGTGCTCCTTCCTGCACGGAGCAGCTGTGCTTCTGCTGGGGCCTGGCAGGATCTCTCAGATCACCAGTGCTGCTGCTGACACTGTTCAGGTGGGTACACAGGGGAAAAGGAGCTTTCACCAGGGCAGAAACCTCACAACTGGCTCCCCTTCCTTCTCTGCTTTCCCCTGCTGCACGTTGGTGTCCTGCAAAGGAGGTGCTGACCCCAAAGGGGCACAGGCAGCAGAGGAGCCACAGAGGAGCCCCCCTGAGCAGGAGGTGGATATCCAGCCCCACTGCCCCATCCCCAAAGCTGTTTCTGTTACCCAGCCCTCTGAACAGCAATTTTTGCCATCACCCTTGGGTTACATGCACTATTTATATTCCATATTTAAAATAAAACTCTGCTAAACACACTTCAGTGTTGTTTTACAAGAAAGGAAGTATCACATTCAGCCTTAACTGAGGGCTGGATTAAGATGTGCATACATAAGGATAAAGCCAAGTTACTACACACTATTTCTTGTTAGCAGAATATTTTGTTTTCCCTAGGTTTAGGGTTTTATGTTTTCTTTGACTATGTGGGCACAGGAGAGGCAAGAGAAGTGTCATATTTTTTATTTTTATATTGTTTACCAACTACAGACTTGCAATAGAGCTGTTATTTATCATCTTTCAAAACACATTTTGAGTACTGTGGCTGTTGAAATATTAGTTTTCAATACCTATTCAACTACAGTCACTTACAATGACACTATTGTTCTAGGTACCTTACTGAATAAAAGGTACAGAATAAAAGGCAATCTCCATCCTCAAGAATTTATATTCTACAGATTACACATAACATTTAGGCAAATATTTTCAAATGGATATTCTTATTTTATTTCTGGAGAATTTAGGTGTAAGTATTTTTTCCTCAAATGATATTCCTATACAGGAGTTCCTAAGAGTGCCATTAAGAGGAAAACTGTTAAAAGAACACACTGATTTATTTAATGTAAATATTCATGCAGAGCTGTAGAAAATACAGATTGTTTTTGTCCCAGAGAGAAACAATGCAAGTGATTAATAATGTGGACATTATTGAACTTTCATTTCCTCTTGAGTGCTGTGATGCTTGCCTTCTGATTCCAAACTATTCCTACATTATGCTGCAGCAATCAGCCTCTCATCTTTAATTATCAACTCCTGCACAAAACCAGAGAGGTAAAATGTGTCTGAGCCAAACAATGCCCACCAGCTGCCCTATTGCACTGCATTTCAGGGAGTCTGGAGAGATTGCAACACAACAAGAGAGCTAAAAAAAGCCAACCCTGGAACCTGAGATAAGGAAGCACTGAGAAAAACAGCAGCCACAAGTTCTCATGGGATGGGGCTTGGCTGAGCCCGAGCAAGAAATACATGAAAGAAACAAGTGAACCGCACCCATGGAGTGACAGCTCCTGCTCGGTGATGGAGACCCAGATAGGCTCCTGCAGGCTGGGCCTCTGCCTTGGCTATTTATAGCATTCAAATAGGGAAACCTGCTAATTTATATAAACAAGAATTCTGGAGTCAAATTGTTGGTGATTATCTATTGAATCTGCTGTATAGATTTTGAAAACTGGCATACCTAACATATTCTGGAAAAAAACCCCAAAATTGGACTGTGATGAAACCAGTTCCTGACTAAAGGATAATAAGCTCAGAAGTGCAAGATTATGAACGCAGTTAAATTATGTAAAAATGTTAGTGTATCTCTGCCCCACCAGTACTTTTGGCAGTAGGACAAAAAGGTCTCGACACCTCAAGTTTGTATCAATTTAACACAGACAAAAAAACAAGCACTGTACATCCTTGGTATGCAGTAATAAAGTAAAAAATTATGGTGGGGAAAAACGATGAATTCTGATTCAACCTGAAACCAAAGCCAGGTTAGTTCCCTTAACTTTTGTGTTCTCTTTTCATTATAAATGTGCTCCTTTAGAACTTCTGTTCATTACCCCCTAGAAATTCAACCATTTCCCAAGCGGGTTTCCTAGAAGCCTACAAAAGTAAGCGAATAATACAATTCAACACATCTCTAATCCATGCTGTTCCTCAAAGAGATGTACTGGGGTTCTACAGACAGCCAGAGCACAAACCAAATCCTCATTTGGGATTGTTCCCTTACCATTTCAACATCACCAAGTCTGTGAATAAAACGTGCCAACCTCACTTTATCCCTCCAAGCTTTGCAAACACAGGGCTCCTCATCAGGACATGCCCACCTTCCATGGCTTTAAGAACTAAATGATTGCATGCAAATGAACTTGTGTTATCAGTAAGTTCTTATGCCTAGAAAGATCCCTGCAGACCCACATGGGCTTACTGATGTCTGGTGGAGTTGAAAGCAAGCTGAACTTTGTTGGAGAGGTCTTAAAAGGCTGCGATGAAAGGACCTGGCTTGGATTAGACATTTGGAGGGATGGGTCATGCTTCTTTGTTCCTACACTAATGACTGTACACCGGACACACCTACCCTTTCATCTCTCCAGAGACAGGTGTTGACACTCTGCACTCAGCCCTGTTCCCACACGCTTTCTCCTGCTGAGCCACCTGACCATCCACACATGAACCTCCCAGCCATGCACTGATTTCTGCTTTGAACATGTATGAGGCTTCTGTGATAGGACTGAGCTGCACTTCATGGGCTTGCCCTGCCCTGTGCAGGAGCAGGTGGGTCAAGCAGAGCCCTTCCCTTCCCTGCCCAAGTTTCACGGGTAGGAGCAGGAGAGTCCTTCCCCATCTGGCACAAGGTGTCCATCTATGCAACCACAAGAGAGGTGCACAAAATGAGGTCCAGTCCTAAGAGAATGGGAACCTAAGAAAAAAACCAAATAAAAACAAACCCAGATCTCTTTAGATCCAGTTCCAGGCACTGAGGCTTACTGCACACCACAAGCAGATCTCTCTCTGGATACAGCTAGGTACACTGCTGCTCTGGCCTCCAGAAAAACTCAGCTCAGGAGTTAGAGATTTTGGGCATCTACCCTTAACAGCCCCATATGGCTGCTAGATAATGCAGTAAAATTAGAGCACTGACTAACTTATAGGGTGAAACAATAAATTAAGGCAGGATTTGAAGACAAATCCTTACAGTACAAAAAAACCACCCCAAAAACAAAACCAAAAAACCCACAAAAATAGCATAAATAGACGGCATGGTCCAAAAAATTATGAGAACTGCAAGAGGGACACATTTGCAATGATGACATGATTTACCATGTAGATTAATGCCTTCTAAACAGGACAGGATTGAAAGTCAATACTTCAGTTTATTGATTTTGGCAATGATTCTTATTTCTTACATCTTTCAGCAGTATGAATAAAACACTCTGCAGGATGCTACTGATGAAAAACAGACTTTATGTTTGTAACTTGAAAACTATTAGAAATAATGGAAGTAAATTGAAATGAAGGCAAGAATATAATGCTCTACACACTGTCCACCACAGAAAGTTTTAAGCTTAGAAACTAAGGAAAACCATGAACACAAATACTATTTACAACAGTTCTGTTTTTAAACAAGGTAAGGCAAAGACAGAAATGTGACCTCCAGCAGTCACACCTTTAAAATTCAAACTGGAAAGAACACTATCATGTTTACCTTCAATTTATGCTATATACAAATTTTTCAAATGTTTTCTCTTTAAAGGCACATTTGTAAAAATAAAATAGAAATATATATGATGTATGCTTAAAAATTATACAGTTTAATTCTGCAATATGTATTGTATGGGTGGCTCAACCATGGTATTTTCCTCATGCAATGTCTGATATTAATTCTAATCTCAGACTGCTCTCTACTGGTAATAAATTATGTTAAAACTCATTAAATAGGTGCAATTCCAGAGACATATAAAGAACCACATTTGGCAAATATTCTGTCTTTGAATGGATGCAGGAATGGGGGAGCTTGAGAAGGCAATATGAATCTGAAATAAAGAGTAAAATGCAGATGTTTAAGCCAAAAGCTTTTTATCGACCCATCATGCCCTCTTTCCTGCTCCCACTGAACTTGGTACCAAAACACACAGCTGTCCCAGATTATTTGCTAGGGGCTTGTCCTTTTGAACATAAATAATCCTTTCTGCACTCATGCAGGATGGCACTTGCAAGAACAAAGCATGCAGGCTGCAGGTGGAGAATGGGGTCAATTTGGTCCTTGTGCTGCTTCAGTTTTTCTGGAGCGCCAAAGGTGTCTTTGTGATAACTTTGTTACAATTACTGGGTGCAAAGTAATTTTCTTACAATTTCATACCCCAACAAACTGTCCCATAACCCTGGGAGGCACCAATCTAAACCTGTAACATGGGCTAAGTACCCCATACTGTAGCACTGCTAATGCCCTATGGCATATATGTATTATGCTGGATAATGACAGTAAAATACACTGTTCACAGTCTGATCTTGCCTTTTTAAGGTAGTGAAACACCTCTTAATACCTCTGTGAGGTGCACAGGCACTGAACCTCAGGGAGACAAAGCTGGACACGGTTTGTTTTATTTTACAGTCAGAGTTCAGGCTGTGCTGAGGTCCCAGCTTCGAACCTCACAAGTTCCTGAGGCAGGAGCTTGACTCAGACCAGGCACAAATGCCAGCTGCTCCAGTTCTCATTTTCCTAGACCAGCCTCCCAGGAAAAAAACCAAACCCACAAACCAAAACAAATCCCAATTATTATTGTGAGACAAGTTGAAGTCCTTCCCTTTGTCTCTCCTTTCCACTTGCTCTTCAGAGTTTGACCATATCTCCCTGTCACTCCTGCAACCATCTTTTTCTTTTGTGGCACAGATTTATACAGGAAGGGAAAGAAGTCAATGCCAGGGATTATTCACCCTGTTCAGCACAGCATGAGAGACCATTGGCCCAGATACCTCTGTTGTTCCTCTTTGTGTCCTGTGCCACCTGTTGCTTATTTTGTTTTCCACATGTTCTTCTATAACGGCCCAGACTTAACTCTGCTCTTGATAGAGTCATAATTTACCTTCTGTATTGTGGTTCTACCCACTTCCCCCACCCCCAATTTTTTGCTAGGATTGTTCATTTTTAACATTGGTACATACACCATCTTTTGTTTTGCTCATCCTTAAAGCCTATTGCAGCCATTAAGATAAACTGAAATGGAGGATTAGGAACAAAATATTAAAAAAGAAAAAGCAAATATAGAAGGTCAAAAAAAATACACAATCTGGGACATAATGGAAGTACTGGCTGATCTTTTGCCACCCTCTCTGTCAAATTATTCAAGCGTGATAATTGTTTGCAAACATATGGAACACATAAAAAAAACTCTTGTAGATTTGGAGAGTTCAAAAGTATCTCTCATATCGGGATCTTGCTTCCATTTAATTGAATTGGATTCAATTCATTTCTTAGTCTAGCAAGAATGTTAATGAACAAAATCTGAGTTGCTCCATGACTTTAGAACAATTTAGACAGCGTCTGGGACATTGTGAATCTGTGAAAGCCTGTCCCCAAACACCCCAGCACTGCATGACACAACCCTTTCCAGCAATACTGTTAGAAGGATGATCCCAAAGGAGCCCCCAGGAGCGAACAGATCCAGAGCTGTGCTGCAGGACCCCCTGGGCCATGGACCACAACCCACACAGGGACTCCTGTCTGTGGTCAGGGGCTCAAAGTCAGGGCAAGATCTCACTACAGGCCTGAAATGCTATTCCTAAAAGGGAAATCATGGAATCATAGAAAAGCTTTGGGTTGGAAGGAACCTCAAAGATCACCACCTCTTGCTGTGGGCACCTTCCAGTACCCCAGGTTGCTCAGAGCCCCAATCCAACCTGGCCTTCAACACTTCCAGGGATGGGGCAGCCGCAGCTTCTCTGGGCAACCTGTGCCAGGGCCTCATCACCCTCACAGAAAAGACTTTTTTCTTAATATCCAATCTAAATCTACTCTCTGTTCAGTTTGAAGATATTTCCCCTTGTCCTGTCACTTCATGCTTTGTAAATAATTCCTTTCCATCTTTCTTGTAGTCTCCCTTCAGGTACTGGGAGGCCACAATTCATGTTCCTGGCTACTGAATTTGAGGATGGATATACAGCAGCCATCACCTTGTCCCAAAACCTTTTCTCTTGTGTTAATGTGGGAAATTGATGGTTATTTCAAATTTCATAGACAATGCAATATTATTTACTGAGCTGCTCAGGAAACAAGGCAGTGTAGAACATTCATCTCAGCATAGAGTTACACAGCAACCTATCACAATTCCAATGAAAAAGAATTCACTGATGAAAATACTTAAAAATGAAAAAAACTCCTCAAAAAATAAAACCACACTAAAAGAAAATCCAAAGAAAAAGCCCCACAAAAAAAACCAAAAAAAACCCAAACAGACCCAAAAAACATTTAAGCAAACCCCAACTTCCCCAAGCCCAAACCAGGCATTTTTCCAATCAGCCAAACAACTCAGGTTGGAGAATTTACTGCCCAATTATTATGTGACCAGTTATTGGATAGAGTTGACAAATAATTCCTCCGCTTTCCTTTGCTTCAGAGCTGGCACTGCTCTTCTGCCTTTTGGAGGAACTGGAGCTCTTGCCAGACTGCTTGGCACTGCTCTAATTGACAATTTTAGGGCAGTAAATTAGAAGGGTTTTTCATGTTGTTTTACTTCTAATTTTAATCAGACATAGAACCACTTGGCACACCAAGGCACACACTCTTGCGTGCAAGTTCACATCGCCTCCATAAAAATACCCTCATTGAAATATAACTTAACTTTAAAAGAGTCACACAAAAGCAATGTGCTGACTAAATGCACTAGTATGGTGCATTGAGAGACTGTGAATTCCAATTTCAGCCATGCCAGTCATTTGGCATTAAAATATGCACCAGCTGTGAGTGTTTGGATCTCGATAAGTCAGAGTGTGCTGGAAAGCTGACAAGATACTGCTGTGAAAATGTTTCCAGCCCCTAATCTCGGCTGTCTCCTCTTTTTCATATTTTGCTACCCATGTTGGGGTATAATATTGGGAGAAATAAATGCAAAATCCAAGGAAGATGTGCATGGGGTGACATCAGTATTTATAGTGTTTAAGATAGTGCTGCCACTCACACAGCTCTGGACTCCTCTTTGATGAGCTGTCTCTGGTCAGCCTTTCTAAATTGCTAATTTATTTTCCTTATGTGAGAAAGAGCCCTGTATTAGTAAAGTGGGATATGTAACATTGCTGGGACAGGAGGGAATAGTGGGATTGAAATCCACAGAAAGCCTTTCAAACTGGGACACTAGCTGCTGTCAAAGGAGCTGAAAAATGAGTCTCTATGAGGAGGTATTTTTGGACTGATTTATCAGTGGAGCATATAATTCTGTAAACTCCTTTTTGAGCAAATATTTCTTTCCCTTCTCTCTATTATTTATTCATATCCACATTAAATCTCATACACAAGCCACCAGACTCTAACCTGCTGAGGAGGGCAAAGCAGAGTGCTTCCCATCTGCTCTACTTAGCCTACAAGATGCTCTGGATCTTATCCTGCCCTTCTGGAAGGAAAATGTTCCCCTTTTGTTGCAACACCTTCCCAGACACAAAACAGGGGTGAGCAAGTGTGAGGAAGGCTGCAAATTCACTTCAGTCTGATCTTTCTGTAGCAGAAAGCTGGAAAAGGACAGCCTGAAAGCAACAAGCCATGGTGGGGTTCCAGCAGTGGCAGCTGCTCTGAGGCTGAGCTCGGTGCTCTGAAGCACCACACCATCCTCCTCCTCTTCCTCACCTCCCTGCCTGCTCCCAGAGGTGCAAGAGAGGCCAGCACACAGGACCTGGGCAGCTGGCAGAGAGCAGGAACCCCTCAGCCTGCACCCTGCTGCTCTGAATTGTCAGGTGTGCAGCTGTAAGGAGGGACCTGGGACATCCCTGCTCCAGCCACAGGGGAAGGACAACCCCAGAAGGGCAGAGCTGGCACAGGAGCTGCAGGGCTGCTCTGTGCAATGGAACACACCCGGATTTTGCACTATCCAGATCCAATTCTCCAAAGCTAGCAGGATTCTAGCGTTAGCTCAAGGGTGTTTCAGCAATGTAAAGTCCTTATAAACCCTCCAGCCTAGGGAGAGTTTCATCCATTAAAGTGAGACACACAAGTACCAGAATCACACATTTATCCAAAGGTACAGCTACAGAACACATGGCTGGGGACAGAGGCATTATAAAGTCACCCTAGGACAGTTCCCCCTCTGGTACTGCCACGAATGCAGCTCCAGCTGGGAACACCCCAACCCCACACACACACTCACACTATTTAATATCAATTAATGTTTTATCAAAATCGTGAGTAAGTAGAAGGAGGATGCTAATTACAGAACCTGGTATTAAAGAGAAACTGCTGCAGCAGATCCTTTTTCCCCAAATAAGGTCTGCAGGGGAATAATATAATTAAGGTACATGCAAAAAAAGCAGTGAGCTAGCTAAAGCAATGTTTTATAATCAAAACACCATTCCACAAATGCAAAGGTCACCTTACCTAAGACTAGCAAAACTGAAAAGAAGTAATTTGATAAATCAAATACAGAAGTACTCTTTTTAACTCCTTCTCATAGAAATAGAAAATAAAATAGCACACATGTCCTATGGCCAAAGTCTGAAAGTAAAACAGCAATCAGGTGCAACAGTTAAATCCAAAGGAATTTCCCATTTCAAGTCAAGCTCACTGCAGGGAAAACAGAGCAAACTAATTATGATGTAAATCCACAATGAATGATGCAGAAATAGTATGCAGTGTAAACAATAATTTTGAAATTCCCAGTTTATATCAGCACTGATCTGTTTTATACACTCCAGAAGTGTAACTCAGAAAAGATATTTTTGCACTAATGAGAGACTTCTACTTTTTAATCAAAGAATAAATTAAAGCATTTTCAAAAGCATGCCAGCCTCATTAATTAGTTCCATTAAAATGTAAAAGATGAGTACATACATTTGCCTCACTTTGTGCTTGCATCTCTTTACCTTAAATATCCTATCATGTATTATTACAGGCTTGGCTGGAAATAATATCTGTTATTAATATTCCTTGATAACTCTCATTAGAAGATCCTGCATTGAATTGTTTACAATTTATCTCAATTATAACTATTTGGGCTGAAGTTTTCACAGTGGGCATTTTAGAGAATTTCAGCCAAAGCACTGCATTTTCCAGGGATGAAATAAACAATTTAACCTGTGTAAAAAAAAAAAAAAGGAAAAACGAAAAAAAAAAATCTAACAATTGCTTCTTGAACATAAAGAAACCCCTAAGTGATTCCATTTCAGAAAATACATTTTGGAAAAGGTTTGAAATCTAAGAGAAGGCTGCTTCATGCTGTCCCTATGAAAATCCATTGGCATTTAGGAAGTTGTAATCCATTCTGCTTTCCACAAACCAATTCATTCATCAAAGGATGGTGAAGTCTTTCAGCTTCATCCCTTGATTGCATTGATCTAAAAGTGAGAAAGAACCAGGCTGGGGACTCTGCTGAGTGTCCACCCAGATCTAGTGACTTCCACTATGAGCGCCTGCAGCCACCAGGTTAAAAACTCCATCTTGTCAGATTAATTTAAAAATTCTCTACAAATCCATTTCCTACACTCCATTTGCTCCTGACAAAGTTTGTATCTCCCTCAACATCTCCTCATGCAGAGGGTGGTAGAACATCATGTGTGCAGCTTCCCCTAGCTGCACTGTGGGACATCTCAGCACTTTTAAGCACCTTACACGTCCAGCAGGTATTGTCCAGCAGGGCAATGTCTTAGGACAGGATTGCTTTATGGTCAAATCTCTTTCAAAAGCCAGAAAATCACTCAAATCAAACACCCACACATCATTCCCAGAAGTGTTTTTGGATGGCCACACATCACTCAAGAGTGAGGAAATGCTAAATATAAGCTTCTCTCTGCAACCATAAGTAATTTCTCTTTTTGTAAGAATTATCCCAGTCTTTCTATTTTCCCCACAGGGCCAATTTCGTCCAATGCACAGCAGGAATCATGTTCACTAAATGAGCAACGACTCAATAATTTCTCCTTCTGTCACTGTTCATTACTGGTCTAGAGCCTTACTTTTTGCATATTATTTAGTCCAAGTTCTAAACAAGCATTGGTTCTGTATTTGCCAGTGCAGTATCGGACCATTTCCAATACACTAATTCACTTATTTTCCCAATTTCCCTGCAAGATAAGGGGGTTTATTATTCTCATCTGGAAATGGAAAATTGAGTCCTTTTGTGTGTGGCATAAGTTGAAGGTGGAGTTTCAAAGTAAAAGCCAAGTGAGTACAGGGGAAAAAAGCCTGTTTAACTCCTGACCACACTCACAAGCTGGAGAATTGTCTAACATTCGTCTAACATGTCTAACAAGCTGGATCCACGTCTAACACCATTGACTGAACCTGCAAAGTTGTGGGCTCATTACTGCAGACAAAGATGCCACCAGCACCCATGCACCAAGCAAAGAATCTGCCTTGCAAAGCTCTGCCAAACATAAGGCCACTGCTCACTGGCAGCAGGGAAATGTACTGATGTTCCTAAGGGGCAGAACACAGAAGCTGCACAAGATCTGCTACAGCCTAAGTGGTCACAGGCAAACAGCCCTGTGCACCCTTTGAACTCTTTGCCTAGTTCTAGGTGCATATTCTAATTAAAGTCACTTTTGAAGGCAGCCCTGGATGCTCAGGACAAGCCTTGCTGCAGCTCCAGAGCCCCCTGAAGCAGCTGTGGCTTTCATGAGAAGCAATTCCATTAAAACAGCTGTGATGGAACAAGAATTTATTGTGACTTTATTTCCTGTGATTTTATCTACTTATCTTTACTGAATAAAGCAATTTCAGTCTGATTTTATTGTCTCATCGGTCAGACTAACAGGTGTCCCAGCTGAAAGAGTTATCAGTAGATGCATGTTTCCTCTGAAACTGAAGGAATGACTTTTTTGGTTCTGTATCAAACAAAGGGACTCTAGAGAGAAAGAACCAGCAAGCACATGTTCATCTAACACAATATTAGCACGAGGCATTAACATACAAGAGTGGCAAACGCAGCCCCCGTTATTGTAAATGTAGAAAGCACATGAAAATGAAATTTCTCTGACTACCAAACACTCTTCTTCTGATACTAAGCCCTATTCTGTGTGAGCTGACAGTACTGCCACATTCACTGCATGCTGACAGCTGAGTTAAGTGTAACACTATGACACAGAGGTGTCAAGATTGCTGAAATTAATACTGGGATGTGCAGTGTTTAGCTTGTTGAGTCAGCTACCTTAGGTGCGGTGGAGAAGCAGCATCCTATGACAGTAGAGGCACTGCAATTTAGCATAAAGTAAAGCTATTTCTTTTTGGAAAGATTTTTGATGCTTTCTTAGAAAATGTATACTTTATACTAGACTTTTAGCTGGAGCTATCTGTTCCCTGCACAGGCACATGTCTATTATTACAGAAGGGTAAAATGCAGCAGAGATGGAGCTACTCAGAAGGACAGCAGCCAGGTGAATGATTTAGGATTTTGAATTACAGTGCTCTATCCCCTCTCCCCCACTCTAACCAAGAGACTCCAGTCCTTGGAATACAAGGGGTTTGTACTGTTGCAATAAGAAGTGTTCTTTCAGATCCCACCTTTGCCACAGAGCTGTACAATGAGATGACTCAGAACAGGCTGTTCTGAGGGGTTCCAGAGCCCCTTTGATAATTTGCTCAACACAAACTGAAGACATGGATTCAAGTTGAGCAGTCTGAACACCATCCAGCCAACAGTAGCTCTCTGCCACATACTATCAAATCCCTTCCAGTGGCTTACATATCCTGTTAATCCCTCTCCAAGTACCAGGGTCCTTTCACCCTTAGTCTTTATATGGTACCTCCTCTCTTTCCTTTTTCTAATTGAAATTAGTCTGATGTGCGAGATTACTGAGGTATCTTGAATGAAGGAAACACACCTGAGTAACAAATCTCTTGCTCCAAAACACATAGTAAAGACGCAGCTGTCTTCTTCTGAAATTTTTCTAGTAGAGGAGAACCAAAATTTGAACCTAGAATTTTTTTTTTTTTCTGAGAAGAGAGGGACATTTCTCATCTTGCTCAGAGTGCTGCTATATACTTTGCTTTTGCTTTACTTTGGGGACCTCAGGACCAGCCCAGATCTTGGGAGGTTCCCAGAAAGCTCAGACATCATGACAATGAGCACACTGAGGCACTGACGTGGCTTCCTGCCTAAACAGCTCCCTCACATCCAGGAACACCAAATTCTCACTGACTCAGCCTTGTAGCAGGCTGCATTTTAACAACACTCCCACCAATCCTGACCCCACTGCCATGAGCTCTGGTATTTCCTCACTGGATTCTGAGCACAGCTGTGCAAATGGCAGATTTCCCTAGAACACCCATGGTTTGAGTACCCTGGTGGGGCTGAATCACCTCAGGCTGAGCAAGAACCAAGCTCTGCTCTCTCATGGTCTGGGTATGTGCTGTGCCCACTGGCTGTTGTGCAAAGCCCTCTCTGCTCAGAACCTCTGCTTCTGGATCAAAGAGAAGGGGGAAACAGCCTGTACCCACTGATCTCTGGACAGCTCACCCAGAATTCATGGAGGAAATGTCATTCTGCCCCTTTTCCCAGCAGCATTAATGTGGTCTTTGTTTGGTGTGTGTTGTAACTCCATTATTGCTCCAAAACAAGGCCCTTGCTGCCTGATCCTGTGTGCACCAGAGCTAATGGCAGCACTCCCTGAGCCACTCAGGGACACTAAATCACTGTGCAAGTTCCATGTTTAGGGTGTCCAGGGAACAGGGCTCCACTGGAACAACCAGCACAGAGCCACAAGAGGTGTGCCTTGCTGCTGCCACTCAGGGGACTGGCGCCCCTCACTCACTAAATGGGAGCTTTTGAAGAAGAACTGGAACCATGATCTTTTCCAAATAATGTCAATTTTTGTCACTTTTCTTTCTTACTCTATGGAGAAAACACAATCCACTGAGAAGCTTTGAGAATTGCCTCCAGAATAGGTATTCCATCAGTCATATTTCTTAGGCTAAGCTTACATCAAGGATGCAACCACCAAAGAAAGATCAGTAGGGCTGGGTTCTATTCAGATTAGGGGCTTACTGAGCCTGACCAGGTACATCACAAAGGATAACACAGACTTGATGAAGACAACACATTAACACAGGGCAGTTTTAAAGTTAATCTGACATGAAGAAGGTGTTTAAATTCTTCTTTCTTCTCTAGACAGGTAAAGATATTACACCTTTATATCTATCTATGCCTATCCATCTATATTCACATTCAGCTTTAATTTTTCTTACTGGTTTAAAATATTTCACTGGGATACCAGTTACAGCAGCAAAAGGAAATTTACCAAATGTATCAAACCTCCTAGGCAGCCACATATATAAGCTCATTGTAACACATACACAGATAGTTACATTCCAGGCTCTACAATAGCCACTTTATGGTTTTAAGTGCATATTTCCTACAGACAAAGAAATCTGAGGTCGTCAGTTATTACATTCATGTTACCTGAACATCTTGCATTTTAGTAAAGTTTCCATGCACAAGCAATATTAACATCTGTTTCAAGGATCTCTGCTGGAATTGTAGCTTCACACAGCCAAATTGCCTATGCTTCCACCAGGGAAATGGCTATTTATTTTATGCAGCCATCTGGGCTCTAAATACTATGTTTTGTCATTTGTGGTCTTGTTTTCCAGGGTTTCTTATATGAAATTTGATTTCTTCATAACTTATTTCTTCTGTAAATGACATTTTTATAGTAATCAAACTTGTGAATGAATGTTCCATTAGAGACTTACAACATCAGTGTCAATTCATAAATATTTTGGATTGAGAGCCAAACCCTAATTGCAGCAGCTTTGATGGTCCACATTTTTTTTTCCTGTCGAATCATATGTAAATATAATCTTTACAAGCCCATCTCCCAGTCAAATGAAGGACATATGTCGTTGCAGAATTTAATACTTCAGGATGATACTGGTCAAGTCATTGGAACATAGACCCTTGTGGTCTCAGAGCCCAGATCACATCATTTTAAACAAAGAAGCATCTTTTAAACAAATAGCACAAACAGATTGTCATAAACTTTTATCTACCAAGTATTATTTTTGCTTGGATTATGATAGAAATACAATTACTTTTTTATCTCCTGATATCATACCTTTCAGACGCCCCCTTAATAGATTTTAGTACCAACTAGTGAAAGTACCAGGTGTCTTGGAAAGCCATTTAGAGGAATGGTGAGAAGCCCTGGAGCAGGTGAGACCTGCTGACATTCCCAGTCATTGCTTGCTGCAGTCATAAACTGGTTTGTGCTCCACCACAGAGCTCACTGACTGACACAAGGGGACCAAGGGCAGGACTCCAAGCCCCCTCAGACCTGGCCATTGATCTCTAGCTGTGCACCCAACACTGTTTTTAGCCATGAGAGAGCTGTCTGTAAGGTAGGCTGGGTGCTCCACCCTTCCACACAAGCAAGCCAAGAGCTCTCCCCTGCACAAGAGCCAACCCAACAGCAGCCCACCTTCTGCAAGCCAGGGTCTGCTCTTCCCTGGACACCTCCTCCACCAAGGCAGGATTCTGTCACTCTTCCCACCAAGGGTTAATTTCCTTCCCTCTGCTGCTTACTCTGCCTAGGAGGCCACACAAACCAGCTGGCACTGATCAAGCTGCCCTTTCCTCTCTGTGAAAGGGATAAAGCAGGCACCAAGCTACACCACAAGGAACAAAGCCATCAGAGGGAAGCGCATGGATAAGCTAAGCAATATAAGCTCACTTGGTTTACTCTCCTCCTCCCCACCCTAACCACTGAGCCAAAGCACCAGCCCTGGTCTCACTGCTGGGATCACAGCCCCTTCCCAGTGGCAGCTCCAGTCACCCAGCAGGAACTGGGCCCCCCTGACTCCCCCACACCCACAGTCAGAGCAGGTTTCCTCACCAGCTCAGCCCCAGGGTTCCCACAGCAGCCTCAGATGTCTTGGTCCATAAAGCAATTTATTCACAGTGCAATAACACAGGAACAGCTCACCCCAAGCTACCTGCACTAAATGTATTCCTCAACACCATCACCTTTTATTATTTGTCTTACCTTGCCCTCCCTGCACAATCCATGCTGTTTCTGCTCTCTTACCTTGTGCTTTGCCTTCTTTTCACCCACATACAGGGGCCTACTCATCAGCTTTATCATCTTCACCTGGGCTGGTCAGTAAATGGCTGCTGGCAAACACCTCCTGGGCAGAAACCTCAATCTCCTTCTCTAGACTGTTTCTTAAAACCTCTTCTTTCAAGAATACTTTTATATAACATCCTTTTATATAACAAAACTTCAGAGACAAGGAGGAGCTCCTCACAAAGCCAGAGAAATCGACTAATAGTAGGTTTTACCTGCACTGCTGCCCACAGGTGCAGAGCATTAGCAATCAATCAGACCTGAAACCCTTTCCAGCTGGTGGTTTGAATGAATAAAGAAATAATTACTCTTTCCTCTGAGGCTAGACTCAGGCAGATTGACAGAACTGCCTCCTTGCTCAACAGCAGTAAATATGAGTAAAACAGGTCTGAGGAGCCTTCAAAGCTTTGTCTGTAGAGGAAGCTCTACCTCCCTCCAGTTTAGCCTGTGACACAAAGCACTGGCCTGAGCACTTTTATTTCCCTGGAGCCACTGAACCCAGGAAGAGACAGGTCAGAGGAGGCCAATGTAGGGTCATGGTCTGGTTCACACCCTGGAAGACAATTACCAGCTAGGTGTGGATGTGAAAGGTACAGGGTGGAGGGATGTTTGATGCCTGCCAGCATGAGACCTGGCTCAGGCATATGCCATTCCCATAAACTGGGAAGCATGAGCAAATTTTCCTTAAAATAAAGATGTGGAGAAGCAAATGATGAGTTTCTGCAGCTGGCTGCATATGGAACTGCAGGGCAGGACTAGATAACACCTTCCCTACTCTGTAATGATGAGTAACCCCAAATTTCATTACAGATTACAGGGGCTTACTAAAGCAGTCTGACTACATGATGTACTAAGAATAATTATGATCTACCCATCTTGGTCATAGGAGTCATTAAGTTGCTATATCTGTAACAGGCTTAATAACAAGGTGAAGAGTGAATGGGAGAGAAAAGTAATTTCCTTGTCTCATTGGTCATTGTTTCCTATATGCCTAGGATGTCTGTGTGGGGACAACTGGAAATGGAGGGAGAATTCCAGCACAGAAGAATTTATATTTAAATAAGAGAAAGTGAGTGTCCTTGTCCTACACTAATGCAATGGTCTCCTAAGTGGGGACCATGCCCTCAAGGGGTACACAAGACAATGTGCTGGAAGGATGAAGATGATTTTGACACCATTAAAATGAAAATAAAATAAGCCCCCAGTGTTTATTACATTTTTTTCTCCTCCTTTTTTAATTGTGTGTGTTTTATAAGGTATATAATACATTTATAATTTAAAGGGTATGGTAGTGTGGGTAAATGCTCAAAAGCATTTTCCTGATAGGGGCACATGATGAAAAGGTTTGGAAACCCAACTGGTCTTGCAGGTAGCACCAGATCAGCTCCAAGTCTAGAAGTAGTGCTGAAACAGCAAAGCAGCTGGGGCAGGTAAGGGTCAGGGGAGCTGCACTGCTCACAATCCTTGAGCTGGGACCTGAGCATCATGCTCTGAACATCAGCCCATGAGGAGATCACAGTAAAGTGGAAAATCCTCTGGATGGTAAAGATAGAATCAGAAAACAGGAAAATTCAGTTACTTGTTAATGCCTCTTGCTGCTGTTCCACATAATTCCATAAATGTGAGATTCATGCTGTAAGAACTCTAAATGAACCACAGTATTTTCTGCAGACTTTCCTAACTCAAAGCATGTCATTCAGTATGGGCTATATGCTTCTTATTAACAGCATTAAGCAAATAGAAAAATGATTGTTCTAAGAAAAAAAGTTTGTTGAAGTATAAGAATACGAAAATTGCTGGAGTGGGTAACAATAATTCCTTAGGGTTTAGCCTGACATTCTTAACAGTATATATTACTTAACTGATAGATCATAACAGCTAATTTAGAGCTATTAGGTCTATTGCATAAATATGTGGTCAAGGGCACTTTAATATACACCACTGTTACTTCAGACTATAACAGCTGCTCTGGAGCTGTCAGCCTACTTGGTCACAATCTATTTTAATCTAAAAAAAAAAATCCTAATTACTTTGTAGTTGCTAATGCACAATTTAGGCTGATTGTTTAGTGCCATAGCTGAGCATTGTTTGAGCAGGGGAGGTGAAATACTATAAAGAAGAGGTATCACTGCCATCAGACAAATCACAGGGGACTCAAACTCAGAGTTAATAACAGAGATGCCTGCCATGTGTTTACAGAGGACAAACAACGAGAAAAGAGAGGATGTGAGACAGATTATTTCTGTGTTTAACTCTGTACTCTGCTACTTTAAAAACCTAAGAGGAGCCATTAAAGCTATGTTTATCGTTAAAAAGCAATATCTGGTTGCTACCCCACTTCCTAGCCCAACTCCCTGCTGCCAGCCAGCTGGGAAAGCTCTGCTGGGAGAGGGGCTGCAGCCCAGCTCCTCCAGTGCACAGCACACTGGGATGTACCAGCACAGTGAGAGCTTCCAGCAGAGCAGTTCAGTGGAAAGAGCAGTGCCACCTTTTCCTGTCTCCTGGCCATTTGGCACATTACACTCCTGCCCTGCCCGTGAGCACAGACAAGCGCCTGAGAAGGTCAGAGAGGCACCCAGCCTCAGAGATAAGAAATGTAGGGGTTCAGCTGCTTTTCAGCACACACAAAGGCCAATATAAACGCTCAGAAAACCCAGCTGTCTCTACCAGCCTCTGCTCAGAATGGGATTCTCTATAATCATGTCATTCAAAGAGACTTTTGCTAAGTACTGAGGGAAAAGTGGCATCCTTTGGTGAGGGGAGGAAAATTCCTGTTGCTGCAAGCTATCCATCATCTTCAACAAGTCCAAGATGTACTAAAGCTCCCTAAATTTTTATTCCCAACAGAGCAGGATAAGTTCAGTGTTTTCTTGACAGGCAGTCCTCCCATGTCAAAATCCACTTCCCAATACAGTTTTGGAGGCATTCACCTGCCTGGTAGGTTGGATAATAAATAAATGCCCATCATGTCTTTATCTGAGAAAGATTTTCTTCTTGCTGCTTTTTCCTTTTCTTTCCTTGCACATTTGGGGAAAACTATCCTTACATCCCCCCCTCCCCCTCCACCCCCAGCCAGGAAACAGTAATTTTTGAGGCAAGACCTTAAAATTGATGATTTTGAAAGTTTTCCCTATTGCCATGCTGTTCTGCTCCTGCATTCCTGTGGTGCCAACAGATGAAGTTGTAAGCCTGTTCGCCTCCCTGCATCTAATCCTGATACTACTCAGCAGCAGGGAAGGTGGGCAAATGTTCACTAGCAGTTGTTGGCAAAGAAACACAGCAGGATTTAAACTGGATGATGCCACTGCATGTGTAAAACAACCATTTGAGCAAATGCTGCTATAGCAGCATCTTTAACCAGTAAAACAGAATTTGCTGTTAACCTTTTGTTTTCTAGCTAGCTGTGCTGATGAGTTATGATCAATTGTAGTTGTGTTTACAAAAAAACTTCAAACCAAAATGAATAACCATCTAAGCTTATAGATAAAATAAAATATTATAAAAGCTTGTAGCAATTGTTGTGACAGACTTTTAGTGTGCTCATATATAACTAAAATAAATAGCAAAAGGAAAATGTGAATAACATTCTGTTGCACTCTGGTGAAGGGTTCCATGTTATTTTCACAAGATCACCTTTCCCATGAAATTCCTTCTCTTCCTTTCCAGTTTGCACAGCCTGATCTTTAGCTGATGTGCCCCAACCCCAGGTTTTACATGGTTTGAACATACTCATATTCTAGGGCTGTTCTAGGATGAGCATCACCACAACAGTAATATGTCATGCTTATGCACTATTCAAAAGCTTGGGCCACCTAAAGTGACATCAAAACAATGGGTAAAGAGCACCCCAATTACTGCATTTCCCCAGGCTCTCAAATTTCCTTGCTTCTGATAGTTTTTCATAGAGCCCATAAGAGCTCCTTCCTTCAGACTGAGCTCTGTCATTATTGAAAGCTATCACTTTGGTATCTGGGAAATAAAAGTTGAGATATCAGCTGTCAATGCACCCAATGTTAGGAATGGGAGTGAATTTTCCTTGAAGATGATGGGAAAAGAAACATCACACAGCCAACCACAGCGACCTACTGCAGTTCATAAGGCCATGTTTAATTGAAGAATTTGCTTTTTGGCGATGCTGCTGCCTACCTGGGGCATTTAACTGAAGCAAGGCTTTCCCATTAGGAAATGTATGCAAGAGCATTTTATACCTGTGCATTATCCCTCTGGATCTCCCAGCTGTGCCCTAAGTCCTAAGCAGAGGTTCTGTCCTTTGTGTTGGCTTAGTTTTTCCATCCCCTATTTGCCACGTACATCTTGTGTTAGTGCTGGATCAATTACCTTGAATATGAAAATATTTAAAGCTTGGAGAATCCATAAAACCCTGAAGAGAGTCCTGGGCAAGAGTGCCCTGCTAATGGCAGGCCCAGCACCTGCATTAGAATTCCTTTTCTAAAGGAAAGTTGTTTTAATGTTTTCATTTTGACTCAGCTGATGACCCACACTAGGTGGAATATTGAACAGCTGTAGCCTAACAGAGTGAAAAATCACCCTGTTGAAAAGCAGGGAGATGGGTACAGCAGGGCCAGAGCATCTGTAGCCACATGTCCTTGTGGAGGAAGCTCCCTGTGGAATTGCATCCCCCTTCCCACATTGCCTGGGGGTCAGCAGGCACAGCCAAACCTTCAGAGCCGCCAGCACAGAGGTGGTGGCTGATGCTGCAGAGTGAGGCTCTATTGCACTTACCTGGACACAGAACAAAACACACACATGTGCTCAGAGACCTCTCCACTGGGATGGGAGATACACACAGGATGGTGAATTCTGTGAGGAAGCAGCGCAGAAGGGAATATGGCTTTTGTGAAGGGACTTGGAGGCAGTACAGTGAAACTTGGAAGGTTAAAGCAGTACAGCCGTGGACAGTTTTCCCCTTTCATCTGGCAGAAACCATTTTTTCCCAGTGCTTTGTTAGAACAAAAAAGTTTTGGAGCACAAACAGCAGAAGCAAAATTGAGTTAGACAGAATCAGTTGCTCCACTGGGACCTTACAGGAGAACATAAAACACCTTTTCCAGGAAAACCTTTACACTTCATTTTAGCTGTGCATCCAAGCCTAGGTCAGCAAAATAACAGCAACCATAACATTTAAAAATTACATCACTTACATGAAAATAAGCTGGAAAAATATTTGTTGAGTAATGAAGTACATTCTTCTCCTTTATGTGCACCACCTGGCATTGTATGGATCTCAGCTGGGTAAAATAGGTCTCAGAACTGAACTTCAAACCTTAAAAAATACAAGTTCCCCAGTCACAGAGATTTTGTTGAAATACAATTCTGTATTTGGCCTTGGATTTTTGAGCTTTACAGTTCAAACCTATTCTCTCATTCCACTGTATTTATTTTTTAAGTTCAATTCTCATGACTTTGAAAGCTTTCTAAAGGTCAGAAAAGAGAAGTACCAGATATTGCCACAATCACCCACAATGTAATGCAGTCATTTCTTACTGCTTTAAAGCTTTCAAAAAAAAACCACGGTGACTTTTCATCTCAGGCAGTGTGGCTAAAGGTGTGGGTCAGGTTTCAGAGGGAACGGAAATTAAACCAAATCCTTTGCCATTAGATGTGGTGCAGGTGATGTGATGTGATGTGCTTGAAGAGCTGTCCTGCTCTTGAAGCCCTATCACAGCTCCCACCTCTGGGGTAGCAGCAGCCACTCCTGGGCACAGCTATCAAGCATCAGGCCAAGCTGTTTAGCCTTGTATTTATTTAATCTTTGTGAAGATAAAGAGGGGTGTTCCACTGAGAGCTCTTTTGTTTCACTCTCTATCAGTTCAATAGGAAAGAGAACGGAGCTAAAGCCACAAGCAATGGTTTGTATATCTTGTAAGTCTTCTAAAGCCTTGTCATCATATGCTGTATTATGTTGTCTTTTTTACTGAGTGACCATTGCTCTATTGTACACCATGTGCCTTTTTGTGACTTGATGAACCACATTGTAAAAGGCAGAAATCAATAAAGTTCTCCAGAATCCAAAACCTTGGCAAGAAAAATGTTTTCCTGCAGCACCATCTTGTGGTCCCTGATTTTAGTACGGAGGAGGTCCCTCCCCTCTTCCTTGGTCCGGAAGGTTTTTCTGCACTCTTGGGAACCACACCCAGCTTTCAGCAGCTTCTTTTCCAGCCACAGAGGTGCTGCGAGGAGCCTGGCAAAAATGATTGTGCCCTCCTGTAGCTGACCTGGGCCCTCATCGAGTTCTTGGAAGGGACAGAAGGGACAAAGGAAAATTGAATTTGGCTTGATATGCATGATACAATCAGCAGCCTAGGCACTGAGGAAAAAACATGTTTCAGTTAGATGTGAGGGAACCCCATGCTGAAATTGTTCTGTAATATGCTTAGGTCCAGGAGCACAAAAACAAGCAAACAAAAACATTTTATGCAAGGGATCTGAATATTCAGTGTAAGCAGGCAGCCAATCAACTGATCAGAGCATCCACCTTTCTGTGACATTGACAGTACAGTTTGCATCACACACAGGCCTGTGAATAAATATCTGTGCTTTGACCCTAAGGTAGCAATCTTGACCTTCAACAGCAATGAAATGGCTATTATGACATCTTAGGCACAGAGAGCAGTTATTTAAGTAATATCCATGGCTTGAAAGCTTTTAATTCAATGCATTGTCAAGCTAATAGAGAAATTAAAATGTAAAATCAGAACTTTTGTCTTCTCCAACTGAAAAGCAAAGCTTCCAGCTTTTTAGAACCTCTTTACAGTAAAGCTGCTGCATGGGAAGGGACGGGCCCCACGTTTGTGCACTGTGCCCTGGACTGCTGCCCCACTAAGGGGAACACAACCCTGGCTGTCAATTTTCATCTCACCTCCTCCTCTAACAGAACATTTGGCTTATGCTCCTCTTGTTGTGGTGCTGCCAGGCACAGTTACTGCAGATGCACTGATTGCTCACCCTTAGATACAGTTGTATTATCAGTGTGTCCCTTTGTCAGGATGTTATGTGACATTGAAACCAGTTGCACTGCCATTGACATGGAAACTGGAGGAATTTACTGCCCTTCAAATCAAAATCATGAATAACCACGTGAAATCCTAAGTTCTGTGGAGTACTCACTCTCCATAATCAGCAGCCACGAGGATTTCTCTGGTTTGTCACATGCACAGCTCAGCTGTGACAGTGCCTTGAAATTCCCGCAGCAGGAAACATTTTTTTCTTTGTCAAGATGTCTATATATGTGCTTCACCTTCCATAAAAATAACACCAAAAAAGAGCAAATACACATCCGATTTAGAAAGCAAACATTGCCCTATTCAGTTTTCATTGTTCTGTTGCTCCACATCAAAAAGAGTGCAATACCCTTCTTGCAAAATTTTAACCAAATCATCTGTAGCACAATGCTTCTGGCAATGGTTGCAATGCCAGCCTTTAAACTCCTGCATATAGTTACATCTGATCATCAGCAAGCACTCCAACAACTTCATGAGATCACCCATATGCATATTCCACCCACTTGGATTTTAAGTGATCCCCTTTTTAGGACTTAGGAAACCAAGAAAAAAGTTTTAAACAGGGAATTCTGAACACACAGAGTTTCAAAGAATCACTCAATATTTACTCTCCAGCTTAGGACCAAAGTTCCATGCCTTCCAGTTGCAGCTCTTGGAAATTCTGCTGCATGGACTTCACAGCCCCAAAGTAATATGACAAGTGATTGTGTTATTATGGGTGATATTGACTTCCACTGACATTCTTTCAGGTGCTCACTCTGCACTCAGCTGTCAGAAAGTGTTACACATTTGTTTCTTTTATTTTTGTTACACTACAGAGAAATGGAATGAAATTGCATTTTGGAATCACCTACTTCAGGAGACAGGTCATCCTAAGATCAAAAAAAGTTGCGTGGCGCAGCATTACCCAGCAGAGGGAACAACTCCAGAGACAACACTCTCACAGTTTCCTTAAGTACGCTATATTTTTTGCCAAGCATATCTATAAAGCAATTGCCCAACAGCAGATTTCCCAGTTCCTCCGTAGCCTGGTAAGGAATTAGCTGTTCTCCCCAGCAAGAGTAGCACTACTGTGCTACGGGGCCATCCGATATGGAACCAGAGCAAGCTTCCTCTCAATACCAATTCAATAAGTGACAGCACTCCCTTAATCTTTTTCTAAGACTGACCCCTAGTTTCAGATGGACACATAACTGCTCTCCTTATACCCCTCCACAGGGATGCTGTGCATGAAAACAACACTGACTTCACCATTCAGGGGTTGCCATGAGCAGTTTGCCTTCCTGTGTTACCAGGCTTTTTTTTTTTTGTACAGGAGGTATGGAATGAGTGCAAGAAACTAGAATGAAAAAAACTTTAATTGCAAAATCAATAGTATTATCAAGGGTTAACAACTTTGTATTACTTCAATGCTAAAATAAAATGTGTCCTTTTCTAGGAGAGAGCCAAATAATCCTGGTGACTTCTTGATTTTCAGGATCAGGTGGGTGCTCCTATAGACCTAAGGGAGAAAAAAAAATCCCAAACATGAGTGTGACTTGATTTAGAGACACCTTTACATTTCTGCCAAATCAATACTCTCCCTGAAATATTTCTTTATTGTCTAACGACCTCCCTAACACTTTATTATTTCATGTGACCTTTAGCAGGCTATAGCTTGGCATGGGCACATGAAGTAAATAGCATTTCACTCTCAGATTACACTTATTTCAGTAGTCAATTGCTCGTCAGCATTGAGGAAGAATGGCAAGAATGCCAAGGTGTGGAGCTATGGGAATGCCTCAGCTACACACCACCCCTATCCAAACAGAAAGGCTCTTCAGTGCCTGCACATGGATCTGCCTCTCCTGAAAGCAGCAGAGCCATTGTGTTTCCCCTTTTTCATGCTACAATTTGCACATGAGATAAGGAACACTGAAGTGGCAGAGGGCTTTACCCTCAGCCTGTCCATGGCTCTGCTGTCATTGGCAGCTCAGGACAGCAACCAAATTCTTGCAAACTCATTACCTCTCCCCCCACAGGAACTGGAGGTGATCCCTGACAATGCCTTTGGACAATTCTACTGCACTGGCAGGCAGCAGGTATTTGGTAGTGGGTATCTTTAATATTCTACACAGACTCAACAGAACAACCCTAAACTTAGAACAAGAAAATATCCCAAAGTTAGTTTACCTTCCTTTTTTGTCCTTTTGGTTCTTTAGGTCAGTCCAATAAGTGGCGATGAATCTCTTCATCATGGCTCTTTTTATCAGCAGCTTTTTTTTCCCGTGCAATTTTCTGTACTTTTTTGCTGATCTTTTGTAAAGGATTGATACATGGACTGCAACATATTAAAACAGCTGAAACTGGTTGATTTCCAAAGTAGGAATTTAGAGAAGGTCACCTAGACTTCAGCCATGAAATCCTAGCTCCAGTGAAAAAAACTCAGAAAGCTGTAGTTGATTTCAGGGGCCATCATAAGATTCATCACCAGAAGAAAGATTACGGTGAGGAAAAGCATTTCAATGCTTTTCCGATTTCTTACATTTTCTTCATGGATTTCACCTTTTGGTTCCTACAGAATCACTCAGGACAGAAAATGCCTTTAAGATCATCAATCCCAGCCATTAACCCAGCACTGCCCAGTCCACACAAGGCACCCACAGGCCCGGGACACCCCTTGCTGCCCAGCTCTTCCTGAGAGAGGAATTCCTGCACAGGGCTGCTTGTCACATCCCCAGCAGACAAGGATGGGGAGACAATGCAACCATGACCAGAAATTTCCCCAGTAACAAATTAACAAAATTCTGTTGGCTTCTTACCACAGCTGTACTAGGTATTGGGCAGGAATGAAGACTTTTCTATTCAATTTTTAAAATCTACATAGCATTACTCAAAAGTAGGGCTATTTAAGTGCACCTGAATTTTTCTAACCTTTAGTGTTTTAACCTACTTGTCCTTGCATGTGGTTCCTAAAGAAGACTAACAAAAGTGAGAGGAGTAAGATAGGCTGGCACAGTTATGGGCATAGCAAAGCCATCAGAGCACAGCTCTAGACAGGAAATACTGTGCTGATAGCACACAAGGGAAATTGCCAATTGGCAGGGGAACAGATGTGTAGATTCTACTTCCTGCATGAAAAACACCATGGGAAGGAGGCAAACACACAGTTTGTCCATGGGGATGTGGAAAGTAACAAAGCCTCACTGGCTTGGGAAATTAGATCAACTGGAACTGATCAAGTGTGGCAAGGAGAGGAGTACTCAGCTCCCTCCATCAATATTACAGGAATTTCATGTTCCTACATTTTCTGTGTCTGGCCATGGTATGGAAACGTTGCAATTTACTCTAGAAGAGGCACAGTGGAGTTAAACAATTATCCCAAATTTCATCAGCAGAAGTCCTCTGATTTTTTTCCATAGCTCTAGAGAACTATTTTTACTTTTATGCACACCAGTTGCAGTACAGATTTGGCATTGTGCACAGGACTCTCTCAACAATGACTGTATAATGTTGAGAACAAAAGAATTTGTATCCAGAGAGGTTTTTGGCTTATTAAAGGAATGTTTCTCAAAGCTCTATCAACTGTCTCTAAAACTGGTAAAACTCAAAGTTACAGTGGATAGGATTGCACCCTTCCTCAAACTTAAATATATGACATTGGAAATATAAATCATTTAGCATCTGGTTAGTTACTGCATTAAAAAACAAAACAAAAAACCAAGTCAGCAGAAGAGCAGAATTCCTAGCTTCACTGGCTATGAAAAAACACAGAAATGATCGTTTAAACATTAATGTGAATTCTCCCAAAACGAACACATATTAATTCATTTTCCAGAAAATTTATGATAATTTCATGTTGATTCTTTGCCTCCTGCTTTCAGAGTCACTGATGACTCAGTGCAGCTATCTGTATGCTGAGCATCAGCTGTTGAGCACAGTGTAAGATGTAATGTGGAGATTTTCACAGCAGGTTTTGTCAAAATGTGGAGCTCCACAGCAAACAGCCATCTGCCAGGCAGCCTCATTGGTAAAGTCTATGTGTGTGTGTGTGTACGTGCATGTATATGATCCCTCACAGACTACTATATCTCAGAAGAGCAAAAGTTTAACACTTGGAGGAAAAAAATCTTCACTAAAAAGAAAATTTTGTCATATTAACCAAGTTGTAGCACCAACCATTCAATATGATCTACTACCTAAGCTGAATAAAGCATAGTTATGTTAATTCATTCCATCAGTTTAATGACTTTGATGTTGTGGAGTTTACATTTTCCCTGCATCCCGAGAACACATACACATGCTGAAACACTTCACACTATCAGACACTAAACTGCTTGCATAAAACTTGCAGGCTGTAAAGTGTCCTATGCATTAAAAACCCCACTCTGCATGTTAGAAACATTGGAGATAATTAATTCCCAACTCACAGCCCCTCTCTCTGACTCTACTCAGGCCTCATACTTTGTTCTTCCCTTCCTTGTCTTACTGCCTAACTCCAGGTCTGTCCTGGAGGGAGTCTGCTTTTGTGTTTTACATGCAACTTCCCAAGCAAAGTCCAAGTCTTTTATTTCCCGGTCTTAGAAAGAGTACTGGGGCATTAAATGACCTTTTTTTCTTTAAGCAAAATTGACTCTCTGTTTTATGTACCTTCAAAATAGAAGGACTCATCTTTTATATTTGAACATTAGTTTCTCGCCCTTTTCCCCCCCAATCTTGTCTCCCCTCGCCTAGTTAAAAGATGTCAGTTCTCCATATTTTCACCATTTAGAACATTACATCATAAATTGGGTCTGGTCATGTGCTAACACTTACCTTCTCTGCAAAAGGGCACAGCAACAGAATGGTAGAAATCCCAAAAACAAAAATCCTCCTCCGGTAATCAAAACCACTCGAATGGCCAGCTGCACATCTGTGGAGCCAGCAGAAGTTTGCATTAGTTCTGAACAATTCTGATACAGACACTGAGGCTCAGGTGGCAGAATCAACCTCTAAGACAGACACCTTTAGTGCCATGAAGTCACAGCCATGCTGCCACTTAGCTCAGACAGGTGTTTCATCACCAAAGCCCTGACTGTACTCAGACACACTCAGACCTAAAGACTTCAGTAAACGCCAAGGAAAACTGCCATCTCTCAGATGAATTTAGAGTTGGACTCACTGATCACAAGGGTCTTTTCTAACCTAAGTGATTCTATGATCCAGAATCACAAGGGCAAAAACTAAGTGTTAGGAATGAGCTCAGATGAGAAAGAACTGGTCTCAAATTTCACTTCAGTTGGAAAAGTACAAGTGTTTGTTTGGTTTCAGAGGCAACCAGGGTTTGGGTGGGTCCAGGGCATGGGACACAGTTGGGTGGGGGGAATAAATAATAATTAAAAAAACCAATCAAAGTCCTCTAGAAGCTGCTTTAAGAATGGAGAAAAATCTTTCAAATTAATTGCATTCATCTGCTTCAGTTCATAACTTTTGTAGCATTTTCTTAAGGTCTCATTTATTCCCAGTGAAATTCAAGGCAAACCTCCCAACAAGAAGAACCATTCAGTATGCAGCCTGTGACCAGCTGACAAACACAACTGCCATGAGTCTAATATCTGCTAAGTGCTTCTATTTTGCCAACAGATTGCTACAAGGCAAACAGTAAGTGTTTGCATTTTCTTTGGACATATGCTGTACATCCAGGAGCATTCAAGCAGCTCATTAATCTATGAACAAATAATTCTGTAAAATAGTCAGCCCTTGATATTGATGTCTAAACAATAAAAGCTAACTGGAATGAAGAATCAAGCAGTCACAGCTGAATAAGCATATTTAATTTTAAAATTTGCTTCAGTATGTATCTCAAAACTGAGCAGAGGAGCTATGATTTTCATTGTACAGCTTTTCTTGCTGTAGTGAAGTGTCTTTTATACAAAACATAAAGGCCCAAGCTGGGACTGAATATTATTAAAACCTTTAATTTGTGTCATTTGCCCCTAACTAACAAACAGATTCTCATGGCATCACACTGGATAAAAGTTTCTTTAATCAAAAATTATCTGTAGTAACTACAGCTGCACCAGCGCTGGAATGTGGAGCTGCTCAAGCACAAGAAAAAATTCAAAGTCTTATTTTGACCTCAGCCTGCTCCTGAAGAAGCACAAACAAGAGAAAGTGAATTCATGTTAGCCGACAAATAACCTTGGGGTTTCATATCTGTGTTAAGTCAGCTTATCCTAAAAAATCCTCTGAAATCAGTGGAGGTATACTGAATTATACCAGGAAGAACTAAATCATTAAGTTCTAGATTACGGTTTCTTTTTACTAACTTATTATCCATGTTTGGCAAGATTGCTTTTGTCTGAAAACTCTTCCTACATTGTTGGTTGTTTGTCCTTGGACAAATTAAAAATTTGACTGGACACAGCCCCTGGGAAAGCCATTGTAGTTAATGCCGGTAGAACAGGGAGGATTAACTATATGGTTGTGAGAGGTCCCTTCCACACCCAATAATTCTGTCTATAATAAAACACCTCTAAATTGCTTGCTTTTTTTCAGTTTATTGAAGCAACTTCCATGAAAAGCAACAACTGTTTCTAGAAAGCTAGACAAACAGGAAAAATGTATACTAAAAAAATCAGGATTTTATACAATCCTTTCAGTAGAGCAAAGATAACCATGGAGTTATAAGGAAAGATAGGATCTACAAAAAAAGTTTTTTTGCATTTATATGAGGAAAAAAATCATGCCCACCAAGTTGATGCTCAAAGGATAAAAAGGAGGTAAAACATAATGTTAAGGCTGAAATTTGATAACACAGAACCGCTGGACATCTTGGTTCTAAGAGACTTCTGCAGATCATGTAGATCATGTAGATCTATCTTCCTCTTGAAGCAAGGCTACCACCAATATGAGATCAAGTGAATTGTGTCTTTTATATACAAGTCTTGAAAACCTCCAAGGCTGGGGACTCCATCCCTTTTCTGATGAACTTGATGAACTTTTTCCCCCCTAATGTCTGAGCTAAATTTCTTAAGCATCAGTTAATGGCAATTCCCACTTGTTAAATAATCTGATTCTTCCAGGAAGAATTTGTTACTCCTATTTTAGTAACTTCCCTCCTAAACAGGCTTCAGTAGCTATTAAACAGCCTATTAGCCTCCTCTTCACCATGTAAAATACAAATCCAGTTCCTTCACTTTTTCTTCACTGCACTTTCATGGAGGCACTACTTTGGATTAACCCCCACTCTCAGCAAAAAAAGCCTTTACTTCATTCTTTGTAATAACGTATGTAACTATATTTATTTGTATGGCACTTGCTCTTTGTTTGTACTGGGCTTGACAGTATCCAGAAAATTTTCTATTAATTAATTGTTTCTGTTATTAGTATAGATGAAGAAATACATGCAAGCTTACAGTTACTTTAAAGAGAGGGGTGTCCTGGAAAGCCAAAGGGACAAACAGCAATAAGAACTTATTGTGTGACCGGGGCAGGGATTGCTCTGAGGCAGCACACTCACCATCTCTCACTGGCATGTAGCACTGCTCCTCCTGGCCAATTCTGAAAGGACAGCAGTGAATTTTTGAGCATTCAGTCATGTTCAGGCCTTCTACAGGACAAGGAGTTAAGAGTCGCTCATTGCTGAGGCGGCAAGCTTTAAAAAGGAAAAAAAAACAATATTGGGTAAGAGGTCTGTCCTGGGAGCAATGTGAAACAGAAGGAAGTCATCACTTTGGTGTCTCTAGCATGTTTTAATTAATTAAATCTGCCAGAAAACAATATCAATGACGTTCATGTATGTTCTTTCCCAAAACCTAACCAATTTTTATATTGAAATTAGCAGAAAAGCTAAATCGTGTCATTCGTGTCATAGAAAATCTTCTGTAATTTGCTTTGTTTCTGTAAGGATCTATTACAAAGCTGAATCTAAACAATGTGACACATTTTGTACTTAGGTTTGTAAAGTAAGTGAAAAAGACAAACTAAATTTTCTGACTGTTCTGTTTCTAATTAAAAACCAGCAGAAATTTAAGGCTTTTTTTTTTTTTTGAGGGGCTATATTGCAACTAACCATCTCTGTTTGGCATTTATTATTTGTTTCTGCAAGCAGCTGAAAAATCAGCTGCTAGGAAAACCCCCCCACAACACCCAATACAGTTAATGAACAACAGATTTAAGACTGCCTATTTAATAGCAGACTTATTGATAATCATGAGATACTCTGTGGGAATGGTTTAAATGTGTAAGATAGTTATAAATAGTAGATGCCTCTGTATATTTAATTCCTATAAAACATCATATCTCATCCCTTATGTTACACAACAGCTGCAAAGCATCATTTGGTTCCAACAACTCCCCCAGGACTGCCTGTATTGTCAGTCTCACATTTATCAGAGACATTACTGGTAGCCAAATTCAGTTTATATCAGGATCTTCACCAGTCCTCTGTGTTTACTCAGACCTACATGTGAGCAGCAGTGGTGGAGGCACACTGATATTAATGCAGAAACACACCAAGTGAAAAGTGGCATTTCTCCTTCTCCCTCCTATCAGTCTGGTTATGGAACCAGGCTGGCAGTTTTGATATAGAACAAATCTTTTCTGTACTTCTATTATTTTGCTTTTTGATATTAGCAATTTAGCCTTGTGATTTCCTGTTGTCATCTTATTGCAGGAGTTCCATACTGCTGTCTCCTTATCACAGATGTTTCATACCTTCTTGGACCTTCTTAGTGTTTTCTCATGGGCACCTCCTCAAAGGACTGACTCTTTCTTCTTCACAAAGCAGCCAACTGACTCCAGTTCCTTCTCACCCAGCCACCCCACTCTTTTATAGCACTCTTCTTCTCATTGCTTACAGCTGTGGCCTGTTAAAGTCAGGCCTGCTCATAATCTTTGATAATTGGCCCAGCTGCAACTCCTTAGGGGTGAGATTACTTTCTACACTATCTTTATTTTCTTATATTCTATCCCCCTACAATTTCCATCTCCATAATTTTATGAAATAATGTAGTTCTTGTAATTTTACTTCAGCAGTCCAAAGGTGAGTGTATGAGTATAATCTAACAGGCCTGAAGCCCTCCTTAGCCAGCAGAAGTGGGAGAGACACCATGGGGGACAAAATCCTTCTCTCATTTAGGCTGTGACAAATTCTCTTTCCTCTCTATGTGTACATGGGCAGACTGGAAAACTAGTCCAGATGAGATACAACAAAGCTAGGCATGGTGGATCCTCTGCCAAACTTCCAGCATAATTTCAGCATTTCCAGCACAGTCACATCACTGGTGATGGAGGGTTTTACAGGAGGGTAGCAGTGCAAACAAATCTGTGATTGTCCCAAAGAGACACTTAACAATCCTATTTTCAAGAGCTCTAGTGAGTTTTACAGCATTAGACTGAGGGTTTAAAACACATGAACTGCTGACAGGTAGGGGAGGGAGGGTGGACTGGAAGTGAGGCAGAAGTGGGAAGGGAGAGAGAAACAATGCTGCAGGGTGAAGTGACACTTACTGATTGGATTGAAGAAGCTTAAGAAAGATTCAAATACACCTTTCATTGTCATGTTGGGTTTGCTGGGTGCCTCTGCACTCTGCTCTGAATCAGGCTGAATCGGTGTTGCAAGAACTGAAAGTTCACAATGATTAGCTCATTACCATCAAAACTATCCGTAATTAATTAAAGCAATGACATTTTCATACTGATTATCACTCATTAGGAAGGCACTTACAGTCATCAGGAAACTGTGTCTACTGATGGCTAGCAAGGTTAAGCACAGATGTCTTTCTGTTGTATTCACTTATATTGCTTGAAATTGCTTCATGAACCACAATGAGTAAAGAACTAAAGCTGTAAAATTTAAATTAAAGGATGCATTCAGGTGGAAATTGTCAAGGATAAAAAGCCCTGCTGCTCACCTATGAGGTGCAGGTTACATGAAAATGCTTTGCTGCATGTATAGTTATATTTCTCCTATGCACACAAGCAGAACTTCCAGCTTTTTAAAGATCAGACCCCAGTTAAAACACAGAGACATGGTGAAAGGCACCTTTATCAGACACAACCAAACATGCATCTATCCCAGCTTCTTATTTCAGACAGTGACCTGCTGCAGTTGCATAGTAAAGAGCAAAACATCTCTAAATATAGAGGTATTGTTTACACAAATGCTGCTGATTTCTTACTCTGGGACTTCCGAATCACCTTTCATTTTCACCATTCTGAAAAAAAATGGGATCAGTAAACCTTGCTGCCTCCCTACATCTCTTTTTCATTACACCAAAAGTGCAAATCACAGCAGGACTCCACTGGCAATCAACCACTCCCCAATGAGGGGGAAAAAAGAGACCCAGTATTCCCACCTGCCTGCCTTTTTCCTCTCCATGAGAGAAAGTTACACCATCACCACTTTAACAGCTTTCAGTGATGGAGTTTGCTGAAAGCCATTTCATGGTGTTAGAGTCCTTGTGACAGAAGTGAGATCATAGCCTAACCAAAAACTCAGGTATTGAACAACTTCAGTCTTTTGGATAATTCTTCAGCAAGAAGAATTATCTAAACAGCATTGGGAGCAGAAATTAGGGAATTAGGAAATTGTCCTGGGGCACAACTTGTCTATTCTGTGCCATACAAAACTCCCTTGGGGAAAACAAAAGAATGGAGTAGAGAGAATTGAAGGTACTGTCAGGACAGATAATCTGAAATTACTGTGTAACAGACAAAGCTCACACTAGCAGTTATGTCGTGTGGTTCCTCTCTCTGCTAGCAAACAAGACAGAACAGAAAATTTTAAAGACTTTGTAATGATTTCATGGCAAGTTCACAAGATGAGGTTTCCAGCATTCAGTTTGGTAAGAATTATCTGAAAACTGTGGCTGCCCTTCACATTACTCTCTCATGTGAGGGTTGAAAGAGACACAAGCCATTTACATAGGTTTAATGGCCACTGCTGCAGTTATACATTTACACCTGTGTGAGCTCACACCCACTCTGGAAGCCTTTTACAATGACACAGCAACTACCAGCCTCTCACCAAGAGCTGAAAAGGCTCTGAGGTCTGGCTTCTCAATGCATTAAGGATCAAATGCAAAGATGTTTGGATGGATCCTTTAGACATGTCAGATGACCAAACCTAACTTCTATTAGTGCAAGTAAGTAGTTAAAAAACTATTCTAATTACCTCGAGTCATCTGCTGTAATAAGCAAATACATAAATTATCAACAGACTATAAGAACACCTTTAATAGTATGCTGGGAAAAAAAAGACTAAGTGGGGGAAAAAATAGAATAATCTATAATTGGGAGAAAAAAAGAAAAATCTATCATCAGATGTGAAATAAAAGCAAGTTGCACTGACAGGGATGAAACCAGCAGGATGTATTTCTTGTACAGATGCACAGAGGGAAATAGGAATTATAGTTGCAGGAAAAAATATATTTTACTCTATTTAAGTCTCAGAATTGATCAATCCAATCTGAAGCACTTGCATGTAATATTTCTCAGTATTTTCAAAGAATTCCCAAAACTGCTTGCTAGTAAAAGTACTTGCTGCTTCTCTGAGAATGTTTTTGTCCTTGCAATACTCACGTGAGTGGATGCTACAAAGCAGGAGCAGGACCAGGAAGACCCACACCCAACGGGTGCCCAAGGGCAGCATCACTGCAATGAAACCAAGAGCAGTAATAGGTATAGGCCCCTGCAGAAAACAAATTATTGATCTTAACTTCATATTTATGGATTAGAGCAAACCTGACAGTTGATTGCTGCACAGAGCAGGACTGCCTTTTTTGCAAGAAAGAGGCCCAAACCCATTGAAATTATATGTGTATATATTGGCAATAAATGATTTTGAAGAAGTTACTCATTTGAAGGGAGTTGAAAGGAAGTCATCTTGTTAACAGAGAGTAGTCAAAAAATTATCTTTCTGAAGTATCTCAGAGCTGGACACCTGGCACTTAAAAAGATCATTTTTAGCTAAAATTTTTAATGTGAGTTCAATGAACATAATCAAGAATGAAGAATGAATAATTTTTGAAAGCTTAAAATTGAATTCTAGTTTAGCTCATTGAATTCTTCACTCTTGTCACAATTGGAGCATATGAAGAGCTTTGGATAGCATTTTTAAAAGCTGGTTCAAAATGGTATTAGGGACAAAAATACTTTTAGAAATCCCCATGTGATTCATAGTAATTTACCAGCAGGTTTAAGCTGGGTTTTGTACCTGCAAGGAGCCCCTGATGACTGCTTTGACAGATGCTGTATTTCACTTTGCCTGCCCCTCCTGTTTTACCCTAAAAAGGGCTTTTTTCAATTATTACCACTTAGTTCTAAAGACAGTTTAAACCTAGAGACAATTTGTTAGTACTAGGGAGGGGAGAACCCCATTTTCTGAAGTGCTGCACAGGGAAGAGACTGACTGCATTTCACGTGGATATTGCCCTTTGAAGGGTCAGCTCTTTCTGCACTCCTGCTCAGTGAGGAAAGTTCCCTGCCCTTGGAAGTGCCTGTGCTATAGAGGAATATACAAACATGTTCTATCCCATGGAGAAACTACTTTGGTAATGTGAAATTATTTCCTAAGAGGACAGGAATCATGTTTTGCAAGAGACTTATTGAAATTTAATACCATTCATGACAAACGGGGAAAACGAGGGAGAAGGAAAATAAGATAAAATTCTTTTTCTTGCCATTACTTACTTCTTTTGCTGTCTCCTCCAGCCCTGCTTGAGCAGGGCATGAGCAGCTCCCCAGGGTGCAGCAACCACAGACTGGCCCTGACAACCGTGGAACCAAAGCACGTCACAGTTACCACCCTGAGTTCAGGTGCACGGAACAGGATGGAGCAACAGAGGGGCCAGAAAAAGCTCTTTGGGTGAAATTGGCCCCTGCTGAGACTGTTGGAAACCCTCTCAAGTCATCTAACTCACCAAGTTAAAAAAAAGTTCATACTCTTATCAGTCACAACACAGAAACATCACCTAATTGAGCAGACCAGGTAAAAGGTAAGAGATCAAAAAAAACCTCAAATCAAAAAGTTCAGTCAGAATGCTTAAATTAGAGTTTCTCACAAACCCCTGAAAGGTGAATTAATTAGGTATTACTTCACCAAATATTTGCACATTTGAAGCACAAATCTGACACACATCTTAGACTTGGAAAGCCAATCATATCCTGGGCTGCATCAAAGGGAACATGGCCAGCAGGTCAAGGGAGATGATTCTGCCCCTCTACTCCACTCTCTTGAGACCCCACCTGGTGTACTGCAACCAGCTCTGAAGATCTGGCCTGATTCCAGCTGTGATAGAGTTAAATTTTTCTTTGTAGCTGGCACAGTGCTGTGCCTTGGATTTAGGATGAGACTAATGCTGATAACACTCTGATGTTGTTGCTAAGCAGTTCTTGCTCTCAGTCAAGGACTTTAGGTTCCCCTGCTCTGGCAGGGGGCAGGTGCACCAGAAACCAGGAGGGAGCATGGCCAGGATGGCTGCCTTGGGCTGGCCAAAGGGATATTCCACACCATGGCACATCACACTCAGTATACAAACTGCAGGAGCTGGCAGAGGGACACCAAACTGGGCATTGGTCAGTGTATTGAGCAATTGTATTGTGCAGCTCTTGCTCCTCTTGGATTTCATCTCTCTCACTCCTTTTCATCACAATTATTGTAACTGTGTTCTATTATCTTTCAATTATTAAACTATTCTTGTATCAACCCATGATTTTTGCGTTTTTGTTTCCTCTGATTCCCATCCCCACTGGGAGGGTGGAGGGCGAAGAGAGCAAGGAGTGAGCGAGCGAGTGAGCAGCTACCGGGTGTTGCTGGCTGGAGTTAAACCACAAGTTCCCCCCACATGAAGGACATGGACCTTTTCAAGCTTGTTCAGAGGGTCATGAAGGTGACCAGAGGCATGGAACAGCTCTGCTCTGAAGACAAGCTGAGAGAGCTGGGGCGCTTCAGCCTGGAGAAGGCTCTGGGGACACATCAGGGCGCCTCTCAGTGCCTAAATGGGCTACACAGGAAAGATGGGGAAACCTTTTTTTAGCAGGGCCTGTGCAATAGTACAAAGAGCAACAATTTTAAACAAAAAGATGTTCCAATGAGACTAGATATAAAGTTGAAGTTTTTCACCATGAAGGTGGTGAGGCCCTGGCACAGGTTGCCCAGAGAAGCTGTAGATGCCTTATGCCTGGAGGCATTCCAGGCCAGGCTGGATGGAGCTCTGGGCAACTTGGTCTACAGGAAGGTGTTCCTGCCCAAGGCAGATGGAACTTGATGATCTTTAAGGTCCCTTCCAAACAAGAACATTCTAGGATTCTACCACTTCCTTTTATTAAGGAAAGGCTCTGAAGAGACTGGGAGCAGTGTTTTTAAAATATACAGAAGCCCTAAAGTAAATGCAGATGTCATCAAATCAGCAGTTCCCTTAACAGATGAGCTGCCTAAAGCAGTTGCAGTTTGCTACAACAGCCATCTGAACTGACAAGTGAGCCTGAAAAAACTTACATATTCACATGGGTTTTTCCCCTCATTTCAGCTAATTGCATAATGAGTTTAAAGGGTGGCTCTCTTTAACCTCATTTGTATGCAGCACTAGCTTGCTAAAATAAGCAAAATACACAGTATCCTCAGTTTCATTGTTTCACTCTGCACCCAGACTAGACTCAGCCACTCTCAGCAGCTCCAGTAAAGAGATACCTGGAAATGTCTAAACCCCAAGCCTTCCTTTTCTGAAGCATATGATCTAAATGTGAGATTTTCCATGCTGATTTACCTCGCGGAACACTCCAGACAGTGTGATGCATTTCTGACATGGGACTTTTCAGACTGCTAAGAATCACAGAAAATTGCCCCCTCCCGCCCCCCTTTTAAACAGAAGACTGAATTGATTTAACTACATTTAGGAGTGTTGATTTCCCTTGCTGCAGTTGTAGTCTACATCCTAGGCTCAGCCTGAGTGCACCAGGCAAAAAAGCACATCCAAACCCCAGACCATGCCTTAATGTTTGTCCTAACATCTCTTCAACACTCAAGTTCTTTGCATTTACACTCTACATCCATGTGATCATTTTTTGCTTTAAATTAACTGATTTTATTGGAAACCAGTTTCCTAAATGCAGTGCAAAACTGTAAACATTTTTTCCTACTGAATTTTCAGTCGATACACAAAATTACCTATGATTGTTGCTCTTTCTTATAATCCAATTCTATACAGTACTCAAAGCACACAAAAAATACTGCTTTAAAGTCTATTGTAAAGTAATTTTTAAACAATGTAAAAAAAGAATAATCATGGCAAACTGACTCATCTGGGTTTAACAGCAATTATTTCTATCAAACTATTTGAGATGAATGACCTTTGTAACTGTGAAAGCACAAGTGACAGATATGCGATGCATTTTAAAAAATTTGTAGAAAACCAGATTCTTCCCCCATGCAGGCAAAAGATCCACAGTCCTCTATCAAAGACTCACACTGCCAGAGTTGCTTACAGCTGTTTCTGTAAATCACAGCATAAAAATATGAGAAACTCACATTGTGCTTAAGTCTAATGAACCTCTGGCAAGGAGAACCTTGTGATCCAAGTGGTATCTACTCAGAACACGAAGCTCAGGAGGTCTAACCTCACTTTTCCTAACATACATTAAGCTACCTTAATATCTTAACTGTGCAAACACCCCTAGTCACCCAATTTCATGGGTGTGAATGTCTGGAGAAGACTGTGACTGGTATCTTTTAGGATGAAAATCTGTTAAGTTCAAGTGAATGATGAACAAGCTTAGTACACACTACTGTGGAAACAACAAGCTCAGCCTCATCACTTTTTAAAAAATTCTTTTAAGTAGCCACCAGAACCAGCAACACATCTCTCCCACCCCTTAACACAGGTATTCCACTGTAAGTCTTGCTGCTTCTGGGAACAGAAAAAACCTTTAACAATACATAGGATAAAAGTATGTAACACCCATCTTCTCTTGCAGATTAGCAGAGAACTTAGCAAACTGAACAGCAGGACTCCTGAAATGACTGAGGAATACTCACTGGAAACTAAATTTTTTCCTTTTAATGTTCAATATTGAAGGGTTTTGCAGGGAAACATACTGCAAGTTCAGGAAAATAAGCTGCCTTTCACAGTAAGTAAGTGCTTGTAGGAAGAAGTAAGGTCTACACTCAGTCCCATACTCAGAGCACTCAATGTCCTTCCTGGACATGGTACACAATATTTGATATTAGGGACAAAGAAGGGCTGAAAAAGCTCCTCAGTAACTGATTCAAATAACTCCTGTATTCATGAAACTAAACCTAGTATCTTCTTGAACTCATGAGTGCTCATAAAGAGATTTTTATCTGCTTAAAAAAAAGCTGAATAGAGAGATTTTTTTCCTTGACAAAGTTTTAATAACAACTCTGAATATCTTAACTCCCCACCCATCATTAACAAAAATGCATTCAGTAAACAACAGAAACACAAACTTTCTATTTTTTTCAGCATTTGTTAATTCATAGGCTTTGAGCTCAACCTTCCTGAATTCAGACTTTGGCATGATTCACAAATATCTCTCACTCTTTCAAAGAACTTTATTTTAAAAATAATTTTAATTCATTAGACCGTACTTTATAATAGTTACCAATAGGATGGACCTGAACTCAAGCATCAGACATTTGTTGCACTTTCAAGTTTTGTAACAACATGACTTTTCAAAATAAAAGTGTACATTTAGATTCACAGGTTAATTTGTTGAAATTTAATAACATCTAAAATCACTGGAATATGAACTGAAAGGGATATATGTGAAGTATACAAATACTGAAAAAGGTCATAACCCCAAAACCCACGTGGAAATGGAATGCAGCCAATTAGTCAGACTCTGGTTTAGGAATTTCACATTTACCTGGGTTAGCACCTTAGTGAACTCAACCACTGAATGTGAGAAATGAGTGCATGAAGTGTGACCACTCAACAGGTACTGTACCATTCCATGAGGAGATTGTGTCTTCTTGAGCATTTTGTGCTGTATTTTTGAGATCTGGTAATATCTGAGACTTTTCTAAAATGTGTAAATAAACAATGGCTACAGTTAAAGTCTAAACAAAGAAATACTTCCTACTTTCTGTCAGTTGAGATTTTTTAAAGCAATCATTCATAAGGATTGCATCAACATCAGTTAGCAGAGGAAGATCAAACTTTATTGAAACTGCTTGCATACAAAATATATTGCACTATAACCAAACAAATGTCAACATAAAATCCAATCTGTTGTAGCTAATATGTACAGAGAATATTGCCCAAGAGCAGTTACATTACAAGGTCAGTCTACCTTGGTTAATTATCTACAGTATTTTAAACCAAACAGCTTACAGATGATGTGTGCAAGGTACCAATTTCTGTTTTCAAATACTATACATTCCCAAAATAAATAACTAGAAATCAACATTAATGTTTGGCAATACTTTTTAAGACATTTTTATATTTGTTAAATCATGTGCAGTTCGTTGCCAGTTTTAGTATGCTCACCTGTATGCAAGGAAAAAAAAGAATGAAGAAAGCAAAGAAACAAAACTCACAAAATACATCAGAGGCAAGGTCAAGTTTGTACAATTCTGTACATAAACAGTGGCTCTCCTTCTGGAGAAATCTGAACAAAAATGGACTAAAATGAAGGTCCTTATGCAGTTGTGCCCAGTAAGTTTAACATGTGATCAGAAATGAAAGAAAGCACAGCTCCTCCCACCACTTCCCACCCTTCCCTGGTGTACAGCTGTACTTTGCATCAAATTCTGTGACACCTTCATATTGGCTGGTAATTAGGACCCTGCAGCTCAAAATATGAAGAACTTTTATTTTACCTTCAATATTTCAACTACTGTATCTGTAGTTGCCAGGGCATAACATGTGGTGACTTTCTTCTTACCTCTCCTGAAATAGCCCCCAAATTAAAAACAGCAATTCAAAAATTTTGGGAGGATGAAAACCATCAATGCTTTAGGCTGGTCATCTGGCCAAACAGCAGGCACCCATTACTAGCTTGTGAACATGTTACACTTGTTCCCTCAGTAACAATGAATTTTTTAGTTTTCCACAATGGAAAGATTTTTTTTTTAGGTTTTTTTTTTAAAAAAAAGCTCCTGTACTGCCTACAAAGAAAAAAATTACACCCCTTTTTCAATAACACTATTTGCCAAATCTTCAGTGCAAAATAAATTTCCTATTCTTATAACTGCCTAACTGAATGTTTATGTAAGGAAAAATTATGGAAAGCATGCACTTGTCTATAAAGTACTAACGTCTGACAAGGATTGCTACATATATTTTACATTTAGTGTTACCAACTCATCTTCCCTGATTTCTGCATCCAAATATAATATTCCTACCTGCCAAGATATAAAAAAGGCACAGATCATACAACTTTTTTGCTAATGAAAATGACAATTGTTACATCACACAGATTTCAGGGTCCACCAAAATATTGAAAAAGGTGGACCAGAATGTGAACTGACACAGGACATAAAACGACATAGCATTTCATGAAGAACTGGTAAGTTAGATTGAAAACAGAAGCCAATTTGATTACTGCAAACACTATTTATTCTGAAAATTGAAATTGAGCAGTGAATTTGACCCGATGTGTTAAAATGGTACAACTGAACAGAAAGTTTACCAATGCACAGCTCAGTATTTTTAAAACAAACAAAAAAGAATCTTTCATCTTTTGAACTGCAATATGTACTTGGAAGCGATTTTCAGAAGTTCAGGTATTTTTATGCAAATATTTGAATAACTTCTTATTCTGAAAACAACTGCATACTGTTGATGTTAAAAAAGGCTAACAGAGAACATATGTTCATTTCATGCCCTGCGCCATCTTGCCTACTATTTTGTCTTTGGCCTAACAAGTTTCTCTAACATGGAATAGGAATTACTGAAACAGTATAGGAAGTATGACTTCAGAGTTATGCAGTTTAGGGGACTCCGTTGACCAGCGGCTGCTGAGCGTCCGCGCTGTCCGTCTTCTCCTTCTTGGGGTTCCGCTCCTTGCCCGTGCGCAGCCGGCTGCCTTCACTCGAGGTATTCTGTAAGGTTTTAGTGTGGACACTCCTTTCATTATTGCAGTCAATTCTGATCTGGAACAATTCACAGTTATACAAAGCATTCTCCTCCTTTCCTCCACCCGTGGGTGCTCTCGGAGCAGCAAATAGTGCCAGCCCCTCATGGCTTTGTTAAATGTATCCAGCTGCAGGGGAGGGTGAAAATTCTTCTCTGTTCAAAAAATGCCACATACCTGTGAGCCAAAAAATCCTCTGCCATCTACCTAGCCTTTGCAGCTAAGAGAAAAATTTCCAGTTTGTTTGTGCACAAAAGAGTTGAATTAGTATCAGATGGATCTCTGAAACATTATTTCAACTTCTAGTAATTCAACTTCCTACTCTTTATACGCAAAAAGCCCCCAAATGACATAGCGTCATTCCATGGCAACATCCTGAATCTCAGAATCTACTCATACCTTTTTTGAATCTGAAAAAAAAAATCCATTTAATACACCCAAAAAACTTCTGCAGCCTTTTTAAGTGGTCATAAAAAAATTCAAGAGAGCATGTTGAAAGCATATTTTTATGCTTGCAAAGGAGGCAAATGCTTATTCCTTTACATGTAACATGATTTTTGCAACTTGCTCAGCCAGATCTGAACAACATGCAAGTCCTTATTTTCTTATAACATGTCACTGCATCCAAATCTTGGAGCAACAGACAAAACCCCCCATAATTTAAGTGCCTTATGTATTTTTTCAGCACCACATTTCCTCACTGCCTCCTTCAAACTTGGTAAGGTAATTACTATTTAATTATAAAACTCACATGGCCATTATTTATTTTTTGTTCTGCCAAGTTAATTACTTGCATTTCACATGCCTATTCAATTACTACACCTTTAAGTTCAGCACTTCCATTTCAAAAACTAAGCATCTGGTCACTTATTCTGTTTTGTCCCTTTCTTAACCAGGTTTTTAAAAAACTAGCCAAGAGTCACCTTCATGTCCCACTGGAACCCTGACTGCTGGTACCACCACCCAGAGGCAGCAGCTTGCAGCTGCTCAGTGTTTCTTCCTCCCAGCTTAACTCCTCCTATGCAGTAAGAGATGGTGGAAGGTTTGCAAGCTACCACTTACAGCAAGGACAGTTTCCATGCGGGGAAATTTAAAATATATACATAAGGTATCAACTTGATAACTTCATGAAACAAAGCATTTGAAAAAATGTAGAAATATCTTCATAAAAAGCTTAAAAATATTTAAGGTTACAAGCTATTTCAAACCTCTTACTTAAAAAGTTTCTTGATGTGAATTTTAAACTTACTTTCTAGACTGAATAGCCTTCAATTACAAATGTTTCATTTAATAGCGAAGGTAGATTAAACTTCAGAAACTTTCTTACTCTGAGGATTCTGGCTACAACACACTCTCTTTATATAGTGTTAAAGATTTTCTTCCCTCAGGTACATAGAAGATAGACAACAACACACAACACAGCACAGCAAGAAATAAAAGCTAAAACCAAAGCGCTAGTAAGAACAGAGACTGAAATCAAGCTGGTTAGTAAATCTTTGGGACTTGTCATCAGTTTTTCACCAGAGGTAAACAGCATTAAAAATTGGATCTTTACACAGCTTGATATATTTAGAGTCCTGAGCATCTGTGTCAGTTGGTAACATAACTTTTGTAGATGTGATTAGGGAGTCAAAGAATATGGAATCACAAGGCTACAGTGTCACTCACAGCTGAAGACTCTACTGTTAGTATAGGACACAATGCAATTTTAGCTTACAGACTTCCCACATGAGCAGAGTTACCTCAAGAGACCCGTCCGCTGTCCTCCCTTTTGCCTCTCTTGAGTTACGCTGACGGTTGTCTGTTCGCGACTGTTCATCATTGCCTGGAAGGAGAATTAATCCACCAAGTTGTTCAACAAAGACATCATCTTCTGCCACTTAAATTTTACACAAGCACAGTAGGCAATTCAGAATTTTCTGGCTCATGAACAAGTATTATGACTAACATTTAACAACAGCTCTTAAACTATGGGCCAGGAATCACTAAAGAAAATGTTCTCAGGTGATAAGGCAGACAAAACCTCATTGTTTAAAGCCACCATAGTTAAAAAAACAATGACTAGTGACTGGAAAAAAAACATTTCTCAAAATTATTAACCACAGAAGAGAGGTACACAATCAATAGTGTTTAATACCTTCACATTTTTCAATGTAAGCTTCCTAAATTATACATTATCATCTTATTATGCAGCACCCATATGTTGAAAAAAAAAATTCAAGAAATAAGCAGAGTTGCAGAATAAAGTATTTTAACCAATAAATCTAATGGAACATCATATGGTCTTGTATATATATTTAACTTTTTAAAGTTATCCCATCTTACTTTTGCCTGGTCCTTTCCATTGAACACATAAATTACAATGTTATCCTGTTCCATGAAAATCAAATACAAGAAGATGTGAATACAGACAGCTGAATGAGTAATACAGATTTTAGAACATTTTTCTGTATCTACTGACAAACTAGAATTTGATTCCTTGATGTCCATCTGTGATGGACAAACTCGAGCCAAGACCCATTTTAGGAAAAAAATGATAGTGAAAGCTCCCGCAAAAATAAAGCAGGTCAAAAAGAATTTTACCCCTCTGCTCAATGCTCAACATATTTGAAACAAAATACTCCATTTAAAAGACTGACAAGAGAAGTCAGGAGAGGCCACCAGGTGGGGAGTTGGAGCAGACGAGGAAAGGAGCAGCGGGCAGAAGGGAGTTTGCTTTAGGATTCCCTCACTGACAGCCGTTTCCAAAGGGAGTCTGGTTTACCTTTGAATCCTCCGCGGCCCCGCCCGCCCTGGCCTCGGGCGCCGCCGCCGCGCCTCCGCCCGTCCCCCCTGCGCAGGTAATTGTCCCGCTCCTCCTCTGCCGGGGCCGCCGACCAATCGCTCAGCTCGTCTCTGTGATCAGACTCTGTTTCAGAAGCATTTGATGCTTCAGAATTAGTTCCTATCAAGAGGATGAAAAAAATCCAAACACGCCAGTGTAGCTTAGCATGAAATTACTATAGTAGAATGCAAAATGTATATATTTATATTTTTTCTTTCTTTTTTTGTTAATAGACAGTTTTGGGATGTTTTTGCTCTGTAACATACATAATACAGAAAGGTACATAATATATATTACTTCAAAATTCAAGACAAACTAATAAAAATTAGTTGTTGTTTAAGGCTAAATAATTAAGTGTGCCACATGCTTAAAATTGCTGTTATCAGTATATCAATAGATTACTGAATATACTACAAAATGTAATAAAAGTCTAATAAAACATAAGTTTAATAGACTAGACTCCTTCGTATTTCTACAACTGGAAGTTGTGAATATAACCTGTCCTGTCTCCTCTCACCACTGCAATTCATCTATGAAAAGAAAAAAATTCCATCAAGAAACAGCCTGTAAACAGACTAAAAAAGCAGAGAACAAAGTCAAAATGCTAGAAATGTATCAAATCAAATAAATGGCCATTGCGATTTTTCCAATTAACAGATCACCTTTATTGACAAAAGCTGGTTCTTTCCCCATTTTTTCCTCCCATAACCCACATTATTAGCAAGGTGAGTTTACATCTTCTAAAAACATTAATTTTGTATTATGCAGAATGTAAGCTAAGATTTTCTTACAAAGCTCACACTACAGGCCTTTCAGTCAGGACAAACACCATCTGACCTACATTATGGATAACAAAGTAATAGACTGCTCTGAAGAAGCACAATCTGGAAAACTATTCATTAATGAATTATCTAAGGTTTCAAAGAGTAACACATTGTTTTGGTGACTATGGTCTTCTATTAAAAACATAAAAGTTAAATTTAATATGAAGAAAATAGCTTTCCTGTAAATTGAGCTCCACCGTATTTTCACCTATAAATATTTATATTAGGATAGACTCACACAGGCTTAAATGAAAACTGAGACTTCATTGTCAGGAATTGTTCAAAATATAGATAAAATAACAATCCTTGCCCTAAGGAGTTAGGGAATAACTAGATATGCTCCATAATGTAGAAGACAGAAGCATGCTGTAAGAAGCAGGAACTGCATGGAAATCAGCGTAGATTACAGGAAAGCACTACACTTGGAAGTACTTTCTTACAGCATAAAGCTCAATATCATCTTCAAATATTAACACTCAACAGTAACTGCATTTTAAACAGCTCTAAGTCCAGTCTTTTCCAAGAAGTCTTAAGACCAGGAGGCCTCCTTGAGAAGTGCAGGTGTCCCTGGAGGCACCTACCTGAAGCATAGCCTGGCCCACGCCGGCTGTGGCCGCGGTTCCGGTAGGGGCGGCTGCCGCGGCCGAGGCCGGGCCCGTCGTCGGTCGTGTACCCTTTGTCCTTGTCCGGGCGGTTCGAGGGGGGCCTGGAAGTGGCTCCGATCTGTCGCAGTTGCTCATCAATTTGCAATCTTTCCAAACGCAGCTGGTCCACTTCCTGTGCAAACACAAGCCCAGCAAGTCATGTACCATCACTATGTAACCATCTGCATGTGCACACATGCAGGTCTGAGAAAGAAAAATCACTGAAATATTGCAACTGATCATCTGTTTAATACTCAAACAGCAACTCAGCTTTGAGAATAACTTGTTTGACAGAAAGACTTTCAGATGTTCAAATCCATGTGCTACCAACACAACTTTTCCAGTGGCACAGTTGATAAGTTTAAGTTTGTATCAAGAAAAAGCACTCAGATCAGGACACAAGCTCTTTACACTGCTGCACATAACAACATAAAAGTAATTTACAATTCTGATGTAACAGTATTGTTCCATAAAAAGGCACTCTGCTGTTAAACCCTCCACAATGATAATGAACAGCATGAGGAAGCATAAAAGCATAGAGAGAAAAGTAACTCAGGCACAGAGGCATCAGCATGCAGCACCCTCACCATGTACAACTGGGTAAAAGAGATACAGCAACACATATTCAGAGAAAAGGGCAATCCCCTTTTCTTTTTCTTAATTAGGGAGAAATCTATTGATAGAAGTTTAATTCTGACACTGCATCCTCTGCAGGTCACCTAGCCCAGCCAGGACTTTGCTAAGATGCTGTGGTACTCAGGAATGCACATCAGTAACTTGGTGGATAGCTTTTCACTCCCCCTTAAAATGTTCCCTAACTCAACCTTCCTTTAGGAAGACTAAGACTTCTTGCTCCAGACTCTCCCATTGGTATCAGTGGTTGATGTTCCTTAGGACAAATCTTATAAATAAAAAAAACCAAAACCGAAGATGACATTCAGCACCTCATCCTTCCTGTTTGTGAGCACGTTTCCTCCTCCATCGAGCAGCAGGCCTGTATTTTCTCTGGCATTCATTTTGCTGCCAATATCTCTGCAGAAGCTCTTCCTGTTCCCCTTCACAAACCTTGCCATATTCAACTCCTGATGGACTTCAGCTTTCCAAACTCATCCCTGCCCACACAAACTGTGGTTTTATACTCCATCTGATTCACCTGTCCTTACTTTACTTGTATCCTCATTTTTTCTATACTAATTTAGCCACAGGTTTCTTGTTGATCCCTGCAGGCCTACTGTTACTTTTGTGTGAACACCTGCATATCAAGATGGACTACTCTTGAGCTCAGAGAAGGTGATGCTTTAAGAGCCGCTCTTCCAAACTTGATTTCCTTCCAGGAATGTATCCTATGAGATTCTTCCAAGCAGATCCCTGAACAGGCCAAAGTCCACCTGCAGACCTCCTGCAGTCTCAGGCTGTGAATCCTGGTCTAAGTCTTTCCTCTCAAGATCCTGAAAATTCACTACAGTCATTCCAGCCAAGTCTGCTTTCTTGTTTTTACACACAAAGAAATCCATGACTCTGAGCCGATTCGGTACATTTGATGTTGATGCACTATTATGTATCTTTTACAAAAAGTTTCCTTAATAATCTTTGCCTGGAGGCATAAAAACATGAAAATCTTAGAGGAACACGTCTGTCCCACTTCTTGTCAGTGAACTGGAGGACATTATTCTGAATCATAAGGCAACAGGCCACTAAGATAACAACATTTTCTGGTTTTATGTTTAATGGGATGAGAAGGCCAAGATAAAACCTTAGAAGTAAGAATCTATCCAGTAGTTATCACAGACTGATGAACACTTACTTGTGACCTTTGGTTCAGGAAGGTTTAAGAGCACTAAGACAAAGTGACCATAGTTCATGATGAACTGATCAATTTAAAACAAAATTGCTGAGCTATTCAAACACTTCCCACTACCATGTCAGTGCCCATTTAAGTACTGACTCACATGCAAGTATGCACTTTAGGCAGCCAAAAAAGTTTAAACCAGAAATATCTTTTCAAATCATAGCAAGCATGCAAGAGATGAACTTGATTTTTAGTATTAGTTTTCATCTGGTTCTTCTCTGCCTCTGCCTTGTGACAGCTGCAGAGCTGCTGTACCTCTGCTCCAAAACACTGACAAAAGCAGGGTTAAAAGGTAAAGTGACTGAGTTGATAGGAGAAGTTGTTTCTTCTCTTGACTTCTTTGATTACCTCTATTAAAAAGTGTAACAATGTATAGAAATTTTAGCATTCTAAAAGATGCACTGATGGCTACTGCACTGACTGGACATAAATCATGAATGGTCTGAAGGCTTCAAAACAGATGCAAGACTTTATTTAATTAAATGAACTCAAAGCTGTCCCTACTGTTAGATCTGGCCCTGCCATTGAAGACTGGGCACCTGGCCACAACCACAGGCAAAAGTAACTATAAGCAACAACATGGGATATTTTTTGCTCCCTATACAACAGACCACTCATCACAGACTACTGGGGAAGTTATGGAGCCAAGAGGCAAACATATAAAGCTGAGTTGCCTACAAAACATGCTCAGGTATGAAATGTCAATTCATTACAGAAACAGTCATTTAGCATTTTTGCATTAAAACAAATGCCCACTCTATACAAGATTCTGCATGGAAGGCTGTTTGCTCTGCAGTTGCATGAAGGACTGACTACTCTTTCATATATAAAGCTGGCAGCACGTTTTGACAGATTTTTTAATTTTCTTACTTTTCTATAATTTGCATCCTGAAAAAAGTTGTCATCCCACTCTTTAGACAAATTATTCTTTTAAAAACATTTCATTTTCAGACAGAGAACCTGTTATAATACTAATTGGTCAACAATCTCAGGACCTGAACAGTTAATCATCATCACACTGTTACATCCCAAGTATTGATGGAAAAAATCAGTGGTAAAGCAGCATCATTATCCTCACCTTTAAATAATTAAGATGATAATCCAGAAGAACAGTTGCATTAGTGATGCTATCCTTGGTTCCTACAAACACAAATGGTACCATGCCCTAAAACACAGAAACAATAGGCTTTGGTTATTGATAAGGTATTGAATGCTGAATTAGGTATTCAATTCAAACTACTGTAAAACCTGAATACAATTCTTACACCATGAATAAGCAAAAATGAAAAAGTGAGACAACAGTATATTTTAATTCTGGTATTGACTACACCACATACTCTAATTCCCTTTATGCAAAGAGCTTTTTTCAATAGGCAGATTTAGATCATTTGCATCACAATGTAAATATTTATTTTTCTGAACAAGTGAAAAAGAGTCAATTTAGAACACTTTATGTTTTCCCCCTTCAAAATAATACCACCTTTGCTGACTGCATGCATTCTCTCACACCAGCTCCTTTTGGTCTACCTTTGATCTTTTAAAAAAGTAAATCAAATTAACATTCTGTCACAAAACAAAACCTGATCCTTCTTGAAGATCTATACAGCTGTAAAAAAAAAAGCCAAAAAATATTCAAGGAAGAGTTAGTACTTCAGGTGATGATTTCTAACTTACAGTTCTTCTACCCTTCAAGCACATGAAGTGACTCAATAAATACATGGAAAATACAAATCTGGAAATTCGAAGTCTGAAATTATGACACTGGGAGACAAAACACCCAAAGATTAACTTAGGCAGCCAAAGCAGGTGAAAAAAAACCTATCTAAAAGGTTCCACTGATGTGGAAAACAAAGTAAACCTTAGCAACAGAAGGACAATTGTTGCAGTGTGATGCAGTTCCCTGTTTTAGCTGTCCCGATCCTTTCCCAGGTGTGGTAATACCTTCTCCCTTCCCCTCTCCCTGCCTCCTGCTGAGAGCTGTCCGTCAATCTCAGTAGGCCAGCAAGGCCATCGTCTGATCGGCAAAGTTCACAAGATGCCTCTCAGCCCTGGGGACAATTGGCCTGTCTAGGTGTCATTGTCCCCTGAGACTTCCCCCCTCCTACCTGGTTGGTGGCATTTCTACCCCTTCCCTCCCCCTGTCCCTGGAGCTTAAAAGGATGCTGAGACCATGTGGTCGGGATTCTGTGGAGCTGAAGATTCAGAGATCAGTGACCCTGGAATAAAACTCTGGATTAAACCCTCCGCAGAATCCGTCTCCTTTTTATCTTCACCTCACCTAAAGCTTCTCCATCAGAGGTAATATCTGAATTCCTGCTTGTCTGGACTTGTCTAAGTGCCTAGCTGCAACATACAGCCAGCCAAAGGTGTCTCTGAGGTGAAACACCACTGCTGCCGCCGCTGGCCAAGCAGCAAGGCCCAGAAGAGCCCAGGCACATTCCACCCAGTAATATTGGGATATTATTCCAATAGACAATTTCTACAGCAAAACCTCTGACACTCAGCCAGGTCCCTGCAGCATTTCAGAGGTGTGAGTGCAGCCCACCAAGGCCAAAGGAGTGAACCTGACTGTTCCAGCAGCTGCAGCACCTGGGCAGAAGCTTCACTGTGGACTGCAGAGGTTAAGCTGAGCATCTCCAACACTCAGCTGCTGAAGCCCATGCCACTGCAGACCAGAGCCTGGCACACCTGCTGATTATCTCAAATATTGTTCTGCTATCTCATAATTACCTCTAAAGAAGCCTTTAATTTTCACTGTGCACACACCCTATACAGAACTGCATTCCATAGGAAGGTTTGTTGCAGAAGTGAAATGATTTGAGACACTAATGTCTTAAAAATTAAAAGCACACTATGCTGAGATTGCCCAGGAGTGGCCAGTCTATAATTTGTCTCCCCTTTTAAGGTTGTGTTTGGTTTTCTTGCCCCCTCCCTTTCTTTTACAGGCAGAGAACTTACATTAGACCTTACGCATCTACATTAAGTAACCAGGAAAAATAATATATACACAGTCCTCTAGTGCTAAGGAACCTCAACATTAACACTGACTTTCATAGGCATTAAAAATTCTTTAGCCACAGGCATTGTTGACTGAAATGTTTTATTATCTGGGGTATTTTAAGTTTCATAAATATTTTATACAACCTGATAAAGAGCAGTGAAATTTCTACTAAACTGGCATTAACTAGCTCACAGTATCAATTATTAAACGATGACAAGACAAATGATTTAAGAGGGCATTTAAGGAAACGGCTTCTGTTGCTTCTGGCAGTGGATTCAAGGTATAACAATGCCAGCTATTAAGAATATGAGCTGGTAACCATATCAAGCAATTTCAGCCATACAAAAGCAGCAAAGTGCTTATTTATTGAACCTTATTTTTGTCTTCAAAGCAAAAGTACCTATGTTCAGCTTGGCTGCAGAGAGGGAAACTGAGCAGACTTTACATGCATACTAAATTCAGATATAAAAGTAATATATATTAGTGTAACAAACAGTACCTATCTCATTTTAAAATATGAAAAGCCTGAAGATAGCCTGTTATAATATAATGGGATGTATAAAACTGCACTTTAAACTAATGGGCAGTATTCTAACATCTCTGTCACATAAAAAGAACCAAGTGCTGTATTAAAATTTAATTGAACTACTGTTCTACTACAAGAAGAAGGGCTGCAATATCCACACTTACATATGGAAAGATTATTTGGATTTTATAGTTGAAATAAAGCTGCATTCAATTTACAAGTACCAACTCTTACCTATTAAAGTCTGATCTCAGGTTTCTGTATTGCACCTGGCATGACACAACTAACATGTGAAGCAGTGCAAGCAATGCCAGTGTTAGAAATCTCATTAACAGGTAAAGCAGAAGTATGAATGCAGAGCTTGACAGGTAAAAAAACCTTTCAAGATAATCCTTAAAAGCTGCATTTTGGACAGAAAAATGTAAGCAAATCAGCTTTTTCAAGTCAGATTAAAAAAAAAAAAAGCCAGACATAGTCCCTGCAGCCATGAGTACTGGCTCTTTTACCCTTCTGTGATTCTCTAGCCTGCAGCAATAGCAGCACCCTCGTGCTTATTAAACTAATTCCATTTTATGCTGCAGGAATTTTTCTTTAGAAATTAAATACGACAGACCAGTGAAATCTTTAAGTCTAAATATTGACAATTTACCTTTTTAGACAGATGTAAAACTAGTAGAATAGTAAAAAAAACCCTCAGTTAATTGCTTAGCCACTCTGTATAGAAAGATGGAAATTGGATTGTGGATTTCCACTAAGTCCTACAGTGATAAAACAGCAGAGGAAATAACTACTTAAGCAAGAACATAAGAAACCACATTTCATAGCTTATCCAAAGTGCAAAGGTTCTTAGCTGGTACATATTTGGATTTTGAGGTAAATGAAAGGCAGTTCAGTTTTCTTTAAGCACATTTCACACCTGAAACTGCAGGAAGTCTTTTTGCATTGAGATGTCAAGACCTTCATGCTGTAAGATTTTTGGCATACCACAACCTTGCCCCTCAATGCAGCCCCACACAGAAGTGCCTCAAATGACAATGTTTGAGACTTCCTTCAGGCCCTTTGCAAGGCTGACAGCCTTCCTGTGCAAACCTGGGATTTCACAGTGCTCATGCTTGTTTTTCCTTTAGGTTATAATTTACAGGCTCTTGTGAACCTAGGTAGTATTTTTTAAAAGCAGAGATTTAAGATAAAGCACAAGTTTTTCATTTCAACAGAACAAACTTCTAACGAAAAATTAAACCAGGTAAAAAGCTAAGAAATCAAACTCAAAGAAGACTAATGAATGAAACCAGCAAGTTTCATATATATGGATTTACAGCCTAGCACATGCTGGGAAATGTCATTGCTTCCAACAGGAACAACACGAAATCTCTAAGAAGGTGCACCACCAATAAATTTCACAAAGCATTTTTCTAAAATAGAGAAGCCAAATTTTTATAAAAATGTCCCTCAGCATTAACAGAAAAGATAGAATCCATCAGAAAACACATTAATCAACACTTTATCTTACCACTACAAAGATAAAAGGAAGAATTTATTTTATCCTTGGGTAGAACATAACCAATCAACAAAAAGAAAAATTAAATTAACTGAAAACATACCTCTTCTTGTGGAATATTTTTATCATTTTCAGCCTCAATTCTCACTCTTACAACGCCGGATTTGTCCACTATCTCCTGAATCAATTTTCCATTTTTTCCTATTACTTTTCCTACAGAAAGAACATACAGAACATTCAACTTGAGAGTACTGCTGTACTCTAATTAGACAAGACTATTTAAGTACCAGGGCAAGAACTTGATCCTCTACAACAAAGATTTAGCTAACAAGCCACAAAGTAAAATGTCCACAAAAGCTTGTGGTGTTAACTTACAAAACACATTGATCACAGAAATACTCAGTGCCTTGAATGCTTATTTGGCTTTGCTTTGGTAGGTTTGAAATAACTTCAAAAATTACAAAGATTTCTGTTTGCATTTAAAATATCCAATCAAAACAAACAAAAATAATTTTACAGTGCCTTAACATCTGCTGGAACTACTTCTTGTGTAAGCAAAACTTAGTTCATTTACAAAATCTTAGTTGATCAAATACTACCAAAGATACGGTCTGAGGCAGATGTAAAATTCTCTAAAACTGAGGTTTTCAGACATTTTTGCCAGCAGTTTATAATTCACTAAAAAGTCCAAGGTAAAAAATGGAAATAAATTATACTCCAATGCCAGTAATGCAGACATGTATCTTCTGAAGCAGACATTCTACTACGAGACAAGGAAAATGAAAATTTAGCTCCCTCCCATCTCAGCAAAACAACATGCTACAAACTGGCAGGAAAACCAAGCTGCCTGGGACATGGTGAGGGAGGACACATCCTTCAATCACAGCTTTCAAGAAAAGCTTTGTGTTTCAATTTTTCTGACGTATTTGCAGAAAATATGACAAAATACGCCCAGTAAGTTCCTCCTCAATGACAAAGGCTGTTCTGAGTGTCAAAAGCTACTTCTGAGTACTTCATCTGAGTACTTTATTTCATTATATATTACTGGCAAATGGAACAGCACCTTACTAATAAATGTAAAAAAAGCCTTGGTAATGATTTAAAAAATAAATCACTCAAAACTTGCACAACTTACATCAGTTACTCCAATCAAAGCATTTGTGAGGATTTGGGAACACCCACAAACATTTTCAAATAAAAATGTCTATACAGTCTTTAAAAAATAAATAACATCTTGGGTGGGTTTTTTCTTTGTTTGTATTTTTTTTCAGTTTTAATTTTTAAAAATATAATTAAATAGAAAAAGGCGGTTGTTTGCATTTTCTTCAGATGAAAAAGTATCGGTGTATATATATATATCTATCTAAAAAAGCCTTCTGCATTTTTAAAGCAAATTACTAGGAATTTTCAGACATAATGTAGGGTTCAGCAAAAGTTATATTCTAAAGGATCCATGTCAAGAATTAAGAGTAGAAATGAAAACCTGCCAAAAAAATATAATTGCTAAGTTCTAAAGAGAAACAAACTTTAAGACCTCACATTAAAATAATTATGGCAGCTTATCATTTTCACTTATCACCAGTAAATCGGGGAAATAAGGAACAGAAAACTGCTTTTAATCAATTCCAGAGCTGAGCTGCCACATTCCTTAGGACTTGCCCTGCTGCAGAATTTCACACTGCTTCAACACCAGCTTTCATACACTCCCTGACAACCTATTAAAGCATTTGCTTTCAGGGCTACGTTTTACCATAAAGTGTCTTCTCTGCTCTTTTCTAATCTACTGAATGAAATAATGTACTTTTATTTTGCTTTGTAGCATCAAAAGGTCATTAAAAGACTTCTCCACATATACAAGGGCTGCATGTGTTTTTAAGGACCTTTTTAATTGTTTGGCAATGGAAGTATTTTAAATTTTCTTCATCACAGATACCTAGTTCATCTCACAGTGCTGCTTCTAAACATCTCTAAAAGGACAGGGGAAAAAAACCAAATACAAGTCAAAGAAATTATTCAAAATATACTAGGAAAATTTGAGACTGCAAATTCATCTCTTCTACAGCTGAACTACTCTCTGGACTTGTTTGGGGGAAGCAGATAATTCTCTGGCTCAATCCAGAAATTATTCTGCCTTGTACTTTAACATCAGCACATTGCTTCCAGCTCAGTGCAGTTCTCAGAAGGCATTTTTCCTTACTATCACAGAGACAGCCTCCAGAAATGACTTACCTACTAAATTCCTTGGGACTTGTATGACATCTTCAGCAAATTCAAGGTAACTTCTTGCCTTTTTCACCGCATCTTGATCCTACAATATAAAGAAGTGTAAGAAACAAGACACATTTCCCCAAGGTTTTTGTTTGCTTGTTTCTTTCAGGTATTTTCTGAAATGATAAAGAAGGGAGCTCACCTCTCCATAAATATGGAATGTACAAGTATCTTCATCAAGATCAATGGCAGTCACTCCAGGGACTTTTCTGGCTTGCTGAATATTAGCACCATGAGTGCCAATGGCCAAACCCATTAGGTCTTCACGTACTACAAACTGTTCATGGAACCGGGATGCAAGTTGCCTAGAACTCTGAAGAAAAATCTAATGTCAGCTCATTTTGATTGTCTCTTCAGCACACTGGAGAGAGAAATCAACATAAATTTCAAGTCTATTTTTCAATCAGGTGCTTAGCCTACTTTTTATTTACTCAATCCCTTTACTGCACTTATTTTAGCTTCAAAACCACCAAGGAGTCTCCTTCAGAAATGTTTTAAATATTAACATAAGGCTGGCCTCTAGCTGTGTTGACACCTCCATTCTGAATTACCCTTTAACAGCTACAGCTATCAGGTGTTATTAGGTAAGACAGCACTCATAAGGTAGTGAAACAGTAACTGTGGTGATTATTAAAGCAAACCTTATGATCTCTGAGAAAAAAAAACTGCACCAATTTCAACAGGTGGGTGAAACTGTAATAACTCAATGACTGACACAATTATATATAAAGCAGAGCAGCTGTGGATATCTACAGCACTTTAAAAAAATTAAGAATCTGTGCCTATGCATGACAACATAAAAACTGTTTGAATTCAGAGAACAAATATGTTCAGAATTTCATCCAGGAATCACACATCTACCCAGGCAGAAGGGTCATACTGAGCACTCACAAGTGTGAGCATAACAGAACACAGGAAAGGAACAATTGTTTAATGCATTGTGGGAAGATAGAGAATTTCCAACTGTGATAATCTATTAAGGAAGGAGTGTTTTGCAAGGAAGAAACAAGATAAAAGCCAAGATATATAATCCTGTCCATGTTTCTGCAATGAATTGAAGCTGTAACTACTGTCAAGACATACATTAGCACATTTCAAATTAGTAGTTTAATGTCAGCAAAATGAGACCCTACAGATGTTGAGAAAACATCAAGGAATTGCCCACAACAAGCCCTATACTGTTCCAGCTAAACTGGTACTGTTTTCTGAACTGCTCCTGCTTAAAGTGGTTGGTAAATATCCTGTGCTAAATCACTTTTTCAAAGAGCTGGTTACAGTAGATAATGGTGTAAGTATCCAAGTGTTATGAAATACTTCAGATACTCTGAGAGCACCATCAAGTACTTCAGTAGCTACATTACAGACAATTTGGAAAGCAAAAGTTATTTTTAATTGCTCACATTTCCACTTCTAACAGATAATCCAAATGCTGATTCACTAGCTGACATTTTTTATAGACAGCCAAATAAGAGGAGAGAACAAGATGACCAAGACAATGATCCATTATTAACTATCTACAACATGTGGAAAAGATGACGCTACATCATCAGTGAGGACCTTGGCTTTGACAGTCAAACCAGAGATTTTCTGCCTGCACTAAAACATCATCAGCTTTTCTGCAAATTATGACAAAGTGTGCTCTGTTTAAACATCAGAAATTCTGTATTCTACTTCCCTCCAATACATTAAGAAACATCTATGCAAATAATGTATGAATACCTACACAGCAGCCAGAACGGAGTTCCACTTAGATCCAGTAAAATACCAACCAGAACTTAAAGCACTTGTCATTTCAGGCTTTTTAGTATGTGAAAGACACCCAAAACAGCTACATCATACCCACTGGGAAAGAATGTAAACAAAAAATAATCTGTTATTTTACTTGATGCTTTAAAAGCCATGTTTGAGAAGTAGAGCCATGCAAGTCAAGAAGCTAATATTCAAAAAAGAAGGTACATAAAATAGGAAGAAAAAAACTCCACTGAACAAAAGAAGCTGGTCTAGTGATAATGACTCAGGAAACAAAATAGGTAAAACTGCTAGAAGAAAAGACTTTGAAAGTTCAGTGACTATGAGATACATAAAAAGGCTTACTTGATGAAAACAGTGAGCTGCTATTAATAATGCAGTAAAGCCCAAAGCGTTCACTAAATATTTTTTTTGCAGATGGACATATGTCTGTTGGTATGTCAGTGTCTCAATAGTAATCATGAGTATGATTTTTATTATCTGAAGCTCTTCCTCTCAACTTTGGATGAAACTGATTTTATATTTACTCTAACTACAAGAAACAAAAATGCCAAAACGAAAAATACCAGCCAACTCCGGTCACACAAATTTTAACTGTATATATTTACCTCACAATCTTTATTTAAGTACTTAGGTAGAAACTGAAGTTCAACAATGGTTTTCTAGTGAGAACCAAATCAAGTTTGAGACTTTCACAGCAGCAAAAAGATTCAGCGTTACAATGACAAGAAGAGTCCAAGATTAGTTTGGGAAAGGAATCAATGACAACAGTTGTTGGTGCATGCATTTGTGGGGGCATGTTAAGAGAATTAGCTCCAAAGAGGCTGTTGTTCTTCCCACCTCCAAAATAATACTTTGCACTTCAAGAGGTAAACTGCCCACACAACTGTCAGTTCTGGAGGATAAAGAATGATTACTGAAGAGCTACAATGGGGTGCTCATTAAGGAACACCAATGAGGAAAAACTGGTCCATCCTTCATCTTGAGAAAGACCAAAACCCAAACAAACTGGATTTCAGCTCTGAAACACAGAAATCAAGATACGAAAAGGGAACAACAGAAGTGAGAACTTCTTGTAACAGTGAGTATGCCCACTGGACACACAAGGCCTGAACATGACATCCCACTTCAAACAGATGTAACCCCTGGGAAAGGGGGAATGAAACCGGGCTCTGCAGAAACACTGCTGGTATACACCTGTGTCAAACTGAGTTACAGGAGTTTAAGTGGTACCTCTGGTTCTTGACAGTGAATCTAAAAAGTCTTCATAAATATTGATATTTTTTCTAATTTGTAGATAGGAGACAAACCATGAAGAAATGTTAATTCTGGTGTATAAAAACCCCCTTATTTCCTTGCCTACTCTTTTTCTTTTTTTTTTTTCTTTTACCCATGGACAAGTATGACTCAAGCTTCTTGCCAGTCAACACCCACTCTCCAGTCACAGGAGTATCAGAAGCTGTATCTGCTGTAAGATTATTTCCTAACATTTTATCTATAGACAAACCTATCCCTTCATACATTCTACCAACATCATTTTTCACCCCTTTCATCTCATTTTCACTGTATTATTTTGCTAGATCCAGTTCTAGTCTTATCAGGATCATGACATATTCACTCCCATCTATTTTTAAAGCTACCAAATATGTGGCATTATTTGTGCAATGATGGCTATTTTATGCTTCAAAATATGAAAGAAATACACATGTATGTGTATCTACATAGCTGTATTCAATCCCCCACAAAATCCTGCTGATAAAAATGAGTCTTTGAAAGAAGAGCCCTGTAACTGTAAACATTTTTGTTGGATGACACTTCCATCTGCCTTTTTTACCACCTAGATTATTATCAATACATCATTACCTTCACCTCAATGCAAGCCCCACCAGCTACATAACACACCAGGGATTTTTTTATTATCTGTTTCACTCAAATTACCTCAGGGAAGACAACCAACATACCTCCAGCTGTTTGCTGGCTTCTTCATTTCTCAGTATCAGGGATAACTTGGTGCGCAGACTCCGAAAGTGCATATCAATCAGCATGTTGGCCCGCTTCGTGGTCACGTCGTTGATTGACTGCATTGTTAATAAACACAACAGTGCTTTACACATGGACTCTTGAAACAAACCACTGCCAATGGTACAGTAAAACATTTGTACTTACCAAAATAATAAGCTGGTGGTTTTCAGAATCATATGTTACAGAAAAAGCTCCAACTGCCTTTTTGAAGTCCTTATGTGCAGATTCTTTGGCACACCTAGGAATAAAAATGTAACAAAGTTAAAAATAGTAACCACTGCATTTACCGTTAACAGCCAAAAAGAATAATTCCTTAATACAAAGAATGTAAATAAAGATTTCCAAGCTCTCCCTTTCAAAGCAGGTGCTATTTTATTCCGTTATCATTTATTTTACTCATTTTTCTTTCATTTGTTTTCACATGAGTAGGATTAGAAGTATTTCAGAAATTTTCTATATGTAAATCTGTGGAATGACAAGTTAGACAAAACTACATTAAAAACTATAATCACTATGATCACCAAGTTCAAGATTTCAAGCACATAACGAACCATTAAAATGTGTGATTTCATTTTAACCCCTGCAGCATTCTAAGGAACATATGCTCATCTCATGCTGTGCTTGGCTTCTCCAGGTTTCCTGTGTCCACTTGTGTATGCTGTAATACTAACTTCAGGAAGTTTTAGTCTAACCTGAATTTATAACTCATTCCACATTGAGGCAATAACATACATCTCAAGGAAAGCAGAAAGGGACCTGAAGGTAAACAAGGGAAGTAGGTATTAATCTGACTTTTAGAGCTCTAACTATGTGACAACAACAGGTCCATGGCCTAGGAGAAAGTTAGCTGGCTTTGTATCATACTCTGGGAGGTTTTATTACTGTTCAACTATTCCCAGAGCCATTACCAAATAATAAAATTTGACCAAGAATGGATTCAAATTAACCTGTGCACAGAGTGAAAAATCTTAATCTGTATCACACATAAACCTTAAAATTTTGAAGAAAGTGTTTCTTCCTCCAGGAATAAACCACAATTCAAAAAATCATTGTTTCTATTTTTGAAGTATGACCACATCAATATTTGTATTTTTTACATTTTTACATTTCAATAAGTTAATTTAGAGTGGTAAAAAGCATTTTTATTCCTCTTGTCTCAGGCTTAAGAAGTTACCCACATTCTGAAACAAGTTATAAAGAAACGCTTGTACTTACATTTGCCTTAAATCTTCAGGAACTGCCAGTTTGATTTTATGAAAAGTATCTTTTGTTGCGGGTTTATTGGGGTTCACAGATCTCAAACGCTCAATTGTGACAATTTCGTTGTATGTAGCATCACAGGCTGCATATTCTATTACGTAGAACTGATATAAAAATAATAAAATCATCCAAGCCACATATTTTATGACATGAGTGAGCATTACACTATTAAGGAAAAGGTACTTTTGTTAACTGTACAAGTCAAATTTGACTTCTCAGGTTGAGGTTAATGGTAATTGCAACTGTCCTAATCAAGAAACTCTTAAAAAATGAATAGAGATTAGTTCAAACCACAGTGTACATCAATATATAAAGGGAAAAGAAAGAAAAAAGTATAAGTAAATATAAAATATATATATATGTATATATGCATACTCCTACCTCACCCTTTATCATTCTCACTTTAGCCAACCACCAACAGCAGGGTTCTTTTTCATTTGCCCTGGAATAAACCTGAACAAAATACATACATTATATCCTTAAAAGACATCACAAAAGCTGACACTAATATGATCAGCAACTCCATAGGAACAAAACCCAGCAAAACCTCTTAGTACATAAAGTCTCTGAGCACAACACAGAAAGCATGTAACAGCAAGATTGTACAGACAAATAATAATAAATAATACAGTGCCCAATCTACTGGCAGTAGCTGCCTCAGTCTTGCATGCAGTTAAAAGAGAGATAATTCAGACTTTTACATCTCTGAATATTTAATCAATAGTATTTCTAAATGTGTGTAGGTCTGATGAAGTCCTACCAGTGGGTGAGAGGGGGTCAGACATCTACACTTCTTTAGCACATATATGCTCTCAGCCACATCCACATTACAGAAGTTTTGCCATTTTCTTATCTTTCAAACTAAAAGCCTACAGAGCATGCAAGCAGAATGCAAATCTTACAAGACCTCTTTCTTTAAATTAATTATAAAAATAAATGTTACAATTTTATAAAATAAGGTTTTAGAAACATGCTGCTTTCAAGCCAATCTCTTTGCATATACACTTAAGTATTTACATATACACATATATTTCTATGTTTTTATGTACACACACATATAATGCAAATTATCTGATTCAGCTTGAAGCTTTGGTAATAGAGACATTATTACCTAACAGCTTAATAACTACAGTTCATCACCTATTTCTGAATTAAATGTCCTAAAAAGGACTGATCTGCAATCACTGCAACACTGATCATGTTTGTAACTCAGCATGGAGGTCATGGTACATGGAATTTTACAGGGCCTTTTGTGGTACATGGACTTTGCATGGTTTATTACTGTCAAACTCTGGCTTTGGAGATGTGCCTGACACTGTGCTTTCTGCAGTACTTGGAATCAAAGAAGGTGACATCACCTAACATGGAAGCAAACCTTACAGTGGCCTGGCTGACATTTTTCACAGCAAGTTCTCTCACTTCTCAAGACAAGAGCTGTTAATGGAGCATACACACCTCTACTTCATCGCTTTCATTTATGTCTTTATTATAGCCTGCAGGTGGTGGGAACCTCACATCATGGAATGGGATTTGTCTCTCTGGTTGCCAGCTGCAAACAAAAATCACAGTGAATGGTCTAAATATTTTCATCTTCTTTGTAAACAAAATCATTTTTAATCCATTAATTTTACAGTTTCAAATTCAGCGGAGCTTTTGTGCACATATGTATTAAAGGTAATGTGATCCAATGTATACATAATAAGAAAAAACACATCTAAATGACCATTAAGCATCTTAAATGAAACCCTGATGGCCCCCGCAGTCTTTTGAATCTTCCAGTAGAAGCTCTTCCTCTATTTACAGGTATGGTTTTTAACCCCAACACTAGCAACATAGATTAAAAAACATTTCCACAACACATTTGGACACTTCCTTCAAAACAAGCCTGTATCTTCTTTTTCTTTGGTTCTACTACTGGTTATGAAAATTTAATCAGGATCCAGTCTGAATACCGTTTTAATTTTCAGTTTCTTTAATGGAGACTGGATAATTTTAGTTTCTAGATCAGACAATTGGTATTCATCATTTATCTACAGAACAAATTTTGTAATACTGGAGTCTTCTAAAACCAAGGCAAGACATTCACATGTGAAAGAGTCAGTAATGGTACAACTGCTGACTTAATCAAACATGGGTTGTCATCACGTAAATTCAGGAACAACATGATTACCTTCCCAGCAAAACCCATGTTACTATGGTTTTGCACTTGAAAATATTTAAACTGTTAAAAGCATTTATATAGAAATATCACAAAATAGTAGATACTAAATATAACTTCAAAACATGCCAGCAGCAAGTTTAGAGTATCTAATATACACTACTCTGCACTAAGCCATATTTAGGTCAATCAAATGCAAGGTTGATACTCTGTCATTTACAGGTACAACACCAGCAATACACTTACTTGTTTTCAAATGAAACTGTTATTGAATCTTCATGCACATCCTTTACAAATGCCTGTGGAGGAAACAAAGTATAATTATGTATGTTTATAGACACTTTTAAAAGTAATTTTAAGCCTGCAAAACACCTCCTTTTCACAAGTATTGATGAATCTCACAATGAAAGAATGTTTTAAAGTCAACCTTTTTAATTTTGCAATAGACTAATATAAAACACATACTGAAAGCTGATAACCTCCTTGGGTTCATGACTGCCAGCACACTGATACACAAACAGAATGCCTCAGCTATGAAGACATTATTTCTACTTTTTAGAAGCAACAGGAACGGTTAGTAGGAAATGACAAGATAGTTCAAGAGTTTTAAACGTTTGGTTTTATAATCACATTTAATGTATAGACAGGCATAGAAATACACATCAGTATTCCTCAAAAAACAAACGAAACCAAAGCCCACAAAACCTCCAAGTCCTGTCTCTTCTTTCTTTACCTCGAAGTCCATTTGAACATTGCACTAACAAAACTCATCTATATCAATTTCAGCAGTATCTGAAATTGATTCCCATATTTACTTCATCACACTAAGTCTGTAGAGCACAATACTATTTAGTATTCCCCATATTTACTTCATCACACTAAGTCTGTAGAGCACAAACTTTAGATAAATGCCCTGGGACCTGCCTTCCCTTTTTTCCTGGGGAAGGGACAGCAGTTGTGCTCTCCATGCCACCACAAAGCAGAGGACAGAACTAGAATTCAGCACTGAGGGCTCCTCCTGCCTTAAGCACCCAACTGATTGATTTGGATTTGTCAATATTTAGCTAAAGCCCCAAACGCTTCACTCATTCCCCATCTACAAAACAGCAGGACCAGCGACTCAAAGAACTTTGGGATTTACCAAAATATTTTTCTTAGCCTGAAACAATGGTGGTCACAGGTTAACCAGGGATGAAAAGAACTTGGAGGTTTTATTCTTTATTTTTAAATTACTTCTTTGAATTTCTAAAACAAGCTGCTAAAGTGCTGAGTATTCCACTAACATTAGTCCACACATAGTATCATTGCGAGGTAGGTAAATAAAAGCCCATGAACAAGAAAGAATAGAGAATTTTTTTCTACTAATGGGGATCCACCTTAGTAGATTAAAAAACTGAAAATAATTTAGCAGCAACTATCACTTCTGTAGAAGAATTAGTTAATGAAGTGTGGAACATTTTATTATTCTCCATTTTATTACTCTTGCCCTTGCAAGTTTCCAAGACAAGAAGAGATCTTATCTCTTACAAGAAGATAAGTGTCTCTCTTATACGGAACCTAAATGGTTTTTAAGAAATTCTTTTGCTATTTTTGCTTTACAAAGTATTCCAAAATATTTCCTGAGTTGCAGCAGCATCTTAGTATCAAAGAAGCACAACACCTGACCTGACCTAATACAGAGCTCCAAGAACTGGCTAAAATGAAGTGGTAATGCACATCAATGTCATCACCCAGAGTCATTCAGTACAAGGAAGAAACCATCCAAGTTGAAAACTGAAACATAACCAATGCCACTGTGAATGGAAGTTAAAGGAAAGCCACAGTGACAACAGCAAAAAATTATTTTACACCTTGCTCGCCTCTCAATACTCTTAAGAACAAGACTTTATTATTGCCAGCAAGCCAAGGAGACTTTAAAAAGTCTCCAAATGTATTTGCATAATTATGAATTTCAAAATTCCATATTCCTTCAACGGGGATTTCAAGCACAGCTAATGTTTTTCAATGACATGGTATAAAGAAGACTTAAGACCACATCTCAGCAATACAGAAAAGGAATTTACATGAAGAGGCAACAGAGCTCTCAGTTGATCATTAGTGATACATTTAGCTCATGTTTCATATTGCTGTGTATTCTGTAAGAAGATTCCAGAACTGGAGATGCATTTGAACAATACAATACTAGTCCTCCTGACTCATTTCACAACATTACACATACACCTTCAAAGGCTTCACCCACGTGTCTTCCAATGGTAGTAATGTGTAACTTATTCTTACAGATGCAGCTGAAATGGATGCTTTTAACACCTGACAACCACTATGATCACTACCAGACACTAGGCATGGCTCCTTTGTGCCACAGACTAGACAAGGATTAATAGTAGTACTTGAGTACGTAAAAGCAGAGATTATTTTACAAAGCAAATTCCACAGAAATGATACCAGCAACGCTTAACAGCCTTCAGGAGAACAGGGAAGAGTAACACAACTCATGCCCTGAGAAACAATCTGTTCATACCTAATTTTCTCATATTTATAAAATGTCAAAAAAAAAAATCACCTTTCCTTGTATGAAAGATACTTTGGGAGAAGTCATCACCTCTGTGATGATGAAAACACCAAAAGGTGTCTTCATCAGCACTCTGGAAAAGTGACAGAAAATGGCAGAAAAATTTACAAGCACAGCAGCAAAGAGCAAGACTACACCTCATATCCAGAGAGAAATTGAAGAGAGCTCCTAATATCCAACACACCTTGAGCACAATCCTAGGGGCTACAGCAATATACCTCATTAAGGGCAATAATGCTAAAACTTATCATTAATAAGTAAACCAGGATGTGCAACAAATAAATCTAAGTTAAGCTGAAGACTAGCCTGGACCTTCAAAGAGTTTAGCAATTGTATTATCGGAAACCAGTAAAACTTGAGAGACACAGCTGGCTGAAAGAGGAATGAACTACACTGTCCTGTTTGAGCTCTCCTTAAACAGTTCTTGCACACTGCTTTGGTCACAATCCAGAAATCAGAGGGAGCCTGAACCAGGAACACTGGTTAAACTGCAGGTAGCATCAGTACAGACACTGCCAGGGAAAATCACAAATCTGAATTTCTTTAGCTTACACCAAGTTCAGAAGAGTCAACCACAGAAACAGATGAATACCTGGTTTTCACTTCAGTCTGGCCAAAACCACTGATGTCATAACTCTGTGGTTTGTCTTTTAATTAACAGTCTTGCAAAATTACAAGAGTTCATTGGAATAAATTTATAATTAATTACAAAATGAACAATGCCTTGCCAAATACCTAATTTCAAGTATGCAATATATGAAACATGTCTGCACACCCCTCTGTGATCTTTATGCTTAAAACCAGCATGCAAAATATTTTAATGATCATTAATACAGTCATTAATATTTGGTTGGCTGATCCTATCTATCCAGAGAAAGGGGGTTTTCCTTGTTTTTCAGTTTTTTATGACACACAAAAATGTCAGATAGTTATCACATCAGTTTACCATTGTCTGGACCACAGCATCATGTCAATTTTCCTCCAATATGAATATTTAAACAGATCTGTAGTACAAAAATGTATTTGGACTCTTCAGCACTATATATTTCAATTTGTACACCTTCAAGTACAAACAGAAGAGGTCTGAAATATGTCTAAGTTTTCCTTAAAAAACTAATATTTAAGCAGCAATGCCTTTGGGAAACCAAAATTAATACTTCTCCAAACTGTCTGGTAGTCTTGTTTTTTGTAATACTTGTGAAATTACGCACAATGCTAAAAAGAAATGAAGCCTTCAACACCATAAGCCAAATTCACAGACACAGGACAAGCCAGCCCCAGATGTCAGTAAAGGTAGAGAAGAGGCTCTGATCTCACATGAGTATCAGGAGAAATACAATAACCATTCACCAGCCTTTTTTAGATAAAGAGTGTAAGTAGGCATGGAAATTCAAACATAATGGTGCAGATACATGAGCTTAAAATGCACCCCCATGAAGGGACAGAACAGTGGCTCTGATGAATTTGGACACAAAGATGAAATGCCTTAAAAACAAAGTGAAACTGGACAGAAGCAAAATGAGGTAACAGGACAGTGAAAGACTGAAGCAGCTGACATACCATTATTGCTAACAGCAGAATTTCCAAGAAAGAGTACACAAAATTGTGAACAGAAGTACATTTTGTAATGGCAAAGGTTGATTCTTCTTCTCTAATGCGGAAAACAAAAATCTAATGTGGTAAGTTTTCTACATCAGATTTTACTCCGAGTCACAAAAATAATTTCATTTCTCTCCATGCTTCAGATATAATTAAGTAAAAAAGTTTACAGCATGGCATTTCTCAAACACAAGCATTCACATTTGAAGAATGGCTATATGCTGAATATATGGTCTAAATTTTACAAATTATTTGTGAAAAAAATAACAATTATTGGAAACACCAGCATATTTTTATGCTAATGAATGATGGACACTTCAAAGGAAAAAATAAAGGCTTCAGCTGCCATGAAATTTTGCTTTTTTAAAGTCTGCTCACATCCTCAGATGTGAGCATTGTCAACCATTTTAGTAAAGGAGGATAATTAACTGTAAGAAGGGAAAGTAGGGAAAAAATGTTCTTTAACATAAAGAAGGCTATGTTGATAACAAACGTGCATCTACTGTTAGTGTAACCATTCTGTAACATTTCATACCTGTTGGAAGGAGAATGTCAAAAGGGAACTCGGTGTATAATCAAGTCTGAGAAAGGCTGGACATACAAAGGAACAGAATAGGGAGAAGAAAAATAGTCACAGAAATGGTCACCAGACGAGGGAAAAGTGTACAGGCGGTCTTCCTCAGAAGGACTGAGCAGACAGGGTCATGAATGTACAAAGAGACTGGAGATATTGGCTGAGGTGTCTGCATGGAACAGTGAAAGAAAAAAATGGATACAGAGGGCCACAGGAACAGTTGCTAATAGTGAGACCTGGAGTAATAAAGTAGTAAGAAAGATGAATTATTTTATCAGCTGTAGCTTCAATGAAGTTATCTATAAAACCAAGCAAACAACAGCAAGGCGCTGAAACTACTGGGATAAAAAGTGGAAGATTTTCACAAGGTTATAGAGCAAGAAGTGGCAAAAATTGGGTTACAGACAACATATAGATATCAACAACAAACACCATCACAAAACTGACTGCCTCATAAACAGGATGCTTTCCATCTTTAGCAGAGGACATGAGAGAGAATCACTCCCAAACTCAAAAAGAAAAATCAATCCCATGTTGGAAAGGCATCCAAGCATGTCCCCTTTGGAGGGAAATACCTAAAGCTAATCCCAAAAAGATTAGGCAAAGGCTGTCTATTAGTCCTCTGTGAATAAGAAATTCAAAACCCAACTTACTACTCCTGTACAAGAAAAGATAAGAGAAGGTATGTCCTAATACTGCACACCTTCAAGATTCAGTTACCTGGCTGTGAGCTGCAAAAAGGCAGTTTCCTCCCCTTGGATTCACAGTCCTGGTGGTTGTTGAACCAGTCTTCATAAAATAAGTAAGGAAATCTAACATTTTCTTTCCAAGGATTCTGGGCCCAACCACATAGCAAGTCATGACTAAGCATCTCTAGGTACCAGACTGTCAATTATCCCTGAATCATGCCCACTTACTGCACTGTGCTTTCCATGGAATCATTCATCTTAGGCAAGGAGGCAAAAAATCATGAAAGTACAAAGTATGCACTAAGCAATATTTGAATTCCATTCAGAAAGAACTAGCCTGCACTACATCAGTCACAACAACACACTCCAGTATTCCAGTGCACCTGACCAGAACGAAATTTTAATTCAAATCTTATAGCTGGCTATGAAGGCATCCTCAAACCATCTCCTATGCTTTGGGTGGGACATGAATCCTCTGGATATATCTCAGAACACACCAGTTTGTTACTTTCAGCAGGGTTTACATGGGCAGTTTTGTACTGTAAAGATCCAGATGACGCTGGTGGGTACACTCAAAAATGTTCAGGTCCTCAGAGAGACCTACAAGGAGGATATGAAAAGCTGAAGCCAGAACTGGGTGCCTACTTGAGCCACTTCATCCCATCCTGACTATAGCAGCCTCATACTCTTCCTCCTTCCATGTCTTAGTAACAGGAGAGGTGTATTTTTCCAAAAAATTTACATATTCTCATTAATTCAGAATTATTTAAAGCCAAATAAATCTTCACTTGTTATCAGTATATCATGAGATTGAATAAAATAATTGTTTTGCCTTTGGTTTATTTGAAACATTACTGCTGTAAATCACTTCTCAGAAGGCTGCTTAAAGAAACTTCTAAAATGAAAAAATAAAATCATCCTGCAATCAAGTTCACACTTGACATCACTGCACACTTCTTGCTATGCTGGGTCAACATCCATTTTTTACAACTGAATTGCCAATCTCTAAGATGGGCATAAAACTCACAAGAAAAAAATGAGATATATTACTTTATAACAGAGTGATATTCAGACATCATGAAAGAAAATCTGTAATTAGAATTCAAGTAATTCAAATTAGGGGAAACCAGAGGAAAATTGCTGGTTTATACTGAACATTATTGCATGAGAGTGTAAACAACTCCCACTTTTTTGTTCTTTAAAAAAAATTATGCTGCATTTATCTTAAGTGTGATGCTCCATCTCAAGAGGTAATTCAGGTGAAGACAGATAAATCCATATGCACATTTTTCCCTTTAGACAATTTAAGCAAAGCTGCTTGGTTAGTGATAAAGAGGAAACTAAAAAAATCTTGTCAAAATTTCTAAAAGTTAAGGACAAACATAACTACACTGCTAGGGGCAATGTCTGTGTTAGAACTTGGGTACACTAAATCATGAATAAGATTCCATGAACATATGCTCAAATTTAGCTTTCACCTACACACAAGGCATACAGGGCCCCATGGTGTCAAACCTGAACATAAACAATAAAAGTTTCAGCTTTCAATTCTCCCAGGTTTATTCAATATTTGTCACTAAAGAACGTACCATGTCATTATTACCATCATCTCCTTCACGTCATTGTGTAACTACTATAATTTGATGAAAGCCTCATTAAAATTTCTACTGTGCAATGCATTTACTCCTTCTGCTTCTTTCTGACCAAATACTGTACCTTTAAAAACCTAAAATTGATTTTTTAAAGTGCTAGATTATTTAATTCCAGGAAGCAATATACAGATCTAGAACTTTGACTACAGCACTGTGAGCTCACAGGATGCTAATTTACCACTGATTTGTATCTCATACTTCTTTTTTTTTTAATTAATTTCAGAATAGGATACTAGCACACATATTTTAAAAATAAGCTTTTAAGAGGTCTTCTTTTCTTAGAAAAACTCGGAGGTGTTGGAACTACATCATTTGGATATCTACCTGGCCTACCACAGGAACACGTGAGTGTGAAACTCTACCCGGTCCTTCAATGCTAACATAAATATTGGATGTCGCACTATAACTAGGCCCAATTTTTAAAGTCCTAGGATCATTTAAACCATGGGAAACTTGCAGGAACTGATCCATGGCTGTTTCTGGTATATTGATAACAGATCAATGAGAGTAGGCCCAAACCAACCATATCCGAATTTTATTTTCTGTAAAACTACGAATTATACCCTATTAGTAAGCTGATTAATACAACCCAACTCATGCAAAGCCACACAATACTACACGGTATTAATAAAACATATTCTGTGTTTATATGTTCAAGGCTCAGGGTTGGTTTTATTAAGCCCAAGGGCTTGGAAACAAACATGCAATGCCACTAAATAATTTCAATAAGAAGAGGTACATTTGATATCTATATGTATTCAGGGACTCAGCACCGATAGATCTGGCCAAGCAATGCTGTCCTTAATACCACTAGGCAGCTTCCCCTGCCATGGCATTAGGAGCAAGAATCCACCACAGCATTTCATCAGGAATGTGTATTAACGAGGGCCCCCCTCCTCCCCGCCTTGCAGGCCGTGCTCATGCAGTGCAGCTCTCCTGGAAACCCGGACGGCGAGAGAGACTTTCCTTAAGTAGCGACAAAAGCTGAGGATTTAGCAATTAATGCCCCATCCCAGGGCTGATCCTCGCTCAGCGCCGGGACGAGGCGGCCCCGGGCGCCCCTTCCCACAAAGGGGGAAGGCCCGAGGCCTCCCCGCTCTCGCTCCTCATCGGGCCTCGAGTCCGCTCAGCGCCGGCGGCCCCCGGCTCGCTCTGCGCGGCCACCGCGAGGGACCCGCCGCGGCCTCCACCCCTGCCTGCTTCTCCCTCCTCCTTCCTGCCCCAGGGCCTCCGCTCTCCCTCAGCGCGGGGAGGAGGAGGAGGAGCCGCCGCCGCCTCCTCCTCCTCCCGTTGCCGTGCCCGCTCCCTCCCCTAGGGCCCGGCCCGGCCGCGAGCACCCGGTACCTTGTAGAAGGCCCCGTTGGAGCCCCGCACCTCCACCACCAGCTCCTCCATGTTGTGCGCGGTGCGGGGGACCCGGGCCCGGCGCCGCCTCCCTTCCCTTTCTCTGTGCCGGCGCAGGCGGGGGAGGAGCGGTGTGTGTGTGCGGGGCGGGGGCGCTCGGTTCACGCCGAGCCCGGGGGTGTGGCCACCCTGGGCGGGAGCGGGGGGCAGCGCCGGGGGCTCCGCTCGGCGCCGCCGCTCCGGGCCCGGGGCCGCCGGAAATGAAACCGAAACGGCGGCGGGCGGCGCGCGGGGGGCGCGCGCAGGGCGCCCGGTTCGCACGCGAGCGCTCGAGGCCCGCGTCACGTGACCGCGGGAGGGGCGGGGCGGGAGCGGGCCCGGGGCCGGCGCGCGCCGCTCGCTCGCCCACCCGCCGCCGCCGCCGCCTCTCTAACGGCCCCGCGCGCGCGCAGCCGCAGTGGCGCGGGGCGCGCGCGAACCCGGCAGTTGCGGGGCCGAGATCCCGCCCCCCCTCCCCACACCCCGCCCGGCGCGCGCCGGAGTGACCGCCCTGGCGGCCAATCGGGTCGCGCGGTGCCGCGCCGCGCGCCTGAGTGACCGGCACTGCCGGCCAATCAGATCGCGCGGCCTGAGCGGCGCTGGTCGGGGCGCGCGGTACCCTCAGCCAGGCCTGTATGGTGGGGAGCGTGTGTCCGTGTGGGGCCGCGGCCCCGTGTCCGTGTGCCCGACCCGGCCCGGGCCGCGCTCAGGGCGGTGCTGAGGCCTGAAACGGCGCCGAGTAACGGCCCCGGGGAGAGATGGCCTTGCGGGGCCCTTGCCGAGGCGAACGGAATGACGGTCCGAGCAGCGCGGGGGCTGCTGGGATAGAGGGGGACATGGCGGCCGGGCCTGGGGGGTTCAGGGTCGGTCCCTGAGGGGCTGCCCTGTGGGTGGAGAAGGCTCAGCCGTGCAATGGGCTCTGCCTGCTTGGCCATGGCCAGGAGTTAACAATAAATGTGAATTGAGCATACACCTTGAGTTCTTTGTCCAGTTTTGGGCACCTAGTACAAGAAAGAGCTAAAGCTCCTGTCCAAAGGAGGCCACGAGCATGGTGAAGGCCCTTGAAGGGGAGCGGCTGAGGGCACTTAGTCTGTTCAGCCTGGAGGAGACTGCGGGGAGACCCCATGGCAGTCTGCAGCTTCCTCCTGCGGGACAGACACAGAGGGCATGGCCTGAGGCTGCATCAGGGCCGGTTCAGGCTGGATATCAGGAACAGGTTCTGCGCCCAGAGGATGGTGGAGCACTGAGCAGGCTCTGCAGGGCAGTGGTCACAGCCCTAAGGCTGCCAGAGCTCAAGAAGTGTTTGTACAATGCTCAGGCATGGGGTGGGGTTCTTGGGGCTGTAATGCAGGGCCAGGAGTTTGATGATCCTTGTGAGTCCCTTCCAACTGAGGGCATTCTGTGATTCTGGGAATCGTGACTCTGCATTAGGAATGCTCCTGCTCCTGCAGGGCTGGTTCTGCTGAACACCTGAATGCTCCCAAGGGGTCTGGCACCAGACGGGCTGAGCTGAAGGGATGATTCCTGTGCCTCGCCCTGCAGCGATTCCTTTGTTCAACACAAGTTCTCCGTGTAACACATACTGTTATTTTAGGACTGTAGATTCCGTAATGTTGGAAAAGATCTCCAAAATCATTGACTGCATCCTTCAGCTGCACTTCAACCCTCATGGACATTTCAATGTGACATTGCACATACAGTCCACTGTAGAGCCTGGTGGTGAATAAAGAGCTCCACTATGATGAAACATCTACAACTTAGAGTGCACTGGCACAAAAGCTTCTTGTTCAGCCTTACATTAGACCTGCACAAATGTTAACATCTTCATGTTTTCTAACACAACTGCAAAGAATCAGAGAAGGAAAAAAATCCCCTTTATGCTCAAAAATCACAATGTATTACTATGGTTGTGATTTCTCTGACTATGGGTGTGATGCTCTCCCTACATGAGTCGTGGTGAAATTCTACACTCATTGCACTCATTAGACAAGCAGTCATAGGACTGACCTGCTTGGGGATGGCAGAGGGTCCAGGAGGAACTGTAGAAAGAAAAATTTAGAGATGAGGAACAGAGGAGCAATGACAAGTTTTTTTGTATGGCTGAAACCCCACCAGACAGATTACAGAGTCTCCATGAATTTAGATACAATGGCTCACAGTTGTGACTTGTTCTTTTTTTTTTTTTTTTAAACTGGAATCCATATAAATGGTTCAACTCAACATTGTAACAGTTGCCAGGAGTGATGATGCCCAGCTCTGAAAATTACATGAAGTTTTGTTGTTTTCTTTTTTTCCCATTCATTGTTTGTCAAAATTATTCTCCTTTTAATCAAATAGGTTGCTGTCATGAAGGCAGATTATCTCTGAGCAGTCAGAATATAAAGGTGTCTAATTTAGCTCTTTCAGTGATGATTTCTCTACTCTCCCCAAGACAAAAGCTGCTGTTCTGTATAATCTTCCATAATGCTTAACTTAAATTTTCTTAGCATTGCTTAGCTTTAACATTCTTTATTTTGACCTGACTAGTGATGTTCTAATCCTTGTCTGCTTAATCAGAGCATGTACCTATCTCCAGAGCACACTCCCTAGTTTATCTGCTCATTTACTCCTAACCTTTCCTCTTGCTTTTCCAATTACTTATTGTTTTTCCTATTTTAATTTGATTTTACTTTGACCTATCTTCAGACTGAACTGTCTGTGCCTTCTGCAATGTGTTCACAAATTAAGTAACTAGTTCTTAGATAAAATTCCAGTAAACTAGATCTTTTCCAATGTGTTTTTATTTCAAATGTGGTGACACTATAAAAATACATCTCAGTAATTCCATTAGTCTTTTACTATGAAAGGTAAAATGTTATTTAATTGAAATATTAGAGTTCACTGCTATATAATCATAGAATCACAGAAGGTTTAGGGTTGGAAGGGACGTGAAGGATCATCTAGTTCCAACCCTGATGTGTGCAGTGCTTTTATAATTCAATCAAAATTCCCCACTCCTCCACCTCCTTGAATTCTTTCATATTTCCCAGTCTCTACTGACCTGTTCGAAGTCCTGGGTCTGGTCCTGGGGATAGAGATCTGCACAGCTTGGTGCGTGCAGGCTGATCTGCTGACTGATTTGTGCCCCTCGTGATTTGGAATACCTCTTTTCACCATCCAAATAATTAAAAGGCAAAGTAAAACAACTTTGGATTTTATTCCCTAATTGATTCACTCAAATTCCTTCTTAAATATTTATAGAGAATGTAAGAAAAAGGTCCCTTCCCATCTCCTCAGGAAAGCTGAAGGAGAGAAAGCTCAGGTAAGTGACACTCCTCAATCATATCAGAGGATATGATCCTTGATCATTGGAATCAATTTAACTAATACTTTTTTTCTGAGGATTTATATCTTAGATGTTCTAGTTGTTCATGGACCTTCACCAGGAAATGCCAGCTTTGATTCCATATATTGAAGGAGTTAAGAATTTAAAATGTAGCCATTGGTGCCGCACTTTCAGAACAGCAGCGACTGTCAGAGCCTTCCCCAGCACCCTGCTCAGTGAAAGCCTCTTCCTGTAGACACTGGCTGAGAGTGACAGGAACTACTGAGTATTATCCTCACCTGCAGAGATTTACCTAAAGGGATGGCCAGAGACTACAGATAAGAGTTACTCATGAAACATTCTTTTAAAAATATGATAATCCAATTAACTATCAGAGTTTCTTAATGGAATTTTATGCAGTCTTCATTACTTACCTATTTTGGGCTGCAGTCTTGACAAGATTCATAGAGATTTTAACTCAGTTTTTCAAATATCTATCTGCTGGTTTTCCTTGTGCATTACTTCCCATGGCAGCCTCTCCTGGCTGACTCCTTGTCCCCTCCATTATGATCTGTAGCATGCCATACAGGTGATGCTTAGACCTCCATATTTCCATTTAAGACTGATAGTCACAATGTTGTATCTCATTTCTGACACTGTGATACTGAGACAAAGGGACTTTGCATTCATGTGGGGTACATAGGATTCTGAGTTGTTTCAATAAGATTAAACAATTCAGACTGTTGTCTTGTCAGTTTAAAGCTGCAGCAGAAAGTTTCAGGGGGCAGAAGACTATTACACTCTGATAAAGATGGTCACATGTTCTTTTCTTGCTAATTTGCATGATATCCTCAATAAAGGCTTTTCTATAACCTCACTGAAATGGTGATGTTGTAATAACCAAATCAGCACTTGCAAGAAGCAGTTACAGTTAATAGAGATACAAAGATGAAAAACTTCTTAGGCATTGCTTTATGAATAATCAATAATAGCTGAAGGTTAAATATAACCAAAATATTGCAGTTTTATTAGCTTCTCTTTGACTGAAGTGATACACATAAGTGAAAGATATCCCAATCAGGGTGTGGAGCAGTGGGTATTCCCAGAGCTTGTGAAGACAAGCTGAACTAAACTAGGGAGGATTTGAAATGTTACTGTGTATGGACAAGAAATCAGATTATGTGATGCCTGTTCATTCAGTTCTTTGAATAGCTAATGTGAACTTTCTCTGGGAATGCTAATAAAATACTCTGTGAGGTAGTGTTCACGTGGAGAGGCGAAAAAGCAGAACAATCGCAAAAAGACAAACCTGAATATTGCAAAATTATTGAAACAAAAAATCCTTCATTACATGTATTAGGATGGTGGGTTATCTTTAAAATAAAATGTAAAAATATAATAGTGAGAACAGCCAACTAGTCTATTGATTTTCTGTCTTAATTATTTAAGCTGACCTTCAATGAAACTTGATTGTTTCTCTGTTTCTTTGAAAAGTCATTAGTTCATCTCTACCTCTGAATATGTAGTTTTCTGCATAGTAGCCAGGGAGTAGAGAGCCATGCAAGGTTCATTTTTACCACAGATTCTATTTTAGTGTAGCTATATGTTTCCACGAGTGGTTTTCAGTTTCTCTGGTATACTGTGTCTTCCTGACCTCAATATGGAAACAAGGCTGAGGGATTTAAGACTACTTTGTGCCTGCAGGACAGAAGCCTCCCAGTTTCACAGAGACGAGTAAAAGGAGTAAACACTGGAATCTGAACTTCAGGAGGTTATTAAAATTTTTAGCTTACACAGATATAATTTTCTAAAAATATGTGGTTTCGAAATACTACCTATTAAACTATCAAGCTCTAGCTCAGTTTGCTTATTCCAAAAACAACATCGTCATTCAACTCACCTGTGAAATAATTGTGTTAGTGGGTAATCTCTCTTATTTGCTTCATGTTATTTGTTGGAATTACAGGTCTCATTTAAAATTAATAGTAATTTCTGCATTCTTCCAGAACTATGGCTGTATATCACGTTGGTTCACAACTCTCAGTAGCAAATTTCCTTTCTTTGCATGTCAGTGAATTTAAAAGTGTACTATGTAGCATTTTGCTGCTTAATTATTCAGTTTCGGCTCCCACTTGTAAGTTTCCACCCACTTCTCTCCTAACCCCACAAATGCATTTATCATTATATTAAACCTGCACGTTAATTCCTCTGCAGAAGCATATTGGTGTTGTAAACAGTCCTTTTTGACAGACAACACTCACATTCATATGGAATACTGCATGTTGGTTTACTCAGCTAATTATTTTTAATCACTAACCAAGTAACATGAGATGAAAGTGAAAATGAATTATGTGTATCTTGAATATCTCTGCATTATGTATATCTTGAAAATTAATTAATTTAAACAGAAAAAACCCTCAAAAAACTTGGGATACGACTGGTTAGAATGCAACACAAGAGAAATGTTCTGTTGTTTTCCCATGGTTGGACACATCCATAACCACCCCTGTGGTGGTTAACCACTGCCCCATGTGCAGTGTGTGCTGGGTCACACAGCAGCCCTCAGCTCAGTCAGGGACTTCTAGTATGAGCATACAGCCTTTGAATAAGAGCTTTTTTCTCTGAGAACCAAAAACTTAATATGCTATGATCATCATGAGTATAGGCATTGATGCTGTGATTAGAAAAGGAAAGATTTTTGTGCATTAGGAGTTGGTCTGCGTGGGGTGGCTTTCCTTCATAGAATTAAGCATTGTATCCAAAAGTTGCTGGCATGAAAATGGCCCTGATTCTCTTGACTCTGTGGAGAGGGAGGCAAGTGCGGCCCTTCATTGCAGTGGCTGTAAGCAGAGCTTTGGGTAGCAATGCTGGTGGAGATGGCTGTGCTGTGGTCAGCACACTTGGATGGACTCCACAAGGGTCTTCTCTGAGTTTTCAGCCAGCCCCTGTCCATGTGTTAAAGGGCAGCACTCATCAGTGTGCTGGGTTTGCATGACCAGGTGTTGGTAGTGAGTGGGAAGGGGATTGCAGGCGTGGCAGGTGAGAAGCTGCCAGAAGCTTCCCCCTTGTCTGACAAAGCCAATGGAGCCAGCTCCAGGATGGACCTGCCACCGGTGCCAAGGCCAAGCCCATCAGGAATGATGATAATGCTTCTGTGGTAATATGTAAGAAGGGAAAAAAAATACTGAGTGAGAGTAATTGTGGCCAGAGAAGAAAGAAGTGAGAATGTGTGAGAGGAGCAGCCCTGCAGACAGGCAGGTCAGGGCAGAAGGAGAGGCAGGAGGGGCTCCAGGTGCCAGAGCAGAGGTTCCCCTGCAGCCCCTGGTGCTGCCATGGAGAGGCAGCTGTGCCCTGCAGCACAGGGGGGTCCTGGCAGCAGGGACCCAGCTGCAGCCCAGGGAGGAGCCCAGGCCAGAGCAGGGGGATGCCCAAAGGAGGCTGTGACCATGGGAAGGCTGTGCTGGTGCCCTGGCAGAGAGAGAAGCCCATCCCAGAGCAGGGGGATGCCCAAAGGAGGCTGTGACCATGGGAAGGCTGTGCTGGTGCCCTGGCAGAGAGAGAAGCCCATCCCAGAGCAGGGGGATGCCCAAAGGAGGCTGTGACCAGGGAAGGCTGTGCTGGAGCAGGCTCATGGCAGGGATCTGGCCCTATGGAGAGAGAGAAACCCAGGCTGGAGCACATTTGCCAGCAGGACTTGTGACCTCCCAGGGGACCCACTCAGGGGCAGCCTGTGCCTGGAGGACTGCACCCTGTGGGAGGGACTCACACTGGAGAAGTTCTTGGAGTGCTGTCTCCCATAGGAGGGAACCATGCAGGAGCAGGGAAAGTTCTCCTGACAGCAGACCAGCAGCAGAAACTTTAATTGAACTGACTGTAAGCCCCACTCCCTGTTCCTTGGCATCTTTGGGGGCAGGAGGTAGAGTGTTGGGAATAAAGCCCATGAAGGAAAGACAGGTGGGGGGGGGGAGGTGTTTTTAGGATTTTTTTTTTAATTTTAATTTTCCTGGTGTGATTTTGATTGGTAATACATTCAACTAACTTCCCTAAGTTGAATCTGGACAATTGGCAACAATATCAAAGATGGAACATGTGATCTTAGAAAGTCTACATTTCTAGTCAATCTAAACTAGAAAAATTTCAGTCAGTAGAGTGACATTTCTAGATTACTCGTCTGATTCTATAACACAGAACATGGGCTTGTTTTTCTAGCACCCATTGTAAATCCATTGGGTGACCATCAGGCCTTTGTATTGCTGTGTGCAGGAACAGGAGGCTTCAGTCTGAAGCTGATACAGAGATTTATGAAGGTTGATGACTGCCTCTCTTGAACATACTGCACTTTTAGCTGAAATTTATCTGAAAACATCATATGACTCCAATCCATAGCAGAATTCCCAGGGATGTCGAGGAGCAGTAAGTCTGTATTTCAAAGGCTTTATATGCCAGTACATTTATATGGCCTTAATATTATTTGTATTGACCCTGGTGGGAAATGCTATGGAACTACTTTATAAAATGTCATTCTCCTGACAGACTGTGATATTTAACTTCCTATTAGAAGCATATATAACTTAAATGATTTGTATTTTCCCACTAAATTGTTATAGAAAACAATGCTGTAATCTTATGCTGTGGCAACAGATGAAGCGTGTGTAAAAAAAAAAAAAAAACAAACCCAAAAACCAAGCAAAAGAAAAAACTACCCTGCAACAGCAGTCTTTTAGTTGTGCTTTTTTGTTGTAGTTGATTTTGTTTTTTTGTTTTTGGTTGGGTGGGGTTTTTTTGGCTGACCTAGCTGACATTTTTGCCCCTAGCTAATGTTTTATTCTTTACTAGTTCAGAACACAGTCTTTGTCATACCATTAATAGATTTATATCCTGGACACGGCTATGCTTTCACTTTTTATTTTCCCCGTGGCTTTCAGCCCTCACTTCCTACGAGCCCTCGCAGCGCGGGGCGAGGCTGCAGTACCGGGTTGTGGCCACACGAGGGCGCGCCAGGACCGGCCGTGCGGAGCGCTCCGGTGCCGGTGCCCGGTGTTGGTGTCGGTGCCCGGTGTCGGTGCCCGGTGTCGGTGCCCGGTGTGTGTCGGTGCCCGGTGTTGGTGCCGGTGCCCGGTGCCGGTGCCCGGTGTTGGTGTCGGTGCCCGGTGCCGGTGCCCGGTGTCGGTGCCCGGTGTTGGTGTCGGTGCCCGGTGCCGGTGCCCGGTGTTGGTGTCGGTGCCCGGTGCCGGTGCCCGGTGCCGGTTCGGGCTGCGGGCGCGCCCCGGTTCGTGATGCTGTCACTGCATTCACATCGCTGTGGGGACAGCACACCGCCCCGGCTCCCTAAATCCTGCCTCCGGACCGCCTCGGGACTCACAGTGTCTCACAGAGCCCAGGAGGAATGCTTGAAAGAAATTACACACTAAGAGCCCATAATACTTTTCATTTTTGTTTTTGTTAATAGTAAATTTAGACTATTATAAAGGGTATTTTTTATTATGCTGAATATATTTTAATTTTGAGAGCTGTCTTAAATAACATGACCTAGAGTGTTCTTCCATTTCTTGCAGGCTCTCAGGAGACTGTCAAGCACTTGGCAGTACATGTGTCAAATCCTGAAGCTCCCTTATGAACCCTTTAACTGGACTAAACCTATTTTACTTAAATGGTCCTGTTCCTTTCGGCTTAGAGATCTTTTTCATTTTCACAGCCTTTCGAAGAAAATCTTATGTACTGAAAGTGGAGAGTGAGGTTTTGCTCTCTTGGGTTGTAATGAAAAGTCAACTAAATTTTCTCGTTCAACAGTAAAAACTTTGGTGCTGCACTCTTTACACTTTGAAAGACTCCACTTCAATAATGTATCAGTTAACCAAAGCAAATGAGATTTTCAGCAAAACCATCACGACATTAAAAGGAAAGTGGCCAAAGTAGAGTTTTGTCAGAACTCATTTGTCTCCCCACTTTATACATCTGCTTTTGTTAATTTTATTGTCAAAACATCTAGTCCTGTACTAGATTTTATATTAACAATTTACACCTTTACAAAAGATTTGGCAGAACTCCAGTGTTTTGATGTCAGTTGTGATTATTGATTTGCATTTTGAAGAGGTGTGATTCACTCAATGCATCAGCTTTCCTTTTGTACATGTAACATTTTTCAGAAGAGATTTCAGACAGAAAAGGAAAACAAGACTGGTATATTTATTTTATGAGTGCTCTCCGAATCTCTTGGAATAAGAAAAATTGCTGAGCCTGGGAGCTGGTGAAAGAAAATTTTAACTTTGGAAGGAAAACTTCAGATTTCAGTGAGTGAAAGACAGGGCTCTTCCTGCAGAGGTTTTCCTCTGCACCAGCTGCAGGGGCTGTTTTTGTGTTGGCTGCCTGAGAGTGTGGGCAGCTTGGCATCTCCTGGGCTGAAAAACAAAATCTTGGGTTGGTGACATGCAAAAAGTCACCCCTGGGAAGCACAGGTAATTTTCTCACACTAGAGTCACCACTACACCTCTGCACCAACACTGGGGCCCTGTGACAAGGTTGTTTTGGCGCAGGCTCTGCTGAGCAGAAGTGCCCCAGAGCTTTCCTACTGTTCCAATGAGGTCAAGGTTCCTCCTGTCATCCCCTGCTTCAGTCTGCAGCATCTAAGCTGCCCAGCTAAGAGCAGACTTGCCCTGCATGACCTTCAGACAAGCCTTCCACTATAAATTATTCTGTGATTCTGTAATGGTGCAGTAATTCTGCATTTCAGGCATGTTCAGATATTCATGCTATTTGATGGAACAAGAAGTGATGTCCATGTCCGGTTTTCATTAAATATTAAAATGCCACATCTGTGGTTAAAATAAAGCTTAAGAGGCACTATTTTTCTTCTTTATTGACTCTTTCAGTGCCTTGTTAGAACTCATCTGCTAAGTACATTGCAGCAGATGTCTGAGTTGGAAACTATACCAAAGATTGGAGTGTGGACGCAGGTTCTGCCACACAGGACTTATAGGGATGTCAGGTGTTGCTGAAAAGTAGCTGATGAACATGGAAGGATAAAATAACAAAAGACACAGTTAACCAACTGCTGAGAAAAGCATCTCTGAACAAAAGAAAAATGTCTCTGAAATGGCTGTCTAACATTTCCCAGGAAGAGACAAATGTTATCAGTCAGAATCACAACACACCAATTGTTCTTAGATGACATTATGATGAGAGGCATCCTACTCCCTGAAGGAATTTGTCTTGATGAAATAGTGTGGCACTTTCATGTAAAACAGCTTCCAAGTGGTATAAACACAAATTGTGTTTGTACCAAAATTCATAGGAAATTGTGTTTGTACCAAAATTCATAAGAACAAGAAACTTCCTATAGTAAACTGTAAAGCCTTTAGTTATGTCACTCATAAAAGGGAAGAAAATGAAGGTAGTCAAAGCTTTTGGCCCACTGGAAACTCATTATGTGCTTTACAACAGCCTGAGGAACGATAGCAAGACTCTGGTTACTTGAGGAGAGGAAATGAAACAATATTGCTCATCAGGTAGTGTCTCAACTATTTGTTATTGATTGGACAAAGCATAAATAAATCTCAGCCCCTGGGCTAAAGCATTGGGGAATATGACTGTTACCAACATGGTAGTGAGAGTTTTACAGACAAGACAGAAAGAACTCTGGATGATGCAATTGAGAGGAGGATGAAAGGCCAAAGAGAAGAGATCACTGAAAGGGATGAAAATCTGAATCTGTAAATGAAAATAATTATGTACTGGTGGTCAAGCAGCTGTACAAGCCAACAGTCTGTTGGTGGTGAGGCTGTATGGAGTGAAAAAATCAAGATACTCACTGAAAAGAGCAATGGCAGGGAGTCTGTTTCCCCATTCTCCCTTCCCCATGTCCTGCAGGAGTCCTGGGGAGGACAGCAGGAAAAGCCACCATGTGGCCGTGCTGGGGGACAGCAGCACGGGCAGCCTATGGCACAGCATCTCCCTGGCTTATCCCTCAGGTCTGTCTTAATTAAGCGCCCCAGTAAGACAAATAACAAGAATGATTCCTAGTAAAGTCAAGAGCAGTTTTGTTTGTTACCTGAGTAGGAGCAGAGTAGACCCAACAATGTTCTGTGTGTGAAACAGATCTGTCAAACATCAGCACTGCTCGGGTGTGTAGAAATTAGCTACTGCTGATGGGTTTTGCTGTAGCTATTGCTTTGATTTTAACTTTGACAGCTTCCCAACATGAAAAGGAGTTATTAATAAGTCATTCAGAGATTCTGTTTAATGAAAAAGGGGATTGAGAGGCTGTTTGTGCCCCTGGGGTTGATAAAATTGTGCATCAGAACCAATCAAGAATTATCCTAGGAGAAAAGTGAGGGTCTATATTTAGATAAAAATACACAGGGCATTAGGAAGACAGAAAAGGAACCACAAGTGAGGTCTCTCTTTTAAAACTATTTTCAGTCTAAATTAAGTAAACAGTGATCAGACTAACATCATTGGTCCTTCTACCAGGGAGAGACATTTCCAGCTCTCTCAGAGCCTGCAGCGCATGCTGTGCAAACCTTTCAACCCTCCCAACAGCTACACATCTTCTTTGGTTTCTGCAGACAGGAAGACACATCCCAGTGATTTTGATCAAAATTAGAAAGATGTTGAGAAAAAAAAGGTAGAAGAATACTCAAACCTTACCACATAAAAGAACATAGGCTGTTAGAGTTTGGGGGGGATTTTTTGTTTTCAAGATATGAATCTTTGTAGATGGAAGAAAATCAGGATGTTTTTCAGTAGCTATTTATAGGGAAATACCTATGTTAATAAAAATCTGAGCTCCCTGAAAACTTTACTCTTCTTGGTCTATGTCAAATTAATCACCATTAAGAACTTATCCAAACTGATTAAATTTACAACAGTGTGTCTGTCAAAACATGAAACCTTGGTTCCTAACCTGTATTCTTGGTAAATGGGTGCTTACCAGATGACACTCTTAATAAAAGAATAATAGGTACTCATTTTTAACTGTCCAGATACTACACAGAAGACTAAAAATACAATTTTCCCAGGAAAGCATTTGCATTACAGTTGTTTGCTATCACCTAGAACTGATTGCTTGACCAGCTATTCTTGTGCCAAGAGAAAAAGAAAAAAAAGCTTTTTCAGCTAGAAAACAGGATTAAATTTTCTTTTTGGTCAGTACTATAAAACAGAACAGCTTACATTAGTTCCCATTTTCCCTTATCACACCATAGTTTCAGATACTCCATAGTGTAAGAACATTGGGTTTCCTATCTGTGTGAAAGCCTGTCATTAACAAGTGATTATTCAATTTATTGCTTCTTTTTTTCCCTAAAATACAGCACGAGCCTTCTAATCTTTCAGTCATATAAAACACAATAATTATAATTTCTTTAGAAGCATTGCTGAAGGTATTTTGTCCTGTTTGATTGGCGAGGGGTGATTGACGCTTGGAGGTTTGGGGATTTTTTTTTAGAAGTTGGATTTATTTATGGATTTTTGGTCACTTTCCACTGTGGGCTTTGATAATACAGGCTAAACACAGGAAGGTTTTATCCCTGCTAGGACTAAAAATGTAAAACAGAATTTTTCTTTTTATTAGAGTTTGTCTCCTAAGCCAGAGGCTACAGTAATAACAATAAGTGAGATAATTTTGTAAGCATTATCTGTAGGAAATGTAATAAAATAGCTACAAGAGGAAATGTGTTTGGAATTATCTTGTTGAAAATATTATTCAATATGTTAGAGATTAGAAACAATAACATCATGTTTCCTGTGGTAAAAATGTGCTAATAAGAATGGTTATATTAATAGCATTGTTGCAGGCAGCCTGTATTGTTGGAGTTTGACATCCACTAGGAAAAAATGGGTTTTTTAGACTACTTATATTTAGATTTTAACATTGGAAGAAATAATCAAGATCTCTTCCCTTTTATCCTAAGTTTTCATTGCAGCTGGTTTTGAGAGCCATAAAGTTTGAGATTTCACTTTGCAGGCTGCATCTGTAGCTGGAATTCTTTTGTTGTAAAGGCAGAGTTGGTTGATCTGTTTGATCCCACCCAAAGGCTTCGGGCTGCTGTCACTCCTCTGGAGTACACAGCAGACTGGGTGGGTGTGGCTGGTGGTCCTCTGCTGTGCTGCTAACACCAAAATAATTCATTGCATCAGCTACCAGCTTGGTTTTCTGAGTGCATGGCTGAGGTTATGGCTTATAAAAGAGAAAGATGAGCTCAGGATAAAACAACAAGCCCTGCTTGGTGGAAAGAATGTAAAAACCAAAGAAATAAAATAATTGGAAGAATCAAATAAATAGAAATGATCAGTACTGGACTGCATCTAGAATACTGTAAGAATATGAAGTATTCAGCAAATAGTTCAGGTGTAACATACTGACTTCCTAAATCTCTTTGTCAGATTTCTGCTGCTTTCTTTGGTCTATCATTCCATATTTCCTTCCCTATTCGTTTTTCTATTTTCTATTTCAGGCTTCTTTCAAACTTATCTACAAAATATATTGCCTTTATTTTTTGTTTTGTGGCTTCTGGCAATCAGCTTCTCAGACATTTCCTGCAGTTTCCTCTTCCTACGTGTGCTGCCTTATTGCATCAGAGAGAGCCTGCAGTGGGAGCTCACTTGGCTGCCATAGTAAAGTTGGAGTGTGTTTGTCCTTGTCCAAACCATTGACAATAGGAGTAGGCAAAATGATTTTAGAGAAAGGGTAGAGAGTGTATGCAATGTAAGCTAAAGGATTTCTGCATTTATTAAATTTATGCCATAACTTGGAAAGGAGTTATGAGTAAGTCTGTTAAGTTATATTAAATAGAAAGTGGGAAAAAAAAGGAACTGCTAAAGGAGGCAGATAATAGAAAACTTTTTTATCACTTTTCACAGTTGTAGAACTTAAAGTCTTTCAGACAGCAAGGCATTCAGAGACTTTGAGGCTGAGTATGGTACTTGTGGAAATGGTTGGGTAGAAGAAGGATATTTCATCAGAAAAGACAAATGGAAGGAAATGAAAACTGCAAACCACCTTAAACTTTCCACACAGTGTTCACTAAGGCAGTATTCTGTGTTTTCTGAACAGAAGGACAGAGGTAGACAGAGACACTGGTAGGTTTCTGTCTCTGTTCTGAAATGAAGTTTGTAATGAATAATGAGAACAAGCCTGGGGTGTGTGGAGTCAGAATTTTAAGGTGCTCTCAACACCTTAGGCTCCAATTTCAGGTAGTTGTTGGCAGTGTCACAATGATTACAGTACAGGCACATTAATTTGAGCAGTGCAAGACCTATTTGACCATAATAGAGAATTTCTATAGCTAAAGTACATACTGGAAAGTGAGGGCTGGAACTCACCTACTGTTACTGCTTTGCCATGTAGCTCTAAGTGCTACATCTCCCCTGTATTAAAAATGCAGGACTTCCTGTTTGTGTGGAATCAAACCAGAGCCAGATAAAAACTCAGAACTCCTCAGCTCATGTGTGGTAGGTATGAAAACAGATGCAGTGTAAGCATTCTAATCCACTAGATCAAAACCCCCTGAGTTTGCTTAAACTATAATTGAAGCTGCTCCTGGTTTAAACACACAGTAGTGCAGCTGCAGGTAGTGGTACAAGAAAGCAGGCAGCAAGACTGACAGCAGAACTGGTCTTGTTGCTAAATGGTGCTGTAGATTTAAAGCCAATGAGTGGCATAGCAAATTAAGAAGTCTGTTGGATATTCTGTTTGTGAAGACCCAAATTTAAAAATAACTTGTCTGAGCATCAGCTTGTTTCTCAGGCTGAGTGACATGTTTTGAAATTTCCTCTGTACACAGAAAATGGAAAAAGCTGACTAAAGAGTTCCTATTGACCTATAATGCAGAGATGTTTCAGGCACTAAATGGCTTGCTTATGTGCAAATCCAGAATATCTTCTACTGCATGAATTGTTGAGCTTATCCTAGAAGGCAGAATGTAGCCATGTGTTCAGAAGTATAAAGTTTAAAAGGTCCCAGAGACTGACTGCCATGCCATGTGTAACAAATGTGCAGTTCCTTTTTCCAAGGCAGGAGGGGCATTGTGGACTTCAGGGTGATCCAAGCCAAAGATGTTTATCCAGCCTTTAGGAGCATGGTTTTGTGCATACCAATTGCATATCGTCCTGAATTTCCTGTTGGGTTTTAGTTTCCTCCAAGGAAAGAGAGCTAAGGCTATTAATTTTAAATAGTGTGCATTGCTCCTTCTGATTATTCACTGAAGGGCTAGGTGATTATTGAAAAGAACCTCTTTCTAATTCCCTTCCTAATACAAGCAGGCTTTGGTATTCAGACACCACCAGAATTCAAAAATACTCTGTTTAGTAGCATTAATCTTTATCTTTCTTACAACATGAATTTACATGAATTGCAGTCTTCTCCTAACATGACTACACACAGATATGTGTGAAAATTGCACCAAAAATCACTGCACTGTTTTACTTTTTATTGCACACTTCTCTCTACCTTGCTTGCAGAGCCACTATTATTCACAACCAATGGATTTTTGTCTAAGCATGTGCCAGAAGCAAGCAGCAGTTCCCTGCTAGGCTCTTTATGCTTCCACTCCCAATTTTGACATCTCTCAGTTCAAAATTGTGCCTTATGGGGGTGCTGTGCCACCTAAAATAAATTGCATTGCATTACACTCTGAAAGCCTCTATAGATCAGAATAATATAGTGACACATATCTGAAGACATTTCCTTTCCTTCCTCCCAACCACCCTTCAGCATATTCTGTTCTTTTATTTCCCACAGGATTCTAAGAGCAACTCTACAACTGAGTTTCTCTTCTGCCAAAGAAATCTTCAAATAAAAAATAGATTTTTTTTTTCTGAATAAAGTAGCACCTTTCTACATGTAGGTGAAAAAATTCCCCAGGTGAAAAAGGGAGAAATGTATACTTCAAGAAATGGACTTTTCTAAATTATACCAAGGTAAATAGTTTTAACAGATTTCAGAGAATTTCCTAAAGATTTATGTCTGCTTCTGTGATTAGCATCCAGCTCTACAAGATAGAAACCCAAAGCTAGCTTTGATGGTACCTATTTAGGACATTATTTGAAGTATTTTCCCATCTTTTTCCAAGTAATCTAGAGTCTTCTTCTGTTCAAGTGATAATGCATAAGGAGTAAGTCACACTGACAATTCCTAGGACACTTTTACTTCTTAAAGACACCAAGAAGAATATGTGCAACTCAGAGATTTTCCTCCATTGTAAGGAAAACTGCAAGTCTGCTATGGACCTTAAGAAAAAGCAGATACTTCAATGACAGTATTTATCTGTTTTTAATATATGTGCCAGTCAAGGGTGTGCTCATGCTCAGAGCTGGAGTGCTCTATTGATTTGGGAACTGTATTTTTTGTCTTCAAGAAATCTGCAATAAAGTCTTTGTCTATTCTTTCACTTGAACCCTTCTAGTTTTCTTAAAATCTTACCATTTGAGGCTGAACTTTCAATGCCAGGGTGAATTAATTTGAAGTCTCAGAAAAGTAATTTAGATGCTTTGGAATAGCAGAACAGAGAGCAGGTTTTGTATTTAGAGGAAAATGAGGTTGTGTGAGGCTTTGTACAACTGTTACTCATTTTTTTGCTCTTTGCTCTTAACCTCAGACTGGCAGAAAAAAATATTCTAAGGTTGATATGTAGTTAATAATTGCTTTTTGAACTTGGGAAGAGAAATCTATGTTTCATTCAAAGTGCTTCTGAAGATTTCAAACAGAAAATAATATCTTGCTGCTTCTGTCATGTCACAAGGGCTTCCTTTACATTCTCTCTCAGCAGCCTGAGAGAGAAAATCTGCTGGTTTCAGGTTGCTACTGTGAAATGCAAAGCAACGTCCTGAAGAAATTCCTCAACTTCACTGAGGAAAACATGCAAATAGAAAGAATATATTCTGTATTAAGAACTGCCATTTAGAAAAAATAGGAGTGAAGCAATTTAAGTTTTTCAAATATATAATTTTTAAAATCTAGTATTAACATAAACTGAAAAATATTTTTTCCATTCTCCAGGCAGAATTATTTACTGAATTAATTGGAATTCATAGGTAATTTTGATCCCTCAAACCCCAGTGGCATAGGACCACAAGGCATTTCAGGCAGGAAGGGATCTCAGGAACTCCTTTAATCCAACGTCTTGCTGAAAGTGGGGTCAGTTGTTAGGTCAGACCACGCTGCTCAGAGCAAATCAAAACCAGGCAAACCTGAGATCACATTCCTCAATATCAACAGATTTCCTGTGTATAACTAAATGAATCTCAATCCACCTGATACCACTGAATTTTGGATCTAAATTCCAGCATATCTCAGCCACAGAGGATCTGTAGTTGGGGAGTTGTGTCAAGGAGCAATTCTGAGGCAACACCCAGCATTTAACCCAACCTGTTTATTTAATGCCAGCTGTGCCCAACCTGTCAGGTGCTGTGGGCTCCTCACTGCACACCAGGCTGGGCCAGAGACCGGGTTAGACATAGCTAAACATTGCTCCTAGTGCTGGATGTGCAGCTATCAGCACCTGCTGAAAAGTTGTTACTTTCATAACCACCCAAATTTACTGAGAAATTTTACACATGAGTACACGTTCCCTTCATTTTTAATGCCAACAGACATTCAGACTAAAAATAAGGGGTCATCTGCCCCAGCACAGTGTGAGTGCAATGGCTGTGCCCACGAGGAAGAGTGCAGTGAGAACCAGCACCCACTGCAGGGTGGAAACCAAGCAGGCACGGAGGAGCAGGTGGTGGAGTCTGTGGTGCTTCGCCTGGGAGCTGCTGAGTGGCAGCACAGCAGGAACAGCCCCACTCTGAGCCTCCCCATGGCTGCTGCTGTGTGCAGGGCAGCTCTGGAAACAGAAGCCCTGGAAACCAGAACAATACAAATTAGGTGTGCTCTTCTCCCAGCAGCTCAGGGGCAAATTGAGCGGCCAAACAAAGTTGCAGCATGTAGGCTGCAAAGCAGGTTTTGTTTGGGGAGGTATTACCTGTACTCTCTAAAACTCATTTCTCCTTCTTGGACTTTAAATTTTCTTGATTTTGAGTGCTTCTTGTAAGTCTTTGTAATGTACTTTAATGGGAGAAAATGATTTCCTTACTTTCTTAGATTCTCCGGGAATTAAATGTCCTGCAAGACCTGCTTTTTTTTTCTTTTCCCCCCTGGACAATGTGTGCTACCTTTACTATCTCACAGCAAATTTGTTAAAAAGACATTATTAAGAGAAACACCGCTGGAATGGTAAAAAGCTGGGAAAAAGGAACAAAATTATTCCTGTAAGACAAACTTCAATCTTTTAGGAATCAATTTTTCTACTTTGAAATTCAGTTTCTCAGTCTGCTACAGCCCTTTGCCCTGCCAAAACTTGACATTCCCTGGAAGCCCAGCTACCTGTGTCTGCTCAGCTGCAGGTGGCAACACCTCCACAAGTGCTTGCCCCACAGGCGTTTTACTTTGAGAAGAGCTAATGAGCATCACCTATGATCCTTCCTTTTCTTTTTTGTTATGTGAAAGACCTAGTGATGGGCACATTCCAGAAAAGCACTGTATGGGATTGCCCCTCATTAATGGAACAGGTTCCATTTATGTAGAATATGAATGAATATAGATTCAGGCTTCTTGGAAGGATGAAATGCATTTTTTTTGTTTGTTATTCCCTCCCTCAATCCCTAACAGAGCTAGTTCAGCTTGTACAAATTAAAACAATGCATAATTCAGTGGTGCAGGAGCAGCTCAGTTCAGGAATTAGCCCTGATGTCCTTTGAAATTAGTTCTACAGGAAGTTTGACTGGTGCAGAACAGCACAGAGAAGCAGTTAAAAAGCTGAGGATACAAGATTATTAGAAAAGGAATGAAGGATAGGGGAATCCAAATCTGATTTTTCATTTAGGGCCTCAGTGATCCTCCCACCAAAGTGAGAACCATTGTTGCCTAGGATTCCAATAGTGGTTGTGGAAGTAGGAAAAAGATACCCTGAAAGCAGAGTGAATGTAAATGAATGTTATTAGGTTTACGTCTCTCAAAAAAGCAGAAGAGTGAACATAAGTATAAACAGTCACACACCAAACCACAGAAGCACTGATGAATTCCTGTGGAAGGGGATGTGGATTTTAACCTGAGAAAAACCTACAACTTTTTTGAGAAACACTGCTATAAATTAAAGATGCTTCTTTTTTTTTTCCTAGAAATGAAAAATCTCCCTTTGCTCCATTGCAAATTCATCAGTTCTGCAATAGAGTTGATAAAATCTGAGGCAGATGTATCGGTGTTTCTTTGTGTCTCAAAAAGCAATGTTCACCAGCCTCTCAAATCCAGTTATTCATAAAACAATGCCTTGTGCTTCTTCCAAACATTGGTATAACCAGGCAAGACTCTGCATTTAGTGTTTTTAAAACAGCCCATAGAAAATACATATCACTGAAAGCCCTCAGATGCTTATCTTAGTCTGCAAAAGCTCAACATGGGAATTTGATTATTTACTTCTTTACTTCTTTCATTCCTTATCTTCCTTTTCTTAATCCACTCTCTCTTTCATTGGAAAATGCCATCATTTTTTTGTGGAGTACCTGCAGAGAATGAGAAATATTTTGCACTTTAGTGATCCAACCATTGCTCCTCTTCAGAGGCAAGGTTTGGTTAACAGAAACCCTCAACTTCTCCCAGCTGCCCTATGTGCTACTGAGCAGCCTCTCCTTTGCCTGTGGAAGTTTGGTTTGGGGATGAGTTGTTCAGTGTTTTATTCCTTTCTGCATGCTTGTTAGAGTGTTAATTGTACTGAGATAATTGCTGCATTCAGTACCTCTCCTGCCGTCCCTTCAGCAGTGATGGATGCAGACCTGGGCCCCCCAAGCCCTTTGGTGTCATGGGGGAGGCAGAGGAGGGATGTCTCTGGATATTTCTGCCTCCCTGTGTGACCAGCCTGTTTCTGGAGCACCCAGAAGAGATTTCAGAGTGAGTTTTAGCATGATTCCCCAGGTTTCTAAAGGATTGTGGCACTCCTACAAAAATGGACAAGGTTAGCTGAGATTCCTCTGAGGGCAAGGCAGTGCTCCATGGCCCTGGGGGGAGATCAGTCAGCACAAACTGACTGATCAGTTAGTGCAAGCTCAGAACCACAGAGGGGCAGTGCTGGGGATGGCCTGTGCTGGATATCACTGCTGCTACTTATTACCTGACTAACTGAAGCCAGATAATTGCCTGAATGAGCTCTTAAACCGTGAATTCTGCTTCTAAGCAGTTTAAAGCAAACAACCTGGTGTAGCCAAAAGGCAGTGAAGCTTTGAAAGTTTCCAAACACAGGTAACCAACTGTTAAATCAGAAATGGCAGACACACTTTCTTTCACACAATAACCATTTCTTAGGGCTTCCTAGAAGATGGACTAATATTTTTTTTTCACTTTCCCCATGACCACAGGCACATATTTCTGAGATGTGTAGATGTATCAAAGTTGGAATACTCTCAGATCAAGAGATCTGACTTGTTTAGCTCTGTTGAAGGTCACCACTTCAGCAAAAGGACAAAGTAGAAAAGCAGGAGAGATTCTGTAAGTAGCAGCTATGCATATGGAAGGTGTCTCAGACTGACAAGTTATTTTTGGCCAAAGAAACAAAGTTCAATACAGCACTTACATTATAAGTGCCCTATATTATATCAAGCATTCATGATTTCTGAGTAGTTTCACGGGTAAAAAGATCAGGCTTCATTTCTTTCTCTCCTGCCAATGCATTGTTGAGCTTTAGTACTGCAAACACATCCTAGATTTTACAACCCCAAGCAGTCTCAAAAGATTGGTTTTTGAAACAATTCTCCTTTGCTCAGCATGCATCAGCTGCACTTGGTCAGGTCAGACAAGGCTTGCCTTCCTACAAACGCTGTGTGTCTGTGTCAGCCAGGCTTCTCTCTGGGACTAAATCACATTTCCCTGTCCCACCCTTGTGCACTGGCTCAGTTCCTGTGCACATTACAGTCCTCAGTGTTTTCATCAGTGAGGGGCACTGAGCTCGTGATACTCCACCTCTCATTCCAGCAGCAAGGTGTTTCCCTGTAAATAAGTAAATACCAGAGCACATAAATGGTTTGTAAGGAGGAAAGGAAGAAAGATTAAAATTCAGATCAGCTTGAAAGAGTTTTGGATGAAAATATTGTCAGATCAATAAAGTTTTGGGATTTGTATTTTGTTGATTAGTGCATGAATGTTTAAGGTAGTGTTAAAACTCTCCAAATAAAGGTCTGTCAAGTCAAACAGTTAATTTAATTTAACCAGTACCTTCTTCTTCATGCCCCAGGTCAGTTATTTGCATAGATCTGATTTCTTTATTTACGTAGATTTGTATTCTTACAGCTCCTTCAGATTCTGTGTTATCTCAATTATATTCATTATATAAATAAAACCCCTGGAGTTTATCTGTGTCTTGTCTGGCTTTATTTAACCAGCAATTTAGGGATGGCTCAGTATTAAGATATAATCAAGCTAACAGCCCTTGCTCATGCAAATAGTTCCTAATCTCTGGAGAAGAACTTGCTGACATGAAATCTGCATTTCTGTGTTTATATATTTAGTCTTCATAGGGAAAATCTTTTGCAGTGAAGCAGATGGTAGGAGATACTGTGAAATTTACCATTGAACAAAGTGCATGAACATTTTATCATCAAAACTTTGGAGAGAAAATAGCTTTTAATAGGGTAGAAAGTTTTATTAAAAAACCCCCAATGTCTGGGGTGGAGGCTGACAAGACAGAACAATTTTTCCCTTGTCTTTGGCAATAAATTTTTTGTGGTTTTTTTGACTGCTGAAGGCACAAGATAATTTGTTTTCTAGTAACTTGATAAAAACCCCCAAACATACTGGGAAGAGTTCAAATAACTGGGGAAAAAAAAAGAAAAGAGGCAAACCTAATTTGTTTTCAGAGCAAAAATCCATCCAGGCTTTTCTAAATCAGTGCAACCCTATGTATTAGGCTGTCCTTCCCTGGGAGAGCAGCTCTCAGTGCTTGGGGCAGCTCTGAGGGTGCAGTGTGCTCTCCTCTGTTCCTGGGGTTTGCTCTAGGACGTGGTTGGTAAATGCCCCCACATGGACCCTGTAACAGGCAGCATCCAAGCCCTGTTGTAGAGCTGGCTGTGACTAATCAGAGCAAACTGCAGGATGGACATAATAGGCTCCCCTTGGCTTGTCCTACCTCTTAACTGTCTGCCATCTCTCATCCCCATCAAAGCTGCTGTGACTGAGCTTCTTACCCTGGCACAAACAAAGAATAATCCAGGCGAGAGCTGTCACAGGCCTGGATGGCTGCAGCCAGCTCCCTGCAGGACAGCAAAGGGCAGATTTACCAGTCACTGATTCGTGTGTTTTCCTTTCTTACAATTAGTTCACCACCCTAAAGAGGGAGATAAGAGGCTGATGATGTTGGATGTCCTTTTTGTCCCCAAACCAGCTGCACCCCCAGCTTGCACTGAACTGAAACAAGTTGGGATTTTGTACCTAAACTGGTGCAGAAGGTACAATATCCGCCTCTCCTAAATGGAGGTCAAAAGTTAACCATGAGTTATCATGGGAAGAAAAGCTAAACATCAGTCTTTTACTGACATGAAACAGAACCTGATATCCTTAATCTGTTCTTTAATAGCAACATTTGATCAGTTTTGTGTCACAGCTTTGTGTTGCATTCCATCAGCCTTAATAACCAGAGCTGGACCATAAGAAGCCCAAGCAGGCCAGTTCTCACTGTTCTTTGGTGCACAGTTTAGTGCCAGGGAAGTGATGAGACAGTCCTACCAGTGAAGGGGGGTGTAGGAAAAGGAGAAATGGCATAAATGAATCTTAGTCAGCATTTCTGGAGTTCTCAGGTTGCTTCACAAATCCTATTTAATTAAGCCTCCTAGCACAGCAGTGAGGCACTTAGAACTATGTGAATACCTCATTTTGCTTTGGTGACTTAACAGAAAAATTAGCAGTAATTTTCAGAACAGCGAACTGACCCAAAATGAAATTCATTCCTTCAGACTAACCAAAACAATTTTTTTTGATTTACATGAAAAGAATCATGGTGTCCAGTAGTTGCAATAAAAGAAAACAAGCCAGAGGTTTAAAAGAAGAGGAAGTTTTCTAGTTTTCTAACTAGATGTTGTTACAGCATTTCTGCAGACATGGGCATGTTATTGCTTAACCTGTAACCTGAGAGAGTGAACTGAGAGAGTTCACAAATATGGGTTAAAACAGAAAGATATTGACAGTAATTGAGAATGGGTGAAAAGGCATGTTCTGTCTTTCTATAAGTTCATGAAAAACCTACATTTTATGAGCCCTTTAAAGGAAACCAACAATAGAAGTTTCTCTAATTCCCTTTTCATGGTGGTTTTAGCAGCACCATTAATTAATCTGCACAGAAGGTCTTGTGCACCTCGATTCCTTGTGGTGGTAGATTCATGCAGGCAAAGAAGGAAGAGAATGGGAAGCTCCCATCTGTTGGAAATGTCAGGATCAGCCAAAGCAAGAGTGCTCAGCAGGGTGAAACCAGCTGGGAGTTGTGCTGATTCTGCTGGTGGCAATGCCTGCAGGATCCAAGCAGCATCTCCAAGTCTCCTCCTACCTGGGACTGAATGCTTTCTCCTGTGCAGCAGCCTTTGACCTGCAGAGAAATGTGAATTTTGTCATTCTGCACCCCTCCTCATAGATATGGCCCAGAACACAAGCTTGGAAAAATACAATTGGAACCCCTTAGTGTTAGTGATAAAAACTTCTTACCCCACTGAAAGTCAGAAGACATGCCAAAAACTTGCAACATAACATAATTCATGGGTAGCAAAACTTTTCAACATTAATGCAAAGTGTTCTGACATGCCAGAACAATTAGAGCAGCTCAGCTGCTGAAGGTGGACGGGCAGAGCAGACTCCTCTTGGATGGTGTTCATGTTGTTAAACAAAAGCACTGTTATATGAAGAGATGACATGAGATATTAAGTTTGGCCTTATATTTGTCATTGTACTTTAAAATTATTAGAGGACCAACAAGAAACCTTTATAAAAAGTAGTTATGTCATGCAAGCTTAATAATTCACAGTGAACCATTAAATTTACAAAGGTACTTTAAACAGCATCAAGGAACCATTCCTGAAATACAAGAGAATAAGAATTGCATGTAAAAAAAGCACTATTATGATATTATAGTAAATGATTAGGATTTAAGGTTTTTTTTTAAGTTGCATTTTAATATTCTTGGCTGTGTTATGACTAATGTAAAACTTGCATGAAAATATAACATTTTTAAACACAGCATGAAGGAGGTGCTGGGGGAGTGAAGAAACAGAATGTTGATGCTGCTCTGAACATCCTATTTAACTTTGTGACTTTCAGTAGCTCTTTTAGAAATAAGATTTTATTATTGGTCAAAATACTCTGTGTGGGTATGTGTGTGTGAGTAGTCATAAATTCCCAGTGTGTGATGCAGAATTTCTTCATTTGAAATTGCTAAAGCAGAATGCTTCAATGGAAGTGTGAGAACTCCACTTTAAGCCAGAAAGAACACAGCATTTTACATTGCCATTTTATCCATGTTCCCTAGCTTCAAGTTTGAAACCAGCCTTCTTGCTCCCCTCGATGTACACACAGAGCTTTATTCACAGTGCTCTCCTCAGCCAAGAAATGAACCTCACACAGCACACATGGGACTGCTGGGTTCACTGGCCAGGTATGAACTGCTGTCAGGGGGTTTGAGAGATGGGAAAAGAGGCTGAAGAGGGAAAGAGCACAGTGACACAGGCTATTAGCATTTCCTTTACAAGACCCATGTCCTCACATTCCAGTTAAGCAGAGCAGGAGCTTGCTGCTCTGAGATTTGCCCTCAGCAGATAATTTTGCCCATTGCACCGTGGCACAGGGTGTTTGCTGTGTGTGCTGAGTGCAGGAGTGACGGGGGTAGGATGGTGGGAATGGACAGAGACCAGAGATCTCTGCAGCCAGGTCGTGGAACTTGGGGTTTACTGCAAAGGGCCTGGGGCAGGGCCCTGCTGGGAGCTGCCAGGCACAGCTCAGAGCAGGCTGAGAGAGGGAGAGAGAATGGGAAAGAGAGAGAAGGCAAGAGAGTGGTAAAGAGAATAGAGAGTAAAAGAGGTAAAAAGAGGATAAGAGAGTGAGGTTCCCCTTACAATACAATAAATCTTCTTCTGTGTTGAATATTCTAACTCTCACTAACCAACAAGATACAAATCCTACAGCATTTACATACAGCCTATAAGAATCATTACATCGCCATACTGTGTTACATTTTAAACCCTAAAAACTCCTCTTTGGACCCCTTCTGCCAAGCCAGTAGGGTCTGCTCTGACCCTTGGACCTGTCTGCGAGCAGAGAGTATTGTTTTATCAAAAGGGGATTACCTTCATCTGGCCATACCATTGTTTTCAGTTGTTTAGTAACTAAGGTATCTCAAAGCTTGCTTTCATTTCAATCAATGAATCATTTCATCTCACTTATAGTTTCCATATTCTCAAAATCTTTTGCCAGGCAATAATATTTATAAAGCTTTCCTGTTTCACCTTCCCCAACAGCTGAGGCTGCCCTGGTGAGCGCTGCAGAGGTGGCAGAGGTGCCAGGGCTGGCTGTGGGTTGTGCTGCCAGAGCTGCACTCACAGCTCTCCGCATTCAGGGCACGTGCCTGTGTTATGCCTCCCTCCTGCCAGGGCACTTTGGTTTCCGTGAGTAAAGCAGTACATTCAGCTATCAAAGGGAAAGGGTGAAGGCAGAGAAAAGGCCAGGAAGTTCCCATGTTTAATGAAGCTTTCATTCAGTACATACAGCTTCTCACGTAAACCCAGAATGTGCAGAGATCCCATGGAATTCAGACCAGGCAGTGTGTGGGCCAAATCCTTGAACAGGAAAGTAAGCAAAGAGGGCTTATTTAGTTATCAAATTCAGCCCTTGTTATCTTGGGCAATCCTATTCTCTAATCCAATTCATAAAATGATGTACAATTCACGACAACTTTGTTGTAAAAAAGGGAATGGGGGTGAATTAACCTGTTCTGAATTAACCAAATTTCTGTATGACCTTAGCACTTGGCATGAAGGATGAAAAAGAGGATGATGAGCACCATTCTTCTTTCCTCCACCATAAAGTTGCATGAAGTTGGATGTAATTGCTCATCAGTGCAGACTTCTAAAAGCATGAAGGATAATGATGGTCACTATGAAATAGTGTACTTAACTTGGTTCTTCATTTCTCCCACATGTTGGGTAGAAGAGTGTAAGAGACATCTGTCTTCTGAACCTCACTGGGCTTTGAGCTGTGTAAGAATCTTTGGTTCCATAAAACTGAAATGCCAGTGTTCTGCATTTTTCCTTAAATCCAAATTGGACAAGCAGAAAAAAAAAGTTTTGTCCATTTGCAGTATAAGAGTTAGTGAGAACTCAGAGTCATAAGATTATTGATGCACTCTGTGTGTTCTCTGAGGACACAGCTGTGAGATGGTACCTAGATTACAGAAATTGTAATTCTGGTATTATTCATTCTGTGCTGGATCATGGAACAGCTCCTGCCACGAATGGGTGATCTGATTCAAAGTGAGGGGGATGTGGGCCAGGGCTGTGCTTCTTGCTGTCTCATCATGGCACTGAAAATGAGCTGGTTCCCATGCCTGGGGCTGGGTAGGGCCATGGAATATCCCATGTCCAGGACAAGGACATAGCACATTGCCAGAAGAGACACAGGCAAAGGCAGAATTGCAGCTCCCTGTATGTGCCAGTGCAGGCAGGCAGGTGAGAGCCAAGAGGCAGCATCACAGCTCCAATATCTGACAGGGCTGCCAGAATAGGGAGCCTGTGCTGATCTGCCTCATCCAGCTGGCACAGAAGCCACTGTTTCCATGACTTCATTGTCATGGGTGGGCACTGAGGGGGAGGAGAGGATGCTCAAATGCGCCTGTCCAGGCTGCAGCAAGTGCTCTGTGCTGCACAGACACATCCACAGCTACTCTCACCCTTAGCAGAGGCTCACTGTGACACCCACTCCTCCTAACTTTTAATTCCTGAAACTAGGTTTTACACAGGATTTGAGCAGCCCACACAAGGTTTTGCTGGTCCCCTTCTTAAGGAGCATTTTGCTTATACTGAATATATATTTAGGAAAGTTATTGACCCTGTTATTACTAATGTAAAACACTTTCCAAACCCAAATTGGTCTTTATAAATATTCAACAGGAGATTTGCTTATGATTGATAGTTTTACTTTTACATTTGACACATGTAGGTGTTTTTACTTTATGTTTTATAACAGCACAAACAGAGCACTCCATGTACTGCATGTTCTGTGTGAGTGTGTAAGTAGTGCAGCAAGCTCTGAGCAGGAGCCAAATGCCATGCAGAGACGAGACGTGACGTACATTTATCAGAACCAGGAGAGAAAAAGCAAATTTCAGCAGTTGGACAAACTGTACTTGCCTAAAATGTGAGCTTTTCTATCCCACACTATCACAGCTCCTTAATAACCTGCTGCAATGAAAGCTAATAATGAGGCACATTATGATTAAATTAGCTCTGCTGAACAAATGAAAATGTGGAATTGCTATGAATTCCAAAGAGTAAATTCAGGTGTGCATTTTGGCTGTTGACACCCCACCCCTTGGACTGTGAGTGGGTACTTGATCATCAGATCTGGGAAGCAGGCTGGCCTTGTGCCAATGCTCAGAACTGCAGTGGCTGGGCAAGAGTGTGATTAAAACAAGGCCATCACAGAACCTCAGAAAATTAGTGTGTCAGGGTGTTTCATCCTATAGCCTGAAGGCTTAGATTAACAACCTGTGTCGAAGTGACAGACTTTGGATCTTCAAAGGCTGTGGAATCCTCCCCATAGGAGGCTCCAGAGCTCCACTGTTTTTATCAGTCTGATAAAATCAACCTGCTTAGACTGTGGGTGAGATTGAATTTATATCCAGAAATGAACCAATTCAATCTGTAACATTTAAAATGAATAATGAAAGTATCTTCTTGGTTGAAAAGAAAAGCAGTGGATTTGTTTCTCAAAAATGCTGATCATTAGCTTCATCCTTCTCTAAGGTGTGCCAGCTTTTTGACAAGAGATCCACAAGAATGGCTAATTACTTGCAGATGATTTGGGGCTGTTGTTTCAAGCATATGTCAATGAAATACAAGGTCTGTTTTATAATACCAAGGCACTAATCCTACTCTCTTTGCTAATTAAATGGAATTATACAAGTCAAAAAGTAAGCGATATTTGGCTGCTGTAAGAAAGTTGTTCTTTTTACCTGCATAGAAAGTCCCATGTTCTTATTACACAGGACCCATATTCTACTTTCCTTTCAGCTACAGTATTGGACTGACTTCTGTTGTAAAACTGTGTTCTCTGCCTGTGTGAGGAGTGCTTTCCCAGGTTGGTGGAAGGTCTCACCTCTGGTTACTGACCCAATGTCTTGGACATTCTGGGTGAAGTAAAACCAAAGGAAATTGATGCAAGGGCTTAACATGCTGTCCTTTGACAAGCTTTGCCCATGCTGTTATGAATTCCTGCTAAAGAATTCTTGAGGGAGGCATCAATTCATTGTAGCAGTGTGTGCAGTCACCATAGAGGTCAGTAATGGCTTTGTTAAGGCTTGACAGGGAAGAGGGTCCAATCCTTGACTTGAACCTTTGCAAAAAATTCTGCCGGGGAAATCAGTGGGTGGGGCTTGTGGTGATGGGGTGTGATGAGAGCTGCCCCTGCCCAGAGGGAGGTGGAGGTCTCCCTTTTTTCAGGATCATGTAGAACACCAGCCTCATTTTGTTTGCTTTCACACACTCTGATGTACATGCCCAGCATTCCTTACCTGAATCCCCTGCTGTAGCTGCATTCAGGGCTGTGAGCAAGCTGGGAACAGCTACAAGTCATGAGAAAGTGCAGCACAAGTGTTCCTGGTGTCCAGATGTTCCTTCCCCAGGCTGAAGCATTAGGGACTGGGTGAGCTATACATAAGTTATAATGAGATTTCTCAATTTTAGATTTGACAGCTTGTGGTGTTTATTTCTCTCTTATATTTGCTTGTAGCATTTAAACTAAGCAGTGTTTTCAGGTAATTGAGACACTTGGGAAAACTGGTATTAACAAAATCTATTTTTCTGTGTAAAGTGTTTGGCAGAAAATGACAAGCTTTCAAGTGTTTTTTCCTTTTTAAAATGCTTTTGGCTGTTATTAGTGGGGGTTAAAAAAAACCTCCAGTGTGAACAATTGGCTGTTCAACCAGCACAGAAGGACTATGGCTGTGTTAGCCTCTGCCCCTGGGGAGAGCTGCAGAGCCTTGGTAACAATATCACAGGAGTTTTGGCAAGTAAAGTTAAAGGAGAAGGCAAAAATTGTAAAGAAGGCTTCTGCCAAAGATAAGCTTGAAATTACTTGAGGTGCTGTAGCAGGAGCTGCTCCTGAGTCGCTGACAGGAGGGATATGGAATCACTGAGTTCATGCTATGGCTCTGCTGTCAGTCTGGGGACAATCCAGCGAAGTTTCACTCCCATCTCTTCTCCAGCTAAGTGCAATTTGACAATTTTCTATTCTGTTTAGGAAGTGTTTCTGGTTGGATGGAACAAAGAAAACCCAAATGATAAATTGTTTGGAAATAAATAGATCCTGTAACTGAAGGGAGGATGGGTGCCTGGAGGAATGAAAAGGATCTGGAAGGAATTCTAGCAGAGCTGACCAGATTCCAGCCTGGCTTCTGCCACGTTTCCCTACAGAGCCTGTGTTATTTCCCTGTGAACTGGATCCCAAACAAAAAGGCATTTGTGCCTTTTAGCACTGCCCTCCCCACACTGCGTGCCCTGTTCCACTGGGGAGGTCACAGTGCTAATTTAGCTGAATCTCATCTCCAGCCTGGGGGTGGAGGTTGTTCTCCACAGGGCTTCATAGCAGATGGAGTAGATCTCAGGGGATAGGAAGTGTCAGAGAGAGAGGAGATGTAGGGAAAAGTCTGTATTTAGCTTCCATGTCTATTTAGAGCTGCACCAGAGCTGAAAGGCTGAACTTTGTGTAGACAATTTTGTTCTGTTTGTTTGAATGGGTGTTCATTTGGTGGGAGGCTGCTATCTCAGGGGCTCCTCGGGTTAAGGATGTCTGCAGTGGCAGTTCTACATCCAGGAGAGTGTCCTTCCTGCAGGGTGGTGTTCTGGGTGAAAGCCTCCATTCTTACTGAAATGGGGCTAAGGAAGAAGGGATTACAGCTCAAAATACAAAAACCCAAACAAACAAAACCCAACACCAAAAATACTCAGAGGGAGCCAGGTTCCCTGCTGTTCCTGATGTGTCCCTGGACTGTCTCTTGGAAGACCAAACATGGAGATGTCCCAGTGATGAGGGAGCAAAGCCCAAACCTTTAAGTTCCTGTGTGACTCCCTTGTTCCCTGAACTACCTTCAATTCTGCCTCTCATCCTGCAAGGGCTATCAGACTGCACAGAGCAGCTGTGGGACTCACCAGCCACTGCTCTATTTCATGACTTAAAAGTCATGCTCAATGGAGGCTTTGGAGGCCATATTAAAAAACAACAAAAAAACCCCCACAAACAAACAAAAAAAACCCCACCACAAATCATGTCCTTGCTTTTGTTTGATATCTAGAAGATTCAGTAGGATTTGGGAACCCAGCATGGCATCCACGCTTGTCCATTTAAAGTGATTTTCAAGTCTGACTTTGATCTTTTCCAGCAGAACACATATATTGCTTTCTTGATGTTCCATCCTGTCCTTCCCTTAAGGAGCAGCACTTGTTGATGGGCCAAATACTGGTGGATCAGATACTGGCAGAGGAACCTTTTCCCCCATCTGACTTAGACATTTCTTTGTGTGTTTTAACAACTGGGTGCATTTTTTTAGCATTGTGAGATATTTCATTATTATAAGCAAGATAGAAGCATCAGCTGCCATTTACTGAAGGCACTACGAGGCATGGTTTATGAATCTCTCATGGATCTGATGCAAAATGTAGCAGGAATTAGGTGAAGCAGTCCAGCTTCTTTCAAGGACTCCTTCATGACACTCCTTGATTATATATTCATTTTTTACTCAGCATTGTCAAACGTTTCTAAGACACCTGAAAGCATGAGTCAGTGTTGACTCAGTTCAGCAAGATGAATGGAATAAAAACTGTCTTGTGGGTTAACCCACCCAGTAGACAGCTCAGCCCCACACAGCTGCTCACTCATTCCCCTCCTTCAGCCTGGTGGAGAGAACTGAAAGGGAAAAGTGAGAAAACTTGTGGGTGAAAATAACAGAAAAGGCCTTGGTGTTGTTCAGTAATAGCCAAAACATTGGTGTGTTATCAACACTGTGGTCACAATTACAAACCATGGCACTCTACAAGCTGCTATGAAGAAAATTAACTCCATCCCAGCCTGAATTGTTACACTGCTGAAAAGTTTTTGTCACTAATTCAATTGCTAATTCAGAAAGAAAAAATAGTTTCTCAACTTGCAGAGTTATTTATGTGCATGGTTAATTTCTAGTATGTTGCTTATAGGATGTTTTAATAACTGTATGACAGCTGTTCAAAGCCAATTGTAACAGGAGAGGGAAATCATCCTACATTACCTCGAGATTATTTGGTAGCTTAATATGTTTTAAGAATGATGACAGCTGTAAATAGCTGCTGTATTTCACTGCAGGAAACAGTGACCCAGGCAGCCTGGCATAGGCTGATGCTCCCTTTGTGCTGTTTCCAGTTGGCAAATGGTTCCTGCTCTGTACTTCTTACTGTATTTTCCCTTCATTATTCTAGATTTCCTCTTTTTAAATGCTACAGTTGAATTTCAAGGGACACATGTTCTTAACATATTTCACCAACTGCTCTCCTATTTGGGAAGGTGCTCTGGAACATTGACTGCACTTGTAAGGTTTTAGAGGAGTTCATTATCATGCTTCAAGCACTTAGACCCATTCCCATGGCGCACTGGTTGACATCAGTCTGTTATATCACCAGTTCTAAAGCTTATCTTCAGGAGGAAGGAAGACTTAAGCAATTAGACCATCTGTATATCTGTTTATGTTTCCTCTCCCTCACAGTGATATTTTTAACCCATGAGTAAATTTCAGCTATATTTGTCAGAGTGCTACAGGTCCATGTAATCATAATGCCACTGGTTGTGTCAGAGCAGAGGACTAAACAGAGCAGATGGGTCACAGAAGTGACCAAACAAAGATAAAGTCTGCAGGATGATTATTATTAGCCAGCAGAGAATCAACATAAACAGCTGCTAATGCCTCCATTGCATGGAAATATTTCAAAACAAACATTGGTGTTGGTGTCTTAGAAGCTGTGATCAAGCATAGGATAGTGTATGTTCATATGACACCACATCTCATTCTTTAAAATATTTGTTTTGTAAATAAGTAACAGACAGGAAGTAAAGGAGAACTGTCTGACTGAATGACCTGTCTGCATGGTCATAATGTCATTATTTCTGAAGGATATGGAGGCAATAAAGTGGCTATCCACAAATCCCAATTCTGTAACTGACACTGAGCAGGTCAAAACTGGAGAGGTGTCAGATGGGTTTTATTTCTGACTCATTGGGTATTTGCATTTTGTGGGATTAGATATGGATAAGATCTTAATGTTGTGTTTTCAGCTCCCAATGAATCAGAAAATCTTCGAAGAATTTTTTTTTTAAACACTGACACTAGGTGTTTTGAAAAGGACACACAGTTCCTCTGTCTGGAACTTTCTGGCAATTTTTCTGCTAGTGTTGCTAGTGGCCATGAAAACATTTGGAATTTGGGAATCCTCAGTAGCAGAGATGCCAGCAGCCCCACGAGGCTGGGTGGTCAGTCCTGGGGCCACATTTCAGCTCTGATATGGAGCTTACAGCAGCAGCATGGGTAGAACAGCTGTGGGGCCTGGGGAACACCTGCCCCTGCAGGGGTGCAGCCTCTGGGGTGCGTGCAATCTACAGAACACTGAAACTCAGGAGTTGGTGCAGGCGCTGAATGTGTTGGCAGAGCTATAAAGAGCTTCTGAATCAATTCTTGGGTTTATTGCAGTCACTATCCACGATTTTCTGGTACCTGAGCTAAAGCCCTGAATGCTGGCAGCTGGACCAGGTCTTGCAAAGTCAAGTATCAGAAACAAAAGCTTGATTAACACTGGAGCGTGACTAATTCAACAGAAAACGTTACCCAATTTTGTTACCCACTGGCTTTCTGCCGACATGCATACTGCCAATGTTGCCACTAATAAAATTCCTGTTAGCGTTGTAAATCTATTTTGCTCTCTACTGCATATGCTTTGGGAATATCTACTAATGCAGAGCATCAAGGAAAAATGTTAATTATTGAGTACAAACTATTCGAGGTGCTACGCTGCCACAAGACCTCCCATCCCAGATTTCTCTGTTTATTATAGGCCTTTTAGATCCATAAGTGAGCAATGAGGAGGTGGGTGGGTAATTTGCAGCTTGCTCTTGGCCAAGATGTTCATCCTTACATACTGAAATAATTCTGTTTTCTCCTAATCTCTAATTGGAGAAGCTGAGAAGAAGTACACCTTCTTCAGAGCTTTTTTAAAAAAATTAACATATAATCTAGCAATGTCCACAAAGCTTTTGTAAACTACAGAAGGATTGCCAAACCCACCTGTGGGATTTTAATTATCTGAGTTTCAGCACATGATCAAGTACTTTGCTGGATGATTGTCTGGAATTCTGACCCAGGGCTGTTCTGGGGCACTTCCTCCTTCCTTCCTGACTTTTTTGGTCTGAATGGAATAAAGACATCTATTACACAAGCAAGGCCATTGAGTTTAAATCCCTTATGTCAGGTTAGAACATTTAATAAAATTTGCAGAAAATAATTATTTTGGCTTGAATGTGTTCATGGGTGAATCTCTTCCAAAGATACTATGTGCAAGGAGCTGTGCATGGTGCACAGCTTAGGATGGACCCCTCTATATATATATGATTATACCTGTAGTTACACAGGGATTCTATTTTCATTCACATCATTATAATTTTGCCCATGGCAAGTCTTCTTTTGGAGAAAATATATTGTGAAAGACCTTATGAAATACTTCCACCTGTCTCTGAGCTCTGTGTTTTTGTCATCACTATAAAATACCAATTTCCTATCAAATTTGGAATCTTGCTTTTGGAAAAGAAATCTCAATGTGTAATCAGGTAGTTGAGAAAGCACTGCTGTTCAGAAGCACCTGACAAAGGACCAGGGGAGACTTCTTATTCTGTGCTGTCACAGCCATATACCTGGCAACTTCACAGTCTCTCTTCTCACAGAGTTTCTCATTATCTCTGATGTTCCCATTCATGTAGAATCATGTTTCAGTCCAGTCAGCTAGAAACATCACTGTTGGAAGCAAACCAATGATTTGTAAGAAGGAATTAATAATTGGCAATTACCTCTCTACAATATGATTGTTAATGTTTGTGGGCAGCAGTTATAAGAAGAATTATTAAAACAGAGATTAAGAAATCAAAAATTGAAAATCCTGATCAGGGGTTCCAATAACACACTTAAGTGCAGAAATTCTGTTTTCCTGTTGCATAGTCATGTGCTTTTTATCATATTTAGTGTGTTTATGTGTATATAAGCAAAGTTCTAGCACCCCAGAAATCACATGTAAGTCCTGTCACATAGCATTTGACGCTTCAGATGAAAAGTTGGGCCAGAAGTGACATGTTACTCATTGAAATGAAGGACATGTCATACACAATTTCCTCTTTGTGTCAGGTTGAGTCACTTTGCCCCACTGTCTGGCATGTGAGATGTGTCAATGGCCATGGCTCCTATTTCATGCACAACATCTGTCTGTAGCTTGCTGGTTAGATGAGCAAGTCCCTGCCAGCTGTCTTCTGTGCTGTTTCAAAGTGCTATGAAACATGAGGTTAGCTGTAATATGGGATGTGTCATGGGCTCTGCTCATTTGGCTTTGCTCAGCTGAACCTTTGACATTGCCTGGAATTCCTCACCCTGGCTTGCCCTGGGTCTGCTGTGGGTCAGGCTGTGTCTCAGGCAGGTGATTTCAGAATTAGGGAGGGATGTGCTACTGATGCCTTGTGAAGGCTGACCTAGAACAGGGACTGGACAGAGTTAAAGAATAAAGTAGGGATTTATTAAAAGGCCTCAATGGATCCACCTTGGGCAGCATAAAAGCCCAGCCAGGACTACACTCAAGATGAACCGAAATGGTCACAAAATGGACAACAGGTCTCAGGATCTCTCACTTTTCTAAGTTCTGGTCTATTTGCATATTGGAGTTAATTGTCCAGTTCCAGCTTTAGCCCATGCAGTCCCATCCTTCTTGTTTTTCTCTCTTCAGCCCACGTTGTTTGTGCTCTTGGGCCAGAGATTTGGATCATTTGTCCTTGGTCCCCAGCTAGAGCAGGAATTGTTTTGTCTCCCTGCTCTGTGAAGAGAGCTCACCATGCCCCTCATATGAGGCCTAAACTTACACACTAAAGCAGCACAGAATCTGAAAAATAGAAAAGCTCAAACCTGAGGCATCACTACCAGTCTTGATTTCTTAGCGTGAACAGATGTGAAAATTGGCATGTTGCTGAGATGGGGCTTATAAAAAACAAATAGAAATTTGCATCAAACTTTGGCTCGGCGATAATTTTGGGAGTGTAATTTTAATCTAGTCTAATTAGACTAATTTCTGTGACTACTGAGTTTTCAGCACGTGTGTCTAAAGAACCATATTTGGGAAAACAGTAGCAAAACTTGCAGTTGTGAGAACAGATGCAGAGCCAGTCTCTTTAAATAGAGAAAATGGTAGATTCTCAATTTGATATCACTTTTGGAGATAAAAGATTAAGGGATAAACAGCAAATATACTGACATAAACCCTTGCATTGTGTTTGTCCTTTATGAGGCGAAGCCAAGGATTATTCTCAGATGTAAGCTGGATATAAGCTCGGTGTCTGTCTGAAGCTCAGCACTTTTTCAGAGTCATTTTGGATGGGAATTAATTACCTGTGTTATTTCATAGCCTAAGAGGTCCAAGATGATATAATGTTCCAGCTAGAGTAGAAATCTCATCCTGCTCTTCTTCACAGCTAGAAAGATCCTTTGGGAAATATAATTCAAGAGACTGAAGTTTTTTTGAGTCCTGGGTAAGAGATCCATGAGAGCTCTTAGATATAAAATTTTATTTCCCTGCTCCCAGATAGGTTCTGAATGTTGAGATTTCACAAGGGCACTACATGGTATTCCTGGGACAGATTGGGGAGGATTTGGTGTTCAGACACATCAGTTCAGCTCAAGTTCCTTACATATGAGTTTTGTAGAATCATCCAGAGAGGATGATGGGCATATTTAATAAACCCTGAAATATAATAATAAATAAAAATGATAATGAGAACTTTCTGAAATATTAAAGAACATTGATAAATAAATTACGACATTTTCAACTTGGGCCCCTTTATGAAACATGTTTTTAAAATAGCTGTAAATAGCTGCAGCTATATTCTGACCCAAGAACCGGTTGATGGATTTAATCTACAATTTAATTTGCCTGAAAAAAATGTAACAGCAATGAGAAAGAATTGGTTTATCAACTGATGACATGATATTGTATCAATGCTGGTGATCAATCCAGTTCTTCACAGGCATATACATCACTGTAAAACTGGTGAATTCCTTAATTTCATTTATATTACTCCTGGCTTGCACAGTCAGAAGTGAAAGAATATTAGACCTTCTAATTTCTCCTCCTGCCCTTGCTCAAAACACCTGCACCTCTCATTCAAGGTTTTGTTGTGCAAGGATTGAAAAGACCCCCCAGGCTTCAGCCAAGGGAATAAATAACTCTGTCATCTGTGAATATAAGTGAGAAGACAAGATAAAATGTCACCTGGGAATTATTATGCAAAATAGGAGGAATGCAGAAGGCAAAACAATGTTAAAATTTAATTTGTGTGTTTTAATATTATTGTCTTTTTATGTTTTAAAGACACTATATAAAAATAAATATGACAAAAGGATAGATGAATGTAGCATAATTAGCATGAAAATTACACCTAATTTGTTTTCTGGATATTGCTTTGTCTGTATTATAAATGGCATGTGGATACAGTAGAAAGTAAAATAACTCAGAATATTAAATTCTTCTAAGATTGTGCCATGGGGCCCTTGATGTCTTGCTCCATTCCTGTCTCTAATTTACTGTTCTTGTGTTGTCAGCAATAACCCTTGCACAAAAAAGCCTCAGTGCCCCAGCTGTGGGCTCTGCTGGTTTCTGGAGCAGGGTCTGCAGTGAAGGCTGATAGGGGAGGGTGGTTTGCAGAGCCAGCCAGGCTCCCTCCCTGCCTGTTCCCAGCAGGAGCTGGGACAGAGCCCACTCCTCTCCTTTCTCAGGGGCCAGCACACATTCACACTGGGAGCTGTAACACCCCTGTGCTTTCCAACCACCTCGGCTGGAGCTCATGATTCAGTGACCTTCGATAAAAGCCTGAAAAGAAAATTTGGTCAGCTGTGTGATATTTGGGTATCATCCAGTGACCCCAAATTGGTAGCTGGGCATTACTGAGGACAGGGTTTCCTTGTCCAAGGTAGAGGCATGTTTTCATAAACATCAATTTAACACTGAAACGATGATTCAGTAGCAGTTCTCTGATACAGGTCAAAATCTAGAGGTCTGGTTTTGTTTTAGGATTGCTCTGTCCAAATCTATGTGTTGGAGGGACTGCACATGGCAGATTGAGATGGATTTGGTAGTGAGATACATCAGCTCAGCTCAAGTTCCTTGTGGTACCAGTTTTGTGGAATCACACAGAGAGGATGATGGACATAAAACTCTCCTAGAGACCTTGAGAAATCACTGAGTCCATCTCTTCTCCCTTAGGCAGAATGAACTACACCTAAAGAATTGTCAAGAGTAATTTATCATTCTAAGCTGTTCTTAAAAACCTAAGATGATGGTAAGGCTCTAACCTTACAGTCCAGTCCCATTCTTGATACTCTTAGCATTACAACATTTTTCTTATATTCAACTTAAATTTTCTCCACAGCTTTTTAATTCCATTGTTCTTTTCCTATGCACAGTGGGCAAGAGTACAATTCCATCCTCTTTCTCTCTCTCCATCTCTTTCCCATCTTCTGTCTGAGGGTGCTTGAGGTGTCTGCAAGCTTCCATGAACTCTAAAATAATTTTATTCAACATATGGTGATCTCATAGTGCTAGATTTTTAACGTGATGTCTAGACACTCTAGATAATTAGCATTTTTACTTATTGATAGGAATCAAGGAGCCACACAGACATGAGAAGATATTTTATTTTTTTAAGCCTTGAGTTGAATGATAACTTGTCTGTGCAAATGGTGTTGGGTTAGCTAACATGGATTTCCATGTTTTCTATAATATGGCACTAACCTTGCTGCAGAGACATCTTGTGAACTCTTGGGGGCATCCAATAAGGAATCATTTGAAGTGGCTGAAAATCTTTTTTCTTTGCTCCTTCTCCATCTATGTCTGGATATATGGGAGCAAGCCAGGGGGACACTGTTTTAGGTTTTACAGTGAATGTCACCAGCTGGCATTGACTCCATGAAGTAGGAACTAAGTAATGTGATGGAAATGGATTTGAAATATCAGGAAGACTGTGAGGATGTAACTTTAGCTTAGCACAGTATCTATCCTTCACTTTCTTTAATGATTTCCCTTTTGTTAAATTTGACTAACATATCTGCTCAGTTCATGAAAGTGAGGCCTCAGAGAACTCGTTTGTTACAAAAATTCAAACTCATTATTTTTAAGAAATTAAGCTGGATAATGAAATGATAATGTCCATGTTATTATCTTCCAACATCATAATTTTAGAATTGAACATAAAGTCTACTCCAATTAAAACTGTTGCATGGAATATAAAACCAGGATGCTGTGATACTGGAAACATTCAGACATGCACATAAGCATTTAAAAAAGTTCCCAGGCACAAGAACAAAGCTTTTCTTCATTCCAAGGATAAGTCAGCTGAAGTGATCTTTGTACATTAGAATTACTGGTTGCACATTGTGCTAAAGAGGACACACTCATCACAGGAGGCTGAGCACAATAAACCAGAGAATGATCAGGCTCGAAAGAAAATGTAGTAGCATTTTAATAAGAAACACAGTTTCTTTATGAGGCCAAAATGCTAAATAAGTTAGCAATGGGCTTTCATGCAAATGTTAAATCAGGAACAAAGACTGAGATGAGAAGCATCTATATATTAATATTACATACAAATTTCATTCTGTTCTCTGAAGTCTTACTTGTTGTGGCATAGTAAAGACCAACATCATCCCTAAATTACAAACATGAAAGACTGAATTTCCCACTGGAACTTGCTCTCACTAAGAGTAAAGTTTTGTAGCATAATCCTGGTTCCAGTCTTACATTTTTAAAGGGAAACAATGAGTAATCCTTGTCCAAATAATACAGCCTTTAATTTCCATGGGAAGAGCATTTTACAGAATAGAACATGTGTGGTTTTGTCTCCTTTTAAAATAAATCCTTCATTTACATCTTATCCACTGGAAAGCAAATCCTCAGGATGACATCAGGTTATTCAGACACTTATTTGAAGTGGGAGTGAGAACATCACTTACCTGCAGCCGAGAGGGGAAGGTGGGAGTGAAAAATCAACTGAATGTTCAACCCTTTGGTGTGTTCAAGGACAGGGTCTGTCTGTCCCTACTCCTCATTCTCCTTCTGTCTGGCACTTAGCAGGATCAAACCCTCTCAGTGCCTTTGCCAAGCAGGAATATTCTGGGAGCAGCTGAGGGAAGGTGGCTGCCAGCTCAGAAACCTCTGCTCTGGGAGAACAGCAGTCTGCTCTCCCAGCTCCTTGATGTGTTAAAAGCAAGCAGATCAAATAATAATTGGCCACTGAACTTTATATTAGAAGGAGAGGGAATTTATCTCATGTGGTCACTTTGGAATATCAGATTTCTTGGTTTCCTGACTGTTGGTGGTAAGATTTAGGCATTTTCCAGGAGCCCCAGCCAGGTACAGAGAGAGGCCAGCACCAGCCACAGGAAAGCACCAGCTCTCCAGGGAGAAATTCTCCTTCAGAATGCTGGAGCACCCCCCAGAGAGCACATGAGAGCACTCTGAGGGGCTTTTTTGCAGCCCACCTCTGCTCTAATCCTTGCTCCAGTTATGAGCTGTTTCACCCCTTCCAGCGTTCTCTCACCATGCTCAGTGAGTGCCAGACAAGGCATCAGGGCACAAGTGCTCAGTTCCTCCCTGATTTTTTTTCCCAAACAGAAGCTCTGAGTGAAATTTGAGATGCCTTCTTGCAGAGCCCCCATGGCAGTGGTTGAAGCATTGGTTGGCAGATTTTCCAAGTACTTTTGTTTTCTAAAAAAGTCCTCCTGCTTTTTGAGCATTGTTTGCAAACCTAATGCTGGCATTCTTTCTGTCAGTTAGGATCACTGCTGTAGTCCATCTTAGGCAAAGAGAAGTATGTCAGGGAGCACATATTTAAGCAGGTTTTTGCTGTGTTTCAAGTTGCACACTGAGTTGGGGAGCTGGTTGCAGTATGTAAACAAAAGCTAGAGCAGGATGTTTTGACTTCACTCACTGTGACAGCAGCCAGATGCAAAATCTACCTTCAGATGTTGTAGCCCAGAGTAAATAATGAGACTCACCAAGAACCTGACATCTATTTTCTTAAGAACTCTTTTCAAAGACAATCACTCAGACATGTGAGGGTCTATTTCACCCAATGTTTTGCATAAATTGGCAACAGAAGCTGATGGCTTTGACAATTGTTTGTCACAGAGGTGTGCACTGCAGCAGTATTTGTAACAATAAAGCTTTAGATTTCAAACATCTGAGCATCTGCAAAGGAAATCCCATTAAAAAGAAGGACAGGTAAACTCCTGACTGGATCTTCAGTGAAAATATCCCTTCTGCCCAGTCCCCCATACCTGGCTGCTTTTGGTTGCCGAAAAATCCTTGGCATTTTGCAGAATGCTGGAACTCCTTGGTTGACATCATTGATGCTGATTTGTTTGGCACATAAAACCATTGGGAAATATGGTTGAAAAATATAACGGACCCCTAAAAGCAAGAGACTCAGAGAAGGAATGGTCTGCTTTTCTGCTTTGGGAAAACAGTGTTTGGCAGCATGCAGAGCAGTTAGTGGAAGGCACTACTGCTAATTTGCTGTCTAGCATTTGCTTCTCTAAAGGGGTTTTACCTATGTGCTCTCTCCCTCACTGTTTTTGTCATAGTGAAGCTTCTGTGCAGTGCATGAAATCTGTGCAAGAGCTTAGCTCCCCATGACCACAAGAGCAGGACCAAGCTGATTAATTCTGCTTATGCAGAATTCTTTCAGATGGAAGCTTTTATTCAAGAAAATGTGTGAGAGGCTGGGTGAGACATGGCCATTTCACCAAATCCACACTGCCCAGAAAGGTAATTATTCAAAGAACAGATGTTAGGGAACCAGTCCCACTGTCTTTGCTCCTGAGGCCAGAGATATGGAGAGGATAAGGAAAGAACACACATAGGCAGTGAGAAAATGTTTTCAGCTGTTATCAATAGTACAGCAAACTGAAAGCCTTTGGCAGAATAGGGGCTGTTATTTCCAGCTCTCAAGCTCTGTGTCTCAAGTGCTGTCTAGGGCACACAGAGAGACTCCTGCCCTTGCCCCAGGAGTGCTCCCTGGGCCAGGGGGGCACTGGCTGCTGATGGACAGCCAGGGCACAGAGGAGCAGCGAGGATAAACAGGAGCTTCAGCTTTGCAGCCAGCTGAGAATTCCCTCTGATCTGGTACTAGCTGAAAATTCACAGGCAGAGCAGAGGGGCAGGAGCTCCTTTAGCTGCAGCTCTACCTGAGTGAGAGAGGAATTTGGGATTTCTGCAGGTACAGTGCTGAGGAGTTCTCTCTGGTTCAGGGCAGAGATTAAATTCTTCTCTTCCCCCTGCAAACCTTGGGGGTTTGTGTTCATGGTAAGTTAAATATGAGTTAACATTGTGCCCTGGCAGCCAGAAGAATTCATAGTTCTATGATTCTATGCCATTTCCCTGCAGGAAGGCAGGATAGCTAACTTCCCTAGACTCTGATGAGACACCCCATAGCCCTGTGATCCTTTGTGCCTGCCTCTTCTTTTATGACTCTCTGCTTGTGCATCACTTTTCCTTTCATTAGACTCATCATTCCTTTCATTATCCAAAAACCATTAACCTCTCATGCTATAGAAACTCAATCCTGCCAAACCACCAGGAAAGGTGCCTGTGCAACAGACAGACAAGCCCACAAGCAAATCACCTACATAACCTTAAAAGAAGCTACCTCTTCCTCCAAAAGCAATATAGGGAATGAAAATGAAAACGTGCAAAATGTAGAGAGGAATAGAGGGATGAAAGCCGCTTGTATTCACTTGAAATAATTTCATATTAATATGAAGGGGATCATATATTTTTAGATTTCTTCAGATTGCATTTTTTTTTATTTGATAGAATAAAACAGGATCTGCTGCATGGAAATATCACAGAAACATCTTGGAAGTCTAGTGAATAAAGGATTTCTGCAATAGCAATAGCAAATAAAAACACTTAACTGAATCTTTTTAAAGCCTAACTCCCCTGCTTTTCTTTGGGTTTTGCCAGTTGTAAGAAGGGAGTTTTCCACTGTATGCTACTCTCAGTCTATAAAGAAACTCATACATAAATACCTAGAAAAAAGCATAGAAAGTGGATATTGATCAGTTAAAATGCAATTTAAGTTTAATTTTCATGTGGCTACCAAGCTTTCAGCTGCAACTCTTTTAATAACAAATAACCTCACTCCTACTGAGTACTACTTTCTTTTAAAGGCAGCTGGACATATTTAGGGACCAAAGCTGAAGTTAAAGATGCAGGATTGCTTCTTCTCTGTGGAAATGATTTATTGCATATTTTTCACCTCTCCAAGCAACAGAATGAAATTTCACTCTCCTCTGGGAGTGGTCGAGACAAAATACTTAAAAATGATTGAAGCAGCCACAGTGTGTTCATATGTTTCTTCTTGGTAGTGAACTTCCCTGGCAATTGGAGCTGTTGCCTCAGGCTGTGTTTCTGATCCCCCCGTGGACACTGCAGGCTGTGTCCTGCAGGACTGGGGTGTGGGAGGGAGGTTGGGTGCTGCCAGAGCCTGAAGGGACAGCCCCAAGCACTGACCTGTGCTGTGCTGTGTGTGCAGATCTCTCAGCCAGACTGAATGACACCGAGACATTTCCTTTTCAGCAGAGAGGTGTTTTCCACTTTCCAGCATTAAGGCACCAGCTGGAAAATGCATTGACTTGATTCCCTTTAGGAGCCCTCCAGACACCTGTGGGATTAGTTCACAGGAGTGAGAGTTCAGCACCATGACAAAGAATTACATGCCCATGGAAAAACCATCTTGATGGAGCTGAAATAAGGAAATAAAATCAAATATTGAGATCCTTATGCAGGGCTCCCAACTGCAGACTTGTCTGGTGCCAGCTTGTGAGTCTGAATGAGAAGAATTCAGGTTTCTCCTACTCTTCCCCTTTCCAAAGCATATAGGGAAGAACCTATGTAAGATGTATAGGAAAGACCATTGTTCATGCTGAGAAAGGACTGGAGTTTTCTTTAAAAGCCCCTGCCAAGTTGGGTTGTGAATCCAGGTTTAGGATCCTGCCACCTATCCCAGTTTGTCATGGATGAGTGGAATGCAACCCACTTAAAGAAGAGAAGCAGCCGTCTCTTTTATTGAGGTAAAATAGTAATTTGTCAGAGTTCAATAAGCTAGATGGACTTTAACACAGTTTAACAGTGGTTTGACAAGATTTAGTAAGTGCAGTGGCAAGGGGCACTTTATTAATTACTGCATGGAAATTGGTTATAATGGTTCAATAGAGACCAGAGATGCAAAGAATAAGGAAGACCCTCACACTGAGTCATGAGTTTCAGACAAGACCCCCTAAAACTTCTAAAATCCTTGTGGATTTTAAAATCAGCTGTGGGTGCAGCTGGATCCAATCTTAGTGTCAGACTTGGACAATGGCTAATATCTGATGTAATTGTCTGTACAAAGTTTATAATAATTAATATTGATGCAGTCCAAGAATAGCTAAAATAGGCTGAAATGGAATTAATTTGGTAAAAAACCTGAGAAGTTGAGGCATAAGAGTGACTTTTGGGCTGCCAACACCTGGTTCATACGTGACCAATGACCAGAGGCAGGAAAGGGGTGACACCTGGGTCCTTCCTTCTCTGGTGGAGCCTCACTCCTGTGGAACAGACATTTCTGAGAGGGAGAGACTGTCTGGGTCCACAATCAATGAGAGCTATAGCACTCTGATATGGAGCTTTGGGTTATGTCCTCCTTCCTCCACCAGAAACATAAAATTGGTTAGAAAAGAGAAAAAGGAAAGGCAATATTTTAAGGCTGATGGAAGCAATTAAAGTTCACATCTGTTAAAATCCTGTGACAGATATGGTCAAAATATGTCTGCTGATGGTAAACCTGAGTCTGGCTGTGCTTAACTCAGCTTCAACAGAAATCTGGGAATGGGCTCTCATCTCTCCTGCACCTTTCAAAGAGGCAGGCATAAGACCTCTAAAATGGGGAAAACCACAGGAAAATATTATGTAAATCCAATGTCACGTAGCTCCCTATCCCCCTGGGAAATTTTAGCTATATTCCCTAAGTAAAATCATCACTTATTTAGCACAGCTCACTGCATTTCCTCAAGAGGCAGAGGGCTGAAAACCAGAGAGCCTGAAGTCTGTGCTGGCCTTCTGCAGTAGTTCACTGTGTGGCAGAGAAATTTTCATAATGTCTGCTCAGAGTAAATTACTCCCCTGGCCTTGTATTCCTCATCTAAACTGAGCATTAAATTCAGAATGATTTCATCAGCAAATGAAGGAACAAAACAAGAACAAAAATGTCAGAAATGCTACAACATGCTTAATTTAATTGGATTTTCTGTTCTGAATCAGGAGAATGAAAGAAACATTAGACAGAACATGCCCAAATGTTAAGGCAGCATGAGCAGCACCATCTGTCACAATATTTCTCTAGTTATTTTTAATCTCTTACATAGTTAAAATTATGTTTTCTTAGTGAGAGGCATTATTGTAGAACATTTATCTATTATAAACAGACATTAAAGTATTCATTATCCCTAGGATCCATTAGAAAGAATAAATGACTGGAAGAGAGGTAGTTGTACAATTTTCATGCTCTGCACCACTCAATATTTGATAGAAATGTTGGAATTGTCATATTAGGTCGTACTTGAAGGTCTAGTGAGTTTGTAATCCCTCCTTCAGAGGTTGCCACCCCCATGTATATCAGGGAACCTCATGATAAAACATCTTACAGAATAAACTGGCTTGGAGGAAAAGATTCTTCTTAAGCCCTGAGTGGTTACCAGTGACTGAGCTCAAGGGGAGCAAGCTGTTTTACCCCTCTTTTGTTTCTGTAAGTGTGTAAACCTGTTTAAATCCCATGGAATTTTTGGCTCGAAGGTCATGAATGACCTGACCATCATCATCCTCGTGGACGGGCTCAAGTGGATGCACAGGTACCCCAGAGGGACTGACTCCTGCACTGGGAGGCCATCCCTGGGCAGCTGGCCACAAGGTATTTGTGGCCAAACAGTGCAAAGCAGCCTTCTCACATGAGTGGTCTGCAGATATATTAGTGCAGACATCGAGCTGGGGTGTATCAGCAGAGCTCCACTGATGTCAGGGTTTGTACCAACTGAGCGTCTGATCTGCTCTGTGCACGTGCACAGCTTCAAACCTTGCATTTCTCTGCTGTGAAAATTATCAAAGAATAAAAAGCAAATAAAAAGACTTCTTGAGAGAAGCGCTTTTCCAACACACATAAAAAAAAAGTTTCTGGTAGTACAGCTTGGTTTATTTCAGTCTCCCTAGCTCCTAACTTTTCTCTGGATTTTATGTCAAATTCCTCATTTCTGTAGAATGTGGTTTTGCTTTTAGATCACCTAATGAAGGTGCCTTTTGATGAACACACAAACCAGGAAGCCAAATGTTTAAAACAGTTTTATTTAAGCTGCACTTAAGTGAGTATATCCCTCCAAACAGCCACTGTAGGAATCCTGAGCTGTTAATCCGTGTAAAGCTCAGTGAGCAGCTCTGCCTTGAGTTGACACATGCTGGTCAGTCTGGGCAGTGGCAGTGCTGGCACAGCTCTGTCCAAGGCAGTTCATTCCTGCTCCTCCCTCTTTGTGCCCTGATAGAGGAAGGTGACCTGTCCTGGCAGTCTCTGGGTGCCACAGGGGAAGAGCTCAGGGCCTGGGGATGGGATGGTTGAGAATGACAAATGCTGATTATAAAATGCTACAACTTGATGGGCTGCCACACTTCCATTGTGCCAAATCTTGTGGTTTTTTTATCATGACTCTCACAATATTTGATCTTGTACTCCAAGCTACAGCATTTGAATGTTTGGGGGTTATAGTTAGAGTATTCACAATTAAGCACCTTTTCTTTTTTAGAATATTTGTAGCTCCTTAGCTTAGAAGAAAAGCTCAGATTTGTGACCCTAAAGATACTGTTATCATCTCCAGTTTTGTAAATATTTGCTACAGCATATATATAATTCCTGCATGAATTGGAGATGTTGTGAGGGATAAAATCCCTCTTCTGGTGGTGATTGCTGTATCTCTGTGGACAGCAATGGCAGCTTACATGTCAGTTGGTTTGTGCTATGCTGAGTCATGCACCAGGGCTGGCAGGAAAAATTTAAAGTGTCCCAATCCTTTATAATTTGTTCAGTAGAAATTGGGCACAGGCTCAAACACCTGCTGCTTTAAATGGACAATGCTACAGAGATGGAAATAAAAGCATTGGGAACTTGATCCAACGTGTCCAGAGGCAAACCTCTCCCTTTCTGTGTTTGTTACTCGGTTCCCCTGTTTGTCCTGGTGGGAAGGAGAGTGCACGGCTGAGAGAGCCTCGTGTGCGTGGCAGGAACCCCCTGCTCAAACCAGCCCCCATGACTCTCCTCAGCTGTCCCAGGAAAGGCAAAGTTTACCTAAAGCCAGTTTTACTCAGCTCTTTGTGATTTGGGTTACAGTTTCTGTTTACCGTAAACTTTTGGGTAAATAAACACTAAATAGATTATTTTCTTTTTTTTGTTAAAATTATCTTACATCTCTTCAAACAGCTGCTGCTGAAGCTGGGCAGACACAAGTGTGTTTTAAGTCCTGTAGGTACTTGTGCCATGGCATTGGCAGAGCTGGGAAACAGCTGAAATGCTGGGAAACAAAGGAGCCCAATACTGAACCAAGGGGTTAAGAGAAAATACACAACCCAAAATCTGTTACTGAAGGTGTTTACTTCATCTTGTTTGCTCTGTTTCCAGAGATGATGGGATTCAGCTGGGAAATTTTCTCATAGTGAAACCTTCAGTAAAAACTTTAATGACTTTAATACATTAAATAATTTTCTTTTTCTTATAATTTTAAACAAAATTTTTGTTAAGTACTTTAATGTGCAGCTATGTGGAAAGACACATTTGGTAAAATGCCATCAGTTTGAGAAATAGAAGGACAAAGAAAAGACACCAGAAGGAATGTCCTACCCATCAAGAAAGGCAAAGTAGAAACCAGTTGCAAAATAGCTTCTTTAAAAATCCCTTTTTTGGACATCAGGGAATTTAAAGATTCAGTCAAAAAATGCCCCATAAGAAGCTCTGTATGCATGGCAGCAGTCCCTAAATGTAAATAACCAGCAAAGAAAAATCTTCTGCTGGGAAGGGGATTTTCTGAATTGTGTTCTTTGCTCCTTTTTCACAAACAGGTTATTTTTTGTTGACACTATGTCTCTTTTATAAGGATTAATATGGATTGCAAACATAAGTAATGTGGTTAATGCTTATCCAGTGTGGATGCTTATCCAATTACTGCCTGCAAAACAGTTATGTCACAAATAATCTGGAGAGCGAGCCTGAAACCTTGGCCATGCTGGAGTCAATGTAATTTTTCTGTGTGCTGAGTGAGGTCAGGATTTGCTTGGAAGCACTTTACAGCAGCAAAAATGACTGCAGTCAGGAAAAGGGATGGGTTTCTCTTTTCAGGTAAGGGAAAACCACCAAATCCTCTTGGCAAACAAGTGGTCTTAAAACCCAAAATGACATTCCTTTGTAGAGGCACCCTTTTAAAGTACACAATCAGCACTAAAAGACACCAGTTTCACTTCCACATTAATCAGCTAGGCAGGGATTTGTGGGGGAAACAGCACTGGGGAAAGTGTCAGTCAACAGAACAGATGTTGAATGCTGTAAGAGGCTTATATGGAGATTATATTCACAATGTATTTCAGGAATACATGTAGATTCTGTCTTCAAATTCTATTAGCTGATGAGTGTCCATCAGCTTATGGACACTAAGACTCATCTTCGAGGCTCAGGCCACAGACCCTACAGAGAAACAGAGCCAGGAAATGAGGAGGCTCCTGTACCTCCAATACCATTAGTGCCCATGAAGAAAAAGCTTTATTTAAAATATTTAAAGAAGGAGAGGAACATGTCACCTCTCTGCCTGCTGCTGGCACACCACAAGAATCTGTAAGTGCTGGCTGAAGACATGGAAAACTTTCAGTGGCAAATAGATCAATTTAATACAGGCTCTTAACTACTGCGGAAGGTCACCATGGGAAATGTGAATTTTGAGCAGTGTGAGGTTTCAAAAAAGGGCAGCAGGAGCGTGGCCCAGCAGCCACTGCTGAAGTCCCAATGCAAGACAGAAGAGCAAATCAACCATTCTGAATATTAATAGCCTTGAAAATACAAGAAATACAAGAAATAGGAAAAAAGGGAAGAAGCCAGTTCATGATTTAGATAAAGAAGTTTAAAAGGATAAAAACAAGGGATGAAGAATAAACTAGTGTCCACTGTCTCACAATAAAAGTGCTGTTTTCCCTCTGCAATGACTTGTTTACATGTTGAAGCCATCACTTTGAAAAGCAGACCAAACCAGGAGTTGTGTTAATTTATTATGCTTTTCTCTGCAGAAAGAAAACAATTTGTCCTATCATACTCTCTCTACTTTATCATGGTTTGTCTCTTATTTCACAGTTGATGCTGGAGTTTCATCAGGATGTAGCCCCTGACAGAAAAACCCAAAAAACCAAACCAAACCAAAAATTTTCCTTCCTTATGAAGATTGGGCATGGTTCATTTAGATATATTCATCTGTGCATTGATATAATGTGTTATCATTATATAAGCATTATCTTTCCAGTTCCACTGCTCCTCTGTAGCCAGAATGGTCAATGTCTATAGAGGGACTTTATAATGTCTTATAAGGGCTATTAATTGTAATAGAATAATATTCAGCACCTTGTGAAAGGTACTATTTAATAAAAAATGCTTAGATTTTGTGATTGACTTGTTATTCATGGTGGTAAATTGCAGACAGCTGCTGAAATAATAAATAGATCTGATTCATGTGATTTTCCTTTTTGAATCTCTTTTTTTGCTTGTATCTTCTACTCAGCTTCTTATTCAGCTTTGGCTGATTTCTGTCTTGTTATCTTGAACTACTAAAATTAGACTTTATTCTTGGATCCCATCAACACAATAGACAGATGCAGACCTCTCTTCATCAGCAGCAAAAATATCTTGGGACAAAAGCTCATGGAAACTTTTGTTGAAGTGCTGAATACACACAAGAAGGATACTTACACCTAGGTGGTGCTAAACCATGGGGTTAGGTCTGAATACTTGGGCCCCACTGAATTCTGTCAGGCTCATTACACACTGAGTACTTTAAAAAACACCCCAGCTTGCAGCAAGCCCTGAAAACACAGGAGCAAACCAACGTACTACAATTGGAAAGATATAGCTTACTGGACATAATGAACAGAGCAAGGAAATTCAAGGGTGTTATATGCATTTATCTGCATAATTTTAGGAGAAGTTCTGCAGTGCTTTTTGAGGATAGAGCAAAATATTTCAGTGCTTACTGGAAGATAATGCAGAGCACTTCCTATGGGTAGCTAGTAGTCAGAGAGCCAGGGCTCCCAGCAACAATCAGGGCTGTAAGAGCAAGGTGGAAATCTGTGAGTGGACTGACATAATCAGCTGAGGAGCATGGAAAAGAGGAGGACAGAGTCACTGAGTTAGCTGCAATAGTGAGGAGCTGGTGCATTCAGGGTGTCCTTAAAATGTGGATCCTCTCTGCGATTTGTGTCCAAGTGCTGTTCAGAAAAGCACTGGAAGGAGCTCATGGGTTACTTTGCAACAGGCCAGGCATTGCTGCGTTTTACAAAGTGATACTTAGGGAGCCCTTCTTACATGTACCTCACCATTTTCTGAGTGAAAGATTTCTTCCCTTTCTTTATGACATTTAAAAACCTCCTTACTGAGGAAGCATCTGTAGAAGAACAGCTGCTGTTTTTCCTTTGTGGAAAACAAAGTTGTTGCTAGTTGCACACACAATTCCATTAACCCATACTTACCCAGGCAGTCAGCTTCCACTGGATTTCATTTCTGCTGAAGCAGAATGGCAACATCCTTTCAGGTTTTATGTTTAATGCACATTCTGAATTTCATGTTGATGCCATGCTTCAGCTGAGGCTTTTTCAGACTATACTAAATTCATGAGGTAGAATAACAATGCTTAAGATTGCCCTGAAGTCCCTGGAAAAACATCCATTAATTTCAATTGCTCTTGCTCTAAACCTTAATGATAATGGAAACCCACATCAAGAATAGAGAAGGCACTGCTGTTTTGATGGGTTTTCAAGCTTTCTGTATACTTAGTGCTGTGTCTCTCATTGCTCTGTACAACACAGGGATGTGCTGCTGCATTTAACAAGAGCTCCTGACCTCATTGCACTTCGCACAGGGTGCCTTTCTCTTTGTAAGATCCCACAGCACATAGTGAGATATTGATAAGTTGAATTATCTGGAGTGAAGACCTCCTGTGAGCTCAGGAACCATAACCCTTCTCCAGCTGAGCTCCTGTCCCAGTGCAGGCTCTGGGGCACTAAGCAGGGTGAGGTTTGCCCCCATGCACACACAGCAGCTCTCCTTGGCCCCAGGTTACCTCTCCCACCCCAGCAATCCTCAACTGCTCACAGCAACTGTGCAGCAATAAAACAGCTCGCTGCAGCAAGTGGGTGGACATTATTCCATGTGAAACTGCAAAGGGAACATAATTACTGTAGGCAGAATATAATTACTCAGAGTGGGATCTGGCTTGAGCTTTATGGGCTAAAGCTTTTCTTTAGAGACAAGTACTATTGAGAGTAAAAAACATAACCAGCCTGTGCTTTTGTTTTAGATTTCAGATGGAAGATGGTTAGTTCATGAGCTCTGAGCACCATGATGGGACATTAGTTCATTCATCTGTCACCTGCATGAGTGCTATTTCATGTTGCACTTTCTTGAATGTGTGCAGAGAAACTCAGTACACTTTATAAAGCTTTGCCTGTGAGAGCTGCTCAGCCAGCCCCTGCACCCTATTCTACTACAGTTCATCCTCAGCTTCTGCTGCCCACCTCCCAGAAAGCAGGAGTCTTCAGAGATACTTTAAGACCATTATCCCAGGGTTTTCTGTTTTGTTTTAAAACTTACATATTATTTTGTATTACCTTGCTCAACTGGTAGACAATATATGTTTTATGCTGGTCATTTAGTAAGTAATGTTATTTAAAAATTGTGATGAAAGAAATGTTTTATTTAAATTGAAAGGTTGTATAGCTCCAGTTTAAAGGTCTAGTACATTGATAATGTGGTATATTTTCTTCTGATTGCACTGCACTGAGATTTTGTTTTGGTCACAAGCACAATTTCCATGTGAAAATTTTGTAAGGAACTATTGAAGTTGCACCCTTGTTTTACGCATAGTGCTGAAGCTTTCAATTAGTCTTATGTTTGGGTTTTGGTACACCTACTATACACATTTTTATTATAAGGGATGAAAAAGAATTTCAGGAAAAGACAAGTTTTCTGGTCCTAAAGTACACAGAAAATACATGAAAGCTGCACTTGATGAAAAAAATATGGGTATGCAAAAGATGTGAAGCCTTTATGATGGCCTTTGGTAATGCTGAGTGACTGATTTCACAACCTCGATATATCTCTGATGTTGATTTTTTTATGAAACTCTGTGCATATATGCTTCTGAAAATGTAGTAAATATTTTGAAGATTAAAAGGTAATCCCCTTGCTTCAAAATCTTGTTGTCTAATTTGAGGCATGATTAAATACAAGTAGTGGAGAAGAGATATTTGGAAACCCAAAAGATGGCATTGGCTCTGGGAGATTGATGGTGGCTGGTGTGGATTTAGGGCTGCCAGTTGCAGTGGGGAAACTGATGCACAGAGAGGGAAGGAGAACACAGCAGTGGGATTAACTACAGACCTGCACTGGCGCCTTTGTAATCCCACTGCAGTGCTCTGTTCTCTTTTCCTCTTTTCTTGCTTAAAACAGTTCATTTTCATTAGCCAAAGTAGCACAGGAAAGGTATTTTTCTAGTAAGATAGATAATATTTCTTACAATGAAGCAGTCTTTACAAGACATGTGTTAATTGTCAGTGTAGTTGTCCATTAAACAACAGTTTCCTTGTCAGTACTGACTGGAATTTCTTGCTATTGTGGGAAGAGAAGTGCCTTTAGGCCTGGAATCCTATGTTGGGCAGGAGAAAGGAAAGGAAGAGAGAGTGTGATTTCATAATTTATATGATTTATGGCAATGTTTTCCCACATCATCATTTAATTGCTGTGACATTCAGTCCGTGAAAAAAATTGTGTGGGTTTTAATACCTGAAGTTATAAACAGAAATGTGCCTTGGTTTGGTTCTTTTTGAATTTTATTTTAGAGCAAGAGAAAGATTAAGGTTGGCAGCACCTGGGAAGAACAATCCTTTTCTTAACCCCACAAGATATATAACATAGGAAGCAGTTATAGAAACATCCTTGGGAAAGGCCAAAAACATGATGGAGGGGACTTTATCAGGGAAAAGAAAGAAATTCACTCCTCTGCTGTCCGTGTTCCTGATCTCTCTGTTCAGATTGCTAACAGGGGTGTTGAATGACTAAGGCCTGCACATTTCTGCCCATCTGTCTGCTAAAGTGTATTAACTCATATTGCATGAACCACCACACACTCAACAGATGGTAACAGCTCCCAATCACTTCTAATTTAATTCAGCTTTGGACTGATAACCCAGAGCTCCCATGAAACTTGAAGGCAATCTTTTGTTCGTTGAGCCAATAAAAGTACAAAAGCCCTTTAATGCTACCAGTCTTCTGAACTGTTAACTATCATAGGCTGTTTCTACCAAACTTTCCTGTTTTATTTTTTTGGGAAAAGAAACACACTGAACCAAATTACACTGCACTGATGGAGATCTATAAATGTCAGTGAAATTTTATGGTAGATTCATTTTGGTACCTGGAGCAGTGCTCCCCATGTCTGTGGGCACCAGGAACCTGTTCTGGGACATTTCCATCAGTAATGCCCCCTGTTCTTCTCCACAGCCAGATGCAAGAGTGTCAGAACTTACTGGGTTTCTGTGTAAAATGTGTACCAGTCTCCTCAACATGGCTGAGAGCAGAGCAGCTCATGAAGTGAAACCCAAACTTCCAAACTTCAGCCAACTGCTGTGTCTTGCCAGGTGTAATTTTGGTGTCCACACTGACACAGGACACTGTCACTGGCAAATACCTGGCTTATGCACTGACCCCAGTCCTTGGGAAAGGTTTACAGAGGCCATATTTCATACAAGAGACACACGTCAAGAAGCTTGTGGCAGCCCTAAAGGGCACATTTGCACAAAACAGCACAAGTTGGTATCCATACAGCAGCTCTGGTCCCAGGACTGGGTCAATAATGTTCTTTTTTTGGACCCAGTCTCACATGTTGCAATCAGTCACAGTTACAATCACTCACAGTCTCCAATATATTGGAGACCTTCAAATATGATAACTGGGAATTAATTTGATACCCTTGGTAGAAATCCAAATATTTAAGGGAAGTTACCTATGGGTTTTTTGTGGTAAACAAGATAAGAATTAAGTCTCTAGGATTAATATCCATTATGTCTATGATGTACTGAAACCATGAAGATGAGATTCAGCCATTCCTCTTAATTGCTTAAATTTCACACTGTTTAATCTCCTTCTTAAGGAAAAAGTACTGTATTGCAGTGAGCAATATCATCTTCACATTATTTCAGGAATCCTTTGGTGAAGTTCTGTGGTATATTTATGGGAGGAGCATAGAGACCTCCTGGAACCTGTGAGAAATCGTTGCAGCATCATCATGGTTACCCCTTCTTGCCAGCTTGGGCCATGGTTTTGCTTGTGAATTAAAGTTTGTCTGAGTTTATCATCTGCTTTGACCTCCATGACAATGTTTGATAATGAACAGGAGAAAATATTTCTCTAGACCTATTAGCTGGATCTATATTTTATGCAAATAGCACCCCACTTCAAAACACTTCTATCCCTCCAAGAGCTTTTGCATTTATAATATGCCAAGTATAAAGATCATTCATATGCCTCAAGCAGCCCTTGATATTAAAAAGTCCCATTAGCAGACTATTTAAAAAAAAAAAAAAAGTTTCCAGAACTTATGGGCAATCTTAGCATTTCTGGTTTTCTTTAACAGTGAGTTTCAGGGCACCTGCTTGAACTTTTGGAAATGTTGCCCAGAGTTCAGACATGGTGTTATTCTGTTTAATGGTAATTTTTGTTCTATGTGAAGGAGGTCACTGCACTTCTTTTACCTTCCTTTTAACCAGGCAGGACCAAAAAGCACTGAATTCTTCACATAACTGGATGGAAGCTAATATTTTCCATTGCTCAAAAGGGGTAGAAGATTAGTTGTACAGATTTTTCATTACATTTACAGTAAACCACAGTTTGATGTACACATGACTTTGCTTACTATTGCAGTGAGAAGTGGAGGGATGTTAATACTCACCATCTGCTATGACATGTGCAGGGCAAAAGTTCATCTTGCCTTCAAATAAAGGAAAGAAACAGCACTTGTTTGCTATTTATAAATATGTATATCTCTCAAAATTATTAAAGAACAAGTAAAATTAAAATAAAAAAAACCATTAAGATTTATCCCATACAAAAAGATGTTTAACTGTAATACTGATGCTCCTAGTTCTGCTATCATTTTCAGATATCCACCATGGGGGTAACAGAAGAAGTCTTCTAAATGCCTCAATTCACCATCTTTTGCATGCCTTCAAGTGGTGTAAAAGCACAGAAACCTACTGTGAGTGAGAAGTTGTAGGATCAGGCCTTAATATGATTTGGACAGTTTAGCTGAAGTAATTACTTTATTCTCTTTAGGTTCTGTTTTTTTTTCCACTTGACTTTTTTCATAATCACCTTGTCTCTGCAGGAATCTTTGCTTCATCAAGCTTTATTCATCTTCTTTTTTTTTTTTTCCCAGTTCAAATGGGCTGAGACAAGTTAGTCTAAAAAAGAAGGAAAATTAAAAGAGTGAAATATATATATTTTTAAAAGTATTCTCTCTTTTCCATTTGTTAAAGTACAACATTCTTAGTAAGTAACAAATGCTTAGAGCTCTCAGATGCTTTTATTATTATGTTTTGGAATATAATATCTTAGCTTTCTTGAGTATTCTATCGACCCGGATATGCTGAGGTCAGTAATTCACTGGAAAATTGCTATTGTTTAATGTATGAAGTTTTGGGTAGATGTCATTGATACGGGAATGAGTAGTAGATAATTTTTGGTTTGAAAGTCAGGCTATGTGATCACAGTAGTTTCTGATTACCAGATCTGTAAAGAAGATAAAATGCATGTCTCCCTGATCTGGATCTCAGCTGGAGCTATATTTGAAACATCTCTGATTGTAAGAGATGATTCTAGGAATAATTTTTATCTTTCATCGTTGATTGTAAGAGATGGTTCAGTGAAATAATTAAAAAAACATCTGTTCTGTTCTCTCGAAATCACAGTGCTGCTGAGAGTCCCAGCCTCAGGCCCATGGGCTGTTTTGTGAGGCACTGAGAAGGCAGGCAGTACTAGAATTCCTATCAGAGGAGAAGTGCTGGGCAGGTCCCTGCTCCCTTCTTCATTTCATTCATTTCTGCTCCTGGGCCTTAAAGGGAGTTACATATCACACAACAGCTCACCATGTAAATATTTTTCTTATGCCCTTTCCTGCATCATGGACAGGCCATTAAAATGTATTTTAAACCAGTTTTGAACAATCAGGGGCAAATGGCAGGGCTTTAGGTTATGAGAGAAATGCTTTTTTAGGCTGAGTAGTAAATGAAATAATTTCATGTGATTGTGTAAGAAGACATCGAGACCTTAACTAACTGAAATGTGAACTTTGTATAAATTTATCAAAACAAATGCTGATTTTCTTCCCACTGCACAGCCCCTATTTGATATTCTCTTTACCTAGCTTGATGTGGGTTAGGGCAGAGTGTGAGAGCCCCCCATCTCTGAGTGCTTTTGCAATCTCTGCCCAATTAGTTGTGTCTCTTTCTAGGTCAGACTTCACCACAGTGCCCTGGGGAATTCTGGTAGATGTGAGAGGTGTCTGTGCTTTGCAAATCATTATGAAACATCCAGGAAGACAGTGCTGGCATCCTGGGTCCTGCTTTAATGATTTGGCTGCTGCACCATGTTAGTCTTCTGAACGCAGCCAACAGTGACAAATGAATGCCAATTGCTCAGATTTTGCTCCCATGTACAGAACTTCCCTGTACCTGAAAATCAAGAAAAAATTTCCATTAAATGGTAATTTCAGTTGGGCTGGAAGGACAATTTGCACTGTAGAACTAATTCTGCAGTTCCTCCTCTGAAATAAATCTTCATCTCTCAAGTGACTTGAATGCAAATACATAAATTTATCTTGTTTAATTTTAAACCTACTGCTTTTGGCTATCTCTTTGGGAAGTATGACTGCACAGATTTTGATGACAGTTGTAGCTTGAGATGCAAGCACATCACAATAAGAAAGAAAAGGTTCATATTCAGGTTAATAAAATTCATGCCTTTTTAAAAATTTTACTCCTTAAGGAAAAAAACATGTTTCCTGATGGGCTGTTTCTAAATAAAACAGGAAGAAGCAGAATAACTTTTTTTTTTAATACTTGTTATTAATGGGCTTGCCAAGTGGTGAATCATTTGCAGAGTGGAAGGTTAAATACACATAATGTAAAACAGCATCTCTAAAATGTTAGGAATAGCAAGATTTAAATACTGAGTAATGTTTCTGGTTGTAGCTGAAGCTCAGAAGCATTAAACAACTGCTGAAACCGTTTGACCTTACTAAGCCTCTAAACAATATGCATTTTATGTTTGAAAATGTCACCACTTCAGCCACTGGTGTTAGGAAAGTTTGGCAAGGTGCCTGTAAATGTGAATGTATTGAGTTTGGCCTTTGCCTCCTTGGGAGTCCCTGTTACAATTAATTCCAACTAAGAATTAAGCAGAATAGCTGATAATTTTTGAAATAATTCTTTGTTCATGTCACTCACCCTTTCTGAGCCTGCTGCTTTCATGATCCTTTTTTAGATGAGTACATCCTTATTGCATTGACTGTCTTCTTACACTGTGTACATAAATTTTAAATTAAATACTTTGGCTATTAGCAGTAGTCCAAAGTTGAAACCCCAGTGTCACCTGGACTAATCCATTAAACCTCCAAGGCTTTTGTGTGAATCCTGTCATTCTTGTAGGTTAGTGCAGACACACTCAAATCGTTGGCATTTCAAACCCTCTTCGTGGTGTAACTCAGTGAGATGATTGTGTGCAATAACTGTCTTTTGCTTAAGAAAGCAGGGACCACCAGAGCAAAAAGAGTAATTTTCTAGAATTTTCCTTGCATCAAGGCTATTTGAGCCTGAGCTGGAATGATTTGCACCTATTGTGGATGATCATAAAGGGATATTTCCTGCTATTAGCCAGTACATTTCACGTGCATATTGCATCAGCCTTTGTGAACTGGAAGGATGTGAAGAAAACCCACTAAAATAATGTTTCAAAGACATCATTGTGTATTCTTTTCTAGGGTTGCACAGAAATTTCACTATCTGATTTAAACCCTTTTAAAACCTTCTACTTTCCTTGAATCTGGAATTATAAAGGGGTGCCTGGATTAAAATTTCATGGTTTCTCTTACACACAAGAGTCAGTGTGTTGGGAGAGGCCAGGGCTCTGGGCTACCTGGGCATGTGCAGCAGCAGCGCCATGAGCTGTGCCCTGCATTGTCTCTCTCCCAGGCAAGGAGCCCACCAGCCATGCTCCGACATTGTCCCTTCACAGGAAGAAACATCATGGCTCTTACTGCCGCCATATGGAGACAAATCACTGCTGCATTATTTAATGGTGAAAAACTCAGGTGTGAGTGAGTGAGTTTTGTGACAGTAGAACAGAGAAAGCTTCAAAGAGATGGGAAACAATGAATCAAATGATAAATTAACCCAGTGCAGGAGGACTGAGCTTTCTTGATAGGAAAACAAAACCAAAAAACCCCAAAAGCCCATCCAGGAAATTCTCCAGGACACAGTTTGCTGAACAGCATATAAAAAGGTCATGGCATCATCTGGGAAGGATTATCCCCTTAGACTTTGGGAAAAGGTATCAAGTATAACCTGCCAGATGAGGCACACTGGGCACTGCAGGAGTAGTCCATGTTTGCTCTGGTCTGTGCAGTGTTCAGCAGGTAAACAGACAGGTGGGGCCTGGAGTCAGCTTGCATAAAATAGTGAAGCTGCCTTGAGATTAGTGGAGATCAGTCTGTACCAGCAGCTGAGGTTGGTTCTTTATTTCCAAGGCTGTAAAACCTCAAAAACATGTTTTAAAAAGTATGCAAAAAGAGGAAATAATTGTGTCCCTTTCTCAGCTCTTTTTATAAACACTTAACAAACTTGCCTTCTATGAAAAATATTAGTAGTGAAATTACAGACATTACATGCAAAACTGTAACCTGTGGGATCTGCCTATCAGGGTCTGTAAGGTGATCAAAGAATACTGAAATTGAAAAAGACATTGGTGACTTGCAAATGTAACAAAGCATTGCTTTTCTTTCAAGAGTACCAGCTGATTTCAAAACAGCCAGAGCTTTGCAGGTGGATCCCCACGGTACAAGAGGACTGCCAAAAGGATTGCTAGCTAAATTGGGAAATTGGGCAGCAGTAACACAGGCAGGGATGAGCGACCCTGGTTATAGTCCAGATTGGACTGGACTCACTTGGGTCTTGCCCCAGTGCCAGTGATTGCAGATTGCCTGCCACAGAAGTCATCAGCTCTGTGCCTTCTGCACAGCCTGGGTTTGTAAATGCATCCTGTCCCTGTGCTCTGCCTGCCTGCTTGTTCTGTTTCAGGCAAAGTATCAAAGAACAGAATTCTGCACACAATTGCCTCTGTATGGGCTTCCCTGGGACTCAGCATTTGTGGCAGGTCTACTTTAGAGATTATAGATTTTGGCACAGACTCGTGGCACTGCTGGAAGGCCAATCCAGGGTCAGAGGAGAGGATGTGACAGAGATGATGTCTATCTGCAGAAGGAGAGAGAAAAAAAAAAAAGAGGAATTGGTAAAGTGGAAGGCTTTGGGTAACTACAAATTTTGGATTCCAGACAAAGGTAATCCTCCTGCTGGTTCTGAGCCCTCAGTGTTTTGGAACATTTATGCCATCATCTGTTCAAAAGATTCTGGTTAGGTCAGCTTGAATTTAGAATTTGTGTCATATGTTCCCTCCATAAAGGTTCTGTATGCTGAAGGGAATTCACTCCCTTTCCCAAAGAGCAGTTATTCAGGAATATAACACAACACACACACAGAGGGGAAAAAAACCAGCTATGTGACACTAATGACCTTACTTTTAGTATGCAAAATGTCCAAATAAATGAAGGCATTGGGGGTGGTGACAGGGAAGATGACTACTGGGAGATTTGACACAGAGGTGACCTGTTTGCTCCTCTGACTACCGTGGAGCTAATTAAACACAGCATCCCTAGAAATAAAGTGCTGGAGAGAGGGTGAGTAGTCAGTTGCTCTCACTGCATATGTCACTTGGGATTATGATTATACCCATTGCTAAAAGGCAGTTGAATAAGCAAATGTTGTTTTGCAGGAAGTAGGAAAAAAATCCATCTATTCCACAGCGAGACATGAAATGTATAATTCCAGTAATGAGCCCTGGAAGTATGAGCTATGTTTTAAGCCATTTGAGTCATATTTTAATCCTTCCTTCCCCTGTTATGCTTAAAGAGAAGGAAAAATAATTTTATGTAACAAATGCATTTTGTTGCTATAACAGTGAATATCTGGGTCTTTATGTTGGAAACTGTCTCGGTGCTTTTAAAGCTTTGGGGCTTTGTTAATTTTGTTCCCAAACTGCTCCACCACTGGCTAAGCTACCTCAGCCCCACTCTCTGGGCAGTGGAGATCACCCAACTGATAATTCCTGCAGGGAATGGGTTTAAATCTCAGCAGATTTTGATACATTTTTGCTTTTTATTTTCCATTACTCATTTTTTCCCTGGGGTCTGATGGGACTGCTACAAAAACCCAAACTTTGAAACCCCTGTGCCCATAACCATAGCTGTAAGGTGTCTGCTGTTGGTGTCACCACTGGTCTGTGAGGTCACACTCATGTACCTTCAATCCTGGGATGTCCCAAGGGCTTCAGTCCAGTGTGAGCATTCCAGCTGTGGACACATTGCTTGGAGACCAGAGCTGCCATTCCTCGTGAGGGATGTTTTCAGTGTTTGCCTTGAGCTAACTCATTGGGATTAAATTGAAGCCTGTTTTCTGCTTCTAAATGCCTTCTGATTCTGCAACTTCAGCACTCTCCTGTGTCCTCTTCCAACACCTGTCTAAATCAAACAATCTCTCACCTGTTTGTTGTTCCCTCCTTTGGCAGTGTTTCTGCTGTGTGGCTCTCCCAGTGCAGCTCCATGCCTTCCCTGTCTGTTATCACAGGTGGGCACAGCTCCAAGAGCATCAGTGAAACCCCTGGGAGGCTGAAGGAGAAGTAGGAAAGCAGATCAAGAGCCCAGTGACAGCCCCAGATCTGCTGATTTTAACTGTTATTCATATATGAGGCACCACGACCTGGGCTTTTGTTTTACCCCTTTTCTTCTTTTGATGAAAAGAAGCAGAGAAGAAAAGGCCACTTCTTGCCACATCTTTGGGGCAGTTGGTGACATTCTCACTGTCCAGTTTACAGCAGGGGTAGAGCTGCTACTCAAAGATTATCCAGAGCACTCTGTGCTGCTGCCATAGGCACCTTCTGCAGTGGATGTTCAGCCAAGCCCTTGCTGGACAAAATCCATATGCTGAAATATTTTTCCAGAGGCTGTTTCAGCCATGTGTGTATGTTCTTTTAGCTGCTCTAATGCAATCCAGTCAGTCTGTGGCTGGAGTCTGAGGTCAGCAGTGCCACCTCTTCTTGTTTCAGTCAGTGCTGGGAGCTGATGTGTGCACAGTTTTTAAGAAAGGAATCTATTATTTTGCATTTCTTACAAAGGAGTAGAATCATAATTTATGCCAATTAATATCTTAATTTTTACATCTTGGACTACATTTTCACAGACTGTTCTGTTAAATCTTTCTCACTTTCACAAATTCACATCAATGGTGGTATGAGTTAATTTGTACTACTGTGCTATATGTAGACACTCAAAAGGTGCTTAATTTCCATGGGAAATATTCATATGCAAATGTTCCATATTTTTGAAGTTGTTGCACTTCTGCTGAGGAGGTAGATCCGCCTCTATTATACCACACAACAGATCTCTTTTATATTTAGATTTTTACTCTGAGAAGAGAGCAATGCACTCACTGAAAACTGGTTGAATACCAAAATGGAATGCTAGCTTTGGATTGTCAAAATTAGATATTTTAAAATAAGGAATTAATAGCTGCCAGTATCTGTCTCGTTGGTGCTGGCATGAGGCAGGGATGCTGTCAGGCCTGAGGCTGCAGGCTCTGCCAGTTGTCTGTGCCTTGTTGCTTGCCTGGCCCTGCTTTTTCTGTGTACTTTGGTGAGGTGCTGTATTCTGTATTTCTGTCATGTGTTTCAATGAGGGAAGACATCTCTGCATCATGTGGCTCAGTGCTGCTGGTCCTGTGGCAATGGAGAGGTCTGTTTAGGAGAATAATCCTCTGGCTTTATGAAAAGGAAAAAAAAATAGTACTTTTAAATATCTCTGGAGAACAAGTTTGGTTTGGGATTTTTTTGTTTGTCTTTTCTTAAACTACTGTAAATTAGAGAAAGATTTTTGTATTCTTGAAGCTCTCTTTAATGTTTGCAGGATAAATATAATTCAGCAGGAGGCATTGATTTTAAAAAGTGTAAATTCTGGTCTGTTGCAAGACTGGAAGTATAATTTTAGTTTTATTTTTTACATTGATCCATTCCCTCTTTCTCAAGGGCTGGCACTGCTGAGTCAGAGTAGTACTTTGAGCTACTCCCAAACTGGTGGCAGAACCTGCATGATTTAACACAGCTTGTAATCTTTAAGGGTCTCTTGTTTTCCATCTAGATGTTTTGACATATGTAGTATTTGTTTTCAGTTGTTTGCATTCATTTTGCTTTTAAACTGAGTAATTTTCAGGGAGAAAAATATTTCCAAGATGGCAAAGAGTTAATATTGCTGTAAGAGGAAACTCTGGAAGTGTCTTTATACTGTAAATGGATGGACAGACATTCATTAATTTGGACTGAAATCCTCCATCAGATGCAAAAAACCCTTGTCATGGGTCAGGTTTACAAGCTGCTGAAAGACTGAAAATCAGAATGATTGGAAGTGAAGCTATCAATGTAAGGAGATGTGTCAGCTCCTGCAGGAGATGGGATTGCAGATGTTCATAGGAAGAACACTAAATCCTTGTCCTGACATGAATTTTTATAAACCTTTCTGCAAGCAAGATGAAACAAATAAGGTAATACACTTGTTTCAGTATTCATCATGTTTGGCTCAGCTAAAAGTAGTGATTAGGTATTATAATACATCATAGCATTGGATTTGTGGGTGGGAAAATAACTTTCCTATCCTATGGAATATGAGCTCTGAGAAATTTTCCTGCCCAACAACAGAATGACACTGGAGCCATTCATAGTCAGAGTGCTTTTTCTCTGTGTTTTGTTTGTTTTAAACTGCAATATTGATGGAGAGCACAGAAACAGCAGCAAAAACTCCCAGCTGGGGCTTATAGAGTTGGGATACTCAGTGTTCCGATTTTAAATTCCTATCTGAATCATGAACAATATGGGGATTCTGGAGTATGCCAGGCAATTGGAATGGCAGCCTGACTGCTACGTTGGAAAGGTTTGCTTCAAAGTGTGACTTTAACTTTTTTTCTTTAAATTTTTGAAGTCCTCATGGTCTCTCTGGATAGGATACTGCTCTTTGTGAGACAAACAGCTCATATTTGTGGGTTATGTACTTGCAGCAATGTATGTGTCCACCCATAATGAATGCCTGCAGTAGGACACAAACACAAAATAATCAGGAAATAGAACATTTTACTATAAATACTGTAATAATTCCATGTGCAAATAATTCTTCAAGCTCTGCATGAGACACTCTCTGGTCAGAATATGTTTACTACAACGCCCAGTGTAGCTGTGAATCACAGTCTGAAGAGAGGTACTGGAAAAAGAGTTGCACTATGAGCTGTTGTCCTTGCTCTCATTTAGGGAGGTCTAATTAATCAGATTGGATCTTTTGGACAACCAAAAAACTCTGTTTTGCTGCCATGAAATGTTAGACCCAGTTGTTGCTGCCATGAGCTTTTAGTCAGGCTGGGAGCAAAGATTGGAAACTGCTCCAGAGGCAGCCTGAGAATGAGATGTAGGAGTAGGAAAGAGCAATACTGGAGCAGCAATAAGGGAAAAAATCCAGCATGCAGGAGCAGTTGTTCTGTTTATAGTGGAAGGGTTATAGCAAGCAAGGCATAGGTGCTGCATGAGTGGAGATCAATATGAATTCCATCCCCTTACAGGCACATTGATCTCGGGCACGTCCATCACTCGTAATCTCCCCGCTGTAACTGGCAAACCAAAGTGTAAAAAATGAGGATGGCAGGGCTGAGCTAGGAGATTAAAGAAGAAAAATGTTAAGAAGTATGCACTTTTGATCCTTGGGATGTGAAAAGCACAAGGTCATCGGCTGTTGTGACTAGGTTGACTATAAAATCTAAGTGACTCATTGATTTCAAACACCCAGCCCATAAAATATTTTGGTTTATATGATATAATCTTCCTTTCCATTAACCTGCACCGAGTCACTTATAAGCAGCTTGAGTTTAGCATATCAGTCAAAGACTGATTGTGCCTAGGAACTGCGTCTAGATTTGGGAGAACACTGTTCATGAGTTTTTCAGAGTTTTTAGAGTTGAGTAAGAAAAAAAGTATAGTCATATCTGTGAGTTGGTAAGTCTCTTTTTCTCTGTTGTTTGGGGTTTTTTTGTTTGCTTTGTTTTTGAAAGCAACATTCAGTAAAGAGCAAAGGTCTGACATTCCTTTTAGTCTTTCCACTTCAAAGAAGTCAGTAATACCAGCAGGAAGAATTGGCCTTGTTTATATCAATGCTATTCCATAAATAAAACTAAATGACATCTCTGATCTTTGAGTTGGTTGTGACTAATTGTGCAGTCTGCATGGATGAATATGGGCAGGCAAGTCCTTGTGATGCAAACACAAGTACTTAATCTTTGGTAGAAAGTAAGGAGATTTATTATAGAATGCAAACCCCTTTCTTTTCCAGAGTAAGCAAATCTTGCTCCAAAAATAATTTTTCAAGACAAACCCCAGGGATGTTCACTGACTGTGTTAAGAGTGTGCAGGTAAAAACTAGGGGTGTGCTGTTGGGTGGAGGTTCTAGTGCAGGACTTGAGCAGCCTGATTTATTTGTGTATATTGTCCCCATTTCACAGAAAAGAGTCAGATGATGGAGTTATGTCAGTGTGAGCTTCAAAAAGGATGTGTTGGAGATGTCTGCAATGACTGACACATGGATGGAATTCAGGAAGTCACTTTAAATAAGAAGTTTAGTGGTATTTCATACTGATGTGGGGTCATGTATGATATCCCCATTAAGCAGCACGAGCATAACTGTGGTTCCTTCCCCCTCCCTCTGTATTTCCTTGGTGATCTCTGTACTGGGTTCTGGAAAGATTGTATTTCTGTGCCTCCTGGGAGGCAGGGCCCAGGTGAAGTAGGCAATGGGGACCAGGCTGATCTGCTCCTCTAGGGTGTCTGGTGTCCTTGCACACCTGTTGAGCTATTCCTGTGTTTATGTTCTAAATTGTCCAAGAAAGGGCATGATGATTGATTGTGTATCTCTCTCCACTGGCTGCCATCCTGAGCATGCAGTCTGGCAGCTTTTCAGGATCAGCCTGGACCATGGCTGTAGGTGCCCTGAGCCTTGAGTCTTATACAAACTGCTGCTCTTCAGAGGCTTTGAAAGCTCCATGTGAGTGATTCACTGAAAAAGACTGTTTAGTGATTCTGCCAAGTGCAAAAGGGAAGTTGAGAAAGCAGAGAAAAATGAGAGATGTCAGCAAGTATAACTCTCCCCTCAGTTCTGTAATGTTTGTTTCTCTAACTCTGTGGAGATGAAGATGTCTTTTGTTCATGTCTCAGCATTTATTCCCAAGCCAGTGTCTAAGGAGATTACCGAACTCACTCTATAATGCCAGTGTATCCATAGGCATTGTGTACCTTAACTCTCTCAATCCAGAGCTCACAATATTTAGTATTTATTTGTTTACCTTTGTAAAACAGCATTTGAACATAATTTATTAGGTACCTATGTTAAGCTTCTGACTTTTGTTGCTGCTATACAGATCTCATTGTACTATCATTGCTCATGTTGCAGCATGACACTTTGTTGGTGAGTGAGATTGTGTTAACTTTTGGGGATGGGGAGAAGGACAATTAGTTTTAATACACAGGGCTATTTGGGATTGAAATCTTCAAGTCGGACACAGATGGCAAGAGACTAACAAATGTGTTTTACTACAAATTAATCTTTCCAAGCTATGCTGCAACGAGATATTTTTAAATGAACTTTAAAATGCATTGCAATCTGCTGTTCTGTGGGAGCCCTAGACAAGTATCTCATCACCTGAAAATTGTCACTGTATGAGTGGGGCATCAGAGACATGGCATTACCTTTGCTTTGATTTATCATGATTTAGGACATAGCTACATTAATTTGTAGTGCTTTACTGCATGCATGGCTGTACAAAATACTGAGATGTTCAAATGGATGGGTGAAACTAATACTTCCCTTTTATATCAAGCCCTCCACACAATCTTTTGATTAATGAATAATGTACTACATGCAAAAAAAAAAAAAAAAAAAAGGTATTCAAAGCATGACTCATTTGACAGTGAAAGAATTGCTTGGAAAATTCATAGGGGGCATTTTTGTGGAACATTATTTCATCTGAAAGAGCTGCTTCAGAAGTGCCTTGGCCATCACACCACAACTACTTCTGACCAGAGCAGTACCTCCCAAAATGTTTGAAAATGTTAGGCTGGCACACTTGCCCCCAACTAAAGCAAATTCCCATCTGTGAAACAACATGCCACCTCACCTGAGAAGAGAGGAGTCCCTTTTTGAATAGCTAGAATATTTGAAATCTTTCTGTAGAGGCAGTTGCAGCAGAAGGACAATTAACCAAATATAAATAGTTTTGGAAGAAGCTTTTTTCTCGTTCTTGTTGACAACCCTGTGATCAGAATGATGCCATCCATGCAAAAGGAAGAAGCAGGAGGCATTTCCTAATTGGCTTATTGGTAATTGGAGGAGAAACCAATTAAACACAGACAGGTATAATAACAGCCATCCATCAAAATAAATGATTCTGTAAGTCTGAGGGTTCTGGGTGTCCTGTTAGCTCCTTATCTGAATTTAAACAAGGGCCACAGAGGCCAGCTCTCTCAAGGCAGAGACTACTCCTGATATTCCTTAGGAAGATGACAGTGATCTCCAGGCTTCTCCTCACTTGGACTGTGGGCAGATTAAAGCCCAGGGGGCCCTTTTTTGGAGTCCCTGCTTGGAGGTACCAGTTTGAGCTGTTATTTTATTATTTAGTTGTTGCACAGCTAACCAAGAGAATAACTTACCTTAAGGGCCTGGATGGCTGAGGCTGTGCAGTGGGAAGCCAGGGGCTGAGTCCATGAAAGCTGCTGTGAGTGTGGGGTGGCCTCAGTCCCAGCTTGGGGGGTACCAGTGGTTCCTGGATGCCCAGACAGGGAGGTTTCTTCAGGAATGGGGCTGAAGGAGGCAGTGTCATGCAGCCTTGGCTGGGTTTTGGGGTATGCCCAGCTGGCTGTCGCTGCTCTGGAGAGCGCAGTCCTGTTCAGTGCAGCTCCCGGCCACAGGCTACCCTAGCAAGCTTAAGTGATATCAGCTTTTTCATGATTATCAGCTCATTTGTGATTTCAGCTCTTTGCTTGCTAAAAGTGCCTTTGGCAGGCTCAGGGAGAGAGAGGAGAAGTCTGTGTGAGGTTCCACAGGGATGTTGTTATTGGCCTTCTGCGAAGGTTCTCAGGGACAGCTCTTCTGCCAAACTGGGCAAAAGTAGCTCTTCATATAGGCTACAGGAGTTTTAGAAATTTTCCAATAGTAGGGGTCATAAGGAAAGTGACCTATATTCTTACAGAGAGATAAGCAAGGGTCCAAAGGCAGAAAAAGGGGCTTCTTAGATGCAGTCACCATGACTCGGCATTTCCTACCTTAGGCTGCTGACCACCAGGGAGGCCTTGCAGGCCCCGGGCCTGCTACAGCAGTGGGGCATAGGGACACCAAGAGCAGCAGGAGGCAATGCCGGGCTGTGCTGCACAAGAAAACACAAAGAGAAAGATGGGGCTGGAGGAGGCAGTGGGTTGCAGTGACCCCAAGAGCAGCACAAGGCAGTGCTGGGCTGTGCTGCACCAGTATTGAAATACAGAGAGGAGATGGAGCTGAAGGAGGCAGTGACCCCCAAGAGCAGCACAAGGCAGTGCTGGGCTGTGCTGCACCAGGAAACACAGGGAGGAAGAGGAGATGGGACTGAAGGAGGCAGTGGGTCGCAGTGACCCCCAAGAGCAGCACAAGGCAATGCTGGGCTGTGCTGCACGACAAAACACAGGAGGAAGAGGAGGTGGGGCTGAAGGAGCAGCATGGAGAAGAGGAAGGGACAGAGGAGAGCCTGGGATGTGGCAGGAACTTCACCTGGGTAAGGGAACAAATCCGGGGTAAGGGAACAAAACCTTATCTGATCCCTGTGCCTCTCTAAAGTGATTGGTGCAAGGACAGGAGTCTTGCTGGCTGCTAGCAGCAAACCAATTCTTAGTTCATGAAATAAGTGCTTCCCACTGGGAAGTTAATTTATTAGAATGCAGCAAAATAAGGTCAGTTGCTCAAAAACTGAGCAATGAGGTTTGCTTGTTGGTTTGCTTTTGTGTTTGTCAGTAAAATTAAAACATCTTTCAGAACTAGACAGAATCAAAGTATATTAACTTAATTGGCATGTTATGTAGATTAATAAAGTTTAATGCTTGAAGGTTGTGAGTATACTTAGAGTTTATTATGACTGTTAATCAGAATTAAAAAGCTCTGAGGAAATTTCAAAGCCACGAGGACTTTTCTACTCATATAAGCCCTTTGGTATTAACTTACTGCCGATACATCAGCTTGTCATAAAAATGTAAATGAGGAGGGTATTGGTACAGCAATATCCTTTTAGCATGAATTTCTTATATGTTTTTACAGGGAGAGTCTGATTTGCACACAGACTATGCCAGCAGTAGAATGCTTTCATGGTTATCTGGGGTTGTTTTCTGAGATCCTGATGTTGTCCCTGGGTGTCTCAGAGCACAGAGAACAGGTCCTTGGATTGTTCTTTGGTTTATTTTCTTTCTTAATTCACACCATATTTTTTAGAAGATTCAGATAGACTGTGACTGTTTGAATTTGGCAGAGGTACAAGTTATGGCTTGAAGGTTAAAAGTGGAGGTCAGTTATGGGATGAGAAAATGTTAAAACTTTCAGGGCCATACGGAAGATGTTTGTTTGTTTGTTTTTTTAAATCTGCTACATGAAGTATCAGGTTTTGTGGTATTGAGAAGTTCTGTTCATGTCTAAATGCAGAATAAAGGAAATATTTTGCTTTGCTCTTTGAATACCCTGTTAGAAACCCATATCGAGGGCACAGGAGTCAAAAGCAGTTTTAGAAGTTTTGATTATAAATATTTCAAAATATCCAACCTTTTTCAATTCCTTCTTTGATCTCCTAGCTTATACATTGGATCAATTTTGTGACTAGTTCCACAAACCTTGGTGGAATTTTGCTCAAAGATAAATTATCTCAGGATGTTGAATTACATAATTTCTAAACAGAGGTGCTTTCTTAGCAAACTTATAAACTCTGTTAAAAGCAGTGCAGAAGTAAGGGATCCCTGTTTTGTGCTGAAAATGCAAAAGTAATCTCTAGAGTTCCTCATCCCTTGCCAGTTTTGTTCCTACTGTGTGTACAGTAAATTTCATAAAATATTAACCTATAGTAAATATTTAATACATAATTTATTTGCATTATATAAGTTCACTCACCAATATATGAAGTGCTGAATAGATAGTTATATAAATATTTTAAAGTGACAAATATATAAATATTTAAATGGCCAATATAAATATTTTAAATGTAGGAACAAGGGCCATATTCTCCCTTTTTTCCTTCAGAGTTGAGTAGGTATAATTGCTGACAGCACTTTGCAATTCTAAAGTAAAAGCCTCAGACAAAGAAATGCGAGTTTTCATTTATGTCAGTAAACTTTGGACTAAAAGGTCAGTAAATTAAATATAGTGAATTTCAGTATTTCATAAGGACAAAAATTTTATTATGGTTTTATGCATTGAATAGAATTTGAGGAATATTACAAAGAGACAGGGTAAGTATTAGCTTAAATTGAAAATGAAAAAATGATTATAAAGGTATTGGTTTTAGCTGGTTTCATAGAATTATAAGGATAATACAAATGAGAAGACTTGGGTGAGAGAATCAGGTTTTGACTAATAAGAAGTGAGAGGAAAGTTCTTTGAAAGTTCTTTTTTTTACACCTTTCAGCACAAAAAAAGGAAAAATGGATGTCCAGATCAATCTTCCAGCTTGTATTTTTCTATATAAATAACTCTGCAGGCTATCAGGGAAGGTGAGTAGCATTATAAATTACAAAATTTAAAAGGAGACATTAAATGCTGCATTTGCCAAACTAATTTAAAAATTAGTGTAAAGGGATAGTACACTAAAAAAGAAATTGGATGAATTTCTTTTGGTCAACCTGATGTTGTTGATGCTTTGTGTGCCTACATGGAACTTGTCCCAACGAGGAGAAGCCCAGCAGACATGCTGTGACACCCAAGAGTGTGAACATTTTAGGAGTTGCACCTAAAATAGTCATATTATCTACAGAGGAGGAAGTGATTCATGCATTTGTGAATGAGACAGGACAGCTAATCCATCATTTCCCGGAGGAAACAACAAATTCACTTCAGAGAACTTGAGAAGCTTGCTGAACAATATAGTTGTTTATAAACATTGGTGGTGATTGTATTATTTTTCTTTCCTTTTTATTCCCCATTTTAATGAAAGTTTCTTTTTCAAATAGTGTGATAGAGAAAGAAACATTATTTGTTTGGGACTAATTAAAGCTACAATTATAGAAGCTGTCAAACAGTTGAAAATTAGGAAGTTTCTGCTTGACTTCTTTAAAGATATCTCTTATTAACAAGTCTAAATTCCTGTGCACTGTCCAAGAACAAAACCAATCAGCTCTGAATAACTTATTATTTCTACATTAATTAAGCTTAATCATCCTGCTAAAAAACCCACACAGATGCTAAAGTTTATCATCAGATCAGCCGACATTTGTTGGCTCTTGTGGCATGAATAACTTATTAAATACATGATGCTGAGCTGTGCTTTCTTTTATTTAAGCAGAAGCAAAACCACACAAAAAGTCAAACTTTCCTACTTTGAACTGCACTAGACAGCTTTTGTGAACATCCTAACATTTGCAGAAACAAAACTTTGTGTGAGAATTTATTGCAAAATAGGAATGGTCTGTTTAGTGAAGAAGATGCTTCTGTCAAACCAGCACAAGTTTGACAGAAGCATCTTCTGGTTACTTCTGGTTACTTTCTTGGTGCAAATGAGAGCTAAAGTGTGTTTTGGGGGGAGTGTTGCTGTGGGGATGGGGAGAGGTGTAGGGTCAGGGAGGGCTTGTGCAGCCAGACAGTCTCAGAGATCTGCCAGGAGGGCACTCTGGACTGTCAGCTGCAGGCAAGGCAGTTTGCCAGGTTTGATGCCTTCCTAGGTGCTAAAAAGATCGGGTGAGCTTCCTTCAGGTCAGACTGAGCAGTACATGGACCTTTGTGTTGGAACATCTCCTGATGTTTGGCTGCATCCCCTGCAGACTGCTATGTGCTGGTGAATTGCACAAAGGAGGAACCAAATGCCAAAATCTCCTCACAGCTCCTCAGAATTGACAGGTTTTGAACAGCCCAATCCCAGCCTACAGTCTGGTTGGCTCAGGACCAAGACAGGTGCACCTAAAGGTAATAATGAACTGGTTTGAAGCACTCATGATGGGGGTGCACAAAGGTCGCATTCCAGATATGAATGTTATTGATTTCTAACTTCATGTGGACACTTTATGATGGACTGAAGAAGTCAGAAGGATTGTTTTCTTTATATTTCAAAGTATAATTAGAAAGAGAGAATAATTATTTACCTGCAGCATGTTTGAGTCAAGCCGAATCTAACTTACTGCACAAATTAACACTCTTCTGTTTGCAAATAATAGACAAGTCATGTAGCAAATGCTTGAATGTGAATCAGTGGAAATGACCTGCTCACTGCACTAGTAAATAACAATGGTTCATAATAGTTCATTGCAAGCATTCAGAGATTAAAGAGCGATTGCTTAATTTTGGTAAATACATTCCCAGATGCCTTAGTTTTGTCTCTCTTATCTGTAAGAGTTACATGATAATATCACAGTAACAACTTCAGGAGCTCCTCTTAGAAACATAAATTTATAGTGGATGGGATTTTGTGTAAAGTTTACATATTAAGAATGTATTATGCAGTGTTGGCTTGAATTTGCTGGCTCTATTATGTTTGAACTCCTTTCAATCAAAGGCATGATAGAAATACCTTTCTCTTCCTAGACCCTGTATTTTTAGTTGATAGTGTTTGATTATGCAGATGTTAATTCTATGGTAAAGATAACTGGGCTGGCTCAGGTTGTTACTCTGTCATGCAGGAAAATAAAGAATATAATCTACTTGTTGAGGAGGAAGGGAAGTAAGATAAGGAAGATAATAGATGTTGATGTAGTTCTTCAGATCTGGAGAGATGCCTTTTAATTACAGCTTGCTTGATTGGAGATTGTCAAAGCTGATTACATTTTTCGTGAGTATTAGTGTTCTTTTGAAGTTAAATGGACTGCACCTTCACATTTTGAACTTGCCTCGGTGGTAGCAGATCCCACAAAGGAAATGTAATAGGTCTCAGTGAGATGGTGCCAAGTACAGGTGGTGCAGTAGCCTTCCTGGGGGTTATGCAGCCGCTTAAACTTTAAAACATGCCTTAATATCAAATTGAGCCCACATAGAACTAGGCTTCAAATTAGCCTGAGAGTGAATCAGTGGAAAAAACTTCTTTCCTTAGCCAGGGAAGTATTTCAAGTTCAAATAGATGCAGTTTCACAAGAGCTGATAAATATTTCTTGGGTTACTCTTAAAACAACCAAGATTTTGATTAAAGATGCACTTTTAAAATCTAGATTCCACACATGGTTTAATCACTTAGCATAATTGTAAAGTGGATACTCATAGGCTTGTATTACAAGGACATACTCATATTTGGGGATGTTTGTGAGACCTTGTTTGTTTTGGTAGAGATAGAGTTTAGTACTGTTTAGATTCCTACAAGACAAACAAAACCACTTTCTTTGTCCTCTAGTGAAAGACCAGATAGTTGAGCAGCATGAAATACAAATGAAATCTGTACTTTCAGTGCAGACTTAGAAATACTTTAAATGGAAAAGGAAGTAAAATTGAAAAAAGTAAAGTAGAAATGAGGGAGTCTCTTTGCTGCAGTGGAGCTCCCTGTTTTTTAGCCAGTGCAAAATGTCTGTAAAATAACATACCCCAGTCAAATTACTGTCATTGTTAGAGTGCTGCTCTACAGAGGCTTATGTTCTTAGGTTTGAGTTGTTATCATTTAGAAAAAATGGTATTTCAGACGTCCAATTTATTGCCAAGTGCTTCAGGGTCCTTTGGGAGCAGGTCTTTGTTGTACCAAAGTTCTTATGTATGTACTTTAGGGAGAGGTGTTGTGATGTTGATAGTAAGGCAATAAAAACTGCTTGAGTCAATCAAGCCACAGAAAAATTAAGCTCCCTTGGAAACAGCTAGTTGAGATAACTTCAGATTTCTCTTTAGCCCCTTCCTACATAAACTGGTTATTCTTCCACTTCAGGGACAACTGACGACAAATCTTTGCAGCAAAATGAAAAGATGGAGAGAGCACTGCCTGCAGTCAGCCCTACCACCATGGAGCTTCAGCAAAGCTGAGCAGTGCAGCAGAGCAGTGTTCCAGTGCTGCAGAGATGTCTCTGCACTTCTCACAGATCATGGAGCACTGCCAGCACTTCTGAAGTGGAAGCAATTTGTAAACACAGTGTAAAAGGGAGAGCAGCAAGCCTTTGTTTATAAATCTATGTAGCATTTTGTTGGATTTCTATGTTATGTACTTGGCTTAAAGGGAAGGAGTGAAGTACATTTAAAAAATATTTCTCAGATAAGGAGACAGATAATAAGATAATAAGTCTGATAATAAGACAAAGTATTATATCCACGAATGTCTGCTGAGGTTGCTTCTTGCAACTCCTGTGTAATGACTGATTTCTGAAGGCTCTTGGGAGAATAAAGGCTATCAGCAAAGGCTGAATTCCTACCCAAAAAACCCCTTTTTCTCAGCAAAAGAGAGCCAGTCAGTTGCACAAATGCCTTCTGGCTTTTTCTGATGCCTGATATATCTCTGAATGTCTGTTATTAACATGTGACAGACCTGAAGAAAGTTCACTGGAATGGATAAGAAGGGAAAGAAGACTCCAAGTGAGGTCAGACACAGCGGCTCCTTTGGCCACTATTTGCATGTTCTCCTTTCTAGTGTTTGTTTGTAGCTTGTTGTTTCTAGTTGTAGTTTGTTCAGATTTTGCCCTCAGATGAACTGAAGGCTGATACCACGTGCTGTGGCTCAAGGCAAATGAGAAATACCCACTTTTCCAGTGGTTTCATGAGGCTGACTGGACCTGATTGCAGTACAGAAAGTAAGGAGGGAGGAAATGCATCAGCTTTGCAGGGCATCCTTAGAGGGAGTGTGATATCTATTTGTGTTAAAAGAGCAGCTCTGCTCTCATAAATCCTCAAGGGATTTCTCCCACTCCTGTGCTGTGGAGAAAGCTGGGTGCAGTAGTGCAGTGCAAGGGGAGTAGAACTTTACTGGCTTAGTCTAACATGCACCTTTTGCCAATATGAACACTGGGCTAATTACCAGTCCCTTTAGGGTCATATTAGTTCTGGAATTGCAGCTGCTTATATTAATATTGAATTTAGTTAACTCCCTTTGCTTTGTAGAGATAGGCACAGAAAGGAAACATTTTAATGTCAGTAGCAAAAGATAAAACAGTTTTATTGATCATGGGACAGACCAAATAATCTCTGCTGGAACAGGGAAAACTTGAAGTGGAAAGATGCTCTGAATAACAATCACACCTGGGAGTTTTTTCTCTTTTTAAGATAAGAGGTGTGGGCTTAGGAAGAAATTATTGCATTTTACCATTGAGTGCGGTCCTAGTTGGATGAAATTCAACAAAAATCCCATAACCCTGGATAAAGTCTAGATAATACAAGCTGTAGTCTTTTGACAGTCTGGAGTATCTCTGTGTAGATAAAGAAACTTGTGCTTTATGAAGGTGAACTCAGTATGTGCCTGGAAGTACCTTTTTTCTGCTATACAAGCAGATGTGTGGGACAGGAGCTGTCAGTACAGACACACTGACACAATTCACAGTTCTTATACTCTGTATTCACAGGGTATTGGCAAAAAGATATTTTGCTTTTTGGTTTTTTTTTTTTTTTGTTTAGCAGATTAATCTCTTCAGAAATTTAAAGTGAAATCAAAGCCTTGTGGTGAGGTTGTGTCTGTGTTGAGGGTTTTTCCAGTAGGGCTGCCAGCACTCCTGGGATTGCCTACCTGGATGCCTCACTTCCCCTACCTCCTCTTAGTTTATCTTCTGCAAAGGTATTTTGGCAGAGATTTCTAGTATAGGTCATTTATAACTGAGTTTTACCTTCCTACTGCTTTTATTTCTATCAGAGGCAGAAATTAGTAAGGAGAAATGCCATAGGAACAGCAGTAGATACCTGACTGTCTCATTCCACTGACATGCAATACCTCGAAGTAAAACTTGCTTTCCATCAAGAAGAAATTGTCTGGACTATTGCTCTTTCATGAAAAGTTATTAATTTGATATGACTTGTCTTTCTTATGCTCTTTATTAGTTGCTATACAGTTTAGAGTCACTGGGGCTAAGTGCTGTGTAGTATAGGAATAGATTTAAAACCAACAACCAAAACTTAAGGAAAAGAAAATGGGTTTTGGTATATTTAAGTTCTCAAGAATTTTTGGAGCTTGATGCTCCAAAAATGGTGTTTATTTTTGTTGCATTTCAGAAGTCTTCAGGATTTTATTTTTGCTGCGAGATTTAGGATTCAGTGGGACCCAGACCTTAAGAGAACTTTTATACTCTTTAAAACAGTGGTGCATAGTAAAAGCTGGCAATATTTTTAAGGCCTATTGAATGTTTTAGGATCTCTGGCTTATTTTATTTTTAACACTTGGTTGGCAGTTTTGGACCCAGTATGAAGTGAACATGGTTGACCTTTGCCACAACTTTTTAAGATCACAGGATGGTAACACCTTTAATTCAGTGTGGTAACAGCCTCTTAAAGAGGGGAAGAGAGGTGTGGAGATCTCTCTAGTAGAGATATACACTATTGACAGAGTGATGGTATTGTCAGAGGGTTAAAGGAATGGGTACCTCACAATTCATTGCTTTTTAGGTTATTTTTGGATAGCTGCTTAGAGAAACAGGAAGAAAAAAAAAGGTGAAGAATTTCAACTTCTAACCTCAGTTAATTGAAAAAATATTATTTTTCTCCCTGCAGCAAATTTTTACTTGCATTTATAAGCTGAAAGATTCACATTGTACATTCACAAGTTAAGCCAGTTCACATTTTCCTTCAGATTCCCAGGAGGTCAGAGAATTAACTGTGTGAAAATTTCCCCTTTTTTTTTTTTTAAACTCCAGAACTTTTCTGAAGAGGTTTTCAAGCTTGACTTGTATAAAAGTCTGAGAAGGATCTTTTTATTTGACAACAGCTGAATAAGTTCAGAAGTATAAACTCCAGAGATGATAACTTATTGTGCTTGCATTTTATTTAGCAAGATTTGTTTCTACAGCAACTGACATGAGACCTGATGAGAAATGAGGTACCTTCAGAGCCTGTGCTTCCCACCAGCTCAGATGCCAAATGCTTCACAAAACTACAAGTTGTATTCAGTGACTATCAGTGACTCACTGTCATTTTGATAGTACCACTTGATTCTGATGTTTCTCTGTACTTGAAAAAGTACTCTGGTACTTTTTTAAAAGAGAAGGCATCCTATAAAATGTGAGAACTGGGCAGTAGGAAACTTGGGGCTCTTCATGCTCTTGGGCTGTGCTGTAAATCATTATTTATACTGCTTTTGAGTGCCCTTTGACAGGCATGTTTTTATTTGCTAATTTGCTTTAACTAACTCTGTGCTAGACGTGTGTCTCTAGCTGAGCTGTTATAGAGTTTCTAACAAGTTTCAGGTGTTTCTGAAGATAAAGTTAGGAAAAGTTATTAGGTTATTAACCTATCAAAAAACTTTTTAACATAATATAGTACACTTTTACTTTGTGAGAGAAAGAAAATAGTTGATAAAGGTTTGGATGTACATGTCTGTTGGAAACTCTCTGAAACATGGCCTTGAAGCCAAAAACCAAACGCTTCTTCCAGGAAAAGCGTTGTTGTGTAATTACACAGTCTCTCATAGTGGATGCTCCTCCATTTGTCATTATAATAACAATATCCATAGAATGAAGGGGACGATAATGTACATAAGGAAGATGAAAAGATCAATAGTTTTTTTGCAGATTACACAGCTTGCAGTTGAAAAGCTGGTCTAAGAGCCTGAAGGTATTTCTTCTGCTTAGCAAAGATAAAAATTGGAAGGTTATCCATAAAATGGAATTACTGGCTTCTCACATATTTTTCAATTTCTATCTTTTTTTCAGTTAAGAACTGAAAAAGAAACTAAGAATGGAAGAGAAAGAAGATGTAAAAACTTAAAATGGAGACAGGAAGAAAAAACCAGCTTGCTCTCTCTCAAAATCTGATTCTGTAATCCTTTTCAGTTTTTATGAATATTATCTACAGTTTTCAGTCACCTGGGTTTCTTGATTATTTTCACCAGGAATTTTTGAATTGGAGAACACCAAGTGTTTAAAAAGGATTGAGCTCTAAGGCTCTATTCCATATAGTTTTCATTAACCTGTGAGTAATTACTGAATTGTCCCAGGTATCAGCATGACAACAGCTGCTCAGTGTCTTGCTTTATGCACTGTTATTGGGAAATACTTCTGAAACGAAAGTCTTTCCTGAGCACTACCTAGTTATGGTGATAAATTGCCATTTCCAGCGCTGTTTGTAGCATTGTAAGTGCAGCAGTGATTTACATCATCAGTGTCAGAAATGCTGATGGATGGGGAAGTGGGTGCCTCATCCAAAAAAGCAATTGCTGACAGTTACTGTTTCTTTAATTATCCATGATGATTTAGGTGGGTCAGCCAGCATGCTCCAGGGATTTAGGTGTTTAAGCAAAGAAGTAAATTAAGTAGTGGAAGGTTCTTCTGAGGTATTTAGAATTCATACTTCAATTCCTATTTATTTCAGGTAGGCTGATATAAAAACATAAATATAATAAACATTTACAACCACTTGGGTATATTTTGGAACCCTCCTTTAAGAAGCTATTGTTTTGGTTTCCTGATGTTTATTTGTTGTGATGCTGGGAAAGATTTTTTTTTTCAGTGCCTAAACCTATTCCTTTTAGAAACAGACCCTGCATAGGCCAGGACTTCTGCCTTATCTTTGTAACTTTGGTGGCTCTTTAGGCTGCTTTATCAAAAACACCTATGGATTAATTATACAAATTACTCTCCCCACTGAGCAGGTGCAAAGTTTTAAGTTCATTAGAAAAAGCTGATTTAAGTGGAAGGTGAGAGGATTCACTGTGATGTATTCTTGGAATGCGTGGAGGGTTTTTTGCTACAATATTTATTGCTTCCACTTCAGGTAATGTTTTTTAATTGTGTTTTGTGTCAAAGAGCATAATGGAAGTTAGGGCTCTTTGTTGGCTCTCTACAGTTTAAAAATTAGTTACTTTTCACTGGTGATTATCAAATGTGCCACAGAAATAATATATTTTTAATACCATCTGCAACTTTCTTGTGTGTGCTATACTTTTCAGTACCTCATAAATAGTAGGGAATAGTAAAAACCTTTTGCAAGTTCTTCATGGTTGCTTTTATTTATGCTCGAACACCTCATTTCAGTTGCAGTACATGTGTACAATAATAGCTTGTGTAGATTTTGAGGATTCTGTGGACTCTGAGGGTTGAACTAATGTAGCTATGTTGAAGGCTTTTATTTTGTGACCCAATTCAAAGGGAAGCACAATGCTTCCATATTGATTGAGTGACCTCCAACAAATAAAATAGAATCAGGTTCTAAAGTGTAAATTTATGTAACATGCCTGCACAACCTGAAATAACCAAGACTAACTGCCAGTGTCTGCTGCATTATCTAGGAACAGAAATAGATAGTACTGGCCTAAATTATTCTACACATATACTTAAAAGGCTTTACCTGACAAGAGCATGCTGTAGAAGGGAAGCAGTAATCTTTTTTGTAATGACCCTGTCAGTATGGATGTTGGAATTGCTGTGTTGGCTTTCAATCAGGGATATCTAAGAGAGTGTGAGGGTACATAAATACACAGTCAAATTCTTCTGTCAGACTAAAGCCCAGAATGTCAGGGCAGGTGAGGCCAAAGTTGGTGCTGCCACTCTAATGGATGGCTGGGGTTTGCATGTGGATTCTCTTTGGAATTCCACTGAGGTGCTGTGAAGTAACTGCAAAACCCAAGCCTGATATTTACTTGTTTATATGAACCTTCAATGGCTACTGCAAAAGTAGCCATTGTTAAATGGCACATTCATCTTGTGTGGGCGTTAACAAGTTATTTTATAGAAACTTGTTTTCTTAAATCTGTGATACCCTCAAAACTCGGTGGTCTCAGAATCCACAGTAGCCTGTGTGAACAGCCTTATGAGTAAATTAAATTGCTTGGCCTGTTGGTGTAAACTATCTTCAAATAATGTGTGGTGGGATTTAGCTGAAGACAAATACTGCAAGTATATTCTGTTTGAAGAGGGACAAAGACTTTAAAGTGAAAAGAATTCTCATAGAATCAGGGCTTAGACCTTGGCTTCTCTGGGACTGGTTATTTGCTACTTAGCAGTGATGTGTTGTTCACTCTTCTAGACTTTTTGTAAGATGCTACTTAGAAAGAGAAGAGAGAATATTTTAAAAAGTGATGCAGACATGGAGAAATGGAGTTCTGGTATGTGGCACTTGGAAGTTCTGGTTTTGCAATATGGTGACAAAAATAAAGCCATGACTTTGACATCATTGATTCTTTAAACACTGAGATCTTTAAATCAAGCATCTTTATCATGTGAGAAATGAATCCACTGATGGACCAAATGATTTGTTAATAGATTCTAGGTGTCCTTTGTTATGTAGGAAATGTGCTTGGCTCATATGTATTACCTACCTGGGATGGCCTCTATATGCTGCCTTTGTTTTGTCCTAGTCCTTTTAAGATAGGAAGGCAATAGCTTTTAACGGATCCTGTTGTTTTTGTCTTGTTGTGGACTTATGTGAAAAATGTGAAATCATGGGGCCAGATTGCATGATCATATCAGTAAGAGGTATTTATACTTAATCAATTTAACTTTCCTTGGAAAATGTGGATATGACACCTGTAAGTAGCTGCTAATTATATCCAGCCCCCAGTAGATGGAAATATTGCTACAATGTTGGTGATTTCAATATCATTAAGTTTCTGTTTCAGGGACCTCATGATTCTTTCCTTCTGTCTTAGACTTTAGCTTGTTGACAACCATAAATCATCTAAGCTGGTATCATAAATATTATTGCAGAGTGCAAATCTGATGCCTTTTTTGGCTCTTATTTGTGATTCATGTTTTTTGAAGTTATCCACATATATTGGTTAACATGAAAATATGCATTTCTAATTATGTTCAGAATAGAACTAATCTATCTGTAACTGCTGGTCATCTGATAATGACAAACTGATACACAAGGAAGGAGGAAAAACTTCATTTGGTTTCTAGTTTTGATTTATATCTCAGTTGTATAACACATTTGGTGGGAGGGGAAGACACCAGTAGAAATTAGAGGTCATCAAATATTTCATTTGTATTATGTGCTGTTAAATGTTAAAGAGGTTGCTGTTTAAATGAAGAAGAAATGGAGGTTTCTTAGAATTATTTGCCTGTGGTGACTCTTACTAAAGAAAGCTAAATAAAGGATATAATATGTGTTTGTCTGAATATATTTCTGTAAACATATATATAATAGAAATAGAATAAATAGAAAAAAATGGATAGGTATGAAAAACTAAGCAGAAAAATGGATTCAAAGAAATACACATACTCTTCCTGGTATACTTATATACATATTAGTAAATAAAAATAGAAACTGGAATAATGTAGGGCAATTGTAAAAAGTAGGACTGGATGTTCTCAACTTGGTTTGCCCACATGCAATTCAATTTCAGAAATAGCTTAGACAAAGCTTTATCAGCAATAAGTGCACTTATTGCTGACAAAGCTTTGTCTAAGCTATTTCTGAAAATATCCAGTGATAGTCCATGGGTTCCTTCCTGCTCCAGAGCTGACTTGGCCATTAGGTAATTATGGTAATTATCTTGGTTCATAACCTGAGTCTTTGCTGTTCAACTTCAGCCTGTCTTGCACCCTCCTAAGTCCAGCTAATAGAGAGGAGGATGTGTTCCCATCTGCTCTGACACTGAGATCCACTCCTAAGTCAGTACAATGTGTTTTAGTGGCAAAGTAATAACTAAAATGTTGACCATTGATGTTCTTTTCATGCTTGCCCACATGTATATGTTGAAAAGGCATGGGGAGAATAAAATTTTAATTCTGCTGATGCAAAATAAATCCTACAGGAGCCCAGTAGTTTTAAATGTATTTTGGATATCAGCTCAGGAGGGGGAAAGCCCTTTCAATAAAAGATCTCTCTCAAATGCCCAGTTTGAGATTATGAATTCTCTCGTTTTCTTTCACTTTAAAATTCTGTTCCCTCAGATTGGCAATGAAGGTGCTTTTATGCTACATATGATAAGCCTTCCTGAGCATAACAATAAATACATTTGCAGTAAGCTGTTTGTAGGCCATGGGGGAGGATGAGAGGAGGGGCCAGGGGAGCTGTGGAAGAGATTTACTTGCTGATGAAATATTCCATGAACAAAATAAAGGATAAATCTGAATAAATTATTTGCAGCAGTGGCTTGGTTTCCAGCTGCACTGGCAATGAGATAATGTTTCAATATCATTTATGAATTAATTTAGAAAGACCTACAGTATTTAAAAAGCTGATGAGAAAGTCACCAGTGTAAAGCTGCTTTGAAAAACTCAGCATGAATTTTTTCACAGAGAACATCAAATTCCAACGTGCTTTTCAAATGCTGTGTTTTTGTGAACACTATTCTTATGTTAAATTGTTAATAATTTTGCGAAAACTTTGTGGTTAGAACAGAAAAGTATGCTAATTCTAATGAATATTTTAAAGCATGGCAATGCTTTCTATTCCAGTTTTTAAGCCAAAAGAAAAGAGTGGTGAAATATTGCAAAATTTCTGTACATTAAAATGTTATTTTTGAAATTTTGAAATAATTTGAACAGATGCATAAAATTCACACATCAAAGCCTTCTATGTATTTATGCATTAATCTCTGCTTTGAGCAGTGCTCAAAGTTTCTTTCCTCTCCCAGGGAAATCAGCATTTGTGGATTCCCAACAAAGTAAACTTTACAGTCTGCTTCTCAAGCCACCGTTGTGGGCTACTCCATTTTCTGATGGTTTAAGGTTAGGAATAGTTCAACAGCAAGACAGATGTAGTTCCTTCAGAAAAATAGGAAAAAATAGGAGTCCTTTCCTCTAAGGTATACAGTAAAACAGGCATCCCTGACCAGAGAATGATTGGCATCTGACTCCATTGATTCAGAAGGGCTGAACAATTGCTTTATTAAATGATATTACATTATACTATACTATTAAAGATACATACTATATGTCACCATGATATTTTCTGAAAAATCTTCTTTGCCCAGGATTTTCTTCCTGGGAAGCTGAGAAGCCTCAGAGAGGAATGAAAACAATAATTGTGATTGCTGCTCCTGTGCTTGCTGCTTTGGAATGTGGTCTGGACATTGTTTACTAACAGGTGAATGTTTGATTGGTTCCATGTGAATTGTTTTTAATTAATGACCAATCACCATCAGCTGTGTTGGACTTTGAGGAGTCAGTCATGAGTTTTTATTGTCATTCTTGCTAAGCTTTCTGATGTATCCTTTCTCTTTCTTTAGTATAGCCTTAGTTTAGCATTCTTTAATATAATATCATAAAATAATAAATCAGCCTTCTGATGACTTGGAGTCAGATTCTCATCTCTCACCTCATCCTGGGGACCCTCACAAACACCACAACTATACTACAAGGCATACTATAGAATACTAAAGAAAACTCATGGCTGTCTTCAGAAGGCCAGGACACAGCTTTTTTCCAGTTGGCCAAGGAAACAAAACAATCCTCAGCAGAATCCAATTAAGAACTCCCTTCAGGTAAACAATCTTCCTAACACATTCTACATGTGAAAAACAACAGGAGCAGAGAATAGTGGTAGGAATTGTTTTCTCTTTCTCTGAGGTTCCTCGCTGGGATTCCCAAGAAATGTCCTTGGGAAGTTGTGCCTGCCTGCTCTCCATGAAGAGGGCTGTGGCTACAAAGGTTTGTCTTACCTCCAGACTTAGAGCCCAAGATCTGTGTCTGTCTTTTGATGTTCAGTTCTGTGGATGCACTTGGGCTTCTATAGCTTAGCCACAAAATGAGTATCCTGATTCCTCAAGAAGATGAAAATCTTGATCTGCCTTGAGCCAGGGGTAATCAGGCTCATTTTAACTGCTGCCTTTTTTCTTATTTCTTTTTCCCTGATGCATTTTCACTCTATTCAATCAGACCATATGTCTGATTTTTGGGAGTAAGGAGTGGTATCAGGCATATCAGTGTGAAATTTCTGTAATGGTATCCTCTTGAAGGAGACAGGAGTAACAGGACTTTTGTTACTTATCTTGTTTTCAGTTATATGTAGATTCATTTTACATTTTCAGTGGAGTTTACTTAGAGGTATTGGTAGCCTTTGGGAAAAAAGTAAAATCTTTGCATACAATACTGTATGCAAAGGAGGTTTTGTCAAGGGCTTGACTTGATTATGCTGCATCTTGTCAAAATCAAAGCTTCCTGAGGAAGAAGGGAAAAAACCCAGTTGGCTGTGTCTCTGGGCCACAGTTATTTGAGGGAAGTAGAATAGCAAGTGATTGGACAAAACAGTGGTGCAAACTCAGGAGAAAAACATAGTCTCTTGCATGTCTTCTTAAGAAAAAGCAGAAAATTATGCATGCTTCCTCTGTTGGCTTTATGTGTTATCAAGAGGCACCTTTAACAAGGTGAAACTTGTCCTTTCTTATGGACTACAACCAAGGGGAACTAATTATCAGGAAAAGTTTTCTCCTGTGGACTCACAATCAGTCTTTAGGTCAGAATAAATGATAATGGAAAAGTGTGTTATTGAGTCTAATGCATGGTTTCTAGAGAATAAATCTGAGAGGTCATTCAGTAGGGTATTATACAGAAGCTTTCAAGCCTGCAGATTGTGATTTGGTTAATAAAATATGCTGAATATTTAACAAATTTGCATCATGTATGGTCCCTTTATTGCTGTTGAATCATTAAATGAGAAAATGTAACTCCCAAGAAACTTTAAGATGAGGATAGAAGTGAAACTCTTCCTTCCACAAAGCCAATCTATTGCTGTGAAAAACAAAATGACAACAAATAAGAACACAAAAAATCCTCAAAGCCTAATTAAGTAATTTTGCAGGCAGGGACTGCTGCTAAAGCATTTTGCCAGCAGGATTTGGGAGCAGAGAGAGCACAGAGGTGGCTGAGTCTGGAGAACAGCCCGGGGTGGTGCAGGCTCTGCCACAGGTGGGTCCTGGCTTTTGTTTTCAGTGCCTCCTACTAAACCTGTGTGCCTGAAGTCATTAAGGGCTGGCAGAGGCTGTGGAGAAAATTCATCCTCTGCCAGATCAACTGGCAAATGTGATAGGTTTTGGGGGATGGGGTGTGGTGGGGTAAAGAAGAGTGATGTGAAAAAGGAAAAGCCTCACCCAATCTCTGCTCTTCAAGACTGGCCATGGCATGCTCTTGCTGTTGTTGGGTTTCTGGTTTGTTTTGGTTTTAAGAAAGGTTGATAAACCTTTGTCTCAAATGTTTGGACTTTTTTTTTTTTTGTTAATTTTTTGGGTTTTTTGCCTTTTTGTTTTCCAAGAAACTTGGGGTGAGCTTCCACAAATTTCATAAGCAAGCCGTTGAATTCCTTTCTAGTGTTGTTGTTAGGTGCTTAATCTTGAACCTCCATGCTGCATAAATAAATGCATTGCATCTGATCCTGAAAATCAGTTCACCACCCCACTTACAGAATTTTAGAGCAGGGTGTTCTTCATTCTTTGTGTCCTTCCTTGCATGCCAGCAAGTATTCCTTGTCTAATGATTCTTCCTGTTCCCCTGTGGGCAGTTTCCTATGTATTTTTGGAAGGGTCTTGCCCTTTGAAGGGAATATCTTGAATTGAAATTAGGTTTCAAAGAGATTGAAGGCTTTTATTAAATTCCAGACATAGGCTCTTGAATGCCTTGGAAAGTTTGAGTCCAGTGGCACGCAGAATCCAGAGCATCTGCTCTACCATGCTGCCTGGTGTAAGTTATTTTAATGGGCTTCAGGATGTAGGTAGAGTGGAAGAGAATTTGTCTCCTGTGACTCACTAACACAGTTTTTTTTTCTTTTAATTTGTGGATTAATGCTTAAGTATCTACATAAAAAAGTGTCTTGTTTCCTTCCCTCCTTTGACAAAGAGTGGATGTGTCACAACTCCCTCTGATTTTACAGAGGTGTTGGAAGGAGAAACAAATATTTTTCTTTGCTGAAGGGAAAGAGTTTTAGAACATTTTTAAAAACTGTTTTAAGTAGAAAAGTTAAAGAAAAAAGACTATATTTAAACCATAGTTTTTCTTTTAGCAAGGGATTAAACAAGAAACAACCTAGGCATTAATTTAAAATAAAGGTGCTTCACTTAAATTTAGAAAAAGTAGAGGTTTTATTCTTGAGTTTTTCTAAGAGCTGTAGTGTGATTTGAGGGGTGAGTTTTTATACTTCTTTTCTCACTGTGAAAATGGCCATATTCCTGTAAACTGAATCATTTTATGAAAAAATTTTCAACTAATTTGCAATGAACTTTTGATTTAAAATATATTCTTAAAGCAGCTCTTTTCCTAAAAACTTGTTCACAAAGAACAAAAATTAACTAAAGAACATAACATTGGTTGGGTTCTCTTCAACTGTGGCATGCAACTCACGTTTTTTGTGATTTGTCAAATAATTCTTCTGATGCACTGAAGTATGTAAAAGGAAGGATCGATGTATTCCTGGGGAATCCTACCTGGTTGGAAGCAGAATTGTTCAGCTCTCTTGCTCTTATGATTGTGAGAAAGTGAATCTTGGTGAATGCTGTCTTTTGAGCTGTAAAGGGAGGCCTCAAACTTGGCCAATAGTTTGGAAGATGAACAATCTCTGTAGGTGCAGGGAGAGCAGTCAGAGCTGTGCTACCCAGCCAGCTGAAACATTTCCATGGCTTTGTCTGCTACAGTCGTGCTGGAACAATGAAAATCATGTTCAAGTATTACGTATAGAGTGCAGACTTCTTGCTGTAGGCCATATCAGATGAGAGTTCATTCATGGTTCAGTTCTTGATCTAGTTCTGTTTGATGTCAATGTTTAATTTTGTCAAGGGAATATGAGAATATGCCACTGCCAAATCCAGGGATGCTGTTGATATTTCATTTGATCTCTAGCATCTTGCTGTAAATGCAAGTCCTTGCAAGGCAGACATGACTGGCATTGAATGAGTATAATACATCCTATTTGTATTTTGGGATGCTGTGGTGATAAGAAAATGGCAAAGTAGAAGCCTGATTAGGACATTAGGTCTGTACTGCCTTTAAAGGGAGTGGTGCTAGATCTCTCTGGAATTTTAGTTAATTTTCCCCAGCAGTGTATTGCTAGCTGGGGGAGAACTTCCATGAGTGCCAGTGCTCCACATTGTGTAAAACAAAGTACGGTGTTCAGGGCATCTTTTAGGTGGGGACCTGGTCTAATACAGATTTTGCTGGTAGTAGCATTGCTAGTAAGTTTTCCTATCTTTTCCCTCCAATTCATTTTCTTAAGAGCATTTTGGAGCTTGAACTATATGGAGCACAGTTTGAAGACCATAGAAATTCCCGTGATTGTGTTAAGACACACACAGCCAGATTAGTTGACCTGCCTCATTAAATCTGAGGATTGAGGATGTCTGATACCAGGGCTGAGTGAGGATGACAAAGGAATGGGGAGGAGGCAAAGGGAGCTCCATCCCTGTCCCTGCACCCTCTGTGCTTCCCCAGCCCTGCCTCTGCTCCAGGGTGTGCAGAGCAGGAGAGGGAGCTGCAGGCAGGCTCACAGGCTGGGGCAGCCTGGACTCACTGCTGGCCTCCTTCCATCCACAGCTGGACTTTCTAAGCTTTACCTTCAGCAATTTTGGGGCACTTCTGATTATTGATACCTTTAATATTTTAAAAACCCCAAAACTTAAAGCTACAGTAAATATCTATCTCCATAATGTATTTCCAATAGGTGATATGATATCCCTAAATAATTGGATTTTTTAGGCAGATGTTAGGTTTGTGATACAAACCATGTTTTGAATAAAAACCATTGCTGCCCTGGACTAAATGTCTTAAAATGACCATTATATATATACACGTATATATAGGGGTGTGTGTATATAAATATACATGTAAAAGATGGGTTCAATGTGTATTTTTAGATGTACTTTACATAAAGCTATTCAACAAGATGCCAGTTGTATGAAGTTCAACAATGTTAAGTGCACTTAGAATCTAAAAAAATCTATGTCCTCATAAAATTAAGAAGACACAACTTTCTAACTAGTCAAAAATGTGCAGAAGTAGATTAAGATAAAATTCCTGACAAAAGGGCTTTGTAAGCTTTAAATTACAATTTAAATTAAATTTTAATTTAATTATTAAAATTAAATTAAAATTCTTAAATGAATTGTGGAGTTTTTGCAAGATTTTTTTTTGGTATTGAGAAGAAATATTCTGCAAAGCAGTAAAGATGCTCTTGTGCATCAGAGCAGAGGTTCTTGCATTTCAGTGTTCGAGAGTTGTTAGAAGTGTTATTTATTAGTTGTCTGAGATACAAGTAGAAACCATTAGAGCAAATGAGCTCCTAATTAAAAGAAGGCAAATTGTTGTTGTTGGGTATTGAAAGAGGAGAAACATAACATTCAACTGGGATCTTTTTTTTTCTGTACAGTTTTATTGGACGTGCTAGAAAGAAAGGGGTTATTGGCCTTAGAAACCCTGAGAATAAGGCCACAAGTTTTAATTAACAGACCCTAATCAGTTGTTAAGTTCTTGCTGCTATAAATACTAAAGATTGACTTTTGAAGTTCTAGAAAATTAACCAGAGAATTTTTATGGCCTGGTTTTAAGGAGAACATTCTGGGCATCTAAGCAAACTTTTCACATCAAGTTTGAGATTAGAGCAGGCTCATTCCAAGAAGTGGGGAGTGTACAACTGGAAGGACCATATGTCATTACATAAATAATTTATGTTTACAGGTAATTGTGTAGTAGATAACTAGCTCAGAATTTGGGTAGTTTGTGTGCCTGTGCCTCATAACCAGGAGAGTTTTCCTTGTGCCTTATTAAAAATTTAAGTGGAATGAATGAATGAAGTCTGCTAAACCACCTCCCCAAGCCCCAAAATGTGAATGTCCTAAGTTCCTGTGATAGCAAGAGATTTAAGTGAAGCCATTCAAAAATTCATTTTTATTTTTTCTTCTACTCTGAAATAGTTTGAGGCATGTTTGATTTGCTTTAAAATGATTAAAGGGATTAATATAAACGTTTCAATTAACTATTTGCCTTATTGACATCTGTCATGTTATCCTCATCTCAGTAAACTTTGGTTTAGTGCCAAATAAGTAAAAAACAAATCACTTTGACTTGTGATGACCAGGGTTTTGCTACTTTCAGGCCTATTCTGTTGTCAGCTTTTGCACAGGTAGAAGCTGATGCACAACACAAATTTGTTGTCAGTGCTTTACACTGACTCTCCTTGTGTGTGCTCACTTTTACAAGGTAATGTTTTGTTTCAGAGGAGTTAGAGCACTGTAATGTTAATTTAAACCATAGCCTATTGTTATGGTAACGCTTTCATGTGGGCAAATGATGGGAATGATTGTAATTTGAGGCTTGTTTTTATTTAGATAATATAACTTGCATGTGTTAAAGTACTCAGCAGAATTTTAGCACCTTCTTCTTGCCCACAGACAGGAATTTTTAAAAATCAGTGTTCACAGTTGGACTTTAGGAATTACTGTTAAACTGCTTGTGTTTCTTCAAGGTGCCTGTGCTGGCTGAAATGAGCTGCAGTCTGGCACATGCAGCTTGATCCAGGTCTGGCCAGCCTTGTTAAGGGATGCTGTGCTGTGCACACAGGGCTGGGCAGGTTTGGGAGGCAGCTTTGTATGGATCTGCCTTGCATGCTGCAAACATATGGAGATCTGCTTCAGTAGAATAGGTTTTCATCATATTACCATTATTTATTCAAGGAAAGAATAATGGACCCTCATTTTTTACACAGCATAATGAGAGGAAAAGCAGATTGCTATTTAAACATTTATTGAAAATGATGTAGGTGTTTTCATTTCTACCATTACACCATACTGATTGTTTCAGAAACTTTTTCCTTTTGTTAATTGTTTTTTTTTCCCTGAGTTTGTTTTCCACTTTTGCTTATGTTTCCTCAAACTTAAAGCTACAATAAGAAGAGTTCCCCTCAATAGTAAAAGGTATCTGCTGGGGGTTCACTGCATCCATCTGTCAGAGGAGGGGAAGAGAATTTTTGCTCATAGGCTTGACAAGCTGGTAATGGGGGCTTTAAACTGTGGGTGCCTGTGAAGGGGAATCTCAGTCCACCCCTCTCCTGCCAGTTTGAGTCCAGTGCCAGCAAGAGATGCCTAGAGGAAGAGGGGAATACAGCTCCCATTTTGAAAAAAGGGAGGAAAAGGAAGACTCAAGGAACAGGGTTAGCCAGTCTCACCTCTGTGCCTGGCAAAATGATGGAGCAGATTTTCCTGGAAGCTGAGAAGACACATAAAAAATGAGGAGTTGATTAGTGATAGCCAGTGTGGCTTCACAAAGGCCAGATTGTGCCTGACAAACTTATTGGCCTTTTATGATGAGTTTACAGCCCTGGTGAATAATGGAAGAGTAACTGACCCCCTCTGCCTGGACTGGTGGAGAGCAGGTCCTGCTTCACGTCCTGGTCTCCAAACTGGAGAGATGTGGCCTTGCTGGATGGAGGGGGGTCTGGGATGACCTCAGAGCCCCTTCCAATGCCTGAGGGGCTCCAAGAGAGCTGGAGAGGGACTTCTGGCAGGGGCATGGAGTGACAGCACAAGGGGCAATGGCTTTAAATTGGAAAAAGGCAGGTTTAGATTAAACATTAGGAAAAAATTCTTTCACTTGAGAGTGGTAAGGCAGTGGAACAGTTTGGCAGAAAGGTTCTGGCCTTCCCCTTCCTGGAAGTGTCCAAGGCCAGGTTGGATGAGGCTTTGAGCAACCTGGTCTAGTGGAAGGTGTCCCCCCTCTTTGGCAGGAGGATGGAAATAGGTGATCTTTAAGGTCCCTTCCAACCCAAACCATTCTGTGATTCTGTGATTTGCTATTTCCAGACTGAAATCTCTTTGATTTTACAGATGCTAAAATAATCATTACTTAAAAATGTCTTTCATTTTCTCGCAGTTAATACACTTCTTTCTATTTTGTAGACCAAGGAATACTTTGCTAAAGAAGGAAAAAGTGTCTTGAAGGGAGAAATAATTATTTTGAGACAAAGTATATCAGTTTTAGGCACAGATGATGTGGATATTTATGCTAATGATGGTTGAGTCTTGGGGTATGTGTACTGTGGTTGTCATTGGCAACTTAACATTAGGTTCTGTGGGTAATTGCAGCTGGTACCATGTCTGACTGGTAAAAGCAGTATCATGGTTCTGTAGTTAGAAGAAGTGACTAATAGTAGGGTTTTTAATGCCTCCCACTGCAAAACAGTGTGTCATTACAGCTCTTTCTAAATATATCTCATCATGCATTTATCTTTTCCTGTGCTGATTGACTCCTATTCTCCTGAGATGTATTTAAATGTCATTTTATCTTTCAGTGGCAGAAATGTTGATAATTTATCCTAGAAAGAAGATGACATTGAACAATATTTTGAAAAGAAAAGGTAGAAGAATTTCAAGTCAGTCTTGCTTGTGTTGGCAAGTGCTAGTTCTAGTGTTATCTGTAATGTTTAGTAAAAGGAAATGACATTGATTTGAGGGGATATTTGGAGAATATTGGCATATTGTCCAGTAAATTTGTTTTCAATTGTCAAGGTAATGCATTATTGCACTCCAAATGGTTGCTTTGCCATTTTTTTTCTTTTCTGTAGCTGCAGAAAATATTTAATATGTTTGGAAAGGAAAAAGCTGAGCACACCATTATGCCTTAACAACAGATACATTCAATGACAGATGGCTATGCATGTTGAGTGCTGTTTTTAAGCTATAATTGGATGCTTATGTAAGTATGCTTAGTCAAATATGTGTAATTAAGCTATCTTGTTAGGCAGGCTAACTTACAGGGCAGGCCAGGTCTCAAAGATGTCAAAAGTGATGGTTATACTGGACTTGTTCTGCTGAAACACTTACCTAAACAAAACCCAAACAGAAGCATCTGCTGTTTTCAGTTATTGCTGTTTACTGCAAGGCCTTCAAAATCAGATGAAGATGAAAATTAAATGACATAAAATGCCATGGGAGGTTTTGTCTGCTCTGTTTTTAAACCTCAGACTATGGTATGTGTCTGAGAGAGGGAATGAGGGAGTCACAAAAGATACTTATTCTTAACACAGCTGGTAGCTGCCTTATTGTAATGAGGTGTAAAAGAAGTGCAGAAATCTCTAGCTGAAGCCAGTAAGTTGGTGGATACTAAACAGAGCCTTAAAAATTGATGTGGTTGTCTGAAATACATTCTTGGTGAGTAACATCCTGAATTCACTGGGAACTTTAGGAAAACTACATAGTCAGTTCCTGCTTCTTGGTGACCAGTAACCCCAAGCTGCAGAAATACCAATGTATGCTATGCTCAGCTGCTCTTGCTGTGATGTGGAAGGAACATTTTCCCCCTGAGATAAAATGTTTTTGATGTCCAGAGTTGACAAGAGTACTGGGACATTTTTTGTTTGGTCACCTATGAGATGGCCTGACTTATAACTACTTAGCATCAGATTTTTTTTTCTTGTAATTATTCTGTTCAATCTACCACTTCTTCTATGCTTGTAGAGAAAGCCTTCATTCTCCTCTCATATTATGAAAATAGAAAAAACAGCAACTTTGGAAAAGCTCCTCATGCTCAAACCAAGTTTAATTGGTTGCTATATTAACATGAAACTTGGCTTTGGTCTTTAAATTACTCCAAAGTGCTGAACTCGTCAAAATCTAGAAAAATGTGTTCTGTTCTTATATTTCTATTGCAATCATTTCAGAATGTGACTGTTAGTGATTAACATATTCTGTATGGACTTGTCCAGAAAACAACATTTGCACACATAGGCCAAGGTGTTCTCTGCCATACAATTAGGAATAAAAACCTCTTTTACCATCAGTGTGACATTAGGACAAGTATAAAACAAGACCTGTATTTCAGGTTTAAGCTAGCAGGATTATTGTTTTGAATGCTTGCATGTTTTCTATGCACAAATCATACAGAGTTCAAACAGAAGCCCTCTTCTGGCAGAATGTTGTTAATAATGCCAATATTTGAACTTCTCTTCACAAAATTTTCTTTCAGCAAGATGGGTTTCCAGGAGGTGTAGTGATCATCCACTCTTTTTCTCCTGGCTGTGATCTCTAAATAGCATTTGCTGGTCCCCTACCCACGGGTGGATTCTTTACTCTAGGTACCCAACAGAACCTTTGCTTTTGGCTCTGTATCTACTCCCCAGAGAAACAAAGGATCACATGTAGCTCCTATGTTTTTGTCTCCTTGGAAGGTTTTGCTGTCTGTTTAGAGCTGTGTGGCCTGACATTTCTGTGTTGTTTTCCCCAGGAATTGCATAAGGGGAAACTGTATTTCTGAATTACTTCTGAGAGGGAGATGCTTCCTAATTAAGTGCTTTAAGCTCAGGCTTTCCAAGTATCTTGCTGCATCTAGTTTGGAGTCTTGAGCAGTCACAAGGTGATTTCAAGTTGCTGGGCAACCAGGAAATGCAGTAAATATGGAAAATATCAGTATTTTCCCCTGTAACTATTCCCACGTCTTTATAAATTCTGACATATGGATTATTCTTGTTTTCTGTGCATCATCAGTAAGTTTTGAAATGTCAGGGCTTTTTTAAAATCAGAGTTCCCTTCAAATGAAAAGACAACATATGTACTATTTTAATTGTTGTCATGTTTAGATTACAGAACAGATTTGGTTAGAAAATAATTTGGAGCTTTAACCCTTGATCTTAGTAATTTCAGATACCTTACCTTACATATCTATCAATTTTCAAGGAATATTGTTTGATACAAATGTTAAAATGTAACTAGAATTGTGTTTCTCTATAAGATGAATTTTTCATTCACCTTATAGAGAAACACAATTAACTTTGTGGTTAGGTGTAAGAAAAAATGAAGCCCTGTAGTTTTGCTTACAATTGAGTGTTGATACTTGGTAATAGTAATGTCTTTAGTCCATACAGATAATTCCTTCTTTTAGAAGTTTATCTGTGTATTTTAAACAAGAAGACCAAGTTCCAATATTTTCCTGTTACTTACACAATATCCTGAGTTGTAAGGGACCCATGAGGATCATGGAAGCTCAACTCCTGGCCCTCTAAACACGACTGCTACAATCTCACCATGTGCCTGGGAGCATTGTCCAAACACCCTTTGCACTGTCAGCCTTGGGACTGATGGGGCTGGACTCTGTTCAGTGTCCAAGCACCCTCTGTGGGAAGAACTGTTTGCTAATATCCAACCTAAACGTCTCCTGCCTCAACTTCATCCTACTCCCTTGAGTCCTGTCAGTGGTCATGAGAGTGAAGAGTTCTGTACCTGACCTCAGCTGCTCCTCTGGAGGCTTCTCTGATAAGAGAATCTTATCTTTGCAGCCTCCTTTGGATGCTCTCTGACAGCCTTATACCTTTGTGTACAATCCCAAAGGCCTCAGCTGCCCCTCACAGGCACAGTCTCAAAGCCCTTCTGCAGAGCAGAGGAGCCCTGGAGAGACAGCAGCACTCTTGCCAATGGTGCACTCAGCTCCTGCAGCCAGATTGTTGGGAAATGTGTGAAAGCAAAGTTTGGGTCAGTTTGATCTGCCTGGGCAGCATGACTGTCTTCTGTGAGCGCACAGGTTGTTGCTGAGAACTTTGCTTTTAAATTTGCCCTTAGTACCAGAGGAGATCTGAAGGAAACCCTTGGCTTCATTAAGGTGTAAGGCACTGGGAAAGATTTTCAGTCTTGGCTTTCCCTGCTGGTTTGAGCAATATCTTCTGTTGAAGGAAATTCAGACGTTTTATTTTTTGGTATTAGTTCTATCAATTACACATGCTCTTGGATGTGAACTTTTCATCATTAAGAATAGAGTATTGGAAGGAAACAAATGCTGCCTCTTGTCTGCTCCTACTTTCCTAGACAGAAGAGGGATAAAGCATTTTTGGAAATGCTTTCCTTGCATCTTCAGACAATTTTATGTTCTACTGTTGTCTATAGTTTTCAAACAGTTAGAAATTTCTACATTAGTTTTTACATGGTCAAAGATCCTTTATTTTTTTCTTGCTTTCAGTAAAAAAAAAAAAGGAAACCTTACATTTTTGATGTTGCTGTCTGGTTGCTATTAATGTGAGGGAGAAAAATGTCCTGTTTGTATTTCCTAGCACAGTTCCTCTCGATTTGAAAAGAAAAACAGTATCACACTTCCTTAAAAAAACCCCAAAACCTGAAACCACCATGCCCTAGAACAAATAGACATCCTAAATAAAGGAAATGCTTCTCTGGGTGTTATGCTAAATTAGCTTGGGCAGTGAGGAGGCATTAAAGATTGAGTTAATTCTTCTAGGATTTGGGATTGTTTCCATGATTGTGTAAAAATAAACCCACTAACAAACCAAAAAACAAGTAAAAACCCACCTCAAAGACTATTAAAAACTTATTTTAGTATTTAAACGTTTACTGGGTTCTAAGTAAATGGTAGCCATAACTTTGTTTAGAGTAATAAACACCTTTGCTGTCACAGTCCTCGTTGTCAGTCTTTTAATGCATGTGCTTGTGCTGCAGCTTGTGGAGTTTTAAGGTACAGCAGAAAGATTATATATATTGCCCAGAGAGGAATTTGTAGTAAAAAAAAGTGTAGAATTCTGAAAAATTTGGATTTGGTCTTCACAAACTTCCCACTGTTTATCTTTCTACAAGGTTATGGAAGCCCTTGCAGCTGGCTTGATGTAGTTCTTTTCATTGCTTTGTTCTTAATAAATGCTTTTAAAAGAGGAATTCCTCTCTTTCCTCTCAAAGTTATTGTCGGGATGCAGTCATTTTTCACATCAAAGCCTACCTTTAGAAATGTTTGGAAATGTAGGAACCATCTTTTAATCTTTTTTCCTTTGTGAATATTTTCTATTGGTTTGAAAGCCTTAATTCTACTGTGACAGCTTTGCACTCCTCTCTCTTCAATTGTTTGTTGCTCTGCCTTCACATCCATGTTGTTGTTCTTAAGCACACCTGCACAAGCAAAAGTATCTCTAAATATTATTGCCAGTGGCAGTATAAAACACTTTTTTTTCTCTCAAAACATAAATTTGTGCTTTATAAAGTGCATAAAAAATTTAGCCTATGTATTAGGATTTCTACTCATCTGGCCTAGGAAGTAGGTGTGACTTTAGAAATAAGAATACGTGAATATTTATCTTTTTATAAATAAACCTACATACTTGTGCTTTCAAGTTAGGTGAGGATGCAAAATTGATAGATTTTTTTCTATTGGATCAAAGTTATGACCATTTTATCCCCTCTTCAAAAATAGATTTAAAAACAAAAATCACTTTCTATTAATCTTGTTTTATAAAACTAAAATCTGTGTTGTAGCATCTGTGTTTTGGTATGAAGATTTATTTTGTTTTTGTGGGGATATATCTCTATAAATATCTAGCAATGAGTGCTTTAGATGTGGGTAATTGGTGGTTGCCTGGTGAATTCAATCATATTTATCATAATTTTGTGTGCAGTCAAAATTATTTATTGAGATATAAATTCATTTGAAGGTAACTTTTGTCAGGCAAAGTACTTCAAAAATAATTCTCATCTTTTATTCTTTCCATTTGGCATGAATATCCATATCTAGCTACAGATGTATGGATATAAAAATATATATAAAATAAAAGCATTTATGAGCACTTTCTTATAAACTAATCTAAAGCTGCCAGCTACAGAAAACAAAATAGAAAGCTCTAGTTTATTGTGTTTTAAATAAGTTTGGAATGTTATTGGAATAAGATCTATTTAAGATCTCCAGCAATAAATTCCAGGTACTGCTGAGTTAAAATATTGCACGTCCTTTAAATGGAGAAGCCTGGCAGCTGCTCAGCAAAGTTTCTTTAGTCAATGGTCTATGTGGGAATGTGGCAGTGTTCATTTCAAGTTTAGATGTATTTTCTTGCACCTGATGTTACATGAATCTATGTGTTGTAAAAGATTCTGGAAATTTAAGAGCTGCTAAATATGTTTTGCAAATTATTTCTGTAAAGCTTGGTATTTCTGGTGGAGAACACAGTGGGACCTTGCTGCTTTTTATTTTGCTGATAATTGTACCTGTATTCTGTACAAACAAGGAGAATGAGAACCTCACAATATGTCTAAGCCTTTTTGGATGTACAAAACAGCACAAGACAATTTCATGCAGACTCATGCAATTATAGTCTCAAAAAGTCACTGATGTGTGCAAAGTTCTTACTTCATATTTCATGTCTAATTGGGAAGCTGCAGCTACCATACTTTTAAAATTTAATGAAACATTGAGCCATTTAAAGAAAACCTGATTTTATCTTAATGTGTGAGATGCAGTAAAATTTGCACTTATTTTCCCATATCTCCAATACTTTTGTCAAAATTAAACCAGAATTTATCAGCAAATGCAAATAGTGGTCTCTTGAGCCTTTTCCTTCATCCTGAAATTTTTTCCTCTGTTTTGTTTTTAATTTTCTTCAAAATGTGAGCTAGAGTCTTTAAAAAGCCAAGCTTAAAAAGCACTTCTGTTAAACAGGAGCGCTTAATAAGGATGACAAATTTTGTGAGAAACATGTTTTAGTGTAGTCTACAGATGAAAGCTGTTGGAAGGTGACAATTGAGAAGCTGTTTAACCCTCAGTGGAGAAGCTAAAAACATTGTCAGAGAGAAAAGGAATGTTTTTGTTAATCATGTAAAGGTTATTTTTGGAAGAGAAGAGAGAGTCTTCTTCGATCCAGTTCCTTAAAACAAAATGGAAATTCTAGGAACAGAGATGAGATATTTGGTGTGCTCTGTGTGATAGAATTGTGGTAAAGGTAGGTTTTCAGCATTCCATTTTCTTTAGAAGGTATGTGTGCCATGTAAAAGAGAATTTTAAAATCGTGTCAGAGGAAACTCAGGTGAAGTTATTTCCATGTGAAGTAAAAATGTTGTCAAAAAAAGTATAATATTCTACTTATAAATGCAATGCTGGAAGAATGCCCTAATCTTTCTGAATTAAAATGAAAGAGAAACAAAATCATCATGAATAGGTAGTGATCCATAGTTAGCTCCCTACCCTTAGTTTTTGTGGAAGTTATATAGTTTAGACTATGAGGATGTTTCTGAAACATAAAATATGAAAATATTTTAGAAATATTTTTCAGCTAGCACCTCTGGAAAAAATCCTGAAAGGTCTTTTGGCATTTGTCTTATGTCCTGGAAGGGTAGGAAAAATTGCAGAGATGGAATATCTGACTTGTAAAGTAAGAATATGCAGTTGAACTTCTAAGCTCATTCCTTCCTAAGCTGACAAAAATCAAACTCTTATACATCTACAAGTCTTATTAAACATATTATCAAATAGCTCAGAACTATTTAATTTTTTTTTTATTTTTTGTGCAATGAAGCTTGTCTTCATTGCTGGATGTCAAGGTGATTTATAAAGGAATTAAATGTTGTTACAGCAATTTGTCACGTTGGGATGCTGACATGTAGAAAATGAAATGGTTTGCCAAAGATTACTCAGCAGACTGATGGAAAAGCCAAGAATAGGCTTTAATCTCTTCATTCTGAGTCACTCCAGTCCCATAATCACTGGGCCATGGAATGAAATGTGAAGGATTATAGAGGTTTTATTACGTGGTGCTGCTCCTCTCTTCCTGTGTTCTTAATGTGGGTATATGTTGTTTGACAGCTGACTGACACACATAGACATTTTTATTTTCTTACATAACATTAAATCTTGTGTATCCTTTGCTAGTAGCATTTTTCTTGTTTCATAAACCAAGGAGGAATACAGCTGTCATACTTTTTCTTCATATATCTTTTACAGAACTTAATCAAGATTATTATCTAAAGGCCTGTGCTTAATTCCCCAAATTTCATGTTCTTGAAATCCATGGAAATGAGAACTAAGCTCCAAATTCATCCCAAGATCCGAGCTTTCCCTTTGAAATCTGGATGTTTATCCTTCTTAAACTTAAGAAGTGTTAGAAATGTGGATTCACATTCATGATTTACATAAACAGAACAATTACTCATGGATTCTAAACTCTTTGGAAGAGACAAATATTAATTTTTTTTACTAGAATTTTGTCATAGGAGTGTGTGGTTTTATAAACTAAACTGGATTTTATGAACACTGAATTGTAATCTCAGGGAAGTGTAGATGTGCCTATGTACTAATGTCTTCTCTTCAATGACTGCATCATCACAAAAAACCTTTCTGCTTTTCTTAAGCATTGAAGAGTCAATGTATATGCCTTTCAATGTGGAATTTTGATTTGTGTTTATATCTAGTTCTTGGAAAAACTCTTTTAGCTACATAATCTTCAGTGTTGTTTTGTGCAATTTATTAAAGGAAAAATAATTGAAAAAACCCTCTCATACTAGGTTGTCCTTGCTAGATTAGAACTCCAGTCTGGCAGCTGTTAAAGGAAAAAGAGCATATTCTGAGAAGATCATCAGTGCCAGCTGCTGCTCCTGCAGTGGTGTGGTTTCACACTGCACCTGTGCTCCCTGTGTGACAGCGTGCAGGGCTGGGGGACAAAGGGAAATGGAGCCAGGCTGAGCAGGAGGCCTTTGATAACCTTGGTGCAACACTGCAACAGTTTTGGACCAGGGTCTGATGCAGTTTCTGATTATCTCCAAATGCTTTCAGTAGTGGTGTTTCAAATCTGACCTTACTTGCACACAATTTTCATTTTGGTGTACATAAACCAGGGATATTAAATGTGAGCTGCTGAAACAACTGCTGTGCTCAGGACAACTCTCTGCTATCCTGCAAAGTTACTCTGGGTAGCACATTGTATTGCTTCTTAGTATTGTCACCTGTGAACTTCAGGAAGTTCTGCAAAAGATGGAGAAAGTATTGGGACAAGGCTTTTCTTATCTTGAAAATTATTTTTGTGTAATTGAAGTGCTACTTGATTTTGTCAGACTTTTCCATAACTAACACAAATACTCTGTGAAGCTGCAAAATTTAATTTCCTTCTCCTTCTGTGGTACAGGTTCCTAGATGAAAACAATGTGAAGCAGCTCCCTTGAAACACACACAGTATCTGAAAGTATTTAGAAGTCGTTAAGTCTTGGCATGCAAGGAGCCACGATTCATGTCCTGTGGGGGGAGGGAGAAAGGCTCCCTCACTACAATATTAATTCTGTTTGAAAAGTTTAGATGAAGTAAAAGCTTTTCTAACTGCTCTTGTGCAAATTGATGTGTGGCAGGTGCTTAAATTCAGATGAAGAAAAACTGATACACTCTGATGACCTTAACAACCTCTCCTCTGGGTAGTTTTAGTTTCCTCTCCTGTATCCAAAATGCTTAATGTTTGTACATTGGAAATAGATGCTCACTGGTGACATTGTCTATACTGAGATCATCTATTGAGTAACTGGAGGAAGATTGGGAAGGCAGAAACATCTATGACAATTCTGTGCAGTACCAGTTGACACCTTTTGCCATAGAAAAACTGAGATTAGTATTTTTCTCCTTTTTAATCCTTGTAAAAAAGACATGTGGCAGGTGTGCAGCTCTCACCCATGCAGATTTCCAATGTGAAAAAAATCTTAGCTGTTAACTTTTAACTTTCCTTGTAGAGGGAGAAGGAAAAAAATCATGGTAAATTTGGTGATACCATTAGACATGGATAGTCTGTCTAAAAGATGCATTAAATAGTTAAGCTTGCTTTTAGTGTGAGCTGTTTTTGAAGCAGAAATGGGGAATTTAGGGACTAAAAAATGACAAATTTAGCAACATAAGATCAAAGAGACATGAGAATAGGGGAAAAAGAAGAGGGTATCTTTAAAGTATATTCTTCAAATCTGACAACACCCTGAAGATTTCTCCTCAGCCTAGATAAATGTGAATTGTATATATCATAAGAAAGTAAACAAGAATTTTTTTACAAAGTTCTTGCAGTGAGTTAGTAACTTATTGTACAATATTTAAGAAAAAACCCATCCCTTAATAATCTTTTTTTTAGTAACAATGGAATCTCCTGTGCTAAATGAATCTCACTGAAACCGCTTGCTTCTGTTTGCTTGTCATACCCAATAGAAGGAATCAATATGAAAAAACCTGGCATGACTGGCATGTATTATAAATAAAGCTGTCTTGGGGACTGCATAATGATTTGTCAAAATAGACTTATAAGTGTTCACCATCATCAATCATTTCACTTAATCTTGGTTTAGCAAAAATATATTAACATATTAGCACACAGTATTATGGATGAAAAAGGAACTTCAATACATCTTTGACTTAATCTTTGAAAAGTGTAGAGGATTTCAGACTACAGAAAAATGATATGTGTAACTCAGAGCAATGCAGATTAATAATTTTTTAATTAATAGCTTTATTTATAGCTGTTGTTTTTAATTATTAGCTTTATTTATAGCTGTTGTTCCTTTGGTTTTGCTGTTTAATTTGACCAAGTGAACTGCAGGTTTAATTTTCTTTTTTGAGTTTTATTCAGTCTTAATATGCTGGTGATATATTTATTTGACTATGTACTTAATATTTCATAGAATTGTTCAAGTTGGAAAAGACTTTTAAGATTGAGTCCAACTGCTAACCAAACTACCAATCCAAACCCCAAGCAGCCCATCTACACATCTTCTAAAAATCTCCAGGGATGGTGGCTCAACCACTTCCTTGGACATCCTGTTCCAGTGCTTGATAGTGAAAGAATGTTTTCTTATATCCAGCCTGAACCTCCCCTGGCACAACCTGAGGGTGTTTCTGCAGGTCCTATTGTTTGGGAGAAGAGCCTGACTCCCACCTGGTTACAACGTCCTTTCCAGGAGTGCTGCCATCCCCCTGAGCCGGTTTTAGCCCAGGATTACCCCCAGCCCCCTCAGCTGCTCCCCAGCAGGACCAGCCCTGTGTCCTGTCCAGGTCCATCTCCCGCTGCCCTGTGAACTGGCGGCTGCTGGGGGGCCCTGACCTCCCCTTGGGGTTCCCCTGCTTGGCAAAGCCCCCTGTGGGCTGTGAGCTAGAGTGGAGAGACTCTGCTAAATTAGACCCAGACTAGTGAAAAACAAAAGGATCAAAAAATAGCTATAAGGACCCTTATGAACAGATGGTGTGATTCTGTAAGGGTAATTATATCATGATCCTAATTAATCACAACAGGAATGACCTTTTTCTGACTCACAAAATAATTTCATTTAGAGAATCTTCCATCAAACTTTGATTTTTATTTTATTTTTGCCTTTTTTTTTTTTTCCTTAGGTCAGATACCCATATGCTCTGTATGCAGTAGAGCAGTTTCAAGAGATAAAATTGTAATCATGTGCTGGCAAAGTTGACACCAGTTGTTGCATCAGGTGAGATCACAGGACTTAGAGGTGAACTTTTGAACTGGTGAGTCCAACCCTTTGTCTTCTCAACATTTATCCCGTGTCTGTGTTGTATTGTCTTCCTAATGTCAATGAGTTTTGTTTCCCAACAATATATTCATTAATTCAGCAAGTCGGGTTTTTAGTAAGTTATTTATCTTCTGGTGTGCCATGAGGAAATTTGGTCATTTTATCTGAAGTCTAGGTTAAGATATGTGCTTCTAATCATAAGTCCCAAATAATTTCTTTGACCATTTCTGTTGAGAGTTTGTCTGGGGTTTTTCTGTTTAATACTTTTCAAGACTGGTTGTACCCTTGTGGTTAGGACTTTATTTCTTGAAATATCAATGCACAAATGCTATCTGGTTATTCACTTTAGTGCATTTTTTGCTCTAATTATGCCTATTGGGAACTTTAACTGTTATATCTTAAATGTCAAAATACCACGTAAATTACTGCTTCCTATGGGAAAATGATTGTTTACTACTCTGAAAAGTCATGAGATGTGATGATCAAACTATGAACAGAGAAAACACCACTAAAGCAAATATTTAATGTGCATTTTCATTTAAATAAAAACCACTCTATAGCTCTGAGGGGTTTTTGATTTTTTTTTCCTCCTGTTTTTTTTCAGTAGTTTTTTTCCCTTTGTTCTTTTTACTTTGATGGAATGTTCTCAAGGAAATGACATGAAGTGTATGTAGTCGTTGCTCTGACTGTGCTGTTTTGTTGTTTTTGTTGTTGCCTATTGTCTGTTTTAGTCTGAAACTCCCCTAAACTTTTAAATAGTGAAGCATAATGAACTGGTCAAATGAAGTGCTTCAATTCTTGATCCAGTAACTACCAGTAATGACACATGAAATGCTGTAAAAAATCAAACCCCTTGGGGAGACAAGCTGTTTTTGAAGAAAAGGGAGCACTGTGCCATTATGTGCTTCATAATCCTTCTGTCATTTCTAAAAGTGCCAATATAAGAGTTAAACAGAAGGAAATGTGCTGAAGTACATTTTGTGCATTCCAGGTGTTTCACTGAGTGACAGAGGAAAGCATTCAGCTCTGTGTGTTCTTGCATTTCTACATGGGTAACACTAAAATATTCTGAGGATCACAGCAGCTCCCAAACAATGAGAAAAGAAAGTGTTTTCTACATGAACCCATTATGCACACACATAGCATAAATAATTTTATTTCTTTGGTCTTCCTTTAATTTTTGCTCTAGTGCACATTCTCCTCTGTCAGAGCTGCAGAATTCTGCCTGCTACTGTTTATATTTCTCTTGTCTCATGGGAGGGGATCTTTAGGAAGCAAACTTTCCATCTTGGAATTAGAGAAAAGAGGCCACAACAGCTGTTCCTGTTTGGTAGCTTTTGTCTTTTAGGGAGTATTGTTCATGTTACTTTCACAGATTTCCCAAAACCTCTCCTTGGTTTGATTGCTCGCTTTTCTAGCATAGTAGAAATCTGATTTTATTTTTTTTATGTGTAGGTGACACGACAATGGAATAAAGTTATTTGCTTTTGATTTCTGTTCCCTTTTTAGTTTTTCACTTTTAAAAAAATGCTTTGTTTTTAATTCAGTGTTTTCTATTCTCTTTGGGGCTTTTTTTGACTCAGAGCAGAATGCTTTTACTTGAATAAATAGATGAAAAAATGTTAATTTTTGAACATTTCAAAAAGGGGGACTAATTTCCCATTTAAGGAAAAAACAGCTTTTAAATTAGATGTCAGTTTAAATGGCAGACTTTTTTCAAAATTGAGAAACTTCTTTCTTTGAGGAACGGTAATTAACTATAGCTGGGAAATGTAAAACTTGGGTCTTTGTGTTGGTATTTATGCAAATGCCCTCCCTCAGATTAAGAACCTGGTAAAATCTCTTAAATAAAACTTGGAAATGTCCATGTATAATTTGTTAAAATCAAACAACGTGTCTATAATATGCATAGAAATTAAAGCTCTTTTTATCTTTCTTAGTGTTTTAAAATACTTTTGCTTTTACTAAAGAGCTTGATTAAAACTATGGATGAATTTGAATAGCTTTCATCTCTCTGTAATCTTTCTTGCCTATTTCCCTGAAACTGAAGCAAAGTTTTGCTCTGAGGTGCTGGAAGTATTTAAGGTTGCACAAACCCTGTGAGTGGATGCAATGTGAGTGCACCTGCACCTCATGGATGGTAATGGGGTTTGATTGTGCCTTTGCAGGATCAGTGGCTGCCCCTTGCAAATACTTATTTATTTTCTGCTTGTTTTTGCAGTGCAAGGTTGTTGCATCACTGACAGTGTCATATCATGTTCTCTGTGCTCTTTTCATACTCTCTGTCAAGGCAAGAACATTAATTTGTGTCTATTTGAATAATACTCATTGTCACATGGAAAGAGATCTCAAGACAAGCAAGGGATGTGTTTAGCAAAAACAATTTTAAGAAATGGCAATTTTGAGAGTCTTCATTTTACAGGAAGGAATTAGAGTGGCTAAGCAATTCAAATCCATGGTTTTTTATCTCAGTGTGACCATTTGCTGACACACTGGGCATAGGATAGATGAAATCCAGCTTCCATGGTGCAATCTAAGTGCTCCATAAATACAAACTTTGTCTCAATTTCTGATTGCTGATTCCGGCTTTTTTATTTGTTGAGCGATCCCGAGTTCTTCAATGCCTGTTTGTGCTTGCTGCAGGAATGCTGTTTGTGCCTGGGGCTTTGTCTTTATGCTTGATGCCACTGGCACACAGAAATGAGCCTTTCAGTTACACCAAATACATCAACCCAAAACTAAAGAGATTCCACCTGTGAAGCTATTGCTGCAGGAATGTGATTCACAGCAATGAGGAAGGTCTGAGGAGGAGGCAATGAGATTTGCTATGATTGAGGCTGCTGCTGGAGCTTCCCAGGCTGGAATTAGTGGTCTAGAAGTCAAAGCTGGTTTTCTTAATTAGGCAAAAGATAAGAGTATGATGCAGACAAAATTGGATAATTTTAAGGACTATTAGGGGAAAAGAACCTCTCTCCAAAATGAACCCCAGAAATCCATCACCAGACTAAAAAGCCTTGATGACCCTGCACTTAAAAATTCATGAATTAAGCTGAAGTGATTAGACAGGGGAAAAAAGAGATACTTTTAAATTATTCAGGATCAGCTACTTATGTACCCCTGAAAATGCAGATGCAGCACCAAGAGGTATCAGCCCTATAGGGTTTTCTTTACATAAGTGTTGTGACATAAGCACTGAGTAGCCATTTTAAGGGCATCCTTTAGAATGAAAAATGAGCATAAATTAGAATAAAAGATGGGCAAGTATCATAACCAGTTTTATTCTACAGGGAGACCAATAGCTTTCCTTTCTAAAGTAGGAAAAACAAAGCATGAAAGTGGATTTGATTAGTTTTTATATGTACCCATATTTAAGTATGACATAAAAAACCCAGATCCTATTTATTTAACTAGGAACCAATGCTGACACCAGTTTGTCATACATTATAAATATACTCAGATGCTAACAGAAATTCTGCTAAAGCAGAGTTCACAGTTAGGAGATCCATGCTGCAGCTTGCTGGCAGTCTTCAAACTGTATTTATTTCAGAGTGGCATTGAGGCCAAAGAGGCAAATATTAGCACATTATCAGGAAATATTACAGGGATGTCAGTCTGGTATCTAATTACCAGGGGATGTCAAGCAGGAGGAAACTGCATTGCCTTAAGCCGCATCCTTTTATATATAAAAGCAGCTGTAACTGGGAAGATGAAGTGCTTTGTGTACAGATTAAGGGCTATTCTGTGTTTTCTAAGCATATGAAAACATTTCTTGTGTTCTAGAACTGGAAGCCCCTGAGGAGAATTAGTCGCTGTTGAATAAACCAGCCTGCAAAGTTTGATGAAAATGTTTTGATCAAGACTATGACACTTCAGCTTTTCCTTTTCAATAGACAGTAATATGTTCGGAGTTGTCCTAGCCTTTTTGCCATCTTATTTCTGCCAAGGTTTTGTAAATATCGGCTACTCCAAACTGTGCACAAAAACCTGTCTATTCATCACTGTCTTCAGTTTTGATGTCAAACAGCTTCTGCTTCTTGCAAGGGGTCATACTAAAGGAATATTCAGTTTTGTGTGGGGTGAGGTGACCTTTTAAAGGCTCAAGTGTTTCACATTTGACTTGGTTGTTGTAGCTATCCTTCTTCCAGAAGTTTGAAGTCTTCAGTTTGAGGAGCTTTGAATTTTATAGAAACTACTCAGGAAGGCTTTAAAAGCATTCTGAGCTATCACTGGATATATTATATTGTGTCTTTTTTGTTGTTGCTGTTCATTTAGGTCTGCTGAAGACTTATGAGTGTCTTATAAAGGGCTAAGGATAATCTGACTTTCCTGTAAAATAACTTTTATTATTTCTTACTGTAGTAAGCTTAGTAATTTGTCAGAGTGAGTTGTGTTTTTTACCTGATATTCTTTCTGCTTTGGCATCTTTATTGAGAATTTTCAGTTGACACTCAGAAGGATAAAAATGTTTATACATAGACTCAATTTCAGGATGCTTGAAGGAAATAGATGATGTATGTTAATTAACTAGGGATGTCAGAAAATTTTGATAAGGATTTAGTGGATTCAGGCCTCCTTGATGAATTTAAATTTCAATGGAAATTTGATCAAACCAGGAGTAATTATAAAGCAGCAATAATTCAGCTAATGTTGATAGCAACTCATTTGGTGTTAAATCAGTAGAGATTTGTGATTATTTAAAACTGCAAAGATTTCACAGATAAATAGCAGTTGTACAAAACAATTCCTATTTTTATTTGTTATTCTATCTGGAGTAAGGCAAACTTAGTGGCATATAAACTTGTAGGAAGTGCCCTAGTGAAGAGGAGCTAGACTGTGATACATGTCATTTTTTATATGGTGGAAAGTGGGTCCAATGGCCAAATTCTCTCCTGTTTTATCTACTGTGAAAGAAATACTTGAGGTTTGGACAGTGAATATTGACTCAGGATTCCAATTACATTTGTGGATCAATTATAGACTTTCTGTGCTGCTGCAGCAAGTAATTTAAGTGACACTTTCCTTCAGCTGCTCCTGTATATAATGCTTTGCTGAGGCATTGCAAAGATGAAATCCACTACTAATTTGTGAGCTGCATTGATTCTGCAGTGTGAGGGCCATATTATCCCATAAATGAGTTGTTAGAAATCAAATTATATAAAATTATTTAAATGCAATTATGTATTATCTAATTATATTTTCCTGAAGAACTTCACAAAGACAAACTCTTAGTTCCAGAAATTAAACATGTGTGCTGGGTGAAGGAGAGCTGAGACTGAGAGCCAGGAAAGTGTTGAGTTGGGGTAAAATAACTTTGTGTATTCCTTAGAGAAATGCAAGTTTCTTTTAATTCAAAAGAAATGTAAAGCATGGCCTGCAAATTCAGTGTGTTTTATTCAGAAGTTCTTCTTTGAATATATTATTTAAAAATGGAGTGATTAATATATGCTTTATTGAAATATGCCTTGGGATATTTTCTTGGCTTTTATTTTCGCAGGCATGCGTATTGATTTGCTGTTCTCCACCCTGGAAGGAAGTGCTCTGAGTTGTGTCTCAGCCACTGGATGTATAGAAATGGAGGAGCAGCAGCCACATTTCTATAGACAAGGACATGTTTTCAGGCCTTCCTAACATATTGCCAATATTAGTTTGTGGTTTCCGAGGGTGTAGCTCCATGAATTTCATTAGACAAATGGTTGTAATAAAACACAGAAAAATCTATAACATTTTCCCTGTTACCATTTTTGTGTGAAAAATACTCTTAGCTCTTCTAATTTTTTCTTATTTTTCCATAATGTTGTGTGGTCTTATTTTTTGGAGACTGAATATCTTCTCTGTTTTTCAGCTTGATAGTTAAATGCTTAAAAAAGCTCTAAATCAAATTGTGATTTGTTTCTCTATAGGAGTTACTGACAGTTTAAGTTTCAGAGAAAATATGTTGTAGGCTCATAAGAAATGATTGTGATCAAATAATATCCTAATTATTAAGGTGTTACCGAACATTTTGCTAATTACCTGTTCATAGTCATAAAAAGGTTAGGCTGGACTGAGGAGCTGCCCTGAATTACTTTCAACTCCAGTGTTATATTTTACCAGTGCAATCATGAATTCAGCCATAAGATGCATAGTTGCGTGCTGTAAATGTTTAAGAAAAATCTTCATTCATCTAGAGACACACTTAAAAAGAATGGCTAGTTCTTACAATGCTTAGGAAGGGACTTAAACTTGGGTATTAGGCATTAGTTGGAGCTTTTTTCATTGCAAACAGCACCATTGGATGACATCTTGAAGCATAAGAATAATCTTTTGATTTGGGGACTCAGAGAAGTAGATCCCATGTATGGAATGCCCACTGCCTGGAATAAATTCTATAAAAGTACTCTTTTTTTTTTTTTAACATGGTAAATGTTACAGAATGGCAGAGAACAGATTTTTGAGGTCTGCTGTTCTCTTCTTTTGCCATAAGGCAGAATAAATTGTCTTATTAATTTCTTCCTTGTAATGTCTGATACATTTGTCAAAATTTTCCTTTTCTTGTGCTCCTGTTAGCAACTTAAAACCCACATAAATATTCTCCAGTAAGTCACAATCTCTTTATAAGTGTTGGGTAGAGGTAGTATTAAACCCAAACCCCTCATTTAGGCATTTGCAGCCCAAAATGCCTAAAATGGCTTTAGAAAAGAAACACAAGAAGATAATTTAAGAAGGATTGGGGCCAAGTAAAGGTGCAGAGCTCTCTGCACATCTCTGGTAACCTCTCCATGGCCATTTTGCAGTGTTTCATTATAGGGCATGTGGATGTGATAAGCTTGAATACAGGTATTAGGGGTAGAATCTGTATTTCTTATTTATGACTGCAGACTTGGCTTTAGGGGCAACAGTAGCTTCATTGGCAAAGAAGGATAAAAAATTAGGTGCTGTAATGAACACATTTCCCTATGAGAGTTGGAAGAACTGATTTAGAATGTGTAAAACTGTGCCCTTCCAGTCCAGAGCTGGACTGCATTCTCAGTGGGGAATGTGCAATTGCCAGGCAGAATCAGCTGAAGGTTGGTTTTTTAAATCCACCAGGCTCTGAGCTAGCCTCAAAACACTTCTATGGAAAGCATGGTATGTGGTACCCTAACGGTGCTGACTCCAGTGAGATATAGATACCAGGGAGTCTTTTAGGGACAGACCTGTCAAAATATTTCATCTGTGCTTTACACATCTCTGCTTTCATCTTGAGCTGAGACTGACATCTGTCAGATTGTGTGCTATGGGAGAAATGTGATTTAAAGGTTGCAAGAGTGAATGGGATTCTAGATTTCAGATGTAAGTGAGTGGGAAGGTCCTTAAACAAGTAAATGAATTAGGTTTTCTCTTCAGCCTTTTGAGAAATGTTTATGAGGATTAACAATTGTAAATGAAGAAGAAATAAATGGAGAAATATAGATTCATAATTTACTGCAGCAAAAGGCTGATTAAATTGATGAATGCCACAGTCAGGGTTGCTCTATTCTACTGATTACACATATCTGCTTAGTACTTGGAACTTTATAATAATTTGATATCAATAATAAGTGTGGTTTCATAAAGAAGTGGTTGTACCAGTATCTAATGGGGCAGAGAAAAATCAGTAACTTTCAATATTGTGATTGAAGATTAAAAAAAAAGTATTAGTTGGTATTATTTGTAAAAGAAACAGTTTCTGTGTGAGGTTTGTCATATTTAGCACAAAACTCAATATCATCTTGCTTCACAGAACATAGGGATTGGATACTAAGACAGTGCATACATTTGGTTACAGGCTAAAATTTAATTTGGTGTTGTACACATGAAAACCTTTGTTATAATACTAAGTTTACTGCTGAAAATTTTTTATAGTAATATATATTGAAAGATTGAAAATTCAGTTACATTAGCAATGACATATCTCTAAAATTAATGTCTCTGAACATTCGTGGGCAAACCTGTATTACTCAGATTCAAGGTAGGACCAGGTTATGATTATCACAGATCTGGGGAATAATCTTTCTATTGCAGTTTCTTATTGAAAATATGTATGTATGCATACTATGTATGTGTAGTTCATATGTCTGTAGTCCGTATGTGCCTCTTGCAGATTAGGATTGCTCGCATTCTTAAGATCCAAACTTTAAGAAACAAAAATATAAACTATTTGTACACTTTTATTTTATGGAAAACTTAGGAGAAGTTCGTTGTTGGGCAAGGCTTGAGCCTAACTGAGCATTATATATGGGCTGCTGTGTTCAGCACTACATGAGCTGTCTGCCTGGCTGACCTGCCAGTTGCTATCAGCTGTCTGTCCTCTTGTGCTCACAAAGGATGAGAATTTGAGTGGTGTGTGACAAGCAGAAATGTTCTTCTGGTGTGTCTGGTTTAAAAAAATTATTTTTCTCCTAATGAGGTTAATGTTCTCAACTACTTCCACATGAAAACACACACACTGAGCCCACTGCTACAGGAAAATACAGAACAGTGAGACTGAGATTCTGAGGAGTTCCCAATAGAGAGACAGAAAGTCTTAGAATTTTTTGTATTTGCAGTGTTTATTGAACTGCTGGTATTAGGGAAAAGGTTGAGATGAACTGTTGCAGATATTGGTTCAGAAAGTTGCAGAGGGGTTGGTGAGGGGAGTGTGGCAACATCTGACCTGTCTTTCTGGAATAGTGAAGCAAAGTGCTGTTATAAAACCAATTCTGGGTGGATTAACTGTGCTTATTGTATTGCAATCCGTGAGCTCAGGTTGGGAGTGCATTGCCAGATATTTGGTTAAAACCACCTCTGCTGACATTTTGCAATGAAGAGAATCATCAATGCAATCTAAGCTGGCTTCTGTTCCCCAGTTCCAAACTCTGCAGCTGCCACCTCACTATTGAGATAATTGAGCAGAAGATGTGTACCTTCAAGACTTTTTCTGGAGATCCTGTGGACTGGACATCATTATTGCTTTCTTCTGTTGGTGTTGTGTTTCATGCTTGTAACCACACGCAGATGTTGGGTATGGTCTGCTATATTGCTCTGGTTCTGGTTTTTATTTTTTTTTCTGTCTGCCTCTCTACTCTTTTTCTCTGAGTAATTTCATAATGTAAACACAGACCAAAACTCCAACAACAAACAGCAGAGCTGTCTAACCTGAAAGCATAGGACCAAGTGTGGAACTACAGAAACTTCTCAAGCTATTTTCCAAACAGCATAAAAGAAAATTTTTTTTGGTGACAGGGATTCTTTGTACAGTTGGAAGAGGGTGTTTATTTTGGAAATACGTAAAGAATGCCCAGTGAGGGATAAATCCATACCCAGTGGTATGGATTTAATGAGTTCATGCTGATTCAGCACAATTTACCTTCCAAACAAAAACTGCAATATAAGCTTTTAGTTTCCTTTTGCAGAGGTAGTTTTGCTGGAATCTCATTTCTAACAAATCTTATGTTGTTTACACCTACAGTTTTTGATCTTGTGTCCATATACCAGCTGTCAGGAAAGCACCAAGCCCACAAATTACTGATTAGACATGAGGCACAAAGAACACAAGCTGCTACTGTTTGGAAAGCTCAGCACTCTTTGGAAAGGCTTTGCCCCATTTGAACTGTACCAGTTTTACTTTCCCTAATGATATATTGTATAGCTTGTTTGGCAGCGTGGGAGTTTATCATAAGTTTCTCTTTTGTTCAGCCCTGAAATCAGGCTAAAATATGTAATTACAGTTACTTGTCATCAGAGGTCGTGTTTTTCAATAGAGAAAGTGCTGCAATGCCTCTTAAATAGTTTCTTGATGATAATTTGTATCAGCTGTCCATAAGAAGCAACAGTGTGATCATGCTGCCTCAAAAAAGCTTTTTATCAAAGGTTAGAAATAATCTTTATCATTCAAGAGACTGAATTTTCAATGAAGATGGTCAGATCTTTGCAGTCTGTTTGCCAGTTTGCTCAGGTGTTGGGTTGGATTTGGTGTAGAGTTTTTTGCCATTTCTAACCTCAGCTTTCAGGCAGCAGCATCTGCTTTATGAAAGGGGAAACAGAGCCCTGTGTCAGGAAATCCTTTGTAAATATTGGAATATATGATGCATTTTTCATACCGTGCAAGCTCAGTTTGGTCTCTGCCAGCCAAAGCTTCAAAATGGGGAGCCTGCAGCAGATGGCTTCCTAAACCTATCATTTGGCACCTGCATGTGTAAGAGATTCTCAAATCTATAAGTTTGCTCAAAGCCTGGTACTCTTCCACCTTTTCTTGGAACAGAAGAAAGTTTGGAAGGGTTTTTTTCAGGTTAACAGTTGCAAGATTAGATCATGGTCAGTTAGATTTGTGTGAGTGACTGTTGTTTAATCATTTTATCGATAAGTGAAAACCTGGGGAGGCAGGGGAGGCCAATGCATTTGTGCAATCCTGAATCTTTTCCTCACTTCTCTAAGTAAATAAAACAGTGATTAAACAGAACACAGAGGGTTTGGGTATGTGGGTAACCAGCAATTTCCATGACATAAGAAATTAACTTTGTTATGGAATAGGTTTAGTTAGAGACTTGAGAATTTCTAATAATTAATGCAACAATTTAATTATCTAGGCAAAAATATAGACCCTTTCTAGGACAAGCATTTTTCTCTTTATGTTAGCATGATTATTTTTTGCTATGGAACAAGAAATACTTTCCTATCTTGTTTCTGACAATAAAAATGTGTTATTTGTATCTGAAATTTCTCCAAAGACAGTAAACTTACTTTGAGCCTATACTTAAGGTGTGTTGCTTTGTCCAATTTTCAGTACTCTTGAAATTTAAAAATCTATTTGTGCTCTTGAAGATTATTTATAGCGATTGATAAAACACTTAGTGCTGGCATTTAGATTAAAAGTACCTTGAGTTACATTTGTCTTAGCATTATTGCTTTGCAAAATTGCACAGGGAATGCAGGTTTTCAAGAGAAATTGTCTGGCTATGTAGGGTCAGGAATTAAAGGGAAAAATAGATGTTCTAGAATGATTTCTGCAGGTTCTCATTTTACCTGTCTGCAGTGTAATGCATATACACATAGAACTGCAGCAGCACAGATACCCGTGGTGTGACTAGTGAATCTTGATAGGGATGAAGTAAATGAGGGATAAACAAAAAATCCTGCCTCTATGGACTAGAAATTGGTTCTGATTTTTGATTACATCTTTGCCAACACTATTTTTTATCAAGATGTTTTATAATAAAGGAAAGCACCAAGATTGCTGTTGTTCCCTTCCCTTCTGCTCTGTCAGTGCTTTAACATCAGGAGAAAGTAGCTGGTAATTGACTTTCCAAATAGGGAAGTTCAGCATGCTGAGAAGCACTTGCTTGAGAGCTGAAAGAGGGAAAATCAATAAGGAAATGAAAGTTGCTGTTTCTAGTACTCCATTAGCTGCCATGTAATAAGATCTCATCAAATAAATCTTATGAGCAGAATAAGCGCATTTAAGAGCAGAAAATTTCACAGATTATGACAGTTAAGACTGTGGTTTTCTGGTATCTCATGTATAAACAGTTTAACCACTGCTGAAGGAATTGGTCAATATGTGAAGCACCAGTGCATGTGACTGGACAGATTGCTATTGATTTTGGTGGGTTTGGGTCAGGCTTTAGTAACCAAAAAGATCAGAATCACTCAGCTGAAAATGAATGATGATGTAGGCCATATTTTCTCATTCATTTTCCTATTGAATAGAGGGAGAGAGAACAGAGAAAGAAGATTAAAAAAGTAGGCAGTGAAGCTTGGAATTTCTGGTATGGTGCTTTATTTTGATGTGATACCCAAATGAGAGTGATATTTTGGATTACTGTAGGATAAACAAAAGGATTGATTTATTTCAGTCATTAATAACATCCACGTTTATTAGAAGAATATATAGTAAAAACATCAACAAAGGAGTGAGTTAAGTGGGGAGAATCACAAATCTATATATTTGATATTAATTCCATAGTGCTTAACTTTATTGTAGGAGTGGCATTTAGATGATAGTTACCACCTGAATTCCTGCTTCTTTTCCTTACAGAGACACTTGTTTTTTGGTCAGCTTTAACTGGTGATTAAATAGTGGTTAAATGATGGCCAAATAGTGTTAATCTTTCCTAGATTGTCATTTTTGTATATTTTTTTACTTCCTTCCTTGTGCTACAGAAGTATCTTTATGTTCTTGGCTGAGATTTTTTTAAAATACTTGTTAATAAAGCTTCATAACTAATGTAAGGTTGCTCTCATCTTCATCCTGCCTTTGTGGTACAGGATACCACAGTATTCTTGCAGTAAAGATGATATAGTCAGCTGAGACTACTTTTGCTTCCAATGATCTCAGTGGGGTTTTTCTATAAATATGTGTGGAATTGCTTATGAATTAAGAAACAATCTTCTTACACTGACAAATAATTTATTAGGTCAGTCTAAATCAAACTACTTGGGAGACTGACATTTGCAATGTTATATCATTAATAAAATAATGGATGTTAAATTGAGTACTGTTTTACTATCAGGATGTTCACACTGTTTTCTGTGTTATTTGTTTTCTTCTGTTTATGAAGTGCTTCATAATTGAGTTTCTACTAATTTTATATTCATAAAATTTTAATTATATGGGCTTCCCTCCTGGCATGCATTAATGTGGCAGCACCTACAAAGCTAATAAAATATCTATTCTGATAATAAATTTCAGTCACTGTTGGAATGAAAGTTTTCTAGATCAGTCAGAATATCACTCAAACTCATGTTTTCTAGGCTATGGCAGTCTCAGGCTTTAGATTTAGTGTAAAATTTAATGCAAATTGAGCTGGGAGTCAGCTCTGGGAGTAGAAATGGTAACTTAAGACTTGTTCCTCCCAATTTTTTATGCCCAGTGTTCAGGCTTACAGAGCTGGGGCTGTTGGCTCCAGTGGGAAAGATGGGGAATAGTTGCTCCCAGTTTCTGGACAATAGATGATTGGCATTGCTCAGGGTACTGATGAAAGTTTGGAAAGTGCACATAGAGGAAGATGTTGCAGGCAGGTCTGTCTATTTTGGTTGCCTTGGCAGGCTCCTTCCTGACCCACTTCCAAGCACGTGGTGGCTGAGCCTTCACTCCCTTTGGCAATGGTGCTAACAGTGAGTTTTTCTGCAGCCCTGTGAACCACTCTGTACCTGCCTGAGCCAGTGCTCTGTGCCTCAGAGATGTCCTGCCTGCTGGGGCCAGCTGCCTGAGGCCAGCTACAAACCCAGAGGGTGTGTGAACTCCTTGGGGTGAGGCTGGAGCTCAGTGTCAGCAAGGACAGGCACCCCATGGGTCCAGCTGAGCCTCCAGGGAATGCACCCGGAGAGCTCAGGTTTGCCCTCTGAAAGGCTCCAGTTCTGAGTGAGGGGTGAGAACACACAATTCTTAAACCCAGCTCAGTTTTTGGTGTGCGGGACCTGGCCACGTGGATGCTGTAGGCACCTGACTCTGAAGTGACCTCGTGTCCATCTCCTGGCTGGGCTGAACTCACCTGCCCCAGATGCTTTCTAGGCAGGACCTGGCCCGGGGCTCTGCCACCCTTTTGGGTGCCATGGGACTGAAATAGTAATTATTACAGAACTTATCTTCTAAGACCCTAAATCCTTTATTTGACCTAGCTTTTGATTTCAATACAAGAAGGTGAAAAATAGCAGGTACAATGGAGAAGGAGGAAAGGTGTTGGTGCAGGCACACTGGATGTCTCCACCCATTAGGCACTGTCCAGAAGCCTGTGAGGTATCTTGCTTCAGGCTGCCATAGTCAGAATTTCTTTCTCTTGTATTGACAGTGTCTTTTTTTTTTTTAATATATAATCAAACCCTGACATTTTATTTGAAGAAAAAATGTAGAGGAAAACTGGATCTATAAATTCACTTTGACTCTTTCTTGGTTTTGTCAGGGCATAACTTGCCATTCAGCTGAATGTTTAATGTGTCTTTCATTTGTAGGCTTTATTGAACTGCTATTTTTAGATGACTGACAAAAATGTATTTTAGTCGCATTTGATTTTAAAAGGACAATTCTTATTTTCAAATTATATTGTCAGAATATTTTCACTCTCCATGCTCAGAGGAGAATGGGAAATGATTCTCCCACCCCTCCCATTGTGGATGTAAATGTGTATATTTCTGTGTGTGTGCATATATATGCATACATAAAGAATATAAAGAGCTGTTGTGAGCCACTACTCTTCCAGTAGTATAGAGAAATGTCTTTTAATGTTCTCTTCATGGTGGTTGTTACCCAACACCAGCAGGTGAATATGTCTTTGAGGCTGAAGTCTCTGCCTTTTGCATCTTCTTTGCAGGAAACCTTTCTTTTATCTTCAGAAATGTACACAGGTATGTGCCTGTAAGAGGACTTTGTCCTGTGTTTGTGTGTGCAAATTTTGGCAGCAAGAGGCTACAGAGGTGGTTTCCAGAAGCTTCCCCCATGTCTGACAGAGCCAATGGCACCTGGTTCCAGCATAGTGCCACTGGCCAAGGCGGAGCCCAGCAGTGATGCTGGTGATGCCCCTGGGATAATGTGTTAGGAAGGGGCAAATTTCCTCTGCACAAACACCTGCAGCCCGAGAGAGGAGTGAGAATGAGTGAGAGAAACACCCTGCAGACGCTGGCCAGTGCAGAAAGGGGAAGGAGGTGCTCCAGGTGCCAGAGAAGAGAGTCCCCTGGAGGGGAAACCATCTCTGCAGCCCATGGGGAACAGATATCCACCTGGAACCCCACCCTGGAGCACTCTGCTCCTGAAGGATTGTCTCCTGTGGGAGGGACCCATGCTGGAGCAGGGGGGAGAGGCTGAGGAGTCTTCTTGCCTTGGAGAAAGGAGCAATGTGTGATGAACTGAGCACAACTCCCATTCCGTGTCCTGCCACTGGAGGGGAGGAGGTAGAGAGATCAGGAGTGAAGCTGAGCCAGGAAGAAGTGGGGAAGGGGGAGGGAAGGTCCTTTTGACATTTGACTGGTAATAAATTAAAATCATTTCCCCAGGCTGGGTCCATTTTACCTGTGATGGTAGTTGGTGATGGTTTCCCTGTTTTTTGATCCACAAGCCTGACTTTCTTTGTCTCCCCTGTGCAGCTGAGGAGGGGAGTGTTGGAGCAGCTTTGGGTGGGCATATGGAGTCCAGCCAGGATTCAACACACAACAATGTCAAAGGCTCTATAAAGAGTAATACATTTATTTTGCATTTCAGAATTAATATGGTTTGACTTTGAATTAGTTGAATAGAAACTATTGTGTACACAGTAAGTTATATTTCAGTTAATTTTTAAAATCACTTCAGCCTCTGGAGTTGTAAGGTGTACTTCCAAATCTAAATTCATTAAAAACATTGCTCTACATCAGGAATCTCAAAGAAAACATGAGCAGTGTGATATGGGCTTGAGAAGCACATATTAAACAGTTAATCTTATTTTTCTAAATGGAAATATTTTCATGTGTGTGACCTATTTCTTTTAGACCTTTCAGTTACTAGTACAATTTTCCATGTGTTTCCATGACTGATGGACTGACATTAACACAACATTAATATCAATGAAAAATCAAGCTGGTAAACTATGAAAAGGTGGAAACCTTTTTCCTGTTTTTGTCAAACTAAAGTTATGTGAAATGTATTCTCTCTTTACTACTCTTCTGAGACTTTATTTTATTTGGGGAATACAGTTTACTGAGAAACAGAAGAATAAAGTTTTAATTTGTTTCTTCTTATAAGCAAAACTGCAGTTTGCTGTGCTAATTAGAGCAGCTGGATTACACAGCCTGCCTTAAATCCCAGAGGAAATCAGGAAAAGAGGCTGGATTTAAGTATTTTTTACTGTCTCCAAGGTTTTAAATTAAAACCTCTTTTGGTTAATGAGAAAAGCTTAGAGATTCAGTTTTCATTTGGGGAAGGAGTGATGGGGAATTCTTCCTTATTCTTATATGACTCAAAGCATGGCCTTTTGGTTTAGAAAACTACCACAGTCAAATAGTGGCCAACAGTACTTTTAATTTTTTTGGAGCAGGCTGAGGTCTCTTATAGATGACTGGGCACAGAAGGGAATAGAATATAGAGAAGCTCTTGGAAGAATAAAAGACATGTTGTGTTCTCAGGTCTTTTAACAGATGTATGACTTCCCCCCAAGGTAATTAATATATTAAAATCTCCACTTTGGGAGATGCATTTGGGTGTCCTATCAGATGCTGGTTATACTAAGCCTGGTCTTTATTTGCATGATTTTTCACTCTTAATTTTAAATCATAACTGCTCTGATTGATTTATTTTTTACTCCCTGTCTTTTTAAGTCTGATTGTGTAAGCCTGGCTTAGTGATTAAAAAATACACTGTCCCAGCTTCTGAGGTTTGATTTGAAACTTTTTATTATGAATGGCTTGACTGCAATGTAAATGTCTGATACTAATGCTTGTCAACCTCAAACACTAGAAAACTTTAATGTGCTGAAAAAACCATGGGCTAGAAACAGCCTTTGAAATACTGTGAAAAGAATTTACTTAACTAGTGAAGAGAAAAATGTCAGTTTGTCTTGAATCATGAAAATGAAAATTAATGAGACTTGCTACATATGTAAATGTATTGCTTCAGAGAATTGTGGCAGAGATCTTCTCTCTCCATCTGCAGTGAGGAGAAAAAATCCATAGAATTTGTGTTAGTGAATCATTAGGGAAGCATATCTAACAGAAATTAATGGATAGGACAGGAAGAGCAGTTTTATGTTAGGGCAACATTTTACCTTCATCAGCCAGGTTCTTCTAACTTGTGACCTTCTACTCAAATTACTAGGCTGAATGACATGAGTAAAATAAACTTATCTAGCAGCAGAGTTATAAATAATCAGATTAGATGGGTGCGTTAAGAATAATTAACTTTACAGTGTAAACCCCTGCATCCCTCTCTTTGGATATCAATACCCCTTCCTAGTAAAGAGCTGGTAATACAATGTGTTAATCTTGTGTGAATCATAATTTTTTGTTGTAACTCACCTGATTTCTGATTGCTTGCAATCATATGGCTGTGATTATTGAGGCTTAGATCATTTTTCAGTTGCAACAAAATGCCAAGTTAATGATAGATCACATGCAGCTTAAAAGTAGCTACAGAGCCGTGAAAAATCAAAATGTGCTAATTGCTTTAATCACCTACTGATTTTCTTAGAATTAATGAAGGCTTAAGTCAGATGTAGTGTAAGGAAATCAAAGTGATTTTATGATGAACCCACTTTGTGCAGGATTAAAACTGCTTGTAGCTGTGTGTTTATCAGGTTGCAGACACAGGACTGGCTCTGAGCAAGGCTGCGCAGGACATCAGAGCAGGAGAGGACAGAGCTGCTGCCTGTGTGGGTCACTCCAACCTTCACACACAGGGTGATTGCCAGGGCTGCATCATGCTTTCACTGTTATCTCCACACACAAGATGTATTCTGTTCTATTTCAGGTCTAAATCTCCAGAGTGGGAATCCTTCTAAAAACTAAAATAACTGATACCTAGCATGAACTCATGAGGGCTTTCAGAGACACGTGGGTTGTGTTGGATTATTTAGGGGGAAGGAGGACCTCACCCTCGTGCTGTCCTTACCATGGCTCTCTGCTAAATGGTATCTCTTTAATTAAATAATTTTATTTTATTGAGAGCAAGGGAGGACAAGTTACACTTTTGACATGCCAGGAAAGCTGAAGGAACAGAAAATTCCTTATGTCCTTTCTGGGATCTCATTATGCAGTCTACCTGGTAATACATCTAGAAGTTTTGCTTTTAAATACTTCGGTATTTGCAATGTTAATAAAGGATGCTACAGCAAATTCTACACATTGACATTTTACTATAACTGCTGTAACTACTTGCTGTATTTGCTTTTCTTTAAATTAATATGTGGTTTCATTTTCTGCAAATGATTTTGTTTGGCAAAATGGGATAACTTTTTGCACATTAATTGTCAATATCCAATATCCATTTGGAGAGAAGTTTTTCTCAAAAAATTTTACTCAGCTTTATCTGAAATTTATTTTATTCTGTAGTCTTTCTTTCAGTATTTAGGCAGAAAGCAGGGCCACCCAGAGCAGGTGCCCAGGATTACATGCAGGCAGAATTTGAATATCTCCAGAGAAGGAGACTCCACATCTGGAATTTAAATTTGAAGTGGGAATTCCTTGCCTTAAAAAAAAGTCATTATGACCAATAGTTATAAACTGATGAATTGACAGAGCCCAATATGCAGAGAAAAGCATCTGAAATTAAAAACCACCACCTGTATAACTGTACCAGCAACCTAGCATTAAATGAAGGATGCCTTCAAAGTTTAAGACAAAATTAAGTTTTGCGATTCATGGATACCCAGTATTCTTAGCATTAAAAAGTCATTACAATTAAAGGTATAGATCTATATAAAAAATAATGTTGACGTTTATACTCCTGTGTCTAGAATTCAGTGAAGTATTAAGTATTCATCTTATCTACAAACCAGCTGAGGTCCAGAGAAATGTTTTTCGTGTTATAGAATCCTGGTGATTTTATAGCCTCATTATATTAGAAATATTCAGTATAATTTTGTGTTAATGATAGAATTGTAACTAGAGAAGACATTGGGATAATGTGCAATTAAGGTTCTTAATGTGTTAAGGCCAGAAGATTTTTAAATCATTAGAAAGTGATGACAGAAAAGCAATGAAAATAGCTGAAAATAACCATTACACCAGCAGCTGAGGTTTATGAAATTTGATAGTTCTTATTCCCAGAATATCTTGTACACAGGGAAACCACTGCTTGTGGAACATGAGCTTCTAAAGTGGAAGGATACTATGGGAGTGCTTTGATTTGTAATTAATACAGTGCAAGTGCAGTAGCATGCCAATTCTTTCAGACTGCTTTTACAGAGCTTTTACAGAGCTAGGGAACTACAGAGGATACTGAATTTAATCTTGGAAAAGGTGAATTCTTGTGCAAATTTACAGAAGTGCAACTTTTCATAACACTGCAGACTAAAGGGTGTAGGTCATAGGTTTTTCTTTTTTAAATTTATCCTGTATTACAGAACTGTGCTTGTATCAGCTGATGAGAGGAATCTCACATGACAAGCAGTTTTAAAGGCTTGGTGTAGAAAGTGTAGATGTTTTATAGCTGTAGAAGGAACCATGCAGGCAATGTCACTTCCAGGAGGGTTTCTGATTTGAAGTATTTGGAAATTTCTCCTGGTGCGGCATTACTGTGCTCATGTCTATCCCCAGATAGGCAGTGACAAAATGGACATCTTGCAACTTTAAATGTTGGCACTTTCATCTTAAAATCAGAAGTTAACAAGAAAAATTAGGAGTAAAAGTTCAAAAGGTTTAGGACTTGAATTGCAGAATTTGCCGCCCTGCACCAATCTCACCAAAGTTGGTACAAAATACAATATTGCAAATCTGCATCATGTAAAATTCAAATCAGTTATTGAGTTTGCCAGTATCTTACCAGAGAATAATCATTTAATCAGGAGTAGAACTAAGGATATCGTGGAACTTCTTTTTGTACCATTAGAATGCTTAGAGTCAGTCATGAATTACCAATTATTAATTGCAAAGCTGGAGACAGATGGCCTGCTTCAAAATAGGTGCACATGAATACTGGTTTCAAGCTTTGGCTAGTGAGAGCTGATTCAGGTGTTGCAAATTCAGAGAAAGCAAGACTGAAGACAATTTGGACGAAGTCTGAATGCTCCTCATCATTGTGCTGTTTCTTAGGCTTTAAGAAAGCTACCAAATTTTCCTGTGTGGATTTCTCACTAGAGCCATATAAAAAAGACTCCAATGTCCAGGAAACTTGTGCATCATTTCATATGTTTCCAAATGCTGGCATTCTACACTTAGCATGCCAGCCACATTTCTCTATTTTGTGATGCTGTTCCATTTGATTCCACTCCCAACCATGGATATCCCGATGCTATTAAACACATATTAATTGGTTCAGTTTGCATACTTAGTTCTGCTAAGTCCTTAGTCAATGTCTGTGAGGTAGGGACCATCATATTAATGAAAATTATATCCAGGGTCCTTTCAGTATACTCAAGCTGAATTTGCTCCTTTAAGGGCTGGAGTACAAAATACCTGCAGCTTGTGCAATGAGACACAAGTGACTACCTTTTATACATTCCCTGTTTTCATTTTTCTCATGTCATTTGTACTGGCTCCAGGCTGCACAAAATGTTGTGCACAGGCCTATATGAGTATTGTCTACTTGAAAGTGACTTGTGTTTCTGGCCTACTTTAAAGTGTAAAAAGGTAGGAGATAACCTACCTGCTGAAAAAAGTTGGAAAGGAATATTAAAAGGGCTGGGTTTAGAAATCTCACAGCATTCTGCTCAGAATTTCCTATGAGATGCCATTTACCTCTGTAACAAAGTCATTGAAGTGGATCAAGAGAGTAAACACATTATTTTTACTGATAATACTTGGTCTAGGATTATATTGAAAATGAGATACATGCTGCATGTTTAATATAGAAGATAAGATTTATCAGTACTCACTTGTAGAGCTTCAGAGTTCCCAGGAAGGTTTTCTTACTTTCTTATCTGTGGTAATAACAAGAAGTTGTATTTTGGGGTGGGTAAAACAGACTTCTGGTGCTTGGTAAACTGTAGCATTTTTCACTAAGGAACAATGGAGAACAATTTGTCTAGTGGAGTAATGTCACCTATAATAGCATAGAATAGGCATGTTCTTCTCTGGATAATAAATTGTGTTATGATGGACTACAGGCTAATTTTGATAGGGTTCATCAGATAGTGAAAGGGTTGGAGGCACTGCAGTTGTGCTGATTTACAAGGGTCAAGATTTTCCTAATCTCTATAATTAGTCTCTGAGACTGTATTAAAATATTCCAGTACTACCACAGTATACCAATGAAAAATGGGGAATTTATTATCCATGTGGGAAAAGGAAGGTGTATCGAGTTTGTGTGGGAAGTTTTTGGCAGTGAGTGGTGCTTCATGGTTGGCTTCTGTAAGAAGCTGCCAGAAGCTTCCCCCTTGTCTGACAAAGCCAATGGAGCCAGCTCCAGGATGGACCTGCCACTGGTGCCAAGGCCAAACCCATCAGGAATGATGATAATGCTTCTGTGGTAATATGTAAGAAGGGAAAAAAAATACTGAGTGAGAGTAATTGTGGCCAGAGAAGAGAGAAGTGAGAATGTGTGAGAGGAGCAGCCCTGCAGACAGGCAGGTCAGTGCAGAAGGAGAGGCAGGAGGGGCTCCAGGTGCCAGAGCAGAGGTTCCCCTGCAGCCCCTGGTGCTGCCATGGAGAGGCAGCTGTGCCCTGCAGCACAGGGGGGTCCTGGCAGCAGGGACCCAGCTGCAGCCCGGGGAGGAGCCCAGGCCAGAGCAGGGGGATGCCCAAAGGAGGCTGTGACCATGGGAAGGCTGTGCTGGTGCCCTGGTAGAGAGAGAAGCCCATCCCAGAGCAGGGGGATGCCCAAAGGAGGCTGTGACCCGAAGGGAAACCGAGCTGGAGCAGGTCTTTCTTCAGGACACATGACCCCAGGGAGAGAGGAGAGCAAGCTGGATCAGGGGAAGAGTGAAAAAGAGAGAGCTTTGAGTCTTTTGGCTTTTCTCATTACTGAGTCTTTATTAAAAGGGAACTCTTTGCCCTGTTAAATAGGCAGAAATATTGAGGTGCTCTGCAGTGGTGGAACTTGTTTGGTGTGTGGCAAAAGCATGATGTTACAGTCCTCTGTATGCACCAAATCAGAATTATATCAAAGATATCAAAGTCTAAACTTTTACCAGGATTGCACATTTTTGTCCAGACCTACTGTGATAATTTTAAACATTAAAATAATGTTTGCTTATTCTGAGGTAAAAAAGAGAAATTTTAGGTTTATTTACCTTCATTCAACATTACATGCACACACACAAATATACCCATGAGGAAGTGTATTCAAAATAATTATCCCTCACAAAAATGCAACTGATACTGGATGTATTACTTGAAAGTCTGTTTGTGCTTTCAATTTTCAGTGCTTTGAAAATCAGGTGCTTTTCAAAGTATTATCTGTCAAATATAAATTGTGTAATTAGCACTTGCTGGTTACTGATTAGGCCTTCAAGTTTTGTATTCTAAAAAGAAACTCTTAATATATATGTTAATTATACAGATGTATAAAATCCTGTATAGAATTACATTTGATTATACTCTTGAGTTTTTAAAATATGGAATTAAAAGACAGTAAATATTTAAAAATATAATTCTAGATTTTAAACATGGCATCCCTAATCTCCTACTATTTCATGTAATTTTATACCATATTCTTAAACATGTAGTGCCATCCTCATACCCAAAAGTGTCAAATTTTTCTGAGCCTCCCCGATGACCTGTTTTAAAGCAATTGTCCATTCCTCACATCTTACAGCAGTACAAGATCAGGTAGTCCAGAAGCACTCTTGGTATTGAATGAGAGGAGGCAGGAAGGACTGAGTCAGATGCACTTTTAGATAATTTTCTTCTTTTATTTTTGTGTGCTATGTTGATTTTGAAATTTTGAATTTTTAATGGTCAGTGGTGCCTCTGCAACGCTAAATTGTCATGATTCTTGATACAATCTTTCACACTTTTAAACCTAAAAAAGTAAAGCAGCCATGGGAAGCTGAAGGCATTTTTCAGAGGTATTTAACTCTATGTGTATTTCTAATAAAGACTTTCGTAACATTGAACATAAAAAGGATAATTTTTAATCTAAAACATCATTACTATAATATGCAACCTCTGATTTATAACTTTTGTCAAGTTTTACCTCCAGCATGATTATTCTAGAGTAGAATATTTATCAAGAAATAAATTTCAATATATTTTTTGGTGAGGGAACTATATAACTTTGTAGTTGTTAAAGATATTTCTGTTGCACAGTGAATATGTTGAATTGTCTATGCAGCCTTTTGTATAATCCTACGAAATTGGCATCCTTTTTCAATACCAAGTCAAAGTTTTTCTTTGTATATATTCACATACTCTTTGGTTGGAGTAGTTGAATTTCGTATGAGCAAAAACTGAGAAGACTCATGCAGAAGTGAAATAACCTCTGGGTAACTGAACCCACTTTATTACTCATTGGTTCAAAAGCAGTTTACAAATTTTAAAAGCAAAATTATGTTGTGCTCAATGCAGTGTAAGTAGTACAAATATAAAAATTCATGTAACATCTTCTGTGCCCAGAGCTGACCATCAGAAATATAATCAAAGACAGATCACAGTTGGAATAGCCTCTGATAGTGATAGGAGATGGGAGAGATGAATGGTTGTAACTGAATGGACAAAGAACATTAGGTTCCTGATTGCACAATAATAATGAGGTGGTCACATAGAGACTGGAGAGAAAATTGAATTTCATTTGAATCCTTATAGTGCTGCATTAGAAATTCTTCAGGAGCCAGTGAGAATGGCAGCTTATGAAAAGAATTAAGAAAGGAAAAATAATGAGGAATCTGACCTGGGAAATGTTCCTTGACCTTCTCAACTGTGCCTAAATATTTTTTTAACACAGTGGTTCATTCTGAAATTCAGAGAGAAATCTGAATGCAGGAATATACAGGTTCCAGTATGAGAGAGGTTCCTCAGTGCAGAGCACTTCTGTTTGTAAGGCGCTGAGGAAGGGCATTTTGTGTATTTAAGCCTTGTTCTTGCTGTGCCATTTTTCTGTCTGCCTCATCTGGCTTGCATCCCATGTCACAGGCAATGTTCCTAATGTACAAAAGTAATTACAAAATAAAGTCAAAAGCAAGTGTTTGACATTTTGTTTTATTTATTGTTCAGGTGGTTTAGCTTTCTGATTTGTTAATCAATTTTTATGTATGAGTAGAAGGTAAATGAAGAACCCTTCATGGAAACCCATGATAGCTGGCCTCAAAGACTTTATTTGTACTTTTGGAAAGCAAGGTAATTTCTAAACTTAAATGATCACATTATCTTCTTTTGATAGTGGGGGTTTTTCAGTTATAGCATGGGGGTTTGTAGAGTCTTTCCATTCAGACTTACTATTAGCAGCAATGTAAAAGTGCATTGCTCTGACGCCTTTGTCAGTTCTGAATGGATTCACTAACTCTGTGCAATGTACTGACTCTGCAAAGGCATGTTCATGGTTTTCTAAGTTTGGATAAACTGATTACCCTTCACACCTATGCTACCTTCATTATGACTGTTTTGAATTTCCCACTGTGCTTTCACATATATTTCAAATTCCATGTTCCTTTTGTTTTCATAGATGCACCTTAGAATCTCATTCTTTAGCACAACATTTTTATTTTACAGTATCCTGTTTTTAAATACCTATTCACTAACTCTCTGGACCAGATAATCCTGATGCTGGTGTAAATTGGTGGTGATCTCTTGGAAATCCATTGGCTGTGCCAGTGCAAAATTACTGAGAGTGGGGGGGAGAGTCAGAGTATGAGATTCTAACACATTTAAATTAGCTATTCTTCAGGACAGAGGGCTTGCATTCATTTCCCCACTAAGTATTGCAATACATTAATTTGGGCTATTTCACTTGTAAGGATCCCTGCTTCATTGAGAGTGATAAACTATCAGCTGTAATTTACAAAGCAGAGTGATTTAAATGCTTCATCTTTATGGAATTCTGAGTCTTATCATCTGTGGGCAAAGCATCTCTGATTAAAGTATTTTGTAGCATCATGTGACAGTAGAATTAGTGCTGAGGTCTTGCTCTGAGTTTTATTGATTGGGAAAGATGAGTGCTTCAGCAGTGAAAATAGTAGAGGTCAGCTAAAAGCATACATGAAACAGCTCTGTTCCCCTGAAAAAGGAAAGAATTCAGCATTCAGGACTGCTACAAAAGTGACAGTACATTCACACATTCAGAGTGTGTTGGAGCCACTGGTTGTCATTAAGCCAGCATGTTTTGTGCTTTAGGCTTTGCTTTGAAGTCTAAAGAACTCACTGATAACAGCAATGATTATCTTTTCCACTTAGGCCACTGGTTTTGTCAATCTCCAGATCTTGGATTAAGTAATAGAATGTTGAAACCTTCCCACGTTACCAAATTGTTGCCGTTTTCAAAGAACACAGATGGGAAGGTAAAAGTAATTAGGAACCTCCCTGCTTTGTCCTTGTGATCAAACTTTCCCAGGTAATAAGAGAAAAAGTAACCACAGCAGAAGAATGCTACCGCAATGCTTCCAATTAACATAGTTTTAATTATGGCATAATTATCCCTCTCACATCTGGTATGCAGCTTGGTTCTATTCTTGTCTGATAATCAACACTGGGATAATCTGGCTAAGTAAAGAATGCTGCTTAGAGACAACTAAGAAAGTAAACTGTACCAGAGAAGATTTTAGAACCACATCTGACAGATAACTCTAGTGTCCTTTCATAGTGCTGTGCTTGGTTTCTCTCCCTGCAGATCTACATCTCTATCCTATGTCCATTCTACCCATGTTTTGTGTCAGCAGCAAGACCTTATTTACCTCAAGAAGCAAAGTGCTACTGCTTTTACTTCTAGTGGCAGAGTGGAAGGAAACTTGCAAAACAAACAGTCTCTCTTATGTCCTTGAGATCGGAGTCCTGTACTAACTTGGAAATGCATATTTATGATTTCTGAGAAATTCTCTATGACTCAAGCTCAAGGGTAGAAACAAAACAGAAAAAAACAGATGCACTCAAATTATTACAAGATTGATTGAATGTCAGTAAAAATCTAATAGAATATTATGTGGCTTTTGAAGAGAAAATGGGGAAAACTATGAATTACTGTAATAGTCCAAGGTGACATCTGATTTTTAATCTTTGAAATTATTTTGTTCAAAAAGAGTAATATTTAATTTCTTTCATTTTGATGCTCACACTTTTCTGACTGCAAGGCATCAAGGAAAACAGATCTGTGTGACTTTTGCTTAAGGTGCTGTCAGTAAAGCTGGCTATTGTGGAATTATTAAATGTCTTCAGTAGTTATCACCATGCAAGAAGTTTTATTGAAGTATTCTAAACTAGAATATCAAATTATTCTGTGGAGTCTTTCATTAAAGAGATAACAGAGTTAATGAAACCCATTGATTCAGTTTTATTTCAGATAAAGTACAATTAGTAGTTGGATAATAAACTTAAGAACACTGAAACTTAAGATTTTTGTCTTGTAAAGAATTTAATGTTACATGCTCTTATGTGTGCATGCAGACTGTGAGTGGCACTATGTTCTGTGAATCAGACTTCTGTCTCATTGCAAATTTTCACGTGCTGGGGCTCTTGAAAATCAATATTAGCAATATTTTCTGATAAAAATCCTGAGAAAGACTAACACGAGTTCTTCAGTAATCCTTGTTATTTTCTGCTCAAATAGAATCTATTTCCTTTCTCACTGCATAGAAAAGGTGCCTCTCATTAAGGGTTAAGGATGGGTGAAATTCCAGGGCATCTTTGAAGAGATTTTTCTTCCACATCTATCTTATGTTACTTCAGGACAAAATGATCTCCTATAATCTTTCTAATTTCAGTATCAAAATGAATGGCAGATTATACTAATCTCTCACTAACCATGCAGAGTAGAAGAGTCAATATTAGCTATACCACATCTGTCCTTTAAAAGGCAGTGGTTGTGCTTAACTTCTTGGTCTTACGTGGTCCTGCAATGAATAACCTTGTATTATTTTTAACTATGTCCTTAAGCAGAACCCACTGAAGCCAAGCAGAACACTTTTTATGATTTTAGAGTGCATTGGATCTATCCATTATCTAAATATGGCCTTTTTATTGTTCTAAATCAATAAATCTGTTGCTCTGGCACATTTCCAAGTGCTACCCTTGAAACAGTTGCTTATTCACCGAATGGCCTCTTTATAGCAAACCACAAAGTTGCCAAATTGCTTTGGATTTACTTTGCATTGATAAGTCCCAATTTTGTGAGTATAATAGGTCTTTAAAATGAACCATGTCTTGCTGGCTGGCTGGTCCCACTCAGGGTTGCAGTCAGTGGCTGGATATCCAAGTGGGGAGCAGTGGCAGGACATGACCTCGGAACTCACTGGGCTGGCACTGTTTCACACTTGCAGGGACAGAGGCATTGAGGGCACCCTCAGCAAGTTTGACAGCACTGAGGTGTGTGGAGTGACATTCTGGAGGGACAAGATTTGATCCCAGAGGGACCTTGATGGGCTTGAGGTGTGGGCTCATGGGAGCCTCATAAAGTTCCACAAAGCCAAGTCCTGCAGCTAGGTCAGGGCAAGCCCAAGCACAAACACAGGCTGGGCAGAGAATGGATTGAGAGCAACCCTGAGGAGAAGGACTTGGGGGTGCCAAGGGATGAAAAGCTCACCTTGACCTGGCAACGTGCCCTTGCAGCCCAGAAAGCCCAAAGGTGCCCTGGGCTACACCAAAAAGCAGAGTTGGCAGCAGGTCCAAGGAGGTGATTCTGCCTCTCTTGTCACCAGGAAAACTCAGAGCTGTGAAAGTGATGAAGATAATGACATGCTTCTTCCTGCTGCGGCTCTCAAAAGTAATTGCTGAAGAGCAGCGGTACTTTTGAGTTGTTTTTGAGCTTTTCAAATTATCTTGTTTGGATTTTTAATGCCTTGTGTACAGTTACAATGGCCTAAAGATTTCAAAAAAGAAAATATCTACTTTTCCACTAGACAGCATATGAATTGTTCAGATAAGTGACATTCTCTCTGGATTTTAAACCATACAAAGGGACATTAATATGCTTTATGAGGAGTACTTGTTCTTGGTAGAAACAATATCTTGCTATATTTGAATTGAATGCTTACCAGTAGTTTTCTTTTGCCTTAACTGTGAACTGGAACATCAGCTTAACTGAGAAAAATTGTGCCTCCATGAGCAAATAATGGGAAACTCAATAGTGCCTGTGACTGACTAGCTGGGGATTTCTACTTTCCAGGAATATGTCTCTGAGTATTTCTAGATCTGTAGAAGTTTCTACCTGAATGGAAAGTTTGTTTCCTGGAAAACAGTTAACAGGTACAGTGATGGCAGCCCTTAATATTTTGGAAAGATTTTGTTTTTGTAAGTCCTGGAGTGTTCAGCTTATTAAAACAGATTTTCTTACCCTTGTATTTAAAATGTTTTGGACTGCATTTATATTTATTGTGGTAGTATTGTATTCCATTAGTAGATTTTGGTTTGAGGAAAAGCTGCCCGTTCAGACAGTGAGCTCCTGTTCTGAACTGTGGGCAGGTAGACAGTGACACACCTGTCTGTGAAACTGTGCAGAACAGACCAAAAGTGAGGACTTGAAGGAGGAACAAAAATGTCTCCTTTGGATATAACTTCTGAAGGATCAGTTCTTGCCACAGTCCAGTCCAGCATTGCTCAGACACTCTGTTTCTAAAGCAATTACTTTGTATATAAAACTTAAAAATGTAAGTTTATTAGTGGTTATATTGAAGTGAGTTAGTTTACTTCAGAATGTTTATGAATGTTGCACTTCTTTATGGGTTTGATCTTCTTTTTTCCTTGTATTTTTCTAGATGGACACATTAGACTAGAAGAAGTGACCTTATGAAAAATTGGGTAGGAGTTTGGGTCAATGTGTGGGGCTCTTCTCTTGCCGAGGTTTTTTGTGATTCCCCTCAAATGTAGAACATAACTAGAGGATGGCAAACCAGAACTGACAGTCATGAGCCATATAATTTCCTACTTACTACTATTTTACTGTCTTAGTGGCATTATTTTATATGGAAAGCCCTTATATATCTTACATAGCTTTTATTCATCCAGCAGTTGTTTTTGCCTTCTATGCCAGATGGATTTGTGGTGTAAACGACAAAATATGCTTATTCTTTTTTTTTATCTATGAAGCTGAGCTTATTCTAGCAATTTTTTAAAATGTGAACCCCAAATACAAGTTCACCTGCAAAATGGTAATATTATATGGATTGCTTCTGTGTAATTAATGTAGTGTGATTTTACTAAAATTAATGGGAAGTTCTGCCATGTGCTGCAAGCAAAATGTTACACTCTTGGAGTTTAAGTAAATGAGAGTTTCTGGCTGTTGTACTATAAACTGTGATTTGTGTTTTTGTGACTTTATCTTAAGTGCCAATTTCTCCATTTAAAGCAAAACAGCAAAAGTTACACAAACATCCAACCCTTGGTCTGAAAACAGAGGTGACTTCCCTTGGACTGTTTACCTGAGAGAACATGGGGTGATAGTATTTCCAAACACTGATGGATGGGCTTAGGAGCAGATTTTGCAGGATTATCTGAAAGTGTATTTTGGCATTTCAGTTGCTGCAACACATTTCCTTGTCTCTGGCAATTTCACTAAAGAGGAGAAAGAATATTTGTGGTTAGAAAATCCAGTCTTTACCTTATTTTCCCTTTGTTGATACAGTAGTTTGTTAAAGCTAATCCAACCTGACACCACCTTGTGTCATATTTAATTACTCTCAAGCTTAGCATCAATTTTGAGCAAAGTCCTCAGGTTAAAATCCAGAACAATTCAATTTTTTATGTTTCAAATAAATGTTGAGAGATTCTACAAAAGATCATAATGTCTTTGTAGTTGAGCACAACATAAGTTTGTGCACTTCCATGTACCCAGATTTTATCTGTGCCTTAGATGTGAGTGTGGGGTGGGCTGGAAGGAGAGGGAGCTGCATCCAAAGCAGCTGCCTGTGGAATATCAGACCTTGGAGTTCAGCAGGAGAACGTGACTCCAACTTGCTGTTGTGTCACTGACACATCCTCAAGGAAATGTTACCTCCAAAGCTAACTTTTCCCCATCTTTTTAACTGGCAGGCTGACAAAGGTTCTGTTTTAGAGTAAGTTTGGGCAGTCTAGATGCACTTACTGAAATTCTAGAGCCACACACTTGGTGAAATTTTAGAAAGAATTTAATTGGCTACAATTTCTGGGGAAGTCTCAGTTGACAGAGGTTCACCAGCCTTGACTGTGGTGATTTTAGTAAAGACTGAGGTTAGACTCTCTTCGTGTGGCTGTTTCCCTTTCAAAAGCTGACCTAAGAAGTGTGGCTATGCAAGGTGATTATTTTGGGGCAATCAAGAGGTTGCTTTGCTTTACTTCCAAGTAGTTCAAATTCTGACTTTTCAATATTTTCAACTATGAGATAAGCAGTTTATATAACGTCCAGCCCCTTCCAGAGTTACATCTTCAACAGAACATGTAAACAGAGGCCAAAACTGCTGTTGCTTCTGTAGAAAATGTGCTTTGACATCCGTTAGACAAAAAAAGGGAGAAGAAAGGCAGGCAGCTGTTACGTATGAAATTAGGATGAATCCAATATAACTAGCCAAATTAACTCTAGCATTAGCAATGTTAATATGTTTTTGTTGTTTTTTGCATTTTTCTTTAAGGGGAAATTTATGCCTTGACTAAAAAAAAAAAAACAAAACCCAAAACCCCTAAGAACTGTGGAAACAAGTTTAATGGGGAAAAAATAGTTTTGAATTTTCACAGGAATATCCAGAAATTTCCTGCTAGATGCCTCCTGATTCCTGCCTCTACATTGCTCTGTATTGGCATTCATTAGTGGTGGTTTCTAGAGAAATTACTGGCAGTAATGACAGGATGTGAAGTTTACAGCACGTAGGAAGATAAAACAGTGGTCTCACAGAATGCAGCCTAATTAGAGTGGATCTGCTCAAGACAGAAAACCTTTTCACTACAACCAAATTTTATTTAGCTTGGATTTTTTTTTATAGGTTGCTTGAGGCATCTTCACTCACGAATGCAATAAATTTATTCTATTGTTCAACAATATCAGGTTTTGAGACCTCTGCTACAGTTCAGTATAATAATATTAATATTTGTTGTCAATACACTAAAAATAGACTAAAAATATTTTAATTTACATTCCATTCTATTGAGTTTTTTGGTTCAATATTTCTCCTCATAGGTTTCCATATGAATACAGTTAAGGGATAGAACACCTGCTACAGTAAGTGCATGAGGGAAATCTTTGGTGATGAATCGTACAACAGAAGAAGGAGGATAATGGGAGTCCCATCTGGACATGAAAAGGAAAGAACACTAGACACAAGACTAGAACATACTGTGAACTGTTCTTAAATCTTTCTTTTAATGGTAAACAATATGGTGTGTTCAACTTGCTATTGAGCAACTGTTCATGAATTCTGTACTATTTCCCAGAAACGCAAAGTATCCTTTGGAAGGATGTAAAGGAATAAGAAGACAATGGAGACAATACTGTAGAACAGTCTTGGAGCTGTGGACTATGTCAGAATTAGCAGGAATGTGAAGTTAGCACAAGATTCAGACACTCCTAGTACTTTTGTACACATGGTCCTAGACAGGAAGGGAAGAAGCTCGTTCTAGAAAACATTATTTTGCTCTGTTTTAGTGATTTTTAATTTTTTTTAATCACTGCTTAGTTTAAAACATAATAGTCTAACAAAATCACGATAGGATTTTGGCCTTTTTACTTTAAAATATTTGGAAAATAACGAACTAAATATTTCTTCCTTGTAGTCAGAAATATTTATTACTAAGAAAACCTGTTTCTGAAATGCATTGAAGTATACAGAAGAAATAATTTCTGTAGTAGGCCAAACTAGCTTTGCTTTGAAGTAATATTTTCCTTTAAGGAAAAACATAAAAGACTAATGTATACATATTCATTAAAAACTCTCTGAATATGTAGTTCCTTGGTGGATTGCCCATGCTTTAAGATAATGTAAAGCTCACAGCTTTGCATCAGAAAAGCAGAAATTTTTCTCTGATTAACCCACACAATTTTCTTAAACTGCAGATGAATATATCCTGGCAGGTACTTTGCTGGATTGATGATTCTGTGTTCAACAGCATTTAAAAAAATCACATCTCAAAGCTGATTGTGATGTTGAGCAGGACTGGTAGGGATGAACTATCAGACCAAGTTGATCCTGCAGAGCAAGCAAACCAGTCCCATTTTTTTTACTTTTCCATCTTGGTATTGGTACAGTGAAAGTTAATTATTAAAGCATGAAGAAAATTCAGCTCATTTTTTAAAAGTTTGTGTATGTTGGAATATTTAGAATTTTATGTAATCCTAGGCAGAAGTGACAAAGTATTTCTTTGGCAAACTTTGAATAGCTTGATGCGTGTAACAAAGAGATGCTATAGTCATATTTCAACTAGACATGGAAGTAGTATGCTTGAAATTGGTGGGTTTTCTTTGCTTTGGGCTTTTTTGTGGAGTTTTGTTTTCTTTTTTTCAGTTAAACCTCATCAAAAGCATAAAAAACAGACAGGCAGCAGTAACAGTTCACTATAGTTCATGACTACTGCTCCTGATTGAGATCACTTTTGTCACAGATTGTTTCTCAGTGACTTAGTGTGTATAACACATATGCTCAGATTGTTAACAGTAATCAGGCACTCAGTGCTTATAGGATCTGAGTACTTAATATGTTTTAAAAGTTCTGTATTCATCCTGTGTTTCAGATTCACTTTGTAAAGCTGAGATAATGTTATTCCTCTTCTTTACAAGGATATTGTGAGATAAACGCATTAAATGCTGCAATGTACTTGGGACTTATGCTAATTCTAGGTGTCTAACATAGTCTAGTAAACTAAGCACCTAACGTGTCTAGATGGTCTCATCTTGCAGAAATTGCCTGGGTAAAACTTAGCATAATAAGAATTATCTTTGTAAATAAGATGAAGGTTTAGGTGCTGATGTAAATACCAACACCAAGGACTCCAAATGACTTGAATGAACTTTGGTTTTGGTCCATCAAAATTTGTCATGAGCAATTTTCAACACTCGGGTTCTGAAAGATTAATTTTTGTTCTGGTTGTGTCTTGTGTTATGAATAGTCTTGTGATTTTTTCATAGGACTGTTATGTGCTCAAAAAGATTTGAGTGCTGTATTTATGTAACTCTAATGACTGTGACCATTTCTGTTCAGGTCAAAGGAATTAGGTTTCTGAGGCAGTAAATATCACCACTATTAAAGGCAGTCATTCATCCATTTACAGGCTGTCAAGTGGCATAACAGATAACTTGCCTTTTCTGTTAGAAGAATCAGCAAATGTTTATTCCCTCCAGTGCTGCTCTGTTAACCCCTTTCACCTGTTCCCTCTGTCCACTGCACCTTGCCCGGAGTGGAGTGATGCACTTCACTGGAGAGAGAAACAGCAGTAAACCTCGTTAACATAAAATAGTGAGTTAACAAAATCAAGTGGTGAATGTGACAGTGCTTTAACAAGGTACACTTGACTATTTACTGCCTAAAGGACAAGGTCAGAAAAAGCTGTCAGGGAGACTCTCCCACTGAGCCATGAGATTAAGGAAGGACCCTTTGCATTCTAGACTCCTTCTCAGGCTGCAGCTGGATCCAGTCCTTGTCTCAGACTTGGCCAATGGTTTATGTCCAGAGGAGTTTATGTGCACAGTCAATCCTTGGTATCACTTGGCTAAGATTTCAAAGGTTGGGACTCTATTGATCACTCCCTGATGATCTGTTGTGGCAAGGAACCTTCCAGCCTTGAGGGTAACCTTGAGAGTTGTCCCTGCTCAACAGGAGCTCCTGGAGTGCCGCCACTGCCAGTGGGAGAGCTCAGTGGGCCTGGGCTGTCCAGTATTTATAATAAAATGATTGACTGATATGATATTTGCATAGTGCCAAGACGTCTGGGTCGCTGTTCCAGACAGCCCTTGGCTGCCCTGAAGCCATCTGTCCCCAGAGTCCCCAGGAAGCTGGATGGAGGCACCAGAGCCCCGCTGGTTGTCAGGGCAGGGAGGGGGCAGCACACCCCACACAGCCAGCTAATTAAACATACAGCCTCTGGGGAAATGCAATGATACTCCAGGAGATGGGAGTGCTGTCCTGGACACTGTGTTCTCAGTCAAATTGGTGTGTGCTGCATGCAAATTCTGCACAATTCCACCAAATCACACCCTTTTGTACCACCAACAAAGTTATCCGCTAGAATTTTTCTTTTTGTGGTTTGAAGCACTTCTACTGACTATACAGAGACCATTGTGATCATGTTTATAGGTTTTATTTTGGAAACAGTATCTGTGTGAGAAAAATAATTAATTCTCATTGAACTAAAAACCCTTGCAGGAATTGGGAAGAAATCTTACAAAATTTCATTGTGAAGCTGAGTGTTGAAATATACTTTGATAAATATTATGCATGGTATTTCAAGGGATAGTACTGAGACTTTTTGACAAATTGTAACTTTCTGAATCTCATTTTTTGATGGAATGTCCATGATGGTTCGTATGGCTCTGAGTGCCATAGCAAGAGGAATAAATTGAGGCGGGCTCTCCTTTAAGAATCCAACCCCTCCAAATGAGTTCAAGTGATTTTTAGATGGAGACAAAAAATATTAATTCAATAGTTTTATTATCAGCATTCCAGTAAGTACTAGAAATAATTTTATTTTCAAACTAAATCTGTGGAAATGAACAAAGCTCATAAAATGAAGACATATTATTCATATTTAAAGTTAATTTCTTTAACTATTCTAAGGGCAAGCAAGATAAAATGTCTGAGTGAGTTTAATCTTTGATTTATCGAGGCAAATAAAGTAAAGATTCTTTACATTATAATGTTAATACAGCCAAAATTTATATCGTTATCTTAAATATTTATTATGACTACTGTATCTGTTAGATAAAAGCCATTAATTTAAGTGCCAATGATTTAAGATAAGGAAATGTGGACACTTCTGGCTAAGGAAAAGATGATTCTAAAACTCACTTAATCACTTGTAATGTGTAGAGGAAAGTGCAAATTAAATTTTGATCTGAAACATTAGTGATTACAACAATCTCCATTTTCATTCCCCAGTGCTAGGTGAGTGGTATTGATTCCTCTTGAAATCTGAGATAGAAGCTGAGGGAACTGAGGAGCAGCTGAGTTAACTGGGTTGTTTAGGCTGGAGAAAAGGAGGCTTGGGGACCTCACCACTCTGCAAGTGCCTGCAAGGAGGCTGCAGGCAGGGGAGGGCTGGTGTTTTCCTTCAGGTAACAAACGACGGGACAAGAGGAATGTTGTGCTAGTGAAGGTTTAGAGTGGAGGTCAAGAAAAAATTCTTCACTGAAACGGGGCTTCAGCACTGGAATAGGCTGCCCAGCAACACGATGGAATCACCATCTCTGGAAGTTTTCAAAAAATGCATAGACGATGTGCTTGGAGACATGGTTAGTGGTGGACCTGGCAGTGTTGATTTAATGGTTGGGCTTGAGATCTTAGAGATCTTTTCCAGCCATAGTAAATATATTATTCCATGATTTTTAGTTAAGGTAAACCCAGTGTCATTTTGACAGAGTTTTAGCAGGACACATTTTACCCCATTAACTGCATTCAACTGAAATGATAGTTTTAGTAGCTTAGTTTGTTTTGTTGTGGCATTCACCAATACAGTTCATAGGTCCTCTTTTTCTAGAAGCTTTTTAGGACTTATATATGTTTTTCAATGGCATGTCCTGTCTTACTAAAAGGAGTGGAATAAAACTGAATTCCCAAGTAGACCAGAATTACAAAATACACTCTCCCTTAGATGCATGTCAGGCTCTCTTTTATAGAGTTTACACAACAGAGCAGCTCACATCTGTAATAAAATCACCTGGAAAGGCCTCTGGGTAAGGGAGCTGTCCTGCATTTTAATTTTGGCTGTGCACTTAGACATATTTTGGCCACAGACACAGAACTGGATATAAGAATGTGCTTGAGCTGCTTAAGGAGCTGCCAGTACACCAGGAAGAGGTGTCACACCTTCTTTGTGGCACATCCCCTTATTTCCAGTCACGTTGTCTCCTCTTGTGTCTGGTGTCTGCTAATGCAATAGTAAGTGGTAAAATTAAAATAGAATAAGAAAATTTTTTCCGTGGCTTCACGTTTTTTTTTACCACTTGTTTTGGTCCCAGATTAAATCAATGAAAGCAAATAACAATAAGCTGTATTTTTAAGCTTTCTACTGAACTGCTATCTCAAAGAATTCATAAGCTCCATTTTGTTTGTCCAAGTGTCTTTTTCAATGGCTGTGACTTCTAAACATGTGCCAGTGGAAATGTACCATGTTAATGTTCTCCTGCCATGAGCAATGAGTGTTAATTAGAGCTGGATCTGACTTTGTCTCTCCTTGGATTATTTAGGATAGTGAGAGCTCTGCTGAATGGCTGTTTGTACAATCCATCTTTTAATCCACTCTCTGAGGCAGAAGACTATTCAGAGTAAGGTTTGTAATTATTCCGGAGTGCCTTTGATTTCTTAGCATCAAAAACAATCTCTTACATTATTAAGCAAAAAGGTTTTTTTCCCCCAGAATAGATTTAGTTGTCCACATTTACTAAATGGAAATAATAGTTTTAATTATGGTCAGCTTTTTTGTTATATAAAGGCTTTGTCGATAGCAGTATTTTATATTTGATATTTTAGCATAATATTTTGATGGGAAAAGCAGCTTTTCTGTAAAGAATAATGGGTGAAATAATGGATAAACATAATTTTTGTCTTGTCAAATTGTATGTTAGAATACTTTTTGACACTTTGCTGCTTTTCAGCAGCACTTCAACTTTATTTTATAGAGAGTTAAACATAGTAGCCTGACCCTTTCTAATCAGTAGTAAATGATCATCATTTGTGTGCATGACATCCTCAGGTGCTGGATAAATACCCTCGTAGATTGATAGTTGGTCAAATGTATCTAGCCAAGCAGACCCATGAAATTATATTTGTTTTTCTTTGCTTTTAGTGACAGACAATTATTTGAGTACCAAAGAATTGAGTAATAAACCTCCCAAAGTCTCCACTGGGATTGGATTTTACCCACATGACATTTTTTGATGCTTTTCTGCAGGAAGTGGCTGGACTGTAAATGTGTGCTTGCATAACTTATCCATTTGAATCAATCCTGGGGGACCTAGAGGTAAATGTATTATACCAGTGGGACAGGAGACTTCTCATTTTGCAGGCTTTTACCTTGCAGGACTGTAATGCAAATAAAATAATTAACATTATTTTTTAAGTTTTAGGCTAAACAACAATAGCATTGAAGATCTATGTTTTATTTTTTAATGTCTAACATAATATTTCTTGTTATAGAAAAAAGAATTCATGCACGTCTTTTGTTCAGCCAATAAGTTTCAGTTAAAAGGCAGTTGATGCTTGGATGTGTGTTTTTTTTTAAATTTTTCCTTCCTAATTAATGCTAGTTAATGAAAGCTCTTCCCCCATGCCTTTTGACTTAAAGCCTGTGTTATGGTACAACTGATTTGTAATCCTTGTTAATTTTTAAGAATAGGGAAATGGTTTCCGTTGCACATTTTTTTGTTGAAAGACTCAAATTTAAAAGAGAAAATCAGCTGAATTTCGATTCATAAGCAGTATATCTAGGCAGATCCTAGAGTCTGAATATTGAAATAGTTATAAATTGTTATAAAGTGTGCCAGGTCTGATATTCAGATATATAAAAAGAAATTTCATTGTTAAGTTTGAAATACATTCCTCTTTCAAGTATTACATACAAAATGCTCATCTGCAGTTTGTTTACATGTTCTAAAGCTTCCCTCCCTCATTATTTCCCTCGTGTTTCACAGTCCTGACTTTGGCAGTGGTAAAGCTCCTCCTTCAAGAGCACTGTGCAGGAGCAGGGACACAACTGCCACGTGGAATTTTAGACAGGTTCTCTTTAATGGGAGTTTAAACTAATGCGGTTCACAGGTTAGGCCAACGTTGTGTTAAAGGAAAGCATCCTTAAGAGAATCTGATTTCCTCCTCCACTCCTTACACTTACGCACAATAGGATTTTCCATCTTGTTTTTTCTGGGACTTTTCTTGCCATTGGTTTTGGGGTCGCTTGGGGATCGCAGGCTGCGCGTGAGTTTTGAGTTCTGCAGCCAGGGATGTCTCAAAACTTCATCTATGCGCAGCCTCTGGGACACATCAGGGTGGAGCAAGTGGACAATGAGGTTCTTGCAGTCTGTAGAGAGATTTTTTGCCTTCGTGAAGGGAATCTTCTGTTGTTTCTGAACCTGGAGCATTTCCCTGACGTTGGAACTGTCAAATGGCTGTGAAGCAAAAAGCATTGCATACAGGATAATGCCCAGGCTCCACATGTCCGAAATCCTGGGGTCACAAGGAATATGCTCGAGCAGCTCGGGGGCTGAGTACGCAAGAGACCCACAGAAGGTGCTGCTGAGAATAGTTTTTCCATTTCCATCTCGAGACAGGGGTTTTGAAAAACCAAAATCTGAGAGTTTAAAGTTAAGACAATCATCGAGAAGGATGTTGTCACATTTCAGGTCCCTGTGGGCAAAGTCCAAGTCATGGCAATGCTGGATGGCAGAAGCCAGCTGCTGGAACTTGTAGCGAGCGGTGCTCTCTTCCATCGCCCCCTGGCTGCTCAGGTAGTTCAGGAGGCTCCCCTTCTCCCCCAGCTCCATCACGATGTACACTTTCCCAGAGGAAGTCTCAAAAATCTCATAAGTTTCGATGATTGCGGGGTGGTGCAGTTTCATCAAAGCCTCCATTTCCCTGGGGAGAAATTTTTCCAGGACATTCTGAGAAATTTTCTTCTTGTCAATGATCTTGATGGCCACTTTGCATTTCAGGCGCTGGCTGTAGGCAGCTTTCACTTTGCCATAGGAGCCTTCTCCAAGAGTATCACCGAGGCTGTAGCCCTTCTTTTTAAGCACCACAGCATCCATCGTGGGAGAGCTGTAGGGACCTGCCCCAGCGGGAGCTGCTCTGCATCCTGTGCTGCTGGGCTGTGCTCCACGCCTGATGGTGCTGCAGGAGAACTCTGGGCCAGGTGTGTGGGCGGTTACAGGGTGATCTCATGAACAGTCACCCTGGAAGGATCTTTCTGTCATTTCATGGAACTGCTCTGTGACATCATGGAGGCAAAACCCTACATGGAGGTGCTGGCTGCTCTGTGCTGTCACTGATGGTCACCCCTGTGCACTGCGATCAGAAAACAGAGACAATTTCTCTCAGATACGTTTCTCTTTTTAACACGGTCAAAGTAGGAGGACTGTTTTTGTATTTTAGTTTTGTAATGTTGTTTTTCAGTTGTGCTGTTGCTGTACATCATTAATACAATATACTCTGCAGTTTTGGTGGATTTTAGGAAAATAACAAAAACCACCTGAGGACTGAGACCTTGTGGAGCAGTGCATAGTGTATTCAAAAACGGTTTGTTTTATTTTCCCCAGTGGTATGATAGATCCTGGTTTGTTAATAAGTCCTGTTTGTTGACTTTGATTACATTAACAGCAGACCAACCTGAGTCTTCCAGGGAGTACTGGGAGTCCCACCAGTTCAGTGTTTTATGTCAGTATTGTTATGAGAGTTCTAGAAGTCTGTTCCTTATTTCAGAAAAAAATAATTCTATGGAAATTCAAAATGGTCACTGCAGAAATCTCCCTATGTGTGCACATTTCTTTCCTTGCTTTTAGCACTTAGTGCTACTGAACTTCCCAAGAAATTGTAGAGAAAAGTTAATTTTTATTAGCCATGATAACATTGCAGGGTACATCCACATAACCAGATTAAAGAGTTGAAAATCCCAGAAAACTGCAATTACTTTCAATGATATTCATAACAATTTTGTACTTCTGTTCTTTGATATTAGGTAACATACTCTGAGTTGCTTTCAAATGGATAGCATTCTTTTAAACTGAAGATTTTATTCTAGACTCTCTAAGGTTACTATAAATGTGAACAAACCAAAAAATTAAACTGTAAGTCGGGAATGATAGTAGTTCCCAAGGGATTAAACCTGTGGGTTTTTTCCATGTTAAGTGGTGCATGTTCTTATTGAATCAAGTATTTTGTTTTGAATTTAAGAATGATTTGCAGTGGATATTTAGCACATGCTGCTCCGTATGTTTTTTTTTAGTATTTCAACAGGCACATAAAAAGGAAAATTTTTGGGGAAGGGGAAAAGAGTAACTCCCTGCTGTTATTCCAGAGCAAATATTCTTAAGGGCATGGACAATTTCAAATTATAGGTGTAACTATTGAGCATCATGCCTCTGTCTGTCCTGATGGTGCAGCCAATATCTGAATTGTGAGAGGGAAGGCAATAACCATTGTGCTGGCATTGGAAAGAACAAAGAAGAAGAAAAGTCTTTAAAATACATGCAAGAATGCATAAAGATTTATGGTGGACTATTACATGTGGCTGTTTCCAGGACATTAATTTAATTGGTTCTTTTCAGGTGTAAATAAAAATGTGGCCTTGTATTAAATGTTGGATAGCCTCATATCAGCTACTCATGCTTAAAATCACTCCAGCTTTTAGTGTGCATGGCTTATCTTCATGTCAGCCTGTTAATTCTTTAGGAAATCTGTTTTGCATCTAGACATTTTTATATTTGGTGCAAGGTACCCAAAATGTATCACTCATGCTCTGCTTGTTGTTTGTGTATCTTCTTACAGTCATTATTATGAAACTTATATAAAGGGATACAGAAAAGTATTTGTTATGGTGAAATTGTTAAACAGTGATTTCCACCAGAGCTGTGTGGCAGTATTAACAGAATACTACTACAATTTTTTCCTCCTCACAGTAATTTAAGGAAACGATCATGTTTTTGTGGGAATGCTCATAATTTAACATTAATATAAATTAACACAAAATTGAATGTCAAATCTGAGTGTATCAACTTGTGCATAATTTTTTGAGTAATTGACTGCTGGTGTTGTCACAGGTAATGGTTCTGGAGACCAGTAGATATTTGTTCCCTGCTCTGTAAGATCAGTCATCATGTCACCATGGAACCAATAGATTAAGAGGACCTATATTCAGGAAAGCAGTTAATTCCTTTGATGTTAATGTGGTTAAACTTAATCAAAATCTAAGTGAGAAGTCAGATCTATTATCAGTGAAATACATTTTTGTCTCCGTTAGTGTTAATGTAAGATTTTCTTTAGCTAAAACAGCTTATTGGTGTTTAATTAGAATTTTGAATAATACTCAGAATCATCGATATTAACAAGGTTTACCAAATTTATACAGATTTTTTTCTGGTGTCCGTCTGTGTCAGTTGTAATAGACTCAGGGCTTTAATGATGAAAATTAAATTTTCCAGTGAGAGAAATGCCAGTATAGGCTGAGAATTAATTCTGAATCCAGAGGGGGAAGAGCAAACTATTAATTCATTACATCTGACAGAAGCAATTCAGTAGCTTCCTCTCTAGTTACTTTAGTTGTACTTGTTCTGAAAAACAAAGGAAACCACCCCTTACTGTACATGTTGTGCACATGGAGTTGCTGGACTCATCTTCTCTCAGACAGACCTGGTTGTCCGTTGCTTTCTTTATTTTTCTTGCACTTCTGTCATCCCCTTTCACAAACCTCTAAGGTCAGGGGATGGAGAGAGCACTGAAATCCCCTCTACATCAGTGCAGCCACAACTGCACCATCTGTGTCTCAAAAATCAGGTGCTTAACCCTGGATCAGGGATCAGTACAACAGGAACTGTGCCATGATGATAGTGGGGAGAACAGGTGGAAGCTAGAAACATTTCAAGCCCTGGATGAGTATTTCCTTGCATGCTAAATCTTCTGGCAAATGATTTTTCTTATAGTTGTACAGCATCATTCTATAAAAATGGGGTACCTGCAGCATATTTGTTTCCAGGAATAGAATTCATGATGATAGGCAGGGGTCCAAATTGCTAAGACTCACCTCCACACAACCTTAAGCCCCCTTTTTAAAAAACGCTTCTATTTTCTTTTCCTTTTTTTTTCTAAATCAGAAAACTGCCTTTGAAGCTCATTGATTATGCTGATAATGCATTTTTAAATAATATTTGTGCTGATTTTAGCTGGGATAGAGTAAATTTTCTTCATAGTAACTGGTATGGGCCTATGTTTTGGATTTCTGTTGATAATTCAGGGCTGTTTTCGTTATCATGAGCAGCACTAACACAGAGCCAAGGCCCTTCTTGCTCCTCACCCACCCCACCAGGCAGAGGCTCCACAAGGAACTGGGAGGGGACACAGCCAGGACAGCTGACCCCAGCTGACCCAGGGCATATCCCATAATATGGCACCAGCTCAGCATGGAAATCTGGGGAGGAGGAGGAAGGGGGGACGTTTGGAGTGATGGTGTTTGCCTTCCCAAGTCACTGTTAGAGGTGATGGAGCCCTGCTGCCCTGGGGATGGCTGAGCCCCTGCCTGCCATGGGACATGGGCAATGAGTCCCTTGGTTTGCCTTGCATGTTAAACTTCCTTTATCCCAACCAATAATTTTTTTTTTTCTTTTATTCACTCCCCAACCCACCTGAGTAAAGTGACTGAGAGGCTGTGTGGGGCTCAGTTACCATCTGGGGTTTAACCATGAGAGTGTTGAAAGCATTTTCCAGCCTTACCAGAATTAGGTATTGATTTTTTAGTATTTATAGTTTCTTTTCACAGAGATTTCACAACACATTTGTCCTGGTTTTCTAATATGAAAGAATTATCACACAATAAATGTAATGGATTTTTTAGAGTATTGTCATGGGAAGTACTCTGCTGGCATCAAATTCTTTCTTGGCAATTTCCTGGAATATTTTTCAATGTTTGAAGGAACTTTAAAATATGATTTATTTGTAGAAATATCTCTGGAGATAAAAACTTCAGATTGACTTTTAATTTCAACCTTGCACGTGTGGGTTTTTGTTCCTAAAGTGCAACATCTCATGTGCAAGTCCTAATGTGGAATTGCAATTTGTGGTCTGACTTCTCCATGGCTTTCTGTTCTCCTCTGTGGCTCTGTGTTGTAGGAGAGCTGGAGCTGCTGATATTCATGTGGAAATGTTAACATCCTGCTGAGGGTAGCTCTGCCAAAGCCATTCATCATATCTTGCCTACGTCTGGCAAGAATGGGGAAACTGGCAAGCAAATTGCCAATCTTAGAGGGGGAATGGGTTTTTTTGGTGACACAAAAGTGAGGTTTGGGTCAGAATTAGGGATGAGTTGAAATCCTTATATTTCATGTCCTTCTCCACTATGCAGATGTGGATGTTGTGGATGTTTGTCTCTGGATTGACAACAGTTTATATTCTAAGACCTACCAAAATAATTTTCCGCAATAAAAGTGAATTAAGTCTTCCAAAATAAGCAAAAAGAAAAAAAAAGAAAAATTTCAAGCAATTATTAAACATATTTGTGTTTTAAATTTGTCATTTATGGGTATATGAACACTAGAAAAGTCCTTTTTTAATTTCCCTAATAATTTGCTTATGAATACAGTTCTTTGAATAAGTACATGCTGTGAATATCAAGTGTGAAAATAGTCCAGGTTTCACAAGAATGTTGCATAAAAACAAAATGAGAACAGAGTGTTTCTGGAAATAGTCACAGGTATTGATCACTACTTGGGAAACATTTCCTTTACAGTATGTAAGGGCATTTTCAGGCATTTAAATTGAAAATAAACAGTTTAATTAAAAATGAATCCCACATGCTGGATGAAGTACATGGCTGCTTGGGTGGTAATGCTTTTAGGCTTATATTCTATACAGAATTTTAGAAATCCCACCTTACCTGTCATGAAATCCTTTTGTGTCAGAGTCAACCTACATGAGGAGATAAACAGATGGTATAACCGAGAGCACACAAAATGCTAGCTTAGGTATAATGCACACTGCTGATAACCCACTAAGCCTTCCTGGGTATGCTAATCCTAATTTATGTTAAATCGTAATTAAGACAGTTTTGTTTATTGGTGGTAGCCATGAGCACCTGGAAGACTGACTAATCCCATCCATGTGTTGGGAACAATCCAGCTGCTATTGTTAACTCAGAATGCAGAAAAATTTGTATTTGTGAGTTGTTTTCCTTGGTGTTTTTCAGGCATTTATCAAGGCCCTTTTCCCCATTGTATCAGGAATTGGAGCAGAAGAAGCATCCTAAACAAAATGGATGAAGGGATTTTTTGGAGCAAGAGGCCAAAAATCTAAATAGGCTCACTGCGTTTGCAGCCAAACTTTAAATCAGAATATCTCTGATATACCCATGCAAAAATAGATTCACAATTTCTGTTGTAGCTGTGCCTGTTTGGTGTTGCACATATAATTTGGCATAACTGTCAGATTTTCAGGATTCTGAAGGGTTTTATTAAGGAGGCCATGGGTGTTACCATTAAAGTGAAATGATAAGTGATGGGCAGAGGAAAAGGGGCAGAATAAACTGAATCTCAGGAGAATAAAGCCATAGGAATGGGGAACACCTAAGCCCACATTGTGCAAAATTTCATGTTTTCAGTCGCATCCTTTTTCTTATTATAGGCTAAATATATGTTCTCACAAAGGTTGCTGTATATGTATCAGGTACAGGTTTTGGACCTGATACATGTATCCACACAATTACATCTATCATGGATTGTGTCATCAGTTGACAAGAATTGTTTTCTGCTTCATGTAAAGCATTTCTTCTTAAATTGTATGGAGGAGAACCCAGGTCAATAGAAAGTATTACTGTGAAAGACTTTTCCTTTTAGAAGAATTCCTGTCCTGGAAGTGTATTCATTGTAATGACTTCAAATCATCCAATTTAATAATTTTTTCATCTTCTATTGTTAAATCTTTGAGCTGTTTCAGATTTCTTGTTCTTAAAAGTTTCATTTTCTGTCTTGTCATGATGGAAAATATGCAAACTACTGTTAAGTGACAACTATATTCTCTGTAATGTTTTGAAGTCAGCCCATGGAGAGACCACTTGCAGTGTGGAAATTTGGATCTAATTATCCATTCATTACATACTGGAAAGTGTTCATTGAATGAATTTTTCATCAGTTTGTGGTAAAACAGAAATAAAGAATTAAGGACTAAAGGTGAGCGTGTATCTCATAGTTTGTACAAAATTCAAGTGTGAGTGCAACTGCTTTGCAAAACCCTCTGATTCTTCTCACATTTAACTCATGGTATTTGCAATGACTTGAATTTTCTTTGTTTTTGTTTCTTGCCAGTTACAATGAGATTTGATTTTCATAAGAAAGCAAAATTAGAATTGAAAAATTTCCAGTGTACATATATTTGTTATAGAGCCTAAAATGAATGCCTTATCTGTAATAATTTCATGTGGATTCTTCCTATGGACAGCAGAGAGCAGCAGTGTGATGACCTGAATCATAAGGAATAATGTTAAGGAATAGTTTCAGTATTCCTTAACATTATTCCTTATGATTCAGGTTAAATGCTTCCAAAAAAGCATTTAAAAAGTTAAATGCTTCCAAAAACCCAATTATTGCCTTGATACCAGTGCAATTCTTTATTGAGAAACTTTTGAAAAGAAATTAGGAGACTGTGGGGGAAGAAATGACATTTCCAATAAAATAACTTTATGAAAATAATTGTCAAATGAGGTGTTTACATAGAGCAAAAAAAGTGACAGCAGAGGGTAACTAAGGGAAATGATTAGTGTCTGAGCTGTGTTTAGAACTCTCCAAAATGATGATGTAGAGCAATAGAGAAACATTAGCTCACAGACTATAGTTGAAAGAAAAAGTTTACTTGAATGTGTAATTAATAGTATGAAAGTTGGTAAAATCAATAACTCGAATTTTTGGAAATGATTAACAGTGTCTACAAGTAATTTGCAAGTCAGAATTTTTGTTTGCCTTAGGAGTTCATGGGTACAGATCAAACCACATTAAATCATTCAGGGTAGAAGTCATCATGTTCAATAGGAAATATTGTTTCTAAGGACTTGAAAATACTTTTTTCATGTATCCCACTTCATCCAACACTTTAGCTCAAACCTCAAATTTGCAATTTTGGATTTTTTTTACCAATGATTGTGTTTTACCCTCCATTATTTTCCTTCGTAAAAACAGGATGCAGGCTCTGGTGGGTAATGAGCAGATATAAATACCTATGAGTCAGATAAATTATGCTGGGTCCCTTCATTCCAGGGCTGCTGCTCCCCTGAAGGATGCAGGCAGCTGCTCTTGCCCTGGTGATTGCTCCTTGGAGTCTGGCTTGCACAGGGCTGAATTCCTCACCTCTCCTTAGGCCTTTGCATTTCTGTGCACAGCTCCTGTGGACAAAGGCCACAAATTAAATGCGAAGAAATGAAACAGCGAGCACAGAGCATGAATGTGACGTGTTGAAAATGGCTTATGGTGTACAAGGAGTAGCACAGTGTTGATCATCTTAATATAGAACTGAACATAGATGCACAAAATCTCTGCGAAGCTGATCTGAGGGCCTGAGTTTGTGTGTCCCATCTGAGTCAGAGGAGGTAGCAAGTGGAGTTTTCTGATGGTTGAATTATTGAGGTGGCTATGTGCAAACTTTTTTTATCCATTTATTTTTTTTCCTGTCTCTCTTTGATGTTTAGGCCCCAAGATCTGATCTGAACAGCACTGAATTAAAAATAAAAGCTGCTACATTTCACAAGTAGCAGAGTATGTTTTTTAGAGCTCTGTTCTGTTAATCATGAAATTTTTATTCTTTAGTTTCTTTCAGTCTATTTCCCTCATAATGAAACAGGCTTAATTTTGGAAACAGGTGGTCCTTTAGCAATTCAGAGCTATTTGTGTTCTTGAATTTTTGTTTTACAAAGGTTTCAATAATGCAGACTCTTCTTAATGTCTTTGTGATCCTCATTTTTTGAGCTTTGTGTACTCCTCATAGTGTGTTTCTAAGGTTCTCCCCTTCTTCAGAGAGCCTTAACATTTCTTCAGCCTGAAATCATGACTGAAATTCTAAACTAAGCTGTTGCAGCAAGTTGCTTTTCAAACAGATCTGATCCTGAAACTTTTTACTATTATGTAATTTCATGCTCTCATGCCAATTGTTTGAGCTTCTCTCTCCCTTGAATTAGCTGATAATACAGAAAATTTAAACCATGTGTAGAAAATCAATAATTAAATAATTTTGGCTCTGCCTTCTTCCCTCTCAATTCCTGCAATCACTGCATCAGCAGAGAATATTGCATAATCCTTTTAATGTATTGACCACATAAGTCAACACCTGCTTCTGCCAGCTGTCAGAAGTCAGAATTACTTTTCTGATAGAGCTTTTTATAAAATAAGAATTATTTACTCTTTTTATCTATCTGTAGATCTGCTTTGACTGGTTGACTTCAGCGATTTGAGTAAATAACAATAGCAATTTCTGAGCAGTTTGGTGTATGACACCTTTTTTTTGTTCAAATTCTTGTTGACTGTATTAAGCGGAGAAAAAATTGCTAATTGGCCTTCAGTGATATAAATAACTCAGTGTTCCAAAAAAGACAATAGGATTTTATTGCAAAGTGGGGTTTGGGGATATTGAACTTCCATATAACTTTATAATAATGTGGATAGTAGACAGATTTTCTTATTTCTCCTTTTATATTGTCCTTTCTCTAATTGACTCCTGGACTTCTGTGCAGTTTAATTCATTGATAAATTATGTTTGTATGGAATAAAGGCCTATAGCTGCCAGTTTATTTCTAGAATGTCAGTCTTATAATTGCATATAATTACTAGTGTTATCGTGTAGATTTTCTCAGTGTCTTTTCCTAAGTTGTAGTCAAATGATTCCTGAGAGTGCTACCACTCACAACTTCGACCTATTTTGAGTTTAGTTGCCAGAACTGCCATTTTTAACATTAAATCATAAGCTTCCATTTAAATCATGAGCTTCCAAATACCCAGAAGGAAGGAAGTATGACTAAATGTCACCTAAGAAAGTGATGGGGAAAAAAAAGAACTTCCATTGTAACTGTAGTTTATTACCTGTATTTCTGTGTATCTTCTGTCTTTCTGGAGAGGGAGAAACAAGGTGTTGGTAAAATCCCATAATGTTTGCAATGGAGCTTGTACATTCTTAAGTTCTTTTGCCGTGTTTTGAAGATCAATGGAAAAGTACCCAAAAAGCAAAACCCCGAAATTAAATTCACTAAATGGAAAATAAAATCCACACCAAGCAAAAGCCTCTCTTCCAGGGTATCCATCAGGTTTCCTATGATATGGGGGGATGTAGGGATACTGTGAATGTTGGGTAACTTTGGGGAAGACCATGTTACCTCACTGGCTGTTAGGAAGGCAACTGTCATCTCTTTGGGCAGGATTCAGCTGTGTCTCAATATATCTAAAATCAGGGGAGAACATAGAATTGTTATACCTAATTTATACCTACATGTTATACCTAATCACAACTGTTGTTTAAGTGATTTTGCTACAGTAATTATTGACTAATATCAGCATTCTTTCTCTAATACACATTTGCTGTCACTTAATTCACTGTTGCAGGATAATTATTCCAATGGAACCGTCACTTGTGCAGCCTTGGTACAGCATTATAGTAATAAAGAAATCAAAACAGACTTTTAAAGTACTCTTAATTCCCTTTGAATCATAGCAAATGCTTAAAGCAGTCTATAGATGAATTTTTGGTGTGTATTTGTAGTTGTAATTTTTCTTCCTAAATCAGAAGCACAGAAAGAATCTAAGAAATGATGGACAAAAAGACCAAAAAAATTATTGGACATTGTGTAGTAAAATTGTCTTTTCTGTTTTGTCACTGGTGATTTCTTTCTGATCAATGGCATATTCCCAAACATCAAGTTCCCAAATTTTGTTTTATATTTTAACATGTTGATTGATTTTTCTTCAAACTCATCTTTGTGGTAGGTGTTAGCTAATTGGTTTTTAGCTTTAGAAAGAGCAAAGCTCCTTTCAGGAGACAGCTACTAATGTTGTTCTTTTTTTTCCATTACAAAGCTGTGTGATGGAATTAAAAGTGTGGCAGGGAGCTGGGGCTGGGTCTGGTATGACAGTGACCTTATTCTGACTTTTTCCTTGCAAGACTGAACCAGGTTTTATGATAAATTTTGGTACCAGGTTTTTGACACAGCAGTGTAAATACCCCAAATCACATTGACATTTCCTAAAGATCAAACAGTCTAGTTTGTGAATAAGTGATGCTGTGGTTCCTTGGAGACATTCACAATGTTGCATATAAATGATATAATAATTTTGTCAAAGACTGGATTGGTAGAAAAGCCTCTGCATTGTGCCTGAAATGCAAGGGCTTCCTCATTTGTGTTGAGGCCTCACAGTGGAACTGTAATTTTGAGTGACCCAGAGAATACAGGGGAAGAACAATGACTTAAGACAGGAATTGTGAAAATAACATAATAGAAGCCAAGCCAAGCTAATGAGGTTTTTATTAAGAGGTAAAGCTTATTGAACTTCTCCTGCCAGTTGGCTTTTGGATGATGATATTAATTATTGTGTTTGGCCATTGCAGGACTCGTTTTCCTGGTGGACCCAGAAATAGCTCTGTTTCTTCAGAACTGACACTTTCCATTAAGTATTCTGCTTTTACCCTCTACCTGCCTGCATGAGACTGCATTTGCTTTGTAAATGAAAAAGCTTATTAAGTACAATGGGAGTCTGGGCACCAGCATGGTTATTCTAACAGTTTATTGGTGTAGTGCATTAGGAAGAGTAAGACATGCAGAATTCACAGAGCTAATTTAGGATCTATTCTTCCTTTTCTAATTGTGTCTGCATTTATGCACTTCTGAAAATCACTACATTGAGAGATTTTAATCTAAATTCAGCGTGGTGTGAACCCTTTTCCTTATTTGTGCTAAGGCAGTCAAGTCTTACCATCACTTTATGATGTTTATTCTACTTTACTGCTAATGTGCTGCTGAACTGTAAACAAATATAAACAGGGTTATCAGGCAAAATACATTAACATAAGCATCTTAGTTTCATGCTCTTTCTACATCTTCAAATGGACTAAGTTTTTAAATGAAACATTAACTCTTACAAGTAAAACAGAAGTTTTACTGTGTTCTTTCTGTAATACTATCCCACTATTAGACTTTACAGTGTGTATTTTGCTGTGTTCAGCCTTAGAAAAGTGAAAAGCCCCAGTGTTCATTAAAAGTTTTTGTGTTAAACTAAGAATTTAAAAGGCAAGTTAAAAATTTTGTCTTGACCCACATGACTTGAACACTAGAGCATCTTGTATAAATGAATTGACAACTTTGATCCTGTTGGGAGAGGGACAGAGATCAGTGGGCATCTTGAAGTTTTTGTGACAGTAATAACAAAAGGATCTGAGTTTCATTCTAGTTCACATGAAATTCCATTAAGATGGAAAATATTTATTAAGATTATAAATTGGAGTAAACAATCTACCTTAGGGGTGTTGTGCATACAGGAAAGGGATTCTGGCACTCAGAAATGATAGAGAGGTTAATTTATTAATAATTTAAGTAGATGTTCAGGTTGTGCGAAAAATAATCATTTGCACTTACTCCTAGAGAGTATCCCAGGCTGTTTTTAGTTTCTTTAATTTATCTTTTAGACAATGGGAATGCATGCTGCTGTAGTGGTTGTATTGCTGCTGTAGTGGTTGTATTACAGCTTTTTTTCCCCTTATTTGATCTAAACAGTGTGTATCATGTCTCAGGTTACTGGAGTCTTTCTTTCTACAAGTAAATTAGCAGGATTGTCCATTAGAAAGAAAATCTGTTCCCTGGCAGCAGAGAGAGTTCCTTGATAGCAGTAGAGTCTTGACCTTGCTTAGTCATCAGATTGGCTTAACCTGCATAACTGCTTATAACATCTGTCATTTTATAACAGCTCTGAAATGCAGAGTTCTGGGGATATTGTGGCCTTAACCAACAATGAGTAATTTCAGTAGGTAGAAGTTTGTCAGTTAGGCTTCTAGTCTTCCAGCTATTTAGTCTTGAAGTTACAAGATCAGATGCAAAGTCTTGACAACCTGTTCATCCTCAACATATTTGCAAAAAACTTATTTTATCAGAAATTGGAGCTAGGTTGCTGTAACCTACTAAATAGAATTGAATAAAATAGGAAACCCCTCTGTTTTAGGGAGGACTGTTTTAGATTACAGGAATACTGTTGCCTGGGAGAAAAAGAACCTTTTCAGTTGGATATTCTCCTGTGGCACACGAGGATAACTTTGCGGGTTTTTTTTTTTTTGGCAAGTGATTTACTTCACATTGTTTATACCTCCTGAATTTTGGATGACAGTAAATTATCAAGCTTTGTTTTACAAATTATTACAGGGTTCTGATGGGGAGCTATGGATTCCATACTGAAAGCCATGTTCATCAATATAATATTTTTTTCAGACTTGTAGATTAGCTGTTGGCTTACAATGGGCTTCTGCATCCACCTGTGTGCCTAACACCCTGTAATCACTGGGCTGTCTTATGTCAGCTCTGATGAAAAGTTTCTGTGGGAGAAAGTGCACATAAGGAAACCTAACCATTAGGAGTTAGCATGAACATATTAACAATTAACACAGGAACAGATGGACAGTTTTCAAAAGCTGAACCCTTGGCCACAGAGAGATCTGGAAAACCCAAGCACAGACAAAGCAGATTAAAAGCTAGGAACAGTGGAGAGTTTTGTCTAGTTTTTGAAGCAGATTTCTAGAGGGAAAAAAATTGTGTCTGAGATATGATTATGATTGTCTTAACTTTTTAACTCTTGAGTTTTTAATTGGAGATATGGTTCATTTTTTCATTTTTCTCGATTTCCAGCAAAGTAGGTGAGGCAATTGGGTGTGACTATGGCAATGTGTTTTTCAGCCAGTAGGAGGACTAAGCCTATAAAAAACTCCCCTGGGATCCAGGTTCTTGAGGAACCCTAAAAAGTTTATATCAGGACCCTAATTACACATTCAGAGCGTCTCCATAAGTCTCCAAAGAGGCATTTCATTTTCTTTGTAGTTTCTACTCAAAACACACCTGAAACAGCACAATAAAGTAATGTAGAAGAAGGGAGTCAGTAAATGCAGTTAAAGCCAACTGTTGTTACCTGAAAGGTCTTGTCAGCCCCAATTAATTACTAATTACGTATTATAATAATATGAGTTATTATACCAATAGATGTTTCCTGATGAACAAGAGCAGATAAGAAGAGATTGGACTATGAAAGTGTGTCACAAACTGCTGGGGCTGTCAGGCTGGCTGGGAGCTGCTCCTCCACGTGTCAGGGACAGGTAGGAACAGAAGCCCAAAAGGTGAATAATCCCACAGGGTGCAGCTCAGCCTGAGCTGGGGAAGGCACTGATGGAGGGAATCTCTCCCTGCCCTTGCCACTCACATGCTTTCAGAAACCCCAGAGTTCTGTCTACTTCATACAACACTCACTGATTTTCTTAGATATGTGTGGAGTGGATTTTTCTGTAAATATATTTTAGAAAGGCCCAAAAATTTTAATTGCCTTCTGGATTTTTTTTTGGTGTGTGTGTCAGAAATTATGCTGATTAATAGTGTTCATAAAGGGGCAAGATCACAGGCACAGCTGTCTCTGAACATTACCAAAGTTATAAAGCTATTAATTTCTCAGTGGTACCATTAAAAGAAAAATATTTTATGCAAATGTATTTAACTTTACAGATAGTTATTCAAATTGTGGGAGTTACATTAGTGTCTTTTTAAAGACATTTTCCCTTTCTATCATTCTGGACATTTTCATTTGACTCTATTAGAATTGATAGCTCTGTTCCATGCTAAAAACTAGCATCTAGCTTTAAATTTTAGTTTCCGTAGTTGATTATATGACAGACCATGACCAGCAACCAAATATTAAACAGACATTAAGATAAAATTAGCACAATACTGAAGATTTCATGTGTTTATGTTTATTTTCAGCTCACAAAGCTGTGCTCTATTCAAATAAAAATAGAAAATAGGTAACAAAACCCACCACGAGCAGGACTATTGTCTCTTGCTGTCCATTGAGTTCCTATTGTCTTTTGTTCCATTGAGTAACCAATAACCAGTTTGATGTACTTCTTACCTTTGCATGACTCAAGGACAGTTGAGTTCTGTGTGGTTGTGTGCAATATTAGTGATGTAACATTTCAAATCAGTGAATTGATTCAGTACAAGTATGTTAACCCAAATTTGGTAGAACCAGTAAAATGAGTCCCCTCTGTTACTCTTTTGGATAAAATGAATTGTATTGTGAACCAGATTTGGCTGAGTGTATGGAAACAGAGCCTGATAGACCCTATGGAATTAATGGACACCAACTAAAGTCTTTAGAGATTAAGAATATCTTCCTGTTCAATAGCATTTGTTATCTTAGTTTTCAAAGCCTATGATATTCCCCTATTTCTAAAAATAATAAGGATGTTCCTAGTGAAGCATACTCACACAGCCTAAAACCCAATTTGTTTCAACAATTTTTCTTTGCCTTTTAACAACTTCTTAGTCATGTATTTGGCATATTTCATGGTAGTACAAAAAGCCATCTTTTCCTTCTTGCTGTCATCTGTGTGCTCTTCATCTTATAAGTATTAAAAGAGCCCTCTGGCTGGAACGTTAGGTGATCTTTATCCCCATTTCATTATATCAGTGAAAGAAAACAAACAGCATTTTTAAAATGTAATTGAACTCTAAAAAAAAAAATCGAATTACCCCAGGCAGTAAATGAGAATGAGCCACTTAAGTTTTAGTTTGAATACATTAATTTTTTTAGTAGAAGTCTATTTCAGCTACAGTAGACTACAAAACAGATGAAGTTTTCAAGGCATAATTTTTTATCTATTGTAGTAAGTTTTCACAGTGTTGCAGGTCAAAATGAGTTCTGTAGTTTTAAATTAGTTTTTTGGATATTAACAGCTTAATGGCTGTGGTATTTATATCAGGATCATGATAATTTTTTTAACTTTAAGTGTGCTATATGGGCAATATAAAAGCTGCTCAAATTATTAAAAATTAGTCTCTTTGCACTAACAGAGAAGCAACAGAATTAATGAGAAATCAGAACATTTGCACAAGGTACAAAAGATTCCAGAAAGCAGGTTGCATTCATTATGCTTTTCATCAGTAAGCACTGTTGGTTCTCTTTTGCATTTCAGTGCCAGCTGAAGTTCAATGCCAATACAAGGTCATAGGGGAATGAATGGGTTCCAACAGTACTTTTACTTTATGAGCTATTGCTCATTTCACCACTTCAACACAGGGAGAGATAAATTTTCTAATCCTGAAGTTATTTGAATTAGCTGCTTAGAACCTTTTTGTAAATTATAATACTCAGAAGCACCTAATTTTTACATTTTTGTGCTAAGAACTTATTGAACAAAAACACTGTGTACTGTACATGTGCCAAAGCAACCCATAGGAGGTTTGCATATCTCTGAGTGGCTTGGTGCCAATGACATCTTGAGCTGACTGTGCTGTCTTAAAGTAAAAATCTAGAATCAGTTTTAAGCTTAAAAAGACAAAAAATCTCTACTGTATAAAGCTCTTGCTATTTATTAGCAGAATAAAGGGAAGATATTTGGGTTCAGTGGGCCCATAGGTTTGAGATGATGGGATTGCCTGCTTAACTTTTCTGAGCTAACACAGTGAAAGGATGAAATGGTTTGACAAAGATCCAATTACATACACTTAGAACCTGCCTTTTCTCGGGTTAGTTCCATCTTCCCTAGGTGACTTTGTTTTGAAATAGGATTAATAGTCTTGCCCAGTAGGGAAGGCACGTGGGGATTGCTGCTTATGGGATATTATGTAGCTGAGAGTTATAACCATAATTTATTTACTGAAAGTGATGTTGGTACCATTGTAACTATGTTCATTTGCAGCCACTGTCTGTTTATAAGGTATCAATTGGGCTCAGTGGCACTGGTAATATGTGAATACTGAAAGTTATAAGTGCAGGATGCACATTTCCAAGCAAAGGAAGAAAAAGTTTTCAAACTTGGAGCATTTAGACTTCAAGTGCAAAGTTATGGACAGCACCAAACTTTGTAAAAATTTTCTGTGGAAAATAAATAAGTCTTTGAGTTCTACTGATTTCTCTCCAGTAAGTCAACCAGTGGTGATGCAAAAATCAAAGAGTTTCGAAGGCATTTTTCGCTTCCAAATTCAAACCATATCTTGTGTATTTCTAGGGGGTGGTTTTTTTTTTTTCATTCTAAAACAGTGGAACTGTCCCAGAGAGGCATGTACGGTTTAGCTTTGCTTTTCAGGCTTGGAGTTCCATGGGCTTTGTTTGCAGTGTCACAGACTTATCCTCATGGAAATGTCACTCTGCAGGCAGGGTGGAGTGTCCACTCAGTGACAGAGGCAAAGGGTGTGACAGATCCAGGTTAGGTACTGATTACCTGGGTTGCTAATTACCAGGATTGCTAATTACCAGGACTGCTATTGATCCCAGGCAAAGCTACTCCTGGCAGATGGATGCAGCTCTCAGAGCCATCTCCCAGTCCCTGCAGTGAGCATCTGTCCAGGGCACACGTTGGCCTCTTGTTGCATTTCAGAGGGAGAAAAGCCCTCTTTAGGGAGCTCAATGATTTATCTAAAGGCAAATATGCATGTGCTGAAACCAAGCTGCCCTGTTGAGGGACTGCAAGGAAAAGAGCACAGTCTTTGGGAAGGACAGTGCTGCTGATGGTAAATGCAAAGCACACTTTTGTTTGGCAAGGTCAAATTGAGGCATTCAGAAGGAATCAGGTGCAAAAAAATCCAACGAATGAAATTAAAAACACTACATTGGTAGAAATTTATCCTTTATTTTGGATGTTGGATCATTGGTGTCTTTCAAGCTTTTCTCTGTACTTTAAGAGTAGAGATGGGAATTTTTTTTCTTAATAAAAGCTTAAAACCAAAGGACATAACTTCTTTGTAGCTACCAGCACTTTCAAATGTGAAGGGAATAACTAAACTCTTAATGGTAAAGTAGCGTGGCCAGTCAGCACCAGACAACTAAAAGAAATTCTGGTGTGATACAGACAACTAAACCGTCATAAGCATGTGGATATTTTAATATTACAAGAACAGATTTAACACCCACTCCAACTCACAGGACTCATAAAATGTAACTAAGACTATAACTTTGTTCTTGGAGAATGGCAAACTTCAGTTTTCTTTTAGTGACTTCAGTGGAGTACTGAAACAAAGGGATTATGTTCTGTAGTATAATTAAGAAGGGAGATTTGCATGAAAAAAAAGATGAAAAATAAACATGTTAAATAGTTCTCAATAGATTTTTTATTCAGTGCTTAGAATGACATTGATTCCTCATACATCCTCTAGATAGCAAAATAAAGAAAAAACATGATGACTTTGAGGAAAGAAATGACCATCAAATATGAAAATAAAGATACTTCTGGCCCTAGACTGTCAGATTTTTGATTTCAGATCATATGAAAATAGACAAAACAAACTGAGAGATGTGAAGGTGTATTGGCTAGTTTGACCAAAAAACCCTCTATTTGTTTATCCCCTGTAAAGCCAAAGTAAGATTACTCTTCAGATGGCAAAGATTTTCCATGTCTTTCTGTAGAATTATCATTGCTAGATTTTTCTTTAAAGTAAATTCAATGGCATCATGAAACACCTGCATTGGAATTGTGCATTCTGAGTCTCAAAACCAGCAGTACATCCCCTTGAAACTTTAAGTACTTTCCCTTATCCTAGTTCAGAAACTCTCTATTCAGCTTTTTTTTTTCTCTACAACCTACTTATTTTTGTTTTGTTTTGCTCATGGTTCATGCATTTAGCAATGTCTGTAAATACCAGTTGGTAGCACAATATCTGAATACCTTCTGCATTTTCTGTATCTAGCCTTAAATACCTTACTGCATACTTTAGTTCTTTCCAAGGTAAAACCCATCAGTGTCAAATTAAAACAGATTGCAGAATTTTGCTCTTTATTCTCTGTCAGGTATTTCTTGACAGCCTGGAATTTGCACTAACCTCTGTTTGATCCTTGACACTCCTGACAACCTCAAACTGGAAGTTTGTTAAAGGGTGCCAACATATCTTGTATATTAACATCTATATTAAAGCGAGGTTTTAAAAAGAATTTTGATAGCATTTGGCGCCAGATAACTTTTAAATGGTGATAATTGTATGCTGTTATCATTGGATATATAGTTCCTGATAATATCAATTGACATATCATTTGGCAATGGTTCTTGATTTCTCTCTGGAAAAAGCTGCTGGTTCAGTTATACTTGCACATTCTATTTCAGGAATAGTTAATGAAATTATTTCTCAGGAGGAATTTTTTGGCATATTCAGGTTGCATATCCATTTTATTGGGCTCTAGCTGAACACTATGAAATGTGACGGACAGAATGGTACAATTTCTGCAGTATGTATTTCAGTGTGAGGAAGAACTCTTGGCTAACTTGGCCTGTCTGCTGTGAACTGTCATGTACTACACAGGAGAGAAAAGTTTCCTCTTGTTTATGAGCTGGTTTGATCTTGGTCAGCACAGGCTGGGTACAAAGGCCCCCTGCTCCACCAATTTAATCCCAGATGTGTGGTCGTGTCTCACTTCCTGGGTGCAAGGACAGTACAGATAAATAAATAAATACAAAAGGTAGTTTTTATGAACAGAATATCACCTCCTTCAGCCCTAGCAGCTGTTAGCAGCGGCACCATCCTGTCTTGGCAGAACACTCAGGCAGAGCCATGGACTCTCTGGGAGTCTGTCATCATGTTTGGAATGATGTTTAACTGTGGCCACTTGGAAAGTTTAAGAATCACTTCAGATAAAAGACCATCCTATGGTGCTGTTTTCTCTGGAGGGGTTGTCCTAGTCCTCAGATTCTTGCAAAATTTGAACTCGCTGTCTTTTTCTCAGACAAATTACCAGTGATTACAACTGAGGAAAGACTGCAAGCCATGACATGGTAATTATTCTAAGAGATAATTAGGAAGCAAAAGAGAAAAATATTACTGAAGAATGAAGACAGCTGCATTGTAACTTAAAGCAAAATTGCTGAAACTCACAGCAATAAAGGAATGGTATTTTGTATGTTAGATGTGGAAAATGTAGTCAGCTCACTAAATATTCACCATTTGTTTTTACCCCAGGAGGTGACAGGCATGAGAATTTGAGTCAGGAGTGGTGCTATTCCAACCATTCCATCATCTTTTCCTGAATCAGAATGGATTGCATCTAAATCTCTCTCTCTAAAGTTCTCCAAGGTGTTATTGAAAACATACAATGATGGATATCACAGTGACCCTAGTGACTTCTATCAACTGCCCTAATTAGAAAATGTGGCAAAACCCAATATAAATTCTCCTAGTTGTAATTTAATTTCCTTATGACTACCATGAATGTAATGGACACAGAGAACAGCTTAGAGACTTTTTCTTTGCAGTAGCAAATATGAAAAATCATTCTTGTTTTCTTTCTATGCTCCTTTATGAATTCAGTCCTTAAAAGAAGTGACCAATCCAAAGAGAAGTTAATTCAAAATGATGGGTGTTGTTGAGCCAGTTAACTTCAGGGCTTGATCTGATGCTGATTGAAGAGATAGGAAAGTGATCCTGAATCACAGGAACTGCATTTTGGCCACAGAAAGTGCCAGTGCCCTCATTCCTGCTGCAGCCAGACACGAAGATTTCTGGGCAGTCCTGAGCTGGCTGAGCCTCTCAGATGCATTAGCAGTGTGAGCTGCACCATGTCCCAGCCCCTGCCAGCTGGATTAAGGGGAGGGAACCATCACACCATCCAGGATACCCAGATGGTGTTCTTTACTTTTAATTCCCTGTGCTTTTGCTCTCTGCTAATGTGCTTTCATGGCCATATTTGCCATCTATTTATCTGTGCATGTAAAATGAAATTTCCTTGTTTTCTCCTCCCCTTTTATTTCCTCTGGTTGTTTTACATGGTGGCATCTGTGGAATGCTGTAACTTAATTACATGTTTAACATGCAAACTGAAGACATGGCAAACTTAAAAGTTCTACGGATTTGTTAAAAGTTCCTACTTTTAACAAAGTTTACTTTGGAGCTTGACAACATCCATTAATGTCTTTAGTATTGTTCCAAGCACCGGTGCTTACACATAAAAATAAGAAAACAGTTTGAATACATTGAAAAATACAAGGCAGTTAGTATTCACCCCTCATTAATTTGTGAAGTATATAATTCTATCTTAGAAGCTTGATATTGTAATATTAAAAGTAGTCATTCCAGATCAAAGGAGTGAAGCTGAAGTTATTTTGAAAATATTTAATACTTATTTTTAATTTTTATTGATAATCTTATTTTGAAATTGGGGTGATATTTTATCACATGCTGTTCTTTGCCCTTTTTACTCTGGATTTGCCTTACTCTGGAATACCTAGTTTTAGCTTCCTTTTTCATGGTCCACAAACTTCAAAGTTAAATTTTATGTGCACTGTAGGAAGCAGAAAGACAACAGCCTCTGAAGTTACCAGAAAGAAATTGCATCCTGTAAATGCATTTTGGGATGACTCTGCTAGTCGTTATCTCCAGAAAATCGTGGGTATTGAGGAAGCATGCACATCTATAAATACTCCATTTCTGATTTTCTGCTATTTATATTTGCATTCACAATTACTGGGCAACTTCAGATTTTTCCATGCTGGCACAGCCTAGATTGACTCGGGTACCTCCATCCAAGAGGAACAGAAATCCTCTATGTTGGCACACAGATAATGAAATGGTATGGCAGCAACATCACTTGCATAATTATGCTTCAGTTTATGCTGAAGAAAAAGCAGGCATTTCCAGCTTAATTGTTGCCCTTGTCTCTGAGAGGTCTGTTCCTTCCAAATTCTTTTTCTCTTAAGAAATTTATCTACAGTGTAATTAAGAACACAAAAAAAACCCCAAGCAATGAAAATGTGTGAATATGTAGGCAGCAAAATACTTCATGAAGTATGCAGAATGCAGATATTATATTTCTCTTCCCCTCATGTGATCCAAATTCATGACTTTACTAGTGGTATAAATGTTTCTTGTATATGATTAGAAGCTGAAATTTAGAGTATAAGGGAGTAACTGGATTACAGGTTTATATTAAACTGTATTTAATATCTGCATCTTCCCAGATGTAGATATTAAATACAGTGTGCTTCAGTACCAATAGAAAATACCACTTTTACTGTTTTTTCAGACATGAGACTTTGTCCAAGCTTATGGCATTCAAAAGAAGATTAAATCCTATATAAGGCTAGAAATAAAATACAGTAAATATTTATTATTTGTTATTAAACCATTGGTAAATAATTTAAAGTGCAGTCCTTTATTCAGGCTGCTAGAGTGGTATTGAAATCCTTAAAGCATTCAGATGGTGCAGTAATTGCCCACATCTGATGCCAAGACTGCAAAACTTTGATGAAAGCTGTGTCTTTGTTTTTGCTGTAGATAGATCATGTTCTCTGCTGCAGTGAATTAAAACAAAAAAACTTCAGTAATGTCTTCCCATGTTATATCAAAATGTAGCACTCAGAGTCCAATGAGTCATGTCAGGAGCAGAACTAGTGAGTGAATTTATATTTGTGTCTGAATATCCCTTTAAGTTTATAAATGGTTCTCCTTTTAAAGAGCTGCTAAGTATGCAGAAGTTGCCTGAGCTATATGGACTTCCTCATTAGGCTGATGAGCTTCAAAGCAATTGGGGTTCCTTCCAAGTATGAAGGGAGGACACACAACGCATTCCAACTAAAGTTAAAGATAAAATGTACATTTTTTTCTAACAAAATGTTCCAAATTATTAATTTCTTTTTCAATTAAAAGAATGTATAATATTTTCTCCAGTAAGTCATTCTTTCCCCTTGCCATTTCTGATATGCAAAATTAAATTTTGCTTGAGTGAAGTCCTTTATTGACCTCATGTACATCAGATTTTCCTCTGTGGAGTTCAGACTAGGTATATAACCCATGAATGAATTCTGGCCACATTTTACTGCAGACAAGTACTTAACAGGACTTCTTCAGTCCTTCAATTTTCAGGCTTCTGGATTTTATTTTGCTGTAGTTTAACCATAGTCTGCCTAAGTCCTACTGGTGTAATTTAGATTGGTTATCTGTTTAGTTTTATTAGAGTTAACATGCAAAAGATTTTCAATGGAAAGGCTCTTATTTTCCATTTCAACAAATCTCATTCTGGAGACAGATTATTTCATTGATTTTAGCATTAGGCAAAGAAAACGCAAATTCTAATTTGAGTCTGGAGTCTAGGAATGAAGCCTAATTATTTGGCACAAGGTGAAATCCATGGGCTGTAGGGCAGTTGCCTCAAAGTTATTTCAGGTTTCAGTCCAAATAAAGTGCAGGACAAAGCAGACTTATTTCCACTAAATATCATCACAGTGCTAAAATACCTGCACTGTGGTGAGCATAATCTAGTATTTTTTTAACGACTAATAAGCTGAGAGAGTAAGACTTTAAGACAAAGATGGAAACAGTTCCCTTTTTGAAGTTTAGTGCTCCTTATCTCATGTATTAGGTCATGGAAAATATTGCAAAACAAGAAGAGGAGGGAACCACAGTACAGTGGGTACTTCTGAGAGGGAGCCTTGTAGAAGGTTCTAGCATGTGTGAGTGGTTTTTTCTTCCATTTCTCTGTGTTCAATGTGAGATTTGTCCTAATAAAGATTAAAGGGTTGGACAGTAACCTGCTCTGTGGGGGCAGCTGCAGTGTTCTGCCCTGAAACAAGAAATGCCTGTGGGTGAGGATGGGTGCCCCAGGCCAGCTGCACACACCTGTACCTGTGCAGGGCCCTGGGGATGCTCTGTGTCCATCAGGGTCCAAGGCAAGGCATGACCTATTTACCAGGTCTTTCACAAGAGCTGGGGCACATGGAGAGGCAGGAGGAGGCCTGCAAGTAAATGTCACTGCATGGGGTTTGTTGTGTATTGTAGTGAAAAGTGTTTTCTTAGAGGGATTGTATTCTTATGGGATTTTTCAGGTGCTAAAGGTATTGGACATTCCTCTGTGTTTATGAATTAGGCTGTTAAATTCCTTATCTGGATTTACCACCAGAAAAAAATCCTACATCTTTTGTAGGGGTGTGAGATGACATTTACTTTTCATTTCTGGGGGTTACGTGCTGCTGTGCGATGTGATGCGCTTGGACAGGACTTACCCTGTGTGAGAGGGGATCCTTATTCCAGGAAATGCAAAGATAACATGAATTGAAGTCTAAAAAAGCAATTTTTGCAGGCGTCAGAAGCTGGCATTTTTTGTTAATTTATTTTTTTTGCCCCCAAGAAGGGAGAAATGGGAAAAATGTATTTCATAAGTGTGCATGACTGCTTACAATTTTGGCAGTGGAGCACAGAGCCTACTGCCCCTCAGGTAACATAATTTGCTTTCTTATTGCCTATGGATATACTAAAAATGTAGCACTTTGCAAGAAGGCAGTGCAACACACAATAGATGATCATTTTGTGATAGAAGATGCCATAGAAATCACTGGGTGTTATATGACATGACTTTACATAGCTTAATGGAGTATCAGCATTATATATATATATATATATGTATATATGAACAATTGTATGTCAGTGGCTTTAAGATGAGGGAGAAGTCATCCTCCATTGAAGTTGAAGCTATTTTAATCAAAACACCATGATTTTTTTAGAAGTCAAGCCTTAGGTGTGCTTTTCTGGGATTTGGGAAGGCCAAAAGAAACAGCTTTTAGATGAAGTACATGGGAGGACCAGCACTGTACAAGGAAATAATTTTGTTACTACTTCTTTTCCTCACTTGTAATTTTCCTTTTCTGTTGCTTGTGTTCCAGTTTTTGTGAGCTGCCCCAGTGTGAATTTGATGTTTATCACAGATGTATTTGCTGTAACCCTGAAGAGCAGGAGTACTATGCCTTTCATGGGTACAGAGCCAAGAAACAATCATTTCACAAAGTCTGCTAGAAAGAAGTAGATAGTGAAGAGAAGATGTGGATTGCCCAAATGTGCAATGTGGGCACTGGGGAGATGTTATTACTCAGATTTTCTGTGGGACATAGGCTTAGGCTGAATAGGTGATTCATTATCACTTAAACAGTTAGTGCTGCTGAACAGCATATAGCAAATTACTGACAATTTGTCTCTTGTACTGATCAAATTAATTGTCATTCCAAGGGAAGGATATATATTTTCTGCAGTTCCACACTATGTATTCTGCTCAAAAAAGAAAGCCAAGTTGAGGTATTTGCATCATCATCTTCCAGCTATTCCTAATTTTCTCAAATCAAGAATCTTTTATTGTTTTTATCTGATTTAATCTAGCAGATAAAAGAATCAATGTCTGGACAAATTCAAGTAGGAAATAGGGACCAAATTTTAACAGCAACTGTATGAACAATTTCCCAATGTTCTTTATCACCTGAAATCTTTAGGTCAAGGTGACTTTTCTAAAGCAGACTTTACACTTCATCTATAAATCTCTTTTGTTGTATTATGTTGTTGATTCAATAATACAATTACAGAGGATCTATTTGGTCTCAGAGAATCCTTTTTCCTTGTACTTTTTTCATTTGTGAGCAGAAACTAAAATAGTTTGGGTCTTAAAGTTGGTTTGGCAGTACTTTGGGGTTAGTAGTTCTGTTGAGAGTCCATGATGTATGGAATAAAATAACAGAATATGTTATTTATTACTAGTTTCATTAATGATTTTGACTAACCTGTAGTGACTGGGACTCCCTTTAACCCTTCTGTATTGAGAAATCTGATTTGCTAATTTTAGCCCATCTTTCCCACATTCTCTTATTGTATCCCAAACAATATTGCATTATGAAACATTGAAGAGCTTAATTATAGAAGTGTTTTTATGATGTTAACACAAGCTAGACTGAAATAATTTGCATGTAGCAATGTTTTTTACCCTGTTAATAGCAGTTTTGAGTTACTGCTGTAGGAGATATTCAACCCTGAGGGATATGCCAAATATTCAGACTGACTGAAGAGAAACACTAGAACTATCTGAAACCCCCAGCTCTGCTAGTCCTGGCAATGGAAAGCCAGATTTTTCATAGAGGAAAGAAAATCTGAGTGTTTCCTTTATTGATTCCTTACAGTTTAAGCTGTAGAAAAATATGTGAAAGTCAGCACAGAAGGTCTGTGATTGAAATCCTCCCATGAATGTATTACCACTTTGAAAATTCCTCCCTTCCATCTACTCTGATTCTGATATGCATGTGGTGGGAATCTTGAGTGTGTCTGTAGACACCAGGAAGGTGGCAGTAATGCAAGACTGGTGATGGGGGAATTTGGAATGAAATACCTGGACCAGTAGAGTGTCCTATTTTATTCATGAAACACTACAATGTTCAATTTTTACTTTTTTTTTTGTTAAGGTCTAACTTTAATTAACAAATTTGGCAATTTTATAATTTGAAAGGATGCATAGAAATGAGAGAACACCAATATTCTCAGTTCATGGGAGCATTCTCTGTATTACTTGTAAAGTTGGAGCTCATTATGTTGTTTACCTCTGGAAATTATCCTTTCTGTATTTCTTTTTCTCAAGCGACAGCTTCTCTATGACTGTGTTGACTGGAGTATTAAGATATGAAAAGGTAATCCTGTAACAGTTGGGATTCAGTAGCTGTAGAGAAAAAGGAGAAAAAAACCATGCTACTATGCTCAGAGAAAAGCCTAGACCCTATAATTAAGATAACATTTCATTTGACAACTGAACAGGAGCCAGACCTTCAGTCATTTTGGAGCTGGTATATTGCCACCAATTATTTTAAATCTCTTGAGTTGCCAGATATTGTTGCTCTTCTGCTGCCTGGCAGGGCACCAATGATGCTGATCTATGATCCAACCAAACAGGAAGAATAAATTAACAGCAGTGTAACTGGAACATTCTCAATCCACCAGAATAACCACAAGTGCAAAAGAGACAGTCATAAGATAATGACTGCCTGCAGGGTAGGCCATGTTTAAGATACTCTTTACTGAATAAGAATGTGGAAAGTCTCCATGACAATGTGACTGAACTAATTGCCTCTCATATTTTAAGAAAATATTTTTAAAAGTTATAAATTCTGTATTGCATTCATGCTACTAAGTGCACACTTTGAGTTTTCCAATTCGGAGACCACTGTCTTCTGATCAAATTCCACATTTATGCTGAATTTTTACGCATTACTGCCATTTATTGTTGAACATGCAAGACCACATATATCCCACTTGGAAAACTGTTTGGAGTACATATCTCACATATTTTTCTGCAGCTGAAATAGTATTCTTGTAACCTGGATTTGTGCTTGACAACTCCTGGTGGTTCTTCTGTAAACCTCTATACTGGGGTATCAATTTCTCTCTAGCAGCTCTTAGATTTGATAATAATGCTCAACCCTCTTAAAAAAAAACAACCAAAAAAACACAACAACAACCAAAAAAAAAAAAAAACAACCCAAAAGCTACAAAACAAACCTTAATTTCTTCCCTCTTAATTTTAATTGTAAGTAAATCTCCCAGGAACTAAACCTCTGCTTGACACCAAGGTGGAACTGGTGCAAGAGAGTCAAAGGGAGACTGAGAATGCTTCAAGCGATTTGGTGAGTTTGTGTTGTATAGAACTTTCACTTCTATATACTCACACAATTTGTTGTTTGCAGTTTAATTTATAATTGTTTGTTTTGATACCTTTTTTTTAATCGATAAAGGGTTGTAATACATAATCATAGACAGGCTTGAGTTGGAAGTGACCTTAAAGATCACCCTGTTGCAACCCCCTGCCATGGGCAGGGACACCTCCCACTGTCCCAGGTTGCTCTGATCCCCAGTGTCCAGCCTGGCCTTGGACTTTTCCAGAGATGAGGCAGTCACAGCTGCTCTGTGTCAAACCTTTCCTGTAACGCTTTGCAAACTGAGTTCATTGTCCACTGCTCTTTCTTTGCTCATAACTACTGTGCCCCATAAGCAGTGAGCTGCTTGATTATTTTCTTTACTGTGAATCATAAATACAAAATCCTTAACATAAGCCCATTTCATTCTAATTTGTGATGCTGTTTTCTAATGTAAAATGAAATGCAGATTTCTAAGTAACATGACAGTAAGAGCAGATGGAAATCTTATCCTCAGAGTTCTAAAGGGAGCCCTATGGAGGAGCCTAATTGAATTTCATATAAAAGGACAATGTTTTGGTTCTTTTATTTAAATGGAAGGGTTTGTATTCCCAGAAAAAAAAATTCATTCTTGCTTTTTCCTTTGCTGTTAAATAGCTCATCTCATCTAGATTTTGTATATTTAGATAATTTTTTGTCTATTGGTTTTGGACTCATTGAGTGATTATTTTTGATAAGAAACATTCTTAAAAAGAAAAACTGCAAGTAGTTTATCTGAAAACTTTATTTTTATGTATATGATTCATAATCTTTTTGCTGGTGGATGATGAGAAAGTTGAGACTAAACAGAGAATTAAATCATGTGCAGAAAGACTTGTTGCTTCCATGTATGATCATGTTGTCCTTCCCTGCATCCTTATTTAGAATGGCACTGCCTTTCAAGCTAAATACATAAAGTAGCACTAACAAGTTTTCACAGCTCTGCTTTAGGGTACTTCAAGGTTTATTTATATGTTATATCTCAAAATCTTGCATCTGAAGCTGGAGCCCTGCCATCTGTGGTTAACTGTGCATTAAGGGGATTGCTGCCAATACAAGTGTACAAGATGACAAGGATGATCAGTTGGAAATTATCTGCTAGGAATAAGATAGAAGCACATCTAGGATATAGCTAGAGCCTTGGATTAATGGAGGGTGTTAATTTTCCGTGACACACATGGTTGTTCAATGCTTCCCTACTTTTAACCCTCTGTATCTCTCAAAGGATGTATTCCCACATCCCCTTTCCCCAGCTACATAACTGCCAAATAAATAGAGCTCTGTATTATTTTAGAGAGTTAGTTAACTGATTAAGAAATGAAAAAAAATTTCCCTCTAACACAGGACATATCCTGGCATGCAGAGAAGGTAAAGAATATGGTTTTACATAATCCTGAAGGTCAGAAGCACTTACATTTAAATCAAGGAGGTTGCCGCTGAAAGACACTGTAAGGGCTGGAGTTGACAAAGGTGCCAACATGTTAGCAGTCTGTGGGCATCTTTGTGTAAAAGCACATTCTTGGCTTTATTTTTTAGGTTTTTTTAAATGAAAGAGTTTGGTATGCCCAGAAGAAAGTATTTCATTATGACTTTGTCCCTTGTAGTCAAATAACTCATGTCCTCTAGGTTTTGTGTGTTTACTCAAACACACAAGTGTGTACATAGTGTACTCTGAGATTTTTCACTCTACAAGAACATACAGGCCTCTCCTTTCAATGAGACTTTTCAGGGCATGGTGCCACCTTAGCATCTGCCTGGAACATGGATCAGGATTTGTGTCTGAGCACTCTTTGCTGTGAAATTCTGGTGTGACTCTGATGGCTGATGAAGTTTGCAAAGGCAGTGGCTTTGGATGTTTGCCAGTGGAGGTCACAGCACTTCACTGGCTGCAGATTTCCTACATCTTGGTGTGTCTATATGGACCAGAATGGAATATGTTTGTTTTATATTCTTGTTCAAAATGTGAGGTGCAGAAATGCTTAAAGATATTTAAATCCATTCTGCATATTCTTCACAACGTATTTTTATGGCTTCCTTTTTTTTTTTGTTGTTGTTGTTGTTGGTTTTTAGTTTTGTTTTTTTTTTTGGGGGGGGGGTTATAGTTGTTGGTTTCTTTTTTAGTATTTATTTAGTATTATTTATAATTTATTTAGCATTTTTTAGTATTTCAGCAAAACCTATTTGGTTGATGGTGGAAATATCCTAAGTTAATATAACTAATATATGAAACAGGAAACAAAAAGGCCACTAGCTTGATCTGATAAAAGTTGTTTAAACGTTACAAGCAGCTACCCATCTTAGCCATATGAATTTTGTGCTTAAATAAAACCTCAGTATACAAGTATGGCACTTAATTCCATGTAGTCATAAAAGAAGGTGACCAGAGAAATCAAACAAAAACATGATTTATAGTTTCCACCAGTGTTGGTGGTTTCTTTCATTGTTTCTTGATTTCTTCCTCACAGGTGATAAAAATTGGCTGGAGGAAAACAATAAGGTGGAAATACTCTAATAACTTTAAAGAAAACTAAATCTCTGTTGAGCAATGGAAACTGTAGCATAGAAGAATGAGCAGTTCAAAAAAGTTCTACACATTGAAGTTAACTATAGCAACACATCAAACATCTAACAGTGGCATTGATGGAGAACTGTACATGCACATACTGGGAAAGGAAAAACGTTTTGAGCTTAAAGCAAGCCTTTTTTATTTGAACCAAAATTACTAACATTTTCTGTGTGGGAGGGATATGGGAAAAGATGTCTTAATTGTGCTTGCAGATTAATTTTTCAATTGAGAAAGGGCAAGTTTCATTAGAAATTATCTCCCTGTGTTTACGAAGATGAGGTGGAGGAAAAGGCAATATCTGGTTGACATTCATTTGGGTTTGCTTTTCTTATATGTGCAGCAGTCATTTAAGCAGAGTTCTGGGAACGTGTATGGAAAATATATTCGTTTGTGACTCCCTTGCTTTGAATTTCTGCATGACCTTGCCTTTACTTTTCCTGCTCTGCTGCAAAAGATATTGAACTTCTGAGGATTTCTCCCCTCACACCCCCAAATTTACATGTCAATAAACCAGTATTATACACAGAGGAAGAATGAAGGAACACAGAAGTTAATTAATCTTAAGATTACACAGGACTGAAATGTAATTTTAGAAAGTGCTCTGAGGTTCCTGGGTAATTCTATTATCCCGGGAAGAACAAAGAAACCCTAGCACTTTTCTGCTTTAACATCTCATATCAGTGAGGAATAAGTTGTTTCCTGTCTTTGAGCAGCCAAATCCCAGCCATGCACTTGAGCTGGCTCCTGGCAAAGGGCTCTGCTGCCTCTCTCCCCTCCTGCCTGCTCTTAGTGACAAGGCACAGAGCAGCAGGACTTATTTTTCCCCCTGCAAGGGGCACCTAGAGGTGAATATTTCTGTGCTAAGCTAGAAGACATGCTCTGGAGTGTCTTCTCTGGCCCCTGATGTGTTCCTGATGTGCCACGTGTGGTTTGTCCCCAAAGACAAGGACCATGGTGAGCACTGTAAATGCCTCCTCTTCCCCATTTCAAACAGTGGAAGTTGTTTCCATACCTTTGTGAACAAATAATTACTGCATTACCTGCTTAATCAAAGTGCACTCTACCATTGCTGAGTACAGAGGAGCTTCTCTAGGGGATGATTCAGAACAGAATTTTAATTTGTGCTGTCTCTCAGGTGTCTGCAGGAGGGACTGGACTCTAGGATTCAGTTCCTTAAACTTGCATGGTAGAAAATCAAAAGTTGCATATTTCCTCCCTAGGAACAGAATGTGGGAATCACCAAATATAGTTGCTTGCTCTAAGAGGCACAGTCCTATCATGTCCATGGCAGTGGTTTAATTGGTAGTGAATTTTAAGTGTGCAATTTATATAAAAGGAATGCAAGGAATACAAAAGCTCAGCAAGACTGGTGGGGAAAAAAGCTCTATTTTTTGTGTGTAATAAGAGGTGCCCCCTATGAAAAACAGTGGCCTGTGAAGAGCCTTCTGTTCATGATGGTAAACAGGGGAAGAAATGAAGAATTTTTACCAGCTTGTTAGAAACAGGCACACTAACGATAAACTATGACATTTTCTTTTTTGGAGCTACATCTTTTAAAGGAAGAAATATAACTAAAAGCACAGGATTGTCATAGGGGAGGAGGTGTTTGCTTTTAGCTGAGAACTCCTATTTCCAACTCTGTACATCAAGGGAGTTTTCACTTCAAAGCTGTCTACACCAAGGAATAGAAACTTCTAATGAAACTGATAGTTAAACCCTCAGCTATCACATCATAAGTGAGTTGCTATAATAGTGCCTGGAACTATTGCACATCCTCTTTGATTTATTTCATTTTTGATCTTTACCACATGCTGGACCAGAACAGCTTTGTTCACCCTGGCTAAGATTTTTTTTTTAATTAACCAATATACCAACAAAAATACATTAACAATCCCTCATTATCTTTACATGATCATTATTTGGGCTCAATAAGAAAGGACATGAATAATAACTGATCATCTACTCAGGAAAATCAAGTCTCACATAGGAGAAAGAGATCAAGGCCACATTTTTAGATAAAACAAATTCCTGTCTTTTAAATATTGCAATTAATTATGTGATATCCTGCATGTGCTGCAAATTTCCCTGTACTGTACTTAAATTGCATAAAAAATTGGAATGTTATTGTTTTATAGGTTTAAAAACAGATTTTAATAGTTATTATATGTTCTGAGCTTGCTGAAGATTGGGTCTTGAATATACAAATTTTGAATATCTGTCATATTGGTAATTGTATTTCTTTAATGAAGTGCTATATTGGTTCAGTTCATTGTATCCAATAATATCTGGGAGTGGGAAGAAACATATGGATTTCCTAGTAATAAATATGAGGAAAAATACAAAGTCATCCTAATGATCTGGAGATTTTACTAGTTTATGTCACTACTTATTAAGGAAAAGAAAGTAGTTTTGTCTCTTTGAAATAAGTCATAAAGTTTTTCTAATCAACTCTTACAGAATGTTCTTTTAAATGATTTTTGCCACAAGAAGAGATTTGTCCTGTTGAGAAAAAGAGAGCTTAGATTAAATTCTTGAATACTGACTTCCAAAGAGATTAACATGTATATTTACAGTGTTTGTTAGCTTGAGAAGAGTAAGTCAATATTCTGTTAAAAAGCTGCAATGTGAGTCAGTAGTAGCAGAACAGCAGCCAGATAGTATTTTAATTGCAGTTATTTGCATTCATCTTCCAAGCACTGAATTTACTGTATTCTCAGAGAGTTTGATGTACTTGTTTCCCTTCTTTCTTTCCCATGTTCTCATCCCTAATAAAATGCATGTGAGTCTTCTTAAAGAAAAAAAAAAAAAAAGGAACAGCAACTGGAACCCAAAACAACCAAACCCTGGGGAATGGTTTTGCAGAGCTTTAGGATTGCATTGGTAGACTTTATGCAAATCAGGTTACCATTACTAGATTTACATAAAAATTCACAAATTCCTCCAGGGTAAAGTGTATTATGAACGCATCTGCCATCAGAGACAAACACTAGGCACAGAAAAGTGTTTGGCTTATGGAGTTACTGAAGTTTAGCAGAGTTCTACCAGCTGAACTCAAAGGGACTCAATTTTTCACTCCTTTTGCCTTTAGAAATCTTCAGATGTTAGGAATTGCTCACAGCCATGAAAGACCAGCCTGTTCTGTACTGGGCTGCTTGTTGAGGGAGGTCACATTTGCAAAGCTTCAGCTCAGGCAGGGGCTCAATCTATTCCAAGCTAGGAGGAAGATTTTGTTTTAGGATACCAGCAAAGGGCTGCTAAGGTGATTAAGGAATGGGATCACCTCACAAATGCAGAAAGGTTGAGAAAGTTAGGACTGTTTATCCTGGTGCAGAAACCACTCAGTGGGATGTCTTGAATATATGAAAATATCTTGAAGTAGGGTGATTAGGAAATGGAGCAGTCCCTTTTCAGTGGTGTCTAGTGACAGGGCAAGAGGCAATGTGCACAACTGAAACACAGGAATATAAAGAATTCCTTTTTTTTTTTTTTTTTTTTACTGGGGGTGACTGAATGCTGAAGACAACTTTGAGCAATATGTTTAAAATGCTACTGTGAAGGTAAAGCACCTTATCAGTAAAGCACTGGGGCAGTGGTCCACTAGCAACCTTTTTGATACTCCTTTATTCCCATTATTCAGGGAATTCTGTTTTGATGCTGTGAATTATTCAGTGCATAGACAAGATGAGATTTCCCAGCCTGAGTCAGGAACCACGGAGTCAGTAAATCACAGGGGGTCTGAGCTTCATCTGCCACTGACAAATAGATCTCTTGGCAGGGATGAGTAGACTGTGGAGAGAGCTTTGTTCGTGTACCTGCTCTGCAAGATTTGTATAAGATTTCCCTAATTTAAATACTGGGAAGCAGATACACAGAAGGTGCACTTGCAACAACATTCACTGGATTCAGAAATGTTGCTTTAATTTAGATTTGGATATGAACGCTCTGCTGTTTTTCACAGTAGGTCTGGTCCAAGACACTGAAAATGTATTAGAAAAGCAGCTTCTCAACAGTTTGGCAATTTGATCTGATAATACCTGTTCTCTGTACACGAACCTGAGAAATGAGTTAGCAATTTGAGACCTAGTCAGTGCATAGTTAGAACAGGAATTGTTTACATTATATAGGAATACATTTAGTGAAGTAAAAGGATTTCTTTAGGAAGGCACTTCATCTGTTTCACTATAAAGTTGATTTTAATTTGAAAAAACTTATGCTATTTTTCCATAAGTACGTATTATTTCAGAAACAGATTAAAGGGAATCAGTTCATTGACTGTAAACACCTCATTTATTTGAAGTAATTATGTGAAAATTTTATTCCAGGAAGAATAGTTGATATCAAATGAGTCCTAATGTTTCTGCATAAATGTGGCTTTGTCTCAATAAATTAAAGCCTGTAAAACCATAATCTTAATAAACTTCCCAAATTACTTTGCTCGTGACTGTTAAACTGGAAGTGTTGTGCACTCTGGAGGCAAATCATTGTTTTCCTACTTGTTTATTTCTGACTATCACAGTAATTGTAAGGCATTCTCTTTGATGAAATCCCTTATACAGTTGTATATAAAAAGTGATATGAGACATTTTGTGTTTTAATTGAATAACTTTGGCAACCAGATTTTCAATCTTCAAGTATTGTTACATTAATTCACTTGGAACCATTAAAATAATTTCTAGAAGAAAATTAAGTATAGAGTGGGTTTATTCTTGTTTTTTGAATGTTATTCTCTGCTAAACAAGGTTCTCAGCTATTCCTGAATGGGAACTTAGTCTGTGCATGGCCTTTTTAAATAAATGAGCTGCCATGCTCGTTCAGAAAATCATCCATGCATTAATGTAAAATTAAGTTTATTAACAGGTCTTTTAAAAGACCATGATAAAGTGCAACTTTCATTCTTTTTAATTATGGAAGGCAGAGTACTGAAAAGCAGTTCTGAATCATGATTTGGTGGCTTTTGCCTCTTATTCCCCCCCAAAGCTTTCCTCTTTTGTGTTACCCTAACTTATTCCCTACATCTGGGTTGTTAAACGAGCTAGAAACTCTTCTCCTGTAACAGCTCGTGGAGATTTTAAGGAAGCAGTTTTGGAATTACATCACTCTGTTTAGGGTTTCAGTGTGGTAGCTTCTGGAAGAAAACCCTCCCATCCAGGCTTTTGCCACTGCAGCCTCATTCTCCAAATTACTGTATGTTTTCTAGTCCTTTGTCTTGTTCTGTAATGGATCTTAAAAGTGAAAGAAGGCGAGATAATCAGTGGTACCTCACCTATCACAGGATCATTGGGCTGAAAATTACCCTTCAGTGGTGGGTCATTGTGCTCCTACATGGAGAGACTTTGTATTATAAAGGCAGTTAATTATTGATAATTCTGTGAGAGCATTGCCAGAGTAAATTTCTAAAATACCCTGAGCTGTGATTGAACATTTTCAAATATCTAATATTTCTGGGTGAAAGGAGTCATTAATTCTCCATTTACAGAATAAGTGGACTGCTCAGGGCTGTGGAAAATTGAGAAGCTATCTGTGATGAGACATGATTTCAGGTTTTACCTCCAAGTTTGTCTTGCAGGGTCAAGGATTTGATATGTAGAGACATTGAAGATTCTTTAAGGTGCTGGTCTATGTCCAGAAAGTGACACTTAAGACTTGGAGTGGGTGATTTTGCATTAAATTCCTTGGATATGTGAAATAAAGCATTTGATCAGTGACTAGTGGGAGGGTGTGTAGCTACAATCTGTAAAGGGAGGATCAGTCTTGTGCTTATTTAGTTTTTCATGTGATTCAGACATATGAGATGACAATCTTTTGGAATTTTAAATAGCTGGATAGTATTTTAAGACCAAATTAGAACATTTTGCAAAGTCGCTATGTCTTTTTCTTGTGTTTTGCTGAACTTGTCTTATTTTTCTGATTCTTTAAATCTGGAGTTACAGGGTGAATATACACATGAGCTGTTGGAAATTGATGTTTTCTTCTTATTAAAAATGTGGCATGCAAAATTGTAAATGAAAAAAAAGTGAAAAAAAGTCCTAATTTAAAAATGATACTTTTTTTCCCCAAAATTCCTCTTTTATACTGTCTTCAAAACCCAGCTCAGAAATAGATAAAATACATAGTATTAGCTTTTAGAAGTTTTACCTAATAAAGACTGCAGGTAATGAATTGAGAAAGGAGGTTTTATTGTGAATATAGAATGGAATAGAAACAAGTGTAAAGCAGATATGATAAAATGTTGCATGAACTTATTATTCAGCTCCCAGCTGTCACAAAGAAGTTGTAGTCCTGCTGGTTCAAAACATTCTGTGTGACTATGGATTTGATATAAAAATGATTTACCTTCTGTGGGTTTTTTTCTGCATCTCTTTTTTGCTGAACTCTTTTACTGGCTCAGATCAACTTTATCCATTGACTTTTGCTTTGCTCCAGCTATCTTTTAAAGTAATTAGGTATTTTTTTTGACACCTCAATCTATTAGCTTCCTTACTTTGAGAATTTTTATGGATTATGGTCACGCCTGTTTTACAATTTTGAGAGTTGTCTTAAAAGCAAAATGTTCTGTATAAAGGTGTTCTGGATGAGAAGCAGCAGGCATGGTCTCTGAATAGGCTGGGGAATGGAGGATTGCATGCAAGCCTGGCACTTGGCAAGATTTTTGGCATCATCTGAGAGTCAAGCTGAAGGCAGAGGGAATTCCATTGTTATTGCATTTTTTTCTAAAGTAGTGTTTGCCTTCACAATGAAGAGTCAAGTGAAAGACTGCAACTATGCTGTTTATTCAAAAAAAATCAGTATTTTATCATAATCATGTTTATATAACAATATAAAAATATTCTTAAGACAATGCTGCATATGGGTGATTTCTCTTTTGGTTAAGAATAAGGCACCAAAAAAGAGATGGGGGCTTTAGCAGTTTTGTATTTTTCATTTCTTAAGCACCCTTGTGGACTCCAGAGCACAAACCAAGCTAACAGTTTATTAATAAACTGTTGGCCAAGTTTTAATTTTTGTCCAGTTACTCAGGATTTCACAAACTAAAAAACCCCAAACCTTCCAGCAAGCTGTGTCTTTTCATACAGCTCCTGTCTCCAAACTTGAGGAAGTTTGGGGATTTTTAAAATAGATTTTTGCATGTAGATAATTTTCCCAGACCAACTATTTTGGTAATAAACTGTACTTATTTGGGTTCTTTTCAAAAGAAAGTCCTACAAGAGCTGTGGTAAACCTACTAACAAGACAGATTGGTTTTTAGTGTTGAAGAGTGTGGTTGGACGCCCACTTTGCATTTATAGCCAATGAAAGAAAGACTAACAATTCTCACTTACATCACATTTTTATAATATTCATTGGAAGAAATGAAACAGAGGCTTCCATGATCTGCTAGATTTTGAAAGTAGGACTTCAAAGGCCCACTTAATTAGATGGTACTTTGCCCCCTTACACTCTTTAAATCTTGTCCTTTATATTTATGACAGGTACAGACAAATTTATGGCTTTTAATTATAGGCCAAAGAGATAATTTCCTGCCATAGTCATAATATCACAGAACAGTTGATGTAGAAATTAATGATAATGAGAGATACTTAGTTTCTTGTTACTTTATTAGTAAAGGAATGTATAACTTCAGAGATTGTTCTACACTTGAGAAATATTCAGTGCAAAATGCTGAAGCAGTCATGACATTCAAGTGAGAATGTGAAGATTTATCTTGGCATATGGTGATAGAAAGAAGGCGATATGTTTTGACAAGAATCGTAATTTGACAGTTAAAATAAATACACAGTCAAACAAAAATGGGATGGCTGATGAAAAGTACGTGCTGAGTACTTTTCCTATAGTTTCTCTGAATAACACAGAAGCTTTTATGACGTTGGTAATCTGGAACACCTGCAGACTCTGAGTGAGAACCAAGGGCATTGTGTCTCGTTGTATGTCACATTATAGCATTGCAGTTTTTGGATTTTATTTCCAGAAACAATACTGCAGCACTGCGCAGTGGGAACTTAGCAATGTGAGTATTACTCACAGATGAATCATGAAGGTTATCAAAAATGACTAAACAGAGAGAACCACAGGAAGATCTTCTGGGTCCAAGAACAGACAAATGTATTTGGTCCTTTCTTATTTGTTCCTTTGGTTGTTGGCAAAGCAGGAGGCCTGAAAGCGCTCAAACCTTCAAAATAAGTTAATTTTATACTGAAAAGTGTCTCATAAGGGTCAAACCACCCTGACACTCAGGTCTTTTCATGGAGATCCAGCACTGTGTTAGAAACCCTGGGGAGCTGGGAGGGCAGAGTGGGGGAGCCCAGGCTGCTCCTGGGCTGGGGCAGGCACAGACCCTGCAAGTCCTCCTTTGGAACTTGCTTGGATTCTCCTTTGCTCAGCTCTCTGTACCAGTTTTATCCTCCAGGAGCTTCATGGAGAACCATCTTTGATGTGGAGACATGATTATTAAGCGGTACAAATTATTCCTTGGCTCTACCCAATGTGTTGATTTATTCAAACTGAGGATCTGACTCATAACATCTGTTTTGTTCATTACTGTTATTTCCTTGCATTACTACTCCTATTTATTCTGTTAAAAAATTTGGAATTGTTTGAAAGGAAACATAGAAAGATAGACTTTTGTTAGCTGCAACAATTTTTTCCTTAGAGAAATTAGATATTGGTGCATACAGTTGCCAGCTGCTACTGTACTTTGATGGATAGTCTGCTTTTCTGCCAGGAAAAGTATCTGAATACATTAAACAATGCATTAAAAATAGCATAATACAGCTTCCTTTTATTTAGTTTATTGTTGTTGCATAGTTCTTACCAACTCAGAGGTATTTACTTCTTAAATCTATATTATAGGAATGAGATATTTATAAATCTGCAAATCTCAAATTTAGATTTGACCCAAGCTTGTCTCATTTTCTGTTACCAAATATATCTAAAGTTCAATATATTTTTAAAGTTTCAGGGGACTTTTGTCACTTCCTGCACCTCACTGCCCAGGATATGTCAGTATATTTTTTTCATTATACTAGATAATAATCCAGAAACTGAAATAATCATGGCTGTACCATTTTCCTGACCTGGGTCTGACCTATTTAGTTTCTTTTTGTGGCGGAGCTCTTCCATAACTTTGATCATTCTTTCCTGTTCTTTGTAGTTTTTTGGTTGGTTGGTTGGTTTTTGTTTGTGGGTTTTTTTTTTTTTTTTTTTGTTCTGACATTTCCCTTCACTAAGGAATGAAGAGGGATAGAACCAGCCACACTCTTTAGGTAGCGAGCTTATTATGGGTTTATTGAGTTGTACAGTAATGGTTTCATTACCAACGTCAGTGGCATCACTGTGTCAGAGAAAGCCTTAAGATGAAGTTTCTAGGAGGTTTTAAAATGAATCTTGAGGGTTTTCCCCTCCCTTAATATTATGTCTGATCTGTCCCTCTAGAAAAATTGGAATAGCTGTAGTTTTCCATGGAATAAAAGGTGTTAAAAATCTCTAAAAAATAAATATGGCAAAGTTGCCAGAGTTTAGTAGTGCTTTCTGCTAATGAGCACCAATACTTTAAGGTCTCAGCTTGCCTAATTTTTCTTTTCTTAATCACCAGACAATGAAGGCCATGTTCTTGAACTAAAATGTAGGGGGAAAATTATGGCTTGGAAAGTGTCCGACTTTTCCAAGCTCTCCAGTTTTCCTAGGTAAAATAGATGAAATTACTGCAGCAATCATGATTGTTCCTTTGAAAGTAATTTAACCTTATTTTTTTGTCAAAGAGTTTTTAAGAAATCTGGACAGATCAGCACTGATACAGCACAGGTTTAGAGCTGTTCAGAATATTTCATTTCAGTTATATAAAATTACTGTACATATTAATTTTTAAAAGTGCATGATATCATTTTATGTACATGAGGCTTCTGTGCTATGTAAAAAAAAAATTCTCTGTGCATGACTGTTCCATTTGTAGAATGCTCATTTTATTAATGCCAATGCAATTTTGGCTAGGTTCATTGCAGTTATTTCTATTTGGTAATGTATGTATAACTTTATATTAGGGAAAAAAAAACTCCACAAAAACAAAACCACCAAGAATACCCACAAAGCTATGAAACAAAAAAACGACCAAACAAGCAAACACACAAAAAAAAAAAAAACCAAAAAAAATAATACAGAGCCAGAACCAGTCTAAAATTCCCATTCTGTGTTCTGTTAGGTGGAGTGGTTACCTCTGCTAGTGACATGCCTGTAGCAGCTGGCCTAAGGAAAGCCAGCAAGCTGATGTGCTTGCTCTGTCCAGCTGTTGTTGAAGCTGGGAATTGATTTTTTCTTGAATTTGTCTCCATTTTCTGCAGTCCTGTGTTGTGCCATGGTTCAGCATGCAGCAGCCTGGGGGTTTGTCTGCATTTCCTTTGTTGTATCTGGTCCTTCTTGGAACAGGTCCGCAGCCACACATCTGCCAGCAGCTCATTTGCTTGCTCATGGAAAGTGAGCAGAAAACTCAGATTCCTTGCACGATGTGCAGTGTTGGAATCTGAAATGCAGGGAATTCTCAGAACTTTGGACCTATAAGCCCAAGCTTAGAATTAAACACAGGGTTTGATTTGAGACCTTGGAAAAGGCTTCCAAACTTAGGTGATAGAAGTGAGAATGAGGATTTATCATTTAAAGCAGAGACAAGTTAAGAAGAGGAAAGTTTAGAGTTTAAGACATAGAAAAAAATAAAAGTAGTTACAAAGGTAAACAAGGAGTTCAGAATTCAGTACTGTATATTTGTGTGTCATAACATGATTGGCTAAGAAAGCTTACACTGTAGCATGGGTCCATAAGATTAAATATTTAAAGATTGGGTCAAAACCATAAAAATCCTTATTGGCAGTGTTTTATTGGTCAATAAATCCTTAAAAGGCCTTGTAACTAAAGGTCTTGTGACCTTCTGAACCATGCAGTAAAGATGTGAGCTGAATTCACCCTTCCTGCCTCTGTAGAAGACAAGAAAAAGAAACCACATTGTCTAAAACGCAGAGGTCCCATCTCTAACTCATTCAAAATTCCTTCAAAAATCCCCATAGTGCAGAGCAAACAGTTTTCTGAGTGCATTCTTCTTGTAGCTATAAAGATATACACACCTTTGAAGGCACTTTTTCCAGTGAGGTATATTTAGGCACATGTGTCTCAACTGGAAGCAGGTGGCTTTTCTGAGCAAGCAGGAGAGACAAAAGCCTGTTGGGAGAAACAGAAGCAATGCCCTGATGCTTTAAGAGTACAAGGTAAGTATCTCCTTGTCTGTGTCCAGGTACACAGAACACTGAGAGAAAACAAAGAGATATTCCCCAGATGTGCCACAAAAATAACTGTGGGAACTCAAGAAAATGAATTGTCTCCTTCCAGTAGGAAGGAACCTGCTACTTCTATGTTTGGGTCTGTTTATCTGTTTTCTGTTTTTCATAAGCTTCTAACAGTGAGCTCCTGAAAACACAGCTTACCTGAAGCTGTGCCTTCCTAGCATTGTCACTTCAGGTGCTCTGCTGCTTGTGAACCGTCATGTCCTCCCAGCAGGGCAGGTGGTGCTGGCTGTCCATGACCCAGGACAAGGCTCTGTTTGACAGAGAATAAAGTAGCTTGTCTCTGGAGGCTCCTTTCTGCCATTTGCTCCTTCTGTGACTACAGGAGGAGAGTTAGCCCTGCTTTTGGCTTTCACCCTTGTGCAGCCTGCCAAGGACACTGTGATTCCCATGGGATAACATGGTCTGTCAGCACAAAATCCCTGGGTGTGCAGCATCCCTGCTCCTATCCGGTGGGCTGGACAGAAGTAGTATTGGGCTTGGGCCAGGTACAGAAGGAGGAATGGAGACAATTAGTGAGGCTCTTGATGGTGCTTGGTAGGTTGTATGCGGACCACAGGTTGCTCATGGAAGATCTCTTCTAGTTTAGGGATCTTAAACTGCAGTTTCTGAATTATTAGGCAAAAGGATGAGACACCGCAGAATAACAGTGGCTTTATATCATAGAAGAAAGTGTGTGCAATCTCACTTTACTGGGAAACCAACCAAAATGTATATTCTGCAGGCGAGAGAGAAAACTGATTGCTTTGGTGTGAGGGAGAGGATAAAACACCTTTACAGGGTTGAGGCTGGAGGACAGAGTGAGAGCCTAAATATTGGAGTTGCTGTCTTGGTAATAGAAATAGAGTGGAGTCTCTGTTTCTGGAGACTCTGTCCTTTCACAGTGAGGAGCCTGTTAATCTTGTGGTCTCCTTGAGCTGCAGTTTCCTAACGGCAGCATCCTTGCTGGCCTGTGCTCTGCTGGACTGAGCCAGTGTCTTTGACACAGAGGTGCTGCTCCTCAGGGCACAGCAGGTGAGTCTGGATGGTAATATTTAACTGACTCTTTGATTCCTATGGGTGCTTTAACTGCATGTTTCTTAGAAACAAGACCTGTGTGTGGGAGGAAGTGCATTCTGGTAGGAACTCAAAAGCTGGTCTCCTTTCAAAACACAGTTACAGAGAAATATGCTTTTGACCATTTAGGGAACTTCTTCAAAAACTCTTTGTTGAATGTCTGGTGCAGAGTTTTGGTCTTGCTCACAACTTGATTTTTGTTCTTAAAGAACTGCAGATCAAGCATTTTGTGATTCATATATTCCAGATACTTCTGAAAATTATTTTCTGATCGATTGACACTCAGACCATGTCTTTTCTTCTGGTGTTTGCAATGTCTTAGCCTATGTCTCTTTTACTACAGCAGCAAACTATCCCTTGCTGTGAACCTTGAATGTCAGGTCTCCACTGCACTGCCTGGACAGAGTAGAGGCCAAACTTGTTTTTATAATCCTTAATCCACTGCACAGAAAATGTCCTTTTCTTACAGGAAGCTGAAATTGTGTATCTAATGCTGGAAGTGAACTTTTCGGGACTTTGACTTAGCAGCCACTTCACCCAGCTGTGCAAATGTAAGCAGCATTCTTAACTAGATCCATTTCAATATTGAAGTTTTTTGAGAGTCTGTTGAACAAGTAGCATGTCCTCAGAGTAAGGCTTGAAACCTGTTAACAGGCTGCCCAAATACTGGGGTTTCAGGCTTGTGATATAGATGACTCTTATTCTTAATATCTTAAACCACAAAAAATAGATCTGTAATAGGGGAGCTAAAGCCATGTGATAAAAGATGTGCTACTGGCCTACTCCAAAACTCTGCAATTGCCATTGAGCTCAGCTGTGCAGATCTAGCTGAGACAAAATAATCTGCTGAAATCTGACAGTTTTATTTATGCAGGGAGCCAGCTTCGAGTGAAGCAGCAGCATGACTCTTGGGAGTACGTTGGGGTGGAAGGTACTCAAAGGGCAATTTGCCAAAGCAAGTCTGTGTGGGAAAGGCTTCTGGTGACACTGTTCTTTGAGGCTGGGCCATTTGCCCTGATTTATCAGCAGTAAACTGTCCAGTCTGTCCCCTGCAGCTCCAGGAGCTCACCCTGAGGTCCCAACTCACATTTCTTTCCTTCTAATAAGTGGAGAAACCCTGCTTTTGGTGCTGCCAGACCCATTTGGGGTTGTAACCATGGTGCCAGAGTAAGAGATGTCCTGTTCTTGAGCGCTTGCTCCAGAGCCTCTGTCATCTGCTTTGACATTTGCCTGGTATTGGTACTGCTGCTGTGTTAATTGATCAATTAAAGGTGATGATCTGATTAAAGATGTGATCTGAAGATCCTGCCATGTGTCTACCTCTTCTCAAAGAGCTAAGATTTTCAGATAATCCAAATCCACAGCAGTTCTCTGTGGCAAGAAGGTGGGTGCAGCACTGGCTGCTCCAGGCTCCGAGCTGGGGGTGAGCTGTGGGTGGTGGTGTGCAGGGTTGGCTGAGAAGGAGGATGTGTACAAGGTTGGAAGACACAGGGCTGTGTGAACTGGCACGGCTCAATTAGGTGAATGGGGTGAAAAATAGCAAGTAATGAGAGCCATTGTAGTGCAGATCCTGCCCCAGCGCAGCCGGAGCTGGTTCGTGCAGCACAGCTCACTTTGTTGCTGTGGTAACCACTGTGCGAGTTTTTGAATATTTATGCCGTGTAAAAGAAGCTTGGATAACCTAAAGATAGCATGCATGGTTCTTTAGCATGAGTCCCTTTGGTAGGAATAGAGACTTTGATTCCTTTGGAAAAACTTGCCTGATGCTGTCTTATTTTTCCCAAGATTGGTGAAAAATGCTAATAAATTGGCACTTGTGTAGCCTGGGGAGTGGGGTGAGGTGGTGGCAGTGTTTGGGGCTTGTCAGAAAAACTCAGTGCATACTTTCACTTTGTTCTCTTCCCAAAGCCTTTTTTTGTTTGTGCATTAATTTAAGCTTTCGGTATCAATGCTCAGTCCTCATGGGATGACTCTTCGAGGCAGGGGATGCTGCCTGCTTCTGTGAAATCAGTGTAGGTAGGAGATGTGTAAAGCACCATGATCATGCTGTGGGGAGTGGAACCTTGCTGGTTCCAAAATCTGACAGGACGTACAAAGCCCCTTGAGCTTCAGTCCGTGTTCTGGCAATGTTGGTTCCTTTTGGTATTTCCTACTTGGCCAGATTGCAGGATTTTTCACAAGATACGTTTTGTAAAGCTTTTGTGTTTTCCCAAGTGTAGTGAAACTACTTCAGCAATTACCTTGTACAGCTTCTTGTTCCCAGAAGCTCAAGGAGTGGGAAGGCATTTGAGCATTTGCTGTTCTGTCCTGATCTCTCTGAAATGCTTCTCCTTCCTGCAGATCCCAGCTTCTCACTGAAGGAGTCTCATTCGGCACAGTATGGAGCAGCAAAGAGCAGCCCCTTGCCTCAGAGCAGGCTAATTTACAGGTTGAACTTTGCAGCAGCTTTTCTGTTACAATTACCTGAAGTTTCCCAGCACAATCTGTTGGTTTCGATTGTGTTGCCCTTTTGCTGTTTAGCTGAACTGCTGCTTTAGGAATGTGTGTGAAAGTTTGTGGATTTCCAGGGAGAGGAATTTAGAACATGGGAAGCTCTGTTGCATGTTTTTGGATGCTTTTTAAAACAAGACAAACCAAACCAACCCAACAAAAAACCTCCAAACCAAACCCCTGGTAGCTCAAGATCAGAGATTTAAAATATAAAGGAGCTTAAAAAGGGGGAAAATAAATTTTTCTTTTCCTGGAGAAATCCTCTCAAAAATAGTTATTTGTGATTTGCAGTCATTTGCCCGAACACTTGGCCTGTATTGCACAGACTCAGGACTCAGAAGAGTTTCTCACTTCACTTTCAGACAAGAATCATAGAATTGTTCAGGTTGGAAAAAACCTAAGGTTATCAAGTTCACCCAAGGACACAGAAGCATACCTTTCAGTTGTGTATTTTCTTCAGGATGCTCTTGGCCATGACACAGATGCAGGCAGTTGGGGATTAGGAGTTGCAGCTCTGTGTTTTGTTGACAGGTGTTAACTCTGGGGGTTTGCCAGCCCTCGCTGAGTGAGACTTCCTTCTCCTTTGCTGAAAAGCTGGCAAGTGACAGGAACTCCTCTCAGATTTTTTCAGGATGTTCAGGATCCCTCCTGGGCTCTGACTTACCCACTGCTGGGAGCCTGGTCTGGTCAGCTGGCAGATTATTGGTGTTATTTTGATAACTGCAGTCTGGAGGATTGTGGCCAGGGAGGTGGTGGTACAGAAGAGAGATCCAAAGAGTTTTGTGTGACACTTCTGTTTCCTCAGCATAGCTGGCAGCAGTTTTGACCCATCACACTTGCTGGGCCCCAAACCACAGCTGCTGGGACCCCTGAAAGTTCAAATTCAGCAGGTGTCCAATTCCAGGGGCCGCTTCTCTTTTAAAAGTATTAAATGTCTTCTTCTCTTTTAAAAGTATCCCCAAAGCAGGTGCAGCTAAAAATGGAGATTCATGGACAAATCACCAGTGCAACAAGTGCAACTTCTGCCATTCACATGTGTTTAAGCAGCATTCCCAGAACAAATTTCTTTCTAAGGTGTTTAATTATCAGTTTCCCAATATTTGACTTTTTTGGTACCTTTTACTTAAAATACTTGCATTTTTTCAAATACCTTCATGCAATGACAGATTAATACTTTTATTTGCTGGCTGTATTCACCCTGATTTTACTTCCACTGGAAAAATTTATTCCTTGGTGATAATAATGAAATAGAAGGGAGAATATGGCATGGACAAAAGCTGTAAAATATGTAAGTAAAACTAAGGTTTCTTTTCCCATCAACTGTCTGGGGATGACAAATAACAAAAGGGTTATGAGGAATAATAATTTACTTCAGATTTAACAGTAAACCAGAGATAACTTAGATACTCTGAGATCATTCAATACATTTATCTTCAACTATAGCAGAGAATCTCAGTTTCACATTAATTTTTCAGTTTAGGTAATTCCATTCTGCCTTTTCTACCTAAGGTGCCCTTGGTGTTCAGTTATTATTACAAGTTATTCTTGTGTGATTACCTCTTCTCCTGGAGCTTTATTTTCCTGGTAGGTGAAATGTTTCAGGTTTCTCTGCAGAAAATGTGAATAAGAGATAAATGTATGGAATTGCAGGTTCAGTTTGAAAACAGTATCTCCATAGCAAGACAGAAGTTGTTAGACTGGTTTTAGAATAATGTCACAATTGCTGTTGTGGTCATGGGGGGGTTTATGAAGGTTTTGAGTGATTTTCTCCCCTGAGTGAATGATTTCCTTTAAAACAGAGTCCTTTGAAGTGCACAAAAACCTGCACCCACAATTTAGAAAAGTAACTGGTTTGTATTCTGTTGATGGTTCTCAGTGGTACACAGATGTGTTAACAATTCTACTTCTGGAAGTTCTGGGTGATATTCACACTAGGAAATATACTTAATTTCCCACTTCCTTTTGCTTAACTGCAAAACAGCTAAAATGTGAAGCAGTAGTGAAATATAATGTAGCCTAAAGGAATTGCAACCCTCACGCCCCTTATTACTGCAGTATTTATAAAATAATTTACCAGAGTTAAGTTTCCAATTCCAGCTTTATGGAGAAAACAAGGTTTATCATAGGCAAACAGATGGTTTCCTGAAATTATTATCTTTTTCTCTGTTCAAAAGAGCACAGTAATAGGATATCAGCAGTTCCTGGCGAGGTGAGTCTGTGACCATGGGGTTTAGACACAGGAAATTCACAGGCTTTGCTCTTCTTTCCTAAAGTAGAGATTTCATCTCTGTGCTAGAAAAATAAATAAAGAATTAGAGAGGGGTGAGGAAATTGTTTCAAGCCTTTGGTTTTTGGTTTGAAGATGGAAAGCAGTAACTCAGTTTAAGAACAGGACTGTGTATTGAATTAATAATTTTCAGAGAATGTTCATCTGCAGTTGAACTTCTCAGGTGAAACAAAATATAAAATTTGAATGAGTTTCTTACCCGTAAATTAAAGCATTGATCTGTTATGGTACTTTTTATTATGACAAAAATTTTTTAATGGTGAAATGCCACCACTGATTATTTTTACTCATCACAGAAGTGAAATTGTAGAGTGTGATTGCAATAATGAACATTATTTACTCTTGTGGAATTATAAAGATGCTAACATAATCTGATTTAAATCCAGATTCAGCTGCTTTTGAAGAAGTCATTCTATTTCTTCATTCAGCATACTTTTGTAACTAAACTTTCTCACTAAAACATGTAGACTAATGACTGGGGAATGAAAACAGTCATCAAAATTTCATTAGGTATATATATTTGAACTGTCATTTAACTGTGATTCTTTCTCCCAGGTGAATGTATGACAGGGACAACACTCATGGGATTCACCATGACTGACTTGAGATAAATGTAGCTGTAATTGCAGATAAATCTCAGATAGCTCTCTGAACTTCCTTCATTTTCAGTAAAGGCACATTTTGATTTTCAATCCCTTTAGCCTGTTGCATTTCATACTACTTTGAATCATATTTAGAATTTTCTGTCAGTTTACTAACTATGAAGATGTCTATGCTGGTAGCTCGGAAGGTGTTTTGCAAACATGTAAAATGCAAATGGTTTGAAGGTTTTGGTGAGGGATGGAACCTAACACAAAAAATCAAAATCATCTCAGATATGTTTTAGATTTTCTTAGCTCTAATCTGGATAATGTTCTGTTTTCCCACAACACTTTATTTATCATAATCTTTCTTCTAGTTCTTTATGGATTTCAGGGTAATATGATGTATACAAATAATTTTTCTTCCTAATGCTTCCACTTTTCATACAATTTATTTGCAAGATTTCCTCAGGAAAGGAACTAAGAGAACATCTGCGCCATTGAACTGTGGCAGTAATTTTGTTTCTACTGTGAGTTGGAGAGAGCCTGTATATTAAACACTACCAAGAAATGGTGTATGGGAATGTATAAATTACAGAATGCTGCAATTACAGTGTGTGAATAGGTGGGTGTTAAAGGTATCACAGCTGATAATAACGAATATTCTGGCTCACTGGATTATTTCCCAGTCCATAATGATCAAATAACTATGAATTAAAATGAGGGGTGCAGTAGTATCTGCAGAGGGATAGAAATATCTTAATCTTGTCATGGTGTGCCCAATTTGGCCACATTTCAAGGGGCTGGGGGAAGCCTGGAGCCTCCCTCCCTTGCATTTGGGGTTGTGTTCAGCGCAGGTCCCTGCCTGAGCCCTGCTGTTAGCAGTGCCTCTTGTCTTGTCCCATACCTTGCTACTCCTGGTCTTTCCAGGGAATGATGGCTAGTGAGCTGATGAATTAGGAGCACCCATGTAAAACCAGGTCTCTCCTAGTTTTTCTGTCATCTGCCTGCTTCTGTTCCTCAAATCTTGTCACCTTTTCTGTTCTTTGAGTGCTTTTCTGGCTTGGGGTCTGACCCAGGAGGAGGGAGTGAATACTCCAGCATTTTAAATTCAAAATGTAAATCTCCAGAAGTTTCTTCTTAGCAGCTATCTATTAATCCAAGTCAGCATGAAGCAAGTACTGGGTATTCATAGACTCCCAACATTTTGATGGTGTTTATCAGTTGAATGCCCAGCTAACCTCCTAAATTCCAGGTGGGCTTGCTAAATGAGTACAGCTTTTTGTTGGCATAGGTGCATCCTGTGCATCAGGTAACTCACAGATCCCTTGGTGCAGAGCCAGTGACCATATCTGACACTCAAGAGAGTGTGAGAGAAGAGATCCCATTCCATTTTATTTGGATTAAAGACCCTTTGGTGATGGAACCACAGGTAAAGGTAGAGATGAGTGTAGAGGAAGATGCCCTAACCACTTAGCTGGAAGTATTCTTCAGTGGGAGCCTTCAAATCCTTCCTTGTGAAGCCTTTATCTTTCTTGGGGCAAGTAAGAAATTGCTGATATTGAGTGAGAGAGCGTGCCTTTAGTTTATTGGTTAGAGATTCTTTTGGAGAGAGGGAAGACCTCAATTTCTTTCAAAATATTTAAGCATTTCTACAAATATGTGATTAGAGCCTGGAACTGATGTCTCTGTGGTAAGAACTCTAACCACCAGAGCATTCAGTAACTCTCACTGGTATAATAACTAGTATGTGTCCCACAGAAAATCACTTCAGGAAGAGAGATCAACAGATTTCTACTGGATATTCCCAGCTGGCTGATAGAGATGATTATTTCATCAATGAGTTGACCTTTGTGACTACCAATACCTACAGAAATGGAATATTTGCACCCCAGGTTAGTGCTATGTTGTGTCAGGGTGCCTAAAATCTTTTTGCTGAACAGAGAATTCTTTCCCTAAGCTTGAATTTAATTCTCTTTTGGTTCTGCACTGGGCATTTAAAGTGAACAAACTTGTAGCTGATTATCTGCTGATGCTGTTTCCATGAGACAAAACTGAAGTGAAAATGCTCTCAATAGAAAGTGTCTGACTGGAGGGTGAAAGGTCTGAACATCCTACAGGTATCTTAAGTAGCCCTTTCCTTGAGGTATTTTCCAGTGTGCTTGATGAAAGTGCTTGCTATCAAAAACTAGAAGTATTGCTCTTCTAGTAGAAAGGCATTAGTAATAGACCTGTTAAACAACCTGGATTTATGACTTCAGAACTCCACATACTGGAGTAATGAATGGTGTGTGAAAAGAATATTTGAGTACTTAAGAAACTGGAAAATGCACTCAGGATGAATGGTTGAAATATTTGTTTTTACTTGAAATTCATAATCATGTTGGGGTAAAAATTTGTTTGATATTTTGCAGTTTTTATTAATTAGAGCCTTCTGCACTTTACTGTGAATCTCTCAGCTGTGGCTGAGCAATAATCATACATTTCCTTATCCAGCTTGACACTGCTGATAGCTCTTGTAATTCATTCTCTTGATTATGTTTGGCAACTCATAATTTGCTGGTAGCTGGTGTATCAGAATAAGAGTTCCTGGTGAGCATTCACACCATTTAACTCCCATGACATGATTTAATTAGAGGAAATTACCTGAATGCTACCCCTACTTGCTTTCCCTTTAAAGGGGATGAAAGGCAAACTGAGTGCCAATCCTATCAAAACAGGGAAAAGGACAAGCAGCACAAGCTTTGTTGGACAGGGAACCTGCAAAAACAAGGAACTCAATCCTGTGACTTTCATACTGATCTGTCTCTTAATTAGATAGGATGTAAAATAAGCTTATTGAGATATGACAGGAGAATTTTTTTTAACTTACCTATAATATGATAAATACTCTATTCTTACTTGTAATCAGACATTATCTACTTGCATTTGTTCACGCACATTTTTGCCTTTTCATAAAAGCCTTTGCTATTCCTTTGGTTCACTTTTGGTTTGACATGTGCATGACAAAAATCTGTAACACAAATGAACCTGTGATGAATTACAGCAGTTCATAATTTGAACTGTACAATCTCAGCCAGGGACTGAATGTGCCACCTCTTCTGCCAGCTGGCAATCTCATGGGAGAAGCTCTTCACACTATAAACAGAACAAAACCAACAAAAGGATCCCAAATCCAACCAAATAAGAAGGAACCCAAACCCCAACCCAACACTTCATGCATAGTGTAGAGAACTGGAAAGGTGACCTTAGGTGGGATTTCTAACAGAAGAATGCAAAAATGTGTTAATTTGCATTTGCACTGTAGATGCCATGTGTGGTAGAAAGGAAGAATGAGCTAAGTAATGAACTAAATAAAGCTGTCCCCGGATTTCATTTGTATGAAGATATTTTTGCTAGACAATTTTTATCACACAGAATCTGTTTATTGCCAGCTTGAAAAGCATTGTGGGATTCTGTCCAAGACACTTCAGTTAATTGACTTTCTGTATTTGCTATATTAATTGATTATATTCAAGAGAATTTTGGGAACAGGAAATGCAATTATGAGAACTCTACAGAGAACTTTTAATATTAAAAAAAATTATAGTTGTGGGTAACTTTTGGGAAATATTTTTCTCAAGGGGTAGATACCTCTGTGTTGTGCTTAGGATTCCACACGTGTGTTCATATGATTATGGCCTGCTTTACAGACTCCTCCTCACAGAAAAGCCTGAAGTGAATAGATAACAGTGCACCAGTCTGGTGTAGAAATCTCTAGCAGAGAATTGCCCTGTGAGATGTTTTTGTGCTAGACAAAAAGCAAAAGACCAACATCTTTGCTTCCTCATTTAAAATATCTTTAGGCCTCTGACCTGCCTTTTTGGGATAAGAGAAACAGAAGTGGATACAATGTGCTACAACCTTGTTGACATCTTCCTGCTAGAAGCCATGAGTGACAGTAGTTAATCTGAAAATCATTTAACCCTCACTCTACTTTATCTCTTTATGCTTTTACACCAATTTTCATTTATAGTTCATCAGTTTCTAAGGATTGAATGGAATGTGTTGTTTATTGACATCTGGCCCTCCTATTTAGATATGCAGGAATGTAGAAATAATTAATGAGACATTAATAGTAGAACTGAGAATAGCACTCTCAGCATGAACATTCTGTCAGGAGATGAAATGAAGATTTTCTGTGTGGGTAACATAAAATACAAGAATCAAAAAGATCCTCATGAATAAACATGATGTCTTAGAAACATCATCATTTTCCCTGATCCTGTTGTTTCCTATTCCTTTTAAAATTTCTAATATTTTATTTTTAGAAACAGTGTTCAGATGTTCCTCGGATGGTAATGTTAGAGTTGCTAATGGCCCCTGGCATGTGTTACCATGATGTCAGGGTGTTTTAAAGGCTTTTTAGAGTCTTAGTATTTTAAGTCCAATCTACTTTTTTTCTGACATTACCTGGCACTGGTGTAGCCCAAACAGATTGTTTGTAAGTCTTGGAAATGTTGATGCAAAGGGTGCACTTTCATTTAAGCCATAGATCTTTGCAACAGGAAAATGATTGCAGCACATGTTGTAGAAAGGTAATTCATTTTTCACTAGACATTCAAATGAGCAGAGGTTGTAATTTTCAGCTTAAGTGCTAAAGGTGGGGGAATCTGTAGTTATTTGTTTTAGTGATTAAAATACAGAACCACAAAGGACAAAAAATTCCCTGAGCAGGAGCAGAGTTGTGCTTCCCTTGTGGATTCCTGGTAGTCAGTGAAACTACAGAAATTTTTTTTGGCCATCCCCAAAATATGTTTGTGGTATTGTTTGAGTTTTACTTTTATTTTAACTTTAAGTAATATAGAATATATTTGGTGAGGTATTTTGAATAAAAATAGAGAATGCTGATTTTTTTTTTTCAATCAGTTCTCATTTTGGAACAAACCATCATTTTCAATGTTAGAATTATTTACAGGAGTAAATTTGATTTTTCTGGTCCACCCTTTTAAATAGGCTGAAGTAGAACTTTCAGGACAAGCTACTTTTTCTTCATAATGTGTAAAAATCTCTTGATTTCACTTTCATTCGCTGAAGTATCTATTTTCAGTCTTTGATTGAACCCCCTCAATTATACATAACTCCTCCTCCTTTGGATCCTTTGGATCATTGCCATTTGTATATAACTACTAACCAGAATGATATCTTCCTCCTTTTTGATCTAAATAGCTTCTCTTGATGGCTCTGACTTTCCTAGGCAGGGCATTTTATGTCTGCAATACATGATGAACATGTTTCAAACTCTGTCTTGCCACTGTATTGTTTGGTTGCTGGAGACAGCTCTGGAAATTCTGTTAACTGCCTGAATATTCCTTCTGTACTGTCTTTAACTAGAAAGGTAAATTTGCAGCTCATATTGATGGTGCAGGGTTAGTGACAAACTGTGCTCTGCCTAGAAGGTGGGGCAGACCTCAGACTTGTGTGTGAGAGATTCAAATCAGTTTGTTCTGAATTCTCTTACATTTCCAAAAGCAGAGGTGATCACTGAATCCTGGTAGAGGAAGACTTTGGTTGGCATTCTTGCCAGAGCTCCAGGATGAAAATGCTGTGCCTGTTACCTAGTTGAAAATTACTTTTCTGGGATCAGGAGGAGAATTTATCAGGAACTTGGTGAGAAAACATGGTGATTTTTGTTAGACGTCAGAGATGTCATCTGAGACCAGGGAGTTTCAATTTTTAGCATAGAACTCTTGATGAGAAGAGTATTTTGAGGCAGGGATAAAATCCTGACAACTGTAAACCGTGTAACTCAGTGCCTGTCAGTAATTCTGGTATTGAGGGGGTTTGCTAAGAAATTCCTTAAGCCTGTCAAGAAACATTCTTGGAAGGATCAATAGTTAACTACTGGGCTTCCTGTCAGAAATATCTGAAAAAAAGTGTGATGGTTTAAAAAAAAAGGAAAAATAAAAACTGCACAAACAAGAATTTGCAGTTGTTACTTCACTGGAGTATTCAACCATGTAATAGTCACAGTGATCTTCTTGCCTTTTATATTACTTAAAAGCCACGGTGAAAGGAGGAAAAACAAACTCCCTCCAAAATCCTATGCCAAGGGTAGGGTTGGGAGATTGCCTCTCTGAGATTTTTTTTCTCTTTGAATGTGGTTTTGTGAAACATATAGCTCCAGAAATAAGTTCTGTGTATCTAAAAAATAAATCCATTAAATTACTAATATTTGCAACAAATCAAGTCATTTAAATAGAATAAAGTTAGAGAATAACTGGACTGAAGGACCTTTGGGATGTGGTTGGTCTCAACTTTGCTTAAAGCAGAGCCAACATTGAACATCCAAACTTACAATTTTGATGAGGTTGCTTAGGGTCATGCAGAGATGTATTTTTATTATTTCCAGGGATGGAGATTGCATGACATCTCTGCAAGGCCTGTTCCACCACTGGAAGTTTTTTCCTAATATCTAATCACAATATTGCTGGTTTAACTTCTGTCTGTTCTCACCTTTTGTAAAGTAACTCATCTGTCTTTTAAATACATCCAGGGATGCTACCTCATCCTTTTCCCTGGGCAGTCAGTTTTAGTGCTTGATAATCCTTTCAGGGAAGGGAATTTTCCTAATATTCAATCTAAATGTTCCCTGGTAGCTGTGAACAACCAGCTTCTCCAGGAGAAATCTGTGGGAGATGCTGTTCCCAGCACTGAAATCAGGCTGACAGATCTGAAGTTCCCCAAATTCTCCTTCTGGTTGTTCTTGTAGATTGGCATCACATTTGCCAACTATTACTACTACTACTACTACTACTACTACTACTACTACTACTACTACTACTATTATTATTATTATTATTATTATTATTATTATTATTATTATTATTATTATTATTATTATTATTATTATTATTATTATTATTATTCTGAAATACCCAGATATGGCTCATTGCATTGTGCATTTTTCCTCAGCAAATAAAACTACTATAGTTTGTGTTTGTGTATATGTGTATGTACAAAAAGCAAAAAAAAGTGATGCAAGAATTTATTTAAGGTTTGAAAAAATATATAAGCCTTGCATTTTGTTTTATTCATGAGTTAGAGGGTGATACTGTTGTTGTATGATCACATACTATATTTTATTACCATATTGTCATAGTTAAAAATAAACATATGGTTTACGATGTCAGCTGCATTTTCACTGCAATTTCCTTACACTTTTTAGTTTCTGACTATCAATTACTTCTAATGAGTATTACTATCAGTGCAAACCTAGTTATTCTTTGGTTTGTTTGAAATAAAAAATACATATCTAGTGGAGTTTATGACCTAAGTTAACAAGACATGAAAAATATTGCATTTATATTCCCTTTAACACACGCTGAGGTATATTCATTAAGAAATTGTGTTTAATGACTTTGCATTTGGTTTTTGACTAATAACCTGTACATTCTGCCATTTCCTTTGGTTTTCCCTATTCCATAAATCATTCTCATCACAGATGAGGTTAATTGTTTTCTATTTGACATCTCTAATAAATAGGCACTCGATAGCTACAAGCAGATTGGATGTAAATGCACAGGTAAAGCTCTGCTTAATAACTCCTTTTACTTGGATTCAAATACGAGACCTTTATAAAGTTCAGAACATATATTGAGCTATATAATCTTTTTCATTGCAGTTTTATCACATTTTACAGTTAAACTAACAGATATTTAGGTAACAAATGATTATATACATAGGAAAAATCTTTTTTTTAGGATTAAAGGGTATTTTTATTACCTTAGTTAGATAATCTCTAAACAGGTATAAAGGGAGTTTTCAGTTATGTTACTGATACAAAGCTCCATAACTTGAGTCTTATTTCTTCTTGATTGCTCCAAGCAAAAAAGATGCAAGTTCTTCTCAACACAAAACACTGAATCACAGCAGATCCAAAGAGAAGCCCTGTCAATGGAATGGTAGAACGAGATGGGAAAATCCAAGAAGAAAAGTCATCAAGAGTGTTCTTGTCACTGGAGAAATCAGAACCATTCCTTGTTTCTGCTGTATTTGAGCAGCCTACCCTGACCACTGCAACTGTTTAACTTTAAATTGCTAAAATATTTGAGCAAGTTAATGCTCATCTGAACTGTAATTAGCAGTTAATTGACAGTGCTAATATGAGTTTACCTTTTGCATCAGCCATGTTGGTATGAACGGGTCGTGCAAGGATCCAGTTCCTTTTGAGTTGATGGAGAGTAGCTGACACTCTGCTGAGGTTTATTTTGAGACCAGGTGTGATGCACTGCAATCTTAGACTGCAAAACCTTCCTCACTGGTCATAATTTTGAATATATTGCTTTCCAATAAAAATCTATGTTCTGCAGCACTTCTGTGCAGTTGGCTGCCATAAAGAAGTGCTTCCAGTCCCTGACAACAGCAGAGCTACAAGTTCAGGTATCTTGGAAAATCAAACCTTCATTTCTCCTGATGGTTGTGCAGGATGTGTTGGATCCAGATCAGTAGCTGGTAGTTGGAATAATGCAGGCTGTGTACCAGGAGATAGATTGACTCATGGCAGTGCAATGGTCCTTAATTCCTCCCCACAGGAAGAAAACATGATCCTGTGTTTGAATTATTTCCTGCAACATTGACTGCTGGTCTCCAGACCAATAATGTTAAAAGAACTTTCCTACCTGTCCGTGATCATAAAGTTTAACTTCATTAAAAGATGACTTTCTAATAAAATATTTTACATAAAGTATTATTAGGGAAATCTTTGACAGTTTAGCAAGGAAATGTGGCTGTAAATGGTTTTTTTGTGGTGCAGACAGTCATGACTGACAGAAATACACGCTTGTCCTGACAAAGTGTTCTTGTTGCTGTTCCCCAGTGGGTTTGGGGATGGTTTATGGCCTCTGGATACCAGGCATGGAGCTTACATCACTAAATGTTAGAGATGAGGTACTTTTGATTACTTTCCATGGACCAGACTACTAAAACAAATCTCTTTGGATCTGTACGTAGGATCATAAATTTCATTCTGTCTCTGGGTTATTAGAAGAGGCACTCTGTGCCCCACAAGCTGGACTAACTGAAATGGCTCTGTAATGATTTAAAGTAGAACAAAATTTTACAAGAAAGCATAGTAATTTTGCCAAAACATAATTTTTTAAATCCTTTTTCTGTGATACCCTTGGCCACATAAATATTTTTGTGCAGCATCGCGGTTAGGTGAAGTCACTGAGTTTGTGTAATGGGTAAAAATTGAGTCTGATGCTTTTTTTGCTTATTTCTGTTATGTAACTACTAACCAGCTGCATATTTAAATTTACCTTTTAACAAAAAATCGTAGCAAATTTAAGGATTTCTAGATCTCTTATTTTAGAGAGATGACATCTGTACTACTCCATTAATTCTCAAATATTAGCACATACTTCCCTGTATTATGAAGTAGTTATAGCTGTCCCTGTGACATTTTTAATTTTGAAAGTTAGTCATAATACAATAATATTTTGAATGTCTATGACATCTGGGACTATGCATAGCAATTTGTGATATGCATTATTGAGCATATCCCCATAATGTTATTTGAGGATGATGTTATGTGCTTTTTTATTTTTCCTTGGTTGGAAAGTCATCTGTTTTAGAGTCCATCCCTAGAGGCTGCATTCTCAGAGGTTTCAGGATGTTGCTCTGCATAGCAAAAATCTTATTCTGCTGCTGCTTCATTAAAACTCTCCTGGATCCTGTGTTGCTCTGAAGAGAAGTAAAGCACTCTTAATCATAGAATGATAGAATGATTTGGGTTGCAAAGGACTTTAAAGATCTTCTAGTAGACAGTGTCCCTGCCTGGGTAGGGAGGTTGGGACTAGAAAATCAAATGGGATTCTGAGCACTGTGCATGGGTGTGGAAGGAACGGGATCTTGTGCTCTGGTTTGCCGTGATCTAAGGTGCCAATTGTCATATCAACTGGGAATTAGCATAAAACCATAATGTTCTGTCACAGAACACAAAGACTGCCCCCCAAACCAGTCACAGGTTGCCCCACAAATCCAGTACAGGTATCTGGACTAAATGTGGTTTTTGCTGAAGTGTCTCCAAGTTTAGATCTTGCTCCTGGACAGTTATCTTATGGAATCTATTCCTGGCCCCAAAGCTCAACAAAAGCTGGCCAGAAAGATCATTGGGTGTGTGAATGATTACTTTGACTTGTGAATAATCAGGAACTTCTGTTCCAGGTTGTTGTATGATTTGTTTTTTTTTTTTTTTTTTTTTTTCCCGTGGTGGGCATGCGAAATAGACTTTGGGAAAGAATAGATATTTTTGAAATTTAAATGAGCATCAATAGGGTGAGAAGGGGACCAAATTGAATAATAATGCTTACTCATGTGTGTTCAGGTTTGCTCAACCATAATTAAAAGATTCTAATTGGTTTGCATTAGTTTTGGATATGAAGCAGAAACTGCACATCTTTTCCACACTATTTGTTACGTAGTGATGCCAATAATATATGTATTTAATTCAGCTTTCAGTTGGATATAACCCAAGGCCGTGCTGGGGAACAATTAGAGGAAGGACTTGTATGAATAAACTTGATTGCTGTTAAGGTTTACATGATTACTTTCTGTAAAGGTTGCAATTACTTCATCTCCTTCATTCAAGCTATCTTTGTAAAGGTCAGGAAAAAAGTGGGTTTTGGGGGTGGGGGAAGGTTGTCCTTTGGGCTTTTTTGGAAAGAATTTCATCTCAATGACAAATGGTTCTTTGCTGATAGGAAGGAAAAAAAAAGAATTAAGTGGTTCAATAAGGGGTGAACAAATTCTAACAGGAAGAAGGTCAGAACTTTTCTAGTTTTGATGCTGTCTATTATCTGAGTAGAACTTCAATGATTGCTTCAGTGTTAATGCTGAATTCCATGATTAAGGCTCTTTAGACACCAGGGGGATATTTTGGCTGTACTGGCCTTCATTCAGCTTTAGTATTGCATTCATTCTGAGTCTGTAGGTTTTTGGAATTTTTAGGCAACTTTATGTTTTTAAGTCCATTAACACCATTCCAGAGTCCTGTGGAATTGATCCCATTTGGTTTGTGCTATTTCTTTTGTGAAGCAAAATATCTTCACAATCCAGTGTATTTGTCAGTAAAATATGGGACATTTCCCTTTATTTTCCACACTGAGCTATGCTGCCCATGTCCTTCCACATAAAAAGTAACACCAGTTTTGTACCTGTAGCTCTTTATACAGACTTGATTTAGATTAGATGAAGTACCAGACTGGGATTTCTCTCAACCTTTATTTTTGTCTCATTTTGGGTTTTTTTTTTGAGGGGAGGTGTGAATTCCTGATAATGTAGAAGAACTAGGCTATTGTCCTGTCTTGACAATATAGAATGGAAATTGAAAGTAAGGGAATTTCTCACACTCAAAGTATTAACAAATCCAGTCACAGTGGTAAGGCCAAAGAACCAGTCACAGCAAACATATTTAAATGAAGAACAGTTTTGAATGTTTTACCCAAGTGTGAAGTTGGGTTTGAATTGGTCAGTTGATCACTGTGTGAAGTTGTGTAGTCCTTGGGAAGGTATTTTTGAGGCAAGAGTTCTCAAACAATTTATGGTTTTCCCCATCATACAGAAAACTGCTGATGTGATTTATCTGCTGTAGCTGTCAAAGTGTCTAATCCAGGCAAATTGCTTAGGCTTCCTTTCAGTCAGTAAAAAACTGTGAGGAAGTGATCAATTCCTTTTCATGGAAGGTGAAGTTTATTGTCTTTAGACATGGCCATTTGGTTTTGTGGATTGTGGGGAGGAAATGGGGCACCCTCTTTGAGTAGACCTTGAGGTCTTAAGGTAGAGTGGGTGCTCTGCCATGGGCTGTGGGGCTGTGCCAAATTTGTCTGTAATAGTGAATGTTGTTTTGAATGTTTATCCTTTGCTTTACTCTTAGCATGACTCCAATGTTTTGACAAGTTCCATGATAATAAAATGCTGTATCAGTATGTGCTTTAGGAAGCAAATGTTAAATATTTTCAGATTATTTGCTCATGGGGCTTCATGCTCTTTCAATTCAATTCACAGTTCAGGACAAACCTGCTAAAGATTAACAAGCAGAGAAGCTATCCTTATATTCCAGTGATCCTCAAAAGCTGAAAGAAACACTTTTCATAGTAAGTATACAGTTATTATTAGACTTGAAATTGTGAAATACCGTTTTGCTAAACAAAGTTCTAGTGTATAATATATTTTGCAGAATTGAAATTTGCATAAAGATAGAATGGAAGAATTCTATTTTCAACTAGTGCTAAAATATGATTTTTTTTTGCTTGCTGTGAGTGCCGGTAAAATACCATACACTAAAAGTGTCAAGTCTGCTGAAAGATAGCTCTAAAGCACTTTTACTTTTAATCTTCTAAATAGGCATGAACACAGAAAAAGGTATTCATAATTTGTAGTGCAAACCACAATTCTTTATTAAATAGCTTCTATTTATTATTATTTATTTGACTATAAAACCATGCACTACTTACCAAAATAACTTGCAAACTTAGTATTAATTTAGACCTTTGCAGTGTCCCATAACTCTCTGGGTTAAAAGTGCATAAAGGTGAAATATGAAATTAAAAATATGCACTATGTATAACTTCCATGTCTTGTCTAGCTTTCTGAAATTTGAAAACTCCCCAAGAATTTGCATGCATTTGTAGCCTCCTAAGGTGTAGAAGTCACCACTCACAAATGGGAAAAAAACTTTACTATGGTGTAGATGTCTCCATGCTTGTGGACTCCACCAAAAATTACCAGACCAGATTGCCAGTGTGTTTGCTGTACTTGGTGTTTGACAGTTTATGCTGAGAGACTGACTAATGAAGTAAAGAATTAGCCCACAATCCCACAAAATGGGAGGGATCATATTTGATAGGGGTGTAAGATTAAATCCTGCAAGAAGATGCCTTGAGCACTCTGCTTTGTGCTTGATCCCTTCCACCCTCATTAGCTAAAGAACCAAAGCTGGCTCTGTGTGAGTGCATCCTCCAAGCTCCACTCCCATGGGCAGTGCAGAGAGCACCCACTGACCCAGAAAACACCTCTTTGTTTTTTTGGGACATCACAGGAAACCAAAGTCTTCCCCACAGCTTAAACTTCTTTCTTTTCTCTCCTTTGCATCCTTCAGAAAATGGAATATCAATTCCAATTTCTTACGTATAAATATCAAGTCATATTCAGTGAGGATAAAGACCTTCCTGACATCATTTCAGTGTGGCTAGAGGCACCACATCATCATTTGTATTTAACCTAATTTAGTACTTCAGACAGACTTGAGAGCTTATCTAAGAGAATTAATCAGCTGGTGAGGCCTAGAGAGGCAGCTGAGTCATTTTGATGTGTCCCTACAGCAGCAAGACTGTTGCAACTTCATTTTCTGTACAAAGGACACAGTTCTGAGGCTGCTTTACATCTGTGTGTGGCTGTGAGACTACTATTATGGATTTGCTAAGGATGCAGAAACCCTAGCTTAGGAACCTGCTCTGAGTTCTCACAAAGCTTAGCCTTGTCAGTCATCTGTAGACAGATGTGGGGATTAACCACTTTATCTAATTAGGCTCCTTGATTAGTGGCTAAGCTTTGCAGTTGTACCTCTCTGCTCGTGTTCTTGCAAGTTTGTTAATGGCATTCAAGCCATCCAGAGGAAATCCAGCCAGCACATCTGCACACTCTGCAAACAAATCCATTTGCAAAGAGCTGCCCTCAGTTAGGTCAGTGTCCTGCAGCTCTTTGTGGACTATTCTGCTGCTGCACACAACATGAATTTTTCAAGCCTCTCACTCATTCATTTTCTGTCTTTCCAGCTCGTTAGTGTGAGAGCAATTCAAAGCTGGAGGCCAACTTTCAATGTTCCAAATTATCCTTAGGGGGGCCTAGGGAGTGAGATTTCCCTAGGCTGAAGCTGACCTTCATGAACCTACTGTCAGTGCATAAGATTTGGTAAAACATGGTATCTACTTAAACTGCACTTACTTCTGCAGGAGTAGCTGACTTATTTAACGCTCATACATGAGGCTGTACTTACAAGGAGTTTATTTCAGCTTAAGAGACTCAATCTTTCCAAGAATTCAGATGTCCTTCATTTCAAGTAGCAGATAGCTTATTACCTTCTAGTAATCTATTACTTCCTAGTAATTTTTTTTTTGCCACATTTTTCACGGCAGAAAAATCTCTCTCATTTTTCTGTACTCTTTTCACTAGGAACTTTTCAAATAAGGGCCATCCTCTTTTATCCCTGAGCAGGAGAAGGAATTTTTAAAGCAATTTTCATATATCATTGAAGAGTTGAGGTAGAGTTACTTAGGACATACACATCTTTGCAGACTGTTCACTTCTACCCCCTTGTGATAATTCAGTGCCTGAAGAAGTAAAGTCACTCTGTGACCCAGTTACTTGAAGAAGACATCCTCAACTGCTCAATATTGAGACTTTCTATTCTGTCTCTTCTATCTATTTTTCTCTTCTTTCTCTTCTATCTCTTCTATTCTGTTCTTTCTCTTCTATCTCAATCTTCTATTGAGATTTGCTGTGCAGAATTCCTTACAATCTCTCCTGAACCAGGTTCTCACAAAGTGGTTCAGGTTACTTATATGTTGTCATTCTATCCCCCAAACTAAACCCCTTTCTGAACCATAGTGGAGGGCAATTACCTGCATGTAGTGGTAGAATTTGTGGGCAGTGACCCCTGCTGATGAGGTCTACCCAAGATGAGGGTAGAAATGTTCCTAACCTCGGTCTTTTGAAGGCAGAACAGCCCAGAGCTTCAATTTACAAACACTTAAATTTTAATGTCTGTATAATAGATATTTCTAAATGTATTTATTATCCTTATATGTTTGGGAGCAATATTGGTTCTACCATATCTTCCTGTTTTATTCATGCTGGTATATGTAACTATGGTTAGAAATATTGAATTATTCCCTTTTGAACTTAATTTTCTAAGTTATTTTTTTATAAGGGGGCATTATAAAAGTGTGTTTTGACAATTGTTGGGGAGGGAAAGAGTCGAATTTATGAATACTGGAAATTATTCTGCAGTCAAGGAAAACATTATTCCTGAGCTGAGACTGCGTGCTTGGCAAAAGAGCAGGTATCTAGGACAAACTTCAGAGGATCAATATGATGCACTGACTTCAGCTGGCTGCTGTCATCTATTAGTTTGATGCCTTTTTCTCTTGTGCTGAGTGGACCCTGGCTAATTACACATGATTTCCCCAACACCAAGGAGGATGCAGAGACAAAAACATCCAGAACTTAAAGCTGTGCTGCCCAGATTCAAAAGGTGGTCCAAGAGAATCTCTTTTGACAGAAAAATGAGTTCCAGTGTTCATATCCTTGCACTGGTTTTTTTTTAGTTTCACACCAACTTTGGGGTAACCTATTTTCAAACTCAGGATAGGGAAATTAAGTTTCCCCAAAAGTCTTCCCTTAATATGTAGGGACTGACTGATGAAAACAATTCCAGGGTAATGTGCTGCATATTAACTTATATTTTAACATCTTCAAATACTTAAAGGAATAAAATTAGATAAAACAAACTCCTGCTATTTAAAAGGAGTGGAGCCTAGTTGAAATAAATATCTTTAAATGATTGGATTCTCCTACCTGTTCTGCTTTAAAATTATGACTAGTTCTCTGTTCTCCAGTTCTTTTTATTTACTCTCATATGGATTTATTTAGTCTCTTCTACTGCTAGAAATAATCTATTTTAGCCTTTTGCATTTGGTAGGGGGAATTGAAGATGATGAATGGAACAGGTAAGAAATAAGTATTGATTTAGTATTGTGTTTGCAGGCTGCTTGGCATTCTCTGGAAACATATTACATTATATTCTGAGTTAATAATCAATTAGTAATAAGATTTCCATAATCCAGTAATAGCTGCAATAAAGGACAATTTACAGAGCTGGATATTGTTGGCTATAATAGAACATGTAGCATTGCTTTTGCCCACCATTGAATATTCCCTGGAATTTATCTTGTTGATAGAGTAATGAAAATGGTATTGACTATATTTAGTAAATATTACTGCATAAAAATCAGCAACCATCTTGCCTTAAAATAAACTAGAAATAAATTGAATGCAATTAGTTTTCTTCTTTCCTCTTGTTATTAGAAGCTTCAATAAAGTCTAATTGTAGGTAGGCTGAAAAACAGACTTTGGGGAGCTGTTCTGAGTACAGGACAACTAATGCTTGTGTGAGCAGAGTGGAAAATTCTGCATTCTGATGAGGTGGACTTTTATGATGCCAAAACATGGAAGGCAGAGGAAAATAAAGTTCTGCTCATTTTCAAGACTTTGCTAGTAAATTCCTGTCTCAGTCAAGATGATTTAGATATTCATCTCTCAGGCAAACACCCACACCCACAGGCTTTCTTTTCCCATTCCTTTTGAAATGTTCAGAATACAGAAGAGGATTCAATATCTATTGAATATAAAAGTAGATATTTTGAAGCAGTTGCCACATTTCACAAAATCCAGCAGTTACCATCTAGGTGCAACTAGATTGTAATTATTTTCTTTCTTCTGTAAGACTGATTTATTTTTATTTGCAAATAACCAGTCTATTTTTCTTCAAGTTAAATATAATTTTTTCACTCAGTAAGCATTTATACACTGTGTGTAAATATCAGAAGTAAGAGACAGCTAAACAATCTAAGATTTTTAATGAAGTTGTTATGATTCTGTCATGTGAAAAGGGGAGATTTCCTAGACCCTCAGGGTTTGATTTGTCTGCCAGTGCCCCAGGATGGTCAAGACCTTTGTGCCTGACCAGCCTGGCCGTGTCCCACCAGAGTGACCCTTCACTGACCATTTCTTCTGGATCACAGGGTGGCTCAAATGACTTTTTCAGGGACACACCAACAGCACAAGGGAGACCCCTCAGCCTTTATTCAGTATGTTCCCTGCTGCTGGCACCTGCCAGCTCTTGTGAAGGACTCACACTCACATTTATGGAAGAACAGCTTTTATTAATCTCAAATCGTGCCAGGTTAAGGCTTGCAGATTGCTGGCGATGGTATCTGACTCCAAAAATGTATTCAAAGCAATGCACAGAGAGGCTCTAATCCCCAATAAAAACGTGCACAGGGGGCAGGTTCAGCCTGGTGACTGATCCCAGTATTTACAATGGTGTCTTTCCTAACTTTTCTCCCATCCCTGACTTCCTTTATACTATTTCTTTAGGTGGACCTTGGGTGACTAGTCATACATGCCTCCGCTGCTGATGGGTGTAAAATTCTCCCACTTTGGTTGTAAAGATAAAGATAGAGTCAGTAAAATCTAGAGCAGATGCCCAGTGAGGGGTGGTCATACCTTGGGGGTGTGTATTTTGGGAGGGGGTGTGTGTGTTAATATTACAATTATGCTATAGTAAACCAATTTCCTCTGAGGAGAGCCATTTCACCACAGCTGTTGTTCAGCTGCAGGACATTTTCCCTCTCCCCTGGCTGACAGGCGGTTTGGGGTTTATCACCTACAAAGTACCATCGAGTTTCCCTTCTGCAAGGATTTCAGAGCCTCCACTGTGTCTCCACTCCTCTGTTCCCTCCCTCTCATCAGGTGCTGCAGTTTTATGGGGAATCATCATGGAATATTCCAACCACATTCCATCCGAGGAGAAGCAGCTGTATTTTACTCTATACTTTCTGTACCACTGTAACTTCTGTCAGGATGAGAATAAAACTTCTCAGTTTCCTCCAGTTTTACCCCAACTATGTTTCCACAGGTACCATACTGAAATGCAGCTTTTCACATACTCAAAATTATAATAATTATGTTTCTTAACTTTTTACATGCCAATAAGAGAAACTCTAGACTTTCTGAAGCTGATAGTTGCGGTAAGCATCCATGAAACTCTGTGCTGACAGTCTGAATTTTAGTAAGAGATACTTTACACATCTCTGTACTGTTGTGGTAAATTGTAGCTTCAGATATTCTGTCTAGAAATCTTTTTTCCCTGTTTTTCTGCATAAGACATTTACTAGATCTGTATCTTGAACCTTTGTTCAGCCCCAGTGAGTTCTGTCATTATTCCTGCACTGAAGGAGGTCTTGAAACTAAAGCATTCTGACACAGTCCTGCTTTCTTGTACAGCTATTTCATGTCTTCACACACCATATTTCAAACTACTGCACTGCAGCATGCTCAATGCTTTTTTCTCCCCACAAGAAGTTACCTTTTGTTGTTGAGGTGAAAATTTTGTACATGGTCAATTAAATGTGTGAAAGCTGTTTATAACTTTACAAGGATTTATTAGGGGATGGAACACAGTGAGACATGCTTGATTTTCCTCATATACCACAAGATCTTTGTCTAGCACATTTTATAAATATTTGGTACTTCAGCTTAGCTGGAAACAAACACAATCTGTGTAAAGGACTGTGTTTCCTTTCACCCATTACTTATTTCTGGGAAAGTCTGAATAGATTGATAGCTAGGTAGAATTCTTGTGTTCAAGGTGGTAATCAGTGAGGCCACTTACAGAAATCTCTTCCCTTCCTCCAGGAGATACAGATTATGAAGTTACCATCCCTCTGGTGTTCTTTCCTGAGCTGAGGTGCTGCAATTAAACCATTCCTGACCTTAGCCAAAATGCCAAGTGATCTGACCAAGTCAGTGCTCCTGAACTGAGTTAGTGCCACCTAAATTGTGCTTTTCTATGGGCACGTTCACTGGACATGCAGCCTGCTGTGGGTGCTGCTCCTGTAATTCTAAATAGCTGAGGAAAGGCTACACCTCCTGTGCTCTGTGAACAGTGTTTGTCCTTCTCATCTTCTAGAAATGTTTTTTTTCACAGAATTAAATGGAAATGTTTAATGATGTGTCCTCTCTGAGTGTAGGTGCAGGCATTATTTATAATGGATTATTTTGTTAACTACCTCACTGCATGAATTCACGTGTGTCATCAGAAGAGGAGAGAAGGTGGGCTCTAGCACGTGGTGGGAAGTGGTGACTATGGACTGGGTGGGATTTGTCAAAGTAAAGCTATAGCACAGTGCTAAAAGGTTGAGCCCTGTCATCTTTAATAATTTTATTATTAACAATATATTATTTTTAAATGGCTGCAAAGCTAATCTCTTTGTTGTATCATTTCAGTGTTGGTAAATTTAGGTTGGGAGCATGAGGAATTTAAGGATTCTTACCAGATCTGTTCTCTTTAGAAAGGAAAATTCTTTCAGGTAAATTGAAAATACTTTCCAATTTATTGGAAATTTTGATTTTTAATAATTATCTGATTTAAAAAAACATTGCTTAGAAATGCTAGTTGCGTATATGGTGATGTTCCTGAATGCACTTGCAATTGCTGGACATGCAGAGTTACCTGTCCAGTCTGTGCGGTCCCAGTGGGTGCCAGACTTTGCTGGTGCTTTTGGTGTGGGTGAATGCATTCTCCCAACAGGGTGCTCCCAGCAATGCCTGAAGGCACAGCAGAGGTTTGTGCATTCTCTCCTCGCTCAAAGGGAGGTTTTGCAGCAGCCAAATGCTCATTACTGCCTCTCCAAACTGTGTGTGCCTCTGGGAGGAGCAGAGGCTGCTCAGGTAGGGAGGAGCTGCAGGGAACCAAGAGCAATCCATTCGTGCAGTAGCACCTGAGTTAACAGGTCAAAAGAGTCACTTTGGGGATGTGACTGAAGCTCGAAGGACGCATTTTCTGTATAAAAAGAGTCAGACTTAATTTTCTCAGTTTTGTTGACCTTCCTCTCAAACAACAGTGTTTAGGATTTGGGAATTTGCAGTAGAATTCCACAATCCAGAGCACCTGCCCCTCTCAGTGATGAGCTCTGTGAGCTGTGTCATCACCACAGAAGTCAGAAGCAAGGAATACAGAACAGCTGATACAGCACTTGCAAAAACTTCCTCTGAGTTTAGGGATCGGCTTTCTGTTCTCAGCATAAGTAACTGATTGGGCCTTGATTTTTCTTTTGTTGCCTTTTCCCTCTTTTCTGATTTGACACAATGGGTGGCTGAGGCCTTTAGTTATGTTGGGCTATTTCAGAAAATTAATTTACATAATTAACATCCTTTGAATCTGCTTGAGATAAAGATCTAATTAATCTAAACACAGCAGGCAAGTGTAATGCTAAGGCAAATGGTAAATCTGTGTTTAGGAGTATTGGTTCCTTTGTTGTGATGCATTTTTAATTCACATTTAAAAATGTGAATTAATGCTTTAGGCCATTTGTATGCAAATCCATTCCAATTATTTTCTGATGATTTACACTTGGAATTTGTGTGGGATATGTTGTAAATGAAATTCAGTAGGACTATATTTTTTCTTCATAAAATTAACTCCCCTATTTTCAGAGTGTTAAATGCTGTGACTGCTGTTCTTTTCATACCAGGCTGTGGATTGATAGTAAATAGAAGCCACACAATATATTTAAAAATACAAAGAATATGGTTTCTAAGGGAAGTTTACTATATTAAAATGGTAGATGTTTTGTCTATGCAGGCAAAACCCTCTAGGTTTCTGAAGAATTGTTAAGAATACTCAAAAGACTATTATTTCAATTTATGGAACTGAAATGTCAGGAATTAATTTTTATAACAGTCTTTAGCTATGTTCTGTTAAATAAAAACTATTGGATAAGACACTGGAAGCTTTCAAAGTGTTTTCTGCTCATCACACCATTGTAGCCCAGACTCAGCAAAGCATATTAATCTGTGAACAAAAACAAGTCTGGGTATAAGTCCTTTTCTAGATGCAAAACCACTTCAACATATGGACAGATTCTTCAGTAATATTACAGCTTTTATCAGTGGTTTAAAGGGCTGGCAAACTGAAACATATTATAAAGCATCTGGCTTGCAAGGGTCTGAATGTAAATTCTGTCTGTGCAATGCCAGAACTTTGAGGATTTAGGAATCTGTACACTTCTGAATTTCTTATCTGATTTTTAGTTTTATAAGTGGAACATGCAAACATTTTCTGCCCACTGAGATGTTTGTAATCCCACTGCTAATAATCTGGAAAAAATGTAAGTTGCCTATTTTGAATGCTCTGTTGATAAGCATTTCAACAGGATGATTCAAAACTTACACTGTACTGGATTATCTGTGATAGATTTCTCTGTCAAAGAAGCATTTGCATATGACAAGTTTTTCTGTGCTACTATGCCATTGAATTTTTTTTAATAAATATTTTTGTGTCTGACAGCGTACTCCTGCATATACCATTGCATGCACAATGTAAAAATGATTACTTTTTTCCATTTGTTTCTGCCTAACTTACAACAAGTTCAAAGCTGCACAGTTATAATACAATAGGGGAATAATTATTTTAAAACAAATTATCTTTTCAACAGTCCACCATTTCCCTACATTTTTTAGTTTATTGAATGGCTGATAAAAATGATATGCTGCATGTTCGAGAGAGGTAGAATAAAAAAGGCATCCTTGATCCTTGTCAATACTTCCCCCTTTTACAAAAACTCTTCAGAGACTCAAGATGTATCATTATGTAAAATTGCCTTTTCTTTATGGCTCATTCAATAACATATTTCCATATTTATAAAAAACACATGGAATTTAAAACTGTGGTGGATGTAGCCTTATAGCTGAGTTCAATCACCAGCATTTAGAACTATATCTTGTGTGTAGTTTCCAGTTGTGATATAAAATTCAAAACACGGAAAATCAAATCCTTGAGGGGAGGAAAAAAAGTATTCTTCAGTTTGTGAGGGACATACTCGTTACAACTGCTCGTTTCATGAAATGGTAAAGCCTGATTTGGAAGCAGCTTTTCTAAATAACTGCAAAAACAAGCCTAATCCATAGCATCTGAATTTTATCACGAACAAAATTAAATGTCTGTCTTCTAAACTGGCATACTGAAACTTTGGTGCCACAGACATGTTTTATGAAAAATCCTTTCCTTAGGATTTTTCCTCCTGAGAAGCTGAGAGGCCTCAGGAACAAAATGTAAACAATGGTTATCTGCTGCTGTGGAGTGCAACAGGTGCATCTGTGATTGGTCTCATGTGGTTGTTTCTAATTAATGGCCAATCACAGTCAGCTGGCTCGGACTCTCTGTCAGAGACACAAGCTTTTGTTATTCATTCTTTCTTTTTCTATTCTTAGCTAGCCTTCTGATGAAATCTTTTCTTCTATTCTTTTACTATACTTTTAATGTAATATATATCATAACATAATAAATCAAGCCTTCTGAAACATGGAGTCAAATCCTCGTCTCTTCCCTCATCCTAAGACCCCTTTGAACATGGTCACACTTTGGCTTGGCTTCTTTGGTGTCTGGAAAGAGGAGGATGCTTGGCTGGGGCAGGGGTGGCTGAGCAGGAGCCTCCTGCCCCAGAGCTGAGGGGCTCTGCCCTGGCTGGAAGGGCTGTGGAAGGAGCTGGCAGCTGCAATCACAGCACAGATGGGTGCTGTTTGTGGAGCCTGAGCAAGGAGAATTTGACCCAGGAGACAGAGAAAGTACAGAACAGATTTGAAGGGAGATAGCTTTAGAAGAATGTCATTAATCTAAGGTGACAGAGAAGGAGAGAACTGTATGGGGAAAGCTGAGAAAACATCCTGAATGGATGATGATTTCTCTGGCTGTCTGAAGAGGAGGCAGGTTTTTCCAGGAAATGCATAAATTTCTGGAAAGAACCTGAGAGGTCTGGAGTGACTTATCTGTCCACATTTCTCAAGCAATACTGAGTAAATTATATCTTGTTTTTCATTTCCTATACAGCTATTCTTACCTATAGGTAAGAATTCTTTGTAACAGCTTGGAAACCTCCTTGTAAAGGGAGAAAACCCCACTGAGTCCTGTGTAATGTCAGTATTTTTTAATGTAGTTTTACCTTTAAGAAGCACAGTTTTTTAAAAAGACTTACCCTATAGGAAAGATAATAGAGTAGTGCTCTTTATGACTTAAAATACATGATTTGAAAAGATGTCCCAACACATCTGTATATAATTTGATTAAATATTTTCCAGTACAGTGACTTATTATATAAAATCTAATACAAATTAAAAGTAAAAAAAACCCACCATTGCTTTGAAAACTTAGTGTGTACATTTCTACTTGAAAGACTTAACCACACAATACAGGATTCTTATGCCTTTAAGTGCCAATATAGACATTTCTGTTAAGTTTCAATTTAGTTTAAAATAGTGTTGAGTAATTTCTGACTTCACAATTGAAAGAGTCATGCTTACCTGGTTTACATGCAGCAGTACACTCAAGCAGCAAATCTCAAGTATAAATTAATTATTCTATGCCTAATAAAAAGAACTTACAAAAAGAGATCCTTACTCCCTTTAACACTTATTTATTCAATAATAAGTCAAAGGTTTTAAATGTCATTAAACGAGAGTAAAAGTTGCCAAGGAAAATATGGTGTATTGTCTGGAATTGTAGCACTAAAATTATAGTAAAAAGTACACTAATGCCAATGAAATATCTCCTATGAGGTAGTTCTCATTTGTTTTGTCTTTTTCATGTTTTCTGCAGTCATGTTTTTTCTTCCTTTTGACTTTATTTTTATTATGGCAATCCTGCAAAGATGAAATGAAACCTTCTCTTTTCCTCCTGATACTAAGGACAAAGGCTCTCTCTAAACATGACACAATACAATTTTGGTAGAAGAAAAAGAGTGCTGTGCTCTATAGAAGAGAGTACCCATAGGGGACTACAATGAAAAGACAGTATCAACTTGATCAGAAACAAATGAAAAAGGGACTGATTCAGTGGTGAGTTTTGTGAGTTTTCTCTTTCTCTCTCTCTTTTTTTTTCTTTTTTTATTTTTAATAATTCAGGAACAAATCCCACTTTTAGCATCAGGAGCCAGCAGTTCCCTTCCTAGATAAGTGTTTTAGATAAAAATTTATTCAGTACTCAATTTCCAACAAAGAATGGAGGCAGCAGAAGAGACAGAAAATTTACCCTACCTGGCATGTAACAGTTCTGATAAATGCAGCTCACAAAGTTCAGTGCTTCTGTTTCCTTTGATGCCCAAAGAACTAAGAATTTGGTCTTTGATTCAATTGCTGCCATCAGCAGCTTGTGTGTTTTTGGTGCCACTGAGAAGTTCCATGCAGGACATGAAAGTCAGAGAGACTCAGAGCAATCAACCCCAAGGCCAGCAACCTGCAGAGTGATGCAGCTTTTGTCACTTAGGGAGACTGAAAGACTAATATTCATTTAATGTAGACTAGGCCCTGCTTATGCCTTCTGCTCCTATTTTGCTGTCATAGGTATTTCAATTCAGAAGCTGGAAAAATTAGGCTAAGTAATTGGCTGTTCATATCAATACATAGAAAGAGCACAGGGCAATGCAAGCTTAGGGAGATAACAGAACTAAGTAAATATAGCTTTCATGATGGAAAACTTAAATTGCTTCTTCTTCAGTGTGACCAGGCATGAAAATACCTTTGCAAGGATATTACCTGATTTGCATCTTAGTAATAAACTCCTGATCTCAAATAGATTTCATAATTGATTGTTCTTTAATATGTTTTTAGGAGTGATGATTGGTTTCTAACTTCACTCTGCTTTGTCTTGAAGTGGATATACAAACCTTAAACTTGCAACTGTAGCTAAGGAGTTTAGTACACTCTGCTTCTAGGGAATAATCTTTTCCTTTTACTGAGATCCTCTGTATGCATCGAGTGGGCTCATCCTGTTCCTGAGAATCTTGTTCCCTTTTGCTTTTCCTTGGGACTTGTGCCTTGCTGGCATCAGAGCTGCCCTTTCAGCAGGGGAACAAACACCCCTCGCTGCTGAGGAATACTGCTGGGCAGGGGGAGAGAGGGAGGGACCACAGCAGCACATCCCATGTGTGGAAGTGGAGTGGGGAATCATAGCAAAGCTGGAGATTGTTCTGCTGCTCTGCATGTACTGCTGAAACAGGGAGGGATTTCCTGACATATCAAATGCTTTGTCTCTGTCTAAGTTAAGGTCTGTTTGCTTAACCATTCAAAAAATATTGCAACTCATTATAAGTTAGAAAAACTTTTTATTTCATGTCAGCATGCATCTAAATCTTAAATCGTTGCCATGATATCCATTCTCTCTACTTGTCTAAGCTCATGCTTTTCAGGACTGAAGGAAATAGAATTAAACAATAAAACAAATATTATGGTGTTCTATGTGTTGTGCTGTGCTGGCTGTACAGGGTCTGACAGATGACAGTCCTGAAACCTGTGTGCTTATCTAATCTCTTTCAGAAAGTTCTTTTGAAAAGAGTGCAACTGGCAGTATCTGTGCTAAACAGCTTTCTGAATTCTTAAAGTCTTTTATTCAAAAAATTGCAAGTGTGTGTTATATTTTATGCACATATATATGTATAAAATGATTTCTGTTGGAAGAGATCTCTAAGATCATTGAGTCCAACCATTAATGTAAAACTACCAAGCCTACCACTAAACCAGTTCCTCAAGACATGTCTGAATGTCTTTTAAACTCCTCCAGGGCTGGTGACTGAGCCACTTCCCTGGGCATCCTGTTCCAGTGTTTGACAACCCTGTCTGTGAAGGAGTTTTTCCCAATATCCAATCTAACCATTCCCTGGCACAATCTGAGGCCATGTCCTCTTGCTCATTACTTGTGAAAAGAGACTGATCCCCACCTGGCTCCTTCCAGGCACTTGTAGAGAGTGATCATCTTTTTCTCCAGGGTAAACACCCCCAGCTCCCTCAGGTTTGTATGTGACAATTTTTAAAGTTGTTTCAATGTTATGACATAACACAAGGAATCTGACTTAACATACAAAAAATGTAGGAAGAAAATGACAAAACAATTATTTTTTCTTGAGGGCAAGGCAGTATTAACAAAAAAACACTTAGTCTTTGGAGGGGAGCAAAAATAACATCAGGATTATTGCTGAATATTATTCATGTTTATGAATCATGTTATGAAAAAGATTTCCATACAGAATTTTACACAGCCTACATTTTAAACAGGTTATGAAGCACAGAAACATGCCTAGTCTAAATATATTCTTCTTACAGGAAGGTTCCTCATTTTTTTCTTTTCTGGTGTAACAGTTCACCAGAGCAGAACATCATGTAATTAAAATACATTAAATTTAGCTCCCTGAGCACTTAGTTTTGCCATGGTGAAGAGCAGAGGAAAAGTGGTATATGATTAAAAATAAGAATATGAAAAATAATGTGAAGAAGAAGGATAATAGAGCAAGGAAGGAATGGGAGACTTAGGGAGTTGTGAGAAATCTCATGTTGCATGACAAATTCTCCTTGCCAACTGTTCTAAACCCACAGCCTTTAGCTGTGCTGAGGGCCTGATAATTGACTTTATTACAAAACGAAGAGGTAAATTGGATAGGTATTGTGACTAGGCTGCACTGCTTAAATTTGGATTCTTTTCTTTATGGGTAGCTAGAGAAACAAAAGGATCACCCCACTAACCAGTTTGGATAATGCACTGAAATTCAGAGTACAAAGGCTCAGACCTGAGAGCTTGGAACCTTTTGCTGCAGTGTGGGGGGAGCACAGCCACAGCTCCCTGGTGGGATTCCTGGTTTATTGTACACTTGAACTCTGCTCATGTCCACCTAATGGCCTGACCCTTCCAAGGCATTAAATTCTTCCACTTTCTGAGGTGAAATCCAAAATTAAAAGCAAACTTTCGAGTCTCAGCCTTACTCTGCAGTCTTAAGGGTTGTTTTTAGCTCTATGCTGCCAAACATAAGGGCTGACACAACAAATGTGTCAAATCCTCAATTTATCACCTGTATCAGTGTTGTGTAAAATTTATTAATCCCTCCAGTAAATAAAAATGCAGGGTTTTGGTTTGTATGCTCACTGTGTCTTGTAGCTGGAGTTAGCAGAGTTGGGGAGCTGAGTTGCTCCCAGAGGCTTTCAGGCACAGCAGGTCAAAAAGCCACTGTGCCACAGTCAGGGTTATAGATGCTTTCTGTAAATGTAAAAGATTCATTTTGATAGACATCTGAAGTCAATATAATGGAAATTAATTTCTTGTTTAGCACAAATATTAAATGTGCCTTTGATACTTTCAGCAAGATTGTGACAGGTGTTTAAAATGGTTGAGTAATTTCATACAAATATCTCTGACTATTGCTATTTAATTTCACTGCAGAAATCTTGCAGATATGCCAAAAAGTATAATCCTCAAAAGAAGCTTGTTGCAGTCACAAGAAAAGATACTCTTGTAATTGAGGTGCCACCTGGGATCACAGGAGGTCTGCTCTGTCTTTTTTCCTCAGCTCTGTGTCTGTTTTGAGAGTGACCTTTTGGGAATGTTCTGCAGTCCTTGTAGCACTGTTGTTCACTCAAGGCTGGATGTAGTGAGTGCCCTGTGAGCAGCTGTGGAATTTATACAGCATCAAAAATGCAGCTCACACGGTCACAGGGTGCAGATCCAAGGCTTCACAATTGAAAATTAGGCTCGGAAGGCAGAGCAGCAGGATGGATCCCAGGGAGCTGAGAGCAGCAATTCATTATTCCTGCCTCTTCTCCCTTCCCTCCACTGCTGTGGCCCAGTTCATTTTGCTCTGTCAGGCCATGGATGTCACTGTTTTACCATGCTCCATTTTCAGGGCATGTTAACATTCCATCTCCAATAGAGTTGAACCTGCTTGAAGAGTCAAAAAATGCTCCCTGGTACTGTTTGTATTTCTGCAAATCAGCCAGTGTAATAGAGTTGTACAACCAATGCTACTGCTGCTTCTGCTGCTTGCTTACAAACTGCTTTCTCAGCCTTAGCAACTTTGCAACATGCAATTAAGAAGTTAATTACTATTTTAAGACAGGTTAGGGCATTGCTAAAGTAAGCAACAATGTGTATATGAAGATTATCAGATTATTTAGTGATTTTTGATTTACAAGTGTTAATACTGAAAGGTTGATACAGTAAGAGTAACAACTGGTTGTGTGCACAAGAATAATTTGTAATAGCCTTTTTACTTGGTGCCCTAACTTAGGGTGCTTTGTAATACTTATACAATATCTGGGATTCAGGATAGCACTGCTGATTCAGTAACATCCCATAATGTTCCTGCCCCCACCTGTGTTCACCTGCACACCTTCTCAGACCTGAGAACTGGTGTGTTACTTCCCAAAAAGATGTGAGACTTCTATTCTGTCAGAAGCTGGTGTTTTTACAGCAATGCATGTGTTAAAAAGGGGAACTGGAACAGAATGGGCAGGGTTGAGACACAGCTGCCCAAGGATGAAGCTCTGTATGGAGGGATGTGTTCAGGTACAGCAAAATGTCACTTTGTGCCTGGGAAGGGCTGAGCTGCTCGGGGTGCGGCTCAGCACAGGGACAGTGGCAGCTGCTGTGCAGGACCCAGGCAGAGACACTATTCAGAGATATATAGGCCAGATGTTATTCCTGGCAGAAATTATTGGCCTTTCTGTGAGGATCCTTTCTTACAGTATTTGCTTTGTTAGATTTACCTGATATATAAAATAGTAGGAGGGAAGGAAAAAAAGCTTTCTTCTGCAAAAAACCCTGTATTTTTCTTATAGGGCCTTCTCAGCCAATTTTGAAGAAGACTGTTTGAGTCTGTGGGAGATAAGTTTGTTGAAAACTGTCCCTTTACTTCAAAGGTCCAAGTTAATGTTGTACTATTTTTTGTTCAAGGCCAGTTAAGAAAATGGGAGGGATTTTGTTTACAGAATTCAAATCCTATTGTAACAAAAAACACCAAACAAAAAACAACACAACCCTAAAAAGCCTTGCTGCATTAAAAAAAGATCAAGATTTAGTTTCTGTTGTACTTTGCAGCACAACCTTAACTGTGTTTTTGTCCCAAAGACCAGTGTAGCAGGCAGATTGCCATATTATCTGGCAGTGTCTCAATAATGAAATTTTCTGGTCTTCCAGTAGGAATCCTTAGGGTACAGACCTGAAAATGAGATTCATGCATACTATATTATTTAGACATTTTAAACACCTATATACTGAGGCCAAAGGCTTTTAATTCCTATTGGAAAACTAAGACATATCACAAAGAAAAAACTCCAACAAATATTTAAGGGTTATAAATAGAAACATTAGCTATAAAGATGGGGGGGGGAAATCAGTATAGTTTTCTCTTATTGAATTTTTTTGCTTAGGACCTTAATAGAGGGATTTAAAACAAATTAAATATCTGCTGTTATTAAAGTAATTTAATATCCTACGAACTCAAAGGTTTTTCACTGAGTGTGACTCCCTCATAGCTTGGTCACTGACAAAGCAAACTACCCCACTTTCCCCTAGGGTTGCTACACCAAGTTATCTAGCTTTGCTTTGCTTTTTTTTTTCTGTGCTTTTGTTTGTTTTTGTTTATTGGTTTTGTTTTGTTTTGTTTTTTTGTTGGCTTTTTCCCCTCTCCTTTTCCCAGGTGAGGCTCCATGCTTAGCTGCATGCCTCAAGTTCCAGCTTCTGCTGTTTCTGCCACTGTGCTGGGCAAGTCACCAGTGCACACAAATCAAAGTTATGGCTGTGATTGTTTCCTCATGGTGAACTCTAACAAAAGCCCTGCAATGCTAAAGCTATAAAATATTCTAATTTCATGCCTTATTTTCCATAAACTGAAAAATAGGGGCCTTAATCTGTGTCTTTTCAGTTTATTATTGAAAGTGAAACTGCTGATATTGAAAAAATTAAACCGACTGGAGAATCCAGTCAGTTGTCTGTGAAGGAAGGAGACAGGGAGACATCTCTGATACTGCCTTTGTTTTCCTTCAGCTCATCTCTTTTGGAAAGGAATCCTTGCAGAATGGTAATGGCAGTTTCAGAGATTTCCATGTCTTCCTCATTTGCCCTGCTCATAAAGAAAAGGGCTGGAGCAGCCCTGGAGTAGAAATGGGTGATCAATTATTCTGCCCCCTTGCTATCATGAGTCATTTACTCCAGCACATGTGTGATTCCTAGTCTACCCTGAGGGGGAAAGATAAATGCTCTACTTGCCTGAGAAAACGAAAATTTAAAAAGTCACATTTCTATTTCCTCATTTGTTCTGTTTGTGGAAGAAGGAGTGAACAGAAACCTTAAGTTTCCTCATCAGTTTTAAGGAAAATGGCATTAAAAAGTCATTGAATAATTATGTATGACCAAAAGCAAATTTAGTGGCTTTGCTAGGTGAGGCTGAAAAAGCCTGAATTGTTATAAACAAACTGCTTGGTAGATCTACATCTTTCTGGAGCTTACTTTCCTATGGCATTTTGAAAGAATCTATAGCAATATTCTGTTTGTTTCTATGTTTAAATGTTTGCATTGCCTTCATTAAAAAAAAGCAAACAAAAAAGTCTGACTCACGTAATATACCTAGTTGTAAGAAGTTAATAATTACTGAAATTGGTTCTGTCTTATTGAAATGTTCTTTCATCTCAAGAATTAAGACATCCTATCAATTCAAGAAGATTTTTTCTTTAGAGAAAGAATTCTCTAAGCAGCATTTGGCTGTTGGCAAAGATATTGCATTGTTATTACTACCTTTACCCACTGAGGTTTGCTGCATCCATTTTTACTAAACTCACATTTCTATAAATGGTCTTTCAGTTGTGCATCCTCCCTGCACCTGCAGAAATGGAAATATTATTTCACGTAGTTTTGACTCTACAAGGGCTGAGCTTGTGGCTCTCTGCACTTTCAGCCCTGATTCTGGAGGAGAAAAGTGGGAAGGCCTGCAAGAAGGAAATTTCATTTTCATCTTTAGAAAAAGATGTAATTCTAGAATAATCCCAGGACTAAAACCTTAGGGATACTGTCACTGAAGACAAAGTTGGTTCAGTGACAACTTGCAAAGGTGCTGCATTGGAAAGGACTGGTGGATTTTGACAAGGAAGTAGATAAGAACTCAGATTTATTCACTTTTTAGGTGTGTGCCTGATGTACTCAGAACCCAGAGAGCACAAACAGGCTTGTAACCTCATGGTGTTTATGGCTTTGGAGGGGTAAGAGAGAAAAAGAATGTCCTGTCTTCAGTAAAGCAGGAGTCAATATTGCTTGTGCCTGAATTATGCATGAGACCCTCTATTTTATGAAAGCTGCTGATGCTATAAGCAGTTTGTTATCCCTTTTTCTGTTTCAGATATTTACCTCCCACTATTAATGTGATCATTTCATGTGTTGTGTACAGTGTAACTCATACCCATTTACCAATGCTTCATCTACTTCATGAATGTAATTAAACAGCCTGATCCGGAGTGCTGAGCACAGAGCTGGATTTGAAATGCTCATGGATACTTCATTGTAGCTAATCTTTAGACATGGAAAGCTATTAGCACTGCTGAATAATAGCTCAGAAGTGTCTTTCATTTTATCTATATCCCTAATAGACTTTGCTGCCATGGAAAAAAAAGAATTCTAATTTTACTAGGAGAGTCTTCTGCAAGCTAATTTTATGAAAATGCTAATAACTGTGGGAGTGCTTGAGAGAATTTAGAGAAATTCCCATTTTTTTGCAATATATCTCTTTAGCGCTGTTTTAAAAGAAAAATGTGCTAGTTGGTATCTGTGGTTTGGTCTATTTTTGTATAACTTTCATGGCCACAGATATTTTCACCATTTAATGTTGTTTTAAAGCTCCTAATGAAGAGAATTTTTAGTACATCTAGGTATTAACGATGCTGGAGATGTAAGCTAAGCAAAAATTAAACAGTTTACTTTGCAAAATGAATCCCAAAGGATAAAAAAAAAATCCTTTTGTGTAAATTATAAATTTTCAAAAGTAAAATGAGAAGTCCACAATTTTAATAGTTAAATATTCTCTGAAACAACCCTTGCAGTGGCATGTGCTAACTTCTTTGTATCAAATATTGTAAAATATCAGATATATCCTTTTGTAGATGAACTACAGTATTTTAAACAATTTTCCTGCAGGTTTCCCCACAGGGGAGAAGGTAAGAAATAATCAGTAATAAACCTGCACATTCATACTTTTGTCAGGTTTAGAAAGTCTACCTTGGTAGAAAGGAAATATTATTATTCTTGAAGAAACCCTTATTGATTCTTAGTAACTACAACATGATAAATTTATATGTTTCTATTTTATAGGAAAAATCTAGATTATATTCTTAATATTTTCACATCCTTTTACCTCCCAGTAACATACAGACATGATGATTTGTACATCTCTGAGGGATTTTCTGCTGCTCTCTTGGAAGAGTAAATCCAATACAGCTGTACAAAAACAGTCATTTTAATAAGAAGTGCAAAATATTTTGATTAATACTCCAATTCTCTGCCGTAGTGCCACAGTACCTTAAGGCCTGAGTTAGCACTAGCAGAGAAATCCACTGTAAACCACTGACTTGAAATACAGATTTAACCCTCAATGTTTGTGAGGATTCACTTTCCCAATTTGAAATGCACTTGGCTTCCAGTGCTAGGTGTAACATAAATACTCAGCTTTGACTTGAAAACATATAATCTATTTCCTGCTAATGTTTTTCCTCTCCTTTCTCTTCCCCAGGCACAAAAAAAATGGTCTGAGATCTGGATTTGTATTTTTGTTGCAGAGGAAATGGTTATGCTGGAGGGAGCTGCAGAGACATGACAAATCTGAGCTCTCATAGCTGAGGCTTCTTGCTCTCACCGCGTGTCCTGTGTCTCTGGCAAACAGGTTTGCAAATCAGATAAAAGGTTCAGTGGGGTGCTGTTGGAGGCTCCCCTGGCTGCGGCCATCAAATGTGTCCTCTCTCTCATATTTTATTGTGGTAAACATTTAAAAAATCTTATCTTTTTTTTTTCATTAATAAGGATTTTTAACGTTGAAATTCCATGCTTGCTAAGGAAGGACTAAAGAGATTACTAAATATATTCTTTATAAAAGTGGAATAAATAAAAAGCATATATTTTCATTTTTCAGCTCTAGAATAAATTGTCCCCTCAATTCTATATGTTTTTTTTTAAATTAGGATAGAAATTACACTGTTATATCTCATATTTTTATGAGATTTTTGTAAGACAGTTATTATTTAAGTAGTGAGTGACCTCACTGAGCCCCACGATAGCCAGGGATATCTGGAACTTGATAATGTCAAAGGACATATCTTCCATGTCCTTATCTGATTGACAGCTGCCAGGTTATATTTCAGTGTTAGTTTTATAGATCATTGCATGGAACAATTGCTATGTCAGGGTAATCTATTTCCAGTTCTATAAATCAATTGTTTGTCAAATACTGAAGGTAAATCTTGAGGCCATAGTGGATATCTCCTTCACAGTGACAATTGTTAAAGGTCTTTGTGTAAGAGTTATCTTTAATACAACAGGAGCTACATGGAGAATTTGTTGGCAGGCAGGAACACAGTGTGGGCTTTTTAGGAGAGAGGCTTCTGTGCTTTTCAGAAGAGGTGTTTCAAATTTATAGTGATGATCCCAGTCAATATTTGTTCCGGGTAGAGTCTTTCTGTTGCCTTCACTGGAGTTTGAAGTGAATTTTAGAATTCTTTTTGTTGACTAATTTAAAGTATATTTTGGAATATATAAATATAAACCAAAACCTGTTTTTTATACACTATATATATGCCAACTACTTAATCTGTTAAATATCATATAACAAAGTATGCCAGCATGACTATTAGGTATGAGGGAACGTCCTTCCGTTAAAGTATGAAGAAGATGATGATGAATTATTTGAGCAGGAAAATGGAGTCCTAAACTGCTCTGGCATACAGTAACTCTGCCAGTGGGCACTCTGCAGCAAAGCCATTTTTCTTAACTAGTCAAATTTCTGACACTCTTAAAGCATGTACTGACAGGAGACAATTTTGGTGCGTTAGATTTATTGTTTGGAATCATTGATCTGAAATAAAAACAACCAAAGTATCAAAGTAAATGAGGAGCAACAAAGATTATAATTGATTGGTTTGGTTTTGGTTTTGTTTTTTTTTTTTTCCTGTACCACTTACTATATTTTTTAATGCTTATTTCTGGATTATTGTGATCTATTCAAGGCTTAGAGAACCAATATATGTTCAAAGTAGGACAGAAATTCTGTTACCTTTAGCAGTAGATGGAATTAAATGGGGGAAACTGTAAATAGTTAGCTTTATTTTTAATTAAGCTTATGGTTGTAGGACTGATGTTTGAAGCAGTCACAATAGGGAATTTGGGTTTAAAATACTATCAGAAAATAATTGAAACAGTAGTTCTTGGTCTCTCTCACAGATCTTTGTGGTTTTGCTGACATGTATCCCTCCTGCCCTGGGCTTCTAAGTGCTGCAGGGTAGGGAAGAGCCTTTGGCTGAGGCAGGTGCTGCTGTTGCAGTCAATAGTGAATCACAGCTGCCTCTGATCAGGTGGGGATTTTGGAAGGTTTGTCTGACAATTGAATAGTTGAAATCTGCCTCAGCCCAGTGTTAGTCATCAGCTCAGCAAACACAGATCTTCATGATCTCAGCCCTGTGTGCCCTCCCCACTGTGGCTTTTGGTTGAAGACAGATTCAATTTAAGATCTCTGGCCATATGCTCACAGCTCCCCATGGGACTGGCATTAGCAGCAGATTAAATTGCTGTGTGCCAGACGTGTCCAGTGACAGCAGATTGTGACTTGGACTTCTCAGAAGTATGGGATGCAAAGCCTTAGTGGGAATTTGGTTTAGTTGGTAAGTAATATCTTGTAAGACAAGTATCCACGGGGCTCTCTGTAGCTATTCCTTTTTGAAATCCTTGAAAAATCAACCTTAATTTAGCATTTTCCCAAATATTTTTTTAAATCTCTTGCTGGAAGTATACACACTCTTGAAATGTCATCCTCTTTAATTTCCTTGAAGTGCTAAAATAGATTTTAAAAATGGGTTTTCAAACAATTCCATTTTATTATTCTAAGGAAGAAAAAAAAGAAAAAACAACCCTGAAACCAAAAAGAGAAAAAAAAGGTGTTCCATAAAGATTTTAAAATACTAAGGAGACATTTTTTTGGGGAAGATATATGAACCCACCTACATTTAGAACAAAATGTTCAGGGTTTTTTTTTAGATTGTCTTTGCCTCAAACCATAAAAAGGATATGGCCAGGGAAGCTTTCCTTTGAACCTGAATTAGGTAATATATGTAATAAACCATGGATCAGGAAAGTGTTGCCAATAAGGAGAGCCTTTATTCTGCTTCCTTATCAAAAGTTTGGGCTTGATTGTCCTTAACACAAGCAAAGTAGTGGTAAAATTCAACGGGAAAGGAAAACCAAAGTGGGAAAGGGGGAGTGTCCACAGCCAACTTCCTGTGCAGGTAGCGCTTGATGGACGGGGTCACAGTGCTGCTACAGCTTCTTCCTGGTGAAACATGGCTGATAGCAGTGAAAAATCACCTAAAGTAGCAATAAAATAACAGGGCTAAATGCCAGGCTAGCAGAACTTTACACATGTGTTGAGAGCTCAGGAATCAATAGAATTGATTAAGAGATTTCTTCTCCTTGCAGATGTGTAGCAAACATAGAATTGGACTCTCTTGGGCACCTCAGCATGAGATTGCACTTGAGAAGCAACAGTTCCTGCAAATTTGCTAGGGAAGCTTCTGTACAAGGCAGGACAGTTCTTTCTCCCTTCCTTGCAAAGACAGCACTGAAAATACTAAAATTTGCTGCCTTTGAATTCAAAGAGAAATTTTTAAATATGAAGTCATGTCAGTAAATGAAGTATCCAGAATCCTGTTCAGGATCCTGTTCCTCCAGCTGAGTGTATTTTTTGTGCAGGGATGATTAATTTTTTGCAAATGAATTTATATCTGTGGATCTTTGCATCATTTTGGTCATGAAAATCAGATTGAAGCACCAAGAAACATCTACAAAACAATTTCTCTGATTTTTGAGGTGACAGTGTTTTGGCTGAAGAGAAGCAAGACCAAGAATAGTTAATGTAGGTTCATGGTTTGCCTTAATTTAATTTAATGGTAAATGAGGTTGTGATGAGGTGACTGACACTTCTTATCTGTTGTACAGGAAAATGCAAGACTGCAATCTTGACAAGCAAAATTAAATTAAAAAGGCTTTCTTTAACATCATGCAAAAAATGACTACATATAAACAAAATAGGCCTCTATAAGGTGTTTAAACTGAGCAAGCCTTTAGGTTGAAAAGGGAAAGGACAAGGAACACTTCTTCTTTGTTAAAATATTTATAGAAATCTACAGCAAACTTCTAGAGGTTTTTGAAGTTCAAGAATATGTCTTATCTGCCTCCTGAGACCAAAGGATCCAAACTTAACTTTTATATTAATCTCTAAGAAAAGGAAGCTTTTCAGTGTGGGTCTGAAGAAAAGAAACCATTTCATCTGTATCATCTCCCTGACACACATCCACATCTGAAATCACCTGCCTAAAGCCCACAGAACTGAACTTTCTGAAGCTCAGGGGAGGGGAAATCCTGCTTCAACAGGAGGCCAGATCCTGTGACACTGGTGTAGCTGACGCAGTGGCTGAGGAGTCTCACTGTCATTAAACTGCTGTAAACAGCCTCTGGAGTGCTGAAGTGATTGATTCACTGCTGCAGTAATTGCCTGTTCCTTCCATGAATCTGATACCATTACACAGAGTACCTCTGATGTGTGACCTGGGAATCAGGGATCTGAATTGCCACACAGAAACTGGGTTCCTTGGAGAACCTGGGCTCAAGTGGCTGATTTGACACAAACTCCATCCAGAAGCAGGAAATGCTTTTGGTGGTTTTCTACTGCCACCTCAACTTTACCTTTTTTTACATGTCAAAATGTTTTCAGCCAAACTTGACAAGAGTTTCAAATCAATCCTACAAATGAAGTGGATCTAAGTGGTCTGGTAGAGTAGAAGAGTTTTTGATGCATGTTCATGTTATATCATATTCTAGAACATAGAATATGACATATTCATATATATTATTCATATATATTCTATGATATATTCAAGAAAGCATCAGTTCAGTCTTGGTCTGTGTTAGACCCAGAAGAATCTGTGAAATAGGAGCCCACAAGAAACCAGCTTCCTCTGGTTCTACTGCTGGTGAAACTGCTTTAATTATGCCACTGTAAGTACACACTGAAGTAATTTCCTGGTTGTGCTGGATCTAGTTAATATCTAATGGTATCTTTCAAAATAAATTAGCAGTTTAGCAGTGTGTTTAGTGATACTCTGAATTAGGATGCTAAAGATTCATAGTAAAACTCTTCTGAAGAGTTCAGGGACTTTTTTTCCATCACATTAACAGTATCACTTTACACTTCTATATAATGTTTGCACACTCTGTCACAAATTTCCATGTGCTACTGGATAAATAAATTATTTAAGGAACTGTTAAATTATCTAGATGAAGAAAAAATCCTATTTATTTACTAAAGAAAAAATTGCTACTAGTTAAACTCCAATAGCTTTAGTAAACTACAGGAATTAAGTATTGACAGTTGTACTGACAATTAACTAATTAGATACTACCTTGTGGAGCATAAATATGCTTTCTTATTGTGAAACCTCAATTTCTTTTACTGTAAATGCCCAGTTTGTTATATTTGTTATGAATTTGTTTTGCTATAAATGGTTAGGTCTTTCAATGACAGGGAGCAAGCAGATTCTCTAATTTGCTCTGCCTAGAGGGTAATCTACTGATGAGTTTAAGAGTCACAATGCATTAAAAGCCTCAGGATTGACTGCCCAGAAATAAATAACCTTGCTAGCACTGGTCTGTTGAGCTGGATGGGTGACATTATTTATTGCTGCTCCTATGGTGCCATGACTGTATAGGAATGTTAAGTAGCTGTGTACTTGCAAATATCCCAGCTTGGTGCAAAGTGAATCAACCACAGGACAGCATTTGTTAAAACAAGACAAGACAAACTTTTATCAGTCACTCTTGGAGAAAATACCCATGTTTGTGCTACAGCCAGCTATATGATGAAGTCTACATAATGCTGGTTGCAATAGCCTTAATGCCTTCTGATCTTAAAATAAAAAAATAAAGCAGAAAGAGGTAAATGTTGTCTATTTAGGCATTAGTAGAGAATTTACTTGAGGAAGTCAAAAGTTCTCCTTAAGCAATGTTATTTGTCAGGTAAAATTCCTTGAAATACAATAAGTTCAAGTTAAAATCACATTCTTGTATGGAAGTAACGTGGCAGAGATAGGAAGTTGTATTGCTTTAGAAAACTACACACTCATGTCTTTTGACATCCTGCTTTTTTTTTCCTTTCTGTAGAATCTGTAGGAACTACATTTAAGTAAAATCCCTCAGAATAATTTTGTGCTTTTAAGGCACAATTTGCTGGCATCTTCTTTATCTATTTTGTAAGCTTGTAACATTGCCATTGAGTTTATTCATATCTTTGGGCTAATCCAGAGCTGTTAATTCTGGTAGTCATTGCTGTTTCAAAGCCATTTGACTTGGGGGAGAGAAAGGAGATGACAACTCACATTTGTCCTCCAGGGTTTCAAAACCAGACAATAGATATGAATAAATGTAAGACAGCTATTTTTATTCTCATGTGTCTATTACAGTCATGCATGTAGAAGAGACATCCACCAACTTCATAGCTAAATACACAGCCCAAAGCTGATCTGTCACCTTGCTTAATCAGACCTGTGTGAAATGGCAGGGCTTTATTCTGCAATAAACCAATGAAGCACACAGTTCTCTTGGTGGTGGCTATTGTCAAAACAATTGATGTGTCTCAGAGTGCTTTCTGTTTATGTTATCAGCAAGGATTACACTCTGTCCTTGTCTTGTGATGTTTTCTTCTCTCCACACAGTAGTAAATGTATACATACCTGGATCTGAGCCTATGACTCATTTGATTTGCCTTCAAAAATGCTTAGAAGGGAGGCAAACATAGGAACATATTCTTGAACAAACCAGCTTTCGTACAGTGAACTTATCACCTGGCTCAAACTGCAGACTGTGACCAATCAAAAATGGAGCTAGATGAAATTTGTTCTTCCTTACACACTACACCTGAAATTGATTACTCTTTCTGCCACTTACTGCCCCATAGAAGGGTTATGACCTCCAGTTTTCCAAAGAGAAAAAGGAATTGTTGTATAGGTTCTGGTAGGGCAAGAAAAAGGGCTCCCACTTCCACTCCTTACTATGCACATCTGTAAATCCTGAGTGGTAAATGTCAGCAAAACCTGTGCTAACAGAAGCTGGTGTTACATGGTAACTTTTAATAGCAGAGTCTTGTCATTTTTCCACAACTGAGTGTCCTGGTTCATTTTAGCTGACAAAGCCAAATGCCTCCTTTTATATAAATGAAGCAAAAATTTCTGCCTTAAACCACAGAAATTCCTGAAGGCTCACAGTGAAGAGGTTTAGCTGAAGTAGTTTAACATCAACATGTTAATTTACAACAAAGGAGTCCAACAGCAGCATTGGGTATCACTTTCCAATATACCTGCAGAGAAACTTTGTCCTTTTTGTCTCTGCCCATGGCAGGGGGGTTGGAATCCCATGATCTGCAAGGAAGGTCACTTCTAAGCAAAATCATTCTATGAAAATACTTTTGATTCCAAAATAGAGATATGACTTTGTCATGTTAGTTGTAATTTTCCTTTTGCAAAATGTTCTCCAGTATAATACAAATCTGCAAATGAAAATGAGAAATTTAAATTATGATTTTTAGAGAGAAAAAACCATGTACTCATGCAAATTGTCTGCCTTTCCTTCTAGATACCATGTGGCAACAATAATATTGTTTTTCAAGTTGAGTTACTGAGCAGCAAAACTTGAGGGGAAATGTATGTAATTTACTTGTAAAAATAGGAACTGTTCTCTGGGAAGCCTGAAGTTTCAGTTTCAGTCTGTTGCAAGCTCTGCATTTTGATATCTTGAGGCTGAAATGTCTTTGGAAGGGGTGAAGTGATGCTTGTGGGTGGGTGACTTGGAGCTCATCTCTCCCAGTCTGTGGACTGACAGACCTGATCATATTTTTCATAACCATTATTTGCTGGATCCTGCCCCTACAGTGCTTCTGTGACTGATGAAAAGATTGTGATTTCTCTGTAAATGTTGCCTTGCTACCAAAGGGTAAGAATCCAGCAATATGAAGCATTGAAAATGACATCTGCTAGAAGGTATCCTCTAGTCAACCAGCAAATCTATCAATATTAAACACTAGAACCCATAAGACATAAGTTTTTTTTTACTGTAAACCAAATTCCTGTGGTTGAAGGAACTGACAAATGCAGGAGAAATTTCTGACCATCTTTTTTGACCTTATTTTAGGATTTGTGGGAGGCATTTTTTAATGTAAAATGCCGATTTGTACACACCCCCTCACCCCCAAAAAAAGTCTGTAAAACATTTTGCATGCAAAACTAAGTGAAAAATCTGGCCCAAAGTTCTCCCAAATTTGTAATCAAAAAAACTGTGTGGATTGTTAAGAAGCATTCAACTCATGTATGACAAGACTAGGAGGAACCACGCAGTCTCCAAATCCATCTGGGTTTCTCAGTCAGTGGTCTGTAATATAACAGAAAGCACCTACAAAACTAGTATGAGAGAAAATATTATATTCCCAATAAATCACAGAAAATGGAACAAAAATATTACACTTTAAGGAATTTGTACAATGGTATTTGTGGGTACTGGGAGTCTGTGGATGGCTTCTTACTCTCCCACAAATTTTTTGCTAACACCTAATTGTTGCTATCCATTAATGTGCACTCTGGTAAGAGGTCAAGTGCCACCCCTGTGGGTGACTTCTTTCCCTTTCCACTGTGGATCTCAGGCTCACTGACACTCTAGGAGAGTTGATAGTAGCTGCCCAGTTGCCCAAAATAAACCTGTGCTCCTAATGCTGCTCACAATGTCACTTGTGTCACCACCACTGCTCTCTGCAGCAAAGGCCACACTGTGACTGATGGCTTGTTGGCCCAAGCTCTGGTGCCACACTGTTTGAAAATTAGAAACCAGAATTTATTACTGGAAGTTTTTTAGTGGTGAGGGAGAGCTGGTGATTCATGTGCTCAGCTGTGGCAGCCAGGCAGGCCAGAGGAACCCACGGTCTGCGCAGATGCTGCTGCCAGCAGCACGTCGTGCTTCCATCATCCCACTGGCTTCCTCTGCTTTGAAATGAAAAAAACTTCACTGGGGCTTGGGGCCAGGTTCTGCTCTGGCTCCTTCAATTTTTCGTGCATTTGCCTCTGCTTCTCTTTTTGCAAGAGTTTTTGATTTTGATCTGTAATTTTACAAAAGCCTGGCTCTCCCCACGCTGTTTGTTTGATGTGATGCTGCCAGACTCAGATGCAGAGCAGCTAGGATTTGTCTCAGTGCTTGACCTGCTGCAATAACAATGGGATCTCAGAGCACAAGGTTATCTCCTTGATTTTCCTCACAGTTTCTTATGCATTCCTGTGTTTTGCAGATTATTCCTGTGGATCTGGCTCATCACACCTCCAATACAAGTCCTATTTTGGTTGATGGGTCAGTTCTTTAACAATTTAGTAAGATTTTGCCCATCTTTTTTCAAGAAAGTCAGATCCTGTGAGCTCAAGGCCCTGTGTCTCTGATCTGATCACCACATGTGTCCATCTGGTCCACAGAATCAGCAGCTTCAGTGAGGATTTGGGGTTACAGTGTGTTTCATTTGGCAAAGTCTTGGCTGATCTTGTGAAACTGTTGAAAAACAGTTGTTAATATATTATCCTGTATGTGAGTGATAAAGTTTGCATATATTGAAGGTAGGGTGTAAAAGGTTATGGACGAGAAGTCCCCAAAATTAAAAAATATCACTGAGTTTTCATCTCTACACATCCAGAAAAAGTCACACTCCATCCTTCCATATTGTAAATGAATAGAACCTATGCTATAATGCATGTTTTGGGGGTTTTAAAGCTTGAAAACATTTATTTAAGAATGTGAAGTTTTAAGTAAATGGTAACTTTTTTTATACAGGGTCTCTGAGACATTATCTTGCCTTTTGTTCGTACTTTGATTATTTTCTGATGTTAGTCTTTGAGAGACTAACATTAGAAAATTATGAGCAAGTTTGCAGTGAAACTTTTCAAATTGTTTTGAATAGTATGTCTGAGCCTGGCTTAGGTGAGTATGCCATGTAATTTTCCACATCCACTGTTACCCATATTTGTTTTCTATGCTTAACAAAATTAGCAGGCAGTGATATGTGTGTGTTCTTATTTTTGTCTAAAAGAGAGCTTTAGTGTGAATGTCTGAAATGGAGCAGATCCTCTCAACTTTCAGTGATACACTGTCCTACCTACCTACTTAAGAGACACTTCTAAAGATCTGATTCTTTTCTGGGTAAGAACATTGTAGGCTTAATGCAGCTCTCCCACGTACATCAACCAAATGGAGGTGGCATGTGAATTAATTAAAAATAAATCTTGTTCTATATTTTATTTTTAATCCTGTATTTTATCTTCAGTTCCTATCCATTGTAAAGTTCTCATCTTTTTGTCAGTCCCAGTGAGAGGATTATTAGAGATGTTATGTTGTTAAGCAGCATATTTTTTTTTAATTTTATGGGGCTGTAAAACAATGCAAATATCATTCTTTTAGGGCTACTTTAACAAAGTAAAATGTTTGAGTCAGAATAAAACAGTCATGTAATGAAAAAATGAAATAATCCACATCCCTTAGCATTTTGAACGCTATTTCTATGGTATTCATTTAAAAATTTTAGCTTTATTAAAACATTCACCTCATGTTGATTTATGCTCTGCACCCTTTCCCTCCCTCCCATCCCTGCACTCCAGCCTGTCAACACAAGGCAGCTGGAGTTGAATCTAGGTATTATTCCTACTGTGTTCCTCTCTGAAGTATCAGGGGTGTCCTTCATAGCCTTTCTTGGACACTCTTCTGTAATCCTCTCCTTATTGCTGCTGCCAAGGCATTACAAGTTTTGTTCTGTATTTTACATTATTCTCCATTTCAAAACTGATGAATTGTATCTACATGTTATAACTGATGAATGTGTTATTTCAGTTTTTCTGTCTCTCTGTTTCCCTGAGGTGCACACCTTTCTTAATCTACTTTCTAATGGAAGGTTTTTGGGGTATAATTTGAAGCATCTCTTCCTTATTCTGCTCAGTATTTTGGACATGTAAAAAGGAATAAAAAAAGCCTGTGTTGTCAGTGTTCCTTTCTCTGTAGTGTTGTCCCTGTTATTTTTGTACTGAACTTTATTTCTATTTGTGATAGCTGGGTTTATATTCGGTAAGGCTTCAGCTGCGTTGTGTTGTTGTGACTGTGGGTTTTGCTGTGATGAAGTGAAGCTCCCACAGTGAAATCTGCACTATTTGGCTTGTAATGATTTTATTACCAGGTTTCTCCAGAAAGGAAAATATTGTCTCTTTATGCCAAGAATGACTATTTTTAGATTCAGTTGTTTGCAGTGGGGTTTTAGAGGATATTCATGTGCACTTGGGAGGAAAATAGGTATAAATCACTTTCAAAGGGGAAAGTTGAGGTCCAGATACTCCCCCACTGAACCTGGTCAGAAAAGCAAATACTTTCTGCATCTCTTCACTTATCTAGATGGGAAGATTTGTGATTAAAAAAAAAAACAATTTTACTTCAAAGCTGGCAGAGACATATAGCTGTGTCAAAATTTACTAAATTGGGTACATTAAGTCTATCTTATCAATCTGGTTTTGAGTCATGAGACTTGTATTAAATAGGAATTGATGCTCAGATGATTCTTTTTACAGAAGTTATGCTTAAAATAGATTTGAGTGGGTTTCCATTTTTTTATGGAGTATGATTTCTTCCTCTCTCCCTCCTCCTTTCCACCCTGTTCCACAAAAGTAAGCCCATGGGACAACCTACATTCAAGTTTCTTCTTTTTATTTTATTATATAAAAAGATAAAATTGATAAAATACCTATGGGAATGCCAAATAAGTGTGCTATGACATTATTTTACAAGACAACTTGTCAAACTTAAACTCAGGTAAGCTGCCATGTCTTCATGGCAAACTTTCATGTCTTCAACCAGGGAGTGGTGTTCTCTGTCACCTCCTCTGGATAAAGGCTCTACATCTCAGTGGTGTCATGAGGAAGAGTTCTCTTCAGCAAAGAATGATTTTTAGCTTCCATAGATTTTTTTTTTAACTGCAGTGTTTGCCTTGGTCCCTGTACAAGAATAAAGGGAGCAATAAGTCCTGGCTGCCAGAAGCATCTCAGTCCTTCATTGCCTCCATCCATGTTTTGAAAATTTCTTCAGCAGATTATTTCAAAAGGGTTCATTCCTTTCCAAAAGTTTAATTTTTGTGGGGTTTTTGCCTTTTGATCTTGGCATAAATGTTTGATTCCTTTCCTCTGCTTTCTCTACTATGTTTTTTTGCAACTGTTCAGTTGAATATGTGAAAGTTAAGCTTTCATTGCCTTAAACTGAGAGGCCCACACTCCTGGGCACTCTTCAAAATGTTCATACCTTCCTGTCACTCCTCATCAAAGTAACAAGGAAGAACAGTCATTATTTTCTTACTAGGGTGCTCCAAGGGTGATCATTTACTGCTTATAAATTTCTTGGAGGGTAAAAATCCTTTACTTTGTATTGATCCTTCTATTTTAAAGGTCTAAGATATAAAAGAATAGTGTGCCATGAATGAATATATAATGTTATCTCTGGGATTTTTTCAGAAAGAAGTAAATATCCCCTTAAGGAAAATGACTCCTTTGAGTGCTCATGCACTGCTGAGTGGTGCTAAAACAGCTTTTTGGGTTTAGATAAGTGTCACAAGTGTTGCCATTTATGAGGGGGAACAAATAGGGAAGTGTGTTGGGAGTAAACACTGGCAGATGCCTTTTCCACCAGGTCTGGAATGGTGAGAAGATGTGCAAAAAGATCCTCACTCTGCCACTGTGTGCTCAGTGCTGTACCTACATTATTCATTTCTGCATTGCCTCTCCCTGAGCTGGGAAAGCACACAGGTCTAGGAACCCAGTGCTGCTCCTAAAAATCCTGGAGGAAAAACTTTTTCTTTGCTTCAAAAATGCAGAAGTTGTGTTTTTTAGTGTTTCAAGGTGTATCAGAACGGTAAAGATTTAGATTGCTGCCAGTGAATGGGGAAAATGCCCTCCAAATGGTGAATGATTGTCACAGGCTGGCTGGGGCACAAGCATATTGACTCTTTTTAATTTTTCTTTCTTTTTGTAAAGGAAGAATTTTTTTATTATTATTTTTTTCACTGTTGAAAACCTGCTTGTCCAAACATGAAAGTATTTTACCATTTTTGTGCTATGACTGCACTTACATCTGGGAAGTCTGCCCTCCTGCTGCTAATCCTTCAAGACCAGATAAAGGCAATATTTAGTGCAGCTTTTGTTGACTCATGGTTTCTTTCAAACTAAATAATGACTTTCATTGTATATATCTGAAAATAAAATAAGTGTTGTAAATGAAGCTTTGGTATTTTTAATATTAGCAATTTGGCTAAATCACTGAAGCTTTTCCTTTCAAGGCTTTAGTAATTATTAGCTGCATGCCACAAATCATCCAGCAGTTCTTTTTCACCAGAATTTAAAAATCTTCTTAGAGATATCTCTAGGCTCACAAGGCAGCACTTTGGCAGCCTCTTCTTCTCTTCCTCCTGCTCCCTGCCTGATCACACCAACACCACCCAAGTCCCAGGACTGGTTTTGCAGCAATTTTCTCCAGTGTCTCCATTGCTGCAAAAGAAGAGTCTGCAAATTTTCTAACTCTTGATAGCACAGGACTCTAAATGGCAGCAGAAACTGGGAAGTGACTCCTTGGCAGCTGCTTCAGCCTTGGAAATTTAATCTCTTTCATTGGTACTTTTGTCTTTCATGTGGAGTCTAAATAAGAAACTGTCTGTCTGAATGTAGTTACAGCCTACCTGAACTGCTGGGGTTTCCTGCATCTCCACAGTCACTGTGGCTAAAACATTTAAGGACCAAACATCTGAAATATTCAAAAGTTGCCATATACAAGTACATTCTGTAGGATATCCTATTAAATACTATTAATCCTACCAAGTCCTTAGAAGCCATCTCTTAATGATGTTTTTCTCTCTCTAAATATCTTTTAAAGACTGTCAGCTCTATCACAAGCTGTTGACTTCACTGCATCACAGGGCTGTTTATTTCTACATTAACCACATGACTTCTGAAGGCCCAAATGTTGAATGACAGAGAAAAGCCAGAAATGATTAGTCTCCACTTTATTCAGTGAACAAACATTGTAACTTTCTAAGTTTAACTTGAATTTGATTTATTATATAAAATTATGAAACAAATTTAGGGCAAACTAAGAGCTTGGGGTAACCTAATCCCAGGTCTATGTTTCTTTTTGATGTTAAGTTGGATAAAAGTACATGGTTGTTCCCAATCAGAAAATAAATAGCAGGATTTTAACTTCACTTTGTCTAGAAGATAAAAAGGCATGGCAATAACTGTTGTTTGTAATGTCTGGCTATAGGAAAACTATTGGTAGAAGAGAGCTGGTTTTAACTGGGTCAAGCACCAGTGACAGCTAGAACAGTCTAAAAATCCCTGAAAGTTATTTCAACATTAAAAAGCAAAAAACCAACCAAACAAACAAGCAAAAAACCCAAACAAACAAAAAACAAAACAAAACAAAAAAAACTTTAAAAAAGTCCTGGGGAAATTAAAAATTTTGTATGCATCCCATTTTCAGTTTTAGGTCCCAGCTTTTTTGGGTCTTATATTTTGCTGGCTCTATGAATAAGGGATCTGTTCTCATAGACCAACCTCATGTTAGTACTTTATACTATGATTAATTTCCCCTACTGAGTTAATCAATTAACTAAATCTCTTTCCCATGTAAAATTTCCATGTATTTGAACATACTCTTTGCTGTTCCAGAGCCTTCCACTCTTGTAATATCAGTCTTCACATCGTGATTTTCTGTTTCAGGCTTTGCTATAAAAATATGATTTGCAAAACTCACTTAAAAAGTACAGCAAAAAAGATATTTTAAGGAAAAGTGTTGATCCACTAGAATGTCAGTGATTTGGAATTACTCAGGCAGGACTGCTCTCCTACCACAAATATTAGCAAGATTTTCTTACCCAGCTTCTCTGGTTTCACTTTTCTTCATTTTTTTTTTTTTTTTTGGCACAATGATACTTCTCTGTGCTTCACTGAATTGTTACATAGGTTAATTTGTAATTTTGTGAACGTTTGCATGATGCTGCAAGCATGAGACATTCTATTAATTTTAGGAATTATGACTTTTATGATGACTTTCCTACTCTTAATTAGGGGATTTGGTGCATGAGCAAATAATTCCAGCATAGACAGTGGTTTCTGTGATAGCAAGAGATTAAGCACCTTGCATTTAGCATGCAAACAGGCTTTCAGAGGAATGTTTCCAGTGCTGACATTTGAGCTAACTAAATTACTGTTACTGCTCCATAGCACAGAGAGAAAACTTAATTTAGAAACTGAGTTCCTGTGACTCCAGGTGAGACAGTTTGTAATTCACTGGTCCTTGAACAAGGAAAATGATCCCACTGTGGTAAAGAATTTAGCTGGTTATATGTAGCTGAACGTTCGTAATTGTTTGTCTTACAGACCTCGAGGTTGGAATGGGGCTGAGTTAGTGCTGCTGCTGTATTTAGTGATTTTGTTCAGCACTGGGGGCACCAGGACGATGTCTCTGCAGTGCACAGAACGGCTCAGGTAACAACAGCAGTGCAGTCCCCTGCCAACAGGCTCTGGGGTTGTGGCAAGGCAGGCTTTGTAATACAGCAAAGAGTTTTAAAGCCATAATGTCAGGGCAGTTAGTAGATGAATGAGGTTACATTATCTATTTACTTATATGCACAAGTAAATAAGGATCTGTGCACTCTTCATGGCACTTAAACTGAAATTATGAATTAGCTCACCTAACACCCACTTGAGTAACAGTGGTTGGGTGAGGAGAAAATAAACATTCACTTATTGCAACCTTCTTATTATTACCTTGATTATGATTCTGCACCTTAAAATGCAGGACGTTTTTGTGAGGCTTCTACTGGAACAAAGGGAATGCCTTAGGAAAATTACAGACCAGTTGAGATATGTGCTTATGCCTAAATATGCCACTGGAGACATGGAGCAGCTGATGTTGCTTGAGTTTCCAGATAAGTTGGATTTAGTTTAATCCTTGTATGAAGTTATGTATTGGCTTTTTCTCAAGACCACAATTACAGCGATGCTTACAGAAGGCGCAGCAGCTAATCTCCTGGCCTCCTGCAGACAAAAAGCAATCTGCTTTCTATCTTGCTCCTTGATCATTCAGCAGCAGCTGGGAATTTCGTGCTCAGAGCCAAGGGCCACTGCTCAAGGGAAAGAGCATCATCCCCTCCCTATTTCCTGTGTTGCTGCATTTGCCTTTTTGTGAAGCCTTCTAATGCCTCCTTCTACAGACCTCAAACAAAGAGATGTCATAAGCTGGAGTCCTGCAGAATATTAAAGAGATTCCCATCATCTCCCTTGAGGGTGCTAGTGTTAAAAGCTGAACCATCAGCTACAAGGAAGTGAGAGAAAATGCGCTAGCCATTGAGCTGTTCTCACTTTTCCACAGCCTTCTCTTTAAGTTTGGAAGGGCAGGGGCTGATATCTGGCACACAGAAGTGAATATAAACCATCAGCTGGTAGGTCTGACTCCCTGGATAAGAGAAATACATTTTGCCACTCAGGTGGCTCTAATAATCAGCTCCATGGCACACTTGGATCTGGCTGCCATAGGCTAGATGAGATGCTCTCTTCCAATCTGCAGGGTGTTGACATTTCCATTCTAAAGTGAGAAGGAACTAAGACCTACATTTTTCATGAGAGCGAGTGAAAAAGCTGTGCTTCAAGAAGCTCTGCAGGGAATTTACAATCTCTAAACAAGTAGAGATTTAAATCTGGTTTCCTTTTCCCTCTATTAATTATTTTAATTGTGAAGTTGTTGGGTTTTTTTTGTTTGCTTTGGTTTAGGGTTTTTTCCCCCCTTTTTATCCTGCTGATAGGTACATTCTTACCCCAACTTCATTAGAACTGGCATATGTCTGTGAAATGCATATTTCTTATAAATTTCTTGTCAAGGTCCCTCTTTCTTTATTAAGTACCCAAACTGTTCCACTCCTTTTTGCTTTATAAATACAAGCAGAACAAAAGTAGCTCCTAGCCAATTACTGACAAGAAAAATGTTGTTGTCTTTTACTTTAAAAACTCAGTCATGAAGTTTCTTTCTTCTTTTGTCAAGATGATGGTCTTCCCATTTGATGGTGTTGCTACATGTCATCCATTTGATCAGTTAATTTTGAAGGAGAGAAAGATGGTTAGAGAGTGAATGAGTTAAAAGTAGAACTGCCGTGCCAAAAAGTGTCTGTTTTTCTCTCTTGTTTCTCCTGTTCCTCCCTAAGCACACCTCATTTAGGACAGGAAAATGTCTGGTCCAGCTGTCATGGAAGTGTTATTTATAAGTACAATTTTGAAAATGAATATATTATGCTTTTTATAGCTACTGTCAACAACTACCAGGACAGAACAACTTGTGCATCTGGCGTGGGAAGCCAATGTAAAAATTAAATTTAAGAAAAGATTTTCCTTTCTTGGTCTGCTGTCAGAGGTAACAACTGAATTTGGCCTTGATTTTATCTTCCTTTCCACATTCACAGAGAACCGTCTGGCTGGAACACAGGTGGAGAAAATACATGGGGAAAAGTAAAGAAAAGAGCAGCAGAACTGTGAGTTCTGTTCATGATATCACCAATGAGAAACTCCATGCTCTGCTGTGGGATTTTTCAGCTGACATTTCATTTCAAGCCAGTTGAGAGGGTGATTTGGTAGAAAATGGTTTTCTTGACTCTTTAGATTCTTGAGACTTCAAACACTTTTATTTGCTTTGAAAAGGAAGTATGAGACTTTTCACCTTAAAAGAGCAAAACCAACAAAAGAGTAGAGATGTAAATATACCCCAGTGACTGGGGCACTCAGAAGATGTAGAAATGCATTTTGCCATCTGTAACCACCTCTCAATATTTTAGCCAAATGTATTAGACATTCTTTGTGGGAGAAAATAAAGTTAGTGTAGTAAAGTTTTAAGTTGAGGTAACTGTTTAATTAGAACAAATGTATTGTCTATATGTACAAAGCTTTTTGGTTAATCTGGCAGAACTAATGACAACATGTACATGATGGTAATGGAGATATATACTGTTCTAGAGTAAATATGATTGGCATGGAATATGTGATCTTGTTTTCAAAGATGATTTTCCAGGTGAGAAAAGTGAGGAATGCTGGCCTTTGGGTTGGGCTGAGCCCCTGAGGCTGGGAGCTGTCATGTGGATTCTTTCCTTGGTGTAGCAGTGCTTGTGTACTGTCAGCACAGCTTTCAAGTGAGTGTGGGTGTGACAATAGCCCTCAGCTTGAGGCACCACCTTTTTTACCATAATAAATACATTTCAATTGCTAATAATGGGCCCAAGAGGGAGAGAGAGAAAATTTTATTAAATATATCTCATAACAGAAAGCTTTTCATCTGTTAGCAGGCGAGCAAATTACTGTCATCAACGATGTGTGAGGAGATTGACAATGTACCACTTTGGAGAGGGAAAGGCAGGAACGCAGCCAAAATCAACATTACAGAGCAAAGTTGCTGTGTAGTCACATCATGCCTCTTCTTTGACCCACAGATTTCAAAAAGAGAATCATTACTTTTATCATGGATTTTTCTGACCTACAGTTCATACTAGAAAGGCACCTCATTAGATTGTTAGCAGCATGTGCTCAAAGCATGGGGAAAATATTGTCAAAAACACTTCACCTGACTGCCCTTCCCTTTGAAATGCATCAGCAACTTAACTTCCATTCTAAAAGTAATTATCTGTTTATTTTAGCATTCTTAAATAATAACTATGACCAAATAAAAGCTTTTCTATTAATTTCTCCCCCTTTATACAGTGCCCACTTTTGGTAAAAATATTTTGCATCAGTAGATGCTTGATATATACTAAAGTAAGGTTTAATCTAAATTTGTTCCTGAATCCAGTGATAAAAAGGTAGCTAATACTTCATTCTGATTTTGCCATGCTAATTTAAAATAGTGTTTGCACTGAAAACTCTTTTGCTTTGCTGAAAGCTGGGAACATCCAGAGTTTAGTGGATATTTCCTTTAACTTCAGTTGTTCCAGTTTATTTAACCACCTGAACATACACAGGCTTCAAAAGCCCTGATCCTGAAGTGTCATCCATGGCTTCTATGCCCAAGTGAGCAAACAAGTGAATTGAAACTTGTATCTTGATTACTTAAAAAAAAAAAATAGGTGCATGTTTTGAAGCATGGAAAATAGATTTTGCATACCATTAGGTTGTAAAACTGATTTTTTTAACAAAAGAGAGCTACTGGGAAAAAAACCCCTCACTTTTTATACAACAAAGTGATTTTTTTTGGCATAATACCCAAATGAGATAAAAAGTAAATGTCAACATTTCAGAAGAAAATCTCTTAAAGTAGTTAAGATGAAACTGTCAACCTGTGTTTTGACACTCTGCCATGAAAACAGATATGATCCTATGAAACTTTTCTGTTTCATGCTTTCAGCCAACTCAAGAAAGCACCAAAATACATTTGGTTTCATTCCCTAAATTTAGAAATATCCCTTTTTTTCCTTACTTGCATAAGGAGTAATCAGAAACTGCTTGTCAAACCAATCACTGTGTGATCAGTTTAGCTCTTACCACATATGTCTGAGTTTTTCCAATGATTTTGATTTACTGTGGACACCTAGTAGTTACTGTAACGTTTATCACTCAACATTGGTTTTTGCTTACATTTTAATCCCTGACTATCACTGTTGGATTGTCCTATCAGCAGTTGTTGGTATGTTTGTCAGGTTGTGGCCCCCTTGCAGAGCTAATTAATTTCTTCATCGAGAATCATAATTAGCCTGGTGAATTAAAAATTCTGTTACTTAATGATTAAGACTGCCTTGAACCCTGGGTTTAGCCTCAGGCAAAGCTATTAACTATTGAACTGCCTGTGCATGGTGATTAGGCTGCATTTGGCTTTGCTGCTGTTCCCATGGCTTTGTGGTCCCCTGGTTATGGGCAGAAACTTGTGCTGTGTAAAGAACTGAGATAATCCATGCCCCAAGGAGATGGGGGTATGGAAATGAGAGTTATCAGATGATTATTGGCAGGTGGCAAGCACAGAGAGGAATAAGGTGTTCCTGAAGCAGTGTAGACAGTGGGTTCAGTGTCTGAGGTCCCTCTCAGTTCTCTTTTAGCTTCACACTAAACATTTTACAATGGCCTGTAAAATCTACTAAAGACACATTCACAAGCAATGTCTGTGCTAGCAGAAAAGTATATGGATTTGGTCCCAGGTCATTATTGCAATGTAAATAATAAATAAGGTAACAATTAATCCATCCCTGTTCTCTGTGGGCAGAGAGATGAAGCGGATCATCACTCACAATCATCAGCACTGTGCATTGCACATGGAGGCAGTGAAATTTTCATCACTGGGTATGTGTAGAAGCATCTCCCCATTTTCATCACTGTGTATGTGTAGAAGTATCTGCATTAAATCTAGTAAGTAAAGTAATAATTGTAGTTTTACGTTGTCATACTGGCTGGCCACAGAGAGTGCTCTTACCCCTGTCCCTGCAGTGTCCCACATGCTCAGCATTTTCCCAGCACTGCAGTTGCTGCATTCTGCAGGCAGAGGTGCCTTGGCTGCAGGTTACAGGTGTCCAAGCCAAGCAGGTACCCAGGGGGGATTTCAATTCAGAAGTTTTTCCTGTTTCATGTTTTGCCCTGCAGGTTTGAGTTGTATGAGTTTTTTTCAGATGCAGTCTAGCAAGATCATAAATTTGTTTCTGGGTTTCAGAGGGTCTTCATTGGCACCTTGGGGTTTTCTGGAGATGGATTGCAAACAAAAGGAAATGTTCTGTTGATTTATGAAGTATAGACACTACATATTTCTAGGTTTTGAAGAGCTGTTTGGCTAAATCCTTGAAATATTTGCCTTACCCTATTTAGGTACTTTGGAATTGGAAATTGTGATGATTCGTGGTTTTGTTAAGCTTTTGTTCTGCCAGTTCTGCTTTTCATATTTACTATTCTTACAGTAGCAGCTACAAAATCCTCCCACAAGCAGACTCTCACTGTGTAAATATGACACTCCCTGCCCAAAGGAATTTACAATCAAAAGGCTTGAACAAACTGAACTGAAGGAAAAGTACCCTTTGAATGGGAACTGCAGCTTGTTTAGATCAGGCAGGGCTGTAGCCATTAATTCAGTCTGGGACATTTGGGGTTCCAAACACGTGGCAGTTCCTGCACCATCAGGTGGGATGTGAATTTACAGAGCACTGCCTGCTCTGCACTGACCTCCCAGGTGGGTGCTAACTCAGAAGGTTTTTATTCCCCTGGAGCAGGGAGTGTGCTGTAAATGACTCTCTGAAAGCTGCTTCTGGCATGGGTTACTGCAGCCTTGAGGCTGCTGCAGGATGACCTAATTCTGAGCCTGTCCCCCTGTGTGTGATCACCTGGGCACAGTGCTTTAACCCACTTTGCTCCGCAGCTCTGAGCCACGACAAAAAGCCTCTCCTTTTTGGGGCAGAGGGAGGTTGTTGTTCCTGCAGTCTGCCCTCACCCTGTTCACATGAACTGCACAGGTACTTCTGAGAGAGCTGCTCCTACACAGGGGGGATTCAAAATATGAGCTTACCTCAGAGCACTGGGCTGTGCTTTCTCTTCAGCTGAGGCTGGTGTTTATCTGGAGGCCATAATGCTATCAATCAGCCTGACTGGGAACCTGAACACAAACTTGGCACTGGAATATTTTTCTCTAGTGACAGCCTTTTGCAAGTCTAATCTCCAGCAATCACTTCCAAGTAGCACACAGCAATCAGAGCACTGGCATTTCAAATGGGACAAAGCAATTCTTTAGCAAATAGAAGACGCATAATCTGCAATCAAATATACTTTTTAATTATGATTTTTTTAAATAATGTCTTTTCCCATTTATCTGAGAGCTGTTTTCAGGAGCTTTGGCTATTTAGAGTACAGTGATATAATTTATTTCCATTCTGAAGAGAATTGAAAGCATTTGGGAGGTGAACTAAGAGATGAAAATTTTGTGTATTTGTGAATGTGCACATTAAGAAGCAAAAAAAAAAAAAAATCCTCTGGGCCAATTCTGGGATAAGATACAAGACTCATGTAGTTGAGATCTGCTACTCAGATGTGCAGAAGAACAAAACCTGCTGAGTTCCCTATGCCTCCCCTGTCCAGTGCCAAAAGTCTGCAGGACTTGCCTGCTGAAGGAAGGAGAGGGAAGCATTTGAGGATGCTGCTACTGCCAGCAAATGCTGAGCTGCTGGTTGTGCTGTGTCTGAAGGATGGGTGGCTGCAAACCACTGCCCTCCTTTCCTCCCCTTGTTCCTGCTCTGACTGCCTGGCTGACCCAAGGCATCGACTGCCAGACCTGTGAGGACTGTGCAGGGCTTGAAGACTTTTTATTCTGGCCTTGATTCCTTTTGCTCTGTCCAGCTCTGTGGTAATTTGTGTGAACCAGATGTTGCTTGGTTATCTGTGCATGACTTTCCAGTTAGATGTTCTTTATCTGTCATTATATATTGATTACATAAAGAACATCTCAACTTTCAGCACAACAAGCTGTGTCAAAATTGTTGCAAGTGGCAGCGATTGTACATTCTGCTGCCTGAGGAGGTGCTTGGAGTTCTTCCAGCTTTTATTTCCTGTATGTCCTGTTGGCATTTATCATCCTTTATGTGCTGTCTGGTGTACTACTTCTGCAGCCAGTGGCCAAACTTTCAGCTGGATGAATCAGCATAAACTTCAAACACAAGTGTTTTGGCACAATTCCTTTTGTAAATTCCAGTTCCAGGAGTGAATTGCTATTTTAAGATAAACACCATAATGCTCTTACATTTTACTTTTGGACTCACCTTTATCAAACCAAAACCTTGGCAGGGAGAACTGCTAGTTATGATTTCAGAATAACTATGATGTGAGCAGCTAAAGCAATTGGGGGAAAGCTCTTTCTGAGCAGAAGAATGCAGTCTGCAGTTTTCTCTCGCATTTGTTGTTTGGAGAGTGCACTCTGCCTGCCTGAGCTGCTTTCCTGCTCTCCATTCCAAGGCACAGCACTCTGCCTGCATTCCTCATGCACTGTGTACCTAACAGGGGACATGGAATCTGAGCTGAGGTTTAATTACAATAACAGTGCAGAAAATCTCCGTCCTAGGAATGGACAGCTGCTGCATCTCACAGGATGAAACTTACACCAACCCAACTTGGTGCAGCTCCAGAGCACTGCAGAAGTCTCTGCAGTGCCAAAATGGCAGAGTCACACTCAGTTCTGTGCCTCTTCTGGGCTAATGCATTCAGGCACCTCTGCAATGCACTAGTGACTGCTTCTGTGCCCAGCTTGATGCAGATTTGTCTGGGTGTGCCTGTGCCCAGCAATGTTTACTCTCTGGAAAAGTTACTTGGAATTCCTGGAAGGCAACTAAATACTGCTCAAATACTTATTACTAAATAAATAATAATAATTAAACTAAATACTGTTTAAAAATAGCAGTTAATAGCAGTTTACTGCTATTAATAAGAGTAGCAACAAAAGAGTGTAATGTAGCCACAAGTACTTTAAAATTACTTCAGTTTTCAAGAGTGGTTACATTACTTTTCCATTGCTCTCACCCCTTCTAAAAAAATCTGCTGGAAATGAATTCTCTAGTGCACTTGTTCAGTCGCTTCCTTGGATATATACATAGTCACAATCTCTATTGGAATTCTTAATATTAGTCATCAGGTATGCTAATAGAATAACTAAGTCAAGTCATCAAATAAGTTAATAGCTTTAGTTTGTCATCCCCACACTTTAATACTTTCCTAACAAGACATGGAAGTAATAGTTAAATTACAGTGCATATAGTAAAAGCTTCCCATTATTTCAAAAGGAAAAAAAAAACCAAAACCCTGACTGCTTTTCTGAGATATTAGCTGCTTTTCTGAGATATTAGCTTCCTGATGGGATCATCTTTTCACATGTTTGTCATTTTAAATGGGAATATGGAATGAAGACAGGTTCTTTTGAGCAGAGGATTGAGTTGGCCATAGCTCCAGCACACATGTGAACTTACAAAGTTGAAATGAACTTGGCAGGGTTGTTTGTACCTTCCCTGGAACCAGCCACAGTGGCTCCCTCAGTTTTGCTGCTGTAGGGTATTAAACACTGGCTCTGGTGCCTGCTGGCATGGCTGAGCACCGTGAGCATGAGCAGTGGCCAGGCTGTCACTGGGATCCTCTTTGCCAGGGTGTGTGCCTGCCTTGGAAGGATTTATCTGAAACCCACTTTGGATATGTCTCTGTGCTGTCTCATTGTACAAATCCAGGGAAACCTTGTTCCTTTGCATGAGGAAAGACATAATTCTGTAAAATTCCTCAATTCAGAGAGAGAGGACTCTCCATAGCATTTCTTTACTGAAGGCTGATTAAAACCCCTTTATTTTTTTTTTTCAGTGCAACCATTCACTTGAGCCTCTGACATCAGGGCATCAGTAGTTGTTTCAGCTGCTACCATCATCTAAGAATCTCCCAGGAGAATTTCAGAAAAACAGGTTTTTACCAGAGGCTTGGTTCTTTTGTCTTATCTATCTCATGCTGTTTTTACTGAGAGTTTCAGTGGAATTGTAAGTGCTATGTCATGTCCAGCACCAAAATAATAGCACTTAATTTTTGTTTCACCCTACCATTCTGGGTATTTAAGTCACAATTTTTATTGAGTTTCACCAGGTAGCTACTGAAGACAGAATTTATAGCAGTGATTTTTTGTTTGTTGTTTGGGTTTGCTTGGGTTTTTTCCTAGAAAAACACTATTCCCATGCTGGTGAAAAAAGGTACATCTCAGATACACATTTAAAATTCTTATAGTAAATAGGATCAGGTGAATTGTAAAATATTTATACACAGTGCTATGGGATGAATGTGAATAAGGGATGCTGATCATTCTTCTGGTACTGAAACACAGCTCTCTGACCTAATGTAGAAGTTGTGCCCTTTAGACTTCCCCTTATGGAGTGAATTTTAGTCCATTTCTTCTTCTCAGCACTTTTGTTTTGATATGGTTTGGAACTTAGTATTTTTCAGGACTGTATATATCTGCAAAACTTTCATCTAGGACTTTTTTTTTTTTTTAATAGCATGTAGTCAGATGCCCACACAACCACACCACCTGAATTGCTAGTGGAAAGACACCAAAAATTTGCAGTGACACCACCCTATTGTATATGCAAGTTAAATAAGATTTATGCCATCTTCAACATGAAATTGTTCTCTTGTTGTTCAGTTCAATTTTAAATATTTGACAACAAGAGTTGTACTGTTCTTCTGTGTAACATATCTTTTCCACTGGAACGTTGAGATTTTATTTGACAAATGCTATGATGATCTTGGATCTGTTTCACCAACAATTCTTGTTGTCTACACCATTCTCATATTTGTAGACAGATATTGGGGTTTCAGCAATCTTGAAATACAAAGCAAAATTAAAAGAATGAAGGGGGTGATAATAGTTAGATTCAAATTTAAAAAAAATATAGCTGATTGGATTTTATGGGAAGGAATTTCCAGGGAGTGGAAAAAACTTCACAAACCACAAAACCAAAAACAACAACAAAACCACCAACACACACATGCACACAAATCCCAAAAACGAACTCTTAAGCCAAAATAACACGGACAAAACTCATCTCAGTTTTTGAGCTGCCTGTCTCTGGCAAATGTTTTTGAATCCTTCTTTTTCCCTGCAGAAGAAAGGGACCTGGTATCATTATGAATTTCTCAAAAGAGAGTGAATTATTTTGGGTAAAGCAAATTTTTCCTGTAAATCTCTATTTTGTGAAAAAGGCATTGCTGCAGGGAAGCATTTTAATGAGAAATTCTTGAGTCACTTTATTCAGCATCTAGGGAAGACAGGCCCACAATGATCCATAATTTGAACTGTGTCCTTAAAATTGAACTGTATCATCTGTATTCAGACAACTCAGAAGAGAAAGAATCAGCATTGCAACAATAATTCTCACTCCTCACTCCTGTGGGCTTGGGTTCCCCACGTGTGTTGTTGCAGTCACAGGCTGCATAGACACTCCACAGAAAGAGACATATGTTGCCATAGAAATGTAAGGTTTTGCTGTTTAGCAAGTGACACAGAAGCTCCAGAAACCTACATTCAGTCCCTGCTTCCTGCTCTGTATCTATAGTGAAGCAAATGTAGTAAATTTTAGGCTCATTTCCCACTTGCAAAATAATGCAATAATTTGTCTCAAAGAAAGAATGCAAAGTTAAATAATAAAAAATTAATAATAATAATAATAAAAAATAATAAAAAGGCCCACAAGTCTCTTCTGGTAGTGGAAGCAGCTGGAATTTTTTAAGAAAGCAAACCATGTCAAGAGGATAGTCCTAGCAGCAGAGTCTCTCCACAACCTCTGTTTTACCTATTTCCAAGCTGAATCTAATTCTTTTTCTCAACCATGTTCTTTCCTGATCAACTCCTTTTGCTCTGAATATTTTTTCAAGAGATATATTCCAATTTTTCTACAGGCAAAACAAATGCAAACTGCCAAATGCTTCTCAGGCATCTATATCCTTCTGAATATATGAAGTGGCCAAACAGATTTCTGTATTATCCCACACAGTTTTGTTTCTCCTTTGCTGCCCTTCACCAACTTGTGTACTGCTGTTACTGCTCCTTGTTTGCTTCCCTTATCTGCTGCATTCAAGACAAGTCATCCTGGATTTATATTTCCAAGTAACATTTGGTGACAAGCTGTGGGTAGTGTGTTCCAGGAGTCCAGACACAATTGCACTCATTTCTTTGTCTATTACACTGAATTTTCTGGCTCTGTTTAAGGGGGAAAAGGTCATCCTTCTGGGTATGACTTCCTGTCCATCAGCTGAACCTGTGAACTGGGTTTTGCATGTTACAACTTTCCTTTTTGCTGCTGCCTTGTGTTATCTTTATGAAAAAGATGCAGAAAGGGAGCCAGCCCCCCTTTGCATCACCATGGCTCTAAATGTCATTTAGCATTAATGGCTGTCAAATCAGTCCACTTGTAACTATACATTACTGTTACAACACCCTGTGGCACATGGAAAGCAGATGTTCTAGGAGGAGAAAACTTAAGTAATTTAAAAGTTAAATCACAATCTGATATGTTTTTTTCTGGGTGACACATAGTGAACAGAGTCTGAGAGAATCCAAGCCTGCGGGAAATGGATAAATGAGGTCATGAATAGGACTGAGAAGGCTTTTCTGACTTCAAGCCTGCAAGTCCTGTGCCTCAGAGCATCACAAGGGTTTGGGAAACTTGGCCCAGCCTTTTGGCTCTCTCACGCTGAGGATTAATCCTGGATGTGCAGGGATTTAACCTTGTCAGTGCAAGAGCTGCTTGGCTATCAAGGACTCCCCTGCACCTTTCACTGTTCAGAGAGGGAAAGGTAAGTGTGAAATCATTCTTAACTTCCATCAGGTTGTTTCCAAGGTTCCATGATTTATTAAAAGACAAGTTCTTCAGCATCCCTCTTGTAGATCATGAAGTAGAGGAGAGATTTCTATGCTCTGGAAGATAATGTCTTTACCTATTTGAGGTGAAAACAGATGAGCCACTGGAATTGAATGCCTTTGGTTTTGAACTCTGGCTGCAGTGCTTATTATGGAATTAAATTTGATGAAGATCTGAACCCTGTTACCCCAAAATGTTTTAATTATTGGAACTTAAAAATACTGTATCTTTGTAATTGAAACAGAACACAAGTATTGACTGACCCCATATCAAGAGGCTTCTTGGGCCATTGATCTGTGTTGAGAAAGTTTTCCTCATCCAAAATAGAAAATGGTTCAGTTCCTCTAAAATGTTATAAGGAAGTACTACATTAACCAGAATTAAGTGGTTTGGTCTAGTAAGGAGCTGAGGGAGCAGGGTTGATCTATATTTTTGATGTATCATAAGTGTGAATCCGTGTCTGCAGTTATTGCTTCAAACAGCAAGGGTGAGGCAGAAGTAGCTGAGTACATGCTCAGATCTTAATTCCTTTGCCTAACATGAGAAAGCTTTGGGGTTTTGCTTCTGTCCATAATGAAATTAAATGCATGTGATTCTCCCCAGCCTGAATATGTCTGTCTGTATTCTAATAACTCCTTGACCTCTTGGCAGACTTCTTGTAAGCTGTTGAATGCTCTTAAGATATTAAATACCCACATGCCATACAAATTAGACTAGAAGTGGATGAGTTCTGTATTCTAACTGAGTAACATGAGAGCCCATTTTCCAGAGGGGCTACAAATTGTCTTTGAGAGGAATACTGCAACTGAGGTCACAGTATTTATTAAAGACCAGAAAATCTAAGAGGGAGAGAAACAGAACATTTCCTTCAACTTCTGGAAAAGTCTTAGCAGAATTTTATATATTATATAATAACATAAAATTCTCAAGACCTTCACACTGTAGACTACACAGGTCCTACAAGACACCTATTTCAGTGCTCCATCTCTTCACCAGTTTTGAAGATAGATGCTACATTTACTCTTTTATGGTCCTTTTACTCTATAAAACCCTTCACAAATTTTCAAAGAGAGTGTTGTCAGCTCTTTAAGCACTCGGGGATGTAGTTTTCCAGACACAGGTGCTTTGAAAACTTTACAAAGAAAAAGACTGAGTAGAAATGTACTAAGACAGTTGTCTTAGAGTACAACTCAACATTTATTTCTGAAGAGGGAAGTTAGTATTGGTAGACATCTAATATTAAGAATTCTACCTCTTAAAATATGGGGTCTCAATTGAAAATTATTCGTATGGGAATTGTCATGTTAAGATGAATAATTCTTGAGGCTTTAATAATTTTTTTTTAAATTGTGCTACTTGTTATAACTGGTGATGTTTGGTGCAGCTTTTCTGTGATTAGACATTGGAATGGGCTGCCCAGGGAGGTGATGGAATCACTGTCCCTGGAGGTGTTTAAGGAAAGCCTGGATGTGGCCCTCAGTGCCATGGCCTGGCTGGCAGGGTGGTGTTGGGTCATAGCTTGGTCTCAGGGGTCTTTTCCAGCCTTTCTGATTCTGTGATTCCAAGGATGGGAAGCCCAAGCCTTGTACAAGCTGCAGACTATGAAGATAAATCCGGTATTGTTGAAGTAAAGAGTCATTCAAGGGTTCATGATGCCTGACAGGAAAAAGAAGTAAACTCCTGGAACTGTTTAAATCTCACCCAAAATTCTGGAGTTGCACAGATGTGAAGTATAGCACATGGAGCTCTCAAAACTCAGAGCACTTAATTTTTCTCTTAGTGGAACTATTTAGATTCTGCTGAAGCATTAAGGGGGATAAATGACGCTCATTTTGCTTGCCTTGTAGAGGGCTGCTATCACTGCTCTGTTCAAATCGGCTTCACCCTCCAAATTTAAGTGAGATGTAGATGAATCTTGAAAACACTTGAGTGATGACATCATAATTAAAGATTTTTAAATCTTCTTAGGGGTAGTCACTTGTGCTGACACAGAAGTCAGACAGTGTGCCACAGAACATAGCACATATTCTGAACTGGCAGAATGAAATATACCTGCATGTGGTTATAAAGTGAGAATTTCAAATTTAAACTCAGATCAGGATGGAAAGGAAATGCTTAATATAAAGTTAAGACTTTAGAAGCAAAATAATTCTGAATGAATTCCATATTTGGCATATATGTATCTGGTGTTGTATATGGCACGCACTTTGCCATCAAAATATTTTTGCTTAAAACATAAAAAGACTTCTGTCAATACTCTGTCATGAGGGTTATTTTGATTTTCTACACCCAGGGAGCACAGAATGCAGTTTTATGGAACATGGGTTGTAAAATATGCAAAGCATCCATATAAGAATGCATTTTCCTTTGCAAATCAAATTACATTTTGGGGATACTAAGCTGATAATTTTGAAAGCATCCTCACAGGAGTGAAAATGATATTCTCAAATGCTCTTTACTTGTGTTTACACTGCGTTGAAATTCTATCCAGAGGCTGTCAGAGGAAGCATAACCAACCATGGAGGCAGTGATCACCTTGAAAACTGGAAATGGACTTTGCCTCCCTTGCAAAAGTGCCTGAGTGATGGGTAACAAAAATCTGAACAGATTTTGCTTCTTGGGAAGACCTTGCAGTTGCAATACCTGCTGTTACCCTTAAGTCAGAAAAATGTGAGAATTACGGAAATGCAGCAGGTTACTAAAAAGTAAACATTCAGTAACTTTTTCAGAATTAAGTCTAGCTTTGTTTTTAAAGTGAAGTAGAAGGACCATTTGCAGAAGGGAGCTGGACTTCACAAAACCAAGATGGGAGTAGGCTCCTGGTCAGACAAATCATGATCTTGATAAGTATTATTTAACATAAGAATTGGAAAGTGTTAGTAAGTTTCAGGTCAGATAATGGCACATTGGAGATGTCAGCAGCAGACAGCTGGAGCTGCACCTCAACACTGGGCTTAGATCTCATTGGAAGAGCCAGGAGGCTTTTAGGGGTCCCCATAAGTGTCTCCCATTGTCCCCTTGCCCACAGAGCTGGCAGCTGGCAGGGTCCTGGCTGCTGCCCACGGGGCTGCTCCTCTGAGGCTGCAGAGATAAATTTGACACTGAGCAGCCCCCAGGCCAAGCCCAGGGGTTTTCCTTGGCTGCAGTCCCACCTGCACCCCTGATATGGCTTTGGGCAGGAGAGCAGGGAGGGCTGCCTGTGCTAACTCCTGCTCCCCCCACACTGGGGCTGTGCCTGCTGGAGGTGAGCCAAGGAGCAGATGGGGTTTGGAAGGAATCTCTGGGATGGACACTGTTACAAATAGCTCTTAGTCTATAACGGGACTTAAAACTGCAAGATTTTGTGCAAAAAGTTTGGCTTTGGCAGAAAGCAAAGCCAAAGAAAACACAAAAAGTGATTTTCCACTTGGAAGTTGTTTGCTTTGAGGTCTGTCAATAACTGCTGTAAAATCTTTGTGTTTCTAGTCTGAAGAAGATCCTTTATGCACAGACTCCTACAACATCCTTCACTCCCTGGTCACTTGGGGATCTCCTGCCTGTGCCCTGAGTGTGTCAGCTCCATTCAGGAATGGCCCACTGGGAGGAATGGCCCCGAGCTGTGAGATGTGGTTCAGCTCTCCGACGTGTCACCGAGCGAACAGCAGTGCCTGCAGTTTGGCTAATGAGCAACACAAGGCAAAGAATACCCAACCTCTCCTTAGAGATGCTGTGGGGCTTCCAGGAGAGCACAGAGCACTTCTTCCCAAGTGGTGAATTACCTAATTCCAGTAAATTGCTTACTTGCCAGGTTATACAAGCAACTTCCTTTTATAGCTCTACAAGGACATACTGCCATACATTGCGCAGAAAATACATTATGATACCAGTTGCTAAAAGACTAAAAAGCACCTCAATGTTTTTCTCTTTTAAAAAGAAGTAATTTCATTAATATTTTTTCCAAGCCAATGAGCAAGTAAAGAATATCTCCCTGCATACCATTTTCAGGCTCAGCTCATCCTTGATAGTAACTTCACATTGAGACATTAACAGCAGCTTTTATTATTCATAGTTTTGATCTATTTTTTGGAGACAGAACAACACTAATCAGTTGATTTGACTTCTTCTGAAGTAGCTTTGTAAAGCTTATATGGGAAGGAGATAACCCAATATGTCTTTACTCTGGTGATACCTTAGGTTTTAGCTTTTATATTTTTCAGATTCTGTACTATTTTAGTGTGTAATTCTGAGCTTCATATTGGAGGATGGTGAGCTCTCTTCACAGAGTAGGGAGACAAAACAATTCCTGCTCTAGCTGGGGACCAAGGACAACCACCCAAATCTCAGGCCCAAGAGCAGAAACAACATGGACTGAAGAGAGAAAAACAAGAAGGATGGGACTTCATCAGCTAATGCTATAATTGGACAATTAACTCCGATATGCAAATGACCCAGAACTTATAAAAATGAGAGACCCTGTGACCAACTGTCCATTTTGTGACTATTTTGGTCCACGTAACTCTGGCTGGGCTCTTGTGCTGCCCAAGGTGGATCCATTGAGGCTTCTAATAAATCCCTACTTTATTCTTTAACTCTGTCCAGCCTCTGTTCTAGGTCACCTTTGATAAGGCATCACTGGAAAGGGAAACAAAAGGAAGGGATGTATTGCCATAAAACACAAACACTTTTCTGTAATCTCTTTTCTTTGGATGAGTTTTTCTTGTTAATTTGCTTGATTGGTTGTTTTTGGGGATGGTAATATCGGTTAATAATAAGATAAAGGTAAGTAAGCCAAATTTCATTCATGTGCAGAAAGCAGAGGATAAATGATATCCTGTGCTCTAACCTAATGGTCTCATTGCTGTTAAATACAGGTGATTGTTGAGGATTGCATAATTTGGAGGGTAAGGCTCTGTAAGACAGCACTTGCTGGTCTAAGTCTAAACACAATCTGCATAATTCCATCTCATCCTTCAAATCTGTTAAATGCACAGTTATAAACATGAGGGTTTTAATGTGAAATGGTCATGGACTTCTGTAGGAATCTGATCTGCACTCAAAGCTGTCATAGTTTCATAAGACACTAGCCACATATCCTGTATTCAAATAATTGCATATTTTTTACATTCATATGATGTTCATCTTTTACTGCACTTCTGTAATTTTCCACATTAGTTTGATGGGACAATTAAATGCTATTGCTTGTGAGATAAATAATTCATGGTTTCTGAAGCATAACTATGTCTCTAGTCATACTATGTCAAGGCAATGTTTTATGCAGCTTTGTTTTAATTCATGCTTTGTTACCTTTATTATTACTAATTGCTGTTTTATAACAAAGCTATAGCTTCGAATCAGAATAGATATACTTTTATTTAGGCTGAACTGGAGCCTGATTCTAGCAATGTGTTTGTCCTTTCCAGAAGTGCAGCCCTGCAAAAGGCGGCTGTAATATTTATTTATCCATTGACATGTTTGAATGGGATATATGTCATCTATTGTCTTGAAAGTATTAAATAAAATTGGTACCTGGAAGAACTGAGCAACTATTAATATGTACAGAAGGCTTTCCTATGAGTAAATAATATCTGCAGATCTCTGGAGATGATGCATTTTAATGCAGCTTGAATGTAATATTTCCATTTGTAAACAAATTTGATCAAATACAATAAACAGTGCTGGAGCCTTAATGTAATTCTATTACCTATAAGTCAGTACAGGAAACAGCAATGCAGATGCCTAACAAGAGGCAGAGTGGCTTCTTCAGCTCTGCTGATAAATATCTGTGTAAGTCATGTAAGCCTAATAATCAGGCAGAGAAGTAGGAGAAAGCAATAACCCTAGTCTTGTCAAAACATAAATGGAATACAGATGAAAGTGATGCTTCGAGTAAAAGTGCATGCCAGATTTAATGTAATGAATAATGACATAAAGCTGAAATTCAAAAACTAATAAAAATATCATTTGATATCCTGCTATACAGGGAAATACAAACTGCTCTGAAATAAAGACCAGAAAGGATAGACCTGCCATTTTTGGGGGGTTCTTTGGCTGTCCATACCTTCATTTAAGCAAGCTAGGGGATGGAGGGTACCTGGGGCTTTTTAATACAGGCAGGTACTATATGACAACTTTTGAATTTTGAATTTAACAGGAGAATTTTGATTTTTTCCCCCTAATGATCTTTCACCTTCGGTTTAATCATGTAACTATAAAACCTTTAATCTCTAAAATGGCAATGCTTTCAGATAGCTTGTAAAAGTGTTGGGGGAGAGAGTATTTTATCACAGCTCTAAAGTTACCACGTTTTTATTTCTGCAGGTGCAGTTGGTGGCAGGGCTCGTCAGCTGGAGCAGTGCTGATGATTCTGAGGAGAAGCCAGGACAGCAAAGGTGAGGCTGTGGTACCAGCCCTGGCCTGTGTCTGCCTCTGAGGGGGGCCCAAGGACAGTTGTAGGAATGCAGTGCAAGAATATTGCAATGAATAAATAAACAAATGTGTGTATGTGTGTGTAACATGCAGGTAAAAAACCCCACCCAAGCTGTAAAAAGACATTGAGTCTGTGGTGTTTGCTGTTTCAATGATGAGATTAGAATATTTCTGCATTTTCTTTTGAAGAAAATTAAATACTATTCCAGTCTGTCACCTACATGCTATTTTTGCAAGCATGTCAATACTTACCAGTTGGAATCAAAGAGGTTGGAGCTATGTTTTGGAAACACCTATTAAAAAAGCCCAACAAAACCCACTCTTAACTTTGTTTAACAGAAATGAGACACCTCCCAGTGTAGAGGAATGCTCTCCAATGCACAGGTTGACAGCCATTACTCTCACAGTGGAAATTCCTGTTGTCTTTACTGATAGGAGGATCCCACCCATTGTGAAATCAAAGGAGTAATCAAATCAAGAGTTTGTTTCCACCAGATCATGTTGACAGAAGGGCTCCATCCTGCTTGATGTAAATATAAAAAAATGGAAACATTTCTCTTCTCCACCTCTCTTACCGTGCACAGCTCGTGAGCTTGGAGAGCTCTTGCTGGCTGCCAGGAAGAAACAGTGCAGAGTAATTTCATAACTGTATTCTTTCTGAAGGGAGTTTTAGAAATATTCTGGAAGACAAGGAAGCAGAATGAGTCTGACAAGGCAGCAGCTTGAACTCATTGCACCTTAATGGCTGTTCTCTCTTATCTGCCTGCTTTCAAACCCAGTCCAGCCACAGTTGTGACCTGGCGGAGTGATGTGCCTCAGCATGGTCATTGCCTTCTCTGAATGTGTGTAAATAAATGTTTGTGTTTTGTTGGGTTTGAGCACAGGTATGTACAAGTCTAGGAAATAGATCATCAGCTGCAGAAGTCCTATGTATTAAAATATTACTAATTTTTATAGAAATTTTTCTGTATGTTCTTTTTATTTTATTTGAAAATTTTACCTGTTTTGTCACAAAAAATACCTTCCTGTTGTCTAATCATCCTGGCTCTAGAAGAGAGCTCTCTTCTATGGAGAAACTTCAGAATGTCAGTAAATAATCTGGTATTATATCTCTCAAATATATTTGGTTCAGTGCTGCATGGTAAAGTGCACTTGTTGCTTTCCAACTGAGATCTTGAGGAATGACTTCCTTTATGAAACACATTTTCTTTCCTTGCTATTTCCAAAAGCAAAATGTTACATAGACACTTGGAGGAGGACATAAGTCCACATTTCAGAGATGCATGTTATTAAGGAATTTAATCTGAGAAGGCCAAACTTCTCAGGAAAATTGCATCTGACTTTGTAAGACTTGGCAAACCTCCAAGTCAGAAAAATGTTTCTGCTTTTTCTATTAAAAGCAGAACTACTCTTCCACTTTTCCTGTTAGCTGAGAAAATTCATTTAATTTCCATTCCAAGAAAAAAATGAAAGAATAGCCTGGCCTAAAATAGTTGAGTTAGTATGTTATATTTTATATCAGTGCTATATTTTATATAAAAAAGAAGGACCTGAGAAGGTTTGTCTGTAACTCACCTTTTCCATTTTAGCCTTCACACTGACAAGTTTACTTGAAAATCAATATTTTACATTGAAAAAAATCCCCATTCTGTGTCAGTAATACTCTCAAGCAATATAGATCTTAAAGAAACATGCCGAGATGTGGCAGGTAAATATTTGTAATGAATAATCTGCCTGAATCCCATAGAAACTGCAGATTTGGAAAAACAGGATGGCCATTTTCCACAGTGGTGCTTTGGAGCAGCAATTCTCCCCCTTCTCCTGGGGCACTTTTGCCACTTTTTTTACCACAGGGCTGCCTCGTTTGGCAGCTGTGCCTCTTCTTCCTGCAAATGCCAACCCTCAGCAAAAAAGGATCTCGTAGGCAGCAATTGCACAGGCTGCCCTGCAGGAACAAGGCACTTAGCACAGTGAAAATGATGCCAGCTACTCTGGGAGCTTTCTGTCTGGCCCAGTTTTTCTCCTGTAAAGAGAAATAGGTGGTGGGGTTTGGGTTGAGCAGGGAGAGCTCCATGGGGCCGTGGGGGAGAGGCAGACAATGGTGCCTCCTCTCTGCTCTGGGTAGGTGCCACCTCAGCTTTCTGTGCTCCCACCCTTCTGTGACATGAAGGTGTTCACAGTTACCTGTGTCTTGTAAAGCAATTCAGGATTTATAATCTGTAAAGGGTTCTTGAGCCTATGTCCCAAGGGAGACAACAAGCTGATGGTTGGATTCTTTGTGCTCTTGAATAGCAAGTGGTGGGATTTAATCTGAAAAAAAAAGGTGAATTCTTTTCACTAGGAACCTGGATTGTCTCTTCCAGGGAACTTGTACTGGAAGCAAATCCACAATTATTGTATTCTATATCCATGTAGTCTAGGTCTGAAAATACCCTGTTACAGAAGCAATCTCTCCAGTATTAGACTGCCCAGCAGTTCCCACTATTTCAGCCCTGCATAAACCCCAGATTGAGGTGAAAGTCACTAAAATTACCATGAAGACAATCTGGAGTGATTCTCTTCTGTCATAATGGCAAATTGGAACGTGGAATATGTTTTGATTTTTTTAAATTTCCATATCCTCACTCTGTAATTAAAACCAAGTGCATTTTACTCTACATGTAAAGAAACACAGAAAGTTTAATCTGGAAAAGCCAGGACAGCTGTCCTTGGAGAACATAAGTGAGAATCTATGTTAGTAGGGGGCTTTGCTGCAGATGCTTTGAGGTTACAGGCAGATTTTATAAAGAGAAATTATGTCTCATTCTGAAGAAAATGAAGAAAAGACAGAACTCCAGCCTGTCTCATCAGAGCATGGAAAAGAATTCAGGTTACATATTGAATGTAAATGAAGTATTTTGATTATTTTTGCAATTTTATGGAGATTAGAGCTTTTCTGTGAAGAGTACAGCTTGAGACTGATTTTTGCATCACAGTCTGAAAGCAAATGTTCAAACAGTAGGAACTTCAAAACAGATCCCCACTACTTCATATATATACATGTGTGTATATATGCATATATAATTTTAAGGGAATCTGTTTTTGTTTAAAATGAGTATTCTTCCCCCAGCCTAGCTGAATTGTCATTGCACTCTTAAAATAATTTTAGGATATGGATCAACTTTTGTAAATATGCAGTTCCTATGCAATACACCCTTTATTATTACTGGTGACCATAGGGCTACCTCAGCTGAGAGAATGAAAATCAGGGGCCTTTTGGAGTATTTAAATAGCAGAAGGAGTAGATTTTTTCCCTTTTTCATCAGTTTTCTCAGTGTGTTACACAATAATGAAATTATGAGAGGAGTCAATACGTTCTTTAATTCCCTACAACTCCTACATCTATAACTAAAGCAAGGGAGGAGTTGTGCTTTTTTGTTTTAAAGGGACTTGTGTCATGAGTGGCTTCACCTTTATTACAAAGACAAGAGAAAGATAAAGAAGAGGATAGACACTGATGCACGGAGAACATAACAAGAGTGTTACCTGAGGAAACCCCCTGAAATTCAGCAGTCTATGTGCCAGAAGGACTTTCAAAGTGATCCACAGCTGTATATTGAAACCTTCTCTCATGTCTCCAGCAGAGAATGGAAAACTGAGAATCCATCCTTCACATTTTAGAGTTCTGCACTTCAAGGAAAAAGCTGTGAAATTCCTGATTCCAGTTTTCCTCAACTTCATGGCAGCAATAAAAAGAGCACGAGTAGAAAAGAACTAGATATTTTACAGCTTAAAAAGACATATTGACATTGGCACATACTTATTTGCAGCATTTTCTGGGAAATGTGCTGAATTGAAACCTTTTAATAAAACAATGGATATCTTGCCATAAAAAAGGTGTAAAGAAAAGCCATGTCAAACTGTGTTCTGCACAGTATGTAGGTGAATGAAGGGAAGAGCAATGAAAAAGCTTGCCAAGTGAAACAAGATAAAAGCAAAAAAAAAAAGAAACCACAAATCATTGCTAATAAGTAGCACAACATGGCCTTTCTTTAGCTGTGTAATTCTTTTTTTTTGGTATAGATTTGAAAATATTTGTTTCAGCAGGAGTTAGAAGCCCCTGTGCTTGCTGTAGAAGCCTCACACAGGTATTTTCCAATTACTGAAGCCAATGCTTGGCACTCTTTAAGAAAGGGATTGGACACTTGTAGGAAGAGAAAAATAGCATTAGGCAGCTGTAAAAGCTGGATATTTTAATAAAAGATTATGTATCTCAAAGCTTAAAAGCCCAATAGCAAGTCAGCCTTTAACTAATGTGTGTGAGAGAAGAGCTTACCTACAGACATCTGATTTTATTTTATCCATTTTACCCTGATTTTCTAAGTTTTATTATTGACCTCAGTGACTGATACTCAGTAAAATTATGCTCAGTAAAATTGGCCTAATCCAGCATTTCATATCCTATAATTCTGTCTTAATTTTTCCTGTATAACAAGCATTAATTAGGTTGATTTTGGTGGGGATTATTTTTGTTGTTGCTGTTTTCTTTTTGTTTGTTTTCTTGGTTGGTTGGGTTTGTTGCTGTTTTGGTTTTTGTTTTTATTTTGTAACCATGTATGAGTTTAGCTGTAATAGAGAAAGTAAAGATTTCCTTTCTGGTCTAGAGCTGAAGACCAGACATTTTGTTCAAATTGAAAAAACGTCATTAAATCTAATATATTTTTTTCTTCCTCTGGCTCGGGAGGTTAGTAGAGAAATCCTTCTCAGGTGCAGACTGCAAATGGACTCCATCCAATACAGAAATGTTCATGCTCTTCATTTGATATTGGATCAAGTCTTATTTTCATCTCTGACCAAGATTACTTTCACAATTCTGGCCTGTTTCTGGGTAATAGAGGTTTGTATGTAAATCTGTACTTACTAAAGTATTTTAAATCAGTTAATAAGTGGTAATGAGGTGAAGTTTTCCCCACATTAAGTACGATTCCCACTGATTTTCAGAAGGCAGATATTTCTTTCTTGGTTTGTTCAGTTGTGGGCAGGGTGGGATGGGTGTCATTCTAACTTTTTTATATTTGTTCTTTTTCTCATGAACAGACAAAACGAACTACAGTTTTATTGCCATGTATAGGGAGTTTAGGCACGGGGTTTCCATTAAGAATGATCTGTTACCTCCGAAAAAGTGTTAATGTTCCTAATTTTGCTTTATTGTTCTTCATTACATAGTTAATAGAAATGGAGGTACATGCCTAATTGCACCCTAATGAAAACCTGTCCTTTTATCTCTGGTTAGGAGCAGATCCATGGACATGGTATGAGGAAGAAAAGAACTTCCAAATGAATGGTGGGATCTCCTTGAGAGAGCTCTAAGGAGAGAAAGCTAGAAAATTGAGTTGTTTATCACAGCTTTTCTTCACTATCCTTTTCTCTAGTGACTTACAGATCAAAGTTAAGTTTCACAGCTTGCATTTAATGACCTAATTTGGATTGTGGCTTGTATCAAAATGCTGAACAGAACATTTGCCATTTTCTATTTTTATTTTAGTCTTTCCCTATTGAAGCTATCCAGTAAACTTTAGATTGCTTGAATTGCATGCTGATTCCCAGCTCTGTATGCAGTGCAGGACTTCATGTTCTTCATCCACACTCACAGGACTGCCTGCCTTCTACTCCAATGCAATAATAAAAGAGCTAAGAGAGCTGTCCTTTATTTTTCAGCAGCTTCAGATAATGGCCTCTCATGCTACTAAAGTATTGCAGGATGGAGAGATGAAGAAAGTTACATTTTTAGGAGGAAAGATGAATATTTGCTCTTAGGCACCAGGAAACAGAGGCAACAGTTACCCTTCAAAATAAAAGGTCCAGAGATTGGTTGTGTCCAAGTGAAGCTGGAGAATCACTGGGATGTTGGGACCTTGTGCTGTGTCACACAAAGGATGCAGCTCACTAAAGGTGTTCATTTTGTATTTGTGAGGTTTCCTCTGTGTTGTATTAATTCCTCTGGACTTTTAAACAATATTTCTGCTATGTACATTCAGATAGGTTCTAAATATTCTTCCATACAAGTAGCTGTAGAAAAACTCTGCATTTCAGTAGGATTGCAAAATGCTGTCCACAGTGAATACTTCTCTGCCCCTGAAAATTGATTATTCCACTCTGTGTATTTTCCTGAACCATTTAAGTGGATCAGATAGTTATAGATATTTGACAGGTTAAGTGATGGTCTGGCTAGAGTAGCACTTGTATGAGGTAAGTGAATTGCTTCCAGTAAACTTAGCCTATCTGTATTGTTAATATGCTACCTCCTGCCTTAAAAATGGTCAGTCAATTTGTTGCATGACATTTTTGGAGTAAGCGAGCTGTATGGATTAATTGACTTAATTCTAAATATGTAATTGATTTTTTTTCTATGTGATCTGCTCTACTATTTTTTTGTTTCTTCATAATTGACTTTCAGTGTATAAAGAACTTACTATCGAATGCTTATTGAAAACTAAAATGAGAAAAAGCAATAGATAGTGAAGTTTTTTGCAGTCTGTCCTTTCTCATTACAGTTCTTGCAAACAGTTGTGCCTTGTCTGAAATAATGATTATTGCCAAATTATGTAGGAAGCCAGAAATAAGGACAAGTTGTATTCCCATGGTAAATGAATTAATTAGCATTTTCAAAGTTTTAATGGTACATCAGTAAATCAACTGGTGAAGTCATATGAACCTCCTGATGAATAAGGATTTCCTTCTCAAAGTTGTAGGGAAATAACAAAGAGGAGGAGTGGGTTTGACAGGAAATTTTGTTTAAGCTGTTGATTATATTGCTTCATTGCTCTTGTTCTCATTATAGTGCTCCTCGTTGCAAAATATGCTGGAGACATATTGTCAGTGCAACAGATAGTGGTGAGAAAAGGGTGACTTAGAAAGCTTGAAATACTTCAGCCTATCTGTCAGTGGCCAAAGATAGCTTGACAGAATTGTGTTTCTGCTTGGTCAGAGGGATAAGTTGCGATTTCAAAATATCTCAGGAGCAGCCAGGACAAAGTGCCAGGGTTTGATTTTCCTGATATCAGCCTAAAGCCTCTCAAGTCAGGTGGATGTTTCTGGTCCTTTGTTTAATAGCTAAGTGACAGGAGATGTGGAATACCTTTTCAAATGCTGAGAGAATATCTGAGAGCTACAACTGTGTGTTCAGTCTGATAGTTAAAAAAAAAATGTTATATTGGAAGAGACCTGGTATTTCTTTTTTAGCTTTATACTAGCTTTTACCTTTTGTCTTGTCTGTTTCTCCCCTCTATTTAGTCACATTTTGGGTCACAAGAATAAAGGAGTGAGTAATCTCTTGATGACTTCCATGTAGGTTTTGCTGCTGGAAAGACACTTTGGTTTGTGGGAGAAGAGCTCCATGTTGCAGGGCTGAAATCATTAGTGCTGAAGTCTATTGATCTGGCAACATGAGTTGCTGATGCAATATAGAAATAGGCAAAATATTTATGACCTGAGCTTTGGCATGCCCATCTGACTCATCCTGCTTTGCAGTGATATTTGAGAACAGAAAACTCCAATTTCTCAAACATGTTACATTTTGTCCTGCAGCTCTAGCCCTTTGTAGAAGGACTGAAGAGATGTTCTTAATTTATTCTGATAACGGGAAGTTGCCATATCTTATGACATCTTTAAAAAGACCAATCATACTTTTAATTGCTTAATTAATCACAGCATGAAAGGGGAACAGTATTCAAGGACATTTAGTTCTTTTTTTTTTCTTTCCTATAAAGTTTAGTTGGCTGCTTCATCAAAGCTACTTTTTTGATAGTAGAGAATGTAGCTAAAATGGCTGATCAAACAAACACAAGATCATCCTTGACATTCTTGAGAGTAAGATGACTGACCTACAAAGCCCAGCTAGATATTTCTAGCCCACTGGTGTGGATGAAAGCCTCTGATCTCTTTCCTAAGAATGTGCCTTTCTGTTTCAGCCAAACATAGATTAAAAAATTCCCAAAAACCTAAAATATAACAGAAAGCTTAAAATCAGAGATGGGCATCTTGCCAAGTGGGGGAGAGCAGCTGAGATTCAGGTTCTCTGTGCTGGTCAATGAACTCATTAGTTCTCACCACTGAGAAACATGCTGCTTTCTTTGTCACACAACCTGTCTCATCTCATTAGCACAATGACTTGAACATGTTGACAGCATGTAATGGTTTTCTCTGCATATCCTGAGAAGAGGTTTTAAACCAATTTGCTGCTTTCTTTGTAGGCAGAGTGTGACTGCTGATTGCTGCTAAGGGCTCTGAAAAGTTATTCGTTTGCCACAACTCCTATAGGTAAAATATGGAGCTGTGGAACATGATCCAGTGCAGCAGAGACCTCCTTCCTTCCTTCCTTCCTTCCTTCCCCTGGATGTTAATGAACTCCCACTCATTCCCAACTGGTCGCTGGGTGCAGGGAATGCATTCAGGATGAATCAACGTGCAGTGACTCAACAGACAGCGTCTGCATTGGCTCTTTGTTTCCCTGAAAGCTATGAAAGCATGGCTAATTCTCAGAGCTGAAAGTTTAACATTTTCTGAGTGCATGGTCTGCGATTCAGAAACAGATTTAAATGTTAGACTTCATTCTTATCATGAAGTATCACTTACCTTATATGATCATGTATAAATTTTTTCCCATAGCATTAATGGACTGACCAAAGCTTTCAATGAAAGTCTTACCTGCCCATTCTATTTATTAATTATTATTAAAAATAAACTCACCATATAGCAACCTTAAATAATGAACTCTCTATTTAGTGGTGAAATAATGTTTGAATGTTAAACTACGTTCAAGGAAAAATGTTAAAAAGGAAATGTAAAAACATTTTTTAAATTGTTTAATCTCTGATAGTGAATAGCCTGTAAGAGCTGCTTTAAACAACAGTGAGGTTATTCACATTATTGCTGCTAGATTTAACCTTTTATCCCCTTTCTGGACTCTGTATCTAATGTAAGACTGGCACATACTGGAAAGCTGTTAAAATTCTCAAGTCCTGTGGTAATACCTTGGCTCAGGGGTGCTGGATGATTTCTTTGCACTGTTGCTGTAAGAAGAATTCACATGACCAAAGCTAAGCACAGTCCTGCATTGTTTTCAGGCAGGACTGTGAATACTTCAGTTCTACTTGACTTCATGTAATTGATAGGAGCTCAGCTTGCATTTCTTTTTCTCCACATAACCCTAAAGAAGGTCCTGTATCAATGTCCTGATAACAGTGAGCATTTTTACTATTGATAACTATCATGAAAAGTTAAATCTGTATGTATTCTCATGAAAGTTGTCATGCAGTAGAGGAATTTTTCAGGGGAAAGAAGAGACTAGTTTTATTTTTCTTGTACTCATTTCTGCTGAGGAAGGATTTATTTTTACAGTTCATAATACTTCATTTAGGCCAATGAATTCCACCTCAGTCTTATGGCTACAAGATACCACAGGTTATTGCTGTGCACTTATTTGTGACAAAAGGATTGAAGTGTTCCCCCAAATTCTACATTTGAAATGTTTTCATTATTACTCTGAAGTATCTGGAGACAGTCTGAATTTTACTTTCATTGTGATATAAATATATTTTTTGATAAATAAACCTCAGTGATTAACCTCCAAATAACAGGCAAGAATTACTACTTGAAAGATTAATGTCCATTCTGAAAAGTGAAACAGTGTTTTTTATCTCTATATAATTTGTATATAAAGCTAGATATTTTATGCCTTTGATTTATTTTTTTTAGTTAATTTTTGGAATTATGTTCTGATCGGAGGGTGGCAAAACTACTAAGTTTGGAAAACTAATGTTTATTCACTTCCCTGGCAGATTGTCAATTTCTAAGGGCAGAAAACAAATATCCCATGTGGACAGACACATTCCCAGCTCTCTCCTGTTCACTGAACTTGCTGGAGAGAGAACCTGCACAGCACTGGGCTAGGTGAGTAGCTCTGATTGCTTTGGATTGATGGATGTGGAGCCTTCAAACTTGCATTTCAGTCTCCTGCTTAGTGCTGCTTTGAAAGCTTTCAACCTTGGGTCACAAACAGGGTTTGTTATGTGCAGGGACTCTGACCTAGAGTGCCACTGGCTGCATTTCATTCTGCTGCTTCAACGTTTTTGATTCAGCTTCCTCCTTTTATATGTAGCTCAGCTGGTAGCCTGTGGCTCCAAGCTGCTGTCATTTGATTTAACCACTCACAAATCAGCTAAGTCAAAATTAATTAATGAATTCCTGTTTCCTTCCTCCTGAGCTCTCCTAAATAATTCGTTTTTAATTTACTCAAAGTACTAAAAACATTTGGCTTGACATTATTTGTCCAAGGTGACTATGAAAATGGGAATGCTCAAAAAACCATTTGTACAATGCTACGTTTGGAATGCTTGCATAGTTGTTTTTAAATGCCTGACTTTATTGTAGACAAGGGGGAAGACATAGGTCTTACTTTCAGAAGTGGTAGAAGCTGAATAAGAAATAAATAAGGCATAATATCTCTTTCCCCATGTGATGAAATGGCTCTTAAAAAAAATAGTCCATATTAAAAGCTGGTATTTATTGAATCTCCCAGAATTAAAAACACACTCGAGCAGCAGAAACTCATCAGAGCTGAAGCTCCCACTATCCTTTTTCTGTGACATACCATAAGTAGAGGATGCACTCACTGCATCATCAAATGAAGCTGGTAATTGTAGGGTCACTACAAATTTTATTTTGCTTTTATAGAATTGTATTTCTTTAAAGGAGACCAGAAGAAATACATGCACAGCAGCAGGGGAGCCTGTAGCTGCTTGTATCTTGGGTTTTGTAAAATGAACTTGACCTTTCAGCAGTGCCAGGATGATTCCTGTGATATGCCAGCAGCAGAAGAAAGAGCAGCTCAGGAAACATGAAAGGAACTTTCAACAATGAGTAAATATGAGCTTAGAATTGCACTTGGCCCCAACTGATTTTTTTTTCTAATTTATGTAGCAGCTTAATCACTGTTTGTAATTTTTCAAAGGCAATTAATGGCTGAAGTTACTGAAAGATGAGTCAGGTTTCCTCGGCAATTTGACACCTGCAGATTTTTTAAGGCAAAGGTTCCTGATCCAAGTCAGGTCAGCACGGCCAAAGGCTGCTGGGCTCTGTGCAGGTTGTGTTCTGCTTTGATTCTTGTCTCATACCTTGCTTTTTGATCTACCTGGAGATATTACTCTGATTTTGTAATCCTCTCTATGGGCAGAAGGAAATGAGCAGAAATATACTTAAATATGAATGTTGTTTAGTAATACTTATGTTAAACCATCTTTTCTTCACCTCTTCCCCAGTGCTTTAAACAGCTTTGCATGAAGTTTCAGCTATGCAGATGTTTGCAGTGGAGATGTAAATTCTTGACCTGGGTTTGTCTAAAGCACCATTTCTGTGGCATAGCAGAGATCTGTCTTTTGCAGTGGCCACCTGATGGTGGTTGTAAAGAAAGGGCAGTGAGGCTGTGTGTAAACAGAGTACAACTGCAGAGAGGCACTCACACCTGTTTCATTTTATTTTGTTTGTGTTACATGTACAAAAGATATTCTCATAGATGGTCAGAAGAGCTTCCACTTCTGCATAGATACTCAATGAATCCTTCCCATCAAAAAGATCATTCTGTTTTTTTCCCAGATTTGAGCTCAGCCACTGTTAATGTCATTTTTGCTAAAGCAAAAGGGAGAAAGTTGAGCTGTTCCTGGTGCAGAATCCCACTGTGTGGTACTTATCTTCAATAAAGAGAGGCTTGTCTGACATCCCTGCTTTCTCACATGCCACTGCCCAGCCTTTGAAGGAGCAGACTGGTGCAGGGAAAATGAAGAGAAGCCAGGCCTGGGTAGAAATAGTTCATCCCTCTGTAGCTACTCTGATATCCGTATGATTTCCCCCTGGAAAATGGAACATATGCTCATTTGAAAGGCTGTAACTCTGCAAATTGCCCTCTAACCAAAGATGTTATAAATGGCAGTTATTTTGTAGGGGATTTCAAAAGATTTATATCATTTGGTGTGCTGGAAGAAGAAAATTATGACAAAGCAACGGATTTTTACCTTTTTTGCTCATTATGACATAAAAATATTCTCTTCCTTGGGCATTTTGCAAATAGTTTTGAACAAAAAACTATTCTTTTCTCTGTAGTATTTTGTTATCCTGAAACATTTTAAAGAATCATATTTCTTTCAAAGCAGTATTGAGAAAGAAGGAAGATGCCATCAATATTTTTACTTCAAATGCCTAAAAATGTTAGAAAGAACTCCTGACCAGTTATCTGCCACCATTTTCCTTCAATTTAAGCCAGTCTGAATAAATAATTATTTCATCTCCTCATGCCGCAGAGACACAGCTCTCCTCACTCGTGGCTCTCCAAACAGAGTGAGGTCCTCTTCCATCTCCTTGGTCCTTGCTTTCCTCCCTAAAGGAGGCCTGGAATCACCCACTGGCTTTACTGCCTGAAAAATAAGCTGTTTGGCTTTCTTCAAGGGATAATGTTTTACTGAGCACTGCCATTATTTAGAGTGGTTGCACACATAATATTTAAAAACCACAATGGCAATTAATTTCTTGTGTTATTTATATTTTTGGAGTAAAAATAATTATAACTTTTACTAGGAGTAACCCTTAAATAAATTTTGTATTAATAATTAATTACTCAAAGGGAACTAATTGCCTGTCACAGGGATGTGCAGCATGAGGCACTGCTTGAATAATAAATAGCAGGCTGTTCCCATAAACATATGCTGAAATCAGTGGCACTGAGTAATGAAAATCGTGCATCATAAAGAGAACAGGATGGTAGAAGTTCTGCAAAAGAGTCTTAATGTGGCACAGATCCTGAGCTGACAATTACAAACACAAATCTGCAGTGGAGCAGATTCCCAACTGGCATAACTTGCTGCAATGTCACCAAACTGAGAGCCACCAGCTTAGAATTGGGGTGGGGATTGTGCAGTTCCTGTCACATAAGTCAAAGTGCTTTGAGGTGCATTCTCAGGAATGCCCAGATTTGGATGCTCAGCTCTTTCAGTGCTGCTGCTTTCAGTGCTCACCTTTGGACTTTGCACTAAATTGCAATGGCTTGAATTCTGTTCAGTCTCAGCTGCAGCGCAGTTTGAGGTTGTTTTTAAGCCCCTTTCTGTCAAGAGAAATAGCTCTTTGCTCAGCACATGGGTCAAGACACCAGTGTGAATCCACCTGCAGTCCCAGAATGTGTTAGTACAAGATCTGGGTTTGTTTCATAGTAGCTTCATGATTGGCTTTGTCTCCTTTAGAACAGACTTCTCATTTCTTGGTATCAGACATTCCTTCTGTTCTACATGAGACTAAACAGTTCTGATCTCAAAAGGATTGACCTTCAGGGCTGTTTCTTTCAGCAGATCCTTCCTTCAATGACTGTCTGCAGAGGCACCCTTGAAGTTATACAGAATTCTGCCAAATGCAAAGAGGTGGAAGATGTAAAGAGAGGGAGGTAACACTTAAGCACTGTGGAAAGCCATTGATGTAACTTGGGAATCTTCATAATTTCTCTCTTTTTAATCACAGCATGCTGAGGGGTAGCATTTATATTGAGAACTGTTATGTTTAGAGTGAGTACCACAAATTTTCTGTGGGATGGGTCACAGCTGAGCAGCTGCTCCAAAAGCAGTGTCAGTTGAAGTGCTGGCTGCTTGCACTGCACAAGTGTCTGGAAGTGCAACACTGCTGGATCTAATGATTCACAACTGAAAGCTCACACAGAAATGCAGAACCAGTGTTCCAGTGTCTCTGAGCCTTCCCATGAATGACCAAATTATGACTGGTTATTTTCCAGTCTCACAAAGTATTTTTCCAATCAACCATATAGAATGAGAACTAAAAAGGTTTAACTACTCCTTTCTGGCCCTGCTGAAATTCAATCCAAACAGATCTAGTTTTGCACACAGCTGAGATGGAAAAAAGTTTTTCAAGGGTGTCTGCTGAGGAAACCAGAATCTGAAATCTTCAACAAAACCGAATTTAATTAAAAGTTTCAATTTTGCTAAAATATAAAAAACATTGGAATAAATCCACAGTAAGGGTCTTTTCTTCACTGAGGAACCAGCAGCTGTTTCCAACAAGCTTAATGGAAGCACATGAGAAGTCACCAGTGATTAACTGTCAAACTGACAGGTCTTCTGTTGTTTCATAATCCCATTTATGACCCCATACTGTTCTATAAATTCACAATTAAAAGAAAACTTTCCCTGTAGTAGCTAATTTTCTTATAACTGGCTCTTCAAAAAGAACTTAAACAGAGAATGTTAATAAACTTGAATATTGAAACTTACACTGAGCACTACTCATTCAGAAAGAAACCCTTAATTACATGTAAAATTGAGGGACACATGGCTAATGGCACCCTGTTTTGTCTAAACTAGAGTACTGATTTTTTTTATTATTACTTGCATACCAAAGTCACAGATTGAAAATAATTTTTAATACTGAGTATATTCACTCTGCATTTCTAACTACTTTGTTCTCATGGCTGGAAAAAGAAAGGGGCAAATTCTTCCCCAAGAAGTCAGGAAAAGAGTTGTACAAGCTGTTTAAATGCACTAGAGAGGTAAGATGAGTCATGCAGGGAATGTTGATTTGTCTCCTGCCAGGGGTCAGAAATGCCAAGGTGTACAAACTGAGCCCACATGGTTTTTAATAAACTGGTAGAAAATTCAGTGTTGAGAAAGTATAGAACCTGCCTTGCTAGAAAACAAGAATCAGGTGTAGGAGCCTGCCTCTGATGGTGGGCTGCATTTACAATTCCAAATGATCAGGGCGGGGAAGAGAAGTCTGTCCAGCCATTTGCACTGTGTTGCATAATACCTCTAATGCTTCTGAATTGTTAGGATTGATAACCCTTGTAATTTTGAAACTTGACACTAATGCAAATATGCATCTAGTATTTAAAGAAAAAAAAAGCCTGATGGATGGTATAGGATGTCTTATTTAAATGTTCTGTCAGATAACAGATCCTGAATCAAAGAGAAATCACCCCTAGGACAATTTTCTAAACTACCTATGGATTAAATACTCTGTGAAATGGAGATTTTCCAGGACTAGGCCTTAATGATTCTATAGTCCAATATTTTCTGACTAATATCTGAAAGGTATTTTGATCACCTCCTGAAAAAAATCTCATTGACAACAACAATCTCATCATTACATCAATGTATATTTGTTTTGGGCTTTCTCTTTTTCTAGCAGGGAAGCCTAAATAATAGTGCTGCCCTACCTTACTTTAAAAACCCTGTATGTCTTCTGTGACAGCCAATGAGATTATAGACTTACAGAGCAGTAGATGTTGGCAGAATAATTGAAAGCCTGGTTAGGTTGATTTGTATTATGTTGTAAGATTGCAGAAGATTAAAGATATCTCCCATTCCCAGTGATATACCTGAGTTAAGATTTAAAGGTTAGCCAAAGAAATCACATTTTTTTTACCCGACAGGATGCTTGATCCAAGTAACAAAAGCATCACCTCCCTTTTTATCTGCATTTTCAGCACTATGTCAATCACAGGAGTGAAGTGCACTGGTTGTAAAATAAGCCATTATTGTATTGTGATTCTCCTGTAATCTGTTCTAGCATGGCCTTGATAATGCCACCCTATTAAAATCCTTCCTCCAGTTCCTAATAGTGCTGTGTGCATCAAATTCTATTTCTTTTACATTCAAACCCCTAACTCTGTACATTTGACCTTGCATGAGATCCTCCACTGCTGAAAGTTTCCACAACTCCACTGAAATGAAAATACAAAGAATAAATAGGTATAGGTATATATATAAAAAAAAAATCTGGCATCCCATCAAAAAACAACACTTAATTTTATTTCTCAGTTACATTCAGCAAGCAAATTTCACAGTAATGCTAAGAGTAGTTTCCTTGCTCTGCTCTTTGATTGACTTGCATGTAACTTTTCATGAGGATTCTCTCTGTAATAAATGATCTAGCATTTTAACCACAGGGTTGTTTTTTTATTTGATGCTTTTCACAGCAATTTTTATCACAGGTATTGACTGAATCTCTGGAATGCTCTTTCTGAAGTCAGTTGTAAAGTTGTTAAATTGTGAGTACCACGAGCACTGATGGCAGACAGGACTGGCAGTTTGTCAGTGGTGTTCACTCCTCAACCAGTGGAGCTGTGTCTGAGAGAGACTCAAGGCAGTGTTTGATAGCACATAATAACAGATGTGTAATCCAGAAATGAAATATTGTGAGCTGTGTGAATAACCATATAATGAGAAAGAGAGGGGTTCTGTGTCATTATCTCCACATTTGGTTATATAAATACTACACAAATGCAGAAATATGATTAAATCCTCTGGGCTTCCTGCCAGTCTATTTGCTATTTCACTTTATGTGGCCTTGTATACCTTATTGCTCTGCCAGAACTCCCACTGCCATGTGTGTCACTGATACATGCTTGTGAAGGCAAGGAATATGCTATCAGGTAGCATAATTATGGTGATTACTCCGTGGGTTTTTAGTATTACATTTTTAGTGCTCTTTCTCATAAGGTAGAACACAGTCCTATAAGATTTTTTTCACCCTTCATCACCTGAGCTTAGAAGCTCTTTAGGAAAGCTGTGTGGATTTGAACCATGGAACATAAAAACGGAGGTGAGCCTCTGTATTTTGGGTGGTTGTCTATAATTTAGCATTTTTGATCAATTTGTAAGAGTCAAAAAATCTAAATGAATAGAACAGCAAAATTTTAAACATACATGATGTACCACTAATGATATAAGATAGAAAAGACAGAAATGTATAGAAATATATATGTTTCTCTATACTTTTTCACTCTTTCTGGAGGAAAGTATTAGGAACTCTCAGGAACTGAATATTTGTAAAGATACAACTTTGACACTTTCATCCATAACAGAAGCAGTCACTTCCTTTCTTCCAAAATCTGCAGACCATGACAAAGCTGGAAAGTTGCTGAGAAATACCTTGGGAGTGTAAAAGACAAGCTGTAGGAAGCTGTTTCCACTTTATATTCCACACTGAAATAAAAAGAATAACAGTCCTTTAAAGGACATCAGATACAGTTTATTAGGCATACCTTCAGTAATTTGGTTTTGTTTGGAAGCGCATTCAAAATAATAAAACATAAACAATACAGCATCTAATTGCATGAGGATTTGACTTGGTTCCTCAAAAATTGTTTTGAGTGATTTACAAAGACTTAGATTTTCATTCAGATCTGCACTTGGTGTGTTGAAAGACTACTACTGATTTCTTTAGGGTTTGTAAGGAGTAACTATGAATAGACAGTGCTTTAGTCACCAATCGCCACTTTATACAGGTGCCAGTATAAAGTCACTGTCCTTTATACCAGGACAGGGGTGAAGGGAATCTCTAGAGAGCTGTTGATGATCTTCAGTGTGAAATCATTCTTCTATCAGCCTGGAGGACCTTGGTTAACAAAAGTTCCCTTTCAGGTGTCAAAAAAGCTTCATAGAATTTATTTTGCATCATTCTTGACAATAAGTTCATTTTACTGCAAAATGATGCTGTATGAGGTATAATTTCTGATAAATAATTTAGCTGACCACATTCCACCTGAGCTCAGATATAATGGCAGCTTCTGAGCCTACCTAGCCAGAATTCACACCAAAAATAAATAAATAAATGAATGAATGAATAAACACTGCAAGTTTTCTTTATAGTAATGTATAGAAAGTCTAACTTAACATTATTTGCATGTGTTTCACACCCTGTTAAAGCAATTTCTTATCTGTGCTGTGAGTCAAATAGTTGATATAAAGCTGACACTGGGAAAATAATCTGGGAGAAGTGTGTCAATTAGAAATCCTTGATGGCATGTTGGATGTACAGAGGCTTGTAAATGGTGGGCAAGCTGCATTCTATAGCCCTGCATTATGAATAGCCCAATTGTGAGTAATCCAAATTTCAAAGCACAGGCTGGCCTGAGGAGGTGTATACAAGTGATTAGAATTTCAAAGACCTCAGAATAAACACCAGCTCTTTGATGGGATAATTTATGCATGGAATGGCAGGAAGAGCTGTCTGAGTTGTTCTTGGAAAGTTCACACGGAGCAGCATTACGGTCTTGAAAATAAATTTTGATATTAGATTACTGGAATGTGAGCACAGTATTGGAGTTCACTGAATTAAGGCATTGACAAAGGTTCCCCTATGAAATATCAGTTGGAAACTGTCAATACTTTAAGAATTGAGGAAAAAGAAGAAGACAAATAGTACCAAAGAAAAGAAAACATCATTAGTTCAGTAAAATTTATTATTTTATTCCTTGTATTCCTCAAGGGGTATTATCATGCCCCTTGAGGAATACATTTTTTTGAGCAATACCAAAACATTAACTGTAAAAATTAATTTGTTTTTCTATTTGAGTAGGGAGGAGAAAAGGTTGGGGCACTCTGTTCACCAGTCTGCTTTTAGGGATATCAGCTGGTTTTCATTCATTGTCTGTCTGAATGTAAAGTTACACTTTCCGATCTGAGGATACAAAAGAGTACACTTGGAACTACAAAGCTCTGTCTAACCCATTTTCTGCTGTTTGGTGTCTGTCTGGTCTCACACATGTTTTTATGATGTTGAACATCATATTGGAAAAGAAGTTTTCAGGAATCAAATTGTTGTAGAACATGTTGAACTTCAATGACTTTGACCTCAAATTTCCAGTCAGTTTAGAACTATATTGTGTAACCAAGAGGTGAATGAGTTTTAGACGGGCTGTAGTGTTTTTTACAGGCTTTGAAATCAAATTTCATGCTTCATCTCCCAAGAATATCAGTGATTGATACAGGTTTGAGAGGTGAATACACTGAGTGATGTTCACATCTTCCTTTTAAACTTTGGGGAGGAGGTTTTGTCAATGGTGATTCTATAAAAATAATGATTTACTGTGTCTTTCCAGGGCTAAGACAAAAAGCTGCTCATTTTTTCTAGAAACACATGTACAAAACCAGTTTAAAATAAGAATAATAGAATTTATGTTATTGATATATCTTCATTTACTGAGCATAATTTATGCAAATAATCTATCAAGCCTAGCCAGTGATCAAAGCACAAAGTACTTGATTTTCTGTTATTTGTCACTTTAACAAAATTTTCTGAACTTTAAAATCTCTTATCACTATTCTGAACTTAAGGTTTCAACACAGAAGAAAAGAGAAAGGTGTTTTCTTTGGAGGAAGCTTGAGTTATCACCAGCATACAGAAAGATTATAATTTTAGGAGGCAGACTAAAAAAAATTATTGATATACTTGCCTAATGGTAATAACATTTTCTTATGTTTCTCATGACCAAAATTTGCCAGAATCTAAAAAGGAGAGCATCCATAACAAACAAAATCTTTTCAGCTGTGGAGCTCACTGCTGCAGGATATTATCCAACTGAACAAGTTAATACACACACACATATATTAAACCCTAAATAATCAGAGCAAGTAAAAGATTTTTTAAAAATTTTGTCTGTTGCGTTAACCTTCATAATTCAAGATTTGTGAGCATGTCAGCCAATACTTTTTTTGTGTACAATACTTTCTCTTTCCCTTTATGTTTTAAGAACAAAATAATTCCCAAATAATGGGATTATGGCCAAGACTACTGATCTGATGCAAAAAAACATCTGTGTTCCTACATCAGCAGTAGGAATTTCCCTTACAGGAAAGATCAAACCTTTGAAGGCAAATTTACCATGGATATTAATCACTGAACCTGAGATATGCTTGCTTACTTAGATAATTTGACCTTCAAATTTTGTGTTTAGATTACTTTGCTTTCAGGTCAGTGTGTAGGAGTATTAAATGCATAAAGCTGGAGATGACTAAGGCAGGTATCTTTGGGTTTTTAATTAATCAACGTTTCAGTCTAGGCATTATGCACAGATAACACAAACGTCAGAGGAATTCCAGGACACTCTTCTCCTCACAAAGCAAGCCCTGTGTCTTTGATGGAGATGAGCCAACACGTGTTTTTGTCCTAATGAAATTCTTTTTGTCAGCTCACTAACTGATGAATAATTTAGACCTTGAAGAATACAAGTCAAATGATTTGGGTGAACTGATTCAAAAAAGAGGAAGCACAACCACCCCTTCAAAGACTGATCCTAAACAAGTGTGAGTGCAGGGGTGGCCATTTCAAAGACAGAGGTTGACATGTTTTTAAACAAAAGGTCAGTGGGTTTTGAATGAAGGCAGGAATCATGCTGCATGTGGATTTTGAAACATCAGCTGGCGGGTTTTAAGTTTTCAGACATGTTATTTCTATCCTCCCTTGCATCCTGTCCTCTTGCAGAATGCCAGTTACTAGAAGGCTGTTCAGTGAGAGGACAGATGATTTTGTTTCATCAGCTTGAATTTGCACACTGAGAATTTTTCTTCTTTCATAAGAGCCTCTGATTCTATCTGTTCCATTTATCTGTTCCTCCAGAGGCACAATTCATCAACTCTGTAGCATAAGCATATGTGCCTTATATGCTATCCTGACACAACCTTTGCATGTAGCTTTCTAAATTATAATGGGGCCTTAAGAAAAAGAGATGGGTATATGCACAAGGTTTTTCCCATGTCAAAAGAGTTCAGAACAAAGCTCATAATCTACTCAGTTCCTATTGAATGCTGTTTGGAGCAAATAAGTATTTCTGCTGTTCTGAAAATAAATCAATTTAAGGGACTTAAATGCATATACACAGATATGCAAATAAAATCTACAAGACTGAGTAGGAATGAAAGAATTTCCCCTGAAAATGTTATGAACAAGTTGAGAAGGAGAGACTAAAACAATCACCTCCAAAACAAGGCATCTGAACAGACAGCCTAGAGCAGGGATGTGAAGCTTTGGATTAGTAGCTGGATATTTTCAGTTATTGCTGATGGATCTTCACTTTTACAGTGACAGTAAGAGAAGAGAATAGCACTTTTGGGACTGGTACCTAAATGTTCAAAGGTTCATTTAAGCATCTAGATGTCTCATTAATAGACTCCTGTTGCATACATTATAATTCCCTCACCAAGTAGAATATTCCTCTGAGGCGTCCTGTGCGGCTGCTCTTTGTGTGAAGGTCTACCTCACTATAAATGGTTCATCAAGCAAATGACTGCCTTGAAACTCTTGAGAGATTTAATAGGAATGGGAGAATAAAGGCCACGTTCAATGACTATTGAAAGTCACAGACCAAAAGTACTGTGAGGTGAGGGGGAAGGATGAAGATGTTCTTTCCCTGTTAAATATGTTGGAAAACTTGGATCTGTGGCACTTTCCACGGCGAGGTCTGAAAGTGAGCTATAAAGTCATCTTAAAAATGGAAGTGGCAGGGCCATTTCCTTTTGGAAATGTGCCATTAACAGCTTGGTTTGTTGTTTCTTTGGTTTGTTTGTTTTTTCTCTTCCTTTTTGTATTAGGACAACAAATCATTCATAAGTTGCTGTTATGGAAATACTTTCTAAATGGAAAGTATTTCTATATGGAATTAGTACAATTGCATGTTAAAACCAGGTCTTTAATCACCCACCTTTTAAAATCAAGTCCTGAAACTTATATGCATTAGGAATCATGTACTAAAGAGGAAATCCTGGGTATTGCAACCACTCCTGTCTTTGCTGTTACAGCTTATCTTTAGAGAAAGAAATGTGACCCTGGTAAAGGTCATGTAATGACTGATTTTCACTCTGGTTCAAGGCAAATTACTCACAGGTCAAAATCTGGAATGATGTAAGACATTACTGTAGAAAACAGTGAGTAAGGCTTTGTTTTTATCTGGAAGTAGGCAAGAAAATGTAAAAGGTTTTGGTTTATTAAAACCAACATCCTTTCTTGCTCTTCTGAGTGAGGTAGGGTAAATAGTTACAGAAACATAAAAGCATTGAATACTTTTCTGTAACCAAAATGGTATTCAATAGAAAAGGAGTATAATTATCAGCTTATAATTTAACAGAAGAAAGGAATTGTCCTACTTGTGGCGTCCAGTAGAATTTCATTTAATGGATCCCAGAGACTGTTTTACACATCTTGCAGCCAACAAATAAGAAGGATAACCATCTATCTAATTTACAAGGTCAGATTGTGGACACATTAATCTTATTTCATAATCTTTAATAGACTGTTCCCAATTTAATTTGACTTTTATATCCTCATACCTGCAGATGCTTTTGCTCAAATGTCATCGTTGTCCCCCTACACCATTTGTATGTATTGCCAAATGCTAAATTAAAACCACAGCTTTTAAAATATTCTCTTCTCATCCTACCATTGCATTCAATGTTAACACCCATTTTAAAAGACAATAAAACATAAAACTGCAAGGTTCAGCTACAATTTTATACTTAACACCACAATATAATTGAGTTTTAGAATGTTGTGCAAAGTGTAATGACTGAAGAGGCCTATTGTATAGCAGCTAATCATGTTGATGTGATAAATCTGTTTCTCCTTGCATTCAATAAACTTTTTGATTCCTTGATATTGCAGTAAAGAAAGCAATTAACAGCTTATTATTTTAATAGGCCACAATTAAATCTGTGTCAAATTAATACTGTAAGCAACTGTCTTGATACATTGGATTTTTTATAAGAAAAGACGATAAACATTTGTTTTTCAGATAATTATCATTGTAATACTGAACTATAGCAAATGGATGCACTAACCCTTTGTACCAAACTAGATCCATGAACAGTAAAAGTGGGTAACGCCTTAAAAAAATATTTTCTCTCATCAAGCTTCACTATAAACAGATGTTAGGATGACCTTCTCTCAAGGTAGAAAAGTACATGATGCCTAATGGCACTCCTGAGCATTGAGAACAACTGGTGTCAGTGTTGTCTTAATGGTGATGTCTCTTTTCTAGTCTGTTCCAGTGAGGTGTTGCAAAATCTGAGAAACTTTGCCACAGGATGTAGGTGGTGTGAAGTGCTCACCTACCTCAAGGGTAGAGTTAAGAATCTCTGTAGGTGCATAATGGAGGTGAGCTAGATCAAATTCTGGCTGGAGTGAAATTTCCTGATAGCCTTGATTATCAAGTCCTCATGACAGAAAAGGTTCAAAGGGAGAATAATAATTTACATTTTTTGTAAGATCAGGGTGGATCCATACTTGTCCTACTCCCATGCCTGTTATTAAAACATCAAAGTCAGGAATCAATACTTTCAGCCCAAGCCCTAAGGATATGCAGAATACTGATCTTTCCCTGCCTGTGATGGTAAGGACACCTTGCACACTGCACATCCTCTGCTTGTCATACTAGCGCTGTTAGATATTGATTTGCAGTCTAGTCCTGGTGTCCACACAGGACCCTGCCTTACCTCAAAGCAGTCTTAAAGAAATGGTTCAGCATTTGCAGCTCCAAAGAATGTACTTTATTTTATGGCTGGGCTGTGGGAGGACATCAGTTTCAGAATTTGACACAAAGTTTAGCTGAAAGCGTCTCAAAATTTGTACAAGGGCTGTTGACATTTACTTAATAAGCTGTTTGGCATGTTCAAAAAGGAGAAACAAAATAATGACCAATAAATTATTTTATTCAGTTTAATAAATCCTTGGATTTATTTTCCTATTTAGAAAGACATTTTTAACATTAGAACCAATAATTTTTCCAGAGAGTACTCTAAGAAAAGTAGGATTTGACTATGTTCAGACAAATAAAAATATAAATCTTGCTCTTCGCACCAAGTAGTGTGAACTCTTCTATATGGCATTGCAATATCTCTCTCTTCACACAATATTATATACTTTCAATTACTTTGAGCAGTTTTCTAAGACAAAGGAATTGCTTTTTACTGTTTTCCACAGGAAAATATAAAATGGCATAAACTGAGCAATATTTCTTGTTTTTTTCAAAGTGTTAACTATGAAAAGCCCATTGAAGTACAAATTAAAATCAGTTAGTGGTTCTTCAAGGGTACAGTAAGCTAAACACCTCACTTTAAATAATTATGGAATTGCTCAAACGAAGCCAGTTTCAGCACCAGAAATTCCAACCAACAACTTTTTCCTAACCTTTTTATTCCCCTTTCAGTAGGTTTTTTGCCTCTCATCTCAAAAAAGTGTCATCTGCTCTTGTTCTGTGGGCTCACAGACATGCTCTGAATTTTGCCTGGCCATTATTTCTCTCTCTCTAAGGATAATACAGCTAATAAGGCACTGAATTAAAGTTGTGGATTCACAACACATTTGGGAAGAAAATCTGGGTTAAAACAATAATTAAGTCTGATCCACCTATTTTTTTTTCATTGTAGATAATCACTTAATAAGTTATTCTGCCACCACTGCAGGTATGCACAATGTGATGCACACAAATCACTTTTTTTTCCTTTATGTAGAGATGTTTCTACATAGGTCCAGTGAAATGGAAGGTTGAGAGGGCATAAGAGTATTTGATAAATAAAATACACATTTGAGCAACTGCTGTAGTGGAAAGGATTTGTAATTCAGAAGATGGTATTTCAGGCTTTAAGCAGGATAAAGAATAACATAAGAAGGAATATATTTTATCTCTTTGAGAATCACCACAGAAGATCAAATACGAAAATAATTGGCCTTCCAGAGTGTGTTGAAAGGCCTGACTTTATAAAATGCATTCACTCTTTTCTTAAAGATCTGTCTGCAAGACACAATTCTTATTTTTCTGGTTACAAAGAAAGCTCACCAACCCTGGAAATGGTAAGAATGTGAGATGCCTTCATGAGAAATGCTTTAGTTATGAGATGGCGTATATGGATTAAAAGCAGCATATCAGTGAAGGGAAATTCTGTAAGGAAAAATAGGGAGACAAACCTGAAAATCATCTGTTGAAATATCTAGAGGGTAAAGAAATTTCAGGTCCGTAAAAGCTGAGTGCTCTGATATATCTGGTAACTCTTGCCTACATTGCAAATGGACTATGAAGGTCTGGGGCTTTTTTCATTTACCAGAAATACAAAGGAACTGAAGGCTAACTAAGGAACTCTTACTCAAGACTGATTTTATCCCCCTTTTAAACTCTGTGCAAAGACCGTGAATATGAAAACCATGATCCCCTCAGGGAGTTCACTCTAGAGTTTCTTTATACCTATTTTTCAGAACAGATAATACAATATTCTCTTGCATTAAGACAATATTACCTTTCTCTCTAACTTTATCTAACCTTTATATAGATCAATGGCCACTGAACTGTTTGACAAGTGTCCTTCTAGGAAACAAAGGTAGTAGGTTTTTGGTATTGCAAAGGTCATGAGAGGAGGAGTCTTGAGTTTTTGAATTAATGAGAAATAAACTCCATTCTTATATTGCACAGCAGGTAGTGCTGGGAGTCCATGTAACAAATAGCACAGCCAGAATTCTCATAAGTGAGTATGAAATTTTGCATGAACATAATGTCCTCATTAGCATTTGGACCATCTAGCATACAGATGCTAATCCTAAAATATCTTTCACAGTGTTTGCCTCATTTGTGAGTTCTGGTAAACAGTAAATCCAGTGAATTCATTGTGTTTATACAGTAGAGGGTTTTAGATTCAGTGTATCCAATTACCAAAGAGAATGCAGTTGGGAAAACATTTTATCAAGAAAATAAAAGGCTATTTATTGTGTTATTTCATGTCTTGCCACCATCTGTAATATCACAGGATTCCATGCAAAGACACCCTTCTCCAATCACATTAGTATTTTGGCTTATCCATGTCTCAGTGCTCAGAAAGCCAAGAACCAAGAATGTCTCTGATGAAGCTGCCTTATGTCTAATTAATTGTGGATAAAAAATGAGTTTCTAATATTGACACTTTTACACAAACTTGAGGAAAATTAGCAAGAGTGTTCAGATTATCTCAACAGAAAAAAAAGGAATACATGGAACAAGATGCTCACTTAGCCAGCAAGTAGCCAAACTGGAAGCCTGTGTGATAAATGACATTTTGAAATACATCCAGAAAGAAAAAATGGAAGAGGATTGTGTGGGTAACACATATATCACAGATATATGGTCTTTGCAGAAGATACAATTTCGAAAACATATGTCTACGTTGCTTTTTTAGCTGAAAAACGTCACTTTTTTTTTTCCTAAGGGTTGAATTTTAGGTAGCAGGATGAAGCAAACTGGGAGAGATTTTTAGTCAGATCTAATAATGCTGTTGTAATAAGACTGTTCTCCAACAACAACAATTATCATCATCTATCTCAAACAAAAGGAAAATTATTTTTGCTATAATTGTCACTTAGAATAAAAGAGCAGAGGCCAAATATGGAAGCAGACATACACAGGAATTGAAGACTCCTCCTCTAGTTGTTTGTACTAGAACATTTGCAGTGTTTCTTCTTTTAGGTAAAAGTTTTACAGCTAATTTACAGCTAATTACAAAGGTATGAGAAATATTGTGTTCTTAAGGAAGCTTTGTGTGATGTCTCTTAGGGAGTACTCTTGTACCTGGGAGACTCAGAGCTTATCAGAGGATGTTCTACCCATTGAAATAAAAAATTAGCTGTATTTTTAATAAAGATTAAGCAGCTGCAACCAGTGAATGAGAGCAGCATGATTTTACAGTCATGCTCAGCTATGTGACTGGATAGAGACAGCATCTCTCCCCCAACTCTGTAACTCTCTTTCCATAAGGTCTGGAAGCAGGAGAGAGCAGGGGATGGTAAACAGGGAGTTCCCACCTCCGCAGTCTGGGTAGGGAGAGAAAGAGAACTCAGTATCTGGATCTCCTTGGGAATTTATGTCCTTTTCATAAATCCACCACTGAATGTTGCTCTAAATATCTACCTAGGAAAAGGAGCAAGTATTTATTGCTGGTGTGCAATCTGGTTTTATTCAAGCATGAGAACCTGGATTCTACTTTTTGGTGAATTAGGGATATTTCAGACAAAGGAAAAACTCCAAAACTCTCTCTCTCTTTTTTTTAAAGCTTGTCGTAGATAATTCTCAATCTTTTTCTTCTGTACTTTAGACCCAAGACAAAACTTTGGTAGTGCTTAAAAATGAAATTGTAACTGTCAGAAGACTCATTATCTCAATGCAGATTTTGCATCAGATGTTTACTATTTCTATGGGCCAAACAAATTAAATATAACTGGGAAGTCTGTATGATATCTCTACCTTGCAATTTCTGGAAGATAAAGGAACAGGTTTATTTGGGTTTTAGCAAAAAAAGGACAGAAGGTCATGTCAGTTGTAAAGATAATTTATGATGTAGGCTTTTCTTGCATAATAATAATGTAATCAGGTGATTGCTGCAAAAAAAAAAGACAGCTTTCAACTTTATTGTCTATGAGATTAAAAAATATTTATCTTTTTCTCATTTATAGGTTCATTTTATTTTATCTAGAATGCAATGACTTTCAAACTACAGTGCCTTTCTGGGGTACTTTTATGAAACTGGAATGCTGCATTGTTCTTTGTTGTGACAGGTAATATTTCAAGTAATAAATTATTTTTCTATTTCAGCCTAGGTGCCGTTCTCTCATGTGATCTCATATAATGACTAATCTAGTAAGAGAGTATTTAAAGTATTTCTTATCTTGAAACTGATAGTCAGAAAAGAAATTTCTTATTTGGATTTCTCCCCGTTGATAATTCTGTAGAATACTTCCATTCTGTAGCAACTGTTATTCCACTTTGATTATTTTGAAAGTATACAAATAATTTCTGCTTGAATTGAATTAAGCAGGTTGCAAATGCAAAGTTTCAGTTTATATTTCACTCACTTATTTATATTCACAAAGTAATCTTCTGCTCCTTGCATAATTCTGCACAGTCAGTGAGTAAGATAACAATCCACATCAGGAAGTTTATTGGATTGTAGTTTAAGTGTATCAAAGATATTATTTAAATTTGAAATTTTATAAAAAGTTTTCTCTTACACTATTTTAATACTACATTATAATTTCTAAGCATAAATATATATATTTTTCTTTCTTTTTTTTTTTTGTAAAACCGTTTGCAGTCTTTAGTTGGGGTAAAGCTAACTATTTCTGCAGTAACTGGTGTGGGGCTATGGTTTGGATTTGTGCTGGAAACAGTATGGATAATACACAGATGTTTTTATTGTTCCTGAGCAGCACTAACACAGAGCCAAGGCCTTTCCTGCTCCTCACCCACCCCACCAGGCAGAGGCTCCACAAGGAGCTGGGAGGGGGCACAGCCAGGACAGCTGACCCCAGCTGACCCAGGGCATATCCCATAATATGGCACCAGCTCAGCATGGAAATCTGGGGAGGAGGAGGAAGGGGGGACGTTTGGAGTGATGGTGTTTGCCTTCCCAAGTCACTGTTAGAGGTGATGGAGCCCTGCTGCCCTGGGGATGGCTGAGCCCCTGCCTGCCATGGGACGTGGGCAATGAGTCCCTTGGTTTGCCTCACCTGTTGAACTTCCTTGATCCAACCCATGAGTTTTCTCACTTTTCCCCCAACACAGAGGAGTTAGCAAGTGGCTGTGTGGGGCTGAGGTGCCAGCTGGGGTTAAACCACCACAGATTCACAGTTGTTTCCAAATACTAATGTTTTGTCATTTATGAGGCAATATTTTTTGATGCATTCTGGTTTTTTCAGGCATTATGAGGCATCTACTCTTCCGATGTTAAAAATTTATGGAGGGATATTTTTCTTTATCATAGTACAAGTTCAAGAAATAGTAAACCCTCAGTGGTCAGTGGAGAAAGACCTTGGAACAGCTCAGGGAGACCACTGCCAGGTGAAGAATTGGGAGGAAAGGAGGGAAAGACAGGTGGGTAGACCTGATAACATGTGGAAGGGTCACCAGAGGGGGAAGGGAGGAAGAGATACTGTTTCACTACACAGATAACATATCTAGGAGATCAAACCTCTAAGACAGCTCCTTTATTATGAAAACCAGGCTTATAATTATAAAAAAAAAATGTAAAAGGGGAAAGTGCTGAAAGAAAAAGACCCATTACAGCTCATTAGAAAATGTTGTCTGGGCATTCCAGTCTTTTTAGTGCCTTTATTGAACATAACGTTTCCTGAATTATAAAAATCTGAATAATTATCTAAAAAGCACTAATGCATTCATGTGGAAGTCTTGAATTTGAAAGATGAAAATGAGGCTCAGGAAAATCTGTTTCTAAAACTTTACTCATGCATGTACACTACTTCAGTGAAGGAATTCCATCAGGCTTTACACACTGTCAGGTGTGGAGGAATAACCTCAGTCCTTCACATATAAACTCCTTACAACAGATTTTTAAATGAAGAGCATTCTGTCATGAAAGCAAGGAAGGGTTTGGAGAACATTAAAAATGGTTCTGCAGTGTCTACACGATTGCTGAGACAGGTCCAAAACCATCTCCTATCCCACCTATCAGCACAAGGCAGGATGGGAGAGATTGTGGTGTTTATTGTGGCATTTTTGAGCAGTATTTGCCACATTTCTGGGATAGAAAGTCCATGGCTATGATTCCTTTGTGTGTTCATGTTCACAGAGGAAATGAATCCCTAAGAACTGTAAGAGCCAGGAAATCAGTTTGTGGCTCTGAAGGCCGAGTTTCTGTGGTAGAGGGGAGCACTGGGGACAGGATTCCTCTTTTCTTCCCACTGGCAGGGAAGCTGAAGCACGAGCATGGTTAGCTGAGATGGACCAGCACCAGGGCCAGAGAGAAAAATCAGAGCACTGATCTTGCTAAATAAGCCATAGGAGGGCTGGAATAAGGAGCCACAATTCAGGAGGTGACTAATGTGTTTTTCCTCTGAATGTGGCAGAATTGACTGTTCTGCCCTCTTGCTGTTTTGGTCTCTTTAAAAATTAACAACTATGAATAGAAATAGATGAAATACTGTAGCAAGGAGTATTCTGGTTTTAAACTGGCAGATTCATGACTACGTTTATTTCTCAGAAGCTGAGGAAATACTGCTGATTCCCTTAAGACATAAAGTTCTTTAAGTTATATTTATGGGCCAAAAGGGGGCTTTTATTTATATTTAGTTTCCCAAATAATGTTTACTGTGTGTGGGGGTGTCAAAATAAATTTTGTGAAAAATCAAGGCCATGGGGATCAGTACCTGGTTTTATTTGATCACTGAATGATAGATGACCTGGCAAAAATGGAGTAGAAGGGTCTAGAGGAGCTCATGGACACATAAAAATGCTGTGCAAATAAGACATTCTAGAGATTTGGTGTAATATCAGGACCATGTTTTCTGCCATCTCTACAACTGGTACAGTGGTCAAGGCCTGAGAAATATTTTGGCCATGGAAACAGTGATAGTAAACAGAAAGCCTTGTCAGATCAGAGATGATGCCTCCTCTCTGTCATTCCAGAAACGTTCTGGAAAAAGGGACAGCAGCTGTAGAATTTCACAGCTTCTTAGAGGAGTGGCACTCAAGAATACAAAAAACCACCTAAAGATCAGATGAACACATTGGCGCAGTTCTTCTGCTTTGCCAGATGTTTCTCACCTTTGCAGTTTAAGAGACTTTAAATGCTTTATGAAGATCCTGGAGGTCTTTCATTACATTCTTTTGTATAGTAATAATCAATAACTTAGATCCAAATTGGATCCTGAGAAAGCTATTTTACTTCTCTTATGTCCTTTAAAGGCTGTGAGGAGAAAGTTATCTAAATCTTTACTGTTTTATGCACTATCTTTCAGGGTTTCCTTGTCAAAACACACTGCTTTTAAGTGTTTGTTTCCCCACAAAGGACATTATTCTTTTTACTATGATATGAACATAGTGAAAATACCCATGCCATTTGATAGAATTCCTAGCATACAACACACAAATCAGAGTTCCATTGGAGAATGAAGACAGGAGTGTTTGTTTTCTTTTTATGTTTGCATATAAAGGTTTTATTGACAGAGTTTGATTTTTTTTCTTTAATTCAAATGTTTGTATTCAGCAGCTTGCTTTCTGGGCCTCTGCAATGATGCAGTGTGAATTGTAATGAAGGAATTGCTAAACTGAATAAATCTTTGGGTCACAAGTACAAAAGTAATGACCTTTTGAGGTCACTACATCCACTGCTTGAGTTGGGGAATAAGAGTTAATATGAGTGAGAAAGCAAATATTCCTGTCCTTTGAGCCCTCACCTTGGGCTCCTCAGCCAACCAGGCTGGTAGAGACCCAGACCATGATTGTGGCATTACTTAAATCTGACCTGAATTCAGTCCTGTCTTCCAATTGCCACGGCTACAGCATCTCCCTGGCTCTGCTGTGCTCACAGCAGCACTGGTGCAGCCGCTGGCTGAGCTGCCCCAGGCCTCTCATGGAGCAGGAACAGGAGGCTGCTCTGCATGTCTGGATGGATGCTCCTCTCCAGCAGCATCCTGGGCTAATGCCAGATTAAAGTGGATATGTAACCATGGCTTCACGTTCTTGGGGCCAAGAATCTGTAAGTCAATTACCAAATAAGCCATTTCACAGTTAATTTTACTGTGTTCATTTGCAAACAGAGGAAAAATCTTCAGCCAAGGGGAATTTCCTGTTTTAGTCAGCTTTCCATGCAGCTGTACTCTTGGATGAATCTCTGTAGTAAGTAGATTGAAATACCAAAACCAGCTATAGTGACCATGGTAAAGCTGTGAAAACTGCTATTTACTGTTGGAATATATATTTTTTTCCAGATATTTGCAAATATTACTTAAATTCAGTTGGTGGGCAAGAGGATAAAAAAAAATTTTGCTAGCTCAGTTGTTAAACTCCAGTTCTTCTGTTTGTCCTGGAAAGCTATTTAAATTATTCATAGCTTGATATATCTGGAAATCAGAAGGGACCCTTATAATCTCATAGTTTGACCCTCTGCATAGCACAGGCCAGCAGTTCCAATATTGACCCTATAACTCATACAGTGTAGGGAGATATTCTGATTTCGTTTGCTCTTGTATTCTCAGTATTTGAAGGGCATGTCTAAAGTCAAACTGTGCTGGATAAATGATTTCCTTCCTCATCCTTTTGAACTGCTGGCACTACATATCTGCAACTTTATTAACTGTGTTTGGTTTTCATTTGTTGTTATTGTCATACACCTTATCTTTGAATGGTAAGGACAGATGCACATGATTTTTGGTTTCTTGTTTCCATCAGATTTGAAGATTGATGTCTACATTACACATTTGTAGGTCTGACCCTACTTATTTCATCTCTCAGAAACATAGAGTTGCTAAATTATTTCTTAGTGTTTAGCCTAGAAAAAAGTATGTTCATGCTCAGTCTTACCTCTGACTTTGAGTGCCAGGTTGACACCACAGAATTCTGCTCCAAAAGTGACTCAAAGGAAGAAACTACAGTCTCAGCTATTATCTCAGGAGTCAATAACTTCCCTGTAACTTAATTTCCTCAGTGGTTACAAAGAAACACAGACTTTTAGATAATGTAGTTGTATCTGAGTGTCTTGGTTTGCAAGGGCTGTGGGAAACAGACGTTGCTTTTATCAGTGATTTAAATCTATTAAATCTGATTTTTAGGAAAAAAATAAAGCTGTTTTGTATGGAACTAAAGTCATTTACATAGATGTGGCTTGGTCTTTTTTTAATGAAAAATCATAATTTGTGTTGTTAGCACTTCTTGGTGTATATATGAGCTAGAAATGGGGCAGGGATTTAGTGGGAGAACAGAAACCACAATTTTAGTTATGTAGATCATGTCATAGACTGGAAGGCATTCAGTGGCATTGAAACTGGCATAGAAATTCAATGTCTTATCCTCAAACCAGATTGTAATTCACTGGAAACAAAAATCCAGAGTTCAGGTGTTGCCATCAGCCGGGCACGGGGCACTGCACCGGCAGAGCAGCCCGTCAGTAATTGTGGGAGTGCTGCCTGGCACAGGCCTGTCAGAGCACTGCAGTGCAGGAACTCCTGCATTGAACCTGAAAGGAGATGTGAGGACACAGCACACTGACAAGATGGAATAAATCCACGCCTGAAATATTTTAGAGGGGGACAGTTAAGATAAAAACTGCAACTGGAATAAATTTTCGGTATATTGTGATCTTGGGACTGTAACCTGAAGTCATGAAGAAGAATAGAAGTATATAGAACTGACTTGGTTTTCTGCTAGGTATATCTTCCTTGCAAGGATATGTGGTGATAACATTTTTGTGATTGTTTATGTTCAGATCTCATTTATTGTTCCCCTTTTATTGTTTCCCCCCTCACCCCACCACCCCTTTCAGATATATCAGATCTTTAATTACTGGGTATTTTATTTTATTTTATTTTATTTTATTTTATTTTATTTTATTTTATTTTATTTTATTTTATTTTATTTAGCTTATTTTAATTTCTGAATGTGAGTCCAGCCTCTTTGTTGCCAAAGTAGAAAATGGATTCAGTAGTGCAGAACACAAGTATTGATGCCAGTGATGAATCCGGTAATTAAAATTCCAAGTAGTACGAAACATAATTTCAACCTATTAACCTGGATTAGTGTGTGAGAGAGAATTTAAATCTCATTTACTAGAAAGGTTATAGGTAATAGAATTATTAGTGAAACTTTTGAAGGATTTTTCATGAGGTGAAAATTGTCCAGTATTTTCTTTGGAGAACTGTAGCACAAAGTATGAAGTATTAAAGGAGCAGTGAGCACAAAGTTGGAAATCATGTGTAGAGGAAGAATTATTGTTTTGTAAACTCCTGAACAACTTTGAAGGATGGAGTGATAAATTATATTAAAATTCAGTAATGTATCAGCAGCACATTACATGGAAAAGTCGTGGCTATTTCTTCTAGAGGTTATCAATGGTTCAGAAGATCAAAGAGCAAGTTTTGATGACAGAATGGCCACAGTTGTCAGTATGGTTTAGTTGTTGGAACACTACATACAATTCTGTCATAGGCTAAGGAAGGTGTTTCCAGGTGAAATGGGAAAGGATCAATATTGGATCTTAAAGAACCTGCTATGATCCTAATATTCAATCTTCAAAAAAGAACTTGGGAATGGGTCCAGAGAAGAGATAGAAGAGAAGGGAGGTGGAGACTGAAAGAGAAAACTCCTAGAGGACTCATCTGTTCTGCATGAGATGGTTGAACTTCAGAAGAGGGGCTGCTTGGTTTTGGGATTAGATAGATGTCCAGAAATTCCAGGGACATGTGGGATCAACATGTCTAGGTAAAATTTGTAACTCATTCGATAGAAGTCTGCTGTGTTTTGATCCATCTGTGTGAAATGAGGGGCTGCTGATTTGCACTGCTCAGCATATTTACATACACTGAGTGAAATTCTAGATAGAAATGTGATAATCTTGTATTTCCCCAAAGCAACCTCAGCTGATCTTACCAGTGGAGTTGCTTCTGGCTTTGGGGTTGTTTTTCCTCCCCCTTTCTATCAAAATGCCTACAAACCATGTGCAAGAATAAATAATACCTTGATATAACCTCCAAGAAAAAAATGTAAAAAAAAGAAACCTGATATGAATGAAAAAGGAATCTTTTCAAGAGAACCTTAGAATTTCAGGGTTACCTTTCTGTGTCATCAAAGTGGAAAAAAAAAGTCTTTCTTCTATTCTAGTTCTATTTTCTCTAACAGTAGAGCACAAAATTATAGATCTCTTTGAAAAGATATAATATCAGAGCATCTGATTTCAACAAGCTTTAAGACTTATACTCTTATTTTTTTCTGATAGAGGTTAATGCCTTTTAGCATTTCATTAGTAAATATGTCATTTTATTATAAATTACTGTGCAATCACATTTGGTCTGCTGACAATAATTATATTTTTTGTGATACTCTATGTTCACTCTATAACCCATACTTCCAGTAGCCTGTATCTCAGAAATTGGTTTGTGTGCAGATTTGTAGGTGCTTATTCACGAGGATCATTGTTCTTTAGAGCTACTATCTTACAGGAGCTCAGTTAAAAGGAAAGAGCTCTGGCTTGTATTTTAATTAATATTGTGCAAAACACTTCACCGCAAACATTTTTTATTACATGCAGAAAACAAGACATGTCTTAAGCATAATACTGCTCGAATTTACACTTCTACATAATCTGATACTTATAAACATTTAAAACAGTAATTTTAGTAAGCAAATATTAAATTTAATAGTAAATCTGAAGCAGTTTGGATATGATATTCATCTCAGTTTAATGCAATTTCCATTGGTGATTCACTTGCTAAACTTAGAAATATTTCCATTAATATGATTTTGCATAATCTGGTGATTAATAGTAGATTTTCTATTTTAATATGGGAAAATTCTTTACAGTCTAAGTTAGTGTCAGAATTTATAGAGGCTAAACTAAATGCTTTTTACAACAGTGACTTGAGTTAATGCAATAAGCCCATAGAGGCAGTGCAGCATTAGGGCACAAGATGCTCCTGAGAAGGCTTTTCATGAAAAAAATATTCTTATGACAGCATTTCATGACTAAGTTTCATGGATGTTTTTTACCTCAAACACATCTAAAATATTTGACTGTGTAATGAAGTAACACTTATAAGACATCTCTGTTCCATTCTTACTTCTCTGTAAAATGCACCACTACCTCAGGCTGCTGAAATTGAAAGAATGAAACATTAAATTTGGTACATAATCTGAAAGTTGATGAATTGACGTACTATATATAGTATAGTCTCAGGAAAACTTGGCCACTGAGTATTTTTTATTTTTCCTATTTATGTGTTTCCTCCCTATTGAAGATGACTCTTGCAGATTTCTTTAAGTGTTGTTTTTTTACATCCTGCTGAGTATATTTCTCTGCTATGGTAGATCTCATGTAGGAATCAATCATGATATATGCTGTGATAGCTCTTAATTAATTTGGTGTTGAGGGCTAAAAGTAAAATTTTACTTGTTTTGTTTTCAATTGTAATGCCAAAGTCAGCACCTTTGTATGTCCTTCCACAACGTAATTCATGTGAAACTTGCTTGTTGAGAATTGTGCATCTTCATTTACCAAGTTATTTTTCTTGATGGTAACTGCACTGCTCCTTCTCACTGTAGCCATCCTGAAGCCTGTAATTAACGTGTTAAGTGCTGTTCCTACTGCTGCCTTCCCTCCCTAGTGAAACTGGGATAGCAACACTACCCTACAGAGCTGACACATTATTTCTCATTATGTCTCCTGTGACCTTTATTCTTTCTGCCTCTGCCAGTGGACCTGTATCTGTCAGAGCAAAACAGAATCTTCTATTTTAAATGAAGCCTTGTTTTTTTGGTTAATGGAGTAAGAGGTACCAGTGGTGGTGAAAAACAATATCATTAAGCAAGTAAAACTAATGACAGAGAACATGAGGAAGTTATTTTTTAACAAGCTAATGGGTGAGTGTTTATCCCCAGTTCAGTTCCTATTTATGTCCTACTGTGCTTGACTTTGGGCATTTTGCCTAACCTGCCTTTGCTGCAGTTTCTGGTGTGTGACAAGGGCACCACACTGTACTGCCAGACCTGATGTTTCTGTCTGCTCTTCCTGGGCATGCACAAACCTTCTACCCAATTAGGTCACAACTGGAGTTAGGACTGGGAGAGCCACTGAATTCAGGCTGTTCAAATATTTACAGAAACAGCTTGACAGCTATCCCAGTACCTCAAAACAGAACAAACTCAGCTGGTTTTTGTTTGCAACTGCCTTAAGAGCTTCTTCATTTTCTTCACTGCTAAGTTAGCAAGCTATCATTTGCTAACATGTGGTGAGGTCAGTGGTGTTTTTACATACACACACTCTCACACACTCTCACACACTCACACTCACTCATGCACTCCCAGCCAAGGAATGCACAGACGTTCTGTCAGAGCATTGGCACAGAGTGAAAGCAGCCTTGTACCTCACACATCTTACATCCTAAATGGCAGGAACTCTAAGCCCATAGCCTAGATGCTCTGGATCATTCCTCCAGTAACCATTTAGGAATTCTGACTCCCAGGCACCAAAATTAACAGCCAGAATTAACCCTTCCCTCCCCATGTCTTGATTTGTAATTCTGCTGAGCTTTACAGAACTATTTTAAAAAATCATATTTGGAATGTCAGTGCATTACTGGATACATAAATTAAGAAAAAATTGCCCATATTTAAATTCATTCATCAAGCAGAGACTGAATCATTCCAACTCCAGAGATCCCCAGGAAAAGATGCTTTTGGGTCAGGAATATACTGAGAATTAAATGTTTTTGATGTCATTATATACCTGCTTCTATTAGTGCCTGGTGTCTCTCTCTTTGCTTTCTGCTGTACTCCTGCTGTCCTGCCTTGGGGATACTCTTTAACATAATCTGGCAGTTCCAGTTTTCTTCCTTTCTGTGAGCAATTTCTTTTAAATCTTCAACAGTCTCAATATACTCAGTATTTTTAGTTCAAGAGGATGAGCAATTTCTAGGGCATTAGTAAATGCCTCTTTTTTCCCCCCTCTTTTTTTTATTAGTCATCTTCCAGATGCATTGAATAACTTTCAAAACAAGGCTTGTCTCCACTTAACAAAGTTAAATTCATTGAAGCACTTCCTGTTACTAGGAGAAATAGAATTACTGAAACTGAGCTAAATGCCTGACATCATTGTTTCCAGGGGTAAAATCCTTGTTGTAAATAGTTTTTACCCAGGATTTAACATTTTTTTGTCCTTCAAAAATTGCTTGTTTGCTCTAAATATCACATCTGTTGTTATCATTAACAATAATAATAATAATAATAATAATAATAATAATAATAATAATAATAATAATAATAATAATAATAATAATAATAATAACTACAATTGCAGTCCTGAAGTGCCTTTTTTTTAATAGTAAAAGTAAAAGAAAAATTCAAGGAAGGTGTTATTTCTTGCAAAAATTATTATAACAAAAATGTTGCTGACTGAATTTCCTTGTTTGGGCTCTTTATCCCACAGACTTGGCTGTTTGTAAAGCTAATATTTGTATTCTTTAAAAAAATGTGTCTTCTACCCATAACGTAGTACTATTTTTTCTCTCCTTTAGGGATCTTTTGAAAGCTTCAACAGCTTGATAATGCTTTTCCTGGACTATTTAACTACTGTCACAAAATTTTTGCTTTTACTTGGAACTATTTTTGGTAAGAAAAACTTAAATAGTAAAAGTAGAAATGTTCTCTGTTTCAAAAAACTGTATCTCAAAGGGAGAAAAATGCAATTAGACTGGTTTTGGCTCTGAAGTTAGTTGGAGGTCTCTATAGTGTGCCCCAGCATCTGGGGAGCTCTGCCCTTTTAAGTAGGGCTATGTTTGGGTTTATATCTGCACTGTCTTTTCCAGCCTGTGTCATTCTGCAATTGGACTCAATGATCTCAAGTTTTTTTTTTCCAGCCTAAATAAATCTCTCAATTTATGACCTAATGAGGCTAATTAAAATTGCTGGGTCTTGTTTTAATAAGCATGATGTATCTATGGCAAAAAGAAATAAGTGTGTTTCCCCAAAGAAAAGGAGGGAGACAGACTGAACTGCCCTTCTCTGTGTGCAGTTTCAGGAGCAGAGTGGTTGAGGGATTGATGTGCAAGTCCTTGGTTCTGCCCTGTCAGTTCAGTGCATAAACCACAAGTGCCAAAAAAGAGAGGTGCATGTGGAGATCAGACCATGGAAGTGTTGCCATTGAATGAAAATTCATCAGAGAGCTTTAGTTAGTTATCTTAGCCCATCACAATGGGGATTCTTCCACTCTTGGATAACATTGCCATAGGGAAATTATGTGGATAATGCCAAAATGCTGAGCAAGATTTTGTGGTTTAGTCCCTTTTTTAAAATCACAATTACTTCTAAATGGAACATGTCAGTTGGACGTCTGAATGGGTGTAGTCAGAAATCCAAAGTTGTTACACAGTTAAAGGACACAAAATTACACTTGTCATCAACTTGTAAATGACATCTACTAGGAGGGCAGCGCTTCTGAGTGAGAACTAAAGATCAAATCCAATCAGATCATTGGAACAGTAATTTCTGCTTGTTGGGTTAAGATAGTGGGAATTACCCTAAATCTGTCTTCATAAGGCAATTGTCCATAACCCTTGTTTAAAACTGGAGGATCCAGCTAGAGGAAGGAGTAATGGATGGCTGTCTCATCTTGTGTGTGTGCTCCCCAGTGATACAAAACTAACTGTGTCTCTGAGGTGACAGCAGAGTTACTGAAGCTATTGTACAGTATTTTCACACCAGTAAAGTTCCAAATATGTGTTGGGAACTTACACTATGCTCCTTTTGTAAAGGGCTGCATTTACAGGAGTTACAATACAGATGCACATACAAATGTTCAAATACTCTGGGTTGAATGACTGATGGTTTTGTTTGATCCCTGGTTGCTTTCTTCATTTGGCTTTCAGCCACTCAGGTTATGTTTCAAGGCTGCTTTGTCAGTGAACATTTATGCCAGACATTGTTTCAAGAATAGGAAGGTGAAATATGAAAGTGTTTCATGGGCCCTCTGTTGCCAGTGATGGATCATGTTGTGAAAAAAAAAAACAAACAGTACAATGTCTCTTAAGAAGTTGTAGATAGCACAGGCTTGTACAGCAGAGTTTGGTGCTGGGTGAAGAATCAAACCTTACAGCTGGGGGGCTGGTGCTTCTACCTGGCACAGAGGGGTGTCCAACAGGGCCCCAGCAGCTGCAAGCAGTTTGCTAATTAGCACCTCACTACTGCATTTATCCTGCAGCAAACAGGACTCACCTGTTTGTAGCTGGCTCAGACCTCTCTCTATCGGCCTACACTGATGTGTGAGGACAACTGCAGGTCCTAAATTAAAAGTAGAGAATAATCAAATCTCTTTTCTGAGAGTGGTGCATGTGCCTTCAGGATCTTGTTGTCACTGGACTCGGTACATGGAAGGTCAGTTTGCTACAATTTGTTTCTTCCCACTTCTCTTTTCATCCCCTCCATGTTCATGATGTAATTTTATGTTGTCTCTAGACTTACATTTTGAAAGTTCTAGCTGCTCTGCGGTATCACTAAGCCACACAGTTTTCCTTGGTGCATTTTATTAAAGATTGCTAGTAATATTCCAGGCTTTGTGCATCTGATTCACTAGAAATGCCTAGATAGAGTAGGTGTATTCTGCTACTGCTGACTACATGTGGCTTGGCTCAATTAGTCTGGAGTTAAAATTATGTTAATGGATGGGCTTGCACAAACAGAAAAGCCTGTGGGTGAAGACTCAGGGTTTTGAATAGGCAGGAGACTTCATTTGGTTCTTGTTCTCTGAAAAATGACTTGAGATTTGTCCACATATCATGTAACAATATGAAAATGTTTTTGGAGATATAGAGGGACAATTGAAATGTAAATCTCTAGTTTATAGATGGAAAATTATATAGAGAATGTAAATAATTTCTATAAAAACCTAATGAACTTTGTATGTTATTCTCTATTTAAAAGTATGCTGTGGCTCCATGTTCTGTCCCTTTCATCTTGCTGTAAACACAATCTTTCAGCAAAATAAATACTATTTTTCCCTCTTCAGATCTGTCAGTAAAGGGCTGAAAATGCATTTCATACTAGAGACTCACTTAATCTTCACTTTCTTTGTTATCTTTAACTCTTTCCTCCTACTCTCTGCCAATCCTTGATTTCATTTATTTTTTTTATTTATTTGGGGGAGGGTGGGGAGCTGAATTTGCCCTGCTTTACACAGCTGTGGTTGTCACATAATGTTTCCTTTCATCTGTAAGTTTTAAGGTATTCTGCTGCTTTCTGAGGTCTGGTGAAAGCTTTACAATATGGCCAAATATTACCTGTCCACGTAAATGCTGACTCTGCCAAGCAGAGGATAAACCCACATAGATTTCATAACTCAGCAGTCATTTCCCTTTTGAGTGTGACATCCTTGTTGAGAAGGTGACTCTTTACAAGCAGCCAAGGCAGGCTGTAAGAGCCAGCACTGGGGGAAAAGAGGATATCAGTGTGACACTTGTGCAGAGACTAAATGCAGTTCGTGTAAGAATAATAATGAGGAAGAATAAACAGAGAAGTTGCCACCTCAGTCCTGCTGAATTGCCTCTTGTTAAGTGTGCTTTTTGCTCCGCACTGCTGAAGTGCCATGTGTTCAGAGCAGGACACGAGGATGGTGACAAAAAGGTTAAGAGCTGAATGCAGAGAAGTATCTGCATTTTACTTAAACTCCGTGCCTTGATCTCCCCAGAAACACAACAGTGCTCACCTACACAGATGAAAAGCAGAAAACTTCTTGAAAAGGTTAACATTTGTTTTGTAGTAGTCTAGGCAGTATCAGATGTGATGGTTAAAGAGGTATGAAATGGCCTTTACTGTGGTAAAGTTTTGTGTTATCTGTTACTCTTGACATGGGAGAAAAAATTCTTTTGTAAAATTCCCTTTGATATGAGAAGGGAATTAACAGTTACTGGAAACAGGATTGGGTAAAATGTAATTTTTTCTATGTTGTATCTTTCTTGCATTACTAATAGTTGCCAAGGAAACCAGCAGAACTCTAAAGTCTTCTGCTAGAAAGGCAGCTATGGTTATAAACAAGGTCATTTCAAACTGTGCCTGCAGATTATAAAAGTGCTGGTGGGGACCTGCCACGGGTTCTGTTCTGCATACTGGTGCCTGTTACATGTTAAATTTCAATTAGCTAAAAATGTTTATGCTGTATTATGTTTATAATAGTAAGTGGGTTTTGTTTGTTTTTTTTTTGTTTGTTTGTTTAGTTATGGGGTGTGGTCTTTTTGGTGGGTTTGTTTGTTTGTTTTTACAGCAAGCAAAACCTCCAAATTATTCTGCTTTACCTCAAGAGAAATTATTGTACACTGAGTGTGAAAGTTGCCTGTCTGGATTGTCACATTGCTCTAGAGGCTTCTGTTAGAATCCAGGATCTGTCAATCTGCTGTGCTTTCTTTTCCTGGGGAAAGTGGATATCATTCAGTAGATTTACCAACATGTTAATACAATAACAGAGTAAATTGCAGCTGTCTTTGTACATGAGCTGTAATTATTTTCCAAGAGCTTAAGCTTGGCTCTTTGCCTTTCCTCTGAAAGGGCACTGTTTCTTATATTTTACGTTGTCCACCCCTGTCAGACACAGCTACAAACCTTGGCACATCCATCATCAGGCTTTCAGGGAAAAAACATTTGTAATAAATCTTTTTAAGGAACAAATGCTTATGAACTTTCTCTCCTGTTGAATTTGCATGTCTGACGTCTATTACCTCACTGATTTCAGCTAAAGCCTAAGGAGGAAATTGATTTAGGATGAAAACAGGTAATAATAGCTTGATTAGACTCATTTTCAGCTTCAAAGGGCCCTCATGTCCTTCTGCATAAAATAATGATCATAAAATCAATTTGTGTATCTCTGATTCTTTTTTTGCCTTTTCTGAAGGTGATGTTTGCAAAGGACACATTAGTCACGGTGTTTTACTGCTTTGAATAGCACTTCCATTTCTGATTTCCTTAAATGTTTTAGTTTCCAAGCTCTAATACATTTGGGTTGTTAAGACAATCAGAAATGATTGACAACTATGACTACTTCTTCCAGAAAGTGCCACAAACAATACACTAATTTTTGGTCCTTAAACAAGCTGTTTCTGGCTGTCACCAATCCCACACACTTTACAATTCACTCCTGGGTTTAATTTTTGTCTTTTTTATGATGGGGAGGACAAGTCTGATGCTTAGAGGGGTAGGAATTGCAAGCTATCTGTGACTGCTGATGTTGTTCCATGTGACCAAAGTGTGTGCAGATTTCTTGCTACCTCACTGTGGGTTCTCCCAGGTATTGTTGACAGCATCTCCTGGCATTTAGGAAGCTCTGTTGCCCACACTGAACTCAAAGTCCTTCAGCCTCTGAGGCAGCTTGCTTAAAAAGCTTGCTGTCTAGAAAAAAAAGGTGATGTTGACACAGTCTATGTGTCACATTTGTAATTCTCAGCAGAGAGAAGTTAAAAGAACTTCATGCAGGCAGCCATAGGTTTTATATTTTGAATAAAATGATTGGATTTGAAATTTGGATATTTATCAGTACAATAAAAATAATTTTTAACTCTATTTCTGTTGATGAGACTCATCAGGGTTATATCTCAATGTTTTCCACTTGGGAAATATCTTTAAAAGGTAGGTCAGTGGTGTTAGTTACTTATTTACAGGATGGTGAAAAGTAGCTCCAGAAGATTCTGGTGTGACTAAAAACTTTGGGGAAAAGGTTAAAGGGACAAGCTACAGTTCTCTGGTTCTCCAGTGTGAGGATTTGACCTTCTTTACCAGTGGAGCATTAGAAATTATTTCAGAGGAGAATAGTTGCTGGCAGAGGAAAAACTTTTCACACATCTGAAAGCAAACCACTCTGTCACAAAAAGTTCAAATGTTCAAAAGTTCAGTTCTTTTGGAGCATAATAGGGCTTTTTATGGACTTCTGATACTTTAATTTTTAACTATTTAATATTTAAAGTAATGCACCCCGAAGCTTTTGCCATTGTGTTTTGATTCTCAGGTGCATATTCCTGTGAATGAGCTAGTGCAATTTTGACTTTTTTTTTTCTTATGCATTTGGCAGTGCAGGCAGATTACAGACTAAAAGTTACTGATTGTGATTGGGTGATTTTAAGTCTCAATATTGTTCTTATCAATCAGTTTTCTTTTCAGCATCAGATATTCACATATGTAGTAATTTTCTCTGCCATTGTTATTCTTTGATTATAAATGCCCCATGAGTAAGGCATTATATTACGGAAGTACAGTTTACTTTGAGGACTGACTTTTTTTTTTCTCTACTTAGATTTTTTTTGTTTTAATGTCTCAGTTTTCTTTATCAACAGTTATGGCTAGGAGAGAACTACTGTGATAGCCCAGTAGCTAAGACCTATCTTAATTTGCATGTTAATTTATCATTAAATAAAGTTTCTAGATCTAAGCATATATCCTTGTGAGAAATCATAGCAACTATTAATTATACCAATACTTGTCTACCAAGCATGTCTAAATGTCCTGCAATTTGATGAGGAACCAAGACCAAAGGGTTTCACCTAAATTATAATTTTCCTCGCTATTTAAAAAACAAAACCATAAGGGGACGCTTAACAGAAATGAAAGGATATTTTCAAAATGAAAAGACATTTTGATATTTTGGATTAAGAAATCAATACATTTCATTCTGGTAGGATCTCAATCCTCTTTCTGACACTGGAAAACCGTCACAAAACACAGAGTGGTTCTTGCACTCTTTGCCAGTGAGAGAGAAATGGTTTGTGATAATTCTTGATAGATCCAACATATCCTAAAAAAAATAAATATTGCTTTTTTGGTCAAAATTACTGTGTTTTGCCTATGATATAGAATTTTGCTAGGAGGAGGAGCTTGTCTCTTGGGCTGCCACTATATCAGAACATAGGTGATTTCTGCCATTTGACCTCTTGAGTAGCAAATATCTACATTATTGAATTTTTTTTCTTTTGTGTCTGTTGGTATTGCAAATTCGTGGAACTGTAATTTAAAATGCTTTTCCCAGTTGTTGAGGCTACCAGATTTTAAAAGGGTGATGCACCCTATTTATACCCAGCTCTGATATGCTGTGTTCCACTGGACACTACAAAACAAAGTAAAAGAAATAGAAAAATATAAATGAGAGTCTCAGATTGAAAAATAATCATGAGTCCCTTTAAAGATAAAATTTTGATCTCAACCTTTTAGTAGGTTTTGCTGATACTAGCGCTTTGTCATCGAAAAGGACTTGTGTCCAGCCCTTCCCCCCTGGAGACACAGTGACCAGCCAGTCCATGGGGTCATCTGAGGACTGATGCTACTCCCCATCAGGGGTCTGTAAAATCCAGATTTCTGTGGTGTCCTCACTACAGGTGGCATATTGTAGTGCAGAATGTCACAACCACAATGTGACAGATCAGATCATTTACCTGCTGGTTGTATTTTAGTTAGGTCTGTGTTTACAAAGCATGAGAGAGAGTCAGGAAGTGGAGGGCTTGGGGGATGCTACATGCCTGTTGTAACCTCAGGAAAGCCATAATCCCATCCCCAATAATATTTTTTAGCTCCACATGCAATCAGCTGCTCAGACATACAATGATCATGCCCATACATAAAGACACTGTCATTGCCATGCTCTTCCCTGGACATGCCCTACTGGTAAATCTCACAGCTGTTTGGCCCTTTGGCCTGACACTGCACAGGAGCTCTTCTTATAACACCAGGATTCAAGTAATCTCATGTATAATTCAACTTCATGTCTGAATTAATTGTGTTGTTTGTCCTGTGACCTTTTGTGACTACCACATGTGCCAGGCTTGATTCTTTTCAAGGGTCCAGCTCCATCTCTTTCTGTATGTATGGAAGGATCCCCAGCTGGCTAAATATTTCTGTTAAGGGTTGCTCAGTGTGCACTGTCAGGAATTGATCAGGGATAATTTATTGAGGCTGTTTTGCCTGGATCTTGATTCTTTCCAGTACAGATAAGTTTCAAGATTTAGTATGTACTCAGTGTTATTTTTAAAACTGCTGAGAACTGAAGAGGAACGGGATTAAATCCTTTACATCCTAGAGTGAGGTTTTTGGTTTGGTTTTTTTTTTGTTTGTTTGTTTGTTGGCTTGCCAGCTTGTTTTTTTTCTTTCTTGAAGAAAAATAGGAGAATTTAAGTACTTTGGGTATCAGGATCATTGTAGCTGGAAAACTCCTTATAATTTTATTTGTTCCACTATTTCCTTACAAAGCAACCATTTAACTGATTTACTGGAAGCTTTTGGAGGTTAAAAATGATGATGCTGTATTTATGGCATAATGACAGAAATGTTTTCTTTTTCTCATTAAGATGTGTCTTAACACCATTGTGTTCTTTCTGGCACACTAGAAAGCCAGACTCTCTAAGGAGAACACTATGCTTTTATCATGATGTCAATTCTGTCACTAACAGCTCTCAAAATGCAGTGTAGTCACATATGTCAAAAAGCATTATAGTTATACAGTCTGCATCACAGTCCTTATTTTATCTCCTTACAAGTATATACCAACATTTTTCTTAACTTACTGTCCAGAAATGTAAGAAAAATTATCCTTTGCATAAGCAGATAAATCTGTACCCTCTTTATTCACAGCCTGACAGTACTTGCATTTCTATTTTTTCTCAGTCTATAATAATTAGTCTTCACAATGGTCAGATTTTATCATTAAAAATATACCCTTGATCAGTCCCTAGGCACACGGTTTTACCCAAATATTTGATCCTTGGAAGTCTGCCGGTACTTTCAGACGAAAAGATTACTTGAAGTTTCTTTTACATAATGCATGCCAAATTGTTCTTCTCCTGGAATACTTACAGAACTATTTCTACTATTCCCAGAGCACCACTGAGTAATTCCTTACTGAATTTCTCATTGTACTGAATATTCATGAAAACTTATGAAATATGATGATGTTTCTTCTAGTGGTGTTTTTTACAGTGTGTTACCCATAGAATTTTTCTTTCTTATGTCTGGTTTGTTCCAACTGTTACTTTTTCTTTCTTATGGGTGGATGATTCTATCAATAGATAAAATAAGACTGAGGAGCCATGATCATTGTTAAGTCTAGTCCTTTCCTAGCACAGATGACAATGTCTAATCCTTTTCCTAGTTTAGCAGACCTTAGCTTAAGCTATTTAGATGCCTTTATTTGATATTCCTATTAGAATATTGTCTCTGGACAGCATTATTATGACATAAGAATTTTCAAACTAGTTTTGCCAATGTCCAGTTCACACTTGGTTCTCTTGGTACACTAGGGCAAAGAATTGAATGCCAGAGTATGATCAGACATGGAGTTATCACTTCCATTTCTGTATCCCAAATTAGCTTCAAACTTATTCTACATTTTATTCAGAAGTGTCTAAACCAAGGATTTTTTTTTCTTTTCAGTGATTTGCTTTATATTTTTTAATCACAGTTTTATAATTTCAGTATCTGTGACAGTCTCATGAAGTAGTCTTGTGACCCAGGCTCCTCTAAGAACTCCCCTCATGAGCTGGGGGGGAGATGAGGAGGAATGAGCAAGCAAATGCTGTTCAACAGTCAGACATAGTTATGTTATTGCTCTCTACTTATTTCTGTTTTTACCAACTGTGTTTAATTGGAAAATTTCAAGTAAGTGTGAAGCATATACCTCAAACGTGTATTTTGGTGATAATGCATGAGAGAGACTCCTGCAGAAGAAGCCAGAATCACAGAGGACAATGTTTGCTCTTTGATTTATATCTGTTTCATTTCCCCCAAGCTTCAGAATAGCTCAGTATCAATCTGTTTCTCTTATCTCTTTGACTAGCTTGAGTTAGATCAAAGAACTCTGTATTTTCAGAGAATCTACATAATAGTTATAAATACACTGAGAAATTCCTATCTTGGTGATAGATGCCTTCCTGGAAAAATACTAAAATGATTTTGAAAATAAGCAATATTTCAAATAAATAGATGAAACCATAATAAAGATTAGCAAGTGGCACAAACACCATCCTCCCACAGAGGACACCTGTACAGGTGTCTTGTCCTCCACACTACCAGACCAAACATCTGACCAAGCATCTAAAATAGCATTGCAGGAGTATCAGAGTTCAGGAGCTCCTCTGGAGAACACCCTATAAAAGGCACTCATTTTGTAAAATGCTTGGAATAGTTTTTGAGATTCTGTCCTCTTCAAAGCTCAAGCCAGAACTCAGGCTGCTTATGGGTTTAAGAGGAAAGTAGGACATGTACACGTCCAAAAATGACAGGACTATATTTTGGTGTGATTCTGCAGGCATCTGATGGAGTAATGCTGTTTTGTGCTTAAAATTGCTCAATCATTTGCTTTTCTCAACCAGTAGCACATTTCCAGTTCCTGTGTGCTTCCTGTAAGTAATCACACAGACTCTGGTGTGCCATGAAAATTAGCTCAGTGCAGAGATGTTCAGGCCAGGTGAAATCCAACCTTATAAAATCAAATAAAACTGTGCTGCATGGTGTTTTCTGACCAGCACCTGATAAAATCAAGCCAAATTAACTTGGTACCCAGCCTAAATTAAGAAGCTTTGACTCTTGTCAAATGATTATTACCTTTGAGACCATTCCAAACCTTTGTGACTAGACCCTCTCTGGACCTGAGATCTGATGCCTGTAGCCAGCATTTCTATCACAACTTGTCCCTTCCCAATTTCAGGACTAACATGAGTAAAATGAGGTGCTTCAGCATCTGTCAGTATAAAACTTCTAGTGGCTTCCTTGTGAAACTCATAAGCATGTGTTCTGTTTGCTGCCACAGATATATAGAACAGAAGTGATTCAACATTTTCAACATCATGATGAAAAATAATTAAAATATCCCAGAGTTGTTCTGGTTTTCTCAATTTCCCTTTTCTCCACAGAAAATCATGAGTCTGAAAAACAAGAAATTTGCTTGCCAACCTTCCCCTCCTTCTTTTTTTTTTTTTTTTTTGTGTGGAGGAGGAAGAGTTAATTTCAGCTACAGTTCTTGGATAATCACAGGAATTTAAAAACTCCATCTAATGTGCTATTTGACAGCAGTGAAACCTGATCAAGGTTATTCATCCCTCTAACCATTGACCTCTAGATTCAATAAACATACAGCTGAAAAATGACCACATCAAGGAATTTGTCCAACTTGGCCAGAGAGCATGAATTTGAAGAAATAACTTGTACAAATCTCTGAAAAATTACTTTGTAAAAATGGCATTTCCCTACTGAAAAACAATCTGCTTTTATGTATTGAGACATGTTTCTTAGAAATGAAGTATTGTTTTGGGTTTTTTTTAACCAAGGAAATAAAAAGGCTGTTGGTTTGGATTTGGGCTCTTTAATTTTTTGGATTTTTTGGTATTCAACAATAGTAGTTTATATTCCACTGAGGCACATGTGCCAGTGATGGGGCTTCCATAGGTAGCAGAGGGATATAGCTGGTGGATATGTAAACCCTAGCCTGATGGAAATTCAGTGATGCTCTAGGCAATGAAGGTGAGAAAAGAAAAGAGAAGGGATGATAATATATTGTCCTCTCACCTGAAATCAAAATGGCTTGTTCAGGCCCTCTTTTTCACATTTCTAGTGTGTTTCATGCATTTGTGAGGAACACTTTCTTGCTAATCCTTCAGATCCATTATCTTTTGGCCTCTTAGAATGTGAAAGTCAAAAGTGCTCTATAACTGGTTTTGTAGACATGGGTCTATTATCATGTGTATAAAAAGGGTGTCTGTTTTGGTGTTTTTTAATTTAATTTTTACATGATTATGCAAACAATCAGGGGTTTGCAGCTCACTGTTTATAGGCGCCTAAGACAGCAGGCCTCAGTCACAGTCATTTTCCATCTTGCACTCGGGGTTGACAACTTTCCTTGGAAGTTCAATCATAAAATTGTTGTTCCATGTGAGTTGTTACTGGGGGAAGGAAGACCATCCTCCAAGGCTGTTGATTAAAGGCCAGGAGCTCGTTAGGCAGCAGGAGCTCTGGGAGCAGGCAGCGTTTGTGAGGGGCGCCCAGCCCGGCACTGCCCCTCACGGCCGAGGCCTAACGGGGCTTTTTGTGGGGGGCCCTAAGGAGGCACAAGGCCCTAACGAGGCCTCTGGGGCCTAATGAGGCTGTGGAAGCCTAATGAGCCCTAACGAGCCTTTTTGTGGGGGGCCCTAACGAAGCTTTCTGAGCTCTCGGGCAGCCCGAGGTGTTCGGGGGGCCGGTGCAAACTCCTCACTCTAGGGTTGGGCAAGTAAAATCATATCTATTTCCAAGTTCAAAAGCAAAGATGTTCCGTTTTCCTGACTGGGTTTGGAAAAGACAAAAGTCCAAAACGAGAGCTTTTCTGGTCAAAATGGAGACATCTGGAGCTTCTGTTCAATTAAAAATATTGCCTGACGTGTTTGTGTGGAGCGTCAGTGAGTTGTGTTTCTGTCCACTCTTTACCTTTCACTGAGTCCCTTTTTAAGAATGGTTATGGCAGATGGTGGAAAAATAAGAGAATAAGAAGTATACCCAAAGAAAACTGAGCTAAAGCATAGCAAAAACCAGTTGATTCAAATTACTATGATGTGTTATTATTTTTGAAATTTGAGAAATATTTGCAAACGTACAAATGCATTTGATTAAAATAGAACAGTACTAATTTATGAAAAATTTAATAATTAAGGAACTGAATAAAAAAGAAAATTATTTTTAAGTAATAGTTCTGTACTGATGCATCTCTTGATTGGGTCCCTATGCCAACTTGTCCCTTCCCTAATTGAATTTTAATACATTTTCTTCTCTAGAAAGAAATTGAACCAACTTTGCATATATATCATGCTTTTTTATGCATCTTTAATAAATCAAATCATATTTATTAAAGTCTGCAATTATGTATGTCAGAAATGTTGACTAGATGTAAATAAAAGCCCTTGTTTGAATGTTGCTCTTAATTATGTGCTTTTGATTTTCATGACTTGCATTTTGGAAAACTGTAAAAAATGTAATTGCTAATGAATATCTGTGCTAGAGTTTGATTATAGTTCAGTGTCTCTTATACAACCATTTGAATCTTACTATAAAAAATAAAAATATTCTCCTGTTGCTCTTGCTTGAGTACTGCTACTAAAATTCCTAAGTAATGCTAATGTAGAGTTTTAGTTTGTGTCTGAAGTATGTTGGCACTGAAATGAATTACACACAAAGACTTGACGTAGTGCTATAGAGGTTGAAAGGCAGCACTCCTGGTTTGGAGATGATTTTAATTTTCTTTTCAAGCCCATCAAATCTTACTGACATTGAATGTTTGGCAATGGTGAGGTCTTAGGCCCAGTGTTGTGAATCTTGTCCTGTGCATTCACTTCTGCAGAGAGCACATAAAGCCAAAATGTGTGTGAGGAAGACGCGGAACAAAGGCTGAAAGATGAACTTTCAGTTTCTGTTGCCTGGCCACAGACACACACCTCACTGTGGTGAAACCAGAGTGAGTTATACTGCTGGCTGCTTGTCCACAGAGAGCTGAAGTCAAAGAAATTCTCCAGTACATCGTTAGCCAGAAGAGGCAGACTCCATATTAATCCTGCTTGCTCTTTAATTTTGAGAAGTCAGTTCTGAGCCTTATGGATATGTTCAGGCAGGAGCTCTGTGTGATCTCAGAGCAGCTGAAGGGCATCAGATGCCCTATTTCTGCCACTGAGATGTGCCTCAGCATCCAAGTAATAGATTATAAATCTCTGAAAGCATTTTTCAGTCATGCATTTTTACCATATCCCTTAACCAACCACAAGATTTCAAAGAGCATAAAAATCACTTGTAGCAGAGGATCTTGCATTGTAGCAGAGGTAATATTGTAGAAAGTCACTGTACTGTCATTTGACACAAATAATTGGGCATGGAACTGCACATACACAGAAAAAAAAAAAGGAAAAAAAATCTTTATCACATGCAACCACACAGGATATGTACTATAGACTTGCAATGGTAATAATCCATCACTGTCTGTCTATATTGAAATGGAAAACAAAAAATATGGTGTTTGGACTGAAAAAAAAAAAAATTGAATACTTGTGGTACAGTTACATTATTTGGTCATATTGTAGCTGATATGTCTACAAAATTGAATTCTTCTATTGCACTTCAAATTTATGGCTGAGTAAATCAAAAGTCACTTTATGAAGATGAGAACCTACCATTTTGTAAGTAAAATGTTGTTTTATTTGGAACAAATTGGGTGCATGTTTATCATTCCCTGCGATGTTACTTCTTACAAAATACAAAATGTAGGCATTCCCTTTGCCTTTTTCAGTTTGCTTTTCACAAAGGGATAGGTGCATTGCTGATAGCTTGCAAAGAAATTGTCTTCTGTATTTGTACACTGGAATGTGCCCATTTGTGCAATGGAGGCAGAGTTTCGGAGGCCAATGTGCAGACTGGGGATGAGTGTGTGCTCCCACAGTTCCAGACCATTCCTAGCTGGGCTGCAGCCAGAGGAGAGCAGGCTGGGAGCTGTCAGCTGTGTCATGCTTGAAAGGTGATCTCAGTGGAGAGGAGTTGGCTGCAGGCATGGGCAGTGGTACCTCACATGGGAAGCAGATGCCAGCTCCTCTCTGAGGGGCATAAAGGAAGTGTTGCTAAAGTCATGACCTGATGGAGTTTCAGCTTTACCCCCAGAGATGTGTCTCTTGCTGTGTTACACTCTTGCCACAGCCTGCTGAGGGCATTGCGTCATAAAGAGTCAGTAAAGGATCATAAAGACAAGTTGTTATAAGATAATATTAAACAATGTATTGCCACTTTCTTTATATTGGCACTTTTTGCTTCAGCAACTAAAAGTTAGAAAACTTGACTTGCTTTCTGATGAAGAGCAGTGATCATGTACTTTGCATAGGTCTGTTAAAAAATTAAATGAATGCAAAAAAAGAAGTGACTGATGATTACTGCAATAAGTTTCCCAAGAAAATAGGGCTATATAAACCAGTAACCACACATTAATCGGGCATGTCACAGTTCTCATTTTTCTCTTCTATGACTTTGTTTAGCTTTTTAGTGCTTCCTAGAAAATTTGCTGCAGCATTGATGGTCTTTTGCTCTTGAAAAAGTAGTGCAGTATTATTTCAATAGGTGACTAAATATTTTCAATTTATTTTTTGGCTGCTTCATCCTGAGTCCCTGACATCGCTATGAACATAAAATTTGTGAAATCTTTGTGTTAGTGATGCATCTTTTCCTTTTTGCTGCCTGATGTGGCAGCAAAATGATGAGCTGAAGGAACAACATGCTTTAGTGCTTTTGGGAAGTCCTTTAAGTCTTGCACAAGTATCACTTATTTTCATCAGAATTTAATATCTTGAACATAATTAGTCCATTGAGCCACTTGACAGATTCTACTCCATCTACTGTTGAGTGTGTTTACCTTGATGGGTACCTGTTTGCAAGATTTCTGTTATAGCAGCATATTTTACTAATCTGATGGGACAGACTACTTTAGAATATTTCAGATACCCTTGGGCACTGATTTTGGCTTGGCAAGGAATTGAGTTCATTATATATATCAAGAGTTCAGAGATGTGTGCCTTGAAAACAAAACAGTGATCATTTTTGGTGATGCTGGATGTTTGTTAGTGGTTTGGGATGATGCTGAGCTAAGATTTTCATGTGACATTTTATGTTTCTTTGGTTGGTTGGTTGGTTGGGGGATGTACCCCTATTTTCCCTTGCTTATTTTCTCATTGCAATATACTTTTTCTTATATAAATTTTTTGTCATGTCCCATTTTACTAGGCACTTTACAGTGGCATTTTTGTTGGAAGGAATACAACCACAGAACCTGTTTTATCTGTTATTGTAGTTTTGCTTCCCAAATCCCAGCCCCAACAAAACACAGAGTGTGGGCCCTGCCCAAAATGCTATCTTGTTTCATCTGGAGGTAGCTGCAATCTGCAGTCCCTGTGCCAGATGAGCAGTAGTGTGGCAGATGTGGAAGGAAAGGCAGGAATGTTCTGTCTGTACTGAAAACATTACAGCAATGTTGCATTGATCTGCTGTCACCTCAGACCTTCCCTGGCCCAGAGGAGCCAAAATTTTAAGATTTTTGAGCTGTCTGAAGTTTGAAACAGAAGAGGCAGAAGTCAATAAGCAAACCAGACACTTCTAAAGAAAAATGCTAATTTCATAACGATTTTACTTAAAGTAAGAAATTAGGAAGTAGATCCTTATACCTACTCCACTTTTCCCAAATATTTGTTGTTCAGTGTTAAATCTTAAAACATTTATTGAAAATATCTGTTCTGTGTCAGTGGCAAGGGATTAGATTCCATTAAAATATGACTTTGAAAATCCAGCGTCCACTGCAGATCTGGGAGGAAATTTTGAGTGTTCATCAAACAGCAGTGTTGTTCATTGAAGAGCCTGAGTCATGCCACAGAGCAATACATCTCTTCCTCTACCCTTGTAAAACCTCAGATTATGTTTTGGTAAACAGGCACATAAATATGATATGTTTATTTTTTGATCTTTTAAAAGATAAATTGTGTTCTTACCAGGAAATGTCAAATGCATTTGTGTCACTAAAAATATTTTCTTCCAAGCAAATAAGGCACTCTTTAATACCTAACCAGATACTTTTATTTTCAAATTGATTCTCCTGCAGACCTGGAGGAGTACTTAAGATCATTAATGCAGATGTGTTGTTAATTCTCACTGAAAGCTCTTCAAAACTTGGCTAAGTGTATCACCTGTGAAGATGTTTTTTTCCTTTTTTGCACATCCCAGTAACAATACCTTTGCCCTGTTAAGACAAAAGTATGTTTTCTTGAGAATTTGCATACTATAATAGGTGAAATCAGTTGTTTGAAATGCATGTTTTTGACCCTAGGCTGTCCACTTGTTGGTGCTGTAGTTTTCCCTGTCACAGATGACAAGACCAAGCAGAAAAACTCCCTATACTGAATCATTATTGAGATGGTACTCAATAATATTGTGAAAACTTGTAGCTGGAATATATTACATTACCATGTTTAAAGGTTTGGGATATTAAACAGCACAGCCTCCACAAGGATATCCTTGGGCTGATCAGGATGATAGCAGCAGCAGAGCAGAACAGACCAATTCAGCCACTATTAGGATGCAAACTCTGCAGCCCATCTCCGAGTTCTCAGGGCTGATTTGCAAATCAGGCAGCAGCTCTTTTAGGAAACATCATGCTGGCATGTGGCACCTGTGCTGGAGCTCTGCTGCTTTTAATCACAACAGTTAAAGGTTGCTCATATAAACATATTTTCCTGAAAGAGTGATAAGAAAAATAAACAGGTCTGATCCTGCACTGGCTGACAGAAGGTATCAAAAGTAAAGGAGATGTGAGTTTTCCTAGTACTGAATCTCACCCTGGTAATGAAGAAAAGGTGCATTAGAGATATGACCATAGGGCTGTACTGAACCTTCTGCAGCTTGATGCGCTGAAAGATGCAAGAAAACTAACATTATTTGGAGCATGGAGGTTTGTGGTGTACAGGAGGCTGCTGGGAAATCATTAGGATGCTTCTGTTGCTTTTCTGGATTGTAAGGAAGCCACTCAAAAGAGAGCTGTAGAATATATGAGAAGGTGAAGTAGCTACAGGTGGAGGTTCTAAGGATAAAGCAGTTGAGTAGGCAGGTCTGAGAGTTCAGAGCAACAGAGAGAGATGGAGGAATCTGGAGATCTGTGAAGAGGTGAGGAAGAACTTGAAATTGTCCTGAAGTGATCTCAGTTTCTACACTAAATTTCAGTACTATTCTTTTAATCATTTTGCTCTTGCTTAACTATCCATTCTATTCCTTTCTTGGAATGAAAAGGCTCTGGCTAAACAAAGTTTCTCTTCTGGTATTTGATGTACTTATCAGAGGAATGGAGCTCTGGCTCTCTGTGTTGGCTTACTCTTATGATTTATGTTTCATACATCCACTTCACTGTCTCCAACAAGTTCTTGGAAAGTATGGGAAAAAATTGGTTTTTTGTGGGAAGGAGTTTTATCACTCTTTTAAAAACCAGCTTCAAGGAGGTGGTCTGCTGAAACACCAGGTCCCTGTCCCTGATGATTTGTCTTTTATTACACAATGTTGTGCCAACAATACAAAGAACGAATTCTTACTGATTCATAGAGGAATCAGAAATGTGCTTTCTCTTTGCCTTTTCTCCCCCTAAAGATTCATCAGGCCTTGAACTGTCTTTCCATAAAAAGCCCAGCAAACCAGCCAATTAATTGTTAAAACCAAAATGCCATAGTTGCCAAGTATTGTACCTGATGGAAGAGAAGGATATATTAATTCTAATAACTCCAGTGTACATTTTTAACAAAATTTCTTCTCTTGATTGTGTCAGAGATCACAATGCTTAGGCTTGGTAGTGTCTCACAGCAACACAAATTTTTGTTAGATTTAATTATTAAATATACAGCAAAGCTGGCAGAAATGTTGAAGAGTGAACTGAGCTGGGGTATTTTTTTTTGCCTTGTTTTGTTTTGCTTTCATTCCAGCGTTGTTCTGGTGCTCACTACACCTGTAGCTGTCGAGCACAGCAGCAGAGGTTTTTCACCCCCATGCCTGGGCTCCTCTCATGCCTGCTGTTAATGAACGAGCAAGATGCAGGATGAACCTCGTGGGAAAATGCCCCAGGGCAAACAGACATGTCTGAAGGCAGAAAAAATTGAAAAATGAAACTAAAACAAAAAGATCCCTCCCAACAAGATATTTCTGCAGTTATAGGGAATGTATTAGCTAGGTTCATTCACATAGAGAACTGAATATAATTTCATTTTATTTTTTCCCCCACTCTCTCTCTTAGTGGGATATTTACAATCAACACAACTTATGCTTGGAGATAAGGATTTTTGTGAGATAAATGGAGTTTATTTTTATGTCGCTATTTAGAGAGAGCTGCATCAGAGAGTTATTATTATAGGAAAAAATATTGGAAAGAAGTTATAGAATTTATAATTATAGGAAAACTTAAAAGCCAGTTTGTCTAGATCAAACATCTTAATAGGTTTTATGAGATAATGGGTTTTATTAAGGTCAGTCACCATTTTGTCCAGCATTCCTCATTGCAGTGAAAATGCCTTTTCTGCAGCTGTTAGAAACTCAAGCTGGACACACAGAGAAGAAACTTTTGTGTTATTCTGAGACCTCTCAGAAAGGTGTTCTGCAGGTGCAGCAGTGCCATGGAGCTGTGCCACATTCTCACTGCACACTGCAGAAAGGCTTCCTGGATGCTGCTGGGGCATCCTGTGAGATAAAGTCTCAAAAGTCTCACATGTCCCTTCAGTTAACACTGATCACCCTGGGCTGCTTTTCATCACGTAAAATATGATGTGCATAGTAAGATTCCATTTGTGAAGGATAAATATAGCAATTTATGACTAAAATGTACATTTTATTTACAGTCATGTATATGCCCCCATAGGTGCAAAAAAGAAATGTTCCAAATTGTCAAGTGCTAAATGTTTATTTCCATATTTTCAATAACTATGGTTGAGTTAATTCAGATGTGTGATTTGTATTTATTAGAAAGACAGGATTCTTACTTAAGTGTTAAGGGATGCTGGGATCAGAGATGAGCAAAATAATCAGCTTTAGACAGCAGTAAGAAACAAAATTAGGATAGAAAGACTTAACAGTACACAATCAGCAAGGAGTAATTTCAGATTCAATGTCAGAACTTCAAAATTTATATGAAAAACTTTTAAGTTTTATGACTAAAGGTTTTGCGTTTTTTTCTTTTGATATTGGAAGCCTCACAGTGCATGACAGAAGGCAGATTTCTTGGAAATATCCTTGGCTGGAATATTTCATTTTATTAGTTGAACACCTGTTATTATATCAGTAAGCAGCTGAAAAATAATTGTCAGTTTCTCTCAATCTCAAAAAATTACCAGGACACCCTTAACGACATAACACCATGCAATAAATTTTAATAACTATCACAGATGGTCATCTTTTAAAAGGTCTGCCTGTGCCCATTCTGCAGTGTCATTTTATGTGTGTGCATTCTCTGTGTTGATGCATGAGTATATGTGACCTATATGTGAGCCCTCAGTACTTACCTTGCCAAGCAGTGTTCAAAGGCCACAAGTTTGTGCTGCTGTTTCTGCTTTAAAAATAAGAAGAGTTAGCTGGAACTAGCCCTGGGCTTTTTGGTATCATCATGGTTTAGGTCTTCAGAAGCGATTTGTGATTTCATCACTCTTTGTTTGCCAGTAGTTGAGAGGATGCGCATTTGTATTGCTGGTGCAGTCACTTGCTAACACCCAATCTGTGTTTGAGCCCATAGAATAAAATGAATGGAATGTAGAGTAAGTTCAAAATAAAAAGAACCTCACCTTTTTACCTTAAAGATAGTGAACATATTAAGGATAGAAGAGTTCTCAGGGGTCAGTATACAGTCTGAGAAATCAGAGGCATGATGGTGTTGAGGTTTGAGCTATTTAGGAAAACAAAGCTGTAATCACCATGAGATTTTTGTCATCCAGCACCTCAGGCATCTTCTAGAAGATGTTAAATCCAAGAAAAGAAAATTCCATCTATGACTCCTCCCTTGCTACTTTTAGCATACTTTAGGATCTTTACTAAATCAAGAGGACATTTTTAAAGTACACTTAGTTAAGAGGAAGCAGTGAGGCTTTTGATATGCTGCAATCAAGGAAAAATAATTTCAGTCCTGTTAAGGATTTTTTTGTTGCCGCGTGGCAGTCAGCAGTTTGAGTTTGACAGCTTCTCAAGAGAAAAATGATCTGTGTCAAGAAAAACAAGAAATAAGAGTTGCTTGATATTTTCACATGTCCAAAGTGTCTATTATATAAATCTAAATTTTCAAAAACTGGTGCTGGTGAAGAAGCTTGGCTTTTCACCTAGGGCAAATCATTATTATCTCTCAAGACCTTAGCAGCATCTTTTACACTGATTACACTTTGAAAAACAGCTTTGAAAAGAAGTGATACAAACTAGCTTTCAAAACTTGATTTTTACGTTGATGATAGATAAGCACTGATGGAGTGGAATTATTACATATAAAGCCTTTTTTCTGTGCCTGATTTTTGACATGTCTGAAGGTCTCACCTTATCTCTTTGTTACCTCATGCAGAAGCTCCCAGAACACACAAATTACCAGTAGCACCCCATGTTCTAAGATAGAGCTCTGGTAATGATTAGAGATATTCTGGTCAAGAGCAGAGTTCAGAGCTCCCCTTTCCCCGTTGAGTGCTGGGTGGTTTGCACTCCCCTTGTCTCAGCCTGACTGCTCCCTTGTTTGCCTGAGGCTTCCAAAGCTACCCGCAGGCCCTTCTTCCTAAAAGTAGCTCTCAGCTCCCTCATTCCTGTTTTAGGCAGTAAACTCCTAGGACATGGGATTTCTCTTTCCTTGTGTATGTACAGCCAGAGAGAACTTTGTGGAACAGCAATCAGGAGCAAGGCCAGAGGCCTGGAGCCAAGGGAGAGAGATCTGCTGGACCATGAGGCAGGGAGTGCATAATTCGTGCTGTGCTTGGCAGGGAGGAACAGCAGCCCAGGCTCTACCAGCAGCCCTCTGTAGCTGAACTGGTTTGGTCTGTTGCCAAAATAAAAACTGAAGTGAACCAAATTGGCTTATTACTTGCTTTACATGGTGCTGCAATGGTTAATAAAGGTGCAAATGGAACAATTGCACCAACTGCAAAATTGGTCTGAGAGATCAGGAGACTCTTAAACTGCACCTGTTTGATTCCTTGCTGTGGTCTCTGTGTAGGTTAACACCTGGGAAACCTTTTTTGTGAACGATGGAATTATTCAAGTGCTAACATAGGTTTTTTTGTTTGTTTGTTTGCTTTTATATTTAATTTCCTGTATATCCTTGGCATGAAAACCTGGCATTTGTGACAGAAAATTACAGCCTCAGTCCCACACATACTGACTTTTCTATTCTTCATTGATTGTCCCTGGTGGCACAGTCATTTCTGAATTTGGAGTTCTGCCTGGAGATGGAGGACAAGCCTCAGCCCCTGTGAATGCCAGGCAGCTCTCAGGCTCCTCTGGCCTGCAGCAAACAGCAAAGGCACTGTCTGTGTTAATGACAGGCTCCTCTAACCTGTGTTCAAGATAGATAAAATCAGATAAAGCTAGGAAGAGAAGGGAATTATGCATTACAAAACAGAATAAAGAGAAAGCAGAATAAAGGCAGCATTAGGAGTGGTTGGATATAGTGGTTTTTGATTGAGAGGTGGGATGTGGACCCTCTTCCTTTCAGAGGCAGTAATTAAATGTCAGGTGCCTACATCCCAGGTGAATGCTACCATAAAAATACAAACCCACAACATCTATTCTTTTTGGCTGGTTTTGGAAAAAACCCACCACCACAAAAACTGCTCTGCAGTCCCCTAAACTAAGTCCTAGGTGTCACACTCCTAACTGGATTTTTAGACATGTCTTTAGATTGGAGAAGTCATTACCCAGTAAAACCTTGTAAAGTGCATAAACACTATTATTGATATTTCATACACTCCTATCATTGTCATGTTTCCTCTCTTGGGACCATTCCCAGACCTGATTCATGTATTTGTTTAACTTCTGTTGTAGATGGCTTTGCTTTTTTAAGTGAAAGCACAAGAATGAATGCTGCAGACCAATTAAAGCTCAGGAGGATAACACACATTTTAAAATCACATGTTTCAGGTCACCTGCAATACCTCTGTGATACATTTTTAGCAAAGTAAGAAGCAACTCTAATCACTAAAATAAACTCATCAATGTCCTCGCTTCTGCTGGAACCAGGAATTTGGGCCACCATTCTCAGTGTGTAGGTGTAAAAATCTGTCATTCAATCTGGGAGCTATAGGAATACATTCCTTTCTCCATATGAATCCCCATTCTGGTTTGTCCCTGTCCCGAGTGGGGACAGCTTCCTTTAACAAGGACAGAGGAACAGTCTCATTCATAGTCTCAAAAAGTCACAGGGTTTACAGCACTGCTTACTGTGACATACTTGGCACTCTGAAGGATATTGCTATCTAGGTGGTACTTCAGTCCTCAGCTCCTTTTGCTAGGCTTTTCATTAAGAAATCCTTCAGAAGATTTATATCTATGACTTTAAATTTCCTTGATGCCTAAAGCAGAAATGCTAAAATCCTGTCAAAACTTTTGTAAAGAGTACAGAATTGGCAGCTTCCCAGTAAACATGAAACTTGGTTAGTGACTGAAAGGATTCAGAAATTGCATAGCTGACAATACTCAGATGGGGGTAAATAAATTGTCTACACCTCTTGAACTTGTTCTCCATGAGTGTTCTGAGAAGTGTATTCTGTAGAAAAAGAGTGGCTGAAATGGCAAAAGTTGTCGATTTGTTAAAAGGCAAAGTAAATTATCAGCTTGAGAAAACCATTCTGGAATATTTCATATGCAATGTCCAGCACCAGGGAGCAAAGTCTGGGTTTTTTTCATACTTATAATAGCATAGAACTGATGAGGAGAGAGTCTTAGGTAGAAGGTGAGGGACTAAAACTAAAGTCCTGAAACAAAGTTTTAATTGATTATAAAATATCTGAAACTTAAATGAGCAGTTTTCATTTCCTCTGCAAGTTCTATTCTAACCCTGAACCGTTCACAGAAAATGCAGTGAAATAAAAAGGATTTTCTTATAAATGTTCATGCCAAGAAATGGCAAGATTAAAGTAGATATTTCTTATTATTTGCAAAAACGTTTCTGCATAATTACTTCTGCCACCATTTCATTGCTTTAGTGTCCCCTTGAAAGATTGCCTTTCAAAGTGTGGTTTATAGCAGTCCTTAAAGATAATGCAAGGTTGTATCAGCTTCTTTAAGTGAAAAGAATTGTAAATGCAAGCTCTCGTTTCTCTTTTCACCTGACCCGAGTGTGCATTCAGTGCCTTTGAGAGTGTTTCAATGTTTATGTAATATATTCTGTAGCTGCTGTAGTTTCAGCAGGATCCATACTCCAGAAGGTCACCAAAAGGTTGGGATGTACCAGTTAGCAAATATCATAATGATCTTCACAGCCTCTATCTGAAACTCTACTTGAAATTTCATGTGAATTTTTGAATGCAAGCTGTGCTTCTAAAATTGCCTTTAGGAGGTCACTGTTTAGCTTCTGCTTTCTCATTGTATCCCCAGCAGTAATGGATCTTGGTTTTCCAGGACCCAATTACATTGCATGGGGCTATCTGGAGGACATGGATACAGGCTAGTACACTGCATATTTGAATTAACTTTCCATATAGAGTTCTTTGACCTCTGAGTCTCCTTCCCGTTGCATGAAACGCTCAATTCTGTATCACTGTCTGTGTGCTGCTGAAAGTCAGGGCTGGCTCAGTCCTGACTGAGCAGTTACATGAGACTGCACAGGCCCTACCAGGGGCCACAAAACAAGGTTTCCTGTCATCTCTGTTCCTGGAGAACTCCAGTCTCTCAGACAGTGTAGGAGGAGCCTTTGTAGGGTTTGTTGTCTTGCAGGTTCCACTGCTTTCTTCCAAGACTGGCTGGCAGAAGAGCCAAGAGTTGTCACTTCCCTACAGTCTGGTGATCAGAGCCCTCTCTGGAGTGTAGAATAGCCATCTGTGATTTGTACAGCAACCAAACTAGTCAGGCTTCCTTTTAGGCAACAACCCTGTTGTTTAAAAGGCACTTGGGAATTAATTCTGAAGTAGCACTTCAGTTGGGCACAAGAAAGTTTCTAGTTTCTGACCCTTAATAACAAGGGGGACTTTTTCCCCCCCATATTGTGCTATTAAGGAGCTGCTAAATAGAACTATTGATAAATAATTAAATTAATAAATCCCAAAGTCAGCAACTCTCCCACCAGTCCTGGTAAGGAGAAAAAGACAAACCTTGAAACACTTTCCCATGAGCTTGCCCTATGGAATCTCCTCTTTCCTTCTTAACACCATGGAAATCCTCAGCTCAGAAATAATTTGATCTCTATTTTTCATTCACTTGAATGACTATAGGAGTGAAATAAGGATGCATTGTGGTGTGCTAAATAATTGTCTGTTGGTTTCAAGGAAGAGCCAATATTAGAATTACAGTTTTGGTGAGAGTCTTGACACCAGAATACCTTTCCACTTAGATGCCATCTTCTTGTGGAAATTAATTCAAATCTCAATCTATGGCCTCCAGCTTATGTAAGGTCTTGGGGAGGTGGTTTCTGATTAATATTTTTCTATCCACATCTGATTGGGTACGACATCTGGAGCATGGGATCAAGTTTTTCCAGTTTTTAAACAAAATATACTCTGAGAGGAAAGGAGAAAGGAAGGGAGGGAGGGAGGGAGAGAGGAAATTCCTCTCTTGTCAGTGCAGACCTGAGGAACAGCATAGTTTCTTTCACCCTATCAGTTTCTGTGAAAGGTATATGTAGCTGGATAACTTGTTTGATCTTTACATGATTCTGATTTCTTGAGCATGTTCTGTCTCTACAGAGCACTGCTCACTGTGCAGGATGTTTTAGCGTGTAATTTTTTTCAAGATACCACCAATTAAATTTTCTCGGTAGAAAAGATCATTCTGTATCAATTTTAACTGGATGGAGGGACATTTTTTTCTACCTACAGCAAAGAGGCCATGGCAACTGTCAGAGCTCGTGCCTATGTACATTTTCTTTGAACCAACCAAAAATAAATAAATTCAGTACATTTTGAAAATTGATGCCTGTCCATTTTCAGGAGCAGTTGAAAGTTAATCTAAAAGGCGAAAAATGTCAGAGTTTGCTGCACTCACGATTTTTAGCTTAACTCTGCAGTAATTGGAGACTAAGAACTTTCTGTGTGCTCCTGGGGAAATGTCAATGTCTTCTGTTTTGTTATGACATTTGAAAGCTGTGGCAAACGAATAAGAAATGTGTAACCCACTCACTAGCAGTCATTATGCCTGTGCTTCCCATTTTGCCCACTCTGTTGTAGATTGGAAATTGCTTTGGTTCTTGGTTATAGGTACAGTCTGTTCAGTTCAAACCATAATGGTTCATGCAGTAATTTTGATCACTGTCAACAAGGATCAGTTGTGGCAGTACCTGAAGCTGCTTTCAATTACAGGGCTGTGAATTTGGAGTCAGCACAGAGGAACTTCAGGGCTGTTGCAGTGTGGTGAGCAGGATCTCCCACACAGGGGTGTTTGATGCCAAGTTTTGCCGCTTGTTCATTTTATTGCTTGCCTGCAGAAGCACTGTGGCAGTAGCTAATGCAGCTGTCACCTGTGACCGAAGTCAGACTGTCCTCACAGTGGCACTCACTGCCAGGTGGATGGCCCATGATGTGTTGTACTATCTGGAACATTCCTCTATGCTTTTGGGCAAAGTCATGCTCCTGTGATTACCCTGGACTTTGGGTTTTTGTTGCGATATGAACAGGCATTTTTAACAGCCTTTGAAGAAGCAAATTCTTTACATGTGCACAGTGCTCATGGTGGGCAGTCATTAACTAATAGTAGGATTGATTAGGATAGATCTGTTTCCACACTGGAGAGAAAGGCTGATTGCTCTCTAGTCTGTCTTTCCTCTGCTTCTTTCAAAAATTTCACTCCTTCATCCTTGAGTTATTTGTGGATTAGATATGGATGAGATGTAAGTTATCAATTGTGTGGAAGACACTCCATGTGTCTGGTGTTTGTTCAGGGAGTGGAGCATGCCCCAGGTCAGCTCCAGGCAGGGGTGCAGCTGGAGCACAGAGCTAGAGAGTCTGATTGCAAAGGGTTTAGCAGTGTGTGCAGCAGTGTGTGCAGCCCTTGCCAGGTGCATCCAGCCCCCATACTTGGCCTGTGCTGGTAACTGAAGGCCTCTACTCTTAAAGGCAGTAGGAATAGGAACGTGTAGGGCTCAGTTCCAGGCTTCACCAAGTCCATGTCATACAGTCACCAGGGACAAGCAACTCCATCTTGTGTCACAGGTAGATGAACATTTCCTACTCATTACTGGGCAGGAAATACTTTGGTTAGTGGCAGGCTCAGACTGAAGACCAAACCATGATACCATGGTCTTGGACAAACCAGAGTGGGCTAGAGCAGCATCTGGTCTGCAGGGATAGAGGGTGGAACGTTAGCACACCTCAGTGGGTCTTTATATTTACTCACCTACTGAAAATGCAGAACCCAGTTCCTGTGTAGAATGAAAATGAGGATGAGATCTTAGCAGGAACTGTCTGTGGTTCCTCCTGAATTCTCTACATTACTACCTGCAATTTAATGAGGTTATTGGTGCTTGGCTAAAAGGCTCTGTCCAAGTTTTAATTTCCTCTGTCCCTGACACATTGCTATTTGCAAAGAGGTTATGCAGAAGTTAAACCAGAGAAAGATTAAAATCAGGGTAATGGAAGTTGTGTGCTGACATCTGAGAGAAAAATTCAACCTTCTTAATTTTGAAGAAGCTGCAAAGAACCTGGATGTACGGTACATGTGTCAGAGAGGCAAAGAAAAGCCTGTCAGATTTTGGCTTGGAGCCATTAGACATGATTTGCAGTATCCTTGCAGAGAGGAAGGCAAGGCAGCTGTGTGATGAGCCTGGAACAGACAGAGATTTCAGATATCCACATACAAATTCATTCTTTCTCTTCAGTTCAGGAACTACCAACATATCACATCCACAATGCCCCAAATCATCCTCCCAGCCAGTTGGCTCTTAGCAAGAATAGAACCAATTTCTTAATCCTTACTACCACCTCCTGCCAACACACTATGGAAATAGAAGATGTATCTGCTTCAAAAAGCATTTGTCTGCTTTTCTGGCCAGGCATATGCTTCAGAGGTGACAGCTGGTGCAGGAAAGAAACATTTATTTATACATACATATATTTAGAAATGTATCTATTTATATAAATGTATACACACAAAGATATATATATATATATATGCCTACAGAAAATGCTTTATGTGCTCATGTGTGTATATGAAAAGGAAGGAACCAAGGAAACTGATGAGATGCCAGTTTTCCAGTTCAGTTTTAAAACTTAGTACTTTAGAAGAGCAGGGACAATGTCTGTATCCCTAATGAGCAGCAGACAGAGTAGACTTTATCTTGGGATGATTTCTAGGCCAGGCAAAGTACATTTTTTGAAAATTCTTAATTTGACATCAAATAAATTCTTAAATATGCACAAGATCAACTGTCTTGCTTCTCCTCTTCATAAAAGATAATCCTGCACTCACCATTTACTGAGAGTGACTCAGTAAATTCTCTGTAATGACATCTCTAGTGAAGTATCAAGAGAAAGCTAAGGAAGGCACTTGAACTTAAAGTTGTTAAAGGCCTCAAAGAAAAAAGTAACTCATAATCTTCCTGAAAGAGAATTCACCATGTTGCCACACTAGTAGCAGAGCTAACAGACACTACATGCTATAGCCTGAGTTCTACACAAATGAAAACTGCAATAAAAAGCATTTTAAGAATATGGGCTTCTTTTTTTCAGAGAAAAACCCCCTTTCTTTCTATATTTTCTCAAATTCATACTAAACAACACGCTTGCCTTGGCACTGAATAGATGCAAAAATTGTCAATCTAAAAATTTGGTTCATCTGTAAGAGAACAAGCCTACATTGGATGCCAAGTGTGGGTTTGAAATGCATTTATTCATTCCCGATTTAGCACCTACTCATAGCATAAAATGCAGTCAGATATAAAGGATACAGAAAAACACTGCCCCCCCCTCCCCAGTTTTAATAGCACATACTTATCACCATTCTTATGTTAATGAAGTGTTTGTACAGCTGCCACAGTGGGCACAGGAAGATTAAAATCTGCCTTCACTCAGTGTAAAGAACCTAAGGGTGATCAACACATCTGGTCTGAGGGGAAGATGAGTCTGTCAAAACCATTATTTCACATCTTTTCCAGCAGCTTAGAACAAGGGTTCGAAGGAGAGAAGGAAATTTCTTAACTTTAGGGCAGCCATGTGTCTGTAGTTTTATGCTACCTGACAATTGATCACTTGTTTAATAATCAGTGCCCTTGCCACCCACATGTCATCTTCAGTATCCTGATAGCTTCCACTCTTAACTGCTCTCTTTTGCTGGGTTGGTTACAGCTCAGGTACTGGAAGCCAAACGAGGTTCTGGTGAGTATTTCCCAGGCCAAACTCCAGTGGTGGTGCTACAGAAAATGTGGCTGTTTCTATGGATTGGTTGTTGTTTCCTAGATAAAATATTAGATATCATAAGGACACCTTTTAGAAGAAGCGTGCATGGATGTGATGGAGAAAGAGATTTTAATGGTGATGCTGAGGAACTGTAGCTTTAGTCACATTGTCATTTGTGAAGCCAGTGTTCTTGTTCTAGCCCACAGCTCCTCCACAGAACGGTGACATTTCTCTTAGAGTTTTAGTCTCAACTAATGCAAGAAATATTATTAAAGGCAGAAATGTTTTGTCTGTTCTTGTTACTTGCTGAGAATAATGATCGGTGGTGGTTGGTTGGGTATGAACTGCTAGGGCAGATGGAGAAGGAAAGGTGTTTTTTGAAGCAGTTAGAACTATTTTAATCTACTTTGTTACAGTGACATTGCCTCTAATCCTTTCCTTATATATTATTGATAAACTTTTCACAATGTACATCATAGTAGGATTCATCAGACTTGACATTTTATCCTCTCAGTGCATTTGGGAAGCTCAGAAGTCTTCTATGTCCCATTTTACATTTACATTTATTTCTCATTTTCATGACATTGAGAGAGAAGAGAGCGTAAGGCAAATTGTTTGAACTTCAGTTTCTGCAGTTAAGCAAGAAATGCTCATCTTGTTAAAAATCAGGCCAAAGATTTTGGTCTCTAAATATAGATTTAAAGATCTAATATTAGATACCTCATATGGGAGAGATTGACCTCTGTGATTGACCAGTACTGTGCAAAGGCCCTACAGGGAATCTCAGAGGTAGATTTTTGATCTCCTAAAGCTTCATTGCTAAAAGTTGCTTTTCCAAGAATTTTTATGCAAATAAATCTTTAAACACATCTTAACAATGAGACATAAGTTGGCTAAAGGTGTTTGAAAAACAGAATTTCTTTTCAGAAATTGAACCAAAAATAAAGACAAAATAAGTTTTGGTCAGTTCAAATAAAAAATTATAACTGCTTGTTTGGGGCTTTTCTTTTGAAACAACAAACTTTAGGAATAAAAAGGTCTGGTGAAGCATGAAATGTTTTAACTGCATAGAAAAAGAATTGATTTCTTTTTTGTGCTTATGTATCTCTTTTATCTCTTAAAAAAATGAGTCTTGCTTTTCCAGATGAACTGATTTAAGATTTTTAAAAGATTATAAAATTTTAAATTTAAAAATTTTTCCTCATGCCTTATTGTAAAGTAAGTACTGCTTCTGCTTAGGTCTAAGAATTTTTGTATAATGTTATGTTCCTAGACCAAGAATAAATAATCAGTATTTCATCATCTGCTCATCCTAAGGCCCTTCATTACTTCTGGGGGGACATGTGCAAGGTCTGTGGGATCCCATCAGAAATGCTGCCCATAGCCTTGCTGTTCACTCTTGTGCCTTTGAAAAGAAACAGTTTGTCAAGCTTGATCAGGCCCACTCTTAGCAGCATCACTTTAAATTTACTCCGGAGTCCTCTTCAAAATACACTCTGTGCATCCAAGTCTGCTTTGATTTATGTTCAGTGATTTCCTTGGATCTTGACTATAGATCTGTTTCAAAACAGAGTTTGAAACATTCATCCTTGCCAACCCGACTGATTTGAAGGAAAAGTCTACATTGCTTTAAAAACATTCATATCAAGGCCAAGAAATTATTAAAATTATATGATCTTCTGTATTTAAGCATTGATTTGGTCATTCAAACAAGAGAAAAACCCTAAGCCCCACAGATTCCTTCAAATGCCAAATGTTGATTTCCACTGTTTTGTGTAGACCAGATAGTAATTCTTAGCATAAAGTGAATTTTTTACTTGCTTTTAAAAGTTACTTGTTCCAGTTACTGAGCAGCTGGTGATGTGTTCAGGATTTAGGAAAGCAGGGTGGAAAGCTTGCAGTTTGAGACAGTCCTGTCTCTCCTCTCTTCAAGTGGAATTCAACCCTTCTGCCCCAAACTACTCTGAGCAGGACTGGTTCTTGTGTGAGATAAGGGGGAATGCAGCCCAAGTGGGGCAAAAATCAGAAAAATCCTACACCGGGCCAGGAAACCCAAAAGAGACAAACCACCACATTCTACTGAGAGTGGCAGCTACAGTATCACCACTAATACCATGTAATCCTACCTTCACAGATCTTTTTATCAAAAGGGATGGATTAGTTGGGAAAAACCTGAGCAGAGATGCATATTTAAAAAGATACATATTTGAAAGTCAGCTTCTGGCTGCTTCAGTTCTTGATGAATGTTGTCAGTTTGTTCTGCAAAGACTGATCCCAGATGTTCCCTAACAGGCTGCATGTAAAGGGGTATTTATTTAATTTTAATATGGAAGATGTGTTGAAAGGCTTTTTTTTTTTCTTTTTCATAATCTGTCTTTTCTATTTTCTAGATTTAAATGTGAATGACATGATGATCCTCAATTTTTTTCCCCAAAAAACACATGGAAACATGCAGTGGTTAGTCAGGCATCTGTCTATCTCCAGATACCAGGTAGTCCATTGCTTACTTTAATATCTTAAATATCTCTTTGCCTCCGTCATAAACTTAGGCCAGTACAGAAACTATAATTTAGTTTATTAAATAAGCTGATTAGTGTTTATTTAATTGGGTAACTGAGAAGGTAATAGCACACAAAGCTGAAGAGCCTTAGTAGTGGAGTCTGACAGGAAAAACAGATATGAAAACCACTAGCATGGGGAATCTGATCTCATTTAAAAATTAAAGTATATAAATTTATTCAATTACCTTGAATTAATTCCTAAGTGTACACATACACACATTGTGAAACATCATTAAGATCCATCATAGTCATATTGATTTGAATTAATTCTCTGCAATAACAGAGATTCATATTCTAGTTTGTCAACTGAATTGGCTTTTCAAGATCTCTGAACTCCAATAATTCAACACAGAAAAGCAGGGAAGACCAGGAAACAGTATCCAAAATCAAACCTATTGTGGAGTACAACTAGCTTAGGCCTTCTGAATCTCACCCCAGCAGCACCAAGTTTACCACAGACTGCATAAACCTGGCCAAAAGCTGGTTAAATTTGACTTTCTTTTTTCTTTTTTCTTTTTTTTTCCTTTTTTGTTCTAGCATGTCTGAGAGCTTTTAGTGTCTGAACTGGTAAGATTTCAAGAAATCTTAATTTCTGTACAACCTTAATTTCTGTACAAAGCCCTCTGTGATTTGTTTAGACTGCATAGTAGATATCCTCAGAATGACTTCACACATCTCTCTCATAAAATCTTCTAATACTACAGCAAAACAATGTTCTTTGTGGCTTGGAAAGGATGTTGTGTGTTTGTGTTAAAAGGCAATTTTTCCTTTTGAAAATGCTAGCGCAGAGCATCACTTCCAATCCTAAGAGTGACCTGGTGCCTCTTGTTGCCAAACTCTGATGCCTTAGACATATATGGCATAATCATTTTTCCTTGAAAAGACAAAACTCTCAGAATTTTGGGCTGCATCTTTTCAAGGCCTTTATTCCTTTTGTTCAGGACATCACTTTGTCATTGAAGGCAAACGCAATGCTTGGCTGTTGCTCTCTGATCCGGTGGGGTTATGGAGAATGCTGTGCATTGAATGCTCCATCTGTATCAACTGAAGCAGTGTTGCACCTCAGTGTTGTGGTTGCCTTTCAGAGTCCCATGGAGCTGTTACCACTGAGTTTTAGAGGTCTTTTAAGAGAGATGTGTTATTCAGAGTACATTGGTGTAATAATGTGGGCTCACCGCTTTAAAACTGCTCTGCTCAAGGTAGGGCGCTGCACTAAGTTTTGTTGTTTTGAGGTGAATCTGTCCATACTTAGAATATATTTGCTGCTTACAAGTCAAATCTAAAAAATCAGGGAGAAATCTGGTGGACTGAGTGGATTTTTTTCCTTAAAGGAAACCCCAAATGTATATGTCCTTACTGTATAATATTGGAAATTCAGCCTTGTCACTGTAAAACATAGATCTCTAAATGTTTCTATCCTCAACATTTTTTTTCAAATGTCAAGATCCAAATTTACAAGGGTGAATTCTTATCTATGTGAATATGAAGGGGAGAAAGCTCTTAACATATAGTTAAGCAAAGAAAACTCACTAGTCTATATGAAAAGAATTTATTGAAATCTTTCAGAATGTATTGAAAAGGATAATGTCATACTATTAGAAGAACTTGCAATTAGATTCAGGAAGGCTGTTAAATTGGCTTATTAAATTCAATCTGCAATCTGAATAGCACTGAAGGTTTGGAGGAAAAAATTGTGTCAGCTAGTTATGTCCACTGTTGCTGTGACAACAGGATTGGAGAACAGTCTGTTTAAAACAAAACGACCTCTCCCAAAAATAACCACCAAACCCAACAGAAGAACATTCTGCTGGCCCCACTAAACCCAAATAACCAGACAATAACCACATGATGCCATTCCAACTTAATGAAAATGAATCATGTAAGTATTGAAATTGTGCCTGCTGCTGTTGTCTAGAATAACAGTAAACTCAGAAATGGATAAGTCAAATTAAAGTCGGTGTTGTTGAGCATTTGCTAATTTAGATAAACTGTTTTGTGTAAACCTCAAGTGTGTATTTTTACTGATTTTTTGGAGTATGTTTGACCTCCTGTTCCATGGTGCACGGGGGTCCTGCAAAAGGAGCACTAGATGCTTGCAGACAAGCTTTGTGTTGTTAGCTCTGGCTTGTGCTGAGTTCTGTTACAGGCTCAGCACTTCTGAAAAATCTCTTCTCCCTTTGTGAGTCCAAATGGAAATGGACTCCCATATCTCACCCATAGCTGCTACTTGAGTTGCTGTTATTTGCACATTTCATATAAGATTTTGTCTCTGGTTTGTGGACCAAACTAGATAATTTGCCTGTTGTTCTGGTGCAGTCACCTCCCTACCTTTATGTCTGTATGTGTAGCTGGATATTTCCAGTGCACAGTAACTTTATTTCCAACTGCAGGGTCACAGGCCACAGCATGGTCACAGTGGCAGGCTAGGGTCATTGTTCTCTTAAAATTAGTTTCATTTGGTTAGGACAAATTACAGTAGGTATCCTCAAGTTGTGAAGAAAAGGGCAGAGTTGGGCAATTATTCTGATTTGAACTGAATGAATTTGCTGATTGAGGAAGTTCTGGTTTTTGGAGGCAGAGACAAAAAAGGAGAGATAGAAAAAGGCTAAATTTTATACCTGCCACCTAAAATATGTCTGCTGAGCTATAATTCAACTAAGTAGCAGCAAGTAAATCTAATTAATCTCTAATTAAGCCCATGAGTCTTAGTTAAGAGAGGGTTTGGTTTCTTAAAAATAATAATAAAAAAATTCCCTTCACCACCAAAGACTGTGTTTCCAGACTTTTCTAGCCTTAATTGCAGTCCCAAACACCTCAAGCAATTTTCTGGGCCAATTAAATCAGGGCAGTGGCTAGATTAACATATTGCAGTGCATTTGGTGTGCTCGCTTGCACATTTGGTGTGCTTGCTGGCTGGAGTTAAATGGTTTGAAAAGTGAGGAACAGCTTGGCCCCCAGACCTAGATCTTGCAGCCGGCATTGTTCTGCAATTACTATGGCCACTTCAGATCTTTATGGGTAGTATTTTTTCTACTGATGCTAAGGAGACTTAGAAGTAGGAGAAACAGCAAAAGCAAAAAAAAAAAAAAAAAAAAAAAAGAGCGAGAGCAAAAGCTGATGGGAAAAAATTGTGCCTTTTTTATTACCAGGAATTTTATGTGGTGAGAAAAGATTCCAGTGAAGAAGAGTCCTTCCTTGCGTGCTCTGCAGTATATTCAGCATTGTTTATGTTGCCTATACAAAGGAATGAAGTTTTGCAGTGACAGTTTTTAATATACATCTACCCTAATGCTAGTTTGGAGGATGATTCACTGTATGGGAGCAGGCATCAATATTTAACATGAGGTGACATTTTCCCTGCATTTTTGGAAGAATTTATACAGCCTAAAAGACAGTGAAATTTGATAATGCTTTTTCCAGTGCAACCATGGAGGATCTGTAGAGAGTCCTCTTTCTGTGACCTACATCTGCTGAGTATGAGCTTTATGTGATGCATTTGTCTATTTTCTAAAGGGTTCATTAAGAAGAGACACTGGAATAGGCTAAATATGCTGTTTATGTGAGCTGCTTCATTTCATAGTCTTGAAAAATAGTGTTTTGCTGCTGGTTCTCTTTTGACCTTAGATTACTCATTTGCTACTGCATTTATATTTCATGCAATGGAAATTGAATGAAACAAGTTTCAATCTGCAAATATAAAGGAAGAGGACACAGTAACATCAAACACAGCAGATGAGAAACCAATTTCAGAAAATCCGGATGAAAATGATATTTTTGAAATTGGGCAGTACCTTTCACAGCAGTAGAGTGAAATGGAGGTCCTAGGAACACAGAAGTCCATATGCGGGAGGGAACTTGCCAATTCTAGAGCGCAGGTAGGTCACATAGATGTGATGAAGGGCACAAGCCCCTTTCTGCTCATCTAAACTCTATCTCAGAGGGTCTATACACCTGTAAAACCTTCTAGGTGCCTACATTTGTGCAGAAGTGTAATTGTAGGGATCCTATATTTTGACAGCTTAGCATCTCTACCTTACCCATATGGCCTGGTGAGGATTCACAGGCTGGATGTTTCCATGCATCCTTCTTCACAGAGTAAATATGGCCTTGCATGTGTGCTCACACCTTCAGGATTCTTTTTAATGAAAGCTGAAAAATTTTAAGTAATTTTTTAAGACAGAACACTTGGTGATATTACAAATGATTCTTTAGAATTTTAAAGTAATATGGATTTGTTTCCTTGTTTTAAAGCAATTGTACTAACTGGAAGAAACTGAGGTAATTTAAGAGTAGAAAGAACCTGACTGATGACATTTGCCAAGATGGGAAACTGGCACTCCAATGTCAGAATATTTTAAATAAGGAATATCTGTTGAAGCATGAGCTAGCAGAGGTTTAACTGTCTTTCTAGTATTATTAATGCAAATAATTCATTTTGAGCTGCAAGATTATAAAGTTTGTGTCACTAAATCAAACAATTTTATATGAAAGGTGTGAAATATAGACCATGCCAGAGTAGTGTGACCCTTTTGGATAGTGGCAGATTTTAAATGCTTGATTTCCTACCTTTGTTCTCCTAAATAAGTCTGGATTTCCTTGTCAGTTAATAAGCATTTAAGCAAATTGTGTATTCTTATCAGAGTTTGTGGCAGTGACCTGTAGCAGCATTAAAATGGCATTTAGAGGAAGAGAAGAGTATCCTTTCATGGCTGTCCTGATGAAAAAGACTGTCAAATCCATCTGGTATTATCTCCCTTTTTCTCTGCAGTTGTTGCCAATTTTGAAAAGCACAAACTGGCTATAACAGGGCCTGCAGTTCTTCTTGCTATGACTTCCGCTGGTTGATTTCCTTGACCAGGAGAGTCACTGACATCCTAGAAGAGGATTCATCTGTGACTTAAGGCACAGGACAAACAATACTGCTGAGGGCATGTGGGTGGCTGCCTTAGGGAAGGCAAAATATCTTGGAGTCCAGTGGAGCGGTGGGAAGGCTGATTGTAGTTGTAGTCACATGTGAGCACAGCTTTTTCCAGCTTTAAAAGAAATTCATGTTTGTTTGAGATTTTCATACCTTGAATGTGTGTCTTGGCCTTTTTTACATGAACTGCTAATAATACCAGTGTAGTATGCAAACTGTTCAGGTATTGGACTATGTTAGAATTGCACAATCAGTTGATTTGATTGCATTAAGAAACGTCTTCATCAGATCCTAGCTCTGTAAAAACTTTACTGATCTTAGAACAGTTTAGCAGAACAGAACTTTCCATTCTGGGGTATCCTGAAATATGTTATCCCTAACTGGCTTGAATTTTAGGTGAACTTAAAGATTAAAATGAGCTGACACCAATTTCTACTTGATTAAAGGGGTAAAAAAAAATCAAATCTCTTGTACTGCAAGTGCCTATTTCTAAATTTTTCTGATTTGATATAAATAGTGGCATAAGTATTCCTAACATCAGACTGACTGTTATGCGTAGAATGAAGCCTGAGGCTGGTAGAAATTTCCATGAGCTTGTGTTGGAAGCATTTCCAACCCAGAAAGGGCTTAGTGTAGCAAATCTAGAGTCAGACAGTAGCTCAGTGCTGCATACCAGATGAGATATGTAAAGAATAGAAATTATTTATTCTAAATGGGCATGAAGAAACACACTCTGGAAAGTAAAAGAATAAAGGTTTTGCTCAAACATTTGGCACCACCAACAAAAACCAAATTAGATTCATGTCCATGCTCTGCTCTGGCCTTGCAACGTCCTTAGCAAATTCCATAAAATATCCATCTGTGTGAAAGGCAAAGTGCTGCAATGGGAAATTGAGCATGATGGCAAAGCACAAAAGAACAATGCACATGAGGTACTTGCTCAGAATCTGCTCTGCTTCGCGACGCTGCCTCTGCAAAAGGAGTTTGCCTTTCATGGTTTTTCATCCTTTGCTGAATGCTAGGTGCTTGAACAATGCATCACTGTGAGCCAATGCAATCAGTCTACAGAAATATGTAGCCATAATCTCTCAGTTCAGCACAGCCTTGTGTTTTTTCCCAGTTAATAGGATACCTCACATTTCCAGTAGAATAAAACAATTACTTGGAAAACTGGTGAGAATAAAAGAAAAAAAAAATAGGGCTGTTTCCTATTCCATTTTAAATAAAGTCTTGAGTTTTAAATATGGATAATTTAATTTGGGGTGATGCTCTGACTTAACAACCAGGATAATTTTTAAAAACTTGTAATTGCTATACTGATGAATAAGTGTTTAAAGTTTGAATTTTGAGATAAATCACATTGGCTTTGTGTGCACGAAGCTCTAAAACTAAAAAGTACTGTAATGTGTCGGACATTTTCACAAAAATGTCTCTCCTTCACTTAGTTTGTTGTTTTTTTTTTTTTTTTCTGTTTTGACCTCCTGGGAATTTTGGATTGTGGCTCAAAACTTGGCTGCTGGTATTTAATATTCAGGCTTATGGTTCTTGGACATTTTAATGCCTTTTGCCATGTTTTCTTCGCCTGCTTGCCATCCAGCTCCATCATAAATGATTATTCCAGTAATTTTAAGGAGCAATTCTGAGAAATGGTTTTATCTCTTTCTGTAGTTCTAGTCCAACTAATTTTGACATCTGTTTAATATACTTTTCACAGAAGTACTGAAGTTTTACTGTCTCCTTCCTAATGCTGTCTTCTCATCCAAAATGACCCTCTAAGAACCTTGAGTTTTGGTAAGGTGAAAGATTCTAATCTCTGCTAATGATGTGGAGGGTTCCTGGCACACAAAAATGAATGTTAGGATCTGAACGCTCTATACAGATGTACTTAAGATATTATCATGTCCATTTAAATCTGAAAAACAAAAAGGACAAAGAAGCTTTTATAGTAAGAGCTTGAGTATTTCCTGGGGCCGATTAGCAGGCCAGATTCAGAACTTGGCTTCTACTTGGCTCCTACATGGCCCCTTAACTACTCATTAATCTTCTCTTCCTCTCTAAAATTCATTGCAGAAATGAAATGTTTTTCAAAGCCTCTTCTTCAGCTACTTTTGCCACATTAAAAAATCTTGAGCTATACTATATTTAAACTATTAAACTATACTGTGACATTAGAATGGCAAGAATATGCTTTTCCTCAGGAAAGCTGTAGAAAATAAGCAGTAAATCTGTTATGACAAGTGAAAAGTGCATAAATGTTATAATCGTCACTGACAAAATCATATCTTGGTTTAGGCAAGATTAGACTTCAAAGCATGGTTGTTCTTTGTGCTACGCTAAATTCTGCGTCTTTGCTTCGAAGGTGAATTTAATTATGGAACAGAAATTCAGGGAACACCAACGTCATGTAGGTCAGCTACAAGGATTGTGCGAAGGTTCATGATTTGCAGTGGAACCTCAAAATCAATAATTCACCTCAGGGGGCAGGGTGGTGGCTGAGTGTGCTGCTCATGCTGTGCTTTTAACACCTGGTTTGGAGAGTAAAAGAGCTCCAGACGTGTTGGTGTTTGTGTTCTCAGCTGAGACTAATGCACATTTGGAAAGAAATTCTGCTTTAAAGATTTCTTTTAAATACAGGTGCCCTGCAGTTTTACACCGACTGGAGCTTTGGCCCAAAGTGTTTGATCTGTCTTTGATGAGGTGAGGGCAAGATTTCTGTGCCTGAGTGATGGCAGGAATGCTATGTAGGTTAGAACCCTTGGGCAGAGCTGCACTTGAAAGGTTCTAATGAGTGACAAGGTAAGCCCTTTAAAAATGCAATGACAGAAAAGAAAACCCAGCACATAATTTGAATAGTACTTACAAGAGGAAAAAGTAGATATAGAATATGAAATAGTATAAAATAAGTAGTTTCATGCAGATGGATGTCTATTGTTCTCAGCTGGGTCAATGGGTATATTGGTGTTATTTAAGAAAAGAAGCATGATATGATTGGTAAATATCAAGTAATTTTTAGGATGGTTTTAATGAGTGCTTACAAGTGGAGTTCTGTTGTTTAAAGCAAACAAATGAACCAAAAAAAAAATCCCTCAAGTCCCAGAAGGTATCTACAGCAATAGTTTAAAAAATTTCAACCTAAATGGAACCTTATTTGTCTTAGTGCAAAATCCTCAGTATCTTTTGTGGGAAATTTGAAATGCCTGGTCCCTTCAAATGCTGAAATTCTACAATTCTGCGTCATGCTTCCTCCTTGCCTAATGCCCACATTCATTTTCTTCAGCTAGAAAAATGAAGACCTTGTAATTAACAATAAACCAACTCCCTGTCACAGATTCAGTGTTAGGAGCAGAACCTGCCCAGTTTGAAGGGGTGTGAAGACTTTGTTGGCTTACAGAGACTGAGAGCACTGCAGAGATGACACATTTGATTTCTGTAGGGAAGGGGAAAACTGACTGCTCTAACTGATAACATTCCCTGTTGGCCAGAGGTAGTGTAGGGAAAATGGCAAGGCTGATACTGCAGTAGAAAATGTTAAGGCAATGCAATTGAGATAAAGGAAATACTGTTGTGAAGAGCACTTCTCTCTTTTTGGTTTTACCTTGTTAGACTTTGAGATGCTCCAAACAAGCAAGAAAGCACATCTGAGTGATGGATGCTACAAGAAAGAAGTTAAATAAACAAATTTATGGAGAGGGGTTCCTCATATAAACTTCTAACAATAAGTAAGTTCACTTTCTGCTGAGGCAGGTCTGAGCTTTATAGGTACAGTTAAGGCAAAAGGGCCAGTTGTGCTCAGCACTTCTGCAAATTGCAACACAGTGATGTGTCTGAGCAAGAACTAATTTGTTCTTAATGCACCTGTTTTTAGGGTTGTGAACCTGATTCAACATATTTTTACAGATAGATAGATAGATAAATCTATTAATCAAGCCAGTAAGAATCAGGGCTTTCAATTTTACTGCTATATTAGCATGGGAACAAACCTTAAAGCTGTGTGGTTTTTGACACAGTGGTGAAAGGTAAATGTGTTGCTTCTTACAGTTGATGTCTGGCTGGAGCTCAGCAGTTGTGATCCATCTAATTATTTGAATTCAACAGATTTGGGAGTGAAATTATGCTCATTTTTCAGGATGGTTCAAATAAAGAAAGGTGTGAAATTTCACATCATGCACCACAGAAGATGTGTCATAAGGAAACAGCAGAAACTGCTGTTTGGAATAAATATTCTGGCCCATGGATGCTTGTGTAGACACAGAACATTTCCTCCACACTGTGATACAAATCAGAGGGGAGACTGAGCATGTCTGGGTCACAGGAAAAAAACATAAAATATGCTCAAAACTCCTGGGAAAATTGAAACTACTTTGAATTAAAGTTTACGGCTGCTGTATGTGTTGCTTGCACATCTGCTGCAGAAGGAGAGGCAAAGTTAAAGGTGACAGGTTGATCCCTGAAGCAGCATCTGCTTCTTCCTCTGCTATTAGTGCTGAGCAGAAAGCTGATTCTCTTTCTGTCCTTCCCTTCAATTTCCTTACTTTTAAATTGTGAGGACAAAGTAAGTGAAGTGGACAGTAAACAAAGAAGCAGATGAGGAAATCTTTTATTGTTGCTACACAATTTGTTGCTGGGTTTTGATTGAATAATTCACTTTATGCAGTTGAGTCCATGAATTGGCCTGTTGAAGTGGTTTGTTTTTTATAAGTCCTTGAGGATTTTTCTGCCTGGTCTGAGATTCTCTTCTCAGCTGTTCCCATTCCTTGTATTTTCCTCTCATTTCTCCATTTTTATTTGCACTGCTGCATATTTTAAAAGACAAAGATATTTGATTTTACTAATCTCCTTGTGCCTGTGTGTAGTGTAGCAAATGTGGAATGAAGAGTGATTAAAGTATCTTTATAAAGGATAACAGAGTGAAGGACATACAGCTTGACTTTGCTGTTAAACCTCCACAAGCATATGAGGAAAGAGCTGATTATTAGGATGTCAAGTAGCTGAATTGTTATTCCTTGGAAAATACCTGAAGTATTTTTGAGCGTACTTTTTTCCTGATATGGTTGAAGTTTTATGATATTGTTTCCTTTTTTTTTTATTTGTTTGTGTATATTTTTCGGTGTATATCCTTTGTGTTTAGTGGTTCAGTGAGGAATGTCCAACATCTCCCCAAGTTGCTGTTGATGGAAGATGAACATGAAAATGCATTTAAATCCAGCAGTATCTCCTAGTTTGCATAAAACCTAGTCTTTGTGCTTATTTTTTTACTGATGGGAGGAAGAGGGACAGACTCCACTTTTGCCACTTTCCAAAGCAATTCTGAGCTTAATTGGTGTAACTCTTTGGGGTGGAACAAGGCAGCAGTCTGTGTATTGCTCATTCTTCTTGCCTCGGATCATGTGCAGGACTTTAGAGAGGTATTACACAGCTGCTCTGTGTCAGGAATTGTGAGAACTCCTCGTGCTGCAAATGCCAAGAGAGTCCAGAAGGTATTTAGGAGCACAAAAGAATTGGTTCTGTTCTGGACAGTTTGTGGTGTGTTGGGTGAATTGAGGAAAGCCATCAACCTTGGTTGTTTTTTTGTTTGATTTATTTAATTACCAAAAGGTACATGTGGTGTTGCCTCTGTGGGCCAAGTGGCAAATTATAGCAAGTATTATGACCTGATAATTACATATTATAAATTATTATATTGTGTTGTGTTGTATTGTGTTGTATTGTGTTGTATTGTATTGTATTGTATTGTATTGCTGATATAAATAGCACATGTCAAAAGTAGCTGGTGCTGGGCACTTGTCCTCCAGCAGTAAAGATGGTGTTCATAAGGACTCAGAACTACTCTAGAGGTATTAGAACTGGAAACATGCAGTGCTCATAAATTATTTCATTATAGGCACACAAACAGATCCATAAAAATGATTGTTTCTTGTTATATGTTGGCCTCATACCAAATGGAAACCCTGCTCTGACTCACAGACCTTTGGAAAAGTTTCACTCCTGAGAAAGGACTCACCACAACATAGTGAACATGGAAGTAATTAGAATTCAGCAGAAGAGATTTAAAATAGATTTAACTGTTCCATTTTGGATAAACTGGCAATAAGAAGGAGACAACTTCCTTAGGAGAAAATAGTGAGAATGAGTGCTCTGTGAGGCAAAGTTTTAGGAGGCTGCTGGTGATGGCTCGTGATGCCAATAGCAGCATTGTGCCTTGTATTGTGTATAATCATGGTACCTGGGAGCACTATGGGATTGAGGATCAGGAAAAACTGTGCTATACAAATATATATGTGCTTTTATGCATTATTCCTATGCGCCTAGAGTCATTCCACCTCCCTTTTTTTTCTCTTTAGAGGTCACTACATAGGCATTGTAGTAAAAGACGTAGATTTTTATTTTTTTTTTCCTCTATATATATGTAATGAATTCTGGTAGCATAATTTCTTGCACAGTTAAAGATAATAGTTGTTCATTACCATTAAAGCTAATAGGTTTTCATTACAATTTCCACTGATGTCAGCATTTTAGTGTCATATATTTTATTTACTTTTTCAGCACACAAATACACCAGCTTTTCCATGTACCATCTGTTGCAATGGTGTGAGCTGGAGGATTGATGGTGTGATCACACACTTATCTGCTGTTGTTGAAGGGGCAGCAAGCTCTGCAGCCATAGGCTCCAGTGTAACACAAATATCAGGAGTGGCAAAGAAGGGAAATCACAGAGTCATCCCAGCATGACCTGTGGGGATTTTTTGGTACAAAAGACAACCTGAGTTTCCCAATTAAGTTTCTGCATGTGCTTTGTGCTCCCTAACTCTTCCTGTTGGCTGAGAGTACCAGTCTCTGTGCCCTGATGTTCCAAAGCTCTGTGAAACCTGGTGTTCCAAAGCTGTGGGGAAATTAAATGAGCAATTTCCACGCTGTGTGGGTGGATATAAATAGAAAAAAAATGCTCTTAGTAAAGTACTGTTCTGTAAGTGGCTCCAATGTCTGTTCTACAAAGGTCAATTTGAAGAAATCTGGTTAAACCTGTAATAGCAACTGTGGAAATCTAAGTGGATATTTCAAACACCGTCCACTTTTTTCTGTCTGTCTGCAAAGTCTAATCCAGTGATCCTGCACACTGCAAAAAAGGAGGAATAGGGTACCTAATGTACCTCATATGGGGAAAAAAAATGGGCATCTTTTTATTTCCATTTGTATTGATAGGTGGAAAAGGATGCAAAATTTAATTAGGAGAAATTATCTTTTCTTACGTGCTTGGAACACATGAATTCCTTCCGATAGATCTTTGAAAATCTGGTGAATATTTTACAATAGATCAACTGCAAAAAGAATCTGAGCTTCATATTGCTGCAGGAATTTTTGGGTTTTAGCAAACTATTTAAAGAAAGTTCCCTCAAGGCCTGTTAATCACTGAAATAGCTATAAGCACAGTTTTAATGAATCAAGAACATATTTAATAGCTTTATTTTTTCTTTAAAAATTTATTGTATACAAAAGGCTGAAAAAGCAAAAGTTATGAAATCTAAATTAATTGTAACTCTTCAAAGTACAAAACCACGCCATCAGATATACATTTGCAATTTAAAATCAAGATGGGTTTTGGGAAGATCAAGCTTATTTTCTGCTTTTGAAAGAAGAGATAGGGAGAATTGCAGTCCTTTGATTGCATAGCTCTGATTGCAGACAGTGATATGCTAACAATGATTACTGGAATTTTCAGAAAACTTCATAGTGATAATTCATTTACAGTTAGACATTTGATTGCATAGTCCATGTCTTTTTACCGTGCCTTTTATGTGGGTACAAATCCTTAGCTTCTGTGTCTTCAACAGAAGAAACTGAGCTGGGTTCTTAGGAAGACACTGTCCAAAAGTCCCACGTCACACATAACAGAAATTATTTAGAAACTTTGATGCCATCCCTGTGTTATCAAACATCTGTTAAGCTGTTGTGATGGCACTACTTTGTTCCATTCTTCACTTTTTATTCTTTATACAGTCACAGAATTTCCTTAGTTTTTTCTTTTTCTCTTATTTCTTCAGCAGAAATTGGTGACACCAAGTTGGGTGGCTTGGTCATTTGCACTGCACGTGGCACAGGCAGGTCCTGGGCTCTGCTTCCAGGCTGCAAAACAGGCAAATGAAGCAGATATATGAAACAATATAAAAGCATTAAAAGATGACTTGGCTTCTTTCCAAACAAATTGGAATTGTTCAGCCTGGAAAAGAGAAGGCTTTGGGATGACCTGATTGTGCCTTTCAGTACCTTGGTGGGATCCTACAAGAAAGAAGGAGAGAGACAATTTGTAAGGATGGGGAGTGACAGGACAAGGGGCAATGGGTTCAAATTCAAAGAGAATAGGTTTGGGTCAGATATTATGGAGGAATTCTTCCCCTGTGAGGGTGGTGAGGCCCTGGCACAGGATGCCCAGAGGAGTGTGGCTGCCCCATCCCTGGAAGTGTCCAAGGCCAGGTTGGACAGGTCTTGGAGAAACCTGGGGTAGTGGAAGTGTCCCTGCCCACGGCATGGTCTTGGAACCAGATGGTTTTTAAGATTCTTTTAATTCCAGGCTATTCTGTGATTCTGTGTGCATTCGTGCTCTGCAGGTTTTTTTTGGTTTTTTGTTGTTTTTGGTTTTTTTTTTTTTGAGGTACAGCTCTGTGTTTTGCTTAATTTTTTTAATTTTTATTTTTAATGGCAGTTTAGGGAAGAAGCATGAGCCTGTAAGGAGTTTGGGGCCAAAAACTTCCTCACTGCATGTATTTGAAGAGCATTCAGCACCCATTGCCTTGAATGATACTACAATAAAAATAGCATAGAAATGCAACAGTAGTGGTGATCCTGCTTAGATCAGGGATATTTCACCCAGACATCTTTTCTTTCTCTTTATTCACATGACAGAAACTAATTTTAAAGAGAAAAACCTTACAGAATTCCAGGTGAAAAAATAAACTGAAAAATGTTGGTATTATTTTCTGGTACTACTAAGCAGTATCAAACAGTAAGTATCAGCTGGAATGAATCTCAGTAGAAGTTGTTTTTAAAAGTGCAATAAAATTCTAATATCCTCTGAAAGGTTATTATCCAAGTAAAGAAGGCATTTATGTATAAAGCTATGCCAATTTGTCTCGTCAAGATGGGGCTTTTCATGACACCAAATGTGAACTAATTCTTTTTTCACTTACCTTGTAAGTAGCTTTATTCCAATACTGCTGAAGTCAATGACAGAGTTGCCAGTAAATTCTTTTCATATAATAGCACAGAACTAATGGTAAAAAGGCCATGAGGCGGCAATTCCAGCTGTCAGCACTTAAAGGAGGCTTTATGAGGAAGTTGGATAAATTCAAAGCCAAAGTGCAGTAGAAGGTGACAAATTCTCAATCACCAGACAGACTGAATTTACAGAAAAATGATTGTAACAAATTCACAAACTGACAGAAGTTTGTATTAGTGCTGTTACATTTAATTGGTGGAATGTAGCAGAATTATGGAGTTATGAGCTGGTAAAGAGGTTTATAGAAACCAATTAAAGTATAAACATTAAGAATGGCTGTTTGAGTGGCTGGAAACAATTGCTAGGCATTTCCTGAGGTTGTGCTCTTCACAGAGATGTTTTAATTGCTAAGGATAATGCTCTGAAAAGCAAATGGCTTATTTTACCACTTTCTGTTATTTCTGTAGCTACCCACTTATCTCTCTAGCTTTGGTTATGTTTCCTTTTCTGAAGTTATTCAGGGTTATTTAATTTCCTTGTATATTCTTTTCATGGAGAATATGGACATTCACCTGTCACCAGAAACCTTCACTTGTCTTACTGTGGCAAGCTCATAAAGAAGTAGAATAATCCACAGAAGATGCTTGTAGAGTAGTTCTGGACCAATCTGCTCCCAGGAGCCAGAGACGTGCAGCTGAAGAGAAGATAAAGCTGGTGATTGGGTTAGTATCCAGAAAATCCAGCATTGCTGTCACTGACTGAAGTTCCATGTTAAATCACAGTAAGGAGGTTGGAACTGGGTCATCTTTAAGGTCCCTTCTAACCCAAACTCTTCTATGATTTTATGAAATGAATATCTCCTGGGGATTCAGATGTCTTTATTACATGGATCTCTTATACGTGGACCTTATACAGCATCCTCGTACTTCAGCTCCCAACTTGTAAACGCAGAATAATAACATTCCTCTTCACAAGCATGGAACTTGATCTCAAAAACATGTATAGAGGACAAATATTTCAAAGATGGGACTCATTTATATGACCCACACAATGTCTAGCTAGAGTGGGTAAATATTGCCAAAATTTATTTTCAGGGCTTAAGATCCCAAGGAAGGAGCTCCTATTTGGTACTTGAATTCTGATTTCCTAGACTGCAAAAAAGATGATAAATATATTTAACTGATACAATTCTACAATTTAGGAAAAGTCTAAAAAGCAATAAAAATCTATGCATAACCTCTTCAAATTAAAAACTGTACTCTTTCCTCCTTAAAATAATTATATCCAACAAAAATCTAGGCAACTTTGTCAAAGTTTCTGTAGGATCTATTTGTACTCATCGTTTTCAGTGTAGTTATTTCTCCCTGTGATTTTATTTTATGTATGTTACTTTGAGTTCCACCTCACAATCCTCATTCTTCCGCATGAATGTTGGAAAAATTTCCTGATCCTGCTGCTTTGGCTCTGCTGGCATTTTCATTCTTTATTCAAGTTTCTCCCTAATGGAGGGAGAAAGAACTATTCTAGGTCTGCCTCCAGGTAAACAAGTCTTTTTTTGCAGTCTCCCTGTACATGAGAATTTTCCCATGCCCTTAATCAGATTTAACTAAGCCCTTAATTGCCTCATTCTATTTGGTCAGATTTTCTAATACGATCACTTAGATGACAGAGAATGGTCATAATCTGGCTGCAAATTCCCTGTGGCTTAGAGGAGCTGATGGCTGGGCAGAATCTGACAGCTCGGAGTTTTCCCTTCTTGCCAGAGTGGTTGATTTACCACTGATTTACTGGAGGGGAATGACAGAATCTGGGTGGAGGTGCAGGAGACCAGCTGTGCTGCATCAGTCCAAGGCTGGGAAGGAGGGTGGCCCTGTGGGCTTCAGCCACTTGTAGGATGAAGGGTGGCACGAGCACCTCAGTGGTCATGTTTCTTTGTGGCAGTGAGTGCAGTAAAATTTAACCACAGAAGTTTGGGTAATAATTTATGTCTCTCAAGTGGGTGAGATATTTAAGTGTCACACTCTGCAAATCCCAATGGCTGTGCTATTTATGGCAAGTTCTGTTTTTATCAATAGATCATTTATGACATGTGGCAAAAAAAGAAAGAGAGCCTGAGGCAAGATAGATTTTAGTGAGGTCTGAATTAGATTTTATAGGTCGGCTACTCTCAGTTAATTCAATACCATCTGATTGCTAAAAAGGTACTTAATGAGGCTTAATTAGAAGGGATGTCTTTTATTGTCATTTAATGCAGTTGCATTTACATGAGTTCAGGGTTTGGCAGTAGTTTTTTCTCAGCAATTCTTGGGTCTCAATCTAACAAAAGCCAATAAATGATCCCATCTGCTCCCAGGCTTTCTGTCTGATGCTTGTAGTGTAAGCAGCATAAGGACCAGCTTTAGAGAATGTGTGACCACTGCACAGAAAGGGCCTCATCCTTGAATTGCTTGCTAGCTTGATAAACAGACAAACATAGCAGTAAATGCCAGAGTAAGCTGAAACTTGAATTTTGTGTTTCAAGGGAATAGGAATTTTATGGGAAATTTTACTTTTTAAAAATGATTCCACGTCTTCTATCTCATTCTAATGATCAATTAATGTGATAATTTGGCATAACAGGAGAAAAAAATACCCTATTACTTTTCAAAAGATGTTTTAAGCATAATCGACTCTTCCCTCAAACATTTTGTAAAGACTTTTCCTGTTTAGCATGACAAGTTTCACTCTGTATATTATTGTGCTGTAGTTCCTAAAACAAAAATGGGTTTAAAAAAAAAGCAGATCAGAATGTAATATTTAAAGCAAAATCATAACATTTTAAATTATTTTGAAAGTATTTAAGATATATTAATCCCTGATAATTTGGAAAAAAAACTTTAATTGAAAAAAGGAAATATCATCAAATGAAAAAAACATTTTAAAATATATTTTAAAAAAATTCTCTAGCACTTGTAAAAAAATAGTGTTTTTTTAAAAAGAAAAAGTGTTCAAAGCTTACAGAATGCTTTCTACCAACCAGATGGAACAAGTTTTGTGATCAAATTCTTAAGAGGCTGCATTTTCTCTGAGGTACAGCCAGTTTTGCACACCAACCCTCTGTGGTCTCTCAGGTGGTGTATACATATACCAGCCACTGTGCAAGCCTCAAATAACCAATGCACATAAATGGTTGGACTGAAGTGATACTGAAAATACTGAGGGACAACAGATTTAACTGACAAAGAAAAAATATAGTGAATATAGTGAAGATGTTGACATGACAATAAATTAACTGGGCTTGAATTATAGTAAATGTATCTTCATCAAGCTCACAGATGTGCTTCTCTCACAGTTGAATGATATTCAATTCTATACAACAGCCTTGTTAAATTTAAATTAAATGCTAATTTAACACATCTAAAGGCATTATCACATTTTGTTCTGAACTGTGTTTCTAATGACTTTAAATCGTGTGTGATGCATTTATGGCAAACTTCTGTAGCTGTTGTGCTGGAGAATTTGTGGGGTTTTATTAAATAAGTTATGTCCTGCTCCCTGTCAACAATTTACAAGAAGAAAAAAGTCAAGAGAGTCAGTGAAGCACAAGATGAAGGCACAACCCAGGAAGTGGCTCATACAAAATACATGGAAATCTAATGACCAAATGAGGGGGACATAAGATAGTAATGTGGAAGAAGCAATTAAGAAGAGAAATTTTAAGTTACACTTTCAGCTGTCACAATCCTGCCAATTGAAATGCTAGATAGGTCGTGTTGTACTAATAGATTATTTAGAAGGAAAGGTGCCTTTCTAGTTTAATGAAATTAGTATATCTTTCTTTTCAATACACCATGCTGCTTGAGCAACTAACCTTTAACTAATGTGCTACTGCCACTTCCAATTGATGTACCTATTTAAAATGAACAATGCTAGTGACAGAATAATGAAAACAATTAAGCTGAACTTGTCAAAATTAATAGAAGAGATTGCATCTTCATCTTAGGCAGCAAAGGCTATTAGAATCAGATGTTTTCCATAAGAAGGTTTAGCACTGGTGGTGTGTGGTTTCAAAAAGATGCACACTTCACATTCTTATCTTTCAAAAGCTGGGTGATCTGAGTAGATCCCAAAATCCCAGAATTTCCTTCTGGTAACTTGTTTTCTTTAAGTTTTTCCTTTCTTTGATGTTCCTAGTAGCAGGTGCTCCTAGTAGCTCTCAGAAAGTCAACAGTCCCCCTTTGGATGCCAGGAGTTACATGGATTCAGCTAAGGAGGTCTGAACTTTCAGATGCTGATGAACTTTGTAGGTACACGCTCAGATTTGTTCAATACTCTATGAAAAATGCCTGTTCATGAGGAAAATAAAAGGGCTTAATGTAATATGCAACATACTTTTCCACAAACAACAGAGCTCAGTAAGTTTAGCTTCCTGTAGAATTTTCTCACACATTCTTACACCCAGCTTCAAAATTAGCACCCTCTTTGATCTTATTCATTACCACCATCTCTTAGATCCCACTGTACTTGAAAATTTCTGCCTCACCCTTGCTCTAGACCTCTCTTAGGGACATTCTTACATTATTCTATAAAAGATAGTCACTTGTGCAACTTGGCAAACAAACCAGGCATCCTGGGTTGTACCTACCAGAAGCATCTTCTCCCCACGTTTGTATCATTATTTTATGGCAGGACAAAAACTGCCATTGTAATTAGGGTCTTTTTCTTTCTCCCTAATAAAAATCTGGGGTCATTACGCTAATATTTGCTTTAAGAACAAAAACTGTAATATATATTTTAAGGGTAAACTGAGTTGCTGTGTTTTGCCGAGTACTTGCACAAACCTTCTGGATTTAGTCAATAACTTACCTATGCTTTGCTAAAAAACTTAGATTTGTTATGTGTCTCTCCCATACACTGAATTAAAGAGAAGATGCTAATCTCAGTAATTAATCTTGAGATCTTCCTGTCTTCCATGTGCTCTGCCTAAGCCTCTGCAGTATTACAAGTAAGTCTTTGGGAGTGCATTTTAGCAGAGATTGTACACTGCCATTATTTTTGGAACTATATTTGATGCTACATAATTACTACTGTGAGCTCTGCGTTACCAGAAGCCTTCATTAATCACAAATATTTTGCTCCTCTAGTTATGGCTCTTCCATCCCTTGTTCCACTGACTTCCGTCTTCTTTCTTATTTTATTTAAATCTCTGGCCCAGAGCAGCTATAAAGGGTAGACATTTATGGCAAAAACAAAGAACAGCAAATTCTGTGCTGGGCAATGTAGGCAGTCATTTGTTTGTTTGCATGCTGAGAAACCTGCCAAAAGTACCAGAACTTCTCTCCAGTGAATAATGTAATAAATTAGATTTCATCTCCATGTAATCACAGGTCCATGAGAACTGGATATAAAAATCTTTCTTCAAATATTTCCTCAATGGAGCCTGTCATGATATACACACAGGCTCTGTTTGAAAATGTGCTTCCTTGTTACAAGGCTGTGTTTGCTTTCCAAAGAAACCCAATCTTTTCTACCTCAAAAACTGCATGGAGGCTCTGTGTGTTACTAGCTAATAAAAATGTGTAAAGAAGAGTTTTCTGTAGAAGTAGGGCATATTTGTAAGCATCTGCTACATTTATATTTTCTAAATGTGTCCATTTGAGTAGGCAGATCCACAATTTAGCTGAAATAAAACAAGACCAAAAAAGGACTTTACAAATATTCTGATTTTCTTTCAAAAATTTCATCTTTTTAAGGCATTAAAATGTAAATATATAAATGAGGAGGACTGAAAATGTCCAAGAAGAGGCAACAAAGCTGATATGGTTTGTAAGCCTGACTTCTGTTGTGTTTATGGACATGATTTCATCTTTAAGCGCACAAACCAGCTGCTGGAGTGTCAGAGGTGCTGGGATGGGTCAGTTGGTTAAAGGACATCAGTCTAACCCTGCTGAGGAGCCTGGGCAAGCCACTGCAAACAGGGACTGTGGCCACCAGGTTTTGAGCTGATCTCCTGATCTCAAGAGCTGTGTCAAAACTGTTTAGTAGGGTTTGAAAATGCTCAACAAAGGAAGGGACCTGTGGATTCACTGGTGTCCTGCCCTACTCCGTGGGAGACTTGAGGTGTTAGAGTGAGGTCATCAAGGTGATAACTTGTAATTGGTTTTCAATACACAACACTAGGTCCATATTTTATTTTGGTGATAGCAAAGAGCTGTCAGGAATACATGGAAATGGGTAAATTCACAGGAAGGTGCCTGTAGACGTCCTGCCCTAGAACATGTTCTGCTTGGTAGGAGGCTCCCATAGGCTTCCAAAGGCTCCCATGTAGCCTTTCCTTCTGCAGCATCAGCCAGCACAAGCTGCAGCCCCATGTTTACGTCTCAGGGATCTATAGACTCTATGGTTTCTTTGGTGGGTTCCTTTACATTTACAGAACTAGAGTTGGTTTGGTGTTTGGGGTTTTTTTTTTGAATGGTGGTGGTGTTCATTTTTATATGTAGACAGCCTGCTGAGCCTCAGAACCCTGCTTTATTGTTTTAAATATATTCTTATATCCTTAGCATTCTTTCCCCTCTTTAATTAAGTGACAACTACAGCTTTGTGCTTTCTACTTCTACTTCTAATAGGGTCTTTTATTCACAGTTTAAAAACAACATATTTTTCCCCCTTCTTTGAATATAGTCTTGAAATTTTTATACACTTACCATGAGCTTCACAATAATAGTGTCTTTTAATAGTCTTTCTATCATGAACAGCTTTTTAGCTGCTCCTTTTTGTTTGCTCTCAGAAAGTTGCTGCTTTTTCATACAGTTCTCTCATTGGAACTGAGTATTACTTTGGTTGATTTGCGTCTGTGGGGCTTCCTCATACTTCCAAAGACACTGAAATCAATTTTGAATTGAAGAGTTGTTCTTATTTTGAAAATGGGTCTTCAGTAACTGCAGCTTCTGCTCTGTCCAATATACTGCTATGGGAGTAATGAAGAATTACTTTTGCCCTTCTGCATTGTCCTTTTTATCAAAAAAATGAAGTGCCTGTTGAATTTCAGACGCTTCCTCTCTGCCCATCTCCCCAGCCTGTTGAGCTCCCTCTGAAGGGCTGCACAGCCCTCTGGGGTGGTGTCACAGACATCTTTTATGGAAAATCCTTTCCTTAGGATTTTTCCTCCTGAGAGGCTGAGAGGCCTCAGGAACAAAATGTAAACAATGGTTATCTGCTGCTGTGGAACGCAACAGCTGCATCTGTGATTGGCCCATGTTGGATGTTTCTAATTAATGGACAATCACAGTCCAGCTGGCTCAGACAGAGAGTCTGAGACAGAAGCCTTTGTTATCATTCCTTCCTATTCTAGTCTTAGCTAGCCTTCTAATGAAATCCTTTCTTCTATTCCTGTAGTATAGTTTTAATGTAATATATATCAAAAAATAATAAATCAAGCCTTCTGAAACATGGGGTCAGATCCTTGTCTCTTCCCTCATACAAAAACTCCTGTGAACACCTTCACAGGGTGGCAGTCACTTCTCCCAGCTTTGTTCCATCAGCACATTTGCTGAGGAAGCACCTGCCCCCTCATCCAAGTCATTGATGGATAAGTTAAACAACAATGGACCCAGTTTAATATTAAAAATCTGATTGAGTAAAATCGAGTTAAAATTTTTTCTTGAGTCTGAAAATTTTGCCTCTAGTCTTTAATTTTATATAGTAAAGAATATGCAGAAAAACTCTTACTTTCATACAAGATATACAAGTCACTAATTACACTGAAAATCTGTGTTTTCTTCAAAAAATAATCCAGGAATTTCCTTTTAAATTAGGGAGTTAATATTTATGTGATTAGAATTAACTTTGGGAACATTTATCTCATCATGTTTGAATATTCAAGTCCGTGATGTATTTTGAGCTAATTTTGGGTAGGCTCATTAGGGTAAAAAGGTGTTGTTATTAATAGTAATTTGCAAGAACTTTTGTTGAAGATTAAGTTCTCTTTCAGACTAGATTTCTTACAAGTCAGAGACAAATATAGTAACAGGCTGACATAGAGAAGGTGTAAAATCTCAGGCTTCACTTAGTAAGAATTTGTACTGTTATTAGCTTCTCATCTTCCAATATTCATTAACATTTTTATCTCCATACAATCAACTTTGATGACACTGCTTTCCTTTTTAGTGCATTTTCAAAAGAGATCAGGTGAAAAAAGGTTTTAGTATTCAATTAAAATATTCTGTACTCTCTTTCCAAAATCTCCCTGGTCTAACACTGAACATCCAGCAGAATCCATTTTTCAGAAACAGGGATGCGGCTTTGATATCAGTGCGGAACAGTTTTGGTTGGAAATAGGAGATTTAGTTTTCCAGTCCCACTTTTGGGCTGTGCTGGAGCAGTTTTCAGTGAGGGAAATAGCTTGGCTTAGCCTCTTGTGCAGCTGAGCGCTTTTGTTTCACTGCAGTCATCTTTTTTACACTCTCTTGTGGAGAAACAGGAACTCAGTTTAGAATGTTCTCTTTTACCAAAGGACACCAGCTTTGACCAACATTTCATACATGTTTATGATGGAAATGATGTTTGAGAGCAGGTTGGGAATACTGAAAAAAGTACTATGATTTTTCTTTTATTTTAAAAATCCAATGTTTTCAAAATTAATTTGAACATATTTTGCTTGACCTAGAATGTGATTATGTTTACATTGCTCATTTTAGAAAGTATGAATTTCAGTTTAAAGTAATGGAGAATTACCATGTAATTTTTCTCCAGCTATTTCTAATAACTAATGCAGTTAATATTACCTTGCATACCATTCATCATTTTAGGATGAATGCTATTAACCGAAAAGGATTTTTTTTAACATAATACAATATAAACAAGAATTAATTAGTAATTTGCATAGTAAATAGCAAAAAATAAGTGCATCCAAATTAATGAGATGTGAATCTGTACACATACTAAAGGAAATTACACTGCTTAAAGAAAAGGAAAAGTGATGTACTCCACCTATTCTGTATTCAGAACTCCTTGGAGTTAGGTCTGACATTAAGTCAAAAACCTTCTCTTAAAATAGACTCAGCTGCTTTGATTAGATAAATGATGGTACGGTAAGAAGAGTTCAAAGCCTATAAAAAGCTTCTTTTTTGATAGCTGGTTGTAAGTGCATTGTCTAATAGAGGGACAGTAAAGAAAACAGGTAAATGAGGGCCTCAAGAGAAGCTCCATGCAGGTCATTATTTCAGCCATTTCTTTTGTCTTATTTTCATCATCAATTGCAAGATTTCATTTTTTAATTGAGACATTGCATTTGAGTAAAGTATAATTTGCTCTAATAGATAATTAATTGGACTAATTGCCTACTGTAATTAGCTAGAAGTCTAGTACATCTTTATTTTAAATGTTGAAGGTCTCATTAAAATTCCTTCATGTGAATAGGGGAAGAAGAATGTACCATTAAACTAATTGTTTATGCAAAGTGAAAATGTTCTGCTCTTTCATGTGATATCAAAATTTGAGAACTTAGGGATGGAGCCTGGGGACCCTTATCCATCTGGAAAAATTTGCCTTGGCATGTGTTGTGAGGTTACCAAGTTTCACCAAATCCTGTCCTTGAACACGTCCAAGAATGGGGCAAACACAACTTCTCTGGGCAACTTGTTCCAGGGCCTCACCACCCTGGCAGGGAAAACTTTCTTCCTAAAATATAATCTAGGCCTATCTTTTTTCAGCTTAAAGCAATTTCCCCTTTTCCTATCACTCCATGCCTTTGCAACACTCCCTCCCCAGCTCTGTTGTAGCCCCTTCCCATCCTATAAGGGACTCTAAGGCCTGCCCAGAGCCTTCTCTTCTCCACACTGAATGGCCCTAGCTGCCAGCCTGTCTTCCTAGGAGAGCTGTTCCAGCCCTCTGAGCATCTTTGTGACCTCCAGGAAGATCACATCTTATGCTGGCAGCCCAGAGCTGGATGCAGTGCTCCAGGTGGGCTCTCACCAGAACACGGTAAAGGGGGAGAGAATTCCCTCCCTCAGAATTCTGGCCATGCTGCTCTGGGTGTAGGTCAGGCTATGATTGTCTTTCTGGGCTGCAAGTGCACATTGCAGGGTCAGGAAAAGCTTCACCACCACCCCCAAGTCCTTCTCCTCAGGGCTGCTCTCAGTTTCTTGCACTTTCTTTCTTTTAGAGACTAGCAGATTGAGCTAACACTCCTGTGTATTTCTCACATATTTTTCACAGGTAGATAGAGCCAAAATTTCATCAGAATAGTAATCACATCAGTCTTTACTGAAGAGAATATTGCCAGGCTTTATGGGGCTGATTAGAGACAACAGCTCTGAAACACATCCTGTACATATTTAAGAGTTTATGAACAATGAATATAATTTTGCATTACACTCACAGCATGGTATTATTGCAGGATAGTGTTACAAAGTAGGGATTATCTTAAAAGTGAAGGTTTGATCATTTCTTTTTCAGCATTTAAGAGATTTTGACATGTAAACCAGCAGTGTGGCTGCTGGGACATATTGGGAATGTTGCTGCACAGCTGGCACATCATGCAGAGTTTCTCAGGAAGAAATAGGGACTTCATTTCCATCAGCTTTTGGCAGCACAGTTTACAACTATCCTTTTCTTTAGGGGCCACTATAATTTTTATCATGAGCAGAAATAATTCCTGCATTGTAGCAGTGGAGAGCCAGTGGCTGCCGGAGTCTCACTGTGAATGCTAATCCTCTCCTGAGGCTGGCTCCCACAGAACAACAAAGATGAGCAAGTATTTGCTGAAGTGCTCATAATTCAGCTGGGTGCTGTGCAAGATCTCAGATTATTTCTATTTTCCAATTTTTATATTTCCAAATGCTCAGAAAGCAACAATCAGGGAAAGAAAAGCCAATTTAACCAGGCTCCTCTTGCCTTAAGATGTCTTCATCCCAGAATAGACCATGGGAGAGCTGGTATTTTGCTCTAGGGAGCAGGGTGGCATTTTTGTTTCCTGAAGCATCTCTGCCTTTAGTCTTTTCTGAGCTAACCACACGGAACACCAAGACGTGGATTCAAACCACCCGCTAATCCACCAAGTTCCTTTATTGAATTTTATTGAAGTGATTATTTGTTAGAGAAAAGAAGTGATTCAGTCATTCAAAGATTGATGTTGGGAAATGGAAAATGCATGTTCTCTCTCAGCTGTTTGATGACCACATGCAGATTGATTATTAAAACTCCTAAAAATACAGATTGTGAAATTACAATAAACTGAGAAAGTTACTCTGTCAGTCATTTGTTAGACATACAGCTGGCTGGTGTTTGCGTTGGCTTATGATATTTTGAACTTGAAAACTCATTTTATTGCAACCAAAATCTTTTAGAAAAGCATTTTTTAGGCTTGATGAGCTAATTAGGTTGATATAAAATTAGTGGTTTATATGTCATATGCTTGAAAATTTGCATGCTTAATATATATGTTTAAATGGACAGTACTTGTATGGGTTTTCTTATAACTAAAAGATTGTTAGCTTAATCCTGGAATTTTAGTAACTCTCAGGTGGCAATTTAAGTATGGGCTAATGCCTAACAGGGCAAAAATGAAACTATAAATGCCTATCTGACATGACAGTTTTATGCAGGAAAATTTTGTTTTGCTGGCATTTTATGATTCCTTCTCTTGTCACAAGTATCTTAAATAAAAAAGGTCTGTTTGTAACAGGTTTAATTTGGGAGTTTTCACATTCTGCTTCAATATCTTGTAACTATAGTATAAATTTACACTGATCCATTCATTCTTTCTCTCTCCTGTGCAGTCTGACCTCAAATAAACTGATGTAAACAGAGAAATTACTTGTGCCAGCAAACCTACTGTAATTCGAGGCTATTAAAATAGAGGTTAGAACCTGGCCATGAGTATAAATAGACTGTAATCTAATTTCTTGAGGTCTGCAGATTCAGTAACTTTTGATATTTATGAATTCAAACTCCAGCAACAGTTTATGCTGACATGTACCTGCTTGATGCAGCTTAAAAATGGGTGAAGCAAAATTTTTGAGAGGAGTGTATGTCCAGCTCAAGACTGAGTCTGTAGCTAGGACTATGAAGTCAATCCTTTGGTTTTAATACTCTCCATCCCATACCCACCTCTGCCCCTATTTGTGTGCATATAGTCTAGATAATTTTTTTTCATCTTGAAAAGAAACTGTGAAATTTAACATGTTAAAGAACACTTTTGGCTTTTGAAAAGGAACCAATCAAAACCATAATGTCCACCAAAATTCTTCTCACCACTGATTTCCAGTGCACTGTCCTACAGGAATGGCTTTAGTTAATTATACAATTATTGGTTAATTATACAATGGCATTGGCTCAGCTGTACGTTTTTGCTTTCTCAGATTCTTCACTGCTGCAGTGATCACAAAAGTGATCACAGTGATCACAAAGACATTTGTGTGGGGGAAAGCAGCCCAGGTTAGGCAGAACAGGAGATTGTGATTTTCATCTCTTTGTCCCTGGATGTTATGACTTGGCTCTAAACATAGCAAGAGTCATGATGGACAGTCAGCACTAACATTTGCATCAAAACAGACTTCACTGGAGCTGAACTGATACAAAGGTAATGGTGAGAGAGTGAAAGAAAGATAAAGGAGTCCATGGTTTGGACTTCAGGGTGTGAAACAGAGACTATGTCATCTGATCACAGTAGTCCTTCCATCAAATCACTGGCAGATCTTCAAAGACCATTGAAAGATCTTTGACTAGCCAAATACCTTGCAGACATTTCTATTTGTTGAATCAGCAATGCAAAACACAAAAAATTAATCTGTTATAGAGACTTAATTATAGGCAATTAGGCCGCAATGTCTGTGCTGTCAGTTAATGATAATAGTGTTAAAAAAAGGTAACCATTGCCATTGTATTCATGATTGCCTTTTATGCCTTAACTTCATATTCAAAGGGAAATGCAAGTTTAATCTATTTTATATATTGTTGTTCTGTAAATTTTCTGCTGTGGTTGCATGCAGTCATCAGGTTTGCCATTGCAGAGCTACATTGTGGTCGTTCTCATTCCAAATGAAAAGAGCACAGATTGCTGACTTGAGCAATGCAGTGTTCCTGACGTTCGAAGTAAATCTCACTTGTGTAATTATCTTTCACCGTAGTAGGACCAAGTAAATCATGACTCTGCCATACTCAGCATGATGTGTGAGATAGCTTTCATTTTGCCTGATGGTGGGGAAAGACTAAAAGTTTCTCCAGCTTGTGCTGTGGAGCTCAGCTCTCTGTCTAGGTGTCATAACTCACACCCTTGAAGCCAAAGTGAGCATGGAGAATGCATGCATTCACCACTCTCCAGAAATACTGGAATGTCTCTCTGCACATGACCTCAACTTTCTCAGTCCATAGTGGCTGAAACAGCAAATGAACCCCATCTGCTGACAGAAGCCAGCCTGGGTGAAACAGCAAATGTGGAACCAGGTACATTGGAGTTAACATCAGTAATTTCCAGCATCAACTGAAACATGGTCAAAGAGACTGTCATTGCCTTTAATTAAAGCTAGATAGGATATGTGGGTGGGTTAAATATGTGTCTATTGGGAGACTCTGCATGCAAAAAATAACTGGTGTTTCTAGGAGACAAGGTAGATGTATAAATTATGAGAAATAAATGCCATTACCATTTGTAGATGTGAACTGAGTTACAAAAAACATAGCTTGCATGAAAAAATAGCAGAGCTATCATCCAAGGTTTGCAGAGAACCAATAACAGCAGTTCTGAGTCCTGTGCCTTGCCATATGTCCATATTTAAGCATTGGAATAAATGGGCTGTGGAATTGATAGTTCTAAAGAATATATTAATTAAATAGTTATGATTAATATGTGATATGTGAATTAATTAATTAATTAGCTGTTAGTAATGGTTTGGGAGGCAATGATCACTTTGGATTAGAACAGGGATAGGACAACTTCTGGCATAACTGGCCCACCCTGTGGTGTCCTTGATTGCTGTTCAGTGGTTGTACCTTTCATTAGATTGTGGACAGGTGAGTTGTGACTGAACCTGAATGCTTCCCACAGCAGAGAGAAATATCTCATTACTGAGCTCCAAGATGGCCTAATGAGTTCATTTTTCCTTTCATTTAAGAGGTTTCCTGTGGGGTACAAAAAAAAAATCACAGAGTTAATACTGTAATAAACAGAGGAGAACTACAGAACTGTTCAGTTAAAATTGTGGTGTCTTTTGGAAGATTTACCTGCTTTACAGTGGTTTACTTAAGGGCACAATTGATCTTATGAGTGTTGTAATTGCTCTTAATATAGCCATATGAAGTCAAGTTGCACATGGGTTTTATACACATATTTCCTATATTTAAGACATCTATTAACTTTGTCCTGAAGCACTAGTGATGGTTGAAGAAGAAGATGCTCTTCCCTCTTCCTGTTTTCATAATCAAAGCTGGAGTTTTGGACAAATCACAAGACAAGACAAATCACACTAAGGGTCAGGCTCTTGGAATTCAGAGGTAGCCATGTCTCTGTGCCCAGTCACCTTGGGGAAAATAATACTTAATAACATGAAAAGAAATGTAGGACTGAAACAGTTCTTTTTTACCTTTCTATCCCCATGAGATAGGCAGTTAGATAGTATTTTAATTCACTCCTTTAAATGCAAAAGAGTTTTAATTTTAATTTTAAGAGGGTGGTGCTGCTCCTCTCAGTCAATATCTGAGTCACGTTCTGCGTGACGAGGGAACAAAATCCAAAGTACCTAATATGTGAAAATAGCAGCTGTGCCTTAAATTAGAGTCAAGGAATGGGATGGGAGTTGCTTTTTTGGAAGAATGTATTAATAGATAAAGCTGAGATGTATGACTACCACTAGTGTAGAGATAAAGTTACAGTTTAGATCTCTTTAGAAATTAAATGTGGCATTTATGCATGTATGAATCAGAAGGCACATCTGAATGTGTCAAACTTCCATCAACTATCATTAGGCTTTTACGACTTCTTTTTCTTTTTTTTCCCCTCAAGTTTTCTGGCTTTTGTTCATATTTGCTCAGCGTAGGAGCTTTGGGCCCTTAACAGCAAGTGTTGGCTTCATTTCTGCTCAGTTTTCAGCTTCCTGAGCAGGGAGCCTTTTATAGACTGTGACACAATTGTTAATTATGAGTGTTGCTCTGCTCATGCTTTGGAATACTAGTGGGAAGATTAAGGTATTCAGAGAGACATAAAATTGGTCCACCTTGCGTCAATGTGGCATAAAAAGATCTGATTTGGGAAGTCAAACTCTTGACCTCGGTGACATTTGGAGGAGTCCAAGTTTGTATTTCCGGCTCAAGTTGCAAACACAGGCTTGATTTTGGAAGGTGCTTTTCGATATCCTGAAATTTCTGACAAGTGGGATTTTGTTTCCACAAATTGTATTTCCATACCTCTCTCTCATCAGGGAAACCTTACAGATTCATACTGGAGAAGGTTTGATGAGTCTGTTCCCAAAGACCTCCCTGGGGATGGATTGCAATGAAATGACAAAGACACACAATGGCTGGAAATGAGAAGGGTCACACAGATGATACACCCAGAGCTGGTGAGAGGCACAGGGAGGTGCCCAAGAGCAGGAGGAGGAGCAGCATGGTCAGTGCAGCTCTGTATTCAGAGGTAACCAAGGTGCTGAGTACAATCCACACTTGTTGCATGAAACACCCACACCCTGGGGAGAGCTGCATTGTTTAGCTCTTCATCACAAAACTGCCACCGCCCGTGGGTGACTTTCAGGCAAAATCAGGTGCCCTGCCATTTATTTTTTTAATGCAATACCTACTGAGAGGCACAAAACAAATGAATAAGCAGATATTGTTTGTTGTGTGCAGTGTAAGGAGAACAATCAGCACACTATTTTAGTCCAGTAGTTCTGTCTTGGATTTCAGCTCCCAGATAAACACAGCTTTGCATTCAAAGACAGTATTTGGCACAGCTTGAAAAGTGGGCTTGTTTATTTTTAGTGTTTTGAAGGATCAGCTCTCAGACAAATCATTTTTCACATAAACCAACTCATAAATTCCTAGGATGCTATCTCAGTCATCCCAAATATGCCAAAGAAGTGAAGGTCATGCGGTGTAAATTGAAGCTGTACAAGTTTGCCTACTAGTTTTTTTGTTTGTATGCAATGGAAGGAAAAGAGCCATATATATTTTATTTTTTATGTTTTTTCTAATTTGCTTTTTCAGTCCACCTGCAACCCTTAAATCACGGAAGGAATACAGTTTCTTTAATGAATAACTGGTGTTGGTGGGTAATGGCAATTCACTTTCAATTAGGAGGAGAGTCAATTCCTTCTGGACAAAAATATTGTAAGAAATGCAAAATGGGTTTTCCTCATCTAAAAAAACCCACAACCCAGACAACAAAACTACCCCTTGGTGTTCAGTTGTTTTACTTATGTTGGGAAATGTAAGGGGAAAAAAGCCAAAAAGAAACAACAACAACAAAACTTCAAACAAACAAAAAAATCCCCTACAACTTTCCCAATTCAGTGGCTGGAAATCCACAGTAGTTTTGGGAAAATGACAATGTATATTTTCTTTTTCTGACAAAAATTAGTCTATATCATTGCCAACCACAAATTCAGCTACTAATGACAGCTTTGGGTAGCTTATTCAAATTTCTAAACCCTTTAAGTGATAAGAATGTCTTGTATTGTCTGCTTAAGACGTGCAGTAACTCTTAAAAGAGTTTATGTAATCAAGCACATCAGAAATTTCTTGCCATAAATTGACGTACACCAAAATTAATTGACATCCTAAACTGCACACTTTCTAAGCAGTTAAACTGCAGACAGAATGAAAGTTTTTCATTTGGAAAGACCTCTCTTTGCTGAGTACTGGAGTGCTGTGCACAGCTGGGGGAGAGAGGGGAGCTGCTGCAGTCAGTGCTCTGGGGGGCTCTGGGGGTGATGAAGAGATTGGAGCATCTCCTGTGAGGAAGGGCTGGGAGACACGGGGCTCTAGCCAAGGCTAGAGAAGAGAAGGCTCAGGCAGGGAACTCGTGAACATGGACAAATATCTGATGGGAGGTGTAGAGAAGAAAGAACCAGGTTCTTTTCAGTTTTGTCCAGTGAGAGACCAGAGTTAGAGGGCATGAACTGGAACACAGGATGCTGAAGTTTCACAGAGCTTGATCAAGACCTTACTGCTTTGGAAGTAATGGATTATTGCAAACAATAGTATTTCTTTTTTGGTTGTTTAAAGATTTCTCAGTCTCTAAAATGACACCTTGATTTATGCCCCTACATTCTTGCGGCTTACTGCAAGATATTTATCTAATCAATTGTGGGACTGTCACAGAGGAAAAGTCAAGTGCCTATTTAGAATGCAAATTGGTATAAACTAAAGGCTGTAGTGTTTCTGTGTCTGCTGCAGCATTCTGACCCCTTTTGTGTAACTAACATTCAATGATGCTGAATATTTAATTACATACTGTGCTGAGACTGATTATAGTGATTGAGGCCTTTTGCTATTGCACATTAATAGTATGGGGTGAAATTCTAATGTTTGACCCCAGGTACATGCAGGACTCAATGATCTGAAGTTTAAAACGGATCGTATTATAATTGCAAGTGTGCAGGGTGTTTTTGTCTTTCTTTTTTTTTTTTTTAACACTTTGAAGCATTTTGGGGGCAATTTAAAGTGTAGGAACATGTATTTGTATTAAGCAGTTCCAAGTATGGCTTTCCAATATTTAAGCTCTTGCAAGTAGAGAAAGTTGTGATTTCTTTTCTGATTACTTTAGTATTGTGATTTCTCTGTGATTGCTAGCTGTCCTGATTCTATAGCTGATAACCATATCTATAAGTGAATGGAATGCATCCCTTAAAATGTCTCCCTGAGAAAGCACCAGCTATTCTCTTCCAGTTCACAAAATTTTCAGTCATGAGGCAAGATTAGCACTTTTTCAGAATCCCCAGGTCTAAAGACAACTGGAAGAATTCAGACATATTTTCACATCCTTGATAAGACTAAATTGTACTTTAATGGAAACCAAAAAGTGAAGCCATAGGAAACACTTGTAGTCATTTTAAAACTGCTGTTTATACTGTTTTCCTCTGTAATTGCGCAGGCTCTTTTTGTCAAGCGTTGCGAGAAAAAAAATATCTGGCTTTTGCTATGGCAACACAGAGGACTTAGAAAATGATCTCTCAGCATGGAAGAATGATGATTCCTAAAATAGTGTAAGAGCACTGAAAAAGAGCAAGATTCTCTCTTGTGCCAAGGTCTTTTCAGCTCTGGAATGGGGGTTCTCCCACAGAGCTGGCTGTCATTCTCCCATCATTAAACTTATTTAAATGTACAGTAATTTAGAGCAACCTATACCCTGCTGTAATTTATGACTGTCTGGCTATTGTCTGCAAGGACCCCTGGATATATTGGGAGCTGTCAGAGCGAGACAACACTTTCCCCAACTTTAATGCATCCCCAGCCCTCAAGTGAGGGGGAGGGATAAATAGCAGAGGAGGAGGATCCTCTCACTTTAAACTGCTTGTTAGCTCCAAATAGCTGAGAGAAGTCTTATGCAAATTAATCTTTTGAGCCGGATTTAGGTACTTTACTTTTCAAAGAACTTTCTGTGCAGGTAGAAAATTGATCACGAACTGCTTTAGGAGGTGGCTGCTTTGCTTCATTAATCCAAGCAGCCAATAATTTGTGAACAAAACAATGTCACAAGTCTGTGAGGTGATGTTTAGTAATACAGCATTGGAGTTGTCACCTCTGAAGCTGAATAAATCTAGAGGAAAGAAGAGCTGCCAATAAAGTTCTGCAAAGTTCAAGCTAATTACTTCAATGATTTTAAAAATGACTGTGAAAGAACTCTTAGTGATATTTCCAGTTAATGAGAATGAATAAAATCCTTGTGCCATATTTTTTTTATTGCTGACATGTATTCCTTTACCAAGAAATTAGAATAAAAATAAACAAATATCCAAAGAATTTCTTTTCATGCAAAACACAAGTACCAGGGAGGTTTTTGTAAGGATTAGTGTGTCTTCTGCTACCTTCTGTGAGCATCGTACAGGAATTTCAACATTTGGAACAAAAATTATGAGGCAGCCTCTTGCAGGTGCCTAAACTAGTTGTTCCCTTCGTTTTTCTGCACAGTACCTCTTGCACAACAAAATGGTCATGCATGGGAGGCAATAAAAGCTAATATACTGAGACAATGAGATCTATTTCATATGCCCCTTGAGGTCACTGGTTCTAATCTTGGTCTTCTGCAATCTCATGTTGGGCAATACTATCTCAGAGTATTTTCAGTCTGCTAGCCAAATGTAGAATTCTCTTCACCAAAGCTCACATCACTGGCTGACATGGGTTTAAAGGCAATAATTTCTGCTGCCATTCATGAATTTGTGTTTCTAGCCCAACATGCCTAAGTGAAGAATGTCACAGACCCAAATTCATTCTAGGGGCACTGTGAGTGTTCCTTATTGGGAGAATTTCTTGTTATTTGCTTCTGAGATCAAAGACACATCAGCTGTCTGCCTAGCACCCCTCAGACTGCTGGAAATGAAAACCATTTGTGTGTCTTGTTTCTTAAAAAGCTGCTTATCAGCCTCATAGGCAAATGCACATATTTAAAGGAGTCCACTGACCCATTCATTTGCATGATACACTGAGGTTTTTGTGCTCACAGTGATGTTACTCTGATGTACATGAGTAAACAACCTTTGCCTGTGAGAAAGGTTACTCAAGATGTGTTTGGAGCTGCTAGGTTCTCCTCTGCCTTTGCTCTGTGTCTGTGCCAATCTTATCTGAAGTTACTCAGATCTACACCTACTGTACATATAATTCACCTAACAGTTGACTTAACCCACAGAATTATCATTATTCAGACCCAGGGTCTCAATCAATGGCTTTCAGACTCCGTTTTTAAATGAATAAATGCTTCATTCTGTGGTAAGAGTCTCCCTCTGAACAAATCTCTCCAAATACACATATCCCATGTGCAGCTTACAAGTCCTCCTGTTCTTACACAGATCAGCTAGATGAGCTTTTTGTGTTAACAGCTTTCTGTGCTCTGCAAACAGTTACATTAAGTGTACTTGAGAGGGTTAGGATGAGTCTACCAGTTTTGTGCATTGATGAGGGTTGTGATTAGTTTTCTTCTTCACTGCTGTACTTGTGTTAGAACAGTCCCTTGAATGGTTGCAACTATTTTGCCATCAAAGGTGCCAGGGTATTTTGTTCATTTTTTAGTAAAAGTATATAATCTGTCCACACATAAATTCCTTTATGCAATTATCACTAAAATGCTCATGCTGGGGGGGAGTTTTGTTGCTCTTTTTCATTGCAGGTAAAAAGACAATTTTGTTTGTATGCAAGATTGCGGCTACCAGTAAAAGTCAGCATTTTGAAAAACTGCTTACCATTGGGGATATGTGTGTGTGCTGTAAATTTCTTCTCCATCTCTTTACAATTTGCCTGTCTATTTGTATTTTATAGTGTGTGGATGTGAAATGCCTCCCTTGCTATGAACACAGGGTCAGTTCTTCCTCTGCAGTCTCTCCTAAACCAGATTCTATTGAAATCTATTAATCCATTTATCCTTTGTCTTTGGGGTGGTTCTTGCACTATCAGCCTTAACTGAAGCTCCAGTCTACCATTGGGTTCTCTTTCATATGTGTGTGTGTATATATATGTAAAATTTTCCTTTCCCTGTCTTGTTCTCTTAACCCTTCTTTGTATGTAAATGAGACACTTAGGATTTCATACCCTTTGGAACTGGGATTAAATCTGCTTCATTTTATGTGCCAAAACTGCCTTTCCTTGTTGCTTATCACCAGCCACATTGTATTCTTGCACTGACATTGCTTATCCATGGGGAGGTAATTTATGGCATGCAAACTGCATTGTTGTGCTAACTTTTGATGGTGGCAGCTGTACTTAGCTGTAAGGACATTTAGATCTGCCTTCACATATAAATGGTTGATTTTGTAGACATGGGAATATTTACACCCTTGACACTCCAAGATCTTATCTCTGTGCCTCACATGCTACAGCCAGAATGTATGAAATTTTGAACAAGAGACACAACACAAATCTTGTAACTAATTCAGTAAACTAAATGAAAGTCACCTGTGCAACTGACTGCAAAACAGAAATGCCTCAGCAGTCCAAAGGGCTCACCAAGCATGTTCCATAGGAGTGGAGTGCAATGACTCTGTTACATCAGGAGTTAATGGAAAACAGCATTTTACAAATATGAGTATCCAAAAGAGCAAGTATTTGAGCATTTATACTGTGGATAGTCCTTGTGTAGGTGGTTCTGGGAGAAAATTCTTCATATGTGAAAGCATGGGCTACAGGGGAAAGGGAACATGTCAACATCTTGGAATGCAAATGTATTGTTTTCATCTCCAAGTGATGGCTGCTCACAAAGGTCCCTGCCCTCAGCCTTTTTCTCTGCATGTGAGGCTGTCATGCTTTTCTTCTGGTGCTAGATCTAAGAGCATTTCCATTCTTTTATGCTGGAGAATCAAGGTTGTAATTTACCACACCTCTTACAATGCTGATGGAGGTACTCTGTTGGGGCCTTCTTAAGAAAAAAATTCTTTAAAGGTAAAGGATAATTCAACCATGCCTATGTAGAGTTTTATTGGGACTTTTTTTGCCACAGAGGAGGGGTAGTGAGACTACAGGGGGTAGTCAGGAGTTTTGAGTTTTGTTGTGCTCGGATCCTGCCTTTCCTGCTTCCAGAAGGGCTCTCAGTGTAGTGGGATGTGACCATCCCTGAACTGAGTGTCAGGGTCCTATGGGCACTGCTGTGAATTTTGGCTTCCAATATTAACCAATTACAGTGCCTTCCACACCATACATTTATTAAAAACCTTTTCCCACATGTGAAATATGTAGCTGTTTTAGAAAAGAACTCCTCACTCTTGCACTCAGCTCTTGAACATTTTATGTAGGAACCTTCTTTGATGTACTGTTAGCTCTGCTTGGTGACATGAGGTAATCTCAGCCTGTTATGGAAGCAGGAATCATCTCAGACTCCCACAGAGAAGAAGCTGAGTGAAGGTGCAGAAAAATGAAGTGAGCTCTTTCCAGCTTTGAATCCGTCCTAAACCCAGAGATTTAAGCGTAATAGGGTCTGGAAAGACCCAAAAGTTGTACCTCTCAGCTGGATTATTAGGAATATCTGCAATTAGGGAAAGAAATAGAATATGTATTTTTATTCATACAAATGTATATTATACATTTTGAATAGGAATATGAGCACTAGCAATATGTTTCCTGTACAAGGAAAAACCTCTGTCAGAAGTCAGGGACTTGAACTTTAAAACAAGTATTAAATGACTGTGTGACCATCATCTATGTTCACTACTTGAATTTTTATTCTCAAAGATGTAATAAATTTTTTTCTGGTACAAAACAATTTAAAAAAATAAATAAATTAGATATGCACATAATTCACTGCTGATAGAAGGAGAGATGCAAAATTACACAATTGCATAAGCATAATTTCATTAGAAAATAAGTCTCATGATCAGCTTTTAGAACAGACTGTTGCTGGATGCTTTTATTAAAAAACGCACATTTTCTGTCCTAGGTTTTTTGCCTTTATGGCTAGATAGATCATAACAGAAAACTGCTGCTTATTTATAGAAACCCTAAATCATTCTGGAGAATTAAGGACTAACCATTCCTGACGGTTGGAGACCAGGTTATCTAATCCAAAATAGGTTAAGAAATATAGAAAGATGACTCTAAATGTTGGTTTCCCACCCCTGGAGTTTTCACATAGTGTGTGGTTACTTTTTCCCCATTCTGTAAGCACTTGGAAACTGACTTTTTGTATTGTTCTATGCTGAAGATCATAAATGTGATTCATGGAAGTTTGGTGATACTGGTTTGTCCTGGCTCTTGGATCAGATCTGTGGCTGAATCTTTAGAGATCAAGAGAGTGAAATGGTAGCTGATTTTTAAGAAGAAAACATCTTCAAGCTCTCATCCCTGCTCTAGGAAGGATATTTTTTTTTTGGTTTAACTGTTGAAATGTTATCACGCCTACCTTTTGAGCTTACGCTTTAGAAAAACATCTTTTGAGCTAAACCTATAAACAAACTAATAAAGAAAGGCCTCAGTAAAGCAATCAGAAAAACATTTAGAAGGAACCTGGTGGTACTTTGGGGAAGACTAGTTTCCTTGGTACATCCTCTGAATGTCAAATTCTTACATCCAGGAAAAGTACGGACAAAGAAAGCACAAAGGCAATTTTTTTTTTCAATGAGACATCAACACCTCAGAAATGGAGAGAAGAGGAGAAAATTCTAAGTTACAGTTAGTAGTAGACTTCTCTCTTACCTGTTAACACTCTGTGTTTTTACTAGAAAAAAATATAATGAAAGATAGGAAATGAGCTATGATTTGAAAAGTTCCTCATGCTATTAAAAAAGAAAGGACAATGGTATTTATATGATCTTTAAAAACTAAGTAATAATGACACATGAAAGGCTCGAATGAATGGAACAAAGGGTGATCTGCTGAAGTGTTTCATAGAAATCTTTTCCCTAGAAGCATCACTAAATTGATTAACTTATTAGGAAAGCATACATTTTTTACTGATGGAGAGGATTTTTTTTTATCCTTATTTCTGTCATCGGTGTGTTCAGGTTGTTGCCAACACATTTTAATCAAAAATTGTTTAATAGCTTGTCTACACAGAATAAAATATCTTGTTGCACTCCAGGTCAATTAACAAATACAAATTGGGCTGGCCATCTTTAATTAGACTGGCTTGGGTTTTTAAATTTCTCCTGTCAGGCTGCAAGGAATCTATCCTTATAGTGCTTGGGGGAATAAAAAGAAATCTGAACCATGGAAAATTAAATAAAAATGAAAGAAGTGAAATGGGATGAGCACTGCCATTCGAAATAAAGTGCTAATAAAACACTCAGGTATTAGCTTCTGAAGAAGATTTTTATAGAAATCCCTTGAAGTGCTGGAGAGACTGGAATAATATTGTAATTGGCATCCCTGACCTGTTTTATGTATACTGCAAGAAGTTTTTGTCTCTGGCTTGAAAAGTCATGATAAAACAAAGCTCCCAGAATTCCCTGGTCTTTAGCTTTGAAGGTCTAAAATGGATTTTTTCATTATAGTATAGTGAAAAATAAACCGGTTTAGCCATGATATAGAGAGCATAATTATCAGGTGTTCTTTGCTGCACCCTCTTGGATAATGTTTTTGCAATAGCTTTGATGAGGATTCTATTTAGCAGACTGTGAAAACGTGACCTTCAAAGCTATGCAATGTTATAATCATGTGTACAGTGCCCTGTAACCAAATCTAAAGCTCATGCACTGTGTGTTTGGGTGTCATTTTTCAGAACACTTTTATTGCTCATCTAGGCCTGGAAACTCTGCTAAAACCAAATCAAGCATTAATTCCTGCAAAAGAGGCAAAAATACAGTCATATTAGCTGTGACAAAATCAGCAGCAGCTCTGGTATGAGGGGGTTTACCAAAGGCAAAACAAACAAAGAAAAGTATTCAGGAGCTGACATATGTGATGGGGATATTGAAGGTGCTTTGCAACGTTCAGGAATTCTTTGCAGGCTGGCATAATGCAGCCTTCTCACATCTCCTTGTGTAATTACAGTGATGAGAAAAAGATTTTCAGGTCAGGTCCTTAATTTAGATAATTCTGTCTTAATATTCAAGGATAATACACCAAAAGATTAGCATTCCGAGTGTTGAATGGATTCTCGTGCCTTGCAGCGTTTCACTGCAGCCAGCTTTATTGTGGATACGTCTAAAATGTTTCTTGCTTTACAACACAGATTCTGCTCTGCAGAAATGGATCTAATATTTTGCTTATTTTCTTTCCTTCCTAACCATCACTCTCAAGGTGGCACCTTTGTCAGCTGCAAATCATTATTTCTGCGCCCTGCATGAGTGGGAGTTCACAAGAGCTGAGTGATGATGTGGGCACAGTGTTCCAGCCATCCCTTTTCTGCAGTGTGCCAGTCCCAGGGACCTGCAAACATGTGCCCACCCATGTGCCGCACTTGTGTTGACATTTTAAGTTTGTCCCATCGCAAGAGAAAATACAGGTACAAAAATGGCACTGATTGAGACACTTCCAAACTTAAAATATACTTTCCTCTTTGTGAAATAACTGTTATTGAACAGTAAAAGCATGGGCTTTGTTTGACTGCCATTCATCTAAATCTCTTCCCTTTTCCCAGAAATTTGTTCTGACTTGACAAAATGTATGTTTTTTTTTTTTTTTGAGTAAGAGCCTCTATTAACAAACACAAAGGGTAATAGAATTTGAGCATCTTGAAGTGTGATTTAATTCGGAAGACTGTAGTCTGTGAATATCAACTACTAATAAATTAAATTATTCAATGACAAATCACATCAGGCAGGCACCTATGTAATATTAATTGGTTTTGTCATTATAACATTTCTTCCAAACAGTAGGATGCAGGCAAACTCTGCATTAATGTTTTGGCTCAAGGTGTTCATTTGTAAATGAACAATTCATCATGTGAAGGAAAAGGGAAATAGCTCCAGGTTTGTGCCAGACTGCCCTGGTGTTAACTGCTGCTCTTTGATGTGACATTGTCTAGACCTATAACCAGTGGGAGTAATAGAGGGGCAGATTGGCCATTCCATTATTTTGGATGAATTAAATTATTGGCTGCCACTACGCAAGTGTAATGTTTCTAGTGACCCATATCCATAACTTGCATTAATAAAAACATTGATATGTTAGGTGTTTGCTTCCAAACTTTAAAAATATAGCCTTTATATTCATATGCCATTTAAAATAAGAACCTAGGCAATATCTTAAAGTTATTTCTTTTTTTTTTCTATTTAAAAACAGAGACAGGTTCTGCTGGATCAACAGGAGTCATTCTTTAGTTTCTATTGACTTTATATTAGCTTTTATAGGAACACATTACTGAACTGCCATGAGGGATATAATTTATGGTGGCAACTACAGAAGAAAATTAACAGTTGGAGGGTTATTCCATAGTGCACCATAAAGGAAAGAGGTGCACCCTTAGTCCCATATAATAGCATATACCAACATTTATGCAGACAGAATCTAGAGAATACCAGGGCAGAAATTTGTCCTCTGGCTCACAAAAATGAGGGTAACAGACTTCAGACTTGCTATTTCTGTTGTAAAGCACTAATTTTAGGATACATTACTGTTTGTTTGAGGTATGTTGTAATCGACTCTTCAGTAGAAGAAAACCTTATTATAAAATGTATTTTGTGTATATATGGTTAGAGGTTAGACATATTATGATTGTAAAGAACATTCAGTTTCTTCCCCAGAATACACTGTGTATGCAGAATATGATGCTTTAACATCCAGCAAAGTCAAAGACATAATTTGAATGTCTCTGATTTCAATCAATACTTTGATTCTGTTAAAAATAGTATTTCTTAATGTTATTAA